>NC_067418.1:7475000-17475000 GCF_009764475.1 Pristis pectinata | reverse complement strand
AACTGAGCATTGCACAATCATCAATGAATATCCCCTGATACGAGCCAGGTTGCTATTTGGTGAATGTCCCTTTAAAGCACCTGGACAGTGGAGTAGTAGTGTGTGTGTGGTGTCATCAAGACAGCAAGATAACAACGTGCCGGCTGCTTTGCTCAGTGAGTCGAAGTAAGTCGAGCAGAGAGAGAGAGATACGCACACTGACTGCTGGTCTCCATAACAATGGATAAAGAACAATAGCTGTGTCTGTCACTACAATCCACATATGGATTTTTGTGGAGCAATCAAGTGGAGTCCACTTTGTCGTTAACCTGTAGTGGGAAACAGGTATTTGTGTGGGCGGCCACGTATCAAATGCCTTCGGGGTAGCAGATACTTTGGAACAAAGCAATGGAGATCATCGGTGATTGAGGTATCATGTGGGTTCCATCGTGGAACATGTGGGTTTCATAATTTCCCTCTACATTCTCTCTACATTTTCTCTTCAGTCAACGGTGGTTTTGCAAAAGCCTTTGCTCACCTTTCACCTTATGACTTGCTGAACTGAACTTTGAGAACTATTCCTAGACTTGGGGTTTGGGAATTTGCCACACACACACTTCGTTTAGTTTTGGGGTTAATGTTTAATATCTAACATTTTTACTTTTCTTATTATCATAAGTAGTTATTAATAAAATAGCTTCTAACACTTATACATGACTCAATGTGTTTCTATTGTTGCTGGTACGTAACATGTAAAGAAGGACATCGATGAATCGTCTGAAAATCATTTAGCCTAAGATTCTGTTCTGAGGAAATTCTGCAATGGTGACCTGGGGCTAAGTTGATTGACCTTTATTATAATCATGTTTCCACCCATTTGAATGTTTTTTCCTTGATGCCCAATTTTGACAGGGCTTCTTGATACCACACTTTTAGAATGCTGCCTTGATCTCTCATTTTGGCTTTGGAATTCGGCTCTTTGGTCCATGTTCTATCTGTATGGAAAATATCTAGGAACCTACCTTAATTGACACTTATACACATGTAGAAATATACAGAAGTTATAATGTGAAAATAAGCCATCTCGCCATCAGGTTATGCCAGTTACCCTCCAAACAAATTTTTCTAAATGGATCCACTCATCCTATTCCTGCATGCTTCATCGCCTGTTCTTCATTCACCCAAACCAATCTTGATAGTTTCAACAGATTGCCCAGCGGGAGCCTTCAAGTGCTTTGCCTGGGTTCTACGCCAACACTATTAGTTTACAGTTCCTGTGTTTATTCTGGTCCCCTGTTCAAACTGAACATGGTGTTTTTCAATCACTTCTTATCATTTCCTGACAAGGGCAGGACAGGTGTCCTCCCTTCTCTGCAGTAAATTTCTATGATTCAGTGATTTGCCATTGATTAGACAAGCTTCCCAATTTACTTAATTTATCTATCTGTACCTGTTCTTAGAACAAGTCTTTAAACTAAGGGAAATAAAATAATATTGTTACTTTCTTACAACTGGGCAATAAAATTATTGTCTTTGAAACAAGCACATGCAAAAACAAGCTTCCCTGATGCTTCAGTGAGTCAACAGAATGTGGTGTGGGTCTGAGTCATCCAGATTAGAAGTATTCAGCTTCAATCCTCATGATATATTAAGTCCTTATGAATGAGCTGAACTTGTGATCATTTGATATGCTTCAACATTTTGAAATCTTCTCATGTTATTAAGTATAGCTTCACATTGTTCAGAAGCATGATTGGTTAAAACTTCCTTATGAATTGAAGTTCCTCTATTTGACTGAACAATTTACTTGAACACAGTGATTCAAATTTAGATTGTTACTTTCTTTACAGCAGAATAGGAAAGAATTTAATCTTATTAATACAAGGAATGTTTGCATTGATACAATGCATAATGTACATTAGTGTCTGAACATTTAGGCCCTTAGAATAAACCAGTGTATCATTTTTGTGGAGATGTAAACATTTTATTTTAAACCCCTCTTAATATAAGCAAAGGAACTCAATATAAAAGTGCTTGGTATCTGTACACAGATCATTACCGAATATAATTTCAAAGCTGATGTAACCAGCACTTTGAGAACAAAACTATACTTAGTTTTACACCCTTATTTCCTTTATTTTGTAAATTTAATATGGCTTATTTGCAGTATTTCATAAATGATGATGTCTTAGTTAAATAGATATTTTAATGCATTTTCTTAATTATTTATTTAAGTAATAAATAGATACAACTTCCAAGCATAGCTTTGTATTATCTAGAAATGAATTCTGTACTAAAAGCATTCCTGGTAATTTTGTGTAATGGTATAGGAATTTAAATCTGTGCTATGAAGTCTGGTTCTTTACTTTCAGCAGTTGGCATCTGCTTTGTGGAATTGCATCAGTGAGAATGCCAGATTATACACAAGGGAAAACTACCATTACTTTAAAAAAAATACTGCACTTTTCTTCATTACATCAAAGCCAGTAGTTTATTAAAATTCCATTCAGATTAATGTTTCTCAATTAGTTAGTGCTCAGTGAAAATGATAATGTTTCTTGAATGTTAAATATAGATCTTGTATTCTGTTTAGAAACTTTGGAAATAGTGCTAAAACAAATTGATCTTTAGTGAAGTTGTTCTTTAACTTTTAAGGAGTAGATCTTGGCTTAGTTCAGTAACAAACCATGATTGATAACTAGTCAGAGGCCATTTCACACCTCTTGCATTGAGGTTAATGAAGATAGAAATCCAAAAGTTATGCAGAATGACTTGATGGCTTTCTGTCACTCATTTGACCTTCAATGATGTGACATTAGCCATGAAGTTTAGAAACCCAAATGATAAAAAGTCACAATAGCACCATGTAAAACACCTAATGCTTTATAGAAGCCCTAAACCCAACCATGATAAACATGGCAGATACTTGAGGCCTATTTGAAAATCAGTTCTCCAGTGTGTGACTGCAGTTATTCAGACTAAACCACAGACCATGCAGTATCTGATTCACAAATAAAAAGGCAATTCATTCCACTCTTTCTGGTGAAATTACCTATCTTAATCACCAGAAATAAATTAGACTGGTTACTCCACATTAAGAAAGAACAGGGCTAAGTGTCCTACATAGCAACATCAGTACGTACATTGTACTTTGCTACTGAAATTTATTCCTTTGACTTAAATGGAATGATTTTCAGAGATAGAATACAAGGTACTAATATTACAATATAATATCTTTAACAATAACAACTGGGGGTAAATTTGTAGGCAAACGTGATTTATACCACTGCACAAAATCAAAGGTTTATCCAAAATTGTTCTATTTCTTTCCATTAAAGGATGCACAGTACTTTGCAGAATCCAGCAATGGAGTTGAGATAAAGCATTGATAAGATTCATTGTGGTGCCAAGAACCATGGAAATGGTATTTAATTATGACCACCAAAAAACATCACCCAGGTAGAATGCAGAGGAAAAATCTTGTGGGTGGGATTACTTAGTCCTCATAGAACTGCCCGGATTTTCATCCTCTGGAAGATCTGATGAGTTTTCTTCTTAATGTGTGATCCCAGCTACCAGATTTTACTTACTGTGCTCTGGGCAGACATTTTCCAAGTGATGAAAACAAAAATATACCTCATGAGTTTGGAACAAATTTACCTGCAAGTGTTTAGTAAATTGGTTTGTTACTGTCACTTGTACTGAGGTATAGTGAAAAACTTGTCTTGCATACCATGTCTCTGATTTTCAGTCTGCATTTAAAGAAGTGTAAGTTGAGGGGGGCATCTGCAGTGGCTGTCCAAGCCCATAATAGAAGGCTTGATCCATTCTTAATTGAATTTAGCTCATGTGTTATGTGAGCTAAAAAGGTGATACACTGCTGCTTGCCAGCTTTTGACAACAATATATTGTCTTGGTCAGTTTGAAAACAGAGATGGTTGAAGGAGGGGAATGAGGGTGGGGGAGCTGAGGATAATCTGATCCCAAGGAGCCTGGAAACACTACTGACTCCAAAGAGAAGTTTCAAATAACTACAAAAGTTAACTAGTTCCTGGGTAGTCTGCAGCAGTTCCTCCATGCACTACTGGCTTGCTCTCTCATTGTCAAAGATAACTAAATGTCTCATGGGCATGGACATCCATTGCCCATTTCTACAATGGTAGCAGAGTTCATTATTGCACAGTTAAGCAGCTACCTGTGTGTTTTGGACAGGCATGCATTATGTCCATTTGAAGGCTTGTCAGAAATGGATGTCAACAGCACGCACCTGATTTTTTTCCAGCCCACTACCCAAATATTAGGCATGTAACAACTAGTGTTGGTTGAAAATTGTCCCATAGTGTTCCAACAATTTGTGCGTTAGTGTAAAGATATATACTCAGTTTTACTGAAATGTTTTATTTTTAAATATGAAGACTTTTTCTTTGTTTAGATGGTTGATTTACTAGTACTTAAATAACTACTTATGGTACTATGACCTTGACTGATGAATGACCTTTTATATTCTTCCCTTTATAAGGATAGGTAGTGAGGCAGGAAGTGAGACCTTGAGCTCATCCTTGAATCAAAATCCTTACATCCTTGAATACAAAAGCCTGAAAGCATGGACCACCAGGCTCAAGGACAGCTTCTAGCCTGCTGTTATAAGACTATTGTATGATTCCTTAGTACGATAAGATGGACGCTTGACCTCACAATCTACCTCGGTAAGACCTTGCACCTTTCTGTCTACCTGCACTGCACTTTCTCTGTAGCTGTTACACCCTATTTTCCATTCTGTTATTGTTTTTACCTTGTACCACCTCAGTGCACTGTGTAATGAATTGATCTGAATAGACGGTATGCAAGACAAGTTTTTCATTGTTCCTCAGTACATGTGACAATGAGAAACCAATTCCAGTTCCAATCAAACTATCTGCAAGATGTGAAATTAGTTTATTCCATTGATTGCTGAGCACATATTGCACGGTTAGTCTGTGAGTGGCTTTTATTCAGGTAGATTGGAGCTGAGTGATTCACTTCCTGACAAAACCTTTATAACCTGGCTAAGCAGACAAATGGAAAGTCTGAAGATTAGCCTGCCTCGGCTGCATGCCTTTTGAGAACAATAACCCATGTGAATTTATGGTCAGCAGCAAGCTGCGTGTCCTTGTAGCTGATCCAGGAGGAACGTTCATGCTTAGCTTGTGTGGTTCCCCGGTTAGATCTTGCTTTAACATACCATGCTTGATTCTAAATGGAATGGGCACCTCCAATATATTGGTAAAGAAAGGGCAAGAATTCATTGATCCAACAAATGAATGGCACCGTGGCACAGGTACAAGAGCTACTACCAGACAGCTACAGCAGTCCAGCTTCAAACCTTCCTCTGCTGCTGCTTGTGTGGAATTTGCATGATCTCCCCAGGTTTTCTGATTTCCTCCCACATCCCGAAGATGTGCAGGTTGGTAGGGTAATTGGATGCTGTTAATTGCCCCAAATATTAATGGCATGCAGTTTCTGTGCAATAGATAGTCTGTGTCCAAATGCAGTTCAGACTTTGCAGATCTTGCAGGTGAAATCTGTTGTGTGAAAGGTGAGAAATTTGGGGCTGAACTTGAACTGTAATTCTCAATATCTTATTATGGAGTCACAGGAGACTGCAGATGCTGGAATCTGGGGCAACACACAAAATGCTGGAGGAATTCAATGGGTCAGGCAGCATCTGTACAGATTTCTACAATTACAGGTGCTTCCTGACCCGCTGAGTTCCTCCAGCATTTTGTGTACATCTTATTATATCTGGTCAAGAACAAGCCCTGCCTATGAAATAATGGACGTGTGGTTAAATCAGTCCCATGACTTAGCTTGCAATCAAGAGTGTTCCTAAACTATTAAACGTTAATCAAACTATGAAAGCTTTTGATGTTATAAAAAATAAACTGAAACACAACACACAAACTCAAAGAACTAAAAATTAATGCTAACATTTCAGGGCTTCAGAGGGGGTGCAATTTTTGAGGTCTATCCAGGAGAGCTTTTTGACGCAGTATGTACAATGAGGGAAGGAGCATTACTAGACCTTCTGTGGTGGAATGTAGCCAGTCATTTTGGAGATGGTGATCATAACTCCATACATTTTAAACAATAGGGATGGACCAGTAATCGAAGTCTTAAGTTGGGGTAAGAAAGTAGTCACTATGATTGGAAAACGAACAGGTCGGGGCACAGGTCAATGACGCAGAACCTGAAAGTCAGCAGGAACAAGAGGAGCAGGAAAGAGAAGCCAACTACCATTGAACTTTCTTTGGTAGATAATGGTAAAATGATCTTCTGAACTATTGTTTCAACCTCCAGACCTAGTACTAATGTAGCAGAGAGATCCTGAATCACAAATGCCTTGTCCCTGCTGTGTTCAACTCATATCCTTGAGTCAGCTCCCTGAGTAATCTCAGCAGGTCTCTGCTCATGATAAAAATGGTTGAATGGAGGCATGTTGATAGTGTGGGAGAGAATCTTAGGCTGCATAGATATCAATGTGTTGGTGAAATGGGCTGAAAAATGGCAGATAGAATTTAATCCAGACAAATGTGAGGTGATGCATTTTGGGAGTACTAATGAGGCTAGGACATACACAATGAGCGGTAGGGCCTTAGGGAGTAGTGAGGAACAGAGTACAAGTGCATAGATCCTTGAAGGTGGCAACACAGATAACGTACTTAGGAAGGTATATTGGATGCTGGCCTTCATTAATCAAGGCATCAAGTACAGAAGTAGGGAGATTATGCTCTAACTTTATAAAACCTTGGTCAGACCTCAGCTAGAGTACTGGGAACCATGCTATATGAAGGATGTGATAACATTGGAGAGTGTGCTTTGGAGACTGTGCAGTGGAGATTCACCAGAATGTTGCCTGGGATGGAGCAATTCAATTATGAGAAACCGGAAAAGCTAGGTCTGTTCTCCCTGGAGTGAAGGAGATTAAGAGAGAACATGATTGAGGTGTATAAAGTTATGAAGAATATAGGTTTGGAGATGCTTCCCCATATCGGAAGTAGATAAAAGTAGAGAACATAAGTTTAAGGTAAAGGGAATGAGATTCAGAGGGGACGTTAGGAGTGTACTGCCTGAGAGAATGGTTGAAGCTAGGTCGCTGACAGCATTTAAGAAGTATTTGGATGAACACTTGAATCACTTCTGCCTAGAGGGCTATGTACCAAATGCTGGGTGATGGGATGAATACAGAAGGACAAGTTGGGCCGAATAGCCTGTTTCTGTGCTGTGTGTTTCTATAATGTTTGTCATCTCTCACAGCTATTCTCTCAGATTGAAATCAATGGAGAAGCTGCTCCTACTGCTAGTCTAACTGTGAGGAGTCCAATGACAATAGGATATAATGCAGGTACCAACCAGATAGCAAACAAAATTTAACTCAAAAAGTGCTGAAAATATTCGGTAGGTAAGATAACATCTAAATTGTGAAAATGAATTAATGGTTCTTGCAATGATATTTCATGCTATCTGAAGGATGTGTGATAAATTTTTGAACATGTATAGATATTATGCCCAGACACAGAAATCAAATAAAATGTGTTCATGAAATGTGAATGTTTATTCAGCTTTTTGATCTCTTTAATACTAATAATATTTATTAGGAAGAGTAGTAAATGTTATCAGTGGTCTTTGAAAGAGCATCATTAGTGTCAGGATATCACTTGTGAGTCAACATGTAAGAGAATACCGTTGTCTAGTTTTGTTGGGTTTGGTTGTCTTATAATTTATAACATAGCATACTTCCAGTTTCTGAAACTTCCCAGTGAACTAAAGTGCTTCTGCCCTCTATTATGTTCTAATATGATCAGCCTGTCCTGTCTTATTTGATGTGGAAGTTGTTGTTTTCTGCTGAGGTCAAGGATCAAGTGCTATTCTATTCAATGAGGCAATCAGCAGACCCCAATCACAGCAGATAGTCATTGAGGGCTATTTTGCAGAAGCCAACCAAGCATTTGAACTCTGCTTGATGCTGCCATTAGTCTAATCAATGAGGACTCAAACAGACCTATGCTTTTCAAGGGAGAAGTCTACTCCAGATGTCTTGGAGATTTTTCTTGTCTCCAAATATTCTGAAACTATAAACTCTGTGAGGAAATATGGGAACTATATTCCTACTTTCTGTTTGAAATTAGGTGACACCTAGCAAGAAGCTGTGCCTTTGCAAATTGACTTCACTAAGCCAGTCCTGGATAAATGATATGTTATGTCTGAATTCCCAATCAACTAATTAAATAACTGTCAATTACATCATCTGAACTTGTATACCACTGGTTTCTCCCAACCTGTGGCAATTTTCAAAGAGGCACATCTGAACCAGCGTATCACAGCACCATCTCCAAAGAAACACTCAGAGGTGCCGATGTAAAAGGTTCGATTCCTGTGTATCAGGTAAAAGATTCTCCAGAACTCATGGGTCATAAGTGGCACCCAAGGCAAATCAAATTTCCCAGTTAGAAAGGGATTCCACTCAGTGATAAACTGGTCTTCCATCAACTGCAACAGATTTTGCATGCAAACACCACATATGTGGGAATTATCACAGCTTGCTTTTCATGAGGAGCTCTAAACTCTCAGCATTATTCAGAAGAAATTATATTGTGTTGAAAGGGTTTCTGAGAGGTAGAGCATATCCCTGTCTTTGTTCTCACAACTTATCCAGCAAACTTACCTGTGGAACATTGCTATGAGTATAATGTAGCAATAGGAGGATCATTGGGAGGACTATTGAGCTTCTGCTCCAATGGTTTCCTTGAATTGATGGACACACTGTGGTGCAATGGAAGATGGCAGATGCCAAGGGCAGGGCAGATGGAGCCTCAGTGTTGCAGCATCTAACTTCATGTACACCACTCTCAAACCTGGGAATGCAGGAGCTGTATTAGCATTAGTACAGGTAGAGTTAGTGACACGGGGCACTGGGGTAGTGGGGTTACTGAGGGACAATGTGAAGAAGCTGGATTAACATCAGTGATACGTTCCTCTGGTGAGTAAAATGGAAATATAGCTTGGCCTTGAAATCAGTCAAGCCATTGATCATGATCAAGATTAATTCTGTGAGACAGGCTTGCATGTGGATTGTCTGAGCTTGCTGTATTCCCAGTAGAATCATGGACATAAAAACATATCCAATGCTAATGGAACAAAGTTCTTCAGAATGATCCTTCCATATTATTTCAGTATTAAAATGTAACTCCTATTTTCTAGCATGCACACCTTCATTTCCGACTCCTCCACTCAGCTGGAGATACATGCTGTAATGTAGATTTTGCAGTACATTTCTTATTTTTTATTCATTTTTTTGTGTTTTCAAGCCACATGTCCATCCAATTACACAGCCAGTTTAAATTTTGTGTAAACCTTTGGTTGCAAACTATCCCATTTGATCCTTTTAATTGTAAATGGAGCAATGTTAACTAGGTTTTAGCTGGTCTAATATCTGAGTAATTTTCATACATTAGAGATAGAATCCAAGCACAATTCAGTGACGTTGTACATGACTTGGTCCTCATTTTATGGTACTATTCCAAAACAAGAGAGTGGAGAAAGTTACAGTCACATAAAGGGTTCCTTGGTATGTCAGCTTCAGATGTTCATTATTTTAATAGTGTTATACTTAAAGACTTCAACTTTCACTGTTGTTTTCCAACAAAAACATAAGCAACTTTACAGTTTGCACATGATAATATCACTGCACTGATGAATCTTGCCGAGTCCCATTCAGTAAAAAGATAATTTAACAGACTTAAAATTCCAGCCCACTAATACATTCACCTATGTTCTAATGACACAGTGTACGTCAAGTACACTTGGCAGATGAACCTTACTGTTAACTTGCCTAGAATATGAAAACAATAGCAAGTATTTTGGAAATACCGACAGCAAATCATATTAAGCTTTCACATCATTAAGGGAAATGTGAGCAAACCTGCACACCTCAAAGTGGTTTGCATTCTTTAACTGTGCATTTCAGACATTCTAGAGATAACTCTTTAGAGAATTGAATGTGATGATTATCAGACATAGCAAACTTTAGGGCAGTGAGTCATTTAGGAACTCTGATATAAAGGTTACTTGCAAATAAGAATATGAATAAAACATAAACAAACATTCAGACGTTGTCCCTTGTGCTTCGCACACATACAGCACTAAAAATCTTGCATCTGATTTTGACCAGAGTTTGCTTAAAGACAAGCTTGTCTTCAAATAAATATTTTACAGATATTTAGTTCAGTAATTTAATTTTTGTTGTTCATTCTCTTCCACTTTATCTGGATTGTTTCTACAATTGTGCAATTACTTGTAAGAGACTATTCAATACTTTCAGCAAAATACTTTTCAGTTTGATAATATTTGACAACAAAAATCAAAGCCAACACAATTTACATGGTATCCGAAGCATCTTTTCTCTTTTATGGACGCTGATCATGGTACACTAACTCTTCCACAATAGACTCTTTGATCTTACCTCTGGATTATAATGCCTTAATGGATTTCCTATAAGTTTAATTGTTTGCCCACAAAGGAAAATTGCATGACATCAACTCAAAAAGGCACCTCTTGCTTCCAGACAACCACGACCTTTCTCAAAGAGGGAAATAGAAAACAAACCAAGAAAACAAACCCTGGCACGTTCAGAGAAAAACCTCCCTTCTCCAGAAGAGTCCTTTCCAACATTACGTATGCAAGCCTATAAATTCTTGTATGCTGTTACCTGGTGGAATTAGGTAGCTAAATTGGAGCAAGGAGGCCTATTAGAAAGTTGCATATATAAAGAAACCATTCAATACAACCCTTTATTTCTTTCAAGTATTAGAAAATTGTAGAGTTCACTGAAAAATAATCAAGATTTCACAGAGACCAGTGTTTAGATGTCACAGTTCAAAGCAGGCATCCGTGTGTATAGGAATGGCCATCCGACATTCATAACTGCTCAATTAGATCAACTAAGTCATCATCTTCACAGCAAAGATGGTGCACAATTAAACCATCACGGCTGCACCAATTGTTTGTGAAGAGCTGTGCAATTTTCCCACACCTGTTCCCTCTAGCCAGAGGTAAGAAAGGTATGGATGAATATTTTAGCAGCAGCTAAAGTGAGACAGGGGTGATGTTCTGGAGGTAATATCAGGTACCTTTTTATTGATGTGGAGGTGTGGTCCAAAGCTTATGTCAGGATCAAATAAGACACCAAGGCTGTAAATGATTCAGTCAGTCGGCTGGAGTCAGTGGCTGAGGAAGAAAGTTGGTGGAAGAGACTGAAGACAGTGGTTCCAGCCACACTATTTGGTTGAAGGAGTTTTCTGCTATTTATTATTGGATATCAAACAGGCAAATTAAAAATATGAGGGCATGATGAGTTGGAGCTTAGTGTTACAGGAGATGGAAATTGATGTGCTTTGTTCAAATAATGTTACAAACAGTAACAGATATTTACCTATTAGTCTTTAATACTTTGCTTGGCTGTTGATGTGGTTAGACTGTGCCATCTTTAATCACTTTATATTGTTTTGCAGCTGCTGCAATGTACTTATTTTGTACACTGAGCAACTTGACTAAATAAACTTTTAACTAAAGCTTTTAAACTTCATCCACCTCAAGGGCAGTTAGTTTATTGATGGCTCATGTCCTTTCCTCCTTTATCACCTCCACCCACCAGTGATGAGTTCATTTTGAGTAGCATCACTTTAGGCTTTAATTATATTGGTACCTTCTTCAAAAATGTGGCTAGACTGAGTTGTGGGTCTTGAAATGTCATTTTGATGGAATAGCTAAGGTTTTCCTCCCCCACAAATTAAGAGACCAAGCAGCAAAATCATTTGTTAATTGGTCAGAGCTTGCAAAGTTGGTGCCCTTTTCCACTTGGAACTTAAATATCGCATTTTGAATCTAAAACATAGAAGCCACATAACGCTCCTGACCTATTAAATAGGATGTGCTCAGGGTAAATTCTAACTCTGCGACTGAAGGAATAGAAAGAGCTTACCAGGATATTCTCTTTTGAAAAGGAGAAGTCATTAAGGTTGGATATGGGAAAAGATGAAAAGGCATTTTTTCATGTCCTGAGTGTAGATGTGTTATAATGAGTGTTAACAATATATTGTCAAGTATGCAGGGCTAGGCCTTGAGAAGAACCATAGAACCACAGAACCATACAGCACAAAACAGACCCTTCGGCCCACCGTGTCGTGCCGTCCATCAGACCACCCTCACATTACCTAACCCCTTCCTCCCGCATATCCCTCTATCTCACGTTCCTCCATATGCCTATCCAACAAGCTCTTGAACCTGTTCAATGTATCTGCCTCCACCACCACCCCAGGCAGTGCATTCCATGCACCAACCACTCTTTGGGTGAAAAACCTCCCTCTGACATCTCCCCTGAACCCCCCACCCATAACCTTAAAGCCATGACCTCTCGTCTTGAGCATTGGTGCCCTGGGAAGGAGGCGCTGACTGTCTACTCTATCTATTCCTCTCAATATTTTATATACCTCTATCATGTCTCCTGTCATCCTCCTCCTTTCCAGTGAATAAAGCTCTAGCACCTTAAGCCTCTCCTCATATTCAATACTCTCCAATCCAGGCAGCATCCTGGTAAATCTCCTCTGCACCCTCTCCAACGCCTCCACATCCTTCCTATAATGAGGCGACCAGAACCGAACACAGTACTCTAAGTGTGGCCTAATTAGAGTTTTGTAAAGCTGCATCATAACCTCGCGGCTCTTAAACTCAATCCCGCGACTTATGAAAGCCAACATCCCATTGGCCTTCTTAACTGCTCTTTCCACCTGTGAGGCAACTTTCAACGAACTGTGAATATGAACCCCCAGATCCCTCTGCTCCTCCACACTGCCAAGTACCTTGCCGTTTACCCTGTACTCTGCCCTGGAGTTTGTCCTTCCAAAGTGTACCACCTCACACTTCTCCGGATTGAACTCCATCTGCCACTTGTCAGCCCAGCTCTGCATCCTATCAATATCCCTCTGTAAGCTCCGACAGCCCTCCACACTATCCACAACACCGCCTATTTTAGTGTCATCCGCAGACTTACTAACCCAGCCCTCCATCCCCTCATCTAAGTCATCTATAAATATCACAAAAAGTAGAGGTCCCAGAACCGATCCCTGCGGGACACCACTAGTCACTGCCTTCCAATCCGAGGGCACTCCCTCCACCACAACCCTCTGCTTTCTACATGTAAGCCAATTCCTAATCCACACAGCCAAGCTTCCTTGGATCCCTCGGCCTCTGACCTTCTGAAGAAGCCTACCATGAGGAACCTTATCAAACGCCTTACTAAAATCCATATAAACCATATCCACCACACTGCCCTCATCAATCTTCCTGGTCACCTCCTCAAAGAACTCTATCAGGCTTGTGAGGCAAGATCTTCCCTTCACAAAGCCATGCTGGCTGTCCCTAAGCAGTCCATGATTCTCAAGGTGTTCATAAATCCTATCCCTTAGAATCCTTTCTAACAGCTTACCCACCACAGACGTGAGACTCACCGGTCTATAATTCCCTGGCCTATCCCTATTACCTTTTTTGAACAAGGGGACCACATTCGCAACCCTCCAATCCTCCGGCACCACCCCCGTAGACAACGAGGACTCAAAGATCCTTACCAGTGGTTCAGCAATCTCCTCCCTAGCCTCTCGAAGCAGCCTGGGGAAATCCCGTCAGGCCCCGGAGATTTATCTGTCTTAATATTATTTAACAACTTCAACACATCCTCTCTCTTGATATCAACAACCTCGAGAACATTACCCCTACCAGCACTCCCTTCCACATCATCAAGACCCCTCTCCCTGGTGAATACCGAAGAGAAGTACTCATTGAGAACTTCTCCCACTTCTGCCGCCTCCAGCCAAATTCTCCCACCTTTGTCCTTAATCAGACCTACCTTCACCCTAGCCATCCTCCTACCCTTCACGTACTTGAAAAAGGCCTTGGGATTTTCCTTAACCCTACTAGCCAAAGCCTTTTCATGTCCCCTTCTAGCTCTCCTCAGCCCTTTCTTAAGTTCCTTCCTCGCTACCCTATATTCCTCATGGGCCCTGTCTGAACCTTGCTGCTTATACCTCACGTATGTTACCTTCTTCTCCCTAACAAGTCATTCCACCTCTCTCGTCACCCACGGTTCCTTCACCCTGCTATTCCTTCTCTGCCTCACCGGGACATATTTATCTCTAACATCCTGCATAAGATCCCTGAATATCGACCACATCCCCATGGTACATTTTCCTTCAAAAAGGACATCCCAATTTACACTCCCAAGTTCTCTCCTTATAGCCTCGTAGTTAGCCCTTCCCCAATTGAAAAACCTCTTGTCCTCTCTGCACCTGTCCCTGTCCATGACAATTTTAAAGGTTATGGAGCAATGGTCACTGTCCCCCAAATGCTCACCCACCAATAGATCCTTCACCTGTCCCGGTTCATTTCCTAAAACTAGATCTAACATGGCATTCCCTCTAGTCGGCCTGTCAACATACTGCGTCAGGAATCCCTCCTGGACACACTTAACAAATTCTGTCCCATCTAAACCTTTGGCACTAAGCAGGTTCCAGTCTATATTTGGGAAGTTGAAGTCTCCCATTATAATAACCCTGTTATTTCTGCTTCTCTCCAAACACTGCCTGCCAATCTGCTCCTCTATATCTGCTATCGGGGGGCCTATAGAATACTCCTAGTAGAGTAACTGCTCCTTTCTTGTTCCTTAACTCCACCCATACGGACTCTAGAGATGATCCTTCTACAACATCCATCTTTTCCACAGCCGTTAACAGTGTCCCTGACCAGTATCACCACCCTTCCCCCTCTTCTCCCCCCTTCCCTATCCCTCTTAAAAGAAGAAAGATAACTAGCTGTTTTGTGGTTACTTCTCTGGATTTAAAACCTGACACCAATTTCTCAAAGTGAAACTGTTGCCACATTATGCTGCCATTTTTATACTGTACCTCTTGTAAGATCATGATGACATCTTAATAATGAAAATATCAAATCAATCATAGAGAACACAATTTCAGTCTGTATTTATATAGGAAATCAATATCAGATTAACTTCCTCTACACTTTTTAGGATAAAATGTTTGCCATTTGTCTATTCAATTACTTTTGCACAGACTTTGCTGCTATTTCATTGATACAATTTCTTCAAATAGTTCTTGTTTGTCCAAAACAACTGACATTTACTTTGCCCCCTTCCTCCTCTCCACTCCCTGAGAAAACTTTGAGCCTTTGATCATTTGAGCTTTCTCTGCCATTTAACACAATCGTGACTGCTCCTTTCCCCATACCTCTTGATGCTTTTTTTTAGTCTAGAAATCGATCTGTCTCCCTCTTAAATGCATTCAACAACTTGGCCACCACAGCCATCTGTGGTTGAGAATTTCACAGGTTTACTGCTCTCTGAGTGAAGAAAACTTTTCTTCTTGCCCTAGCTGCTGAGACCATGAACCCTGATTCCTGGACCTCAAGCCAGTTGAAATATTCTCCCTACATTCAACCTGTCAACCCTTGTCAAAATTCTAAACTCTAGGGAACACAGTCCTAGTCCACCTAATGCATCCTCATAGACAGTCCAACTTCCCAGAGATTATTCTGGTAAATCTTGGTTGTTCTCCCTTTATCACAAGTAGAATCTTTCTCAAGTAGAGACCAAAACTATGCACAATACTCCAGGAGAGGTCTCACCAAGACCCTGTAGAATTATAGTAAGACATCCCTGTTCCTGTATTTAAAACCTTCTGCAATGAAGACCAACATATCATTTGCCTTCTTTATTATTTGTTACATCTGCATGTTTGCTTTCAGTGACTGGTCTACAGGACACCCAGCTCCCTCTGTACATCAACATTTCCCCATCCATCACCATTTTAGTAATACTCTGCCTTTCAGTTTTTCCTACCAACGTGGATAACTTTGCATCTATTCATTTTAAACTACATCTAACGTACTTGCCCACTTGCTCAATCTGTTTAAATCGTAGTGCAGATCCTTGTGTCTGCTTACATTTCTCTTTAAGTTATTTTTTTCCTCTCTAGTTTCCTCTGTTTTTATCTTTTGTGAAGCTGCTGAGAGCCTTGCTGGGCTGCACTTTCACAGGTGCTCCTCATACTCCAGTATCTAATCCAATTATCTGTGTGTGAATGGATAGGGAATATTGTAACTACTTTCTACAAAGAACATCACAGTGAAGTCCAACTTAATTTGAAATATGACACATTGGGAAATTGCTTATTGCTGGCTTCAATTACGCTTGTTACCTGTTTATTTCTGAGTTATCTTAAACTTATAATGATTCAGAAGGAGACATTGGTCCATGCCAGCTCCCATGGGAGCAATCCCATTAGTCCCAATCTCACTCTACTTATTTCCCTGTGCCTTTACAACTTATTCTCTCCCATCCATGTATTCATCAAAAAACTGTTGCCAATTCATCAGCAGTTTACATTGCTCTCCCTCTGCTACCTGTAATGGGAACAAAGCTATAAGAGCAAGAATTGTATTAAAAGTAGGCCCCATTTAGGTTTTACCCAGAGCAGATCACATGACAATTAATTCCCAGGCAAAATGACAACGGACATGGATGCTTTTGGTCACTGTCCTGACATCATATGCACACCGGATGATGTCATTACCATGTAACACCTGGTCTTAGAGACATAAAGTCACACAACACGGAAACAGGCCTTTTGGCCCACCATCCCTGCTGACCATTTACACTAATCCTGCACTAATCCCATTTTATTCTCTCTATGTTCCCGTCAACTCCCCTCAGATTCAATCATTCACCTACACACTAGGGGCAATTTAGAATGGCCAATCAACCTACGAACCCATGTGTCTTCGGACATGTGAGGAAACTGGAGCACCTGAGGGGAACCCATGTAGTCACAGAGTGAAGGTGCAAACTTCTCACAGGGAGCACTGGAGGTCAGTGTCGAATCTGGGTCACTGGAGCCGTGAGGCAACAGTTTTGCTATCTGTGGCACTCTTCTGGTCATATGTTAGATTAATGAGTCCTAGTACCGGTACCAATGCAAATTAGAGCAGAAAGCCTCACAATACTACTGTTGTGGAACAATCTGAGGAGAACGAGGAGCTCACTGCCACTTGCTATGTACTGCAGAGTGCGCTTAGATGGACATAAGCAATAAAATCTTATCTTTAGCAGATCTGTGCCATTCCAATCCTCTCCTGTAATCATAGAATCACAGCAATGTACAACACAAAGACATGTATGGCCGATGTTGTCCATGATGCCTATCTATGCTAATCCCATTTGCCCACATTAGACCCATATTCCTCTCTCTCTTTCCTATCTAAGTACCTGAACAAATGTCCTTTAAATGTTGTAATCGTATCTGCCGCCACCTCCTCCTCTGGCAGCTTGTTCCAAATATTCATTACCTTCTATGTGAAAAACTTACTCCTCAGATCTCCTTTTGGTTTCTCCCCTCTCACTTTAAACCTGTGGCCTCTAGTTTTTGACTCCCCTGCCCTGTACTTGTATGCACTGGAATGCTGTATTTTTTTTGCTATTTCCAGGGACATCAGGAGGCCTGACAGTGCACCTTTAGAAATGAGGTCAGGCTCCTTAAACACCTTCCAGTCTCTGTATTTTGTGCTATAACCAATGCTGAGTGTTTTCTCCAGCACTTAACCACTGAGATTCAACAAGTACGTCAGTGGTGATTCTGTTGCTAGCACTCTGTTATGCAGATTATGTCACAGCCACTTAGGTTGGGTTCTGAACATCAGAACAGGAGGCAATGACAATCCAATCAGAGTCTTCAGAAGCATTAATTCCTACTTTGTACCTCTCTGACGAAAAATGTATTCACAGGCTTAGGTTTTCCAAGGCTATTGTCATGGAGACAAAAAAAAAAGGAAATGCTGAAAACACTCTGTAGGACAGGCAGCATCAGTGGACACAGAAACAGAGTTAATGTTTCTGATCGAAGATTCTTCATCTAAAAGGGTAACCCATCAGGGGAACCACCACTTGGATCCTGAGCCAGGTTAGATCTGAGAGCCTATTGATTTCAATAGGGATTCTAGGTTCGAGGATTAGAATTTTTTAAAAAATGTTTTTCAGTTTTCAATTATTGTCTTTATATTAATAGTTTGAAATGTGTCTGAATGTCAAACACATTTAAAAGCCATTAAAGTGCCCCTCAGCTTTACTTTATCTTTACTTCTATCAAATCATTCCAGGAGCGAGGCCTTGGTAGGTACTTCTCAGCCATGGGTTTACTTGCTTCTGAGACCTCACCGGCCAATTTCAGGGCACAAAGGTAATCCCAGGCAGTGGCCTGGGTCCAGCACGGTCCTGCCCATTGAGATTTCCTTGAAGCAAATCCAGGTGGAATGAGTTTCATATTCTCTCTGCTCTCTGAATAACGAAACTGGTTAATATTATAAATTGAGATTGCTTGTTGTTTGTGTAATAGAAATATTAGATCATCAGAACATCTGGTGAACCTCGCCAACCTGAAACATTAACTTTTTTTTCTCTCTCCACAAGTGTTATCCAGACTAATTATCTGATTTTATTTCAGATTTCCAACATGTGTTGTATTTTACTATAGATCAGCTGACTCTGTTGGTGGAATTGTTGGATCAGAAGATTATGGATCCAGACCAAATATTGAGTTATTTTCCTTTTTTGGCTCATGTGTCAGATTTTGTTTCATAATTGTTCTATGGAGCCTTTTGGAATGTTTTGAGACCTTGAACACCGTATAAATACAGGTTGTCATTAGTTTTGGACTTGAGCTCATAATCCACTGATGCATGAGTGGAGGAATGCTGCATTCTAGGAGATGCTGTCATTTGGATGAATTGTTTAACTACTTTGGTGTTCAGATGAAAGTAGAAAAGATTTGGGTTTTCTCCGGCTGCCTTGGCCAACACTAATTCCACTGGTTTCAGTTTATGCTGCTTTGAAGGATGCAAATGTTCACCTATCCTTCATGGCAAAACAACAGTTATTACCACACTTCAGAAAAAAATTATTGATTGGCTGGGAAGTGGCTTGGGTTGTCTTAAAATGCACGAGACATTACATAATTTAAAATATTATTGTCATGCAGTCCCAAAGAAGGCATGCAATCCTGAGTAGGGAATGTCAGCATTTGTGACACAAAAATATTCATTTAACAGAATGATTGGATTAAATCATCCAGAGAATAGGATATATAGGATAGAGAATATATGAAATGGGGAACGGAGAAAAGTGCATAGGACCTCTAGGTTAAGGGTGAACTGAACAAAATAGATTGGGTTCATTGTACTTACCTGACAATGTTCTATCTATGAAATGAGTAAAATCATAATTTTAGTTGCAATAGAAAACACTGACCATGGCAAATAAATCTCCAGCTTCATTTTAGATCAAATAGTCTTTAATCTAAATTTTAAGTCATTTAATTTTTATTCATTTCTATTTAAGAATGAATTAGAAATGCATGTTTTGAAAAAAAAATCACGCTTTTTGACTTCTCTTTGCCTCAGGTCAAATCTCTAATGGTTATGGCATTATCTGGAAAGGTATTTGGACTGGGCCTTCCTTTAACCTTGACTTTTGTTCTCACACATATTAATTCATTTTTGTTAAAGAGAAAAACATTCTGCCAGAACTTCTTTTGATTTTTTTTTTGTTTCCTTAATCTTCCTGAAGGAGAACGTAGATCTTTTATACTAATTACATGTCAATTAGAACTCTTCTTGTGGGCTTTTGAATCTGCACAATGTGCTTAAGCCTCATTTCCCTGGCCAGGTGTAACATTGCAGTGGTTTTAACAAGAACTCACATTCTTTTGATGGTTTTGCTAATCTCGAGACTTCTTTTCTGCCTGGCCACTTAACTCCCCACTCGGAAAAGTCAGAGGTTAAAATAAAAAGTTATATACAACCTTCAAATATTTTAAAATAGCCCCTTCTTTATCTCGAATTAACAAATAACTTTTGCAGAACATAGATTTTGAAGAGGGGCTTTATTTATAAATGTACAGCAATATATAGCACAATATAGGTACTGCTCTTTCATTTAAAAGTGTTTTGGACAAGATATTAATCTTAAATTCTTTCTGTTCTCTCAAGTGGGCATAAAAGATTCTGTCACAATATTACAAGGAACAAGGGAGTTATCCTTCAATCAATAACATGAAAATAGTTTATCTGATCATTATCACAGTTGTTGTTTATGGAAGCTTGTTGTGCATAAATTGGCTGTCATGCTTCCTATATTAAACACCGTGCATACTTCATTGGCTGTATAGCACACATTGTAAATAAATGCATGTCTATTTTGTCCTTTCTTTAAAAAGAAATGTTTGTCCAATCTATAAATAGCATAAGCATCACGTAGATGCTTTAAGCAGCTTCAACAATACCTATTCTCAGAACTCGTTTGGTTTAATATAGACTCTATGTATTTCCCTGTTGACAAATGGTCCACCTCTAAGCTGATTGCACAGTAACATTTGTTGATGAAAGACTCAAAATATTAACAGTTTTTCATTCTCCACAGATGCCGTCTGACCTGCTGAGTACTTGCAGCATTTCTTTTTTCTTATTTCAGATTTTTAGCATCTGCAGTTTGCTGTCCTTGGGCAAGAATTTGTAAAGATTCAGAAACGACATGCAGGAATTAATTTTGTAATAGAGGTAAATTAGTGAATACAGAGGAAAATTTGGGTGCAACAGAATTGTCCTTTCAATAAATACTGTGTAAGGAGAGTTATTCCATATAAATCAAGCAGAGATCAGCTAAATTCCAGCAATTTGCTTTGTTTCTTAAGGTAATATTTTGATCAATCAAATAACAACTGGGGAATGCAGTATACACAAGTGCAAGCATTTGTAGACTGCATGAATGCTCTTACAGAGAGCCCCCTGGTTGCATCCTGCTACTCTGGAGATTCCCCATAAGAGTGTTTGCTCTAAGCAAAAGATAGCCCTCCTGCTGGTGATGTGATCTACCAGCTTCTTGAAGTTCCTATTAGTAAACCTGGGAGCTCACTTCCTGCCATCAGGATTCACTGGGAATGCCATGGTGTACTAAACAGCAGTCTCCAGTTTCAGGAGTGCTGGTTAGGTTGTGTGTTTGTGCCTTCAAGGCTGTCAGGTAAGCTTTCAGCTGTGTGGCTAACCGGTAACAGCAATCCCTGAAGCAGAATGGCATCTCACTGGAAAGGCTGTTGCAGCTTTTGTGATATTTAAAAAAATGTTTGAAACTGTTTTAGAGAGCCATGTACAAAGTTTTCATCCCCCAAAACAGTGCAGACAAATTTTTAGGCCTAATATCCAGAGTCTTGACTTGATTGTAAAGTTATTTATTATTTTATTGTGTGAAACCATAAACATTACAACACCAGGTATTTGACTTTCAGGATTAATTTGTTTTTCTTTTCCATTTATTATGAATAATTTATGCAGCTATGGGGTCTGGGATTATTTTTTAATTTATCATTCCTCTCAGTCATTGCTTGCCTCTCAGTTCTGAACCTTTCATATTTTTAATCTTCCACATAGCAAGGTTTAAATTTCTGCTTTTATGACTCATCGATACTGTAAACACAAAATATATTTAATCAAATTTGGAAAACATTGCCTTTCCTATAAACAGAAATAACAAAGATGTATTTGCCACTTTGTGAAGTTGGAAAGGTAGCAATTACTGAGTAAAAGGAATAATTATATCCCTATTTACAAGTGCTTACAATTGCAGTTTTAAACCTAGTAATTATTTAAATACAGTGCTGGAACCATTTACCATATTGAGAATAAATTGGGCTCACTTGTTTGGGTGTGAGATACCTTCATTTCTGGGGCCCAGTGTTGTATAGAATATACAGCATAGAACCCAACTCTTTGGGTTAACTGACCTATGGAAGAGCTTAGTTTTTTATTTATTGACCATCTCTGACAGCCCTGGAACACTGAAGTTCTCCTGTATTGCGGTTGGTTGGGGAGTTTCATGATTTAGACCCTGTGATGGTAGTTCCAAGACTGGATGGGATGCAGGTTGGAAAGGAACCTGCAGGAGGTGTGATTCCCATGGGGCTGCTACTCTTGTCCTTGTCTTTGTCCTTTTCTCAAATAATATTTGGAACTGACATCTGGAGATACCAGGTGTTCTTTTATTAGTTTTCAGCCCAGCTGAGCTCTGACAATCTAGAGCAATCACTCCCATGCAAGATAAGGAAAGATCTGCATGTATATGGTACCTTTCATGACGTCAGGAATTCCAAAAGCTCTTTACAACAATGAAGTGCTTTGAAGTGTAGTCATTGGCATTATGTAAGGAAAGTGGCCAGCAATTTTTGTACAGTGTGCTCTCACAAACATGGCGTGCTAAAGGACAGGTAATCAGCTGTGAAGACACAAGAGACTGCAGATGCTGGAATCTGGAGCAATAAACAATCTGCTGGAGGAACTCAACAGGTTGAGCATCATCTGTGGGAGAAAAGAAACTGTTGATGTTTCAGGTCGAAACCCTGCATCAGGACTGAGAGTGGAGAGGCGAGATGGCCAGCATAGAGAGGAGGAGGGGAGTGGCAAGAAAGGATTCCGAGGCGACTGGTGGACTGAGGAGGGGTGTAAGATGACAGGCAGGCAGTGCCAGGTAGGAGGGTGAGTGGGAGTGGAGTTGGAAGAATGTGGCAGATGAATGATAGATGGAGGCAGACAAAAAGAGAGAGGAAAAAGGAAAAAAAAAGCAGCAGATGGAGCAAGGTGGGGAGGGGAGTGTGAAGATGGGAGACGGCTGCTGGAGGGAGATAAGCTGGAACACAAAGCACTACCAGAGCTGGATTTGGATAAGTAATGGAGGCGAGAATGGGATCCATTAGAGGAGAAGGGAGAGGTGAACAACAGTTGGAACCAGAAAATGGGGCAGAAATCCTGTGTGTGAAGTGGGTGGATGGAGCCAGGAGCGGGAGGAGGGTGGGAAGGGAGAGAAAAAGGGAGAGGGAAAAGCTCAGTCATCCGTAATCAGCTCTGTCAGCTTCATCTAGTAGGTTGTACTGTCACCTCTGAATCAGAAGTTTCTCAGTGCAAATTGGCTGCCATGACTCTACATTACCACAGTGACTTCACTTCAGAAAGAATTCATTGCCTAAAAAGCACTTCAGAAAGCACTGAAGGGATGTGAATGATAAAGGAGAAAGAAAAGTCCTTTCTCCTTTTAGTTTTGCTGGTTGGGGGACAAGCCACAAATATTGGACAGCACTCCTGAGAAAACTCCAGTGTTCTTCTTCAAAACAGTGGGATCTGATGGATCAAACAAAACCTTGGTGTCGCATCTCCTCTGAAATATGATACCTCCAACAGTGTAGTACTGCTGCAATACTGCACTGGAACATCAATTAGGTTTTTGTGTTCAAATTTCCAGAGGGAGATTTAAATGCACAGACTTCTTACTCATACTCCAGCACCGGCCAGTACATGTTCCAGCCCTTTTAGAGATGCAAGCTAACTTTAATCAGTGAAACTGGACCATGAAGGAAGAGGACCTAACACTATCTTTAACCTTTTTTTTCCCTGTTGGAGCTATTTGCTTTATGCGAATGATGTATTATTTAGAATCATAGAGTCAAACAGCCCACCATCAAGCACCCATTTACACAAATCTTCTTTTATTCTCCCCATATTCCCATGAATTTCCCCCTCTCACCTACACATGAGGATCAATTGACAGTGGTCAATTAACCTACCAACCTTCTTGCCTTTTCATGCTGTTTCCAATCTACCCTGGCCATCTCAAAGCACGTGTCTTTATAGATGCTTTATTCAGATTTAAGACACTAGTTTCAAGTTGAATTAAATCACTTTTAAATTTTATATAAAATTCTGTTGTATTATGTTCATAATATCCTAAAGGTCCCTTAATTACCAGATCATCAATTTAACCATTCTTCATTCAACGCTGTTAGATATAAAATAGCCTGTTCCCTTAATGATTCCTCAACATACTGAGCTAGGAACCATCTCTTATGTACTCCATGAATTCATCCTCCACACTAATACTGCTAGTTTAGAATTTACGTAGATTGAAGTCCTCCCATGATTATTACCTTAGTTAAATATGTCCTAACATCACTGAAGTCTCTTATTTAGAAATGTCCACTCTCCATGGCCTTGGCATTTAAATGACAGTGTGCTGAAAACAAGTTTTCCTAGGTATCACTACCTCTGAGTCACCTGATTCCAAATAACGAGCTCTAGCTGGTAACCTGGGAGATTAAAGGCGACCTTTTTTATTACCTTCTGTCATTGCAATTTATAACTATTAGGTTAAGAAATGTTAACAATAAAACTAAATTAAACAAATTAATTTAAAAAATGAAAATAAAATTACCCTTTAGTCACCAAAATTCATACTCTGCAGTTGTTTCACTCTGAGACAGTGTACTGAAAACACATAACCCAGGGAGATGCATCTGGGGAACCATTACTCCAAGTAACTGTATGGACCAATGATTTTAATTATAAAGTTGGATTTTATCCTGTGTTTCAAAATATGATACACATGGCAAATTCATTAAGCCAATCATGTTTTATATGCTATGATTGTCATTGCAAACCAAATCCAATGTATTTTTATTCTAAGAACATCACTCTATCTGGGGCTGAAGTAACATGATTTAAAAAGTTTCATCTGCTTCTTTTGATTGCTTCCAAATGCAAGAAGCATCGAGGGAAATATTTGTAGAGATGGAAAAAGGACAGATGTGTTATTGGGATAATATATTTAACATAAGGCAACAACAGTTGTAGAGGAGGCAAAGCAGTATGGTGACCATTATTATATGTTATTTAAGTGAACAATATATTTAATGTAAAATTAGAACATTTTGTATAATTGGATAAAATTGTATGAATAGATTAAAGGAATTAACAGGCAGAAATTTTGTCTGAATTGCATGGAATGATTGAAATAGAAGGGATAGCTTTTATTACAGTTGCTAATAGCATTAGTGTCAGTCCACAGTGCTAAGCAGATTTAGCATTGCAGAGCCCTGTAGCCTATTTTTACTTCTTCCTTTGAAAGACATTAGAGGATATTTGTAAGAAACCACTGCAGGGGCAAGGTTGATGATTTGGAAGACATCATTAATGAAACGTGGGAAGCACAACCAATTCAATTTAAAATATTTTTCAATGGTTCTCTGATTTAGTCTTATGATACCAACCGTGGTGGAGTCTGTGTAAAAATTGTTGCAAGGTCACCTATTCCTGTTAACCAGAAAGAATAAAAAGAACCAAGTGCCTTGTACATTGCTGACCCTAATGGCACAATGGGATTTTCCTTTTGAGGCTTGCAATTGTATGAGAAATAATATTAAGTCCAAGCAATATATAAGGTCACTTTCACAATATCCAAATGGTTTTGTGTACATTACTACTCACTTCAATTTATGAACTTACTGTGGGTAAAGTAAATGTGATATAACCTGATGAGCACAACTTTGGTACTGGTATCCACCAAAACTCCGCTCTTCTGTGTTAATAATGAATTTAACATCCTGGCAAAGGTATAGTTATATAAGTTACAAGAGCTGAAGATAGTTTGAATGAGAAACGCCTATATAGCTGAACATGTTGCCTTCATCATTTAGGTCCTTCTTCACAACAGGAGACCATATGTATTGTCACCTTGCTGGTGTCTGTGGTTCTCACTATTGAATCGAGAGCTGTAAAATTCTCCTGCACTGCTTCCACTTAAGTGGAAATAAGTTTTTCATAATGTTATATTTAACTCTTAATCTTTCTAATTTAGAATTTAATTGTCTTTACTTGGGGATGTATTGCATGGAAGTTTTGGAATGGGGAGACTGTCCTATATTCTGTTCGGAATCTGTAGGAATATGCAGGAACTGTCTCTGCCTTCAGCCACTCTGGATCAGACTTGTTGAGTTATCAAATCTCCAAAACAAAAAGGAAAATTATATATTTCTGGGTAGGCTTATCCAATGCATAGTCATACCTCAGAGACAAGCTCAGGGTCAGAAAGAAGAGGATGTGACAGCCTTGGAGATGGAGAGCAGGATATCATGAGAATTCGGAAAACTCTGGTTCTGTCCAACGGGTGTGATGCACTCTGTTACCTGTGAGGATGAGGAAAGAGACTCTAATGAGGGCAAGCACCAAGGCACTGTAGCTCAGGAGGCTGATCAAGGTTGGGCAGAGCAGAATAGAAATGTGATCATGATAGAGGACTCTATAATTAGATGACTAGATGGTGCACTCTGCAGTCAAGAATGATAGCTCTGAAGAGTGAGTTCCCCTGGGAAATTGTAATCTCTTTTGCTGTCTCTTTCCTTCACCTCAGTTTAGTGCATATCAGATCAAACAGAATCAGGATGGAGGTCTTGTTGAAGAAATATCAAAAGTTAGGAGTTAAATTTAAAAAGAAACAGGATTTGAGGGCATTAGTCTCCATATTATTGCCCAACCTACACACAGACTGGTGTGGAATAGAATTTGGTTACAGTGCTGATGTAGAAAAGAGGCATTATATTTCTTGGGACAGTGGCATTTGGACTAGAACAAGCAGGAAGTGTACTGATGGGATATGCCCCATCAAAACTGGAATGTGTCCCAGAAATAGGACTAATAGGGGGATGGCAAAACCTTCACACCAATTTGTTGTGGGAAGGAGCAACACAAGATGAAGCAAGTCTAAAAATAAAAGAAACAGGAAAGGAGAACACAGGACAGACAAAACGCAGGAAGGACATCGATCACAAGGGAATAAATTTAGTTAGGAGTGTTAAAACACGGTTAAAGATAAAGTGAGAGGAACTGCTATTAAAAATAAGTTAGTGTCTAAACAGCAATGCACACAATGTCTGTAATAAAACAGCAGAAATGTAGACAATAATACATGATGAAGAAAGAAATATAAAGGGAAATATTGAGACACAGTGATAAAAAAGTCAAGGTTGGGAATTAAACATTTAGAAAAGATGTAGGGGAGAGAGGAAGCTGGAGGAGCTATTTCTTAATAATGCAATGGCTGTGGAGAAAAAGTGACACAGAAATCAATAAAATACAAATTGAATTCATGGGTTAAATTCTGTAGTGGAAAAATAATAAAGGATCAATCACACTAAAATAAAAACAGAAAATCCTGGAAATAACAGGTCAAGCTGTGTTTGTGAAGAATAACATCAATTAAATGTTTTATCAATAATCTAAAACATCAACCCTGTTTCTCCCTCCATAGATGCTGCCTGACTTGCGAATATCTTCAGCAATTTATGTTTTCATTTCAGATTTCCAGCCTCTACAATGGTTTATTGTGTGTCGTCAATCACACCAAATCCAGGTAGTCTACAGAGCACCAAACCGTGGAAGGGAAGTGGAGGAAATATTGGAAACAAATTAGAGAAATGATCAAAAAAACATTGAGGAACAGCCATAGGAGATTGTAACTTCTCTGAAATTAATTCGAAAGATGATGTAAGAAATGGTGATTAGATTGGCATATGTACATGTTCTCAGGACTTCTTTCCATTTTATAAGGCCACTGAGGAACAGTCCCTAACAACACTAGAAAATAGGCAATTTTCTCAATCAGAATGGATGAGAAAAATAAAAATGGGAATAGGGAGAAACATACAGGAAATAGTGACTTCAACGTGTTTTAAGATAATGATTGAGAAAGACAAAGACATGATAAAAACAAGATTTGTGAAGACTTGAATGACTGAGAATTAAACTTTATACTTAAAAAGGAAAATGAACAGTAACATTGTTTAAAAAAATGGTAGAATGGCAATAGGAAACATTTGCATCAATTTTTAAAGAGTATGGGAAAATATATAATTTCAATTTAAAGGAAACCAAAATAAAATTCAATGAACCACCATAAATGAAAACGTGAAGAATTGAGATGAAAGAGACACCAGAGGAGATCATGATGTAGGCAAATATGAACATATTGTCAGAGAAGTAAAAATAACAATTAGGAAAGCAAAGAGGATCTATGATCTTAAATTATAAAGAAGCATTATACAGGATGGTCAAATATTCCAGCTGTGTAGAAATAAAAAATGATAAGATAGAATTGGACTAAGGAATATATAGGAAAAATCTCAGGCAGCAACAGTAAAATGGCAGAAGTATAAATGACTAGTTTGTTTCAGAATCTTCTAGGATCTTGGGTCAGATGGGAATAATATCAGAAGATAAAATTGGAAATGTTTATTCAAATAAAATGAGGGGAAATGTTAAATAATCAACTGCAAAGAGTAAAAAAAATGCTGGTTTGAATAGATTTCATCTGTGCATTTAAAAAGAACAAAATTCAAAGAACGCCAAGCCGCCTAATTAAATATGTCAGGGATATGTCTGATAGCTAAGATAGTATGTATACTCAAGCAAGAATTCAAGAATTATCTATAGATTTGTGCACTAGTTGACCTAACATTGAACTGAATCAAGCTTGCTTTCAGGAACACCAGCATATAGTTGTATATAGATAGTTAAGTCCCAGACTTGGGATGACCTGAATCACTTCTGCAAATGATTGTCTGTGGTCTCTCCATACCCACACAGACCTCCAGTTGTCCTTGCACTCCCAGTCCTGGAATAGGTGGCAAGGTGAAGTTCCAGCGGCAACTGGTCCTTAGCCAGCATTCTACCAAGGCTCCACATCCAGACTTTCCTGACGGCTCTTGATGGGAGGTATCACAATGGTTCCATTCAGTATGAGCTACTAACAGGTAAGAACAATACTGGCAGTTAGGCAGCCTTTACAATGTGCTTCGCTGCATGCAAAGTCATCTTGTATTGTTATCCAACCACAAGAGGGAGTAGATGGCAATAGAAGTTTAATATCTCTAAAATGAATGTTTTTTTTGAAGAAATACCACCTCTCTACCCACACGATGTGGATGAAAACATAAAATGTAATTTAAAAAAATACAATACTATCGCAGAATTCCATAACTAAAATTCCCACAGTTGCAAGGCAATCTATCTTGTGGTCTCTTTGCTGGTTGCGAGAAACACATAGTTATTGATGAAGATCGTTAGTCAATGAGGGGTGTCCTGCCGCACAGGCAAGGAGCCTTCTACTTCTGGAAAATTCTCACCTAGTTCATTTGATGACTATTTATTTTGTGGTTATGATGATGTTATTTGTGTGACGATCATCTAGCCGAACCACAAATGAAACCAGTCCAGTGCAATTAATGATGTATACCCCTCAACTGTGTTTGTTTGTGTGACATACAAATGCAGGATCATCGACATCAAAATCATGATCTCTGGTTTTTTATCTTTCCTCTTGGTTTACTTTTTTTTGGCACAGACAAGAACACTGAGTTCTGGGTTTGTCAAATTCCAATGCTTTCTGAAATATCAGTAACTCACCGGAAATAAAATCAGAACATTTTCAAAATACTTAGCCAGTCTGAGATTTGGAAGACACATTGTTCTTTTCTCAACTTTACTTCTCCATAGAATTGTCAAATTGCATCTTTTGGAATGTGCAATTGTGAAACCAATGCAAATTTATGGGACGGAAAGAGGCTGTTCAGCCCACCATGTTTGTGCCAGTCAAAGAAGAGCAACCCCACCTAATCCCATCTTCCAGCCCTGGCTCCAAAGCCCTCCAGCTCTTGGCTGTTCAAGTGTACATCCAAGCACTGTTCAAATGTGTTGAAGGTTTCTTCCTTTCAAGCAGTGAATTCCAGACCCTGACCACCTTCTGGATGAAAATTATTTCCTGATCTCCCCTCAGATCCTTCTACCAGCTACTTTAAATTTATATCCCTTGGTTTATGAGACCTCTGCTCAGGGAAATAGATCCTTCCTATTTACTGTATTTAGGCCCCTCACAATTTTGTACACCTCAATTAATGTTCCCTCAGCCTTCTCTGTACCAAAGAAAACAATGCTGGCTTATCTAATCCAGTCTCATAGCTACAATTTTCTAATCCTGACATCATCCTTATAAACCTCCTCTGCATGTTCTCCCATGTAATGAACTCTTTCCTGCAATGTGGTGCCCGGAACTATATGCAGTATTTAAGCTCTGGCCTAACTAACATCGTATGCTATTATATTGTAACCTTCCTTATATTCTCTGCCTAAGCTAATAAATGTAAGCATCTCACATGCCTTTTTAATCACTTTAGAACCATAGAACCATACAGCACAAAACAGGCCCTTCGGCCCACCATGTTGTGCCGTCCATCAAACCACCCTCACACCATCTAACCCTTTCCTCCCGCATATCCCTCTATCTCACATTCCTCCATGTGCCTATCCAACAAACTCTTGACCTGTCCAATGTATCTGCCTCCACCACCACCCCAGGCAGTGCATTCTATGCACCAACCACTCTCTGGGTGAAAAACCTCACCCTGACATCTCCCCTGAACCTCCCACCCATAACCTTAAAGCCATGCCCTCTTGTCTTGAGCATTGGTGCCCTGGGAAGGAGGCGCTGACTGTCTACTCTATCTATTCCTCTCAATATTTTATATGCCTGTCCTGCTACCTTTAAGAATCTGTTCACATACACTCTAAGGTCTTTCTATTCATCCATATCACTCAATATCCTCCCATTTATTGTACATACCCTTACCTGTTGGACTTCCCCAAATGCATTGCCTCACACTTCTCTGGATTAAATTCCATTTGTCATTTTTCTGCTCAATTGGCAAGATGATCTATATTTTATCACGTCTTTTCATTTTAACTGGATGCCCAATTTGTGAACCATCTGGAAATCCCTTTATCATAATCTCTACCTTTGAGTCTGAATCATTAATATATACTACATAAATCTAAAGAGTGAGTACTGACCCTATGGGAACTCACTGATAATTGCCTTCCTTTCATAAAAAATTCCTGTCAATCATTAGCACTGAGCCAAATTTGAATTCAATTTACCCCTTTCCCTTCAACTCTTGGGCTTTTACTTTTTTGATCAGTCTGCCATGTGGGTCTTTGTCAAAAGTCTTGTTAAAATCCATATAGACTACATTAAATGCACAGAGCCTATTAACCCCCCACAATCTCCCAATTTTTCCTCAAGCAATTCAATCCAATTAGTCAAGGTACATGAAGAAGGCTGAGGGCTGACCATCTATGGTCAACTTCTATGTTTATAAAATCATGAGGGCATAGATAAGGTGGATGGTTATAGTCATTTTCCCAGGGTAGGGGATACTAAAATGAGAGGGCATAGGTTTAAGATAAGAGGGGAAAGACTTAAAATGAGAGGCAGGTTTTCACACAGAGGGTGCTAAGTATATGGAATGAGCTCCAGACAAAGTGGTAGAGGCAGGTACAGTTACAACATTTAAAAGACATTCGGACAGGTTCATGGGTAGGAAAGGTTTATGCCATATAGACCAAATGCAGGCATGTGGGACTAGCTCTGGAAGGCACCTTGGTTGGAATGGATGAGTTGGGTCGAAGGGCCTCTTTCTGTGTTGTATGACTCTATAAACAAGTAACTGTTTGATAATAATTCAGCTATACCCCTCTAAATGAAGATTTGTACCATCCCTTAGAATGGATTCAAATAACTTATAGCTGAAGTTAAACTACTGGCCTGAAACTACGTAGTTTATCATCCTTTTGTTTCTGTCAGACATCAGGTATCATCCAGGTAGCTTAGGGCACATGACAAATCTTGGAACAAATTATAGAGAGAGATACAGCATGGAAGCAGAGTTTTTAGTCTACCGAGTTCATGGCAACCATCAAGCAGTCATTTTTACCCTAATCCTGTGCTAACCCATTTCATTCTCTCCATGTTTTCATCAACCACCCTCCAGATTCTACCAGTATTCTACACACTAGGTGCAATTCAGAGGCCAGTTAACCTACCAACCCACATATTTTTGGGATGTGGGAGGAACCTGGAGCACCTGGAGGACACCACACAGTCGCAGAGAGAACATGCAAACTCCACACAACACTGGAGATCAGGATTGAGCTTGGGTTGCTGGAACTGAGAGACAGTTGTTCGACCAGCTGCGCCACTGTCTACTGTGCTCTGGAAAATGCCCCAAACTAGGTACAGCACAAAGTGAAAGTCCAAGGTCAGTATCAATCTCTGAGCACTCCTTTGAACCCTTTACCTGACTTGATCTACTGGTATTATGTGACATGGTGAAGGTTGTGAAGATCTGTCATCCCAGTTAAGCAAACAAATCATCAATCACAGATAAGGAGTATTGGTCTACCTTTACTTTTTTGTTGAATGTTATCTTGTCATCTCCACAGGTCCTAATGGTGCCATCTGTCTTCACCACAGAAATGATTGCTGCAGTCCAATCAGAAACCTCAACCAGTTCAATGATACCTGCCTTCTTCAGTCCCTTCAACTCCCACCTAACATTTTCCTTCAGACTGTTATTCACAGGTTGTGCTTTGAAGAATGAAGTCATAGCACTCTCCTTCAGGTGAATCTTGGCTTTCAGATTTTGAATGCATATAAGCTTATTGTCAAGCACAGACAGCTTCTTTATACTGTTGATCTCTGCCAATCTACCTTTATGTTTGACAATCCATCTAGCCTATCAGATTTGATCCTTGACCTGAAACAATAGATAAGGAAGCTTTGCTTCTCTTTCACTGCTTCTCACTATAACTTCATGTATTTCTATTGCCTTGCCCCACAGTTGATACAAAAGAAGGCAAATGATTCCATGTGGTTCATTGTACCATCTGGCTCATGTTGCTTAATTTCCTGTTCACCCATCACTAATGCTAAGTTCTATCGATACCCTCTTTCCTTCAACGTATACTGATAGGTTCAATGCAATTGTGGAGCAACACACAAAACGTTGGAGGAACTCAGCAGGTCAGTCAGCATCTGTGGAGGGAAATGGACAGTTGATGTTTCAGATTGGGACCCTTCATCAGGGCTATCCTGTGCTGTATATATTGTCTTTATAGTCTCCAGAGTCATGGCATAAACATACTGATTTCTAATATAAAACACTGACTGTGCTTGTACTGTTGTAGCCAACACCATATTTTTCTAAATAAAATACTAAGTTTCCTTGGCTTCATTTTATTGCTTGATTACCTTGGACCCAGAATTATATTTGCAGCCTTCCCTTAAATAAGTTCCACACTTTTTACTTTGGCTGAAATTTGATCACCAAAGAATAGTGATTTTACTCCTAAGAATGTCTTGTGGAGTGTTTCCATCTTCCATCCTTGACAAATTGTCAAGATTTAGTTCTCTTCATTTTCACAATTGCCGATGACACTTTGAACATCTCCCCAACTATCAAAATCAAACATTTTCTCAACCTTCTCTGAGGCCAGATCCTGCATGTTGTGTCTATTGTCTATATATGCATAATACAGTTTCTATCTTAACATTATTCAGCAGCATTTTGTCTGATAATTAAATGTAACCATTTTTTTCATCTCTTCATTACTGTAAAGTTTGTGTAAGAAACAAATAACTTGATTATCCCCACCATGAAGTATCTTATTCTCAATAACTTATTTTGTCTAGAACTGAATACTTATATGTTGAATGCTGGCAGGAATGAAGTGGGAGAAAGTCGGGGAAATCCTTGAAGTTTCTGTTTGGACTTCAGCTTTGTTATTTATGTTCTTGTTAAGTACTTGATACTTAGAGCACAGTTAAAAATATCTCTTTCTCTGGACGTCATTAATGTTCCTTAATCCAAGGAAATAATTTTCTTTGAAACCAAACCAATGTTTTCAAGTAACCCAAATTGTTTGTGCAAGTCATCAGCTGTCAAGTTACAAAGGCCACTGATCAGTAGCAACCCTTCTAGCTCTAGATCAATTTGAACATGCCAACCTAAAGGTCAATATACACACTTCAGTCTAAACTAAATTGAACTGCTCAGTTTGCTGCAAAATAATGAATTTCTCTTAGTCTTGCAGCAATCAAAGTCCTAAGTGAGACTGCAAGTGAGCTAACCTCAATTGTACATTTCACCAGCCTTGGTACTTTTGGAATTTCCCAACAAAAGCTGCTCTTAATTAACTTTAGAGTTCTTAAAACCAACTATTTACATCTTCGTCCCAAATTCAAGTGCTTGCAATGAACACAACGGTGGCATTTGTTTCAAATTTACATTCATGTACATGGTAAACTAGTAGGAACTTCTGAAAACCCACAGAAAAGTTGCCTAGAGGCAGTCTAAAGGCATTTGGGTGGTAGCTTTTGATCTTCTGTACATAGTAGCGAAGTTAATTTAAATGCTGATCCTATTTCTACATTGATCACCTCATCTCTCACGTTTGTTATAATAAGAAAAAGATGTTAAGCTCTAAATGGCAGATTATCTGTTGAGAAAAATAATTTAAAATTTACAACAGTAAAACATCTTGCTTGCATTTTAGCTTTGCCTACCTCATTTCACTTCTCCAATGAGTGTTACTTGCAGATAGAGATAAGCTGGCAGCTGGTTTGTGGTGGGGAGAATAAACTAAAGATGGCATAAATTTTGGCCAGGACATTTTGAACTGTTATATTTCAGCAATTAAATCCCCACAGAGAGCATATTTTGTGATGAAGGCAGATGTTCTAGTAAGGTTTAATTGGGAAGGAAAATATAGACCAAGAGCAGAAGCATAATCATAGTTCAATCCCATTTAAACAAATTCAACAAGCAAATAGTTCCCTCCAAGAATAAGCTAAAACTACAGGGTAGATTGCATTAATGGCTGGACAACATTTCTGTTGAAAGTCACTGGCAAGTGATTGGGTGTGTGCATTCAGGGCCTATGCACCTACACTTTCCGGACAGCTGCAGGACTGAGACCTGAGCTTGTTGAGAATCTCACAGCCATTATACATTAGTACAGCCATAGTTCTAGTGCGTGGGAGTGGGAGCAAGTGTGGCCAGTGGATCAGATCCCATGGATTACAATTAATTGAAGGAAATATTTTAAATGTTTTAAAGGAAGTGCAAAATTAGTGAGAAGTCAATTTTACAAGAGTAATTAAATGTTAATGTAAGTTGATATAAGAGCACGGTATAGAGTTTCATGATAAAATGGTGAAAAGAGGGATCCAAAAAAATGTTAGAATTTTGTTAGAGAAGGCAATGTGATAGACAGCAAATAGTTGATTTGTAGGATGAGTGATAGAGGGTAAGGACAGAGACATAAAATAGATGTTTCATTGTAAAGTGTCTTGAACATCAATGACTATAGTTTAAATCTGCTGTACGCTGATCTAGAAGGTTGATGTGGAAGCTGTGCAAGTGGAACTTTGAAATGAGAAGATTAGTTCCGCCATATTGGAAGAAGAGGAAATATAGTGAAAACATTACGGAATAAGACTTACTAATGTGAGTAATGGACTGAGAGTACTGTGAGTGACCTTTGCATTTAGGATGCAGCAAAGACTGAGTTGAACCTACTGTGGAGCACTTGTTGACCTCACTGGGAGGGAAGCTTTAATGTCAATTTGGATTCAGGACTACATTGCAGGGAGTTGACATGGCCAGATCTGCAAGTATGTTTGGAATCCAGTCAGGATGGCAAGGTGCTGTTGGTGAATAATTAACAGAATGGAGAATGTGAAGACCCATCATGGAGGCCAAAGCAGTTTGAAAATGTACTCTAGCAACTCAGTTGTTCCTTGCTGCTTAAGTGGATATTATCACGTCATTAACATGGACCAAACGACAACATTGCAGGGACTAGTCCACCGGAGATGCTTAATGAGAGATGATTATCATTGGCATTCTTCTCTGCTGTATTTGCATATAACTGAAGTGATCCATCCAGTAGATACATTTCCTAAAACTACAAGCTGTTTTTTTATACAACCTTTTAAGCCAAAATTTTTAAATAGCTTTGTGTTCAGTTCTAAAATATTTTACGAAAGAAAATGTACAGTTGCATATATATCACCTTACATTGCAATTGTATGAAGAGATAATTAAATTTCATTTGCAAATGAGAAATAAAATTAGAGAAAAGGAAAACAGCTCTAAAAGGCAGTAAATGCAGTATTTACGATAAAAATAAACATTAAAGTTCATGCTAAGAATGTAAAATTTAAATTTGCATGATGAGGAATATTAAATGTCTAGCTATTGATTCACTGAATGATAGAACCTGGAAGGAGGTCAATTAGTGTCTTGTGTTTGTGATGATGTCCCACAGCGTCCCCTCCCTGGCTCTCTTCCCATAGCTTTGGAAAGTTTCTCCCATTCAAGCATTTATCCAAATCCCTTTTGAAAATTTTTATTGAATCTCCTTCCTCAGTCTTTCAGGCAGTATATTCCAGATCAAAAAAAAATCATTGTAGAAAATAATTTCTGCTCCTGTCACCTCCAATACTTTTATCAGTTACCTTGAATCTCTGTTTTCTGATTACTGACCCTACTGCTTCAGGAACGCTGCCCTCCCTGTTTTCTCTATGAAAACATTCTATGATTTTAAAATGCTCCGATCAATCTCTTCTTTGCCTTTTCTGTTCTTTGGAGAACTAGCCCAATCTTCTCATTGTGTCTAAGTGACTGCAGTCCTGCATTTCCTGTATGATTCAAGGAAATTGCTGGGTAAACATGTGTAGGCCTATAGGTAGTTTGTTGGACTTGAGGCAACCTCCTACTCTTCCTGCTCCACAAGCAGTACAATAAATATCCTTACCTGGTGATTCTGAACTTTGTCACCAGCTTTAATCTGCCAGGATTTTGGAGTCCTGAGAATAATGACCTCAAAGAGTTAAAAATACTGCTAAATTGGAGGCAAGCAGCCTCTTTAAAAGATTTAAGTGATGGGACCATCACCTGATGACAGGTTAAGCACCACCAATGCCCCGTCTCACTGTGATGTATCTCCATTACAACCTGTCATGGGTGCATTGACAAAGTGTTGGTGTTGGGTTTGAAATTGTGCAAATTTTATCCAACTTGTATCTTTGGGAAATCTAGCTCCTAATGTGTTTCTCTAAAGATGAAGAGTGGAGTCTTCAGCTTTTCTCTAAAAGTGTTTCAAGAATATTAGCTCAAGTGCATGATTTACAATGCTTGGTTATCATATCTTGCTTGTGTTATTTTCAGAATGAACAAACCACTTACTTTGAGGTCTTCAGGATAGACTGGGTATGCTCACTAGTGTTTTACAGTGATTCCATTCCTCTAAGGATTTAAACTATCCTCATTTTGCTCACATAAATGATACACCTCCTACACTCTGGAGAAGAATATTCATATTATGGCACTTTCACTGTCAATAGCACCTCCCTCACTCTCTTCTCTGAGGGGTGGAATTAAATGATGTTTTAACACATCAGAAATTATTTCCAGTTATGAAATAAAAGCAGAAAGTGTGAGAAATGTATAAGAGAGCACCCAAAACCTGGAAAGAAAGATTGGAAACAGCTCTTCACTGCAGCACAATTGTAACGGGCCAGGTTTTGCTGGAAAAATAATAGTGTGCTAACAATGCACGACATTATTAATATGGATATTGGTCAGCAAATTGGGGTATAAATCCCTGAATTACAAATAGGTAGAAGAGACTGAAAGAGAATGAATCCGGTAGGAGAGGGCAGTGGACCATGGAGTAAAGGATGGAGGAGAGGAGATGGGCAGGTCATCTTTTTCTTCTTTTTCTTTTTTTTCCCCCACTTCCCCCCCACCCTTCTTTTTCTCCTCCCACCCCACACTCCTTTTGTCTTCCCTTATTCCTGTGGCTCCCTTCCCCCGCCTTGATGACCTGCCCATCTCCTCCCCTCCCCTCCCCTCCTCCCCTCCTCCGTCCTTTATTCCATGGTCCACTGCCCTCTCCTACCACATTCCTTCTTCAGCTCTCTGCCTCTTCTACCTATCACCTCTCAGCTTATTACATCTTCGCCCCCATCCCCCATCCACCTACCTTCCCCCATCACCTGAACTCACCTATTACCTGCCTGCGTGTGTTCCACCCTTCCTCCTGCCCTTTTATTCTAGCCTCTGCCCTCTTCCTTTCCAGCCCTGATGAAGGGTCTTGGCTCGAAACTTTGACTGTTTATTTCCCTCCATGGATGCTGCCTGACCTGCTGAGTTCCTCCAGTTCCTTTTGTGTATTGCTCCAGATTCCAGCATCTGCAGAATTTCTCGTGTCTCTATTTAATTGCCCATCCCTAGATGCCCTTGAGAAGATGGTGGTGAGCTGTCTTCTTGAACTGCTGCGGTCCTTGACACTGGGTATGCCCACAATGCTGTTAGGGAGAGAGTTCCAGGATTTTGACCCAGCAATGGTGAAGGAATGGCAATATATTTCCAAATTAAGATGGTGTTTGGCTTGGAAGGCAACTTCCAGATGGTGGTGTCCCCATTGCCTTTTCTGTCTTTGTCCTTCTAGCTGGTGGAGGTCGTGGGTTTGGAAGGTGCTGTCTAAAGATCCTTGGTGAATTGCTTCATTGCATCCTGTAGATGATTCAAACTGCTGGTACTGTGCTGATTATTTGATGTTGCACCTTATTCTTTGCCTCCATTGTTTTTTTTACTTATTGGATTTACATATTAATTGACTGTTAAACTTGCCACTAAGAGGTAAAATTTGATCATTCACAATGATACATTCAATGTTAATGCAATACCTATCCACTTGTTTGTCACAGTAGCTAACTTAAACTGTGGAGTCCCATACCTGCAGGTAGTCAATCATTTTTTAAAGAAGAGCAAATTTTACATTTTCTTGCTTTTCCTTTCTGTTTCTCTTTTCCCTCTCTCTTAATCCTAGCTTCCTTCACAACTCTTGTTTCTTTCTCTGGACCTGAAATGAATAATTCAAATTCTTTGAGTCCTTCCTGGTTCATTAAATCTCATGGACTAAGGAGACAGTCAGTTGCCGCTGCTATTCAGTAAAGTCCCAATTACTTCCATGTCCAAGCCAAACTATGATCAGCTTGTGCTTTCAACAAGCTCTGGATTTCTACAATTCCTGGAAGAAAATGTGCAATTAGTTTAGGCAATTATTTTAAACAAAATGTTTGCAAGAGGATAAAACAAGAAATCCTGTATTTTTTTGCTCCCCGTGAAACGTGATTAACATTCTTAATCTTGTACTGGACTGCCTCCAGTGCATGTTGATGAGTGGAGAATTGGATTGGCAACATTGACAATGAAAGAAGAGTTCTTTTCCTAGTCCCCTGGGTTTTATTGCCTTTCTACAGGTGTCAACTGTTGTCAAAAAGAATCCAATTATACGGGGTGTAAAAGTGTTCTTTAAATGTAAGGACATATTGCCTTCCTTATCCTGCTAGCTTTAAGGCTGAGAGCTTCATGGCACTTGTTTCATCTGCAGCTAAGACCATTGGATGATAAGACCATAACACCATAAAATATAGCAGCAGAATTAGGCTATTTGGCCCATCGAGTTTGGTCTTCCCTTTAGTCATGGCTGATTCTATTTAACCCGATTCTCCCACCTTCTCCCCATAACCCTTAACCCCTTTACCAATTAATAACCTATCAATTTCTGCCTGAAATACACTTGGGCTCCACAGTCCTCTGTGGCAATGAATTCCTCAGATTCACCACCCTCTGACTGAAGAAATTCCTCCACATATCAGTTCTAAAGGATTCTGAGACTGTAACCTCGTATCCTAGACTCTCCCACTAATGGAAACATCCACTCCATGTGCACACTATCCCGCCTTCCAATATTCGGTAGGTTTCAATGAGATCCCCCTCATCCTTCTGAACTCCAAGTACAGGCTCAGAGCCATCAAATGCTCCTCATACATGCTACATGGGTAATATAATGGGTATGAACTTAATAGGTAATATAATCTCCTGACACAGAAATGAGAATAGGTTTAATTTCAGTAATACCTTTGACAAGATTCCACATGGGAGACTGGTGCAGAAAGTTAGGACCCATGTGATCCAACACATTGATGCAATCTCGAAGAAGGCATGCCAGCAGCTCGACTTCGTTAGGAGTTTGAGGAGATTTGATATGTCACCAAAGACTCTTGCAGATTTCTATAGATTGACAGTGAAGAGCATTCTGACTGGTTGCATCATAGCCTTGTATGGAAGTCCCAATGCACAGGATCGCAAGAGGTTGCAGAGGATTATAGACTCAGCCAGCTCCATCTTGAGCACAACCCTCCCCACCATCGAGGACATCTTCAAGGAGCGGTGCGTCAAGGAGGTGGCATCTATCATTAAGGACCCTCACCATCCGGAACGTGCCCTCTTCTCATTACTACCATCAGGGAGGAGGTACAGGAGCCTGAAGACACACAATCAACAATTCAGAAACAGCTTCTTCCCCTCCACCATCAGATTTCTGAATGGTCCATGAATCTATGAATACTACCTCATCATTCCTTTTTTTACGTTATTTATCTATTAGATTCTTGAATGGTTCCCTGATACAATGAGATGGACTCTTGACCTCACAATCTATCTTGTTTGACCATGCACCTTATTGTCTACCTGCAATGCACTTCCCTGTAGCTGTGACACTTTACTCTGTACTCTATTACTGTTTTACCCTGTACTACCTCAATGCACTGTGCAATGAGTTGACCTGTACGATAGGTATGCAAGACAAGTTTTTCACTGTACCTTGGTACAAGTGACAATAATAAACCAATACCAATGTCTTGCAATTTATAGTAATTTTATGTCTTTGCACTGCACTGTTTCCGCAATACAACTAATTTCACGTCATAAAAGATAGTGATAATAAATCTGATTCTGATTCTGATCCTGATCCAGAGCAAGTTGGTAAACTGGATCCAAAATTGGGTTGGTAATCAGATGGAGGGTGATAGTAGAGGATAGTTTTTGTGATTGGATGCCTATGACTCATAGAGTTCCACAGGGATCAGTGCTGGAACCCTTTTTGTTTGTAATATATGGGAATAATTTGGATGTTGATGTAGATGGCATGATCAGTAAGTTCACAGATGACATGAAGATTGGTGGAGTTGTTGATGGTGTGAAGTATAATCTGAGGCTACATGATGATATTGATGTATAGGTGAAATGGGCTAGAAATGGCAGATAGAATTTAATCCAGATAAATATGAGTTGATACACTTTGGGAGCACTATTGAGGCTAAGACATACACCATGAATGGAAGTATCCTGGGGAGTATTGAGGAACAGAGAGACTTTGGTGTGTAGTCAAAGGATCCTTGAAGGTAGCAGCAAAGGTAGATAGTGTTGTTCAGAAGGTTTATGGGATACTGGCCTTCATTAGCTTGGGCAATGGATACAAGAGCAGGTAGATTATGCTCCAACTTTATAAAACATTAATCAAATCTCAGCCAGAGAGTACCGCATGACGTACTGATCACCACAACATAGGAAGAACATAATAGTGCTGGAGAGGGTGCAGATGAGATTCACCCAGGATGAGACAATTTACTTACGAGAAGAGACCAGAGAGGGGACATGATTGAGATATATAAAATTATGTGGGATTTAAATAGGATAGACTACAGGACACTTTTTCCCTTATCAGAGGTGAATAAAACAAGAGGACATAGATTGAGGGTAAAGGGTAAGAGATTTGGAGGGGATCTAAGGGGGACCTTTATCACCCAGAGATTGGTGAGTACCTGGAACGCACTGCCAGGGAGAGTGGTGGAAACATTTAAGAAGCATGTAGACAAGCACTTGAATTGTCTCGGCACAGCAGGCTAAGGGTCAAGTGCTGGAAGATGGGATTAATATAGATGGGTCCCCATCAGTCAGCATGGATATAATGGGTCGAATGGCCTGCTTCCTTGCTGTATGATTCTATGACTTATGAAATCTAACTCCAAGGGCTTGTACACAATATCTAGGTTAACACATTAGTGCAGCACAGAAGTTATACTTCACTATCAAAGCTGTTACTTTTTGGGTGAGGTGTATAACCAACAGAAAATGCTGGAAACACTCAGGCAGTATCTGTGAGAATAGAATACAGAGTTAGCGTTTAGTTAATGTTTCAGTTCAAAGACCCTTCATCAAACCCTTCATTCTGAGTGTCTGCTAGCTCTCAGAGCAATCCTTTCATCCCATTCCCCGTCCTGTGGGGGAAAGTTCAAAGGAGATGTGCGGGGCAAGTGCCTCCTAAGTTCTATGAAAATAGAATGGAACAGCACAGGAACAGGCCTTTTGGCCCACAATGTTGTGCCGAACTAAGCTAATGATGCCTAATTAAACTAATCCCTTCTGCCTGCACATAGTCCATATCCCTCCATTCTCTGCACATTCATGTGCCTATCTAAGAGCCTCCTAAATGCCTCTGCCTCCACTGACACTCCTGGCAGCACATTCCAGGCACCCACCACTCTCTGTGTTTAAAAAAACTTGCCCCACACATCTCTTTTGAACTTTTCCCCTCTCACCTTAAATGTATGCCCTCTAGTATTAGACATTTTGACACTGGGAAAAAATACCAGCAGTCCACACTATCTATGCCTCTCCTAACTTTTATATACTGTCAGGTCTCCCCTCAGTCTCTGCTGCTCTAGAGAAAACAACCCTAGTTTGTCCAACCTCTCCTAATAGCACATGCCCTCTCATCCGGATAGCATCCTGCTTAGCCTCTTCTGCACCCTCTCCAAAGCCTCCACTATTTTGTTTATAAAGCACCATTTGGATTTTCCTTAATTTTACTTAACACTAATTTTTCATCCATTTTTATTCTCTCCTAATTTCCATTGGACTTCTTGTACTCCTCTGAGTTTTCTGAAGTAAAGCAGATTGCTGAGGGCACACAACATCTGGCTATGCCTGAGGAAGCAGCTGGGAAGTAGAACAGAATCAAGTCATGCTGTGAAGTTTCTGACAGGAACAGGAAAGGATAGCTTCTGATTGCTGCTTTTTAGCTGAAGACGTCTGGCTCACGGATCACTTGATGGTTGGTAGACAGATAACACATTTTGTCAATGGTGGTGACAGTGGAGGAAAGCATGGAGAGTACTAATGATTTATGTTTTTTCTTCAGTTATAGGCTATTCCTTCAGTACAGTACATATATTGGCTTGGAATTTGCAGGGAAATGGAGCCAAAGTTGCTGACAACCACTTCTGCTTTAACACATGTCTGAACACAAACATAGAAATCTAAAAGATGGTGCCAGTGCTTTGTGCTGGGCAGCGTGTTCAACTCCTTGTGGAGGTTAGTGTGTGAGTGAAATCTGTGGTGATTCCCTACCTCTTACAGTGAGTGATTGCTGAAAGTCCCACGAAGAACAGGTTCCAAAAAGGAGAGGCTGTATAGGACTGAAGTAAGTATTTGTTAAACTAGATAGTTTTGTTATATAATGCATTTATCTTTACATTTGTGCAAAAGATACATGGGGAAAGTGAAGAAAACCATTTTATACAGACTGTTTCTAATCTGGAAATCACTGTTCTTAGGGGAGGTGGACACAGAACCAATTAGGACTTTCAATTTTTTAAATATTTATTCATTTTTGGGATCTGAGTACCTTTGACAAGGTTAGCATTTATTCCCCGTCCCTAAAGCTCTTGAGAAGATATGGCCTTCTTACACTGCTGTAGACCTTCTGGTGTAGTACAGAGTTCCAGGATTTAAACCCAGCAATGATGAAAGAACATAAAAATAATTCTGAGGAGGATGGTGTGCAATTTGGAGGGTAATGTGTAGGTGGGGGTGTTCCTATGTGCCTGAAACACTTGTCCCTCTTGATAGAGATTGTGAGCTTTGGAGGTTCTGTCAGAGTAGCCTAGGCAAGTAACTGCAGTACATTTTGAAGATGGTACACACTGTGCACCAGTGATAGAGAGAGGAATGTTTAGAGTAATGAATGGAATACCAATCAGGGGTACTGTATTATGCTGGATGGTGTCAAGCTCTTTGAGTGTGGTTGGAGCTGTACTCATCCAGTCAAGTGGAGTGCATCCCATCACAGTCCTGTTGTGTGCCTTCTGGATAGAAAGGCATTCAAAAGAAAGTAATTAGCAAAGTGATAATGAAAGAGCAGGTGAATGTGATCGAAGGGATTGCTGTGCTGTGAGCTGGCAAAGATTTGATGGGCTGAAAGGCCTCTTATGCACCATAATGATTCTATGATTGGCTTTGAATGTCTCTGAAGCATCCAGTTTTTGGCAGTTCAGGTTAAACCAGGGATTACAGCTAAGACAGCTGTCAAAGTTTAGCTACCTATTTGATGGAGGAGCTGGTGTCATCTGATTTTTTTTTCTTTACATATGGGCCCTTTTGAAGTTGGGCTGTGAAACCCATTGGTTCAAATGTTGCCGACAATTTCTGACTATATTGATGAAAATCACCTCGATATCTCATCACCCAAGTCTTCCAATGCCAGTTATTGTTGGAACTCAGCTCTGATGCATCGTGGAAGTCCAGCACATCTCACAGTCTGAGTAGCCAATCACTTTGTGAACTTCTCACAACCAGCAAGCTGGGAATAAAAAACAGGATTCCCAAAACCGTTTTACATCTTGAACTGTGTTTGAAACAAAAATCTGAACATGAGATTAAAGTTGAAGCTGAAATATTAAAGTAACTCTAAAAAAGTGTATATTTGATTATTGTAAACAGATGTAGAATAATGTATACCTTATCTGAGGGAATCTACAATTATAACCAAATGTCAAGAGGCAGTCAGAAGCATTAAAAGGTTCTGGCAGCTTTGACAGCTGACAAAGCTGACTAACTGTTGCAGATTTTTTCTGTTACTTTGTGGGTAGGACTTGTTCTCAGCCTCTCCCCCCACCATGTGAAAGCTTTTATGCACGTGTCTGTCACCCCACTGGACTTTTCTATTGAAGATCAGTCCGGTACTTTGTAGGAATTTGAAGCCATGCAATTAGCTGAATGTAAGTGCAAACTTACTGCAGACGTCAGTGGCTTGCAATTGGTGTGAAATTTGGACCCTTTGGAAGGATCAATTGAAAAGAGGTGAATTCTTCTGCAGGAATTGATATGTTGATTTATTTTATGCACACATCACAAACTTAGCCTTGCCTGCTCTTGCCTACCATCTAACTATGAGTCACTTTGGTGATGATCCAAGCATGTAGTTTACAGATTTTGGCTGACATGCTATTTACATTTTCCTGTCACTGAAATATCTAAATCTGTCAGTCAGAATGAAGCACGCTAAACTTTGACCACAAACAGTCCAAAACGTTTATTTTCCTGCGCAGAATGACACACGCTGAATATTTGTTTTTATCAAAGAACTCTTGGTCTATGGTTTACCCGCATTCAACTGAATCACTTTACTTTTCAAAGACTGGCATGCATAGTTTATTGTTTTTGTTTGGTTAGCTCATTTTAAGAATACAGTTTTAATCTTTTGTAGAATTGGTACTGATTTTCAATCTCTCAGTGACCTGTCATTGAAAAGATGGTTATGCACCAAAACACTTAAATGTTTCTTCTAGCTAAACCTTGTAAAAACTGTCTATAAATCTTAGCTGGAGGTTGGTGGTATTACTGATACTTTTCTGAGCGATCAAGAGATGACCAAATTCAACATGACTGTCATTTTCTTCATTTACTCAAACACTTGAAGCTGAACCACCATGCCTCAAGCATGTGGTATCAAGTATCTATTGACTACAGTATTTACAGAAAAATGCCTGTTTTGGTTTGAAACATAGAGATCTTTGATTGGAGACACAAGAGGCTGAAGACACTGGAGTCTGGAGCAACAATCTTCTGGAGGAACTTAGTGGGTCAAGCAGCATCTGTGATAGAAAAGTCCTGATGCAGGGTTTTGACCTGAAACATCAATAGTTCCTTTCCTCCCACAGATGCTGCTCAACCCACTGAGTTCCTCCAGCAGATTGTTTGCTGCTGGAGATCTTCGATTTCTTTAACTATTTCTCACTGAAGTCTTGGTAGAGAACTCACCGTGAGTTCTCACTAGAGAATCACAGTGAAAAGAAAGGAAATGGGTTGGGGAAGAACAGCATGACAAAGGTAAGAAAACCAGCAAGCTAGTGTAACAGGGACAGACCCCTACTGAGTAGGTAATAAGAGAAAATATACATCATGACACTACTCTGCTTAGCAGCAGGTTAATACATGGCTACTGTTGTGTTCTATGACAGAATTTACAGTGCTTTTCCTATTAATTTCTAGGTAACAATTCCAGTAATTGAACTCTCTGACTCATGATTAAATTGATTCAAAGTAATTTGGATCAAATAGCAAGGATTACTCTAAATCAAGTTTCACCTGGTTATTCTACTTTGTATGCATGACCTTGGATTATATCCTGAACATAAAACTCCTTTTTACATAGTTCAGTTTCCTGATCAATAAAATCATGTTTCCATTCTTGTGGAATCTGAGTTGCATTAACATTACAATAGTTATAAAAACTGTGATTTTAGCACTGGGTATAGATTTAGACCATTGAAAATTCAAGTAAGATTGGCAAAATTTAAATCACCTTTGGCCTTTAAAAGAAATGTAATCCAGGTCAAGACCCGAGATATGATGTATCTTCAGCATTCATGGCAGAAAAGCCATTGTTTATCTTTTTTAAGTGTGATATCTTTTAATTGAATTTTATTTTCTTCACCACAATGCAACAAGTCAGCATGCCTTTTATCTATCATTTTTGAGGCTGGGATCTGCAACAGAATGGTTGAGTTTTCCACATTAGAATGACCACTTTGAAAAATATATTCACTAAGTTTGGACTCAGTGCCTAAAATGATTGTCCTTATATTCGCTGGTGAAAATCAGCCTTTAAGCTGAGTCCATTTGATTACTGAATATTATCATGTAATTTATAGAAATAAAGGGATTCCATGCTGCAAAGAAAATGAAGGCCAGAAAAGAACAGACAAAAGCTATAACTCTTCTTTAGGCCAATGTGTCTGGTGCCTCTCAAACAACAATGAAATGAAAGATCAATTTGTTTAAGTTCAAGTTTCAAGTTCAAGTTCATTGTCATAGGCATACATACATACATAAGGTACAAATGCCATGAAAATGCAGCAGCAGAGCTGTACGTTACAAACATCACAAGCAGAAGTTAACATAAACTTCAATTAACATAAGTTATAGATAACTTGTGTGACAAATAAACATAATGACGTTGGTGCAAATTGAGAGAGAGAAAAAGAAATATAGTCTGAGATAGTGTTAGGGTTTAGCAGGTCGGTTCAAGTTTATTCCCCTTTTACATTGTGGCATTGTTAATGATCATTTGTGCAGTCTGGAAGAATCTTGATTTCCCTGGATAATAGAAAATAAATCTGCAAACGGTACAAAAATTGGCAATGGTACAGAAGGAAACCATTGAGCCCATTATCTCCACGCTAGTGAATAGAGAGCTCTCCAAAAAAGAAAGATTTTTCTTCATTTCCCTTCTAACCCTTCTAATTGCTCTAAGTCTATTTCCCTTGGCTTTTGACCCATCTGTTAAGGGAAATAGGTTCTTTCTATTTACTCTATCAAGGCCCCTCCTAATTTTATATACCCAATTAATCTCCTCTCAGCCTCCTCCGTTCCAAAAAGAAAATAACTATAGCTTATGGAATCTTTCCTCATAGCTTTAACTTCCTGTCCTGACAATATCTTTGTAAATATTTTCTGCACTTCTCTGTAATCACATCTTTTCTGTCATGTTATGATCAGAGCTGTATGCAGTACACAACTAATTTTGTATCCAATTCAAACAAAACCTCCCTGTTCTTAAGTACTATGATTTGATTAAAAGGGAAAGCATCCTGTATGACTTTTTAACCATCTTATTAATCTATGTTTCTGCTTTTAAGTATCTGTGGATGTATAACTCAAGGTCCCTCTGTTCCTCTACTCAAAATCCTCACATTTATTATGTATTCTCTTGCTTTATTGAACCTCCCCAAATGCATCATCTCCACTTGATTAACTTCAGCCTGTCACTTCACTGCCTATCTGACAAAACCATGTATATTTTTCTGCAGCCTAAAGCTTATCTCTTCACTGACGGCAACATCACCAACTTTTGTACCATTTGCAGATTTATTTGGACGGCGCGGTAGTGTAGCGGTTAGCGTAACTCTATTACATTGCCAACAACCCAGGTTCAATTCCGTCCGCTGTCTGTAAGGAGTTTGTATGTTGTTCCTGTGTCTGTATGGATTTCCTCCAGATGCTCTGGTTTCCTCCCACATTCCAAAGACATACAGGTTAGGAGCTGCGGACATGCTATGTTGGCGCCGAAAGAGTGGCGACATTTGCAGACTGCGCCCAACACATTCTTAGTAATGCAAAAAGACACATTTCACTGTGTGTTTCAATGTATATGTGACTAATAAATAAATATCTTATATCTTATTTATCAGGCCACTTTGGCTAAGGAGTATTTCTGATAATGGAGTACCACCCCAGAATAAGTTCAGCTTTCTTCCTGGGTGAAAAATAAATCATATTTTCCTTGGTCTCAGCTAAAATCTGCTTCTACCTGTTGAACATTTCTAAGGAAGGACATAGTCAGAAAAAGATTCCAAACAAAACAACAGCAAGGTTGTGGACTGACAAAAGTTGATCAATGACTGACCAGCAAAAGTGCTTTTAAGAGATAAAATGCAAGACAAAGGTGGTCATCTTTTAACATGGGGCAGATCTTCCATTGCTTGGAGATGGCTTGTCACCTGGGGCACACTGTTACTTCCAGCATGAGACTGTGTGCAGTATTCTGCTGGGAACCTGGCTCCCGGGAACCTGGCTCCCAGGGCCCTGGGCTGTTTCAGCACAGGCAGCCTACTGTACTCACAGGGATGGCTTTGACAACTGGTGAGGGCCCAAGCCATCATTGTTTTTGAAAGCTTGTGAATGTCTTCAACAGATTAATAAAAGATGAAAAAATTCACATCTAACCCTAACCTTAGCTGACATAATGCATTAAAAACAATTAAAAGCATTTGATCTAACTTAATTAAATGAAAGAATAACTGCATTTAACTTTTTTCTGATGCTTGATGACCCCTGTGCATTTGAATGGGGCCATGCATTTGCACCAAGCTTGACCCCGCACAGGCTCACTGGGGAGATTTCCCAGCCTGAAGCCTGCACAAATGCATGTTGCCCATTGGACTCCATGGGAAGTCAACAAGCACTATCCTGGAGAACTCAACAGCCCAAGCAGCAAAAGCCATCTTAGGCCCACAGCACTGCTGGATACCAGGACTTCCAGGGAGAAATTAGATAAGTCCCAGCAGTAGAACTGACATCAAGGGTGACATTTAATGACAGGAGGGTGAGCTTAATGTGAATCAGTCCTCTGATCCTAATCTAAACTATCGCAGTATATTTTTATTCATGTTCTCTGCTCATATGTCATGCACTTACTTGCTTCCACAAGCAGCATTTCACCTATAGGTTGAAATATTATGGCTTATAACTGACTTCAAAGCTTTAAGTTGTAACCTTGGCAGGCACATGTATGGTATGGAGAGAAAATCAACAGAGAATTCTGAATCGGCTACGGAATTACATTTTTTCAAATGAGGAACATGAATTAGTTGAGATTTAAAAGTGTTGGTTGATTTGCCATCACTCACTTTTAACATAAAAGAAAGAGAACCAGAGTGATAGCTAGTTCGGACATAGATCAACACAGTGATTCACCAAAAGAAGGATTTAATTGTTGAAACCAAGGCCCAACTGACTGTAGATGATCACTAACAAACTGAAGCAGCAAAGATATCGAGGAACTGATAATTGATTTCATCTCTGTCGGTGGGGAATTATTAGTCTTAAATAGTAACATCATTTTCCCAAATAACTTCTGCACTTCAAAAATAACAAATTTTGCATTTCAACTTCTTAAGTTACTTCTTAAAGGGAATTTCAAATTTTTCATACAATTTCATCTTTTATCATAAAACATTATTCAGCGCAATAGTGGAGACTGCTGATGCTGTAATCTGGAGGAGGGAACAAACTGCAGGAGGAACTCACTGGATCGAAAGGAATTGTCGAGACCCTGCATCAGGACTCAAATACTTAAGGAAGCAAGTAGGTGCATGACATATAAATAGACAAGATAAATAACAATATACTGTGACAGTTTAGGATTATGGTCAGAGGACTGATTCACATTAAGCTCACCCTCCTGTCATTAGACAGATTCACCCACACTGATGTCAGCTGTACTGCTGGGGCTTTTCCAGTTTCTCCCTGGAAGTCCTGGTGTCCAACAGGATTCAATGCAACAGCACTGCAGCAGTATAAAAGTAAGCTCTTCAAAACAAATATTTATGTCTTTGATACGTAATCAGTTCTTTATATGAGACCTATATGTTTCTATCTGATGTTCTGAATCCTCTCAAATGGTCTGTCAGTTTATACCAAGGGCAATTTGAAAGGAAAGTTTGCACAATTTTGCTTTCAAGCTTGAGTAGCAGCATGTCTTTATGACCGGTCCATCCAGCGCAAAAGACCAAGCATGCTTGAGGAAAGAGAAGAAACCAAAGTTACGCAGCCCATGATGTCAATAGATCCAAAAGCATGCAGTCAGACAGGAAAAGGTAATCTGCTGTATGCAAATATCATAGATATTCAAAACCCAGTTACAAGGAGAATATGAGAAGTCTTGTAATTTGATTCTGCATAGACAACCCAGGTGTTAGAAACTAAGTATGTGGAGAGTGTATAATATGGGTACATGAAATAAATATATGTACATAACTATGTGGATAATAACAATAATATGTCTGCAGTGACACGGGCCTGCTTAGCAGAGGGAAATGTCTAGAAGTTTCCAGTGGCTTAGTTTGCACTTCCCCTTGAAGGCAACCGATCTTACAGCTCATGAGAAAACAGTATCATCATAAATTTAAAATGAACTAAAATATACATAGGTCAATTGAAGCCTTGAATTTCTTCACATGTAATGGTGTATTAATATATATAGTTCTTACCTACAAATTGGATCTGGTCATATTTAAGATTGTAGCATGTTAACAGTTGGAAAGTAAAAAGGTTTCACGTTAATGTTAACATTTTTTAATTTTTATAGAACGAGCATATTTGAAATTCTACTTTTAGAATTACCACCATACAACCTGGACTTTTTTTCCACTAGCTCAGAGTTTCATAAGCACTGTTATCTGGTGAGATTTTCCAGATGACTTAGTCTTTCTTTTACATTTGACATGAAAGTCCACTGGCCCCAGTTTGGCAGGCCAGCCTAACATCTGGTTGGTGAAGAGTCTCTGGAATCATTCTTGCTCTTTTATAAGGCCAGACCTGTTTTTATTTATATGCTAATCCAGCAAGTGGTTTACATGAATACTTAGAAAATAAGTTGCCATGCTCATAAGTTTTATGAGCACATTTTTCAAAGAATGTTTTTCCACAAACTGCTATGGCATTATAATATTAAGTGATAAGTATTACAAGATTTTGGTATTTAGCAAAGTAGTTATTATTGGTTTTACAGCATTTATATATTTAAGTTACATGGTGCCTATTATGAAAAAAAAGCTGATTCATAATTGTCTTATGAGAATAGGTTGAGTGAGCTAGGGCTTTTCTCTTTGGAGAAGAGGATGAGAGGTGACTTGATAGAGGTGTACAAGGTGATAAGAGGCATAGATCAAGTGGACAGTCAGAGACTTTTTCCCAGGGTGAAAATGGCTAAAATGAGGGGACATAATTTTAAGGTGATTGGAGGAAGGTATAAGGGGGATGTCAGAGGTACGTTTTTTACACAGAGAGTGGTGGGTGCATGGAACACACTGCCGGCAGAGGTTGTGGGGGCAGATACATTAGGGACATTTAAGAGACTCTTAGATAGACACATGAATGATAGAGAAATGGAGGGCTATGTGGGAGGTAAGGGTTAGATTGATCTTAGAGCAGGATAAAATGTCGGCACAACATTGTGGGCTGAAGGGCCTGTGCTGTAATATTCTATGCTCCGTGTTCTACACTTGCTTTTAGTCAGTGGTTCCACAGAGAACCATTGACTTTGTTTGCTCCCAGTTAGGTCATTCATGACTTCTGATCCTGGACTTTGAAGCACAAATGTTGGAGATGAATGGACGTCACCTGCTCCTCTCTCCATGGATGGACTCACTGCTGAGTCGAGTATTGGAGCAAAGATGTACTAAAGAGAATGAATGCAAAGCACATCTGGCTCCTCAGCTTACCCCAGCTGTGGATGTTGTAAAGCTGAAGGGCCAGATTCTGACTCCATTCAGTTGAGTCATTACCCACCCTGAGTGAAAAGGTAAGTGAAGGTAGGTTTATCATCACTTAGAATCATAGAATCATACTTATTCCATTTTATTTTACAATATTTTTGATTAATTTCAAATACTTTATTTAAAATATTTTTAATTATGTTATAAATGACTATCAAAGATCTCTGACAAAGGTGAGTTGTCAAAATCCATCAAGGTATTCTGGGGACAGGGCATCAGGATACACCATCTGGGGCCTGGTCACCACTTCCTGTCAGCTCCTGCTCAGTGGAACAACTCTCGGGTAAAGAGGGTCAGTTTGGCTGGTCCTTGGTATCCTTGCATGTTAGTGCAGGTGGGGATAACAAGTGGCAAGTTCAGTTGGTTTTTAAATTAATTTAGCTTTACCTTTGGCTTTCTTTGTAATGTATGTTGGTCTTTAATTTGAACAGGTTTAAATGTAATATGCAGCTGATGGGAGATAATCATATTGACTTGAGAGCTGAATTTATACGTGCTCAATATTTGGCAGTATGTGGAAGTGCATCTCTTCTAATGTAACTGTAACTGAAGATGTGGAAAAAAAACACAAATTATGGAGAAGTTTTCAGTCCGATGTAAAAAAAAGACGAAGGATTGATTCAAAGTTAGTTGCTTATTTCAGTAATTGTTCTTCCACATCTATGAATGGACAACATTGTAATGCTGTTTTCATTTGGGATCCCAGCAGTATGGTGATAGCCACCACGAGACTAACAACTGTGTTGTTGACTTGCACTTGCTTTTAATTTAAATCGCGGAAGAATTTTCCCTAAAGTGAAATATCTTACCTTGGGTATTCAACATTGGCAAGCAGAAGGAGACTAGTTGATCTGACTCACCATTTTCCCCCTCCCTCTTTTCAATCTGACCTCTCTGCCTGACACTATCCCTTCCCCTCTGTAATCTCATGAGTGAAAAAACAAAGGAGAAAATAAAACCAAAAATAAAGTTCTACCAGATCAAGAATGTTAAGGACTTGACCATTTTGAGATCTCTGGGAATGGGAAAAATGTTTGGTATAAATTTCCTCTAGGGTGGGCAAATGAATATTAGCATTATTTTCTGTTTTGAAGGGTAATTGTTTGGGATTTTTGTACAATTTATAGTTATAAGATATAAGTCTTGCTAGGTCTACTAAAACAATTCAGGATCAGTTGTATAAGTTCAGATTCTGGATCTACAGCTCTAGAATCAGAACTTGAGTTTCCTTTTGTTCTACGTCTTAGTTTAAGTTTTCTTCACACATTCATAGAATGTGAACTGTACCATCAAAACTAATTTTTTTTGCCCATATTATGGACTTTAGTAAGGCATTTGACAAGGTAACTCATGGTAGGCTGATCCAGAAGATTAAGATGCATGGGATCTATGGTGACTTGGTAGTTTGGATTCAGAATTGGCTTGCCCATAGAAAGTATAGTGGTGCAAGGGTGTTGTTCTGGCTGGAGGTCTGTGACCAGTGGTGTTCCACAGTGATCAGTGATAGGACCTCTGTTGTTTGTGATGTATATATATATAAGTAACTTGGACAAAAATGTAGATAGGCTGGTTAATAAGTTTGAAGATGACACAAAAATTGGTGGCGTTGTGGACATTGAAAAAGATTGTTGAAGGATACAGCAGGATATAGATCAGTACAGATATGGGTGGAGAAATGGCAGATGGAGTTTAATCTGGGCAAGTGTGAGGTGTTGCACTTTGCAAGGTTGAATATAAGGGGAAAGTATATAGTTAATGTCAGGACCATTAACAGCATTAATGTACAGGGGGATCATGAGGTCCAAGTCCATAGCTCCCTGAAAGTGGCAACACAAGTGGCTAGAGTGGTATAGAAGATGTATGACATGCTTGCCTTCATCGGTCGGGACATTGAGTATAAGAGTCAGGAAGTCAGGTTACTGCTGCGTAAAACTTTGGTTAGGCCACACTTGGAGTATTATGTGCAATTCTGGTCGCCCCAACACAGAAAGGATGTGGAGGCTTTGGAGAGGGTGCAGAAGAGGTTTACTATGATGTTGCCTAGATTAGAGGATATCAGCTACAAGGAGAAGTTGGACAAACTTGGATTGTTTTCTCTGGAGCGTCAGAGGCTGATTGATAGGATAAATAGAATCTTTTTCCCAGGGTGGAAATATCAAATACTAGAGAGCATAGCTTTAAGGTGAGAGTGGGACAGTTTAAAGAAGACATATGGGGCAATTTTTTTTACACAGAGAGTGGTGGGTGCCTGGAATGAGCTGCCAAGGGTGGTGGTGGAAGCAGATACGTAGTGGTGTTTACGAAGCTTTTAGATAGCCACATAAATAGGAAGGGAATAGAGGGATATGGATCATGTGCAGGCAGAAGGGATTAGTTTAATTCTGCATCATGTTCAGCACAGACATCGTGAGCCGAAGGGCCTGTTCCTGTGCTGTACTGTTCTATCCCTAATTGCTCTTGAGAAGGCTGTGGTGAGCCACCTTCTGGAACTGCTGGTGAGCAGGTTGTGATAGTACTCTTACCGTGTTGTTGGGTAGAAAGCTTCAGGATTTTGACCCAGTGCTAATGAAGGAATTGTGATACATTTCATTATGGATTATGGTTTTCCCAAATGTCTACAAGTTAAAGATGTGGGCATGGCAGGTGCTGTCAAAGAAGCTTTGGTAGTTGCTGCAGTGAATTTTGTGCAGGTAAATGCTACAACCACAATATATCTTTTGGCCGTCATATCCTATTCACCATTTACAAGCCTCAGGTCAGTAGCAGGGTTGAATACTCAGTTATCTGGATGGGGACAGCTACAACAACACTCAAGATGCTCAGCACTAGCCAGGGCAGTTAGTATGTTTGTTTCATCTCTCACCAGGTCATTACTCACTGTCTTCATCACTCTTTAACTTTGGCCGCAGATGCACTGCCGAAACTCACCAAGGTTTCTTCGAAAGCACCTGCCTTTTATCTGACCTCTGCCACGGTAAAGAACAACAGCAGCTATGTACTGGAAAGGCCATCATCTCCAAGTTACTTTCTAAGTGATACGATGTCTTCAATTGGAGGTACATGCCTTGAAATCCATCCTTGATTGATAGCAATGAGCACACAGTATGCCACCATTAGAGACTTGAACTCTAGCCTCCAAACTTCAGGTGAGTTTATTGCTATTGACTAGGTATGAACTTTTAGGCCACTATATGATTCATGGCATTCCATATTAACAGCACTGCAGGATTGCTATCCCAAGACTGCAGTTACCCAGGAAAAAAGATCGCTCAGGAAAGCCAAAGATAGTTTGAAAGCACAGTCATGTCTCTGTCACCAACATGCAGAGAACGAGAACAAACCAGTTCACATTACAATTCAGAATTCGCCATTTGGCTGTAGTTCTCTGATCTTAGTTTGTATAAATGCATCGGAATTTATAAACATTATTGGTGTGATAAAAGTAATGCAATTCCTCTTTCACTTTTATGAAGAAAGTATTGCATAACATCTACCATAAAGTTCAGTAGAAACTGATAGAATATTAAAAGTTTTAATATGCATCTTAATAACTTCAAACTACAAGACAATGGAGTTGAAAATTCCATAGGATACCTTCTGCGTCTTAAGTCTGAGAAGATGCAACTGGTACCTGAGTAGTCTCTCTTGTGTAAGAATTTACAGCTAGATATGTTTTCAGAACTAAGGTTTTTCTACTGAACACAAGGCTACTTTAATCATTGTACACAGAAATCGGAATACTTTTGACTTCAGCCAATAAAGAAATGAAGTGCTCCTGAAATAGGGAAAGCCATGCAAAGTATGCATTCCCCTACCTTTATTGCGTGCCAAAGAGAAATACTTTGGCAACTGAAGACAGTAATGAGGACATAGACTACCTCATTGTCTATTTATTCAGATGAAGACTGCCATAAAAATGTCTTTGCAGGGAAATATGTAAATATTTTGATTTAATCAAAGGGTTATAAGCTGTACAATGCTACTTTTCACCAAGAAACCATTCACACATTAGTGTGCAAATATAGTGGCCTAAAAGGGGCAGGAAATTAATCTTTTATCTTAACACTCAGTTTGTAAATGGCCTATATTTATTAAAGCAGCTGCAAAGTTTAAACAAATATACATAACTTTGTAAACAGCCTTTGTCAGCCCTATAATTATTAGATTGAATACAGGAGGCTTGTATAAACACAAAAAAACCCCGACCACATCAACTTTACATTGGGACAGAATTTGACTAGGTTTCTGTCTTCAGAATAATCATTCTGTTATTTATCAAGCTTCCTTAATAGGTATCTGAATACCTGGAATAAAGATTATAATGGTTGGGAAAATTTAGTCAACCAGGAACTCATTGAGTAACTTATGCAAAGCATTCTAGTGGCCACAAGAAAGGATTTTCAGAATATTTTTTCGAAATACAGGTGATCGGTTTGTATTTTTCACCTATATTTACCACTTATATATTTTATTTAATTTGTTAATAATAGTACAGTGTGTTTTGTTTAACACAAGCTTTGGTATTTCGTTTTGAGAACTTGCTTTAGTTAGAAAATACTTTACTGTAGGACTGCCACCTGCTGGGTTTTTAATGAATTACACACTACTGTAAACAAACCAGTGGCTAAATTCAACAGCCCCGAAGATAGTTCTGCGATGCATGATTAACCCTCAACCATAAATAATAATTCAGGCTGACTTTGCGAGGCCAGCTAATTATAATGATTGTAGCATCCTGCGAGTGCCAATGCACTAGTAGAATCTTCATCATGGACACAATGTTATGAGTGGCTAGCATTAGGTAAAGCGTGCTTTTATCTTTTAAAGGGGAGATTAATTAGGGCTAGAACAGATGTTGGCAAGCGTGAAGAAAGATAGTGGGGGTAGATAGCCCTAAGGATCTAGGCCTGGAGTCAAGCACAGAGACCTGATTGCAGTGCTGCAAGAAGTTCAATGAACTCAGGAGTGGTCGAGGTCAGTGTATCAGTTTCAAATGCTGTGCTACCAACTGGCTTCAAACCCCAATCGTTCACTCAACAACACTTTCTATCAATCAGGATTCTCATCTAATGTTCATGTATTCTGCCTCGATTAGCATCACTGCGCGCCTCAAACCCACACAATTTCAGCTATTCATCCATAATGGGTACATCACACAACACATTGCATGCCAGACACACCTGCCTCTCTTTTACAGAATGAGGTTGCTCACAACTGGAGGGACAGGTGCAACTGCACGTCCCAAGCTCCAGGGAGGAGGTTGTTGCCATCATTTGGACAGAATGTGCTGAGGCTGTGGCCGATGGTGGGGATGAAACCATTAAAAGTCTTGGAGTCCTGGAACATAATCTTTCCTTTCCCATCATGTCTCCCTCTAAGTCTACTCACTTTTCCAAACTGCAAGATGCAGATGGGGTAAGCATACACCTGTTTCCCTCTGAGTTCGCCACATCACAAAGCTACCCTTGTTTTCACTTCAGATACACAAGACCTGCAGCAGGGGCAGGGAAAGCAAGAAGATGGTGAGGGAAATGATAATCTAGAAACAATATCAACCAATTTTACTCCTGCAGCCACCAGCATGCTAATTGACACCAAGAGATGGCTGTTCTATATATTTTCTATGGGCTGTCAGTATATCTGTATTAATGCCCTTACCACCATTGTGTCTACAGTGATATGTGTATTGTTTGGATACTTGTTAAGTCCTCTGTAGGTTGTCAAAGTGTTCAGAAACATGGGTCCAATTTTACCCACAATAAAATGTTTAGTGCAGGTTCCTATCACATGGTCAGATTTAAATGACATCTGCTTACCTTGACATATTGGCGGTTATCTATTTATACGTACTTGTTTCTTGTTTCCCTGCTGATATTTGGGGAAAATTTCTAACAGAGATTTTGTGAGTATTTGGAAATAGAAATTGAAGCCTTGCACATTTTGCAGTGTGATGTGGCTCTTCTCCTTACAGCTTTTCATAGCCTAAAGGCTATATATATATATATATATATATATATATATGCATTCAGTGTCCCAGAAAATCTGCCTTTATTGTAGTAACTGCAGTAAAGTGATGATTCCAATTTTATTTAACTTTACACCAAAATCAAAGTGCTGGAGGACCTCAGCGGGTTGGGCAACATGTAAGGCGGGAAAGAGTTAGGTAACATTTGGGGTTGAGACGACTGAGTTGACCTGAAACATCAACCATTCCTTCACCTCCACAGATGCTGCCTGACCCGCTGAGTTTCTCCAGGAGTTTGTTTTTTGCTCCAAATCCCAACATCTGCAGTGTCTTGTGTCTCCTCTTTATTTAACCTTCTGTTTGGGCCACAATGATTATTCTGTCATCTGTTCAATGATGGATTGAATGTGGAGGCTGTAATTTATATAGGCCAATTCATGTCTCTGCCAGGATGCCCCAAAGCACTTACCAGCCAATGAGCTACTTACTGAAGAATAGGAGAGGCAGCTTAGATTGTTACCCTAAAGTCCCAGAAGTGGTACTTACGCTGACTTGCAGCTGATAAGTTTAACACAATGGCACAGCATGAAAAGCTGCTGCCTCACAGCTCACAGTTAGCTGATCCTAACTCTGGCACTGTCTGTGTGGAGTTTGCATTGTTCTCCCTGTGACCGTACAGGTTTTCTCTGGGTGCTCCAGTTTCCTCCCACATCCCAATAATAGGTTGGTAAGGTTAATTACCCCTAGTGTAGGTACGTGGTAGGCAAATCAGGAGCAAATGGTTAATGGGCACGTGAGAGAGAATGTAAATGGGAGAAAGGGATTAATGGGATTGTTTTGAGAGCCGGCATGGAATCAACGGAGTGGATTGTCTCCTCTTTTGTAAAGAAATACGAATATGAAATCCAGATGATAGTCCCAACTCCCACCACAATTGGGACTGAGCGTCAGCTGGCAGAGTATACTGGATTATAATGCCACTATATGCCTGATGTCAGGCGATGTGGCAAAAAGAGAGCGATCTTTACTCAAATCCTGCCCGGTCAAATGACAGGTAAGGACCTGAGGTAGTAACACTCTGTGAGAAGGTTATTTAGTTATTGATCAGCACGAATTTAACAGCTGAAGTATGGATTCTGAAATCCAATTACATCTGAACTCACATTTCTGCTTACGGCTATGGGGTGGGGGCGGATGTTGTTATGTTTTCAGAATGCATTGAAACTACAGAGATAGAGACTTATTTACAAGACAGCACACTAACTATTTACCTGCTGAGACTAAGACTTGCAGCAAACTGTGTGTCCCAGATTGTCTGCAAAACTGTTACATTGAGAAGCAGACACACCACATCCAATGGGATCACAAAATAAACATATACAGATACAGAGAGAAAATAGCATAGCTTACTGCGAAGGATACATTTCAGGAGTGAAGCTGGAAACAAGCTAATCAAAAACAAAAATCACAGAAAACAAATAGCAGTAGAGTGTGATAAAATGTGGAGGATGTTTTCATTTGAAGTAAAAAGTGACAAGCCTATTTTGGTCCGCCACGTATTTATCACGAGTAGCTCTGTAGAGGTAGCTGTAGGAGGATGGTGATGCTGTGGTAAATTAAAGCCAAGCACAGGCTTCAGTTGCTTCTCATTTTATTCACTTGCCTCACATGAGAAAGCTTTCTCTGCCCCCATAAATCTTTCACCTTCCCAACTGGGAGTGTTTTCCTCCTTGCACATATTACACGGAACGGTGCAGCACAGGAACAGGCCCTTCGGCCCACAATGTTGTGCTGAACTAATTAATCTAATGACGCCGAGCTAAACTAATCTCTTCTACTCGCAAATGATCCATATCCCTCCATTCTCTGCACATTCATGTGCCTATCCAAGAGCCTCTTAAACACCTCTATCGTATCTGCCTCCACCACCACCCCTGGCAGCACATTCCAGATGCCCACCACTCTCTGTGTAAAAAAAACTTGTCCCACATATTTCCTTTGAATTTTCACCCTGTCACCTTAAGTGCATGCCCTCTGGTATTAGACATTACGACCCTTGGAAAAAGATACCAGCTGTCTATCTATGCCTCTCATAATTTTATAAACTTCTATCAAGTCTCTCCTCAGCCTCTGCTGCTCCAGAGAAAACAACCCAAGTTTGTCCAGCCTCTCCTTATAGCACATACCCTCTAATCCAGGCAGCATCCTGGTAGACCTCTTCTGCACCTCTCTCTAGCCTCCAAATCCTTTCCATAATGGGGTGACCAGAATTGAATGCAATACTCCAGATGCGGCCTAACTAGAGTTTTATAAAGCTGCAGCATAACTTCCTGACTCTTCAATTCAAAGCCTCGACCAATAAAGGCAAACATGCTATACACCTTCTTTACCACCCTATCAACCCATGCGGCAAATGTTTTGTTATATTTTTCCACAGAAGGCACAAAAAACAAATTTACTGCTGCAAGAGAGAAGTAGTTTGATTACCCAAAGTGAAAAGCCAGCATTGAGAGGCTGAATAACTTGCCTTGTTGGTTTGTTCTCACAGCTACGTGCAACACCATTGATGGGGATTAACATCTGAGGTGCCGGCATTAGGTCCTCAGTGCTCAGGGATCAATATTAATTGAGATTTTCTTATGGCTGAATAAGGTGGTATTATTCCATAAACATTTGCTGCCAATAGTTCCGCAATGAATGCTATTTTGAAGCATATATGTTATTATTATAACAAGGACAAGGACCAACTCCTGCCTCAGAGGTGACCTGGATCCACTCCAGTTTGCCTGCCGCCACAACAGGTTAACAGCAGATGCAATTTCTCTGGCTCTTCACTCTGCTCTGGACCATCTGAACAACAGGAGCTTGTACATCAGGCTGCTGTTCATCAACTACAGCTCGGCATTCAGCACAGTTATCCCATCCAAACTCGTCATCAAGTTTCAAGACCTGGGCCTCCACACCTTCCTCTGCAACTGGATACTTGACCTCCTCATCAGCAGACCTCAATCAGTGAGGGTTGGTAACAATATCTCCTCCTTGCTGACCATCAGCTCAGGTGCACCTCAAGGCTGTGTGCTTAGCCTCCTGCTCTACTCTCTATACACACATGACTGCGTGGCTAAGCACAGCTCCAATGCCATCTTCAAATTCACCGACAACACTACTGTTGTTGGTGGAATCATAGGTGGCGATGAGTCAGCTTACTGGAGCGAGATCGGACACTAGCTGAGTGCTGCCGCAACAACCTCTTGCTCAACATCAGCAAAGCTAGAGAGCTGATTGTTGACTTCAGAAAGGGGAAGGAGGGTGAACATGCAGCAGTCTACATTGGGGGGTCAGCAGTGGAGAGAGTCAGCAGCTTTAAATTCCTGGGCGTTAACATATCAGGTGACCTGTCCTAGGTCCAGCACATAGATGCAATCATAAGGAAAGTGTGCCAGTGTCTTTACTTTCTTAGGGCACTTAAGGGGGTTTGGCTTGTCACCGAACACTGTAACAGACTTCAACAGATGTGCTGTTGAAAGCATCCTGACTGGTTGGATCATAGTCTGGTACGGTAATTCGAATGCATAGGAATGCAAGAAGCTGCAGAGAGCCGTGGAATTAGCCCAATACATCACAGGCACATCCCTCCCCACCATTGGTAGTATCTACATCAGGTGCTACCTTAAGAAGGCAACATCTGTCATCAAAGATACCCACCATCCGAGCCTTGCAGCTACCATTGGGCAGGAGGTACAGAAGCCTGAAGTCCCACACCACCAGGTTCAAGAACAGCTGCTTCCCTTCAACCATTCGGTTCTCGAACCAACCGGCAAAACCCTAATCACTACCTCACTATGACCACCATAGATCACTTTGCACTAAAATGGAATTTTTTTTGTTTTATTTGTGTTTTCTTGTAAAAATTGTGTATAATTAACCTTTAATTTGTGTTTTTCTTGTGAATGCTGCTTATATGATGCTATGTGCCTGTGATGCTGCTGCAAGTAAGTTTTTCATTGTACCTGTGCAGACATTTACTTGTGCATCTGACAATAAACTTGACTTTGACTTTGACATGTCAATAATTAAGCGTTCATAATAGACAACACAGTTCATATGAAGAATTCTTAGCAACGGCACGGAATCCATTCATGCAGCCTCAGCTGAAGTCATGAATGGGCAGCAATGTCAATGTGCAACTGTTGTTCAAGTAGCCACGTACAAGGTTTGGAACAGACTGATGGACACAGGCCATGGTTTATGGGCCAATTTTTTTGCTGCAGTTTTTGACCAAATCACAATGACCAAATCTTGTAACAAAGAACTTCATGGCAAACCTCAGTGATATTCTGCATGTTTGTGTTCTTTCAGCATTCTCAAGCAGCCACAAACTGTAATATGAACTGTTCATTTGTGACAGGAGGCAATACCACTAACATCGAGCACAGTAGCAGCAGCAACCAACATCAGTGAATGAAGACACTTGTTACTCTAATTTCTTGTTAGGGAATGCTTTCCAAAGGGAAATATTAAAAGTACTAAAGTTATATTTGCTTATTAAGTTGGCTAAGAAAAAACACCCCCAAAACATCAAGATTATTGAATATTATTGATAATTGTAACTATCTCCTCCCCTCAAATATCACAAATTGAACAAATTTGGCTGCTCCTGATAAACTTGGATTCTTCCACTTTTGAATTCTGCAGGAATGGTTAATATCCATCCCAAAAATATCGCACACACAAAGAATTCATTGGGTGGATGGCTTCTCTTTGTACATTTTTTAATTGGTCAAATGATGTGATGTAGTAAGCCTGAAGTAAACAGCAAGTGTGCTGCTGGGGGAAAACAAAATGTTACACTCTGGGGAAATATCGAACAACAGAAGTCAGGATTAAACTAAGTGACCACTGAGATCTTCTGATTGACTATTAGAACTAACAGCAGTATGCTAGCTTTCTTGATTTCACCAAACTCCCAACCCAATCTCCTAACCTGTTTTCAGATTTTTTTTGCCTCTGTTGTTGAGCCTGGTGACTCATGCCTTGGTACAGCTCCACAGGAAGCAAGAACTTCATATGTCTTTGTCAATTTCTTCTCAACGTAACAATGAACAGCATTGTTGATGAGTTGTTTGACTGCGGGATTGATAACAATGTGTTTGATCAATGCACATACCAGGATGCTTGAAATGTTCATACAGTATATTTTGGGGAGCTATTCTGTCAATAATTGATCTATAAACATGTAGCACAGTAATATTTCAAAAAGCCTTAAAAAATAAATCTGAGGTTCCACTTCAAAGTTGAACAAATTATGCTCATTATATTTTCAATAAAACTTTGATCCAAAATATGTCAGAGCAGTGCATCCTACTTCAAATCTTTTGCTCAGACAAACAGTCCAAGCTAACGCACAGAGGATATGGCGTGAGTGGTCCTGACTGTCCTCTTACACATGAAACTGGTTTTCGTAATCAAGTCTAAACTAATGTAATAGCAAAGGCTCACAACCACAAGGCTGCTTTTGATCATTTTAATGTTATTGTATGTCAAGCTAGCCAGAAGGTTAAAAATGGCCATTATAAGTTAAAGGGGATTTCCTGTACATTATTTTTACTTGAATGTGCTAATGTTGTTTAGAAAGGGTTGAATGCTCAGGATAAGCATGAGAACTTCTGTTCATGAAGTGTTATGAAATACAAACAGAAATGGCTACAAACATGCAGTAAACAAGAATACAACTGAAAGAAAGGAAGGGCATAAAGTTGGAGCCTTTCATCTGATTAGATAGGAATCAGACAATCGTGGTAAGACTTCCTGTAGGTTAATTACTAAGTGAATTGGTTGCTTTGCACAAAAATTCTTTTCACCCTCTGGCCTCGAGCACATAGTTAAAAAAACATATAAACACAGTACACAGATGTTTACCAAGACAATTTGAAACCTTTTCATGATCACCAGATGTGGTGCCCTTTCCACAAAGCTTCAAATTAAAATTTTCTTAACCGTGAATTGCTTGTGTGATGTACTTATCCCCAGTGTTTGGTTGTTGATTCCATGGAGTTATTTACAAGAAGTTGCACTCACATTGTGTCTTTAATGTAGTAAAACACCCCAGGGAGTTAGACACCGTCAGATACTGAGCCATGTACGACAATGTTAGGGCAGGTGAACAACGTAGGTTGAATAGAATAAATAAATGGAGGAGAACTAGAGCAAGAGGTGAAATGGTTGAGGGATGAAATTCCAAATTAGGGATTTTTTAGCTGAAGACATGATCACCATTGGTGGACTCAAGGAATCAGAGATGCAGAAGGGGCCTGAATTATGGAATGCAGATCTTCCTGAGGACAAACGGGATCAGAAAGTTACAAAAATAGGGTAGTGTGAGGCTTTGGTAATCTCAGAGGTAAACATTATAGTTTAGCAAACACAGGTAAAGGGGACATGTCTGTGAATGGGTGCTTGCTCGAATGAAGTTATGTTGATTATATTTATGAAATATTCCTACTGTGTTTATTATATTCATGAATGAAGCATGGTTTCATTGTGTTTTTCCAAAATGGTGCAAAGTTAGTACTTCACAATATTACAGTTAACTTGACCACACCAGTATCTGCAGCAGAAATAAAGATGACCGACTCTAAACCTCGTATGCCTGTGGTTGAAACATGTTTAAGAAAATGGATCACATGTATCTTTGGTCAATCATTCTCTGGTGGTCTGCTCTTTCTGCCAATTGTGTAGGGCTTCTGTATGCTCTCAATGCATGGCCTCAAGGTCCTTAATATTCCTTATCCATTTTGTGGGATAAAGAATATTAAGGATCTTGAGGCCATGCATTGAGAGCATGCAGAAGCCCAACACAATTGGCAGAAGGAGCAGACCACCTCACAAATATCCAATCCATCCTCCCCATCAGTACATCCTCCCCCAACTGTGGAGGAGTATACAGTTCCCACATTGGCCTCAATAGCCATCTCAGAACCCACAAAAGCAGGAAGGAGGTAAGTCATCCTCAATCCAGAGGGACTGCCTTAGAAGTTAATGCATTAACAGTCTTATAAATACCTCGCCTAAAAGGTGGCTGCTTGTAAACTAAAAGTAGAACTTACTTTGTTGATCTTCTGGTTGTTCAAAAACATCCCTTAACTTTCAGCTCCCCAGAGTTTGGCTTGCTTTGTGAGTACGTCATGAAGAAGTGCAAAGATCTTTCAAACTGCCACATTGCTGAAAATATCACCAGTAAAAAATAGAAGCTGCCACCTACACAAAGTCAAAATCAAGGTATGGTTCTGGACGTGACTGACTCATTTGATACACATCTCTTCACCCCTAAACCTGGAGAAGAAAGGTGCCAAATTCTGGGTTTGCAGTGAAATGCAGACTGGAGAGAAAATTTCCTGATATTACAGATTTTTTTCCCTTTGTTTCTATTATCGGCTGTTATTTTTATAGAATAGAGCCCCATTGAGAATGAAACTGTACATAGTGCAGACGTTTCTACCAATATATAAATCACATCTGCATTTTCGCTAACAGTGACTGCATGGTTGCATAATTCCTAATTCCCTTTGTAGATCAGGTGTTCAAATACATTGTCATTCCAGTATTCAGCAGTCAAAGTGAAATTTAATGGAAGAGACTGGAAGAAAAAGCTTTGAAGTATGTATACTATTAGAAGAATACACATAAAAATGCCCTTTACTCTCCTGCATTCAGATTAGAAATTTGTCTTCATTTTGTAAAAGATTAGATACATCAAGAGATTGTCTTCCAAATAAACACATAGCCAGCCTTCTGATTGTTAAACGTCCAGATACCATACTTATTCCATACAAATTGAATTCATTCATATAATTGGGCTAACACATTTTCAGGGATCATTCAGAGAAATAGAAACCTATGGCACAGAAGGAGACTAATTGGCTAATCATGTTCATATAAACTTGTTAGTGAAGTAAATACCCAATCATGTGCATAATGGACATGCCTTCAATTAACGTTTCTTAGTTTCTGTCAACATGACAAGGATGATCGTATCAGTTTTACCCTATGAATGGTACTCATGCATGTTGATATCTCTAGTGGTGCTCCTCTTGTGCTGAGGAGTTGATTGTACCTTAACCACAGACTAATTTATTCTTAGATAATCAAAATGGCTGCTCCTGATTTCTCTGATTTATAAGATTTAATCGACCATGTAAACATTGTGGTCATTGAAGCTGGGAATACTCATGTTAAGTTATGAAACTGATCACACCTCAGGTTAGAGTGCAAAATATTTATCACTGAAGCCACTGAAAGAAGGCAAAGAGGCCCAAGAGCATAAAGGATTACAAATACAGCACAGATAGATGCTTTTGGCATTACACACTGGAAAGGATGTTGAAGCAGGAACTCAAAATATAAACATTTCCAGCCTGTGGCTATTCATTTGCCATCATTGAATCTATGACCAGCCAATGATATTTCAGGCATATCAAAAACTAAAAGAGACGTTGCAAGTTTGCAACCAAGGTTGCTAGGGAAGTTGAGTGAGGAGATTACTGATAACTTTCAAGGCTCATATGAATTTCATAAAGGGATAGGATTGTTCTCTACATAAAGGGGGAAGGACTAGAGACATGAGTGCAGGGGATCATTTGGAAATAGGATCTGTTTACAAAGAGCGGGTATATTCTGAAGGGCAGATTATGCCTGACTAATTTACCATTGCTGTCCGAGAGTATCACAGATCTGATGAATAGGGATAAGGCAGTTAATGGTGCCTTGCTGGATTTCAAACATCAAAACATCTATGTGCATATTATTTATTGCAGTTGTCTACATAGATGTAATACTCCACTCACTTTTTAAAGGTGGATATGCATGATCTAGTTTTCTGAATAATCTAATTGACGTCAATATAAACAATGATTAATAACAAGTGCATCCATTTGCAAAGATTCGTGCACAGATTGCACCTCTTGATACAAAGTTTTGTGAAACTGGAATTGTGGGTATCGAGTACTGAGAATGATCGGTAAATATATTTTGTCTTAACTGGATAACCTTTGAGCTTGACATTGGCCACAAAGCCAAGAAATAACGCAGCCCAGAAATGTTTGCAATGCCCAATGCTATGAAGCACAGATGAAAGTCAGGTTAATGTAGTGTGAACGGATTTTGTGGATGGTTCTGAGGGAGTTAATGTCACCTTTTATTCAGTGCAGATTTCTTGGTGTGAAAATTTCTCTGGTGTTCAGCTCATCTAAATGACATCAATAGTTTGCAACATCCAAAATTGATTTCTAATGAGATTTTCAACCACATTGGACTGAAGCACAACTGGTGCTTTCATTCACAGAAAGGAAACAGCTTTTAATAATGCTGTAGGCTTAAACCAAACATTATTTGAAGGGTTGGGCACAGGCAGGGTGCTGCATGATTCTGACAGATCCCAAACTGGGATCCCTGTGGTTCCAGTAGATTCTCCTCAAAATCAAGTGGCCACAAATCCTGCAGTTGGAGAAATGTTTCCAAGCTCATCAGATGAGAAATGAGTAAACAAAAATGGAGAAGGACATGTAACAAAAGAGATGGCACACATGGCAGAAGGTTGTCAGGGAGTTCAGGAGTGTCCTCTGTGAATGCCTGCTTTTCTGAGAGCCTTTTATTGCAGAAGTGAATGCAGGTCACGTTTATGTATAAGGGAAGATTCTCCACATTGCTGGAAGTTATTCTTGACTTGGTAATGCGGTGAGCAACAGTGTCATATGGGACATCTCGGAGGCAACTGCCTGTCACTGTCCTGAGGCAAGGTTTCTGGGAGTGCAAACAAGAAGATTGAAGCAGGAGTGCCAAAACAGGAAGGATCCAGCAGAAATGACCAAACAGGAGTGCCCAGACAGGAATGCACAAGTCGCATTGCCTAGACAGTTTCATCAATTCTGTCTGCTTCTCCCTCCACAGATGCTGTCTGACCAGTGTGAATTTCCAGTATTTTCTGTTCTATTGTACACAGTAAGCTCTGTTAAATGGCAATGTAATAATGACCAGATCATCTGTTTCAGAAGTGCTGAGTAAAGGATAAACAAGAGTAACTCTCTAGCCTTCTAAGTGATATCCTGGGATCTTTTATGGCCACCTGAGAAAATCAATGGGATTTCAATTTAAGGGCTTCTCTGAAAGAAGGCGTGTCCACAGGAGCAGCACGACCTCAATGCTGCAGTGGAGTGTCACCCTAAATTGTGCTCAGGTCTCTGAAGTCGAATATGAATCCAGAAGCTTCCAGCTTTGAGGTATAAATGGACCCATAGCTTATACCCAGTTATCCTCTAATCGGGGGTCAGAGTCAGAGGAAGGCTAACGAGTGTGCAGCTGATGAATTACTGATTAATGTACAAACTACATTTGAAGATAGAGTGATTAGTCAGCTGGTTGAGGAAAAATGGAGTGCATGCACAGGGCAACAGTTAAACAGGTTAGGCCCCTGAGATTCCTAGATCTGTCTGTATGGAAGAGAAATACCATTTGGTTGGCCTGGGTTTTAATTTAGTTGCAATTAATTACATCTAGAATTTCCTTCCTAATCACACTGCCATTCCACCTTTCTTTCCTTTTTTAAAATCCTCCTTAAAAGTACCGCTATGGGAAATCTTTTGTCCACCCTTCCATTGCATGATGACGATTTCTTTGTACGTCTGTGAAGTTGTTGTTAGTCAAGAGGAGGATGGCTTTGACAGCTTTTCTGTTTTGAAGGAGTCATTAGCACCGTGTCCTTTCTCAGTGCACCTGGAAATGAGCGGCAGAATTGATTGACGCTTTGGTGTTCTCTTCACTCCCTCATGCACCTTGGAGAAGAGTTTCGTGAGATCACTAAATCAAGCGAGGTAAGGTAAGATGACAAAGAGGAAGTCACTATATTTATTCAGTCCTTACTCTAGTACCTTATTGCTATGAATACGGGAACTAAATTACTTCGACTCGGACAAAACATTTGTGTATATGATAGCCTCATATTGTCTTGTAGGCAGTATAAGAAATGGACCACAAGTTCAAAAAACAATGCAATTAATAACTTGGAAATTGTTGAAGAAATAAAAAAATAAGCATGGGACATATAATTCTTAATTCCATCCAATGCAACGAGTTTCTGAAATGCAGCTGAAAGTCAATAAATGAGAAAGTCGTTCGTTTGGTGAAGGAAATATTGACATAGAGTAACAAATACAGGAACGGCTCAATGAAGATTTTTTTAAACTTTATAAACTTTATTTATACAGCACAGTAACAGGCCCTTCCGGCCCAACGAGCCCATGCCGCCCAATTGCATCCATGTTAACCTACTAACCCATATGTTTTTGGAATGTGGGAGGAAACCGGAGTACCCAGAGGAAACCCATGTAGTCATGGGGAGAATGTACAAACTCTTTACAGACAGCAGCCAGAATGGAACCCTGATCGCTGGCACTGTAAAAGGGTTATGCTAACTGCCACACTACCGTGCCGCACTTCTACAATGGGAAGACTACATAGTTATCGTAATTAGTTGTGAAACATTATGGGCAGAGAGAGACCTGGGTGGTGATATCTAAGCACAATGTGTTGTGTGTATTAGGTACAACGTGAGTTGTAGCAAAGTATCAGAGCATAATGACGGTGCTTGAATGATAAAAAGTAAGCATGTGCTGGCCTTCACACAGAAAAAGTAAATATGTGTAACTTTAGGGCAATGTTCCATCTGCTCACATTGGAGGTGAGATGAATGAGCCAGAGACTAGAACAACCTCTGTAGGGAAACGACTATTATCACCTTTATTCATATCCTAACTCCAGTGCTGTATGTGTGGAGTTTGCACATCCTCCTCCATGGGTTCCCCTCGAGTGCTCTGGTTTCTTCTCACATGCAGTCACCACACGAGAGGAAGGATGTGATTGAGTTGGAGAGAGTGCAAAAGAGACTCACCAGGATATTGCCTGGATTGCAGAACTTTAGTTATGAGGAGAGATTGTATCGGCTGGGCTTGCTTTCCCTGGAGCAAAGAAGGATGAGTGGGTGACCTGACAGAGATATATAACATTATAAGAAACATAGGTAGGGTGGGTAGATAGAATCTTTTTCCCATGGCCAGGGTATCAAAAACAAAAGGGCATAGGTTTAAGGTGAGAGGAAGAGGTTTTTAAAGTGGATTTGAGAGGAGAGTTTATTACACAGAGACTGACTGATATCTGGAACATGAAGCCTGAGAAGGTCGTGGAATCAAATACAATGACTGTGTTTAAAAGGCATTTGGATATACACTTAAATAAGCAAGGCATAGAAGGATATGGTCCTAATGGGGGCAAATGGAATTAGTGTAGATAGGCAAAAAGGTTGGCATAGATGTGGTGGGCTGAAGGGCCCACTTCTGTGCTCTACAACTCTTTGACATGCCAGTTGGTAGATCAATTGGCCACTGTTATTTAACCCTAGTGTAGGAGGGAGAATTGGGGTGGAGGGTGGTTATTGAGTACGTCAGAGAGAATAGGTTGAAGGGAAATAAGTAGGAGAATGGGATTGCTCTGAGAACCAGCAAAGATTCGATGGGCTAAATGTCCTCCTTCTACTTCATAAGGTAATATGTTCTAGTCAGTAAAGATAAAGGAATGGTGATATATTTCTAAATCAGGGGAACCTACAGGTTACATGCTAATTACCCTTTATGTGACTTTGAAGTGGTAGTCATTGCAGGTACTTAAGGCAGCTGAATGTGTCTTGGTAAAATGCTGCAATGTGTCTTATAAATAGCACCAGCTGCAGCCACATCTCAAGTGGCACCAACAAAGGAAAGGAAGAGTTTCGACATCATCCAAGGCAAAGAAGCCCACTTGGTTGGCATACCATCCACCACCATAAATACCCAGCACCTCCACCACTGGCACACTGTCCAGACAAATGAAGAGAATTCCATCATACCCTTGACCTGTGCATTGCAGATGGGGAGCAGATTTGGTAGTCCAGGAGCTGAATTCTACATCCCAAATACAGAGCATCTAAGCTGTTCTTTTAGCCACAGTATTATTTGGTAAATTGGTAAATTGGTTTATTATTGTCACATGTACCAAGGCTCACTTAAATTGTTATTTGTGGTTTCAGTTTCTAGTTTATGGTTTAAGCTTTTTTTTTGTGTCTCTAGTCTATAGTTTAAGTTTCTAGTCTGTGGTTTAGGTTTCTAGTCTGTAGTTTAAGTTTCCAGTCAGTGGTGAGGGACCCATGGTCTAAAAACTCAAAGTCTTTCTGCCATCTGCAAGGCACAAGGAGTGTACTGGAATACTCAACACATCCAGGACAAAGTACCTGACCTGATAGGTGCCCTAGGCACCACCCTAAGCATTCTCTGTCTTCACCATTGGCATATTATGTTGGGGGAAGGCCAATTTTATTAAAATGATGAGGTCCTAAATGAATTAAAAATAAGGTAAGGTGCTAAATAAATGCTTTTCATTGGAATGCACAAAGAAAGCAGACTTTGTAGTTGGAAGACCCCGTGAAGGGGGCGAAATTCCAGCTCAAGTCTCCATAAGAGAAAAGGAGGTACTCAATGCCTTAGCAGGCTTAAAGGTGGATAAATCCCCAGGGCCGGTTGAGATATATCCCAGGCTGCTATGGGAGGCAAAGAAAGAGATTGCTGGGACTTTGGCTGAGATTTTTACATTTTCACTGGCCATAAGTGGAATTAGAATTGGTTTATTATTGTCACATGTACTAAGGTACAATGAAAAACTTGTCTTGCATACAGTTTATACAGATCAATTCATTACACAATGGATTGAGGTAGTACAAGGTAAAACAATACAGAATGCAGAGTAAAGTGTCACAGCTACAGAGAAAGTGCAGTGCAGGTAGATAATAAGGTGCAAGGTCATAATGAGGTAGATTATGAGGTTGAAAGTCCATTTTATCATATTAGGGAACTGTTCAACAGTTTTATAACAGCAGGATAGAAGCTATCCTTGAGCCTGGAAATACGTGCTTTCAGGCTTTTGTATCTTCTGCCTGACGGAAGAGGGGAGAAAAGAGAATGTCCTGGGTGGGTGAGGTCTTTGATTATGCTGGCTGTTTTACCGAGGCAGCGAGCAGTATAGACGGAGTCCATGGAGGGGAGGCTGGTTTCTGTAGTGTGCTCAGCTGTGTCCACAACTCTCTGCAGTTTCTTGCAGTCCTGGGCAGAGCAGTTGCCATACCAAGCCGTGATGCATCCAGATAGGATGCTTTCTCTGGGGCATTGATAAAGATCGGTGAGTGTCAAAGGGGACATTCCAAATTTCTTTAGCCTCCTGAGGAAGTAGAGGCGCTGGTGAGCTTTCTTGGCCATGGTGTCTACATAGTTGGAGCAGGACAGGCAATTGGTGATGTTCACTCCTAGGAACTTGAAGCTCTCAACCCTCTCGACCTCAGCACCGTTGATGTAGAGAGGTGTATGCGCACCACCGCCCCCCCCAATCCCCCCCTTTCCTGAAGTCAATGACCAGCTCTTTTGTTTTGCTGACATTGAGGGAAAGGTTGTTGTCATGACACTATGTCACTAAGCTCTCTATCTCCTTCCTGTACTCCGACTCATCATTACTTGAGATACAGCCCACTACGGTGGAATCATCTGCAAACTTGTAGATGGAGTTCGAGCAGAATCTAGCACAGTCATGAGTGTATAGGGAGTAGAGTAGAGGGCTGAGGACGCAGCCTTGTGGGGCACCAGTGTTGAGAATAATCGTGCCAGAGGTGCTGCTGCCTATCCCCACTGATTCAGTAAAGATAAAGGAATGGTGATATATTTCCAAATCAGGGGATTTGCTACATGCTAATTACCCTTTACGTGTCTTTAAGGTGGTAGTTATTGAAGGTAATTGAAGTGGCTGAATGAGTCTTGGCAAAATGGTGCAATGTGTCTTATAAATAGCACCAGCTGCAGCCACATCTCAAGTTGCACCAAAAGAAATGGAGGTACCAGATGACTGGAAGATGGCAAATGTGGTCCCCTTACAAGAAGAACAGCAGGGAAAAGCTTCTTACTTACAGACCTTTGAGCCTAACGTCAGTAGCAGGGAAGTTATTGGAAAAAGTCCTGAGGGACAGGATTAATGATTGCTTGGAAAGGCAGAGGCTGATCAGAGATAGGCAGCATGGCTATGTCAAGGGCAGGTCTTGTCTGACCAATCTAATTGAATCTTTTGAGGACGTAACAAAGTGTATGGACAAGGGCAGAGTAGGAGATGTGATTTACATGGACTTCAGTAAGGTCTTCAACATAGTCCCATGTGGGAGACGTCATAAAGGTTAGAGCCCATCAGATCCAGAGAAGTTGGCAAATTGGCTTGACAATATGAGACAGAGGGCAATGGTAGAGGGTTGTTTTTGTGATTGGATGCCTGCCAGGGATCAGTGCTGGGACCCTTGCAATTTGCTGGTGACACGAAAACCGGTGGAGTTGTTGTCAGTATGGAGGGTAGTTTTACCCTGCAGTATGATATTGATATATTGGTGACATGGGCTGAGAAATGGCAGATGGAGTTTAATCCTGATAAACATGAGGTGATCCATCTTGGGAGTACTAATGAGGCCAGGACGTACACCATGGATGGTAAGATCCTAGGAAGTATTGAAGAACAGTGTAAGTCCAAAGATACTTGAAGGTGGCAGTGCAGATAGATAACTTGGTTAAGAAGGCACATGGGATACTGGCCTTCATTAGTTGGGGCACTGAATACAAGAGCAGGGTGGTTTTGCTCCAACTTTGTAAAACATTGGTTAGACCTCAGCTGGAGTACTGCATGCAGTTTTGCTCACCACACTATAGGAAGGAAGTAATAGCACTGGAGAAGATGCAGAGGAGATTCACCTGGATGTTGCTTAGGATAGAGGAGAGACTGGAGAGGTGAGATCTGTTTTCCCTGGAGCAGAAGAGAGTAAGAAGGGACCTGATTGAGATATATAAAATAATGATGGGTATAGATAGGGTAGACTGTGGGAATCCATGCCCATTATCAGAGGTGAATCACACTAAAAAACATAGATTTAGGGTAAGGGATAAGAGATTTAGAGGGGATCTGAAGGTGACTTTTTTTCACCCAGAGAGTGGTGAGTACCTGGAATACACTGCCAGAGAGAGTGATGGAAGCAGAGTCACTAGCAGCATTTAAGATGTGTCTAGACGAGCACTTGAATCGCTCAGGCACTGAAGGCTGCAGACCAAGTGTTGGAAGATGGGATAAGTATGGATGGGTGTCCACTGGTCAGCATGGACAGGATGGGCCAAATGGCCTGTCTCCATGCTGTATAACTCTAAGCAGAACATGTCCAAGATCTATCAGGTATGAAGTCATTACACCTTAGCATGACCTCTCACCTTGGTCCAGATATTTTCACCTGCAAGGTTGCATCTATAACCAAAAGGCCTTATTTATATGTACTCTCAATAAATGGATATGTCTGACATCATTATAGTTAAGTTTGGATATTAGACAGGTGAAAACAATTGACCATGATACACAAATTGGCGAGCTACACTTAGCAAAGTGTGCATCCTGACAGAGTCAAAGGATTATGCAGGACAGCAAGTTCACGTACAATGTGCCCTTCACGTTTCCGCACAATGAACTCTTATAAGTGTAGACTTCTTCAATAAATCTCCAGCTCCTGGCATCGCTCCCATTCATTCCACTAGCACTACATATCCAGGGAGCAGTGACACATTCCTAAGTTTTACATCAACACATACCTTTACGTGAACTCAACATTACTCACCAACAATGAACATGTACTCAGACATCTTTCCTGTACAAATATTAAAAGGGTGCAATACCAAAGGATGCCAGTAACATGCAATGAAGAATTCAGGGAGCAAAGGTACCTACTATTGTGGGAACTCTTACAATATCTGTATTGAAGATATCTGGTCAGACCTCATAATCAGATGCATGCTCATAATTTCAATGATTTTGCTGACACGGGCTGCCCCCAGAACACTCCACGCAAAAGATGTATTTCACTGTGTGTTTTGATGTACATGTGACTGATGAAGATATCTTATCTTGTCTTATCAATTGGTCTCTTTAAGGATGTCAGAAAGTCAAAAACTGCAAGGTGTTAAAATATAAAAACTGCAGATGCTGGAAATCTAAAATAAAAGCAGAAAATGCTGGAAATAGCTGTTAAACTGCATCTGAGGGAAGAGAAACAGTCAGAACTGGAAAGGAGACAACAGACGCTTGTTAAGCTGCAGGGAGGGTGGGGCAGGGTGGGGGAGGGGGGTTATCTCTCAGAGGGTAAAGCCCGGGTGACATGAGGATGAGCTGTAAACAAGGTTATCTGCTCAATGAATGAATGGGAGCAGTTAGAGAGTGAGAACATAGACAAAGGAATAGAGGAGTGCAAAACACAGAGCAGGAAGACAGAGCCGGTAGATTAGGCTGGACGTGTCCTCCATTCCCTGAGAGGAAAAAATAAATAAAAAAGGGAGGAAAAAAAACAAGCTGAACTAATATCACAGATGGACAACTGATACAGTCTGAGAAATCAAGTTGCATGAAGTTGTAGAATTCAATATCAAGTCCAGAAACCTGCAACGTGCCCAGATGGAAGATGAAGTGCTGTTCCTCAAGCTTGTATTGGGCCTTATCTGAGTGATGTGTCAGAATGGGAATGGGATAGAGAATCAAAGTGGCAGGGAACAGGAAGCTCAGGGTCACCCCAGCGGACTGAACACAGATGCTCTGCAAAATGGTCACCCAATCTGCGTTTAGTTTCTCCAATGCAGAGAAGAGGAGGGGCGGCAGGAGACAGTTGACATTCAGTGAGCTGCAGTCAGGGAGAAAGGAAGGGAAACTGCAGTCGTAGCTCTACTGAGGCCGAGTCCTGAGTCATCTCTTTGGAAGGAAGTTGCTCCTCTGCATCAGGCAGTGGCAATGCCATGGAAACACAGTGGCTGAGTGGGCAGGTTTCTGCCTCTGCTGAGGTGCAATCACAGTCCTCCAGTGCTCTGGTAACCCTGAAGCTGCAGCAGGCTGAATCCAAAGAACAACAAGACATTAGTGCTGAAATCAGGAAGTGGGCAGCCATGCATCAAGGTCTGTTTGCCAGCCTTGAACGAGTTCTGGAGGCTATAACAACTGTCACGCACACAGAGGAACACCAGATGTACATGCCATTCTCTGCCTGGTAGTGTGAGAATCCAGTTTGCAGTGCATGAATAAAACCCCCTGTTCTCTCTCAAGATGTCAGGATTCCTCTTGCGACCTTTGCCTCTCAGGCACTCTCCTCAATGTGGCACCCATGCTTGCCCAGACTATAAGCACACCAGATCAGGAGAAGTAGGCTTTCCAAATCTTCAGAGGATCATAACAACTGAGAGATGCTTGTGAAAAGTTAATTTTGATACATTATATAAGTAAGTTTCCTTTGTGATTAAATATTTTGTCCTATTAAGTCACTCCATTCGTTCATGCTGTGAAGCCATTTATTTTAATGACTGTAGATTCTATTCACGCTTCCCTTCCTCACAATGCCAGCCATATAAATATTGAATTGCAGTTGTCCCTGAAGAAGGATGCCCGTGTAAATGGGTGCAAGTTGCACCGTAGTGTCTTGTGCTGCAAGAACATAAAATCCTATTCTTGCATGGTACTTGTCCATTCCTTGGATAAGGAGAGGACAGTGTGCCTGACTGTTTGAAGGTGACCTATGGTTCCATGCCAAGATGCCACATGGAGTTTCCCAGGTTACTTTATTGGTACGATTGGGCTCCCTAAGAGCATGACAATTTCATTCAAGCAATAATAGTGGAACAATACCGATAGCTCACAGGTTTTAATAGGACTGACGACAGAGGCAGTGGTTTATGCAGAGTGACACCATGATGAGTCTGATTACATGGGTTAAGTCAGTAACCAGTGAGTTGAGACGCTGTTGGGAATGTAAGGATGATCTCAATCTTGCAAGATGCCAAGCCTCAGAAAAGTAGATAATTCCCATGTTCTGCTGCTTGAGAAATGTCTCTCATTTAAAAGTCATGGTTGGACAAAGAATCACAGGAGAGTAGAGGTAGATATATCTGCTTGAAGCACATGCTTGCAAAGCTGTGATGTCATGTTTCTTTTGCAGGCACTATTTTGGAGCTTTGTGCCTTGAGTATGGTTGTCAGACTATGATTGCTGGTCTTTAATTGTACAGATTATCTAATAGGTTGCATTGTCAGATAATTCACAGGAAATTCAAATGACTTTGTGAAGTTATTGAGTGTATGCCTTGATCAATTAAAAAGCTGACCATTTTCAGGTGTTGTCTATGTATTCCATTGAATCGAGGAGACTATTAAGTGGCTCTTCTGATCTTATTGAGTACCAATGCTACTTTGCATTGTTCTGCTCTTAAATATCCATTCGTGTACGTGACTGTGTGTTCTTAAGTGGGCCATTTGATGAGCATCTGTAAGATTTGTAAGTGGGAAGAGCTGCTTGCCATGAAGGTATTCAGCTTCTGATGAAATTAATTCAAGTTACAGCAGGTGTTAGATGTGAAAAAAATTAAGGCAGTTTATAGATAATGTAGTGTATGAATTAGTCCAAGGCTTCACCAGGATGACAATATTGATTTATCCAATACCAGTTTTAATTTTGAATAAGTCTCATTGATACTGAAAAATGAATTGGAAGCTTCAGCCTTTTGTTTATGGGAGAAAGTCCATGACCATTTAAGCTAACTTGCTTGAAACAATTAAAAGGTTCAGTGTGTCTATAGTATAAAAGGGCCAGTAATCAATTAATGGAAGTACACAAAAGTACTGTATGTCAGCAAATGTGAGTAATTTGAGGCTGAGTGTATGGAAAGGGACAAATGTTATCAGGTTTATGACTATACTTCCAGGTTCAAACACTCACTCACAGCACATCAGGAAGGTGTTTTCCTTGGAGAAGCCTGGCATGGGGTTCCAATTGCTGAGGATATCCTCTGAGCCACTTCTTGCCCTCATCTTCTTCATACTGCAGTACCTTAGGATTTTGCGTGTGCGCGTGTGTGTGTGTGTGCGCGTGTTCACCCTGCTGTCTTGGCTATTTGCCCTCCCTTTGTTCCTTTCCTGCATGCAGCTGTTCTGATGACCACCTTATACATGACACCAGCAACCACTACAAAGCATATCACTTTTTAATGAAATCGTCAGACTTCATATCGTCTCCCAGTGGCAACATGGCTGTTGTGTTGGGAGATGTGAACAGATTGATCAACCTTTTAAGAGGATAGCATTTGTCCTCCAAAATCTAGTGTGGTCCCTGGAGGATGAGAGGCAACTGTAACTAAGAATGAATCAGTCACATAATGTTCCGTTACACCTGGAACTGATCATTATGATAATCCTCAGATGCTCTACCATCAGGCAAGCATTGAGAGAATGGAGTCCTTTCATGTTAGGGAATATTTGTGAGTGGGGTGTTGGAGCTCTAATCTCTACTGAAATGATGTCTAGGAGTGCTGGCAGTGGGGAGGACTGCAATGAAAGCAAATCCAAATGTTCACACTGGCTGATCCTGTGGGAGAAGGCAATGAATTTCCCTCCTTAGGAACAAGGAGTACCAATGACCTCCATCATGCGGTGGTGAAATGCAAACTGTTATGTGGCATCTAGCAGCAGCTATGGCTTGGGATAAACTTGAAGCCAGAAAGCTGAGGGTGACGAGACACAAAGACTGCAGATGCTGGAATCTGGAGCAAAAGATAAACTACCAGAGGAACTTAATAAGTCAAGCAGCATCTGTGGAGGCAAAGGATGGTATGGAGGCCTGAAACATTGAACGTCCCTTTGCCTCCATAAGTGCTGCTTGACCCATTGAGTTTCTCCAGCAGTTTGTTTTTTTGCAAGTTGGAGGGGAGAGTGGCCATGACATTAATGGTGAGAGCAGTTCAGGAATGGGTGTGTGCTTGTGATGGAGGGTTTCTGAGGTCATAGATCTCATTGAGTACTATCTGTTCGAGGCTTAGCACACTCCTCCAAAAGGTCTGGGCAGGAGCATGGCTGGGTGCATAAAGTCCTTGGAGAAGGGCAATTCTAGGCCTACTGGCTCTTGGTGCCTGTGATGGCTCTGAGACATCTGTTCCACATCCACATTGTCCATCAAGAGGACTGGTAAGTTAGACAAATCCCCACTACAAGTCAGTTTTGTTTGTGAAAAGGTGGTTGAAGGTGCAAGGAAGGCTGAGTCTTCACTCTGTGAAGTGTGCAGAGTAAGTTGCCAGCCTGTGGAACAGTTTAGTTATGAGTGCAGTTTGAGACTGGTTGCTTCTGAGAAATCAGCTTTAGTAAAAGCTCTCCCCGTCCCCTGGCACTTACCCCTGCAACTGTACATGTAACACCTGTCCCTTCATCTTCTTCCTCACCACCATCCAGAGACCTAAACAGCTCTTCCAAGTGAGTCAGAGGTTCACCCGAGTCTCTTCCATCCTGGTCTATTGCATTCGATGTTCACGATTTGCCTTCACCAATGTAGAGGAGACCAAGCGTAGATTAGGCGACCATTTCACAGAGCACCTGCACTGTCTGCAATGTCCGTCTTGAGTTTCCAGTTGCATGTCACTTTAACTCACTTTCCCAGTCCTATACAGGCCTGCCTGCATAGCTACAGAGAGGTCAAAAGCAAATTGGAAGAACAACATCTGGGTCGCTTACAATCCGATGATATGAATATTGAACCCTAGTGCTCTCCTCCCATACACATTCATGTCGACCTAGTTTTCTTCTCCTTTTGTTACTTCCTCCCCCTACTTGGTTCCAACTGCCAATCATCCTCTCCTCAGCTGGCTCCACCTATCACCAAACAGCCTCTGTCCCAACACCCTCCCCCACCTGGTCCCATCTGTCCCATCAACCCCTCCCCATCTGGTTCTACCTATCCTCTACCAGCCTCTGTCCCCACCCCTCTGCCACCTGGTTCCACCTGCCCATCACGCCCTCCCCATCTGGTTCCATCTATCACCTACCGGCCTGTATCCCAGCCCCCCCCACATAATATGATACATTATGATATATATTTCCTCTTCATTCTCAGTCCTGATGCAGGGTCTCAACCCAAAACGTCGACTTACACCTCTTGCCTCTTCAGATACTGCTTGACGGCACTATAGTTTAGTGGTTAGCATAACGCTATTTTAGCACCAGCGACCCAGGTTCAATTCCTGCCACTGTAAGGAGTTTGTGCGTTCTCCCCGTGTCTGCATGGGTTTCCTCCAGATGCTCCGGCTTCCTCCCGCATTCCAAAGATGTATGGGTTAGAAAGTTGTGGGCATGCTCTGTTGGCGCCAGAGGCATGGCGACACTTTCAGGCTGCCCCCAGAGCATTCTACGCAAAAAAGATGTATTTCACTGTGTTTCAATGTACATGTGACTAATAAAGATGTCTTGTCTTATCTTATCTTATTTCTTCTAGCTTTCTGTTTATGTGGTAGGAAACACTTGTTGGTTTGCGAATGAATACTCACGGATAATTTGTAAAACACAATGATGCTGGAGGAACTCAGCAGGCCGGGCAGCATCCATGGAGAAAAGCAGGTGGTCAACATTTCAGGTCAGGACCCTTCTTCAGGACTGAAGGTAGGAAAAAGGGAAGCCCAATATATAGGGGGGAAATGCAGAGCAGTGATAGGTGGACAAAAGAGGGGAGGCGGGGTGAGCATAAGGTGGTGATAAGTAGATGAAGTTAAGAGACAATGATAGGCAGGTGTGGGGGGAGCAGATCCACCGGGGGATGGGTTAAAGTTAAGGAGAGAAAGGAAAAAAATGGGTAGAAGAAAAGAGGCTAGGAAAGGGATGAAGAGAAGAAGCATGGTGGGTGGGGGGGGGGGAAGGGGTTTGGGGAAGGGGGTTGTGGATTACTTAAAGTGGGAGAATTCAATGTTAATACGTTAGGCTGCAAGGTTCCAAGACAGAAAATGAGGTGCTGTTCCTCCAGTTTTCACTTGGAATTCTCCTGGCAGTGGAGGAGGCCGAGGACTGACATATCAGTGATGGTGTGGGAGGGGGAGTTGAAGTGACCGGTAACGGGGAGATGCAGATCGCGGTTATGGACAGAACACAGGTGTTCAGCGAAACGGTCACCTAGTCTGCGTTTGGTTTCACCGATATAGAGGAGGCTACACTTGGAGCACTGAATGCAGCAGATGATATTAAGGGAGCTGCAGGTGAATCTCTGTCACACCTGAAAGGACTGTTTGGATCCCTGGATGGAGGTGTTGCAGGGGCAGGTGTTGCACCTATGGCGGAGGTGTGGAAAGTTCCCAGGGTGGGAGCAGGATGGGTGGTGGGGGGAGGAGTGAACTAGGGAATCGCGGATAGAGTGGTCCCTGTGAAAGGCAGAAAGGGGTGGGGAGGGGAAGATATACTTGGTAGTGGGGTCCTGTTGAAGGTGGTGGAAGTGGTGGAGAATGATGTGTTGGATTTTCATATAGATTCCAGCATCTGCAGTCCTTTGTTTCTCTCTTCACTGATAATTTTTAGACACGCATGGTTGAAAATCCCACTGAAGCTGTTCCTTAGGCATTGCCCTACTGTTGACATCAGCGACAGAGCTTCTTGCCAGAAGAGATTGCTGGAAATCCCAAAAAAATACTAAAAGAAGGGGAGATGAATATCTTGACAGGTGCTGTAACAGTCAGAAATGTGCATAAAATTGTTTTGTTCTGCACTGAGCTGATTTTTGGAGTCATGCAAATAAATTTCCAGCCAGCCCTGGGACTAGAAAAGCTATTTCTATATTATGACCCAATGTCAGGGAGCATTTGTCACTTTCCCCTGGTGGATTAGCGACGTGTATGAGGTTATAATCTCATGGTTGTCTAGGGAAAGGGAAAGACAAGGTCAGGTTAGCAATTATACAAATTATTATGTATTTAATGCACCCAATGGGGATCCCTTTTTGTACATATTTTTAAATAAACACACACTAGGCTGTCCAATAGCAAAGCCCTCATGTGAAGGAAAGGAACTTTCACTGGTACAGTTGGATGAGATCGATATGTCCCCATTGCTCAAGTTACAGGTTAAAGGAAATGGCCTGTTGCCAGTTGTTTTGCCATCTGCTTCTATGGCGACCATACTGCTGGATATAACAGTGATTCAGTTCCAGATGAAAATAATGTTCTTGTCCAGTCACGCCCCGAAACAAATATATTCTTCAAGCTAGCAGGATACAGAACGTGGAACATAGAAAATTAGAGCACAGGAACAGACTTTTCGGCCCACCGTGAATGCACCCACCAAGATGGCAATCTAAACTAATCCCATCTGTCTGCATATGGTCCATATCCCTCTATTCCCTGCTTGTTCATGCATCTGTCTAAATGCCTCTTAAATGTAACTATGATGTCCACTTCCACCACGTCCCCAGCAGTGTGTTCCAGGCACCTACCTCTCTTTGTGTTAAAAAAACATACTTGCCTCGTAAGTCTCCCTTAAACTTGCCCCCTATCAGTTTAAACCTATGCCCTCTAGTAATTGACATTTCCACCCTGGGAAAAGGACTCTATCCCCCCTATCTATGCCTCTCATAAGTTTATATACTTGTATCAGGTCACCCCTCAGCCTCCAAGGCTCCAGAGAAAACAATCCAAGTTTGTCCAAACTCTCCTTGTAGCTAACACATTTCAATCCAGGTAACATCCTGATGAACTTCTCCTGAACCCTCTCCAAAGCCTCCATGTCCTTCCTATAGTGTGGTGACCAGAACTTTATATAATACTCCAAATGTGGCCTAACTAAAGTTAATACAGCTGCAAAGTTACTTGCAACTTTTATACTATTCCCTGACTGATCAAGGCAAGCATGCTGTATGTCATCTTTACCACCTTATCCACTTGTGTTGCCACTTTCAGGGAACTATAGACTTTATACTCCAAGATTCCACTGTACATCAATGCCCCCAATGTTCCTGGCAATTACTGCATACTTTCCTCTTGCATTTGGTTTGGTTTGTTATTATTGTCACATATACTGAGGTACAGTGAAAAACTTGTCTAGCATACCATCCATACAGATCAATCCATTACAAAAGAGTATTGAGGTAATATAAGGTGAAAACAATAATGGAATGCAGAATAAAGTTACAGTTGCAGAGACAGTGCAGTGCAGGTAGCCAAAAAGGTGCAAGGCCATAACGAGATAGATGATGAGTTCAAGAGTCCATCTTATTATACTAGAGGTGCATTCAATATTCTTTTAACAGTGGATAGAAGCTGTCCTTGAGCCTGGTTGTACATGCTTTCAGGCTTTTGTATCTTCTTCCCGATGGGAGAAGGGAGAAGAGAGAATGTCTGGGGTGGGTAGGCCTCCCAAAAAGCAACACCTCATGCTTGTAAATACTATAACATTATGGCTGAATTTACGAAAATAAACTTTTAGACTTCGCCTCTTTGGGGGGTGGGGGGGGGGGTGGGCAACAGAGGGATCCAAAATGAATAGCTTATTGTCAACATTATGATTGTAAATTTAGGCCTTTGTATTCAAGTGTGGGTCATTCTCCATTTGAAAAACAAATCCATACCAAGCAGTGAAGTTGGAAAACACTCCTTGACTAAAATAAAGGGGAAAATAAAACACCCCTGAAACCCTGCTTGGAAAAATTGTTTTACTGATGAAATTCTCTGCTGGTAATATATCGAATTTTGCTTTCAGAATTTTTAAAAATATTTAATATATTAAAATATTTTAAAATATGCAATATGGACGACTCACTGACCCTGTTTGTATGTGGGAAATAATGGCCAGGGAGTGATGGAGGCAAATATAAAAAGAAGAGTAAAAGGGCGGATGGAAATAAGCAATAAACCACAGGTTGATTGGTTCTGTGAAAGAACATAAAGATTTTACTTAAGATTTGTAATCTCATGGTTGTCTAGGGCAAGGGAAAGATACGGTCTGGTTGGCAATTATACAAATTATTATGTATTTAGTGCACCCAGTGGGAATCCCTTAAAATCCCTTAAGATTTTACTTAACGATGGGTTGCACCTGAACTGGAGGGGAACCGATATCCTGGAAGGAAGGTTTGTTAGTACTACTGGGGAAGATTTAAACTGGCTTCACAGAGGGATGGGAATGGGAAAAACAGGTCAGTAAGTGAGGGAACAGGTAGGAGGGCTGATGTCAAGGAATGTAGTATTAGGCAGATTCCTGATAACAGATGTGATGGGACGAATGGTTTGAAGTGTTTGTACTTTAATGTTTGGAGTATTATGGGTAAGGGTGATGAACTTAGAGCATGGATCAGTACATGGAACTGTGATGTTGTGGTCATTACAAAGACTTGGTTGAGGGAGGGACAGGAACGGGTGATCGATGTACCAGGGTTTTGAAGTTTTAGGAAGAATAGAGAGTGGGGGTAAAAGAGGGGGAGGAGTTGCAATACTAATCAGTGATAATATATCAGCTACTCCGGGGAGACTGATGAGACTAATGAAGGGTTTGGATACAGAGTCTATATGGGTAGAACTCAGGAATAGGAAGGGTTCAATCACTCTCTTGGGGGTGTACTATAGACCTCCCAATAGCCAGTGGGACATTGAGGGATGGATATGCAAACAAATTAGGGAACTGTGTAAAAATTACAGGGTTGTGGTCATGGGAGACTTCAACTTCTCTGATATAAACTGGGACTTTTTAGTGCAAGGGGGTTAGATGGGGCAGAATTTGTTAGGTGTATCCAGGAGGGGTTCCTAAATCAATGTATTGACAGTCCAACAAGGGGAGTGGCTATTCTGGACCTGGTGTTGGGTAATGAGCTTGGCCAGGTGACTCATCTAGCAGTGGGTGAGCAATTGGGGATCAGTGACCACAGCTCATTAACTTTAAGAACAGCTATAGATAAAGATAAGTATGGGGCTAGTGGGAGGGTTTTAAATTGGAACAGGGCTAATTATGAAGTCATAATGCAGGAACTAGGTAGAGTAAACTGGGAAACCTTTTTTGCTGGCAATACCACGTCGAGCATGTGGAAAGTGTTTAAGGATCAAATACACAGGGTACAGGATATGTATGTCCCGATTAGAAGGAAGGACATGAATGGGAAAATAAGGGAACATTGGATGTCCAGAAAAGTAATGAACTCAGTCAAGAAAAAAAAGGACAAGTACGTAGAGCTTCAGAAGTTAGGGTCAGACAGAGCACGCGAGGACTATAGAGAAGCTAGAAATGAACTCAAGAAAGGAATTAGGAAAGCCGGGAGGGGTCATGAAAAGTCCTTAGCAGTAGGATTAAGGAGAATCCAAAGGCATTCATCATACCTACATCAGGAATAAGAGGATAATGAGGGAAAGGGAAAGGATAAAGAAGGGATTCTATGTTTGGATGCAGAGGATGTGAGTGGGGTTCTGAATGGGTATTTCTCTTCAGTATTTACCCAGGAAAGGGACATGCAGGATGAAGAAATTGGAACTGAGGGTGGAAACATGTTAGGGCATTTAGAGATCAAGGAGGAGGTAGTGTCAGATCTCCTAAACAGTATTAAGGTGGATACGTTCCTGGGGCCCGATGGGATATACCCCAGGTTACTGAGAGAGGCAAGAAAGGAAATTGCTGGGGCCTTGACCAATATCTTTGTGTCCTCTTTGACCACGGGTGAGGTTCTGGATGACTGACGAGTGGCTAATGTTGTTCCTTTATTTAAGAAAGGAACAAGGGAAGATCCGGGGAGCTCTAGACTGGTGAGTCTCACATCAGTTGCAGGGAAATAACTGGAGAAAATTCTTAGAGATAGGATATATGAGCATCTGGAATTCAATGGCTTGATTAGGGAAACCTGGCATGGCTTTGCATGGGGCAAGTCGTGTCTTACTAACCTGTTTGAGTTTTTTGACAAGCTGATTAGAGAGATTGATGAAGGTAGAGCTGTGGATGTCATCGATATGAACTTCAGTAAGGCATTTGACAAGGTCCCACAAAATAGGTTAATCAAGGAAGTTTGGATGCATGGGGTCAGTGGCAAATTGGCTATGTGGATCCAGAACTGGCTTGCCTGTAGAAGACAAAGGGTGGTGGTTGAAGGGATTTATTCAGGCTGGAGGCCTGTGAGCAGTGGTGTTCTGCGGGGATCTGTGCTAGGACCTCTGCTGTTTGTGATGTACATAAATGACCTGGATGAGTATGTTGATGGATGGGTTAGTAAGTTTGCAGACGATACCAAGATTGGTGGAATTGTGAATAGTGTAGAAGACTGGTGATGGATACAACGTGATATAGATCAGTTGCAGATGTGGGCAGAGAAATGGCAGATGGAGTTTAACCCAGATAAATGTGAGGTGTTGCACCTTGGTAGGACTAATGTCAAGAGACAGAACACACTTAAGGGCAAGACCTTTAACAGTGTTGAAGAGCAGAGAGACCTTGGGGTGCAAGTCCATGACTCATTGAAAGTGGCTACACAGGTAGGCAGGGTGGTTAAGGAGGCTATGGAATTATATATAATCGGGGTATTAAGTATAGGAGTCAAAAAGTTATGATGCATCTGTATAGAACTCTGGTTCGGCCACATTTAAAGTATTGCGTGCGATTCTGGTCACCTCACTATAGGAAGGATGTCGAGGCTTTAGAGAGGGTGCAGGGGAGGTTTACTAAGATGCTGCCTGGATTAGAGGGCATGTGCTATCAGGAGAGGCTAGACAAACCTGGGCTCTTTTATCTGGAGCAGTGGAGGCTGAGGGGTGATCTGTTGGAAGTGTATAAAATTGAGGGGCATAGATAGGGTGGACAAGCAATATCTTTTCCCCATTATTGAACGATCCAATACCAGAGGGCATGCATTTAAGGTGAGAGGGGGTAGGTTCAGAACAGATGTGAGGGGTATATTTTTACTGAGAGAGTGGTGGATGCCTGGAATACGTTGCCTGATAAGGTGGTGGAGGCAAATTCATTGGGGGCTTTTAAGAGGGGCTTGGATGGGCACATGAATGAGAGGAAAATAGAGGGATATGGGCATTCTGTAAGTAGGAGGGAATAGTTATGTTGGCACAACATTGTGGGCCGAAGGGCCTGTTCTGTGCTGTACTGTTCTATGTTCCAAATGATTTTGCTTCGGAGATTGTATTGCAAAGCAGAAATTCTTAGAATTCCTGCAACATTTCACTAATTAGCTTTTTTTCTTGGTGCAAGAAAACTAATCAGACATTGTCACTGACTGGATCACTTTCCATGCTAATCTAATTCCTTGGCAGTTTGCAGATTAGGGTCACTATAACTCTTTGTGCATGTTTGAATGAAACACCTGCATGAATAAGAAAATGTGTTAGCTCCTCAAAAAAACACATTGTTAAAACCAGTCTTTATGGCCTGTCTGACATGTGCCAGGACTCCTGCAAGATTTCAAAATACAAAACACACTCAGCATGTAGCTTGTAAATTCAGCGTATGGACATATCACATCAGCCCAGGACTTGTTACTTTAATTGCACTCATTGTAAGTGTCTTGGATAGAGTTTGGATGGATCCACAGCTTTACATGTCTGTACTCTATCTCACATAGATTCCACAAACTATCTGATCCCTGGTGAGCAAGTCCTGCAAATCTGCAATTATCTGCTAAAAGTCTTGGCCCTATTGAAATATTGAAAGTACAAAATATTCTCACTGCTCTTGACTATGAGATTAAAGGAGTATTGTTCAACTGTTTAATTTCTTGGTGCATGTAATGCACCCAATCCATTTCCTTGGTTTCCTTACATATATTGTTACTTGTTAGTACTGAACTGGCTCAGATTGGTTGCCTGCCTCTGATAACCTGGCATCCTTGGGACTTTTGCAGTGACAGTCTTACAGATTTTCTATATGCTACTCTTATTAACATCCAAACACATTTTTATTTAATTTGTTTTACATGTTACACAGTTGTATAATAAATTTTCCAGTGAACTGGAAAAAGAGCAGGAAATATACAAACACTCTGGACCTTGGCTGCAGCCACAAACCTACCCACATTCCTGACCCCTGGTGTTCGGAACCCAGCCCCAGCCCCAGCTAATGATGATTTCTTGGTTCTGGCTGCATATCCAGCTTGCACTCTATACCCCAGCTCACATTCTGGATTAATGAGTGTGTCAAATGCCAAACCAGCAGAATTTCTGTACAATGTGCTGTACTGTTCTATGTTCTATGAAACTATGACATTTGGAATTCATGTCTCAAAATTAAGGTAACATGTGGACGTGCGCTGAGAGACATTGTGTGATTCAAGTGAGAATGGAACCGCAGAGATGACCATGCCACTGAATACCAAGGCAAGTAACCTGTCTAAAGAATGGAGTCAGTGGGGGAAAATCACTTTTACATTATATGTTGAACTGGCTATGCAGGACAAACAAGAACAGACAAAGATAAACTTGCAATTATTTCTCATTGGCTACAGTGGCAAGGAATTGCACCACTATCTTAAGGGCCTCAAATGACACTTAAATGTATTAGATGCACTACAAGCATTTTGGAATGAAATAGCTGAACACCAGTTTTTTTTCTCTAACAATGGGGAGAATATTTTGATACTTCTGATAGTGTCCTACTGGGACTTAGACTATTAACAGACAACTGCAATTTTGCAGATTTGCAGCATTTGCTGTTTGGAGATCAGTTTTTTTTTGTGGAATCCAGGAATCCAGTATGAGGTAACAATTAGATAAGATAAGATCTTTAGTAGTCACATGTACATCAAAACACATCAAGTGAAATGCATTTTTTGCGTCGTGTTCTGGGGGGCAACCCGCAAGTGTCGCCATGCTTCCGGTGCCAACATAGCATGCCCACGACTTCCTAACCTGTACGTCTTTGGAATGTGGGAGGAAACCCACGCAGACACGGGGAGAACGTACAAACTCCTTACAGACACTGGCGGGAATTGAACCCGGGTCACTGGCACTGTAAAATGTTATGCTAACCGCTACACTACTGTGCCTGCCCTACACTACTGTGCACTATGTGAGACAGAGATAACTCCAAATATGTGTGTGTAGACACACAAAGTGTGGATGATCGAAAGCTAAATATTGGGTGGCTAATAATAGGAAGTACTGTATATGTGGTGCAGTGTGAGACAAAAGGCAGAATAGGGAAAGTAGGGCCAAGTTGGCACAAATTTTCCAAGTACTGTGGACAAGAACATGGGTGACTGAAAAAGAAATGCCCTGTGCATGGCCAACAGTGTGCAGAATGTGGATCTGAAAATTAGTTTGACAGATGGTATGCAAAGAACAGGACATTGAAAGTCCATGGGATGCATGAGATGAGTTGTGCAAAGGTTGGGCAGGATGGCTGCAGGGATATTTGCAGTCTCAAAATTGAAGAGTTGGCCTTTCAAGACTGGGATAAGAAGACATTTCTTCACCCAGAGGGCTGCAGAGGTTCAATTTGTAATGCACATTCAAAACAGAGATACATCTATTTTTGATTATTAAGGTTATGGGGATAATGTAGGAGGTAAAGGATCAGCCATGATTTTGTGAATGGCAGAGCAGATGCAAGGGGGTTGTAAGCCCTTCATCAGCTTCTTTTGTCTTATGCACTAACAGTACAGTGGCACAGCTGGTAGAGCTGCTGCGTCACAGCTCCAATGACCATACATGACAGAATATTTGTCTTTGGAGAATGGGCAAAAGTGGAAGAGGCCAAGTTAAATCATGATGAAGCAACACAGAAAGCAGCAACTAAAATTGAACAAGCAAGCGTTGGAAGTTCAAAATGGGCCCTTTATGGATGACTCACATGATCACCAGAGTTGGTCTGAAGCCAGATCCAACAAAAGCCTGGGTAGTAAAAGAGATTCAGAGCCTGATGGGTATTGTAGGAGTATAATCTTTTCTGGAGCTTATCATCTCTCCCAGCCCCATTGGAATAAGTTGTGTTAGGCGCCCAGACAGCTGACTAAGGAGGATTTGGAATGGTGCTAGTTCATGAGGAAGTAGCCAGATGAATTAAGGAGAACGCCTCAGCAGAGTCTTCATTGTGAAACTTTGATGATAAAGTTCATTTTTGATGAAACTTTGATTGGAGTTGACATTACAGAGAGAGATATCAGAAAAGTGTTTTGGAGCAATAATCTTGCAGGAGGGTCAGCCAATAGCATGTTTACATTGTGAGTGTTCAACAGTCTAGAAATGTTTTACGTAGCTGGTTGTAGGCACTTAGGAAAGAAAATATTCTGTCCTTATCTTTAAGTCTTTTAGTTTGGTAAAGCACTTGGGTAGTTCAGTTTGCTGGCTATTATTCAGCAAATTGAATCTGATAAATCTATTGACAGCAAATATTAATGCAACTTATTATTGAAATTTTTTAATCACTTTAGTTATCTGATTTTGCTAAACACTAATAAAAAACCTGAACTGAATCAAAAATAAAAACTAAGAAATCTGAGCTTGCAAAATAGTCAAGAAACTAAATTGCTACAAAGTCAGTTCAACATCTGATTCAAGTAAAACTTGTTTAGCAATTTCATTAAATAAAGTTTTGATGGATTTTTCACCACCTGCTTTTACTTTAGTCCTAAATACCTTTGTGTCTCATTCTACAAGTGACCATGCAGCTGGAAACATTGTTTCTCAGTAATGAAAAAAATCCACTTGGTAGTCGTGGAAAAATAAATCTCATCCCTATAAAATAAAAAAAATAGATAAACTATGTCGCCCACTGCAGATCCTTCAGTTTCAGAATTCTACACTTACTTTGAATCTCAAACAAACTTAATTGTGATTTTTTTTTTGTGAAGCAGTTTTGTGTGGGAGGCAGCGTGACACATTTCAAAAGTTTTTATATAATGCGCAGTGAAAAACTGGTCTGCACTTTCAGTAAACTGTACATTATCCAAGGCTAATGCAGATTTTATGTAATTCTTTCACTTACCCAATCACCTAAAAACTTACGTAATCATCAAAAATACTGGAATAAATGACTAATTAAATGCCAACTTATTAGACTAGACACCATGTAATGGAAATATCTTCATGATGTGTGGCATAATCCTTCTGTTTAACCAGTTTTGTTAAGGAAATGTCATTAATAAAAGTGCAGTTATGAATCAGTTATCTTTTAAGTGCATCAAAGCTGTAGTAATTAACCAATCTCTAGTACAAGCTGAATAAGAGGATATAAACTCTACCGCTGTGTTCCCTATTATGTGGAAACCACTTTGTTATGAAGTATTTATGCTTACTGATTTTTTTTCTCTCATCCTGATGAAGATTTAATACTTTAAGTGCACAGTCTCACTGTGGTTTTAAGGATGTGGACAATTGGAGCCATAAATAAGGAGAGGCGTTTGAGGGCTGAATGCCATTAGCATCTGCTTCTCGGGTTCATGCCAGCGATAGCTGACCTGGATAGCATGGACGAATTCATTTGAAATGGATCATCAAACTGCGTTGGAAAGAATGATTACTTTGTGATTAGTCCCCATTACATCCCACAGGTAAATATTTCTTTATATGAGAGCGGGCCATATTCATGGCTTTCATCTACCTTGGCAATACGTTTACATATTCCTTCATATGTAGCTATCACAGATAAAAGAGCAAAGTGGAGAAAATAAAGAAGGCCTCTTTAGACCAGCCACTGATAACCAGGAACTGAGAACCTTCAGCACACTTACAAGCACTTCACCTATATCATTACTTCCTGTGCCTCAACTACTAGAGGAAAACATCCATAAATTAAGCCATCTACTGCAAGCTGACTCTGAGCCCAACACCACTTTGAATTCTTTCTTCTGGGATTTCTACTTGGAAATGTCCCTCAATCGACAGATCACAGATCGATCAGGAAGATGGGTAATATATTGCTTGCTATTGCAACAGATTTCAGGTCAACAACCTTTCATCAGAGCTGGTGCAAGGTCATCAACATGAAACATTAATTCTTACTCGCTCTCTGTGGACTTATTTCCAATATCTTCTGTTTTTATTCCTGCAAATACATTGCTCCTCAGAGAGGTGCAGGAGGTACCTTTGAAGACACCACAGGATTAGGCCCTTAACTGATGGGCAAATCTTTGTCTCCTGCCCTTTGATTCCTGACTTGCCTTCATAGTCAAGCATTGCCTTCATAGTCAAGCATTGCCATAACGATACCTCTAGTAATGGATTGTTACTGGAGGTGTCACCACTGAGGCAGCCATTGAATAAGTACCTTGACAGAAAAAACAAATCAGATAATGCACTGCCCATAGATTTTGAAAGGCATCTGAACAGCAAACAAGTACATCTGAAGGTGCTCACTTGAGCTTCCCAACTTCAGCTAAGTGTCCTCTTACACAGAGAGGAAGGAAGTGTCTTAGTCCTGCTGACATTGTTTCACAATAGTTGTAGGATACATCTTCCTGTTCCGGTAAGGCCAGAAGTGTGTGTTATGTGTTTAATTATATCTCTTTGTGCATGCCTGACACTGGAGAAAGATGAAGTGTGCCAACATGAGCAGTGAGCAGAAGTACATGGTTCAGTTTTGTGTCTGGCACAATTCCACCTGTAAATGATTTCCAGCAGGATCTATTCCAGGCAAAGTTGGAACTGGACAACATTATGTCCTAAAGAACAGGCATTATGCAAATCATTCTCCAGGTATTGGTGTTCCACCACCACATATTCTTTTCCAGCATAAATCTGCTATGAATGGTTGCAATTTTATTGTTCTTTGTACATTTTAATTGTAATTAAGTTTGTATTTTTAGGCAAATCCAATGAAGTGTCTTATATGAGAAGGATTTGTTAACAATAGAAGGTCATGTTCCAATGATGCAGTTTTTTCATCGTCTGATAAAGGTATATCAATAATGTGCTTTGCGTATTTTCAGTCTAAATTTAGTTCCCATTAAGTATTTAGCTCATATATTAAAGATGAAAGTTATTTTAGTATCAAAAATATCTAATGATTTAGTAAAGACCATTTACTTTGCATGCTTTACCACGTCCTTTAGGTATATGAACTTCTTTGGCTGTGGTCTGAACTGAAAGAATTTATCATCAGTTAAACTAAAACCAATATTTCCGGTCCCTCTGATTAAACCCCCTCCTTCCCTAAAGATGCCGTCTCAAGCAAGAGTGTGCTTCCATCTAACAGACTTTCTTCATGTGTGAGTCTATGCAGAGAGTATTTGCAGATAATTTAACTGAAGCAAGCATCACTATTGAATCTGTTCTGATTCTCTCCAACATCCACATATGGATCTCTCTGATGGGAACACTGAATGCTGCAAAAGGCATCTTTCATAAATGGACTGCATCTCACATGCCTTAAAATTGCACTCATGTACCAGAGAACCTTTTTATATTAATATTTTACACTGCAGATTCATGGGTTGCTCAGCATGCTCTCCTACTTATTCCTTAAGCTGGAGAGCAGCCAATTGCTTATTGCCCTACAGTTGGGTTCAAACTGATGTAAGCAGTCAAATTTATTTTCAAAGAAATACTTACACAGAAATGGAATCAGTAAGTAACCAACAAAAAGGATTTACATGATAGTTACTTCTGAAATTAATAAAATATCAGAATCAAAGCTTTGTTCCCCTTGCACCTTTCATTTGTGTTACTGCTAAGTTACATAGCAAGGATTTTCCATCATGCCACTCTGGCTGCCAAACTGAGGACTGGAGATACATGAAAGATCCATGCAGATTACAATCATTCTTCTAGGCAGGCAAACTTGTTATTAATTCATTCTGCCTTTTCGGTCGATAAATTGTGAATCACAGTCTCTCAGCTATTTTGGTAGCTTCATTTCATTCTGACACCTGAATTCCACATCAAGCAACTTGACTGCTCCTTTGTAATGACTTCAAACCTAATTGCAGTCTGCAAGATAATACATAGTAACATCTCACAAATATAACAGAATTTCTGAAGCATTTGACTCCTGAATGCATGAAATATATAGCTGTGATTTTATATAATACTTGCAATATTTTTATAAATGATATTATTTTGTTCTCAGAGGCAAGGCTAGCATGTATTATCCATCCTTAGTTAAACTGAATGGCCTGCTGAAGTATTTAATAGTGCAGTTAGTAATCAACTACATTGCTATGGTTCTGGAGTCATATATCGACCAACCCAGGGAGGGCCAATAATTTTCTTCCCCAAAGGACATTAATGAACCAGATGGGTTTTTATAACAATCTATCATGTCAGAAAATAAATGTGCCAGTGGTACAAAGAAGGGTCAAATTGTCAGAAGACCCTATGTTCAGAGGACTAGATTGTGAAGAAGCTTTAATAATAACCATGAGCTCTTCAATATTAAAAGCAGACATATTAAAGATAACTTCAAAGGGAGATTAAATGCAAATCAGAATGTAAAAGATTAATCCTGAACATTGTATCAATGCAGCAGGCTAAGGGAAAGTAAACATAAACTGGTGAGAAAGCAAGCACAAGTTATCTCGAAGACACTTCACATGGAGTGATTCTTTTGCAATAGGGTAATTGGGGACAACAACTGAGTCACTTAAGACAGTTGAATGCTCTGAGGTGGACATTAAGTTTCATTGGATACAGAAACTATATTGAGAGAAAGCCTTACTTATCCATAGCTTGTATTAAAAATATATAACATAATGTTTTTATTTAATTACTCCTTTGTTACTGAGTAATCGCTGCAAATACACCTGGAACTTCAGATTTTGGAATGTCAACTTTAAAAGCATCCTAGACCGTTTTACAGGATTCATTCTGTTCTCTTTACACTAAACTGGTCATTAATTTCACTTAACAATGCAACTGTTTTACTTCTTAGAGCACCTCATTATCTTTTACGAGGGACACAATATACAGCATAAGAAATAATAGAAGGAAATGGAATTGGTTCTGCCCATTTTCCAAAGATATCCAAAAGACAGGAAGTTGATTCTGGCTGCAGCCAAGACAACTTGAACAATGGAGACCCTAACAACGTCAGTGGCTGGAGTTTGACTTTGATCAATCATTGTGTCCCTGTGAGAATGAATCATATCAGAACCTGATTATCCAAAATTTGCAGGCAATTGAAGTAAGGCACGTAAAGCCTTTCCTTGGTGAGCAGATTTGTTCATTTACTGACATATTTGAGACTTCTTTGGATATTCTGGGGCACTTACATAGTCCTCTGTTCCTATCTGTATCTTTGTTTAAGCCTGAATGAAGATAAACATAATACTTTTCTCAGCATAGTGTAGTAACAGCAGAAAAAACTTACATTTCCATATCACAGAAACATATTGAAATACATTGCTCTGGGAAATTAAGCACAGTTTTCTTAGTCAGAGGCGACTGTAGTCATTTATTGTGCTGTGAGCCTATGATTACATTCATGGTCATAATTCATGTGTTTGCTGATTTCCCAGGACACTGTCATGAATTGTTGAGTCTGCCTTGTTTATTTATTCTGCTGCTCTTACACAGTGGTCCTATCTATATTTTTTCAGAAGTGCAAGGGTCAAACTCAGTCCACAAAAACCATGGAGGAGGATTCTGTAGTTTGAACACTCATGTGATATTAATGTTGTTTTCCTTCACTCTATAGCTCTGTGTCAACAAGTGACAAGATTTTCCAATGTGTAATTCCACTGGGAATCCAGCAAACAACAGACAAGAGAAGCTGTTCCTTTCCAAAAACTTTCTAAAGGATGATAAAGGAAAGTTTCTGAAGAACATTAGATCAGATTTTTTTGAAAGTGGCAGTGAAGATCCTTCTAAAAGACTACAGTAATTATTATTGTTGTAATATAAAACCTTGTTTTTAGGTATCCATAAGTCACCCTTTGACATGTTTGAAAGCTCATTGCTTCTAAAGCATATATCAAATTTGTACTCACCTTTTTATTTATAGGCACTCTGAAGGAAAAAAAACCTGAAATTGCCAATTCTATAGTCAGCAATAATTCAAGGCTGATTTCCTTTTAACATGGGTATTGTTCATTGCTGCTGTCAGGGGAGAATTGAAACAGGTGAACCTCAATGTTGAAATAATTTAGAAAGAAGTTTGAACAACTTGCTGAGAAATTGTTTTGATTGGTCTTTGAAAAATAAATTGTGCTTTCCAGAATCACTGCAGAAGGAAATACATGTTAGGAATTACATAAGCAACTCAACCTTTGAAAGTGCATAATGGGGCACAACTTTAACATCACTGCTTACTTGCTAACAAAATGGATTTTTATAGTGAATGTCAAGAAATACATAGAACAGGACAAGGATAAACAAGTTTGCGTACTTGTGGTATCCTGCATAACTTTGGTCTGCAAAAATATAACAAGTGGAGCTAACTTTGAACAAAGTCTTTAGCATAACCAGAGATATAATTTATCCTTCTAGCCCTGGTGAATTTCTTCTTGCTTGTAGCCAGTCCAGGCAACAATGTGCTGGCATTAACATGTTCTGCTTTCCTCCATTGCTACGGATTAATCTGATGAAAAAAAAACAAAACAATGTCAAGCATGTAAGTAACATGTTTTCTGTATTTAATCCTGCAAACACCCAAATAAGTCCACCATCATTAGGGTGTGGGTGGGGTAATTAATGGTAAAGTCCTATGATGTAATAATTCCAGTGATGGATCATCATTGATACATCAATAGAAATAAATGTGTTTGTCATAAAATATTAAATCTAAAAGAGCTCCTTAATAATTTGAGCCAAACTTAGAACTGCTGAGCTAATGTTAATGATTTTCTGACAGCAATAAAAAGAAATTCCTTCAAGAAATGAAATCAAAATGACAGTTTTTCATCTGCCATTCACTCTTTCCTCATTTGTGAAGATGACAAACCGTATTTGAAAATGTGGATGTTTGGTCTGTTGAACATCTTATCTAGTCTATTAATGCCAATGACTTGCCTATTGTGGTTTGCAGGTTGGTCTGTAATAGCAGGCAGTCTGGTGCCAGCTTTACACACATCCTGAATTATTCTTCACCGAGATGCATGAAGAGTAATATTGGATAGAGTATAACTTTGTTTTTAACCTGATCCTACGATTTTCCCTCCCAGAGGGTTAGGTTAAGTTTGTTGCCCAATTATCTTTGATTAAAATATTTATTCCATGAACCTTTGTTAATAATGTAATATTTTTATGTGTTTTATGTACATAGATAAGCACACGTGCTTCAATTTTATACTCTTATGAAGGTACTTTCTGAACTGCACATAGATTTATATTAGATGGACATCCTACTAAAATAGTTCTGTTTCTGACCTTTTGAGTGCAGCTAGTTATGAAGTCTATGTGGAAGGTTATGAGTATGCTCCTTATTCAATACTAAGACATGGAATAACCATTAAAATATTACAATCTGATGCACAATGAGTATTTTCATCGCTCTCACTGAGAGTTTGTGAAATTTAACCTGTCATCATCTGCCAGTTCTCTGAGAAATTCTCAAGTTTTCCTTCATTAATGGTGAGAGAAAAATTCCAATCTCATTTTATTTGTTTTTAATTCAAACCTGAGAGATTTTCCATTTCCTTTACAGGTGTTTAGTCCATTGCCTAATGAGAGACAGAGCACTGAGGTAAAAGCTTCAATTTTGCATAATTCCCTGTGCAGTGTAGGCTTGGGGGAACCAACACTAATTAATTTTTGTCATCTGTAAAACCATACTCTTACAGTTCAGGATGCTGCTGAGCCGCACTGGATCTACTGTCCTTCAGTACATTGTTGTGGTGTCTCACTTTTCGATCTTTAAAATTCACATGATGTCAGGAGGAGATGTGACGGTTGGAGGAGCAAAACAATCACAGCTAAAGCTGAAATGGAAACAGGGACATACTCAGCAGGTCAGGCAGCATGTATGGAGATGGAAACAGTGTAAATGTTTCAGGTTGATGGCCTGAAAGGTTATCTCTTGAAAAGTCATCATCCTGAAAAATTAACTCCCTTTCTCTCCGTTGATGCTGTCTGATCTGCTGAGCATTTCTAACATTTTCTGTTTTTATTTCAGATTTCCAGCATCTGCAATGTTTTACTTTCTGATTATAGTCAAATTTGATTCTGATGATTTCAACTGAAGCTCACTGCAGGTAAGTGGTAAATAGGTGGCCTCCTAATATCTATTATAGTAACAACTAGGATTGCTAAGGCTGATCACATAAAAGAAATGACCACCAGTACAATTTCACAACTACAGAAAAGAACATATTATAATCAGGTTATATCATAAATGAGTTCTGTTTGATGATCAAGAAGAATTCTAAGCCAGTTATGTTTCTTAGTTGTATAATTATTACCGTCCCAGTGACTTTTATCCACTACATAAGGAAAGATTAATTTTACAGTTATAGGATTGTTCCTTACACACTCTGTTTACTTCATTTTGTATTGGATTATTATTTTATGAAACCCTAACATTTAGCATTGTCATGGACAAGGATAGGAGCAAAGAGGACAGGAAAATACTTAATTGGGGAAGGGCAAATTATGAGGCTATAAGGCTAGAACTTGCGAGTATGAATTGGGATGACATTTTTGAAAGGAAATGTACTAGAGAGATGTGGTCGTTGTTCAGGGATCTCTTGCAGGATGTTAGAGATAAATTTGTCCTGGTGAGGCAGAGAAAGAATGGCAGGGTGAAGGAATCATGGTTGACAAGAGAGGTGGAACATCTAGTTAGGAGGAAGAAGGCAGCATACATAAGGTTTAGGCAGCAAGGATCAGATAGGTCTCTTAAGAAATTTAGGGTAGCAAGGAAGAAACTTAAGAAGGGGCTGAGGAGAGCAAGAAAGGGACATGAGAAAGCCTTGGCGAGTAGAGTTAAGGAAAACCGCAAGGCATTTTTCACTTATGTGAAGAGCAGAAAGATGACGGCAGTAAAGGTAGGACTGATTAGAGATAAAGGTGGGAAGATGTGCCTGGAAGCTGTGGAAGTGGGTGAGGTCCTCAGTGAATATTTCTCTTCAGTATTCAACAAGGAGAGGGGCCTTGATGACGCTGAGGACCGTGTTGGTAAGGTTAATGTTCTAGAGCATGGTGATATCAAAAAAGAGGATGTGTTGGATCTGTTAGAAAATATTAGGACAGATAAGTTCCTGGGGCCTGACAGGATATTGCCCAGGCTGCTCTGTGAGGTGAGGGAGGAGATTGCTGAGCCTTTGGCTAGGATCTTTGAGTCTTCATTGTCCACAGGAATGGTACCGGAGGATTGGAGGGTGGCAAATGTTGTTCCCTTATTCAAAAAAGTTAGTAGTGATAGTCCAGGGAATTATAGACCAGTGAGCCTTATGTCTGTGGTGGGCAGCTGTTGGAAAGGATTCTTAGAGATGGGATCTATGGGCGTTTAGAGAATCATGGTCTGATCAGGGACAGTCAGAATGGCTTTGTCAAGGGCAGATCATGTCTCACAAGCCTGATAGTGTGCTTTGAGTAGGTGACCGACAGATTGATGAGGGTAGTGCAGTAGATGTGGTCTACATGGATTTTAGTAAGGCATTTGAGAAGGTTCCACATGGTAGGCTTCTTCAGAAGGTCAGAGGGCATGGGATCCAGGGAAGCTTGGTTGTGTGGATTCAGAATTGTCTTGCCTGTAGAAAGCAGAGGGTTGTGATGGAGGGAGTGCATTCAGATTGGAGGGCTGTGACTAGTGGTATCCCACAAGGATAGGTTCTGGGACCTCTGCTTTTTGTGATCTTTATTAATGACTTGGATGAGGGGGGTGGAAGGGTAGGCTAGCAAGTTTGCAGATGACACAAAGGTTGGTGGTGTTATGGATAGTGTAGAGGATTGTCGAAGATTGCAGAGGGATATTGATAGGATGCAGAGCTGGGCTGACAAGTGGCAGATGGAGTTCAATCCGGAGAAGTATGAGGTGGTACACTTTGGAAGGACAAACTCCAAGGCAGAGTACAAAGTTAATGGCAGGATTCTTGGTAGTGTGGAGGAGCAAAGGGATCTGGGGATCCATATCCACAGATCCCTGAAAGTTGCCTCACAGGTGGATAGGGTAGTTAAGAAAGCTTATGGGGTGTTAGCTTTCATAAGTCGAGGGATTGAGTTTAAGAGCTGCAACGTAATGATGCAGCTCTATAAAGCTCTAGTTAGACCACACTTAGAGTACTGCGTCCAGTTCTGGTCATCTCATTACAGGAAGGATGTGTTGGAGAGGGTGCAGAGGAGATTTACCAGGATGCTGCCTGGTTTAGAGAGTATGCATTATAAGGAGAGACTAAGGGAGCTAGGGCCTTACTCTTTGGAGAGAAGGAGGATGAGAGGAGACGTGATAGAGGTGTACAAAATATTGAGGAATAGATAGAGTGGACAGCCAGCGCCTCTTTCCCAGGTCACCAATGCTCAATACAAGAGAGCATGGCTTTAAAGTAATGGGTGGGAAGATCAAGGGAGATATCAGAGGAAGTTTTTTTTACCCAGAGAGTGGTTAGGGCATGGAATGCGCTGCCTGGGGCAGTGGTGGAGGCAGGCACATTGGTCAAATTCAAGAGATTACCAGATAAGCATATGGAGGAAGAAAATAGAGGGATATGTGGGAGGAAGGGGTTAGATAGTCTTAGATGAGGTTTAAAGATTGGCACAACATTGTGGGCTGAAGGGCCTGTATTGTGCTGTACTGTTCTATGTTCTATGAAGCTCTTTTTCAAATATGAAGCACTCAAATATTAAGCATGTGTTGATTATGAGGGGCTGTGTTCCAAGTGTTTTGTCAGGAGAAAGATTCCTTTGGAGTTAGGGTTCCCTTCTCTTTCCTTAACCATTGTACCTTTCCAAAGGTTTGCATCTTTTCTGACTCTGGGATTGAGATTGAACAGATTGAGAATCAGTTTCTCTCACCCTGAAAAGTGGTCTGGATTTTCTCCGATTAAATTGGATTTCGTTTGACTTCATCCATAACTGCTAGGATTGAGAAATGTGCTGAGGACCATTGCGTGCCGGTTCCAATTAAGAATGATTTGGCGGATTATAAGACATTTGCTTTTTCTGTATGAGGGATCACCGAGACACCAGATTAGATTTATCTTGACAATCAAATTCAGTCCATGAGGACACTGTTCGTTTTCTGGTTTGTTCTTCCAGAAGGAAGTGTACTCACTAACTAGTTCTTTGAGCTAACCATCTCTTACCGGTTGTGTCTCACTGAGGGTGGTGATGCAGTGTCAGCGAATCTAAGTTCCTGGCTTATGATAATAATGCAACAGAGTACAGCTGCACACCAATATTTCTCACTAGAGTAAACTTGGTTGGGTAATATCCCCTTTAGTTACAGTATAGAGTTATACAGCATTGAAACAGACCCTTTGGCCCATCGAGTCTATTGCTAACCATCATGTCCATCTACACTAATTCCTCTCGCCTGCACTGATTCCATATCCCTCTGTGCCTTGCTCATTCAAGTACCTGTCCAGATGTTGTTACTGTTCCTTCCTCCACTACCTCCTCTGGCAGCTCATTCCAGACACCAATGACTCTTTGTGTGAAAGATTTACTCAGCAGATCCCCTTTAAATCTTATCCCTTTCACCTTAAACCTATGTCCTCTAGTTTTAGACACTCCTGCCATGGGAAACAGATACTGACTATCAACCCTATCTATGCCTCTCATAATTTTATATACCACTATCATGTCACCTCTCAGCTTTCTTCACTCCAGGGAAAACAGATCAAGCTCATCCAATCTCTCCTTATAACCCAATCCCTCTAATCCAGATAACATCCTTGTGAATCTTTTCTGCACCCTCTCCAGCTTAATCATATCCTTCCTATAGTGTGGTGACTAGAACTGCACATAATACTCCAAGAACAGCCTAACCAAAGTTCCACATAACCATACCATGATGTCCTAATTCTTATGTTCAGTGCCTTAGCTGATGAAGGCAAACTGGCTATATGCCTAACTGACCACCCTGTCTACTTGTGTTGCCAATCTCAGGGGACTATGTATTTGTATCCCAATGTCTATCTGTTCAATAACATTCCTCAGGTCCCTGCCATTCACTGTGTATGTCCTGGCTTGGTCTAACTTTGAAAAATGCATCACTTTGCACTTGCTTCAGTTAAATTCCATCTGCCATTCCCTTGCCTACTTTCCCAGGTCATCTATATTCTGTTGTAACCTTAGACAACCTTCTTCACTATCCACTATACCACCAATGTCGGTGTCATCTGCAAACTTAATTTTGGTATCATCTGCAAATTTAACTCGTGTTTGGAAATCACCCTATTATAAGTGACTGTGCTTAATTTTATGCATCTAATTTGAATGTAGTTGGTCTCTAGTCAGTGTACTTGCTGGAAAAATCACAAATTTGCATTCAGTAGCTATCTCCCATCAAAGGCATTTGCAGGGGCAGCACAGTGGCACAGCAGCTGTGGATCCGGGTTTGGTTTTGAACTCAGATATTCTCTATGTGGAGTTTGCATGTTCTCTCTGTGACCTTGTGGGTTTCCTCTGGGCGCTTCTATTCCTTCCACATCCATGCTAGTGGGTTAATTGGCTAAATCGTTCTTGGTGCAGGTAGGTGGCAGGAGAATCAGAGGGAGTTGATGGACGTCTGAAAGAGAATGTGTTACAGGAAATAAGTAGTGGAATAAAACTGTTGAGAATTGCCTTCTATATTTTAAGGAACTATGAGAATAGTATGAGGTATAATCCTGCTTTCATCAGTTGTGTAGCTCTGTTTAAAAAAAAGGACTGAAGTAGTGTATTGTTTAAATGGTCTGTTTGCAGAATAAATAGATTTTATTTCCTGTAAAAGAGACTGTTTGGCATGAACCCTGCTGAAGGACCTGTCTTGCATTCAACCCATGGTGGTGCCAGTAGTTCTCAGCAGTAATGTCTTTTTTCTTGCCAGTGAATATTCACTGATGGTTGTGGATGGATGTTGCCTAGAAATTCATCTCCTCTTGGCATAAATGTGTTGTATTCTCCTTCCAAAGTTTATCCACTGAAGTCAATTGATGCTGTGATAAGGCTGTTGACCAGGGATAAATTTCAAAACAAGAGCATTGATGGAAAAACTGCATTGTATCCAGTGCAGTGAACTGACCACTGAGTCCATAAGTGGGTGTCTATATAACATCCAGAGGCAAACATTTACATTGTTAATTTGTTATTGTTGTCTCCAGGAGTGCTCAAGAACAGATCCGAAGTATGACAAACAAGCATGTGCACAAACAGAAAGTTATCCATTTTATATATACTTATATATAGGATTCTGAATAGAGTAACACTGTAAATACTTGTTGGCTCTGAATAATTATCACAGCTCAAGTTTTCACATGTTTTACTTATTGCTTTCAAATGAGTGTAGTAACGAATCGTTTGCAAATGAGTCACTTCTATTTTACAACATTTAGAAACTTTGGAGCAATTTCCATTTTTATTGACCTTCTCTGTTATTATCTTCTGACGCTTGATTGTCATGACATCTGGTGCATAGACAAGTGAGAAGATTAGAGTTCAGGATTACAGTGGGTGTCTGAGTACGTATCAATATTAAAATGTGGTATCATTTCAAAGGTAAAATTATTCCACTTGATAATTATGCTGAAAATCTATATTAAATTTCAGACTTACATGAAATCATACTATAATTGTTAAACAATGGAGGGAGCACAGCTATTTAAATAGGAAGGTGATTTGTACTGATGTGAGGATCAGGATGAGCACATACACACCACATATATACAAATTAGGAGCAGGAGCAGACCACTCAGCACCTTACGTTGGCTTTGCAATTTAATAAGATCGTGCCTGATCTGCTTACCTTAACTCCACATTCTTGACTATCTCAGGTAACCTTTCAACCCTCTTACTCGTCAAGATATCTACCTTTGTCTTAAAATTATTCAAAGATTCTGCTTCCACTGCTCTTTAGAGGAAGAAAGTTCTAAAGACTCGTGACCCTCTGAGAGAAGGAAAATACTTTATCTCTGTCTTAAGTGGGCAACCCATTATTTTTAAAAAGGGGATCCCAGTTACAGTTTCTCCCACGAGGAAACATTCTCTCCACATCCACTCTGTCAAGACCCCTAGGATCTCACTTGTTTCAATTAAGTCCCTGTAACTCTTCTAAACTCCAGTGGATACAAACCTAACTTATCCAACTTTTCCTCAGAGGACCACCCTCCCATTCAAAATAGTAGAACAGTAAATTTCTTGGAACTGTTTGCAATGTTTTGACATCCTTCCTTAAATGAGAAAAACAATCTTAAACACAGTATTCCTGATGTGTTCTAAGCCAAACATCTTTACTAGCCTTCACGTTTGCTCTTTGCCATCCCAAAAAGAGAATGGGAACCTTCCTTTAAATTTTGTTTCAATTGTGCAATGGCATTCACCATCTGAAATAATCAAAACAGAATCTATTAAAATGCTCTTTAAAATGAAAGAATGACAAATATTTAGGGAAAAAATTAGGACAGGGAGCAGGCAATGGAATGGAATTGTAGTCATTCCCTTCTGCAGGAGCTCTTTATGCTTAGTTACATTTAATTATACCATGTGGGGAAGCATAATGCTAGAGAGGATGATTATTTCACTGTGACTTAAATTGAGTTTACAACCCAGTCCATAACATTAACAGTTGATACCCTGTATGGCAGATTCTATCAAAATACTGTGTCTGCTACCATAAGACCATAAAATATAGGAGCATAAATAGGCCATTTGGCCCATTGAGTCTATTCCGCCATTCAATCATGGCTGATTTTATTTTTAACCCCATTCTCTGGCCTTCTCCCTGTAACCCTTATCCCCATTACCAATCAAGAACCTATCAATCTCTTCTTCAGATTCACCACCCTCTGGCTGAAGAAATTCTTCCTCATGTCAGTTTTAAAGGTTTGTCCTTTTATTCTGAGGCTGTGCCCTCAGATCCTGGACTCTGCTATGAATGGAAACATCACCTCCACTCTATGCAGGCCTTTCAGTATTCGGTGTGACCATGGTGTTTTTGGCAGCCAAAACTGGACTTTAGGTTCATCCCATCCCCCATATCTTATCCATAACCCTGTAGGTTATAGCTCTTAAAATATTCATCCAAGTACTTTATAAATTTGGTCAGGGTTTCTGCCTCAAATAATCTTCTAGACACCCATCATTCACTGAGTGAAATATTTTTTCCTTATCTCCACTGTAATTATTCTTTCAAAAAACTTAGATCTATCCCCACCATTTACTTACCTCTGCTGTCATATAGTCATGGAGTCGCACAGCACAGAAGCAGACACTTCGGCCCACCGAGTCTGTGCTGACCATTAAGTACCTAGGTATTCCTAGACATGAGAGACTCTGCAGATGCTGGAATCTGGAGCAACACACACAAAATCCTGGAGGAACTCAGCAGGTCAGGCAGCATCTATGGAGGGAACTAAACAGTCAACGTTTCATGTCAAGACCTTTCAACAGGGCTCTGAAGGGTCCTGATGAGGGGTCTCGACCCGAAACGTCAACTGTTTATTTCCCTCCATAGATGCCGCCTGACCTACTGAGTTCCTCCAGCATCTTACCTATGTATTCTAATCCTGTTTAACAGCATTTGGACTCTAGCATTCAGTGCACTGGCATTTCAAGTTCTTGTCTGAATAAATGTTGTGAGAGTACCTGCCTCCACCATCCATCAGGCAGTGCATTCCAGATTCCAACCATCTTCTGGGTAAAAAAGTTCTTCCTCATTCCCCCCCCACCACCTTTTACCCCTTACTCTAAACTTGTACCACTTGGTTTTAGATACTTCTGATACTGAGGAAAGCTTCCTACATCTACCGTATCTGTGCCCCTCATAGTTTTGTTTACCTCTAGCATCTCCTCTCAGCCTCCTCTGCTCCAAGGAACCTCAGACTATCTGGCTTCTCCTCATAAATGAAATGCTCCAGCCCATTTAACATCCTGGTGAAACTCCTCTGCACCCCTTCCAGTGCAATCACATCCTTTCACAGCATGGCAGCCAGAACTATACACAATACTCGAGCTGTGGTCTAACCAATGTCTGATAAAGTTGTACCACATCTTCCCTGGTCTTACATTCCATGCCTCCACTAACAGAGGCAAATACCCTGTATGCCTTCTTCTCCGGCTTATCTACGTGCACTGTCATCTTCTGAGGTCTTGTACAGCAAGGTCTCTCTGTTCCTCAATATTCTCAAAGGCCCTACCATTCATTGTGTATGCCCTAACCTATTAGTGCTCACAAACTACATTACCTCACAATTGTCAAGATTAAATTCTACTTGTCATTGTTCTGCCCATCATTCTATCTAATCAATATCATTCTGTAACATTAGACTATCCTTCCTCACTATCAACAACATTATAGATTTTCATGTTATTTGAAAACTTACTAATCACACCTCCTACATTCATATCCAATTCATTAGTGTATGGAACAACAGTAAAGGTGCTAGCACTGACTTCTGTGTTACACCTTTGGTCACAGGCTTCCAATCACAAAAACAACCGGTTGAGTTGCTCCAAAAACAATGGAGCTGGCTGAGTCTACAACCTTCTGCAGCCACTTGCGATCTTGTGCATTGGAGCCTCCACACCAGGCTGTGATGCAACCAGTCAGAATGTTCTCCACTATGTATCCCCTGTCTAGGCCTCTCATAATTTTAGACATTTCGTCCACATAATTACAATTCTGCAGCTGCACCGACATTGTTGTAAATCTCCTCTGCATCTTCTCTAATACTGTCACGTCCTTCATCTGGAGTGATGACCAGAACAGTGCAAGGATGGTGTGCAACTCAGAGGGGGAGCTGCAGATTATGGCGTTCCCATGTGCCTGCTGCCTTTGTCCTTTTGGTGGTGGTGGTCACAGGTTTGGGAGGTGCTGCTAGAGCAGTCCAGGCGAGTAGTTACAAGGCATTTTGTAGATGGTATGTACTGCAGCTACTTGTGTGCTGGAGGATGGAAAGAATGAATGGTTAGGGTGGTTGATGGTCTGGTCTTTATGGAAGATGGAAATCTGGTCAAGAGGGGACTGGAGGAGTTGAGTCTAGACTTAATGAAAGCATGGAGCAAGGTTTCAGTGATAAGATAAGATTTCTTTATTAGTCACATGTACATCGAAACACACCGTGAAATGCATCTTTTGCGTAGTGTGTTCTGGAGGGGAGCCCACAAGTGTCGCCACGCTTCCGGCACCAACATAGTATGCCCACAACTTCCTAACCTGTAAGTCTTTGGAATGTGGGAGGAAACTGGAGCACCCGGAGGAAACCCACGCAGACACTGGGATAACGTACAAACTCCTTACAGACGGTGGCTGGAATTGAACCCGGGTTGCTGGCACTGTAAAGCATTGCGCTAACTGCTACACTAACATGCCAAATGCAGTGGGAAGGACAGAATCACCAGATACCTACAGCACAAAAGAAAGCCATTCAGCCTGTCAAGTCTGTACTAACTCTCTATAAGAGAAATCAGCTGGTCCCACTCCTTTCCTTTTCCAGTAATTCTACGAATTCATTCCTCTTTAATATTTATCCAGCTCCCATTTGAATGCGACAATTGAATTTGTCTCCTCTACTATGCCTGGTCTTGTATTCCAAACCTTAAACTCTCACTGCATTGATTTTTCCTCATGTCACTTTCAGTCCTTTACCCAGTCACTTTCAGTCTGTCTCCTTTAGTTCTTAGATCCATTAGGCTATGGGAACAGTTCCTCTCCATCTACCCTGTCTATATCATTTCATCATTTTAAATACTATCAGACCTCTTTGTAACCACTTCTTTTTCAAGGAGAATAACCCCACAGCCTACCGTCTACTGACATAACTAAAGTCTCTCCTCTCTGGAATCATGTTATTAAATCTTTGGAAAGCTTTCACATCTTTCCTAGAGTTTGGCACCAATAACTGAATGCAACACCCCAGCCTAGGCCAAAAAGGTGCTTCGTAAAGGTTAATCGTGACTTTTTTGATTTTGATGCTCCACCTCTATTTATAAAGCCCAGCATCTTCTACACTTTTAATAAATTTCTCAATGTGCTCTTATACTTTTAACAAAACTTTGTGCCAACAAAAGTTTCTCCAGATCTCTGTTCTTGTACCCCCTTTTAGAATTGAGTTCTCTAATTTAGACTGTCTCCTCATTCTTCCTAACAAAGTATAACATTTTACATTTCTCAATATAAATTTTCATTTGCTCCAGTTTGCCCAATCCACCAGCCTATCTATATCTCCTTGAATTCTGTAACTATTCTCCACACAGTTCACTGCACCTGCAAGCTTTGTGTCATCTGCACCTATCTGGAAATTGTGTCCCATATGTACGGGAACAGAGGGTACCGCTCAGTTACCATTTATGATTTTAGATCAAGAAGTCCCCAGTTCAGATTTGGATATCCATCCACCAATCCTTTGTTGTTAAAGTTATCCACGTCATTCTTGTCCCTGATCTGTGAATATGGTAATCAATAATAAATAGAGCTATGCCAGATTTTTCACATTGTGCTTGCGGTAGCTCAGTAGGTCTCACTCTTGCTTCTAAGTCAGAAGCTTGTGAGTTCCTCTCTGGAGATAAGCGGACAAAAGCTTAGGCTGACACTCCAGTGCTCTCCGGGGGGAGTACTGTGCAGATGTTCAAATGAGCTATTAAAGCAAGGATACCACTTGATTCAACATGAGAGATTTCATCCTCATTCCTGACCAATCAGTGATTGGGAACAGATTTTGTGGTAAGGCAAGATATAATGCCATCAGTTTTTGTACTGTTTAATTGGGTAGAATTTCACCTCATATGAACCAGATGTCAGACAAACAGCATGACAATGTAGAGGCAATAAATTATTTTTTGTCCACTTGCCATGAGATCCTTGGAATAGTAAATGATTTTTTAAAAATTTAAATTTTTTAAATTTTATCTACAGTGTGGTTATAGGCCCTTCCGGCCCAACGAGTCCGCGCCGCCCATTTTTTAAATCCAATTAACCTACCCGTATGTCTTTGGAATGTGGGAGGAAACCAGAGCACCTGGAGGAAACCCATGCAGACACGGGAGAACGTACAAACTCCTTACAGACAGCGACGGGAATCGAACCCCGATCGCTGGCGCTGTAGTAACATCGCGCTAACCACTACGCTACTGTGCCACCCACATTTTGTTCACAAGAGTGAATAACAATACTATTTCAGTATAAGTGATTCATTTTATGTCAGGGGAGGAAGTTGATCACTTTCTGGGATCTGAACAGGTTTGTGGGGACAATCAATGGATTTGCTACTTGGGCAGGAAGCAGCAAGATGTCAACTACAAACACCCTGGAGAATGGAAGCTCCATCAGACCAGAAATAGGAAAGAAACATAGTGCAAAGAGAAGCAGACTTGACACACAAAACATGAAGATGAAAAGATATTGCAAAGAAAGTAAGCAATAGAATACTGAAAGGAAAGAGGAAGTTTTGATGAGAGCTGGGCTCAAAAAGGAAGACTGAACAACAGGACAAGAGGCAATGGACAGGAAAACAAACATTAGGACTGAAAAGAGGAAGGCAAAATTTTCTTGCAGATAAATAAACTGCAAGAGAAAAACAACAACACGCATGAACATGCATACGATTTGTATTAGGGCAGACATGAGAAATCATGTAATTGGCTACAGTGTCAGCTTTCTGCTCTTAGAGGTTGGTACCATGTGGGATGAGGCCTGTATCAAGTGCCCAGGAACTGTGAACCGGGGCCTCAGATATTTATTAGGGTTCGGCCTGAGACTGTTGTGGCTCAGAAAATTGGTCCAAATGTGTTGTAATATTAGCTGAATCCCACACTGCTCACTGAAAGTGCAGGATGAATGAACAGCTCAATGTATTAAACCGAACATAGGGCAGTGATATTTCTGTCATCTTTTCAATTGTTAAAAGGTAGAGGGTGAAATAGAAATTTGTCCTCAGTGATAAACAAGTGATATCTTACTGCACAAGTGTTGAATTTCACTTCTGAAATCAGTTCCATTGACTTGAATGGAAACAAATTTCAGAAGTGAAGCTCAATGCCTATAAATTCTCATATGGTGACTTTAGTACAGATAACAGAGAATGAGTTTCTACCAGGTGTGTATAACTACTGAGTTATTTTTTGTCTGAAAACATTTGTTTTTAAAATGTTGTTTCATACCTGTGCCTTTTTGTGCTCCTTTGCAGTAACTCAAAGCTCTACGCAGTATATCTTTTGGGTCTATTGTTATCATGGGTTGTGTCTTAGCTGTAAGTCTTATTTTGGACAAGCCAGTAGTGCACCTTTGCAAGATTAACACTTTGATCAGGGTCTTAACCCCTATCAGTATAAATAGAATCGTATCACAAGTAAACATTACTGATCTGGTCAAAGTGCCTCGCTGTATCTTGTAACACAACAATTGTGATCTTCAGCCAGTGAAATGTTTATCAATCTGAAGTGCCCGATTTCTGTTCAAAATCTCTAGCAAACTGGGAATATATCAAAGATTAAAATAGAATATGTCAGAGATTAAAACAGAATAAAACTATAATCCCCAACAGCATTTAACTTGCACAAACACCACAGAAAGGAATATTAAAACAGCTCAGATTATGATTTCATTGCAGTGATATTTGAATGATATTTGAGTAACTCGATATGGTATAATTATAGATGCAACCTCAGCATTCCACTTTCAGTGCTCCCCTCTCTCCCATCCCCCTCCTCCTCACCCCCACCTCTTCTCCCTTGGATTCTCATTCTCTTTCATTCCTATTTGCATATAAGTTGTAGCATCTGAAAATGAGAACAGGCGTTATTGCAAGAGATCATGCCCTTCTATAGGCACTGCTTTCACCTTGAGTACAATTAGAGAAAGTTGCTGGCAGGAGCAGGGATTGCCTGAACCAATGTCTGGTCAAATATTCAAACAGTTAGAACACCAGCTGCTAAATCAGAGTTTTTATTTATTACAAATTGAATTCCAGGATTCACTGAGGTTGCTGGTAAAGTGCTGCTGCATTAACTGTGCATTCATTTTTCTGTGATATTATTACATAGAACATAAGCATGCAGTTATATTCATTATGGATTGTGCGATCATTATTGTATACATCGCCTTGAAAACATGAACTTCTCACTTATATTTACTGGAGAAGCTGCGCCTGGCAAAATGAAGAAAACCTTCATGAGAAGATATTTCCTTGAATTGTAGTCTTCAATAATCTGACCAGCAGCAGTCAAGATCCTTGACTGAAGCGGCACACAGAAAGTTGTAGACAATGAACTCAAAGGTTTCCTCGCGAGTTCGTTATCTGTTTTTGTTGGTGTTTGTAGACAATATTGCAAATTATACAATATTTGGCCTTTATGGATTTTGAATGAATCTCTTTAGGTTCTGATTGGGTGATAGAGTGGTCTTCCACTGACTGCTCATGTGTTTTCCTAAAATATTTCAATAATATCTGCTCCTCATCTTCATTATAAACATGAAAGAAAGTATATGATAAATGCTTATTTTTATTCATTTTCTTTAACTTGTATAAATGTGGAAATGGTATTTCCTTGACATTAAATTGTGATTGCTACCTGTATTCCCATTCTGCTCAGCCTTACTTCTGAAGTTTTTATGTCTCTCTTCAATATTAGCACAATTTCTGCTTGTTCAACTTCAACAAATGTCGCTATTTTGTTGCCATGCTGTCTGCTTGTGACTACGAGCAACATAAAATGATCATCAGGACCACTGCTGTTTCCCCTTATGTAATCTCTCCTTATCCACATCTCCACTGCTGGTTATGCCTGTCAATACTCTTAATTGACCAAAACTGGCGAAGTTTGAACACTGAGTTATAATGAGTATTATAATTGATGCCCACAGATGCATGTATTATGATAATGAAGGATAAGACCAAATCTAGTCCCATCTTTTTGCCAGTTTTTAAAAATTTATTTCACAGGATGAAAACATTTTTATTGCCACCCCAATTTCCTGTGAGAAGAGGGTTGTGAATGCCAGTTCTTCTGCTGAAGGTACTCCACTGTCTTGTTGAATAGTGAGTTCCAGGATTTGGACCTAATGGCAATGAAGCAATAGCAATATGTTTTGAAGTCAGCATGGTGAGTGAGTTGGAGGGTATCCTGTTATTCCTACTGATAGTTGTCCTGAATGTAACTAGAATTGTGTTGATCCAACTCATTATAAATACAGTTTTCCTATTGTTTCCCCTCATTAATGTGTTCTGATTAGATGATTTTGCAATGAAAACATAGTTCAGATCACTTATTTACAGAACAGAACAAATCATTAAACATCTGTATAACATAATCATCAAGGAGTTTGGCACAAATATATGGCTGGCAGTAAATTATTTGGATGAGTTTTTCTTTGCATCTAATAAAATGGATTTTGGCCTTCTAGTGTTCAAGTGAGATGTCTCATCTTTACTCAGAAACAGAATTCTCAAGCTAACTCTATTCAGAACAGTTTATGCCAATGGTGAAATGCAGACAAAAAGTTAGTTGGGTTGTGTTATTAATTGTATTAATCTTACAAAGATTTAAATTATTTTTAGTGTGAAATTTTTGAATAAATTGCCCGCAGTTTAGTAGCAATATTACTGTTGCTCTTTAGAATTTCTTGTACAAATTTATGACAGATTTAAGAGCAATTAATGTGCCTTCATTATTTTAGATGTAACATTTACTATTCTTTTGATTCTAGTGTAGATTTCTCAACTGATTTCAAGCTATGAGAATAAATTTAATAAATTTTGAAGGATATACATTGATTAGTAATTGTACAGCTATAACTACTTTTCCCTCTTTTACCTAGAATTTAGTCTCTTAACATGTTCATGTGAAATTGACTGCTATTTCAATAATGCACTAACCCAATTAAATTAATCAGGTTCACAATACTATAACAAGAATCAAAGAAAGGTCAAAAAACACTTTTAAGGTTTGGTACACTATTACTCAAAGTATCTCATTTCAAGTCATTTACTAATAAATGTTCCCAATAAATTGTGCAGCTGCACTTCTGTATGTTTTACTATTCCCTTTGGGTTCCAATCTATTCCTTTCTGCTTGAACCATAATTTCATCCAGCACTCTGACCAATGAATCCAAAAGGTAGGGTGTATCCTGACAAGCCAGGGACTGGAACTTAGGAAGACCTCACAATTGTCAATGGGAAAAATAAACAATCCAGTAGGGAATCAACTGCTTTCCAAATAGAGACAATATTTATTGAAGAGCATAAAAAAATTATTCCTCATTTCTCTTTGAACTTTTTGGACAGATCAATGAAGTTCTACCAATAATATCCTACAGCATCTAGTTGTTTCCAGCATCTAAGTTTCCTATCCCCATGAAGGTATTTATAATTTCAAAATGTCAAAGTTAATCAGTAAAGATGCCCAATAAGGCAGAGATGGAGTAGATTCTTATTTATCAAATCCTAGGGTGATAATTGGTTTGCGTAGTTACCTGCCTGTTGTAGACCTGCGTGATTTTCTCTCCATTGATTTAAAATTGGGCATGTTCTATGGACAGATCTGCTGAGTTGGATTACTAGTCAAACAAAAAACACAAAAATCAATCCCTTTGTTTGGGACCATTTTGCTTAATTAATGGCTCTCTATGACAGTGATAACTAGCGAAGAAGTAATTTCCTGGTGGAAGGTTCATAACCTGAAACATTAATGCTGTTTCTCTCTCCAGAGATGCTGCCTGATCTGCTGAGTATTCCTAGCAACACTTATTACAGAAGTATTATACTTGGGATTTGTCCTTTGCTGTTGTTGCTTTAACTCAAGAGGTTGTCAGACTGTAGTCCATGAAATGTTTGAATTAACCAAAATGGATATGTACTTTTGAACATGGATTAGTATTTCTTCTTTATTGATGACTCATCAACTTGGTCCTCTGCCTTACCAGCTTTAGTGTTCATAATTCTACACAGCATGCTACAATGATCTGGAGTATTGATTCCACGTCAAGTTAAAGTTCAGGGAGGCGAAGAATTTATAGGTTTTTGAGGCTATGGAATAGGTTAAAATTGATGGTTTTTAGAAATGGACATCCTTTTCTTACCAGCCAGTTTATAATTCAAGACTAGATATTAAGGTCACTTTTGCTGAGATACCACGAACATTCCAGAATATTGTATTGAATGTTGTCCCTATTAGTTTAATGTGCTCTGTCAGTAAAGATCTTAGAAAATTTATATAGATAGTTTGAATGTTTACTTAGGATCTTTGGATTCAGTTAAGTTAACAATTGGAATTAAAAAAAAGATTTGCTTGCAAATTGTTCCTTTTATCTTTGCAGGACATCCTGAGCTGCAATAGAGCCAATATAGGACATTTGAAGCATAATCACTGTGCGATGGAAGAAATGTGGTGGCTAGTTTTGTGCATATAAACAGTATTGTGGTAAAGATCAGAACATCTGCCTTCACGGTGTTGGTTGAGCAGTGAGCATTGTTTAGGACTGGGGGAGAAAAAAGTCATTCAAATGTTTACAAAATGGAGGGTTCTCAGAATCTCAACTTCTCAGTTGAATACTTCATCTGAAAAATGATTTCTCTGACATTGCAATACTTCCTTATCACTGCACTGGAATGTCTGTTTAGATTTTAATACCAAATCTTCATGGTTTTCTTTGTCAAACAAAAATTGCAATATTTTGCTGTCCAATCAAGTTTTCATTGATGGAAATTAAACTATAAATTAAAAATGTATACCTGAGATAATTTATGCTCATTTTTGCATTTTACTTCTTAAATGACTAATTAATTGAGAATATCAATTGACAATGTGTTTCGTTACTGCTTCTAGTGGTAGTTGATTTTTAGACATTGCTCATTTCAGAGCTTTGCAATTCCCCCATTTAGTGACCATTTTGTAAATTTTGGAGAAAAACAGGTTTAAAGATACTCCATTCAAAATGGGAATAAATGTTTTCATGGATTGTTCCTTCAAAACCCACAGCGCCTTTACTTCCTCAGGAGGCTAAAGAAATTTGTGTTTCCTTTGACCCTCACCAATTTTTATTGATGCACCACAGAAAACATCCCATTCAGATGCATCACAGCTTGGTATGGCAACTGCTCTACCCAGGACCACAAAAAACTGCAGAGAGTTGTGGACATAGCTCAGCACATCATGGAAACCAGCCTCCCCTCCGTGGACTCTACACTTTGGTAAAGCAGCCAATATAATCAAACACCACACACCCTGGACATCCTCTCTTCTTCTCCCCCCCACCCCCCCCCCCCAATCGGGCAGAAGATACAAAAGTCTGAAAGCACGTACCACCAGGCTCAAGGACAGCTTCTATCCTGCTGTTATAAGACTATTGAACAGTCCCCTAGTATGATAAGATGGACTTTTGACCTCACAGTCTATCTCATTGAAGCCTTGCATCTTATTGTCTACCTGCACTGCACCTTCTCTGTAACTATAACACTTTATTCTACATTCTGTTATTGTTTTCCCTTGTATTACCTCAATGCACTGTTGTAATGAAATGATCTGTATGGTCCATATGCAAGGCAAGTTTTTCACTGTACCTCAGTACATATGACAATAATAAACCAATTTACCAATGTATAAGGTCAAGAGCTGCAGGTGCATGGGATAGTGACCGACTGCAAGTTCCCCTTTAAGTCACATAATATCCTGACTTTGAAATATACCTCTGATCCTTCATTGCTGCTGAGTCTAAATATGGAACTCCTTACCCAGTTACCTAACGGAGTACCTTCACCACAAGGACTGCAAGAAGGTGGCTCCAGCTCACTTTCTCAAGGACAATTAGGATCAGCTAATAACAACAAGACCACATCACATGAATTAATAGAAAAATATCTACATCAAGCAAACTTAGTAGAAGTTGGAGTAACTTTTCAGCTTATCAGATGATGTCTGTGACCTGCGTAGAGGGAGGTCTACAAATCCTTAATGCTTTTATTAAATAGCTGCCAATGTCTAATTAATTAGCCAGCAGAACGACATGCAAGTCACTGCATGAGGATGAGGTGAGATTAAAGAGCCCAGGAAACAGCATATTAAATCATCTACTTAGCTCATGCCATTTAAAAAAACATTACACTGAGGTAGAATTTATGAAAATGGGCATGATAAAAGTCAAAATCAAATCAGTGGTGTAGGTGGCTGTACTAATTAAGTTTCTAAAATTGTCTTTCCTCTGTTTATATAGGGAAACTTTCAGAATTAAGTTAAAATCTATTACGTACGAGGATGTAAGTGAATGTGCGAAAACATTGCAGCTGATGCTTAAATTAGCTGCGACAGTCTGTGCTGACTGTTATCACCTGCAAATTAGAAAATTACACACATTAATTGCTTTTTTCTAACAGTTCTCATTAATCATTAGAAAACCTACTCCAATTACTTCTCAAGTCATTTTTACAGCAAAAAAATAATTTTGGAAATTAAATTAAGCACAAAAATATAATTATGTGATAGAATGATAAAGAGAAGTCAGACTGAAGGAAATGGTATATTTGTGTCTTTTTTTGAACATTCACTATCCCTCTCCCTTTTTTTTTACAGGATAATGTGAACACAATAATTTAAAAATTGAGCGAAAATATGAGGAAATAGTTTTTTTGTCAGCCTGGAGTAGTCTTTTAGGATTCATCTGCTTGATGAGAGGAAATAGAATGAAGGTGGAACATCTGAGCCTAATTAATTCAATTTCATTCAGGAATATTGATGCGGTGGGTTTCAAGTAATGCAAAATATATTTAAATTGTTATGCGGTATAGTACAGTCACATCGCCATATGTGGCTCATAAGTTGATGAGAGAGATTATTGAAAGGGCACACTTTCCTGCAGCATAATTACCTTTCATTGTAGCCAGATGTTTATTTCCTGTAAGGAATTCTTAAAAATTCTTTTAAAAGATACGGTGATCATTGGCTAGGCCCTTTCAGAGGATAGTTAGCAATCAATTGCTTTGCATTGGGCTTGAAGTCACACACAGACCTGACCAGGTTTGGAGCATTAAAGGACAAGATGGATTTCTATGGCAGTCCGGTAGTTACCAATGTTAGCTCTTTAATTCCAAGTTTATTTAATTAACTATAATTTAAATTTTCAGGGTAATGTGATGAGATTGTGTTTTGGATTGCTGATCTTGTAATTTAACCACAATGCTACTGTAACATTGCAGTTGCGAAGTAACAGTATTACTTCCAGTCTGATTGGCACAAAGTGCTCTGATATGCTTAATGCTAGAGGAGAAATGAAATTAGAGGTTAACCTTACCTCAGTGGGAGGACTCTCCTCACAGATTAAGAACATCATTGCCTGGAAATTCATCCCAGGTTAATAGACCTCATTGCTTTATGTAGTAGAATTAGGTGGTTGTACTCTGGCTTTGAAATTCGTTCCACTGATTTTAATGAATATGTAGCACGTTTCGTGCTACCAACCAGTGATCTAGCTGCATATGTTTACTTTCTCTTCTGCAAACCCAAGCATGTAATCTTTATAAGTAATCCCATGCAGTAATCAGTAAGTGCTAGGCTAACAAACCTGCCATCTTTCAGATTAAATCAAAGCCCATCCCCTCTCAGTATTTTGAAGTAGAACAGGGGTGTTCACTCCAATGTTTCTCAATCATCCTCAGTAAAGAAGATTATCTGATCATTATCGCATAGCTGTTTGCAGCATCCCACTACATCCTGTGATGGTGTTTCAGAAATACCTCATCAGATATGAAGTCCTTTGCAACATCCCTGAGTCATGGCAGGTGTTATATAAATCCAAGTTCTTTAGAATCATAGAAATGTACAGCACAGAAACTGGGTCCTCTCAGCCCACCTTGTCCATGCCGACCATGATGCCTATCCAGGCTAATCCCATTTGCTTGCATTAGGCCCATAACCTTCTACTCCTTTCCTGTCCAAGCACCTGCCTAAATGCCTTTTAAACATCGTAATAGTATCTGCCTCCACTACCTCCTCTGACAGCTCATTCCAGATACCATCACCCTCTGTGTGGAAAAAACTTTCCCCTCAGGTCTCCCTTAAGTTTCTCCCCTCTCACCTTAAACCTGTGTCCTCTAGTTCTTGGCTCCCCTATCCTGGAAAAAAATATTCTGACTATCTATCCTATCTATGCCCCTCATAAATTTATAAACCTCTCTAAGGTCACCCCTAAACCTCCTACATTCCAATGAGAATAAACCCAGCCTATCCAATCTCTCCTTATATCTGCAACCCTCCAATTCTAGGTAGCATTCTGTTGAATCTCTTTTGCACCCTCTCTATTGCTACCACACTTTTCCTGTAGAGTGGTGACCAGAACTGTACGCAGTACTCCAAGTGCAGTCCAACCAATGTTTTGTACAACTGCAACATGACACCCCATATTTCAAGTACTTTGAAAGTTCTGCTCCATTCAGCCCAGCAAAACATGTTAAAAATAATCAGGACTTCATACACACACCGTATTTAAAATAGACAGCTGACAGGTTGGATTAACTTAATGAACATGATCACTTTTGTGTATGTAATTTTCTTTGATGAATAAAAATGTTTACCTTTCACGTAGGAACAAAGCATGGATGAAATGAGAGATCAAGTACTTTACTATTTGAGCATCTAATTGGATATGAAATATTATTGTTGGGTGAAGTGCTTCAGTTGTAAGATATTTGTCTATTTTAATATTACAATGTGTTAGTTTTAAAATCCATTCACACTCACTGAAGTAATCCACTTGGGGATGGTGCTACAGCTGTGTTTACCATGTACTTGAGGCTGACATGATCAACCAGACAAGAGAATTTCAGCAAGTAAGCCCACTTTCAGCCATTAATTCTTTGTTAGTTTTATCTTCATGGCAGTTTTTATTTTAAGCCAATCCTAACTGAACATTTCATTAACTCCATTACTGATTAAGTCATTCCGTTATCTAGTGCATAAACAACAACTCCCACTTTTATAGCATCTTTAATGTGGCAAAACATTCCAAAGTTCTTCTGGCATAAACTAGCTAGTAAACTTGCTTGTGAAAATCAAGGTTCTGATGAAGAGTCTTTAATCTGAAATATTAACTCTTTTTTTCTTTCCACGGATGTGGCCTGACCTGCCAAATATTTCCAGCATTTTCTGGTTTTATTATAGTAAATTTGCTTAATGAATTCAACAGCAATATACTTTGCAAAGACATTACCTGATACTAATAGAGTTACATATGAATAAAGGACCAGAGAAACATATGAATTAGGAGCAGGAGTCAGGCACTCAATCCCTTAAACCTGGTCTGCCATTTAATAAGATATTGTCTGATCTGAATGTACCCTCAACTCCGCATTCCTGCCTACCCATAGTAATGTTTCACTCTCTTGCTTTTCCAGAATCTACCTACCTTTGCCTTAAGAGTATTCAAAATATGCAAATAGAACCAGCTCAGGTAGGCAACTTGATCAGCATGGACGAGCTGGGCTGAACAGCCTGCTTCCATACTGTATGACTCTGCTTCCACCATTATTTGAGGAAGAGAATTCCAATAACTCACGATCCTCTGAGAGAAAAAAAGTAGCCTCATCTCTGTTTTAAATAGCTGACCCTTTTTAAGCAGTGACTCCTAGATCTAGATTGTCTCACAAGAGGAAATACTCTCTTTACATCTATCCTATCTAGTCCCTTGAGGATCTTGTACAGTTCAATGAATTCCCCTTGCTTCTAAACTCCAATGGATACAAATCTAGACTGTTCGACCTTTCCTCATAAACAACCCATCCTTTCCAGATTTTAGTCTAGTAAACCTTCTGTGAACTGCTTCCAACATCTTTCCTAAATTAAGGAGACCAGTTTTATACTCAATACTCCAGCGGTCTCACCATTTGCCCTATATACCTGAAGCATAATCTCCCTAAACACCTCAACAGGATCACCACGCAATCATATTCTATACTCAATAGAGTAAAAATCTAGTTCTTGCAGCCTGGAATCATAATTTACTGTGGTTTGTTGCCAGTATATTGCTGGTGAATACCAGGTTTCACTTGCTCCAAGACCAACATGCCTGTGGTTTGCTGTCCAGAATGTAGTGTTGTAGGTTCAACATGGTTCTCCACGGTGAATACAGTGTTCCTGACTGAGTGCTATGTTCCTGACTGGCCACAGTGCTCCAGAATGAATGCAACCCCCTCAAACTGAACACAGTTCTTCATATTGAGTGCGATGTTCTTGATCGACAATTGTGCTCCAGACAGAATTTAGAGTTCCAGATTGAATGCAATGCTTCAGATATTGCCAGGTATGAAAAATAGGCCTCTCCTGCTTGATTTGAAATTGTTACAAACCAGTGGGTCAATTCTAAGAGATCTGACATTTGCATGGAAGATTGGCACCCTGTGATTAGAATACCACAGGGAAAATTGATTGCTTACGTTATTTGAGCACAACAATAATCACTTGAAGAAGATATTACAAGTTAAAGAGGACATGACAACAACTGTTCAAACTTCCACAAAGCATAGTTCAGTGCTCAGAAAATAAAATTGATAAAGATGATTCGAAGAGGAAACTCAAATTTTCTAAGCTTCAGGGATCTTTCCAAGTTGATCAAAAGTATGTGAAAAAATAGTGCAGTGTAGACACTGATATGTATAAAGAATGGCAAATTTCCAAAGGACTTGGAATACAGTCAAGAACCTAATAAGAAAGAGATAATTACTTTGCCTTATTTGTTACGATATACGTACATCAGATCTACATGGTTAAGTGAATGGAATGTTAATTGAACCATTTATTTGTAGTAAGAGAAATAAAGAGAATCTAAAGTCCGGAATCAAAAAACTAAGCAGTGTTAGACCTGAAGAAAATTATTACACAGAGACTGAATGGTGAAAGGAACTAGCAGGAAAAGCTGAAGGATCTGAGATCTTTACTGCAGCCAGCATTCAAGAGGACTCTTTACACAAGTGGCCTTTACATTGATTTACTTTAGTTGTCAAGAGATACGTTAAAGTTTGTCCACTTCTCAGATATCTTTCTAACATTCCAGAATAGTTGCATGTATTAGTGTTTGATCATAATTTATTGACAGCTTAAGCTTGCCAAATAAAAACAAATGAGTAAATGCCAATAAGTGGCATTTATTTAGTATCCTTAATGTACTGGAAAAGAGCAATCTTTCCCCTCTCACCTTAAACCTATACCCTCAAGTTTTAGACTCCCCTACCCTGGGAAGAAGACTGTGATCATTCACCTTATCTATACCCCTTCATGATTTCATACACTTTTATAAGGTTGCCCCTAAACCTCCTATGCTCCAGCCTATCCAGTCTCTTTATAACTCAAGCCGTCCAGTCCCAGCAACATCATTGTGAATCTTTTCTGCATCCTTTCTAACTTAATGACATCCTTCCTCTAGCTGGGCGATCAGAACTGAACACAATACTCCAAGTGTGGTCTCACCAACATCTTGTACATTTGTAATGTATTTCAATGCCTGACTGATGAAGGCAAGTGTACCAAATGCCTTCTTTGCCACTTTTAGAGAACTATGTACTTGAACCCCTAGGTCATTCTGTTCTACAACACGCTCTAGGGCTCTGCTATTTGCAGTGTAAGCACTGCCCTGGTTTAGGTTCCCAAAATGCAGCACTTCACAGTCATCCAAATTAAATTCCATCTGCCATTCCTTGGCCCATGTCCTACTTATTATAGATCCTGTTGTGATCTTAGAAAACCTTCTACACTGTCCACTATACCACCAATTTTGGAGTCATCCACAAACTTACTAACCATGCCACTTATATAATCATCCAAGTCATTAATATAGATTGGATGTAGTTTCCTGGTTTGTCCATACAGCCTTATCTGAAGGTATGCAAACATCCTAAGATGCTTCAGGGAAGCTTTGTCAAACAGAATTTAACATAAGGCCACAGAAGGAAATGTTAGGACAGATGACCAAAAAAATGGTCGAAGAGGTAGTTTTTAGTAGCAAATTCCATGGGCAGGAGCAAAGTAGGGACAAAGATGCACAGGCAATTTATTTTTCCCACGATTCAGAGCAAAAGTAGCTGAAGGCAAGACCTGAGCCATGAAATGATAATAAATGGGATATAAGACAAAACAAAGTGGAGCAGTATAATGGATGCAGTGAGAAAGATTACACAGTTCTTTGGAATACTCTATAGCTGGTAATGGCTTTTAAAAACATCTGTCAGAAATGGAAATTATTGTGAGTAACTGCTGGCAGTAAGTGCTCAGGTTCTTACCTCTAGTCATACTTTGCTTACAAGGAAAGATAATTGATTTTGAAGTCATTTCTGGCCTTAAAAAACTTTTCGGTAATGGTTTTCGAGTTATGTAGAATTGGGAGTCCTCAATTTTGTACATAAGCATGCCAGTGACACACAGGTTCCAAAGAAAAGAAGAGTGCAAAGGTAATTATTTAAGGAACTTTTTTGCTGGTTAACAAATTATAGATGAATCTTGGAAACAAAACTTGAAGTGTATTTTCAATTGATCAACCTGCTTGGGATGGAATTGAAAGTAATCTGATTTACATCAAATCATCTACCAGGAGGCAGAAAAGTAGTTTGGGAGAGCAGTTTTGACTTTGGGCAATACTGTAAACTGGAAATGAAAGTGGGTGAAATAAATAATAGACAAATTATCCAATAGTGCCGACTATATCGCAACCTGAAGTTTCTATTACCCCCTGTGTGACCAAAACAATCCCAAATGTTTTCTGATTGGTTTGGATCAAAGAAGTGCATCACAAATGTTTACATTTGAAAATTCTACCAGTTAAACACCAAAAATGGATTGTGAGCATAATGGTCATAACATTTTAGGAATTTATGTTTTATTTGATTATGGGATATTCACTTATTTAGTCAACACTTAAAGACTGCAAAAGAGAATGTGGGAAATTGGAGCACACAGAAGTAACTGAAAAAATTGCAGAGGCTTTGGCCACAACCTTCCAAGAATCTATGAATGCCTGAGGACTGGAGCGCTGTATGTGTTCCACCCTTGTTCAACAATGGGTACAGGGAGAAACTTAAGACTGGTCAGTTCAAAGTCAATGGTGAGGATGTTCTGGAAACAATAATCAGAGACAGAGTAAGAGTCACTTGAAAAGTATGGATTGATTAGAGAAATATAGCATGGATTTCTTAAAGTCAAATTGTCTCTAACTTGATTGTATTTCAATGAAATATTGGTGGTAGTGGTGGTGGGGGGGGGGTGTGTGGGGAAGGTCAATGAGAGGAATGCAGTTAACTAGCATACTCAGAAAGGCAGGAGCATTTGCCTTGACATATATTTCCAAGCCATTCTCCATTGGTGATAGGTCACTGGCTTCTTAGTCACCTTTCGATTGTCATCGGTAATAGGAGTCCACATTTCTATGGAAAGTAAAAACAATGACAGCATGAATAACTTTAAAATTGAGAACTCAATTATAGTCCAAAATAATTAGTCCCTACTCTTTAACTATTCTAAAAATTCCAGATAAAAATTAAAGACAAGGCCCGTGTTAATCTGTTCAGCGCGGGTCTAATACATTGATCTCAGGCACTTAGTGAAGAGACAAGCTGTTAGTATCACTTCCACTCCATTAGTGAAGAATTGGTAGGTGCATAAGGAAGAATTATTTCATCTTGTGGGACATAAGGTCCTTAATTTAAAATTACTGTTTTACGAGTGGTGTGAGAAATTGGGAAGTATTTCTTGACACAGTCGAAGTTTGAGCATTTGATACTTTGCCATAGTGAAGAAGTGGGTTGGAGAATATTGCCTCTATTAAGGATAAGGGGTCTCAATTTTTGAAGCAGCTTAAGATGAGAGCAGTGTTCGGCATTCTTAGATTTTTTGTGGCTCGACTGGTCCAAGTGATCACCAAGCTTTACAATCACATTCATTTCTGTGAAACAAGAGTGATCCATGATCGTCAACAAGGCCTCAGGGAGTGGATCCTGACTGCCTTGATGGTCTTTTGACAGCTCACTTCCATGAAGGTTGTTTAAAAATAGTTCAACAATACTCAAATAAAAAAAGTAGTAAACTTAAAAATTAACAGATAGTAAATTTACTTAAAATATTACCTTAAAATGTTAACAATTAAAACATTAACATTTAGTAAAATAAAGATAACAAAAAAAAAGTCTCTGTCCTGCATTTACCTTTTTAATGCAGGTCGGAAACCCCATTCCATTGAATGAGGTCATGGCTATGTACACCAGGCAATCGCAGTCCCAGGCACCTGATGTCCTTCTTCATATATGGATGGGGATAATGTTAAATAATTTAAGTAGTATTTTCCATCCATTGTTTTTATTTCCTTATTTTGATGTATCATCTTTCTGTTTCTTGTAGATGAGATTTCAGCCTCCTTTGGGATGCCTGTATTTGGTATCAGGAGTTCTGTTGTGAACCCAGAGGAACGAGGTAACAATGCAGCAGTCCAGCAAGCATTTATTGCTAAATTATCAATATCTTATTAACTAATTAGGATGTTGCAAATACCCTACCTACTCCAGCAAAGATATTTCCTTCATTACCTTCACTGCTTTATCACTAACTTGCAAGAATATCAGACAAGCTATGACAGAAAATGATACACAAGGTAGATGATCACCCGCACCGTCTCACTATTTTTGTGAGTTATTAATCCTGATCATTTCCTCTAACAATATCTCTATTTTTGTTCAACAAATTGACAAGTGTTAGAGAATGTATTTTAGTGCTTTACTTGTACTACAACAAACGTTTGAAGCATTTTGAAATCTCAGTGGTGTTCTGCATCCTTCACTGGGTACACTTATAATTAGATACTTTTCAAATAAATTGAATTTGTCCTCCAGATGAATTGTTAGTTCTTGCATCATGTATGGGAGAAGAAATGATAGAGTGTGATGAGTTATGTATGTTCACTTTATATAATGTATATTTCTCGGTGTGTTCCATTTATAATAACAGGCAGACCCTCAAGTTTGTTACATCATTCAGTTACATCATGATTGATCGAAGGTTTATCTCTATTTACCTGTTTTACATTCACGTCCATTGATACTTTTACCTAACAAAGATAAAACATAAATGCTAAGGTTTAAATTGATTCAGTATCGACATTCTTATGAGGATGTGAAGAAGGGGAGGTGGGCAAGTTTGGAGGAGAATAAAAAGGGCTGTGCAAGGTGAGTTACGTCCAATACACATTTATAAGAAACTATTGCTTCTCGATTTTACTCCTATTTGGTTTTGCTCCAATTTTGTTCTGGATTCCTTCAAAAGAGAAGTTACTATGGATTTGATTCACAATGGCCCATTAAGAATCTGAAGAAAGGACTTGCTAGCAGAGTTCAAAATACTTAATGTTGCATATAATGGTGTTTGAATTCTTAATATGGTTAATCTTTCTTATTTGAGTTCACACCATGTAAGAGTAGGAGTAGACTAGCTGCTCAAGAATTCTTTTGCCAGAGAGTTCGAGCCTTTGAATATCCTGCAGGCTCCTGAAGTTAGTGCCAATTCACCACATCACTTATGAGGAAACTTAACAGTTCTTGACTAGGTGGGGATTGCATCACACAGAGGTAAATGCCTTTAAAGGCAGCATTTAGTCCAAGTGATCTCCAGCACTGGTTTTGATTGTCTGATGAGAGTCAGGAACATATTTTCCACGATAACATATTTAGCCTTGGGCGTTGTTCCAGAATGTATTGCTTCCCTGGGAGATGGGGGGTGTTTGGAGGTTTGTTGTAAGTGCTGCTGCTGAGAAAAGGGAAGAAATGTTTGCAGTGCATCAACCATCATGTTGTCAGCCATGCTTGAGGAACCAGGCTGTCTTTTCCCAGTCCATAAAATTTGTATGCCTATTTTCAGCCTTGGATTATAAAAAAACACTTAAAGTAAGTTTACATAGCAGTTTTATTTCACTCCTTAAATACTAAGTAAGATTTTTTCTCTTCAAGCTATCGCAGAATAATTTCCATACTTTATGCATAGAAGTATGTGTATATTGCTTCCTCTTTATAAATAAATAAATACAGCTTTTGACTTTATGTACAATTCTTGCAATATTAAGACTTACTCTTTCTTCCAATAGATGCTGGTCATGCTAACAATGCACATATCTTGAAAACTGATAAAAATAATGAAAACTGATTTAAAAAAATAAAAAAATACTTAACTCTAACCAAAGCACATTACTAAGTTCAAGCCTGATGTGGCTGCTGAATTAGCCTACTTGGTTGGATAACAACCACCATTTGAGGTCATTGCTGAAACATTCTGGCTCAAGCTCTAAAAAGTCACAAAATCCTTTTCTTAACTGTTTGTCTAATTCAGATGTTTTATGTTGTGTATCTGCACACAACCACCTCAAAAAGTTACTCACAGGATTTTGGTAAACATAATATGAATAAAAGAAAAATTCAAGCCGGTTACTTAATAAGCATGCAGTTTTCCACTGATGTAGATTGGAAAATAAGACCCTAATTAATGCATGCCAGTTTCCTATCAAAGGTACAGGGCATTTCCTGCATGTGTGCCCAGATTTAACATAAAAGTTAACAGCCTTAAAAGAGTTGAGATATTACTAATTGCCAAAGGAATTATTGAAAAAAAGTTATTTTGCAAAGATACTTGCTCTTCTTCTATACTGAAGTTTTGCACAATGTGTTGTATACAGTTTTACCAACCTCTCCACTTTATTATGAATGTCTCTTTTCTCAGTACTGAAGAGAGATTGAAAAAATTCACTATCATTTACAGAGGAGTACAGGCAAAAACACAGAAATTGGATCTTTAGCTCCTACTAAGATAGACACAGTCAATGATGTTGCATCTAACCTGACTTAAATTGCACAAAATGTAATAACTCACAATAAAAAGCCAGCACAGTGAGTCACATCAAAGCCCTATCTGCTTTAGGCTTTCCCTCTGTCACCTGCCACCCACTTGTGACCTATGAGTCATTGTTTATACCATCATTGTGTTAAATCTTTATTTAATTGTTTAAAATCCCAAAGTATAACTTTATAGACAAAGTGCCAACTGCTTTGTGATTCTTTTGAATTCTGTATTTCTTTCCTATGGGTTATTCTATGTTTAATATGAAGTTGTTCATAGCTTTTTCTCTCCCCCAAACATTCTTCTCAGTTGAATAGTTTCTGTGGTGCAGTAACTGAAACAACAAATTAACACTTCCAAATAATGTATTTGAACACAGTGGCTTGTTTTTTTTTACTTTCTGACATCCAATAGCCTTCCAGAAAGAAGATATGCTAATTTAGCTCCACGTTTAGCTTTAGGATAAACTTAGTGGATTGGGTACATTCAGCAGAGATCAAGTTATTTTTGCTCCTCAGTCATTTCTGACCGGGGCACACTGAAAACAATTGTAGCATCTGTAAGGTATGTGTCATGTGTAAAATGGTTATTAACAATCATTGTGGTTTTAAAGCTGTAAGATTTATATCATGTGACTGATTGATTTTTGGGTTGCTACATTGTTTATTATGGGACTTGCCAGAAACTGCCTCTGTTGGAAAAAGAACTAACACTGTAAGCTTTACTTTAATTTATTACTCTTGTTATTAATTTAAATTGCCAATTATTTTCCATTAATTAGAGAGAGAAATATTGAGACACCATCTGAAATCTCCCTTCTGAGAGCAACCAACTCACTCCAAATCTGTATTAAAATGTGGGATCTTTTATACAGAACAACCCATTTAATTACTACCTTAAACAATGGCGGAGGCTTATATTCAAAGTATAACCAAAAGCCTGGAACTCAGTCAACAGTCAAAAGGAATACTGAAACCTAATTCCTTCAATGATTGGTTTCTTTAAAGCGTGTATATTATTAAAAGATATGTGACTGATTTTTGTGCTGTGATTTTGTTGAGTGGAGTTTGCCAGAAGCTGTCTGCATCTGTGGGAATATTGTAAGCTTTTCCTTTATGTTTAAAGAAAAATCCTAGTTCTTAGTTTGAATTGCTAGCCATTTTCCAATATCTAAGAGACAGAAATCTGAAACAGCATCCAAAATCTCCCCTCCTAACTGAGATCGACTGACATAGATCAGATTTGTAATAGAACGTCAGACATTGATTTCAATCAATATAGAAAGTAACATATTTTGACAAGCTTCTGTTTAGTAAACAGGAACATTTAGGCCATTCTCAATGTTTTGTGACTTATGCCAATTCTCATAGATTATTGGCATTCCAAAGTTGTATGGATAATTTTTGCCCTTGAGATGAAAGAAACCTTTTCATTTAATGGAGTGAAAGGTACTGATATAGAAGACAATGGGAGGTGTAACTATAGGAGAAAGAAAAACCTATCCCATTACAGTACCTAGAAAAGTGGACTGGTCATCCCATATATAACCTATCTAGCGCTGCTGCATTACCCAATATCACCTGTGGAATTTCATTCTGCTGCTGTCTAGACCTCCTAAAACTGAAACCAACCCAATATTGCACTATCCACATGACATTTCCAAGTTAAATATAATCACCCATTGTAACAGCCCTTGTCAAAGTCAATTTGTTCCCTTCCTTAATTTTTGCAAGATAAGTACCTTTGTATTCACCTGGAAATCTGCTCAAAGCTAACTTTATTTTGCCCATAACTGCATTCACCATCCTATGCCCTTCAGTACTTTGGTTGTCACTGCATGCTCTTCATTATTCATCTGACCTTTGTGACAGAGACCTCTTCCATCCCACCTCACCTGTACTCTAAGACTTTCCAAAGACCTTGGCACACTTCCTCTGTTCCATGTTTAAGTCCTAAGACCTTCCTTTTTAATCATACTTGCAGTGAACTTGAGTTCATTTGCCCAACACTGATTTTCTCATCTATGATATGCCTTTTGACCTTCTCTGTATTTGAATACAATTGCCAACATGAGGTTGGCATAATGGTCTGTACTGTTTTATGTTCCATGTAATTCATTGAGCCAGTACTCTACATACACAACAAACAATTCAAATTTGCTGTTCCATTGACACTAAGTTTGTTACTTTTATGATGCTGTCTGATTCAGTGGGTTTACCCTTCCATCTGTGTCCTAACGATATCCTCATTTTTGCAATAATCTTTCAAATGGTGAGTTTACTTCTCAGTGTCCAATTTTGTTCATTTATAAGTTGTAGATAACTCCAAGTTCTATGGCAAAGTTAAAGATCCCAGATTTGATTCCTGGTCCAAGTTAGTTGATGCCAAGTGAGGTGTTGATGGAGCTTCTGTATTTCTCTAAAAATTCTTGGATCAAACTTGAAATCCATTATGGGGTGGACTGGAGATTGGATGGGGAGAGGAGGGGTGGTACAGAGGGCACTGCTGGTGGGATTCACTCTACATCACCAGCCAATGGTCCTTCTGTTAGAAGGTGGGAGTGGGTATGTGTGGCAGTTGCTGCACAGTTGATAAAAGGATAGGATTTGCTCCTCGGTAATATCTCAATGGAAAATAGCTTGCTGATGTTTATTTCAGATTGGAGGACTCCTGGGGAAAACAGCACAAGTCTGTCGATATCTTTGATATCCATATTTCAGCCAAAGTCAGGCACTTCAGGAAAAAATGAGTCACTTAAGAAAGAATAAGAATCAATTTTACCTTCACTCAGATATATGGTGGGATATATTTTAACATTCTTTCATTGTTTTATTATTGGATCATAACATTTTTTTAGACTAACTCCACATTTTGGATCGATAAACCTTGGGGCTTTTGCAATGTTTGATGGAATAATTGACCAAGGAGGAAACTTGCTTTCATCTGCAGGTTCCAAGCAGTTGCTGCCTGATGAAGTCATTTAGTGTCGGTTTTCTTCCATCTTTAACTAAAGCTTTATAAATGGCCTTTATTCACCATACCTCGTCAAATCAGCACAAGCTCAGAAACAGGAAGATCAGTAGCAATGTTTCATAAAACTGCATATTTGGGATAGTGGATGCAATGATTGGCTAAATGGTTTTTATGGTAATGCAGATATTGGAGCAAATTTGATAGACCCAAATACAAGCAAAGAAATCATAGCCCTTGACCTATGATTAACATGCACCTCATTAATGCAATACAGGCTGCATGCTAACACTGGTGGTACCTTAGCACTAGCAGCAATGTTGAGCAGCTGGCTGCATCAGCAGAGGACCAATATCATGATTGGTTAGCTCCAGTTAAAGCTGTGTTACACTTATTCAAGGTAAAGAGCAGGAGTTGCAGACATTTCACAAGCAAAGCTGGTCGGGGAAGAAGTATAGAATGGCCTAATGGGAGTCAATGGGGCTCTGAAGTTCTTGGATACTACACTCAAGGCCTTGATGGAAAAGGAGAGATATTTATCTGTAGGAGGTCCACATACAAGCACAAAAGACAACAGGAGCAGGTAGCCATAATGGTCAATGCTAGTATTCAAGCCACGAGGACTTGACTTCGGTGCTGCAAAGGTTCATTGAATGGTCAAGATAAGTGGATGCATCTTCAGATGCCTTATTCTTTAAACTGCACCACTAACCTCAACCACTAATTAATTAACTGGTCAATTCATCTTCTACAAACCAGGGCTCATCCTAATATTCACATCCTCCACCACACCCTCATACACATAGTGCTGTTAAAAGCCTCACACCCAAATCATATTAGACACACCACACAATACATGGAACCTACTGACACGCTACCATCTCTTTTGAAGAATAAAATCAATAGGGTCAGACATGGAGAAGACAGTTTTTTGAGTATGCTCTGATGTCTTATTAACAGCAGGAGTACTGTACACCTGGAAATTTCTGGACTATTGGTAAATTCTACTTTAACAGCTACTTCAATTAAGAGTGTTTATTCTAACAACAAGGATGTTGCACTCGGTGCATCTCCCATTTTGGACATCACTGTATTTTCTGACCATATGTCACATTTACATATTCTACATAAAAACACAACAGCAGGACAGAAAATATCAAAAGTGATGGTATTCTCATATCCACTGCTCCTTCCACCCACAACGTCTTTTGATTTGCAAGCTGCAGCTAGTGTAAGGTTGCTCTTTTTAACTATCTCCTACACTCCAGACGGCTTACTTCAGTGTCTTTTTCATCTCACATGCTCAAGACCTGCAACCTGGCCAGGAGTGGCAGAAAAGGAAGAAGTAAATGGTACTGAAGACAAGCGGTCATTCAATGTCACAATCTTAGCCACTAACTCTTATTGACCAACTGCATGGCATTCAGCACTCAGGTGAGATCTGTGCACAATACAACCACAATATTGAATAGCTTTCAGTCCAGGCACAGGAAAGATAGGGCAATTGCCAGCTGGCCAGAGGGTGGGGGCACAGTCAAGGTCTACTAAATGACTTAGATGAGCAGGCTACAGAAAGCTGATTGGGATGAACAATGTATTGGTAAGCCCACAAGAGAGCTTTCATTATGAGTGCTGAGGAGCCTAGCACTGACATTGCTAGGCTCCTCAGCAGCCTGGGACTGAACCTTTCCAGTGTGGAAGTGGAGACCAACTCTGTGGCTCCAAGAACAATGCAACACCTGATAATGACATTGTGGCTTTGATAGCAGCACGAGCAGTAGGCTCTGGAACACACAGGTGCTGTGGTGGAATCTCAGGCTACTGCAATGCATGGACAGCTTGTACCTTCATGACTGTAAATTACAATAGGTGGGCCTTTATGGTACTACAGCAACCTGTCCTCAAATAGATTGCCAAGAATAATGAGCCACTGTCATTGCTAAATTTTTCCAGGGCTAGTACAGCTTGAAGTTATTGTCACCTCCAGTCAGCAGTGTCCCACCTGCCCACTGGTGTAGCACTGGGGAGGCACAAGTAGCAGACGGAAAGAGAATACAAAAAGATCATTGATTTTTTGCATGTAATTGGCTTGTATTTCATTTGTAAAGTTGGTTTGGAATGTTTGCAGCATTTAATTTTGCATTATGATCAAGTGGAGAATGAAAGAAGGAATGAGAAGTGTGAGACTGTTGTTGATTGCGGAAATGGAAGCTGGGCGTTTGGTACTGAGGTTATAATGGATTGTTTGGGTAGAAAAGGGTTGTCTTGCTTATCTCTATCCTCCACTCCAATGGTCAGCTACTATTTGTTTTCATTTGGCAGCACAGTTTTTATTGTAGGATGCTGCAATAAGTTCTTGTTTGTCCAAATACTAGAGAACATGCATTTAAGATGTGAGGGGGAAAGATTAAGGGAGATGTGCGGGGCAAATTTTTTACACAGAGACTGGCAGGTGCCTGGAACAGGCTGCGAGGGATAGGGGTGGAAGCAATAACGATAGTGGTGTTTAAGAGGCTTTTAGATAGACACATGAATAAGCAAGAAATGGAAGGTTATGGATTGTGTGCAGACAGAAAAGACAGTTTAATTTGGGCTTTGTGTGAGCATTGTGTTTGTCAATATTTGTCACAAATATTGTTGGCCAAAGGTCCTGTTCCTGTGCTGTACTATTCTACGTTCTATGTGCTATGTTGTGTAACCATGCTGTAAGCAATCATATGCATCACCTTTTGGCTTGGTGGGTGGCTCAAATGCAAAAACCTACAATTGGAGTCAAACTGCCTCTTCCCTCCATTGGCTAGAGCCTAACAAGACATAATTAAATGTAGGTAGGTGTTTGTTTTAATTCCTTTTCAGGATCTGGGCATCACTGGCAAGGTGGACATTTATCACTTGACCCTAATTGTCTTTTGTGGTGAGAAGCCACCTCCTTGAACCACTGTAGTCCTTCTGGTGAAGGTGCCCCAACAGTGCTGATGGGCAGGGAGTTCCAGTATTTTGACCCAGCAATGATGAAGGAATAGTGATATACTTACAGGGCAGAGTGATGTGTAACTTGGAGGGGAATCTGCAGATGGTGTTGTCCCCACGTATGACCTGCCCGTGTTCTTCTTGATGGGAGAGATAGAAGGTTTTGGTGGTGCTGTCAGAATAATCTGGGTGAGTAAGTGCAATGAATTATGCATTTGGTTCACATTGTAGCCATTATGCTCTGGTGGTGGAGGGAATGAATGTTTAGGGTGGTTGGTGGGGTGCCAATGAAGCAGGGTGCTTTGTCCTGTTTGGTGTTAGATGTGTAACTTGGAGGGGAATCTGCAGATGGTGTTGTCCCCACGTATGACCTGCCCGTGTTCTTCTTGATGGGAGAGATAGAAGGTTTTGGTGGTGCTGTCAGAATAATCTGGGTGAGTAAGTGCAATGAATTATGCATTTGGTTCACATTGTAGCCATTATGCTCTGGTGGTGGAGGGAATGAATGTTTAGGGTGGTTGGTGGGGTGCCAATGAAGCAGGGTGCTTTGTCCTGTTTGGTGTTAGATTTCTTGAGTACTTTTGGAGCTTTACTCTTCCAAGCAAGTGGACAGTATCTGATCATGTCCTTGACTTGTTTCTTGTATATGGTGGAAAGGCATATGGTGGTGATGTCTGTAGTTGAGTCATTTGCAGCAGGATTACTAGCCTCTGTAGTCATGGTACTTATGTGTCTGGTCTAGTTGCATGTCTGACTGATGGTGGCCTCCACGATATTGATGGTGGAGGCCACCATCAGTCAAACAATGAAGGTTATGCAATTGAATCTAAAAGGATAGATGGTTAGATTGTCTTGTTGGAGTTGGTCACGACCTGGCATCTCTGTGATGTCAATGTCACTTACTATTTTTGAATGTCACTTGCCATATCTGAATGTTTGGCTAAAGGTCCTCAATAACTGCAATTTACTAGCAGATGTTTACTGTGTAAGTGTTGGCACATTTATCAACATGCTATTCAGGGTGATTTACCCCATGAAGAATATGTCATTTGAAACTCGCTGTGCACAATAAATTAAAGCTAAAAATCCCAATTTCTTACTGTATTTGTGCATTTGCTATACTTTTTTTTATCCATGGCAATCTGACGTGACTATGGTAAACCTCAATTCAGCTTTAAGCTTCTTCAATGAAACAGACCTTTTTGTTGTTGATGAATCCCACAGTATCTTCTAAAGAGGTCACTTGGAGATTATATCTTCTGTAGATTGATCCTCAATTACAAACTAAACCACATAGAATCAGAGAACTAGCAGAACAATTAATCAATTGTCGTCATCAGAGGAATCCACTATCTACAATCAGTGTTCCCACAGTCATAAAAATTGTTCTCAGTAATTTGGCATTTTAATTTCTGATAAGGGAGCACATAAAAATCTTTTCAGTCAGTGCCTGTTTTACAACAGTTACAAAAGCAATATTCATTCATATTCAGCAGCAGTCCATCGATTTTATTTCAAACTGCACTTGTTAATCAAAATGTAGTGGCGTTGGCAGCAGAGATTAATTTTGGGGACAAAATTGGTCCTCCTCTTCTTTTCTTGCAGATGCCAAAGGTTGTTACATAAATCACACACAACTGGACTAAACTGCAAAAATGTCAATCACTACATTGATGTTGACATCTCAGGTGTCTGAGGTATATACTAAGCACCCAGATCATTAAAATGTTATAAAAAGTCTGCTAACTTGGGACCCATTTAGGACATGGGCTTGTGATGATCCCTGATTGATCTGTTCTTTGGCAGGCAAGCTGGGAAAAATTGAGGTCCATCCTTCACAAGAATTCTTTAAAAGGAGTTTCACCTGCATTATGGCAATTCTCTCATTGTCCTTTCAAGTTACACAAATGCCGGTTGGGTCAGTCTTGCCTTTTTCACTTCAGTTGCTGCGCTTTAAAACTATTTTACATCTGAAAGGTGCAGCCAGATAATGGCTTCTGTCATGAGTGTTCTGTTGAGTGCCTTGGAGTTGCTGGAGGAGGAAGAGCAGCATGACCAAAGGAGGGTCCATGGACCAGCTGCTGCAGCAGGAAGATAGATGCCAAAGGAAGGTCACGACCAGATGTTAATCTTATTGTGGAACTGAGTTTCAGGAGCCTCTGAAACAAAGGAAGTGGTCATGGAGCAGGGTTACCAGCACTATGCCAAGTTCTGTGCAGGGCTTCAGTGGCAGTGCCTGTAGTGTCAAGGTAACAGTGTTCTGAATTTGGCTATTGAGTCATGCAAGATTTCAACACATCAGTGATACAGTTCAAAGAGCTGTATTAGGGATATCACCAATGCTTTCCAGTTCAGAAAGTACTACATCTTCGTCTCCAAGGAACAAATGAAGAAAGATGAGAGAGCTCACAGCACTATCAAGATTGCAAGGAATAACTATATGCATCTACATTGTTGTGTCAAGACATGGGTATTCGTATCATTCCATTCTCTTAGTAATTGGTTTATTATTGTCACATGTACTAAGGTACAGTGAAAAACTTTGTTTTGCATGACATCCATATCAATCATTTCAAAACTTAAGTACATTGAGGTAGTACAAAGGGAAAAGCAAAAACACAATGCAGAATATAGTACTACAGTTACAGTTGCAGAGAAAATGCGGTAACGGTAGATAAATAAGGTGCAAGGGCCATGATGAGGTAGATTGAGAGATCTAGAGCTCATCTTTATCATACAAGAGGTTCATTCAAGATTTTATAACAGCGGAACAGAAGCTGTCCTTGAGCCTGGTGGTGCGTGTTTTCAAGGTTTTGTATCTTCTGCTCAATGGAAGAGGGGAGAAGAGAGAATGACCAGGGTGGGAGGGGTCTTTGATTAATTCGATTGCTTTCGTGAGGCAGCAGGAAGTGTAGACAGAGTCCATGAAGGGGAGGCTGGTACGATAAATACTGCATCATTCAGGTCACACAGGCCATAAAGGAACAGGTATTTTTCTCAGAGCACTATACTCATAATTCCTTGCACTATCAGTAACAGTACCAAAGAGCTTACAATTATCACAACAGAAAAATACGGGGTAAAAATAGAATACACTGGAAATACTTAGCAGATCAGGCAGCATCTACGGAGAAAATCAGATTTAATATTTCTGGTTGATGACCTTTCATCAGAGGAATGTGGTGATATCTGTTCTTCAAGTCATCCTTGGAATTATTTTTGTGAGACTGAAAGGTTATGAGGCCAGGTTGTTACATATAACTTGCCACTCTCACAAGAATAAGTCAAAGGATGACTTGAAGAACAAGTACCCAATATTTCTGTGATGGAAGTTCTGATTAAATGTTCACAAAGTTTTGGGAGATTGATGGTTGGCAACACAATGGATTTCAAGGGAGACCTTTACAAACATCTTCAACAAGCTGACAGCCAGGAACAGCATTTTTGTTTTTGGAAACTTTTATGAATGGTTTACAAGACAGCGCCATGTGGTGTCAATGCTAGTGCCATGCACAGTACCTGGCAACTTACAGAATTCAACTCAATTTTAAAGCAGCATAAAATGATTGTTGGGGAATATCTTACTAATAAGAGAAAGTAAAATGATGTTTTACCTCCTGCATTCACAAAGATTTTTGTGGCAACAGCTTTCAGCAGCACTATCTGGGGAAAGATTTCTCATCAAAATGCACCAAGTTTATGATTGTTTTTATGATGTTAATTTTCAGACCTTGACAATTCTGGTCTAGTTAAGGGGCATGGCTTAGCTGTCAATTTTTGTTGGATATGTGGCACAGTTCTTGTTTCAGTCTTACTTTTTCTTTACCCTCACCACTCTTGCTCTGGTACATTGACAACTACACTGCTTCCTGAATTCATACAGAACTCAGACTTTATTGGATTTGCTATTAATTTCCACCCTGCTCTCACTTCATCTCTGACTCTCCCCTTCCTGGATCTCTCTGGCTGCGTCTCAGTGGATAGGTTTATGACAAGCATCCAATACAATTTAGTTCTTCCTTTTTGTGGACGAGGCTTGTTTTGGCCAGTCACATGATGGTTTTATCACAAAGGATCGAAAAAGTTCCTGCTGCGAGGATGTCAGGGAGTCATATCATTGAGGTCAGTGGTCCACATTCTCTCTTAAGCAGGCTTTGATTGTCTGAAGAACAAGGAAAGGAATTTGTCAGATTTTTATTTCCTTTATTGAGCCTGGTTTTTGACTGCCTTGGAAAATTCTATGTCTGCAGATGTGTTTGAGAGAGTGTAGATTGACAGGAGATGGGATGAATGAGGGTGAGCACAGGTGAGGGGTGGGAGTAAATATTTGGTCATTCTGCTCCAGCTTACATTAGCTTGTAGACTCACTGTACTATTCTATCTCTGCCCATCAGTATATACCGAGAACTGAGAATTGCTGTAGGTGGCTCTGGATCAGAGTTTGGGTAACTATAGGCATGTTAGCTTAACGTCTATTAGAATATAGAACACTACAGCACAGTACAGGTCCTTCGGCCCATGATGTTGTGCCGACATTTTATCCTGCTCTAAGATCTAGCTAACCCTTCCCTCCCACATGACCCTCCATTTCTCTATCATTCACGTGGCAATCTAAGAGTCTCTTAAATGTCCCTAATATATCTGCCCCCACAACCTCTGCCAGCAGTGCGTTCCACACATCCACCACCCTTTGTGTAAAAAAAAACTTACCTCTGACATCCCCCTTATACCTTCCTCTAATTACCTTAAAATTATGCCCCCTTGTATTAGCCATTTTCGCCCTGGGAAAAATCTCTGACTGTCCACACGATTTATGCCTTTTGTCATCATGTACACCTCTATTAAGTCACCTCTCATCCTCCTTCTCTCCAAAGAGAAAAGCCCTAGCTCACTCAACCTATCCTCATAAGACATGCGCTCCAATCCAGGCAGCATCCTGGTAAATCTGCGCTGCACCCTCTAAAGCTTCCACATCCTTCCTATAATGAGGTGACCAGAACTGAACACAATACTCCAAGTGTGGTCTAACCAGAGTTCTATAGAGCTGCAACATTACCTCATGGCTCTTGAACTCAATACCCGGGCTAATAAAGGCCATCACACCATACGCCTTCTTAACAACCCTATTGATCTGCGCGGCAACCTTGAAGGAGCTATGGACGTGGACCCCAAGATCCCTCTGTTCCTCCACACTGCTAAGAGTCCTGTCATTAACCTTGTATTCTGCCTTCAACTTCGATCTCCCGAAGTGTATCACTTCACACTTTTCTGGGTTGAACTTCATCTGCCACTCCTCAGCCCAGCTCTGCATTCCATCAATATCCTGTTGTAATCTACAGCAACCTTCTACACTATCCACAACACCACCAACCTTTTTGGTCAGCAAACTTACTAACCCACCCTTCCACATCCTCATCCAAATCATTTATGAAAATCACAAAGAGCAGGGGTCCCAGAACAGATCCCTGCGGAACACCACTGGTCACCAACCTCCAGGCAGAATACGCTCCATCTGCCACCACCCTCTGTCTTCTATGGCTGAGCCAATTCTGAATCCACACAGCCAAGTTTCCTTGGATCCCATGTCTCTTGACTTTCTGAATGAGCTTTCCATGAGAAACTTCATCAAATGCCTAATATTGTTGGCAGGATGATGAGGTCTATAAGCAAGGAAGAAATAAGTCGTCATTTAGAGAAGCTTCATGTAATCAAACCAATCAACATGGCTTTATGAAAATTAAATCCTGTTTGACAACTTTGCTAGAGTTTTTGAGGATGTAACAAGCAGGGTTGATAGAGGGGAACTTGTAGATGGAGCATATTTGGATTTTCAGAAGGCATTTCACAAATTGCCACATAAAAGACTTGCACATAAGATAAGAGCACTCAGTATTAGGTAAGGATTGAAGACTACTTATTGCATGGAAGACAGAGAATCAAAATAAATGTGTCTTTTTTCGCATTGAAAGGATATACCTAGTGGAATACCCAAGAATTAGTTCTTGGCCCTCTGTTACTTACAATATATACTAATTGTGTGGAGGACGGAGCTGAGTGTAAAGTATTAAGATTTGCTGATGACAGGAAAATAAGAGGAAGGCATGTTGTGTTGAGGACATTAGGACTCTGCAATTGGATATAGGTGGGTTGAATGAGTGGCAAAAACTTAGAGTTTTATGTGTGAAAGTGTAAGGTTATGCACTTTGATAAGAACGAAGTATTATCTAAATGGAGAAAGACTGCAAATGTGCCAGGTACAGGGGGATCTAAGTGTTCTTGTGCATGGATCACAAGTTAGCAGACAGGCGCAGCTAGTGGATGGGAAGGCAAATGACATATTGACCTTATTTGCAAGAAGGTTGGAGTTTAGAAATGGGCAAGTATTGTTACAATTGTACAGGGTACTGGTAAGACCAACCCTGGGGTACTGTGCACAATTTTGGTCCCTTGTTTAGGAAAGCATTATACTGTCATTGGAGCCAGGCCAATAGAATTCATTAGGCTAGTTCCTAGGATGAGAGGGTTGAAGAGCGAAATATATTAGATCTATATTCTTTGGAGTTTAGGATAATGTGGCGTGATCCTTAGGGTCCTTAGGGGATAGACAAAGTAGACATAGAAATGTTTCTACTAGTCTTAAATGAGAATAGAAACTTCTCACAAAGGGTGATGAACTCTAGAATTCTCTAGCCCAGAGGGTTGTGAAGGATAGGTCACTGAAGGTATATAAAGAGGAAGTAAATAACCTTTTGAAAGAGTTGAGGGCTGTGGGGAAATGATACAGAAGAGGTGTTGAGGCCTGGGGCAAATCAACCATGATCATATTATATGGTGGGGCAAGCTTGAGGGGCTGAATGGCCTATTCCTGCTCCTATTTTCTTATGTTCTTACCTATGCTGCAGTGCAAGAACTTACTGTTTGCCAAAGTATAACTGAGAAAACTTTGGGGAGAGTACTGTTTGTTCCAATGTAATCTATGCACTGACTCACTAAAATTTAGGAGCTGTTGCCTTGTTACAAGATTTCACTGACAGTCTATTGGGATTCTGATGGTTGTTGGCATCTCTGTGTCATGCATTGGCAGTACATTGCATGTGAGTCAGCTACATCCCGGAAAGTGATGGCTTATTAATGGCTACTTTAAATTACCTCCTGCATTGCCTGGTAATTCTGTGAATATGGGGATGGAGGAGGGTGGCAATCAGCTCTGTTGAAAGTGTGACTTATTTTTCTTGCCGAGCTAATTAATGCATCATAGAATAATAGAACTGTACAGAACTGGAGAAGGCTATTGAATTTGTTGCTTTGAAGAGCAATGCAGCTTATTCCATTCCCCCCTCCACCCCTTGTCACGTTTCTCTGTATTCCTATCATCTTTATTCTCTTTGTTCACGTATTCATTTACCATTTGAAGGATACCATTGAACTTGTACCTATCTCCCTTCCAGATCCTGGGAACTCGGGCAATAATGTTTTTCTAATGTTGCCTCTAGCTTTTTTCTGCCAATCTCATGTGATCTGTGCTCTAGAGAACTTATTTAGAAACATAGAAAACCTACAGCAAAATTTAGGCCCTTCGGCCCACAAAGCTGTGCGGAATATGTCCCTACCTTAGAAATTACTAGGCTTACCCATAGCCCTCTATTTTTCTCAGCTCCATGTACCTATCCAACAGTCTCTTAAAAGACTCTATCGTATCGGCCTCCACCACTGTTGCCGGCAGCCCACTCCACGCACTCACCACTGTCTGAGTAAAATACTTACCCCTGACATCTCCTCTATACCTACTCCCCAGCACCTTAAACCTATGTCCTCTTGTAGCAACCATTTCAGCCCTAGGAAAAAGCCTCTGACTATCCACACAATCAATGCCTCTTATCTTATATACCTCTATCAGGTACCCCCTCATCCTCCATCGCTCCAAGGAGAAAAGGCCAAGTTCCCTCAACCTGTTTTCATAAGGCATGCTCCCCAATCCAGGCAACATCCTTGTAAATCTCCTCTGCACCCTTTCTATGGCTTCCACATCCTTCCTATAGTGAGGTGACCAGAACTGAACACAGTACTCCAAGTGGGGTCTGACCAGGGTCCTATATAGCTGCAATATTACCTCTCGGCTCCTAAATTCAAGTCCACGATTGATGAAGAACAATACACCGTATGCTTTCTTAACCACAGAGTCAACCTGTGCAGTTGCTTTGAGCGTCCTATGGACTCGGACCCCAAGATCCCTCTGATCCTCCACACTACCTAGAGTCCTACCATTAATACTATACTCTGCCATCATATTTGACCTACCAAAATGAACCACTTCACACTTCTCTGGGTTGAACTCCATCTGCCACTTCTCAGTCCAGTTTTGCATCCTATCTATGTCCCACTGTAACCTCTGACAGCCCTCCACACTATCCACAACATCTCCAACCTTTGTGTCATCCGCAAATTTACTAACCCATCCCTCCACTTCCTCATCCAGGTCATTTATAAAAATCACAAAGAGTAAGGGTCCCAGAACGGATCCCTGAGGTACACCACTGGTCACTGACCTCCACACAGAATACGACCCTTCAACAACCACTCTTTACCTTCTGCGGGTCAACCAGTTCTGGATCCACACTGCAATGTCCCCTTGGATCCCATGCCTCCTTACTTTCTCAATAAGCCTTGCATGGGGTACCTTATCAAATGCTTTGCTGAAATCCATTTCCTTTTATTCATTTTATATAAACTTGTTATGATTATAAAACCCCCCATGGAACTTCCTGTCAGCCTTCTCTGCTCTTACAGAGAATAGTCATAGACCCTACACTCCATCCCTATAATCTCTGGATACATTCCAGTACTCCTTCACTGTGTTCATGCTTTTCCTAAACTGTGGTACCCTACATGGCACAGAATACTCCAACAGGGGCTTAACTAGTGTCATAAAAGCCAGGCTTTTATACTCTTTCTTTATTTAGAAACCCAGGAACCCCTTATCTGTATCAACAAATTAATTAGCCTATCCTGTTACATGTAAAGAGTTGCACACAATCACACCCATATACTTCTTGAACCACCTTTAAATCATGTCATTCAACACATATGACCCTTTTCATTCTTTCAACTGCAGTATCTTAGCTCGCACTTTTTTATGTTGAATTTCATTTCTCATTTTACCTGTTTAGCTATCTCCTCCTGGAGTCAATTACGACCTTCCTCAGTGATTGTAGTTCTAAGCTATACATGATCTGCAAATTTCAAAGTTGTCATGTATCTCCAAGCCCAAGTTGTTAATGTAATTCAAAAACAATAGTCCTCCTCTTTAGGCTTTCCAGTCTACAGCTCTGTTTCCTATTCCTTATGTATCCATGCTGCTCCTGCCTTTGCTAATGAAACTAATTCATGGTACTTTTATCAAGGCCTTTTGAAAGTAGACAAATAATGGCTACATTGATCTTATCCACCCTTTTGGTTCCATCATCAAAGAGGTGAATTAAATTAGTCAAGCATGACTTTAGCCCATAACAAATGTGTGATAGTTTCCTGTATTGGCTTAGACTTTTCAGGGAAATGCTAGTATTGACTCATGTAATTGTCAGCAACTTAAAGGTTTCTATGGGATTGTGAAAGTCCTGAAGTTGGAGTTTCTAATCAGGTCACAAAATTCTCCACCAGTTGGACCAGACACAGGGAGTGCTTCTTGGTTCATTTCAATGGGGAATTAAAACTGTAAGGGATTAAATTAGTTTAGAATTGACTTAAGTGCTTAGGTCATTTGAATGTCACTCTGAGTTTCTAAGCAGAATAATTTCTTATTAATTTAAAAAACATTATCTTCGTTGTTGTTTTTTGTAAATTTTGAATGCTTCTAAATGTTTTAGAATATCAAAAGAGTTCAGCATTTTCACAGATTTGACAGCTGGCTAAGCTATGTAAGTGGCTGAGCAGAGTGTTTACATTTTAGTACATCAACAAATCAATCAAGGTAGAAGTTAAGCAGTAGATTGGTGGGGAGGGGCCTGAAGTATGAATCCAGGTGCAGATTGGTAAAGGGATATTTTATTTAAATGGAGATGGATTTCCTGTACCAGGATCCTCCATCACATGGTTCCAATTGAGATGGTTGCAAAAATGACAACTGGGTTATTGCTGATCTTCCAAGAGATCAGAAAGTAACAGAAGAGGAAAGAAAAGAGTGAAAAAAGAAAAATCTAGCTAGTCAGATGTAGGTTGTTGGGAAAAATACTGGAATCTATCATTTAGGTTGTAGTAAGGAAGGTCAGGTAGGTCCCCTTTCACCAATGCCAAAACTGTTTACACACACACTATGAAGGTCTTGTTCTGCAAGAGTGTCCAGTCCTTGTGAGTGTTATTCATGTGTGTGTTGTGTACCATCAGAATCCTCTGCACGTGTCCAAGTCCTTGCTTGTATTAATGCATCAGTCTTGTGGACCTTGTGGAAAATCAAAGATATTGTAAAGCTCACTGTTGGTCTTATTACAATCACAGTTTATTTTTCATTGGCTCACAAATTTATGTAAAATGCAATCCATTTCTGTACATTGTGTTTTGTCAGTGCAGGGGATAACAGTAAAAGGCAATCAACAAGTACTGCTCTCATACTTACCTGTAGTCTTTCTTTTAGTGCCTGTTTGGCCCTTTCAGATGATGCACAGCATTATGAGAGCAAAGAAAAACAGAAAGAAAACATATCCCTTTAAAAAATAGTTTGATAATCTCTTTGATATCAATGATATATATTTGGAGTTGTTTAGTGCTATATGCATTAGCTAAAGTCCTTAAAGGGAAAGGTTTGTTGGTCTGAGTAGTAAACTTGCAGTTCTTGAATCTTCCTTCTAATCACAGTCTTACATTGCACCGGAAACCAGAAGAATGGGAAAGTCCAACCAGTGATTTGTTAATGATAACAAAATTACAATTATGTGTGCTAGTCAACCAAATTCTGATGGAAACCTTTACGTTTGTGAGTGGTAAGTTTGTCCCAGAACTTGTACTCATCTTTGCATTCTGAACTAAACATTCATTCCATTTCCTACTGAGGCATAGTCCAGGTTTCAGAATGGAAGCAGAATGTAAATGGCAATAAAGCACAGCTTTGCTCTCTTAAACAGCCGTTCAACCCTTTTCCATTTCATTGAAGCACTTTTACTATTTCAGAAATTCAGGCGAACCTTTCACCGAATCAAAGACGATTATAATGTAAAGAAGTTTTGGACAATAGAGGCTCTTTGAAAGTGGTATGCAATTAGGACCACATCCCTGCTCACTCTCTACAACATTGCCTAAATTGGTAAATTAAGTTGGTAAATTGGTTTATTATTGTCATGTACCAATATACAGTTAAAAGCTTTTGTTTGCATGCCATCCAGACAGATCATTTCATCACATCACTGCATTGAGGTGGTACAAGGGAAAACAATAACAGAATGCAGAATAAAGTGTTACAGTTACAGAGAACGTGCAGTGCAGGCAGACAATAAGGTGCGAGGCCATAACAAGGAAGATTGTGAGGTCAAGTGTCTATCTTATCATATTTGAGAACCATTATAACAGCAGGATAGAAGCTGTCCTTGAGCCTGGTGGTACGTGCTTTCAGGCTTTTGTATCTTCTTCCTGATGTCAGAGGGGAGAAGAGAGAATGTCTGGCGTGGGTAGGGTCTTTGATCATGCCTGCTGCTTGACTGAGGCAGTGAGATGTATAGACAGAGTCCATGAAGGGGAGGCTGGTTTCCATGATGTGCTGAGACGTATCCACAACTCTTTGCAGTTTCTTGTGGTCCTGGGCAGAGAGTTGCCATACCAAGCCGTGACACATCTGGATAGGATGTTTTCTATGGTGCATTGATAAAAATTGGTGAGGGTCAACAGGGACATGCCAAATTTCTTTAGCATCCTGAGGAAGTAGAGGCTCTGGTGAGCTTTCTTGGCCATGGTGTCTATGTGGTTGGACAGGACAGGCTATTGGTGATGCTCACTTCAATGAACTTAAAGCTCTCAACCCTCTCAACCTCAGCACTGTTGACGTAGGCATGTGTACGCACACTGCGCCCCTTCCTGAAGTCAATGACCAGCTCTTTTGTTTTGCTGACATTGAGGGGAAGGTTGTTGTCATGACACCATGTCACTAAACTCTCTATCTCCTTCCTGTACTCTGACCGACTCATCATTATTTGAGATATGGCCTACTATGGTGGTATCATCTGTGAACTTGTTGATGGAGGTGTCGCAAAATCTGGCCACACAGTCATGAGTGTATAGGAAATAAACCCTACATACCTCTTTCAAATATTTATCCACTTTTGAATGTTACTATTGAGTCAGCTTCAGCTACTCTTTCAGGCAAAGCATCCCCAGTCACAGTTGCAAAACACAAATGCTGCCTTATGACACTTCTACTTCTTTGGCTGGTGTTTATTCATTGCAAAGAAAGTAATTTTACTGCTCCTTTTATCAAACGTTATTCGAGGTTTTAAAAGCAGTTACTGGCATTATTGACATAACGTGTTGAAATATGCTCAGCTGCTGTCCAAATTTTGGCATTCACCTTTACAACCAGGCTTTGTACAAAACATTACCTGTAGACAGCTGACCAACTCATTTCTTTCCTGATAGCAAAAGAAAAATCAAAATACAATGCCTCAAGCAAGAAGTCCACATCGCCTTTTACATTTCATTTCTTCTTAAGAAGAATTGAACCTTAAATATGGAATTGAAATGTTATTAATGACTCAGTTCTCTATAATTCTATTCCCAAACTTACATATGTTCCTGTCCCTGTGCTACTATTCTGTTTAATTACTTTTAATATTTTATAAGCTGCCTTCATCATGCAGTGACTCTATAGCAACATCATCTGTGGATAGTTTCTAAATATATAAAACAATTTCCAGGGAGATGCTTAATATGTACTTATGTGTGATTAATCTTTTTTTACTTTATGATATTATAAAAAGACTTTGTCAGAAAAAGGTCCCGTTCAAGTCTGAATTAGACAGTCAAGTTTTTTTTAAAACTACATTATACCATCGATGGAAGTTATTGTTGACAGCGATATTAGCTGGAACCTGTTCAGCAGTCTTCTTGTTAGACAGTCCCTCCAGAATGGGGACAGATTATTTTCACTCAAATTCTGAGGTGACTAATTTGGGATCTGCAGACTCCACCATAGGTGGGACAGGAAGTGTTTGATGGGTGGCTAGTGTGGGAGGTGGTGCGCCCCTTTGGCTGATTTCCCTGAACTTCTGTGTGCTGCCAATGCAGGCACTCAAAATTTTCAATGCCATCTCAAATGTTACATCTCTGCTTACCGTGGTCGTGGGCTAAGGATTTCCATGGATCATACCTTTTCAAGGAGAATTTGAGAATATCCCTGAATTGTTTTCTTTGCTCACCTGGTAATCTATAGCTGCAATGGAGCTTGGAGTAGAAGTGTCTGTTTTGTGAGTCTGGTGTCAGGTTTGCAAACAGCATGGTCTGCCCAGTGGAACCAACTGAGTGTAATGACAGTCCTGATGCTGGGGACGTAGTCCTGGGAAAGGATGCTGACGTTGATTCAGATATCCTACCAGTGAGCTTCGAGGATTTTTGCAGCCAAGATTGGTGGTACCTCTACACTGCTTTGAGGTACCTGCTGAAGGTAATCCATGTCTCAGAAGTATACAGTAGGATGGGGATCACAGCAAGCCATGGGGTTTGTGCAGGGTCTGAGATCTTGAATTTTAAATACTTATTCCCTCAGAGGACCAAAGGCTGTGCTGACACATTGAACGTGTTAGTGACATCACATTTACTGAGAAGTGACTCCCAAGGTATGTAAAATGGTCCACATTTTCCAGGATTTCCTTGTAGAACATTATCATTGGGGGACTGTGATGTGCACTGGGGGGCAGGTTGGTGGAGGAGTATTGATTTGTGAATATTGGGTGTTGGCCCATTCTCTCACATGCTTCAGTGAATGAAACAATGATGACTTGGAGCCACCAAACATCTGGTATGAAAGTGTGGTCTGCACACTGCACCTCCGTGATTGGGGTTAGAATGATCTTGGTTATGGACCAGAGGTGAAACAAAAAACAGAAATGGCTGGAAATACTCAGCAGGTCAGTCCACACCTGTGGGAAGAGAAACAGAATCGATGTTTCAGGTTGGAGACCCTTCATCAGAAGTGAAAAGAAGAAAAAAGAAGCTAGTAAAGCAGGGATGATAGGGGAGGGGGATGTCTCTGTTAGGGTGAAACTGAGGTGACCATAGGGGTAAGCCGGAAGCAAAGTTGTCTCTTCAATGGTGAATGGGAGCAGTTAATGAATGAGAACATAGAAAAAAGAATGTGGGAGTTGCAAAATGCAGAGCAGAAGGATATGCCCAGAAGGTCAGGCTGGGCACATGCTCTACTCCCAGATAGAGAAAAAGAAGCAAGCTAAGCCAATATCACAGATGGTGCTTTTTTTTCATCTCTCCTGGACTTGTCACAAGGTAACAGTCCCATTGTGCCTACAGACAGACAAAATCCAAGCTGTGATCTAGGGAGCAGTTCTTTGTCTCATGGGAGGTGATGGTTGAGAAGACCCAATGGTAGACAGCACAAAAACTCTTGTGTTATTACCACAACTGGATCCATCTCATTTCTTGTATTATGGCATCTATGAGGTCCACTAGCACTTCCTCTTCTTCCAAGGTACGGGGGACGAAGCTGTGAATTTGTGTCTATAGATGCTCTCTACCAAGTTTTAGAACTTCAGCAGGGACACTGTCTGCTCCTGAAACCTTTTGTTTTTTCCATTGATATATAGCCTTTTCAAGATCTTGTTATTCTGTAATGGTGATAGTTTACTGAGGAATAGAGTTAAAGGCATTTTTGTTAAGGGCTGGGTTATGGTTGAGGAGTTCTTCAAAGTGTTCACTAATAATCTGGTTCCCTGTGCCCAATATGGGTTTCACTGGGACCATTCATGTCCAGACATCATTGCACCCATGGTCCAAACTTGGTTAAAAGAAGGGAATTGCACCAGTTCATTTGAAAGCAACTGCCCTATACGTCAAAGAAGCATTCAATCAGGTGAGGCAACAAAGGGCTGTCTAAAACTAAAATCGGTGGGGATCAAGAGTTAACTCTACAGAAATTATCTCAAACAATGTGTAATTGTTTAAGACTAATGATGTCAGACCTTGAACATTAGGTTAGGAGTTTCTCAGGATTGTATCCTCAGTCCAAGTACTGTCAGCTATATCTACAATGGTTTAATCACCATCAGAAGGTCAGAAGGAGAGTCACCTTCTGATGATTTCACTTCTGAGCTATTATAATACCTCAGATAATGAAGCAGTCCATGGCCATATGAAGCAAGATGCAAACATATTTTACATCACACACATGTCTTGAAATGACTACCACCAACAAGAAAAGGACCAACTTGTTACAAAACAATGTTTTTTTTAAAATAAATATTTGTTTGGGAGATGTGGGCATCATTGATCATATCAGCATTTATGGTCCATGTCTAATTGCATGAGCTCAAGTGGAAGTTAAGGGTTAACCACAGTGATGGTTCAGGAGGTCACTTCTGGCCCTAAATTGAAGGTTTAGTCTTCTGTCCAGTAGTTCTTAACCACAATACCCTTATCATACCCAAACCCAATATCAGCATCTTGACAGTCACTGTTGAACAAAAACTTAATTCATTCACCCAGAGAAATGTAAGGGAAGACCATCACCTGTCTTCTATGTGACTGGGTCAAGATCACGGCACTCCCTACCTAAGAGCTGTTGATGTAACTCCACTTCAAGGACTACAACAGTCTGTGTGAAAGACCAAAAATTCAATTCTCAAGAGAAAATAGGAAGGGATACAAATTGTTGATCAAGTAATCTCCATATTCTGAGAATGATATAATAAAAAATGAGTAATTCCAACCATTCAAATACATGACTAAGATTTTAATTCAAGTCCTACGCTGCTGAAGTTTTAGCCCATGTGGTCAAGTGTAATGATGCACTAATGTCACAAGTTTAAATAAAGTCATTGATATTAACAGAATAGTTTCAAAACCATGTCAAGGGGGTCCCAGAATGTGAAGTTATACATAATAGTCAGGTTCTGGTTTTGATAGTTTAATGATTAGTTGACGTCATTCATTGCCACAACATCTGCATGATAGCCTGTGTATTTTCTCACGGTACAATTGTCTTTTTATGTTCTGCCTTGTCTGATGTCTACTCTTCAATGTTACAATACTGCCCCGTTGAGGCAGTTTGTTGGACTATTCTCAGATTAACATTAAAGATTAATGATTTGAGCCCTGAATAAATCTTACTGTTGATCACAAAAGAGTGTTTAACACTGTCATTGTTAAGTAGATTACTCAACTGGCTATTTCGCCATTGCCAGTCATGCTTTTGCAAATCCGTAAATCCTGTTTCCAGACTAACACAATTTAACAGAAGATTGACTGTCATTCATTGGCAAATCAGTATTCCCTCCTACTCAAAAACATAGGTCAAATGGAAGCACAAAGATCTGAAGGAGGATAAAGAAAGGAAATGGAACAAATTTACTAAGTCAGAGTATGAACAACACACACGTCTTTTGAGGTTAAAACTAGCCTATTGTGAATGAATAGAAACTGTGACAGAGGTTATCACAATGAATTGTGAGTTAAGTTTGAATTGCCTTGTCAGAGTTTAGTAATGTAACGATTATATTGTTCTGATAATGTTACTTTGCTTCAAGAAAGGAAGATTAATTTAAGCCACTTATTGTGCTGGCTGTTTCTGGTCATGACCTCATCTGCTGAGCATGATCAGAGCAATACCATGTAAAGTGTTCTTTGTTTTATTCTTGGAAAACTGAATCAAATGAATATTGCAATGTGGGCTTTTTCCATTTTTTTTAGATCCCTTTCTGTGAAGCTTCTCACAAGAGTCCAGTAAAATAAGCTTTATTTTAACCACTTTAACCTGGGTGCCATTTGATCTCTCTTGGTGTCCACTACATCCCAGACCCGCTGATCTCATTGCCCCTCCTCTCTTGCATTTCAAATTAAAACTTGTTTCATTTCAACTTTTCCAGTAACAATAAAAACATAATGACTGGAAACGTTAACTCAATTCTTCTCCACAGATGCTGCCTGGCATGCTGTGTATTTTCTGCATTTTCTGTTTTATTTCAGAAATAATCTATTGTGTAGCAAAGACTTATCAATGATGGAATGAATTTAAACATGGCAGGATGCTGCTGAGAAAGCTTTTAACAGAGAAGGGCAATCAGAATTAATCTTAATTCTGTCCACAGATGCCCATAACATGGTGATCCAACGTTTTCTGCTTTTATTTCAGAAGTTATGTCAACTTATTTAGAGATAAAAATTTGTGATTGTTTTAATGGCTTTCATCATGGAGTAACTTTGAATGGTTTGAATATTTGGAAGATGAATCCATGAATGTACTACTTGTCTTTCTTTAACCCATCAAAAATGTGAATGTTCCTGAAGATAGGATGATTAAGTGGTTTCATTGGAGGACCAGGGAATCAGACTCTTGGATGAATGATCTAGAGAGGCAGGAATTGAAATTTCATCTTGCACTTACAGAATTTCAATTCACTTTTAAAAAATTCTGGGAAGTAAAAATTGGTCCTAATAAAAGTGATCATTAAATTGGGAGTTTATCATAAAAACTCAGTTGAAAGCCTTTTGACTTTAATGAAACAAAATAAGTGCTTCTCTCCCATATCATCGACCTCTCTGTAATGCACAGAACCAAAGCATACAATATTTGCGAGGTGCAAGATTCCTTCTACTGTAACACCAATGTTAAATCAATCATTACATTTTTACTGACATTCATGTAATTAGCAGATCTCTGGTGCAATAAGATAGTTTCAAGTCCCACACTACTGAAGTTTTAGTCCATAAGGTCAAGTGTAATGATGCACTCATGTCATAAGTTTTAAGTAATTGATATTGATAAAATTGTTTCAAATCCATGATCTGGGAAAAAAAGTGTGAATTATACATGATAGTCAAGTATATTGTTCTGTTCTGATAGTTTAACGATTAGTTCATGTCATTTATTGCCACAAGAGCTCCAAATTACTGTGCACAAGTTATTGCAAGGTAGCGGAAACCTGCTTTCACGGACGCAGATCTGCTATGTATTACCAGTATTTTCTATTTTAATTTAAATTCTGTTTATATCTGGTTCAAGCTCAAACTTCCAACAGTTCCTTGCTTCATGTTATTATTTATCACTGCCAGTTTGGCTGTCGTTCTGTACGTTCTGGCGATAATTACGCATCATACTCTTAATAATCTGAGCTCCTTTCCATCATGCACTGCTGAGATTAACACATGAAATATTAAATATTCCTAAAGCTGAGTCTTATGATTGGACAAACACTGCAGTGAGTTCTTTTTTATATTTACTCCCAGGACGTGGGTATCAGAAGGAAGTTTTGCATTTAGTATCCAGATTTCGGTCCCCCTGAGAAGGCTGAGGTAGGCCCTATCATTACAGTGCTGCAGTCTGTGTGGTGTGGGTGCTCCCACTGTTCTTTTAGAATCCACTCAATTCAATGACAATGAAGGAACAGCAATTTTAACAATTCAGGATGGTGCGTGCCTTGGAAGAAATTCTTAACATGATAGTGGTTTTTTGTGCCTCTTGCCCATGTCCTTCCAGGTCTAAGGCAGTTTCATAGCCTAAATGACTTGCCCCAGGTCATCCTGTAGATAGTATACACTACACTCATGGTTTAAAATGATGGATGGGGTGTCAATCAAATGGACCGCTTTGTCCTGAATGGTGATGAGCTTCTTGAGTCCTATTGCATCTGCACTCAATCAAACATCCTGATTTCTGCCAAGATGGTATGAGTGGACTGAACAAGGCAAGAAAATGCCCATTTCTTCAAATTGGACTGAATGCTGCAAGACTCCAATCCATTTATCTTCACAGAACTCTAACATGTGATGTAACACCAAGAAATTAACTATCTGAAACAGTATCGGCATCTCGACAGTGGAACAGTTTCTAGAACTGGCAGGCCTCTAGTTCAGGCAAATTGCTCTGATATTCCTCTAAATAGGCTCAATAAAAAAACCTAAAATGATGCAATCATGTTCCTAATGAGTGTTAAGCTATTTGGTGGCAACTAATTGGTAATTATACACAGTTGCAGTTCAACAGTTAGAATAGCAATTTTCATATTCTCTTATGATAATTGCTGCTCACAGTATCTTGGGTCATCGATTGAAAACATATTTTCAATAATGGTTTAGGCAGTTTAGTTAATTAAAAATGAGGTCCTCGACCTCCCTGAGTTACTGCATAGCACTACCACATTAATGACACTGTAGAAAGCTGAGATTTTTAAGAACTGGGATCAGTGAGTCAAAATACATAAAATTAATTGATAAATTACTTAGTTTACCAAATTAGGAATGTTACATAGTATTTCACAGATGTTACAATTCTGCTAGCATGTTCGATTGATGGTGAAAGTTTAATATTGGGAAGTTGGAATAAAGTTACTTCACACAGTATAACAGAATAATAGACTGTGTTAAAAGCAAAAAAAACCTGCAGATGCTGGAAATCTGAAATAATAAAAGAAAATGCTGGAAATACTCAGCAGGTCAGGTAGCTTCTGCAGGTTTTTAAAAATTAATGTTTCAGTATGATGACCTCTTTCCAGAACTGAGAAAGTTTGGAAAACGGGCATGTTTAAAATTGTAGGGAATGGGGAGGGACAGACAGAACAAAGGGAATGTCTATGACATGGTGGAGACCAAGAAAGGATGGATGGCACAGATTGGTATCAACGAGGAGACGATGGTGAAGGTTAGTTAATGACGGCCCATGTGTCTGCAGGAAGTGTAAATAGAGGACAGAAAAGGAGCAAAGGACCTACTGGAACTGTGAGATATAGAACAGAGCAACTGCTGGGGATCTGAAACAAAGGAGAAGTCTAGCAGGTCAGGCAGCACCTGAGGAGAGAGGAAAATTGAGTTGTAACAAAACAGGCCAGGGATTGAAAAGCAAAAATAAACTGCAGATGCTGCAAACCTGAAACAAAAATAGTAAATGCTGACAACACTCAGTAGACCAGGCAGCATTCATGGGCAGAGAAAAAGAACCAGTGCCTCAAGTTGACAGCATGAAAGATCGTCAATCTGAAATTCCAATTTTTTCTATCCCCCTAACCCCACTGCCAACGACACCACTCGGCCCAACAAGCAGCACAGAAATCCCTTTTCTCACACTAAAACTAGCCAGATCAGACACAAACTGGAAAAGCTGGTTATCTGAAATTAGTTGAATTCATTGTTTAGCCTCAAGAGCTGCAATATGCCTGGATGGAAGATGAGAAGTTGTTCCTCAAGCTAACGCTGGGCATCACTAGTAATACCATAAGAGACCAAAGAGAGCATGTCATTGTGGGAGAACGATGGAAAATTAACATTGTAGACAACTGAAAGTTCAGGGTCATCCTTGCAAACATAATAGAGGTCAACTAATCTGTATTTGGTTTCTCAAATGCAGGAGACACCGCATCTCAAGCATCAAAAGCAATGCACAAAAGTGGAAAAATGCATTTACCAATTTTCAATTGCAGTCTTTTGCAATTGAAATTCCAGGCATATAGGAATATAACTCAGAAGTTGTTGGCAATTCTGTGGTGTAATTTTACAGGAGATCCATATCAAAAATACAATTCAATTCAGTAATAATAATTTATACCCAAAACAAATGCTTAAGTAATTTTATTTCTATTTAAAAAATACATTTTGATTTTATTTGCTGTGTTGTTAACTGTGAATATTTCCAGTTTTTATTCCATCCATTTGTTTTTATCTTTTTAAACCTAAACAAGCTATTATTTTCCAACTTTGCTTAATAAAACTCGCAGCTTTCTTTTTATCTCCCCATAACTCTCACCATTTATTTTGTGGGAGGGATCGTTTTTTTAATCAGTTTTTTAACAGTTAACATGAATTTTTATAGGTATTTTCCATGCCAGAATTATGTTGACATTATCATTATCACTTCACAGATGTGAGAAAGCTGTGTTTTGATGTTTCAACTCTTTTGTGGTGCTAGAGAGAATAAAATTTTGGCATGAGATACATGTCAAGATCCTCATCCTCTCTCTGTATGTAGATTAGAGACTATTTCCTTTATCAGGTGCAAAAGTGCACAGATTTCATTTAATTTGCTTATGTTTCCCTTTAAATATTGGTTTAATTCACCATGCACAGCTCTACAATGCCTAGGTTTAATGACAATGGAAAATCTGTGTCGAATGTAATTGTGTCTAAGATGGGAATATCTGAAGTATCGGGATAAAATCTTCACCACTGATAAAATGAAGTATTAAGTGAGGAAGTGGTAACTAAGGCATCGTTGATCATGTAATTTCTCCTCATTTTACACTAAACCAATAGTCTTTTATACATTTTTTGTTGTACTGAAATATCTAAAATGAAACTGACAACCACAATCTAAGAGCAAAGACGTAAGTATTAAATAGAATCTAACATGTGCAGCAATAAAATTGTGCTCTAAGGTATTACTATCTGTAGCCATAGCTGTGCTAATTAGGTCCTGTTACCATAGAGATTGGACAACGAGATATTATTAAGTAGCAGTTTACAGCTTAGTTACAAGTAATTCTCTTCCTTTTCCTCTATCTTATATTCCTGGAATAGTTTTTTAATGCATTTTCCTTACTTGTTTCTTTTGGAGACTTCTAAATTGCTGGTTTACAGATGTCTCTTTATGCAATATTATTTTTACACTGTGTGATATATTTTGAAAAATTCTGCATGAGTATACAGGACGGAACTTTTAACATTAACAAGGCAATAAATCAAGCAATATCTAGTTGGCTACCCATCATACACCCAAGGGAAAACAAAAAAACGGGAGAGGTTTAACAATTGCTGGAGCCATACGATTTCCTGGTATGTGTCAATAGAATTCTCACTTCCATGCTGAAGATTACATCCAGTAACATAGTAACTGAAATTCGTTGATTCTCCCACCTCCATATCCACCAGCTTAACTAATGTCTATAAAGAATAATATTGTTTGTGGGAGCTTGCTGTGCACAAATGGCTGTCACATTTCCGACGATGCAACAGTGACAGAACTTTAACCAGTACTTCTTTTGCATAGAATGCTCTGAGACATCAGGTGAGGGAGATGAAAGCTGCTATATAAATGCAAGTATTTCCTAAACCATTGGTCCCCTCCCTCAACTGTTCACTTTCCTCCTGAGGTGAACTTCCTTCAGTTTTTAGTCCTGCCTGCATCTATTACTTGATGGTGCATGGAGAGAGTTGATGTAAAATTCAGAAGTTGTGCCCATCATCCTTATACAGACTGAACATGAAATAACATAGGGCTGGCACATTGGTGCAGCTGGTAGAGTCGCTGCCTCACAGAGCCAGAGACTCAGGTTCTTTCCTGACCTCAGGTGCTGTCTGTGTTCATTTGTGCATTCTTCATGTGACCTCATGGGTTTCCTCCAGGTGATCTGGTATCCTTCCTCATTCCAAAGGTGTGTGAGAAACAGGTTGCTGGAGGAACTCAGTGGGTCAAGTAGCATCTGTGGAGGAAAGTGGACAGTCAACGTTTTGGATCGTGTCCCTTCATCTGGGCTGAAGGATTAGAGGGGGAGATAGCTAATATAAAGAGGGATGGAGCAAGAGCTGACAAGCGATAGGCAAATCCAGGTTAGGAGGGGTTGATTGGCAGATGGAGTCAGGTGGGGAAGAGAGGGGTGGAGATAGGATAGAGGCTGGGGGATGATAGGTGGAGGCAACAAAGGGCCACAGATTATGGAGTCCGATAAGAAAGGAAGAGGAACTGAATAAGGGAAGGATGGTGAACAGATGGAAAGAGTGGGGGGAGGGGATAGGGAGCCCAGTGGGAAGAGTGTGTGGGTGACAGGCAGATGGAGTATGTAGGGGAGGGGAAAGAAATAGGCAACTGGGGTGGGTGAGGGAGAGGATGGTTTGGAAAAAAGGGTGTTTGTGAGAGGGCCTGGGTAGATCGGAGAGAGAGAGGGACACGGGGGAACAGGTTACTTGAAATTGGAGACTTCAATGTTCATAACATCATGCAGACTACCTGACCATCTGCCAATCAAAGCCTCCTCTCCTGGATCCATCTATGGTGTACTAGTTCTCGCACAAGCCTTCCCTCTCGCCTCTTTATACTGGCTATCTCCCCTCGACTCTTTCAGTCTAGATGAAGGGTCTTGACCTGAAAAGTCGACTGACCCCACAGATCTGCCTGACCCGCTGAGTTCCTTCAGCAGCTCTTTTTTTGCTTCCAGATTCCAGCATCTGCAATCTCTTATGTCTCCAAAGATGAGCAGGTTGGCATATTAATTGGCCACTGTAAATTGCCCCTCGTGGTAGAATCTGAGGGGAGTTGAGAATGTGAAGAGAATTAAAAAAAGGGGTTAATGTAGAATTTGTGTAAACGAGTGATTGAGGGTTGGCCTGGACTTGGTTGGTCGAAGGGACTGTTTCCATGTTATATCACTGTACCACCAGGTGTTACATGAGTAATTACATCATCTAGTGTGCACCTGATGCCAGAATAGTGACTATAAGTGTCTAATCCACTTTCTTGGCTGTTGTCATTTCACCTGGAAATTAATTTCTGTATGACCTACTGTATGATTCTGTATCTCTCTCTGACTCTCTGAATATGCCTGTCAAACAGAATGGACATAGTAGTCTAATCAGAAACATTGGATAGCTCTGCCAAAGTGCACAGTTTGGATTAAAATCCCACTGAATATTATATCAACACTTGAAATTAATTACTAATATAATAGTCATCTGAATGTACTTAAATTGTACCAGCTACACAACTTGCCTTAAAATAAGAACGTTTAGCATATTATGTTGCTTTAACAATAATATAAAGTGGGTAAAACAGTGAAAGATTGGATTAAAATGGACGTCTCCACTCTGTGTAAAGCAGGTTTGCTCAGGGCATCTGGCTCATATATTCCTAATGAGCAACCAGCTACTCAGTGAAGCCCCCTGCTACCTGCCCACTTGTAACCTTACTGTGACCTTGAGGTGTGAGTCATTTCCCTATTGCATTTTTTTTCAAATTACTCTCGTTTCCTCTTTAGCTTTTGGAAACTCAATTTATTTTCTCAGCATTGTTTGCTAGATTATATTCCTCACAAAAAGTGATAGATTCTTGGTGTTGTTTTCAAGTATTTGAGAACATTAATGAGATCAAGAGAAAATTAGATGATTCTCTGGAGAAAAGAAGCCAAAACTAGATAACAGAGGCTGATCTATTTGAAATGAATCTATTTTGGGGGTTAGTACCATTTCCCTAATTGTAAAGCTTATGCCCTTACTTCAAATTCACATTCATTGGCTTCAGATTATTAGGATTCTCAGTGAAAAACTAACATTAGAACTCTTCTTATTTATTTCAACTTAAATTCTATAATGCCTATTTGATATATTGAATACCACTGACTTGCTTTAACAGTGTTAGTGCAGGATAAAGCAGATTTGTTCCAGAATTGTCAGTTTAAAAGTTACAAGGTACCACTCAGTTCCATGGTAATGATGTGGAAATGTGCTAGAATAATTCACTTCTACTTTCTACCAGTAGAGGAAGTTTAAGTAAAGGCTGGCATACCTAGTAAACTGCACCTCCTGGTAATGACAGCAAACAAGACTAATGTATGGTGGAAGCAAGAATAATATTGATAGTAATCTCCTTTAGTGACTTCAACCTATAATTTACTGTTATGGTTCAAAGATCAGTGGACACAATTCATTATTTCCTTATGCTTGAATGCTACAAATCAAGTGAAATAAAGCAATAATGCACAAAAAGGTGCAGAGTGTGATTAGATTATGTGATTATTGAATTAACAAGAATTTAAAGACTCAGTAGATATTGCACTGACTTTCATTGCATTTGTACAATATGATATTCTGGATCGGTTGTTGGATCTTCACATTTCTGCAGTCATCAGTGTGAAATATTCATATATTCCTCTTATGAAGTATTGTCTATATATTATTGTTGCCAAGGTGTTGCAAGTCGAAGGGTTAAAGTTTGAACAGCTGTACTGAGGTGACACCAAAACTGGATTAATTTCAAAGAGAAACAGTTGTTATTACTAGATGTTCATGAAGCAGGCAGGAAATGAAAAGTCTCATGCAATATTATAGTTGCACAGAGAACAACACACTGTTCTATATTATCAGTCAATTTCATTGAACATCTATTTCTCTATAACACTGAATCATCTTATTTTCATTTAGGAAAATGAGATCAAAATTCTGAGTGGGATTTCTGCAAGTGGAGATCCTGCCCATTGAGGGTGGAAGTAATGTTTTTCTTAATTTGAAACTCAGGTAGGAAAAACACTTTGTTCTGAGCTGGAGATGGAAACTTAAAGAAATAATTGACATTGAATTAAATATGAAGTACAGGACCTCCTTGCAATAATGAGTGAAAAGGCACACGTGTATTGACATTTTTAATAAGAGCAATATTGCCTTCTTCCTCTAACCTAATCATTCTTACATACATAATTGTTATATATGAAGTAGAAATTAGAATGTACTGCACATTTTTGTCAGGTGTAAAATAAATACAGAAAAGCAGAGACTACAGCAGTGGATAAAGCAATCACAGTCCACACCAATGTAGGTCCAACTGCTTGCACCTGAAAAAGCGGCCCCTACTTAATTTTAACTGATGGATGCATAAAAGAGGCATTAGGCCCCTTAATTATGTAAAGCAGAGTCCTCATGCCTGTTAAAGTATCTAAACTTTGGTGATGAAGAACAGAGCAGGTATCAGAATTTAAAGACTCTTTCAGTAAATATTGCACTGTCTTTCATTGCATTTGTACAATATGATATTCTGGATCGGTTGTTGGATCTTCACATTTCTGCAGTCATCAGTGTGAAATATTCATATATTCCTCTTATGAAGTATTGTCTTTATATTATCATTGCCAAGGTGTTGCAAGTCGAAGGGTTAAAATTTGAACAGCTGTACTGAGGTGACACAAAATTGGATTAATTTCAAAGAGAAACAGGCCATTAAAATGGTGCTTTTGTTTAAAAAGCCACACAGAGCTAGGAAGAGCAGGAGTGGTTTGGCTACACTTCAGTTTCAGCACCAACCTGACCTTTGCTGCTGATAGGGTAGGCAGTTTAGCACTGATGCCTCCATACACAGGTAAGCCGTTTGCCAAGGCACTACCAAAGCCAGCACTTTGCTCTGCAAATGTTATTAAAGTCAGGGAACGAAATTCCAACCAGTCATTCACCTGTTGGTCTGGGTGATCATTGGTTGCACAGCTCCAGCCTTCCACTCATGCATGGACCCAGACTAACTCCTAGGCACCAGGGCCACCGAAAAATCTTCAATACCAACTAATTGCACAATGATATCTCTATTGGGATTCAATATTAAAGGGATTTCATCCAAGAGCAGTCTCATGAACGTGGCTGTGCAATGAATACCAGGCCAGAATGGGCACAAGCCACATTACTGATAAGTTACTGCACTCTGCAACAACTTCCAGCAATTAGAAGGGGTGAAATGCAAATTGATTTCTACCCCACTGTGATAAGACTATTGAATGGTTCCCTTATACAATGAGATGGACTATGACCTCACGATCTACCTTGTTGTGACCTTGCATCTTATTGCACTGCACTTTCTCTGTCACTGTGACACTTTGTACTGTTATTGTTTTTACCTGTACTACATCAATGCACTCTGTACTAACTCAATGTAACTGCACTGTGTAATGAATTGACCTGTAAGATCGGTTTATAAGACAAGCTTTTCACTGTACCTCGGTACAAGTGACAATAATATACCAATACCAATACCCTTTTTCATCATACATTTAAATATTAAAATCCAAGTTGTCAAAAAGTAAAATAAAACATTATTTTCTGATGACTTTCTATCCTGAGTGCTTGAGCAGTAATATACAAGGGGCAAATCAGTTTCACTTCATCTTAACAACTACACATTACAAATGTACCTCAGTGCACTCATGAGCAGTATTGCATGAGATTGACAAGTTGGTAGTGTAAGAAATAGTCAAAGTTGAGTTTATTGTCATCTGCACAAGTACATGTATGCACAGGTGAAATGAAAAGCTTACTTGCAGCAGCATCACAGGCACATAGCATCATATAAGCAGCATTCATAAGAAAAAAACAAATTAAACATAAATTATACACAATTTTTACAAGAAAGAGCAAATTAGAGCAAAAAAAAACAAAGTCCATTTTAGTGCAAGGTAATCAAAGTAGTCACAGTGTTGCTTAAACTGTAGTAATTAAGGTTGTGCCGGTTTGTTCAAGAACTGCATTGTTGGAAGGAAGTAGCTGTTCTTGAACCCGGTGGTGTGGGACTTCAGGCTTCTGTACCTCCTGCTTCTGTACCTTTTCCACTCACTAAACTTATTATATGTTAATGCTTGTGTATTCTGTTCCACTTCTGAAATCTATTTCTACCAGCCACCACTATACTTTGCATTTAGCCCTGGTAGATCAGGACAGATTTCTACTCCACTGTCTCCCTATTAACACGAATAGACATACTCAGTGTTGTTACTTTTCATCTGAAATTTAAGTCATGGCAGTGCTGACTTACTTGCTGTGAACTGAAAAAAGAACCCTTTCAGCTGTCACAACATCTCTGCATAATTTCACCTTGAAAATGTCAGGCAGTTTTCAAAACACCTTTTCAAATAATAGATCACATCAACCTTATGTTTAGGTATAATAAATCAACCTTCAGATATTCTGTGCAGTTATTCATGCAATTTGTTGAGGAGGATAACATTAACTATATTTTCTGGTGAGCGCTCTCACCATGACACCCACAAGCTCACAAGTCATTCAGTTCATCTGTGGGTGTTTTTGTCTTTTTCCCATAATTGCTCCATTACAGACTTCCCAACATCAGTGCAAGCATTAAATCATAATAAGTCCTTTGCAAAATATCATGTTGGGGTGATTATTAACACAGGTAATTGCAAACATTCTTCAGGGCATAGATTCATGTCTCGTACTTGTATAAATATAATGATCCTGTGATTAATAAGTGGATGGGATTTTCATTATGACCTGGACAATTAACCATCAATCTTGTTTAAAATGAAGAAGGCTGATTTATAATGCAGTGGATCTCTCTGAGTAGCAAAATGAGTCACTCTTACCTTGTTTGTACTTTTATTGGGGATGAATGACTTGACATACTTTTAAAGGCACAATTATGAGACCCTCAGGTATGATATTCTAGGAATTTTATATTTAGACATTTAGTTGAACTTTGTCCTTCCTTCAGAAAGTAGTTTTTCATGACGTACAGTTAAATTTCATTTTTTGCCAGTGTTTATGCCCATCTTTTAAACATTCTGTTAAAGATTGAATAAGCAGAGAAAGATGCTGTACTGTTTTGAACCTTAAAAAAGAGAATGTATTAAAATTAATAACACATTAATCCCACCCCCTCCTTCCCAAGCATATTACACTTTCAGAAGCAGGGGAACCATGGACCTTTAAGAACTTCTCCTTGAGTTAGTTCAGCAGAATTAATTGTTTATTAGAAGAAATCTCCAAGTACAGTTATTCTGCCCAGAATTTGGTTTAAGCATGGAAACTGTCATTATATGAGAACGAACAGCATTATGAATATATATTTAAGATTTTTGGGAAGCCTGAGTGTATAACATAATTCCTTGGAGTTTGGTGATGAATTGGCGTCTCAATTGCCAATGCGTCAGATTTAGTTGTTCACATGTATGGAAAAGGTTCAAATCCTCCTCTTGGCCTTCCAGTATACTTTTGAGTATCCTCTATTATGATTCTCTACATGACGCAAATTGTGCTATTGAATTAGGGTAACTGAATAGGAACAGTCCTCTTTTTATTCAATGAGATTTTTCTGATTAGGGAAATGCACGCTAAGATCACATTTGTATCATTATGTGATCTTATTGGAAACTATGGTCATGCTAGTACCCCTATTGACGGGAGTGAGAAGTGGAGTGACGGGAGTGAGAAGTGAGAAGTGGAGAAATTGTAAATTCATTGCTTAGCACCTAGTGGTTGGTATTTGTGGTAAAACTTAACATTTGTGAGTTTTCCTACAATGTGTACAATTCATAAGTTGTATTAATAGCCATAGAGAGAGATAGGAACATCAAGTACCCAAGATTAAAATCCTAATTTAAATTACAACTATATTGTCAGAATGAACAAAAGTGCTGTGCAAGCCATTAACTTAATTTCAAAGTGTAATCACCATTATTATACATACAAATGTGCAAAGAGAGGAATAGCAAATGAATCTGTTTTAGTGGTATTGACTGAAGGAATAATGTTGTCCCAGATTCCAAGGGACCTCCCTATATTTTTCTTGACATGGTCCCATGAGACCTTTTATTGTCTAGAAATTCATCAACAATCAGTAGCGCATCACATTGCAATCTGCTTCCCAAACTCAGTTCCATTGATGAATGTTGTTCACCTCCATAGACAGCCAGTTTAATTTTTCATCTGAAAGGTAGCACCTCTGCCAGTGCAGCATTCCCTTGTGTACACTGGATTATATGTTCAATGTCTGGTGTAGGGATTGAACTCCCTGTCTCAGGGAAAGAACCCTTTGAAGCTTTTACACAGTTAGTAGCTCTTCCTAAGCAATGTGAGTGAAGCCACCTGTTGCAACAGGGATAGGAGCCAAGTTGTGGAATTTAATTTGTAAGCTGAAAAGGTGCATGTGACATGCCTGGCATGAATTGGTCTTCCGTAAATTGTGATGAAGATGTGCTCATTCTTGGGGTCAGTACCAATATTTGCCTGACATATGGTGGTAGCACAGGTTTATTTTGAAAGCTGCAAAGGAAAAGTTCTTGAAAAGCAATACGTGATAAACAGATTTGCATGGGTCTTCCCTGCAATGCTGTAGTCAGTTATACTGAAAGAAAATTAATGGATTAAAATCTAAGAATACTTGGAGGTTTTATGTAGCTATAGTAATTGCATTAATAGGATTCATCTACAGAACCACGTGGCTCAAATCATCCCATATTATTTAATTTTGCAGGAATGCGTGAACCAATTGTTTCTTGTGCTTTCCAGATATCCAACCTACTGAACAGGGCTATCAAAGCTAAAACTTTAAATCTAGCTATCTCAGGTTGTGGTGATGACATTAAGCCATCTTTAGTTAGAGGAAAAGTAACACTTTATTTCAAAAGGGGATAGATACGCATAAGGTGGGAAAAAAAGTGTTGTCTGAAGTGAAGTGAAAGAAACATGTACATTAATTAATAATATCATACAACACAGAAGCAGGCCTTTCTGCTCAACTTGTTCATGCCAATCAAGATGCCAACCTGAGCTGGATAATACTTGGGCTAATCAGGTCCGGTTTGGATATTGTTAACTTGAGAACAAATTGTTTTTATATTTTTCATGCTGAGGAGATGAGGCCTGGGGCAGATCAGCCCTGATCATATTGAATGGTGGGGTAGGCTTGAGGGGCCAATTAGCTTACGTCTGCTTCTGTATCTTATGTTCATGGCTCAGGAGCAACTCATTTGCAATGATAGAGGTTTGTACCTTCTAATCATTTATGTAAAATATCAACAAGATCTGTTCAATGACATTTGACATGATCAGCCAAGGATGTTTCCATGACAACTCGGAAAGTTATATTTGGTGAGACTCCTGCAAATTTTCCTAGAAAAAAGCTGCAATTTTTAAAAATGGAAATTGACTCGCATATAATGCTTTCTTTCCACTCATGAAGGTATATCTGTTTAGTAAATGAGCTGAACACCTTGGTTAAACAAGATAATAATTACATGTTGAACAGGGGGAGCTGGTTATAGCAGAAGGATCTAAGCGCACAAGATATTAAAAGCAGTACATGTGAAAAAGACTATTAAAAAGATAATGGAATATTTGATTTTATGGCAGGAGGAATGAAATATAGAAGATGAGATGTAAAAGCAAACCTGTGTAAAATTTTAGAAAGACCATAGCAGGAATACTGTCCAGTTTTAAGTGATACACTGTGGTGGGGAAGGGGATATTCAGACAATAGAACAGATGCAACACAGACTTCAGGGATGCTATGGAGGTAAATACAAGTATAAGAAAGACTTTCTCATATATACGAATGTAAGAGCACCATGTGGTATGACCTTTGATGTACTGTTGTAACAGCCTGTGCCTTTGGTTGAATGCTGACTACTTCCAATGAAGGATGTAGCTCGATCCTTGTTATTTGCCTTAGCGTACAGCAACACAAAAATATCTGTGAATACTACATTATTGATAAGTCAGGGATGTTGCTGCTTGAAGGAGCAGGGCAATGACTGAGTGTGACATAATAGAGATGTGTCTCAGTAGGTAAAACAGTAGTGATGAGAGGCTGTGGACATGGCAGATATGTCAGCAACTTTGGGAAGTACAAGGGGACTCGGCCATTAATGTGCACATGGAATGAGCAGAGATGTTTTGAGAGGCTCTTGGCAGATTACAGAAACACAACATATAGCTGAATCAGAAGAAGTGAGCATTTACATAGCATTAAATTGTCTGTTGGGCTGTTGAATTGATAGAAATGGACAGAGGGCTGAGCTGAAAATGATGGTGTCCCTATTGGATACAGCAAAGCCAACTGATGTTATTGAACTTTCCTTGGAATGCTGCAGTTTTACACTACTTTCTTACCATGTTTCTTCACTTTATTGAGTTCTCATCATAAATTTTGTGCAAGGTGGGCTCTGGGCTCTGGGGCGAAGAACATATAAGCTATGTAGGACCAAGCTTAACAGTGTATCTCTCCTGGTCCTTACAAAGAGAATACTGTTGTCACATGATGCCTCAAGTTGTAGCATGGATGTACTCTTCAGCCACATAATGGAATCAGGTCATAAACTATTAATGACAAATGCATCTATCATTCTTATAATCCGCAAGAAATTTATGTACAAGTGTTAAAAAAAGCTTTGGCCATCACTTCGGGGGTTAATTACATTTAGAATTTTTAATTGGCATGCATTTCCCTCTGGTCATGGATCATGGCCCTTGCACCTTATTTGACTACCTGCATTGCACTTTCACTGTAACACTATATTCTACATTGTGTTACTGTTTTCTTCCTTTTATACTGCCTCAGTGTACTTATGCATGGAATGATCTGTCTGCAAATAAAGCTTTTCATTGTATGTTAGTACACATGACAATGATAAACCAATTACCAATGACCAATAAACCACAGGTGGAATTTTTTGAGCCAAAGTCGGCCATTCCAATAATGGCGACTTAAAGTCTAGATAGATAGATATATAGATATTTATTAGTCACATGTACATGAAACACACAGTGAAATGCGTCTTTTTGCGTTAATGAGAATGTGCTGGGGGCAGCCCGCAAGTGTCGCCACTCTTCCGGCACCAACATAGCATGCCCACAGATCCTAACCTGTACGTCTTTGGAATATGGGAGGAAACCGGAGCACTCAGAGGAAACCCATGCAGACACGGGGAGAATTTACAAACTCCTTACAGACAGTGACAAAGTTGAACCCGGGTCGCTGGCACTGCAATAGTGTTACGCTAACTGCTACACTACCGTGCGGCTAAATATTATCTTGCTGTTACGTCTGGATTACTGCATGGACTATTGCACATTCAAACATATGGGCTGACATGAATACCTTCTGAGGAAGCAACATCAAATATGGAATGAGGCATCTTTTAATTGGATGTTGGAAGGTGGCATGAGTGCTCCCTGAACCAAGGCTGCCTGACGTGGGGCTACAGAGTACTGGTTCTGAAGATGCACCAAACATATAGATTGAAGAACATCCACACTGAGCTTATGGGACCTTTCAGCATTTTCTCTTTTTAATTATTGAAGGTCTAGTGAAGTTCAGCTTAATGTAACAGGCCACAGTTAAAGATCTGACTGAAACTCACCACTATCTGATATTTAACTGGACTGCGGTGAGTAGTGTTGTCCTTCTGACTATGGTTCCTGAGCCATGTTGACTCAAATCAGCAGGTGTTATACCTTTCCTTATCACTTCTCCCATCTCTAATGATCCCATCTAATACCAAATTTGGGAAAAAAAGTCTCCTTCGCTGGTGTTGCTGCCCATTCTTTCCTGTAGTGCTATGTACAAACATGCATTCCCCCATGTCTAGATGCAATTTGTTGATGCAATTTCTGCTGACCCAGGTTGACTTTATCACTATGCATTGAGTCCTCTTTAGACATTATATGGCCATACCAGAGATCGAATATGGGTGGCACATATGTCAAAAGGTTCATGTTGATCAATTAGTACATGAATGTGGTCAATTGACACAATATTTAGAAGTTGGTGATCAAGAATATGGAATGCAGGAGCTTTGTGACAAGTTACATGTTGGGTTCCATGGTGCAGTCATTGCTGAGCAAGATATGGGTCAGGAAGTGTTGGAGGCGTAAAAATCCAGTGGATGACATACAACCCAATGAAGGAGCTGATGCTTCAAAATGGAGGGTGTCTAATGGACACTACAAGGTTGACGAAGACACCTTTGCAATTGAGGAGATCTCTAGAGGTTAAGAAAATCTGTAAATCATGATAAATATTTAACCTTACATATATACTGTATTCCTGTGTAGAATTAGATACTGAGGATATAATGCAATGCATGTAGATAGTGATGATTTGTATGGATTTGTTACTTTGTCTTAAGGGAAAACAGTGTAGTATACATGTAATCAGTCTATCTGAATGTCTATCTATCCCTGTGGTGTACCTTCAAGTACAATGTATATGATATGACTTTTAATACATTGTTATACCAGTCACTGCTATTAATTGACTGCTATCTCCAAAAAAGGATATTTTGTTATTCCAGTGACTTGTCATGATAATGAAATAAGGCCATACGCAAGCACAGGGATTAGTACTAGTACTTGTAGATGCCAAGAAAGATTCGTTGCCCCAGAGATCTGTTATAATTTCTATATTCTATGTTGTTTTGGTGGTTAGCTGGAGAATCTTTCTGCAGTTTAGTTCTAAAAGGTACAAGAAATTGTTTTGCTTAATAGAATGTCATTGTATTCCAGAAACTTCTTTAGCTTCCAGGTACTGTGCACCATTTAGCTTAACCTATTAAACATTTAAATATATGTTATCATTTTAAAGTTTTCTAAATATATGACCTTTTTAACCCCAAGTTAATTGTAATGGTCAATCCTCAGCCCTAGGTCACAGAGAAAGCATTTTGTACATCACCATTAGCTTTCAATTTAGACCTAACGATTGTAATATTAAGGATACAGATGTAATTTTAGACTCCATTCACAAGGGCTACATAAACTTGGTTAATTGGTTGAGGGGGATAAAGAAATGTAGTGAATACCTTAGGAGGATAAATTCTCAAAAAAAAAGCTAGTTCCTCTTGTCGAGTAAAACAGAACATGAGACCAGTTAAGAATGAAATCAGGAAGCTCTTTTTTAGAGAAAAGGCAATGCAGCCTTATAATTCTTTCCCTAGAAATATGTGGCTACTGGCCATTTCAGATTTTCAAACTTGAGGTTGATAGATGTTTGTTAAGTAAGTGTTTTAAGAGACATCAAACAACAACGTGTAAGTGATGTTCAGGTATTGAACAGTCTTTACTTCACTCTCAGTTTGTCTGTCTATCGATCTATCTATCTATCTAGAATGAGTAATCTGAGGATAAGTTCAGTTAAGACTTCACTAAGGAGAAACTCCTCCACTCAAGGGATTTTTGGAATTCAATTCTCCAGGGGAATGTGGATGCTTAGTTGAATGAATCAAAACTGAAATTGATGAGGGTGCCAGGGGAATCAAGAGACACAGGGAGGAAAGATGAGGTGACATTAAAATTGACAGTTGATCCTAATGAATGGCAGAAATGGGTCCAATGTCCTACTTCCTGCTCCTGCTTCTTGTATTCTAATGGACATATGTTGAGGTTCTCTCCATTTTATTCTTTCACTTTTTCTCCTTTATTTCTACATTTCACCTGTTTGTTGTGCACACTAACATATAGTTGCATCAGGACATTGCTGTTCCCCTCACAAGGTTACTCATTTATCCACCTCTCAGGCAACACATTCATATGTGTCTCACAGCCAGACAACCCAGATGGCTCCTTCAATTGACCCTGGCCAGCAGTCTGAAGTTGGCCTACCCAGGGCAATTGTTTCCTGAGAGTCACCTAGGACATACATGTAGACTTAAAGGGAAGGGTGCAGCCTTCCAGGAGCCAAACTGCAGTCACATTGTGATATGGTAAAGAGACTAAGGTGTGTAGTCTTAGAGTTAAATGTATCAATCTTCCATCTGGATACCATTTTATTTTGCTTTATAATAAACAATTCACAAGACAATAGCAACATTTAAATGCAACTGATTTCAGAAAATAATATACTTCATTGTGCAGAGATGAGCGACATAGGCGTGGCAGCTGCTGGCATTGCTTCATAAACTGCAATGCCTCACTTACAAAGAATGCTAATGTCATGTGAGTCATTCAAATATGCTCATTGCAAAACTTCATGTAAGACTAGAAAACTCATCGACAGCAAGGCATGTGATATATTTGCCATTTTATGAAATTATTGCGAAGCCCAGTACCATTGAAAATATTTAGGAACCATGTGGAATCCAAACAGAAGTGACAGATCTAATTTTGGCACTGAAACAACATCCCCCCCTTGTTTGCTTGATATCATGTAAAATCTGTTAGGATCATAGAGTACTTAAAAAAAAAGTCAGTGCCACAAGAACCAATTCAGCCTGAGATTCTGTTGTCTGCATCAGGCTGACGGTGCCTGGCCATATAAACCAAACAGGTGCAGAATCTTAATTGTGGTGTGCTACACAGTGGACAACCTAGAGTCAATTGCAGATCGCACCCGATGCCAGAAGAATAAGATGGCAGCTAAAACATCAGTCACACTATTTTATAGTCATGTGCTCTGCTGCATCATTTTTACTGGGAAAGCATTCTGCACTGTTGAATGCCATTAAGCTTTTGCGTGAGGACATTCATGCGACACACATGGCATTAGCAACCTATCTACATCAGACATTGCAGGGTATGGAAGCAATGACAGCAGCTGCCACACCAATAATGCTCAACAACCTCCAGTTTTAACAGCATTGAATCCTCATACTTAACTGGACTCAAGGTTTTATCCTTGTGTCATCTTTGTGCGTTATTAAATCGTCTCCATTTCCTGTCCCTGTCCCTTTGATTTGGGATATCAGACCATCAAGAAACTATCAATCTCTGCTTTAAATACACCCAATATCTTGGCCTCCACAGTCCTCTGTGGCAACAAATGCCACAGATTCACCACCATCCGGCTGAGGAAATTCCTCCTCATCTCTGTTCTTCAGGGACGTCCCTTAATTCTGAGGCTGTGCCCTCGGGTCCTAGACTCTCCTACTAATGGAGACGTCCACTCTTTCAATATTCAGAATATTCTATTAATCTCCGTTGCAGTTTCTTTCTCCTCTCTATACTAGATTGGTGCTATGTTTAGGATGCCAAAATACTTATTTAGAGCTTTACCACCTCGTTAATTGGGAAATTGACTTGCATGTGGCAGGAAAACAAATGGAGTAGTGTCTCTCAGCAGTTGCTTCCACTTTAGCCATCATTTTGGAAAGATTCCAGCAGAGCCATTTTTATAGCACACATTTAAGTAACTGCCATGCATCATTCACATGCTGGTTATTATTATCGTTGGGGAGTTGATTGATTCACACAGATTATTTCGAAAGTAAGGTGTTACTGCAAAAAAAAAGCAAAACACAAACTTGCCGCTACGACAAAAATGTGATGTAGGCAATGTGATGTTTATGTCAATACTTTAATTAACTTCAGAAACTAGTTTAGCATGGGAACCTGAGAGGTAGCAAAATGGTGAGATTATATGATTGCAAAAGGCAGGAGGCACTGTTACTGATGTGAGAGAAACCACACAACTTCAATCTGCCCATTTAAAACAGCTTATACCTTTAATCATAGTAAAAATGACACCCAGCACCCTGCAAAAACAGAGCATCGCTGTCACTGAGAATTGCACTCCACAGTTTGTTCAGAAACAAGAAAGTACGGCTACCAAATACATCCAGTGAGGTGCTTTAAATGCCATTGAAGTTAATGATGATACCAAGTTGAATAGCAACTTGACAAAAGATTGCACCAAGTTTATAACTACCAACAAAATAAATGGTCAGGTAAAGTATGTGGATGTTGCAGCAGACTGCTCAGGAATGGCATCCACAGAAAATAACCTTGAACAGGTCCGATTGTTGAAAAATAGTAACCAGTCATGCACATGCAATGGGGGAGATTTCCAAAGACTGGGAGAAATGAAAAGTACTATAGCCCAAGGTCAGAGGAAAGTCAATGTTGGTGGGCCACACTGTTGGGCAAGGACTTGTTTAGAGAACTTGGGGTGAATGTATTCTGTTTCAGCTCAAAGCTTCATGGAGCAGGAACAGATAAGGAGTGAACAGGCAGGTCTTTCCTTCCACAGTCACCTGCTGCCTCCAATGCAGCCAGAAAGGACAAGTGGAACCTGAAATGAGACAACAGAGAAGGCAGAGACAAGGCTTTGTTCAGGCAGATGGAGCAAATATTGGGCAAGCTGTTGCAGAAGCTGCAAAAGAAGTGCTCATTTGCTCAGAATGGTCAACTGCTCAGACTATGATGAGCTAGTTGAGAGCAGGATGCAAGCTGAAGTGTCACTGCCCAAGGAAAGGTAAATGCGGATAGTCAAGGATTTAAAAGTTTGTGAAGATCTGGGCAAAGGTAAAAATTTCAGAGATCTGAAAAAGGCGGCCAAGGACCTTATTTTGGAATAATGGGATTGTAGTGTTAAGCAGTCAGGTCAAGTTAAATACAAAATTGGGGGTATGTGTACTTCACAATTAAAGAATTAAGGAAAAGTGCAACAAATCCATTGGGTAAGCAAAGTTTTCCAGAAGTGTACAGAGACTCGCATGTCTGTGAAGATGTCAATCAGTATCTAACCAACTTGCATCTTGGACACAATGTACTGTAAGTTCCAGAATAAAGTGAAGATACAGGACAAAGGGAGGATAAGAGAAGGTCTCTAGAGAAGAAGGAACCTTCATTGTATATAAGAATTTTAGTATGTATGCTTTGTATCTATAAATTGTTGAAATGTATTCAAGAATTTATGTGCACACTTATAAGTCCAGAAAATGCTGGAAACACTCAACAGATCAGGCAGCATTTTTTGTTTTTGTTTCAGATTCCCAGGCAGTTTTTAATTTTCAAGTTTACAAGTTGATGTTTTGGATATGACTAGACATAAGAGCTTGTGGCCAATCTGTGCTAACTAATTCTTGTAGGTAAGCCTCCAGTGTAAATGTGTTTATCGGATGGTGGAGCATTGTTCATTCCTTTCTTCTCTGAGGAACAAGTAGTTTGGTCTATGCCTATTGAGCTGTTAAGGAAAACTTCTACCTAAAGGATGGTGGGTTGCCATTACCTTAAGAGACCATGTTAGGGGTTTATATCTTGTAGCATTTTTTTGTACCTTACTCACAGTTTAGTTGAAGACTACTTAAAATCAGCTTGCACTACATAAAGAGGAGGTTACTGACAGGCACTCTGGTACTCAGCTCTGACCTAGGAAGCTGGCCCAGATAAAGGGTCTCAACCAGAAATGTCAACAGTCCATTTCCCTCCATTGATGCTTCCTGACTCGCTGAGTTCCTCCAGCTTTTTGTGTGTTCACCATTTTTAGACTTGATGCTGAAGATCTTGCACAGGTGGAGAGGAGCACAGACATGATCCATCTGCAGAGAACTAGACAAATTCTGCAGTCAGCAGGAGCAAAAAGCAAATTTCAAGCTCGAGGACCCATTCAAAAAGCTTGATGACATTAGCAAGGTCATGATCAGTGAATGTATCGTCAAAAGCTAAGTCCTATCAATCAGCCTTAGGTATTGCTCAATGCTTTGCATCTCCATTGTGTACAACAATCTCCATCCACCAAGGCATATACTATTATTTATAGATTTATCTCATTCTCACACAGCTAACACTGTTGTAAGACACACAACCAGATCTCACAACTTCCAACAATAACATGTACATTAACCCAACAGATTGTGCGACACACACTGACACACTTCCCACTCTCTGGCAGGACAATGCGGCAAGCAATCAGAGACAATGCAGTTAACTAGAGGTGGACAGATATACCTGAATATTCTTACCCCCATGGAGGAGATGGTGCTGCCCATAATCAGAATGGCAGTTCCTGAGACTGCAGGCACCAACGGGGCTGAAAAGACACAAGGTAATAGTACCTCATACCCAGTCCTCCTCCTCACATCCTGCTTATTCCTCAAACTATCTACTTACCTTCTTCCTGTCCTCTCAATACAATCTAATCTTTGTGGCTTTCTTTTCTCAGAAAGCTAAGAATTAAAACCAAGCCAGACAGTGGGTGAACAGCAAGAAGGAATAGAAGGTGCCATCAAATTTAACATTCATAGCCATCATTTCAGACATTGGCACTTCATTTACAGTAGAAGTTAGCTTGGCAAACCGAATATGCATGTGACACAATACCTTGCATGAATGGCTTGTTGGGAGAGAAAGGCTGGCGCTGAGCAGACAGCAAGGTTGCATATGTCTTCTGCTGCAGAGGAGTCAGAAGGGAATTTAGATGGGACAACGGGCAGGAAAAGACTGATGGGTGTATGCAATGAAATGTCTGGTGCATGGGTAGAGTTGCCAGTCAGGGAAGATGGAGAAGAACAGCATCAAATTTTTGCAGAGCTTTGTACAGATATTGGAACCCACACTTCCCAGCATGGATGACTCCATGAACAAACTTGAACCCAACAGTTACGTAGAATCTGACGGCCATTGGATCTTCAGAGCTATGCTTCAGACTTCTACAATGCAAGTTCAGGCAGCTGCCATTATGGCTTTGGATACCACTTTGTAAAGGAGCTTACAGGGTGTTACAACAATACAACAATCTGTCACGTAGTGGTTTACCCAGGCTCCTGAGATGGTGGGCAGTGCAGTGGATGAGCCTCCATGGAACATGAATCTTCAGTCTTCTCCCAGGATGACAGCATGTATGATTTTGCCACAGCTAATACCCTTGTTAAGTGAAGAAAGTACACTAGCTCTGCGCATCCCATACAAACTTAATGCAATGTCGCCTGATAATTATGTTATCAAATGCACATTTCTTGAAGTGTTCTGTTTTATATTATATGCCCCATATACAGAGAACATGTATAAATTTCAAAATCAAATCGTAAGCACAATGATTGTCTGAGTTCTAATTACACCAATTGACTCATCAATTCAATTGATTGTTCATTTCTGAGGTAAAGGAGACAATTAAGCAGGGCACATGCAAGACAGGTATTGATTTGAGCCTCCTGTCATTGAAGGAGTACTGGTGGCTGTTACATGTAAATTTAATAAGAGCAGCATTTGGCTGCTCCATGCAAGACAGGTGAATAATGTCATAAACACCTTGCATTGGTGAGTGGGGGTGAAGGAGCTGTGGCTGCAATAAAAATGTGTATTATTCAAGCCATAGACCATGTGATTCAGTTAAAATGCATGGAAACTGGGTCCTCAAGGGTCATTTGAGTAATTTGATCTTTCTTCTCAACACATGGTTTAATCAAAACAATTGAGAAATGGATGTAGGAGACTTATTCAGTTATAATGTAATATATAGATGAAAGCTGGAATATATCTTTTTAGAGAAATATGTTAAGCAGTCTGCATAGAATATTGCAGGCAAGGAGTATTTGATATATTTTGCATTTAAACCATTACTTTCAAAGACAAGAAGCTCTGATTTCAAGTATTGATTTTTTTTAGTGCTACAGGTCCCAAGATACTTAGCTAAGAATATAAGTATTTCCATGGCAACTAAGAAACTCGGATTGTCTACATCAGTTCAAATCAGAAAATGTCGGTAAGGTCCTGTGGTTTTCCTCATGGGTGCAGGTACCCAATGTATCATAAAGATTGGGTGCCCAGTAAAGTGGATTTTACCTTTCTTTGTTCTAAATACATGCTGCATTTAATGCTAATGCCCAGTTGTGCAAACCCAAACAATGCAGACCCAATTGTGAAATTAGCCAAAAATACATCAAAAACAATGCACAAATTCATTTGCTAAAATGGGAACTGTGCATTTCCCATTAGGAGCTGCACGAAAAGCACATCATTACTGTGCAGATCACTGGGAACGGTATCAGACTTTAAAGGACCTCTCCCCTTGACAGCCACAGACCAGCTATGGAAGTGAGGAAAAGCAATGGGGAGGGGTGACATGGGGATGTCCTTATGTGTGGGCACCTCCACATAATCACCTGCCTTGATCGAGTGACATGCCACGGGTGGCTCCATGGCACTGCAAGGTGCAGGATAATCAATGATTTGGTTATCACAGCTTGTACTCCGATGTGCATTGTTTCAAAGGGCTACAGTCAGTGAAGGAACAACCACTGACAAGGATTCCATTATCCTGAGCACTGAAAACTGGAATTAAAAATAAGAGTGCTAGAAATCATCAGCAGGTCAGGCAGCATCTGAGCGGGGAGAAGTGTTAACGTTTCAGGTTGATGAGCTTTCATCAGAACTGGGAAAAGGCATGTTTTAAGTTGCAAAGAAATGGGAGGGATGGAGAAAATAAAGAAAATGTCTGTAATTATGGTTTGAAATAATGAGGAGGATCATACTCGATCTGATCTGCAGCCTGCACTTGGTCCTACATTAATTCTGCCATCATTCTTACCTGCTCCAACATCTGCAGGATCCATATACTGGAGGATTCCAATCCAGAGCCCTTCAGTGATGTAGAGCAGCCTGCAACAAGTGACAAGTAGGCAGCAGAACCTGAGACCTCCCCACAATATTCAGAGACATTTTTTAAATAAGTTCAAATGTATTTAAATAATTTAAAAACATGAGTAATTTCAAATAGAAAACAATAAAAAATAAGTTTAATTACAATTATGGTAAACTATTGTAACTTAAAACCTGAATATAAAGTGAAATAAAGAAAAATAACCAGATAACCTTAACCTGTCTTTTACCTTTTCAATGAAGGTTGGTGACCACATTCAAATAAATGTTTGGCTAAGGTGAGGTTCAGGTAAGGTCTTTTTTTCCCCCTTATTCCACAATTAGAGCAGTGAAGTGACAGTCGGGGCAGTGGTGTGCTCCTCTTGTAAGACGTGGGAAGTCAGGTAGACCTCCAGTGTCCCTGATGACTTCACCTGCGAGAAGTGCATCTGGCTGCAGCTCCTTACTGACCGTGTTAGGGAACTGGAGCTGGACCTGGAGCTGGATGAACTTCAGATCATCCGGGAAACTGAAGAGATGATAGACAGGAGTTACAGAGAGGCAGTCACACCTAGGTTTCAGGATGCAGGTAGCTGGCTGACCGTCAGGAAAGGGGGTAGGCAGGGTACCCCTGTGGCCGTTCCCCTCAATAACAAGTATATCATTTTGGATACTGTTGGGGGATGGGGGGGCTCTAACCTACCAGAGGAAAGCCACAGGGGTCAGGTCTCTGGCACTGAATCTGGCATCTGGTTTTGTGACTCAGAAGTGGAGGGGGGGGGGGCGGAAGAGGAGTGCAGTAGTGATAGGGATTCATTGGTTAAGGGAACATATAGGAGATTCTGTGGATGAGAACTAGACACCCGGATGATATGTTGCCTCCCAGCTGCCAGGGTCAGAGACGTCTCGGATTGAGTACACAGCATTCTTAAGCGGGAAGGTGAGCAGCCGGAAGTTATGGTCCACATCAGTACCGATAACATAGGCAGGAAGGGTGATAAGGTTCTGCAAAGTGAGTTCAGGGAGTTAGGTGCTAGGTTAAAAGACAGGACCTCCAGGGTGGTGATCTCAGAATTGCTATCTATGCCATGTGCTAGTGCTAGTGCTAGTGAGGCAAGAAATAGGAGGACAGTTCAGTTTAACACATGGCTAATAAGATGGTGCAGGAGGGAGGACTTCAGATTTTTGGATCATTGGGCTCTCTTCCAGGGCAAGTGGGATTTGTACAAATGTGATGGTTTGGACCTGAACTGGAGGCGGACCAAGGTAGTGTAGCGGTTAGCATAACTCTATTACAGCGCCAATGACCCGGGTTCAATTCTATAAGGAGTTTGTACGTTTTCCCTGTGACTGTGTGGGTTTCCTCCCACAGTCCAAAGACATACAGGTTAGGAAGTTGTGGGTGTGCTATGTTGGTGCCGGAAGTGTGGCGACACTTGTGGGCTGCCCCCAGAACACTCCACGCAAAACACTGTGTGTTTCGATGTACATGTGACTAATAAAGATATCTTATCTTATCATATCGAATATACTTGCAGGAAGGTTTGCTAGTGCTCCTCAAGGGGATTTAAACTAGAGTTGCAGGGGTGTGGGAACCAGAGTGGCAGGGCAGCATGTAGAGTGGCTCCGGGGAAAGTAGATTTTAAGCCTACCAGTAAAGACAGAAATCGACTGATTGATGAGCATACTGGGTCTAATGTACTGAGATGCATCTATTTCAATGCAAGGAGTATTGTAGGTAAGGCAGATGAATTTAGAACATGGAATGACACATGGAATTATGATATTGTAGCCATTAGTGAGACTTGGTTGCAGGAAGGGCAGGACTGGCAGCTCAATGTTCCGGAGTTCCGATGTTTTAGACATGATGGAGAGGGAGGCATAAAAGGGGGAGGGGTAGCAATACTCATCAGGGAAAATGTCACGGCAGTGCTCAGAGAGGACACACTGGAGGGCTCGTCTACTGAGGCAAGATGGGTGGAACTGAGGAATAAAAAAGCGATGACCACATTAATGGGACTGTGTTATAGACCTCCCAATAGTCAGTGGGATTTAGAGGAACACATTTGCAGAGAGAGAGCAGACAGTTGCAAGAAAAATAAAGTTGTGATTGTAGGTGATTTTAACTTTTAACTTTCCACATATTGACTGGGACTCCCATACTTTAAAGGGATTGGATGGGATAGAGTTTGTCAAATGTATTCAAGAAAGTTTCCTTTATCGATATGTAGAGGTCCCAACTAGAGAGAGCGCGATACTGGATCTTCTCTTAGGGAATGAGATAGGGCAGCTGATAGAAGTGTGTGTAGGGGAACACTTTGGATATAGTGATCATAATTCCATTAGTTTCAAGATAATTATGGAGAAGGGTATGACTGGTCCATGGGTTGAGATACTAAATTGGAGTAAGGCCAATTTTGATGGCATCAGAAGGGATATGGCGGGCGTGTATTGGGACAGGTTGTTTTCCAGCAAAGAGATGCTTGGTAAGTGGGAGGCTTTCAAAAGTGAGATACTAGGAGTACAGAATCAGTATGGTCTTGTTAGAATAAAAGGCAAGGTTAACAGGTTTAGGGAACCTTGATTATCGAGGGATATTGAGGCTCTGGTAAAGAAAAAGGAGCCGCATATCAGGTATAGGCAGTTAGGATCAAATGAGAAGTAAAAGAAACTCAAGAGAACACTTAAGGGAGAAATCAGGAGGGCAAAAAAGAGGACATGAGGTTGCTCTGGCAGGCAGATGAAAGAGAATCCCAAGGGTTTCTATAGCTATATTAAGAGCAAAAGGGTAGCAAGGGACAAAATTGGTCCTCTTGAAGATCAGCGTGGTCATCTGTGCATGGAACCAAAAGAGATGGGGGAGATCTTAAATGAACTTTTTGCATCTGTATTTACTCTGGAGACAGCCACAGAGACTATAGAACTGAAGCAAAAGAGTAGTGAGGTCATGGACCTTATTAGGATTACAGAAAAGGAGGTGCTGGCTGTCTTGAGGCAAATGAATGTAGATAAATGCCCAGGGCCAGATGAGGTGTCCCCTCAGGTGTTGTGGGAGGCTAATGCAGAAATTACAGGGGCCCTAGCGGATATATTTAAAACATCCTTAGCCATGGGTGAGGTGCCGGAGGACTAGAGGATAACTAATGTTGTTCTGTTGTTCAAGAAATGCTCTAAGAATAAGCCAGGAAATTATGGTGAGCCTGACGTCAGTTGGGTAAATTATTGGAAAGTATTCTAAAGGACAGGATATATAAGTATTTGGACAGATGGGGCATGATTAAGGATAGTCAACATGGCTTTGTGCATGGTAGGTCATGTCTAACCAATCTTATAGAGTTTTTTGAGGAGGTTACCAAGAAGGTCGATGATGGAAAGGCAGTGGTCGTTGTCTACATGGACTTCAGCAAGGCCTTTGACAAAGTCCCTCATTGGAGGCTGGTCCAGAAGATTAAGTCGCTTGGCATTGAGGATGAAGTAGCCAATTGGATTCAACATTGGCTTAGCGGGAGAAGCCAGAAAGTGGTAGTAGATGGTTGTCTCTCTGACTGGAGGCCCGTGACTAGTGGTGTGCCGCAGGGATCGGTGCTGGGTCCGTTGTTCATCATCTATATTAATGATTTAGATTATAATGTGGTAAACTGGATCAACAAATTTGTGGATGACACCAAAATTGTGGGGTGTAGTGAACAGCAAGGAAGGCTATCAAAGCTTACAGCGTGATCTTGACCAGCTGGGAAAATAGGCTGAAAAATAGCTGATGGAATTTCATGCAGACAAGTGTGAGGTGTTGCACTTTGGGAGGACGAACCAGCATAAGACTTACACAGTGAATGGTAGGGCTCTGAGGTGTGTGATGGAACAAAGGGACCTGAGGATACAGATCAATAGTTCCTTAAAAGTGGCATCACAGGTAGATAGGGTTTCTAAAGAGAGCTTTTGGCACTTTGGCCTTCATAAATCAGGGTATTGATTACAGGAGTTGGGATGTTATGTTGAAGTTGTACAAGATGTTGGTGAGGCCAAATTTGGAGTATTGTGTGCAGTTCTGGTCAGCTACCTACAGGAAAGATATCAATAAGCTTGTAAGAGTGCAGAGAAAATTTACAAGGACGTTGCCAGGACTTGAGGACCTGAGTTATAGGGAAAGGTTGAATAGGTCTTGGTATTGGTTTATTTTTGTCACTTGTACCAAGGTACAGTGAAAAACTAGTCTTGCATATCGATCCTACAGGTAAATTTATTACAAAGAGCAGTTAAATTGGTTAGGATTTTATTCCCTGGAGCACAGGAGAATGAGGGGAGATCTTATAGAGGTATACAAAATGATGAGGGGTGTAGATAGGGTGAATGCATGCATGTTTTTTCCCCCTCAGGTTGGGTGAGACTAAAACGAGAGGATATAGGTTTAAGGTGAAAGGTGAAATATTTAAGGGGAATCTGAGGGGGAGCTTCTTCACTCAGAGGGCAGTGTGAGTGTGGAACAATCTGCCAGCAGAAGTGGTAGATGCAGGTTCAATTGTAACATTGAAGAGAAGTTTGGATAGATACATGGATTGGAGGGGTTTGTAGGGATATGGTCCCAGGTGCGTGTAAATGGGACTAGGCAGAAGATCAGGTTGGCATGGAGTAGATGGGCCAAGGGGCCCGTTTCTGTGCTGTAGTGCTCTATGACTCTAAATGAGGTTGCTCCCTGAATGCAGATGTAATGCTGGAACAGGGAATGCGGGGGTGGTGGTTGGCGTTAGACGATGGATGAAGTGCATCCAGCACTCAGCTCAATATAGTGCAGAACCATTGCTGGTCACAGTGATGAGCCCAATAGCAGAGCAAGAGATCGGGAGTGTTGGCATCTGACCTCCAGTGCATTCACGTCTTTGGTGTTGCAATGCAGCGACATGGAAGTCGAGGACACATTGAACATCTGAAGGTGGACAGGACTACCATATCAGAGAGTGAATCTAGCCCATTGATAAGGGTTGAGTTGTGTGGCTCTGGTAGATTCTTCACTGAACCTCAGTGATCAATTTATTGGTAAATAAGTGTCACTTGAATATACTATTGCTGGCTTCTTCTATTACTTTGCTAATAGTTGAACAGAGACTGATAGAAAGATGGCTGCCAGGTTTCATCAAGAGCTGACCTTCATGCCTTTGTGAGCTTTCTGGAAGAGCAAACAACCTGGTCCCATTCCTTGTTTAGTAACAAGAATTAGATGCAGTAATCCAGCTATGGTTGAAATAGTGTTTTATCTCACCTCCATTTTGAAGCTGAGGAGGATCCGATATGTTCCTTAAATTGCTTTCCCAACTGGCCACTTTCATTTTCTCTATTCTTTCTATATTTGCTCTGATTCTTATTAGAACAGTTAACCTGACATCCGTCATTCATCTTTTCTGCTGCATCATACCTTCTCCTTTGTCATTCAAGAGCTTTGGCTTTGGTTGCCTACCTTCCAAACCCCCCAACCCCCCCCCCCCCCCCCCCCCCATTGTGAAAGTACCTAAAGTATACCCAAACCATTCCTCCTGTTAAGACCGCCCACTATTTAAGTACAATTTTGTTTGCTAATCTACCCTGGCCAGATCTGTTTCAACTCTATCAAAATTGGCCTTCTTCTAGCTGAGCATTTTTACTCTTTGTTCCTTCCGTAACTAATCCAAATCTCATGAGACTATAATCTCTGCTCCCTAAAATCTCCTTGGTTACCCTTAATCTATCATCTGCTTAGATTCTCAGAATCAATGTCTCTTCCCTTGCTGGATAGGATATGAACGAATAGAGAAAGTTCTCATGAACACACATCAGGATAGTTGAAGCACCCTATTATAACCAGTCTTAAGTTCTTGTAATCCACTGTTATTTTCCTGTAAGTGTATATGGCATTTTATGGATTGGACACATGAGCACTTTTCTACATCGTCAGATAGCTGCCAGTCTGAAGCTAGATTGGATACTTTGGGTATGGACCTGGCTAAGTAAGTTGAATTGCTCTTCAGAATTATATGAGGGCTGTTTGTGTGAATAATCTTCATTACATATAACGCATCTGGTTTCTTCAAAATGAGATAGAATTAAGATAGGTTGGCTAGCTGAAGAGGCATGATGATGGGAACCTTGGGAGAGAGCAAATGATCTCATCAATTTGATTCTTTTGGCAGATGATGTTTGCAGACATCCCACTTTTGTTTCTTGAATTCACGTGTTAAGACCCCTGAAAATGGGGATATATGTGGAACTACTTTGAGAATATATCAGAACCAGAATATTTTTTTCAGATTAATTTGTCTTGCCCAAGTTTTGATCAGTTCAGAATTTAATGTGAATTATTAATTATCTCTGTTATAGGCTATTGAAGCAGATGCCAGTTTAGTACATAGGATACTGTCTGATTATCCACTAAAACACAAACATAATATAACAGTAAGGAAATTAACCACAAGCTTCTGCTTCAGTATCACTCTGACTCAGCTGTGATGAGGCATTTTATTGTGGTGAAACAACCTGATTGATTGGTAGGCCTCGGGTGTTATTTATAATGTATACTTAATGATCAATAATTCATACACAATAGATTTTATGCATTAGTGCAGATCATAAAACAGTTTACAATGATTTCTGTGCTCATAATATTGTTCATAAATAATTTTAAGTAGCGCTGCAACATCTAAGGTCTTATAAGCCGCAATGATCCTAAATTATAAAAAGAAATGTTCTTCGTGAGTTTTGATCAAACTACAAACTATAAAATTGTTTGAAAATAATGAAGTAGAAAGAATAAAAAGGTTTAATATTGCAGGGTAAAGTGTTGTTTTTGGTCTTTATTTTAAGCAGATTTCTGGATTCAGATGTCACTGTACTCCATGTTCTTCCTTTATATTAGCAAGATGGAGTAACAGAATTGTCAAAATGTTTTCATTTTTTTCCCTTTCTTAGTTGTAGCTTATTTCTATGCATATGTGGGATATGAATGCCACTGGATTGCCAAAATTTATTGTCCATCTTAATTGCCCTTGAGAAGGTGATGGTGAGCTGCCTTCTTCAACTGCCGTAGATTAAGTGTTATTGCAGAGGATTTAGAGACATTTCATTACAGCTTTCACAAAGGGCCCAAATTCTCACATTTCCTCACTTACTTTCACAACTTTTCAAACAATTTCAGTTATTTGAAAGGAAACTTTTAGGTTTATAGATCAAAGGAAAGTTTGTTAAAGCTTCTTATTTACTCATATGGTACAACTTACATGAATCTGATTGCCAGCTTGAAAACACAAGTGCTTTCAACGTGCATGATGTCATCAGAATCTCTTCCAGATATAAAAACTGCCTCTTTATAAGTTAATTCTTTAAATACAACATTCAATACTGCTGAGTGCACAATATATTGCGATTAGACTTGGTATATTTAACTTAAACTATATTTATAGATAAAAGAAGGTGTCAAGTTTATTTGAGTCAACATTGCATTCATTATTTCTAGTGCCTATAATGAACAGTGAACAGTGAGAGATTTTATTCCATTTGTAGAAGTGCAAATATATGCTATCAGGATGTACGTAAGTGTTGCAGGAACTAAAATTGTACTCACTTGTACCTTTATTGGGTATTCTGCAAGTGTTAAGTAAACTGAAATTATTATTGTCCTCAATTCTTATAACTCTTTTATTCTGCATTTTGTGTACCAAATTAATGTGTATCTCTTTAACTGTCTGGTAAGTATAATGAAAATTAACTGAAGAGTGCTGGGCTGAAGTTCAACTTAGCCATCTGTTGTACACTCCTATTCCAATTGAACCAAAGACAAAATAAATTAAATGGAATGTTAATTGATGGATATTAAAGCCCAGTTCCTCCCCACCCTCCTTTTCTTTCCAATTCACCACCCAAAACATGTAATGATTCCATATGATTCCAGATAATAGGCAGATTTTTGTATGATTCATTTTTAGAATAAATCTTTTAAGGCAGAAGGATGAGTTGAAAAAGAACAAGAGAATGCAACACTGCAGCAAGAAAGATTGAGAAAAATGTTGGGGCAATGACCTAGCCGTGTTTGAAAATGGTTCTTTTGTAGAACCATAGGGTAGTTTCATGGCCTGCATGCTTTCATGAAGCAAACATAACATGGAGACAAAGTTCTGGGTACAGCTGAATTTGAGGACAGTGTTTCATTGTCCCTCCCAAATGATTTGAATCAAAGGTATTGGTGCCTTTTAGATTAAGCATTAAACTGGTGAGAAACTGGTTTAATTTGATTCACTATTTTTTTCTCTATAGCCCAGTATTGCATATGTTTTGCACATATCACTAAGTATGAAATATTATTAAATATAAATAGGAAGTATATTCTGAGTATCTTTGGTGAATTAATTATTGTCAAGGAAGTATAACTTAAAAACCATTTTGGGAAATATAATTTGGACAGGACCAGGAAATAATCATTACTAACTGTAAATGTTAAGAGTGCTAAAGCAGGAATTGGGCCTGATAAATATTACTTTACTTGAAATAGTAAATAAATCTGTAAAATGATATAAAAGGAAAAGAATAGTTTAAAAAAAAGCTTGAAACAATTCGGCATGAAAGACAATATTGGAAGTGAAAAGATGCTAAATCAGACTTGGTTACTTACCGTTTGTTTTCACAAAACTGTATTTTAATGGAAATGAAAAGATAAAAGAAAAAGGCAAAATAATAAAACAGAGTGAATTTAGATTGTAATAGGTGTTAAAATAGTTGATGAGATCTAAGTGTTGACGTACTGGAGTTTGGTGGCATCCATTCAAGAATACTAAGGGAGTTAAAAATGAACATAACAGAGCCTCTGACCACAATCCTTTCAACACTCTTGGGTTTGCAGATTGACCAGATGTTTGAAAGGCTGCTGATGTATCACCTCTATTAAAGAAGAGAGAAAAAGACTAATGGTGAGCCCTGGATCAGTCAGCAAAATGCTAGTGGTGAGTTTGTTTCTGGAAACCATAACAAACGGCACAGCTGGGATAGATTTGCTAAAGGAAAGTCAAGTCTGTCAAATGTAGTGGAGTTTCTTAAGGAATAAATGAATTATTTTGGTAAAACAATGCACAGGATGCTCTATTATCCTCGTTAGTGGCTTTTGATAAGGTGAAATGCTGGAAGATAATTAATAAAATTAGAGTAATTGGCATTAAAATGTATGCAGCAGCTTGGAAAGAAAGCCAGCTAGAAACTGGAGAACTGAGCTGTGGTAATGGTTGTTGGTCACCCTTGGAGTAATTTGGCAAATTTTGGACATTTCTTTCTTGAAGATCTGTGAAAGATTTGGTGCAAGGAATAAAGGTAAAATGGGAAGCACAAGTGATTTTGAAAGAATTCAGACAGATCAGTAGATTGGAATGATACATGTTGGATAACATTTAATTTTAAGAAATCTGAAGTGGTATATTTTGGGTGTAAGAATGAGCATTGAATCTAAACACTAAACAGTAAAACTTTGGAGAAGCAGAGAGACTTAAGTGCTCAAACACAAATTGTTAAGACTGTTGAAAGAAAAGGTGGATGCTTCTTAACACAAGAGAATGCAGACAAAGACCCCTTAGTCTTCACTTGCACCCTTATTCCGGAGACTGCAATAGACAACAGCATTTGATTAAAAGCTAAATCTGGAAATACCAGTTAGGCAAGCCTCTGACAGAAGGTCTTTAACCTGAAATGTTGCCTCTGTTTCTCTCTTCTGTGTGCAGTTTTGGTTACCGCATTACAGGAAGGATGTGGAGGCTTTGGAGGGGGTGTAGAAGACGTTCTGCAGTATATTGTCTGGATTAGAGAGTATTAGCTATGAGGTTAGACAGTTAGTAGGAACAACATTCTGACAAGGGATATTACAACCTTCTTGACACTACAATGAATTAAAAAAAAATGGACATTCAGAATTCCAACCTTTCCTTCTCACGTTTGCAGAATTTGGAGTTTCTTTTCTTTGTCTGATAATTTCAGGTTTTATTTACCTTCTCCTGTCTACACCTCCTCCAAAACCAACCGTTTGTGTTTCACTAGCCTTTCCTCTGGCTCCATCATACTCTTGTCATTCAATATCTCCTGCTTCCACCTATCACTGACCTTTTCTTTTGTCCAGTCCTTGCCTCTTTCTCTGTACTCTGCATCTTGTTTCATCTCTTACTTTTCCCATTTCTGATGAAAGGTCATTGACCTAAAACACAGAGGGAAACTGTTTCTTTCTATACCTTTTTTGCCTCACCTACTGATTACTTCCAGGATTTTCTGTTTTAATAATCAACATCTTCTTATTTAATTACTTTTTTAGGATTTGGGTGTTGATGGCAAGGCTAGCCCATACCTAGTTGCCCATAGAAAGGTGGTGATAAACCACCTTCTTCTACTGCTACAGTCCTTATGGTGTGGATGCTATCACAATGCTACTGGGTTCTAGATCCAGTGATAATGAACATTTCCAAGTCCAAATGGCATGAAAGTTATGTGCCCTTGGTCCTAGAAGAATCTTGGCCAAGGGCACAGTCCTGAGGAACTCCTGTTGTGATGTCCTGGTGTTGGGATTTTTGACCTCCAACAACTGCAACCATCTTCCTTTTTGTTTGAGGTATGACTCTGAATACTGGAGTATCTTCTCCTTGATGTCCATGGACTTCATTTCTACCAGGGCTCCTTGATCCTGGACTTGGTCAAGTGCTGCCTTGCTGTCAAGGGCACCTGTGGAATTCAGCTGTTTGGTCCATGTTTGGACCGAGGCTGCGACTAGATATGGAGCCGAGAAATCCTGTGAACTGGGCAGTGGTGAGCAGGTTAACCGTAAGTTTCACTGATGACAACACCTAAGGTTACTTAGCTGATCACTGAGAGTAGAAAATGAGCAGTAACAAGCCTGACTGGATTTGTCCAGTTCTCTCTTTGCATCTCCTTTAAAATGGTATGGTTTAACATTTTCTGTCTCTCCTCATTCTTTTCATCAAACTAAATCAACTTACAAGTTTCTGTGCCGAATTTTGTCTGCATGTGTCTGTTCATTCTACCAGCATGTCTATGTCCTCACTACTTGCTACTGTTCCAAACTTTGTGCTGTTGTTGAAGCTTTTCAATTACTATGGACACCTGCAGGAGAACAGACTTTGCAGAAGTACAAATGGCTTGAGGACTTTGTGCTCCAGGCCTCTCCGAGCCACTTCATGAACTACATATGAATGGTATGTGTGTTGTGAAATGCTCAACATTAGTGGACAGCAGCAGTAACCTCACTCTGCTCAGAGTAACAATGGTATTTCAAGGCCCAGCCATAAGAAGGAAAATGCTGCCCTCATTCAGGCAAATATGCAAGGTGTTGGAAGATGTGCCAAAAAGATTCAGCCCTCTAGTAAAAGTCACAAAAGGGGTTGGCACCCTGATTTTTTTTTTGATATCACCTATGTATTTACATCACTCTGCAGTCTACACTGGGGTTGGCAGTGTTCTCCAGGGACCCTGCCGAAGGAAAACAATGAGAGCACAATTTGAAGCTTTGATGGAAAGTCAATAGCTGGCATATAGATCTCAGAATCCTGATGGGGAAATACTTGGATCAAATAGATGGGGGCTTTATTGGAATTAGTTACAATGCAAACTCTAATCCTTGGGATTGGCACTGCTGTATTGTGATCAATAAGTGCTGGGCTCTCTCTTAGGATGTCAATACATTTTTACTTTCATCCTCCTCCTGCCCCAACCAGTACCTACCATGGAGACAAGTCACTCTAGCAACCGAGGTACAGTGGTCTGCAGCTGGTCCTCACGGGTTCAAACGACCATCATTAGCCACATGGATTACGCTGGGAGAATATCTCAGGGAAGGAACCAAGGTAGCAAAGCTTCCTTAAAGAAACACCCTCAGATTGATTGGCTGACTGAGAAATGAAGCAAAGGCATTTGTTGAGTTTGGCTTAAACTAGATGGCTTTGTCACATACTCAGCTTAAGTGGCGTCTTCTCAGTTTGCACGGCCTGAGTGCCATTGATATAGAAATTGTCTGAATGTTTTGAAAGTTTTTCAATGCAGGATGAAGGTAGTGCTGAAGGATGCGACAAGTGGTCTCAATGTGAGCCTCAGTGCAGTGACGTGAGACTATCCACAGATATGCAGATAATTCATAAAGTAACTGCAAAACAGAATGTTAAATGAAACAAGTTTTCTGTATATTTAGTTCTTTTCATACTAGATAATTGTCTATTTAAAGAAGAAAGCACATTTTAATAAACTTTGCTAATTATATCTAAATTATGAACAAAAGCAGTGTGAAATGTAGTTGTTTTCCCTTCATTCACAGGGGTGCTAATATATACCATCAGGATGCCTCTAAGTGTTGGATTAATTAGAATTGGGATATATGCGATTCATACTTTCTGAATCATTCAATATTTTCCTCTGTTTGTAAAATATTCCAGTAGCAATAAGTATAAATAACATTGAGTTATCAGCTCTTAATAGCGATCTTATGCCTCCATTCATTGGTTGTCATCAGGGGATTTAGAAAGAGTTTAAGCCCTTTAATGTTTTATACTTTTACACAATTAGGGATGAATCATCCTGTGTGTGGGCATAAAGGTTTTTCAGGGCAATCGCGTACAAACCACACTCATTCAAGTCTGATAATTGGTCTGCTAATGGCAAGTTAAACCACCACTTCAAAAGCATACATTTAATAATTGGTGAATGGTCTTTAAGTACTTTGAAAATAATTTCCCTGATCTTATTGCAAGGTGTTTCATTGTTACTGAAGATTGTATTGTGGAAGCAATGGAGGTAGTCGAGGTATATGGATTAAGAGAGTGACTTGAGCATAGGGGTAGTTTTAAGTATCATTTCAAATCCTTCCAAACCGTAAGTGTTTGCAGCAATTCATATGACAATGGTCACTGGCCAGTTGAACATAACTTCCCACAATAAAAGAATTTGGCATTTTAGAAAATATTTTGACATTGCTGAGAAACTGCCTAATAGAAATATGTTCTGCTGTCAGATTCTAGTTACTGGTGGAGGACCCCTTAATCTGAGATCAATGATATTTACTGAGCATGCTGATAAAATCACTCTACACGTCTTCTCCAGGTTATGAACACACGACCTATGGACAGCCCATACAAATGAGTGAGCATTTGGGAGACCGGCAGGATGGATGGGATGGATTTGCTGGCCGTTGCAGGGTTGCAGGCATCTTCTGCTGCGTGGGAATGGGGCATTTCCATGTGCCTTCTCTCCTCGCTTCTCGACCCCCTCACCCCAGCTCCCTGGAAACTGCAATAATCACGGGCTGGGTCGAGTCGAGCAGAGCTGGGAGCACTGGGCAGGCTCATTTGCTCACTCACTGAGTCAGTGAGCACAGCGGGCAGCCACTCTTCCTGTGTCTGCCCGCTCTCCTGTCACAGCTGTTTCTGCGATCCTCTCCCATGCACATTATTTTTCTTCATTTCTGACTTAAGAACTTGTTCGGGTTACGATCAGTTCTCAGGAACGGAAGGAACCCTGTCATAACCTGGGGACTGCCTGTACGTTGTCCTTAGGGAACTTGGAAGTAATGACGTTATATGGGGAGCACTACGGATTCTGGTAAATGCCTTTACCTCATAAAGCACACTTATTATAACACATAAAATACAGTGTCAATACAACACAGCCACTGTCTGTAAGGAGTTTGTACATTCTCCCCGTGTCTGTGTGGGTTTCCTCTGGGTGCTCCGGTTTCCTCCCACATTCCAAAGACATACGGGTTAGGAAGTTGTGGGCATGCTATGTTGGCGCCAGAAGCATGGCGATACTTGCGGGCTGCCCCCAGAACACTCTATGCAAAAGATGCATTTCACTGTGTGTTTCGATGTACATGTGACTAATAAAGATATCTTATCTTATCTTAAATATCTGTATCATTATTAATCAATTTACTACCCCTGTTATTCGGCTGTTATGTCACATGAAATGATGTTAGCCAGGATATAAGAATATTGGTTTATTATTAGTCTCAGCATTTTTCAATGTTTACAGTTTAGCCTGGATAACCAATGATTCCAAACAAACTTCAGAACAAGCGTAAAACTGCAACCAATGGCAGTACTACCAGTGGTTAAGGCACCTCATCAATACACAAACTACAGTAGCTCTACTTTCTTTATGAAACACTAATAGGGAAAAAAGCAGATCCAAAGCCGCCTTAAAGTTCGAAGATGGATGTATAGGAAAGTGAAGTTGAACAAGATCATCAATGAATAGCAGAGCGGGATGGAATGGCTATTTGGCCCATTCCTGCTCCGATTTCTTACGTTCTGTGAAATTCCTAGCCCTGGCAATTGAAAAGAACCTTGTTCAGTCAGCAGACTATGCGGATAGGCTTTGAAAACCTGTGGGATTCTGCACAGTGACATAATGAAATCAGTCTTACATGATGGGGGTGTGGTCTTATCCAGCATGCAACAATTGCAAGGCTTAATAATTTTCCTGCGTACAGCATCAAAATCTTCTTTGTCAGGATCTCAGAATGATTTTTAAGGGTATTGCAGTCAACATAAGTCCAGATTGCAGTCTGATCTATGGGTTAGTAAGGCCACAGGGGGGCTTGATAGCAATCTGCTCTAAAGGTTAGTACAACTGACTCAGGGCTTGAGTGCAATCTGCTCTGCAGACTTGATTTGCTGGTTCGTGCTGAGTGTTGCTTCAACTGACGTTAGGGACGCTATGACAAATGTTTGATCCCATGTTGTATCCTAGGATCAGGCAGCGATTGATCACCAGAACTTTACTGAAGCAATAGTAGAGGAAACTTGAAAGTTGTCAACTTGGAGGATGACCATCTGGTCACTGCTATGCTACAGGTGGTGACGATTCCAACTTAAATGTAACTTGGAGTGAGGACGGGGTCATTCTATCATCCATTAAATCAGCTGAAAGCCCTGAGGGCATTAATCATCAGGAGTACCCCACAATATAATGGCCCGTATTTTGTTGAAAAATGTCAGAGGTTTCATGCAGAACCGATGGAACTTATCTCTTTACGTGGAAGCAGATCCCCAACATATTCAATGACATATCTATCAAGACAATTCACACCCATGGAGTCCAGGAGCAGAGGTCAATCTTGCTGAGATTCCCCAGCATGCATGCTGAGGAAATGGCTTTGGATCTTGCAGCAGCACAGATCTGACACTGGATCTGTGACACTATTAACTTCAATGGGGATTAAAGACATGCAGAGAAGAAAGCTAAGGAAAATTATTTCAGTTTAATTTAATATTTTTAACTACTTATAAGTATCTTTAGTAACCTTTTTTTATGTTTTTTTTTGTCTCAGCTCTGCATGAGGCAAGGACTAACAGCCAGAATACTGAACGATTAATCCAGCTACATGTGTTCATATTCCACTGTAGTAACTGGGGGATTTAAATTCATGTACCTAACTACAAAGATATAGGAATTTAAGGCTCAGTTCCATTAATCATAAAGCTACTGGATTGCTATAAAAGACCCAGCTAATGTCCTTCCAGAAGGAAATTTGATGTCCTTATCCAACTTGGCCTATATATTACTCTAGATACATCAATGTGGTTGACTCTTTACTCCCTCCTCAGTTCAGGGACAGTTAGGGGCAAACAATAGTGATGTCCGAGTTCTGCTAATAGATAAAACGACATTGCCAAATTAACCATTTCAAGAATGATTCCTCCCTGGTGATAAGCACACACTTTGTTCCTGTGGGTTGGAGAGCAGCAAATGTGACTCCACTGTTTAGGAAAGAAGACAGAGAGAAAAGAGGGAGGTATCAATCTGTTAGTTTGATGTCTGTGGTAGGGAAACACTGGAATCTGTAATGGATGATGTAATAACAGAATACATTGAAAAGAATAATGGGATTGAGGAGACCCAGCATGCATTACTGAAGGGAAATCATGTTTGATCAGCATGTTGGAATTCTTTGAGGATGTGACTGGTGGAATAGAACAGGGGGAACCAGTGAATGGGATGTATTTGGATTTCTCGAAAGCTTCCAGTTAGGTCCCACACAGGACGCTGGTCAACAAGATTAGAGCATGGATTGGGCCAGAGACGTAATGTATTTACATGGAATGGGAATTGGTTATTGGGTGGAAAGAAATGTGTGGGTATAAACGGATCATCTTCAGCCTGCTGGCTGCAACTAGTGGGATTACTGCAGAAATCGGTGCTTGAGCCAGAGCTGTGCACAACCTGTATCAATGATTTGGCTGAGGGGATCAAATATCATATTTCTAAGTTGGCTAATGATCCTACACTAGGTGGGATTGTGAGTATTGGAGGAGGTTGTAAAGATAATATATGCAAGATGAGTGAATGGTGAGAACACAGCCAATGGAATATAAAATGTGCGGTCATGTATTTTGATGCACAAAAGTATTTCTCAAATGGTGAGAAGATGGATAGTGTTGATGTTAAAAGGGAATTTGGTGTGCTGATAGACCAGTCAATAATAGCCAAAATGCAGGTTCAACAAGTGATTAGGAGAGCAAATGATATGTCAGTTTTTATTTTGAGAGGGTTTGAATACAGGAGTAAGAAAGTCTTACTGCAATTGCACAGGACCTTGTTAAGATTTCACCTGGAGTATTGTGTGTAGTTTTGGTCTCCTGACCTAAGGAAAGTTGTATTTGCCATAGAGGGAGTGCAGTGAAAATTCAATAGACTGGTTTGAGAGATGGCAGGTTTGCTATGTGAAGAGAGATTGAGCAGACTGTGGTTGTGTTTTCTAGAGTTTGGAAGGACGAGAGGATCTCTTACAATATTCTTACAGAGTTCAATAAACTGTAAGATAGGGAGGATGTTTCCCCTGGCTGAGGAGTCCAGACTCATGTCAAGGTCTCAGAATAAGGCACTTTAGGACTGAGATGAAGAGAAATTTCTTCAACTAGATGGAGGTGAATTTTTTGAATTCTTTACTCTAGACGGTTGTGGACAGTCAGTCACTGACTTCATTCAAATCAGAGATCTATAGATTTCTGGATATTAAGGGATCTGAGGAATATGAGAAGGAAAATGGCACTGAGGTAGGAGAACAGCTATGGCGATAAATGTCAAAGCAGGTCTGAGGGGCCGGATGACCTACTCCTACTTCTTAAGCTCTTATACTAAGGTTGATAACTTTGGATTGCTATATCATGTAACATGCAACCTACAGGACTGGAAAAAACTCTTCAAGCATCCTTCAATGCACAGTTTCCCTTGATTTGTCCATGCACTGTGACTGTAATCCAAAAATCATGGACCATTAAACCTCTGGAAAGGATAATCTTCCTTTCGGCAAAGCCAAAACTTCCTCATTTTCCTCCTCTCTTTTTTCCTGGTATAAAGCATTGAAACATAGAAACATAGAAAAACTACAGCACAATTCAGGGCCTTCAGCCCACGAAGCTGTGCCGAACATGTCCCTACCCTAGGAATTACTAGGCTTACCCATGACCCTCTATTTTGCTCAGCTCCATGTACCTATCCAACAGTCTCCTGAAAGACCCTATCGTATCAACCTCCACCACTGTTTCCGGCAGCCCATTCCACGCACTCACCCTCTCTGAGTAAAAAACTTACTCCTGACATCCCCCCTATACCTACTCCCCAGCAGCTTAAACCTATGTCCTCTTGTGGCCACCAATTCAGCCCTGGGGAAAAGCCTCTGACTATCTACCCTATCAATACCTCTCATCATCTTATATACCTCTATTAGGTCCCCCCTCATCCTCCATCTCTCCAAGGAGAAAAGGCCAAGTTCCGTCAACCTGCTTTCATAAGGCATGCTCCGCATTCCAGGCAGCATCCTTGTAAATCTCCTCTGCACCATCTCTATGGCTTCCACATCTTTCCTGTAGTGAGGCAACCAGAACTGAGCACCATACTCCAAGTGGGGTCTGACCAGGGACCTATATTAGCTGCAACAATACCTCACGGCTCCTAAATTCAATTCCCCCATTGATGAAGGACAATACACCATATGCCTTCTTAACCACAGATTCAACCTGCGCAGCCGCTTTGAGCGTCCTATAGACTCGGACCCCAAGATCCCTCTGATCCTCCACACTGCCAAGAGTCCTACCATTAATACTATATTCCGCCAACATATTTGACCTACCAAAATGAACCACTTCACACTTATCTGGGTTGAACTGCATCTGCCACTTCTCAGCCCAACTCTGCATCCTATCTATGTCCCCCTGTAACCTCTGACAGCCCTCCAAACTATCCACAACACCCCCAACTTTCGTGTCATCCGCAAACTTACTAACCCACCCATCCACTTCCTCATCCAGGTCGTTTATAAAAATCACAAATAGTAAGGGTCCCAGTACAGAACCCTGAAGTACACCACTGGTCACCGACCTCCACTCAGAATACGACCCTTCAACAACCACTCTTTGCCTTCTGTGGGCCAGCCAGTTCTGGATCCATACTGCAATGTCCCCTTGGATCCCATGTCTCCTCACCTTCTCCATAAGCCTTGCATGGGGTACCTTATCAAACGCCTTGCTGAAATCCATATACACTACATCTACTGCTCTCCCTTCATTGATTTGCTTAGTCACATCCTCAAAAAATTCAATCTGGCTCATAAGACAGGACCTGCCCTTGACAAAGCCATGCTGACTATTCCTAATCATAATATACCTCTCCAAATGTTCATAAATCCTGCCTCTCAGGATCTTCTCCATCAGCTTACCAACCACTGAGGTAAGACTCACTGGTCTATAATTCCCTGGGTTATCCCTACTCCCCTTCTTGAATAAGGGAACAACATCCGCAACCTTCCAATCTTCTGGAACCTCACCAGTCTCTATCGACGATGCAAAGATCATCGTCAGAGGCTCCGCAATCTCCTCCCTCGCCTCCCACAGCAACCTGGGGTACATGTCATCCGGTCCCGGTGACTTATCTAACTTGATGCTTTCCAAAAGTTTCAGTACCACCTCTTTTCTAATATCTACATACACAAGCTTTTCAGGCCGCTGCAAGTCCCCACTACAATCCTCCAGATCTTTTTCCGTGGTGAATACTGACGTAAAGTATTCATTAAGTACCTCCGCTATTTCATCCGGATCCATACACACTTCCCACTGCTGCACTTGATAGGCCCTATCCTTTTGCATCTCATCCTCTTACTCTTCACATACTTGTAGAACGCCTTGGGGTTTTCCTTAATCCTGCCCGCCAAGGCCTTCTCATGTCCCCTTCTGGCTCTCCTAACCATTGGAAAACAATATGAACACTGGTCACATGGAGCACCTGTGAACAGTAACAAATTGTGATGAATGTTCTAATCTGTTTAATTTTATCTTAAAATACACATGGTGTGCAAGAAATTCAAAAGAAAAAGAAAAGAAAAAGTTGGCTCAATATGTAATGCATCTGCAGAAAGGCTTATAAATTATTACATTGTTCATCAAGTCTGAAAGAACAATTCTGTAGATAAGGTATGAGTCACTGCTATATGGTTTTCAATGTAATATTAAAGAAAATAAATATAAGTACTTCCGTAGTGAGAAGAGCCCCTAATTATTTGCTTAATTATTGTTTTAGTCATTGTGTAATTATGCTTTGTGACCAGATTAAACTCAGTGGGAGTCTGTATCCTTACCACAGATGCTACACTGCAGTCTGGAGCAACTAAGCTACAGCATGACTGCACAAATCTGACAGGATAAATCTTTCTGTTTGCTCCACCATTTCCTTTTTTTTAGTGCAGAGAGTAAATTTATGCATCATTCAAAGTTTATGTGTGTTAATAAAATGAGAAGAATGCATAGACTTTAGAGTGATGAGGAAAATTAGATAATGTCAATTTAATGCATTAAATCAATCACAATATAGTTCAACAATATTGTTAAAATGCAAAGTAATTTTTACATCAAATATAGATATCAGTAAATATGTTTCAGAAATGCTTGATCATGCAGGACTTCTGGAGCCTGTTAATGCCTTTGGAATGCTAAAATTACATCCACTGCAATCCATTTTGACTAATAAGGCTCTGTCAAGAGGCTGATGTACAGACACAGACTGCTGATGTTAATGTTCTGGGTGACAAACCCTAACCACCCTCCAGACAATTGAAGTCCTGCCACTTGTGTACAGTGGTAATAACCTTGCGTCTCACGCTTCTATGCCTCATTTCCTCAATTAATGCCCTTTTCGTCCTGGTATTTATTTTACTTTAATATTACATTCAGAACCATACAGTGCAGTGACTCACACTCATTCCCTCTCCACAGAAACATCCTCCTAGGCTTGCAGAACAATATGATAATTTATAAAGCCTTTCTGCAGACATTTGGTGCAGCATCAATTGTTCTTTATTATAGCGATATTTAAATTAGCATTCAGCAATGAGCCACTGACAAAGTCACACAAAGTAACCTTTATTTTGCTTGAACTTTTGTTGGTTTTTAAAGACTTCTCACATGTGAATGAAACATCAGGTTCAATGTTAACTCCAGGATTTGTTGTTTGTGTGGTCATACTTATAGTATTTTGTTTCTTAAACAACATTTGAAGTGGCATGAGTCAAATGTTGCCCTATAATTTTTGAAGACAGATTTTCCAAGTCTAATGTTTCTCCATTATTTCAATATACTGCAGTGAATGAATTTTTTGTCTCTGTGTTCATTGGCTGAAATACATGTCAGATTGTACATTCATTAACCTTTCTCACAATCTACTGATGGAGACAAAAACATTTTGTATTTTGGGAGTCCTTACTGAAAGGTTAAAATGAGAAGTTTTGTGATAATAACCTTGCAATTTCAATATGATGGATGTTACAAAAAATGAATAGGAAGGTCTGGGTACTGGTCATTTTATTAGGTTTCGTAAGACAATGAAAGGTAAGGTCACAATTCAGCTGAACATCGTTGAAATATTTTAGAAGTTGCACATTAAAGAATGTCTTTTGGAACATGGTCATTTCCTGAAGTGAAGGTCTAATATTCCACAAAAGTTTGGACTACTCTCCAGAACAGCCAAAGGACTACTTGCAATTGGCAGATAGAATTACAAAGAGCAGAACACATGTACAAAGTAGCAAAAGAAATCTGTAGGAATTTCATCTTACTGTGGCCCACTGAGTATCTGAACTTCAAACCTTAGCAGCAAAATTAAATAAGACTGTGTGTGTGTGTGTGTGTGTGTGTGTGTGTGTGAGAGAGAGAGAGAGAGAGAGAGAGAGAGAGATAATGCTTTCTCAATATAACACCCTAATGCTGTCCTCTGTTCTATTACACCCAAACATCATCAGCTGTTCTGTAATGTAAATAAATGCACATTGTCTATCAGAGGATCCAAGACCACCTCCAGAGGTAGCAGTAATACAGGCTGTGAATATTAATAGTTGCACATAACCACATTTTTCCAGCCATGGGTATTCTATATAATGGATGAACCTATAATAGCTGGAACACTTTGTGCATTCATGAATTGATTATACACTGTGCAATATTCACAGATAGTTGTTCCTAGGAAAGAGAGAGAGTGAGTGGGACTGATTTGTTAGCTCTTTCAGAGTCGTCATAACCACAATGAGTGAAAGACTTCCTTCTGTGTCTAAATCTACAATTCTAGTTTTGAGAGAGAGAGAGAGAGAGGAAGAGGGAGAACCTTGCAGGGATTGGTACTGAAAGGCAGGACCAGCATTCAAAAGAATTGTTGCATAAGCACTTTTTCAGTAATGTTTTTGTACATTGAATAAATTTGTGAACTTCCAGGTTCAGGTGGGTTGCTACTTGTCTCACTTGTGTGGTGGGAGAACTATTTTAAGCTTGTAGCACATTAGGAAGTGATCCACAGTGGACTAAATTTGGGAATAGACTTTGCCACAAACTGTGACTGGAACAACTAAAGATGAGCAATCCTCCTGTGGGAAATGCTGTCCCTTGTCTATTACATTGTTCTCAGAAAACACTTACCATGAAACCAACTGAATAGATCCAAAAACCTCAAGGGCAAATGTAGAAATTATAAATAGAAAATAATTATCTTCTTTGACAGCACAATATCCAAATGTACCTGTTACTAGTCATCAGAAAATAGTTTGAATGAAAGGTCATCCAGTTGAAATGTAACTCTGTTTCTCTCTCCACAGCTGCAATCTGTCCTGCTGAGTATTTACTGTTTTGTTGACTGATTTACACTATTGTATGGCCTCCTTAGCAGTCCTTAGATAGTTCAGTATTAGGACAGATACTTGGATAGGAAGGGAGTAGAAGGATATGGGTCTAATGCAGCAAATGGGATTAGCAGAGATAGGTATCATAATCAACATGGGCATGTTGGGCCAAAGGGCCCAGTCCTGTGCTGTACAAATCTACTTCTCTATGACTCTGGTAAATGCTCACTTGTGGTATCAGAGCCGACAATTACAGCCATCCCTTCCTTCAGCTTGTCGCAGACCACATCAATATTTGCACAAGAATAAATTTGGCTTGTTACTAACTGTATTAGTAAGGATCAGCAAGGTCAGTCAGTAAAGATAGACAGCAACACTTCTACCATGATTATCCTCAACACTGGTTCCCCACAACACTGCATCCATAGCCCCCTACTCAACTCCCTATACACTCACAACTGCATGGCCAGATTCTGCTCTACCTTCATCTACAAGTTTGCAGATGATACCTGAAATAACGAAGAGTTGAAGTACAGGAAGGAGATAGAGAGCCTAGTGACATGGTATCATGACAACAACCTTTCCCTTAAATGTCAACAAAATAAAACTGACATTAGGAAGTGGGGGGGTGGTGCACGTGTCCCTGTCCACAGCAACAGTGCTGAGGTCGAGAGGGTTGAGAGCTTCAAGTTCCTAGGAGTGAACATCACCAATAGCCTGTCCTGGTCCAGCCACATTGACACCATGGCCAAGAAATCTCACCAAGGCTTCTACTTCCTCAGGAGGCTAAAGAGACTTGGCATGTCCTCTTTGACACTCACCAACTTTTATCAATGCATCATAGAAAGCATCCTATCTGGATGCACCACAGCTTGGTATGGCAACTGCTCTACCCATGACTGCAAGAAACTTCAGAGAGTTGTGGACACAGTTTATCATATCACAGAAACCAGCCTCCTCTCCATGGATCCTGTCTATACTTCTCGCTGCCTTGGTAAAGCAGCCAGCATAATCGAAGACCTCACCCAGACTGGACATTTTCTCTTCTCCCTGTCCCATCAGGCAAAAGTTACAGAAGTCTGAAAGCACATACCACCAGGCTCAAGGATAGCTTCTATCCCACTGTTATAACACTATTGAATACACCTGTAGTATGATAAGATGGACTCTTGATAATATAAGATAAGATAAGATAAGATATCTTTATTAGTCACATGTACATCGAAACACACAGTGAAATACATCTTTTTGCATTGTGTTTTTGGGGGCAGCTGCAAGTGTCACCACGCTTCCGGCGCCAACATCGCCGCCCGCAACTTCCTAACCTGTACGTCTTTGGAATATGGGAGGAAACCGGAGCAGCCGGAGGAAACCCACGAAGACACGGGGAGAACCTCATAATCTACCTCGTTATGGCCTTGCACTTTTTTTGTCTACCTGCACTGCACTCCCTCTGTAAAGTAACATTTTATTCTGCACTCTGTTATTGTTTTACCTTGTACTACCTCAGTGCGCTTTTGTAATGAATTAATTTATCTGAACGGTATGCAAGACAAGTTTTTCATTGTACTTTGGTACATGTGACAATAATAAACCAATTTACCAATTTATTAATCCACAGCTATATTTCCTGCATATTAGAAACTAATAGACAACTGGAATGTTGTATCTGTGTCCCCACACAAAACAGCGACACTCTTCTTGAGCTTTCTTATTGCAGTATTGTTCCCCATCTCTGAGGGAATGGAGCTAATCATCAGAACTGATGGGAAATCTACAACCACTACACTGGAGAATCAAGATCGCACAAACCCCAGTGGTCGAGCTGGAGATTGCAGATGACATGTCGCTCATTTATTGAAGCATATGAGAGATTGGGCCTTGTACACTTCCTGCAAATGATGGTCTTCTGCCAACCTGCTTCCACCTCACCACACTGCACTCCAAAAAATAAAGGTTCAGAGCGAGAACCTGGAAAGCATGGACCACTTGCTACATCTTACGAGCCCTCTCTCAGCAAAGACACTCATTAATGATAAAATTCACCATCACCTTCAGTCCTTGAGGAAAAGTGAATTTGAAGATGAAGACTTCAGATCCAGCAAATGAATTATGGTCTACTGGAAAGCAGCGATCCCTCCCCTCCTAAGTGTTTGTGAGACCAGGACCACCTCCACCAAGTATCTCAATGCCATCTCCACAAAATCCTCCAAATTCATGAGGAAAAAAAAGGAAATCGTTGTCAGAGTCTTTTCCTAAAGCAAAATCTCCAGCAATGAGGTTAAAGTTACACTCAATCAGTTATGTTAAGCAGGCCGTATCATATGCATGCTTGACAGAAGGCTCCTGAAGCAGACACACAATTCCAAGGTCTGGGAAGAGCTTGGCAGTTGAGCAAAGGAAAAGATTCAAGGTCATGCTCAAAGCTTCCTTGAAGCAATGCACCTTCTCAAATGATGCCTGGGAGTCTCTGGCACAAAACTGCTCAACGTGGCGATGGAGCATTTGTGATGGTATTGAGAACCTCAAGGCCATGCACTGGGGCACACAGAAGCCCTGTTGTACTCAGCAGAGGGAGCACACCAACTCCCAAATGACCCACCTAACTTTCCCATCAGCCACCTTCTGTCCTGTCTGTGGAAAAGACTGTGATTCTCACATGCACCTCATTAACCAGGAAAGGAAACAAATCATCCTCAATTCTAAGGGATTGTCCCACAAGAAGACACATGTCAAGAGCAATTAACTTAGCACATTGGATGCCATATTGAAACCATTGGAGCAGGAAGGGGCAATTGTTAAACAGACAACGTTTTCAGATTTTTTCAGATATTTTTAGATTACCAGTTTTCATGCAGTTCATTTTGACTCCAAATGGTCTTTTCTTTGTTTTCCCAAGGCCGTCCAAACACTTTAATCATCTGTTTTCCCTTCAGTTTATGATGTTCATGATTTCTCTAAGATGATCTTTGATTCTCATTTACCAGTCTCCAATTCTTTGGAAGTGTTTGGGAGAAGTTTCCCTTTATGCTATGGCAGGATTAGCATTCCAGCATTTCACTTGTTGTTCCTTCCATTTTGCTGAGCTGTGTTTCTGGTTTTGATGAGTCCTTTCTGTTGGTGGCAGCCTTGCTGTGCAAGTCAAGTATTTTTGCTTATTTTCATACTTGCATTTTAGGCTTTGAGCAGTTGAAGGCTCTTGAATTCTAAGATTCAGAATCACTTCTTTCTGCAGGTTCAATCGTCACAAGTGTCTTTTGGCACAGTGTAACATTTTTACTCCTTGCAATCCAAAATATTTAAAGTGTCAGAAATCAGTTTGTAGATTTGGTTTCATTTTGTGGGTCAACAATGGAATATCCCTCACTGCAATAGCAAGAAAGCTTAGAATTCTATTAAAAAAATCCCCGAGAGGAATTTCATATTACAGATTACCATCCTAAAGTGCTTGAATCTCTGTCCTAGGGTGCATGACATCATTTATATTTGATCACTGAACCTTTTACTCTGATAACCAATGTTCTTTATTATATGTGATTTTAGTGTACCAATTTTCATACAGTATTAGATAAGTCAATCTTTAATTATTTTATTCTTTTAAATCTTATCTTCTTAGTTGTGGTAGAATGCCAAGCATCAGCCAAAGATAATTGTCCTATTAATACAGAATATAGAATTTTATTTGTAGCTTATAAATAATCACGCAAGGAAACAAGGACTACCCCTATGCAGCTGAATACTTAGGTGGATGTTCAAGATCCTGCAACAATGTTTATTTCCTAATCCTGCTCTGACTTTAAGGACTGTTGTGTAAAAGTGATTATACTTTGAAGTATTTCAACATACATAATGCTTTGAGACTCCTCTGAGGTGGGATAAGGCCTTGAAGGATCAATAGTCAAACCACTACATTCTCATCTGGAAGCTTTATTCTGAAGGAGTTTGAGAGAGAGACAGGGCTAAAACAGTGCAACACTAATTCAAAATCCCTTTGAAGATGGATCCCACTAGGACCTTGGGAGCAGCAACTTATTCATCTCCAAATGCAACTCTTTTTTTCCCTGGTAATTTAGCTCTCAGGAAAGCTGGTTGTCTTGCTGTGTAAGCATGGAAGTTTATTAATGTGCTTATTTTGTTAAAGCGTTGAATATTTAATATGTGATGAAATAGACTCGGTAGGTATATTACACATGTCACTTGAGCTATGTGGGCGGCATATATTTACAAGAGCAGAATTGATGTGTTACTAGTTTACTGGTTATCCAGGAAACTATTCTAACATTGAATGCAAATGTTCAGAAGGCAGAGTGTCATTTTTTGGTTACCATTTACTTTCTTGCTTGCCTTAACAATTAACTAGTCTCTGAGGGTTACAACAGAATATTTTGCAAAAGAAATAAAAATAAGAAATTTAATTATTTATTGAAATATTAAGAAAACTTGTCTGCCCACTTTTCACCTTTGTAACTGCCTACTAAAGTATCCATAAATTTCAAAATAAAAATAAAAACTGCAGATGCTGAAAACCTGAAAGAAACAAAGTTAATGATCCGCGTCTGAGACCATTCATCAGAAGAAGGGTTAGGGACTCAGACCCGAAACATTAACCCTGTAGCGGGGTGACCAAAACAGAACACAATATTCCAATGTCTTGTACAACTGCAGCATAAAATCCCAGCTTCTATACTCAATGCCCTGACTGATGAAGGCCATCATGCCAAAAGCCTTCTTCATCACCCTGTCTACCTGCGATGCCACTTTCAGAGAACTATGTACCTACTCTCCTTAGTCCTCTTGCTTTGTAGGAGAAAGTTAATGCAGAACCACTGATCTCTTTGCTTGACGTCAGTAGTGGGGAAAATTTTGAAATCCATAATAAAGTATGTGATGTGCGGACTCTTACAAAATAATGATATAACTGAACAGAGTCAGCATGGATTTATGAAAGGGAAATCATGTTTGAATTATCCATTAGAGTTCTTTGAGGAGTAGAGCAGATGAGGAGAACTGGCATATATGGTTTATTTGAATTATCAGATGAGTTTTCATAAAGTTCCACACAGAAGCTAATGAATAATGGAATTGGGGGTAATATGCCAGTATGGATTGGTAGTTGCTTAGCAGATAGAAAATAAAGGTTATGAACAAATGAGTCCATCTCAGTTTGGCAGGCTGTGATTGATAGCGTACCACTGAGTGTGACCACATCTGCAGAATGAGTGGCTAATTGCACCTATATTAATTGGTTTGGACGGCTGTACCCTACAGACAGTTTGTGGCTAGGATATCCAGAACTTGATCAAAAGATTAATACCCCAATATGTCCTGAAACGTTTGAATATTAAAAGAATCAAAGGATAAGGAGATAATGCAGGAAATGGTTTTGAGATAAAAGATTATCCATGAACTTATTGAAAGGCAGGGTAGGCTCAAGGGGCTGAACAGCCCATTTCTGCTCCGATTTCTTAAATTCAGATGTTGTGAAGATATCATCATTCATGTCACCTAGGGACCACTTATCCGTTCTTCCTTCAACATTAAATAATTCTGACACAGTTATCTGATACAAAATAAAAACATCAATGGTGTACAATTGCTTTTTGATCAAATTGAAAATGACATCAGAGAGTACAGATTGGATGGTGATGTGAGAGTTACAAAAGTAAAATGCAGTGGAAGAATTCTGAACAAAAAGTCTAAATTGCTGGAAATATTCAGTTGGTTCAGCAATTTGTGTGGAGAGTGAATCTTTTTTTTGCAGATGCTGGAAAGCTAAAATAAAATTTGGAATAGTTTTCTCTGTCCACAGTCCATAGCTGAGGACTTCCAGCATTTCTCCTGCTGCTGATGAGTGGGAAAAGAGATGAGGTTCTCCTTTGTGAATAAAATGTCAGTCACTTCTTTACTGTGTACATGGGCAAACAAATTGGTTTTGCAGCTTATGTCTTATTCATCCAGACAACAGAACGACTGTAGATGTTGGATGTGCAAAGACTAATTTCAGTGTGCATCCTCTCAATAAACAATTATGCCAGTACGAACTATCTCAGAAAGATTATCATGTACTGCCAGTGATTCTGAAAAATAAGGTAACTAAATGTTAAGTGAGGACTGTATCACACCACCTAGTTTGCTGGCTATTTTCTTATGTATGTACAGATGTGTTGATGTTTTGGTAAACAGCAATCAGTAGGCTTATATGTGGCTATTATACTGCTCTGTAATGATAGGCAAACAAATAGCAGCTTATGTAGCTCTCCAATCATGATTCCTTCTGTATTTCCATTTTGCAGGATACAATTGTGTGAGTCACACACAAGCTAAATAGTATCTGACACTGTCAGCCACATTTCCTTGTTCTCTAGATATTATACTCACTACTTTGCCAGAAGTGAAATGTATGATTGCTAGATATAATAAGTCTGCCTTTCTTCGTGATGTTAGCCAATGGCTTGATTTAAAGGGGTCAGGAGAAAGAAACAGTTTGCTTTGATTAGTTTGTTGATAATGTTTTTAAATGTAGGTTTATTGAATAGCAAGGCAAGGTGGTACTGATATATCAAAGCAAGACATTACCCAGGCTATAAAAAAAAGATCTGTAGATTTGAAAACCAATTATAGCATGAATACCAGAAGCTTGGAAAGGGCAATGGGATCCACAAGGATGACACTGGGGTAAAAGGCTAAGAGAATATCTAGTTCACACTGGGGAAAAAGGCTAAGAGAATATCTAGTTCACATGTTTAAAATTAGTAAAATAGAGATTATATACTGAAAGATTATTGAATTTGCTTATTCGTAAGTATAATATCATTATTAATAATAGAAACATAAATGTGATTAGAAGGATATTTTTTTACTTTTTGTTAAATGCATGAGATTTATAAAAAAGAGAGCCTGACATTTGTATAACTCCTATCACATTCCTTTCCAGATATATCAAAGTGCTTTGAAAACAACAAAGTTCTTTTGAAGTATAGTCACTGATATAATGTTGGAAACTAAGCTTTGAATTTTCACATGCTAATTCTCATGAATATCAACATGATCGTTACTGGATAATCAGTTTTACTAATGCTGACTGAGAGATGAACATTGGACAGGATAGCTGGAATATCTTCACTGCTCTTCAGTATTGGATTTGGGATATTTTGAATCTACTTGGGAGCACAGACTCCGGGTGTAATAGGATCTATATAAATGCCAGGCCTTTTTTATTTAATCTCATACATTAAAAGATATCCCCTTAATCACATTTAAGCTTCCATTATGAATAATGACATTGTGGAAAGAGAAATTCAATAATCTTTCATTATTTAATCTCCAGACTCTGGGTTTAACATCTCATCTGAATGACAGCACTTCCAAAGTTGAGGTACTCCCTCTAGGTGCATTGGAGTAGCAGTCTGAAGTCTCTTAGTCAAGCAACTTGAGTGGAACTTCTGGGAGGGGAGCTTCAGTACTGTATGGATTTATAGAATGCATTATTTCAAGTGAAGCTATGTCAATGATAATTATATAAACAGATTAAGAAAAATATTGGAGAAACTATGAAAACTGTATGGAAACTGAACTCATGTAGCTCTTGAAGAGTTGTTGGTTAATCATAAGCTCAAAAATGGGAGAGTTTGCCTCTGATTGCACAATGTTCAATTCAATTCATAACTCACAGCTGGAGTCTCTGCCTTCATACAGAAAGATTTCAATATTCAAGCATGAGCTGATTTGTGGCAATTTACATTCATGCGACCAAAGTACCAGGCAAGAAAGACAGTTTAACTATCTATTCCTCATATTCAATTGCATTACAATCAATTAGCCCCCAACCAGCAACATCACAGAAATCACCATTAACCAAACATCTCAAGTGGACCAGCCACGTAAGTGTTATGGATATGTTAGCAGGTTAGAGGTTGGATATCCTAAGGTGACTGAACAAAAAAAAATAAAAATAAAAATCATTGAGGTTGAACGACTATTGAAGTGCAGATTTGGCCCATTTGGCGTAATAAAGGCAGAAATGATATCCTCCAAATCCATATTCTCAGTCATACCACACTCACAATGGAACATCACAACTGACTCCTGGGAGTGAAGCAAGCAAGTGCTTAGGAGCTAAGCAAACAAGCTATTTACAGCCGCTTTTGAATTGTGGGTGTCCAGAACTCAATGCCTGAAAGGGTGATGGAAACAGAAACCCACATCATATTTAAAAGGTACCCGGAATGGCACCTGAAGAGTCATAACTTATAAGGTTACTGATCAAGAACTGGGAAGAAGACTATCCTGAAAAGCATCATTTTTGGCCAACATTGACCGAATGGGTTCTTTCTGTGCTATAACTTTCTGTCATTCCACAATACTTTAGGCACATTCCTAATATTCTTCTTTCTCTTTGGCAGTCCCTTGCCTTTGAGGATGACTTACTTCTACTCCAGTTCTGTGGATTCTGAACTAGTTAATGAGGCTAATATGGAAAACACAGGCTCTTCCACAAATAGGGCAGGAGATTACTTTTGGGGCAGGTGGTGGGTGGATTATGCAGGAATGTCGCTGTTCATTTTTCATTGTTTTCATTATCGCCAAAGGAATCTTACGAATAGGACAACTTGATTTTCAGCTTGGTTGGCAGATGGTGTTGAAAGGTATTTATGGTATGTGGGAAGTGGATATTGAAAACACTGACTAGTGTCGACTGATTATATCAAATTAAATAAATGGTTCTGACCAGTTTATGTTCCATTTATGTGGCAAGTATAAACCTATTTGTGAGATGTGAAATGTAGCGGTGATGTCCAAATAGGATTTTCCTTGGATTGTATATGAATCTGATGAACATTAATTAACAGAACATGATTGCAATGAGTTGCCAATAATTACGGTATCATATGTGATGTAGTCAAATGCCTTTTGGACTTATTGAGTCTGGAGAACTGTTAGCGCTTGGTGACTGTAGGGTTCAGGACTAGGATTTTTACTTTGCATGATATACTGTATATTAACTTGAGCATAAGAGACCTGACTAAGAAGAATACAAGAAGACACAAGTATATTGGCCATGTGGTTGATAGTGAAGCAAAAAAAAGCTGTAGATTGCAGAAAGATTAGAGGGGCTGATTGGGTGGGCATAAATGTGGCAAATGGAATCCGTAGAAGAGTGAAACAGAACACTGAGATAGAATAAATAAGACGAGGATGCACAATTAGAATATTAAGAACTATGGTGGAACAGAGAGAACTTGGGATGCTACTCCACAGATCCCTGAAGATAGTAGAGCAGGTAGACACAGTGGTGAAGAAGTAAAACAAGATGGTTTCCTTTATTAGTGGCCATACATGTTTCGGTTCGTATATTAATTGTAATTAGTGCAAGGATTACAATGAATCACCAAGAAAGATGAAGAGTTTCTAAAACGTTTATCTTGTTTATTCCACTCACTCTTCAATGCACATTCCTCTACATTTTCATCACATTTTTGCAAACATTATCTTGGCTGAAGTGAAAAACATATCAACAGGACAGTTATGTTAAAACACTGCATATGTTCTGGACATCATATTACAGGAAGAACATGAATAGGAGGATCCAGTACAGGGAGTCATGCAGTGTTGGTCTGAGGAAAGAGATGAGCTTCTACGTGACTGCTTTGAGTCAGTGGACTGGTCCATGTTCAAAGACTCAGCTGCCAGCCTTGATGAGTATGTCACCACCATCACAGACTTCATCAGCAAGTGTGTTGAGGACTTGTTTACCAAAGAGGACAATACGGGTGTTCCCAAACTGGAAACCATGGATGAACCGGGAGATCCACTCCCTACTGAAGGAAAGGACTGCTGCACACAAATCTGGTGATCCTGACCTGTACAAGAAATTGAGATATGACCTTCGGAAAGCTATCAGGGATGCCAAGAGGCAATACCGACTCAAAATAGAGTACCAGACCAGCCGTCAGTTATGGCAGGGCTTACATGCCATCACAGGCTACAAGATGAAGGCGGGCTGCATGGTGAACAACAGCGCATCCCTTCCTGATGAGCTTAACACATTCTCTGTGCGTTTTGAACAGAAGGGAAGTGGATTGCCACCCACCCTGACAGCCTCCAATGCAACTGAACCCGTGGTCACCGTCGAGGACGTAAGATCAGTCTTCCAGAGAGTGAACACGAGGAAAGCATCTGGCTCAGATGATGTCCCTGGCCGTGTGCTCAGATCTTTGCTGATCAGCTGGAAGGAGTATTTGCAGATATATTTAGCCTCTCCCTGCTTCAATCTCCAGTTCCTGCTTGTTTTAAGAAGACCACTATCATCCCAGTACCGAAGAAAAGCAAGGTAACATGCTTCAATGACTACTGACCAGTGGCTCTGACATCCACCATCATGAAGTGCTATGAGAGGCTGGTCATGGCATGTGTCAACTCCAGCCTCCCAGACAATTTCGACCCACTGCAATTCGCCTATCACCCGAAACAGGTCTACAGCAGACACCATCTCCCTGGCCCTACACTCAGCTCTGGAGCATCTAGATAGCAAAGACACCCATGTTAGATTATTGTTTATTGACTACAGCTCTGCCTTCAATACTATGGTTCCAAGCAAACTCGTCACCAAACTCTGAGACCTGGGACTCAACACCTCCTTCTGTAACTGGATCCTTGACTTTCTGACCAACAGCCCGCAGTCAGTGAGGACAGGCAGCAACATCTCCAGCACGATTATTCTCAACACTGATGCCCCACAAGGCTACGTCCTCAGCCCTCTACTCTACTCCCTATGTACTCACGACTGTGTGGCCAGATTCTTCTCTAACTCTATCTACAAGTTTACAGATGATATCACCCTGGTAGGCTATATCTCAAACAACGATGAGTCGGAGTACAGGAAGGAGATAGACAGCTTAGTGGCATGGTGTCATGACAACAACCTTTCCCTCAATGTCACCAAAACAAAAGAGCTGGTCATTGATTTCAGGAAAGGGGGCGGTGTACATGCACCTGTCTACATCAATGGTGCTGAGGTCGAGAGGGTTGAGAGCTTCAAGTTCCAGGAGTGAACATCACCAATAGCCTGTCCTGGTCAAATCACGTAGATGCCATGGCCAAGAAAGCTCAGCAGTGCCTCTACTTCCTCAGGAGGCTAAAGAAATTCAGTATGTCCCCTTTGACACTCACCAACTTTTATCGATGCACTATAGAAAGCATCCTACCTGGATGCATCACGGCTTGGTATGGCAACTGCTCTGCCCAAGATCACAAGAAACTGCAGAGAGTTGTGGACACAGCCCAGCGTGTCACGGAAACCATCTTCCCCTCCTTGGACTCTGTCCTTACCTCTTGCTGCCTTGGTGAAGCAGCCAGCATAATCAGAGACCTCACCCACCCAGTCATTCTCTCTTCTCTCCTCTTCCATCAGGTAGAAGATACAGGAGCCTGAGGGCACGTACCACCAGGCTTAAGGACAGCTTCTATCCCACTGTGATAAGACTATTGAACGGTTCCCTTATATGATGAGATGGACTCTGACCTCACAATCTACTTTGCTGTGACCTTGCACTTTATTGTCTACCTGCACTGCACTTTCTCTGTAGCTGTGACACTTTGTACTGTTATTGTTTTTACCTGTGCTACCTCAATGCACTCTGTACCAACTTAATGTAACTGCACTGTGTAATGAATTGACCTGTACGATCGATATGCAAGACAAGTTTTTCACTGTACCTCGGTACAAGTGACAATAATAAACTAATACCAATACCAATACCAATGTTTGTATTAGAAAGGGTATAGAGGAGATTTCTGAGGTTGTTTCCCAGACTGGAGACTTTTAGCTCAATTTATTTTAGATATGAAATGTGAAAGTGTAGCATGCGTGGGAGGTAAAGCTCTCCAGCATTGGGGCTTTCCTTGCTTTGCTTTTGTGCTTGTTGCAGACTAATTGATAGAGATTGATTGCTCATATCAGTCAACAACAAGTATCACTGTATCCTGTGAGAACCAGGATGAAGGAAGACAAATTAAATGGACCTTGATGTTTCTTTGTGTATTAGTTCCTTTGTTCCCAGGATAATATCTTCTGATAACTACCGCAATATTTCTGTTTCCTGTAATATTCTAAATAATAGTGCCCAGTCACATCAGTAACATTAAGGTTTCCATTTGAATTGATTGTATTGCCTTCATAAATTTGGTTGATGTTGGGAGCTTCTACTGACTGTGTTGCTGTAAGGTTATTAGCTATAATGAAATTCACATAATTTCAATATCACCCTAATAAGCATTCATTTCAGAATTCTACTACTTGCAATTTTTAAAAAATTTACAAGTATTTAGGTAGAATGTGGAAGTTTGTTTCTCACCCCTTCTCAAGGGACAAATATGCTTGGTGTTGTTAAAGCTTTTAGAAAGCATTCTTCTTTGCTTTATCAATGTGCCATTGAAAATCTACATCTAAAGCAAAGCATAATAACATTTCATCAGCTGGCTGACAGTTGTGTAGGAGTTCCAAACTACAGGAAAGAAATTCTAGAACCCAAGTCACTTAACTGTTAGTATACTGCATTTTCTCAGCATATTGTATTGCTAAGAGTCATTCATGTCAAAACACACACCTCTGTTCTCTTAGTGACTGTTATAAAACTTGACTTTCAGACTGGGTTCTATGGAATTGTCTATACACTCCTGAGCTGGATTGGCCAAATAAGTTAATTTTCCTTCCTTATATTCTTTTTTATGATTTTTTAATATGGTTTTAGATAAATACTTCAGAGAAGTAGTGAGGGTTTGGCAAGTTTATCCAGAGATCACCCAAGATATGCAAACCAGGATGTTTCCAGAATGCAATCCATGCCAGTGGTAGGTTTTAGGTGGTTGCTGAAGTAAACCCTGGTTTGAAGTGAGATGAAATAACCTGGAGAGGCACAAGAGATTGCAGATGCTGGAATCTGGAGCAATAAACAAGCTGCTGGAGGAACTCAGCTGGTTGATCAGCAACTGTGAGAGGAAAGGAATTGTTAATGTTTCGACTCAAAACCCTGCATCAGGACTGGAATAATCTAGAATTCTGCCAGCAATCATAGATTGAAGTGCAAGCTTATGGATTTCATGTGAAAAGTCATGGTCCAGTGCAGATATTGGCACAGTAATCATTTTGTTCTGATGTTTAAAGACTAAACCAATCCAGATTACTGTGATAATTAAAACAATGCTTAGTGCTAGGCTAGTAATTCAATGTGTATACCTACTGTCTCTTGTGGCATTAAACCACACATACTGCAAGGCTACAGCTTCAGCCCAATTTGAAGTGATAACAGGAGGATTGCTGAAGTAGCTGTCATCACCTCTGGGCTACAGATGGAAGAGATCTTGCTTCTAACTTCTATCCAGACAAATCAGAGATTGTACATCTAGCCATCTGCTGAAGATTCCATGACATTCAGCTGGAATATTTTTAACTTTTACCAGCAATTATTGTCTGCCAGTACAAAACAATGATCTTGAAGATGTGGTAACAGTGTGGAGTTGGCTCTTGTGTAACTCCAGACAAGCTTGGGAGAGAAGATAATGGAGAGAATAACGATGTGCCAAATATTATGGCAAATAACTATCAGATTCATATCAATGGACCAGAGCTTGCTGCCAGAACTGATCCACCCACAATGGCTGCTGATTAAAGAAATAAATACAGACTTAACTTTTCTGAATCCACTGATATTGACTTGCTGCCCAAGCACCTTCTCTGTCCTAAGTGATATAATCCTGCAGAGCAGCAGTGTTTTACAAGATAAAATGACATCACTTGAGCAGGCCTAATCAAGCTCCACCCACGGAAAACAAAGGAAAATATCTTTGACGGCAACTAAGCCATGCCAATGGTTTCTTGTCAAACCTGTCAAGAAACTTGAAGACTTCCACTTGTCTCTGGCATTCAAGAAACTTCAAAAATATTCCAAAACAAAAACAATTAAAACTGTTAAATATCATTAAGATGTTTTGAAAAGTACAATAAAAAATAAAACATTTAAATAAACGCAATTAATTCAAAAGGTTGTGAATTAAATAGAATTCTCCTTTCTCCCTTGTAGCATTCATCTCCATTGAAATGAATGGGTTTGCTGTCCCTGTGTCAGGACTTACCCACAGTGTAAGTCCTCAGCGTAACTGCATGGGAAATGAGGCACATTCGTACTCAGCTACCAAACTCCATCTGGAGTCCAATGCTAGAGTGCAGTGGGAACATTACAAATGGCCAGCAAGTACAGGTCTTCAACAGTAAATGAAAAATTAAAAGGCAGCAGATGCTAGAAGTATGAAATAAAACCAGAAAATGCTGGAAACACTCAGCAAGTCAGGCAGGTTCTGTAGAAAGAACAAACAGAGATAACTTTCAGGTCAAAGAGAGAGGTTTTAAGTTTCAGAGAAGGTAGGGAAGGGATGGATAGGGAAAAGGGGATATTTCTGAGGCCAGAGTTGCCATGGGCAATGTGTTCATGTTATTGATGGGCTAATGGGGGTAGTTAGAGGGAGAGAACCTGAAGAAAGGAATATAAACACAATAGACTGAGGGCAGTTAAAGAGTGAGAACACATACAAAAGAATGTAAAAGTTGCAAACACAGAGCTGGAGGACATACCCAGCAAGTCAGGCTGTGATAGTGGAGAGAGAAAAAAAACTGAGCCATTATCAGGCATGGACTCGCCACTTCTGATACAGACAGAGAAAGTTGTAGAATTTGATATTGAATCTGGACATCTGCAACATGCTCAAATGAAAGAAGAGCTGCTGTTATTCAAGCTTATGCTGGGCCTTATTATAACAGTGAAGGGGGCCACTAACAGATAGGCCAGAGTGGGAATGGGTGTTCAACAAGGCCCACTCCCACTCTGGCCTATCTGTCACTGGCCTTCTCTCTCTCTCTCTCTCTCTTTCTCTCTCTCTCTCTCTCTCTCTCTCTCTCTCTCTCTCTCTCTCTAACTGCCTCCATGAACCCATCAATGGGATGATTTCATTTATAGCAACCCTGGCATCATATTAAAAGAGATATTCACCTTGTTCTACCCATCTGTTCTTCACCTTCTCTGTAACTTAAAACCAGCTTGCTTTCTCTCTTTCCCAGTTCTGACAAAGGGTCTCCAATCTGAAATTTAGATGCTGCCAGATCTGCTGAATGTTTCCAGCATTTCTGTGAGTACAAAACTTGCATGCTTACACAGATGTCCATACATCCTCCTACTCACAGGGGTAAATACTGGACACTCAAGTAAATCCTGGTCAGTCCTCCCCCAACTTCCCAGGCATAGATTTTTTCACTCAGACAACAATGACAATCCTACACAAACAGGCCCAAAATGAGATTATCTTTCCAAATTTTTCAGTACACATTCAAGCTGCCAATGCAAAATCTGTCATATTTCAATGTACATGGACAATCTGTTAATTTTGTTTTTAAATATGATATATTTAAGAATGATTGTTTGGTGCAATTTGATTATTACAGCCAAAAATAGGTTTTATCAACTGATTAAAATAATGCTTCCCCAATCATTAATTAATAGACCAACCTTGCATTGAGTTAAAGAAAATTAAGCACTGGCATAGTTTAAGAATACAGGTATCTAAAATATATGTAAAGTGCACACAATTCTTTTTATGTTCAAGAACTGCAACTGTGTTTGATTCACATGTTCACTGTTATTTTGGGTATATCTCATCTTTCATTGTTTTTTTCTAAGATATTCAAGGACTTCAAGTCTGTACTGGACAAAGCAGCGATGATTTAAATTCCTAAACACGATCAAGCATTACATTCATATTGCCGGGCCTTGATATGTAAATACAATATTTCTTGGAATAAATTAGTACGTTTCTGGTCCAACAAACAGTATTTTGAAAGTAATATATGATTGGAAAATATGATGGCTTGAACTTTATTAATAGCTTCTTTCATTAGTCAATACCTCACAGTGTAGAATGCTGATTATTTATATTTCCAAATAGGGTAGAGAAGTCTCATATTAGTGTCATACTGTGTATGGAAAAATGTAGACACGTCAAAGGTATGTCAAGATGCCATACCAATAGTTATCCATATAGTATCTAAAACTAATGGTTGAAGTTTTAATAAGGCAATGTCTGAGGCGATATGAGCAGTGAGACTAAATAGAATTCCTTAGCACAGTCACTACATACTCTATTAAAATACCTCTTGATGAAGTTTAATCCTACTTAAAACCATACCCTAAAACGGGACATTACATACCAGAGGTTACTTCATTTAAAAGAACATGTCCTTTGTGAAACCTTTTTGTTAGTATACACACAATTAGACTGAATAGACTATTTTTCAGCAAATCTTTTTATTTCTGTAGAGTTCATATTAAAATTGTTATTGCTCAGTAAATACTAGTAGATACATGGTAAAACAAACAAGATAACAAACAACTAGTTGTAGATTATTCATTTTAACGTATTCCCAATCTGCCATTATATAGTGAGGAGTTTAATCGAACACTACATAATTCACTTTCATTTTCCCTTCTGAAATAAAATCAACTCCATTGCGATCTTGACAAACAATTACAAGTAGTATGTAGTAATCAATTGTCAAATTAAATATTTTCATTATATTTGCAGCTTTTATGCCAATAATCACGTGGGGGTTCAAATGTTCAAACCACAAATAACCTAAATATAAGCTGCGTAACAACTTCCCCCTGTCTGAATATTCTTCTCCTTTAAGAATCACATTAGTAATATTCATTATTTCAAGGTTCTGGGCTCAAACACTACTTCAGAAACTGAATGGATTACCTAAGCGGATATTTCATTGCAGCACGAAAGGAATGTCTTTGAGTGAAGACATTAAGCAGACACCCTCTCTGTCTGTGTAAGTAAATGCAAAACATCCCTTGGCACAATTTGAAGAGTTGCCTTAGCCAAAATTCCTACCTCAACCACAAATAGATTAACAGGTTATTCATTTCACTTGTTATTTGTTGGCCTTTGCAATGCACTAATTCACATTATTTTTCCGAGCAGTAACTGTTTGAAATATGGCCCCACTTAAATAGCAATTTTGCACAACTTTTGCATTTCTGGATCTGTTTTATCAGTGCCGAATGCTGCTCCACTCAATCCCTAACACACTTACTCCCTCCTTCTCTCATTGAATCTCTGCTTCAGACACCAGGTCTAGAAAAGAGAAAGAAAGAAATGGGATAGAGACAGTGTTAGCAATACAAGGTGAAGGGGGAGCGCACAGAGTCTCAGGTCAGCAATTGCTGGAGCAGGATAAACGGTGGTCCTGATGGACCCTCTGCAGAGATTTTAGGAAGTCAGCCCACTACGTCTATGAGTTTGCAGTTGGCAGGTCAGTGGGATTTTCTCCCAGGGCTGGATTGGGCTGAATGTTGAGGCTACAACTTGCTCAGCCTGGGAGTGAAAGGGATTGAAGTAGCCCCAACTCCAGGCCGTCAGTGTCGTGCGCAGCCCTGCTCTCTGCCTGGTCCTTGCTGAAAAATGATGGTTCACAGCATGAGAAAGGGCAGCAACTGGGTCTCAACAGGAGCCAAGAAACGACACCTGATTGAGCAGGTAAAAAATGTCTTTAAGAAGTATTAAAAGTGTTTATGCGACCCACTTTCCCGTAGATATAAGTATAGCCACTGGCTTTTGCAAATTAGCATCATTGATAAAAAGGCAACATTACCTTCCTGAAATTTTGTTAGTCTTGTCCACAACTCCACTGCATTTTTATGTATTTAAACATGCAATTTAGGTAAAGCCCTTGTTATAAACATCAACCATCAATGTTTTGTTTGAATAGGTGTCACTCACGATCTCAGCAAAACACAACAAATTTACACTGCAAAACAAAAAATAAATCATACTGATTCTTAAGGTGAAGCATGGTGCCTTCAACTTACTGTTAATAATAATTATTATGGTGTTCAAAAGTCCTTTCCCACTAATTAGGACTACTATTCTTTCCAAAACAAAATGGTGACACTTATGTAAATTATTTGACACTGTGAAAATTATAGAATTTCAATAGAATTTAATAAGAATATATATATATAAATGCAGAAACTCTTAAGCTCCAGCAGAGCAAAGTATGCTACCTAGCAAAATGTTAATGTATATTCTCCAGATGCAACACATTATATACCAGATAAAATAGTTTCAATGCTGAGTAGAAGAGATTCAATAGCACAAAGAGCACATAAATATGTACACATTATTTACAGAGAAGATAACCAGATCAAATCAGACTTTAAGCTGGAGAAAGGATTTTTTTGGGTTACGTAATACAAGAACGTACTGCAACTCAGGTTATGCACTGATACAAACTATAAATATACCACAGAGGCTCATGTGGAAAAGTGTAGAAGAATTAATACATATTCTCTAAGTAGGAGGTGTGTAAGGAAATGTAAAGACCAGGTGAAAGTATTTGAATTCAAAGCCTGGCTGAAATTTGATCATGCATCCTTATATACTCCCTTGGTCAAATGTGGCATTGTACATTGAATGAATGAGTAAAACCCCATGGAATGATATACTCATTGCTATACAACCTATCGCAATGGTTACATGTATTGAAGCTGATCTTGCCTGCAGTCAGCTGATCAATGTTGTTTCTTGGACTGGGTTACATTCTGCATTCTGACAAGAGAACCAAATCTGACATCCATATTTAACATAAAGGAATTGCATTTACACAGAGAATTCTTCTATTGTTACTTCAATAGAATCCTGGGTGATTCCTTGGATACCAGTGAAGGCCCTGCCACAGCACAAAGTGTAGAGGAGGACTGGATCATTTACAGCAGCTTTCTTACTTCTGCATTAAGCCATGCAGACATGTAGTCTGCATCACTTTGTGTACCTCTTTATCTAGAGAGTTCTTAACATCTAGAATGCAGTTGTAGTCAAGACAGATTCAATTGTAGTGTTCAAAAGGGAGCTGGATAAGTATCTGAAAGGAAAGAATTTGCAGGTCTCTGGGGACAGGGTGGGAGAGGGGCTTAGCTGGATTGTTCTTGCATGGAATCAATACCAACTCAGCAAGCTAAATAGCTTCTTTCTGTGAACATAGAACATTACAGCACAGTACAGGCCCTTTGGCCTACAATGTTGTGCTGACATTCTATCCTGCTCTAAGATCAATCTAACCCTTCCCTCCCACATAGCCCTCCATTTCTCTATCATTCATGTGGCTATCTAAGAGTTTCTTAAATGTCCCTAATATATCTGCCCCCACAATCTCTGCCGGCAGTGCGTTCCATGCACCCACCACTCTCTGTGTAAAAAAAACATACCCCTGATTTCCCCCTTATACCTTCCTCCAATCACCTTAAAATTATGTCCCCTCATGTTAGGCATTGTCATCCTGGGAAAAAGTCTCTGACTGCCCACTTGATCTATGCCTCTTATCATCTTGTACACCTCTATGAAGTCACTTCTCATTCTTCTCTCCAAAGAGAAAAGCCCTAGCTCACTCAGCCTATCCTCATAAGACATGCTCTCCAATCTAGGCAGCATCCCGGTAAATCTCCTCTGCACCCTCTCTAAAGCTTCCACATCCTTCCTATAATGAGGCGACCAGAACTGAACACAATTGGCTGAGTTGGTATTGATTCCATTCAAGAACAATCCAGCTAAGCCCCCTCTCCCACCCTGTCCTCAGAGACCTGCAAATTCTTTCCTTTCAGATACTTATCCAGCTCCCTTTTGAACACTACAATTGAATCTGTCTTGACTACAATGTGGTGAACAATTCTGTCATTCTGCAATGATGGAGAATGCTGATAATGTCACCACCATTACAATCACAGATTCCAAGCCATACATTTCTATAAAAATTACAATATTTATGCTGGATGCTCTGCCTGACAACTGTGTGCTGGCTTTTACCCTCCGCATGAGCAATGGTTTTAATCCTGTGCATCTACCCAGTAACCTTTTTCCTTAATAAAGCTATTCCCTGATCAAATTGGCTGCCAAATTTCAGTTGGTGACACAGATTGTAACTGGATAAATTAATAGACAGATCAAGTAAAATAACAAAGTAAAGTACAGATACAGTATTAGGTCAAGCACAAATAATTTGTTGACCCATTCTCATTCTCTGCGTACACCATTTATTCACCACTTTGCTGATTCACCTCGCTGCAAGTGGTTTGACGACACCATTGGCAATAATTAGGGGTAGATTCTGGATGCAATCTGGGAATTATTTTTTTTCCTCAAGTGTTTGTGATTTAGAAGCCATCATACAGCAAATTTCTTTTATTATGATAATAGCAGATTTTGGGAAGCAACAAATAAATAATTATAATTGGATCTTTTACATGTTTGCTAATTAGTTAATTAAAAGATTTAATAAATAATAAGCCTGTCAGGTCCAGATCTATTATAGCACATGTGGTACTTTTATTTTATTTTGGTCATGTAGTATATAGTTCTTAAATACAGTAGGGAGTAAGGCTAACTCCAGATGCCTTAAACTGCTGAGGAACTGGTATGTAATGCTTCAGAAGGTCTGTGTATAAAATATGCCCTTGTTGCCTACTTTTTCCTACAAGATTTATTGAAATCTATACAATATAGAACAACAAATACTCTTTCAATTCCTGTAATTATCTCAGGTGCACCAATGGTAAATCAAAATTACTTCCCTGATTATAGCTAACTAAAAAACAATTAGACAACTTATTTTCTTTATATTCACTCATGACATTTACATGTTGCTGAAAAATCCACCATTTATTTCCCGCCCCTAATTGACGTTGAGGAGGTGGTGATGAGTTGCTTCTTGAACCACTGCAGTCCTTCTTGTAAAAGTAATCCCACAGTGTGATTGGGTAAGGAGTTACAGGATTTCAATTCAGCAACAATGAAGAAAGAGTGTTGTTATATCTAATCTCTGATGTGCTGTTGTGGCCAGGTCCAGTTGAGTTTTTGGTCCACAGTGAACCCAAGAATGTTAACGTCAGAGGACTCTTGATGATACTGCTGTTGAAGGTCAAGGATCAATGATTAGATTCTCATTTGTTGGATATAGGCATTGCATAGCACTTGTATGACACATATTTTACTTGCCATTTATCAGCCCATGTCTGAATGTTGCAAAGGACTTGTTGCATACAGGCATGTGCTGCTTCATTTTCTAAGGAGTTACCTCAATAACCAAACATATAGCACCACATATTCATATGTAAGCATGCAAGGTCTAAAATATGTGGGACTACTTAGCGGCATTGATAAGTTCTACCTAAGTAGGTAGTTCATGAGTTCAAGTTTCACTAGAGGGACTTGAAGACTAAAATCCTTGACTAACACTGCAGGAATGTACTGAGGGTGACATCTTTCAAATGAAATCAAGGCCTATCTTCAGGTAGTAGTAAAATTTCCCATGGCACCATTTTGATGTAAAGCAGGGGAATTCTCACATTTGTGTTAGCCATCAATCGACATCCATAAAGAGCAGATTGCCGCATGACTTTGTGTGAGAAGTTGCTGCCTGTAAATTGACAATCACTGTACCTATGTACAGTTGTAAAGCACTTTGGAATATTTTGAGGTCACAAAAAACTCAATGTAAATGCAATTTTTTCCTCTTCTGGTTTTAATGAAAATTATGGATGACCTCCTTCATTGTCTGGGCTGTAAATTGGTGGAATGGGACACTTACCTAGAACAGTGCAGCACAGGAACAGGTCCTTTGATGGACCATGTCTGTGGAAGAGCATGATGTCGGTCTAAGCTAATCCCATATGCCTGCACATGATCTATATCCCTTGATTCCCACCTATTTATGTGTCCATCTAATTACCTCATAAACATTGCTATCTTATCTGCTTCTGTCGTGTCCTCTAGCAATGCATTCCAGGTGCCTACTACTATCTGTGTAAAAAAAAACTCACCTCAACATCTCCTTTAAACTTTCTCCCTCTCACCTTAACCCATGCCCTCTAGTATTTGACGTTTCCACCCTGGAAAAAAGACTCGGACTAACTACGTTATCTGTCCCTGTCATAATTTTATATACTTCTTTCAGGAATGAAAATTAATTGAACTCTATAAAGGACATATCATCTGCTTCATCATTATGAAAGAATGGGTGGTGACGCAAATGTAGTCGATTTTGTAGATGGAATGGATGTTTAGGATAGTGAATGGGATGTCAATCAAGTGGGCTGCTTTGTCCTGCTTTTTGAGTGCTGTTGGAGTTGCATTCATCTGGAGAGTTATGATTTGTGCCTTATAAATAGCAGAAAGGAATTGAGGTGTCAACAAGTGAGCTACTCCACATAGGATAACCAACATCTGATCTGCCCTTGTAGCCAAGGTCTTAATGCGACTGGTCCACTTGGGTTTCTACACAGCGGTGCCTCAACAATTCTGCCCCGACCATCTCTCTGTTCCCTTGTCAGAAGTTGATGGTGGGGTACTCAGCACTGTTAGTGCCATTGAATGTCAAGGGTAGGTGGTTAATCTCTCTCTAATTGGAGATGATCATTGCCTAGCATCTTTGTGGTGTGAAAATTACTTGCCATTTATCATCCTCTGCCTGACTTTTGTCTAAGTCTTTCTGCATGCAGGGATGGACTCCTTTATTTGCTGAGGAATTGCAAGTAGAAATGAATATTGTGCAGTCATCAGCAAACTTCCCCAGTTTGATCTTATAATGGAACGAAGATTACTGATGAAGCAGCTGAATATGATTGGGCCTAGGACACTGTCCAGTGGAACTCCTGTGATGATGTCCTGGTGCAGGAGTGATTAACCTCCAACAACCACAACAATCTTTCATTGTGTGAGGTATGACAGCAACAGTCCAGCTGATACAAAACATTGCATGCCTATAAGGCTACAGTGATTATGAACATTGTGTTACAGTGGACAAAGAGACCAGCCAGAAAGAGTTAGAGACATTTAATAGGAGATTTTATAGCCAAAGTAGTTTTCTTTGCACTTGTTACCTGAATGCTATGTTACCCCCCCGGAGCCTGTTGGAGAATATGGATTGTGCAAGTACTTTTAGAAAAGACAGAATGAAATATCCTGGAGAGAATGTTTAGCCCTTTACACTATAAATCTGCATGAACCACTTAGTATGTGTTGTAGTAAAAGTGAAGACTGGATCTTGCATAATAGCCCAATATATTGGAAATAATTTACAGACCTATCTTTATATGTAGGCCTATATTAGAGAAAATAAAACATTAGAAGGCCTTTCTCATCTCCAATAAAATTCTGACATTGGAAGTTTAAATTTGTATCTACTCTTTTACATATTGTAGATGATGCCCATTGACACAATTCAAATTCTTACTTATCACATTCAAAATATATTAATTGCTAGCCAGATTTAACCTGCCAGTTCCTGCTTTACAGTCCGACAATCAATGATGTCCAAGCAGCTTGGTTTTTCCTGAATGGTGTTGAGCCTTGTGTGTCTTATAGAACGTGTCTTCATCTAGTTAAGTGCAGATGTTGCCAATGCTTGGGGTTATTGATGTGACTAGTCTAGCTGAACTTCTAGTTAATGGTGACCTCCAGGATATTGATGGTAGGGGACTTGATGATGGTAATACAATTGATTACCTTATAATGTATTAAGTAGAAAAATTAATAATTTATTTTGTTGCAGTTTTACACCTAGATATCACTTAAGCTTTGCTGTCTTACCTAGTTTGGTGAAAAGTATGGTGAGCAATTAGGTGTCTAATGGTCAGAATTACTCTATAAGGAAAAGCACTGTCTCATAATTCCACACAGGAGGGTGGTAAATTTCTTTTAAAGAATTTAAAATACTTGAACTTACTTCAAAAAAAATTACCATTCTGTTTGGGGTGCACTAAAAATCAAAAAGCCCCCAGGTCAGATTTTCTGGGCTGTTAACTAAAAGTGCTCTTGAGTTGTTGCTGAATTTTCATGACTCAGTGTAAAAGTGATTTGCATTTCATTGCACAAGATTAGGTAATCCAATATTACGAAAATGACTGCATATAAAACTGCCCAGTTCTGTAACATTTTTAAGGAACAGCAGATTCTAGCTCTTTAGAATTGACAAGTCCCTCATTCGAATGAATTTAATTCCATTTGACTATCCTTGGAGTTCCTGCATATAAATCATTAAATCCACCTACTTGCATTTTAACTCCTGATATTTTATTAACTTTCTGAAACATTGCTTTGGTCTTTATTTCTTTACCTTATTAAAATTCTGAATAGCCCAGCACAATAGAAGTCATGAAAATTTAAGAGATTTGAGGGTTTCTTACACCTTTTAAAAGGAAATATTTTCAAAATGTGGAATCACATTGGACATTCATGAAATAAATATAAAACATGCTTGGATTTTTCCCTTATTGTGCAGATTCCATTAATTCAGGACCTTAGAGCATCATGTAGACTGCAAAGTGAACGGTTCAGTGTTTTAAGTCCACTGTGCATATAATTTAGAAGTCTCCAAGCATATAACATATATCATTTATAATGCAGAATAATTTGATATTGTAGTGCACTTTATATAGAGATAAGCGTGGAGATTTGCCTTTAATATGCCCATAAGATGGAATCGTGAGTCAGGCTGATCCAGTGAAAGATATTATGTTAATAAATCCATGAAGGCTTACAAAGAACAAACATTGCTTTCCATGGTAGAAAGCAAGTCATATAAACTTTAGAACATACTAAGGCAGTACTTACACTGCTCTGCTGTATCTGGGCTTGCATATAATGCCCTTGTAGGACTTTCAAAACCAGGGACTGAACAAGCAGCCTGGCATGTCAGGGCATTGGTAATTCCTCTGCTATGGGGATAAGCTTCCAACGTTCTCCCTTATCTATACCTCTCATAATTTTGTATATTCTATCAGGTACATTTTCTTCTCACCTTCCTCTGCTCCGAGAGAAATAGGTGTCATTAATTTTTTTTTATCACTGACTGGGTAGTAAAGTGCCAAAGATTCCTTAACAAGGAGTTAAAGTGAAGGGGTTGAGGACTTGTTTGGTGAATATTTTTGTCAGTATTAAATCTTGAATTTTTAAATTCCTAGTATTTTTACAGTGCCTATAGACATATCGCAAGCAAGGAACCATTTAATAATGGGACATTTCAGTGTGTAACTAAAGCAGGGTATGGTGTCATGATTAGTCAGACAAAATAAATATTTCTTCACCTTCAACACTCGTGAGGTAAAACAACTCATTTTGTTGTTGCTTAAAAGGCTTTTGAATCATAGAAACATAATTGTATTTTTGGCAGACCCAGGGCAGTTGCCTCTATTGCTCTCCAGTGGATGCTGACAGCTTACCCCATATATGCAAATGACCCAGCCCCTTGATTTGAGGCAGGGTTCTGACTTCCATATATGCTTGATGTTAACTTTCTCACTGCATAGATGCCAGTGGAAGAAATTTTGAGTCATGATAATTTGGCAAACTTGAGTTCAAATCCTAGCTGACAGGATGAAGAGAAGCTCTTCGAAGTCTCCTTTCAGCATTCAAGCTACCCTGCTCTCCATTGCTGCTGAGAGAAGGGGAGAAACTGATAATATTCAATAACTTTAGATCACAACTGCTGCTGCCATATTTTCAGTAATGATTGTGGAGTTACCCCTTTCATTGACGGTACGTACCACAGTTATTTTTCTTCTTGCCCCTTTACCATTACCTTTTGCCACGGTCAATCATCTTTTTGGTCACTTTTCATTCTTCCAGGTAATATCTCACAGTCAAGGATGATGCAGTCCCAAGGAATGTTTTATCTCTGAGTTAGTGATTTGTAGACTATTCTGCAACTGAATGTATTATAGCTTGTGTAGCTCTTATTGATGATCTTGAATGCAATACATTATTTTTGCTGCTCCTGTTTATCCATTACTTTGATCTGTCTTATTATTTATCTATGTAACTCATTTCTGTTTCCCATCCCATTTCAACACTCCCTTTTGTTACTCCCTTCTCCCTTTCTCTGCACCTGTACTGTTGCACCTATAACTTCTGCCAGTTTTGATAAACCACCATTGGCCAGAAACATTAATTCTGTAACATTCTCCACAGATACTGCTTGGGCTGTTGAATAATTCCCACATTTTCCGTTTATATTTTAGACAGCCAGCATTTGTAGGATTTTGCCTTTCATAATTTCTGCAAGCCGTTTCAGACATGTCCATGATTTGTGGACTATGAGACAATGCAGGAAAGGAAATTAAGTCAATGTTTCAGCATTATTCTTGTCTCTGAGGTGGTCAGAGCCAAGCAAGACATGGATGGGTGGCTGCTGCATGTTTCGGCTTCAGCTAGCCAATTTTGAGCTGCTAACTAAAGCTAATGGACATTTTTTCCCTATGCTTCTGGCCATTGGAGTGTATCACAGAATGAACCGTGGTATCCAAGGAACACAATGATCAAATTCAACTTGAGAGTTAGTCACAGAAAGACACCTTATGCAGCATCATATCTACCTCCATGTACTAACAAAACAGCTTTAAAACACTGAATACTATTTGCAGATTCTGTCAATCCATTCAAAGTTTCTGACCAGCAGTGAATTTACCACAGCTGCAGCACTCTCCCTTAGAAGGGAGATCTTTTGCAATTTTTATACGGTAATTTACATCTTTTATGTGGTATTGGCTAGGAATGCAATTGCTCTCTCGGGGTGTTTACTAAAACTAAATGTTACAGCTGGTGTTTCTTTCTAAAGTGCTCTCTTGACCATGTTTACCTTAGATGGAAGGAAAGTGTCTGTTGAATGCAGATATCAATTCTTAATATATGGTGAGGGACTACCTGGTAAATTATATGAAATTGACATGGTTTTGTAACACCAATCTAATTCCAGTCTGAAATGCAATATTTGGACATATTATGCTTGTTTTGGGTGAAGTTCTAAACAGCAAAATGTTAGGACATCATTAACATCTGGTCAACGTCTAATGGGCCTTTTCCTCTCCCCTGTCCGCATCACATTTTCCTGAGTTAGCCTTATTTTAATCCCAATGGTGTGAGTCTGAACTTTTAATTACATGTTAGGGAGCTCACATCATCACCAATGGAAATCATTGACCATGTGTGGGGTAATAGCTCACTCATTCACTTAGACATACACAGACACAGACACAGACACAGACACAGACACACACACACACACACACATACACACAAGTGTGTGTATATATATATATATATATATATAGGAATGAACTTCGCAGTTTTTAACAATGTAATGATCATTTGCAACCATACAGTAACCAAGGAGGTAACGTGATCACAAAGATCAACAAATACTGTTATTTGTTGCACCACATTACCCATAAAAAGGTTAAAACACACATATATCAGCAAAATGAGTAAGAATATTGAGATGGCATGCCAGATGGTATCTATTACTAATTTTTTACTTATGAATCAGAAATGAAATTAGGCACATCTGGATTCTCAATTAGCCACATGTGGCTAGTGGCTAACATACCGGAAAACACAGTGATATGGATTGAAAGAGGCCAACTTAAAGATGTGACCACATCAGGAAGTCTGGAAGAAGCCAATTTGAGTTAAATGTTTATCAGATCTCTTGTATGGCAGAGAACTTGCAGGTTTTCTAATGAAGTTTGGTGTTTGTGTTGGAAGTTGGATAGCAGAGAAGGTGCAAAAGGTCAATGGACAATGAGAGTTCAGGACATTGTTCTTTTCAGCTTTATCGAACTTCAGTCAGGCAGTGCCATTGAACCAAAAGTGTTATTCTACAATTAATAAATCTCTGGAATAATCAGAAAGTGATTCTTGTGAGAGTTGTTACCAGTGCAACTTCGGAAATGCTACATACACTTTTCAGACAGACACATAGAAATTACAGTGTGGGAACTCTTGAATGTTGAAATTGATTATTTAGACGTCCAGCATCCCAATCTAGCACATTACTGTGGGAATATGGAGTACCCAAAGAAAAGGATTTCTCCACAAGGGCATCCATGGCCAGCTTAGCTACGGGAAACGTTTGTAGCTTGAAGAACATTGCTTCAGAGTGTGACGAACTGGAGTCTGAGATTTGGGCACTGTGATGCATCATGAAAGAAGATAATTACCTCAACATATTGTTCCTGGAAGCAGCCACATCCTTCAGATTAATTACTTTAGGACAATTCAGCAAAAGAAGAAAGGAAAACATAACTACAAACGAGGCAGGGAATATCTTTGATATGATGAGGCCAGGTTTGCTCTGGGGATAAGGTACTGATGAAGTCATCTGGTTGATGGGTTGATGAGGGGTGTTAGAGAGAGCAAAAACTGTATGTAAAAGTTATAAGATGCAGGTCAGAGCTGTTGCAAAGAACTGAAATGAAAAGGGGACTGTTGGAAATGGCCAGCAGATCAGGTAGTATCTGTGGAAGGAGAAAAACTGAGTTAATATTACAGATGGATGATCTGTCAGTAAAACTGGCCAGTTCTGACACAGAGAAAACAAGTCACTTGAAATTGTCGAACTCGAGATTGAGTCCCGAAGGCTGCAACGTGCCCAAATGAACGTTGATACGCTGTTCTTAAAGCTTCTGTTGGTCACAGACAGATAGGTCAGAGTAGAAGTGGGATGGAGAATGACATAAAGAAACTCAGGGTTGTTCTTGCAGATTGAATAAAGCTCAGAGAATCATAGAGTCATAGAACCAGACAACATAAAAACAGGCCCTTTGACCCACCGTGTCCAAGTCATCAAATATTTATACTAATCTCATTGACCAACACTTGGAACATGTCTTGATGCTTTAAGTGCTTGTTTGGATACTTCTCAAACATTGTGGAGTACTTGCCTTCACCACCGTCTCAGGCAGTGTGTTCCAGATTCCAACCTGGGTGGAAAAACTTCTTCCTTAGATTCACTATAAACCTCTTACCCCTTACCCTTTACTCTAAATCTCTGTCCTCTAGTTTTAGATATATTTACTATGAGGAAACATTTACTATTGTCTACCATATCTATGTCCCTCATAATATTTTTACACATCTATCAGGTGTACCCTCAGCCTCTTCTGCTCCAAAGAAAACAAACCCACCTATACAGTCTCTCCTCTAATTGAAGCACTTCATCCCAGTTAATATCCTGGTGAATTTCCTCTGCACTCTCTCCAGTGCAATCACATCCTTCCTATAATATGGAAACCAGATCTGGACACAGTACAGCTGTGGTCTAACCGATGTTTTATAAAGTGTATCGTAACCTCTCTACTCTTATATTTTCTGTCCTGGCTCATGAAGTCTAGTATCCCAAATGCCTTCTTCACCATATTATCTGCCTGTGTTGGTACCTTCAGGAATCCTGTACACCTACAGCTCTCTATACCTCTATACTCTCTGGGGTCCTATCATTCATTGTGTATGTCGTACCCTTTATGTCTTCTCAAAATGCATCACTTCACACTTAGCAGAACTAAATTCTGTCTGACATTGCTTGGCCCATCTTACCGACTGATCAATATCATCCTGTAGCCTATAACTACCCTCCTCATTATCAACAGCACCACCAATTTCTGTGTTCCAAAAAGTGGGCACCCAAACTGTATTTGGTTGCTCCAGTGTAGAGAAGACCTTATTGTGAGCACTGGATCCAATCCACTAGATTAGAAAATGTTCCAGGGAATTGTTGCTACCTCTGTAATATTAAGTTTTTTCTTTCTCCACAGACACTGGCTGAACTGCCAGGCATGTCCAACATTCTCTATCTGGTTACTATTGTCTGCTGCACCTCTGTCCTGCCTGTCCCTTTGTTTGTTTTCTCTCCCTCTAATTGTCCTCATAATCTATCTACCAGATATCTTCATAAACAACGCATCATCATAGAAACCCTGGCCTCACTAAATTGATAATCTTCTTTTTGTCCCATCCATTCCCACCAACTTCCCCCTCTGCAACTTAAAACTAGCACTTTTTTTTTCACTTGTTTTCTGTTCTGATGAAGGGTCTTGAATTTGAAACGTTAACTTTGTTTTCCTTTCAACAGATATTGGTGGTGTTCTGGAGGTCACCAGCTGAAGCGTACTGGAGGCAGGAACAGTCATGAGCTCTGGGATGTGGAGTAACATCAGCAAAATGTTTGGCTGACTTGAGACAAATGACCTCTGTCTGTCACATAAATTTCTGCGATATAACCTCGACTTCTATAATGGGGCCCCTGCCTTATTTATTTTATTTACTTTTAGTGACCTGGAGATCACTGGCAAGGCTAACATTTATTCCCATTCCTAATTGCCTTGAGAAGGTGACGGAGCTGTTTTTTTGGACAGCTACAGTCCTTCCGGCCAAGGTATTCTCACAATGGTATTGGAGAGATTGTTCTAGGATTTATATCCACCAACAATGAAGGAGTGGCGATGTTTTTCTAGGTCAGTGACTTGGAGAACAGCCTGCGGGTGTTCATTTCTCCATGTGTTGCTGCCCTTGTTCTTCTTGATGGTCGAGGTTACATATTTGGGTGTTGCTGTCGGAGTAGTCTGGCAAGAACAGTCATAGAGTCATATAGCATGGAAACATTCCCTTTGGCCCAACTGGTTCATGCTGACCAAGATGTCCATCTCAAGAAATTGCAGTGCATTTTGTAAATGGTACTCACTGCAGTCATGGTGCATCTTAAGAGTAGTGGATGGAGTACCGGTCAAGTGAGCTGTGTTGTCTTGTTTGATATTGAGGTTCTTGAAAATTGTTGGAACTGCACTTATCCAGATAAGTGGGGAGAATTCCATCACACTCCCGATTTCCTGATTTATGTGTTATCTGTTTCTGTTTCTCTTTCTAAAATATTTCACATGACCTGTCAGCAAATGTTTGCATGAGACTCTCATGTCATTCTTTTAAAGAAAAAGTGATGTGTGAGTTCGGCACCTCCACAATCATTTTAAGTTTTTCTTTTCCGTGTTCAGGAAAGAATGAATAGATTTTCCTGAAAATTCATGTCAAGGGCCTGTGAATCCAAATCTCTTGGGCACTACCTCTTAATAAGTGAGACTTGACTCAGATCAAGTCATCAAATGTTTGTGTGGACTCTAAGAAATGTCTCAGCATACTGAAGATGACAGGTCTAGTGTGAAGCTTTTTATGAATTAGGAGCAGGAGTAAAGCTACTTGGATGCTAAAGCCTGCCCCACCATTTAATAGGATCACAGCTGATCTGATTGTAACCTCAATGCTGCTTCTGCCTACCTGCAGTAACCTTTCACCTCCTTAGTTATCAAGAACCTGTCTACCTCTGCCTTAAAAATATTCAAAGACTCTGCTTCCACTACCATTTGAGGAAAAGAGTTCTAAAGACTCATGACCTGCTGAAGAAAAAAATTGTGTCACTTTCTGTCTTAAATGGGTGATCTTTATTTTTAAGCAGACATCTGGTGTCAGATTCTCCCACAGGAGGAAACATCATTTTCACATCCAGCCAGCCCATCTTTCATCTGTGCCACATAGCTACCTCCTACACAATAAACTTCTATTCTCCCCTATAAACCTTGATGTGGCACCTTATCGGTGCTTTCTGGAGATCTGACTACAGCACATTCACCAGTTCCCCTTTATCCACAGCACATGTTACTCCTGCAAAGTAAGTGACTACTCAAAGATCTGACAACTAGGGTACAATACAGGAAAAGGTGAAGTTGTCTATTTTGACAGGAAGAATAATGAAAAAAGAAAAAAATATTTTCTGAATGGTGGGAGATTGCAGAAGGATCTGGGTGCCTTGACAGCGGTACAGTTCACTTTGGAGTCAATATAACCTCCAGAAAAATCCACAGCAGAGAAGCCTTTGACTGGAGCTTAAAATGAATCAATGCATCATAAGTGGAAATGCAAACTAATACTGTATACAATGAAATTAAAAAAAGAGAAAATACTACAAGTACTCAGCAGGTAATGGCAGCATCTGTGGAAAGAGGAACAGAATTAACTTTGGATCAATGACAAATTCCAATGAAAATTTATCAATGTGAAGCATTGACTCTATTTACCTCTCGATAGATGCTGCTTGATGTGTTGAGAACTTTCTGATTTTATTTGTGATTTCCAGCATCTGTAGTTTTTTTTTGCATTTTGATTGATGTGTAAGATGATGTTGCCTGTAGGTTGTCCAGCAGATGAGGAGATGGATGGGATGTTAATTGGTACATTGCAGGAATTCACTGATTTCATAAGGCCTGAATTTCCAAATAGGAATAGGAATGGAAACTCTTGCCATTTCTCAGAGTTTCAGCTGGACCATCAACCTTGAACTTTTTATCGAAGGCATTGAGTGCAAAAGACAAGTTATGCTAAACACCTGGAAAACATTGATTAGGCCACAGCAGCCATCTTCTGCCCATTTCCAGCCAGCATACTTTAGGAAGAGTGCCAGGAGTACAGCGGTCAATTAGATGAATGAGACCAAAGATAACAGGCTTCAGTTGTGTGGAGAGATCGAAAAAGCTTGGATTACACTCCATAAGGCAGAGAACTTTAGTGAAGATTGGAGAGAAGTGTTCAAAATCAGAGGAATTTTGATAGAGTAAATGAGAATACCTGTTTCAAGAGGTGATATGAGATGGAAAGAAAATTCAGAACAAATTGTTGTGATTTGGATTGCACTGACTGAAAGGGTGGTTGAAGTAGATTTAACAGTAACTTTGGTAAAGATTGGATAAACAATTGAAGCGAAAATATTTTAATGGCAGACTTCTATCCTGTACGTTGCTTCTTTCCAGTCTGGTGTGTATGCTGGTCCTCTACCAGACTCTTTCAATAGTTCCACAGCACCTTAAATGATGCAAGACCTGGTTGTCAGGGTGAGTGGTATAGCTTGCAATAAGTATTTCCTCGTTATTACCAAATAGGAGTTTGAAGTTTACTGATTCAAGGATTCCATCAACTCATTATCCAAGACAAACACAAGTTATCATTAAGAGTTTCTAGTTGCCTGTCACTTTAATTCTCCATCCCACGCCCACTGTGACATTCATGACTTTGGCCTCTTGGTCTCTTCTGGAGATCTGGGGACAACCTCTCATCTTCTTCTGCTGGACTTTGTAATAACTTCAACAATTCCACATAACGACCTTTTCCACTTTGTGTCAGAATTGGCCAGTTATATCAAAAGGTCATCAACCTGAAAATCTAACTATTTTTCTCTCTCTACACATGCCGCCTGAGTATTTTCAGCATTCTCTGTTTTTAGTTCAGATTTCTAATATTTCCAGTGTTTTGTAATCCTTAGTTCCTGTGTAGTTTAATTTTTGCTTTTTCTCTCTTTTTCTCTGCTTTCATTCATTTCATATTTCTTTCTCCTCCATTCCAATCAACTTTGATTAACAAGCTTTCTTAACCAGCACACCACTAGTTGTGTCATTTATTTTCTCCTGGTCTCTAGCCTATCAAAGAACATAGAACAGTACAGAACAAGAACAGGCCCTTCAACCCACAATGTTTGCTCCAGTCATGATGCCAATCTAAACTAACCCCACCTGCCTGCACATGCTCTGTATCCCTTTATTCTCTGCTTGTTCATGTATCTCTAAATGCCTTTTAAACATTGCTATCGTATCTGCTTCTGCCACTTCCCCTGGCAGCATGTTTCAGGCACCTACCACTCTCTGTGTAAAAAAACTTGCCTTCCAAATCTCCTTTAGATTTTCCCCCTCTCATCATAAACTCTATCTACCCTATCTATGCCTCTGGCAATTTTACAGGTCACCCCTCAGCCTCCGATGCACCAGCAAAAACAATAAAAATTTGTTTGATCTGTCCTTAAAGCTAATACTCTCCAGTACAGCCATGTCCCTGTGAACCTCTTCTGCACTATCTCCAAAGCTTCCACATCCTTCCTGTAATGCAGTAACCAAAACTGCACACAATACTCCAAATGGGGTCTAACCAAAGTTTCTCAGAGCTGCAATGTGACTTGCCAACCTCTATATTCAACGCTCCAGCCGATGAAGGCAAGTATGCCCAATGCCTTCTTCACCACCCTATCCACTTGTGTTACTGCTTTCAGGGAGCTCTGGACTTACACCTCAAGATCTCTCTGTACCTCAGTGCTCCTAAAGGTCCTACCATTCACTATATACTTCCCTCTTGCATTAGACCTCCCAAAATGTACCACATTACACTTGCCTGGATTAAACTCCAACCGCCATTTCTCTGCCCAAATTTCCAACTAATATATATACCGTCGTATCCTTTGACAACCATCCTCACTATCTGCAGTTCCACCAATTTTTATGTTGTCTGCAAACTTATTATTCATACCACCTACAATTTCATCTGAATTATTTATATATATTATAAACAATAGAGGTGCCAACACTGATCCTTGCATAAAACCAATAGTCACAGACCTCCAGTCAGGAGGACACCACTCCTCCACTACCCTCTTTCTTCTATGACAAGTCAGTTTTGAATCCAACCTATCAAGTCACCGTGAATCCCACGTGAATTAATCTTCTGGATCAACTGACCATGAGGGACCTTTTCAAATGCTCTTCTAAAGTCCATGTAGACAACATCCACCGCCCTACCCTCATCAATTATCTTTGTTACCTCCTCAAAAAACTTAGTCAAGTTTGTGAGACATGACCTCACTTGCACAAAGTGGTGCAGACTATCCTTTCCCCACACTTCTCCAAATGTGAGTAAATCCTGTCCCTAAGAATTTTGTCCAATAATTTCCCTACCACTGATGTAAGGTTTACCAATTTATAATTTGCTGGATAATCTTGATTGACCTTCTTAAACAAAGGAACAGCATTAGGTATTCTCCAGACTTCTGGGACATCACCTGTGGCTAAAAGAGGAAACAAAGATCTCGGACAAGGTCCCAGCAATCTCCTGCCTTGTCTCCCTCAGTATCCTGGTATAGATCCCATCAAACCCTGGGGACTGATCCACCTTACTGTACTTCAAGAGACCCAACACTTCCTCCTTCTTAATATCAACATGTTCTATAATATCAGCATAGCTCTGCCCAGTCTCAATATCATCCATGTCCTTCTCCTTGGTGAATACCCATGCAAAGTCCTCATTTAGCACCTCATCCACTTCCTCTGGCTCCAGGCGTAAATTTCCTGCTTTGTCCTGAAGTGGACCTACCCTTTTCCTAGCTACTCTCTTGTTTTTTAATATATGTATATAAATGCCTGGGAATTTTCCTTAATCCTACTTTCCAAGGACATTTTGTGACTTCTTTTCCTAGCTACTCTCTTGTTTTTTAATATATGTATATAAATGCCTGGGAATTTTCCTTAATCCTACTTTCCAAGGACATTTTGTGACTTCTTTTAGCCCCCCTGATTCCTTGTTTATCCGAAGCATTCCCCTTGCCTTTTCCACCCCTTTTCTTCTAGAACTTAGAACATGCTATGTTGGTGCCGGAAGTGTGGCGACACTTGCAGGCTGCCCCCAGAACACCATACTCAAAAGATGCATTTAATTGTCTGTTTCGATGTACATGTGATAATAAAGATATCTTATCTTATGTTTGATTTCTATGTTTCATGAGTTCTGGTGAGTGGTCATTAACCTGAAAAAGACAAAGCATCATTCTCTAATTCTAAATGTCACATTAACTCTTTAGGTGTCATCCTATCAGACCTATTCCCTTTTGTCTACCCATCCCTCCCTCAACATCTCTACTACTGAAAACTAACTTGTTTTCTCCCCTTCCCAGATTTGACAAAGACACATTAACTGTTTCTCTTTCCACAGATGCTGCCCGATATATAGTGTTTCCAGCATTTTCTGTTTTTACTTCAGATTTGAAATATCTGCATTATTTTTATTTTTAACTTGTAACATTAACTGTTTCTCTCCCGACAGTGGATGCCTGATCTGCTGAGAATTTCCAGCAATCTCTAATCTTATTTCAGATTTCCAGCATTTGGTTTTTTGCATTTTTATCATTAAAATCTCTCATGTGACATCCTAATGTCAAAGGTAGCCACAAGTACCTGCTTTAAGAGGACATAGAATGTTAAATATCTCTTGAGATAAAATACATAGATTTTGATTAAGATCATAGTCAATAGTGACTTGTATTTTTGCAATATTTTAATATAACAAAATGTCCCAAGTCACTTTTGAATAATGTAATGGGAAAAATAGATGCAAAGCCAAAGAAATTGGGTTTACAAAAAGGGTCAACGGAGGAGGTAGAGATGGCAATATCTTGCTAAGGTGGTTTGTACAAAACTTCTGGTTAAGATCTGAAAGCCGCATTTCTGTACAGCATGAATGAAATCGATGTGATTTGCTGGGATGTTCACACTCTGATGACTTTGGCATTTGTGGAGTTGTGGGAAAGATGAACCTGGTAGCATGATACGGCAGTTAAGAGAAGGTCTCCTTGTATTAAAGCTATGTCATTGGATCATAAGATATAGGAGCAAAATTAAGTCATTTGGACTATTGAGAGTGCTCCACCATTCAATCATGGCTGATTTTCTTTTCAAAGCTTTTCTTCTGCCTTCTCCCCATAACCCTTAACCCACTTCCCAATCAAGAACCTATCAATCTCTGGCTTAAATACACCCAGTGACTTGGCCTCCACCGCCCTCTGTGGCAATGAATTTCTCAGATTCACTACCCTCTGGCTGAAGAAATTCCTCCTCATCTCAGCTCTAAAGAGACGTCCCTTTATTCTGAGGCTGTGCCCTCGGATCCTAGACTCTGCTACTAATGGAAATGTCCTCTCCATGTCCATTCTATCTAGGCCTTTCAGTATTCATGTTCTTTGCATAATGGGATCTCTTCAGGAATCTATATTTTTTGGGTGCTGCAAACATGTGGAATCAATGGATGGCAGGATTTGGATTTTCTCTCACACTCAAGGTGGCAATGACTAATAAAATGGAAAAAAACAAGGTGAAGATATTGTTCCATCAGTTTGGACACTGGGGCAGAATCTCACTGAGAAGTCAGGCCTTCATCAGTTTTTGTACTGAGTACAAAAGTTGGCAAGTCATGTTGCAGCTGTTTAATACTTTGGTTAGGTTACATTTGAAGTATTGTGTGCAGTTGTGGTCACTGCACAATAGAAAGGATGTGGAGGCTTTGGAGAGAGCGCAGAAGAGGTTCACCAGGATGGTGCCTGTATTGGAGCAAAAGGAAAGGTTGTGCAAACTTGGATTGTTTTCTCTGGAACATTGAAGGCTGAAGGGGCAACCTGATCGAGCAATTTTTTTACACAGAGGGTGGTGGGTGCCTGGAATGTGCTGCCAGGGGATATGGTAGAAGTAGATATGACAACAAAGTTCATAAGGCATTGGGACAGACACATGAACAGGCAGGGATAAAGGGGTATGGACCATGTCCAGGCAGATGGGATTAGTTAGACTGGCATCATGGCCGGCACTGAAGGCCTGTTCCTGTGCTGTACAGTTCTACATTGTATGCTCTATGTTCTATGTTCACTTCTGCTCCACTCCAGTGACTGAAGAACTGCCAAAACAGCTGGAAGATTGTTGAAGCCTTGCAGTTGAACTGGAATAATCAAAGGAAAAGAGATAAGAAAAGCACAGTTCCAAACAAATCAGGACAGCCAAGGAGATGTCATCTCTTAAGCCACGTAATATAGTAAGAATTCAATCAGAACACCAATGAGACAGAGAGCAGAAACCTACAATCATCAGCCAACCTAGACTCTAAGAGCTAATGATGGAAGATGTTGCATACCAAAGTTTATCCGAAGATGGTATCATCTCCAGGGAATGTTCGGGAGACCAAAGCCAATAATGAACTAACGGAGAATGCATCACAGCTACTGCTGCAACACAAGATCGCTGCAGGTCAGCCAGCCCACAATGAGCAGCAACCAAGGAACTTTTCACCAAATGAAACATCTTGCAGAAGTAAGGAGTACATATGCAAATATGTTGTTGTATTTTGTTGTAATTGTATGCTTAAATCACTTCCGTTTATGTTAAGGACCTCTGTACATTGCATAGGTGTAACGCATCTAAGTTTACTTGGGTGTATCAGAACATTCTAAACAAATATTAAAGGATGAAAGAGGTGTGCACCATTTAGGACCACCTTGTTCTAATACATAGTTGTAAGTATTAAACAATTCCAGGTCAAATGGAGCTGTCAAATGACATAACCATACATCGAGTGTTGTAAGTAAACATGAAATAAACTTACAGCGTGGCTCATCAAGAACAGATGGAATGTAACAAGGTGCATAACTTAAAGCAAGAAGAGCCACTGAAGACAGCATGATGTGATAACCACTAGTCTGTTGTAAAAACCCTTTAATCTTTCTAATATCCTTAAGGATAACTAATCTTCTGTGCTCATCTAATGCGGTATGTATGTTGCTACTCTAGAACAATTAGCAATGGGCAATGGATGATGGCACAGAGCAGCAAAGCTCACATATATGAACCCATTAATGAAAAGAAAATTGTGAAAGTTATAAGTAAAAATGACAAAGTGTGGGAAATACAACATTCATTATGCCATTGTCACTCCTTTTACATGCAACTGTCTGAAAACTGGATGGCAAATGTTGATAATTCTACACTATTCAACTGGCAATCAAATTAAAAAAAGTACTTTCAATTGCAATTGTCTTTTAACAAACGGGGAAAAAATGCATTATGCAGCAATTGAAAATGATCCTCGCACAAATGTGGTATATTGGATGTAGCAAGGCTCAAGCCAGTTGAATGAGCAATTTGCATTAGTTATAGATAGAACTTCACTATTGCTCAACACCTCCCCCAAACAACCCAGCAAGTGGGATATTGTACCAGAAATTGGCACCTTATTATTTCATGGCAATTCTCCATTGCTTTATGACACGGCAGTGATCAGTGCCAGTGAGAAAATTGTATAACAGAGTTGCAGATAAGAAAGTAAAGGACTTAGAAGAAGTACCTAGTCAAAGTTTTCACTTTAACTTTAAAGGTTGTAAAATATTTGCAAGTGTGCTGTCTACATACAAACATTAATATTCCAAAGAACCTTACAAGTATAACTTGCTTGTGAGGAATTTTGTCATCATAACATGTCAAGTTATACTATAGAATTTATTCATAGATGTAATCGTTTAAATTGACAATTATATCAGCCTGAAGGCAATTATTATTTTTGACTTTGTTATAATAAAAAAATTCAATACTTTTATTATAGAAGTTCATACTATAACAGAAATTGAAAGTTTAAAACAGTATGTTCAGAAGAACATGAATCAGTTGCTGAACCCACCTGTAAAGCTGCTGTGATAGAAAAACACATCTGCAATTATTAGTGTTACTATACTGAGTGCAATCAGTTGCTGCAGAAGCTTCCTTTCACCAGAAATTGGTAGTTCACCTAATAGATACTTTAAGCACTCAAACCATTTCAAAATGCCCTAAAGACCACTTGTGGTTCATAATGGATATTGTTATATTAAAGTATTTCATCCATCACTATATTGAAGTTTGATCCTTTAGATGCTTTTGTTGCAGATCAATTTGATGCAGAAATTTATTATTGAATGGAAAGCAGGACATTTCTCAATGGATTTACCACACAAAATTTGTGACAGCCCATAAATGGTGCCAGTTTAAAAAATTGACCATAACCGTATTTTGTAGTTATAGAATGGAATTCTAATGAATCAGTTGTAACATCTAAATTTAATTATTTTAATTCTGACAAAAATGTAGTTAAAAGATGGAGATAAGGTAAATACTGTTTGTCATTACAACCTCACAGCATACTAATCTAGATCAGTAAAATAAATTAGTTTGCTATTCATTCCTGAGGAACTAATCAGTCTGAAGGCATCTGTAAATGGATTTTGATGTCTTTAGGAGTGACTGATTTTCTGACTCCCCCTTAAAGTTTTACCATTATCTGCAAGACTGAAGTATTGGTATTGGTTTATTAGTCAGAGTACATATCCAGTGTTTCTCTGGACAGCATTCTGGACAAATCAGCTCAACCTCAATCACCAACATGGACAAGAATAGCAGATGCATAGGAACACCACACATCAATCTGGTTTTTAATTACTATTATTTTTCATCACCACTGTGTCCAGTTTCTAGAAACCCCTACCCAATAACACAAGTGTTGTTACCATCACCAGAAGGATTGCAGTGGTTCAAGAAGGCGGTTCACCACCACCATCAAAGGCATTTAAGGATGGGCAATAGATCTTGGCTTTGTCAGCAATCAAACATCCTACAAATACCCGAAAGTAAGAAAATGTTAAATCACGAGCAGACATTTTTTAAATGTATTTGTTCATCACAAGAACTGAATAGTATGTTAAGAAGAGCTGCAAGGCTGCAGGAGAAAATAGGAATGAGTCTAATGAGACTGTTCTGCTTGGAGGTGACATGAATCTGATGGGTTAAATAGCCCCCTTCTTTGTCTTAATAGTAAGATATGTACATTGCTGACTAGGAAAGCAGCTATTTTGCATTCCCATAGCTACTGAACTGACTGGGCCATTTCAGAGGACAATGAGTCTGAAAAGTCAGACTGGATAAGGCAGCAAATTTCATTCTTTGATGGATGTTCGTGACCAGATGGATTTTGTAAAAATGTGATAGTTACTAACATTTAAATAAAATTTATTTGATTACCAACAATAAAGCTGGTATATAAAGCTGGTGACCATGTGGCACAAGTCCATTTGATTCACAAATGCCCTTAAGGAAATAAGATGTGCTGTACTTATCTGATATGACATCTGACCCATGCCAGTGTGTTAAGTACCTTCTGAAGTTGACACACATCACTGAGTTAAAGGATGAATTAGGCATGAGTAATAACTGCTGGCTTTGTAAACAACATCCACAGCCTGTAAATAAATTAAGAAAAAGATTTTAAGCGCTTCTGTTGCCATGCTGGGATTCAAGCACATGTCTTGAAAACAATAGTCCAGGCCTCTGGTACTAGTCCAATAACTTAACCACCATGCTGCCAAATTTTAAATAGTACTAGTCATTTCGACTATGGTTCCTTTGGTGCTGGCATACTGCTTTTATTGCAAACTGTGAGTGTGGGTTAATCGCACATCAAGATTCCTGGATATATTTCTTGGGCTGTTCAATTTTGTCCTTTTGCCTCTTGTCAGTTCTTGGGGGTGATAATGCTTTATATCAATTATTCAACGATCCACAGCTATCAGATAAAGCAATACCATGTTCATGGAAAATTTATTCAAAAGAAAGGTTAGTAGTAGGTATTTCATAACAAACTCCTTAAAATGTAGAATTTTGACATTGGCAAATACCAAGAAATTACCATTTTTATCATTTGCCTCTCTTGTTCAAGCTCTAAGCAACATAATTCTACCAACATTGAAACATTCTTTCAATGTGCAATGGAAATTTTATGTAAGGGACTGTAATATTGCATTTTGGGAAAAAAAACATTATGACCATGTTGTGTTTTGTAGTGTTCAAAATATGCAATTTACTAATTGCAGAAAAACCCCTGATACTGTGTATCATCAAGATAGCTTGAATATATTTATGAAACAAGAGGGCATTTATCTTCAGGATCCATTTCAGAATTTTAATAACTTTAGTTTGCAAAAGAACTAGAACAGTCATCAAAAGGATGAACCAAATGGTTATACCAAAATTATGTTGAGTAACCTTGCATGTAGCGAATAGCAATATTGTGGTTTCTCATTGATCAAGCTTTACTTCTTCCAGCAAGTATTGAAGCCATTTTCTTGTTTCAAAAGCTTTAAGGACTTTTCTTTTACACCGGGCAATGAATTGGAAGATGCATGAGACATTGCTTTATATATTGTCTTGGAGCAGTACAACTTACGGAGAGCTTCATTGTAACTGCTGGCAAAGATGTGAAAGAAACAAAGTCTTTTAAGTACAATAAAATATCACCATCTTCTTTTGTTGTAATCACTAGCACACATGAAATCATTTAAATAATATTCAGCCAATGCTGGTTATTGATAGGTGTAATCAGAGAACATATTTTCTTTGCTTAAAATGTGTGAGGAGTGAAGCAACCGTTTCAGAATTTCTACTATAGAAGCAATCTTCTGACATAAAGGCACATGTAACTAGCTATTTCCTGTGATTTTTATCCCTAAGCACATACATAGATTGCCTTCATTCTTGTCCACATTTATCATTACACTCAGTGGGGACAGGTATCCACTACTCACCATTTGTAACAAAGTCATCACCATTTGTAGAAAAAAAATATAATGTTGCTGCAAGAAGAAAATGGAGCAGAGGAAATCTTTTTACTCACATATTTTAATATTTTTCATTTCATATTTGTATATTAATATGGAAAAATGCTGTGCTAGAGTGACCTCATAAATATGTTTAAGAAAACACAACAACCAAGTTAACTTTTCTACAGCAAAATCTGAAGCTGAATAAGTTACAACATGGAATCTAAACATCAACATGATGCTAGTTCAGGTCAGTTCTTTATTTTTTTACTTTAACTTGTGTGGTGAGAAATTGTGTAAAATTGCAGGGGAATGTAATTGATCTAAGTATACTTCTGTTCCTCCATTGTCTTTCTTGTATGCTATTATGCAGACTGAACCCATACGCAAGATGTATTAGAACCAATTTCAGTCTACTTCAGAGGTTAGTGTTTTGATGTTTTGGCTTAGCAGATCGACAGTCCAAAGAACTCCACCCACAGCAATGCTCTGCTCTGCAGGCATAAGTTCTTCCCTAAACTAGGCCCTTTGATTAATTACACCATACTTCTGCTGGATATACAGGGTCATGGATTATCAACACCAGATGTCCAGCTGCTAGACCGGGATGGCAATGAAAAGAGTTATTAAGTGTATAATGAAACATGTCTAAGTTCTGGAATTGGTTGGAAGTTATTGTAGAACTAAATTTAGGATCTAGCAATATAAAACTGCTTATTTGAACAGTTGCCCTTTATTCACATTGGTAAAAGTTGCTTAGTATTCCAATTCGCTGGGGAAGGTGTCAGCTTTTGTTTTCTACTTTCCAAAGTAAACCATCTTTATAATCCATTTTTGTACACACCTTCACTCATGTGCAAAGAACTCATGTATTTATTTGTCCCAAATTGTGTCTATTACTTCGGCCATTCTCTTTACCTACCCCCTCATTGTTTCCCAGCTGAATCGACACTGAGCCATTCAGTATTTGTGGTTCTTCTCCCATCTGCTTCCTCAGTCTAGCAGAATTATACGTTGATTATACAGCACTGAAGCGGGATATTTGACTCAAGTCTATCTGTTTTCAGGCTGGCAGATGGTAGACAGTAGTGTTCCATAGGAGTCAGTGCTGGGACTACTACATATTAATGAATTAGATATTCTTAAATATGCAAATGGCATAAATTTTGAAAGAGTGCTTAGAGGCAAACAAATGAGAGATGAAATTTAATACCAAGACTGTGAAGTAATACACTTTGGTAAAAACAATAATAATTGAAGTAGATTAAACAGCACAGAGTGTGTGGGAAGAGAGAAACCTCGGTGTACAAGTGTACAAATCTGTGAACATGGTAGGGCATGTTGAGAGAGTGGATGGTAAAGCCCATGGGAACAAAAACAGAAATGAACATAGAAGATAGAACATAGAACACTACAGCACAGTATAGGCCCTTCGGCCCATAATGTTGTGCCAACATTTTATCCTGCTCTAATATCTATCTAACCCTTCCCTCCCAAATGTTAACCCTTCCTTACCATTTCTCTATCATTCATATGGCTATCTAAGAGTCTCTTAAATGTCCCTAATGTATCTGCCTCCATAACCTCAGCCGGCAGTGTGTTCCACACACCCACCACTCTCTGTGTAAAAAAACTTACCTCTGACATCCCCCTCATACCTTCCTCCAATCACCTTAAAATTATGTCCCCTCGTGTTAGCCATTTTCGCCCTGGGAAAAAGTCTCTGGCTGTCCACTCGTTCTATGCCTCTTATTATAGACCTCTATCAAGTCACCTCTCATCCTCCTTCTCTCCAAACAGTAAAGCCCTAACTCACTCAACCCATCTAGAAGAAAATGCTGGAAGAACTCAGCCTGTCAAGCAGCATCACTGGGAAGAAAGATCAGTTAATGTTCCAGGTTAAACACCTTCATCAGAACTGTTCTGACAAAGGGTCTTCAACCTGAAACTTTAACTGGTTTCTCTTTCCATGGATGTTGCTGAATGACTGAGCTCTTCCAGCAATTTTGATTTTGTTTCAGATTCCAGCATCTGCAGTTTTATTTGTCTTCCAAAGCCTTTGGCTTCCTGGACTTCATAAATATAGCACAGAGTACAGAAGTAGCGAAGTTACAGTGAATGTGTGCAAAACACTGGTTGGACCACAATTAAAGTATTGCAGTGAGTTCAGAAATCACCTTCTGAACACGCTGGGTCTCTTTTCTCTGTGTCAGGGTCTAATGGAGGCCTTTAAGATTATAAAACATTTAAGAGGATATGATATAGAATCTGAAGGTCCTAGAAGGAATACAGAAACAATTTACAATAATATGTTATGGGTAAAAGATTTCATTTGTAAGATTAGAGCTAAGAAGGTGGAGTTGTACTCCTTGGAGCAAAGAAGATTGAAAGGAGATTTGAAAGTGGTGTATAAGATTTTGACTTTGGTAGACAGTGGGAAGCTGTTCGATCAGTTGGTCAAAGGAGCACAGGTTTAAAATATTGGGTAAAAGGTATCAGAGAGATGTGAGCGTTTTTTTTACTTGGAGATTAACTAGTATCTGAAATTCACTGCTGTGGGAGTGGAGGAAACAGGATCAATCAGTGCTTTCAAAAGGGAGTTGGTTAAGCATTGGAGAGTGAATAATGTCTAGTATTGTAGGGCATCATCAGTGGAATGAGAGTGATGTGATTGTTTGAATAGGAACTACCATGGACTTGATAGGTCGAATGCATTCCTTCTGTGCTATAATAATTCTGTGATTCTATAATTTGACTTTCCTCCCATTCTTCCTCATCTAACTCATTCAATGTAATCTCCTGTTACCCTCTCCCTCATATACTCATCCTTCTTCTCCAAATATTCACCCATACACCTTGTTTCAGCTACTCCCTGTTGTACATTCCCCTTACAGTATACAAGTGACTATCGTGTATTTAATTACTTTTATTTTTACTCTTTTTCTCAGAAGAAAATACAGGTAAAAACCCCCATTAGGACGCTTCTCAGATTTTTTTTATCTAAGAGAAAAGACAACCTGCTTGTTTATCTTTCCCAATGAATGGAAATACACGGTTATGACTATGTTCTTTTAAATCATTTCGTTTTACACATCCTTCAATGTTTTTGTGTCATTTTGCCACAAACCTTTGGAGGAAACCCATTGCCATTGTCACCAACCTCCCAGATATCATGCAGCCCTAAGGCCCTTACAACAATGTGTTTGCAATCAAACTTTTCCTTTTTTTTCTTCCTCATTTCTTCACTTTATCTTCAGATTCACTATCTTTCTTACAATTTACATTCTAATGTAACTTGTAAGATAGGCAGTGAATCTGAAGACTGGGAGAATTTGAGGAGAACTCTGAGAGACTTATTGCATTCGTCTTCCCTGCAGAAGATCATAAACAACTAAGTAATAAATAACTAGATAAAATGAAGAAGGACTAAAGATCTAATGACAGTTAGGAACTTAAAGTAATTAATGTCACTAAAGAGAAAGTACTAGAGTGATTAAAGGGCTGAAACTGTGGAGAGAATGAGTAAGATTTGCTTCTAGTCACTATCAGCTCAAAAAACCCTCAAGTCTAAGAGCAGGATGCAGCCTTAAAATGTTAGCCAGTAAGTTTGATGGATCCCCATTTAGATCCTAGGAAATAGAAACAGGAATAAGACTTTTGACTTCCCACAGCTGCTCTACCATCCAATAAGCTTATGGATAATCTTTTATCTCTGTACCATTTTCTGGTACTAATGACATCTTCCTTGATTCCTTTAACATCCAAACCCAGTCTTGAATATACTCAACAAATGAGCCTCCACAGCCCTCTTGGGTAAAGATTCCCAAAGATTCATTGTGTGAAGAAATTACTTCTCTTGCCTATTCTGAGACCGTAAGTTGTTTGTTCTAGACAGCCGAGCAAGGAGGAACATCAACTCTGCACCTACCAGTTCAGAATTTTGTAAGTTCATTATTTATTTAAATAACTGCATTTAAGTTCTCCAGGTGTTTTGCTGAGATTTGAACTTGTATCTCTGAATAATTAGACTTGGTATCTGCAATTCATGTTCCTGTGAAAGGAATACTATTTGAACAGGGAAAGGGAACTAAAGATCCAGGAATATTTCCATTCTCAATGATGAAGGAATTGCAAAGTCAGAAGTCAAGAATAAAGAATTTAGAACTATCTTCACCCTGAGGGTCAAGTGTACGCTCCATCTTTGCCTCCTTCTGATGTCCTCACAAGTGTACAAGATGGTATTCAGCCAATTTGATTCACCCACGTGATCAGCAAAGTGAAAGCAATTGTCATAAAAAAAGAGACCAAGCAGCTCATCAATTTGGGTTATGCCAGGGACACTCAGTTACAGCCTTCAATAAACCTTTGAGCCAAAGCTGGATAAAAGAACTGAATTATGGAGCTGAGGAAAGAGTGGCTGGCCTTGCTATCAAGGCAGCATTTGACAAAGTGTATTTGGCATTACCAAGGTCCAGCTAAAATTGAAGTCAAAAGAAATCAAGGACATACGTCTTTAATGGCTGGGGTCATATCTAGCAAAAGTAAGCTGATTGTGTCGTTGAATGCCATTCATCTCTGTCCCATGTTATCACTGCAGGAGTTCCTCAGGGGAGCATCCCAGCCCCAGCCATCATTAATGGCTTCATCAATAATCTTCCCTCCATCTTAAAACCCAAAACTTGTAAACATTACGATGTTGAGTTCCACTTACAATCATTCCAATTATGAAGTAGCACAAAGCCCCATGCAGCAAGTTTGGGGTAACACTCAGGCATTGGCTGAGAAGTTGCCAATAATATTTATTTATAAAGAGGGCCAGGAACTGGCCAGCTCCAAAAGTAAAGAGTCTAGCCCCTGACATTCAAGTACATTTCTACTGCAAATCCCGCAGCATCAATATGCTGGCTATCAACATTAGAGTCAAATAGCCATAGAATTATAAACCACAGAAAAGAGTGTTTTAGCCCAGCATGTCTATGCTGATCATCAAGTATCTATCTATAATAATCCCATTTACCAGCACTTAGTCCACAGCTACTATGCTTTGGCCATTCAGGTGCTCATCCACAAACTTCTGAAGTGTTGTGTGAGTACCAGTCTCTACCACCTTCTCAGGTAGTGCATTCCAGTCTACAACCACTCTGGGTGAAGAACTTCTTCCTCAGATCCCCTCTAAATCTTTTACTCCTCACCTTAAACCTATGCCCGTTGGTTTTAGATGCTTTGTTATGGGGACGAGTTTCTTACTATCTACCTGGTCTATACCTCTCGTAATTTTGTATTCTTCTATCAATCTCCTCTCCTCCAAAGGAAACAATTCCAGTCAATCCAGTCTTTTCTCATTAGTGAAATGATCCATCTAAGGCAACATCCCAGTGAATCTCCTCTGCATCCTCTCCAGTGCACTCACGTTCTTCCTATAATATGATGACCAGAACTGTAAACTGTACTCTAGCTGTGGCCCAACCAATACTTTATAAAATGTATCATAGTCTCTTTGTTCTTATATTTTCTTTTTGTCCTGACTAATGAAGTATTCCAAATGCCTTCTTAACCACCTTATCTACCTGTACTGCCACCTTCAGGGATCTTTGGATTTGTACACCAATAGATCAGATATTTATTTTAATTTATTAATGGCAAGGTTGGATTAAGTATTACAGCTACAAGAATAGGTCAGAGGCTGGGTGTGCTGCAGTGAGCTCCTCCCATTCTAATTTCCCTAGACACATGTCAGGAGTGTGATTGAACACACTTAATTGGATTAGTGCAGCTTCGATCACACCCTAGAATCTTGACATCATCCAGATGCAAGTAGCTCAACGATAACCTCATCCATCAACTTTAGGATACCTTTTCCACTCCTCTACTGCAGCCACACCTTAGCTGCAGTGTAGACAGTCCATAAACTGCACTGCAGCAACTCATCAAGGCTTTTTCAACAGCATTTTAGAGTCACAGAGAGTCAGAAGGTTGTACAACACAAAAATAGGGCCTTTGGACTTCCAAGCCCATGCTATTATTGTACTTATCTCTACCATTTACCCACATTTGGTCCATAGCTTCTATGCCTTGCAATTCAAGTACTTGTCTAGATTAAACTACGCCATACCAGATGTACCCTGATGTACCTCCTGAAACTATAAGCTCTGCATCCACATAGGACAAAGACAGCAAACATATGGGAACAACACCACCTCCTTGTTCCTTCCAAGTCATCATTGTATGTTATCACTTCTTTAATCTTGCTGAGATAAAATCCAAGAACTCCTATTCAATAATACTGTGGATTATCTTTACCATCCAAGCTGCAGCAGTTCAAATGAAGTCTCACCACTGTCTTAGAACATAGAAAATAGAACATTACAGCACAGTGCAGGACCTTTGGCCCACGATGTTGTGCCGACATTTTATCCTGCTCTAAGATCGATCTAACCCTTCCCTCCCACATAGCCCTCCATTTCTCTATCATTCATGTGGCTATCTAAGAGTCTCTTAAATTTCCTAATGTGTCTGCCCCCACACCTCGGCCGGCAGTGCATTCCACGCACCACACTTCCTGTATAAAACAGTTACCCCTGACATCCCCCTTATACCTTCCTCCAATCACCTTAAAATTATGTCCCCTCGTGTTAGCCATTTTCGCCCTGGGAAGAAGTCTCTGACTGTCCACTCGATCTATGCCTCTTATCATCTTGTTCACTTTCTCAAGAATAATAAAGGTTATGAAATAAATGGTGTTTTCTTCCCAGTTGCTGAATCAATAAAACAAACCAAGTTAGTGTTTCTAACTGTTCGTATATAATGGTTTATCTTTCTGTGTAAGCCATGTCAACATTTTTACATTGGCAATATTTCATGTATGCTTCCTGCTTAGAGTGCATTGACTTGGAGGTAAATTTCCAGGACAATCCATATAACATTCCCACATTGAAGACGTTAGTGGCAGGAAGAATTTCAAAAAGAATTTCTATATTGTTTTTGTCTATTTTGGAACCCAAAGAAACAAGTGGCTGTTATGATGAAGACCTGTGCTTCATTTTTGGAAATGGTGCAACTTTATTTTGTTTTTTTTGAACATATAGGAAATATAATAGTGATCTGTTGAATAACTGTTTTATTTCTGTTACATAATTGGGATTGGATTTGAAATTCTCCAGCACAGAAAATTAGAAAATTGCTGGCTTTGGATGAATCTTAGGAAAACACAATGTCAACAATTGACTTTGGGAACTGGAAGAATGTCATACGATGCAAATGTTTAATTATGTTGACTGGTTCCATTACTTGGTTGTTCATAAATGGGTGGTTTGTATAGAATATCATAAATTTGTTTCACTTGGCTATTTCTATATTTATAGATGATTAGAAGAAATGCAGTACCGTGTGTTAGTTTAGTATCAGTATTAGTTACACTGAATTCTGCCAGGAACAGGGACCTAAGGGGATACAAACTGAGTGTCTTGGGAGGAGGAATTTTGATTTCAAATGGCATTCTCATGGCCAATTAGCTGACAGTGAAGAAGGGTCCCAAGCTCGAGATCTTTTACAAGAGGCCACAGTCAGTACAGATAGGCAAAAATCTAATTATTCTCACAGAAGACAGTAGAATCAGAGGTTAAAAAGGAAAGATTATTATTAGCAGAACTGTATCTTGACACCCACGCCAACAGCTGGTGAGGGCCTAATAAAGATATAAATAAATGAATCAGGTAAGTAACAAGCTTCACAGTCGTTAGCATTTACATGAGGGATACTTAATTATTCACAGCTGTATCTTTTTTATACTTATGGGAGAAAGTATTTTTGATTTAAATGCAAACTTAGAATGGCAAGCAGCGCAATGCAAAGCCATGCCATTAATTAGATAGTGGTAGTGATAGCTCTCTGTGAAAACCTTCTGCATTTTTTTTCCTTTTAACAAAGGAACTGCAGGAAAAAAGAACCATTCCCAGAGGAATGTGGGGGAAGCCTGGGCCTTAAAGAGTTGACAAATGATAACTACGTAATAGTCAGTCCACAACATCCTCAGAGTCCACTTGTGCATTTGCAACAGATTTTCCTGAAATTATTAATTAGACAAGATAGAATTTAAAAAGTCAAAGTGCTCAGAGATTCACCTCTTGTTGCTTTGCCATTTCAAATATCCAATTACCTGACAACTTATGGAAATCTGTTTCTTTCGTCATTTCATTGGTTTTCCACAATTTCAGCCTTCACTCTTTTAGAACCAGAATTTATTCTTCAGGAATACATATAAAGATCTATTTTTGAATTATTATATGACAGATGTGAATGTAAATTTGTTCAATATTTCCAGAAGATTAAGAAGGATTATCATGGGTGTCAAGGCTAAACCTGATTATTTTAGGATAACTTTCTATCATTCAGAATTAACCAATCTCTAGGTAACTTTCTGGAACTTTCTGCAATAGGTTACACAGCTGGGTAGAAATTAGTTAGGGGCTAAAAATACTTTCACACAACCTGCTTGTTTTTAGTCACTGTCTGTTTATGTTCTGCTCAGCCCATCTGTCAATAGTTATGAGTCACACATTCAACCTTTCAGTTTTCCTTGCGCACATAATTTCCTTCATATTCTGTGAAACAAACACTTTTAACCCCTTATCCACTACATTTGTGTGCTACCATTCATTAAGAGTGAGAGAGCTGCTATGTTGAACTGATAGGATATGTCTAAAGCTTGCTATAGAGGATCAAATATGGTTAATATTTCTGTTGAATGGATGTACTTCCCTGTAATCTTTACTTCCAGTTCAAATAAACAAGCTTGCTTTAAGATTACACATTTAACTTATATTTACTGTGCAATCATATAATGTTCATGCTATCTAATTTATACATCAATGGTTGTGCCTTGTATTCTAAAAGTAAGCTCATACAAACTAATTCATAAATGTGTAAGAACTTGTTACAGAATAAGTTCAGTTAAAATCCTTATTAAAAAGTTAAGATAGTATGCTCTCCACTTAAATACTATCAATTGTACTGATACAAATATATTAATGGAGAAGTAATTCACATGTTACAGTGGCTGTCATTTGGAATTAAAGGAATATGCCATCAGTACTTGTCATTGGGCAAGAGAGTGGAAAGGTCTAGGTTGTGCAGTTACTGACAGCTATTGGCAATGTTATTATAGTATCTGGCTGGAAAGTACTTTGCTAAGTCCTTTATTTGATCAAAGATGAAATAAGAATGACTTTCTGATGGGTTCAAACTTGAGATTCTGCTAAAGTCTCAGGATTAGAGCATGTGGAATATGAGGAAAGGCTTAAGGTGCTAGGGCTTTATTCACTGGAAAGGAGGAGGATGAAAGGAGACATGATAGAGGTATATAAAATATTGAGAGGAATAAATAGAGTAGACAGCCAGCGCCTCCTTCCCAGGGCACCAATGCTCAAGATGAGAGGGCATGGCTTTAAGGTTATGGGTGGGAGGTTCAGGGGAGATGTTAGGGGGAGGTTCACCCAGACAGTGGTTGGTGCATAGAATACACTGCCTGGGGTGGTGGTGGAGGCAGATACAATGGACAGGTCAAGAGTTTGTTGGATAGGCATATGGAGGAATGTGAGATAGAGGGATATGCGGGAGCAAAGGGTTAGGTAGTGTGAGGGTGGTTTGATGGACGGCACAACATGGTGGGCCGAAGGGCCTGTTTTGTGCTGTATGGTTCTATGGTTCTATGGTCTCTGAAGTTCAAATGTTTCACATGTTTAAATAAGTTCAAGTATTGTAATTCACTCCAAGCGCTATAAATTGTACTTTGTGATGTTTTTCATTCCGATAGGATAAATAGAAAAATTGCTTCTCCTTATACATGAAACAAAGGAAGCTGACATGCAGTATGGCAAGTGATAAGGGAAGCAAATTTTATCGGTATGTTTATTGCAAGAAGCTTTCAGTACAATTGTAAGGAAATCTTGCTGCTATTGTATTTTCAATAAGAGGTTAGCTTGATTACCATGTACATAAAAGTTGGATATATTTCCCTAAGAATTACTGATAGATTCCTGGGATGAGGGTTGTCCTATGAAAAGAGGTTGAGTACAATGCACCAGTACCCATTTCGGTCATCTCATTAAAATATAAGGTTCAGAAAGGCCTTGACCAACTACAAGGTTGTTTCTTCCAGCTGGAGAGACTAGATCAAGGGGTCATGGTCTTAGGATAATGTGCCAGCCATTTTAGACTGATGAGGAGAAATATCCTGACCAAAGGAGTTGGGAATATTTGGGATTTTCCAGGCCAGAGGGCTGTGGATTCCCAGGAGTTGACTAGAGACATGGTTGAAACTGCAAGTTTTTTGGACTCTTAGAAAATCCAAGGAACTTGAAAATTGAATGGGAGTGTAGACTTGAGATCAAAGATACTATTTATCAGTACTGTGGGTATGAGAAGTCATATGGGCCACTCCCAGTTCTTTCTTTTTTTTGATATTCTTATTTTCTAGTCTTTTTGTTCACTTATAATGACTACTAGCCAGGAAATTGGAATGGTCTGGGTTCAAGTATTCGCCCCAGGTACTGCCAAGGATACGATGCTTAGGAGAAAAATTTCATCTGATCATTCCTCAGTGCTTCATCTAGTAGCCTGGTTCAAGATGCATAAATGTGACATTCAATGTTCTGGGAACATCAATAAGTATGCAAGAATCAGACTTACAAGTGAGCTGGTAAATTGTCAGAAGAGGGGAACTTTGCTTAAACATCCGAAACAACTGTTGTTTGGCACATATATAGGAATAGATAATTTGAAATACTATTTGAAATGATATTTAAAATCCTGATGCCCGGCATGGCAGAAGTTAGCGTGGACTCTTATTCTCTGGATAGTGCTTTTCCAATTCTTTTTTGAGCGGCCATTGTGTGTGTGGCTCAAGGTAGGAGTGGGACCTTGAGGCTTTGGCTCAAGAGGCTTTGGCGTGAAGAGGCGGAGTAAGTCAGTGAAGGCTAAGGTGAGGCTCAGGTAAGGTCTCTTTTTTCTTATTGCACAGTTTAGAGCACTGGGAATGGCAGGCAGGGCAGTAGTTTGCTCCTCTTGCAGGATGTCAGAAATCAGGGAGTCCTCCAGTGTCCCTGATGACCACACTTGTGAGAAGTGCATCCAGCTACAGCTCCTTACAGACCACGTTAGGGAACTGGAGCTGGAGCTGGACGAACTCCAGATCATTTGGGAAACTGAGGAGATGATATACAGGAGTTACCAGGAGGCAGTTACACCAAGGTTGCAGAATGCAGGTAGCTGGGTGACCGTCTAGGGAGGGAAAGGGGATAGGCAGTCAGTGCAGGGTACCCCGTGGCCATTCTCCTCAATAATAAGTATATTGTTTTGGATACTGTTGGGGGGGACGCCCTACAGGGGAAAGCCACAGCTGCCAGGTCTCTGGCACTGAGTCTGACACTGTGGCACAGAAGGGAAGGGGGGAGAAGAGGACTGTGTTAGTGATAGGGATTCATTGGTTAGGGGAACATATAGGAGATCCTGTGGACAAGAACGAGACTCCCGGATGGTATGTTGCCTCCCAGGTGCCAGGGTTAGAGACGTCTTGGATCGAGTCCACAGCATTCTTAAGGGAGAGGGAGAGAGCCAGAGGTCGTGGTACAAATTGGTACCAATGACATAGATAGAAAAAGGGATGAGGGAATATAGGGAGTTAGGAAGGAAGCTGAAAAGCAGGACTTCAAGGGTGGTCATCACTGGATTGCCGCCTGTGCCATGCGCCAGTGAGCTAAGGATAGAAAGATATGGCAGTTGAATACGTCACTAAAAAGTTGGTGCTGAGTGCAGGATTTCAGATTTGTGGATCACTGGGATCTCTTCTGGGGAAGGTATAACCTGTACAAAAGGGACAGGTTACTCCTTCCTCAGAAGAGATCCCAGTGATCCTTGCAGACAGGTTTGCTAGAGCTGTTGGAGAGGGTTTAAACTAGGTTGGCAGGGATGGGAACCAGAGTGTTAGGTCAGATGATGGAACAGTTGGTGTAAAGGTGGATGTGTTATGTGGAGACTGTGAGGAAGGATGGTCAGCTGGATGGGCTGAAATGTCTTTACTTTAATGCAAGAAGTATTGGGTGATGAACTCAGAGCATGGATCAGTATGTGGAATTATGATGTTGTGGCCATTACAGAGACTTGGCTGTTGCAAGGGCAGGATTGGCTGCTTGATATTCTGGGGTTTAGATGTTTCAAAAGAGACAGGGAAGAGGTAAAAGAGGGGTTAGTGGCATTGCTAATCAGGGATAGTGTCATAGCTGCAGAAAGGGAGGATGTAGTGGAGGGATCATCTACACAGTCGGTGTGGGTGGAAGTCAGAAACAGGAAGGGAGGGATCACTTTATTGGGAGTATTCTTTCGGCACCCCAAATAGACACCAGGACACTGAGGAGCAGATAAGTAGGCAGATTTTGGAAAGGTATAATAATAACAACAGGATTGTTGTCATGGGAGACTTCAATTTCCCTAATATTGATTGGCACCTCCTTAATGCAAAAGGTTTAGATGGGGTAGAATTTGTTAAGTGTGTCCAGGAAGGATTCTTGACACAGTATATGGATAGGCTGACTAGAGGAGAGGTCATACTGGATCTAGTACTAGGCAATGAACCTGGTCAGATGACAGACCTCTCGGTGGGTGAGCATTTCAGAGATAGTGACCACAGCTCCCTGACCTTTTGCATAGCCACGGACAGGGATAGGAGCAGACGATATGGGAAAGTTTTTAATTGGGGGAGGGCTAATTATGACGGTATTAGGCAGGATCTTGGGAAAGTAAATTGGGTACAGGTGTCTCAGGGAAATGCACGAAAGAAATGTGGAGGCTGTTTAGGGCACACTGGCATGGGATTCTGGATAGGTTTGTCCCACTGAAATAGGGAAAGGATGGTAGAGTGAAGGAACCATAGTTGACAAGAGAGATGAAATATTTAGTCAAGAGGAAGAAGGAAGCATACTTAAGGTTAAGGCAGGGTTAAGAATTACAAGGTGGCCAGTAAGGAGCTTAAGAAGGGACTTAGGAGAGCTAGAAGGGGACATGAGAAGGTCTTGGCGAGTAGAATTAAGGAAAACTCCAAGGCATTCTACACGTACATGAGGAACAGGAGGATGACTAGAGCGAGGGTGGGATCGCTCAGGGATAAAGGGGGAAACATGTGCCTGGAGACGGAGGAGGTAGGGGAGGTCCTTAATTAATACTTTGCTTCAGTTTTCATGAGGGAGAGGGACTTTCAGCATAGAAAAGACTAATGTGCTAGAGCATGTTGAGGTTAGGAAAGAGGTGGTGATGCAGATTATGAAAAACATTAGGATAGATAAGTCCCCAGGACCAGACTGGATATACCCCAGGTTACTACGGGAGGTGAGGGAAGAGAGAGCTGGGGTGTTAATGATGATATTTGCATCCTCCCTGGCCACAAGAGTGGCACCAAAGGATTGGAGGATGGCTGATGTTGTTCCCTTGTTCAAGAAAGGTCATAGGGATAATCCTGGGAATTATAGACCAGTGAGTCTTATATCAGTGGTGAGCAAGCTATTGGAGAGGATTCTTAGGGACAGGATTTATGAGCACTTGAAGAAGAATAGTCTTATTAGGGATAGTCAGCACGGCTTTGTGAGAGGCAGGTCATGCCTCACAAGCGTAATTGAGTTTTTCAAGGAGGTGAAAAAACAAATAAATGAAGGTAGAGCGGTGGATGTGATGTATCTGGACTTCAGTAAAGAATTTGACAAGGTTCATCATGGTAGGCTCATCCAGAAAATCATGAGGCATGGGATGCATAGAAACTTGGCTGCATGCATTCAGAATTGGCTTGCCCACAAAAAGCAGAGGGTGATAATAAATGGAGAGTATTCTGCCTGGAGGTCGGTGACCAGTGGTGTTCTGGGACCCCTACTCTTTGTGATTTTTATAAATGACATGGATGAGGAAGTGGAGGGATGGGTTAGTAAGTTTGCGGATGACATGAAGTTTGGAGGGGTTGTGGATAGTGTAGAAGGTTGTCATAGGTTATAACAGGATACAGACAGGATGCAGAGTTGGGTTGAGAAGTGGCAGATGGAGCTCAATCCGGAAAAGTGTGAAGTGATACACTTTGGAGGAACAAACATTAAGGCGGACTCCAAGGTTAATGGCAGGATTCTGTGCAGTGTGCAGGAACAGAGCGATCTTGAGGTCCAAGTCCATAGCTCCCTTAAAATTGTTGCTCAAGTTAATAGGGGATTAAGAAGGCGTATGGTGTGTTGGCCTTCATTAGCCGGGGGATTGACTTCAAGAGCCGCAAGGTAATGTTGCAGCTCATTAAACTCCAGTTAGACGACACTTAGAGTATTGTGTTCAGTTCTGGTCACCTCATTATAGGAAGGATGTGGAAGCTTTAGAGAGGGCGCAGTGCAGATTTACCAGGATGCTGCCTGGATTGGAGAGCATGTTTTATGAGGATAGGTTGAGCGAGCAGGGGCTTTTCTCTTTGGAGCGACACAGGATGAGAAGCAACAAGATGGAGGTGTATAAGATTATGAGGGGTATCGTTAGAGTGGGTAGTCAGCACCTTTTCCCCAGGGTGGCAATAGCCAATACCAGAGGACATCTGTTCAAGGTCAGAGGAGGGATGTTCAGGGGAAACGTCAGAGCTAGGTTCATTACCAGAGAGTGGTGGGTGCCTGGAATGGACTGCCAGGGGTGGTTGTAGAGGCTGATACAATAGCGACATTTAATAGCGATTCTTAGATAGACATGTGGAAGTAAGTAAAATCGAGTGATATGGGCTGTACAGAAGGGAAGGATTAGATTGATCATGGAGGAGTTGTTCATATAGTTTGGCACAACATCGTTGGTCGAATAACCCGTACTGTGCTGTACTGTTCTATGTTCTAACCTATTGCTATGTCACCTGCAATAACTTGTTTTGATTTCATTCAACCCTATCAGCATTAAACGTGTTGACAGGATTTGGGGATCATGGTCATTGCCAAGATTTAAAGTTCATCCCTACTTGCCCTTGAGAAGGTAGTGGACCTGCACTTGAATTGCCATGGTCCATGTAATTGGACTATACAGTTCCAGGGTCTTAACCCAGAAAGATGAAACAATGGTGAGCTATGTCCATCCGAGGACTGAAAGTGATGGGGTGCACTTTGAAGGTCATTATGATTTGTATGCCTGCTTCCTTTGCCCTCCTAATAACAGTTGTAATGAGCTTGATAGGAGCTGTCAAAGCAGCCTTGGAGAGTTGTTACAACTCATTGTGTGGCAATTTATATTGCAGCCACTGTCTACCATTCAAGAAGGAAGTGAAAGTTGTGGATGAGGTAAGGGGGCTCTTTTGTTAAGAGTGGTGTTGAACTCCTGAGCATTGTTGGAACTGCACTCATCAGGCAAGGGGTTAGTGTTATATCATACTTCTGACTTACTTAACAGAATATTGTGCCAAATTTAAACCAGGATTTGATCTCCAATTCAAACGGATCTACTCATACTTTCTATTTGCCTCTTGCAAAGGACTTTTAGAGAGCTACTAGTTGGCTAGTGCTCTCAATTATCCCACTCCTCCCACTTCTTTACAGTACACAGTATTTTCTTAGGAACAGATCCGAACTTACCACTAGCGTCAATTAATGCACCCAATTAGTGCTCAGCCATAGAAATTACCATTTATGATATTATCAAGCAGGAAATGAGCCTCTTGTCCTCTGTCAAGTACCAGCCAAATGTAATTTTAATATGCTGATCAGAAAATATCAAATTAACATTGCAGAAAGGCAAGGTTTATGAAGACGGAAGTAGCTGTTATTTCAGAAGAAATACTGCAGGGAAAGGCAGTGATCTTCAATACACTGCTGTCAATGTGCAGTTCAGAAAGAAACAAATAGAAAAAAAATGGAGCTACTCAAAACGGGGAATGTATTAACTAATTTATAGAATGAAAATGCTATTGGATTAAGCTTAGATTGTGTCCTGGCTTATTCCCTCTCCAAATGAGACTTTGGAATGCTAAAATGTCAGTGAGAGAAGGGGCTGTTGAACATTGCCACATGTGCTCACCAAAAAATAAGGAAGAGAATCATGATGCAGGTAATAGGGTTTCTATCCCTAGTGCCTCTGTTAGGTTGCTGAAGATGAAGACAGTTCCTCATTAGTGGATTCATTGCCTTTATCTCATTTACATCTTCTAGCAGCTTACAGTGAAGATCAGTCTAAGGCCTCCTATTAGATTTTGTCAACCATGGTGTTTTATTAAGCTCTAGATTGTTGAGGGATCATCTATCTGCCCTGTGCTGAAGGAACATTTGAGCAGCAGAGCTGGTTACATAATGCTGAATATGTTCTTGTGGCTCTAAAAACATTGAAGTATTTTCCCAGTGTTGACTCATTCCCTCACAATGATTATCAGTTTCTCCTAGCCTTCTGCAGTTTTGGGATAAATTCCATCAATCTTGAAGGGGTTATTCGTTTATCATTCGGTCTATTATATTAGTCGTCAATTTGGGAAGATACATTGCTCATATCTTCCCTGGTCAATCCAGGAAGATAAAATATAGCAAGTGGGTTATGCTTACTTCACCATTCAGTAAGATTATGGCTATTTTTTCTGCCCAATCCCCATGGTTGAGGTGGGCGCATTAGCAATGTTTAAAATGCATCTAGGTAAGTACATGGATAGGAGGGATTCAGAGAGCTATGGGCCAAATGCGGGCAGGTGGGACTAGCTCGGCATCGACAAGTTGGGCTGAAGGGCCTGTTTCCACACTGCATGACTCTATGAAGCTATATCCCCTGATTCATTTAGTGTCCAAATAAGTGTCCAAATAGAGTGACAGCACCCACAATCCTCAGAGATAAAGAATTCAAAAGATTTACTCCCCCTGAGCAAAGAAAATTCTCCTTGTCTCAGTACTAAATAGTTGATCATTTAGCTGGGACTCTGACAACCCCCCACCCCTCAGCCCAGCACCTGGCTTTAGACTCTCCTGCCAGAATACCATCAGCAATCCTATCAATCTCTCGAATGTCTCAGTGGACCACTTCTCATTCTTCTAAATGCCAAGTCTTACAGGCCAACAAAGGCCAATCCTACTGAATATCTCCTTAACCCCCTTCTTCCCGGAAATTAATCTAGTTACTCAACACCCCACCCACTGTAAGGCAAGAACTTCCTTCAGAGAGGTGTATTCTGACCAAAGAATTGCACAACTGCAGCAAGACTTCTATTCCTGCAGTAAAGGCCAATACATTACTTGCCTTCCTTATTTTTTTTAAGTGACTATTCGATATGTTCAATATTTTGTGCTCTTCCTGTCGAGAGATTGTCCTGGATATTGCAGATGCCCAAGGGTCAAGAAACAAGCAATCCAGCTGACTCATGGACATCATATAATGAATAAATGGGAAATAATGTGCAGTTGTCAGGTGGCACTCCTGTATGTGGTTCCGTCTTGTTGCCAATATTCATTAGTATTTTGTTGATTCCACTTCAGAAACTGACACTTCATTCTTGCGTGTTTTACTTTTATATAAAATAATAAACTGAATAAACTTTAAGGCTTAAATTACACTGCTGGAAGACTATGGAATTAGAATTCTTCTGTAGTTTCCAAAGCAGTCAATTCTATTTCTTAATCTACATCTGCATGCTTTACACCCACATGGTTTAAATAGTTAAAGCTGCTGAATTTAGCATCTATTCTGCCTATGTTAAGCACTCGTCCAGAGGGGACAAATGTAATGTTTAAATTTTTATGTAGAATGTCTCACGACTTTTCTTTCTTAGCTGTCATTGAATTCAAGTTTACATTTGACTGTTCTTAATCATTCAGAAAAAGATGAAGCCTTCACTTATACAGACTGTCTCACAGGACAAGTAGATACTGCCTGAAAGGCAGAACCTTTCTAACAGAAACAGAATAATGATACCACATTGAAGCCTCAAAATAAGAGATAGGCCATTTAGGACTAAAGAGAGGAGTTACTCCTTCATTCAAGGAGAGATGGATTTTTCTATTCCTGAAGATTGTAGGAGCTAAGTCATTGATTGCATTCAAAACTGAAGTTGATAGATTTCTGGATATTAAAGGAATCAGAAGCCAAGGGGGCAGGGCAGGAATATGGTGTTGAGGTAGAAGATCAGCCATAATCTTATTCTTAATTCATTTTTCAGGATTTGGACATTGCTTGCAAGACCAGCTTTATTGCTCATCCCTGATTGCCTTCAGAAGAAGGTGGTGAGTGAGCATCTTAAACTGTTGCAAGCCTGTTCCTAAAGTGCTGTTGGTTGGAGTTTCAGTATTGAGACTAAACTACGTGATATATTTCCAAGTCAGGATGGTTGTTAACCTGGAGGGAAACCTGAAGGTGGTGGGATTCTCATGCGTCTGCTGGCCTTGACCTTCTTGGTGGTAGTAGCAGTAGCTTTGGGAGATACTTTCAGATTAACCTGGGTGAATAATGGCAGTGTGTTTGAGAGATGGTTTATATTCCACTCATTGTGCCTAGTACTGTAACGTATGAATGTTTAGAGTAGTTGATGGGGTGTCAATCAAGCAGGCTGCCTTATCATACAGTATAGACAGTGTTAAGCTTCTTGAGAGCTGTTGGAGATGCACCCAACCAGACAAGTGGAAGATATTCCAGTGCATTCTTGATTTAGACAGGTACATGTATTGGAAAGGTTTAGAAGGTTATGGACCAAATGTTGGCAAATGGGACTAGCTTGGATGGGCATCTTGGCCAGCATGGATCAGTTGGACTGAAGGGCCTGTTTCCATGCTGTATTACTCTATAACTCTGCTTGTACCCTGTAGATGATGGAAAGGTTTTGGAGAGTCAGGAGATGAATCACTCAGCACAGGATACCCAGCCTCTGAACTGCTGTTGTATCCATGATATTTATGTGTCTGGTCCAGCTGAATTTCTGGTTAATGGTGATCCCCATGATGATGATGCTAGAGAACTTGGCAATGATAGTACTATTGAATGCCATGAGTTAAGTGGTTAGACTTTCTCTTGTTGAAAATGGACATTGCCTAGAATTTTGTGGCACAAGTATTACCTGTCCCTTGACAGGCTGTGGCTAAGTGTTGAAAAGCAAAATAAAATACAGATGCTGGAAATGTAAAATAAGAATTGAAGAGGCTGGAAATACTCAACAGGTTAGGCCACAACTGTGGGAAGAGAAGCAGAACTAATGTTTCAGGTCGAACCCTTCGAGAGACGGACAAAATTCTGTCAGAGTCTGTGGTAGAGAAACAGAGTTAGCATCTCAGGTCGAAGACTCTTCAGAAATTGGATACTAGATGTTGTCTAGGTCTTGCTGCATGCAGGCAAAGATCTCTTTATTTGCAGAAGAAAAGTTAACTCTTTTTTCCTTTCCACAGATAAAGTCTTAAAACCTTCTTTTCATCTATCCTAAGTGGCTTGGTGTGAATCTGAAATAAAAAAAAACAAAAAAGCTGAAAACACTCCTCAGATCAGGCAGCATCTGAGGAAATAGAAAAAGTTAACACTTCATTTTGGGTGAAAGGAATTTGATCTGAAACATTAACTCTGTTTCTCTTTCCATGATGCTGCCTGACCTTCTGAGTATTTCCAGCATTTTCTGCTTTTGTTGTATTGTTGTTGTTACCTGCTGCGCTATGAACTGTGTGTCATTTTGTTCCTCTTAGATTCTTGATTATGGCTGTTTTAAGGGATTATTAGAAGGAGATAAAGAAGATAACTGTAGTCCATGGTAGTTAGCCATCAAGTCTATCAAATCAATGAAATGATGGAGGTAACATCATTTTCCATAAGATAAAGCAATCATGGTTTCCTACAAAACATTATTGAATACCTCCTGTTGCCTAGAGCTTTGATATATTGAACACATTCAATAACATGGATTACTTCTCTGAGGAGGGCAGTTTTTCTCATCCCCCATTGAGAGAGGATAAGTATATATTCCTCAGATGTTAGATGAATGTCATCCTTTAGCTGGGATCTGGTCAACAGCTCTGATGAAATGTGTCTGGATAGGAAGACTTTCGCATCCTTCTGTTACCTTAAGTTGTCATGCTGTTGTTGGATCTGCTGGGTGGCACTGCAACAGAGGTGGTGCCACTAGGGACTGAACCCTTTATTCTTTATCTATATTCAAACTAACTGGTGTCTTATGATTTAGCATCATTGCATGGTCCTTCACAGAGTATTGAACAACACCATGGGCTCCTCTGTCTATGGGGTAATGATTCTATAATAATACATGATTGGCCTTCTTAATTATTATTGGGATTTTATTATTTTGAATTTTTCATCTACAAACTCAAGTTGCAAACATTACAGCAGGGACTACATTTGACCTCATCCAGAGGTCAGCTAGCCCATTTCTGGCAAGGACGTTGATTAGGGGTCAAAAAGGAACATTTGGTCAACTATTCTCTCTATAACCAAATGACACAGAGAGAAACAGTAGTACCTTAGCTGAAATAAATAGCTTGTACCAAACATGAACTATGCTTGGGATATCTTTACTCTCTGTCCTCATTAGTAGTGAGGAGCTGGGAGGGCAAAGCATCATGGGGAATAAAGGCAATATTGGCATAGATAAATGGAGGTCCCCATCTGACAGTCAGGGTAACTGACAGCTCAGCTGACAAGGATCCTCAACAGATAGCAGAGGTATGGCCAGAGTCAGGGGAGGGGAGACATTGACCTTAAGGTGGGGTGGGGAAAGACATGGGTCACAATCCTAGGGCGAGATTAGGTGCTGGGTGAGAATGTGCAGGACTAGGGTAGTCCCAGGACCAAGGATTTTGTGTCAGACCTGATGAAACCCTGTTCACCTTGGCCAAAAAGGAAAACTGAAAAACAGACTTGAAACTTGCTTTCTTAACAACATTAAGAAAATAAGAGCAGGAGTAGGATATTTAGCCCCTTGAAGTTGCTATGTGATTTACCAAGATCAAGGCTGATATGCTAGCTCAACATTTTCTTACCCGATCCACATATCCTGTGGTCCCTCTCATATCTAGAAATCTATCACTCTAGGTTTTAAATGCAATCACTAATAGCCTCCACAGCTCTCCAGGTAGAAGTCCAAAGATTAACCACCCTCTGAGTGAAGAAATTACTCCTCATTTCTGTCCTAAATGGCTACCCCTTATTTTGAGATGATGACCCCCAGTTCCAGATTCCTTCCCACATTTCCCCTGTTGATCCATCTAAGGAGATCACCTGTCATCTTTCTAAACTATAGAGAATAGATGCTTAACCTACTCAATCTCTCCTCACATGACAGAACCAGGAGCCAGTCTAGTACACTTCCTCCATTGTAAGTATTTAGCAATTACTTCTTACTTTTTTCGGCAAAGAGACCAAAACTATGCTTTGACCTCCCTGACTCAGGATTCAACTTCCAGCAGGTTTCACTTCCAACAGAAACTGATGTTGCTCTCCCCTTTGAACTATCCACTGCCCTCCAGTCATTGTTTCAGATCATGTCCTAATGACAACATCAGATTCAGTCTGCCGATTTAAAACTGGGACCTGCTTCCTGCCTGTGGATGTCCCACTTGCCTGTCCTAAACAATAGATTAATCTGGGGAACACAGCAGGGAAAGTAATGGGATTGTTAGGGCTAAATGACATTCATTTATTCTAGCCACCATTCTTTTCAACCTTGTTTCTGCCAGGGCAGAACAGTTAAATTGAGGCCCTTTGATTCAAATGTATCCCTCATCCACCAAAAAAAAACCCTTTACCTCTGCTCTTCCCACAAGAGGCTTCACCAGGAAGGTTGGCTTATTGTTTTAAAATGATCAGACCTTTCTTTCTGGAAAATGATCTTGCACAATCACATTATTAATAACAGCACTGTTGATGCTAGAAACAGTAACATCAGAGGTGAGTTCATTACTTGGGAGCCTGTGATGTTTAAATTGGATTTGCAAGTACTTCTTTCACTTTCCACTGGCTTCATTTGATTATTTCCCAGGATACTTCTGGAACTGCCTTTCTTTTGATTTTCACTTTTGATAGTTTGCAGTGTTTTTGAAGTTCATGAGGAGGTGGATGGTTTTACGGAACAACCTCCCCTTTCCTTGTGTTTTGGATTGTCACTCACTGCATGAGGTATTGATGCAGGGGCACAAAGCATGACATTTACCTAACCTCACAATATTGATCCTACGTCAGGTTGTATTTATTAAGTAGCCGTCTCCTTTGTTGGATTTTCTCAACAGCTCTGAACTGTTGTGGTAAAACAAAATGTTCTCTACTTCAATAAGGTGACAATTATTGCTTGAATAAAATAAGGTGGAGGGGGTAAACTGCCAAAGTTGCTTGAAAGCAACTAATATCGCAATTCTTTTTTAGATCATTAGGCTGTGAAAAAGCAGTTCTGGGAAATAAAACAATTTCTACTTCAGTGATTGCATTGAGCATATCAGGCCCAATACAGATGGGGAGTTAAACCCTGCATTCTTTCCCACCAACAACTTACATTATTATCAAGCATATTATGTTCTTTTATGTTTTTTTCTATTTAAACAGGGTTAAACTTTAGCACATGTTAAGTGGATAATGAATCCTAGGCTAATGGACCATAATTTGCTGAAGAGAGCAGGTCATCTAACAGAGTCTGCTATTAGTTAGAATGTCCCTTTGCACATTCCAGGTCTTGAAGCTTTTTGCACACCAGGCTGCTAAAAACCCAAACAGACATCGTTGAGGGAAACAGGATGTCTGAGGACCTCTGAGCCAGTCAAACAAGTCTATAGCTCTTGAGATGAAGTGAAGAGAAAGTAATAAGATGAAGAGGAAAACAATATTTATTTAAAAAAATAAAAGAAAATGAAAAACTTCAATTTTTAAATCCTCAATAACAAACAATGCATGAATTATTTCAGGTTAACAGGCAGCACTTGATGCACATTATTGTATTATAAAGACACTTACCCTGACCCAACTTTCTGTGGTGAATTTTCTTTCTGTTTAACACATCAATATAGCAACATTCTCAGCATTGAATGGAAGTAAATGACGAGCAGCGCTGCTTTCATGAAGTTGATGTTGAAGCACAGTATTTCCAATAAGAGCTTCTGCATTTCTGCGTTTAATCAAAATTCTGCACCTGTCTGAGACTGCAGTAGTATTTTTCCATAAATAACCATAAGCCCCATTATTTTTTCTGCCCTTTTCCAGCCAGTGGTTATTTTCCCCTCATGAGATTAATAATCTTGTATTAAAGTTCAGCCCTTTGAGAACCTTGATAGAGGCAACTGACATCTATTTTATTTAGTGGCTTTGCATTTTTCATAAAGAAATCTCGTATGTGATTTGACCTCCTCCAATATTTCTGAGACAGTACATTTAGTCTCCCATTTACTCAAACAGTTTTATAAGGATTTGTAAAATCTAATGTGTAGGATGAATTTAGTTTCCTTTAGTTTCCTTCAGAAATGCTGCAAATGGAAGAAAGCAAAATGTGAAGAAATATAATCCACAATTACTTAAATTTGAATTATCTGTTAATTCAGATTGAAATCAGAGAAAGATGCCTTTCATTTAAAATTCCTGCTTTATTCATGTACTGGTGAATTTGAGTTCATGATCAGTGATTTTTGCTGTTTAATTTGATTTCACTCTGTTTCAAATTGCACACGCAACTGATGTTCATGATTTACCCGTTCTCACCTGGTGGAGAGAACAAGTGCATTTGCCAAAGAAATCATGATTAAAGTTTTCATTTTTACAATACCATGAAATATATTTGATTTAATTTTAATGATGAGATATGAACATTGCTGACAGGGATACTATTGACTTCCCTTAGAAGTGAGTCACCTTCTTAAACTACGGCAATCCGTGTGATAAAAGTACTTTCAGTCTGATAGGAAGAGACACAAGAAGGTATCTCTTCTTTGAATCAATGAATCTCGCAACTAAAATTACACATTGACCTAATAGCTTTTGTAGAAGAGTTTCCAACTTCCACCAAGCTTAATGGCAGGACTCCTAGCAGTGTGGACTAACAAAGGATCTTGGGGTCCATGTCCATAGGTGCCTCAAGGTTGGGACGCAGGTCGATAGGGTTGTTAAGAAGGCATATGGAGTGTTGGCCTTCATTAGTCCGGGTATTGAGTTCAAGAGCCATGAGGTGATGTTGCAGCTCTATAGACCTCTGGTCAGACCACACTTGGAGTATTGTGTTCAGTTCTGGTCGCCTCATTACAGAAAGGATGTGGAAGCTTTAGGGAGGGTGCAGAGGAGATTTACCAGGATGTTGCCTGGATTGGAAAACATGTCTTATGAAGATAGGTTGAGTGAGCTAGGGCTTTTCTGTTTGGAGAGAAGGAGTCTGAGAGGTGACTTGATAGAGGTGTAGAAGATGATAAGAGGCATAGATCGAGTGGACAGTCAGAGACTTTTTCCCAGTGCGACAATGGCTAACATGAGGGGACGTAATTTTAAGGTGATTGGAGGAAGGTATAAGAAGGATGTCAGGGGTAATTTCTTTACACAGTGATTGGTGGGTACATGGAACACACTGCCTGCAGAGGTTGTGGGGGCAGATACATTAGGGACATTTAAGAGACTCTTAGATAGATGCATGAATGACAGAAAAATAGGGGGCTATGTGGGAGGGAAGGGTTAGTTAGATCTTAGAGCAGAATAAAATGCCGAAGGGTCTGTACTGTGCTGTAGTGTTCTATGTTCTATGTTCCCTCCAGAATGTTCTCTCTCCAGTTGTTACATTACTCCTCTTGTTTTAGACATCTCAAACAACAGAAACAATTTCTCTTAATTTATTAGGTACAGTTTCAAGAATTAGCCCTGGTGGCGATAAAGATCAAAGGTAGATTGAGATGGGATTCAAAGTGAACCAATTCCAGGTCTTTTTAGAGAGAAACAAACATTGTTTCCACAAAGAACATGCCAAACTAGATAGTTGACATGAATGTTGGTATCTGAAAGCAGAATGTATTACCAGCTCTATAAACTCATCACAAAAGCCAAGGAAGATGCTACATCTGACACAGAGAGAGATCCTATGCAAATTGACCTGGCTCACTCTATAACAATGAGTCTGCCATTCAGCATTGGTAGCAACCAAATCATTGGGAGAGCATTGAAGCTTTTGAGATTAATTGAATCGATGCTGCTGCCAGAACTGGGAAGTTTGCAGAAAGATCCAAGGAACCAAGCCCTGGGATAATGGGATCTCAAGCTTTGCAATTATTAATGAAATGTCTGACAGCTAAGTTGGAAATCATAAGAGAACGTTTCCCTCTGCTAAATAATTTGTGGTTGAAAATGCTATTGGCTAAACTTTAATACAACAATATTAATCTCATGAAAGGAAAATAAACACTGGTTTTGATAGGTCAGAAAAACTAATGTGGCTCATAGTTACTTATGGGAAATCTGAATAAGAAATTACTGAATTTTGCATTTATTGCAGCATTCAAACTTAGATCCATTTTTACTTTTCTATGACATTGCCTTTGTGTTTCTCTGGAGCTTTACTAACCTGTTTTATCAAAATGGATTACTAGAACTATTGACAGCAATCTTAACCATCACTACCTATTGAAAATTAGCCAGTATCTTAGTTAAGGTCACAGATTACTCTTTCTTCATTCATTAATGGGTTGCAGGCATTGCCAACATTTATTGTCTATGAAAACCGCGCTTGAGAGTGGGCAATCTACTAGAACTGCAGAGGTCTTTCTGATAATGATATTCCAATAGAGTTGTTGGGTAGGGACTTTCAGGATAGATCTTCTATAAGAGCCATGTGTATGATTTGTAGGGAAGCCCGTGGGTGGTGGTGCTCCCATGCATCTACTGCCCTTGTCCTTCCAGGTGGCTGAGGTTTAGGATGAGTAACAAGGCAAGTAACTGTACTGTATTTTGTAGATGACACACGTCACAGCCATGGTGCACCAGTCTTGAAGGCAGTGAATGGTTAGGCAATTGGATGTGGTAGTGACCATGTGGGCTGCTTTGTTCTGGATGGAGCTGTTTCTGGAGAGTTGTTGGAGCTGCATTCACTAAACGAGTGGAGTGAATTTCATTGCATTTCTAGTTATGCTTGTGGATGGTGGAAAGACTGTGGAGGGGTGTTGGTTTGGCCAAGTTAAGTCACTTGCTGCAAAATGCCCAGCCTCTGACCTATGTGCCTGGTCCAGTTGAGTTCTGATTAATGATGACTCCAGGATGTAGATCTGTGTAATGGCAATGTCATTGATTGTTCAGGGTAGGTGGCTGGAATCTGTCTTGTTGGAGATGGTTATTGCCTGGCAGTGGTGTGGTACAAATGTAATCAGCCCTTGCCTGAATGTTACCTAGATTTTTCCACACACAGCATTGATGTTTTACTTTCTGCAATCATCAACAAACATACGCACCAGAATGATGGAGGAAAGGCTATTACCGAAACAACTGAAAAATCTTGGGCCTAGGACAATACCCTGAGGATCTCCCGTGGCACTATTCCAAGGCTTAGATGATTGACCTCCAACAATTATGACCATTTTCCTTTGTATGAGGTATGACTTCAAGCACTAGACCACTTGGTGCCTATTGGCTTCAGTTTAATCAGGGCTTCTTGATGCAATGCTGTTTTGTTGTCAAGGGCAGTCATACTCACTCAGCTCTGCCATTTAGCTCCTTCATCCAGGTTTGGACCATAGTTGTTAGGAGGTCTGGATCTGAGTGTTCTTGGGAAAACCTAAATGAGCACATGAGCAGGTTAATGATAAATAACTGCCTTCACCCAAATGGCTCACAATTCGGAAGTGCAACAGCAAACCAAGTACCCATACGGCAGAAGATGCCTGCAGCCCTGCAGCAGTCAGCAAATCAATACTGCAGGTCTCCCAAGCCCTTGTTCATATGTACAGGCTATATATATGGCAGGCATTCGTAAGCTGGGGAACACCTATACTGTATATCAATAGGGCGGTAATGAACTGAAGTGGATTTGTGGGCAAGATACACGTGGGCAATCCTCCACATTGTCAGATGGATGTCATACTAATCTACTGAGGCCTTCGACTGTAATGACACTCAGCAGGCTGCACGTTAAAATTTATCCTGAGATGTGCTCTATTTCATACACATAAAACCCTCTTAGCTTTGTGGTATACCATTACATCGATCTGAATGCACACATCATAAATCTCAGTTCAATATCTGATGCAACATCATAGTCTTCTGTAAAGCATGGAAGAGACAAGTGGTATTAATAAGGCTGTGACTTAAATGTATAATTTATATTGTGGTCTCAAACATACTAAAATGCAACTAACTAAAATGCATTTTTCATTTCTATTTCCAGATCATTGAAAAAGAATTACTTGTGGGCTTTTGGAAGCCATCATTAGCAAGGAATGCTTCACGAGGTGCTACCCTGGAGGGAAAGCCTCCGGCAAACCAGATGTTTCCTCCTTTTCTATACACCCCACCATCCTGGACCTTCAAACATCTCTATGGAGCTATACAAGGAGCATCATGCAGAGGAAACCAAAGCTATTAATTCCTCTGCTGTGCAGATTGACTGGAGAAGCTATGAGTTTAAGCAACCCTGGCCAAATCAGAGTGTAATAGCAGTTTTGTTGTATCATCTTGCATCTGAATATTCCCATATAACAAAGAGAGATACCCGTGAAAAACTCGAGACCGCTGCTGGAAGGTAACAAGAGACCAGCATCTGTATTTTGTGTCACTCTGCCGTAACAGACTTTTCTAATTGTTTGTAAAACACATGGACAGAAGCCAAAGTTAATAACTAAAAGTTCATGCACCTAGTAACAGATTCTGGGCCACCTTACATCAGCAGCATTGCAGCCTTATAGAAGTGGTCCAGTTCTGGTAGTATTTACATGGTTTGTTGATTCGATTCTCAGAAAAACCAACCAGTTTAAATCAAAAGTATTAAGCCTCTAGCAGTTGCTTTTAGCCATGAAAGTTAAATAAAAAGAAGCTCAAAAGTATTACACTTGTTTAATAGCACAGATTTTCTTGAGAAAACCTTGGTAATAATGGCAATTGATCTTTCATTAACTAGATATGAAAGTGTTCTTTGTATTGTTACAAACTTTTTATAATGCCCCCCACACATTATATTACTTGTGCCAAGAAAACATCCCTATAAAGATTCTGTGATGAAAACAGAAAATGCTGGAAACACTCAGTAGGTTGATCAGCATCTGCAGAGAGAAAAACAGTCAATGCCCCAGGTCAGGGACCCCCAACCCCTGCCAGAACTCAGATGGATGGTCCCTGACCTGGGACATCAAATGTTTCTCTTTCCACAAATCGTCCCTGACCCGCTGCGTGTTTCCAGCATTTTCTGTTTTATCTTAGATTTCTACAGATTTTTAGATTTTCATTAGGATTTTGTGATATCTAGTTGTCTATCTACAAAAATAACTCATACAAAATTGAGTTCACAAAATCCCAGCGCTTTATGTACATGAGTTTAGCAATTGCATCAACTCTTGCTACAAATAGACATCAATGAAAAATTAGGCACACACAGATCCTGAAGAATGTCCAAAGCTTATGTTTCTTCTGTTTTACATGGATCCATAGGTTTGAACTGTAAAATATTCAAGTGTTTTGGTTTAGAGATCCATGGGACACATCAATTCCAACTAGTTAGTTCCAGTTCTAGAGATGCTTGCATTGTTTCCCATGAAACAGAGGACATTAAGGAGGTTTAACATATGTGATAAATGTCATTTTGGTTTTGAAACAGTAATTAGGGAGAAACTATTTCCATTTGCTAAAGATTCAGTAACCTGAGGACACAAAAGATTGACAAAGGTGCCAGAGTTGAAGCATTATGTTACAGAGGCATACTACAGAAATGGGCCCCTTTGCCCAATATATCAGAAGCAGAATCAGGTTTATTATCACTGACATATGTCGTGAAATTTGTTGTTTTGTGACAGCAGTGCCGTGCAAGACATAAAGACATAAAAATTACTATAAATTACAAAAATAAATAAATAGTGCAAAAGAAAAATAACGAGGTAGTGTTCATGGGTTCATGGACCGTTCAGAAATCTGATGGCAGGGGGAAAGAAGCTGTTCCTGAAACATTGAGTTTCAGGCTCCTGTACCTCCTCCCCGATGGTGGTAATGTGAAGAGGGCATGTCCCGGCTGGTGAGGATCCTTAATGGATGCCGCCTTCTTGAGGCACTGCTCCTTGAAGATGTCCTCGATGGAGGGGAGGGTACATGCGAACCTTTTCGTGAATCCCATTTGCCCACATTAGGACCATAACATTTTGTGTCTTCCTATTTTAGTGACTGTCTAAATACCTCTTAAACATAGTATCTGTTTGTATCTGGTTTCACAATCTCCTCTGGCAGAATGTTCCAGATATGAACCGCCCTCTGTATAAAATCAAACCCCTTAGATCCTCTTTAAAACTCCTTCATCTCACCTTAAACCTATGCACTCTTGCTTTTGATGCCCCTACCATGGCAATCTACCCTATATATGTATCTCATAATCTTATTTACTTCTTTTCCAGCTCCTCACCTTAACTAACATCCTCCAATCCTGGTGAATCTCCTCTGCACTCTCTACCATGCAATCACATCCTTCCTATAGCACAGTGACTAGAACTGCACACAATACTCTAAGTGCGGCCAAACTACTGTTTTGTAAAGATGCAACATAGTGTCCCAATGCTTATATTCTATGCCCCAACCTATGAAGACATGTATGCCATATGCCTTCTTCACCACCCTATCAACCTGTGTTGCCACTTCCAAGGAACTATGGACTTGTGCCCCTAGGTCTCTCTGTTCATCCGCCTTATGACTCATGATCAACACTTCTGTTCTTCCTAGGCCTTGCCACTGCTTGAAGATATATTTCAGCTAAGTGTGAACCTACTGGGTGCGTGACTGATGAGTGCCAGGAATGAGTATAGAATTGAGGCCAATTAGATGGCTCTATTAAAGAGCCAGTAAAGACATAATGGGTGGAATGACATCCTATGACTGTGCATAACAACAAATTAATGTACATTGCACAACTCACCTCACTGCATCAGACAGACTTAGCAGAACATGTTGCGTTTTACAGCCTATTTGCATATGGTTATCCAGTCAGTTAAAATACTTAAAGATTCAATCATGTATGGAACTCTGAAAACCTAAATATATCCTGCGTGCTGAGATAATCATTCTTTTGCTGAACATCTGTTGTATGTTGCAGGAAATGCCTGAATTATTGGTCAAGGTTGGTTAACAGGGAAATTTGCACAAAAGTGCAATCTGAAATCTTTCTCATTGTGGGATTCTTGCCAATATTCATGCAGAGAAAGACCTGTCTTCTCACTGGACTAGGTTTGACTCATCACGATAGGACTGAGTCCTCTTCAGGATTGGCCAGTTGTTCTCATCCTTCAAGGTGCTATTGCTGTTGATCCAGAATTTGTGCCTTTTGTGTCTTTCCTAATTGTGGAAGGAACCCACTGAAAAGGTTCACTGTTTAGCATGCTATTGTTGGATTGATTGCTCTAGGTTGGAATGAATGCACCTTGAATTTTATTCCATTAGATTTTTTCTTCATTTTTGACTAATTTGAAGCTTTTCATGTTCTAGCACTGTTGTATGCAAATTTAAACTTAAACCCACTTAAACACACACAGCTGCACTTTTTACAGAACTCTGCAACATTTTTCCTTTGAGGAACTGTTATGATCCTTGCTAATTATTTCATGAAATGGTGTAATGGAATTAATGTCTGACATCTCACGTATCAGACAATATTCATATTCAATGCCATCATTTTATTGCTTTTACCTTATTGTTTTTGCTTCTCATTTATTGACTTTTATACATATCATTCCAAGTTTATAAGTTTCCATGTCCCATTTGATCCTTTCCGTTCAGGAAAGTTTAAAATTTCTTGATACTTTCCTTTGCTGGCAAGTAAGAAAGCATTTTACTCAATTGGGTGCACAAGATGGGTGGTATCTTTGGAATTTACTACTGACACTGAAAATGAACATTGGACAGGTTATATAGCGAATTGCAGATGTAACCTTCTGCATTGCATCCATTCTGAAATTTAATTTCACCCATTTTATGTAAAAGGTAACAGCACACTTTTGTTCTACATTTACTTTTATGTTCAATATTATTTTTCCACAGATCTGATAGAAATGCCGGTTATATTATTGGCATGAGGACAACTATGTTTGTTGTTCAAATGGTGTATGAAATATCAGTAAATTCTCCCATCTTATGCTACTCTTGTTTACTGCTTCACATTCAACATACCAAATCTACGTTTCCTTAAGACAGAGGATGAGACTAATTGACCCATCGTGTTTATGCCTGCTCTCAAAACATTCCCATCAATCCCATTCCCACACATGTTTTATCACGTTAGACTTGGGAAACTAATAGCAAATTTGCAGGCTAAGCCCAGGATTCAAACCTGAGGCCTGGTTTTGGTAGGTTTAGTTCCTGTTTATTGTGTTGATAACGGGAATAATGATAGAAAATAAGAGAGAAAAATAATTCATTTATTTCTATCCTGATTTTCCCAGCAGGCTGCCCATGATCATGCCTCATCAGAAGGTTCAACAAATCCAAATTGCCAAAGTAGTGATTCAATTTTCATGAATCACTAACACTTCCACCCCCCACAAAAGCACCAGATTTTCTCTTCTATATTTCCATAGTAACCACCAGTGTGACGGAGATCAGAATGACACCAGACCCCCACTGCCCCATGAAGACAATGGTTATAGCAACAGACTTCCTATCACCTGCTGCTCCAAGTATTGTGGCAACAATAGGGGGTGATTAAAATAACTGAGAACTGTTGTATCGGGATAACCAAAACTGATATACATCCCTGAATGACTGACTTCAAATAATTTCAGATGTATATGTTTATCTTAAGATTCATAGGACTATTCAGTCCAGTTATGCGTTTAAGCATCTACCTAACTTGATTTGCTTTTATCAACCTAACTTAATTGCAAAGAGTCTATGCTTGGTTTGTTTCTGCTGCTTTATATCAGTCTTGCATTCATGATACAGTTTTGACTTCTGGTTCTGTCTTTGTGCTGCTGTATGAGATTTCTCATCCTATGTACTCATTAACTTTTAGTTAAAACAACTGTTGAGAAGGATGCTGTTCTCTATTGTTCATTAAAAGTCTGATTCTAATCTCACATTTAGTCAATTTAATAATTATGAAAGTACATGTCATTTCCTCAGATTCCTTAATTATACTCTTCATTATTTAATCATGGTTCAGCCCAGTCAAATTAGATCACAGTGTGATACATTTAAAAATGGTTTTGCAGGACCAATTTTAAAGGATTGTTCTTCAGGAAGCTAAATCTTTTATCAACTGCTTATTCAGCCCGGTACAAATACACCCAATGGGCAAGTGTGGTGCAAATGAAGCACTGATTCTGAATCACAGGGAAGAGAACTGCTATATTCCCAGATTGATGCCATCTTAGTCTGTCTGTGCAAGGAATCAGTGAAGCTCTGAAAGTAGTTAAGATCACAAAAGAATCCGTTTCAACCATAGATTACACCCTTAATTGCTGTGCTTTGAAACCTGGAAATTAATGTTGGGTTTTGTGTGATGGTGTAAAATGGTTTAAAGTGAATCACCAGCTCATTTCACATCCTACCCGGGAAGTATTTCCATTGAAGTCAATAATCGGGAGAGATGTAGAAGAGGATGCTGATTTGCTGCCATGAGTTTGCATCTGTGAGGTGGGAAGAAATCAGAGCACCCACACAGTCACAGGGACAACATGCAAAATCCACACCAAGAGCATCTGAAGTCAGAAATTAACACAGCTCTCTGGTGCTGTGAGACAGGGGCTCTACTAACTGTGGCATTGTGCCGCCCCCAATTGTCTCCTCCGTCCTCCTGGTAATCTCTGGCTTTGACGGAACTCAGTGTACTCTGCCTGTTTCACTAGAAAATGACCCTGCTTGTACAGATGCCAGTGGATGGTACAATTGGCTCTTACACTGGTGACCTGCTGCATTCTGCCCATAAGTTATCAGAACTGACTGACTGATGAAGCTCTGAAAGTCAAGGGGTTGTAAATTCTCCTGCAAGTATTTCATGCATTGCATAAGTGACCCTTATCCAAAATCTGATTAAACCCTTTGTGTGTAATGCAGGCCTGCAATCCTATCTAGGTCCTTCCTGTGTCTGATGTGGAAATGCATGGTACCATGGGTCATATGTACAGATGTCACTTGCTCTTATGCACATCTGAGGGTCACCAATATCATCAGTCACTCAGACAAAAGTTAGTCCCAACTGAACTGTTGGGGCCTGTTTCAGTGTTAAAGTCTTTACTTTTCTGGAGTTTGAGATGCCCATCATTTTGTAGTTTAGTAAGTAGTCAATAAAGGCTCTAGAAGTGAGCTAAGAGTCCTGAATTCTGAAAGGAAAAAATACAGCCATAGATTACATTTTTAACTACTGCATGTTAAGTCCTGGGGATTCAGTCTGGATCTGTGTGATTGTGTAAAATGATTGACAATGAATCAGCAACTCATTTCACATTCTGCCTGATGTCTTAAGTAGAATGGACTCCTCACATTTCCCCACTCCCCACCTACTCCTCACCTTGCTGCTTTGAGATCCCTGCTGACATATTAGGCTGACCTCCTCTGGTTCCCAGCCCAATATACCAGCAGGGATCTCTGCAGCACCCCCACTGGCTGGCCAAACCCCACCCCCAACATCTGATCACATATCTAATCCCCAAACTCCACAAAGCAATACAACAGAAGCCCATGAGAAACAGGAGCAAGAGGAGGCCAGTTAGTCCCTCCAACCTACTAGCCATTCAATAAGATCATGGCTGAATCAGTCTTGACCTCAACACTATCCTGCTGTCTATCCTTCTGCCTTGTCTATCTTCTTCTGTGTTGAATATATTCTACCTCTTGGGGCAGCGAATTCCAAAGAAACACAATGCTCAGAGAGAAGAAATTCTTCATCAACTGTTAAGGAGCAATATTTAATTTTCAAACTCTGCTCCCATGCTCTTGATACCCCCTCTAGGGGAAACATCCTCTCAGCATCCATTCTTTAAAAACCCTTAGAATCCTGCATGTTTCAACAAGATCAGCTCTCCAATGAAAACAGGCCCAATCCACTCAAGCTTTTTGAATATATTAACCCCTTCATCCCAGGAATCAACCTGGTGAACCTCCTATGTACTGCCTCCAAAGCTAGTATTTCTTTTCTTAAAAATGGAGACTAAAACTTTATGCAATGCTCCAGGAGCAATCTCACCAGAGCCCTGTAAAGATACATCAAAACTTCCCTGTTTTTAAACTGAATTCCCCTTGAAATAACGGCCAATATTCTATCAACCTTCCAAATTATTTGCTACAGCTGAATACTAACCTTTGGTGTTTCATGTTCTAGAACCTCCAGATCCTACTGTGCCAGATCTTCTACATGTGTCTTCTATTAAAACAGTGTGATTTGCTGTTTTATTCCAACTACCTGAAATGTTTTATATGTCATGTTGCAGCTTTATAAAACTCTGGGTAGGCTGCATCCAGAGTATTGCATTCAATTCTGGTCACCCCATTATGGGAAGTATGTGGAGGGTATGGAGAGGGTTCAGAAGAGATTTATCAGGATGCTGCCTGGATTAAAGGGCATGTGTGATAAGGAGAGGTTGGACAAACTGGAGTTGTTTTCTCTGAAGCAGCAGAGGCTGAGGGGAGACCTGATAGAAGTTTATAAAATTAAGAGAGGCATAGATAGAGTAGGATCTAATACCAGACCGCATGCATTTAAGGTGAGAGGGACAAGTTCAAAGGAGATGTGCGGGACACATTTTGTACACAAAGAGTGGTGGGTATCTGGAATGTGCTACCAGGGGCATCGGTGGAGGCAGATACGATACAGGCATTTAAGAAGCTTTTAGATAGGCACATGAATATGCAGAGAATGGAGGGATATGGACCATGTGCAGGCAGAAGGGATTAGATGTCATTAGCTTAATTCATTTGGCACAACATCGTGGGCCAAGGGGTCTGTCCTTATGCTGTACTATTCTGTGTTCTATGTTCTATGTACCTCTTCCAATGTCCAAATCTCACTTACCCCAGTGCTTCTAATAGACTAACTGTCCCGTTTATAACTAATCCTCCTCATCAACTCCTAGAATTATTTTTACTCTTTCCCACTCCCAAGTGACAGTGGAGTTGAAGCTGGTAAAAGAAATGCTTTTTTTTGCATAATTTTTGCAGCAATTATTCTATCAGAGATGATGCCTTGTAATTTGGATCTTGTCTACCATATTACTGTTGGGAATGAAGCTGTCATACAAAGCAAATCCTAAACAAAAGCAGAAAATGCTGGAAAAACTCAGCAGTCCAAACAGCATCGGTAGAAAGAATCAATGTTTTGGGTCTGTGACCCTTCAGCAGAATGGGGAAAGAAAGAGATTCAAGTTACTTTTCTGTAGGAGAGAAGATGAGGTGGGGGGATTTGTAGAACAAAGGGTATGTCTATAATAGGATGAATCAAATGACTTAATGGCAGTAATAATCAGCACATTTTGGCCTATATAATGATTACTAATGGTTTCAAAACTAACTCCAACCCACCCCACCCGAATCCCTGTGCAGCGCTGCTATAATATGCGTTTTGGAAGCTGCAGAATTACTTTTAAAGTATTGTTTTACCACCTGTAGCTGTTGTTGCTAGAACAGGAAAAATAGAGGAGAAAACAGCTCTTGATAGTTCTCAATAATAGGTGTGGGGTTCACAACAAGCAAGTAGCTGGTGCTACTGTACTACTTTGGCAAATGCAAATTTTGTGCTGGTTGACCAACTCTACTCTTCATTGGTTGAACACCCTTCCATTTGGCCTGAAGTTATAAGTGGCCAGGATTACTGAAACCTGCACCCACACCTGTCGAAAGGAAAGTGCACTGTGGCTGCAGTAAATGGTCCATGTGGAAATAGATGCAATAATGAGACAATGCCAGAGAGAATGGACTCTACATGTCTTTTGGATGCTATGTTGGAGGCTAATTGAGAGAGGAGAGACATACGTCATTCACAGTAGGTCAGGAAGCCCTACTGTGATGGCAGGGGAACTGACAGCTGTACCACCAACCCCAGATACTGCTCCATTCACCCCAATTGCATTATTTTCCTGCATTCAGACTTTGTCATTAGGGACCTAACCCTAACATTCATGTGCTTCACTACACCCACCTGCTGTATATACCACCACATTTTCAACCAGGACAGGAACAACAACCAAATGCATTGCATGACTCGCACATTTCCCTCTCCCTTGCGCGACAAGGTGACGCACAATCACAGACAGAAGCAGCTAACCGCAGGGTACGGGTTGGCTGCATCACCTAAGCTTCTGGAGGAAAAAATACATGGCATAATTGGATTGTTCACAGCAGTGAGACTGAACCTGTCATAGATGACAGCATCCTCATACCTACTCCTTCCTCTCACATCTCGTCTGGCCCTCCTCCTACAACCTTCTTACTTTAAAAGTAGTGGATGGTATAGGTGCACTGTCCCCACCCTTCCATGCCATGCTCACCTCAGTCTGCTCATCACAAACCTACCTTAAGGCCTTTTACCTTTCTGGCAGCTAAGATTAGCAACCTGATCAGGCAGTGCTGAGGGAATAAGAAGAGAGTGAATATAAAGGTAAACAGTCCTTGTTTAACGGTCATAGTCACCAGCACAGATACTGAGAATAGATGTACTGCAGAAGTTGGATTAAAGGTAGGATCTGTGCATGATCATACAATGGGCATGAGTGAGCTGCAGCCAGCACAGGGGTAAGAGTGTGGAGAATAAGGAAACATGGGTTCTGCTATAGGTGACACGGATGAGGTGGATCAGCCTTCGGATGAATGCTGATGAAATGCACAATCAAATCTTCAGTGCATTGGCAATCCTGCCAGACAGTCTGTGTGCAACGTCCAGGAGAAAATGATGAGTCCAGCCCAAAATTGCAGAGTACTTTACATGGATTTTTCAGCATGGAAATGTTAGGCAGCTTCATTGCTGTGCTTTTGGACCCAAGTGTAACAGCCCATATTTAGCTTCCAGTGTGGTAGAAGCAGAAGTCACCCAGTAACAAGGTGCTGCAATGGAATTCATCCTTCTTCTACTAAAGGGCGACATGCTGCCACAGTTCAGAATACCAAAGCCCAAAGGGCTTGCGGTGTGTTATTGCGGTCTAACAGTTGGTTGCCAGGATTTCTACGGCACCACCCAGGGAAAGTGCTGGCGGCTCCTTGAAACACAACCCATTTCCCTCTCTTAGGATCTCAACGTTCAGTCAGGGGTTACCAACAAACCACGCCACCCCCCGCCGAATCCTATCAGTCACTCTGAGAAGGTGCAGTCTGGAGCCAAGCGTACAAGACCAAGGCTGCTCGAGATTGTTTTTCAAAGCTCTCAGCAGGCTCCTCCAGTAAAACGTAGCACCTTCAACCAGCTATGCCCCAGTGGCATTGAGGGAAATATAACAAGGGAGCATTAGGAACTGGCAAAGGCAGATAGAAGCAGACACTAAAGGAATGCACAAGGGAGATTAGTTGAAATTTCTAAGCAATTTTCCATGCCTTGATTTATGTTTATCCAGTTCAGTTTTTATTTTTGCCTTTTAACGAAGCAGAAATCGGTTATGGCCGGATTCCTTCTTGTTCTTCTCCTCCTTGGGTCCATCCTCCAGTGGTGCTGATCCTCTTTCATTTGATTTACAGCCAGTAGCAGGAACTGCACCCTTATAATGTCAAGAGTTGCAGCATACAGCAGTCTATGCATCTTGACACTTGCTAAATTAAGTACTCTAAGGCACCTCCTAAGTGGTTCAGGCTATGGAATTATTGTTTCATCGCTCCAGGAATCTGCTTTTATCAATTTTCATGTTGCAGCGGGACTTTTATGGTGTACATGGTAGCTATATATTCATAGCTTGAACAACAGAGTTGTTAGCCATGTTGTCAGAAGATTGTCACCCAGTGGCTACCCATTTGTTATACTGGTAGAAACGTTCATGACAACCGAAGATTGAAGGTATCGGATTGAATCTAGGATATCATGTATCAACTTCGTGACTGGCTGACTGTGGTCACATACCAGTTGGATAGCGCCAATTAGAATTCATTTTAGTTGGAACAAATCTTGAATTTGCTATACATTGTCCTCAAGCGACTTGTGTGCAGTCTGCATCATTGGGAAGCCTGCAGTTCTCTCAGATCTACCCACTTGCTCTGCCTGCTGATTTTTTGGCAAACGAAAATGAAAAGTAATTATCACTCTGGATAGAAATTTTCAGTGGCCTCCTTCACCTAACAGTGCCAAACTATGAGATGTTACAAGAATCAGGATTCAGCCAGGAGGGAATCAATGCACAATCATTCACAGCCAGGAACACTTTGATAGCAATAGGTCGTCAACCTTCGCTAAGGCTGCAGTTGTGGACAGATTTCAATAACCATGCCTTTACGAAAGCACAGATGACTCATGCACTCTTCCTTGCTGAGATTCTGGTAGGAGGATTGTTCCCTGACCACACTTGCCAGATATAGACTCCTACAGAGAACCCTTTGCTTACTCCTTCTGTTTCGTATTCCAGAAACTTGGCTCGTTGTTGCTGCTCAATATCCCAGGATTTCTGCACTCCAGACGGAATGCTTACTAATGTAGCCATGCCTGAGAGAAGCAGGTTGGTGCGGAAGCCCGAAAGAAATGCACCCGGCAGACAGTCCACTTCAATAACTTTAAAGAACACTAGGCAACAAACATCTGAAGAATTCTTGCCAGTAGAAATCAATAATTAACTATAAAGTAATTAGTCGATGATCCTTTGTAAAGTCAAATATATCTTTAGTTAGAAAATTAGATTGCAAGCTGATAACACTGGCATCAAGTCAGAGTTTGCATGCTAATTGACTTCACAATCAATCACTTTGTTTGCTTGCAGTGAAAATAAGGTACACATGCCCAAATGCCCTTAAAATATGGCTTCTGCCATGACAGAAATGGTGGCATCCATATAGGATACTAAGTTGGAACCAATTCAGCAGCCACAGAGCGAAACACCTTTGCACTAAGTTCTGAATCCTTAACTTTCTGTGTTATACAAATTTCAGCAATTTAAAATTATAATTTAATTATTTTAAAGATCTAGGCATACACTTGTATAATAATCACCTCAAAACAAAATAGAAAATAATTGAAAGTAATGAAGATATCTTTATTAGTCACATGCATATCGAAACACACAGTGAAATACATCTTTTGCGTAGAGTGTTCTGGGGGCAGCCTGCAAATGTCGCCACGCTTCCAGCACCAACATAGCATGCCCACAACTCCCTAATGTGTACGTCTTTGGAATGTGGTAGGAAACCAGAGCACCCAGAGGAAACCCACGCAGACAAGGGGAGAACATACAAACTCCTTACAGACAGCGACCGGAATTGAACGCGGGTCGCTGGCGCTGTAATAGCGTTACGCTAACTGCTACACTAACTTAACATGAGGAAGGGAGTTGTACCAAAGTGATCAGTAAATCTAGTGCTGTGTGAAGCCAATTTCATAGCTTGCTGTTATTTAAACTGAGATGACATTTTCATTGTAATGAAACCAGCCCACTCATAATTTTTTCAATATATTTGCAGCTATGTTATTTAAAATAAAAATATACATATGGATTGTCAGCTGCTGTTTGTGGATGGCAGTAGGTTGTTGACTTAAACATACTGGCTAAAAATGATTACCTCATTTACACTGTGGTGTGAGGGATGTTTTGTTATAATTCTCAGTATAAGCAACATACATTAAATAACTATAAAAAAACTGTTAAGTTAAATTATTATTTCAAAATTCTGCACAGACTCAGAATATCACAGCACAAATGGAAGTTGCTTTCCCCAAGAAGGCTGTGCTGGTTTACTGAAGGATCCTTCAGCTGAAAAAACATCAACAGCAGATTTAAAAAATACAATATTACAATGTGAGGTGTGATTCCTAGACACACTCTATCAGGTGGTGCCCCAAAGATGGGGCCATTAATAAAGAAAGGTCAAAGTGGTGAGGATTAAATTGGATCTTAATAAATCAGAGAGAACAGAATCTGAATACTGGGGAAAAAGGGGGTGGGGGAGGAGTTGTGGGGGGAGGTGGGTGCTTGGATGAAGGAGGTTGCAGACAAATAGGGAGAAATATAATATTACTCAATGTACTACGATGTATGATAGTGGGCATGCAGACTGTAACTGTAAATGCAGGATGGATTCCTCTGGCAACAATGGATTAGTATGGACACTTGAACTGCACAGTTCGTTCCTGAGGCAGCAATAATTTCATAAGTGAATGACTTTTGATGGACACTATTTGAGTAGTGGCAATTCCTTTAGACTGAAGCAGTTTGAAATCGCCATTGCCATCATAGGCACAAACATAATTGTTGATGATATTATCATTGAAGAAAGATCAATATTATCACTGCATGAGATGACTTCAATATGGCTTGATTTAGCAAGAAACCACGGGGCTTTGTTAGGTTACTTTTATTAGATACAAGATCAAATCTTTAGATGGTAAAATCTATAACTTAAAGTGTTTACTCAGATCTTAATACACACACACACACACACACACACACACACACAATCTGTAATAACCTAACACTTAAGGAATGCTCCTCCATTTCTCCATCTTGAGTGAATCTAATCTGGCAATAAGACTTTCTATGTTAAGTGTCTTTGAGTTGTCTTCCTTTTTCCTTAATCACAGCTTTCTCCATCTGATAGTTGACAGAACACTTAACTGCCTCTCATCAATTCCCTATACTTCTGCTCTTACTACTGTCTGCCCAGCCACAGCTCCTCTGCCCATCTTCTCACCAGCCTCCACTATTCCTGCCATTTGCAATATAATTCCACCACCAGACACATCTTCCTCTCCACTTGTTCTTCAACATTCCAAAGGGACCATTCCAATCACAAATCCATGCTCCACTCTTCCATCTCCAGGAAAACAAAGACAAGTTGGCTATATTGGTCCATCCATTCGCACTTGTGCTATCGCAATGTATAGAGGTAGAAATTTCACCACCATCAATTTTAGTAAGTGATACAGGAGCAATGAATCCCTGACCTCTCTCCCCTCATCTTGCTTCACCATCCACGCTCACTGTTGACTTCTGAAATTAATTCATATTAAATGAAAGAGATTCTTCCTGCTGGAACTTGTGAGAGAAGGCTTTCTCATTACTTGTGCAGAGGTCATAGGCAGTGGGAGAGTTTACTGCACTGCAATCAAGGTGTGTGGGAGGGATCAAAACAAGTTCCACCCACAAAGGTAAAAAGGCAGCTAGCTGCCAAAGCTATGATCTCTGGTTTAGCCAAATTTGTTGCGTGCTGAATATTTCTCAACATTTATGACATCCAAAAACAATAAAAAATTATTAAAATTGTTTAAATTATAATGATTGAAATTTAAAAATGTTAAAAAATTCAGAAGTGAAAATAATAAAAACCCTGAAGTACTTGAAAACACACAAATACATTCACCCACATTAAAAATAATAAACATTGATTATCTTTTATTTGCTTTCTGTATCAAATTCCAATATTTTCAGTCTGACTTTGCTGTGCAAACTCATCGTAAAATTCTGTGTGACTCCAGCCTTGGTTTTACTTTTAGTGGATTCCATTTCCTAGAGTTAAATATTAATTTTTGTGAAAGACAAAGTTAACATAGGAATGATTAATCCATGCAAAAAAGGGTAGAATTTCACATTGCTATAATGTTGGTGTTACAAGTTGATTACCTGTTTTGGAAATTTCATGGAATAACAATAGAAACTAATGGGAATGAAAATCTTTTGATATTTACAACAAATGGAAGATCTGGATCCAAGTATTAATTGAAAATTTTCCCCAATGACTTTTAATCTCCACAAACAATTATTAGAAATGGATATCTTCGCATCAATGAGTTTTTGTAAACATATTTTTCTTAGTGGAACATTTATTATTGAAATAATTAATGACACCTACACACTACGTCATAATAATCTCATTCCCTATCCAGGTATAAATAAAGTTCATTTCTGAGAAATAATACGTCAGAATGATCGTCATATTTTTGCTTTTTCTTATAAAGCATAGAATATCAAAAGGCAGATTAAAATCTTTATTTTAATTTAAATGTAAGGGTTTGTATTCTTATTTTGTAGATGAGATGATTCATGCTTAACCATTCAATATAAGATCATTGTGCAAAATATTTGGTATTACATTCAGGAAAATGCATGGATACGTGTAATTAAAGGCATTGGGTTGATCTATCTACAGGAAATGAGAATGACGGATCTAGATAAACATGATAAATGACATAACCTAGGAGTCGCCTAGTGGAAATATTTGAAAATGTTAAAAGTTTAGTCTGAAAACACTGCAAGTACATATATCAATCTTTATCAAACCTTGACTTCCAACCATTGTACACTACAGCAACAGACCATACAACCCAACAAATCTGTGCCACATTTTACCACGTCAGCATACCCTTCTATTCTCTGCTGTGTTTTATGTTTACCCAGCTTCTCCAAACATACATAACCATCATTCACCATGACAACTCCTTGTGTTAATACATTCCACATTCTTCCACTCTTGAAGTAAAAGCAGTTTCTCCTGAACTCCCCACTACATTGCAGTTATATTTTCTAATTTTGGATTCTTCCATGTGGATGTAGTTTCTATTCATCCATACTATCAAATGATTTGTAATTTTAAACTTCAGATAACCTTAGAGACATACAGCATGGAACCAGGCCCTTTGGCCCATCAAGTCTGCACTAGTCCTACATTAATCCCATTTTCATTCTTCCCATATTCTCATTAACTCTCCAGGATTCTACCACTCACCTACACACCAGGGGCAATTTACAGTGGCCAATTAATTTACCAACCCACATGACTTTGGGATGTGGGAGAAAACTGGAGCGTCAGGAGGGAACCCAAGCTGTCACAGGGAGAACTTACAGACTCCAAACAAGACAGCATCTGAGGTCAGGATCGAATGTAGGTCACTGGCACTGTGAGGCAATGGCTCTACTAGCTGCGGCTTCAATTGGGTCATTCCAGAGAAGTGACCACAACCTTCAGTCTTGCCTGACAAGTATGTCCTTTCAGCTCTTATAACTTCGTCAATTGCTCTTTGCGTCTCCTCCAATGCCTCTATATCTTTTCTTTACATTTTGGAGATCAGAGTTCAACATGGCTCAGCAATCTCTCTTTAAAGCACAAAACCCTTTCCTTCATTTAATTATCTACTGCTGACTATTGTGAACTGGCTTCCAAGATTCACCATTGATATTTACAGTTTTTGTAACTTGCAAAAAATGTATTTTGAAACCATGATAATTTAACTCAGTGGAAGTTAAATTGTTTGTTCCCACAGCCCAGGCATGAAGATATTCACCGCTGGAAGTCTCAGGGACTGAGGAACTTGGGGTGAAGGGAGGGGACAATGACAGTGGCAGGGTTATGCAGAGAGAGGAAGTATTCTATTAACTGACCACTGTGAAACTAGTAGAGTGAATTTGGCCACATGATTTTGCTTTGTTTTGTAGAATTGACATGCATAAAATGGGTCTTTGTATCTCCTGGGAAGGTAAGGTGGCAACTTTTGAACTCTAGATAACGGCAGCAAACATCACTGGGCTGGAGGACAGAGGGGGATTCGCAATCTGGGCTATATTGAAAGAGAAAGCTCTAATTTATATCACTTGTATAACATAACACTTATCTAATTTGACAAATAAATACAATTTAATTATATTCTTTGATGGTCACAACCTAATTGTTCACCTTAACTACTGTCATCAGTTTGGTCTAAAAACTAAAGCTAAAGATGGGTACATGAACAGGAACAGGTTTTGATGGATATGGATCAAACACAGGGAAATGGAACCAGCTCAGATACACAACTTGGTCAGCATGGACCAGTTGCACCTAATGTCTATTTCTGTGCAATGCAACTCTGTGACTTTATAAATAATGTGAATTTAAACATTAAAAGAAGTTATACTAATATGTGATAAATGGTAAAAGGTAGATTTAGGCATATTTGCTTCTTGATTATAAAAGCATTGGACTTAGCTCCAGGTCACTGTATTTGAGTGGAATTTGTGTTCTGTGCTGGGGGTAGATAACAGATTTTAACATGCCAATATGCATGTGTTATACTTGTTCCCATATCCAGGGTGCCTATTTCTAACTAAGATACCAGTGCCATGAAGTACAAAATAAGATTCACCACTGATATTTACAATTTCAATAATGTACACAAGTAACATTTTAATATCTTAATCATTTATACCTGTGCTCTGGATCATTATTTATATGCCTCTGGGAAAGATAATGAAAACTCAAGGTGCATTCAGAATGGTGATTAGGTGCTGGTTGCACCAGCATGTGGAATTCAGGATCTTGTTTGCTTTATTGATCATCCTGAGGTAAATTGTATTCAGGGATTTAGATTCAATAAGTACAAGTTGTAAGTTGTCTGTGTGAAGGGTTAAGAGAGTATTTGGAGTGTTAGGTTCATAAACAATGTACTATCTGGATGCATCATGGCTTGGTACGGCAACTGCTCTGCCCGGGACCACAAGAAACTGCAGAGAGTTGTGGACACAGCCCAGCGCGTCACAGAAATCAGCCTCCCCTCAATGAACTCTGTCTATACCTCTCGTTGCCTTGGTGAAGCAGCCAGCATAACCAAAGAACCCACCCACCCAGGTCATTCTCTCTTCTCCCCTCTCCCATCAGGCAGAAGATACAGGAGCCTGAGGGCACATGCCACCAGGCTCAAGGACAGCTTCTATCCTTGTTATAAGACTATTAAACAGTTCCCTTGTATGATGAGATGGACTCTTGACCTCACAATCTACCTTGTTATGACCTTACACCCTATTTTCTACCTGCACTGCTCTTCCTCTGTAGCTGTGACACTTTACTCTGTATTTTGTTATTGTTTTTACCCTTTACTATCTCAATGCACTATGTAATGAATTGATCTGTACAAACGGTATGCAAGACAGGTTTTTCACTGTACCTTGGTACAAGTGACAATAATAAACCAATACCAACACCAATATATCTAGAGGTGGCAATGGGAAAGCACTGAGTTCAACTTCTGTACTATTGACTCTTAGCCTGGTCACACCAAAAGTCAATGCAAGCCACTACTCAAACCAATGTAACTCTGTTCCATGGAGCATATCTTTTTGTCAATACTACTGGGAAACCAGACAACTCAGCTTACTGAAATGGCAACTACCAAAAGTAGATTTCCATTTACCCCTCTGTTCTCATTCATAGCCAATCATAAATCCACCAGCAGTCAAATGCAAAGAAAATCTACTGAACACTGTCTGCAAACAATTGTAAATATTCTTCAGTTATGTATCTTCTGCTTTATGGCATACCACGGTGCCCTTAACAGCATATCACACAAATAAGCAGATAGTGATCGTATGGCACCAAGGGTTGCAGTAGAACCAGGTAAACGATCATCAGAGGTATGTATAACGTTATCTCAGGGTAATCATTTTTGGTAATGTTGGTTTGTGTTCCAGTTTATTCCATTTTCAGTAGTATATTTTAATTGTTGGCACCATTATGTGCTTTCACTTTACTGTAATATTTAAGAGAATAACTACTCTCTGTGGGTAGAAGTTGGCTTGCTAAATTTTTGCTATGGGGGCGAAGGCTATGATTCACATATATTTGCTTAAGGTGTGAATGATAAGGAAAGATAAAAGTAGACAAAACAATTTGGCAATCTATTTCATATTTGTCTTTAATCATTTTAATATAAGTTAAAAAATGCATTTGGTCTCAAACCAAATATTTCTAAAAATTAGGATTTTTATGTAAAAACCACTGCCAGTGCATTGCTTTTCCAATGCACCTGAGCACAGTTTGTGTCACTTTAAACACAGAATGTAGGCTGACACTTTGTGCAGTGCTAAGGGAATGCTGCAGTACTGGAGGTGCCATCTGGTACTGGATCCACAAGCTCAATCATTTTAATAGAGATTTTAAAAACCCATGGAAGAAAAGTAAGAATGAAGTAAGTTATATCTATTTAATTACTTATATTTTCATTAATGTTCTTAATGTCATGGACATTCAGAAGCATTCCAAAAGCTTGACAGATGACACAAGTGAGGTGTGTGGTTCCTGTGCTTATCAAAAATGTGTTCTGCAATTTCATGATATAAACATCATGATACATATTTCCTATATGATCCAATGACATTTCTTGGGACTCAAGTGTCTCGCTGGACCTTCCCAACTGTGTCCAGGATATTTCCATTCAGCAAGTTCAGCATCATGAATCTAATTCTGCTGAGCATGGGACAATGGGCTATCCAAGCAGCAGACCCCACTGAGTAAAATGTGAGCTGCTGCTTGATCAGTATTACACTTTCTGGTTGCTTGTTGTGTGCAAATTGGCTCTAGCTTTAACTGCATTACAACAGTGAATACACCACATTTAATTGGCTGTAAACCACCTTTAGACTTCCTAAAAAGGATGTGAAGTACACTATATAAAGACAAATGTTTCCATATCTATCTGGTTAAAAAACATCAACCTATTCCTCTATTAATCTTCTATGATGACTAATTGAGGATACTCTGAGTATTAGGATTTCTATCCAGCAATATTTTCACCTACTTCCAAAGCAACTGGAAAGCATACATTGGCCAGTTTGGTAGTGCTGTAGTCAATGTGGGATTGTCAAGGACTAACATCAGCAACTGCCCACACTGCATCATTTTGACATGCATGAATAATGCAATCACTTTTTATTTTGGTGACTTGGAGTTACTCTAAAATTGTGCAGACCCACATCACTAATGAAGTTCCAGCCAAAATGTAACTGTAATACTGAAACAAAAAAATCCGTTGCGTGAAATGGGCTGGAAGGTTATTAAAATGCCATTATTTTACCATTTAGAAAGCAATAAAACTATCAGTCTGCAATGGATCAGAGCTACTTACCCTTCTCAACTACATGTGAGCAATAAATGCACTAAATACCATAAATGACAACACCTAGAGACAATAAGTGGAGATGGTGTGAGGCATATGTTTTGGGACTCAGTAACCAGTCTATTGAACTAGAAACAAAATCAATTTACTCAAAATTAATTTCTTTAAAGAAGAGAAGAAACAGAATTTATGGCAGAATCTACTCCTGATAAAAGCAGGATAATTTCACCAGAAATGTACAGCAATTGGAGGATGTTAATCTAAAAAGCATATGCATAATATCCAACACCTACAGTGGAGGAATTTTGAGAAAGCAAGCAGTGGCTGCACCTGATTGTATTTAAACCACTGATATAAATTTTTGGGTTTTGAGATGAAGTTCTGCTGAAGCCGAGAAAAATTGGATCAAAGGCCTATTTTGCAAGTGCTTAAAATGATAAAGCAAAGTTTACAATGAAAATAGAAATGTACATAATGTCAACCGGCATCTGTACAGAAAAAAAGATTGGCTAACATTTTGAATGTTAATCCTGTCATCTGTAACGGAAAGGATCAAACCCAAAATATTAAATCATCTTTCCCTTTCTGATCATTTTTTATCAATTTCTCTTTTTGGAATGACTAATTTAATCAAAATGATCAGAAAGGTAAAGTTTAAGTTGGGACTCATAAATCGTTAAATTCTGGCTTACTGATGTCAATAAAAATATTCATCATATTTGTCAACATGGTTATCCTTGCTAGAGACTTTTTGGGGCTGAAACAGATGGACAAAACTGATACAGCAATAAGTCCTGACAAACAAAGAATAAATAATTGGGAATAGCAGCACATCTGGAACATAATGAGATTTAGTCATTTATGAAATTGATCTGCTATAAAATAATAACTGTTTATAATCATTTGAGAATGAAACAGTATAATATAGTACAACATTTAATGATGTTAATGATGAATTCTATTACTAGAAAGCAATATATTAATATACAGAGTTCAATAATGAATGGAAATGAATATTTGTGCAACAAACATTTTCAGTGATTTTGTACAGAACAAAATAAGTTAGATACATTGTTGAGATGAAGATAATATCTATTCTCTTTTGTATTAGCTCATTAGAGTAGCACCCAGTGTGCTGACTGACTCTTGTTTTTCTGCAAACCCAAAATACTACTTCGTAAAAATTAGAAGCTACCTTTCACTTTAAGCTTTTCTTCTAGCTTCATGAAGTCATGCTTAATCAAAGGATTTTAAAAACCTAAACAGTTTAGGATGATTGTATGAGAAAGTTCACTGCATTAAACCACAAGAACAACATAGAACAAGTAAAAAACTGCAAATGATAGAAATCCAGAATAAAAACAAAAAATGTTGGAATTACTCAACAAGAACTTGTGAAGAAAGAGAGTTAGTATTTCAGCTCAATGACCTTTCAACAACTTTTCTGACCACTGATTCTGTAAATACAATAGAGATGCCTGGATGATGAGAGCTGTAAGTATCGCAATGCCTAAACATTGTAAGCACACAGATTCGGTCTCCTCTTAAACTTATTTATCTGAGAGGAAAAAAGTTCATTTCTATCAACAACTTCACTTTACTTAGGTGTCCAAAGATAGAGGTAAATGCAAGTTTTAACATTGGTTTATCAACTAATATATTCATATGGAACAGTATATTTTAGGAGTACAGCTTATCAAAGTTATAGAATGCTAACATTAAATTTAATGCAAATTTTACCAATATTTGATCCACATACTACTTTGCCACCTATTGCCAAAATCCAATATTATCTTGTTTACTTTGTGTAATCACTTTGTTTAGTCATTTTGTTTAAGCATTTTTTTTACACTGACATTATTTCAACATTCCAAAATATGTACTAATTGAACCAAAATTTAATTTTAATGTTCCAAATAGTTATACATTTAGTGGAATGTTTAGTCTCTTCTCTACATATAGGTGGATCTCCTAATCACTCTACACACCACAAAGAATGAGAAGGGGTGAATTATATTGGTAAAACTGGATTACTAAAACCAGTGATTTTGCTCCAGCTGAATTGAAAAAAATCCATCTTTTATGTGAAAAGAACAAACAAGAGCTTTGATTATTTCAGATCAAAAATTGTTAAGCCATGATAATTGCTTTTAGTCACTGTTCCAGCTATATCTATATTAGAACAAATTATAAAATATTATGTATCCCAGGGATACCCTGTCTTTAAAGAATTCAAGTTAAAAAGGAATAAGAATGTTGACAATGAAATAACAAATGTGGACAAAAAGGAACAAAGACAAAAGGATGGGTCATTTTTCAGTAGGTTGCTTTTTCAATGCTGTGTTGACACCATCAAAAACTGACATTTGTACTTATTTTCACTTAATGAAAAATGTACTTGAAGTGTGATAAATTGATCCCTTCGATATAGATCCTTGATAAAATTTGTTTATTTTTGCTAAATAAAATCCTCTATTACCCCATTAGTTGATTCAGGAAGTACATTTTAAGCCCTTCTTCTTAAAAATCAAGCTGCCCCATTACAGCTCTGGATTACATTTGTGTGACGTTCATGTACACCTGTCAAACACAGATATAATGAGAGTTTTTCATTGACCTGGGTCATAGTTGGCACAGGTGTCCTCTGCTACTTAATCTAATGTTTTCTCTGTGTGATCTCACAGTGGCTGCAGCTGCAGCTTGTGTGCATTCTGGGATACATATAATCATTAGAAGAGGATAACTGAAGTTGTGCAGACATCATCCAGCGAGACAGTAGCTTCATTCATTCCCACACTTTGCCTGCCCCAACTATTATGCATATTTTTTTCAAATGTACCCACTGCGTAAGAGCTGTGCCTGGAAATCTTGGCTATATCAATGCTATCTGCTGCCAGGATTATCTGCATCGACAAGTGGAAGCTTCTGGATTAATGAAGCTCCCCTGTGGTGCATTGAAGTACACCATGGTGCATTTGTGCAATCCATGAAGTTTTGGACATTGGAAAATCCTGCCATCTGGCTAAAATCTAAAGCTTCCAACTGCTTATTGATAAAAAAGTGACATGAAAATGGGAAGAGTTCAAGATATTCAGCTGGTTAGGTAGCAGCTAGTAATGTTTTAGGCCAATGATCTTTCAACAGAACTGGATAAATAATACAATAGGCTCTGAGCAAAGACAGAGTGTATAAGATTAGCGATGGGAACAAAGTACAAAGGGATAGGGATAGGCAGGAAGAATTTAATGACAAAAGGGATGGTTACGGGTCAAATACAGAAACAAGATTAGGTCTCATGTACATTGAAATGACAGTATCATCAGCAACAGGCAATGCTTAAAAAATGTGTGATAATGAATCATGATCCCTGGGGATAACAGCATTTGCTCCCCTTACTGTCACTAAACAGTTTCTTGGCCATTGCCTGTTTAGCAACTTGTTTCCTCCTCCTGTCCCTGTGCTGCACTGTGGATTCCTTGTGGAGTTCAATGGAGCACTGTTATCTTCCACAGGCTGAGACTGTGCAGAGTTAAAGCTGGTGCAACCAGAACAGTCCTGTTCAAATGAGGTTAGGTTCAATGTTTTATCGTGATTTTTACTGAGTGAATATGTTTTTCAGTGTTTTAAATGTAAAAGTAACAGTTCATTATTTAAATTTTTCACAATACTTTTAGTTTTCTTAGCTTTTCCCAAGTGTTTTTGATCCTTCTTTGAGTACCAAAGACATTCCCAAATATTCAGTTACTCCAGTCACACTAGAAGTGCTGACCACCATAGTATCCAGGGGGTGGAGATTGATCAGCTGTCAAAGCCATTCTGTGATTGCAACTGCTTTGAGACAGCCCCAGTTCTGCCATGGCCATGCTAAGGCACCGGAGCCTAGCTCCTAGAAGAAGAATGCATCTGGGAAATAATCAGTGTGCTCAGAGTCAAGTAATTTGGAGACAGTTATAGATCTATAGCATGATCCATTCAAATAACACAGGTGCAAGGCAAATTCCTGGAGTTAATTGGCTTTCTTGTACATGGTCTGCATTGAGCACTGTTTAAAATTCTGTGATATAATTTCACAAGCAAACCACCAGTTGGGCGTTGCACATGGAATTGCACCAGGTATGTGCATTCTACATGGTCTGTGAGCAGGCACATTGTGTGCATGAAATGACCAGTCAAGGATCCCACAGTGCACCATGATTGCCTCTGGGTACTGATTGCACCAATAAAAAAACCTTAGCAGTTAAAAACACATCCTATATGTTTGAATTTCTAGTCCATAATATCCCACTGATGTATTGTCTGACCATTTATGACACCCGCAATATGGTATGATATACAATGAATATATCTGAGCAAAGCCCAGTGTAAGAGTTGCCAATGTGTTTCTGTCATCTGGAGTTGTGAAAGACCTTAGGTGCGGGTTTTAAAATTTCAAAGGCCTATATCCTAAAGACAACCAATTGTGAAAAGATTGAGTACTTTTGTGAAACAGTCATAACAACAGGGAAGATAATACTTAAAATCTTTCTTACCTGTCAGATAGCCATTGCACACTCATCCATTCTGTGGTAAGATGGTACAGCTGAGTTTTGTTCTTGCTTCTAATGATATGGAAGCAGGAAGAGGATTCCCTTATCCCCTCCAGAAATCATCCCCTGGAATTTCTGTATCCCAATTTAAATTAACCTAATGCTAAACTTGTATACTTATGGGTTAAATATGTTGTTCAAATCACTTCACTTTAGTGATAGGAGTAATCTCCACTTAATTCCCTCACCAGTTAAAAGTTATTATGAATCTTAGATTGGACTTTCTGCTACCCAACCAAAGTCAAACTAAAATCTAAAATCTCTAATGGAATGATCAATGCCCTTTCTGTACCTGTGTCTGAGGTAGCTAGCCTATAATGTCAGCCTGTGAACATATAAGGGAGGACTTTGATAACACTGAGTGCTACTACTGGGATATTTGATGAAAACTTATATTTGGTTCATAGAAAGAAAGAAATTTGCGTCAATATCTCCTTCTGCACATTCCAAAACATTTTACATCCAATAAACCATATTGTTGTACTGTGGGAAATGCATTTGCCAATTTGCTCCTGGCCAATTCTTATAAACAACAATGTGAAAATGATCAGAAAATCTAAAATATTGCACTTGAATTCATTTTGTGCAGAATACTGTATAGTACTTCTCATCCAGCAGAGGGGAAGAACAGGGAGGCAGATAATTCCTGGAACTTTTGTTTGTTGAGAAGATATCAACTTGGTAACATTGGGGGAGATAATCATCCATGGTTGCCAGTACTAAATTCTGCACACATATCAGTCACAGGTTGCACTCACTTCCACTCATATGGTCCATTTGAAGTGATAGAGCCTAGTACATGAAGGTCTATAGAACCAGCATCAAATGTTTGTGAATGTATTTAGTCCTAGCAAGTTTCTCCACTGCTTTGTTCATTCCATGATTGCAGAATGATCAAATGAATGAAATCTCTCTGGTGGTAAGTAAACACTGTTTTCATTACAGGCAGCCAAATCTTTGCCTAAATGGCATAGAAGAATGACAATGTAAGGTGTGCATAAAGGGCAAGCAGATCCAGGGATGAAGTCAATGTGTCTTACAGTTCAGTATCACTTGGATGATGTGTGCATAGCAAAGTTTTTATTTGCATATTGCAGCTTGATTACTTGCTGTACTGAGCAGAGGCTTGCATGTAAAATGTGCAAATGTGTGACTTGGCGAGCAGTAAGCATGTATCTGGTTGCTAGGCAACACTGGTACATTGGATGACCGATCTATTTGGTGGAAGGTACAGTTGGATATTTTAACCTCATCGGATTCCTTCTGCTGTGTTGCTTTTTTCCCAGATCAACTCTCATCTCATACTTCTGATTTTGATTTCGTCCAGAATCCCTAGTAATTTAAGAAAATGACCAAGGCTGTGGGGTGATGGAAATGAGCTGTGTCACTACAGATCCAAAGGCCTGCCAGCTAGAGACATCCAGACCGACTCCATGTGCGCTCGAAGTCCCTGCTCTGAAATGTTCTCGGCAACAACTCATTGTAAAAGTTCCCAGATGGCATTGAACGTTGCCTCCCCCTCTCACCAAGCATGGCACACTGCTGTTTCTTGAAGAAGATGCCCTGGATTCCAAACAAGGCGACCCCTGTATGACAACATCATGTACACTTTCTTTATTTGAAATTTAATTGTTTAGAGGATGTAGATGATAACATTCATTCTGAATTACCTTCAAGTGAAGAGCCAGTTAAAAGTCAACCACACTGGTGGGTACAGAGTCATATATCAGCCAGACTTGGTTTGGATGCAAGACAATCCAATAGTTTTGTGAGCATCATTACCTTTGTTAGTTATTTGTAAAAATAGCTTAATTATTTGACTTTAAGTTGCCATGTGGCTCAAGATCATGTATCTATATCATTGATCCAAGGTTTTGGGTACTAATCCAGTAATTTAATCTCTACATTACCATTCGAGCACTTTGACAGCCATCCATTGTCCACAGATTCCACTTCATGCCTGAACTTGCTCAACTCCCATTCTTAGCTCTCACTTCCTCCCTCTCCCTTTTACAGCTGAAAAGTTGTGAAATGAATTCTTGTGAAACGCCTCCAAAAATTTTCAACTTTTTTATCCCTTTTATTAAATACAGAATAAATGCATACTGAATGTATAAGACATATTTAATTTCAATGGCTTGAAAATCCCACGCAGTACATGACTGAATTTCTGATATCTGCTAACTGCCAGGGAGTGCAAGAGCCTGCAAGCTACAATTTAGGGACAAGGGAAGTAGGGTTTTGGAAACTACTAGCTCTTTATATTTTGAACAAAGACATCAAGCTGCATTTACATTGAAGATTGCATTGCAGGAACCAACCTGCACCCCAGAGCTTAGTGATTAGAAATTTCTCTCATCTTGCTTTGGGAGGAATTCATTGAAATGGTCTACTGGGAAAGTGACACACCATGACAAAAGAAGTGTGGAGCTGTTTCTTTCTGCTTTCAGCAGGGTTGATTTGCCCATTTCAGATCAATGCATAACCTCTAGAGAATTTCTTTGTGAAAGATTTCCTCAGAGGAAGAGGGAAGGGATGAAGAAAAGAGAGAGATCAGGACAAGGAAGTGGATGAGGAGAAACAGAGGAGAAAGAAGAGGAAGAAAAGAAGGTGGAGAAAGAGGAAGAGATGAGGAGAAAGAGAGGAAGTGGAACAAGACTAGGAAGAAAAGAAAGAGAATGAAGAGAAAGTAGAAGAGGAAGTGGAGAAGGAATAGGAAATGGAAGGGAAGATAAGAAGGAGAAGCCCATTTAGAATCACAGAATCATAGAAATATACAGCATTGATGTGGGCCCCTTCAGCCCACCTCATCCATGCTGACCGTGATGCCTATCTATGCATATTCCATTTGCCTACATTCAGCCCATAACCCTCTACACCTTTCCTATCCAAGTCGCTGTTCAAATGCTTTTTAAAAGTTGTATCAGCCTCCACCCCCCTCCTCTGGCAGCTTATTTCAAACATCCACCACCCTCGATGTGAAAAATATACCTCTCAGAAATCCTTTATATTTATCCCATTTTACCTTAAACCTATGCCCTCTCATTCTAGTCTCCTCTGTCCCAGGAAAAAGATTCTGACCATATAGCCTATCTATGCTCCTCATAATTTTATAAACCTCTGTGTCAACCCTTAACCTCCCAAGTTCCAGTGAGAATAAACCCAGCCCATCCAACCTCTCTTTTTAACTGCAGCCCTCCACTCCAGGTAACATCCTGGTGAATATCTTCTGTTCTCTCTCTGTGTTACCACATCCTTCCTGTAGTGTGCTGACCAGAACTGTACACAATGCTCTAAGTGCAGTCTAATCAGTTTTTATACAGCTGGAACATGATGTCCCAATTCAATGCCTCAGCCTATGAAGGCAAACATACCAAGTGCCTTTTTCTCTTCCTAAAGTGCACTATTTCACACTTGCCTGGATTGAATTCCATCTGCCACTGCTCTGCCCAACTTTTTAGCTGATCTCTGTCCCACTGTATTCTTAACCTTCTTTGCTATCTATGACTCCAATTTTCATGTCATCTGCAAACTTACTTATCATACCACCTGTATTCTTATCCAAGTCATTTATATATATATTCTACAAACAACAAAGATCCCAGCACCGAAATCTGCGGTACATCACCTGTTACAGATTTCCAGTCGGAATTTATTTATGGTTGGATGGTCTGAAGTCAATTATGTCAACTGTGTGTCAACAAAGTTTCTCTCTGAAACCACAGTGATTGCTGACCCCACTTAATCTTTTCACTGTAGTTCATCCTTTGCTCAGGTGCCCTCTACACTTCTCTCCATCTATTCTTTCAGATCAGAACTGTAGTGTCAAAGAAACTGTCTCACATGCTGAGATGGTTGGCCACCTCTTTGTGTAAGGTTTCTGTTCTAAGGAATGATGTCCAGCATGACGTGAATCACAGAGCACAAACATTTAATGAGGCTGACTGACTAATTGTAAAAATAATATATGAATACAAGTTTCCTTTTTGACCTTCACTGGCTAATATGCTTGAGGAAGTGGTATATTGTGAATTGCAGGTCAGACTGATTTTCCCCTAATACATTGTTTCCTTTTTAATCAAAATAAAAGGTCTAGCCAGTTTATATCTTCTTCTTGGGCAATCCCTTGAGGATGATTTGCTTCCAGCCCAGTTTTGTGGATTCTGAGGTGGCTAAAGGTATCAATATAGGAACAACAGACACCTCCATTAATGGGCAGGAGGTGCCCGACAGCAACAGTAGGTAAGTAATTTGTGAGGTGGTGTACTCCTTTCACTGTTTAAGTGGGACTTCTGTGTTCTCCTGGTGCATTGCCTTGAAGTTCTTAATTCCATTCCAAATGTTCCTTTTCCACTTTGAGAGGTCATGGGCCAGAAGTTCCTAGGAGTCAAAGGGCATTTTGACCACAACCTTGAATATTTTCCTCTTTCCACTTGGTGATTTCCTAGAGCATCTGTTTCTGGTGTTAAGCATGCAAATAACATGGTCTGTCCGATGTACCTGACTCAGATTAATTAGGATCTCAGTGCTGAGATTGTTAGCCTGGGAGAGAACACCAAAGTTGGTTCATTTATCCTTCCAGTGAAGTTGGAAGATTTTATGGAAACAGCATTGGTGATATTTTTTCCAAGTGTCTTGATATGCCTGTTGTGGAGAGTTCAGGTCTCATATCTGAAGGCAGAGATCATTGCTGCCTGGCAGATCTTAAGGTTTGTCTAGGTCTATCTTAATCTTCCTCAATTGACCAAAGGTTGTGCTGGATCTTTGAAGGTGGTAGTGAATTTCATCAACAACATCAGCCTTAGCCAAAATGGGGGTCTTGACATGTCCACATTTTCCAGGGTGGTCTTGTGAACTATTTTTTGATGGAGGGCAGGAAAGTATTACTGTGGTGTTACATTATAAATGTTGAGTGTAAGGCTCAATGCTCAAGCCTCTCATGTGCTACAGTGAATGTATTAACAATAATTTGGAGCTCAGCTGCTCAGTGTGCACAAATGCAACAATTGTCTGCATACTGCAGCGTGACTACTAAAGGTTGGGTAACCTTTCTGGAGTTAGTCACTGTAGACTGAATAGTTTCTATTAATTCTGAAGATAAGCTCCATTCTCATAGGAGTTGAGGTGAGGTGAGGTGAGCTGCAACATTGCTGTGAGAAAGGTTGAGAAAAGTGTTAGGGCAATGACGCAGACTTGGTTTGTCATTGGTCCTCAATGACATTAGTTCTGTTGTAGACCTGTTAGTATCATGGCTTGCATGAAGAAAACATTAGTTAGAACTTGTATTGTTAACCAAATTTGAGGATAGTTCAACATTCAGAATCAAAGTCAGAACCACAATCAGAATTATTATCACTGATATAGATAACATGAAATTTGTTGTTGCAGCAGTACAGTGCAAAGACATAAAATTACTATAGATTACGAAAATAAATAAATAATGCGAGAAAAGTAATAGCGAGGTAATGTCACGGGTCCATGGACCATTCAGAAATCTGATGGCAGAGAGGAAGAAGCTGTTTCTGAATCATTGAGAGTGGGTCTTCATGTTCCTGTACTTCCTCTCTGATGAGGATCCTCTAATGAGAATTCCCTCTCAGTTAATGAGTCAAAGGCTTTGGTGAAATCGATAAAGGCCATGTGTAGTATGAGCGCTACTCTGCAATTTTCCTGTTGTTAAACAATGAAAATCATGTCCACTGTGCCTCCAGATGGATGGAATTTGCACAGTGATTCAGGGAGCAGCTCTTCGGCCTCTGGGAAGTGGTTGTTGAGGAAGATCCCAGGCATCACTTTGGCTGCACTGGATAACAGGCATTTTACATACTGTAGATATCACACCATGCAAATATTGAATCCATAAATGTAACAAAATTCAGCTTCATCTACCCTAAGCACCAAGAGAACAGGTATTCCCCTGGTTATGTAACACTTGACTTAGACAAATGCAACTTTATGTAAAGAAGTTCAATTTGTGTACATTTTTATGGATACAGTTATGTACACAGGAACTACCTGAAGTCACGTGGTTAGGAATATGTAATAGGTCCGAGGGGACATTTTGTGTGAGATCCGTGGGACCTTTAGTATGAGATTGTAGTCCATTGTAGTCAATAGTCACCTGGTAAGTTGAAGTGATTTCAACCTTGCTGTTACAATCATGCCCAAAGGTGTTAAGAAGCATTGTGCAACTTGATATAGTAATAAAAGAAGAAATGGTGTGTCTTGGGTTCAGCCAAGTCCACTGTAAGTACTGTAGAGAAAGACAAAGAATGCACTAAAGAACATATTAAAGTTTTAGCACCAATGGAATCCACTGTGATTCCAGAGCGATGTTCTGGATTGTTTTCAGATGTAGAAAAAAATATTAACTGTGAATCAAAAACAATGCTTTGTGCCACAGCCTCATGACAATCCAGAAGAAGGCTGTGGGAAGACTTGAACGCTAAGAAGGATGAAACAGAGGAAGCTTTTGTAGTGAATCATAGGTGGTTTCTTCAGTTGAACGCTCGTGTGATTTTGCATGATGTAGAAGTGGGTGTTGAGGCTGCTCACACTGATGAGGAGACAGCAAAGGAATTTTCAAGAATATTACTGAAATCATCAGTGATGGAGATTATTTGTCTGATCAAGTGTTCGGTTGTGGTGAAACTGCTTTACTTTGGAAGGAAATGCAGATTGCATTTGTGTTGTCAAGGTGCAGAAATCATTGACAGAATTTAAAGTGGCCAAGGATCATCCAACTCCGTTGCTAGGATGTAATGCAGTTGGGGAGTGGATGTTCTTTGGTGTACCATGCTGAAAACCTTTGGGCATTGAAATAAATTAGTAAGTTATCTCTTCCTGTTGTATAGATATTGAACTGAGGGCCTGGGTTACCATCATCATATTTGAGGCCTGGTTTTGGCCTCAAAACTATTCTGCTTGACAAAGCCCATGAGCATCCTGCATATTTGGATGATTACTGCCCAGATGTTAAGGTTGCTTATATACCACCAAGCACAAACTCCTGTTGCAACCACTGGATCAAGAAGTTATTGCAACGTTCAAGGTGTATTACCTGTGCATGATGTTGGCTCAAGCTATCCAATGATGGATGGGGAGAAGGAGAAGGCATTGAAGGGATTTTGGAAGGGGTATTATATCCATGAGACCATCAAGAACACTGAGGGATCCTGGGCAGAGATCATTGGCGAATATCAGTGAGGTTTGGAACAAAGTATGCTTTGTTTACAAGGGCTTGCCTTACAAAGGCTTTGAGGAAATGGTTGGTGAAGTGGCCAATAAAAATGTTAAGCTGGTTCATCAACTCAAGCTTGAGGTGGAAGTCAACCATGTCAAAATGTTGCTGGACTTAAAGGGCTGGTGAGTGAAGAATTAGTAAAATTGGAGACCTAAAAGGTTGCTGAAGAGACCCTGGCAGATGAGTCACCCAAGGGTTGAAATGCCAAAAAAGATACATAGCAAATGTATCTTGGCAGAAGCATCCAGGAAATTTGACGCAGGGCTGCAATGTCTTAAGAAGGTAGATTCCAATTCCACTGGCTTTGTGAAGGTCAACAGGATCATCCAAGGTGGTCGTTCTTGCTATGAGGATAACCAAGATGAAAAAATAGACCGCTATGCAGTCCTTCCTAGACAAACTCATGATGAAAGTTGATTGTCACCAGCACTTTCAACTTCAGCAGCGCAGACATAATTGTCCCCACCACCATCCTCCTCTTCTTCCTCCTAATCTGATTAATTAGCCAGCATCCTAGCACTACCACCACCCTTCGTACAAGCAATCTAACACAAAGAGCTAAGGTATGTGAGGTTAATGTTAAATTACTTTCTAATTAATCCATGAATTTTTATTTTACTTCTAGAGTCAATTTAATCCATAATTCTTTTTCATTTTATTGCAAGATACAGTGTATTCATGTAGTACATAGAATATGATAAGACAGGAACCTGCTACAATCAAGGGTAAATAAAAGAGTAAACATGCATATGGCTCCAGTTAAATCTGAACCACATAAAATTCACTTTACTGACTGGCTTACAGGACTGAACTCTTACGTAAGTCAGAGACTTTCTGTGCTGAACTTCAAAATGTTTATTTTTCAGTAAGTATTGCAAAAAAAATTATAAATTCAAATTTCTGTGGAGAAAAACCCCGTTGAGTTTATTCTCAGCGTATCAATAATTCTGCCTGAATGAATCAGTAATGAACAACAGTGGAGTTCTAGTATGCCAGGAGCTGCATTATAACTGAACCTTAGTATCGTTATGAAACAATGCTGCAACAAAATAAAGCCATAAGCACAAAGTAATAAGCTTAGATGCAACTGCAGTGATGGATTTCCAACACCATTCCCATTAATCCTGTGCAAAAAGGCCTTCACATTTGAAGAATGGTGCTTAACTTTTTTTGGTGTAAGTGGACTCAGAGTTTAGGAAGGAAATGAGAACAAAGAGAGATTAAAACACTCAATTTGTCATTTATTTTAATTAAATATACTGTACCCAATTTCTCATGCATTTTGCTCATTTTGAGACAAACAATGGGCATGATGGGCCAGATCTCTTCCTTTTGTGCCATCCATTTTGCTAGTTCTATGATTCTGTGATGCAATAAAACAAGTGGTCTGCCAGCCCTGATGTTTGTACCTCAGGCTCCCAGCACACCGAATGATGACATGTAATGGAAAGATCTGCCTTGGCTGAATAGGCTTCTTCTATTCCTCCTTTTTTAATGGACACCTCCATTTTAATAGTTACTGCCTATTTCTCTCATTCCTTCATCTCTGCTTACCAAGGTCCTCCCCAAGAGTCTATCTCTCTCATTTCTTATATCTCGTCTCTTCATAAATTTCTCTCTCTCTCCTTCCTCATTTCCATCCATATCAATCAGTCTTCTATTTCTAGAACCACAAAACATTCAATTTCTCTCCTCTTGTGCAGTCCCTTTTTGCAATTGCTGCAATACTGTCTCCTCTCCTCACAAAAACACGTCTAGGCAAAATGGGAAAGTTTTAGGAGTCATGTTTATTGGATCTTTGTAAAATGTTCTTGACAAGTTGTGACTTTTGGTTTTAGGAATATAGGATAGGGTGGATGAGAGGGAATTATGGCGGGAGACAATTGAGTAGAAGAGTGAAATTGAGGAGTAATAACCCACACAATGTGGTGAATGAGAAAGGATAAAACAGGAAATGGCCAGTTAGAAATACTAGGATCAACATGCGATCAATATGGAAGTAGAAGAATTATTGAGAGCATAGGTACAGTATAAGACAAAATTTAAAACAAACTCATGAAATATTATTAGTATAAATAATATTATTTAGATTTTTTATATATGTTTGTCAAATTGAGGAATAAGAATACCAGGAATAAAACATACTTCTGCTGTCTCAATGCCAAGAACTCCCAGACCAAGTCAGGGAGAGAAGTTAAGTTCCTTCCACTCGAGTTCCATTCTCAGAGGAACACTTCTATTCTGCTGGCATGAAATAATCTGTTGCTCACATATCATCTAATTCTGTGGCTCTCAATGGGAGACTTCCAATTAATTCTGAGAATATTTATCTCGACTGGCATGCTCAAGAAAGTGGATTGAGATTGATCAAACTGATTAAATGCAGGGCTCAGATATATCAAAAGACATAGGAGACTGACATTTGATCAGGGAAGGGAGGTGTGGGTGGTATGATTCAAATCTAATCTTCAGACATAGAGAAAGAACTTGGCCTGGAAATTCTACTGCATAGTACAAGTTTGTATGTGTTACTTGATTAATTTTATGATCATAAACTATGACTTTTCAAGTAATGATATATTACTTTTTGTTTTTTGTTTTATGACACAACTGTGCATAGAGGCTCCTTGACACTCAGAGTGGTATCCGATGATGTATGGTGCACATTTAGACAGAACTTCCACAGAATTCAACTGTTGATGCATGGCCTATAAACTACACAAGGCACCCTCTACCAGATGCAAGCTTCACAGCCAAACACAATTAAAGCAGACTAGCCTGACCTAGTTCTTCATCCCAGAATTTGATGCCTGGATCCTCTTTGTAGGTGAGACCACTTTTATAATTTAACTTTCCCCCTACACCTTTGCCACCCAAGTAATTGCAGAGGTTCTTTTGTCCACCTAGAACTGGACCCCAACCCAATTCTGAGCTCAACCTCAATACTATTCCAGGAGCTAATTGCAACCCCAACCCTCCTCAACTGACTGCTCAACTGACTGTGACCCTCCTGCTGATGCCCCTCAAGGTCTTGATACCCCCTCTATAACCATCACCCCTACCTGCCAGACCTTTCTCCAATGCAATGGACCCCCTCCTCACCACAAGCACTCCCAACCAACCACAAATAAGACTTGTAACCTAACACTTACCTAAATTCCTTTGAAAAGCAGAGGAAGCAGAAGAAGGGTCTTGGTACACACAATGTTACCCACACTGCCTTGGGACTTGTGTACAGTAGAACTTTCTTGCAGGGAGTTCTGTACCAAACATACATTGGCGCACCATGCATCAATGGTTTAATGCCTGTTTGGATGCAACAAAGAATTTATGTTAATGTAGTACATTCTGCAATCTCATTTTATGGTGAATTAGGCACTTTTGGATTATAGTCACTGTTGTACTCCAGTAAACATGAGAGCCTACATGCACACCACAAGGTGCCAGAGATACATAGGTGAAAATGAAGTTTTCTGTTTTGGTGAAAGATATTGGGTGGAACATGGACAGGAGCCTCTCTGCCCTTCTTCGAATTAGTAACAATTGTGTATTCACTTGGCAGGATAGACAGGTTTAACATTGCATGTAGACCTTGGTAACCTTTAGCAGTGCTGTACTCAGTACTGCACTGTAGTGTTAGAATATAAATTCACGTCACTGGAATGGGGCATGAACCCACAAGATATTCTGACTCAGAGGTGCAAACATTACCGCTGAGCCATAAATGACACTTTTTGAGGCCTGTTGCATCATCAAACCTCCCGTATCAACACAGCCTTAAATATTAGTCGGCATTTGGATATCATGCAGCATTACTTCTGTGCCTGAAACAATATTTTTACTTGGCAAGGGCTTGACACTGATTAATGCTTACTCACTAACCAATCTAGCCGTGTCATTTCAATAAGACATTCATGCATAATTGAAATTATTTTAATTAAAGTTTTTAAATAATTAAATGCCACCATTAGTTATTTCATTTTACAGGGAGTGATCATCATTCCCTTTTAAGGAAAACAGGGATTTCCTTCTTTCTCAGCTGTAGTTGTGCCTCGGAAACCTATTTATAATATGCAAATGTAATTGTAAAAACACAGGTTATTAATTTTTCATGAGCATTCTGGCTTTGGAGCAGAAAGTCTCTACTGTCACCATAGGGAATGAGTATTTTCTTTAGAAGACCAATTATATTCCATCGTTTTGTCAATAGCATGGTCACATGGCATACTTTTATTCATAAATCGGGCTGACACCAACTGAATTTAAACATCAGTAAACATTAAAGCTGAAAATGTCAAATCCGAGGATGATGTTCCAGGTAATCACATGCAAAGAGAAATGTTTAAACTTTCCTAATAATAAATGCTGTCCATGGTATACTGAGTGGATTAAGACTGATGAAAGTGAGTCATAAAGGAAAGGTTATGAAGTGGAACAGAAGGTTACATCGGTTGAAAGATCTCAATTATCAAATGAGTGTAAAGTGGGCTGTGGAGGTTCCATTGCTGAGTATATTCAAGACACCCCTGTAAGGGGAAACCACAGCTCTGTATCTACCTGGTCAAGCCCCTTAAGAATTTGTGAGTTTCAATGAAAACGTCTCTCATTCTTCTAAACTCAAGATAGTATAGGCCCAATCTGGTCAATCTCTCATTCAACAAACTCACTGTTCCAAGAATCAATCTGTAAACCTTTGCTGCCTCTATCAGCAGTTTATCTTTCTTAGGTCAGGAGATCTGATTTGAACACAATATTCCAGATGTAGTCTCACCAGAGCTTTATGTAATTTGAGTCATGGAATCATACAGCAGAGAAACAGGTCCTTCAGCCCACCATGTCCATACTAATGATCAAGTACCTATCTATACTAATGGCATTTTCCAACACATGGCCTATATGGTTTGGCAATTCAAGTGCTCATCTAGATTCTTATTAGATGTTGTGAGAATCTCTGCCTCCGCCAGCCAGCATATTTCAAATTGCAAGCATCCGCAGAGTGAAAACATCCTTCCTCAGATCTTCTCTAAATCTTCCACCCCTTATTTGGGGCGGCACGGTAGCATAGCAGTTTGTGCCAACGATTGGGGTTCAATTCCTGCTGCTGTCTGGAAGGAGTTTATACGTTCTCCCCATGAATGTGTGGGTTTCCTCCAGGTGCTCCGTTTCCTCCCACATTCCAAAGACGTATGGGTTAGGAGGTTAACATGGGTATAATTGAGTGGCGCAGGCTTGTTGGGCCAGAAGGGCCCGTTACTGCGTTGTATAAATAATATTTTATAAATAAGGTTTTAAAGTTTTTTAAAGTTTTATCATAAATCTGTTTAAACACTTCTGAGAAAGGAAAAGTTTCATATCCATAGATATCCACCATATCTATGCCCCTCATAATTTTGTATCCAAATTTATAACTGAAGCAAAATATTTCCTCAGATAAATAAATTGAAATTATCTCAATTAAATAAATGAATACAAGTACATGAAAGTTAACTTTCTTCCTCACAGCTGTTCTTCTCCATTGAAAGCAATCACCAAACCTGAGCCAAGTGTCAACTGGTGTAGATTTATCGGGCAAATTTCCAAATGAAGCTGCTGGGAGACTGCAAGAAGCTTGTGCTTCACCGTTGAACAATGTAAGGTTTAGCATCAGAATGCAGTGGATTTCAGAGCAATGATCAGCTATGCATAGGTTAGAAATGTGTGCATTTGCACACATTTGCAAAGTAGTCCGGAACTTCCGTATAGTCATAGAGATAAATACTGGGTTTAACTTGCAGAACTGCTGGCTTTATTGCAGAAATCCCAAGCCATTGATAAACTGGAGAAATGGCCAAAAATGACAGATGGAATTTACTAGCAGTCAGCGGAGGTGTTGCATTTTGATAAAGAATCAACATTAATTGTACTCTGGATGGAAATAGATTCTGTGCTGTGGAAAGGGAGATGGATTTGGGAGTAAAATTTTCACAGCACATTAAAGGCAGCTTTGCAGTTTGATAAAGCCATAAATGAAAAGCTAATTAAATACTAGGTTTTATCATGAGCAGAATTGAATATAAAAATCAAGAGGTAATTAATAATGTTAGAAACAACCTTAATAAGGCTCCCATTAGAGTGGTGTGCATAATACTGGGCTCTGCATTATGCAAAAGTTTGAGGCTCTAGCAAAGCTACAGCACAAATTCACTCAGATGCTATGTACACCAACTTCACAGAAAAATTCCATTAAATTGATGTGTTCTGACTTTTCTTTTGTAAATGCATGCTCTCTCCGAGCAATTAGACCACATCATCCCAAATGTCAGCCCTAGATTTTTTTTCTCTGGGAGATTAACTGGTATAAAGCTCCTTAGACCCAACTAAGAGCATTACGTTTTTCCTGTCTCCAGTTGCCTGGTACAAGCTCTTTATCTAAGCAATTGCTAAATACTCATTCCAGCAGCTCTGTCAGAAAATCATTGATTTCCTTAAGATCCCTCCTACCAGGTCAGCTACTTTTGACACCCAGATCCTATTTAAATATCAAATTACCTATACTGTGCAAATGCTCATGAGTTTGCTCCACAGTTCTGGAGTGAGCAACATAAGTCACAGTACCCGATCGCCCAATATTCCATCCTCCCAATAAGCTTTGGGAAAACTTAAGTCATATATGCTTTGTTTGTTTGCTTAATGTGCACTCTAAACTGTCTAAATCTTGTTTATGGTTCTAAAGATCGAACTTTTTATGTGGTATAGTTCTCTTTAATAGCAGTTTTATATTTATTTGTCTGTGTGTGTATGTGTGTGTGTGTGTGTGTGTGTGTGTGTGTGTGTCTGTGTGTCTGTGTGTCTGTGTGTCTGTGTGTCTGTATGTGTGTGTGTGTTTTGATGTCTGTGTGTTTGTGTGTGAGTGCACATGCATGCGGGCCGGACAGTATGATCTTTGATAATTAAAAACTGCACTGAAAAATTAGGGAAACAAAATGCTATTCTATCAAATTATCAAACAACCAAGAATATTGACATATTCTTGATATTACAAAACTTCCACTGTCGGAAGGAGAAATAGACCAGTCATATAGTCAAAGTATCATTGAATTAAAGACATGCAGATTGTTAGGTTAATTGGTTAGTCACCCATTGCAGTGTGGTGTGAGAGGATAGGGAGGGGGTGGGGGAGCACAATTTTGGGAAGATTCTCCAAATCTGTGGGAATGTTATTATTGTCAGTAGCTTGCGTTTGGCCAAAGTGTTGCATTTCCCCTTAGATGACCCTATCCTATGTTGTCCTCCACACTGACCAAGATTGGGATGCTTGAGTCCACCTACAACTGAGTGTGTCCATGCCAACCATGGCCTGACAGATTTAGGCTTTTAAACTCTGGGGTCTCAATTGCATTCCTAATGCAGCAATAGCATCGAACAAAAACTTTCTCATCACTGTCCTGAATGGCCAACTCCAGATTTTTGAGCATATGAGCTTTGGTTCTAAACAATCCAGCCAATGGAAACATCATCCCTGCATCCACCTGCTCAAATCCTGTAAGGACTTTGTCTGTTTTAATTAGATCATTCTCTTAAACTCTAGAGTGTCCAGCTCCAGTCTGCTTAATGTCCCAGGACAATCGCCCTATCCCAGGAATTCAACTGGTAATCCTTCGCTGCACTCTCTACTTTCCAAGTACGTCCTTCCTTGGGTGTGGAGATAGGATCTCTGCATGATAATCAAGGAGATATCTTACCAAGGCTCTATATAATTCAAGTAAAGCTTCTATAATCTTGTACCCAATCCCTCTTCCTGTAAAGGCCAACATGCTGCTGGCTTCCAAGCTGTTTGTTGTACCTACATGTTAGTTATCAGTGATTCGTGTACAAAGACACCCAGATCCTTCATAACACCAACAATCTTTTCAATCTCTCACCATTTCAAAACATGTCTCTATTTTTTCTGCTGCAGGGGATGATTTTTCCAAAAATCTGCCATGTTCTTACTCATTCACTTAGTTTGCCTACACCCGCTTGAAACCTCTTTGTGTTGCCTCCACAGCTCACAATGCACCCAGCTGTTTTTATGAGCAAACCCAGATATATTACACTTGGTCACCTCTTCTCAATCATTGATAAAGATTGTGAACGTTTGGGGCCTCAGAACAGACCCCACGGAGACCCAGACCCAAAAATGATGTATTTATCCCCATTCTCTGTTTTATGTCTATTAATCAACCTTCAGTCCACACCAGTATACTACTTCCCAATCCCAAATAGTGGAGTAATATTAGGGTCACAATTACATAAAATTTCAGTCTCCTTACCTAAAAGATACATTTGGTTGCAATAAAGAGAAAATTCATTAGACTGGGATGGCGAGTCTGAGACTGAGGAGGTTTAGGCCTCTATTCTTTAGAAGAATGAGAGGCAATCTTATTGAACCACTCAAAATCCATAGATGGCCTCGGCAGTGTAGATGTTGGAGGAGTCTAGAATGGGGATCACAGACCCAGTTTTAAGGTTAGGCCTTTTAGCACTGGGATGAGGAGAAATTTCTTCCCTCAAAGAATGGTGAATCTTTGGACATCTTTACTCCGGTAGGCTGTAGATGCTCAATCATTAATTAAAATAATCACTAAAAGCAGAGCCTCACTGTCAACAACACCACTAATTTTCATGTCATCTTGTCTTATCATACCTTCTACTTTCACATCCAGATCATTAACATACATAACAAATGATCTGGATACCAGCACCAATCCCTGCAGTACACCTTTGGTCATTGGCTTCCAATCACCAAAAGCAACCTTTGACCATCACCCTATTACCAAGCCAATTTCAGGTTCAATTTGCTGAATTGCCTGAATCCCATTGGCTCTTACCTTTTGGACCAGATTTTTTTTTGGGATCATTCAAAGGCCTGACTGAAGTCCATGTGAATTACATTAACCCTGCTACCCTCATTGGCGCACTTAATAATTCAATTTATCGACTCACTTTGCAGCCCCGTCTCTGTAATGGATTTTAGATTGCATCCATATTTCTACTTAGGCCATTAACTTGCCCATCTTGTTTAAAATGCATTCAGATAAAGAAGTTTCACTTTTGACATTTTACCACTTTTCTCTGCTTTGACAGCAAGATGATAAGGATCCCATGGAATTAGACGGAGTCAGAAGGGTCCCCGCTGTCCTGGCCAATATTAGCCTCTGTTCCTCTCAGGATTCTCTGTCTACCAACTGGCATGCTGCCTACACTTGCAAAAAATAAGCAGGGGAATTTATTGTGATCCAAGAAATGACAAAATTTTGCCTGTTGCAGCAAGTTGGCAGGTTTTCCAAATAATATGGGAGATCACCAGCTGGCTGAAACCACAGGCATCATTTCTCAGAAAATCAGGAACGTGCCCAATACTGCAGAATCACAGCCATAATCTTTCTGTGGAATTACACAAGCTCTCCTGCGTCACTCCAGGCAGGGTGTAATCTTTAATCAGGCAGGTTGTTCTGCTGGCCCCCTGGGAAATCCAATCACTGGTTTTCTTCCAGATGTCATGGGGGTGTGCAAAGTGTAGCGGGTCTGAAATGGATGGCTGCATTCGCAAGTATAGCAAGCAACATTGAACTCAATTCATAGTGTACATCCCACAGTGCATTGTGACAATGCAGCATACTAGAAAATGTTCACCTAAGTGGAAATCAAAGAACTGCAGATGCCAGAAATCTGAAATAAAACTAGATAATGCTTGAAATGCTCATCAAGTCAAGCAGCATCTGTGGAATTAACCTTTCAGATCCAGGATCTTTGGAAGGGTCTTCGATCTGAAAGTTTAAGTCTGTTTCTCTTTCCACAGATACTGCCTGACCTGCTGAGTGTTTCCAGCATTTTATATCTGTATACTAGAAATGCTGGTATGTTTTCAGCATCCATATTGCTGTGACAAGCAAGTTTAAATTAACATTCTTTGATAGAAAACTGATTTGACTCCCAATCAGACATAATAATTTTTTAGAAAATCAATTGCTTGGCTTGAGATGCTGTTGACCATGTTCTCCTTCCTAAGCATTCCCAAGGGGTTGAGGATGACTTGCGTCCACTACTGTTCTGAGGGAATTGGGGTAACTGATGAGGGCTTTCATTGATTTGTGGGTTCTGCCACAGCAGTGACATGTGGAATTTGAGGACAGGCTGCCCCTAGAACACTCCATGCAAAAGATGCATTTCACTATTTGTTTTGGTGTACATGTCTCTAATAAAGGTAAAGATATCTTTAGGTTGATTGGATTCTTGCACGCTCTTCTTCAGAGAGCCTCAATGTACTCACTGTCTTCCTAAATCCCTCTCTACCACTTTGCATGGCCTTGAGCCAGGGATTCCCATGAGTCAATGAGGATATTATGATTTTTCAGAAGGATTTGTGAATGTTATTGAAGTACTTTCTTTTTCCTCCTGGAAACCACTTGCCTGACAGAGCTCAGAGTAGAGTGCTTGGTTCAGGTGTCTAATGATGTGGTCTGCCCATCAGTGCTATTTGAACACGGTGTTATGGACTCAGTGAAAGTCCCTTTAAGATAGAGAGTGTGTGTGTATGTGTGTGTGGGGCGTGCTTACGTCAATAGAAGATAAAGGACGTAATGACGTTGTTGAAGAAGTCAGAAGAAGAAGAAGAAGGAGAGAGAGAGAGAAGGGAGAGAGACACCAGCCTGCTTGTTTTCTCTATCGATGGATGAGAAACAATAACTGTGTTTGCCACTGAAATCCATGTATGGAAGTTGGAAGTAATCCGGTGGAGTTCACTTTGTTGCTGACCTGTAGAAGGAAACAGGTATTTGTGTGTGGACGACCACGGTTCGGATGCTTTTCGGGGTGAGGAAGTCACTACCGAGTAAACACTGAAGTGTCGTTTGGGTTCCATCGTGGAACATCTGGATTTCGTGTACTCTCTCTATGTTTTTCTACATCTACATCTTATCTTCAGACAACGGTGGTTGTTGAAGAAGCCCTTGCTCATGTTTCACCTTATGGCTTGCGGAACTGAACTTTAAGAACCATTCAGGAACTGGGAGTTTTGGACTTTGTCACACACACACACGAAGAGTTTAGTTTTGGGGTTAATGTTCGAGGTTTAACATTTTTGAATTCTAACATACTAACATTTTTGCTTTTATTTTACGTATTATCATAAGTAGTGATTAATAAAATAGTTTTTAACACTGAATCATGCTCAGTGTGTTTCTTTTGTTGCTGGTTTGTGACAACGGTCAGAGTATTGATTCTAGAGATGCTGACCTGGAAGAGGACGCTGACTTAGGTTTCCTTCTTCTGCTGATAAATTTGGAGGATTTTGTTGAAACAGCTATGGTGATGCCTCTCCCACACTCTGAGGTACTCACTATAAATAAGTACCTCCAATGCAAACAAGATGGCAGTAATCACTGCTATTTGTTAGACCTTGTGCTTGACCAGGTTTGAGACCTTGGTTATTGCACTCTCATTTCCACAAGTGACTGAAGGCTGTCATCAGTGACAGTGGTGAATTTCATCATCAGTATCTGTGGTTTAAGGGAAGTGATCCACATTGACCAGAGTCTCACTGTGGATCTTGACTTTCAGGCGGTTGGTGCTCTGCAGCAGGGCGTTGGTGAAGGACATTGGCGCCCTGGATGCTTAGTCTGAGGCCCACCTTCACATCTGCTGCAGTGAAGCAACCAACAACAGGTTGAATTTCAGCTTCCAAGCATGCTTATACATAAATATTGTCTGCCTACTGTAATTCAATGAGTGAAGTTGGTTTGATATTGTTCAGGAGGAGAGATGCAAAGGTTGAACGATTACCTGCCTGTCCTCAAGACTAACTTCACTCCATTGGAAAGCTTATTGGAGTGGAGGTAACACATTGTACCTGAGGAAGATTAAGAAGATGGTTGGTTCACTGAAGCTGCCCTGCTTGAGCAGTGCGTGGAAGGACTCCCTGCCATTTGTGAAGCAGATGAAGGGAAGTGACAAGTTTTTAGGGCAAGATTTGAGTAAGATCTTCCACATCTCCATTGAAAGTTGAAGACAAGTCTGGGTCAAAAAAGACCAGGTACAGTGAATGATGCTGTTCCCTTCACTTTCCCTGGATTTGATGCTTGGTACACATCATGTACAGTGTATTCTTGTATTCACTTTGTCACTCTGGGAAGAGCTCTTTGGCCACTAGGAGGAAGCAGGTGAGAACGAACACAATGAAGGCGTCCCCCCTGGCAGAGAGCAGAGAGATCCCTCCGTAATTACCGCAATCAATCTTTACTCTAGTTTTTGAAAATGGTCAGATTTACAGCACCTCTGAGATCTTCCGGCATGTTCTCCTTCTCTCATTGGAAAGAGAGGAGATTATGAATTTTGTACCTCAAGTATTTCTCTGAGATGTTCTAGAATTTCAGCAACAATTCTTTCTGCTCAGGACTCCTGTTTTGGCTATTGGTTGGCCTATCAATCAACTTGCCAGGCTGGGGTGGTGTTAAGATTGTGGGGAAAGCAGGATGTAGGATGGAATCAATAACACTTGCATCAAAGACTGAGTCTTCATTGATTAGCTCTTTAAGGTGCACCTCACAGACATACTGCTGCCTCTCTGGCTTTGATTCTCCTCTCCATTCTTGTTTTCAATAGGCTGGATCCTTGAATGTTTGTGTCATAGTTGGTGTTGACAGCACTGAAGAATCCGTGTATGCTGCTGTGCTCTTTCCACCCGCTATCTGTTTTTTTTTTGTTGAAGAAAAACACAATGATGCTGGAGGAACTCAGCAGGCCAGGCAGCATCCGTGGAGAAAAGCAGGCGGTCAACGTTTCAGTTCAGGACCCTTCTTCAGGACTGAAGGCAGGAAAAGGGGAAGCCAAATATATAGGAGGGAAAAGCAGAGCAGTGGTAGGTAGACAAAAGAGGGGAGGCGGGGTGGGTACAAGGTGGTGATAGGTATTTGCAGGTAAGAGATAGTGATAGGCAGGTGCAGGGGAGGAGGGGAGAGCAGATCCACAGGCGGATGGGTCAAAGTTAAGGAGAGAAATAAAAGGAAAGGAGGGGGGTAGAAAATAGAGAGATAGGCTGGGAAAGGGAAGAAAAGAAGAGGCATGGTTGGGGGGGTGTCGGGTTGGGAAGGGGTGTGTGGATTACTTAAAGTGGGAGAATTCAACGTTCATGCCTTTGACCCATGTATCATGCATCGTCATGCATCATGCACTTCGTGCATCTACCTATCACCACCTTGTGTCTACTCCACCTCCCCTCTTTTGTCCACCTATCACTGCTCTGTTTTTCCCTCCTGTATATTGGGCTTCCCCTTTTCCTACCTTCAGTCCTGAAGAAAGGTCCTGACCTGAAATGTTGACTGCCTGCCTTTCTCCACGGATGCTGCCTGGCCTGCTGAGTTCCTCCAGCATCATAGTGTTTTTCATCTAGATTCCAGCATCTGCAGTCCTTTGTTTCTCTGCATTTTTTGTTATTGAACTGGCCTTCATATGCCTGGAGTTCATATAGCAGGAGATGATCAAGGCAATTTGTGGCTGTACTGGAGCAGGCTTCCAGACCAAAAACCTGATCCAACCACAAACAGGGTCCAAACTCAAAACCCACAAGGCCAAAGGTAACTTGTTTTTGTGCCTAAAAACACAGGGAGAACTTCCAGATCTTTCAAGCTTTTCTAGAACAACTTCTCCGCCTTCATGAGTGGAATATACTGTGGAGGCTTGAAGCTTTGAACCATGTGTAAAAATTCAGTTAAACTAGCAACTTTGTCAAGCCAGTGATTTATAGAAAAACCACAGGAAAATGCCTGGGGAAACCATCTCATGGTAACAGGGAGTCTCTTATATGGATACAAAGCAAGGTTTCTTTGGAGGAAATCTACAATGCAATATCTATTGAAATATTTATATCACATGAAGTTATTTTGGGAAGTATGTGTACTACATTGTGCTGCAAAACATATGCAACATTAAAAATGTATCCCACAGCTTTCATATTCAAATATAAGTTAATAGTCTTCCAATTTGATACTTACAAGCAAATAAAGTGCTGCACAGTTGCTAGGTTACCTGCTTTGAGAATGGCATTGTAAAACTACCGAGCACAAATTCAGTTCCTGCCAATTTGTGAACAGCAAAGATTTGGCAAGGGAGTAAAGATACATCAGTTTTTAGCAGGAAATATTTCTGCAATCACAATATTATAACCATTCATGAAATAACATCTTTCAATGATTGACAAGAAAATAAATACTGGTATTGAGAGGTTTTTTTCTGTTCATAACTCAATATTATCTTCCGTTCAAATAAGCTAATGATTATATTCACACTTTACAAGATGAGAATAGAATATAAAATTATTATAAACATTTGTAATTTTTTTTGCTTATTCTTAAAAAAACACAAAAAGAATATTGTTTTCCTTTCTGCTTCATCAATACTACTGAGAAGTGTCAGTGTGAATGGTTGAACTTGATGTTCCTCGCTCCATGTAAAAGCCTCGGCGAGTGCATTTTCTTGTTTCTCTCATTACTTTTTGAGATTGGCCACCCATTCAGTATTTGATGAGAATTTCATTGTTAAGAGATTAAACTATAAGAATCATGTTGACATCTACTTTTATCTCTTTTGCGTTTGATTGGGGAGAAACCTTTTTTGTTTTTCTCCTGCAACCAATTGAAGAAAAATGGGTGTGTTCTTTAGAAGCAGCCTATGTGTTCTACTTCTTTGCTACCTGGGCAGTGATGTCCAGATAATCCCCTACACTTAAAGAAAAGATATGATCACTTTCCCTCCTGGTCAGGTTAACGCAATTCTGTAATTTGTAGTAAAAGTTAACAAATGAGGCAAATTATTCTGTAGATTGTTACAAATCCCTTCACATAGAAAGCCGATAGTCTGAGTCACTAATCAGAGAAGACAGGCTGCTGCTCCATCAACTGGCTAACTGGTTTCATCTCTCCATCCACAACCACACTGGGTGGTTGTGTACCCTGGGATTTTCATGGAATCAAATGGTACAGAGGAGATCATTCAACACCTCAGTTCTTTGAAAGATATCCAATTAATCCCACACTGCTGCTTTTGTTCCCATAGTCTTGCACATTTGTTCTTCTCAAATTTATACCTTCTGAAAGTCTTTATTGAATCTGTTATGACCAATTTTTATGTGTGGGGCAGTACTGTAAAGAATATGAACGGCAGAAGATATTTTTGATATATTGACCTTTGGCTCAAATGCCTAGCTTGCTTCCACTGTGTCACTTGATAGATCCAGGTTTGATGCACAATTCTGCCAATTTATGAAGACTATCAGAGCCACTGGGACCATCAGTTCTTGGATCCTTTTTGTCCAGTGCACATTTGTTTTCCATCACATGTCTTCTGCGGCAACTTACTTGATGGCTCGTGCCCTGCCTGCTTTTAAAGACATATTTACCACTCTCTGAGTACACTGGACACATAAGATGCAGGAGGGAAAGGATCTCTCATGCAGCTCCCAAACATGTACAAAGAAATCACAAGCAGAAGTCCATCCTCTTTTTCCCCTAAGTGCTAAACAAATGATATAATAATGAATGTGCATTTTGAAATTCAGTTCCATTGACTACAAAGGAATCAAGTTTTCAGAAGCAAAATTCAACACATCAACTTACATACATCACACATTTAACACATGCAGAAGAGGATTTCTACCCAAGTTGTGTTTAATTGTTTTTGTTTATTAGTTGATGCATGTTCCCTGTACTCTACTTGTATTTAAACTATAATTAAATGTAATTGTTTTAATATAAGATAGAGTTGCAATATTTTTAAAATGTTAATAACTGAGATGGTTGCCTTATGTGAAAAGGTTGCTTAGGCTGGCCTTATATGCCTAGAGTTTAGAGAGTGAGAGGAGACGTAACTGAAACGTATAAGATTCCAAGTGTCTTGATGGAATGGACGTGAAGAGGATGTGGGAGAATCTAGAACTAAGGTTCCTTCATTTTCTCTCACTCTAATTGCCTTCATTAATCTGTTGACCAGATGACTCTGTAAATGCAGGGATCACCCAGACAATCCTGGACCCACAATATCAAAGACATTCCCTGTGACCTATTCATCTCTCCTTTGCCCTTTCAGCAACTTAAGACTAACTTATTTTCTCACATTCCCAGTTCTGATGAAGAGTCTTCGATATGAAATGTTAACTGTGTTTCTCTTTCCACAGATGTTACCAGACCTGCTGAGTGTTTCCATCATTTTTTATTTTATTCCTTTTCTAGAACAAGAGGTCACCTTTTGAAAATAAGGGACACTCACTTGAGACATGGGTGAGGCATTTTTGTTTCTCTCAGAGAGTCATGTGTCTTTGGAACTCTTCAAATGGTGGTGGAAGTAGTGTCTTTGAATAGATTTCAGATTAGCAAGGTTTCTATGTGTAGCTGGGTATGTGGAGTTAAGATTAACATCAGATCAGGCATGATTTTATTAAATGACAGAGCAAACCCAAGGAGTAGAGTGGCCAATTGCTGTTCCTAATTTCTCTGCTCATATTTTCATACGGACTTAAAGGACAAGTACTTATTGCACTGAAACCCAAGCAAAATTCGTTCAACCTCGTCAAAACTCCAGTGACTACAACTAATTTCCTTGATCACTGTTAACTTCTTAATCACTGTTAATCTACTTAAACACAGGTTGCTGCTTGATTATAGCCAACTCCAATCTAAACTACTCCTCCAATCATCGCTACTGCAAATATGACCATCTGTGGTTTTCCAATGCTCAGTTCACTGTTCAACCTTCAACATCATGTGCGTACCTCAGGCCTACATCAGCTTCCCTCTCACTATAACTTCCCAGAAATGTGTACTCCTGAATGTCTGGGGCCTGCCCCTTCTAGAAAATCACAATTAGGTAGAGTTGGTTGACCTTTGCATAAGATGCCCATTGATCAGCACGCATTGTGGACATCGGTCTGAGTTCCTTTTCTCTCGTACTGTAACAAATCCCTTCTTTGTCTCTTGAAAAAATTGGCAGTGTTTTCTTGTGGCTGATTTGTAAATACCCACTTATGTAATGGGCCAGTGTGATGTCTGGTTGATTGCAGGATCATGTGAAATTGTACACCAGCCTAGATCTAACTCTTGTTTCAACCTAAATAGGAAATGCCACAAATTCTTCTGAGTGGCTGAATCACAGACCACCTTTCTGAGCAATCTTTCCATCATTGCATGACTTTGTGAAGTGCAAAGGCTTCTCTAGATGCTGCACAAAAGTTCTTTTCATTTTTGACCCAGAAAGTTATCCAGCCTAGAAAGTGTGCTGCGGTCTAACGTTTCAGAGACAGTGGTCTTGGGGTTCGTTTTGACTCGGAGGCATCTTTCTAAAGGCCAAAATCAATAAGGAATAGATTCGAAATAAGGAAAGCTTCCAAGAATACCTAGTTGATGATGAACCAAGCATATGGTAGGCAATTAACTACAGTCACTCAAAAGCTCTTGCAGCAACTAACAGCCTTCAAAGCCCAATTGACATCAGCTTTGACCTTGACCTTGATGTTTGTTCAGGAAATGGTTTCCCTTTCACCGGCTTGTGATGTGTTTCAGAGTGACTGCACATGAATAGGTGAGGCATAGAAGGAAGAAGACAAAAGAGACTGCAGATGCTGGAATGTGGAGCAGCAAACAAAACATTGGAAGATCTCAAGCAGCATCTGTGGAGGCAAAGGGTGTAAGTCAACATTTCGGGTTGAGACCTTTCATCAGGACTGAGAGGAAAGAGGAAAGATTGCCATTGTGTAGGATTACGTGGAGTGTGTAAAACAAAGGCTGGAAGATGATAGGTAGAAGTAGATGGGGAGGGGATGATGGGCAAATGGAACCAGGTTGAGGGAGGGGATGGGAAAGGTGAACAAAGAGAGAAGAAAACTAGGTGAGTGTGTGTGAGTGGAAAGCACCGACGTGTGAGTTAGTGAAATTGGAAAATGCAACATTCATACCATTGGATTGTAAGCTACCCAAGTAGAATATGAGACTTTTCTCCTACAATTTGTATTTGACCTCTCTATATCAGTGGAGAAGGCCAAGGACAGACAGAGGTGTGGGAATGGGAAGAAGAGTTAAAAATGACATGCAACTGGAAGCTCGAGATGTCCACTGCAGACAGAGCACAAGTACTTTTCAAAATGGTTTCCTGGTCTAAGCTTGGTTTCACCAATGTAGAGGAGATGACAATGCAAACATCAAATGCAGTAGACCAGGCTGGAAGAAGTGCAGGAGAACCTCTGCCTCCTCTGGAAGGGCTATTTAGGTCCATGGATGGTGATGAGGGAGGAAGTGAAAGGGCAAGTGTTACACATCCTATGGTTGCAGGGGAAAGTGCCTGGGGACGGGGAGGGCTGGGTGGGGATGGATGACCGGATCACTAAGTCCCAAAGAGTGTGATGTCTGCGGAAAGCAGAAAGGGAAGGGGCAGTGAAGGGGAAGATGTGAACGATGGTGGAATCTTGTTGGAGCTGGCGGAAATGGCGGAAGATGATGCGTTGGACACAGAGGCTGGTAGGGTGAAAGGTAAGGACCAAAGGAACTCTTTTACTGTTCTGTCTGGGGTGAAGGGGGATCAGAGAAGATGTGCAGAACATGGAAGGAAGGTATGTGAGGTCTCCATCACCCGTAGCAGAGGAAAAGTCACGCTTCAGGAAGGAGTACATTTCAGAAGCTCTAGAGAAGAAGACTACATCTTGAGAACAGATGTGGCTGAGATGGAGAAACGGAGAAAAAGGGATGACATCCTTACAGGAGGGAAGGTGGGAGGAGCTGTAGTCGAGGCCATACTAGGAGTTAGTGGTGCAGAGGATGTCAGTGACAAGTCAGCCTCCTGAGACGGTGATAGAGAGATCCAGAAAAGGAAGAAAAGTGTCAGAAATGGTCCAGGTGAATTTGAGGGCAGGGTGGAATTTGGTGGCATAAGTAATGAAATTCATGAGTTCTGCATGAGTGTAAGAAGCAGCACCAATGCAGTCGTCACTGCAGCAGAGAACGAGTTGTGGAATTGTTCCACATAGCCAACAAAAAGCCTGGTGTAGCAGTTAGCATAATGCTATTACAGTGCCAGCGACCCAGGTTCAATTCCGGCCACTGTCTGTCAGGAGTTTGTACGTTCTCCTCGTGACTGCGTGAGTTTCCTACGGGTGCTCCAGTTTCCTCCTACATTCCAAAGATGTGCAGGTTAGGAAGTTGTGGGCATGCTATGTTGGCACCGGAAGTGCGGCGACACTTGCTGGCTGCCCCCAGAACACTCTACAAAAGATGCATTTCACTGTGTGTTTTGATATACATGTGACTAATAAAGATATCTTATCTTATGTATCTAGGATCCATGCAAGCGCCCACGGCTACTCTCTGACATGGAGAAAGTGGGAGGAATCCAAAAAGAAGTTGTTGAGGCACAGAGGGATGTGAACCTAATGTTTTCAAATACAATTAGTGTAAATGGGCAAAACTGTCGGCATGGACGTGGTGAACTGAAAGGCCCTATTCTGTGCTGTAGAACTCTCTGATTCTGTGACTTTATGTCTCTAATTATATGGTGTCCAGAAAATGAAGTGCCTGGCACTGACAAGCTCAGCGTAAGGGGATCAAATTTCGATTTTACTTGAAGTAAATTGCATTAGCAGTCTTTTCCTGGTTAATCACATCAATCACAAATTTAGATCGAGCACTTCCAGTTGTGACCCACATTAGCTCGTCTGACTTTTTCCTGCACCAACATACAGCTAATGATGGAAACACTCAGCAGGTCAGGTGGTATCTGTGGAAAGAGAAACAGAGTTAACATTTCAGATCGAAGACCAATCAGAATTGGATAAGAGAGAAAAGAAGTCAGTATAAGATCACAGAGGGAGAGTCAGGGAGGGATGGCTAGGACAAAGAGGGTACCTCTGATGGTGGACACGAGGATTACCATGGTGACAAGTAGTTGATGAAGATATCAGGTTGATAGGTTAATACAAGCATTTGAGAATGCTGGAGCTGTGCTGATAACAATGATACTATTCATGACTTGCCAGCTACTTGCATCAACATAAATTGGAGCTCAAGTCTCATCAAGGAACAGCCTTAGAAGAACTAAGAGTAGGCAGCACTAATTTCTTCTTCTCCCTCTCCTCACTTTTTAAAATGACACTCTGCTGACATAAGTAGACCAGACTGCAGGCTGCTCAAATGTCTTCCAAAGGTCAGTGAGTGTGCTACACCCGACAAGCGACTTCCTCCAGCAGCCAGCTGCTGTGATATTCATGCAATTGGAGTCTCAGCAGCAACATTATCGGCAGGACCTTTTACAGGAAATGTTGCATTGGCCATGGAAACAAGAAGACTAGCTTATCACTGAAGAGTCTTTGGAGGCAATATGTCCCACCTAAACCTTTCTGATGAACAACATATTTTAATGCTCTGGTTTTTCAAGGCTGTCTGAGATGCAATCTTCTGCAGAATGTTTTCTTGTGCCTAGACTGCTTTCTCCACGGATGTCAAAATCATGTTAACTCTCAGCTTCATCAGCACAGGATTATTCCAAGTAGCCTCTGCAGACCTCAGATGTATCTCCTGATTTGCAATTGAGAGCTGTATTAAAGGGGTCACCCAGTCATTGGACGTGATGGAGTGATTTCAGTGAGGAACAAATGACATCTCAGGCATTCCCTGTCAGCCCATGACTGCAGCCTCCCTTTGGTTATTCTCATGGGCTCAGAGGACAACTGGAAAGGTTTCCATTCCCTTAATGTGCAGGTGATTGCAGATCACAAGAAGAATTTCCTCTTGGTGAATGTTTCCAGGACTCCTTCATCCTGACGTTGACAACTCTTCTGGTCATTTTCAGTGGTCAGCTCAAGGGGGTGGATGTGGGGGATAAGGGCAACACTCTAGTTCTATGGCTGCCCACTCTACTATTCTTCTAGTGCCAGCATCAGTGTGGGGACACCCTGCAGTATCTGCCTAGCAACTGCAGAGACTTCATGGCGGTGTGCTGCACATTGCCTCGCCTCGCAAACTGAAAGCAGAAGCTGCTGCCTGAGGAAGAGCAGTGAGGAGAGCTGTGCTGCCTCAGGGTTATGAGTTATAGGCTGAAGAGAAGCAGCAGCAAGGGTACAGGTAATAACCAGAGGTAAACACAGCCTCATTCAGCCAAGTGGAGCTACCAGAGAAATCCTTCTATTAAACCCTTTTCCTAACAATGTGCCAGCTTGAAGAACTCCTGGTGTCATTAAAGAGCATCTTGGAGCAAAATAACTAAGTAACTGTACCTGGTACTGAGTCTCAGAGAGCTAAGTGACAGGAGGAAACAAAATAATTACTGAAAGAAAGGTCTTATAAGGCCTAATGCACTGACTTCTAATGTCCTTTTGTCTGCAGGTCTGCTTGAGGCTTTACTCCCACCAGGTTTCACCCATGTACAGGAAACTCACAGGTTTAATTCATCTTACTCATTAGGCATGAAATGCACTTGCATTGGTCTCCTGTTTTACACCCTACCCAGTACAAGTGTTGGAGAATGAAACCAGCCAAGTGCTTCCTGAACAGGTTAGAAGAAACACCTCCTCACTGACCAGCTTGAAGGTAAATTTGAGCCCTTTATGCTCTAAATACAGCAGTTGTGATCTCCCCTAGCAGGGGCAGCAGATACTGATGCTCACAGCCTTCCCTAGGTCCAACCCATAAGGTGTTAACCAAGCAGCAGACCAGTGGAACTCACCTTCTATTTCCCTTCCTCTGGAATCCCACTATTTTCCAAAAGAGATCAGCAAAAAGAAACACCTCCACATGCCCCAAGCAAGAGAAAGACTTCCCATTGTACAGTTAGGTTTCATTTAAGATAGCAACCTCCTCTGCAGTAAATTTGGATACCCTTGATATACCGATAGTTCTCAGAGATGATTCATTCCCTTTAGTTGAAATCTAATTTTGACATTCATTCTTCCCAATAAATCATGAAGCTGAAGTTTGATCTGCTCCCTTACATTTCCTTAATTGAGAGAAATCCTCACTGCATAGAGAGATGCAAAGAGTCTTCACCCTTTTATGTAGGGTGGTTGAATGACTTCACTTGAGGCAAGATGGCAAATAAAACTCATTATGAAATAAAGCCTTTGTAACGGAACTTGTCTCCTTGTTTTGCTTCCTATCAATGCAAAACCCAGCAGACTAATCCACATCAATTCTCTGTACTGTGATCACCTCAGGGCATGTAGTGAACAGGACCAACTCAATCCAAAGATCATGCACCACATTTCAATGTGGTACTGAGGGACTGTTGCATTGTCTGAGGTCAAATGAGGGGAAATTCTACAAAGTTGCTGTGTAGCCTTCAAAGATGGGCAAGTGAAATTTTAACTTTTCTAGTGCTTTCCACCAGTGTTACACTAAAACCCAATGGAACACCGCAATCCATGTTTCTTTGAATTGTCTCAGGTTGAGTGGATAAGTAGTTTCTCCTAATTGACCTCCATATCTTCAGATAAAGATTGGTGGAAACTTTTTATCTCAGCTCAGCTGCTACTAGAACCCCACTCATCGCTCTTTCACCTCCATGCCCAACTCCTCACCTGCCTCCTCTGTAAACTTGAGCTCACCCACAACTCTACTGCCCTTGCCGTAACTGACATAAAATCTCATCAACCTAGCCTTGCTGACTTGCATTGGCTTTGGATTAACCAACCTCTTGATTCCATAACCTTCATCCACATTTGCCATCGTCTCAATGGTATTATTTCCTAATTCCTCCAGCCCTATAATCCTCCAAGGTATTTCCCTTTCTCCAATTCTAATTGACTGCACATGCTAGAGTTTAAACACAACACCATGAATGGTCTTACCTTCATCTGTTGAAGCTTTAATCTATGGAATTTCCATCTACAGTCTTTAAACCATTCTTTCTTCCTTGAAGGATTTCCTTTTCTTCTCTGACTAAGCTTTTGCTTATCTGCCCTATTATCTCCTTCCATTTTTTGTTTGATAACACTCCTTTGAGGAGCCTTGGGACATTTCTGCTGCATTAAAGGTGCTTTAATAGCAAAAGCTCACAATACTTCTCCTGATCTTACTTGGAAGTTATGCTGACTAATCAGGGTCCCAGAGTCTGTCACTTGCTGTGTGGAGCACATTGTTGTGGTTATTCTCATAAACTATAATCCACAATTAGAAGTGTAAAGATATTTACCCTTTCTTTTGTTATCAATTTTTGACCCTCCTTTTTTCCAAGCATGCGTGTGTGTGTGTATGCATGTGTGTGCGTGTGCATGTGTGTGTGTGTGAGAGAGAGAGAAAGAGAGATAGAGAAAGAGATCCTCAGTGTTATTTTTATTCTCAACAGAAAAATAAATTTAAGCAAACCTACTGATCAGTACCCAATCTCTGAAGCTCAAGTTAAAACTTGATGAGCACTAACCACAGGTCAGCTATAAGTAGCATAGAAACAGAAATTGGTCACTCAGCCACTCACTTACCTTCTGGACTTTGACTCCATTAATACACCAAAATCATTGGAGTGTAAAATAGGATGGATGCAACTTTAAAGTTGTACCTGAACTTATCAGTTTCCTAAAGATTAAGTTTCAGGAACTGAACAAGCATAATCTAGGACTCAGATGTCAATATAAATGCCACCCTGAATACAACTTCATTCTTTTACCTTTGAGCTCAAGGAATGAATACCTTCCCATTGTTTAACTTGAGTTCCTGTTGAGTGCATGTCATCTGAGATTTGTTCTTACAAACATCTGCGCTGATCACTAAATGTGCAGCCTCCATGGGTGGATGCCCCAAGAGGAAGGCAGTATTTCATAAGAGCATGAAGTGATAGCAAAACTTTAGCTGGTGCAGGAAGTGCAACTACTGTCTTCTCAAGATTTCAGGCTTGCTTTCTCACAGCTGCATTAATGCCATTAGAAGTGTGATGAAGCAGATCAGGCAGCATCTGTGGAGATAGAACAGGACAGCAAATCAAAAACTGCAATGCTAGAAATCTGAAATATAAATTGAAACTGCTGGAAACACAATTGCGATGAAGGATCTTTGTCCTGAAACATTAATTCTGTTCCATCTCCCACAGATGCTGGCTGACTTGCTGAGTGTTTCTATTATTTGTTATTCTTGTTTTATCTTCCCTCAGAACTGAAAAAAAAGATTCATAGAAACATGAGTGAGTAATAGAAAAGGTCTGGGAAAGGACAGAATGCAGGAAAGATTGAGACATGCCCCTACCCATCAGTCTATTCTAGACTCTCCTTTTTGGCTTCTTCCCTCTTCCGTCTCTCTGCATCTTAAATGGCTGTACAAAGGCAACCACGCAATTCATTGGTCAAAGTCCTGAATGCCTGGCCTTTGCATCTTAAATGGCTGTACAAAAGCAACCATGCAATTCATTGGTCAAAGTCCTGAATGCCTGGCCTTTGCTTCAAGGAAATTCAGAAATCTAAGTCAGTAAATTATTTTTTTATTCCATTCTCCTTGAATATTGCGTAGAGTATTCTATTTATTTGGAATTAATTTTCACCAGAATAATGTGCATGAGTTTGGCAAACTCATCACCAAACTCTAAGACATGGGACTCAACACGCCCCTCTGCATCTGGATCCTTGACTTTCTATCAACAGACCGCAATCAGTGAGGTTAGACAGCAACACCACCAGGACGATTATTCTCAAGACTGGTGCCCCACATGGCTGCATCCTCAGCCCTCTACTCTACTCTCTATGTATTCACTAATGCGTGGCCAGATTCTACTCTAACTCCATCTGCTAGTTTGCAGATGATACCACCATAGTAGGCTGTATCTCAAATAACGATGAGTTGGAGTACAGGAAGGAGATAGAGAGCTTACTGACATGGTGTCATGACAATAACCTTTCCCTCAATGTCAGCAAAACAAAAGAGTCGGTCATTGACTTCAGGAAAGGGGGCAGTGTACATGCACCTGTCTACATCAATGGTGCTGAGATCGAGAGGTTTGACAGCTTTTTGTTCCTAGGAGTGAACATTACCAATAGCCTGTCCTGATCCAACCATGTAGATGCCATGGCCAAGACAGCTCACCAGAGCCTCTACTTCCTCAGGAGGCTAAAGAAATTTAGCATGTCTCCTTTGAAACTCACCAACTTTTATCAATGCACCACAGAAAGCATCCCATCTGAATGCATCACGGCTTGGTATAGTAACTGCTCTGCCCAAGACCGCAAGAAACTGCAGAGAGTTGTGGACACAGCCCAGGACATCACGAAAACCAGCCTCCCCTCCATGGACTCTGTCTATACCTCTCGCTGCTTTGGTGAAGCAGTCAGCACAATCAAAGACCCCACCCACCCGGGTCATTCTCTCTTTTCTCGTCTCCCATCAGGCAGAAGATGCAGGAGCTTGAGGGCACATATGACCAGGCTCAAGGACAGCTTCTATCCCACTCTGATAAGACTATTGAACAGTTCCCTTATACGATGAGATGGACTCTTGACCTCACAATCTACTTTGTTGTGACCTTGCACCTTATTGTCTACTTGCAATGCACTTCCCTGTAGCTGTGACACTTCACTCTGTATTCTGTTTTTTTTTACCCTGTACTACCTCAATGCACTCTGTACTATCTCAATGCACTGTGTAATGAATTGATCTGTACGAATGGTATGCAAGGTAAGTTTTTCACTGTACCTTGGTACAAGTGACAATAATAAACCAATACCAATACCAAATGAGTGACTGTTAAAGATCAGAAGCAAGGTCTCCTGCTTTTCAAATCTTTTCGTTATTTTTTTATTTTACAGCGTGGTAACAGGCCCTTCCAGCCCAACGAGTCCGCGTCACCCATTTTAAACCCCAAATTAACCTACCCGTACGTCTTTTAGAATGTGGGGGGAAACCGGAGTACCCGGAGGAAACCCACGCAGACACGGGAGAACATACAGACAGCGACGGGATTCAAACCCCAATTGCTGGTGCTGTAATAGCATTGCGCTAACTGCTACGCTACCATGTCGCCCCTAATTCTTGCATGAAAGCAACATTTGATTAATCATGTCAGTGTTACCTCACTTATATCTAAAAATGTGAGAGAAAGTTTGTTCCCTTATTATTAGAGTAGGTTTAATGAATGAAATACTTTCTGGCTCTGACTTATTTAGTAGTGAGCTAGCTAACTTTACTCTGATTGCCTGAGCAGCATTGCCATCTTGTGGGGATACATTCTGCAGCATCTAGATTGGAAATCTGATTTGAGTGAGACTGCTTTTTTGGTCTTTTTATTAATAACCTCGGGAATTTGGTGTTGAAATGGGGATTTCACTTCTGGTACGAGAGCCTAAAATTGGGTTCCAGTGCTGAGATATGTTACATCTGCTGATATTAAGGTGCAGAATACACATTTGGAAAGATTCACTATCCACTGATTGTGAGGGACCAAAGAATGATTGACAAGCAAATTGAATAAATGGTGAATTGGGGGTTGCCTTAGCTTGAAACAAAGCAGGTAATTAGGTCTCACATTTAGCAGCAGGACAAGTAACCAGTCAATCTGTTGCAATGCTGAGAAAAGAATGTTGTCGAGCACACTGGAACAACTTACTTCTCCTTGCTGAATAACGCACTTGCTCCTCAATTGCCTGTCTATTCCTCACTAGGACATCCTTGATACTTACAACAGGTTTGTAGTTGTTCCATTTGTTAAAATTGGCAAATATTGTTGAGAAATTCAACAGGTCGGTGGAAAATAAGTGTTTTTACCTTCTATCTCTAGAAAGGACACGTCTCCACCTTGCCCAGTTCTTTTTCATTTAGTACAGAATATGGAACCAATAGCATTTCCCTCTCATTTAGAACATAGAACATATAACATTACAGCACAGTACAGGGCCTTCAGCCCACTATGTGCCGACATTTTATCCTGCTCTAAGATCTATCTAACCCTTCCCTCCCACATAGCCCTAATTTTTCTATCATTCATGTGGCTATCTAAGAGTCTCTTAAATGTCCCTAATGTATCTGCCCCCACAACCTCTGCCGGCAGTGCGTTCCACGCACCCACCACTCTCTGTGTCAAAACTTACCTCTGACATCCCCCTTATACCTTCCTCCAATCACCTTAAAATTATGCCCCCTCGTGTTTGCCATTTTCGCCCTGGGAAAAAGTCTCTGACTGTCCACTTGATCTATGCCTCTTATCACCTTGTACACCTCTATCAAGTCACCTCTCATTCTCCTGTCCAAAGAGAAAAGCCCTAACTCACTCAGACTATCCTCATAAGACATGCTCTGCAATCCAGGCAGCATCCTGGTAAATCTCCTCTGTACCCTCTCTGAAGATTCCACATCCTTCCTATAATGAGGTGACCAGAATTGAACACAATACTCCAAGTGTGGTCTAACCAGAGTTTTATAGAGCTGCAACATTACCTTGTGGCTCTTGAACTCAATACCCTGACTAATGAAGGCCAACACACCATACACCTTCTTAACAACCCTATCAACCTGCATGGCAACTTCGAGGGATCTATGGATGTGGACCCCCAAGATCCCTCTGTTCCTTCACACTGCTAAGAGTCCTACCATTAACCTTGTATTCTGCCTTCAAATTTGATCTCCCAAGGTGTATCACTTCACACTTATCTGGGTTGAACTCCATCTGCCACTTCTCAGCCCAGCTCTGCATTCTATCAATATCCTGTTGTAATCTACAGCAATCTTCTACATTATCCACAACACCACGAACCTTTGTATCATCAGCAAACTTACTAACCCACCCTTCCACATCCTCATCCAAGTCATTTATGAAAATCACAAAGAGCAAGGGTCCCAGAACAGATCCCTGCGGAACACCACTGGTCACCGGCCCAGGTGGAATACGGTCCATCTACCACCACCCTCTGTCTTCTATGGGTGAGCCAATTCTGAATCCACACAGCCAAGTTTCCCTGGATCCCATGCCTCCTGACTTTCTGAATGAGTCTTCCATGAGGAACCTTATCCAATGCCTTACTAAAATCCATGTACACAACATCCATTGTTCTACCTTCGTTAATGTCACATCCTCAAAGAATTCAATCAGGTTCGTGAGGCACGACCTGCTCCTCACAAAGCCATGCTGACTTTTCCTTATCAGCCTATGCTTCTCCAAATGCCCATGGATCCTGTCTCTAAGAATCTTCTCCAGTAATTTTCCCACCACAATAGCTCTTATCTATGTACTCCTCGTTCTCCCTTAGGAGCCGGAGGTCATCCAGCTGTATCTCCAGTTCCCTAACATGATCTGTAAGGAGCTACAGCTGGATGCACTTCATGCAGATGTAGTTATCAAGGAAACTGGATGTCTTCCAGAACTCCCACATCTCACATGCTGAACACACCACTGACCCTGGGGCCATTCTGTCCTTTGGCCTGGCACTAAAGGAAAGACCAAAGCAAGAAAGAAACTTAACAGAGACTTACCTTCGCATCTTCTCGCCAGAGCCTCTTGAACCAAAGCCTAGTCCCCCACTCAAACACTGGCCCACTGCAACAATGGTCACTCCCAAAATGGATGCTCCGCTTATACCTACCTTCCTTTTACTTGCTACTGTTAATCAGCCAATCAGCAGGTAACAATTTGCAAATATGCTTCATTTAGACTCTTGCAAGGTGAAACTCACAAGCACACGCACAGAGACTCACCTCTTTCAAAGGTCCCGTTCCAGATTGGGCTCCAACTCCCGACTCTGCAAGGTGAATTTAGTCAGAAGTTTAACTGTGGCGACACTTGCGGTGCGCCCCAAAACACTCTACATAAAAGATGCATTTCACTGTGTGTTTTGATGTATATGTGACTAATAAAGATATTTTATCTTAAAAGGGTGATAGAAGCTGTTGGTTTCTTTCAGGCAGATGTCTGACAAGTGATCAGATGCTCCTAAGCCCCTCAAGGAAACTTTTTGCCTCCCCAGACCTAATCACCAGCTTTTCCATCCACAAATCCTCCCCCATCACTCCCAAACTTGTTGCCAGGCAGAAAACAAAGCTAATGAGATCCTGACATCATGCCTACAGGAGCTTGTCATTATCATTTCCTCTCCATCTCCCTCACACTCCCCAATTCCCTAATAAGTATGTTGATATTTATGTGTTGTCTTGGAATGCAATTGAGATTGTGCATCAAATATTATATGGAGTAATTCTTCATGCCTGCCTTTATAATGACAATTTGCGTGATGACCAGAGGCACAAAATGAATATGAAAAACCTGAGTGAGGTTCAAAGTAGACAAAGGAAAACAGAAACTGGGAAAACAGAATCCTTCCTTCACACATGAAAGCAAAATTGCAAGACATTACTTCGAACCAAAAACAATGTGTTTGAATCAAACCACAAAAGCCGGGCCTCCAGGGGCATTTTTTTTATTGAAGGTCTTGGCATTTGTTATTATCAGCAGTTTAAGCTAGATAGACACAGAAGTGTTGAGCTGAAATTGAGCTTATTCTTGCCAGATAGCCAAGGGACAATAACAGCAACTGTTGTATTTATACAGGGGCTTTCATGTCATGAAATAATTTAAAGTCTTTGACATGGAGCAATATTAAACAAAATTTAACAGAAAGGCGCACAAGGATAAATTAGCTCCAAGTGTTTGGTCTGAGGAGGAAAGAGATGTGGAGGCAAAGAGGTTTAGAGAGGAATTCTAGAGCTTTAGGCCATGATAGATAAAGATCCGCAGATCAGTGATAAGATTTATCTTATGCTAATAAATTTTGTGCATAAAATAGCTCCATGGGAACAAAAAGAAGTCCTTAGGACAATTTTTCTGACAATCCAGCCTTCATCCAAGTTAATCTAACATACAATGGGGTTTGATCCTTCATCCTTCTGACGTGCCAGTAAAATATTTACAATTTAGTTTCATGTTCTTCGACAGTTTAATTTCACGGTTCTTCTTTGTCTTCCTTATTTTGTTATAACCTCTTTCCTAATCCCTTTGATTTGTTCCTTATTTTCTTCTCTTCTTCGGCAGACCTCTGCAATCAAGAGTGACATGCCTCCACTGGGTTTTGTGGGTTCCGAGGGGACTGATGAGGTCCATGTGGGAATTGTGGACTCTTCCACAGATGGGACAGGAAACACTAGACTGAGTGGTTAGTTTGAAGTGATACATAACTTTCACTGCTTACACAGGGCTTCTGTGTGCTCCCAGTGCAAGGATTTGAGGTTCTCAATACCACTATGTATGCATCATCTCCACCTTGAGCTGCCATACGTTCACGATTCACAGGAATCAGCGGGGATATTGTATTGCTTCAAGGAGGCTTTGAGCACATTTTGAACCTTTTCCTCTTTCTGCAAGGTTATCTCATCCTGTGACAGAGCTTGGAACTAACCCTCACCAGAGCCTTAATGTTGAGGGTACTGATGTCGGTTCACTCATCCTTCCAGTGGATTTGGATGACTTTGCAGAAATATTTTCACAGTTTTGTGTCAGGTTTGAGGCCTTGGCTCTAAATACCCCTTTCTTCAATTGACCAGAGGCACATTGAAGGTGGTGGAAAATTTCATCACCAATATCTGCGTTTGCTGAGAGGTGGCTCCCATGATATGTGAGGTAGTGCATGTATTTTGACTGGGGAACAGGCTGTGCAGCATTGGTACGTCAGTATTAATGCTCAAACAAAGATGGGCACATGCACAGGTGCCAACAGACATAGGCATATTTGCTTGCTTACATGCACACACTCACTCGCACACATGCACACACTCACACACACACACACTGTCTCACACACATACACACTCACTCACACACATACACACATGCACACACACACCCATACGCACATTCTCACACACACATACAGCATACCTGTATGTGCCTGTGATGCTGCTGAAAATAAGTTTTTCATTGCACCTGTGCATACATGTACTTGTGCATATGGCAATAAACTTGACTTTGACATTCACACACACACACACACACACACACTTAAGCATGGCTTTGTGTGGGGCAAGTGGTGTCTTTCTAACCTGGTTGAGTTTTTTGACAAGGTGACGAGAGAGATTGATGAAGGTAGAGCTGTGGATGTCAACTATATGAACTTCAGTAAGGTATTTGTCAAGGTCCCACATAATAGGTTAATCAAGAAAGTTTGGATGCATGGGGTCAGTGGAGAATTGGCTGTGTGGATCCAGAATTGGCTTGCTCATGGAAGACAGGTGATGGTTGAAGGGACTTATTTGGGCTGGAGGCCTGTGAGTAGTGGTGTTCCACATGGATCTGTACTGGGATCTCTGTATTTGTGATGTACATAAGTGACCTGGATGAGTATGTTGATGGGTGGGTTAGTAAGTTTGCAGATGATACCAAGATTGGTGGAGTTGTGAATAGTGTAGAACACTGGAGATGGATACAGCATGATATAGATCAGTTGCAGATGTAGGCAGAGAAATGGCAGATGGAGTTTAACCCGGAAAAATATGAGGTGTTGCACCTTGGTAGGACTAATGTCAAGAGGCAGTACACTCTGAAGGGCAAGACCCTTAACAGTGTTGAAGAGCAGAGAGACCTTGGGGTGCAAGTCCATGACTCATTGAAAGTGGCTACACAGGTAGATAGGGTGGTTAAGAAGGCCTATGGAATGCTTGCTTTCATTAATCAAGGTATTGAGTATAGGAGTCAAGAAGTTATGATGGATCTCTATAGAACTCTAGTTAGGCTACATTTAGAGTATTGTGTGCAATTCTGGTCATCTCATTATAGGAAGGATGTTGAGGCTTTAGAGAGGGTGCAGAGGAGGTTTACTAGGATGCTGCCTGGATTAGAGGGCATGTGCTATCAGGAGAGGCTGGACAAACTTGGGCTCTTTTCTCTGGAGCAGAGGAGGCTGAGGGGTGATCTGTTGGAAGTGTATAAAATTATGAGGGGCATAGATAGGGTGGACAAGAAATACCTTTTTGCATTATTGAGTGATCCAATACCAGAGGGCATGCATTTAAGGTGAGAGGATGTAGGTTCAGAAGAGACGTGAGGAGTAAGTTTTTTACTGACAGTGGTGGATGCCTAGAATGCATTGCCTGATAGGGTGGTGGAGGCAAATTCATTGGGGGCTTTTGAGAGGGGCTTGGATGGCCACATGTATGAGAGGAAAATAGAGGGATATGGGCATTCTGTAGATAGGAGGGAATAGCTATGTCGGCACAACATTGTGGGCCGAAGGGACTGTTCTGTGCTGTGCTGTTCTATATTCACACACAGACACATGTACACATACAGATATACATAGACACACATACACATACACACACAAACATACACACACACACATATGCACACATACATGTATGTGAGCTATGGCACAGGAGTCCTTGTCCACTGCCTCCCTCCTCGTTTCTCACCTGGTTCACCCACCCTCCACCCCATGCTCCTGATTACTCTGCTGTCTCTACCTCCCAGGTGCCCACATTCTTGGCCCCCAGGCTCTGGTCGAATGCTTGGTCCACATTCCCATCCCCTGACTCTGGCCCTACACTTGGGCCGAGTTCCCATTGCCAGCTCCAGCCAAGCTCCTGGTCCAAACTGCCAACACGCAGATGTGACCATGCACCTGGTTCACAATCTCAACCCCTGGACCTGGCTCCACATCTGGCCCACATTCCCATTTCCTGGCTTTGGCTGAACATCTGGCCACACCTCATTAGCAACAACTGGTCGATCCATCATTTCAGACATCCCACTGCACTTCTTTGAATAACTATTTATGGTGCTTATCCATGGCCCTGTCATTCCAGAGTCATGTCACTACAATTCTCCATCTCACTCCTTCCTAGCCTCTCTGTCCTCGTTCTCTTACACTGTCCACTGAAGCATAAAATAAGTTTCATGTAGAGCTCCCCATCTTTCTACCAGGTGCATCTTATCTGACACAAAGGGGAAATGATAGGTGTCTGTGAGAGAGGAAGACTTGCAGGTGTACAGGGAGAGAGGGAATGGGGCTGATGGGATTGCTCCTTTGGGAGGCACCATTCATCTAGCGGGCCAAATCGCCTCCTTCTGTGTTGTTATAAGTGATGTGTTACAGACTTTCAGACCCCACATTGAGTTCAATGGTTTCAGATAATGGTTCTCCCTTTCCCATCTACACCTTCAATCTATTGATTGTTTATTAGTAAGAAATGAAAATGCAGGGAACATCCAGTGGGTCAGGTAGCATATGTCAAAAGAGAGACCAAATTAATGTTTCAGGTCCAAGATCCTTCATCAGAACTGAGAGAGAGAGAGAGAGGGAGAGGGAGAGGGAGAGGGGGAGAGAGAGGGGGAGGGGGAAGGGAGGGGGGAGAGAGAGAGAGAAGAAAAGTTAGCTTTTAGTAGTAGAAGTGGAGGAGGGATGAGTAGAGAAATGGGAGTATCACTGATAGGGTGAGACCAATTGAGGTACAGTGGCCATTAGGATCAGATTATTCTTCTTTGACTGCATTATGTATTGCTAATAGCAAGGCTGTGGAACAAGCCCAGCAGACCAGACTATGTAAATAGAAAGAGAAAAGCAGAGAAAAAAAATCGCAGGTGAATGACGGTGGCAATGGCCAGTTCTGATACAGACAGAAAGAAAGAGCAAGTTACCTAAAGTTGGGGAACTCAATATTGAATCCACAAAGTTGCAATGTCACCTGGCGGAATGTCACTTGTTGTTGCTCCTCGTTTATGTTTGATTCTCATTGACGGACAGGTCAGAGTAGAAGTGAGATGGTGAATTAAAGTGGTAGATACTCAGAAGCTCAGGACTGAACACAAAGCAATCACTCAATCTGTTCTTGGTTTCTCCATTGTAGAGGAGACAACATTGTGAAGACTTCATGCAGTGCACTAGACCAGAAGAAATGTTTCACCTAGAAAGGCTGTTTGAGCCAGGTAATAAGACAGTGTTTCACCTCCTGCAGTTGCATGGAAAATGCGATGAGACAAGGAGTGGTTGGTGGAGATGGAAGAGCAGACCAGGAAGTCACAAAGGGAGCGATCTTTCAAAATGCTGAGAGGGGAAAGAAGGGGAACATATGCCTGGTGGTGGACTGTTGATGGAGCTGGTGGTAATTGCAAAGAATGATCCATTGAATGCAGAGACTGGTGGGGTGAAAGATGAGGATCAGGAGATCTCTGTTCTTGCTCTGTTCAGCGAGACAGGAGTTGAGAACAGAAGTGTGGAAAACAGATGAGATGCAGACAAGGATTCTGTCCACTGACGTAGAGGGGAAGAAATGATTAAGGGGAAAGGAAGGTTTCAAATACATTTGTGCGGAATGTTTTTTCTTTGAAGCAATGGAAACGGAGGAACATTGGGAGAATGGAATGGAGTTGTTGCAGGTGACAGGGTAAGGGAAGTATAGTCAGGATAGCTTTGGGAATGTGTGGGTTTGAATTGGATGTCTGTGGCTAGACTACCCTCTGAGATGGAGGTGCGGAGATTCAGAAAGGCAAGGGTAGAGTCAAAGATAGACTTATGATCAACCTATTATCCCTTTTGTCATTTAATCTCTCTCGATATCCACCTTACCATTGACAGAGGGGACGATTTCCCTTTGTTTTTTACCTCCCAATGAGCCCTCACCAACCCCACTTTATTAATGCAGCTGAAAAAATATGCATGTTCTAATTAATAATTAATGAAATGTTAATTTTGTTTCTCTCTCCATGGATGCTCATATGCCTTTTGGTCTGCTGAGCATTTCCAGTACATTCTGTTTAATTTCAGTTTACCAAGAGCAGCATTATTTTGCTTTTGTAAATAAATTAGTTATTAGTGTTCTGTTGCCTGGAACAGATTTATTGTAAAAACATAAGTAGTTCACGGATCATTAATGAATATTTCCACATCCATTTCCTCAAACTGTATTCAGAAGCTGCTCTGCTTTGCTTGTTTAGGTATTAATTCCTCCCCCTTAAGTCCAATAACGCTGAATCAGAGACATATAGAGCTACTGCACAAATCAATTGGCAACACATTTGCAATTATCATTGGAGAACTGATGTTTATTTATGAATGCACTAAATCCCTGAAAAACTCAATCTTATGCACACTAAATCAGTAACTGGAAAAAATTGGCAGCCATTATTTTTTTCCCTCATTTGCTTAGTGGAGACATGCATATATCAAAATACAGAATGAATCAATTAAGGAACATAGTAGAAATATAATCATTCCACAGTGGAGCTCAAGTTTATTTAAAATAGAGCTCTCAATTGTCCCAAGCTCAGCTCCATATCCTTTGTGAGGATTGGAACATTAGTCATGTTAAGAAGGGCTGCAAGGACAAGCCAAGGAACTACAGGCTTGTGAGCCTAACATCAGTTGTGGGAAAGTTACTGGAAGGGATTCTGAGGGACAGAATTTATTTGCATTTGGAAAGGCAAGAACTGATTGGTGATAGTCAGTATGGCTTTGTTCATACTGATTGAGCTTTGATTGAGTTTTTTGAGGAAGTGATCAAAAGGATTGACGAGGGCAGGGTGATGGACATTTTCTACTTTTGACAAGGTCCTGCATCGTAGGCTGGTCCAGAAGGTTACAATACATGGGGTCCAGAGTGATATAGCAAACTGGATCCAAAATTGGCTTGGTGGTAGGAGGCAGAGTGTGGTAGTGCAGGATTACTTTTCAGATTGGAGACCTGTAGCCAATGATGTGCAACAGGGATCAGTGCTGGATCCTTTATTGTTTGTCTTATATATTAATGATTAGGAAAAGAATGATTAGTAAATTTGCAGATAACACAAAAATATATTGGACAAGGTTGTCTAAGGTTACAACAGCATCTAGATCAATTGGGAAAATGGATGAAGAAATGGATGATGGAATTTAACTCAGACAAGTGCAAAGTGATGCATTTTGGGAAATTAAAACAGTCCAGGAATGGCAGGGCCCTGGGGAGAGAAACCTTGGGGTAAAAGTACATAGTTCCCTGAAAGCAGAGACCAAGGTAGACAGAGTAGTGAAGAAGACATATGGTATGCTTGCCTTCATTGACCAAGGTATTGTGTATAGGAGTTGGGTCATTATATTGCAGTTGTCGGAATTGTTAGTTAGGCCACACTTAGATAATCATGTGCAGTTCTGGTTGCCGTGCTAGAGAAGTATGTGATTAAGCTGTTGAGAGTGAAAAAAGAATTCACAGGAATGTTGTCAGGACTGGAGGGCTTGAGTTATAAGGAGCAATTGGATAGGTTAGGACAGTTTTCCCTGGAGTGAAGGAGATTGAAGGGTGATCTTATAGAGGTTTATCAAATCATGAGGGGCATAGATAAGGTGATTAGTATTTTCCCCCGAGCAGGGGAGTAGGTGACAATAATAAACGAATACCAATACCAAAAGTTTTTCACACAGAGGGTGGTGGGTATATGGAAGGAGCTACTAGAAGAGGTAGTAGAGGCAAGTACAATTACAATGTTTAAAGAACATTTGGATTGACACATTGATTGGAAAGGTTTAGAGGGATATGGGCCAAACACAGGCAAATGGGATTAGTGTAGATAGGCTTTGTGGTCAGCATGGATGAGTTGGGCCGAAGTGCCTGTTTCCATGTCATATAACTCTATGAATCAATGAATTTAGTGCTCTGAACAACAAACATTTTCCTGGAACAGTGAGAGAGTTATCTAGATTCCAAGATTTTGCAGCAGAATTGCTGAAGTAGAGCGTGGTACATTACCTGATGACTTTTATAAATGGTGTCTCCAAACTGACTTATTTATATTAATGATTAATATTTTTATATTAAAGCCTTAATCAGTGAAAGAAATGAATTTCCTTTGTCTGATCCAAATATTATGTATAACAAATCAACAAATACTGAAAACTCGCAACAGATCAGGTTGCATCTGTAGAAAGAGAAAAAGAATTAACTATTATGGTCAAAGACCCTTTGCCAGAACCCCTCTGATTTATGGTTTACTAACTAAAATATTAACTCCCCTTCTTCCCACTGCTTTCATTTTACAATATATCTTACTTATTTTCAATCCCAAAAGTACTGATCAAGTAAAGAATCCTAAGCATGGAATTCAGAGCTCATATTAATTGTGCATAATTAGTTACTAAGTTATTTTGCATTTCACTTCTCTGTATTTTAGTTTGTTTCGGGAGAGAAAAACTTGAGATCATATATTCCAGTACTTCTTCTTGGCTGACCTTAGTTCAAGTTTTTGGATAAATATAATTTATTCCTCAGAGCATCCTCTTGGGAGAACATGATACCACTAAAAGTACAATTGTTTTTGTGATCCTGATACAGTAATTCATTTCTCTATCCAACTTAATTAACAAGAAATTACACTTTATTCAGGATGCTCACACTCAAGTTGCCCTTGCTCTCCTCTTGGGTAATAAGAAGCACATCTGAATAAGATTTATGAATATGGATTTAGAGTCATTTTGGGCATGCAGCCTAAGTTGCTGTAATCTTTAATAATTTTAATGATAGACTTTGCTTGAAGATATTACATTTTGTGATGCTGTTCAATATGGCTGTGAAAAGCATCATATGGAAAAAATGGGCATGTTCCATCCCCATTTACAGAACTGTAAATGTTAATTATCAGTGTCATGTTAGCAGACACTAATCTAAGGGGACGGAATTATAATTATTTATGATGGCTGAATGAACATTGGCAGTCTCTTATGAGTGTGTTTACCAGCAGGGGCAGGGTATTAGTTTGAGTACCAGTGTTTTCTACTTATCAATGTCAAAGTGTTCAATTGTTCACAGAGGATATGTCTAAAAAGCACCAAAAAGAGCATATCTTTGATTCAGCCTGACTGACGGTGTATAGGCAGACAGTGTAGTGGTTAGCATAACGCTTTACAGCGCCAGTGACCCAAGTTCAATTCCAGCCGCTGTCTGTAAGGAGTTTGTACGTTCTCCCTGTGTGGGTTTCCTCCGGGTGCTCCCAGAACACTACACAAAAAGATGCACTTTACTGTGTGTTTCAGTGTACGTGTGACTAATAAAGATAACCAAATCTATCTTGGATACCTAGAAGATTAAGGTGGCAGGAAACTAGATACAGGAGATCTCATTGTGGTTCAAGATAGGGTATCAATTTCTGTTTATTAATATTTGTGTAGCAAGGATTGGGGTAAGAAATCAATGGTTGGGTTTTGTTAATGGCCAGCTGGTAGTTCAGTAGAGAAGTGGCGGCTCGGATGAAAGGATATTGGCATGAAATGTCAGCCAAGGGGCCAGATATGAAGTGCATCTAGCCGCTCAGATCAGTATGTTATGGAACCGTGGCTGGACTCAGCACTAAGCCCAACATTGGTCTCTCACCACAGAGTCTGCCTGTCCTGCTGAGTATTTTCTGCATGTTCTGTTTTATTTCTGACAGAACGAACAGTTGTCACCACTCAGCAGTAATGAGGTGCTTCAAGCAGAGTTTTGCGTTCTGTTTATAAAGCCAGGAACAGGGGTTAAATCCTCCCCAGTGCGGATGGAAGGACCAGTGTCAGGCTTCAGGGCTTCATTTCAATCCTTCAGGAAGACAAAGCACCTCACACCATTTGGTGTTCTGACCTCTAAGTATAGCAGTAGCATTGCAGAAACATTGAAAATGACTGCCTTCTATCATGGTAGTTATCGAAATCTTCTCAAGCTTAGTCGGGAAGGTATGAGTGCTTCTCTGTGAGGTCACGAACATGTGTAACTTGAAATTAGCAGCACTGAGAGAGTTATTTTAGGAAAATATCTCGTGGAATTTCATCCAGCATTGGCTGAGAGTCCTGCTAAGGAATCATACAGTTACACTGCACAGAAACAGGCCCTTTGGTTCACCAAGTCCATGCCAACTATCGAGCACCCATTTACGCTATTCCCATTTATAGTCACCCTGTATTCGCATCAACTTACACAAAGCCTAACACTCACATACACATTTGACAAAAGTTGCAGTGGCCAATTAACCTACCAACCTTCATGTCTGTGGGGGAAACTGGAGCACCCAGAGGAAACCCATGTAAACCCAGAGAGAATGTGCACACTCTACACAGACTGTACAGGAGATCAGGATTATACCGGGTCACTGGAGCTTTACAAGCTGTACCGCTGTCTATTCCTGGACAATCCCAGAGACAATTAGTAGAATGAAGACAACTATTTTAGGAAACCGTCCAGCAAAATCTCATCCACTATTGGCTATGTGTCCTGCTGAGGAGGACCCTTGAGGCATGGTTGTGTTTAGTTTTGTGGGGTTGGGAAGAGCAGAAGCATTTTTCTGAGCCACAGGATATCAGGCTGTCTGAGGGAGTAGTTTACTGTTCAAGACCCAGGGGAGGAAGGACATCACAGGGCACTTGGCCTCCACCTCTAATTCCCAGGTCACTGGCTGAATACTAATGAGGCCTGGCAAAACATTACTGCTGGCCAATGGATAACATCCACCATGACATCTATCACAAGTCTTGGTCCTGCAAAAAAAATTAGCTTTTCATAAAGAACTCAGTTAATGGTGTTTCTACATTCTTCCTTCATTCCCTGCACTGTCTTGTGTTGCAGTTATTATTTGCTGAGCTCATTAGTTGTTAAACAATGCAGTGGAACTCACAAACCAACACTCACAGTCCTCATGTAAAGCAAAATTGTGCTGTCTTTCATTGATCAGACTTGGGGTTAGAAGAGGTGAAAGGGGAATACATAAAGGGAAATTTCCAGAATGAATTGGTCTCCGGATAAGGAAGGATTCCTTTCACAAGTAAAATGTGCAAATCTTGGAAGAACTCATCACAAACAATGTTTTCTTTTCAGACTTATTTGTTTCCCTTTTCCTGCCAACCATGTATTTTAGGGTGATACACCAAAGATAACAAAAACAGAAAATGCTGGACATCTTCAGTAGGTCATGTAGACTTGTGGAAAGAGAAATAGGGTTAATATTTCATTTTGATGACCTGTCACTTCCTATCTTCACAGATCTACATTTTCTAACCTTACTGAAGATCTCCAGCATCTGAATATGAACATGAGAAACAAGGCCCCTCAAGTCTGCTGCACCATTCATCAAGATCGTGGCTGATCTACCTGAATACCTTTTTCCTGCCCTGTTCTCATATCCCTTAATTCTTCTTATATCCAGAATTGCATCAATCTCAGATTGTGATGCAATCAATGAATGAGTCTTTGCAGCCTTCCAAGGGAGAGAATTCCAAAGATCTCACGTCCTCTGAGTGAAGAAATTTCTTCTCATTTTAACTTGAAATGATCTTCCCCTTATTTTGATTCGGTGACCCCTGGTTCTACACTTCTCAGTCAGAAGAAATATTCCCCTGATATCTATCCTGTTTTAACTGGTTTAATGGGGTGACCTCTCATTCTTCTAAACTCTAATAAATAAAGGTCAAGCCAACTCAGATTCTCCTTATATGACAGATCTGCCATCCCAAGAACCAGTCTGGTGAATCCTTATTGCATCCTTCTATAGTAATTGGTATTGGTATTGGTTTATTATTGTTACTTGTACCAAGGTACAGTGAAAAACTTGTCTTGCATACCATTCGTACAGATCAATTCATTACACAGTGCATTAAGGTAGTACAGGGTAAAAACTATAACAGAATACAGGGTAAAGTATCACAACTACAGGGAGGTGCATTGCAAGTAGATAATAAGGTGCAAGGTTCTACAATCTGCATAACAAGGTAGATTGTGAGGTCAAGAGTCCATCTCATCATATAAAGGAACTGTTCAATAGTCTTATCAGAGTGGAACAGAAGCTGTCCTTGAGCCTGGTGGTATGTGCCCTCAGGCTCCTGTATCTTCTGCTTGACAGGAGAGGGGAGAAGAGAGAATTACCTGGGTGGGTAGGGTCTTTGATTATGCTGGCTGCTCCACCAAGGAAGCGAGAGGTATAGACAGAGTCCATGGAGAGGAGTTTGGTTTCTGTGATGTGCTGGGCTGTGTCCACAACTCTCTGCAATTTATTGTGGTCCGGGGCAGAACACTTACCATACCAAGCCATGATGTATCCAGATGGGATACTTCCTATGGTGCATTGATAAAAGTTGGTGAGTGTCAAAGGGTACATGCTAAATTTCTTTAGCCTCCTGAGGAAGTTGAGGCTCTGGTGAGTTTTCTTAGCCATGGCATCCACGTGGTTGGACCAGGGCAGGCTATTTGTGATGTTCACTCCTAGGAACTTGAAGCATCCTTTGTTTTTGAAGTAAGTACATCTTTTTAATTTAAGAAGACCAAAGGTTATACAACGATACTCCAGGTCTGGTCTCGCCAAGGCCTTATATAATAGTAGATTTTGTTTTAGTTTTTAATCACTGGTCCACCATCTGCATCCTTCTTAAAACCTTCTAGGGTTGATATATTATTGATTTATTTAATGTATCATCTGGCTAACCGCAAGATTTGTAAGGCAGGTTTAACTATAGTGTATCAAGTGATTTCTTTTGTGAATGAAATAATTTTAGATATGCTTACAGGTTCTATAAATGACTCTAAATTTGGCCATTTATTGGGTGTTAAATGACTGACCACCCAATATGCCAGGCATGAAGCACGCATGTAGTTCTGTCCTGAAGTTCATTCCCATATTCCTACAAAAAAAGAAAAAGGAATTGTGTGATGCCCATTCAAGAAGCATGCAAATGTGTGTAAATAAGGGGTCTTATGCCATTTTGAGGCTACAGGCACCAGCACAGAGCCTAGCTGGACCAAAATTTCCAGGCCTGAATGTGACCGAGGAACCATCCACCATTGCATAACTACATTCTCGCAGACCCAGGTGATAGAGAAATGATTCCACCCAACATTACCCCAAAGCTATTTTTTATATAATTTTTCTTTATCAGTATGTGGATGTCAATTGCATTTCCCATCACTAATTATCTACAAGAAGGTGGTGGTGAACTGTGATCTTGAATCGCTGCAGTCCTTCCGATGGAGGTACCACCACATCATTGTTATGTCATAAATTGTAGGACTTAGACCCACAATGGTGCAGTTCGTGGAGCTTCTGTTCCACAGCACCAGCACTCTGGGTTCAATCCTGACTTCTGGTGCTGTCTATTTGGATTGTGCCCACTCTCCCTGTGATTGCTTGGGTTTCCTCCAGCTGTTCCAGTTTCCTCCCACATCCCAAAGATGTGTGGGCTGGTAGATAAATTGGCCACTGTAAATTGTCCCCAGTGTGCAGGTGTTTGGCAGAATCTGGTTGGGGATGGAGGGGGGGGGGGGGTGGCAGGAGGAGGGGATGGGAGTGTGGTTGTAGGGAACATGGAGAAAATATAAAACAAGATCAGTGTAGGACTAGTACGGATGAACGCTTGATGATCAGCATAAACTTGGTGGGCTAAAGGTCCTGTTTCCACATTAATTGAGTTTTTCGAGGAGGTGACAAAACAAATTAATGAAGGTAGAGTGGTGGATTTGGTGTATATTGACTTTAGCAAGGTGTTTGACAAGGTTCCCCATGGTAGGCTCATCCAGAACATCCTGAGGCATGGGATCCGTGGAGACTTGGCTGCATGGATTCAGAATTGGCTTGCCCACAGAAGGCAGAGGGTGGTAGTAGAGGGAGTATATTCTGCCTGGAGGTCAGTGACCAGTGGTGTTCCGCAGGGATCTGTTCTGGGACCCCTGCTCTTTGTGATTTTTATAAATGACCTGGATGAGGAAGTGGAATGGTGGGTTAGTAAGTTTGCAGATAACACAAAGGTTGGAGGTGTTGTGTATAGTGTAGAAGGTTGTCATAGATTACAACAGGACATAGACAAGATGCAGAGTTGGGCGGAGAAGCAGCGGATGGAGTTCAATCCGGAAAAGTATGAAGTGGAATACTTTGGAAGAATGATCTTGAAGGTGGAACACAACGTTAATGGCAGGACTCTTAGCGGTGAGGAGGAACAGAGGGATCTTGGGGTCTAAGTCCATAGATCCTTCAAAGTTGTTGCACAAGTTGATAGATTGGTTAAGAAGGCGTATGGTGTGCTGGCCTTCATTAGTCAAGGGGTTGAATTCAAGAGCTGTGAGGTAATTTTGCAGCTCTATAAAATTCTGGTTAGACCACACTTAGAGTATTGTGTTCATTTAGGGTCACCTCATTATAGGAAGGATGTGGAAGCTTTAGCGAGGGTGCAGTGGAAATTTACAAGGATGCTGCCTGGATTAAAGAACATGTCCTATGAGGAAAGGTTGAGCGAACTAGGGCTCTTCTCTTTGGAGCAACGGAGGATGAGAGGCGAATTGATAGAGGTGCATAAGACTGTGAGAAGGAAAGATAGAGTAGACAACCAGCACCTTTTTCCCAGGGTGGCAATGGCCTATACCCAAGGACATCCATTTAAGGTGAGTGGAGGAAAGTTTAGGGGAGATGTCAGAGGTAGGTTTTTTTACACAGAGAATTGTGGGTGCCTGGAACGCACTGCCGGGGTGGTGGTAGAGGCTGATACGATACAGACATTTAAAAGACTCTTAGATAGGCACATGGATGTAAGAAAAATGGAGGGTTATGGGCTGTGTAGGAGGGAAGGGCGAGATTGATTGTGGGTTAGGTTTATATAGGCCAGCACAGCATCATGGGCCAAAGGGCCTGTACTGTGCTGTACTATTCTATATTCTATTACTTTATAACCCGATGATAATGAAGGAATGACAATGTATTTGCCAGTCAGGATGTTATGTCACTTAGAGCAGAAATTAAAAGTGGAGGCATTCCCATGTGCACTTACTTAAGATCTGAGGCTTAATAACCATCAGGCCCTATTTCATTTGTGTCCACTGTAATTATGGCATTTAATTCCACTTGAAATACTCCTATCATCTGATGTTGAGATTTCACAGATTTCACAGAGATTGGAAATCCCAAGACATTTTCTACTTTTAGAATGGTATTTGTCTGTTTACAAATGTGAGCTTTGTGATTTAATTGGTTATTTGCTGGTATTAAAATGTCACAGAATGTAATTTTATTGGCTTCTAACCTCCAACACATTAAGACTATTAAACAGCATTGCAGAGGCCATTTTGCACATCCAGTGCCACAGATAATATGAGTCATTATGGTTTTCCAACATCATGGGAAAAAGGGACATAACATTATTATTTGAAACTTCTGTCCAGAACACTGAGCATCTGGAATGTGTTTTTAAGAATGCAATGCTTGAGGACATAAGTGCTGAAAGTTGCAATAAGCCTTTGACAGCTGTATAATGGCCTTGCAAATCTGTTCTCAAGTGTAATGCTGTTTGTAGTTGGCTACATTTGATTAAAGAGCATTCAAGTAGACAAGTTTTTGAAACAAAAGTTTCACCATAATAAAGACTGCATTTACTTAAAGATACCTGTATTGGTCTTGGTATTGGTTTACTATTGTCCCTTGTACCGAGGTACAGTGAAAAGCTTGTCTTACAAACCGATTATACAGGTCAATTCATTACACAGTGCAGTTACATTGAGTTAGTACAGAGCACATTAATGTAGTACAGGTAAAGACAATAACAGTACAAAATAAAGTGTCACAGCTACAGAGAAAGTGCAGTGCAATAAGGTGCAAGGGCACAACAAGGTAGATCATGAGGTCAGAGTCCATCTCATTGTATAAGGGAACTGTTCAATAGTCTTATCATAGTGGGGTAGAAGCTGTCCTTAAGTCTGGTGGTACGTGCCTTGAAGGTTGCCATGTCGAATATACCATTATTTGTTTACCTGTATTCAAACAGCCCTAAACAAGTAAAGTACAATGCAATGTAAGACTGCATATCCTTGCTCGGCTTGAATAAATATTAGGATTTGTAAGAGCATTGCTCAATCCATTTTTGACTCATATTGGTGCATTACATGATTATATGTTCCATCTTCTCACCTCCTGCTCCTCCTCCCCAGAATAATCCTATTCTAAACGATGCGCACACGTTCTTTCCACTGAAGCATTGCAGCAGTACTGACACCACACTTCAGGAAAAATCTATTGGCCATGCAGGGAGTCTTGGCTGCAATTACCAGAATGATACCTGGATTCCAATAGGTAAATTACATGAAGGTATTACACAAACATGTGCTATATTACCTGGAATTTAAAAAAAAACAAGGTTGCAAGTGATTTGATTGAAATTTTAAATGCATTCAGGAAAAGTCATAAGTTTGGTAGTTCTGTTGGTTAATCAAGGTTGGTGAACAGAGATTAGCTCAGGAAATACCCTGTTTGTCAAAGTTGTTCTTTGGAGGGAGGTAACTATGAGGACCAATGGCAAAAGTATTGGATGTTTCCCAATTCGATTTGAGCAAGGCATTTGGAAAACATCAGAAAAATAACAGCTCATGAGATGTGAGGAAAAGTGGCACATTGGATCTAAGAGAGGGCTCAGTGGCAGAAAACCTAGGGTAACTAATGGCCAAGAGGCTATTTTACCTGGAAGGCTATTGAAGAGGTGTTCTACTTTTATGTTCCACTTTCAGTATTCATTATTTTATGTTTTGAGGTATCCATCAATGATTGTAGTGGTCATGATTAAAAAGTTTGGAGCTGATGCAAAAAATGGCCAAGGAATGTTGGAATTGAATTGATCTATGCTTTTATGTGAGAATAAAAAATGATGTTGACTGCAGGAAGATATCAATGAACTACACGTGGACAGAAAACTGACAAATCAAATTCCTTCTGGAGGAGAGTGAGGAAGAACATTTGGAGAGGACAAAGAGGTAAGGGAACACATGACAAAGGTAGGATACTGGGAAGTGTAGAGGAATAGAGGACAATGGAGTGAAGTTCCTTGAGAGTAGCAGGGGAGTGAGATAGTGACATATGAGATCGTATTCTTTGATTGTTGGGGGGTGGGTCATATGGGTAACACTAGAACTGTACAAAAAGTCACAAGTAGAAAAAAATTTCATACAGTTCTGGTCTTATTACAGGAAAGGGTGTAAAATATGGAGATTTAAGAGGATATTGGAAAGGATGGAGAAGTTGTGAGGAAAGGTAACAAGTAAAAGAGTTAGAGGGACCTGAAGATTTTTTTTTCACGAAAGCCATGCTTGATTCTGGAATTTCCTACCCGAATGGAAGTTGGAAGCTGAAATCCTTGTTAGCTTTAGAAAGTTCCCGTCAGGGCACTTGAAATCCAACACCCCGGAGTCAATAGACGAGAGCTGAAACACCTAGGAACAATATTACTGGTCTAAAAATTAGTGATTTGCCTTTGAGGGGTGAAATTAGGATGCACTGCTACATATGAATATTTGGAGCTCTCTTCTGGAAATAACATTTGTTGCAAAGTCAATTATTAACTCTAAATCTGAGATTTTGGTCAAGCAAGGGCATTGTGGGACATGGGGAGGAAGAGGAGTAATGGAGTTGGATCACACACTAGCCCTCAGGGTTGTGATGTGGGGTGGGATGGAGACTGGGGCTGAATGGTCATCTCTTCTTATAGTCCTTATACTTCATTGGAATACAGTTCTGAGTCAATGTGAACATTTATGCTTCCACTAGTGTTTTGTTTCCATTTATAGTTATTATGGGTGCAGAGTTTTATTACGTGGTTAAAAATTAAATCTCAAAGAATGTTTAGTTCTCCATTGAGTAATAATGGCAATTTCCACTTTATCGTGACTAAATTGGTAATAATTTGAATGATACTCATGAACATACACCAAGATATTTTGATTCTATTGCAAGTATTTTCAAACTATTTGCAATTATTTAACAATTCAATATTATAATGATAAATTTTCTCTTAAAATTCATGGACAAAGAAGCATGGTGGGGGGCATGTAAAATGGGAAACTCTGTGTAATTTTCAAATGCTCAATGAAGTCCATGCACATTAGGGACCTTAGTGCAGGGGTGTAAAACTACAAGTGAGGACAGTTTGACCACAGTCCCTTCCCATTTCTCTCCTGGTGACATTGAATAATTTTCCCTGTGGAACAACAACCAGTAATGAATCTTCTGTCCTTTGTGTCTCAATATGCGATACAGTGGTGGACCTTACTTGTGAAATTTAGCGGCAGCTGCCACTATTTCATGGCTTTGTTGCATGGAACCAGTTTCTATTCTAATATCTTTAGGATTTATTTTGTCCCTCCATTGGGTGGAAAACAGATGGATGTGCAGTTAAAGTAGCCAGTGAGAGGTACATGCTCTGTTTCCTGTGTGGTCAAACCTCTTTTTCCTCTTTTGAATGGAAACCAAAACTGTTCTCCTTTGATTAAACAGATTGGATTCTAATAATATCACTGAAGCCTAGTTAAAATGTGAACCAGGCTATGGCATAGCAAAGTCTTCCTGGTGTTCAACATGGCAGGAAAGAAACTGAAGCCAAAAGAAACAAAGAAAGGTAAATTGACCTCATTATTTTAAACTTCCCTTCTCAGGCCAGAAGAAGCAAGAATTTAGTGAAGGAACATTTGGGTCCCTCTACCTATACTTTCATCTTCTCATCCTGTTGACCCTCTCCCAACTATTCACCTGTACCAAGAGACTACTTCTTTAAGTCAAGTAACCATGGGCTGTCACCTGACATCTTGCTGCTCTTCATCAGCCATCTGTAGCTTCCAACCAGGTTTAATCTGGAACCAATGAAAATGAAACCCAGGAATTAAATCTCCTGATATCTCAGGTGAGTGGAGATCTCAGTCAGACAACACCAACCTTGGTGTTAAAGTCAGGGCTAATTTATGTTTCAATATATAGATTTAAGTAATCAACATCTGTGGATAGGGGATTACCAAGAGAGAGAGAAAGGCAGAGAGAAATTAATGATACACATGCAGGTGGTGGGTAGTGTCAGTCCAGGGAGAGTGGTTATAGTGGTTGTGGCTGGGTGGGGGCTGGAAGTGTAGCGGTTAGCATAACGCTATTACAGCACCAGCGACCCAGGTTCAATTCTGGTCGCTGTCTGTAAGGAGTTTGTATGTTCTCCTCGTGTCTGCGTGGGTTTCCTCCGGGTGCTCTGGTTTCCTCCCACATTCCAAAGACGTATGGTTTAGGAAGTTGTGGGCATGCTATGTTGGTGCTGGAAGTGTGGCGACACTTGCGGGCTGCCCCCAGAACACTCTACACAAAGATACATTTCACTGTGTGTTTTGATGTACATGTGACTGATAAAGAAATCTTATCTTATCTTATTTCTTGCACATGAGTGGAGCTGACAGGGAACTTGTGGACCAGTCTCACCTCTGACCAGCAGTTCTGTGAGAGCAGTCACTGACTAACCTTTTGCAGATCAATGCATTGCTGACTTCCTCACCTGTGTAATAACATTTGGAGGTCATAAATTAACTGCAGGCCACTGCATCTGATCACTCCACAGCAGGACTCACCTGAAGTCCATCACTAAAACACAGTGGTTAAGAGAAAAAAAGTTGGCTTCATTTACATTCAAACTTTCAGCTTAACATCACCCACAGTTGCTGAAGTCATACTCACCCAGCTGAAAAACAATCTGACAGCCTGCAAAGCCAGCTGTTAATGACTCTGAATGTTTCTGAATGTGCTGCATGTTGTGGAATCGAAACACTCAAAATATATTAAAAACAAATAAAATACAATGAATATGACAAGTTTCAAAAATAAAACAAGTTAAAAACATCATTAAATAATAAAAGCATTAAGGCAAATTTAATTCTAAAAAAATGTAATTTTTCTTACAGTTATCCTTTTTGCTTGCAGCCATTCCTCTCCATTTACATGAATGAGTTTTTTTCTTCGTCCACCAGGTCTAATCAGGTGTAGGTTCAGTAGGTACATTGCTCAATCATACTGGTAGATAACTTAGCAAGTTGGCACACCACCTGAAGCTCAGGGGGGTCCAATGTCAGAACGCAGCCAGGAATTTGTGAAAGAAGTCATGCCGGCAGATTTGGAGCTTTGGAGGAAATTCAGCTCACATGAAACTAATAGTATGTCCCCCAAAATACTGAAACTTTTGTAATTGTTTCTCAAATGGAAATCATAGGTAAGTACTATTCTTTAGTGAGGCTGTCTGCGAAATCTTCTTCAAGCAAAGGGTACAAAAATCCATGTGTCGGAAATTATCCCAAATTCAGAACAATTCTCAGGATCTGTTCACGATCATTGACTGACAAAGTCTCCCATTGGGGATGGAAATTTATAACTTTCCAACATCTGCTCCTGACATTAGACAGAGACAATTCTTTATGCCATGACCTACGGGTGATGAGCATCCTGTTGACTCAGCTGCTAGTCTCCTCCATCTACCATATAGGTGGAATGAGACAGCCAGGGTTAATCAAAGTCTAATTTTACTGTGCTCCTGGCTAATAATGGTTGTATAATTAAATTCACCATCGTGTCAGTAAATCGTGCTTCTGAGGCAGTTTTTCTATCCTTGCTTGAAAGTTTCCTGCTTGGTACATCTGCAGAAGTGGAAAGTCCATTTCCTGCTCTGGTGTGAGAGTTTAATATTGACTGAACTGAAGTGAGATATTGGCCACCATAAGCCAGCTAATGAGGAACTCTAGCAATTAGAGCTGCTTATAAATACACTGAGTTTCATCACATATTTATTTTGCAATACCATCTACACTTTTTTACAAAAATGAGAGTACAAATAGCAGGTTGATCGCTTTTATTACAAAAAAAATGCAGTGCTAATCATTGTCTTGCCACTAATTTTAAAGGTCTTACATTTATAGAGTGTTTTTCATAACCTAATGATATTTAAAGTTATATCACCGTTGTTACCTAGGAAACTTGGGCATAAATTGCATACAAACAGAATGAAGGTAAAATCCAGATATTCTGTTTTAGATCTTGGTGGAGGGATAGACTTTGGCTGGGACACTGTGATGCTCCACCTCAAAATAGATCTTTTGCATTTACCTGAAAGGAAGGACAAGAGCCCAGAAAGTCCTTTGCACAACTCTGAATAAAACTGTGTTACACAGTTGAATATTTATTGTGACCTGGAGTTGGATAATATTGTGTCAATTTCTGCATGTCCTGGCCCCTGTCTGTTTTGGCGAAATTTGCATAAACCCGAGCAGCTCTTTCTCAGCGGATGCCATCTCTCTGGCCCTACATTCAGCTCTGGAGCATCTGGACAGTAAAGGCACCTACGTTAGACTATTGTTTATTGACTACACCTCTGCCTTCAATACAATAATTCCAAGCAAGCTTGTCCCCAAACTCCGAGACCTAGGACTCAACACCTCCCTCTGTAACTGGATCCTTGACTTTCTAACAAACAGACCGCAATCAGTGAGGATAGGCAGCAATACCTCCACCACGATTATTCTCAACACTGGTGCCCCAGAAGGCTGCGTCCTCAGCCCTCTACTCTACTCCCTATACACTCATGACTGTGTGGCCAGGTTCTGCTCTAACTCCATCTACAAGTTTGCGGATGGTACCACCTCTGTAGGGCGTATCTCAAACAGCGATGTGTCGGAGTACAGGAAGGAGATAGACAGCTTAGTGGAATGGTGTCATGACAACAACCTTTCCCTCGATGTCAATGAAAGAGCTGGTCATTAACTTCAGGAAAGGGGGCGGTGTACATGCACCTGTCTACATCAATGGTGCTGAGGTCGAGAGGGTTGAGAGCTTCAAGTTCCTGGGAGTGAGCATCACCAACAGCCTGTCTTGGTCAAGTCATGTAGAAGCCATGGCCAAGAAAGCTCACCAGTGCCTCTACTTCCTCAGGAGGCTAATGAAATTTGGTTTGCCCCTTTGACTCTCACCAGTTTTTACAGATGCACCATAGAAAGCACCACGGCTTGATATGGCAACTGCTCTGCCCAGGACCGCAAGAAACTGCAGAGAGTTGTGGACACAGCCCAGCGCATCACGGACACGAGCCTCCCCTCCTTGGACTCTGTCTTTACCGCTCGTTGTCTTGGTGAAACAGCCAGCATAATCAAAGACCTCTCCCACCCGGGACATTCTCTCTTCTCTCCTATTCCATTGGGTAGAAGATACAGGAGCCTGAGGGCATGTACCACCAGACTTAAGGACAGCTTCTACCCCACTGTGATAAGACTATTGAATGGTTCCCTTATATAATGAATGGACTATGACCTCACAATTTACCTTGTTGTGACCTTGCACCTTATTGCACTGCACTTTCTCTGTTGCTGTGACACTTTACTCTGTACTATAATTGTTTTTACCTGTACTACATCTATGCACTCTGTACTCACTCAATGTAACTGCACTGTGTAATGAATTGACCTGTATGACCGGTTTGGAAGACAAGTTTTTCACTGTACCTCGGTACAAGTGACAATAATAAACCAATACCAATAACAATACCAATAAACTTCTCAGTGTAAAAAGTGATGTGAATGATGGTATAATGCCCAGAACTTTCACACTCATGGCGCTGAGAAAAAACAGTTCTTAGTTATTCACAAAACAAAGAGCTTTTACTGATCTGTGAAAGCCAGTAAATCCACTGGACTCAATCACCTGCATTCCAAAAGATGGAATTAGAATGTGATGGCTAAGGAGATAATGGATGCACTGGTTGTCATTTTCCAAACCTTCATAGATCATAGAACGTTTCCTTAAGATTAGAAGGTGGCAAATATAACTCCGATGGGAGAGAGAAAGTCAGGATTTACAGACTAATTAGCCTAATGTTAATGGTAAGGAATACGCGAGAACCTATTACTTAGAGAGTGCTAGCGAAGCACAGAAAATAATAATAGGATTGAGCAGTGTCAGCAGGGATTCACGAAAGAGAAATTATGTTTGACACATCTGCTGAGGTTGCAATTAGCAGAATAGATAAAGGGGGGTGGTGTTAAAGGTTGTAGTGTATTTGGACTTTCAGAAAACCTCCAATAATCCATTTAAGGTGAGAGGGGGTAGGTTCAGAACAGACGTGAGGGGTACGTTTTTTACTGAGAGAGTGGTAGATGCCTGGAATGTGTTGCCTGATAGGGTGGTGGAGGCAAACTCATTGGGGGCTTTCAAGAAGGGCTTGGATAGGTACAGGAATGAGAGGAAAGTAGAGGGATATGAGCATTCTGTAGGCAGGAGGGAATAGCAGTGTCAGCACAACATTGTGGGCCGAAGGGCCTGTTCTGTGCTGTACTGTTTTATGTTCTAATGTGCTTTAGAGGAGGTTTTCAAGGAAAAGTAGAACACATAGGATTGGGGGCAATGTACTGACAATGACTGAGGATTGGCTAACAGATGGAAAACAGAGAACAGGAATAAATGGGTTATTTTCAAGTTGGGAGGTTGTATCTAGTGGAATTACACAGAGATCAGTGCTGGGGTTCCAGCTGTTTACATGCTATGTTGATGATTTGCATGAAGGGAACAAGCTTGCCAATGATGCAAAGCTGGAAGCCAGAGTGGATCATGAGGATGATGCAAAAAGGTGTTGGAGGATATGGATAGGCTAACTGAATGAGCGAGAATCAGAGAGAAAGAATATAATGTGGAAAAATGTGAGCTCATATACTTTGGTAGAAGAACAGAAATGAGAAGTATTTTTCAAATAGTGATACTGAAAGGTGCTGGCATTCAGAGGGAACTGAGTGTCCTTGTAAATGAATCACTGAAAGTTAATGTACAGATACACGAAGAAATTAAGAAGACAAACGCTGTGATGACCTTTATTGTAAGAAGATTTGAAGATAAGAAAAGACATGTCTTAGTGCAGTTACATAGGAACCTGCCGAGAACACTCCTGTAATATTTTGAACAGATCTGGTCTCTCAACCTAGGGAAGAATACATCTGTATTACATGGAGTATAACAAAGGTTCATCAGTTTGATTTTTGAGATGTGGAGGACAGCGGTTGTCCTGTGAGAAGAGATTAGGCAGACCAGGCCCCCACTCTCAAGATTATAGAAAAATGAGGAGATCTTATTGAAACATTCTTATTGGGTGTGAAATAATTGATTCAGTAATGATGTTTCTCATGGTTGCAATGTCTAGACCAAGGGCTCACAGTCTCAAAATAAGTAACCCATTCAGGACTGAGATGAGAAGACATTTCTTTATGTCCAGGGCAGGTGAAATTCTCTATATTCAGGTGAGAGATCAATAGACTTTTGGATATTAAGGGAATCAAAGGAAGGTGATGTTGAGGTAAAAGATCACCTGTAGTCAAATTAAGTGGTGGAACAGACCAGAGTGGCTGAATATTTTTGCATTAACATCGAGCAAGTTTGTTGATTTTATCACTATTTAAAGGATCACCCTGCAAATATTTGGACACATGCCTGTTACAGCTTCAGAAGTGACTGCAGTATTTAACCACATCCAAAGGCCACGGAGTCAGTTACAATTAAGAGGGCGTACTCCTCACAAACATTCAGCTGCTGAGATAATCATGCATTGGGTGCCTCAGTGGTGACACTGCTGGCAGCACTCCATTATTGGAGGGGTTTCAAACTGTGGGAAAGTAGTTTATACTGTATTTGGTTCTCACTCATATTTCCCTTATTTGGCTCATTGAATCTATGCCAGCTCTCGGAGCACACCGATCAGTTCCATTCCCTCACTTATTTCCCCTATAGTCTATTCATTCCCACATGCCCACCGACTCTCCCTGATTCTCCCACCACCCACCTACACCAGGGACAATTTACAGTAGCCAATAACACCAACTCGCATGACTGTGGTATGTGGGAGGGAAAAAGAACACCCAGGGAAACCCATATAGTCACAGGGAAAGCCTGCAAACTCTAGACAGACAATACCTGAGTTCAGGATCAAAACCAGACCACTAGAGCTAGGCGGCAACAGCATTAACTGCTGCACCACTCCTGTGCCAAAGGCACGTCTGTCAATGAAGATACTAACCCAGAGAATCTTTGGAGTCACCGTGTCTCTCATGAACAACCTTCCCAAACTAAGATATGTGACATTCTGTGGGAAAACCTTTGGCCATACTCTCATGCCTTGACTGCTCTCTCTGGGGAGTCATAGAGTCATACAGGATAGAGCTAGTACCTTTCACCCACTGCATCTGTGCCACCCAGAAAGTACCTATTTATTCTAATCCAAGTTACCAGCACTCAGCCCTTCACTTCCAAAGCCATGGTATTTAATGTAGTCTTCTGAATGCTTTTTATTAAATGTTGTGAGAGCAACTGCCTCTACCTGGATGGAAAATGTTCCTTCTTTAAATCCTGTCTAAATCTCCTATTCCTTATCTTAAACCAGTGCCCTCTGGTGAAATATACCTCAGCTGAGGGGAAGGTTACTCACTATCCACATTGTCAATGCCCCTCATAACTTTGTATATTTCTGTTAGGACCCCTCTCAGCTGCTTCCACTCTAGCCAATGCAGTTCTTCTCTTAACTGAAACACTCTATTCCAGGCAACATCCTGATGAATCTCCTCTGTAACCTCTCCAGTGTAATCAAATCTTTCCTTTAATGTGGTGAAGAGAAGTGCATGCAGTGCTGCATCTGCAGCCTAACTAATGAGTGAAAACCACCCTAATGTCAAACTGAATTTTGGTCATATAATTGAGAACCATAGAACAATACAGCACAAAACAGGCCCTTCGGCCCACCACGTTGTGCCAACCTTTAAACCACACCTAAGACTATTGATGTATGAAGATGATGCATTTCTTCAAGGAAGCTTTGAGCACATTTTTGAACATTTTCCTCAGTTATTTGGTAATCGTAATAAGGTGTCTGTTTTGGGAGTTAGGTTTGCTTGTCTCCCTAGCTGAGGGACAAATACTGTCCAGAGTAATGGGAACAACTATGATAGCAATGTTTAAAAGGCACTTAGCCAGGCACATGAACAGGCAGGGAATGGAGCATTAGAAATAAACATAGTTCTACAGCATGGAAATAGACCCTTCAACCGAATAGGTCCATACTGATCACTTTGCCCATCTACACTAATTTAATTTGCCCGCATTAGACCCACATCCTTCTGTGCCTGTCTAAATGCCTCTTGAACATAGTGATTGTATCTGATTCCAGCATCCCCTCTGGCAGCATATTCCAGGTATCAAGCATTCACTGTGTAAAAAAACTTTCCCTTTTTTAAAACTCCTTCCTCTCACTTTAAACCTATGCTTTCTTGCTTTTGATACCCCTACCATGGGAGAAGGATTCTGATTATCTACTCTACCTATGCCTCTCAAATTTTAATCAGGTCATTGTTCAGCCTCCTTCACTCCAGGGAAACAAGACCAGCCTATCTAATCTCTCTCCATAACTAAAGTCCTCCAATCCAGGTAATATCATGGTGAATATCTTCTGCCTTTCTCCAGTGCAACCACATCCTTCCATTAGTGCGGTGACCAGAACTGTACACAATTATCCAAGTGCAGCGATCAAGTATTTTGTAAAGTTGCAACATAACGTCTGATCTATTGTCTCCTGATTTATGAAGGCAAGCATGCCAGAAACCTTCTTAGCCACCTTATCAATCTGTGCTGCCACTTTCAGGGGACTTCAGCCCCAAGGTCTCCTGTTCATCAACGTTTCTTAGCGCCCCACTATTTGCTGATTATGTCCTATTTGAATTCCCAAAGTGCATCACCACATACTGTTGGGATTAAATTCCATCTACTAAAGCTCTGCCCAGCTTTCCATTTGATCTATATCCTACTGTAGACCATAGACAACATTCCTCGCCATCCACAACACCACCAATTTCCGTGTCATCCACAAACATAGCCATGAATAATATAAAAGAGAAACAGAAAATGCTGTATCTGTGGAAAGATCTGTGGAAAGAGAAAAAAAATGATGAACTCCCTGCAACTTCTCTCCAAGTGATAATAAAAGATTCATTCCCTTGCCTCAGGTGCTTCTCCAATTCAGCTGAACCCAAACCTTACATAGAAGTTTCATTGTACCTTTGGTTATTACCCTGGGAGTCTTGGTACCTGTGGCTTCTTACTGGAAAATGTTCTCCATAACTCAACCTATCAATCAAAAGCTTAAATGTAACTCTTGTTATAATACCTGTTTAATGTAGAGGTAAATGGAGTAGAGTATTTTCTGCAGTGTTGATCATTTACAAATGTAGAGGGAGCCTAGGAATCATAGTAATTATGCTATTAAGTCATATTAACTACAAATGAGTCTATTGATTTCATTAGGACATGGACTTCATTCCTGCAATACTTCCATTAGTATCAGGCATACTCATACAAGTGCTTTTAAATACAGAAGGGAAATCTCTGTAAAATTCACACTGGCATGATGGATAAGCATATGACATGGTCCCGTTTACATTTTGAACCACAACTTTCCCATTCCTTACTGATCAAACAAATCTAATCATGTTGCTGTAATTTGCTCAAGACTTAAACCTTGAAACATATAGTAGCCTTTAATGTAGCAATAGATTTTAGAAAGTAAACAATGACAGATAGAGAATGAAAAGTTGAGGTTGAAACTGTTCTGGACTACAAGAATAACATAGATTAATGAGCTGTTCTGCAGTGAGTCTCAGGCCTTAAATTTCCACTTTCCTAACTGTCTCAGCAGATTGAAGCTGAAAGATTTAACTACTAGTTCTTATAATATATTCTTTGCTAATTTGAAAGAAATACTTTGAATTCTCCAGTGACAGAGAAGCAGGTGAGCACAGTGCAATTGCCAAAATAACCAGAAGATGGCAGAAGCTTAAATGTTTTTTAACTAGCTCAGACTCAGAAGTGTCCAAAAAACAGACCCTGGGATCATTTTTTTTTGCATTTAATATTTGAAAGTTGTGAATAAAAACAGCTAAATTACATTAACTTTAGCACTATATCTCTTTCTCACACTAAATACTTATTTGAATTAATTAATGAAAATAAACTTCAAACATTGCTTCACACAATCCAAAATAGCTATGATAATCTTTCCATAATTTATAGCTTAAGCCCCATGCATTGAAATCCAACCCCTGCCATAAACTCCTCTACTTCCTTTTGCTTAAGAGAGCATAAACCTCTCTATTCTTTCTCCCCTTTTAAGCTCTGTCTACAAACCTACATCACTGGCAAAGTTTTTGTTGACAACTCCTTGGATTTCTACCTTTGGATGAGACCCTATACTTACCTATCCCTCTGGTCAGTGTTTCAAATTTTCTTTAATATTTATTCACGAGGCGTGGGTATCAATAGCAGGGTCACCATATTGTCCATTCCAAAGACTCTTGAATTGGGAGGCTTGCTGGATCATTTCAGAGGGCTGTTGAGAGTCAAACAAATTGATATGGGTCTGCAGTCACAAACAGGATCAGGATAGAGAATTTCTTCCTCCAAAGGAAATCAGTGAAGTCTGCTTTTTTAATTATAATCTGGTTGTTTCATGCTCACCGCTAATGAGGTTAGATTTGTGTTTCAATTTTACTTAAATTGAATTCTAATTTTCCATTTACTGTGGTGGGATTGGAGTGCATGTCTCCAGGCCATCAGTTTTTATTGCCATTGGAACAAAAAATTGCAGAAGCTGAAAATCCAAAATCAAAATTGAAAATGCTGCAAGCACCCAGCAGGTCAAGTAGCATTTATGGGGGGAGAATCAGAGTCAATGTTTCAGGTCGATGAACTTCATCAGAACTGGAAAAGTTAGAAAACAAGCATGTTTTAAGTTGCAGGGCTGAGGAGGGGAATGTGGGGGGAGGGGGATAGGGGTGGTACAAAGAGAACTGAAGGATGTCTGTGATACAGTGGAGACTCAAGCTGTGAAGGTAACAAGTTCTTGAACTAAAGGAAACAAGTTGAAGCTACATCCGTGCAGAGAGATGAAAGAAGGGGTGGTTACTTGAAACTGTTAAATTCAATATTGAGTCCTGAAGGCTACAACTGTGGAAGAAGAGTGCAGATCCTCAAGTTTAAGTTGGACGTTGGAGCAATGTACAAAATCTTCTTGTTATTTGTGTCTATCATTAATTGTATTATTTCGTCTGCATTTGGTATGAGAAATCCAATTAGTGCAGACAGATTAAAGAATAACTCTTTAATAATAAACCTAAGTGAACAGAAATCATAAGGTAGTTCTTATTGAACTGCAGTGGTTAGCCTAACGCTATTACAGTGCCAGTGACCTGGTTTCAATTCCCACCGCTGTCTGTAAAGAGTTTGTACATTCTCCTCGTGTCTGCGTGGGTTTCCTCCGGGTGCTCCGGTTTCCTCCCACACTCCAAAGATGTACAGGTTAGGATGTTGTGGGCGCGTTATGTTGGCACTGGAAACGTGGTGACATTTGCGGGCTGCCCCCAGAACACTCTATGCAAAAAGATGCATTTCACTGTGTGTTTCGATGTACATGTGACTAATAAAGATATCTTCTCTTATCTTAAAACATCACGTCCCAACTAGCTAAGTTAATGATTGTAATTAGTTTTCAATGAGCTGTTGGAATCTCTTAATAATTTTTCATCAGTAAATATTTAATATTTCACTATTGCTTAGATATTACTGACAGTATCAGATTTGTGCTACTGGCAATAAAAGACAAGGCAACTGTATAGTCGGTATGGCGGCTTAGGGCATATTTTCCATTCATTCATCACTTTGACCCATATTTTTTCTAGAACAAGTTGTTATTCTGTGCACTCATGCTTATAATGTGGACAGAACTGCAATTAAACCTATTAATAATGGCATAAGTGCCATTTCATTGTGGTAATAAATATTATTCACAGGTTTCCTCAGAGCATGAATGGCATGACCCTCCATTCAGAACATTTATGTATTGGAACTGAGCCAGTTTCTAATATAGTGGGAATCCTGCAAGAGAAATCTAATCTTATGGCAACATCTTAAGCACAAAATATTGAGGCTTGCCTTCAGTGTTATACTGCATTCAAGTCAGGCAGAGAAGGCCTGTAGGAGCAGGAATGAGCTGCCAAAGATCCAACAGAGAGTCATCAAGTGTCATAGAGCAAAATAGCACAGTTAGAGGCCCTTTGGCCTGATGAGTCCATACTGACCATGGTGCCCACCCATCTAGTCCCAATTTCCTGATTCAGCCCATATCTCTCTAAGCCCCGCCCCTGCATGTAGCTATCCAAGTGCTTTTTAAATGATACTATTGTACCTGCCTCAACCACTTCCTCTGGCAGCTTGCTCCTACACTCCAAGGAATAAAGACATACCCTGCCCAACCTCTCCCTCTAACTCAGGCCCTCTAGTCCTGGCAACATCCTCATAAATCTTTTCTGCACTCTTTCAAGTTTAACCATGTCTTTCCTATAACTGGGTGACCAAAACTGTACACAGTATTCCAAGTGTGGCCTCACCAATGACTTGTAAATGTGCAACATAATGTCCCAACTCCTATACTCAGTGCCCTGACTGATGAAGGCCAGTGTGCTAAATACCTTTTTCACTGCCCTGTCTACCTGTGATGCTGCTTTCAATGAACTATACACTTGTTCTCCTAGCTCCCTCTGTTCCATTACACTCCCTAGTTCTCTACCATTCATAGTATAAGTTCTATGCTGGTTTGACTTTCTAAATTGCATAACCTCACACTTATCTGTACTGAAGATAATCTGTATCTTATCTGTACACATCTGTATCCTTGGCCCACTTCCCTAACTGATCAAGGTCCCCCTGTAATCTACGATAACTTTTTTCTCTATCAACAACATCTCCTAATTTCGTGTCAACTGCAAATTTACTGATCAAGCCATATGCATTTCTATCAATAACGAATAACAAGGGTCCTAACACCGACCCCTGCGGCACACCACAAGTCACCAGCCTCCATTCCGAGAAACAACCTTCAACCACCACCCTCTGTTTCCTACCTCTGTCAATGTTGAATCCACCTAACTAGCTGTCCCTGGATTCCATGGGACCTAACCTTCCAGACCAACCTGCCATACACTACCTTGTTGAAGGCCTTGCTAATATCCAAATAAACAACATCCACTGCCCTACCCTCATTTACCCTATTGGTTACCTCTTCAAAAAACTCTAAGAAGTTCATCAAGCATGACCTTCCACGCACAAAGCTACGCTGACTCCTCCTAATCAGACTGTCTAAATGCTGGTAGAATTCCCTCCAGTAACTTCCCCACCACTGGTGTCAGGCTGAGTGGCCTGTAGCTCCCTGACTACCCTTGCTACCCTTCTTAAACAATAAAACAACATTAGCCACCTTCCAGTTTTCTGGAACTTCACCAGTAGTTAGGAGCTGTGGGTATGCTATGTTGGTGCTGGAAGAGTGGCGACACTTGTGGGCTGCCGCCAGCACATTCTCAGTAATGCAAAATGACACATTTCACTGTGTGTTTCGATGCACATGTGACTAATAAATAAATATCTTATCTTATTACATCCTTACGCAGTCATGAAGCTTTGCAAAACACAACACAACAAAGTCCACAGCTAGCAGAATCCTCATTGAGTGTGGCATTGACGTCCTGAACACAGGTTTTAAATTTCCAAACTGACCATGGAGTCAAAGTCATAGACTAATACAGCATGGAAACAGGCCCTTCGGCCCAACTTGTCCATGACAACCATGGTGATAGTCCCAATCATGAGGCACATTAGAGAACAGGGAAGGAGGAAGCCACAAGAGGTGTGGTTATAAAACTGATGGGATAGAGGAATGTCTTCAGAGTAAAATTAATGAATGCCAAAAACAGGAAACAAAGCATAAAAGGATCTCCTGCAAGGACTGGTAATTGTCCTGAACACCAAAGGCCAGAGTGATTTGTTGCCAAATAAAAGATGGGAACAGGAGAAGCTACGCTCACCTTTGCTGATCTGGTGAGATCATCAGATTTCATCTTGAACTGGATGAAATGAATGTTCTACTCCTCACTTCCTCCTCAGCCTTTAGCTAGACTCCTGAGCATCTTCTGATTCAAGCACTACCTTACTGGCACCATGAGCTAACAACAATCCTCTAGGGATTTTCATCTCCCTCCAGCTGCCTAGCAAGAGAAGACATCAAATTAAAGGCAGGGTTCAAATTCGGTGAATGCCAAGTTCCTTTAAGAGGTGCAATTACCCTTCAAATATCCAATCTGTATAGTAAAAGTAGACATTTGCCCTTTTGCTAATGCAACCACTGGTTCATAATGAGACCTGACCATTAAATTCACCCAGTAAAGTAGGTAGTAATGATCATAAAATAGTAATGAAATATTAAGTGAACATGTCCAAACCTGTTGATGAAATGTCATTGACAGAAAATACTAACTGTTGTTCTGTCCACAGATATTGCCAGCTTGCTGAATATTTCCACCGTTTACTTATTTTTATTTCAAATTTCTAGCATTAGCAGTATTTTGATTTTGTATTGTGTTTGGTGAAGTTCTCACAGTGTTTGAGGGCAACAAATGGGGCAGGAGATGTGGATTTACATGTTTAACCCCAAGGTGGGTTCCTGACCAACTACTTCAACGGAACTTTGACAGAGGTCAAACTGTCTGGTGCAAGGAGAGGGCAAAAGAAAAACCATTTACAAAGTCAGAGAAAAATGTCCATAAATATCCAACTGTCTGAATTTGGAACCTTTTGAGGAGCTTTAACTTTGAACTTACAGGCCTACAGTAACTAAAATTAATATTAAAAAAATTTTATATCATTGCATTCTTCTGTTCCTTCCTCATGGATCTGTGGGAAAATCAATACTTGTCTGAGGGAGATCATGAGGGAAACTAAGATGTGAGTTGGAAGTGCCAAAAGTAACTGGTGGTGAGGAGAGGCTGGGTATTCACCTTTTGACTGTTACTTTCCAGCTTTGGTGATTCATAATGTACACAAGAACACAAGAAAGTAGGAGCAGAAGTTGGTCTCCATCCCTCAAGCCTGCCCCACCATTCAATATAATCAGGCTGATCTCTGGTGGCCTTAACTCCTGTGCTGGTTCCCCATGCCCTTCAATTTCTCGATCTTTCAAATATTTATCTATCTCCATCGTAAATATTTCTAATGATCTGTCCTCCACCATCCTTGGGAGCAGAGAATCCAAGAGACTCACTACTCTCTGAGAGAAGAAATTTCTTTGCAGCTCTCTTTTAAGTAACCAGCCCCTTATCTTGTAACTATGACCTCTTGTTCGAGGTTCCCCACTAGTGAAAACATCTACCCTGTTATGCCTCCTTAGGATATCATTATTCTTCTAAATACCAAAGAAGACAGACTAAAACATTCTTGCCTCTCTTGATAGGATATTCCTATCTTCCCAGGAATTAACCTGGTGAATCTCCTATGGACTGCTTCCAATGCTACTATATCCATCTTAGGTAACAGGACCAAAACTGTGCACAGTATCCCAGGTGTGGTCTCACCAAAAACATTGTACAATTGTAACAAATCCTCCCTGTTCTTAAACTCCAGCCTTTTCATAATAAAGACCATCATGCCATTTGCCTTAACAACGTACACAAAATGCTGGAGGAACTCAGCAGGTCAGCCAGAATCTATGGAGGGAAATAAACAGTCGACATTTCGGGTCGAGACTGATGAAGGGCCTCGGCCTGAAACGTCGACTGTTTATTTCCTTCCATAGATGCTGCCTGGTCTGCAGAGATCCTCCAGCATTTTGGTGTGTTTCCCCAGATTTCAGTATCTGCAGAATCTCTTGTGATGGCATCTGCTTTCTTAACTACTTTTTGGACCTGCCTGCGATCTTTTTGTGATTCATGGATTCATACACTAGAACACCTAGATCCCTCTGTACTTCACCCATTTGAAAATTCTCTCTATTTAGATAATAATTTGCCTTTTGATTCCTTTTACCAAAGTGCATGACCTCACGACAAGCAATCTGCTGGAAGAACTCAGTGGGTCAATCAGCATCTGTGGGAGGAAAGGAATTGTTAACATTTTGGGTCGAAACCCTGCATCAGGACTGAGAGTGGGGAGGGGAGATGGCCAGTATAAAGAGGAGAAGGGGAGTGGTGAGAAAGACCCACTTTGGCCAATTTTGACCTGCTGAGTTCTTCCAGCAGATTGTTTGTTGCACCAGATTCCAGCATCTGCAGTCTCCTGTGTCTGCATGAGCCCACAATCCCCCACATCAAACTCCATTTGCCAGATTTACACCCAGTCACTCACTCTATCTATATCCCATTGCACAATCACAATGTCCTCATAACAACATGCCCTTACACATATTTTCAGTTCATTGGCAAACTTGAAAATATTATTTTTGCTCCCTCCTCCAAGTCATCAATGTAAAAAGCAAACAATTGTGGGTCAAGAACCACAATTCTACATTCTATGTAAAGCAAAGAATCAATTAGCCAGACAATAGAACAAACTTTGACAATAGAAGTGCTTGCATATGTTCAGATTTAGAAGGTAGTCAGCATTAATATGAATTTTATATTTTAAGTGAATGAATTCTGAAATGCTCTTTCAATTATTTAAATACTCAATTATTTTAACAGGCAATAGATCTTGCAAAAGCAATAATTTCGTAAAACACCTCAAGATTCATCATCTGTGTGAGTACAGTTTGGTTATGCACATGATAAATATATTTCTTTTCTAATTTCCCACAAATGCCTTCACTTTGTTTATATCGATTGTGTGAGTAAAGTGGGACCTTTCCAAGTTAATAATGGTTGCTTACGTTTTATGGTCTCCTACATTGTGCCGAGCATAGATAATTGGGAGAACTACAAAGGACAACAATTGGGAATAGGATATTAAAAATGTAACTCAGTTCAATGTGGCATTTTTATGCAGTATGTGGGAGAACAAAAAGATTCACAGACACTGGAGGTCTCCAGATTACATTTGGGGAATTACGTTGTCGATGATTCTTTGTACCACGTTTCCTGAGGACTGTTTCATAATGTGTTACAGAAGCTTCTGCTTAGTAATATCCAGTTATCCTGACACCAAGGAAACATTTTATTCAAACAATAAGTTGAGCACTTGGCTGAAAAATGTCAGTCATTGTTGAAAAACGTGTGTCATATTGCTAATTTTTTATCTATCAGATTATGAACATAAATAATAAAAGCAGAAGTAGGCCTTAGAGCCTTAAATCTTGTTCCAGCTTTCAAAAGATAATGGCAGATCTTGTGCTTCAAATCCATGTTCCTTCCCTGGACCATATCTCCTTTTCCCCTTAATGTCCACATCAGCTGTTGATTTCATTGTTGAATATACCCAATGACTGACCATCAACATCTTCTGATGTCAAGAATTAAAAAGGTTAACAACTCGGCTTAAAGAAAATTTTCCATGCCTCATTGGTAACTGACCACCCCCTTATACTGAACCTTCTAGTTTGAGATTCCCATTGAGAGGAACCAGTCACTCAACCTCTGCTCTGGGTGATGAATGTCACAATAAGATAAGATCTTTATTAGTCACATGTATATCGAAACACACAGTGAAATGCATCTTTTGCATAGAGTGTTCTGGGGGCAGTCTGCAGAACAGCTACGCTGTGCCTTGGATTTTGCAATTATAGTTACAGCAAAATTATCAGTGCTCATCACCATTACACCAGGAAACTGAGAGCAACTTTGGGATCACTACACATCTACAGTCGTGCACGGTAGTGTAGCAGTTAGTGTAATGCTATTACAGTGCCAGAAACCCAAGTTCAATTCCGGCCACTGTCTGTAAGGAGTTTGTACATTCTCCCCGTGTCTGTGTGGGTTTCCTCCGGGTGCTCCGGTTTCGCCCCACAGTCCAAAGATGTACGGGTTAGGAAGTTGTGGGCATGCTATGTTGGTGCCAGAAACGTGGAAACACTTGTGGGCTGCCCCCAGAACACTCTATGCAAAAGATGCATTTCACTGTGTGTTTTGATGTACATGTGACTGATAAAGATATCTTGTATCTTATAAAATCTTGAAATTGCTGCTTCCAAAGGCTGTAGTGTTAGCAATGATCAGTACTTTATTAAAGGGGAATCAGGAATGTAACAAAAACATTCAGGTAAAAGGTATCCTTTCTTCAATTCATTGTGCAATTCCCAGTTACAGTTTTTATTCAACATTTGGATAGTGCTCAGCAGTTAACAGTTGTAATCTGAGCATGTACTTCTAGACAACTGAATAGTGTTTAATGTGGTCCTATCGACATTGCACTCTTCCCCAGACCGGCATCAATATCTGCTTTGTGATCATTCTTTCTGTCTTTTCACACACACAGTTGAAGAAATCAGAAACTCTCTTCCCCTAAAAGGTTGTGAAAACCAGGGTAATTGGAGCTTTCAAGACAGAGATAAATGGGTTTATGTTTAGTTATGATACCAAGGGATATGGAGCAGTGGAGGATGAATGGAGTTAAGACAGAGATCATCTTTGATGTAATTAAATGGCAGTGTAAGCTCATGGGGCTCTTGTAGCTAATTTCTAAACTGTCTATGTTTCTTACAAGCTTACCATCATTTATTTACACAAAACTGAAATTTGACCAACATCCACCAAATCAACTCCTGCTAGATCATGCTGATATAACTACTCATTTCTATATCTTTACTTATGTAGAATATAGCTAGCATGCAATCACAGCTCTTTTTGTATTTCTATTGCTAACTACTGATTTTTATCATTATTTAGATGCAAAAGTGGTTGGGCAATCAATTATTAAATATAAATTCAGTTAAATCCTTGTTTTCATACTATAATTTCATTCTGCCAACATTGCCATCTGGAAGGTTGAGATTAATTCTAATGTTCATGCTTTAGATGTAATCCTTCCTTATAACTGGGACATTTAGAACAGATAAGCACAAGTTGAATGGAGGTCAAAAGGGGGAGAAATTCATCTTTGCACTAAATTCATCTCAGCACTAAACACACAGGATCATGAGTATTACAAAGCAACTGAGTGTGTGCAGCCATGTATAACATAGGCAAAAACCCACATATGCATCAGCATTGAATGAATAACATCTCTTGAATCTTCCAGCATACATTTTTCACTCAGCCTGACTGTCACTTCTTAATCCTTTTCCACTTCAGCCTAAGCAGTGGTTGCTGCTGGGTTGACATGTTTTATAATGTTCAAGAAGTTCCTAGATTTTTGACCACTTCCTATGATACTCCACTTTAATTGTCCCTAACCTCTGACAAAGTGTCAACCCAAAACTAAGCAGCTAAGTTGCATTGTTGTTGATGAGGCCACACTTGGAATATTGTGTGTAGTTCTGGTTGCTCAGCTATAGAAAGGGTGTCATTAAGCTGGAAAGGGTGCAGAAGAGATTCACAAGGATTTTACTGGGACTTGTTACAAGGAGAGGATGGTTAAACTGTGATTTTTTTTCCCCTGGAGGCTGAAGGTGACCTTCTTGAATCATGAGGGGCACAGACAAAGTGGATGACCACAGGCTACAGGAGTCTAAAACAGGAGGACACAGATTTAAGGTGAGAGTGGAACGATTTAAAAGGGGCCTGAGGGGAAATCTTTTTCATATAAAGGGTGGTGGGCATATGGAACGAGCTGCCAGAGATGGCTGTAGAGGCGGGTAAAATTATAACGTTTAAAATACATTTAGCCAGGTACATGGATAGAAAAGGTTTAGAGGGATATGGGCAAAGCAAAGGCAAGTAGGACAGACATTTTGGTTGACATGGATGAATTGGGCTGAAGGGCCTGTTTCCGTGCTGTATAACTCTATGACTCTAAGGTTACAGTCATGACATTGGATTCAGACTACTCAGAGAAATACAAAAAAATTAATCTATTTTAAATCCAAAAACGTCAATGGTGTTTATCTGTAACGTAACGCTATTACAGCACCAGCGACTCAGGTTCAATTCTTGCCGCTGTCTGTAAGGAGTTTGTATGTTCTCCCCATGTCTGCGTGGGTTTCCTCCAGGTGCTCCGGTTTCCTCCCACATTCCAAAGACATACAAGTTAGGAGTTGTGGGCATGCTATTTTGGTGCCGGAAAGAGTGGCGACACTTGCGGGCTGCCCACTGCACATTCTCAGTAACATAAAAAGATGCATTTCACTGTGTGTTTTGATGTACATGTGACTAATAAAGAAATATCGTATATCTTATCTTTATATATGGACCAGATATTTCCCCAGGGCTTTTCCTGATTCACACCTTAATTTCATCTGAGTTATGACAGGAATCTGGTTTACATTACACATGGAAACATTTCTGGTGAAGTTATAACAAGAGAACTTAAGCTACTTGGAGTAATTTCCTGGCCCATGGGAATAAAGGAGAAGAATTTGGTCCTGGATCTTTTCCCATTACATCTGATGAGGTTAACCAACAACATCAACAACAATGGGCCAAAGCAATAGATGCCAATAAAGGGAAATGTATTTGGTTGTCATCTACAGGATTCAGGTGATCACTGCTCAGTACATCCAATAGTATCAAGCAACGGTTCCAATTGTAAACAGCAGTATGAAAGTTTTGCTTCAGCCAGTATTCAGTAACTACTGACAATTGACCCAAACCTCATTCCATTATGCTTTAGGATGTATGAGGCTTTCAATGGGATACCTTATTTACTCATACTGGGATTTTTTTACCTTATATGGTCTAAAAAATTAATGCCATATTTATTAACATATAGGCTATTTCTTATGCTATGCCCAAAGGTGGCCTCATCACATATCCCAGCAAACTACAAATTATAGAGTGCCCATGGTATTCCCTGAATTGTTTGAAGGTATAGTATATTGAATTTTATGGGATTTTATCAGGCAGAAATAGACTATTCAGCACAATGGGTTTACACTGGTGTTAATGCCCTATGTGACCCTTTTCCCTGCATTATCTTACCTCATTCTATCAGGATAGTCTCTGTTCCTTCATTTATCTAGCTAGCTTCCTCCAGGTTACCTACTTCACCTGCTAAACCAATACTGTGGTGTTATTCCTCATTTATCATTAGGTTCAGGCTCTCAGAGCAGAATATTGCATGCAACAATTTACAGTGTGTTACATACTCAACTAACAAGAAGTAGAAGTGTCATTGAGTGTAACATTCCACATTAGTGTTAGCAATCCATTGAACAGTCAAATTCCGTCCTCACACATTGGTGTAGTGCAGCAGGAACTCATTCAGCAGAGTGAAGTATGAGATTAATCCAAAATGATTTTGGTCTGATAATGAGTTAAGAGGGAGAATTAAGCTGCACAGACCAGGTAAAGTAAAAGTTAGTATATGTCACAATAAGTAGTTTAACAAGTAGGATTATAGGTCAGGGGCAAATATGATTATTAGGCATGGTGTGAGAAAATCCCATTAAAAATGAGCTAGGCTATCTGTACGGCAAGCAGTGTCCATGATAAAACTGGGGAACTGTTGTCAATTATGCACTGAGATAAATCAGACATGGTAGGGATTACTGAAGCATAGCTTCAGAATAATCAGGTCCAGGAATTAAACATTGGAGGATATAACATATTTAGAAAAGACAGAGAATGATAAAAGGGAGATGGCATAGCAATACTTCTGAGGGATAACAGTGGGAAAAGGGTCATCAACATAACAAAGTTAAAACTCAGAGGAAAAGATTCAAAGATGTGCTCAAAATTTCCTTCAAGAAGACCAACATCACCATTGACTCCTGGGAACCTTTGGCCCACGACTGCTCTAAGTGGAGAAGGAGTCTTCGAGATGGTATTGAGAGCCTCAAGGTCATGCATTGGGAGCACACAGAGGCACTGCTAAAGCAGACTACCTCACAAACTACCCACTGGTTCATCCCATTGGTCACAACATGCCCCATCAGTAGAAGAGTCTCTGGTTCCCACATTGGCCTAATGAGCCATCCTCGACCCACGGTACCGTAGTGAAAGTAAGTCATCCTCAATCCCATGGGGCTACCTAAGTATAGAAGATGAGGGACGAAGGGATTAGGAAAGAAGCCAGAAAAAATAAGGAAGATAAGGAGGAACCATAAAATTAAATTGTCAAAGAACATAAAACAAAATAATAAATTATTTTATGGGCACATTGAACAGATTGAACAGAGGCAAAGCAGAAATAATCTCTGCTCCAATTGTAATGTTAAACAGAGGGGAGAAAAACATTCTGGCATAATTGAAATATCACTTAATGCTATCACTTCTATTTCTCTTCCATATCTCCCAGCTGAGATCACAGAACAATTACTGGAAATGTTGATTCTTTTTTGTTGATAACAAGGTGGCAATATTTTCAGATCACGTTTCAGCCAAGTACACTATAGCACTGCAAGAACTTGATGTTAAAATCTCTAATCTGTCAAAAGCTGATGTCCCTGTGGAAATACACAACATTTTATCCGGATGTAATATAATTTCCTGCTTGTAAGAGATAGACTGCTTTCTTCAGACAAGGAACACTTATCATCTGGTGATAGCTCTGCAAGCCTCAATGGAGGATTCATAAAACACAATGTCGAAGCGTATATTGTTCAAAGCTAAGAATGGAACCAGATTTCAGAAGCATTCAAATCCAATCATGCTCATCTCTTCAGTCCTTTGGTAAGTCCCAAAGCTAATAGCAATAACAAGGATATTAGTTGCCAGATCTGTATGAAAAAATGAATAACTTAATTAAAAATATAACTGGCAGAAATTCTAAGGCAGTATCTTTGGAGGCAGAGAAACAGAATTAACATTTCAAGTCAATGACCTGTCAATCATCAACTTGAACCATGAACTCCGTTTCTCCCTCCACAAGTGCTGCCTGAACTGCCAAGTGTTTCTAACATTGGTTTTATTTCAAATTTCCAGCATCTGCAGTTTATTTTTCCATTTCCATAACTTAATTATATTGGAATAATGTTGAACTACAGTATTAGCTTCACAACATTTCTGGCACTTCCCAGCAAGTTATCCATGCTTGGATTTGTTACTTTCCTTAGTACTAAACTAACTGCCATAAGACAGTTCATTCGGATGGCCACATAGTTGTGTGGTGCAGGGTGGTTATGTGATATTTAGGGTTGTTGTTCCAGCCATTACAGGAAACTTCTTACTACAGAGTAGCATTATTACTAGCCTGGTGACTGTTCAGCAACTTATGGTTCAAACGATGGAGAGGAGGAAGAAATTTAACCTTTCTTCTCCTATTTTTCAGATGTAAAACAAATGAGAAACTATTCAAAATCAGGCTAAGGACACCAATGCCCAAGTTCAAAAGTTGCCATTTTAGTTGGCCAGGGCACTTGCTTCAATAAACAAGAAGAATCTTGAATCTGATAAGCAGGGAATACCTGTTTCAAGATCTTGGTCAGCTCAGTTTATGTGGGCCTCCAGCATCCTCTCCAGCCTTTGCTGAAGTACACCTTCCACTTCCCTTAATTTGGAGGCAGAAGTATCAGATTTTTGAGGACCTTGCATGGAAAGTTGCAGCAGTATAACTGGCAACTGTGGCTCTCTGATGTTAAGGTAACAAGGTGCATGGCCCTATTTCTAGACAAATGGCGAGATTTGCCTTTGGAAGCATATTGTCAATACATCATAGGTTTACTATGAAAAGCCAATTACTCCTCTGAAATATAGACCTACACATAGTTAGAGGGGGGAGAAAAAGGAAACGACAAGGAAAGCAAGTGAATTTTGTCAAAAAAGTTTCAGTGGCTATCTGATATTTTTATTTGATAATTTTGAAAGTTAGGATCAGGATAGTTGTAGTGTCCATGGGCTTTTTATTCTTGCCATTTGCAAAGGCAAATAACAGATGTAGAACTATCAATGCTACCTTTGACTTTCCCACTTCTCCAAGGCCTTCATTTCTGGTGTGACTTTATTCAGTGTGTCTTGCCACGCTCCAGCCACATTATGTTTGTTGAAGGCAGTAACTTTCAACCAACAGTGCTGTCCTGTACGACAATGTATCACAAGTCATACCTCCCAGTTCCTAAAGGAACACTAATATACTCAACAGCCTGTAACAGTCCATCAATACAGATTCCTCCACATTAGCCATCATCACTGGAAGCAGCTTAGCCTAGTCTGCAATGATCACCAAAGTCTTCCATGTCCAGCAACAAGGTACACTCAGTTTTTATTGGTATACTAACAGTTATATGCACTACCACAATATATATTGCTTCGACCTGACCTCTTTAAATTATCCTGATTCAAACCTAATTTATTATAACATGGTACAACTCTGCAACTTGATATAAATCAGCACAAATAATATTTAATGAATATTCAGCAGTATGTTTGCATTTCACAACTGACAGAAAAAGAGCAATGTAAATAAAGTATATTTTGATTTCTGTGGACTTTGTCACGTGAAAATGAATTTAAAGAAAAATTTGCCATGAAAGAAACTTCTAAGTAACTAATGTTGACTGTTTATTTCTCTCCATAGATGCTGTCTGACCGGCTGAGTTCCTCCAGCATTTTTTTTTGTGCATTGCTAAGTAATTAAATTTGACTGGATAAAAGCCTAGAAGGACTCATTAAACCAATAAATTCTTCAGAGACAGCAGAGCAGGTACTACTGCAGAAATACAAAGTGAACTTTGTGAGAAAGCAAGGATGGAATGACCAACAGTAGAAATACAAAGCTGTGCCTGAGAGCATAAGCTGCAGGAAACAGCCTCTTAGCATTCATCCTATGAGTACCTATCTGAATCGTGTTTGCCTCAATAACATTGCTTCTCATTCTTCTGCACTCTAGTGAGCACAAGTCAAGCTTCATCAATTACTTTTCACAGGACAACCCCTCATCCCAGGAATCAAACTTGCAAAGCTATGTTGCAACCATCTTCACTGCCTGTGTATTTGTTGGCAAGAAGACAAAAACTACTCACAATATTCCACATGTGGTCTCGCTGATGTTTAATATTTTCTCAGTAACATTTCTTAACTTTCATAAAACAACCACCTTTCAATAAAGACTAAACCATTTGCCTTCTTCATTGCTGTAGCCACATGTTTACTTTCCTTGTCACCTGAGTCAGTGCAGCCAGATTCCTCTGTGTACAATTTCTCACTATTTAAAATATACCCTGTCTTTCTATTCTTCCTAAACTCCCATTCTGCCATTGTATTCCATTTGCCAACTTCTTTTCTATTGGATTAACCTGTCTGTGTCCTTCTATAGGAAGGATGTCGAGGCTTTAGACAGGGTGCAGAGGAGGTTTACTAGGATGCTGCCTGGATTAGAAGGCATGTGCTATCAGGAGAGGCTGGACAAACATGGGCTTTTTTCTCTGGAGCAGCAGAGGCTGAGGGGTGATCCGTTGGAAGTGTATAACATTGTGAGGAGCATAGATAGGGTGGAGAAGCAACATCTTTTCCCCATTATTGAGCAATCCAGTACCAGAGAGCATGCATTTAAGGTGAGGGGGGTAGGTTCAGAACAGATGTGAGGGGTACATTTTTTAATGAGAGAGAGGAGGATGCCTGGAATGCATTGCCTGATAAGGTGGTGGAGGCAAATTCATTGGGGGCTTTTAAGAGGGGCTTGGATGGGCACATGAATGAGAGGAAAATAGAGGGATATGGGCATTCTGTAGGTAGGAGGGATTAGCTATGTTGGCACAACATTATGGGCCAAAGGGCCTGTTCTGTGCTGTACTGTTCTACGTTCTATGTTCCATGTTCTGCAATCCCCTTTGCCTAAAAATTGCATTTCACCCAATTTTGCTTTGCTAAATGAGGTTGCATTTTGACTTGACCCCAAATTAGGGATCACCAAAACAAATGGCACATCCTTACTTTAGAAACAGCCATTTGGTGGTTTTCTCCTGTGTAGATGAAGTAGAACATGATGTTTGTGTTCACACTTGATAAGTGAATTAACCAATCCCCTATCATTCATCCATAGACTGCTGGCAAACATGTCCGCACCATTGAAATGCTCTTCCAAAGATGAGGAAGAACAGAGATGGCGGGAGGGGAAACGGAGAGGAAGGGGAAAAGTTAAAGAGAAGGGAAGTGTGATATATGGTGGGGGAGGGGTGTGTAGGGAGCAGTAGTGTGTGATGGAGCCCCTTCACACCATGATGCAGCATGATTAGGCCCTGTGCTGCTCTTAAGCTGTGACTGCAAGGTCCACAGGTCTCAGCATCATGACCGAGGTAAAGAATGCACAGATATTATGATCTTTCTCCATGCTGCCAGTCAGCATAAGGGACAACACATGCAAATCAATCTGGGAGAATTCATGTAAAGATCTATATCCCAGTGGGCACTCTCTAGTTCACATATAGTTCCCACTTGCTGCGTGTGGGTGAGAAACAAAGGTTGGCAGTCACAACCTTGCATTCCAGTTTCTGTCACTAAGTCAGAAACACATCCTGCACAGGTTGATGAGGAGATCATGTGAGCAAAATAAAATGGGAAAATGACACTTGTACAAGGGTGAGTGGCAACAGGTATCAGGTCCAACTTCCAAACGGATTGGACTTCTACCAGAAATATACACAAACACTTCAGAACATATTCACAATGCTATTCATCTCAAATTTCCACATTAAAGACAGAGGTAAGTTGTCTCATCTTAAGCAAGGCAGATGTTAGAAACAAAAACTCAGCCCACTGTTGATAGAATCACACAATCAGTAGAGCACAGTATGAGACCATTCATTCCGTCGTCCATGTCAGATTCTTGTAGAGCAATCTATGCGTCCCCTCTTCTCTACTCTTTCCCCTTTGCCCTACATATTATTTTCCCTTCTGCCCATCCAATTTCCTTTTGTAAGTCCTAAATGTTCTAGTTTTCATCACTGTAACAGAGAGTCAGTTCAGATCATCATAACTCTTCAAAAAAATGTTCTTCCTTGCATTTTCTCTATGTCTTTTGTGAATCAGTGTCTCACGAACCATGGACAAAGCACAATTCTTTGATCCAACTAGCCCTTTATCAAATACATGGGGGAGACTGAAAGATTCTTGATTCAAAGTCCTCTGATACTTTAGTAAAAAAATTTCCATAAGAGTTCAGAAATGTTACATCAATGCACTGATTGGTTTTATTTTCAGAAGCAACAGAGAATGGACTGATGATCAATAAATAGTGATAGAGGAAGGAGAACAATCAATAATTCAATGATCACATAAGCCTCCGGTTGAAATGTTGACAGGCTGAGTATTATTTTATCGTTTGAGTTTTGTTTAGTTTTGGTATTAACAAAATAAAGGAACTTTTCTAGTAAGAAAGTCAGCTGCCATCTTTTAAACCATGGGGCTAACTTTGAAATGTAACTTACACCAGGAAACCTTGTGAATGACCAATTAAGGGAACTGATCAAATGCAAATTGTAAGGTATGAACTAGTCTTCATGGGCTATTGAAATTAAGAATAGAAGTGGAACAGAAGAGCTATCGACTCTTTAAATATGATGTATATTGGTCCCTACATATCACTTCAGTTCATCTGGTTAACAATAAAGGACAAAAGAAGCCCAATATTTTCGAATAAGCAATTATTCATAAATACAAGTGTTTCGGAAATAAGTGTAGGAGTAATCAGTATGGCCCTTCAAGCCATCTCTGATTTACAATGTGATCATGGCCTCAACTCTGTTTTCTTGCCTGATCCCCATTAACCTTGCTGCTCCCTGTAATCCAATAAAGTTTCTTATCTTATCCTTGAATCTAGTTAATAACACAGAATCCACAGCTCTCTGGGATAGAAAAATTCCAAAGGTTATCAATCTAAATAAAGAAATTTCTCCATGTTTCACTCCTAAATGACTGACCTTTATATGCTGAGACTGTGTCCACTAGTTCTAAACTCAACAAAGGGAACAGTCCCTCACAGAATATCTTGTCAAGCTCTTTCAGATTCTTTACATGTTTCAAACACATCACTGTTCTCCCAAGCTCCAGAGAGTACAGTCCCATCTTCCTCAAGCTTCATTCATAGGAACATACATCACAAGAATTATTCTAGTGAACCTTTATTGCACAATCCCTCAGCCAGGTACACTTTATCCTTCCTTAAGCAAGCATATCTCTTCAGATCTTGGCTTACCAAAACCCTGCGCAATGCATCAGAGAGTTCCTTATTCTTGCTTGCCAAATCTCTTACATTTTGCTTGAAGATTAAGAGAAAGCTGGTATGTGCTATTTACAAAATACATTTGCTTTACTTTGTGCATACAGGATACTAAATAGCTGCCAAATACCATTTTCATTCTTCTGCACAAGCAGTAGATAAATGTTCCCTGATAATGGAGCAGACATATGAACACTCATATCAGATACACTTTTCTAATTTCTTCTGTGAAGGCAGTCTCTTTCCCAAAAGATTTCCAACATGTTAAACTTGTTACAGTTGTTTTTCATAAAAAATTGGCAGGTGGTAGCTAACTGAACTCAATGAAGAATTCCTGATCAAACATTGGAATCAACAAATCACTAGGCTTGACATCAACCTTCCAGAATATGTAAGAAAAACATAATTTTATATAAGGGAATAATTGCCTCTTACGCATTCAAAATAGTTTGAACATTTTTTATATGGCTATTGTGCTGTATTATTCATTGTAGCTGAGGGTATTTGACTTGAAAGATACAGAAATCTGTATATGAGTTCTTGGTATATTGATGTTTCTTGGAATGTTGCAACGTTTCACTCACAGAAAGATTTTTTTTTCCTCTGAGGAAATGTGGTTTGGAGCTGAGAAAACAGTAAGGAAAAAACATATTGATATTAGAAAATGTTTGCTTGAGTGTGTGCACAATGAAACCATTAGCGAAGGTAGACTAAGGTCTGTGTATGATTACATAACACTCAATAAGACCCTTCTCAAAGTTTTTAAAAGATTCTAGCACACATATAAGTGCGCTTGATAATAAATCAAACTTGTCAGTGTTTATCCTGTCCAATTTGTTAGCAGGGAACATAGAAGACCGTGTGCAAAACTGAGCATCTTATTTTCAACAGAGTCTTGATGTATTGGAAAGGATTCAAAAAAGAGCAACAGAGCTGAATCTGCAGTTTAAGATCATGAGCATTGAATGGAAACATAAAGACTATATTATATTTTTAAGCTGAATGAATCTTTGAGTGTAAATATAATATACTCTATGACTATGATAGCAAGAATATCCCAGAATTAAGCAAATAATAATCACAAATCTGCAGGAGGAAACTCCCTGCAATTTTCAAAGATAAAATAAGGATTATTTGGAATACCTGTGAAGAGAGAAATGCAGTTAAGGACCTGAATAATCACCCATAAGCAATTCAAATCTTGCTATTTCAGTTTGATTTGTTAATCTTTCATGTGTATTACCTCCTCTTAATAATATCCATTTGGGTTTTTGTATGTCATTGTGTGGATAATTGAAAATGAGTATATATTTTTCAAATGGAAAGTTATCACTGCGGGTGGCAATTCAAATTACAATTGGAAACATTCTGAAACCATGAAGTGTATTAGTTGAATTATCACGTGTAGTGATTACAACTGGGACAGATATTCAACAATTATTTTAGCTGAAATGTAGAACATAGAACAGTAGAGCACAGAAACAGGCCCTTCGGCCCACAACGTCTCTGCCAACTATGATGCCAATCCAAACTAATCTCATCTACCTGCACATGGTCTATATTTCTCTATTCCCTGCCTGTTCATGTGCATGTCTAAATGCATCTTAAAACGTTGTTATTGTACTTGCTTCGATCACTTCTCCTGGTAGCGTGTTGCACACACCTACTCCTCCTTGTGTAAAAAACTTGCCTCGTAAATCTTTAAATTTTCCCCTCTCACCTTGAAGATATGCCCTCTATTATTTGACATTTCCATCCTGGGAAAAAGGCTCTAACTATCTACCTTACTTAGGCCTCTCATAATCTTATATACTTCTATCAGCCTCCGACGCTCGAGAGAAAACAATCCAATCATAGAAGCTTTCCTTTCTAATACTTCAGTTGATATTTGGTAGCTAGACTGGGGCTTTGCTCACAGTGGGCTGGAATGTATGAAACCTGGGACTTCCATTTTCCTTTTCAGTGATATTTGCCCAAAATCAGATCAAATAGTGCAAAAAATTGTGGAATTCCATGTCTGAAATACAAACTAGGCTAAGTGAGTTCTGTGAACTTCGATACTTGATGCACACAGAACATGCTAAACTCTCTGACCTACCCTAACCATTGTGCTACCTGTGCTGTTTGCAGCTGTTTGAGGAAGATCTTAAGATCAAGCAGAGTTTTCCTGGGGAATGGGGGCTGCTGACAGATGTGCATTTTAATTAAGAAAGAAATCAAACACAGCGGGCAGAAGGGATTAATTAGTTTAATTAGTTCGGCACAACATGGTGGGCTGAAGGGCCTGTTCCTGTGCTGTACCGCTTTATGTTTTATGTTTTAAGAAACCATCTATTGTGAAGAATACAAAGAGCAAATAACTTCAAAAAGGATTACAAAGTATATGTGTTGTTCAGCTTTAACTGTTAAGGCAGTGTTTATGCTCCACTTATGCCCCTGTCTGTCAGTAATTTTGAGGTTATTTTATTTTTTGTTTTATAATATATTATTGGATATACCTTTGTCTGTCCTCATCTGAATCTATCAGCATAACCCTTCTCATTTATATGCTTGTGCAATCTCCCTGTATGTGCATCTACACTGTACACCTCAATCACTCCCTGTGGTTATTGGTTCGATATTCCCACTGCTCCTCAGTGAAGCAGTTTCTGATCAATTCCCCCTTGGGTTTCTTGATGATTCTCTTATATTGATGACCCCTAGTTACTCTCTTCTCCTCTAAGGTGAATCATTGTCACTATATCTACTCTATCAAACCCCTATATAATTCTAAAGATCTCTATGAGGTCACTGATCAGCCTTTTTTCATCAAGAGAAAAGTCATCCAGTCTGCTTATCTTTACTTTATATTGCTTTACATAGATTTTTTATTCTCAGTTGTTTAAGATTTTATTATAGTTAGACTACAGACAGTTTTAAATGCTTATATTTTATTAATTTTTTAAATTTAATTTTATTTACAGCGTGGTAACAGGGCCTTCTGGTCCAACGAGTCCGCGCCACCCATTTTAAACCCAAATTAACCTACCCTTATGTCTTTGCAATGTGGGAGGAAAACGGAGCACCCGGAGGAAACCCATGCAGACACGGGAGAACGTACAAACTCCTTACAGACAGCAACGGGAATCGAACCCCGATCGCTGGTGCTGTGATAGCGTCGCACTAACCGTTACGCTACCGTGCTGCGAAAGTATTATGATCAAATACTTTCAGCTATTTTTAACAGCACCAATTTACCACTTAAATATATCCAGGAATATACTGTAAAACAAAAATCAAAATAATTTCTCAAAATTATTCGACTTTGCACTTATATCAAAGCAGTAAATCTACTCATAATATTCTATAACAGGCTGCAATGTCTTGTTATGTGAAACATATATTGGACTATTGAGGACTGGTAACTGTGTACTATATTTTGATTTTAGTACCAAGTATTCTGGGGATGTTATCTGTACTTTGAACATTTATCTATGAAATGTGCATTTCATTGACTATTGATTATTCTTTTATTAGACATGAGTGAGTGTTATATTTGGACTTCAAATATTAATCAGAGTTTAATAGTTTGGAGTGTTGTTCTTTCAGATGACAAATACTGTTGAAATTTTTAAAAGAAATCTTTAATATATGTTTAAGTTCTTTCCCTTCCTTTTACTCCCTCCATCTCTTACTTTCAACTTATTTCCATCTCAGTATTTCATTTTCCTGCATTGAATGGAGTATTTTAACTTGGTACTGAAGTTCAGAACCTGCAGAAGGGCAGACACTTGTCTTTGGTTGCAATCGGTAAAGGCATGCCAGAATATTAGTGACCCATTCTAAACCTGTCCTGGTGTTCACATCCATTGACCACAAAAGAGGCGAGGACAACTTTAACAGTGGTGGTGATCAAAATCAAATTTCTACTCCTGAATGTACCAGGAAGGACTTTGAAGAAATTCATCCTTGGATTGGTAATCTTAAATGTGCAATATAAAGGTTCAATTGATTTGGTTCAATAGAGCTGAATTTTGGAAGCAGGGTACAATGAACAATTATTTCTATACCGAGTTTAGCACTATATTTTACATGGATTCTAGATCCCCTGCAGAGGGAGCCATCCTGTTTTTGATGGTACAAAAATCCATAAAAATTCTGTGGGCAAACAAGTATAGATAGAGCCAATGTTGTTTGCTCTACCTCTGATATACTATTCTGCATTAACGTAAGATGAGCCCTTTGTTTCTTGGGCATTGCCTGTGCCAAACAAATGAAGGAGTCCTCCTCCAACTCCACAATTCTCCTGCCTCCAAATCAAGTCTACCTTTTTCTCATTCTCATTGATTTATAACCATGATCATCCTCTCATAGTTTTCATAATGGATCTTTAACTTGATTTCTATTGGATGCACAATTGGCTACTATTTGCTATTCTTATGCGGCTGCTGGTTGAATCATTTATATTTTATACAGAAAAGAATTGCTTGTGCTTAATTTATTTTACAGCAATCAACTTAAATGACAATCATACTACTTTAGTATTATTTTTACTTTCACTATTTTGCCGAGAGCAACATGGTAAAAATTATTTGATATTTAAGTTACTTCTTAACCATTTAAAGACTACATTACTTTTGTAAATATTACATTATTTGTATCTTTTATTAGGGGATGGTTTTTATTTATAGATATGAGAAAATATTGCTGCACAGTGAAGATATTTTAAGAATGGATCTAATATAAATTACATAGCTCCTTTTAACTTCAAGCACATTGAGCCCTTCCATCCATGCTGTTGGATGGAGTTGGTTAAACTGTCCATGTTGCAGTAATTGGCTGGACTGCAGTCCAACATCTTTCCAATAGCTGCACCCATATTTGTTTGTTGGAAAGAATTTGCAATATGACGGATGTTTCCAGGATGTTACAGCATATTTATTGACAACATTGTGATGGCCAATGAGTTCGAGGTGGGGCAGAGCATATGAATTAGAATAACGGTTTGCTGTACAGAGCTGATGTCATTTCTCCCAGTTTGTGTTTTCTGTAGAAAAATGCAGCAGACGCTTGTTAGTTACATGCAAGTTGTGTGCCTGAAATCAACCACAGACACTTACAGCTGAATAGTCACCCACACTTGATTGACAGGGGAATTATCCTATCATCTCCTCTCTGGCTGACCATGCCTCAGTCACTATATGTGCAGCCTCTTTGTTTATAAATCGAATATCACCTACATTTTATTTTGTGGTCTCTGGTAAAGCCTATGTAGCAAAGCTACCAGATTAGGACAGGGTGGTGAAATAGAAGCAAACTGTTCAAAATTACAGTGAGGGGTACAAACTAACAACAAACATACTTTGTAAATAATGATAAAATACTTGATAGTCCAAGAATCCTGGTAGATTTGATGCCAAGCATGATGAACAGATGCAGAGCAGTAACTGGCAATTACCAAATCTGATAGAACTTTGAGCTATATAGCAGAAACAGCGGAATATATGTCTGAGAAGATCATGACCAAATGTAAGTGATGGTTTACTGAGACATGTTTACTGCATCAGCTGCTGGTCACCAAGAAACAAGGGAGCCATTCATTGCTGGAAATGGTGCCCAGTAAATCCAAGAGACTGGTTCCAAGTGTCAGGTGTCTGAGTAATGAGGAAGCAGTAGTGAAGTTCAGGTTTTTTAATCAAGAAACAAGGTGCCTCGATGGATAACCCAAAAAATCTATAAAATGGTGAAGGGAATTGAGAAAAGTAAATCAAGAAAATCATTTCCTTCTAAATTGTGGAATTGTAGCTAGGGGACTTGATGTCACACGTTGATCATTTCACATAGAACTGTGGCTCATAGAGTCTGAGTGGAAGAGTATTTCTAACAGGCAGTACCAAAATTATCCTTCACTCATTTGAACCTATAGAATTTTGGGGGCAGAAATATTGGAATCATTTAAGACTCTAATTTAATATCATATCAGGGAACTTTTTTTTCAATGGGTGAATTTAAATAAGCCAGATGATTCTTAACTTTCCAGGATCTTCGAGTGCTCAAATTTGCTTGCTATAATATTTCCTTAAGTTTTAAATAGCACTAGCTACTAAGCTAAATATGTCTTTCATGGTTTGGTGATACTGAAAAACTGAACACTAATAAAGAACATTTGCAAAACAATGGGTACATTTCACACATTCATAAGTCATGCAAGTAACCATCAAGTGAACAAAACCTATTGATTTGAAACTGGATCACATGGGACTGTTTTTGTCAGAATTATGCACCTGAAAACCAATTTTGCTCAGAGTAAATTCTATTAGTGATCATGCAATTTCTTGCAATATTGCTGCATTGAGCAGGGATTCCCATTCCTCAGCAGGCAACTTGAACCATCTTCTACCAGACTCTTTTTACAGAGGACCTGGCCAATCTCTTTGATCTCTAGAGACAAAGGGATGGTCAACATTTCAGGTCATGACCCTGCATCAGGACTGAGAGTGTAGAGCAGTCCGATATTGGAAGCAGACAGAACTTGGGAGCTGTGGCGGGTTGTAGTATGAAGTTCAGCGCAGAGGTAGACCTGTTAAGTTTCTCACTTACCTGTAAGTTTCCGAAGTCGGCAGAGTGGGATAGAATCCACATTTTTCCTGCAGCTCCCTAAAAGTAGTGGCCCCAGTCAATATAGTCCAGATTCCTTTGCAACTTCTTGAAGCATTGTGTGGGGAAAAGTGTAATCATGTGTACCCCTGAACACAGAGTAATGAGAGGCTGTGTGGTTGACAGCCTGGACAGCTGTCGTGATTTGACCCAGAAATTGTTGCAAACCCGATCTGCTGTAATTTAAATCAATTTTCATTTGCGTTGCACTGAGAAAAAAATACTATCTAATCAAATTTCTTGGCACTAAATTCAAGTAATTTAGATTGTGTTCATTCCAAACACACAATGGTATGGTATTTGCACTATCCATGCATCATATGTTTGTCAGTTCTGAAAAATATCTACAAAAAGCAACATTTTTCATTGATTCAAACACTGTTGCTCAAAGATGAAAATGATCGATTTGCTGCCACATAAAATAGTGGCCAGCCAACTTTGCCTCAGGTTCCATCACATCCATCCATCAAAAACAAAAGAAATGCAGATAGTTGTGTTACAACGTACAACAATTGCTCAGGTGAACTTCAGTATTGAGTGATAGTTTCTTCGGAACAATCTCTCACACTGAGCAGACAATTGGAGAGATATGTTCAGTACCTGCAGTGACAGCTCTTGCAAGGTGCCTGAACCATTTTGATGGATGGAACTTATAGTTGGCAAGCAGCCAGTACTCAGTAATGCTACACAGCCTGCTCCTACTGGGAGGAACTGGGATGGGGGTGGGGTGGAAACTCTGGTGGCTTCTCCAGGTACAATATGAGTGGTGTAGAGGGAGAGTTAAGGAGGTGGGAGGTGATTTTGTCTGTATTTGTCTGGCAGGTACAGTTGGGGGAGGAAGGGGTGGGAATGAACCTAAAAAGTCACAGCGCCTGGCTGCTCACTGTGCAAGCTCATTGTGCATTTGAGCAAAATCATTGCTAAAAAATGTGTGGAGATTTTGGTCACTGCCACAATCAGTTGCTGCTTAAGAATTTCCATGGCTCAGGCTTAAAGGTTATCAAAGGTTACGGGGACTCAGCAAGAAAGTGGAATTGAAGATCAGTACAGCCATGACCTTATTGAATGGTGAGTATGGTTTAATCCTCCTCCTGTTGCTTATATCCTAATGTTTAACCATTGGAAACCAATAGATTAAAAAGGGTTTGTCAGTCTTTGACTACTATTTGAAAAAGGTAAGTCTCGCTTAGTCAATATGTAAATAAATTTATTTCTGTTTTGAACTCCTACATATTCCTGCCTTCTATTGTTACCAAGTAGGTCAGTAGTTGAAAATCATCCTCAGTATATCAGATAAATGCCTCAGTGTTCACAGTCACTATTGTGTCAAATTCACTATTGCTGAATTGCAGGAGATGGCTGGTGAACAAATATTAATTGCCCTTGAGGTGGTGAGCCACCTTCCTGAATCACTGCAGTCCTTCAGGAGAAGGAACTCCCATAGTGCTCTTCTACATGGACTTCCAATATTCAAACCCAGAACGCAACAACAATTTCCCCCCCAGTCAGGACAGTGTTCATTTTGGAGGGATTATTCAACACCAAGTACATTTGAAATTTGATCTCTGGCTCCATTTATTGGAATCTCAGAACAAAATATGAATTGCTCATTCTGTATTAGTCAGGGGCCAGAGATGCTAAAATGCCATCAGTAATATCATGTAAGTGGGCCTTGGTTACACTTTTTGTATGTAAGGATGGCAGTGTTTCTGCAGTTACAGTTCTAAAATGATTGAACTGCATATTACTACATCATTCAAGGACAATAACACACTTTGTCTGTCTTCCAAGACATTATTTAGCTGCATCTCTCTATAAGGTTAGATGCATAAATAAAGTTAATCTGATTTCCACAACCCTCTCCCCATTCCTTGATGGGATATGGGATGTGAGTGTCACTTGTAAGATCAATGTTTATTGCCTGTCTTTAAGAAAATCATAAGTGAATCTTCAATGGTACTTAAAAAAACAAAGAAAAATCTTTCAGTGAGGAACAGTATCCTTGCTTCAGGAAAGTGGCTGATGAGGCCAATGTGGGACCAATAAGTGGAACAAGAGGTGCTTTACAGGTCAAACAGGTGGTAACTTGGGAGATTGTGCATCCCTTCTGACATTTATGATGCACTCTATGTGCACCGGATGAAAGGACTCAAGGTTCTCAGAGCCATCTACATGTTCCTTCTACATTTTGAGCAATCATGTGCCAAGGATTCCCCTGAGACCTTGAGAACATCCCTGAATCTTTTCCTCTGTCTGCCTGGTTGTCACAGAGTTTGGAGTAGAATGCCTCTTTTAGTAGAATTGTGTTGGACATGTGAATGGAGTAGCTTGCCATCAGAGTCAACTAAATTAATTGGAACGCCAATGTTTGAGGATGTTGGTCTGGGAGAGGACGCTGATGTTGGTTGCTTATGCTGTCAGTGGATTTGGAGGATTTTGCTGACACAGCATTGGTGGTACCTCTCCAGCGCTTTGAGGTGGCCTTGTCTCAGAAACATACATGAGGACAGGGATCACCATGAGCTTTATGCTGGGTTTCAGATCCTGATTCTTTTCCTCACTAAGTCAAAGGCTGTGCTGCTATGCTGAAGGCTGTATTGATTTTCATCATTGATGGTGCCTTCATTGAGAGGTGGTGGCTCCTGAGATATGTGAAGCAGTTCAAGCTTTCCACATTCTACTTGTGGATGTTTATTGTCAGAGGATGATGTTTTAGAGCAGTGATAAGTTGGCAGAGGAGCTTTGTTTTGAGGATCTTAAGTGCAAGACCCATCCTCTCATTAGTTCAGTGACAACTTGTAACTCAACCTCTGAATATCAACATATACAAAGGTTGACTGTGTATTGCAGCTCAATGACTGTTGATGAAAATTAATTAGCATGGTATTGAATGAAATATGGAGATACGTTTTGGAATATGACTGAAAAAAAATAGTTAATGGATGTTTTTCAGTCTGTGAAACAAGTTGTTCCAAGTATTGGGAATTATTTTCTTTTAATCCATGAATGACGGGAAGGAAACTCATCTTCTTTTTGGCTATTATTGAATAAATGGTATAGGACTGACAGTCCTTTGTACTTCCTCACAAATTACAAGTGTTGGTTAAACTCTGAAAGGCACCCACAAAAAAATCATCTTTAGTTGGATCATCTAGAAAGTAGTGGTTTTGATGACTACTTTGCTTTTAAGTTTCAGTTCCTTTGCTTCAGTGGAACAGAATTTCAAAAGCTGAGCAGAATGCACAGCCAGAGCAGTATAGCATGCTTAGCTCTATTGACTGGGGAGGAATTTCTAAGCAATCTATTTTTTCTAATCTACTAATATTTCCATAATAGTTATGTAAAGCAGAGTCAAATCATACAAAACATAGTGTCAAAAAGAATTATAGAAGTTTAAAGACATTGTTCAGCTAATTTAAGCTCCTTTGTAAAATGTGTTTATATAGCATCTACATAAATAAAAATGTTTAACAAGGCAATTAAAATTGAACTTCACTTCTCCATTTTATCTCTCCTTCGTTATTGATGTGACATAATGGTTAAAGACCACAGAAATGATGCACCAGGGCAAGAAAGGCCAACTAAATACTTGCCATGTAGTTCTGGCTCATTGTGAATTGTAGGATTACTACTGCTAACTGCTGCATTAAGCACCTACCTGTGGAGAGAGCTGTAGTTTCACACTGCACAACTTGGAATGCTATCTCCACAATATATCATCTAGAGTGAAAATGCTGTAATTAGATCTGAAAGTTTCCTTAAAAATCATAACAGCAGAATAAAAAAAAACATTTTCTTAACAGTAGCTTTGCAAGGCAAGCAATGATTTTTTAGTTAGTTTTATGGGTGTAAGAAATTTCCCAGAAATAATTCCATATGGGGGTCCCAAAATAATATACAGTACCTTGCAGAAATGCTGAACCTGTAGGATATTGCTTATGTTTTCAAAACTCAGAATTTATATTAATTTTAGCTTTTTTATTTTTAATACCCTGATTTAAAAATAAAAAGGCCATTTATCAACAAAGATCACATGCTTCCTGAGGGAAAAGAAAGTTCTGTAGACAAGTAATTCTGGTTTTGCTTGTTGCCAAGGAAGCAAAGTAAGTGACTAAGTTTTGGCACAATTACTAAATAAGGTCCAAAAGGACATGAATTCTGAGTGATTCCTTATTTAAATATCTTATTGCAAAAAAGTGGACTCTCTCTCTCTCTCTCTCTCTCTCTCTCTCTCTCTCTCTCTCTCTCTCTCTCTATATATATATATATATATATATATATATATATATATACACACACATACACATATAGTTCTCAACAGAACATAATAGAAATACTGGTTCAGAATTGCCTGTAGAAATCCTGGCATACACAGTTTTACCTTGAAAGTTGCTGCAAGTATAAAAAATAACCAGAGCAACTGAGGCTTTGGATAATACTGGATCCAAATTGTGATCTTAGATCTTAGACAGCATGGTTCCAAACTTGGTCATTTGTTATGCTTCTTTTGCAATAGTCCAAACCAAAGTGAATTCCCCACTGGACTAATTCCCTCGAAGAAGCATCTGACCTCTACTAACTTGCAGCTAATAATGATTTTTATTTAAATCAGAACTGTATAAAAGGGCAAAAGACAATAACAGATAAATTTGTCTGTGCTGTAAGCTTGAAAACACAACAAAAATAATGCAGATAGGTCCCTTGTTAACCAACAAGATTTAAGAAACAAGAAGAGAAAAAGAACAATAAAGAGTAATTGTGCTAAATCAATTGCAGAAGAAGAAATAGAAAGGAAAGGCAGAAAGAAAAACTGAAGAGGGAAACAAGTTTTAAATGTTAAATTATAAAAATCACTAACAACTTATACCTGTGGTCCAACTTATGTGGCATTGCAAGAACATAACTTTCTCATCAGGAAGATATTTTTAAATAATTTCTAAAATATTTTTAATTTCTAAAATTTCACAATTTCTAAATATTCATAATTTCTCATCAGGAAGATATTTAAAGAGCAACTCTCAACTTTCAGATGTGAGTTTAATAGCAGTTCAAGTGTAAGACAGAAAGTGAAAATCACAAGGAGGTCAAGAGCAAGATTTCGAAGGGAAGCAAACTATCCAACAACACATAGCAGCCTTAACCCGAAACATCAACTTTCTTTTTCTCCTCTCTGATGCTGCTTTAACAAATAAGTGCTTCCAGCATTTTCTGACTAGATTTACTTTTAGTTTTCCAGAAGCAATACCTTAAATGCCCTTCTACTGCGTTTTGTCTCAATGGAAACAAAATACAAAACACATGACAGGGAAACAAATGTGGAAGCAAGTGAATGTTCTAATCTTGCATTGTTTTATTGGGTGTAGTGTCACACTCCTCACAGTTTAATAATGCATGGGTGTTGTTTCCAATGCAGTGGTGTATAAAACAGCTGTTTGGGCTCGAATAAAAGATATTTAAGAAACAAACATTAGTTTAGTTTATCTATGACCCTAAGAAGATAAACACTTATGAAATGTGGCACATCATGAAAAAAAACAATATGTTTTGCCACTCATGTATGAATGATGAATGACAGGTCCCAAGGTATCAATCTTTTATCTTCCTGCCATTCAAGCTTAATAATAAATTTATTAGACTCTGACATTGCCTTTGTCAGAGAACATACTCACTGTGTCCTGGAGTAAATAAAATTCTAAAAATCTTCAGATGCTGGAAGTTTGAAATAAATTGGTTCTGGTGCAGTCTTTGGCCTCAAACATCAACTGTTTCTGCCTGATCTGATGAGCTTCTCCAGCATTTTCTGTTTTTATTTGTGTCCTGGAGTAAGTCACATGATTTAATGTACACCTGAAATGAGAAGCGTCACCAACTAATTTTTTTGGTTTGGATCATTTTGAAGCTTTGGCCTCTGTTTCTCCTGAATTCATGAGTTGCAAATGCGCTTCAAACAGTGAATAACAGCCTATTCGTTTGGTAAGGTGGGAAATCCAATGAGGCAGCCACAGGGCCTGAGCCTAAAGCATTGAAAAAGGTTGTGGAGGTCAGTTAGGCCAATCAGTCCACTGGCTGAGAGGAAGGAATGAAGGCAAAACAAGAGTTTAAAGACTTTTGATGAAGGCACAGGGAAAGCAATTCAAGAGATAGTGATGGCTCAAGGCATTCAAAAGCACCATTTAATCAAGATGCCAGCTTTGAATCCCATTACCTACCTGTCCCTGCTCCATGTTGTTCCCAGCCCACTGCTGCCCAAGTTAAGTGGGCAGGCAGACATTTTGTTGATGTCAATTCAGACAACATCAGGGTTCTAAATGCATGATAGGACCCTGATTTTCATGCAATCTGCCTGATGAGGATCCTGGCTGTGAAACCAAATCCTGCTTGAAAATTGGAGAGTGTGTCCAGCAAAGCTTGTTTTGTGGTTGTCAGCAGGTACAAATGGTAAAATAGGGTTGTGGGAAGACACAATCAGGACCGTGAATTTGTAACAGTTTAATCGATTGCTTATTTTCTTTTCATCTTGGCGTTTTTGGGCCAGAACCTGCCAGGAATCATTGGGAGTTCTGTGCAGAACTGCTGGTGTTGATTCCTTGCAGTGTAAGGAAGTTCAGATTTTGGGGATCTGAGTGAGACCTTTTTCACCCAGAGACTATTCTGCCTGAGAGCATGGTGGAAGCTGAGTCACTGACAGTATTTGAGAAGTATCTCGATGAGCACATGAAAGTATGCATAGGCATATAAGGCCAAGGGCTGGAGGATGGGATTAATATGGATGGGTGTTCACTGGTCGATGTAGATATGATGGGCCGAATGGCCTGTTTCCATGGTGTCTGCCTCTATAACTCTATGAGGACTCCTGCGCAAGCTGAGATCTGCTGATAATTTCCCCACCGTATGAGGGAAACTGCCTGCTGAGCTCGTGCCACCTTAGGCTTGTTGCTAGAACAGTGATCCCGTTTACATGAGTAGAAGAGAAAAGCTGAGAGGGAGCAGGGTTAGTGTAAAGTCATTCATATTTTTTAAATTGAATTTACTTTAAACTTCTTAATTGTTTGAAAGCATTGTGTTATAAAGTGACATAATTCCAACATGATTTAACAATTATTTAACAAGTAATTTATTCATTGATTTTAATAGTCTTTAAATGTTGCTGAATGTCAAGGACATTTGGAATAGAAGCATGCAAAATTCTGACAGCTATGACAGCCGGCAAAGGCTGGGGACATGGATTTGCTGACAGTCAAAGTATTTTTCAGCCATTTTATAGGTGGGTTTTATTCTGTCCCAGCTACATAAATGCATTACCTCACACAAAGCATTGTTGTGGCAGGCACTGGAGTCATTGTCATCTCTGAAACAGTTCTCCTAGTGGTAATAGCAACAACACTGCCAAACATCACATGGTACTCTCCTGCTTAAATGCCAATGCACATAGCCATCACAATAATATTCAAAGACAACCAGCTTATTCCAGATATTACAAGCATGGCGTGACTTCAAAATTGTGATAACATAAGCAACGATGACCCTGGTGTATTTGACATGCTGCATTTGGCAAAATTAATGACTGTGACATGACACAGGATCATGAGTTATTTTCATTCCTATAAGTCTTTAGATAGAGCTGCACGGTTTATTAATAAAGAGATATACAGATAAGGAATAGAATTTCGTTTTAAGTTATAATGATCTATTGCCTGGGAACTTGCAATGGATCATGTGAGTCTCTAATACATCTGACTGGTTTCAATTATGAGGCTCAATTGACATTCAAACCTGTGAATAAGATCAATTCCTGGTCCTGCCACATGATGGACTACTAGTATGCTGCAGCAGAGAGCTCTGCTCTGGAGAAGAAACTGGCTTATTATAGTCACCTTGAGTAGTTTGTCCTACTTTGTAATGGTAGCGTAACAAAGCTATTACTTTGGTGTTGGCTTTGCCTACAGAAAGCCTCTGTGGCATAAGCAACCAAGATAAAGCAGGTCTGTGTGGCAATGAAGAAAAAGTACAAAGATACAAAATGTGAACAAGCAGCAACAGTGCTACTCATCATGGGTCTTCTTGTCAATATTTTCTTTCTTTGTTCCTGTAATTCCATACAAAGCCATTTGTTACTCTCAGATCAATGTACATGTCTTGGTCTATGTATAAGTTATACATAACTTGGTCTATGTATGTATCCTGTAACTCTATATAATGCTGTTTGTTAGTGACAGATCCATGTCCACATGTCTTGATCCATGTATATGGTCTTCTAAACCTAGTCAACTTCCTTCAGTATCTGGACCTCTGTTATATAATGTTAGATAACTGTTGCTAAGTTAGTGTGTTTTGCAACATTTCCACATTCTTTGCACGATTACATTTGCATATAATTAGATACAATAAAAATAAACATAATTTATTATGATTAAAGGTACAGGTTTCTTCAGATATATATTGTTCTGATTTTCAGCAAAAGGATCCAGGATAATGAATTATGGTCAGTGCTTTACAACTTGACAAGGTTCACTGACATGTGATTCTTCAGCATGAAATATGTTCTGCTTGGTTTAGGTATTAATACTTGCACCATAAGTATATTTCAGTTTTACTATATATTAATATATGTGAAGATTTATTTTGAGGAACATTGTAGCAAGATCAATCAGTAAAAGAATTTAAAATGTACGATCAGTGTATTCTCATTGCTGAGACACCTTATTGATAAAAAGCTGGTATTCAAGGACGTGCTGTCTATTATGCTTTCCATTACAAAGTCCAGAAATTCTTCAGTATTTTCTTAAGTAATATAATTATTTTTTGATTGATATCCTTGTTGAAATGAATTAGCCTCGGCTGTAAATGAGATTGACCAAGCTTTAAGACTAAAATTTTGAGCAAATTCAAACATGTTGAATTCAGGAAAACATTATCAAGATGGAGAATTCTGCTATTCAAGCTTTGAAGAGCACTTTGAAAACTTTCTTAAAACCAAGTCCATTCCAAGTTGACAAACAATCTCTGGTGTATGTACAAAAATTCAGTTTCTGATAAATAGAGATCTTTATTAATAGGAATAGTTAAATATTCATATCTGTTTAATGTTATAACATCAATGAAATGTATATTGCCTTAAAATGTTTTAATGTAATAGATTTACTATAAATTTTCTAAAAATAAACACAACTTAATTTTAGCCCTGTTTAACCTTAATGCAAAGTGCTTAAGTTGAAAGTGACTCTATGCTGTTTGCCACTGCCTGCAAATAAATGATTGCTGATCACAGGTGAATTCCTGCCCTCATGTTAATGCAAATATTCCATTGGAATCAACTCTAGCAGCAGGCCGTCCTATCAGTTCCTCTCAGGACAAGGTAAAAGATATTACTACACAAGCCAGTTTGCTCATTTGATGGAACAGATGTAAGTTGAGAATGCAACTTCGGTGTTTAAATCATCTGTTTCATTTTCAATGCCTCTAGGTTACTGTTCACGTTGTACATTTTATAAATTCTGACCTGACAGAAGCTTATGAGTCCCAGACCTGCTCATTCACCCAAGTACAGTAAATCCTGTGTCCTGCCTGCTTTGAAAATGAAATATTACACACAAGAATTTGAAAGCAAAAAATACAAACAGTGAATCTGAAGTAAGAGAGCCACTTCACAGGAGTGTCAGGACAATGGCTGTGCCATTGCTAAAGCCAATGCACACATTGAGAGGCAAAAGGGACAGTTTGGGTGCCATTGTAAGATTCTATTAATTCAATCTGGCACAGAGAACAAGGAAGGGGAAGGTAAGTCCTTGTGAATTCTGGAAAAGAGCTAATTGTGTTAGACTTTTGCTGAATGGCCACAATCAGGTGGAGATCAAGTTGGATGCATTAAGTTTGGAATGAATTCAAATACAGAGACAGTTTAAAAGCTTTGAAGATCCCATAAGGGATGTTACATTTGGTATGGACTTACTAATGACAGCCCAATACAGCATATCCAATATAATGTAGCTGAAGTGTAGCAAGACAGAGTGAACACAGTCACGTCAGCACAAGGCCTTGGAGAAAATCCAGAGTGGGAAAGTCAGAGATAGGATGTACCATTGTTAGTTCGACAAGTGTTACTTGCCTTTGCAAGCAGTGAGGCTAAAACGCCCACAGACACTACAACTACCCTGATCCTAACTTTCAAAATTATCATGTCACTGTAAGTAGATCAAAGATAGCCACTGAAAAACTCTTCTGCCTAAATTCACTTGTTTATCTCCTTTCCTTTTTTTTCTTTAGCCATGTGGGGGTCTAATGGCTTTTCATCATGAATCAATCAGGCATTTAAAACTTGTGTGCAAAGGCAATAGCCTAGGATTAGGGCCATGGATCTTTGTCACCTTAACTTCAGAGAACTAAATTTGCCAATTGGACATTCTGCTGTAGCTTTCCACTCAAGGAACTGTATGGAAGCGACGTAAAAAGAGGAATATGAATGAAGGCAGCAGAGAGAGAGAAAAATAAATATTGCTGAAACTTTGAGGGCAGCAGCTGCTGAAAATCTGAAATGGAAATATCGACCAAATCAGGCAGCTGGTGTGGAGAGAGGAGAGTTGAGTTACTGTTACAGGTGAATGACGTTACATCAGAACTGGCCAGTTATGAGAAAAACTGAAAGGTTTTGTGATATGAAATAGTTGAATTCTTTACTGAGTTCAGAGCTTAAGGACCGATGCCTCATCTTTTGTCTCGACATACTACAGCTCTCAGGACTTAGTACTGCCGAACCTGAAGAGTAATTTCAGCATTTCCTGTTTCTATATCACACATGAACTGTGTGGGTTTAACTGACAATAATTTACGATTCTATCAGGATGTATTTAAGATTACATGTAAAAAAGGATGTATTTATTTGGCAACTTTCATAACAGCAGGATACCCAAAGTAACGTACACAAAATGCTGGAGGAACTCAGCAGGTCAGGCAGCATTTATGGATCCATAGATGCTGCTTGACCTGCTGAGTTCCTCCAGCATTTTGTGTGTGTTGTTCCAGATTCCAGCATCTGCAGAGTCTCTTGTGTCTCAGGATACCCAAGGCCATTGGAGTACTTTGGAAGAGTACTCTCTGTTGTCATGTTGGAAACACCGTGGCCAATTTATTACAGCACACTCCTCTGTACAACAAAATGTCATTATTAGAAAATGTCTTTTGTTTTATTGATTGCAGAATAATTATTCTTCAAATTAGAAGGGATAAGTCCAATGCTCTTCAATGATATTGTAGGAACTTTTGCCTGAGAGGACAGGCAAAACCTTGGTTTATCATCCCATCTAAAAGTCTGCACCTACAACAGTGCAAGACTCTCTCAATGCTCAATAGGAGTGTCAACTTAGATGCTTTTGTTTAATTGTCTAGACTGGGACTACACATTTTCTCACTCAGAGACAAGTGTGCTCCCAACCAAAACACACCTGACAATTGAACTAAAACAGAAAGTGCAGGGAAAATTCATCAAGTCAGGCAGCATCTGTGGAAGGAGAAACAGTCAATATTTCAGGTCTGTGACCCTTTGCCATTATCTCTCTTTCCACAGCTTGATGAATTTTTCTAGTATTTTCAGTTTTTATTTCAGATTTCCAGCATCTGCAGTTTTTTTGATGGACAATTGAACAAACAAGTGTGGGCATGTCAGGAGCCAGTTGTACTCATCTCCCAAAATTTAATTTCAGCTGAGGTCTTTACACCTGTTTTGAACTAGCAATCAAAGATTAATTTCTTCCCCCCTTTTTTTTACTTGATCTTTTACTGTCTCAGAAAGCCAATAATCACTATTTTACCCATGTTCCTGACTTTATTGAGTTCTTCTCTGAAGCACAAAGAAACAGCCCATCTTTCTCTGGCGCAATTGGGAATGCATCACACTTGCACTCTCTTTTGATCCTAGAATCACAGATCAAAGAACAACACAATTCTGTTCGGTCACAGTGAATCAGCACCAAATACTTCTAAGTCAGATGTATGCATGGTAAGGTATGAACGCTGACTAAAAATACAGTGTTGAAGCTAATTAGGAGAATTCAGGTGGAACTGTGACAAGAACATATGCTACTTACTCCAATGGAGCGCAATAATCATGGCATATTAATATAATCCTTTCAAAATGACAATGAAAATGATTAATGAGCCTGTTATAATACTAGTTTCAAACTTTCATAATGATAGAGCTCTGAGTTAAATGATTTTATTTAAGGCAATTTTTTGATGAAAGCACTCAGCCTTACCCACAAACTGATCTTTGATCCTCTTTTTTACTCTTAAGTATGTATCACTCATTTTATGGTTGTCTCGCCACAGTTTTTCAACACAATATCACAGGAGCCTATTAAGACCACATCCTGTATCTACCACACCTTCACCTGTATGGTTTACATGCATGGGACAAGTATCACGGGTATTTCACACAAAAGAGGCTGCAGATGCTGGAATCTGGAACAAAATACAGAATGCTGGAAGAACTTAGCAGGTCAAACTGTATCTGTGGAGGATAAAGGTGTAGGTGTTACACCTTTTGCTTCCACAAATGTTGCTTGACTCATTGAGTTTTCCAGTGTACTGCTTCCTGTAGAACCACTGTACAAATGCAATCCCCATTACGTGTAATTCCCATGCTAAACCAAATGAATTAAATAAAATCTGAAATCATAAGATATAAACAGTAATGATCACTGTAAAAGCAATGGATTCTTATGATAATCCATTGGATACTTAATGCCCAAAGAACAGAGAACCTGCTCCCCTAACCCATTTTGAGCTGATTGTAAACCCTGACCCACAGACAAATGGGGCCTGAAATTGTCCAGTAACCATTTGATCCAAAAGCAATCTGAGATGGGCAATAAAATGTACCAATCGATTCGCAGGTCTTGTGAATAAGAACAAAAAGCTCCAGGGCAATCTAAACCCCAAAGATTTCATCAGACTTCAAATCTATTTTCTTTTATGGGCATGGAGTGTAATATATAAAAAACTGTAGGAGTACTTGATTTTGCTCATTATAGGGCAATGCACTTTATGTTCCGAAAACCTAATAACGAGCTTTGTACAATATTTGAAATCGACTTCTGGGCACAATTATTGTTAGAATGGTTACCTTAAAGAGTCTGGTGTCGAAATCTACCTTACATGTGAAGGAAGTCATGAACAATTTACTTATTTCTTAGGTCAAGGTGAAAATATTTCTGTGATATTATGCTTATCAATAGAACTAATAATGTGAATCATATCCAAGTAAACACATTTATAAATTCTCCGTGATAGGAGACCACATAAGAAAATAAACTGAGATACTGCTCTCCTTTTTGCAGAGCAAAATAGAAAGTTTGAAGAAAGAAAGAATTTGGATTTCTAAAGAGCTTTGGCTGATGAAATTTAAACCAGAGAAGTGTTGAGGAGGCTGAGGGGTAATGTTGTTGAGCTTTATAAAATTATGAGAGGCATGATATCACAGTCTTTTCCCCAGGGTAGGGGAGTCAAGAACTAGAAGCCACAGGTCTGACTATCTGTCCTATCTATGCCTCTCTCACCTTCAAGAAGGGAGAAATGCAAAGAAGATCTGAGGAGTAAGTTTTTTCCACACAGCAGATGGTGAATATCTGAAAATGAGCTGCCAAAGGAGGTGATGGAAGCAGATATAATTACAATGTTTAAGAGGGATTTGTACAGGTAACTGGACAGGACAGGCTAAGAGGGATACAGGCCTAATGCGGGCAAAAATGATTAACATAGATAGGCATCATGGTCGACATGGACAAGGTGGGCTTGTTGGTTTCTGTGCAGTACATTTCTCAGTGTAAAGTAATAGGTTTTAAACAGAAGAATGAGGACAGGCAATACAAACTAAAATATAAAATTCTAAAGGGAGTCTGAAGGTTCATGTAGAGAAGTCATCAAAGGTTGCAGAATACATCGAAAAGCCAATGAAAAAAGCACGTGGGATTTGGTAAATTGGTAAATAAATTGGTTTATTATTGTCATGTGTACCGAGGTACAGTGAAAAACTTGTTTTGCATACCGTGCATACAGATCAATTCATTACACAGTGCATTGAGACAGCACAAGGTAAAACAATAACAGAGTACAGAATAAAGCGTTACATTTACAGAGAAAATGCAGTGCAGGTAGACAATAAGGTGCAAGGTCATAAAGAGGTTGTGAGGTCAAGATTGTGAAGTCAAGAGTCCTTGAAAGTAGAAGCATAGAGTACAACTGCAAGCAGGTTCCATTGAACGTCAATAAAGCACTGATTTTCCCACAACTAAAGTACTGCATCTAGTTCTGGTCACTGCCCTATGTGAAGAATGTGAAGGTCCTAGATGTAGCAGAGAACAGATCTGGGGCTAAGGGAACTTCAGTCACATGTATAGACAGGAGAATCCAAAGTTTTCTCCTTAAAGTTAAGAAGGTTGGGAGGTGATTTGAGTAAAATGCTACAAATTATTAAGAGTGTAGAGAAACTATAAAGAGAAATTGTTCCCATTGATGGAAAAGTGAAGAACACAGATTTAAAATGATTGACAAAAGATTGGAGATGTGGGGACAAAGAAAGTCTTCACATGGCAGGTAATCCTGATCTAGAATTCATTGCCTCTAATAGAGGTGGTAGTAAAATAAGCTGTCACATTAAAACAGGGAAGTATAGACACTTGAGGCAAAAAATATTCCAGTGATATATGGAATGCAACTGATAGGGCAGCTCCAGCAGAGAGTAGTTAGAAGGTTGGTAGCTGCATGGTCTCCAATGTGAAACAGTTTTATGATCCTTCGATAATTCTGTGCAGCATCATTCGCAACCCTGAGTCTTCATAGACATTCTTCTTATCAATAAGGTACTCTTGAAGAGTTCTCAATGATAAGATTTACGAAATATGGCAGCAACTATTGCACAGTATGCGCCCACAGACAGCAATTTAATAATGATCACACATTCTGCTTTTTACTGATGTTTTAAAAGTATATATTGACCAGGACACCGGGGAAAAGTCCACTATCCTCTTTTGAATACTCCTACAAAATCTTTTATAACCACCTGATATTACAAATGGAATCACCACTTAATGTCTTATCCAGAAAGGTGAAAACCCAGAAATATTTTAGCATTCAGAAAAGCACATTTATTCTGTGGTATGTAGTTGGCCAATGGACATTTTTCTCGAGGAGTCACCATTAAAATTCCCACTTGCATGCAGTGTTGTGGGCTATATATTGATCCTTCTGTCCTTCATGAGTTGAAGGGTTGAAGGATTTTTCTTTCGCCACAATGGAGTTGTTTATACTGTGAGCAGGGGAAGGTTGATAGCCAGGCTCACAATCAGAGGGTGCCAGGGGTGGGACTGGCAATTGAATTGTGAGTGAGTGTCTGGGTCATGGTTTGCGAGCAAGGGTCAACTCTCAAAAGCAGAGATAGGGAGAAAACTGGAGATCATAACTGCAATCAGACCGGGTGGCAGATATTGAACTGAGCAGAAGAGGGTGGCTAGGTGTCTTTGCCATTGGACAGGTGGTTGTGCAATTGTGAATTGGGCTGGCTAGCCTTGATGGAGAGTTATTAACTTGCAACGTAAAGAAGACCTCCATGAGGCAGGTTTCCAGCACTGGCCTCCATGGTCTCGGTCCCACTCAGTTCCCTCTAAGTATGTTGAAGCAGACCTTACATGTGTTTTAAAGGCCTGCTTCTGCAGGAATGGTCCGTCCCAGACTGTGAATTAGAGCACCAGATAAATGGAGGACTGGAGAGGGAAATCCCAGACTTTGCAATCCTTGCTTGCATTGATCCTAATTTTATTTACCGCATGCTTTTTCATGCAAAGTGTACATAAATGTTAAGCCATGCATTGGAATTTCTAGACCAACAACTCCAACATTGTAGCAGCTTCTCATACACTTACATGTGACTGTAGATTATGTAGGCAAGGTATGAATGAAAACTTTACCTTACCAGCATCTGTAATAGCATGCAGCTCTATAACAGTTACACTGGGTGGCAGTGCACAATAGAAGTTCATAGATTAAAGTTCCTCTTAACATCTTCAGAAATCCAGCTTTATACCTCCATCATAAGATCCCAGTTTCATTTATTTCCAGATTTGACTCCTGTTTCCAGGGTCCTGGATTCGATCTTGAGCTCGGCTGCTGTCTATGTCGAGTTTACACAATCCCTCTGTGACTGCTCGGCTTTCCTCTGGATGCTCCAGGTTTCTTCCCACATCTAAGACACATGCTGGTAGGTTAAATGAATACTGTAAATTACCCCTCAGTGCAGAATGATGGCAAAAAAGATCAAAAAGGGTGTGTGATGGATGTGTGTGAGGGAGAATAAGTTACAGGGATATGGGGAATTCAGAAAAATGGGAAGTGGGTAAATGAGATTGCACTCTTGGGAGCTAGCATGGATCCAATGGGTTGAATGATATCCTTCTGTATGATTGTGAGATAATGTCAATAGCTGACCCTTCTTCTTTAAAGAAATCCTCCACAGTTTTTCTACCTGATTGAACATGTCATGTTTATCCAAGAACTTCCCACCTCACTGTGGCATTCACCACACCCCTATATTGGTATTTGTATTGGTATTGGTTTATTATTATCACTTGTACCGAGGTAGAGTAAAAAGTTTGTCTTACAAACCGATCGTACAGGTCAATTCATTACACAGTGCAGTCACATTGTGTTAGTACAAAGTGCATTGATGTAGAACAGGTAAAAACAGTAACAATACAGAGTAAAGTTTCACAGCTACGGAGAAAGTGCAGTTCAATAAGGTGCAAGGTCACAACAAGGTAGATTGTGAGGTCATAGTCCATCTCATTGTATAAGGGAACCATTCAATTGTCTTATCACAGTGGGGTAGAAGCTGTCCTTAAGTCTGGTGGTACGTGCCTTCAGGCTTCTGTATATTCTACCCGATGGAAGAGGAGAGAAGAGAGAATGTCCCAGGTGGGTGGGGTCTTTGATTATGCTGGCTGCTACACCAAGACAACGAGAGGTAAAGACAGAGTCCAAGGAAGGGAGGCTGGTGTCCGTGATGCGCTGGGCTGTGTTCACAACTCTCTGCAGTTTCTTGAGGTCCTGGGCGGAGCAATTGCTGTACCAAGCCATGATACATCCAGATAGGATGCCTTCTATGGTGCATCGGTAAAAATTGGTGAGAGTCAAAGGGGACAAATCAAATTTCTTTAGCCTTCTGAGGAAGTAGAGGCGCTGGTGAGCTTTCTTGTCCGTGGCATCTACTATTTGACCAGGACAGGCTGTTGGTGATGCTCACTCCCAGGAACTTGAAGGTCTCAACCCTCTCGACTTCAGCACCATTGATGTAGACAGGTGCATGTACACTGCTTCCTTTCCTGAAGTCAATGACCAGCTCTTTTGTTTTGTTGACATTGAGAGAAAGATTGTTGTCATGACACCATTCCACTAAGCTCTCTATCTCCTTCCTGTACTCCGACTCATCGCTGTTTGAGATATGGCCTACAACGGTGGTATCATCTGCAAACTTGTAGATGGAGTTAGAGTAGAATCTGGCCACACAGTCATGAGTATATAGGGAGTAGAGTAGAGGGCTGAGGACGCAGCCTTGTGAGGCACCAGTGTTGAGAATAATCATGCTGGAGGTATTGCTGCCTATCCTCACTAATTGCGGTCTGTTTGTTAGAAAGTCAAGGATCCAGTTACAGAGGGAGGTGTTGAGTTCTAGGACTCGGAGTTTGGTGACAAGCTTGCTTGGAATTATTGTATTGAAAGAAGATCTGTAGTCAATAAACAATAGTCTAACGTATGTGTCTTTACTGTCCAGATGCTCCAGAGCTGAGTGTAGGGCCAGGGAGATGGTATCCACTGTAGACCTGTTTTGCCGATAGGCGAATTGCAATGGGTCCAGGTTGTCTGGTAGGCTGGAGTTGATGCGTACCATGACCAACCTCTCAAAGCACTTCATGATGGTGGATGTCAGAGCCACTGGTCGGTAGTCATTGAGGCATGTTACCTTGCTTTTCTTTGGTACCGGGATGACAGTGGTCTTCTTAAAAGAGGAGGGAACCTGAGATTGAAGCAGGGAGAGGTTGAATATGTCCACAAATACTTCTGCCAGCTGATCAGCACAAGATCTGAGCATGTGGCCCGGGACACCATCTGGGCCAGGTGCTTTCCTTGTGTTCAGTCTCTGGAAGGCTGATCTTACGTCCTCCACTGTGATCACAGGTTCAGCTGCATTGTTGGCTGTAAGGGTGGGTGGTGACAATCCACTTCCCTTATGTTCAAAATGTGCATAGAATGCATTAAGTTCATCAGGAAGGGATGCGCTGTTGTTAGCTATGCAGCCCGACTTCGTCTTCTATATCAGTTCCAGGTGAAATTTACCCCCGTCAGAGAAATGCCCTGAGATGTCAGTCAGCTACCCCAGCTAAGGTCCGTGCAAGTCTCTGCAATTCCATATCCTACTAATGGTACTTGCTCTTCACGCACTTTCCCATTCAAACTTCTTTCAGGTCTGTTTCCCATATCCTCCCTGCCCCCTGCTTACCCTGCCTCCTCTATTCTATCTGCTAGAGTTATTGGTGACATTTAGGCAGGGAAACTAGGAGTCCATCTGTTTCATATCCCTGCTGAAACTATATTTCACCCATTTTTTCACAGCTCAGTATAAAGCTTTGAACATTCTGTTATGTTCCGTATTTCTCGCACTGCCTGGTAATGCAGAGAGTGGATATGAGCATCAGTGCCCATGTTTAGATTCCTCTCATCCAAAGTGAGACATCTGACAATGATCATTAACCAGTCCACTGTTTATCAGAGACTGTACAATGTATATTTGAGGGAGGAATTTATTAACTCCCTAGTTCTATTGCTTTTAAAAGTAGATTTAGTTTTTTTTAATGTTTGCTTGTTGAGTTTGCATTTCAACTGTGAAAAAATAGCTATACAGCTATGAGCTCCCTGTATTGCTCCTTTTGTCTTCAAAAACCTTTCTTGCTTTGAAAAGTATGCCATGATGGGCATTCCACATGATTTGTAATTGTTAAATGCTTCACCAGAATGGCAATAAACAAAGGTGCACATTATGCTTTCCAGAGGATATGGTACATATGATGGTCAGAAGTAAGAACTAACTGTACAATGTGGTACGACTTTTGATACATGGTTGTACCAGTTACTGCTGTTATTTAGGAGTTGAATGCCTTCAATAAAAAATGTTTCGTTATTAGCTTTACCTGTATTGTTTGCCTTACTCAGCAGCAGCACCAAAGGGACTATGGACGCAATACTGGGGTTGAGGATGTAATGTTGCTGCAAGAGTAGTAGCAGTAATAGTCAAGCATGAAGACAGCAGACAACAGTTTTCTAGGTAGATCAGTGATGATGACAGGTACTGATTACGGCGGATGTGTTGACAATCTTGAGAGGAATGAGTGGTCTCCACTCATTATCTTGTACGTGGAATGAGTGGAAATGTTCCTTCGGACAAATGATATCATTAAAGTCCCTCGGGAGATCATAGGACAGAGAAATGTGAATAAGGAAGGGGATACTGTTACTGGAGTAGGGCTGGAATATGAGATGTTGGTTAGTCTGTTGGTTTCACAATCAAGGATAAAGTCTCTTACAAGGATGCTTTAAAGATCTTGAAAATAAATTTTAATGCAGCATTTTGAGAGATAAGGATTTGGCATGTGTAAACGGGAACCAGAGAAAATGATAGGCAAATATATGGTGTGGCTAATTAAACTGACCAAAAGGTGCAATTTCCAAATCTTTCGAGACCAGGCACTGTGGAATTCCTTTGTATGCAAACTGGCAAATAAGAGAATTCAGACAAATTATTTTGTGAGTCAGTTTTCTTACAGGAGAGATCCAAGGTACAAGCAGGGAGCAAGCCCACAGAGATGGTAATTGTGCCATGGTCTTTTTTGTGGCTGAGTCACATCTTCACTACTGGTATATTTGACAGGAAACCAGTAGGACACATGAATACTAAAGGCAGGAAGGTTGTGAATTATTTGGGTGTAAAAGAAGGGAGGTCTTGCCATGGATCTTATCACTACCATCTGGCCTCAAAATGCTCATTAAAGGTAGCTCAGTGCTATAATTGCCACAGAACAGGATCTAAATCGCTGAAGAAAGTAACTGCAGGGTTCAACCTCATTTGTATTTGCTTAAGCATGCACAAGTATGAAACAGTCCTAGTGAGGTAGAACCAGATGAGGAGGTCTTGAATGAAGACATTGAATGTTATTTAAATCTCTCCCAAGGAGGATGGTGCAGACAGTACACTTAGAACATCAAATGCACCAGTAGTGAAGATATGACTCAGCTGCAAAAAAGACCGCACCACTATTACCATCTCTGTGGACTTGCACCTTGATTCAGAAAGCAACAATAAGTATGCATATTCATACTACAGCACATCAGTCTGTTGCAGGCCATGAGATGTGCAGTTGGAAATTCTTCAACAACCTTCCACTGAGACAGGTTACCTGTACGGGAGGGAGTTATACAAGGAATACATTACATGGTTGCCAATGGAGACAAATGGATCTGTTGTCTATCATAATCATGGACCAGAAGGATGTTCCAGTCAACATGAGCATAGATAAGATTGAGTCACTTAGATTAAGGGAATCCATGTTGAAAGGGGTCAAAAAATTGGACAATTAAGAACTCCAAGAGCACTGGTCAAACAGACCACTGGTCCTGTGGGCTTGAGAGGCATCAAAAAAACCTATAGCTCATTCACAAACTAGAATAGAATCACAAGCTGCAACTCTGATGAGTTAGTCATGGGAACCAAGAAGCTGATAGCTATTAACACCACCATCTAAGCAAGGGAAGATATAACCAGGGATGAAAGTAGAGTGAAGGTAAATTGCTCTCACCCCAATGCAACTGTGGTGATTAAGGTGCAGGCAAAAATGCATTGGCACTATTGCGGATGTAATTTTGACAACAGGTTCATCTAAAGGGAAATATAACATTTGGAAAAGAGATAAGTGGAGCAGATTAAATGTGAGAGCTTCATTGGAGGGAGACAAGCCAGAAGTTGCATTCAATGCATGCAAAAGATATGTGTTAAAGAGATAAGAAAAGATCAGAAATGTAGAGACAAACTGGGGCTGTGGTGAAACTGTTTGGTGGAAAGGGGAATTGATATCCCTAGAAATAGTTTTGTAATGAGTTGATAATATCAACATAGCAAATATAGTTTCCATAGGTTAAAGAGAATTCTTTGAAAATCAGGGATTCGCTGCACTGACCATTTGGCATCTGCCAGTGGGAGTCGAGCACATCTATTTCACTGTGAGGCAATATGATGGCAATAACGTAACTGCAGAAGGTCCCTAGTCTGAAGTGTTGCCACAAAACTGGGAAACAAGACTGCAACAAAATGTAACAGGCAGCCAGAATTAGACTGGAGTGAGATGTCCCACAGAGAAGGGTGGTCCATTATGAACAACCTGAGGTATCATTTGGTCTGTGAGTTAGCATTTTTGGAGCAATGGGAACATTTGCAAACCTTGACAGATCAGAGGAAGGGTCAGTAATCTATTGGACATTATGAAAATGGTAAACCGAAGTTTTGAGGTCCCTGTTATGTAGGATAAGAATTCACAGATAAGGTGGAAGGCAAAAGGTGTAACAGGGAGCACTGTACTGCTGTCATTAATTGCATCTGGCATGAACAATATAAATGCGGAATGTGAGACTGTGCAGGTTTGGAAGAAAAAACTTAATGCATGCAAGCTTATGTTGTTTATGATGTAATTGAATGGCTTGAAGCAAGCACAGCTTGAGTTGGATGTTATGAGATAGGAGCACATGTGATGTGGAGATGGTTCAAAGGTTCCAAAGACCCCATGAGAGAGGTTATAGTATGCATGACAAGAGAGCTGAAAACTGCCATGGCAAAATTTCAAGCATTGGAGACAATCCAAGGAGCAAACATAAAAGGAGATAATTTTGTTATTTCAAAAAAAATCAGCAGGAAAGACAGAAGATTAAATGTGTACAGGGAGTCAGAGTGGAACACAGATTACGTCACAACGTGAAAGTAGAGGAACAAAGATAGAGAGCCCTAAGAAATTACCATAAATAGTTATTGAGTAATTGTAATTGAGTCATGGGACAAAAAATGTACCAACTACAATGGATTACTTGCTTTAGTTGTTAATATGTATTATTGGCTTGCATTAAACTTGATGTTAAAAATTAACATTTTGAACATGTAATGCAACGTATTTACAGCTTTGAGTGGATAACTGTAGGAACGGATGTCAGATTGGATCTGTATAAAGCCTGATCTGCAAAAGTAATGCACGAGTTCCAAATGCCTTGAGTTCATACTTTAGAGGTGTTAAGTACAGACTACAGAAGAGTTTGATAGTTGAGGAGATGAAGAGAGTGAGCAAATGTATGTTTAATTAGATTTCTAATTGTCTCTGTAAATAATTAGCTCATTGTATAATTTCATATATGTAAATAGTTAACTGATGGTACATTTTCTGTATGTAAATAGTAATTAGTTTGGTTTCATTACTTGTAGAAGGGTATCATGTGATATATTTAGGTGATAGTCACCTTCAGGGACTAATTGTTACATGTGGTATGACTTTTGATACATTGGTGTACCAAACACTGCTGTTAGTTGGGAGTTGACTGCCTGCAATAAAGGATGTTTATTTACCTTTGTTACTTGCCTTATTATGTATGCACCAAAGACTCAGGCTGCGTCCTCAGCCCTCTACTTCCTATACACTCATGACTGTGTGGCTAGATTCTGCTCTAACTCCATCTACAAGTTTGCGGATGATACCACCATTGTAGGCTGTATCTCAAACAACGATGAGTCAGGGTAACAGGAAGGAGATAGAGAGCTTAATGGCAGGGTAACATGACAACAACCTTTCCCTCAATGCCAACAAAACAAAAGAGCTGGCCATTGACTTCAGGAAAGGGGGTGGTATGCATGCACCTGTCGACATCATGTGATCAATACACCATAGAAAGCATCCTATATGGATGCATCACAGCTTGGTACAGCAACTGCTCTGCCCAGAACTGCAAGAAACTGCAGAGAGTTGTGGACACAGCCCAGCATGTCACAGACACCAGCCTCCCCTCCTTGGACTCTGTCTTTACCTCTTGCTGCCTTGGTGAAGCAGTCAGCATAATCAAAGACCCCACCCACCTGGGTCATTCTCTCCTCTCTCCTCTTCCATTGGGTAGAAGGTACAGGAGCCTGAGGGCACGTACCACCAGACTTAAGGACAGCTTCTATCCCACTGTGATAAGACTATTGAATGGTTCCCTCATACAATGAGATGGACCCTAACCTCACGATCTACCTTTTTATGACCTTGCACCTTATTGCACTGCATTTTCTCTGTAGCTGTGACACTTTACTCTGTACTGTTATTGTTTTTACTTGTACTACCTCAATGCACTCTGTACTAACTCAATGTAACTGCACTGTGTAATGAATTGACCTGTACGATCAGTATGCAACAAGTTTTTAATTGTACCTCAGTACAAGTAACAATAATAAACCAATACCAATACCAATGAGAGGGGAATTAGTATTGGAAGATGACTGTCCAGCTATGAATAAGAGACCAAGTACTGGAAGTCAGCCCAAGTCGTTACACACGGCTTGGAGGTGTCAGGTGAGAGCCATGATGCTGGAGATTTTGGGGGCCAGAAGGAATTTTTTTCTGTCCATTTTGAGGGAAGATATTTCCTACAATAGGGTCTCCAAGTACAGATCACATGAGACTGCTCAGTGGAGATCAATGGAGGTTTAGCTGTAGATTGAACCAACACTGTGCAGCTGATTAGAGTCGGTGGTCTACTTAAGATGTAGTGTTTTCTATCCCTTCTGGGTTCAGTTTGTACAAGCAGTAGGACTTGGAAGGCAGACGCTAAGTGAATGCACAAGGATAATTAATTTACTTTATCATGAAAAATGACATGATTTCATTGAGAAACTTACTTTGTAATTTTGTTTCTGGTCACTTTTATCTTTGTATTGCAGTAAAACAGTGACTTCAGTTGTCAGTGACGGAGGAAAAGGAAAGCTTTAGATTGCTGGTGAGTGTGCAGTTGGGGTTGTGGTTTCTGTAATCCCACTACAAGTCATTCATGGAGTACATGAGTCATAGAGTCATGAGAAAAAGAACAAACAGCTGCAAGAACTCAGAGGGTCAAGCAGCATCTGTGGAGGCGAAGAGATGGTCGAACATTGAGTTTTCCTATCACAGGTAACCCACTTGCCCTGTGTTCCTTTCCTACTTCCACCAGACCACCCAGGGTCCCTCTCCTTTTATTCGGCTTTTCCATCCCTTCACCCTCCCCCATTACCTAGACTCATCACCCTCCCCCACCTGATTCTATCTGCCCATCCCCTCCAACTCCCAACTTGGTTCCAGCTATCATCTGCTATCCTCTGTCTTACCCCTTTTTCTTACTTCTATGTACTGACTATCTTCCCTCTACACTTTCATAAAACATAGAACATAGAATACTACAACACAGTACAGGCCCTTTGGCCCACAATGTTGTGCTGACATTTTATCCTGCTCGAAGATCTATCTAACCCTTCCCTCCCCCATAACTCCCCATTTCTTTATCATTCATGTGTCTATCTAAGAGTGTCTTAAATGTGCCTAATGTTTCTGCCCCCACAACCTCTGCTGGCAGTGCGTTCCATGCACCCACCACTCTCTGTGTAAAAAAACTTGCTTCTGACGTCCCCCTTTTATCTTCCTCCAATCACCTTAAAATTATGTCTCCTCATGTTAGTCATTGTTGTCCTGTGAAAAAGTCTCTGTCCACTCGATCTATGCCTCTTATCATCTTGTACACCTCTATCAAGTCACCTCTCATCGTCCTTCTCTCCAAAAAGAAAAGCCCTAGCTCACTCAACCTATCCAGGACCTTTAGTCCTGATGCTGCCTGATCTGCTGAGTACTGGGGACCTGCTGACCATCCTTTTGCTCCGTAGATGCTGCTCGGCCTGCAGAGTTTCTCAGCAGTTTATCTTTTGCTCCAGATCCTGGCAAATGTGATCTCTTGTCCTCATAGGGTTGTGAGTCACGCATCATAGAAAAAGGCACTTCAGCCCACTGAGTTCTTGCCAGTATCAAGAACCCAGTCAAATTAATCCTCTCCCACATCCCCACCACACCTCTCCCCCCCCGATTCTACCATTCATCTTCACATGGGGCAATTTACAGTGGCTAATTAACCTATCAAGATGCCCTTGTATGCGAAGTGGTACAGAACATCCAGAGGAAATGCACATGGTCATAGGGAGAACACGCAAACTCCACACAAACAGCACCTGAGGTCATGATTGAACTAACTGCCTCATTGTGTTACCCCTTTGTTTCTTTACTCGCCTTCTGCATGCTGTGTTCTAAGGGGGGTGCTTGGTCATAAGTTGTTTCTGGAGGCAACTGGTTTGTGCAGAATCCTTGAATCCACTGAAAAGCTCTTGTAGAAAGCACCAAGTACTTAAGGAATTGAGGAAAGAGCTCGAAGATTCAATCAGCAACTATCCTGTAAGTAGTAGATGATGCTTTGAAATAAAACTTAAGATGAGTGCAGAAGAGAAGGTTTTCTTCTGCTGCTGAATGCCTACTAGAACATAGGTTGGTGGTTTGGGCTCCAAAATGATAGTATGGCATCAAATCAACATGGCACGTGAATTGGCAGCATCACCTGCATACTTCTGGCAGATGTTCTCTACATGAGCTAACACCCTGAATAATGTAGTGTCCTGTCCTGTAGGATTTACACCACAAATGAGAGAGTACAAGTACAATTTTTGTAACATGTCAAGCATCAACGCAGCGTCTAAAAATCCCAGGATGAAAATCAAAGAACTACAGATGCTGGAAATCTGAAATAGAAACTGTAAATATTGGAAACATTCAGCAGGTCAGGCAGCATCTATGAAAGAAGAAACAGAAATGCTGTTCTGACAAAGAGTCTTTTGACCTGAAATATTAACTCTATTTACCTTTCCACAGATGCTGCCTGACCTGTTGATTGTTTCCAATATTTACAGTTTCTAGCGTTTTCTGTTTTTATCTCTAAAATTCCAGTTTCTCATTGCAATATGTGAACTCTGACCCTGGCAGGAATCATCTGCTAGACTGTGACAGCGAGGTCAAATATTGTGTTTATAAAACAAGATTCTCTTGGCTGCCTCTTTGAAGAATTCTGCAGTTGTGTGGGAGAGGTGAAGTCAAGTGCATAAATTACTGTCACAATTAATTACAAGTAAAAATCTGTCATGACTCTGAACCTTTGTAATCTACCAAGGGTTTTCATTACTTCCAACAGATGATGCACCAGGAATTTTTTTTTCATGATAGGAACCTAGCTGCGCATGTTCGACAGCTTGCTAGACTGGATAAAGCAGGTGACTTGTAAACCTCCTCTGCACCCTCTCTAAAGCTTCCATACCCTTCCTACAATGAGGCAACCAGAACTGAACACTATACTCCAAGTGTGGTCTAACCAGAGTTCTATAGAGCTGCAATATTACCTGGCGGCTCTTGAACTCAATACACACACTGCCAGTCACCTGCTTTATCCATGGGTTAATCGACCTCCAGAGCTGTTGGGTGGGATTGTCCATCAGCTGGACCTTGCACTGCTCAGGACCTGGCCAGCCAGCATCCTTGTGGCAGTTCATGCCAGGAAATTTTCTCTAGGTATGAACAGGTTTAACAAGTAGACAACTGACAACAATGGGAATGAAGAATCTTAGTATAGACTAGGTGCAACAATGGTGGCAGGGTGGAGCTCATAGCTCTAGGACCATGGGTTCGATCCCGACCTCGGGCAGTGCCTGTGCAAAGTTTGTGTGTTCTCTCTATGAATGTGTAGGTTTCCTCCAGGTGATCTAGATTCCTCCCGCATCCCAAAGAAATGCTGGTTGATGAATTGGCTATGGAAGTGACCCTTTTGTTGGTTAATGACAGAAATGAACAAAAGGTAGAATTAATAGGCATATGTGAGAGCGAATAAATTACAGGACTACAGGGAATTAAAGAGTGAGGGGGTGGAAATAATAGGATTGGTCCCAAGGAGCTGGCATGAACCTGATGGACTGAATGGCCTCTTTCTGTGTAAAAACTCAAGATGTATCTCACACTATCATAAATTTACTATTATATTCCTTACAGCCAGGACCATATGCTCTGACAGTGAACCTCTTTCCGACTTTTGAGGAGATTTCAAGAAAATGGGTTGGAATTCACATCTGGTTTCTGATGTGCAGTTCACTGGAACAAGAAAAATACCTTCTCTAACGCACTCTACTCCAGTTCACAACAAATGCCTGAACTGCAAGTTGTGAGCTCAAAGACATTGAGGGTTCATCAACAGAACCATAAATAGGAATAAAGAGGACTGGAGAAGGGCCAAATTGTAACACTGTGCTGATGTGACGAAATCCATAGTGCAGAGAATAGATGTAGCAGAAGAAGGCTTACACAGAACAGTACTTAAAATTCAAAAGCTGTTTGATAGCTAATTAACTGCAACCATTGACCTAATCAAAACGGAGTCTGTGAGCTAATAAGTATATTAAATTACAAAATATTTGTGTCACCTAACACTAATTATTGTTTAAGCATCATAATGTCCTATGCTTAACAGATCATTCTGAATTCCCCTGAAAGGGAACAATATATGAATTTAAAGTTCTTCATCACCAAGAAAAGTGATGTCAGTCCAGTGAGAGTTAAATTTCAGTGAATTTTAGAATTTTGTAGAATATGTAGAGATAGCACCTATTACACCATTTAACATGGTAAAGCTTGAATAGACAAAGAAAAAAAAATCACTTTGGATCAATTTTCATGTTCAAGATGAAGAATATATAATCCTTGTCCACACGTAATATCTGAATTCCATAGACTGTAACTCTCTTATGGTATCACATTGACCAAAAACTTGCTATGAAAATAAACTTGCCAATGTGCACAAACCCAGCTTCAGATGTTCACTCAATCACTGAGATCAAGAACTTGCTATTTGAGAGCCAGACAACCACTATTAGAGCAAAGCAACATGAGCAATAGTAGTAGGAATAATCTGTTTGGCCCTTTATAAGTCTGCTCTGCAATTCAATAAAATTATGGCTGATCCTAGGCTTTGTACACTTTCCCTCTTGATCCCATATCCTCTTAGTGTGCAACGGTATATCAGTCTTAGTTATATGACTGAGAATCCATAGCCCTCTGTGAATTCCAATGATGTATAACATTTTGCACAAGAAATTTCCCTATTATTTATCTTAAGTGACCAACTTCTTATTCTAAGACTTGTACCGTTGCTTCTGGAATTTCCACATAAAAGAAACAGCCTCTCAGCATCTATTCCCAATCCCTCTCAAAAGCAATGGGATCACCTCTCATTCTTGCAACCTCCTGCCACTCCACACTTTTATTTCATGGAGGATTGAGTAGAAACGTAGAGAAGTGAGACTACATTCGGAGTATTGCAGACAGTTTTGGTCTCCTTGTTTATGGAGAAGTATACTTACATTGGAGGCAGTTCCAAGAAGGTTCACTAGGTTGTTTCCTGCAATGAAGGGCTTGCTTTACAAGGACCAGTTGAGGAGATTGGCCATATATTCATTGAAACATGGAAGATTCTGATTAGGTTTGACAGGGTAGATATTGACAGGATGTTTCCTTCATGAGGGATTCTAGAAGTAGGTGGCATAGTTTCAATATAAATGGTAGCCTATTTAAGATGAAAGTAAGGAGAAATTTCTTCTCTCAGGTAGTCATGAATCTTTAGAATTGTCTATCTCTATCTCAGACGGATATGGAAGCAGATTCATTGAATATATTCCTGTCTGAGATAGAAACATTTTGGAATGCAGGGGAATCAACTTTTATGCTGAACCAGCAGGGAATAGGAGCTAAGGCCAGGTTTATGATCTTATTGAACAGGTTCAAGGGGACATATGCTCTCCCTATACACTCATGATTGTGTGGCCAGATTCTGCTCTAACTCCATCTACAAGTTTGCAGATGATACCACCGTTGTAGGCTGTATCTCAAACAGCAATGAGTCGGAGTACAGGAAGGAGATAGAGAGCTTAGTGGAATGGTGTCATGACAACAACCTTTCCCTCAATTTCAACAAAACAAAAGAGCTGGTCATTGACTTCAGGAAAGGGGGCAGTGTACATGCACCTGTCTACATCAATGGTTCTGAGGTCGAGAGGGTTGAGAGCTTCAAGTTCCTGGGAGTGAACATCACCAATAGCCTGTCCTGCTCAAATCACGTAGATGCCACGGACAAGAAAGCTCACCAGCGCCTCTACTTCCTCAGGAGGCTAAAGAAATTTGATTTGTCCCCTTTGATTCTCACCAACTTTTATCGATGCACCATAGAAAGCATCCTATCTGGATGTTTCACGACTTGGTACGGCAATTGCTTTGCCCAAGACCGCAAGAAACTGCAGAGAGTTGTGGACACAGCCCAGCGCATTGTGGAGACCAGCCTCCCCTCCTTGGACTCTGTCTTTACCTCTTGTTGTCTTGGTGTAGCAGCCAGCATAATCAAAGAACCCACCCACCTGGGACATTGTCTCTTCTCTCCTATTCCATCGGGTGGAAGATACAGGAAACTGAAGGCATGTGCCACCAGACTTAAGGACAGCTTCTACCCCACTGTGATAAGACTATTGAACAGTTCCCTTATGCAATGAGATAGACTATGATCTCATGATCTACCTTGTTGTGACCTCGCACCTTATTGCACTGCACTTTCTCTGTAGCTGTGACACTTTACTCTGTACTGTTATTGTCTTTACCTGTACTACGTCAATGCACTCTGTACTGACTCAATGTAACTGCACCGTGCAATGAATTGACCTGTACGATCGGTTTGTAAGGCAAGCTTTTCACTGTTCCTTGGTACAAATAACAATAATAAACCAATACCAATACCAATACCAGTGAATACAGAGCTAGTTTTCTCAATGATTCTTTGTGCAACAGTTCTCATCCCAGGAATCAATCTGTCATCCTACACTGAATTGACTCTCATGCTAGTATATCCTTCTTCAGGTGCAGAGACCAAAATGATATGCAATGCTCCAAATAAGGACTCACTAAGTGTCTGTATAATCTCAGCAAGACTTTCCCCACTTTTACTTTCCAGTTCCCATGCAGTGAAGGCTAACATTCCGTTTGTTTTCTTGATTGCTTTCTGTATTGTGAGTGCTTAACTTCTGCAGCTCACCCACATCTGTAAATATACCAACATATTTTGGTTCCTAACTAATTGAGTTAGCTTTAGGAAGAGCTGTCTGGCTCACCATTAAAATGCATGGACTGATGTGGACTAAGTTCACCACAGGACCTCAGAGCTGATCCAAAATGACAAAGGATTCATTTTGAAACCACTTAAGATCTTGCATATTTAATTAAGTCAAATAAACTATTAGAGATAACAAACTCTCTGATACATCAAATTAATGATTACAAGTGTGGATTCTTTAATTGTTGGATATTTTAAGATGTAAAATGTTAAGGAATATTTCTTTACTGTCCTGATATCTGGCTCTAGGTCTTCCCAGGCAGTGGACCTGAACTCTCCCTGATGCAGATGGAAAAAGAAAAGATATGTGCTTGTACATTTTAAAGGCATGTATTCTGCTGAGGACTCAGAGGTGAAAGATTTAAATATAATTGCATGCCACTACAATTTTGGTGTCTCCCAGTATATAATTACAGGTAATTTGACTTTGGGTGTTAGAACTTTATTTGGTTAAATGAAAATATTCCATAGTGAGCAGAAAAGAGAAATGTATTAAAGAAATCTATAAAACATGTAACAAAGAATGCAAGAGGCTAGAACATAATACAATGGGTTCCAAACTCTTAGAGAGATGGTATTAGTTTATATACAAGATAGTTTAGTCATGAATAATTACTGTTGTGCACTGCATATTTATTAATAATGGATCAACCTCTATCAGTTACAACAAACAGTTATCTTCATTATTTTTTGCATCAAAGACCACAGGTCTACAAGTTGTTCAATGAAAGCCAATGGGACAACAGAATGCTTGTCTACAGTTTTGTCTGATTAAGATCTACTTCATCTCAACTCACAGACTTGTAAGAAAAAAAAAGTTTTCTTTCGATGGCAAAACTGTGGGCTAGAAAACTAAGTGTACAATGTCTATTTTTGTTTTATGAGCTACTTGCTTGAATTGAGATGTAAAACGCAACCGAGGTTTCCTAGTGAATGTTATGGGTAACCTTGAATCTATACAGTGATGCAGTAGTTAACATTACTAGCTCAGAGCTCCAGGGACTCAGATTTGATCCTGACCTTAGATGTTGCCAGTGTGGAGTTTACACATTCTCTCTGTCACTGCATAGATTTCTCCCAAGTTCTCCAGTTTCATCCTAAATTCAAATTTGTGCTGGTATGTTAATTAGTTACTGTATATTATCCCTTAAAGGAGCAGGCAATGATGACGGGAGCTTATCTCTGAGTCTGCCAACTGGGAGGCACATCATAACTGGGCAATTCACTTGAGAGCTCACTCTATGAGCTTCAATCACAAACCAAGAGTCAGGCTCTGCCTCAATGCAGCAAGACAGCAAGGACCCCAATTTTTCAATATATATGTTAATGATCTGGATGAAGGAACTAATGGCATTGTGGACAAGAATGCAGGTGGAGGAACAGGTAATGTTGGGGAGGTAGGGAGTCTGCAAAAAGGACTTGGACAGGTTGGGAGAGTGGGCAAAGCACTTTGGTGGGAAGAATAAATGTGTACACTATTTTCTAAGTGGGGAGAAAATTCAGAAGTCGGAGGTGCAAGGGAACTTGGAAGTTCTAGTTCAGGATTCCCTTAAGGTTAACTTGCGTTAACTTGCTGAGTTGGTACCAAAGAAGGCAAATGCAATGCTAGCAATCATTTTGAGAGGACTCAAATATAAAAGCAAGGATGTAATGTTGATGCTTCGTAAGGCATTAGCCAGACTATATTTGGAATATTGTGTGTAATTTTGGGCCCCATTTCTAGGGAAAGACATGCTACCCTGGAGACGGTCCAGAGGACATTCACAACAATGATCCCAGGAATGAAAAGCTTAACATATGAGGAGCATTTGATGTCTCTGGGCCTGTACTCGATGGAGTTCAGAAGGATGAGAGGGAATCTCATTGAAACCTACCGATACTGAAATGTCTGTTTAGAGTGGATGTGGAGAGGATGTTTCCATTAGTAGGAGAGTCTCGGATCTGAGGACACAACCTCAGAATAAAGAGATGTCACTTTAAAACTGAGATGAGGAAAATTTCTTCAGCCAAAGCATGGTAAATCTATGGAAGTTTTTGCTACAGAGGGCTGTGGAGGCCAAATCATTAGGTGTAGTTAAGGCAGATAGTGATAGGTTCTTGATTGGTGAGGGGGTTAAGGGTTTCAGGGAGAAGGTGAGAGAATGGGGTTGAAAAAAAGAATCAACCATGATTGAATGGCAGGGCAGACTTGATGGGCTGAATGGCCTAATTCTGATCCCATGTTTTACAGACATTGGCACCGTTTGGATTTAGAATAATAGGTGCCAAGGCACCATCAAGTGGAAGTTTCACTATTTCCCCTCAGCATTCAGCATCATTACTATGGGCCCACAAACAATCTGCTGAAGGAACTCAGTGGGTCGAGCAACATCTGTGGGAGGGAAAGGAAATGGAATTGGAATTGGTTTATTATTGTCACTTGTACCGAGCTACAGTGAAAAGCTTGTTTTGCCTACCGTTCATACAGATCAATTCATTACACAGTGCATTGAGGTAGTACAAGGTAAAACAATAACAGAATGCAGAATAAATTGTTACATTTATAGAGAAAGTGCAGTGCAGGTAGACAATAAGGTGCAAGGTTATAATGAGGTAGATTGTGAGGTCAAGAGTCCTTGAAAGTAGAAGCATAGAGTACAACTGCAAGTAGGGTCTATTGAACGTCAATAAAATACTGATTTGCCCACAACTAACGTACTGCATCTAGTCCTGGTCAGTACCCTATGTGAAGAATGTGAAGGTGCTAGATGTAGCAGAGAACAGATCTGGGGCTAAGGGAACTTCAGCCAGATGTATAGACAGGAGAATCCAAAGTTTTCTCCTTAAAGAAGGTTGGGAGGTGATTTGAGTAAAATGTTGCAAATTATTAAGGGTGTAGAGAAACTGAATAAAGAGAAATTGTTCTCATTGATGGAAAAGTGAAGAACACAAATTTAAAATGATTGACAAAAGATTGGAGAGGTGGGGACAAAGAAAATCTTCACATGGCGGGTGATCCTGATCTAGAATTCATTGCCTCTAATAGAGGTGGTAGTAAAATAAGCTGTCACATTAAAACAGGTGCAAGGTCATAATGATTTCTGGGAGGCTGGAGTTAATACCTGCCATGACCAGCCTCTCAAAGCACTTCATGATGGTGGATGTCAGGGTGGTAGTCATTAAGTCACCTTACCTTTTTTTACTTAGGTACCAGTGTTGTTGATGTTTCAGGTCGAAACCCTATATCAGGTCTGAGAGTGGAGAGGGGAGATGGCCAGTATAAAGAGGAATGAGGGAATGGAGGCACACAAGCCCGAGATGATTGGTGGACTGAGGAGAAATGACAGGCAGGTTGCGCCAGATTGGAGATTGGAGGGGTGGAGTTGGGAAACAGTGGCAGGTGGATGATAGACAAAGAAAGGTGAAGATAAAAAAAGAGAAAAAATATGAGAGGCAGATGGAATGTGGATGGGGGAGGGGAGGGTGAAGGTTGGAGACAGCTGCTGAAGAGACGTAAGCAGGAACACAAAGGGCCACCAGTGTTGCAATCTGGTAAGTAAAGGAGGTGAGAATGGGAACCATTAGGAGGGAGGTGAATGGCAGATAGAAGCAGAACCAGATGGGGTAGGTGAGGGGAAGGGTGAGGAGCCTGTGAGTGGACTGTGTGTGTGTAGCGGGTGGATGGAACCAGAAGGGGGAGGGGGCAAAGATAGGGGCTGGTGGGCACTGGGAACGGCCACTCTCCTGGCCATTCCCCACATCCTAGGAGTGTCCATAAATCTACTGACCTCAGTCTGGAGTAAACTCAGTGACTGAACATCCACAGCCCTCAGGCAGTTACCTATGTCATTGGGTTTAGAATTCTCTCTGACCCCGCCATCTCTCTCTCCTCTATTAAGGCATACCTTGAAACACAACTTTTGAACAATTTTTTGTTCAGCTTGCCTAATGCCTCTTGACCTGCCTATGTCTGAAATTTAGGAGTGAGAAACTTCAGATGCTGGAAATCTGAAACAAAGCCAGAAAATTCTGCAAGCATTTAGCAGGTCAGGCAACATCTGTGGGGGGAGAAGGAGAGTTAGCGTTTCAGCTCAAGGACCCTTCATCACAACTGATTGGTGTTTCTGTCACCACATATGCTGTCTGACCTGCTGAGTGTTTCTAGCATTTTCTGTCTTGGTTCTGTCTCAAATTATGTATGATAATTGCTCCCAGGATGTATCTTGGAACGTGTTAAAGGTGTCATCTAAATGCAAATGTGCTCTTATCTGAGGTATGCTTTGTTTCCTTTTGTTCAGGTGTCGTTTGCTTCATCTGACTGTGGAGCTTATTTGTGAGTCAGCCAAGTGGTGCCAGCAAGTTATTTTTTATTATTGTGTTTATGTCCCAGAATGTTTAGGGGCAGTCAGCGCAGGAGTTGCCATGGTTACAGCCAATAATGAGAACAAGTTTGCAGCTTTGTGATTTATTTTTAAATTGTTGGTGACTCACGGGAAAATAGTTCTGACCAGGATAGATCTTATATGACGAACACCATACTTCACATACCACATGTCAGTCAGTGGTATACATGTTATGAAGTGAATAATATCAGTGTACAATTTTACCCAAGAATATGAACCCTCCCTCCTGCTGGTACACACTGTATGAAGGATGTGGAGATTTTGTTGAATTATGGCAAAATAATTTACGTTACTTTCCTAGTTATAAAGCAAGCTGACAGCAGAACTGGTTTGCTGCAAATGCCAAATAATGTAGATGGTAATAACTCTGAAATAAAAACAGAAGCAGCATTTTCTGTTTTTAGAATTAGGTTGCTGAGGTTTCTTTATGAATCAGGTCCCTGCCACAGTACTGAAACATTCTATGAACTTGTGACAAAGGTCATTTATCCCTCTGTCTCTTTTGTCACCTGAGCACACCCTTTGGCATGGTTGACCACACAATCTTTCTACAACTAGATTAGTACGAAAGAGTTATTTTATGAAAAAGATTGAGCAGATTCAGCCTACACTTTCTGTGCTCAGGAGAATGACAGATAATCTTATTAAGTCTGAGATAAGGTGGAACCTCTCTCTCAGAGGATTCTCCACCCCACAGAGCTGTGAAGGATGAATCATTGAATATAATCAAGGCCAAGATAAACCTTCAAACTTTAGGGGAATCAAGGATTATGGGACCAGGCAGGAGAGTGAAGTTTAAGGCTAGGATTAAATCACCTGAGAAGGCTCAAAAGCTGTGTGAGCAACATCTGGTCCTATTTCTTATGTTTTCTATATTCAATGTCTCTCTATTGTCATCTAACTAAGTGGTTCTACACTCACTTGGTTCCACTCAAGTCTAACCAATATATCATACAATCAGTTGCAATGGTTTCACTTCCCAAAAAAAGCTGATGACAGACAATTCTTTCTTACCACCTTCTTTCTTGTCCAGTCAATTCTCTTTAAAGTATCAGATCACTTATCCAACATCGGTATTAGCTAAAATATTCTTTAGCACAACATTGGGAAGATTTAGGCTACTGTATTTGAACTGTGTCGAAATTTCCTCTACAGCCATCAATTTCCTAACATTGGTCTGAAACTGTTGTAGATCATTCACAAACTTGGAATCATGGCTGACCCCAGTCTAAGCTTCAGACCATTTATTTCTACCTCTTTAGCCTTGCTCGATTCTGTCCCACCACAGAGCATCTATTACTGATTCCTTCATCCATATCAGAGTTGGATGAAGGAATCAGTAACATTATTTATACTAGAGTACTATTCCGATGCACTCCTATAGTCTAGCTATATCTTTGTATGCCTTCTTCTGCAGGTAACTGGTCAGTTAGATTTCTTCAGCATTTCCGGTGGTTTTCCTGCAGTGTTTAGCTCAGCTTCTGTGGCAACCAGCCAAATGCGAGAGGGCGGCAGAGGATTGGCTCAGTGGTTGGTAGGAGCGGGGTTGAAATGTGTGCCATGCTGATCCTCCCACCTGTGTCACTTGAATATATGGCTGCAGCCCAACTCTACTGAGAATGTGTCAAAACTGCTCGGAAAAGAGAGAGAGGTTTCTTTCTTTAATTAGAAAAATTATTCCTGGATCTGAAATTAAGATAACAATCTCTGTGTCTTAGACTAATGATTCTCCATTTGTAAATCAGGACCTTGTTCTTTCTGTGGATCACCAACACTTTAAATCATTTCATATAATTTTATTTAAGAAAAAATAGACTAAATTTATCAATTTCATTACTTAATTTACTGAGTTTCAATGTTAATGGTGAATTGATTATTTATTCTTGGTCAGTGACTCGGTAATATTCCTGCTGATAATTCCTCAGATGTCCACCCTGAAAACAGCTAGAACTAACAATTCATATTTTCTGCTAAATTTGTGCAACTCTTTAACTCTTAACAGAATTTATTCTGCCAGCAGGTCAGGACAACAACGAGTCTAATATGCTGCAAAATGCCCTCCAGGAAAATGCTGGTTCACTTACTGAATGTATCCCCATTATTATGACAACTTTGAGGTTGCAAATTTATCTGTACTGATAAAAAAAACCCATGGAGACCCTACCACCTACACGAGGGACAGTTAGAACTGTGACAGCTGGTAGCCAGTCAATTGCTTCCAGTTAATTTGATCTGCACTATTACATATGGGTAGCGTTGCAAGAAATTCAAAATAGTTGAACACTGATGCGCAGCAAACAATTTTTGTGAAAGAAGACCTTTTGACTTCTAATGTGTGTGGAGGGGAGGGGGGTGGGGGGGGGGGTGGGGAGGAAGACATTCCAGCACCTGTCTTGCCATAGACTGCAGGCTGCTCAAGTTGTACATGACTGCTTTGCATGCGCAATAGATGCAAACTGCCTTAGGGAGGCAGGAGCTACAAGCATTTCATACAGCTTGAATGCCAAGCTGTGCATTATGTGTAATGTATAAAAACAGTCATTACCTGCACCACCGTGTGAACTAGTCATTATTTATGTTCACATTTTGTATACAGACCATGCAGCCACTTTAAATAAAACATCAAAGTACAAGTATTCCCAGTTGTTGGTTAGTGTTCAACATCCATATTCTGCTTTTGATATTGTTCATTGTACATTGACTTTAAACACTATCATAATGTCTTCTTTTGGAGTATTTTAAATAGTCCACTGGAGTTTAATCAATAGAATTAACAGCATTTTGAAATTATCAGGAATAATAATTTATTTCATTTAAAGCTTTCTCTCTTCTCGATCATTATTAGACTGCTCTCCTAAGAAAAGTAACTGTGAAGAGGAAGATGGTTGAAAGAAGGATCTAATATCGATTCTGACCTGTACTTTATTCATCTTTTCAGTGTACTCTACACACTGGTCTTACTGGTGAGGTGATCACATTTCCAATGAGATTTTTGAAGCTCCATGATATTCCAGGTGTGCCACATGTCCACTCCCCTTTCATTCCCTTGTGCTGTTGACTGCTCCCCTCCCTATAGTCTACATACTGTGGTTGCAGGTTCCCAATAATATCTTAGGAATGTCAAATTCATAGTATTGAATCATGTAAAATGTAAAAATCTAATTAATGGCTCAATAACAAGTTTCAGTAATCCAAGACTGCCCCTTGTTCTGTTAAGTTCTGTTAAGAGAAGCTGAAAGGATCTGAAATCTTTGAGGGTTTGACTTGGTTTTCACCTGTAATCCATCCCAATAGGAAAACAACTGTTTTTCCTTTGCACTTAGTACTACAGGCCTTGACTTTGACAGACTTGAAGGGAGGGTGAGGAAGTGCTTGAATACACACTCTGACATTACTCTCTACATCTCCAGTTCCAGTTGTCAGAGCCCAGGGCACAGAATGTGCTTAACTATATGTGGAAAAAGAGATTCCAATGAGGGAATTATATACACTGCTGTTTGCATTGCTTGAATATTGGACAGATAATTTACTAGGCCCAAGTTAGAAGTGCAATGGAATCCTTATGACTTATCTGGATAAGTATAGATATAACAAGTGAGATGGTCAATGCTTTAAACATAGGACAGAGTAGTCCACTTGATTGCCACAGCATTCAGAGCTCACTCTCCCTTTTGCCTGTATACTGTGCTTGCAAGTTCTCTATAATATCTCAACCATATATCTTCAAAATTACCATTGGCAACTATGACCTCTTCCACTGAGAATGATTTTGGAATACCAATTACTTCAAGTTTCTTGCAAGTCACATAACACATGGATTTGAACACATGCAACCTGTCACCACCACTGGACCAAACAGTTGGAAGTCTTTATCTTCCACTGACTGGGGAACAACGTCATCAAGACCGGTGCTGATCTGAAAGAAGTCCCAACTCCTCCTTCCCAGCACAGTTAGAGATAGGCAAACTTTTGCAGAGGAAAGGAACTATAGAAAAACCATGTGGAATAATTTTCCAAATGCCTTAATATGAGAAGATAAGGTATTCATCTTATTACATCTTTTCCAACTTACCTTGGATCCTTCGAAAGATCAACTCATTAACACACCACAAGAACATGAGAAGCAGGAGCAAGGATAAGCTATACAATCCATCACAAACTAAGATTGTGACTGTTTTCTATCTCTGCCCTTTTGCCCAGTCCCTATTATCTTGGATAAAAACAGAAAGTGCTGGAAGTACTCAGCAGGTCAGGCAGCATCTGTGGGAAGAGACCTTTGACTCTTGGTGTCCATACCTGGGAACTCTCTTTCTGTTCTTCATCTTCTTCAGAAGGGTAATTAACATGAAGAGCCTCACAAACAGGTTAGAAGTTAGCATAAAACTAAGACATCTTACTTGGCTGCACATAATGATATCCCTATAGAGCGAAGATGGCTGGGTAATTCCTCAGTCAATGAAGCTTAATTGATATAGAGCCACAAGAGACTGCAGGTGCTGGAATCTGGAGCAAAAACAAACTGCTGGAGGAATTAAGCAGTCGTGCAGCATTTGTGGAGTCAAAGCAGTCATCAACATTTTTGGGTCGAGACCTTGCATCATAAATTATTTGTCATTTCCTTTCTTTTTGGAGAAATTGTCCTATTTAGATTGGGGGAAATAGTGTTTGTTTCCTCTACTCATTAAACTTTGGTTTCTTAGTGAACCAACTTTGTTGTAGAACATTCAGTTTGCTGGGAGTCGTGCACCCTGCCCCATCTATAACTCATTGGCTAAAACAGTACTGTCAATAAGTAGTACTGTAAACTATACTTTCAACGGCCAAAGTTGAGTCCACCCATTGCCACTTACACAGGGCCTCTGTGTTCTTCTGATGCTTGGCCTTGAGGTTCTCAGTACCTTCCTGAATGCTCCTTCTCCACTTTGAGCACTCTTTGTCCAGATATTCCCAAGATTAGGTATAGTTTTGTTGTCTGCTTTCTCCAAATGACGAATGGAAAATGTCTGTTAAAGGGGTGATCTTTGATTTATCAATTTTGGTTGGGCTCAAATGTTTATCTCAAAAATGAAATGAAAAGTTATGAAATAATTCTTGATGCAAAATGGGATAGAAGGCTTTGGGCTCAGTCCTGGTATTAGTGAAGACACAAGAGACTGCAGATGCTGGAATGTGGAGAAGCACAAACAACCTGCTAGAGGAACTCAGCAGGTCGAGCAGCATCTGTAGGGGGAGTTCCTATCTCTCCCACAGATCTGCTCAACCTACTGAGTTCCTCCAGCAGATTGTTTGCCTGTGGTTAACATGGGTATGGTTGGCTGAAGGGCCTGTTTCCATGTGCAATAACTCCATGACTTCATTATGGTTTCCTTCATATTTTGAATGTTGTTTGCAGAATAAAGTGAAGGTGCACAGCATAATGGAACATACGCACTGCTGAATCAGGCATTGTAATTTGAGGCATCAGTCTTATTGACACAGAATGGAACACAGGATGTTGAGTAAGAGATAACCTTATCAGCAATTATTTTAAATGCACTCCATCATAAATGACTCTTTAATATTAATCAGTTGAACAGTTAATCCCTTTCAGTTACTTATGTTTGTTGAAAGAAATCCAGCTACAACAATTCAGATACAACTATTTAGCTTTCAAGTAATGTGCATCTCTTTAAAGCTTTCAGTTTCTTTCCTGTAACAATGACCCTGAAATTTAAGAGGTTTTCCTGACTCCTGGTGATGGACACCGTTGGATCTCCTGAAGAAGTATGGCTAACTTTAGCCATTTACAGAGTTCTGCCTGTTGGACTTCTCAGTGGAGGTCCAAGTGGGAGTCACAGGTGAATGATTTGATGATCTAAGAACAATGCTTGCTTTGGATAATAAAGAACACTTCAGATATATGATTTGTGTGTCATTACCACATCAACATTTCAGGTTCAGAAGTGAGGGCATAAAGAAAGTTGGAAGCAAATCTGAGTCAAACTTTATATTATATAATAGGATCATCTTTGGTACTGTTCAGTTGGTGCTAACCTCAATTTTTCTTTGAGACAACTCCTGAGAATTGGCAAATTCAAGTAAATACATTTATATACGAACTCAATCAGAGTACAGTAAAACTGATTTTTAGATGTCGCATTCCTGGGCAATGACAAATATTTTTCTCCTTATTTATAGGCTTAATTTTGCATGTGTAATGTGATATCTGAGTGTGGTATGCTCTCTGGAGTGTTAGTCTGTATGTGTTAACTATTGCTAGCATATCCCTTCTGAGTTTTCACATTGTAAGTCAGATAAAGGAATTTTAACAGTTCAGATCATTATATAATGTAACGTTATAATGTATATTCTACCATTAAAACGAAGTTGCACTATTTTATACCCAAGATGCCTTATTGCCATTGAGTTTGTTCAGATTTTGATTACCTTTCTCCTATTGTTTAAAATAACAAAGTCAATCTTTGTCTATGGGGAGATGAACTTGTGCATCTTCCACATTTGAAAAGTTAATCCCTGCATCCTGAGGTGACTCAGTGAGGCTATTTGATCAGGTCACCATACACCACAGAAAAAAACCCATTTATGATTAAATTGCAAAAGTAACAGCCAAGGACGGACTGTTTCACTATTGGACTCTTCTGATTCATTACTAGAATAGAAGCAAGAGTCTGGACAATGCTGTATTTTTCTATTACTATAATGTTGAAAAGTGTAATTGTGCAGCAATTACACAGCATTTTACTAAGCAATTCTTTATAGGCTTTCTTCCTTTTTTCCTCTTCAAGTGGTTGTTAAGTAGTTAACTAAACAGGGAGTGTATCGATTTACTTGCAGTCAGGGAGCTTGCAGACCATTTTCAGGTGATCTGTCATAAAGCTACACTGGTAAATTTTTTCAGTCCACTTATCAGCCTAAGAAGGCAACACATTATCAGCCTGTATAAGTGTGGCCTGAGGCTCAGACTGAACTCCTGCCTTTCATTTCAACACTGAGCTCGCCCATAGTTGGAGGCTCACTCCACTGACTCAGTGGCACTCTCGCTTCTCCAGGCTCCACATGTAGCAAATAAAGAAAATATTTACTAGTTAATGGCAGTTGTTTCCAAATCACAGCAATCCTTCAAGGAGCGGGTCTGACATCTAACCCACATCTCCAGCACCTGCTTGTCCCATTTGCTGGTATAGCTTGTTGTTATAAGAGAGTAGCCAGGGCTACCACAGATATTATAGAAAATTCCTTATTTTAAATGTATTCATAGAGTCATCTCTATGGAAACATGCCCACCATTTCTGCACCATCCATCAAGTACCCATTAACACTAATCCTACATTAATCCCATTTTATTCTCATATTCTTTTCAACTGTCCTTAACTACTACCACTCACCTACAGACTAGGGACAATTTATAGTAGTCAGCCAACCTACCAGTTCAGGTCTTTGGTTCTGGGAGAAAACCAGAGTACCTGGGGGAAGTCTATGTGATCACAAGGAGAACATGCAAACTCCACACAAACAGCACCCAAGGCAAGGATTGAACCTGGGTTGCTGGAGCTATGAAGCAGAAACTTTACTAGCTGTGGTAGTGTGCTGCTCTGTATTAGTGAACAACATAATGCAAGACAGGGCAGATAAAGACACAAAATGGAATACAAATGAGCAATGGGTTATTTGAACAAAGTAATGCAAGTTAGAACCATTTTGTTTCTTCCCATCTGTAGCCTATACTCACAACAGCAACACAAGCAGCTATTATTTTAATGAACAAATGGATCTTAATGCTAATTTTCAGATGAGCTGAATCACTTTGATGATTCAGGCAGCAGGATCTACTTGGAACCCACACCCAGCACTTAGATCTTTAACCCACACCTTCAACCAGCTCCAACCAGCAGAATTTGGATTAGGTGGCCTGTATGCCAGGAAAGTGTGAAGTCCCAAAGTAAGGAGTACACATCCCAGGAATCACATGAGCTCATTGGTCCACTGAGGTCAATGCAAGTTTCTTTCAAAGGCCACTTAGAACTATCAGGCTTTGCGAGAGTAGTCAAATTCATGGTGTTTTTGATAGCTTCTCCCAGATGGCCATTAACGTCTGATAGAACGATCAAGGAAGTTCAGATCATTGCTTTCCACATATCTGTAGTGAACTTCCCACAACTTTGCTAAAAGGATATTGGTCTATAATTCTTCTAGGTGTCTACAAAGAGCCAATGAAGGTTGCTTCATGGGCCAGCCACAATACAATAGTCCATGATGCCCAAGTACTGTGCACTATACAACTGCTATTGTGGATCGCATAAAGGAAAAGAAGACAGGCATAAGACCAGGTTCTGGTTCATTGGGAAGAGGCACAGGAGTGAGAAGCCCACTGGATTAGTGTCCAGGCACAAATGGCTGATTGGGAATGGTGTTGGGTTCACAATCTCTGGGAGGAAAGTTTAAGGCTTGCAAACAGGGGGGAGCATTGGTCATGTTCGTTGTATTGGGGGGGGTGGATAAGGAGGGCATCTTCAAGGACTCAGGCAGGTCCCTTAAGTAATGGTGAAACAGCCCTCTCTTGGGTTGATGGAAAATTATAATATTGATATCCAGACTTGTGTTATATACAGTTGGATGTCACAACCCATCCTTGTGCATTAATGCATCAGCCACATGCAGGATCCAGAAGGACAATCATTGACTTGTGATCCATTAATAAATCCCAGCTTTATCTGACAATTTTTGGGTCTTAGAAATTACAATGGGTACCGTAAATAAATGTTGGAATGTTTTTTTAGAAGTTCCAGGCCATACTTTCTTATAAGAAAGGAAAATTATGCCATGTGATAGTTGTCATATAATATTGAAGTAATCACACTACATTGTGGGTCACTCAAAATCCAAATGAGCAGCTTGACCTTGTAATGAAAAAGTGATACTCGAAGCTGAAACATCTGATGAACTGAATATTTAATTCCCACAAAGGGAATAGATGGTGGATGATGATGACAGCTCACATAACATCATTGGGAAGATTAAAGCAACCTAGACACTTGCAGAGTCATACGTGATACATTAGCACAAAGTGACATGAAGTTAATGAATAAATTTCTCCACTCTTTACTTTTTTTCATAGCAAATTGAAAATCAATGGCTAAATAATGTTGGCTGTACACTATTTTCTGTGACATCTACAACTAAGTATTGCTGTCCTGTGACATTGTGCGTGGATTCCAATGGTGCAGAGTTTTGTTTCATCATTTATTCTTGTGTCGAGACAGACAAAACATGTTAGGACTGTAAAACAGCAAAGTGTTACAGCAAGCACCTGATGCAAAACAAAAATATTCAATGCCATATGGAGACTTAAAATTTGAATGGCTACAGATATATTGATAACACTGTTTAAAGGAAGAAATTGCATTTGTACATCACAGCTGATGTATTAAAACTGGGAAATAGATGTTCACACTGCTTAGTACACATTTTCAGCTTGAGGAGAGAGGTATCAGCAGTCAAGCTGTTCTGTGTGTGTACATAATTCCAGAGAAAAATGGTGACAGCATCTTCCATAGATACTATATTTACGTCTCTCCAGCTTTTGAACACAAATACACAAACTCAGAATACATTACTAGGAATTCAAAATCCCTGACCCACAAGGCACAAGTGGAATGTCCAACTCTCATACAGAAACTAAGAACCAGACTGATGAAGAAGAAAGATCCATGCCAGGGAAACTTCTGTGCATCATATTACTGATTCGCAGTTAATTCTTTATATAGTGGAGTGTTTTAGATCTCTTTATCTATTTTCACATCTGCATGCCGAGATGGGTCAGGGGGGCAATGGGATCGAAACCTACAAAAACAAACTGGAAGGAGTGATCATATTGACATATTTTGTGGCAGTCATTGGCTACTATTTGGGAATTTGGATTGAACTTGTGAGCTGGCTGTCGGCGATCCATGGCTCAGCTCGTCCCGGCTTTCTGTGCAAGTTGCCCAAACACAGAAGTTGAAGAGGAGATGGACTGGTACTGGGACATGGCAGTGGAATATAATGTGGAAAAACCTGAGGTCATTCACTTTTGTCGGTGAGGTATTTTTTAAATGGTTAGGAATTGAAAGGTGTTGGTGTTCAAAGGTACCTGTGTGTCCTTTTACATGAATCACTGAAAGTTACTATACAGGATAAGCAAGAAATTAGGAAAGCAGACAGTATGTTGGCCTTCATTACAATTTTGAGTACGAGAGTAATTACGTGACACAGAAAGAGCCCATTTCAACCCTTTCAGTCAATGTTGAACAATCTCATCCCTCCACTAATCTTTCCTGTAAACCATTCTCCCCACATTCCCATCAACTCCCTTTAGATTCTACCCCTTCACCTGCACACTGTGGGTAAATTGCAGTGGACAATTAACCTAGCATACCGATAAGACAAACTCTGAAATATTATACAAAGGTGTGATCTCCCTACCTAATCGAGTGAGTGCAATAATGATTCACCAGATTGATTCCTGGGATGGGAGTTTGTCGTTGGAGGAGATTAAGCAGTCTGGGTCTATATTCCCCTGAGTTTGTAAAAATGAGAATTGTTCTCATCAAAATGTATGAAATTCTTAAGGGGCTTGACAGAGTTGATGCAGAATTGATGCTTGACCTGGTTAAGGCATCCAGGGGAAAGCAGCCAACATAATCAAAGAGCCCTCCCATCCTGGTTATTCTCTCTTCTCCCACCTTCCATTGGGCAGAAGATACTAAAGCTTGAAAACACGCACCTCCAGGCTCAAGGACAGCTTCTATCCCACTGTTATAAGATTCTTGGATGGAGCTCTTGTATGATAAAGATGAACTCTTGAACTCTCAATCTACCTCGTCATGGCCCTTGCATCTTAACTGTCTACTTGCACTGCAGTTTCTCAGTAATTGTAACACTATATTCTGCATTCTGTTATTGCTTTTTCCTTTTGCATTATCTTGATGTACTTATGTATGGAATGATCTTTTCTGGATGGCATGCAAACAAAGCTTTTCAATATATCTCGGTACATGTGACAATAATAAACCAATTACCAATTATTCAGGACAAAGACGAGGAGACAGTTCTTCACCCAAAGGAATTCTCTACCCAAAATGACAATGAACGCTTAGTCACTGAGTATATTCAAGGCAGAGATCAATAGGTATACCTCTCATAATCTTATATATTTCTATCAGGTCACCCCTCATGCTCTTTCACTTCAAGGAAAACAAGCCCAGCTTTTCCAATCTCTCCCCATAACTAAAGAACTCCAATCCTGGCAACGTCCTGGTGAATTTCCTCTGCACTCTATCCAGCACAATCACATCCTTCCTGTAGTGAGGCAACCAAGATTGCGGCTCATGGAAGTGTTTGAGAGGGTGCACAGGACCCAGCTCCTCAGTGTCCAGTGGCTTCAGGACACTGCACTGTGGTGACTCCCCACAACGTCTTTGCGGTGGCTGCAGAATGTAGCTTAGAACATAGGGACAAGTTACACACACTGACAAGTTTTGAGCAGACAGAAGTGTGTCTTTCATTGAGTTGATGATTAGACAATTGAACAGTATATCACAGGAACAGGCCCTTCAGCCCATGATGTGCAGAATCAATTAAGCACAACACTTGATCTCTTCTGCCTGCATATGGTCCATATCCTTCCATTCTCTGCACATTCATGTGCCTTTCTAAGAGCCTCATAAATGCCTTTATCATATTTGCCCCCACCAAATACATAGAAATGTGGAGATTGTTTAGGGACCACTTGCATGGGATTCTAGAGAGGTTTGTCCCACTGAGACAAGGAAAGGATGGTAGGGTGAAGGAACCATGGTTAACAAGAGAGGTGGAAGGTTTAGTCAAGAGGAAGAAGGAAGCTTATTTAAGGTTTAGGAAGCAAAAATCAGTCAGTGCTCTTGACGGTTAAGGAAAACCCCAAGGTGTTCTACACATATATGAAGGACAAGAGGATGACTAGGGTGAGGGTAGGACTGCTCAGGGATAAGGGGGAAAAAATGCATCTGGAGGCAAAGGAGGAAGGGGAGGTCCTAAGTTAATACTTTACTTCAGTGTTCACCGAGGAGAGGGACTTAGATAAAGGGGAGGTCAGTGTAGAGCAGTCAAATGTGTTGGAGCAGTGTTAGAGCTACTAAAAAGCATTAGGATAGATAAGTCCCTGGGGTCAGATAGGATATACCCCAGGGTACTATGGGAAGCAAGGTAAGATATTTCTGGAGCGTTAACAATGACCTTTGAGTCCTCGCTGGCCACAGGAGTGGTACCGGAGGATTGGAGGATGGCAAATGTTCTATTGTTCAAGAAAGGTAAAAGGGATAATCCTGGGAATTATAGACCAATTAGTCTTACGTCAGTGGTGGGCAAGCTATTGGAGACGATACTTATGGACAAGATTTATGAGCGTTTGGAGATACATAGTCTTATAAGGGATAGTCAACATAGCTTTGTGAAGGGCAGGTTGTGCCTCACCAACCTAAAAGAGTTTTTCGAGGAAGTGACAAGACAGGTGGATGAAGGTAAAGCAGTGGATGTGGTACATATGGATTTTAACAAGGCATTTGACAAGGTTCCCTATGGTAGGCTCATCCAGGAGGTCATGAGGTATGGGATCCAAGGAAAATTAGCTGAGAGGATTCGGAATTGGCTTGCCCACAGAAGGCAGAGGTGGTTGTTGAAGGGGAGTATTCGACCTGGAGGTCAGTGACAAGTGGTGTTCCGCAGAGATCTGTTCTGGGATCCCTACTCTTTGTGATTTTTATAAATGACTTGGATGAAGAAGTGGAAGGGTGGGTTGGTAAGTTTGCAGATGACACAAAGGTTGGTGGTGTAATAGATAGTGAAGAAGGTTGTTGGAGATTGCAATGGGATATTGACAGGATGCAGAGCTGGGCAGAGAAGTGCCAGATGGGGTTCAAACTGGAGAAGTGCGAAGTGAAACACTTTGGAAGATCTAACTTGAAGGCAGAGAACATGGTTAATGACAGGATTCTTAGCAGTGAGGAGGAACAGAGAGATCTTGGGGTTCTAGTACATAGATCCCTCAAAGTTGCTATGCAAGTTGATAGGGTGATTAAAAAGGCGTATGGTGTGCTGGCCTTCATTAGATGGGGAATTGAGTTCAAGAGCAGAGAGGTAATGTTGCAGCTCTATAAGACCCTGGTTAGACCACATCTGGAATATTGTGTCCTATAGGAAGGATGTGGAAGCTTTGGAGAGGGTGCAGAGGAAATTTACAAGAATGTTCCCTGGATTGGAGAACACATATTATGAGGAGAGGGTGAGCAAGTTAGGGATTTTCTCCTTGGAGAGACGGAGGATGAGAGGAGGCTTGATAGTATATAAAATTATGAGAGGCATAGACAGAGTGGACAGCCAGCATCTTTTCCCCAGGGCAGTAATTGCCAATACTAGATGTCACCCGTTTATGGTGCATGGAGGAAAGTTCAGGGGGATGTCAGAGGTAGATTTTTTACACAGAGAGTGGTGGGTGCCTGGAATGCACTGCCAGGGGGAGGTGGTAGGGGCTGATACAATAGGGTCATTTAAGGGAGTCTTAGATAGGCATATGGATGAAAGAAAAATAGAGGGTTATGGGAGGTGAAGTAGAGAGGAGGATAGATAGAATGTGGATAAGGTTTATATAAGTTGGCACAACATCGTGGGCTGAAGGGCCTGTACTGTGCTGTACTGTTCTACATTCTAGGTTTTATGTTCTATTTGTTAGCAATTCCAGGTATTCTTAATTATATTTATTGCCATGTGTTTATTTTATTTAAATCTACTTGAATATTTTTAAATGTCTCTATCAGAGAAGCAGTTCAAAGGATTTTGACAGGCATGAGCTGTCAAAGTCCATCAAGATGCTGTGAAGGAGGAACCTCAGTGGTACAGTGCCTGAGGTCTACTCGCCATTTAGAACCTGCTCCACCTCATCAGATGCATCTCATTTGACTTCATGTAAAAGAATATATTGTATATGCCTGGGCAAGCAACAAGTCCATGTAGCGAGCCAGGGCTGGCATTATCCTAGAGTCATAGAGTCATACAGCCCAGAAACAGGCACTCTGGCCCATCTAGTCCATACCGGCCTGGTTTTCTGCCTAGTCCCATCTACCTGCACCCGGACCATAGCCCTCCATACCCCCCTCATTGATATACTTATCCAAACTTCTCTAAAATGTTGCAATTGGACCGCATCCATAACTCCGCTGGCAGCTCATTCCACACTTGCTCCACCCTCTGAGTGAAGTAGTTCCCCCTCAGATTCCCCTTAAATATTTCACCTTTCACCCTAAACCTATGACCTCTAGTTCCTGCAGAATATATTTGGTTTGTAGGACTTCTCCTTTCACAATGGTGATAGTAGAGTTAGACTGCAACAAAGTGACAGCCCTTCAAGCTTGTTCCAACATCCAACATAATTATGATTGACGTGTGGCCAAATTCCATGAAAAAACTACAAACATTGCTCTGGAAGAACTCAGCACATCAAGCAGCATCTGTGGAAGGAAAGGAATTGTCGAGGTTTCAGGTCGAAACCCTGCATCTGCACCAAGTGGTGTATTCGTGGCAGAAATATATAAGTGGTGTATTGTGTCTCCATGAGCAAGTTCTTTTCCCACATCCCTATGTTAACCAAAATCTTTCTGATTTCTGAAATTAACATTTGACGTTGGATCATTTACCAACTGTAGAAGAGAGCTCCATGCCTACAAACATTGTGTGTGGAAATGTTTCCTACTTTCAAAGGACCTGATTCTAACTGGGTATTTGAGCAAATTCAATTCACAGCAAATCAGAATGGAGAACCAATACCATCATGAGCCTTACTTCAGCGGAAGGGAAGTTGTTGGAGAAGATTGTGAGGGATAGGATTTATATTCATTTGGAAAGGCAGGGACTGATTACCAGGAGTCGGTGTGATTTTGTGAGGGAAAATCAGGTTTGATTGAGTTTTTTTGAGGCAGTAACTAAGAAAATAGATGACGGCAGCAAACTAGTCATAGTTTATGTGGACTACAGTAAAGCTATTGACCAGGTCCTGCATGGATCTGCTGCCTCTAATCACATCTTCCCCTCCTTTCCACATGTGGCATTCTGAAAGGACCACTCTCTCCATGACAAGTCTTTCATCATACAAAACATCTGCTATTCTTCCCCCAGAACTCACCCATGCAAGACCACAAGAGGCAATACTGTCCCCATCACCTCGGCTCTTTCTGCCCAGTAGCTCAATTAATGATGGAACAATAATTTACCTGTACTCTTTCCAACTTGAGTATACCATAGTCACTGTGGGCTCCAGGAGATCAAATGTAGTTTGGGTAATTGCTTTGTTGGGCTTCCCCACCCAGTCATTTACCATGATTTTGAGCTGATTGCTTACCACTTTACTTCTGATCGTGATCCTGAGTTTTTGGTACGTTAATACTATTCTTGTGAAGTTTCATTGAGCTTCATTGTTCATTTGCGCACTTTGCAACCTTGTAACCTCACCTTCTATTTTATTGGTTAACAATTGCTGGAAGTAGATCAGGAGAGGAGGAAGTGTGTACTTGTGCTAAGGGTGGGGATTCCCTTTCAGTACACATTTGCAGTGTGATCTATTCACTAGCACGATCTAGACCATGGAAGTTTTCACTTTCCAGATTTTCGATACTTTCCTTCTCACATTCCAAAGACGTATGGGTTAGGAAGTTGTGGGCATGCTATGTTGGCACCGGAAGCGTGGTGACACTTGCGGGATGCCCCCAGAACACTCTACGCAAAGGTGCATTTCACTGTGTGTTTCGATGTACATGTGACTGATAAAGATATCTTATCTACAAATCTGCTATAACAACCTCACTTCTTCTACGCGATGGTGCTGGAGGAACTCAGCAGGCCAGGCAGCATGTGTGGAGAAAAGCAGGCGGTCAATGTTTCGGGTCAGGACCCTTCTGCAGGACTGAAGATAGGAAAAGGGGTCCTGCAGAAGGGTCCTGACCCAAAAAGTTGACTGCCTGCTTTTCTCCATGGATGCTGCCTGGCCTGCTGAGTTCCTCCGGCATCATTGTGTTTTTCACCTAAATTCCAGCATCTGTGGTCCTTTGTTTCTCACTTCTTCTACATGTATCTTTCATTTCTATTCTTTTCTCACCATCACCTCCTTTTGTCTTGCACTCTCTCTATTTTTGCCCTCTTTCTCTGTTATATTACCGACTGTATTTCCTTAACAACCTCCCCTCACCCCCTACCACATCCCCCAATCATTCACTGATTCTAAACTTGTTTAAAAGGTGTTTTCCTCTGACATCTTCCAGTTGCAATGAAAGATCAGCAGCTTGAAACATTAACTGTTTCTATCTCCACAATGCTGCCTGATCTGCAAAGTACCTCTACTGTCTAACAATCACAGTATTTGCTCTTATTTTTATTGTTGGTAGAATGTCTGTTAACAATCACAAGCTTAGTTCATCATAAATCCATGTTTATGTGACAAGGTTGAATGACTGAATGATGATTTTAAAAGATGGGAGGGTATGTTACTGCCATCGTCATGGAATTAATGATGTCACAAGGACCAATCATACTTTACAAAACTAATGTACTCTCAGTTTAGCCCTGGGTATAAGGCAAAGCATGAACCTGATGTGAACAGTGCTCTGCAAAGCTTGTGCACTGATATTGTTGAAATCAAAATAGCCAGAGATGGCTTTGACTTGTTTGTTTAGGACTCACCCTAAAGGAATTTCTTTTTCCTTGGTGCAGACACTCTGAAATCTGACATGACCTTCCAGCTGCCTGTGGCTCTGGGTTTCTCTTACATACAGCACAGAAGGTTGTGAACAGACGGTCACATGGGGAGATGATGCAAGCTAGCCATTACTCTTCCATTTTCATGATTGATGAGGGAAAATGCAGATGACATGTGTACTTTTTTAAACCATAACCTTCAGCAAAATCACTTGTTTCACAGGAGCGAAAGAAAAATTGTCTGAGAAAGCTCATCAGATGTCAGGTCATAAAAAAAAGAGATGGCTTAACAGACCACATTCAGAGGATGAGCTAGCTTTTCCACTTGATGTTACAAGTCTCAAGGTATTAACAATGGTGGTAGCAATTTTTCCATCCTTTTTTTAGGCAGTGCTCATACTAATGCCAGACTTAACCTCAACCAAACATTCCACTAGATCTACAAAGCTGGTAGTAATGCTACCTATCATCACCTAATCCCATCTATTTAGATTGTGGTAAGGACCTTTAATCAAATCCAGTATTGTTATACCAAGAACGATATTCCATTAGCTATAATAACTTCAAAGACTGTTGATCAGTTACAAACTCATTTTCCCAGCAATGAAAATAACAAGGATATCACTTGCAAGAGATTCTTTCATTTTCTCATCTTGCATTTTTTAAAACCTATTTTGTTGTTTTGTTGCTTTTTATCTGCAGCGCGAGAATTGTGAGAAACGTGACCAAACAAACAATCATCTTCTGGGAATAATGACTGTGAGACTTTGCAGAAACATGTGGCAAAACATACTTTGTAATTACTGCAGAATTGAGGCACTGACCTCAAGTTTCACAAGAGAATGACCGTTTAAGGACTGTGCTAACAAAAACTAAAGCTGAAGGAAATTAATGCCTTTTCTGGGTCAGTTAGCTAATCCAGAAATATGCCAATTTTGGGCTATAAAAGTTGTAGCTGTAGGTGAAATGTTCTGCAGTTGGATTGTTTGGTTGCACAGAAAAAGGAAACTGGCTCTCTGGAACTGACCATTTGCTTTGTATTCAGTGGTACATAGAGTTTATTACTGTCACTGTTTAGTTTAATGGATTATTTTCTTTCCCAAAGGTTTACTTTAGGTAAATGAGATTAGTATAAACTTTGTCCAGAGCTGTCTGTTCCATCACTTCTGAACTATACACTGTAAAGACAATTAACTGGGAGGAAGAACACTTCTATATATAACCTCCTCCAACATTTATTGCATTCCTCTTTCTCATACATTTGACTTCGGATCAATTGCCAAATGACATCTGCACCAAGAGTGGCAGGCAATGAAGATCTTCATCAAAAGAGTCTTTACATCCGGCGGTCACAACTGATCAGAAATTGGACCAGTTGCATAAATACTATGCGTATAAGAGCAGATCAGAGGCTGCGTATCCTGTGGTGAGCGACTTACCTCCTGACACCCCAAACCCTTTCTACCATCTACAAGGCATGAGCCAGGAATGCTATGGACTTGCATTGGATGAGGTTAATGCCATCCAGTACAGAACCGCTCACTTGATTGGTACCCAACTTACTACCCTAAACATTCATCCTCTTCACACCAGTGCCGAGAAACTGCAGTGTTTGGCATTACAATTACCCACCTAGGCTATTCCAGCAAACAACTCAGAAACCCACAACAAGGGCAAGAAATTCTTGGGAAAAACACGACCTGTAGATTCCCTCAAGTCACTTACCATCCTATCTTGGAAGTACATCACTGTTCCTTCATCATTGCTGAGTCTAAGTCCTGGAGCTCCCCACTCAATAGTATTATGCTGGAAATCTGAAATAAAAACAAAAAATGTTGCAAACACTCAAGCAGCATTTGTGGAAAGAGAAACAAATTTAATGTTTCAGGTCTGAGACCTTTCATGAGAACTGGAAAAGAGAGAAAACAGGTTAGTTTTCAGTTGCAGAGAAGATGGGGGAGGTTTGGGTCAGACAAAGGTACTGTTTCTGAGAGGGTGACACCAAATGGGTTGATGTGGCAGTTAGAAGCAAATTATGCTTATTTGTCTGTGTTAGGTGTTGCTAATGCAGATACAATTACAGCGTATAATAGGCATTTGGACAGGCAATTAGATAGCAAGGGCATACGGGCTTAATGCAGGCAAACAGGATTAGTGCAGACAGGTATCATGGTCGGCATTGGCGAGGTGGGCTGAAAGGGCCCTCATCTGTGCTGTACAATTCTGTGATTCTATGATTCTAATGGCAGGGCTGTAGGATGTGTCCAGCAGGCCAGGAGAAAGAAAAACTGAGCTGAAATCACAGAATTAAGACAGGCAGAAATGGCCATTTATGATGCAGACAGAAAGGAAGAGTGAGTTACGTAAAATTGGGGAATTCATTATTGAGTCAAGAAGGCTGCAATGTGCCTAGACAGAAGACGAGGTGTTGACATAAGAGACTGTAGCTGGAACAACGCACAAAACACTGGAGGAACACAGCAGGTCAAACAGCATCTATGGAGGGAAATGGACAGTCAACATTTTGGGTGGTGACCCTTCACCTGGACTGGGAAGGACACGCAAGCTGTAGCAGATGACCCGAAATGTCGACTGTCTATTTCCCTCCGTTGATGCTTCCTGACCTGCAGACCTCCTCCAGAAGATGAGGTGTTGTTCCTCAAGTTTGTGTCAGGCTTCACTGTGACAGTGCACAAGGCCATAAACAGGTGGGGCAGAATGGGAGAGGGATGAAGAATTAAAGTAGCAGTCGACAGGAAGCACATGGTCACCGCTGTGAGCTGAAAGCAGGTGTTCAACAAAATGATCACCCGATCTGCATTTAGTTTCTCCAGTGTTGAGGAGACCACATTGTGAACACCGGATGCAGTACAATAGATTGGAAGAACTGTCAATGAATCACTGCTATAGGACTATGGGAATACCTTCACTGGAAGGATTGCACGATTTCAAAAAGACAGCTCACTAGGGGCAGTTACTAAACATGGGCGTTGCTAGCTACACTGAGTCCCAGAAACTAATAAATAAGAATGGGTTTCTTTGAAATGTTTTAGTATAACTGCATGAATCAGAGAAGATCTCCATTTTAGGTTTAGTATGATACAGAGTGAAACTAGTTAGCTCAAGGGAGGAGAGGACCCTCCCTACCTTTCCTTTGGAGCAAGAGTGCTTTCTCCCTGCACCACCTCTCCAGGCAGTTTATCTTCCCTCCACCAATCCCACCTTCCCACAAGGCCCAATGATTTGACACCGGCCCTGCAATCAGGCCCTACATCAGGATGGAAGTGCCATCTCAACACCACTCAAACCTCCATCTTCCGAATGCACCTTGATCTCTGACACAATCCCAAATCAATGAACACCACAATGAACTTTAGCCTCCCACAATTTCTGACTCTCCTTTTCCTCTCATCATCACCAAAACCCAAGCCCTCTATTCCTGTCTCATCCCACATAATCGCCCTTTACATGGCGTTCCTGTATGCCTATCCTGTCACCTCACAAAAACACTACCCATGAGCACAAATTTACTTGGCCCTAGCATGTAGCCTTGGATGCCATCTTCCCTCCCAACAGGAATGGATGCATTTCAATCTGGCCTCTGGACTGGGGTCTCATGTTTGAAAACTAAACGTGTTGCGGAGATAAAACTCTGTGGTGCTTGGGATGCCCAGTCCTTCTCAGCCTCAACTTGGAAATCCCACTTGAGTAAATACCAAGCCCATGCTGTCAATGGCAAAATTAATTACGAATGCCATTGAACCATCGAGATGAATGTTCAGCCTCCAGATCAGGACACTGGCCAGCAACATAAGTTGGATGGCCAGTGGGTTGTAGTGTGGTCCTGGGAATGGAGGTCACAGACACTGGTGGAGCACCCCAGGTTACTTCTGTAGTGCTGAAGATGTGAGTATAATTGGACACTTGCATTCTGGCAGGAATCTTTGGTTCCCTTGCCAGTGGAATTGTTCAGAGCCTACAGTTCATGGGTTCCAAGCAATTACTTAAGTTATATAACCCCAATTTCCAAATTAAAACTGGACAATTGTTTTGGCACCCAACATTTGGCCACTTTTGAAATGGAGTCAGATACATCATCCTTAAGGTAAATAACTACGTGAGGCCTTTAAAGCGCTACTAACATCTGGTGAAGGCTGTGAAATTGATTTGTTGCTCCATTAGACCTACCCTTAAAAGCCACCCATTATATTCAATGCCATTTGGGAACTAATTGCTCTATGACCTCATTTCTAATAGGTATCCATCTAATCCTTCTTTAAAAATCTATTATCTCTTTCTATTAATTAAAAATGTTAAAGCAATGTTATAGCTGTAAGTAGTGCTGAAATAACCTGAAGAAATATGAAATGTGAAAAACTCTGGTCAGGCCACATCTGCAGTATTATATTCAATTCTGGTCACCCAATTATAGGAAGAATGTGGAGACTTTGGAGAGGGTGCAGAAGAAGTTTACCAGGATGCTGCCTGGATTAGAGGGGATGTGCTATGGGGAAAGTTTGGAAAAAACTTGGATTGTTTTCTCTGGAGCAGCGGAGGCTGAGGGGAGACCTGATAGAAGTTCATAAGATTATGAGAGGCATTGATAGAGTAGACAGCTAGTATCTTTATCAGGGTTGAAATGCCTAATAATAGAGGGCATGCATTTAAGGTGAGAGGAGGAAGGTTCAAAGGACATGTGTGAGGTAGGCTTCTTACACAAAGAGTGGTGGGTTCCTAGGTGGTAATGGAGGCAGATACGACAGAGGGCTTTAAGAGGCTCTTAGAATATAGGCATATGAGTGTACAGAGAATGGAGGGATACGGACACTGAGTAGGCAGAAGGGATTAGTTTAGTTAGGAATTTAATTACTAGTTTAATTACTTTGGCATAACATCATGGGCCAAAGTGCCCGTTCCTGTGCTGTACTGTTCCATGTTCTATGAAATGTGATTTCATCACGGCAGAATTAGATGGAAATAGCAGTGATGATAAAGATGAGGAAGATTTCTTCAATTAGAGGGCTATGGTACTAAATCATTGTGTATATTCAGTCTGAGATCCACAGAATCTTTGGGAATCAATGGATTCAGCACCTTGTGGTAAAATATGTGTGGTACAGAATCAGACCTGATAGTGAGACAGAAATGTGTGCACAGTATGGGATCAAATCTGATAGTCCAGAGGAAAAGTGAGTGCAATGTAGGAATTCTAAATTGAGGGCAAGAAGGGCTGGGTTTCCCCAAATATTGTAGAGTTTTATCTCCACAACACGTTTTTTTTAAAGCAGTGGAATTATTCAGAGCTTACAGGCCATAGGTTCCAAGCAACTACTTAAGTTAAATGGTTCCATTTTCCAAATTAAAATAGGACTATTGCTTTGGGCACACAAAATTAAATGGAGTCAAATGCACTATCTTGTGAAAGTGCAGCAGAAAGGTGTGCACAGTAATGGATCGGATGTGGAGGGAAAGTGTGAGCTTTACACAAGATCAGATTTGATAGCGCAGCAGAAAAGTGTGCACCATATAGAATCAGGCATGGAAGTTGGTCAGGAATGTTTGCTCAGTATGAGGTCAAACATGATAGTGCAGAGGGAAGGGATGTGCATTGTGGGATCCGATGTGATTGAGCAAAAAGTAACCATGATGTGGGGATCAAACAAGATATTTCAACCTGCTGAATTCATGCTTTTATATCTTTAATTCTTAAGTTATCCTTATGAATTAATTGCAAAAAAACTGCCTATTTTGAAAATCTGTTAAAATATTACATTGCAGAGAGAAGGTTCCATTCTTCCTTCATTTGTGCTTTTATCATTTATTTCCTTCCTCCTTACTTTGGTAGTTAAATATTTCACGTTTTTTCATGTTTGCCATAATCATAGAGAACTTCTGTGGGAATTTGAGTTTGAATACTGTTGACTAAAAATAAAATATGTGGAAAATCATAGCATATTACTACAAACTCTTAAATTCTAAATAAAGTCAAAGCTAAACTCCTTCTTGTTTTATTACTTGTTGCAATGAAATCTAAAATGTGATGGTTGTTCTAAGGAGCTGTTGGGATCCCTAGCTTCCAACTTCAGTGTTGACTGTCAACATGCTTTGCAATTAAAAGCATTCGTTTCACACTCCTGTGGTTTGGGGTTTGAGATTCATTGTCACATTACAATGCAACTCTGTACTGAAGAAGGAATAAAAATACCCTAGAATGCCATTGTGTATTTAAAACAAAAATCACAGCTTAATTATAGATGTAACATATGAACAATGGCAGTGAAACATTTCAAAGCTTTTTTCACACCCTTAATAACCTAAAGACTGAAGCTGAGAAGGTTTTCCCCTGAAGAACAACAACATAATTTATTTTTAAACTTATTTAAAGAAACTGTGCCAAAGTCTATGGGGGTATATTGGGTAGGCAGCAAAACTGGGGATGGGGATTGTGGTGTTAGCTTTAATTGCAGAGTGGGGTTACAGCCAACTTTGTACCATCTGCTCATGATGATGTTTCTGCCTACAGTTAGCTTAAAGGTTGGGTGTGTGATTGGTTGCACCCATCAGCAAGAACCCAAATTCATCTATGGTTGGTGCCAGTTGAAATTTGCTTGTACCTCCTAAAACAGCTTAGTACTCTCAAGTGGAAGTGTTCTGCACTGGAGGAGATGTTGACAGAAGTGGAGGAAAGTGTTTTTTATACAGAGAGTAGTTGATATCTGGAATGTACTTCTAGAGGAGGTGGGGGAACCAGATACAATTACTACAATTAAAAGGCATTTAGACCAGCACTTAAATAAGCAAAGCATAAAATGATACAGTCCTAATGTGGACAAGTGGGACTAATGTTGATAGGCCAAAAGGTCGGCATGATGTTGGGGGTTGAAGGCCAATTTCTATGCTGTATGATATAATACTGACCTGGAAGATGTCTAAGAGCCTTGAGACAGGATACCTTGAGGCCCTCTTCATTATTGCAGGTGACTTCAACCAGGCCAGCCTCAAGAGTGTCTTACGAAAGTACTACCAGCACATCTCCTGTCCCAGCAGGGGCCCTAACACCCTTGACCATTATTATACAACCATCAAAGATGCCTTCTGAGCCACCCCCACCTTCACTTTGGTAAATATGATCACCAGGCTGTGCTCCTCTTCCCTGCATACAAACAGAAACTGAAACGGGAGGATCCAGTACAGAGAGTCATGCAGTGCTGGTCTGAGGAAATAGATGAGCTTCTACATGACTGCTTTGAGTCAGTGAACTGGTCCACATTCAAAGACTCAGCTGCCAGCCTTGATGATATGTCACCACCATCACAGACTTTATCAGCAAGTGTGTTGTGGACTGTGTATCAAAGAGGACAATACAGGTGTCCCCAAACAGGAAACCATGGATCAACCGGGAGATCCACTCCTTACTGAAGTCAAGGACTGCTGCATTCAAATCAAGTGACCCTGACCTTTACAAGAAATCAAGATACGACCTCCAGAAAGCTATCAGGAATGCCAAGAGACAATACAGGTTCAAAATAGAGTCCCAGATCAGCCGTCAGTTGTGGCAGGGCTTACATGCTATAACAGGCTACAAAACGAAATAGGGCAGCATAGTTAACAACAGCGTATCTCTTCCTGATGAGCTTAACGCATTCTATGAACATTTTGGGGAGTGGATTGTCACCAACCACCCTGACAGCCTCCAATGCAACTGAACCCGTAGTCACCGTTGAGGACGTAAGATCAGTCTTCTGGAGAGTGGACCCGAGGAAAGCATCTGGCCTGGATGGTGTCCCTGGCCGTGTGCTCAGATCTGGTGCTGATCAGCTGGTGGGGAGTATTTGCAAACATATTTAACCTCTCCCTGCTTCAATCTGAGGCTCCAACTTGTTTTAAGAAGACAACTATCATCCTGGTATCTAAGAAAAACAAGGTAATGTGCCTTAATGACTACCGACCAGTGGCTCTGACATCCACCATCATGAACTGCTTCGAGAGGCTGGTCATGGCACGCATCAACTCCAGCCTCCCAGACAATCTCGACCCACTGCAATTCACCTACTATTGAAACAGGTCTACAGTGGACGCTGGCCCTACACTCATCTCTGGAGCATCTGGACAGTAAATACACCTACATTAGACTACTGTTTATTGACTACAGCTCTGCCTTCGGTACTATAATTCCAAGGCAAACTCATCACCAGACTCTGAGACATGGGACGCAAAACCTCCCTCTGCAACTGGATCCTTGACTTTCTAACCAACAGACCGCAATCAGTGAGGATAGGCAACAACACCTCCAGCACAATTATTCTCAACACTGATGCCCCACAAGGCTGTGTCCTCAGCCCTCTACTCTATTCCCTATATACGCATGACTGTGTGGCCAGATTATGCTCTAACTCCATCTACAAGTTTGGAGATGATGCCACTGTAGTAGGCCGTATCTCGAATAATGATGTCGGAGTACAGGAAGGAGATAGGGAGCTTAGTGACATGGTGTCACGACAACAACCTTTCCCTCAATATCAACAAAACAAAAGAACTGGTCATTGACTTCAGGAAAGGGGGCAGTGTACATGCACCTGTCTATGTCAACAGTGCTGAGGTCGAGAGGGTTGAGAGCTTCAAGTTCCTGGGAGCGAACATCACCCATAGCCTGTCCTGGTCCAACCATGTAGACACCACAGCCAAGAAAGCTTACCAGCACCTCTACTTCCTCTATTGAATGGTTCCCTTATATGATGAGATGGACTCTTGACCTCATAATCTAACTTGCTTGACCTCGCACCTTATTGTCTATGTGCAATGCACTTCCCTGTAGCTGTCACGCTTTACTCTGTATTCTATTATTGTTTTTACCCTGTACTACCTCAATGCACTCAGGACGACTTCTCAATGCATTCAGGACGACTCCTCACAGCTTCGACATGCTGCCAGCTATTTAACCATGGCAAGCCCACAATCCAGATATAATGAACCATACTTACTGATAATGAATTCTGTTTTTCATTCCAGCAGAAGATGGCATAGCACTAGAGATAACGGAGTGTATCTGTGGAGGGACAGGTACGTCCACATGACTTAACAGGTATGAAGGTTAAGGAGGTTTGGCATGTCACTGAACACTCTAACAAACTTCTACAGATGTACTGTTCAAAGTATCCTGACTGGTTGCATCATGGTCTGGTACAGCGATTTGAATGTGCAGGAACATAACAAGCTGCAGAGAGTAGTGGACTCAGCCCAATACATCACGCGCACATCCCTCCCCACCACTGATAGTATCTACAGGAGGTGTTGCCTCAAGAAGGGAATATCTATCATCAGAGACTTCCACCATCTTGGCCATGCCATCTTCTCGCAGCTACCATCAGACAGGAGGTACAGAAGCCTGAAGTCCCACACCACCAGGTTCAAGAACAGCTACTTCCCTTCAACCATTTGGTTCTTGACCCAACCTGCACAACCCTGATCACTACATCAGTATATCAACACTATGACGACTTTGACCACTCTGCACTACAATGGACTTTAGTTTTTGTTTGTTCTAATTGTACTCTTTCTTGTATAATTTTGAATAACTTATGTTGTTAATTTATGTTTTTCTTGTGCATGTTATATATCTGATGCTATGTGCCTGTGATGCTGTTGCAAGTGTGTGTATAAGTACTTGTGCATATGGCAATAAACTTGACTTTGACTTATGAAGGGGGTGGGGCTAGCGGTTATATGGATAAGGCTGAACTTGTGAAGTTGATGATATATTCATATCTAATCCTTGCTTCCCAATTCTTCATCTTTCAAGTTGCACATAAACTGCTCCACACACCCACTTCCTCACGACAGCCTCCCCTCCCATGTCCTTCCCTTCTGGAAGACAAGCAGTACAACTTGCCCAGACAGTGGAGGAACAGCAAAAATAGAGGAATGATGAAGACACTCCCCACTTAATTTCGCACTTACAGCCACCAGTTCAGGTGTAGACTCCGGGCATAACTTAAGAGGATTGATCAGAGGCATTTCCTGTCTGCCGTGAGACACCGGACAGCAGTCATCTGCATCCAGGACAACAAGCGTGATCCATGCCTGCTCAGTGGGGGGTTTCACTACAGGTGAATGCTTTACTGGGGCAACCTAGAAAAATGTCACCAAGCTGGAGGAACTTAATAGGTCAAGCAGCATCGGTAGTGGGAAAGGAATTGTCAACGTTTCAGGTTGAAACCCTGCATCAGGAAGAAACCCTGCATCAGGACGAAACCCTGTATCAGGACTAACTGGGGAGAGGAAAGGTAGCCAGTATAAAGAGGAGGGGGCATGGGCTGGTGCGACAGGGGCCAGTGGGTGATTGGTGGACCAAGGAGGGATGAAGAATGATGGGCAGATTAGGCCAGGGAGGGGAGGGGGAGTGGTGGAGTTGGGAGAAAGAGGCAGGTGGATGATGGATGGAAGCAGATAAGAAAAGGCGGTTGGGGCCCTGCGGGGGGAGGGGTTGGGAGAAGGGGAGGATGAAGGTGGAAACCGCTGGGAGGGTGATAAGCAGGAACACAACACCTACCAGTGCTGGAATCTGATACATATGGAAGGTGATAATGGGAACCATGAGGGGAGAGGTGAACGGCAATGGAACCAGGACCAGATGGAGGAAGATGAGGGGAAGGGGGAGGAGCGGGTGGGTGAAATATTTTGTTGGAAATGTTTAGAGGGATATGGGCCATACACAGGCAAATAGGACTAGCTCAGATAGGCAACTTCGTCAGTATGGATGTTGGACTGAAGGGCCTAACACTATGATTTTAATACCTTTTGCACACTTCTGAATCTAACCATGATGCAGATCTGTTGGCTTCCACTGCAGAACAAGCAACCCCCTCTCAAAGTCTGGGTGTAGACTCAGGCTTCAGTTATGCAAGGTCAGCCAGGCTCAAACTGCAGCTATTTTGGCTCTAGGTTAAACAATGTTGAAAAGGGCCTGCAGAGTGTTACAACAGTCCAGCAATCTGCCCTCTAACAATTTACTAGGAAGCTCACCTCAAGAGAGTAGCAGTGGCTCATGAACTGTTGCCCTGTCTCAGAATGATGAGTTCCATGCTCCCACCCCCAACCCCCGTCACTCTTTCAGTGTACTGGCTGCAGTGTGTCAGACACACAAGTCCATCTGTTGCTGCCTCTGGCGAGACAGTCATGTGATGTCACCAAGATAGAATCACCAAAATAGTTGTCAGATGGAGGAGGGCAATAAGGAATGCACCAGAGGGATTAATTTATGCAATATGGCACACTTTGCTTTGCAAATTTCATTTCAAAGTGTTTACTTTGTGGTGACTTTTGCACTGTAAAATTGATTTTTAATTCATAATAATCTATCAAATATCTACCACCTCTAACTGCGATCAAGACTTAGAACCCAAAGTCATTATTTTTCATTTCTAATATGCACTAGAAATAGTAGGCTCTGCTGATCTGAAACTTAATTACACAGTGTTGACTTGATCATAATGCTTCTAATTTTGGAAGAGAAAGGCAATCTGATCTTTATCTGCCCCCGTGAAGAGAGAATCATAGGCTGCCACTTCAGAGGACTTTCTCTTCTGAAAATTGGTCCTTGGAAGCCAACAATTACCAGTGCTCATGTGTTTGATTTGGTTCTATATATGTCTATTCCCTTCACTGGATGAAAGGAGTGGGCAACACTGTGGCAGATGTAGTTCAATGTTGGGAAATGCAACACTACCCATTTTGAACCAAAATACAGACAGATCAGTTTTTAAATGACAAGAAACTTGGATGGGCCAAGAATCTAAGGGTCAAAGAAACAAAGTTGAAAAAAAACATCAGTTGGAAACCGAATGGAATATTAATCTCAAAACTGTTGGATTACAAATGGGTGAAAGCCATGTTCACCTTATATAGTGCGTTAGAGGCATTTAGAGTCCTGTGCTTGGTTTTCAGGACCACACTATAGGAAGACCTTGTGGAACTTAAAGTGGGTGTAGTGCAGAAGTTCTGGATTGTTGGGTTTGGTTTGAGTGTTGAAGATCAAGGATTGCAGCTGCACTCATTCATGCAGGGGAACAGTATTTCATCACACTCTTGAAATGCAAGGGAACAGTATTTCATCACACTCTTGAAACTGTAGAAAAGGTCCTCATTCCGAATCAAATTTGTCTCACCCTAATTCCTCCTTATCTGAGCTACAAACTATACTTTACTTACCCTATTTCCCCTTACCACACCTCCTCATCTTTCTCCTTCCAGCTAGCCAAATACTGTATCCTGGCCAACCAGAAAGATCAGGAAGGCTGTGAAAATGAAGATGCATTTGATAATTCACCCACAGCCCCACCTCAGACACTGAGACTTAAGGGACCTCAGAGGTGGAATCCACATGTGGTGAGGCACTGGGGACATGGTCAGCAGAGGGTCAAAGGTGGCACAGAGGCAAGACCCACACGACTACCACTGATAGGCATGAAATGCATGTGTGCTGTGTAAATGTCACAGATTGTGTACTGGAGTCATTCGCAATGCTGTTTGCGGATTACTTTTACCCACCAGTAGCTGCCACCCTTTGACTTGTTGTTATGACTTGGTTGCAGTCAAAGTAGCAAGACGCCAAAGAATGAAAGCATTATGAGAACTATCAGGATGCTGAGAATTAACCAACATTATTCACTGCCTACGGTCACCCACCAGCCCACAGTAAGGGAATGAAATCCCTTTCCATCACACAACATCACAGGTTGACTGGCAAAGCTCACAACTTGTAAGATAAGCACTTATAGACAATCTGCATCGAGAAGAAAGCTGCAGACCTCAAAACAGCCATGCTCTCTCCTTCTGCTACTGTGGCAAGAAAGAATGAAATGCACATGGCTCTCATAGAATCATAGAAATGTACAGCACAGAAATGGGTCTTTTCAGCCTACGTCATCCATGCCGACTATGATGCTTATCTACACAGAACCCATTTGTCTGCAGTTGACCTACATCCCCCTGCATCTTTCCTATCCAAATACCTGTCAAGATGCCTTTTAAACGTAATTGTATCTGCCTTTACCACCTCCTCTGGTAGCTCATTCCAGATATTCACCACTCCATGTGAAAAGCTTACCCCTCAGATCTTCTCTAAATTTCTCCCCTTCACTTTAAACCTTTGTCCTCTAAGTCCCAAAGTCCCCTACTTTGAGAAAAAGTTTCTGACTATCAATCTTCTCTATGGCCTTCATAATTTTATAAACCTCTATAAGGCTCTCTTGGAATGGAGGGTCAGTCACAGTGGTGCATGTCAAACTGCTAACGTTACAAATAGCTCCAACTCCAGCTTGCAAGGAGATAAAAGTATTAAAGTTCATCGCCACCTTGACAACTATTGGCAGTATGATCCTTGGCTTTCTCTGGCATTTCAATTAAGGACACAGTAGGTTTCAGATTGGATTAAGACCATTATAACTAGGGGGAAAGACCATAGTCCAAGTCCCTACTGTCATTACACACTTAACAGGATGGAAACAGTGTAAGAACTCTTCAAACTGAGTCATAGAATTATACAGCACAGAAGAGGGCCTTTGGCAAAATTCGTCCATGCTGACGAAGGTATCTCTCTGAGCTAGTCCCATTTGTCTGTGTTTGGCCTTTAATCCTCTAAACCTTTTCTATCCACGTACCTGTCTAAATGTCTTTTAAACATTGTAATTGTACATGCCTTTACAACATTCTCTGGCAGCTCGTTCCATATACTCACCACCCTCTCTGTGGAAAAATTTCCCTTCAGGTCTATTTTAAATCTTTCCCCTCTTACCTTAAATCTATGTCCTCTAGTTTTAGATTCCCCTACTCTGTGAAACAGACTGTGACCATCCACCTTATCTCTGTTCCTCATGATCTTATGTATCTCTGTAAGATCACCCCTCAGCTTCTTACGCTCAAAGGAAAAAAGTCCCAGCCTGTCCATTTTCTCCTTATAACTCAAGCCCTCCAATCCTAGTAACATCCTCATGAATCTTTTCTGCACCCTTTCCAACTAAATGACATTCTTCCTATAACTAGGTGACCAGAACTGCAAACAATACACAAAGTGTGGTTTCATCAATGACTTATTGCAACATGACATCCTAACTCCTGTACTCAATACACTGACTGATGAAGGCAAGCATGCCAAGCATCTTCTTCACCATCCTGTCTATCTGTGTTGACACTTTCAGGGAAATATGTGCCTGTACCCTAGGTCTCTCTGTTCTACAAACTGTCTGGGGCTCTACCTTTACTGTGTATGTCCTTCCCTGGTTTAACTGACCAAAATGCAACAATTCCATCTGTCATTCTTTGGCACAGTTCCTCAGTTCATCTAAATTCTGCTGTAGTCCTAAATAACCTTCTTCACTGACCACTACACCACCAATTTTGGTGTCATCCACATACTTACTAACCATGTTTACAACATTGTCATCCAAATTGTTAATATAGAGGACAAACAACAGTGAACCCAGCACTGTGCATAGAAATTATGGAAAAGAAAAACTGATGTTATTTTGATATTATGTGAATTTTGTATGTACCTGGAGTATACCATCTTGGACTGTGAATGGCAACATGTGAATATATTGTTGTAAATTTTATGAACAAAGCATATTTTAAAAAACAAAACTGCAGATATCCTGGGCAGTGTTCATCTCTGAGCACCTGGGGAAGATATGCTGAGAGTTCTTTTTCTTTTCCCTTCTTTTCTGGGACCTTGTCCTGCTTGTCATATGCCCAGCTTGCACTTAAAGGAGAATGTTTACGTGTACCCATGTTCGTGTCCAACTGATGTGCAGATTTCTTGAAGTCAGCATGAAAGGGCAGATCTTCCATTGCTCACGGGTCCCTGGTCACCTACCTCTAAGCGCATATTTTCTTCCAGTTTTGACTCCCCAGCATAATCCTCTGCTGGGAACTGGGCTTCCAGCATGTCAGCATAGCTGAGTGTAGCGTGAGAGCCATCCTTTTTTTATTGTGGGCTTCATAAGTTGAGCCAGCATTTAATTGCCCATCCTTAATTGCCCTTGAAAAGGTGATGGTGAGCTACCTTCTTGAAACACTGCAGTCCTTGAGGTGTGGGTATTCCCACAATGTCTCATTGCAAGTAACACACTACACTCACAGAGTGGTTTTCCAGCCAGAAAGGCCACACCCCCAGACTCATTGGCTGTCAAAACTATTAATATTATTGAATTTTTGTAAATATCTTTGACTTTAACAAACAGTCAAAGTCATTTGGTACTTGTGAAAAATTAAAAATATAAATGATCAAAAAAACTAAAATTAAAGACTAAGAAAACACATATGCATACATTAAAGATAATTAAAAATATTAAAATTAAATCAATTAAAGAAAGAGCCACCTGGCAGCCAATTTCTCCCATTCATTTGAACGTGAGTGCTGTACTTGGGCCAGGTTTAACCCAGCGTAGACTCAGTGGGAGGACCTGCAAGCAATTGATGATCCTTTAAATAGTGCAGTGTTGTATCCTTCCTGTTGCCAAATGTGTATTCAGCTGTGCAAAAATAAAGGGGACGGAAGCTGGAGATGCAATGTTCCAGAATAGCAGTGCTGGCATCAAATCAGTGCAGCACGCCGACTGACATCGACGCCTACCTACTCTGCATTGGCTGTGCAAACAGTAACACCCACAACATCACTGCATCTGATGCAATGCCAAAATATGAATGTGCATAGCAAATAACGCCTTTGAAGTAATTTACCACCTGTAATAGCCACGCTTGCTACTGAGCCATATTCTGTGGTCTCTAAGCATTGTGTCAATTAGTTCTGTAGGTGTCATCATGCCTCCATGATTCTCCACTGTTGCCAAGGTAGAAGGAATTGACAGCAACTCAATGGAACATGATCTGCTTATTAATAGTAATAAATTTTTCATCTGCCACGCTTTATTCTTTCGAAATCATCCAGGATGAAAGTCGCAAAAAGCCTTCTGGCCAATAAAGAACCAAGTTGTCATTTGATTCATGCGTATATAGACGGCTGCAAAAACATGTATGAAGCATGCAGCAAGCTAAGTAAAAATATAACTAAAGATAAAATATATCAATAATAATTTCTTGTTCTATTTTTGTCATTAAATAGGAAAAACAGCTGTGTTATCAATTATGATGGAGTTTCTCTGCAGCCGCTTTAGATTAAAGTGGCTACATAGGCAGTGGAAAGAATTGACCAGCCGGCTTAATTTATTAAAGTGCTGTTCTAGCAGCCAAGTTAGTACTCTGAGAAGGTAAGTATCCAGTTTTACCATTCCAGGTATCTCTGAAGCAATATTACAGAGCTTGACTGTGCAATTGTGTAACACTTGTTTATTTGTTACCAGGATTTATGGGTAAGTCAAAGACACCACCCTGTATCTATAAGAACTTGGTATTTTTTCAACTAGAATGAGCAATCCCTTACACATATCACTCTACCCTAAATAATTATTTTTCAGATATAGATGTTTTGTTTTCGTGTAGGCTTGCAGAGACATTGAATCATATATATGAGGGAAGCCAATTATAGGGTGAGACTGATTGTCTATCAGTCAATTGGAGAAGCCATGATATATAAAATATATGTGACTGGAAGCTCATAAATATCATGTGAAATTGGAAAGAAGTTCATATAAAAACATTTGCTCTTTTCACAGCAGTCACCTGAGCCATGTCTGAAATTATGTAAACAATTGATACATTGAATCTAATTTTATTTCTATTGGTTCTTGCCAGAAAAAAAAGGAAAAATCTCAAATATCTGCTTATTTAAGGAATACATTATGCACTACGTATTGAATATATTAAAGGAAAACTTCATGACAGTATACTTTAAATATAGATTTGTGTTAGGCTTACAAATAAAATCTGATATCTATATTCCAAGTATAAAGAATTTGTTAATTTCAGAATGCTACAATAATCTTTCAATTACTTTTGCTTCTGCAATATGTGTGGTGTGCATATCCTGAATTTTCTTTTAAATGAACCTAAAATGTACGTTAAACCACCTTCAGAATTGTTTACAGCAAAATGCACCACATGAATTTGATTGTCCTTTCAGAGCACCATGCAGTATCACGAAAAGGCCTATAAGGTTTCAGAGCACCATGCAGTATCACGAAAAGGCCTATAAGGACCACAAGACAAAGAAATCTGTTCAGCCCTATGCCAATTGAATTCTAGAGCTGATGAAGCTTTGGAACACATGGCAGAGTTTTTTTTTTGGTTTCCAAACCTTATTAAACCTTCAGAATATCTCCCTATTGCTAAATACCAGACAGATGAAAGCAGAAATTGGAAACAATGATACTGAGCTATACCAAAAAAAACTTTGAATTCTAACTAATTTATTACCATGTACAATTACTTGCAAAATACAAATTTAAATGTAATGCCAAATCATTTATTCACCTTAGTTTGGATTAAACCATTCCACCTGTCATTGGCTTCAAAAGGATATTTAATTTGTGATAAAGAAAGCTTAGATTTCTTATAATCTCAATATGCTCCCTTCAATTTTGCATTTCCTTCTTTGGCCAGACTTATGTGGTTTAAATATTTATCCTTGCAATATATTCAGCTCACTGTATACCCTGTAGCTTTTGGCTTTCTCTTGATCTTCTGCCTGCATGAAAGGCGAATTGGAAAGGAAATTGAAGTGACAAGTCTCAAGTCAGTCAAACTCCATGATGCTGTGTAGGACAGCAATCATGCTGGATGTGATAGACTTCAAAGAGATTTGGCAGTTCAAAACTGGTCACCCATGAGGCAGTGTGAACTACAAGTAGCAGCAGAAATGTATACTACCACGATCTGTAACTAGCATAACCCTCATTCTTCCATTATAATCAAATCAGTAGATTTATCCTGATTCAATCATGAGGGCTGAAAAGTATTCTGGCAGAGGTACTGGTGTATCTAAAAGTTGAACCTGCAAAACTGTATGCAGTAGACAGAGCTAAGTGATCCCATAACCAAAATACCTTATCGAAGTTCTGCAGTCCTGACTTAACTAACCGTGAATGGTGGTGGATAATTAAACAACCAACAGAAGGAGGATGCTCCAAGAACAACACCATCCTCAAAGATGGTAGGACACAGCACGTGAATGCTAAAGGCAAGGCTAAAACATTTACAACTATGTTTGGCCAGAAGTGGTGAATGGGTGATTCACCTCAGCTTTGGCCTGAAATCTACACTATCACAGAAACCCATCTTCAGCCAATTCCATTCACTCCACATGATATCAAACAATGGCTGAGAGCACTGGATACAGCAAAGGCCGTGGGGCTAGACAACAAATCACTGTACTGATATTAGTGCTACAGAGCAAGATGTTCCAGTAATTACAGCACTGGAATCAATCCAACAAAATGGATCTTTTAATTCATTCAAAGAACGTGCAAGTAACCAGGAAGACTGATATTTGTTGCCCAAACCTAATTGCCTCTGAATTGAGGTGGCAGTTAACACTCCATCACATTGGTGAGAACAGAGTCACATACAGGCTAAACCAGGTGAGGAAGGAAAGCACATTTCCTTTTTAGTGAACCAGATGTTTTTACAACAATCCAGTAATTTCATGGTCATTGTTACTAAGACTAGTTCCTGATTTAGTTGGCTAATTGAAATTAAATTCCTCATCTGCCATGGTGAGATGCAAACCGATGTTGCTAGATCATAGATTCAGACCTTTGGCTTCTGCTCTAGTAACATGTATGCAACAATACCCCAACTCAATTGACAAGGTATATCAGGTTCACAAAAAGCAGCTCACAACTACAGTTCCAACAACACCCAAGACTCTGACGCCATCTAAGACAAAGCAGCCCACTTGACTGGCACCCCATCCACCACCATAAACATTCATGTCCTCTCCACCTACACTGTGATCGCAGGCTGCGCCATTCAACAAAATACATTGTTCCAACTTGCCTTTATTATTCTGACAATACCTACTAAATCCCTGGCCTCCACAATCAAGGGAAACACCACCATCTGCAGGTTCCTCACCGTCCTGACTTGGCAACATATCCACAGTCCCTCATTATCGCTGGGTGTAAATCCTGGAGCTCTCCACCTAAAGGCACTGTGGGGGGAATCTTCAGCAGAAAGACAGCAGCGGTTCAGGAGAGGTGACTCACCATCAGTTTCTTAAGGGTGACAAATGCTGACATTGCCAGCAATGCCTACGTGCCAAAAAAATGGATAGATATATTTTAAAAATCCAATTAGGCCAAAAGGGAAATTCCCAAAAGCACAGGAGAGCAGGGGTTGATGAGAGGAAGTCATGGACTGGTGTAGAACATTGAAAGGGGTCGTCAAAGTAAATAGGATCAAGTCCAGAGCCTATTTTAATGTTTTGTTTTTTTTACTCCAAATTTGTGGTTTTATGGTATTTGTTTCCTGAGCTGCACATGATTCCTTAGAGCACTACTCAAAGAGGTGAGTCTCAAATTTGATAAACAGAGTTAGAGTCATGGAAATATACAGCATGGAATCAGGCCATTTGGCCCATTGAATCTGCACCAATCATCAAGAATTCACTTGCACTAATCCTACACAAATCCCATTTCATGCTGTCACAGTTAAATCAACTCTCCCCAGATTCTATCACTCACCTAATCACCAGGGGAAATTTCCTGTGGCCAATTAACCTACCAACCCACACATCTTTAGGATGTGGAGGAAACCGGAGCACTGGAGGAAACCCACATGATCACAGAAGAAATGTGCAAACTCCGCACAGGCAGCACCGAAGTCAGGATTGAACTCAGGTCACTGAAGCTGTGAGGCTGCACCTCTAGTATCTGCTTCCCCTTGCCATCCCAAATTGATTTATTAAACAGTGTAGCACTCATGAGAAGACATGACTGAGGCCTACTTAATATTCTTTCATACAAAAGGTTTCAATTTTCAGATTATCTAGACAATTATCCAGTTATTTCAATGCTAAGGAGCAATTTATACCATAGCACATTGCTGCTTCTGGTGCTCATGGCATTTCAGATTTCCAGCATCTGCAATATTTTGCTTCTCTAATTTGTATCACTTTATTTTCTTTTTCTTTCTCTCCTCTTTCAGTTTTCAATTGCCTCCTCCAGTTTACATTGGTAACGTACAGAATAGCAAGCACTAACCATCCTTTACTATCTTCTCTCTCAGCCAGAACCACCACTACCGATGTCATTAAGTTTCTCCTGATTTCCACCCAATCACAGTTATTCCTTATCTCCCTTTACTCTGCAAAGTTTGCTTTCTAAGTTTCCTCAGTTCTGATGAAAGCTCTTCAGCCTGATATATTAAACTTGGTTCTCTCTCCACCAATGCTGCCTGACCTGCTGAGTATTTCCAACATTTTTCTTTTTGCTCCAAAAAAATGCGTACCTGCCCAATGCCTGAATCAGATATAATATATTGGACAACATCAACTTTTAGGAATAAGGAAGAACCTAATACATGTGTCTTTGACAATCAGCATGCTATCTTCTTAAATCTCTTATTAAATAGGCACTACATGTGCAATTCCAAAGGATATTGTAGAATAGAACACAGGTCAGACTAAGCAGAATTTGAAACTGAATAACTCTTAGGGAACTGTTGTCTATCAAGGGTCTAAGCACATTCAGGATGAGAGGAAAAGGGAAAACCAAATAAAGCAGAAAATTTGAAGTTTTAGAGATGAGTGGGTCACCAGGCAATGAAACATTTTAAACAGAAAAAAGTGGATCAGTGCTGTCTCTAGAGGATATGTTTAAAATGTTTGGACCAATTAATGTTATAATATGATTAACTGGAATATATAGATTCTGTACTCTCAATACTTCACTCTTGAAAGCCTCCCACTTACCAAGCATCTCTTTGCCGAAAAACAGCCTATCTCAAACCATGCCTGCCAAATCCATTCTGATGCCGTCAAGATTGGCCTTTCTCTAGTTTAGAATCTTAACCCTAGGACCAGGCCTATCCTTCTGAATAATTATCTTGAAACTAATGGAATTATGATCACTAGATCCAAAGTGTTCCCCTACTGTCACTCCCGTCACCTGCCCTGTCTCATTCCCTAAGAGGAGATCCAGTATCGTATTCTCTCTAGTTGGGACCTCGACATATTGATTAAGGAAACTTTGATGAACACAATTGACAAACGCAATCCCATCCAGTCCTTTTACAGTATGGGAGTCCCAGTCAACATGTGGAAAGTTAAAATCACCCACTTTCACAACTTTATATCCCTGCAACTGTCTGCTATCTCTCAACAAATTTGCTCCTCTAAATCCTGCTGACTATTGGGAGGTCTATAATATAGTTCCATTAATGTGGTCACTCTTTTTTATTCCTCATTTCCACCCAAATTGCCTCAGTAGTTGAGCCCTCCAGTATGTCCTCTCTCAGTACTGCTGTGACATTTTCCCTGATGAGTAATGCCACCCTTTCCCCTTTAATACCTCCTCCTCTATCATGTCTAAAACAACGGAACCCCAGAACATTGAGCTGCCAGTCCTGCCCCTCCTGCAACCAAGTCTCACCAATGGCTACATCATCATTCCACGTACAGATCCATGCTCTAAGTTCGTCCACCTTACCTCAATATTTCTTGTATTGAAATAGACGCAACCCAGAACATTAGTCCCACGATGCTCAACCTTTCAGTTTCCATCTTTGCCTATAGTCTTAACATCTACTTTCCCCACAGCCTCTCCACTTTGTGTCCTACCACTCTGGTTCCACCACCCTGCAACTCTATTTTAAACCACCCCCTCCCCCCACTCCCTCCCCCCTCGAGCGGCACTAGCAAACCATCCCGCAAAGATATTGGTCCTCCTCCAGTTCAGATGCAAACCATCCCATTTGTATAGATCCCACTTGTCCTGGTAGAGAGCCCAATGATCCAAAAACCTGAAGCCCTCCCTCCTGCACCATCTCATTAGCCATGTGTTAAACTGCACTATCTTCCTATTTCTTGCCTCACTAGCACGTGGCACAGGTAGCAATCATGAGATCACCACCCTGAAGGTCCTCTCTTTTAACTTAGCATCTAACTCCGTGAACTCACTTTGCAGGATCTCGTCACTTTTCCTGCCTGTGTCATTGGTACCAACATGTACCATGACCTCTGGCTGCTCACCCTCCCCTTCAAGAATGCTATGGACTCAGTCCGAGACATCTCTGACCCAGGCAGCTGGAAGGCAACATTCCATCCGAGAGTCTAGTTCTCGTCCACAGAACCTCCTGTCTGCTCCCCTAACCAATGAATCCCCTATCACTACCGCTTGCCTCTACTCCCCCCTTCCCTTCTAAGCTAAAGAGCCAGACTCAGTGACCAAGACCTGACCACCATGGCTTTCCCCTAGTAGGTCTGAAGACATAGAATCTCAGCAGTCTATGTGTTTTGATGCCATAATGTATTTGCAGATCAAACCCAATATATCCAATTCAACAGTTAGCACTGGTGGGGAGAAACGATGCTTTTTTTTCATGATTCTACAAACACCTTTTGCAATTTGTATTACTGTAATCATCTAAGTTTAGCTAGTAGTTTTATTTTTAATAACAACTTTCTAAAGTCACAGAATGACAACTCTTATCCATTCCAGTCATCTTATGTACGTCTTTGGTTTGACTCTGTCTGCAATGCATTGACATTCACAATAACATCTTGACGTCAATTAAATATTTTCTGACTGAATAATTATTATTAAATGAATGGTTTTCCACAGTCACGTGATTGATAACTGATGCCTTCCAGAAATGATTACTACTGGGATTTTCTTGAAAATCAGTTATATATGGTTAAAGTATTTTAAAGCTTCAGCAGACAGGAACTAACCTTGGTTAAAATGGAAGCTGTCTTGTTGAAGGTAAAAATATGATTTGTAGATGCAAATTGAAAATGATCCTCATTCAATTGGTAAGATTACATTTCATGCTCACTGCACTGGCCTGCAACATTTCTTGTTCCAGCTGTTATTTTTAATGCATCACAGATGCCTTATTTGTCTGCTACAAAAGAGGTTATCAGGCATAAAGTTTTGATAGGATCAGGATACTGAATCCTGGCGTAAACAGTTTTGCTGATTGATTTTAATAGCTTGCAGCAATTTGATGGACCATTGGCATCATGAGTGCATGGTACTATCACATATAATAACTGGAGGGAATATTAACAACTAGTTGTGGGAGTAACAGAGCTGTAAGGTCTGTTGGCACTAAGTAAATCTTGCTGGAACAAGTGCGATCTTGTACATGAGTCGCTGTAAGGTAACATGCGAGTAAACAACTAGAAAGGCAAATGGATGGCATGTTAGTCTGGAACTGACAAGGGATCTTTGATCTGAAACATTAAGTTGGTTTCTCTTTCTAAAGATTCTGCCAGCATTTCCTGTTTTTATTTTAGATTTCTAGTATCTGGAGTGTTTTAGTTTTCAAACACTGTTAAAGTCAAAGTCGATTTTATTGTCATCTGCACAAGTACATGTATGCACAGGTGCAATGAAAAGCTTACTTGCAGCAGCATCACAGGCACATAGCATCATGTAAGCAGCATTCACAAGAAAAACATAAATTAAACATAAATTATACACAATTTTTACAAGAAAAAAACAATTAAAACAACAAAAAAAGTCAATTTTAGTGCAAAGTGATCAGAATGGTCAGTGTTGCTAAACCGTTGTGATGATTAGGGTTTTGCCGGTTTGTTCAAGAACCAAATGATTGAAGGGAAGTAGCTTATTCTTGAACCTGGTGGTGTGGGACTTCAGGCTTCTGTATTGTTCAAAATAGCTGATTAACCTCATCTGACTTGATCGATGCAGGCAAATGGGATTAGCTCAGGAAGACACCCTAATCAGATGAGTTGGGCCCAAGTGCTTGATTCTGTGCTGTATACTTCTCTAATCTATATTAATAATGATGTGTGTTGCGAAATTGCTTTCATTTTCCTAAAAAGTTTTGGGCATTTTTTAAAGAAAGAGGTAGTAATCTAAGCATGGAATCAATCATATTATTTTATTACCATTTACGGTATCCACATTTGTAATGAAAGAAGGGATTATTAATGGTCTACTGTTGAATCTGATCCTAGCCTTGTCCAATATCCCAATAACTAGCAGGACTCACTTGATAACGATCACAACAAAAACAATAAATGTCAGAAACACTCAGCAGATCAAGCAGTATCTGTTGAGAAAGAATCAAAGTCAACGTTTGAGGCCATTGAACCTACATCAGAACAAGAAAAGTGAGAATCAAGTGTGTCTTAATTTGCAGAGTTAGGGGTGAGGGATTGGGCCAGAGGGTGGGTTTGGAAAGAACTAAATGAATATTTGTGATTGAGTGGAGATCAAGATTGTCCAGGTGACATAAACACTCAATGTGCCACCGAGTTAATAGATGAATGAAGGCAGATAGAGAGAGAATAGAATAAACAGAACATGTTGGAAATGTTAGACACAATGCACAGCAATTGCTGACAATCTGAAACAAATGAGAATGATGAAAATACTTGGCAGATCAAGCCACACCTATGGAGAGAGAAACATTGAGTTAATATTACAAGTAGATGACCTTATTCATACTGGTTTATTATTGTCACTTGTACCGAGGTACAGTGAAAAACTTGTCTTGCATACTGATAGTACAGGTCAATTCATTACACAGTGCAGTTACATTGGGTTAGTATAGAGTGCCTTGATGTAGTACAGGTAAAAACAGTAACAGTACAGAGTAAAGTGTCACAGCTACAGAGAAAATGCAGTGCAATAAGGTGCAAGATCACAACAAGGTAGATCGTGAGGTCACAGTCCATCTCATCGTATAAAGGAACTGTTCAATAGTCTTATCACAGTGAGATAGACGCTGTCCTTGAGCCTGCTATAGTGTGCCCTCAGGCTCCTGTATCTTCTACCTGATGGAAGAGGAGAGAAGAGAGACTGACCTGGGTGGGTGAGGTCTTTGATTATGCTGGCTGCTTCACCAAGACAGCGAGAGGAAAAGACAGAGTCCAAGGAGGGGAGGCTGGTGTCCATGATGCGCTGGGCTGTGTCCACAACTCTCTGCAGTTTCTTGTGGTCCTGGACAGAGCAGTTGCCGTACCAAGCCGTGATACATCCAGATAGGATGCTTTCTATGGTGCATCGATGAAGTTGGTGAGTGTCAAAGAGAACAAACTGAATTTCTTTAGCCTCCTGAGGAAGTAGAGGCACTGGTGAGCTTTCTTGGTTGTGGCATCTACGTGATTTGACCAGGACAGGTTTTTGGTGCTGTTCACTCCCAGGAACTTGAAGCTCTGAACCCTCTCGACCTCAGCACCGTTGATGTAGACAGGTACATGTACACTGCCTCCTTTCCTGAAGTCAATGACCAGCTCTTTTGTTTTGTTGACATTGAGGGAAAGGTTGTTGTCATGACACCATTCCACTAAACTCTCTATCTCCTTCCTGTACTCTGCCTCACTGCTGTTTGAGATGCAGTCTACAGCGGTGGTATCATCTGCAAACTTGTAGATGGAGTTAGAGCAGAATCTGGCCAAACAGTCATGAGTGTATAGGGAGTAGAGTAGAGGGCTGAGGACGCAGCCTTGTGGGGCACCAGTGTTGAGAATAATCATGCCGGAGGTATTGCTGCCTATCCTCACTGATTGCAGTCTGTTTGTTAGAAAGTCAAGGATCCAGTTACAGAGGGAGGTGTTGAGTCCTAGGTCTCGGAGTTTGGTGACAGGTTTGCTTGGGATTATTGTATTGAAGGCAGAGCTGTAGTCAATAAACAATAGTCTAACGTAGGTGTCTTTACTGTCCAGATGCTCCAGAGCTGAGTGTAGGGCCAGGGAGATGACGTCCGCTGTAGACCTGTTTTGGCGAGAGGTGAATTGCAGTGGGTTGAGATTGTCTGGGAGGCTGGAGTTGATACGTGCCATGACCAGCCTCTCAAAGCACTTCATGATGGTGGATGTCAGAGCCACTGGTTGATAGTCATTGAGGCATATTACCTTGCTTTTCTTCGGTACCGGGATGATAGTGGTCTTCTTAAAACAGGTGGGAACCTGAGATTGAAGCAGGGAGAGGTTAAATATGTCCGCAAATACTTCTGCCAGCTGATCAGCACAAGATCTGAGCACACAGCCAGGGACACCATCTGGGCCAGATGCTTTCCTCGGGTTCACTCTTCGGAAGACTGATCTTATGTCCTCAACAGTGACCACAGGTTCAGTTGCATTGGAGTTGCTGTCAGGGTGGGTGGTGACAGTTCTGTTCAAAATGCACATAGAATGCGTTAAGCTCATCAGGAAGGGATGCACTGTTGTTAACTATGCAGCCCGACTTCGTCTTGTAGCCTGTTATGGCATGTAAGCCCTGCCATAACTGTGAGCTGGTCTGGGACTCTTATTTTGAGTCGGTATTGCCTCTTGGCATTCCTGATAGCTTTCCGAAGGTCATATCTTGATTTCTTGTACAGATCAGGATCACCAGATTTGTGTGCAGCAGTCCTCAACTTCAGTAGGGAGTGGATCTCCCGGTTCTCCATTGTTTCCTGTTTGGGAACTCCTGTATTATCCTCTTTGGTACACAGTCCTCAACACAAGGATGCTGATAAAGTCTGTGATGGTGGTGGCATACTCATCTAAGATAGCAGCTTACATTAGAACAGGCTAGTTCAGTTACAAACAGGAAAGGCTGGTTAGCTAAGATTGTTGAATTCAAGGGCTGCAACATATCCAAAACAAAGGCGAAGTATTGTTTCTCAAGCATACACTGGGCATTAGTGAAACAGAGTTGGAGACAAAAGACAGAGAGGTGATGGCTGACTGGAAGTCAGGTTTACCCATGCAGATTGAATGTATTCTGCAATGTGATTTCTCCACCACTGCAGACATATGGAATGCAATACATAACATTGGGAGAAGTGCAAGTGAATTGCTGCTTTAGCTGGAAGGACTGTTTGAGTGGCTGGATGGTGGGAAGGGAAGAGGTAAAAGTGCATATGTTGCATCTCCTGCATTTTCATGGGAAGTGCAGTGAGAAGGGGAATGGAGGTGGAGGACTGGACCAAGGACTCACAAAGGGAACACGATCCCTTCAGAATGGTGAAAGGAGAGGGTAGGGGAAGATGTGTTGGTGGAGTATCAATGAATATAGATACTGATGGGGAGGAAGGTGAGGACGAGGGGAAGAGTATCTTTCAGATCTAGCTCGAAGTGTCTGTGGGCTTGTACTGGATAGAACACAGAACATAACAGCACAGTGCAGGTCCTTCGGCCCATATTTGTAGTGCCGACATTCTATTCTGCTCTAAGATCTATCTAACCCTTCCCTCCCACATAGCCCTCCATTTTTCTGTCATTCATGTGCCTATCTAAAAGTCTCTTAAATGTCCTTAATGAATCTGCCTCCACAACCTCTGCAATTAGTTGTTAACCTATCCTCTGAGAAGGAGATAAAGAAAGGTAAAGGAAGAGACAGATAAGGACCACGTGAATGCAGGAGCAGGTTGGAAACTGGCAGCAGAGGCATTTTCCGATTGAAGCAAGACCAATATAGTTATTGGTATCACAGAAAAAGGGAAAAGGATGGGTCCTTGATATCCCACAAAGAGACAAGCATAGCTGTGGCCCAGGGGAGTTTCCACACTACACCTTTGATTTGAAGAAAGTCAAATAGTCATAGAGTCATATAGCAGAAAAACAGACCTGTTGGCCCACCCTGTCCATGACAACCAATAAGTACACATCTATACAAATCCCATTGACCAGTACTTGGTCCATAGTAAGGTGACTGGAGTTCAATGTAAAAATTTTGATCACAATTGTGTTGTTTTTTCCCCTTCCTACAGGGTGTATAGATATCACTTCCAACATCAAATTTGTTGCTTTGTCCAAGATTAACCAAATTAGCAGATCCTTGGAAGCAAACCTTGAATATTTTCCAGGCCTTAATCTCTCATTGAATACTGAAGCACTGTGGAACATTTTACAGTACCCTGGAAGTTATATGAATGCTCTGTAAGGGTGAGGGAAACAACCTTATTATAGTGGTGAAAAAGTCAGGATGACATAGCTTTAATGACTGAATCAAAGCTTGTTTTGTAAATGTGTGACCTTCTTTGACTTTTACTGAACTTGGCTGCACATCTTAGCCCTTGGCAATTTTGTCTGCTTTCACTCTTGTCTTGCATATTGGCACACTCTCCCATGTTAAAGGTGCTGTAGAAACTTGACTTGATTCAAGTGCAGGAAGAAATGAATTCTGTCCATTTGCAAGCTGTGTAAAATTGATTAAATATTTACATAACAAAATATCATCTATAATGCATTTTTTTATTCATTTAGTTTTTGGCGTCTGGGCATTGTTGACAAGCCCAGTATCTATTCCTAATTCCTAAATGCCATTGAGATGTCTATGGTGAGCCATCATCTTAAACCACCTCTCCCTGGTGAACCTACCTCCATAATGCTACTGCGGAGAATGTTCCCAGGATTTCGACCAGTGACAGTGAAAAAATGGAAATAAACTTCCAAGTTAGAATGGCATGCAACTTGGAGAAGAACCTGAAGGTGGTGGCACCTCTTTGCACTTATTGCTCTTATCTTACTTGGGAGTAGAAGCAGTGCATTTGGAAGGTGCTGTTAGAGTAGCCTGGCTGAATAATGCAATGATTTATAAACTAATTGTTTTATTGCCTTCTGATAAAATCTTATTATAGCTAGATATATAGGCATGCACATCCACCATAAACAATCCAATAGCTCTAACTATGGATTTCTCCTAAATGTTCATGTAAATGCAAAAACCTTATCTATTAAATAAATTGCCTGAGTTTTTTCCTCCTGTGTGTGGTGTGAGTGTGTGTGCGCATTGTTCATAAATCCTGACAGGAGAATGGTTTTGTCCTGGGATTACGGGAGCCAACATGAAAGGAAAGGATGATGATGCAATTGTTAAGGTGCTACTGAGAAGCACATTGTGAAGTGAAAAACACACAGGACTCCACCATAAACCTACCCTGAATAACGATATTATCCAGGGATAAATCAGCATCTGTGGAAAGTGTAAAAATATTGCTGCTTCATAACAAGATGCGACATATGGAGTGAGGTGGATTAAATATTTTGCAGTTGACAAGGGTGTTATGATTTCTGAATAACAATTGTGACTGTTGGTAGAGCTGAATCAAAAATCCAGAGATATCCTGCCTTTGGATACTGAGTGCATCTAATTTATCATTTTGCCTCTTTATATTAAATTTCATTGGAAACTATGAAATAAAATAATGGTTTATTCAAATCAATTGAAATATGACCATGTTTAATATATGTGGACAGGTACAAAGGAGCTTATTTTGGTAAAGGATGAAAGCAAGTGCTAATTGGGTGCTGTGGTGAAGAGACAGGTTATTTTGAAATGTGGGATTTAGCACACAACTTCTGTCCTAATTACTGCTTGCTCAAATTGAACTTGCATGGAGGCTACTAAGCCAGAAATCTGCCAATTTAGTACTAACACTTATTAGACAAGTTTCTGTGAAGCAGTACACTCAGGCTCCTCCCATCCACTTCCACTAAATGTGCGGAGTGCTCTGGCTGACACATGGCGGTTATTGAAGAACGGTTTAGGCAATGAAGGAAATAGTCTAGATTCTTGCACACACCGGACATCCTAGCAGAGGAGGCTCAGTATACAAGGGACGTTCTGTACTCACGGGGGGTACTTTGCCACCTTGCCACCCTGCCTGTCGGTTCTGCAACAGCAGGTTCTGCTCTACCTGTTCTTATACCCTACCTCCATTCCTCATCTGGACTAACAATAGGTCCATGCACAAGCATTCCCTTCCACCTGCATATGTTGTCTACTTAAAACAGTCCTTGGTGGGAGAAATATGTTTATGCTATAGTTACGGAGTATGGAAACAGGCCCTTTGGCCCAACTTGTTCATGCTGTTCAATTTGCCCATCTAAACTAGTCCCATTTGTCCATATTTGACCCATTTCCATCTCAACCTTTCCTAACCATGCACCTGTCCAAATGTCTTTTAAATGTTGTTATTGTACCTGTTTCAACCACTTCCTCTAGCAGCTCATTCCATATACAGACCACCCTCTTTATGAAAAAGTTGCTCCTCAGCTTCCTATTAAATCTTTCCCCTCTCTCCTTAAACCTATGCCCTCTAGTTCTTAATTCCCCAACTCTGGGGAGAAGACTGTATGCATTTACCCTACCAATGTCCCTCATAATTTAACACACCTCTTTAAGATCAGCTCTCAATCTCCTATGCTCCAAGGAATAAAGTCTTAGTCTGCCTAACTTCTCCCTATAACCCAGTCCCTCAAGTCCTGGCAACATCCTTATAAATCTTTTCTGCATTCTTTCCAGCCTAATGGCATTGTTCCTGTAGCAGGGTGACCAAAACTGAACACAACGCTCCAAATTCAGCCTCACCAACATCCTGTACAACTGCAACATAGTAAACCAAATTCTATACACAGTGGCCTGACTGATGAAGGCCGGCATGCCAAAGGCCTTCTTCACCCCTAATGTTCATTAGGACTAAACACATACAGAAGCTTGAACCGCCAATTGAAGTCAGTTCCACTGAAATCAATTTAGTTAGTTTGTAGTTATACTGATCAGCCAGAGCAATATCAGCTATGATAATCTACAGTGGAGTTGGGAGTGACCCTGAGAGCAGTGGTGGCAGATGTGTACAATGTAGTAGATTCAACGGAGTGTGATGTTAACAGTGGCTGTTACAAATCTTATCTCAGCTTTCCTTCTGTAATCTCTCCCAAATAGAAAGGTTTCAGAGCAGCAACAATATTTTTAAAGCCAATCTTACATTTCCATTAATTACAGTATTAATTAAGTACAGTAATGACCAAGAGCCATACTCCCAGTGCAACAACCTGCTTTGAAGAGATTAGATGTGATTGAATTTGCCAGAACACACTATTCCTGGAAATCCACTTTTACTAACATTGAACATTATTTTAATCCTTTGCAGGCAATGTTTATAAGAAGCATTTTCTCCAACATTCAAGACTTAATTTGACAGATCTCAAACTGTATTTGGAAAGACAAATCAAGGACAGTTTGCTTCTGATTCATGGATTAGACTCCAGATGATGTGTCACTGCAAGAAGCAGTCAAACTACTCAAGCAGAAGATGTCCACTTCCATCCATCATGCTGGGCAGAGCCCGCCAACTCTGGTCTCAATAGAGTGCTGGCTGTCATGTTAGCTTTGAAAAAAGAGCAGGGCCTTGCTGGAGATGTTTTACTTTAATTTCTGTCATGCAAAGCATCCAAAATGAATGCCTGTAATCTCAGAGGCAAATAATTTTTAATTGGTACTCTTGTACCTGAATACCTACTAAGCAGAATAGTATTCCTTACAAGAAATAAGAATTAAAATTATTCTTTCAACTGATTTCATTTTTTAAAAAATTCTGAGCAATTATTTTTTTCTGCTTTTTCCCCAATGTCAGTTTTCTAAGAATAGAAAGACTTCCACTGCACATGTGTACATTGCATTACTGCCAGATTGCCTTCAACCATGGTTGAGGCTGTGAGGTCACAGTTTTGTGATTGGTTAAAAGAACTTTGATGCAGGCACTTTTGTGAAGGATCCTGGCTGAGAGGTCTCTGTGAATGAGATGCTGAAAGCTTAGTGAATGAGTTATTCAATGGTCGGGGAAGGTTTGCTTATAATTGTAGCTGCGCTATAGAGGACAGATTTCATGCAAGCTGTTTGAAGGATCATAGATCATTTGTGAATTAAAATGAACATTTTGGAACCTCGTCTGTTGTGCAAGATGCTGAATCCAAAGCCCCATCTGCTCTGACATGAGGAAGTAAAAGATCCCCTGGCTATACTATGAAGAGCAAGGGAATTAACCCCAGTGAACTAGCCAATAATTTTTTTCTCAACCAAAACTCAAAAATCAATTATCTAGTCATTATTGCATTATTGTTTGTGGAGCTTGCTGTGCACAAAAGTAATATGTTGGCTTTCAATGCTTTGGGATGGTTTGAGGACATGTATGCTGCCCTGTAAATGTAAGTCCTTTTTCCATTCTCTCTTTATTTTCTCTTTTGCTAAGTTGTCAGTAACATTAGTCATGCCACACATTTTTCCCACCTGGTTCCTGATATAGCAACGTGAGTTATTTTTGGAGTTATATGTGAAACCAATCTGCATTCCAAGAAGGCCACTTGGTTGACATAGGCAGTCATTTTGGCCACAGAGAAATGCAGCTAGCCCTTGCTGTGAACATTTGAGGAGTAAGAGGGATATAAGCAAGATGCAAGGGACAGCAGATGCTGGAATCTGAAGCAACAAATCATCCATTGGAGGAACTCATCAGGTCAAACAGCATCTGTTTTGGTGGGGGGGGAGGAAGGAATTGTTGATGTTTTGGGTCATAGAACATAGAACATTGCAGTACAGAACAGGCCCTTTGGCCCACAATGTTATGCCGACATAGCCATTTCCTCCTACCTACTGAATGTCCATATCCCTCTGTTTTCATCTCATTCATGTGCTCATCCAAGCCCCTCTTAAAGCCCCCAGTGAAAGAGACCTTACATCAGGACATATACGGAAGAAATGTGCTATCCTCTCCACCTAATTTCATTGTGGGTACTATACCCAAGAGAAGATGATATATCAGTATTCTCAGCAGCTTTTTCTCAGAGATGGAATTGTTTACTTCTCTTGAATTAACGTTTACAATTCATTCACAAGCTAAAACAATGGGCATTTGGAAATGCTCAGCAGGTTGGGCAGCATCTGTAGAAAGGGACGCAGACTAACTTTTCAGGTCAAACACTGCTTCTGTTTCGCTTTCCACAGATGCTCTCTGATCTGTAGACTGCCTCCAACATTTTCAGTTTTGATTTCAGATTTCTATCTTCCGCAGTTTTTAAATTTTCAATGGATATTTGCCAGCGATTGTCCCATTATTAACTCTCTTATCATTCATAGAAAAAGCAGTGCTCTGCACAAGGCCATATCATTCAAATACAAAACACAAGGCCACAGCCTACAGGTTGGGATGCCAACATAGCCGAATTAGTTCCTTTTTGGCCAACGTACACACAACTGGTTACATGGTCTCTTGTGCTGTAATTTTTTGGATTCTTCTGCAAATCTGTGGCACTATGCATGCAAATACCATTATTTGAGTTTATTGTCATGTGCACAAATATGGTGCGATGCAGGTGCAAGGAAAAACTTGCTTGCTGCAGCATCACAGGCACAGAGGTACAGACAAAATATAAATTATATATTTATCCAAGTCACATTCTCTCCCAACTTAGGTACATATTGCCTCTCCATCATCATCAACAGCGCTGGGAAGTATTTTCAGCAGAGATATTGCAGTATTTCAAAGAAGCAGCTCACCACCACCTTCTCAAGCACAATTAGGGATGGACAATAAATGCTATCCTTGCCAGCAAGCCTGTATCCAGTGAAAATGAGTAAATGTAAGTATTTTTTTCCAAAATAATTAATTCTGCAGCTTTATGAGATGAGTCAACTTTCCAGCAAAACTCTGTAAATTTCCTTTTTGTTTTTAAAGAACTTGTTGCCTCTAAGTATGTGGCAATGTCAGCTTCCTCTCTGCAAGAACTGAGTTTTGATTGGTTCTCTCCATGATTTATTCATTCTGCTATGTGAAAAATTAACTTGCAAGTCAATTGATCAATAAAATATCATACATATGTTTGAAGAAATATGTCAATATAAAGCACAAATAATGTATGTATTACCTCTCCATCATCATCTAAATACTAAATAACAAATGCACCGGATAGTATTTTCAGCAGAGGTAATGTAGTATTTGAAAGAGGCAGCTCACCTCCACCTTCTCAACTATGGAATGGATAATAAATGCTATATCACTCATGTGGGATATGAGTAATTTGTTGTTAAGACCTTTAGTTACCTTTTAATTATATTATACATTCATAATGTCCATAAGTCATTGTACCATAGGCTTCAGAAGACAAGGACATAACTGATTTTTTTTCCATCCTTAAAAGTAATATGTCTAAAAATTCTGGTATTCTCTAATAAAGCAGGCAGGAACTGTATGCTCATGATAAGGCAGATAAACATTGCTAATTTTGATGAAAGCAATACAGTGCACTTTCCTAAAATAGGCCCCCATTTCAGAAACATATGATTGTTTCGAAAATTTCCCATTCACCCAAGGGCTACTGCATTACCAGAATTGGCATGACATTCATTTGGTCTTTGCTCACTGGCTCACCATTACTCTCAGATGCTTGCTATGGCCAGAAGTGGAGATGCAAAGCCAATATCAATCTGCCTCAGGTGTCACTATTCAGATATAAGTCCGCTGAGAGACGCCAAATGGGTATGACTGAATATATAGGAATAAATTACATTAAGCTGTTAAGTTCTATAATGATGTAAACTGCAAGTATGTTCAGGTCACATTAACTAATGAAGAATTTTGCCAAAGGGAATCTCTTCAAAAATGGAGAAGTTTGATTCTAGTTAAAATAATTTTGCTATTTTTATTTCTGAACATTTTGATATTTTTATTATGAGTACTGATGATACAAGTGGTGCCTGGAAAAGGGAGTTGAATTAACTATATGAAACATGCAGCCATTTACCAGTGAAACCACAACATCCAGTTTGTAATATTATTTCAGCTACAAGTAGAATTCAACAAAGACGGAAAGAAATAGAGGTCAATTAATATTGATCACAATTCTAATTTCTGAAAAGAGTCCTAATATTGCAGACATTGGGGAAGTGCACAGCAGAAATGTGGAGGTTGTTTAGGGAGTACTTGCATGGGTTTCTGGATAGGTTTGTCCCATTGAGGCAGGGTAAGGATGGTAGAGTGAAGGAACCATGGTTGACAAGAGACATAGAATATCTTGTCAAGAAGAAGAAAGAAGCTTACTTAAGGTTAAGAAAGCATGTTTCAGACAGGGCTCTGGAGAGTTACAAGGCAGCCAGGAGGGAACTAAGGAATGGACTTAGGGGAGCTAGAAAGGGGCATGAAAAGGCCTTGGTGAATTGGATTAAGGAAAACCTCAAGGCATTCGGCATGTATGTGAAGAATAGGAGGATGACTAGAGTGAGGGGAGGACCGATCAGGGATAAAAGAGGAAACATGTGCCTGGAGTTGGAAGAGGTAGGGGAGGTCCGTAATGAATACCTTGCTTCAGTATTCACCAGTGAGAGAGACCTTGACATTTGTGAGGATGGTGTACGACAGGCTGATACACTAGGGCATGTTGACATGAGGAAAGAGGATGTGCTGGAACTTTTGAAAAACATATGGATAGATAAGTCACAGGGGCTGGATGGGATATATCCAAGGTTATTACGGGATGAGAAGGAAGAGATTGCTGCACCTTTGGCGATGATCTTTGCATCCTCACTGGCCACAGGAGTAGTGCCAGATGATTGGAGGGTGGCAAATGTTGTTCCTTTGTTTAAGAAAGGGAGTAGGGATAACCCTGGGAATTACAGACCAGTGAGTCTTACTTCAATGGTGGGCATATTACTGGAGAAGATTCTTAGAAACAGGATTTATGGGCATTTAGAGAAGCATAGGCTGATTAGGGACAGTCAGCATGGCTTTGTGAGAGGCAGGTTGTGCCTCACGAGCCTGATTGAATTCTTTGAGGATGTGACAAAGCACATTGATCAAGGTCAAGCAGTGGATGTGGTGTACATGGATTTCAGTGAGTCATTTGATAAGGTTCCTTATGGAAGGCTCATTCAGAAAGTCAGGAGGCATGGGATCCAGGGAAACTTGGCCGTGTGGATTCAGAATTGGCTCACCCACAGAAGACAGAGGGTGGTGGTAGATGAAGCGTATTCTGCCTGGGGGTCGGTGACCAGTGGTGTTCCGCAGGGATCTGTTCTGGGACCCCTGCTCTTTGTGATTTTTATAAACGTGGAAGAGGATGTGGAAGGGTGTGTTGGTAAATTTGCTGATGACATGAAGGTTGGTGGTGTTGTGGATAGTGTAGAAGGTTGCTGTAGATTACAACAGGACATTGATAGGATGCAGACCTGGGCTGAGAAGTGGCAGATGGAGTTCAATCTAGAAAAGTGTGAATTGATACACTTTGGAAGATTGAATTTGAAGGCAGAATACAAGGTCAGGACTCTTAGCAGTGTGGAGGAACAGAGGGATCTTGGGGTCCACGTCCAAAGATCCCTCAAGGTTGCCGTGTAGGCTGATAGGGTTGTTGAGAAAGCGTATGGTGTGTTGGCCTTCATTAGTCGGGGTATTGAGTTCAAGAGCCACAAGGTGATGTTGCAGCTCTAAAGAACTCTGGTTAGACCACATTTGGAGTATTGTGTTCAATTCTGGTTGCCTCATTATTGGAAGGATGTGGAAGCTTCAGAGAGGGTGCAGAGGAGATTTACCAGGATGTTGCCTGGATTGGAGAGTATGTCTTATGAGGATTGGTTGAGTGAGCTAGGGCTTTTCTCTTTGGAGAGAAGGAGGATGAGCAGTGGCTTGACAGAGGTGTATAAGATGATAAGAGGCATAGATCGAGTAGACAGTCAGAGACTTTTTCCCAGGGCGACAATGGCAAACACGAAGGGGCATATATTTAAGGTGATTGGAGGAAGGTATAAGGGGATGTCAGAGGTAAGTCTTTTACACAGAGGGTGATGGGTGCGTGGAATACACAGGCGGCAGCGGTTGTGGGGGCAGATACATTCGGAACATTTAAAAGAGATAGACACATGAATGATAGAGAAATGGAGGGCTATGTTGGAGGGATGGGTTAGATAGATCATAGAGCAGGATAAAAGTTGGCCTGTATTGTGCTGCAGTGTTCTATGTTCTATTGACTATATTTGTTTAAAAATTACAGCTCCATTATCAGTGAAATTCTTGTTTGAATTACACTCTGTAAAAAGACTGGAGTTTGATCAAGTCGATCCCATATTTACAAAGAGGATTAACTTGACATGAAATAGGCAAATGCCGCTCTGCTTCTGACTGAATAAAAATTAAGCTAATTTTCTTTCAGGTCCTTCAACTAAACTGACAGTTGCTTCAACAGGTGGCAGTCTAATCCATCATCAACAATTCTGTATGGAGATAAACATTTAGATTCTGATTTATATACATCTTCTTCAATTTTTTTTGTGTAAAGTAGCTCCATTCTCATCTGATCAATTGTCTTTGTATTTTCATATATCTGGTGGTAATTACCACTGAAAAATTAGATTGCAGAGCACCAAGGTATTGTGTGCCTCATGATCCTGTGTCAATAGATATCGAGGGCTTCACAGGAGTTTCATGAAGCCCTGGTAAACAGAGAACCCCATTTGGTTTTATTACCATTTGCACATGCATGACCTGCATCATTTGTGAATGACACTTCCCGAAGCAAGCATACACAGTTTCTGTGAGATCTGCTGTGGTGTTGCATGGAGAGCCCATGGAGGCTGCTACCAGGAATCTGCCACAGGGAAGTACCCTCTAAGATAAGTGGTTGCTCAGCTCTCCTGAAGTCTCATGGTGGGGACCCTCTGCGAGACTAGGACCTCTCTCCCCCCCTCCTGCCCCCACCCACCCCTCGCCTCACTTATCCCCAAATCTGACAAGTTCCAAATGCACAGTGCACCTTCACAAGCCTGGAACTTACTTCAAGTTGAATGACTGAATGCCAGCAATTCTGAGTCGCATCTAAAACTATGCACTAGTATCCCTTGTTCATCAACATGATCTGTTGTTTCTTTGTAGGACGCTTTGGATCTTCACCCTCAAACATTGTTTTCTTTTAAGAGCAAATTTTCCTTTTAAATTTTCAATGCATTTTAAATCATTAACTTCAATGTGTATATTGTAACTAAGTACATTCATTAGAGTTACTGTTCAATATCAGTGTCAAAGTTATGATGATTGACCTGAAACATTGACCCTTTCTCTCAATACTGGCACAGCCTGGCTTGTCAAGTACCTCCACAATTGTTGGTTTTATTTTCTCTTTGGTGATTTTCAGTTTCACCTTCTAATTTAAATACTTCTGAATTTATTGTATAAACTTCTGACTTTTATTAAGTGGAAACCTTTCTGAATAAGTCAATAAAATTCTTCCTCCTCTGCACAATTCTTCCAGATGCATCATTCAGCATTCCCCAGAGCCTTTCCAAATAAAATGCATGAAACTCGTGAAGCGCTACAGCTTTGTCTGAGCATGTTCAGATTAGGTTTCTGTCCCAATAAGTACTGCAACTGCTCATTATGAATTATTTAGGCTAGATTTTGCTGTTACACTTTCTCCATCACCTCTTCATTACAAACATTTTTTCCCATGTAAGGACGATTTGATAACTTTGTGACAGTGAATTCCAGGCTATTATGTTTCCAATCTGAACTTAATTCTGAAGTGAAATTGCTATGGTTTTGAGATTTGCAGTCCATTTTTAAAATAATGCATTTTGCTAGTGACAAATAACATCATACTTTCCATATAGAAAAATTACAGTGCATGTGTTAACCAGAAAATGAAAGCTTTAATGTAATGCATAAAACTATAAGCCAAATTGAGCTGACCGACAGCCAATGGTCTATAGGCACTTGGACGTGTGTGTGCTAGGCCTGACGTCACAGTCTGTGATGAGACTTATGCTAGATGTCACTTGCCTTTCTAATCACTATTGAGCACAATGTACCGAGGGGAAGATCCAGACATATTTCACTGTTGGTCCCTTAGCTTTTTGCCAAGGAGCTTGGTATGAGAATAATGACACTGTCCATTAAATGAGCCTTATGGACAAAGGTAAGTTCCCTTAAGTATTTGATTAATTTTACTTTATTTCTATGTTTTTTATTTTAAGAGTTAGGGTTAATTATGTTTTTTTTAATTTAAAATTGTAGTGACATTTATTTTTTACTGTATAAATCTATTTGAACAGTTTTTAAATGTGTACGACATTCAATAACAGTTCAAAACTCCTTAACAGTGGCAAACTATTAAAGGCAGTCTGGTCCAAGGCCTAGTTGCCCTTTGGTATTGGGATTGGTTTATTATTGTCACCTGTACCAAGGTACAGTGAAAAACTGGTCTTGCGTACCGTTCTACAGATCAATTCATTACACAGTGCATTGAGGTAGTACAGGGTCAAAACAATAACAGAACAGAGAGTAAACAGTCACAGCTACAGGGAAATGCATTGCAGGTAGACAATAAGGTGCAAGGTCATAACAAGGTAGATTGTGAGGTCAAGAGTCCATCTCATCGTATAAGGGAACCGTTCAATAGTCTTATCACAGTGGGGTAGAAGCTGTCCTTGAGCCTGGTGGTATGTGCCCTCAGGCTCCTGTATCTTCTGCCTAATGGGAGAGGGGAGAAGAGAGAATGACCCCGGTGGGTGGGGTCTTGGATTATGTTGGCTGCTTCACCAAGGCAGTGAGAGGTATAGATGGAATCTATAGAGGGGAGGCTGGTTTCCGTGATGTGCTGGGCTGTGTCCACAACTCTCTGCCATTTCTTGCAGTCCTGGGCAGAGCAGTTGCCATACCAAGTCGTGATGCATCCAGATAGGATGCTTTCTTTGGAAGTTGCTCTATCTCTTAGTTACAAAGTGCCAGCTGGCCTAGCCCTTCATATCTGAGAAAGGTATCTGACAGTGTATCTGAACTGGATCCCAGCACAAAATGAGCCAATAATATTAATACTACATTTGCTCCTGAAAGAATTACACTGGAATTATTTTCTTCTGTTTGGCCCTTTAGCTCATATAAAGCAATGCACTTACTAGGTTCCTGGCTGGTAACTAACTGAGACAGTTCTACAAAGTTAGCCTTATATCCACTGAAATTCAAGAAGCAGTATTTATTAATAATATCAGAACAGCCAAAGAGTTGATTCGCAACAACCAATCTGTTGTACACCCAAAAGGTCTATACTGGAGCATTGAAGCTGCAGCAACCTTTCCCCAAAAAGCAGTGCAACTTCTCCAGACGATAACTCAGTGAGTGGAGGCAAGTTACATATAATCATCTGCATAGAATCAATCACATTCATTTGCAGCAATAAGCAAAATTGATTGACAAGGGATTTAGCCAATCAATTTTACTCTGCTTTGCTGTGGACTAAGTACAATACCTGTGACATCTGCAGTGTTGAATGCAGAAACGTGGTTCGTTTGCAGCATCTCTTACAAAAACCTGAGGCAAGATCGTGTTGATTCTTTGGATATATCTTCCACCTCTTATTCAATATTCCAATATAAATATGGGCCAAAAAAGATGGTTTCTAACAAACAAGGCATAAAGAACTGCAGGAGATACTTCATCAAGGACCATCATAAGGGCAGAAGTGAGGATGTTCAATTCCATTTGCAATTTCTCAGAAAGTGAAGCAGCCAGTGCCTGAAAGTAATATCTACACCACTAAAGTGGCAGACAATGGTCATTTCAAGTGGGGGCATCTAACTACCAACCCTATACATTCGATGGGATTATCACTGCTGAGTTCCCTCACTATCAACCTCCTAGGGGTCACCATTGACCAGAAACTCACCTGGACCAGCCACACAAATCCTGAGGCTGCAAGAGCAGGTGAGAGGCTGGGTGTCAAGTGGCAAATGACTCACCTCTTGACACCCTATGATTTTAACTACCATCTGCAAGGCACAAATCAGGAGCATGGTAGAATTCTGGCAACTTGGCTGGATGAATGCAGCTCCAGCAATTCACAAGAAGCTCTCCACTATCCAGGACAAAGCAGCTGCTTGATTTGAATGCCATCCATCACCCTAAACATTTCTTCCCTCTACTGCTGGTTACAGTGTTTACTATCTACAAAGTGCACTGCATTTACTTGCCTAGGCTTTTCTCACCCTCACAAACTTGCAAATGTTTCAGGTGCATGGAAAACTGAATGTTTCTCTCCAAATTACATATCATTCTGTCTTGGAAATATACAGATCTTGGTCGCTTCATGGTTGTTGGGTATAAATTCTAGCATTCCTTTTCCAAAAGTACTCTTGGAGTCCTTTTGCCAAAAGGACTGCTATCATAAAGTCATAGACTTATACGTCACGGAAACAGGCCCTTTGGTCCAACTGATCCATGTCAACCAAGATGCTGACCTGAACCAGTCTCATTTGCCTGCATTTGGCCCATATCCCTCTAAAGCTTTCCTATCCATGTACCTATCCAAATGTACTTTAAACATTGTAATTGTACCCACCTCTACCACTTCCCTCTAGCAGGTCATTCCCCTATGCACTCATGATTTTATTAACCTCTCTAAGGTCACCCCTCAGCCTCCTACACTCCAGTCCCAGCTTATTCAGTATCTCCTTATCTCAAGCCCTCCAGTCCCAACAACATAAGATAAGATATCTTTATTAGTCACACGTACATTGAAACACAAAGTGAAATACATCTTTTGCGTGGAGTGTTCTGGGGGCAGCCCACAAGTGTCGCCACGCTTCCAGCGCCAACATAGCATGCACACAACTTCCTAACCCGTAAGTCTTTGGAATGTGGGAGGAAACCAGAGCACCCAGAGGAAACCCATGCAAGCATGGAGAGAACATACAAACTCCTCACAGGACAGGGGCCGGAATTGACCCCGGGTCAATGGCATTGTAATAGCGTTACTCTAATCGTTACACTACTGTGCCTGCCCTTGTGCACTCTCTCTAGCTTAATCACACCCTTCCTATAGCATGGTGAACAGAACTGCACACAATACTCCAAGTGAGGTCTCACCAGCATCTTGTAATTCTGCAACATGATGTCCCAACTCTTGTTCACAGTGCCCCGACCAATGAAGACGAACATGCCAAACACCTTCTTCACCACCCTGTCTACCTGTGTCACCATTTTCAGAGAACTATGTACTTGCACTTCTTGGTCTCTCTGTTCTATAACACTCCCCAGGGCCCTGCCGTTCAGTGTATGTCATACCTTTGTTTAACTTCCTAAAATGCATCATTTTGCACCTGTCTGAGTTAAATTCCATCTGTCATTCCTTTGCCCACTTTCCCAATTGATATAGATCCTGTTGTAAGCTTAGACAACCTTTTTCACTGACAACTACACCACCATTTTTGGGGTTATATGCAAGCTTGCTAATCATGTCACCTGCATTTTCATCCAAATCATTAACATATATGACAAACAAGAGGAGACTCTGCACTGATTCCTGTGGCACACTGCTGGTCACATGTCTCCATTTTGAAAAACAACACTCCACAATCACCCTCTGACTCCTTTCACCAAACCAATTTTATATCCAAATATATCGAGCTCACCCTGGATCCCATGCGATCAAAATTTCCAGACCAGCTTACCATGTGGGCCCTTGTCAACTGCCTTGCTAATGTCCATGTGGACAACTTCTACTGCCCTGCTCTCGTCTATCATCTTAGCGACCTAAGAACTCAAAAAACTCGAATTTGCGAGACAAGATCTCCCACTCTCAATCACTCAAGAAGACAGCTCACTACCACCTTCTCTAGAGCAATTAGGGACAAGCAGTAAATTTTGTCTTTGCCAGTGGCACCCAGATCCTAAAAGATTATTAGGCTAGACGCTCAGATTTGTTCCAAAATCAAAATAGTGCAGATGATGGAAATCTGAAATAATACAGAACTTCAGCCATTATCAACCTGAAACATTAGCTCTGATTCTCTCCAAGATGCTTCCTAACCTGCCATGTATTTCCAGCATTTTCTGTTGTTATTTCAGATTTACTGCTTCCACAGTATTTGCCTTTTTGTTGTGTTTGTGGGAGATTACTGGACACAAATTGGTTCGTTGCTCAGCATGGTAACCATGGTGCGAAAGGGTTATTTTCAGCTCATAGGTAGTTAAGAACAGCCAAAATTAAGTGGTGCTGTAGAGGTTTCATACTCAGTAAAGGGAACACCATATCATACGAGCAACCTTTCAAATGATGGAGGCCAATGATGTTTTTTTTAATATTCCTGGAAGTTATTCCCCTATAACAGTTGACACTGAGTCCAATTCCCAACATGGAAAGTTACTGACAAGAACGCAATGGAACTTGTATCTGTCCCCTCCATATGAGCCTGCACTAGGATCAAAATTCTGCTTTGGTTGGTAGGATTATATAAGTACTCGATTATCAGCTGTTCATGAAACTCCCATTCCAAAATTGGGACCAAGGATTTATAGGATCATATAGTAAGCTTTCAACGTGATACAGAGAAAGCAACCAAAGTCAATTCACCATAAAATCTTTGGGCCAGGTTCTGTTAGCAAAAATTATTAAGGCTAATGATGCTCACATTTGCTTCCACTGAAGTGTTTCAGCAGCTTCTTCTCAGAGACAGAAGTGGTTTTGAATGTGAATATGAATAGCAGAGATTTCTGTGTGAGGTACTCACTCTGCTAATAGCTTTGCAAAAACACTCATCTCACCATCTGCATCGGACTCTCCTGTGTTTGGGCCTTATTGAGGTGTGACAGGTTAGCGCCGCTGCCTTACAGCTCCAGAGATCCAGCTTCGATTCCGACTTCTGGTCTTGTCCGAGTGGAGTCTGTGGGTTCTCCCTGTATGGGTTTCTGCTGGGAACTTCCACGTGCCAAGTATGTGCTGGTAGGTTAATTGGCTATCTTAGTGTAGGCAAGCGGCAAAAAGAATCACAGGGAGGTTGATGAGAATGTGAGGGAGAATAAACTGGTGGGTACAGGAAAATAAGGAGGGAGCAAGGAATTGATGGGATTTTTCTCTTAGGAGTCAGCATGGAGCTAATGGACCAGTAGCCTCTTACCTATTTCATAGTGAGTGAGATACAAACTCAATCCATCCTACGATTTTACTTGCCTGGGAACATTCCATGGTTGCCCTGGACTTTTCTTGGAATTTCTGAAAGTTATCAAAGTTCCACTGACTTGGACTTGAACTCCAGGATATTCAGACAAGTGACAAGCAAAGATTTCTTCACACAGAGTAGAGTGAATCGTTCGAATTCACTGCCCAAGAGAGCTGTGGGCAACTGATCACTGAGTATATTCAAGAGAGTAATAACAGATTTTAGGTTATTAAGGGAGTCAAGGGATATGGGCTCAGTGCAGGGTGCTGAGAGAAAAGATGTGCCATGATCTTACTGAATGACGGATGGGGCACAAGGGACAGAATGGCCTACCCCAACTTCTATTTATTTTGTTCTTAAAGAAAAATCCAATGATTCACAACCCTCTGGAAGAAGAAATTTCACCTCCTTTCTTAAATGCGCGATTCCTTATCCTGAACTTAAGGAATCATTAAACATCATATAGTCCAAGATAGAGAGCTGATTGGCAGCAACATCAGAGCACCATGTTCAAATCTCCCTCTAATTAGCACCAGAAGCCAGACATTCATATTATTGAGATCACGCCCAATATGCCTTCTGCAGCAACATCTGGAATGTTTCAGATAACTGAAGGAAATATAACAACAAATACATCTCCCAGACCCACTAAACACCAAAATATAAACATTTATATTATTTTGCAGATATCTTTGTCCAAACCATAGAACCATAGAACACTACAGCACAGAAAACAGGCCATTCGTCCCTTCCAGTCTGTGCCAAAACTTTATTCCGCTAGTCCCATTGACCTGCACCCAGTCCATAACCCTCCAGACCTCTCCCATCCATGTATCTATCCAATTTATTCTTAAAACTTAAGAGTGAGCCCATATTTACCACATCAGATGGCAGCCTGTTCCATACTACCACCACTCTCTGAGTGAAGAAGTTCCCCCTAATCTTCCCCCAAACTCTTCCCCTTTCACCCTAAAGCCATGTCCTCTCGTACTTATCTCTCCTACCAAACCATCTTGTTTAAACAAAGAAAATGGTAATAGATATTGGGAGACTATTTAAAGCAGTTTTCAATAATCAAGAGCCTGGAAATTGCTTTATTACCTTTTAACGGTGTTAAATTAGCAGTGTGGGTCACTTTAACATGATGAAAGTTCCTCAAAGATTGAGATCTTCAACTGTGAGGTTTACTGAACAATGTTGTTGTGTTTCCCTGTGTTACACCGCGCTGTGTCAGTTTCAGCACAGAGATTATTGATCCAGTCCAACTTCTTGCATCTGTTGGCATTCAACTTGCAGCCAACTCTTAAAGAGACATTCCACAATACAAGCAGCACTTTCCATCTACAGGGGAGCGTGGCTACCTAATGGATAATATTACAGTGATGGGAGGGGAGTGGGAGAGAAGTTCCAAAAGAACCTGGACAGGCTGATGAAGGACAGTGGCTGCAGAAGACGTGTTTTTTTTGTAGAAGGGGACCTCAGAAATCCTCCAAGATTACATCCAGGCATCAACAAACCATCTGCTGGAGGACCTCAGCAGATCAAGCAGTATCTGTGGGAGGAAAGGAATTCTCAACATTTCGGGTCGAAACATTGACAATTCCTTTCCTTGCACAGATGCTGTTAGATCCCCTCCAGCAGATTATTTGTTGCTCTAGATTCCAGCATCTGCAGTTTCTTGTGTCTCTATTGCCTGACATGCAGGCATTCTGCCAGCATATTCGACAGGAGGGCCTCTGAATGCCTGCATTTTGGGGAACTTGCAATGCAGGGAAATCCTCACGTACACTCTGCCTACTCTTGTGAGCTGCAGGAAGCACAGATGTAGGTCTCCTCCTTGTCCGTCTGTGGCTGCCCTAGTGCAGCAGTGAGCAGAGTTCAACAGCAGCAGCCTGAAATTATCTTGAGGCTGGAAAGCTCAGAGGAACAGGGACTTTGACCTCCATGGCAAGAACAGTCAAGGCACATGTGAGGTTATACTTGTGATCACTGGCGATCACAGATTTCAGTGAGGACAAAGAAAGCAGTTTATGAGTTCACCCTATAAATAGCATTAATAAAAACTGGTTGCTCAGTGTGTAAATAAGGATTATGATTTTCAGGCTCTTGAGATTAAAGATTAAACTGGAGATGAATCTTGTGTCATACCACCATTGATGAAATTTGGGTAAGTTTTATGCATAAAATATAGTGAAATCCCATCAAAGGTCTGAATTTCTTCCAGGGGCCCAGGGCACACAGAAATGGGTGCAAAATTGCTCAACTCCAAATTAAGCCAACTTTCAGTTGCAGAGCACTGGTAATTTTTGGAGTAGTGCAAAAGAATTTCTAGGTCAAGTCAGCAAAATCCATGAGTTCCCACACTGATCATGGCCCCAGTGACTCATGCCCCACTTTCTAACATAAATATGACGTAGAGGATTCAATCCCCCACAAAGACCTGCCTCCTGCTAATCTGTGCTTCCATTTCCCAGCCAGGCAGTGAGATTGAAGTCTTTCGAAGTTTATTTAAAATGGGACTGTGCCTTTAAGGGATCTTCATGTTCTTGGCACACACTACCTGGCCCCTCCAGGATCGCCTCATCGAGGTCAATGAAACTACAACGCAATTAGTCCAGACACTCACTCTGGGAGACAGTCTATTCAAGCTGTAACACACAATTTATTATGAAAGTGTAGTGTGTGCGCTCTGGTTATTAATGAGTCACCTTATTATATCAGAGCTTGTAGTAGTATGGTTCAGAACGCCTCACAGCAAGTGACAATTGTGTTGGTGCTGTTGTGAAGTCAGATGTGCGCTCAATCATTTCCCCTGTGGATAAACTGCAACTACCAACGCATTCCTCTTCTGACCCCTTCACTTCAGAGACAGCTGACAGAACTTCAGAAACAATATCACATAGCCATCATGACTGACAAAAATAAACTGATCAGAAATGTATTTGAATTAAAAGTGGAATGTTCCTGTACCTCTGCAGGAATTCTGTGCAATGCTGTCTTGCTGTAGCCATCCAATTTAAACCTGAAAAGCATGGACAAGCTGAAGTCAGCTTGGGTTCTTAAAAAGGTACAGGTGATTTATATTAGAAGTTTTATCAGCTAAAATATTTTAACGTCTTAGTATGCACTCAAGGAATGAAATGGGTGAACATTGTCTGCTTGGATAACAAAGGGAAAGCATAGATTTAAGATGAGAGGCAAGATTTTAAAGGGGATCTTAGGGGTAACTTTCTTTTTTACACGGAGTGATTTATAGCTGGAACAAACTGCCAGAGGAGGTAGTGGAATCAGATACAATGTTTAAGAAGCACTTGGACAAATACTTCAACAGGTAAGGCATAGAAAGGCACAGTCTAATGTGGGCAAATAGGATTAATATACATGGGTAATAAGGTCAGCATGGATGTGATGGGCCTAATGGCCCATTTCTGTGTGTACTCTGGTGCAACTGGCTGAACAAACTGAAACACAGAACCTCCGGTGGCATACAGTGGGTGGCCCAGAGGCACAGCTGGTAGAACTGTATCCTTGTAGCTGCAGGCCCAGGTTCAATCCTGATCTCAGGCAATGTCTGAGTGGAGTTCGCAGTTTCTTCTTGATTCCACATGGGTTTCTTCCCACAGTCTAAAAACATGCGCGTTGGTAGGTAAATTAGCCACTGTAAGTTGTCCCAAGTATGTTGGTGAGTGGTTGAATCTGAGGGGAGTTGATGGGAAGGTGGAGAGAATAAAATGGGATTAGTATAAATGGGTATTTGATGGTCAGTGCAAAATGAGTGGGGTGAAGGCATGTTTCTGTGCTGCATGACTCCATGTCAGAGATGCTTCCTCTGGATGAGACATCCTGACTCCCTTCTCAGGTGGGGAATAATTGATTTGATCAAATTATTTCTGAAAAGAGCAGAAGAGTCATGTGTAAAGAGTTGGCCGACATCACTGAGAGACAGTTTGGCCTAAAATTATTCCACATCATTTTATAGTGTCAGTTCAGCACTGTAGGTCACCCTGGTGGTGATGATGAAAGTTACTTAAGGAGCAAGAATTTGAATTATGAGGTTCACAGAACACTCTTGTCAGGCTGCACGGACATTGTTGGTTTTAGTGTTGCATCCTCCGTTGAAGTGCTGCAAGTTCTTGCAGGTGCCAGCATACAGCCAGCTTTTAAAGAAATATGGCACAATACAAGCAACCCCTTCCAGGTGCAGAGGAACATTGCCATTGAATGATTGGGTGGGTGGAAGGGTGCTCTGAAGATCTGGAAGGTCTGAGGAAGAATAGTAGCCACAGGAGGCATGTTCTTTGGTGGGGGCCAAAGAGGCTCTCCAGAGTTCCAGTCAGATGCTCCTGATGGATTCCAGGCAGTACTCTCTAAGGACCGGTGCAGTTTTTGAATGCCTTCTCTTGGCAAAGCCTGCAATTCAAGCAAATGTCTGTGTCCACTCTGCCTGCTCCAATGGGCTAGAGAAAGAGTAGATGAAGTCTTCTCTCCTTCAGTCTGGAACATGGGTGTCTTCCCAAATGCAGCAGTGTGTAGTAAATTGTGAGATGTGGCAGAGGCTCAGTGTAGAGAGTAACCATGAGCCTGTCTTCCATGGGTAAAGCAATCACGAGACAGTGAGGTTATACTAGAGGTTCCATGAGGTCACAGATCTCAGTGAGGACCAAGGACGAATGGAAATCCCAGCAAAATGGCAGGGGTTGAATCTCTCCCAGGGCATCCAGATAAGTGTGAGGTGATGCATTTTGGGAACATTAATGAGGCTAGGACATACACCATGAATGGTAGGGTCTTAGGGGGCAGTGATGAACTGGAGGGCCTTGGAGTACAAAGATCCTTGAAGGTGGCAGCACAAATAGACAGCATGATTAAGAAGGCATATGGGATACTGGCCTTCATTAGTCAGGGCAATGCACACAAAAGCAGGGAGGTTCTGCTCCAACTTTATAGAACTTTGATTAGGCCTCAGCTGGAGTATTGCAGACTGTTCTGGGTGCCACACTGTAGGAAGGATGTGATAGTGTTAGTGAGGGTACAGAGCAGATTGACAAAGATGTTGCTTGGGATGGAGTGCTTTAGGAGAGACTGGAGAAGCTCGGTCTACTCTCCTTGGAGTGGAAGAGGTTAAGAGAGGACATGATTGAGGTATATAAAATTATGAAGGTTATAGATCAGATAGACTGCAGGAAACATTTCCCCATTTCAGAGATAGACAAAGCAAGAGGACAGAGATTTAGGATAAGGGAGAAGAGATTCAGAAGAGGACCTTCTTTACCCAGCAAATGAAGAATGTTCCCCTCATATGCACTTCCTGAGAGAGTAGTTGAAGTGGGGTCACTGGCAGCATTTAATAAGTCTCTAGATGAGCACATGCATCACCAAGGCAGAGAAGGGTTTGGGCCAAGTGCTGGGGAATGAGATTACTGCAGATGGATGCCCACTGGTCAGCATGTATGTGTTGGGTTAAATGGCCTGTTTCCACGCTGTATGTCTCCATGACTCTGACATAAAAAAACAAATTATACAAAATTAACCCACACTGTTGGTGTTGCTGGGAACTTGCTGTACATAGATGGGCTTGCCTCTTTCCTACATGTCCTTAATGTCAAATGATAATTCATTGAATGTAAAGCCCCCAAGGATTTGAGAGGTATCATATCAATTTAAAGTTTCATTTTCTCTTTCTATCCCTGTAAAATGTGGGCCTAAAGCCCTCAATAAATTCAGGTCTCAGGCTTCATTTAAAATGAACTAGCCAGCTGTGGACATCAGATCACAACAATGACTGGAAATGAATTGTATGAGCCACATAAATACTGTGGCTAAAAAAGCAGGTCAGAGGCTGAATACACTGGGTCATCTCTTGGCGTATCAAACTCTTCTCAAAATTCACAGACATAAGTCAGGAGTGAGAAGATACTCTCCACTTGCCTGGATGAGTGCAAGTCCGACAACATTCAAAAAGTTTGTCATCATCCAGGACAAAGTTTTGGACATGATTGGAACTCCAAGCACCATCTTAAACAGTTCTTCCCTCCACTATTGCAGTAGCTGCAGTGTGTACATCTGAAAAGAATCCACTGCAATTACTTGCCTGGGCTACTCCAAAGCACTTTCCAAATCCATATCCTCTACCACCAAGGAGGATAAAGGTAGCAGGCGCATGGAAGAATTCCCCTCCAGGTCACACATCTCGGTCTTGGAAATCTATCACTGTTTCTGGAGTATTGCATTCAGTTCTGGTCACCCCATTATAGGAAGGATATCGAGGCTTTGAAGGTGGTGCAGCAGAGGTTTACCAAGATGCTGCCTGGATTAGAGGGCATGTGCTATGAGGACAGGTTGGTAAGATTATGAGAGGCATAGATAGAGTAGGTAGCCACTATCTTTTCCTCAAGGTTGAAATGTCTAATGCCAAAGGGCATGCATGTAAGGTAACGGGGGGGAGGAGTCTAAAGGAGATGTGCAGGGCAAGTTTTTATTTACACAGAGGGTGGTGGGTGCCTGGAATTCGCTGCCTGGGGTGGTGGTAGAGGCAAGTATGATAGGGGTTTTCAAGAAGTTCTTAAATAGGCACATGAATGTGCAGGAAATGGAAAGATATGAACATTGTATAGACAGAAGCGATTAGTTCAGTTGGGCATTTTATTACTAATACTTGGATCGGCACAACATTGTGGGCTGAAGGGCCTGTTCCTGTACTGTACTGTTCTATGTTCTTCATTGTCATTGGGTCTAAACTGTGAAATTTCCTATCCAAAAACATGCTGGGAGTGTCTTCACCAGACAGACTACAATTCACCACTCTCTGTTAGGGATCACCAGTAAGTGCTTGCCTTACCAGTGATGCACTCATCCCTGTAAAATAAATTATAAACGAACAACAAGGCCTCTCAATTATCTCCCTGAAAAGGATACACAAGGTGGAGGGGTCAATGGTGAAGTATCTGAAGTCAGAGGGACAATGCTTACTTTGTCCCAGAGAGAAAAAAAAATTAAATTGGTGGCTTTGTTCTGTTTGGTATCTACATCATTTAGCTCTGCACAGCACTTCATTGGTTTGGGACCTATTACAGGTTGATCCATAGTTCATTCATAGACAAAGAGAATATATTTGAGCTTTCCAAATAGAATCAGGAGATTACTGATCATTTCTCCCAGATCCTGAGGGATGCCAGCTATCTAAAATATTTTTTCTCTGTAACTTACCAGGCTCAACACATGCTCCATTCATTGCTGACAAGATCTAAAAAGAGGTCCTTTACCAGCCATTAGGACCATAATTTGCATATTCAGGCCCAATACCGGGTTTTGCCGTCTGTCCAAGATGCCTATTTAATTGCCCAAAGACTTTAACAGTGGGAATCATAGCTGTAAGGCAAGGGATCACACAGTTAGATTGATTTGTGCCCATGCTTTGCCAAAAAAAACATGAAATGCACATACCAATATTTAATTGCACTTTAAATAAGGAAAATTTAATTCTATGTGACCAAGGTACAAGAGATGGAGGTAGAAATGTATCCACGGTTGACTGTGCAAAATCTGTAATGTTGTAGCAATGTGCATCATTTTCATCTGAAAGTCTAAAAAAGCTAATAGATGCTGGAGATCTGAAATAAGAAGAGAAAATACTGGGAACACTCTGTGGAAGGAGTAATGGTTAACGTTTCAGTTCCAGGACCATTTGTCAGATGAAGGGCCCTCTGCCTGTCTGAAAGTAGGTTCCAGCAAAGCCAATGTTACAGTGTTTGAAGTCAGAGTACAATGTACATTTGCCTGTTTAGCAAATGCGGTCAAGACTAATTCCTTCCCCACAGTCTGATCCATACACATTCTAGAAGTGACAGACGACATAAGTTGTTCCGTGGATTCTCTAGATTTTTAAGCCACCCAGTAAGTAGAATGTGGATTGGTGTTGGATAGACAGTGAATAAATACCACCCTCATCTAACTCTACGAGTTTTTTTATTCCAGGAATACATTGGAGCTCAAAGGCTTCACTGTTTATAGAAAGTTAGTCACTAGATGATTACTGTTTGATCATACGTGCAATGTCTTGGAGCAGAAATTAACTACAGAATAATCTATCAATTACCTTCTATGTTTGCTAAGAAAAACCCTCCTCATTTCCCAGTAGCAAGGTTTAAATAGAGAAACAGATGCTCAATTTATATTTGGATGTTTAATGGAACAGCAACAGAGAAACTTATGCAGTGGCTGGACAGGTGGGTGTTAGTCACTAACCTTAGGGTGACTTGTTTAAAGGGGAAATGACTCACTCTTTTTCAAAGATTTTTAACTAAATACAGAAAATACTGGGAATACTGAGCAGGTCAGACGACATCCATGGAGGCAGAAACATGGTGAATGTTTTAGGCTGATAACCATACATCAATTTAAAAAATTGTTGTAGTTTACAGAAAAATATGATTAATGCCACACCCATTTAATTTGAGAATATCTTTACAAAGCAACAACTGAACATAACATCTTACTTGGAGGTAATATATCAGTATAAATCTATTGTCACTGATTTTGAGGATTTTTGTTTATTTTATGAATCAGTAATTTAAGATAACCAGGCATACAAACTAATGAGGCATATAAAAGGTATTCAACATCTTGTGGGGCATGGATAGGGTAGATAGTAGGAAACCTTTCCTCATAGCAGATGTTTCTAAAACTAGAGGGCTTAAGTTCAGCATAAGAGACAAGATGTTTAGAGGGAACCTGAGGAAGAATTTTTTCACCCAGAGGGTTACGAGATCTGGAATTCATGTCCTGAATGAGTGGTAGAGGCAGATATTCTCACAACATTTAAGAAACATCTAGCACTAGAATACCCAAGGCACAGTAGGTTTTGGACCAAGTGTTGGTAAATAGGATTAGAAAGATGGGTGCTTGTTGGAAGGTATGGACACGGTAGGCCGAAGGGCCTGTTTCCATGCTGTAAGACTCTGACTATTACTGTATAAACACTAACACTGGCATAGACTATTTGAACCAAATGGTCTATTTCCATTCTTGAAACCCAAGTAATGTGTAGCATTTTATAACACATTGCAATTGTATTGACATACGTTTGCACATTTAACTTTCTGCCACTCCAATCAGCATGAGGAGGGCTGTTCTCTTGTTACCCATCAAAACTAGAACTTAAAAATATAGATGTAACTGATCTGATGCAATGATATGCTGTCCTCTTCTTAAACCTATGACAGTAAGAATATGTAGAAACTATCGTAACAGATCAGCTGCTCGAGCATTGTAAAATAAGATATAGTTATGGGCAGAGCTCATGTTGCTAAGATAGTTTCTGTCTGGTGTACTCACTTGAACAGAATTATCCATATAGAACAGATATTTAACTGTAAGACCCGAGCATGATCCCCTGGGAATGGGCTAATGTTACAGAAATGTACATGGAATCTATGACATACAAGGGTGACAATGTCAGTACCATTCTGGATAATCTCAGTGTGGGAGTTGAGATGGTAAGATGCTTTCTATCAAGATCCAATTACATTTGACAGTCATGGTGAGTGTCTGTGGGATCTGGTGATTTCTGCAAAATAAGTTAACAGCAAAATTCATGACACCAGATCTCAATAATCTTTAATTTATTTATTATTTCTCTTCTGATGATAGTTTTAGTGATTTATTTTACAGAAATATTATAAGATGTTAAGATGTAAGACACATTATAGCATCATGTGCAATGTACTGTGTGATGCTGGAATCAAATAAGTTAAATGATAAATGAGATCTGGTGTCCACAAATTATGTTGTCAATATTGTTCAGTGGCTTATTTTGCATGAGCCACCAGACTCTTTGAGTGTCTTATAAATACAAAGCATGAGTGAAGCATTCTGTCAAGTGTAATTGAAATTAATTGGAAGCATCTCACCACCTTCCATCATACACTGAGATTTTCCAGAATAGTACTGACATTGTGAAGCCCATCAAGCATTTCAAATTCCATATGCATTTCTGAAGCACTTGCACAATCCCATGGGATCTTGACAGGATTATGGTTAATTATCAGCTCCAGACTTGGAATATTCTCTTCAAAGGAGAACATCAAGCAGAAGTTGTCTTAGCAGCACAACCTCAGAGGTTACCGTGAATGCATAAACATTGGAGTTTACTCTTTTTTTGGTATGCTTAACAAGTGCTTAATATCGTCCTAATGCTTAATTTGATATTCCAGAAAAAAGGTGAAGTTGGCAAAAATATATGAAAAGTACACAATGGTATTTAGCACACGGATTCATGTGTTAAAATGGGACCTTGGCAGTTCCCAAGAGGATCTTCAGGCAGAGCTTGCAGCTGCTGTGCCTTTGCCATTCTAACTGCTGGGAAGTGAGTCAGGGCTTAATGAACTCCTCCCATGCCAGCCACAGTACAGCAGCATAAAATGATGCCATGAGCGTGTGAGAAAACACAGGGAGTTGGTGTGCGCAGCGTTCTCCAGTTGTCTGGCTCTGCCCATCAGGTGACAAACTGGACAAATCTACTATGAATGTCCCTTTGCCTCTGTGAGCTGTGGGCTGATCAACAGGCCAGTGTTTGCTGCTGGCAGGACAGAAATGATTTCAAAGAGCCTGCGATCAGTCAAGAGAGCTCCAAGGAATTACGCTGGCTGATGAAAGGTGAGGTTGCAGATACTATGTGCAGGACATCAGTGTGACAGTGCAGCCTCTTTAATTGCCATATCATTCCTAAACCTTGCAAGACATACTTTTTTTTGGCCATTCAAACCTTCATGCCTTTTATGCCATTGTGTAAGATCATGGCTGATTTCTTTTACCTCAGCATCACTTTTGTGCACTGATCTCACATCCCTGAATTCCTTAATATCTAGAAATCTATCAGTCTCTGTCCTTAATATAAGGTAAGATAAGATATCTTTATTAGTCACGTGTACATCGAAACACACAGTGAAATGCATCTTTTGCGTAGTGTGTTCTGACATATAACATGAAATTTGATGTTATGAGGCAACAGTATAGTGCAAGATTACTATGTTGCAAAATAAATATACATGTTAACTGGTTTACCCTTACCTATTCTGCTTGTTTCAACATCAAAAGGTCTAGATATGTCAAGCATGATTTCCCTTTCATTAATCCATACCCAATCCTATTTTCCAAGTGGCCTTTTACTACTCCCTTAATAATTCCAGAATTTTCCCCATTATGATATCAGGGTAATTGGTCTATAGTTTCATTTTTTTCTCTCTTCCTCCTTTCTTAAATAGTGGATTATCTTTGTTGTCTTCCATTCTGTGGGAAACATTCTAGAATCGATGGAATTTTGCATCCACTATTTCCATGGCTTCCTCCTTTATAATCATGAGATGTAGGTCATCAGATCCTAGGGATTTATCAATTTTCAATCCTGCTAATTTACCCAACCCAATCTTTTTACTACTGCTAATTTCTTTCAGCTCCTCATTGATTCTAGACTTGCAGTCTTGCACCATTAGTGCATGGGTATCTTCTGTGTATTCTTCCCTGAATACAAACACACTTAACTGCCATTTCCTTATTCTTCAATATAATTTCTCCTGTCTCAATCTGTAAGGGACCCACATTAATTTTTGTTACTCTTGTCCTTTATCTATAGAAACTTTGACCGTATGTTTTGACATTTCTCACTAGATTATTCTTCATCATCAGTGTTTTGCCCTCCTTTGCTGAATACTAAAGCTTTCTCAGCCCTCAGATTTAATAGGAATTTTTGGCAACTTTATAATCCTTTTCCTTGGATCTAATGTTATTTTAAATTCTCTTGGTAGTCATGGTCAGACCTCTTTTCCTGTTTTTATTTCTTGCCCTAAAGGTAAACGATATGAGTTTGTGTGTCAGTAACAAAAGCTGTAGGTTCCCCAAAAGCTCCGCTTCCATTGGCAGAGGTGAAAGCATGCACCATGACACTGCATTGTCATTAGCTAGACCACTGAAGCTGGACAGACATCGGCAACATGACATAAAATGTGGCCAGAGCTTCCCTACCCCATTCCCTAGCCAGTCCAGATGAAGGTTCTTGACCCGAAATATCGACTGTCCATTTCCCTCTACGGATGCTGCCTGACCCAATGTTCCTCCAGCAATTTTTCTTTTGCTCCAGATTCCAGCATCTGCAGTCTCTTGTGCCTCTGTCTTTCCTGGCCATTTTCTCGATGGTTGCTAATAAACTCGAAAATGATCACTATCACAACATAATGACTTATATGCATTGCTTGCACAAATGCATCCAATTTCCAGGCAGAAATAATTTACAATAGCTCAGTAACAGTGAAGTTGAGATGTGTTATTAACTTGACATGAGTATATGCTGAAAGATTGTAATGATTTTTTTTGTGCCTTGTTTTAGTGAGAGATAAGTATTCAAAGCTTACATAAATAGAAAATGTAACTATAGGTGGAAAAGCATTAAGACTCTTGTTATCTTAATACAATGTAATTGGCAAACTTTTAAATGAGTTACATGGAAATTGAATAAAGGCATAAACCTTGAGTGCCAAAAATCCCAATAAGAGAAAATTTCGCCAGTCTTTATTTCAGTCTTCAAGAATTTCTAATTAAAAGATAAAGTTGTTGCTTCGAAGTTACTTCAAAAATGAATGTTTTTTGATGTGAAGTCATCACTAGCGAATCCAGAGATATTCAGAAGTGCTTTTGGTGCATTAAAAAGCAATGAATACAAGTCAAGGTTTTATTGCATTCAAATATGTGTTAGATTAGATTTTGTACAAAGAGGCAATCAAAACAGATCATACTGTAGTAATGAGCTGAACCACATATTTATGTAAGTTTTTTGGCCTGGATTTTGCCTGGCGGAGCCTGATGTCTACACTCACTGCTGAGGTACATAACTCTCCTAAGACTGCCTCATTTGTATCGCTGAAGAAGAACCATGTTATGTGATAAGACCAAATCCCCTGCTTTGCCATCTGTTACTTAACAATTCAAAATAATTAAAAATGGAATAAACAACAAACATTCTTAAAGATATTAAGCATTGTTTGATGTAAGACTGGAATTAAATAGCTTGTAAGTGCTCACTAGTTAGAACGACACAAATTAAATACCTACCTGTTACTGGTGGGGAAGGCAGCATTAACCCAGTCCCACCAGGAGGTGGAGTGTTCAGCAACCCTTTTCATGTGTAAAAACAAAAGATACTGATGACTCTAACATGATATCCACTTGCTATGCGGGGAAAGTGGCCAGTATCAAATTGGTTAAGGCTTGCTATAGTTATCCGTGGACCATACTTGCAACAAGTCCATGAAGCATCAGCTACCATTTCATCTGCCTTTCAAATAGTGAGTGACGGAATGGAGACTCTCTCTTCACTCTTTTACTCCATTCTCAGGCAGAGAATATGGATGCTGGGACTCAGCCCCGTGACAGTGTCAGTAGCGTCATCCAAGAGGTGCTCACTCATAAAACAAAGATATTGCAGACTCTCAACAAGTGTTGAGGTCTAGCAGTCATGTGGCCCAGGGTCCCTGAACCATCGCCAGTCCACAGGCTGGCCCTGCATCCAAAGCTCTTTGGGATCATACACCAGGACATCCATAGTAAGCTTGCACCACTCAAGTTCCATCTTCCTGAAAGGAGAACCAGCCTAGGGGATAGAGCATGAAGTGAGATCCCAGAATGGTTTGTAACTGTCCATTGCCAATGGAGAAGAGTCTTCATGGTTGCTGATCTCCAAAATACTGATATCACAGCAGAGCTTCACCGAGCCATGTGCATCCCCAATGCAAAGCTTTTTCCCTTTTATATCACGTCTCACTGCAGCACTCTCTTGATTCGATTGAAGTGCTGCAGCCAGGAGCAGAAAGAGCAAACCCAAAAGGATTCAGCTGGCTGAACATTTCAGGAACTGCAATATCTTGATTGGAAAATTCCTTTCAGCATTTCAGATTATAATGTTAGTTGGAATATGGAGCTCACAAGTGGTTGAAGAGAGTAAGCATTCAAGAGGAAGTAAGGTGAAGAAATAAGGGGAAATTGATTAGAAGGGCATGTTGATAGGACTGGATAAAGAGGGTTGTGATGCGGCTTGTGGGAAGATACCAACATGGACCTTTAGGCCAAACAAACCATTTCTGCACTATCCTTAGGGCTGGATCACCAAGTGTCAAGTCCACATGCCTGCAATAATCTGGGCCTCATGGTTAGCATTGTTGACCTTCTGAGGTGTAGCATGGAAGTTCTGGCCTGAAACACCAGTGACAGGATTTCACTTCAGGCACAGAGAGGAGCAGAGGTTTGTCTCCTTCCAAAGCTTTGAGGCATTTTAAACTGTTTTTTAATGTCGCTGTCATTCAGAGACACCTTAAACTGTTAAAATTGAAGAAAATAATTAAAATGTTAAAAATTAAGAAGGTAATTAAGAACACTTTAGTAACTAAACATGTTAAGGAAAACCAGTAATTAAAATACCTCTCCTATTTCTCCTAATCTGCAGATCCAGAAAGCCCCATTGAGTTCAATGTGTTCTCAGTCCTGATATATGTCTGTACTGTCATGATACATGTCTAAGTGTTGGCTTCCCAAATTGACCTGGGGGAACTCCAACTATTCTGAGCTCTGCCATTGGGCTCCATATAATCTGAAAAGTGCATGCACAGTTGACTGAAACAGTTGCTCAAATGGATGAGCACAACAATTCTGATTGAACTGCTAGTAAAATTCTGTGAGATCCAGCCCATTTTAATACTAATCAGGCAATTAGTGCCAAGTTTCATTTGGAAAACTTTTTATGCAGCATTTGTATTTTGAACACCAATTGTGAAAGTTTTAAGACCTATCATTTTGGAAATGAAGGGGATATTAAAATTACTCCATCAGACACTGCTTTCACCTCTGGGAGCTCTGATTAAATCCAAGCCTGATTTCTAGGATGTTGTTTATTGGAGCAAGGTTTTGACTGTCTTCTCTCTTATGATGGGTAACATAGACCCACACTTTAAATTTATATATACTTAGGCAAAAAGTGACATTATTGATCAAAATTCTGAAAGACTGCATCCGGTGTATACAGAAAAGTCATGGAATCTTACACTCAGAGCTTTGATTGTCTACCTATTAAAGTTAATGTGTGTAAAAATTGCTGTCTGGGACTGCATTATTTGTAATATAGATTCCTGCCACATGCCAGCCTTGGGCATAATGGATTGTTTTTCTTCTTAACTTGACAGTTTTGTTCGGAAAGTTCATAATGAATGCAGAAGTTGTAAAAAAATAAGATTGCAATGTTTTTCCTAGAATGAGGTTAAGGCACTTTGGGAAATGGAAAGTAAAATGTAAAACAGTTCTCAAATTGAACAATCTCTAATTGTTCTCAAAAATTAAAAAAAAAACTGGAAGTACTGAAAACACTCAGCAGGTCACACGGTATCTTTGGAAAGAGAAACAAAGTTAATGCTTCAGTTCTGACAAAGTATCCTTGATCTGTAATGTTAACTCTGCTTTTCTTTCCACAGATGCTGCCTGACCTGCTGAGTCTTTCCAGCATTTTCTGATTTTACTGTTGATTGTTCACGATTTTGCTGAGAAGCTTTACTCATTGAATTTTACTCCGATCCTGATTTTGATTTTTTTTCTTGGAATTCAGAACTCTGCAGTTGAATAACAAAGAAAAAACTGGAATTTATTTATCCCTTGCTTTCATGTGACAAAAAAGTCCTGCTTAAATAATTAAGGTGTAGGAATGGCAGCACATTGGATATCTGGAACCAAATTTTGGAAACACAGCACCAATATGCAGCTGTGGCAATACTGAGTGGTTAATGCAAGTGAGAAAGGATGGATTTCTAGATCTTCTGAGAGATGGAGTAACAGAATATCCTAACTACTACAGATGTCTGTAATGTTTCGGTGAATTTTCATATAAATATATTCATCAAGTTAGCATATTTGTCTGATTATTGACTATTCCTCATGATCTATGCATTTCCCCTTATTGATGTCTCTGTTCTGCTCTCTCCTGGCATGAAAATAAATGAGCAAATGTTTTGAAGTTATACCAGTTCAGGTGAAGAGAATTCTAGGCCACAATGGATGATATAATGTCCTTGGCGAGCTTTATCAAATACAGAAACAAGAATGAAAACAAATTGAACAGTGAAATAACAAGCTCAATGTCCAGATGATTAAATAGGATTAATATAAGGGTTGACCCCTGTCAGGATTTAATCGTGACCTGTGGGGCTGTCTGTGTGGAGCTTCCATATTATCCCTGTGACCAATGGATTCCCTTCTTGTGCCCTTGTTTCCACCAACATCCCAAAGCCATAGGAGTAAGTTAATTGGCGACTGTAAATTGACCCTAGAGTGTGGGCGAGTGGTAGAGTCTGGGGTTGTTGATAGGAGTGTGAGAGTGTGGGGAGAAGAAAATAAGATTAACAAAAGGATAATTGTAAATGTGTGTTTGATGGTTAATGTAGTGTATGACTCCATATCAAAAATGCTTCAGCCAACATATAGAACAAGGGAAGAAAATAATAAAGAGCTATCTTCCTGCCTTTGATATCTGACTCTTCCCTTTGGAAAGTACAAGAAAAATTATGGATAAAGAAAAGCATCTGGCATCAGTGTGGTGTTGTGTTATTGTGCCATATCATTGTCTGAAACAAAACTTGCATAACTAGAAGTGAATGTGCATCATGTAAAACATAAAGTGGTTTTGCTCTTTTTGTAATATATTATTTAGCCAATGTTAGATTAAAATCTACTGACAATGTCACAATAGGAATTAAATGGGTATGTGGATATCAAGTATCCTGTAAGATAAATAATTTTCAGTGTTCATAACTCTTATATTGCTACAAAGCTTAATAATTTAAAAAGTAAACAAAATCAAATGTTTTACAATATCAACTTCAGTACTTCTTCAAAAAATGTCAATTTTTTTCATTTCTGTAAAATGGCATGAAAGTAATTATTAATCTAATTTTAATAAAAGTGACTAAAAGAGGTGGAGTAACAGGATCTCCTAACTAGTACAGATGTCAGTAATGTTTGGGTGAATTTTCATATAAATATATTCATCAAAGTAGCATACTTGTCTGATTATTGACTATTCCTCATGATCTATGCATTTCCTCTTGTTGAAGTCTCTGTTCTGCTCTCTCCTGATATGAAAAAAAATGAGCAAATGTTTTGAAGTTATACCAGTTCAGGTGAAGAGAATTCTAGGCCACAATGGATGATATAATGTCCTTGGCGAGCTTTATCAAATACAGAAACAAGAATGAAAACAAATTGAACAGTGAAATAACAAGCTCAATGTCCAGATATCCAAGCTCAATGTCTCTTTTAACAATAAAGTATTTCATTTAGTCCCTGAGTATATTGTGCTTTCATGATTCTATCTTATTGAATCTGTGGTTAGATAAATGTATAATGAGTTCTCGGCATGCAATTTCTTATGTGCAACAATAACCTTATGTCAATAGACAACACTTTCATTAAAAAAATATGGGAGAGGATACAAGATTTAACAGGCAACAATGTCTTAGCACACCAAAGTAATAGATAAAATCCAATTTCTAGGCAAGTGTTGAAGTGAATGGGGATTAATAGGATGGTTCAAAACTTCAACCCTTTCAAAACCAGAACTAAGTCATTCCTAAACTAGCAGCATCTGGAATGTTTCAGCTTCCATAGAACAAATAACATGTCTTGTCACAAGTTGGTGTAAAGTTAAGTAGACGGCCACCTATTTTTGGTTAGTCTAGCTCAAGACGATGTAAACTTTTGTTTATTGGTATAGCAAGAAAATAAAACATTTAGATTTGTCTCCATTGTTTTACAACGTATTGGAAAGCAGCTAAACTCCAGATTTCTGTGTGGACTTCTCAAACTGACACCTTCCATCGAAAAGAATATTCTCCACCAGTCTGAAACACTCAGAAAATTAAACTCAGAAGATTTTTTAGAACATTAAAGAAAATTGAAGCTGCATACAATTCCCTCAGCCTTCTTTCCCCAGTCAATAAGATATTGGCTGATGCTGTGCCAACCCATTTTGTCATGCGATCACTATATTTTCTAATTCAGGTGGTGTCCAAAAATTACAGATTAGCCTTGAATATCATCTGCAGCTTTCTGTGGTAGAGAATTCTCACAATATCCTGCAAAAATAATTTTTTCACATCTCAGCCCGAAATGACAAGTCTTTTATGCTGAGAACATGCTCACTGTTTTAAACTCCCCAGCAGAGAAAACAGCCAGGCAACATCAAACTGCCAACCCTGCTCATGATTTTGTAAGTCTCAACGTGATCAGCTCTCATTCTTCTAAACAGTGAGTATAAGCCAAGCTTACTTCAGTTCTCCTCAGAAAACAATCCCCTCATTCCATAGAACCATAGAACCATAGAAAAATACAGCACAATACAGGACCTTCGGCCCACCATGTTGTGTCTTGCAAGAGAAAAAAAATCTTTATCCAGGAGATTATCAGACTTTGGAACTCTTTATCCAGAGAGTAGTGGACCTTTAGCCAGTCACCATTTGCTCAGCTGAGTGATTGATTTTTGAATTCTTAAGGGGATATGGGAATTGGGTGGGAATAACAAATCATGTGTGAACTCACACTATAATGACACCAAGGAAAGTGTTTGGTTGTTCTATCTTCTTCTTCCTTTTTCCCTTCTCTTCCCCTTTCTCGTTCTCTCCTCCTCATCTCTTCTTCCCCTTCTCCTTCCTCTTCTCTGCTTGCATTGGGCATAACTTGCCTCTGCTCTAGTTCTATGGGTTCTGGGGTTCAGAGGTAACTGATGGGGTTCTGAGGTAACATAGGACACAGACTTTGCCACAGGTGGACGGAAGGGGCTTTACAGGTGGAGGTGGTATGTTCCTTCTGCCATTTACGCTGTGCTTTTGTCTCCTTCCAATGAATAGACCTGAGATTCTCAGTGTCATTCCAAATACGCCTCCTCCATTTTGAGAACTCGTGGGCCAGGGATTCTCATAAGTTAAGGATACTTTGAGAACATCCTTGAATCATTCCTTCTGCCCACCTGGTAATCTCTTTTCATGGAATAGATGGTTGGTTTCAAGAGAATGGTCTCTGAGATGTGGGAAGCAGTCCATGTTTTCCATTCCATTTTATTGAGCCTGGCCCACACCTCAGTAATAGTAGTATGGCAAAGCTCCATAAATATTTGACATAAACTTTTTGTTGCAGTGTTCACCAGCATAACCAAAAATTAAAATTAAAACTGCAATTCCTGAATTTCCTGACTGGAGGAGTAAAGTTAATTTTTCTTCTGACTGATAATGAGCATCCTCTATTAATAATGGAAAAAATGAGATCATGAAACTTGCCATAAAAATAACAGTTACCAGTAATATAGCAGTTCCATTATAAGTGAGAGTGACTGATCCCAGTCTGGTCATCGTCTAGTCATGTAACCTGACCAAATCTGTTTGACAGTGCAGACAGTTGCATACTCCTCTTTCTTAAAATAAAATTCTGGCCCACATGACTATGGTTTCACTAATGCCATGATTTGAGTGAAATCCACTGCTGATAAATTACCTTGAGAATGCCTACTTCAATTTTCCCTCCAATCAATGTTGCCACATTGAGTGGCAAGACATTTCTGATAGATAGGGAATACTATTTTGTTTGGTGGTCACTTATCATCAGAAAATAGACATTCAGCTGACTGCCCTCAAAAGATTTGAAACTCCATAGCTGAGAGCATTAATTTTAAAATCTCCCAAGGAAATCTACCATTCCAATTGTAACTGCTGAAGCATTTGGTTACTCTGAATGTGAATGTATTGATAGGACTTATTTGTAGTGTTCAGGCGATGTTACATCTGATGGATTGCTCACCTATGTTTAACTTTTGATTTAAGAAGAGCCCATTGATGTAAAATGATTTTCATTTTTCCCCTTATGTATGTCTGTAATCCTGTTTCATTTGGGATTTAAAAGGAACAATTGATAAATATAATTTTCTTTGCAGGATTCAAATGTTTAACTTAGAAAAATAAAACATGAATTCCACTTTTATCTCTATGGCATGATAGAATTTAAAAGGCAAAATCATGAAAAGGGATTGCTGGTGTAATATTTAATGTTAGTAAAACATATCTGTAGAATAACAGGTGCTCAGGATCTATAATGAAACCAGTCTTGGGAGAGTTATATTGAACTTCCAGTGTGAATATAGAAAGAAAGAATTTGCATTGATCAAACATCACACATAGCCTTGAGACATTGCAAAACACTTTATGACCAAAGAATTAGTGCAGGACTGATCTTCCAATCAGCTGGACTTCATGGTAAATGCAAATTGCCAGTTAGTAGCTCCATCATATATTTCTTCTGGCTCCATCAAGAATGTCAAAAAACACACGATTCAATTTGATGTCCATTTCCCTCCTTACTGATTGGATTAAATGAGATAAGAGGGAATCAAAAATGATAACAACAATTTATTCCCTTTGACCCCAATGCCTTCCTGGACATTTCCGATGTTTACCTTTTCTTTTGAGGATACTTGACCCAAGATGTCAGAATGTAAAGAACTTGGCCATATCCATTAGTTTCATTGGATTCTTGAGCAAGGGGTAGTGATAACCTAACCCCCAGGCCAGTGATTATGGCCCATCAGGACCCTAAGCATCAGAATTTTAGATTGGTCTTGGGTGAACAAGAATTTTGTCCATCCTGGGGCTCCCTTTGCAAGACTAACTTTACATGTGGAAACTTCCTTTATTTTCTCCCCTCCATATGTGAACACTTCTCTCTGATAGATATTAAGAATAATTCTGCCACGCTTGAATATCCTTTGCATTAAAAGCAAGAAGTTCCTTTTAATAAGAACTGATCAACAAAGAAAACTGTAGTAATACCTTTTCAATGGAGCAATCTCCTGACCAGTTATACAATATTAATTGCCATCAGTGTTATTGCGTACATTTTGAAATGATTGAAGTCCTGTGCTTTGAGATTAAGGGATGCCCTTAGAAGAATAAGAATGTATCTGTCTGAATTGCAAAATGTGTACAATGCAGATAAGAATTACAAGAAATGACTTTACACAATTATTCTTTCATCCTTTAGTTCTCCAGAAGCTCAGTATCTGTTGATATATAATTCTGCTATGAATCATAAAAAACTTGCTCAGTTGCTGATTTAACTATTAACTCTTGACCTACTTTTAGGAATTGCTCCTCCAAATCTATGGCTTCACTCGTCTGGCTTTCCCAGGGCTTCTAAGTACATTTTGTGTCTATTTCAGTTCTATATGCATACTGACATCCAGTAAAATAAAATTGTTTGATTTTAATGCAACTCCACCATTCTGTAGGATTTGAATCGTTACATACAAGTCCCCAACACCCTGTCTGCGGAGGATCACATAAATGCCAAGACATACCCAACCTAAGCCACTGATAGAGACACACAAGAGACTGCAAATGCTGGAATCTGGAGTAACACACAAAACACTAGAGGAACTCAATGGGTCAAGCAGCAACTATGGAGGGAAATGGGCAGTCGGCATTTCAGGTTGAGACCCTTCATCTGGACTGAAAGATAGAGGGAAGGTAGTCAGTATAAAAAGGTGGACGGAAGAGGTGGAACAAGAGCTGGTAGGTGATATGTGGATCCAGGTCGGGGGGGGGGGGGGGGTCGGGTGGTGATAGGCAGGTGGGGGAGGGTGGACAGTGGGAATGGTGTTAGAAGCTGGGAGCTGATGGGTGGACGTGACAAAGGGCTGAAGATGATGGAATCTGAAAGCAGAGGAAAGAGGAGCATTGAATAAAGGGAGAGAGTTGGGGAGGGGAACCAGTGGGAGGAGTGTGTGGGTGATGGGCAGATGGAGAGGGTACGGGAGGGGTTAAAAGGTATGGTGATGGGGACCAGGTGGATCAGGAGGAGAGAGAAAAACAGAAAAGGGCAAGAGCAGTTACCGGAAGTTGGGGAATTCAACGTTCATGCTGCCAGGTTGTAGACTACCCAGGTGGAATATGAGGTGCTGTTTCTCTAATGCCAGTGGTTTGATGGAACAGGTAGAGTCTCTGTCCATACCAGGTCATTGTGGAATCCTCCAGGTAAATGGCCATTCCTGCTAAACTTTCAGTGAGACTTTGCCAGGAGAGATGTTTTAGAACATAGGACGTAGAACCTAGAACACTACAGGCCCTCGGGGCCCACAATGTTGTGCCGACATTCTATCCTGCTCTAACCCTTCCCTCCCACATAGCCCCCTATTTTTCTATCATTCATATGTCTATCTAAGAGTCTCTTAAGTGTCCCTAATGTATCTGCCCCCACAACCTCTGCCGGCAGTGCATTCCATGCACCCACCACTCTCTGTGTAAAAAACTTACCCCTGACATCCCCCTTATACCTTCCTCCAATCACCTTAAAATTATATCCCCTTGTGTTAGCCATTGTCGCACTGGGAAAAAGTCTCTGACTGTCCACTTGATCTATACCTCTTATCATCTTGTACACCTCTATCAAGTCACCTCTCAGCCTCCTTCTCTCCAAAGAGAAAAGTCCTAGCTCGCTCAACCTATTGAATAATGTTTTATTTATCAGTTTACATGATGCCTGTCTCCCTCATTGTAGATATCATATCTGTGCATCATTTATAGTTCTACTTTATTGGACCCAAACTCTGCCTTGTAATGACCCTTATACTTACCCCATATATGGATTAAACATCTGCGGCCACAAGACTCCCAACAACTCAAGGACTTGTTGCTGTGACAATTCCATTAATTGGAGGAGCCTGTGAGGAGCAACCAGCCCCGAGGCAGCGTCATCCAAATCTCCACTCATGGACAACCCTTGGGTCTCCTGACAATTTGTGCCACTGTTTAAAAATAAATTCACTTCAGTGGTGAGTCTAGGAACAAAGCATGAGATCAGATGCAAGCCATATGTGAGATCTGGCCCATTGTTTAAATTTACACAGTGATTTTTCTTGGTTCCAATAGCATTTGAGTAACCAGGAAAGGAAATGTTGGTGCTAGGTCTTTGCCACCAACTCCAATAACCAGTGGAAATCTGCACCAGAAGAAGCCTTGCTTCATCAGCTCATCTTTGATTTTGTTCTTTCTAATTAATTAAGTTTGTTGCATTTGCTTTTCAGAAAATGAAACATTCAAAATCTTTTTCCCCTATTTCAATTTTCTCCCAGTTATATCTCATCAATTAAACCCTAACCAATCATGTTCCAGCAAAGCAAGCTTTTCACACACCTGATAAAATAAGATAAGATCTTTATTAGTCTCATGTACATCAAAACACACAGTGAAATACATCTTTTGCGTAGAGTGTTTTGGGGGCAGCCCACAAGTGTCGCCATGCTTCTGGTGCCAACATAGAATGCCCACAACTTCCTAACCCATATGTCTTTGGAAGGTGGGAGGAAACCAGAGCACCCGGAGGAAACCCACGCAGACATGGGGAAAACATACAAACTCCTTACAGACAAAGGCCAGAATTGAACCCAGGTTGCTGTAATAGCATTACATTAACTGCTACACTACCGTGCCAATGGAAAAGCTTATAGACCACTGCTGCACAAACAAACCAAACATGTCTTGTGTACCAGCTTGAGGCAAATGTTTGATTCCTCTTTCACAAACAATACCTTGTCCCACCTTGGTTGGCGAGAATTCTGCTGAGAATGCATCCACCCCTCTATATATCATTAGTTGATCCCCTCAGTGTATGCTATGCTAGATTTTCTATTAATTAGAGTGAGATTGAAACTATATGATTGTGCATAATTCTGTCTCCAATACAAAATGTATTCAGTTGGAGAGTAGGTGACAACTTCAGGTTGGAAACTGAATGCATTCCTACCACTTCTAATCTGGCTGGGAAACGGATGACTGCTGCTGGGAATGCAAAGACCTGAAAATTAAAGAAGCTTATCCTTTTATTTACATTAAACCTCACAACACACACATAAATGAAGAAGGACTTGCATTTATATTAGGGCAATCATATGTCACCGTGTTCCAGGAACTGTCCCCAGATGACCTATTGTGTGCCCTGGCAGATAAATGTCTGGAAGAGTCTAAAAGCAAATGACGGCAAATTACTCTAAAACTAGAGCAGAAAATGTTGGGAATGGTGGAAATACTCAGCAGACCAGGCAGCTTCTGCAGAGAAGGATCCAGATTTTGTCAGATTTCAGATATCGTCATCAATCTGAAATATTAATTCTGTTTATCTCTCTGTGGATTCTGACCAACACGCTGAACATTTCCAGCATTTTCTTATTTTGAGTACACGAAAGAGAGCACAAGAACGCAGGAAAATAGGAGCAGGAGAAGGCCAATAGGCCCATCAAGCCTACCCCACTATTCAATATGATCATGGCTGATCAATGCTCAACTCAACTCCTCTTCTGTTTAGTTTCCCATATCCTCAGTTCCTTGAACTTTCAAATACTTATCCATCTTCACCTTCACTATATCTGATAATCTGGCCTCCACCAACCCCAGGGGCAGAGAATTCCAGACATTCACTACCTTCTGAGAGAAGAAATTTCTACACACCTCAGTTTTCAGTGACTGGCCCCTTATTTTGTAGCTATGTCCCCCTGTTTGTGACGTCCCACAAGTAAAAGAGATTGCGATTCACTTAATATATTGCAGACAGTGACACAATGCACTGTGACCAGTTCATGTCGGTAGTGACTGCTGCAACTAATGCTCTTCTGCATATGGAAAAGTGTTTGGGAATCTCAAACATAGTTCAGGCATCCATGCGCTACTCCCCTTCATCAGTGTGCACACCTACACCTGATCTGGCAGCAAACATGCCCCAGATGGGGTTCTTAGTCCGTGTCACCCATTCATTGTCAGTTTGTGGTTTGCCTCTAGGCTGGAGTTCAGAGGATACAGGAGGGAGGAAGCAGGACAGAATATAGAGGGCCGTGGGGGGAGAGAATAGGTGCAGAGAGTACAGAGAATGACAGAGAGAAGGGGAGATTGAAGTGGGGAAGAGATAAGAGGGGGACAACAGTGACAGGAGTTGAGAACATGAGAGGAAATGGAGAGAGCGTAGGAAGGAGAAAAGAGAGAAGAACGCACAAACAATTCATCCAGCTGGAGTTCTCAAACTGTGCAGCCAGCATTCACCCGATGTGACCCCCTGCATCATTTGTCAGTATGCCGTGCTCCAGGAAACCAGCCTGAAAAGTTATTGTATTATTTATAAATGGTATTGAATCTGCTTCAGTAAGGTGGTAGTAAGATGCATGTGTGACCTGATCTTGTAAAGTAAATGTATCACTGTTAAAACAAAGCTTATATATTTAAATATATTTTCTCCATTTCAACATGAAGATGCAATTTATATCCTGACTGCTTTGTTCTGCTCCCATTCTCTGTCTCCCCAGATCCATTTCAGAAAATATAGTCACTGTATGTAACACTTTACTATTAATAAGCTGTCACAAACTCCAGTATCTGTGGTATACATTTAATTATGTGGTTAAGGTTTTAAATATTGGCCAACACTCCACAAATACCTTCCTGTGGATTTTGAAATAGGTACATGTGAAAATTTACATCCATCTGAAAGAGCAAGTGGTTTAACACTTAGTGAATTTTTGACTCAAGCCTCTGGAGTGAGATGTAAACCTTTAACCCTTCAAAACAAGCATGGAACATGCTACCTACTGAGCCACAGCTGATGCACTGTTAGTGCTCTTCTACACAACTGTCCCTCCTTCCCCAGTTCATCTTTACTTGTTACCCATGTCCAAATTAATCAATTTCAAGACACTGGTCTTTATTTTCAAATTAACACATAATCTTGTTTCACTTATTATGGAACTCCAGCATGTGAGATTCTATCTCTAAGGGCATAGATTTAAGGTGAGGAGGATAAGTTTAGAGTAAATGTATGTGGAAATTATTTTTACACTGAGAGTGTAGGTACCTGGAACTAGCTGCCAGGGGAAGTGGTGGAAGGAGGTATGATAGCAACATTTTAGAGGCATTTAGACAGACACATGAACAGACAGGGAATGGAAGGATCGGGATCATATGCAGGCAGATGGGATTAATTTAAATTGGCATCATGGTCAGCACAGACATCATCGGCTGAAGTGTCTGTTCCTGTGCTGTATTGTTCCATGTTCTATGTAGTATTTCCTCAGTAAGAGTTCCTAGTCAATATGTAATGGCAACCCAACCTAACAGTTGGCCCTGGAACTCTCTTCCAAACCCACCTTTCTCAGTTATCCCTCTCTCCTTTCTTTTCAAGCCTATCTCTCCAACTCTTTCTTGAGTCTATACCTGAAATTCCCTTTTACTTCCCTGTTCAGGAGCCACCTTTCAAGTTACAAGCTTTTACCTGTTGATTGCTAGTTGTTATTATTTGTTGATGTTTAACAGAAACAAGTACTCTAACTTACATATGAATAAAAATAGAACCATTTTGTACAATGTCTGCAACATCAATATGATAATGTTCAGTGTATATTGTGCTAGTTCCGTCAAGCATTCTTGATGTAAGGGTTCAAAAGAGCAGGTTAAAAAAAAAACATCACTTTAGAATTGTGTCACATCCTAACAGAGCATAATTGGAAGAGAATAGCAAAAGCTCCCTCCAGGTAAAATATGTCACTTATAATCTTCCTAGAAAATAGAAAAGAATATTTTACATAAGAGCTTGAGAATTAGAAGCAGGAGAAGCCAGATGGCTTCTTGAAGCTGCTCCATCATTTAGTAAGATAGTGGTTGATCTTGTACCTTAAATCTACTTCCTGCCCAATCCTCATCTCTTCTAATTCTCTGAGTGTCCAAAAAAATCACTTGAAACTGGCCTTGAATTTAGTCAATGTCTGAACAACCAGTCCTTTGTGAGGTGGAAAATGTCAAAGATTCCAGCTTGGACTGAGGAATTTCTTATCTCAGTGCTAAATGGCCAACCTTCTTTCCTGAGGCTGCATCCCCTTGTTCTCCAGCCAGTGAAAATAGCATCTCGGCATTTGCACAGTCAAACTCTCTTAGAATCTCATGAGCTTCTGAATCTCAGTGACACATACATATTTCAAAACCTGTTAGCTAAATCTAGATGACTCATCTAAATGCAAATGCAATTTGTCTCTATTTTGTTCTAGCTAAGTGTGTTTGATTAAAGGTGTTGATATATTTCCACTGTACTTTACAAACCTGATGCAAAAACCACCAAGATTACAGCCAGTGCATCGAACTGGCTGACATTATATCAATTTATGAAGTCCATAACTGAGATAATTTTACTTCATCCAAGAGGAAGGTGATGATGGAAATTTGATGACACAGCAGCTGAAAAGGACTGCTGCCTAAACCAAAATCTAAACCATTTCTGCAATGGAAAGTGCCAAACAGCAGTGAACATAGATGAAGAAATGATAACATCACTAGATTGTTCAAGAACAATGTCTTCATATTATTGGTATTGGTACTGGTATTGGATTATTATTGTCACTTGTACCGAGGTACAGTGAAAAACTTGTCTTGCAAACCGATCACACAGGTCAATTCATTACACAGTGCAGTTACATTGAGTTAGTACAGAGTGCATTGTGGTAGTACAGGTAAAAACAATAACAGTACAGAGTAAAGTGTCACAGCTACAGAGAAAGTGCAGTGCAATAAGGTGCAAGGTCACAACAAGGTAGATTGTGAGGTCATAGTCCATCTCATTGTATAAGGGAACTGTTCAATAGTCTTATCACAGTGGGGTAGAAGCTGTCCTTGAGTCTGGTGGTATGTGTCCTCAGGCTCCTGTGTCTTCTATATGATGGAAGAGGAGAGAAGAGAGAATGTCCCGGATGGGTGGGGTCTTTGATTATGATGGCTGCTTCACCAAGACAGCAAGAGGTAAAGACAGAGTCCAAGGAGGGGAGGCTGGTGTCCATGATGTGCTGGGCTGTGTCCACAACTCTCTGCAGTTTCTTGCGGTCCTGGGCAGAGCAGTTGCCGTACCAAGCCGTGATACATCTAAGTAGGATGCTTTCTATGGTGCATCAGTAGAAGTTGGTGAGAGTCAAAGGGGACAAACCAAATTTGTTTAGCCTCCTGAGGAAGTAGAGGCGCTGATGAGCTTTCTTAGCCGTGGCATCTACATGATTTGACAGGCTGTTGGTGATGTTCACTCCCAGAGGGCTCTCAACCCTCTCGACCTCAGCACCATTGATGTAGACAGGTGTGTATACACCACCTCCTTGAGGCATTCTCTTCTTCCATCCAAAAAGGAGAATACAGGCCTTATGTGCAGAGATAGGAAGCTTGGTTACCAAAGTCCATAGCTGTTGGATACTAGAGGATGATGTTTTCAGGCAGGGGGAAGATCCAAGGGCAAAGGCCAATCAGTACTCAGTGAAAACCTGTGTAGCAGAAGAGTCAACTTTCTGCATAATTTACCACCTACAAGGTAGCGTGTGCAGTGTGGAGTTATGTTTCTGCTCTTACGTATTACTTTCATACCAAACCCAGGTCACACTGCAGGAGGCACTGAAAAGCTTTAAACCAGAGAATCCACACATCAACTAATACCAGTGTCAGAAGCAGCACACTTAATTACAATGGGTTTCTTCAAGGATGGATAGAGGGAAACCTCTCTCTCTGTTCCTCTCCTGTCATCATCAGATTTTCTACACTTAAAAGATTATCTTCAAAAATTATTTCATGACCACTGGAATTCCTAAAGGTTTATGCAAGCACAAGGGCCTAGAATATCTTCCAGGACATTTCTTGTGCAGTAACCTTGTGCGGTAGGTCACCAACCTAACATTGTCTGGTTTACCTGTGTATCATCGCACTCACCTTTCTGGCATCAGCACTAGATGTTTCCCTATTGCTTTGATGCAAGTTCTTGCAGTTGTTGGCATGCTGGCATAACAGTGCAATCTTTGCATCCAGCTCTTAAAGGAATATTCCTTGATATAAGCTGCACTTCCAAGTAGAGGAAGGTGTACCCAAAGAATGAATGGACTGTAGGAAGGGAGGGAAGGGAGAGTTGTGCCCAGGGATCAGAGGGACCCAAACAATCTGGTAAAAAAGGTTGTCAATAGGAACATGTTCTTTGCACAAGAGGAATCCCTGGAAACACCCTCCTGGTGTGCAGTTGCCAGGGAGATCTCTGTGAGTACAATATGAATCCCTGCTCTTTGGGGAAGCCAACCCATGCAGGAAAAGGTCTTCTGCCTGCTTTGCTTGCTCCTGTAGGATGAAGGAAAAAATGGACAAAGTCTCCTCTCCTTCAGTATGGCAACTGGGTGACCTCTCCAACGCAGCAGTGAGGAGCAAACCAGAGCTGGGGCAGGGATCAGCAGCAGCAGCCTGGAATGTTCCTGAGGTCAGAATGCTGAGATGGACAATCTCAGATGGACAATCTTGACCTTAGTAGTTGATGGTTGGACTGCACTGCCAGAGGAAGTTGTGGAATCAGATACATTTACTAGTTTAAGGGGCATTTTGACAGGCAAATAATGGGCAAGGCATAGAAGGATACGGTCCTAATGAGGGCAAATGTAATTAGTGTAGATGGGCGACAAGGTCAGCATGGATGTGATGGGCTGAAGGGCCCATTTCTGTGCTGTACAGCTCCATGACTCTATAACTCTGTGACCTTCATGACAAAACAGTCAAGCAGCACATGAGGTTGTATTTGAGATCATAGGAGTTTACAGATCTTAGAGGACTAAAAATGGTTGTATTTTAAAACCATTTGCAGATTGGGTGAGTTCTCTGCCTTCAAGATATGATTTCCATTCTAGTGCTGATATTCTAGTTCTATGAAAGTGCGATTTCCTTTAACATGGTAGAGTTTATGGCTAAAGGATATCCAATAAAGGGCAGTCATTGTGGTAATGTAGGAAATATGGCAGCTAATACACTTGCTACTTTAGGTAATAACTTGTGCATGGTGTTTCTAGCACTGCTTCACAACAGGGCTGCCATTTTTGCCATATTGTGAGTGTGTAGAGGGAAGTTTGCACTGACAGGAACCTCATCAAGATCATAACAATCACCATTCCACAACAAACGTTAAAATCACATTTGAAGTTATACAAACAGTAGGGCTTAGGCAACACAAGAGTGCATGAAACCAGATCATATTGTGGATCTGCGTTCAGTGGGTGTAATTACAAGATATAAATGCAGTACTGAAGTCCTACTCATCCCATGAAGATGTTCATCTGCAGACCTTTATTCTAGTTCCTTTCTGTATTGTATATCTTTATTTGGAGCAGCACAGTGACACAGCTAGTGGAGCCACTGCTACACAGTGCTGGGGACCGAGGTTCAATCTTGACCTTGGGTGCTGTCTGTGTGCAGTTTGTATGTTTTCCCTCTGATCATACGAATTTCTTTCAGGTGCTCTGGCTTCTTCCCAAATCCCAAAGATTTACAGGTTGGGAGATTAACTGGCCACTAGTGTGTAGATGAATCATAGAATGGGGGAGAGGGGGGCAGTTAATGAGAATGTGGGGAGAATAAAAAATGGTATTAATTTAGGATTAGTGTAAGTGGGTAGTTCGGTTAGCACAACGCTATTACAGCGCCATCGACCGGGTTCAATTCCCGCCGCTGTCTGTGAGGAGTTTGTACGTTCTCCCCGTGTCTGCGTGGGTTTCCTCCGGGTGCTCCGGTTTCCTCCCACATTCCAAAGACTTACGGGTTAGGAAGTTGTGGGCATGCTATATTGGCTACGGAAGTGTAGTGACACTTGCAGGCTGCCCCCAGAACACTTTACACAAAAGATGCATTTCACTGTGTGTTTTGATGTACATGTGACTAATAAAGATATCTTATCTTATGTGGACTCAGAGGTCTCAGAAAGGTTGAAGAGCCTAAGAAGTATTGCTTATGTCACAAGGTAATCATACATAGTTCCACTCAATGGGAGAGAAAGTTCTTTCTTTCCCCTTGTGTCCATGGGTGCAGTGAAGTTGATATATTGTGGCGTCCCACCTGATATGAGATCACCTGGAAAAGCTTAGATCAGAATTCAGATTGGCCATGTGCTGGGTAGAATGGCTCAATGATGTTCTGGTCTTATTGCCTCAGCCATTGAAGAGATGCTGATTTACACCCCTGTCACTGTTCTGTATTTCTCTTTGCATTCCTATCTGCGTCCCAGCCCAGTCACCAGTTCGTTTCTCCACTTTCTTAACTTTACATGCTCATGTGTACAGGAGTATTTTTGTTGGCTCTTGTCATCTACTTCCTTTTGCTTGTAAAATAACCTGCCTATGGCTAATATACTAACCCAAAGTACCTAGCAACCCTGGAATAAACAGACCCTGCATTTCAAAACCAACTTTAGTCAGTCAAAGGGCTCATTCATCCCAGCATGACTTGGATAAGTTGGTGCCTTGATTGGTCCAATCATAGAGACTGAGAGTTTTGGGTTTAGCTGATTGATATGCAAAGAGAGCTAGCCAGCCGTTTAAAGTGAGTGGAAGTAAGATCAGAAGCTGTCTCAACAGGACATGATGGAAATGGAAAAAAAAATCTGAAAGATAACCAACAGAAATATATATTTCAAAAAGTCATCTCCTCTAATGCAAAGTTTACACCCAGTCGTTTTGTTGTATCTTTTACTCTCTCACCAGCCCATCCAGTCACTTCCTCTTATAGAGATTGTATCCTTGTTGACTCTAGTCCAAAGGCTTCAAACGCAAACATATCCGAGCTTCCAAGAAGGGTTTACTCACCAGCCCCCTGCTAATGCACATCCAACATATAAATTCACACCAAAGCATTAAGGATCTGTGCATATCACCCTCCAAAGGTTGGCAAAGTTAAAGCCCAGTGCATGCACCAGAGTGCGTAACTGGTTTAGCCATCAGTGGTTACCTCAGGAGCCCCACCAATCATTTCTCATTTGATTCCTCCTAATTTTCCTCCTAATGTTGCTCTTGAGAAACGTTATCTAAACATACCCCATCATACTACAGATATCCATATCACCTTGCATTTCTTTTACTTTCCTCTCTCCTCTTAGGAAGTCCTGCAGGGTCAAGGCAGACTTGCTCCCTCTCCTGTTCTGTGGGTCTGATGATGCTGAAGTGAGTCCCAAAAACTTTCCCACTGATGGGAAAGGAGGTGCTTGACAGGACAGTTAGTGGGTTGTTTGAAATTCTGTCGCTCTTTCTGCCTTTTGCAGTTGTCCTCCACATGCTCCTGTTATAGAGACTCAAGGTGCTTGGTGCACTACTTCAAAGCCTTCCCCATTTTTGTCATGGATTACCTTGAGCTGGTGTGGATGCTAACCTGTTTCAAGAAGATTAAACATAACCTTTGTTCATTTTCTCTCCCCTCTTGGAAATCTCAGCTCATGACAGAAAGTAGAGTGGCTGTTTTGGGAGTCCTGTATCAGGCAGGCAGATAATGGGCCGCACCCACCACAGCTTACTGAATGAGACTGAGCCTGGAGAGGCTGGCCTGGCAGAGGGCAATGACATCACTCTACTCCCAAATTGGGCAGGAGAACTCATTTTTGACTAGCCTGAACACAATGGTCCGAATGGCCTCCTTCTGTGTCATTAATCTCTGTTTTTTATGATTCCATATTGTCATTAAACAGTTTTTTCCCCCTCCCACCCAGTCCTAAATGAGCTTGGATTTCTCCCAGTTAAATATAGAAAAGAACTGGAGATATCGGAAAAGAAACTAGTCTTTGGTTGTTAGCACCAGAGAACAGTATTATCTGCCCTTTGTACTTGCTGCCTGACAGTGACTTCAGTGACACTGCACATGAGGAAAAGAGTACAATTGGCCACTGATATTATAGTATCAGTTAATCCTAGTATCCAAGGACGAATTCCCTTCACTGTCTTTGACCCTCACTACATAATCTACTTGAAGAGTATCTTGCAGATACATCACTTATTTTCTAAAGCTAATCGATAAAATAACATTCATATATTTTAAAAGGTCTCCAGTTAAACTGCAGGTCCCTGAGCTTGTGCTCTTTCCAATCTGCACACAGAAGCTTTATTAAGTATGTTGTGTCCTTGTGGGAAGTGAGTGTACACATCAGGTGAATAAAAATTCCCCTTGTGTGGATTTTTCAGTGGTTTAGTTAAGTATTGATGACTCTTTATGTTAGACATTTGTCTGACTCCTAAATAAAAAGCATTCAGTCTGAAGTTTCACATGCTAACAGATGATAGCAACGTCAATGATGGCAGTAATCACAGGTCTGTTAATGTTTCACGGAAGACCACAGCAAATGCTTGCAGATCCGTGAAGGTATTTTCTTCTAAGTGCAAAACATTTTTGTTTAAATTCTGAGTGTGATGAACAGGATGTGCACTTAATTATATATTTAGAACTGTCAGAGAAGATTTCAGTAGTTTTAATTATCAGAGAAATATCAACCAGGAAACAGTAAAAATTATAACAAGAAAATTAGAAGAGTAATTAACTCAAAATTACCCTGGCTTTGTTTTTCTGAGATTTGTACTCTAAGATGGCAGGCAATCCTGCAGTAAGAACTGAACTGATGTGACTGCTTGCTGGTAACATACAAAAACCTTCGCTGAATTTTACTGTTGTATCAACAAGCAAGAAAGTTACAAATTGGTGGTCCAGCAGTCCTGGATCAGCAAATCCCAATAAGCATCGCGTTTCTTTTCTGGTCATGACTAGCCAGAGAAAGACATTAGGTTATGCACTGTTCCAGAATTGGTCCATTGCCCAATATTATCAGTGGTATATCAGTGGTTCATGGACATGTCCACAGTCTCTGCCTACCCACCCTTACTTTCCTGAATGTGAGGAAGGATTGAGTTGACCCTCCATATCTGTGTGTTAGCCATGAGGGAGCTTAAAAGTCCATGGGTGTTGTGAGAAATCCACATGTCTTTCACGTGACAGTAACGACAATGACCCCCGCTGACCGGAGGACAGCATTGCTCCTCTGATCGGAAGTGATACTACTGTCAATCAAGGTGCGACTCCACCCACCCCTCAGGTGTGAGAGTACCTTTTGCCTCTGAACTTGCCTGACCACTCTGAACCTGCCTGACCATTGGCTGTGGCAGGAACCTTTGTCTTTGACTCCCACACCATTGGCTCACTTAAATTCACAACAGTGAGGCTCCACCCAGCCCTCCTAGCACCATAAAAAGAGCTGCATCCACTAGCCCTTCCTCTTTTGACAACCCCAGGAGTAGTGAGACAACGCTGCAGAGATCATTGGTAAGAGTGCATCACTACATGGTCAGGGAGCATTAAGGGCCAGTGCTAGTGTGGGACAGGCATTGAAGTGTTATATCCTGAAGTTGTACATTGTTATTGTGTGCTTATTTGTATCTGTGTGTGTGGGCATGTGTGCGCGTGTGTGCGTGTGTGTGTGTGTGTACTTTACCCCATTTGTGATTTCCCTCTCGTGTTTGTGGTATCCTGTGCGTGAGTGAGCATGTGTCTGTTCCCATCCATTCTGTCCTGCGTTTGCCTTTGTGATTAAACTAGGTTTGGTCTACAAAGCTCGTGTTCAGAGTCCTTGATCCTAAGACAGTAAAGAATGATTTCACACAACAGTGGGGTTAAATGTGTTGCAATTCTATTGTTTTCAATGTGCTTATAGTGAATAAGTGACATAAAAAAATGGTTCTTACACAGAGCATCACATCATTTAGCTGCTGAATAATGAGTTTTTTGTTAATTTTTGAATACATTGAAAAATGCCATATTGATGACTTGGCAGTGAGGTGGAATAGGCTTTATATTGTGAGTATCCTAAGGCTCTGCAACTGGAATCCTCTGCAGAGTTGCATGGTCAAGCCTGTAACGAGGTTATCTCTGATAAAAAACACAAATTGATAGAAATGCATTTTTTAATTAAGAAATTAAAAAAATAATTAAATTATATTAAAATGCTCATAAAATTATTCAAATCAGAATGAAATAAAATAACTTTCTCCATAGGGTTTGTGACTCTACTCTTTCCAGGAGTAAAGCTGATGGCTGGGTCTAAAGGGTATCCAGCCCCTCTCTTTAGCACATCTCTGCTCTGTCATTGCACTCAGTGACAGTGGATAGTCAGATTCACTGGCAACAACCTCTAGCTCACCATGGACTTGGACATTTGGGTGAGCTTGCAGAGAAGTATAAGACCCCTTGAGGTCCCATCAGCTGAGAACCAGCACTTGCCTCCAGAGCCACTAAAGTCATTCAGATAATTCAGCCCATTGCTCTGGGAATGAACAGCAGGAGAGGAACTGGTTTAGACAGGGTGATGGTGAGAGAGTAGGGAGCAGAACACATACTCCTGCAGTACTGGCAGTTGCTGCAAGCTTGTGGGCATGCAACTTTCGTATTTGGTAAAAATCAAGCTGTCCTGGGGCAATACCAGAAGTAGAGAGGGATTGCAGAAGTATATCAACATCTCATTTCCCATCATTTTGTTAATCAAGATGACTTTATCTTTGTAATCTCAATTCAGACTCCTGTGGTTCTCTTTCATCTTAAACCTTTCGAATTGGTAATTGGTTTATTATTGTCACATGTACCGAGGTACAGTGAAAAACTGTTTTGCAAGCCATCCATACAGATCATTTCACCACATCAGTATATTTAGGTAGTACAAGGGAAAAGCAATAACAGAATGCAGAATGTAGTGTTATAGTTACAGAGAAAGTGCAGTGCAGGCAGACAATAAGGTGCAAGGCTACGACAAGTAAATTGTGAGGTCAAGAGTCCACCTTATCGTACAAGTTTAATGAATGTACAGCCTAGCCCAATTATTTCAGAGGTGGAGAGAGGGTGTCGGCTGAGATTTTATCCTCTGAGTTTCAGTCAGCTGTACAGCTTTGAATCAAAGAGTCTGACACTTAAGGTATTGCATTTTCTTCACATCAACTTCATTTTAAGTTGAAATCGAGGACACCATGCACACTACTACCAATTCCACACATGATTGAGCCACAGAGGCAGAGCAGCACCAATCATTAATTATTTCAAGAGTCTTGAAAGAGGAGTGTTCCTTCACAACCCATCAGAACAATCAAGTCCCCTGCTATAGACAGATCTACTGAGATTCCCAGTACAGGTCACTGTGTGTGGGTTAAAACAGAAATGTCCATCTTAGTCTGGTTGGCCTCTATTTATTGAACCATGGTCCACTGTTTCACCAACAGAGTGGGATATTGAGGTTACTGTAACTCCTCCAGTGATTTTAGAAATTAATAAAAATGATTAATAAAAAGGCATGAGGAATTCTATCTGAATTTAGGTAACACGGTTTATTGCATTTAAAAATGAGACAAGTGTGAGGTTTTGCATTTTGGTAAGTTAAACCAGCTCAGGACTTGCACCATAAATGATAGGGCCCTAGAGAACAGAGAGACCTAGGGGTACAGGTACATAGTATGCTGAAAGTGGTGATACAGGTAGATAGGGTGGTGAAGAAGGTATTTGGCATGCTTGCCTTCATCAGTCAGAGCATTGAGCATGAGTGTTAGGATGTCATGTTGCAACTGTGCAAGTTGTTGGTGAGACCACACTTGGAGTATTTGTGTAATTCTGGTTGCCTGAGTGTAGGAAAGCTGTCATTAAGCTGGAAAAGGTGCAGAAAAGATGCACAAGGATATTACCGGGGCTGGAGGACTTGAGTCATAAGGAGAGGTTGGATAGGCTTGGACTTTTTTGCCCTCAAGTGTAGGAGGCTGAGGGTTGGCCTTATAGAGATAAATAAAATCATGAGGGGCATAGATAAAGTGGATTGTCACAGTTTTTTTTCCCAGGGTAGAGGAATCTTAAACAAGATGACATAGATTTAAGGTGAAAGGGGGAAGATTGAAAAGGGACCTGAGAGACAACCTTTTCACACAGAGGGTGGTGGGTATATGGAATGAGCTGCCAGAGGAAGCTGTAGAGGTGGGTACAATTGCAATGTTTTAAAGACATTTGGACAGGTACATGGATAGAAAAGGTTTGGAGGTATATGGGCCAAACACAGGCAAATGGGACTAGCTCAGACAGACAGCTTGGTTGGTACGGACTAGTTGGGCAGAAGGGCCTGTTTCCATGCTGAATGACTCTATGACACTCTGTGAAAAGTTGCAACCTATGCTTAAATGTTTCCAACTCAGTTTACAAAGCTCTTTCACCTGCAATAATATAACCCTGAATTTATATTTAGTTTGTGCTGGCATTCTCACAATCCTGTAGTTTCCCTGAACATACATGATTGCAAAACCATCGTGCAGTTTTAAAACTAACCTGTCCGCCAGATGGGGGGGGGGGGGGGTAAAATCAAGGAGGTAGTGCGGGTAGTGTGGTTTACCTATTGACTTGAACCTATGATCCTAAACTACAAGGCTCCATAGATGACTGAGGCAGCCACCTAAAGACCATTAAACCTTTTGTACTTTTAGTGATAGATTTCACTCCAGGCCTTTGAGGTTTAGCCCAACTCCTGCCAGGTGAAACTAGGTCAGGAGTGACCAGAAAGGGAAAAGAGGTTACGGGAAGCAAAAGGGAAATATTTCTAGCGAGACCAGTAGAAACGGCAGTGCTCCTCTGGTCCACACTCCCACCTTCCTCTTTCTAGAACCTCAGGAGTCCATTACTCTTCTATTGGCCACACCAGCTGGGAAGAGGACTAGTGGTATTAAAACAGGATCCATTGCCCAAAACTAGCGTCTGTATGGGTTAAAATCTAAGGCCTTGTGTTAAGATACTGTCAGACACTTTCTTTTCTGGAACAGCCCCATCTCATCCAATTGACAAAAGTTTTTCTCATAGGGAAAGTAAGCCGTGGATGGCATATACATAATGATGCCCACAATATCTACATCTGTCTGTATCTATGGACAGAAAACTATGTGGATATAACCTGCCAACAACCCCCCACTTCCCTTTTTTCTACTTTAAGACAAAGCATAAAAAGCACAATAGCCTCTCCTGCATCTTTATTCTGTCAATGCAATGATTAGCATTAAGCAGCACTGGTACAAGCACTTCAAGTAAAACAAGAGCTTTGCTAATCCACGGATATAGTGCTTGTAAAACCAAAAGTGCTTTTGAAGGTTTCCAGGAAGTGGAGATTAAAATTGTGATGAAGAGCCAAAGCAAAAATAGTGTACAGTTACCTACGAGCTCAGACCAAAACCAAATCTAATGTTGGTGCAAGCACCAAGTCCGACTAAACAGAACTGTTTCTCATTCAAGTAATTGCACAGAAATCTTAATTCAAGCACTAAATTCATCCTGCAGTTTCAGCATTCATCGCAGAAGTGTTACCTTTACCATTAGATTGTGGAAACTTTTTGGATTTAAATATAACTGCTATAAAACTTTGAGGCAAACATGAGCAGTTAAGAGCAGAGTTCATTATCCCATTCTGTTGCTAAGGGAGGGGAAAGTGGTCCATGATGTCAACCAGTCTAAGATGAACATTATTGACTCAACCCCTACAGTGATCTATACAGGAACCTGAGAGGATCTTCCTATAGCTGAGACCTTGACTGTTCTATGGGGTCTGGACGAACACTCCAAGCCTACAATATAAAATAATTTTTAGCTTAGTGCTGTTCTGCCTGTTTAGTTCAGATGCCTGTGGAATTGATAAAAGTGTGCATGGCAAGTTCAATTAAAGCTTAAGGTGACAAATTGGGATTCTTGAATTCTGATTTGTATATTTGGAGGAGACAACTTCCTCTCTCTGGGTGTCCACCTGTGTTTGAGTGAGTCTCTCATGTTATGTATGAAAATTACCAGATTTTTATATATTTTGGCACAAAATTCAGGCCATCATACCTTGAGCCTGTTGTGTGTCCAGATCCCAGGCCTCCTTGTGTGTACCTGGCCTCAGAGCTGTGCATGTACAGCCTACCATTGACCTTGCTGTTTACAGGGTCTAATTTATCCATACCCACTCCAAAACAATGGAGCACACAGACATTTCTGATACCTAGCAAAGCATATATTGACTGAAACCTGCAGCTTGTGGCTCATGTGGAGATTATCAGTACCAATGCAATCCTTTAGCTGCATCAATTCTTCTCGGCTCCTCCCTTCCAAAAATAATCTAATTTTCTAACCTATGATTCATGCAAAGATGAGGAATATAACTTGAGAACAGAGATTGAAATGCAACACCATTGTGCTAGTCTGTGGGAATTACCCTAAAGAGTGGGATTACTGTTAAAGAGTGGGAATTGCTCCCACTGTTTAAGAAGGGAGGGAGGCAAAAGACAGGAAATTATAGGCCAGTTAGCCTGACTTCAGTGGTTGGTAAGATGTTAGAGTCCATTATTAAGGATGAGGTTTGAGGTATTTGGAAGCTCATGATAAAATAGGCCGTAGTCGGCATGGTTTCCTTAATGGGAGATCTTGCCTGACAAATCTGTTGGAATTCTTTGAGGAAGTAACAGGCAGGATAGAGACAAAGGAGAGTCAGTGGATGTTGTTTACTTGGATTTTCAGAAGGCCTTTGACAAGGTGCTGCACATGAGGGTGCTAAACAAAATAGGAGCCCATGGTATTACAGGAAAGGTACTAGCATGGATAGAAGATTGGCTTACTGGCAGAAGGCAAAGAGTTGGAATAAAGGGGGCCTTTTCTGGTTGGCTGCCAATGACTAGTGGTTTTCTGTAGGGATTGGTGTTGAGTCTGCTACTTTTCACATTATATGTTAATGATCTGGATGACAGTACCGATAGCTTTGTGGCCAAGTCTGCGGATGATACAGATATAGCTGGAGGGGCAGGTAGTGGTGAGGAAGCAGGGAGTCTGCAGAAGGACTTAGACAGGTTAGGAGAATGGGCAAAGAAGTGGCATATGGAATACAGCGTTGGGAAGTGGACGGTCATGCACTTTGGTAGAAGGAGTAAAGGCGTAGACTATTTTCTAAACAGGAAGTGAATTCAGAAATCAGAGGTGCAAAGGGACTTGGGAGTCCTAGTACAGAATTCCCTAAAGGTTAACTTGCAGGTTGAGTCGGTAGTAAGGAAGACAAATGCAATGTTAGCATTCGTTTCAAGAGGATTCAAATATAAGAGCAAGGATCTAATGCTGAAGCTTTATAAGGCATTGGTCAGACTACATTTGTGAGCAGTTTTGGCCCCATATCTAAGGAAGGATATGTTGGCATTGGAGCGGGTCCAGAGGAGGTTTATAAGAATGATCCTGGGAATGAAAGTGTTAACATACTAGGAGCATTTGATGGTTCTGGACCTGTACTCACTGGAGTTCAGAAGGACAAGGGAGGATCTCATTGAAACCTACTGAATATTGAAAGGCCTGGATAGAGTGGACGTGGAGAGGATGTTCCCAGCAATGGGAGTCTAGGACCAGAGGGCACAGTCTCAGAATAGCAGGATATCCCTTTAGAACAGAGATGAGGAGGAATTTCTTTAGCCAGAAGGTGGTGAATCTGTGGAATTCATTGCCACAAGATGGCTGTGGAGGTCAGGTCATTGGGTATATTTAAAGTGGAGGTTGATAGATTACAGGGAGAAGTCAGGAGAATGGGGTTGAGAGGGAAAAATATATCAGCCATGATCGAATGGTGGTCAGACTCGAAGTGCCAAATGGCCTAATTCTGCTCCTATGTCTTATAATAAAGTCCACACTTATCAAATTTAGCACAGGGAAAGTTGATGTTGGATCTGCAGTGAGCACTAGCCATCATAAATTCAAACACACTGGTGCCCATAAGTTGATCCAACTACTTTGATGAAACCCAAGATCTAACTACAATGGCTCTCAAGCCATTCTACTTTGGCACATTCTCTCTACCCATTTCTGAATCCCACCTCATTTGTTTCTCACAATTGTGGACCCCAATTTAGTTTACTTCCCCAAAAGCATTTGACTCTACTTTTATTTGCAACTATTGAGGCATAAATGAATCTTATTGGGTTGCTGATTTTCAGATGATTGATATTTATTCAATCTAACACATTGCATTGTGATATATATTGCTTTGCCTTTGTTGTGTGGACTACAAAATCCTCATTTTAAAATGTTCACCAGCTCTTAATTGTAATTGATGTTCAAATATGATTCAAAGTCGGCTTCATGTGATGCGAAAGTTACATTCCAGTGTTCCTCCAGGTAATTGGAAGCTTCTTAAACTCCAGTCAGTGTCAACGTAACTGGATGTTGAGCTTTCTGCATGGAATGCTGAAATGAAGATATTGTGATTGGTTCTTTCTGGATTTCAGGAGGAGTTTACTGAGATCAGGTGATCACGGAATCTGGAATTGAAATTGATATCTGGATTCTGACAATTGTAGGAGTTTGACAGGGAAACCTTACAAATCGATGGCTTTGGTTCATGCCAATGGTATAAATGATGATCACAAGCACTTAAAAGATGGGTTGTGACTCTGGGGTCTGACAAGATACATTTGCTTTCCCAGGTCAGAAGTGTGTGATAGCATTTTTAATTTGAGTGGAAAGTGTGGGTGTACTTATAATGAGCACCAATTTTAAAAATTATAAGTAGCCATTATACAAAGCCTGAAGATGCATTTAGAAGTGACCTTATTAGATTCAGTATCTCTAGATTTGTTTTGCAGATCAATAAATTAATTACCATTGAACGCTGCACTATAAAATTTGTATCATCATAGACAATTACATTGATAGAATTTGACAAATTGAGGTGTCTTGGACCTCAAATAAGCCCAGCTGCTCACCTTAATCTGTGGCTTCTACAACAGCATGGTCCAATGTTTCTTTTATATCAGGAAGGGTCTGATGGAAGGGGATCAGTGATCTGTGGCTGGAATCTGAGCAGAAGGAGTATTGAGGTCATAGTCAAGGTGCGGAGGTCAGAGTTACAGAGCAATACAGCATTGATACAGGCCCTTTGGCCCAACAAGTCCACGCTGACCATGGTGCCCACCCAGCTGGTCCCAATTTCCTGCATTTGGCCCATATCCCTCCAAGACCCACCTCTCCATGTACCTATCCAAGTTCTTCTTAAATGATTCTGTTGTTAGAGGTTAGAAATTTCAAAAGCTGGGTTTGGTGGGGAATGATTGTTGCAAGGATTTCCTTAGGAATTTATTTTTATATCTGGGATGTGACCAGCTTATGGGGTATGAAATTGATCACAAATCATTAACATGAAATAGTACTGGCAACACTATTTTTGTCTGTAACTAGTACCAGATCTTATTTGACAGGAGCACAATGCATGATTTCTACATTGTGTTGCTATGGAGAAAAAGGCCATGAACATTTGCATTAATGCAAAACACTTGTAGGCACAAGTGAAATTTTAACTGCAACTTTGATACATAGGGCACAAATATGTTTTGCTAACAACAATTATCTCAAAAGAGGTACAACTACATTTCCAATCCATTCAATCTTTGACTGACAATAATTTATAATTTTGCAGACCTTTGACCCAAGTAGGAAAGATGCTCATAATGCTTTCTGTGGCTTTCCATCATTTGACATAGATAAGTATGCCTGGGTGTGCATCTAGTAGGTGGAGAAAAGTATGGATGAGCAATCACATCAAAACACCCACGAGTGCAGTCCTGATCAGATACTTCGTCAAAACTGAAGCAGCAGTAGTGTGAAACAATTGCATTCAAATCAGGGCTTAAACTTTTAACAAGCGATGCCAAAAAAAGACTCTCTGAATGATTCACCTGGGTTAATTAAAACAAACAATATCAAAATCTCAACCAGTGTGGTCAAACCCATCATCCTTCTCAATGCCATCCTAACTCTTGGCCCTTGCATTTTCCCTCAGCAAATAAACCGACAGGCATCCTGTAAGAAACTGTGGCTTTCTGCAGGCTATACATCTGTTTGATGTATGGGGAGTACAAAACAAATGTCAGTTCAAGAGATGTGCTGCTCCCAGGTCAGAGTCAATGTCAAGCATACTAATGAAGGTGTACATCTTGGCACGATGCTTGAGGGTAGTGGCATGGTTAATGGGAGATGGGATTTGATGATACCTTCACTGATGGCACGATGTACTTCCTTCTCGGCACTGCCCATAATTGTGTTCTTCTCCCACTGCCAGTTAACTGATGCTTGGACTAAGTAGAGCACCTATCACTTTCTCTAAAGCTTGATGATCAAGGTCTCCAGAGATTTGTCACAAAACCGGGCAGTTGGTTCTTGTCTGAGCTGTGTTGTGAAGTACTCCAAACTTCCCAAGCCTGCGAAATTCACCACTGGTTGTGGGAAATCAGTGCCACCACCTGTAGATGTCATTGTGGCTTCAGTTAACACCAACCGCCTTCAGCTGGTGCCAGCCACACACGCAGCTCGGCCAGTGATGTTGCATTACTTCAAGAAACAGCTTGGCGAGTGCTGACTTTGAGTTGTCATTGAGTCATCAGCACAGAAACTGGCCCTTCTGCCCATGACACCCATGTCAATCTTTTTGCCCATCTACACAAATCCCATTTCCCACGTTAGGACTGTATCCTTCTACACTTTGCCTATTTACTGTCTGTCCAAATGCCTCTTATATGTAGTAATTGCATCTGATTCCATCACCGCCTCTAGCAGTGTATTCCAGCTTTCAACCCCTATCTGTGTAAAAAAAAAACTTACCCCTAAAGATCCCCTTTAAATCTCCTACCCCTCACCTTAAAATAATTTTGATACAGTGAATTTTGGAAATCCTTGTGAGGTTAGAGAGTGTTCTTATTGTCTAGTCTTTAATCCCAGCTCACATATACCTTTACGCAAGCATCAGCTATCAGACACTCTGTATGTTGCAGTAAACAGGAGCAAGCGCCATAATAAGAGGTGTCTTCAGTCCACTTCCCAGGAGCTTGACTCCATATTGTGCTTATATCAGCATTTTATGCATTAAAACATTTCCTTTCCTCAGGCAGTACAGAACTGTCACTGTTCATTGCCTCTCACAGTTAGTGAATAAAAGGGAATGCTTGGGTTCTATGTGATGGAATGATCATGCTATTTATAAAAAAGACATCACTAAACAAATGTTTTGAACTTGCATCGCTTATCAACTTGTTTTCCCCTGAAGTTGGATCATTGCAGATTCTGGGTAATACAAGTTGGGTTAAACACCAGATAACCAAAAAATAACAAGAAATCAGGAATAATTAGGTAGCAGTCTCTGGGATACACTGGAAACCTAACTTAGTCACTGATGCAGTCTTGATGATTTTCAGGGACATCACGTCGTGGCTGCTATGCCAAAACCAAGACTTTCAAACATCCATCCATGAGAGCATGAGCGAGGTCCTGTGTGGGAGCGTGGCCAACTGGTAACTGCATCTCAGAGCCCAGGTTCTCTACAACGTGGGAAATAACAGGAATAATTGGGAAGTTAAACATAGGATATCTATTTAAGGACTAAATTGGATAGATCAGAATATCGGTCTGGGTATCACAATGCATGATTAACCTGCATGCCAGCTTGGCACTGCATGCTAATTGTATTAATGGTGGCCCTTGCCAGTATTAATTGCATTGTTGATTAACTAGATGGATCAGCAAGGAGACAATATCATGTGGCTGACACCTGTCAAAAAAATCGGACTGGTTTAAGCTAGCCATCATCTTTTAATAGGATATAATGTGGCTTCAGAAGGCACTGGCAGGCATCCTTTTCACTTAGGTTGACTGGGAAACAATGAAGAATAGTACAACATGAGAGGTAGCGTTCTCCATGGTTTTTGATTGCTGCACTGGAGGCCTTTGCGGAAGTGATAGAAACTAGAACTGGTGCCCTACTTCCAAGAACACGCTTGGAAGACAATGGGAACAAATGGGCAGGGAAATCAAGGTCAAAAGTCGAACTCCTACTTGCTCACCAGCCCTAGCCCCACCACTGCCCCACACCAAATTAAGAGTCTTAGGCTAGATACCAGCTATTTATTTCAGATTTATTTAACTATTTGAGTAGGTGTGCTTGGTTTCAAACTCATATCTTTGGTACAATAAACCAGAGACTGAATCACTGAAGGGTTGTTGAAGGGTCGTATTCTGAGTAGAGGTCGGTGACCAGTGGTGTACCTCAGGGATCTGTACTGGGACCCTTACTATTTGTGATTTTTATAAACGACCTGGATGAGGAAGTGGAGGGGTGGGTTAGTAAGTTTGCGGATAACACGAAGGTTGGGGGTGTTGTGGATAGTTTGGAGGGCTGTCAGAGGTTACAGAGGGACATAGATAGGATGCAGAGTTGGGCTGAGAAGTGGCAGGTGCAGTTCAACCCAGATAAGTGTGAAGTGGTTCATTTTGTTAAGTCAAATATGTTGGCGGAAATATAGTATTAATGGTAGGACTCTTGGCAGTGTGGAGGATCAGAGGGATCTTGGGGTCCGAGTCAATAGGACGCTCAAAGCAGCTGTGCAGGTTGACTCTGTGGTTAAGAAGGCATATGGCATTTTGTCCTTCAATCGGGGAATTGAATTTAGGAGCCGTAAGGTATTGTTGCAGCTATATAGGTCCCTGGTCAGACACCACTTGGAGTATTGTGCTCAGTTCTGGTCGCCTCACTACAGGAAAGATGTGGCAGCCATAGAGAGGGTGCAGAGGAGATTTACAAGGATGTTGCCTGGAATGCAGAGCATGCTTTATGAAAACAGGTTGAGGGAACTCGGCCTTTTCTCCTTGGAGAGATGGAGGATGAGGGGGGACCTGACTGAGGAGTATAAGATGATGAGAGGTATTGATAGGGTAGATAGTCAGAGGCTTTTCCCCAGGGCTGAATTGGTGGCCACAAGAGGACATAGGTTTAAGGTGCTGGGGAATAGATATAGAGGAGATGTCAGGGGTAAGTTTTCTACTCAGAGGGTGAGTGCATGGAATGGGCTGCTGGAAACAGTGGTGGAGGTTGATACGATAGGGTCTTTCAAGGGACTGTTGGATAAGTACATGGAGCTGAGTAAAATAGAGGGCTATGGGTAAGCCTAGTAATTTCTAGGGTAGGGACATGTTCGGCACAGCTTTGTGGGCCGAAGGGCCTGAATTGTGCTGTAATTGTTCTATGTTCTATGAACCTCCACACTCTAGCCAGGACCACAATAAGTAGAGCAAATCAAAACAATATCCCAACAGAAGGAAAAATGTTACAACAGAAGACCACAGAAGGAATGTCTACATAACAGAGGCAGCTGAACAATGTGAAGAACTCATTACATTGCACCAGAGGTAATATAGTCTTTTTTTCAAAATTTAATACTAATAATGAAAGATAATAGGTTTTTAGGTATAATGGAGTCAATGAATATGGTGTGAGTGCAGTAGAGTGGTTCTGAGGTAAAAGATCAGCCACAATCTTATTAAATAGCAAAACAAATCCTGAGGCCAAATGGCCCACTCCAGCTTCTCTTTTTTATATTCTTAATCAGGATGTCAGTCTGAATATTGACACAGCAGCTGAGTGTTCCATCACAGAAGTGATTTGTATGAGCAGAAGTTTAGTATGGTGCTGTTAGCAAGAAGCGTATTAAAATTGAGGGCATATTTTGGTGAGACTCAGAGAACGTTGAACAAATAGAATATAATGTCTACCAGAAGGAGAAAAGGCAAGATTATCAATTCTAATTTTTGATGTCAACAGATAGTCTCTGTTAGGGAGAGACTGGTTGAAAGGATTGAGGAAGTATTAGAACAACAGATTTATCCAAACAATGCACCACAACCATATTTAAAGAAGGTATGGAATAATATAAAAATATGTTTTAGCATTCATACATGTGTAAAAATAACATCAAGTGCACATACACATTAAATCAAATGCCAGATCGATTGTATACTTAGACCAGTGCTATATACTCCGAAAGCTGAGGTAGAAAAGTTGAACAGGAGTGACATGGGATATTAGTGAAAGTGTTTCAGGGTGACGGGATGACAGATATTACGATGGTGCCCAAGGCAGGCAAGACTGTTCAGCTCTGTGGAAATTATAAAGTGCTTTATAGACAGAAATAGACATTACCAGATAGTTAGCACCCACAAGAGGATGTACTCATATCAAGCTACAATACAAGGTAAAACCATCAGCAAAAATGTCCCAGGTGATCATGGAAAAGATGCTGGAAGGAGTCCAGCACTGCTTGGGTAATCAGGATGCCATGCTAATTGTGAGTGCTACAGAAGGGGAAAACCTTCAGATATTCCAGAAGATTTCTTGAAAATAATTTGAAGATTTAAAAAAAGCAGATTTGCCTTTGTGCATTCGATAACAGGCACTGTTGTTACTCACCTAGTCTACTCCAACACCACCTCCCAAACCTGTGACTTCGACTACTAAGAAAGTCAAGGGCAGCTGGTTCATGGGAACACCACCACCATCATGTTCTTTTCTAAAATGCACGTTATCCTGGTTTGAAAACACATCTTCATTACTTGGTCCCAATCCTAGAAGTTCTCATCGACAACTGCATGGGAGCGCCTTCTCCCAAAAGGATTGCAATGCTTCAAAAAATGCTTCCTGCCAGTTTCCTGAGAGAAATTAAGGATGGGCAATAAATGTTGACCTTGATCTCATGCCCAGATCCTGAAAAATGAAAAACTGAACTAAAAATTAGATTTGTGAATCAGTGAAAACAATCTGCAGCCAATTAAAAAGAAAGTTGATGTTATCATCAGAACTAGAAAACCCATTTACCTGACTGAGCTCCACCCATTTCTGGGTACGATGCATTCCTAAGGTAGATTTCTACTTGACTTTGGGACAGCAACAACTCTACTTCATCAACTGGTGAAGGAAGACCAACCAAAGTGGTGGAGGAAAGTTCAGCAAAAGGTGTACAGTCCATGAAAGAACACATAGTACTTCTGACAAGACGAAAGTTAAAAAGCAACGGCATTAAGTCTGCAAATATGACCGTCATCAAAAGATTTGTAAAAACTTGTAACTCAGTTAAAATTTGCAAATAGGTTGAATCAGCTCACATTATTTTTTAAAAAAGGGAAGCTGTGTGGTTTATGTAATTATCAATGGCGTCATCTTTGAGGTACTGTGTTACGTGTGGAATACTGTGGGGAGGGACAGTCTGAGACACCCACCTCCATTAGCTGAGAAAATGCACACCAGGACCAGTAGGTGGACGAGTGAAGATCCTTTGAGGTTTTTCTGAAAGAAAATAAGAGATTCTGAGCTAGGTCACAAGCTGTAAAGCCAGCACCTGGAGCATGGGTGGAGGCTGGGGAATCGAGAGTGCCGGGAAGGGGAAAAAATCTAGGGGTGGGGGGGGGAGATAGTGCATAAATGGAGATGAAAGGGGGCCCCACATCCCCAGGACCATTCTCCCTCTGTGGGTCTTGCTTTTCCACCCCATTGCAGGGCCCTTCACAATGCCACCCGTTGACCCCAAACCTGTACCCTCAATCACCCTGCTGATCAGTTGTTATTTTACATTGAATAGGAAGTTAAATTAATGTGTCTATGATTGCATATTCAAGTTGACATCCATTAGTTTCATTACCAGTTTCACCATCCCTTACCTAACTTAGAAGGATTGGTTTCTTACTAGTTCCATTGCCACTGGGTCTGCCTATATGGTCATCTTTACATGTACACTGTAGTGAGTGTTTGCAGATTGCTTGGAATTGGAATCATAGCCAAACCAATCTTATTTTCACCCAACAATTACAGTTCCAGTTCAAAAGCAATCAGAAGAGTCGGCCTGGTGAAAATTCCTTTGAGGTTATTTATAACACCAGTACTCCTGTTCAGATCAGGTAACCCAATATACAGTATAATCTAAGATTTGTAAATTTGTCTATGAGTCAGTTATGAATTGTTAACATACTGTACCCTTGACGAGCTAGCCTTGCACTTACAAATAAATTGGCAGTAAAGTTTTAAACCACATCGCAACCTCAACACACCTTTCTTTATAATGTAATTGGGCATTTAATATCCCAACAGCTAGTGACATTGCTGCCAAAGGTGATGGATGAGGCTGGTATTAGAGGATCAGATGTCTTGAAAGATTTTAGGTGGAAGTGAAAGCAAGACAGTATGTGCCAGGCTGGTGCACAGGTAAATAAGTGGCCAATGTTATGACTGTGATTTGGCCATATCAATAAGAAATTTACACAACCATACCTGTATGAAATTTAATGTATATTCACCCCTAGTCTTAGGGCTGGAGGAGGTTACAGTCAGAGAGGGGAAGATTTGAAGATCAGGATGTAAATTTTCAAATTGAAGCTTTGAAAGATTGAGATCTAATGTAGATCAATGAGCAAAGAGGTAAGAAGAGGTGGGTCGAAGTTCAGATGCCAACACGGGTGTGTTGCACAGTTTTAATATTCTGAATGGTGGCAGATTGGAGGCAGGCCAGGAGAATATTTGAACGTTGAAGTCTGGAGATAATTAAAGCATGGATGTGGATTCTGCAGCAGCTGAGCAGCCTTTAAGTCTGGTAAAACTCATTCATTCTATGGATTAGACTTTTCAAATCAATGGTGCAAAAAATAAATGAAAAGAGACAAGAACATTGGCATATTGATAGAAGGCTCACTACCTGGAAAATACTTCACTTACTGTCAAACAAATAGCCTACAATTTAGTGTTACACCTCATGAGTCAATTCTACTTTAATAATAGAGTGGTAATTGGACTAAATACATCACCAGTAAAGGGCACTTGTAAAAAAAAATTATAATATTAGGGTACAACAGGATCTCAAAGCATTAAAAAAACATCAAAGATTATCTGCAGGACCAGGCCATTTGTCCCTCTGATGTTGCTCCACCACTACATCGCTCTAAATGATCATGGCTGATCTCCTCTCTCAATAACATATTTCTGCTCTCTCCCCTTACACTCCTTGATTCCTTTTATGTCTAGAGATCTACTTTAATACACCCAGTGACTTTGCCTCCACTGCCTTCTATGGTAGAAAATTCCCTCTGGGTGAAGAAATGACTCCTCATATCCGTAATAAATCCTGAGGCTTTCCTAATGCAGGCTTTCAACCCAAAACATCAGCAGTTCCTTTCCTCCCCCACAGGTGCTGCTCAACCAGCTGAGTTCCTCCAACAGATTGTTTGTTGCTCCTGATTCCAGCGTCTGCAGTCTCTTGTGTCTCCTGAGACTGCAATGCCTCATTCTAGACATCCCCCTCCCCCAGCACCTATCCCTACAACCAGGGAAACATCCTGCCTGTATTCAGTCTGTCTGGCTTTGTCAGAATGTTGTACCTATCAGTGAGAACTCCTCTCATTCTTCTTAACTCCAATGAATTCACATCTGGTCGACCCAATCTCTCCTCATGGAACAGTCCTGTCATCCTTGGACGCACTCTGGTGAATCTTCGCTGGATTCCCACTGCAATGTATTCATGCAGCTTCTCCAAATTGCCTTGAGGCCTCTTTGCATCCTTCTAACCCATACATCCTGACCCAGTTTCAGTTGTCTCTCACCCAAATCAGTTATATAGATTGTGAATAGCCCAAGTATTGTCCTCTGCTGCACAACATGATTCTCCACCTGCCACCATGGAAAAGACCCATTTATTCTTGGTCTCTCTTTTTTTGTCAGTCAGCTAATTTTCAATCCACTGCTAATATATTACCCCAATCCTAAGTGCTTTAATTTTGCACAAATCATGTAGGTCTTTATCAAACTCCCTTCTGAAAATCCAAATGCAGCATATCAATTGGTCTCCCTTATCTATTCCACTAGTTACATACTCCAAAAAACTGCAGTAGCTTTGTCAAACACAATTTCCCTTTCATAAATCTATGTTGACTTTGTCTAAAGCCTTAATGGTTTTATAAACCAGCATTAAAACTATTATTCTTGTAAATTATGAAGCAATCAAAACACGTCGATTGTAATGCACTCACAGCTGGCCATTAGTTCCATAAATCATATGTGTGACAGTTCTGGCAGAGAATTATTACATTCAAGAACTACAAGGGGAATGTATCACCAAATCTAATTAATATTAGTATAATTTCCATTTTTAATTAAAGTTAAAAAATGCAAATTCAGTCATCACTGTTAGTCATTGAAGATGTCAGAGTCACTTCTGATTGTTAAATTCAAATCAAATCATGAAATTGTTATTGTCAAAGTGATGCAAATTCTGTGCACTCTTGTAGCCTGATGGTTTTTAAATAACCATAAACTCTATTGTAAATTCATGAGAACTAGTAAAATGTTACTGGAGAAATTGATTTAAGATATAACGTTTTTATTCCCCAGTTCATAATAAACCACTTGGTGTTCTTCCTTCAGCAGAGAGAGTTAATGAACCTGATTTTCTCCAGCACTTCATCCTGACTGTTAGGTATAGAGTTCGCCCAATTCTGCACTCCATCACTGATTCCTCTAGAGACACAATGTCATTTACACTGATCCAAAGAGTGTTCATGAGGCTGCAGGAAAGAAGCAAAGTGCAAGACTCCCAATCCCAGAATCCATGTAATTTTCCAGAAGACATGTACCTAATAGGGCTTAGGATTCCTGATAGGAATCCGTACTTATGGGGTACGGATTCCACATCTATTAATACAAATGTATGTGCACATTATTTCTCTGTAGTTATTAATTTACAATTATTGAATTCAAAATAAATTGGGAAAATGAGAATTTCCATCATAATGAATTCCAACACAGTTCCAAGTCCTTGTTAATATTTGTCTTGTGAGGAATAGAAAATTTTGCCCCTTATAAGTTATGATACAATGGTTTAGGGATTATGTTAATGGACTGAGGCAATAACTTGGTTACAGCTGAGATCCCATGTAACTGGACCCTTGCCATTTCCCCTGGATTAAGTTGGTCCCTTAGCATTGATGTAGGGGACTCCAGTAGAACCCAAAATAAAACTGAGGACAAAAAATTTCTTACAACAGGTCAAAAATAAACTTTGCTCTTGCTCTTGAGATAGAAGAGGAAATAAAAAACTGAACGTGTGCTACATATTTTGGCATGACTCACTCCTTCACCTCAATGAATTTTAACAAAGACACTACAGCACACCTCATTCCCTGAGGAAATCTCCAAATAAGGAAACACTTACAATCTTTTTTCTAATTGATTCCTAAACAAACCAAATTTAATTCCTGAAAGATTTCAAAATTATAACTGTAGGACGTCCTAAACCATCATTCAATAGTTACTTTGCTAGACTTATATCCAGAGGCCTAGATTTTGATCTGGAAACCAGTTCAAATCCCACCATGGCTGTCCAGAAATTCAAATGTTATGTATATCTGTAATAAAAAGTAAAGAAGGCATATGACATGCTTGCCTTCATTGACCGGTGCATTGAATATACAAGTCCGGAAGTCATGTTGCAGCTATATAAAACTTTGATTAGGTCGCACTTGGAGTATTGTGTACATTTCTGGTTGCCTCATTACATGTGGAGGCTTTGGAAAGGGTGCAGGAGAGGTTTACTAGGATGCTGCCTGGATTAAAGATTATGAGCTATAAGGAGAGGTCGGACAAACTTGGCTTGTTTTCTCTGGAGCGTCAGAGGCTGAGGGGAGACCTGATAGAAGTTTATAAGATTATGAGAGGTATAGATAAGGTATTCAATCAGAATCTTTTTCCTAGGGTAGAAATGTCAAGTTCTAGAGGACATATATGAAAGTGAGAGGGGGAAAGTTTAAAAGGAGATGTGTGGGACAAGGTTTTTTTTACACAGAGAGTGGTGGCTGTCTGGAATGGGCTGCCAGGGGGGACTGGTGGACGCAGACATGATAGTGGCATTTAAGAGGCTGTTAGATAGATACATGAATATGCAGGGAATAGAGGGATATGGATCATGTACAGGCAGAAGAGATTTAGTTTAATTTGGCATTGTGTTTGATGCAACCATTGCAAGCAGAAGGGCCTGTTCCTGTGCTGTACTGTTCTATATTCTAACAGCTAGTGAGGCTGTCCATTGAACTACTAAAATTTTGTTAAAACCTCTCTGGCTCTCTAATGCTGTTCAGAGAATCTGATATCCTTACCCAGCCTATATTGTGACTCAGCGTGGCTGAGTGTTTAATGCAACATGAGCAATTTGGAATGGACAATAAATGTCAGCCAAGCCAGCAACGTACACATCTCATGAATAAGTACATAAAAGAAAACCCTGAAATCTATACATAGTATTCCTACCACTCATTGACCACAGCTTACATGTCATGTCCTGACCACAGCCCATGAAAAGGATTGCAGCATTGTTCCCACTAGAGGGAACTACGCCCTGTGTGGTTTAGCATCATAACTCATTTGACTGCCTCCAGGCTCTTTCCTTTAAAAGTTAGATCAGGGAGAAGTATTTTTGCAAAATAGAATGAGATTTTTATAATCATCTCACATACCTCCATACAATTGTGTTAATTTGTTAGCTGATTTTATTTTATCTGTTTCATTAAGTTGGTTGAATCGAACATTAAGTTTTTGTTTAAATCTACATTGGCTAATCTTTATTTATATTCAAGTTGCAGTATCTTTCCTAACTTTGAGTAAGGAATCTTGACTCTTTGCATTTAAAAACAAAACACTTATTTTCATTATCCTGAAAGTTAATAACATTTCAGTAGATCCACTGATATAATTCTGATCCACAATTGTAAATTAGACATCCTACAAGAATAAAATGGGAAAGTAAATTACATGTCTTCACAGCAACAGTATAGGATAACAACAAAACATAGCCTGTCCTTCATAATGACAGGGGATTAAAAATGTGTTTTTTGTGCAAATTGGCTTAATTTTCACATGTTGGCCTTGATTTTAACTACCAGTGGAATCAATGAATGGAAGGCATCCAAGACAAGCAACATCAGGATCAATTTTAACTTTCATGCCTCATTTACAATGCAAGATGGGACTGTTGAGAAAACTGGCAAGAATCAGCATCTGGGAATAACTTGGGCAGCAAGGAGCCTCCATCGAAGATCCACAGGAATGGTCTCACAAGATGAACTCATTGGACTGTCCCATTATGACAAGAGAAGCAGAATGAGGCAGAAGTGTTCCAAGGTTTTCTTTTAAGAAAACTTTTACTTCTATAATAAGAAAAGCATCTATTGTTTTCATCATAACTGTGTATTTCACCAACAGAGTGAACACTTATTGCCCCTCTGTAATTGGCCTTGAGTAAGTGTTAATGAGCTTCCATCCTCAACACACTCAGTTTTTCAGTTAAAGTCAAATTGAGTAAAATGATGACCAAGTAAGCTTTACTAATTCCCCTGGTGTATGCTTTAGAAATAAGTTGAGTGCAAGATAATGCAAAAAATCTTTCATAATGTTAGCATAAGTGCTGTAAGGCAACGTTCCAGTATGTTGACCCAGTGATGATGAAGGAATTGTGATACATTTCCAAGTCAGGATGATGTGTGACTTGGAGGGAGATATTTGGGTGGGGATGCTCCCATGTGGCCACTCACTTATTCCACCCCCCCCCCCTTGTCCATCTGTGTAAATATTTAGGGTGGGGATTGAGTGACAATACAGCAGGATGCTTTGTCATGGATGGTGTTGACCTTGTTGAGTGCTATCATCAAGAAAATGGTCAGTATTCAATCACGTTCCTGAATTGCTTTGAAAATATTGGAAAGGCTTTTGAGAGTCAAGAGGAGAGCTACTATGAGCTGGTCATTGACTTCAGGAAAGGGAGCAGTGTACATGCACCTGTCTACATCAATGGTGCTGAGGTCGAGAGGGTTGAAAGCTTCAAGTTCCTGGGGGTGAACATCACCAACAGCCTGTCCTGGTCAAATCACATAGAAGCCATGGCAAAGAAAGCTCACCAGCACCACTACTTCCTCAGAGGCTAAAGAAATTTGGTTTGTCCCCTTTGACTCTCACCAACTTTTACAGATGCACCATAGAAGGCATCCTATCTGGATGTATCACGGCTTGGTACAGCAACTACTCTGCCCAGGACCACAAGAAGCTGCAGAGAGTTGTGGACACAGCCCAGCACATCACGGACACCAGCCTCTCCTCCTGGACTCTGTCTTTACCTCTCATTGTCTTGGTGTAGCAGCCAGCATAATCAAAGACCCCACTCAGCCGGGACATTCTCTCTTCTCTCCTCTTCCATCGGGTAGAAGATACAGGAGCCTGAAGGCATGTACCACCAGACAGCTGTGTCTGGTACCACACTGTGATAAGACTATTGAACAGTTCCCTTATACAATGAATGGACTATGACCTCACGATCTACCTTGTTGTGACCTTGCACCTTATTACACTGCACTTTCTCTGTGGCTGTGACACTTTACTCTGTACTGTTATTGTTTTTACCTGTACTACATCAATACACTCTGTACTAACTCAATGTAACTGCACTGTGTAATGAATTGACCTGTATGATTGGTTTGTAAGACAAGCTTTTCACTGTACCTCGGTACAAGTGACAATAATAAACCAATACCAATACAGGATACTCCACTTTTGTAGCCGTCATATATTCAAGGGTGGTCCAATTAAGTTTGTGTTCAATGATGATACCCAGATTATTAACAGTGGAGGAATGAATGATCAAAACACTCTTGAATATCAAGGGGAGGTGGTTAGATCCTCATTTATTGGAAACAATCAATGTCAGGTACTTGTCTAGTCAAACTGTTATTTGCCAAATATCAGCCCAGTGCTGAATGTTACCTAGGTCTTGATCAATTGGGCATATCCTCTTTATCTGAGTTGAATGGAATCAGACTCTGCAACCATCAACAAACATCCACTTTCCTGACATTACCATGGGGGAAAGTCAACTATAAGGTTGCTATGGCCTAGGATAAGGCCTTGAAGAACTCCCACGGCAATCTTCTGATTGGCTTCCAACCATTTCTTTTCATGTGATTTCGGGCATTGGAGAAGTTTCTCCTTAATTCCCCACTGAACATTGACCTTGATGCATCGCTCATTCTAGCTTTGTCTTGATATCATGGAAAGTCACTCTCACCTCTCCACAGTAATTCAGCCCCTTTGTCTTTGTAACAAGGTCTGGAGCCAAGGGGACCTTGCAGAACTTAAACTAAACATCAGTGAGCGAATATACTCAGCCTCTCCTGGCCACTGTTCTTGGCAAGTGTGTCATGATGAAAAAGGCATCATCTCAGGAGGAAGCCGATATGGATCATCAGTTCAGCACTTTTGGTTGAACATGCTAGTGGATGTTTCTGATTTTTCTTTAGCACTCATATGGTAATCCCACCATCAGTGAGGATGGGGATTCTTGGAGCTTCTTCCTCTCCTTAGCTGCTTAAATGTCCATCCTCACTCATGACAGTGATTAGACTGCAAAACTTCAATTTAGTCATATGGTTGTGATATCACTTGAGCTCTGCCTATTTGCTTCCTTTTTTATTGTTTAGCATGCAATTAGTCCTGCTCTGTTAGACTGGCATCTTAAGGCTTGCCTGGTGCTACTACTGCCGTGGTCTTCTGCACTCCTTATTCAACCATTTTATTTCCCTGACTTAGTCAAGTGAGAGGTATGTTGAGCCATGAATTTACAGATTGTGGTGATGTATATTTCTGCTGCTTCTGATGGTCCACAGTACCTCATGGATGTCCAGTTTTGAGCTGCCAGATCTGTTCTGACAATATCCCATTTAGCGCAATTGCAGTACCCCACAGCACAATGCAGAGATTCCTTAGTGTGAAAACAGGACGTTATCTCCTCAAGAGCTGTGTGGTGGCCACATCTACCAATGCTATCATGTACAGGTGCATCTGCCACAGATAGACTAGCGAGGACAAGTAGATTTACTCCTCACTATCTGCCAAGACCTAATCTGGCAGTTGTGTCCTTTAGGACCTGGTCAACTCAGTCAGTGCAGATGTCACCAAGCCAGTCTGGATGATTGGCATTGGAGTTTACACCCAGATTACATTCTGTGTCCTTACTACTTCTGTTTCTTCCAAGTGTTGTTCAGCACAGATTCATCAGCTGAGAGGAGGTGGTAGTTTGTTATCAGGAGTTGATTCCCCTGCCCATTTTGACCTGATACCATGAGACTTCAGAGAGTCTAGAATCAACATTGAGAAATCTAAGCTACTCTCTCCTGCCTGTCGACCACTGTACTACCTCTAGCAGTGGATATGTCCTCACAGTGGAACAAGACATAACCAGCGATTGTGATGGAGAAGTCTGGCATATTGTATACTCACAAAATTATATGTTATAGACAATGCAAGGCTGTTGTTTGATTATTCTGTGAGACAGCACTCACAGTTTAGAAACCAATCCCCAGATGTTTGTGAGGAGGACCTTGCCAAGTCAGCTGGGCCGGAACTGATATTAACATGTCTGAATTTGTCGATGGGAACTGGTCAGTTTTATTTCTTCTCCGTTTAAGTGTAGTGGTAACAATACAACTACACCTTCCTTCAGCCTGCTTGGCCTTTTCAGAGGACATTTATCAGTCAACCACATGGAGTAGGTCTGGAGTCACATATAGACAAGACCCACACAAGAATGATTGATTTCCTCCCCTGAAGGACATCAGTAAATCAGATGGGTTTTTACAACGCAGTAGTTTTCATAGTCATCATTGCTAAGACTAGTTGGACTGCTTTTTCCAAATTCCAGAGTACGAACGTTTTAAGTGACTAGTTCCCAAAGATTTTCAATAAGCAGGATGAAAAGAGAGAGAGCGTGGTGACACTTGCGGGCTGCCCCCAGAATACTCGAAGCAAAAAGGTGCATTTCACTGTGTGTTTCGATGTACATGTGACTAATAAAGAAATCTTATCTCTTATTAAAATCAAAGATCACTATTTTGAGGTGTACTCATAGAGCGACACAGTCAAGCAACATGGAACCAAGTCCTTCACCCCACCAAGTCTACCCACCATCAAGCACCCATTTACGCTAATCTCATTTCATTCTCCAACTACTCCCAGATTCTACCACTCAACTACAACCTCAGGGACATTTACAATGGCCAATTAAACTACCAACAGACAAAAACAAAATGCTGGAAATACTCAGCAGGTCGGTCTGCAGCTGCAGGAGAAGAAACAGAGCTAATATTTCAGGTCAAAAACTTGACCGTTTGATTTTCACACCTCTTTGGGATTTGGGTGGAAACTGGAGCACCTGGCGGAAACCTATCCAGTCACAGGGAGAATGTGCAAACTGCACACAAGCACCACTGGAGGTCGGGATTGAACCCAGATCACTGGCGCCGTGAGGCAGTGGCGTTACTAGCTACGCCACTGGGCTGCTCAACTGTTCAGTAAGATAACCCACTTCATACCTTGATGTAAGTATATTCAGCGTCTAAACTAAAAAAGCTAAACTCTGGCTACGTGCCATATCTGTAAGATGAATTCATTTTGACTTGTTTGCATTCTTTTAGTTTCAGGTCACTTAATCATACATTGTATACAAATGAAATATGACTTGCCTTCGATTAGCTAGCTCTTCTTAAAATAATCAAATTAACAAGTAAAATAGTATGTTCAAGATTACATTTCCACTCTGATTCTCCTCTTTCTTACACATAATGTTATAAATTGCCAGCCATTAGGGTACATTGCTATAGTTGTGCATGTTCATTGAGAATGAAAAGCTGATAACATTTTCTAACCCCTGTAGGGCTCATGCAACCGATAAGTCAGCCAACTGTATTAATATAAGACATGCCGTAAGCTGATACATTGGTAAATGAAAATTACTGATGATATCAGTGGGCAATTCTTCAATCTGGTATTGGTATTGGTATTGGTTTATTATCGTCACTTGTACCGAGGTACAGTGAAAAGCTTGTCTTCCAAACCGATCATACAGGTCAATTCATTACACAGTGCAGTTACATTGGGTTAGTACAGAGTGCATTGAAGTAGTACAGGTAAAAACAATAACAGTACAGAGTAAAGTGTCACAGCTACAGAGAAAGTGCAGTGCAATAAGGTGCAAGATCACAACAAGATACAATAGCATGCAAAAGTTTGGGCACCCCTGGTCAAAATTTCTATTACTGTGAATAGCTAAGTGAGTAAAAGATGACCTAATTTCCAAAAGGCATAATGTTAAAGATGACACATTTCTTTAATATTTTAAACAAGATTACTTTTTTTTTATTTCCACCTTTTACAGTTTCAAAATAACAAAAAAGGAAAAGGGCCCGAAGCAAAAGTTTGGGCACCCTGCATGGTCAGTATTTAGTAACACCCCCTTTGGCAAGTATCACAGCTTGTAAACGCTTTCTGTAGTCAGCTAAGGGTCTTTCAATTCTTGTTTGGGGGATTTTTGCCCATTCTTCCTTGCAAAAGGCTTCTAGTTCTGTGAGATTCTTGGGCCGTCTTGTATACACTGCTCTTTTGTGGTCTATCCACAGATTTTCAATGATGTTTAGGTCGGGGGACTGTGAAGGCCATGGCAAAACCTTCAGCTTGTGCCTCTTGAGGTAGTCCATTGTGGATTTTGAGGTGTGATTAGGATTGTTATCCTGTTGTAGAAGCCATCCTCTTTTCAGCTTCAGCTTTGTTGTAGACGGTGTGATGTTTGCTTCCAGAATTTGCTGGTATTAATTGAATTCATTCTTCCCTCTACCAGTGAAATGTTTCCCATGCCACTGGCTGCAACACAAGCCCAAAGCATGATCAATCCACCCCCGTGCTTAACAGTTAGAGAGGTGTTCTTTTCATGAAATTCTGCACCCTTTTTTCTCCAAACTTTCCTGCATCCTCACCACAAAATTCAACGTCAGAAGTTTGCAAAGGAACATCTAAACAAGCCTAATGCATTTTGGAAACAAGTCCTGTGGACTGATGAAGTTAAAATAGAATTTTTTAGCTGCAATGAGCTCTCTATCTCCTTCCTGTACTCCGACTCATCGCTGTTTAAGATATGGCCTACAATGGTGGTATCATCTGCAAACTTGTAGATGGAGTTAGAGCAGAATCTGGCCACACAGTCATGAGTATATAGGGAGTAGAGTAGAGGGCTGAGGACGCAGCCTTGTGGGGCACCATTGTTGAGAATAATCATGCCGGAGGTATTGCTGCCTATCCTCACTGATTACGGTCTGTTTGTTAGAAAGTCAAGGATCCAGTTACAGAGGGAGGTGTTGAGTCCTAGGTCTCGGAGTTTGGTGACAAGCTTGCTTGGAATTATTGTATTGAAAGCAAAGGTGTAGTCAATAAACAATAGTCTAATGTATGTGTCTTTACTGTCCAGATGCTCCAGAGCTGAGTGTAGGGCCAGGGAGATGGTATCCGCTGTAGACCTGTTTTGCCGATAGGCGAATTGCAATGGGTCCAGGTTGTCTGGTAGGCTGGAGTTGATGCACGCCATGACCAACCTCTCAAAGCACTTCATGATGGTGGATGTCAGAGCCACTGGTCAGTAGTCATTGAGGCATGCTACCTTGCTTTTCTTTGGTACTGGGATGGTAGTGGTCTTCTTAAATGAGGAGGGAACCTGAGATTGAAGCAGGGAGAGGTTGAATATGTCCGCAAATACTTCTGCCAGCTGATCAGCACAAGATCTGAGCACGCGGCCCGGGACACCATCTTGGTCAGGTGCTTTCCTCGTGTTCACTCTCCGGAAGACCGATCTTACATCCTCCACTGTGATCATAGGTTCAGCCGTGTTGGTGGTTGTCAGGGTGAATGGTGACTATCTGCTTCCTTTTTGTTCAAAACGCGCATAGAATGCATTAAGTTCATCAGGAAGGGATGCGCTGTTGTTAGCTATGCAGCCCAACTTCGTCTTGTAGCCTGTTATGGCAAGTAAGCCCTACCATAACTGACAGCTGGTCAGGGACTCTCTTTTGAGTTGATATTGCCTCTTGGCATTCCTCATAGCTTTCCGAAGGTCATACCTCGATTTCTTGTACAGATCAGGATCACCAGATTTGTGTGCAGCAGTCCTCTCCTTCAGTAAGGAGTGGATCTCCCGGTTCATCCATGGTTTCCTGTTTGGGAGCACCCGTATTGTCTTCTTTGGTACACAGTCCTCCACACACTTGCTGATAAAGTATGTGATGGTGGTGGCGTACTCATCTAGGCTGGCAGCTGAGTCTTTGAATATGGACCAGTTCACTGTCTCAAAGCAGTCATGTAGGAGCTCTTCTGCTTCCTCAGACCAGCTCTGCAAGACTCTCCATACCGGATCCTCCCGTTTCAGTTTCTGTTTGTATGCAGGGAGAAGGAGCACAGCCTGGTGGTCTGATTTCCCAAAGTGAGGACGAGGGGTATCAATTTCCCAAAGAATCATTCTGAATCCTTCAGTTCTGAAGGACTGTGCGCACAACCGTTGACCAGAATAAGGGCAGGATTGGCTGAATTTGGTAAGCATTGATTTCCTGGTCCACAAGAAGAGTTTGAAGTATGTTGTGCAGATCAGTGCTATAAAATAAGCAGATAGATATTTGCAACATTTTAATTGCCAAACAATGTCAACACTGAGACTGTGGGGCAGGAATTCACCCTCTGTTGTATGCATTAAATCACGTGCATACTGAACTCAGCTTCTGAAATTCGGTGCCATTGACTTCATCATCCACTGAGAACATAAAACAGAAGAAGGAATTCTCCCCCAGTGTATCTGCTTGCGGGATATTCATTAATGATTGCAATAGGGAACTTGAGAGAAACTTTATTACTTTGAGAGTCATTAGAATTTCATGCTCACTGCTGCAAAGGATGTTGAGGGTGGGTAGCGGTGGCAGGTAATTTATGAGGTAACGAGATAAAAAAGATACAAGAAGGAGGAATAAAAAGAAGAGGTGGCACCGCTAGTAGAGCCACTGCCTCACAGTGCCAGATCTCTGGATTCAATGCTGACCTTGAGTGCTGTCTGTGTGGAGTTTGCACATTCTCCCTCTGACTGTGTGGGTTTCCTTTGGCTGCTTTGGTTCCCTCCCACATCCCAAAGACGTGCTGGTTGGTAGGTTAATTAGCCACTGTAAATTGCCCCTATCATATAGTTGAGTATTAATGAGAATGTAGAGAGGATTTTAAAAAATGGGATTAATATAAAATAATATAAAATAGTCTAAATGGGTGGTTGATGGTTGGCATGGACTTGGTGGGCCGCAGGGCCTGTTTCTGCACTTATCTCACTATAAGTCTGTGATCCCAGCCATGATTATGTTGAACTGTGGGGCAGGCTGAGGAGCCAAAGGATTTACACCTGTTTGTATCTTTTTAAGTTCTTATGGTGTTAGGGTGGTAAAGTTTATGTGGGGCATTAACGTTGGCATGGACTAATGATCTGTATCATTATAAAACATTCTTTGCACGTACAAAAAAGGAAACTTTGTAGAGCAAATTTAAAAATTAAATAAGATAATAGTTTGAAAAAGAATTAACATTAGTGCATGCAAATGTATCAAAATGTATTTAAATGGATACAGGAAACCCTATAAAAGTCAATTTTGAACCAGTAACACCATCATTTCATGAAAGCTTATGTCATACAATTGTTGAATTACCATCCCCCAATAATTACTTCTGCATTTTTATTTTAGTGAAATGAATCTCCCTATCAAAAAATCTTGAAGTGGTACCAAACTTAAATGAAGTTCTTTTGGCTGTGTGCTACAGTTTTGCAACCTTGAATCCAAGTGAAGAAGAAATGTCCAAAATCCAACATCGGAACAGTCCAGAATCTGCAGCATTGATAATGACAGTGTTTATCATCATTACTCTATAACATGACAGTATAAAAACTTCCTTGAAGAAGTTCCCCAATAGCAGCAGAGACACGGAGGAGCAGATCAGGAGGCAGATTTTGAAGAGGTGCAAAACAAAAAACAAGGTTGTCGCCATGGGTAATTTCAACTTCCCTAATATTGATTGGCACCTCCTTAGTGTAAAGAGGATAGATGGGGGTGTTAGGAGTGTCCAGAAAGGATTCCTGACACAGTATGTGGACAGGCCGACTAGAGGAGAGGCCATACTGGACCTGGTACTAGGCAATGAGCCTGATCAGGTTTCAGATCTCTGGACGGGAGAGCATTTTGGAGACAGTGACCATAACTCCTTGACCTTTACCACAACCTTTGAGAGGGATAGGAGTAGACGATATGGGAAGGTATTTAATTGGGATGGGGGAATTATGATGCTATTAGGCAGGAACTTGGGAGCGTAAATTGGGAACTGATATTCTTAGGGAAGTGCACAACGGAAATGTGGAGGTTGTTTAGGGAGTACTTGCGTGGTGTTCTGTATAGGTTTGTCCCATTAAGGCAGGGCAAGGATGGTAGAGTGAAGGAACTGTGGTTGACAAGAGACGTAGAATATCTTGTCAAGAGGAAGAAGGAAGCTTACCTAAGATTTAGAAAGCAAGAATCAGACAGGGGTCTGGAGAGTTACAAAGTAGCCAGGAAGGAGCTTAAGAATGGACTTAGGAGAGCTAGAAGGGGGCATGAGAAGGCCTTGGTGAGTAGGATTAAGAAAAACCTGAGGCATTCTACATGTAAGTGAAGAATAGAAGGATGACTAGAGTGAAAGTAGGACCGATCAGGGAGGAAAGAGGAAATGTGTGCCTGGAGTCGGAAGAGGTAGGGGAGGTCCTTAATGAAAACTTTGTTTCAGTATTCACCAGTGAGAGAGACTTTGACATTTGTGAGAATGGCGTACAACAAACTGATGTCAATGTGAGGAGAGAGGATGTGCTGGAACTTTTGAAAAACATTATGATAGATAAGTCACTGGGGCCTGACGGGATATATCCAAGGTTATTACGGGAAGCGAGGGAAGAGATTGCTGCACCTTTGGCGATGATCTTTACATTCTCACTGGCCACAGGAGTAGTGCCAGATGATTGGAGGGTGGCAAATGTTGTTCCTTTGTTTAAGAAAGGGAGTAGGGATAACCCTGGGAATTACAGGCCAGTATGTCTTACTTCAGTGGTGGGCAAATTACTGGAGAATATTCTTAGAGACAGGATTTATGGGCATTTGGAGAAGCATAGGCTGATTAGGGACAGTCAGCATGGTTTTGTGAGGGGGAGGTTTTGCCTCACAAGCCTGATTGAATTCTTTGAGGATGTGACAAAGCACATTAATGAAGATAGAGCAGTGAATGTGGTGCACATGGATTTCAGTAAGGCATTTGATAAGGTACCTCATGTAAGGCTCATTCAGAAAGTCAGGAGGCATGGGATTCAGGGAAACTTGACTGTGTGGATTCAGAATTGGCTCGCCCATAGGAGACAGAGGGTGGTGGTAGATGAAGTGTATTCTGCCTGGAGGTCTGTAACCAGTGGTGTTCCACAGGCACCTGTTCTGGGACCCCTGCTCTTTGTGATTTTTATAAATGACTTGGATAAGGATCTGGAAAGGTGGGTTAGTAAGTTTGCAGATGACACGAAGGTTGGTGGTGTTGTGGATAGTGTAGAAGATTGCTGCTGTAGGTTACAACAGGACATTGATGGGATGTAGAGCAGGGCTGAAAAGTGGCAGAGGGAGCTCAACCCAGAAAAGTGTGAAGTAATACATTTTGCAAGATTGAATTTGAAGGCAGAATACGAGGTTAATTGCAGGACTCTTAGCAGTGTGGAAGAACAGAGGGATCTTGGGGTCCATGTCCATAGATCCCTCAAGGTTGTCAAGCAATTTGATAGGGTTGTTAAGAAGGCATATGGTGTGTTGGCCTTCATTAGTTGGGGTATTGAGTTCAAGAGCTGCAAGGTAATGTTGCAGCTCTATAAAACTCTAGTTGGACCACACTTGGAGTATTGTGTTCAGTTCTGGGCACCTCATTATAGGAAGGATATGGAAGCTTCAGAGAGGGTGCAGAGAAAATTTACTGGGACGCTGCCTAGATTGGAGAGCAGGTTGAGCGAGCTAAGGCTTTTCTCTTTGGAGCAAAGGAGGATGAGAGGCGAATTGATAGAGGTGTACAAGAAGCATTGATCAAGTGTACTGTCAAAGCCTTTTCCCAGGGCGAAAATGGATAATATGAGGCGGCATAATTTTAAGGTGATTGGATGAAGGTATTGGTGGGTGTCACACAGAGAGTGGTGGGTGCGTGGACTGCACTGCTGGCAGAGATGGTGAAGATAGATACATTAGGGATATTTAAGAGACTCTTAGGTAGGCACATGAATGATAGAAAAATGCAGGACTATTTAGGAGGTAAGAGTTAGATAGATCTTAGAGCAGGACGAAATGTTGGCACAACATCATGGTCAAAGGGCCTGTAATGTTCTATGTTCTAATACCTCCACTGACTCCTGGGAACCTGCAGCCCTTGACCACTTAATGTACAGAAGAAGCATTTGGGATGGTTTCAAGAACCTCAAGGCTGTGCATTGGGAACACATGAAGGCCTTGTGTAAAAGGCAGAAGGATCACACCACATCACAAACTATCCACTTACCCCTCAGTCACCTCCTGTCCCATCTAACACAGCATACCATAACAACATTATCTGTCTCTCCCTTATAATTAAAAGCAAATTCTAATCCTCCTGCTCCTTATATCACTTTGTCTGTCATATGAAAGAATTTTCCACACATAGGAATGGATAGCACCATGGTTATTTCTGAACATGAGTGAGTTGGCTGTTGTATTAACTCAGGTTGCAGAGCTTCATTTACAGTCACAAGCAACTGATCACCGGAATACAATCTTCAAAATAATTATTAATGTCAACCCACGGCCCTTTGAAGAATGCTTGTAGATGTCGCACTGTGGTTACGTGACGTGCTAGGCATTTGTTAATTTTTGTGTTTAACTGTACAATCTATTCCTGGGAAGCATGTCTTCTCCCTTAGTATTTGTTTAGTTTGCACAATTCCTTGAGGACTTTCAACGTTGAAATGAATTCCACTAACTGCGGACTGGCAATGCCATTACTAGTGGCACAGTATTGGAGGTAGATACAATTTTAACTTCATCATGAACTTTGTGAAAATCATATTCAATTCTATCATCTATTTCCACTTTTATGACTGAATTGCTGTTTTAGACAGGGATAGAACAACATCTTGCTTCATTGAAGTTTTCATTCCATTTAGTGTCATCACCTTGTGTATTCATGCTCACATAATAAATATGTTGTTCTGCAACCTTCTCCTTGTGATAAGTGGAGTCATTTTTCAGCAAGGGATGGCCATGAAAGGTAATTGTCAGGATTTAACTTCCTTGGCTGACATGTGACATGGTAATCATACTCTTGGCACTTAAGTATCCGAAGTTTGATGCAGGTGGATCAAACACTGGATACTTAAGATCCAAGAGAATGATTGGATTGTTCAACAGACCAGCAAGGCTAGTCAGATGCAGTTTCAAAGCTGTTATCATATAGATGTAGATAAAAACATGAGGTGCCCAAAAGACTGACCTTGCTTCTCATACTATCTATGAATAATAGTGTTCAGCATTCCACCTGTTATTATGAGATCTGACAGGCTTTGGTTTTCTTTGCAAAAATAGTACCAAGATCAACAGGGCTCTCATCTCCAACCTCTGCATCACAGTAAGCAGTAGCACACTTAGCAGTTAAACACTGTTTGATCAAGCGAACTGCAAATTAGTGGGTTTTAGTCCATTCCTATTTTGTTGATGTTTTGGTTAGATGGTGCAGGGAAGGTCACAACATAGTGAAGTCAGGAATGAATCGTCTGTGAGGGATGATGAGCCCAAACAAACAGCGAACCTCAGGCACATTGGTTGGTCAGCAGCATTGGCAATAACTTGGATTTTCTTTGGCTCTGGTGGGAGACAATCACCACAGGAGACATGACTGAAGAATTGGATGCTCTGCTCACTGAGCAAACATTTGTCTCCATTCAGTGTAAGGAATGCACTCTCCAAGTTGATGCAAATGTACTTCAAGTCACATTTGGAGTTCATTCCCTGAAAGACTATATTTCAGTAAGTCATCACTGATGTTCAGTATCCATTCATGTCCTTTGAGAGCAAACTGTGTGAGGTGCTGAAACTATATACACACAGTCTTAAAAAGGAAATACCTGGAATATTCTTAAAAAGGAAATAAATTAAGATAGCATAACAATACAGTTTGAAATAACCATTTATATAATTTGATTTGTTCCATGTGAGGAAAGCCGTTATATGTAATCTGACAATTTCATCTTGTGTAACCGCTCCACTACTTAAAAGCTTTTGAAAGAATCATTTCTGTCCTTATGGAAATCTACCACATCTGTTCTTGATTTAAGTCCTCAACATTCAGGAAAGCCTGAACATACTTCCACAACATTTCAATTATTCCAATGGAAGGACAAAGCTAGTTAAATATAGCAGTGGATATATCTTATGTCTTCAGTTGAATGAATCTTTCAAAAATGGACATAACTTATTCTGTTGTTCCTAGTTAGAACAGCACTCAAGCTGCAAATCACTCTAAGTGTTTTACTTGTGGCCCTGCCAACTTACACATCTTCTGATCCACTATAACCCATAATGTGAAGACTTCCCGGCCAGAGAGTTTTGCCCCTCCTTCACAAAATGCAATCAAGCAGCTGAAATCAGGGTACTGATGATCAAGTAAAACAGGAACAATTGTACAAATCCAAGAAAGCATTCAGTGTTTGGAGCCACACTGTCTTTCTCACAAGGTTGCTAATCACTTCTACCTTTGTAATGTGACTGATGGGACTTGTTTGCTTTTGACATCTGATTTACTTGCCAAGTTAAACCAACATGGGATTGCAGATCTCCATTCACTAACATGCTAAAAGGATAATGTAATTTGTAAAATAAAAGCATTGCATTTATATGGAGTCCTTTATGACTGCAGGATGTCAAAAAGCACTTTCCAGCCAGTCACTGTTGTAATGCAGCAAACTAGCAGTACAAATATTGGCATGCATTCAAGGTGAGAGGGGGTAGGTTCAGAACAGATGTCAGGGGTATGTTTTTTACTCAGAGAGTGGTGGATGCCTGGAATGTGTTGCCTCATAGGGTGGTGGATGAAAATTCATTGGGGGCTTTTAAGAGGGGCTTGGATAGGCACGTGAATGAGAGGAAAATAGAGGGATATGGACATTCTTTCGGTAGGAGGGAATAGCTATGTCAGCACAACATAGTGGGCCTAAGGGCCTGTTCTATGCTGTACTGTTCTATGTTCTATATCCAACCAACTTGCCCAGGTTTAATGGGGCAAAAGTTGTGCAGAGTCTGCACCAAAATAAGTCAGCATAAGGCATGATCAAAACTAGGCTTTAAATCTACTTTTAACCAGGAAGATGACCATGGGCATCTGCCACCACCCCAGAACTGAGGCAACCCATTAGCCAAGAGGCCATTGATGTTATGGGTGGGAAAATGATAGTGGCAGGCTTGCACGAGAGGGGAATACACTTGATGGGAAGTTGTAGAGTTCTTGAAATTCCAGAGAAGTGAAAGTTAACTTGGATGGCAGCATAACATGAGCGAATAGTTAATTATCAATGTATTTTACATTCTGATACTTTTTTCCTGCAATAGTTCACAATAAGCTTGGTGATTCATCATTCCTTGTTCAGCATCTTTGCCCAAGATCAATTTCAGGCCCAATTCTGAAAGCTATCTCTCTTCAGAGAGCATAGATCACAGACAAGAAAAGCATCCTCAGTTGCATGCATTGACCACACTCTATTATGTGAGAAATTTCAGTCAAACTGGTGTCAAAACTAAAATCATTTTCGGTATGATTCACATTATTTGTGTCAGGCATGCAGGTGCAATGGAGTGGCTGAGAGAGGTGACGGAGAGCTAGAACTGAATGCCGTCAGCCTCTGCTTTTGGGGCATGCAAAATTCTTCTGCATTAATTGTTTTGTGATTAATAATTTGTGGTATTTTAATGAAAATTATCTCTGTCCTGACTTCTAAACTTTAATTCCAAATATAGCAAAATGGGAGAAAATCATCCCATTTGGCTCCATATTGCTGATGACAGTTGTTATCTTCAAATAGCCATTTGTTGAGATGAATTTTGCATGGATGCAAAGAAATTTAAGGATGTAATCTAATAGAAGGGATCAAATGGTGACGTAAAAAAGTGAGTCTGATGCTCAAGAAGTTTCAATATGTCATCTGAACCCAGAGGTTATATTACCGTTTTAAACTTATGCCCTGGTATCTGTTATTTTATACAAAAGATGTGGTTTAAGGTTCAAAATGCTAAGCTGTGCTTCTTTCACCTCTCACTCAACCAGGTTACTAAATGAAGGATTTGCGGTGGTGCAATTAAATCAAAATGATTGAAATTAATATATAAAAATGGAAATTGAGCTAAAAGCAAGAAAACGGCTTTGTAAATAGAAACAGTAAATGCTTTAGACGCGATTCCTGCTATCACCAAAAATAATGGATAATGTACACTCAGTTCAGACCAGTCTGCTACCTAGAATCTGTGCAGTAAAATATCCCAGCAGTTTTATCAGAAAAGTAATTTATACCAAGCTTCATAAAGAGACGGGTAAGCAAAGGCCTAGTCAGAAGCTAGTAAGTTATAAGGAGCCACTTAAGAGAGAACTAACAGGTAAAAATCAGAGAGTTAGGGAGGGTATTCCAGAGTTTGGTGCTTAGGCACAGCTGCCAACATGTGGCAAAGGAAAATGGGCATGTTCAAGGAGCCATGGGCCCATGAAATTAGAGAGTGTAGTTTGCAAGGTTAGATACGCAGTAGAATGCATAACTAGATTGGAGTGCAGGCTTTATGCAGACACACAACTCCACCTGATAGACTCTGTGATCTGCACTCCTGGCAAATGAGAGATTCCCCACATCCTGGTACTCACATCTCTAGTGACCCAGGTTCAATCCTGAACTTGGGTGCCATGTAGAGTCTGCATGTTCTCCCTATGACTATATTGCTGGGTGTTCCGGTTCCCTCCCACATTACAAAGGCAAGTTAGCAGATGAATCGGTTAGAATAAATTACCCATTAGTGCAAGTGGCAATAGAGTCAAAGGGGCATACACGTTGAAAGGGAAGAGGGTTAGGATTGCTCTGCTGGATGCCACTATGAAGGGCCAAATGGCCTCCTTCTGTGCCAAAGTAATACAGGTTTCTGCACACATTAGGCTTGACTGGGTGACCCTATCAATCAGTAAAATTGATTAGTGCTCAGAGCTCCTTTTATTATCTATGTTTTAGAAGCTATTTTCTGCCAAGCCAAGGGCAGGGAGTAGGATTAATTGGAGAGTGTTTTCAAAGAGCCGACATGCATACACAATGGGCTGAATAGTCTTCTTCTGTGCTACATCCCTCTGGGATTCTAAGTTGTTCTGTTGGCTTCTGGAATTCTTCTCTTAGCTGCTGGTCAAGAATAGTCTGGGTGACATGCATTTGATTACCCCTTTGCTTTAACTTTTCCTGTTACTTAACTCCCCACTTGTAATGCTGTAGTGGGAGCTACAACAATTCCCGATTTAAAATATTGCAAAGTTATACTGATGTCAATTAAATAAAAGTACCACGCCGTGTTAACTTTTAAAATGCAAGTAACATAAATAAAAAATTAAATAACTAGCTTCAGTTTGTCTGTCTGTGATGAGATCACTTTCTTAGGAGCCGTTAAAAAGTGTTTTTACATGAAACTTAAATTACTTATTTGTTCATGTTCAAAGCAAATGAATATTAAGTTCAAGGAAAACTGTTGTGCAGTTAACCAAATATATCAGTGATTTTGTTTTAAACGGATATTAATTACTTGAATATTATGATTTGCAAGCGATGAGGTTATTGAGACATTCAGACATTTTCCTCTGAATATGAAATGCGGAAAAAAAATTAAATTACACATTGGCAGTAACTTGAGCTGAGGAGACCGGTTTTCTTTTGTAAATCCAGTCAGTCTAGTCTATTCAAATATCTGGCCGAGTCCAGCCCATTATGTTCCATTTAATTCGCTGTACAATAGAACCTGAAGTCATGATGAATGACAAGGCCATACATGAAAACAATCAGCAGATCAAAATGCAAAGGCAACAATTGGCTTCAGACTTATTTATTTGGGCCCTTATTGTTCTCTCCTGCTATAGACTAAATGGTGTATATTTATACAGACCTTGCTGTGTAGCTCAATTGGTAGAGCATTGGATGTCTATTTACAGAGCCTAATTTCTGTTGTTTGAACTTGGTTGTCCTCTGTGGATGACATTTGTTTTCTCCTCATTCTCAGCCAAGTCACTAGATGGAGCTCACTTTATGAGAGCTTGATGGTGGTTCAGACAGTAAAAAGGATAACAAACTACCAAACTGCAAGTCATCCAACAACCCTATCTCCTGTTGGCTAATTCAGATTATCATTGAAGGCACTGTAGTTTTTAGGGTGACTTACCTCTGGTTTGGAAGGCTTTGGATCCCATAGCAGGCAGTGAGAGCTGACAGTCAAGTGTAGCACTCCTTGATTCTTCCTCTGTATGAACTTTTTAAACTGTGACCCTGTCTGGCAGTGTAGATGTATTAGTGATCCAGTAGACTGAGGGGGCAGAATTCTCAAGTGTGCTGGCCAATGTAACTCACTCAATTAAGTCCAATTAAAATTGATTAACTGGCATTTATCTTGCTGCTGTCTGTTGAATATTGATATGTTCACCTACATAATAGTCAGGGGACTTCAGAAAATAATGGAGTGGATTATGCTTGGTTAGGCCCACTGAATGGAATTGGCCTTCTGCATCCTTGAGTTAAACAAATGATGATGAGATGAAACAGTAAAGAGGCCCCGCCTCTAAAATGCCTAGAAATCCAATGAAAAAAGACAAAGACGTGAGTAGAGCCAGTGTCAAAGCTCTCATTAGCTCTAACATTTTCTAAATGTCTGACATCCAGTCATTTAAAATTGAAGAAAATAATTTAAAACATAAAAGCACATAAAAATCCTTAAAATATTAAACTGAATTTCAGTAATTTAAATAAAAGTAGCTTACTTCCCCTTCACCTTTCTGAACTTCTGCCCTACAATCCCCTTTGAAGTCAAAGTGGTCTCAGATCCTGTGCAGTTCTGATGCGTTGCAGGACCTGAGTGGCAGTGCCACAAAGTAATCCTGAAGATTCTCAATGAGATGGGGCCCCACCACTGAATTGCATGGGAAACCCAGTGGCAGAGCAAATAACAAAAGTGTCACAGCACATGAATTTAATTCTGGCTTCTTACGTCGGATGACTGAACATAGGCAGTTCTGTTCAGGACCATCATTACAGCCAACATGATTTGGCCCATTGTGTGAGCCCAATTCCATCCATTTTAACTGGTTACAACATACACAAGTCCACATATTATTTATTGATATAAACCACTATCCAGCTAAACCCACCCAACTGGCTGACCATATGGGGATTGATGTTAATTTCTACCCCCCACCCATCTTCCCAGGTCATTTAGGGATAGTGGGGTTTCAGACCAATTCACACCCACCCCCACCCTAATACATCATTGTAATTTACCTTTAAATAGGCACAGCAGATTGGGGGGAAAAGTCACCAAAATTTAATTCCATCACAGTCTGATGCCTTCATTTAGCCAAACACACCATTTTGTCTTTGACCATGGCTCACACAGTTTCTGGCCATCGGTGAAATCACTGCAGTGCTAGAAGAGCAAGTGTCCCTTTTATAAATACTTCAAAATATCATTGTGAACCAAGCAGTGAACTCCTTCCCCACTCCCATCACCCACTACGGCTCCATTGGGATGACTTGGGGGTTTTCCCTTGCCTCTGGCTTACCCCTACCTTTCACCATTCCTAACCAGCTCCAACCCCTTTTTGACCTTTCATTGATAGTGACCATTTACAAGGGTCCCCCTGAAACCTGCCTCATTTCCCACCCTATTTGGTGAGCTTCATATTATTCTCACAAACCTCATGCAAGAGTAAAGCTTGGCACGTGAAAATATAATGCAACCTAAAATCACATATTTTACAAGGAAGTGGGGGAGATGACACCACTTTGCTCCCTGCATGTCTGATTCCCAATTTCTGGTCAAAAATCAGCACCATAATGCGTTGGTAATAATAAATGTGTAACAAAGTTGTCACTGAAAAAGATGGTGAGAAATTTAACCAAATCAATTATGGTGAAGTTGAAATGATACACAAAAGGATCAACAATAGTGTTTACCTCTCAGTGGTTTCCGGTGTACGTTGAGTTAATATATGGCAGCTGAGGAGATGATGGGAGCCCTGAGCCAGAACCCTTTGTTAGATTACTATGGGCATGGTATACTAGAATAGTGATGGCTAATATTTAGTAAAGAGAGGATAAGGTCCACAATAACAATACTCCATGTAAAGAGTTTAATATTAAGCACTTGGGTAAGCTACTAGGGGCTAATGGACTCCTGTGGAATTTACCCAAGAAAGACTTAACTCCTTCAAGAGAAAGAAGGTGAGGAGAAAACTGAAGCACAAAAATCATTGAATGTCCATGTATTGTAACCTGACCTGTTAAGTTCCTCCGGCATTTTGTGTGCATTGCTCCAGATTCCAGCATCTGCAGAATTTCTTGTGTCTCCGTCTGGCTTCTCTTGCTGTGATGTTGTCAGTCCATGTATTCTGTAACTTGCCACGCAAAGTATTTAACAAGCTACATTGGCAAAGTCACGTGCAGGACCGTTTTGGAATACTTTACACTTGCCTGGATGAGTACATCTTCAACAGCTCTTCAAAGCTTGATGCCATCCAGGACAAACTAGACCACTCATTGGCATCCCACACACCACCCTAAACATTCATTTATTTCTTTACCAGTGCACTGTGGCTGCAGTGTGTACAATTTACAAATGTACTATAAACAATCTGCTGGAGGAACTCAGAGGGTTGAGCAGCATTTGTTGGGGGAGGTGGGGGGTTTGGGGAAGTCCCGATGCAGGACCTCAACCCAAAACATCAACAATTCCTTTCCCCCCAAGGATGCTGCTCGACCTGTTGAGTTCCTCCAGCAGATTGTTTGTTGCTCCAGATGCCAGCATTTACCGTCTCTTGTGTCTACAATTGTACTACAGTTACTTGCCTTAGGCTACTCTGATGCACTTCCCAAATCCACAACCTCTACCACCAAGATGGACAAGGACAACAGGCCATTGGGAACCCCTTCACGTTGCACACCACCCTGACTTGGAAATATATCATTACTATTTTCATCATCACTGAGTCTCAGTCGTGCAACCCCCATCCAACAGTAATGTGGGGGTGGCCTGATCTGCTGAGTTCCTCCAGCATTTCTTGTGAGTAATATGAGGGTACCTTCACCAGAAGGACTGCACTGGTTCAGGAAAGTGTTTCAACACAAACTTCTCAAGGGGAATTAGAGACAGGCAGTAAATGCTGGCCTTGGATTAAAAAAAAAGGTCTGTGAGTAGATCTTATCACGGCACAAAAACTAAGTGTTTTTAGCTTGGCAGCAAACCAGACGCATCTAAGTGTCCATCTAATGCCTGGATACAGACTATAATGTTTCTTTCAGAGCATGTTATCGTTTGGGTCCATCAGTGGTTATGAAGAAACTGAGAAAGCCTACTTAAAGGGGAACTCATGACTCACTAAGTAACAACTGTTTGACTTAGTGGAGCTACTTGTTTATTTCACATTGACACCGTATCAATAAAATAAGATTACCTCCCTGTGAGGAAGCCTGGTGAGATGAGATGATAGATATCCTTGCAGCTACATCATCATCTTCATGAACATTGAAGTACTGAAGGGCTTCTCACCTTTCCACCAATATCAGTTTGTTGACCAATATAGACCCGTTAGTAATGTATATCATGGATGAAAACAAATACCAGGTTACAGATTAAAAAGACAACTACTGACCCATAACTACTTAATCATGAAAATGTAATGCCAGTTGTAACTGAGGAAGGAATAATGGATATTCTTGAGATGAGTCTACCTAATTTACTTCTACTCACACAGTATAGGAGACTATGTATTTGTAGCTTTGGGGAAACATAAATAGTTGGATCATGACTCAGTGGAATGGAGAACAAAACTCTTCCAGAATACCAATGATTAGTTGCTTCCATTTTTATGTGATCTGCCTGCACCAATTGTGCGAAGTATCAATCGGTAATCCTGGGCTATCAGTTCAGTGATCTGTGTGAGAAGAACATGAATTGTATTAGTAAGGCTGAATCATTGATTGACTATTCCCAGCAAGGAGTGGAGCTGAGGGGAATTGCTGGCTGCGGCTCTGGCAGCCCTCAAATCTAATTTAACATCCACCAAAGTTTCCAAGCTATTAGTCCCAATGTGTATCACTCTGCACAGAAAGCATATTTTCAAGGAATCAACCCTAACTGTTTGTGATTATAATGATGGAACTTTTGCAGCAGACATTCTTCAGGTCACATTGATGTAACTGGGAGCAGCACATTTATCATCTGTGTATATCTGAGTAGCTGTTGTGATATGGATTGGATGAAGAATGGCTCACCAGAAATCAAGTTAAAAAAATAACAAAAATTATCTTTATTCAGTCCAGTATAAAATCTTCCAACCTCCTCAGCTGGCAATTAATTCTGCTCTCTGTTTCACATTCGTCACCCCTAGTATATTTGGTCATGCAGTATTACTAAACCACAGAACAGTGTTTACTCTAAAAATAAAACTCTTGTTACTGATGATTTGTGAACAATATGCACACCTAATGATTCTGACCCACTGAGGTTGCAACCTTTTAAAAGTGGCTATTTGTGCTGCTTCTCAACAAAGATTTTTTCACCTACATTCTACAGTACATGCAACACATTCCTGTTCTTTACACTACATCTAATTTTGTGCCATAACCTGATGCTATTTCTCGACACATAACAAATCAGTTATGAGTGTTGGAATCCAGTGCATCTATTAAACAAATTAACCTGCTTTACAGATCCGTGGTTCACTGAGAGTGCAACATATCCACGGTATGTTGTGAGGAGTCACCAAGAATAATTACACACAAGTCAGTAATTCTGAGGCTACATAGAAGTACCAAGCAATCTGATGGAGGAACTCAGTGGGTCGAGCAGCATCTGTGGGAGGAAAGGAAATGTCGACGTTTCAGGTTGAAACCATCCATCAGTCCTGATGCAGGGTTTCGACCGGAAGCATCGACAATTCCTTTCCTCCCACAGATGCTGCTCAACCCATTGAGTTCCCTCAGCAAATTGTTTGTTGCTTCAGATTCCAGCATCTGCAGTCTCTTGTGTCTACATAGAAGTACAGTTATAAGATGTTAACCCTGTGTTTTATTAAGGACATTGCTAAATGCCACATGTCAAATAACTTACTTCTGAAGTGTAACTTCTTTCTTACAGGTAATGTCATTAACTTGCACACAGCAATACAGGCATGGTAGTGTAGCAGTTAGCATAACATTATTGCAGTGCCAGCGACCCGGGTTCAATTCTGGCCGCTGTATGTAAGGAGTTTGTATGTTCTCCCCGTGACTGCGTGGGTTTCCTCTGGGTGCTCTGGTTTCCTCCCACATTCCAAAAACGTACTGGTTAGGAAGTGGTGGGCATGCTATGTTGGCGCCAGAAGCGTGGCGACACTTGCGGGTTGCCCCCAGAACATTCTATGCAAAGATGCATTTCACTGTGTGTTTCAATGTACATGTGACTAATAAAGAAATCTTAAGATGGATAACAAGCTTACTGGTGTTGGTGCTATTGGCTGAGGGAGGTATATTATCTAGAATACCCAGTGAAATCCTTGCACTATTTTGAATGATGCCTCGGGACTATTTAGCTAGGAAGCTTGATAGGATGAAAGTTTATGCTAACTGCCAGATGGCACCTTCGGTAACCTAACTCTCCCTCAGTAATTCAGTGAAGTGAATGTCAACTAAGGTTATAGACATGATCTCACAAATTTGTGAGTCATAGTTAAATTCAGGTTGTTATCATCATCAACAGCTTTTCTCACCAACTCCCACATTACCTGCTGGCTGGGAGAAATAATAAAGTCAAACATAATATCAATTGTTACTTGCTCTTTTAAATATTTGGTTAACCTGACTAGATCAGAACCAATACAAGAGATAAACTTATTTGACTTTGTCCTTGTCAATCTACCTGGGGCAGGGCATTTGTTGAAGTCCTTGTGGAGACAAAATCTCATCTTCACACTGTGGACACTGTCCATTGTGCTGTGAGGCACTACAAACCTGCACGGTGGCACAGATGTTAAGGTTGTTTCCTTACAGTTCCAGGGCCTGTGTTTGATCCTGACTTCAGCTACTGTCTGTGTAGTCTCCATAACCGTGTGGGTTTCCTCCCAGATCCCAAAGACATGTTGATAGGGTAATTGGCCACAGTAAATTATCCTTGCGTGCAGGGTAATAGCAAAATGAATCAAAGGGGAATTTATGGGCATCTGAGCAAAAGAATAGGTTGCAGGAGTACAGGGAAATAAGACAAGAGGGCATGCAATGCATAGGATTGCTCTACTGAGTCCAGCCTACTTTGCAATAGGCTGATTCAATATCTCTTCCGGTGTTGTATAAAATTAATCAATTTTACTATTTACATAGAAAAAAAAGGACTGCAGATGCTAGAATCTAGATGAAAAGCACTCTTAATGCTGAAGGAACTTAGCAGGCCAGGCAGCATGTGTGGAGAAAAGCAGGCGGTCAACATAAGGGCTTCCCCTTTTCCTATCTTCAGTCCTGAAGAAGGGTCCTGACCTGAAACTTTGACAGAATGCTTTTCATCACGGATGCTGCCTGGCCTGCTGAGTTCCTCCAGCATCAGAGTGTTTTTACTATTTACATACAGTATGTACAGTGGCATGCAAAAGTTTGGGCACCACTGGTCAAAATTTCTGTTACTCTGAATAGTTAAGTGAGTGGAAGATGAACTGATCTCCAAAAGTCATAAAGTTAAAGATGAAATATTCTTTTCAACATTTTAAGCAAGATTAATGTGTTATTTTTGTTTTGTACAATTTTAGAGTGAAAAAAAGGAAAGGAGCACCATGCAAAAGTTTGGGCACCCCAAGAGATTTGAGCTCTCAGATAACTTTTACCAAGGTCTCAGACCTTCATTAGCTTGCTAGGGCTATGGCTTGTTCACAGTCATCATTAGGAAAGGCCAGGTGATGCAAATTTAAAAGCTTCATAAACACCCTGACTGCTCAAACCTTGTCCCAACAATCAGCAGCCATGGGCTCCTCTAAGCAACTGCCTAGCACTCTGAAAATTAAAATAAATGATGCCCACAAAGCCGGAGAAGGATATAAGAAGATAACAAAGCATTTTCAGGTAGCCGTTTGTAATGTAATTAAGAAATGGCAGTTAACAGGAACAGTGGAGGTCAAGTTGAGGTCTGGAAGACCAAGAAAACTTTCCGAGGAAACTGCTCATAGGATTGCTAGAAAGGCAAATCAAAACCCCCATTTGACTGCAGAAGACCTTCAGGAAGATTTAGCAGAATCTGGAGTGGTGGTGCACTGTTCTACTGCGCAGCGACACTTGCACAAATATGACCATCATGGAAGAGTCATCAGAAGAAAACCTTTCCTGCGTCCTCACCACAAAACTCACAGTCAGAAGTTTGCAAAGGAACACCTAAACAAGCCTGATGCATTTTGGAAACAAGTCCTGTGGACTCATGAAGTTAAAGTAGAACTTCTTGGCCGCAATGAGCAAAGGTATGTTTGGAGGAAAAAGGGTGCAGAATTTCATGAAAAGAACACTTCTCCAACTGTTAAGCATGGGGGTGGATCGATCATGCTTTGGGCTTGTGTTGCAGCCAGTGGCACAGGGAACATTTCACTAGTAGAGGGAAGAATGAATTCAATTAAATACCAGCAAAATTAAACATCACACTGTCTGTAAAAAAAAGCTGAAGATGAAAAGAAGATGGCTTCTACAACAGGATAATGATCCTAAGCACACCTCAAAATCCACAATGGACTACCTCAAGAGGTACAAGCTGAAGGTTTTGCCATGGCCCTCACAGTCCCCCGACCTAAACATCATCGAAAATCTGTGGATAGACCGCAAAAGAGCAGTGCATGCAAGACGGCCCAAGAATCTCACAGAACTAGATGCCTTTTGCAGGGAAGAATGGGCGAAAATCCCCCAAACAAGAATTGAGAGACTCTTCGTTGGCTACATAAAGCATTTACAAGCTGTGATACTTGCCAAAGAGGGTGTTACTAAGTACTGATCATGCAGGGTGCCCAAACTTTTGCTTCGGGCCCTTTTCCTTTTTTGTTATTTTGAAACTGTAAAAGATGGAAATAATAGTGTAATCTTGTTTAAAATATTAAAGAAATGTGTCATCTTTAACTTTATACTTTTTGGAAATTAGGTCATCTTTTACTCGCTTAGCTATTCATAGTAACAGAAATTTTGACCAGGGGTGCCCAGACTTTTGCATGCCACTGTATGCTGCATTATTAGGAGTGCAATTCTATTTCAACTTCTATTTTCAATGAAGGATACTATTTAAATACATCTAATCTATGCAATAAGGAAAAATCAAAATTGTACTACTTGAATTATTTCTGTTGTTACATGTACACAAATAGACATATCAGTATTCAATGTTTACACCCAATAGTCCTGTGTATAATATTGCCATGGTTGTTAAGTGGCTGATCACTTTACACTGACTGGGCTCATTAAAAATGAAATGCATTTAGGGAAAAAATGCATAATAAAACATTTCAGATTCCTATGAAAGGAAAATTTGTGTCAGCTGAGCATGAAATGAGGAAATGGTGGGTTGAAGGGTGAGAGGGACGACAACAGCAGAATTAAAGGGAAGATCTGAGCAGAGCCGGGAACATTATTCTGAGGATGAGCAAATTTGCAAAGGTAGAGCAGGTTTATATAGGCAAAAGCCCCAAAAAATCCTCTATTTTACAGTTGTGGGAAATTACAGCTCATCTAAAACATCTGGTTGAAGTAATAATGAGAAAGCATCACACCATTTGTTTACACCAGCAATTAACTGAAGACTACAAGGGTACGTAGGTGCCACAGCATGCACTGTAGTGTAGCAGTTAGCGTAACACTATTACAGCACCAGTGACCCAGGTTCAATTCCAGCCGCTGTCTGTAAGGAGTTTGTATGTTCTCCCTGTGACTGCGTGGGTTTCCTCTGGGTGCTCCGGCTTCCTCCCACATTCCAAAGACGTATGGGTTAGGAAGTTGTGGGCATGCCATGTTGGTGCCGGAAGCGTGGTGACACTTGTGCGCAGCCCCCAGAACACTCTATGCAAAATATGTATTTCACTGTGTGTTTCGATGTACATGTGACTAATAAAGAAATCTTATCTTACCTTATTTAGTAATCCAGAGACCTGGACTAATAGAGTTCAGATTCCAAATGGCAGCTATGGAAAAAAAACATCTCTCTCTCTACCATTACTATCAAGGTCAGGGGAATCACCCCTGGTTCAATGAGAAGTACAGAAAAGCTTGCTGGGAGCAACATCAGGCCAGAATGATTGAGGTGCCAGCCTAGCGAATCTGCAATACAGAACTACTAGCATACTAAACAAAAACAGACTGAAGCTCAAGTCATAATGGTGCTGGACAACTGAACAGCTAATAGGAGGAGGAGGGTCTAAGAACGTCCCCTCCACAGTGACAGCAGGGCCCAGGACGTGAGTATTAAAGGAAAGGCTGAACTATTTGCAGTTGTATTCAGCCAGAAGAAGTGAATAAATGATCTGTCTTGTATTCCTCCTGAAATCATCACTTTCACAAAAGTCAGTCTCGAACCAATTTGATTCACCAAAAAACAGCTGAGAGCACTGGAAGCAGAAAAGGCTACAGGGCTAGGCAACGTCACAGCCATTGCACTGAAGACTTGCACTCCAGGATTAGCTGCACTTCCAGCCAACATTGTGGCAAGCAATATTTGGGCCACAAGAGTGTCAGGTAATGACCACCTCCAACAAGAGAGTCTTGAACTATCTACCAGGGCATTACCATCGCTGAGTGCTCCATCATCAATATCCTGGGAGTCAACCTTCACCAGAAACTCAACATAAATACTGTGGCTACAAAAGCACAGAGGCTGAGCTTCTTGCCACCAATGACACATGTCTTGACACCGCGAGGCCTTTCCACCATCTACAAGGCACAAATCTGGAGTGTGATAGAATACACTCCACTGGCTCAGATGAGTGTAATGCTGACAACTCTTGAACACTGACACCATCCAAAACAATGCAGCCTGCTTGTTTGGCATCCCATCAACCACCTTGAATATTCATTCTATCAACCACTGGCGCAGAGTGGCTGGAGTGCACTGCAGTTACTCACCCAGGCTTTGAATGGGTTATTCGGCAGAGAAATGGCTTGGCAGAAAGGACCTGTTTGACAAGGGAGCAGCTGTAATGTGTTGTCACAGTACTGCAGCTTGGTAGGATTCTCACTTCTAATTCCAGAGGCTCTAGCTCCACTTTATCAACTTGAGAAATTAATTCAAGCTGATACTCCAGTGCCATTCCAGAGCATGCTGCTGAATTGCGGGTGCTGACTTCCAGCTGAGATATTAAATTAAGGCCACCTACCCTCTTCTGTGGATATAAAGAATCCATGGCACTATTTCAAAGAGGAACAGAGTATCCACCCAATGAATTGGCCAACATTTATCACTTATCCAACACAACTAAAACAAGTCATCCAGTCATTGACTCATTGCTGTTTGTTGGAACAAATTTTTCAGATATTCACTGCCATATTTCAGAAATTGAAACATTTACAACACTTCATATATATTTCCTTGGTTGCAAAGTACTTTAGGAAATCAAAGTGGTGTCACAAAATTGCATGTCAATCCTTTTTCACCAATAATTTTAAATTGCATTTAAATATTTCAAATATTTTCTGCCTGGCTGGTGGTGGAGGTTTCTGACTTCATTCCAAACCACTGACGAGTTTCAGCATCTGTTTTCCAACCTGTCCCTGAGTAAGCAAGGCCACAGATTCTCACAACATGTACCTATCCTTTCCAACAGGGAATACGGGACAGTTCTAATTGTGTGAATCCTTCTGTAGTCAATTGCACTGTTCCTGATCCAGTGCATTGGCAGATGTCAGAAATTCAATGAAATACTGGATATTATGCAAGTGGCAGAAATCCATTGGGATTACATCATATAGCACAAACTGCCAAGTGAATAAGCTTCTTATTATGCTTTAGCTGAATTAACCCACTTTGTTTGGATTTTTCTTCCTCATAGTCTATATCGCTGATTTTTTTTTCCAGGAGCTTCCCTAGAGGTTGTCCTATCTGCCACTTTTGGGTCACATTCAGGTTGGGGTTTGCATGGATCATCTGCCGGTGTCACAGATTTCATTCAGGAAAACCTGTCAGGAAATATGCTCTTGTGTCACAAAGATAGTTCCTATTCTGAAATACTATCTCACTGAATGAAAATGCCACTGATCAAAACAAGATTTTGTGATAAATCAAAAAATATATGAAATATTATTAAAAAATAAAAACAGAAAATTCTGGGAATGCTCAGCAGATCAGACATCATCTGTGGAGAGAATCTTTAGATCGATGATCCTTCACCGAGTTATTATATCAATTTTACTAATGGATATAGTTGAAAATGAAGAAGGATTTGGATTCATTTTTCTCAAACTTGGGACACCTTCACAGCCAATGGAACAATTTTTCAATTTAGTCACTGTAGCAATGTAGGAAGTGTGGCTGTTAATTTGGATTACAACTCAGCATATTTATTACTTGTAATGGCATGGCTTTTAATACACATTGTGTGACAATCAAAATGCTATAACACAACAGGATCTGAAATAGTATCTGTTTCTGTTGTAGTTATCATGCACTGTGCATTCAACACAGACTCCATTTTCCCTTAAACCTACGTCTCAATGGCCATCATGAAAGAGATGATTCTAGCAGGTGGAGGTAACCTGACTCTCAAGCAGGTTCATGGTTATAATAGATATTCCAAGAGGCTGGTGATTAAAGCCCGAAATGATGCAACAGAATCCATCAGTTAAGAAAAATACACCTTGGGCCTTTCACCACTCTAACCAGGTTCTAATCCTGTATTAAATGAACTTCAAGCCACTGGAGAGCACGTTTCAAAATAGTGTAATAGTTATGTCAAGTTCCGATACATGAAACATTGTGAGTCTGCAGCAAGTGATTAGAATCTGTAATGTATAGTAGTGAAGGAAGATTCTATCATGGTGCTCAAAAGTGAACTGTATAAGCAAAAATGAAATAAAGTGGTGGTCTATTGGGAGAGGGGAAGAGTAAGACCAGCAGAATTTCCCTTGTATTGGGCTGGCAACTATTTTGGATGGCTGTATAATAAAAGGTCTTTGAATGCAAGTTCTTTTGATAGTGCCCACCTGAATAAACATCATTAATCTACAGTAAAAACAGAAAGTGCTGGGAAGGCAGAAGGCCAGACAGCATATGTATAGAAAAAAAGCAGGGTTAATATTTCAGATTGATGACTCTTCATTATTTTGGATTTCAAGCATCTGCAGTTTTGTTTTAGGATTATCAATTATTGGGATCTTGTGTTTATGATTCTACTTTAGTGTTGAATTTTAAATATTAGTAAATTATATTGAAAGATTGATGTTCTTAAAGAGAAGTAAAGCTCTTATTTTTTAGTGAAAAGTAAAAAATCCTTGTATTTCTACAGCACCTTTTGTGGCTCTGATGGGCTCCTTCCCTGCTGTAACCTTTCTCTGGGTCTGTACGTGCAACCCACTGGGCTGCAAGTTGACGTATGGCTCCCTACATTTTCTGATTGTCTTTTTCGCTTTCTCTCTGTCTGGACTGCATCATTCATGGATAACAGTTGTACTCATCATACTGTGAACAGAGATATTTCTGGCAAAGGAAAGCCCCATTATTAAAATAGACCACTGTACATCAGGGATGCAATGATAACACAAGCTGGTCTAAATGTAATCATGAGGAACAATAATCAGCTTGTAAAATACATTTGATTATTATTTAAAAAAAGGACCAAATGTTTCTTTTACAGTTACTACTTATAATTTGTGTTGAATATTATGCTTGCATGTTGCAATTTTATTCTGGTGTTTTTGCTTAAATTCATTTTTTTCCTTTAATAATTAGGTCTGTCATATTTAAGAATAGCAACATGGTGCAGGGTGATTAATGTGATTGAATATGGGTTTATCACATGAAGTAAACATTTTAAATCAGTTTCATCCACATCCTGTGAATAACCCAATTCGAAGAGCTGAAAATGACTTAAAAATATACAGAGCCATTTCCTAGCTTCTGTAGTCTGCTTCTTGATACATTAAAAAAAATACTCAAAGTCTTTAAAACATGTATACTCATGCCCTTGCACCTAAAAGAGCATCATAACTTTAAGAAACTCTTCAAAGACTATCAAATAGGACCCATGATGATTATTCAGATTTACAATAGAGCTTTGTGTGTTGTTTCTTAAACAAGTGCAGAATGTCGTGAAAGCTTTATTTGCACTGGACACAAGTGAAAGTGAAAAACTGCAAATGGAGGAAATCTGAAGAAAAACACAGAAAATGCTAGAAGTGATCAACAGTTCAGGCACAACAGGTGAAGGGACAAATGGTGATTCACCTGAAACATTAATTCTGTGTCTCTCTCCACTGATGCTGTCTGACCTGCTGAGTATTTCCAGCACTTTCTGTTTTTATTACACTTTGTCCCAGCAATTCCTTGACAACAAATGCTCATTTGGTTGATCTTGGGTGAGTTGTTTTGTTGTGGAAACTACATTTGAAAATGACTTCCATTTATACATCATCCTTAATATAGGTAAAAATACTCCCAAGGATGTTCATAGCAGTACAGTCAAATGAAAATTGATGTTGAGTACAGGCAGTCCCCAGGTTACGGCATGGTTCTGTTCCTGGAACTCTTCATAACCTGATCGATTCATAAGTTGAAAATAGTATGTGGGAGAGGATCACAGAAACAGCTGTGATGGGAGAGCGAGCAGGTGCGGGAAGAGCAGCCCTCAGCTGGCCTTGCTGACTCGATCGTTGCGGCTCAGAGGGGCAGGTGCTGGTGGTGAGAGAAGGCAAGCGGAAATGCCCTGTTCCCACCCAGTAGAAGATGCCTGCTGCCCCACAGCAGCCAGCTGGTCCATCCCAGTCCATCCCACTGGTCTCCCAAACGCTCGTACATACATATGGGATGTCTATAAGTCAGGCATTTGTAACCTGGGGAGAACCTGAAACATAAGGAGATATTAGATCAGGGTCCTACCTTAGAGCATTTTTGAAAACCTGTATCTGGTCAATGATGTAGGTTTTCAGGAATGCTCCAAAGAAGGGAAAAGAAGTAAATAGGCAGAGAGGAACCCCAGAGCTTGGGGTCTCAGCAGCTGAAAGAACAACCGCCAATAGTGGAAGGATGAAAATCAAGGACGAGAAGAGTGCAGAATTGAAAGGATACAGATACCCTGAAGGGTTGTAAAACTGGAGGGAATTACAGAAATAGGGAGCGGTTTGGTCATGGAAGGAGTTGAAAGCAAGGATGAGAATTTTATGATAACTGGGGATAGACATGAGGTGGCAGGTATAAAGCCAGTGTGCAGAATTTTGGGTGATCTCAGGTTTAGAGAAACAATTCAGACTGCCTAAAGCTCTTTTTTATTCCAAAACTAGAATAGACTGAGATTTAAAGCTATTCATTAATCCTCTGCGTAATTATTATATCAGCGGCTGAAGGCAGATTTGCTGCGTTTATAACAAAAACAGGAAATGCTTGAAGGATTCAGCAGGTTCGGCAGTGCCAACAGAGAGACAAAGGTAATGTGTCCAGATGAAGGTCTTGACCGGAAACGTTGCCTGTCCATCTTCTTCTACAGATGCTGCCTGATCTGCTGAGTTCCTCCAGCAGATCGATTTTTGCCTCCTGTCAGCAAAGTTAATATTTCAGGTCAATGACTTTTTATCATCATTTTTTACTCATGTTTAGGAAAACGAGAAGTGATCTCATTGAGACGATTAAAATTCTGAGAAGGATTGAGAGGTAGATAGAACCATAGAATCATAGAACAATACAGCACAATACAGGCCCTTCAGCCCACCATGTTGTGCTGACCTTTAAACCACGCCTAAGACTAACTAACCCCTTCCTCCCACATATCCCCCTATTTTAAATTCCTCCATATGCTTATCAAACAATCTCATGAACTTGACCAATGTATCAGCCTCCACCACCACCCCAGGCAGCGCATTCCATGCACCAACCACTAGATGACAAAAGACAATTTCCCTCAGGTAGAGAACACAGAACTTGGGGCCTCAGTATAAGGATAAGAGGTTGGTTATTCAGGACTCAGAAAGGAAACCTTTCTTTAGGAAGGTGGTTGTAAACCTTTTCAATTCTACATCTTACAGGACAATGGGTACTCAGTCACTGAGTGTGTTCAAGGCTGAGATCAAATGATCTTTGGACTAAGGGAAATAGGGATCGGGTAGGAAAGTGGATCTGAGGCAGAGGATCTCCTCTGATGTTAAATGGCAGAGCAGGCTCACAGGCCATCTCACTCACCCTTGCTTCTATTTCTTACATTGTTATTGAAACCAGAAGATACTGGAAATCCTGCATCCATTGAATATAATCAGATCTTTCTGAGAAATTTCATAGCTGAATGACATTCTGGAACATCTGACTTAATGAGTTTTAATTATGTTTCAAGATCAAAAACGAATAGAGAAAGAAGTGATTAGTTACACCAATCCTTCTCTAACCACAAATGTTTATAATACCTGCCATTATTACTGATGTTACGGACTCAGTGAAAGTCCCTTTAAGATAGAGAGTGTGTGTGTATGTGTGTGTGGGGCGTGCTTACGTCAATAGATGATAAAGGACGTAATGACGTTGTTGAAGAAGTTAGAAGAAGAAGAAGAAGAGAGAGAGAGAGAAGGGAGAGAGACACCAGCCTGCTTGTTTTCTCTATCGATGGATGAGAAACAATAACTGTGTCTGCCACCGAAATCCATGTATGGAAGTTGGAAGTAATCCAGTGGAGTTCACTTTGTTGCTGACCTGTAGAAGGAAACAGGTATTTGTATGTGGACGACCACGATTCGGATGCTTTTCAGGGTGAGGAAGTCACTACCGAGTAAACACTGAAGTGTCGCTGGGGTTTCATCGTGGAACATTTGGATTTCGTATTTACTCTCTCTATGTTTCTCTACGTCTACGTCTTATCTTCAGACAACGGTGGTTGTTGAAGAAGCCCTTGCTCATGCTTCACCTTATGGCTTGCGGAACTGAACTTTAAGAACCATTCCTGAACTTGGAGTTTGGGACTTTGACACACACACACACACACACACGAAGAGTTTAGTTTTGGGGTTAACGTTCGAGGTTTAACATTTTTGAATTCTAACATACTAACATTTTTACTTTTATTTTACGTATTATCATAAGTAGTGATTAATAAAATAGTTTTTAACACTGAATCATGCTCAGTGTGTTTCTTTTGTTGCTGGTTCGTGACCAGGCACCAATTTAAATTCCACATTGATTTCATTACATTAAATACAGTAAATTGATTTCCATTTTTAAGAACAGCAATTTACAAATGAAGACAATGAACTGGGGATTTAGACATGCATGTAATCCACATGTGTCCATAAACAAATAATCATCATTAGTTTGAACTGGTGGTAAAGCAAAATAAGTGATAGCCTTGAATCTGGACCAATGCCCTACAGTTAACAGCTTTTTTTTTTAACAAGAGGAGAAGGAGTGTGAGCATTATTAAATTTAGATTTAGTGCAAAAATTGTCTGGATTGTTCATTATGAAAACAATTGGACTTTTAACCACCATCATGCATCCCTGCCTTTCCTATGCCTTTTGTAGTGTGTGAGGTTTTGTAGAGATGAAATAGTGCTTACCAATGCTGTCTGAGCAGTGGGCTAAAAGCCAACTCAAAGGGAATTAGTTAATACATAATTGGGTCGATCCTCAAGAGTTTCATCTTTGCTTCCTATGGCACAAGATTTCTGAAGGGAGACAAAGACTTGCTTTGTTGGGCAGCACAGTAGTGCAATAGTTGGTGCTGTTGCCTCACGGCTCTAGGGAGCCGGGTTTGATTATGATCAGGGCAGCTGTGTGGAGTTTGCATATTCTCCCAGTGACTGTGTGTGCTTCTGCTGGGTGATCTTCTCAAAGGTGTGCTGGTAGGTTAATTGGCTATTGTTCATTACCCCTTGGTGTGGGTAAGTGGCATAATAATCAAATGTTGCTAATAAGCATGTATTAGCATATGTTGAGAATATGTTGGAGATCTACAGGCAAATAAGAAGAGGGAAAATGAGACTGATGTTTCATGTACCTGATGGGCTAAATTGCCTCCTTCTGTGCTGTAACAAGAAAGTAACACGTGCCATGACTTCAGGGTGGCTATAAACGATTTATACAAAATTAGATCATTTTAAATTATAGTCATTATTATGATGTAGGAAGCATGCAGACAATTTATACACAAACAGACATGATTTTTAATGGCCTTGGTTGAGGGATAAACTTTGACCACAAAAGTAAACAGAAATCTGCTGGTCTTCTCTGAAATATTGTTATGGGGTCTTTCACCTGAGACGGGCCTCACTTTAACATCCCCACTGAAAGACAGTGGCCCAGAAATTCATTCAGCTCAGTCCAAAAAAAGCAATACTTGTCCTATCAAGAGAGGCTAGACAGTTTGGGTCTGTATTCATTGGCGTTTAGAAGAATGAATGATGATCTTATTCAAACATATAAGATTATAAGGGGGCTTGACAGGGTAGATGTTGAGATGTTTTCACTAATGGGAGAATCACAAATAAGGGCTGATCATTTAAGACTGAGGTGCATAGAAACTTCTTCTCTCAGAAGGCAGTAACTCTGGAATTCTTTGCCCCTGAAAGTGGTGGAGGGCAGATCATTAGACATACTGTATTTATGGTGGAAATAAATAAATATTTGAAAGATTGAGGAATTGAGGGTTATGGGGAACTGAAGCAGAGGAGCTGAGGCCAGCATGGATCAGCCATGATTATATTGAAGGGAGAGGGAAGGCTTGAGGACCTGGTGGCCTACTCTTGTTCCTACTTTCTTGCGTTTTTGCACCATTGGAAATTGGCTTAGCCTTGCACACACTTCTAAGTGTCAAGGACTGTATTGGAAAATTTAACTCCTGATTCTTCCAAGGGATTTTTGTTTGCCCTTGTATCTTTTCTTCAGTGTTGAACTTCCCTAAATGATGCCAAAAGTACAATAATATGCAAAATTTGCATTGTGTGATTTTCAACTCCATTGATCTAAACAACAGTAAATTCTTATTTACTCACAAAACAGCCATGTTTTACTGTGACCTCTGGTGATCTAAAATACTATTTCACATGTGCGTTGGGGCTGGTTAGCCCCTGTTTCTCTGGGTCATGGTCACTCGTAGCTTCCAGCCTCAGGATCATTCCAGGTTGATGCTGAACTTTGTGGCTTCTCAGTTTGCCATAAAATAAACACAAAAAGATGCTGGAAACACTCCGCAAGTCAGGCAGAATCTGTGGAAAGAGAAAAAGAGTCAACGTTTCAGGTCCAAGACCCTTCATCATCTGGGGAAGTGAGTAAAGAAGTTAGCTTTAAGTTGTAGAGAGTAGGGAGGTGGAAAGGTGAATGGGGGTCCAATGTTCCTCTTTAATCTATTACAAAGAAGGCTCCATAAACATTGAAATCATGTGAGAAAACCTGGTCTCACCCTATCAGAGATATTCCTTTATCCTATCCATCCCCCAACCATCTCTGTTGGTAGGTTAAATGGCCACTGTAAATTTCCCCAAGTGTGTAGGTGCATGGTAGGATCTGGTAGAGAGGGGGGGTTTATAAGAATGTGTGGAGGATATAGTAGGATTAGACAGTGTAGAATGAGTGTAAATGAGTCAGTGCAGACTTGGTGGGCCAAAGGGCTCATGCTGTATCTCTCTCTATGACTCTAAGACAATTATTGTAAAGTTTGTCATGATCTAGCTTAGAGTTCTAGCCCAAAAACTCATCAGGCTAAGTGTACAGCTGCCCATGGTCCTTGCCCACATGCTCTTACCCAAGCTGGAGGCACAAGGTTAATAAGGCTGTTCCCACGCCACCAACTTTCCCCTAAACCCCCTTCCGCCCCCCTCACCTGGGAGTTGTCCACTAAGGTATCAGTGGTGAGTTTGCCTCAGACAATGAAACATTGAGCCCCCACCCCAGAGCTCCCTGACAACCTATGACAGGAGCTAAGAGGGCATCACTGCTTCATCCCCTGACAAAGTCTGCCAGGCTTTGTAACAGTTGTTAAATGTCTCTAATATTCAGAAACATTTAAAAAGCACTTAGATTGATTTAAGTAATGAATAAAGTAAAAATTATTTTAAAAATGACAGGTTAATAAACACATTAAAACACTAAGGAATAATTATGAATATTAACATAAACTAAAACAAGTGCAAAAAAATTATAAACCTTACCCACCTTTTTCCATTAAATTTGCAGGGCTGCGAATCGCTATTCAAATCAATGGAGTTGCCAGTTCTACTGGAATTTTTGCAATTGGTTTATTGTCTTTGCTTCTCGTTGCCTCAGTAAAGCAAGCAACATAATCAAAGACCCCACCTACCCTGGTCATTCTCTCTTCTCCCCCTTCCCATTGGGCAGAAGATACAAAAGCCTGAAAGCACATACTATCTTGCCTGAAAGCCTAAAAGCACTTCTATCTCACTGTTATAAGATTATTGAGCAGTTCCCTAGTATGATAAAGTGGACTCTTGAACTCACAATCTACCTCGTTATGGCCTTGCACCTTATTGTCTACCTGCACGACATTTTCTATGTAACTATTACACCTTATTCTGCATTCTGTTATTGTTTTACATTGTACTACCTCAATGCACGGTGTAATGGATTGATCTGTACAAACGGTATGCAAGACAAGTTTTTCACTGTACCTCAGTACATACGACAATAATAAACCAATTCCAATTCTAATTCCAATTCTGGAGTTACAGCAGGTCCAACTAAGTCCTGGACTCACTTACCTGGGATGGGCTAACCACCAGCAGATCTGAGGCACAGCCAACACAAATCAGCCCACAGACATTTTGCAATTTTTCAGTTCAATTAAATTGCAGACACTGGTGGCACTAATGTTTAAAATAAGCATGTTCACTCGTTGGCTTTCATGATATTGATGACAGAAAACTTAAACATTATGACCAATCTGAAGTCAGTCGATGGACCAGGAAGGAAAGTTTTTTGACTCCTAATAGAGATTGCCCTTTTTAACTGTAAGAAAAATCAGAGTATACAAAATTATGTTCAATATTAATTTTTGTATTATACATAGCTAATGACAGTTCCATGTAGCATACAACACAATAAAATCTGGTAGTACCCAATATAATGACATTAACCTTTAAGTCACATGATTCAGTTTTAGCAGCATTCCATCCATTGCTATCTACCATAATACATAATAATGTATTGAAACAGAGACACAGCAAATATGGAATTCAGTTTCCTAATGTGCATCTCTCTTACCCATTCCCTGATATCCTCCACTCAATGCCCCACAATGGAAGTACTGGAGCTAGAGTGATACAGGTTACAGTTCAGTAAACTGTTTAAGCTGAGCTTTTAGGGTTCAGGATGACACCTGCTTATCCACCTGTCCCAAATGAATTTATTGGTTCATTTTTTATTGTTGATAAACTTGAATATCTGTTCCAGTTTGTGGAGTGAGCTAAATTGCTGTAGGTTAAATAGCCAGCATTAGATTAACAGAACGGTGAGAGGTTAAGGAGTCTTGTAAGTTGCCTCACAGGTGGATAGGGTAGTTAAGAAAGCTTATGGGATGCTAGCATTCATAAATCGTAGGATCGAGTTTAAGAGCTGCAAGGTAGTGATGCAGCTCTTCAAAACTCTGGCTAGATGACACTTAGAGTACTGTGTCCAGTTCTGGTCGCCTCATTATAGGAAGGATGTGGAAGCGTTGGAAAGGGTGTAGAGGAGATTTACCAGGATGCTGCCTGGTTTAGAGAATATGCACTATGAGGAGAGACTAAGGGAGCTAGGGCTTTACTCATTGGAGAAAAGGAGGATGAGAGGAGACATGATAGAGGTGTACAAAATATTAAGGGGAATAGGTAGAGTGGACAGCCAGTGCCTCTTCCCCAGGGCACCAATGCTCAATACAAGAGGGCATGGCTTTAAAGTAATGGGTGGGAAGTTCAAGCGAGATATCAGAGGAAGTTTTTTTTACCCAGAGAGTGGTTGAGGCATGGAATGCGCTGCCTGGGGTGGTGGTGGAGGCAGGTACATTGGTCAAATTCAAGAGATTGCTCGATAAGCAGATGGAGGAATTTAAAATAGAGGGACATGTGGGAGGAAGGGGTTAGATAGTCTTTGGCAAGGTTTTAAGGTTGGCACAACATGGTGGGCTGAAGGGCCTGTATTGTGCTGTACTGTTCTATATTCTATGTCCTATGTTCCATGTAATCCATCAGAACCATAATTACACTGTTCACATTTACTTCTTAGTTAAAAACAGTGAATAATGTGATCAATGATGGCTACATGTGTTTCCCATTCATGGTTTTTATTTCTCTATTTAGATATTAGATCAAATCAGATATGATAGATATTTTCCCAACTTTCCAAAACAAACATTGCACCTGATTTTCTAAAAAAACAATGGAAAACAACTAGTGCTACCTATTGTTTGGAGCACAGGGTCATTTCAGTGTGTAAATACACTATGTATTATATTCTTATAATGTTCTGCAATGAATATGTGGTGTTTGAGGCCAATTTCAAACTATGTGAGGGGAATTAGCACACTAGCAAACATCTGGAAAGTTCCCTTTTAAAGCAGGACTCATGGGAATATTTATTTTTGGCCATTGCTTACTTTTTCACCATATGACATTCTTTACTCCTGCACCATACTGTGACCACACATTTTGCAGCAGCTTGACATGGACATGTGGGAGGTCATCAACCTTTGTCTTTAATTCTAATATTTTAAGCATTTTTTATTTTAACCCATATGACTAATATGCTCAAACAATTAACATATTTGTTTTCATTCATGTTAGAGTCATAGAGTTATAGACTCAAAAAGTCGTACAGCATAGAAACAGGCCCTTTGGCCCACCATGTCCATGATAACAGTCAAGTACCTATCTATAATAATCACATTCACAAGCACTTATGAAGTAACAATTCTGCCCATCCCTGGTGTCTTACTGCTCATTGAGATATTTGACAGCTGACTTTTCGACAGGATATCCATTTGCTTTAGCACCTTTCTGCAGCTGTAAAACACAAATTTTTGCTTTTAACTATAGCCAGCATCTTCTCACTCTATGTTTGTGTTTATGCTATCTATCCAGAGGTTGGACTATTATCTGAAGTAGTGGTTTTATGCAATGTCAGATGTATCTACAGTTGTCTCAATAAATAGCCCAAATGAGTGAGAGCTACTTGATAAAGGGATAAAGCACACGTGTGTGTGTGTGTGTATGTTTGTGTGTGTGTGTGTGTGTGTGTTTGAGTATATGTGTGTGTGTGTGTGTGTGTGTGTGAGTATGTGTTGCCTCTAATTGCATAACAGGGTTTGATTTTGGCTTGATAAAACCGACAGTTCACATTGTTTATGTAGGCCCCTCAACATGCTGTGTAAGACATTATACTCTTGATAAGTAAACTCCATCCTTGAACCAGAATCAACTACCATTTTGACATTTTTGACATAATTTCAAACACTTCACAATAAATTGCAAGTAATTGAAAGGAATGAAAATCCATTACCTTTTCCTGCAGGAACATTGGAATACAAATATTTTTCTTGGTATAGTGAAGTCATGAATTTATTGAGAAGCTCTTTCCGAACTTGTAACCCCTGAGGCACAGAACTGTCTTCTCACAGAGTACATTTTTGTGGCATGGTATAGGTTATTCCAGGTTGGTGTAGCAGAAGGACTAGGTCAGATGCTCCTGCATCTGGGGAACAGTCATATCCATTAGAGAATGAGTAAGAACAGCCCCTGCATGAAGGCATTTCATTGAGAAGCACAAATTTCAACATAAGCCACTGCCACAAGCAGTCTGAAGCGGAAATGGAAACCCACCAATCTACATTGATTGCCAAGTTTTCAACTAGTGGTTGGAAGGATTGGGTTATAAGTTATGTAACAGAGATGGACAATTGATGGACTGATTATTCCAGTTTGCATTAAGGTAATTGAGCTTACAAACACAGTAAACAACATCATTCCAAGTTTGAAACTTTTAGAAGCCAGAAATGATTAGTGTAATATCTTAGAGTCATATTTCTGCACAGCCCAGAAATGGGCCCTTTGGCCCAAATGTCTATGCCAGCTGTGATGCTTATCTATGCTAATTACCATCTGCCCACATTAAGTCTGCTTCGCTCTACTCCTTTCCTATTCATAATCCTGTACTTTCCATGTAAAATAAATTACAGTTAAAAAAAAATTGACTGTCTTGTTACATTGAAATGCACAATAATTGTGCTAAATTTGTTCTGTGTTCTTTTGTTTTGACTGTTAGTGGCACCTTATGTTCAGTATTTTGAAGCCCAATAGTGGTTTATTAAGCGATAGGGGTTCGATTCCCATCGCTGTCTGTAAGGAGTTTGTACGTTCTCCCGTGTCTGCGTGGGTTTCCTCTGGGTGCTCCGGTTTCCTCCCACATTCTAAAGACCTACGGGTAGGTTAATATGGGTTTAAAATGGGCGGCGCGGACTCATTGAGCCGTAAGGGCCTGTTACCATGCTGTAAATAATTTTTTTTAAATCTAAAAAAAAGGTTATGATTATGATTATGTATTTTATTGCATTGTGGATTTGGGCCAGATGGAGTTTGTTTGGTCCAGATAATATTTCAATTACACACATCTTGTTTTAATAACCTCACAATGCCTGTAGTCCATTCAGTTTGACAGTTAAAGAGGCTGTGTACTGAAATAGTATCAGAAAAAAAGTTATGATGCAATGAAGCAGTGTCACCTGACTTTTTATTGCTGTCTGTACATATGATTGATATATAAAGGCATATAACAGTCATATCTATGTTCTATTTCAAGAGCACATTCACCAATTCATTACATGTACTTATGAAGCAGGTTCACATTCTCATTTCATATTTTTCAGTTTAACCCATAAGCTCCTGTAATAGATTTGCATATACTTAAACATTACAAACCAGTGGATCTTCAAACAATATCATAGAGTCATACAACACAGAAACAGACTCTTGTCCTGCCGAATCCCCATTGACCATAAAGTGTATGAAATCTATACTAATCCCAGTTTATTCTCTTAACATTCACATCAGCTCCCCAAGATTTTACCACTCACCTTCACACTTGGGACAATTTACTGTGGCCATTTAACCCACCAATTGCATATCTTTGCAATAAGGGAGGAAACCAGAAGATCCAGGAGAAGCTCTTGACGTCACAGGAAGAACATACAAAACTTCACACAGGCAACAGGCCAGGATTGAACCTGGATCATTGGAGCTTTGAGGCAGCAGTTCTAGCAACTGCCCCTAGTCTTCAAAGGAAAAAGTCTTCCTTAGCGCATTGGTTTTATGCCTGTTGTACTGGATTTTTCAAAGGATGGTTTTTGTACTGTCTACTGCTATCTGAGTAATTTACATGCTTCAAGGTCACACAAACAGCAGTTTGACCGGTTAATCTATTTCTAGTTGTGATGGCTGAGGAAAATAACATTAGTAAGGATGACAATGATTTGCATTCATAAACCATCTTTAACACAGATAAATGCCTCAAGATGTTTCACAAAAGAATATTCTGGCAAAAGCGCCAAAGAACAAGACATGAGTGGAAGTAACCAAGATGTTTGTTAAAGGGATAATTCTAAAAAGGATTTACAGGATGAGAGGCTTAGAGGGAGAATTTCAGGACACCTCTCTGGTTTCTGCAAAATTATTACAATAAATATCATATCAGCTGAACTACCAGATGATGTACTTGGTTTAATGAGGGGCAGAAATTCTAAAGGTACAGCACTTCCTCAGCCCAGTTTACATCTACAAGGAGGTGTGCACTCATAACCTTTGAAGTTAGTAGTGAGGGCACTCCCAACTTTGCTAAATTAGCATGCACACTGCATTGGAAGAGTGTTGGATTGCAGTGTATTGGAATTTACTGTAGATCATGGAGGAAGCTTGTTTACAATTATCCTTAAATGGTTAAAATGACTGACGGATCTGGTACTACTTCACCTGAAGGTGCCCAGGAAAGCTATAGGTTCATTCACTGATATTACAATAGTTCTTCAGTGAATAATAACATTTACAATTTGAATACTTTACTTTTTCTGAAAAAAAGGGAAAATCATTATGGGTTATGCATCATTGCATCTAGTAATCTTTCATTTATGTTTACATTTAATCATTTTATAAATTATAACTGAATATGAAACATAGAAAAAGAACAATTTATATTAAATATAAAATGGATATTTCATTCATTATTCATATGTGAAATTCTTGTGGGAAACAACTATCTAAAGAGTTACCACAGGCCAATGTTTTATAATAAATGATTTACCACAAATTTTAAATAGTGAGATCTTCTCCAGATTTAATTTGTCAGTTTACTCCTGCTGGCTGTCTGGACTCCATCCAAGTAATTCACAGATTGCTTATTAACCCTGGCGTTCCTCGATAAGATTTCATTTTCTCTTCTTATTATTTTGCATTCATTTCTTTGGCATCTGGGTTTAATACAGAAGAGATCAATCTAATGTTGAGGGCCCCGTATCTAAGGAAGGATGTGCTGTCCCTGGAAAGGGTTCAGAGGAGGTTCACAAGGAATCTCTCCTGATCGCAGGAATGAAAGGCTTAACATATGAGGAGCATTTGATGTCTCTGGCCCTGTACTAGATGGAGTTCAGAAGGATGAGGGGGGATCTCATTGAAACCTACCAGATACTGAAAGCCTGGATAGACTGGATGTGGAGAGGATGTTCCCATTAGTAGGACAGTCTGGGATCTGAGGCCACAGCCTCAGAATAAAAGAATGTCTTCAGCTAGAGGGTGGTGAATCTGTGGAATTCATTGCCACAGAGGGCTGTGGAGGCCAAGTCATTGGGTGTATTTAAAGCAGAGATTGATGGTTCTTGATTGGTAAGGGGGTTAAGGGTTACGGGAAGAAGGTGGGAGAATGGGGTTACAAAAAACAGCCATGATTGAATGGTGGAGCAGACTTGATGGGCCAAATGGGCCTAATTTAGCTCCTATATTTTATGGTAATGTGTATTTCAGTGTAATTTTAATGTAACTGAGTGCTTCTCTTGCAATTGCTTTGATCAACAATTGCATTGTTGAGCTGATGGCGTATCCAGTCATGACCTCAGAATCCTTTCTCATCTATCTATTAGTATGAAATGTTGCATTACGTTTCAAGGATCCAATGTTAGCCTTACTTTGTTTAAATATAAAGCCATTACAAGAACTTTCTAGCAGCAATCACTGCCCAATGAGAAAAGACCAAACTAAATTTTGTGGATCCCCTGTTCTGAACTTGCTAAAGAGTGCCATCTTGACTCTCAAAGTCAAACACGTACAAGAGCTATTAAAAATCAAAGAGTTAAATGATAAAAATGTAAAAGAAAAGTAGTAGACATAAAAAGAAAAGTAGAAGACATAAAAACACTGAAGCATTTAGCTAAACTCACTTAAAAAGAGACATAAATTCTTACCTTTCCCCCTCACTGTTATTTTTCTCCATTTGCTTTTGCTGTGTCATGTCCAGCCTGGTGCAGGTTGTTCAGTGAGCAGATTCCCAAGAGTATTGACAGCAAAATTCCTACAGATCTGTGTCAGGAAATTGCCAGAAGAGGGAAGCCAGCAAGCTCAGAACTTTCCTTACAAAATGTAAGCTGTTAATTCTTCAGATTCATAATTTTCTGATGCTGGAAGGTGCCACCCATGGATCAGTGTGCAGTTGAAATTTGGTGCCACACACTTGTGGAAATGTAGAAAATGAAAAAGTATTGACATCAATACACGTGAAGCAGGGTGCTTGAAAAGAAATAAATGTTGGGTATACGCTGCAGGTCAGGCAGCATCTGTGGAGAGAGACCCACCAATGTGGTTGAATCTTATTTGCCTCTAGAGTTCAGGAGCAATTAAGGGTGTACAATAAATGCCAGCATCGTCAGAGATGTCAACATCCTGTGAAGGATTAAAAAAAATTGAAACGCATTTGCAGTTTGATTATTGCCTGCCGATGACTTATTCTGTTCTTCTTCAGATTTTTTTAAGTCATCAACCTGAAACAGTAACTGTTTATCTTTCCACACACTTCAAATTTTCAGCATCTACAGTATTTTGCTTGTGGGTGTACAAGCAGAACACCAATAACGCTGCAATGAAGACTATCTTTACAAATTGAAGTTGAGGCTCTCTAATTCTTATATTTTATTAATAATTTTAATATTAGCAAGTTATGTCTTTTTTTGCTGTGTATTTGAGGTTAAGTACTTGTCAGTCTACACCGTGATACTAAATGTATGCAATTCCAATCATCATGCACCAAGTTCTTGCTTAAATTATGAGAAATCTAGAGACATTTGTGACCAATATTGCTTTAAGCACTTTGGCCTTGCTTAAGTACGGTTGCCTCCTGTTCATGAACTAGACCCTCTGCACTCTGTAACACTTTAGAATGGAGATATATGAAATGGCTTTCCCCATCTCCATAGCTGCTTATTTGTGTGTGCAGTTAAACTAGTATTTGATTGCTGGTTGAACTGAGATCCCCATCCTGCCCCTTCATTTATTTAATCAGTGATCCAGTGACAGGGACATGAAGCTGTTTTACATTGTCTTATCAGGTCATCAATTGGTAACTCTTACAACAACAAGTTACCTTTATATGGCATCTTTAATATTAGCACTTCGTAGCAAAGTTATGAATCTTTGACAAAAGACAAAAGGAGATATTAAATCTGGATCTCAAAAGGTTGGTTAAAGAGGTAGGTGCTGGTGACCACCTTAAAAGGAAGAAATTTGATGAGGTTTAGGGAGAAAAATACAAGACATTCAGACATGAAGACAAGGCTTCCAATGTAACTGTACACAGCATTCTCAATAAATTTCCAGTGTGAAAAGATTCGTCCTTTGCATTTGGAATGCTTTTGAAACAGCTTTGCTGAGGTCATTGTTCAGGTATGAGTCTAGGTAATAAATTAAAATAAACTATTCTATCAGCTATTCCACCATAGAAGCCATCACAACTGAATTCATTTCCTCCCATGCACATGGGTTTTTGGCAAGAGTCATTATATAATCACGTTTATCTCTATCCAACTCCTAACGCTGAAAATAATTCTAAATTCCCTGATCAGCAAGCAGGAGATTTTTGTTAAACAGAGCAGCTGACTTGAAGTAGAGAGGGAAAAAAAGTCGAAACAAGAACTGAATAAGTCATCGGTTTTAGTGATGGGTTAAATGTGAAGGGTGAAAGCGCTGTGGGAAGGGTAAAGGGAAAAGTAAGGAAGGAGCACCAGCAGGGGGAGGAATGTGCTGGCATTTACTTACTGGGTGGCCTGGTGAGTTACTTCAAACTTCACCTCACCAAGAAAGAAAAACTGCCTCAGACCAAGTGACGAGTAGAATTTTCCACCCATGCATCATCCCTTTAATCTAATACTTTCAGAGACTGTCAGCTAATATGGTACAGGAAGAGATTGGAATAAACACTGGACATCTGTTAAAATATAACTCTTAGAAAAAAATTCATTAAAAAAAAACAAATTCCATGAATGTGTCTCCTGTGAAAGGGATCCTTTCACTAAACTTCTCTCCCTCTTTATCTGCCAAGAAGCTGCAAAGAAGTCCAGAACAGCCGAAATGACCAGTGGATGAAGTACTGATCAGAGTTACTACCACACTAAATTTCTGTACTCTCCCATGAGTGATCTTTTACCACTTATATCATATAATAAAGTCATTTTATTATGTAATGAAGAAAGGAATTTGTACATTTTGGAACTACAAGGCTTATTTTTGTTTCAACCACACTGATAAATACTGTGGGTTCAACAGGAGGAATAGTATGTGGAAAGTAATGGCTATACTGCATGAAGATGGTTTAAATGGGAAATAGTTTCTCATAATATTGCTTTATATGTGATTAATTATTATTTGTCTGGAGGGTCTGGTAGCTATAACTGAGCTGTGGTTGACGTTACTACAGGATTATGTGCACTGCATGACTCCAATAACCATGGATAACTGAACATTACAACATAAGTCCTATGGCTCATTATAGATGTCATATAACACATCAAGAAATACTTTGAATATTTATGTGCAGGCCTACCTCATTCTCTCAGTCCAGCTCAGATATCAAAATCAAAACAGAACTATACTCTAATCTCATAAGCAATTGGTGGAACAGAGTTTAAGATTAACACAATATAGAGTGTCAGTCATAATTTCCAAATTTATTTTTGCATCTTGTACTTCCCATACATTTTCCACAGTCAATCATTCATTGGATATATTCTTACTCACAGTTGACTGTCCTTGCTCTATATCTCCTTTCTTCATATTTCTCTCTACATGTCCCACCTCTGCATCTTCCCCTCTCTCCATCTCTCCTTTTCCCTTCTCTCCACTTCCCTCACCACCTCTGTCCAAGTTTCTCCTATCTGTAATTACCAACATGGGTAAGGTACAATAGCGATTTCCAAACTGGGACGTGCAACCCCAGGGTGCCAAAGGTAATAGGGGATCCACGAGGCTTTAGTAACATCAGATACTTTATTAGAATGTTCATAAAAGAAGTAAAAATAGATGAAAATGTACTTGGTACTCTACCTTCCCTGATGTAGAGCTACTTCTGATCCCTGGAAAACCCTAGAACAGCCCAATCTCCTTAAAAGAATGCCCATATCAGGCATTTATGGGGCAAGGGGTTGTTTCCCATGTGGGAACAAGTAGGATTTTCATTCAAAAATATTGGGAATTACTGTGGTGGAATGTTGTGGGTGTCCAAATTGATGCTGAAAAGTCAGATCCTCAAACTGGAGACTCTGGCTGACACTATAAATAACAAATGGTGGTCAACAGGAGGGTCAGACCAGGTACTTCAGTGTTGTTTCCTTTTGTCATTGTCCCACCTCAAAGACAAGACTGTTGTCTTCACACAATGTTCAGTCTTGCAAGGCAATGCCTCAGAGTCCTGTCCTGTCTTAGTATCTCCCAGGTTCTGGCTGGCTATTCCACTCTTAATGCTTGCTTAGAGAGTGTCCTTAAAGTGCTTCTTTTGGTCCTTTTGAGTACTGCATGATGCATAACTGCATGACTATGTTGAGAGTGCAGCATTTGTTCAGACAGAATCATAGCATTGTACAGCATGGAAGCAGGCCATTCAGCCCAATGTCCACACCGACCAGTGGGCACCTTTCTGTATTAACCCAATCAACCCTCACTTGGTTCATAGCACTCTATGCCGAGGTGATTCAAGTGCTCATCGAGACACTTCTTCAAATGTTGTCAGCGACCCAACTTCAACCATTCTCTCAGGCCATGCATTCCAGGTACTTACCACTCCCAGGGTAAAGAAGGTCCCTCTCATATCCCTTCTGAATCTCTTCCCCCTTGCCCTAAATCTATGTTCCCTAGTTTTATTTACCTCTATTATGGGGCAACATTTCTTGCAGTCTACCCTATCTGGGCTTTTTTTTCAAATGGGGAGGTTGTTGTGCATCAGTAGCCACTTGGACCTTGGCAGAGGAGAAATCGGTGTCTGGTGGCAAGGGAATTCCAGGCAATTAAGGGTTCTTTTCCATTGGATCTTCATGTGCCATTGCAGTCATTGAGGAATATACTTTCTTTATGTCACTGTTGAGCTCTTAGCCTGGTATCACACTTTTCCCCCTTCTGTCCTGAGCAACTCCCATCCAGAAGTATAACTGCAAGTGTCACTGGTACTTACAAGCCAGCTCAGCTTGAGGTAGTCCATGGGAACACAATTAACAATAAATTGCAGGGGGTTGGAGTGTGGTAGTAAAATGTTCATTGCCATTGTAGAACAAGAGCATATGCTAAATTGTTTCAGGAAGCTAATCTCTTTAAAACATGAGGAACATACCTTTAAATTGCTAATTAGGCAAATATTTGCAATTCCACAACTGGCTGGTTAAACAGTGGTTTCTGATATTAATAAACATCTCTATATGCTTCAACCATGTCATGTAGAGCAAACAGTTTTGTTGAATTCCACATTGGTAAAATAATCTCGGTATGATGTAAACAACTTGTCATCAAATTAATGTTTGAACGTTTGATGTTAAAAGGTAAACATACTGCCAACTGGTGTTTATTTAACACAGGAAATCATTCTCGCTGGGCCTTCTAATTCTGCTTCTTATGGAATCAATGGAAGAGGAACAATGAAACATTTGCACTAATCTGCCAATCCTATTTTGGATTTAGCAAGACCAGTTTATTGGCAACCCATCAGTTACTGTGCTGCAAGTTGCTCCCGGAACATCAGGATTGACTCAGTGCGTGGAATTCAAACAAAAGGTGTGCACTGTTATGGCACATTTCATAACATCCAAGAGCACATTATAGTTAATGAAGGAGAGTCACAGTAATAACATAGGAAATGCAATGCTCAATGTGTGCACAATGTGCTCCAACAAACACCCATGTGATAATGACCAGATAATCTGTATTAAAAACCTTGACCATGATGCTGGGGGATAACTCCCCAGCTCTTTGAAATGGCGCCTTGGGACCTTTCATAATCACCTGAGAGAACACATGGAACGTCAGCTTAACACCTTCGCTGAGAGGCACCACACTCTCTGTGTTGAGCTAGAGACTCAGCCTATATTTTTGCGTGGGAGTTAGGCTTGAACCTCCAACCTTCTGACTGAGAGGTAGAAACTAGAGCCACAAACTGAATAATTTTCCCTTCCAGATAAATCTATATTTCATTCAGTTCAGCTTTCCAGATTCGACAAGGGATAGCACAGGACATCAAAAGACCATGATTTGAGGACTAAGATTTATTTATGAAACATTGACAACAACACCATCACCTCATAAAATACAAAAAAAATCATAAATCTCCAACTAGTCCATATTTTTTTGAGTGGACTGTCCCTTTAAAAGTTGAAGAGGGTGGCGACCATGCAGTCACCTCAATTCATTGCTGAAGCAGGGTGATGACTGTTTTTAGCAGACACAGGAATAAAATTTGCTTAATCTGGTAGCAGGAGAGACGACAGGTTGATTGCATGGCTCAGTTTACAAAGGCAAAGTCATTCCTCTTGCATCAACACCAGAGATTTGAAGCTGTTTAAATTCAACATGAATCCTCCATTAGACTCCATTTACCCACAAAATTGCAGATAAAGTAAGCAAATTCAAAACAGATCTTCCTCTTATTAAAAGTAAACTGGCTATTATCCATTCATTGCTGTTACTTCTCAATCCCTATCAACGATATTTGATTTAATTTGCTATACAATGGAGTGAAATTATTTTCACATCAAATTTTCAAGCAAAAAATATATACTTAATAGAGACACTATGGACTGGAATAATCTCCATTTGACCAAATAGATAAAGCAGAGATAAAAGGGACTGCACACCAATTGGTTCAGGTGAAGGGTCTCGACCCAAAACGTCAATTATCCCTTTCCCTCTACAGCTGCTGCCTAACCCGCTGATCTACTCCAGCAGTTTGTTTATTGCACCAAGTGGTAGCATGGTGGTTAAGTTACAAGACCAGTATCAAGCAACTTTGGCTACTGATCTAGAGACATTAGGTTGAATCCCACCACAATAGCTGAGAATTTAAATAAATTTAGAATATAAAGATGGGATTATGAAACTACCAGTTTTTGGAAACACTCACTTGGTTCACCAATGTCCCTTGGTGAAGGAAATCGGATACCAATCAGATCTGGTTCTGACTCCAGACTGACAGAAACATGATTGGCTCTTAACTGCCCTCTAATCTGACCTTGCAAGCCAGTCAGTACAGATAATTAGGGATAGGCAATAAATACCTCCCAAGCAGCACTGTCCAGATCCCATGAAGGAATTTGAAATAGAACAAAGCAATCACAATATCAGCAGTCCTACACATTACTTCAATTTCCTCTGTCAGTGGCATGTCTTGGTTTCAGTTCTATCCACAAGCCAGTTGGACTTCTTTCACCAGACTCTCTAAAACCCATGACCTCTGCCAATTGGAATAACAAGTAGAAGAGGTGCATGGGAACATTTCAACCTTCATGTCAACAGCATCCAAAGCATATTTTCATTCTTGCATTGCTACTGTGTCAAAATCCTTGAACATCCCATCAAGCATCACTGGGGGTGCTTCTTTACCTGAATGGTATGGAATGCTGGCCTTGGAATATGCAACTTGAGGATTGAGCCTATGTTGAAGGAGCCGCTGTAAAATTAATTTCCTTCCAGCATTGGATCACGAAGTCTACCTCCACTCCAAATCATTCTGCAGCTGCCAAGAAAGATCATATTTTTTTAAGAAAGAATGTCCTTTGGAGCTATTTTCTCCCCATTTTCTACTCCGAGCCTCTCTTGCTCTTGGCAAGATAAGTGACCTGACATTTGCCATGTACAGAGCACACACAGTGTGCAGGTACTGCCAGCTTTCTCATTGGATGTCAACAAGACCCGAGCTCCAAGTTGAGTTCTGACTAGGACCTCTCATTCAGGCTGCACACTGCTGATTAGCAGTGAGTCAGCCCCTAAAAATGGATCCAGACAAATTTCTTCCCTAGATGGAGTCTTCCAGAAATATGTCCCAAAATATGTGAAGAAAAATACATGAATGGTTATGTAAAAAAATAAAGTAAGCTTACCTTTTTTGCAATGACATTGAAATGCTTGATCTGCATTTAAGAGAAAACACTTCATTTTAAGCTTCAACACACTGACCTTGGTTCAAAGATTCAGTTTGGCTAGAGCTAAACTGCTCCAAAAACATCAGATTCAAAACTAATGGCAAACAGCTGCAATTGCTATTTTTCTCACAGTAACAACGATAAACGGATACCTTGGCTTCCCTCCAAGATCACTGCTATAAAGAGCACAAACTGAGACATTATTCAAAAGACATCCTGGCATAACAGGGAGCAACTCAACTAACCATATATAGAATGGCTCATACTCGTACAAGATGGATTTCCCAAATTCTATTCAATGCAGTACAAACGTACTTCATGGTATTTGGAATAATGTGGAGGTCACTTTAATCCTAGTCATCTAATAGAACACCAAGCAGGTGAGCACATAACATCATTCAGTTATACTTACCTGCTGGAAAGCTGCCAAGGGTTCTGAAATTTGACCTAGTCGCTTGAATTGGTGGTAAGGATTGACAGCCAGCAAGTTTGTTCTTCACACCAGGTGATGTTTCAGATTTTAATAGGTACTCCAAGAGGGGAAACTGTGTCTATGTGAAGACGAGAAGAGGAGGCTAAAAATAGCTAAAAAAGGAACACTTGCTTTACTTTCCTACTAAGTCCAGGAGGAGCAACAGTTCCTTCCACTGCTGTGAACTCTTTCCCCATCCCAAAGCCGAGCTGGTTGTGAAGTGGGCATCAAATGAGACAGCTGCCTGTATCTGCCAAAGCCAATCATGTCACCTCTCAGGTGACCTCTGACTTAATTGAGACACCTGAATTAAAGTAGGCTAAAACTCAAACCTGGAGCTGTGTTTGAGTTTCAAACCCACATCTGTGCATCCATCTGCCCAAAGCATGTCTGGAGTCACATCTTTATCTTGAAATTGTGAAAAATGTAGAATTATAGAGATAGTTTACCTCACTCCACATAATAGGCCTGGCTGTAAACTCTGGAATTCTGTTCTAAAAGTTTTCCCTATGTCTCAACAGTTCTCTCCTCCTTCATCATCTTAAACCTATGGTACAGCTTTGACCTCTCACCTGTCCATATTTATTTGATAATGCTTCCATGAAGCACCTTGAGGCATTTTTGCTAAATTAATGGTGTTGTGTCGGTGCCGCCAGTCACGGTAGAAAAAGGTCATTGCTGGTGAGACACTTGACTTGGTCTGAGTAAATGAATATGAAATATATTCAGAAGGGTCAATTCAAGAGCAGACGTGTGGAAGTTTGAAAAAAAAACAAAGTTTAAATGAAAGTAAGATTACTTCAGTGGATTCAACTGTATAGAGATTTTTCCCTTCACACTGATGATGGGGAATACCCATTCAATTTTATAATAAACATTGTGACACTAGTAAACAATTACTGGTCATATTAAGGCTGGTCCTGATATACCTTCAACAACAGAGCTGATAGATAGCAAGAGAGCTGGGGTATTAAGGTTTTCACTGTCCTGATTTGGTCACCATGTGATACCACTTTCCCGTTTTTTTTAATGCTGCAGTAATGTAGCAATGAGCAAATATTTACAAACTACCAGATTACACAGAAGTACTGTGAGCACACAGGCGCACTGCATAAACAGAATCATCTCACTAACTACCTTTCCTCTATTCCTCTCAGGCACCTCCTGGCCCCATCTGTGGAAAGTCTGCAGTTCCCGCATTGTCTCATGGGTCACCTCAAAATCCACAGAATAGGACTGGAAGCAAGCCACCCTCGATCCCAGGGGACTGCCTAAGAAGCAATTATAAAAGTTACATACCAAGATATTATTTTTTTTTCTCTCTCCAAAATGCCCCTCTTCTTGGTTATTTAGAGCAATGTAAAAATTATGAAGCAGATCTTCTGCCCTGATATTAGTGTTCATATCTGGACTTACCCAAGTGTTGCAGTGGATATCCCAGGTCCTGCACCGATATGAACTTAAACCAGTGCGGCATCTTCCACCCTGTTGTCTGTAATGGTGATTGCCCCAAGCAGTACCAGTAGACTTCTTACACCAGAAGAGGCTGATTTTTTCACAGACTTGCCAGATCCCAGGCTGGGGAATCTGTGTCATGTTCAACCCTGTGCACTCAAATGAATGAAAGAAATTGGTTCCTGGGAAAGTTGAACCGGGTTTTTATTTGATCTATTAAGCTAGCTTAAGTAGATTAATTGTTTATGAGTGTTTGTATGCATGTTTCCAAGTGTTTTATCTTTTCAGAATCAAAATCAGATTTATTATTACTGATTTATATGATGCCAAATTTGTTGTTTTGGGGTAGCAAAATTTTTCAAAAATTTTTGAAAAACATTTCAAAATGATTTTAGTTCTTTAAATAATACTTTAGGTTCTGAGTGAGTCTGGATGTTTCTGGAAGTCAATGATACTCACAAACATCCAATAACAGTGACAGCTTTGTTGGCTCGTGGGCCTTGGGGAAGGGCTTCTCCAGTTGTCAAAGCCGTTCTGTGAGTGCAGCTGGCCGTTTACATTGATAGTCCATTCAGCCATGCTGATGTGCTGAGAGCCAGGCTCCCACAGCAGATAACTGTGCTTGGAAGCATGCTGGAGGAAACAGCACAGTAAAACAATAGGCAGTTATTGAATTCAGGGCAGAAGATCTGCTTTAATTCTCTTGTAGTGAATTTACAGTTCTTGTTGAGACTGTCTCAGGTTTGATATTGCAAAAGAACAATTATTACCAACACCCAGTATCAATGGCTGGAACCTAGAACAGGTGGCCATTCATCAGGTTCCAGACCTGACTGACTGCCTATTGCTGAGCACAGAATCTCAGTTCAGTACCATATACTGTAGAAGCATCACTTTCCAGTTCCAATATAAACAGCAGTTCCCCCTCAAATGACATGGAAAAGCTTCTTTCCAGAAATTATACTTCAGCACAGTAAGTTATTTTATGGCTTAAAATCAGGAATGTCTGAAATTTTTGTCTGAAATTTGAAACTCACCACACGAGTCACATGTGAAGCAAGTACCCAATAATTTAAGTATCTCTCAAGTTGTGATTACTATTGATTACTTTCTTTGCCTCAATGTGCTTCTAGCAGGTCTAAATATTTTATTAAATGTGTTAATATTATAAGGCTAGCAATAAAAAAGTCATTCATTCTGTGAAAACTTAAATCTAACTTTAAGTGAACTGGGGAAATTGAAAGACTCAGTTGGGATAAACCCTTAATAAAAGTTAGTAATTACTGCATTTTGTCAGCTATTTTAAGCAGCAGAAGATTAAAGAAAACTTCCTGTTGATGCCTTGTTTAAACAACTAAATGATAAGGTGGGGGATTATAGACTGAAAGGAGGCTCTTTAAAAAATAAGAATAAAGTAATAGATTAGCATTCTTTTTTTAAATTCATTTTACCTGCACATTCCCAAACTTTGTAGTTTTATAAAGGATTACACCAAAAAGGACCAGAAAGTGTCTATGACCATCTACACTTGAATAAACAAAATCATTCTTCAAATAGATAAATCAAAGTTCGAAAGTTACGTGACTCAATAATGACTTCTCAAGCTGTATAATTTGTGCAATCTATCACAGGAAATGTAACTAGGAATTTATTGCAGCATAAGAACAGCCAAAATGAGGCAAGGCAAGGTGATCCACTGAGCCAGCCCCATCCCGGCAAGATACTGGCATTTGCTCACTCACCCTACACGCCAACTCAGTCTCTGAAAGAGACAAACAAAAATTATTAAATCAAAAACCTGGGCTAAGTAGCTGGAAAGAACCTCTCCAAAAATACTTAATTCTCCATGCATTGAGTGAAGTTGGGCAAAAAAGGACAAGACTTGTACCTCATTGCAAATTTTTCCAGGCTGCAAGGGACACGGTGAGCACATTACCCGCCGTGCTCCCCACTCACCAACCTGGCTTCCTTCTGAGTGGAATGGGATTCATGATTTGCTTCATTTGTTCTCAGTCCATCTTCTATCCTGCATTTATTCAATCCAGGCTTGTAGGTTACAGGTTAGTTACACACATACTGCCCATTGAAAACACGCGGAAGTCTACAGACCAAAGAATGTGAGAACATAAGAATTGGGAGCATGAGTTGGTCATATGACCCTACGTGCCTACTCAGACATTCATCAAAACCATTGCTGATCTGCTACCTCAGCACCAATTCGTTGCAATATATCCATACCCCTTGCTTCCCTTAATAGTTAGCAATCTTTGTTATGAATAAACTCAATAAGTGAGCCTCCACGATTCTCCAGGGTAGAGAATTTCAAAGACTGAACACTCCTTGCATGAAGAAGTTTCTCCTGATTTTATTCCAAATGGCTGACCTCTTGGATGTAGTCTCCTCAGCCAAGGGAAACATTCTCCCTGGCATCCATCCTGTTGAGCTTTGTAAGAATTGTGTAAAATTCAATAACATCATCTCCCATTCTTCTGAATTCAAGTGAATAGAGTCCCAACCTACTTAAGCTCTCTTTATATAACAGCCCTACCATTCTGGGAACCAATCTGTTGGTGTACAGCAAGTATATTCTTTCTGGATTAAGGAGAGGACAGTATTTCAGGCATGGTTTCACTCTATATAATTGCAGTAAAGTATCCTTACTCCTGTACTCAAATCCTCTCAAAATAAAGGCTAATGTACTACTTCCCTTCCTAAATGTCTGCTGCACCTTCATGTTATCTTTCAGTGACTTGTGTACAAGGACAACCAGGTTGCTTTGAACATCAACATTTACCCATATCAGCATTTAAAAAAATGCTCTCTCTGCTGTTTGGTGCACCAAAGTGGATAACTTCATGTTTTTCCACAATATATTCCATGTGGTATGCCCACTCATTTAGCTTATAGGTATCCCCTTTAAGCTTCATTGCATCCTCCACCCTACTCACAATCACACCTAGTTTAGTATCATCAGCGAACTTGGAAATATGACATTTGGTCTCCTCAGGCAGATCTTTCATTTGGTTGGGAGTAGCTGGGCAGGCATCAGTCTTAGGAACCTGACTAGTCACAGAGTGACAATCTGAGAAAAACCTATTAATTCCCACTCTACCTTCTGTCAATTAACCAATTTTCAATCTGTGCCAGTATACTACCTCCAATTCCACGTGCTCAAACCTTGTTAACCAAACTCCTGTGCAGATCCTCACTGAAAACCTTTTGATAATCCATATATATGTGATAGCATGAGAGGGCAGAGAGATTGACAAAGATTTTGCAGTTCTGGAGAATCATAGTTATGAGGGAAGACTGGCTAGGATGGGGCTGCTTTCTTTGGAACACGAGACAGAAAAACTTTAATTGAGGCTGCAAAATTATGAAGCTCAGAGACACTATTTTTAGAGAGGTTGATAACCAGGGAACATTGATCTAATTTAATAGGTGGAAGGATTAGAAGGCAATTGAAAACAAGATCATGCAAGGTTTAGTGCGGCTCTGCAATTCACTTCCTGAAAGGATGATGGAGGCAGAAATCCTCAACATGCTTGATGAACACATGAAGAGCTGTAACCTACAAGGTTACAGACTGAGAGCTGGGAAGTGGGAGTAACCTAAAAGTTTCCTGACTTCCTTCTATGCATACATTTCTACAATCCTATGAAATGCTACATCCTCTTATGTAGCCTCAATTTCAATATTGTCTGTACCTTTAGCTGACTAGGCCCAAAACTCTTGAACCTCCTCACTTAAATCCCTTCACCTCTCTACCCTCTATGACGTTCCTTAAAACATCTCTCTTCAACTAATATTTTGCTTATTGCTTCTCATATTACCCATTGTGGAATGAGTTCATATATTATCTTGATTTCACTTCTGTGCAGTGCCTTGGGGATTTTAACTGGTGTACAAGTGTTAAATAAATGCAGGCAGATGTTATCAGAAGCCAGATTTGTCTCTCTTCCCTAAATCTGGTTGAATAGAACAGGTAATGGTGCAGTCATCCTCCTGCAGACAAAATTCCTTCAGCCAAGATTGGACTGGCTGTGTTTCAGGCAGGTGTCTGGCAGCTGAGATATAGATGAAGGTAATTGGGATTTAAATGTCTGGCTATAAAAATGTCCTGCGAAACTCTAAATTATTAGTGCTTTCTGGAAAGCGGGCGGACAGGAATTTGGCACTGAGATTAATGAGGTATGGCTCAGGAAATTAATTCCAATCTTAAAGATTAATGGATGAGCAGATTGTAATCAATTGTAGTTACATATTTTCCATTTGTCCACTGGATGAGAATAGCCAGGAATAACTCCAGGAATTTTTCAGTAGGTCCGCTGTTAGTTCTGCTGCTGTTCCCCATTTTGAATTGAAGCCACAATTCAGCTCTTCTGCAAGTAAAGACTGTGACAAATTTCTTTTAACTTACATTGTCTACTCATTAAATTGTTTTTTAAATTAACCCAATAGACTCATAAGTAGTTTTGGAACATGGGAACTGGAATAGGTTATATATCCTTTGAAACCTATTCTGCCAAACAATGAGATCATGGTTGATCTGTGACCAAACTTAACATACCCATCATTGCATCATCTCCCTTAGTACCTCTGGTGAACAAAAATCTACCAATCTCAGATGTAAAGTTAATGAAAATATCCTGAGGGGTCTTTACGGGCTGGATGTGGAGAGGGCATTTCCTCAAAGGAGAATCTAGACCTAGGGATAACTTAAAAATAGGGGGTGACCCATTTAAGAAAGAGATGATGCAAGATATTTTTCTCTCATAGGATTGTGAGTCTTTGGCACTCACCGCAGGGAGTAATGGAAGCAGAGCCTTTGAATAGCTTTAAGGCAGAGGTAGATAGATACTTGATAATGAAGGGGGTGAAAGATTACCAGAGGTATGTAGGAAGGCAGAGTTGAGGTTACAGTCAGATCAGCTATGGTCCTATTGGCAGGTGGAGCAGGTTTGAGGGCCTGAATGGGCTCGACTGCTCCTACTTCAGAATAAATTTAACAACTACCACTGTTGAAGAGAGTTCCAAATTTCTACCACACTTTGCTTGTTGACTACGTAACTTTACTTATCCACTCATTCCTAAAAGCCCCAGTTCTAAATATGCGACTGTGTCATCCTGTTCTAGATAGCCCAAACTGTGGAGATGGTTTCCCCCGCTCACCCTATCAGTTCTACCTAATATCCTGAACACTTTGATGTTGACATTGGGGTGCCATAATTGTAATAATTTGAATTTTGTGGTCAGCTGACTTCAAAGGTGGCTAACCTCAGTGAAATTTATCTTTGCAGATCCTTCCATTGTGAACTTTGACAACACTGTGGGAGGCCTTTCTACGGAGTACCTTGAGGCCATTCTATGATGCAGACTCAAACAACACATCAAGTGAAGTAACCAAGATTAGTCACAACTACAAAATCAGAAAAAGTTCTGACACAAAGCTAAATTAGATTTCCCAGATTTAACTGGATCTAATCAGTCATTTAGAAATATTCTGAATGTTCCTGAAACATTGAAAAACATTCAATAACCTTAAAAAACTTAAAAAACATTATCAAAAAAGTAAAGCTTTTTTAAACTCTACCAAACAAATTTAAATACTTATTTTAAAATTCTAAGTAAACAAGCAGTAAGATTGTTTAAAAAGATGTTGCAAAGGAATTTTGAAAAGTATTTTAAATTGAATAAACTATAAGAACATGCTTTAAAATTAACAGGCTGTTTGCTGGGTCCCTCACTTCCATTAAAAGCAATGGGAAAACCCTCCATGTGGCAAATAAAAAACAGAAAATGCTGAAAAATACTCAGAAGATCAGGCAGCATCTGTGGAAAGAGAAACAGCATTAATGTTTCAGGTCAAAAATGAATTGTACTTCCAGCTTTTTCTGTTTTAATTTCAGATTTCCAGCATCTGCATTTTTTTTTGGATTTTCATTCCTTAGGGCTCCATAAGTATGATGATTATCATTAGCTCTCACTTCCTTGTTTATGCTTGTGTTGAGATCAATGACAGAACCCAACCCTTTGGCTTATGATGAATGGCTGATAGCTACCTCCAGATTCTGGTGATAAAATACCAAATTCTCTGTCATTTTCAAGAAATAAATACCAACTCCAGGGAATACTTCACTACTACTCAAATTCTGGGCCATTATTGAATTGGGTGTATCCAATTAGAGTGGCCAGCATTTCAGGCAATGTGTGGCTGAATTTACCAAAGGATTCTCCCCAAACCATAACAATAATACTTTTACTACATTAAGCACTCAGTATAGCAGAATGTTTGGGATGAAACCAAAAGCCCATCCATAATAAATAGCTAGTTGTAACTAAAGCACACTAACAACTTGTACATATTGTAGTTTACTTAGAAACCATTTCCACTCCTTAACAAAAGGTGACAGAGAAAAGCATTACCTACACAAAGGGACAGATACCAAACTATTCAGACTTAGGGATTTTGGGTGATAAAAATTTGAATAAGTGTGTCAAGAATGCTGCATCTGAGGTTGAGATGGAGACAGGCAATGTAACAGAGGAAGGAAATACATATTTTGAGGGTGAGTAGGATATTTCAGGCTCAGATGAGTCTTCGAAAGGAAACCAACATGTTGGATTTGATACAGGCTGCATGAGTAACCAGGACAGGGTTAGAGTCAATGCCAGGGGAATGCATTGGCTGCAAGTGAACGCTTTAGACTTCCAATGTTCAGTTGAAGACTATCTTGACTCATCCATGATTTAACATAGGCAAGACTGCAGCATTGATAGAATTAGATTTGGTTGTCATAAACTTATGGAATACAAAGAATGCTGGAGATACTCAGCAGGTTAGGCAGCATCTGAAGAGATAGAAACGGAGTTAACATAGCAGGTCAGTGCCCTTCCACATAACCACGCAGAAGTTGACCACTTACCTGCAGGCAGCCTCACCGTGTAAATGAAGATAAAGAAGAGAAAGGATGATGCGGGTGAAGAGTGGGGGTTCTGAGATAAGTTCTTGGGAGATTCCAAGCACAATCACGTTGGGGGGGGGAGAATAAAATAATTGATGGAGAGCTGGCGTCGGCATAGAAACATGTAGAAGTGAAAACATATGAGGGACATCTTAATGAGCTGTTCAACAGATAATAATATTACTCCAACGTAGTACTGAGAGAGTGCTGTGGGTGTTGTCTTTCTGGTGAGATAAACCATACAGAAGGTGGAAGAAGAGTGTTGTGCCTGTGAGATAGGCACCTTGATGAAGGGATCTTCCATCTCTTGCCAAGACTTATCTCTCAAGCAAGGTCACTTTGAAAATGTGTAATCTGATTGTCTTTGTATAATTGTTGCTGAGATCCTACTGACCACAAATAGGCTGTCAAATTATCCTACAAGAATTCTCACAAGAATCTGATAATTCTGATGGGCTACAACTTGACAGCAAAAATCTAGTTACGAACCTGCCTTGAATCAATAAGGATTCCAATCCCAGGGAAATGTCTCAAATGATGAGATGGAGTTGGACAGGTATGATAAAGACACAGCCAGAAGTACATGGCCTCAAAGAGCAACCTCATAATTTAAACATACTGTATGTCCTATTTGCGCTTACCTACATTTTAAAATCTGTCTGTCATTCCTCTTTTGGTCTACTTGATTTCTTTGATTTCTATCAATGACAGTTATGGGCAAATATCTGGTCATTCTTAGGATATTTAAATATTACAGGAAGTACTTTCGGCATTTTTTGTGAGCTACAGGAACAGATCTATGTATCAGCAGTTTAACAGTCAATGTGTTCCTGTGGTTGTTTATCCTTCTAATTCCATGGTTAACCAGATTTGTTTCCAGCTCTTTATCTGAATGGATTTGTGAGCACAGCATTAGCAACTCTCTTGGCTGTCAATAAATTCAACACATGAAATCTTTCAATTTTGAATGTCTCCTGAGTTTTTCTGCTTTTAGTCCTTTGTCCAATACTTCTGGATTTACTGTCCAAATTAATGTGCTTAATATTGCTTATTAATGCTTCCTAGCATTCAGGTTTCACTAAATTGTCTTTACAATTCATTTGAATTTTAATGCAATGTTTACAGGTATCAATTGCATTGGAAATACAAAGCTATATTCATCGCATCCTAATGTTACAACTTAAATGGTAATCTCTTCCTATCATCTAGATTCTCGAATGTTTGCAATCGCAACACTATATTGATATACTTTAATATATTATTCACGTATGTTGATGTTGCAGTGCTGGATTGTATTTAAAACAAGATTTATTTTCCTTGCAATAACAAAATAAACAAGTTTAACCCGCTTGTTTATTCATTTACACTCTGTGGTCATTGCTGATTTAGCACCCAACCCAAAATACCTTTGAGAACATGATGATCCAATGAATATTTTCGTTTACTGCATAATTTAAGTTTTTGCTAAACCATAGAACCAGATGACACGAGAAGATAGCTATTTTCAAAGTGATCCAGAGCAAATCAGAAATGGAAAATGAAATCCAATTTGATTAAATGGAAAGCAGTGCAAATCAGTGGACTGATAGAAAGTTTGAGGATGATTATTTATTAGATACTTCTGATATAAGACTATGGCAAAGCATCCTTTACAGAGATGGGTTGAGAGAGTAACTGATCTGAAGATGGTATATGCAGTATCTTATTTGAGGTTTTGAGCAACTGCTATCAAAGGACATTGATGACTTGGAAAGGACTCAGAGGGCGGGGGGTGATGGTGTGGTGGGGAGGGGGAAATGGCAAGCATGATTTGGAAATGTAAATAAATCAAGAAGAAAAACATCATAGAGTTAAACTGTTTTGTTAAAGGAAAGAAAGCCCATTTTTAACCCTCTCTGCCAGGACAGTAGATCATTAAAAGGCAGTCAGAAGCTTTCGCCTGAGCTTCTACTGTTACCATTTTAACTCCATGAATTTTGTTTATGGGTAAGACAACCAACTGTATCAGGTGAGAATAGAATGTGATGCTCTGATATCATCATTTGGATTTTGACACATTTTTAACTATAAAGCATTGTATGAAGTCACCGTTAAGAGCTGCCTACAGGAGAGATTGTGGCTAGAAGTAACCAAATAAACTGGATTGTAATTTTTTCTAATATGTCTTGCACTTCTACTGCCCTGGGTTTCCTCCTTCAAGCACTGGGCACCTTATTATCTGCCTTAGTACTGGGAATCATTTGCTCATGTGCCTAGTGAGGCCTTAAACTTCCTGAAATCTCCTCAACAGTCCCATTGTGTTCAGAGGTGTCAATGTGCCAAAAGGCCCAGAAATTGAATTATCCCAACCTCACACTGGCACCATCATGCCCTCTCATGGCTTGCCACACTGCCATGAATTATGTAAATTGGCAAGCCTGAATATTATTCCTTACATTTCATAGGATAAACTTTGACAAGGTTGTCTGTTAATTAACTCAATTAATATGCAACAGTTTAAACTAAATCGTGATAAAGCACAAAAAGAATTCCATAATTTAGGCTGACTGGGGTGTGAGTACAGTCAAATATGTGCAAGCACTATTTTACTGTTGCAAAGGGAATAAGCAGGAAATCTGTTCTCCATTACTGCTGTGCCTTAATTATTCATTATGACAGGCAAAAGTGTTACCCGATGTAAGGAATGGTAAACTGACTCCACTCCTTAAGATACTCTACTCTGTGTATCAAATGAAAGAATTCAACACCATAGTCCATTATTGTATTCAGTCTTGAATAGCTGGGTTATGAAATATTAATTTTAATTGTAGTGTACAACTCTAACTTTTAAAATGTTGGTTGCCTAAATATTTTAATTCAAATAATATAGTAATTGTAAATAGCTTCTTCAGAATCTACCATTCAAGATAATCTGCACCTTTGGAAAAAAAAATGAGTTGATTTGAAAGAGATTAACTGGTCTTAATTGCAAGTCATGTCTGATTATTCCAGTTTAATTTTTGAACAGGTTAACAATAATGAAGTCCATGGATCTCACTTCTATGGACCTCCAGAAGGTAATTGATAAAATGACCCAGCTTATCTGCTCTTCTGTGGCAATGACCCTTCCTGTAGGTAGCTTTCACTGGTGGCTCCAGCACTGTGTGTCAAATACATCAGGGTCTACATGAAGTTATCCATAAAAATGAGTTTGTAATTGGAGGCAACCTTAGATTTTGGTTAAACATGGATTGAGAAATAAAAGATGGAGACTGAGGGTTAAATATATATTGGCTAAATGTAACAAGTGGTATTCCCCTGAGATCTGTTCCGTGACTTCAACCTGTCATAATATTTATTAATGATCTGGCTAAAGGAGTACAGAACTGTACATACAAGTTGGCAGGTGACACTTTGTTAGTAGGGACAATGAGTGGATCAGAAGACAGAAGGCTGCAATGGGCGGACAAAATTGTGGAAAATGTATCTCAGTGTAGGTAAGTGTGAGATTATCCATTTTGGATTAAATAAATTAAAAATCAAAAATTTTACAGCTAAGAAATTTGGGAGTCCACACATGGAAATCATTAAAGCCCACTAGACTGATAAAAATACATAAATAATAGCTTTAAAAATGTTGGCGTTTATCTCAAGCAGCTCAGATGCAAAGGAATAGCAATGTATCAATTGCATAGATGATTGGTCAGTTCAAGATGGAGCACTGCATTCAATTTTAGACTGCACCTCTCAATGAATATATTGATCTTGGATGTGAAGCACTGCAAATTGTAAAAGCTGATGAGCACTGTAATTTTAACAAATACCAGCAAAATGGTTCTCAGCATGAAGGATTGTCAGTGAGGAGATTTTATTGTCTCATACTTATCTCACAAACTTTTCTTTGCTATGGTGCATACAGTAAGATTCCAATGTATACCCCTTGTCCTGCTTTTGGGAGGTTGCACTGCTCTGTGTGGTCTGCTCATTCTCCCAGTCACACTGCATTCCAATAGGAGTGGCTGCAAAATAAATTATATCTTGCAAAAATACTTAAGTCAAACTCCATCAGCTAAACCAATGACTATTGACTTTAGCAGCTTCTTGGACCAGTTCCATCACAAGATCCTTCATTGCAGGAGCTGTTATTACAACCATCTTCACTGAGTTTATAGTTAACAGGAGCAAAAGGGGATGAAAAGAGGGAAAGGAGAAGAAAGCACCCTATGCAGTTCCTTTCTGGTCAGGCAGTATGCACACAGCTTATCAGACTGTGTTATCAAAATATAAGTTCAACTTTCCACTCCCAGCAACTATTTCCATATACTCTATTACCACCACACTGTCTGTTTGACTTCTATCCTCCTAATGCTCCTACACCATGTTCCCCAGTTGCTGTAGCTTAGCTTCTAGAAGAAAACTTGGCTGATTGACAGATATCAGAAAGGCAATGGCACTGTGTAAGTATTGAGGTCATGGATGCTATCATATTGAAAAAGATGGCATATTTCTACTTCATGAAACTACAGCCACTTCCCCCAGGCTGTGGCCTGAGCATTCCTAGTTATCTGTAAGAAAACAGTTTGCAAGACTAGAATGTCACCCTACAAGGTCCTGTTTCACTTTTGCCCATGGTAGCATATTGGTTCCTTTACAGGACTGGTAATCCAGAGGCTGAGACAAATAACATGAAGGCATGAGATCAGGTCCCAGCAGGTCCAGATGTCAGTTCAAATCCATCAAGACAATGTACAAACAGTTAATTAAATAACAATCTAGAATAAAAAGCTAATGTTAGTAAAGGTGATTCTGAAACGCATTGATTGCTAGTAAAACTCACCAAATTCAGCAAAGTCTTTCAGGGAAAGTATATGATATCCTTTACTGCACTGCCTGACATGTGATTCCAGACTCATAGCATGGTTAGAAATGAAGATGTGAATGGGGTAGAAATGAAGAGGAAGGCCAGGATATTTTACTGTGGGGGAATGTTTCCCATCTATGCCTTTCATTATTTTGCATACCTCTATCAGGTCCCCCACTCAGCCTTCTCCCCACTAAGGAAGGCAAACCCAGCTTATCCAGTCTCACCTAAGCCTAAGTGAAACGCTTCATCCCAGGCAACATCTTGGTGAATCACCTCTGCAGTCATTCCAGTGTAATTATGTCCTTCTCATAGTGTTGTGACCAGACCTACACACAGTACTCCAGCTGTGGCCTAACCAATGTTTTACAAAGTTGTACCAGGACCTCCCTGCTTTTATATTCAATGCATCATATACTATATGCCTTCTTCACCACTATGTCTACCTGTGCTGCCATCTTCAGAGGTCCGTGCACTAATACACAGAAGTCTCTATGTTCCTCAAAGCTCCCTTGGGCCCTACATTTATTGTGTATGTCTCCCCTTATTAGTCTTCCTAAACAGCATCACCTCACACTTATCAGGAGTAAATTCCATCTGCCATTGCTCTGACCATCTTACAAACCGATCAGCATCATCCTGTAGCTTACGACCATCTTCATCGTTATTAATAACAATGATTTTTCTGTAATTTGCCACTCATTAATCATATTTCCTACATTCATATTCAAATCATTAATTTAGTTTAAAACTCCAATAATCCAGCATTCTTGGGACTTCGGTGGTGCCAGACTTGCAGATTTTCTGGACTACTGGATGTTATTCCCTGTTAATACTCTTAACACATTTTAGTTCACTTTTTTTTAAATGTTACATTTATAATAAATTTCCAGTGAACTTGTTAAGTTTAAAGGGCACATGGGATACAGAACCCCAGTAGGTTTAAAGGGAAATGGGGCCGCAGTAAGTTGAATGGGAGCGTGGGAACCAGAATCACAGTGAGTAGGAATAGAGCGTGGACTGGGGTTCCAGTGAATCAGAAGGTAGTATGAAAACTTGGGCTCTGGAGAACTGGAAAGGAGCACAGCAAACATTATCTGGTGTGCCAGATGCTGAACTATTGGGATTTCTGAACAGTTAGATAGCAGAATATCAGAGTTTTACTGTGTATAACAATGAGGGTCCCAGCACTGATGCCTCAGGTACACCACTGGTCACAGACTTCCAATTACAAAAATAACTATTTATCATCACCCACTATCTCCTATTACCAAGAAAATTTTGGATATGATTTGCCAACTTGCCATAGATTTCATGGGTTTAACCTTTTGGAACAGTCTTCCATGGGGGACCTTGTCAAAGGCCTTACTGAAGTCCATATAGATTACATCCATCCCACTGCCCTCATCAAAACATTTTGCTACCATTTTTTAAAATTGGTCAGACAGGATCTCCCCCTCACAAAACTATGCTATCTTTGATTAATACCTGCCTTTCTAAGTGCAAATTAATCCTGTCCCTCAGGAGTTTTTCCAATATCTTCCCTGCACCAATGTTAGACTCACAGGCCTGTAAGTGCCTGGCTTACCTGTTGCCTTTCTCAAGTAAGTGTTTCTTTCTTTAAAAATTATTTACAAAACAACCATGTGGCCTGGATACTACAGTACCTTTGAGATTAGGGTAGAATCTGAAATATCATTAACCAACACTAAAGAAAAGTTTAAAATATTTTTAACGTGTGTTTTGTTTAATTATTTGATGAAATGATAATCCACTTTTTTAGGGTTTGAGAGGTTGTGTTAAAAACAATATTAAAAATTCGGTTGCACATCATGTGATATTAGAGCAAAAAATAAACAGCTAGAACAACTCAGCAAGTCAAGCAGCATCTATGGAGGCAAAAGGGATATGTCGACATTTCGGGTCCTTTTTGGCTCCATGGATGTTGCTTGACCTGCTGAGTTCTTCCAGCAGTTTATTTTTTTTCTCCAGATTCCAGCATATGCACTCTCTTGTTTCTCCAGTCATATGATAAAGCTAAACATACTTTTACACTGAAAATAACAAAATTATTACAACATGTAAAACAAGTTTTCCAACCGTTGAGTCCAATACCAGTTCCATGCGAGATCAATTTTCCCACTCCCCCACCCATTCCCTTTAGTCTTACAAATTTTCTTTCAGATACTGATCCAGCTCCCTATTGAACACAATTGAATCTGTCCCAGTAGCACACTCCAGACCCTAACTATTCATTGTATGAAAGTTTTTTTTCCCTTTTACTTTAGCTTCTTTTGCCAATCACCTTCATTCTGTCTCCAAGTTCTCAAACTCTCCATCTACAGTTTCTCTCCATCCATTGTTTTTACTCTTCATAATTTTAAACAGCTGAAAGATCTCCTTACAACCTGTTCCAAGACCAACTCCGGCTTCCCCCAGTATATCAATGTAACTAAAGTCCCTCATCCCTGGAGTCATTTTGTCAGTTCATCTCTTCTGTACTCTCTGGAAAGCCTTCACATGCTTCCTGCCCTACATACCCAGGATCAAATCATTAATGTGCATTTGCTAAAGCTGTGATAAACCCTAGGAAATATTACGTACCTCTGGGGAAGCCCACTATATTTATCCCTCCAGTCCAATAAACTCTTCATTACTATTCTGTTTCCTGTTATTCAGAAATTTTTCTATCTATGCTGCCACAGCCCCCTTTTATTCCATGGGCTTCCATCTTGATAACAAGCCTATTATGATGCAATGTTGTAAATACTTTTACTTTTTATTAATTTCTGCACATTATGCTAGAACAGGCTGAAAACCAACAGAAAGGATTTTAAATAAAGAATTTAGTAGATATTCATCTAGACACTTTAGTCTACACAGTTCCTTTTTAATAATTTTATTTGTTTTCATTGCACATATTCCCTTTTAACATTTCTAATATTGCTGATTTCAATGCATATGGACATATAGATTTTAATTTACAAAATAAGGGTACCATGTGCCCACATACAGTAGTACCTCAATAAATAAAACATTTGATATGTATACACATCTATGCAGGCAAAGTAAATATGAAACAAACTTCATTAGGAATCTTATAAAACAGAGGTGAAGGTAAAATTCATGAACTAGGTGATAACAGAATATACAGGTTTTGTTACACATGGAAAAATGATCATTCAGAATTCAGACTGAATACTGGTGGTCCAGTAACTAACATAATTTCCCAGCAAATCAAACACATTCCAAGCTATCCTCAAACACATTCGAATGTTGTCTTACATTTATACACCATAGAACTTTTATACAAGTAAGAATGTAAAGAATTATTAGCCACTATCTTATATGCTGCCCTTTGCACCTTTTTCATGATACCTCTGGTTCCCTTTATCAAGTTCTAAATTATCAATTTAACTGATGTACGCTACAAACGCTTCGGATTTTTATCAAGGGCACCCACTGAATGTAGTCTTATATTTCCACCATAAACAAGGTAACAAAGTAAGATAGTTATATTATCTTTTGATCTACATTTGTGAAAAAATATATATTACTTTTTCACTTCTTGAATTCATTTTTACATATATACCATAATGTGATTCTGCACATCGCAAGTAAAGCTTTTATAATACATTTTACTTAAAAAAAATAGTGACTTTGGTATTTGCCCCTTTTAATGGTCAAACCATCATATAAAAATGCTCTCGATCTGCTGTTCACATGCTCCAATTAAGAAAGCGCTCTATAAACAGCTTTATCATATTATAAAGACTATTTCAGAGTTCTTGAACAGTAAACATAAGCAGTAAAATTAAACTGCAGAAAAGACCATTCACGTAAAAAAAACCTGTTTAAACTAATGTATCAACAAATTTAGGAATCAGACCAAATTGCACAATTAACACCTGCCTGCTTTGTATATTACATTAATGCATGCATTCTGATAAATTGTTAGCATTTACCATTCAAGCTTTTTGACAACTGCATTAATAATTTATAGCATTGGACTGGTCTTCTCTCCCATCAATTACTCTTATCAACTCACTTTTAAAGACCTTCCTTGTGTAAATTTTCACTAGCTGGTGCTAATACTGCATTTACACAAATTACCACTGATTTAGTTGGGTTTCAATAACATAATTTTCGTTGTTGTTCTATTATCGATCAGATAGGAAATATAATACATGGCCATGATTTATTTTGCACACTTTATGGAACTGCAAAATAATTTCAGGTCTTCCTTTATAACGGCAGCAGTGTTACTACTACCAAACTAATTTGAGCTTGAGAATTAGTAACAACATTTTGGTAGCTTTGTAGTGCTTTGCCTTGTTTTGAAATATGTGAAAAATCTAATATTCATTGGAACAATTCAGTATTTACTAAAAGGTTTTGCATTTGAAAACTTATCATCAAACTTGTTCATGAATGTTTTATTGATGATTGGGCAATACGCAGTTGCGCGTCTATAGTGATAATAAATGGGACTATGAATAAAACTGCAGCTTTGAATCTGTGCTGTTTCCCTACAGCTGGGATTAAAGTGACTATACATATGAATAATTTACATAGCTTTTTTTGCTTAAACTCTGTTCAAAGTATGAAATACTCCAGTAAATTCAATTGAATTTACAATGATCTATTACTAATTCAACTTATGTTTAACCTTTGGTGCAATTTATATTAGCAAAAACAGGCAATATTTTGAACAGTCAATAATCAGTAACAGTTTAAATTATTTTCAGAAATGTAGTTACATGTTTAAAAGGTTGGAATATAGGGAGCCAAGTCTAGACTCAATTTAAAAGAAAATGTGTGTATTCTAATATTACTTTTGGAACAGTATAACATAATTTTTGAGAAATATGGAATTGATTGACCACAGTGATTCTGCTTTTACAGAGTATGCTACAATGCAGACACACAACGTTATAACTATAATAGGGCAGCTAAATGGTTGAAATTGAAAATTTTGCACGGGGTAAATGCAAAGACAAGGGTCAATGATGATTAACAGGCTAGAACTTACATTTAATATATACAGATGGATTGAAAATTATGTACACTCAAAAAAAATAACTATTATTTATACAAAATAAAACAACAAAAGTTCAGGAGACACATAGCTAAAAAAAAGCAACTGTTCCATTAGCTGTATGGTAATAATTTTTCCTAGTTTGCATGTTTTGGATTGACATACTGGCACGGTTTAAAACACTTTCTGCCTGTAAGTGAGGCCCAATGGGATTAACAGGCTGTCATTTTTTTTCTATATCATTTAAATAGCTGGAGATCAGAAATGAAAATTAAAACTGATTTTAGGCAGGGTATATTATCTCAATATGTTCTAGAGCTCTGAATTAAAGCAGCCCATTAGACTTTCCTTTTTTGTGGAAATCTTGGTTCTACAGGAATGAGGACATGAAACAATACTTTGGAATAGATGCAAAGACAAGGCAAAATTACAACAAAGGACTGGTTTATACAACTTCCCCAAATAAAAGATTCATAATATCCTATCATACACATAAATTGCTAAATGCCAAGTAAACACTTTAATTTCACTTGACAGCACTGTTATAACTTAGTATTCCAAGTTCTAATTCCCTCTATTCCATATCATTCAGATGGAATTGCAGAGTTGGTAGTTGGTCTACTGTAATCGCCTGTCACAATTCTAAGCAACTGGATTATTGTGTTTCAATCCTCTAATGATAAAATTTGTAACCAAAATTCCCTTAGACCAATACATTTAGAATAGATGTCTTGGCCTGGTGAAAAGAATACTGATCTTACAGTTAATAAATAAATGACAGGAGTTGTAATATGAATATCGACTGCAGATAAGTATTGATTTTAATGCAATGTAAAGCTGATGTCTTTAGCATTAACAATTAACCTTCAAATTTAAAATATTTGCTGTCACTATAGCATCAATGCTAGTTTTATAAAATCTGTACTTGCATCATTTAGGAAATATAAATCCAGAATGACAATACATATTTTTGATATTTAAAGTTCACTGAACAAAGGCTGCAGTGATTTAGTTTGCGATTTAAATTATGAATTTGAGAATTAAGAGTAAATGCAGCCTCAGATATTAATCATAGGAAAGGAAATAATGAGAAAGATGAAATACATAAAAAGCAGGTTTATGTATTATTTTTTATATTATGCAAAAGAAATGTCAATTTTTTTAAAGTAAGCATGTACTTCATAAATTAGCATTGAGCATGTTATTTATATGACATAAGAAAATGTTATTTATTTGTGTAAGCGCACATACAAGTACCCTGATAATAAAATTCTGAATTAGGGAACAATCTGACAATCTACTTAAGAACAAATTATTTTTACTCATAAAGAAATATGTGTAATATTTTATTACATATAGGACTGATAAATAGTGTCACGTAACATGCCTTCCTTTATTTCGCAAAATAGCTTGTTCTTGATTGTGCGAGCAAATTGGATTAACAGTTCCCTATAGTAAACAGCCGATGTTAAGCTTCATTTGCTATTACAGTACTTCTTTTTACTGGTGTTATGTACAACTATATACAAATTTTGCAAACTCTTCAAAACTGAATAGTTCATATTATATTACAATAGGAAGGTAACTTTTGCAATCAGATAATTTCTTTCTGAAAAATCACAGTTTTAAAGCAATCCATAAATATATTTATCACTTTTTAAAATATCTTTGAATTCATCTTCGCTGCAATCTTTGATATTATGAACTGACCAATTTACAAATGGTCAACCGATATTACAAAAACATTTACTTCTGAAATGTGACTGATTTAAAAACATTAGTTAGCATAATTTTTAACTTTTGAGCGATTATTAACATCTACCAGAGTTAGGAAAGTAATCTGTAAGACAACACAAGCAATGAAAACATTCCATAATTATATAAAAAAATATAAAATACATTGTCATTGTAACATAATACATCTACAATATATACAGCTGAAACCTGCAACTTCCTTCACTTAATACCCATAACTGTGAACTCTATCTACAAATTTAACATGTTTACATCATTACATACATATATATCTGTTTTAGTCATGGAATGCATGCATAAATGTATTACACAGTGAGTTGATTTAATCAATTCTGGAGTAGATTTCAACTATCTGATGGTTAACCAGTGAAGTCTGCCTGCCAGCGGATGCTGTCAATGGGAGGCCTGCTCCATTTTAAAGTAAGGACCTCATTAAAATGGTGCCAGTGAGCTGCAGGCATTAAATCCAGCAAGCCAGAATCTACATCTCGATATCATGGTGTGGGAGGACCTAGGCTGACAATGGCCCACATTATTCTTGTGGAGTACAGTGGATCTCCACTGCTTATTCTGGATACAAGAAAGAATATTTGAAACTTACATTTTGGTGTCTTTTCTGCTGTATTTTCTGATAAAACTGGCTGGTGCTAAGTTGCAATTAGTGATTTCTTTTCATCACAGAATCATGAAATAAGAGCAGAAAATTTGTCATCAGGAAGGTCACTGTGCTGAAACATTCACTCTGTTTTTCTCCCTCCACGGATGCTGCCTCACTTGCTGAATATTTTATGTTTTTATTTCAGATTTCCAGCATCAGCAGTTTTTTTGTTTCATAGACTCACAGTTTGCATATTTAAAAGGACTTACCACCTGAAGCTAGTAGACAGACCAGCTGCCGAGCAGAAGATGGTGAAAGGTGAAACCTTGGAATAAGTGGGGTAAAAAACACTTTGGGGTCGCAACCACCCTGTTTATAACAGTGCCCAAAGTTAAAACCTATTCTCTCGTTTTAATAATTTATTTGTATTTTGTTACACTACCTATTCAACAAGTACATTCTTCTGAAAACAACTTATGCCACACTAATCACTCTAGTCTTTTGAAACAGGTTTGTATTGTGCAAATTCCTCCTTTGTTGTGTGTCTGTTCATTAAATTTTCTCTGTAATCCAGGTGTTGATAGCAGACTTGTATCTTCCCAATTCAAGTTGATTTGTATTACTGCTTTGAAGTTCATTAGATTCCTAAAGAAGAAACAATTACAAGGTCTTAAGAATATAGCATAACCTGCATAAATTGAATACATTTAAGAATATCATCTTTTTAAAGATTCCTGTCAACAAGTACCTTTGTTTGAAATTTATAATATCTTTCTATGCAGACATCTGAGTTTGTTGCTTAGGAATCTTATTTATATAGTGTTTTGAAATAAAATCAGGCATTAACAATTCTTCTGTACTACAAATGGACCTTTGAAATTCTGTTGGGAATCCCTCCTCTTGGTCAATCCTCATGTACATTACAAGTCTTGTTAAGGGAAGAGCCTAATTCTATCTAATTTGTGATCCTTCTGGGGTACTCCCATTAGAGTTAACATTTCAGTTCAAAGGTACTTACAAAAGCTACATTATCTAAGTTGAAAAACTGTAAGACAACTCCAGATCTTTGTCAATAAGAGTCAAGCTGTATCAGCAATTTTATTTATTCATTCACCCTTTTATCTTCCAACATTGTTCTCCCTCATTTTCCATAAATATGTTAAATTCTTGCTGAAGCACGATTCCATAAAGTAACAAACAATCTGCTGGATAAACTCAGCGGCCAAGCTGCATCTGTGGAGGGAAAATAACTATCGATATTTCATGTTGAAACCCTACATCAGGACAAAAGGGAAGATAGCCAGTATAAAGAGGAGAGGAGGAGTGGTGAGACAGGGGCCAGTAGGTATTGGTATTGGTTTATTATTGTCACTTGTACCGAGGTACAGTGAAAAACTTGTCTTGCACACCATTCATACAGATCAATTCATTACACAGTGCATTGAGGTAGTACAAACAAAAACAGAATAGAGAGTAAAGTGTCATAGCTACAGAGGAAATAGGTGATTGGTGGACTGAGGATGTGTGAAGGATGATGGGCAGATGGAGCTAGGTATGGGAAGGGTGGAGTTTGGAGACAGAGGCAGGTGGATGATAGGTGGTGTCAGGCAAAATAAAAGGGCAGATGGAGCCAGGTGGGGGGAGGGCAGAGTGAAGGTGGAGACAGCTACTGGAGGATAATAAGCAGCATACAAAGGCTGCCAGTGCTGTAATCTGCTAAGTAAGGAAGGTGATCATGGGAACTATTAGGGGAGAAGTAGGCAGATGGAACCAGGTGGAGGAGAAGGAAACTGATGGGTAAAATGGGTGAGTAGTGGGTGGATGAAACTAGGAGAGGGGGGAGGAAAATGGGTGATGAGGGGCTGAAGGGTGAGTATGGGAAAGGGGATAAAAATGGAAGGACCAGTTGGATCAGAAGGAGAGAGATGGGGGTTGGTGGGGGAGGGAAAACACAGGAGGGAAGGGTTACCGGAAATTGAAAAATTCTGTGTTCATACCATTGGTTGTAGACTACCCCGGTGGAATGTGAGTTGTTGTTCCTACACTTTGCTCACCCTGGCAGTGGAGAAGAATGAGGACGAACAGGACAGTGTGGGAATGGGAAGGGGAGTTGAAATAGTATACAACTGGGAGCTTGGGATGACCATCGTGGACAGAGCGCAGGTGCTCTGCAAGTCATTTGCCTAGTCTGCATTTGGTCTTGGCCATGTTGAGGTGACAACATCAGGAGCACTGAGTGCAGTAGAAAAGATTGGAGGAGGTGCACATGAATTTTTGCCGCACCTGGAAGGGCTGTTTAGGTCCCGGGATGGTGGTGAGAGAGGAGGTTTAAGGACAAGTATTGAACCTCCTGCGGTGGCAGGGGAAAATGTCAGCAATCAGGGAGGTATGGGGAGGGATGAGCGGGCCAGGAAGTCATGGAGGGACTGGTTCCTGTGGAAAGCGGAAAACGATGGGGAAGAGATGATGTGACTAATAGTGGAATCTTGCTGCAGCTGGCGGAAATGACGAAGGATGATGTGCTGGATGCAGAGGCTAATAGGGTGAAAGGTGAGTACCAGAGGAACTCCCTGTCTGTTCTGTTTGGAGGGAGGTGGAGTCCAAGAATTGGAAATCTGAGAGAGGGCTCCATTAACCACAGTAGAAGGGAAGTCAAATTTCCTGAAAAAGGAGAACATATCAGATGTCTTGGAATAGAAAGCCTCATCTTGAGAGCAGATGTGGTGGAGACAGAGAAACAGAGAGAAAGGGGTGGCATCCTTATAAGAGACAGGGTGGAATGAGGTGCAGCTTAGGTATCTGTGGGAGTCAGTGAGTTTATAGTAAATGTCAGTGGATAGTTTGCCTCTTCAGGTGGAGACAGAGAGTTCTGTTTGTTTCTTCAGATTCCAGCATCTGCAATCTCTTGTGTCTCTATGGATATAGATATTAGCTTCATATCATGCCCAAGTGGCTATTCATTTAGCATGGACCTAAATAGTTAGCAGCTGTCAGAAAATCATCCAAAGATATCACAGCCAAGCATTCTCATTGCTGGCTGATCTCCAAATATATGCACCCTTACGAGGTATCGTTGGATTGTAGTCTGAGACCGGAAATCAACCTATTCACATCTCGCTAAATTGGTATTCAAGGTCATCTGATGTGGTTCCATTGCTGAAATCGGCAATCAACACTGACTGATGAACATACCTGGGACCTTTCTCAGATATTTCAGCCACTCAAAGGTTAACAACTGAGGTTTAATACCATTTTAAAACTATGTTAGTTCCATGGCACATTTTCAAATTTGGTGCAGTACATTCATAGAGCGTTTGAAAATTTAAACAATACCAATTAATTGTGGGACAAATACTAAAATTCTGAAAATTGTCCCAGCAAAATAGACCAGTATTGTTTAACTGCCAATAATTATCTCAGTGGCTGTTGTTTCAGCATGTTAATATAATCATTCTACAATAACATATTTATTGCTCAAATTATTTATGGTAATGATTCACTTTTTGATTGAGGTTAATACTGTAGTTATTTTGTGATCTGATAAAACATATATGGGCTTGCAAATTCAAAAGAAAACACTATCCTGGCTTATACCCGAACCAAATAAATGTCTCTATTAGTATTTCAACACAAAGTACAGGCCATCACTGGGTAATGAATGGGCTCCATTATTACAGACGTCCATAATTCAATTTTGTCCTTGTCAGAAAATACACAAAAATCACCTGATATGGTAACCATACCTCCACAGTATTGTAATGAGTGGCATCAAAAGCACATAAGGCTGATAAGAAAGAACGATTACTGAAAGTGGAGAGAGAAAGGAAACTAATTCTGCTCTTTGTAGGAGTGAACACACGTACATACATTGGATATTTGAATTTAATATTATGGGAACTTGTAACGTATCTATGGGTGTCCAGAAGTTGGGCATTCATAACCCAGGGGTGGTGTGTATTCCATTAACAGGAAAAAACAAAGTTTAATCTTTAATAGGTAACATTTTAAATTGAGCAACACACACAGAATGCTGGAGGAACTCAGCAGGTCAGGCAGCATCTATGGAGAGAAATAAACAGTTGACGTTTTGGGTTGAGTTCATCAGGACTGGAAAGGCAGACGGCAGAAGCCAAATAAGAAGGTCAGGGGATGGGGAGGAGTACATGCAGGCAGGTGATAGCTGAGTTCAGGTGATAGGTGAAAGGGGGAAGGTAGGAGGGTGGGGGTGGTGGAGGGGGGGAGAAGTAAGAAGCTGAGGGATGATAGGTAGAAGAGGGAAAGGGCTGAAGAAGAAAGAATCCAGTAGGAGAGGACAATGGACCATGGGTTAAAGGGAAGGAGGTGGGGAATAGGTAGACAGGTCATGAGAATGGGGGAAGGGGAAAGAGAGCCACAGGAATGAGGGAAGACTAAGGTGGAAAAAAAAGGGGGTTGAGAAGAGGGGAGGAGTTACTGGTAGTTAGAGAAATTGATGTTGAGGCTGTCAGGTTGGAGACTACCAAGGTGAAATATTAGGTGTTGTTCCTCCAACCTATGTCTGGGCTCAACGTGGCAGTAGAGGAGGCCATGGATAGACATGTCGGTATGGGAGTGGGATGTGGAATTGAAGTGGACAGCCACTGGGAGATCCTTGCTTTTGTGGCAGACGGAACGAAGGTGCTCGACAAAGTGGTCACTCAATCTGCACTAGGTCTCACCGATGTAGAGGAAGCTGCATCGGGAGCACCGGATGCAATAAATTACACCCTTGGATTCACAGGCAAAGTGCTACCTCACCTGGAAGAACTGTCTCGGGCCCTGAATGGTGGAGAGGGAGGAGGTGTAGAGGCAGGTGTAGTATTTAGTGTGGTTCCAGGGATAAGTGCCGGGAGGGTCATATGCAGGGAGGGATGAGTGGACAAGGGAATCCTGGAGTGATCCCTATGGAAAGCAGAGAGAGTGGGAAGGAGAAGATGTGCCTAGTGGTGGGATCCCATTGGAGGTGGCAGAGTTGCACAGAATGATATGTTGGATGTGGAGGCTCGTGGGGTGGTAGGTGAGGACAAGGGGAACCCTGTCCCTGTTATGTACGATGGGGGGATGGGGTGAGGGCAGCATTGATGGTGGTGGAAGGGAAACCACATTTACTGAAAAAGGAGGACACCTCGGATGTCCTGGATTGGAAAGCCTCATCATGGGAACAGATGCGGTGGAGGCGGAGGAACTGCGAGAAGGGGATGGCCTCCTTGCAAGTGACTGGGTGGGAAGGGGTGTAGTCAATGTAACTGTGGGAGTCAATGAGTTTGTAAATACACACATTTTAAATTGATATCCATTTCAAGAAGTTTAGGGATCTACCATCATGGATATTGAAGCAACTAGCTAGCTAAACTATTAAATTTACATCCCCCTTTCATTATATAGCTCCCTTGACTTAAATACAGATTTGCTTTCTTTCAGTCATGAACAGTGGCATGTCTGAAAATTTTGTACAGATCACACATACAATATACAGCTATCATGATACTTTGTCTGGTTCAGACAACTTCACATGCAGCTCCAAAAATGGAAAAGATGAAGACCTTCACTCCAGCCTACAGAGCCACTCAATAAACAGAAGCTAAGAATATTACAGAATTGAAAGAAGTCACTCAAGTTATCACAGTTTCGTAATAGTTCTAAACCATTCACATATCCTTGTTTCTCATCCTACAAACCTATATAATTCTTTTGTTTTAAAATGGTCTTTTTCTCAAAAACTTGTATGTGTTCCTCTTTTATTAGTGTTCTTGCTGTGCATTCCATATCCTAACAATTCCTGCATATTAAAAGTTCAAACCTCTTTATTTTGTGATGATTTTAAATACACATAAGTGCAGATAATACTCAGTGGCAAGTTGGAATGTGGCAGAAATCTAATCTTCACTATTTCTGGATGCTTTATTATACTGTGTAAGGGTGGAGGGGACTCTATTTATCCTTCACAGGGAAAAGGCAATCGGGCAGTTTATCCAGGACATGGCTGGGACTTTACACTCAACAAGCTAACGTGGGATTCAGCCACTGTGGGATCGGGGCCTCGTCAGGCCAAACGAAGGATAATTACAATTGGGTATTGGTAGCAAAGCAAAATATGATAGTTGGGATCACAACAGGTTAGTAATTTGGGGGATGGAAGATCCATGGTCACAATGGGGTGATGGTCTGGTGGTGAGAGGAGACCCGCAGGTAGGGAATTTAAAGGGAATCCAGCTGTATGTGATTCCAAGTGCTACATTATGGTCTTAGATCCAGTCAGGCAAGACCCCTTGAAGTCTTACTGAAGCAGGTCCCATATTCATTGTGAAGTCTTGTTTCTGCATATTAGCAGAGTCACCTGCAAGTCATATATGCACAAATTAATTTTTCTGGAAATTATGTCTAAAGGTGTGTTGTACGTACTTGGATGCCACCTCACACATCTGGAAACCCCCAATCATAAATGCTCCATACACATGGAAAACACGGAAGCAGTTTCACTGGAAAAACATATTATCTGATACTACTGTACAGATCATCTAAATGTTGAGGTATGTGACAGAATTTCTGGGTTCTAATTTCTTCACAGCTTACTTTTATCACCCATGAGGTTTTCTTAGTTCATCTCAGATGCATTCTTGCATCCTTCCCAAATACATCTCACAAAGCTTGTCAGAATTGTCTGCCTTCCTCATTTTAGCTTGCCTTTGATTCAAGCAAAAGCAACAGAGAAAAGGTAATTCAAACAAATTGGTTGGGTTACAGCTGGGAATCTTATTTCCTTTGAGACAGTAGCCTGAGGTTGAAGACTGGAAAATGGTTCCATTAGGCCTCAAATACATGCTGCAGTGCAGTGACCTCTCTTTTTATCACAAAACTTTGGAGATAGAAAAACACTTTGTTCCATCCGCACACTGTAGCCCGGGGATCTTGAGAAGCCCAATGTCTCTGTGATCCAATATTAACTTTAGTGAAAACTACCAGAACAAATGGTACAGACACTTTCCAAGAATTCTCTCTGCAGTCTCTATGTTTCATGGTTTACTGCAAACTGCTCATGCCACAAGCCAGAAAGCTGCAAATGCCATTGCTTAATAGTCTCAGGGGAATAACTCCGAGGCAGCAGTACAAAACCCCAACAGATGCTGGAGCATGCCAAGGCATGTGAATATGAAAATATAAGATTAAACATCACCATGACAAGTTATAAAGTTAAATTCAGCTATTTAGATAAAATTGCAATTAACAGCTAGTATCGGTAGTAGTGATCATAAGGTTATTGGCTTAGCATGAAATTCCAACAGCTTTACTTGTGTTCTTTGGGAAAGGAATACTGTCATCCTTATTGGGTCTACTCTATTCATGACTCAAGACCTACAACAATGTGCAGAACTCATCACCTTCGCTACCAACTTCCACTCTGCTCTCAAGTTCACATGGACCATTTCTGACACTTCCAGCTCAGGAGACAAACTATCCACTGATATTTACTATAAACCCACCAACAGTCCTGATGCAGGGTTTTGACCCGAGAAGTTGACAATTTCTTTCCTCCCACAGCTGTTGCTTGACCCGCTGAGTTCCTCCAGCACATGGTTTGTTCCCACAAGAATCTAGTTGACTCTTAACTAGTTCTTGAAATTGCATCTCTATTGAAGTCAATCAATTAAAGCACTACATGTTAAAAACATCACATATTCTGGAGTGGTCAAGAATGTGGCCAAATAGTTACCTTCTCAAGATAATAGTTAGTCACATTCTAACTACTAAGGATGGGCAATAATGCAGACCTTGGCAATGAAACCACTTTAACAAAAGCACAAATTGCTCAATACAAATTTACGTACACCAGAAAATGAGTGTGTAAACAGGTTCCCCTCTTTCTCCTGCAAGACTACTTAATTATGGAATTTAAGGTCACGGGTTGGTTAAAGAATGTGAATTTCAAATTTCAAGTATAAATGACAGATGATGCTCTGTACATACTCATTTGTGTCAAGCACCGAGTACCCTGACAATCAGCTCCTAAAGTGACCTCCGGAAACCACTATTAAAACCAAATAAATTGATATTTTTATTGGGCCCAGAACTAAATCATAAAATTATATGTATTGCAGCCTCTGAAAGGAAGATGATAAAATTGTTCTTTTGTTAAAATGTACATTGGTTACCTGCCTCATGTGGCAGTATACGGCAGCATAGCGGTTAGCGTAACGCTATTACAGCACCAGCATCAATTCCGCCGCTGTCTGTAAGGAGTATGTACGTTCTCCCTGTGAGTGCGTGGGTTTCCTCCAGGTGCTCCGGTTTCCTCCCACATTCCAAAGATGTACAGTTTAGGAGTTGTGGGCATGCTATGTTGGCGCTGGAAAGAATGGCAACACTTGCGGGCTGCCCCTGTTGTTAACGCAAAAAGAGCATTTCACTGTGTGTTTCAATGTACATGTGACTAATTAATAAATATTATTATTATTATTATAATTAATTGGTCAATATCGCTAACGTCCCTAGTTGGCCTGGAATAACTCTTAGACATAGAAACAGGTACATTGAGGAAATGTCGTGCATGTCCTGTAGCTGGACTCCAGTTGTTGCTACATGAGCTTAGTTATAGCTTCCCCAGTGAAGTGAGGCACTGAAGTGTTCTTCAAGCAAAGAAATCCACTTACATGCTGAAGGGCTTACTGTATTCTTCTGTACTTCAGTCTCTTCATACCAGCAACTAAAAATCACCACTCCCTAGCTTTTTGCTGCTGTTCCATTAATGCCTTCAAGATCAACCCAGAAAGAAAATCATTTTGCCACCATAAATAGCTGAAGTGCACAAAAGCTACTTCATAGAACTACCTCAAAAATATTGCAGCCATGGAAAGTAAGACTCCTTCAAGTTTACTAACAACCTCAACAGCTAAACGAAAACATAACCTTATCATCCTCTTAAACATTGCTTATGAAGCCAGCCTACCATTTGGCAGGTCTAGAAACAAATGAATGTAGTTGCAATGCATTCTAATTTCATAAAAGGATCCTCGACAGCCAACAGACACATAGTAATATATTGGAATAATTTCAGCAGTCTGATCAGGCAACCAAAGCAATTAAAAGTTGTTTTAATCAGGGTAATGAATAAGAAACATCTGAGGATGAGTGGATGTGACTTGCAAAGATATACAAGGGTGAGGCCATGAATGGATTGAAATACTGCTAATTTTTAAGGGCTAGGGTTCAGGAACCAATATACATTTAATATTAGCACTGTGTCCAATGAGCTGAGTAAAAATTCTGCTATTACACCCATATATTACCATGTCAAATGATTATCAATCATTATAATCCAGTCCAGAGTCTTGTTAAATGATTAGCACCATCAGTCATGTGTCTGGAATGATGCTTAAGTTTCAGTTTTTCACCACTTGAGTATTTCTAGCAGTTTCTGCACACACTTCACCTTTCTCTGTAGGGGTATTATAATGAAATTCCATTGATTGTTCACCATGATTAAGGCTTGAACTCTGCAGTTTTTATTTTTACTTCAGTTCAGGGGTATTTTTCAGTTTAATAACGTTTCCATAAAATCATGCATCAGAAAGAAAAATCAAGATATGAATAAATGTTTGATGTCTATAAAATGCATCTAAACTGAAACCAGTAATATTAACTTTTTAAAATCAAGCTCCATTACCAGGTCCCCATCAGCCATTTACCAGTAAATCCAGCAAATAAATAAGATTGGAAAGTAGCCTACATGCATACTTTGAAAGATTCATGCAGGGTTCATAAATCATATGGAAAAAGGTGATTTTACATGGAATAAGTTGGCTTTTGTGTGTTTTTCTTTGGTTTTATATAAAACAATCAAATCCTTATCATCGCCACACAATGATGTATCTTGACAAGAAGTAAATGAATGCAATGAAGTAAGTATTTAAAGAGCAATTTTGCACTTATATACAGTATATTAATGAGAAACTTAAAATATTGGGAATACTTTGGTTTAAAAAAAACTATCAGCCTCAATTAAAAACCAGGCTGTGTGAATTCTTTCAGGTTTCACCTAAAAGCTTTTAACAGCAACATATGCTAAGCCGTCATTATCCACTGACTTACTGTCCGTGGATCAGTGCATTTACAAGTTTGGCAGTGCATTACTCTGAATGTTGATAAACACAGCATGTTCCTCCTGTGGTCACTCATCGGCATCAAATGACAGGACAAGGTGATAAACTTGCAAATTGTGGACAGGGCCGGCCTGTCAGCATTGAGGCCATGATCCTGAGGGCACAGTTGACTGGACAGGCCACGTAATCCGTATGGACAGCTCCTGTATTCCATGCCAGCTCCTTTACGAAGTTTTTGTAGAGGGCTACTTGAACCAGGAACATCCAAGAAATAGATACAAGGATTGTATCAGAAAGCATCAAACATAGTGGCATTCCTGTAAGAGAGCTGGAGTTTTGTACCCAGGATGGAACAGGCTGCTTTGCTTTGTCTAAAAGGGCCTGTATCAAATTTGAAGGCAGCCAACAGGACCGAGTCACCAGAGCCTGGGAACGCAGAAAGGCCTCAGCATCTGCAACTACCACAGCGTCTTTCCCATGCCTCCACTGTCCACACTCAGGATCACCAATGAAGACTACACAAATGATATCATCGAACTCAATGGTCAACTGAGGACGATACCTGGGAATGTTGATAAATGTTGATAAACAGCATGTTCCTCCAGAGCCTTTCCTATTGTGTTTGATGCATCCCATTTGCTATGAGAGAGACTGCACTTGATGTTTTGTGCTGGCAAGTAGTAAAAAATCAATTCTCAGTATGTGGTTGGAGCACCAGGCGTCAGGACTGTGGGCTAGATGTGCAGTCAGAGCTAGGGTCTGGAGTGTGGGCCAGGTGTACAGCTAGAGCCAGGGCTAAGAATGTGGGTAGGTTTAAGAAGCTGAAACTTACAAAGTTGTTATATCTACAGAGGGGTTGACTGCTGTATTTGTCATTGTAGCTTTAGTATCTTTGCCAATACACTTAATGGTAACTGTGATATTTTTGTTATCCATGGGAAGTCTGTCTCTCTTTCTCCAGTGAAACTTCTACAACCCAATCTGCAACTGAATTAGTTGCTTGCATATCCCTATTTTTATAAGTTTGAAACTAGTCCATTTGAATTAGTACAGGAAACATGTAAACTTTCTGCTGCCTACTCATGATTTTGGTGTCCAGCCATTGATAATGCTGCTGTTATATTAATCACTGTTGCAGCATGGTGGGCTGAATATTGGAAGTGATTTGTGGCAGCTGATACTATGCTGCACTACCAAAACCCAGCATCTTATAGGGAGGGGCATTGTAGCTTCAGAAATGGTGAGAGTGAGAGCAGCAGTGAGTATGCCTTATTCAAACAACACACAACATGGGACAGTACAACTTTCATGATTTTCAGATTCTGTACTGGAAGTGTTGGTTGCCAGAGGGCCTCTATACACAGGGGATAGAAGGCCCTCCAGGCAAATGCTTCCAAGGCAATGGAAAGAGGTAGCTCAAGCGATGCTTCCTGGAAGCAGTGCTGCAAGTTGTTCAGTGTCCTCACTTCCAATAGCCAAGGTGAGTGAATGCAATTTCAAATGCATATCCTACTAATTGTACGACCAGTCTCAGACACTGCTCAGTGCACAATATTCCCTTCGCTCACCTAACAACAATCTCTTTCAATTAGGATAAAGGCTTTCTAATATTTATCCATATGCTCACACTACTATGAGGGATCCAGCCACATTTCACAGCCTGCACACACAGCTAGGTACTCACTAACATTTCATTATTATTCATTCATTGGATGTGGACACAGATAGCAAGTCAAGAAATTATTATTCCATATTGCACTTGAAATTGTGACCAATGGAGGCATTGCAAAGGACTGTTAAGTCAGTTATACTGGTTGGGTCTGCTTCCTTCTCTTGCAAAAGAAAGAAATGCATAACTGTCAGCAACTGTAACTAATTAATAGGGAATAAGTAAGCCTATATTACCTCCTCCATAGAGGAGAGGAAGCTGCTTATCATGTAATTAATGATAACTAAGGCGATGGTCAATGGAGGACAGAAACTATTGAAAAATCAACATATCCACAAATCTTTTTTCTCGTAACTCCCTTTGCACTTAATCTGCAATCTTTTCTGATTTACCAACTACAAATATTGAAATTCTTCATCTCTCATCTTTACCATTCCCCTAACGACAACTCCAACTCATGCTTTGCTCCTTTCAGATAGGATTAGCAAAGTAGCCAGGAAATAGTGCAAAAGCCAGAGAAGACAAATAAACTTTCCCTCCATTTTCTACCCCCCAGCTAACTTTACAGATACTTTGTCATTTAGAGTGCCAGGTCACATCCAGCCCACAGGATCCTTTTTTTTCCCAGCCTGCCCTAGAGCCTTGCAACATGACAATTTTGCTGCATAAACCCTAATGGTCAGCTCAAGCTTCCTTTTTTTTGCATACACTAAACTTTTAGAACCCCAACCATCTAAAATGCAACACTTGTTTTATAAAATTTCACAATTCTACAATGTGGATGCATAGCACACCTTGCAATGAACTAATCCTGCTAACACCCAGGCTACAGTCACTGCATGATCAGTATAAATTAAACCATCCCAGTCCATTTAACCTTGCAATTTTCAGTGGTCTGGTGATGATCTGACCATTATTCTGTATCTAAATTACCTAAAATCAGCAGTAATAGATTAACAGTGATCATTGCACTTGCTGTCACAAAGGCGCCCAGCACATTGAGTTAATTATGGTCAGGATTGTCTCAGCACACCTTTTCAGAGTGACACAGGTCGAGATTAGAAGTTTTTCATCTCATTAGCTAATGCACAAAAGATTAATATATCAATGCCCTGGTTGAAGTCCTGGGAAATGGATAGGTTCGTGGAAAGTGCAGTTGAGAGAAGAGTTAAGGAATAGATAAAAAACTTCTCTTCCTTATATTTCCAAACCTGAAAAATTGGATTGATCTCTAGGTAGCTTGTTGTGCTGTTCAGGAGTTGGTTGATGCTGTAGTTGGGGATTTCTACGGGATAGAAATGGGGAGTTGCTATGGAAGTTGGATTGTTCTTTCATTCAATCTCTGTTGTATCAACGTTAATTTATTTTGTTTTTGGTTGATTGATTCCTTGACCACACACAAAAAAAACTATTGTTTTTCACAGTTTTCAAATCAAGTAACTCGATTTCTCAAATATCTATTTATCTGGCATACATTATTCTTCCCAATCCTAAACCACTGTCTTGGCACTTGGTGTATTTAGGAAGCAGTACTGGTGAAATTTCTGGTTACCCATTTTGAGCTGCTTTTTGAACATTCAGGCTATCACTGCACAGTGTTAAGAGATTAAACGTAATTTGTGATGCAATGTTTTATACTATTTCTCATATTTATTTTCATAGCGTCAGATTAATGGTGATTTGGTTTGATATCAATATTCCACTGAATAACTAAAAATAACATAGTGCTTAGTTTGCTTTGTTCTAAATTAATTTGATTGACAATTCAGATTCTTTTGAATACACCTAATTACTATAGGAGACCTTAGTCTTCAAAATTCTAATTTGTTTTTACCAAGACAAAGATGAGTTCCATATACTGGGAACTATAGACCAGTAAGCCTAACATACGTATGTGGTAGGTAAGTTACTGGAGGGGATTCTGAGGGATAAGATACACAAGCCTTTGGAAAAATCAGAGGCTGATTAGGGATAGTCAGCATTGCTTTGTGTGGGAGATCATGTCTCAGAAATTTGACTGTTTTTTGAAGAAGTAACCAAGAAGGTGGATGAGGGCAGAGCAGTAGACGTGGTCTATATGGACTTCAGTAAGGCCTTTGATGAGGTTCTGCATGGTAGGCTGCATTGGAAAGTTAGATTGCATGGGATCCAGGGAAGAGTTAGCTAATTGGATACACAATTGGCTTGATGGTCGGAAGCAGAAGGTGATGGTGGAAGGTTGTTTTTCAGATTGGAAGCCTAAGACTAGTGGTGTTCCCCAGATGTTGGTGCTAGGCCATTACTATTTGTAATCTATATCAATGATTTGGATGAGAATGCACAAGGCGTGGTTAGTAAGTTTGCAAATGACACAAATATAGGTGGTGTCGTTACAGTGAAGTTTATAGAGGGATATTGATCAACTGGGTAAGCGTGTCGAAGAATGGCAAATGGAGTTTAATTTGGATAAGTGTGAGATGTTGCATTTTGGTAAGACAAATGAGGGTAGGACTTTCACAGTGATTGGTAGGGCCCTGGGGAGTGCTGTAGAATAGAAGGACCTAGGAGTACAAGTACATGGTTCCCTGAAATTGACATCTCAGGTAGACAGGGTGATGTAGCAGGCCTTTGGCATACTGGCCTTCGTCAGTCAGTGCACTGAGTGTAGAAGTCGGGATGTTATGTTGCAGTTGTATAAGATGTTGGTGAGGCCACATTTGGAATATTGTGTTCAGTTTTGGTCACCCTGCTATAGGAAGGATGCCATTAAACTGGAAAGAGCGCAAAGGAGATTTACAAGGATGTTGCCAGGACTCGAGGGGCTGAGTTATGAAGACAGGTTGAGCAGGTTGGGACATTTTTCATTGGAGTGTAGGAGAATGAGGGGGTGATCTTATAAAGATGTATGAAATTATGAGGGGCACAGATAGCACGGATACACACAGTGTTTTTCCCAGGGTTGGGGAATCAACAACTAGAGGGTATTGATATTTGAGATTTCTTTATTAGTCACATGTACATTGAAACACACAGTGAAATACATCTTTGCGTAGAATGCTCTGGGGGCAGCCCGCAAGTGTCGCTAACCTTCTGGCACCAACATAACATGCCCACAACTTTCTAACTCATACGTCTTTGGAATGTGGGAGGAAACCCACGCAGTCATGGGGAGAACGTACAAACTCCTATCACATAGTTTTAAGATGAGAGGAAAGAGATTTAATAGGAACCTGGAAGGGCAAGTGTTTCACCCATAATGTGGTCAGTATATGGAATGAGCTGCCAGAAAAGTGACTGAGGCAGGTGCATAAACAACATTTAAAAAGGTACTTGAATAGGTACATGGATAGGAAAGGTTTAGAGAGATATGGGCCAAACGGGACTAGCTTAGATGGGAATCTTGGTCGGCATGGATCAGTTGAGCTAAAGGGCCTGCTTCCATGCTGTATGATGAGGTTTCAACATGTTTTGTAATTCAACCTAAATTCTTTCAATTAAAGAACTTAGTTGTGTAGGCTCAGTATGAACAGATTCAAATAAAAAGTGTGAACAAAGTCAATTATGTTACACCTTAAAAGAGAAACATAATAATCTGTGTATGATTTGGTTTCTGCCACTCAGACTAATTTTGTTCTAATCTTCAGTGTGGTATTATTGATCAAAATAAGTTCATAAATAATTTTCCTCATGTATGAATATAAACTGAATCAATTTTAACATACATAAATATAATTTACTACAAATTGAAACCATATTAAATAAGTACTGTCTGAACAAGCAGAATTTAGCTGTTAAAATATGGAGTTACAAACTGCAAATAAACCAAAATCATATAACTACAGAACTTAGGCAGTCCCTTCAGATCGAGGATGACTTACTTCCAGTCTGCTTTTGAGAGTTCTGACCTGGCTATTGAGACAAATGTGGGAACCACAGATTCTTCCGCAGATGGGGCAAGAGGCTATTGATGGAGCAGGCAGTGGGTTGTATGTGAGATAGTGAACTCCTGCCACTGCTAATGTAGTGCTTCCATTTGCTCCCAAAACAAGCCTCAAGTTCTCAATACTACACTGAATGATCTTTCTCGACCTTTAACAGATACGGGCTGGAGATTCTCAAAAGGCAGTGAGGGTATTTTCAAGGAAGCTTTGAGTACATCCTTGAATCTTTTTCTTTCTACACTTGGTAATCTCCTACAAGGGAGCACAGAACAGTGTCTGTTTTGGGAGTCCAGTGTCAGACATGTGAATGATATGGCTAGCCCAATGAGGTTGACTGAGCGTAACTGGGGCCTCTATGCTGGGGATGTTCATCTGGTAGAGGTCGTTGATGTGACATTGCTCATCTTTCCAATGAATTTGGAAGATCTTGTAAAGATGGCATTCATGGTATTCTTCCAGTGCCTTAAGATGCCTATTATTTGTAGTTCAGTCACTGCAGCCAGATAGATCATCAACTTTGTGCCAGGTCTGAGGTTTTGATCTTGAAATAGCATTTTCCCCAACTGACTCAAGTCTCTGCTGGCATACGAAGGCTACGATGAACTTCATCATCAATGTCTTCCTTTGCCAATGATGGCTCACAATATATGAAAAATGGTCCAAATTTTCAGGAACTTGTTATGAACCTTTACTGTTGGAGGGTAGTTTGGTGAAGCTAAGGCAGTCTGATTGAGGACCTTTAGTCTTGCAGATGTTGAATGTATGGTGCATCCTCCAGCATGCTGGAGGTGAATGAGTTTCTACAGTATTTAGGCTTAAGAACTAATATTAATTAGTCTGCATGGGAGGTGTTAATATCATTTACTAATGAGATAACTGAAAATAAATATTTTCCAAATGAAAATAAATTAAGTACTGATTGCCTTTAACAAATTTCTAATGGTAATCTTTTGAGTAAGAATGGTTATAGGGCCATTTACTTTTAAACTCTAAGTGAACCTGGCTGTGACCTTCATTTCAGCACATCAGTGCCAATACTATGAGTAGTATGTAAAACTAGTCTATCAGCTGTCAAAAGAGATAATAGAATACCCTCTGCAGGCAGGGGCATCCAAAGAATGGTGTCTTCTCTAAACACTGTACTGCTTCCTAGTTGGGTCAGGTTAGTTATCTGCCAGCAGAGTTACCAACACCTGTTCTCATTTTTTTTCCCTTCTTGTAAAATTGAATCCCTTTAAATTAAACTTAATTTAAACTTAAATTAACAGCATCCAGTAAATAGTACTCATAATTAAATTACAATGGGAATAATAAACAGATCGAAGTAATTTCAATCCAAACTTGCTCGAAGGGACCTTGGTTTTTCTAAAGTCTATAAAATACCTTAATAAATTCTAGATCCAATGTCATTGTTATTAATATGAAGATAAATACAATGTTAACTAATTAATAATATTAGATTCCATTTCATAGACTGTAAATGAATAAATAATTTTAATTCAAGTGAAAATATATGTCAAATCTGCCTTGTTCAGTTGATACCTCATTTCTTAAGTACAAATTAATGTCTCATTGAGACCCCTGCCTATTTAAAAAGTTCTGAGAAATTCATTTCAGTACCAATATATTTCTATATAGTGGTGGCAGTACTTTCTACTCTGCTTCTGAAATTTGGAATCAAATTTCAAAGGCAGGGTAGAATGTGCTACATTTCATGTAATTGACCAGGGTCAAATTTCCAGGCAAAATTATTTTGTTTCTTTATTTTCTTGTGATTTCAAGAAAATTAAGTTTGATGGCTTAGAAACTAAGAACTAGTTTGATGTGTTTTGCTATAAGAATCAAATTATACAAGTTAGAGTAAATGCATCAGGAAGCATCACAACCTTCTAATTAATCAACTGGTGAATAGTACACTGAAGTAAGTTGGAGATTTTGAAATTAGTCTGTGTTCAGGCAGGGCATCAGTAGTTGTGCTATGATTTGACCTCTGGAGTCTTCCGATTTATAGAAAAATGCAATCAATTTTGCTGCTTCTAGATACAGTTTAGTAACATTAGATGTAGAGCATACATATGCAAATACTCAATAATGGTAGGGTCAAGGCTGACTTATTATGACATGATTTTTTCAGTGAAGCATATAACACCCCAATTTTTTTATCTGCTAATGAGTTCTGTGTTATTTAACCTTACATTTAAAAAAAGGTGAGATTTATTTTTCTCCATAGCTGAATGGCTTTCCAACACTCACTGCTTACATTCGCACAACATGATTAGTTCTCAAGGATAATTTATTTCCAGGAAGCAAGGCACAGACAAGAGAAATGGTGAGGCACATCATGGCAGGAGGGCATGGGAGAAGTGGGTGAACAACTCTTCAATCATGTAATAACATGGTTCAGCTTCCAGGAGGCTCACTACAAATAAACATTTATGGATTACCACTAATTATAAATTATGTCATAAAACCTACCATCAGAAATAATTTAATGCTATGATTATAATCCAGCAGAAACCATGTGGATGGGCAGTAATAAACAAACAGTTCCCCCCCACCCCTTGAATACAGGGTGTGCTGGCAAATGAGGACTGCCAAGCATCACAAGTTTATGCATTTAGATTTCCATGTGCTGCAGGAAGAGCAGGTCAGTTTACCATGCTCTGGAATCTCTCCTGTAACCCACTTCCTTTCACAAACCCCTCCAGAAAAAGCTTTTCTGTTATTTACCAGCAATCTGGAGTCTGAGCAGCAGCTCTGTACTCTTCATGCTCATTCCAAGCAGTAGGTGAACCAATAATATTTAAATATTCCCCACAGTTTCTTATTGCCTCTTTTGAGCACAAAATCAACTCACCACAGCAGTTTCTTGCTAGAGACCTATTCTGATTTACAATCCACTCCAAATGTAAACAGATGGAAGAAAACAGTATTCGAGATAATTAATAAATTGCTCAACTATATATCTTTAAACAGTAAATATGAATGGCAACCATTACTATTAAAAAATAGTGCTAGTTTTTTTTAATACCAAGTCTCGGTCTCTATCAGTATTTTTCTCAGGGCTAATCTTTACATTATGGAAAATGGGATATGGATCTGAGCTCTCAGCAAGTTCCTTGAATTTAACTTATGGAGTGAAAACCATAAGAAACTCAGACTATATATCAACTAATCACATCAACCGGATCATATCAACTAATTGTTATGGAATTGTAATTAATGTTATTGTAATGCCTTTGAAATAAATAAATGAGGATCAGGAGAACTCGATAAAGGTGTTGTAGACTACAGCTATTTCTTCCTCACTTTCCATAGGGTCTTTGAGTGTAAGTCATCAGGTCTAGGAAGTTGATCCTCCTTTGATGACATTTATTTCTTTAATACTTGCTTTATATTTGCTATTGCAGCTTTTAAACAACTCAGGACATATTTCCTTCCAAAACCTATATATTTTGCAAAATCGAAACAAAGTACACAAATCTTGGTAATTTCTACTGTTTCCTTGCTACCTAATAATTCTTTCAGGAATCACATCTCACATCTTTTAAAATAATATATTTGTAGAATAATTTGTAACTTTTTTCAAGCTTAGGAAGAAATAAAATAGCTGATGGCCAATTGTATCCACTTTTCCAGAATATTGCAACTAAGGACACTATGGACTCTAATTTCAGCACATACCAAAAATCAAACTTCTAAGTGCTGTACTGCTGGAGGTATTGGCTTGGTGGAAGGCACAAACTTCTGTTTCTTTATCCTGCCATTGGATTGGGAGGAATTTTCAGAGACGTGTTGCATGTGTTGTACCTTTATCTTCGACAGTCACTCTGAGTTGAGGATGACTTGCTTCCTTTCAGTTCTATGGGTTCCAGATGGATGAACAGATCTTCTTGAGATGGTGATTTCTTTGGGAGATTCTGTGCTCCTTCTGCCTTTATTACTTGGCTTCTACATGCTCCTGAAGAGAGTCAAGGTGTCCAGCGCATTTCCAGATGCTCCCTCTCCAGTTTGAGTAGTCATAGGCCAAGTATTCTCATGAATTAATGAGACTGGTACATTTTTTCAAGGAGGCTGAGAATATCCTTGAAACACTTACTCTTTATTTCTGTAAATTTCTCGCCATTATGGAGATGAAGTAGAGTGTCTGATTTTTAAATCTAGTGTCAGGCATGCAGACAATGTGGCATGCTAATCAGAGCTGGCTGAGCATATTAGTCCCAGTGCTGGAAGTGCTGGCTTGGGGAAAGACCCTGACATCTGCTTTCTTATCCTGCCATTGGATTTGAAAGAGTTTACAGAAACAGCATTGGAAGCACCCTTCCAGTACCTTCAGGTAGCTGCTGTAGGTAGTCTAAGTTGCTGAAACACATAGAATGGTAGAGATCACCACTGGTTGGTAGGCCAAATCCTTAATGTCAGTTTGAGGATGATCTCTGAATGCCCTTTTCCTCAGGTAGCCAAGGGTGTTGTTGGTGCACTGAAGGCAATGGTGAAGTTCATCATTAATGGTAGCCTTTAATGACAGAAGGCTCCTGAGATATGGAAAGTGATCAATGTTTTCTATGGTTTTATCACAGATCTTTACTGGAGTGAAAGGCAATTAAAAGCTCAGGTTTACCCTAACAGACTGAATGGAGGTCTTCTGTAAAGCAGTCAATCCATCTCCATTTGCTTACCCCAATGCAGAGAAGACCACATTGTTAAAGCTTATAAGGCAGACTTAATCAGAAGATGAACAATTAAACTGTTGTTTTACCTGGAAGGAATATTGCAAATCCGTGATGACAGGAAGGAAGGAGATAAATGTGTAGGTGTTGCACCTCCTACAATTGCATGGGCAGGTGCCAAGAGAGAGCAGGTATTGATGGAAATGGAAGCATTGGTCCAAAGGACTTCAATCAGCCTGCCCTGTCGTACAACACTGCCACCTTACTATAAAGATTCACAGTGTGGTGGATCCTGAGATTTCAAATGCCTTTCACTTCAATTCTTCATCCCACACCCAATATAGCGTATCTATTTTTGGGCCTTCTACTTAGTTTCAATAAAGTTCAACATCTTTACAGCCTTGAGGACCCAACACAAAATTCAACAGATAATCAACCATTCCAGTTTTGTGTCTCTCATTTTCAGCACTCAGTTTTTCCTTTTGATTTTTTATCCCCCTCTCCACACTGCAGGTATTTCAGATTTCATTCATCCTTTCTGATTTACACCTCCTCCAGATACATTGTTTATTATTCACCAGATTTGTCACCATTTTTGAGGAGCAAGAGTGCAGCCCTGCACAGATGCAGTACCTCAGGGCGCATCAATGAAAAGACCACACATTGCACAGGAATAATGTGCAATGCACTGATAGGCCTTCCAAGCTCACTGACCAAACTGCAGAGAAAATGGAGGTTGCCACCTCAAGCATGAGCAAATTGAAACTTAAATTTCAATGTTACTGACTTTCATGAATAGTAACTAATTTTGTGGAATGTAAACACAAATACCAACAGAGGCCATATGCACTTTGACCATGTTTGTGCAGACTCCAAAGGCCTGTCACCTGTCAGATCCTTGGGTCTAAAACTGTGACCTGCTCCTAAGTGCTTACCACCATATAAAATTATGAGGGGCAGAGATAGGGTAGGTAGTCACAGATCTTTATCCACATGATAGGATAATCTTACACTGGAGGACACAAGCTTAACGTGAGAGGGGAAAGATTTAAAGGGGATCTGAGAAGCAGGTTTTTCCACACAGAAGGTGGTGGGTATGTGGAATGAGCTGTCAGAGGTGGTAGTAGAGACAGGTACATTTACAACATTTAAGACCATAAGACATAGGAGAATAATTAGGCCATTCGACCTATCGAGTCTGGTCCACCATTCAATCACGGCTGATTCATTTTTCCCTCAACCCCATTCTCCTGCCTTCTTCCTGTAACCTTTGCCACTCTTACTAATCAAGAACCTATGAACCTCCACCTTAAATATACCCAATGACTTGGCCTCCACAGCCATCTTGTGGCAATGAATTCCACAGAGTCACCACCTTCTGGCTAAAGAAATTCCTCCTCATCTCTGTTATAAAGGGATGTCCTGCTATTCTGAGACTGTACCCTCTGGTCCTAGACTCTCCCACTGCTGGAAACATCCTCTCTATGTCCACTCAATCCAGGCCTTTCAATATTCGATAGGTTTCATTGAGATCCCCCCTCATCCTTCAAAACTCCAGCGAGTACACCCCCAGAGCCATCAAACACTCCTCATATGTTAACCCTTTTATTCCCGGGATCATTCTCGTAAACCTCCTCTGGACCCTCTCCAATGCCAGCACATCCTTCCTTAGATATGGGGCCCAAAACTGCTTACAATACTCCAAATGTAGTCTGACTAATGCTTTATAAAGCCTCAGTATTACATCCTTGCTTTTATATTCTAGTCCTCTTGAAATGAATGTTAACATTGTATTTGCCTTCCTAACTACTGACTCAACCTGCAAGCTAACCTTTATGGAATCCTGCACAGCGACTCCCAAGTCCCTTTGCACATCCAATTGCTGAATTTGCTCCCCATTCAGAAAACAGTCTACGCCTTTATTTCTTCCACCAAAGTGCATGACCATACACTTCCCTACGCATCTGCCACTTCTTTGCCCACTCTCCCAACCTGTCCAAGTTCTTCTGCAGACTCCCTGCTTCTTCAACACTAATTGCCCCTCCTCCTATCTTTGTATCATCTGCAAACCTGGCTACAAACCCATCAATTCTGTCATCCAGATCATTAACACATAATGTGAAAAGTTGCGGACCCAACACCGACCCCTGAGGAACACCACTAGTCACTGGCAGCCAACTAGAAAAGGCCTCCTTTATTCCCACTCTTTGCTTTCTGCCAGTCTTCTACCCATGCTAGTATCTTCCCTGTAATACGATGGGCTCCTATCTTGTTTAGCAGCCTCATATGTGGCACCTTGTCAAAGTCCTTCTGAAAATCCAAGTAAACAACATCCACTGACTCTCCTTTGTCTATCCTGCCTGTTACTTCCTCAAAGAATTCCAACAGATCTGTCAGGCAAGATCTCCCCTTAAGGAAACCATGCTGACTTCAGCCTATTTTATCATGTGCTTCCAAGTACCTTGAAACCTCTTCCTTAATAATGGACTCTAACATCTTACCAACCACTGAAGTCAGGCTAACTGGCCTATAATTTCCTGTCTTTTGCCTCCCTCCCTTCTTAAAGAGTAGAGTGACTTCAGCGATTTTCCAGTCCTCTGGAACCATTCCTGAATCTAGTGATTCTTAGAAGATCACTACTACTGCCTCCACAATCTCTTCAGCTATCTCTTTCAGAACGCTGGGGTGTAGTGCATACAATCCAGGTGACTTATCTACCTTCAGATTTTTCAGCTTCTCCTTAGTAATAGCAACTACACTCACTCTGCCCCCGACTCTCTCGAATTTCTTTCAGGTAAAAAAGCATATGAACAGGTACATGGATAGGAAAGGTTTAAAGGGATATAGGCCAACCACAGACAAATGGGATTAGCTTAGATAGGCATCTTGGTTGACATGGATGAGTTGGACCTCTGGTAGCAATGAAAGGTGGTTGGGCCTTCAGAAGCACAACACTGAAATGGAAAATGGAAGCAGGGATTATCAATGTGCTTCTACTTTTCACATGCTAGACTCCATGTCAGCCCCATAGTGATACTAATTCTCCAGTCTACACACTGCATTGTTGCCCTCAGTTGCCACATGTAGATGGAACAGTCTTTGTCAAGGCCCTCAGATGATTTAAAACCATGGAACATTGGTAGGAAAAGTAAGGCTGAGAAGACAGGAATTGATGGAAACCTTTGAGGAAATATTCAAGGATTGTTGGTTGTTTGAAAGGTTGCTTTGCATCAGGAGTGGCCACTGCATATATTTGTGACGTAGTTCCACAATATCAGTGTGAATAAACCTTACATCAATAAAGTTAAGCTTGATATCCTGAGTAGAGCTGGGGGGTGGGGGGGTACACTCCTCTTCAAACTAATCTTAGAGCCATATATTCATACAACACAGAAACATGTCCTTCAGCCCTCCATGTCTATCTTGACCATCAAGCACCTATCCATACTAATCCCATTTTCCAGCACTTGGTCAGTAGCATGCTGTACCTTGGCAATTCAAGTGCTCATCCAGACGCTTCTTAAATGTTGTGTACCCACCTCTATCACCTTCTCAGGCATAGTGTTCCAGACTGTAACCACTCTTTAGGTGAAAAAAAAATCTTCCTCCAATCACCTCTGAAACCTCTTACTCTTCACCTTAAACCTACGCCCTCTGGTCTCAGACACTTCTGCCACGGGGAAAAGCTTTTTACTAACTACCCTATTCATGTCTTTCATAATTTTGTATACCTCTATCAGGTCTCCTCACAGCCTCCTCTGCTCCAAGGAAAACAAGCCCAGGCTATGCAATCTCTCCTTTTAACTGAAACAGTCTTATCACTCTAGCAGATCCCAACATGTATGCTGCCCAACATCATCTGGATGCCCTGGCTGGTACATTTTGAAGCAATATATACCAATCTGCCATTGCAACTGAAGCCTATTTACAGCTTGCTTGAATGTTATTCAGTAACACATCTAGGATCCATATGACAATCTTTGTTCCATATGACAATCTTTGTTGCAACATTCCCTGTTCAGATTTCCAATAGCAAGTAAGTTTGGCAAGCAAGTTTGAAGGGGATGCCTTTGTCTTCAGAGGCCAGCCCTTAACTCTCCTTGGAAGTCCAAAGATTGCGGTGGTGCAAAAGCATCAGTGATTTCATTGGCTGTGCTTCCCAAGGGCTGTACCCCTCTGGTGCTCCCCTATCTGCTGCCTCCCTCACTGTAATTCACACACAGATCTCTGACCACTGGGCTGTTAGTCTGAAGTTCAATTCAAGTCACCAGGCTGATGCCTGCTTCCCAACCAATGACATTGTGCTGGTTTTGATGTGGCTGCAGGAATATAAAACATACTACAGCATAGGAACAGAATCTTCAGTGCATTATGTCTATGCCCACCACAATGCCAGTCTAGCTTATCCCATCTGCCTACACATGGTCTGTACCCCCCTATTCCCTACCTGTTCATGTGTCTGTCTAAATGCTTCTTAAGCATTACTATTGTATCTGTTTCTGCCACTTCTCTTCGCAGCATGTTCCATGCACCTGCCACTCTGTGTAAAAAAAGCTTGCCTCACACACCTCCTTTAAACTTCCCCCTCTCACCTTCAACCTATACCTTCTAGTATTTGACAATTCCACCCTGGGAAAAAAACTCTATCTCCCTTATCTATGCCTCTCATAATTTTATCAGGTTGCCTCTCAGTCTCCAAAGCTCCAGAGAAAACAATCCAAGATTGTCCAGCCTTTCCTTATAACTGATACAGTCCAATCCAGGCAAACTTCTGAAGTATAGAAGTAACTTTTCAGCAAAAATACTGGAAATATTCTACTCCACAATTAGTTAAGAAAGCAACTGCTCTACGTAGCATCGTAATATTTTATGAGTTTCATTTTTTGAAGTTTATTCATTCACAGGATGAAGATGTTGCTGGGAATTATTGTCCATCATCATTTGTCCCTAAAATGAGGAGACAGTTAAGAGTCAACCCATATTAGTGGGTCTGGAATCACCTATTGGCCAGACTAGGCTAGCACAGATTTCATTCCCACTCATCAAAAATTGCGACTAGTGACCAGAGTTATTCAACTATTTGAATTTTAATTCCCCAGCTACCATGGTTCTTGGAAGCTTTGCTGAACAGAGAGACCTACAGGTACAAGTACGTGGTTCCCTGAAACTGGCAACATGGGTAAATAGGGTGGTGAAGAAGGCATATGGCATGCTTGCCTTCATCAGTCGAAGCACTGAGTCCAAGAGTTGGTACATCATGTTATAGAAGTACAAAACATTGTTAGGCCAGATTTGGAGTACTGAGAGCAGTTTTGGTCACTACACTGCAGGAAAGATGTGATTAAGCTAGAGACGGTGTAGAAAAGATTCACAAGGATGTTCTCTGGATTGGAGGGCTTGAGATACAAGGAGAGATTGGATAAGCTGAGTTTGTTTTTGCTGAACCAAAGGAGGCTGAGAGGTGACATGATATAGGTAAATAAAACTCTGAGAGGCATAGATGATGGCCAGAGTGTGCTTGCCATGGTAGGGGAAAAAAATTAGAGGGCATAGGTTTAAGGTGAGAGGTAGGAGGTTCAAAGGGGATCTGGGGGGGTAAGTTTTTCACACATATCATAGTTGGTATTTGGAATGAGCTGCCAGAGGAGGAGATGGAGGAAGGAACAGTAACAATGCATTTAAGAGGCATCTGGACAGATACCTGAATGAGCAAGGCACAGAGTAATATGGAATTAATGCAGCAAGTGGGATCAGTACAGGTAGGCATGGTGGCCAGCAATAGATGTGGTGGGCCAAATCTATGACTCCAATTCTGACAGCTGTTCAAATAACATAAGCACTATGCTGTCATATCCCTCAGTGAGGAACCCCAACTGCACCTGTGCCCTGATTTTGTCTTAAATGGAACTTTCATACAAACCAGGACACTCAAGAATGAACATCAAATCCATGTGGAATTTGAAAAATGCTCTCAATTTAAACAACTAACATACTAATAGATCATTTCCCTTGTCAGAAGGAGTTAGGGGCAATTCGTCTAATATGCTCCAAATAAATTCCTAGAAGTCTCCAGGCTCGACACTTCAACAAGTTTGAAATCCCCAGCCCATCACTAACACGCTCAAATCCATGTGTTCCTCCAGATTGAAATTCCCCTCACTGTGAGACCAAGAGGAAAATCTGCCTAAATACTGTTTCTTTAAGACATTTAGTTGAAGACACTGCTGGAAGCAGCATAAATTTCATAAATAAGCAGTATTTAAATTGTGCCTTTTTAAAAATTTTGCTTTTGACCAAGTTTGCAACAGCTATCTTTGTCAGCTCACCATTGCTTAGTTGGCTATCAAGATGCTGGGAGCAGTTTCTGCAGGAAAAAGGGAAATTAACAGTTAGGTAGAGTGGAAAGAAAGGGCTGGGATGAATGAGGGAGGGAGAGGGTGAAAGAGTGGGGGGCAGAGCATGAGGGAGAGGGTGTAGGAGACAGGAAGAACAGGACTGTTAATAGTTCTGCATTGGGTAATCTCATTTTTAAATGAGATATGATCTGCTCTGTACATTGCGATGAATGATGAATACTGCTCACTCACTGCTGACCTCTAAAACAGACAAACTTATTTGAGAGTGATCATCCCAGCAAAATGTAAGGACTATTGGAATCTCTCTTAGTAATGCAAATAAATCCCACCCATGCTACCTACCTACAAGTCCCTTATTTTTGAAATGTACTTATAGAAATTAACTCAACTATTGAAAATAATTAAAATTAAATTGACTCGTTTGCAGATTATACTCAAGTACAGTAAAAAATTACATAATCAAAAAGAAAAACACATGCCACATTTTTAAAATGTGCATATTGTTTACCTGCATCTTAAAGATCCAGGTTAATGTTTTGTGCTTACTTAAAATCCTGAAAAAAAAACCATCAGCCGAAACTGTTATGAGCACAAAGCTCATAAAGGCCAGTGATGCTTCACTACCCAATGAGCACACCACCTTTTATGCACGCTTTGAAAGAGAGAATAACACATGTGAGAATCCCCTCAGCATCTAGTGACCCTGTGATCTCTGTCTTGGAGGCTGATGTCAGAACATCCCTCAAGAGTCATAGAGTCATATAGCAATACAGCACGGATAGACGCCCTTTGGCCCAAGGAATCCATGCCAGCCATGGTGCCCACCCATCTAGTCCCAATTTCATGTTTTAAGCCCCACCCCTGCATGTACCTATCCAAGTGCTTCTTAAATGATACTATTATACCTGCCTCAACCACTTCCTCTGGCAGCTCATTCCATATACTCACCACCCTCTGCGTGAAAAAGTTGCCCCTCAAATCCCTTTTAAATCTTTCCCCTCTCACCCTAAATCTATGACCCCACATTATGGACTCCCCTGCCCTGGGGAAAAGACTGCTACCACCCACCTTATCTATGCTCCTCATGATTTTTAAAACCTCTATAAGATCACCCCTCATTTCCCTACGTTCCAAGGAATAAAGACCTAGCCTGGCAAATCTCTCACTATAACTCAGGCCTTCAAACCCTGGCAACATCCTCGTAAATCTTTTCTGCATTCTTTCCAGTTTAACCACATCTTTCCTATAACAGGGTGACCAAAACTGTCCACAATACTCCAAGTGTGGCCTCACCAATGACTTATACAACTGCAACATAATCTCCCAACTTGTATACTCAATGCCCTGAAAGAGAGTCAATCCTAGCAAGGCGTCAGGCCCTGATGATGTACCTGGCCGGGTACTGCAAAATCTGTGCCAACCATTTGGCTGGAGTGATCAGGGACATCTTCAATTTCTCATTGTTGCGGTCTGAAGTTCCCACCTGCTTCAAAAGGGAAGCAATCATACCAGTGCCCAAGAAGAGCAGAGTGAGCTGCCTCAACAACTATCACCCAGTAGCCACTCACATCTACCATAATGAAGTGCTTCGAGAGGTCGGTTATAGCTAGAATTAACTCTTATCTGAGCAAGGACCTGGACCTACTGCAATTCGCCTATAGCAGACGCGATCTCACTGGGTCTTCACTCTGCTTTGGAGCACCTAGACAACCACTAAACATACGTCAGGCTGTTGTTTATCAACTACAGCTCGGTGTTCAACACCATCATTCTCTCAGTACTAATCATCAAGCTTCAAAACCTGGGCCTTTGTACCTCCCTCTGCAAATGGATCTTCAGCTTCCTTATCAGGAGACTGCAGTCAGTGCAGATCAGTAATGACATCTCCTCCTTGCTGACAATCAACACAGGCGCACCTCAAGGATGCATGCTTAGCCCACTGTTCTACTCTCTCCACACTCACAAATGTGTAGCTAAGCACAGCTCAAACACTATCTATAAATTCACCAATGACACCACTGTTGTTGGTAGAATCTCAGATAGCGATGAGGAGGCATACAGGAATGAGATAGATCGGCTGGTTGAGGGGTGTTGCAACAACGACTTTGCACTAAACATCAGCAAGATCAAAGAATTGATTGTGGACTTCAGGAAGGGGAAGTCTGGAGAACACACACAAATACTCATTGAAGGGTCAGCAGTGGAAAGAGTGAGCAGCTTCAAATTTCTGGGCATCAACATCTTGGAGGATCTATCCTGGGCCTAACAAGAAGAAGGCATGCCAGTGACTCTACTTCGTTAGGAGATGGAGGAGATTCGATATATCACTCTTATAAATTTCTATAGGTGTACAGCGGAGAGCATTCTGACTGGTTACATCACAGCCTGATATGGAGGCTCCAATGCACCGGATCGCAAGAGGCTGCAGAGGGTTGTAGACTCAGCCAGCTCCATCAGGGGCACAACCCTCCCCATCATTGAGGACATCTTCAAGAGGCAATGCCTCAAGGCGGTGGCATCCATCTCGAAGGACCCTCCCCTCTGCCATCAGATTTCTGAACAGTCCATGAACTCATGAACACTAACCTTGTTATTCCTTTTTCGTGCACTATTTATTTTTGTAATTTATAGTAACTTTTATGTCTTTGCACTGCACTGCTGCCACAAAACAACAAGTTTCATGTCATATAAGTCAGTGATAATAAATCTGATTTTGAGTGATTAATTCACCTTAGGAGTCTAGATGATCCTGCTGATGGGACAGAATTCCAAAACACTGGTCTGAATCTTCTAGCTGTCAGGTTAGACCTGGAGCAATTCCAGAAAGCCCATTCATTTAGTATAGAAGAATGGCAGCAAGGGAGAGAGATTAAGTATAATTTCCATTTTATTTAATTGACATAATCTGTGTATTTCACATGTTTTATTTTAATTTCAGAAATTTTAAGTAATTTTGAAAGATTTTGTTAGCTTGTTTAATTTCTGATGGTTTTCAGATGTTTTTGAATGACAGAGGCACGGAAACATTTAATTTCTTTGACAATTCTGACAGCTTATCTTGCTTATTAGTTATGTTTAATGAAGACAACCATTTAACTCTTAAGGAATTAATTGCCTCATCAATTTTAACCTCAGAAGCTCTACTGCAATGCAAGTGTATCACTCCTTAAATAAAGAGACTAAAATTGTGCAAAGTACTCCTGGTATGGTCTCAACAACTTGTACAGTTACGTGAGCTGTTTCTCCTCCTTTGGCAAGTAAACAAATGTACCTCGTGGATAAAATAAGTATGGACGAGGTGTCAAGAGAATTGAGATCAAAACCAAGCAAGGACTATAGTTCAGGGATAAGATGGGTGGGGAGTTTAGGCTTAATAAAGGTAGCTGTTGGTCTCAACTTCAGATACAAGGACCTTTACTACATCCTTGAACTGTGAAGCAGAGGAGTTTAAACATTTAGTGGGTAGTTAGGAAAATGAGTTGAGGCTTTCCTTCTAGAAATGAATATGCAATTGTGCCTGGTTTTGGCAGAGAAACTCAAGGTCAATTACACTCCATGTCACCCAGCCATTTCTAAAGTGTGAAGCGACCAGAAATGGTCCAGTTGTGGCTTAAACAGCACTCCCACCAGTCCCTATGTTCCTGTTTAACCTTTCAAATTGTGCCAGGTATTTTATGTTGCCTTTATGTTTATGTTTTCCTTTATGCCAAAGTGCATCACTTCACACTTCTCTGTATTAAATTTCTTCTACTGCTTGTCTGCCCATTCAGCCAGCCTGTATGTCTCTTGCAGTATTTGTATACTCCATACTGTTACCAAAACTTTTGTGTCATTTGCAAATTTGGAAATTTTATTCTATCAAAAAAGGTAGTGGCCCCAAGGAATCCCCAATAACAATCCACCAAAATGAAAAACAGCCACATCACCACCTTCTGCTTTCTGCTTTTAAGACAACTTCTTATCCATTCTGCTGATGACTCTTTAATTCCACGGGATTCAATTCTGCTAACTAGCCTTTTGTGTGGGACTTTATCAAACACCTATGAAAATCTATTTCCATAACATCTACTGCATTCCCTTTGTCAAACTTCTCTATTACCTCTTCAAAAATTCTATTAAGTTAGCCAAATATGATTTGCTTTTTAATAAATCTGTGCTGGCTCTCCTTTATTGAGTCAAACTTCTCCAAGTGAACATTTATGTTTATGCTGATTAAAATCCACATTCTAATACAGCTGAAAGCCACTTCCAAATGATAGAGTAAAATAATGTTCCAGTTCAGCCCACACAATGGGAGGAATCTCAAACAAATCAATTCTGGTGCATTAACAATTTACAAAACCTATTAACTTACTTAGGCTCTTCTGATGAAATGACAACAGAAATTATTTGAGTCATCTAGTGGATTTGCCAACCTAGTGATAAATATGGATATTGACTATCTTGGGACTGTCATGCAAGCTTTGGACAATCTTTACAAAGGAAATTATATTCTGTATTTTCCAGTGTTTTTAAATCTTTCCACCAGATTTTTAAATATTGGTTGATCATAAATTCATAGATATTCTTGATTGAACTATAATATATCAATCTGAAAATATTAAATTACAATGTCAATTAAAAACTTATTTGCAGCAGCACCACAGGCACATAGCATTATATAGGCAACATTCACAAGAAAAACACAAATTAAACATAAATTATACAGAATTTTTACAAGAAAGAGCACAATTATATCATAAAAAGAAACAACATCCATTATAGTGCAAAATGATCAAAGTGGTCATAGCGGTGCCAGACTGAGGTAGTGATTAGGGTTGTGCAGGTTGGTTCAACAACCGAATGGTTGAAGGGAAGCAGCTGTTCTTGAACCTGGTGGTGTGGGACTTTAGGCTTCTGTACCTCCTGCCCGATGGCAGCTGCGAGATGATGGCACGGCCCAGATGGTGGGGATCTTTGATGATGGATGTTGTCTTCTTGAGGCAGCACCTCATGTAGATATTACTGATGGTGGAGAGGGATGTGCCCATGATGTATTGGGCTAAGTCCACGACTCTCTGCAGTTTCTTGCATTCCTGCGCATTCAAACTGCCATACCTGACCATGATGCAACCAGTCAGGATACTTTCAACAGTACATCTGTAGAAATTTGTTGGAGTGCTTAGTGACATGCCAAACCTCCTTAGCCTTCTAAGTAAAAGTAAAAACTCTGGCGCATCTTCCTTGTTATTTCATCTATATGCTGGGCCCAGGACAGGCCATCCAATATATTAACGCTCAGAAATTTAAACTACTGACTCTCTCCACTGCCAATCCCCCAATATAGACTAGCGCATGTTCACCCTCCTTCCCCTTCCAGAAGTCAACAATCAGCTCTTTAGTTTTACTTGCATTGAGCTGGAGGTTGTTGTTGTGGTACCACTCAACCAGATCTCCCATCACACTCATGTATGCTGACTCATCACCACCTGTGTTTTGTCCAACAACAGTAGTGTCATCGGCAAATTTGTATATGGCTTTGGAGCTGCGCTTAGCCACACAGTCATGTACGTATAGGAAGCAGAGCAGGAGGCTAAGCAAGCAGCCTTGAGTTGCACCTGTGTTGATGGTTAGCGAGGAGGAGATGTTGTAGTCAATCTTTACTGATTAAGATCTGCCGATGAGGGAGCCGAGTATCCAGTTGCAGAGAGAGGTACAGTGGCACAGGTCTTGAAGCTTGATTATGAGTTTGGATGGGATGATTGTATTGAACACTGAGCTGTAATTGATGAACAGCAGCCTGACATATGAGCTCCTTTTGTCTAAATGGTCCAGAGCAGAGTGAAGAGCCAGAGGAATCGCATCTGCTGTTGACCTTTGTGTCAGTAGGCAAATTGAAGCGTAACCAGGTCATCTGTGAGGCGGAGTTGATTCACACGTCTTGAAGCACTTCACTATTATTGATGTAAGCACTACTGGATGGTAGTTATTGAGGCAGGTCACATGCTCTTCTTGGGCACCTGTACAATAGATGCCTTTTTGAAGCAAGTGGGAACCTCAGACCGCAGAAGCGAGTGGTTGAATATGTCTGTAAGTACTCCAGCCAGTTAGTTCACACAGATCTTTCGTACTCAGTCAGGTATGCTGTCTGGACCAGATGCCTTTCTAAGGATGCCCAAACATCGGCCTCAGAGACTGAGATTACAGGGTCATCTGGAGATGTGGGGGCTCGTGTGGATGTGACATAGTTCTCTCTGTCAAAGAGTATATAAAATGAATTGATGTCATCTGGGAGTGATGGGTCATTGCCACTAATGCTACGTGATCTCGCCTTGAAAGAAGTAATATTGTGTAAGCCCTGCCACAGCTATTGAGTGTCTATCTGTAATTTGAGTTTAGTCTGAAATTACCTCTTTTCACTCGCAATAGCCTTCCAGAGGTCATACCTGACTTTTTATATGATTCTTAGTTGTCAGCCCTAATCGCCACAGATCTAGCACTCAGCAGATTATGAATCTCCTGGTTCATCCAGGGCTTCTGGTTGGGGAAGACTCAGAACATTTTTGTGGGTACACACTCGTCCACGTGTGTCCTTATGAAGTCAGTGAGGACTGTGGCACCTTCATTTAGGTTCACTGACAAATCCTTGAACATGGTCCAGTCCACCGACTTGAAGCAATCACGAGTTCTCTCCTCTGCCTCTGCCACCCAGCTCTTTGTAGTTCTCTTCACAGGTGCTGCACTCTTCAGCCTCTGTACGCAGGCAGAAGAAGCACAGCCAAGTGGTCGGACTTACCAAAGTCTGGGCGAGGGATGGAGCGGTAGGTGTTCTTGCATGAGCATGGTTTCTGAGTAATTATCATTTTAAGTATTGTATTTGCTTTGATGGTACTCAAAATTTATGTTATACTCAATAATTTTCAGCATCAAAAATTATTCATTAAAATTTAATATGGAAGATACTTGCACAGTTAGTCACAAGTAAGAATGCTTTGCTATGTAACGTTCATATCCTAGAATTCTAAACATGAACAGTGTGTTATATGTATTGGGATTCATAGATTTAAACTAGTAGGCTTGAACATTAAATCAGGCTTTATTTGAACCGGCTATACTGCTTTTTTCAATCTGATAGACCATAACATTTATACAATATCTTAATTTAAAGAAACACCCAAGTATTTTATGAACCATTAAGCTATCTAACATTAATGAACTGGTCTTATAATTCAATAGCTTTACATTAGATATGATTAAAATGAAATAATATACACATAAACATTTACACCTAATACTTTTAACATTTACTTGAGAATGTTCTTTTGCTTGCAATGATATCACATGCACCTAATAAGACATTGACTTGTCTGCAGCCAGCAGGCAAGTCATAAGATACTCATTACATTTCACTTTCTACTTTAGAGAGCCAAGTTATTACATAAACTATTCTTAAGGGTTGCCAACATTACAATTTATTCTTAAGCTCCACTTTTTTCAAACATCAGAGCAACCCTATCAGTCCCATTCTCCCTCTTATTTCCCTTTTACCAGTTCTCTCTTGCATGTCACTAAACTCTTCCTCCCCCTGCCCCGATTCTCCTACCAATCACCCATACAAGGGAAAATTTAATCAATTAATCTACCAAAACATCTTTGGTATGTGGGAAGAAGTCAGAGTACCCTGGGAAAACCCACCCAGTCACAGGGAAAACATGCAAACTCCACACAGACAGCGCTGCAGATCAGGATTGAACTGTGGTCCCTGGAGCTCTAAGGCTACAGCACTAATTGCAGCACAACTGTGCCACCTGAGATAACTAAGGGAAAGGGAAAAGGCTGGGATAAGAACAACGGTCTTAAGTTGTAAAATAACAGGCAGTCTCATGAGTCAAATGTCTTATACATGTGTCTAAAATGATGGCAAGCAGGCCAGTCAGGCACAGAAGGGTGAAGTTCCACATATTACTTCAGTTGGAAGTCCCTTCTAAAACAGTACATAAGATACAGTGAAATATCTTCTTAACACAGCCCACAAAATGGGGGAAATGTCAAACAAATCAGCACTGTGACATTAGTACCATGAAATGTATGTACTTTGTTAGGTTCTTCCAATGAAATAATAGAGGATTGATCATTTCTAAACTATTAAAAATATGCATATTGGCAAAATTGTTATTGTCTATGTCAGCTGCTTTTGATGTAAAACACTAGGATAGATCCTTCAATGAATGATGAGTAACTTGCGCTCTGGGGAAGGCCAGCTCTTAATAGATCATCACAGCACAGGGCCTCATTGAATGCCTGGACAGTTCCCATATCCTATTCTCACATTTGGATCCCTGACTACTTATACAGTGCTTTGCTAATTTAAGTTTTTTTTTAAATCCTAGTGCAGAACAGGGCGTAGATTCATTGCCTTCTGATTCAGAGAGCAAAGTTCTACCAGTTGGAGAAAAAAAATTGACATATGAATAATTTCATTCTGTTGCAAACGTTTTGGACAAAGGACCAAAGGGTGAACCATACATTATGTTATTTGAATGTGTACCTAAATGGGGGGAGTTTTATTGACAACACCTCAATTACTAACACATCAACACATTCAATCCATGAATAACCATTACAATAGGAGATCAGTAGCTTTAACCAGTTTAACTGAATATCATGCTCTTTTTGTTCCACACACTCATTCCTAGGCCCTCACTGACAAGGAGTATTCCTTTCATTTCTGCTCTAAGACACAATACCCACATCCTCTGACCAATTTAATTCATGGAGTCTGTTCCACTTCCCATGGTGCAACTGAGGTGGAGGCCTTGCATCATTCTAGCAGTCCTGGTGACCCCATGAATAGCAGAGGCCTTCCGTTATTGTGAGGGCCAGAGGTCTCTGCTGGGATTTTAAGCATTAAGAAGAGCTTGATAGCACAGGACAGTCCTCTGCTGGGTTAACAGGAAGCCATGTATGCCTATTCATGTAAGCTGTAGCATACAGTTCCAAAAATATGAATACATTAATGAACTAAGTATATCCTGTATTTTTTACAGATATTTTTAACCTACTACCAAAATAATGTCTTAAGAACTAGCATATCATAATTTTGGTATTTATCATAAAATTATAATATATGCTATTTCATCTGTATTATTGATATAGTTGTTACGGACTCAGTGAAAGTCCCTTTAAGATAGAGAGTGTGTGTGTATGTGTGTGTGGGGCGTGCTTACGTCAATAGAAGATAAAGGACGTAATGACGTTGTTGAAGAAGTCAGAAGGAGAAGAAGGAGAGAGAGAGAGAAGGGAGAGAGACACCAGCCTGCTTGTTTTCTCTATCAATGGATGAGAAACAATAACTGTGTTTGCCACAGAAATCCATGTATGGAAGTTGGAAGTAATCTGGTGGAGTTCACTTTGTTGCTGACCTGTAGAGGGAAACAGGTATTTATTTGTGGACAACCACGGTTCGGATGCTTTTCAGGGTGAGGAAGTCACTACCGAGTAAACACTGAAGTGTCGTTTGGGTTCCATCGTGGAACATTTGGATTTCGTATTTACTCTCTCTATGTTTCTCTACGTCTACGTCTTATCTTCAGACAACGGTGGTTGTTGAAGAAGCCCTTGCTCATGTTTCACCTTATGGCTTGCGGAACTGAACTTTAAGAACCATTCCGGAACTTGGAGTTTGGGACTTTGTCACACACACACACACGACGAGTTTAGTTTTGGGGTTAACGTTCGAGGTTTAACATTTTTGAATTCTAACATATTAACATTTTTACTTTTATTTTACGTATTATCATAAGTAGTAATTAATAAAATAGTTTTTAACACTGAATCATGCTCAGTGTGTTTCTTTTGTTGCTGGTTCGTGACATAGTAAGAAAAGAAAATTAAATTCTGACCCATTTTTCCTTCGCAGCCTGTACAGTTATGTTAAAAAGCTGCAATTAACCACATTTTCAATCCAAATTTTTTAAAGTACAAGTATTAGATAATTTTGAAGAGATTCAATGACACTGCACTGGTACAATTAGTTTAAGGACACAGTTGCAGTCTTGTAATGTGATTCTAAAAGCTTAACACTAATCATGATTAAATGCATGCAGTGTCACCTGCCCTTTGATAAAATTACGTTGTTGTACATTTCAAGTTCTTGTTGTAAGGTAAACTATCTTCACATTTAAATTAAAGAGGGTTTGGATCAAATTTACGACTAATGCTTTATTAATAATGGTATCAATGACAGATTAGTGAGCATCTGTGATCAAGATATTTAACATTTTATTTCAGTCCAATGGAATGTAAATATGATTTCTTCACCGCTGAAAATAATTATTCTATTTCAGATTTATCAAGGAAAGGAAAATGAGGTGGAAAGTCCTTTTGCAGTTCCCAGCTCCAGAAATGGCTTCCCTAATTTTCCTTTGCTAATCCTGAAGGTAGGGACAGCCAATGTCAGCACACAAAGAACACAGGTATAGATGGGGATAAAACCTAGTGGTCCCCACTATTTCTGTGTGTGTGTGCAGTGTTGGGATGTCACCATGGATTAGTGGAAAGAAGTAAGTGCACAAAGCATAGATACTTGAATATAAGGCTTTGAATAGCAGTTAGCGTGACGTTATTACAGCACCAGCGACCCAGGTTCAATTCCCGCCGCTGTCTGTAAGGAGTTTGTACGTTCTCCCTGTGTCTGCGTGGGTTTCCTCCGGGTGCTCCGGTTTCCTCCAACATTCCAAAAAACATACGGGTTAGGAAGTTGTGGGCATGCTATGTTGGCGCCAGAAGCGTGGCGACACTTGCGGGCTGCCCCCAGAACACACTAGGCAAGGGGTGCATTTCACTGTGTGTTTTGATGTATCATAGAATCATAGAGCAATACAGCATGGATACAGGCCCTTCGGCCCAACCAGTCCATGCCGATCAGGGTGCCCACCCAGCTAGTACCAATTTCCTACGTTTGGCCCATATCTCTCTAAGCTCTGCCCCTGCATGTACTTATCCAAGTGCTTCTTAAATGATGCTATTGTATCTGCCTCAACCACTTCCTCTGGCAGCTCGTTCCATATACTCACCACCCTCTGCATGAAAAAGTTGCCCCTCAGGTCCCTTTTAAATCTTCCCCCTCTCACCCCAAATCTATGCCCCCTGGTTTTGGGCTCCCCTACCCTGGGGAAAAGACTGTTACCGTCCACCTTATCTATGCCCCTCATGATTTTAAACATTTCTATTAGGTGGCCGCTCATTCTCCTACGTTCCAAGGAATGAAGAGCTAGCCTGGCCAACCTCTCCCTGTAACTCAGGCCCTCTGGTCCTGGCAACATCCTCATAAATCTTTTCTGCACTCTTTCCAGTTTAACCACATCTTTCCTATAACAGAGTGACCAAAACTGTACACAGTACTCCAAGTGTGGCCTCACCAACTTGTACAACTGCAACATAATGTCCCAACTACTTTACCCAATGCCCTGACTGATGAAGGCCAGCATGCTAAATGCCTTTTTCACCACCCTGTCTACCTGTGATGCTGCTTTCAACGAACTATGCACTTGTACTCATAAACCCCTCTGTTCCATTACACTCCCTAGTCCGCTACCATTCATAGTACAAGTCCTATGCTGGTTTGGCTTTCCAAAATGCATCACCTCACATGTATTGTAATCCATTTGCCACTCCTCGGCCCACTTCCCTAACTGATCAATGTACATGCGACTAACAAAGATATCTTATCTTATCATTACAGTATAATGATGTTGTGAAGATCAGCAGGTAGCTTCTGTTATGTCCAAAAAAAGGAGTAATCTTGTAGATAAGTAATAAATTCCATTGTTTTTGAATGTTTCAGAATGTGAAGGTATAGCAAAGTGTTATGCACTGAGCTAGGAATAATGGCGCGTAGTCGGTGGGTTGAACTCAAGACTGGTTTGTTCGTACCTTGCCACGCTGGCTTTTAAACAGTTAAGTTCCCGTGCTCAATGAGGTGCGCCAACTGAACTCCTTCCCGCGCACGGGCTTTCTCCCTTTGCTGTTGGAGAAGGAGGCCCAGCACTATTTTGCGGCTGGCCTGAGTGCTAATGCGCGGGCCGACTTCAGAGCTGGTTCGCTTGCGTCGAAGGTGAGTCGCCACATAACACCCCCTCACCCCCCCCCCCCCCCCGAGAACTGGCGATACGCCTCCCAACGTTTGCAGTCTGTATCGGCCGTTGTCTAGGCGGCCTGCCCCTGCGCCATGGAGCCTGAACCTCGACTGGCTGCGCCAAGTCCACATGTGCTGGTTGGAGCCGGTCCACCGTGAAAACTTCCTCTTTCCCCCCAATGTCCAGAACATATGTGGATCCATTGTTCCTGAGTACCTTGAGCGGCCCCTTGTACGGCCGCTGTAGTGGTGGCTGGTGTGCACCCCTCCGTACAAAAACAAACTTACAGTTCTGCAAGTCCTTGGGTACGCAGGTCGGGGTCTGTCCGTGCCGTGAAGTCAGTACGGGGGCCAGGTTGCCAAGCCTCTCGCGTAGTCTGTCCAGGACTGCCACGGGTTCTTCCTCTTGCCCCCTTGGGGCTGGTATGATCCCTCCTGGGATGATCAGGGGTGCGCCATACACCAGCTCAGCCGACGAGGTGTGCAGATCCTCTTTGGGTGCTGTGCAGATCCCAAGCAGAACCCAAGGCAGCTCGTCGACCCAGTCAGGGCCCTTCAGGTGGGCCATGAGAGCCAACTTCAAGTGACGGTGGAAACGCTCCACCAGTCCATTCAACTGTGGATGGTATGCAGTTGTGCGGTGTAGCCATGCTCCCAACAGGCTGGCCACAGCCAACCACAGGCTGGAGGTGAACTGGGCGCCTCTGTCAGAGGTAGTGTGGGCCGGTACCCCGAAGCGTGCTATCCAGGTTGAAATTAGCGCTCGGGTGCAGGAATCAGCGGAGGTATCAGTGAGCGGTGTCGCCTCTGGCCATCTCGTGAACGAGTCTACCATAGTTAGGAGGTACCGCACTCCTCGCGACACTGGCAGGGGTCTCACGATATCCACATGAATGTGGTCGAACCTGCGGCAGGTGGGCTCAAACTGTTGCAGCGGGGCTTTGGTGTGCTGCTGCATCTTGGCTGTTTGACACTGTGCGCACATTTTGGCCCATTCGCTGACCTGCTTGCAAAGCCCGTGCCACACGAACCTACTGGAGACCATCCAAATGGTTGTCCTGATAGATCGGTGCGCCAAGACATGCATGGAGTCGAAAACACGCCACTGCCAGACTGCTGGGACGATAGGGCGAGGTTGGCCGGTAGCTACGTCGCACAGGAGGGTCCTCCCACCTGGGCCTACTAGGAAGTCTTGGAGCTGCGAACCCGAGACTGCGGTCCTGTAGCTGGGCATCTCGTCGTCGGACTGCTGCGCCTCTGTCAGATCCGCATAGTCCACCCCTTGGGACAGGGCCTGGATAGCTGGTCTGGAGAGCGCGTCTGCCACGACGTTGTCCTTTCCCAAGACATGTTGGATGTCCGTCATGTACTTGGAGACGTAGGACAGATGTCGCTGATGGCGGGCCAACCAGGGATCTCACACCTTCGTGAACGTTAAGGTCAACAGTTTGTGGTCTGTGAACGTGGTGAACGGCCTGCCCTCTAAGAAGTACCTGAAGTGTCGGATTGCCAGATATAGTGCTAAGAGCTCCCCGTCGAAAACACTATACTTGAGTTCAGGTTGCCGCAGGTGCCTGCTGAAGAATGCTAGGGGTTGCCAGCGCCCCTCGATGAGTTGCTCCAGCACCCCACCGACTGCTGTGTTGGATGCGTCCACTGTGAAGGCGGTTGGAACATCCGTCCTGGGGTGTACCAGCATCGCGGTGCCTGCCAAGGCTTCCCTGGCTTGAACGAAAGCGGCCGCAGCCTCTTCGTCCCACGTAATGGCCTTGCCTTTACCCGACATCAGGGTGAATAAAGGGCGCATGACAAGGGCCGCTAAGGGGAGGAAACAGCGGTAGAAGTTGATCATACCAACAAACTCCTGCAAGCCTTTGACGGTGTTGGGCCGGGCGAAGTGGCGGATCACGTCTATCTTGGCGGGCAGGGGTGTTGCCCCATCTTTGGTAATCCTGTGGCCCAGGAAGTCGATGGTGTCGAGTCCAAACTGGCATTTGGCCAGATTGATCGTGAGGCCAAAATCACACAGGCGGGAGTAGAGCTGGCGGAGGTGGGACAGATGCTCCTGACGATCCCTGCTAGCTATGAGGATGTCATCCAAATAGATGAACGCGAAGTCCAGGTTGTGTCCTACCGCATCCATTAGCCACTGGAACGTCTGTGAGGCGTTCTTCAGACCGAACGGCATTCGGAGGAACTCGAACAGGCCGAACGGGGTGATAAGCGCTGTCTTGGCGATGTCCTCTGGGTGTACCGGAATCTGATGGTATCCCTGGACGAGGTCCACTTTGGAAAGACGCTTGCCCCGTGCAGGTTTGCGGCAAAATCTTGTATGTGCGGCACGGGGTAGCAGTCTGGGGTTGTAGCCTTGTTCAGCCTGAGGTAGTCACTGCAGGGCCTCCAGCCCCCGGCTGCTTTGGGCATCATGTGCAGGGAGGAGACCCATGGGCTGTCGGACCTCCATATGATCCCCAAATCCTCCATCCTCTTGAACTCCTCCTTCGCCAGGCAGAGCTTGTCCGGGGGAAGACGTCGTGCGTGAGCGTGGAGGGGTGGTCTCTTGGTTGGAATGTGGTGCTATATCCCATGTCTGGGTACGGCTGCAATGAACTGCGGTGCCAGAACCGATGGGAAGTCCGCCAGGATTCTGGTGAATTCGTTGTCCAACAGTGTGATGGAGGCCAGATGTGGGGCCAGCAACTTGGCTTTGCCCAGGGAGAACGTCTGGAAGGTCTTAGCATGGACCAGTCTTCTCCCGTGCAAGTTGACCAGGAGGCTGTGGGCTCACAGGAAGTCTGCTCCCAGGAGTGGTTGGGCCACGGCGGCTAGTGTGAAGTCCCACGTGAACCAGGTGGCGCCGAACTGCAGCTGCACTGTGCGGGTGCCGTAGGTGCGTATAGTGCTGCTGTTTGCAGCCCTCAGGGTGGGTCCCAGCTCCCTGTTGCAGGTGTCATACCCCATTGGGGGTACGACGCTGATTTCCGCTCCGGTGTCGACCAAGAAGCAGCGTCCCAACTGTTTGTCCCAGACGTACAAGAGGCTGTCCTGGTGCCCAGCCGCCGTAGCCATTAGCGGCAGCTAGCCTTGGCGTTTCCTGAGAACTCGCAGGGCAGGCAACATCGGCAGGCTTCTGCGCCCCACTGCTGGTGGTAGAAACACCACTGTACAGTGGCCTCCTCACTCCTGCCTCTGGGTTGTGTGCACTCCGTTGCTGGGCCTGGTCTGTCCTGGCGTTGGGCACGTGGCTTGGTAATCTGGCCGACGGACGCCCCACTTTCCCTTTTGGCCTTCCACAGCACATCTGCCTGGGCTGCTACCTTCCGGAGGTCACTGAAATCTGCATCAGCCAGTAGCAGATGTATGTCCTCGGGCAGTTACTCTAGGAACGCCTGCTCGAACTTGAGGCAGAGCTTGTGTCCGTCAGCCAGGCCCAGCATCTCGTTCATTAATGCTGACGACGGCCGGTCCCCCAAATCGTCCAGGTGCAGCAAGCGGGCACCGCGCTCCCGTCGTGAGAGGCCAAAGGTCCAAATGAGCAGCACTTTGAATGTTGCATACTGGCCTTCCTCTGCGGGCGAATGTATGAAATCCTCAACCTGGGAGGCTGTCTCCTAGTCAAGGGAGCTCACCACGTAATAGTAACGCGTGAAATTGGAAGATATCTGCCGAATCTGGAACTGGGCCTCTGCTTGGTCAAACCACAGGTGTGGTTGCAGCGTCCAGAAGGGTGGCAGTTTCAGCGAAACTGAGTGAACAGATGAAGGGTCGGTCATCTTCAGTCCAAATCCCGTTTGGACCATCGGGATCACCAATGTAGCAAAGTGCTATGCACTGAGCTAGGAATAACAATGCGTAGTTGGTGGGTTGAACTCAAGACTGGTTTATTTGAACCTTGCCGCGCTGGCTTTTAAACAGTTAAGTTCCTGCGCTCAATGTGCGGTGATAACGTCAGAGGTGTGCCAACCAAACTCCTTCCCGCGCATGGGCTTTCTCCCTTCGCTGTTGGAGAAGGAGGCCCAGCGCCATTTTGCGGCTGGCCTGACTGCCAACGTGCAGACCGACTTCGGAGCCGGTTCGCTTGCATCGAAGGTGAGTCGCCACAAAGGCATTCAAAACCTTTTTAAAGTTTTTGACAAGTTTGACAAGCAGCAAAGGCAGTGCACGATGCTGAGCAAGCTGTCAAAGATTTTTTCAGCTGTTTCATGTTTCAGTTTGTTCTGCAACCCCTCTCATCCCCCAAACCCACAGGATGGCACTTACACATACAAGGCTCTACTATCATGCAGAGCCTCACTATTGAGGATCAGGACAGCACTTTGTAGGATGCTAACACTAGAGGATGCAAACAAGTTAAGATTTTACTCACCATGCAGGTTAGCTGCAAGTGTGAATATCTCACTATTGGCAGAAAATTCTGGGCCCAAATATTTGAATAATGCTGGAAGGAGTCCTTCCAGCTCTTTAGTGTCACATACATCTGGGCAGCTCAGCACTAGCAGAACCAACAGGCTTATTCAGCTACATTTCTGACAGGTATAGGAAAGTCCAGGCTATAATGTCAACATATTTATTCTGATAAGTATAGTGCTTGATTTTAAATTGCTCGATATACTAAAAATTATGCATTTCTGCAACTTTTATATCACAGGAAATCACAAGGCAAGGGGAGTCCAGCAATAAAGCAAACTGACAGATTCAGAAGACCACATCTGTCAATAAATACTAGATTTCTTCATTTGACAGTCCACATGTGGTAATCTGGGTCTTATTGCCATTGAAACACCTTAACACTGGAAGTTCCATTTGGAAACACAGGATAAGTTTTCTACAAAAACAAAATGAAACTTCTGCAATTTTTTTTCAACCTTTGATGCTTTTTCACATAATAATGCAGTGCAATTATGAAAAGCAAGGAAATGCAGATTTAACACTGCATATTGCAGATTTAACATTGCAGTAATTTTTCACTGCTGCTATTCTCAACAAGGAGTCCAATATCATTGCAAGGTTAAAATCAACAATGGTGAAGACCACTCAAGAAATTTGAAATTTCACAAGAGTGACCAATAGAGGTGAAGTATTCTGCATACCACTGCATTAAAGCTCTTATTTTTCTAATTTTTAGTTACATCACAATGGAACATGCGATTCTGATGTTTGTTTGGGGCATACTGTATGCTTCAACTTTAAAACCTCTGTCATTGCTTCAGTTTTCATTATTTTCTCTGATTTAATTGTATTCTCATCCATGTGAGCAATCTAATTATCAATATCCAATACACTTTTTAAATGTATACTTCCATGTTAATTTAGAAGCAAAATCTGGTCACTGTATCCTTCGAATAACAAGAAAAATATTGTTGTGGAAGTAAATTCCATTTTTTGCTGCAAAGATAATCTTACTATTCCCAGAAAACCTTAACAAATAGATATTATTCACTGCAGAAAACAACATACATTTATCATCAACTAAACAGACTGATTCTACTAAACTTTATCATCAACTAAACAGACTGATTACATCTGGAATGAACATAGAAAAGTACAGCAGAGGAACAGGCCCTTTGGTCAACCATGTCTGGGCTGACACCACCAATCGAACTAATCTCATCTACTTGCACAAGGTGTGTATCTCTCTAGTTCATGTGCCTGTCCAAATGCCTCTTAAATGTTACTTTCGTATGTGCTTCCATCATCTCTCCTGGCAGTGCGTTCCAGGCACCTATCACTTTCTATGGAAAAACTTGCTCGTAAATCTCCTTTTAACTTTCCACTTCTCACTTTAAATCTATGCCCTCTAGTATTTGACATTTTCACCCTGGGAAACAGAACACTGACTATCTACCCCATTTATGCCCTTCAAAATATTAAATACTTCTATCAGATCGCCCCTCAGCCTCCGACACTCCAGAGTAAACAATCCATGTTTGTCCAACCTCTCCTTATAGCTAGTACTCCCTAATCCAGGAAACCTCATGGTGAAATTCTTCTGCACCCTCTCCAAAGCCTCCACATTCTTCCTGTAATGCAGCGACTGGAAATGTGCCGAATGCAGCCTAAAGTTTTATACAGCTGCAAGGTGACTTCCCATCTTTTATACGCAACACCATCAATAAAGGTAAGCATGCCTTACACCTTACTTATCACCCTATTTGTATTGCCACTTCTAAACATCAATGATCCTCAGGGTCTTGCCATTTACTGTATACTTTCATATTTGACTGCCCAAAGTGCAACACCTCACACTTGTCTGGATTAAACTCCATCTGGCATTTCTCTGCCCACATTTCCAATTGGTCTGTATCCTGCTGAATCCTTTGACAACCTTCCTCACTATCCACAACTCCACCAATTCTCGTGACACCTGCAAACTTTCTAATCAGCTCACCTACATTTACATCCAAATCATTTATATACACCACAAACAAAAGGGGCTCCAGCACTGATCCTTGCAGAACACCACTGGTTGTAGACCTCCAGACAGAAGAACACACCTCCACTACTAACCTGTCTTATATGGCCAAGCCAATTTTGAATCGAATCTACCAAGTCTCCATGGATCACATGTGCCTTAATCTTCTGGATCAGCCTATCATGAGGGACCTTGTAGAAAGCTCTACTAAAATCCATGTGTACAACATCCACTCCCCCTTCCTCATCAGTCATATTCATTATCATCTCAAAAAAATTAAATCAAGTTTGTAAGACATGACCTCCTCCACACAAAGCCATGCTGACTATCCCTAATAAGTTATGTTTTTTTCCAGATGCAAGCAGATCCTATCCCTAAGAATCTTCTCCAACAATTTCCCTACCATTGATGCAAGCTTCACTGGCCTATAATTTCCTGGTTTGTCTCTATTGCCCTTAACAGAGGAACAACATTGGCTATTCTTCAATCCTCTGGGACCTCGCCTGTGGCTAAAGAATAATTATAACCTGTGTTCATCGTATTTTAATATATAGGATGGGACATTTAAATTAGCCTTGTGTATTTCAAACCTGACAATGATGAGTGCAGGAAGGTCTTTCTGTCCATAATTTTCAGCTTGCTTTCAGAGATCAATTTAAACCTGGATTACATCTTCTAGAAAGTGCATGAACCAGAAGTTTCAAGATTCTCTTGATAGTTTTGGCAATACAGAGAGGAAATTTTCTTTCCCAGCAATGATGGAAGAAACTTTCACTGGAGAGAAGTATCTCAGATTGTCAGCAGAAGAAGCATCCCCAGACCTGAGTGCAATGCTGGAGATATTTCAATAGCCCAACAAAAGCATAAATAAGTGCATTGCATTATCCATATTGTTTAGTACTACCTGGTAGTAGTCCTCTTTCCTAATCCTCACTCTGATTTATTCCTTTTCCTGCATCACATTCTTTACTGCCATTCAAATGAACACAATATACTACCTCATATTTTCAGCTCAAATAGATGATATATAAGATATATTTATTTATTAGTCACATGTACATCGAAACACACAGTGAAATGTGTCTTTTTGTGTTATTGAGAGTGTGCTGGGGGCAGCCCACAAGTGTCATCACTCTCCTTTGCGCCAACATAGCATGCCCAGAACTCCTAACCTGTACGTCTTTGTAATGTGGGAGGAAACCGGAGCACCCAAAAGGAAACCCACGCAGACACGGGGAGAATGTACAAATTCCTTACAGACAGCGGCAGGAGTTGAACCCAGGTCGTTGGCGCTGTAATAGTGTTACACTGACCGCTACACAACCGTGCCACCATCTATCGTACCTCTTGCTTGCACCCTATTCAACAGCTAAAAGCAGTATGATCTTATTTTGTGATAGCTACAATGAAACAAGTAATTCCTTTTACAACTCATTCCCTATACTCAAGCTACTAGCTTTCCATTCAACACCTCCTCATTCTGGCACGCATCTTGTCTTTTCTTCCTCTCAACATATAATCAACAAGCTCCATACACATATGTTGTCCTTTTCACTGCAAAGCACTAACCTAATAGCAGGATACAGCAGTGGTAAAAGGGACCAAGGAAACCGAAGGATGAAGTATTCTCCCAGCTCTGCCAGTGAATGCCATAGACAGGAAGTTCAAGGCCCCAGCTATGAAAAGAAAACATTTTATCACACAAGCAGTTATAAAATGCTTTGGAAGGGTTGCAAGGGAGCTTTCCCATTATTTCTGAAAGGATAGAACTGCATTTCTGATTTATACACATTACACACCATCATAACCACTGCAGCTTCCCTTTCAGCCTGTGTCCTACCTTCATTTGGTCTTCAGAAGAGGGTCATCGGAGTCATCTAGGTCCTCAGAACATGAGTCAATATTACTAGCTTGTACAAGCTTTCTGAAAGGTCAAATTGCTAATGTTCAGTTTCTATGTTCGACCTTGCAGAGGGGTAGAGCACCATATTAGTCCAAAATATCGTTCAAATGCCTCAGTGCACTCACCTGGAGGGAAAGAGGGAAAACCCCATCAAAGGAGGCTTTGCACTCACGTCACTCCCAAATATCAGCACCAATCTGCAATGGGTTAAAGAATGGATACAGGAGTATCCACCTTGTGAAACATTGAGGACTACTGAGCAGCAGCAACAGCAGCTAGGGCTGAAAAGATAAGATTTTCTTCTCACTCTATGTAGGAGGCAGAAATATGGACTTCAAGGACCCAGACAGCAGAAGAAAACTGCTTGTTTCACATACTCAGGTTCATAGACAGTGGAAAGCCTATCAAAGAATTTTATCACTATGGATGAAAGGTGAACAAGTTCACTTTTGGACTGAGATGCAATTACCAGAACATACATCTTGTTCAGTCTATGTGCACAGATCCTGCAGCCAAGTACTAATATCAGAAGAGAATAATTGTGAGTATTAGGCAAAACAAACAATTGCCTTGGAAACTGTGAGCTTAACCTACAATCCGGACTGCAGCTTGTCCAGCTTGGATGTAACAAATGCAAAAGATGCCACTCATGTTCTGGAGTTTGCTCTCCTATCCAAATGTAAAATGAAATGAGCCTTCGCCCATGGGAGTGGCCATCTATTGCTTCACTAGGCACACAAACAACATTCACCATAAAGCCAGAAAGCAATGTGAGATTTACTGTTCTATCAATAGCCAAAGTGCAGAGATTTGTAAGAAGATCTTTTAAAAGGCAACTGATGTTGCTTCACTAACAACATTACCACTCTTTTAGACCAAGGCTCATCAAATTCCAATAATTTGTCAGTGAACAGACAGCAAATGCTGAGTGATGCCTTACTCCAACAGAAATCCACTTTTGAGATTAAGTGTGTTCAACAGCCATGAGCATCTCAAGGATCCTAGAAACTTTGCAGATGCCAGTGGGGGCGTATCACATGAGAGTAGTTATGTCAGCAATCATTCTTTAAAATAGCCACAGTGGGCTGCTATTTGAGTGAGAGATAAATTCAAAGCAATTATTGAACTTGGCATTAATCACATCTGGCTTTTTGGAGTGCAACGTATTTTCATAACAGTTCCTACAGCTGTACTATCAGTATTCATTAATATAAATGCATATTAATGCAGCTTTGAAGGAGTGGTTGAGTGGATAATAAGGACATAAACAGTAATGGAGTTTTGTGCAACTTGTCACAAAGGGCACTGTTTTATGAGCTGATTTCTGGACATTTTAGCTATGATGCACTCAGCTCAACCAACAAGTTCTTCTTCTCCTTCATCTTCATCCAATCCTACCTCATCAGTTGATGACTTTTTATTGAGCAGCGTCTTCCTCCCACAGTCCTCTCAGTTTTGCCATCCTGTACAGCATACAGCATACTACAGTGACACAACAGCCCAATTGCTAAATTATCTTCCTGGTGTTCTCAATACTGCGATTGAATCTGAGCTGTTCAGATGCATTGGGGACGCAATGAGGAATTATCAGTCATGTTTGCAGAGGGTGTCACATGATCCTAAACAGCTGTTCTTTTCAATTTCTGGAAAAGTGAAATTGTGAGAGGATGGATGAGTGTCACTGGATAAAGCAGTTATGATAGAAACTAGCACAGGATTGCATGTCTCTTATGTGGTAATCATAGACAAGTGAGACAATGATTGAAGGACTGCCATTCCAGTTGACAATAGCTGCTGATTAACTTCTGTTGCTTGTTGGATATTTGAGTACAGCCCATAAAGACCTGGACATAAGGGAAACCAGTCCTTCCAATGTATCTAAGAATTCTCTATTTTGATATTAATGTCATAGGAAACTGATGCATGGCCCTGAAAAATACAGCACTGCAAACTACAGGTAATAGCTCCTTTAATAGTCTGGAAAGGAGACTAAGACAGAAGACTGGTGATGAGTTTTGACAGTTACTGGCAGAGCATATCCACCTTTATCAAAGACAAGCAACTTGTGCTACAAGAGGTCGCATGTATCAGAGGTCAGATGAAATAAGCCTAAGGATGGTCATTCTGTGGAAGACGACTCAGATTTTAGACCCTGTTACCCCGTTAAAGCCTTCTATGTTCTCCGTCCTACTAATAATCTTAAGTACTACTTGTCCTGGTTAATGAGGCTGCTGCTGATGCTCCTCTTTTTTTTGAATTATTCTTCCATCCACAACTATGAATCAAACCTTTCTGAGAGCTTAATCAGGATCAAAAAGACAAAAAAAAATGACAAAAACAACTGATCTCCAGTCCACAAAATCAATCAAGCATAACACCACATAGGTCCCTATGAAATTAGGGTCCACATTTGAGTTAGAGAATGTTTCCATAGAACTGGCAATCCTCCAAGGTTTATACCATCTGGGTTTTTGGCTCAGCAAATAAAATCACAATGGTATTTTAATTACTTTAAATAATTCTGATTTAAAGGCACTTACTCATAGTACCTGCCTCAAGCATCTAAATGCCTGATGCTGTCTGAGCTGCTGAGTTTTTCCAGCATTTTCTGTCAGAACGGTCCATTTTCAGACAGAGCAGCAGAGTCAGCTTCTCAGGTGGATGTAAAAGCTTTTGATATATTACTTTGAAGATATGCAGGACAGTGATCCCTGGTATCATGGCCATTATTTATTTTCTGATTAATATTACTTTTAAAAAATGTGGTTATTATCACATTACTATTTCTGGGAGCTTGTGTACACAAATTGGCTACAATAATTTTCTATATTATAACAATGACTACATTTCAAAAGCATTTACTTCACTACAAAACATTTTGGAATTGAAAGATGCTATAAAAATACAGGTCTTTTGATTTAATTCACCTGGTCATAGGAAGCATTTTAAAACAAATTATCAGTTCATTTCAAAATTAATAATGAAGTAGCTGCCACTAAAGTTGCAAATTTAAACAACAATGACAAAGTGGGACAAATCCAGAGGTTTACAGCACCAAAGCAGGCCATTAGGTATTCCAGATCTTTCCCTCAGCAATCCAGAATTATTTGCATTATTAAACTCTCTTCAAGTAGCTATGCATAGAATCATATTCCCGATTTCAATATTGATTTTTTTTACTGTAAAATTATTTTAAAATGAGCATATGTTGTTCTTCTTCCTAATTAAACAAGATAATATTAATAATGGTTATCTGAACAATTTGAACATTAAACCTATTTGTGAGACAAACCAGGCTGCCAGGGAGGAGCCTGATTAATACATACCCATCAATAAAACAGAATTCCATCAGAGGATAAATCAAAATGTTCCATTCCTATCACTAACTAGCATCTTCAAGTTGGTTTCAATAGACCAACAGTACCAACATTTTTGCAACCAACAATGGGCGGGCAACCAACCATTCTTGATGCAAAATTCTAGATACAGACAATGCAGTCAGTGGTGATGTAAAGACATTCAACACTGATCATGAAGAAAGTTCCCTACAATGGCCTAGCAATTTCTGTGATGAAAATATGTCTACCCTTGATGCCTGTTCTTGTCAAGCTTCAAGTCAGGTAGATTTCCACTATTCAGCAGCTGTGATGCAGTCAAGCTGATTCAGCCAACCTCATCAAAAAATTCTGACAAAAAGTAAACCAGAAACCAAAGAGCAACATTTTTAATTAACTTTGAGTATTTTGCAGAGTGCTAAATAAAGATTAGAAAATACACATGTGGTTAGGGTAGAAACTGAAGTATCATAAATTTCCTTCATTTCTCTGTTTTAATACTCTTTCCATCAAGGTTAGCTAATTTTCCTCAATCACCGTATGTTAATATTTGAAAGTTCATCGACTCAGAAGTTAAGCAAAACAAATCAGCAAACAAGCAATGCAATAACTGGTGCAGATCAAGACTGCACAAATGGTCATGAAATTATGCCTAGATAATTTAATATTCTAATGTTGGTTAATCGATAAATATCAACTAAAAGAATTTCCAGATATTGTTTTAAATGTTTTCTTTGAATGGTTTACATCACCCTGAGAAAAGAGACTGACATTTTCAAATGGAAAATGAAGTTCAATACAGATAAATGCGACAAAGGTCATTCTATCGGAAAAAGAGGGAGTATTATGACTTAGAAAGTGCAAGCCTAAGTGGAATAGAAGAACAAAGAGATTTCAATGTATAAACACACCAATCACAACATTGTGTTACAGGTTAATAAGCCCACAGAAAAAAGTAATTCAAGCAGTCATTTATTTCTAGAGGGATAGAATTGAAAAGTAGAGAAGTTCTGCTAAACCTGAATTGAAATTTGGTTAGATAACACTCAAGGACTGTATGCAGTTCTGGTTGCCATTTTTTTTAAAAGGATGGAGAGGCAATGGAAAAGATGAAGAGAAACATTATAAGGATAACACCAGAAATGTGAAAGTTTACATGACAAGAAAGGATAAACAGACTGGGCCCCTTTCCTCCTGAGAAAGGAAGGCTAAATGGTTAGCTAATGGAGGTAATTAAAATTATTATATGTTTTGATAGAGTGGAAACATAAATAATATGTCCAAATGAGGAGCAGTGTAACTGGAAGCCATCAATCTAAGACGGCGAACAAGAAAAAAAGAATTCAAAAGAAAGCTCTTTACGCAAAGGGTGGTGAGAACATGGAACTTGCTACCACATGGAACAGTTGAGGCAAATTGTAGAGGTAGATTTAAGTGGAAGCTGGCCATGAGGATGAAGGGAATGGAGGGTTACACTGGTAGATTTAAAGAAAGACAGGAGACAAGAATGGAGCAAAAATGCCAGCAGGGACTGGCTGGGCAAATGGCCTGCTCCTAGGCAGTATAACCCTTGTATTCAACTTATGGATGGCACCTTTGACACTGTAGCACTCCTTCAGCACAGCATTGGAGTTTCAACCCACACTTTTATGCTCAAGCTTCAGGTTTCTGATTTGAACCCATCAATTTCTGGACTCATTGATAAGGACTCCACCACAGTTAATTTATCTGACTCCATGAAATGCAAGCAGAGACACTCTCACAGCCTCATACATTACCATTCCTGGCAATGGACACCTTTCAGACCTGTGCCACCCAACCAAGAAACACGGAGTAGAGTCAAAGCAAGGACACTCCTTTACTCTCCCTGTCTCCTTCTATCCTTCCTGCACTCAGGGCTCATGCCATCTTTTCTCTTCCTCCACCTCCCCATCTCTCTCACTTCCTCCCTCTTCCCTTCCACCCCGGCTTCCCTTTCTCCCTCTGACACTTTGGGTATGTGTGTCTGTGTGTGTGTGTCTCTCTCTCTTCTTCTTCTTCATTCACCCCTTAACAGCTCTTGCTGCTCAGCTGTACAGGAAGCAACCCTTCACTGCCTCTCCAACAATATCTATCTCCATCCTTCTACACTCCTCTTTCTCCTTTCAACCCTGTTTATCTCTGTCTCCCTCACTCTTTTTCCCCAGGGACAGTTACTGCCTAGCAGAGAAAGTAATTAGGTCTTTGCTTTCTCCTCAATTCTCATAACATTTTCCCCCCTTCTCTCTCTCCCCATCCCTCAAATGTCACCCTTCTCCCAGCAGATCTTGTTGCCCTGCAAATTACAAAGCATAAAGAGTCTGAGACAAGCACAAGCTTCTGGATGTTGGTAGAATAAGTGGTTAAATCCTCATGATAATTTTCAAGATTAAAGTGAACCATGTCATTAAAGTGACAGTGAGACTGGAAAGGGGTGGTCTGACAGAGGGAAACAATCCAACTGTTTTCCTAAATTCGTGGAGTAATGTTGGTGAATGTCAATAACTTTATGGTTATTACTTCCTTTCAATGGGGCCAGTGTGCACCACCAAATACATAACATATATTTTTCAAGGATCAATTTCCCCAAAATTGCCCAAGGTAGCTTGAATTATTTATTTTGCCAGTCTTCATTTACCAGCTTATTCTTCTATAATATTTGTATTTTTGTCGATAAAATGTAATTACTAACCTAATGTGACTTTTACAGGAACTTGCTCAGCTGCTACCAACAATAATGGCAAACACCTAAGCAGCTCTCATTTTGCAGTTTAACAAATATTTGAAAAATATTACTGCCAAGAACTTATTTTTTCTTGTCACAGTTGGCATAAAACATAGAAAAACATCAATTCTTAATGGTTTCAAATATTTATACATAGAATAGTAATTTCACTAAATTTAATCCTACTTGAACATTTGCTTGCTTTTAGACAACAGAGACAATTTGGAAAGGGTCTTCAGATTATTTTATCACATAAAACCAAAGTTCTTATGAACTGAAAACCCAAATAATTATATTACAAGTTTTAAATGCAAAAATATTTTAGAAAAAAAATAAATGATTTCACAATAAAACCAATTGATTCAACTTGCTCAATATTCAACATTATCCCCTTGTCTATATCTAAAACAAATCATATTTGTAATTGTTAACTATTATTTTACATTTTTATCAGCGTTAGTTAAAATTCCAATACAATATGCAAAAAATAACTTCCTGGTTTATCCTTCTGTACAAGTTTTAGTGGATATGAACACAGACAAAAAGTCAGTTTCCCCAAAAATGGCAGTACCATAGCAGTGTTGCCGGATGGAGAACATATTCCTGTCTGATCCTCTTTATGTTTTTTGCTCATTAATTTAACAGTCACCACTGCTGTTGCTATTTAAATTCACCATATCTAAAAGAAGCATTCAATGCTCCTCTAGAAGCATTGCAAAGGAACTTGCAACCTTTTATCTAGGGAGCACCTGCTGTTGGGCATGTCAGGACAATAAGATCTTAACAGGGTAGCTCTGGATTTGACAAGATAAATTAATGTTGTACTTTCACCCTTTGACCACACCACCACCCTCCCAAACACCCATTGCTCCCTCTGCCCTGTGATAATCTCCCCTCAATGAAAATGAAAGTCTCCAACACCCTTCTTCCACCTCAACTGGAGTTATATCTTTCAAAAAGAAAGATGCTATAGTTATTATAAGTCATTCATATCAGCCCCAGGACACGACTGCTAAAATAAAAGCAGAAAAACACAACTGGTCAGGCAAATGTAAAAAGAGGAACAGTTACTGTCAGAGTTCCTTAGGGCACTAGGGCCAACAATCTTCAGCTGTTCATCAATGATCTTTCTTCCAACATGAGGTTTGAAGTTTGGATGTGTGCTGATGACTGCAACATGTTCAATTCCATTCACAACTCCTCAGTAAATGAAGCATACAATCAGTTGGTTCAATAATGGCTGATAAGTGGCAAATAACATTTGTGTCAGAGAAGTGCCAGGTAATGACCATCTCCAACAATTCTACTACCAGTCAGTGGAATGCCTCAAATCAAGGTACTAGAATTTACTGGTGTATTTGGTCCTGAGTGAGCCAAAGTAGCTGGGATTCCTAAAGTAGTGGAAACATCAAATGACTCTTTGCTTTTGCTATCATTTATCTTATAAGAGGTAAATGGGAAAACAAATCCAGAAAGTAAAAAATCAAGTAAGTTTCTGGGATTTCATCTGTATCTTAACAGAATAACATTGGGAAATCAGTGTCATCTCAGGATTTTTACTTTAAACTAATATCATCTAGTGCTATATAAATTGAAATACGCCATTACAACAGAGAAAATATCCAACATAATTACATTGCAGAAATTTCATAATTATATCTTATTCTCATCCTTGTCTAATTCTGAAATTCATTTTTGAAATATAGATTGTTGAATCATGTTAAAATTACATTTTCCATGTCAACATATTGCTGCTTGGACTTGCATGAGAATGATCTACTTTGTTATTTGCTTTTATCTATTCTGATGTCTTGATAATTTCATTCTCTGCTGAATTATTCTTTCTATATTTAATGAGCAGAGATTTTAAAAATACTTGTTATATTTAAGTAGACATAATTTAAAAGAAAGCTTGTGACAAAAATATTTCACCAACACTGAAATGCAATTTATCTCTCTGCCAAATACATTTCAATGTACCAACTTGCAAAGTAAAAACTGAACATAGTATCAGCAAATAAAAATGTAAATATAAATCTTCATTTGTCGCCAGATACTACAGAAATACTTGTTTCAAGTTCAGACATGACAACTGCCAAAAATAACATGATCAAAACATGAAAGAAGTGTACAGTAATTGTCCTTACCTTGGTTCCTACAGAATCCATCTGCATCATTATTCAGTTAGATTTTCATTGCTGTTAGACTTGCAATTTTGACTTTAACCCTTGTGTTTTCTTATTAAGACACTGGTTAGAATTCAGCATGTATCTACAAAATCTGCATAAATTCTTTTTCAAACAGTTACAGTAAAGTTATGTGCACTCCAAGGAATGGTCATGAACCTTCTTAAATTACATTATAGGTACACACAATGTCTATAATCACGTTCACTGTGAACAGAAAATGAGAGACCACAATCAAATATATGTTCTTAATAATATGTGGTTACTTTAACTGGTTCTCAGTATATTGGATAAAATACTTTGTAATATCATAAAATTACAAGTAAGTTAAGGTAGACCATGATTTTGATGCAACATTAAAATATTTGTGCTATTGGAATATTTTATACATAAACATCTCTAATAATAAGAAACATATCATTATCAAAATTTAATATGAGCAGAAATAGACCCTACATATCTTCAAGTTTGCACTGATATTCTATAAGATCACAGCTGATTTATGTCTTACAGCAATTTTACCACTGGTTTCCCACAACCACTTGATCACTTTTGGAAGTAACATTCTATCAATTACAAAAACAGAAAATGTTAGAAATAGTCAGAAGGTGAGATTGCACCTAAAGACCCTTCGAACTGAAACATTGACTCTATTTCTCTTTTCACAGATGCAGCCTATTTCCAGCATTTCCTGGTTTTGTTTTAGGTTTCCAATATATGTAGTTTTTTTGATTTTCTATCAATCACAGTCTTATACTTAATCAACAGCTCATTATCCAGAGCCTATTGAAGAAGAGAATAACAAAGATTTATAACTTCCAACTGAATACATTTCTTCTTATATCAGTACTACGTAGCCCACCAAACTCCTCAGGTTATACACATTGTTCTAGACTTTCCAGCTAGAGACTATCAGCACCACCTTGTAAATTCCTCCCAGAACTTTGTATGTTTGATAAGACCACCTACCATTTTTCAAAACCCAAGAAAAAAAATAGGCTCACCCACTCAATTTTCCCGCAGAGGATAATCCCCTCATCCCAAGAATCAATCTAATTATTTTACACTACACCAAGTCAGATATGCTTTTCCTTAGGCATGGAGACAAAAACTGCACATAATGCTCTAAGTATGGTTTCACCAAAGCCCTTTTAGGTTACAAAGACGTTCAGTTTTATTCCAACTCCCTTCAGTGAAAGGCAAACGTGCCATTTGCTTCAATAACCACTTGCTATACCTGCATCCTTGGGGAGATCTTCTACCACCTTGGCCTCATGCACACAGACCATGCTACTTCTTCCAGTACGGTCCCAAATGCAGTCTTCTACTGAGAACCTGGCTCCCATCACACTGGCAAGGCCCAGCTCAATGTAATTCAATGGAGGGTGTCTCTCAACATGTGGCCATCTGGAGTAACAAAATGATTTTGACAGCCAATGAGGGCCTGACCCAGACCCTTCCACCTGCTAAAGCTATCACTAGAATTGATGCTAGTGAATGCTTGTCAATGCTTTGGGTGGAAACCCTGTATCAGGACTGAGAGTGGTAAGGGGAAAGAGTCTGGATAGAGGAGAGGGGGAGTAGTGAGACAGAGGCCAGAGGAGATTGGTGGACTGAGGGCAAGAGGGGGTGTTGAAGGATGACAGGCAGATCAAGCCACGTAGGGGAGGAGGAGAGGGAGGGGGAGGGCTGAAGTTGGGAGACTTGATAGATGGAGGCAGACAAAATAAGGAAGATGGAGCCAGGAGGGAGTGGGGAGGGTTAAGATAGATACAGCTGCTGGAGGGATATAAGCAGGAAGGATATCATTTGACTTCCCAACTGATTGCTGTACCTTTCAGTGATTTCCATACACCTCTGAATGCCAATTTTGACAAGTTTCTCAATGTTTAAGAAAATGAAAATGAAAAGCCTCACATATTCTACATTCATTTCTTCTATCACCATTGCTCTCTGGCTACTGTGTGACTCATTTTCAAAGTGCAATGCAGTTACTCAACAAGACTCCTTCAACAGCTTCTTCCAAAGCAACAATCTCGACCATTAGGAAGGACAAAGGCACCACCACCCTCCGGTTCCCCTGAAGTCATATACCTCCTGACCTGGAAATATATCACTGCTTCTTCATTTTCACTAAATCCTAGAACTCCCCACCCGACAGCACTGAGAGTACCTTTAGCAGAAGGACTGCACCACAACTTTTCCAAGGCCATTAGGAATGTATAAATGCTGATTTTGTCTGTGACAGTCCTAACCCAAAGAATGAATAAATTAACAAAACTGCAACTAACTGTTTTCTTTCCTTTCTCCGACTCTTTTCTCTCCTCCTACTTTCTTAAATACCACTTTCTTGATCTCTTCCATACAAATGGGACTCTTCCAGAATTGAGACAATTTTGAATAATCATTACTAATACAGTTTTTTTTTACTATTGCATTATTTCTCCTGTTATGTCTACTAGAATCTATGTTGTAAATTGTCATTTTTCCAGAATATTTTCTTTAATGACATTAATTATGTTAAGTTCTTCATCCTCATTAGGTCATTAGTTACCGAATATTTCTGATATGTTTATTCTATCTACTATGAAAAGATATTTCTTATTCTCCATTATAATGCTTGTTGTCTGTGCCCTTGAGGAACCCATGTTAACTTTCATCCTCTATTACTTTTTATAAAGAAGATTAAGATTGTCATTTTCCTAGTTACACTGATACCCCGCATAGTGTTCCCAGGTAGAGTGCTGATTCACTGCAGTACATGAACACTCACTGATACAGAGGAAACAGAAAGACCTTGGTGGTCATGTTCAAGAATCCCTGAGGATAAAATAAGAACAAAAAATGCTGGAAATACTTAGCAGGTCAGCATCTGCAGTATTCTTTTGATTTTCCCATCCCTGAAGGTGGGAGCACAGGTGAAGGCATATGGGACACTTGCATTAATTTGTCATGGCATAAAATGTAAGAGAAGGGAGGTTATGGTACAATTATATAAGCTATTAGTTAAGCCACAGCTGGAATACTCTGTTCAGTCTGGTCACCACACTATAGGAAGGATGTATATGCACTGTAGAAAATGCAAAGAAGATTCACCAGGATGTTTCTTGGGATGGAGATTTTCAGGAGAGGAGTAGACTGGATGGGTTGGATTTTCTTACAGCAGTGAGGGCTGAGGAGGGATCTGAATGAAGTATACAAAATTATGAGAGGCGCAGATAGGGTAGATAGTGGGAATCGATCGCCTTAGTAGAGATGTTAATAACCAGAGGCTACAGGTTTAAGGTAAGGGACAGGGGATTTAGAAGGGATTTGAAGAAGCATTTTTTCAGCAAGGAGATGACTGAAACCTGTAACATACTACACAAGTGGTAGAGGCAGTACTGTCACAACATTTAAGAAATATTTATATAAGCACTTAAAACACAATGGCATATAAGGCAACAGGCCAAGTCATGGTAAATGGCTGCCATTTGACGGCCAGCAAGGACATAGTGAGCCAAAGAACCTGCTTCAATGCTATATGACTCTCAGGTACATACTCCCTTGTACTTTCAAAAATATCACAGTTGGGCTGTCCATTGCTATACTGAGGGCCTGGCACAAACCCCTGCCCTCATGGTGCTGCAGTGGGAATCTCTGTGCCGGGACCCTGGTACACATCTCTGTCTTCCACTGACGCTCTTGTAGCAATGAATGGCTCATGGTTTTGATGGGGACAGGCTGCCTACATGCACTGGAATTCAGTAGTAGGGACAAGCAGTGCAGCTGCTCAGTTCTCAGATACAGAGCTCCAGATTGTATTCTGGCTGATTTGGTGATTTCAGTGACTCCTGAGGTCAAGCAGCATGTGAATGTGATGGAGGTTGAGTACTTAAGGTGTTTCACCTGAAGGAAATTGCTAATTGTTGAATTCAATCAGCAGTAAAGGCATTACATTTTGGCAGATCTGCAAGAGGGGTCAGGAACCATCAGCATGAAGTTTGAAAGAGCGAGCAGTGGCAAATACTCAAACTGTCACAGAGACAGCAAAGGAAATCCAAGATCACAGTTCAGAAGGTAATGCACTACAAGGACAGCAGCTAAGTAGGAACAGTTGGGCATTTCTATCTTAATTTACCATTTTCATTTTCTCAAGTAAAAGTAAATGCAGCAACTTTTAGTCTTTGTGTTTGAAGTGGAATAAGGTTTTTAGTGAAATTAGTGCTCAAGATTAAAGAAAGCAAGTAAGGAGTTTAATCTAAGTGTACTTCATGGTTTTTTGTCAGGCTACACAGATGCTCCAGCTCAAAGACTGCTGTATGGTAACAAACAAAAATGGAATGTCAGCTTGCATCACATCCTACAAGAATGATTATAGTCAATGGCCCACATTCACCAGCCAGGGTGGAAACGTATGCCCCAAATCTCAGCCTGAATGGCCACACCACTTGCCCAGCACCACCAGTGCCAGCCCCCACCTTCAGCCTCTTTACAACAATCTGTGGCTGATCCATTGCTCTGGGAGCATCAGCGGAGGGCAGGGATTCACACCAGGTTCCCAACATTGGCAGTGCACTACAATGGGGAAGACAAGGGTTCTCAACAGGTTCCAGGCACAGTAGCTTACATGAGCAAGAAGGGCACGGTTTGTGCCAAAGTTCCCACCGCAAGAATGCACAGCAGCAAGGAGCAGAGTGCTTTGCACCAGATTCTTGCACAGCAGCTCTGTCAGTAACACATCTCTCTAAATGTAATGACATAATGACTCATTTTATCATTGATTCTATTAGCACCCTCATTCGTGGGAATGCACCCTAAGTCTTAAGCTGGGTACCAATGTACTCTGATTTTCTGTTTCTCCCTCCTGATCAATTTTTTGGACATCTGTTGCATGTTTCTGAATAGTGGAGAATCAACTAATGAATGTAAAATCATCCATGGTTTCCAAAGCTATATGATCCTCAGATTCCTCTCCTTGTTAAATTATAAGTCTCTTCATTATCTTCAATAAAATGTACATTTATTGAGATTGTTAAAAGTGTTGAGAGCAATTACTAGTTTGTTAATTTAATATCATGGCAATAAATCTAATTTCCTTATCTACTTCAGCCATCTGACTCCTGGTACCTATGGAACTGTGTTAAGTTTAACAATCTAGTTTGACTTAAGTATGTCACTCACTGACTCAATGATAATTGCTCTTCCCTACAGGATTCCTTATTATATTACAATATAACCAAGTCTCATTACGAAAGACAAAATCTAAAATAGTCTATTCCCTGGTTGGTTCTATGATGAATTATTTCAAGAAATTCTCCCGTAATCATTCAATGAACTCATTCCTCATACTGCTTTTATCTTATCCAATCTATGTAAAAATTAAATCCATCCCTCTCCCACAATTTTGATTTATTTAACACAAGCTGCTCCACTTTCATGATCTGTGTTCTCTACAACAGTGTGGTTATATATTTTTGTGCAATGAAGTTTTCCCAGACAAGTTTCCTTTTTGTCCCTTGTTGACTCTTACCTCCACCCATACTGATTCTACCCACTGACTTTCAAAGCCAGGATAATCTCTCATTATTGCTCTTTATATTTGTAGATGGGATTAGCTTGATGGGCACCATGGTCAGCATGGATGAGTTGGGCCAAAGAGCCTGTTTCCATGCTGTATTACTGTATGATTCTATGTCATACTTCATTGCCAAGACTACAAGCACACCCCTTTCTTCTCCCAAATCCCCACCTCCCCACCCACCAAACTCTCCATACCACCCCACATTATTTTTTTCCATTTTCTGTCAGTCTCTCATTTATAAATGACCCATGTTTTTTTTTATAATTCCCAACCTTGATAATCATGTAACTGCATTGCAGTAACAGCTCTTAAAACAACAAGGTTAGGGTCTGCCTTGCTAACATTCAGATGGAGCACCTGTAATTTATCATTGATAAATTATTTCAAAATACAGCCATCAGTTTCCACATCAATGTTGATGATAACTAGCTCTACCTTACCCACCATTTCTATTAACTCCTTTTCTGTCTCTAAGTTGTTATATTGTTTATGTGACATATGGTATTGGATGAGATTGCTCTTGATCCTCATCACAAGTTGATTTTATTCCCACTGCTGGTACATTGGAAAGTGAACCAGACTTTTAGCAAACTTGGCCTTTTCATCACTACTAAATGTAGCTGCCTCACCAACTTGGGGGAAGGGTGCAGAAGATGAGGAGGTGGTATCACTGGAATTGCCTCCCTAAATCACTCCACTTTTCCATCTCTCCTTCCTACTCCTCAAAACCTAACTACATGACCAAATGTTCATTCATCCTAATATCTCCCTGTGGTTCAACATCAAATTCTGTTTGATTATATTCCTGTGAAACACTTTTTACATTCAAGGTTTTGACAAAAATATATTAACATTACTGTTGATTTAATGTTATTCTCACATCAACTATAAAGATTAAACTCACTGCTTCTCCATCTCACAATATTATCACAATCTAAATTGATACTCTTCTCTGGTCTCGACTATGCCTTCAAATTTCTAAATTCTGCTTGACTTGAATCTGCCCATCATTGATTTTAATGGGAATATTTTTTATTAGGAACTTAAGAGAAAAAGCTATGAAAAAGTTTAACATGAGTGCGAGTACATTTGTACAGATCAAATGTTGGAATAACACCATGTTCAGAATCTACCAGAAATTCTTCTTCTGAACAGTAAATATACTCTCTCACATGCAAACTGTTGATTGTAAGACTTGCTACTTCATAATTTATTTTAAGGCTGTCTTCAAAACCGCCAATGTCACTTTGAAGTCTCACGAAGTAGTTGGAGAGTTATGGCTAATTTCCAATCTCAACTTTTTATTAAATCTTGCTCACAACTGCAAGCTAGTTTGGGATTTTATCACACACTTATGCATATATGTATGGACCTGCCAGCTGCACCCACCGCTTACCTTCCCCAGTACTATGAACCAACCTTGAGTGAATCTGTAGGGCTGACAGATTCCAACGGGTTTTCCAATACACTCTATGCATGACGTCCAACTGTGGAGCATGAACTTGCTGAGATTGCCCATATGTTTGTCTCATTGACGCAGGGTAAGGATGATAGAGTGAAGGAACTGTGGTTGACAAGAGATGTAGAATATCTTGTCAAAAGGAAGAAAGAAGCTTACTTGAGGTTTAGAAAGCATGGATCAGACAGGGCTCTGGAGACTTACAAGGTAGCCATGAGGGAGCTTAAGAATGGACTTAGAAGAGCTAGAAGGGGGCATGAGAAGTCCCCGGCAAGTAGGATCAAGGAAAACCTCAAGGCATTCCACATGCATGTGAAGAATAGGAGGATGATTAGAGTGAGGGTAGGTGTGATCAGGGATAAAAGAGGAAACATGTGCCTGGAGTCAGAAGAGGTAGGGGAGGTCCTTAATGAATACTTTGCTTCAGTACTCACCAGAGAGAGAGACCTTGACATTTGTGAGGATGGCATACGACAGGCTGATATGTTAGAGCTTGTCGACGTGAGGAAAGAGGATGTGCTAGAACTATTGAAAAACATTAGGAAAGTAAGTCCCCGGGGCCGGACAGGATATATCCAAGATTATTACAAGAAGCGAGGGAAGAGATTGCTGTGCCTTTGGCAATGATCTTTGCATCTTCACTGGCCACAGGAGTAGTGCCAAATGATTGGAGGGTGGCAAATGTTGTTCCTTTATTTAAGAAAGGGAGTAGGGATAACCCTGGGAATTACAGACCAGTGAGTCTTACTTCAGTAGTGGGAAAATTACTGGAGAAGATTCTTAGAGACAGGATTTATGGGCATTTGGAGAAGCATAGGCTGATTAGGGAATGTCTACATGGCTTTGTGAGGGGCAGGTCATGCCTCACAAGCCTGACTGAATTCTTTGAGGATGTGACAAAGCACATTGATCAAGGTTGAGCGGTGGATGTTGTGTACATGGATTTTAGTAAGGCGTTTGATAAGGTTCCTTGTGGAAGGCTCATTCAGAAAGTCAGGAGGCATGGGATCCAGGGTAACTTGGCTGTATGGATTCAGAATTGGCTCACTCATAGAAGACAGAGGGTGGTGGTAGATGGAGCATATTCTGCCTGGAGGTCGGTGACCAGTGGTGTTCCGCAGGGATCTGTTCTGGGACCCCTGCTCTTTGTGATTTTTATAAATGACTTGAAGATGCGGAAAGGTGGGTTAGTAAGTTTGCTGATGATACAAAGGTTGGTGGTGTTGCGGATAGTGTAGAAAGTTGCTGTAGATTACAACAGGATATTGATAGAATGCAGACCTGGGCTGAGAAGTGGCAGATGGAGTTCAACACGGAAAAGTATGAAGTGATACACTTCAGGAGATCGAATTTGAAGGCAGAATACAAGGTTGATGGCAGGACTCTTAGCAGTGTGGAAGAATAGAGAGATCTTGGGGTCCACGTCCATAGATCCCTCAAGGTTGCCGCACAGGTCAATAGGGTTGTTAAGAAGGTGTACGATGTGTTGGCCTTCATTAGTCGGGGTATTGGGTTCAAGAGTCGCGAGGTAATGTTGCAGCTCTATAAAACTCTGGTTAGATTACACGGAGTATTGTGTTCGGTTTTGGTCACCTCATTAGAGGAAGGATGTGGAAGCTTTAGAGAGGGTGCAAAGGATATTTACCAGGATGTTGCCTGGATTGGAGAGCATGTCTTATGAGGATAGGTTGAGTGAGCTAGGGCTTTTCTCTTTGGAGAGGAGGAGGATGAATGGTGATTTGATAGAGATGTACAAGTTGATAAGAAGCATAGATCGAGTGGACAGTCAGAGACTTTTTCCCAGGGTGACAATGGCTAACTGGAGGGGACATCATTTTAAGGTGATTGGAGGAAGACATAAGGGGGATGTCAGGGGTAAGTTTTTTTTACATAGAGAGTGGTGGGTGCGTGGAACACACTGCCAGCAGAGGTTGTGGATCAGATACATTAGGGATATTTAAGAGACTCTTAGATAGACACATGAATGACAGAGAAATGGGGGGCTATGTGGGACGGAAAGGTTAGATAGATCTAAGAGCAGGGTAAAATGTTGGCACAACATTGTGGGTCGAAGGGCCTGTACTATGCTGTGATGTTCTATGTCTATGTCTATAACTTACTCTGGAGAACCTGGTCTTCAATCCCACACCAGAGTCGGGCCTAGCACAACATCCCACAAGTCAAATCCAATAGATTGCACATTTTCCTCCTTTATCTCAAATGGCAGTACTAGGAACAAATTTGAGTAATCTCTCCTGATGTGAGAACAATTTGTAAAGCTTAATCTGACTCGGGGTTTACTGAAAGTTAAATCTTACTGAGGGGAGATACTCTAAGCAAGAAATAAAACTGAGCATTCTGGAAACAGTGTTAGCAAGAAAAGATCCATTTATAATAAAAAGTAAAAAAAAACTATGACTGGAACTATCAAAGTAAGTCACATGAGCTACATGAATAAACAGTACCTCTGAAGAATTACAATTTGAAAATTTACAACTATGACATCTGAAAGGGCTGGAAGGAATTTCATGCAGGCCCAATTATATAAGAATCCTGCCTGACAATGATGTCCAACTCATGAGTGTGTCACAAAAATACAAAATAAGAAAAATACTTTCCCATACTTTTGCACCAGCAGAACTTGATAAAAAAGACTCCAGATGATTGCTGGCATCTAAAACTGTTGCATCACCACAATGAATTTAATATACAAAATATCAATTTTAACAATGTAAAACCTATAGATGCATTTGAAAAACTGACAAACCAGTAAACAGTAAGTTTAATACTTTTGATGTTGTACTATCACAGCCAAGTGAGTCATACACACTACAGGAAAATGTACCAGTGAAATTCCTTTGCCCCAATCAACTACTTATGTACAGAATGTTATGGAAAAGCCATTTCCCATTGATCAAACACTGCAATCTTCAATAAAAAAAGAATTGGGGTATTCCAGTGGTGTCTAAGATGGTACAAATACCCATCAACAATTACCAAATATATTCACTCCTGGGATTTGGAAGGATAAATGGAACAGGCAAAGTTCCATCCCATTAGTTTTCCCCAAGATGCCTTGTTCAGAATTTAAACTCTAACATCTTTATTGCTGATCTTGACTGTTTTGTGAGAAGACAAAATCAGCAGTAAAGGTACTACATTTTGGCAGATCTGCAAAAGAGGTCGAGAACCATCAGCAAGAAGTTTGAAAGATCGAGGAGTGGCGAATACTCAAACTGTCACAGAGAAAGCAAGAGAAATCCAAGATCACAGTTCAGGAAGTAATGCATTGAAGGACAGCAGCTAAGTAGGAACAGTTCGGTGTTTCTGCCTTAGTTTATCATTTTCATTTTCTCAAGTAAAAGTAAATGCAGGGATTTTTAGTGTTTGTGTTTTAAGTGGTAATAAGGTCTTTCGTGAAATTAGTGCTCAAAATTAAAGAGAGCTAGTAAGGAGCTTAATCTAAGTGTACTTCATGGCACAAGTGCTTGGTCCTATCACATACTCCTCTTTTAATGTCCCTAGCAGCCAAGTGTGTAATAAGTATATCGTGCTGCAGCTATTCACTGACCACACTGCATCTATTCATTAACTGCATTGTGCAGCTGGACCTGCGAATGGATTCTGTGTGAAGCATCCAGGATGCTGAGGACATTACAGAGAGCATGTTTAATGAGGTGGTCACACTATAAGGAATGCTGAAGATAGGTGACAACCAGGCCTAGTCTAATGCAGAACCAAGTGGTGCAGGAGTCTCCTGCAACCATCCCCCTTGAAAACAGACACAGTATATCCCTTTAAGTACTGTTGTGGGATTGGCCTCCAGAGGAAAGCAGCAACAGCTAAGTTGGTGGAACCATGGGCGGGAAGGAAGAATGGGAGAGGTATAGTGATAGGAGATTCAATCAGAAGGGATTAAACAGGCAGTTCTGGGGCCATAAACGACACTCCAGGCTAGTATTTTGCCTCCCTGGTGTTAGTGTTAAGGACATCTTAAGTGGCTGCAAGACATTCCAAAGGGGAAGTGAAAAGCCAATTGCTGTGCTACATATCATTACAACATCATAATTTGATGTCTTAATGTCATGTGATATGAATTTAAGGAGTTCGGAATGAAATTAAAAAGGAAAACCTCAAAGGTGATGATGTCAAGATTGCTTCCAGTGTTATGCGCTGGTATCGGAACAGAAGAATAAACTGAATGAATTATGGCTGGAGAAATGGCGCAGGAAGGAGGGATACAGATTCCTGGGATATTGGGATTGATTCTGGGGAAGTGGTACCTGTACAAGCGTAATGGGTCACACACAGGCATGACCAGAATTGATGTCCTTGCAGAGGCATTTCGTAGAGCTGTTGGGGAGAACTTAAACTAGAACTTGAGTGGGAAGATGGAGAGGAGGAAACAAGGATAGAAATAAAAGACAAAAAGGCAAAAGTGAATGGTATAAAAATCAAGGGTGAGAACAAACACAGCCATAGTGCGAAATAATGCTGAGATGACTAACAATGTTATAAAGACAAGCCTAAAACCATTGTATTTCAATGAGCGGAGTATTACAATAAAATAGTGGAATTGATCAAGCCTATAGATGCGATACAGCTGCAATTATGAAGTCATGGCTGTAGGATATCCAAGTGTGGGAAGTGAACATACGGTGATATGCAAATTTAGGAATGACAGGCAAAAGGGATGGAAGCAGAGTATAGATGGTGAAACAGGAAATCTATATGAAGGGTGGGGGGGGGGGGGGGGGGGAGGGAGGTAGGGGTGGGAGGATATTGGTTCCGGGAACCCTGATGTGGAATCTGGAGCTAAGAAACACCAATAGGCAGAAAACATTAGTAGGGGTTGTGTACAGACCACCAAAGAGTAGTAGTGATGTAGGAAATTGGAAATGCATGTGTTAAGTACTAATTATGGTGATTTTAATCTACATATAGATTAAGTGTATCAAGTTAACAGTAAATATTGTACAGAAGGAATTCCTGGAATGTATTTGTTACTTTTTTTGGACCAATAAATTGAGGAGCCAACTATAGAACAGGACTTCCTAGACTTGGTATTGCGTAATGAGAAAGAATTAATTAACGTAACATGAGAGAACTTTTCATTCCAATGGAGATTGAGAGAGTTAATTGTGAAACTATGGTTCTGAATCAAAATATAAGGAAACTACGAAGATATGGGGAACCAGTTGGCTAGGATACTGGGAAACTTAGACTTGATGATGGTAATGCAATGTTAACATTTAAAGAGTGCATGGATGAGTTACAACAATTGTTATTTCTGTCTGGCACAAAAATAAGACAGGAAAGGTCGCTCAACTATGGTTTACAAAGGAAATTAAGAATAGTATTAGATCCAAAGAGGTGAAAAACTGAATGGTCAGAAAAACCAGCAAACCTGAGGACAGGGAATGGTTTAGAATTCAAAAAAGGAAAACAAAGGGATTGATTAAGAAGGAGTAGTTAAGCTTGAGGAGAACATAAAACTGATTGTAAATGCTTCATAGATAGGTGAAAAGATAAAGGTTAGTGAAGACAAATGTAGTAATGGGAACCATGTAAGGCAGATGAATTATATCCATGCCTTAGCTCTGTCTTCATAAAGGTGGACACAAGTAACCTTTCAAAGATGTTGAGAAACTTGGGAGCTAATGCAAAGGAGGAAGCAATTGAATTGAGCTTTTGATGGGAAATGGTATTAGGGATGGGACTGAAGACTGATAAATCCCTAGAACCTGATGAGCTACATCCCAGAAAGTGGCCCTACAAGTAATAGATGTATTGCTGGTAACTTTCCAAATAGTTCTTAAGACTCAACTGATTAAAGGATATGGGGAAAATGCATGAACTGTCATGGTTCCGAGAGCTGGCCCTCGATTCGGCTCCATTTATGGTGCCTCATTGTGCAGTACATGGATTCCATGCACTACTAATCGCATTACAACACACACCTGAGCCACATCAGGAGACTAGCATAAGAGCCCTGGTTTCACTAGCACTAGTTGCCAGAGTATTGGTCAACCTTTGGGTATACTTTGTTTCCTGGCTGCTTAGAGCTGTCAACTCTAGAGCAGTCCTGGTTTCACTGTTCCTCTTAGGATATCCAGTTTTCATGTTGGGACCCCACCTCAGAGCCCCGAGGCAAGATTCCTTCTGGTTGCCGCCTGCGTTTCGTTCTGACGAAGCATCCTGACTCCAGTCTTGTACCAGTGCGCTGCATTTGGGTTCTCCGCGAGTTCGATCTTTGCTCGATATTGTGACATGAACAGGGTACAGAATTTGGATGATCAGCCATGATTATATTGATTAGTGGAGCAAGATCAAAGGGTTTCTGTGAAGACTGCATGATATGAAGAAAGTCATGTCCCACAGAACTTCATAGTTCACCGAAAGTTAGCAGTGAGGTGATAACACAAATATAAGAAGTTGAGGAAAAACAATCTGGACAGAAATATATCACTTAGCAGCATGGTCAGAGGAGGGCAACCTTCTTCAGAACTGTACAGTGCCATTTGTTATCAAAAATTATTTTAAAATGAGTTACAAACTGTTTAGAAAGTTAATGTTCAATTTTTCAAAAGATTTGCAATGGCGCAGATCTGTGCTTTAACCCATATAATAACTCATAATCTTTTAATTTAAATTACACATGGCAAGTATACTCTTTCAGCAAATTTGAAATTAAAAATATTGTGTTCTAACACCAAAAAATAACTGAGTTAATATTTTCACACAACCGGTAGTGGATTTCACAAGCTGCTTTCTACTAACATCATGGATTAAAAAATCAGATCATCAGTGTAATAGCCAACCAATGCCAAACAACATTTCAGCATTATTCCAGATGCAGAAACTTTAAAGCAGGGTATAAGCAGGGAATTAAATTATCTACCATGTAGGTAACAGCTCATGACTTAATAAACTATTTTTGCAGCTTAAGGTTAACAACGAGAACAAAAACAGAAGGCACAAGGGGCTCAGTGCACCACTCAGCCCCTTGTGCCTGCTCTTATCCTGTCTAAATCCCCCTGGAGTGGAGCCTCTCTATATTCTCCTCATAACCCACCCAGCTTTGTATCATCATATTCAGATCACCAACTACACACTGTGAAGCCTGTACCCTATATTTACAACCCTTGCATAAACCAGTTGATTGGTTAATATGACCAAAGAAAATTATTTGCAATTATTTTTGTGCTTAAATATCTCAAAATCTATCAGTTCAAACAAACTAAAGGTAGGTGAAAGAGATCAGTCTTTTAACCTAAAATATAAACTCTAACCATATCTATTTGAAAGGAAAAGATAGCTTAAAGCATTTTACACAATCCAACTCATTTACTGAGTAGGAGAGTGTTGGATTTTCTACTGAGCACATGTGCCTGGTACACATCAGTCAGGAACAATTCAGTCACCAGTTGGCTGACACTCTTAAATCCACAACCATCACCCACTAGACCCACTACAATTTGTGAGTAATCTTCTGCTGTTTATCAAACCAAGCTGCTGTGAGGATGAAGAATAAAATCCTTTCATACCTTCAAAGTTCATTGCTAGTTCGCTGCTCCATCATTTGGAATATCTAGTATAGAGGAGGATCATTAATTCACAGTACATATCCCACAACAAACACCTTTCAGGATGACAGACTGTATTCGGGTGCTCATGTTGTTTTAGAAATCTTGCAGAAAACCCTCAAAGCCTTCTTTCAATGTGTGCAAACATAAACGTTCACTTCATCAATTACTATTTGTTCTCGAAGTGCAATTGAAATCATTTAGCTTGAATAAACCCGAAAATGTAGCAATGATTCACTGCTTTTATCCTTAATAGAATGGAAGCTCTGTACTTCCAGCTGAATTTAAGTTGGTACTTGATGCTGTAAAACAAGTTTTCAGAAAGTGCAGTTCATATCATTATAACCTCATTTTATGACCTCATTCTTCAGCTGACTTTCATTTATGATTTCATTGGTGAATGTGGCATTAAGTCGTCTCCAATGATTGTCGAGCAATTTCTGTCATTGACATTATTTCACAGTAGTTGTAAAGTGGACTAACTGCAGTAAAAGTTTTCAAAGGTTCACAGCTTTTGACAGGCAGAGTAAAAAAAAGCAGATCTGTATGCAGGGTTATTCCACCAGAAGCTACAGCCACATGTCAGACAGCTTACTTATTTAGGTACTTTGTTTAAACAGTAATCTTACTAATCACAGCTAGATGTTAATCTTACATTGTTCCTATTTGTCGAGAAATTGGGATTCACATGGAGCTATGTGTGTAACTCTTTCTCAGCAGGTTCCATATGAATGCTTTCAAAAAACATGAGCCAAAATCAAGCTTCTTTTGATGACTGTGTTATCCAGAAGCTGAGCTTCATTCATTCTCACGGATGTCCTCCAATCAGCAAGGCAGTGTTGATATTCCTGGTCCACACTTCTTGTTGAAGCATTTAACTTAATTTTCTGGGGATATGTGTTGATTCCACCCATCAGCAGTTATGAAATCACAGAGATTTTCAGCACAAGAATGTCATCAGGTCCATGCCCACACAAGCATGAATTCTAGGTTAATTGTTTCCCTGCCAGTGTTGGCTGTCCATCGGCTCACAAGTATAAAGTTTGCAGTACGTAAAGTTAATGCTGTGCCCAGGTTAATTCAAAATACCTAAATAAACCTACCATAATAAATATATTTCAGCTTTGGCTCCTTTTGAATGAATGGTCTATTCCGATCATTTTAAGGGGAAACACCAACAGGATGATTGGAGTAAACTACAGGTTAACTATTTCAAAAAAAAACTCATTGAACTATTGTGTGAAACAGTTAAACAATACTTTTGGGATTACAATGACGTATAATTCCACTTGGATATCTAAAAAAAGGCATAACTAATGATATTCATGTCAACATATCACTAGGAAAGTGCAGTGCAAAATGAGCAACATTCCCATATAAAATTTGGAGGTTTGTTTGTATACTGCGTTTGAATTCAAGAATCTGGCTGCCGCAGGCTTCCATGGTTCACCAGAAACTACATAAGTTTTTTGTCTGTCTCCAAAGTGTATACAGTGCAAGGCTTTTCCATCCAAGAGCACTGCCACCGTTTTAGAATCCCTCCTGTTTGCAAAATACAGCCATCGCGATTTTCTTTGATGTTTTGCTTTATTTATAAGAGCTGAACCTCTCCCGTTATTTTTAGATCACTGTGTTTTTCTGCGGCCGGTTAAGCAGTGAGCGAATGAACACGGCGTATCAACTGGCACTGATGAAAATGTTACACGAGTTGTCGCTTCAAACATCCGTCTCCACTGCTTTGAGACTTACGGAATTAAGTTTGACAGTCTCTGTGCCGTTGCCTTTAGACTTCTGCTTCAAGCACAGAGATTCTTTCAAGCCCTCCTCCATCTCCAAATATTCAGATTTGTTGCCCAAAGAGGAAGAGCTGCGGAACTTTTTCAAGAAAGTGGAAGGGAGGTAAGGGAGAGCGCTAGCCTGGGCCACCTGAGACTGGTCCTCGTTCTCCGTCTCCCGGTGGTAGAAGTAGTTGAAGTTGGAAACGATGACAGGCACGGGCAATGCGATGGTCAATACCCCAGCGATGGCGCAAAGGGAGCCCACGATCTTGCCGCCCACCGTGATGGGCTTCATGTCCCCGTAACCCACCGTAGTCATGGTGACCACAGCCCACCAGAAAGCGTCGGGGATGCTGGTGAACTGAGACTTGGGGTCGTCGGCTTCGGCGAAGTACACGGCGCTTGAGAACAAGATGACGCCAATGAACAGGAAGAAGATGAGCAGGCCCAGCTCCCTCATGCTGGCCCGCAGCGTGTGGCCGAGGATCTGCAGACCCTTCGAGTGGCGGGACAGCTTGAAGATGCGGAACACCCGAACCAAGCGGATGGTCCTGAGGATGGCGAAGGACATGGCCTGTTGCCCGTTGCCCTGCACCTGTGCCAGCTCGGTGCCCAAGGTGATGAAGTAGGGCAGGATGGAGACGATGTCGATCATGTTCATGATGTTCTTGAAGAAGCCCGGCTTGCTGGGGCAGGCGAAGAAGCGCACCAGCAGCTCGAAGGAGAACCACACGATGCACACCGTCTCCACGATGAAGAAAGGGTCGCTGAAGGTGGCGGCGGCTGCCGCCGCCGAGGCCCGGACGGTGCCATTAGCCGCCCTGGAGCCCGAGGGGAAGTCGCGCTCGTCGCGGAATTCGGGCAGTGTCTCCAGGCAGAAGATGACGATGGAGATGAGGATGACCAGCACCGAGACGATGGCGATGCCCCTCGCCGGGCTGGAGCTCTCGGGATACTCGAAGAGCAGCCAGACTTGGCGCCTGAACTCGTCTTCGGGCAGCGGCTTGTCCTCCTCCTTGACGAAGCCCTCCTCCTCGCGGAACTTGAGCATGGCCTCGTCGCCCAGCTCGTAGAACTTGATCTCCTCGGCGAAGATGTCGAAGGGCACGTTGACCGGCCGCTTTAGGCGGCCCCCCGACTGGTAGTAGTAGAGGATGGCGTCGAAGCTCGGGCGGTTCCTGTCGAAGAAGTACTCGTTCCTCAACGGGTCGAAGTAGCACATCCTCCTGTCGGGGTCGCCCAGCAGCGTGTCGGGGAACTGCTCCAGGGTCTTGGTCTGGGTCTCGAAGCGCAGGCCCGACACGTTGATGACCACCCTCTCGCAGCACTCGTACTCGCTGTACACCGAGCCGTAACCGTGGCGGGACGGCGGCGGAGGAGGCGGCGGCTCGACGGGACACGACGTCTCGTCGCCGTCCATGTTGAGGTGCAGGCGGCGGGAGCGGCGCGCCCGCTGCCGATGGCGATCCACCCCCCCTTCCTCCTCCTCCTCCTCTCCTCCTCCTCCTCCTCCTCCCGCCTCCTCCTCTTCCTCCTCCTCCTCCTCCTCCTCCTCCCCCCCGGGAGCGCGCGAGCCACCGTTGCCCTGGCGACCCCCCGGCGCGTGCCGGCTCCGGCCGTCCTGCTGCTGCTGCTGCTGCTGCCGCCGCCGCGCGCTGCGACTGGCATCGGCGCGCGAGGAGCTCCCACCACCAAGCCCTGCTGCTCCGGACGAACCAGCGGCGGCGTTGCCATGACGATCGGCGCTCCTCCTCCCCTCCCCGGCGCGCGCCTGCTGCTGCTGCTGCTGCTGACAGCCGCCCGCCGCGTGCTGGTTGCTGTTGGCAACGGCGGCGGCGGCGGCGGCAGCAGCGCGCGAGTTGGCCAGACGCTCCCTCCGCTGGGCGTAGCCGTAAGGCGGGTGGCTGTTGCACCCACCGCCTTCCACGCTCACCATTGCTGCCTCCATCTTCCTTTTCCAATGGATCCAGCCTCACACTATTGGAGAGGTCCAGGGATTCACAGACTTTTTAAAAAAAATCTTGGTGAAGGATTGAAGCACCCCAGCAATTTCAAGAGCGCCCGATGCACAGGCTCTGCAAAACATAAAGTTGCCACTAAATATTAAATTTTGACATATCCAGTTTTGTTAGCACAGATTAAAATATGCACGATAATAAGCACATAGCAACCTCGCCAACTACAAATCAATATTGCAATGTAAATGTATGTATATCATCACTATATATGCAGAAACATATAGATGAAGAATATCAACACATTTATGCAATGGAAACAGACATCTCTGAATTGATTACAGCCTCGAAAATAACGCCTATCAGTTTTTTTTTAATCTCTGATGCTGCCACTTCATTCTCAACAGGGCTATTAAGAGGATTTTAAAAAAATGTAGATCAAACTGTCCAGGGCTCTTGTCAAGAAGTAGATTTCTGCAGGGTGTTGGTGCAAAGAAATTTCGTATTCCCCCACACAACCCACCCCCGCCAACAACCCCCACAAGTGCAATGTTGCTCGCGCAGAACCCCACCTAGCGTTTTGGCCAAAGCAGACACAACACTATAGCATCGAAGCAATAGACAATGTTAGAGACTTATCCGCTGAAAAAAGAGGGGGCTCCATTGTTTACGCCACTAGGGCGCTGCCAATAAAGATACAATAAACTTAACCCGACTACCATAGCAGGCGGGCAACACGATACCAAACAAATCGTTATTGTCAATAGAAATATTTTAAGTGCTTATTGCAAACAGACCAAGGGTGTGCATGTGAAATTGAGGACACGAACGAGATTGATTTGTCTGTGTTTTGAACGTCAAAAAACTGTCAATTAGAGACTGTCTCATAACCTCAATTATATTTCTGCTGCAGATGTCTTAAAACCGAGTTATTCTATTGCAGACGTTTTCTAATCCAAAATAACACCTTTATGAAGGTAGATTAGAATATATATTGAATCACAAAGGCCAGCAGAATAATACTTACGATTTATCCTTGATAAATAGAATCAAGATTCAAGCTGTGTCTGAAACCCATGGCGTTTATAGATTCTGTTAGTCACTCTCCAGTCTGCTTTGTTTGTGACAAGATTACTGTACCACCGTTAATAGGAACAGAACTAGCCGGTACAGATATTCCACTATGATTACTTGATCAAGTGCTTCCCAACCGATTTTACTCTGGCCCGAGTAAAATATCAAAAGATAAGAATTTTGTAAAGAGGAACGAGGACTTGTATTTCTGTGCACACAATCTTGGAAAACAAATGGAAGAACATAATCCCTGCGTCCTTAGCCTAACATGTTATTAAAACGATGACAGTTTTTGATCATTTCCCTCAAATCGCGGTAAAACTGCAGTTGCGGATATTATCATTCAGATGAAGCTTTCCGAAACCAATTTCAGGTTGACTTTTTCCATAACATTGTGTTTTCTATTCAGATATATCCGCTCTAAGCCGAATTACCTCTGCATTTAATAATACACAGCATTAGACATTAGTTATTACTACATATCTATACGTCTTACTGTTGCTGCTTTCAACTCCAATTGTGCTGTGTATTGTGAAGGGCAAAACGAAGTGTTTTCTAAGTGAGTCACCTCGTACAGAACAGCCTTATATCCTCCCTTAGTGGTTGGAATAGAAATTGCAGGTTTATTTAAAATCTTGATGGTATGATTTAAAATTAGCTACAGCAGTTACATAACGTACTGTTCTAGGAATATGTATATAATTATATAAAGGTATCTGTCTGTTTGTAATTTCAGCTATAAAACCAAACAATAGTAATTTGGTTCCTCACTAACAAAATCAGTCGATGCTTTTGCAACAGTGGAGAAAACTTTGTCTGAACCATACCTGATAGTTGCATCCTAAAATATTTGATTTTAAGAACTGTTGCAACCAATTTATACAATAAAATAATTAACTGAAGTAACAAGAAAATTGTGTTTTTCATTTACAAAACAAAAATCTGTACTGCATTAGGACTGCAAAGCAGTATTAGAAAGAACAACACAAAAAGACACTGGAGGAACTCAGAGTCAGGCAGCATCTATGGAGGGAAATGGACAGTCGATGGTTTGGGTTGAGACCCTTCACCTGGACTGGAAAGAAAGAGAGGAGGTAGCTGGTATAAAAAGGTGGGGGGGAGGGGTGGACTAAGAGCTGGCAGGTACAAGACCCCTTGCTCCACCCCTTCCCTCCACCTCTTTATGGCTATCTCCCCTCTTTCTTTTCAGTCCAGATGAAGGGTCTTGACCTGAAATGTTGACTGTCCATTTCCCTCCATAGATGCTGCCTGACTCTCTGAGTTCCTCCAGTACCTTTGCGTGTTGCTCCAGATTTCCAGCATCTGGAGTCTCTTGTGTCTTAGTATTAAAAGGAACTTCAGTTCTAATGCATGGGGAGCAACTTTTTTTAAGCAAAAAAGTTGTTTTTACATAAGAAAGACCACTCGAGAAACCTATTTGGTTGAAATAAGTACCTTTACAGTGGTTGATAAGATACTAAGGCACACCATGATTTAAACATTCAGAAAAGAAAATAATTGTTTTAGACTAATATAAGTTTAAAAATTGTAATCATGGTTTCCTATCAAGTTGATGTAATAGGGAAAGCTATGTTTAACTGTATTCCCCTCACGGATGCCGAAGGCTTGCCAGATTTAGTTTTTACATGTTGAATAATATTTCATTAATCAATGCACAGTGGCTGAACTACTATAGTGCAGTGGTTCAACATTCTTTGTATTGAAGTTACAACAACATGCAGGACAAAGGAAGAAATTATTTGAATATCTTGAGAAGTTCCATCTTATTTGGGCCAAGTCATATGTGCTTATAGCTTGTCAAGTAGGATATTTCAAGGCACATACTTTAATTAATTAACTTTTCTCCTGCAACATTGAACTAAAAACAAGTGCCACACTTTGTTAGGAGTGCAAGAGTGCATCTGGGAATGTAGTGAACAATGAGACCAACAGTGTATCTCCTTAACCTATGGAATTTAAAATTAAGAAACAGAGCAATGACAGAGAAAAAAAAGTGAACTAGAACAGGTGAATTAGAGTCAACTCAGGGAAAGAGGGGAATGAAGAATTGGATGAACACTGAGCAAAAGAAAAGACAGGACGGGTAAGAAAACCTAATAACACACCTGACATTTTAAATATTTTGACATGCAGAGATAATATCCAGTTTAATTTATTCATTATTTTGCTGGAGAAGTCAATTGACATTATACTAAAAGTTATCAAGTGATTAAAAGGGACCTAAGTATCAGTTACATTTTTATGTGTATTTAACATGCAAATGGATTTCAGCAAGACGTTTGATAAGGTACCCCGTGCGAGGCTTATGGAGAAGATGAGGAGACATGGGATCCAAGGGGACTTTGCAGTGTGGATCCAGAACTGGCTGGACCACAGAAGGCAAAGGGTGGTTGTTGAAGGGTCGTATTCTGAGTGGAGGTCAGTGACCAGTGGTGTACCTCAGGGATCTGTACTGGGACCCCTACTATTTGTGATTTTTATAAATGACCTGGATGAGGAAGTGGAGGGGTGGATTAGTAAGTTTGCAGATGACACGAAGGTTGGGGGTGTTGTGGATAGTTTGGAGGGCTGTCAGAGGTTACAAAGGGATATAGATAGGATGCAGAGTTGGGCTGAGAAGTGGCAGATGCAGTTCAACCCAGATAAGTGTGAATTGGTTCATTTTGGTAGGTCAAATATGATGGCAGAATATAGTCTTAATGGTAGGACTCTTGGCAGTGTGGAGGATCAGAGGGATCTTGGGGTCTGAGTCCATAGGATGCTCAAAGTGGCGGTGCAGGTTGACTCTGTGGTTAAGAAGGCATATGATGTATTGTCCTTCATCAATCGGGGAATTGAATTTAGGAGCCGCGAGGTATTGTTGCAGCTATATAGGTCCCTGGTCAGACCCCACTTGGAGTATTGTGCTCAGTTCTGGTCGCCTCACTACAGGAAAGATGTGGAAGCCATAGAGAGGGTGCAGAGGAGAGTTACAACGATGCTGCCTGGAATGCGGAGCATGCCTTATGAAAGCAGGTTGAGGGAACTCGGCCTTTTCTCCTTGGAGAGACGGAGGATGAGGGGGACCTGATTGAGGTGTATAAGATGATGAGAGGTATTGATAGGGTAGATAGTCAGAGGCTTTTCCCCAGGGCTGAATTGGTGGCCACAAGAGGACATAGGTTTAAGGTGCTGGGGAGTAGATATAGAGGAGATGTCAGGGGTAAGTTTTTTACTCAGAGAGGGTGAGTGCGTGGAATGGGCTGCCGGAAACGGTGGTGGAGGCTGATACGATAGGGTCTTTCAAGAGACTGTTAGATAGGTACATGGAGCCGAGTAAAAATGAGGGCTATGGGTAAGCCTAGTAATTTCTAGGGTAGGGACATGTTCGGCACAGTTTTGTGGGCTGAAGGGCCTGAATTGTGCTCTAATTGTTCTATGTTCTATGTTCTATACACCGAGTTCTTAAAAATAATGGGGAGGCTGAGGGCAAGATGCTGTTTTCACACTGAAAATGGTGAAGTGATCTGAATTAAAAAGAAGATTGCAAATATTCACAACACATGGTACACCAATACGTTTCCTAAACTTACTATCTGATATGCTCATTAAATATGCCATTTATCATTACATTATATTTCTGGGAAGAATTGGATCATAACTACCAGAATCTAAATTTCATTTTTTATGTAAGATTATTATCTCAAGGATTTTCATTTATAATTTAAAAAATCAAATTTCAAAGGGAAAGTGGTAGATGGTTGAGTTCCTTTCTTGTAGTGTTACATCTTCATAACCCAGTCATGCAGTCTTATTTCCACATTCCAACAATTCTTACCTTGTCTTACATCAATTAATTCAACCTGAGGTTATGAATTTAATGTGGAACCTTCTATATTATATTGTGCCCCTTAAAGTCCTAGAAGGAAAAATGGTGTGTCTCAGCAACTATATCTGGTCACTTTACTCTGTATTCTGTTATTGTTTTTACCTTGTACTACCTCAATGCACTGTGTAATGAATTGATCTGTACAAACGGTATGCAAGACTGTAGCTGGGTGAAAGTGACAATAGTAAACCAATACAATACCAATCTTTTCAAGATGAGGAATTTCTGATAGGATCACTGTAGGCTGAATTTCTACTGTATAAATATCCCAGAATAAATTTTCCTTAGTTACAGACATACTGAAGAATTACCCACCCTCAGTGATAACCAGATGCAAATAATGAAAATGGGATGATAAAATGAGACCAATCCCAAATGCCATTACTTTCTGTTTCCTTTCTGCCTTTGAGAAGGCTAACCATTATTTCACAGATATAATTTTCCAAAATATATTCATCAAGTTAGATGATACTGGCTTTAGCAGTACACTGGTTAACTGAGATTTTTTTGGTGGAGATTTTTGGAAACACTTAGGACTTACCCCAAGTAATGACAATCTTTTGTACCATTGTGTCTTCCAGTATATTATGCATTATCCTTTAAAAATATTATACATCAAGAGCTTTAAAGAACTACTACCCATTTACTGCACAATGGGCTTTGAAAAGCTTTCCCATTTTCTATGATTTTCTTCACTAGCAGCAGGAAACCATTAAAACAATCGCTGACTTGGAAGGCTGTGTTTCATTCATAAATCTTTGGAGGAGGGCATTGATCCACAGCAGTGCCAGACTCTCAATATTTTAGAGAAAATTACTACATTCAGTTCAAGGAGCCAAGGGGAAATTTATCCTATTAGCCAATTTCCTGTGCATTACTCTAAAAGGCAAGTGATCAATGAGTTCGGCTCATTGAGTGGAGCTCAGTTTGTGATACTGAGCAATGTTTACACAAGCAGATTATTGGGAGAGCCAGAACATTTTTCAGTAGTGCAAGACCATTGATCACACACATGGAGCTTTGCATGCTAAATGTAAGGTCCTATATATGGACTGGAAAGGTTTCCGTTCCACAAATGTGCTGTTAATTTGAAACGAGAGCCACTGCTTCCTGTATATAAATTCATAACATGTTGGAAGCTGTCATGATGCCTTCATACTTTGTCAGTCCAGTGACTCAGTTCTATTTCAAAAAGTGGAACAGGAGGCTGGCTGGCTGCTGGGTGTAAAGGGATATCTTCCATTCCATGGCTCAGGTTGCTTATTTGAAGTCTTGACAACTTGATAGACAGATAGATGAAGAGTGTGTTTTTCTCCCAACTCTGCTGAACAGAACAAAGGTGTGAACTTCAGGGGCCCAGCAATGAAAATAAAACTGATTGCATTGTATATATGGTTGCTTTCAGCTCACCAAGGAATTTTACCACAATGGCCCAAGTTTGGATGAATTTGCTTCCATGGAAGTCCTCTGCAGTCTAGCATTGGGAATCCAGCCAACTCCAGGGATGTTGCAGTTAAACCTTCATATCCGGAATCAGAATGCACAGCATACAGCATTTACACCGATGCAGACCGAAGGTTCAAATCTGGTCTCAACTTTGAATAAAAGTGATCATCCTTCTTAGACAGTCAAGAGTCTGCTTCAAGACCTTTGGAAAGATTGATGAAGTAAATGGATCGGGACTTTCAGGGCACAACACATACTCTTCAATCTGCTTTCCGGCAGATAGATAGAATTGTTGATCCCCAGCTCCGTGAAATTAGAAGTGAGGCAATGTGTACAGCATATGTTGCCCTCTGTCAGGTTGTCAGCACATCTGCTGACCTGCCATTCCCTTATCCAGTACTAAGTATGGTGCCAGACTGCTAACCATAGCAGAGAGCCCCAGCAGAAGCTAATGTAGTAGAGATAGCAAAGTGGCCAACTACAATCATATCAAGCATTTCCATGAGAGTGGAGATTTAATGAAGGTATTTCAACAGAACAAATAAAGTAAAACAAAATGTTTCCAATGGTTGAATGGTCAATAACTAAAAATGGCAGGTTTAGGATAAATGAGAAAAATGAGTGGTTAGTATTTGGAACATATGTTATGGAAGGCTGATAGAAACAAATTCAATTGCAGCCTTCATAGGGTATTGGAAAATACTTAAAGGAGAAAAAAATATTGCTGAGATGTGTGGAAAGCACAAGGAGAAGACTAACTGCGTGAACTCTGAAAGAGTTGTGGCAGACCAAATGGATCACATGGCTGCCTCCTGTCCTGCAATATAACAGGATTCTATGATTTAATATAGGAATAGGACCAAGTTCCAGCTGTCCAATTATGATCGTTGCCTAAAATTTGGAGTCAAATGAAATCAAGACATAACTTCACAAAGTTTAAGAAAAACAAATAATCTTTCTACCAGTTATGTAGGTTTCAATATTATTAAGGCAACGATAATAATACTATCGTTATGATTATAGTAGTTGGGATTGGGGGATAAAATTGTGCAGGTAAAAATCAGAAGTCAACCGAGTCTTCCTCAGCTGATACTCCTCCTGTCACAAAATGTATGGGATGTAGCACATCACTAACATTTTGAAGACTCTTGCTGGTAAGTACTGAAAGCATCCTGAACTCTACACAGGCACTTGAAGTGAATCTTTCACATTAAAGTGGCTTGCACAATGATGTACCTGGTTGTCATGTGGCTCTCGCTGTGGTGCTCCTGTGATTTTTTGGTTGTTCTTTGGTGAAGTTTGAAGGTAGTATCCCTGGTCTTTTATGCATACCTAGTTTTAAAGGCTTAAGTCAGCCCTAAGTCTGCATAGAAGAAAACAGTTTGGAGAATTAGTCTACCACAGATGAGATGCTGTGATAGCTCCAAGTGATTTCGCCACATACCTGCATAAATTTCACTCTGTAATTGCACAGTATCGTCTTAATCAGGATTTCCTTTGTTAATTTCTCAAAGCCTAGAACATGTTAAATTTGAAGTCAAATTAAATTTGTAAAAATATCTTCCTGTAACATTAATTGTGCTAACAGCTATCTGCCCAATTGAAGAATTACTTCCTTGCATCCCATTCTAATATCTAAAAATAATCCTCCAGCTTCTTCCAACTCACCCAGTCCTGGGGTTGATATTTATTCCCTAATTTCTTATAGTTCTGTTTGTCTTTTCCAGTTACATCATCTCAAGGTAAAACAGCACAAATCGTTGCCCACAATGAATCAGTACTATCGAAAGGAAAGAGAAGAGAACTGAATTACCTTAGGGGGTGCCACTGTGGATCAAGTCAGAAGATAGCAGACCTCATGTGTACCATTTGTGGTTGGAAGAGGGTGGGGAAATGAGGATGTTTAGCAGTGAGTGGTAAAAATACAGCTGAGATCTTGGGATCAAGGTTAATGGCAGGACTCTTAGCAGTGTGGAGGAACAGAGGGATCTTGGGGTCCATGTCCATAGATCCATCAAGGTTGCCACATAGGTAGATAGGGTTGTTAAGAAGGCGTTTGGTGTGTTGGCCATCATTAGTAAAGGTATTGAGTTCAAGAGCCGCAAGGTGATGTTGCAGCTCTATAGAACTCTGATCAGACCACACTTGGAGTATTGTGTTCCGTTCTGGTCACCTCATTATAGAAAGGATGTGGAAGCTTTAGAGAGGGCACAGAGGAGATTTACCAGGATGTTGCCTGGATTGCAGAGCATGTCTTATGAGGATAGGTTGAGCGAGCTAGGGCGTTTCTCTTTGGAGAGGAAGAGGATGACAGGTGACTTGACCGAGGTGTACAAGATGATAAAGGCATAGATCGAGTGGACAGTCAGAGACTTTTTCCCAGTGCGACAATGGCTAACACAAGGGGACATCATTTTAAGGTGATTGGAGGAAGGTATAAGGGGGATGTCAGGGGTAAGTTTTTTACACAGAGAGTGGTGGGTGTGTGGAACGCACTGCCAGCAGAGGTTGTGGGGGCAGATACATTAGGAACATTTAAGAGACTCTTAGATAGACACATGAATGATAGAAAAATAGGGGGCTATGTGGGAGGGAAGGGTTAGATAGATCCTAGAGCAGGACAAAATGTCGGCACAACATTGTGGGCCAAAGGGCCTGTACAGTTCTCTAGTGTTCTATGTTCTATATTAAAATAAATGAAAATAAAAAGCCTTGTTTATGGTAGTTCTCTCACGTGATATTCAGTGCTGAACCTTCCTGAAAAAATCAGCCAACAGAGGCAGGTATGTCAAAGTTATACCAAGGAAGCAGAAGCAGATGTTATGATCCTCATTTTCATGTGCAAATGAACTTCACCTCACTTCAGATGAAAGGCATGTGGGGCGTTTCACAGCAGAAGTTTGAGGGCAAGCACCAAATGCTTTTTGGTTCACAAATGGTATCCACATAAACCAAAGAATTAGTGCTACATGTCTTAATTTTGCACCCAAGGTTTGGAAATATGTGTGCATATCACATATTTGCTGCAAATATGCAGAAAAAGAATGTGCATAAAAGACAAAATCCTTAATGCATGAACTCTGGTGTTTGCTGAAGTTAGTGTCTTGCATGTTTACATTAAAGCTGTTAAAAAGCAATTTAGTGCCTAAGTCCCTTACATTGGAAATATTAAACAATAGGAACCATCCTGAATAATTCTGATTCAGTTTCTGAACTGATAACAGAACAAGATATAGCCTAAAATATAGAAATTTAGAAGGCAAACAATGATCTAGTCATACCTTTTTAAAATTTAAACAAAACTTTCACAGATTTATAATCTGAAAGCCACAAAGCCTAATTTCTCATTGTTTATTAACAAAGAAGTGTATTCACTTAAATCAAATCTGTTTAGATCCTTCACCATCTGTTGTGTGGTTTCATTTCAATTTATTAGGATTTTGTAATGATTGCTACAGAGGTAAATATATAAGCTTTCTGGGGACAACTAAATAGAATCAACTATTATAACTTTTCAAATTTCCCTTATATTTAAAAGGAAATTAAACTAATTAAAATACATTAAGATCTTACATGTTTTAACGGGAGTAATTTGTTAACAATTTGTAGTAGATTAGGTCCCTTAATCTAGTGAAACATATTGAGGAGCAAAATGGGACAATTGGCAGACATTGGGGTAGATGATCGTTATAGAGGAAGGCTTCAATGTTCATCTGAAGAAAGAAGTTGGGAGATAGAAAGGATAAGTAGAAGTATTCAAGATCTTAGGACTTAAATAGTTGAAGGCACAAGTGGCTATAAAATCATAAACCCATTGAGTCATGCAGCATGGAAACAGGCCTTTTGGTCCACCAAGTCCACACCAACTATCAAGCACCCGTTAAGACTAATACTACACCAACTCAATTTATTCTCCCAACTTTCCAATCTACTCCCCTAAGTTCTACCACTCACCTACACACTGGGATTAGTTTACTGTGGCAATTAACCTACCGATCCACACATCTTTGGGATGTGGCATGAAGCTGGAGCACTCAGAGGAAACCCATTCAGTCACAGTGAAAATGATTGTGCAAATCCACATTGACAGCACCAGAGATCAGGACTGAGCCTATTTCATTGCATCAGTGTGTGCATATAAAGTGGTGTAAAAATCCAAAGTTTTCTTTCTTCTTTTCCTTTGTTTTATAGCTTTAAAGCTACTGGTCAATAATAGATTGGGAACAGAAATTGTTAATGCAATTGTTTCAGTGCCATCATAAAAGGGTTTAGAGAGCTTTGGGCAATCCTCCTAGATCACAGTGTTCTGTTCAGGACTTCTAAATTTCTAACTATGTATTTTTACATACCATAAAAACATTGTAAATTATCCACAACATGAAGTAATTATTGGCTGATAGTTTAAAATCTCATTCGACATACTAAACTGTATTGCAAATATATTAGCTTTGTATTCAATTTTCCATGTACTGGAAGTCTTTTGTACTACTGACAGAATGCTGTCTGGTCCTAAAGCTTTCGTTGAATCTGCTGTTTCTTGATATCTTGCTGTGTGAATCAAGTTGGCTGAAGACTGGCTTCTGTGATGGTGGGAGTCTCGGAAGGAAGCTGAGATGAATTGTCCACAGCATTTATGGAGGAACATGGTTGTTATTTCCTTGGCCTTGCTTTTGGTATTCATGTCCTGGGCCGATAGTGAAAACTGGGCAGTTTACAGGTCCACTATTCATGACTGAATGTGGCAGAGTTTTGTCCGATCTGTTGGTTGCGGCATCATTTAACCATCTATTGCATGCTGTTTTTGCTGCTTCTTGAATACATTGCAACTTTGTCATGTTGGCACCTCGCTTTTAGAAACAGTTGGAGCCACTCCTAGCATGCCCTTCTGTACTCCTCATTGAACCAAGATGACTCTCTGACTTGACTGTTTGTGTAAGATGAAGGAAATATGGGCCATGAGGTTACAGGCTGTAGCAGTACAAAATTCTGCTGGTGTCTCACACATGTCCAGTTTTGATCTGTCAGATTTAGACTGAGTTTATCCCATTAAACATGGTTGTAATGCAACATAACATGATGGAGGGTGTCCTCAGTGGAAACATAGGATCTTGCCTCCACATGGATCTTACAATGGAAACTCCTGTCATGGGCACTTGCACCTGCACAGGTGGTATGGTGAGATAAAGTAGGTTATCCTTCTTGTCAGCTCGCTCACCTTCCATCATATCCTTGCATCCATGCCCTTCAGAAGTCAGCAAACTAACTCAGTGATAGTGTTCCCACTCTGAAATTAGTGCTTCAGTGGGCAGTTATGAATCAACAGGTGGGTTTGGAGTCGCATAAGAAGCAGACTGGATAAGGACAGCAGATTTCCTTTCTTGGAGAACATTAGTTTAAGACAATCCTGAGATTTCATGGTTACTATTATTAATACCAGTTTTACCAAAAATTCAACTAAATTGAAATAGATCGCATGTCTCTTGATGAGTAGAGCTAGCCTCTGGGTTACTAACACATAAGCTTAAACATTATATCAATATTGCTTTTGCTGGAGTAATAATTAGAAAACATAGCTTATCATTACAAATGAAGTAATAGCTTGAAATTCCCTTGGAACTGCTGTCCTCGATGATATTTACCAAGTTTTACAGATGCACCATAGAAAAGCATCCTGGCCAGATGCATCACAGCTTGGTATGACCACAAGAAATTTCAGAGAGTTGTGAATACAGCCCAGTCCATCATGCAAACTAGTCTCCCCTCCACTAACTTTGCCTACATTTCCCCCTGCCTCAGGAAAGCAGCCAACATAATCAAGGACCCCTCCCACCCCAGTCATTCTCTCTTCTCCCGTCAGGCAGAAGATACAAAGGCTTGTGAGTACATTACCACCATGCTCAAAGTCAACTTCTATCCCACTGTTATCAGACTCTTGAACAGACCTCTAAAAGATGAAGTCTTGATCTCCCAATCTACCTTGTCGTGGCCCTTCCACTTTATTCGTCCACCTGCACTGCACTTTCTCTGTAACTGTAACACTATGTTCTGCATTCTGTTTTCCTTTTCACTACCTTGTTGTACTTGTGTATGGAATGATCTGTCTGGATGGCATGCAAACAAAAGCTTTTCTCTGAATCTTGGTACATGTGACAATAATAAACCAGTACCAATACCATCTGTGCTCATTAAATGACTACTAAATAAGTCTGCTCTTACCTTGAGCTGGTCCATTGGTAAGAATCTCCTCATGAAAGCCAGGTCTGACTGAAGCACAAGATTTTCCAATTATAAATCCAAGAGAAATGCTTTAATAGCCAATGAAGCCACAATACAAGGTTGAACAGAATACCACGGCTGTCAAACAAATTGAATGTTGAAACTTCAAGTTCCTGGGCATCAACATCTCAGAGGATCTATCTTGGGCCCAACTCATTGATGCAATCATGAAGAAGGCATGCCAGTGGCTCTACTTCATTAGGAGTTTGAGGAGATTTGGTATGTCACCAAAGACTCTTGCAAATTTCTACAGATGTACAGTGGAGAGCATTCTGACTGGTTGCATCACCGCCTGGTATGGAGGCACCAATGCACAGGATTGAAAGAAGCTGCAGGGGGGTTGTAGACTCAGCCAGCTCCATCACAGGCACAAACCTCCCCGCCATCGAGGACATCTTCAAGAGGCGGTGCCTTAAGAAGGTGGCATCCATCATTAAGGACCCTCACCACCCAGGACATGCCCTCTTCACGTTACTACCATTGGGGAGGAGGTACAGGAGCCTGAAGACCCACACTCAATGTTTCAGGAACAGTTTCTTCCCCTCCGCCATCAGATTTCAGAATGGTGCATGAATCCATGAACACTACCTCGTTATTCCTCTTTTACACTATTTGTTTATTATTGTAACTTATAGTAAATTTTATGTCTTTATGTCTTGCACTGTACTGCTGCCACAAAACAACAAATTTCACGACATATGTCAGTGATAATAAACCTGATTCTAATTATTTAATACATTGAAACACTTAAAACACTAAAGAACAGTCAAATATATTTAACAGTAATCAATTTAACAATATACTGTAAATTATTTGAAACTTATCTCTTTTCTCTCCATTGAAGTGAAGAGAGTCTCAGAACCTGGGCCAAGACTAACCTGGTAAAGGTTACCAAATTTCACAGCATTATAAATGGGAAACTGCCAGAGATTTGTACTCTACTGCTGGATTCCATCAGAATGCAATGGACTTGACAGCAATAACCAACTGTGAAGAATTTTTAGATTACTGCAAATGTGCAATGCTCGTACAGGAGTCCCAAACTTCCTCACAGTTGTAAAGGTAAATGTTGTCAGCTTCATAAAAATTTACTGGTTATCTTGCAGAAATCCCAGTCAATGTATATTGAGGGTTTTTTGTGTTGACAGGAAGTCAAATGATATTTTTTTAAATCAGATCTTGAAACGCCAATTCACAAAAAATAACTTCCAATTGTTATGTAATTTGATATTATAACACTTATAAGTTCTGTTTCGTACAATATTTTATTCATGAGTAGGGCTATCAATTGAGATCTCATGACAGTTGCACTTGCCAAATTCCTGCTGTTCCTTCTGTGAACCTGACTCAGCAGTAGCTGCTTGAAGTGTCAACACTTTAATGGGAACTACAGTTTAGTCCTGACGGTTTCTTTTCAAAGCTCTGTTTAAAATTGAAAGAAAATATTGGTTATGCTAGAACACTCAGGTTCAGGAGCATAAATAAATTAGGAGATCTACTTTATCCATGGGATATAAACACATCTTTCTTGCACATCAGAGAGAGAGAAAGAGAGTATCTGCTATTTCTAATTTTCTGAGAAAATATTTTTAAACATTTTACTGAGTAATGTACCCAGCTATGTCTGAAATAACCCAAAACAGTCTGAATAAAAGCAATTGCTTTAAAGTCCTCTAATTTGCCTCAATAATTTGTCTGCAGATTTCATCTCCACCATTTGATTTATGATTCACTTTCTGTAATAAGATCCATCCTTTGTTATTCCTTAGGTCAATCCAAATAACTTCTATTTCCACCAATCCTCTACTTAAATCTTCACAATCTAATGTAATTGCCTTTCATTAATATTGCTGTCACATTTTATTTTTCTTCTTTGTCCTTCCTGAATGTTTTATACCCAAGTGTAGGTAACTGTCAATTCTAAAACACATAGCTAAATTTTAGTTGCTACTAGTACATTATGGTATTTTATCTTAATTCATGTGTATTCCCAATTATTGCCCAGAAATCCTTGTAGTGTGCTCAACATCTTCTTCTTCTTAGTGTGTTCCTTGGGATCTAGGAGGATTTGCTTCTATTCAAGTTCTGTGGTTGCTCAGATATCCCATGGGATCAATGTGGAACATGTAGACTCCGCCACAGGTGGGGTAGGAAGTGTTGAATAAGACAGGCTGGTATGTAGTTTGGGAAATGGTGCATTGTTTCCCCCATTTATGCTGGGCTTCTATGCTTTCCTGATGACTGGACTTGAAGAGCTCAGTGCCACTTGGAATACCTCTTCTCCACTTTAAGAATTCACGAACCTGGAATTTTCACCAGTCATTGGGAATTTATAGTTTACAAAGAGGTAATCTCTTGCATTGAAGGAGTTCAGACTAGAGTGTTTGTTTTGGGACTCTCTGTTGGATATGTGAGGTAATAGCCTGCCCCTCAGAGCTGACTGAGTGTAATTAGGACATCAGTCATGGGTGTGTCATTCTGGGAGAGGTTGCTGATGTTTGTTTTACTTTTCTGGCCAGAGAATCAGAATCAGATTTATTATCACTGACTTACATGACACAAAATTTGCAGTTTTGCAGCAGCAGTACAGTGCAAAGATATAAAAGTACTATAAATTACAAAAATAAATAAATAGTCCGAATAAAAAGGAATAAGAAGGTAATGCTCATGGTATGTTCAGTCATCTGATGGCAGAGGGGAAGAAGCTGTTTCTGAATTCAGAGGATTTTGTGTTGGCATTTCTCCAGTATTTTCTGCCAGGCTTGAGGCCTTGATTTTCAAACACACCTTTCCTCAAGTGGTTTAAGGCTATTTTGATGCATTGAGCAGTGGCTCCTGAGATAATGGTAAGCAGTCCATGTTTTCTATGGTCTCTTTGTGCATCTTTATTATCAGAAGGTGATGTTGCACAGCAGTGGCAGATCAGTAGAGGAGCTTTGCTTTACGGTTGTTAAGTGTACAGTTCATTTTCTCATGTTCTTCAGTAAATAAACTAATGATGACCTTCAGCTGATCTTCTAAACATGAGCTTACACAAGCACTGTCTGCGTATTGTCACTTGATGACTGATGTTGACATGGCCATAAATCATAGTGGTGGAAACGTCAGTTGAACAGATTCCCATTTGTCGCATAGATTAGCTCCATTCCAGCAGGAAGCTTGTTGGAGTTGATGTGCATGATTGCAGTGAGATAGCTTCAGCAAAGTATTAGTGATGAAATAACCTTGCTTGATGTCCAGTCTGTGCTGAGATTGAATCCGTTGTGGATCCATTGTTTAAGATCATAGCATGTATGCCATCATGAAGCAGTTTTAAGATGGAGGCAAATTTCTGCTGGCAGCCAAATTTGTTCTATAGTTTGTCTTGATTGACAGAAGTCAAAAGCGGCCATTTATAGAGACTGATAATAGTCCCTGCATTTCTTTTGGAATTGATGCATGGTGAAGTATATCCATTGTGCCTTTAATTAGATGGAATCCATGTTTGTGATTCCGAGCATAAGTATTCAACCGCTAGGAGGAGGCAATTGAGGAGAAACCTAGAGCTGTGGGAGACAGCAGCTAAACATATGCTGTGTATAGCACTTACACCCACTTCAATCTCCTGAAAAACTTCACAAAATGGTTAAACATATGTGTAAGCTAGTCCTATAGCAATTAGCACCCAAATTCAAGCTTTAAAGCAGGGCTACATTTCCATTTGGACCTCAGTGCAGAGCATAGAGTAACTACATTGTTGTCCTACTGTCTGCTGGGGAGATGGTCAGTGCTTAAGATAGGATATCCTTATTAGTCACATGTACATTGAAATGCACAGTGAAATGTATCTTTTGCATAGAGTGTTCTGGGGGCAGCCCGCAAGTGTCACCACGCTTCCGGCGCCAACATAGCATGCCCACAACTTCCTAACCCATACACCTTTGGAATGTGGGAGGAAACCAGAGCACCCAGAGGAAATCCACACAGACAGGGGGAGAATGTACAAACTCCTTATAGACAGCAGCCAAAATTGAACCCAGGTTGCTGGCGCTGTAATAGCATTACGCTAACCGCTACACTACCGTGCCTGCAAAAAGAACTCTCCCTGTAGCAAACACTTACAATGACAGAGAGGGGGGGTGACTACAACCCTGTCCTCATCAATAGAGCTGCTGTAGAGACAGCTTCAAGTTAGCATTCACATTACCAGCAACCTCACCTGGTCCACTCACATCGATACAGGATCAAGAAAGCCCATCAGTGTATTTACTTTCTGATATGTCTGAGAAGATTCAGCATGTCCCCGAGGATTCACCCAAACTTCTACAGATGTGCTATGGAAAGTATCCTGATGGGTTACTGTTCTACGTTCTATCCTGATATAACAACTGCTCTGCTGTGACTGTCAGAACCTGCAGAGAGTGGTAAAACACAGTCCATTCCATCACAGGCTCGTCACTTCCTTCTTTCTAGTCCACCTTCATGGTGTGTTGCTTCAGGAAGGCTGGAAGTATCGTCAAGGATACCTGCTACCCTGGCCATTTGCCACACCCTCATCTTGATGTCAGAGTCCACCGGGATCCAAATTTGACCTTTCCCTTCCTGATTGATGTGCCGTCCCTTTCCATCATCATCTACAGGCAGAGATCAGATCGCACTTACATCACCTCGTCCAACCTCCACATCGTCAGACTCCTTGTCACACATCCAGTTTCAATTGTGCTGTTACTTCCTCAAGTTAAACCCCTGAATGACTGAAACCATTGTCTTTGGCCCCACCACAAGCTCAGTGTGTTTTCCAGCAAATAGATTTTCCTCTCTGGTTACAAAACAGGCTGAACCAAATTGTTCATCACCTCATTACTCTTTCATATCCAAGATGCATGTCTGTTGGCAAGAGGTTATAGACAAATAAAGAGAGCAGGCAAGAACATGGTAAATGGAATGCAATGTGGAAAAATATGAGATTATTCACTTTAGTAGAAAATTTAGGCAGAATATTTTTTGGACAGTAACAGATTGGGAAATGATGATGTTCATAGGGTGTGGTTTTACATAAGTCACTGAAAACCAAAATGCAGATGCAATAAGTGATTAGGAAATGAAATGCAAATGGCCTTTATACGAGATAATCTGAATACAGGAATAACATTGTCTTACACATGAGGGTCTTGCTAGGATTGCATTTGGAGTACTATGTACAGTTTTGGTTTCTTTGCCATTTTAACACTTTAACCATGTCATCTCTAGATAAGAATTTTACTAAAGTATGTTTTGGTAATTCCATCCTTTCCTCATAGCTCAAAGTTTTAGATGTGATTTTTTTTCAGGTCTGCACTCTCCAGAGCCAAGATAACCCTGATCAGGGAGAAATTGTGCACAATACCACAATTTCATTAATAACTATCATCTATATGGATTCAATTGAAATTATATGATGCTTTTATCAAGGTAAACTAAAACAGTAGGTCGATATCTTAATTTCTTTCCCATTTTAATCATGATTTATTATCCTGATTGGTTTACTATAGATATGTCGTGCTCTTTTGTATACCTTTTAAGAAATGTTCATTTACTATTCCAAAAGTCATTCCTGATTTGTTGCCTTATAGGGTTTCCACAATCTGATAAACAATTGCCTGGAATTTCCTAACAATTGTTCACATCTGCTGCACACACATTCACATAATTTTTCTAAATCAGCCTGTACCTCATTGATTTTGTGTAGATTGCTAATTCAAAGATAACATTCTCGTATTTAAGAACAGCCCTTTATAACTAATAATAATGTTACGCACATATCAAACAAATACAGCAGACTGTATAAATCACCCTTCTTCTAGCGATAAAGTACACCTAGCTTGTATACAATAAGATATTCGAATTAAAATGTCCCCTGCTGCCATCCAATGTGTTCTCACCCCAAATTAGAGCACATCCAAGCCCCCTTTGATATTTATATTTCCCATAGCAAATGACCCTGTAATCTGCCTGAGTGGAGTTGCCAATTGTTGTTGAAATAATGGCTTAAACAAAAAGTAAAGTGAAAAGACAAGAACGTTTCAAAATATGTGGCCATTATATGCAATGGGATTTTTAGCAACATTTTGAAGACAGTTAATTAGTCTTAACTCTATTGATGGAATGCCACTCACTTTGGTTGCTGGAGTAGATCTATGATAACTTTTACATCCAAACTTTGGTCTAAATTGAAAAAGACGTTCCTGGGGAGGAGTACATGACGACATCATTGTCATGTGCGAGGACCAGGTACACAACCTCCCCCAGGCATTGATAGGGCCTGCAAGGTGAGTGATCATGGGTTGGGGGGGGGGGGGGGGGCGGTTTGCTGAGCTCCATTGGGAGTTTGGCAGGGTTGTTGAGGGTTTGTTGAGCATTATGACTGTAACTAAAAGGTAAGTGGCAGATGCATGTCAAGTCAGGCAATCCAGCCCAATCTTTATTAGTATGGTGTGGGAGGAATGTTGGCCAAGACACTGGACATCTTTTCTTCAAATAACGTCTTGGGATCTTTTACATTCACTTGAATGGAAAACTGCCAAACAGGGCCCCAATTTGTTTCATCCAAATGACAGCACCTCACTCACAAATGCAATTAAAGGTCAGCAAAAGTGTTTATGTTGGTGAAATGGGTCTTGAAGCCAAGTGCCAAAGTAGATAAAATTATGGTCGTCATCTCACAAAAGAAGTTCTTAATGAATGAAAGATTCTTGCGAGATCCATTGAGCTTCAGCACAGGGAAACCACTGGTGTCTCAGTCAGAGCCTGAACCAGACTGCTGGGATACATTTGCAAGCACAAACAACCTGTCGTGCACTAGGTAAAGGACATCTTTCGTACATTTTGGAACACGACCTGTGCCTTTAGGCAAAGTTAGCCACATGTTTTATTCTGGCAGGATACTGTTGATAAAAGGAGATTTTTAGATACTTATGGAATTAAATGATACAACCCCTGAAAAGGAATGTGGTATGCGATTAACCTGCAACAAAGGCAGTGTCTCAAACTCATTGTTTGTGCAGTCAGCACTATTGGAGCTGTTCAAAATCTGAACAGGGCCAGCATTGAAAGTCAAAGAGCTTCTTAAAGGCAGTCTGCTCCTCTTAAAAGAAGGAGTGAATTGGGGCTGCAATACTTGGTGGGAATCTTTTGAAACACAAATCTGTGTTACAGTAAAAAAAACAATTCCATCAATTCCAATCTTTGTACTGATTAATTGCCTAGTTCAGTATACTTGGTCAGAACAAGTCAACATACTTGCAATACTTTATGAATATGTGTTTAATTACTTTGGGTAAAGAAAAGGTTGTTATTAATTTATGCAAGGCTCGGCTAAAACTACTGAACTACAAATGGGAGATGTAGTTAATCTTATGAGATGTGTAACCTCACACTCTTCTGTTGTGACACGGTATTCTTTAGTGCTTGTGAATGCTGAGCTAAATTTGTCTTGTCACAAACAAACAGCTAAACCACAGTACAACAATTAAACAGCAGAAAGAGTGGGAAACACAAAGACTCAGACAATAAAATAAGCAATAAAATAAAGAATATCAAAGAAAGTGTGAAAAGGCATCTAAGCATAATTAATATGGCAGACATGGCAAGGTGGGTACTGTTTTGTGATGATATCAAGTGGAAACTACCAGTGACCAATGTGAAGCCAGATCTGCAGTGTCTGCAGCATGGGGAACTTTGACTCACATTTAATGAATTGATATCTGAGATTCAGACAATATGATGCATTAGAGAGGAAGAAGTTGCTCTGACACTTGATTCAAAAAGCCAGCCACATCACTGAGATTGGTGAGGCAGTTATGAGGCTCCAGAAGCAGAAAATCAGGGGGTAAAAGAATGGGATTGCTCTGGAGAGGATGCAGAGGATATTCCCTGTGATGGACCTTTTCAGTTATGAGAATAGACTGGATAACCTAGGTTTAATTTACTTGGAGTGAAGAAAGCTGAAAGGGGAACTGATAGAGATGTACAAATTTACAAGGGCCATTGACAGGGTAGATAGTGGTAAACTTTTCACCATAACAGAGTTGTCTCTAACCAGAGGGCATAGGTTAAGGCAAGGAGTAAGAGGTTTACAAAGGATTTTTTCACCCAGAGGGCAGTTGGAGTTTGGAATGCACTGCCTAAGAGAGTGCTGGAGACAGAGACTCTCACAACATTTTGGCGTCAGTCTCAGGGTTTGCTGAATCTTGGTGGCCAGTGGAGATATTCACTTCTTTAATAGTTTATTGGCAGCCTTTGGTGGCTTTGATAGAAACTGACTTCTTTGTAACTGACTTGATCACACCAACAGCCACCTTCTGTCTCATATCACAGACAGAAAAGCGACCAAGAGGTGGATATTTAGAAAAGCCCTTGACACACATGGGCTTAGTTGGAATCATGTCAACAATGGCTGCATCTTTTGTCTTCACAAATTTGGGGCTATCTTCCAACTTCTTGCCGGATTGACGATCAATCTTCTCCTTCAGCTCTATCTGCACAAGCACTTGAACCAAAAGGCATAGGTGGCTACGGAACAAACGCTATTAAATAGGATTAGTATAGATGGCCACTTGATGGTCAGCATGGAAAGGGTGGGCTGAATGCTCCATTTGGCTATGACTTTATTATCCTATAACTGTAAAAGAGAGAGAGGAGCTGAAAGCAACCATTATCATGAGAGAAAATGTACCAGGCAAATTAATGGGACTAAACCCTGACAGACCCTAGACCTGTTGGCCTGCATCCTAGGGTATAAAAAGAAATAGCTCCAGTGCGCATCAGTTGTGATCATTCAAAGTTCATTAGATTCTGAGAGGTTCAATGCAATCAAGCAGACTCAACCTGGTTCTATGACAGCAAAATAATATTGAAGAAAATTATTACAATTCTTTGTGAATATAATATAATAGAAAACAGAGAGTCGGGTTTTCAGCTCATTTTCAGGTCAGCAAGCTGTAAATAGTGCAATGCCACAAGGATTAATCCTGGGCCTTTAGCTAATTACAATCTATGTTATAAAAGGAGATGAAAGGACTTAAGGTACTATATCACTTTTCTGCCCATTCCCCCAAACCCATAGCTCCTCTATAGTCCAAAAACCTCTCTGTCTACATTTGAGCATAGAACATTACAGCACAGTACATTTCGTAGATTGAACATAAAAAATGGAGTCTACAAGATTCTGTGATACTGAGGGTTCTGAGTAAGAACCCTTTCATACATTTTCATACAAGAACCCCTTCATATCTTTCATACATGAAACACATAAAGGTAGAATTACAGAGTACAAATTATTAATTAATAGGGCAAAATTTTAAGGTGATTGGAGTAAGGTATAAGGGGGATGTCAGAGGTAAGTTTTTTTACACAGGGAGTGGTGGGTGCATGGAATGCTTTGCTGGCAGAGGTTATGGGAGCAGATACATTAGGGACATTTAAGAGACTCTTAAATAGCCACATGAATGATAGAGCAATGGAAGGCTATGTGGGAGGGAAGGGTTCGATAGATATTAGAGCAGGATAAAATGTCGGCACAACATTATGGGCCAAAGGGCCTGTACTGTGCTGTAATGTTCTATGTTCAAATGTAGACAGAGAGATTTTTGGACCATAGAAGAGCTATGGGTTTGGGGGAATGGGCAGAAAAGTGATATTGAGACCAAGATCCTATCACCCTTTCTCTTATTGAATGGTAGAGCAGACATAGTAAGGCTTACTTCTGCTCCTATTTTGAAGGTACTTATATTCTTATGATTCCACAACAAGGGTATAAAGTGTCTGGGTTTTAATTTATGAGTACTGAAAGAAGAGATTAGTTTGGAATGGATAAGATGCATCAGGTGAAGAGGTCCACAAGTCCACCAAGCCTTACTGGCCAACATTGAGATGATTACAGTATATGTGTGTAACCTTTGGTGTTGTTAAGTGCTGCCTGAACAGTTCCAAGGGAATGATGATCTCAGGTTTAACACAAGACGTTTCCACAATTGGCTCGGCATTTATGTTTTGCTCAGCAACATCATGTATATCTATGATACTGCATCAAGTTTTTTTTAAATATATATATAATGCAAGATGTGGAGAGAAATGCAGCAAGTTGTCATGGATGAGCTGCTTAATTCAACTTCTGACCAAGATTTTATAATATGCACTATCTAAATAAGGTTTAGCTTTCCATTCATGGCTATTGGGTGATGCTTCTGGCCTGGAATACACAGGTTGCAGTCCCAGTTGGCACGATGCCCTGCATTTAGATTTAATTTAAGATCAGCCATGGAGATGTGAATTCCAATTCAACAGTAAAATTATTTGACATAAGCTGTTCCACAAGACGGAGGGAGTGAGTGTTCCAAATGGGTGTGAAAATACTGAGAGACTCCAGCAGAGGGAGGAAGTGTGCAGCTGGAACTTGGGAAATGAAACAGAAGCACAGGAATTCACACCAGAGAAGAATGTCATTCGATCCACCATGTCTGTGCTTCCACAGCTCTGTAGTTACAGCACTTTAAGTGTGCATCCAGGTATTTTTCTGAGAAGCATTGAGGATTTCTGCCTGCAGCAAGCTCTCAAGAAGTTAGTTACAGAGCCATACCACACTTTGAGAGAATTGTTTTCTCTCAATTCCCCTGTAATCTTTCCACTTTGAATCTCAGTCATGTATTCCTTCACTAAGAGAATATGTCCCTTTATAGGCTCCTTATAATTTTACATTCCTTCATTCAAACTCCCTTCATTCAAAAGCCTATCTTATAACTAAAAAAATGGAACATGATGAGGAAACACAAGGAGGAAGCTGCAGTGAAACAGAATAGTTGGGAAATTGTTCAGACTTGCTGGTGAAAACACCCATCCCGCTACTCCAGGAGCTGAGCAATTCAGATAATAAGCAAATTGCAAGTAAAAATGAATATGCAAAATTGGCTTTGCAGACAACATAAGACATACTCTGAAACATAGTTGCACAGAATAGATACTTAGTACAAACATAGGAATGCGCCTCGCCTCCAAATTCAACTGCAGTCGAGCCCTTGACCCAGCTTCTGGAGCTTCCCAGCTCCATAATTCATACTTTGAAGCGAGTGTAAGCTTTGATCTACTGCATCCATCTGTCTTTTGTGATATCTTTAACAGGGCAGCAACCAGGGTAGCAGTAAAGCAAAACTGGAGGCAGAGGGAGGGGATCGTGTGGAGGGAGGGAGTAACTGAGGAGTATATAGTGATAACTTAAGGAAATTAGGAGAGTCATGGAAAGGAGAGGAGGGGTTTGTGTGGAAAGGTGGGTTGGTGGGCACATTGGCTGGTATCTTCCCAAGTAGTTGGCCACTTCTATGATCTGGCTGGAGCATTATTTAATATTCTTGACTTCCTGGTTTCTTTCCCTTATAGCAGAGGCTGCTGAATACCTCACAGATTGGAGCTTGCAGCATTCACTGAGTTGAATAGGCAGCCAAGTGGGTAACACATTGGCACTGTGGTAATCATGGATCTGAGTAGATTGCTCAGGTGGGAGGATATAATTACAGAGATACAATAGTGCACGAGCAATTTGTGTAATAAAAATGGATATCGAAATTTATAATGACAGAAAGTGTGACAAAGACAATGATTTTTTTTCTCAATTCCCCTGTAATCCTGTCATCGATACAAGCTGTCCTCGGATTAACAAACAGGTTTTGTTTTTACAGACATCCATAAGTCGTTTTTGTCCATAAGTTGGAAAATACACAAAAATCATTTGATATGGTAACCATACCTCCACAGTATTATAATGAAAGGCATCAAAAACACATGACTGAAAAGAACAATTAATAAAAGTGGATAGAGAGAGGAAACTAGATCTGCTATTTGTAGGAACGAACATATGTATGTAAGTTGGACTTTCGAATTTAATAACATTAAAGGAGCTCGTTCTTATATAGGTGGTGTCCATGGACCAAGCATTGTTAACCCGGAGACAGCCTGTAACCTTTAACCCATCATACTAGGTTATGGATTCCTTTACTGAGGGGAATATATCTCTTCATAAGTTTCTTACTATTTTACATAGCTTGATTAAATCTCTGCTTATTCAAAAGAAAACAACTCCAGTCTAGCTCACAAGTTAAAAATGGAACATAATGATTACAAAGCATGCAGATGTAAAATCTCAAATTGATTTTTAGTTGTTATTACCAAAATCAGACCACTTGTCTTCAGAAAGGTTGGAACAAAAACACAGGGTCACATGATTTTACAACAGCCTTTTAAAACACGGTGCTAAACACAGGTATGTAGCAGTTAGTGTAACGCTATTACAGCGCCAGCGACCCGGGTTTAATTCCCACCACGGTCTGTAAGGTGTTTGTTCGCTCTCCCCCGTGTCTGCATGGGTTTCCTCCAGGTGCTCCGGTTTCCTCCCACATTCCAAAGATGTACGGGTTAAGAAGTTGTGGGCATGCTATGTTGGCGAAGGAAGCATGGCAACACTTGTGGGCTGCCCCCAGAACACTCTACGCAAAAGATGCATTTCATTGTGTATTTCGATGTACATGTGACTAATAAGGATATCTTATAGGTAACACAGGGAAAAACGCCCAAATGGTCTTTGGTCTAGACTGGTAGTGAGACAAACCAGATATAAAAACAAATTATTGCAAACTTTACTCATGCAATTGTTAATTGGTCAGATGCCCCATGTGACTGAATCATTGGAATGGGAATCTTGTGCATATTAAGGTCTACTTAGTTTATTTTCATCTTATATTTACTGTACCTTTGGGTGTGTGTACATGATAGGACAGTCTGAAGAAGCAAATCTGTTGCATGAAACTTTTCAATTTCACAATCGCAAATGCCGTGTCCTTTCCCTCACCCTGTTCCATGTACTTATCTGGTCTCAGTAACTTCATTTGCATTCCACTCACCAAGCTCTGACCCTATGGACTATCAGTGGATGCAATATCACCTGTAAACAAGACCATTTCCATCCATGAGCATTGGATGATCACTTTAACATCCTGGACCTGCCAAAGACATGATTGAGGGTTGTTAATGCCTTTCCCCTCAATGAAGTTTCCCTGACCTGCTAAACTTTCCACGTCCTGCCTTTTTCAAACCACTATGAAGTGATTTACTCGTAATTTCTAAATTACTATTTGAGTCCTTCTTCCTAATCCCCTGGCAGCTTCTCCTCCTTTGTCGATCTCACCTTGTTCTGCTCACTATGGCTCTTATTTACAATCCTTTGTCTAGAAATTAGATTTTACCTTTATTTGGTCTGCTGAAAGGGTGTTGTGTATGTGTTAATATCCAGTCAAGGGACCCCATCCAAAAATGTGATATTGGTGATATTTACCTTTAAAAAATGATTAGAGTGTTTTTAAAATGAGACTTGCTTGATACCCAATAGCAGCTATTTGCAGACATTGCAGCTATTGCATTGTTATGGCTGAGATCCGTGGGAAGTAGGTCAGAGTCTTAAAGAAGCCTCCTAAAGGCAGCTGTCGATACACTACAGTACCTGTAGAAAAGGCTGCCATGGAACTGAGAGAAAAAGCAGGGGAAACATGTGTATTCAGAAATGCAGATGTACATGACTCCCACTCCACCCACCATGATCATTGTCATAAATCCTCCTGTGTTGTAATGTGCTCCATGCCACTGCAAGAGAAGGAATCAGCAGCCTGCAGAGGTCACAGCGTGCATTCACACTAGGATTATTAGCATTCACCACAATGAGACTCAGCAATGATTTTTTTCCAGTGTAAAGGGAATGTTCACTCTGACTCATGCCAAGAACAAAACAATAGTTTCTCATGAACAATGCTTGTTGACTACTGCATGGTTTGCTGCACGTTTTAGTGGGAGCTAAAAACCCAAGTCATTGTTGTTCAATCTTTCTCCAACTTCTCTCAGAAGGGTAGAAAGAAACATCACATACTGTACATTGATGATTTCAACATGTTCACAAATAATGCCAAGGAAATGGCACTCTTGTTTAGGTAAACTGAGAATGGAAATGCTGACCCCATTCCCCGGATAGGTGGGACTTCAATTGGAAATGGTCACAGTCAACTTAAAACATGCACAAAATGATGCTTATGCACATTTTATGATTAAAAAATGGCTACAAATGCATCCAATTTCTAGGCACTTCTTTAAAACAAATTTCTCCATGATTTTCTGCCTTCATAGAGGCAGGCAAAAGACTTTTAATTTGCCAGCTTTGGAGGGCTGCATGCATGCATCATTTTTGCTATCGAGTAAAAATGTGCTCACTCCATAACCTTATCAGATCTTGCTCCTGCATCAATAGCTTGTCCTGGTCTAACCACGTGGATGCAATGGCCAAGAAAGTACACCAGTGCCTCTACTTCTTCAGGAGGCTAAAGAAATTCAGCATGTCCCTGTTGAACCTCACCAATTTTTATAGATGCACCATAGATAGCATCCTATCTGGATGCATCATGGCTTGGTGTGGCAATTGCTCTACCCAAAACTGCAAGGAACTGCAAAGAGTTGTGGATGCAGCTCAGCATATCACAGAAACCAACCTCCCCTCCATGGCCGCTGTCTATACTTCTCGCTGCCTTAGAAAAGCAGCCAACATAATCAAAGACCCCACCCGTCCCAGACATTCTCTCTTCTCTCCGTCCCATCATGCAGAAGATACAAAAGCCTGAAAGCACGTACCACCAGGCTGAAAGACAGCTTCTGTCCCGCTGTTATAAGACTATTCAATGGACCTCTTGTCCAATAAGATGGACTCTTGACCCCAAAATCTACTTTGTCATGACCTCGCACTTTATTGTCTGCCTGCACTGCACTTTCTCTGTAACTGTAACACTATATTCTGCATTCTGTTGCCGCTTTCCCCTTGTACTACCTCAATGTACTGAGGGGATGAAATGATCTCTATGGATTGCATGCAAAACAAAGTTTTTCACTGTACCCCAGTACATGTGACAATAATAAACCGATTACCAATTATTATTCTCTGCTTTCCTCCCTCAGCCTCAACACTCAGCAACTTCACATCTCTCAGTGATTTCTATCTCAACTCATGCTCCTCTCTCTCTCCTCTGAGTTCACAGCACTCCTTTCCTGAGTGAATCCACAAAACCCCATTGTTCATATTCAGGAGCATCCCCATTGCCAGATTTGTGAACCAAAGTAAAAGCAGCATCTGGTATTGCAGTAAGTGATAACATTGTACAGTGCTTCAGTAAAATGAAAGTTTGCAAGGCATGCTGCACTGAGGAGATGAAGAGAAGGAAGAAGTGTGTCTTTCCATCACTAAAGATGATGAATATTCAAAGATTATCCAAGAATGCACAAATAGCCCTGGCATCTCTTCACCATCACAAACATTTACATTTAACTCTGTTGCCCTGCTTCTTATACTTGCACCACGGACCACAAGAGCAGAGGGTTTACAAACATTTTTGCCCCAGTGATTGAGACTATTTGTTCAGCTCCCTCTGCCACTTTCAATAGCACACTGGGAATATCCCCTAATATTCCTTGCTGCCCAAGTCCTGAAATCACGTCTTTAGATTCTGTGTCACCTTTTTGTTTCTTTCTTCAAGTTTGTTTTGTCCATATAATCTACTTCTTGTTCACTTGATATTATTCCATCCAAACCGTTGACAGCCACTTTCCCCTCACATGCACCCCCCCCCCACCCCCCCACAACCCCGGAGGCCAAGGTTAGTTAATATCAAGACACAGGAGACTGCAGATGCTGGAAACTGGAGCACCAAACAATCTGCTGGAGGAACTCAGCGGGTTGAGCAGCATCTGTGGAGGGGGGGGGGGGGGGGGGGGGGGCAGATGGGGGAAGGGTTTCAGGTTGAAACTGTGCATCAGTCCTGCTGAGTTTCTCCAGCAGATTGTTTGTTAGTTGATTTTGTTAGTGATTTCCTCCATGAAATGTTCTTTGACGTCTAGCTTTCAAATTTGGTGCTATCATCTCTTCAAAATATAATCCTTGCCATTCTATCCTTGAAAATTACTGCCCTACCTCATACATTCTTTTCCCTTGCAATGCCTTTGATTGTACTGATCTTTCTCAATATTCATCCAGTTCTAAGTTTGAAATCCTTCAGACTGGTCTCCAGTTCAACAGAGATCATTCCTTGTGATGGAATGATGTAATTCCATCATATAAGATAAGATAAGATAAGATAAGATCTTTATTAGTCACATGTACATCGAAACACACAGTGAAATACATCTTTTATGTAGTGATTTTGGGGGGCAGCATGCAAGTGTTGCCACGCTTCCGGCGCCAACATAGCATGCCCATAACTTCCTAACCTGTACATCTTTGGAACGTGGGAGGAAACCGGAGCACCCGGAGGAAACCCACACAGACACGGGGAAAACATACAAACTCCTTACAGACAGTGGCAGGATTTGAACCCGGGTCACTGGCGCCGTAAAGCATTGTGCTAACCACTATGCTACCATGCTGTCCGTTGACTGCAAATTATTCCTTGACTGCAAATTATTGCTGGCATCTGATATTTGATAAATAGAAAATTCCTTTTAAATAATATTGCAAATACCAAAAATCAAATCAAAATGCAGATGCTGGAAATGTGAAATAAAAGCAGAAAGTGCTGAAAAAACTGAGCATATTTTAGTTTCAGGCAGTATCTATGGAAGGAGAAACAGTCAACATTTTGAGTTTGCAACCCTTCATCAGTTATGGATAATCTTTGAAATTGATTAGTTTTAGCCATCCTTCCTCGTCTTTATCTCCTCAATGTTACAATCCTTACAAACCTTAATTTTGTTGAAGCATTCAACAATAGTATGGCTGACTACAATACCAGATGCCAGTTTTCATTCTGATGAAGAGTCGCAGACCTGAAATGTTGACTGTTTCTCTTTCTGCAGATGCTGACTGACCTGCTGAGTTTTTCCAGCACTCCCTGTTTTTGACTGAACCCATTGATTTTGGTTCCCACCACAAACATAGCTCTCTGGCATTCATTTCATCTTGTGGAAAGTGTCTGGAGTTTGTGACACAACATTTGCAACCTTGGTGCTATGTCTCAGCAAGAGCTGGGTTTTCAAACCCATCATTCAGGCCAAACTTACCTATAGAATTGATTACTCCAAAGTTTTTCCTGTTGAGACTCCCATCCTGCAACCTACATAAACATATGCTCTGAATCTCTTGCTGCCCATATATTTCACTCCAAGTCTCATTCACATGCATTTGTTATCTGATATGAGTAAGCCCATTTTCAAGATACCCAAGATGGACACAGTATACACTCACCCCAATACTCCTCACTTCATCTCTGCATAACCTACAGTCTCTCTAGATCCAAGTCTGGCCTCTTGCATACATTAATCACTTTGCCCGTGGCCATTATTTCAGCTCCTTGACCCTAAACTCAGTATTTTGCTCCCTAAACCTTGCTGCCTCTTCACCTTTTTCTCCTGTATCCAAGTCTTTTGTCATCTGTCCTGATATTTCTTTCTGCACCTTGGTTTCAAATGTTGATATTCTCTCCCTTGAACACAAGAAACTGAATCTTGTGTTAAAGATCACTTTCTTATCTTGTGAATGTGGAATATATACAATGTACAAAGCGCACATGACAAATCAAGGTGATGGAGTAATGCATGTTATTGCTGTGCAGGAAATTTATGACGCACTCAAAGGCTTAACTATAAGTAGGTATGCAGCTCTAATTATACAAGCATGCAGATATTCCTCTTCTCCAACTTCCTCTTTAGTCACGTTCAAGACTGCTTACCAGGTGAACAGCTCCACGTTTACGACTTCACAAGGAGTAAAGCTACCTCATATCCCTGCATTCTGTGATTTCTCCTGAAGGTAAATTTTTTCTGTAGAAAGATAAGTATTCATTGAATGAGCAGAAGTTTTGAACTATCTTTTTTTTAAGCTGCAACACAGTTTCATGATGCTCCTGATAAAGTCTTTGTAGAAGTACTTACGGGAAGTTTGGAAGAAACTTGAAAGCTGATCAAGTGCGTGTGAGGAAGAGTTGTCAGTCCAGTTTCTCCTATTTTGATCCTGCTGTGCAAGTTCTCAACAATATTCATTATTCACTTCTGTGCTGAAGTAAAAGCAGCAGGTTACTGGATCAACTGAGATTATCCATATTATGACATTCAAAGAAGTTGATTTGTAACCTTTAATTTATTTTAATTGGCATCTGTGACTGCTTATAGGGCATCCATAGAGTCAGTTTTTTTTTTTGCATTCAACCTTAATCCCAGTCCTCTATGAGCCTTTTCATCTTCTTTTAATAATCTTCTAATCTGTCCTAGTAAGTGATGCCGTGTTGGTCTCCTATGAAGTAACTGCCTCCACCTACCTCACCCTCTGGGCATTGGTGACTTGCTGTCTCTTCTGGATCGAGCGCGTGGGTGGAGGATAGAGGCAAAATAATCAAAAAGATAAAATGAACTTTTTTAAACTCTTTGTGTGGCTTTAACGTTTGTATGGAATTGGAAGTACACTGATTTCAGTGCAAGCTCTTCCTTTGTATTAGCAGTTTACAGCTTTTGCTTGTTCACCAGATCTTTGTTCAGCCTTACCACACTTCTTATGCTTCTGGCTCCCTATCCTCGTTTAAAACTTGTGTTAAATTTCATATTACCATTTTAAGTCAGTTTATGATCTAATCAATTTTCTTTGTGCTTTTGATTTTGTTAAATATAGATGTGGAGCATTCCTGGTTGCAGTGTATTGACTTTCTCTTTGCATCTTTGTATTTAGCTATATTGGTATTTTTTACAGTTAGCTTTAACATCTGAGCTATATTTGGTGTTGATTGTTACTTAATGTCCTAGTTCTTATCTTTAAAGTCAATTACTGTTGTGTTTTACATAAAGCCTGTCTAGGTCATGGCTTGATGCTAACTGATTGGGTCATCGATAAATTCACTGGGTGGAACTTAAGCTCATGACACTAGTTTGTTTGGTGCTATGAGTAGCAAAATGAATCCAGACTACAGTGCAAATCATGGCTGCCTATTTTTCATTTGACTCACAGCATGCAAATTGAATATTACGTAACTGTATGTCGCATGTTAGATGTGCAATAATAAAAGGTCCATGATTAAATCCCCATGCAGTGCTGAACTAATGCCAAATTAGGTCCTCCCCATTCTGCCGACACAGCCTTAATCATGCACAGGAAACAGAGTCTCCAGCATCCCAAACACCCAGCCACTACCCCCTCTGTTACACCCCTGGAAGGGACAGTCCATTAAAAAATGAACACGTTTATGAAGCTTGGACATGGAGAACCACTGTTCAGCTCCACGCACAAATCAAGGAAGGCCACAAACACACAAGAACAAACATAAGAACATATGGAAAAAAGGAGCAGGAGCAGGTCACATGGCCCTTCAAACTTGGTTCACCATTCAATATGATCATGAGCGATCTGATCCTGGTTTCAGTTCCACTTTCCTGCTTGTTCCCCATCACCTTTATTCTGATATGAACCAAAAAGCTGACTATCTAGGCCTTGAATATTTTCAATGATTCAGCCTTCACTGGTCTTAGAATAGATAATCCCAAATATTCCTGGCCCTTTGAGAGAAGAAATTCCTCATCTCCTTCTTAGATAACTTATTCTGAAACTATATCTCCAGTGCTACATTGCACTAGGTGATGATATATCCTCTCAGCATCTACTCTCAAGTTGTCTCAAAATCTTTTTGAGATGTAAGCAATATTCCAGACATGGTCTCACTAAGGTCTTATTGAATTTTGTCCAAGTAAGGGATCACAAAGATATCCACATAAAACATACCATAATATGTTCTGTTGGACTGACCACTGCCGAGTCCACTCAGCTACCTCCATCAATTTGGCTCCAAAGCATCAGCATCAACAAAGATGTTGCCACCAGAAGATCAATGATGAAGTTCTCAAAAACTCCTCAATGTTAGCTCTTCTCAGACAACGCTTACTGACAACATATTGATTCCCAGACAACTGGAGCAATAGAATGCCTATAGCTTATGGAATGTCTTAATGTCCATGTCACGAACCAGCAACAAAAGAAACACACTGAGCATGATTCAGTGTTAAAAACTATTTCATTAATCACTACTTATGATAATATGTAAAATAAAAGTAAAAATGTTAGTATGTTAGAATTCAAAAAAAATGTTAAACCTTGAACGTTAACCCCAAAACTAAACTCTTCGTGTGTGTGTGGCAAAGTCCCAAACTCCAACTTCAGGAATGGTTCTTAAAGTTCAGTTCCGCAAGCCATAAGGTGAAACATGAGCAAGGGCTTCTTCAACAACCACCGTTGTCTGAAGATAAGACGTAGACGTAGAGAAACATAGAGAGAGTAAATACGAAATCCAAATGTTCCACGATGGAACCCAAACGACACTTCAGTGTTTACTCGGTAGTGACTTCCTCACCCCGAAAAGCATCCGAATCGTGGTCGTCCACACACAAATACCTGTTTCCTTCTACAGGTCAGCAACAAAGTGAACTCCACTGGATTACTTCCAACTTCCATACATGGATTTCAGTGGCAGACACAGTTATTGTTTCTCATCCATTGATAGAGAACACTAGCAGGCTGGTGTCTCTCTCCCTTCTCTCTCTCTTCTTCTGACTTCTTCAACAACGTCATTACGTCCTTTATCTTCTATTGACGTAAGCACACCACACACACACACACACACACACACACACACACACACACACACACACACACACACACACACACACACACACACACACACACACACACACACTCTCTATCTTAAAGAGACATTCACTGAGTCCGTAACAGTCCACTACTATAGACACCTATGAAGAGACTCTTGGCTTCTCTACCAAAGAATCTGGTTTGATGAGAATGACCAGGTGATTGACACCATCTACTTCAGATGTAAGGGGTTTACCTTCCTGGTCCAAAATATGCTGGAGTCCAGCAGTGAGGCCCTGAGCAATGGCAGTGCCATGAGCTGACAGTGAAACTCCTTGTGGAGGAGTCTTCCCCTGACTACCGATATTTATAGTAGACCAATAATTGAATTAATGCCAACTGTGCAGAAGTCCTGACTGGGAATTTAGTGAAGGATAACAGATGACAATATATTTACTTGAGACTGAGAGATCACAATAACCTTAACATAGCAACTGACACCATGATGCCTTTCCCTTTCTCCCCATGCCACGTATGCCTCCAGCTGAGCTCCACGTAAACTCACAACTTCATGGGATATGACTAATGGTGACTGACCAGGTCCTTGACTGCAGTACACTTATGTCTGAGAGGACTTTTAAGTAAAACCAATGAAACCAAAATTGCAAATACCCCTTTGATTTAACATTAATTTTCATACTCCAAACCCTTCCTGGCTTGATCAAACATAACTTCAGCTTTCTCCCCTTTTTCAGTGCGGTATCTGTGTTGGGTGTTACACCAATACCGTCACAGTCTTGAATTATATTCCTGGTAGTTAAACACAATTTCAATAGTTACAGTGGGGTTACACCTATAATGAGGTTTCACTTCAGTCGAGTTTCACGTGGGAAGGTAGTTTCAATGGAATTACATATTCACAATTGGGTTACTGGTGTCTCTGTTGTTAAAACAAGTTAGCAGCATGTTGACATGAGATGCCAATTGTAGACAAGTAAATTCTTCAGACACACAGTTTCCAGCTGCAGTCATTTTTGCTTGCTTACTTAGCTGAAGCACTCTATCTGACAGTTTTTCCAACTCAGTAGTTCTGATGATAGACCCTGTATTTATGATTGTATTCTGAACATTATAACTCTGTGGAGGTTAGAAAAAAAAGACGTGGTTAAACTACATGCTAGAGCCAGCCACTCTTCCTGCAGGTATGGTTGTACCTGACAGCTTTGGCAGCTAGCAAAGCCTTGCCTCACCTTTGCTGGCTGTCATAGTTGGCAGCAGTTTCTGACTTTCAGAAACACTTCAAAGTTTCACAAATAGAAGAATTAAATATTTTTTAAAGAGTTGAAAGGACATACAAACACCTTTAATTAATTAAAAATAATTAAACAAAATGCAAGTAATTGAAAAATTTATGTTCGCCTTATCTTTCTTCTCCACAGCCCAGCAATCCTCATTGAAATCAAAGGAGTTACAGATTCTGCACCAAGTTTCTAACCTGGTACAAGATCCACGGGTCCATTTCCCAGCATTTGCCTCTAATGGCATTTTCAGAAAAAACTGGCTGGGAAGCCAATCACATTGGGCCAAAATGTACAGATCTCTGGGCACCAATTACATTGAGAACAGCTGGTGATGTTCATCTCGTGGGTCAGCTGGTCACTGACTTCCAAATTTGCAATTTAGAGATGAGCTGGTGTCACCATGAAATCTCGTAGTGAAACACAACCGTAGTGAGCTGAGGAAATAAGTGGCTAATGCATTCTTTTGAATGGGTTCACTAACTTTCACTGGAAATGTAAATGTGGTTTGTGTGTTTTACCTGATTTAATTTTATGTCATGTTTCTTAGAAATCTTAGTAGATTCATCTATTCTAAAGGTAACTTCTACTTTTTAAATACTTTTTTGATTATTTATGATTGTTATTATTTGTGTTTGAAATATTTTTAAATGATTGTCAAAGACATTTAAAAAGAGCTAAGTAGTCTGTTGACTGTAGTGAGCTGTTAAAAGCTAGTAAAATGGCCCCATTATCTGCCCCCTGAGGTATAGTTGTCTGTCACAAACTGTTGCTTGAGATGGAAACAGGCCTCAGGCTCAGCTAGACCCTCAATGGTGCAAATGGTAAGTGAAGTGTGAAAAAATCATGAAGGCTAAATGGACCTGGGCTTCATTCAATACTTCATTAAGGACACACAAAGGTACAGTACGTACTCTCCACAAGAAAGAGTCAAAAAAGAATTATGCTGCTCTGAGTCATGGTCATTTCAGTCACAGCTGCCACAGAGGAAGAAAATCTCTGAAGCATAACAATATGCTCAAAAGGCCTCCTAAATACCCCTGAGGTAGGGTATTTATGAGGCCTTATGAGCATATTGTTAAGCTTCAGAAAAGAAGAAGAAGAATTCTCTATTTGTCATTGTACTGTTGCAACAACAACACAATGAGATTACGATGGCACTCCCTTGCCTAATAAAAACCAAAACAGTAAATTGATAAGAGCAATTATAACTATAAAATAAAACAAACATACTAACACAAATATAAAGTATAAAAAATATAAAAAGGCAGTGTGCAAATGAACCATGATAATAATAATAATGATAATCAGCAGCATATCAATATCAATATATTAAGCTTTGTGTAGTAGAAATGGCTTATCTGGGCTTGAAGTGGAAGCAAATGATCAGCAATAGGTCAGTGAAGAGTTAAGGCCATTGTTATGCATGGAAAACTTGAGCATGTTGCTGAATATTAATCTTTCCTAAGTATGGGCTTATACCATGCCAGGTTTCAGCCTTCCAACAATGGTGGTATTGCTATGTCAACTACAGAAGATGGACAAACCTCGGAAGTGGGGAAAGGACCAAGGGAAATCCGACAACTTGGTTAAACCTCTCTTAACACACTATATTATCATTTGATGCTAAAGCTTAAGTGGCGCCTCCAGTAAAAGGACAGATACAATTATAAGCAGCATTATGGATAGCCTGCAGGAAAGACCCATTGTCTGCACACTAACAACAGGTGAGATGAACTCTGCTCGGATAGAGGAGGCAGTGGCAGCTGTTTTTGGGTTCAAAAGGTTCCAGTAGTACTTGTTAGGTAGACTGATCACATTGGAAACCAACTACTTCTTTTGTAGGCCATTCTTGTACCTGGGTCTGCAACTTACACAGTGGTCCCCTCAAGAACAATATGGTGGGCTGTCCTCCTTTCCCAATATGACCATAATGTAGAATTACTGTAAATGGGTGGTCGAGAGTCAGCATGGGTTCGGTGGGCAGAAGGGTCTGCTTTCGTGCTGTACTGTATGTCTTCATGACTCTATGAGTCTCTATGATGTTGAATATTGAACTTCCAACAGAATACTAGCAGATGAATTATCAAGATTGATTACCAATACTCTGATGCAGAAGCAGAAAGTGCAATGTTCACCTTACAGGCAATAGAGATGGATTTCCTTGCAATTACAGTGAAGATTGCAATCCTTATGCAGAAGGACCTCTATTTTGAAGTAAATATGTGGGTATCTTTTGGACTGATTCAGCCTTTGAGAGTATTTGGAATCACACACCACTGCTGAAGGCAGCATCGAAGAACTAAGATCTATTTTGGCAATATATGGTTATTCTGAGAAGATTGTATTGGATGATTGTCCACTATTTTGGTCATTTCAATTTGATTAGTTTGTAAAACAAAATGGGATCAAATATTACTTTGTTTCTCATTTCAATCCAGCCTCAAGTAGAGAAGTAGCATGTCCAGTGAAGGAGGCATTATAGAAATGGCAGATTAAATATTACCCTGAACATAGACTCACAGACTTTTGTCTGAGCTGTGGATTGATATCTCACTTCACTGCAGGATGCAGTCCTGCAGAAGCCATGAGGCCGAGTCTGGATTTGCTTCAGGTGAATCCGGAAAGATGTCAGCAGAAAGGCAATTGAATCAAAAATTACTCCACATGTTATAAATGAAAGAGGTTCAGATTACACTGTGAGGTATGTGTACCGAGAACTCCATGCAGATTGGGAATGAGAAAATGGAATATTGGTGAGAATGTGGAGATCTACAGTTCCAAAAATTATCTTGCAAGAGTAATGAGAAATTCAGAAAGATTCTTGTAGCCTACTTAATTTCAGTGCAAGATATCCAACAGTAAGGAAAATTGTGAATTTGAATATATTCGAAGTGAGCTCTACAGTGGTTGATTGAGAGAGTCAAGAAGTGAGACCTTCAGTGAGTCCAAAATTAGATGCTATATTAACACCATCTGTTGAGTCTTCAGACCAGCAAAACAACATTGATGCTGTTATGGAGATTGAAGAAATATTGAAACCATAAATATCCATATATATCCATATGTCCATAAATATCATTGAACTACTTCCATTCTTTACTTCTAAAGGGGGAAGTGGTGCATTCTGTGTAAATCAATGTGATATCACTTGTGACATATTTGATCATGTACTGTTATATGCAGTTGAAGAAGAAACTTGAATAAATTGATACACATTTACAAGCTTTCCATGTTTTTTGTTCATTGCTCTGCATACTGTGCACATCACTGCATTAGGAAATCACAAAGGCACAGGCACTATAAAATGCATCTTAAAGAATCTGAAGATCAGAGGGCTAGCTTTCTTGAGATAGAGCTAAAATAAGACATACATTCTGGCAGTCATGTCACCACCTCAAGATATGGTTTACAGCTAATGAGCCACTTTCTCTGAGGTGTAGTTATTGTTCTAATGTAGGAAATGAAGCAGGAATCTGAACAAACATAATCACTAGATAGTCAGTCTTAATAATGTTGATCAGGGGATACATATTGGCTCAGAGGCTAATTCTCCTTCTCTCTTTGACAAGTGCCAGAGGAACTTTTATGCCCTTGTCAGAGAGCAGAAAGGGGCTCGGCTTCATGGCTCACCTGAAAAATATTAACTCTGTTGAATTCTATTTAAAATTGTGTCATTAGGACTTGCTAACAATCATAAATTATGAATTTGAATATTGGCACAAACATCATTCTGAAGGAAGTCATTAACCTGAAATGTTAACTATTTCTCTCGACACGCATGCTGCCTAACCTGCTGATTATATCCAGCAATTCTGTTTGTATTTCTTTCTGGTGCTGTTGATGGGTGATCATTATATTACTGCAATACTTAATCTGAACTTTTGCTGAAGTTTGACTTTGTTTTAAACTTCAACTTTGTCCTGTTTATTTCCACTATTTTATAAAATCTGCAATAGGTGATTCACTTTCAAAGTAAACTGGTTTCACTATTTGACCTACAGCCATATACAACAAATAGTCACTTTGTTAATTCAAGTAAATTATAATTTTATCATTTCTCAGTGCCTTGAAGTGGTCAGGAAATATTTAATTGAGGGAAGCAATGAATAAACATGATTACTTTTATGGTTACATGCTGCTTCAGCATTACTGCTTGGTATGCCAGCTGCACTAGGAAGGAGCAGAAGGCTCTGCAGAGGGTCATCAAGATGGCCCAAAACATCATTGGGACTCAATTACCAGCGATGGAGGACATCTATCAGGCTCGATGTCGGAGCAGGGCTTTAAACATCATTCAAGAACCAGCTCACCCTGCTCACTACCTTTTTAAACTAGTCCCCTCTGGTAGGTGATACAGGACCATACATGCACACGCTACAAGACTGAGACACAGCTTTTTTCCCAAAGCTGTTAAATTGTTGAACATAGACTGACACCTCCTATACATACATACATACACATACTATGTTTTCCCCCCTTTTACCGGCTGGACTCATCATGGCATTATTTAATATATTGATATTGATATGCTGCTGATTATCATTATTATTATTATTATCATCATGGTTCATTTGCACACTGCCTTTTTATATTTTTTTATACTTTATATTTGTGTTAGTATGTTTGTTTTATTTTATAGTTATAATTGCTCTTATCAATTTACTGTTTTGGTTTTTATTAGGCAAGGGAGTGCCATCGTAATCTCGTTGTGTTGTTGTTGCAACAGTACGATGACAAATAAAGAAATAAAGATAAAGATAAAGATGCTGTACGGAACCAATACCATAGCAGTTATGTTACCAGATGAAATAAAAGCAGAAAGCCCTGGAAACACTCAGAAGATCAGGCAGCTCCTGTGGAAAGGGAATCCGAGTTAAAGCTTCAGATTGAAGATACTTCATCAGAATTGGGAAAGAGAGACAATAAATGCATTTGAAGCGTCTTGAATATTTTTTTTCCCTGATGCAGTTTCTGTTATTGCCACCAGATGGAGATGATACACTTGAAACAAGTATGTTTCCCCCTTCAAGGATAGCATGGCTCTGTTTACTGTTTACTGTATTTCTTTTACATATGTGCTTCTACTGCGAGGAATCTTTCAATTATTGAGTACTGATACTGTTGGAAATATCCCATTTGGCTCTGACAATGCTTCGGCAGAACATTTTTCAGGGGGATGGTGAAGAAATAAAGGTTGTAACAAACAATCTGCTGGAGGAACTCAGCGGGTTGAGCAGCATCTGTGGAAGGAAAGAAATTGCCAGCGTTTCGGGTCAAGACCCTGCACCAGAAATAGAGGTTGTGGTCTACCAACCCAATGACATATATAGAAAACTGAATGGGCAGGATAGCAGGAATGTTAAGGAAAAGTTGTGTCTGATTGAATATGTTGAGGAGGTGACGAGGAGGGTCTACGTGGATTTTAGCAAGAATCTTGACAAGGCTCATATGGCAGGCTGGTCAAAAAAGTGAAAATTCATTGAATCAAATAGAGAGGGGCAAATTGAATCCAAAACTGACTAACTGCAGAAAACAAGGGGTAATGGTTGCCTGCTGTTTTATGGCTGGAAGGCAATTACCAACAGAGTTCCTCAAGGTTCAGTATTGAGCTCTTCCCTTTGCATAACATGTATGGATGACTTCAACTTTACTGGAAGAAGCATGACAAAGAAGTTTGCAGATGTTGAGAAAAGGCTGCATGGTTAACAGTGATGAGTAAAGATCTGAACTGCAGGAGGATACAGAAGGTCTGGTCATTTGTGCAGAAGAGTGGCAAATTTAATTCAGGGAAGTGTAAGGTAATGCATTTGGTGAGGTGCAATCTGGCAAGGGGATATGCAGTGAAAGGGAGCATATTGAGCAGAGTGGAAGACTTCAGGGGCCTCGGGGTATATGCCATAGAGTCACAGAGCTATTCAGCTTGGAAAACAGGCCCTTCAGCCCAACTCATCCATGTAGACCAAGTTGCCTAACTGAGCTAGTCCCATATCCCTCTAAGACTTTCTTATCCATGCACTTGTCCAAATATCTTTTAAATATTGTAACTATACTTGCCTCTACCGCTTCCCCTGGCAACTTGTTCCCTAAGTGCACCAACCTCTGTGTGAAAAAGTTGCCCCTCAGGTCCCTTTTAAATCTTTCCCCTCTGATTTTAAAGCTATGCCCTTTGGTTTTGGACTCCCCTACCCTGGGAAAAAGACTGTGGCTATTCAACTTATCTATATCCCTCAAGATTTTAGAGGTTACCCCTCAGCCTTCTACACTCCAAGGAACAAAGTCCTAACTTATCCATCCTCTCCTTATAACTCAAACCTCCAGGCCCAGTAAGATCATGGTAAAACATTTTTGCAGCCTTTTCAGTTTAATGACATGGCAACCAGAACTGTACTCAGTACTCCAAATGTGGCCTTACCAATGTCTTGTACAGCTGTAACATGAGGTCCCAGTTCCTGTGCTCAATATTCTGACCAATGAAGATAAGCATGCCAAAAGCCTTCTTCACTGCCTGTTCTATCTGTGATGCTGCTTTCACTAAAGCTCCTGTCTATCATGCTCTCAGCATCACGGATGCCCCTGATGGAATCCAACGGCAGCTCTAGCCGCTGGATGTGGTCAGATAGTCCATAGATCCCGAGAGGTAAAAGGTCAATAAGCTGGTCTAAAAAAGCATAAGAAATGCTTTCCTTTATTAACCAAGGTATAGAATGCAACAGCAGACTTAATTTAGAAATATAGACGTAACTTGTTGGACCATAGCTGAGCATGTGTACAGTTCTGGTTATCACATTACAGGAAAGATATCGTGGCCCTAGAGGGGTTGCAGAGAAGATTTACAAGGAACGTGCCAGGATTGGAAAATTACAGATTGGAAAAGAGTTAAAGTCCCCAATAATTACTGTATTACCCAAAATAATTTCCTGATCTATGCCACATCCAATATTACAACCATTATTTGATGGTTTATAAATAACTCCAACCAATATTTTCTGCCTTTGCTATTTCTTAGCTCAGTCCACGTTGATTATAATTCTGCTTCTTGATCTGTAAAGCCAAGATAACTTCTCACTATTGCTCTAGCCTCCTCCTTTATTAGTAATGCTACACAACTCCGTTTTCCTTTATGCCTGTTCTTTGTAAATGCCAAATGCCCTAGAAAATTTAACTCCTCGCTTTGGTCAACCTGCAGCCATGTATCAATTGGATTATACCTGTTCACTTCTTTTTGTGTCACTTTTTGTGAATGCTCCAATTCAGCCCCTTTAACTTTGTCACTTTAACAATTTTCTATAACCTTTGACCCTTGGCTTCGTTTTTGCCATTGTTAATATTTTGCAGCTATCTTCATGAAAGAAGGGAGGCAAGACTGATACTGTAGCTAAGGCAGACAAGTATGAAACCTCTGCAGTGCTCCAAGAGGAGCGGTGAATGGGGATGGCCATTGCCCAGTGTATGGCTGTCACACAAACCACACCTGGTTTGCTCAGGTGCCTCATACCAGGAAGCGACTGGTCAATCTTTCTAATTGGCACGTTGAAACCAATAAATCAGAGCAAACACAATCTCCTCTGTGTAAAATCAATTAACTGGAAAAAAGCAATGTTTTGCGATCTAATTCCTAGCACTCATTTTAACACCAATTCCATTGCCTTCCCGGCCATTGAAGCAAGCTAGAGCAGACTGTCCACATCCTCAGCATCTTCCTTGGCCCTCAGCCAAACTTCTGAACTTCTTTCCTCTCCACTACAAAGGCCACCTATCTCCATTTCAGCATCCATCTTGGACCATCTGTTGCAGAAATTCATGCTCTGCTTGCCTTCAGACTTGACTTTTACAGTGTTCTTCCAGCTCTGCTCCCACCTCACACCCAGTAGCTTAGCCAAGATTCAATTGACTGTACCTTACAGCACTCCATGTTCTTTTCACTCATTATCTCTATACTTCCCAATTTAAATTAATTTTAAATTTCAATTTATAAATGTATTTAAATTCTTCAGTTTTCCACTGCTCCCTTCCTTAGGCATCTTCCTCAATCCCACAACCTCTATATCCTGCCTCTTATGCATCGTCCATCTACCATTGGCCACCAGTGATTTGCTTTCAACGGTCCAGGTCTAAAGCTTTGGAATTCTACCTCCACCCCACTAGAACTCTCTTCCTCTGCCTCACTCTTGTGAGATACTCCTTTACACCTACCTTTTTAATGAGCCTTGTCCTGTCTTAGAGTCACAGAGTCATACAGAAGGCCCTTGGACCCACCACGTCCATGGTGACTATCAAGTAACTATCTATACTAATCCATTTATTATCACTTGGTCCCTGGCCTTCTGCATCTTGATGATTCATCTGAATACATCTTAAATGCTGTGAAAGTCTCTGCCTCTAGCACCCACTCAGGCAGTGTGTTTCATATTCCAACCAGCCTCTGACTGAGAAAGTTCTTCCCTACTTTTCTGTCTCAATTTGTTTGGTTGAGCTCCTACAATTCACTGGGATTTCTTTTAAATAAATGAATTTAACACAAGCAGTTGATGCACTGATTACCACTTCTGTTCTTTGGACAGAATAACCTCATTTGTACTTTACTTTTGCCTTGAAACGGGCACCTGAGACCGATTCACAGACCATTATACATCAGAGGCACCACTGGCTAAGGAAATCCAGATCCAGATTGCACCAGCGCTGTTTAGTCAAGAACTGTTTATGTAAATGGTCTTAAATTTCATATTTAGCTTTTATTTTCTAAGTGCTACAGTGGATCTTCGCCAAATACGTCTTGTGAGAACTTTGGAAATCCTTCATTCAAGGGCAATTGATAACAAAGCTATTTAATGGATTGAACTAACATATTCCAGTGGTTAATACAGATCCTGGCAGGAAGTATCTTATTTTCCAAGCAACTAAAAAATTAAATGAAATTCATGTTGATCCATAGTGTGTTACTTCAGTCATTCTGTTCTGCAGCCATCTGCGTGAAGTGTTTATAGTTCAAGGCTGTTTCATTCTCTTAATTTAAGGGGATATAAGTCTTTATCTGTGTTCTCCTCCCAGCCACTCCAATTTTACCTTTTTTGATTTACTTCTCACTTGCTGCCACAGGCTTCACTTCCAAAACATTGATTTAAAAGCATTTTGGGTTTCAAAATGGAAGATAGAAGTTTAAGTGGTTGTATCATAGTGCTAACCACATATCATTTGAGATATTGATTAGGAAAACATTCGAGACTTATGCAGTTGGATAAATTAAGGTGATATTTCTTAAAGGTTTATCTGTACCCATCCCCTGCCCGCTTACTCCTGAAGGTGATGAAGCTGTGAGGGGCGAAGTTGGCTTTACTGTTGTGACTTAATGTGTGATATCTTTTAATAGCAAATGTGGAGATTTAACATCCATCTCAATTTAAATGTGAAATATCACTTAATTTTTCTCAGAAACAACTTGGAGGTTCCTTGGTAAAAGAGGATATGTAAATCTCTGAAAAGATTCCTGGATCATTAACTTCCTTGATGATACTGGAAGAATTTATAAACCCATAAATAGCACAAACTCCATGAAAGCAGTACCGAAAATCACAATTCAATATTTCTCTGCATAATAATCAGCTTCATAGCCTGATCTCAACCCCTTACTTCCTTGAGCTTAAGCTAAACTGGTTACTTGGAATAAATTGGTTTGCATCTGTTTTTACCTACAGACCGGTGTTGCATATAACATCAGAGGATGGCCTGGAAAAAATGTAAAGCTGCTCCTGGAATTGGAAATTTAGAATGGCTGTGGCATGTCAATTTGCCAGAGGCAGCTTGTTAAGGGGTCCAGTATCAAATTCCTGCCTCACTGGCAATGGGCTTTGGTACTAAGAATGGGTGAAAGGAGGAGGGGTGTCAGGGTGCATTAGAAGAAAAAAATAGTGGGGTGGGGGGAATCAGGCACCTGCACTAAGGAGTGCTGTGGATATGGAAAGAGCGTGTAAAACTTAAAACAGCGCACTTACTTTTTTTTAGAGGTGGCTACATTCTTAGCAGGACAGGGTAATTTCCAGAGGTCCCAGTAAAGTGTTCCACCTCCTCTTGCTACTGTGCCTGGTCAGGTTGATCTTCTGAAAGGAGAGAGGCAAAAGGTTGGATTGTGTTGGGAAAGGTAAAGGTGCACATTTATCCAATCTGACCTTTTAAATCAGAAAATGTGCTGGGATAAACGGTCAAGAAAATGTGAAAAGGAGGATTTGGGGTGAGCAAAATGTGAGCATCAGTGGTCTCCACACTGCTGCTGGCAACATACACTTCACTGGCCACTCTAATAATGGTTCTCACAAAGTCATAGAGTAGTACACTACAGAAACAGACCCTTCGCCAACCATCAAGCACCTTTCTATACTGATCCCACTTACCAGCACTTGGTCCATAGTCTATAATGCCTTGGCAATTCGAATGCTTGTCCTGATGCTTAAATGTTGTGAGAGTACCTGCTTCTACTACCTTCTTACGCAATGCATTCCAGCCTTCAAACACCATCTGGGTGAAAAAATTCTTCTTCCGATCCCCTTTTAGCCTCTTACTCTTCACTTTAAACCTAATCCTTCTAATCTTAGACACTACCATGGGGAATAGTTTCTTACTATCTACCCAGTCTATGCCTCTTATAATGTTGTACACATCTTTCAGGTCCTTCCTCAGCTCCCTCAGCTCCGTCAGCTCCAGGGAAAGCTCAGCCTCTCCACTCTCTCCTATAATTGAATCCCAGGCAACACCCTGGTAAATCTCCTCTGTACCATCTCCAATGCAATCACAACCTTCCTATGGTGTGATAACCAGAGCTGTTCATAATACTCCAGCTGTGGCATAACCAATATTTTATTAAATGGTACTGAGGCAGGAGAGTGGGAGAGGCTACAGCCATATAAGTCCATAGCCTGTCTGCTTCTGCTACCATATGTTACATGGAGGAAGGTGTGTTAGTGAGAGTAGTGCAATGTACTTGGTTAATGTGCCTAATCTAGCAGTGTGTAAAAGCTGTAAGTTGTGGGTGCAAAGCTTGGAGTATGTGAGGTGCAGTGAGCCACATGAATGCTTGATCCAAATCTTAAGTGATAGTAATTGTTGGTAGGAAGTGATGGGGATGTGGTACATTGAGCAGTGTGTGAGGATAGTCACAGTGGAGCAAGGCATTTGAAGACTTTGTGCGAGGTCACTGAACTTCTCCCACAATGCATTCAAGTCCTCAGGGCCATGCTGCCAGTATTGACCTTGACAGGTGGCTTTTCCCAGTGCTGCTGCGGTGAATGTATGGAATGCTTGCCATGCCCCTGCATGTTGAGAACCTCCCTCTTTCTCATCCACCAGGACAGAATCAGAATCATGGGCTTTTTGCTTATGTTTTGTCTTGGTTTCCAACAAGCTGGTTAGACATCTAGAGCGACTTCACTTTTCAATTGGACAGGTTGCTTCTCTTTAACCAGATTTAGCTACTTTGGACTGGTATTAACCACTCATGAAATCAGACCAGGTCACAATGCAATAAGACAATAAACTTCAGTTAGTACTGTCTGGTCACTGAAATCATGATAATCAGCACCCAGCACAATTCTTGTTTGTGGTTTGCACTGGTTTGGTTGGCAGTGGGTTATTTGTAAGTATTTATTTGGCTGAGAAAGTAGTCATCGAGTCTTACAGCAGGGAAACAGGCCCTTTGGCCCAACTCGTCCATGCCGACTATGTTGCCCAGTGAGCGGGTCCCATCTGCCCACATTTGACCTATAGCCCTCTAAACCTCTCCTATCCATGTACTTAACTAGATGGCTTTTAAACATTGCTAATGTGCCTGCCTCAACCACTGTTTCTAACAGCTAATTCCAAATACACACTGCCCTTTGCATGAAGAAGCTGCCCCTGATGTCCCTTTTAAATCTTTCGCCCCGATCTTAAACCTATGCCCTCTTGTTTTTAGCACTTCCTCCCTAGGAAAAAAGGCTATGTGCTTTCACCCTGTCTACGCCCCTCATGATTTGATATATTTCTATCAGGTCACCCCTTAATCTCCTATATTCCAGGGAATAAAGTCCTAGTCTAAGCATTTCTCCCTGTACCTCAGGCCCTCAAATCCAGGTAACATCCTGGTAAATCTTTTCTACACTCTTTCTAGTTTAATAACATCTTTCCTACAATAGGGTGACCAAAACTGTACGCAATACTCCAAGTGAGGCCTCACCAATGTCTTATATAACTGCAACATAACTTCTCATCTCCAATACTCAATGCCCTGACCGATGACGGCCAGCATGCCAAACATCTTCTTTACCATCCTATCTACCTGAGACATTGCTTTCAGCGAACTATGCACTTGCACTCCTAGGTCCCTCTGTTCCAGGGCCCTACCATTCACTATACAAGTGCTACCCTGGTTTGATTTCCCAAAGTGCAATACCTCACATTTATCTGGATTGAAAGCCATTTGCCAATCCTTAGCCCACACATTAGCTGATCAAATCCTGTAATTTTTCATAACCTTCTACACTATCTACAATACCACCTATTTTAGCATCATCTGCAAACACAATAACCATGCCTTGTACATTTACATCCAAACTGTTTTTGTAAATTACAAACAAAGGCTCCCAGCACCAACCCTTGTAGCACATCAGTGGACACAGGCCTCCAGTCTGAGAAACAATCCTCGACCATCATCCTCTGCTTCCTACCACTGACCCAATTATGAATCCAATGAGCTATCTCCCCCTGGACCCCTTGTGAACTAACCTTCTAGACCAGCCTGCTGTGAGAGACCTTGTGAAAGGCCTTGATAAAGTCCATATAGACAACATCCACTGCCCTACCCTCATCTACCCTCTTGGTTACCTCCTCGAAGAACTCCAAGTCATATCTCAAAGAGTTAGCAATTTACTCAAAGGCCTCAGATGAGGCAGTGTGAATGGTTGTGATGCCACTGGAAATGGATTATTTCAGGGCAGAGTTCACAATGTAAGTGATAATCTGACTTGGTCGGCCAGACTCACAATTTAGGCTCCTCCTTATGTTCCACTTTCAAAGCAGTTGGCCACATCTTCCTTGACCTGATCTCAAGTACTTGAGGATTGTCCAGATTTTCCTTGGAAGGTGATTTTCTGGGAGTTCATCATTTGGATCACCTATCAGGTCACAGTCAGTGATGTTTGTGGTCATCCAAGAGATGCACCATCTAGAGCTGGAGTTAACCTTGGTTTGTAGGTTTTGGAACATGTTTCACCAGAAGCTGTGGAACTTCAGACACATGCCTAGCAACAGGTGTAGTGGGTAAGGTCCTTTTCCAGTGGAAGTGCTTCATCGGCTGTCAGCGGGTGATGTTCTTTAGGAAAGTCATTTTGTCTATGGACATCAGGAAGTTCAAACCAGGAGAACACAAGGATCCAGTCGAGCTGACAGCCTCAATGTTCCGGAGGTGTTCCCCAAACCGTCCCAGAGATAGACATCTGCCATGTTTGTATGGTGGCTCCTGATGCAGATGGAGCAGCAGAGCTCCAGTGCTCTGTCAACAAGTGAAGTGATGTGTAAGGTGTTAGGTCTACAGCCCCAGGAGGTTCACACCAGTTTTGCATGAGATTCATCCATCACAATCTCACATAGTGTTCTGTGCTTTCCAATTTATTTGCCCTTTGTGACAAAGTTTGATGAGTTCCAAAGTAGCTGTACCCTCCTTTTAAGTCTTGGCCTGAAACATCAAATGTCCACTTCCCTCCATAGGTGCTGCCTGACCCGCTGAGTTCCTTCAGCACTTTGTGCTTTGCTCCAGATTCCAACAACTGCAGTCTCTTGTGTCTCCTTGTTGCATTTTTGACTCAACTTGAACGAGCATTGTATCTTTTAAATTAATATTCATCAGATCAGATTTAAATTAGTTGAGAAGAGGATTAATATTCAACAGCCAGAACTCATCCGCTACTGACTGCTGGAGGATGCCACAGCACATTTTTGAGATTTTCTATATTGTATGTAACTGAGAATGCAGTTTGTTCTTTTGTGTGAGATTCAACTCTTTTAGGATGACAACTTGGCTTCTGGAACAATATAAACAAAAACTTTTTTTTCTTTTTTTGACCTGAAAACATTTGGTAATTTTGGTTTCAGGTGAGAGTGTAAAACAATATGGAATCAATGACTCTTGTACTCACTGTCCAAATTTGCTTTTTAGTCAGTCAGCAGCCACCACCTATTTTGAAGCGATGTGGAAATTGAATAACACCACCCCCCCCCCCCTATTGTATTATCTGTCTTCGTCAGTAAAAGCCAATTTGTTCCCAAGTATTAGCCATCCCAACCAAATACAAGTTAAAAGTGTGATTTATTCCAATTGCAAAACTGAATTTACCTTAAGGGACCTTGTAGTGAAAATATCCTACACTTGCAGCATAAGCTGTAAACACTTATTGATATATTTAACAGTTGTCACACTACAGATGACAGATGTATTTGTTTAATCTTCAGAAAAATATCTTTTTTCCTTCCTCCCTTCATCTTAATAGCTCATTATCACCAGCTTTTCAAAAATAAATCTTTTATGTTTTGACTGAAATGAATCATTGCTGAAATCTTAGAGATCCAATTACCTCAGGTGAGGAAATGGAGGAGCCAAATAGTTGGAATGATTGGCTGAAATAAAACCCTAAATCCTTTGATTTGGAGGTGATAGCACTGATGCAGTATAAAAGGAAACACAGTCTGCACTTGCCTGTAGCGTTGCTGATGAACTGTAGCTCAGAGAAAACTTCTGCTTTGTGTGCACATACAAAGGTTACCTCATTTTCTTTTTCAGCAGCAATTTTGATGATTCTTTAAAATATAGCTCTGTGTTTCAGGCATGGAACAATGACTATCTGTATATAAATTTTTGTATTTTTTATATTGAAGAAATAGCAGAATATGAATGAAGAATGAATGTTTAGTATAATTTTGAATTTACATACAGTCTTGAGAGAATAGTATAATGATTGCAATTCCAGCTACATTGATACAGCATCACAATGTATGTGAAATTTAAGTGTTCTATTAACGATTTAAATGTTATATAAATTGTTTTCATGTTAATCTTGTATGAAGTATCTTATCTAATATTCACTTTTAATCAGATCGGCAAAATATGATTTATCTTGCTCTATCCAACCTAAAGCTGTTCAGTTTAAGTATGTAAAGGTGGCTGATTGGTGTGTACATTTTATATCATATGAGTTAATTAAATTTTTTTTTTCAGATTAGTTTCATGCTCCAAATTATGGTGACCAAGAATGTTGCAATTCATGTATTTCTCTTGTTACTGTGCTGGATGTCTGTAGAGTCTCTGCACAGATGCCAGTTGACTAATGTTACGATAGCAGTGGAAAAGGAGGAGTGTGGATACTGCGGCACAATTAACGTAACTTGGTGCTCTGGATACTGTTTTACTAAGGTGAGGAAATCCACATCACTAGTCACAGGCTTTCAGTAACGTGTGTTTAATATGCAATATTCTGTGATATGATAGAAGCAATCTCAAGTTCTTTTACAAGTGTAAGGGAAAGATTTAAACTTAATTAAAAAGAAAAAGAAAATAGAGATTGTAAATAATGATACATGAAAAAAACATAAAAATCCTTTAAATGAAACTCAGCAGGCTTGTCACGATTTGAAAAAAAATGAAGGATTTTCCAATGTTATTTGTTGTTTTGCTTTTTAAATTCATGTTGATTGACCACCCAGTAGATTCTAACATTTTATGACTTTTATTTATACATTCATAATAATGTTATGTTTGTCATGGGGACATATTTTAAAAACTGCAATGTATAGAAATTTACCCTGGTTGGTAGTGTTAAAAATGTTTATGTAATGCAAACTTTAAGTAATGTAAAAATGTTTATTTCAGATACAGAGTACAATACACTGACACTGAGATATTGTATATTTATCATTTTAAGCATACACAAAGTTACTTGATAGAGTGGCTGAAATATTTACTGAATAATATGGCGGTCTGGCATATAAAGTGCTGTAGATGTGGATAATGCAATTAATCATGATCAAATTGTGCAGTGTGTTGGTGCTTAAATGGGGCTTAATTAATAAACATGCTTATTTCCTTTCTTCCCCCAAATTTTATTTTTTTAGGATCCAGTCTGCAAGCACTCTTTGGTTTTTGTCTATCAAGAAGTTTGCAGTTATAAGGAAATCGTCTATGAAACCATGACCATTCCAAACTGTCCTGCCAATGTCGACCCTTATTTTACTTATCCAGTTGCAATCAGCTGCCAATGTGGTATGTGCAACACTGAAACCACTGACTGTACAGTTTCAGCAATGGAACCAGCACATTGTTCCTTAACACAGCAAAGGAGAAAGGACATTAATGATGCACAGATCACTTCCAACCCATCCAGTGGGCCCAATGAAAAGGACATCTGATACACCCATCTGACATTGAAACTTGACTTTGGAAAATTGATTTGGAAAAATCAATGTGACCTAGGTGAATGTTACTAGTTCAAAATATACGTAACTTATAAATTATATAGCAGCTAATTTTTTGGACCATATGATGTGTTTTCATGTTTTAGTTATTTTTTTGATATTTTACTTTAAGGAATATATAAAAGATGACTCTCTTAAAGCAACATGTTTAAGGGTCAACAACATCTTGTTAATCTGTAAGGACTTCTGTTGTGCATGTTGGTTTTCTACAGACCGCACAATAAACTACAATGCAATTTATGTACACTCTCAAATAAAGTCACTATTTAGACAACTAAACTCCAACTGCTTTATTTTACTTCTATTTAGTAGATGTCAGTTATAAGTGTATGAAGCTGCTAATGTATTTTAACATAAAAATAGAAGGCACTAAGCTTTAAATCAAATAAAAATCTGCCTTTTGTCACTAGCTGAAAATAGCTGGTAATGTATCAGCCATTGAATGGAATCCAGCTCTGACTGTGGTTTCATTGACTTCAATGGGGAATAGGCGAGAGGGGTGAGTGGGGAGAGGATGGCAGGAAGAGGACTACAATTAACTGATACTCTGCATCCATTTGGTATCTGTGAGCAGGAACAAATTTCTACTTTGGCGATAATGAATTGCACAAGGAATTTCATTTAAAACCGGAGTGAATGGATGAGATGTTGTTCAAAATTGAGTTGGGAGAAAAATAAAATGTAAGCTCACAAAGGAAAACCTAATAAGAAAAGTCATCATCTAGCCCCCTTGGCTCAAATAAAACTTATTACCCAGCTCCTCCCAGCTCAAACTTTCATAATGCTCGATTTCCCCCACCCTGCATTTTTCTTGCAGCCATTCTTATGTCATGTGGCACCATCTGTCTAATTATTCCAGAGGACTGTCTGTTGTGACCATTGTACAAGGTCGAGCAGACCATAAATGGTGACCTGGCATTAGCTAGCGGGTCCTAAGTTCTCTGCTCCTGGCTCACCTTGAGGCCCTATTGATAATTGACTGCTGACAAGGATCCTTGCTCTGCTTTTAAATATCTTTGATGATCAGAGACGTCTAAAAACTATTTAGTTAGAAAATAAAAATTATAAAACCTTAAAAAATTAAATGCTAAAAATTAAAAAATACTAAGTTTAAATGAAGTTTAAAATAACTTACCTGCACTTACCTTTCCAAACAAGATTGGCAGTTCTATCCAAACACAAGAGGTTAGTCACAGCTTGAAAACAGGCCTTTCAGCCCAACTTGTCCATGACAACCAAGATGTCTTTCTGAGCTCGTCCAATTTGCCTGCCTTTCCTCCCTCCCTTCATTTCATACTCTACCTTCCTCTCCTATCAGATTCCATCATCTTCAGCCCTTTATTACTTCCACCTATCACCTCCCAGCTTCTGACCAAATTCCCACTCTCCCCCTTCCCTCATCTGCCTATCACCCCACTCACCTGGCTCCACCTATTACCTGCCAGCTCTTGTTCCATCCCTTCCCTCCATCTTTTTAAACTGGCTATTTCAACTTTTACTGATGCACCATAGAAAGCATCCTATCTGGATGTATCACGGCTTGGTACGGCAACTGCTCTGCCCATGACCGCAAGAAACTGCAGAGAGTTTCCCTGAGGGAAATCTATTTCATAGGCCTTCTGATTCACACCATCAAAGTAAGGTTGATTTTCCTCTTTACTTTGTCCACCTCAGTAGAAATTGTCCTAATATCTCAGATTGGATCACAATCCAAGATAGAAATAATGCAGACATAAGAGACTGCAGAAGCCGGAAATCTGGAGCAACACACAAAAAGATGGAGGAACTCAGTGGGTCAGGCAGCATCTATGGAGGGAAATGGACTGTGGACATTTCGGATCATGACTTTTCATCAGGAACAATGAAGGGTCTCGACTCAAAACGTCGACTGTCCATGTCTCTCCATGGTGCCTGACCTGCTTAGTTCCTCCAGCTTTTTGTGTGTTGCTCTAGAAATATTGCAAATGCTGGAAATCTGAAATAAAAAAACTAAAAAACAATGCAAGAAATACTCAGCAGGTCAGGCGGCACCTATGGAGTGAGGAACAAAGTTAATGTTACAGATTCAGGCCTTTTCATCAGAACTGGGAAAAGATAGAAGTTAAATCAATTTAAAGGTGCAGAGGAAGGGGGAAGGGGCAAACTTAAAAAAAGGGAAAGTCTGTGATAAGGTGCAGATCAGGAGTGATTGAGTGCCTCAGTTAGTGGTGGTGTTGGCTGGAAGGAGGTGATAATGGTATATCTGGAAGTTTATTGAATAGGAGGAAATGAACAGCGCACAGTGGCACAGCAAGTAGAGCTGCTGCCTCACTGCTCCAGTGACCTGGGACTGTCAGTGTGGGGTTTGCCTGTTGTCCTTTTGAGCATGTGAGTTTCCTCTCACATCACAAAAGACATGCAGATTGATAGGTTAATTGGCCACTATATATCGTCTCTAGTGTAAAGGTAGAATCTGGGGGGAGTTGATGGGAATGTGGGAAGAATAAAATGGGATTGCTGTAGGATTTGTGTAAATGGGTGTTTAAAATTGAAGTATATTGAAATTTCTTTTTGCAGAGGGTGGTGAATCTCTGAAATTCTCTACCTCTTAGGGTTGTGGAGGTTAGATCATAATAAGTATTTAAACTAGTGCCGGATACATTTTTGAAAGATTGGGAGTTGAGGGTGACAGGGAACGGGCACAGAAGTGGAGCTGAGGGCTGGGGTAGGTCAGCCACGATCATATTGAAGTGCGAGGCAGGCTTGAGGGGCCAGCTGGCCTGCTCCTGCTCCTACTTTCATGCGTTCTTGTGTGAGAGTCAGCACCAGTGGACTGAAGAATCTGTTTCCATACTGAATAACTCTACAAAATCTGAAGTATGAGTAAAGGAGAGAGATAAAAAATGAAATAGCAAAAAATGTCAAAGTTCTATAACTTTCATACATTTCTTGGTTGTGTCCTCTCTCTAATTAAAAAAATCTATCCTATCTTGTTTTATTTATCCATCCCTGAGATCTTTATTCATTAATCTCTGTCCAAGCTCTCACAGTGAAGACACATGCTCCTCCATATTTAGAACTGTATTGTTTGTGGTTTCTTTCTTTGATCTTTTTTCTATATTCCTCTCAGCCTTTGTGGTGTGCTTCTCATTCTCCCTTCCAGTCTCTGGGCTCAACCATCCACCAAGAACCGCCAGCGGGTAAACCTTTCATTGAGCACAGAGTGTAGTTCTCTACAGTGTGTTGGCCATGGGACACCTGCAGCATGTCATGGAACTCTTCAAGTAGCAGCCTGAACTTCTATGGATTTCCCAGCTCTCAACCTTTGCCAGTTAAACCTGACACAAGTACAATAGTCCCATTGAAAGGAACTTGCCAGGAAAAATATAGAGACTTTTATTTGATTTAATTAAGTTTGCTTAAATGTTTTTAATGTTTAGTTAAAGACCTTGCACCTTATTGCACTGCACTTTCTCTGTAGCTGTGACACTTTACTCTGTACTATACTGTTATTGTTTTTACCTGTACTACATCAATAGACTCTGTACTAACTCAATGTAACTGCACTGTGTAATGAATTAACCTGTACGATCGGTACGCAAGACAAGTTTTTCACTGTACCTCGGTACAAGTGACAATAGTAAACCAATACCAATACCAAATAATTGTTTCTGCATGTCACACATCATTTAAACATGGAGTAACACACAAAGGAACTGGAGGAACTCAGCAGGTCAGGCAACATCTGTGGAGCATCTTTGTATGTTGCTCCAGATTTCCAGATCTGCAGTCTCATGTCTCCATTTAAACATGGAGATAAATCCCCATTCATTTATCACCACTGAGTCAAAATCATGGCACATCCAATCCAACAGCGCTGTGGGAGTACCTTCACCACATAGACTGTAGCTCACCAGCATCACCTTCTCAAGGGCAATTGATCATAGAGTCATAATTGTGCAGAAGAAAGCCATTCAGCCCATCGATTTCTTGCTGCTCTCTGCAGAACAACCCAGTCAGTTGCATTCCCCTGCGCTAGCTCAGAAACTATTTATCTTGTGTGGTTATTTAATTTCCTTTTGAAATTATTAATCACCTCCACTGCCACCATTTGTGGGCAGTGGCTTCTAGGTCATTACCTATTATTACACTAAATATCTTTCTTCAAATTCCCCCTAATACCCATAGCCCTAAATCTTAAATCAATGTTAACTAGTCCTTCTACTATTAGCTAATAGGAACAGATTTTCTTTGATTATCTAAAATCATTGTAGTCTTGTACACCTCCGTTAAAATCCTGCCCTGTATCTCATTTTGAGGTTGGAGAAGTCATGTCATTAAATATCTCCACTATAGTTTTAGATTGACATTATGATTGTGGAACTAAATACTTGTACTCAGTAAGTGAAAAACAAAAGTGGAGATGCTAGAAATCTGAAAACAGAACATTTTGGAAAAATGGAAAAAGTCAGACAGCAACTGTGGAAAGAGAAACTGAGTTTTGGACTGAGTTTTAAAAAAATGATTTTTGGACAAAGTATATTTCCAATATTTTATGCTTTTAATAACATACTCAATACTTAATAATATTAATGATCCATATTTGGAATGATCAAAAATGAAAAACCAATTATTACTGCAAATGATGTCACAAAATATTCATTCTCCAGTGATAAAAAGATACAAACTCATTCTGTCCAACATTTATTCATAATAATGTCAGCCATCTTGATGGACAATTTGATCATGAGAATTATAATTCCATTCCGACTCCAGCTCCACTAATCTCAATGTTAGTGGTTGCGGATGAGGGACATGAGGAGTCTGGCAGAAGTCTCATTACACTCACGCAATCGGATACACTTTTGCATGTTTCCCAAACCATTCACAAAAGCAGCTTTATCCTTCCAAATCTTTTTGACTTGATAAACATGAAGTGAAATACCATGATAAAAATTCCTTGACCTGAAACATCGAATCTGTTTCTCGCTTTACAGATGCTGCCTGACCCACTGAGTTGTTCCAGCATTCTCTGTTTTTTATTTATGGGATCCTGATGATTTATTAACCTACTTCTGGCTGCTTGTTGTCCTTTAATTCACTTAAAAGCCAGTGAATCAACTAAAGATATTGGAAATATATTACTCACTGAACCCAAGAGGAATCTGAAATCCACATGCAAGCTCCAGGGCTTTAGGGATTGGGGTCCTCTGTAGGTCCCACTCAATGAAAGCCTTGCAATAACCCCAGCCCAGATTTACTGCACTGCCAGCAACCTTCTCCTGGTGTAAACAGAAAATGCTGGACACATATAGCAAGTCAGGCAGCATTTGTGGAAAGAGAAAGAGTTAATATTGTTCATGTTAATTATGTTTCTCTTTCTACAGATACTGCCTGAACTACTGAATGTTTCCAGCATTGTTTTATTTCCGATTTCCTACATGCATATTTTTATATACATATTCCCTCCTGATGTCAGAGAGGTGACCACCCAATGGCCATTCTCCATCCTCCCCTGATAATAGGGCCAATAAGCAGAGAGCTAACGGACTGGCATATTTTGGCTGAGGCTCAGGATATAAATCCTCCCAGATATCCTATGGTTGTGTGTGGTTGAGGTACTGAACTAATAGTACAGAGACCTAGAGTGATGATGCATAGATACTTCAGATCCCACCATGGCAGCTGGTTATTTTACATTACTTAATCAAATAAATAAGTTATGGAATAAAATTACCATCAGTAATAGTGACCATGAGACTTTGTTATTAAAAAAACTCCAACAGGCTCATTAATACTTTTACTAATGTTCTTTAGAGAGAAAAAAAACTTAATTGCCCAATGATCTATCGAGCTGCTCAATTTATAGGCAATTAGATGGTCATTAAGTCATTATGTTCTGATCTCAGCAGCAACATCCTCATCCTTTTAAAATAACTCAATATCTCCCAGTCAATTAGTTAAACTCAGCTATGATAAGTTGATCTGAGACATTTCTTACCAGGTGAAAATTTTTAATGTGGAAAATATTTAATGTGGAAAAGGTTGAAATTATATTCAGTGCAAATTAAAGCAGATGAATGCATTCTAAATAGAGTGCAGGGCTGTGTGAACAAAATTCTTTATCAGTCCTCTGGTTTGCAGTCACTCATTGAATTACCGTCCATGCAACACCTTCCTAGGTGGCGATAGTGAGTGCATCACAAATTGCAGCCTACAGCACCTGTTGTTGATTAACATCACTGTGAAGAAACCTTGATATCAAGTTTCAGACAGGAGACATTTGGTCTCCATAATAAAACATAAACAGACATAATACTTGGTTAATCTGTAGAGACACCAGACCAAAAGTGTTTATATATTATGATAAAACCACAGCATCTTTACAAAATGGAAGGAGGGCATTCAACCAAACTTTTGATAAATGTAATCTAGCTTAACACAATATACGTTTTGTAAATAAGCAAAAATAGATTGAGAGTGTAATAAAAATACAGTCTATTCAGCTATTCCACTTTTTTTTGTCTTTTTGATGTTTCATTGCACCAAGGCATTTTTCTCAGTAAATAGAAATAGATTAAAAAAAAACTGCAGCAGTTGGAAATCTGAAATAAAGACAGAAAATGCTGGGAGCACTCAGCCGGTTAGGCAGCATCTGTGGAGAGAGAAGCAGAGTTGGTTTCAGGTCGAAAAGCCTTTGTTGGAACACTTCTTTCTCTCTGTTCTGCTGCATGTGCAAGGCTTCATGTCATTATTCAAAGAAAAGCAAAGGGGTTCACCCAGAGTAGGAGTCAATGTACATCCTCAACCAACATCTCTGAATCAGACTGTCATGTGTACAAATTGGTGAGCAATAAATAGTTCAGGCTTGCTGCTGGGGCAAAGCTGGGTGGCAGCATGGACTGAAAAGAGGATATAAAATGGCTTCAGGGGGATACAGACAGGTTAAGTGAATAGGTGAAGATATGGCCGATGGAATAAAGCATGGAAAAACGTAAGATCATTCACTTTGGTAAAAAAACAGAAAAGTGGAGTAATGTGAGAGATTGAATGTTGTTGGTGTTCAGAGGGATCTGGGTGTACTTCTGCACCAGTCACTAAAAATTATCCTGCAGGACAGCAGGCAATTACAAAGGAAAATGGTATATTGACATTTATTGCAAGAGGACTTGCATCGAAGAGTAAGGGCACCTTACTGCAATTATGTAAGTCTCTAGTGTGACTCCGCCTGGAATATTGTGTATGGGCTTGGTCTCTTTACCTTCACTGCACTCCTTCTCTTGTAGTATGTGTGACAAAGGGAGTGAAATAAAGTTTCAGCATATTCCTGTGGTGGATTGGAAGGTTAGAACACCTGGGATCCAGGGAGAGCTAGCCAATTGGATACAAATTTGGCTCAATGGAAGGAGTCAGAGAGTGGTAGTGAAGGGTTGTTATTCAGATTGGAGGCTTGTGACCAGTGGTGTGCCGCAGGGATCAGTGCTGGGTCCACTGTTGTTTGACTACTGAACGGCTCCCTGGTACAATAAGTTGGACTCTTGACCTCACAACCTACGTCGTTATGACCTTACATCTTGTTGTCTGCCTACACTGCACTTTATCTGTAACTGTAACACTTTATTCTGCATTCTGTTATTGTTTTCCCTTGTACTACCTCAATGCACTGTTGTAATATAAGATATCTTTATTAGTTACATGTACATCGAAACACACTTTGAAATGCATCTTTTGAGTAGAGTATTCTGGGGGGCAGCCCACAAGTGTTGCCAAGCTTCCGGCGCCAACATAGCGTACCCACAACTCTCTAACCCATATGTCTTTGGAACATGGGAGGAAACCGGAACACCTGGAGGAAACCCACGCAGAACGGGGAAGAACGTACAAACTCCTTACAGACATTGGCCGGAATTGAACCCAGGTTGCTAGCGCTGTAAAGCATTACACTAACTGCTACACTACTGTGCCTTGAACGGTAAGCAAGACAAGTTTTTCACTGTACCTCAGTACATGTGACAATAATAAACCAATAAACCAATCTGACCAAACAAGATGGGCTGCAAGGAACAATACAAAGATTGGTGTCTTCTGCAAAAATTGATTATGGGGGTGAAATTTTTAGAGACCTTAATCTGATCTCATCTTGAATGGGAAAGGTGTGTAACACTGTCATATGTGCCTGGAAGTTAGGACCACGCCTTGGGGAAGAGGTTGCCCTGATGCACTTCCCATACCTACATTCACAGTATGAGTTAGAAGGTAAATCCTAAAAAATCCTTAAAAAGAAAATCACCTGTTATGAGCCACGTCTGCACCCCACCCCCCTCCCCCTCCTCCCCCAATCCCCGACAATATTGAAATAAATGAGCCTCATCAGCTTTGGAAAAACCTTCAGACCTTGATTTTTCCATCTGTCTTTTCTTACCATGCTCTCTGGAGATCTATTGAACAGCCCCATCCCATACAACAGACAGTGAACTTCTGTTAATAAATGAATACTGTGGATCACTTGCCAGACTGGACATTTAACCATCCTGCAAAACAACCACACTTTTGAATTTCCAAGTCAGCATGCTTTCTGCTCCACAGGCCTGTTGTTGGAAAACAAAAAGCAATTCAGCACATTTTCAGCAACACAGTTAATTAGCAATTTATTAATGGGGATGCTTGTTCAAAGAGTGCATAGTTTGGCACTGATCCAATCTCAAAAATCTCTTAGAAAGTCTTTTATGGAGCTGTAATAGTTCATGCTTTATGGAGATCTTGAGTTTGCATGGTGGAGGTGCAGACAAAAATACAAAGTTTGACTCAACCATGTTTAGGACCAAGGCAGTCCGGGGCAGAGTATATTGTGCATAACCTATAGATAGAGCATGACACACTTAATATTAAATACTGTTAATATTCTATTAATTGTTGCCCTTCAGATCTGACAGTCAAATTTCAAGAGATTTATTCTTCCAGGACCACTTGGCTCCAGACCTAATTATATCCATAACCCAAGTAGATTCATTGCCACAGTGGAGGCCAAGTCATTGGGTGTATTTAAGGCAGAGATTGATGGGTTCTTGATTGGTAAAAGGGTTAAGGGTTACGGGGAGAAGGCGGGAGAATGGGGTTGAGAAAAAAAAATCAACTATGATTAAATGGTGGATTAGAATCGATGGGCTGAAAGTCCTGATTCTGCTCCTATATCTTACGGTCTTACCGACTTTCCCCAAAAGTCTTTAATTCTTTCTTTTTCTCATATATTGTTCTTTAAAAAAAAACTAGCTCCTTCAGCCATTCTGTATAGAAATGACTAATTAACTTAAATTGTCTTCCTATCCTGTCAATAATTATTTTGTTGAGAAAGGGACCGTCTAAATTGTAAATTAGGTGACCATGCTAATACTGGATGCAAATTATCCAAGGGTGCATGTTCCGGTCAATTTGAACATAAACATGTTATCCTTGACCAAATGTGAACAGCACAATCTTGCTAAGTGACACAGTAAAGAGTTTAAAATACCAGTTATAATCATTAGAAACTGCTGACCTTGGTTTAATCCTTAGCAGGTTAATGCAGGTTGAACAGTAACTTGGTAAATCTTACAGTGTCTTTGTAACTGCATTATCTGTTGTCATGATCCTATGTATATCTATTAATATGTTAGCAAACCCTTTCTGGTCCTTTGGATCATACCTTTGGAAAGGCACCTTCTGAAAGGGAACTGGTGTCAGTTTTAGAGAGGACACTGGGCGAGGAGGAAACACCCAAGAATGAATCCGGTTGATTGTTGCTCCGTGGAGGCTCATCTCTGAAGAAACAAATACAATTTATCTGATTTATCTTTAAAAGAAGAAGCACACATGCCTCAGTTTGCAAATCCAGGTGTAGGAACCTTTACAGCCTGGGATTATGTCATTTTTGCATTGCTCTTTGTCATTTCTTCAGGGATCGGGGTCTTTTTTGCAATCAAGGAACGAAAGAATGCAACCTCACGAGCTTTTTTGGTGGGTGGGAGGCAAATGATTTGTGGTCCAGTGGCTCTCTCACTCACTGCCAGTTTCATGTCAGCGGTGACTGTGTTGGGAGCTCCCTCGGAGGTTTATCGCTATGGTGCTTCTTTCATCCTCTTCTGCCTCGCCTTCAGTTTTGTGATCATCCTCACAGCTGAACTCTTCCTTCCAGTCTTTTATAGATCTGGAATCACAAGCACATATGAGGTGAGGTTATAAGATAGATTTATTAAGCATTCTGCTATCTCAGATACAATGAAATATTTGCCTCAGAATGTCAGATATGGCTAAATAGCCTCAATACTTGCACTATGGATTCAAAATATCTTACTGTAGTCTACCATCATATAGAAATCTTAAACAAGTTCAGCATTTAAAAACAATGGATGGTTGGACTTCTCAATACCTGCTGCAATTGCATGAAATGTGTTTAGTCTGTGTGCAATTGAATGTATAAATTGGTACGGCTGCAACTTTTGGATATTTCAAAACCTCACTAATTGGTTATTTAACCTGGATACCGTGGTGCACCTTGTCAATGGGCATTTTAGAGGCATTTTTCAGACTCCAGAGAAGCAGCCAGGAGTTAAGTTTCTGCCTAGTTATTTACAATGCTGACAAATTTAGGACATTAAGGTTAATGCTGAACCCTTCTGATTGCACCATTTGGAAAAGTGCAAGTGAGCAAGTGTGCTTCTGCTGTTTACACTGTGTTAGAAAATAGTAGTTACATCATTTGGTTGTGCTTATTGGTTTCCTGAAATGTTATGGAAGTTACTTTAGTAAAAATGGCCAATGGGTTTCAGCCTAGTTAGAAATAAAACATTTTCACAGTCTTTTTTCATTCACATTACAGATTCTGCAACCTGAAGTGAAAATTAAAAGTTAATTTTATTAAATGAAATTCAAATAATTTTTTTTATTACTCGCAAATTACTTTGGGAATTAGACCTTTCACACCTCAGCAATCTACGTTACTTAAAGCAGGGCTTCTGACCAACTTTCCTCACTGTTACAATGATTATTCAAAACAGAAATTGAGTTGCTGAACATTAAGGGAAATAGGGGATACATTGATATTGCTGAGGTTGATGAATGGCAGAGCAGGCTCAAAGGGCTGGATGACCTTTTCTTACTTCTTATGTTCTTATTGCCTGCTCGCATCCCGATAACTTCACACACTCTCTTTCTGTCAACCTCCTTCACACCACTGGCTGCTATATGTGTAATTATTCCAATGGTCTCCTGGCTCAGCTCCTGTACTCTGTAGTCTTCAGCTCTTCCAAATCTCTGCTACTTCTCTCTCATCTCTCACTATTCTATTCATCCAACATCCATGTCCTTATTGAACTGCAATGGCATTCTATGTTGATACTAGTTAAAATTTAGACTTTCATCCTCCTGTTCAAATGCCTTCACATCCCTCTCAGACTCCATCTAACTCCACGTTTTGATTGCCCTCACCCTATCATTGACTAAAGTGCCTCCAACTTTCTCTTGTTTGGCTGGTTCAGTCAAATTTCTTGTCACCTTTCAAAGGACACAGGTGAAGTGATGGTACTTTTTGCTGACCTGGTTATAAATTCTTTACAAAGATCTATGATTTATATGATGAGAACTTCCTTTCTCAGATTTTTGTTGGTGCTGTGCATCAATTCAATTCTCCCTCATATCTCACAGCTCTGATGCCATTATAGAGAGTCATCGAGAGATATAGTGATACAGCATGGAAACATGCTCTTTAGCAAGCAAGATCATGTTGACCATCAAACCTTTGTTTACAGTAATCCAACACTAATCCCAATTTATTCTCCCTGCATTCTCATCAACCTCTCTAGATTCTACCACTGACCTACACACCAGGGACAATTTACAGTGGTCAACTAACCTACCAACCCATATATCCTTGGGTTCAGAGAGGAAACTGGAGGGCCCAGAGGAAACCCGCACGGTCACGGGGAAAACATGCAAACTCCACACAGGCAGAACTGGAGACCAGGATCAAATCATAGTTACTGGAGCTGTGAGGTAGTGGCTCTACTAGCTGTGTGAGCCAATCACATTACGGAATTCTTGCAGGCAGAAAACACTAAAGTGATTTTAATTAACTTTTTTGACATTATGCAGTCTAAATAAAGATTTGAAATAATAACATGAATTTGGATCTGAAACATCACAAATGAACTTTAATTCTATGTATTTTTTCTGAACTTTCAAATTACTTATATTTTGAAATATTCATAATCTAAAGAAATTAATAATACATGCAAGTACAATGCATTTTTTGGGGGGGTTCAGATAGTTTGCTAAGCAAAAATTATAACAGTATGTCATTAAAACTTCTTAGATCTCAGGTAATTGAGCAGAAGATTTTAAGGGTACTTTACAATGGGATGAGTTCAATACAACTTTCAATGTACACTGGTGTTATAATGTTATCCATATAAATCCTGGACTTCTGTCAATTTCATAAAGTAATGATTAGTTTCACTGCCATTACTACCACTAACAATCTATTCTGAGCTCTGTTGTGGAAGGAGATCACTAGACAGACAGGAACAAAGATTCAAGGACAGGCTCAAAGCTTTCTTGAAGAAGTGCAAGATCCCTACTGACTTCTGACAATCTGTGACTCATGACCACTCAAAGTCAAGAAAACGCATTCAGGGTGATACTGAGAACCTCGAGCTGGGAGCACACAGAAACCCTGCATGAGCAGCAGGAGGAGTAAACCAGCTAATAAACCACTCACCCACTGACCCATTCAGTCACCTTCTGTCCAATCTGTGAAAGATTCTGCAGTTCTTACATTGGCCTCTTAGCCACCTCAGAACCAAGAAGACCTAAGTGGAAGCAGGTCAACCTCAGTCCCAAGGAACAGCCTAAGAAGGGGATTATGGCTAAATCCATGCCAAATATTTTGCATGTCATATTTAATTGATCTGTACAGAATATTGCATTGAAAATTCCCAGAAAATAATGCAGCAATATGCACAATATATAAACTGCCTACTTTTGAAAACTGGATAAATTAAAATAGACCTCTTCAAATCATGTTTCATCTCAACTACTTCCCTTCAACCATTCAGTTCTTGAACCAGCCGGCACAACCCTAATCACTGCAGTTTAGCAAAACTATGACCACTTTGATCACTTTGCACTAAAATGGACTTTTTTTCACCTAATTGTGTTCTTTCTTGTAAAAATTGTGTATAATTTATGTTTAATTTACATTTTTCTTGTGAATGCTGCTAATATAATGCTAGGTGCCTGCAAGTAAGTTTTTCATTGCACCTATGCATAGATATACTTGTGCATATGACAATAAACTTGACTTTGACTTTGGCAAATTGAAGAACAAATTGCATAAAGATAACAGACCAATGACTCAGTGTGCAGTCAACCAAACGATCACGGTTATTACTGTTAATACCATTACTTCTAAATCAGATAATCCCAGATATTTAATCCCCACTCAACGATAGATAATGTAATTTTGCCCAATACTTCAGTCCTATGAAACAGTGATTGTTTCAGGGTGACTAAATCCATTTAGCTGCCACCTAAGGAGGTAAAAGATCTCAAACAACCATAAAAAAAACCACCGGGACTTCTTCCAGCATACTGGTTAAAATTGATCCTGTAACACAGAGGTTCCAAGCTCCCTTGCCTGCACCCATTTCAAAGGGACTTGTTTTTTCTGAAAAAACCCTTCTTCATTCAAACTATAAGCATAGAATAAAAATTGACTGTTCAGGTAGTTTTGCCCGCTTTTCTGACTTTATCATACATATCATTCCCAGTTTGAAAACTTCAACCTCAGCAAGTAACACCTAAGCAGGTAATCCAAACATTTCTCACAGTTTTGTGAGAATTTCTCACACTACCCTTCACATGTGCAAATTGATTACCATGTCACCCAGAAAAGAACAGTGACTCCATCTTAAAAGTAATTAATTAGCAGTAAAGAACTCTAGGACATCTGAAAATGCATAAAGTGCTTCATGTCTACAAAGTCTCTACTTCATAAATAATGAATTGACTTACCTTTCTTTCTTTTCTCTCTTAGTACTTGGAGCTGAGATTTAATAGAGTGGTTCGTGTTGCTGCTACAATGATATACATTCTGCAAACTGTAAGAAGGCACAATTATTGAAGTTTAATTTTTCGATATATGTCCATACTTTGTATTAAAAATAATTTATATTTTTAAAATAATTTTCAGATTCTCTATACAGGCGTTGTGGTTTATGCACCAGCTCTGGCACTGAATCAAGGTAAGCACCACAACATGATAATTATTGAACATTACAAGTTGTCTATTCACCGTGAAGCTCTTACCAATATGAAGTTGTTCACCTGCACACCAAATAGTAATAGAAATATTAATGATATTCATTTGCATTTGACAGTTTATAGTTTTACAGTTTAAATCTTCTGAATTTGAACATTATTTATATAAATGATTTCTTAATTCAGTTTTATCTATTATTCTATTAGTCTAATTTTTGTTCCATATTTAGAAGAAGAAATTCAAAAACCAAATGCAAATGAATGAAAGGTTTTTGCAAAGATGAAACTGAAGATATTAAGTTAATAAAGTTATTTGATATGGAAAGATGTTCCTAATACTATCGCCCCTTTTAATCCGTTTTGTTATTCTGTTCAAGAACAATGTTCTTTACAGCTTGCTTTCCCACCATCAGCAAATTTGGCAACTACACCCTAGGTGACTTCATCCAAGTTATTTAGATAAGATAAGGTATCTTTATTAGTCACATGTACATCGAAACACACAGTGAAATGCATCTTTTACATAGAATGTTCTGGGGGGTAGCCCACAAGTGTCACCACGCTTCCGGCACCAACATAGCATGCCCACAACTTCCTAACCTGTATGTCTTTTTTTTGGAATGTGGGAGGAAATCGGAGCACCTGGAGGAAACCTACACAGACACAGGGAGAACGTACAAACTCCTTATAGACAGTGGCCAGAATTGAACCCGGGTCGCTGGTGATGTAATAGCATTATGCTAACCGCTACATTACCATGTCTGCCCATTTATATAAGTTGTAAAAGATTGAGGCCCTAGCAGAAGTTCCAGTGGTACAATACTCATTAAATTTTGCCAGTAAGAAAAAAATGCTCATTTACGCCTAACCTCTGTTTCCTGTTAGCCAGCCAAGCTTTCATCCATGCCAATGTTACCTTCTATACCATGAGCTTTTATGTTGTGCAGACATCCAGAACAGTAGTGTAAATACTTACAAAGGGCTCTGTGCTTTTGCTTGCTTCCCACCTGCTATCTTTATGTGTGCTCCTTTTTTACAGTTTAAATACTCTGAATTTGAACATTATTTATATAAATTATTTCTTAATTCAGTTTCATTTATTATTCTATTCGTCTAATTTTTGTTCCATATTTAGAAGAAGACATTCAAAAACCAAATGTAAAATTCAGTGTTAAATACTTTCTATATTAGTTTCTTTATACTCCTTAATTACTTCCCTATATTTGCATTTTAAATATATGTGTTTTCCTTTGATAGTGACTGGTTTTAATCTGTGGGGATCAGTATTTGCAACAGGAATTGTTTGCACCTTCTATTGCACCCTGGTATGTATGAGTGTTTAAAGTCAAAAATCATTCATATGAAATATATTATGGTCAAGAAGCTTTTGCAACAGTTTCTCAGATATCTTGTAGAACCTTGTAGAGTTTTTCGAGGAGGTTACCAAGAAAGTTGATGAAGGAAAGGCTGTGGATGTTGTCTACATAGACTTTAGTAAGGTCTTTGACAAGGTCCCACATGGCAGGTTAATTCAGAAGGTTCAGACACTAGGTATCCATGGAAAGGTTGTAAACTGGATTCGAAATTGGCTGTGTGGGAGAAGGCAGAGAGTGGTAGTGGATGATTGTTTCTCAGACTGGAGGCCTGTGACTAGTGGTGTGCCTCAGGGATCTGTGCTGGGGCCATTGTTTGTTGTCTATATCAATGATCTAGATGATAATGTGGTAAATTGGATCAGCAAGTTTGTTGATGATACTAAGATTGGAGGCGTAGTGGACAGTGAGGAAGGCTTTCACAGCTTGCAGAGGGATCTGAACCAACTGGAAGAATGGGCCAGAAAATGGCAGATAGAATTTAATGCAGACAAGTGTGAGGTGTAGCATTTTGGAAGGACCACTCAAGGTAGGACATACACAGTAAATGGTAGGGCACTGAGGAGTGCAGAGGGACAAAGGGATCTGGGAGTTCAGATACATAATTCCCTGAAAGTGGCATCGCACGCAGACAGGGTTGTAAAGAAGGCTTTTGGCATCCTGGCATTCTTAAATCAAAGTATTGAGTACAGGAGTTGGGATGTTATGGTGTGGTTGTATGAGACATTGGTGAGGCCAAATTTGGAGTATTGTGGTCACCTAACTATAGGAATGATATTTGTAAGATTGAAAGAGTGCAGAGATTTACTAGAATGTTGCCGGGTCTTCAGGAGTTGAGTTACAGGGAAAGATTGACCAGGTTAGGACTTTATTCCTTGGAGCGCAGAAGAATGAGGGGAGATTTGATAGAGGTTTACAAAATTATTAGGGGTATAGACAAAGTTAATGCAAGTAGGCTCTTTCCACCTAGATTAGGAGAGATAAGTACAAGAGGACATGGCTTTTGGGTGAAAGGGGAATAGTTTAGGGTGAACATTAGGGGGATCTTCTTCACTCAAAGAGTGGTGGGAGTATGGATTGGGCTGCCATCTGATGTAGCAAATGTGGGCTCACTCCTGAGTTTTAAGAATAAATTGGATAGATACATGGACGGGAAAGGTCTGGAGGGTTATGGATTGGGTGCAGGTAAATGGGACTAGCGGAATACCGTTTCGGCACAGAAGGGCCGAATGGCCTGTTTTCTGTGCTGTAGTGTTCTGTGGTTCTATATCCTGTTGAACTTGAATTTAAAATAAAAATTCTCCTGTTGCTTGTTTGATCTTATGGAGATAAATGCTCACAATTTTTGGTCATTCATTAAAAAACTATAAACTGCTACTTTGTGCTTAACCTGTCAGCTCTGAATGGTAATAATCCTAAATAGGGGACAACTTCAATTAGTCGGACAGGGAATTAAGAACACATTACCATAGCCAGAAGTAACCACTGGGGCTCTCTCAATGGATGATATATCTACCCAAGCAGGTAGGAGCTTTGTGAGGATTGGAGTTACATTACATCAACAGCCAGTGGGAAACACAAAGAGACCCTCTACTTGGTCAAAACATTTCCTTCATGGGTTCAGGAAGAACAGGAACAACTCTACAGTCTCCACAAGAAAGTTGTGATCTGTATCATCCGTTGTCTCCCACTCTCCATCCCCGCCCCCACTCTGCTTTCCTGCAGCCCCCTCCCGCCCCACTTTCCTGAAAGACTGCAGATGGCCAGCACCTGATTGACCCTCTCCTGCCAGCAACAGTCTCCATCCTCTTGCCACCCATTCCAGGTCCAAAGTGGGTTAGTAGCATTTCAACGGTATAGTCCTTGTGGCATCCTGCTGTTTCTGATGGATAGGAACTTAACCCTATGGAGTGGTTTCCCAAACCTCCTTGGACATTATAACGTATCATGTCAGCATGTAAAATAGGGAGCTACTGTAATCTTGTCAGTTTGCTACTGTAAGATTGGATTAAAATTAACTCCAAAAACCAGAAGGAAGTTTAAAATGCTAAAAATCTAAACCTCACCTGCATTAGAGTCCACCTCATCCCATTACCATGCTCTCCAGTTTTTATGAAGATGAGACAAAGATGAGTGACCAATCTCTTCATGGGAGATGCGATGAACTTTGAATTATTATAAATGAATCTGTCTGACTTAATTGATTCTATCTTGAATCACTGTCGGTTTCGGGAATCAGGACGAGTGAAAGGTTGAAGTGATGAGCATAAGTGACTTGACATTATTGCTTAAGGGCTGGAGTAGCAGGAATGTTTCCTCTGGGTGCTGCAACTTTATCAATGAACGTTCCTGCATCATGATCCACAACCCTGCTGATCACCATCTTCTCTCTCTCTGCAACCTGACCTCCCCCTCCCCCCCGCACTATCCCACCCGCCCCACCATGCCTCCCAACCTGTTCAGGTTTGCTTGGCAGTGTTTTCCTAAATACAGGATTTCTCACTCAACAAGGAAACCCCACCTCACCCCCATTCAAACAGGCTAGGTACGGATAGGAAACTTGAAGCAAGTAGTTAATATGTTACTGCAGATAAAATCGACAGAACATCCCTAGAAATATAAGCACTTTAAAGAAGTGACCAGTGAAATAGCTGATTGTGATATAATTTCCAAAATTCTCAAGATGTGGGGAAAATTCTATTTGATAACAATAACAAAATAACATTTGTAACTCTTTATTCAAAAATAGAAGACAGAAAGTGAAAAAAAAACTATAGGTGGTTACCTTAAAGTCATCACAAAAATGTTAGAAGCTACTTTCAAAGATTATATCGTTGATAAAATTCAAGGTAATCAGGCAAAGTCAACCATGAAGAGGGCTCAGGGAGATTCACCTGGATGTTGCCTGGGATCGAATGTCTCAGTTCTAAGGAAAATCTGGATGGGCTGGTTTTGTTTCCCTTGGAGCGGAAGACACCGAGAGGCGACCTTATAGAGGTGTACAACATAATGAGGGGCATAAAAAGGGAAGGCAGTAGTAACACTTTCCCCCATTGCAGACATGTCTGTAACCATGGGGTGTGGGTTTAAGGTAAGGAGGAGGAGGTTTAGAGGGAAAACAAGGAAGAACTTTTTCACCCAGAGGGTGGTTGGAGTTTGGAAGGCACTGCGTGAGAGGATGGTGGAGGCTGAGACTCTCACAACATTCAGTAAGTATCAAGACGAGCATTTGAATGGGCAAGGCAGAGAAGGCTACAGACTAAGTGCTGGTAAATGGGAATAGTGTAGGTGTGTAGCTGATGGTCAGTTTATACAAGATGGGCTGTGCTATATTACTCTATGGCTCTCTGGTGTTGTGAAGGGAAATCATATTTGACAAATAAGTTACTTTGTAGAAATAACTTCTGTGCTGTGGATAAAAGGAAACTGGTGGATGTACTATACTTGGATATCCAAAAAGTATTTGATAATGTGATGCATTGTTGATTATTGTGGAAAATTAAAGCTCATGGCACAGGAGGTAAGATACTGCTATTGGCTGGCTAACAGAGCGTGCATAAATTAGTCTTTTTCTCTGGTTGGCAAGATGTATTGAGTGATGTACCACAGGGATCATTTTGGGGCTTCAGCTTTTCACAATCTATATAAATAGCTTGGATCAAGGCACCTTGGTTTAGTTGTTACATTTGTTGTTGGCACAAAAATAGGTAGGAAAGTAAGTTGTGAGCTGAACATAAGGAGGATAGGCAAGGATATAGATAGATTAAGTGAGTGAGCAAAGATCTGGTAAATGGAATACAATGCAGGAAAATGTGAATATGTCCTCTTTGGCAGAAAAAATAAAAAGAAGCATATTTTCTAAATGGAGACTGCAGAGCTCTGAGATGCAGAGAGATTTGGATGTTTGAGTGAAAACAGCTAGTGTTTTTGTTCAATAAATAATTAGGAAAGCTAACAGAACATTGTTCTTTACTGGTAGTGGAATAGAATACAAATGTAGCACAGTTTTGCTTCTGTTACAGAGTGCATTGGTGAGACTACATCAGGGGTACTGTGTTCAGAATTGATCTCCTCAGGGTTAGAAGCAGTTCAGTGGTGTATTCAATTAGTACCTAGAACAAATGGATAGTCCTTTGAGAAAAGGTTGGACAGACTAGGCTTGTATCCACTGGAGATTAAAGGAGTGAGGGGAATGATTGACATACATAAGATTCTGAGACGAGGTGGAATATCTTTTTCTCTCTCAGAGGATTGAGAGTCCTTGGAACTCAGTTCCTCAAAGGGCAGTAGCAAATGAGTCTTTGAATATTTTTAAGGCATTGGTAGATACATACTTGATAATCATGGGGATGGAAGGTCATTCCAGGTAGACAGGATTGTTGCGTTGAGGATACAATGGAATTGGCCATGATCTTATTAAATGGTAAGGCAGGGTTGAGGGGTAGAAATGTCTCGTCCTGCTCCTGTCAGATTACAGAATTAGTATCCAGAGGCCTGGGCTCCTGATGCAAAGACACAAGTTTGAATATCACCTTGGCTCATGGGGAATTTAAATTCAAGTAATTAAGTAAATCTGAAATAAGCAGCTAGTCTCAGTAAAGATGACCATAAAACTTCTATTTTGTTTTAAAACTTATGTGGTTCACTAATGTCTTCCTCACTTTTTCATCTTCATCTCTCTGGCATGTATGTGACTCCAGACTTACCAATGTGACTTACCGCCCTCTGAAATGACCGAACAATTCACTCAGTGGGGCCATTAGGGATGAATAATAAATGAATCCAGACCCAGTCAGTGATGTCCACATTCCACAAACAATTTGAGAAAAGAACAACAATGGCACAGACTGGCAAAGCTGCTGGCTCACAGCTTCAGCGATTTGGGTTCAGTCCTGACCTCCAGCCCTGTAGGGTTTGCACCTTCTCCCTGTGCCCGCATGTGTTTCCTCTACATCCCAAAAACGTGTCAGTTGGTAGGTCAATTGGCCACTGTAAATTGCCACTAGTGTGTAGGTGAGTGGTAAAATCTGGGAGGTTTTGCTGGGAATGTGAGGAGAATAAAATGGGTTTAAAGTAGGATTCATGTAAGTAGGTGCTTGATGGTCAATTCGTACTCAAACTATTTCTCCTTGAGGATTAAATCTCACATCTGGTGTTAATGCTTTGTTCCTTTATCAGGGAGGTTTGAAGGCAGTGGTGTGGACAGATGCTTTCCAGATGGTCGTGATGGTATTGGGGTTTTTAACAGTTCTCATCCAAGGAACTATCAAACTAGGAGGGAGTAGCAACACGTGGAAGATTGCAAAGAATGGCCAAAGACTCAATATATTTGAGTAAGTAGCCTCACGCAAGCAGCACTGTCAGACATCATTGAAAAAGAGATTATAACTTCATCAGAGGACAGTTTGCTGGAGTATGGGGTTCCCCTTGATATTGAGAAGCAAGCCTAGAATCTCCTAGTTTGTCAAGAATTTACCAACCACAGGTGATGAATGTCACTCGAAGGAGCCTCATTCATGGAGCTGAAAGCATTTTCTTAACTCATACCTGGCATGGATGTTAAAGAAACTGAGCTTAGAAATGTCTGGGCCATGAATCCAGCAGGTAGATCTTGAAAGTACCCGCTGCTGCTTGTACTATCCGCAGAAAAACACACCTCAGCTACTACAGACACATTTCCAGCACCTGCTATTCCATCTTGTAATGGAAAAACCTTGAAGTGGGGTTGTAATTCCAAACAGGTGGAAAGTTAAGTTCAATTCAACTTCATTATTAGCAAAAATGTTCATAGCTAAGGACTAAACTGAACCTGGAGCCTGGATAACAATTAATTGTTTCTTGAAATAAATTTAATTAATAATAATCTGCTTGACTTTGAATTAGTTTTTCAGTAGATCCTCTGAGGCGCCACACCTTTTGGACACTGACAGTAGGAGGCACATTCACTTGGCTGGGAATCTATGGAGTGAATCAGTCCATTATCCAAAGATGCATTTCATGCAAATCAGAAAGACATGCTAAAATGTAGGTGCAAAGTGTTTCACTTCCATATCACATTCATAATTCCAAAAGTCCTTTTTGGGTTTTTTTTGTGCTCAGTTTTGAGAGAGATGTTAGTGCTTTAGACTGAAAGTTCTTTGATTAGGTTCCACTGACAAGGCTCAAGTATGTCATCCTGTCAAGCCTTCTGAGGCATGCCTTTGGGGTCCAATTGCTGGGGTACTGAGGTGGCTGATGAAGCCAATGAGTGACCTGCAGATTCTACCACTGGTAGAGCAGGAGGCAATTGGTTTGGTGAATGGTATGTTCCATTCACCATTTATGCTAGGCTTCTATGTGCTTCTGACAAATGACTATAATGAATATGATAGGCTGCATGATGGCTCTGTGGGTAGCACAACTGTCTCACAGCTCCAATGATCCGAGTTTGACCCTGACCCACTGTCAACGTGGAGCCTGCACATTCTCCCTGTGACTGCATTGGTTTCCCCCAGGTGCTTTGGTTTCTTCTCACATCCAAAGGACGTGTTGGTTGTTAGGTTAAGTGACCACTGTAAATTACCCCTTGTGTGGGTGGATGGTGAGAGAATCAGGATGGGTGGGAGTTGATGGGCATGTGAGTGAGAATAGATTTCAGGGAAATGTGGGGGAACGGGATTGATCTGAGAATACTCAAAGGGCTGATAAACAATTTCAATAAATATTCTTGCAGTGCCAGACTTTCTGCCCATTTCCCCAATATCTCCAGCTCACCACCAGGCTATTTACCATTGCTAAATTACTGAGTACATTTTGAAAACATGTGAGATGCTTTCAATCAAAACTCAATGCTACAAATTTTAGAAAAACGGATCTGTTTTGCTGTACTATTTCAAAGAAGCTGGAATTGCTTGTAATGGTGATTCCAATGAAGACCTTAATTTCTGCCCTAGGGCACTGTATCTGAATTTGCTTGGACTCTGGGTGATCCTTGTCTGCGCGGTGTTCTCAGGGCTGGTTATGTACGCCTTCTACGTAAATTGTGATCCGTGGACTGCAGGATTCATTTCAGCATCAGATCAAGTGAGTATTGATGTTCTGCTAACACAACAAAATGCACTAAATTGGTGGAGTATAATATAAACAATATGAGATACCAATTATCATGTGACATGAATCTTCTACAAATTCATTGGTGCAATCACAAAGGTTAGTAGAAACTATCAGGGTAGACAAGACAACTCAATGGGCATGGTGTGCTTCCTGCCTTCCATTACATGAGGGCAACTTATTTTAATACTTGTCCTCAAATCCTGCAGGTTGTTTGTATCATACGGAAAGGAAATGATTACCTCCTGCATTTATTTATTTCAGATGCATATTATTGAAGCATATTTAATTTAATTTTAATCTTAATTAACATCAAAATTATTGATACCCGTGAAGAACATGACTAATTCTCCATTTACACTGGTGTTTTTATAAGTGTAATCTAACTTCAAAGCTGCTGGCTACACTGGCAGTGGAGTATTAACGTAATATGGGTTGGACAAATAACAGTGTAGTGACTCCTGATCTGGGCTAATTTTGAAGCAGAATCCAGCTCCTTGCTTCAATAAGTGACATTATGTTTTGAGTACTTTAACCACTTAAACTGATCTGTGGTTGGAATACACAAATAGTGCAGCATTTCCTGCACATGGGTACACAAATCAAGATGCTACTTAACACACGTTTAACCTGCAAAGTTTAGGTGGAGTGAATATGCAGTGGCCAGTGCATTGGTGATGACATTGCCCTGTGGGGAAAGAATTTCAATTGGCAATAATATTGAATGAACAGTGTTCCTGTGATGTTTCATTTGTTCATATAACATAAATTCCAGATTGATGTTGACTTTGGAATCTTCAAAATAAAGGAAATGGCAAATTGACCAAACCTTCCTGATGCCCCTCTCTCAACATAGTTTACCACATGCAACACCGACTGCATAATGATTGCCATTCCTTATGTCACATTGATGGACAGTATTGTAGTCAAGAAGCAAGTTCATTAATAGCTGGAAATGGGAGAACAAAGGGACTTGTAGAGGCTGTGATATAAAGGTCAAAATGCCCAGCAGATCAGGCAGTCAGTGATGAGAGAAAAACTGAGTTAATATCACATATGGATTTGGGGTTTTGAGTTAATATTATGTGTAGATAACTTCACCACAGAAATCACCACTTTTGATAGAAACAGAAGAGACAAGTTACCTAACATCATTACATTCAGTAATGAGTCCTGAAGGCTGCCACATGCCCAGGCAGAAGATGAGGTGTTCAGAGATGGAGTGGAATGAAGAATTAAATTGACATTTCCAACATTTTCTGCTTTTAATTTCAGACTTCCAGCATCTGCAGTTCTTTTTTTTTAAATTTTCAACCAATGTTTAAAAGAAATGTTTTTTTTTCACACTTTTAATGTTTCTTTTCTTTTTTGAAGTTAATGCCATATTTTGTTATGGAAATACTGGGGCACCTTCCAGGACTCCCTGGACTCTTTGTGGCCTGTGCATTTAGTGGCACACTTAGGTACGTACACAGGAATTTTTGTGGGAAAATCTCTCACTGAAATAGTAACATCAAAGCTCAATGATGGGTTGTGAGCACTTTGTAATGATCTTGGTTTCCTTCTTGGTCCCCAGCACTGTTGCTGCCAGTATTAATGCCCTTGCAACTGTAACATATGAAGACTTTGTTAAACAATGTTTCCCCAATGTGTCAGACAAGAGGAGCACTTGGATCAGCAAAGGCTTGTGTAAGTACTTTCAGAAATTATAAATTCGTTCTTAAAGTGGATCTCAACCTGACATAACCTCATCCAGACATTCTGAATTATGTGCCTCTGTGCTGTGAGTTGATTGAACTTGTTCAGCACAGTTTGTCTAATGAGAAATTCTTACCGACTTTGCTCACTAATTTCTGATTAATACAACATTACTGACCATGACAACATTACTGACTTAACATTACTGAGCTTTGCCCTGTTGATTAATACATAGTTATTTTACATTTATGTGGCATAGTAACAGAGCACAAGCTGAAAATGTATCTTTGCAGGACCACTTTCCAGGATCAAAAAGATGATCTCCTGGCTTTGTCTGTCTGGCTATATTCTGGGATTTTCTAAAAGGGTAGCAGGGATTGAAAGGGGAAGCACATCAAAGAAAAGTGAAATCTTAATATTTCCCACCTTACTTTCCTAGTTCATTCACCTGACAAAAATTTGAGTCCAGCTAAACTCTATCGCCCATATCAGAACTCACATGAAGACTCATTCACCCCTTATTCCTGTGTTTACTAATCATCGCTGACTCCCAAGTCAACACTGGCTCAATTTCCAAATTTTTATCCTTATTTCTAAAACTCAACCCTGAATATCTCTACAATCTCAAATTATACAGTGCTCTGAGATATCCATGTTCCTTCAGTAGTAGCCTCTTCAGAATCCCCAATTTCAAATCCATCACCACTGATGGCTGAGCCTTCTGCTGCCTTGGACCTAATCTTGGAATCCCTGCCCCAGACATCCCTACCTCTCTACTCGCACCCCCTCCCCCAACCCATCCTTCTTCAACCTACCTCTTTGCCCAAGCATTTGCTCACCTGTCCTAATATCCCACATACCTTAATGTCAATTTTTATCTGGCAATTATCCTTGTGAAGAGCCTTGTATTTTCAGCAGCATGTCAACGGGAGCTGATGCAATTATGATTACCACTTGTCAGAATTGGAGAGGGTATTGCATCCAATCTTAGTCTGACACCTTTGTCCAGCTCTCCCAGATCACTGGGCCATAAAAATGGCAAGAAACAAGGCCGTGGAAGTCATTCATAAAGGTGTAGTGCAGGAACTTTGAAAGTTTGAAATCTTCCTCTTAGTGTTTTGGGGTATTGCACAGCTGGCTTTGAAACCAGTAGCCTATTCATTTTCTGCTTCAGTGGTCAACTTTCTTTCCCTTCCTCTATGGTTCAAGACACAAACAAGGAATTGATTTGTGTCAGATTAATACTGGAACTGCAGAAAGTGCCAGAAACATCTAGAACATGCCAGCATCTATGAAGAAAAAGAAAAACAACAGAGTTAACATTTCATAGCAAAGACTCATCATCAGTTCTGAGAAGGACAGCAAATAAATTTTCTCTTTCCTAGTTCTGATGAATGGTCATCTATCTGAAGTGCTAGCTCTGTTTCTCCATCCACAGATGCTGCCTGACCTGCTGAGTGTTTCCAATATTTTTATTTGGGTTTATTTTAGCTATTTCTGATAGCTGGCACAGATACAATAGTCTGAACAATCTCCTGTAAATGTCAATGGAGGTGTGTGAAATGGTTGCTATTAGACTGGCTGTGTATTAAACACCTGGCTTGACTTTTTTCATTTCAGTCAGGCAAGGTGTGGAGCATGGAACTGATCCAATCACACCAATTTCACACACCAACTGACACTGGAAGTTGTCCTCCAGGACTCTTCCAATCGGTGAAGGACTAGGCAGTTCTTGGGAGTTTCCCACTGATGCAAAAGATGAAAAACTAAAGTTCAATTTTCATAACACAACATGATATTCAGGATGTGGGCCAACATTTTGCTCAATGGTAAAGTACTAACATTCATAATTTTCAAACGGGTGTTATTTCCCCGATGAATAGATTCTAATCTCCATTACTAACACTGTTTTACAGGCATAGTATTTGGTGTTGCCTGTACTTCAATGGCAGTTGCAGCATCTTCGATGGGAGGGATTATTCAGGTAAGTGAAGTGCAATAAAAGGCAATGGACTAAGAATTGGTATGTGGATTAAGGCAGACAGCCTATTATTGGCAGACAAGAACACAATGCACCAAGTGACATCCTTCTGTGCTATGAATTTCTGCAATTCTGAAGCCTCTTCATTGTTCTGAAAAAAAAACTAATTTCTGCATTCCTGGTCTGTTTTAGATTGTGCTCTAACTCAATGTGTTTCTTCTCCAATACAACCCCATCACTTTTATTGGGTGTCTTGAAGGTTTTGTGCTTCATTTGCTACACACAGGGGGATGGTAAGGTCAATCGTATGGTGGAGGCACAGCAGTTAAATTACTGGTTTAATACAGGCCTTCCCCAGATTATGGCGGGGTTCTGTTCCTGTGAACTGTTCATAACCCAAGCAGTTCGCAGGTTGGAAATACGGCCGCAAACTGAGTTCCTACAGAGCAGAAGGTGCCTGCAGCCCCACAGCAGCCGGCATATACATCCTGCCAATTGCTCGTTCATATGTACGGGTTGTACATAAATCAGGTATTGGTAAGCAAGGAAGGAACAGTATACAGAGGTCTGAATTAACAATCCAGAGAATGGAGTTCAAATCTCAGCATGGCAGCTATTGAAATTTAACTTAATAATCCGGAAGTTGGAAAAACAACAGTGAATTTTAATAATTATGACCACAAAACTACCAGATTGTTGTTAAAAGATCCCATTCCGTTCATTAATGTCCTTCTAGGGAAGAAATTTGCCATTTTCACTTGGTCTGGCCATCAAAAATGCTCCATGTTACCATTAAACCCTCATTTGCATGGGTTCTCATTAATTAAGCCACTGTTCTTAACCTACCGTTCTGTCAGCGGAGAGGACTCTTCCTGACATTTTGTCTGGTGCTGAATGTCAACGCAGAGATAGCAGCTTTTACCAGTTCAGCTGGCAAACCATTGACTCTCTAGAAATGTAAGGCTGTTCACTGACAGAACATCATTGGGTTCTACAGATGATCAGCTTTTTACAAAGAGAAAGCTTACACTGGGGTGCAGTCGATTCCATGTTTGAGATTTGAGAGGACTTTGGCACTGAAAATGTACCATAACACTTCTGCAGAGAGCCATATCATCATAACTAAACATGTTCTCTGACCCAGGTCCTTTGAGCAATGCATCTTCCAGATGCTGCACCTGAGTAATCGGGGAGAACCCAGTTTCATGGTGGGACATTAAATTTGAACTATCATTCCCCACCCCATTCCCTCCCTTTAATGCATTCAAATCAGGCCTGTCAAGTGCTTCAGCAACTTGAGCAACGAACAATGTGCTGGAGGAACTCAGCGGGTCGAGGAAAGGAATTGTCAACATTTCAGGTCAAAACTCTGCATCAGGACTAAGAGTGGGGAGAGGAGATGGCCAGTATACAGACTCCAGCAGCAGCAGTCTCTTGTGGCTTCAGCAAGATGTTTGGACAATAGAGATAACTGACAAAGAAAGGCAAAAAAACAAATAAAATCTGAAATTAAAAGCAGAAAACACTGGAAGAGAATAACAGAGTCAACAGTTCAGGTCGATGACCTTTCATTAGAACAAATTAAAACCTGCTTTAATTTGTAGAGGAAATGGATGGGTGAAGAGAACAGAGGGAATTTCTGTGATAGAATGTAGAGTGAGTGGTACAGATGTTCCTTCTGAGAGAAGGTGGTGAAATCTCGCAGCTTATCAGCCCAGAGGAGAGATAGAAAGCAGTGTGGTTAATGGGAATCTGAAATAAAAGAGGATGTTGGGAATACCCTGCAGGTCAGGCAGCATTTGTGGAGAGTGAATAAGTGAATTAATGTGTCAGATTGCTGACTCATCAGAAATGGCCAGTTCTGATACAGATGGGAAAAGCTGGCTATCTGAAATTGTTGACTTCAATGTTGAATCCTGGGAGCTCTAATTTGTCTGGTTGGAAAATGAGCTACTGTTCCTTGAACTTATATTGGGATTCACTGAAGCACAAGAAGAGGTCAGTGGAAGATAGTGAGTGAACAGAAGGGAAATGCCACTAGATCTTGCTTTCATTTATATATTGTCCTTCACCTATGAAGTAGGCACACTTCCTTAGGCACTACCATTAACTGTGTATGTCTTACCTTTGTTTTCCTTCCCAAAATGCATTCATTGATTTAAATTAATTAAATGAAATCAATTTACTCCTGACTTAATTGTCAGGATTAAATTCCATTTGTCATTGCCTCGCCCAATTTTCCAGCTGTAGCCTTAGACAATCTTCCCCACTATCTACACCACCACATTTCACATCATCTGCAAGCTTACTAATCATCCCTCTTACATTCACATCTGGGTCAATGAGGACAGTCCCGTTTGTGGACCTTGGGGAGGTGGTAGAAAGAGGCTGTACATTGTTGGGAGGCTATGAGGCTATTGAAGGGAGATAGAACATAGAACATTATAGCATCAGACAAGGCCCTTCAGTCCACAGTCTGCGCTAAACATGATACTGAATTTAACTAAATCTCTTCTGTCTGTACGTGATCCATACTACTCCATTCCCTGCATATTCATGTGTCTAACAGCCTCTTAAACACCACTATTGTATCTACTTCCAAGATCTCCAGAGGAAATGAGGTTGGTGGCTCTCTGGGAGGTATTGGCCTGATGTTCAGTGTTGGCGTTACAGTCCATGAGGAGGTATCAGAGAGTCGGCACTCGTATTTCCACACAACATTGGCAGGAGCCTATTTCACCCCATCAAGTCTACGCAACTCACACAGAAATCCCTTTCTTCATTAATGTTCCCTGTAACCGAATCTCACCATATTCCCATCAACTCCTCCCAGATTTTACCATTCACTTGCACACTATGTTAGGAGAAACTGAAACACGCGGGGAAAATGTGGAAGCTCCACACAGTCAGCACCAAAGGTCAGGGATGAACCCAGGTCTCTGGAGCTACCAAGTAGGAGCTCTGCCAGCTGTGCCACTGTGCCGCCCTTCAACAATTCTTCCAGGTGAAGCAGATTGCACATGTTCCAATTTACTGCATTTGGTGTCCACGCTGTGGTTTCCTTTAATTGGACAAATCTAACATGGATTGTACAACTGCATTCAATCCACATGGGTGACCTGATCTTCCAATCATGTGTTAATTTATTTCCCACCTCACTCCAGCCTCACCGTCTTTAGCCTCTTACGCTGTTCCAACCAAGAAAAAGTACTTGATCATCTGACTTGGCATGTTACAGCTCTTGACACTTAATATGGAATTTTAAAATTGCAGATATCAAGCCTTTTCTATTTCATCAACCAGTTTTTCTCTCTCCACAGATGCTGCCCAATCCGCTGAGTACTTCTAACATTTCCTTATTTCAGATTTCCAAAAAGTGCATTGTTCTGTATCTCAAGGTTTCAACATTATTTTCTTTTCTCCAGCTACTCTGTTTTCATTCATCTCCTTCTATTTACATCTCTTCCAGCGAGATCAGGGGCGATCAATAAGCCTCAGCACCCTTCCTCAGCTGGCACCACTTATGTCATTCTGTCTCTCCTCGTCTCCCAAACACCTCCACCCCTTCCCCTTTGCCGCAACTTAATACTTACCTGATTTCTAACTTAGGCTAGTTCTTATGGAAGTACATCAACCAGAAATGTTAACTCCGTTTTCCCCTTTCTAAAGATGCTGCTTGACCAGCTGAGTATTTCCAGCATTTCTTATTTTTGTACCACTGCTAAGGATGTCCATTCCATCCATATTTCTTCCCTAACTTTTTCACTGGCCCTTCCTCTTCTGCCAAGGTTGAAACTAGAATACCATTGAATAAATAATGTGCACACTGACACCCCAAGGACCGCAGTCTTGTGGCACACTCAGGTGCCTCCTTAGGGCACACTGGCTCATTTGTACCAGCACATCCACCTTGATTTCATTTCAAACCAATATTCACTGACTTCTTTTTTCCCCAATCATTTGCTGCTGCAGTCTGAGCTGTTTGTTCCAGCTCTAAACCAACACTGAGTACAATGGGTAAAGGAGCCAAAGTAATAACATTTGAGTGAAATGCAAACTGATATGTAATGCTAAGTCCACCTGATATAACTCGAGTGTTTATACATTTGTAATGGACAGTTATAGGAATGGCATATGGCTAATGTTAATTACTCTGGTATACATAGCTGCCTGTTGTAATTACACATATTGAAAGTGGTTGAGCACTGGGTATCATTTTAAAATTCAAGATCCTAGCTCTCTTCTGGGTGGCACAGCAGCACAGTTAGTAAAACTGCTGCCTCACTACTTCACTGACTTGGATTCAATCCTGACCTTGGATGCTGTCTGTATGGAATTTGCACGTTCTCCCTATGAACCTGTAAATTTCATCCAGATACTCCAGTTTCCCCTTCAACCCAAGATGTGTGAGTTGGTAGGTTAACTGGCCACTGCAAATTGCCCCAGGTGTGTAGGTGAGTGGTAGAATCTGGGGGGAGTTGATGGGGATGTGGGAAGAATAACGTGGGGCATAATTTTAAGGTGATTGGAGGAGGATATAAAGGGGATGTCAGAGGTAAGTTTTTTTACACAGAGAGTGGTAGGTGCATGGAGTGCACTGTTGGCAGAGGTTGTGGGGGCAGGTATATTAGGGACATTTAAGAGACTTTTAGGTAGCCATATGAATGATAGAGAAATGGAGGGCTATGTGGGAGGGAAGGATAAAATGTCAGCACAACATCGTGGGCTGAAGGGCCTGTACTGTGCTGTAATGTTCTATGTAATAAAATCAGAGTAATGTGAGATTATTGTAAATAGGTGGTCGATGGTCAGTGTGGACTTGGTAGCCAAAGGGCCTGTTTCCATGTTGTATGACACTATGGATCTAACAGTAGATGCTAACCAGCCAAGCCCATGGGATTTAAGTTCTTATCCTGCATCATCTTCAGTGGCTATGACTAAAATCATGAAAAGAAGGCAAATGAGCTCATCAAATCTGTAGTGGCTCTCACTCTTCAAATAGAGTTATGTAATAGGTAATCTGCCCCTCCACTCTATTTGTTAACAATTTACCTTGCAGGTACCCAAACTACACTTAACATTAAGGATCGTCTTTCAATCTTCTTAATTCCTTTCATCTGGACAAGTTGAGAAGAAGGGTCTCGACCTGAAACATCAACTGGTCCATTTCTCTCCACAGATGCTGCCTGCCCGCTGAGTTCCTAGAGCTTTTAGTGTGTTGCTCCAGATTCCATTATTTGCAGTCTTGGGTGCCTCCTTAATTTCTTTAATGCTTTCTATTACTTAATTGAGATGAACTCTTATATCAATCGACAATCTCCTGTTGTGCATGAGCAACTTACTGAGAAGTCTCCTTTCTGTGCTTGGATAGCTGAGCAATTCTTCCCTTACTGCACTTCTGGCCCTAATAAAATCAGTGATCATTTGCACAAAGAGTACAGGCTGCAGCAGCAAACAGAGGGAAGTGAGCGAATCTTTCAACTTCCAGTTCTGAATGGCTTTTGAGAGCATTGTCCAGTCTATTCATTCTCTCTACAGACTTTAACTGACTCATTATGTCGACATTTTGTTTTTTCTTTTAGACTTTCAGCAGCTGTTAATATTTTGTTTTTGATAAGTATGAAGGAAAACTGAGTGAGGAGGGATGGTTGACAAGATCAGATCAGAGGTGAGGTGACTCACTTTCTACCACTGCAAAGCTTTTCCATCATCTATTAGGCATAAATCAGGAGGTTGATGGAATACTGTCCACTTGCCTGGAAGAATACAGATCTGGCAACACTCAAGGTCTACACCATCCAGAATAAAGCAGCCCTCTTGAGTGGTATTCCATCTATCACCAGGGTATAGTGACAGCAATGTGTGCCATTTACAAAATACAATACAGTTACTCACCTAGGCTATGCCAATGCATTTCCCAAACTCCCAGTCTCAAGGGTACAAGGGCAGCAGGTGTCTGGGAACAATACTGCTTTCAGTCATCCCTCCCAATTGACAAAATGGTTCAACACAAGAACAAAACGTATTGATATAGTCTCCATGGATTTTAGTAAGGCCTTTGGATTAGTCTAGATTGGGTTTTCATGGTTCAATTGATGATGGGTCAAAGAGCTTGTTTCTGTGTTGTATGACACTATGACTAATGCAACCACGACAATTTAGTAAGAACCTGAGAGGCAACTTTTTCCACCCGGAGAGTGGTCTGTATATGGAAATGAGCTGCCAGAGGAAGTGGTTGAGGCAGGTACATCAACAACATTTAGAAGGTACTTGGATGGGTACCTGGATAGGAAAGGTTTAGAGGGATACGGGCCAAACGCGGGCAAATGGGACTGGCTTAGATTGGAATCTTGGTCGGCCTGGACTGGTTGGGCTGAAGGACCCATTTCCGAGCTGTATTAATCTGTGACTCTATGTCTCATATCATCCCGACTTAGAAATAGATTATTGTTCCTTCAGCATTGCTAATTCTAAATCCCGGAACCTCCCTCTCCCTCCCACCACCCTCTAACAATGCAGAGGGAGTGGCTTCTCCAGAAGGACTCCAGCAATTCAAGAAGCTACCCCATCACCTTCTCAAGAGAAACGAAAGGTTAGCAAGGAATGCTGACTTTTCTGGCCATGCCCACATCACATAAAAAGGATAATTATTTGAAAAAAAAGGACTTTCTGTGTTAACTTATGTAACTGTCTTCCTTTGGGTTGCAGGCAGCACTCAGTATTCATGGCATGTGTGGTGGGCCCATGCTTGGATTATTTTCACTGGGGATTTTGTTTCCTTGTGCCAACTGGATTGTAAGTATATAGCTTGTTCCCACACGAAGTTCAACACCTCCATTCTCCACAACATCAACCATGTGGCTCATGCTTACAGGGTGCTATCGGAGGGCTAGCAGTCGGTGTAACTTTATCCTTCTGGCCTGCAATCGGTGGATTTATTTATCCTGCATCAGTGTCAAAAACACTGCCACTACATTTAAGTACTAACAGCTGCTTGCCACTGAACATCTCAGATTTGTTATCCACACAGTCGCCAACCTTAACTCCTCAATGGAGAGACAGGTATGATTTTTGGTAAAATTAACATTTACTGTAATTATGTAAATATTAAATTATTAATTATTAAATAATGATACTGCACTTTTACATTGGCAGACCCATTCTGGCAGACAGCTTGTATTCACTATCGTATCTCTACTACAGTGCTTTAGGATGCTTGGGCTCATTGATAGCTGGGCTTCTCATAAGCTTCATATCAGGTTTGCTCCAAACTTTTTCAAGATCAATTAGTCTCTTGAGTATCTCACTTTTTCAGTTTTTCATTGATTGATTTACTTTTTAAATAGTTGCTGTGAATTTTTGTGTGAAGATTTTCAGTGGGTATGAATCAATCATTCAGATCCCAGGCTTGCAAGTGCACTGTTGATAGTTTGTAAGGAAAATGTTAATGCTTGACTTGTACTGCAAACTAATATCCCCAAAGTGAACTAATTGTATTGCCTTTTGGCAGATTTGTATTAATATTATATAAGGGAAACCAAATCCTGAACCAGTTCCATTAATCATACATATACATTTTTGGAGGTACGGGACACGTGCCATTACACAGAGCTGTAAGTGGTACAAATTTGATGGGGAATCTTTTCTCCATCTGCTGGAATAATACAAGAGAGGGCTGGCCATTGCCCTTAGTGTGTCCCAGGGCAGGTGAAAGGAAAGCACATTTGGAAGGCTGAGGTGGCCCTCAGATTTGGAACAGATAGGAGCATTACTGTGACTTCTTCAAAATTATTTTAAAAATTTACTGTTCTTTGGACATGAAAGCTGCTGAAGAATCTACAGGAGGAGAAAGGGGGATGTGGAGCTCCAACAGACCATGAGGTAAGCTCCTCGTTTGCATTGGTTTTATAGTTAGTAGCTATGAGGGAAACCCCTCTCACATGTGATCAAAACACGGGACATTAGCCTTTGAAAAAGATGGTTCTGTGCTTGCAATGTGGTAGCATTTCTACATCTATATCCAGCACTGATGACATTTGCAGTGCTTGGTGGAGCATCCACCTGATCACGTTACCCAATCATGGGCATCAATTTTAACAGTCTGAGCGAGCATAAAACATAGTGGCAAAGATAATGGCCGGGGGAGGTAAATGAGACCCAGCTCTAGTCTGGTTCCTGCATGGGAGTTTAAATTTGACCTCGCAGAAGCAAGTGTGAACCACACACAAATTAGACACATACATGAACAGATCTGCGTCTTTAATGAGGATCATAAACACTTGGGGGTATGAACTCTTAGTTGCCCCTCCTCCAATCTCACAGAACACAAAGATATAGTAATTGGACAGGCAGCCAAATAACAACCTAATCTCTCGCCAACCTGCCCAGTAGTGAAAATCACCCTTTAGTTTTTTTAATTGTGTAGGCAGAAATGGCATTAGTTTTCCAATAAATAAACAAGCATTATACTGTTTAGGTTGTAAAGAGATCGTGCATGATTGAATCTGGTCCAAAAGTTGCACTGATATTGCAGCCAATAGAAATCCAATGCAGATCCATTCTAACACACTGCCACTCAGAATAATGTGGCATCAAACAATTGAATAGAGGTAGAAATGGTACCACACTGGATGTAGAACAATTTTTTTCAAAGCATAATGTTCCATGTTTTGATCATATCTGAAAGGAGGTTCTCTTGTGACTACTGAAAAAGCTGTAAAACCATTGCAAAAAAAGAGCCCACCGCATGTTTAGATGCCCTCTATTGAAGCCCCACAACCCCATTCCCTTGCTTTAGATTTTTCAGCAGCTGCCATGTCCAAAGAACAATAAATTTATAAAATAACTTTGAAAAGTTACAGAAATGCTCTGTCCGGCTCCAAAGTTGGGGCCCACCTCAGCCTTCCAACTGCATTCTCCTCCCACCTGCCCTGGGACATCCCGCAGACCACTGCCAACCTTTCAGTGCACCCCTCAAGCACATCTCCCACTGGACTCTGGAATTAATAAACAGTTCAAAACTTCTCTAGTTGGATGTGCCAGCTGGGAAACCTGACAGATCTGCCTGCACAGCTCAATTATTCAGATGAGACTGCAGATTAACTTCCAGCAAACTTTGTTAATGCACAGATAATTCCCTGCTCTGATTTGATGTCTAAAACCTGGACCAGAAATATTTCTTTGCTAAAGGTCAATAAATGAAATGTCCAATAAATGTTCAAGGATATACCTTTGAAGTTTAGTTAGTCCCTACTCTAGATCAGATGAGATCAGATCTTTATTAGTCACATGTATATCAAAACACACAGCATCTTTTGCATAGATTGTTCAGGGGGCAGCCCGCAAGTGTCACCACGCTGCCGGCGTCAGCATAGCATACCCACAACTTCCTAACCCGTATGTCTTTGGAATGTGGGAGGAAATTGGAGCACCCAGAGGAAATCCACGCAGACATGGGGAGAACGTACAAACTCCTTACAGACAGTGGTCGGAATTGAACCTGAGTCGCTGGCACTGTAAAGCGTTACACTAACCGCTACACTACCGTGCCTGCCAGATTTGCAATACCATAGGATAATAATAATAGCAAGTTGTTGATAATGTTGATGATATCTGACCTTGTAGCAGATTGAAGTGGGGCCTCAAGATTCCCCTCTAAGCTAATACCATTTGCCTGCATTTGGCTCATATCCCTCTAAACCTTTCCTCTCCATGTGCCTGTCCAAGTGGCTTCTAAATGCAAATGGATTCTCCTTTTCTCTGGAGTGGTGGAGACTGAGGGGAGATTTGATAGAAGTTTATAACATTATGCGAGGCATAGATAGTGGAGACAGCCAGTACCTTGTTCCCAGGATTGAAATGTCTGGTACCAGAGGGCGTGTATTTAAGATGAGAGGGGGAAAGTACAAAGTAGATGTGTGAGAAAGTGGTGAGTGCCTGGATTGCACAGCCAGGGGTGGTAGTGAAAGCAGACAGCATAGGAGCATTTAATACACTCTTGGATAGGCACACGAATATGCAGAGAAGGGTCAATATGTGGAGAAGAGGGATCAGATTAATTAGGAGTCATTGGTTTAAGTAGTTCAACCCAACATGGCGGGCTGAAGGGCCTGTCCCATCGCTGTACTGTTCTATGTCCAATGTGCAGCTTCAAATTAGTTCCATGAAAAGGAAGATCAGGCAGGAGTGCAATAGAGTCAGCCACTACCACCAGCATGAAAATGGAATGTTAATACCCACCTCACTACAGGCTTGGCTTCAACTTTTGCACTGTTACAGGATCCAGAATTTCAGTCAAAGCTTCAATGATTATAAGAACTCATGAACCTCTTTTGAAGCAGAGTTATTGTCTTTTCAATTTAGCACTACTCTCAGGATTAAGCGCAACATTTGTTTCTGTCAGAAATGTCCTAGATACAAGGCTACAAATCTTGGTCTCATACCAAGTGCCAGAACTCCTGTGCCACTTTAATGAATTACACTGTTTTTTTTTGTATGATGGTGTAAAATAAAATATTCTCAACAGATACTAACATTTCTTGTGCTTAGCTGGGAGGTGATTTTATAATCTGCCAATCCTTAATCAGGTTTATAAACCACTAGTGAACAATAAAATTAAGAAGAATAAAGAAAAGAAAATGGAAACACCAAAAACTTGTGTAGGCTAGATATGAATCTTTTAACGACTGAAATGTTGCATCAATATTGGCATCTCATTTTCTAGAATAAAAATTAGCTCATAAATAAGAATCAAGTACATATGAAAAATGATCCTTGCGAAATCAAGTCTCTTCCAGACTATAAGTGATAACAGTCCACAACATGGATACCCAGGAGCAGATCACTCAGGATGAATAGTAAATTGCATTTGAAACGGGTGTAAAATAATCCTGAGATAATCTATTGAATTGCTGTGTTCCTTTCCAGGATCCAAAGACACTGCTATTGTGAGGCCAACACTCATCAGACCAGTCTCCAATCTGTTTTGCTTTTGGTCAGATAAATTCAGGAAGATGTGTGGGTCTGGAATACAGCATGGACAGAAAAACAGTGCAGAGGTTGGAATTTTACTAAGCATCCTTTATGCCATACATTTGACAAGAACCGCATATGATATTGCACAAAAAAGCATTATTTTGAATTCATCTTTTATCTACAGAAAGTTAAAATAAACCCCAGCTTCCTGTTCTGAAAGTATAGGGTCTTGCACTTCTAATGCAGTTTAGACACATACACTCAATTAGAAATGTGTGGATGGCATTGGATGAGCTGGTAAGAAAACAACATTGTTCAGAGAATGGGCTTTGTTTTGATATTTTATGAGTTCATCTTTTCACAAGTTATTTTAAAAGGGCTGATAAAATACAAAGGTGTAAAAATTCCTTCCCCAATGTTAGTGCTAAACTTACCACCAAGTAATGTTAGCTCCTTCTACTCTGTCTCTGAAATTCTTTTCATTTCATTGCTAACAATGAAGATGATTTTCTAGGCAAAGGGCTTTATCACAATTAACTTGTCTGAACTGGAATGATTTAATTAAGCACATGATAAAATCAGGTTTCTTTGACTGCCTAGTTTTGGTTTGGTGACTAAATGTGTAAACACCAATAATATAGCAGTATTAGATTGTGGGGGGAATTCCCTACGGAAACAATGTTGGATTACATGCATTCACATAATACTCAAAATTTGAAAGCCTGATGTACTGCTGCTCCATATAACTGGAATGACATACTCCAGTCATGTAAAGTCCAGTAACTTCAAACTAATTACTAGCAGAGTTTGCTACTCATTATCTTAGATATATTACTGAGAGCTTACTTCAGTCTCAAGTCTAAATCAAAGATCTTTAAGGCATGATTTAACTATGACCATAACCTAGGATTTCACAGCCAAAAGATCTAGTATGCAATACAGTTCTTAAAAAAGTAATTTGTTTATCTAATAAACTCCTGAATCAGTCCTTAATTAGACAATGGTGTATCTGCATGTCTTCACACACTAATATATTAATAAGTAATTTTTGCACCTAATGAACAATAGTGTTTCTTCAAGGATGAGAAATACTATCTCTGATAACTTTTCAAATTTGTTTGCAGGCCAACAAAGAAAATACAGTATCAGATAATGACCTGATAATGAAAATATCAACAAGAAAAGAGCTCAACGATGTGTACAATCAGGACTCAAGGAAAATTCCATCTATTTATATCCCTGAACAATGTACTCATATCAATTTTGGACTTGTGAAAGAAACATATTTTTAGTTCCACACTAAGGTTATAATGGAGGTCAAGAACTGTGAACAGAAAATCATTCAATTATTAGTGTAAAATGTGAAAATATCATATGGTTCAGATATCATTTAAAATTGGTAATTTCACCATGGTTAATAAGCCAAGTGCAAAAGCTACTATACAGTCATATACCTTGTGAGGTCCATCAGTTCAAACCTGACCATGATAGGGATGGAATAGGGTGCCATTAGCTTCAACCATTGTGCCTTTGGAATGAGGACGTAAGATCAGTCTTCCGGAGAGTGAACACGAGGAAAGCACCTGGCCTAGATGGCAGAAGTATTTGCGGACATATTTAACCTCTCCCTGCTTCAAGCTCAGGTTCCCACCTGTTTGAAGACCACTATCATCCCGGTACCGAAGAAAAGCAAGGTAACATGACTCAATGACTACCGACCAGTGGCTCTGACATCCACCACCATGAAGTGCTTTGAGAGTTTGGTCATGGCACGCATCAACTCCAGCCTACCAGACAACCTGGACCCATTGCAATTCGCCTATCACTGAAACAGGTCTACAGCGGATGCCATTTCCCCGGCCCTACACTCAGCTCTGGAGCATCTGGACAGAAAAGACACCTACGTTAGACTATTGTTTATTGACTACAGCTCTGCATTCAATACAATAATCCCAAGCAAGCTTGTCACCAAACTCTGAGACCTAGGACTCAACACTTCCCTCTGTAACTGGATCCTTGACTTTCTAACAAACAGACCACAATCAGTGAGGATAGGCAGCAATATCTCCGGCATGATTATTCTCGACACTGGTGCCCCACAAGGCTGCGTCTTCAGCCCTCTAGTCTACTCCTTATACACTCATGACTGTGTGGCCAGATTCTGCTCTAACTCCATCTACAAGTTTGCAGATGATACCACCGTTGTATCTCAAACAGCGATGAGTCGGAGTACAGGAAGGAGATAGAGAGCTTAGTGGAATGGTGTCATGACAACAACCTTGCCCTCAATGTCAACAAAACAAAAGAGCTGGTCATTGACTTCAGGAAAGGGGGCAGTGTACATGCACCTGTCTACATCAACGGTGCTGAAGTCGAGAGGGTTGAGAGCTTCAAGTTCCTGGGAGTGAACATCACCAACAGCCTGTCCTGCTCAAATCACATAGATGTCACAGCCAAGAAAACTCAGCAGTGCCTCTACTTCCTCAGGAGGCTAAAGTAATTTGGTTTGTCCCCTTTGACTCTCACCAATTTTTACTGATGCACCATAGAAAGCATCCTATCTGGATGAAGCACGGCTTGGTACGGCAACTGCTCTGCCCAGGACCGCAAGAAACTGCAGAGAGTTGTAGACACAGCCCAGCGCATTACGGACACCAGCCTCCCCTCCTTGGACTCTGTCTTTACTTCTCGTTGTCTTAGTGAAGCAGCCAGCATAATCAAAGACCCCACCCACCCTGGACATTCTCTCTTCTCTCCTCTTCCATCGGGTAGGAGATACAGGAGCCTGAAGGCACATACCACCAGACTTAAGGACAGCTTCTACCCCACTGTGATAAGACTATTGAACGGTTCCCTTATACAATGAGATGGACTATGACCTCACGATCTACCTTGTTGTGACCTCGCACCTTATTGCACTGCACTTTCTCCGTAGCAGTGACACTTTACTCTTTTTTGTTATTGTTTTTACCTGTACTACATCAATGGACTCTATACTGACTCAATGTAACTGCACTGTGTAATGAATTGACCTGTATGATCGGTTTGTAAGACAAGCTTTTCACTGTACCTCGGTACAAGTGACAATAATAAACCAATACCAATACCAATACCGAACCCTTTAAAAAGAGCATTTTCAGAGTAACAAGAATATTGAAATTTACTTTTTTTCTTCTTTTCATAACAAATCAACAAGCCTTTACTCTATAGACTTTAACAGCCAAAGCCAGTTGGCTGATGTATGACAACTTATGTTCCTGAAATTCTGGTTACCATGCTGAACACTCAATTTTTGTCTCCAGCTCATCTCTGCTGAGAGAGTTTCCCTTCTGATTTTGGCTGAGCTTTCTCACCAATGCATACCTTTCTACTTTTCCATTAACATACAAGAGGGAAACATCCATTTTTTTCCATTTGAAATAACAATATAAGAAACAGGAGAACAGAAGAATAAAAGAGCCAGGAGTTGGTCACTATGCTCCTCAAACCTGCCCTGCCATCAAATGTGATAGTTGCTGATCTGCCCCAGGAGGAAATTTGGCCCAGAGAGTCTATGCCAGATTACACCACAATCAAATATCCCCTTTAATATTCCCTATAGCCTATTCTTTGCATATTCCCATCGATTCTACCACTGACCTACAGAAGGGGTAATTTACAGACGCCAATTAATCTACCCAATCAGTACGTCTTTGGGATGTGGGAGGACCACCTGGAGGAAACCCACGCATAAACTCCACACAGACAGCACTGGAGGTCATGAGTGAACCCGGGTCACTGGAGCTGTGAGGCAACATCTTTACTGGATGTCCCACTGTGCCACCCATGGTGCCTCAACATTTCAAAATACTCAAGCAGATTCTGCTCAATACCTAAACACAGGAAAAACAACTTGAGGTGTTGACAAAGGTACTGCGGTTAGAAAGATTCAGAGGTCAGGACTGAACCCGGGTCACAGAACTATGCTATCCAAACTAATTCAAACCATGGAGCAATGTTATAAGCATATTATTAACAGTATAATATTAGTAATGTCAGTGTAAAGTCATGTTCACATTATGTTAGTGGAGATAATGGTAATATAAACATCTGACATTATTATATTAGGATTGCATATTTGGTGTTGAGGCAGAATAGGGAGGTGGGGGGAGAGGGTGTTTCATTCAGCATTTAACCATTTTGTTCCAGATCTAGCAACATTGAAGGTCTAGAAAGAAAATATTAATATGTGCAATACTTGTCTCCTCACTACAATGAAAAATATTGACTGGATATGTTATTGATTTCAACTCCCCAGCTCAGATGCTAGCCACAGAATCATATTACCAGCTCACTTGCAGATTCTATTTACAAACATCTGGATAGAACAGGCAACTTGACATTATAGGAAACAGTTAGACAATAATATTAAATTACTATAAGAGAAAAAAAGTAGAATAATACTTACACAACTGACAATAATATTACATAAATTGTGGTAAGATGATTTTTGCATCGCCTTCTTTGAGTTGACAATGTTACTTCTCCTGTGGTACTGTGGGTTCCAATCTATTTGCATTAACGCCAAATCATTGTGTTCCTTGCAAGATGACATGAGCTTTCAGTTTGCCAGTGTGCAGAACTAATCACTGAACAGTAACAAGTGCTCAACTTTGAATCATATGCTTTTCCATTCAAGCCAACTCCATGGACTTGAGCACTAAATCCCGGCAGTACTAAGGGAGAGCCGCACTGCTTCCTGGATTCTCATTCTCCAGGATAAGGTTTTGTTGACTGCCCTCTCAGTAGGATGTAACATTTCTCATTGTACTATGTAGGAAAGGGTCAATGTGTTGGCCAACATTTATTCCTCAGACAACATCACCAAAATTAGACCAAGTCATCATCATTGACCAGAATCTCAACTGGACCATCCAGTCTCATAGTGTGGCTACAAGAGCATATCAGAGTTTGGTACTCTGCATTGAATGCCTCACTTTATGAAACTCCAAAGCTTTTCCACCCTACAAGATGAAGCTATGGATTGCAATGGAATACTCTACAGCTGTTAGGAAGAGTATTACTCCAACAACACGTAACCAATTCAACACCATCCAAAAACAAAATCCAATTGATTGGCACTTTATTCCTCAACTGAAGCATTCACTCCCTCCATTGCTGTGGTACGGTGGTTTGAGTTTGCACCATCTGCAAAATGGATTACAGCAATTCACCAAGGGTCTTGAAAACCATGACCCAAAAATGTGATCTCTACCGCTGAGAAGACAATTTAGTTTGCAAAGTGTCAACGCTCCTTTCAAGTCATATACAATCCTGGCATGGAAATCTATCACCAAACCATCATCACTATTTGGTCAAGACCCTCCAATATTCTCAGCCAATAGCTCACTACCACCTTCCCATGGACATACAGTAATGAGCCATACATATCAACAATACCCTCATGGACAAATAAATAAATTCTTCCCATCATTGATGCATTTATATGCCATTGATCTCTTTAGTTGTTGCGGTCCTGGGATGTCACTTAGTGCAATGTGCTTGGGTTCTCTCTTTATGAATGCAACATATTGTATAGATCAACCTTACATCGAGTAACCTGACCTTACATCAAGTATGCAACTGTTTTCAGATCTTTGATTACTGATAAACTAACACATTCGTTGTTTTAGCCAAGAAAAAATTTATCTGTTGGAAATTATTTTTAATTTTGAAATATCCACCAACAGCCAAAAGGAGGAAAAAAGGTGAAATTAAATACCTTAACATTTATTTTTGAACTGGATTAAAAGTCTAAAGAGTATAGGGAATGGGAAAGGAATGTGTGACAAAATGGACAGAGGATTTTAAAATGCTTTCATTTTGCAGAACATTGGCCTTGGATTTCTTGACCAGTCATAAAAGAATAGAACCCAGTCAGAATGCTTATAGATCCCACACACTTGTAGAGTTTTGAGCAGCAACATACAGCTCCAAGAGATCCTGTCCATGCAGTTTGTGCTAAGGGGAATCTATAGAGCGAGGGAGAAGAGCATGAAACAGTTCCCACTAACCAGACTGAAGAATCATCATTTTGTCATGCAGAGAGTGCTTTCAATCCCCAAAACTCACAAGGCTGATTTCAGATGGGACATCAAGGTTTTACAGATCTCAAAGTTGACCTAACCTGCCTCTAAGGCCCTAACATCTGGTTGTAACATGAAACCCTGTTGCCCATGTGACAAGGGAATAACTTTAAGTACTTTCACAGCACTGCTCGTGAGGTAGTAGGAGCACAGTGTTTGCATACACCACCTATGTTTATCTTCTTCCCTATATCATTAGATTCCATTCCCCTCCATCCCCATCTCCTCCAAAGGCACTCTCTGTCACTCTCTTGATGACCTAACAATCCAGGATCAAAATCCTATAAGGTTGCAACAACCCTCCACCTAGAATTTTCAGTAACAGTGTGTTCCCTACCTGCTCTGGTCTTGTGACCTTCTCCGAATCCCTTACCCAATGGGAATACGAGCCTGTCAATCGAGGTGAATCCTGGTTGGACAACCTGTTTAAAAGAAAGCAGTACCAAAACATGTGTAACATATCTGTAAGTAGCTGATTTATTTGGGAACGTCGGGAGAGGGGGTGAATTGCAGGATAGACAGAAAAAAAGAGGAACAGAGTTGGGCCCTCTCAATTCACATTCTAATTAACTACTATGTTTTAGTAATATTTTTATTATACTTGTATAGAATTATCACCACACAAACTTCAGAAGGCAGCCCAGGATAGAAGTCTAAAACCCTTTTCATTTCAACCACATACTCCCGTCAAATCCTCTGGAAATGGACTGCTGTTGTTGGAGGTAGTACTGACACTAATGGGCAGTTCCCTCACCCCTGTGGAGCAGTGCCACAGAAACGTTCAATGACTTTATTAGGTTTGGCAATATTACACATTGCGATCCTTTGTTTTTCTTCCTTGCGCATTATGGATACTGCCATAATTAAAGGTTCATTCCACCCTCAGGATTTAATGTGTCTTGCATTGAGACTATCTTTGAGCAGTTGCATTTTAGCACAACCCTTTAACTCCACCCTCCCTGTTAATTGCAGCATTCTCCAATATCTCTTGTTATATATGTTTTCATATCAGGTTCATTCTGGAGGCTGATGGCATCGTGTTCATTTGTGAGTTCTAACAGAATAAATCAACACACACACAATACTTACCAAAAGCCAGCCACCATCCCCTACAAGACCAAGGCCAATGCAGATCTTGCTCACTCAACTGAGTGGCAACACTGGGTTAGCAACTGAGTATCAAAACTATCACCTTGGCCTCCCTCTGAAGAACTATGCAAGTCAGGTCCTATTCCAACTCTTTAAACTTATGGGTACTTCTCACCCTCCCTTAGCTTCCATCATGCTGTCAAGTAGATGCTCTACAGCAACTGGGGTAAGAGGAGGAGAATGGGGACAGTGATGATCATAATGAGTAGAAGCAGCTGGCGAGTTTTGCTGCAATAGTGCTGAGGCAGAGGATGAAGATTATCCAACAGTCAGTTGCAGTTGCCTAGTCTTCATCCTCACAACCTAACCAATTACAAGTTAGTCCTCCCTGAAAGTCATGAACAAGCTTCAAGGTCCAGATCCGAGGCTTTGAGACAACTGTCTGGTGTGACTTTTGAGTCCACAGTTGCCATTCCTTTCCTTTCCTTACAGGCATCAATGAAGAGAATACTTTAAGAAGATCTAAGTGATTGTTACACTGAATTTCCCAGAATGAGGTTTCTCACTGCGTGCCCATAACTTAGATTCTTCACTCTTCTGTGCAAGAACTGTTTGCAGTGCTACATTGCTGGAAATGTGAACTGATAACATCCTATGGTCAATAGGTTGGGTGAAGGACTGAACTCACAATCTATCTCTGAACCAATAAGGAAAGGACTGAGAATGAAACAGGTATTGAAGTGAAGGAAAGAGGGTGAAGCAAGAGTCAAATCAGGCAGAGAAAGTAAAAGAGAGGGAAAGAAAGATTAGATCGAGAGAAATAAAGAGAAAAAGGATAGGAAAATAAGAGTAAACAAACACATTTAATATATTGAAAATTGTTAAATGCCTGAATGAAACACCACAGATGAAATTATTACCTTTCTGACTGAGTGACATTACTGCAATGCAAATCTTATCATTAAGAGGGACCTTAAGCTCTTCAGCACCAACACAAACTTCCTGCTGTGAGTTTAACTGGTAATTGATGAGCAAGTGCACCTATTCATGAAAGGCACAAGAAGGTTGAAGCTGAACTTTTGAATTCTCAGGCCTAACTGTAGAGCAGTGCAAATGGTCATGCCTCACCGAAGACTTACCTCACTACTATTTTGACAGCTTATTCTAATGACACATCGACAGCAGCAATGTAGATATATGGCATGGCTACTGTTTAGTTCTGCAGACAACGTTCTTCGCTGGCATAGTGCAATCATTTCCACTGTACAAATTACTTTGCACTTCTTCATTAATTCAAACAACAACGTGCATACAGTTATTTATTAATGAAAATCCTGATATCCAAATTTGTATAGTATAGCCATTACAATTTTTTACATGTAAATCTTATAAAATTAAACACAGCATTTTTTAAATATTACATTTCAGGCTCAAGCAAGTATCAATGATTAATTTGTGTCTTTTTTATGGTTCAGGTTTGACAACATACATGCACGTGCAGACACACACGCACGCACACACACACGCAGGGACACGCACGCACACACGCAAAAGCACTGTATGCTTTGCTTCGGGTGAGACACTGTAAACCTGATGACTGAAACATTAAATATAACTGGTCAAAAAGCCTCACAAAATAGTGATCTCACATTTCCTGGAACAAAAGTTGCCACAACAGAATAAGACTGTATATTGCTTCTTGGACTCATGTTTCATCAAGACACAAATTTGCAAACATCATAAACAATCAGTTGTGGAAAACTGGTTTGAAATATACTGGAAGGGTGTGGTAAATTAGCAACGACATTATATCTGACAGTGGTGCAAAAATCACAGCGACTACTTGAGCACCAGTTTTGGTATTGTTCTCAAAAATGTTTCAACACTGCCACATTATAATTGATGCATGAAATAAATACACACTTAATTAAACCATGCTGCAACTTCTGAGACTGATATATAAAAAAATGGTTTCTGAACCAGATCAACAACCCATTTTTGCAAGCTTTATTTCAAAATGAACTGGTTATCAATCATTCCTTGCAAAATGTGTAAATATAAGTTGCATGCAGCATTGTCTTATTCAGTAATACAAAATACAGAGCAATTTAGCTATCAAAATATATCTGTGCATTCACTAGAATAATACTTCACAATAATTCAGCAAGGGTTCCTGAGAACTGAGTGCATTTCTTAATTTGTAAACTGCATTCTGAACTTGTTCATTTAGATGATCTCCAATCAAGGACAGTGTGAAGTTCTAGTGGAAAATTAAACTACTTTAAACTGGATCTGTTCAAAAGAGGAATAGATTTTGAACTGTCTGTTAATTTGCCTTGCACTTCCCCTATTAGAACATTTCCTGACCATGACGCTTTCCAAATGACGCTCAGATTTTCTGACCACACAAATTTCTTAGCACACCAGTACTCTTAAAAGAAAGAGAGCTTAATAGCAACATGTTTTCTGTTTGTCCAGCAGAATGTGTTATGCAATACAGCATTATGATCTTTTTTATTTGTATATGTACCTTGGTGGATTTGTACAAAGACAGTGTTTCCAAATGCAAGGCATATATGGCACACTTCCTATTCAGATTTTCTCCACACAGCCAAAACACTCCTCAGGACATATTTAGGGCATTGCAAGCCTTCAGATTTAAAATTAAATTTAAATTTAAATTTTATTTACAGCGTGGTAACAGGCCCTTCCGGCCCAACGAGTCCGCGCTGCCCATTTTTGTATTATGCCATTCCAAAAACCCTAAAACTCACACAAGAGGGTACAATTAATGAAAGAAAAGGCAGTTAAGAAGGCATTTGGATAATTTGCATTAATGGCTGAGGAACAGAATGCAAGAGCAGACAGGCTGTGCTTGAATTATATAAAGTATAGCATGCTATGTACTGAGGGATTGTGAATAGCAATAGAGAAGGCAAGGATGTTGTCAGGACTGGAAAGTTCAGCTATGAGGACAAATTTGCATAAATGACCTGGTTTCTGAAATTCAATGAAAAGTGCAAATTTACAGATAACTCTAAATAAGGAAGGGCAATGGAGTCAAAAGAGCTAGATAAGAAATTACACACTAAATTGGATTAAATACATATGCGCAAGAGACTGCAGATGCTGAAATCTGGAGCAAAAGATAAACTGCTGGAAGAAATCAGTGGGTCAAGCAGCATTTGTTGGGGGGGGGGGAGGGGTGAAGGGATGGTCAATGGTGGAAACCCCACATTGGGATGGATAAAATACATCACTCGTCAATAAAATGCAAGTAGGAATAAAAAAAATCAATGCATATAATCCATAAATAGTGTTGAAATAGCCAAGAGCAAGGGGGGAGGGATTTGGAGCCTCAGAAAACTTGATGATCAACATGTAGTACCAAAGCAGAGCAACAATCAATAAAGTCAAGAGAAGAAAAGGCTTATCTGCAATATGGAAAGCTCCAGTGGAATAATTTATTTTTTCTTGGGAAGAGATAAGGTATTCCCCAGCTTTATTTCTGTACTGATATAAAGACCTAACTAGTGATAGTTTTCACTATCTAAACCATTAAAACTTATCTCCAAAATGTCTGTGTTTACACTTCCTCTCAACCAATCATCTGTTTATATTATTGCCCATTAACAGTCCTTTTGATTTTGCACTATCAATTCTTTTGTCATTTAATCTCTTATGACAGTTCTTTTCTCTCTCCACTCACCCCCCTTTCTTGGCCTCTGCACTTGTTCAAAGCTAATTAAATCTCAACGCTCTCTATTTTCTGATGAAAGGCCATTGACTAGTTTTGACTCAGCAGGACACGCAGCACTTTTGGAGGGAAATGAACAGTCGACATCCTGAAGGGTCTCAACCTGAAATGTCGACTGTTTATTTCCCTCCATAGCTGCTGCCTGGCCTGCTGAGTTCCTCCAGCACTTTGTGTGTGTTGCTTCAGATTCCAGCATCTGCAAAATCTCTTATGACTAGTTTTGAGTCTTGCCTTTCTCTCCATCTTGCCTGCTGAACATTTCCAATAGTTCAGTTTTTATTTCTACAGAATAGTACAGACTTTTAACAAAAAGTGCCTTTCTGGTAAGAGACTAGAATGACAAGTTAATCTGTTACCTCTTAGAGACTGTGTGAGACTTAACTACTGAGTTTATTTATGTGTTACATTGTGAAGAAGGTCCAGAGTGGCTGCCAGATGGGAAGGTGGCTTTTGACCAGCTACCATTTATATCTTAGTGTGGGCTCAGAGCTTAGGAGGTGTCTCATAAAGGCACCACAGATATGAAGGGAGCAGAGTCTTTAACTTGGAATGTCACAATATGTTTTTTTAATTTGTTTTTTGGGATATGACCATACAGCACAGCACAAAACAGGCCCTTCGGCCCACCAGCAAGGCCAACATTTATTGCTCAACTCTAAATGCCTTGAGAAGGAGCTGGTGTGCTACTGCAGTGCTTCTGGTGAAAGTACACCCACACTGCTGTTAGGTAGGGAATTGCAGGATTCAGACCCAATGGCAAGTCAGGATAGGTGTCCAAGTTGGAAGGGAATGTGCAGGTTACAAAGTTCCAATGTGCCTGCTGCCCTTGGATTTTTTTTTATATATAGAGTTAAAAGCCAAGGTTCGGGAGGTGCCTATCAGAATAGACTGCAGAATTATTTTTGTAGATAGTACAATCTGCAGTCACCATGCACTGGTAGAGGGAATGAATGTTTAGGATAGATGGGATGCCAATCAAAAAGACTGCTTTGTCAATGATGATGACAAAGCCTTTTGAATGCTGTTGGAATTGCACTCTGAACTTCCCCTCAGTGACCCACATCGACAGTTTTGTGGCCTCAGAAGGGACAGTTTTTTAAAAATTTTCTGATGGTTTTCTCATCCTGCTCCCCAACTCTTGACCTAATTTTGACTTAACTAATGGAATCTGCTGCACTGGACAAGTGGAAGGTCGCCACCCAGAACTTGTTATGGGGAGCCCCTTAGCTGTGAACACTTGAGCTTTAGATTAGACATCATGTGTCTAAGCTTTCCTAATACAGGCTGGTTAGATATGAACCAAAGGAAGCTTACTTTTTGTGCATCATAGCAGACAAGCAGGGATTAATAACGTGCAAATTTCTCAGTGGACTTTTTTAGGAAACCTTTGAAAAAGGCGACAGCTACCTGTGTATGTTGGATATTTGCTGACAAGTAAATAAAAATTGGCCTGGTTTGTAACTCCAATACAATGTGATTAGCTAGATAGACAATATTGTCTGTTACAGATTCAAATATTATTTTATAGCTCACACATGATACATAAAATGCATCACTCTATACTGGAGAAGTATATAACATACCCTGTCCTAAAGAGCCACAAGAGGAAATCGTCAGCTTTAGGAAAACATCCCCTGCAAGATGTGACAAGCTTTGAAAGTAAACAAAGTTAGTGCTTGAATTTTTTTTTGTTATGTAATGTTTAGAATATTTAAATAGAAAATTGATCTGTAATAAATAATCTTAAATATTTAAAAGTTTCTTCTTTTAAACACAGTGTTTTTACATGATGGTACTTAAATTGAGAATAACATGTTGTTCAAGTTGGCATGATAATGTTCAGGGCATGAAATCTCAACTTAACCAAAAAGGCTTATGTCAGAAAGGGAAAAACAGACCCATTGGCATAAAGAAAAAATTAAGGAAGAGTCAAATCTTCTACTTTCAGTCTTGGTGACTGCTATTCTTTAAGAACCTTAGCATTAATGAACTCATCATTGTGGGCGGTATTACCAACTGAAAATCATAAATGCAATATTCAGTAAAAGGTCGATATAATAAGCAAGATTCATGCTAAATGTGTCAATAGTTTCATCACTTGCTATGCGATTTCAGATCTTGGTTCACAATGAATGTTATCTCAAAAGGCACAGAAATTGTCATCAAATTGTTCTGCTGGTGAAAATGGCAAACTAAAGAAAACAATAAAAAGTCCTCTTTGAAGTGCCCTGGGCGTGCAGGACCTGCATCTGAAAGGCAGCTGGGTATCCGGTTACTTCTTGAAGTGTTTATTTTGCACTGCTGAAGATACTGCTAGTTATGCCTCTTCAAGACAAGATATCTAAGGAGCACACTGGAATCTGGAGTGACTACATGTGCTGAAGTCTAGTATTAGCCTTTTTATCAAAGCAGGCTTCCAGTTCCAAACAAAGACTAACGTGGCACTTGTGGACTGTTTAATGGTACAAAACATAGCATGTATTCACGAACAGCTTCAAAAGCTCTGTTATTTTACCCTGCAGAGTGGTGAACCACTTTCTCGACAATGCTTAGCAACTATTGCTTCTGTGTCTATATTTTCACTTACAAGATAAGGTTGACCAATGGACTTTCTTGGGGTTCTATCTGGTTACCCTTGTAACTTAACACTTACATGAGTATTTCTCATAAATAGAGCCTCAAAAATTTGCACTTAATATTGACACTAGCTTGCTTCCAATGAAACAGGAACCTGTCAAGGTGGTTAACCAGTGATTTCTCAGACACCCATATCTGTTGATGATAACTTCTGCTAAAACCACACACAAATTGTTGGTATTCTATCTCAACATTTGGCAAGAAAATCTGTGTTTGTGGCATAGCGATGCACCCCTAAAACCCATCTTATCTTGAAGTCCCACTCGATTGCACCCTGCTGTGTAGCCAGCATCTTCAGAAGTTCTGAAAGAGGGTGAGGACAACACTGATCCAGCATCCTGCCAAATCTACATGGGGAGTAGGTGCTCAAACATTCCAAACAGCCACAGTCATGTTAGTACAGTCTACAACAGTGTACTCCTCCTCAGGACAGCCATTGAGTTTGCATATCAATCACGTCAGGGCTTGCTAAATTCTAGTCTATTATCACTGATATGCTTTATTTGACCCTTACTACTTGTACTTGAAAACACTGCCACTTTGCACGTTTGCCATGATTATGCAATATCCACAGAATACAACCAGTACAATAGCAGAGAGATGACAAACCAGGCTGATTTGCCTATCCCAAAGCCTCTCAAATCCAGAGGGCCATCTGGATCATCACCTTGACAACAAATAGCACCATGCTTGGGAGAACTGCTCCGGAGAGCCTGACAATACAACCAGAAGAATCAAAATTCTCCTTGCTAACAGTGGATACTCATCAAGCACTACTGAACTTGTAATGTAGCTGCTGCCATTTTCTCTACAGATGAAAGGTCAAACCATTTTGCATGTAACCACAGAGATCTTAATCAATACACTGACCCCCGAGTAGCCTTCAAGACACCCATACTGTTTGATTAGAAGCTCTGGCTATGTATCTGACTCAAACATTAATACTTGCTTTGCTATTATATAAAGGGAGAGGCTTGCTAAATAGCAGGACACTTCTGAAGAGGTCACAAAAATGATTACAAAAATTTTAAATGGACATCAAGATACGGGCAGAACTCCAGGCCTTGATAATGTAAACACTGAGAGGTGGTTTATTAATGATGGAATCTCAAATCCCAATAATGCAGAGATGCTCTGTGGTGATGCAACAGGATAATGGGTAAAAAATTATTAAGCTCTAGGAATGGGAGAAATTCTTGGCTACACTTTACTTGCAGTGAATTCCTAGGAATTATTGAATTGCCTGAAATATGTACACACTATTTTATTTGCAACAATGCAATGAGAACTCTCTCCAAGTGCACCAGGGTAACACAAATGAAAAATGTGTGAGAAGCCAAGCTTGTAACAGATGGAAATTGCCCAATCAATCATTAAAGCCATGCTTTCATAAACATGCTATTACAGAAACAATAGAGAAGCACTATTAACATATACAGTGTAACAAACACAGTATTGGTTTCCAAAAGCTCAAAATCTTCCAGTTTTTAAAATTTCACTGGTTTCCTTGTGTACTCAAGAATGAACAGGTAAATGGAGTGGATTATTTCTGGTCAAGGATCTTAAGTTTTTCTTTCCAAATTGTACTTATTAATCACTTTGTTGTGGTCCAACTTTTTGAAAGGTATATGGCGTTGCAAGCTTGGTTTGTAAGTTAATAATCAGTTGAGGAAATGCACAATAACAATAAGGGCCCTTCTAATTGTCACCCATTGCTTACATGGATGTAAAGCACTAATGAATGGGAGAGAACATCGTACATGCAAAGTTAGATCCTGTATCCACTCCATAAACCAGTTCCATTAGCTTTTTGGTGACAAATAATGTAATTAAAAACACAAACTGTTCACAGAAATCTATGGTATATATCACAAATCTGATAAAGTTACAAATTTAGTTTTAAACATATGGTGCATGAAATCTATTGTGATAATAATGCATAATAAATTAAAACATCATATCAGTTCTGATAACAATGCATAGCTCATGATTACATCATGACATTTGTTTGCATTGTCTTTATTTTGCAGAATCATTTACATAAAAGGCATTTGTTTGAAGACATTTCTTGCAATTATATATTCAAGCAATATGTATTTTTTGGGGGATGAAGGTACTGATTAAGGTGTTCAGAATCCTATATTACATAAGGCTCGACAGTGTTGTACAACCCTTTGAAATGCATAGTAAACAACTTAATTGCCCTGATCACCCACTTAATCAGGAACAAACCTGCCAATGGACAAATCAAAGCTTTTAAAGGACATGCTTATCAAGAATCCACCCAAATGGATTGTATTATATAGCCTCACTGTGTTACTTTTACTCTGTACTGATTTTGGAGTTAATATAAAGTTCTAGACATGGTTAGTAGATAGATTCTTTCTTGAAATTTGATCTGGTAGTCTTACAACAGACCTTTTTAAACCATGACCCCTGCATCACTGGAATCACTATCTGTACCTTCAATGGTTATAACCTATCTTCTACTCTGTAGATCACAGGCCCTTTATAGCTGAGATATAATCAAACTGGGAAACATGCTGTGGTGTGAATATTCATATATGTATATCTGCACATCACAATTTACATTGGTCGAGAAAAGGCTGTTGGTGTAACATGCAAAAACCGTCCGTCTTAACACCGCTCTTAAAGCAGGAAATGGAGGTAAGATATTTAACCAAAGCAGGAATAAAAAGATAATATAAAGAGAGCGCAACTTTTAAATGTAAACTTTCCTGCACTCAATATTAGGTATGAATCATATCTGGGCAAAACGTCAGATCTAGTAATATCTACCTATTCTGACGAGCTCAAGGAAAAATACTGACGCAAGGCAAGGTCACTTGAAACGAACATTTCACTGCTGTTTGTTGCATCATGGCAAGTTATGCTATGAACAAACTATAGATTTTTGAGGCACTCTATGCATTAATTCTGCATTTTTTTATCCTGTTTGGTTATGTTTCTGGACTTCAGGCAGTAAACACCTACTTTATTTCTCATACATTGTGCATTGCTTACAGTTATGTAAAGAGCTGCCTGAATTTAATGCTTCATACTCTGGTATGTAGAAAATAGCTAGAATATGAATAAATGAAAGCACATTTATAGTGCTCAGTAGAAATCATGATCTGTCTGCTGCACAGTTGGAAGAACTGTGAAGCAGGATATCAAAGCTCCTGTTTAATTCAATGTAGCCTTCAACTTCCCCCAAAAGCTTGCTTAACTGACAGGTAACTACAGTTACATGTAACAAACTTCATAGGAAGCAGAAGATATCATAACAAGAATGTGTAGTGATTTAGTAATTTTCATAACACTATTTAGAAATTTTGCAGATCATTGAACAATTTTATCACTATTACACATTTTCCCACTAAAAACAAAGGCACAATGGAAACAGGAAACAAGAATGAAATGCATCTAATTAATAACTTCAAAAATTAGAGGGGAAAAAGTCTTGTGAGCTTCTTTTCATAACCAATGTGCCACTTTACCAATTGCCATCCTAGCTTTTAGCAAAAGAATACATTGCTAAAATTCTGGTCAAGGTTAAGGAATTTTGATCAGCTGTATGTCAAACACATCTCAAGAATGAGCACAATTTGTTAATAGTCGACAGCAGTGATCCAGTACAAGCCCTGCAAACGAGTCTGTGGTTCTGCTCACTATCACTCTTTTTGAAAGCAGGCTTCTCACGGCATGCTGAGAAAGTAACGTAAATGGTCGAAAGTAGGGACATTTTGGAGAAGCCTAAACAAACAGGGAACTGGCTTGCAAATAAATTTCTCATTCTTTGGTTAACATGGATCATCCAATTCCAACACTAATGTGTGTAGCATTATTTAAATAAAATGAAACACCAAATCATCACATGATTAACACAGGGCTTCCTCAACAACCCGCCTTCCGGACTTAAAATCCACATATAGACCGAACACCCAACTCTTTTTTTTCTTTTGAAAACATGCATTTGAGGTCTTTATAATTATAAAAGTTTATATATATATATAATATATATGTTAAAAAAACTTGCAAGAACTTGTGCAGCATAGCTGGCATCTCCATCTCCTGTAGCAGTGCAGTCCATCATAAGTATCTGTTCAGTGGTTGCATTGGTCATGCTAAGGCCATTCATGGTATCGTTTGCCACTCTTTTTCCGTTCCTTTTGCAGGTGTTCCAACTCTGCCTCGTACATCATTTCCTGTACCAAGTACTTCTCTCGACGCATCCTGTCACACAAGTCTTTGGGCATATCAGGGATTAAGTAAGCTATGAAGGTCTTGAAGCCAAACACAAAATGCTGAAATAAAACAGAAATCAAAAGATTGATACCTGCTTTATTACATGTTCCTTTACATCATTTTAACACCTTGTTCCTATCTCAATGTTGTTTTGCCTTTCCGGCTTTCTTTTACCCTCAGACCCACCACAAGGCACTTATTCAGTTTCTAACCTATCGGTGCTCTTGCCCATGGATTACACGATTTGAATGCTTTAGTTCTTTGATCCAAAAATATGTTTGAGTGGATCAGGGAATATCCCTTTACTTGCTGGACTGCCCTCCTTGCCAAAAAGGATCTCAGCCAGTCATAAACAAACTTCCTTTTGGAGAAACTCCAGCACACATTTCTGCTGCGCATGGCTTTCAAACTTGATCCCCTAGCACTGGTGAAGGGCCATTATTTATATTATTAATTTGAACATAATTCTGTGCCTTACACATAATATATAGTTATAGTAATCATTAATCCACTCTTATGAATCAAAGTCTTGAACTTGCAATACTAGTTCTAAATAGATAGATTATAAAGAATGACATGTTATGACTTTCTTAATATACATTGCTAATGTTGCTTGTGGTAGTATCCACTTAAAGAATGTGCATTTTCCTTTTAGGAACACTGTGTATAGGTTAGAATATGTGCAGAAGCTAGTGCGATGTCTCCATTTTGTGGAGCAGAAATGTGTGTGTGTAATGAATAATACTGGAGTTAAATTTCTGGAATTTAAAACATTGGGACCCCATCTTTGGATAATGTGCTGTCTTCAATGTACACTCATGTGCTTTCAGTCCCATTTCCACATTCCTACCATCTTCAAACTTGAACTAAATCTTACAGTACTATCAATTCCGGTGGTTAGTTAAAACTTACTGAGCATCCTGGTGACTTCATTAGTACATTTTAGGTTTAGTCACATTCAGTCTAAGGGTTTTTGATACTTATTGGGAATGCTAATAAGGACATAATTGGTAATCACATTCCCAGCATTGATGATGGAGGAAATCAGTAAAGGACTCCAGTATTATTCATCACACAGGCACATTTCTGCTCCACAAAATGGAGACCTCTCCAAGCGTTGTCTCACTAACAACTTGTACAGTTGTAACCTGATGTCCCAACTCCTGTACTCAGTGCCCTGACTGATGAAGGCAAGTATGCCAAATGCCTTCTTCACCACTCTGTTTACCTGTGTCACCACATTCAGGGAAATATGTGCCTGTATCCCGACATTTGTCTTTTCTACAACACTCTCCAATGCCCTACCATTTACTGTGCAAGTCCTGCCGTGGTTTAATTGACCAAAATACAACGCTGCACACTTATCCAAGTTAAGTTCCATCTGCCATTCCTTGGCCCGCTTCCCCAGTTCATCTGATCCTGTTGAAATCTTAGAAAATTTTCTTCACTATCCACTACACCACCAATTTTGGTGTCATCCTAACTACTACTAACCACATTTACCACATTGTCATCCAAATTGTTAATATAGATGACAAACAACAATGGAACCAGCACTGATCCTTGTGGCAATCCACTGGTCTCAGGCCTCCAATCTGAATAACAACTTTTCACTCCCACTCTCTGACTCCTTCCACTGAGCCAATTTTGTATCCAATGTGAGAAAGATTTGTTTATTCCTATTCTTTGTTTTCTGTCTGTTAACTGATTCTCAATCCATGCCAATGTTCTACCCTGATTCTATACCTTCCCATCTTGTTGACGAACATCTTGTATAGGATGCTAGGGAAAGTCTTCTCAAAAATCTGACTGCAGAAAATGAGTATCTCCAAAAATGATCATCATTGCTTTCCGTTTATTCTCTGAATAATTTCTTTTGCATGTTGTTAGTGTATTAGAAACATTTGCTATTGGCCTCTTGTGACCTGTGTTTGCATTAGATATGTTAAATAATGCTTCAAGTGGAACAGTGTAGTGTATTTGGTTGTAAAAGGGTGTCTGTGGCTTCAAGGATTGTTTAAACAGTCCTGTGATCGACTGTTCTCTGGGTTGAAAAATCGTCGATAGAGCCAGTCTGTAGAAGCCCTTGGAATAAATTAAATCCTGTTGTGCTGTGAGGAGCTCTAGTGTTTCTGTTCAATTCTTTACTTGCAAGATCTCACAAAAATCCCAGATACTTCACTGGCAAACAAACACAAAAATAAACAAAAAAACCCCTGAAAAGTCAGGGCCATGATCATTTCACACAGTTAATGTTACCACTAAAGCATTAACTAAAATATATTTAATGAATTAAAATGTTACATTAACACTGAACCATCAAGTCAATGTGAAACTACACACCATTGGTACAGTGAAAAAGATGATTAAACTGTGTTAAATGAAGCTTCCTTTGACATTTCAAAAACAACAGCTACAATGCAGCAGGCTACTGAGTGAAAGAAATACAGGGGGAGCAAATTGCAGGCCCTCTATTCTTTATTTTGTTTTGGTTCTCCATCACTTTCCCAGTACACTTAATCATTCTTAATGTAAATACTTGCACCAGAAGGATTTGAGTTAAATCCTCAGCTTTACCATCAATCCATTTGGAAGCATTAGCAAAGCACCTGTTATTTCACCATTCCCTGGTTTGTGAGCTGCTCTTTAAAAAAAAACTGCCAGCAAGTGACAATCAAACTAAAAACCCAAACTTTAAGTTTTCCTCCAGATGGTGCCTGATTTAATGAGGTATCCCAACATATTTTATCTTTAAGTGGGAAAGTAAAATGTGGGAAAAAGTTTAATGCCTTGTACAATTAGAATTGCATCAAGACTCACTGAGAGCCAGGACCAGTGTCACAGATGTGAAGCGTATTCAAATTAAAAGGGTAAAACCTTACTTCTCAATCAGCCTCCAGAGTGTGAGGCGTTGGTTAATTTTTTCCAGGCACTGATCGAATTACATGCCAATAATATCTGATTATTATTTTATAAGCTGCTATGTCATTGATGTTATATTGATTGTGATAAAATTTCAACAGGATGCCATGTTGCAATACATATTGTCATCAATCACTTTGAAACGTGATTATTCCATGTTCCTAAACAAATATTGAATTAACTGCACTTTTGGACAAAACTCCTTCACAAGAGGGTACTGCCAATGAAGCAGTAGTAAAACAAAATAATAATATTGGATAGAATGAGAACAGAAAGTAAGTTGGAGTACTTGAAGTTGAAAAGTTAACGAATTCAAATGAGTTGCAGATTTGCACCCTGAGGGAATTAAGGGTGGAAATTGCAAAGGCTCTGGGAAGAATGTTTTAATGATCCTGAGACAAATGTGTAGTGCAAGGGGTTTGGAAGATTGGAAATGATGCCACGGTTAGCGCTACGCTATTACAGCGCCAGCGATCGGGGTTCGATTCCCGTCGCTGTCTGTAAGGAGTTTGTACGTTCTCCCGTGTCTGCATGGGTTTCCTCTGGGTGCTCCGGTTTCCTCCCACATTGCAAAGACGTACGGGTAGGTTAATTTGGGTTTAAAATGGGCGGCGCGGACTCGTTGGGCCAGAAGGGCCTGTTACCGCGCTGTAAATAAAATTTAATAAAAATTTAATTTAAAAAAATTTAATATTCTAAAAGGGAGAGGAAGATAAATTAATACAGATCCAGTGGTAGACATTAGAATCAATAATTTGCGAGAATATGATCCACCATCTGGAAAAGTAAGGACTAATAAAAAATCAGTATTGATTTGTTAAGGGAAAATTTAATAACATCAAATTTGTCATTTTGTTTACCTCTACCCAATTCTTTCTTCTGTTGACCTCAACAGAATGGAAAGTTAGCAAAAACATCCAAAAGAATGGATGAAATAGTGGAAGGAGTAGCCTTGAACCAGTAAGATCATGGCAATATAACAACTTCAACCATGTACCTGCCAGAATGAAAGCTAGTGGACCCTGCTGTGGTGCACAGTGATCACATCCGCAGTAAGTGCATGAGGCTGGAGGAACTTCGGCTCAGAATTGATGAACTGGAGTTGCAGCTTCAAACGCTGCGAAGTATCAGGGAGGGAGAGAGTTATGTAGATGCTGTGCATCGGTAGACAGTCACCCCCCTTAGAGCAGGTGCTTCTAGGGTCCAGGAGGCAGATAGAAGGGTGACTGTCAGGGGAGAGAAAAAGAAAGGGAACAGGCAGACAGTGCAGAGGACCTCGGAGGCTGTTCCCCTCAGTAACAGGTTTTCCGCTTTGGATGCTGTTGAGGAGGGATGTCCTACAGGGATCAAGCGGCTGTAGCCAGGTCTCTGGCACTGGGACTGGTCCTGCTGCTCAGAAGGGAAGGGAGGAGAAGAGGAGGGCAATAGTGATAGAGGACTCGATAGTCAGGGAAACAGACAGGAGGTTCTGTGGAAGTGAGCATGAATCCCGGATAGTATGTTGCCTCCCAGGTGCCAGGGTCTGGGATGTCTCTGATCGGGTCCACAGGATTCTTGAGCGGAAGGAAAAACAGCCAGAAGTCATGGTACATGTTGCTACCAACGACGTAGGTAGGAAGAGGGATGAGGTCCTGAAAAGTGAGTTTAGAGAGCTAGGCAGAAGGCTGAAGAACAGGACCTCAAGGGTAGCAATCTCAGGATTGCTGCCAGTGCCACGTGATAGTGAATATAAGAATAGGAGGAGATGGCAGATGAATGCGTGGCTGAGGAGTTGGTGCAGGGGGCAAGGTTTTAGATTTTTGGATCATTGGGATCTCTTCTGGGGAAGGTGGGATCTGTACAGAGTGGACGGGTTACACCTGAACCCGAGGGGAACCAATATCCTTGCAGGCAGGTTTGCTAGTGTGGTTCTGGAGGGTTTTAACTAGTTTGCGAGGGGGATGGGAACCAGAGGGCTGGGTCAGAGGAAGAAGTGCATGGGGAAAAGTCAGATCTAACGTGTAGAGATGCTTTGAGGAAGGAGAAGCAGAGTATAGGGTATAAAAGTAGAAAGCTGGATAGGCTAAAGTGCATTTACTTAAATGCAAGAAGTATCAGGAATAAGGGTGATGATCTGAGAGCTTGAATAATTACATGGGACTATGATATAGTGGCTCTTGCAGAGACTTGGCTGTCACCAGGGCAGGAAAGGTTATTGAATATTCCTGGATTTCAGTGTTTTAAAAGGGATGGGGGGGGAGAAGAGGAGGAGGGGTGGCATTACTGGTCAGGGATACTATTACAGCTGCAGAAAGGGTGGATAATGTAGAAGGATCCTCTCTAGAGTCAGTATGGGTGGAAGTTAGGAACAAGAAAGGAGCAGTATTCGATAGGCCCCCAGGTAGCAGCAGGGATACTAAGGAGCAGATTGGGAGGCAGATTTTGGAAAGGTGCAAGAATAACAGGGTTGTTATTATGGGAGACTTCACTTCCCAAATATTGATTGGCACCTGCTTAGTACCAAAGGTTTAGATGGGGCAGAGTTTGTTAAGTGTGTCCAGGATGGATTCCTGTCACAGTATGTTGAGAGGCGGACTAGAGGAAATGCCATATTAGATCTAGTATTAGGTAATGAACTGGGTCAGGTGACAGATCTCTCAGTGGGTGAGCATTTGGGGGACAGTGACCACCACTCCCTAACCTTTAGCATTGTCATGGACAAGGATAGGAGCAAAGAGGACAGGAAGATATTTAATTGGGGAAGGGCAAATTATGAGGCTATAAGGCTAGAACTTGTGAGAGTAAATTGGGATGACATTTTTGAAGGGAAATGTACTATGGGGATGTGGTAGTTGTTCAGGGATCTCTTGCAAGATGTTAGGGATATATTTGTCCTGGTGAGGCAGAGAAAGAATGGCAGGGTGAAGGAACCATTGGTGACAAGAGAAGTAGAACAACTAGTTAGGAGGAAGAAGGCAGCATACATAAGGTGTAGGCAGCAAGGATCAGACAGGGCTCATGAGGAATATAGGGTAGCAAGGAAGAAACTTAAGAAGGGGCTGAGGAGAACAAGAAGGGGACATGAAAAGGCCTTGGCGAGTAGGGTTAAGGAAAATCCCAAGGCTTTTTTCACTTATGTGAAGAGCAGAAGGATGATGAGAGTAAAGGTAGGACCGATTAGAGACAAAGGTGGGAAGATGTGCCTGGAAGCTGTGGAAGTGGGTGAGGTTCTCAATGAATACTTTTCTTCAGTATTCACCAAAGAGAGGGGCCTTGATGACGCCGAGGACAATGTTGGTAAGATTAATGTTCTAGAGCATGTAGATATCAAGAGAGAGGATGTATTGGAGCTGTTAGAAAATATTAGGACAGATAAGTCCCCGGGGTCTGACGGAATATTCCCCAGGCTGCTCCACAAGGCGAGGGAGGAGATTGCTGAACCATTGGCTAGGTTCTTTGAGTCCTCGTTGTCCACGGGAATGGTGTCGGAGGATTAGAGGGTGGCAAATGTTGTCCCCTTATTCAAAAAAGGTAGTAGGCATAGTCCAGGGAATTACAGACCAGTGAGCCTTACATCTGTGGTGGGCAAGCTGTTGGAAAGAATTCTTAGAGATAGGATCTATGAGCAGTTAGAGAATCATGGACTGATTAGGGACAGCCAACATGGCTTTGTGAAGGGAAGATCATGTCTCACAAGCCTGATAGGATTCTTTGAGGAGGTGACCAGGCAGATTCATGAGGGTAGTGCAGTAGATGTGGTCTACATGGATTTTAGTAAGGCATTTGACAAGGTTCCATATGGTAGGCTTCTTCAGAAGGTCAGAGGGCATGGGATCCAGGGAGGCTTGGCCGTGTGGATTCAAAATTGGCTTGCCTGTAGAAAGCAGAGGGTTGTGGTGGGGGGAGTGTATTCAGATTGAAGGGCTGTGACTAGCGGTGTCCCACAAGAATTGGTTCTGGGACCTCTACTTTTTGTGATATTTATTAATGACTTGGGTGAGGGGATAGAAGGGTTGGTTGGTAAGTTTGCAGACGACACAAAGGTCGGTGGTGTTGTGGATCATGTGGAGGACTGTCGAAGATTGCATTGGGATATTGATAGGATCCAAAGCTGGGCTGACAAGTGGCAGATGGAGTTCAATCCGGAGAAGTGTGAGATGGTACACTGTGGAAGGACAAACTCCAAGGCAGAGTACAAGGTTAATGGCAGGATTCTGGGTAGTGTGGAGGAGCAGAAGGATCTGGGGGTTCATATCTACAGATCACTGAAAGTTGCCTCACAGGTGGATAGGGTAGTTAAGAAAGCTTATGGGATGTTAGCTTTCATAAATCACGGGATCGAGTTTAAGAGCCGTGAGGTAATGATGCAGCTCTACAAAACTCTGGTTAGACCACACTTGGAGGACTGTGTCCAGTTCTGGTCACCTCATTATAGGAAGGATGTGGAAGCATTGGAAAGGGTGCAGAGGAGATTTACAAGGATGCTGCCTGGTTTGGAGAGTATGGATTATGAGGATAGACTAAGGGATCTAGGGCTTTAGTCTTTGGAGAGACGGAGGATGGGGGAGACATAACAGAGGTGTACAAAATATTAAGAGGAATAGATAGAGTAGGCAGCCAGCGCTTCTTTTCCAGGGCACCAATGATCAATACAAGAGGGCATGGATTTAAAGTAATGGGTGGGAAGTTCAAGGGAGATATCAGAGGGAGGTTTTTTACCCAGAGAGTGGTTGGGGCATGGAATGCGCTGCCTGGGGTGGTGGTGGAGGCAGGTATGTTTGTTACATTCAACAGATTGTTAGATAAGCATATGGAGGAATTTAAAATAGGGGGATATGTGGGAGGAAGGGGTTAGATAGTCTTAGGCGTGGTTGAAAGGTTGGCACAACACGGTGGGCCGAATGGCCTGTATTGTGCTGTACTGTTCTATGCCTTGTCTCTTGATTTCCACAGTGTTCAAAAATCCATTGATCTCAATTTAGAATTCCATCAAAACTGAGTTGTTACCTTCTCTGAGGAAAGAAAATTTTAAAGTTTTACAACCCTCCGGATGTAGAACATTCTCCTTGTCTGATTGCTCCAGGGCAGGTACCTTTACACAATCTACAAGGAAAGCAAATCTGAAATATAAATTGGTCAAAATTTCTGGGGATGTGGCTGAGGAAAGTAGGCCCCAAAGTCTTTGAAGTTGATGAAATTTGACACCAATTCTGCACAAGAGCTCTCAAGAGTATCAGTTCTGTGAAAATATAGAGCTTAGAATAAAGCTGTTGACAAAAGTATAAGCTTATTTGTACATAAGGACTGCTAGAAAGAAAAATCATGGTTCCATTTAGATTTCCTGCTACCACCCCAGCAATTAATATAATAATAATAACCAGCCAAAGCAATCAAACCCCAGCAATTCCTCAGGGCATTATCCATCTTCAGCTGCTTCAGCAATGACCTTCCTTCCATCATTAGCTTAGGAGGTGGGGATCTTTGCCAACTGGACAATGTTCAATTTCATTTGTAGTTCCTCAGAAAATGAAGCAACCTATGCCTGCATGCAGCGAGACCTTGAAATATCCAGGTCTGAACTGATAAATGGCCAAGAATTATCATACTAAAAGTGCCAGGCAATAACCATTTCCAGCTCGAGAGAATCCATGCGTGTACCATTGACATTTATGAGTCTTCCACTATCAACATTTTGGGGTCATCATTGACTAGAAACTCAGCTGAGTTAGCAACATCAACACTGTGGTTGTAAGGGCAGATAAGAGGCTGAACTCTCAACGCCCTTCCACCATCTACAAGTCATATGCCAGAAAGGTAATGGAATATTCTCCATTTACTTGGATTAGTGCTGCTGCAGCTACATTTGATGCTCAACACAATCCAGGCTAAAGAGGATGCTTGATTGGCACCCCAGCCACTATCATACATATGCATTGCCTTCACCACTGGTGCGCTGTGACTGCGGTGTGTGTCATCTAAAAAATGCACCGCAGGTACTCACCTGGTCTATGCTGACAGCACCTTCTAAACCTGTGCCTTTTATCACTAAAGAAGTCAAGGTCAGTAGGCACATAGAAACACCACCTTCAAATTGTACACCATCCTGACTTGGAAATCTTTTGCCATTCTTTCATTAATACTGAGCCTAAATCCTGGAATTCCAAACCAACACTGTGGAAGACTGTTCAGCAGAAAGACTGTGACAGTTCAAGGTAGCTCACAGCAACCCTTCCAAGGGCAATTAGGAATGGGCAGACACTCTTTGATACAGTTTAAGGTAGTTCACAGGACCTATATGTCCGAAGATAAGCTAGCCCATTTTTATCACCATATAAATCCTATATGTGACAGATGTAAATCGAATGTGGCTTCTCTGACACATACGTTTTGGTCCTGTCCTCGTTTGGAAAAATATTGGAAAGACATTTTTAACATTATCTCAATTGTATTGAATATTGATTTACAACCTCACCCTATCACTGCAATTTTTGGATTACCAAGGATAGAGTCTGGCAATTTATCTGCTTCCGCTTACCATATGATTGCCTTTGTCACATTAATGGCCAAACGATCCATTTTGCTTAAATGGAAGGATCCAATGCCCCTTACTACTTTTCAATGGTTCTCTCAAACTATATCATGTTTAAACTTGGAAAAAATTAGGAGTGGTACTGTTGATCCTTCGCTTAAATTTGAAGACATTTGGAGTCCATTTATTCAATACTTTCATATGATATAGATCCCTTTTCAATAACTTTTCAATTTAGAGGAACGGAGTTGATGACATAATATTGCTCTATTTCTAAGAGAAATTTCAGTCTAGTTTTTTTTTCTTTTTTTTGTCTTTTTTTTTGAAATTTTTTTTAGTTTGGTTTGATTATTTACAATTTTCTATTGATTTGGGGATTTTTTTTTCTATTCTTTTATATATACATATAAATCTTTTTCTTTCCTTTATATTATATTCATCTACTAAGAGATCATGAGATCTAAAGATTTTTTTATATTTTATTATTCTTTATGATTATCTATGCCATGATTGTTCTCTTGATTTCTTTGTATTACATGTACAATCATCAATGTTATATATTAATATGTATTAATTTGGAAACTAATAAAAAGATTGAAAAAGAAAGAAAGAAGGAATGGGCAATAAACACTAATAAACAGGTAAATTTAAAAAGAAAATATCTACTGACATGAGATGAGGAAGTTGGCATTGGTAGACTGTTTTGCAAACCGTAGATCTCAAATCATCCTGTTCCCCAAAGTTCACTACATGACCATAAAATCAACCTTATGCAGCACATCCAGAGAAATATTATACACTTTATATAGTAATCGACATATTTTCCTCAAAACAAACTCCCTGCGACATGGTGAAGGTATGTCGAGAGGTGAATTGCACAACTGACCTCAAACACGATGATGAAAGCCAAACGTGCAGCCAGAACATGCCAGAATTGTAAGGTGACCTCATATCGATTGTGATCCCATGGAGGAGCCCTGTAGTCTCTGTACCTGTAAGTTAAAAACTAGATGGAAACCTAAGATTCCTATAAATGTCAAAACAGTGACTGTAGAGGATAGATTATAACACATATGTTTTTGTTTTGGATTCTGGGCAGCCCAAGTTAGGTCCTGGCATTTACACAATTAAAGTTGACCATCTTATTCCGAACTCCTGCACTTTTTTTTTTAACCAGATTTACGATTCTGCTGATATGGCAAGGAAGCAAGAACTAAACACAGGAAGTCCATAACTTACACTGGCCACCTGAATCTTACGATGAACCACTACCAGAATAAAGTAGGTTCTGAAGTGATGCACTTAACTGAAACTCAAATTTTCCACTTTAACTGCGAACAGCCTTGCTTTTCTATAAAGTGTTGGGTTACTGTGCACTGGAGCATTGATGCACAATACTACTGAGCTCATGTTTTCAGCCACTTCATGGGGAGCTAGTAAAAGGAGGCCAACTCATTCATTGGAAGGATAATTGAAATTAATATGTTCTCAAAGCTGTTCCCACAAATTAACTGAGATAAAAAAACGTGTTGGATAGTGGAGAGAAAAAGGAGAAGCTATATATAATCAAGTTAAAGAAAAATGAAAGCTAAATCCTCAAATGTAACATTAAGCTTTTCTGAATGAATAAGATAACTTGTGGAAATAAAATTTGGATGGAAGTAAAATCCATCTTGCTTAATGTTTGTTGAATAATCTGTCTCAAAATACCTCCACATCAGTCAGACAAAAGCAATGTAAATTGTTGCCCATATCATTCGCTCATTGTATGTAACTAAAGGCAATTTCCAGTTTTCTTTACCAAACATCAACCTTCTGTAATTTATCCATCCTAAATCCACCTTGATAATCTTATCTACATTCCCATCTTTGTAGATAATAATATAAGCTGACATCTTGTGCATTGGCATCGCATTAGCTGATCATATTCTCTCTAATGCCATCATCTTATAACAAACAAATGCTCCATTTTCTTTAATTCCTCCAGCTGAAAATGTTGATGGGAAGGAGACATTTTTCATTTTGCCTCAACCTTTTCAAGTACATTAGAAAAATGTTTTATTGGATGGACTGGGCAAAAAGTCATCCTCTACCCACTTTGTAGCAACATATGCACCAATGGAATTGAATTTCAGAGAGGGAGAGCTTTCATAGTTTCATAGTTCCTTTAGCCTCTTCAGCAGAGGAAAATTTTCTAGCCTGGAGAATCATGGCTTGGATTGACATATGCTCCCAAAATATGCACCCGTGCATTGAAATGGGAAATATCCCATTAGTTGCACTAAAAATTGGAAAAGGGAATTTGGGAAAATACATTTCATTATAAATGCAAACAGCAGGTTAGCCCTTACTGTGAAAGAGCTGGAGTTTAAGGATAGGGAGGGTTTTTCACAATTGTACAAGGTGTTGGTAAGGCCACACCTGGAATACTGTGCGCAGTTTTGGTCCCATTACATAAAATAAAAACATATTGGAGGCAGCCCAAAGGAGTTCCACCAGGCTATTTCCTTGGATGACAGAGTTGTCCCATCAAGAGAGACTAGACAGCTTGGGTCAATATTCCTTGGAGTTCAGAAGAACAAAAGGTATCCTTGTTCTAACATAGAAGATCCTAAGGGGACTCGACAGGGTAGACGTTGAGATGTTTTCACTAGTGTGAGAGTCATAAACAAGGGAAGATAGCTATGAAATAAAGAGCTGTTCATTTAGCATTGAGGTGTGTAGAAATTTCTTTCCTCAGAGGGTAGGAAATCTCTGTAATTCTCTACCCCTGAGGGTGGTGGAGATCAGATCATTAGATAAATTTAAGGTGGAGACAGAAAAGTATTTGAAGGAGTGAGGAATTAAGAGTAACAGGGAACTGACACAGAAGAAGAATTGAGGCCAACAAAGATCAGCCATAATCATATTGAATAGTCGGGCAGACGAGGGGCTGTGTGGCCTACTCCTGCTCCTATTTTCTAGTGTTCTTGTGAAAAACAAAAAGGTTAAATGCAAGTTCAGTAAGGCTTAGCTCTCTGACAGTTTTGTGCGGATCTTGCTTATACAAGGATAGGGACCATGTTCAGACCGCATAGTGCTATATTAAATAGTTTTGGAGAGCAACACATAATCTACTCCAAACCATGTCCATCCTCTCAGTATGTGATGTGACAATATGATCTGAATATGAAGGTTGAGATGAGGATTAGTAGTTGAGGAATTGCTGTAACAGGCTCATTAGTTGGTCTCTGATTTCTTGTCGGGTCCCATTTTCTCTTTTGCAGTCACATCATTTAGCTTTGAGAAGGTTTCAGTGTACAAAAGGAAGATAAAATATACTACCCCAACTGTAATAGTCACCTGCAGAAGCCTTCTTCATGTGTCCCAAAGTCACTTTTATTGAAATAGGACAAGCTGCCACTTACATAGCCTTTCAAACATCTGAAAGAAAATTAAACAAGTCACTTTTCTGTGAACAATAATAATAATTAAGTTGTAAATTACTCTGCATATTCCCAAATCACAAGGTTTAAATCCCAAAACAATCAACTCACTTTCTACTGAACTTCTCAATTACTTAAGCAAATTGGTAAACAGGAATGGTGTACAAATCCTTTTGAGAATATGGCCTAGAAAGGTTTATACTAAGTTATTATTTTATACCAACACATGTTCATCTAATCCAAGTTTTTTCTATCCGAGTGTAATGGCATATCCCTGCTCAGCTATTATATAAATGTTGTTGATTCAACCTTTATACTGGGCTGTGATGGATTTGTCAAGCCTTATTATAATCCTCTAATTTGTGTCTTGCTAACATCACTGCAAGTAAGGTACAAATTCAGCGAGGCTTCTGCTTAGTGAGCAGGGTGAGGATTTCATTATTGTCAGGTAAAATGTATGCACAACCTGAATCGAGAAGATCCTTGAATAAAAGGCAAATTATTGATGATTCCTTCACTTTATGCTTTACATATTAAATTTGACAGCATGTTAGAGGCCAAATGTTAGAATATATTACTGTAACTTCCATACTGGGGCTGAACAACACTGAGCATTGTGCACCAGTTAAACATCTGGACCACCTTCAGAGTGTGCCAGTAGTTCCAATTTGTTGAGCGCTTAATGGAAGGTGATAGAACCATCGATGAAGGAAATGCCAATAATTGTCGATGAGCCTAACTTTTTCAGAATTGTTTCACTATTTCAGAACTGTGATGCTGCTCACGGTACAAATTAGTACAAGACACAGATGTGGAACTAGAGAATAAAATCACAAGATAATTAAAGCTCAAAAAGAAGCCATTTGGTCCATTAAGTCCATGCCAAGGATGTACAGAGTTTCAAGAACAGTTGAGTGATGATGATAGTTATATTGATATTAATTTCACTCAGGGACAAGGTTAACCCAATTCACCTGTCCAAAACCAAGGAACCTGGTGGAACGTCACATTTACAGCCATACTACCAGTGTAATTTATTATTCTTGTCTCCTTCCTGGGTAAATGCATGATATTACTCTGTGCATATTTCCCATAGTCACATGAGTTAAGAGAAAATTAGCAACTAAAACTTGCAAAAGTGCCAGTCCTCAGACTGTATCACTGGAGGAAATTGCAAATATTCCACTAACCCAATTTAAAGTAACAATAGTATTTTGAATGTGGAAATAAAAACATGTTATTTAAAAAATCTAAACCCAAAGGGGTTGAGTTTGTAAGGAGGATATGAACAAAATATTTGTTGAAATGTTGTAAATCAAAATTCATGGTGAGCAGCTGGAACGGTTACTGGACTTTTAATTCTGGTGCTTGACTAACTACCTGGCTCTACCTCATTGACATATTTACTAAGACAACCAAAAATATGCACAATGTTAATAAGATGTTTAAATGTACTACAACATGGACCATCAAAATTGATTTTGGAATTTTGCAGGAGTTCATTTGAGTCAACTGCATTTAATGAACCAAAAATGATTTGTGCTTAATTATTTTTGAGTGGCCTCCATACTTGCCAATTGAACTTATCCCACTGGCTAATGTCTCAAAGGAAATTATTCCTTTTTAAATGAGATAACCAGGAATCCTTAAAGAACATACATTATGTAATGGCAGACTGTTTAGATATGATTGTGTGTAGAAATACAAGAAATTGCAGTACTCTTCATGTGTATATCCCTGGTCTGCACAAGGACCATATTTGTATGTGTAGACAAAGCGAGGGATGTAGTCTGAAGTGATGGCAATCACAAAGGCATTGGTGATCACTGCTAGCACACCGATTCCTTCCAGGATTCCATACCAGATTCCTAGTAAAGAAAAACAAAATCAGTCTTGAAAAAAAAGAAAAATAAAATCTAAAACCTGTGGACCCAGAAGTGCAGAATTTTTAAATCCAAGTCAAAAAAAAAGTAGCTCATAATGTACTTAGAAGAGCTAAACTATTTTGATTGCTCATCAATAATACAATGGACTGAGTATTGCGTTCTCACTCTTTATTAATGAATTTCTTCAAAGTGATGATGAGGTTGATATGCAAACCTTAATGATACAGGTGTAGCAGCAACAGAAAATAAATAAAAAAGATTACGATTAGTTGATCATTCGAGGACCAGGGTACACAGATACAAAGGGCTGGGCAAAAGAGGCCTGTGAAGGAATTCTTATATTTATGTAGACAAATTGTATGAAACTCTGTCTGTAAAGATGACAGAAACAGAGTCACAGATATTTTCAAAAGGAAATGGATAGTATCTTAGGGAAAGTAATTTGCAGGGCAATAGAGAGAGAGTGGAAACATGGAACCGAATGGAGCTAGCACAGAATTGATAGGATGAATGACCGTCTTCTCTGATAAAATTAACCCATGGTTCTCCCTATCATGGATAAATCACCAATGAACTCATGAGGTCCGTGTGGAAAATATTTCAGTGTTGTTTTGTTTCAGCGATACTCATTTGATTCTTCTTTAATGATAAAGTTTCTGGTTCGAGAAGAATTCTTAGCCCAAACCTTTTCAGTCATATCCATTCAGTTCAAAATAGGATTACATCAATCTGTTCAAAACTGGCAAATTAACTAATATTCTTCTTGCCTTTTATCAATGCTCAGTAGCCACCAACTGTGATTCTACAATGTAAGAAAGCCAAAGCTCTAATGAAACTTTAAGAAAGTAGGCAAAATCTATTTAGATATTGGGCATATCAGTTAACTGAACAGTATATTAATTCCATAGAGCCATTTAATCCATTAGATGAACTGCACATTACATCTAGAATTGCAGCAGATAACCCTCACTTGCTTTTCCCTTCAAATATAACTAATAGAAAATTCCATGGTTCCACAATCCATCATCAGCAACTCCACACTTCCAGAGTGAAGCACAAGCTCAGCATCCACATAAAAGCCTCACCTCCCTTCCTTGAATGGAATTCAATCTGGTTTAACAATAAAAATTTACTTAATGCATCTCAGGCATGAAGATAAATGCAGTAGTGCAGGTGCTAAATTCTATAGCTCTTGACAAAAGGGTCAAGGATTGTGATGCATGATTAACCCATGGAATATGGGCAGCATGGCAAGATTACGTTGTGTGTTTAGTTTCCCACTGTTCAAGATGGAGAATTGCTGCTTGAACACCCTGGGTGATTTGGCTTCTTCCTGAGAATCCTTCTCCTCCTCCAAAACCCTTCTGGCAGGTTTTCTTCATCGGTGTGCCTCAGATTATCCACCAGTCAGCATCCCCCTCCCACCTGCAACCCATTACAATGGAGAATGCTTGCTCTTTCGGGTAGAGGACAATTGATTTGTGCAGAAACCTTAAGAAGTCAGTAAATACTGTTTCAGATTTGCCATACCACTACCTGGGTAATTCCAGCATTTTTTGTTTTTACTTCAGATTTCTAGCATCTGAGGATTTTTGATTTCCATTTGGGCCTATACTCTCCAGTTTAGAAACATATAAAATTCTTAAGGGCCTTGACAGGATTAACACCAATTCAGTGTTGCCCTTGTTGGGGGTGCCTGGAACAAGGGAACAACAGTCACAAAATAATGGGTCAGCCTTTTAGGACAAATGTCAGAAAAAAAAATTACTACACATAGAGGGCTGCAAATCTTAGGAATTCTTTAGCCATAAGGGCTGTTGAGGCTCCATTGCTGTGTATATTCAAGGTGAAATGAATAGATTTTTGGATATTCAGAAGATACAGGGTTAGTTCAGGAATGTGTCTCTGAGGTAAAATATTAGCCAGGATGTCACTGAATGCCAGAACAGGCATGAAAGATCAAACAATCTACTCCTGATTCTAAAACAGATTGAAGGCCTGTGAAAAAAAACAGGCAAAGTTGGTGATGGGCTGAATGGCCTCTCCACACACTTTATCATTCTATCCCACCCACCCAGCACCCCCAACCTGAGGAAGACACAAGAGCTTCTGCAGATGCTGGAATCTGGAGCAATACACACAAAATGCTGGAGGAACTCAGCAGGTCAGGCAGCATCTATGGAGGGAAATACACAGTTGAAGTTTTGGGTCGAGACCCTTCACAGGACTGGAAAGGAAGAGGGCAGAAGCCAGAATAAAAAGGTGGGGGAAGCAGTCTTTCCTAAGAAAATCTTTATTTGATTTAAAAATAACCACATTAAAGCTCCTATTATCTTTGTTTACTCTAATGGATATTGTTGTAAGAACTTAAATCTCTGCTTATGAGTATAACATCTTAACCTGGCAACATTCTGTGAATCTACACCATCCATTCTCTATACCTTTAATATTCTGTCTAATAATGCGACATCAGTTTTCTTGTTGTGGCCTTACCCATGTTCAATGTAAATTTATTACCTATTTTGTCCTGTGTCCAGCTTTTTTCTTTTTGTGAGTAACATTATAATCAAAAGATGCTAAGAAACCTGTTTAGGCCCTAATCCATCTGCACTCATACCTTCAGGGAGCCAGGGCATCAAACTCCGAGGTAATTTTTTATACACTTCAGCATTTTTCTATTCAGTATTGTCTCCCACTCAATAATTCCTTTATAAAATATATTAAAAATAAAGAACTTCCATTTAAATGGTGTTTTTCAATGCTAGACTAACTGGTCGAATATTACCTGGATTAATCTTCTTAAACAGTATTTATAGTCTGTGCCAAAATATTTAGTTGCCTCAATAATTGATATACTAGAGAGAAACATACACTTTTACAACTAAAACTGGATCAATGACTTCCAAAGACCCTGTGAAATGATGAGTGCCTCACCTGTTCTGTTTTAACTTGTAGCCTTCAAAATTAAAAAAGGCCTCATGCATAATCTGTATCTGTGACGCATCTGGCTTTATGAAGCTATCTCTTTGGAAATGTTGAACAATTGTTTGTTACCAGATTAATCCAGTTCATTCCATTAGCTTTGGAACAAATTAATCAAGTGACAGTCTCTGGCAACCTAAAATTAGAAGGGGTCATTTGTATGTTTCTTCTATTTTTAAGTATTAAGAGAATAAGGAAACACCACCTCAAAGCAAAATACACCAGTGCTCTGAACCTGAACTAAAAAAATGCTGGGAATATGCAGAAGGTCGTGCAGAATTTATGTAGAGAGAAAAAGAGTTAATATTTCAGGTCAATTACATCTTCTATCATCAGGAAATACAGAATTGTGTTATTATTGTCATTTTCAAATCATTTCAACATTTATTGAGCTAAAACTTGATCTCTGTTTCTTTTGCGAAGGAAACACATTTCAGCTTAAATTTAGACTGTTTTTCTGAATTTGTGATACTAACAGCGAGCTTTGACCTTTTTGGCAGGAGATCATGAGCAGCACACTCATTGAAAGAGTTAGGTCTTTTGCCCTGGGCCTGACTGTCACTCAATGGGATAAGGCTGATCTACAACCTAACTCCACACTATCTATAACAATGTTATGCCACTGGCACAAAAAAATCCATTGGTCTCAGGTTTAAAATGAACAATGATCTGACATCAGCTGCTATTTGTGTCTGAGAGTACTAAGTTTCCACCAGATACTTTATAAGAAAGTGATTCCTGAGCCATCCCCAAAAGGAAAGCTCTAATGTTTAGATTATGCCCTATTGTCCTCGGCTTCCCAATTAACAGGTGCAATTTCTATGTACTGTATTTCACTTGTCAGATTCCTTTAATATCTTTGAAAATCAAATCACCTTCCAAATTGAGGGATTGAGAGGAAGGTGAATGTCATGACCAGCAGGAACAGGCAGGAGCAAAGTAATAGACATAATGGGACGGATGGGTTGAAGTGTGTGTATTTTAATGCTCTGAGTATTATGGGGTAAGAGTGATGAACTTAGACCATGGATCAGTACATGGAACTATGACGTTGAGGCCATAACAAAGACTTGGTTGAGAGAGGGACAGGAATGGGTACTTAATGTTCCAGGGTTTCAATGTTTTAGAAAAGATAGAGAAGGAGGTTTAAAAAAAGGGGAGGAGTTACACTATTAATTAGGGACAATATCACAGGTGCAGTCAGAGGGGACATAATGGAGGGCTCATCCACTGAGTCTATATGGGTAGAACTCAAAAATAAGAAAGGTGCAATCACTCTGATGGGATTATACTACAGACCCCCCCGATAGCCACCAGGAGATTGAGGAACAGATATGCAAGCAGATTAGGGAAAGGTGTATAACTAATAGGGTGGTTGTTGTGGGGGACCTCAACTTCCCTAATATAGACTGGGACCTCCTTCACATAAGAGGCTTAGACAGGGCAGAATTTGTTAGGTACATCCAGGAGGGTTTCTTAAATAAATATGTAGCTAGTCCAATAAAAGGAGGGGCTGTACTGGACCTGGTGTTGGGTAATGAGCCTGGCCAGGTGACTGACCTTTCAGTGGGAGAACAGTTAGGGAACAGTGACCACAACTTCTTAAGTTTTAAGATAACTATAGATAAAGATAAGTATGGACCTTGTGGGAGAGTATTAAATTGGAGCAGGGCAAATTATGAAAGCAGTAGGCAGGAACGGGGGAGAGTTAATTGGGAATAACTGTTTCTGGGCGAGTCCACATCTGACATGTGGAGGGTGTTTAAAGATCAACTGCACAGAGTACAGGACAGGTATGTTCCAGTAAGAAAGAAGGAGAAGGATGGCAAAGTCAGGGAACCTTGGATGTCAATAAAGGTAGTGAATTTAGTCAAGAAGGAAAAGGAAACATATGTAAAGCTTAGGAAGCTAAGATCAAACAGAACCCTTGAGGATTATAAAGAAGCCAGAAAAGAACTAAAGAAGGGAATTAGAAGAGTTAGGAGGGGCCATGGAAAGTCATTGGCAAATAGGATTAAAGAGAATCCCAAGGCATTCTATGCATACATCAAGAGCAAGAGGATAACTAGGGAGAGGGTAGGACCACTCAAAGATAAAGGAGGGAACATGTGCTTGGAGGCGGAAGATGTGGGTGAGGTACTAAATGAGTACTTTACATCAGTATTTACCAAGCAGAAGAACTACCTCACACTCAACATCAGCAAGACCAAGGAAATGATTGTGGACTTCAGGAAGGGGAAGTCGGGAGAACACACACCAGTCTTCATTGAGGCAGTGGAATGGGTGAGTAGCTTCAAGTTACTGGGTGTCAACATCTCAGAGGATCTATCTTGGGCCCAATACATTGATGCAAACATGAAGAAGGCACAGATTTTTCCCATCTGCCATCAGATTTCTGAATGGTCCATGCACACTATCTCATTATTCCTCTTTTGCTCGCTCGCTCGCTCTATCTATCTATCTATCTATCTATCTATCTATCTATCTATCTATCTATCTATCTATCTATCTATCTATCTATCTATCTATCTATCTATCTATCTATCTATCTATCTATCTATCTATCTATCTATCTATCTATCTATCTATCTATCTATCTATCTATCTATCTATCAGTAATTTTTTATGTCTTTATGTCTTGCACTGTACTGCTGCCACAAAACAACAAATTTCATGACTTAGTGATAATAAACCTGATTCTGATGATAGGAAGATTAATGCGGAGAATACTAATTTGCTAGGGCATTTCGAGATTAAGAAAGAGGTAGTGTTGGGTCTCTTAAAGAACATTTAGGTGGATAAGTCCCAAGAGCCTGATGGGATATACCCCAGGTTATTGAGAGAGGCAAGAGATGAGATTTCTGGGGCCTTGACCAATATCTTCATGTCCTCTCTAGCCACAGGTGAAGTCCCAGAGGACTGGTGAGTAGCTAATGTTGTTCCATTATTCAAGAAGGGAAACAGGGGTAATCCTGGAAACTACAGACCGGTGAGTCTCACATCAGTGGTAGGGAAGCTATTGGAGAGGATTCGTAGGGATAGGATTTATGATCATTTTGAAAACCATGGCCTAATTAGGGACAGTCAGCATGGCTTTGTGCGGGGCAAGTCACGTCTTACTAAATTGATCGAGTTATTCGAGGAGGTGACAAAGGCGATTGATGAAGGTAGAGCAATGGGTGTTGTCTGCATGGATTTTAGTAAGGCGTTTGACGGAGTCCCTCATGGGAGGCTCATCCAGAAGATTAAAATGCATAGGATCCAAGGTGAATTGGCTGTTTGGATTCAGAACTAGCTTGCCCATAGAAGACAGTATTTGTGGACATATTCAACCTCTCCCTGCTTCAATCTCAGGTTCCCACCTGTTTTAAGAAGACCACTATCATCCTGGTACCAAAGAAAAGCAAGGTAACATGCCTCAATTACTACTGACCAGTGGCACTGACATCCACCATCATGAAGTGCTTTGAGAGGTTGGTCATGGCACGCATCAACTCCAGCCTACCAGACAACCCAGACCCATTGCAATTTGCCTATCGGCGAAACAGGTCTACAGCGGATGCCATCTCCCTGGCCCTACACTCAGCTCTGGAGCATCTGGATAGTAAAGACACATACGTTAGACTATTGTTTATTGACTACAGTTCTGCCTTCAATACAATAATCCCAAGCAAGCTTGTCACCAAACTCCGAGACCTAGGACTCAACACCTCCCTCTGTAACTGGATCCTTGACTTTCTAACAAACAGACCGCAATCAGTGACGATAGGCAGCAATACCTCCGGCATGATTATTCTCAACACTGGTGCCCCACAAGGCTGCGTCCTCAGCCCCCTACTCTACTCCCTATACACTCATGACTGTGTGGCCAGATTCTGCTCTAACTCCATCTACAAGTTAGCAGATGATACCACTGTTGTAGGCCGTATTTCAAACAGCGATGAGTTGGAGTACAGGAAGGAGATAGGGAGCTTAGTGGAATGGTGTCATGACAACAACCTTTCCCTCAATGTCAACAAAAGAGCTGGTTGTTGACTTCAGGAAAGGGGCAGTGTACATGCACCTGTCTACATCAATTGCGCTGAGGTCGAGAGGGTTGAGAGCTTCAAGTTCCTGGGAGTGAACATCACCAACAGCCTGTCCTGGTCCAACCACGTAGACACCACAGCAAAGAAAACTCACCAGCGCCTCTACTTCCTCAGGAGGCTAAAGAAATTTGGCATGTCCCCCTTGACACCGACTTTTATCGATGCACCATAGGAAGCGTCCTATCTGGATGCATCACGGCTTGGTACGGCAACTGCTCTGCCGTGACCACAAGAAACTGCAGAGTTGTGAACACAGCCCAACACATCACAGAAACCAGCCTCCCCTCCATGGACTCTGTCTGCATTTCTCATTGCCTTGGTGTAGCAGCCAGCATAATCAAAGACCCCACCCACCCAGGTCATTCTATCTTCTCCCCCCCTCCCATCAGGCAAAAGATACAAAAGCCTGAAAGCACATTACACCAGGCTCAAGGACAGCTTCGATCCCACTGTTATGACAATTGAACAATACCCTAGTATGATAAAATGGACTCTTGACGTCACAATCTACTCGTTATGACCTTGCACCTTATTGTCTACCTGCGCTGCACTTTCTCTGTAACTGTAACACTTTATTCAGCATTCTGTTACTGTTTTACCTTGTACTACCTCAACACACTGTTGGAATGAATTGATCTGTATGAACGGTATGTGAGACAAGTTTTTCACTGTATCTCAGTACATGTGATAATAATAATACTAATAATTCAACCCCTACATGCATGATTCGGCTAAATCTAAACTGCACTACTTCCTTGGTCAATGAACTGTGCCAGGAATTGTGCACAGCATTCCAGGTGTGATCTAACCAAGGCTGTTGCATAATTTCTACTGCCTTGTACCCTAGCCCACTAGACATGGGAGAAAGTAACATAAATTTCTCACTGGTACAATCACATCCTTGACATTTGTATAGATTGTTTTTGCTGTTTCTTGCTGGTATACCATACAGACTTAATTTCACATTTACCACTGGATGTAGAGGGCCAACATTCCTTTAGCCTTTTCAAATATTTACTACAGGTTCTGGCAGAGCAGGGAAAAGCCCAGTGAATGTGTGCAATAGCTAAGCCATCCCCTGATCTATTCTACTCACAGCTCCTCCAATCAGAAAGTTAAAATGCCTGCACCATCAAAAGTATCACATCAGTCTAAATGAGGCACATTTTCAAATTGTTACCTGCTGATTAGCTTATTAACAACAGCAAATAAAGGTAAAGACAAGTGTGAAGGAAGTGGCTATTGTGTCAGTGGACCAGTGTTAGAGTGGGGGAGCTGAGGTTTTAGTTCAAGAGGCTTTGTGGTGAAGAGGTGAAGGTAGGTCTCTGCTAAGTTTTTTTCTTTGATTTGGTGTTCCCTTTAGTGCAGAGTAGTGAGAATGGCTCCAGGGTCAGTGGTGTGTTCAGCTTGTGAGATGTGGGAGTTCTGGGAGACCTCCAGTTTCCCTGATAACTATATCTGCATGAGGTGCATCCAGTTGCAGCTCCTTACAGACCATGTCAGGGAACCAGAGCTGCAGCTGGATGACCTTTGGCTCCTATGGGATACCAAGGAGTACATAGACAAGAGCTACTAGGAGGCAGCTACTCTGGAGCTGCAGGATGCAGGTAGGTTGGTGACTGTCAGGACAAGGATGGAGAATAGGCAGGTAATGCAGAGTACCCCTGTGGCTGTTCCCCTCAATAACAGATATACTGTTTTGGGGGTGGGGTGTGGAAATGACCTACTATGGGAAAGCTGCAGTGACCAGGTCTCTGGCACTGATTCTAGTCATGTGGTGTAGAAGGGAAGTGGGGAGAAGAGGAGAGTGGTAGTAATAGGAGATTCCATAGTGGGGGGGGGGGGGGCAGACAGGAGATTCTATGGATGTGAAAGAGATTCCTAGATGGTATGTTGCCTCCCTAGTGCCAGGGATGTCTCAGATTGGGCTCACAGCATTCTGAATGGGGACGGTGAACAGCCAGAGGTAGTGGTACATACTGGTACCAATGGCATAAGTAGAAAAAGAGGAGGTCCTGAAGAGGTAATATAGGGAGTTAGGTAGGAAGCTGAAAAGCAGGACCTCAAGGGTAGTGATCTCTGTATTGCTGCCTGTGCCATGCACCAGTGAGAGTAAGAATAGGATATTCATCAGATGAATGCGTAGCTGAGAAATTGGTGCAGGGGGCAGAGTTTCAGATTCATTGATCATTGGGATCTCTTCTGGGGAAGGTATGACCTGTACAAAAGGGATGGGTTACACCTGAACTGGAGGGGACTAATATTCTTGCAGGCAGGTTTGCTAGAACTGTTGGGGAGGGTTTAAACTAGTTTGGCAGGGGGATGGGAACTGGTGATGGGTCAGAGGTTGGTTCATTTAGTGTACAAGTAGATGCAGAGTGTAGAAAGACTGAGGAAGGATAGGCATTTGAAAAGGCAAAATTGCAGTCAGTTGGATGGGCTGAAATGTGTCTACTTTAATGTGAGAAGTATCAGGAACGAGGGTGATGAACTTAAAGCATGGGTAAGTACTTGGAACTATGATGTGGTGGCCATTGCAGATACTTGGCTGTTGCAAGGGTAGGAATGGCTACTGGATATTCTGGGGGTTAGATGTTTCAAAAGGGATGGGTGGAGGTAAGAGGTGGGGTAGTGGCTTTGCTGATCAGGGACAGTGTCACAGCTGTAGAAAGGGAGGATGTCCTGGAGGATCGTCTACTGAGTCAGTGTGCGTGGAAGTCAGAAACAGGAAGGGAGTGATCACTCCATTGGGAGTATTCTATAGACTCCTTTCTTCCCACCCCCACCCAATAGCAGCAGAGATATTGAGGAGAAGATTGGGAGGCAGATTTTGGAGAGGTGCAAAATAACAGGGTTGTTGTGATGGGTGATTTCAACTTCCCTAATATTGATTGGCACCTCCTTAGTGTACAAGGGCTAGATGGGATGGAGTTTGTTCAGTGTGCACAGGAAGGATTTCTGACACAGTATGTGGACAGGCTGACTAGAGGAGAGGCTGTACTGGACCTGGTACTAAGCAATGAGCCTGATCAGGTTTCAGATCTCTCGGTGGGAGAGCATTTTGGAGATAGTGACCATAATTCCTTGACCTTTACCATAGCCTTGGAGAGGGAGAGGAGCAGAAGATATGGGAAAGTATTTAACTGGGGGAGGGGGAATTATACTATTAGGTAGGAACTTTGGAGTGTAAATTGGGAACAGATGTTCTTGGGGAAGTGCACAGCAGAAACGTGGAGGTTGTTTAAGGAACAACTTGCATGGGGGTCTGGATAAGTTTGTCCCATTGAGGCAGGGTAAGGATGGTAGAGTGAAGGAACTGTGGTTGACATGAGATATAGAATATCTTGTCAAGAGGAACAAAGGAGCTTACCTGAGGTTCAGAAAGCATGGATCAGACAGGGCTCTGGAGACTTACAAGGTAGTCAGGAGGGCTTAAGAATGGACTTGGGAGAGCTAGAAGGGAGCATGAGAAGTCCTTGGTGAGTAGGATCAAGGAAAACTCCAAGGTGTTCTACACACGAAAGAATAAGAGGATGACTAGAGTGAGGGTAGGATTGATTAGGGATAAGGGGAAACGTGCCTAGAGTCGAAGAGGTAGGGGAGGTCCTTAATGAATACTTTGCTTCAGTATTCACCAGTGAGAGAGACCTTGATATTTGTGAGGATGGTGTATGACAGACTGATACACTAGGGCATGTTGATGTGAGGAAAGAGGATATGCTGGAACTATTAGGGGGGAGAAAACATTAGGATCAATAAGTCACTGGGGCTGGATGGGATATATCCAAGGTTATTGTGGGAAGCTAGGGAAGAGATTGGTGACAATCTTTGTGTCCTCACTGGCTACAAAAGTAGTGACAGATGATTGGAGGGTGGCAAACCCCTTTCCTTTAAGAAAGGGAGTAGGGATAACCCTGGGAATTACAGACCAGTGAATCTTACTTCAGTGGTGGGTAAATTACTGGAGAAGATTCTTAGACAGGATTTATGGGCATTTGGAGGAGCAGAGGCTGATTAGGGACAGTCAGCATAGCTTTGAGGGGCAGGGCAGGTCATGCCTCATGAGCCTAATTGAATTCTTTGAAGATGTGACAAAGCACACTGAAGGTAGAGCAGTGGATGTGGTGGACATGGATTTTAGTAAGGCTTTTGATAAGGTTCCTTGTGGAAGGATCATTCAGAAAGTTAGGAGGCATGGGATCCAGGGTAACTTGCTGTGTGGAATCAGAATTGGCTCACCCATAGAAGAGAGGGTATTCTGCCTGGAGGTTGGTGACCAGTGGTGTTCTGCAGGGATCTGTTCTGGGACCCCTGATCCTTTGTGTTTTTGTAAATTACTTTGTGGAAGGGTGGGTTAGTAAGTTTGCTGATAATACAAAGGTTGGTGGTGTTGTGGATAGTGTAGAAAGTTGCTGTAGATTACAGCAAGATATTGACAGAATGCAGACCTGGGCTGAAAAGTGGCAGATGGCATTCAACCCAGATAAGTGAAGTGATGCACTTCAGGAGGTCAAATTCAAAGACAGAATCCAAGGTTAATGGCAGGACTCTTAGCAGTGTGGAGGAACAGAGGGATCTTGGGGTCCATGTCCATAGATCCCTCAAGATTGCCATGCAGTTTGATAGGGTTAAGGCATATGGAGTGTTGGCCTTCATTAGTCAGGGTATTGAGCTCAAGAGCTGTGAGGTGATGTTGCAGTTCTATAGAACTCTGGTTAGACCCCACTTGGAGTATTGTGTTCAGTTCTGGTTGCCTCATTAAAGGAAGGATGTGGAAGCTTTAGAGGGTGCAGAGGAGATTTACCAGGATGCTGTCTGGATTGGAGAGCATGTCTTATGAGGATAGGTTGAGTGTGTTAGGGCTTTTCTCCTTGTAGAGGAGGAGGAGGATGAGAGGTGACTTAATAAAGGTGTACAAGGTGATAAGAAGCATAGATTGAGTGGACAGTCAGACTTTTTCCCAGTGTGACAATGGCTAACATGAAGCAACCTAATTTTATGGTGACTGGAGAAAGTCATAAGGGGGATGTTAGGGGTAAGTTTTTTAAAGTGGTGGGTGCATGAAATGCACTGCCTGCAGAGATTGTGGGGGTAGATACATTAGGGACATTTAAGGGACTCTTAGATAGCCCCCTGTTTTTCTATCATTCATGTGTCTATGTGGGAGGGAAGGGTTAGATAGATCCTGGAGCAGGATAAAATGATGGCACAACATTGTGGGCTGAAGGGCTGGGGCTGTGCTGTAGTGTTCTATGTTCTAGATTGTCATTGTTTCCGAGCACAGGAAACAGGCTCTCCACACCCATGCTGATCATCAAGCACCTGTTTACCTGCATTTGGTCAATAGCCTTTGTTGCATTGGCAATTTAAATGCTCACCTGGATACCTATAGAATTCTGTGAGCACCTACCTTTACCACTGACTCAGTGCATTCCAAATTTCACCTTCTGGGTGAAAAACCCTCTCCCATCTAACCTTTCACCCCTTACCCTGAACCCATGCCCTCTAGTTTTAAATACCACTGTAATGGGAAAGGTTTCTGACTATCTTCCCTAACTATGCCCCTCATAGCTATGTATACCTCTCTTGGGTAACTGGCTTCCTCCACCTCCCACTCAGTCTTCTCCTCCAAAGAGGAAAAACCCAGTGTATGCAGACTCCCCACATAACTTAAATACTCCATCCCAGGCAACAGCCTTTCACCATTTCTAGTCCAAGGAATCTCTCCTTTCCCCAGGTAAAACAATGATCCTCCTTGTTGACAAACAGAAATGGTTGGAAACTCGGGAGCAGTACAGTGATCTGCCATGTGTCCTAGATAAATATCATCCACTGAATTGCTCAATATTCCACTGTACTACAAAGGATATTCTTTGAATGGTGTTATCCCATATACAGTTTGTGCACCAGTATAATAACATGAGAAATAGGATACACGTCAAAACTTTCAACTGCAACAATCCACAATCTATCCTGATGTCATAAAATCATCATTGAATATAGAACAGTACAGCACAGGAACTGGCCCCCTGGCCTAATTAAATGCCTTACTAAACAAATCCCTTCTGCCTACACAATGTCAATATCCCTCCATTTTTGGCACATCCATGTGCCTATGTAAGAGCCTCCTAAATGACTCCATTGTATTTGTCTCCACCTCCCCAGCAGCAAATTCCTTGCTCCGCACATCACCTTTTGAAGTTGCCCCTTCTCACAAATGCAAGGCAAGCCCTCTAGTATTAGACATTTCAACCCTGGGAAAAAGATACTGGCTGTCTACTCAATCTATGCCTCTCATAATCTTTTAAACTCCTATTAAGTCTCCCCCTCAGCCTCTGCTGCTCAGTGTTGGCCAGAAAGAATCAATCTTCAAAACAGCTAACTGAAATGAGCCAAGGATAGTGGAAGCAGACAAACAATGTTCTAGCCAATGTGGTCAAAGGAACAGAGGCTGCCATTTTCTGAGACTGTTCTTGCTGTCACCATTTCGTGAACAATGAACACCCGCGCTCTGTCTGTAACTGATCTGCATCTCCCTGTTGCCAGTCACTTCAACTCCCCCTCTCGCACATCATTGATATGACAGTCCTCTGCCTCCTCCACTGCCAGAGAATTCCAAGCGTAAACTGGAGGAATTGCCCTCATTTTCTGTCATGGAACCTTGTGGCCTAATGGCATGAACATTGAATTCTCCCACTAAGTAATCCCTACCCCCTTCCCCATAACCCCCCTCATCATGCTTCTCCTCTTCCCTTTCCTAGCCTCATTTTTCTACCTTTTTTCCCTCCTTTTCCCTATCCCCAGTGAATCTACTCTCCCCTCCTCCCCCACACCTGCCTACCACTATCTCTTATCTGCATCTACCTATCCCCACCCTGCCTCTCCTCTTGTCCACCTATCACTGCTCTCCTTTCCCCTCTTTCCTATTTTCAGTCCTGAAGAAGGGTCCTGACCAGAAATGTCGACTGCCTGCTTTTCTCCATGGAGGCTGCTTGGCCTGCTGAGTTCCTCCAGCATCATTGTTTTTCATCTAGATTCTGGCATCTGCAGTTATTTATCTCTCCACTATTTTGTAAACTGTTTTGTGAACTGGCTCTTGATCAAGGATAGCATGATCAGAGCAATTGAAAGTGCACACAGAGGTCTCTGCTGATGATCTGCTAAACCTGAGATCATTTCCAAATCAACAACGAAGAAGCTGTTTATTTGGTTAAATAGAAGCAGCAGGCTTATGGAAAGAACAGTCTGTGGCCTGAAGTAGCCTGAGCCTAGTGTTTGGCTGACCTGGCTTGAACTGCTCTGATTCAGGGAGAACAAAAAAAGTTACATGAGGCCCAAGTTGGTGGAAGAGCAATAAAGTAATGCTGCTTGTAGCCTTGGCCCAGATCCAATGGGAAGTTGCCTCAGGCTAGCCAAAGGAGCCAGAGCAAACAAAATTGAAACAATATCAATCTGATACAAAAGAGGATAAGAATGGAGGGTTTTGGGTGCAGAAGCAGTGGAAACTCTGGAGATCAACCATCACAAAAGTGGATGACTCCACGTCAGAAACGTGGAGATTACATTGGGATTGAGAGAGACCACTGGCCAGCGTAAACTCTTATTCCCAGGTGTTACCTTTTCTATTCTTTCCCTGTTCAGGGAGGGTCAGAGAAACCTAGTTGGTGTGTGCACAGATATTTAGTTTTGTAATGACTTGCATGCTTATTGTTAACTGAACCAATATGGTATTTGTCAGTTAATACAGATTTTCTTTGTGACTAATCAATTTTTGTTTTTGAGGGTGAATACCTGCAACAAGAAAACAACCCAAATTTGTTCAACATCCCCTTGGAGTACATGCCCTCTAACCCAGGCAACATCCTAGTAAACCGCTTCTGCACCCTCTATACATCAATGCTGTTAAGGGTACCACCATTACTTGTGTATTGTCCCTTTAGATAAGATATCTTTATTAGTCATGTACATCAAAACACACAGTGAAATACATCTTTATGTAGTGTGTTCTGGGGGCAGCCTGCGAGTGTTGTCATGCTTCTGGTGCCAACATAGCATACCCACAACTTCCTAACCTGAACATCTTTGGAATGTGGGAGGAAACCGGAGCACCCTGAGGAAACCCACATAGACACAGGGAGAACATACAAACTCCTCAGACAGCAGCTGGAATTGAACCCAGGTCACTGGTGTTATAATAGCGTTATGCTAACCGCTACACTACCATGCCTACATTTGATCTCCCAAAGTGCAACACCTCACACTTTGCCAGATTAAACTCCATCTGCCATTTCTCTACCCATTTCTGTAACTGATCTATATCCTTTGGCAATCTTCTACATTATCCACAATGCCACTGATCTTTATCAAATATGAATTTACTAACCCACCCATCCATGTTTCCATCCAAGTCATTTATATATATATATATATATATCATAAACAGCAGAGGTCCCAGTACAGATCCCTGTGGAACACCACTAGTCACGGACCTCCAGCCTAAATATGCTCCATCGACCACAACCCTCTGTCCTCCATGGGCAAGCCAATTCTGAATCCAAACAGCCAAGTCACTGTGGATCCCAAGCAACTTTAACTGAAAGATCTGGTCCTTCCAGCAGCTACAATGTGAACACACCACCAGTCACATCTTCCCCTCCCCACCCCTTTCTGCAGGGACCACTCTTTCGATTCCTTGGTTCACTCATCCCTCCCCACCCATCCCTAGGCACTTTACCCTGCAACACCTGTCCCTACACCTCCCCCCTCACCACCATCCTGAGCCCTAAAGAGCCCTTCCAGGTGAGGCAGCAATTCACATGCATCTCCTCCAACCTTGTTTATTGCATTCGGTGCTCTGGGCGTGGCGTCCTCTACATCAAGTGAGACCAAACACAGACCAGGGAACCACTTTGCCCGGCACCTGCATGCCATCCACCATGGCATTCTTGAGCTCCCAGATGCTAGATATTTTAACTCTCCTTTAAATTGCCACATCAACCTGTCTGTCCTCGGCCTCCTCCACTGCTAGGGTGAAGCTAAATGCAAACTAAAGGAACAGTACCTCATTCCACTTGGATAGTGTTGGATTAGGGTATCGATTGTTGTTTTTCTTGTAGTTTTAGCTTTTGTTACACCTGTATGTTTATACAATCACCTGTTTGTAAGCTTTTAGTAACTTATAGTATATTTGGCTCTACACTTCTGTACTTTGTCTGCAAAGCTTAAGTGTAACTCATAATATCTTTTCACAGGCTGTTATCAGATTTCCTTATCTAACCAGTTTGCAGTATAAAGAGAACATGTGGCCAGGTTCTTTGTTACTTCATTTTACTTGCCTTGCTTACTGGTACAAGCTGACACTGTCTGACCTATACTTTGAACAGCTAATAAAACAGATGTAATCATAAGATTTGAGCCTCGTGCTTGAATTCCGAAGAACCCTCTGGACAACATTATCTCCAGATCTCACAGGAGTCTACAATCTGACGGCATGAACATTGAATTCTCCAATTTCAGGTAACCTGCTCCTCCTGTGTCCCAGATCTACCCAGTTCCTCCTACACCCATCCCACCCCCAGCCCCCTATCACCCTGTTTATTTCCCCTCCACACACTCCTTCCACTAGGTCCCCCTCCCCCTCCTGTTCCCGTCTGCCAATCTCACCTCCATGATTTGGTTCCATGCCCAACTTCCTATCCCATCAGATTCCATCATCTGCAGCCCTTTGTTGCCTCCACCTATCACCCCTTAGCCTCTGTTGCTATTTCCACTCTTTCCTCCTCCATCTGCCTATAACCCCCTCCTCACCTGGCTTGCCAGCTCTTGCTCCACCCATTCCCTTCATCTCTTTATACTGGCCATCTCTTGGTCTTTTAGTCCAGATGAAGGATCTTGAGCAGAAATGCTGACTGTTCATTTCCCTCCAAATATACTGCCTGACCTGATGAGTTTCCCCAGCAGTGTTGTTTTCAACCCACAGTAAAAACCTAGTTGGTTTCTGCAACATCAACAGGAAGACTTGCAGAAATTCTCTTTTTGGATCTAACGACAGATTTCAGTGGAACCCGCAAAATTCTTGCAGGGTTTAACAGAATAGATGCAGGGATGATGCTTCACCCAACTGAGTGCGTCAAACCAGTGGATGCAATTTTAAATTAGAATCCAGTCATTCAGATTTGAGAGGAGGTGAAATTTCTTCAAGTTTGTAGGGGCCCCAGTCACTTAGGATATACAGAGATTGACTAACATTTTAGATACTGAAGGAATCAAGGAATATGGAGGAACAAAGGACTGCAGACATTGGAATCTAGATGAAAAACACAATGATGCTGGAGGAACTCAGCAGGCCAGGCAGCATCTGTGGAGAAAAACAGGTTTTGGGTCAGGATCTTTCTTCAGGACTGAAGATGGGAAAAGGGGAAGCCCAATATGAGGGAAAAGCAGAGCAGTGATAGGTGGACAAAAGAGGGGAGGTGGGGTGGGCACAAGTTGGTGATAAGTAGATGCAGGTAAGAGATTGTGATAGGCAGGTGTGGGGAGAGCAGATCTACTGGGGGACAGATCAAAGGTAAGGAGGGGAAAAAAGGAGTAGGTAAGAGAGACAGGCTAGGAAAGGGAAGAAAAGGAAAGGTTGGTGGGGATTACTTAAAGTAGGAGAATTCAATGTTCATATTGTTAGGCTGCAAGGTTCCAAGATGGAAAATGAGGTGCTGTTCCTCCAGTTTGCACTTGGACTTCTCTTGGTAATGGAGGAGGCCGAGGACTGACATATCAGTGATGGTGTGGGAGGGGGAGTTGAAGTGACTGGCAATGGGGAGATGCAGATCAGTTATGGACGGAGCACAGGTGTGCTGCGAAATGGTCACCTAGTCTGCATTTGGTCTCACCAATGTAGAGGAGGCCACACTTGGAGCACCGAATGCAGTAGATGATATTAAAGGAGGTGCAGGTGAATCTGTCTCACCTGACAGGACTGTTTGGGTCCCTGGATGGATGTGAATGTAGGGGCAGGTGTTGCATCTATGATGGGGGCCAGTGGAAAATTCCCCAGGGTGGGAGTGGGATGGTGGGGAGGGAGGAGTGAACTAGGGAGTCACGGAGAGTGCGGTCCCTGCGAAAGGCAGAAAGGTCACTGCAGGAAAGTGACCATGATCATCTCATGGGTCAAAAGAGTAGGAACAAGGGGCCAAATGGCTTAACCCTGTTTCAATTTATTAAGCTCTTTTAACTGAACTCTGCTAATCTTTTTTCTAATTTACAGAGGTTGAGTGGGGGAATCTTTAAAGAATTTCTCAGTACAGGCATTCAAATCTAACAAAATTACACAGCATGATTAATGAGAATTATCAAAACCATAGAAAATTGCTGCCTTGACCATTTAAAAGGCTTTCTTCAAAGCTTTATGGTGGGTGGCACGGTAGTGTAGCAGTTAGTATGATGTTATTACAGCGCAACCCTGGGTTCAATTCCCGCTGCTGTCTGTAAGGAGCTTGTACTTTCTCCCTGTGTCTGCGTAGGTTTCCTCCAGGTGCTCTGGTTTCTTCCCACATTCCAAAGACGTACAGGTTTAGGAGCTGTGGGCTGGCTATGTTGGTGCCGGAATACTGGTGACACTTGCGGGCTGCCCCCAGCACATTCTCAGTAATGCAAAAAGATGTATTTCACTGTTTTGATGCACGTGTGACTAATAAATAAATATCTTTTTATATAATCTACTAGTGTGAAAGAAAAACATGGTATCAAACTAGGAGGAAAAACTTTGTTGATTGTTAAAATCTGTTTCTTAATTCTTTTTTTCAAAATAGTTTAGATGACTTAAAATTTGTCATTTTGTAACTGTTACTCAATGCAAAATTTCAGAGATAACTCAGAGTTAGAGCTCTCTCCTGTGGTAAACAGTGGGATCTACTTACAAGCAAGTACATATTGAGGTGTGTCATTTATAAACTGGGCCAGAAATAAGTGAACAAATACATTTCGATCACAGTTGAATCATAGAATGAAAAAACAATTTCTACTCTAGACACTGCCACCCTTGGGTTTAATACAAGAAAACCTCTTGCAGTTCAAACTGAAGCTGCTGATGGGAATGGGATTCTTGAAACATGGGTGCTCCATTAGGTTTTGCCATCATCCACTGTGGCCCCCCCCCCACACACACACAAAAAAAGGTATTAATTTGTACCTGTTGCTTACTTTTAAAAAAAACACATTAAATTCATGTAGTCAAACAGTTAAATGATAACTGTGTCCCTCTAGTGCCAATTGTGTTGTTAATTCACTTGTCACCTCAGAAAAGGCTCAATTTTGTGTCGGCACAAGAGACTGCAGATGCTGGAAATCTGGAGCAGCACATAAAATGCTGGAAGAACTCAGCAGGTCAGGCAGCATCGATGGAGGGAAATGATCAAGTTGATGTTTTGGGTTGAGACCCTTCATTGGGACTGGGAAGAAAGAGGGGAGATAGCCAGTATAAAAGAAGGGGGGGGGGGGGGGGGGGGGAGAGGGATGGAGCAAGAGCTGGCAGGCAATAGGTAGGTCTGGGTGAGGAGGTGATTGGCAGATGGAGGGGGGAGAGTGGGAATTCAGTCAGAAGATGGGAGGTGATAGGTAGAAGTGACAAAGGGCTGAAGAAGATGGAATCTGATCGGAGAGGACAGTGGACCATGCAATAAAGGGAAAGAGGTGAGGAGGGGAATTGGTGGGAGGAATGTGTGGGTGATGGGCAGATCAAGAGGGGAGGGGACAGAGAAGGGGGGATGCTGGTGGGATGATGGAAAAAAGGTGAGAAATCGATGTTCATGCCGTTAAGTTGGAGACCACCAAGGTGGAATGTTGGAATGTTCCTCACCTGGATTCCACCTATCAGCTCTTGCTCCACCCCTTCCCCCCACCTCCTTATACTGGCTTCCTCCCTTCTTTCTTTCCAGTCCAGATGAAGGGTCTCGACCCGAAATGTTGACTCTCCATTTCCCTCCATAGATGCTGTCCGACCTGCTGAGCTCCTCCAGCATTTTGTATGTTGCCCAATTTTGCACATGCTGAGCAGAAGTTAAGGCTAAGCTGCATTACTTAAACCTGGACTCCTCTTAAAGGGGAGGAGCATCATGCTTGCTGTAAATGATTCAACTGAAGCTGAATGAGCAGAATCTTTAGATGACCAACATGGGAGAGGATGGACTCAGATTTTCCAAAACTGCAGAAGACAGGAGATGGGAAGCACAGGAGATAAGAACAGGGAGCAGGAGTACACCTTCTGACCTTCAAGCTTGCTCCGTCATTCATAAAGATCATGGCTGCTTTTCTACTCAGCTGCATTTGCCTGCACTATCCCCATATGCCTTGAATCCCTTAATATCCAGAGATCCATCAATCCCTCTTTTGAATGAACTCAGTGACTGAGATTCTACAGCTCATTAGGATAGAGAATTCCAAAGCTACACTACTCTTAGTATGAAGAAATTTCTCCTCCTCTCCATCCTAAATGGCCTAACCCTTATTAAGAACATAGAACACTACAGCACAGTACAGGCCCTTCAGCCCACAATGTTGGGCTGACATTTTATCCTGCTCTAAGATCTATCTAACCAGGATTCTATGACTGTGGGGCCCTAGTGCTAGCAGAAACATCTCCTCTGCACCTTGTTGAGCCTGTAAAAATTTAGTACATTTTACTAAGATCACCTTATTCTTCTAAAGTCTGGAGAATACAGGCCTAGTCTACTCAGTTTCTCATATAGCTAACAAGCCACTCCAGGAGTTTATTGCAAATATTCCATGGCACGAATATTATTTTTTTACCCAAAGCTACACACAATTCCAGGTGTGATCTGATAACACATAATTTTTCTTTCATAAGTTCATGCTGACTCCACTCAATCCTATTATTTTCTGGATGTTCTGCTCTTGCATCCTTCATTATAGATTCCAGATTTTACCATCCTGGAAAGATATTGACAGATGAAAGTTCACAGTTACATTGGCTTTGCTAGCCATTGCCACAGGCTGTCCACATCCTATTTTGTGTTTGTACTTGCAACAGTGATAAGTGATAAACTTCAGTCAGAATTGTTACATCACAGGCGCATCCCTCCCCACCATCAGTAGTATCTACAGGAGGCGCTGCCTCAAGAGGGCAACATCTATCAAAGATCCCCACTATCCAGGCAATGCCATCTTCTCACAGCTACAATCAGGCAGGAGGTACAGAAGCCTGAAGTCCTGCACCACCAGGTTCAAGACTAGCTACTTCCCTTCAACCATTTGGCTTTTGAACTAACCTGCACAACCCTAATCACTACCTCAGTATAGCAACACTGACCACTTTGCACTACAATCGACTTTGCTTTATTTTAATTGTGTTCGTTCCAATAAAATTGTGTCTAGTTTATGTTTACTCTTTTTTTGTGAATGTTGTGTGTCCGATGCTATGTGCCTGCGATGCTGCTGCAAGTAAGTTTTTCATTGCACCTGTGCATACATGTACTTGGGCATATGACAATAAACTCGACTTTGGCTTTTGACTTTGACAATAACAGCGATTACAGAAAAGGATAACAAACATCTTTTTATGACCTGTTCAGACATTCAAGTGATAAAACTCTCTTAAACAAAATAAATAAACAAGGACAACACAAACTTGGACAATGTGGTGAGACAAGGGGAAAGGACATGTTCAGCACAGTCACTCTAAACACTCAGGTGGCAGGAACTCTACCAGATCCAGATGAGGTAGTGCCTGCTGGACAAAATTTTCTAACAAACAGCTCATCTCTACATTGGGCACTGCAGCGAAATCATTGGTCTGTATTACCTATATCCGTTGCTCTTGCAGGTAATGGTCGTCTCCACTGTGTGACAAATTTGTAGGCATCCAGTCTTATTTCAATGATATTGTTTAGGAGAGCGAGGAGAGGAGCCAGCGGGAAGGCAGCAACAAATATGGTTGTGAAGCCAAACTGTAAGACTAGATTGAAATGAGAGCTGCAGTTATGACTGCTTGAGTAGGTGAAAACATACACAGATTGATTCATTTGCCCAGATGAAATTGATCATATAAATGTGTATGATTAGCATAGACCTTTCCATATTGAAACAAACATATGATTTAATTCTTTGTAACAATAAACCATGCAAGCTGCCCCAGATTCAATGGGCAGCTCTTTTGCCTCCAAAGATCTCTGGTTCAATCCCCACTCCACAGGGTTCAGTGGTTATTGTAGGCTGACACTTTGATTAAAGGTTTAGGAACGGCTGCATTGTCAGAGATGTCTCTCGGATGAGATGTCTAGTTTCTTAGGCAAGTGTAAGAAACTTCCATGGCAGAATTCTTCATTGTTTTGCCAACACTTATCAGTCAGCCAACATCTGAAAACTGATGGTTTGATCAGATCCTGCGTCACTGATTGTGGAAACGCGCTGTGCACAAATTGGCCGTCTTGTTTCTTATCTTGCATCAGTGACTAAACATCATTGGAGGTAAAACACTCTGGGATGCCCCAAGGTTATGAAATGCATCCTACAAGTTTTACAATCTGACTTGGCTTGAAGAAAGTACCAAGTCATACAACGTAGAACTGAAGCTTAAGTGCCTGTGGTTAAATAAGTGGACCCTTAATGAAGGTAATTACAGTGCCTGATCCAAATTGAAACTCTTCCATATAAAAACCTCTTTAAGATTCTACTTCATTAAAAAAACAGCAATAATGTCACCCAGGGTGCGCAGATTAAGTTTATTCTCTCAGCACTGGGATTCTCACCAAATTGAAATCTGAAACTTACAGTTAGAGATTGTTTTAAATCTATTCTGAGGTGCTGCTTAAATAATTTATTTCCTGTAATACATGGAAATGATCTTTTCAAATTAAACTAACATTACTCTCTCAGTCAAGATGCCTTCTTCACTTTAGGTATATATTTTCCAATTGAGAATCATTTATGTAAGGAATGATTTGCTTCTTACACTATATTCCTCATTTTTTTATTTTTGGCAATGATAATCTCATTTTCTAGGATAGGTTAATATCTTCCTAACAGCAAAATAGAAGGAAGATTTTACAAGGGTATTAAACAATAGCACCTGAATTTTACTAAATGTAAAACGTAAATCTCAAGGTTTACTTGTATTAGTCCTATCCCTCCTTTTCTGTCTAGGCTCTGTTATTAGCTCCAAGGCAGCAAGGAACCAGGAATGTTGTTTTGAGGTTGGAAAACCTGTAATTCCACGCTTGACTTTGGACCTGCTGAAACTAATAACTAGGCCTGATTAACAATTTGAGTCTCCACTTCCATTTGTCTTCAATACTCCATCTTTCCATGAGACTGCCTTTTCCCTTGCCTCCACTTGTCTCCAACTGTCTCTGCATAACTGGCACAAACATTTTGTTTTAAAGCGCAACCCTACTTAAAATGCACCTCCTCAAAGAATTAGGTTTGGATTGGTTGACTTAGAATGGGTACGAATGTGAAAGTAGGAGACAGAGACATTGAAACAGAAAGAGATGCAATAAAGACAGGAAAAGATTATAAAAGACAGAGATTGATTGATATAATGCCAGAGAGATCAAGACACTGAGAAAAATTGGGACATTAGGAAAGGGAAAGAAAGAGATGAAATGTGTGGAGATTAGAGAAAGGACCAGAATTGTGTGTGTGTGTGTGTGTGTACGCGCACCTGCAATGAGCGAGAAAGAGAGAGAACTCAGGAATGTGTCTGGAGTGGAAATCAAAAATATGAGTCACCACAAAGAAATGAAAACCCTGTGCATGAGCTGCTGAATGATGTGTAGCTAAGTATAGTTAAATGTTCTTTAAAGAAATGCCATCTCTAAGATTCAAGAAAAATGCCACATATTCTCATTTGTTTTGTTTCCACAGCAGTATGAGGAAATTTGATCTAAACTTTTAATGATCTTGATATCTAATAAAATTAATTTTAATTTTCAATGTTATTTGTTTCACTCAATTTATTTGTAAAAGCTTGTCCTCCTTCTACATAAATGGTGTTGGTTTCGAAAGCATTTTGATGAAATGCATTTAATATTTAAAAACTCCAACTATATTTGAGAATTGGATAATATGTAACACATGTGAATTTTAATACTATATCAAAGAGTGAGACATGTTATCAATAAGTTCTACTAATTATTGTCATACTTTGAAACACATATTTAAAGCCAGACTTTGAAAGAGTCTGTTGTAATACTCACGGTTTTGCTCAGGATTGTGTTAAATAATTACCCATCAAAATGTTCACATTAATTACTCAAACACATGAGACTCTTTATCCAATAACATTACAGCTCAGTGGTTTAGACCAATTGTTAGTCTGGTACTTACCCATTTCTAGATATTCATCTATCAGTCCATGGATGTTCATGGGCTGCAGATTCCAATCCTGCTCCCACTGAGGTAGGTAATTGTCATTCTTCTCACTGTGACTGGCTTTCTTCATCTTCCTTCGGGACCACCAATTCTGCAACAGTCTACATCGATCCAGAGATTATTATAGTAACTGAACTATTTTCCATTCAGCACCAACAATGCAGTATGTTAATATTTGACAGTAATTGTCTTTCATTCTCTCTCTCACACATACACATGCGTGCGTGCACACACACACACACAGTTTCTTGGTGAAAGCAGATTAGAACTGCATTTATAAAGATTCACAAAACAAATCAGAATATGCATATTGCTTCCCAAACCAGATATGCACACAGCAAATTAAAAATAATTTTCAATAATTAGGAAAATGGCAAGCATCTGAGACCTTTGGGCTTCATTGCTTTTCTCTTTCCAGATACGAAAGACAATCACAGTGCAATCTGGACTATTAACAAGGCAAGTTTGAATCCCTTGAATGGTGGATCTGTTTGCACCTTGCTACATAGAATCAAAGCAATTTCTTGCCACTAGATGGTAGACTTTGCAAAACAAAAGAAATTCTTTCTCCAGTGAAAATAAACTGGTTGCAAAATGCAGATATTAAACAGTGCACATCATTGTTTATGGTGAATTCCTGCTGACACTTCCTCGCAGGTGATGTGGCTGTGCACGCATCACTATACATGAATGACAGAAGTACGTCATTCTCTGCAGAACTCACTTGATGAAGTTCGAGGGGAGGTGTAAATAAAAAGAATGAAGAGGAGAGAGAAACAAACAGACAATGCTGGAGCTATGAGATATAGAACACAGAGCTGCTGGAAACCTGAAACAAAAACACAAACTGTTGGAAACATTCAGCAGGTCAGGCAGCATCTGTGGAGAGAGAAACGGCAACAATGCCCCAATCAATGAAAGCCAGTTGCGCTCTGAAAGGTCATCCACCCAAAATGTCCCTGTCCCCCTCCTGACAGATACCACCCAGCATTCTCTGCTCTACTATTAGAACTGCCCGGATCCGTTTCTCTCTCCATGGGTTTGTTGACTGCTTCCAGCATTTTCTGCTTTTGTTTCAGATTTCCAGCACCTGTGTTTTTTCCCCCACTCTTCAAACGCTGGCCTGTTCCAATGCAACTCAGTTTCCCTCTCTCCACGAGTGATGTCTGATCTGCTGGAATTTCCCAGCATTCTCCCTTGTTTTAAATTCCTAACAGCCACTGTTTCCTGAATTTTTACATATTTTGTTTCTTTTCTCCTCTATTCTTCCACTGACACACCCTCCAGAGAGATTAGCTACCACTAACGGACCTTCTCTCAACTGACACCAATCTGTGTCACTCATTTTCGCTCGGTCTCAATCATATGATGCATTCCCTTTCTTCTCTCTACCCCTTGCCCAACTTTGCATCCTAAAACATGCCTGCTTTCCAACTTAGGGAACCAACATTAAAACTTTACTTTTATATTTCCAACCCCACTTGAATCAAAAGTGAGCATTTCAATAGCTTTCCCAGTTACCTGCTGCATCTGTGTGCAAGCTTTCAGACTTTCGTGCAATGAAGACTCCCCCAAGTCCCACTGTGCTGCAGACTTCCCCATTGAAATAAGAATCTGTGTTATCACTCTTCCCTCCAAATTGAGCAACTTCACATTTTCCCACATTATTCTCCAATTGCCAACATTTTGCCCACTCACTCAATCTCTCTGTAAACTGTATCTGTAAACTCTGTCTTCTGCACAGCTTGCCAGCCCCCCCCCACCCCACCCCACCCCACCCCACCCCATCCCCGCATCTACAAATTTGTATACAATGCATTTCATTCCGTCCTCTGTCATTGACAAATAATGCAGACAGCCGTGGTCCCAGCACTGATTCCTGCAGCACCCTGCTGGTTACAGGTTGTCACCCTGAGTCTGTTCCTACTCCCTCCTTCCTCCCAGTGAGACAATCTTGTTCCATGCTGATATGTTACATGAGCCTTTAACCTGCCAGGTAACCTTTTGTGTGGCACTTTGTTGAATACCTTTTGAAAATCCAAATATATGACATCTACTTCTCTTGCCCCTCCCCCAGTCTCCCAACCTGCCCCTCACCCACACCTTCCTCCCTGGTTCCCCACCTCCTACCCTTTATTTCCATGGTCTACTGTTCTCTCCAATCAGATTCCATCTTGTTCAACCCTTTGCCTCTTCCACCTATCAGCTCCCAGCTTCTCACATCATTCCTGCTACCCCCCTCCCCCACCTACCTACCTTCTCCCCTCACCTGTATTCACCTATTACCTGCCAGCTCATGCTCCTTCCCCTCCCCCCCCACCCTTTTTATTCTGGCTCCTGCCCTCTTCCTTTCCAGTCCTGATGAAGGGTCTCAGCCCGAAACATCGACTGTTCATTTCCGTCCAATGGATGCTGCCTGACCCGCTGAGTTTCTCCAGCATTTTGTGTGTGTTGCAAGTGACATCTAGTGCTATCCGCCGGAAATGTTAGCTCTGTTTCTATTTCCACAGATTCTGCATGAGCTGTTCAGTAGTTCCAGTCTTCCCTTATGCGAACACTGGTGGTGGTGTGGACGGCGAGGAAGGTTATCTCGGGTGATATCAGGATATAGATCAGATGGAAGGCTGGGCAGTGCACTGACAGATGGAACTTAATTCCAAGAAGTGTGAAGTGATACACTTTGGGAAGTCAAATCGGGGTAGGACATATCGTGTAAATGGTAGGGTGCTAAGGAATGTTGGTGCACAGAAGGACCTTGGGGTTCATAGAGGCAACATGGAACGACAGGGTGGTGAAGGCGGCATATGGCATGCTTACCTTCATTAGTCAGGGCAGAGAACATAGAAGTTGGGATGACATGTTGCAACTTTACAAAACACTGGTGAGACTGTACTTGGAGGACCATATGCAGTTCTGGTCACAGGAAGGATGTGATTGCGCTGGAGAGAGTGCAGAGGTGATTCACCAGGATGTCGCCTGGATTGGAGGACTTTAGATACGGGGAGAGATCGGAAAGGCTGGGTTTATTTACCCAGGAGTGAAGGAGGCTGAGGGGCGACCTGATAGAGGTGTATAACATCATGAGAGGCATAGATAAGGCAGAGAGGCAGAATCGTTCTACCATTGTAAGGGGATCAAAAAAGAGAGCATAGGTTTAATGTGAGAGGAATGAGTTTTAAAGTGAATCTGAGGAGAAAGTATTTCTTACACAGAGAGTGGTTGATATCTGGTGGAGTCAGATACAATCATTATGTTTAAGAGACTTTTAGCCAGGCACTCGAACAGGGAAGGCATAAAAGGATATAGTCCTAATGAGGGGAAATGGGATTAGTGTTGATGTGCAGAAAGATCAGCATGGCCAAAGTTGGCCAAAGGGCCAGTTTCTGTGCTCTAAAACTCCATGGCTCTGGTTTTAAGCACCTGCTTCTATCCTCTCTGACATTTTGGGATGCTCTCACAGGGTTGAACACTTTGTAGTGTTCATTCCTTGGATCTTGCATTAATACATAACTATCTTCCTTCCACCCTCCCAACATTGGTCAATTGGTTCCTCAGAAGCTGGACTTCCCTCACCTGTTGGAAAGTGAGGCTGGGATAAAATAGTTCCTGAGTTAACCAAACACCCATTACAGCCCCATCATGTCTACGAAACTGAGAGATTTAAAGGAAACTCAATGAAGCAGTGTTTCAATGCACCCTGTGATTCCCATCCTGGGAAATTATCACAACAATGTCCTCAAGAATTATCTTCGATTCCTGGGGATGCCAGGAGCAACCTGAAACGTCGGCGACCTCAGATCCTCAGAGTGCAAGGTCAGTGCTGGCTCCCACCACTGCTAATCCATATTCACCTTTGTGAGGTGATCAACCAATCCTGAACCTTTAAACTGGAATGGGAGGGAAGTTCCCATGACATCACCAGCAGATTATCAAGCATCGCAGGCTCCAACCATAATCTGATGGGAATGATCGGCAGTTGCGAGCGAGGCAAGGATTACTGGTGACCTCACAGAAGGATCAAGAATGCGATGGAAGGGTGGGGTCTGTCAGGAAATCACGAGATCCCAGGAGTTCCCTCAGAGGTCCAAGGGAACTCTCCCTGGATCCCCTCTTCATCCTCTGGGCCCTTTCAGTTATTTCTTGTTGCACGCACAAGCACGTGAAAATGATTTTGATTGGCTCCAGTTCATGGATATCAAATGTTCTTCAAGAAAAATTGCCCTCTAAATATAGCAGCTGCTAGGTGAACTGAAGGGAAATGCTCAATGTCACATGGAGTTCACTTTTAATTGGCTTTTCAGCCCTGATGATTGGTTTTACCAGACAGCTGAGGATAAATTAGAAATCTCACGGGTAGCCGAGCTCCATAAAGTTGTTCCACATTTGCTTCAGCACCATGATGATACCCATCTGCATGCAGAGGTCAATCAAACAGCCGCTGGGATGACACTGCACCAAATATAAGGGAGAGGTACATCAGCACAGATAGGAAGGCAATTTTACATTCAAACCAACTGCAGATGTAGGAAGGTAATGTTTACCAAGCTGCTCCCCTAAACAAATGCATGTCTTTTTAAAATTTATTTGTTTACACTATGTTGGTTCTGCAGGCAAAGCTGTTCTTTATTGTCCAGCCTCTATCCCTGAGTTGAGGAGACACTTAAGAGGCAACAACATTGCTACCGATCTGGGTTCACATGAAGGCCAGACTGGGTAAGGATGGCACATTTCTCTGATGGAACCCACTTACGTTTTACAACAATCGGTGGTGTCATCGCTATTATTGATAATTTATTGTCAAGTCACATTTAATTACTACAATATAAGTTCCCTAGGTGCTATGGTGGGATTTGAACTCATGCCTCCATGTTCAGGTCCTCTTGGTCCTGATCCAATGGCAACAAGAATGCTACTTCTGCTTTAATTAATACGCAACATTTAAGGTTAATTTCATAATATACAAAATAATATCATATACAATATTGAATAAAAGTGGTAAAACATTTGTGTGGGTCTGCGTATTAGAGTTGGAGAAGTTTTCATCCTGACTTTTTCATCCTCTGCATAGAGACAGAAATGGAGTGAACAATTCATGTCCACGACCTTCTATCAGAATATAGAACATTTCTGATGGAAAGTGATTGACCTGAAACGGTTTCCTTCTCCATGGATGCTGTCTGACCTGCTGAGTATTTCCAATATTTTCTGTTTCGATTTTGCAGATTTGCAGCATCCACAATATCTTGCTTTTGTGTTCTGACTTACAGATATGATTAATTACAATTCAGACTTTGCCTTTTCTTTGCACTGAAAGAAGGACAAGGCTGGCGGGGTTAGAGCTGGGTGGACATGACCCCAATAAAAATAAGTAACATAAGGCATGAATGAGTGCAGACATTCCTCCCATTACTTTAAGTACATGTGCACATACCCTTTCAAAAACGATTCGTGCTCCTGGGCTCCCATGAGCTCACAGCCTTATTATCACAATGTAGCCAGTTATTTACAATTTATAAATATATCTTAAAGGCCAATACAATTGTCAAATGAATGAGCTTTCCAATGTTCCTATTAATATGGTGTACATTAACTACAATGTACTGGGATATTCAATTTATTCAGGCACTGTATTAGTTATCTCAACGTGGTCCAGATTGCATGTGTGACATGATACAATATATTATGCATTCATTTGCTTGAAGCTGCTTCTTGGAAGGTTTAATCAAAAACCTCTTGAACAAGTACCAATAACTTACTAGAGTGCAATGGGAAACTCGAGTCAAATGATTAACTTCTTTATGTCATGGTGTAAAGTGATTGCGAAATATGATTCTGGCTATCTTACAGAATTCAAGATTTAAGCATCAGTTAAAATATATCGGCAAAAAGGTTATTATGGCTACAGTGAGTCAAGTAGCAATTCAAATGATGGCTGGTTTACCTCTTCCAGTCTCCACCTATGAAACAGCTTGGCGTAGGCACCAGGACGTCCTGCAAACCTGTTCAACACAAAAGTAGATGTTAAAGCAGTGGCAACTGTATTACCCCCATGGCCATCACATTAACTGTTTCCAATAATCGAATTAACACATGGAAACTTACAATACATGTTAACTTTATCCTTACACTATCATTCCTTTTACTGCTAGTCTCTCCAGCTTTCTGACCTATCTCATAGCTTTCACTCTGGATTTTCTCATCTGACTGCTGGTGCTGTCTGTGTGGAGTTTACCCGTTTTGCCTGTGTCTGCATGGGTTTCCTCCAGGCGCTCCAGTTTCCTCCCACATCCCAAAGACCTGCAGGTTGGTAGGTTAATTGGCCACTGTAAATTGCCCCTAGTGTGCAGGAGAGTGGTGGGATCTGGGGGAGTTGATGGGAATGCAGAGAGAACAGGTTACAGAGAAAATTAGTGGGGAACAGGAATGCCCTGTGAGTGGTCATAGACTTGCTAGGCTGAAATCGCACCCCCCTCTGTTGTAAGTAAGTGTGGAAATATGAAATATATGAAAAAATTCTGATTGCAGGCAACCCCCACTTTACAGTTACTACGGTAACAGAAATCCACCCTTATGGAATTTACAAATCACCAAAATATCTGAGATACAGAATAAATATTTGCTCTCACAACTTTTTTTCAACTTGCATTTCTTAACGCAGGTGCAGATAATCTGGCTTTTCATTATGGAAAATTGCGATACAGATTTTGTTTATAGGAACATAACAGCCCCCTCCCCCCACTCTTACAATAACGTGAGGCTCGCCTGTATAGTTATGTTGTGAGCATCTAGATAATTATTTTAAAATTAGAACAGTAAGATTACATTAAGTAGTTATTTAATTTTAGTAGTTCTTAAGCGTTTCCGAATGTCCGGTACATTCAGAGACAATTAAAAACTCCAACATATGTGACAGCCGACAAAAGACCTTAAGTACAGAAGCAGGCAATAAAACTATCCCGCCGTTCCATTAGACCAAAGTGGCTTCCAACTTTTTCCTTCTAAATGGCTCCATTTAAAGACTGGAAATTTCTTGAGATCGCTAAATAATCCTGTCGACATGCAGGCAACATGCCATCGATGTGGGTTAACAAATCTTGTTTATAGTCTTCATCATGCAAGTAAACTGGATTAGTTTGAAACAGACACATGTGGTTATGATGCTACCAGGACAATTGCCCTGCCAAGGGAATAAATCCAACCAATATTATACTGCCGACCATCCTTGAGACCCCAAATTGGGTGATGACCCGAAGGTTTGGAACCCTTCGTTGGATCATGGTGGGTCTGCATCTCAAATTTGTTGACTTGTTTCTGGTCTACATGCCTTAGCACTCTTATCTAACATTCATCTTTATACTGGGAGTGGGGATAGAGGGTGAGATGATGGAAAGTAGCAGTTTAAAAACAAGCAAGCAAACAACTATTTGGCATGGAACTAGAATTAGACCGGTATCTGCAAATGTTCAGTTGTCTGAAAACAATATTATGCATTCGACACTTATCTTCCATCTACCCCAGATCTACCGCTCACCTACACACTAGTCTGAAAAACTGCTGGATGCAAAAACCCGTAATGGTTTGATGGTGCGCAACAGGTGGTGATCTGTAACTGTTTAGACCTGTCTTTTGACCTGGGGAAATGATTGGATTCTCCATGGAGTTGGCTTGCAGAGACGACCTGTCGGTGAGGGATTTGTGAGGGGAGAAGGGTGGGGGAGTTGGTATGGTGTGGAGCGACACTGTGGAATTGATCTGGTATTATTGGGAAGGCACTCGTGTAGGGTTGTTTTCAGAAGAACTTCACAGAGACAGGAGGATCAATGGGTTTCCCCTGCAAAACGTGGTGCTTTTCACTCTGTGCGCGATTCTGGTGCATGGTGCAGGCTGAGGCATGAGGCAGACACCCACTTCATCCAGGGTTTACCAGTTCTTGATCGTGCTAATCTGGGTGGATACAGTCACCGATGAACAATTCAACTATGCATCATAGTCATCCCACAACATTTCACTATTTAGTAAATTAGGGAGTGCATTTTATTCTAAATTCCTCCAAACATGATTTGTACTAATTTTCACACATCCACACCAAGCGGTTCTCCACAGGATTCATAGCACGACTCATATGTTTAGCCCAAAGTGCCTTTAAAAGCCCTTGGTTCAGAATATTAAGAGCTCAGTAATCTAGTTTTGCAAACAGCCAGCAGTAATTAGATGAAAATAACAGAGACTGTTGCCTCAAGCTTCCTTGCACACAGCCTGATGAGTCAGCTGAACAGTATTCACCTCTCCAACATTAAATAATTTAACAGAGCGACTTGGTCAAAGACTCACAGGTCTCAAGTGATCTTACTCTGATCAGCTGCAATTGGGCTCAGAATATTAATGACTGCAGCAACTGACCAACAATTGTTCAACCCACTGTCGGAGACTGCAGCTGAGGTTTTCCCTCTTCCTCCCAAAGGCCTTAATGGTGAATAGTCATGGTGAAATTGTCAGGGTCAATGGATATTAATAAACCATTTAAATTCCAGCATTATTATGACAATAGATATTTATGCACTATTTTCATGCCAGCCTAAATACGATAACAGATATTAGTGTACTATTTGCACACCAGCCTTATTCAAGAGGATGCATCCAAAAGCCTGCCTTATTGTCCTGTGATGTGATTTCAGTCTCTGCCTCTAGCTATGTGGCAGACTGCAGTTCCAAATAATGTCCAATCAAGTTCAGGTTTGGGCTGGAGAATGCCCAGTGATTATTTTCCCCCAAAATATACTTTATTCTTAATATATATCCAATATAGGACATTGCTGTGTCTTTATTCACAGTGCCAAGCATGTCAGTATATTTGTTGACAACATTAACATTCTACCAACATGACGTCAATTTTTCTTTTCCAAACATAATCTACAATAAAGGCCCAGCCCCTCAACATCCAGTGGTGCGGTGACCCTACGCTATGGCCCTTTGCAGCAAATGCACCAAGTTTCAGTGTGTCCCTTAGCACTTAGTTCTGCATCTTGGAAGCTGCCGGTGTGCAGCAGTCAGCTGCAGACATCTCCTTGCACTGGAGGAGCAGACCAAAGTGGTGCATCTTTGACCTCCCAGCAGCTGTTGATGCACACCCATGAACAGTCCGTTGAGCACAGAATACTGTGGTATGTAGATCCTTGGGATGAACCTTGACAATGTGCATCTCCTTGCAGATGTTCCTGGCAAACAGTCCAGAAGGAACTAATTGATGGTCTCCTCCACACTGCAGGAGATCATGTGATTGGGTTGAGATTCTAGCCGTGTATGAAGGAGCTGAAGGCGAGGACCCTCCACACCACAATCAAAACAAGCCACTGGTGTTTCTTTGGAAGTTCCATTGGTGAGGCATTCCAGCTGTGATGACATTGAGTGTACCGTCCGAGAGATCTAAACTTAAGTCAAGACTTTAAGTTCTAACTGGCCTAAGTATCCCCCACTATCGAGAGTTTTAGGATCTTTGCTTTTCTTAACTGACTTCTGTTTGGATGTGCGGTGCAGAATTTCCAGAGTTACTGATCCTACACCCATTTCACGAGCCTGTCTATACCTCTTTGATGTCCATTATGATACTCCTCCCAGTACACTATGTCCAGGATGGGGCTTGTGAAATGGGTGAAGAGGTGACAGATAACATTTAATGCTGAAAAATATGGAATGTTACATTTGGTATAACAAATACAAAGAGACAATGTAAACTAGAGAGCTCAATTCTAAAAGGGCTACCAGAACAGAGAGATACAGTGGTGCATGCCCACAGTTCCTTGAAAATAGCAAGGCTGATCACAAAAGGAATACAGGAACCTAGGATTTATACAGCGAGGCCAAGTGCATGGAAGTCCTGATGAACCATGAGCAAAATAAATTTTACGCAGCAAGTAGTTAGGGTCTGGAATGGACTGTCTGGATAGTAGTGGAACCAGATTTAATTGTAGAGTTTAAAAGGGAGTGGATAAATTGTGGAATGGAATGAATTTGTCAGCCTGTGGAGAAAGGTGGCGAATGGAAGGAGGTGGATCACTCTCGCCTAGATCTAGCACAAACTCAACTGCTTGAATGGCCTCTTTCTATTCTGGCATGGTTCTGTGACATGTGAGCAAATCCCAGGCAGTGGTGTTCCCAGGTACAGACCGGCTACATGTTGCCTGAACCTGCACCAATTTCGGTGTCTTTGCACCTAGATGTTTGAAGGTCTGGCCAAGCAATGCCTCAATTGAAAATTCTCAGCTGTGTTCAGCATCTCTGTTATCTCACTCCCACCTATTCTTTAGGGTGAACCAGGAACCAAGGAGTGATTAACTAAGGAATGCACAACGGTAATCGGTCGTGCGCTGAAACAGGGAGAGCGGGGTGATTGGAAGGGGACCGAGCACTGTGAAGACGCGCAGGGCGACGATCCAGCGCACAAGGTAGCGTGAAGCATGAATAAGCCGCGAAGGCTGGGTGAAGCGACAGTGAACTTCAAGGGCACAGAGGCAGCGGGCGGCAGGGAGAAGAGATGATCCAGGGTGAATCTGGCAAACTAGGTGGCAGGGTAAAGCTCAAGAGGACCTGAAAGGGAGAAGGCAGGATGGAGCTGAAGCGGACCTGGGAGGAAGACGGCAGGGTGGAGTTCACGCGGACGTCAAAGGGTGAAGGGCTGGCGGACCGTGTAGGGTGAACCAAGAACAGGTGTGGACACAGTGGAGGGGACAACAAACCAAGGAATGCGCGTCAGTAATGGGCCGCAGGGTGAAGCAGGGAGAGCGGGGTGACTGGAAGTGGACCTCGAAGTACCAAGAGGTTAGAGTTAAGCAGGGCGACGAGCCAGCGCGCCAGGTAGGGGGAAGCAGAAACGGGCCGACTTTAAAGGCAGTGCGAAGCGAGAGTGAACGTTGAAAGCAGTGAAGGGAGCGGGCGGCAGGGAGAAGCGCAGAGGGAACAGGATGATCCAGAAGGGGATCTGACAAAAGTGGATGCAGGCCCGGCAGGGTGGAGCTGAAGCGGACGTGAAAAGGTGAAGGCGGGATGGAACTGAAGCGGACCTGAGAGGAAGACGTCAGTGTGGATGCGGACCTGAAAGGGTGAAGGGCTGGCGGACCCCGTAGGGTGAACCAGGAGCGGGGTTGGACAGAGCGAAGGGGCAACCAACCAAGGAATGAGCGACATTGCAAGTGGTCCGGGCCATGTGAAGACGCGCAGAGCGATGAGCCGGCGCAACCAGGTCGGGTGAGGCAGGAACCGGCCGACTTTGAAGGCAATGCGAAGCGAGAGTGAACTGCGAGGGCGCAGAGGTGGCCGGCGGCACGGAAGAAGCGCAGAGGCAATAGGATGATCCGGAGTGGATCTGCCAAAGTGGGAGCGGGCCCAGCAGGGCGGGGCTCGGGCGGACCTGGAAGGAAGACGGCAGGACGGATGCGGACCTGAAAGGGCGATGTCCTGGCGGACCGTGTAGGGTGAACCAGGAGCGGGGATGGTCGGAGCGAAGGGGCAACAAACGCGACGTTAATCGGCCGCAGAGTGAAGCAGGGCGAGCGGGCTGATTGGAAGTGGAACCGGGCGGTGTGAAGAGGGTGCGGACACGGCAGGGAAACGGAATTAATGTAGATGGGTACAAGGGCGGCATAGACATAGTGGGCCGAAGGGTCTGTTTCTGTGCTGAATGACACCGTGACTTTGACTGTAACAGCTAATGAGAGTGAAAACTTGTCACTTGTCATCTTGGCTCAATTAGCAGCATTTATATTCCAAACACTGGATCCAGTCCTTTCGGACATGGAATCACATTTTTCAATTCACCCTCAGGATTAATGAACCATGGGGAAGACCAGAGTCTCGTGCCCATCCCTGAAGTCCATGTGGCGAGATCAGCCCTGCTCCTCCATCCCCCAAAGATCTTAAATAGGTTTTAACGGTTCTTGGTTCAGCGATGACAAATCTAGGCTGTTTCAGTGCGGTTTAAAGTGCTGCCTTGCCAAAGCTGTATCTATCCAGCGGCCGGATGTAAAGAGTTGGGAGTTCTCCCAGGGACTTTGCCGACTTTTCTCCCTCAAGCAACATGACCAAAAATAGAAAATCAAAAAAGTACTGCTGATGCTGGAAATATAAAGCACAAACAGCAAGTGCTAGAAAAAGTTTGTAAAAAAATCAGAAGATCTGGATTGTTGGTGTTATTTTATTAAATGTGATGAAGAAGCTGATATAAGAGGATTAATTCCACATTGGAATTGGGGTAGAGTCAGGGAGCCTCTGATCTGTTGTGCAAACTTCTTTGCCAGAGGGGAAAGAGTTGGTGTTGAACGAAGCAAAGGTGGGGAATGTGTGGATGCTTGAAGCGTAGGTTATCGAGGGAGAGTGAAAACTGAGAGCAGCAGTCAACACCGTATCAGGAAATGGAGTCCAGGAGGGAAACCTGAGGAATCCAACACAAAGATACCTGGAAATGGGATCACATTTGGCTTCCTGTTTGTTCTGCGCTATATGATCCAGGTAGAAGTTACTTGGTCAATCTTTTCTAGGTGACAGTGCACCACTCAGTAAATTGGTCAGGTCACGTCTGATTTCAATCCACGGTAACACTTCTGATGTTCTTTTTCCAGACATGTACCCAGTGACATCAATCATCTGCAACCCACATTTCAGCCCACATCAACATAAACTGGAGCTCAAAGTTCTACACAATGCCAGTCATGGAAGAGTCTCAGGAGATCTAGAAGCACAACATGCTACACTCTTGCTTAACTCACGATTTAAAAGGACAAAGCAGACCTCGAGAGGCATATTTTGAACTGTACTAACTCATTGTAACTGCACTGTGTAATAAGTTGACCTGTACAATTGGTTTGTAAGACAAGCTTTTCACTGTACCTTGGTATAAGTAACAATAATGAACCAATACCAATACCAACCGATCCCAGAGTGCTGATACCCCTCCCAAAGTCCACAGACTGTGCTAAGGGCTCATTACAGCATTTAACCACTGAGAATCCTCTCTTTTATGAGAGGGATACATTTCTGGAAAATGATTCATGAAGCAAACTAGAAAAACCTTGCAGCCTAACAGCATGAACATTGAATTCTCACACTTTAAGTAATCCCCACCCAACTTCCCCACAAACCACCCCCCAACCATGTCTCTCCTCTTCCCTTTCCTAGCCCTTTTTCCCTTTCTCTCTCCACCTTTGACCCATCCCCCCCGGTGCTCTCCCCTCCTCCCCCGCACCTGCCTATCACTATCTCTTACCCGCATCTACCTATCACCACCTTGTGCCCAGCCCACCTCCCCTCTTTTGTCCACCTATCACTGCTCTGCTTTTCCCTCCTATATATCGGGCTTCCCCTTTTCCTATCTTCAGCCCTGAAGAAGGGTCCTGACCTGAAACGTTGACCGCCTGCTTTTCTCCACGGATGCTGCCTGGCACGGTGAGTTCCTTCAGCATCACAGTGTTTTTCATTATGAAGCAAACTCTTGCTGATGTCGAAGGCTGGGCAAAATACGCAATGGATATTTTGGTACAAACTTCTATAGATGGAAAGTGGCGTGCTGTTCATTATGATAAAAATTCAACTTGTAAATCAGAGATGCAAACCTTAAAAGGTCAATGGCATTAGAATTGACCAGCATTGTACCTGTCCTTGTTCAATGGGTCCCTGATGATGACATTGCTGGCAGCACTCCACTGCTGGAGCCTTTGGGATGGGTGTTGCAGACAATGTTGGGAGGGTTGGGTTCCACAGAGCAAGGGGCGCAGAAGTATGCACTGGTGAAGGCCATATGCACAGAGTCTTGAGAGGCAGGAGGTTCTTCCCAGATCTATTCGAGGACAAAAGTCATTGCAGGTCCAAGCTTTCAAAGGCTGTAATAACTGAGGGGCCACGATGAGGCAGATTGGGAGTTCAAGAGTTCATCTTTAGCGGACAAGAGGTCTACTCAAGGGTCTGATAACAGTAGGATCAAAACTGTCCTCGAGTCTGATGGTTCATGCTTTCAGGCTTTTGTATCTTCTGTCTGATGGGAGAGGGGAGAAGAGAGAATGACCCAGGTGGGAGGGATCCTTGATTATGTTGGCTGCTTTCCCGAAGCAGCGGGAAGTGTAGACAGAGTCAACGGATGCGCGGTTGGTTTGCGTGATGGACTGGGCTGTGTTCACAACTCTCTTGCAATTTCTTGCGGTCCTTGGCAGAGCAGTTAACATACCAAGCAGTGATGCATCTGGATAGGATGCTTTCCATGTAACATCTGTAAAAATTGGTAAGTCATCCAGGACATGCCGAATTTCTTAAGCCTTCTGAGGAAGTAGAGGCGTTGATGGGCTTTCTTGGCCAGAGCATCTACAGGGCTGGACCAGGACAAGTTGTTGGTGATACTTACACCTAGGAACTTGAAGTTCTCGACTATCTCCACCTCAGCACCATTGACACAAACAGGAGCATGTACTCCACCCTGCTCCTTCATTTTGCTGACATTGAGGGAAAGGTTGTTGTCCTGACACCACGCCACTGGGCCTTCCATCTCCTGCCTGTACTCCGTCTCGTCATTGTTTGAGATCTGGCCCACTACAGTGGTGTCATCTGCACACTTGCAAATGGAGTTAGAGCAGCACCCGGCCATGCAGTCATGAGTGTATAGGGAGTAGAATAGGGGGCTGAGGATGCAGCCTTGCAGGGCATTGGCATTGAGGATAATCATGGCAGGGGTGTTGCCTATCCTTATTGATTGCAGTCTGTTGGTCAGGAAATCAAGGATCCAGTTGCTGAGAGGATGCATTCATAAAACACCCTGAATGAAATCCCACTCTGACTACTTAAATGGCCTGCTGCAACATCTCTGTCTTTCTTTGAGTGCTAACTTGCTTGATGAACTCTCACCACTGCACAGGATATACTTGATCAGTTTCACTCTGCATGTACTAACCATGGTTGAAAGCTTTCATGCTTTGGCATGCTGTTCCAGATCAATTGTAACCAATGCAGCTGAGACTAGTGTGCATCACAACGTATTGATCAGATAAGCAAGCAAAGGGTAGGGACATGTGATGAGGTGCTAACATCCCAAGCCAATGAAGTCTACGTCCACTGAGCAAGGGGAAATCTCCCAATAAGCTGATAGAAGTATATAAAATTATGAGAGGCATTGACAGGGTAGACAGTCAGAATACTTTTCCCAGGGTAGAAATGCAAAATACGAGAAAATGTGCATTTCAGGTGAGGGGGGAAAGTTTAAAGGACGTCTGGGGCAGGTGTTTAACACAGAGAGTGGTGGGTGCCTGGATTGGGCCACCAGGGGTAGTGGTGGAGGCAGATATGACGGTGGTGTTCAAGAGGATTTTAGACAGACATATAAGTATGCAGGGAAATGGAGGGAGATGGATCATGAATAGGCAGAAGAGATTTCATTTAATTTGGTATTGAGGTTGGCATAGACATGGTGGGCCGAAGGGCCTGTTCCTCTGCTGTACTGTTCTATAGCAGGCACGGTAGTGTAACGGATAGCATGACACTGTACAACGCCAGTGACCTGGGTTCAAATCCGGCCACTGTCTGCAAGGAGTTTGTACGTTCTCCCCGTGTCTGTGTGGGTTTCCTCCAGGTGCTCCGGTTTCCTCCCACATTCCAAAGGTGTACGGGTTAGGAAGTTGTGGGCATGCTATGTTGGCGCCAGAAGCGTGGCGACACTTGCGGGCTGCCCTCAGAACACTACACAAAAAGATGTATTTCACTGTGTGTTTCAATGTACATGACTAATAAAGATATCTTATCATTGCCTAAAACCTCTGCCCTTCTTATTTCTGACCTGCTGTATATCCCTGATCTCCATCCCCACCATTAGCAGCCAGGTTCCAGTTGCTCAAGTCATAAGCTCCGGAATTCCTACTCCAAACCTTTCTGCTACCCTTTCTCCTTTCTATTGGGAGGTTTCTTAAACTCCACCTTGACCGAGCCAATGTGGGTTTATCCTAATATCAGAGTTTCAAATTTTGTTAAAAGCTTTTCTTCCTGCAAAACACTTGGGATATTTTACAGCAAAGAGATACCAATGTGCTCAAAATGTTACTCAAAACACATCCAAAAAGTTTAAAATAATACACTCAATGTTACATCACAGAAACAGGCCACCTGAACAATAAAGCACACCTTCTATAGGAGCTTGATACCAACTTAATTTTGACTCTACAATAGCTACTGCTATAATTATTCTCCAGCTGAGCTCAAAACCTGGTGAACCGTTATGCTGCAATGGTAAAACTCAACATTTCCTTACAGCCTATCCTACTACCAGAGACTCACTGTAATCAGAATAGTGAGGCCTCTGGTTACCCGGACTGTCCAATAAAGAGCCAATTACCTACAGTCACCAACTCTGTCTGCAGGGTGCTGCAGATCTGATGAGTGGCATGATGCAGTTACTCAGTCTGAGGTTGACCACAGAACCATAGAACACTAGAGCACAGAAAACAGACATTCGGCCCTTCTAGTCTGTGCCGAAACGTTATTCCACTAGTCCCACTGACCTGCACCCAGTCCATAACCCTCCAGACCTCTCCCGTCCATGTATCCAATTTATTCTTAAAACTTAAGAGTGAGCCCGCATTTACCATGTCAGATGGCAGCCCGTTCCACACTCCCACCACTCTCTGAGTGAAGAAGTTCCCCCTAATGTTCCCCCTAAACCTTTTCCCCTTCACCCTAAAGCCATGTCCTCTCGTACTTATCTCTCCTAATCTAGGTGGAAAGAGCCTACTTGCATTGACCTATGATGATCGTGCCGTATTCCCCTTCCCTACCTGTGACCATTTTGTGTGCTTTAAAAGCAATTTCACTTGCTGACTGCAAGCTGATTTTTAGTGGGTTTGTCTTACAAGAAAGCATTTTCATATTCTTTTTCCCTTGGCTCTTGTGCTGAAGTCTCCAAAGTATCTCTTTCACACTGACTGTTTTTCACAGCCTCTAAACTCTCTCTCTCTGTTCTCATGAGAATTAAAAATAAACCTTAAAAAAAACACTGAACAATATAAAAATCTTATCAGGAAACGTTTGCACCCTCAAGGGCTCCATTACCCATTTAGTCAACATTTCCAGCTGTTCTACATGGACATCAAATTGCACAGTGTGATCCCATCCTATTTAAGATTTGATTGAATCACTGGTACATTTCTGAGAGATTTTAGGGCAGCCGAAAATATTTCTTTTGAAATCCAATGTCTGCTCCAACACTAATTCCATAGTGATGATTAATATTGTAGATCGTGACTTAGTGTCAGGAATGAGAGCTACATAGGAAAGTATTTTTCCCAGTTCACTGCTTGCCCTGAGAAGGTGACAACAGGCTGTCTTCTTGAAATATCGGATCATCAAGGTAATGGTGCTTTGACAGATTAGATTAGAACTGAGCCTTCCAATGATGGAGTTCTAGTCAACAGCATGTATCGTGCCTATACACATGTGGCAGGACTTCACTCCTGGCAAACTCTGAATTGATGTAGTCAGCAGGGGTAACCCTACAGCAGCAGCGTTGACTCTTTTAAGTACATTTGTCAGCCTTAAACATCAGCAATGCCTACAGTGCTGCTGTGAGCATAATCTGTTGGAGAATCGACCACACACCTTGCTGACATATTATGGATTTTACTCTGGAATGGAACAGCCGTCCTTGCTCAATGGATTGGAACCGATATTCCGGGACTGGGAATGAGAAAGGGTTTAAAGGGAGCTGGCAGATAGGATTCTATCAAATGTCTTATTTGACCTTTCGAATTGCTGGCCAGTATCTATGGACCTTACATGCCAGGCTTCTAACTAAAAACATCACCTGGCCAAGTAATTTTCATTCAAATTAAGATGATAGGCAGCCAACAGCTTAATGTGATGGGCAGCCACAATTAAATGCCTCTGCGCTATGAAACTATGAAGATCTCAAATAACATTTGTTCCTCTTTAAATTAGTCCATTAATGGTTTCTTGATAAAACACAAAGGGGCATGTTAAATAATAGTTGGAGTAGATACTCTTTCAACAACTGGAAGACTTTGTGCATGTGAATCAGTTTCAGTTTGTCTTGCACCTTAAATTCACGCCCTAAAATTAAAACATTATTTGATGCCAAGATAAGGTGATTCATTTGACATCAGTTTACTATTAACTGAGGATACACTAAATGGTGAAATGCTATCCAAACATTTCAATGTGACTCACCTGCCAAGGAAGAAAGCAACATAGAAGATTGAACTGTTGAGGTTGACAAACTCAAAGAGAAACATTTTTAAAGCAAAGCTGTTCTCCCATTCTGACTCTGTGCGTGGGTGCTCTGTAACGACAGACAATGTCTTGGTGAGTAATAAACTAAAATGTCCTCAAAGAGATATGTTTAACTATTTGTGGTTTCCGTAAAATAAAAGTTCATTAGATATTGAGTAAACTTAAATTCACGTTCTGAATTTAAATTCTCATGTGTTCCAAGAAAATAGTTTTTAATGAGATCTACATATTTTGTAATTACTTTAACTCCAATAACACTGAAAATTGATCCCATTCAATAGCTAGAGAAACAAAGGACTGCAGATGCTGGAATCTAGATGAAAAACACAATGATGCTGGAGGAACTCAGCAGGCCGGGGCAGCATCCGTGGAGAAACACAGGCCCATCAATAGCTGCTGAATTCACAGGATCGCAGAACGGTTACCCCATAGACGGAGGCCAATCAGCCCGTCGATGGTGTGTATCGACTCTACACAAGAGGGATCAAGTTAGCCCCACTCCCCCATTCTTTCCTCCTGAGCTTGCAAATTATGTCCTTTTATTTATCTACCCAGGTCTTTTTAAATGTTTTAATTGAATCTGCCTCCACTCCCACCTTTGTGTATTCCAGAACCATACTATTCACTGTCTAAGAATATATTTCCTCTTATTGCTTTCGGTTCTTTTGCCAGTCACCTCCATTCTATGCCTCCTAGTTCTTAACCCTTCCAGCAATGGGAACAGTTTCTCTCCACTTACACTTCATGGTTTCAAATACCTCAATCAGATCTCCTCACAATCTCCTCCATTCCACAGAGAACAACCCCCAGCTTCTCCAGGTTATACACACAAGTGAAGTCCCTTATCCCTGGAGCAACAAATAATGTGCTGGAGGAACTCAACGGGACATGCAGCACCCCACAGATGCTGCTCGACCTGCTGAGTTCCTCCCACACATTGTTTGTTGCTCCAGATTCCAGCGTCTGCAGTCTCTTATGTCTCCTTTGTCCCTGGAATTTTTCTGGTAAATCTCTTCTGTGATCTCTCCAAAACGTTCACATCTTTCCCAAAGTTTAGTGACCAGAACAGGATACAATTCGCCAGTTGTGGCTGAAGTAGTGTTTCACAAACGTTCATCATCATTTCCTGACTCTTGTATTCTACTTATAAAGGCCAGGATCCTGAATTAATGTTTAATCACCATCTTAATCTATGCTGGCACTTCTAATAAACCACACACGTATACCCTCAAATCTCTCAGTCCTCTGCCCTTGTATAATTGTGCTCTCAGTTATACATTGTTTCTTCCCATTCTTTCTGCCAAAAATTTCAAAGTATTATATTTCATCAGCCACATTTCCACCCATTCAATTGGACTGTCCATAAGTCCTTGAAAATCAAAGAAATTACAGTTGCTGGAAACCTGCAATAAAACCAGAAAATACTGCAAACACTCAGTAGGTCAGGCAGCCCCTATAGAATGAGAAATCGAGTTATCACTTCAGGTCAACGAGCCTTCGTCAGAGCTGGAAAAGCAAGGAAACACGTTGGTTTTAATTTTCAGAGATAGGTGGTGGGGGTGAATAGGACAAAGTGAATGTCTGACACAGTGAGGCCACGGTTGCCATAGTGATACGTTGTTTACAAAGTGTTCTGGCTGATAGATTAAAGAGGGAAGTTAGAGAATGAGGAAAGAAATAAAGGGAAATGTTGAAGGTGTGAGATGCAGGTCAGGGCTGTTACAGAGAACTGGAACCAAAAGGAGGATGTTGGAAATGCCCAGTAAATCACTCTCTCTCCTCCCTCCTTCCATCGGGCACACAGATACAAAAGCTTGAAAACACGCACTGCCAGGCTCAAGGACAGCTTCTATCCCGCTGTTATAAGACTCTTGAATGGACCTCTTGTACCATAAAGACACTTGACCACACAATCTATCTCATCATGGCCCTTGCACCTTTTTGTCCACCTGCACTGCACTTTCTATGTAACTGTAACACTATATTCATAGAACATAGAACACTACAGCATGGTACAGGCCCTTCGGCCCACAATGTCGTGCCAACAATTTATCCTGCTCTAAGATCTATCTAACCCTTCTCTCCCACATAGCCCTCCATTTCTCTATCATTCATGTGTCTATCTAATTTTAGTCTCTTAAATGTCCCTAATGTATCTGCCCCCACAACCTCTGCAGGAAGTGTGTTCCACGCACCCACCACCCTCTGTGTAAAAACTTAACCCTGACATCCCCCTTATACCTTCCTCCAATCACCTTAAAATTACGTCCCCTCGTGTTAGGCATTGTCGTCCTGGGAGAAAGTCTCTGACTGTCTATTCTGCAGTTTGTTATTGCTCTTCCCTTTCTACTACCTAGATGTACCTTACAGATTTTTAAATTAAATTAAATTTTTAAAATTTTATTTACAGCGTGGTAACAGGCCTTTCCGGCCCAACGAGTCCCCACCGCCCATTTTTTAAACCTCCCATATTAACCTACCTGTACGTCTTTTTAGAATGTGGGAGGAAACTGGAGCACCCGGAGGAACCCCACGCAGACACGGGAGAATGTACAAACTCCTTACAGACAGCGACGGGAATCGAACCCCGATCACTGGCGCTGTAATAGCGTCGTGCTAACCGCTGCACTAGCATGCCGTTATCTTTACAGCAGAACCAGATGGTTCTTATTTAAATAGGGGAATCAAGTGACCTGAAATGATTGAATTTGATGTTTTGATATTGAATTCAACAATTTCATGGCGTCCTCTTAAAGATATTTTTTGAAAGTCCATTTTCTCCATAAAACCCATTTCTCTCATTGATCCTCGTCACTTCATTGGAAAACTCCATCATTAATTAGACATGAATTCCCTTTAACAATCCATGCTGAGTTTCTCTAATCAACCAACACTTGTTCAAGTGAATGTTAATTCTGTCCCTGATTACTGATTCTAGAACTTTCCCCAGTCATTGCGTGCATCTCAACACTTTTTTTGAGGATATACAGGCACATTACTCTTTTAGAGGTTAAATCACTTAAAAGATCATGTTTCTGTATGCAAATGTTTCAATAAGATCTCATTGACTTACCCCAGTTTGTAAGCATCTGTGCAACTTTTTCATAAACCTCAAGATAGAAAAGAAACATAGAAGTGTGAGATGTTTAACATAATAAATGTTGAAGCTGTGTACAAAAGTTTATTTGTGAACATAAATTAATGCTCTCTTCCTAAAATTATTGTGTGTATTTTTTTGACACTCTACAAAATATGAATGCACGATTAGGTCAAAAAACCTCTCCAAGGCCACACTCATCACTGGGGTTACTCTCTTCTCTTCATGACTAACTAAAGCACATTTAATCTGCAGCTCAATCCTGTGATTGATTTACTTCTGAAAAAATCTTCCACAGAGTTCTAGTTAAACTCACTTAGTCATCTTCATTCTGGCAGTCTCTCTGCCCAATGTTTCATTTTCTTGCCCAATCACCAGGTTTCAGCATTGGATAACTTTTCAAAACACGCTTGTTTATTAACTTTGTTTTCATGTCACTGTCTCTGCCATTTTGAAGATTTTTGTAAGCATTTCACTCCATTAAATGATTAACAATAGTGTGGAAAACAGCACTTACCACATTCAATGCCATGATAATAGCAAAGTTGATGCACACCCCAGACCCAGCTGTGGCAAACTGCCAATTTTTCTTCACAAACTCCCATCGGAAAGATGCAAAGAGCTCCATTGTCACAAGACGATACAACACCACACCAAAGACTGCAGCCAGGACCAGCAAGATCTAGATTCAGCAGAATTAAATAGCAGGGTCGTTGCACTGTGTAATGAATTGACCTGTACGATCAGTATGCAAGACAAGTTTTTCACTGTACCTCGGTACAAGTGACAACAATAAACCAATACCAATACTTTTGATGCTTAAAATTGTAACAAGAGTTTGGAGTTGGGATTAAAGGCATGAAATCTTTCTCCACCAGCTGCCAGTTACTTCCTTTTTATTAAAAAGTAGGTGAAGATTATGGGATTGGTCATATTCTATTTTGGATTTGATTTGATCCTAGTCTGAGGTTGATTCGATCCTTTTAAGAAGTTGGATCTGCCACCAGTTTGGTGATATTTCATCGATGGTTTGACATTGGGTTGATACTGGTTTGGAATTGGTTTGATGCTAGTTTAGAATTGATTTGGATTCAGTTTACGATTAGTTTGAAAGTAATCTGTGGTTAGCTTGATGCTAATTTAGGGTTTAATTTACAGCAGATAGATATCAAGGCTCATTAGACTTTTGGCAGATAGTTTCAGGGAAGCAACTTCAGTTTTTATTGATCTGTTGTGCTTGGTATATGAGAAACATTTGCTCTCAGTCTAAATTTGCCAACCAAAGGTGACACAGGACTTGAAAGTGACAGTAAAGAACTTACCACAAGTATTTTTCCCTTAAATGTAATATTGCTAAATCGTTATTAATCAAGTCAATACAGAGTGAGATATTTACTTTCTGCAGATCTGCCCAGTCAGAAACACTCAATACTGATTGAAGAAGTCGCAGGTGGACACAGTACCAATGAAGAGTGGCTGAACTTTTAGCTGTTCCTCCCAAGTCAGAGACATAAGCCTTACTGTTTTCACTAGTTCACATTAACTCTCAAACATTTCCTGATCCCTGTTCCAATGAGAAGTCATTGTCCTGAAACATCATTGCTGTTTTTTCACACTGCAGATGCTGCCTGACCTGCTGAGTTCAAATATTTTCTCGTTTTATTTCAGACATTCAGCATCTGCGGTGCTTCACTCTCATCTATCCACTGTTGTGTCACCGCTGAGGCTGTGATCCAAGCCCCCACAATGTCAGCCCCATGTCAATGCACAAAGGATTTGGAGTCAGTGCACTCAGTACCACAAAACGTGGAACATAGCTGCGCACACTCAGAGTGAAAGGTTTGTTTGGAAGGATTTCACGATGTATAATCACAAATGCAACTAACAACATTTCTAGCATTTTAATGCTGCAATCATGGTACTGAGAGGAATTGTTTATTCTGGCTCCATCTAAACTCTTAGCTACTTTTGTGTTTCATAGGCACGCTTTTGAATATACAAATAAGGAGAATTAGGAGTAGGCCAATCAGTCCCTTGAGCTTTCTCCACCATTCAACAGCTAATCTGCTTGGCTAAACTCAACTCCTCATTCTTGCTTATCCCGGGTAATCTTTCATCCCGTGCTTATTAAATATATATATACTTCTGCCTTAAAATTTTACATTGTCTTTTGAAGAAGAAAGTTCCAAAGACTCACAACCTCTTTAAGAGAAATAAAATCACCCCATCTCTTTCTCAAATGTGCAACTCATTACTTTTAAGTAGTAACCCCTAGTTCTAAATTCTGCAAGTATTGAAAACTCAGCCCAATCCTGGGAGATAATCAAAGGTCCTGAGGCACAAAAACAAGGCTGAAACAACACAGAAGTCATGGGCTAGAAATTCAATTGCATAAGACGTGCATTTTTATGCAGTATACAATTACAATGAGGTGTAAAATCCATTGTGTTTCACTTCCTGATAAACATGGCACAATCTTAAATCAGGGGCGTCAGACATCAGACCTATGCACATGAATGCTTAATACACAACATGATCGCTCTGTGGCTCTAAGTCTTCCCCCTAAGATTTGCTGCTTCAAGAACTGCAGCCATGTCAGGACACGATGCAGGTAAGTACGTCCTACCTGCCCAACTTCTGAGATTACTCGTGATTATGAATATTAGGTTTAAGCTGGGAACTGCAACACTCATACCCATGACACCTTGAAAGACACGCTCCCATGCAGCTGGAGCTGGGAACCCCCGTGGCATTTCTGTCTGATAGAATTTCCAAGCTCTTGGCTTTGTAGTTACATAGAACATTACAGCACAGTACAGGCCCTTCGGCTCACAATCTTATGCCAACATTTTATCCTGCTCTAATATCTATCTAACCCTTCCCTCCCACATTGCCCCCCATTTCTCTATCACTCATGTGGCTATCTAAGAGTCTCTTAAATGTCGCTAATGTTTCTGCCCCCACAAACTCTGCAGGCAGTGCGTTCCACTTACCCCTGACATCCCCCTTATACCTTCCTCCAATCACCTTAAAATTATGTCCCCTCATGTTAACCATTGTCGCCCTAGGAAAAAGTCTCTGACTGTCCACTCGATCTATGCCTCTTATCATCTTGTACACCTCTATCAAGTCACCTCTCATCCTCCTTCTCTCCAAAGAGAAAAGCCATAGCTCACTCAACCTATCCTCATAAGACATACTCTCCAATCCAGGCAACATCCTGGTAAATCTTCTCTGCACCCTCTCTAAAACTTCCACATCTTTCCTATAATGAGGCGACCAGAACTGAACACAATACTCCAAGTGTGGTCTGACCAGAGTTCGAAAGAGCTGCAACATCACCTCGCGGCTCTTGAACTCAATACCCTGACTAATGAAGGCCAACACTCCATACGCCTTCTTAACAACCCTATCGACCTGCATGGCAACCTTGAGGCACCTATGGACGTGGACCCCAAGATCCCTCTGTTCCTCCACAATGCTAAGAGTCCTGCCATTAACCTTGGATTCTGCCTTCAAATTCAACCTCCAGAAGTGTATCACTTCACAATTATCCGGGATGAACTCCATCTGCCACTTCTCAGCCCAGGTCTGCATTCCTTCAAAGCTTATAGCCACTCAAATGGCATTAATCTTCAATAAGTCCCATTCAAGATCATTGGTTATTCATTGTAAAGCATATGGAAGTGCAGGCAAAGATTGTACTGTACATTCAACCTAAGTGAGCTTTTTTTTACTTGGCCTTCTGGGAACAATTTTCTTCAGAGCATACCGTGCCGGACATTAAGTGGCCACACAGCTCTGTGGATGATCCACCAGTGTGGAAACAAAGGAAGTATCGAGAGGGTTATGGATCTTTCCTCAATAGAAAGAATAATGCCTTACTTTGACCATGGAGACATTTAGCCCATGAGAAAGATTTGATGTTGGGCTCTGCTGGCAGACTCCCTGATAGCACCTCCACTGAGAGCAGAAGTAGGGAGGGCTTACAAATTTAAGCTTTTTAACTAATCAGCTCTCTTCCCACATAGGAACTTATTAATACATTTGTCATGGATAATGTAGTCACCTTCAGCTATGCCAAAAGGCAAGAACACTGCACCAAATGAAACCTAGAGATTAAACTTGCATCATAAAGAGATCTCAAATTTCACTGAAATAGGCCACTCAAGCTAGAAGGAAATTAATCATTCTGCTCTCACAAGGCTGGGAGAAACCTTTCCAGTTCCCTGAGCAGTGATATGAGTGAACAATATGAGCAAGGTGACAAGCCTAGAAAGATACTTCAGCAGTAACTGCAAAGCAGAACTGATTAACTGAAATCAATCTTAGATGGCTATTCTTGGGTGACCCAGCTTAATGGAATCCTGGGCTGCACTTCAGCCTTGCAACAGAAGGCATGTCTGAGTATAGGAGAGCAGCATTAAAAGCAAACACTGCCAATGAGCTAAGTGAATTGAAAAAGTAACGATTGCAGTCCCATCAAATTGTTAAATTTGTATGCATGGGTCAAAATTTAATGCCCAACACTAATTGCCCCTGAGAAAATGATGGTCAACAGTCCATGTGGGAAGGTGCCCATGGTCCTTTAAGTAGGGAGCTGCAAGATTCTGTTTCAACCATGGCAAAAGAATAGCAATATGAACCCAGATTGGAATTGGGTCAGTAGTTTGGAGGGGAAATTGAAGGTGGCCGTGTTTCAATGTGCCCACTTTCTTTCTTCTTTTTGGTGATACAGATCATAGTTTTGGGGGCTCACGTCGAGTACTGGTGACTTGGTGCTGTTCATCTTATAGATGGTACGCAAGTCAGACATGATGCACCAGCGATAGAGGAGTGAATGTTAAAGGTAGTAGATAGGATGTGAAACCAGTCATAGATTGTGTCACCTTTCTCAGTGTTATTGGAGCTGAACTTATCCAGGGAAATGGAGAATATTCCATCACATTCCTATCTTGTATCTTGTTGATAGTTGGAAACTCAGGGCATGAGTCACTTGTTAATGAATACCCACAGTTTCTGATTTGCTTTTATAATCATTGTAATTACATCCATTAAATGCTGACCACTGGAATGTTGGTTGTTTAGGAATGATGATGATGATGATGCGTTGAATCTTAAAGGAAGATAATTGAGAGTTGCTTATGTCCCTCAGTACAAAACAAGCCTGAAAACCGTCCATGACTTGCCACATGTAGCTGACTGCTTGACTGCCAGTTGACACATTTTTTTTTATTAAGGCCCTCCTGCTGCTGCTTTCTGCCTGTTCCCTGTATACCTGACTCAACAAAGTTAGTCTCCTGGCTTGAGGGAGTGAGGACCATGTTGGATCATGAGGTGACTGATTGGTGGAGTGCTTTTCTGTTGATGCCCACATGGTTGCCAGGTCTTGAGCTGCTAGCTCTATTCTGAATCTGTCTCTTTCATTATAGTGGTTATCCCACACAGTATGATGGTGAACATCTGAATGTTCAGCATGTTGGACAGCAACAGTAGACAGAGTATATTTAGGTCAATGACCTTTCATCAGAGCCTGGTGATGGGAAAATGGGACTTCATCTCCACATATTTATACCTACCATAAACATTGCAGAGAATAATATTTGACAGACAAATTGATGAGTACAAAGTCAAGCTATAAACTAACTAATGCTCAGTCAATAACCTAATTATATCATTGATGACATTAAGAATGTTGCTCTACCTTTACTAATCTGGAAGAACATTATTTACAACCCCCAGATCCTTACAGACATGCAAAGCTCTGATATATTAATTTGCTGTAAGAAAAATCAAAATATCTCACAATTACTTTCACAAGATCTACACCAGCCCAATCAAAAAGCTTGTCCGTAGCTCAAATATATTTTTTTGAGACTAAAGCCGATATATTATTAATTGCGGTGAAGAAACCAGGTCAATAAAACCATGTGCATCCCCTTGAGGACTTACCATGAAGAATATTCCTGAGACAGACACGAGGAGCCTGCTGAGTTTATCAATGAATGGTTGGAATGGTTCTGGCTTTCCCGTGATGGGATTAACACGTTCCTTTTTAGAATATTTCGCTTCAAACTGGGGACGGAGTTCTTCCTATCAAAGAAAAAGTTAAACAGAATTAATATTGGGGAATTTTCAAACCTACTACATGCTGCAGAGCCATTTAAGCTGCAGAACTGGATGTGTGATTAGCCTCTACAAAGGAAGTGCGAATAACTACTAGCATGCTATTAAACATATGCCAAGAAAAACATTTTTCTTGTATAAAAACTCATTTTAAATAAAACAGTACTCTTGTTATACCTATTTGGATCTTTAATCAGATGGACTATAATATGGAAACCACTTACTTTAAACGGCTTGTGAAATAGGATGAACAATAACCTCCCTGTTGTTTTTGACACTCAAATGATCTCCTCAATGGTGAGAATGCAACTTTATTTTATTGAACCAATGCTCAAATTGTGTAAGTAAAATTCCAAGTAGATTTCTGAGAGAATATAAATAAAACATGTACCTGTTGATAAAGAAAGCATTTAAGGTATAAAATCTTCTGGGTGAAAAAGTGTTCCCCCCAGTTGCCACCTGAATTGGGCTTGGACTGCTATCAGCATATCGCTAATGAGTTGAGCTTTGCCATTCAAAGGCAGTTTGTTGGTCACACGTGGACAAGCAGCTACTCAGCAACAACAGGTGGGTCGGTTGGGTCCTGTGGGGTTGGTGGGTTGGGGTGAGGGAAGAGGTGATCAGAAAAGGGTCAAACCGAGGCAAGCAATGGTGTCCTAACTACCTGTGGAGGTAGGACTACCTCCTGCTGATCCTTGTAGCTCCATACTTTATTTCCAAACTGCATTTTTTCAGGGGAGCATCCAGGGGTCTATAAAAGGGCCTCTGGTTAGACAGCATGATGGTTTGGTTAAACCGTGCACTGATGTGCGCTTTGTCAGCTGATTTAAGGCAGAAAAGGGCTTGAAAGAGGTTTGTGATTCTCTCTTTGCATGTACAAAGGGCCTAAGTGAATCTGGATTAAGGTGGAGAGAGGACACCCTTCCGCTGCAGAATGTAAAGAGAGTGGCTCGCTATCTCCTTGAGAGGTGGTAGGGCTTGGCAATAAGTACTGGCGCTGGCAACAATGTCCACATCCTGATAAATAAAAGCAAAATGTGTGCCTGTGTTATTTTGAAAAAGACATGCAACTGACAGACACAGAAATAAATGGAATTTAAGATTATCATGATCAAATAGATACCACAGGGTATATTTTCCTCTGCATTGATAAAATAACAATTCATTGGTTTTTAATGGTGGCAGAACAGCTCAGTTCCCTTGATACAGAGGAAAACTTACTCTTAAAGTAATTAAATAATCCAGAACACCTGATGATATCTGTTCCATTGGACTACAAAAGAATGAAATTGCTTTCATGTCATAACAAAAATGAAAGATCGCGAATGAATTTTGCTGCTTTGCCCATTCAGTTTTATGGATCTGTGAACACAGGACTTTATCTCACAACAAACCAATTTGTGACTTACAGTATTAATTAAAATAGTGTTGACGTACAATGCAACATAGCCCCGAGTTGTACTCGAGGCAGCCTGCACCTCAGGGACATCCCCTCATGCTGGTGTTGAGGTTATACTTGTATCTTGCAGCTCCTAACATCCTCATTGGCAAGGCTATCCAGCAAGAATGATGAGACCTCAGGCAACTTAACCTGAGGTCACACCCCTGGACTGACCTGCTGACAGCTTGTGCTGTCAAAGGGGTTTTCCAATCTACTCTAGATGTCTCTAATCATTCGTAAATGCATACAACTAATTTAAAAATATTAAATGATTTCTAAATATTAAAGAATAAATGCTGTTAAAACACATTAAACTACTTTAAGTTAATTAAAAGCATAAACATAAAGGGAAATAAAGAAAAACATGACAATCTTCACCTATCTTCTAATAAAGGACATTAATTCCATTCAAATGCTGGCCATTGCAAATCTAAGGGACCAGACATTAAGAATATCTAGCCCCTCAGCTGAAGGTGATACATAATTTGAACTCAGTTGTGAGTGGAGCAAAGGAACAGGAGGTCAGGTGCACTGGCCACCCAGTGTGTTCAGTAGCTCTTTGCTGCTGTGTTTGGGCATAGGAGTTATGACTGTGCTGACCCAGGAGAATGCTGTGGTCAGCAGCTAGAGGGTGGATGACAATATCCCTTCAACAACCAGCCAAAGGGAAGTGTAATCCCACAATCCGTATCCTCAGTCCATACTTTCTTGTACTCCAGGTGCTATGTGACTTGTCCAACAGTTGATGCTTCCTGAGAAGGATGCACTACCATGGAATTTTTCTGAACTCACCTCCTCTTCTTCCCAGTCAATTAGATCCCAGTTATAAGTGAGAACTGCTCGCCGTCTTTTCCAGAACTCCAAAAATACGGTAGCTGTAATAAAAACAGAAACAAACTGAATAAAAGCAAGAAACCTTTAAAAAAAAACTCAGGATATCGCAAAGTGCTTCCATGCCTTCACTTGGAACAAGGAAACGTGGCCAGTGATTGGGCAGAGCAGAATTGGCCACTGGCTGCAGTAGAGGTTTTCAACCAGCAGCCTACTCAGTCCACCCCTGGAGTCTGCATTCTTTTTAAAAAACAAGTAAAGGTTGTCACCTGGGTATTGTCAGGAAGGAGTGGGTTAATGTGAGGGTCATTCCAGTTAGTACCTTGTTTGCTCATTTTAGAAGTAGACATTTGATGGCGTAGAAATGAATTGACAAGAAGCAAGTTATGTGGGTGTAGCCAATGTAAGACTGTGAGAGCTGCAAGTGTCATCTCCTGTGGAAAATATGTTGGGAACCACTGGACTGTATTCACTTCCAACACATACATTTCCTATCAACTGTAATAGAACCAAGTGTGCAGGGGCGAGCATAATCAGTGGCCAGCATTCTTCGATGTGCTTGATTCTGACAATCAGAGATGGATTTCACAGATGGTGGAAATCTGAAATAAAAACAGTGCTGGAAATACTCAGCAGGTCAGGCAGCATCTATGGAGTTAATGTTTCAGGATGAAGATCCTTCATTGTCACACCGCCACATGCCACTTCACATTGTTTGTAATGATGAATATTTTGTGGTGTTGGAATACTAGAGAGAGGATATGAGTTCCATCTGATCCATCTTTTGTTCCCACGACCCAGTCACACCACACTAAGCAGAATTTGAATCATGTCCAAGGGCAGGGAGGGAGCAATGACACGGAACTTTATCTGTTTCAACTGCAAAGGCTGCCATAAATGATATGTGCACATGGTATCAAATGACTGCTGGCAAAATGCTTCTTAACTAATTCCAGTAATTTCAAGGTACTTGCTAGCCACACATATTTCCTTTCAAAACTAATTCCACATTACTAAAATGGCAGACATTTACACACAGCTCCATATATTACGTTTTGGAAAAGGGCTTTGACATGAACGAAATTAAAGGAACAGAACAAATGAGAGATTTGTAGCGACTCACCGTCCGAGCAAGCGAACCGGCTCGGCGGTCGGGTCACGCGCCGTTGAAGCGGCAAGGCCCAAGATGGCGGTGGGCCTTCGTCTTCCCCGAGCGACAGGGAGAACCTGCGCGCGGGAAAGGTTTGACGACGTGGCGTATACGTCATTGCCGTTTTGAGTGGGCAGGAACAGGCTCTCTTAAAAGGCCCGCGCAAGGCAGGAAAATAAACCAGTTCTGTTCTGAAACTCTACGACTAGTGTCTTGTGTTCATTCCGCGGTAGCGACCGCTACAGATTGTTGTTTTCTTTTGCAGGGGTTGAGAAATAGCATTATTAAATCAATCATTTCAAACAGTCAAAGTTGGTGCCCAAGTGAGGGTATTATCCCTGTAATGAATCGGTGCAACTATACATTGATTTTACCATGATGTTACCTTTAAGCATGCAACCTTCAGCAAATGATGTACATATTAAGACACTCTTAAAAACAATTTGGATGTTCACATTTCAGTGCCACGCTGGGCTAGGTTATGTGAAGATTAGGCATGGGTATTTTTCAGAACCAAGGCAGAGTAAATGGAGCTGAACAAGATGCTGCTGTTCTTAACTACTTGTAGAAATCACAGTGAAGTAAAACTGGGTAAAAAGAGTTCATGTCTTGAATACAGGAAAAAGTCAAGATGAGAAGAATAGATCCTTATCTTCTCCACCCACGTTCTGACGTACTACAAATATCACCTTCTGTCAAAAGCCACACCCAGGCACTCACTACATTGTTATTAGAAACAAGCTTTTACACACCCTCGCACTAGAGGCATTGTCAGGAAATTGAATTCAAAGGTCAGGAAGTTATGTTGCAGCTTTTTATAAAATTCTGGTTAGGGTGCATCTGAAGTACTGCATTCATTTCTGATCGCCCCATTATAGGCAGGATGTGGAAGCTATGGAGAGGGTGCACTAGAGGTTTGACAGGATGCTGCCTGGATGAGAGGGCATGTACTATAAGGACAAACTTGGGCTGTTTTCTCTGGAGCAGCAGAGGCTGAGGGGAGACCCGATTGAAGTTTATGAGATTATGAGAAGCATAGATAGAGGAGACAGCCGGTATCTTTGTCTAAATGTTTAATACTAGAGGGCATGCATTTAAGGTGAGAGGGGATGTTCAAAGGAGATGTGCGGGGCAAATTTTTTTTATTTTACACAGAGGGTGGTGGGTGCCTGGAATGCGCTGCCAGGGGTGGTGGTGGAGGCAAATACAATAGAGGTGTTTAAGAAGCTCTTAGATAAGCGTATGAACATGTAGGGAATGAAGGGATATAGACACTGTGTCTGCAGAAGGAGTTAGCTTACTTAGGCGTTTAATTACTAGTTTGATTAGTTTGGCAAAACATTGTGGCCAAATGGCCTGTTCCTGTGCTGTTCTATGTTCTAAAAATATCCGATAATTTTACAACAGCCTGAGTTAGAAATCCATGGATAATTCCTTATAAGCACAGCCATGAGATCTATCTGCTGGCATCCACTGACCTATTACCAAACACTGCTGCAGAGGGCAATTGTATAGATATCAAATAACGTTAACAGTTAAGTAACCTACAACTTGACCAAATCGCCTTGAAACCTCTTTTCATCCTTCTCACAGCCTCACCTGGTTTTATGTTGTTGTCATATCTACATGTGTTGCCTCACCAGAGTCACTGATGTATATAGTGAATAGCTGGGGCTCAATAATCGATCTCTGCAGTACCCCACTGGACCTAGAAACCCAAGAAAACCCTATTTATTCCCACATTGCTCCTGTCTGTCAATCAATATCAAGTCCATGTCAGTATACCCCAAATCCCGTACACTATAATGTTACATACTAACCTTTTAAAAGGACTTTGATCAAGTCAGAGTCCTTCTGAAAATCCAAAATACAGCATCTCACTGGTTCTCCCTTATCTGTTCAACCAATTACATCCTCCGAATCCCTAGTTGGTTTGTCACACTGATTTCCCTCTCATAAATCCATGTTGACTTTATCCTGTTGATACTTTCTAAATGTTCCATTATCATTTTCTTTATAATAGATTCTACCGTTTTCCTTACTGCTGACGTTGAGCTAACTGGTATATAGTTCAACATTTTTTCACTTCATTCTTTAAATAGTAGGTCACGTTTGCCACCCTCCAATCTGCAGGAACTGTTGAATGATCCAGACAATTTAGAAAGATGATAACCAATAATATCTATTATTTCCATGGCTACCTCTTTTGGATACAGTTTATCAGGTCCTGGGGATATATTGGCTTCCATTGCCAGCAATTTTCTTTCAATTTCTCCTTTTCTTGGTTCAACAGAATTTCTGCAAAGTTATTTATGTCCTAGAACAGAACCAAAGTACTAGTTTAATGGCTATGACATTTCTTTGTTCCCCATTATGAGTTCCTCCTTTACTGACTATAAGGGACCTACATGTGTCCTCACTAATCTTTTTCTTTTTACATCTGTCCTCATGTAGATTGGTGCTAATTTCATTGATGATACTTCCTTGAATCGCTGTTGAATGTTGTTCTATGTTAAAAGCACCTTTTAAATGCAAGCTGTTATTGTTGAGATTATAACATGTGCTATATCAATGCAAAAACCATCTCTCGTTTAATGCAGGACATTGAGTGAGTGGCACATTATCCAACAAGATAAAAATACCCCCCCAAAATTTGTGAAATTCTGCACTTATTAGAACAAGAAATCAAAAAGTGAAACTTTATAGCTAAATAATAACAGAAATTTTCAACCAGAAACTCTATTTGATCAGAGAACATTCATTTTCAGTGTCTCTTATGTTTAGGAAGCTGGTGAGGCTTTTCACCTTTTCTCAGGTCTAGGTAAATTTGCCAATCTATTGCTTCCTCAAACAGACATGGTAGGAAAATATGCAAGGCAAGAGAGAGGTGCACTCTACACTCTCATCTCGGGACTGGCAAGTTTATAATTTCATTACTAGCACAAGATTCCAGCTACAAAAAGAAACAATAACTGCTGGCAAAGCTGTCTTATTTTGTGCTTGCTAAATGAAGAAAAAGTGATTACAATTGCAACATCAATCCCTGAGGTAACCTTTCACTCTCTTGCTTATCAAGAATCTATGTTTACTTTAAGAATATTCAAAATCTCTCCTTCCACTGTCCTTAAAGGAAAAGAGTTCCAAAGACTCATGACCCCATGAAAAAAGCCTCCTCTCTATCCCATATGGACAACCCCTTATTTTTAACCGGTGACTATCTATAGATTCTCCCAAAAATGAAAACACCTCTCCACAGTCACCCTGTGTCAAGACCCCTCAGGATCCTCTGTGCTTCAATCAAGTCCCCTCTCACTCTTTTAAATTCCATAGATACAAGCCAACTCTGTCCAACCTTTTCTCATAACACAACCTAGTCAATCCAGATATTACTGCAGTAAACCTTCCCCAGTGCATTAACAGAACTACTAGTGAACATAGTACTCCAGATGTGGACTTACTAATATCTTGTATAACTGAAGTACAACCTCCTTATTGTTATATTCAATTCCCTCAGCATTGACAGATAAATTCTGTTACTTTTCCTCATTACTTTCTGCAGAAGCATTGTTCATTATGTATTCGGCACCAGTACACCCAGATCCCTCTACAACTCAGAGTTCCACAACCTCCTACTATTTAGATAATGCACTTTTTTTTATTTTTTCTGCTAAAATAGACAATTTCACCTTTTCCCACATTATACCCCATTTGCAGATCTTTGCCCACTTACATAACCTATCTACATCTCCTTGTTGCTTCCTTTTGTCCTCTTCACAACTTTTTATGTCATCAGCAAACTTAACAACCAAGCCTCCAGTGCCATAATCATTTATACAAATTGTAAATAGTTGAGGCCCTGTCTCTGTGGCACATTACTCGTCATATCTTACCGACCAGTAAAAAGACCCAATTATGCCTCCCCGCTTCCTGTTAGTAGCCAATCTTCTATTTATGCTAATCTGTTTCATCATACACCATCAGCTTTTATTTTTTGCAACTACCTCTGATGTAACACCTTAAAGACTGCCTCTAGAAATCTAAGTGTAGTACATCCCATGTTATCTGCAGCACATGATATTTATTAAAAGCACTCCAGTAAGTTGGTTAAAGTGATTTCCTTTTCACAAAACTATGTTGACTTTGCCTGATTGCCTTGAATTTTTCAAAGTACCCAGCTACAACGAATTTTAATTAGAGCTTCTAATATTTTCCCAACAACTGACATTAAGCTAACTGGCCAGTAGGTTTCTGGCCTGTCCCCCTCCATTTTTGAATAAAGGAGTTACATTTGCTTAGAAGTTGCGACTTTTTGATCCAATTTCCATTAAGAAATTGAAACAACTTCTGCACACTGATGAAATCACCACATATGCAAAATACATTGGGGAAATGATATCATTTACATTGCAAAATACATTGGGAAACCTATATCAGGATGAATTGTGACTGCAAGTGCTAGTACCAATTTACCAATGGATGCAGATTCAACAGGAGATGGGTGCAAACACTTTTTACACAGAAAAAAATGTACACAAATGATCCAATTTCTAGACAAATCAATCTGTCAACAAGATGAAAACTGAAGGTTTGGGAGACTTCAAAAACAGTTTTTCTTTTCAAGGTGAGGATCAAGACATAAATACATTCTTAACTTCATTAATATCACTGGAAAGGCAGCCATTTATTGCCCATACCCAGTTGCCCTTGAGAATGTGCTTGTGTGCTTTATTCTTAAACCATTGCAATATGTTTGGTGATGGCATTCCACCAGTGCTCATTGACAAGAAGTTTCAGAATTTTAGCCTGAAAAAGTGGTGATGGAAGAATGATGCTAAACCTCCAGACTAGGGACAGTTTGTTTCTTGGAGAGGAACTTTGAGGTGAAAATGTGCCCATCCAATTGCCTTTGTCTTTGCAGATGGTTAAAATCTTGGTCTCCAGGGAGATGACTCACATCAAAAGTACTTCCTATCGCCTGACTCATTGTGTTTCTACCTCCATTGTTCAGAATGCAGAACCCAATGAAAATAATGTGTTTAAATAAAGATTTGGGGAGTAAGTTGAAGTAATATGGAAACTGCACAGCAAGAAGAGTGGAGCACACAAGCAATGGGAATCACAAAGTTGGAAGTGTGCCTGTGATATTGGTAAATTCAACCCGTTTTCCATTCAGAAAAGGATCAGAGACCTGAAAACAGATACTGCAATGGATAGAGGAGGGAGCTGCAATTCCTGGCAACATAAACTATGGAAGTACAACTCAGCAGATCTGAAATTAATGCCAACACCTCAATAACCTTGCACCTGCAGATCAGAATCAACCATATTGCTGTGAGTTTGGAGTCACATATGGTTTCTGAGAAAATCTGTGGTTTCCTCATCATTAGTACAGTTACAGCTTTTTACCAAAGCTCCCAAAGGCGCAACAGGTTAAGATGGAATGTTGGCCTTCATTGCTAGAGGGATTGAATTTAAGAGCAGGGAGGTTATGCTGCAACTGTACAGGGTACTGGCGAGGCCACACCTTGACTACTGCGTGCGGTTCTGGACTCCTTACTTGAGGAAGGATATACTGGCTTTGGAGGCAGTGCAGAGGAGGTTCACCAAGTTGATTCTACAGATGAGGAAGTTAGCCTATGAGGAGAGATTGTCACCTGGGACTATACTCACTGGAATTCAGAAGAATGAGAGGGGATCTTATAGAAACATATAAAATTATGAAAGGAATAGATAAAATAGAGGCAGGAAAATTGTTTCCACTGGTAGGTGAGACTAGAACAAGGGGACATAGCCCAAAGATTCAGGGGAATAGATTTAGGATGGAGATGAGGAAAAACTGCTTTTCCCAGAGCATAGTAAATCTGTGGCATTCTCTGCCTAGGGAAGCAGTGGAGGCTACCTCATTAAATATATTTAAGACACAGTTAGATAGATTTTTGCATAGTAGGGGAATTAAAGGTTATGGGGAAAATGCGGGTAGGTGGATCTGAGTCCACGGCCAGATCAGCCATGATCATATTGAATGGCGGAGCAGGGTCGACGGGCCAGATTGCCTGCTTCTGATCCTAGTTCTTATGCTCTTCTGTTTAATTCCAGGATTCTTTAGTCATCCAAGTTTAAGATTTCCCCATTGTTATGTTGGGATTTGAAGACTCTGACTTCTGGATTCCTATTTCAGTAGTTTAACCATTGTGCTGCTGCATCTTACTATCACAAACTGGTATTTTCCTGTCTGTCAGACCTGTGTATTCATATATACAATACGACTATAATGTCACTCAGCCTTTCTACACCAGCTCTCTTAACAAGCTCTGACCCCACCGATTCCCTTGCCTTCCAACAGGACATTGGGTCAGACTGCCCATCCTACCAGCCACGAGTTAAGTTGGCACCTCACTGGGAAACTTGGTCCCAGTGTCCTGGTGGAAATTCCCAGCAGTTGCGTCAACACACAGTCAGTGCTGTTGGTGATCCTGGCAGCACCAGTATGAGTCAGTGTATCACCACAACACAAGAACTCAATGCAATCTACCCAGAGCATAGCTCATTCTGATTTTCCCTGCATTATCTACTATAATTGGAATTATACTGAAAGTCTGATTATCCCACACACTTTTGATTTTGGTAGTGCTGGATGAGCAGATTTTCCGAATTATTGGATGTTATCCCTGTCAGCCCAACACAGTTCTATATCACTTTTTTTTTGCATATGTTACATCACAGTATAATAAATTTTCTAGTGAAACTGTAGAGTTTAAAGGGAGCAGGAAAATGAGCCCTGGCCTGCACTCTGACCCACACTCCCAGTATACACAGCTGACATCATGAGTCCATGGATAGTAGGTCCACAGATAATGAGGACTTAAGATAAGATATTTAAGATATTTATTTATTAGTCACATGTACATCAAAACACACAGTGAAATGCGCTGTTCTGCATTACTGAGAAAGTGCTGGGGGGCAGCCTGCAAGTGTCGCCACTCTCCTAGTGCCAACGTAGCATGCCCACAGCTCCTAACCCGTACATCTTTGGAATGTGGGAAGAAACCACAGCACCCGGAGGAAACCCACGCAGACACAGGGAGAACATACAAACTCCTTACAGACAGCGGCGGGAATTGAATCCAGGTCGCTGGTGCTGTAATAGCATTATGCTAACTGCTACTCTACTGTGCCAAGGGGAAAGATTTAACAAGAGATCTGAGGAGCAAGTTTTTCCACACAGAAGGTGGTGGGTATATGGAATGAACTGCCAGGAGATGGTAGAGGCAGGCAAAATTACAACATTTAAAAGACTTTTGGACAGGTACATGGATAGAAAGGTTCAGAGAGATATGGGCCAAACACAGGCAAATGGGATTAGCTTAGATAGGCACCCTGATCAGTAAGGACGAGTTAGGCCAAGGGGCCTGTTTCTGTGCTGTGCAACTATGAATCTACGAAAGACTGGGACAGGTTCAATATGAACAGAAGGTACAGAGGCAGGAAACAGTCAGGACTGTGTTGATTTCCTTGCAGGGTTTAGAAGCACACCCAGTAAATGCAAATTACCGAAACGGGTGAAAGGTTAGCAATCAGCTCATCTGGGATTCGGTCTATCGAAATGTACAGAAAGCATTGATCAGGATGGAAGCTCACTATTTCAATGACTTTGGACACAGCTAGAACACAGAAAGCCATGGATAGACAGATGGAGATACTGATTGCACAAACCAGCAAACTCTAGATCAGACCTAGGAAAGGAAGCGGGATGGACACAGTTAAGCATCAGAAACAAAAGAATAAAATCCAGACAAAGAGGAGGCTTTCCTGAAGCTGTGGACAACCATGAGTTGACAGAGAAAATTTCCTCTATGTACAGATTAATGTGCAAATTATGTGTCAAGCTTAAATACTGGAAGGTGCAAAGCAAAATTATTTTGAGGGAATGCCAAAGGAAGAGCCAAAAGATGAATGGAAAAGAAATTCCTCCACCAGGGAAGGTGGTGTTGAGTTCGAAGACATACTAGATATTGGAGCTGCAGATTGATGGGGAATGACTGGATGTGATGGGTCCCAGAGAAATGAAATCTGCACCACTATCCAGGTCAGAAGATGCATGAGAAGCAAACTCACAACTATCAAACACCAGCTGAAACCGGATATGGAAGTGCAAAAGTTTAATCAAGCTACTCACGCTACACTGAAAGATCTTCACTGAAAACGGTTATCTGAAGGATAATGTTTTGAAATAAAACACCGTGCTGACAGTAAACAAAGTGGGTAAAATTCTACAAATTGGAATAACCTAAGTCAGAGGACGACATAACGAGAGAATTTTCTTTGTTACAGAAATGGAAGGACCTGCCATGCTGGCTCTGAGAATGTGTGAGGAACTACAGCTGATCTTAGTAACGAAGGCCTGGAAGGGACAACATTGAAAATTTAAAGCAGTACTCCATTAAGAAGCAAAAAGGGCCTTCCAAATTTTACCCCAAATATTTTGATGAAATACTTGGAAGCTTTGAGGATTTTGAACATTATGTCACTGGTGATCCCCAAGGAAAACCCACAATGTAAGGTACCATTTGAGTTGATGAGAAAGCTTGAAAAGGAACTCCAAAAAGTGGAGCAAAAGTAGGTTACAACACAAACCAAATCCTACTGAGTGGATGACATTGACTGTGTTGAGAGAATTCTATTGGATGGCTCTGAAAATACTGAAACTTTAGATCAGGTGATCAAGCAGGGGCACTCTCCAAACCCAAAGTTGGAATAGATTATTTCAGCAATGGCAGAAGCCAAGTTTGTCCAATCAGAGATTTGGGCTAATCTAAGAAAAATATGCAGCTCCCACTGAGATGAAAGCACCAAGGAGAGGAGAGAACTTGTGTCCCAAGACAAGCCTGTTTTACTTTATCAGAGAAAAACTGCCTCTTGCAGGGAAGTGCCCCTCCTACAGGCCTGGGAGCAGTACTTGTACAAGATGGCAAGCCAATGGCATTTGCCACTGAAGCACTAATATTGGCAGAAATGAGTGTGGCAATATTGAAAGGAAGCTACTAGTAGTGATACCAGAGAAACAAAGGACTGCAGATACTGGAATCTAGATAAAAAACACTATGATGCTGGGGAACTCAGTAGGCCAGGCAGCATCCATGGACAAAAGCAGGCGGTCAATGCTTTGGGTCAGGACCCTTCTTCAGGACTGAAGATAAGAAAAGGGGAAGCCCAATGTATAGGAGGGAAAAGCAGAGCAGTGATAGGTGGACAAAAGAGGGGAGGCGGGGTGGGCACAGGGTGGTGATAGGTAGATGCAGGTCAGAGATAGTGATAGGCAGGTGCAGGGGAGGAGGGGAGAGCAGATCCACCAGGGGATGGGTCAAAGGTAAGGAGAGAAAGGAAATAAAAGGGAGAAAAAAGAGAGATAGGCTAGGGAAGGGAAGAAGAGAAGAAGAAAGGTGGGGGCTGGGGGGTTGTGGGGAAGAGGGGTGGGGATTACTTAAAGTGGGAGAATTCAATATTCATGCCGTTAGGCTGCAAGGTTCCAAGACAGAAAATGAGGTGCTGTTCCTCTAGTTTGCGCTTGGAATTCTCCTGGCAGTGCAGGAGGCCGAGGACTGACATTTCAGTGATAGTGTGGGAAGGGGAGGCATTCTCCCCCACTTCCGCCATCTCCAACAGGACCCCACTACCAAGCATATCTTCCCCTCCCCACCCCTTTCTGCCTTTCGCAGGGACCACTCTCTCCGCGATTCCCTAGTTCACTCCTCCCCCCACCACCCCACCCATCCCGCTCCCACCCCAGGAATTGCCCACTGCCCCTGCCCTAGGTGCAACACCTGCCCCTGCACCACCTCCATCACCTCCATCCAGGGACCCAAACAGTCCTTTCAGGTGAGAAAGAGATTCACCTGCACCTCCTTAATATCATCTACTGCATTCGGTGCTCCAAGTGTGGCCTCCTCTATATCGGTGAAACCAAATGCAGAGTAGATGACCGTTTCGCAGAACACTTGCGCTCTGTCCGTAACCGCGATCTGCATCTCCCTGTTGCCAGTCACTTCAACTCCCCCTCCCACACTATCACTGACATGTCAGTCCTCGGCCTCCTCCACTGCCAGTAGAATTCCAAGCGCAAACTGGAGGAACAGCACCTCATTTTCCGTCTTGGAACCTTGCAGCATAACGGCATGAACATTGAATTCTCCCACTTTAAGTAATCCCCACCCCACTTCCCCACAACTCCCTCCCACTTCTCTTCTTCCCTTTCATACCCTATCTCTCTTTTTTCTCCCCTTTTTTTCCTTACCTTTGACCCATCCCCGGTGGATCTTCTCTCCCCTCCTCCCCTGCACCTGCCTATCACTATCTCTTACCTGCATTTACCTATCACCACCCTGTGCCCACCCTGCCTCCCCTCTTTTGTCCACCTATCACTGCACTGCTTTTCCCTCCTATATATTGGGCTTCCCCTTTTCCTATCTTCAGTCCTGACCTGAAATGTTGACTGCCTCCTTTTCTCCATGGATGCTGCCTGGCCTGCTGAGTTCCTCCAGCATCATAATGTTTTTTCAACTATTAGTAGTTGTAAACGGATGCAAGAAAATCCATATCTATCTCTGCAGAAGGAAATTTGCAATAAAAAGTAATCACTGACTTCTAGAGCAAATCTACAAGAAAACTTCTGTAAAGCACCAACAAGACTGCAGACAGTGTTCTTGATACTTCAAAAGATATGATTTCACTCTGGTGAAGGAATAGTTCAGGCAGATCTTCCATCTGTCTGTCACTACAGGAGACATGAGAGATGAGAGATCTTGGTCAGAAGATGCACAATGTGGTAAATGTGCCCCCTTTGAACTGAGTAAGATCAGAGAAGAGGCTGACAAAGATGAACAGTTGCAGATGCTCTGGGATAACTTGAAAACATGAAATAAACACAGCCAGCTCTGGTTCCCCGCCCCCACTGCTGCCCCTGCCCCTCCCCCTTCCTCTCCCACACATTTGAAAGACAAACTGGTTGGTAGGTTAATTACATTAGGTAGGCTAATTGGCCACTGTAAATTAACCTAGTGTAGGTAGGTGAGATGAGATTCAGGATGAAGTCAATGGGCATGTAAGAGAGAACAGATTACAGGGAAATAGGCTTGATAGGATTACTCTAAGTCAGCATTGACCCTCTGTGCCGAATGGCATTCCTCCATGTCATAACAAAATATGAGAAATATATATGAGAGAGACATCATTCGTCAATCAGTGATGACATCTCAGTGGAAGGTGGTATGCGGGATCATCACATCCACAAAATGGGAGAATTATTCCATAAGACAGGAAGGCCAGATAGGGATAGAAGAATATAGGCTGAAAAATAGATCATCTGTATACTGGGTTGAGTCGGAGTACAGGAAGGAGATAGAGAGCTTAGTGGAATGGTGTCATGACAATAACCTTTCCCTCAATGTAACAAAACAAAAGAGCTGGTCACTGACTTCAGGAAAGGGGGCGGTGTACATGCACCGGTCTACATCAATGGTGCTGAGGTCGAGAGGGTTGAGAGCTTCCAAGTTCCTGGGAGTGAACATCACGAACAGCCTGTCCTGGTCAAATCACGTAGATGCCACGGCCAAGAAAGCTCACCAGTGCCTCTACTTCCTTAGGAGGCTAAAGAAATTTTCTTTGTCCCTTTTGACTCTCTAACTTTTACCAATGCACCATAGAAAGCAGCCTATCTGGATGCATCACGGCTTGGTACAGCTACTGCTCTGCCCAGGACTGCAAGAAACTGCAGAGAGTTGTAGACACAGCCCAGCGCATCACGGACACCAGCCTCCCCTCCCCAGACTCTTTACCTCTCATTGTCTTGGTGAAGCAGCCAGCATAATCAAAGGCCCCACCCATCCGGGACATTCTCTCTTCTCTCCTCTTCCATCAGGTAGAAGATACAGGAGCCTGAGGGCACGTACCACCAGACTTAAGGACAGCTTCTACCCCACTGTGATAAGACTATTGAACGGTTCACTTATATAATGAGATGGACTATGACCTCACGATCTACCTTGTTGTGAGCTTGCACCTTATTGCACTGCACTTTCTCTGTAGCTGTGACACTTAACTCTGTACTGTTATTGTTTTTACCTGTACTACATTAATGCACTCTGTACTAACTGAATGTAACTGCACTGTGTAATGAATTGACCTGTACAATCAGTATGCAAGACAAGTTTTTCACTGTACCTCGGTACAAGTGACAATAATAAACCAATACCAATGATTGCAACAGAAGAAATGATGGGTGCTGAGATACCACATGCAGCATCAGAGCTGATTTGTTCACCCACAGCCGAGAATGATATCTCATGTTGTGGTCTCCTGCTCCAAGTTCCCACTTATCAGAAGGATGAAAGATGTGGGAGCTACATCTACCACAGCAGCTTGAATCCTGTTTGAAGAACAAGAGATTCCTTAGAAGAAAAACACGATGAAGCTGGAGGAACTCAGCAGGTATCTCCTACTATATTCTATATATATTGCCTTTATTCTTCTATCCCTATCTGGCCTTCCTATCTTATGGAATAATTCTCCTATTTTGTGGGTGTGATGATCCTGCATCCAGCCAGTAATAATACCACCTTCCACTTTGATGTCATCACTAACTGACCAATGATGTCTTTTTCATATATATTTCTCATATCCTACTGAGTTCCTCCAGCATCATTGTGTTTTTCATCTAGATTCCAGAATCTGCAGTCCTTTATTTCTCTAGATTCCTTAGAAACTCATGTGTGATGACAGAAGCCAACCCACTTCTAGCAAATTTAGAGAGCGTGTTAAATGATGTGGGTTTGCAATTATGACTTCAGTCTCATATCTTATATCATCCAAGCAGATATGTTTTCATAGAGAGATACGAGTCAATCAAGATAATGCTTATCAAATGCAAAGAGGCACCAGAGACCCAAATCTTGCCTTTATCGTCACTCTGGGCTACATCTTTTAACACTGACAGCTGAGCTATTAAATGAAAATATGTACATGTCAAGCAAAATACATTCTCTACAAGACCAAGAAAAAGCAAGAAAATGATCAGCTGATGCACTTAGTGAAGCCAACAGTAGAACAACCAGGCAAAATCATTAACTGAGTTGAGAAAAGGACAAGGAGTGCCCACAGGGGATTCACTGATGAAAACCTTAAACCTTGGTAAAGTTATCAATAAAGTTGATTTCCTGAGGTCATCAAGATTGAGACAGGCCAGATTTGACCCTTACACAGACCCTGGGGAACAACAAGGTATTACAGTCAGACTCAGTGATATTTGAGGTGGGAGGATGGTGTGGGACTTGGGGAGGGGTGGGTGGCATTGACTGTCTCAAAGTACTTGAAGTGAATCTAGCCGAAGAGAGATTCCAGTGTTGGACATCAAGAAGGTCAATATGTGTGTTAATGAAGAACACTTCTGCAATGTAGTCAGTGCATGCATGGACCAAAATGACTGATGTGCCATTCAAGAATGTGTTGCACGTGCTCTTAGACTCAGTTGCAAACGTCAGGACTCCTCTGTAGGTCACACGCTTTGTGGACCTTAAAGTGAGTGCCCAACTTTCTTTGATGATTGTCTTCTGTTGAAATTGAATTAAGTGGCACACATCAATATTGCACCACATGATATAACTTACAGGCTAAGTTCTTTCTTATATCTTTAGAAGAAACCCAATCCAACCAAAATTCTTTATGGAGGGCTTTGTGTATTGCAGTGGTTTTAAATCAAGCAGACCACACAGACCACTTCTAGTTTATTGAAAATCCATATCCACCAACATTGCTAACAAAGGACTTGCTATTTAGTAGGTTATAATTGCTTGGGCAAGGTACTGATCTAATTAACTAAACAAAGGAGTGTACGTCACAGAAATATTTCAGCACAAAACTGTAAAGTGGTTAAGTGAACAGGACACACCTATCTTGCCTGTTTATAGGGTGTAAGTATTCTCTGTACATGTAAATGAATACCATCAAATGGCTGATCAGGTTTATCCGGTTCTGACTGTAAGAAGTATCCACACCTGCTCATTAAATTCATTCACCATTCCACTGCTTACACTGTTGTGCTCACCTGAACTACACAGGACATAACCTACTTGGAGACACCAACAACTGCAACAGTTTGCTCCCCTCTTTGAATCGCATTAGCTTAAATAAGGTAAGTCTTCTCTCATTTTTACTTATGTTGAATTTGAAATAGTTTGAACTGTGGAATAGTTTGAACTGTGGAACAGTTCTCTTAGACTTGCTCAGTAAATCAGTGTCGGCTACAGTTGCTGTGTACATTTCCTGCTTGGATTGCACATACTAACAGCACAGAAGCAAACTAAACTACAGGATACCTAATGACACATTTTCCTTTCACTGTTTACCAAAACTACTTGTGTTGAAGAGAACAACACACTTTTCCAGTAGCATGTTTACCCATAACCCAAATGCTAAATATCGGTGAAGAATATTCAGGGAATAGCAGGCTATGGGTACACTACTACCTTGTCTTTGGAAATTATTGATGAAAGTAAAGATTATGTGTGGAGTGATCTGTCACCAGATCTCTGCTATTGTATCTCTTGAGAAACCTGCTTAGTTGACTTAGAATTATAAAGGATTTTGCAGCACAAAGCAGGCCTGTACACTCAGAAGGTTTTTGGGCGATGTTTATGCTCATTACAGGCTGTCTCATTTTCTGCCCTCATTCTCTTGCAACAGTATGTAGCTGCAGAATCACATTACATGAATAACATATTCCAATCATATCTCAGAATATTTCTGTTTTAAGAAAATATATGTCTGTGCTACAAGTTAGCAGGTATTTTTTGGAACCTGCCACATTAAGTCTCTTTATTGGCACTAAACTCCTGTCTTTCTCAGATAACTCTTAGTGTGAAAATAAAAGTTTTGTAATAATGCATTAACACCTATGTCCTGAGGTGTGTGCCTAAATTAACTTACATTTTCTCAAATTAAAGAGTGTTTGCCATACACACCAATACAGAAGTTGGTGCAAGGCTTTGGAAGGGAGTTAATATTTATCTTCATAAGATCTATGCACCGTGTGAATTTATAAGACACGATATTTATCTATTAGTCACATGTACATCAAAACATACAGTGAAATGCCTCTTTTTGTGCAATTGAGAATGTGCTGGACGGCAGCCCGCAGTGGAATTTGGTATAATTGCCGTAGAATCTTACACTACAGGAGGCATTTGGCCCACTATGCCTGTGCTGGCCTTTTGAAAGTTCGGCAACATTTAAGGAAAATGCTTAAGATCCTATTTAATGCACAGAGGATTCAACTATATGAGAATACTCTTTTATACCTTTGCTACAATTACACTGCAGACATCAGTTTCTAACCTCTTATCAATACTGTGTGATTTACAGCTGGCAGACAGACATTTTAGAGGACAGAAAATTTGTTATGGTTGGAATTATACTGCACATTGTGCAAAGGCCAATTGGTGTGACATGATCTCTTCTTGTACTTGGAAGTTACTTCTATGACCTGAATTTTGAGTTTATTCTTTCCAGTATTGCATCTTCACAATCCCTTAATTGTTTCATAATTGAATGGGCTTGGAATGGGCTGCCAGGGGTAGTGGTGGAAGCAGGTACGACAGTGATGTTTAAGATGCTTTTAGATAGACATGTGAATTTGCAGGGAACGGAGTGATATGGATCAGGTACAAGCAGAAGAGATTTAGTTTAACTTGGTATTGTGTTTAGCACAGACATCATGGATCAGAGGGCCTGTTCCTGTGCTGTACTGTTCTATGTTCTATATCTTTATGCCGGTTTAGTACTCTGACCAATTCATACCAGAGAAGGAGCTGTTAAAAGAAGCAATTAAGATTCAGTCATGAAATTTGTTTAAGGAGAAAATGAAGAGTGACTTAGCAATGCCCAGGGGTTTAGGATGAAAATCTCCACTTTGGGAGGCAGATGATCCCAGGTACTCTTAATAAAGGTGATCTAGACAGGAGGTGTGAAGAGAGAGCGGGTTGCATTTGGTGCAGGTTATGAACAATGAAGTTAGCTGCAAGCAGTTGCACAGGTAGGATATAGTGAGCCAACTGAGCAATTTCAGACCAATTCAAAGACTTTTAATTCAATATGCTAAGGGTAAGAAACCAATGGCTTTTAAGGCAGATATCAGTGACTAATAAATTGGTCTCCATGCAAGAGTGAATATAATACTTTGGATGAACTGGAATTTAAATCAGGCAGATCTAAGAAGTGTAGTAGGAAGGATGTTATAAACGTTGAATCTGGAAATGATGAAAGCTTGGCTTCATAAAGATAGGAATAAAGTGGGAACCAAGACAACCCATATTTTGGAAAAGGTAGTCCTGCTGATGGAGTTGAGACATAGTGTCAAGCTTGGTTCTAGTTTGAGCTCAGCATTACACTGGTACATTATCAGAACTCAGACTCAGCAAGCATCTAAATAATGAAATCAGAAGCTGAAGATACAAAGCTTTAGTTGGGAGTCAAAGAATAAAGATTTGGCATTGACAATTTGGAGGAAAAAACCTGATTTTTTTCCTCCTACCTAATCACCAATATGTAATCATATAGAGCAAAAATTGTGGAACAGATAATATTGAGGTATCATTGGTATACATGCAGAAGTTAACTAGGTTGTGCAGGGAAAAATGGGTGAAAAATAGTAGAAAAGCTACTTTGAATCTTCGAGATATACATAAGGTAAATAAATGTGTGGCCTGAAGCATAAGAAGGAAAGACAACTGGCATTTTATATAGTACTATTCTCAACCTCAGGCTGTCCCATAAATTACTGTCCTAAAAGATTTCCAAAAGTTGCATTGAATGGGTCCATGATCCAAAGGGGGTACACTAACAGAGAGTGGTATCGAAAAAATGAATAATCCATCATACCCAAGGCAGGGTGAAATGAAGGCGAATGAAAGGATCATCCAAAATATTTGCAATGACGTTCTGTGGTTTCTGTTCCTCAGGGGCTGAGGAAGTCAGGCCGAAAGGATTCACCCAGATGATGGTGAGGAAAGCAAGGATGGAATTAGGTTGTAATATCCTCCAGAACTTTAGACAGTAAGGGAGGTTGGTAATACAACAGGATTTGTAGAAAATGATGTGGTCAACTGTGAGCTACCTAAAGATGGAATGGTGACTTTTGAAAGAGTAATAAACAATACCTAAGCAAAAGAATGAGTTAAATTACTTTTGAAGACTGAACTGCCTGAATTTTAAGGGTAGCCTGGAGGAAAGGAATCTCATGCCACTCAGATAAATGTATGGGTGAAGCTACAGATTCGAGGCAGGTTGGAGGTGGGTTGGCTGCCAGGTGGATGGTGAGTTTGTTTCTAGTCAAATCTAAGTTTTATGTAAAGTGTATCCGGAGTTAGCAGAGAATGGAAGCTGAATCTACTGCGTTTGTCTTTACGTTGTAAACTGTTCTTGGTAATGGAGAGAAAGACAGACATCTAATATCTGTTGTTACTCCTTAGCTCAAAGACAATCTGTATTCCCAAGGGTGAGACTGGAAAATAGATGAACTGCTCAAATGAAGGGAAGCAGCTGGAGTAACAAGATGCAAGCTGAACTTTTGTTTCTGACCACTGAGTCAGAAATAATTGCGTCCAACTCTCGATTTTTAATGCTTTAAAATCCTTTGATGGCCTCCACACTACAGATGTATATCTGTAATCTCTTGCAGTCTTACATGATCCCTGAACACCTTCAGTTTTTGACCTCCAGTTTCCTTGGCACCAAACTTCGGAATTTCATCCTCCTTCTCCTTGAAACCTAGCTGTTTGGCCAAGCTTTCAGTCACCAGATATAACATCTCCTTGTATGCCTCAGTATAAAATTTTGTTTGGTAGTGAACCTATGAGGCCTTGATATGTTTTATCACATTATCTACACCACATTAATGTAAGTTATTTTATGGAAGATGCAAACAAATGCATAGTCTTCTAAGGTCAGCCAATATAGAAAAGGGAATTGCTGTTGTGACTACAATACCAAAACAGTGGTCAAATTGCATTATGAATGCAATGTGATTTTCACCAAATTCCATCCAACATTATCTGAATAGTATCTAAGTTCACACAACATTCTGTGATTTTGATTCAGCCAAACAGACCTCAATATTTTGCCGTAAACCTCTTTCAAAAGAAATTAATCAATTAAACTAAGATCAATTCAAATAGAAATGTTAATTTCTGCTGCACACTTACATTGTACCCAATACATTGCTTTAGTTTAGCCACAAAATGAACATTATCGGATCTCATTGCACTGATTGCTGATAAACAATGTATTAAACTTTCAGCAGATGATGTAATCAATGAGGTATGCAGAACTGATGAAAGGGCTGATAATTAATTGTTGAAAATGTACTCTGCCCTTGTGGGAAAAAATGTGGGTGTGTTGCATAAAATGGTGTCCAATTTAACACTGTAATAGCTCATGATAATAATACAAACATGATTGCCCAGAAACATTAATTTGTGTTATTAAAATACCTACCAAGTAAAATCACATTAGTCACAAGCTCAATATTTTTGGCATAGAAGACGTCTTCAATATACATTCTTTGCAAACATTTTTCAATGACATTTTAATTTCACTCACGCAAGACCACACCTATTATTACTCAATATTAAATCAAAAGGTTAGGCTTTAAATAGAAGCAGTGCACACAAAATGCTGGAGGAACTTAGCAGGTCAGGCAGCATAGATGGAGGGCAATGAACAGCTGACGTTTCAGGCTGAGACCCTTCATCAGGACTGGAAAGGAAGAGGGCAGAAGCCAGAATAAAGGGGTAGGGGGAGGGGAAGGAGCACAAGCTGGCAAATGATAGGTGAGTCCAGGTGAGACAGGAAAGGTAGGTAGGTGGGGGAGGAGGGCGTAAAAGGAAATGATATGAGAAGCTGGGAGGTGATAGGTGGAAGGGCTGAAGAAGAAGGAATCTGATATGAGAGGACAGTAGACTATGGAATAAAGGGAAGGAGGTGGGCAGGTTGTGAGGATGGGGGAGGGGAAGGAGAAGGTGTGAAGGGGCCACAGGAATGAGGGAAAGCAAAGGGGGAGGGGGGTGGGGGTCCCTGAGTGGTGGTGAGGGAGGAGGGGTAGGGGCAGGTGCTACATTTTGCATGGTTGCAGGGATAAGTGCCTGGAGGGTAATCAGTCTGGAGGGACAAGCAGACAAGGGAGTCATGGAGACAGCAATCCCTGTGGAAGGTTGATAGGAGAGCGGAGGGGAGGGAAAGACGTGCCTGGTGGTGGGATCCCGTTGGAGATGGCAGAAGTTGCGGAGAATGATGTGTTGGATGTGGAGGGTCGTAGGGTGGCAGGTAAAGACAAGGAGAACCCTATCCCTGCTATGTTGGGGGGGGGGGAAGATAGGGTGAGGGCAGACTTGCAGGAAATGGAGGAGATGCAGGTGAGGGCTGCATTGATAGTAGTGGAGGTGAAACACCATTTTCTGAAAAAAAAAAGTGGGCATCTCAGATGTCCTGGAATGGAAAGCTTCATCATGAGAACAGACACGGCAGAGGCAGAGTAACTGAGAGAAAAGAATAGAATTCTTGCAAGTGATATGGTGGGAAGAGGTGTAGTCAAGGTAACTATGGGAGTCAGAGGATTTGTAAAAGATGTCGGTAGATAATCTGTCTCCAGTGATGGAAACAGAGAGAGAGAAGAAAGGGGAGAGAGGTGCCAGAGGTGGACCAAGTGAACTTGAGGACGGGGTGGAAGTTGGAGATGAAGTTGATGAAATTGATGAGCTCCGCATGGGTGCAGGAAGCAGCACCAATGCAGTCATCAATACAGCGGAGAAAGAGTTGGGGACTGTTACTGGTGTGGGTTTGGAACGTGGACTGTTCCACATAGCCGATGAAAAGGCAGGCGTGACTGGAGCCCATGCAAGTGCCCATGGATACACCTTTGATCTGGAGAAAGTGGGAGGAACCGAAAGACAAGTTGTTGAGGGCGAATACCAGTTCTGCCAGACGGAGGAGGGTGGTGGTGGAGGGGAACTGGTTGGGTCTGTTGTCAAGGAGGAAGCGGAGAGCCTTGAAGCCTTCCTGATGGGGGATGGAAGTGTACAGGGACTGGACAGGGCTTTAAATGGAGTTTGATTTGGGTCACTATCCAAGCAACCTTGAAAGGAAACATCTGAAGTTATATATCCTGCTGAAAGAGTCTTCAACCTAGAAATTAAACCATGCAGCACTGATTTTTTTTGTACAAAATGTACATGAACGCAGTTTTGTGGATCTTTGGAATTCCTTACCTCAAAGAGTTGGAGAGGGAAGTGCATTTGAAGTATTTACAGCGGGGGTAGATAAAACTTTGAAAGGTTGAGGACTGAGGACTGAGGACTGTGGACTGTGGGGATCTGGCACAGAACAGGAGTTGAGGGCTGGGGTAGATTAGCCATGATCATATTGAATGGTACAGCATGCTTAAGGGGCCTACTCATGCTTCTATCTTCTTCTTATGGGTATTTTCACACAATTGTGCCTATTTCAGGTAAAGTCCAGTCCTTTGAAAAACTGGACCAGACAGTTTTGGGCACAATTTACCCTAGCAGGGCTTATCTGTATCATTCACCCACATTATGACATCATCAGCAGATGGGATATTCATTTTTACCTTTCTGACAGAATCGGAGCCTCAGTGGGCAACCTATGACTAGGTTTCTAAATACCAGTAAAACTGGGTTTCTAAATACTGGTAAAACAGAGTGCAAACAGCTCATCAGGATGGCTAGGAGAGGTGAATTAAAGGGTTCTGACCATGAAACTCATGTGTCGCCAAATACAAGTGCCTGTCTGAGTTTGCATTGCATTACATACTTAATTATTGGGTCTTCTAATACTTACTGTAGCCTTTAGAAATCATCTACAGACATGAAATGCTACAATCCCTACCTGAGTAATGAGCCTGTACCTCACTGTGGTATGAGGAAGGGGATGTGGTCACATTCACCAAAGACATACAATTCCCTTCTTCCATTACTTTACCCAACCCACCTTGGCTTCCCTCAACCCTATGGCCACCTGTTCTACACCTGCTCTGGCTGCCACGGGTCCTCTTGCTTCTTGATAACTCTACCTTGGGAAAAAAAGTGTTTACTGTCTACCCTATCTAAGCCTCTCGTAATCTTAAATATTTCTATCAGGTCACCCCTCAGTCTCCTTCACTCCAGAGAAAACAAGCCCAGCCTATCCAATCTCTCTCCAGAACTGAAGTCCTCCAATCATGGCAACTTCTTGTTGAATATCCTCTGTACTCTCTCCAGTGCAATCACATTCTTCCTATAGTACAGACTAATCAGTGTTTCGTAAAGTTGCAACATAACATTCCAGTTCTTACATTCTAAACCACGATCTATGAAAGCAAGCATGCCATATGCCTTCTTCATCGCCCTATTGACTTGTGTTGCCACTCCATCCCGTACATGCCCTCTTCTCATGACTAACATCAGGGAGGAGGTACAGGAGCCTGAAGACCCATACTCAACGATTTAGGAACAGCTTCTTCCCTCCGCCATCAGATTTCTAAACCGTCCATGAATCCGTGAACACCACTTCTTTATTCCTTTTTGTTCTGCGCCACAAATTAAATAAATAATGTTATGTCTCTGCACTGTACTGCTGTCGCAAAACAACAAACCACGACACACAAGTCAGTGATAATAAACCTGATTCTGATTCTGTGGACTTCGACCCCTAGGTCTGACTCTATGTTCATCAACATTGCTTAGTGATCAACCATTTACTGTACATGTCCTACATTTTACTGCATTTGACTTTCCAAAATGCATTATCATGTACTTGTCTGGATTAAATTCCATCTACTAATGATCTGCCCAATTTGCCATCTGATCCAAATCCTGCTGTAGCCTTATGCAACCTTCCTCACTATCTACAACACCAATTTTAAAATGTTCATTTTGCAATTGTTTCTGCAAAATCTCACATTTGCCTCATTTAATTGAGCAATGAGCTTATGATGCAGGCTCAGCCCAGTAAGCTCTTAACATTCGAATGCAATCCAACATATTTCACAAGTCCCACTTTGTGTGGTTTCATGATGTTTCCGCTACCTTTACAGGAAGTGTGTTCTGGATCAAAACTATTCTCAGCATGAAAAAAACTATTCCCTTTCATTCCCCCTTGTATCCTTTGCATGACATTTTCAATCTGTGATCTCTACTCTTTGAACCAGCCATTAATGGGAACAACTTCCCTCTTGTTCCCAAGTCTAAACCAGTCATGGTCTTGTACATCTCCATTAAATGTCACCTGTAACTTATCTTCTCCAAAGAAAACAAGCCCAGCATTTCCAGTCTGAGCCTTAACTTAAATTCCTCATTCTTGGAATTGTTCTGTTATTTCTTTTCCTCCACCTTTTATAGGAACTTCACATCCAATCTTAAGTAAGGTGCTCAGACTGAACACAGTACTCCAGTTCTGGCCTCACCTATCTCGTTTATGGATTCAATACAATCTCCCTGCTTTTGTACTCTGTGCCACCATTCAGAATCCTAAATACTAACTTCTCTCTCAACATGGCCTGCCACTTTTAAGCATTTGGCCAGATCTGCACACCATTTAGAATTATGATATTGTATCTATTTTTTTCTTCTTGTTTTCTGCCAAACTGTATCATTTCATACTTCTTTACATTAAATTTCATCTGGCACTGCTGACATTTTGCCAGCCTATCCAATCCTCCTGCAGTCTATTACTTTCCTCCTCACTGTTCACACTTCCGTGCTCAGAATCATCGACTAATTTCAGAATTTCCCTACGCACCCACATCTATATCATTAATATGTAACAAAAAAAGATGCCCCAGCACTGGCCCTTGGGGAATACCACTGCCTACCATTCTCCAAACCGAATAAATAACCCTTTGCCACTAATGTCTGCTTTCTATCCTCCTAAGCCAATTTCCTATCCATGCTGCTACTCTTCACTCTCATGCTTAGCTTTGCTCACCAACTTTTTATGTGGGAATTTATCAAATGTTTTCTACAAATCCATGTAGGCAACCTCTCCTACATTCTTTTCATCAACTTTCTCCGTTACCTCAACAAAAAATTCACTGGCGACAGTCAAATGCAATTTGCCTTTAACACATCTGTCTGGCTCTGCTGAATGAACTCAAACACATCCAAATGCTTATTAGTTATTTCTCCCTGATTATTGTATCTGAAAATGTGTTCATTTATAAATTAGGTTTGTCATTCAAAATGTAACAAGCTATGTTTTGGCTTAATTTGGTTTTGTTATGGGCTAAATTCCAAAGAAACTATTGTGGAAAATTCTTAGCTGTGCTTAATGAGATGATCTTTTCCAGGATTCAATTCAGGAGATATTTATCAAAGGAATCAACACAATGGAATTGCTTCTAATGGTTTTAATAGCCTCTTGTCTAACTTGCCAACTTTGGACTATTGGAACTTCGGAATCTACAACTACTGACAATACAATAGTATCATTGCCTAGTAATGCAATATCTTCAGGGATAAATTCAACCGTCACTGACGCAACATCTATAATTACCACTCTCAGTACAATTTCTGTGGAGTCAACCAACAACTACTCCACTGTTACTGGTTGGAAAATAAATTTGAGCACTTCCATGGAAAGCACGAATGCCCCACACACTACGTCAGCGGAAAACACTTCTCTAACTGTATTTACAGAAACAAATCACATTGATACAAGCAATGGCACTACTGAACCAGCAGAAACCACCAGCCAGCTGAATACGACAACAGCAAATCCTAATATGACATCTATGGTAACTAATGGTACACTCACCACAGAATATACACCCACAGCAAGCACAAATGTTACAGATTCTCGACCAACAATATTCAGCAACACTTCAACATCTAGCCCAGGTAACAACGCTAGTACAATTTCAACCACCTTACCCTCATCTACCAACAGTACGACAATCAGTAGTACAGCAACTTCTGTAACAACCACCAATGATTTCACCACTACTATGACTATCAATACAACCAGTGAAGCAGCAACTAACAATGGGAAAGGTAAGACTTTTAAAATGATTATCAAAGGTATATTTTATTAATTTATGTCCCCAGCATTGCAAAAACTTGTAACCCTGAACCACATTAACCCAGAAGGCAAACATATACAGGTTGAAATGCTCTGACAGACATTCTGTGGCCCAGCATGTTTTGAATCTGTGGCATAGATCTGTACTAATCAACTAATTCTAAGATCTCACTAAGATCTAAAATTAACTAAGATCTGTACTTATCTGCAGCTAATTAACCTACTAGTGTAACTGTTGCAATCTCAGCTGACAGCGATCTCAGCCGATAACATTTTCAACTCTTCTGGTCACAGACCGTTCTCAGGAACAGAATCCTTACATAACCCAGGGAGTATTTGGGTACATTAAGAGAATAGCTCTCCTGCTCAGAGGAAGACAATCAGTGGGCGATTTCTGTGGTCTGGCATTTTCCGTGGTCCTGCACTGTTCAGGACAAGAAAGTTTCAATCTGCACAACTCTGTTATCAATATGTTTAGCTCGAATGTTCTCAATCTACGTTAATGCTAAACTGGAAAAGCCAGCTGTTCAGGATGTAATTCTTCTCAACTATTATAGCATGACTTTTTATTGTAAATCATTTGATTACATTCTTGTTTTAACTTACAATTGCACAGCCCATTATGCCTCTGGCCAACAGGTCCCTGACAGGTCTGTGAAAGTGTTTGCCATTGCTCCCAATTTACTCTACTTTCCCATTGGCTTGGTACCAATTTCCTTACATGGTGTCATCTGCCTTTCTACTTTCCTGCCGATGGATGCAATATCTCCCCAACTACTTTATCAAAATGACAGTGCATTTTCAAATATGAGCATGTTCTTCAGAGAGTTTCAGAGTCAGCTCTGCATGGGTGATCATGCCAACCCTCCTCACCCTTGTGAAGGACGGTGCAGTCCAGATAGTGACTGTGTAGAGGCCCCACCCACAGAACATCACTGATAGACTTTAATAGAGGGCAAAAGCAGAGGATGAAACTTTGTCCCATGTCAAAATTCCAAATGGCTTTAATCACTTTTACACATCTTTGACATTCCAGCACAACAAAAAGTACAAGAAGTATTTTTTTAGAAAGAAAAATTAATAATGATTGCATGTGATTAAAACCACAACTTACTTCTGAATGACTGAACAGTGGGTCCAACAAGTCTCCCCAAATGACTACTCTGCCTCCAGTTGACAGAGACAGATAGAGGAAAGAAGACAGTACAGGAAAGGGCTTCATTGGCCTTGCCTTCTTACCAGCAGTCAGAAAGCTCTGGAGTAAAAATAACAAGCCTATCATTTTTAGTGCCCAAGCTCAACACTACCTGAAGCTACTTCTAAAATTCATCTGTGCAATTCTTGCAGGGAGCAGAATCAAATTGAATTCATTTGGCATTGCAGTATAAGAAGTAACTCTGAAGCAAAATGTGTTTGACTTACTGTTTTGTGAATCTAAGTATTTTCACTGGGCAGTCCTGCTAATGGAACATAGGGAAACTCCAGTTAATAGGTGCATTAAGCCAATGAACTAGTTTTGCTTCAATTTCTGCATAGCTGTTTACAGCTGAACTAAAACTGCCATCTGAATCATAAATTATTAAACCAGTAATATTCTGCAGTAACTCGCTAAGGCAGTAACAGTCTGCAGTAACAGGCCAGCTTTGCTAAATGAGTGCCATTTTGTAATCATAATTATTTCCATAATGTTTTAGATCTAACGCCTGTGGGCAATGAAGATAAAGGAGGTGTGGTGATCGGGGCCATACTTGGCACCATTTTGGGTATCACCCTGGTCTTGCTTCTTGTTTACGTTTTGTGTACACGCAGAAAGTCAGACAACATCAGCCATCGCAGACTGTATGATAGTTTCCCCAATGACCCAGGTAAGCAATTAATAAAACTCTGTATCAAAATGTTGACCCTTCTCAGCAGCTTCATTTAGTTATTGGAGCAAACAAAATGAGTGTACTCTGCTGCTCCGACTAACCGCTGGTTCTGGGACACCCGCGGGAATGTTACTGGACTTCCTCAGAGTCCAACAGGGCATCACAGGTCTCCTTGGATTTCTTAGCTGTTAGGCTGGAACATCTAGCTGTTCAGCCAACGTCAAGGTAACCTAGTACAATACAATTGGGAAGAAACAGCTCCTGGAGATAAAGTATAATTATTTCATTTAATTCAGTTTTTAGTGTTTTATTTTTTAAATAACTTTAATTTTTAGTATTGCCACAGTGTTTTTGAATGTTTGTGGATATCTAAGATGTTCACATACATTCAACAGGCGATGAGTCTGGGTTCGGGCCTTGCCAGCTGTCAAAGTCAATAAGAGACCATTTGTGGCAATCAGTTGGGAGTTGCCTCCCAAAGGAAAACATGTCCCAAGAGAAGGCTATTGGCAAGCTCGGGGGGTAGGGGTTGGGGACGGGGGTATAGGGATCCTCATCAGTCAGTGGAAAATCTGCCCTATTAAGCTATCGTACCTGGGGAAAATGTAAATGCTATATGCAAAATATTCTAAAACTGTTTCGAAGTTTCCAGCAAAGTAGGATACTATTCTGCCCATCCATGCAAGCTCTTTGCAAGACTACTACAAATTCAATTCCAATACTTGGTTCTTTGCCTACACCTTCACATCAGTCTTCGGTTGCAATATTTATCCATTTTATCCTTAAAAGAGTGACGGCCTATCTCCACCATTCCCACAAGATTTCAAGAAATATTATTCCCTTCAACTTCCTCCCCAGTCAAAATTGATAAACCCCACCATATAGTGTTGCTGTGTGCCATTCCTTGCTTCCAAATTTTGGTTGCACTGAAGACAATAGAACCAAATTTCAGAACTGGTGTACAATGCAACTATTGACTGTGGGTGAATTTCTAGGCATATTGGTTTACTTGCTCATTTAAGTGAATAAACATTGACTGCCATCTTGATTCTAGCCTCCACAGCCCATAGTAAAGTCTTTCATAATGTTATAACACTATTATCTCACATCTCCTGATACTGATACATTACAAAGGACCCTCACCATCCGGGACATGCCCTCTTCTCATTACTACCATCGGGGAGGAGGTACAGAAGCCTGAAGACCCACACTCAACAATTCAGAAACAGCTTCTCCCCTTCCACCATCATGAACCCATGAACAACTACCTTGTTGTTCCTTTTTTTTTGCACTATTTATTTATTTTTGTAACTTATAGTAATTTTATGTCTTTGCACTGTTACACTGCTGCAAAACAACAAATTTCACGTCATAGGTCAGTGATAATAAATCTGATTCTGAATTCCATTCTGTACTTGTTACCCATTCTACTTCCTCATGGAGTAATAGAGTCATACACATGGAAATAGGTCCTTTAGCCCATCCAGTCCATGTCAACCATTGAGAACACCCATTTACATGAAATCTATACTAATCTCATTTTATTCTCTACATTCCCATCAAAGCCCCCCCCCCCTCCAGATTCTACCATTCACCTACACACTAGGGGCAATTTACAGTGGCTAATTAACCTACTAACATGTATATCTCTGGTATGTGGGAGCAAACTGGAGCACTCAGAGGAAAGTCACATGGAGAACATGCAAACTCCATACAGACAACACTGAGGGTTAAGACTGAACCAAGGTCAGCAGAGCTGTGAGGCAGCAGTGTGTCACTCCAGCTGTGCAGTGTGCTGCCCACTTCTTGTCTGCAGCTTCCTTTGTTTCTGTGAACTATGATCCGTTACAGAAGAGAAAAGAGAGAGGGGGGCAGAGAGAGAAAGAGAGGAGAGAGAGAACGGGCAGCTCGGAAATAATGCTTGGGTGGCTTTACACTGTAGTTGCAGCAAATGCAATTATGTCACTTTGCACTAATCTTAACAATCAACCAATCTGAGTATCAATGTGCTTTGTAGTATCTGTCAGATAAAGTTTGGTTCCTTATGCAAATCAATCAATACAACCAAGTTCCTCTAACAAAGCCTTCAATAGATTAAATGCAGAATTAGGGAAGATAGTCAAGAAAAATGTCATTTGGCCCATCACAAAATAATAGAAGCACTTTTAAGCTTCATTGAACGTTTGTTATAATTGTTATTTCTTGGTATTTCAATTTGTAAGAGAACCACCCACACAACCCTGCTTTTAAAAGGAAAGCAGACAAAAGAAAATTATACATTTGTGATTCTGCAGAAGTAATTCCTTGCAATACACAATTTCACACAAAAAAACACAAACTGCTACAAGTCAAAGTTTATCCATGTTCAGAAAAAGCTGATTGTAAGGCTATATTAAGTTTGGCACAGAAGGTAAAGCCAACAAAGAGGCATGTCCAAGATTAATTTTATTCTTTTCAACCTGGCAAATAGATCCTGTTTGTATTATTACAATGATTTGAGCTGTTTCCACAAGCAAAAAAAGTTATTTTTTTTATAATTTGACAGGTATAGTGTGAAACATACATGGAGTTATAAGAGTACTTTATTCATCATCTGGGTGGGCAAATCATCCAGTCCCATTCCCTGTTCCAAGGCCTTGCAATTGATTTTCCCTTAAGTACATACCCAATACTTTATTGAAAATCTTGATTACTTTCATTTGTACCACTGTAACAGGTAGTAAATTCCAGCTCTTAACTAGCACAATAACGCCAAGGCAATGGGATAAATAATATCACATAAAAAAATTGAAAAGCTTCCAGCATGGAACTACTGCAATTTGATGCTTTGATCATTTTTGAAAAGCCTTTCACAATTTCTCTGTGAAATATGAGATCTTCTCACATATTTTATACTTAAATGAAAAACATTTTAAATTTATGGAGCACTTTTCATGACTTCAAGACATGGCAAAAGGAGCATAAAGGCCAAAAACTTGCCTTTTCAGTGTAATATAAAAAATTGGTGATACTATGAAGAGCAAGATCCTACAAACACCATTTATGTACATGACCAGGCTACCTGTTTTAACTTTGGTTAAGAGATAAAAGTTAACCACAGCACACACATTTTGAAGTGTCATTCTGTCTTTTAATAATATTCAAGACAAGTTCAATTGCTGCCCAATTTTCATTCATAATGTCTTTTCCCAGAAGTCCATAATGCTTTTGGGCCTTCTGGTAGTTGTTGAAACCTGACTACTTAATTTGCACATCTCCTCATCATCGTCTTGGCAACTGGACTGATTGAGGAGAGGCAGCAGTTTCCTGGATTGGATGGTCTGGAATGATAGAAATGAAGTAGTTCTAACACAAGCAATGCTGGGGACTTTGAAGTGTTTACTTGTGTTACTTGAATATTGAGTCATCCCTGACCCATTCTAAAACACAAAAACAAATCAGTACTAGAATCAGAAAATCTTAGAAAAGTTAAGACACAGAAGGAGGATCTTCAGTCCATTATGCCTGTACTGATCAAATAAGAATTACCTAACCAAATTCTGTCTTCCAGCACTTGATGCACTGTTAAAATGTGATGATGGTTTCTGCATCTAACATTCTTTTAGGCAGAGAGTTCAAGATCACTGCTGCTCTGTGGGTGTTCTTCACCCCGCCCGCCCCCCCCCCCCCAAAAAAAAAACTTGCAACCAAAATACTTTAAATTTATGCACATCAGTCCCCAACTCAGTTTTTGAATCCTTTGCTTCGGGACATAGGTCCTTCCCATTTGATCTAACTAGGCTCCTCATCATTTCATACCTTCAGTTTTGTCTCCCCTCAGCCTTTGTTCCAAAGAACACAACTGTAATTTATCTAGTCTTTCTTCAAAGCCACAATTTCCATTCCTGGCAATATCTTTGTAAATCTACAATGCATCCTCTTCAGTATGATCAGCTCTTTCCTTTCATGTGATGATCAGAACTGTACACAGTTTTCAAGCTATGGTCTAACTTATGTTGTCTATATTTTTAGCATAATCTCCCTACTCTTATATTCACTTGTTCATTGCAAGGTAAGCCAAAAATCCATTTGTAACTGAACCATTTGAGAATTCCATTCATGATATACCATGAATGGGATTTATTAGGATCTGCATTGAGGCTACCCAAATATGTTTAATATAAGTTGTTTATAGGTAGCAAAGAGAAAGCTAGTGGCCACATGTTTAAGATGAGAGGGGAAGGATTTAAAGGTGATCCAAGGGGCAAGATTTTCCACACAGAGAGTGATAGGTGCATGGAACAAGCTTCCCAAGGAAGTAGTAGAGGTGGGTACAGTTGTAATGTTTAATATTTAAAGCTATTTGGACAGGTTCATGGATAGGCAAATGGGACTGGCTTAGATGGGCACCTTGGTCGGCATGGACAAGTTGGGCTGAAGGGCCTGTTTCCATACTGTATAGCCTATGACTCTAATATTATATTGGAGATGTACTGACGAATTCTCTTAAATGGCTCCACTCAGTAGCAGACATTGCCAGCATAATTAGATTGCTAAATAGGTCACTACAACATTATCAATCTACCATGTACATCTGCTTGATTTCAAATGCAATTACCTTCTATCTGAATTTATTTGCAGTCCTTCGTCTGAACACAGAAGATGCTGTTGATTTAAGGTATCAAGAAGGAGCAGCTTACTACAACCCTGCTGCCATGAATGACACATCACCTTACAGTGGACAATCGCTGGGCAATGTAAATTATGGGATTCAGATGGATGACTTACCACCTATGTATGGAAACGTCGCATAACCTAAATCACAAAACTTCTGATATGGAAACAAATGAAAACCACTGGAGAGAATGTACAGATACTTTTGTTATTGTCAGTAATAACAACAAACATGTTAAATCTGAAAGAATGGGCAAGTTTATATGTATAAAAACAACAAATTTGAAACTGTACTCACCCCAGACAGCCATGAAAATGGCAAAGAAAACAGTGCCTCCATTATCAAACAAATGCGTAACCTGGAGGAAGAGAAAGAAAGGAAATACTAATTACCTTGTTACAGAAACTGCTCTCAATCAACACACAAATCCTCAGAGTATTACGTTGGGATTTCACACAACTTGTGGATGTAGAGAAAGCATTGTCAATTTCAGAAACTTAATAGTGAGAACTTTTGATAAATTAATACTTAAATGTTTTACTTATACATGATGGCATAGTTGACAGAGTTACATATATTTTAAGATCTTACTATTAGATAGCATGTAAGTTTGATGAGAAGACTGATGTTTTGATATCAATGTTTAGTCAATGATAAGATTCTTTGTTTGTCACCATTGCTGAACATAATTCCCAATGAAAAGCAGAAATGTGGTTGTACTGTGTGGCATAGTATTCAACATTTTAGAAAAGACATAGGTTCTTCAGTATGTACATTAATCTTATAAATTATTCATATTGCCACATTTTGGAAGAAATTAGTTTGGCTTTTCATAAGGGTTTAATTTGGTATAAAAGCAACATTCCATTTAATATTCTTGTTTTTTTTAGGTGCACTGAATCTCATGTGCAGTGATCTTTAATGCTATCATTTTGAAATTGTTATCGCCCCAATTTAAAAGATTGGGGTATCTGCTTTTTATGTTCATTCCTGCAGTAATATTGCTCAGCTTAAAAGAAGTTCTGACTCTGAGTAGTATATAATTGCTTTGATACTGCCTTGCCAAGGCACACTTAATTCATTTGTACACTAATCATGTACAAATCAAAACTACTTCTGCTCAATATTTACAATAAAGCATAAAAGTGATATTTTTTTTGTCTTATTTTCCCGTTACTTATTAACTTGTACTTATAAAGCACCTTTCATGCAGAATGTGTGCGGATAAAATTACACAAGGAGGATGAAGGTGGCATTAGAACAGGTAACTAAATTATTGCTCAGTCTCGAAGCAGCCTCCTAAAGGATATGAAAATGAAGATGAGAGTTAGGAGGATTTGGTGAGGGAATCCCACAGCTGCCAGCAGCAGGCAAAGGAAGTTTGGGATGTACAAGAGGCCAGAGTCAAACAAATATAATTAGAGGAGGGTTGTATATATAAATGATGTTACGAAGTGAGGGGTAAGGTTGTGGAGATATTTAACGATTAAAGTACAAATCCCTATTCAAGTTACTGCAGCACGGTCAACAATGGAACTGGAAATGATCTGCCTTGAATGCTTCTCTAACGATGTCTCCATTTCTCTCACTCACTCTCTAAAATACAAGATAGAAGTCAGTATTATCAGAAGTCAGTAAGGTCACAAGCAATCCTCCTGTGACTTTCTTTCAAGCAGATCACCTCTGTGAGTTTTTACACACACTGTTGCAGTCCAAAGAGCAGTCAGTCACGTGGCACAGTCCTTAAAAGGTTGACAACATAAAACAACAATTACTTTTGATAAACTGATGTTAATCACATAAAAACAGAAAATGCTGGAAAAGGTCAAATGGTCAGAGGCATCTATGAAACAGAAGTAATGTTTCCAATTGATGTCCTTTCATCACAGAGTCCTAGAGCAATACAGAACAGACATGGGCCCTTCGGCCCAACAAGTCCACGCCAACCATGGTATCCACCCAGCTAGTCCCAATTTCCTGCATTCAGCACATATCGCTTAAAGCCCCGCCCCTCCATGTACCCATCCAAGTGCTTCTTAAATGATACTATTGTTCCGGCCTCAACCACTTCCTCTGGCAGCTCATTCCATATACTCACCACCCTCTGTGTGAAAAAGTTGCCCCTCAAATCCCTTTTAAATCTTTCCCCTCTCACCCTAAATCTATGCCCTACCCTGGGGAAAAGACCGTTACCATCCACCCTATCAATGCCTCTCATAATTTTAAACATTTCTATAAGGTTGCCCCCTCGTGTTCCAAGGAATAAAGACCTAGCCTGGCCAATCTCTCCCTATAACTCAGGTCCTCTAGTCCTGGCAACATCCTTGTAAATCTTTTCTGCACCCAGAATTAGGACAAGTTAGAAAACAATTGTGTTTTAAGTTTCAGAGCAGGGAGAGGGGGGCAGAGAGAACAAAGATACTATTTGTGACGTGGTAGTGACCTTAAGGAACTGAATAACACATGTGGAGTAGGTGTCAGATCAGAGAGGTTGGTAAAGGTTTGTGAATTAAAGCTGATGTGTCTGCTGGAGGTGTCAACAGAGGAAGATGAATGAAAACAAACGAGAAAGAGAAAAAGAACAATATTGGATTTGAGATGTACAAACCATAGCAGATGCTGGAAACCTGAAATTAAAGAGATTGCTGTAAATATCCCAGAAGGTCAGCAAGCACTCATGGAGAGAGAATAATTGCTATCATTACTGTTGATGATTGTATCTGAAGTGGCCAGTTATAACAAAAATGAGAAAGGATGCCTATTCAAAATTGTCAAGTTCAATTTTGTTCATTCAAATAAACACATCAATTTTCAGGTCTCTGGAGAAAAGAGGAGAGGAATTGGCTGTTTTATGCAGTAAACCTCCTAGTCAAGGTGGTACATCACAAGTTAGGCATGATTTACACTACTTCTTCACAAAGCATAGAGACATTGTTCAATGCTAGCTGACACTTATTAACACAGAGCTGGATAATACACTGCACTATCACTAGGATCACTGTTCCAGCACATCAATGAACTGACTGAGCCCACCAGTGTCAGGGTGAACTCAGCCAAAAACTTGTGTCTTCTGGGATTGAAACATCTGATATCAAGCTTTAATGTCCAAAGGTGCTTTTGTATTGTTATCTTTTAAAGCAAGTAACAAGGATAGAGTTCCCAACAAAGCATCCCTTATTGATGACAGCACTCAATTAACAATGGTGGCTGGTGTGACATATACTAGATGGAACATGTTGTTCTTAAAAGTACACTCACATTGCTAAAATACTACATAAGCAGGAAGAGTCAAAACAAAGACTAAAATGAAGGAGGGAAACCCCCATAGATGAGGAACAATGTAGTTTCCAAAGTGAACAACTTTGAATCTGGACCACAGTTTGAGCACTCCAGCGGTACTGGGAGGATACCTAATTTACATGAAAGGTGAGCACAAGTTAGTTGAACAGCACTGGGGCATTCCATTGTATTCGAACAAAACAATAGGCTCATTCTTGATGGGCGCAATCTTGAAATTGTTACATCAGAACCGCAGTAAGCAATTCCAACCACTCCCTTTAATCTGACCCATTTCTTCCCCAACACAATTGAATTATTTTGTTGAATAAGTTAAATAGCTTCAAAATATTCCAGGTACAGTATTTGACTGTTGATTTGATCGTGACATCTTTTGAAGAATGAGAATGGTGTGTTGTGGTAAAGTTACTAGACAAACAACCGGGGTCCTGGACTTGAATTCAATACCCACCACAGCAGTTGGGGAACTAAATTCAAGTAATCACATTAATCTGGACTTTTCAAAATAAAAGCTAGTTTTAGTCATCGTAACTATGGAACTAATAAATCGCAGTGAAAGCCTTTCTGGTTCAATAATATCTTTCAGTCTGCACCTGGTCTGACAATCTAAACTCACCACTGTGGCTGATTCTTAATTCCCTCCTCTGTTCAGCGGATAGACAATAAATGCTGGCACTGTCAGTGACCTCCACACCCCGCAAATGAATAAGTATTAAAATAAAGACCCTGCGGCACATTTCACATGCACTTAACACTTCACCCACATAAAGCTAGCATAGGTGGTTCTGAAAGTTGAGTCTGAATGTGGGCCACATTTACTGCTTGCAGCTCAGCTTTTTCTCATTTGCAGGATTGTTGAATATGATTTAGAGTCATATACAGCAGGCAACCAGGCCCTTTGGCCCAACTCATCCATGCCGTCTTCTTGAGATAGTCCCATTTGCCTGCATTTGGCCCATATCCCTCTAAACCTTTCCTATCCATGAACCTGTCCAAATGTCTTTCAGATGTTTCTCCTCCACAAACAGCAGAAACAATTAAACATTTAAATCATCAATATTCTAGACCTCAGTTTTGTTTTAATAAATACTGAAATGATCCTGAATAATGCAGAAAAAATACAGGTCATATTTCTTGAGTTAGGAATATAAATTGCAAAAACAAGCAGATCAGGCTAGCCTCTGTAGAAAGTTAAATTAATGTTTCACAGGACCTTTCAGCCACACCAAGATATTAAAATCCTGAAATTGGATTGAACAGAACAAAGTGGTGAAACATAGAGAAATATCAAGAACTGGCAATATAAAGAAGTTGAACATGGCTGATCCATAAAGTTCAGTGAAGCGTTTTTATTATTTATTAATTTCTTGGGATGTGGGTGTTACAAGCAAGGTCAGTACTTATTGTTCATGACTAATTATCCTTAAGGTGGTGGTAGTCAGCTGCTTTCTTGTGTGCTTGTGAGTGTTAAACAAAGATGATGTACGGTCATGGGTAATCAACTGGCAACACATGCAAACAATGAGGTGTTAACATGGGGTTTACTGCAGTGTGGAGGTAGGGTGAAGGATACAAGTGTAAGCTACAAGTCACAATTGTTGGTAGGAGAGTGGAGGAGGTGTGGTGCCTTGAGCAGTGTGCAAGGGTAGTACTGCAATTTCAATGGCATTCACGACATACAGTATGTAAAATCATTGAACTTCTTGTGGTACTACATCCAGCTCTTGAGTTGGACCTGGCCTTGATCAACATGGATAACTGCTTCCACTGCCTTCAGCACGCAAGTTCCTGTGGATGAAACACATCCACTTTGCTTGGCATCTCTTCCACCAAGGCTGCCAGCATACCAGGAAACAAAAACCATCTCTTCCATTTAGTGTCATTCTTTAACCCTTTCCAGATCAAAATACAAGAAAACAGGAGCAGCAGCAGGCCACTTGGCCACGCAAACCTGTGCCACCATCCAATATGATCATGGCAGACCTGCCCCAGGCCTCATCTCCTCTTCTGTACCAGTTCCTCATAGTCCTCAATTCCCTGACCTATTTCTTTTCTAAACGCCCAGTGATCTGGTCTCCACAAGCTTCTGCTTGTGCTATTGTGCTGTAGCTTCCACCACTGCTGGATCCCTTGAATGTACTAAAGTACATCTCTCCGTTAAGAGAAGTCATCTGGCTTTAACCAGTGCGAGCTCAGCTTTATGTGGTGCTAGCCACTCAAGGTATTACTGAGGTGTGCAGCCAATGAACAGTTGCATCAGATGCAACAAAAATTGGTTATTCACAATCTCAGGGCGATTTATGGAGGTGAAGGGTTGCGATCTAATTTATAACCCCTAACATATTTATTGGTTTATTGTTCATGAATCATCGACCCAGCTACTTCACATGCCTAACCTCCGTCAGTGACCGCATCCTTAGGAGACCTCAACCTTTGCCCTTGTTTGATGAGAACATTGTGGAAGAGGCCACCAACCTGATGAAACTGATAACGTTTCCCAGTTGAGCAAAGGTAAAGTCAGCAGTAAAGAAGCTAAAGGGAAGTTAAATGTCTGGTTTCCTAACTCCGGAACACCTTGTTATGTCAAATATGAAACAGTCCGTGTAAAAGACTTCAAAGGAAAGCACAACAATGTGCTTGTCTTTAAACAAAAGCTGCTGCATATTGGTGCAGCAATCTTTGCAATAATTACACATTGAAGACTATTCCGCAGCAGATGGCACAGCCTCTGTTGCTGGCTCCCTGCAGCTTAGCATCAAAGGGACACAGCAATTCTGTCAGATCTCTTCCAAATCAGATCCACCCACTTCTTTCTATCCAAGCTACATTTCAGAACAAACCTTTTGGAATACCTGGACTGCACTAAAACCTGAATGGAAGAGAAACCATCCATGTCTGGTATTGGTATTGGTTTATTATTGTCACTTGTACCGAGGTACAATGAAAAACTTGTCTTGCATACCGTTTGTACAGATCAATTCATTACACAGTGCATTGAGTTAGTACAGAGTGCATTGAGGTAGAACAGGGTAAAAATAATAACATAATACAGAGCAAAGTGTCACAGCTACAGGGAAGTGCATTGCAGGTAGACAATAAGATGCAAGGTCAAATAAGGTAGATTGTAAGGTCAAGAGTCCATCTCATCGTATAAGGGAACCGTTCAATAGTCTTATCACAGTGGGATAGAAACTGTCCTTGAACCTGGTGGTACGTGCCCTCAGGCTCCTGCAGCTTCTGCCTGATGGAAGAGGAGAGAAGAGAGAATGACCCGGGTGGGTGGTGTCTTTGATTATGCTGGCTGCTTCACCAAGGCAGCGAGAGGTATAGGCAAGAGTCCATGGAGGGGAGGCTGGTTTCTGTGATGTGCTGGGCTGTGTCTACAACTCTCTGCAGTTTCTTGCGATCTTGGGCAGAGCAGTTGCCATACCAAGCCGTAATGCATCCAGATAGGATGCTTTCTATGGTGCATTGACGAAAGTTGGTGACTGTCAAAGGGTGTTAACTAAATTTCTGTTAGTATAGTCACAGTCATAGAGGTGCACCAAGGAAACAGGCCCTCGGACCCACCCAATCTGTGCCAACCATCAATTGCCCATTTAATCTAATCCTACATTAATACCCATGTTTTATGTTGCCCACGCTCTCATCAACCCCCCTCACCACCCCCAGATTCTATCACCTACCTAAATACGAGGTGCAATATACAGTAGCCAATTAACCTACCAACCTGCACGTCTTTGTGACATGGGAGTAAACCAGAGCATCTGAAGGAAATCCATATGGTCACGGGGAGAATGTGTAAGCTCCACACAGACAGCATCTGGGGTCAGGATTGAACTCAATTCTCTGGTTCTGTGAAGCAGTGGCTCTACCAGATATGCCCCTGTGCCACTAGTACAGGTATTAACATATGGGGTCTAGAAACTTGTTGAACCTGAGCTTGTTTTGCAGGACCCAATGAAGCAGACATATTCCATGGTGGAATTGCAATGTCTGTCTTATTGAAAAAGCATGAAAGAGAGGCATAGAAAACTACTGTGGGAGACAGATGTTAGGCCCTTTTCCCGTACATAAAAGAGCATTGTTGTCTGGACAAGGATCCCGTTGTAAAATTGCTCTCTCCAGGTTGCTGGACAATATGGTCCTCATACAACCTAACCAGCATCCAGGACCTTGCAAACTCCACTTTAGCCCTGAAGAGCATTGATGGCTCCCAATCAGCTCTTTTCTTTTGTCCTCTTCCTCCCAATGACACTGCAATCAATTGTGTTGATTTCCTGATGTTCAGATAGTAATGTTTAGAGACGTGCATTTAATCACTCATCTGTTCCATGCCTGGAGATGTTCTATTTCTCCATAAATAAAAGCAAGTGCCATCAGGCTCTGTTATTTTCACAGCAAATTCTGGCTGATCAATTTGCACTTTCCTAAATACAATTACATGAAATTAAATCTCACCAGCAGGTGGTGCATAAATATAATAGCCAGGTTCAGAGATAATTTTACTCAAGCTTTTGTTAAGATTCAGAGCAGTTGGACTATGCATATGCATCTAAGATTTGTATTTCATGAACTGAAGATACAAATGAATCAGGGAAGTTCTATTCAAACTGGCTGAAGTTATTCCAATAATTATTAAGTCAAAATAGCATGCTAAGAAATTAGAGTTTTATGCACAAACTCATCAGAAGCTTCATTCCAAAAAGCAGTAGGATGTGCTATTTCCACAGGCTCTGAAGCTAAAAGACTTGCTGACATTTTGACTTTTCCCAAATGTCTACATTTTGTCCAAGTTTTGTCTATCCTGGAGGATGCCAGGAACTTAACATTTATTTTTAATTAAATTTTAAATTTACCAATGCAGCCAGGAGCAACTAGAAGACATTAAATGAGCCCACTAACCCAAGCCTACACTCAAGCATATTGGAAGATAGGACACTGGTAATAACAATTTGCTGACTATATTGGTATCCAAATTTCCAATAATGGCTGTAGACAGTCATAAAATGACCCTCAATGTTTTATTTTAAAATGTATAAAAACTGAAAAAAAAGAATACATACACATTTAATTGAACTACAGCTTGATTAGCAGCATATCATTTGAAAAATATTTCTGGACTTAGAATGTCTTCACTGACAAGTCTCCATATTTTATGTTTGCACCAACAGTTTAAAAAGATCCACTTATCCACTGGCATTACATTCATTCTGCAAATCATGTGACTTAGCTAATGGATTCTCGGTGTAAAATGCCTCATGTAAAAATTATGCTGAGAATAATCACATTTTTTACAGTCACTGCAAATAATTAGATTGAATTAGAAAATATAGAGGAACACCCCACAGTGATGTGCAATTGAAATTCTATTTGGCTAAACACCTGTTTCCATTATGTTGTTTTAGAGGATGCATTGGTGGCACATTAGATCTAACTAAAACAGGGAACTAAATATTACGCAAAATGAATTTATTCACTGCTTCAGAAAGGTTATCTATAAATCTTTTTAACACCTCTAACTTAACTAAGTCATTCCAAAATGCAGGCCACTTTATACATTTTTGTGAATTAAAACTACTTCTTTAAATTAATATTTCAAAAAGTACTGTATTATTCTTGGCTATGATCTTAAATTCACACAGAATCTAGCTGTCTGCTTTGAACTAATCCTCAAAAAGTATGAAGGCAAGGAGTTTTCCCCACAGAAGCCTTTTTTGGAAGCAGCCAGATTCCAATTTTAGAACTATACCACAAGATGCACACTGTAACAAATGGCTGAAGGAGAAGTGTGATGCATAGACCAATACAGAAGCAGTACAGGTAGATCAAGAAACTCCCATAGGATTTGAGGCACTACCTTCTGAATTTGATGCATGAGATTAATTATCTCCTTTTCCTTAGAAAGTTTGTACACTTTTCTCATGTCAATCTTGCACAGCAAGTACAGCATAAGGTTTAAAAGTGAATCTTCAGTGACAACCAAGATGAGCTTTAATTATAAATCATCTGCAGACAAGTAAGCTGCATTTAAATCATTTATTGGTCCAGCATACATATCTTTAGTTCTTGATACGGCTTTCCACAAAGTGGCTTCAGTGCATATTGGTATTTCTGCACTCATTGCCTGGAAGACTATCAAGCTTATTTGTCCACTGGTTTGCTACCACTATATTCCCAATCATTGACAGGAGAATCCTTGGCAACCATGTATTTGGATCAAGCATACTGTATATTTGTCTCCAGTGTTAAATTTACACAGTTGTTGCCCCATTCAAAGTTCCAGTAGACTACAGGATTGTCTTTTATTCACTAATCAGTTTCAATGTGCAACATAATCAATCGGTCAACCAACGTGTCCACTGGGACATGGAAACAGTAAAGTGCTGATGGATGAAATGCTGTAAAGTACTTTAGAATTGGCAGTGTTATGTATTTATCATAAAGTAATATTTTCAGCATAAGCAGTTTTATGAACAATATCAAATCAATGGGTAAAGCCACTTAAATTAGTACCAGAAAATTTATCAAATACATACTCAAGTACAAATCCAAAAAAGCAAAGTGAAGCTTTGAGACGCAATCCACACCTTTGTAAATTAGATTTATAAACAGCACAACCAATTCTGTCTGTCTGAGACATCCTTATTCATTATCTACAAGTCCCTAATTCACGAGAGGAAATATAATGATCTTCAATCATAAACATTCCTAATGTATGATAAAAAAAACAATATGGAAATAAAGACGGAAATGTTGTTTGTATCTGAAGCTGTATGTGGAATGAAGTAAAATGCATGCAAAGTTGTAATGATATAATCCAGTTTCCAAAATCAATGTGAATTCTTTTAATTTTAAATTTCAGTCGATGAAAATGTATTACTCTTGCTTTTCAGTGATCGCTTCAAAATTGTAACAGAGAAATTAAATTTTAATTCTCAGATGAAGAATGAATATCCTTCAGCATCCATTGCCAGATTAACGCAAGGCATCCGCACAATAAAATAACTTGAGGTTGAGCATCACAGACAATCTCATGCTAAATCAAGCAATTATTTGACAGAAGTATTTTCCTCTATTTGAATATCAGCCTCATTTTTATAAAATGCAAGCTATGGAATTATATTATTGTATTATGGTAACTGCAATGTACAGAATGATTAGTTAACTTTTTCAAGTGTGACAAAATGAATTATAAACTTACAAAATATAATGTGTATATTTTGTAAATTTACAGACTTGTTTGAAAAAATATGAAAAAGCAGAGAATTTTTTTTAAGTGATGAAGGAACGAAAGGTATTGGTGTTCGCTGGGGCCCATGCGTCCTTGTACATGAATCACTGAAACTTAACATGCAAATACAGCAAGCAATTAGGAAGGCAAGTAGTGTGTTGGACTCAATTGCAAGAGGATTTGAGTGCAAGAGTAAAGACTTCTTACTGCAGCTATAGAGGATCAGGTGAAACCTCACCTGGAGTATTGTCAATAGGTCCGGTTTCCTTGTCCGAGGAAGGATACATTTGCATTACAGAGTTCAACAAAGGTTCATAAGATTGATTCTTGGGATGGGATGTTTATCCCACCAAGAGTGATTAATCAGACTGTGTCTAGAATCTAAAAGAATTTGAGGTAATCTCAGTGGAGCGTAAATTTCTTATGTTTAAAAGCAGTGATAATATTTCCCTGAGCTGGATGTCTTGAACCAGGAGCACAGTCAATGAAACAGGGGTTAACCATTCAGGACTGGGTTAACCATTACCCAGAGGGTAATGAATCTTTGGAATTCTCTACTTGAGGGCCACAAAGGCTTCATCTCTGAATATATTCAAGACAGAAATCAATGAAGTTTTTGATACTAAGGGAATCAAATGATGTGGGGCTAGTACAAGAAAGCAGCAGTAAGGTAAAAGATCAGCCATAATCTTGTTGAATGGTGGAGTGGGGGCAAGGGGCCAAATATTCTCTTAAAGGTAAGTTCCCATCCCCAATTGTGTTAATTCTTGTTTTCATTGGACAGTCAAAACATAGCCTCATTGGGCACAAGTGTGTGCTTTTCCGTAGATACAGATAAGATTGGCCATAAACACAGCATATCTGATGGGTATTTTGGCAAAGTGTACCAAATGTATTAAGTTATAATCACAAAAAACAACAAAGTATGAGGGATAGAAAAATATCGATAGTTCTAAAATTCCAGAGATTTTCAGTTATTAAATAACATATATAAATACTCAGCAAAATATATAACCTCACAACACATAAATAGTTGTTCTAATGGCATTTGGTTTATTAGAAAAATAAATGGAATTGATAATATGATAACAATGATAATAAGCTAAATTAATGCTGTGATTGTGCTTATGAGATCAGTTATTTATGGCTTTTAAATTGTATAATATTTGTACAGAGATATTAAGCAATATTGCCTGGGATTAACAATGTAATTCAACTGCCTGGAGTCTAAAGATCTTGATGTACCTACTTCCAAGACATTATGATGAGGTTCAAAGAGTAGATATCATTTTGTTTAGTTACCTCCCTTCCAATGCCCAAAATAAACCTTCAACAGTATGGTGGGCAACATGATAATGTAGCAGTTAGCGCCATTGCCTCACTACTCCAGGAATCCAGGTTCAACCCTGACCTTGGGTACTGTCTAAGTGATTTGCATGTTCTCCATGAGACCATGTCTGTTCCCTACAGGTGCTCCCACATCCGTAAGATGTGCTGGAAAGGTTAATGTCAGAGAATGAAAATAAGTGGGCAAATGGGATGGGATGGCTCTGAGGGTCGGCATGGATTTAGTGGGCTCGATGGACTCCTGTGTCATGGGTTTGTGGGCAGATCCAAAGCACTTGTCCTAAGCAGGCATAAATATCCATTTTAATAGTGTGCTGTGGTAATGCACGACATTATCTGGGGGGACTCATTTCTATTTCTGATCCTTTAACATCAAAGGAGAGGTTCTATCCCACTGTAATAAGACTGTTGAACAGTTCCCTTATATAATGAGATAGACTCTTGACCTCATAATCTACCTTGTTGTCATCTTGCGCCTTATTGTCTACCTGCACTGCACTTCCTCTGTAGCTGTGACACTTTACTCAGCACTGTTATTGTTTTTACCTGTACTACCTCAATGAACTATGTACTAACTCAATGTAACTGCACCGTGTAATGAATTGATCTGTACGATCGGTATGCAAGACAAGTTTTTCACTGTACCTCGGTACAAGTAACAAAAATAAACCAATACCAATACCAATAAACAATGAGCAGTGAAAGCGAGAACATCAAACAAACTTTTTTTCCAGGTCCAGGCAATTGGGCTATTACTGGTTCATTTATATTTGATCCTTTTCTGGGCATATAGCTCTCAGCAACCTTTACGTTATCTTCCTGCAGCAATATTGAAAGTGATGTAGAATAGTAGTTCATGACTGAGGAACAGGGAGCTGAGAACAAGAGGAGCATTCACAAGCAAATCAAAATATTTACATTTACAAAGCACTTATATATAATCCCAAAATTCTCTATAACCAGTGAAATAATTCTGAAGCATAGTACTACCGTAATGTAGGAAACAAGCTCCTGCAATGAGCCATACAATTATGATCAGATAACGTTCCTCAATTTTGTTTACTGTTAAATACTGGGCAGAACATTGATGATATCCCATCCTTCCTTCAAACACTTCCATGGGAGCTTTGTTTGTGGGAGTACAAACAAAGCTACCTGATGATCAGCCATAAACTACACCTGCAGGCACTGGTAAAGTCTCATGCCGAAAATGGTAGAAAAGAGTCTTTGGAGTATCTGGGCCAGCAGTCAGACCATCTGCTGTATGGATACCTGCTGCTAAAATGCACCAGGGCAAGTGATTAAAATACAGTTGTCCACAGCTTCTAGTTAGTGTGTTTGGCCATTCTTAACCCCCTAACAATTCAACCTTGGCACAAACCCCTGAGTTGTGATGCATTTTGAATCCCTTTAATAGTTTTCAGAGTACTATGCGCCTCCCCTTTAATTCTCTCCTTCTGCTTAAATTTTGCTCAGGCACAATTTTCCCTCTTTCTACAAACGGCCTTCATACCCCTGACATAGTACAATTGTGCGGTGTTATATTTTAATAGGCAGAATAAGTAGGTCACATACAGGTTGAATATTAAACATGCAACATGGGGATCTGGGGAACTAGAGATACAGATACAGAAAGCAATAGAAATAGCAATACAGGTTGATAAAATAGTAAGATTACAAAGAAAGGAGGTAAACTAATTTCCAGAAAGATAGAATCAAAAAATATGTTATTTAAACTTGTATAGATCCCTGTTAAACTGTAGTTAGTATACTGTGGACCGTTCTGGTCTCCATGTAATAAAAATGGTGAGGGGGTATAGGATAAAATGCTATGCAGGAGGGTTGCAGAACTGAAGGGATATAATCCATTTGGAAAAACTGTACAGAATGGTCTCTTTCCTCCTTAGCATAGGTGTGACCTAACAGAGGGCTTTAACATTTTGAAGGGATTTGATAAATTCGATGCAGGATTCCTGAAGCATAAACACCAGTAAAATTAACTGGAATGGATTGCTTTCTTGCTGCATTTCACATAAGTTTAAGTAAAAATTATATCTGGATCTGTGAAGAAAGTTAAAAAAAACAACTCGTCCATGACTTGTGAATCCTAGCAACATAATCAATTAAAGATAGCACAAGAGAAACAATGCAGTACTTTATTCCAGTTACAAATGGTTTTGTTTAAAATCAGACTCACATTGCACGCATCGTGTGCTTAACCTATACAAACCATGTTTTTACAATATACCTATGCTGGATTAGTCTTCATAATGCTCTCCATAATTCCATAATGTAACTGGTACATTGACAAATGCAGATGAAATATTACATAAAATCAGAATTCCATGCAGGCATTGCAAACTATTCATAATAAGAATGAGGAAGAAACATACTGAACAACACAAGAAGGCCATTTGATCCCTCAAGCTCATCCTGTTCTTCCTGTTAGATTGTGGTTTGTCTGGCTTTTAATTCCATCTGCACATCTTGGTTTCCCAACCCTTAGTTCTCTTAAAAAGCAAAATCTATGCTGTTGGAACTTATTGGAGAGCTGTCCTTATTGTTTCAGTACACAAGTAGATATTTTCATTATGATTTGGATAAGAATAAACTAAATTTATCACATAAATTTGTTACCTTAGCATAGACACAACTTTCATTCAGCATCCAGTAAGAACAGTTACGCTCACACATTGGACACATTAGAGTATCATTGGCTTCACAGATCTCCCTGCTAGAAAATGAAGATAAAATAAATAACTGGATGTCACTTGATACATCATGAGATAAGAGTCCCAAAATTTTCCAGACCTTTATGATTCCATCCTTGTTTTGTATTTGCATATTCTCTGTTATACACTGCAGATTTTATAGCAGTAAACATCAAAGACAAGTTTTTATACTGGGTTTCAACCAGAAATGTCTGCATCAGTGAGAGACAACATCAGATGTACCTCAATATAAAAGTACTGGTATTGTTATCATTACATTCCACTTTGACATACCCTTAAGTATAAATTTAAAAAACCTTAAAATCAGTTTAGGAAGTCCCAAACATCCTGGAAAAAGTGTGTAGGGTAGTCCCGGAGTCCATTGCATATGCTCAAAAATACAGGACAAGAATTTAGTGAGTTAAAAACCCATTATGTCAGACAGCAACAAAGTGGAAAAGAATACACAAATTTAAATAAACTAAGACAGTCATTAAATGAGAACAAATCGGTCTTTTAAATATCTGGTAGAACTGCCATAGCAAATTACAATACAATAATTAAACATCTCTTTATGGATTGCCTATAAATTAACTCAAAGACTCTGATGAATTAGAAAGAGGACAAAAATGAGTTGCAATAAAAATAGATACCAAATCTAACCCAACTGATGAAAGGTTGATAGATGCTTCTGTTTCCAGTCTTTATTGCAAGTGTATTTGTGCAAATGAGATCTGCCAGCTAAATAAAAGCCATTAAAAATATATTGGAGTCATTCTCCCCAAAAGCGTCTTGTCCTCAATCTTTAAAGGCCCTCCTAAAGGTGATAGGCTGTGCCCATCCAATAATAGTTTCAATGTGAACTTTGGAACGCAGAATGTGGAATATTAGGAATTATTGAGAGAAATACCATGCGTGTATTTAAGGGAAAGCAGAATAAGCATATGGGAGTGAGGGCTGTGCTTCTAGAGTTAGATGAAATAGAGGGCGAGGAGAGTCATTAGTGCATTACTACCTGTATTTATCATTCGGGACCAATGACTAGTTTTCTCTTGCAAAGTTAATGCAATTCCATATTATCTATTTTCAGTATAGGGTGACTCAAAATGGCTAGTAAGCTGGCAATCTCCCTCACTTCTAACTTACAGTATGTCTGAGTTTGCCATTAGTCTATAAAGCTGCAGCTTCACCAGAGTGAAAAGCAAGGGAACTTATCTATTACAGTAGATGTAAAGTGTCCATAAACTACCTAGAATCTGCCAATAAGACACTAGCCTCCAGTTATGATGCAACTTTAAAATGAATGTAGTGCAAAGGGTGAATGGTTTTCAATTTTTTGGCTGATGCAAGGTTATTATTAATATGAGGTTAAGGATTAAGAAGTGAAACTGCAGAATTTGCTCTGATAAGGTAATGGTTTTGAGTAATCGGGCAACAAAGATGTATACATGAGCTTCTGGAGACAATGAGGGAGATGGCAAAACAAAATTAGTCAATGAATAAATGGACAACAATGTCCACTGTTCACAGAGTTCAAATATTAATAAAACACAGGAATGAATTATTCCTTTGTAAGCTGAAGAACTGCAACTTTTGCCTACCTGACTTGGCTGTAGTCAGCTGTAAGTAATCCATAAAGAAATACAAGCACTCCAACCAGAGCAGCGGGAATAAGCATTCCAGTATACCATCCCAACCACGCAAAATACAGGCCAATCTTTTCACCAAAGTATCGCCTATACAGAGTGAGACAGAAGCATTAGCATGGCTTAACAATGTACTGGGCCCTTCTTCTGTGAAAGTCACTGAAAATCTATATTTATATTTTAAAAGGCCATTAAACATTGAATATTCAAATTTACTTTAAAAAAGAAATAGGCCTAGAAAATTATTTAGGTTGGTGGTGTTAATCATGCTATACAGATGAGTCTGCTTTTTACATTCCAATGGAATGAACATCGAAGGCAAAGTAAAACATGCTGATGTGACTATATAGCACATTTAGTGCCACTGACAGGGATGAATTTCCAGACAATGGTGTGCCGTAGATTTAAAGTGATGCTGCTCACAATAAACTCTGCTGAAGTTTTTTTTTAATACTTAAATTGAACCATCATAGAGCATTTATCCTCTTTTGAGGAAGAAAATATTATAATTGCATAAGACTGCAGAAACTCAATATATATCAGAGATAAATTATGTGTGAAATTAATCAACCTTATCTGCTGGATTAGTGTTTATTAATTATGACATAAAAGGTTCACAGTGATGAGGTTCACTAGGATGTTGTCTAGATTAGGAGAGGTTGGACAAACTTGGATTGTTTTCTCATGAGCGTCGGAGGCTGAGAGGCAACTTGATCGAAGTGTATAAAATTATGAGAGGCATAAACAGGGTAGACAGTCAGACTCTTTTTCCCAAGATGGAAATGTCAAATATTAGATGCCATACATTTTAGAGGGGGAAGTTTAGAAGGAAATTTATGTGGCAAGTTTTCTTTTTACATAGAGAGTGATAGGTGCCTGAAACCACATTGCCAGGGTACACGGCAGAAGCAGATGTGATAACAACATTTAAGAGGCATTTAGAAAGACACAGGAACAGGCAGGGAATTGAGGGGTATAGACCATGTGCAGGCAAATGTGCAGTTTAAAATGGCACCATGGTCAGCAAAGGCATCATGGGCTGAAGGGTCTGTTCCTGTGCTGTTCTATGTTCAATGTATGGTGGACATTTAGCCCGTCAGATCCATGCCGGTTCCCAACAGAACAATTCCATCAGTCCCTTAGCCTCTCTTTATTTTCTTGCAATTTATTCTCTGCCAAAAATCCATCACTCACTTTAGATTCTTTTTTGCCACCCACCAGGATAAATTGCAGTGGCCAATTAACCTACCTACACGTCTTTGGGATGTGTGAGAAAATTAGAATATCTGTTGAAATTCATGCAGTTGCAGGGAGAACACACAAATTCCACATAGACAGTACCCAAGGCCAGGTGTGAACCTGAGTCCATGGAGATGTAAGGGAGCAGTGTTAAGTGCTGCACCACTGTTTTTGAGTGAACAGCACAGAATGTACCAGTGTAATCTTGTGGAATTAATACACCATTATTTATAGAAAGGCAGTTACAATGTCTCGACACACTGACTCGGCTTTTATACTGCAGAATCTGGCTGAAGCCCAACCATTTCTCAGGATCACCCAAGTCTTTACCTATAACAGTTCAGAGGGAGGAAAAGTGAATGTCCTTCTAGTGTTCTAGATTACCAAATATCTGAGTACTTAGCTACTTTCCAAGTTTTACACTGGAAAGGAGAATTCAGTTTCTTAGATATTTACTTTGTTTTTAATCTATAATATTATGAGCCTTAATTTAGCATGGTGTCTTTTAAAAAGTCAATGTAAATCTGTTAAATATCTGTGCCACTGATTGCAAAGACATTGCCTGAGCAATCAAAAGAGGAATCTAAATACTAGCGGCAGGAAAAAGGCAGATGTCACCTCAAATCCTGCTTGTCCAGTCAACATAATATTGGTCTGATTGTTGGACTTAATTCCATCTTTCTCACAAGGTAGTTCGTGTACAGTCCAAACATCTGTCAGTCTCCAAGGTGAATTTTCCTCCAGCCACTGAGAAGGCATTAAGTCCAAACATGCAACTCGAGACAACCTACACCCACCCCCCACCCCTCTCCTGATTCCATGACTCCACCCAGCTTTATCCATTCTTACTGCTCTAGATAATTAGTCAGACAGGTTCAGGCACCACGCTGCAGTAGAACTGCTGTCTCTCAGCTCCAGCTTTGCATATTCTTCCTGTGACTGCATGGTTTTCCTCCAGGTTTCATCCCACATCAGAAAGGTATGCAGGTAGGTGGGTTAATTGGCCACTGTAAATTGCCCCTAGAGTGTAGGTAAATGGTAGAATCTGGGGGACGGGGAGTTGAAAAGAATAAAATGGGATTAACATTGGATAAATGTAAATGGGTGCTTGATAGCTGGCACTAACTCAGTAGCTGAAGGTCCTGTTTCTGTGCTATGTAACTCTGTGACTCTAGATTGAGAAAGGACAACTGGTGACCAGAAATTTCACCTTCTCCTCACCCCTTCCAAGCTCATAAAATAATGGTCACTATATGTTAACGTGGAAGGATCTCAAAGGGGAATGTGTTAAATCATATCAAGCTCTAAAAAATGAAAGTGAAAATGAAACTAATTCATCCTCAGCTCAATAAACATGACAACCAGAGGAATAATCTTCACTAAAGTTGTTGGAGGATAAACATATGTCATTGTGTTGGCCCTGAGGCTTTATACAATGAGTATGTACAAGATCACATGCAATACATTCTTGATGACTTCTCAGAGGTGTATGTATGCACATAATTGTTGCAGAGCTAATCAAGATCAGACATGCCCTTAATGTGTGTCGAAAATCCGAAATAACTCACAAACATTGCTATAAGCATACTTGCCATCATCATGTCCTATTGGTCAGAACTTTATTGCTCTATGAAACTAATATAACTCTATTTTTGAAATAGCAGCAGAGGTGCATATTATTTTGCAACTGCAACCATTGCAATGTAGGTGAAAAATGATGGCAAATAAAATACACAGACCACAAGTAAACACATAATTTACTCAGCCAGACCACAGCCTCATAGTACAGATAGATCATGAGCCCTTCATAGAACTGAATTGATATTTGTCTTATTCAGGCATGTTTGAACTCTTGCAATAAATAGCAACATTTGTAAAACAGAAGATACGAAGATGAACACTGTAATATTCAATTCTTAAAGAGATATGAATGAATACTAAATATTCAAAATGAGCCACAGTAAGCAGAAATTATTTACATCTTCTTGGCATTGCTCACAGCAGGAATTATAGTGCATTGGTTGAAAAGGATGGCACTCATTTACCCCACATCTGCAACCTCCCACTGCTCTCCTCACAATTACAGAGACCAAAATTTGATTTTTCATCTAAGTATAGCAGAAGCCAGAAACTCATAATAATTATCTAGACTAGGCCAAAAAGAAACAATTCCCCATGATATTTGAATCTCTAAAATTTAAGAAGTACTGCACAAAGATCTTTGAGATGTCTTGAAGTAAACATGAAAGGTGTTATATTAATATTTTCATTCTGTCCTTGAGCATAAAGTCTATTTCCTGTATCAATAAGGCACTTGAAAGCTGGACTAAACTAGGCCAACATGTGAAAAGTGAACATAATCAGAATAGATAATGAAAAATACTACTTATTCAGAGCACTTTCTTTTGATCAGTTAGGATATAACAACAGATCTTTTCATTGCTCACATTTAATTGATTTTTAAGACCTTTGCAAGGAATTCAAGTGCATTCCAATAGGTAGGTTAGGGTAGCAGCACCAGGGAACATGTAGCTTGCTAGCAAGGGGAGTAATGGATCAAGAACGAGCACTTTGGATGATGTGGGAATCGGGGAAAATTAGGAATTAGCGGCATTAACGGTTTTGGTTGAGGGCAGGTAGGTAGCATTCTGGGAGCTGGGACAGAGGCGACAGTGGGTTCAGGAGTTGGGAATGAGTTTGGATGCTGGTCAATGCAGTGCAGGGATGGAGGTGACCTAAAAGACGAAGGTAAGTAACTCTCTTCCCAAGCAGGTATCTTTGCCCAGATTGTAAAACCATGCTGGACACTCCTAGACATCTTTTTGGGATGTCACCTCAAATCCTGCTTGTCCAGTCAACATAATATTGGTCTGATTGTTGGACTTAATTCCATCTTTCTCACAAGGTAATTCATGTACAGTCTAAACATCTGTCAGTCTCCAAGGTGAATTTTCCTCTAGCCACTGAGAAGGCATTAAGTCCAAACATGCAACTCGAGACAACCTACACCCACCCTCCTGCCCCTCTCCCGATTCCATGACTCCACCAAGCTTTGTCCATTCTTGTTGCTCTAGATAATTAGTCAGACAGGTTCAGGCACCTTGGGAAGATGTTAGAGTTTCCCTGCTTTGAGCAGCTTTGCAAAAAGAATGACTTGTCCCATGTGTTCCAAATGTTGAAATCACATCAAGGGAGCAGGATGCCTGAAAATACCCAGTCAAGACAAGAAATGACCCAGAGTAGCTGTTATTGCATTTTGCTGCAGGAGGAGCAACTGCATTATGCTGACAAAAACAGTAATACACAAATTAATTAAGGTAAGATAAGATATCGTTATTAGTCACATGTACATCGAAACACACAGTGAAATGCATCTTTTGCATAGAGTGTTCTGGGGGCAGCCCGCAAGTGTGACAATGCTTCTGGCGCCAACATAGCATGTCCACAACCTCCTAACCTGTACGTCTTTGGAATGTGGGAGGAAACCGGAGCACCCGGAGGAAACCCACGCAGACACGGGGAGAACGTAAAAACTCCTTACAGACAGTGGCCAGATTTGAACCCAGGTCGCTGGCGCTGTAAAGCATTACGTTTACCGCTACACTATTATGCCTGTCACATGGTATGTCAGTTGACATTTCAGCAACTGCAGTTGATTAACTGAAAAGCAAAAACAAGTACAAATGCTGAAAATCTGAAGTAAAAACGCAGCAGGTTGGGCAGCATCTATAGGGAGTGAAACAGAGTTACTGCTTTAGGGGAAAGGCCTTTCATCAGAGCTGGAAATACGAGAAACAGGTGTGTTTTGAGTCCAGAGAGGAGGCAGGGTGGCAAGCCCAAAGAAGTAGCTGAGAAAGTGAATACCAAGGGTATGCAGGTGACAATGTTTTCAGTGCTCTCTAGTTAACAGGTCAACGAGTGCAGTTAGGGAGAAGAAAATGGAACATGCTGGACATCTGAAGTAAAAGAGAATGTTAGAAATACCCAGCAGATCAGTCAGAATCTGCAGAGAGAGAGAAACTGAGTTAAGGTTGCTGTTGGCTGATCTTACATTAGAACTGACTAGTTCCAAAATAAACCGAAAAGACGGTGACCTGAAATTGTGAAATTCAACAAAGTCCCGAGAGCAACAATCTGAGTTTAATGGAAGACAGAGTGCTGTACTGTCACGAACCAGCAACAAAAGAAACACACTGAGCATGATTCAGTGTTAAAAACTATTTTATTAATCACTATTTATGATAATACGTAAAATAAAAGTAAAAATGTTAGTATGTTAGAATTCAAAAATGTTAAACCTCGAACGTTAACCCCAAAACTAAACTCCTCGTGTGTGTGTGTGACAAAGTCCCAAACTCCAAGTTCCGGAATGGTTCTTAAAGTTCAGTTCCGCAAGCCATAAGGTGAAACATGAGCAAGGGCTTCTTCAACAACCACCGTTGTCTGAAGATAAGACGTAGATGTAGAAAAACAGAGAGAGAGTACATACGAAATCCAAATGTTCCATGATGGAACCCAAACGACACTCCAGTGTTTACTCGGTAGTGACTTCCTCACCCCGAAAAGCATCCGAATCGTGGTCGTCCACACACAAATACCTGTTTCTTTCTACAGGTCAGCAACAAAGTGAACTCCACCGGATTACTTCTAACTTCCATACATAGGTTTCAGTGGCAAACACAGTTATTGTTTCTCATCCATCGATAGAGAAAACAAGCAGGCTGGTGTCTCTCTCCCTTCTCTCTCTCTCTCTCCTTCTTCTTACTTCTTCAACAACGTCATTACGTCCTTTATCTTCTATTGACGTAAGCACGCCCCACACACACATAAACACACACTCTCTATCTTAAAGGGACTTTCACTGAGTCCGTAACACCTCCCACCTAAAAAAAAATTTTCCCAAGAAAAATTTAACCGCGCATACAGTTAGTAATGTTAATAATTATCATGCTACACAACTACAGACTATCAGATTAGTACAGATACATGTTTCCCATTTAACATTGGGAAAGACAATCAGCAATCACATTATCTTTGCCTTTAATGTGATTTATCATGAGATCAAACTCTTGCAAAATTAAACTCCAGTTTAACAGCCTTCTGTTCTTGTTTTTGACTCGGCTCAGAAACACCAATGGGTTATGATCGGTATATACAGTCAATGGTTTCTGAGCGGTGCAAACATATACACTGAAATGTTGCAAGGCTAAAACAAGCGACAGTAATTATTTCTCTATGGTGGAATAATTCTTTTGATGCTCATTAAATTTCTTTGAAAAGTAAGCTACAGGATGGTCAATATCATCAAGGTCATCCTTCTGCAACAACACAGCTCCTGCAGCTTCATCACTGGCATCTACTGCTAATGAAAATGGCTTTTCAAAGTCAGGTGTTTTGAGCACAGGATGGTAGCATAAAATGGCTTTCAGCTTCTCAAATGCTTCTTGACAAGAATCTGTCCAAACAAACTTTACTCCCTTCTTCAGAAGATTAGTTAGGGGAAGAGCAATATCAGCAAAATTTTTACAAAATTTTCGGTAATATCCAACCATTCCCAAAAATCTTCTAACAGTCCTCGTACCTGTGGGAATAGGGAACTCAGATATTGCTTGAACTTTTGCCTGAACAGGAGCTTGCTTGCCTTGACCTACAACATAACCAAGATACGTCACAGTGGCATGGCCAAATTCACTTTTAGCCAAGTTAACTGTAAGGTTAGCCTTGGAAAGTCTTTCAAACAACCTTTCTAATGCAGAGATGTGATCTTCCCAAGTATCATTCCCAGTCACTAAGTCATCAATGTAGGCATCTGTATGTTTTAACCCATGAATCACTGAATTAATCATTCTTTGAAATGTTGCTGGAGCATTTTTCATTCCAAATGGCAAAACATTGTATTCATACAATCCAGAAGGGGTTACAAAGGCTGAAATCTCCCTTCCTCTATCTGTTAATGGAACACACCAGTACCCTTTTAATAGGTCAACCTTTGTAAGAAATTTTGCCTTTCCCACTCTATCTATGCAATCATCCACCCTAGGAATAGGGTAAGCATCTGACTTCGTTACAGCATTCACTTTCTTGTAATCTGTGCAAAATCTAACAGTTCCATCAGGTTTAGGTACAATAACACAGGGCAAACTCCAATTTGAAGCAGAATTTCTAATAATATCATTTTCCAACATGTATTTTATTTCCTGATCAACAAGTTTACTTTTTTCCACATTCATTCGATATGGGTGTTGTTTGATTGGTTTTGCATCCCCAACATCAACATCATGGGTAATTATCGATGTTCCGTTTGGAACATCTGGGAACAGATTTTTAAATTTTAAAATTAATTCTCTCATCTGTTGTTTTTGTGAAACTTGTAAATGGTCCAACTTCGTTTCAAGGTTCTCCAGGATATTTTGGTTTTTTAGTTTCAATGGAACAATATTTGGTCTAAATTGGCCTTCCTCAACATCAACATCAGGCATTCTAGAAACAACCTTTACATCATCCACCAAGGCCACCACTGAATCCCTCTCATAATAAGGCTTTAGCATGTTTACATGACAGAGTTGTGTTTTCTTGCGTCTATCTGGTGTTTTGATTATATATGTTAAATCAGTCACTCGAGATTCAAAAACATAGGGTCCAGAAAAACGAGATTGCAAGGGATTATTTTGGCTAGGGAAAAATACCAACACCTTTTGCCCCACTGCAAATGTCCTAGGCCGAGCACGTCTATCAAAATATGTCTTCATTCTTATCTGGCTAGTTTTCAAATTCTCTCTCGCGAGCTGGCAGACTCTCTCCAACCGAGTTTTAAATTTTTGGACATGGGGAGGTCTCCATTTCCTCCTTAACACTCCATTTTTGACATAATATCCACTTGGCACTTTCTCAATCTCCTCACATGAGAGTGCTTTTTCTTTCAATTCTGTCAACTCAGGGTCCTTTGTCTGTTCCACCATAAACTCCTTCCTCGACAAAGACAAATCTTTAAATTCAGGCTCACTATAAGGATGTTGATCCTCCAGTGAAGACAGAAAAGTCTCAGATAAGGCATCATAATTTTCTTCCTGTTTAGGACTGTCACAAGGAACCACATCAAACTGCACCGGACTGTCTGTCTTGGCTAATTCTTTAGCTCTAGATCGAGTCACCGCACATGATGGGTAAACATCTGGATCATTCTCAGACTCATCAATCCTTGGTTTGGTCGTTAACCGTACCACAGGAACAATTTCTCCATCTGCAAGGTCATTTCCCAATAACAAAGAAACTCCTTCCACTGGCAACCTAGGTCTTATCCCTATCTCGACTGGTCCTTCTACGAACTTTGACTTTAAAAATCACCCTGTGTAAAGGGACAGACATGGTGTCATCTGTAACGCCTCGCACTAGATTTACCTCACCAGTGTCACTTTCTTCACCAAAATTTAAAACACTGTCCAGCAAGAGAGATTGACTAGCCCCAGTATCTCTAAGAATTTTCACTGGCACCTGGGGTGACTCATCATTCAGTGAAACAAAACCCTCTGATACATAAGAACGGAATTCCTTTCTCACCTCCTCCAACTTTTCCGTTTTTACCTCTTGCAAGGACTGATCTTTAACAGCATCTCCTAAACCTTTTTGATTTATAATTGCCTGAAAGCAAGCATTGGGCACAGCTTCCTTCCTTTTCTTCAAAAGGGCACAATTAGATATCACATGGCCAGGTTTCTTACAGTAATAACAAGTACGCTCACCAGGTTTCTCCAGCCCTGGCTTCTTTTCATCTTTTCCTCTTTGATTACCTCCCAATTTAATCTCCGGTTTACCTGGATTGTCCTTGTAACTCTTTTGAAAGGTTTTAGGTTGTCCCCATTTGGATTTATGGGTTAAAGCATAATCATCCGCCAACCTAGCAGTTTCTTGTAAAGTTTCCACTGTCTTTTCATTTAAATATGTTGTTAATTCAGCTGGAACACATCTTTTAAAGTCCTCCACCAGTATCAATTCTTTCAATTTATCAAAATCCCCATCTACATTTTTAGCCATGTACCATCGTTCAAAACATATTCTCTTTCCATTGGCAAATTCCATATAAGTCTGATCTGCAGATTTCCTCAAGTCTCTAAATTTTTGTCTATAAGCTTCAGGTACCAATTCATAGGCCTTCAATATAGCTTGTTTTACCTTGGTATAATCAGCTGCATCCTCAGCAGACAAAGCAGAATAAGATTTTTGAGCTTTCCCTTTAATCACACTCTGTACCATAAGAGTCCATCCTTTCCTTGGCCAGTTTGAACTCACAGCAACCTTTTCAAAATGTTGGAAATACTGATCAACCTGATCTTCTTCAAAAGGAGGGACTAATCGAACCTCCCTGCTGGCTGAAAAACCATCATCAGAATCAGATTCCAAACTCTTTCGCTTCATTTGTAACTCATGCTGCCTTTGTTTTTCCTTCTCCTCTACCTCAAACTTTAACCGAATTAGTTCCCATTCCCGTTCAGCCTCTAACTTCATCTGAGTTATCTTTTGTTCGGCCTCTAATTTCTTTTGTTCTCGTTCAGCCTCTATCTTTAACTGGGTTTGTTCTCGTTCAGCCTCTATCTTTGCCAGCTGCACCTGTGCCTCAGAAATTGCTATTTCACTGCCAGGAAACTGTTTTAACACTTCCTTCTCAAACACCTTCTTTTCCACATAATGACCAGCTATCAGTCTCTGGATATCTGCCTTTCTCATAGACTGCTTTACTTCTGTAAGGTTTAACCTTGTAGCAATCTTTATCAGATCATCCTTTTTCGTCACCTCCAATCCCTTTTGGGTTGGTGACTCCAAAAATGCCTTAATATCCATTGCTGCTGGTTTCCACACACACAAGCCAATTAAAAAGAATTTATCAGACCTCCCTCAAAAATCTTTGGAGTGAATCCCGAACAAATCTCGTCAATCTGGGGAACGATCCCAGACGACACTTGTTAATCTTTGGATTGGATCCCAGACGAATCTCGTTAACCTTGGGAACTATCCCGGACGAGCCCCCAATTTTGTCACGAACCAGCAACAAAAGAAACACACTGAGCATGATTCAGTGTTAAAAACTATTTTATTAATCACTATTTATGATAATACGTAAAATAAAAGTAAAAATGTTAGTATGTTAGAATTCAAAAATGTTAAACCTCGAACGTTAACCCCAAAACTAAACTCCTCGTGTGTGTGTGTGACAAAGTCCCAAACTCCAAGTTCCGGAATGGTTCTTAAAGTTCAGTTCTGCAAGCCATAAGGTGAAACATGAGCAAGGGCTTCTTCAACAACCACCGTTGTCTGAAGATAAGACGTAGATGTAGAAAAACAGAGAGAGAGTACATACGAAATCCAAATGTTCCATGATGGAACCCAAACGACACTCCAGTGTTTACTCGGTAGTGACTTCCTCACCCCGAAAAGCATCCGAATCGTGGTCGTCCACACACAAATACCTGTTTCTTTCTACAGGTCAGTGACAAAGTGAACTCCACCGGATTACTTCCAACTTCCATACATAGGTTTCAGTGGCAAACACAGTTATTGTTTCTCATCCATCGATAGAGAAAACAAGCAGGCTGGTGTCTCTCTCCCTTCTCTCTCTCCTTCCTTCTTCTTCTTACTTCTTCAACAACGTCATTACGTCCTTTATCTTCTATTGACGTAAGCACACCCCACACACACATACACACACACTCTCTATCTTAAAGGGACTTTCACTGAGTCTGTAACAGTACCCTGAGATTATGTCGGGCCTCAATGGAACAATGCAGGAGACAGAAGACAGAAAAGTCAAGTGGGAGTGGGATGAAGAATTAAATTGACAGGCAACTAGAAGTTCATGGAGTGTTCTGCAAATCTGCAGTTGGTTTCTCCAAACTAGTAATCACCACATCATAAGCACTGAGTGCAAAACCCAGAAATGGAAGAAGTGCAAGTGAATCACTGCTTCATCTGGGAGGACTCTTTGGGTTCCTGGATGGAACAAGATAAATGGGTTTTGCATCTCCTTTGGTTGCACGTAAAAATGCTGTGAAAAGGGGACCGGTTGGTGGAGAGGGAAGAGCAGAGAGTTGCAAAGGGAACAACCCCTTTGGAATGCTGAAAGGGGAAGGAAGGCAAAGATGGGCTTGTGGTCGAAGAGGACATGGCAGAAATTGCAAAGAAATTGCACATCCTTTGAAGGTAGAAGCTGGTAGTGTGGAAGATGAAGACAAAGGGAATTTTATCCTTGCTCTCACTGTGAGGAGATACAGTGAAAGCCAAACTATGGGAAATAGAAGAGCAATGGTTGAGAGTCCTGTTGCATTCACCAACTCCCACAACCATGTCAACTGCACATCCTCTCACCCTGCTTTCTCTGAGGACTGCATTACATTCTCCCATTTCCTCCATCTCCTTCAAATCTGTTCTGTTGATGAGACTTCTTACATCAATTCTTGAGATATCTTCCCTTTTTGCTTCAAGCGTGGCTTCCATTGTACAGAGGGCTCTCAACCATATCTCCTCTACTCCCTGCATTTCTACTTGCCAGTACTAATGAAAGATCAATGATCAGAAATATTAACTCACGATTTGCACATGCTACCTGACCTGCCAATCACTTCCAGCACTTTTGATTTTTATTGCAGTAACTTAGGTGTTGCTTACCTTCAATAAAGGATGTCTACTTTGCAGCTCTATACTTCTTACTTGCCTTGCTATGGAAACTACAGTCTGGTTTCCACTTAAAGTTACAGTCAAGTCTCCTACTACACAAATACTGCTATTCAGCAATACAGCAAAGTATTCCAAGCTTCAAGATATAGCACTCTATTTTCCACATAATATTTCATCAAATAAAATCTAACACAATGAGCTACATATAAAAACTATTGCGAAATCCAAGCTAATATTTATGATTAATATTATTACAATGATATCTGTGATAAATTGTTTGTGTATAGTTAGAATCAGCAGTTTTGAAGTAGAGTTACACCTTATGTAAAGACAACTCCCTTACCTGATGAGGTCCAGTGGTTGGTATTTGTACCACATGCCCCAACGAGCCCAGCGCTCATACAGTAAGTGCCTGTGATTAAGTGCACCATGTGTTATGATGGAATGCCTGCTCTTGTAGCTTCCCTGTATAGAAAAAAAATCAGTTAAAACTGAGTACGTAAAGATCTCCCACAAATACAGATCACAATATAAAATGGTACCTAATCTTAGAAACATTATATAGATAGACAGATATCTTTATTAGTCACATGTACATTGAAATGAAAAAATCACAGTAAAATGCATCTTCTGCGTAGAGTGTTCTGGGGGCCATTATGGCTCATTTCTCGAATACTATAACACAAGACAAGGAGATAGTCTTTGTGATCTAATAATATACAACACCTAACATGAGTAATAGGTCTAAAGTGAAGAGAAAATATGAAGAGCAGAATGTATTCATCAAGATACAACAAATCATATCTTTTTGCTTTTAAAGCTTAATTGCCACAGGCTAACAAAAACAATCCTGTCTAGCAGAGCAGAAAATTAAACTGTGTCTCAGGAAGGGAGAGGAGAGTTAAGACTACAATAATAATTTGTATTTATACAGCAGCTTAAACATGGTAAAATTAACAGTGCTTTAATGAGAGTGTATTCAAACAAAATTAGCACTGCACTGGCTAAGGAGATATTAGTGTACATCACCAAAAGTTGGGTGAAAGAAACAGATTTTAAGATGGATCTTAAAAGAGAAACAAGGTAGAGAGCTTCAGGGAATACATTACAAGCAATAGGGCCTTGAAAGCCAAAGTTATTGCCACCAATGATAAAGCAATCATATCTGGGGATACTGTAGACATTAGCCTGGTGTGATACACCTTGAAGGGCTTGTAAGGCTGGAGCAGTTCACAAAAATAGAGAGGATTAAAATGATGGAAGGCTTTGAAAACAACAAAGGCCATCAATCCTGCCATCTGGAGTTCAGCTGTGTGAGATTAAGAAAGGGCGTGAGCTGTATAATGGTGCACACGTGGTGTCACAGTAGTGCAAGCAATACACCTGCTACCCCACAGTGCCAGCAATCCAGATTCAATGCTGACAACAGACAGACAACATCCAGATATGGATCGTTAAGTGGCAAGCGTCCATCATGACTCAAAATACCAGGCAACGAGTATCTCCAGCAAGAGAGAGCAGTTTAACCACCAACCCTTGACATTCAATTGCATTACCAGCAGCAAGTCTCCCACCATCAACATCCTGGGAGTCACCACTGACAGGCATTCAACTGGAACTGTCACATAAATACTGGGGCTATAGGAGCAGGTCAAAGTCTGGATATCCTGAGGCAAGTGACTCACCTGATACTCAAAAACCTTTTCGCCATCTGCAAGGCATAAGTTGGGAGTGTGAAGGAATACTATCCACTCCACATCAGGATGACTGAAGCAACAAAGATGCTTGAAACCCTGAACCACATTAAACATACATTTCGTCCACCACTGGTACACTGTGGGTGCAGTGTTTACCATCCACAAAAAGCACTGCAGTTATTCAACCTCCAGTAGCACTTCCCAAACCCACAGTGTCTACAACCAAGAAGGGTGAGCAGGCCTGTGGAAACACCACCACCTACAGGTCTCCCTCTACATCACACACCATCCTAATTTAGAAATAGATTGTTGTTCCTCCAGCATCAACACCTGCTGGAACAGCCTCTTCAATGGATTTGTGGGAGCACCTTCACTAGAATAACTGCAGTGGTTCAAGAAGGTGGATCACCACCACCTTCTCAAAGGCAGTTAGAGATGGGCAATAAATGCTGCCCTTGCCAGCTTTCTGAAAGATGAATTAAGAAAATGGAACATTTTAATCCACACAACTTGGTAGCAGTAGACACAGCACCATTGCATTAAGGGTATTCCAGCACAAGTTTACAAAAGGACTGACTTAAGAGTGTTTGGAAAAGAACTACTCCCATTTAATTATATGCATATGGAATATACTTGAAATAAAACAGAACAAATGATTACAGCAACTATGGAAACTGAATACAGCAATGGATGAGTGACTGGTTTCATTAGTTTCCAACTAGTTTCAAAATAAATGGCAGTATGACTTGCATTGAATTTCAATCAATAAAATGACAATTGTAAATAAAAACAGAGCTCAGTATGTATATAAATAGAAGCAGAGAATGTAATTATGCCCTACCCCAAAGAAATATTATATATGATGAAATTACTTGTTAAGACAAGAAATATTCTTTTGATGAGGAAATGGAAGGAATTATGCAACAAAACTCCACTCTTGCCACTTTGGGATACTAAATGGAGAACGAACAAAAAGAAATATATGCAGGAAGGTGATGAATTAAAATAATAATTTACGTAAACAATGTCATCAATACTTGTGCATTATTGGGTAAAATCATGATACCAATCTAACTTTCAAGCATATTCTCAACACAAAGTTTTTGCATCAATTATCTGCAATACTACTCAATATTAAGATTACTGGTAATCTACTTAAACTGCAATTTTCTCTATCCACTGATTTATTGTTTACTCCCTGAGGTTGTGTATAGTTGATGTTTGCTCAAGAAATGTACAGAAGAGAACACTTTAAACCATGCAACTGGGACCTATTTGTAACTGTTTTCTTATGAATAAATTGTCCAAAAAGAGCATTTGACACGTTTTGCAGTGCCTTCACCCTTTCCCTATAGAATCTCCACTCTTCAGCAAATAGGATCTCACATTTCCCATCACAGCTCACCCACCACAAATGTCACTATCCCATCCTATCTTGCACATGGGATGGATTAATTACTCACTGAGAAAAATTTGATCAATAGGTCACAACCTACAATCATCATCTTTAATTCTCAACCAAAAGAGGAGAATCTCTCTGAAAGGAGTGAATCCTACATTATTTAAACTGTTCCTGCTGTGACTTTGACTGTCCATTTCCTTCTACAGATGCTGCCCGACCTGCTGAGTTCTTCCAGCAGCTGGTCCAGGTGGGATGCATGACAGATTGCTGAGGAAATTAAGCAAGCAAATTGCAGAAGCCAAGCCATAATCCTCCAAACATTGCTGGTTCAAGGCTGGTGCCTGAGGATTGGAAACACTGTTGTTCAACAAAAGGCACAAAGATAACCCAGTAACAACAGATCAGTCAGATTAAGCTCAGTGGCAGAGGAGAATCTAGAAACAATAATCAGAAACAGAATGTGCAGTCACTTGGACAAATATCATTGATCTGATTAGGAAAAGCCAACCTGAATTAGGTAAATCACACCTAATTAACGATGTTTTTTGAGAAAGTAACAGAGAGGAAAAATGAATGAAATGTGGTGATGCAGTATTTCTAGACTTCCATTTTGATAAAAAGCCACATATTAGGCTTGTCAGCAAGACTGAAAGCTATGGAATAAAAGGGTCTGTAGAATATGGATAGAAAATTGGCAAAATAACAGGGAAAAGGCAGCGTAAATGAAAGGTTGCTTTTGGATGGAAGGGAAATGCACAGGGGTCAGTTCTAGGACTGCAGCTTTTCTTAACATACAGTATATTGATGATTTGAACTTGGATGTACAGGGTGCAGTTCCAGATTTGCTGATAACAAAACTTGGATTCATGGTAAACTATGAGGAGGGCAGTAATACATTTCAAGGAGCGACAGACTGGTTGATGGAATGGAAGGTTAGGAGGTAGATGAAACCTAATGCTGAAGAAGGTGAAAAGCAAAATAAACTCAAGGGCACATTTCTAGTTTCTATAAAGTGGCAGGATAGTTTGAGAATGTGGTTGAAAAAGTACACAGGGTTCTGTGCTTTATAAACAGGAGCAAAGAACCCAAGAGCGAGGAAGTCACAGTGAACTTTTAAAAACACATTCAAGCACAACTGTAGCATTGTGTCAAGTTTTGAATGCAACACTTTAGAAAGGATGCAAAATCTTTCAAATTGATGCAGAAAAGAGTCACCAAAATGATTCTAAGGATGAGTTATGTGGACAGATTTGAGAAGCTGGGGTTGTTCTCCTTGGAACAGTGAAGGTTGTGAGGAGATTTAATAAAGGTATTTACAAATATGAACAGTAAAGATAGTAAATGGAGAGAAATTGCTCCTATTGATGGAGGGGTCATGTACAAAAGGACATAGAAAGAAGGTAAAAGAATCACAAATGACAAGAGGATAAATATGAGTGGTTAGAGGCTGGAATGCACTGGAAAATTAGAAGTGGAGGCAGATTCAATTGCAGTGTTGTGAATGAAGCTGGGTACAGATCAAAGGAAAGAACTGGCAGGGCTGAGAAGATGGAAGAATGAGAGTAGCTATTTTATTCTTAGACAGAGCCAACTATTATATTTCAGGAAACCACGGTCATAATTACCAAATCTTTAGCAAGCTAATAATGTCGATGTGGACCTAAAAGTAAGCTTTTGAAATTTAAGGTACTGGAGTGAAGTTCTATCTTTACCACATGTACATTTTTCTGATGGAGTGACTGAACATCTCCAGATGGAATAAAAATAAGGCAAGTTATATGAAGCATCAAATAGCTTACATTGTACTCCATTTGGTTCCCCACTCGATCAACAGTAAAAGGTTAACAAACTCTCACCTCATGTGGAGGGAAGGCAGCATCGTATGTTCCATTATTGAGTAACCTATTTAAACCTGAAGGAAAGAGAAACAGCCAAACAGTAAAACAAATGTTATCCAATACTGAATTTTGTACCCAACTAGGTAGAAAAGGCTTTCCTGATGTTAGTTGGCACTGGTATACCTTTCAGTGAAGCACTACTAAATGAAGAAAAGAATGTCATGGAGATACTTTGCTCGAAAAAAAAGAACACCTCATGGCTCTAAAAAAAATGTCCAAATATTAATTTGTAAGCTCTATCATTTTGACCTTGTGATATTTATTTTCAATTAAGCATTTTCAAGATATGTTTCTAGACAGTAATGTTACTCATTTTCCAAAGGTTGGAAGCTTCTTATAAATGCATAGAACTTGGAATTGAATAGATTTCTATTTATAGATAGAAATGGGAAAAGACTCATTCCTCTACTTGCCAAACTATGCAGAGAAAGGTGATTTTCAAAACATTATCTGCCATCTAAACACTCCATTGCATTTTATGTAGATAAAGCTAATGACTAGTGGATCATCAGTTTGTAGAGGACAAAATAGAGCTGGGTATATGTTGTGAGCAGGATGCAGAGGGGCTTCAGAGGCTAAAGACCGACTGATTTAATATACAAGAACATAGTAGATAGAGTGTAACATGGAAAAAAGTGAGGTCATCACTGTTCAGAAGGATCTGAGTGTCCTTGTACATGAATCACTGAAAATTAACATGCAGGTACAGCAAGGAATTAGGAAAGCAAATTGCACGTTAGCCTTTATTACATGAGGATTTAATTGCAGGAGTAGAGGTATCTCTTTTTTCTAATTATATAGAATCCTGGTGAAAGTGCATCTGGAATATTGTGTACAGATTTTGTCTCCCACCTTAAGGATATATTGCTGACAGTGAGAGTGCACCAAAGTTTCACCAAATTGATTCTTGGGATGGCAGGTTAGGCATATGAGGAGATTAAGCAGACTGAGCCTATATTCTCTAGAGTTTAGAAGAATGAGAGGTGATCTAATTGAAATACACAATTTTTTTAAGGAGCTTCCTTTCACCAGGGTGTCTAGAAACAGGGTCAGCTATTCAGGATGGGGGTGAGGAAAAATCATCTGAGCCAAATTAATAATAGTTAGGGGTCAAGAACAAAGAACGTTAGGACAGCAGCCGCATCCTGCCTTCCACTCAGTTTTTCCCCTCTGCCCTTTCATCACCTCCCTCCTAGATCCAATAAGTCGCATGAAGTAATAGCCTCGAAGTATTTCCACACTGCATTAATAATGAAGACAACCAATCTGTTCACAAAATACAATTGAAACTGCTTAACTTAACTTTGTTATGTAAAAACACAAGAAATAATTAAGATACTGGCTGGAATTACATGTGTGCTTGAAAATATGTACCTAGGTGGGACACAGAAAGCTCTGGTACAGAGATTTACGGAGGATAGACACGTTCTTCCAAGAATTACGTAAATACGTGCACAAGACTCACAGAATTTTGAAAGGGATCACTGCCATGGCAGGAACTCATAAGGTAGTAGTTGCCAACTGAGCAACTTTGGGACAGGTTTTCCTTTAAGAGGTAGATGGGTGATGGGAGCATCCACAATGTGTCTGACAGCTGAGGGAACATTGTGTCACTGGAGGAGGGCACCTGAGATAAGAATGACAGTACTTACACCTCAGACCCCAATGATGAACAATAATGGAGGATCCATGATGATTTTATTACTAAATCCTGAATTTAATTTCAGCTTCATAACATCATTCCTGACATTACTCAAGCAGTATGCTTTCTACCCTGGTAACTAATTGAATGGTGATCAGGAGTGTTGATGCAATTGCCTTTTAGATCAAATTTAACAAAATCAATTCTCTTCCACAATTTCCACCTCTGTTGAAATCAACCACCTTGCACAGAAATCATAAAAAATACAGTACAAAAAGGAGGCTACTTGGTATATCTTATCCATGTCAGCCAAAGAATGAAGATATTTAGGTTAATCTACTTCCCAGCACTCAGTCCATAACCTTGGATGTTACTTTTTCAATTAGTTACCTCGGTACTTTTAAAATGTCATGAGTGTTTCTCCCTGATCCCCACCATTCTCTGGGTGAAACTTTATTTTTCTAAAATTCTCTCCAATCCTCCTACCAATTACCTTAAATCCAAGTTCCCTTGCTATTGATCTTTCTGCTAAAGGAAATAAGTTATTTCTGTTCAACCTGTCTGGGCCTCTCATAATTTCTCTAAATCTCCCTTGGAACTAAATCTCTATAATACCAAAAATATATAATCTTAGCCTGGGCATTCTCTCAGAAAAATTCCAATCCTGGCAAAATCTTTGAAAATTTTCATTGAACTCTCTCTGGTGCGATCACACTATTCTAGTAGCGTGTGATCAGAACTTTAGCTGTGGCCCAACTAGTGTTTTATATTGTTCTGGTATAATGTCCCTGCTCTTGCACTCATTTTGTTGGCTGATAAAAGTCTAGAATACTGCATGCCTCTTAACTGTTCCTTCTGTTTGTACCAGTAAATTACTGATTGCATAGAGTCAAACAGCAGAAAACAGGCCCTTTAACCCATGTCCATGCCAACCATCGGGTATCCCACATATCAACACTTTATCCACGGTCTTTTATGTTTTAACGATTCTGTGGGAATGTACTTAAAAGTCCTTGTGTTCCTCTCCATTTCTTGTAATTTATTATTGTGTATTTGCTTGCACAGTTTGCCTCCTTTGCATTTTTTCTCCATAATATAAATATCTATATTATCCTCTTCGTCCCTGAAGTCAGGTGTAAGGTTGCAATCATATGCATCATCAACCTCCACATTGGGGTTACTGTTTCGGTTTGCAATAGTCACTGTTCTTTCCTTTTACCTCCTGTTTCACTTTATATATTTATTTATTTTCTTATGTTTTGTTGTTGATTTTATCTGCCTGTGTTTTGCACCCTCTTTGTCTATGAAATTCCCTTCTTCATTTCACCCCTATTCATTCTGTATTCTTCTGGGGTATCAGTGATGCTGAGCTCTCGCTAGCTTCATAAGTTTCCTATTTTTTGCCCTATCCTAACTTAGATGTTTCTCAACATCCAAGTAGTCTATTTTTGGGAATTAACCTTTTACTTTTAATAGGAATAACTTTGGTCTGAATCCTCCAATATCCTTGAATGCCTCCCAATATCCTGACACTGATTTACCTGCAAGTAGCTGATTTCAGTTCACTTTTGTTATGTCTAACTAAATTGTGATTGTCGAACCAAAATGCTCTCCCACTGCCAGCTTTTTACTTGCCTGCATTCATTCTATAAAAGTAAGTCCAGTACAAGCATATATCAAACAATAATCCTACAGCATTAACTTAAACTACAATTTTAAAGCCAATTACATTAAAATGGCACTACAATTAATCTCCATTATATTTCCATTTTAACCTGAATTACTGATTTGCAATATCAATGCATATGTTCAACATCACACAGATTCACTCAATGAAATAAAATTGCTAAAATGATTTTTGTGAACTACTGGTTTAAAGAAAATGAATTCTACAAATGAAACTTAATAATTAAAACATTACCCATTTTAGATTTCCCATCTTCATATTTTGTCCTCTGTAGTACATGATGCACTATTCTACTTCTTGTAGAATTACTGAAAAATGTATCTTTGTTGGTTATGGTGAAGCTGAAACAGTTTTAAGAAGAAAGAAAAACAATTTGTCGAAATTCTACATTTAAGTTTTGCATGCCAATAGAAAACACATGGAATCAAGGGACATTAATTTGAATCATTAGCACAGTTGCCTAAAAATTGTCCAGAGATATTTTTCTGATTAGTAGCACTAAATATCCTATGGGGTTCCATCAGTGGTACATTGAAATGAATTTTTGACAGAGTCAAAGTTCAATAATGATAACATGATTAGTACAACCAACTGGTGTTGAACTTCCAGGAAGATGTGTGAGTATTGAGACTCTCATAACTTCTCATGTCTAGGATGGCTTTGATCTCATTCTTTGGTATGTGTAATATTAATGTAATTTACTACTGTTAAAATGACTGACATGCATGCATTTTCCAATTTCATGCACATGTTATACTCACTGGTGCATCCGTGCTCTACTAAACGGTGCTGTGTAGCTCTCTGTCTCTTCAAGATCTGGTAGAGCTTCTTTATCAAGCTGCATTGGGTTTCTTGGCAACCAGCTTTTCATGTGTCGCATGTTCTTCTGAACACTAATACAAAAATATTACACTACTAATACTTAAGTTGAAGTGCACGTACATAATTCTAAAACATTAACTTAAGATTCTTAAACTGAAGCATTTTAAAAACAATTGCACAAAAAAGGCACAATAATCTGCTTACAATATTTCTTTTTAAATATTAAATATTGCAGGCCAATATTCTACCAGAGACAATATTGGGAGTTATATAAGGATACGATTTAGTTATCACAGAACCAATCTGGGAGTTATGCCAAAATATTCTCTTACTTTAACATTTATTTCAAAATGAGACATGAAATCAAAATATATTGTACTTAAGTTTTTTCCTCTTATTGTTGCAAAACCAATGCAATTAGTTGTGGAGTGAATTTGCTTGGAGGCAGATAACATATATTGGGGTTACTCATTAACTGTATGAGATGGATGAAAACATTCGGTCCATTTGGCAAATTCAAAGCAAGATAATACAATTAGGGATAATATTTAAAATTCTAGATGATTGTTATTGGTGCATTTTGGATGATAGTCAACTCTAATCATTCACAAAGTTACATTCTAGAATAACCATTAACTAATCACATGGCTGGATATTTTATTGTTACAGATTTTATTATCAGTGGCTCATGATCACATCTCTCAGTCTACACTTCAACTTTAACTACTCTTCCAGGTACTGCAGCAATTGCTTTAATAAATTATTAACAAAACTGTTTGAGCCATGCTACATGTCCATGGGTTCCCAACTGTGTATTCTACAACATCTGTTTCCACTCTATGATACATTTCTTCGATTGGAAATTAATGATATAAAAGCATGCAAACTGAGTAATCCATGCAGTGCATGCAAGCAACTGGGCAGTGTTTCCCAAACTCAGGCTCCCCTACAAAGTTGAGGAAGGCGAGCTGGTTAAATAACATTGTTTCAAGAATGATTTACATGGCAGGAGGTAAAAACATTTTTCATGCTCTTCCTAAAATGTGAAATTGTTAACCTTGAGTTCCAAACCAGCATGGACCATTTAGAAGCTTTTCTGGATTATGTGACCAAGGTAGACCAAAAAGCATGGCATCACAGTGGATTCACTATTTCATAGAGAAACTGTTCTAGCTATTTATAAGTAGGTCAATGCAATAGGTTCACTTTAGAAGGACTTGCAATAATTCTTTTCCAACAAATTTGAAAACCTGGAACTTGGACTTTAAAACCAGTGGGCCAGAATCTTCTGAAAAATGTTGGCATCAATGGACACAAGTGCTGGCATTCCTCAGTGTAACCACCAGCAGCTTCAGCACTACTATACAAACCTACAGGTTGCAAACTTGCTGGCCAAGCCCTGTTACTACCCTGCAGTGCAGGACTCCATGGGTACACCTGGCTATACCAGATGCAGTACCCATGAGCTCTTACTTAAATGGAGAGTTAATAGCTGTGATCAGAAAGGTAAGAATAACATAAATTGCATTTGTATTTGCATTTCCTGTAGGTCTTTGATCATTCAAGATTTGTACATTTTAAAAATATTTCAAGAGTTAGTTACTTTTTTAAAAGTTGAATTGTCTGATGGTTCTGAATGCATTGAAAAAAACTTGGCAGCTTTGATCGATGGCAGATTTGGGGGGTGGGCTGTGACTTGGTTGTCTGTTAAAGATTGTCTCAGCAGTTTTGTGTTCAGGCTTTGTTCTAGCCTTCTCACGTGGATGGAATACACTGCACAGGGACTTACCCAATGAGACATTGATGCTCTCAACCAGCAATGTCATCCTTATGAACACAGGAATACTAAGAGTGACTCAAATGGACTTAGTGGTGAGTACAGGCAGATGATTGCACTTTGCAAGTTCCAGACTAGTATTTGTTTTGGGTGACAGGGGAGAGGCACAAAGCCAGTTCGCACAGACTGCCTGGCATGAAGGTGGGCTGTGAAACTACAGAAACTCATATGTATTGCTCCAGACAAACTCCTCCAATTGCTCATGGGCAATTAGTGATCAGCAGCAAATGCAGACTTTACTGACAATGTTCACCAATCAAAAAAATAATTCAAAAAACTGAAAGGAGTATAAAGAAAACAGCAGACTGATGTAGGCTCTCAGCCCGAAACGTCGTCTGCCCATTTCCCTCCATAAATGCTGCCTGACCTGCTGAGTTCTTCCAGCATTTTGTGCGTGCTGCTCCAGATTTCCAGCATCTGCAGTCTCGCAGACAGACAACAGCAGACTGGAGCAAGGAATCAGCAGGAAGCCACCACAGTCAGGAAACCCAGAGAGTAGTCACCTGCTGGGGGGCTATCAATTCCAAGTACTGCAGGCCAAACTAAACTGGTAAGGTTACAATAGGCCAATGAAACCAATTTTATTTTATCTCCGGGGATTGGGAAGCAGTTAGGTACTGTGCAGCATTCAGCACCACTCCGTGAGAGGCTCAGACAGGGATTGAAGAAGGAAAGCAAACTCCAGGCCAAAGGAGACACCAGGTTTCTGTGCTGAGCCAGAAGCTGGGTTTATGCTCCTGTTCTGTTCCCCCTGAAACTTTAAGGAAAGATAATGAATGGTAGTCCCACCTGGGACTGATATTGATTGTTGCATAGTGCCTCTGAGTGCCGAGAAATAAAATAACATCAGTATCATCAGGGCACAACTTCCCTATTTTAGTTAGGCCTGCACTATGTGGAATAAATAGTCTCAGCAGTGCCAAAATCCTAACAGTTGAAACAGTGTTTGACAGAAGCACATCAGAAATACATGACACTAATTACCTTACTATTTCAGCAGACCAGGTGGGCTGGATTAAAATAATCACTTAAATGTAGGTTTCTAGTTATTTAATACAAAAAAAATTGAAGCAGTGCAATTTCAGGAGCCACAGATTTTTCAGCAGTGAATCGGGTTGGCATAAACTGCACTGGCTACAATAATAGAATATTCAGCATTGCACAAAGTTAAGAAAAGATTCATCTTTCAATTTAAAAAAAAGACTATTAGACTGGAGGAATTTTTTTCTGAGAAACAAAGGTAAAAAAAGTTATTGGGCAAAGTGATTATTTTACTGAAAATCAAAAAAATATTTGCAGATGCTGGAAATCTGAAATAAGAAAAACAGAACATGCTAGAAACACAGACCCTGTTGAAGGTCTGTGGAGTGAGGGATAGAGTTAGTTTATCAGGCCAAAGACCCTTTATCAGCACTGCGAAAAAGAAAAAAAATGTTTTAAATTGCAGAGAAAGTGGGGGAGGAGTGGATGCACATGATAATGCAAGGCCAAGATTGCCATGGTGATATGAAGCTGCCTGGTTGATAGTTTAATGGATTTACAAAGAAGAACATTCTCCTTTCAGTTTTTCTGCAAAGGCTACTTCCACAGCTCCCTTTGTTTTCTCCCTCTTTAACGTTCCTCATTAATTGATCAACCAGACAGCTTTGTAAACAGTATATCACCACAGCATTCCTGACCTCACCCGATCAGAGATTCCCCCTTTGTCAAAATCACCCTTCCCCCATCTTCTCAACACACTCAATGATTCAGAAACAGCTTCTTCCCCTCCACTATCAGGTTCCTGAACAGTCCATGAAGCCATGAACACTACCTTGTTATTCCTTTTTCATTGCACTATTTATTTACTTTTGTAATTTATAGTAATTTTATGTCTTTGCACTGTACTGCTGCTGCAAAAACAAAAAAAATTATCATTCTTTTCAGTGACAATAAATCTGATTCTGATTCTCTGCAACTTAAAACTAAGTTTTTCCCCTCCCCCACTCTTACAGTTCTGCTGAAGAGCCTTTGACCTGAATCGTTAAGTCTGCTTCTGTTTCCATAGATGCCGTCTGACCCAGCTGAATTTTTCCAGCATTTTCAGTGATTATTATACTGCTGTCAGGCTGAGAATGATACACTGAATAGCGGGTAGCTCAGCAGTCAGAACACTGACATCTAGAACCAAATCAATGCTGAACAAAGCTATTCCTTTCACGAAGTTGACAGAGAAGGAGATCATCTCTTGCAGTCTGCGTCCATTTGAAACTAGGACCCAGAACTTAATGCACCATGCTCTGGCCAATTACGTTGTAACATTGGCAATGAAATAAAGACACAATACCTGAAGTCTGATTTTTAACATCTAAGTGTGAGATTGTGGAAAAAATTTCAAATAACTTTCAATCAGCTGAAAAAATGTTTGGGAAACACTGACTACGTAAATGCCCATGCACTAATTTGGAGAATTGTAAAATCACACTAAAATCATCTGATGGCTACTGTTGTTGTCCATTTAATGCACGGTCCTTGAAAATGTCCTGGTCTCTGACATCTGTCTAATTTGCTTTGTTTGACACATGAATATCTGTTAACTTGCACACATTGTATTGAACTAAATTGGTTAAATTTTAACCTAATGTATGAAAAAATACACCTCTAGCTGAAAGACAGAGGATTCTCGTGTAATGAACAAAATATGAAAATTATCAATTGGCTGTATAATTCCTTTATAATTTGCTTTTTTTAAAAAAATAATCAACATCCATAGCTCAAATTGCAAATATCAATCTCAATTCATTTTAAAAATTAATCCAGCTGTTAGCTCACTAACTAAGTTCCCTCTGATATCTGTTGAAACACAGTGGAAACATTGCACCTCTTACCAAAGCAGGTTTTTCAAGCAAACAAATTGCTTTACTTTTGGGGGAAAAAAAGTTACAAATTTTCGACACATTTTCCACCCTTTCTACAGTACCGAGAAAACCCTTGCAGGTTTGGGATTTTTGAATGACTTAAAAAGAAATCTGCTGATGATGTTCAAGACAGATTCAGAAAAATGCATTAAAGAAATCTGAAGGATGGCCTTCATTTTGGGAAGAGCTGATTTTCTTCCTGAAGCCCCTGACAGACACAATATCAGGAAGAAATGTAACTATCTACTCAAACCATTACTACATAGGAAAAATAACAAGAGAAAAGTTTAAAAAAAAATTATCTTTACCATCATTGCATATTTTAAGAAAAAATTTGCATTTACATAATACTTTTAACATGGTAAAAATGCCTAGGTATCTGATAAGAACAGTATCAAAATTAACACAAGAGATTCTGCAGATACTGGAATCTGGAGCAACACACACAAAACGCTAGAGGAACTCAGTAGGTCGGGCAGCATCTATGGAGGGAAATAAACAGTCAACGTTTCTGGCCAAGACCCTTCATCAGGAGTGGACATCTGAACACCCTTCATCCAAACCTGATGAAGAGTCTCAACCCAAAATATTGACTGTTTATTTCCCTCCATAGATGCTGCCTGACCTGCTGAGTTCCTCCAGCATTTTGTGTGTGTTGATCAAAATTAACAATTTGAAATCAAAACAATTTCTGAAAAAGACATTGAAGCTGATAATCCCAGACAATATTTCAAATAATGAGTGCTCATTTTGGGAAAACATGTATCCCATGCCAAAATGTGTATCATTTTTAATCTGTGGTAAAGTAATTGTGAATCGATTACATTTGGCAGAATTGGCACAAGTGATACATATGATAAACCAGCAAAGTCAAACTTCCAAAGTCTCAGTTCCTTGGAAAAACTGGCAATGAATTAGGGATAGCACAGTCACACAGCAGGTAGGGCTATTGCCATATGGTTCCACTGAACCAGGTTTGACTCTGACTTCAGATGCTGTCTGCACTGTGTTTGCACTGTGTGGTTTGGTCTGGGTGCTCTTGTCCAAAGATGTGCCGGTATGTTAATTGGCTACTGTAATTGGGAGATTTGATGGGCATGTGAGAGAGAATAAGCTACAGAAAAATACGTAGGGGAAGGGGCTTGATGGTTTTGTTCAGAGAGCAACTTTAGACTCAATAGGATGAACAAACTCCTTCCAAGTTCTTAAGAAAACAGGAAAAAAAAACGGCAAACTGCTGAACAAGACTTATTGATAGTATAACTGAGTTTATGTTATATATTACTCTAGATAATGCATCCACCTGAGAACAATTTGGCTGTAAAGTCTTTGCATTGCCTTAGCAGATCCTGTATAATAGGAAGACAATGACATTTTCTTGCTAAAGAAACTCCCAGCTTTCAGTTCTCTGAAATAAATACAGATATGATTTAATATTTGTAAATGTGAAAAACAAACGGCTAAATCATATAACTTTAATTGGGAATAGTTACTCTTGTGCTGACCACAAGCTCTGAGAAATACACTGATGGGAATAGCTTAAATCTATTGCTTAGAGAAAATTACTTAATTTCACAAATGCTCTGTAAAGGCCAAATATGATGTTACTTTATGGTCACATGTTGCTCAAATAATGTTCAATATGGCATTATATCAAGAGCAGACTGACAGCTCTGAATGTCACAGACTGGAAGCTTTAATGGAATGGAGGGAACAGCAACTTCTAGTTAAGCTACAGAAGGCAGGCCCACGCAAAACTGTCACTCACTTGACATGTGATTCAAAATTCTTATTGAAGAAACATTGCCATGGCCTGCCTATTCTGTCTGGCATTATGTCTGGTATTTTCATTTACAACCACAAAAAGAGTTCATGATCCTGGTTGTAAGGGCAGAAAAGGAAGTAAGCATTTTTGAAAAGATTGAGCAGAGGATTGATCAACAACAGCTGAAAGAATTCGACACTGGCTGAGCAGGGCATCATTTCCTCAGCCACTCTCCACTGCCTGAAGCAGGGAGGGAAGGATCAGTAATCATCTGTGGAATGACCATGATGTTCAGTTCACCAAAAACATTCAATGGAAGTGTATGAGATAAACAGCAGCAGTTTTGTAATAAGAAATCCATAATAAATAAAACTACATCTTTTGATAAGGTCTTGGAAAATTGTGGGAATATGTTTAACCTATGTGACTGCAATTTTGTGTCCAAGTGCTTAATAAGTCAACATTAATATCACTAAAATATCTAAGTAAATTAAATTTAGGCATTTCTTCCTCCACTAAAATTGGACTAGTCCTAATTTTGTACTGCATTATACTATATTGGACAGCAACAACACCTATAGTGCTCAGCCTGTGATTTTACAACCACCAACCACAATCTGTAACAGGATGGAATGTGGTATTAGCAAATGCTTCACAGCACCCACCAACCTGCTCATCATTTTGCTCCTCCAATCAGTATAATAACATTTTTTCCTGGATGGATAGGAAAACAAAAACTAAACACAAGGAAGGAAAGACCAGGTAACATCTATTCACTGTGTATTTCAAATGTCAATATGCCATTAAGCAATAAAAACATTGTAACTTAACCATGCACAGTACATGCTGTACTCCATGTCTCCACAAAAAGAAGCATTATAGGATCAAAATAATCACTATTTATGCTGCTTTAGAAGGGTAGAAAGTTTTGGGAAACATGCTCGGAAACACGATTATTGACTTGTTATTGTATTTATCCTATGGTAATTCTCACAAACTGCCAAAAATAAAGAGGTATTATTTAATTTTTCAGTTAAGAGAGTTGGTGCTAACTTGACGACTGTCAAGGAGTACATAATTTACTACAGGGAAAACAAAACAATTCTCATCTTGAAGGCTATACCTTTTCAAAGCTTCTATTACAAATGTTGCTATAATCCCACTCTGATCTTTAACAATTTCCTTGACCCGCTACTCAAAAGATAATTGAAACCCACAGTGTAATGGTTAGTAATTTAACAAAGTTATGATACTTGAACTTAACAGAGCAAGGCACGTACAATACCTAAAGGGCATGCGGATGTTCATTCTTTCTGCATATTTACATATTGTTTCCCAAGGTGCGTGGAGTTTCACAAACATTATGTCACTATTTGTGATGGATTGCTGTGGTTACAGAGAAACAAGAAATAGAAAGTAAGTTGCTTTCAAAACATTTTCACATCAATATCAACACAAATTTAAGATAAGTGTGTTACCAGGTTATACAAATTAAAATCAGTGGCCAAAAGCTTAATATATAATAAAGATATTGCTTTACCTACAGGGCATCAACATTTATAAATATCATTCCACACTTAAAATCCCATTAGGTCTTCACCTCATTATCAAATCTTCCCAAAGATCATTTTCTTTAGGCAGCATGACTAATGAATCATGGAAACCATAGCACAAATCTAAATTGTTTTTGAATGTCCTAACAAATGGTACAGATGGCAAACTAAGGAGATTTGAGGATTTTCTTTTAATATTCCAAATAAACAACAAGTTAAATAGGAATCAAGGGGCTGAAGGTTAGAAATCAACATCAGCATGTGTGATGGTACTATTACTTTTTATTGTACTTTCCAGTTCCAGCAAAATGACAAGGCTATACAGAAACAAAATTGATATATAAATTCCAAGTATATTAATTCCACTGATGGACAAGGAATCCTCCACAAGAAGGGCAATTGCTGGCTTGTTGCTCTAAACCTTGTTCAATTGTCTCTATTACATTATAAATTTCCACTGCCTACATTATGTGTCCACTCAAAAGTGATTTGCAGGGATTTCCAGAAAGGAATGTTGTTTGTTGGGGAAGTATTTTTGCAAAGTGCAAGTAAGCACTCTGTCATTTACGATCTATTAATAAGGAATTGATTGCATCTTGGAAGGCATCATTACCATTGGAAACAATATTGAAAATTAACTAATATCTCTTTTTTCACAAATATAGGGAATGAGAACACAAGTGGGTCACCTTGTCACAGGCATGTTAGGCCAATGGCCTCTTTCTATGTTGTGTGATATAATGACAATCAATCAACACTTTTTTAATTGCTGGATTCAAAATTGCCTTGAACTCTAAGATGGCCAATTCTTCTTGTGTTCACATAGCAATATTCCTCTTAAGTGTAAACCTACTGGGCTAGACATTCATGAGTCCATTAAAAATGCACTGAAATTATCTGTGTCCTGGTATTATTTGTGCTAGATTTTCATCAATAGGCGTATTTCGGAGTTGGCACATGCATTATTTTCTTATTACCCAGTTATTACTGCCAGCCAACAACTGTCCTCCTCCCTCTACTGCAATGAAACAGAAATGGGAGGAGGTGGCCAGAGAGGTCAATACTGGTGTTGATGCTCTACATTCTGGATCCCAGTGCCACAGGAAGGTTAAAGATCACACTTATGAGTCAAGGTCATTAGAAGCAGCCATATATCTCCATCCATCATGGTTCTTGTGGCAAGCAGATACTCCTTCCACTGTTCCAAACCACATCTTACACCTCACATATTCAACCACAGCAGTCACTTCATGCACATACATTGAGCCTCACTGAAATTTTTCCCTCCCACTTGTTCACAGATGCTGCTCGGAGCAAACAGAGGCTCATTGTTTGGAGGAAAGGGTGAGGGAACACAACACTGGAGGAGGGGTAGTACTGAAGGAGTAACACACTATTGGAGCATCTGTACTATGGGAGGAAAAACACTTTTGGAAGGGCAGTACTGAGGGAGAACTACACTATTGGAAGGGTTGTGCTGAAGAAATGTTGAACTGTCAGAGCAGTGGTATTGAGAGAGTACTGCACCATCAGGGTCATTATTGAGGGAGTGCTGTGTTATGTTTGTTCTTCATCAAGAGACAAACTTCACGTGGGTTTAACATCTGAACATTTTTATTAACCAACACCAGCCTGGCTTGCTTTCCCTCTCTTTTTACAGCCACTTCCTGTTCCCCATGTGACCCCTTGCATTGCCTACTGGGAACTGTAGTTCTTTATTATAACTACATAATAACACATGCTGCACTGTCAGAAGGCAGTATTGAGGGAGCACCTCAAACGGTCAATACCGAGAGAGCACCATGTTGTCAGATGGAAGTATTGAGGGGGAAACCTAAAATGTTAACACTGATTCTTTCTCCACAAATGCTGCCTGACTTGCTGACCACTTCCAGCATTCCCTCTTTTTACTTCAGAGACGTTACAATGGGTTTGCAGAATAAAGGGGTCACTATGGCACTGGCATTCTCTGAAATGCAATTGCTGCAGACCCAGGAATTAGGCAAAGTTATTTTCTGATCCAGCAAAATCTTCAATATGTTTCCTGAATGGGAAGTGGACAATGGTAATACCTTTGTTTCACTGAGAATTGGTGGGACTTTCTCCAGTTGCAGATGGTCATTGCTAGCCGAGTTTAGGCCTGGGGCAGATCAGCCATGATCATATTGAGAGGTGACCTACTCCTGTTCCTACTTTCTTATGTTCTACGTGCCACTTATTAATTGTGCATGGATGACATGGTTGGAAATGCATTGCAACCATCTGATTTTGAGCTTTCCGATGCAGAGTAAGATTGGTGAAAATTTTGATATATTCACCAGCTGCATCAATAGAATTTATTTCAAAAGCTGCCCAGTCAATCATTCTTGCTGGAAAGAAACTTATACTTTCCAAAGGCAGTAGAGAGCAACTGGGAGGGAGAAATAGAACCTATAACTAGGTCAGTGGAGTTTTACAGTAATTAGGATGCCAAAAACAATATAAAAAAATAAATAACCTTAATAAAAAGGCATAAACTCCATGTACTAAGCCTGCTAACAATTGAGTGATGCTGGTCCATTTGGTCCAGTTTCAGTCTCTAGGCTGCAGCTCTAATATGGGTAGATGATTTGCATAGGTAGGGAATTGTGGTGAGAGTGGGTTGATTAACGGCCAGCTACAATTGGTTTCAACTGGTTCATTTTCCTAAAAGCCCCACTATCTTATAAAAAGCAAATGGTTTCTTAACACAACACCATGTTTTCTTATTTCATTTTTCTCTCTTCTCTTTCCAACTGAATTAATTCCTGCTGCTGCTTCATCAAAATGGAAGAGCACAAATCCAGGCCACAGAATTAGAGAGGATGCACAGGAACCAATCCCAATCCCTCCTGTGCCTTTTGCTTGTACAGATGATTGTGAATGTGTGCATGCACACACACTGACACATACAGACAGTCTACAAGTGTCATTAAGGTGAATGGAGGTGGGCTGATGATATGAATTACCCTCATCCTTTGAACCCTAAACTGCTGATGTCAATTGTAATACTCCTTCTGTTGTTCTGCTAACAAGTAGCTGACTTAGCATAGACCAGGGATTGAAGTTGGGGCCTCCTTGATCTATTTGACTTACTTATTCAGTGCTTCAACTACCCAGAGAGCTAATTCTAAAGAAAATAAAAACTTCTGAAAACACCAAACACCTATGACATTAAAATGGTTATAAATAATCCAATTTGTTTTGTTCAGACCTCTCTTTCAAGTTGCAGTCCTTCCGCCCGCAGATTTTTTTCAAAGGTGCTTCTTTTCTCTACGTGCATATCTGATTTTTTGTAGACCAAAATATAGTCAATCCTTTTCTTTCCATCTTTGAAGAACAGACTGTCTTCCAACTCTAAGTGGCCTTTATGCTGGACAAAGGATACAAGATACCAACTTCAAATAATACTGCAAGAACCATCAGAACTAGCGACTGCAAACATAAAGGTGTGGACATTTATAACCACTCTTGCCATCCCGCAAGTGATTGAGTTCTTTTTTCATTGTTAACAGTTGGAATAATTTTGCAATTAGCCGAAGATGTTAAACATTGGTGAGATAAAACAGAGGAAGAGAAACAACTTTGATAGTATTGAGCTACATTTTACATCTTGTTAAAAATTCTCTCTAAGTAGACTGACAGGAAAAAAAGTGATACCTGCAGAACCACCATGGTCATCTTTGTCAGGTGGTTTCTATCTCTTTCTTTGTTGTTTTTATAAAAAGTAATTTTGATCGGCATTTTGCCTTCATAGGTCATCAAAATGGAAACTCCATCAACAATTACCAAAACAAAGATAAAAATGATTTAACCTTGATCCCACTTCTATTATTCCAACCAGATTTATTTTTAAAGCACCAAGTTGCAGTGAGCTGGAATACACTGACTGAAAGGATGGTGGAGGCAGACTCAGTGACAACTTTGATAAATACTTCAAAGGAAAACCTGTGGGGTTATGAGGAAAGAAGGAAAGGGAACTCCTCAGATATCTCTTTCAAAGACAGATACAAGCAGGATGGGATTTTGCTGTGATTCTTCGGCTTGTCAGTGTGGCGCTGCACCTTCTGCAATACTGCTAATGGGAATGACAGGACTGCTGCACTGGTAGCTGGCAAAGACTTCTGAGTGGACCTCCTTCTCTGCGTAGTAAGAACAAGATTCTGTGACTTTTACTTAATGACACAGGAGGCCATTTGGATCCATGCCAGTTCCAGCAGAGCAATCCCATCAGTTCTATCGCCTCAGACCCCACTTATTACTCTGTTGCCCTGTAACTTATTCTCTCTCACATGCCCACGTTAACTGTTCTCCCACCACAGCTTAGATAACGGTGCTCATTTGGAACTGTTCTTTCATTTATCAGGGCTGATATGCAGCTACTTTATCTTGGATGGGAAATGTGAGTGGGTACCACATGACTCGGATAGATGATGGGAAATGGCACTGTCAGAGGTAAGCAACCATGGCAAGGATCCATGTGTTACCGGTTAACCCATAACAATGAAAGAGGAAAATATTATTCCTCAAATCAGAAGCAATGGACCATCCACAAGGATTCCATGTCTTGCTTCACTGGTGGACCTCATGGCAACTCATAGAAGGACAAACCCTTTTAATGAAAGTGGACCAGCCTTTCTTATTCAAGTCTGCTCCTGCATTTGGACTATTTTTGCATATGAATGATACAACACGAGTGTGTGAATGCATACGAGTGATGAGGGTGGCACAAGTAGTAGAGGCACTGGCCGCTGCCCCACAGCGCCAGAGACCCAGGTTCAATCCTGAACTCGGGTGCTGTCCGTGTGGAGTTTGAACGTGGGGTTCCTCCAGGTGCTCCAGTTTTCTCCCACATCGAAAAGACATGTGGGATGGTAGGTTAATTGGCCACAGTAAACTGCCCCTAGTGTGTTAGTAAGTGGTAGAATCTGGGGGAGTTAATGAGAATGTGGGGAAAATTTTAAAATATGAGATTAATGTAGGATTAGTGTAAGTGAGTGATTAATGTCAGTACGGACTCAGTGGTCTGAAGAGCCTGCTTCTGTGGCTGTGCCTCTCAATATATTAAAATATTGAAGCAGTGGCATCAAAGTTGCATTGCATACTGATTGTGAACACTGCCATGTACATGAGAAACACTATGATGCTTGAGGAACTTATCAGGCCTGTAATTTATTCTCTCTCACATGCCCATGTTAACTGTTCTCCCAACATCAATGCTGCCTGGCCTGCTGAGTTCCTCCAGCATCATAGTGTTTTTCATCTAGATTCCAGCATCTGAAGTCCTTTGTTTCTCACTGCCATGTACACAGTAGCCTCCATGTGTAAGAGTACCATGCATTATCTGGCACTGGCCATCATTTTAATTATCAAGTTTCCATTCCTAAGCTACTTGACAGAACTGCTAACCTACTCTCTCAATTACAGTCCAACTTTCCTCTTTAAAAACTCTGGAGATTGATGTTGATTCTAATTGCAAATAACTTAATTTTTTAAAGAATCTTCTACAAACTCAGGAAAATCCCACAGTACTTCATAGCCAATTAATTAATTTGGAAAAATAGTTGCTGTATTACATTGGCAAATGTTAGAAATCCAAAGTGTTGACAGCTCTGGCTGAATATTTATTTGTTGATATGGTTAACTGGACTTGTGAACATGTTACCCATCTTTTAAGATGTGTGTTAAGATGATCTACCCATGTGTGTGGATCTACTGTTAGGGCTTTATACTTCTCCATAACCTTTAATAGGATCTGACACTACAGTTTTAAAAACACTGTGGTCATGTTTTCTGCCACCTAAATTATACCAATGATTATTCAATTTCTTTTCTGAATTTCTTTTGGCCAACTAGTCACGCACGATAGCATAGTGGTTAGCATAATGCTTTACAGTGCCAGCGACCCAGGTTCAGATCCGGCCACTGTCTGTAAGGAGTTTGTACGTTCTCCCCGTGTCTGTGTGGGTTTCCTCCTGGTGCTCTGGTTTCCTCCCACATTCCAAAGACATACAAGTTAGGAAGTTATGGGCATGCTATGTTTGCGCCAGAAGCATGGCGACACCAGCGGGCTGCCCCCCAAAATCACTACGCAAAAGATGTATTTCACTGTGTGTTTCGATGTACATGTGACTAATAAAGATCTTATATACCATTGCTTGGCAATAATTAAAGGAGGGATAAAGCCCCTTTTGATTGCTCCTTCCCCTACCTACTCATTATTCGCAATTGCCCCTCTGTTACCCCATCTCAAGACAATTCTGCAATGACCGAGGAAATAAATTAACCTGTTAAGTTTGAGTGAGGTTCATACCTTCAAGAGTGTCAGCACAGAGCCCCCAGTAGTTTAGATGATTGAAGCTGTCGGCTGAGTAAGGTGTCCATGTGCACAATTGATAAAAGCATTGGATAATCCACTGTATGCAGCAGAACATCACTCTACAATGAAGCACCATCACGCTGAAAAAGCATGATGCTTTGGTCCATCAAGAGGAGTTGATTTAGACTGAAAAGGCCGAGAAGGAGAACTTCTTTCCTGCTGGCAAGCAGCTTCAATGGGAAGACCATCTCGTAGCATGAAAATCCAACCCCTGATCAACAGCCTGTCTGCACCTCCCTCATGCCTTTCACAGATATACTTGCATCAAGTGTACTATTCTGTTGTCTATTCAACCACTTTTGCAAAGTTGTCTGGACTTTGACAACACAGTAATTTGACTAATAACTTTATTCACACCGTGTGAGTGTTTGCTTATGTTGTGTTTTTTTTAACATAAATACTTTCCTTTGTTTAGATGTTCTCCAAAGTGGTTGGCTGCTGTGTGTCTCCATATGAGGCTCTTGGATTTACCTGGTCTTTAATCAGATATGCACTGGTGCTGAAATCTGAAATGACCCGTGTAGGTTTCAGCACTTCTACAAGGGCACTAAACCAGGCATGGACACCGAGTCGAGAGAGACACTGCTATCGACCATTCTCATTCCAGGCATATCGTACTGCTGAGTAATAATTTCTCATGGGGCTGTAGGCATAACGCCAATGTCATTTTGAAATTCTGTACCTAGTTTTCCAAAACTCTTGAACATGAAACATTTTTTTCTTTGCATTAAAGGAACTACTTTTCTTCATCCCATTGAGTTATATTGCAGGATGGGTAGTTCTTTTGCACAGTTCTCAAGCAATAGCCAACATTCAAGAGACACTTAGCTCCTTAGTTTAATCAAAATTCATTTCATCTCTGCCAGACTTTGAAGGGAATACAGTACAAGTCAATGAAGAGGATCAAAGTCAGTCAATGGAGCAACAGAAATACAGAGGAGGAAAACTAGTAAAAGGGCTGCAAAAGACAATGCAGCTGGGAGCAAGAAACTGATGGAGTGAAAATTGGATGGGTTTAATAAAGAGTGAACAACCTATACATTCAGTAAAATTGAAAATCTACCTTGATGTTCTCTTCTTGATCTAAGCTTATTACAGCAATAGCAGATAACTGAGCAGTGTTGTTGTATTTGGAAAATCTACAAAATTATCAAAAGTACATGATATGAAATATTTTGCTGAAAATAATACCTTCTGTTTGTCATTAGAAACTTCCAAGAACTCTTGCTTTGATGGGGTCTGGAGGAGAAAGATATGATCAGTCTGAGAATCATACGTTCTTTGTTCAGATTCTGTTGTACTCCAATCCTTATCTTCATCTGGAAAAGAACAGAAATAGTGCTTACTATTCAGAAGTGCAGACAAACAAAACTCAACACATTTTATACACAGTTGCAAAACCAGAAATCAGCTACAGGAATCCCTCTTGCATCAGAGCTGAAATAAATTCTTATTTTCTGAGATCTACATTAGCACTGTTTATCCTGAACATTTGTTATTGATGATGCAATTATTTGATTAAATTGGTTGTCATTAGCCTTTGAGATCACAAACATTTTTGTTATGCAAGTATTCTGTCCTAATAAATAATTGGACTGCTAAAAAGATTCACACTTACAGCACACCATTGAAAATGAAAAAAAATGCTTAGAAATTGGAATGATTTCTTGTATTGGAACAGTGATGTATACAGTCAATCCCTGACCCATTAAAAAATGAAAATATTCCCCTTACCCAATTACTTGTTGCCAGTGCAATCCACTCTCTTCATCTGCAGCTTGCTGGATGACTTTTCATTAAAAGATCCCTTATGGTTTGTGTATATTCTTATGTTAAGCAATAGTAGCTCTGAGGAAGTTACTAGCCATGAAGGCCATCCCAAATACATCACTCAGGATGTACTCTGAACAGACAGCTGCATACCTTTAGTTTGAAATTTTCAATTTACACTGGACTGTAGAAGAATTATTTGACAGTACATTCACTTTATCATAAATGAACCTCAAAGCATTGAACATACCATCACTCGAAATCCCTTTTTCTTCACAGTTTGTAATATATTTGTAGTATTCAATTTGCTCTCCTGGCATTTACCAATCTTGAACTGCAGCAGTCATAAATCTGCCTATTTGTAGACATGTTCTATTTTTTGTTATATATATAATCATGATTGATCCTTAAGATGTAATGATCCCTTCAAATTAAATTCATCTGCAAACTACTCATTTTCATAAGGTTTCTAATTCAAAGTCAACACTTTAGATTGAAAACCACAAGGGAGCCAACATTAATCACTGGGGCACAGCATTTTGAATTTCCCACATTCTAGCTGTGCTCATTATAAATTCTTCAAAGTGCAGCAGAAACAATGAATTTACCAGTTGAGAACTCTTTCAGACATTTCATGTGACTGTCTCAATACTACATGTAATGACCGAGTTGAGTAATTTATTTAATATTAATATAGAGATTACCTAGGGGAACAATGCATTCAACAACAGATTCTTGTGGCCAAAGTCCGGAATGTGACTGTTGAGAGGAACTGTAAACCATAGTGTTATCAACTGAGCCAGACTCTGGAGGCATTTCTGCAAAATTAGGAGAGAGACACTTTGTCATCAACCTGTTTTACAACTGTTGAAATAAAGCTGAAAAGCAGTTGGAAATTCATGAATCGGTTTCGTAAAACAAATGAGCAAAAATAATGGCGACCCCCATTGAAGAGGCTTAAAAATGGAGATAGCTTTTGTCAGGGAAAGCAAAAAGGCAACTCCACATGTACAGGATACATTCATTTCTATAATTTATACATGCAAGAAGTAGGTGTCACTGGAAAGGCCAGCATTTATTGCCCATCCTTAATCGCCCTTGAGAAGGTGGCGGGGATTTACCTTCTTAAACTGTAGCAGTTCTCCTAATGAAGATACTCCTACTGTGTTCTTCAATAGGGATCTCCAGAATTTATACCCATTGTTGATGATGGATTGGCAATACATTTCCAAGTCAGAATGTTGTGTGACTCATGTCTCATGTAAAACTCAAGGTACAGTGCCTGTACTTCATGTGTTTTATTGAACTGCACATTATGAACTACACGGTGATTGCACATTAAATTATACACGGCTGTAGATTACTTTAAAATTTGTTTTAAAACTTTGTCCATGAGTTTTTTCTGCACAACTTCCCATATCAGCATAATTATTACACAAAATATAAGTATGAATTACCAGAATTGTGTTCCCCTGAGCCCTGTGATAATTTCACAGAATATCATACTGTAAACTGACAGCACCCTCGGGGTCTAGAACATGACAAAGGACCCAAGAATTAAGCTAGATCATTTGGACATTTATAGGCAGGTTGTAAAAATATTTTGAATACATTTCTTTATAACTTATTAAGAATTGTACTCCAATTTGAATAGAAAACAGAAAATCACTTTGTATATTTTATTCTAATGTAATTTCCAAATTGGAGAATTCAAGGAGGGTGGATTGTCAGAGAGTTAAAATGTATATATTTCAGGATGAATCTATTTTCAGAAATATTAATAAAACTTCATCTGGTTATCACTCTCAAATAAATCAACCACAATTTTTTTTACAAAAGCAAATCATTCGGTTTTAAATTGAAACTAAAATATTGCCTGGTGATATTGGTTCATCGTGGATTTCTCATCCTGTGATTTGCAGAAAAGCTTGAACAAAAACTAGCCAGAGTCACAAAATGTTTCCAGAACAAATGACGAGGAATTCTTATACATTGATTTTTATTTCTTGCCAAGTTGGTCCCAACTGTGATTATATTGTTGAAAAATGGTTTACAATTAAAATGACAGGATTTAATAACTGCCATTTAAGCTGTTTGTTGAAATAATAAATTATTCATACTCGTGACTAGAGCTAAGAGTTTTGGAGTCCTGTAGTTATAGCTGTGAAATGGTTAATATTGCTCTACCAATACCTTCAGAAATGAAATTAGTTTCAGATCGACAGATTAACTGCTGCACTTAAATGCAGTCAACAAATTTCACCTCAAAATTAGATCATACCTTAGGCAGTTCGAAAGCAAGGAACGATAGTTTTGTAATGCAACAGAAGCTGATGTTACTTTCAGTTAGAAAATTGTGAAGTTATGTTATCTTTAACATTCATATCATGCACCATCTTGTATTGAATAAAATGCAACAAAGGCTGCTCCTAAAGGTGCTTACACAGCAGTCTGCTTAAAACCTTGAGCAGTCAATTTTAGGGAGGTATTGTGAAGATCCTTGATTAGAGAGGCCTGACACTCCAGGTGTCCAGAACATGAGGTATTGTACAAGCAGCATTATGAGATTAGGGGCATTTATGTGAAAACCTGATTCAAAGCACCTGTGCCCAAATAGCTTTTAAGTGGAGAAAAAAAAAGTGGAGGCTGGTGCAATGTTTTGAGTAGTGGACTCTTCATGTAATAGGAATAGAAAGTGCTGTTTATGTCTTCATAATATTATTTCCTTAGATGTCATTAAGTTGATGCTTGGTTACAATCAATAAAATATTAATCACAGTCGTCCAAATTGATATTACATCGATGATAGATTTTAATCAGCCAGTGCAGGTTGAACCAGCAACGTCAATGGCTGGTCACTGAAAAAAAACATGTTATTTTCCTTTCAATTAACATCAATGAACAGGACATCAGCAGTATGATGTCCAGGGTCTCACCATGTACAGACCACAGTTTGACACTTTTTTTCTTCTTTTGAAACCTTCCAAAGTAACAAGTCAACAGCATGCATATAAAAAGGGAGGGGATGGGAAGTCCTCCAAAGGACGATGCATTCCAATAAAATATCTTCAGTCCTGATGTTCCTTGATTGCACACAATTGTTCAGCTAGATCAATGGTAATTTTAATTATCAGAGTAAGTAAATTGTGCTTTGTCATATGGCACTCAAAAATAAGCACAGAGATGCCATTGGGTGAACTTTCGACTTCACAGGAACATCAGAACTGAGGAGGCATTCCCCTTCTCTCCTGCTCTGTCATTGAATGAGATCATGGATGAACTCCATTTGCCTGCCATTTTTCCCAAATCTCTTGGCTTTTTGTTAACAGAATCCAGCAATCTTGCAGTTGTTGTAACATTGATTATTAAATAAGGAAACATGTTCTAAACTTCCACCCCTTCTACCACCTTCAGCTTGGTATAAAGTGTACGATACTGGGTCAATGATGCTGGATAATGACAACCGTTCCAATGAAAAGTATTGCTGTTCACTTGCCCCCTGACAATTAAGTACTAGATTTACACAGACCCGGTTTAAGTCTGGGACAAGTTGAGTAATAGATACTAACACGTCTGCCACTCGACACTGCAACTGCGCTCCAATGGTGCAAACGTGTCTTACTGACACTCCACAGTATTACACAGGGGTATCTAGTCTATTCGGTCTTACTCCAGTCAAAGTTGGAATAAGTTCAGAATCCCATTCTCTTGTATGGTGATTCCTGGGATGATAGAGATGAGGAGAGAAAATGTTTTTTTTTAAACACATATTTTAGTACTTTCGATTATTTAAGCGTCTTCATGTGGCTTAATTAAGTGTGGATATGATGGCATTGGTGAATGGCTATTCCAAGCAAATGAACTGCTCCAGTTAATGACCTCTGCTACAGGTCCCAGATGCATTTTCCAGGATGGAGTTTTTGGGGCTGGGATCAATATCAATTCTTATGCTCATAAGGATCAAAGGAAAGATGCCTTTTATATGAAACCAATAATTGTCTGCAAAAGATCAACAATTCTACTTCGTATTACTGCTGCCAATTGTGAAGTGATTGCATTACCTTAAAGAGAAAACAAACATTGAAGAAATGGAACTCATTCTTTAATTTAACTGGCTATAAGCCATAGCAATGCATATTACTGCTCTAAAACCACTGTATTGAATATATGCTAAAGTATTTAATAGAAGTTTCAATATGCAAGCATGATTCATTGTTAATAGCACAGAATATTTTGTGGATAATCTGACCTTTTTGAAAAGATAAATCTGTGGTACATGGTCCTGCGATTGTGGTCTCCTTCTGATTGGATGCTTGCTGCAATGAATGCTTGCTCAGATTGTTAGGTAATGTTTGACTCTGAGCCAGACAAGGCAAGCTTCTTCTAGATGGCTTCAATGGCTGTTCTGTGATAATCCCACTAATACTACTGTTCATTCCTAGAAAAGAAAGAGAATTACAGATGCTTTGATCATTTTCAAAACTGACTTTGTGTCTCAGTATATATAAAAAGGATGAAAAAGAAAAGGGATGCTGAATAATGCAGATTCCTCAAATATATTCCCATTTCACTTGATGCCATCAAAGCATTTCTTCAACAAATCTTTGGGAGGGGTGAGGTAAAAAATAATCTATTGCTATTCAAGCTAAACATTTGCAGCTGCTACACTCACCTGCACCATTCAGATTCATCATTTGGTACTGGTGACCAAAGATGAATTTCTCTCCCTTGATGTCAGAACAAACACTGTTCTAATTTGGTTTGACAAAAACAAAAGAAAAACAATCAATTTATCCACAAAGTGATATCACTGGTATATTTTTTCTGCAAGAAAAATATCATGTCTGATATTTCTTCATCTAATATAAAATAGTCTGTGACTGTCAAAGTAGAAGGTAAGGTGAAGGACAGGAAGTTGGAGTCACAAGAGACTGCAGATGCTGGAACCTGGAGCAACAGACAAGATGCTGGAGGATCAGGCAGCATCTGTGGAGGGAAATGGTCAGTTGATGTTTTGAGTTGAGACCCTTCATCTGGACCCTTCAACGAACACAGCACCCTATGACAGAGGTTCTCTGTGTTCCAGACATTCCTCCCACACCTCCTCTGTCATTGAAAATGAACTTGTTTTCTCACTTCAAAAAACAAATTGCTAGTGGAACTCAGCGGGTCAGGCAGTGGCCATGGAAGGAAATAGACAGTCGATCTTTCAAGTTTCTTCCAGTCCAGGTGAAGGGTCTCAATCCGAAATGTCGACTATTTTCCTCCACAGATACTGCCTGACCTGCTGAGTTCCTCCAGCATCTTGTTAGGAACTTGGAGTTACTGAATCAAAGTAGTTAAGCCACTCTGCTCCCTACAAGGACTTTGTTCAATTTGTATTTCAGCCTTACTCCAAGGGAGACTATATTAAAACACAAGTAATATTAAGGGCAATAGCAGTCTGAAATACAACAAAACTGTCCATTAGCTCTTCATCACACTGCATCAAGTGGAAGAAAGGGGTAAGCTAGAAGGAGGAATTGCTTGTGGGGGTTAAATTTCTTTCTTACTTTCTTTCAACTTTGCCCAAAAATATCTTACCAGTCTTGAGGAGCAACTTGCAGTGGGATTCTGCAGATCAGCAGATTAGAGGCAGTATAGAGCATAGAAAAAAATAAAGCACTTATCTTGTTCCCCCATGAAACAGACACTTGTTAAACAAATGGATGTTGGCTATAGTTCTTCTTACTGATAATGGAGCTGCAGCATGGCTTCGACCAAACCCAAACTCTTTCCAATCTAAATTCGCAGCAAAATTTAGTACTGGCACTGATCTCTGAGCAATTGAAGAGGGCAGGATTTCAATATCTGGTAGATCTGCTTGCAAAGAATGATTTAATTGCATCCAACTATTCCACTGAATTTAGCATAGCAATTTCCTGCAGGGTGCGTGTTCTAAACTACTTGCCATCTGGGGTGCTATTTATATTATTGAAATCCAACCTGCATATGAAAGAAAAGAAAGAGAACATTGCCGGAAATAGGTTGGAGTCTTGACCACTACAAATTGGAGCCTGCCACATTATCAAAGAGAATGGGGCTCTGACAGTACCAACATAATTTTGAGGCCATTTCCACCACTTAATTTGAAGTCATCAATTCTATGGCCTGACAACAAATGGGCAAAAGAAGATAAAACAGCATTTGACTTCTTGTATTCCTACATTATCATGATCAGTACAATTTTGTTAAATGAAAGCATATTTAATTCATTTTAAATGCTAATGATGCTCTTACTAGCAAAATATTAATCAGTTTCTTAAATTATTTCCAGTGTTTTCATTATACTTTCAAACCCAACATTCCATTCATTAGCTACTCTCTGTAAAGAACCTGATGCAATCAGTTCTGAATGCATTTTGGGGTCATTTTGAATCTGTACCCTCAAACTACAGATATTGTTTAACTTGAAATATTGAGATTGTTTTATTTTGAATATTTTATTTAAGAAGTTTTTTCCTCATAACTCAAGTCCTCTGCAGCTAGGGATAAGTCTCACATCCTGGTTTTATTTTGTATTGTTTACAAAGTTTGAAAATTAGTGAGCTGAATACAGTATACAAGGTGTGCCATAGAAGCCCAGATTTTACAGAAGAGAAAGCAGCCATTTGACCTAATGTTCTTTCAGTGTCTGGGTGGGGCATAATTTACTCCTACATGTATTCTATTCCTTTAACTGTACCAGTCAGTATTTGATTTGTTTTACTGGCTGATTGCTGCACTGCAGTTAAAAGACTTGTTACGTGCAGAGCCTAACATCTCAGACAAGAGTTGCTTTTTCCCCCAAATACATTGCATCACATTTATCCATATACAATTTCATCCGCATTGACCTATTTTATGAATTCTAGGGCTGGCTCTTTGGACTAATCATCCTTGATTTTCTATTTCTCATAATCCACTACCCATTGTTGCCAAAGGCATCTCAATTTGAGAGCATCAGAAAATTTGGCCAAGTTCCAGTTTTCATACGTGTTATGCTAGCACTGCACCTACTGGCACTAGTGCTGGTACCTACCTTCTCTGTCTTATTAACTCATCCTTGCCATCAGATAAATCATCTTGCTGCAGACTAAGCTTGGATCCAAAAATTCATGGCCACATTCAAACATTTCTTTTTAAAGCACATCAAACTTCCGGTTTGCAAAGAGTCAAATAATCATCTGGGAGCCATAGGATATTCCAAATGGCACATTTTGGTTAGGTTCTAAACTATTTATTCAAGCCACTTTAACTTCCATTTGAGTTCCAGGTATAAAATTACGGCATAGAAATTATTCCTTGGTGATGTTTTGCTTTCATTCCTCTAGAAATATACACATTTTTAATAAGTGGTTTTATTTCTTGTCTTCATGCTCAATTCCAATACTGTCCCATATGCTACTCTATGAGCCAGTTGTTGATTTCTATGTACACACGAGGATAAGAAATGAAAGTAGGAGTAGGTGATCTGGCCCATTGCACCTGCTCCACCATTCAATAAGGTCATCACTGACATTAACCTCAGTGCCATTTTCCAGCACAAACCCCAGATCTCGACTACTTTAATATCAAAAAAGTCTCTTGATATTTATTGTAACAGGCCATTCAGCCCAACTCGTCCACACCAACCAGTGGGCATCCTTTTGTATTAATCCCATCATCCAGCATTTGGTCCGTAGCCCCCTTATCGTTCAAATGCTAATCTAGAAACTTCTTAAGTGTTGGCAGCAACCAAGCTTTAACCACTCTCTCAGGCCGTGCATTGACAGTACTTACCAGCCTCTGGGTGAAGAAGGTCCTCCTCATATCCACACTAAACCTTTCCTTCTTACCTTAAACCTATGTCCTCCAGTTTTATCCATCTCTGGCATGGGGAAAAGTTTCCTGCAGTCTATCCTACCAATACCTCTCATAATTTTATATACCTCAATCATGTCCCCTCTTAACCATCTCCACTCCAGGGAGAACAAACCCAACTTCTTCAGTCTATCCTCACAATTGAACTGCTCCATCCCAAGCAACATCCTGATAAATCTTCTCTGCACCCTCTCTAGTGCTGTCACACCCTTCTTGTGTATTAGTCACCAGAACAGCATGCAACCCTCAGCAGTGGTCTGCCAAGTTTTTATGATCTTGGAGCCTAACTGCCCGACTTCTGTATTTGATGTCCCAAATAATGAAGGCCAGTATCCTATATGCCTTCCTAACTACACTACCTACCTGCATTGCCACCTCCAAGGATCTTTGGACTTGTACTCCAAGGTCCCTCTGTTCCTCATTACTCACTTAGACCCTACGATTCATGGTGTGTGTCCTGGCCTCATTAGTGCTCTCAAAATGCATCACCTCACACTTATCTGGATTACATTCCATCTGCCATTTCTCAGCCCACTTCACCAACACATTGATTTCTCTTTGCAGCCTAAGACTACCTTCCACACTACCAACAACTCGGCCGACTTTTGCGTCATCCACCTATTTACTGATCTTGCCTCCCACATCGACATGCAAGTCATTCACACATATTACAACAGCAAGGGTCCCTGCACGTATCCTTGTGGGACGCCACTAGTCACAGGCATCCAAATGCAAAATCAACCCTCTACCATCACCCTCTGTCTCCTATTGCAAAACCAATTTTGGATCCAGTTTGCCAACTTTCCCTAGATCCCATGCACCCCAACCTTTTGAACCAGTCACCCATGTGTGATCTTGTCAAATGCCTTAACATCCATGTAAATCACATCGACTGCCCTGCCCTCATCGATACACTGTGTTACCTTTTCAAAGAATTCAATCAAACTGATCAGACAGATCTGCCTTTGACAACGCCATGGTGGCTGTCTCTGATTAGTCCTTGCCTTCCAAGTGATCATTAATCCTCTCCCTTAGAAATTTTTTACATTATCTTCCCCACCACTGACATTAGGCTCACAGGTCTGTAGTTACCAGACTTTTCCCTGCTGCCAAGACAGGGTTTTTGCTTCATGTACACACAACAATAAAGAGGCAAATCACACTCAGAAGTGCAGTAGACTTTATGCCTGGGTTTCTCGTCTCAAATGGCCATGTAAGCTCATTTTTATTTTTATTACTGAACACAATATCTGCCATGAACCAGTGCAACCTGGCAAAGTTATCGAGAGCAACTTAAAAAAAAAATTTGCTTCTACAAATATTTCTTGAAATGCATATGAAGGGTAACATGAAATATGCTTAGTGCAGCTGAATACGGTTTAGTCACAGAAAATCAGCACTTTAGGCAGACTCATCTATCCACTCTGTGCACAATCTAATGTTAAATAGCTGAAAATGATATTAAAAATGATAGAAATATTTGCCAATATGAATGAATAAATAGTTTTGCTGGACTTGTGCCAGTTCTAATTGCTGTGGCTCAACAGGCAGATTTCTCAGTGTAACTGCTGTGCAATCTGCAGAAGTTCACATCTGTCTGTAAACTCAGGTTCCCCTCCAAGTTACACCCCATTCTGAGATGCAAATACATCATTGATGCTTCAACATCATTGGGCCTAAGTTTTGGAACTTCCTTCCAAAAAGCACTGTGGGTGCACTTTTACCAGAAAGACTATAGTGATTCAAGAAGGTAGTTCACCACCACCTTCTCCAGGGCAATCAGGCACATGCCATACATCCCAAACTTGTCAGTGATGCATACGTCAAGGAAAATGAGTAAGCTATGTAGAAGGCAGTGCTAATGCCTCGCAATTCCTGTGACCAGATTCAATCGTCACCTCTGGTGCTCTTTGTGTAGAGTCTGCACATTCTTACTGTGACCGCATAGGTTACTCCTGGCTTCTCCACCTTCTCCCTGATCCCTAAGTAGGGGCACCACACTGAGCTGTCTGTTTATATCAAAAGCCTCTGTTTACATAAATCACACTGATATGCACTTTTCATGCATCAAACATCCAACATTAAGTTCTGTTACCAGTCCACTGAACAAGACTACTTTCACAGAAATGATGACTTCAGAGCATTTAACTTTACAGGTGGTTCAATGTGACTAAAAAGTGATCAATCTAATAAAGTTATGAACCATATTAATGGCCAGAACATTACACTGTAATATTTTTGGCTCAGATAAACTCATTGCTTTGCTTTAAAATTTGGTTTACAAGTAAGTAATATGTAAAAATATCAACTATTGTATTTGAATTTGGGTTTTGATAATTAATTACCACTCGTTAACCTTAACTTCTGGTTATATTCTGGTATTTTTGTGTACTGGAATTGATAAGTTCCATTACTAAAAAAGATTGATTATCTGTTCATGCGCTGGCTACAGTGAGCTCCAAGTAAATGTGAAGTGTGTGCAACAAGTTTCAGTCAGAACACCAGGGACTTGAAGACAGCCTGCTAACATTTGGCTCATGTTTTCATTGCATGTTTCAATTTGAACCAGTGATTTCATTATCTTTATTAAATTTAGAGTAAGAATAAATTGAATTACAGAGTCATTAAGACACTAAAGGTCATTCAACTTGTTGAACCTATGGCAATTCCTTATGGACCAATCCCCCGTCGGTCCTTTTCCCTCACTCTTACCCAAAAGCTCTGCAAATTCATGGATAGATACTCCTGTGGGCTCAACATTTTAACGTTTCAAAAGGAGAAATTTTATAAACAACAAGATCTCACAAGAACCAATGAAAAGATCATATGTTTTTTAGATTTCACAAATGTCCACCTGAAACTGATAGACTTCATAATGTTCTCTGCTGTTTGCTTAGCCTTCAGCTACCATTTCTGACTCAATTATTGGAAAAGAAACTTGTATTTCAAACAATATTTACTTTGGTGCTGTCTGTAAGTCTGCAGTTGTTGTGTGTGTATCTCAAAATATATTAACAGGATGACATTATGTAGACAGCCATTAATAATACATTCTTCAGTTATTCCTGTTCTCCACTTTCAGTTAAATTACAACTCATTGTGAAGACTATTGTTCTACATGCTGTTACTAGCTTTGTTACATTTGCACTATAGTATAAGAAGTCTGCATAAGAAGTTCATTTAGAAAATATGCATGTTTGTACAACATTCAAAATTATAAATACTGCAAACAATATGTCCATCAACCTATTTTCACCTATTCTGACAAAAGCTCTTAGATCTGTAAAGTTAAGTTAACCTTTCTGATCCACAGATCTTACCTGGCCTGTACAGTATTTCCAACAACTTCTGATTTTATTTCTGTTTCATCATCTGCAGAATTTCGCTTTTTATTTATGAAATGTTACTTTCAACTCCCATCACGGGTGATCACCAGCTGCCAGTTAATCGTATCAATTCCTACTTTTTCTAAACAGCAGAAACATTTGGCAATGAAGCCAATGCAACTGAAAGTTCAGTCAATTGATCTACAGAGACATAAGGGCAGAAATTTGTTGTGATGACTAACCCAAAGCAGGGAGTTTTCCATCACCAGCTCATTTTACAGAGCTCTTGGTATTAAATTCCATTGCGGTGAAAACGGAACTAATTGTTAGATCCTGTGTATTGAGCTAGTCTGTCTAATTCTACCTGTCTTGCATCATCCCACTGAACAAACTTCTATTCCTTTGCTTGTTTCTAAAATTAATGTGAATGTGAATGCATCTATCTGAATTAGGAAAAAACAGAGCACATCTGCTTATAGTCTGTTTAAGTGACTTTTAAACAAAGTCCCAATAACAAACAATGAAACATTGGGAAAAAAGCTCATTGCTGTGGTTTGCTCTCCTGTCTTGCTGTTAAACCTGAAGTTAATGCTCCCCAAATAATAATTTCAAAAACAATTAATAACTTAATTTAAAAACTTTCCCAGGCTTCCAAAACCTGGAACATTTGTACTTATAGTTTTTGTAAGTTTTTAGGCTTGTACATAAACAGGATGGAGGAATAAATGAAAAATAATACTGCCCTCTCTATTGTGAAGTAAAAACAGAAAATGCTGGAAATATTCAGTAGGTAGTTTGAACTTCAAAGATCTAAGAACTTCTGTCAGAATCAAGTCTACTACTTTTAAATAAATGCACATATTGCTTGCAGTGTTTATAACACTGAGTGCTGTACAAAATGATACACATTTTCTCCTCCAAGAAAGGTCATTCTCGATTAATATTCACACGGTGTAGCGGCTGCTATCGCAATGTGAAAGCAAGACACTAATCGGTGGGCTGCAGAACAAAAACTGATTTATTTCCCCGCCTTGCGCGGACCTTTTAAGAGGAACGGTTCCCGCCCACCGAAAACGGAAATGACGTATGGGCTACGTCATCAAACTTTTCCCACATGCAGGTTCCTCCCCGTCGTTTGGGGAAGACAAGGGCCCAAAGCCATCTTGGGCCTCGCCGCTCCAACGGCGCGCGACCTGACCGCCGAGCTGGTTCGCTTGCTCGGACGGTGAGTCGCTACAACGGCTTCTCTCTCCACAGATGCTGCCTGACACTTTGAGTATTTCCGACACTTTGCCTTTCACCTTGTGAAGGAGAAACCTAGCCAGGAAGAACACGAAAAACTCTACATCAACATAGAAATGGTTTGAAGTTTATAAAAAATTGACTGAAGCCGATCATAACAATTTTCTGAAGAAATACTTTCATAAAATGAGAAATTTATAAAATGTGATCAGGAGGTCAGGTTCAGGGAAGAGGCGAAAGAATATGACACCAAAGATAGAAATTTACCCTAATTCACCAGCACCATGTGAGTGCTATAGTGCTAGCTCCTTTTATACTCATTTTCCCATATTAAGTTCCACTCACTTCAATGGAATCATACATCAGGAGAGCCCTGCAATGGAGGACTGATATCAAAGTGTTATTTAGTGCTAAACACCAAGGATGAATTTCTATCTCAGGAGTAGCTATATGATCATCCAAGTTGTGGTGACTCACAGCTGAAAAGAATGGAGGCAAATCAAGAACTAGAGGGCATAGGTTTAGGGTGAAAAGGGAGAGGTTTAATAGGGATCTGAAGGGCAACTTCTTTGCCCAGAGGGTGGTCCACATATGGAATGAGCTACCAGATGAAGTGGTTGAGGCATGTACATTAACAACATTTAAAAGACATTGGACAGGCACATGGATAGGAAAGGTTTAGAGGGATATGGCTAAATACAGGCAAATGGGACTGACTTAGATGGGTGTTTTGTTTGGCATGGCCCAGTTGGGCCAAACGGCCTGTTTCCATGCTGTATGACTCTACGACTCTATAAATATTTTACATGGAGTATACAGTACTGAAACAGACCATTTATAGGAAAAGTGACAGCCAATTCCCACAAATTGGCTGCAAACTCCCACAAATAGCCATGCAATAATAACCTAATAACCTGTTTTGGTGAATCTGGTTCAGATATTGGTACGTCAGACTAAAGTTTTGATTGGACAAATTCCCTGTCAATCAAACGTGGTGACCACACTGCTGTAAATAATGATTTATTTTATGCATATCATGTATATATAATTGTCTTCTACTTCCTGCATTTCTCTGGAAAACAAAGAACATGCTCTCATTAGAAGTTAAAGTCTTTTCTGTTTTTTCTGCTTTCTAATAGACTATTTTCTAGGGAACATAAGTAAAATGATTGTGTACCATTGACTTAAAGCCACAGGTCACGCACAATGCTCCAGCTTCAGCTCTAGTTTGTCATTAAATACTCAGCTTTATCTGTGGGAAGTGAAACTGATGAACAATAGACTTTAAGCAAAGAATAAAACACCACAGTGAAGTCACATTTCAATTTCTGCTTTTGCAATCCACTCCCATTAAATGTTGATCACCTTCCATAATCAAATTGACTTTATGTGTCTGTATCTACCCACAATGGGACAGACTTTAAGTAATTAGACAAACAGTACACCAGGTTGTAATCTTACAGGTGATTAAACAGATAAATCACAATGTGCAGCTCTCTGAAGAGTTCTCTGACTCTTCAACATGATTGGGAGAACTAATTAGAACTTCATTTAAACAAAAATGGAGCATAAACTCCTGCATTGACTGATTGGTTCAATGGCCCATTACTGTGTGGTGTAACCTATGAACTTCCAGGTAAAGCAAATTTCAGATAATTTTCCATGTGAAATTAAGATAATGGAATGAGGTGGAAGAAGCCAGGCCAAATCAAAAAGATGCAGAGAGAACACAAAGGAAAGTACAAGTAAAATTCTCCCCAAGCTAAATATTGTGGATTCTGGACATGTGAAATAAAATAGAGAATGTTGGAAATACTCAGAAGGTCAGACAGCACCAATGAAGAAAGAAACAGAGTTAATGTTTTAGATCACTGATGTTTAACCCACCAGATAAATTAGTCCTGTATACACAGATGCTGCCTGATTTGCTGACTATTACCATCATTTTCTGTTTTATTCTGAATACCCAAGGAACCCAATAAACTACAAAAGTTGAAAGTAACCAGATGGCCATCTCTGACACATTTACTGGGAGGCCTTTGCAGTGGGGAAGGAGGGAGAAGGGGAAATGGGTGGGGTTATGATTGGCAAGTACAAAGAGAAAACATGTCTGTGACAGGGTGACTAAATAATTCAGATGGTACTAATGATGCTGGTGTGTGTAAGAGAGCTTGGTCAATGCTTATTAATCAGAACTGATCTATCTGCAGGTGGTGTAAATAGAGGGAGACAAATCAGCAGAGGAGAGAAAAACTTTTCCAGGTAGCGAGGGCCATGACTTGGAGCGAGAAGTGTTACTCTAGGTGCAAGAAGTGGGAGCCATATAAAGAGGTGAGTGTTGTGACCCAGTTCTTTTCCAGGTAGCAAGGGCCGTGACTTGGAGTGAGAAGCGGGACTCTTGGTCTCTTGTGCCAAGCTAAAGTAGTGACAATGGATCCACAGTCAGTTTTTCACGCCAGATGTGGGAGATCTGGGAGAATTCAAGTCTCCCTGATAGCTTCATCCAGCTGAAGCTCTTTACAGACCGTGTTAGGGAACTGGAGCTGCAGCTGGATGACCTTCAGCTCATACAGAAGAATGAGGAGGTGATAGATAAAAGCTACAGGGAGGTAGCCACACCTAAGTTGCAGGAGGCAGGTGGCTAGGTGACTGTCAGGAGAGGGGAGGGGAATAGGCAGTAGTGCAGAGTAGCCGTGTGGCCGTTCCCTTCAATAACAGGTATACCGCTTTGGATACTGTTGTGGAGGTGGGGGGGAAACCTAACAGGGGAAAGCTGCAGTGGTCAGGTTGCTGGCACTGAGTCTAGCTATGTGACTCAGAAGGGAAGGGGGGATAAGAGGAGAGCAATAGTGATAGGGGACTCTATACTTAGGGGAACAGACAGGAGATTCTGTGGATGTGAAAGAGACTCCCGGATGGAATGTTGTCTCCCAGGTGCCAGGGTCAGGGACATCTCAGATTGGATCCACAGCATTCTAAAGGGGGAGGTTGAGCAGCCAGAAGTTGTGGTACACATTGATACCAACGACGCAGGTAAGAAAAAGGATGAGGTCCTGAAAAGTAAACATGGGGAACTAGGTAGGAAGCTGAAAAGCAGGACCTCAAGGGTAGTAATCTCTGGATTGCTGCCTGTGCCATGTACCAGTGAGGGTAAGAATAGGTTGATTTGGTGGATGAATGTGTGGCTAAGATTTGGTGCAGGGGGCAGGGTTTCAGATTTGAGGGTCATTGGGATCTCTTCTGGGGAAGATATGACCTGTACAAAAGGGACAGGTTATATCTGAACTGGAGGGGGACCAACATCCTTGCAGGCAGGTTTGCTAGGGCTGTTGAGGAGGGTTTAAACTAGTTTAGCAGGGGGATAGGAACCCGAGTGATAGGTCAAAGGATGGGGCAGTTGGTGCACAGGTTGATGCAGCGTGTAGAGAGACTGGGAGGAAGGATAAACATTTGATTGGGCAAAACTGCAGTCAGTTGGATCGGTTGAAGTGTGTCTATTTTAAAGCAAAAAATATCAGGAACAAGGGTGATGAACTTAGAGCATGGGTCAGTACATGGAACCTAGTGGCATTGCTAGTCAGAGACAGAATCACAACTGCAGAAAGGGAAGGTGTCCTGGAGGGAACATCTACTGAGTCAGTGTGGGTGGAGGTCAGAAACAGGAAGGAAGCAATTACTCCATTGGGAGTATTCTACAGAACCCCCCCCCCCCCCCCCCAATAGCAACAGAGACACTGAGGAACAGATCAGGAGGCAGATTTTGGAAAGATGCAGAAATAGCAGGGTTGTTGTAATGGGTGATTTCTACTTCCCTAATATTGGTTGACACCTCCTTCGTGCAAAAGGTTTGGATGGGGCTGAATTTGTTAGGTGAAGGACTAGAGGAGAGGACATTCTGGATCTGGTACTAGGCAATGAACCTGGTCAGGTTTCAGATCTCTCGGTGGGTGAGCATTTCGGAGACAGTGACCACAACTCCCTTACCTTTACCCTTGCCTTGCAGAGGGATAGGAGCAGACGGTTTGGGAAACTATTTAATTGGGGGAGGGGAAATTATGATGCTATTCAGCAGGAACTTGGGAGTGTAAATTGGGAGCAGATGTACTCAGGGAAATGCACAATGGAAATGTGGAGGTTGTTTAGAGATCACTTGCAGGGGATTCTGGATAGGTTTGTCCCATTGAGGCAGGAAAAGGATGATAGGGTGACGGAACCATGGTTGACAAGAAATGTGGAATATCTAGTGAAGAGGAAGAAAGAAGCTTCCTTAAGGTTCAGGAAGTAAGGATCAGACAGGGCTCCAGAGAATTACAAGGTAACCAGGAAGGATCTTAAGAATAGACTTAGGAGAGCTAGAAGGGGGCATGAGAAGGCCTTGGTGAGTAGGATTAAGGAAACCCCCAAGGTGTTCTACTTATATGTGTAGAACATCCAGGAGGATGAGTGAAGGTAGAACCGATAAGGGATAGAGGAGGAAACGTGCCTGGAAATGGAGGAGATAGGGGAGGTCCTTAATGAATACTTTGCTTCAGTGTTCACCTGTGAGAGAGAAAAATGTTTGTGAGAATGGCATAAAACAGGCTGATAAGCAAGAACACGTCGATGTTAAGAAGGAGGATGCACTGGAACTTTTGAAAAACATTAGCATAGGTATGTTCCCGGGACCAGATGGAATATATCCCAGGATACTATGGGAAGTGAGGGAAGTGATTTCTGAGCCCTTAGCTATGATCTTTGCATCCTCACTGGCCACAGGAGTACCACCAGATGATTGGAAGGTGGCAAATGTTATTCCTTTGTTCAAGAAAGGGAGTAGGGATAACTCTGGGAATTATAGACCAGTGGGTCTTGCTTCAGTGGTGGGCAAATTATTGGAAAAGATTCTCAGGGACAGGAATTATGAGCATTTGGAGAAGCATAGTCTTATTAGGGATAGTCTGGATGGCTTTGTGAGGGGCAGGTCGTGCCTCATGAGCCTGACTGAATTCCTTGAGGATGTGACAAAACACATCAATGAGGGTAGAACAATGGATGTGGTAGATATGGTCTTTAGCAAGGTGCTTGATAAGGTTCCCCACGATAGGCTCATTCAGAAGGTCAGAGGCATGAGATCCAGGGAAACTTGGCTGTGTGGATTCGGAATTGGCTTGCCCATAGAAGGCAGAGGCTGGTTGTAGATGGAGCGTATTCTGCCTGGAGGTCAGTGACCAGTGGTGTTCCGCAGGGATTATTTTGGGACCCCTGCTCCTTGTGATTTTTATAAATGACTTGGATAAGGAAGTGGAAGGGTGGGTTAGTAAGTTTGCAGATAACACCAAGGTTGGTGGTGTTATGGATAGTGTAGAAGGTTGTCGAGGGTTACAACAGGACATTGATAGGATGAAAAGCTGGGCTGAGAAGTGGCAGATGGAGTTCAACACAGAAAAGTGTGAAGTAATTCACTTTGGAAGATCGAATTTGAAGGCAGAATACAGGGTTAATGGCAGGATTTCTTAGCAGTGTGGAGGAACAGAGGGACCTTGGGGTCCAAGTCCATAGATCCCTCAAGGTTGCTGTGCAGGTTGATAGGGTTGTTAAGAAGGTGTATGGTGTATTGGCCTTCATTAGTCGGGGTATTGAGTTAAGAGCTGTGAGGTGATGTTGCAGCTCTATAAAACCCTGGTTGGACCACACTTAGAATGTTGTATTCCGTTCTGGTCGCCTCACTATAGGAAGGACGTGGAAGCTTTAGAAAGGGTGCAGAGGAGACTTACCAGGATGCTACCTGGATTGGAGAGCACGTCTTATGAGGATAGGTTGAGTGAGCTAGGGCTTTTCTCTTTGGAATGAAGAAGGATGAGAGGTGACCTGATAGATGTGTACTAGATGGTAAGAGGCATAGATCGAGTGGACAGCCAGAAACCTTTTCTCAGGGCAGAAATGGCTAACATGAGGGGGCATAATTTTAAGGTGATTGGAGGAAAGTACCGGGGGTATATCAGAGGTAAGTTTTTTTTACACAGAGAGTGGTGGCTGTGTGGAACGTGCTGCCAGTGGTGATGGCAGAGTCAGATACATTAAGGACATTTAAGAGGCTCTTAGATAGCCACATGGATGATAGAAAAATGGAGGTGTATGTTGGAGGGAATAGTTAGATTGATCTTACAGTAGGCTAAAAGGTCGGCGCAACATCGTGGGCTGAAGGGCCTGTACTGTACTATAATGTTCTATGTCTATCATCTAAACAAGGCTGGAACTGTGAGGTACAGAATACAACTGATGCTGGAAGTGAGAAATAAAAGGAAATGCTCAACAGATCAGCACCTGAGGAAAGAGAATATTAAGTTAATGTTACATGTTAATTGTCTTTCATCAGAACTGGTCAGTTCTGATATAAACAGGAAAGCCTGATTATCTGAAATTGTCGAATTCATTTTTGAGTCCTGAGGGCTGCGACGTGCCTAGACAGAAGATGAGGTGCTGTTTCCTGAGATTACGTTGAACTTCTTTGGGACAGATAGAGAGTGGGAGTGGGATGGAGAATTAAATTGATAGACAACCAAAAACATGGTGAAAGCTCTCTTTTGGACTGAACAGTATTTTGCAAAGCAATCATCCAATCTGCATTTGGTTTATTCACTGTAGACACATCCATATTGTGAACATAGAACGCCAAAACAATAAACTAGAAAAAGGGCAAGTGAATTGCTTCTACACCTGGAGGTCTGTTTGGGTCCCTGAATGGTAAGAAGGGAAGAGTCAAGAGTTGCATTGACGTGTGCTAATGAGAACGGGAGCAGTTGGTGGTGGGAATAAAAGAGAGTTGCAGAAGGATGAGTCCCTTTAAAATGTTGAAAGGAGAATTTAGCAGATAATTTGTCTGGTTGAACTCATTGAAGGTGGAGGAAATTACAAAGGATGGTCCATTAAATATGGTGAGGTGAAAGATGAGGACAAGGGGAAACCTATCCTTGCTCTAGTTGGGAGGAGGTGGGGGGGTGGGGGAGATTAAAAATGCGGTAAATGGGGCAGAGCTCTGGGAACCATGGTAGTGGGGAAGCAATGATTAAGGAAAAAGGAAGACATCCCAGAGCACTGAAATGGAAAGTCTAATTGTCAGAACACATTCAATGGAACCAAAGAAACTGGGAGAATGGAACAGCCCTTAACTAGATTCAGCCAACATCAGGCAGCTGAAAGAAGGAAGGTAATGCACAGTGCTGGCATAATGGTTTTTGGAGAGCAAATAACACTCAGACTTCATGACGTAGGGAACAGAATGTGTTCAGACTGTTTGGTTCAGGAAATGCACAATGCTTTTTCCAGTTCAGGAATGCATGGTCATCTCACTGCCATGCTCATGGAATGTCATCAACTGCCAAAGCCAGCTGCCTATACCTTTTCCTATATCTCTCTTCCCTCCTTTCAGAAGCTCCTTTAGGAGCAGAATAAGGAGATAATGAGTCAGACTTTAAGATTCATAAACAAAATGAGTTATTTACCCAGGACAATCTCCATTTCTGTGTGATCCTTCAGATGATATGTTCAGGATATCAAGGGTTCCAGCGATACTGGCTGGCTTTAATGCCCCCCTCCCCCACTATCATTATTCCAAGTGCCACAATAAATTACCAACAAAACAGATTGACTGATTGCTAATTTGAATGCTTGCACATGGCTAGTGAAGAATGGCTGCTCCAGACACCAAGAGAAGAAACAAACACCTCATTTTAAGCTGGAGGTCAATACACAAAGCACTTGCACAGCATCACCAAAACATATCTCCTCAACATTCATTCTGTTCCTGTTTGTGGCATCTTGCTATTCATGTTGGCTACCATTTGCCCTACATTACGTAAGTAACTGCAAATGTACTTTGTTCATTGTAACAATATGGAAGAGGTTTTAAAAAATGGAAATTCATTCTTCTATTCTGTGATTAGCAAAAAAATGTTAACAGTTTAAGTGGTGATATCTAAAGAATTTGTCAAGGGCAAGACCTATCAGTTGATTAAGTGATCAAACTAAACACCGGGAATTACAGTAATGAGTTGGCCTGGTCTGTGTTGCTCTATTGCCGGAGAGCATTTATTAACAAAACTCCGCTGGTCAGGCAGCATCTGTGGAGGCAGAGGGATAGTCAATGTTTTGGGTCGAGACCCTGCACCAGGACAAAGAGTAAAATGGGGAGATAGCCAGTAATAAAGAGGTGAGGGGGAAGAATGAGGCAGGAGCTGACGAGCGACGGATGGATTCAGGTGAGGAAGGGCTGATGGGCAAATGGAATCAGGTGGGAGAGGGGAAAGAAACTGGATAATAGGGAGCGGGGGGGGGGTCAGACAGGAGTGGGTGTGCAAGAGAATCTGGGTAGATCAGGAGGAGAGAGAAATAAACAAAGGGAGTGCAGATTACCTGAAACTGGAGAATTCAATGTTCATGCCCTTGGGTTGTTGGCTACCCAGGCAGAATATGAGGTGCCAGTTTGCGTTTGGCCTCACCTTGGCAGTGGAGGAGGCAGTGGACAGACAGGTCAGTGTGGGAATGGGAAAGGAAGTTGAAATGGCTTGAAGCCGGGAGCTCAAGATGGCCATTGTGGAACGCAGATGTTCGGCAAAGTGGTCACTTAGTCTGCGCTTGATCTCACCTGTAGAGGAGGCCACATTGGGAGTGCCAAATGCAATACACAAGTTGGAGGAGATGCATGTGAATCTCTGCCTCATCTGGAAGGGCTGTTTAGGGCCCTGGATGGTGAAAGGGAAGAGGTGTAGGGACAGGTGTAACATCTGCTGCAGTTGCAGGGGAAAGGTGCCTGGGGATGTGGAGGAGTAAACAGCCAGGAAGTCATGGAGAGAGTGGTCCCTTTGGAAAGCAGAAAGGGGATGGGGAAGGGAAAATGTGACCGGTTGTGGGATCGCATGGCAACTGGCAGAAATGTCGAAGAATGATGTGCTGGATGAATGATGGTAAAGACCAGGGGAACTCTACCTCTGTTCTGTCTGGGGGGAGAATAGAAGCAGAGGAGATGAAAGTGAGAGCTCCATCAACCACAGAAGAGGGAAAGCTACGTTTCCTGAAAAAGGTCATTTCGGATGTCCTGGAATGGGAAGCCTCATCTTAAGAACAGATGCGGCAGAGACGGAGAAACTGGGAGGAAGGGACAACATCCTTACAAGAGACAGGGTGGGAGGATATGTAGTCAAGGTAGCTGTGGGAGTCAGTGGGTTTACAGCAAATGTCAGTGGATAGTTTGTCTCCTGAGATTGAGCCAGAGACATCCAGAAAGGGGAGAGAGGTGTCAGAAACAGTCCAAGTGAATTTGAGGGCAGGGTGGAAGTTAGTAGTGAAGTCGACAACATTGACAAGTTCCACACAGGTGCAGGAGGCAGCAGCAAAGCAGTCATCGACATAGTGGAGAAAGAGTTGGGGAGTTGTGATAATTGGGTTGACAAATGGGGATTGGGTCTCCATTTATTGACAAACCATATTTATTGTACTCATTGCAGCTTGAGGGTCATTGTAATGGAAGGATAAGTACATCATGAAAGACTGAATGAACTATTTCTAAAATATACAAAGCGATTAAGTAACTAGTGTTCCTGAAGCCACTAAACAGAAATAACTCCATTACTGATTAGCATCTCAGTCTATAGCTTTATGATTAATACATAGGACCCTGTTGTCTTAGGACTCAAGATATCCTAATGCACAATGCATAAACAAACTGCTGAGTGAATTTGGCTGCATAACGTATTTAGCTCCTGGGCTTGTCACTGCAGTATTTCAGTTACGAATAAATCACAGACTCAAGACAGCTTGGGGAACTACAACATCTTTCAATTAGGTGATCCTCTCTGCAACTCAGAACTAACTTACTTTATCTCTTTCTTAGTTCTAAGAGTCTTTGACCTGAAATATTACTGTTTCTCTTGCTACAGATGCTGCCTGGCCTGCTGAGTGTTTCCAGCATTTTCTATTTTTATTTCAGTTTCTACAATTATTTGATTTTCAAACAAAAGAGCAGTTTGGAGTAGGTATCAATGGGAGAAGCAGAATTCTTATCTGAAGTTACCACTGTAAGATATGGTGAATGCTGGAAATCTCAGCAACATTTCTGGAAATGCTGATTTTCTGAAACTGTTGAACTGAGTGATTTTATTTTTTTATATTGATTGAGGATTAAATATTGCATAGGACAAGGCAATACATCATTGCTCTTCAAACCATCTCACTGGGAACTTTTATGTCTACCTAAGAGTCGATAGTGCTATGGTTTACTGACTCATCCAAAAAAAAGGCATATTTGGTAGTGCAGCACTCCTTTATTACTGCAGTGAAGTGTCAGCCTAGATGTGTATGTTCAAGTATATAGGGTCAGAGCTCGGATTCAGAGGTGAAAGCATTACCAACAGAAGGACCAAGTTCCTTCATCCACTAATCACTTACTCTCTCCTGCCCCAAGACCAACCACAAATTTAAGGATGTGGTTGCAATGGAGAGCGTGCAGAGGACATTCACCAGGATGTTGACTGGATTGCAACACTTTAGTTATGGGGAGATATTGGATTGGTTGGTCCAATATTGGAGTGAAGGAGGCTGAGGAGTGATAACAATAATGGTATATAAAATTATGAGAGGGATAGATAGAGTAGATCATCAGAATGTCTTTCCTATTGCAGTGGTCTCAAAAAGAAAGTAGGGTTAAGGTGAGAGGAAGGAGCTTTAAAGGGGATTGCAGGGGAAAGTTTTTGTTTTTCATTTTGTTTTTTTGTTTGTGCAGGCATAAATTATTTTCTAAATGGGGAGCAAATTAAGAAATCAGAGGTGCAAAGTGACTTGGGAGTCCAAGTGCAGGATTCTCTAAAGATTAATTTGCAGGTTGAGTCGGTAGTAAGGAAACACTCTCTCCTCACACATCAATTCCAATCCTTTCCACATACTTCTTTTCCACTGCTTTATGAATATCAGGAGCTCCATGTCTTGTATCCTTCATATTTTGTCCCGACTCAAACTGCATATATCTACTGTATTTACTCAAGACTCCTGACTGCTGTTCAGATTCTATGCACAGTTAACACCACCGTGAATTGCGTTACTGAATTAAAGTGAAGACACTAAAATGTCAGTTGGCAAAAAGAAAACAAAATCATTACCACACAGCAGATGTACAGGTACAGCACTGCTTGGATGGTGTTGGCTGTGCTGTGTAATAAATCAGGTCCTGAAGTCTCCATGCTGTAATAAGCAAAGACAGTGAAAGGGGAAAAAAAAACACCTATTGGCTCCTATCCAAAGTTTCATGTGCCAAACAAGGAGGTTACTACAATCCAGATAACACTACAGTGAAGAGCTGACCTCTCTGCACCTTCTGACTTAACAGTGCTTGAACAATGGATGCAATGCAGAACAAAATAGCTGCTAAAATTTGCTGCCATGCCACACTCAGGTAGCAATGCACCAGAACCAGCTCAAAGGTCATCAATGTGAAATGTCAGTTCAGCTTCTCCCTTTCCTGCCTGCCATGTTGAGTATTTCCTGCATATTCCCTTTTGATTTCAGATTCATTATAATTTGCTTTTTGACCAGAAATGATTCACAGAACACTACAGCACAGGAACAGCCCCTTCAGTCCATGATGTCTCTGTCAAACATGATGCCAAATTAAACTAAATCTTTTCTGCCTGTACAAGATCCATATCCCTCCATTCTCTGTACATTCATGTCTGTCTAAAAGCCTCTTAAATGCCACAATTGTATCAGCTTCCACCACTTCCCCCGGCAGCCCGTTCCAGGCACCTCCCACTCTGAGTAAAAGAAAACTTGCCCCGCACATCTCCTTTAAACTTTCACCCTTCTCACCTTAAATGCATGTTCTCTAGTATTTGACATTTCTACCCTGGGAAAAAGATCCTTACTACCTACCCAATTAATGCCTCTCATAATTTTATAGATTTCTATCAGGTTGCCCCTCAGCCTCCAACACTCCAGAGAAAACAACCCAAGTTTGTCCAACCTCTCCTTATAGCTCATACCCTCTTTTGTACCCTTTCCAAAGCCTCCACATCCTTCTTGTAATGGGGTGACCAGAATTGCACACAAAGCTCCAAATACGGCCTAACAAAAGTTTTATAGAGACGATAGCTTTTCTTGGTGTCTGCACCTGAACTTACAATGTGCAGGAAAGTAACTGCCGGAGGACTTTCCATCTGGATTTTCTTTTATTACTGGCACCTGCATCTGTGGTTAAGGTTTTTATTCTGTCATGTTTAATGACATTGCTTTTTTTTGTGTTATTGCTGTATTTGGAAACAAATAATGAGAAACAACCATCAGCTTCATTTAGATTGATCCATCAACACCAGCTGTCTTTGACTATTCAAACCCTGAAATGATTTTTTTCTATAATCAATCCATAGTATTAAATACGATTTTAAAATGTTACATAAAAGTCAACTTAATTATGCACATGGTTATAAGAAGCATTTAACCAGCTAATTGTCTAATTATGCTTTGTTAGGATAAGTGCCCATAAAGTAACAGTAACCACACTTCAGAGATAATTAATTGGTTGTGAAGCACTTTTCGACATCTCATGCTTATGAAAAATGCATGTTATTTCCATTCCTTAAAACACGAGTTTTTACTTTGGCCTTTCTGAACTCTGGGTATTGTAAATCCAAAGATCTCTCCAAATTGAACAGGTATTTGGCTTTAAATAAGCAACCAAAGAACACATATCCACATTGCCACTTCCACCCTACCCTCCCCCACCCGACCCCATCTGCCTATCACCCGTCCTCACCTGGATCCACCTATTGCTTGCCAACTCCTGCCCCACCCCTCCCCCTCATATCATCTCGTCTCCCCTCTACTCTTTCCGGACACAAAATGTCAACTTGTCCATTTCTCTCTACAGATGCTGCCTGACAGATGAAGTTTCTCCAGCAGTTTTTTTTGCTCCAGATTCCAGGATCTACAGTCCCTTGTGTCAACACATATTCATCAGAGTTTGGAACAATGAAATAACAGACATCTAACCAACGGTAGCTATTAGAAGAAATATTTTCTTCACTGCCCCAAAAACAATGAACTGAGCCACTGAATTTTAAGAAACCCTATTCAAACAGAGATTCAGTAGAGGAGCGGAATAATGTATTTTTTTAACCAAAGAAATATCAGTCTAGTTTTTTTTTTGAAGTTTTTGGTTTGCTTTTGTTTATTTTTTTTGATTTGGGGGTTCTCTTTTCATATAATTAAATTTCTTTTCAATTTTTTTTTGTATCACGCTCACTTAGCAAGCGAGCAGGAGGTCCAGATTATATGTTTGACTCCTTGTGAGTATATATATTAACTGCTATTATTGTTATCCCGATCTCTTTGCACCATATGTATAATCATTAATGTTATGTATATTAATTTGAAATTCAATAAAAAGATTGAAAAAGAAAGAAACAGAGATTCAGTCACACTAGGAGGTTTGGAAAGAACATTGAAGTAAAATGTTAAGAGGCTTGCACATTCTGAGATCTAAAATGTGCCTCAGCACACAAAGAAGGCATGCCCTCCTCATTATGGGTCATGAAATTATGATATTTACTCTGTTAATTCAAATTAACTTCCTTGCTGCAACTTCAGGCTGATGACTCCTGAAATACAGGTCTTATACACGACTTGATTACTGGCTCAATCATTCCACTCAACTCTGGAGGCTCAGGATGGAAACTATGAAACCATGGATAAAAACACAAAATGCTGGAAACAAACAGTATCTGTGGAAAGAGAAGTAGTTAATATTTTGGGTCTGGGACCCTTCATCAGAACTGAGAAAGAGAGAAAACTAGTTTTAGAATAGCAGAGCAGGTGGTGGTGGGGGAGGGAGGAATGGATAGAACAAAGAGAATATATCTGATAGTGCAAGACCAAATTTCTTCATTTGGCAGTTAAATAGCAGTGAAGATTGCAATCAACTTCTTCAATAGGAGTCTCCCCTGCTTGTGGCAAGATGGGGAGATATTTGGATAAATTAATAACCTATTTGCTTCAAATGTGGCCCCCAGTTGAAAGTTCTCCCTCAGTTTACAAACTCCTGTTTGCCCATGATCCCTTCCCCCAGTTTTCAATCTCTAGCATGCCCTAAATATGACATCTTCTCTTGCCCCCAACTCTCAATCCTTTTCCCACTGTGACCAATCACTTTTTCACCCACTGTGATCTCCTATCTTCCCATATCAGGTTCTCCTTCCCTGTCTCCCTCTTCACCAACCATTACCTACCTGTGCAAAAACAAAAATTAATCTGATTTTAACTGCTACTTAAATGTCATATCTGGTCTCACCCTATCAGAAATATTCCCTTTGTTCCACCTATTCCTGCCCTCTCTTCTCTGCTACCCAAAACCAACTTGTTTTCTCTTTTTCTCAATTCCGAGAAAAGATCCCACTTGATATGTTAACTGTTCCTATCTCCACAGAGGCTGCCTGACCTGCTGAGTGTTTCTAGCAAGTTCTGTTATTATTTCATACTTCCAGCATCTGCAGATCTGCAGTTTTCATTTACTATGAAACTCTAGTGTCTCACTGTCACAAATGATGGACTCTCCCTCCAGACTTCTGAAAACCTTCCATCCATCTTAATATTACCTTTGTGGTGTTCTTACAAGCCAGTCTTGTTGGTGTTGGGTGACAATTTTTAAGATTGAAAGAAGTTTGTCGGGCAGAATTGCAGATTAGATGAATTTCTTTCAGAATGTAATACAGTGTATGAATAATTTGAGACTTGGCGTGTTAACTGTTGTATATTTAGTAGGAAAGCAATGACTCTGTATTGCCCAATAAAACTATTATCACTATGGCAGGATAATATAAGTCAAAGTAAATACAGGACAATCTTTTATCATCCAGTAATTCTTATCCATCTATGTAAACAATTCTATATATTTGGTCACAATGAATGAAGCTGTTGCTTTAATAGTACATGCTCAAGAATATTTCTACAATTCCCACACCAATTTTTCAAATGACTGTCATCACAATCCAAAACGTTATTGCTAAAATATCTTTTTCTTCTGCTTATAATATTTTCCTTAATTTCCTCTCTGGTTCAATTTTTACTCTCTCAATGTATTTTCATTTGTTCTCTGGTCTTTGCTTTTATCTTTACATTCATAATGTATGTTATTTCATTCTGTCTGGTTTTCTCTGTTGTTTTTTTCACAAAGACCTTAATTATTAGGCAGTCGCTCATGACTGAGGTGACTTGCTTCCACTCTGATTTTTTGGATTCTGAGATGACTGGTGTGGCCAATCACTGTTAGAACAGGAGGTGCCTCATGGTGTGGGTGCATGGATAACATGTAAGGTGATGTGCACCCTCTGCTGTTCTAACTGGGCTTCACTGTGGTCCTGAAGCTTGGAGTTGAGACTCTCAGTGCCTTCCTGGTTGTTCTTTCTGCACTCTAAGCAATCACTAACAAGAGATTCCCAGGAGTGAGAGGAGATGTTGCATTTCCTTTTTCCCAAGCAGGCTTTCAGAATGTTCTTCAATCTTTTCCTGAGGGGATACACCATTGGTTATAGCATTCACAAGGTCCCACTGGCATTATTGCAGTGTTATCAATTAATTTCCCAAACATTTGTAGCATAAGTACAGTGAAGAATTTGATAAAAAGGGCAAATCATATTATTTGTAATGAAGTACCCTATTTCTGTCAACATGCAGGGTTATAATTCACATTCTCAAGAAATTGTAGCATAAACGTATTGAAGAGTGATAATAAGGCAAATCAGGCTTTTCAAAGTGAGAGGCACCAATGCAGTCTCCGCAAAATCCTCCGAGTTCACTGGAAGGAAAAGCAGATTATCATGAGCGTCCTCTCCCAGAGGAACATCCCCGATCTTGAAGCCCTGGTTATTCTCAGTCGATTAGATTGGGCTGGCCATGTAGTTCACGTGCCCAACACCAGACTCACAGACTCCCTATTCCAAGATCTTTCATGGGAGGAGATCACCAGGCAGACAGTGAAAAAGATTCAAGAACATGAGCACAAGGGGGACACAAGAGATTCTGCAGATGCTGGAATCTGGAGCAACACACACAAAATGCTAGAGGAACTCAGCAGGTCAGGCAGCATCTATGGAGGGCAGGTCAGGCAGCATCAGTTGACATTTTGGGTTAAGACCTTTCATCAGGACTAGAAGGGAAGAGGGCTTTTCTTTGAAAGACTGCAACATCCCCACTGCCTCCAGGGAATTTCTGGCTCATGACCACTCAAAGTGGAGAAGGGGCATTTGGGAAGGTATCAAGAACCTCAAGGCCATACATTGGAAGCATTCAGAAGCTCTGCACATTGTACAAGGAGCGCAACACCTTACAATCTACCTACCCACTAACCCCATTAGCCATCTCTTACCCTATATCTGGAAGAGTCTGCAGCTCCCATACTGGCCCCATTGGCCACAAAAATGGAGTGGAAGGAAGCCACGCTCTATGATAAAGAAGAATAAGGCACCATTTTTTTAATATAGGATATCTTTATTAGTCACATGTAAATTGAAACACACAGTGAAATGCATCTTTTGCATAGAGTGTTCCGTGGGCAGCCCGCAAGTGTCGCCACGCTTCCAGCGCCAACATAGCATGCCCACAACTTCCTAACCCGTACGTCTTTGGAATGTGGGAGGAAACCGGAGCACTTGGAGGAAACCCATGCATTCACATGGGGAGAACGTACAAACTCCTTACAGGCAGTGGCTGGAATTGAACCCAGGTCGCTGGTGCTGTAGTAGCGTTACGCTAACTTCTACACTACTGTTTTCATTAGCTTCGCGGTCAGTAATGACTTGAGATGGATCACAGGCAAAAAGCAACAATGGTGACTAAACAACATTCCACAGATTGCTGGGAATATTGACAGCTATTTAGAGGGAATATAGAGGAGATTGACAAAAATGTTCACAGAAGTATAGAGGTCAACTTACGAAAGAATTATTGGCTAGGCTGATGTTGTTTCCCTTTAGAACCGAGGAGGTTAAGGAGAGATTCAATCAAGAGGCATTAAAATTATGGCTAAAGGAACTATTCTGTTCTGCAGAGATGTCAATAACTTGGGGACATAGGTCCAAGGCAGTTACAGAAGGATTACAGGGGTGTTGAGGAAGGTTTTTCAACTGAACTGTTAGGGTTTGGAACTCACTGCCTGAAAGTGTGGTTAAGACAGTCGTCCTCATTGCATTTTAAACAAAGTACCTGCATATAATCTGTAGAGCCAGAGAGTGGAATATGTAAAGTAGATATAGTTACAATACTTCATTTTTAACCATATAGATACAATGGGCTCTTCTGATGCTGATAAGTTCTGTGGGTTAAAAATATGTCTGCACCAAAAAATTCCAGAAAGAAAAGTGTTGCAGAGACAAAAATCACACTAGCGCAGCATTAACTAATTATACACGTACTTCTGGAGCAAGTTGTGCCATTTATTAGTCTGGTATGATCTTTATGGCACAGATTTTCTGGCACCCAACTCACCCAAATGGCATCAACAGAAAGAGGTTTATAAAATTAAGAGAAGCATTGATAGGGTAGACAGTCAGAATCTTTTTCCCAGGGTAGAAATGTCAAGTACTAAAAGACAAGCATTTAAGGTGAGAGGATGCACGTTTGAAGATGTGTGAGGTAAGTTTTTTTTAAATTATAGAGTGGTAGGTGCCTGGAGCGGGCTGCCAGGGATAGTGGTGGAAGCTGATACAATTATGGTGTTTAAGAAGCTATTAGATAGACACATGAATATACAAGGAATGGAAGGATATGGATCATTAACAGACAGAAGAGAATTGGTTTAATTCGACATTGTGTTTGGCACAGACATCATGGGCTGAAGGGCCTACTCCTGTGCTGAACTATTCTATATTTTATAATAACAGTAGTAAAATGTCCAAAATTCACCTCAGGTGAGATAATCAATTGCACTGGTTGAATCGTGAGTGGTCCTATCCCTTCAGAGAAGAACCATCTTTTAATAATGCTGAAGTCTGAAAATGAGTGTAATTTATAAGATCAGATGCACCTCTCTTGCATTCACAAATAGAGTGCTGCACTCTGTGCCAAACAAGCCCCAAGTAGCCCTATGTAACTGCGATCCCAGTCAGCAAATCCCCGGGTTGTTTCAGCAGGATACTCCTCAATACTAATTGATAACAAAGGCTGCCAATGTTCAGCAAGTCTGAAATGTGAAGAAAACAGAAAGACTTTGGACAAAAGCAGTGGTCCAAAAACACCTCCCCCCTCCTCTTTTCCTTAGAGCTCTGACCCCAGGAAGCAATCCTTAGAGGATCACACCATAATACAATCAGCTCTCTTTCAGTTACTGTGGAGTGTCGGTAAGGGATGAATACATATTAAAATAATGGGTGGGAGTGCAAGGATCCTCCCAGGAACCAGCAAAGGCTTCTAAAGAACAGTGTGTACAGGAAGATGCATTTGTTATTAAAAAAAGTTGTTTGATTTACATATAAAGAATATTTTCAAATTAAAACATCATTATTCTTGTCCGGGATGCATTCTAGCCCCCAAAGCTGCCACCGATCCTGGAAGCCCCCCTGAGAGCCAGTGGTCAACAGTGCACACTCCTCCTCCAGGAATGCCCATATCCTCAGAAGAGTGACAGACCTCTTGACAGCTAACTGCCTGGACCTGTGATTAGCCACCTCAGCCAGGCCCAAGTGCGGAATGACAAGGAGGTCCCCACGAAACTGCACTTAAGGTAGAAAGTTAAGCAGCCAGCATAATCAAAGACCCCACCCACCCAGGCCATTCTCTCTTCTCTCCTCTGCCATCGGGGAGAAGATACAGGTGCCTGAGGGCACATACCACCAGACTCAGGGACAGCTTCTACCCCACTGTAATAAGACTATTAAACGGTTCCCTTATACAATGAGATGGACTATGACCTCATGATCTACCTTGTTGTGACCTTGCACCTTATTGCACTGCACCTTCTCTGTAGCTGTGACACTTTACTCTGTACTGGTATTGTTTTTACCTGTACTACATCAATGCACTCTGTACTAACTCAATGTAACTGCACTGTGTAATGAATTGACCTGTACGATCGGTATACAAGACAAGTTTTTCACTGTACCTCAGTACAAGTGACAATAATAAACCAATACCAAGTTGCCTGTGTATGGAAAGGCATGTACCTCCATGAATGCCTGCCCATTTCAGAGCCCTGCAATGCAGCCAAACAACACTTTCCAGATGTGAATGCAAAACACGCATTGACTAAATATCAAAGCTTCCCCAGATGAGTTTTTTTTTCTATTTCTGCAGTGCAGCAGTGAAGAACAAAGTGTCACGAGGTATATCCCAGCTTAGACAGCCTGCAATGATCACAGACAGACCTCATGTAGCATACAAATATGCTTGCAAGGTTCCAAAGTTAAAGTCAGGCTCAACCTCACTCTTGTAAACCTTGCCACAGGATCAGCCTAGGAATGCCCTGCTCTGCGTTCCAACCAAATGCAGAGACATTATCATGATGTGTTGCATGCTACGTAATCTCGTCAATTGAAGGCAGCAGCCAGTCCCAGTCTCAAAAGGTTAGGGCCCATGGGTTAGGACCCAGTCAGCAAACTGGATTCCATAGGAGGCAGAAGGTGATGGTAGACGGTTGTTTTTGTGATTGGATGACTATGTCTGTTGGTGCTCCACAGGGGTCAGTGCTGGGACCTTCGCTGTTTGTAATGTACATAAATTATTTGGATGTCGATATATGTGGCATGATCAGTAAGTTTGCAGATGACACGAGGATTGGTAGGAGTTGACAGTGTTGAAGGCAGTCTTAGGCTACAGGGTGATATTGATGTGTTGGTGAAATGAACTGAGAGACAGTTGATGGACACAGATTTAGGGTAAGAGGCAAGAGATTTAGAGGGCATTGGAAGGGTACCTTTTTCACCCAGAGAATAGCGGATACCAGAAGTGTACTGGCAGAGAGTGATGGAAGCAGAGTCACTGACAGCATTTCTGAGGAATCTAATTGTGCAATTGAATCAACTAGGCATTGAAGGCTAAGGGTGAAGTACTGCTGCCACAAAACAACAAATTTCACAACATACGTCAGTGATAATAAAGCTGATTCTGGAAGTTGGGATTAAGATGGACGGAAGTCCACTGGTTGGTGGGGACCTGGTAGGCTGAATGTCCTGCTTCCATGTTGTAAGACCTGAAGCCTGTGATCTCTGACACTGACCTGGAGGAGCAATAAGAGCAGAATGAAGGCAGTGGCTGGCAGAGGGAATGTCCTTGCTCTCCATCCATATTGTTATCTCCCAGCTGAGAGAAAGAGGCAGGTCTGCCTGTTCAGGTCTTAGGAGACTCCTAGGGGTGATGCTTCTCATAAAGAGCCTGCTAAATCATAGTCCCCAAAGCAAACCAAGTAACATCCCCCACACTCCATTAGTCACCAACAACACCGTGGACCAATAAATATATGGAGATTCCAGATGGCACTAAACCAACCCTCATATGCTGCTTTGCCAATCCATCTCTACTGATCATACAACATCAAAATAATAATCCCCAATTCAAATACTGAAAAAGCTTGCTACCACTGCCTACAATTGGTGTGAAACTAATCCTGACACTTTTGTTAGGATACATACTTTATTTGTGCATTGCTTGATTGAGTGAGGATTCTCATAAGACCATAAGACAGAGGACCCAATCTATGCCTCTCATAATTCTGTACACCTCTTTCAGGTCCCTCCTCAGTCTCCTCTGCTCCTAGGAAAACAAACCATCGTATTCAATCTCTCCTCATAATAGTAGTTTGTATATTCTTCTCGTGTCTGCGTGGGTTTCCTCCGGGTGCTCCGGTTTCCTCCCACATTCCAAAGACGTATGGGTTAGGAAGGTGTGGGCATGCTATGTTGGCGCCGGAAGCATGGCGACACTTGCGGGCTGCCCGCAGAACACTACGCAAGAAGATGCATTTCACTGTGTGTTTTCATGTACATGTGACTAATAAAGATATCTTATCTTGTCTTATAACTGAGACACTCCTGCAACATCTTGGTGAATCTCCTCTGCAGCCTCACCAGTGTAATCACATCCTTCCCATTATGCGGTGACCAGAATTGCATACAATATTCCAACTAACTGATGTCTTATAAAGTTGTACCAAGATCTCTCTGCTCTCACTTTCTTTGCTCTGGCATCTGCAGTTTTGTGTTCTTAAACACATACATGGTCTTCTTGTGAGCATCGCTATTAAGTGCATTGTCATTAATAGCTCATTTCCACATGCTCAATAAATCCTCAAAAGTTTTCATTAAATGCTGTGAAACCGATAATTTTGAAGAGTCGCCTGTAAGTACCAGTGGGGATAATAATACCTTTATGAACTGGAGAGTGCAACTACAAATTTGAGTCGATGAAAGGGACATTGACTGAACTGAGCATTGTCAGCACCCATGTAAAGGATGAGTTGGGTTCCAGGCAGGGCTTATGGCATTACAGCAATTAATGCTATTGCCTCACAGCTTCAAGGACCCAAATTCAATCCTCATCTCTAGGGCTGTTTGTGTAGAGTTGATACATTCTCCATGACCACCTGGGTTTCCCCTCAGACCACCTTCTCAGGCAGTGCATTCCAGATTGCAACCATCCAACTAAATATACTCGTAGGTGAATTATCCTACTGAAGGTAAGTTGCAAAAGGGGTTTATGGCATATTCAAAGCAGGACTACAAGGAAATAAGGAGGGGGAATGGGACTAATGGGATTGCTGATGAACTACATGGCCTCTTTCTATGTTGTGTTAAGTAAATTGGGAAAGAGCATCATGAAATTGGATTCATCACCTGATAAGTAGCTAGTCTCCAGAACTGAAGTGTGCTTACAATGTGTGAAGTACTGTTTAAAATAAATGAAAAGTACTATGATGTTGGAGGAACTCAGCAGGCCAGGCAGCATCCATGGAGAAAAGCAGGTATTCAACATTTCGGGTCAGGACCCTTCTTCAGCACCATAGTGTTTTTCATCTAGATTCCAGCATCTGCAGTCCTTTATTTCTCTACTGTTTAAAGTAGCTTCACTGGCAAGACTGCAATTTTCAGCCAGGATTTGAGAGAGCATCAACGTAACCAACTGTTTCAATGTTTACTCCAGCATGAGTATTAACTTTAAATCACCATCACATTTCATAGCAAGTGCCGTCTTTCCCAATCAATACTTAGCACATTTGATTTTGGGGTGCAAGTCTTTGGAAGTCTCTTCCTCAAAGGGTAGTGGGTGCAGTCTTTAGATTCTTTATAAGTGAGGGGGTGGGGGTGAAATGTTACCATGAGTGGATAGGAACACAATGTAGGCCACACTCAGATCAGCGATAATTGAATTAAATGGTGGAGTAGTCTTGAGGGGCCAAGTGACTTACTCCTGCTCCTAATTTGTAGACTTGCATGTTACATTTACCAGGGAATGAAAAGAAGCAATGTAGCTTTAAACTATCCTTAATTATCAGTGTATTTGCATTTAACATTGGAAACAATCCTGCTTACTCACCAAGCTCGATACAGTACAAGTGACACAGAGGGGTAAGTTGTGTTACTTGTACTGTATTAAGCTGAAGTTGAAATACAGTGATGGATGGGCTTTGAAATAAATTTATGAAGGGGTGTTTTATAGACATATGTTACTGTTTCAGAATGAACCTGCTGAGTATTTGCAGCTTTTCTTGTTTTTGTTCCAGATTTCCAGCAAACATATTTCTGTTGTGTATTAGCACATCACATCGCTAACATATTCAACAAAGGGCGAACTTCCTCCCCAGAGAATGCAAGGATTTCAATGAACACCACCACAGGGAAAAGACTGTTGTCAGGAGAATGGTAAATAGACTCTTTATTTGATTTGATCCAATCCATTTAGTTTAAATATGTTTAATTGCTTTTGTGCCTTCTTTTTTAATAAGTCTAACTGTTTTAATATTAACCTTATCAATATCACTTCTAGTTCTGAAGAGTTTCTAGATGACTTTGCAAGTCTATGAATGCGAAAGACAACAAAAGTCAATCTCAATGACGGCTCGGACTGCCAGCGAATCTAAGGACAGGCTACTTTTTGAGTCCAGGTGGCTGCTTGCACTGCACTGCATTAGACTGTCCGAGACCACAGTGATGGACTAGGAGCTACCCCTCATCATCTTGGACCACAGTGGGAGAAAGTGTGGTTCAAGGACATGCAGCCAGGTTCATTAAATCAGGCTGACATTAGGAGGTTGTTACAGATCTTTGCACTGTGTGAATGATGTGGTTTCTGTAACTGTTCTATTTACATTGGAGCAAATTGGTGCCATCATTAAGGTAAGGCATTTATTTGTTTATCATCCAGCATGGGAGCAAAATAATTCTCTGTTTTCAAGAGAGAATCAAATTCTTTCAGTGAAGCAAAGGTAGAACAGAGGTGCATCAAGCCGAGCTGCTACCTCACAGCTCCAGTGCTGCCTGTGACTGGGTTGGTTTCCTTTGCATGCTCTAGTTTTCTCCCACATCACAAAGATGTGCGAGTTGGTAGGTTAATTGGCCACTGTAAAATGGCCCTTGTGTGTATGTGAGCGGTAGAATCTGGGAACGAAAATCAATAAAACTGCAGATGCTGGATGTCTGAAAAAAATAATAAGTGCTGGAAGCACTCAGCAGATCAAGCAGCACCTGTGGAAAGGGAAACAGAATGAACATTTTAGGTCGAAGACAAAGGGTCATGAACCTGAAACATTAACTCAGTTTCTCTTTCCACAGATGCTGTCTGATCTGCTAAATGTTTCTAGCAGTTTCTGTTTTTATCATAGTAGAATCTAGGAGTGGTTAATAGGAATGTTGGGAAGAAGAAATGGGATTATTGCAAATGGGTGCTTGATAGTTGGTATGGACTCAGTGGGCTGAAGGGCCTGTTTCTATTTTGTATTTTATCACAGAGTCACAACGTCATATCTTTGAAATTTAATGACTATACAATCCACGTGACCACCATATCCAGTGAATACGTACAACTGGATAAATACTAGAGGATAAATACAATTGGATCAAATACTAGAGGAGATGCATTTAAGGTGAGAGGGGGAAAAGTTTAAAGGAGATGTGCAGAGAGTGGTAGGTACCCGGAATGGGCTGCCAGGGATAGCAGTGGAAGCAGATACAATAGTGGCAGGATATGGATCATGTACAGGCAGAAGAGATTTAGTTTAATTCATCATCATGTTCGGCACAGACATTGTGGGCCAAAGGGCCTGTTCCTGTGCTGTTCTATGGAAGTACAGTGATTAATTCATAAATGATTGGCTATGTGGCATGAAATCAGTCTTTCAAACGAGCTAGGAATCACCAGTAGCAGCTCAGATATTTACAAAGCCAATGACCACTGGAAGTTAATCTGCATGAAAGTACCAAATGCAACAGGAGTCAATAAACAACGCAACTTTAAAACCAAAACCAACATCAAAGTTACAAGCAAGGACCATAAACCTCCAACTTCCACCCACCTCTCTATTCCTAATGTGGAAGGTTTTAGAGGATTTAATGCAGGTACTGCATTCACAAACACAAGAACATCTGAGTGGTCAACCTGAGAGGCAAAGCATCTAATTAATACATTTAAATTGTACCCCCACAGTGCAAATGGGGGATAGGTATAAAATTCACTGCTGTTCATATTTCTCAGGGGTCAGCAAGAGCTGGAAGTGTGAGAGCTGATGCCTCTACAATGTGAACGCCTCTTCTAGGACACCCCAGGACTACTGATGAGTTTGGCCTCCTCCAGACTTAATTGCCACCCTCTCCACCTGGCCCTCACAATTCTAGGCCCAGAAGCTGTCCGCCTCAACCAGAATCTTCAATAATTCATGAGCAGTTTGGTTCCCTGCTGCTTTCTGCAAGAACTGCAGACTGCCCACACTCGTGCTTACAGGCTCACTCAACCCTGAACCTTTCAGACTGCCACCTCCAATTTGTGCAGGCAGAGGAGACACCTTGGGATCTGAATGCTAAATAAAAGATCCTAGAGTCACCACATTGGAAAATTTCCCAGACACACTGATGGCAACAACTCTCTACCCTCAAGTGGTAATCCCTCGTCCCCCTGGTTGTGAACCTTCCACCAAGCACCACAGCCCACCAGCTTTTCCACGTCTCCACTGCCTGGTCCATCCCCAAGACTGTGGCCTCTCACTGCTGGGCTGCCATTCTGAATGCTGACCAGGCTGTTATTTTTCTGGCTGGATTTCAGGCAGGACATGTGAGAGAGCTCCTGCCATTGAATTTGTAATTATGTTGTCATCTTCCAAGGTTCCTCTGCCATTTACCAAGTATCTCCAAGCCTAGAAGCACATAATTCACTGTCCAAGTACTACCCTGTATTTTCCTCAGTATCAGGGTCTTGGCCAATGACAGTAAATGGTGATTTTCATGCTTCCATAAGGAAGGAATATCAGAGTACTTTTCTAGAAGGAGACAGCAATGTCAAGACAGCTTAACCTTACATACTTTGTTTATTTATGCATTTTTCTGGTCTGGGCTTATTGCTCAGGCCAGCATTTGTTGTCTGTCCCTAAATGTCTTTGAGAGTGTTGGTGCACCACCTTCTTGAACCATTGCAGTTATTTTGGTGAAAGTACTCCCACAGTGCTATTGGATAGGGAGTCCCAGGATTTAGATCCAGCAACAACAAAGGACATGATATGATTTCGGGATGAACCTACAGGTGGTGGTGTTTCCACATGCCTGATGCCTTTGTCCTTCTTGATGGTATAGGTCGCAGGTTCAGGATTTGCTGGTGGAGTAACCCAGGTGTGTAAATACAGTGCATTTTGACATATTGCAGCTACGGTAGTATAGCGGTTCGTGTAACGCTTTTACAGCGCCAGCAACCCAGGTTCAATTCCGGCCACTGTCTATAAGGAGTCTGTAGATTCTCCCCAGGCCTAGGTGTAGTTTCCTCCGGGTGCTCCAGTTTCTTCCCACATTCCAAAGACATACGGGTTCAGAAGTTGTGGGCATGCTATGTTGGTGCTGGAAGCGTGGCGACACATGGGCTGCCCCCACAACACACTACGCAAAAGATGCATTTCACTGTGCGTTTCGATGTACATGTGACTAATAAAGAAATCTTATCTTATCAGCTGTGGAGAGAATGAATGCTTAGGATGGTTGATGGGGTGTCAGTCAAGTGATCTGCTTTGTCCTCAATGGTGTCAAACTTCCTGAGACTTGTTGGAGATCCATTCATCCAATCATAGGGAGAGTATTCCATCATGCCCGATTTGTGCCTTGTGGATGGTGGAAGTTTATTAGGGTGTCAGAAGATTAAATACTTGCTGCAGGATACACAGTGGACATGGTACTTATGTGGCTGCTCCAGTTGAGTTTATCATCAGTGCAGACCCTTGGGATGTTGATGGTTGTGTTAATTATCTATACTGTCTTGCTGGAAATGGTCATTGCCAGGCAATGCCACTTACCAGCCCATCTCCTAATGTTATCAAGGTTGTGTTCCATGAAAGCACTGACTGTTTCATTTATTGAAGATATGTAAATGGAATTGAACACTGTTCTTTGAGTCACAGATTTAGACAGCATGGAAACAGCCCCTTTAGCCCAACACATCCAGGCCAACCAAGTTGCCTAACTGAGCTGGTCCCATCTGCTTGTATTTGGCCCATATCCCTCTAAAACTTAACTGTCCATGTACCCATCCGAATCTCTTGAAAACATTGTACTCACACACACTACTATCACTTCCTCTGGCAGCTCATTTCACATACCCACCACCTTGTGTGAAAAAGTTGCCGCTCAGAACCCCTTAAAATCTTTCCCCTCTTACCTTAAATCTATGCCCTCTAGTTTTAAACTCCCCTACCCTGGGAGAAAAACCATGACCATTCACCTTTCTATGCCCCAGATAATTTTATATACCTCAATAAGGTCACTCCTCAGTCTCCTATGCTTCAGGAAAAACAGCCGCAGCTTATCCAGCCAATTCTTGTTCTCAGTGCCCTGACTGCTGAAAGCAAGCATGCCAAAAGCCACCTTCACCACCATCTACCCGTGTTGCCACCTTCAGAGAACTATGTACTTGTATTGTGCATATCCTCCAATCTGAAAAACAACCCTCCACTACCACCGTCTGACTCCTACCACCATGCCAATTTTGTATCCAATTGGTTAGCTCACCCCAGATCCCATGTGATCTAACCTTCAGGACCAGCCTATCATGCAAGACCTTGGGCATGTTAAAGTCCATGTGCAGAACATCTACTACCCTGCCCTCATCACTCTTCTCAATCGCCTCTTTAAAAAGAACTCAATCAAATTCATGAGACACGATTTCCTATTCACAAAGCCATGCTGACTATCAGAAACAGATTCATTATCACTGACATATATCGTGAAATGTGCTGTACAGTACAAGACATAAAGACATAAAAATTAATGTTACAAAAAATAAATTAATAATTCAAAAGAGGAAAAATGAGGTAGTGATCATAGGTTCATGGACCATTCAGAAATCTGATGGCAGAGAGGAAGAAGCTGTTCCTGAAAATTTGAGTATGGGTCTTTAGGCTCCTGTACCTCCTCCCCAGTGGTAGTAATGTGAAGAGGGCATGTTCCAGGTGGTTATGGTCCTTAATGATGGATGCCACCTTCATGAGGGACCACCTCTTGAAGATGTCATCAATGGCAGGGAGGGTTGTGCCCACGATGGAGCTGGCTGAGTCTACAACCCTCTGCAGCCTCCTGCGATCCTGCACATTGAAGCCTGCATACCAGGTGGTGATGCAACCAGTCAGTATTCTCTCCATCGTACATCTGTAGAAATTTGCAAGAATCTTTGGTGACATATCAAATCCCCTCAAAGTCCTGATGAAATCCCCTCAAAGTCCGGCGTGCCTTCTTCTCGATTATATTGATGTGTTGGGCCCAAGATAGATCCTCTAAGATGCTGACACCCAGGTACGAAGCTGCTCACCTTTTCCACCACTGACCCCTCAATGAGGACTGGTGTGTGTTCTCCTGACTTCCCTTTCCTGAAGTCCACAATCAATTCCTTGGTCATGCTGATGTTGAGTGCGAGGTTGTCCCTAATCTGTCCTTGCTTTTCCAAATCCAGTTAGATCTTGTCACTCAGAATCCCCTCTCATAACTTCCCCACCACTGATGTTATGCTTACTAGCCTGTAGTTCCCTAGCTTATCCTTGCAGCCCTTTTTAAATAAAGGCACAACATTAGCCACCCTCCAGTTTTCCAGTATCTCACCTGCGGCTAATGATGATACAAATATCACTGATGATTTCACAACCCTGCTTCTGCCATTATCGTGGAAGGGAAGTCACCAATGAAGCAGCTGAAGATGCTTGCATCTACATCACTGCTCTGAACAATTCTCTCAGTGATGTCCTGGGGCAGGAATGATAGATCTCCAACAACCACAACCATTTTCCTTAGTGTAATTTATTTAATTTAATTTGACCTGCTGAATTCCTCCAACAGTTTGTTTTTTTTTTGCTTCCTTTGTGTAAGGAATGGCTTCAAGAATGTTTTCCCCTTGATGCCCAGTGACTTCAGTTTCACCAGGGATCCTTGATGCTACATTCAGTTAAATGACGTCAAGGGCAGTCACGCTCATCTCACTTCTGGAATTCAGCCCTTTAGAGTGCCTAACGCATTCCGTGCACGTTTTGAACATAAGGGGATTGGTATGAAACCACTCACTCCGACAGCCTCCAATGAACCTAAACTCATGGTCACCGTCAAGGATATAAGATCAGTCTTCCAGAGAGTGAACTCGCGGAAAGCATCTGGCCCCAATGGTGTCCCTAGCCATGTCCTTAGATCCTGTGCAGATCAGCTGGCGGGGGTATATGCAGACATTTTTTAACCTCTCACTGCTTCAATCTCAGGTTCCCACCTGCTTTATAAAGACCACTATAATCCCAGTACCTAAGAAAAACAAGGTAAACTGCCTTAATGATTACCACCCGGTGGCTCTAACATCCACCATCATGAAGCGCTTTGAAAGGCTGGTCGTGGCACACATTAACTCCAGCCTCCCAGAAAACCTCGACCCACTGCAATTTGCCTACTGTCAAAACAGGTCTACGGCAGATGCCATCTCCTTGGCCCTACACTCATCTTTGGAGTGTCTAGACAGTAAAGACACCTACGTTAGACTTTTTTTAAATTGATTACAGCTCGCCATCAATACTATAATTCCAAGCAAATTCATCACCAAACTCCAAGACCTGGGACTCAACACCTCCCTCTGCAACTGGATCCATGACTTTCTGACGAACAGACTACAATCAGTGAGGATAGGCAGCAACACCTCCGGCAGGCTTATTCTCAACATTGGTGCCCCACAAGGCTGTCCCCTCAGCCCCCTACTCTAATCTTTGTACACTCATTACTGTGTGGCCAGATCCTGCTCTAACGTCATCTACAAGTTTGCATGTGATACCACCGTAGTGGGCCGTGTCTCAAATAACGATGACCATAAGACATAGGAGCAGAATTAGACCATTTGGCCTGTCCGGTCTGCTCTGCCATTCGATCACGGCTGATTTATTTTTCCCTCTGAACCCCATTCTCTTGCCTTCTCCCTGTAACCTCCACTTTAAAAATACCCAATGACTTGGTCTCCAAGCTGTCTGTGGCAACGAATTCCACAGACTCACCACCTTCTGGCTAAAAAAATTCCTGCTCACATCTGTTCTAAAGTAAGTCCTTCTATTCTGAGGCTGTGCCTTCTGAACCTAGGCTCTCCCACTACTGGAAACATCCTTTCCATGTCCAATCTATCCAGGCCTTTCAATATTCAGTAGGTTTCAATGAGATACCCCCGCATTCTTCTAAACTCCAGCAAGTACAGGCCCAGAGCCATCAAATGCTCCTCAAGTATTAACCCTTTCATTCCCAGGATCATTCTTGTAGACCTCCTCTGGACCCTCTCCAATGCCAGCACATCCTTCCTTAGATACGAGGCCCAAAACTGCTCACAATACTCCAAATGTGGTCTGACCACTGCCTTATAGAGCCTCAGCATTACATCCTTGCTTTTATATTAAATGAATGCTAACATTGCATTTGCCTTCCTTACTACTGACTCAACCTGCAAGTTAACCTTTAGAAATATAGAAAACTTACAGCACAATTCAGGCCCTTCGGCCCACAAAGCTGTGTGGAGCATGTGCCTACCTCAGAAATTACTAGGCTTACCTATAGCCCACTTTTTTCTCAGCTCCATGTACCTATCCAAAAGTTTCTTAAAAGACCCTATTGCATCCACTTCCGCCACCGTTGCCGGCAGCACATTCCATGCACTCACCACTCTCTGAGTAAAAACTTACCCCTGACATCTCCTCTATACTTACTCCCCAGCACCTTAAACCTGTGTCGTCTTGTGGCAACCATTTCAGCCCTGAGGAAAAGCCTCTGACTATCTACCCGATCAATGCCTCTCATCATCTTATAAACCTCTATCAGGTCCCCCCTCATCCTCCGTCGCTCCAAGGAGAAAAAGCCAAGTTCCCTCAACCTGCTTTCATAAGGTATGCCCTGCAATCCAGGCAGCATCCTTGTAAATCTCCTCTGCACCCTCTCTATGGCTTCCACATCTTTCCTGTAGTGAGGTGACCAGAACTGAGCACAATACTCCAAGTGGGGTCTGACCACGGTCCTATATAGCTGCAACAATACCTCTCGGCTCCTAAATTCGATTCCCCAATTGATGAAGGACAATACACCATATGCCTTCTAAACCACAGAGTCAACCTGTGCAGCTGCTTTGAGTGTCCTATGGACTCGGACCCCAAGATCCCTCCACACTGCCAAGAGTCCTACCATTAATACTATATTCTGCCATCATATTTGACCTACCAAAATGAACCACTTCACATTTATCTAGGTTGAACTGCATTTGCCACTTCTCAGCCCAACTTTTCATCCTAACTTTTCATCCTATCTATGTTCTGCTGTAACCTCAGACAGCCCTCTATACCATCCACTACACATCCAACCTTTGTGTCATCCACAAACTTACTAACCCATCCCTCCACTTCTTCATCCAGGTCGTTTATAAAAATTCACAAAGAGTAAGGGTCCCAGTACAGATCCCTGAGGTACACCACTGGTCACCGACCTCCATGCAGAATACGACCCTTCAACAACCACCCTTTGCCTTCTGTGGGCCAGCCAGTTCTGGATCCACATTGCAATGTCCCCTTGGATCCCATGCCTCCTTACTTTCTCAATAAGCCTTGCATGGGGTACCTTATCAAATGCCTTGCTGAAATCCATATATACTACATCTACTACTCTTCCCTTCATCGATGTGTTTCGTCACATCATCAAAAAATTCAATCATACTCATAAGGCAGGATCTGCCCTTGACAAAGCCATGCTGACTATTCCTAATCATACTATACCTCTCCAAATGTTCATAAATCCTGCTTCTCAGGATCTTCTCCATCAGTTTAACAGCCACTGAGGTAAGACTCACTGGTCTATAATTTCCTGGGCTATCTCTATTCCCTTTCTTGAATAAGGGAACAACATCCACAACCCTCCAATCTTCTGAGACCTCTCCCGTCTCCATCGATGATGCAAAGATCATCGCCAGAGGCTCTGCAATCTCCTCCCCCGCCTCCCACAGCAGCCTGGGGTACATCTCATCCGGTCCTGGCAACTTATCCAACTTGATGCTTTCCAAAAGTTCTAGCACCTCCTCTTTCCTAATATCCACATGCTCAAGCTTTTCAGCCCGCTACAAGTCCCCACTACAATCCCCCAGATCTTTTTCCGTAGTGAATACTGATGTAAAGTATTCATTAAGTACCTCCGTTATTTCTTCCGGATCCATACACACTTTCCCACTGCTGCACTTGATAGGCCCTATTCTTTCGCATCTTATCCATTTGATCTTCACGTACTTATAGAATGCCTTGGGGTTTTCCTTAATCCTGCCTGCCAAGGCCTTCTCATGTCCCCTTCTGGCTCTCCTAATTTCCTTCTTAAACTCCTTCCTGTTAGCCTTATACTCTCCCAGATCTCTAACATTACCTAGATCTCTGTACCCTTTGTAAGCTTTTCTTTTCGACTAGATTTATTATAGCCTTTGTACACCACGTTTCCTATATCCTCTCGTGACTCCCGTCTCATTGGAACATACCTATGCAGAACTCCACCCAAATATCCCCTGAATATTTGCCACATTTCTTCCGTACTTTTCCCTGAGAACATCTGTTCCCAATTTAAGCCTGAGAGCATCATAATTCCCTTTACTCCAAGTAGACGCCTTTCTAGTCCATCTGTTCCTATCTCTCTCCAATGCTATCGTGAAGGAGATAGAATTATGATCACTATCTCCAAAATGCTCTCCCACTGAGAGTTCTGACACCTGACCAGGTTCATTTCCCAATACCAAATCAAGCACAGCCTCTCCTCTTGTGGGCTTATCTACATATTGTGTCAAAAATCCTTCCTGAACACACATAGCAAACTCCACCCCATCTACACCCCTCACTGTATGGAGATGCCAATCGATGTTTGGGAAATTAAAATCTCCCATCACAACAACTCTGTTATTATCAGATTTCTAGGATCTGCTTCCCTATCTGCTCCTCAATATCCCTGTTACTATTGGGCAGCCTATAATAAACACCCAGTAAAGTTATTGACCCCTTCCTGTTCGTAACCTCCACCCACAGAGACCCTGTAGACAATCCCTCCATGACGTCCACCTTTTCTGCAGCCGTGACACTATCTCTGATCAACAGTGCCACTTCCCCACCTCTTTTGCCTCCCTCCCTGTCCTTTCTGAAACATCTAAAACCCGGCACTTGAAGTAACCATTCCAGTCCCTGAGCCATCCAAGTCTCTGTAAAGGCCACCACATCGTAGCTCCAAGTACTTATCCAAGCTCTAAGCTCATCCGCCTTGTTCACAATACTCCATGCATTAAAATAGACACATCTCAAACCGGTCTGAGCATGTCCCTTCTCTGTCACCTGCCTATCCTCCCTCTCGTACCTACTACTAGCTTTCTCCATTTGAGAGCCAAGCACCTCTTCACAGTCTCTCCAGTTCGGATCCCACTCCTCAACAGTTCTAGTTTAAACTCTCCCCTGTAGCCTTAGCAAACCTCCCCGCCAGGATATTGGTCCCCCGGGATTCAAGTGCAACCCGTCCTCTTTGTACAGGTCATACCTGCCCCAAAAGAGGGCCCAATGATCCAGAAATCTGAATCCCTGCCCCTCACTCCAATCCCTCAGCCACGCATTTAACCTCCACCTCATTCTATTTCTATACTCACCGTCACGTGGCACAGGCAGTAATCCTGAAATTGCTACCTTTGCGGTCCTGCTTCTCAATTTCCTTCCTAACTCCCTATAGTCTTTTTTCAGGACGTCATCCCTTCTCCTACCTATGTCGTTGGTACCAATATGTACCACAACTTCTAACTGCTCTCCCTCCCCCTGCAGGATATCTTGGACGCGATCTGAAACATTCCGGACCCTGGCACCTGGGAGGCAAACTACCTTCCGAGTTTCTTTCCTGCGTCCACAGAATCCCCTATCTGCCCACCTAACTATCACTATCTCCTATCACTACTGCCCTCCTCTCTCCTTCCCTCCCTTTCTGAGCCACAGGGCTGGACTCTGTGCCAGAGACACTGCCACTGTTGCTTCCCCCCAGGTAGGCTGTCTCTCCCAACAGTACTCAAGCAATCCTGTACTAGGACTCCCAAGTCCCTTTGACTCTCCGATTTCTGAATTTGCTCCCTGCTTAGAAAATAGTCTACGCCTTTACTCCTTCCGCCAAAGTGCATGACCGTACACTTCCCAACGCTGTATTCCATATGCCACTTCTTAGCCTTTTCTCCCAACCTAAGTCCTTCTACAGACCCCCTGTTTCCTCACCACTACCTGCCCCTCCACCTATATTTGTATCATCCGCAAACTTGGCCACAAAGCTATCAATACTGTCATCCGATCATTAACGTATAATGTGAAAAGTAGCGGACCCAACACTGACCCTTGCAGAACACCACTAGTCAATGGCAGCCAACCAGAAAAGGCCCCTGTTATTCCAACTCTTTGCCTTCTGCCAGTAAGCCAATCTTCTATCCATGCTAGTACCTTTCCTGTAATACCATGGGCTCCTATTTTGTTTAGCAGCCTCATGTGCAGCACCTGGTCAAAGGCCTTCTGAAAATCCAAGTAAACAACATCCACTGACTCTCCTTCGTCTATCCTGCCTGTTACTTCCCCAAAGAATTCCAATAGATTTGTCAGGAAATATCTCCCCTTAAGGAAACCATGCTGACTTTGGCCACTTTTATCATGTGCTTCCAAGTACTACCTAGATGCATCACGGCTTGGTACGGCAACTGCTCTGCCCAGGACCGCAAGAAACTGCAGAGAGTTGTGGACACAGCCCAGCGCATCACGGACACCAGCCTCCCCTCGTTGGACTCTGTCTATACCTCTCACTGCCTTGGTGAAGCAGTCAGCAGAATCAAAGACCCCACCCACCTTGGTCATTCTCCCTTCTCTCCTCTTCCATCAGGTAGAAGATACAGGACCCTGAGGGCACGTACCACCAGACTCGACAGCTTCTACCCCACTGTGATAAGACTATTGAATGGTTCCCTTATACGATGAGATGGACTATGACCTCACAATCTACCTTGTTGTGACCTTGCACCTTATTGCACTGCACTTTCTCTGTAGCTGTGACACTTTACTCTGTACTGTTATTGTTTTTACCCATACTACCTCTATGCACTCTGTACTAACTCAGTGTAACTGTACTGTGTAATGAATTGACCTGTACAATTAGTATGCAAGACAAGTTTTTCACTGTACCTTGGTACAAGTGACAATAATAAACCAATACCCTGAAACCTCATCCTTAATAATGGACTCTAACATCTTACCAACCACTGAAGTCAAGATAACTGGCCAATAATTTCCTGTTTTTTGCCTCCCTCCCTTCTTAAACAGTGGAGTGACATTTGCAATTTTCCAGTCCTCTAGAACTATTCCTGAATCTAGTGATTTTTGAAAGATTGCCATGAATACTTCCACAATCTCTCAGCTATCTCTTTCAGAATCATGGGGTGTATACCATCCAGTCCAGGTGACTTAGCTACCTTCAGACATTTCAGATTCTCAAGCACCTTCTCTTTAGTATTAGTGACTACACTCACTTCTGCCCCCTGACTCTCTCTAATTTCGGGCATGTTGCTGGTGTCTTCCACAGTGAGGACTGATGCAAAATACTTATTCAGTTCATCCGCCATTTCTGTGTTCCTTATTGCTACCTCTCCAGTGTCATCTTTCCAGGGGTCTGATGTCCACTCTTGCGTCTTCTTTACTCTTTATATATATGAAAAAACTTTTGGTATCCTCTTTTATATTACTGGCTAGCTTACCTTCATATTTCATCTTTTCTCCCATTATTGCTTTTTTAGTTGCCTTCTGTTGGTTTTTAAAAGCTTCCCAGTCCTCTAACTTCCCACTATTTTTTTTCAATATTTTATGTCCTCTTTTTTGCTTTTCTGCTGTCTTTGACTTCCCTTGTCAGCCATGGTTGCCTCATCCCTCCCTTCAGAATGCTTCTTCTTCTTTGGGATGAATTGATCCTGCGTCTTCCAAATTACTCCCAAAAACTCCTGCCATTGCTGCTCTACTATCATCCCTGATAGGGTCTCTTTCCAATCAACTTTGGCCAGCTCCTTTCTCATGCCTATGTAGTTATCTTTACTCAACTGTAATACCAATACATCTGATTTTAGCTTCTGCCCTTCAAACAGCAGGGTGAATCATGTTATGATCACTGCCTCCTAAGGGTTCCTTTACCTTAAGCTCCCTAATTAAATCTGATTCATTTCACAAAACCAAATCCAGAATTGCCTCTTCCCTAATGGGCTCGACCACAAGCTGCTCTAAAAAGTCATCTCCTAAGCATTCTAGAAATTTCTTCTCTGGGATCCAGTACCAACCTAATTTTCCCAATCTACCTGCACATTGGCATCTCCCATGATCACCACAACATTGCCCTTTTCTGTCTCCTGTTGTAATTTGTACCCCACATCCTGGCTACTATTCAGAGGCCTGTGTACAACTTCCAAAAGGGTGTTTTTACCCTTGCAGTTTCTTAACTCTACCCACAAAGATTCTACATCTTCTGATCCTAATTCACTTCTTTCTAAGGATTTGATTTCATTTTTTAACCAACAGAGCCACCACACTGCCTCTGCCCACCTGCCTGTCTTTTTGATAGGATGTGTACCCCTGGATGTTTAGCTCCCAGCTGTGATCTTCTTTCAGCCATGACTGTGATGCCCACAATGTCATACCTGCCAATTTCTAACTGCGCTCTAAGCTCATCTACCTTATTTCGTACACTGCGTACATTCAAACATAACACTTTCAGTCCTGTATTCACCACCCTTCTTCTCAAATTTGTCTCCATGTTGCCTGAAGTTAAGTTCTTATCTTTTTCTAAACGTTGTCTTATTCTTTATTCTGGAGACTTCAATAACCTTTTCTGCATTCTCCTTCCCTTTTACTTTATCCATACTTTTCCAATCTGTTGAACCCACCCCCCTACTATTTAGTTTAAAACCCTATCTACAGCCCTAGTTATGTGATTCGCCAGGACCTTGGTCCCAGCATGGTTCAAGTGGAGTCTGTCCCATCGGAACAGCTCCCTCCTTTCCCGATACTTGTGCCAATGTCCCACAAATTCAAACCCACTTCTCCCACACCAACCTTTAAGCCACACATTTAACTCTCTGATCTCAAGGGCTGAGGCTCCTCCAGCACTACCTCTTGGATCCATCTACCTGCCTCAGTCACACCCTCTTGTCCCTGACCATAGACTGAATTTGAAGCAGTTGATCTGATGGGTGTGACTGCCTCCTGAAACTCTCCCCCTCCCTGATGCGTTACGGTGTTTGAAGCCAGGTTCCAGGTCAACAACTTTGATCCCGAGTTCCTCGAGCAACCAACACTTTCTGCAGCTGTGGTCACCAGGAACCGCAATGAGGTCCACTAGCTCCCACATCATGCAGCTACAACACATCACCTGATCCTGCATCCCTACTTTATTTAATTAGTTGTAATTCAGTGTCTTTATTTAACTACTATAAAATAAACCTTACTTGTTCTTACCTGATACTCACCTGTGCCTCCTCACCAAAGCCTCTTGAGCCAAAGCCTCAGATTCCCACTCTTACACAGGCTCACTCACACAATGGTCATGCAGCTTTACCCTACCTTCCTTTTATTGGCTGAGTTGCCACACACTTAGCCAATCACATAACATTTTTTAAAAAAAGCTGCTAGGTCCTCCCCTCTGCTGCAACTGGAGAAAATGTCAGAGTACAGGAAGGAGATAGAGAGCTTAGTGACATGGTGTCATGACAACAACCTTTCCTTCAATGTCAGCAAAACAAAAGAGCTGGTCATTGACTTCAGGAAAGGGGGCAGCATACATATACCTGTCTACATCAATGGTGCTGAGATCGAGAGGGTTGAGGGCTTCAAGTTCCTAGGAGTGAACATCACCAATGCCTATCCTGGTCCAACCACGTAGATGCTCCAGCCAAGAAAGCTAACCAGCGCCTCTACTTCCTCAAGAGGCTAAAGAAATTTGGCACGTCCCCCTTGACATTCACCAACTTTTATCAATGCACCATAGAAAGCATCTTATCTGGATGCATCACAGCTCGGTATGGCAACTGCTCTGCCCAGGACCGCTAGAAATGGCAGAGTTGTGGACACAGCTCAGCACATCACAGAAACCAGCCTCTCCTCCATGGACTCTGTCTACACTTCGTGCTGACTCAGTAAAGCAGCCAGAATAATCAAAGACCCCACCCACCTGGAACATTCTTTCTTTTCCCCTCTCCCATTAGGCAGAAGATACAAAAGCCTGAAACCACGTACCACCAGTCTCAAGGACAGCTTCTATCCCGCTGTTATGAGACTATTGAACAGTCCCCCAGTACGATAAAATGGACTCTTGATCTCACAATCTACCTCATTATGATCTTGTACCTTATTGTCTATCTGCACTGTACTTTCTCTGTAGCTGTGACACTTCACTCAGCATTCGGTATTGTTTTATCCTGTACTACCACCATGCACTGTGTAATGAATTGATCTGTATGAACGGTATGCAAGATGAGTTTTTCCACTGTGACAATAATAAACCAATTCCAATTCTCGGATCAAGGCTATGATAAGTCTGGAACAGAGCAGCTCTGCTGAAGCCCAAATTTGGCACTGATGAGCAGCTTATTGATGAGTAAGTACTATGTGATAGCATTGTTGATGACACCTTTCAACACTTTGCTGGTAGTTGATGATCAAGAGTAGACTGACTGGGTGGGAACTAGCCAAAATGGAATTGTCCTACTTTTTTTGATATGTGGTAGAACTATGTGTACAGGTCAGAGTCACATACAAAACCTTCCTTGTAATGTATCTGAGTCATGAAATTGTCTTAATTGACGATTAATTTTGAAGTATTACTTGGATTAATTGTAAATTAATTTTATTTTGAAATTAATTTTATTTTGAAATTAATATTTGGTTCATACTCTTTATTCTGTTTTATTCTAAATACAAAAGGAATCGAAGCAGATGTGTAGGGAGTGGGGATATAGTATTGCAATAGAGGACCAGCTAGGATAACATGAAATGGCAGAGCAAGCTCAAAGGGCTGAATGGCCTGTTCCTGTTCTGTTTCCCACCAGCCCACACCCACATTCTCTCCAGTTTACAGCCCATGGAAGGCATATCACTATGTAAAAATAACACAGGAGGGTTTCTTTTAAGGCAATTTGGTTTAGTTCCTATTACAATTGTATTCGATTGTTTCTAATCTGAATTTAACATTCCATTTGTTTTACTGTAGGCAGATGATCTAATATGTATTTATTTTAATTTGGTACCAACTGTAGTGTGAAAGGTCATGGCTGTCATGTGACACCAAGTACTGGTCGAAAGCGACACCACTGTCAATCAAGGTCCAGCTCCACCAACCCATTAGCACACACTCTTGACTACTGGTTCCCATGCACACCTCCCATACCTGGCCATGACCCATTGAACCTGTTGAATTACCTGAGCTAGCTCCACACAGCTCTCCAGCACTATAAAGAATGTCACGTGCGTGGCTCTTCCTCTTTTTGTTTGCTGCCAGGGTCAAAATCACACCAAGGGACCACTGGTAAGAGTGTGTGCTTCTACAGGGGTTTAGGAGAGTCTTAACTAGATTCCCAGTAGCGTAGAGCCAATGCTTATCCAGCATCAGGGGGTTCAGGCACCGTATTGCGTTTTCCCTGATCATTTGTAACTAGTTCACTGCGTGTGTGTGCATGTGCACTTCACCCCCGTTGTGACTCCCCTCACGTTTTGCGATCACCCGAGTGCATGTGTGAGTGTGCATCCGTTCCCGTTCATTCTGTTCCCGCATTTGTCTTTGTAAATAAATTCCTTTTTAAAATCCAAAGACTGTGTCCAGAGTCCTTTACTCGAAAGAACCTTTTCCCACAACACCAACTAATCTCATTTGTTCCAACTTTTTAAACCATCTTTTTGTGCACTTAGATAATCAGTCCTCAAAATAAATTATGGTTGAGAAAAATCATGAAAGAACAATAGTTAAGCTTTCAAATTAATATGATTTCACATTTTGCTTCAGACTGGACGTTAATAATAGCTTGCTAATGACGCTGCCCTTATTAATGTGTGTACCCCTCAGCAAATTCAGAGGATTATATAGTATGACATCAAGTTACTGGTCAATCTGTTTGTTCCATTGTTTGGTTTGACCAGGAACCCTTTTGCTCCTGCATTTAAATGTTAATAAGTTGCCCCATTCACACATTACTGACCCCTAAACAGAGGGCATTAGTTCAGGTAATTGGTAACATCAAGTATCTTGATAAAGACACGACTATTGTTAACGACTGTCAAGCAATTTTAGGTAGCAGAACAGAGATTTTCTCCTCCTCCTTAACGGCTGTTTTTATTTTCTCTTTCTTAATTCAATCTCTTTTTCCTTCATTTGATTCTAATTCATCCTTTACCTATTCTTTGGCCATCCTTCTGTCATGTTGCTTATGGAGCTGCAGTATCTTTTCACTTAGTTCCTGTTAGCTTCACTGGACCACTATCAACTCTCAGTTCCAGCAAATTATGGTGCAAACCTGTTCAAGCTATATAGGATGCACTAAAGTATATGCTGTGGAATACCCATCTCCAGGATGTTCTCTGGCCCATTGTTATTTCAGATGGTCTAGCATTAATTGTAATAAACATCCAAACCAAGGTTTGCAAATATTTTACATGTTTGCATTTTGAGAGAAGAATTAGGCTTTTCCCTTTGTGATAAACTGATTACAAATTCCAAGGAGAAAGTAGATGATCAAATCCCTCTGATAATTTGCCTAGTGAAACCAAGGCTACTAAAACCTTAAAGGATGGTGGTTTGTCATTGGTTTGCCCTCTGATAGCATAATAGTCTGAAAATCTATAATACAAACAACATTTTTTTAAACCGAGTGATTGCAATTAGGCTTTATTTGATTGATGAACATTGGGGAAAATGCTCTAGTAATTATATCCTGCTGTGTCCACTTTGATGTGATTGGATTGCAAACCACAGAATCTATCGGACTCTGCTAATCTCCTCACTGCTGATGTTGCATTTACAAAGCACTAATTTCACAGACTGCAGTCAACTACCGCATTCCCAGTGAAACAAATTTAATTTTCTACACAGTGGTAAAGGCCTGTTGGAAAAGGCAGAATTCAAACCAGGGAGAGAAAGGAAAACTGAGACTTTTTGGAAATAGTGCTGACAAGCTTTCCACTGAACTTTTACACCCTGTTGCAAGATCATTGACCTACAATGTTAATGAGGTTATATTCACAACAGATGCTGCCTGGTTTGCTGAGTATTTCCAGCATTTTAGAACCGCACTTCAGATTTCTAATATCCCTACTATTTTGCTGAATTCAACTGAATGTCTGAATTTAACTGAACGCTGTAATTTCTCAACCCCCTCCTGAGGCCTTGGATTCCCTTACTAAATAGCATATTTTTCTCCAGCTACTGTTTCAATTCTCAAGAGCTTGAAAAGTTTGATCAATCTTTAATCTTCTCAATTCCAGGAAATTCACTGTAATGTGTGTAATTGCTCTTTGCAGTTTAACCCTCAAGAGTCCAGGTACTAAATTAAATCTGTGGTGCACTCCCTCCCAGCCAGCATATGGTGTCCAGTCCTGCTCACAATACTCCTGGTGTGGTTTCAATAGGACTTTGTATAGATGTGACATGATTTTTTTTCATGATCCATGTATATGGACCACTAACTTATTTTGACCTCCACTATTTGTAGCTTTTCAGGACTTAAAAGTAGTCTGTTCTGCCCTTTTAATAATCATTTACCTCTTAAAAATCCATTTCCCAAGTATCAGCCAGTTAAAGGTTATTTCTAAATTTTCAAAATAGGAATTGGTACTAGACAAATAACAAAACAGATGTTTAGTGTAACACAAGCCTGAGTGAGAAATAGCATCATATTACTCCAAGGCAGGATGAACACTGGTGAATAGTGGGAGTTGGAAGCTTTACAAAAAAAAAGTTTGTATTTGTGCCAATATCACAGCATGTTTATTCTACAAAAAAAATGCTCTAATTTTCTATGTATTTACTTCATGAACATGTACTTCCAGTTGAACATGGTTTATATCCACACAACCCATTTTAAAATGCTGCTATGGAAACAATGCATGTTATTTGATTTCACCTTTGTGGAATACTGCCAAAACAAGTTGTATTTTACTGGTATATTAAAAAGCTAAATGACATGCATTTTAAAGATTAAGTACTGGCATCCTCACTATATTCTGGAGAGAAGAAATAATAACCCCAGAAAAGATTCCCTGTTCAATGTCTTTGTTCTATTGTCACTTTATAGAATGCTGGTGACAGTAGTGACCTACAGCAATTTTAAATTAATCTTACTACCCTGCTGACTTCCCTAAACCCTGCATGTTTCTCTGCTTCAATCTATATTCACTTTAAACTTACAAGATGCAATAGTTTGCCTCAACCACCCCTTGTAATGAACTACTTACATGAACAAGGCAGCTAATTTCCAAAGCAATCCATTGTATGAAACACTTAAATACTTCAAGCACATATATTGGATAGTGGCACAACATCAGACTCCATTTTTCATATTAGCTGCTCTATTTATACAGGGAATGGGCACATCTATAAGTGGAAAGTGGAGGAAAGCATTTTGTCAAATGGTGCTCAAGTAGTAGATTTTATAAATTTATATATAGCAAATTTACATACATTTTGCATAATGTTATGATGGATGTTTTGAAGAAGTTATGTACTCAGCGTCTAGAAAGGAGAAAAAATACACAACTCTGAGTAAGGATTGTATATACATTTAGATGATAAGGCGGTCCATTTCTATCTCTAACAGAAGCAAAAAGTATATAGTAAATATCAACTTGTATTGTATATTTAAAATTAAAAAGCAGTGGTATGTGCAGGTTTTTAAATTCCCTATATTTTGAAAGGGCACATACATACAACTTTCACATTATTGGGTGAACATGTGGGTGAACATCCAGACCCTACTGTATTATTGATGGAGGGAGTAAGTGCAGGACCCTGCTTTCTCCCCAGTTCGCCTCTTCCAATTGTTCCTGTTAAAGCAAGTCTCAAGATAATTCATAAATGGATACCCAGAGGGAAATAGTTACTAAACCTTGGATAGACATAATGGGAGGACTGGCCAAGAGCCCGTTGAATAAGAATGGTTTGAAAAAGCTTTTAAAAGTAAGAGTTAGAGGTGGAAAGGTAGTCTAAAGCATGGAACTCCTTCCGTATGTAGAAAATAAAAGTAGAAACTATATTGCCACGTTTGTGGAGTCTGCAGAGTCTTTCCACAGATGCTGTCTGACCTGTTGAGTACTTCCAGCAAACTTGGTTTTTATTTCAGATTTCCAGCATCTGCGATTAGTTTTTCCAATTGAAATGGCAGTACGTTTTCAACTAATAGTTCAGTTATGAGTATAACAACACTGAACCATTTTTAAATTACTTCCATGATTGTTAATCTTGATGATTAAGATTTTATTTATTGATCCCAGTGGTATTTTGATTTTGGCATGGCAGATGTCGATTTGCCCATGTGTTACAATGCAAGTAAAATTGTGTACCAATGTCAAAGGTTAACAAAAGCAGTACTTAAAATGTTTTGTTAATTCTGTTAGTGAACAAACTCTAATCTGCATCACTGTGACTCAACAAATTATTGATATTATTTAAACTTCCAAATAAAATCTGAAAAAGTAGATTGACAAATAAGGTATTGAGGAATGAAAGACTACAATTTACAAATATAGTCACAGAGAAAGATGGTTTAGAACATAGAACATTACAGCACAGTACAGGCCCTTCGGCCCACAATGTTATGCTGATATTTTATCCTGCTCTAATATCTATCCAACTCTTCCCTCCCACAAAGCCCTCCATTTCTCTATCATTCATGTGGCTATCTAAGAGTCTCTTAAATGTCCCTAATGTATTTGCCCCCACAACCTCTGCCGGCAGTGTGTCCACGCACCCACCACTCTGTGTAAAAAAAAACAACTTACCTCTGACATCCCCCTTATATCTTTCTCCAATCACCTTAAAATTATGACCCCTCGTGTTAGCCATTGTCGCCCTGGGAAAAAGTCTCCAACTTTAATAAGGACATTTAAATTGGTAGAGCCACGTACATGTTAACCTGCCTGTAACAGCAACCAATGATGTGCATGCTACACAAAGTACAACTCAAAGAACACAGAGCCAATTTGATACGATGAGCATCAATCTTGTCTAATTACAGGTTTATTGAGAGCTTGCACAGGAGCAGGAGTTGCAAAAAGAACCAGGAGGAGTGAATCCGTAAAGGAAAATAAGTTAATAAAAATAAAAAACACTGGAAGAATAGAATGAGTGCAGACAAATGAACAACAACAAAGAAAACATCAGCAACAAGAAAGAAATGAGAGGGCTAAGGGAAAAATACAGAAGACTAGAAGAAAAAGAGAGTACATGTTAAATTCAGAATCACATCTTTCCTGGAAATACACAGAAGACCTCAGCGAAGCTATAAAATGGCTTAATAGTTTCCAGAGTAAATGAATATACAGATGCTGGAAGTCTGAAGAACAGAAAATGCTGGAAACACTCAGTTTAGGCAGCATCTGTGGAAAGAGAAACAAAGTTATTGTTTCATTTGAAGACCCTTAAAACAAAACTGAGAAAGAAGGAGAGAAAATAAGTTGCAGAAAGGGGTGGAGTGGGGTAGGAATGAATAGGACAAAGATATGTCTGAATGTGGGCACAGTCAGAAAAATAGTAGTGAGATTTATGTTTATTTTCTAGATAATCAAATATTGAAGCTCCACACAAATAAATAACTGGAAATCATATATTGGACTCTTCAAAACTAAAATCAGCATAACTAAATTACAAAGGAGCAAGATTTTGCTCGCACTGCAATACAGTGACAATAAAATCTTCAAACTGCAATGTTTTTGGGTTTTTAATGACCCAGCATCTTAAAAAGCAAATGATTTTGATTTATTTCTTTCTGAAATCAATTTTTATTGCCTTTTAACAATAAACCTGTACTCGAATGGATGCATATTCTTCTACAAGTAAACTAACATCTTTCAAGCCATGAGAATTGATGGGATTAAAATTACTTGGCGACTCATACAAGGTCAGAAGACCCATAATAAGTCACACACCCAGATGCAGAATGACTTCCAGAAAAGTACAAGCAGACATCATTAAAGTGTTTCAAGCTCAGCAAAACAAGTTGGATCCCCAAATAAATGGTTAATATCATAAACAGGCATTTCAATAGCACTGCCCATTTCAAGCGAAGGGTTGAAGGAGGTGCAGTAACAGCTTATCTGGGGTCAGGGAGCAGAGGAGAAAGCCCAGGTGGGATGAATACAACTGTCCCAAATGAAAGGTGAGGGAGACCAAATCTGACGACCACACAATTAAGCCAGTAACGAACAACTCCAACAGGGAGTTCAGTAGGAACCCGGTGGCTGATTGGAATCTGGCACTCACTACATACAGTAAGTATTGTTTGAGGCAACCAGCATTGATCAAATTAAGTGGAAAGAAGATAAAAAAATAACACATGAAGTAGAAAGAAATAGAAAGAAATGCTAACAACATTAGACAAACGATGAGAGAAGATCTATATGAAGTGTGAGCACTGGTATGTACCATAGAACGTAGAACAGTACAGCACAGAACAGGCCCTTTGGCCCACAATATTGTGCCAACATAGCTATTCCCTCCTGCCTACAGAATGCCCATATCCCTACATTTTCCTCTCATTCATGTGCCCATCGAAGCCCTTCTTGAAAGTCCCCAATGAGTTTGCTTCCACCATCCTATCAGGCAACGCATTCCAGGGATCCGCCACTCTCTCAGTAAAAAATGTACCCCTCACGTCTGTTCTGAACCTACTCCCTCACACCTTAAATGCATGTACCAGTTGGGCTAAATGGCCTATTTTTGTGTGTTGTAAATACTTTGTAACACGAGGCTGGCAGAAAGCCAAAAATCATAGCTCTGGGATGGCGAATGACTGCCAGACTCAGGCAGATGAGGTCCTTCTAATGCCATCCATTCCATACTTGGCCCATGGAGCCTCAGGACCACTGGGCTTTGATATCGTGTACTGATGTGATATGTGACTGAGAATCATGTGACCAATGCCATCACTGCTCTTGGTCAGTGTAAAACACAAGATTGGTTGATTTAATAATCTCCCTTTTGTCACCTTGTTTCTTCAGGTCTCATTACCTCAGGCAGCTCCAGCCCCTCCTCTATCACAGACTAAATGCTGGCCCATCTTGGTTTGCAACATCAGGTGCTGACCTCTGCATACTTTCAAACTTCGAATGTTTTCCCGCTTCCCTGTTGAAAGGCCAGCCAGAGCTTTATCTTACTTTTTATCAGGAAACTATCAAAATTATTTTCTTGCAAACCACTTAATCACAGCATATAGTTTTTTGCAAGAAGAAATAAGATCTGCAACTTTAAATCAAGTAAATACATCTCAGAGAAGAAACATTATTGGTGGTTCAAGGCATGTTTATTTATTCTTGATGCACGTTTATGTAATTTATTTTTTTGTGATGAATTCTATGAGACATTGATTTGTATCCTCAGTCATTGAGTCATAGAACTTTACAGCATGGAAACAGGCCCTTCGGCCCAACTCATCCATACTGACCAAATTGCCTAACTGAGCTAGTCCCATTTGCCTGCATTTAAACCATATCTCTAAACCTCTCTCCCATCCATGTAAGACCAAATGACTTTTAAATGTCATAATCATACCCACCTCTATCACTTCCTCTAGCAGCTCATTCCATGTACTCACCACCCTCTTGTGTGAAAAAGTTACCCCTCGGGTCCCTCTAAATCTGTCCCCTCTCACTTTAAACCTATGCACTCCAGTTTTGCCTTAATTTTTTAAAATAATTAGCCCTTAGAAAGGCGCTGATTTTATTTGTCATAGACAAGATTGATAGTAAAGAAAGCAAGCTTTGGACTAAATTAGAACCTTCTTTTCCCAACACTCCCTTCTCTCCTTTTCAACTCCTAAATTAATCCCTCTTAAGTTAACCCCATTCAGGTGCGCAAAGCAGAATGGCAAAAAACTCCTAAGACAAGGTGCATATAATGTGACAAATTAAACTTAATCAATGCATCAAATATAAATTATAAAGTTAATAGCATACCAACCACTGGAGATTTTGATTTAAATACGATGACCTAAACACTAAATAGTAAATACTATACAGAATATTTTTCACAAAAGGGAGAACGAGCTGATTTTCTGACTCCATTTTTAAGATAATGTAAGTAACAATGTATTCTACAAGTATATTCCACATATTCTTTCCACTTGCCTGATAAAATTCTTTACACAAACAAATACAGATTAGTATTTTCAAGGGGCAAAATCAATGGAAACTCAACATTCACAAATAATTAGAATCATTCTTATTGACAAAGGTCTGCTTTGAGATCGGAACTGTATTGATATTGGTTTATTATTGTCACTTGTACCGAGGTACAATGAAAAACTTGTCTTGCATACCGTTCATGCAGATCAATACATTACACAGTGCAGACACATTGAGTTAGTACAGAGTGCATTGAGGTCATACAGGTAAAAACAATAACAGAGTACAAAGTGTCACAGCTACAGGGAAGTGCGTTGTGGGTAGACAATAAGGTACAAGATCACAACAAGGTAGATTGTGAGGTCAAGAGTCCATCTCATCGTATAAGGGAACCGTTCAATAGTTTTATCACAGTGGGGTAGAAGCTGTCCTTGAGCCTGGCGGTATGTGCCCTCAGGTTCCTGTATCTTCTGCCTGATGGGAGGGGGGAGGGGAGAGAAGAGAGAATGACCCAGGTGGGTGGGGGTCTTTGATTATGCTGGCTGCTTCACCAAGGCAGTGAGAGGTATAGACAGAGTCCATGGAGGGGAGGCTGGTTTCAGTGACTCACTGGGCTGTGTCCATAACTCTCTGCAGTTCCTTGCGGTCCTAGTGAACCCATTGGATAAAATCACAGCTTGCACGCCATTGTGTAGCGGATGGACCATAGAAATGAATTTCTGAGCACAGCCAGATTTGAGAAGGATGCTGTATAGTATCTCTCGACCGATGGTGTCAAGGGCTTTTGCGAGGTCCATAAAGGACACGGTTGATGCTGCTTCCTTGGAGGTTACACACAATAAAGATCATGTCCATTGTGCCTCTGGATGAACAGAATCCATGCTGCAATTTGAGGAACAACTCTTCAGCCACTGGTAGGAGGTAGTAGATAAGGATGACATTCCCTGTGACGGATGGTACCAGCATGCCTCTACAGTTAAAGCAATTAAACTGCAGAAAATTAAAGCAATCAGATTTGTTTCAGTTCTTGAAGACAGTCACGATTATGGAATGGCTGCAATCTCCTGGGATGTCTTCCTCTTCTCAGATGATGAGGCTGTGAATGTGCGTCTGAAGTTTTTTCCATCGAGCTTTCCCCGCCAACACCCCGCTCCATCAGCAGGAGAATGGTCCATTCCCAAGGCTGTTGTTGAGAATTAGCAGGAGGTACAAAAAGATAAGCATGCGGAGCACTCATTGGGAAACAAAGAAAAAGCCCAAATTCAGGACCAGGACAGAGCAGCAAAGAAGAACACCAAATGGTGATACGAAAACATGGTTTTAATCTGAATGACAGAATTAATCTGAGGAGCTCACACTGTTGAATGCAGAGTTGGAGGGAGAAGGGACAGGACTTCCCTTGCAAACGGTCTTGACTAAGGACTGTGTGATGTGTGATATGATCTAATGCTTGATGACTAAACAAGATGTGTGGAGGCTATACTCTAATCTATGTCTGAGAGAACAAACCTACAGCAGAGGATGTTGCCTTGAATAAAGAAAAATATGTTTATCCAGGATTGTGACATCAAAATTGCAGGATTAGTGTGTGATTGGCCAAGTGCTACAAAAGTCTCATAACAGCAAAGGCTAAACAATGTGGTAGGGCAGTAGATAAATTACTCGACTACTAATCTACAAGACAGGGCTATGAACTGAAGACAAAAGTTCAAAAGCCACCCTGCAGCTGGAATTTTTATAAGATGTCAGAATTTATGATGGCAACCACAAAAATAATAGATTATTATGAAACTCCTTCAGGGAAGGAAATCTATTATCCTTACTCATTCAGGCTTATCTGTGACTTCTGACGCTCAGTAATGTGGGCTTGTGAAAAGACCCAGCAAGCCACTTAGATCTGGCCAATTAGGGATGAGATGTAAATGCTGTTCATGCCAGAAGTTTCCAAGTTCTATGAAAGAATAAAAAAAACTGAGAGCTTGAAGGTAGGAAGGGGGTTGGATTTCGAACTGAGTGTAGAAAGGGAAGAGAAATTAAGTTAAAATGCAGGTGGTGAGGGATGCAGGGAATCAGATGACCTTTTCTGTGAATGGGACTATTATACAGGAGATACCAAACAGAACAGTAACATTGAGAGAGGTAGAGGGCTGGGGTGGGGGCTTGAAATTAACTGGGAGAGGGAAAGATTCAGAAAGAGTCAGATGACACATTTATCAGAAGGAAGAGGACAAGGTAAGGAAATTATGTTAGGGATCCCAAAAAGAAACAAAAGTACACTATGTAAAGTATAATGTTTATAGCATATTGATTTTTGGTGCAGGCATTCACATTAATTTAATTTGGCCACAAGACAACAAAGTGAGGCTTGCACGTCATACCAGTCCAGTTGTTTGATCCTGCAGAGCAGATTCCAAAACAGGGCTAACTTTACAAGAGTAACGACAGAAGAATGATTTAACAATTCAGCCAGTCCGACAATAATTTACCTTTGTGCTCTTCTTCATTCATGCCCTGGTCTTCCTCAGCTTCTTGTGAAACCTACTGCAATTCCACATCATTTGTAAAATCAAGTCTCCACATTCTTAATCTGAGTGGACCTAATACCAGAACACCATCTCTGCCAAAAATTGCAGAGAGGGGAATTTCAGACACACAAGACAGGCATCCATTCAAAGATACCACACACACCTGCAAATTAAAAACTTCTGCAGTTCAAATTTCTAGAATGTTAGTTATATTTTTTGATTTTCTGTACATCACTAACATATCTGAATTAATTTAGAATCACATGTAGGTGAATAGTTCAGATGCACTTCAGATAAATTACTTAGAATTATCAACAGAAGACTGAAGTGTGCAAAAAAACCACACACTGTTGAATGAGTATTTTAGGACTGTCCAGCAGTTCCCCCTTTTCAAATGTAAAATCTTGTATCAAAGAAAGTCAGCTTCATGTAATGACTCTGAACACAAAAATAATACCAGCAAAGGTCATTTTCCACTCATTCATTTAAATTTTATCTATGCATGTTGGAGTGCTCCATTCCCCAGTGCAAATGCTGAATGTCTCTTCAAAGATATTGTTAAGAGTCTAGTTTCAAGTTTGAAATAAAACTAACGGAACACTGATGAACCACACTAATACATGACTGATAAACTTCATCACTCAGTCAGTCCACCACATGGAAGAAACTATTTGTTTTACAAAAACACTGTATATCAGATGAATACAATTCAGCACAAGTGCCAGCATATTAGTTGCTCTTTCCCATTTTGAGCCACAAACACTGAAGTCCTCAAAGCAGTTCACGTTAATTATTCAGTCACTAACATGCTATAAGAAACAAATTATAACTGTCTCATCAGCTTATGCTATTTCAAGTAATATCTCTAAGTGTATAGACTACTAATTGGTGGATAGAGTCGGAAAACAAACAGGAAATGAAAGAAAATAGCAAGCATACAGGCTATAAGATTAACCAGTAAACTGCTGTAGAAGCAAACTTGTAGGACAGTGAAGGAATTAGAAGCACATGGTAAATGGAGGGTTTATAACAACCCAAACAGAACAGCAAACAGGATGAATAGACAGGATTGCTTAACAATCTCATACAGAAAAGCAAACAAGATTACTGCAATAATTGTAATCCAAGTTTAAAGGAATATTATGTTAAGTGTTGAATAACATTTTGCTTTCACATTGAGTCCTCAATGCAGTAAAACATGCCTTACAGCGCCAGAGACTTGGGTTCAATCATGACCTCGGGTGCCGAGTTTGCACTTTCTCCCTGTGACCACATGGGTTTCTCCGGGGTGCTTCGGTTTCCTCTCAAATCCTAAAGCCATGCAGGTTGGTAGGTTAATTGCCTGCTGTAAATTGTCCCTGGTTATCACTACACCTTTCTCCTATTGACATCTATTCTAAACTGACCTTTGAAAATCAAACAGCAGTAAAAGACAAAACTGACAAATGACAGTACCGTGGATGAAAATCAGAAAACATTGCGGATACTGGAACTCTAAAATAAAAAAGAAAATGCTGGAAACACTCAGCAGGTCAGGCTGCTACTGTGGGAAGGGAAACAGACTGTTCATTGATCAGATAACCCTATTGACAGCCTATCCCCATCATCACCCCTGTTTTACCCTATCAGAGACACCCCTCCCTCCTCAACAAGCTTCATTTCTCTCCTTCCCAATTCTGAACGGCCACAACATTAACTCTGTTTCTCTTCCCACAGATGCGGCCTGACCTGTTGAGTATTTCCAGCATTTTCTGTTGTTATTTTAGGGAGTCATCTACATCATCGTGCTGTTAACTGGTTGGCTGCTATTTTAATTGTTCACTAGTGAAGAAACTGAAGAAGCCCATTGGAAGCAGGTAGGTGGGTAATGATCGAATCAAGTCATAGAGTCATAAAGCATGGAAATGGGCCCTTTGGCCCAAATAGTCCATGCTGACCAAGATTCCCATCTAAGCTAGTCCCATTTGTCAGCATTTGGCCCATATCCCTCTAAACTTCCCTATCCATGTACCTGTCCAAGTATCTTTTAAATGTTGTTAATGTACCTGCCTCACCCACTTCCTCTGGCAGCTCGTTCCATATACTGACCACCTTCTGGGTGGAAAAGTTGCCCCTCAGGTTCCTTTTAAATCGCTCCCCTCTCAACTTGAACCCATGCCTTCTAGTTCTGGATTCCCCAACGCTGGGAAAAAGACGGTGCACACTGACCCTATCTATACTCCTTATGCCTTTATAAGATCACCCCTCATTCTACTTTGTGCCAAATGAAAATAGTCCCAACCTGCTCAACTTCTCTCCATAACTCAGTCCCTTAAGTCCTGGCAACATCCTCATAAATCTCTTCTGCACTCTTTCCAGGTTAATGGGATCTTTCCTACAGCAGGGTGACCAAAACTGAACACAATATTTCAAATGTGGCCTCACCAACATCTTGTACAACTGCAACATTACATTCCAATTTCTCTATACTTCCAAGTCAATTTGCAGTTTAATCTGGTTCAAAGGAAGTGACTGTGGCATTCCTGCTCTGTGAGAGCAGGTTGGCAAATTAAAGATCCCTTCTGAAGTCCAAGAACAAATAACAAGTCCTGTGGTCAATTCGGGAGGGGTATTCATTTGGGACTGAGTTGGGGAGATTCAACATTGACTGCCCTTGAATTCCCCCACCACTTCCTCTGCTGCAAAGCTCTCTTGAAAGCTAAACCTCCTCACAACGTATAAAGATACCAAGAGAAAGAGTGGACAGACCACATAGACCAGGCAGCATATTTGGATGTGGCAAATCCATAACCAGCTCAAAGGACTTTGCTTTTTTCTTCCTCATGAATGTCTGGTGACCAGCACCTAATCTGGGAGAGTCTTTCCAGGGACGAATTGCATTATATCTGTCAGTCAATGCACTGTACTCCATTCCCAACACCAGGCAGTCTCTGGTCCCACCAGTAAAGGACAGTCAGAAAAGAAGTGACCCAGGAAGTCTTCAAAATTGACTTCTTGTTTTGGGGTCTGGAGTCAAAGATGCTTAAGGCTTACTGAGCTGATGAATCAAATCAGTGTTTTTCTACACTATATAGCACTTAGAGTTACAAAAGGCAAAGGATTTAATGCCCATCACCAAAAGTAGGATGTTAAGCATAATATGTAGGTAATTAGGAATTAATTTTAATTAATGATGCAGTGTGAACAAAACCTATAATCACATTGTATTGAGATCACTGAATAAGTAAAGGTAGCAATGTGTTATTTAGGATACAGTATATTAGATCTTGTACACATTTGTAAGAATTATATGAACTTAGGCAATACAGCTGCATTAGAACAGAAGACAAAGGAAACAGATCCAAAGGCAGCTATGCCCTATCAAGTTGCAACTTTAAATGGCACAAGATTATGGTGGGCTTTCCTGAATGTAGACTTGGGACAGTAATTGTTTTTTTTGACTGTTTTTAAATGTCCTTAAATGTATGAAACATTCAATGCTTTGACAGCTTAGACAACTGACTAATTGAAGGGATGTGACTTCACTGATTGTCAAAGCTTCACTTTGGAGGGATAAGTTTGTTCTGTTCCCCAACCAGTCACCCAACATCCCATAACCCTGAGGAAAACCCTGGTGCTGTCTCGGGCCTCCCCACAATGATCAGAGCTGACTTCTTGCCACAAGTTCCTGGGGAACTAACCACGTGAGGCAAGTTTGAACTCATTTCTGAGCTCAGTGATGAGCAAGAAAACTGATCAAAAATTCTGACATGAACAAAGCCTCCACACCACCAACATCCTGAGTGTCACCATTGACCGGACCAGCAACAGAAATACTGCAGCTACAACATGAAAGGTTGGGCAACCTCAGTAAGTAACTCACTTCCTTAATCCCTAAAATGCCTCTCCGTATTTATAAGGTGCAAGTCAGGAGCATGATAGAACTCTGTACTTGCTTGGCTTATTACAACTCCTACTGCAAGAATTTTCACAATCTCATGCCCATCTACTACCTTAAACATTCACTCTCTCCACCACCCGTGCACCATGGTAACTGCACCATCTTGCTAAGGCTTTATTGACAGTTCATATGAAACTAAGACAGTCGAGGTGGCAAAAGGATAGAAGGGCAAATACATCGAAATACTCTCACCTCCAAGTTCTCCTACACCAATTCGTCACACCAAATACTGACATGGAAATGTATCACAGCTCATTTATAATGGCGGTGTCTAAATTTTGGAACTCCCTGTCTGATAGCTCTTTGGGAGCACCTTCACCAGAAAGACTCCAGTGTTGTCAGACATCACACCAATACCAACTCAAGGAAATAGAGGATGGGTAACAAATGTTAGTCTTGCCAGTAACACCTGCATCCAGTAAATAAATTTTAAAAATTATTGTAAGTGGCAATAGCCGCAAAAGTATGTGAGTACAATGTGTATTTTAAAGCACGGGGTGAATGAATTATATTGCCATGGAGGCAATTTATGATGAGATGAGGATCCTAATTCAATTGAATGCCAAGGTTGTTAAAATGCCATTAAACTGATAATTTGTGATGTGCAGATGATGTACAATTGCAAACATATTAAAACTTTGCATCATACACGTTTTCTGTATCTTATTCTATTGAACGAATATGATGCAATTTGAGTTAATTGACAACCCTTACTGCATATAAAATCATGGAAGTGTCAAGTTTGTCACACCACAATTTTAATGTAATGTAATTAAAAGTGCATTTAATCTAAATTACTATTGCATAACCACATTTATTTCAGGGTTTGAAATATTTCCCTTAGCATTTTCAGTGAAATGTACAATTAAGCCTAGTAATCTGAAATATTTTATTAATAAAACCTTGAAGGATATCGCCAGGATGTCTTACTTAAGCAGCTGTTCTATAGCAACACACAAGCAGGCCACTCGGCCCTTCAAACCTGCTCTGTCATTCATTGAGACCACGATTGATCATGTAGCTCAGTAACGTATTCCCTTTCCCTCCTTTGATGCCTTCTGTATCTAGAAATGTATCTATCACCTACGGAAATATATTCAGCAAATTGGCCTCTGCATTGCAAATTATCCCATCAGTTGGAAAACACACCATTACACAAGATCTATTACTTCAGAAAGATATTCACAATCTTAGGATTAAATTCCTGTGGTAGTGAATTTCATAGGCTCACCACTCTTCACGTATAGGAAGTTCTCTCAGCTCAGGCCTAAATCGGAGACTCATTCTAGACACCACAACCAGGAGAAACACCCTTCCCAGATCCAATCTTGTCAAGCTCTGCCAGAATTTTGCAAATTATAATTAGATTCCCTCTTGTTCAAAGTCAAGTTTATTGTCATGTGCACAAGTACATGCACAGGCGCAACGTGGTGTAGCGCTCTATGACTTAAGAGTCATAGAGCACTACACCACATAAACAGGCCCTTTGGCCTATCTAGTCCATGCCAACCTGATCTTCTGCTCCCAGACCATATCCCTCCAAACCCCTCCCATCCATGTACCTATCCAAACTTCTCTTAAATGTTACAGTTGAACTCACATCCACCACTTCAGCTGGCAGCTTGTTCCACACTCGCACCACCCTCTGAGTGAAGCAGCTCCCCCTTAGATTCCCTTTATATACTTCATCTTTCACTCTAAAGGTATGTCCTCTAAGTTCTCGTCTCACCCAACCTTAGGGGAAAAAGCCTACATGCGTTCACCCTATCTACACCCCTCATAATTTTGTATACCCCTATAATATCTCCCCTCATTCTCCTACACTCCAGAGAATAAAGTCCTAACCTATTCAACCTTTCCCTATAACTCAGGTCCTCAAGTCCCGGCAACATCCTTGTAAATTTTCTCTGCACTCTTTCAAGCCTTTTGATATCTTTCCTGTAGGTAGGTGACCAGAACTGTACACAATACTCCAAACTTGCAGCAGCATCACAGACACATAGCATCATATTAGCAGCATTCACAGGAAAACATAAATTATACACAATATTTACAAGAGAGAACAATTAGAAAAAAAACAGAAGTCCATTGTAGTGCAAAGTGGTCATAGCGTTGCTGTACTGAGGCAGCGATTAGGGTTGTGCAGGTTGGTTCAAGAATTGAGTGGTTGAAGGGAAGTAGTTGTTCTTGAACCTGGTGGTGTGGGACTTTAGACTTCTGTACCTCCTGCCCGATGGGAGCTGCAAGAAGATGGCATGGCCCGGATGGTGTGGAACTTTGTTGATAGATGTCGCCTTTTTGAGGTAGCGCCTCATGTAGATAGTACTGATGATGGGGAGGGATGTCCCCATGATATATTGGGCTGAGTCCAGTACTCTCTGCAGCTTCTTATATTCCTCTGCATTTGAATTGCTATACCAGACCATGATGCAACCAGTCACGATACTTTCAACAGAACATCTGCAGAAGTTTGTCACAGTGTTCTTCAAAACTCTAGTGAATACAAACATAGTTGACCTAATTTCTCTTCATACAACAGTCCTGCTATCTCAGGAATCAGTCCAGTGAACCTTCCTTACATTCCTCCTGTGACAAGTATATCCCTTCTCAGGTAAGGAGACCAAAACTGCACATAAACACATAATTATAGCAAGACAGCTTTGTTCTTGGACTCAAACTCCCTTGCTAGGTAGGCCAACATACCATTTATCTTGTTAATGGCTTGCTGTTCCTGCATGTTTGTTTTCAGTGACAGGTGTACAAGAACACCTAAATCTCTCTGAACTTCAACTCTTTACAACCCAACACCTCTTAAATAATATGCAGCCTTTTCATTTTTCTTACTGAAGTGGATATTTCACATTTATCCATGTTATACCGCAAGTACCGGTATTTTCCTACTTACCCAATCTATCAAAGTTGCCTTGAAGCCCCTTTGTATCCACCTTGTAATTCATGTTATCGGCAGATTTTTTCCTCATCCAAACTTATTACGAGTAGCTGACACCCAAGTATTGTTTCCGGTGTTATCTCACCAGTTACCCTTTGCTAATCTGAAAATGTCCTATCAATTCCCACTTTGTTTCCTGTTACTCATCCAATTTTCAAACCACACCAATACATTACAACGTCTTTTAATTTTACACACAGGTTTAATCCGCGTGTTGTCTGGTACTTTATCAAAGGCTTTCTGAAAATCCAAGCACTTTGTGTCTACTGCTTATCCTCCAGTATTCTGTGACTTACATCCTCAAAACACTCCAGTAAGTCTGTTAAACATGTTTTCTAATCATGAGTTTTTACTTCTGTCTTTTTGATAAAATTAAACAGTAAGTTAAACCCATGAGTTGAGTTTTCTTTTAATTAATGTATCTTGTGGAATGGTACATTTTCCAATTGACAGGATCATCACCAAAGGCAGTGACATGCAAGATCCCTTCTCAGTCATCTGAAAGGGCTTTGAACACACCATGAACTAATCTTAACCAATAGTTCAAGAGATCAACTATTATACAAAAATATTCCTACATCACCAAGGTGATTTCATTTCATGGGTACTTAATCAGTTATGAAGTATTCTGAGGTTGTGAGAGGTGGAATACAAATCTTGTTCACGTCTTTGTTAAATTTCAGAAGTCTTAAAAGGGCACAGCCCCAGCCACTGCAGTCCTGGTGAATATGTGCCAACAGTGCTAGTTCCAGCACTGATGGATGAACAGTTACATGTTTTTCTGGTACTTCCAGGTTTCCTCAATATTCTTTGTATTCACTGGATTTTATTTAACCTTTTTCTCTATCCAAGAAAATGTAATGAATTTTTGTTCAGATGATAGTAGTTTTACACTGCCAGCAAAATCTAGATAATTCTAATTAAAGCACTTGCAGGAATTTATCAGAACACAAATGGAGGAATAGCAAAGAGGATAATGTAAAAGGGCTTTACAACATAAATATTCACAGGGAGACAACACTGCTTAAATGCCACATGATTTTTGATAATCAGAATTAATGATGGGAGTTACTTAAAATATGACAAGTAGGGTTTTCTAATTGAAGTAGCACAAGCCAAAATAATGAACTCCGAAGAGACCAGCAGACCACAGGTCCCAGACTACATAAATTATGCCACCAATAAAACCTGCCAGCTCTGGCCCAGATAACTGGCAATAATCAAAGACAACCATCCCCACATGATCCTGTGTGCTGAGCTGTAGCATCTGCTCAAGAAAGACTTATAACCCATCATTCATCAATGGCTGTCCTATTTACCACAGGATGCTGAGCTGCCATCTGGTTCTACATTACCAGCTTTGCTGATGGGAACTAGTTCAGCTTTATACCATCAGAAAAGAAACAAATCTCAGCTTAAGTGCTGCAACACAGACCTTGAAACAAAGTTGACAGAGCAAGACCCCGGGGCTGGAAATGATCATCTCCTAAGGTAGAACTGGAACTACAATGTGCACCTAAACTCAGAGGTGCACCTAAACTCAGAGGTGCAAAAAAGCAGCCATGTTGGACTTGTGCCTCCTTGATATTGGTTGGACAAGCAGCCATACCTTCCCTGACACTGTAGTATCAGTTGGTTGATGTGCCATGCCTACCACATCTGCAGAAACATTTCACCTAATTGAGTGAAGCACATGCAGTCCATTTATCACACTGATATTGCCCAAAGGGAACAGCCAGGAAGAGGGACGGTGATGGGAAGGGGAACAATAGAGTAGCATTGGAAGTAGACCAATTCAGATATGATTAAGTTTTCTCCCCAGTTTCAAAAAAAAAATCAAAATGTTTGCAAATTGGATCTCAGACAGGCCTCAGCCTCCTTACAAGTCCAAAACAATCCCAGTGGCCTCCAAGTGCATTTTCTTTGCCTACATCAACATGACCATTAGGCACATCCAGGCATTTGTGATGAGTATATATTCCTTTCCCATAATACTAGAGGTATAGACACTCATTCAGTGGGAAACATACATGGCTCCCACCAATTTCAGATCAATATATACAAGAAAAGCAATAAATGACACTTCCACTCATGGAAGAATCTCAAATGAGGCAACATAGTTACAAGATTAGGGGGTGGTCATTTAAAACTGAGGTATGTAGGAACTTCTTCTAACAAAGGGTGGTGAACCTCTGGAATTGCCTAACGCGGAGGATCATTGTGGCTACGTAAAAAGGAAGCAGAAATTTGTTTTTTGAAAGATCAGGGAATTGAGGGAGCTGGCACAGAGGAGGAGTTATGACCTGAGGCAGATCAAGCATGATCATATTAAATGGTGGGGCAGGCTTGAGGGGCTAAATGGCCTACTCTTGCTCCTATTTCAGGTTATATTAGAACTTTGCACGGTCTACCAATAAATGTGGAACAGATTAACAAGTAACACCCTACAATTTGCATACTTGGTCTCCAACCGGTAAATTATACTCCTGAGCAAACATAATTTAAAATGATTAAAGCTTGTGTTCTGTGTTAGTGTCAGATATGACTCAATTGCTCATACTTTTGCTAAGTTAGAAGATTAGTATGTTGTGGATTCAATTACCACTCCAGAGACTTGAACACAGAAATCTAGGTTCACATTCCAGTTCAACAACCAAGGAGGCCTACCCTTTCCAAAGAGTCACTAAACTGAAGCCCTATTGGTTGCCTTGATCATGAAAAATAAGATGGCAGATTAATTAAAGAGGAACTTTGTATTGGTCTTCACTGTCAAAAGTGGAAGTAATATCCCATAAATAACTTTAATCAGCGATCGGAAGGTATTGGTATTGGATTATTATTGTCACTTGTACCGAGGTACAGTGAAAAACTGGTCTTGCATACCGATCGTATAGATCAATTCATTACACAGTGCATCGAGGTAGTACAGGGTAAAACAATACAGAATGCAGAATAAAGTGTCACAGCTACAGAGAAAGTCCAGTGCAGGTAAACAATAAGGTGCAAGGTCATAACAAGGTAGATTGAGAGATCAAGAGTCCATTTTAACGTACTAGGGAAACATTCAATAATCTTATAACAGCAGGATAGAAGTTGTCCTTGAGCTTGGTGGTACATGCTTTCAGACTTTTGTATCTTGGAGAAGAGAGAATGGAGAAGAGGGAATGTCTGGGGTGGGTGGGAGGAAGCACTCAGGAAAAGTTAGGGAAATAGCATGAAGCAAATTGTTGGAGATCTTTGAAATAACGCTGTGGGTAAAGGTGAACTAGTTGATGCAAGTCTAAAAACTGCAGACGCTGGAAATCTGAAACAAGAACAGGAAAATGCTGGAAACACTCAGCAGGTCAGGGAGCATCTGTGGAAAGAGCAACGGTTAATGATTCAGATCCAGGAAGGGTCAGAACAGGAGTGGGATGGTGAATTAAATTGGCCGGTAACTAGAAGCTCAGGGTCACTCTCATGGACTGAATGGTTCCATCCCACCAACCTCCACATTCAACAGATCATCCTACACAATTTCCACCAACTCCAACAAGATTCCACTACCAGACACAGATCCCCCTCCTATCCCTTCCCAGTACTTAGAAGTGATTACTTATTTTGCCACTCTCTGGTCCACTCTTCCTTCCCAATCTACCAGTTCCCATTTTGTAAACTTGGCTTGGGGTCATAGAATCGTACAGCATGGAAATAGGCCATTCGGCCCAACTCTTTCCCCTTGTCCCATTTTCACAGAAATAATGACAAGTGTCATTAACTTCACCATTACTTGGAGAGAAAGTTTTGTCCTTAATTGTGGCCAATGGAAGATAATTGATCTGGCAAAATGGCAATTGGATCCCAATCCCAAATATTAGGATATGCCAAGTCGGCACATAGCCTCACCATGGCAATACTACTGTTCCGGAGTGGGTCATGCTAGTAACTGACGCTTTATATTACTACTGCTTCTAAGTTATGGTCGAAGCCATCAATGATGCCACATAGCAATCTTAACATAATAGTTAGGATGAAATCATTATAACCAACCGCATATCAAGTCATTATAGTGAGTGCAAGGCATAAGTTTATGTTGTCCTTGCAGCTGCCAAAATAGACACATTTCTAGCTTGTTCTGTGCACTGAGTATCCTTTCTCAAGCATGACTGAACTTCTTGGACAATAATTCCTCCCAGTCTCATCTCTTACCAATTATTTGATGGCAGAAATACAGAAGAAATTAAAATATGCTATTTTTCATGTTATCTTGCATCACTATATGTTTAATATTATTCTTTAAATTTGAGAGATTCTTACAATGTAGTAGGCACTACTGTGTGTTTTGAAACATTATCCAAAGTAAATTTAAAGACGATACAATAAGAGTTCCAAGATGCACTTGTACTTTTGCATGGATGAAGGTATATGCAAGCAAATATTACAATGAGTAGAAATTTAGATTCATAGAATTATGCAGAATGGAAACAGGCCCTTCGGCCCAACTCCTCAATACTGACCAAGTTGCCAATGTGAGCTAATCCCATTTCCTTGCATTTGGCCCATATCCCTCTAAACCTTTCCTAACAATGGACCTTGTAATTGTAACCATCTACCACTTGGGAAATAAAGGACTGCAGATACTGGAATCTAGATGAAAAACACTATGCTGGAGGAACTCAGCAGGCCAGGCAGCATCCGTGGAGAAAAGCAGACAATCAACATCCTTTCTCTCCTTTCCTTTCACCCATCCCCCAGGAGATCTGCTCTCCCCTCCTCCCCCTGCCTATCACTATCTCTTACCTGCATCTACCTATCACCACCTTGTGCCCACCCCACCTCCCGTCTTTTGTCTGCCTTTCACTGCTCTGCTTTTCCCTCCCTTACATTGGGCTTCCCCTTTTCCCATCCTCAGTCCTGAAGAGGGGTCCTAACCCAAAACATTGACCACCTCCACGGATGATGCCTGGCCTGCTTTTCACCATCTACCTCTTCCTTTGACAGCTCATTCCACATACCCACACCCTCTGTGTGAAAAATTTGCTCCTCAGGTCCCCTTTAAATCTTTCCCCTCTCACCTTAAACCTATGCTCTCTAGTTTTAGCCTCCCCTACCCTGGGGAAAAGGCTGAGCATTCACCTTATCCATGCCCCTCATGATTTTATACATCTCTATGAGGTCACCCCTCAGTCTCCTATGCTCCAAGGAAAAAAAGATCAGTGTCTCCTTAAAACTCAAGCTCTCCAGTCCTGGTAACATCCTTGTGCATCTTTGACCAGATATCACTGATACTTATAGAAAGAGGCAGCTTGGCCTATCAACCCCAGCTGACCAATCACGAATTTCAGCTCAGTCCCATTCTCCAGCCCTTGGTCCCTAGCCCCAGTACTCACACCACTTCACATGCTTACCCAGACACCTTGCTGAGGATTTCAATTAATAATTTAATTTCTCTTCATACATTTGGAAGTTTTCTTTCTCTGTGAAATATAGTTTGATACTCATTATTATTGGACTTGCAACCAAAGGCCTGGGCCAGTGATTTCTAGACATCACTTTGAGTATCACCACAGTAGCAGGAGAACTTAAATTCAGAGCCTTAAATCTGAAAGATATGTGAAAGAAAAATCTACTATAAAAGGCGAATGAGCTACTGAAATGTCAAAGCCCATCTGGTTCACTGATGCCACACACATGATAAGCATATATTTTTCATCTTGATACCATCCTTGCCCAGATTGGCTTGGAATTGACTCCAGACACCCACTAATGCAGCTGACCACTAAAACCCAGCGGGGAACTCAGTTCAGGTGTAATTAGAGATGGCTAACAAATGTGGGCTCAGTGAATGACATCCCCTATCAGCAATAAACTAAACTATGATTCTAAAGTATGTTGGATTCTTTGCTTCCGAATCCATCCATCTTATAGAACACAGCAGATGCAGTAACAATGGAGTCACAAGAGACCGCAGACGCTGGAAGCTGGAGCAACAAACCATCTGCTGGAGGAATTCAGCAGATAGAGCAGCATCTGAGGTGGAAGGGGTGGGGGGAGGGGGGGAAAGAGGGAGATTGTTGATATTTTGGGTCAAAACCCTGCATCACAGCTAAGGGTAGAGTGGAAAGATAGCTTTATAAAGAGGAGAGGGATAGTGGTGACACAGGGGCCAATGGATGCTGAGTGGACCAAGGAGAGGTGAAGGATGATAGGTAGATCAAATCAGGTAGGGGAAAAGGAGGGGTGAAGTTGGGAGTCAGAGCAAGGTGGATGATAGATGGAAGCATACAATAAAAAGGGACAGATGGAGCTAGGTGGGGGCAGGGGAGGAGAGGGTGAAAATAGAGACAGCTCGGAAGATGGAGATCTACATCCAGACTTGCATGCAGTGTTGTATTGGGATGTGAAGGGGGATTCACATAGGCAACAGCTATTGCGTTCCTCAGCTCTCCAATGCCACAGTTAAGATAACTGACCCAAGGTTGATTTTGGTCATTGGCATTTGCCTGTATATCATGTTACCACAAGGAAGACTTCATTCTCAGGAGAGTTGCAGTGCCAAAACTGATGCTCAAAATGCTACTTTTCTCCCAGCATAATTGTCATGGCTTCTTTCTATCCTTGGCACCCGAGTATAATTTCTGCCACAGAAGAAAAAACTGTAGCCTCTGTCCACCCGAGGCAATTTTCCTGATGTCCTAACAACTTGCACTCACAGAATGCAGTCGTCAGAACCATTTAAAACATTGTTGAAGCAACAGTGAACAAATTCAGAACTCCCAGGCTCACACAAATTTTAGTCATAATTCACCACTGGAGGCAGATGGACATCAAGAGATTAAAATGAAGAGGTGAGGCACAATACTTTAGTGAGATTATATTTTCAAGTACCAAGCATAGGTAGTGTTAAATGATATTCTAAAAGGTAAAGTTCTCTGACTTCCTGAGTGTATCAAAGTCTAAACAAATAAAGCAAGACTTTGTTAAAAGGTACAACTCCTTTCAACCTACTTACATTTATATTTCTTAATTTTTTTTAAAAATTGGCTCCGTTAAACAGAGTTAAAGCAACTTACGCCAATTCAAGGCTCAAACAATCAGGATTTAATAGTGCAGGCAACAATTCACAACACAGTATTATTTCCAAAATGTAACTCCTCCTGAAATTAATGTAACATCTGGACATATAAATTTCATAAATAAAGATTGAAAAGGTGAGACAATTTCCCATCAGCAATGATGCCAAGCTCCTTAAAATGTTTGGAAACAAAGTTTGAAAATTTCAAATCCTTGGTAATGATGAAAGTCTTGAGACTAATCCCCTGGCAACATAGAGCACAAAACCAGAAGATATGAATGTCTTTCATCAAAATGTAATGAAGCAGCCAATTCCCACATGTTTAATTTGGAACTACAACACTTAATGTTTTACTGGCATCACAATTATCTACAAATCTCCCCTTCAGTATGAAAATATACAAGATTAAATTCATCAAGATGAAAAATATGTACATAGAATGTGTGAGACAGATTTTTGACACGTAAATTCTAAATTAATTGTCCCTATAAGTTTGGTGGTAACCTGATTTAGATTTCCACTGCTAAAATTAGAGACTGTAAAACAATAGCGTTGGGTTTGTTCTCTGACTAGTACCACCGAAGTTTGGGATATAGTTCCAAGCAGCATCAGCTTGAAATACACTTCAGTGATATGTTAAGACTGAATGTGCACCTGTAAATTTTATGACTAGTTTAATGACAATCATGTCACACCAAGCATTTCATGAAGGCCAGGCATTTCATTGTGCAATGATAATATCTATGTATTCTGGGATATCCCTGCTTTACTTCACTGGGAGCTGAAAAAGGAACAAAAGAAAAATCTTTCATTTACATAACGTTGCTCAGGATATCCCAAGATCAATCTTAACCAATACTTTTGTGAGCAAACACAGCGTCAATCTGTGATCTTTGAAGTCAAACAAGCAGTAATTAAGTGGCCAGATATTTTGTTTTAGTATTAATGGTTGAGAGTAGAGTGTGACCAGAATACTGGAAAAACTCTACATGGAGTGAGGCCTTCTGAGATTTCATAAAAGCCAGCCAGGGAATGTCCTGTGTCTGCTATGTAAATGTAGGTTGTTGTCAGTGTTGCTCTTGCTCACTGAAATGGAGGAATTCTGGGCAACTTTTGTCTCTCTGTTATGAAAAGTGCAACTTGCATCTTCAGTGAATGACTAAATGCATAAAGCTTCAGCATCTCCTTTATTCTAGTATTGTTTCTTTGACTAAGGCCTTTTTTGTTTTGGCAAGGGGTACAAATAATCTCATTTTCAAGTAGGGACTCTAATAACTGGAGGATCAAATGTAGGAATCCAAAACTGATCCCTATATGCAGATAAAAGTCTAGAGACTCGCATGTCACGCATTTCTTAATGTAACGTGCAACTGATTTGAAGAACCAGATTGCTTAGGTTAGTTCTTTGCATATTATAAACGACTGATGTGTGGGGCTCCACATACATGATCTGCTCAGGCACAGGAACTCCTGGGTGTGGCAATGATGTTCATTGTGCAACACGTGTAACGTTGCTTCTGTGAGAGGGAAGTGTACACGTATACTTAAATAACCATGTGCGTCTTGACTACAAATTTACTAATATCAGTTCAAGCACTGGTTGAAAGTCCTATCTTTAATTATGAAATCCACTACCAAGGCCAAATATGGAATTCTCACTGATGTACCATGTTCAAGGCCTTTTACCTTTACTTGAAGGAGTGGAGGTTACTGTTCGAATCAAATTGATGATTCGCCTAGATGCCTAAATTAATACCCACAACATAAATAAAAGCACAATAGGCCATTTGGCCCCTCTTGCTTGCTCTGTATTCATGAAGGCTGTGACTAATTATTTACCTCAGCACCATTTTCCTGCATTAACACGACATCCCTCAAACCCTTTGATATCTAGAAATCCATTGACATCTCTTTTGAAATACACTCAGCAAGTGAGCCTCATGGATAGGGAAGATACACCCCACCACCACCACCCCCCGAACGAATATCTTCTCATCCCTGTTCTTTGTCTTTAGACCGTGACCCCTGGTTCTCGACAGCCCAGCCACTGGAAACATTAACTCCACATTTATCCTGTCAAGCCCCTTTATAGAAAACACAGTGAGCAGTTGGTTATGGAGTGAGAGGAGGAGAAAAAAAATCTCAAAGTGAAAGCTAAGCAAGGTTAGTACAGCCTACTTCCTGTTGATTGCATGTTAAATCCAATAAAACAAAATTCATTAAACGCACCAAAAGTAATTAGTACACACTCTGCATTGTTATGTAACTGCACGTATAATTATATCTACACATAGCAATAAAAGACCTTCTTTGTTATATTTTAAATTGTGAATTATATGAGCAATTCAGAAGTTTGATAGTTGAAAGCAAGCTGCAGAATCAAAATATAACAATATGAAGTAGGGGAAGGTTCATAGAAATGGGCTTCTGTTTTTGAGTTACATAAAGAGCATAGATCTCTCATCTGCAACTTATATTGTTTCTCTTATGGACAGCATATTTTATCATTGGTGACAAACACAAAAGGGACAGAAGGTATTGACTTTAAAAAAATAGCAAAGAAGCAAACACTTATTTTGGTGACCAACATCAGCAGAAGAAATTACAACAAATCCAGTGATATGATGCCACAATATTTCAAGCTATTTCTTTCCTAAATAATATAGTTGGTCAGGCTGCCAAAGCTCAAATTAAACAGCTCTAGTAGCCACAAGAGGATGACTAACATTCCAATGCTGACATCACTGTGAACATGGTCTGCTGGGATCAGCATTAGATGTAACGAGGAGTTGCAAATGTTTGCCAATATACTTTGTCATTTTAATTTCCATTCTACGGTCATAGGGCTTGTGTTACACTCAAAGACAGTTATTTTGTATTTTTATCACTAACAAGCATTAGAAAGCCTTTTTATTTATGATACTTGGAGCAAATCACTTAGTAGTCGCTGAATAATCTTTGCTATAATTTCATTATTCCTGCTTAAATATTGCAGTCCTGCATAAAACTTGATTTGATATTCAGTATGAACTAGGTTAGGTACAAAACATTGAATAGGAACTAATAACCTTCACCTAGACAATGTTACAGATACGGACAAAATGAGGATGTTAAGGTACACTGCAAAGCACAGAGCTATCAGCACGCTTGTGCTTAAAGTGATGCTGGCCCACACGAGCAAGACAGTGATAAAGCCACAGATTTAACAACAGTACAAAGTATTACTGACCCTTTTGTTGCTTGAAGGATTGAATGGATCTTGAGTGATGCACCATCTTCTATTATATTCAGTCTTCACAAAAATCCCACGGTACTCAGTGGAATCTTACACCGAGCGTCTCCTCTTTCAATGAGGGACTTTAACGGATTGCTGCTCACAAACACACAGGAGCTTCTGAAGCACTGCGCAACCCGACACCTGCTTATGGAGCACTTTGCTCAAAGACCTACTCTCTGCAGTTACCATAGTGACAGAATGGGAGGTCCAGAGACACCAGCACCCCACCCCCCCAGGAACCTCTTACAATATTAAGGCACATCATCGTGTATATTTGAATAATCTTTATCCTGTGAAGGATATCCATACAATTGTACTTGCTTGCAGAATGTTACATCCTAATGAAGAGTTATAAATGATGCAGCTGCTACTTATTTAACTATCCCTTCAGCAGAATGTTCAGACTAAAAATATTATAATTGCTTCACACGAGAGTCAGTAGACTATTTTCATTTCTAACTGTATCTGAAAATGCTGACACATGGTCAGCATCCATGAGGAGCAGCTTTATTTTTTTTATTAAATCATGGTTATCAGCCGTGGCCAGGTGGTAGCATACTTTCTTTTGAGTTCGAAGGTTCAAGTCCCACTCCAAACAATCAGACTTGCTGACATTTCAATGCTGTTCTGAGAGTGCTACAGCGTTGGAGGTAGCCTTACAGAGATGTTATACCGAGGCCCCATTAGCTCTCTCAGATGGATGCAAAAGACTCCATGGCAGTGATTCAGGGGCAGGAGGAAGTGGGGTTTAATCTTCTTCAGCCCTTTGCCTCTTCTACCTTATCACCTCTCAGTTTATTACATCTTCTCCCCCTCCCCCATCCCCCTGCCTTCTCCCTCTCACCTGAACTCACCTATCACCTGCCTGCGTGTGCCCCTCCCTCTCCCCCCACCTTCTTATTCTGGCTTCTGCCCTCTCCATTTCTAGCCCTGATGAAGGATCTTGGCCTGAAACATCGACTGTATATTTCCCTCCATGGATGCTGCCTGACCTGCTGAGTTCCTCCAGCACTTTATGTATTAGTCACTATTTATTTCCTAATCAAAATTCCTTTTGAAAAGTTACTCTGTCACTTGCACTGAGTTTGTGGAAGCTCACCTTGGTTGTCCCTGGTACTGCTAGTAGTGTTTTCTTCACTCTCACATAAAATCACATAGATCCACATTGAAGAGTAGCAGTAATATTGATCCCAGGGTCCATCCCTGAACCACAATCAGTACAAACTCTGATTTGGAAAGAAGCAGCCTTATTTCAGAGAAAGTCTTGACAATCTGCAAGGAGGGGGATGAACATTTCATGCACACATCACTTGCAGCATGCAGTAGGATTGAGATTCTGGCTGCGAATGAAGCATCTACCAGAGAGATCCTTTCTCACCACCAGACAGGCACTGTTTTGGTGCTTGTTTGAGTGTTCTGGTGATGAGGCATTCTGTGAAATTACTCTGATAGTGTCCTTGGGAAAGCATCCAACAGAATCCACTGTTTCCTTCCTCCATTGGGCCTTGAGGGCATTCTGTGCAAGCCACGATCTGATTGACTTGTTGTCAAGGATGCTTTTCCACAGAAGCTTTTCTACAAGAGACAGATGGTGAGGAATGGTCCAAATGAATGGAATGCCTTGCAGCAACATGGCCAGGCCCACCTTTTGCAACACTGGAGAGAGGTAGAACCTCAAACAGGGTGACACTTGGTGATCGAGTACACAGACTTGACACGCAGCTTGATGCGGCCACAAACAACGATGGCTGCGAGGACGACGGGTACGTAGCGGTGCACTTTCCGTTACCTTTCTCTGGAGATCTGTGCATCACATCTGATCCATCTTAGATCTTCAGATGAAGTGGTAGTTGGCTTGGGGAGTTGCTGTTGGGCCACAGAGAGGGGTAAGGGCTACATATGCACCACCTATGATAACACCGAGCTCACCTCACACTTGCTGACCAAGTTCTTTCCCACCACCAACAGGGGAGCGCTGCTCCCCATTCTCATTTTCTGTTTCATCATGTCTATCCACTTCAGCCAATTCTTGCCACACCATGCTCTTCTGAACCACATTCCCAGCACTCTAAGGTAATCAAACTCATCAGTGAAGAGAACAAAGGATTGTTCAGACCAGTTGTCAAAGGACATGGCCTCATTTTTTTTTACTGCAGCCAGTTTAAACTGATAACAAATACTGATCTATTTGTAGACTGACCTGACAGTGGTCCAAGTCACAGACAACAGCATTGTCCATCTACAGGGAGGCTTTGATTTGAATGCTCCCACTAACTTGGATCATCACCCCTCTTAAGCCCATGTCCTTCCTAATGAAGGCAGCAAAAGGCTCAATGCAACACACAAACAAAACAGAAGGCAGTGGGCAGCCTTGCCTGACTCCAGATTTAATTGGAAAACTTTGCATTTCCCATCTGTTAATTTTGATTTATACTCAACAACAGACAACATTAGTTCATAACAATTAACAAGCTTAATTATTTGCATGAAGGCAAGGTATCCAAATAGTCTTTCCATAACAATGGTATTTTCCCATCACATTCAATATGTTGTTATTCTGAGGGAATAAACTTTGTAAATAACAAAAGGCAGAGGAGGCAGTGCCCTATTAAAACAAAGATGGGGAGGGAAAGTTTGCTTCTTACAAGCAAGAAAATACTTGGATTCTTTTTTGTATGCAAACTAGTACTAGAATTGTCCATTGTCATGTTTTAAAATTATTATAATTGTTCATTGTAAATAAAGATGTAGGGTATACACTTGTAAAAAGGCCTTTTGTTTCACGGTATGTAAACTCAATTTCTTTACATGATCATACAAGTGACTAAGTTTTCTCATTGAGGAAGACACTTGCTTTGAGTTGTTATAGAACAGAATAGATGAAACAGAGATTGACATGATCTTTTTGGGCATCCCTGAACTTGCACCCATGGATGTGATGGTTCACTCTTTTCAATGCAAAAAAGGTATTAACTTTTTTGTGTTTAACTGGTACCATGTTAACAGGCAGGCTTGTGATGTTTGAAATGTCGCCGCACATCAAAGGAGCTGTCATTTAACAGCAAGAACAATGAGATTTAATAATGAATGCCTTTTCTCCCCCCTTTTTTTTTGATAGAGCAGTCACTTAAATATTATTTGATTCCTATGGTTCCAATGTACATTTCTTGTACAATTAGCACACAGATCCAAAATAATACATATGCTGCCTTCATCAGTGTTACCACTTAGGATGACACTTCTTTTTCCCAGGGCTGAAATGGTTGCCACAAGAGGACATAGGTTTAAGGTGCTGGGGAGTAGGTATAGAGGAGAGGTCAGGGGTAAGTTTTTTTAACTCAGAGAGTGGTGAATGTGTGGAATGGGCTGCCGGCAATAGCGGTGGAGGCGGATACAATAGGGTCTTTTAAGAGACTTTTGGATAGGTACATGGAGCTGAGAAAAATAGAGGGCTATGGGTAAGCCTAGTAATTTCTAAGGGAGGGACACGTTCGGCACAGCTTTGTGGGCTGAAGGGCCTGAATTGTGCTGTAGGTTTTCTATGTTTCCATGTTTCTTTGTCAGTATGCAATTCCTCAACTCTTCAATGATTTCAAGTCAACTATTCTAATAAATGGAGGAATTATTTATGCCATTTAATACCCTAAGTTAATTCTATGCAGTTAATGTGCCAATAAATATGATTTTGTATGTTAGTTATCCTAAGAACATAGAACAGTACAGCACAGGAACAGGTCCTGCGGTCCATGATATGTGCGTCAAACAGGATGCCAAATTAAACTAAATCTCTGAATCACATATGAAGCTAATGGCCATGACATGCTTTTATGTTTGGGGTGCTACCTGTAAACTACAAGTGTGTAGCAGCCAGTTTATTTCCTTGAATGCCGAATTCTACGAAGTGTTTAGTTTCCACCAGCAATCGTCCCACCATCATAAATAAACTGCGGTGATCGTAAGCAAACATCGCAAGGTAGCTATTCCATTAACAATGAAGACAAAGAATTATTGGTCACAAGTGGAGATCTGTGATACACATACTTAAACTCCTGGATGCCAATTCCCAAAGCAACAGCTTCCATTGTGAATACATACTTGACCCAGAAAGAGTCCCAGATGTGGGTAGCTATTATCAAGGTCCAAGGAAGATGCAGGGATTGCCCATTGAAAGGAAGGCACAGAAGCTGCCAGATCTGTTCACACTGAGACTCACTGCCCACCTGTGGTGACCCAGAAAATTAGGGCAAGACAACAAAAAGAAGGCAAGGCTACCTTCAAGTTTCATCCGACTGAAATGTTCACCACTTGTTACTTTATAAACACCCCAACAGCAAGCCTTGGGGTACAAAAAATGGGAAAGAACATTTTTGAATTGAATGTAGCAAGAGAATCGAAGAATTCTGATTCAAGGTATTTTAATTTAAACAGATCTCCAAGCCATTCAAGGTTTTAATTGCTTTATCAGCATATTCTGGAAATCCAATCCAAAAACTCTCCTCCTTTAAGGTACTCCTTCATACACACCTCAATGAAAACATTTTTGCCCATCTGCCCTAACATATCCTTATTTAGCTTCATGAGAAATTTTGTTTAGCACACCTGCAAAGTTTCATTAAACGTTTCATTATAAGTGCTGGCCAAATGTAAATCACTGCCTTTGTCAGCTTGTTAAAAGAAAAATTGTTATTTAAATAGGTTAATTGCACTTTAGCCTGCAAACTTTGTACAATTTTATGGCAAATACATCCCAAGGCTGAACAAGAGCATGAATAGTATTAAATAAGGTTCGGCCTGGATACCTTTGATCACATAAAGGGCACAGAGGGAATTTTTTTCAGCTTTTATTCAACTTGCATGGTCCTTTAATCTGTTTTTACAGTTTTTCTGGATTATATGGTTTACAGCTGGGCGTGGTTATATTGTGATGGTATATGCAGCTGTAGGTGCATTGGCTAAGTAGGGTGAATTAGTGGGTCCTTATCTGATATTGCTGCACATTCAGAGTTCTGGCAGGAAACCTCCAGAAGTCACTGAGAACTGGAGAGCTGGATGAAGTTGGAGTCATTTCTACCATTTACAATTACCCAAAGTTATGTCTGGGAGTTTGATGTTGGTTGAAGATTAAGCCATGTGCAATCTTTTTGAAGGCAAGATTGTGGAATATGTAGACAGACATAAAACCATAAAGAATAACAAATATAGGGGAGATTTAAAAAGAAGTATTGCACAAGGTGCCAGATTCCACAAAGACAAAGGCAAAACCAGCTAAAACTCTATCTTTAATATTGGGACATGTTAAAAATCGGGTGAGCTTTTCACACAGAAAGGCCAAGCAAAACCACAATTTACTCACAGAATCATTACTTTCAGCCAGTGTCCCAGACAGCTGCATCATCCCAGTGCACCTTACCTGAAGTATTGATGCAGTGGTATAGAGCTGGGAGTGAGTGGCTCTGGGAGTCCTCAGCATTGACTTCCAACACAGATCAAACACAGCTAAAGATCCCTCCTAACCACACTATTCTCTTCCTGCAGAAGACGAATCAGTACTTCTACAGGTGGAACATCATGGAAGAGCCAATGACAGCCAGACACCATACTGTACGGCAAGGGGCCTTCAATAACTCAATAGCACCACCACTGAACCACTGTCTGAGTCCAGAAAGTATAGGTTCAGTGCTGTGAGCATGACAGAGTGTGAAAGAACAAATGTGGAGAGAAAGTTTGCCTTTGTCATCACCAAACTACCTCTCTGTGATGGTACTGGAAGCAGTGGCCACCATGTATACTTGAACAGTCAAAGCCTTTTGTTGACACTTAAGATACCATGCAACTTGTTGTGTAGCACAATGACTGTGCCAAAAGGGACACATTGGAAGAGGTCAGGCAGCTCGAGATGTGGCATCCATGAGACATTATGGTTTACCTGCTTCAATACAATTAACTTAAGAAATAGGAGCAGGAGTAGGCCATCTAGCCCATCAAGCCTGCTCCGCCATTCAATATGATCATGGCTGATAACCCTTAATTCCCCTGCTTTGCAAAAATCTATCCAACTGCGTCTTAAATATATTTAATGAGGTAGCCTCTACTGCTTCCCTGGGCAGAGAATTCCACAGATCCACTACTCTCTGGAAAAAGCAGTTTCTCCTCATCTCCATCCCAAATCTATTCCCTCAAATCTTGAGGCTACGTCTCCTAGTTCAAGTCTCACCTACCAGTGGAAACAACCTTCCTGCCTCTATCTTATCTATCCCTTTCATAATTTTATGTTTCTGCAAGATCCCCTCTCATTCTTCTGAATTCCAGCGAGTATAGTCCCAGATGACTTGCTCTCTCCTCATAGGCTAACCCGCTGAAGACAGTACATTTTTTCTCAAGTAAGGAGACCAGAACTGCATGTAGTGCTCCAGGTGCAGCCTTGCCAGCACCTGTACAGTTGCAGCATAACCTCCCTGCTCTTGAATTCAATCCCTCCAGCAATGAAGGTCAACATTCTATTTGCCTTCTTGATAACCTGTTGCACCTGCAAACCAACCTTTGGCGATTCATGCACAAGCACTCCCAAGTCCCTCTGCACAACAGCATACTGCAATTTTTCACCATTTCAATGATAATCTGATCTTGTGTTTTTTCTTCCAAAGTGGATGACCTCACATTTACCAACATTGTTCTCCATCTGCCAGACCCTTGCCCACTCACTCAACCTATCTACATCTTTCCACAAACTCTCTGCATCCTCTGCATAATTTGCTTTTCCACTCAATTTAGTGTCATCAGCAAACTTAGATACACCACACTCAGTCCTCTCTTCCAAATTGTTAATGTATATTGTGAACAGTTGCGGGCCCAGCACCGACCCCTGCAGCACCCCTCTCACCACTGATTGCCAACCCATTTATCCCAACTCTCTGCCTTCTATTGGTTAACCAATCCTCTATCCATGTTAATACATTACCCCCAACTCCATGCATCCTTATCTTATGGATAAGTCTTTTATGCAGCACCTTATCAAATGCCTTCTGGAAATCTAAGTGTACAACATCCACCTGTTCCCCTTTATCCACTGCACTCATTCTACCCTCAAAGAATTCCAGTACGTTTGTCGAACAGGACCTGCCCATCCTGAATCCATGCTGTTTCTGCCTGACGGAGCTACTTCCATCCAGACGTCTCGCTATTTCTTCCTTAATGATAGCTTTAAGCATTTTCCCCGACTACAGACGTTAAGCTAGCTGGCCTACAAGTTACCTGCCTTTTGCCTACATCCTTTTTTAAACAGTGGCATGTCATTTGCTGTCTTCCAATCTGCCGGGACCTGCTCAGAATCCAGAGAATTTTGGTAAATTATACTTCATCACATAACTTCATGGATCAACATTCTCCAATTATCATGAACCCTGGGCACTAACCACATCTAAAATAAGGTGCCAACCTGGTGAAGGATTACATGCATGCTCAACAATGAAAATGTCATATGTGGGCAATGACAAGTGATTCCACAACCAAAGCTCTGTAGCCCTGTAACAAAGGGAATGAAGAGGAGGGTCTTATACCAGGATGTAGAAAAAAAGGGTCTTTGACGAAGTTAGGCAGAAAGAACTTCCATACAACATCTTGTAATTCCACAAATCCACAAACTAATTCACTGTGTGCTCCCAGTGAGGATGGCGGGGAGAAACCACAATTTACGCCTCTTTTTGCCCAATGCCTGAACTCAGACTCTAGCTCAGACCTGTTCCAACACTTAAAAGATCAAGTCTTTGGCACAGTTAGTTGATGGCTTTGCCATGTCAGTATTCTTTGAGGGATTAGGTATCAATACGTCTCTTCCTGGATGTTCTAATTGTTCTTCCTACATACGTCAGAGGCTTTTCCCCAGGCGGCCACAAGAGGACATAGGCTTAAGGTGCTGGAGAGAAGGTATAGAGGAGATGTCAGGGGTAAGTTTTTTTACTCAGAGAGTGGTGAGTGCATGGAATGGGCTGCTGGCAGTGGTGGTGGAGGTGGATACAATAGGGTCTTTTAAGAGACTGTTAGATAGGTACATGGAGCTGAGAAAAAGAGAGGGCTATGGGTAAGCCTAGTAATTTCTAGGGTAGGGACATGTTCGGCACAGCTTTGTGGGCTGAAGGGCCTGAATTGTGCTGTAGTTTTTCTATGTTCTATGTTGATGATGCAAAAGAACATAGAATGCTGAAGCCCAGAAAATGAAAACCAAATTTTGTCTTAAACTTAAGATTAATCTAAAGCAAACAAGCTTGCTTTCTTTGAAGCAGGAAATGGAGCATGATGTACTAAATGAATTACAGTTAAAGCTAAATTGAGACCATTTAGGAGAAAAGATTCCTGGGTATATTCTTCAATAGGACTACAAGTTCAACACATTGATAACATTAGCACCAGGCATCAAGCAAACTAGACCAATTATGAATCCTCTTTACTAAGATTCAGGGGCAATACCAGAACTTTCCTTACACTATGCAATGACTTAAATCCAGCCAAGTCCTGGATATTTTTTAATCCAGCTTGGTGCACTACCTTTAGACAAGGCATTAAGATGCTACAAAATGATCCAGAAAAATTGACAATAGCAATGGATCATCATCTATTCACATCCTGTCTGAACAGCAGAGTGGTCACAAACAATGCTATCTAAAAGAGGCAAAGACTAAAACAATCAATCTGTGTAGATCAAGGAAGTTTAGACCTGGGTGTTAGCTTGTTTTAGACAATATCAACTAAACCATCAGCACTGGTCCCCATTGTTAGAATACTTGTATAACAATGACATTTGCACAACACCTGTTAAAGTAGCAGAGTTCTAACATGCTTCATAGAAGCACCAGAAAACAAAATTGGGCAGCAAGCCACACTGAAAGGATATTGTTTAAATGGGGAACTAGTAGGACAAAGCTTGACTAAAGGTGTAGAGGTTAAGGTGCAAGGTAAAGAGAGAGGAAGAGTCTGAGGGCATATGGAGCCACAGACACTGTCTTGTAGGATACACTTAATTAAAAACGCAAAAGGTGCAAAAGGCAGGAGTGGAGAAAAAGTTCCAAGGATTTTTATGTGAAGGACCTCAGAATTTCCATAATAAGGTGATCATGGTAATTGATTTATTATTGTCATATGTACCAAGATAAAGTGAAATACTTTGTTTTGCATGCCATCTATACAGATCATTTAAAAACACAAGTACATCGAGGTAGTAAAGGGAAAAGCAACAACAGAGTGCAAAATATAGTGTCACAGTTGCAGAGAAAGTGTAGAGTAGATAAACAAATAAGATGATAATGGCGTCATTGTGCTGCTGCTACACAGCTCCAGGGACCCGAATTTGATCCCATCCACAGTGCTGTCTGTGCAGAGCTTTCATGTTCTTTGTGACCAGGTGGTCTTTCTCAGAGATCTCCACTTTCCACTCACATCCCAAAGACATCTGTGAGAAGAAAGGAAATGCTGCTCAACCCACTGAGCTCCTCTAGCAGATTGCTTATTGCCACAAGTTCTTTGGAAAGCCTCACTCCCACTTTTGCTAGCTGCGATAGCTCAAAGTGACGTGAAAACTGACGTACATAATAAAGTAAAAAAAAAGTTGGTATTGGTATTGGTTTATTATTGTCACTTGTACCGAGGTACAGTGAAAAGCTTGTCTTACAAACTTATCGTACAGGTCAATTCATTACACAGTGCAGTTACATTGAGTTAGTACAGAGTGCACTGATGTAGCACAGGTAAAAACAATAACAGTACAGAGTAAAGTGTCACAGCTACAGAGGAAGTGCAGTGCAATAAGATGCAAGGTCACAACAAGGTAGATCGTGAGGTCATAGTCCATCTCATCGTATAAGTGAACTGTTCAATAGTCTTATCACAGTGGGGTAGAAGCTGTCCTTAAATCTGGTGGTACGTGCCCTCAGGCTCCTGTATCTTCTACCCGATGGAAGAGGAGAGAAGAGACAATGTCCCGGGTGGGTGGGGGTCTTTGATTATGCTGGCTGCTTCACCAAGACAACGAGAGGTAAAGACAGAGTCCATGGAGGGGAGGCTGGTGTCCGTGATGCGCTGGGCTGTGTCCACAACTCACTGCAGCTTCTTGCGGTCCTGGGCAGAGCAGTTGCCGTACCAAGCCGTGACTTATCCAGATAGGATGCTTTCTATGGTGCATCGGTAAAAGTTGGAGAGTCAAAGGGGACAAACCAAATTTCTTTAGCTTCCTTTAAATTAGGTTTGTTGAAAACATAGAATAATTAAAACCATTAAACCAAACAAAGCTTTAAGGAAAGGAAATTACCTTTCCCTTTGTTTCATATCCACAGACCTACAATCCCCACTGATTTGACTGGGGCCTCAGATTCTGCGTCAGGCCTAGTGTAGCAGTTCCCCAGTGACAGGCTGGTCTTAAAAGCACTGAGCTCCACCACTCGGTCATCTGTACAGACAGTGGCGGAGTGAACAGATAGATTTAGCATTCTAAGTCCCCAATGTCAGGACTTCCATACTCAGAAGTCCCAGACCTACTTCTAATTGGATGTGTATATTGTTCCCTTTGGTATTGCTGGAAACTATCAAGCCAAACTGATGGTTTTCTTTATAAACAACTTATTTTCAGTTTGTTAACCCCTAAAATGACGAGCATCTAGCAAAGTTCACAACAACATTTTTTTAGGTAATTATTTTTAGCTGGTACCCATTCTTCAAACACAAACGTGTACAGATTTTAACAAAATCACATTCATTTTTACAGCCTGCAACATTAGTTCTTTACAAGGTCTGATCTATTAATTCCAGTCAGTCTGAGCAGCCACGTCTATGACAGTAACTTATATGAATACATCTCTAAAACATTCAATGTAATCAAGCCAAGCATGACATTGAACCAAGCTAGGAAATAGTATGCCAGATGACAGAAGTTATGCTCAGGAGGTAGGTTTTAAGGACTGGTCTTAAAAAGGAGCAAAGCAAAAATGTTTAGGTTGGAAATTTCAGAGCTTAGGGGCTCATCCACTGAAGGCCAATGTCGAAGGAATGATCAAGAGGCCTGGATTGGAAGAATGTAGAGACAGGGCGATATGAAATAGGGACAAGACCATGGATAAATGTGGATAGAAGGATAGGAATATTTTTTAAAAATTAAAACTTAATTTAAGACTAAACTCATTTGATAAGATCAATAGATTATCAAATTCACACCATTTAGAATGCCGAAACTTAATGATTAAGAAAAACATTGGCTTTGGAGTTTTTAACTGACGTAAAAAGAGGAACTAACCCAAAAACTATGTACATTACTGACCATTCTTCATTGCTGGTCTGAATGACATTATGCCACATACAGATAAAACAAAACCTCTGACCATAGAGCAGACGAAGACATAAAATAGATTTGCCTTCAGTTTCTTAGCATGGATTACTGATTGATACCACATGCGGGCAGCAACTTTCTGGCCACAATTATTTGCTGACCTGACATCTTTAAATTGTTCAAGTATATAATTTGCGCAGTTACTTCAATCGAAAGAAGAATGCGCCTCAGCACAAAATGACAGAGCCAGGATGAGACTTCAGCTAAGTAGCTTGGCAGAAACAAAAAAATCAACTTCATTTAAAAAAAAGACACTTTGAAAATTAGCAGTGAACTTGCTAATTAATGAGCAAGCTGAAGTTCTATTCTGCCCTCTTGTGGTCACTTTCATATACATTGGATTCCCAGATGTAAATAAGAATTCTGTTCAACACCCAACCTAGATTGCAGGATGAAGTTTAAAAATAGATCGCTGAGTTGCAAACAAGACAACTGAAACACTGATAATATAATATTTCCTTCTTCTTAGTTGCAGTAACTTACTTTGGGATTGGGTGGGCAGATCGAAAGCCCTTGAATAGCAGACAGCGAGGCCAGAGACCCTGGGAACAGCATAGAACGAGGTCAGAGAGCCCCGAGCAGGAATGGTTCAGACAATCCAGACCATCTGCAGCACAGGCCTAATATTGCAGAACCACGATTTACACAGTATCAGTTCAAGTAAGACCTTAATTCTGTAATATTTTCCCTTCTAATGCTTGCAAATCCTGTTAAACTACAAGTCCATGACTTAGAATTACCAGGAGATCAATGATGTTTTTCAGTGATACATTATCATCAACATCAATACATACTTGTGAAAACAATAAGATATTATATGCACATAACTTGTGATGTGTGGGTTGTGGAATCCATAATGTTAGTAAGCATGACCAATTTCAAAGCTGTGATGTCTTAACTGCCAGCAAAACATTTCAATTATCCGATATTTGGTCACTGTCCATTTTGGATTGTTAATATTTGGGAAATAGAAATCTTTTATGATTACTGTAGATTGTAGATTTCCCAGTCAATCTGAGGATACACTAATTTATAACAATGAAGCTATGACCGTTCAATATTGGGGAAACACACAGGAGACACTCCATTCAGCCCAACCAGTCCATACAAGATGAGATTCCTTTTATTCTAATTTGATCATTTTGAAATGACAAAGCAAGATTCCTCTTATCTTTCCTCAACAAAACCTATTAGCACCCACCCTCTATTCCCTCCTCCCTTATATCCTTGTCCAGTCTCCTCTTTAATATGTTTCCATGTTATTCCCTTCCACAAATCCTTACAGTAACAAGATCCACATGGTCATTCTCTCCACATTTTGGTTCAAAGATTTTTCTGAATTCTCTATAGTATTTCTTGATGACCCTCTTATATGGATGCCTTCTATTTAGAATAAATGCAGAGAAAATCTTGGAGCATGTTTAAAATTACATGGAGTAAATTGTGGAGTAAATGGTTTTGTGGCTAAGTTTGCAGACGACACCAAGATAGGTGGAGAAGTAGGGAGTATTGAAGAAGCAGGAAGGTTGCAGAGAGACTTAGATAGTTTAGGAGTATGGGCAAAGAAATGGCATATGATATTCAATGTTGAGAAATGTGCAGTTGTACACTTTGGAAAAAGAAATAAATGGGCAGATTATTATCCAGATGAGGAGAAAATTCAAATTACGGAAGTACAAAGGGACTTGGGGGTCCTCGTGCAGGATACCCTAAAGGTTAACCACCAGGTCGGATCAGTGGTAACAAAGGCGAATGCTATGTTGGCATTCATTTCAAGAGGTATAGTGTATTAAAGTAGGGAAGTGTCGATAAGGCTCTATGGGGCACTGGTGAGGCCTCATTTGGAATACTGTGTGCAGTTTTGGGCCCCTTATCTTAGGAAGGATGTACTGATGTTGGAGAGCATTCAGAAAAGATTTAAGAGGATGATTCCCGGAATGAAAGGGCTTACATACAATGAGCATTTGTCAGCTCTTGGACTGTACTCACTGCAGTACAGAAGATGAGAAGGGACCTCATAGAAACATTTAGAATGTTGAAAGGACTGGACAGAGTAGATGTGGCTAAGCTGTTTCCCTTGGTGGGTGAGTCCAGGACAAGAGGGCACAGTCTAAAAATTAGAGGGTACCGGTTTAAAACAGAAATGAGGAGAAATTTCTTTAGCCAGAGGGTAGTGAATTTATGGAATTCTTTGCCACATACAGCTATGGATACCCGATCATTGGGGGCGTTTAAGGAGGAGATTGATAGGTATCTAATTAGTCAAGGTATCAAGGGATATGGGGATAAGGCCAGAAATTGGGGCTAGATAGGAATAGTTTTAGTTTAGCTCATGAAGCAGACTCGATGGGCCAAATGGCCTACTTTAAAAAATATAATATATTGAAGTGGGAAGAAACTTAAAATCTTAATACCCTCTTGTTGCATTTGAAACTAATATTCAATTTATGGCTTTATATGTCAAACATGTCACATCAATACATTTTTTGCTGATACATCATTTGTATCATACAGAATATGCTAAGCTGGTAATGCTGCTCCCACTACTTTGAATGTACCAAATATTTCCAATCAATTAAGCCAACAAATATTGAGTTCCAATGGATGAAATTTATGAAGTTGCATATCTTTGTGCACGATTTTTGAGCAGGATCAGCAATAAGTTACTAGTAACCAGAATTTTGCAATATACAGATACCATATCATTCTAATATCCATAACTTTCTTTTACAATACAACTTCTTTCCTCTTTACAATTTTCAAAGAGAAATGCTCACAAGGTAGAGTTTGCATTTGCCAGGAAAGACCAGGACACCTTGTGCTGCAGGGGATGCTCCAGACAACTTGAGCAGCTCTCACACATACTGTGCATTGCAAAATGATCGAATTGGAATTTAAATCACTGCTTCCACAACTCCTGGCTGCAGCAGTGAAAGTCAAATCAGGGAGATCAGCAGGCACCAGAGCCCAACAACTCTATCTACACACCATGAGCATCACAGAGCTTAGGAGAGAGCATGGCATTCGTAGCAAGAAGACATATAGGCAAACTCTGTCAGGACCCGGTGAGTAAATCTAATGCCACCTTGAATCTTTCAACCTCCATCTATTTTCAGGATAGCACTGATCTTCTATGAAATCAGAAAGATTACTGTCCATAATTCATTACACTAGTTTACCTACCTTTCACCCCCCCATCCCTACTACTAGGCAGAATCATCAGCATGACACTCCAATTGCTTTACCCTGCAATATTTTCCAGTGCCCTGATGTCACGAGCAGCCAGAGAACAAAGCAGGCAGCAAGTTCTTCAATTACTTCAGCTGATGCTTTGGAAGATCGAATTTGAAGGAAGAATACAAGGTTAAAGGCAGGACTCTCAGCAGTGTGGAGGAACAGAGGGATCTTGGGGTCCACGTCCATAGATCCCTCAAGGTTGTTGCACAGGTCGATAAATTTGTTAAGGCGGCTTATGGTGGGTCGGCCTTCATTAGTCAGGGTATTGAGTTCAAGAGCCACGAGGTAATGTTGCAGCTCTATAGAACTCTGGTTAGACCACACTTGGAGTATTGTGTTCAGTTCTGGTCACCTCATTATAGGAAGGTTGTGGAAGCTTTAGAGAGGGTGCAGAGGAGATTTGCCAGCATGCTGCCTGGATCTGAGAACATATCTTATGAGGATAGGTTTAGTGAACTAGGGCTTTTCTCTTTGAAGAGAAGGAGAATGAGAGGTGACTTGATAGAGGTGTACAAGATAAGAGGCATAGATTGGGTGGACAGAGACTTTTTCCCAGGGCGAAAGTGGCTAATATGAGGGGGCATAATTTTAAGGTGATTGGAGGAAGGTATGGGGGGGGGATGTCAGGGGTAAGTTTTTTTTTTACACAGAGAGTGGTAGGTACGTGGAACACACTGCCGGCAGAAGTGGTGGAGGCAGATACAGTAGAGACATTTAAGAGACTCTTAGATAGGCACATGAATGATAGAAAAATGGAGGGCTATGTGAGAGGGAAGGGTTAGGTAGATCTTAGAGCAGGATAAAATGTCAACACAACATCATGGTCCAAGGGCCTGTACTGTGCTGTAGTGTTCTATGTTCTAATCACTTTTACTTTGCTGGGACAACCATACCACCACCTTAGCGCACCTGTAGCTGTAAAAATAAAGCCCTGAGCAAAGAACAGGTGGTGGGTGGAAAGACTGCAGGAGGTCTGACAACTCACTGGTAACCATGACATGTGCAATTCTCCGGCACTGACAAGACCATCTATGGCCCAACCAGCCATCTCACTGAGAGCCAAGAACAGCGCAAAGCTGATCAAGAACAGGGGAGCAGGCAATGTCCAGGGAAAGAACACTTCGAATGTCACATCCCTGTGATTTACTGTCTGAAACCTTTGTCCTATCGCCAAGTCCAGTAAGAGGCTGAAAATGCCATAAGCCAATTAAACATAAAATAAAAGGCCTCAGGAGCAGGTCTCCCAACTGAAGTTCTAAAATGCAGAGAGGAACTTCAGACACAAGTTCACAGCCTTGTCTCCCACATCTGGGAAGAGGAGGATATGTCAGGGGGTGTCAGAGACACTGCAGCAAGGGAGACAAATCCTATTGTGGTAACTACAGAGGAGTCTCCCTGCTGTCTGCCACAAGGAATGTCATTGCAAGGGTCCTCTTTATTGCTTCCTCCCAGTTGGCAAATGACTGATCTCCAAATATCAATGTGGATTTTGTCCAGCTGGGTCACAAACATGATCCTCATGGCAACAATATCAAGAGTAGTATCAACCAAAAATATGGGGACAAAGCGAGATAGATGACCAGCCATGTTCGTGTTGAATAACAGAACAGGTTTGAAGGGCCAATGTCCTACTTTTGCTCCTATTATATGTTAACCATTATACATGGAGTTTTTAACCGTACATAATACTTTGACTGCCAGCTTAAGGGACTGTGGACCACCTGCTCAAAGTTAGTTGCCTTTAGAAATTCTGCTTCATTCCACATCTGCTGCAGGATGGCTTACGATTCAAAACCAATAGGTTTGCAGCAGACCTGATCCAAGAGCAGAACGAAGACATGCCAGACTGTGTCATCTCTGCAACACTTTTCTCAATAGTTCCTCTCGTTACCGTAAAGTTTCCTGTCGGAGTGGAGCTAATAAACACAATGAATGGGATACTGCCCAACCTACTTCACCTCCATTGCAGAACCACGGTCAGTCCAACTTCAGTCGATGAGCTGCAGTACATAGGCGACACACACAATGTGCATATTAGAAAGCTGGAGGTCCAAGTCACTGAATGGCCCATTTACTTGGATGCTCCAGTGAACAAGAATGGAGAAAAGCTGAAGAACAGAGAGGCAGTCAACACCCAGGGGAAAGAACACTTTGAACATCTCACCCTACAGCCTATTACCCAGCACAATCTCTGACCCACCTCAGTCCAATAAGAAGCTGAAAATAAAAGAAGGTCTCAGATAGTGGATAGTGTGCTGTGAGCCATACACATAGGATCTGTAAGACAAAGGTCCTCTCCCACTGTATGATGATGCTTCTCGGACAATGAAGGTGCACATCAACATCCTGGAAAGCATGGCCACTTCCCACATCGCAGAGGCAACTTCTCAGTGAAGGCAAGCATCCATGAAATGAACCACTACCTTCAGTATACCAACACAGATTTTGGATGTCTAAGAAAAAAAAGTATTTCAAGATCAGGACCTCAAACCAAGCAGCATGCTCGTGGTCTTCCAGGCAGCAGTGATCCCTAGCCTCCGGTACACTGCTAAAATATGGACTACCCACAGCAGGTACCTCAAAAACACTGCAGAAGTCCCCCAATGCTGTCTCCACAAAATCCTACAATTCTACAGGCTACCCTGCATTTTCTGTGTAGCACAGTATCATAGCAGTCAGTGCCGTTGCCTCACAGCTCCATGGACCAGGTTTGATCTTGACCTTGAGTGCTGTCTACATAGAATCTGCATGCACTCCCTATGACCACTTGGATTTCCACCAGGTGCTCTGGTTTCCCCTCAAATCCCTAGAAAAATAAGCTACTGTAAATTCTCTCTTAATGTAGATAAATTGGAATATGAGAGGGAATAAATTCCAGTGTCTTAGGAGAGGGAGAATGGGACTGATAGAATCACAGAGCACAGAAACAGGCCCTTCGGCCCAACTGGTCCAAGCCGACCAAGACCATCTAAGCTAGTTCCAGTTGCCCGCATTTGGCCCTCATCCCTCTCAACCCCTCCTATCCATGTACTAGTCCAAGATCCTTTTAATGGGATTGATGGGATCCCTTTGAGGGGATTGCTCCACTGAGAGCCAGCCTAGACTCAATGGGCTGAATGGCCTTTTCCTGTCTCGAATTAAGGAACTAATCTGTGCTCCAATTATCCTTAGTTAAATCTGATATCTTGGCCACATTGTTTACATGCTTAACAATAGAGTGCCGAGATAGGCCCTCTGTTCGGAGCCCTGTTAGAACAAAGTGTTGCCAGCAGGACAGAGGAAATGATTCAAAACCTTCTTGAAAGAGTGCAACCACCTCACTAATTCATGGGAATTCCTGGCCAATGACAGCTCAAAATGGAGAAAGAGCATTCAGAAGGTCACCGAGAACTTTGAGTCCATGCAACGGGAGCACACGAAAGCCCAGTAACAATGGTGGCTAGAACGTATCACCTCACAATTCCCCCTGCCAGCCCCATCGAGCACCTCCTGCCCTACCAGTGGCAGAGTCTGCAGGCCCCATATTGGACTCGGCCACCTCAGAACCCACACAACTTCAGCGGAAACAAGGCCACAAGAAACTGCCAGAGAAGAAAGACGACTGCTTGCATACAATGATGAAAGGAACGCAAGTGGCTGCCTTAGTTCTGGGCTACAGCTAAGCTAACAGATCTTCTCCCCAATCTTCAGTGGCATGAAAGAAAGTTCAAGCTGATTCTTTCAGACAGATCTCTACATTGCAATGCAATGAGGACTCCATCTTCTTCACCAACTACAGTAGTGCTGTGTCACATAATTACAAAAGCAACTAACAACAGGTTGCCAAAGACCTGCTGTGGGCCTGGAATGTTACAGTGGAGCCTTAACCCTGAGAAACCACCCTGTTCTTCCTGATGCAACAAAATAAAATGCTTACAATGATTTCAGACCTTTTTTTTTTGAGAGCCCTTCAGAGTCCCCTGTAAGACCACAGGTCCAAGCTATGATTCTTGTTCCTCATTATTATTAAGGGATTTGTATTTTATATTAAAACCAGCTAAGCTCTTGAAATTCCAGCCAATCATATGAAGGACCCCACAAAGGCGACAGCAGCCAGCTTAAATAGGGTTGTAAGTGACCCAATGCAATTTTTAAGCTCACACCTCTCCAAAATAATGTAATTAGAAGTGCATCTAGAATTTAATTCCTACAAGATATTGCTGAACCTTAAATATAAAAGCAAACAGCAGGCTAAAGGTGGTATAATTATGGGGTAAATAAGGGGAGAAATTACTTTGGATTATTGAGGTCATCCACTTTCTTCTGTAGCTCCTCCCAGATCCTGTTGACACTCTCTGCCCCATGGTTGAACAGGACCCTCATTCAGCCAGTTGACTACCTCCACATTGCACTGTTCCTCCCTTGGAATCAATCAGAGCGTGGGCCCTTAAAGCTATCCTCTGGAGCATCATCACTAATTTACCATCCACCCTGATCTGCATCCCTTTTTTGTTGCCAGGCACTAGTTTTGCCTTCCGACAGCCAATATTCAGCTGTCTCCTTTTTATGCATCTCCTGACAGAAAACCTAATTCAGACACGGGGGCTGATCTCACAGCAAGGAAGCAGACCAGATGTAATTCATTATAGAGTGTTTTAGCAGACGTGTTGCTGTCCATGAAAAATCTGGCTTTACTAGCTTTAAATGTCATTATCTGTGTTATTTTGTAAGACCATAGCATTAATAAAAGCGCTCAAGTTCATAAGTTGATCTTAAAATTCATTCTGTCAAAGGTTTTACTCATCACAGCCTATTATTCACTCCCAATTACTATTTATTATTTTTATAAATCTCTAAAGCCTATCTGAAATCAATAATAATTTTCTTTGCATTAATTCAGCAAGTCATGAATAATATCTCAACCACACACATTACAAATTGGGTATAATATGCTAATTTGCTGTGAATCCAATTGACAGTGACACAAACAAGATTATTAAATGTGTTTTGAATAAAAGTATTTCAAATTTTAGGTAAATATCTTATGGAATGAATAATTAATCAAGTTCAGTATAAAATAATTTCTTACATTTAGGAATAAAGACTAACATTATATTGTAGGCTCCAGATAAGTATAATTTCAAAAGGCTGGATAATTTTATTCCCTATATTCTTACTGAGTGTAGCTTGGGTAATATTCTTTGAGGGTTATAGTATATGACCAATTGCTTTGTGTAAACACCACAACAATGATTGGAGAGACATTAGACAGTCTGCCTCTGTGGGAATACTGTCTGCTTGTCATTGTGTAATGGGCACACAATACAAAAATGATACCAGTCTCGCTGAGAGTTGTTTAGTAACATATTTTATTTGTTGAACTTACCAGCTGTCCTCCAGTATCTCAGAGATACATCATGTCAGAAGAACTGGTGGATAAAAATATGAAACTTAGGTGCCATGCATGGACTGAATACCAAACACAAAGTGGGACCCCTCCCAATTAAAATAATACATGGGTGTGCAGAGAGAGACACCGAGCTGCATGATTCAAGTGAGATACTACAGCATAGGATAATTAAAGACAAATGAACCACTACATTTCCAAGCAAGTTGCCAGCCCTAAGAATGGAGATGGTGCAAGGAAGAATTTACACTCCGTATGGAGCTGGCAATGCAAGATATTTACAGAAAAGATGAAAGTGAAGATATAACTAATGAATGTGATAGCAAGGGCAGGGATTTCTTCCAAACCTTAAAGCCTTTGAATAGGACTCTGGAAAATGTATCACATGGTTTGCAAACACACTGTAACCTACTCAGGATAATTGAAAGTCACCAGTTCTTTACTCAGAGTCAAGAGCAGGGAGGATATTTACTGGAGCCAAGACCTTTAGTAGACTTGCTCAATGAATGTATTATTTGCGGAATCTGGGAGTCCAGCTTGAGGAAATAGCTATTATGTGAGGCAGAGTTAACTCTACAAAAATGCATAAAGCATGCAAATACATGAAGCTGTTCAAGGCCAGGGTGGAAGCGTTGGATAGCCAACAGCAGGGTGCATATGCAAAGAAGTATGAGAAAAACAGTAGAAAAGGGAAAGAAAAGCCAAGGTGGCTTAGAGGTTAGAAAAAATAAAACTGCAGATGCTAGAATCTGAAACAAAAACAGAAATACATCTGTATGTATAGCTAGCTTTCTCAAAGTGTGAAGAGCAGACTTATAATGGAAACATCATCCTTTACACAAAGGATTTATCCAATGACCTATTTATAATTATTCTGTACCTGGTGCAAATATAACATATTGAGCAAAGTTTATAATCATCTCAACAGATATAATCCACAAGATCATGGACCAAAAGCTGGAAACAGGGACTAAGCTAGCATCCAGTGTGGACACACTGAGCCAAAGAACTGCCTTCTGTCCCATAAAATTCTATAAATTCAGATATACAAAAGGGATGTTACAGAATTGATCATTTGTTAATGGAAAAGAAAATCCAAAAGGGCAAATAATAGGTGACAGATCGAGCATCAATTGTTTAACATCAGCTTAAAGTACCTGTCTTTCACTAGTGTGAGGAGCAATGGCACTTTGAATACTCAGCAATATTTTGACCCTAACTGTCTACTCATTTATTATTATGTAGTTTCACAACTCTATCCCCTTTCTCTTTGATGCCTCATTTCCCAGTGTTTGCTTAAATACTGACTGTTTGGTGTAAGTGTTGCTGAATGTTAGTGCAAAATTGCATTCACACAATTGCAATCTTGGTGCAAAGTTTCATGCACACGTGCATCAGTGATAGTGCAAATACAGCCTGCATTCAATGTTGAAACTTAGGCTAACTTTAAAACCATAAGGACCCAAATAGAGGTACGCTCTTTCCCCTCTCTTCAACTCATTTTGGGCATTGCACCGGTCATAAATGTGAAATCTGAATGTGTGCATGAAGAAATCTGTGCACATAAAAAGATAGCAAAAGGTGCAGAAAAGGAAATCCTAATCCAAAACAACTAAAGCACATATATTGCAAACAAGTTCCATGTATCCTTAGTTAGGAATGCCACTTAATAAATTCTCTGCCGCCATCCTTACTTCTGGTTTTGGATCCATACTGGTGAATTGGATAAGGAGATAACAATGAGGAAAATTCCTCTCTCAAGAACTTAAATAATGTGTTTCATTTAGGCCTGACAGTTAGATTCATGCTGGCACCTTATTCACCATCCTAAACATTCACACTCTACTACCAGCACATCATAACTGCAATGTGCACCATTTACAAAATGCACTGCAGTTACTTATCCAGACCACTTTAGCAGCACTGCCAAATCCATAACTATCTACCACCCAGGACAAGGGCAGCACATGCATGGGAAACACCAGATATGAAAGTTCCTCACTATTCAGTCATGAAAATATATCATAGTTCCTGCATTGTCTCTGGGTCTAGATCCTGGAACTCTCTCCCCAACAGCACTGTGGGAGTATTGCCACCAATTGGGCTGCAATGATGTAAGGCAGGGGCTCACCAAGGGCAACTGGAAATGAGCAATAAATGCTGGCCTTTCCAGTGGTGCCCTCATCCTAATAAAGGAATTCAAAAATAACAAGTATAACTGAATATATATGCAAGTTATAAAAATCAGAGCTGTTTACATATTGTTTCAACTCCAAATGTCATAGTTGGGAATCAAGTATCTTTATGCATAACTTGAAATTTGGAAATATTTAGTTTAAATTCAGACCAACTGCCCACATTAACCCATGACTGGGCAGCATAGTATCACGATAATTTATGTCGTTTCCACTCAGCTCTAGCGACCTGGGTTTAAATCCACAACTCGGGTGCTGTCTTTCAGTTTGCTTGTTCTCAGTGACCAAATGTGTTTCCTCCGGGTACTCAAGTCTCCTCCCACATCCCAAATCATGTTAGTAGGTTAATTGACTACTGTAAGTCGCTCCCAGTTTAGTCAGGGCGCAGGAGAATCATGGGGGAGTTGATGGGCATGTGAGAGAAAAGAGGTTATAGGGAAATGTGGAGGGAATGGGACTGATGTGAATGCTGTGAAAGCCAGCAAAGACTCATTGGGCCAAATGGCTTCCCCTTTGTTGTTAGAAAACATAAATCATGCACAGTAACTTCAATCCAATAAACATCACAAAGGCTGAAGCCATTGTTCATCTCCCTATCTTTTTTTTTTAAAAAGATGCTCCTTAAAACCTGCCTCATTTGGTCATCTACCCTGAGAGCTACTTCCATGGTTCAGTGTCCAATTTTGTTTGGCAATGCTTCTGTGAGGCACTTTTGGATGTTTTGCTCAGTTGGAGACACTATATAATTACTAGCTGTTATTTCTGAATCATGTGAATATGAGTTATAGCACTTTTTCAAAGAAGCCATCTATTATAATCAATATTCTAATTACTGATTAAAAATATTGAAGATTATGGTACGCTGCCCTGTAATCAGCAGCAAATTATTCCCAGATGCCCCTTTTGAAATGTAATACTTTTAGGAATTTGCCTGCTCATCAATATAAATGAATAAAATCTTTGAGAAATTAATTTTCTTTTCTACTTTTAAAGAATACACAAGTGTATCACCATCTAACATTATCAAACAAGATTTTCCATCCATTTTTAATGATGGATGTTAGCTTTACTCAGTTCATAATCACAGCACATCTTTATTTCATTGCCTGGATAAAGAATCATTGTATATACTACTCTTTGAAGGGAAACTCTTGCATGAAATCTCACTTTAGCAAACAGGATGCATGTGAAAAAAATCATCAGATAATTACATTTCACAGCCTATGCTCTGGCACATTTACAAGTAAATGAGTCATGTTGAAGAATCAAGCAGTAAAATTATTCTTTTCAACTTCAAACATTGAATGGTGCAGTGGGAGGCCATTATCTCCTTTTCATCTTAATTTGTTAACACTGCAAGGTACTTTTAGAATCATCCAACCCTCTTGGTCTGTGCATAAAGATTAACCTCTTGCTTTTTGGTCAAAAGCAGGATTATAATTTACCGCCAATAATTTGATTGCATAAGCATGATGCATATATTCCAATACATGAACCATACTGGGAATATATTCATTGGTGGTCTGTTGGAATTGTGGCAAGGCAGCACATATTATCCAGTCCCTGTTGTCTTTCAACTGCTGCTGAAGCTACTCCCACAGTGCTAATGGGGAGGGAGTTCCGGGATTTAGATCCAGTGATGAAGGATCGGTAACATATTTCCAAGTCAGGATAGTGTGTGATTTGAAGAGCAGCCTGCAGGTGGCAGTGTTCCCATTGTTGGGTCATCAGTTTTGGTAAAAGGAAAATAAAAAGAGTAAATCTTTAAAATTGTGCAAGATAGAGAGGTGAACACAAAGGTTAATGTGTGAATATAGCCATCAAGTAAGATGACAAATGGTATATTATCCTTTTACAAGAGTAAAGATGTCTTCACTGGGTCTGAGGGACCACATATGAAATATTGTGCACTGGTCTAGTCCACTAACCCAAGAACGATAAAATTGTAACATGGGGAGTGAAACAAAACATCACCAGATCGATTCCTGGGGCACAGGGGGGGAATTGTTCTGTTTTAGGTCATAGTCTCAAAAATAAGGGTCAGCCGATCAGGACTGAGCCGAGAAGTAATGTCTTCACTTACAAGGAGTGAATGTTTGGAATTATCTAGAGGCTCAATGGCTGAGTGTATTCAAGACAGAGAGCATTAAAGTTTTGGATGGTAAGGGAATCAAAGAATATGGCTTCAGTAGAGGAAAATGGCATTAATGTAAAATATAAGCCATGGTCTTATTAGATGGTGGACCAGATGCAAGGGGTTCAGCGATTTTTTTTTTCCTGCTTCCATGTTCGTATGTACATGCAGTCCTTGTTATTAAGGCTTTGGATTTGGCAGATGCTACTGGGATAGCCTGGATGAGCACCTGCAGTGAGTTTCATTGAGGCCACTATGCTACCGCAAAGCTTACACTAGGAGTTTCTAAATATAGCAAAAAAAATGAGGTTACTTTTGAGTCATTGCTGCCCTGTTTGTGCTTAAAAACAGAGAAAAGGTTGGCCCTCGTGGTCCATCATGATTTGATCACCCAACCTCGTTGGAAATAAGCAGAAGCCTTCTATGTACCAACCTAGGCTAAATGAGCCAAGGCAGGCCATTCACCTCATCTTTTTCTCAGTTGTTCATTTTTCAGGATGGGGGCATCACCGGCAAGACCACCATTTATTGCCCATTCCGAACTGCCCTGGAGAATGTACAAGCCAGCTGTCTCTTTCTGAAAATTCTGGTGAAGGTGCATCCAAAATGCTGTAGGGCAGGGAATTTCAGGGTTTAGACCCAGTGATGATGAAAGACCAGCAATAGATTTCCAAGTCAGGACAATGCAAGACTTGGAGAACATTCATGTGGTGTTCCCTTGCATCTCCTGCCCTTGGTGGAGCTGCAAAGTTGGAAGGATCCATCAGAGAAAACTTAGCAAATAACTGCAAATGGTACATACTGCAACCATTGTACAATGCTGGTGAAGGTATGAACGTTCAGGGCGATGTATGGGATGCAAGTAAAGCAAGTTTTTATATCCTAGATGTTGTTGAACTTCCTAAGTACTAGTTGAGCTCCACTCAGCCAAGAAAGAGAAGAGCATTCCTTCATGTATGTTGCAAATGGTGGCAAGTCTTTGGAGTGTCAGGAGATGAACCAATTGTCAAAGGATACTCAACCTCTGACTTGCATTGTATTTTGTGCTGGCCCAGTTAAGTTTCTTCTCAGTTATGGCCCCCCAAGATGCAGATGGTGGAGATTTGGCAATGTTCATGCCACTGAATATCAAGAGTAGGTGGTAAGATTGTCTTGCTGGGGATAGAGTCATAGAGCATTACAGCACATAAACAGGCCCTTTTTCCCATCTAGTCCATGCCGGCCTGGTTTTCTGCTTAGTCCCATCTACCTGCACCCGGACCACAGCCCTCTATACCTCTCTCATTCATGTACCTAGAAAAAATTCTCTTAAATGTTACAACTGAACCTGCATCCACCACTTCCGTTGGCAGCTCATTCCACACTTGCACCACCCACTGATTGAAGTAGTTCCCCCTTTCACCCTAAATCCATAACCTTTACTTCTAGTCTCAGCCAACTTGAGGAGAAAAAGCCTGCATACATTCACCCAATCTATACCCCTCATAACTTTGTATACTTCTATAAGATCTCCCCTCATTGTCCTGTGCTCCAGGGAATAAAGTCCTAACTTATTCAACCTATCCTTGTAACTCAGCTCCTCAAATCCTGGCAACATCTGTGTAAATTTTCTCTGCTGGATGGTCATTATCCAGCACCTGTGAATCTTATTTGCCACGTATCAAACATTCCCACAACAGGGACTGCTTTGGCCTGCAAATCCCAAATAATAGTGTTAGAGTGTGGTTATTTTTCAGCATGTGATCTCAGTCATGGCAAGGAAAAGCTGGATGTAGATTTATATTGTGGTTGCTTGTGGACTTCGAACCTTAAGGTGCTTTTGTCCCTGCTGCCATTTGGGAAAGATGTTGGTTCTGCTCCCATCGGGTGCTTCCCCTGATTCATAGAGCTTCTTCTCCAACAGAGCGATAGAATTCAGTCTCCCTGTCCCATTCTTTTTCCAAGGCTGACAAGATGCTGACTGGACAGTCTATTTCATGTTGGCAAATCTAATATCTGAACTACAGTAATCTGTAATTCTCTATCCACTGCCCGATTTCCAGATAAACATCAATCCAAGCTATGCACAAAATAGTTCACCATCAAACTCACATATTAAATAAAAATGGCTGCAAGACAAACCGTATGTAATTGTTAAGTTCAGATCTTTGGCAATATGAACTATACATTCATATGCCCTAGTTCATCATATTCAGATGAGAAATCATATTGCTTTCTCACTTGCTCCTCAGGATAACAACCTCTTCATCTCTGATGTTTCGGCAAATTAAAATTTAATAACCAACAGGAATTCCCATTAAACACATTAGTTAATTAGTCACAAGTTAAATTAAAGCCATGAGTTTACTGCTTAGAACTAGAGAGAGAAGATGTGAATGGAATTTCCAGAGGGGAACTTTAGATCTCCTGCTATAAATTCCCCAGAAGATTGGCAGAAACTTTAGAGAAGCAATATTTGAGCGGGGGGACGTCTGCCAAATTTCTTCTTAAGTTACAGTGGGAAATTGGGAGAAATCACATCCCATTATTTTTGCTTCCATGAAATGACTGAACAAATAATTAGTCAGCTCATTCATCAGGCATGTGGGGGTAGAATGGTTTTCTCTCCAAGATTAGGATGTGTGCAATGCCAAATTCACTGGGACAAGACAAAAATTATGCAATGTAAATCAAAAGTAGCAGCTCAATTTGACTCCACAGCAAAGATTCCCTACTCTAGGGAATAACACACACTGCAGTTCTGTCTCAAGGCAGATCTGGATTCCAGAACTTGGCTGTATTTGTACCACCATTGTAGTATTAGTGCAAAGCACTGTATTATAAGTATAAGTCTGGAGACATAAATCATGTCACACAGTCAATTACTCTTCTAATGCATTCTGTGTTTTAAACTAATAGATTTTGAATTAATGTTTTGAAGTGTAAAGTTCAGCAAATTTAAAGACTGGAGCTACAAAATCCATTAATAAGCAAACCACTCACCTCTGCGCAGCCTTAAAGATACAGATCACATTACAGAGTAAATGGTTACCTTTCTTACCAACCAGACACTTAGGACTACGAGTACATGGAATTCAAAATGCTGTTTAATGAGTTACAGGTCAGCCAGTTTGTGAGGTTGGTGGCACAAGGCCCATTCAAAGGAAGACACCCAGCCAGCATCACTGCCTTTTTTGTATTAATGTGGAATTTGAGAATCTTGAAAATACTCTATTGCTGCTCTGTGAATTATTGAATCGGGACTGCAACTGTTGCCACTTCTCTCAAAATCATTTACTTGACCAAAATCATAAACTATCTGGAAATTAACAATCCCTTAATACTCCATACAATCAACCTTCATGAACCGCATTGTGGCTGTACAATGAAGACAAAAAGGTCTGTAACTGGGCATCTACTGAGAGGCATTTCAGAAAGACATGAAGGAGACAGTTTGAGGCCAGGAAGGTTTAATTGTAAAACCAAGCAGCAGACCCTGTCATCCAGTGGACCTCCATAATTAGAACATGGATTTAAGTGACCAATCTCTGGAAAACTGAGAGAGAACCTCTCCATTTTTCCTGAGAGAAAAAATTTGTCAGGTTCCACAAGTCCACCTAAATCCCCGAATGTTGCTTGGGTCTCATTGCAGGCAAGGGCTGCTTTAGTTACTGAGGAATTGTGAATGGAATAAAACATTATGCAATCATCAGCAAACATCCCCACTTTTGGCCTTGCAATAGAAGGAAAATCATTGATGAAACAGTTGAAGGCAGCTGGGCCTAGGACAATAGCCTGAGAAACTCCTGCAGTGATGTCCTGAAGCTGGAATGATTAATAGCTGCAACCATTTTCCTTTGTGCAAGGTATGATTCCAATCACTAGAGATCTTTTCCCCCCCCTTTGATGCCCATTGACCAGTTTTACCAAGGCATTCACTCTCACCTTACTTTTGGAATTTAGCTCTATGGTGCATATTTGGACCAAGGCTGTGATGAGATCAGAAGCCAAGTGGTCCTGGCAAAATGCAAACTGGACATCAGCAAGTAGGTTATTGATGACTTAGTGCCACTTGAGACTATTGCTGATGAAGGTTTCTATCATTTTACTGATGATTGAAAGTATGCTGATTAGGCAATAATTAGCCTGATTGAATTTGTGCTGCTTTTTGAGAACAAGACATGTCTGGGAAATTTTTCACATTGTCAGGTAGATCGTCGCATTGTAACTGTACTGGAACAGTTTGGCTGGTTCTGGAGCACAGGTTCTCAGTACTACAGCTGAAATGTGTCTGGTCCCATAGACTTTGCTCGATCCAGTGCTCTCAGTCAATCTCTTGATATCTGGAGTGAACCAATTTGGCTAGAGGCAGACTTCTGTGATGGTGTTTTCTCAAGAGGAAGCCAAGATGGATCGTCTCTTTGGTGCTTCTGGCTGCACGTTGTGGCAAATGGTTCAGCCTTTTCTTTAGCACTTGTATGCAGAGGCCTGCCATCTTTGAAGATGGGAACTTTCTTCGAGTCTTCTCCTTCTGTTAGCTGTACGGTCCCATTCATGACTATATATGGTGGGACTGCAGAGCTTTTGACTGATGTGTTGGTTGTGAGGTCAATTAGATCATTCTATTTCCTGCTGATTTTGCGATTTACCACACATGTGGTTCTGTATTGCAGCTTCATTTGGCTGACGCATCATTGTTTAGGTGTGCTCCTGGCATGTCCTTATTGAATGAGGGTTGATCCCCTGGCTTGACAGTAGTGGTAAAGTGAGGGATCTGATGGGCCATGAGGTTACAGATTGTGGTAGTGTACACTTCTGCAGCTGTTGATGGTCCACAGTACCTTATGGATACCCATACTTTCCATCATCAGTAAAATGATAGAAACCTTCATCAACAATGCTTATCAGTGGCACTAACTCATCACTAACCTACTTGCTTTGCATTTTGCCAGGACCACTTGGCTTCCGGTCTCATCAAAGCCTTGGTCCAAACATGCATCAAAGAGCTGAATTCCAAAAGTAAGGTGAGAGGCATTCAACCCAAAACGTCGACTGTCCATCTCCCTCCACAGATGTTGTCTGACCTGCTGAGTTTCTCCGATATCTTGTTTGTTGCTCTAGATTTTAGCAACTGCAGCCTCGTGTCTTGGAGGGATAAACCTACATGACCTCACCCTCGCCGATGTACCTGTGACAGATGTGTCTATGACAACATTGATAGGAGTGAACACTTCACAGTCCTTATGGAGACAAAGTATCACCTTCACCCCAAGTGTCGTCCTGATTTTAAGTTCCCACTTCTGTCCGCTGCAAAGTAACACAGTGCCGCAAGGTCGATTCGATAAAAACGCGTTTATTAGCAGTATACCGCTAAGGAGAGGTCTCTTCAGCACTCGTTGAGAGTCTCTTCCCGAGGTCTCTCTCGTACAAAGGAGCAGACAGAAATTTATATAGATATTGTCAAGCACACTTAATGAATGTGGCGCCACAAGTTTCGGTCAGGCCTCAGAGATCCAAAGACAGACATCGCACCTATTATCCAACATAATTGAGTTATAATCAAGAGATTCAAAGACAGTTATCACCCTCATTGTTTAGGACAAGCTTCCCACTCGTTGTTTATTGCACCCACCATCCGAGTCAGCAGCTTGTGTGCTCTTGCTTGCGAGGTGTTTTTCCATCAGCTACATGAAGAGTTACAGTCAATCACAGTTTCTTAACCCTTTACTTCCTCACAAGGACATTCTTCATTGTGTGGCATTATGAACATGCTAAGTGGATATTCTCACAACAAATCTGACTGCTCAGAACTGAGCATCCAACTGTCCTTTTCCCTCCACAGATGCTGCCTGACCCGCTGAGTTCCTCCAGCATCTTATTCATTTGCTCTAGGTTTTTCCCTCATTTAATTCATTCACTACCTGCCGCAGATCCAATCTGGTGCTCACGCCCTTCGGGACTCAGCATGCTCGGTCTGTAATGATGGAACCATCGTGTCCTTTCTACTTTCAGTGGTTCTTCCAAGTGTTGTTCAACACAGAGAAGCATTGATTCACCCACTGATGGAGGAAGGCACAAGGTTGTCAAGAGGCATTTTCCTTGCCTATATTTGATGCAACACTATTAGACTTCATTGTTGAAGATTTACTCCCTCTTTCCTGTAGGTCACTCTGCTGCCCTCTCTCTCTGTCCTACTGGTGGGACAAGATGTACCCAGAGATTGTGATGGAAGAGTCTGGCACATTGTAAGGCACGATTCTGTGAGTACAACAATGTATGATCATTGCTGATTGTTGGGTGGGGGGTGGGGGGGTGGAAGAGTTGGGGGATGCAGAGGTTCCTGAGGGTAAGGAGGATCAGGCCTCAGATCAGAGGGTTGGAGCAAGGAGTACTTTAGCAACATTAGAGGACAGTATTGTAAAGGTCACGGGGTGGGAGATGGGCAGAAATGCAATTGGGCTGGATTGCAGGGGGAAACCACAGTGGCAGCCAGATGTCTGGTCAAGGCTCAAACTATGGTCTCCCTTGCTCACTACCTGCAATTGTCCTGCAGCCTTGCCTACCTTCTGAGGTCCTGCAGGACTGACAAAGCCGGAGGCCTTACTGCTGTGGCCATTCTGAGAGACAAAACCCTCTGTGAGCAGCAACTTGGGGCATCCCAAGGCCCCACCCACAAGCAGCCCAGATGGCCTATTGACAGCTCATTCTTCAAGTACAAGAAATTTAAAAGCATAAAATAAAAATACAATTACTGAACTGAACTTTCTCAATTAATTTTGGTAGCCCCATTCAAATGAATATGGTTACAATGCAACTGGCGTTAAACAAAAGGGTTTCTGGTCCCTGAGCTCAGGACATTTGTGCTCCACTGCTGACCCTACTAGTGAGTCCCAGTGTAAACGAGACATCAGCTGGGTTGGCATTTTGCCTCCAGCTTACTTCCAATTCCTGCATTTCAATGCACAGGTTGAGAAGTTGAGCTGACCCTGTTTGTGTCCAATGACAGCAAGAGGCAAGCTGCATATTGTAGAAGTAAATTCCAAAGATACTTAAAATTGATGTCTCAGACCATGAGGAAGGCTTGATCCCTATAATTAAACACCAAAGCAGGCTGAAACTTATATTTGCACATCATTTTATATTTTCTTATGACATCGAAGGAGCCCATTTGGTCCATCAAGTTAATGGTACCTCTCAGAGCAATCCCATTTCACCACTACTTCCCGGAACCTATTCTCTCTCCCATGCTCAAACTTCCTCCATGCGATTACCCTACCACACTCTGCACTGGGTGGTAATGTAGCCAAATAACCACAGTATTTGGGATGTTGGGGGGGAACAAGAGCACCCAAGGGAAACCCATGCAGTCACAGAGAGAGCATGCAAACTCCACACAGATAGCACTGGAGGTCAAGAGCAAACCCAGGTCATTGAAGCTGTGAGCGAGCTACACTACCTGCTGCGCCACTGTGCCAACTCTGCCGTTAAAGACTAATGTTAATCAATTGCAAAATAGTAGAGCATCTATTGCTGTTTAATGTTGCTCATTTGCAATAAATATGTATTGCTGTTTGGCATTTTCACATTTGCCCAGCAGTTTCCATCAGTGATTCATACTGAGGCCTATCAATTTTCCTATCACACGGAAACATTTCAAACCTCTGGTGTTTAGTTTTGATGGAAGGCATTGCCCTGAAATTAAATACATGTCATTTCCCCCCTGCAGATGGTTATTTTTATTTTGACTAATAGTCCTATTTCGACTGAAAACAGTTATCATGCTGAATGCATGAACAGCATGGGTTTTCTACAGGGCTGACTCAATTTACACTTATCATAGAAATTACACCTCTTGCTTCATTATTAAAGGTTTCCAATATAGTTGAAAACAAATTCTCTTTCATCATAATTGAATACTAGAGAAACCTTGGAAAACACTCCCTCTACTGGACATTGCACACTTCTACAAGCTTTTTCATGTTTCCCCAAAGTGAGGAATTTGTTCAAAGATCTGCACACAAGAGGGCAGATTTTTCGTTATTGGGGATTATAATTCTGCTTTAAACAACATTTGCTGATAGGACTTCCAAATCCTTTACTTCCTCTACCCATCTTATTTCAAGTTAATATTTTGATAAAGATGTTATAATGAGTTTTGTTTCCTTTATTTCATCCCAGTACTGTAGTGGTCATAAGCATCTTTAAGCAGCAAAAAGGATTGCAGTTGAAACCTAAAAGCCTTTTACCAATTCCATTTACACTACAGTGCAGCATATCTAGATCTAGCCATTTAAAAACAGAAAATTTTGAAAACTGCAGATCAGGCAGCATCTGTGGAAAGAGAAACAGTTGCCCGACCTGTTGACTGTTCCAGAACTCACTACTTTATTTTCAGATTTCCAACACCTGCAGTTTTTCAATTTCCATATAAAGTTGCACCTTTTGAAATCTGGCATTCAGACCAGAGAATTTCCAGCAGAATCAGCTCAAAGCATTCAAATCACTAAGTTTTCATCAGAAACATTTTGTTAATAAAACTTAAACTTCTTCAATCATAAAGCACTTTTTAGATCCTTAAAATATTTTTTTCCAGGACCAGAATTTAACTTAAAACAATTTAACTTCAAAAACTATATTTTTCTTACTGTTTTGGTCTTTCCAAAGAGATGCTTTTATCATCATTATTGATCCAAATGAGGTATCAGAAATTCCTAGGTTACTTCTTTCCTTGAAAATAATTGCACTGATCTTTGGCCGAGTGAACAAGATCAACTTTCATGCAATTACATAACCCCTAAGACTTCACTTTTAAATCTGGTTTTGCATGATTTGTTACAGATTAAAAGCACACATTTTACGTCTCACTTGAATGTGGAAAATGGTGCTAAATTATTTCATTCTCCACTTTCCTTTCTTATCAGATTCCATTATATGTAGCCTCCACCTCTCACCAAGCATTCATTGCTATTTCCATTCTTCTCTCCTCCATCTGCCTATCACCCCTCCTCACCTGGATCCACCTATCACTTGCCACTTTTTTTTTTAACCTGGCTATCTTCCTTCAATCTTTCCAGATGAAGGGTCTCAACCCAGAACGTCAACTGTCCATTTTGCACCACAGATGCTGCCTGACCTGCTGAGTTCCTTCAGCAGTTTGTTTTTTGCTCCAGATTCCAGCATCTTGTCTCTCTAAATTATGCAGGTTGTGTTTTTCCTGCTGGAATAACCTTCTCCCTCAGCTAAAGTTTGAATACAATTCACAATGAAGCTTAAATTCAAACTGAACTTTGGGTTAAACTTGATCAATTTTACTCGATCAGTTTTTTGCTTTAAGGTGAATTCTGCTGAGGAAGTGATTACCATGTAGTAGATGTTGAAGAGATAGTCAGAGAATGGAGACAGGCAGCAAAAGGATTTTGTTATTAAGTTTAATGTTTGAAACAGAAAAAACTGCATAACAGGAAAAAATGGAAGGTGGTTGGAGCACAGAAATTCTCAATTTAGATTATAACTACTTTTGGAAACTGCAGACTTCAACTTCAGTTAATTAGTAGGCAATTCCAACATTCGACTGTATAATAAATAATTATTTTCAAACAGCTAAATGATTTTATACCTCACACAGGAATAAATTTAATCATGCCATGTTAAATAACACTGATAAAGGTATAGTTTCTGCCAGGATATTGATTTGGATTTTAATGCAATGGGAGTTTGTAGATGGCACATTATCACTTAACTAAAAGACAGTCAAATCAGAACATACAATGAAACATTTCAGAAGCACCCATAAGTATCAAACAGCATGCAGTCAACATGGGATTATTTGACAGAACATAACCCACTCTAGGCAAGGAATCGCCCTGAATTGAACAAACACCATGGAATGATCCACTACGTTTTCCAGCACATTTGGTTCAATTTTTCCATTTAAGGTTACGAAATAACACCCATATTGAAACAGGAAAAAATGGTTGTTGTAGGAAATGTAATATTCCAAAAAAAATCTTAGGAAGAATTTGTGATTTGTCATAATAAAAATCACACAAGTACACATCAATATGTAAACACTCAGGATTGGAAATTCATTCCAAATTAGTAGCAAAATAAATGTTATATAATGGCAGCTGTGCATTCCACCCACTTCCAAGACTCTTACGTTGAAGTCAATGCTGCTACCAGGTGGTACTGATCCAGAACAAATTCATAGGCATAAACGATGACAAGAAATTCACATCTCAGCAATCTGTAGTTGTATAAATTCAGAATGAGTAAATATGCTGTGATGTTAACTGCAAGAAATCACATCGACAACTGTAGATATACTGTGATGAGGGGATAACATTTTGTGCAACTGCATTTAGAGCTACTAATATTATTTCTGTAATGCAAGAAGTTATTTATCATTTGCCATCCATGAACTTAATTTGTATTATTCATTGATTTAAAAAAATAAAATCAAAATGATTAACTGTGGAATTTTGACCATCACCGATGGTAGCAATCAAGATTCGAAACAAACAAAAAAAAATCACATCTGCCACCAATACACTGAGCTTCCATCCATGTGTAACAGTGTTTCCTTCAACTTGGTTTTAAACAGCACCAAGCATTTTGCTCCTCCCAGTTTTCTCCACTCTCACCTGGCCTGGAAGCAGCAATACATAAGAGTTCAAATGAGTTTGGGAACCCAAATATTTCATCCAGGTGACTATTTTACAGGTGTGAACCTGGTTACCAAGTGTCTGTAGATTTATTCAACTAAGTGCAAAATTGAGTCTAATCCTATGAACACCTCACATACATATTCTCAAGAAACAGGGGACTGAACATGATCAGCAGTACAAATATTGACCAATTGTCATCAGAGAAGGATTTGTTGTGAATAAGGTGAAACAGTAACTTAAATGTAATTCAGACTAAATAATGGAATATCTTTGTTTTCTTGGGGATATATTGAAATTACCCTCAAAACTCTTCAAATGGTGTAACATAAATATTATCCATTCCTTTCTAAAGCCTTCTCTTTGGTTTTTTCCTCCTCTTCTCCCTTTCCAAATATCTTAAAATTCTGGATGCATCTAAATGTTTCAATTCTGATAAAGATCATTTATATGAGATATTTAACTCTTGTTTCTTTCTCTCAAGATACAGCCTGACCTACCAAATATTTCCACCATTTTTGGTTTTATTCCTGTGGAGGCCACTGCACTGAAAGAGTGTTCTAATCATTGACCTTTTTTACCCCCCTCCAAGATGTGCAAGAAAGAGTGTGCATTCGGGTACATCCAGCATAAGGCTGAAGTAGTCCATTTGCCACCAACTACAAGACAAGGGCCCTGTGTGATTTTCCACTGATTCACCAAATTATTCAATGCATAGTTAATTATGAGACCCTTCACTGTACATACTGTATTCCTGAAAAGCTGATGTATCAAGCAAAGGAATTAAGGCAGGTATTGACTCCATTACTGAAAATGCTATGTATGATATTCACTCGCCATATTAAATCTACTTGGAAATAAAGGGCAACCACAAATTTAAAAAAGCAAAATATTACTTAACTGCAATACAGTGGATAATCTATTTATTTAAAAAAGGGAATTGATTAAATTTTTCAATGAAGCAAAATGTATGTAAGGTTCAGCAATGAAGAATAAACCAAGTTACAAGTTGAATTATGTCCTCAAAAATGACACAAGAGTACTAATGTGCAAAAAGGATATTGTGGCCATGGTGTCAGGAAATTTGGGGCATACCTCATACCTTGATGGGAAATTAGAAAAACCAGAAGGAAAGAAAACTGGGTTCCTGGAAATGTTGACAGGTCACAACACTTGCATGTTATTTTGGGTCCAATGTTTGATAATGGATATTGAGAATGTCAATCTATATCAGAAGAATCATGCAGGCAACATCTATGCTCAGAATTATGAAGTACAGGTTGGGAGTCCGAATCTTACTACTTTGGGGAAATAAGTTTGAGATTTTTAGAAGAGTAAAATCACAATAGTTGATTAACATTTTTGAAATAGATTATTTCTGCAACAGTTGTGGGCTTATCAATAGCTTGCACTATGATAGAAATGAAAGACTTCCTGACTCTAAGAAACAATCAATTCAGTATGTACACAACAGTCCATTTAAAAGCCTGAAAAACCCTGGAGGGAGCCTTGGCATGTTTCTGGATTAGGCAAGTTCATCTGGTGATATATCCCTCAGGGCTTGCATGATTACTTTACGGAGAAACTCCAAAATAGAGTTTCTGAATATATTACTCAAACAGAAGAACTATAATGTTGACTCCACAAAAGTCAACATTACAGTTTCTGGATATACTACACAAACAGGTGAATAACAACAATTTTCATTTATATAGAACTTCTAATATAGCAAATATATATCCAAAAATGCTTCACAGGTGTTTTATCAAGCACAAAAAAATGACTGAGCCATAAGGAGGTACTAGGGTAGATAAGCTTGGCCAAAAAGTTTTATGAAGCATCTTAAAGAACAAAAAAGATGGAGCGGGCAATAAAGGCAGAATTTCACAGCTTAGGGACCTATATAGTGAAAGTAGAGTTGCCATTGGTGGAGTGATTAAAATCAATGACTCTGAGGAGGTCAGAAATGGATATGTACTGGAAGGGATTGGAGGGAAAAGAGGAGAAAGTCTGTGAAAGAATCTGAAAGTGAGAAGACGTCTAAAATGAAGGTATTGCTTATTCTGGAGCCAGCCAAGTAACAAGCACAGGGGTGGCACAGCTTGTAAAACTGCTGCCTCACAGCTCCAGTGACTCAAATTCAACATGAACACCCAGTGCTGTCTGGGAGGGGTTTGCATGTCCTCCCTGTGACTATGTTTTCTCCAGGCAATGTTACAGAGGGAAAAATATACAGTCCAAGAAATGACCCAATGTGGTGCAGAGACTGCAAACAGTCTGGTCCAATTTCAGAGGGTTGGCTGGGGAAGAGAAATTACGATGGAGACCTCCCCGGTAATTAAATAAGGAATCTCTAGAGACAACATTTAACCACAAATTGAACTCATAGAATTCAAGAATCATTACAGCATCAAAGCTATCAATGTGCAATAGGACTCTTTACTGCACAGTCTCTGAAAATCTTTCCTCCCTCAACCATCCATCTAATTCCATTTGAATTCAAATTTGAAATGCACATTCACTCTCCTTTCATGCTGCAAGCTCCAGATCACATCTACTGACTGTTAGAGAGGTTTTTCACACTACCACTGGTTATTTTGCCAATTGCTTTAAATCCATCCCCTCTGATTTTCAATGTTTCCACCAATGGAAACAGACTTTCCTTACCTACTTTGTACAGACCCTTCAAATCTTTGTGTACTTCTCCCAATCTTCTCTGCTTCAAGGGGAACAACCTCAGCTGCTTCAGTATATCCACATACACGTGTCCCTCATCCTCAGTACCGCTAAACTGAATCTTGATTCCTATTTATGAAGTCAAAGATTCTTTAAGTGACTTTTAATCACTTTCCCCATCTGTCTTATCTAACGTGCACGCATATACCATTTGGTCTTTGAGTTATGGCAACCACTTTGGGAGTTATAACCTTGATATTGTATAGCCATTCCTAAATTCGTATTGATTTTAAAAATTATAATCAGTGAAGTTTTAATACCCAGATCCATGGGATCAATGTGCACACAAGAATTGATCTAAATTAATGATGTTCCATGACATACAATCAAGCAGATTCTTGTGTCAATTCCACTCAATATCAGATTCAATTTGTTGAAATTTTTTTGTCCTACCTGTTTCCTGATCCTCCGCTTTGGATATTTCCGAACTGGTTGATGAGGATGATGAGGATGATGAGAATGAGAAAGGCAATCTCTCTGTGGGTTGCAGAAGAGAATTGCTACTGCCAGTGAGTTCTCTTTGTTCTGGCCACATTGATGGGAAGACATCCTTTGGGGGCTCCTGTGTACGTGAAAGCTCCTGATCCAGCATCCCCAACCCTTGAAGAGAATCAGCAGCAAAAGAATACCTTGTGATGTTACCTTGAAAGTTTCCAGTACAGGTCTACAAACGTCTGACTTATGGACATATGAACAAATGTTTGGGAGACCAGTGGGATGGATTTACTGGCTGCTGCGGGGCTGCAGGCATCTTCTGCCTGTTGGGAACAGGGCTTTTTTTTTTTAAAAACATGCTTCTCTCCCCACCCGACAAGCCACAGAGGTGGGCTGAGCCCAGCAGAGCGGAGAGCACTCAGCAGACTCACTCGCTCACTCATGGAGTCAGTGAGATCAACTGCTGGCTGCTCTTCCCACACCTGCCTGCTCTCCCAGCACAGCTTTTCCTGTGATCCTCTCCCACACACTGCTTTTGTTCATTTCCAACTTACGGACAGTTTGGGTTACGAGCAGTTCTCAGGAACAGAATCATGTCAAACCTGGGGACTGCCTGTATTATTTTACTAAGTCAGACATCCAAAATTGAATACCAAATGGGAATGTCAGTCCTATGCAGCACAATTTGAAGTGCCCAATACTGCCTTGATGACCATCAGCAGAGGCCCAGTTACTGAGTTTATTCAAAAAGAGATCGATAGATCTCTGATACTACAGGATTCAAGGGATACAGGGATAATGCAGGAAAATAAAGCCAATCTAGAAGATCATGAAGAGCCCAGTTAGAACAATTTGTGCTGCTGTTGCCTGGTAAAATTTGTTAATAGAAAGGCTCTGCAGGGAATGGTACACACCTCCCTTACGCCCCATGACTCATCCCACATTATGAGCAATGCTATATAAAAAAAATCCCATGAGTTTATGAGTTATAGCAAGTTAGGCACTTTAACACATTGAATACTACCTCACTGCAGAGGAGGCATGGCTGGAGCAGGCGATGCCATGAAAGGGAAAGTATGTGGTCTTAGAAGTGGTGTGAACATGCTGCATGAAACTCTACTCAAAGTCAAATATGGCCCAAAGGTTGCAAGCAGTCTGGTTCAATTTCAGATAGTCACCAACGAGAAAGCAGAGTTTGCAGTAGGCACCAAAGGAAACGTCTACCTTCTCCCAGGTGTTTAACTCAATTACCTCCAGAGATGATAATGAAACAAAATAAATTCATAAATCATTAAAGGGGGCCATTCAACCCAATGAGTTCATGCTGAGTCTTTGCAAGAGTAGTCTCAGCTGTCCTATTCCCCCAACATTTTCTTCTATAAACCTACAACCTTTTTCTTCCTTGAATATATATCATCAAGTTCCTTTGATAGCAAAAGTGTTGATTGAATGTGCTTTTATGGCCATTTTAGGCAGCAACTTCTAGATCACAATCACTTGCTTGTGGAACACAGTCCCCTCATGTAACTCCAGGTTCTTTTCCTAATCATTTTAGAATTATCTCCTCTAGATCCCAAGCCTATTGCCAATAAGAACAGTTTCCCTTTATTTGTCTTGTCTACACCCTTTGAGTTTGAATCTCTTCCATCACCTTTCTACCTTCTCTGCTGCCAAGTGAACAATCCCAACTCTATTCAAGCAAATGAATGCCTATTTGCAGGACCATTCAACTATGTCATTTCTGCACTACTCTAGGACCTTCACATCCTTTCTACAGCACAGGGATCAGAATTGGAAGGAATACACCACCTGCCATCAAACCAGCGTTTCACATTCAGCTGAAATTTCCTGTAGTTGTACTCTGCCTTTATTTGTGAAACCCAAAATCAAGTATGCTTTTTCCAATATGTAAAACAGAAAACACTGATAATACTCAGCAGGTCAGGCAGCATCTGTGGAAAGAGAGACAAAGTTAGTGCTTCAGGTCGAAGACCCTGCATGAGAACTAAAACATTAACTCAGTTTCTCTTTCTACAGATGTTGCCCAATCTGTAGTGCATTTCCAACATTTGCTACTTTTACTTCAGATTTCAAGCATCTGCATTAGTTTGACTTTCAATGCTTTCAAACATTCATGTACAGATACAGTTATGACTGTTCCTGATCTCCCTTTAGATTTTATCCATACAGCATGTGTTCCTTGCACTTCCTTCCGAAAGATGTCACTTCACTTAAAGAAATTCCTATTGATATCTCCAACAATTTCAGATCAGTTTTAATAGTGCAGATTCTTGAGATTAATACAAGTTCAATTTAGAATGCATAAGAATCAATTAAATAGATTCTTGCAATCAATGCCACAAGATAGATTTCATGTTTTACTCCACATTTTCATCAACTCCACCAAATTCTATCACTCACTTACCTATCTGAGACAATAATACAGCGGCCAATTAACCTGCCACCTGCACACCTTTAGGATGTGGGAAGAGATCATCACACCCAGAGGAAACTCATGTAGTCATAAGGAGAACATACAAACTCAACATTGGAGGTTAGGATTAGACCACGGTCACTGGAGCTGCATAGCAACAGCTCTACCAGCTGTGACATGTTGTTACCCTGATGTTAACTGTACACCTAGTGGTTAACTTGTAAATATTAATGCCAGTTGAGACTGGGTACGAGATTCTATCACAATGCCATTGCAAATGTGCAAGCACCCAATACTGTCTTAAAATGTCTGACTGTGCAGGACCCAGCAATAATTATTTCAACATGGTGCTCCTGCACTGTCTATTATCCATAAAGAGGACTCCAAATCAAGCCACACTTTTGTACTTTGGACTGTACATTTACAATTAATCCAACAGGTTTTAGAATTCAGATACATGGAGCAGACAACTAGAGACAAAGACAAGATAAAATTGGTTTTACTTAAAAACTACCACAGAATTGCATGCATATATGAAATTGCAGATTATACAAACTTTTCCAATTAAAATCAGTCACAGATGACAAGCAAGCATCTGATAACACTATTATACATTGATTCCAGAAATGAGAAAAATATATCCTGTCATTTCAAACATGAGCTTATAATCCCATTATCTCAGATGCAAAATTTAAATGATCATAGGTACTTGTACATTGGACACCAACAGGGTGGTCTATTCCAACTGTGAACAGGGAGCAGCTCTTCAACTGGCAACTGACCAAGCTGCCTTCTGTAAAGGGAGGGAGTGTGTTCACCTTCATCCTCCAGGAATTGAAAGCAGAGCAAAAAAATATACCATGACCTTACAAGACAACGACAAGGGAAGTGTACCTTGCTGTGCCCGAGGCCAGGCCAGAGTCAAGCGATGTTGCAGAGTGCAAATATGCAGCAATGTGGATACCTCATTCAAAATTCCAGTCAAGGTCAAATATAACATACAAGATAAGATATTTATTTATTAGTCACATGTACATCAAAACACACAGTGAAATATGTCTTTTTGCATTTCTGAGAATGTGCTGGGGGCACCCCGCAAGTATTACCACTCTTTCAGCACCAACAAAGCATGCCCATAACTTCCTAACCCATACGTCTTTGGAATGTGGAAGGAAACCGGAGCGCCCGGAGGAAACCCACGCAGTCACAGGGAGAACTTACAAACTCCTTATAGACAGTGGCGGGAATTGAAGCCAGGTTGCTGGCACTGTAATAGTGTTACACTAACCGCTATGCTACCGTGCTACCCTGCAAAGCCATGAACAGTCTGGTTCAGTATCAAGCTGTTGTCAGCAAGAGGAAATGAGTCGCTGTTTAGGAAATTGTGCACACATAGACTCCGGTCTCTCTATTCGTACACCTCTTTAGAAATGTATCCTTTATACTAAATAGCTTTTCTATGCTCTAACAAAAAGTATTGCTTTGCAGATGCCAGTTCTTATTGGCAAAGTTCTACAATTCCTATTGGTAACACCAACAATTTCAATTTCAAATTACTCAGACACATTCGGAGCTGATAAAGTACAATGCAGCCTATTCTAGATAACATATTGGATTTGTTCTATCTGTTTCCCTATCCTTCATTTCAGAAGTTTGATGAATGGTTGATGAGGACTCTGGTATGCATGCAACAGACAACATCTCAGCAGATTGCAGAAGAGTTGCGACCTGGGAGTGCTTTTTGTTCTGGGTCATTTTCTGGATGCTCCTCTGAATTTGAAATCTCCCTGGTCAGCACTTTAAATCCTTGAGCAGTAAAAGCAGCAAATATGAAACTGGGCAGGCACGATAGTGTAGCACTTAGAGTAACGCTATTACAGCGCCAGCGACGCAGGTTCGGTCTGTAAGGAGTTTGTACGTTCTTCCCGTGACTGCGTGGGTTTCCTCCGGGGGCTCCTGTTTCCTCCCACATTCTAAAGACGTACGGGTTAGGAAATTGTGGGCGTGCTATGTTGCTGCCGGAAGTGTGGCGACACTTGCAGTCTGCCCCCAGAACATTCTACGCAAAAAGAAGCATTTCACTGTGTGTTTCAATGTACATGTGACTCAAAGATATCTTTTTTTTAAGTTTATAATCTTGACTTAATAATTAGGCTCCTATTACTTTAGATACATATGAACCACTGTTTCAATAGATGCAGAGGTCAGAAGCAGCACATTACTGGGTCAGCCCGTCAGTCAAGATTGGTGGCCACCCTACTATAGGAGACCAAGGCTGATTTTTTTTTGCACATATTATAAAGTTATTGTTAACTCATTGAATTTTCTGGAGAACAATTACTAGGAAATAATTACTATTTTAATAGTCTATTTAACAGAAAATTCTAAAAAAAAATAACTCTTACATTCAACGATTTACTTTGGGCAAAGACTCCCTAGGGAGGAAAGGAGGAAAATGTCAATCCAACCACTTCCCCAGTTTCACTAGATTTTCACCCTCATCCACAGCTCATTGGGACTCAGTCCTGTCCCAAGAACTACCCCTGGTTACTCCTCCTCCCCCCCCCAAATATCTCTCACACACGCACAACTGGTGACTTCCTACTTATTAGATCTCATCAATTCCCAAGTTAAGGTTGCCAACCTTCAGCATGTTTTTCCACCACATACACTGCCAGGATCTCCTTCCTCTGTCAAGACAAGCCAGATCACATCCACATCTTCAATGTTCCATTTTTTTTCCTCATCTGTGCGCTGACAAGAGAAAAGAGATAGAAGGAAAGAGAAAAATTCAAAAAGTGAGGAAAAAATGAAGCTGAAATAGAAAGATGAAGGCAAATGAGAAAGATGTGCAAAAAAAGAAAGAGGTACAGAACAAGAACAAACGGGGGAAAAATAAACCTTATTTATCGATGAACAATGGTATGAGAATTCACTCACTGTATGATTCAGCTACAGTCACTGGAGTCTCAGGGGCATTATGCAGCAAAGCATTTGGGTTCTTAAGTTATCCTTTCTTTATTGCAAGGATATAATTAGTAACTGAAATTGCAAAATCATAGTAAACAAAAGTAGAAGAAAAACACTTCCACAATTGATAGTTTATATCACTAAAGACTGAAGGGTACTTCCTTTGGAGGGAATAAGTTTTTATCCCAAAATACTTTGCCATCATTCCCCATAAAACTTGCAGAAGATACAGGAGCCTGAAGGCACATACCACCAGGCTCAAGAACAGCTTCTATGCCACGGTGACAAGACTATTGAACGGTTCCCTTATATGAGATGGACTCTTGACCTCACAATCTACCTTGTTTGACCTTGCACCTTATTTGTCTACCTGCAATGCACTTCCCTGTAGCTGTGACACTTTACTCTGTATTCTGTTATTGTTTTTACCGTATTACCTCAATGCACTCTGTACTAGCTGAATGCACTGTGTAATGAACTGATCTGCACGAGTGGTATGCAAGGCAAGTTTTTCACTGTACCTCCATACAAGTGACAATAATAAACCAATAACAATACCAAAAATAAAGTTTGTGATATTCAAATTATTCTTTGCCTTGGGATGTTATGCTACAAAAACCTTGAAAACCAAAGATAAATTTAAGCAAATACACCATGATGTCAAATATAGATGGTGGCAGAAAACTGAATAAACTTCTTGATATCAAACTCAAGTCTCTTTTAGCCTCAGGAGTGTAGAGACCCTGCCTCTTTACAAATTTATTCCTGTAACTCATCATTTTTGACAAGCATACAAGATGCCCAAAAGTGTCATTGTGTATCAAGAAGAGCATATCCAATTAATTGGCACAAAAATATCAACAAGAATAGAATTGGTATTGGTATATTATTGTCACTTGTACTGAGGTACAGTGAAAAACCCGTCTTACAAACCGATCGTACAGGTCAATTCATTACACAGTGCAGTTACATTAAGTTAATACAAAGTGTATTGATGTAGTACAGGTAAAAACAATAACAGGTCAGAGTAAAGTGTCACAGCTATAGAGAAAGTGCAGTGCAATAAGGTGCAAGGTCACAACAAGGTAGATCGTGAGGTCATAGTCTATCTCATTGTGTAAGGGAACTGTTCAATAGTCTTATCACAGTGGGGTAGAAGCTGTCCTTAAGTCTGGTGGTACGTGCCCTCAGGCTCCTGTATCTTCTACCTGATGGAAGAGGAGAGAAGAGAGAATGTCCCAGGTAGGTGGGGTCTTTGATTATGCTGGCTGCTACACCAATACAATGAGAGGTAAAGACAGAGTCCAAGGAGGGGAGACTGGTGTACACAATGCGCTGGGCTGTGTCCACAACTCTCTGCAGCTTCTTGCAGTCTTGGGCAGAGCAGTTGCCATACCAAGCCATGATACATCCTGACAGGATGCTTTCTATGGTGCATCGGTAAAAGTTGATGAGAGTCAAAGGGGACAAACCAAATTTCTTTAGCCTCCTGAGGAAGTAGAGGCGCTGGTGAGCTTTCTTGGCCATGGCATCCACGTGGTTTGTCCAGGACAGGTTGTTGGTGATGTTCACTCCCAGGAACTTGAAGCTGTCAACCCTCTCGACCTCAGCACCATTGATGTAGACAGGTGCATGTACACCGCCCCCTTTCCTGAAGTCAATGACCAGCTCTTTAGTTTTGTTGACATTGAGGGAAAGGTTGTTGTCATGACACCATTCCACTAAGCTCTCTATCTCCTTCCTGTACTCCGACTCATCATTGTTTGAGATACGGCCTACAACACCCTTGACCACTGCTATACAACCATCAAAGATGCCTTCCGAGCCACCCCTCGTCCTCACTTTGGGAAATCAGACCACCAGGCTGTGCTCTTCTCCCTGCATACAAACAGAAACTGAAACAGGAGGATATGGTACGGAGAGTCATGCAGTGCTGGTCTGAGGAAGCAAATGAGCTTCTACGTGACTGCTTTGAGACTGTGAACTGGTCCATGTTCAAAGACTCAGCTGCCAGCCTTGATGATAATGTCACCACTATCACAGACTTTATCAGCAAGTGTGTGGAGGACTGTGTACCAAAGAGGACAATACAGGTGTTCCCAAACAGGACGCCATGGATGAACTGGGAGATTCACTCCCTACTGAAGAAGAGGACTGCGGCACACAAATCTGGTAAGCCTGATCTGTACAAGAAAGCAAGGTATGACCTTCGTAAAGCTATAAGGGATGCCAAGAGGCAATACCAACAAAATAGAACAACAAAATCAAGATAAATTATAAAGTTACATGCAGTAACAGGGGCCTGATACTCCGGATGGTTCGAAACATTTTACCTTTCTAAAATCATGACGCTCTCAAACAAAATTCTTGTAATGATTTTAAGCTGTCATATATTCTAGAAATCACCCTTTCAAGCTAATGGTTCACTATTACATGATAATGCAGTTAACACCATACCTTATTTAAAATAAAGAAGAAGGTTTTGTTTAAAAGGCCAGCTGCAATTAAATGGAAGCAATATGTCTGTTATACTGAATAACAGTGCCCACATACCAAAGTTATTAATGGAACTGGAGCTGGAATGAAGCCTAGACAAACAGGATACAGGTCTCCTATTTTGACAGCTATAAGGGGTTCTTATTGAGATATGTTTAAGCAGTCATAATTGAATTCAAAATGGCCTTTGAGGTGAAACTCAGAGTCTAAACAATACCAAAGTTTAACAAATACAAGTTACCTTCCAAGATCAATCAAGAATCTTGATTCAGTGACTTGCTATCTGATGTGGCAGACATTAGAAAACCAACATTTCACAGCTTAAGTGTGCAGCCAAAAATTACACGTAAACACTGCACGTCTCCTGCATAGAAAACAAACCAAAAATGTGCTAAGCAGTATGTTTGCATGCAACTCAGACACTCTGATACTTTATATAAGCATCTATTTAATACAGATCTTCATACATGAATAAATTTAAATTAGTAAGAAATTACTAAGATCAAGAAGTTTCCAGATGATGGTTGAAATGTCATTGTTTTTGCTTTGAAACATATTGTTCCTCAAATAGATGCACTATTTATTCTCCATCTCTGAAGAGTCGTTGAGAGGGGCTTTGCTGTGAGCTGTGATACTGTCCTTATGGTGATGCTAGTCCTGCACAACTGTGATCAGTGAACTTTGCTGCCATTGCTTACAACTAGATGGCTTGCTGGATCCATTCAGATGGCATTAAAGTCACTGATGTGGTGTGTGGTGTGTGGTGTGCAATGGCAGACCAGATAGGAAGAGTCGACTTGCTTTCCTGAAGGTCAATAAATCCCCAACGGGATTATGCAGCAATTTCAAATCATCCACACTTATTTTTTTCTTATAATAAATTATTGAATTTATTGAATTAATTTCCAAACCTTTGAATCCTTGACCTTCATATGCATGAAAGCAGATTTGAGAGGCATGTATAACCATCCCTATTTCTGGCATTTGGTGGACTAAATCCTAACTGAATCAATTTTGACCCATTCACATTGAACCATCCCTAATATGGAGAAGCACCCTTTTCAAAAGCTAATATCCAATGAACTTACATTGACTACTGTTGGTGGTTATGTGCCGAATGCATAAAACTGATGAGAAAATAGCACATGCTTCAGTGTTCTTCATTCCAAAACAAGGTTCAGTTACTCTGTGAGCAGTGTCACAAATTGCAAAGTCACAACCTGAAATGAAGTATACTCCCACTAATAGGTACAGTCTCACAAATCACTTCAAGAATGTTATGATGGGCCAATATGAAAATGAATTTGCCAGTTTCATTTCTAGCCTCTATCAAGGCAGACATAGACGTCTTTCATGCAATTAAGGTCTCAGTTCGCTCTGACATCCGTGAATGTCAATTTTAATGTTTCAGATTTAAATAATAATTAAGACAGTTAAACTTTGATTAAAAACTACAGCTATGAATAATTCCTTTTAACAAGTGTTGAAGTTTTAGTTAATTATACCCTAAACCACTTCAGATGATAAAAGAAAAATGTCCATACAGATTTCAGCATGTCATTTTCAGAAAGTAATCACTGCTTCAACTTCAGTTATTGACATTGGGTCAATCCCAAAGGATGACATGGCTGGTTTACCTCAACCTGTGTGTCACCAAACCAGGTGTATATCAGCATGGGCTAAATATACATAATGCACAAGCAGGAGCAACAAAGGAATTGACCTCCATAATGTTCATTATTGTGTAAAGAGAATTTTTATCAGACAGAAATCTCACTTATAAAAATTTACTTTTGCTTGATCAGACTTACATTTAAACAATGAAAAAGCATATTAATCAATGTATAATTCGCTTTCATCTTCAAAATACAATGTAGATTTAATTTTCTATAATATCCTTCTCCCTTTTGATGTGACCCTGGATAATTAGCAATAATCTGACATACTGAACATTTTTGCATAACCAGGTCATTCATTGTTGTACTGTTTCTAATCCCACGAAGTGTGCGCCAAGGAGGAAATAACAGGACTGCCAAAAATCTATTTCAGAATAATAAACTAGTAATACTTAGATTTTTATTTGAAGAATATTTTATTTTAGGAGGAAACAAGCAACTGAGGTAGCAATGCTAAATGGCAATCCAAAATTAACAACACTCTACTACACTGGATTTCCCCTGCATTGCACTTCAAATGTTCAAGAATCATTATCTCTAATCTCCTCTAAACTTCACTGCATACTCCTTTTGCAATACTGATCTTCAAATATCCTTTAATGAAAAAGTACATCAGCTTCAGATTTTGAATTAATTTAAAAACACAAGTGAATATAGCACAATAAGTTACAGCACAGAAGAAGCACTAAAGGTTGCTCTGACATTCAATAAAATCATGGGTGAGCCACTAGCCAAGAGATTTATCAGTTCCCTACTCTTATCCCTCTGTTCTCTTCATATCCAAAGATTTATCAATTCCTGTCTAAAATATACTCAACGACTGTGCATCCACATCCCTCGACAAAATTGTTTCAATTGCTCCTCATCCCAGCCACAAGTAAACACCTTGCTCTGATTTACATCTGTGTCAAGCCAGAACCAATAAACCAAGCCTCCATATCAACAATGTTTTCAAATATATGTTTGCACTTCCAAATCAAAACTACAATTAGAACCATAGAAACCATAGAACCATAATTAAGTAGCATGGTTTAAAAAAAAACTTGTGGAAAAACTTGACTATTCAAAACCCACACCTTGAGGTTTTCCTCTGCTGTTGTAACAGAACAGATCCCCAGAGTTTGGCTGTAGCTTCATAGAGAGAATTCATTTCTTACCTTAACATTTTACTTTGTTCCTCTATGCCCACTCCCCACCCCCCCACTCGTGATCATCTACTAAATATGAACTTTGTAAATTAAGCACTTTTTTCAAAAAAACTTTCACTAATGCTTTATTGCACAAGGGTTCAATGACAGATGTTTTCTTAAGACCGATTTGTGCACATTTAAAAAAGGACCCATACATTACCTTGCAGAATACTTTATGTAAGCAATAAAGCTTAGAAATACAAAATAAATAACCTGCTGGAGTTTGACATTTACCAGATTTCTGAAATCCAAACTATTTGAAAGTTGGTCTGCTTTTCAATGGTACTGAGGAATGTTTACAACGTAAATGGCTGCAAGTTAGAGTTCATCCCCTTTTGATGCACTAAACATGTGATGTGTATACCAGTAATATCTACTCCCATTTCCCAAAAGAACTTGGGAAGTTGTCCAAACGTCTGTGAAAGTAGTGCTATCATGCTTCGCTCAGGTATTCACACATAAAATGGGATTTATACTGTTCTCATTGGGATCTCCATGCACAGCTCACAGCTGCCACTCTGACTGCTGGGGAGTGACTTAGCACCTAAAGAAATCTCTTCAGGATAGCCATAGAACAGCAGAAGAAATGTTGTCCTAGAGTTCATGGAAAATGTAAGGGGGGGGGGGTGGTGGTTTGGAAATTATGATGCTCTTTGTTTCTAACCAACCTCCACATGACAAAATGGCCCAATCGACTCCCACGATGTAAAAGGCCAACCACGGGGTCTGTGACTGTTACATACAACTCAAGACAATTTGTTTCCATAAAAAGGTTGTAATCAGTGAAGAGAGTTCCAGGAAATGTTGGATAGGACAAGCACCTGTCTTGAAACAGGGAGTGGTTCATGGAGCCATTCAAAAATTAGGCAGGGCATTGCTGGGTGCAGGAGACGGATATGAAAGTTCAGATTCTCCAAATGCCATTCCATAACTGAACCCTGAAGATGTGCTCTTGGATTATTAGAGTTTATAATGAAAGTTGAAACCTACCCCCAACAGCTTCAACTTCTGATGGTAGTGTGCAGGGTGTACTGTACAACCTATGACATCATTAGCTTTATGACTGACACCAGGCAAATGTCAGCAGTCTAGGATAAATCATGCCCAGTAGTAGTACTTGGGACAACTTTCAGTTGATCCCCAAATGACCCTAAGATGATCTTAAGTGCAATTTCATGTATGATAAGGGGATCTCTTGCACTATTTCCACATAAAGCTACAAGCACAGTTAGATTACTTTCTAGGCAAGTGTATTTTTTTAATTCATGAAGTGCAGGTGTTGATTGCAATGCTTATCCTTAATTGATCTTGAACAGAATGATTTGATAAGTACATTTGCAGAAAAAGTTCACTGAAGCCCAGTGGTTACCTTTCACACATGAAAATCACATTCAGCGAACCATCCTTCACAACTTCCACCACCTTCAATGAGAATCCTCCTTCCCTCCACTTTCAGCATTATACAGGGACTGCTCCCTTTGTGACTTCCTGGTCTATTCTTCCATCTCCATGAACCACTCCGTGTTTCAAGACAGGTGCTTGTCCTATCCAACATATCTTCGATTTTAAACTACTGCCCCTCAGACGTACAACCCTCCAAGATCATTGTGCAGCTCTGAGCATGGCTTTTTGAACATCCTTGATTTTCAAAGTCCCACCATCAACAGGTAGCTAGAAATACATTCAAAAAATTCCCCTCCCCCCAAAATAATCTGTTCCCTCCTTCTGATTCTTTATGATGCTTCCTAAATAAATTCTCCTTAACCATTTTTTCTCCAAATATTTGGTGTTAAATGTTGTTTAGTATCACTCCTACAGGGCACCTTGTGATGTTTTCATATCTCAAATCCATTATGTAAATGAAAGCTACAGAAATCAGAAGTTCACTGAAACTTGAAAAGATGACCAGTAAAACACTGTCGAATTAACACGAGAAAGCTTCACTGAAGCCAGATGTTATCTTTTGTAAATGATAATCACATTCATCCAATCATCCTTTGCCACTTCCAATATCTTCAATGAGATTCTACCCAAGGGAAGCATTTACCCCCACACCCCCCAACTCCCCTTTCAACAGTCCCACTCTGACCTATCTCGCTGTGGGCTCTGCACCAAGTATGAGACTCTACACAAGTTTGACAACCAGCACCACATCTTTCATCTGGACACATTGTAACCTTCTGGAGTCAATATTGAACTCTTCAAAGTCAAAGTCGAGTTTATTGTCATATGCACAAGTACATGTCCGTACAGGAAAAACTTACCTGCAGCAGCATCACAGGCATAGACCATATAAGCAGCATTCACAAGAAAAACACAAATTAAACAAATTATACACAATTTTTACAAGAACAGACACAATTAGAACAAAAAAAACGAAGTTCATTTTAGTGCAAAGTGATCAAAGTGGACATAGTGTTGCTGAACTGTAGTGATTAGGGTTGTGCCAGTTGGTCCAAAAACTGAATGGTTGAAGGGAAGCAGCTGTTCTTGAACCTGGTGGTGTGTGACTTCAGGCTTCTGTACCTCCTGCCCAGTAGTAGCTGCAAGATAACATGTCCCGGACGGTGGGGATCTTTGATGAAGGATGTTGCCTCCTTGAGGCAGTGCCTCCAGTAGATACTACCGATGGTGGGGAGAGATGTGCCCATGATGTATTGGGCAGAGTCCACTACTCTCTGCAGCTTCTTGCATTCCTGCACATTCGAATTGCCGTACCACACCATGATGCAACCAGTCAGGATACTTTCAACAGTACATCTGTAGAGTTCGTTAGAGTGTTCGATAACAAGCCGAACCTCCTTAACCTCCCAAGAAAGTAAAGACGCTGGCAACTTCAGGTAACTTACTTTCTCTGGCCAGTTCTGGTGTGGATCCTCCATCTATCATATTCGCACAGCTTTGCCCTTTCCATTCACAGGATCTGACCTGAAGGGCATTTCCGTGGCTCTTCATTTCACAGCTTTTATGTTGCTTTGTTTGTGTTCCTTCTCTTCCCTCATTAACCTATCTGCCACTGTTTATCTCCAGTTCATCTACGGCAACCCAACCCATCCATTCTTTCCCCACCCTCTGAAACTTAAAACAAAATAATTTTCTCTTTTCCCCAGTTCTGGCAAGCATCTTCGACCCAAAGCGTTAAGGTCAGGAAAAGGAGAACTTGAAGATGATAACAACCCTTTTCTGGAGCCTGGTCAGATTTTGCCCACCACATTCTGCTCAGTTTCCCTATCGATTCCAGAATTATACAAAGAAAGGGATCGGGAAATGGGCAAAAAAAAAGTTATTTAGTGGGATTGACTCAAGAATATGTTTAAATGCTTCATACAAGTTCAGTTCAATTTAGAATGCATATTAATTCCACAGATCTGTACAATTAAAGATATCGTTGGAGATATCAGTTGGAATTTCTGCCCGTGAAGTGACATCTTTTGTGGGAATGAAAAGGAAAAGCAATACAATAACTAAAATCCATAGAACCATACAGCATAAAACAGGCCCTTCGGCCCACCATGTTGTGACGTCCATCAAACCACCCTCACACTATCTAACCCTTTCCTCCCGCACATCCCTCTATCTCACATTCCTCCATGTGCCTATCCAATAAACTCTTGAACCTGTCCAATGTATCTGCCTCCACCACCACCCCAGGCAGTGTATTCCATGCACCAACCACTCTCTGGGGAAAAATCTCCCCCTGACATCTCCCCTGAACCTCCCACCCATAACCTTAAAGCCATGCCCCCTCGTCTTGAGCATTGGTGCCCTGGGAAGGAGGCACTGGCTGTCTACTCTATCTATTCCTCTCAATATTTTATATACCTCTATCATGTCTCCTCTAATCCTCCTCCTTTCCAGTGAATAAAGCCCTGGCACCTTAAGCCTGTGCTCATATTCCATACGCTCTAATCCAGGCAGCATCCTGGTAAATCCAAGGGGAGATCAGGATGAGAAACACAAATATTTGTGCACGAATCTCTAAAAGCACTGAGAAAGCATTAATAAAACGTTGAACAAAGGAGGGTGTCATATTTCCCACGCCTCTACATTTGCAAAACTATTTGAAGACAAATTAAACGTCAGATGCTGGAATCTGAAACAAGAACAGAAATGCTGGAAGAACTCAGCCAGTCAAGTAGCATCTGTGGATTGAGAAACCAGTCAACATTTCAGGTCATTGACCCTTCCTCAGAACTGACTGGCTGCATTCTTCCAGGATTTCTGTTTTTGCTTGAAAAACTATTCTATAGGAGAGTAAATTCTCTGATGCAACATGGTTGCCCATCTGCCATGCATCCACTTTCTCACCAAAATTCAAAAATACTCCTAAATTATACCACATGAGAGTACAGTTGAAAATCTTTCAAAAGAAGTTGTTGCTGAAATGGTCTCAGCTGAGACAAAGGTACTTAAAGTCACAACTGTAACAGGATGCCATCCATTTTAACTCTTAAGTGCTGATAGAAATGAAGGATTCAACCAAAGGAAGCCAGTAAACCTCAGTGGGAGCTGCTGGGTCACTGTGTATTCAGATATTCAACAAGGCTTGGGCCGGTGCCCAGGTTTGGAGGAGTCATGTGGGATCCCATTATTAAAGGGAGGAAGAATTCAGAAGTTTGATTCTGGGAATCATCAGCTCACAGGTTTCACATCAGTTGGAGAGACATTGCTGGTAAGTTTTGTGGTAGAAGCAATTTGCATTCTCTTGGAAAGTTCAGACTGGGAAATGTCGCCATTGACTCATCAGCTTGATCGAGGACATGACCTACATGATGCATGACCATATCCTACTGATGTCTGTTGATTTCCACACTACTTCACTAAAAAACATGGTAGACTTGGACAGAAAAATGCTGCTAGCAGTGAGTTGCTCTTGTCCTCAGCCAAGGTTACGTCTGCACTTATCTTTAGTGGATATCCCACTCCCACATTAATGATTCAAAGTGCTGGGCCAATCATCATTATTGAGGCTTGCATGCAGCAGGGCCTTGCGTGTTTAAATTCACTCGGGTATTCAAACAATTAAAATATTTAAATACATTAAAACAATTTAAAGCAACATAAATTTGCTAAATCTTGCCTTGCTTTGTTTTTGCAGCCATTCCTCCCCATTCAAATGGATGGATACACTGTTCCTGCAAGAGATCTAACCTGGCTCCATTCACTCATGCAGATCCTTCTGAGTTCTGAGGAAGTGGCTCAAATTTGGGTGCAGTAGCTGGAGTTTAATATCCAAGGGCTTTCTTGAAACATACAAGGAACAGCCAGCAGCAACTTCAATTCTTCTGTCTTTGGGCAAAAATTCTGGCCATTGTCAGTTATGCAGGACAATGGCAACAGTTATGTGGGTAACCACTGATATTTCCCCACAAAATATTAATTGACAGAAATAAGCCATTGTGTTAAAGAGTAATAGCAAAGTTAAGAGATTTATGCAGAGATTTGTTGGAACATGGAGTCACAACATTTGGATCAGGAGATCACAACTTCTGGAAGCACTGGATAAATTCCAAAATTGTATCCAATTCATGTATGTAATTTTTTTAGTTCCAGGTGACATACTAAAGAAGAGTTTAGCTTATGCACAGCCAGTACCGCCAAGAATGAATAATCAGCAGATTGTGAGCTGTAGCCTTATGCACTGGTGATTTGAAGCACAGTCATTTTGGATTTAATTCTATCTATTGACCTCTCAAAGTTAAGCATACCAACAGCAGCAAAAAAATGAGTCATCACCAGTATGTTGTTGATCAGTATCTTATGAGTGTCACTGTGACTATGTGAGAATTTGGTGTATTCTCAAACTCCTTCAGGAGAGTTTACAGGATTGAAATAATAGATGGATAAAAGATTACCCTGACCTCAGGCATTCTGCACAAATGTGAATGCACTAGGAGGCATTCCTGAAATACAACCTGACTGGGAGAATAAGCAGAGGGATTGCAAAACAGAGCAAGTTGCTGGATGAAGCAAGAGGATGAGTAGGAACAAAAGGACTCTGGACAGGATGCTGTTTTCACCCAGGGTATTTCAGAAGCAATTTTTCTGAACATCAAAATGGGCAATTGCAGGAGACATCTCCACTTCCATAAGGATGTCCCCACATGAAATCTTCCATCTTCTGTCATGATTCTGCACTTTGGACGAGGACAATAGTGACAGTTGATAGAGGTGCCTGTGGCCAATAACCAACATGAGCCAATCTACTTCCAGGTTGGAGCTGAAGCTACAAGAAGCATCTCCTAGTCTGCCATCCCCTGATGCTTAATGGAGATCAATGACAACCTTTATCCCAAAAGATTCAGAGTGAAACAGCATGGAAACAGACCCTTCAGCCCACTGAGTCCATGCCAACCATCAAGTGCCCATTTACACAAATCCTAACAATTCCACTTTTATTCTCTTCACATTCCCATAAACTACTCCCAAATTTTACCACTCACCGACACACTAGTGCTGATTTACACTAGGCAATTAACACATCAACCTGCACAAAGTTGGGATGTGGGAGGAAACTGGAGCCCCTAGAGGAAACTAGTGTGGTCTACAATTTGCACCACTGTCACACCTAAACTGATTACATTTCTAAAGAACATCTATCAGGGGGGGCATATGTCTACTCAAGGATTACAGGCCTTCACTGCCCCCATGTCTGAGCCAATCTTTCCTTGCAATGTCACATTAGAGGTTGCAGGAAGACTGCTGACTTTCAGTAGAGGAACAAGTTGATTCCCTGGAGGATTCAGACACCATCTCCATTTCTCTCTCCACAGACGACACCGTAACCCGCTGAATATTTCCAGCATTTTCCATTTTTATTCCTCTTCACAGTCCTCTTAAATCTACCCATTGGCCAATTCCTTGATAAAGATGCAGTGGGGGTACATGTTGTCCAATTCTACCGTACCATGCTTCCTCTACCCCTTCCCCACCTCCCTCTCCCTGCCACCCCACATGTACCCAGCTGCATCTTTATCCAAATTCCCTATCTGATTTGTGAATGCTTGCATGATAATTATGACCTCTAACTCTGTGAACAGAGTTCCTGCTTGTGAACAGAAATATCTTTATGCTAATTTTCTATAGTCCTGGATCACCATCAGGTCACGTCCAGTAAAACAATGTCCCATACTGCCCAGTCATAACTCATAATTATAATCTCTCCGTTCTTATAACATTCTAAGAAAGTTTTTTTGTCTATTTCATAATCTCAAAATCAATTGTACATTTTTGGGAGCTAACAGTTCACAGAACAGAATGAAACAAGTTACAATGCAAGTTTAACATAAACTTTTCAAATCTCTCCCTGCAAATGAATCCCTTTCTCAATAACTTACTTTTAGTCATCTATGTACGAGAACCTGCAATTCCTCTGCCCTATTTAAACACTAAAAGCAGAGAAGTTTGTCTTTTGTTAATTGCTCCATCTCCTGCAGGAATATTTACGACGATTTGAAATCACATCTGCCTATTTTATTTCATTGAAGTCAATAGAATAAAATGTGTAAACATTTCAACAACAGCCAATGCTCACATTTAGTATTCGTAGCCAATGTCACAATTCTCCCCTACATTTGCCAAGGTTCCTTATTTTATACCTCCTTATTCTTTTTTATGATGAAATGCAAATGGATTTCTCATTTCTTTTTTAGCTTTCGAAGGAAAAAATGGATGAATTATTCCAGTAGAGAAAGATACAAAGTTTGCAGGGCAGCAATGCAGTGGGGCTGGTCTGATATTGCTATAGCAGAGGGCCAGAAAAGGTACTCTGTTCTGGAGTGGCTTTTACAGTCCTGGAAATCTCCAAGGTCTTTCTTCTCATATAACCAGGCACAAAGAGCCGTGAGGTAATGTTGCAGCTCTATCAAACCCTGGTTAGACCACACTTAGAATATTGTGTTCAGTTCTGGCCGCTTCACAAAGCTTTAGACAGGGTACAGAGGAGATTCACCAGGATGCTGCCTGGACTGGAGAGCATTTCTTATGAGGATAGGGTGAGTGAGCTGGAGCTTTTCTCTTTGGAGTGAAGGAGGATGAGAAGTGACCTGATAGAGGTGTACAAGATGATAAGAGGCATAGATCAAGGATCTTAGATAGGCACATGGATGAAAGAAATATGGAGGGGTATGTGGGAGGGAAGGATTAGATTGATCTTAGAGTAGGTTAAAAGTTTAGCAGGCCAGATATGCCCATAAGAATGCAATATGTTAATTACGAAAGTGCTGCTTCAACATGAAGAGCACACTGGCACATAAAAACATAAAAAATAGAAGCAGAAGGCCATTTCACCCCTTATGTCCGTTCCACCACTCAAAATCATGCTGATCTTTCGACTCAGCACCACCTACCTGTACTAAACCCATATCCCTTACTATCTAAAGGGCAGTACAAGTGATCACTGTTGGACCCACCACTTTCACCTTCTTTATACAGGTTTGAAAGCAAAGCTAGCATTTAAGTGCATACCCCACTCAGAAAATTCCAAAGTACATTTCAAAGTACTTTTGACTGTAGTCACTGTGCGATATAGGGAACATAGCAGGCAATTTGCACACAGTAAGCTCCCATAATCAATACTAATTGCATTTTAGTGATATCAACCCTTACACTATTGGGTATGCAAATAATAATGCCCAGAAAACCTTCAACTTTAGGAATATGGACAAACATTTCTCCAAAGGTATCAACAGTAAACCTAATGAGAAATTTCCAGGCTACTAAAGGTTTATAGATCAGCCTTGCAAATAAAATAAGCATTTCTATTCTTTTAGGATGAATTCTGTGAACAAATCTCCCTCCCAGATAGCACTTATCTAATTTAGTAGGTTTTTACTTTCTACAACACTAAAGACGGACAATAGCCAGTAACAAACAACAACTACCTTCAAATATTGAGCGTCCTATTATTACCCAGTTAAAACCATATGAACTGAAACACTTATACATCCTGTATATTTCAAGAAAGTTTCAATGGCTAAAATTCATCTCTGTGGTGTCCTGTTCCTTTGCATACTTCAAAATTTCACATTAGTTGTGTGAACTGGGGAGTTGGTTAATGATGCAGTTTTATAATTTCAAGGTTTATTGCCTGTAACTTAGCTGGACATTGAAATCAAAGGACTCTGAACTAAAGCTATTATCAGACTCCATGCAAAATATTTATATTTTTATTGCAACTTAAAATAATAAATATTTCATATTTCTAGTACTTGATAAGCATTTGACAGTGTAAATCAACCAATGTTAACTTTCAAAACTGACTGGGGATTTGCAAATACACCAGAAAAATAGTCTTTGAAGTTTCACAAAATGTCATCATTTATAAAAAAATATTTAATCCAAAAAGAATGTCAATTTTCCACTTGCATGAACTCTTTACAAATAGCCCTGCACAAAATGCATCCCAGGAACTCTAACTACGTTAATACAAAAAGCACCTCAGAATAACCAAGCTGGACTCTAGTAAAGTCCTTTGCATCACTTGTAACAGTTCTAAGCAGCGACTCTTATGCTAAAGTTTGTTCCTTTTACAATTCATCACCTAGTTCACCTTTCCTCTTATTTTGAGGAGGTGAAAGCAATCCGGTAAACCATACCCATGAGAAAGTAGGTAATATACTCAGCGCAAATAGATGAAGGGCAATGTTTACTGGTACAAACCGTGCCAGTAATAGAATGAGGGCATGAGTGAAACGTAGAACAGTACGGGCCCCTCAGCCCACGATGTTGTGCCGAACTATATGAACACTTCCTCCACGATCAATCTAACCCTTCCCTCCCGCACAGCCCATAACCCTCCATTTTTCTTACTTCCATGTGGCTATCTAAGGGAGTTTTAAATGTCCCTATTGTGTCTGCCTCTATAACCACCCCCGGCAGTGCGTTCCAGACACCCACCACTCTCTCTGTAAAGAACCTACCTCCGACATCTCCCCTGAACATTCCTCCTCTGACCTTAAATGGATGTCCTTTGGTATTGGCTATTGCCGCCCTGGGGAAAAGGTGCTGACTGTCCACTCTATGCCCCTCAAACTTCTACACCTTAATCAAGTCGCCTCTCATCCTGTGTCGCTCCAAAGAGAAAAGCCCTAGCTCGCTCAACCTTTCCTCACAAGACATTCCCTAATCCAGGCAGCATCCTGGCAAATCTCCTCTGCACCCTCTCTAAAGCTTCCACATCCTTCCTATAATGAGGAAACGAGAACTGAACATAATACTCCAAGTGTGGTCGAACCAGAGTTTTAAAAAGCTGCAACATTACCTCGCAGCTCTTGAATTCAACCCCCTGAATAATGAAGGCCAGCACACCATATGCCTTCTTAACCACTCTATCAACTTGTCTGGCAACTTTGAGGGATCTATGGACTTGGACCTCAAGATCCCTGTTCCTGCACACTGCTCAGAATCCTTGTACTCCACCCTCATGTTCATTCTTCCAAAGTGCATCACGTCACACTTGTCCAGATTGAACTCCATCTGCCACTTCTCCACCCAACTCCGCATCCTGTCTATATCCTGTTGTAACCTACAACAACATTCTACACTATCCACAACACTTCCAACTTTCGTGTCATCCTAAACTTACTAACACATCCCTCCGCTTCCTTGTCCAAGTCATTTATAAAAATCACAAAGAGTAGGCAACCCAGAACAGATCCCTGCAGAACACCACTAGTCACTGACCTCCAGGCAGAATATTCTCCATCTAGTACCATCCTCTGCCTTCCATGGGCAGGCCAATTCCAAACCCATGCAGCCAAGTTCCAAATGCTCATAAGTCCTGTCCCTAAGAACCCTCTCCAATAGCTTGCCCACCACTGACATAAGACTCACTAGTCTATAACTCCCAGGATTATCCCTATTACCTTTCTTGAACAAGGGAGCAACATGAGTCATCCTCCAATCCTCTGGTATCACACCTGTGGCCAGAGGGATGCAAATATCATCAACACCCCAGCAATCTCTTCCCTCGCCTCTCATAGTACCTTGGGATATATCCCATCCAGTCCCAGGGACTTATCTATCCTAATGTTTTTCAGAACCTCCAACACTACCTCTTTTTTAACCTCAACATGCTCCAGCACATTAGTTATTCTCATATTCAAAATCCTTCCCCGTAGTGAACACTGAAGCAAAGTGTTCATAAGGACCTCCCGTACCTCCTCCACCTCCAGCACGTTTCCCCCTTTATCCCCGAGCAGTCCTACCCTCACTCCAGTCATCCTCCTGTTCCTTACGTACGTGTAGAGTGCCTTCGGGTTTTCCTTCATTCTACTCACCAAGGCGTTCTCATGTCCCCTTCTACCTCTCCCAAGTCCCTTAAGCTCCTTCCTGGCTACCTTACAATTCTCAAGAGTCCTGCGTGAATTTTGCTTCCCAAAACTTAAGTATGCTTCCTTCTTCCTCTTGACTAAATGCTTCACCTCTCTTGTCAACCATGGTTCCTTTACCCTACTATCCTTTCCCTGTCTCAGTAGGACAAACCTATCCAGAACCCCATGCAAGTGTTCCCTAAACAGCCTCCACATTTTTTCTGTGCATTTCCCTGAGGATATCTGTTTCCAATTTACACTCCCAAGATCCTGCCTAATACTGTCGTAATTAGCCCTCCCCCAATTAAAAACTTTCACATATCATCTGCTCCTACCCCTGTCCACGGCTAGGCGAAAGGTCAGAGAGTTGTGAAATTTTAAGTGTGGATTGTTTCACCTCATCGTAAATGGTAGGTCAGGTCAGCCAAAGTACGGAGTGCACGTGTTCGAAAGAAGATTACAGCAAGACAACATGGTGGTTTTGAGAAATGGTTTAAAGAAATTCCCTCTGCTAAATTCTGCACAGCTCTAATTTCAGTTTCTGGTTACTGGCTGCAAATTTCCCTGCTATCTTCCCAATAAGTCACCTGCCCATTGCCTTTCAGCATGGTGCCATCTAGATTTCAGCTCATCTCCCACTAATTACATCTGCATATAACTATTGTGCCTCTTCTGCCACAGGTGGTTTCCTATGTGTCAGGAATTTCCATATTTTTTAATTTTCATTTCTTTCTAATGAGCTTGTTTCCCTACTCAGAGTTAAACTCTTACTCTGCTTCACAGATATGATCTTGTTTTGTTACAAACCCCAGTTACACAAAACATTAAAAGAAACACTGGTAATGAATATCATTATCACTTGTGCATTTCAGGAGGCAGATGAAACTGCTTGGGAAATCAGTAAGGGAAATGTACTTGTCAGTGTAGGCAAATCAAAGTGAAGCTAAATAGGTTTCATGCACTAGTAGAAAGACATCAGCACATGAAGAATGGTGGCAAACCAGCTATGGGAGAGACTGAGAGCATTCTCAGCACTGACCGTGTTTAGTCACTGAAGAGAGGCAATCAACCAATAAATCAAAATACTGAGCTTTACTGATGAACCAAACGAGCAGAAGCCCAAGCCCATCTTGCTGATGCTTTATATTGCTCTGGGCAGACTGCTTCTCGAATGGTTTATTCACTTTTGGTCGCTGAGGCATCAGAAAATCATTTCATCTGAATCAGCCCAGTGACAGATGACTAAGCTAACTCTGTGCTGTCAAAGTCTGAAATATGAGGAGATTAGTAATCCTTGGATACGAACTGAAGTAGGTCTATGGAAATATACGATACAGTAAATTGAAAAGATTAATCCTCACTGCTATTTCTAGTTAAGTTACAAAAAATGGCATAAACTGATGAGGGAAGTTCAGATTTTATATAATGGGATGCATTGTACTGTAATGGTCTGCTGCAAACTGAGTCACTGCCCACAGTCCAGGCATGTTTATACTGAACTGAATGCAGAGGGTCAACCTCACTGGTCTTCTGAACCCTGGGGTTCAACAGCAGTGTCTCGACAACGTCTCCACCTTAGGTGGCATCGTGCTGATGCCCTGCCTGTGGAACATCTTTAAAAGGCTTTGACAGAAAATAATGTTCTACCCTCAGCTTTGTCTTGTCAAAGCTGGCAAGAGCTTTTAACAACCTTTAAATGTCCCTGACATTCAGATATATTTAAAAACTAGTATAATTGAAGCAAAGCTTTACAAAATAAATTTAAAACAAAAGTACTTAGGTAACTAAAATAAAATAATGGTTTTAAAAATTCCATTCCATTCTTCCTGCTCATCTGGAATCCCCCTGAAAACAATAGGGATTTGGACCCTATGCCAAGTCTAATGTGTAGAATGCCAGAGCACAGTGATGGATCCAGTGACACACAGCTCTTAGACACATGCAGCCACAGTGCAAGTGCAGAAATCAATCTTTGGAGAATCACAGACCAGTAGAAAGGAGGCCATTCCTCCAATCATGACATTGGAATACAAGAGTAAGGAATAGGTCATTCAGTTCCTCAAAACTGTCATTTAGTAAGATCATAGGTGAATTGATCTTGGCCTCAGCAACACTTTGCTCTGTTACCAATAACTGTTGATGCCTGTAAAGTCCCAGATCCTACCCCAGATTTGAATATATTCAATGATTCAGCCTCTACAACTTTGAGGTGGAGCATTCCAAAAACTGGCAACCAGCCAAGAAAGCACTCATCCTCATCTCCATTGTGCTCAGCGTCTGGACTCAGCACCGAATCCTAGGATGTTCCATAGCTTCAGATCTGCCCTCATAAGTGGCGAATCCAACATGACCCTATTCATTTGAAAGGGGCCAGCAAAACTGGTTTAAAAAAAAAACAGACAAATCAAGACATGATTTGTTTTCTTTTAAACTTTAAGTTAATAAATATTAATCTTTTTCAATAACTTACCTCAGTTAAATGCAGAATTAATTTTATTAATAATTTATCAAAATTAAAATGTCTCTTGGTTCTAGATTGCCTTGGATTGAAACATTCTCACAGCATCTATTCCATCAAACCCTCACAGAACCTATATATTTCAGTTTCATTTGTTAGAAAGAAAATAAATCTGCTCAGCCTTTCTCCCAAAAGACCTCCTTCTAGAGTATATTTTTATGCATTCGTAAGCCAATGTGGAATGCATTCAAGGTGCAACTTACAACTAATAGTCTCCAAAGGGCTCTATGCATGAAAATTGACCACACTATTTGCCTGAGGTGCAATCAGGCAATAACATGTGATCTTGCAATAAACATCACGTTAATACAAGTTTCTCACAACGATTGTCAATGGGACAGAGTACCATTACAGCGATCTGATGGTTCCATTTAGAACTCTCAATAGTTACAGTGCAATCAGCAGCATGTTCCAGACTTCCACACCTGCACACAGAAATGTGAAAGTATGAAGCTCAGTGTGCTTAATTATAAAGAAAAGCAGAAAGTGTTAGATAAAATTAGGGAGGGAAAGAGTTAACAAAAACATTTAATTCATAATTTTTCAAAATTTTGAGGATTTATTTCCACTAGCAGATGTTCAGTATCAGGCAATGGAACAAGCAAGCAGAATTTTTTTTTTACACAATGCAGTGGATTATGCTCTGAGTGTTTTGAATGAAGGGAGATTCAATAATAAATTCTTCTCCATCAAGAACACTCCCAGCCCCCTTTGTAAAGGTTCACACTTGAAGGGGAAGAACGTTCAGGACTGGAGTTAAAGCAGAGGAGTGAGGAACTTAGATGGATCTTTCAAAGAGGTAATTCTAAATGGCCTCCTTTTGAATTTGGTGATACTCGTAAAATTGAATGCTAAAGTATACATTGGAAGTTAAACATCCCCTTTAAGAAGTTCACCCTTCACCATCCAAAAGGCATTTGGATGACACATGGATAGGAGGGGTTTAGAGGGATATGGGCCAAATGTGACTAGCTTGGTAGGCACCATGGTCAGCATGGACAAGTTAGGTCGAAGGGCCAGTTTCCATGCTGTATTACTTTATGACTCTCTCCTGCCATCATATTCATCCTGTCAGGCAAAAGAGCATCCAAGCACAATTCCAGGTGGTGGTACTCAAAGATGTTGAAGCAAGATGGAGGCCAAGGAAATGAAAGCAAAATACATAGGGAGTAAAATGCAACAGGAGGAAGGAATGGTGAGTAAAACTGCCACTACTGACATTTATCATGGGGCAGTTCTACATTCTAATGCACTGAACAGGATTCAAAGCAGCATCTTTCCAAAGCGCATTTGCCCTTTCCCACAGTGCATTGGCTGCTGGTCCTCCCATCAGCCAAATCTGAGATGGATTTGATAGTAATTACGGGAACCAATTGTAATCTTCCTGTCTTTACCTGCTCAACACCAATGACCAACTTGCTACCCAGCACCCTGAAGTTCAGAATCCATTTATCACCAGGCATCTTAAGTAGCTTTTATTTTAAAATTAATAGATTCACTCATTCCAGATCCTAACAACTGGAGAACTAAAATAGACAATTATGAATCAAGAATAGCTTCCAAATTCACAGTAGGGTTGCTTCAATAGGAGTGAGGAAGGGACATTTTAAAGCTGCTGTGGATGATATAAAAGATGATATAAATGAGATCCATTAAAATACTCCAAAGAAATTGCACTTTTGAAAATTGCATTAGAATATATCAAAACAATTTTGTACACATTTGAAAGTGAATCATCACCAGTTGCTAACACTGTCTGGGTGACATCGTAGTGCTTGCTAACATCCTTTTCTCCCCCCTTCCCATTATCAAACCCATCAACAGTACTCTCGTACCAAAAAAGAGATTTTTATACCACTTTGGTCTGAAAAATGACAGGTGCTGTTCACTCACAACAGAGCCAGGTTTTACTGGCTCAGAAATTTTACTTTAAAAGTCTACCATACCAAAGCTGAGCCTACAACCAGACTGCGGCACACTGCTCTACATGCTCACATCATACTCTGCACACTGAAGACTGAAAATTTCCTGCAACCAAAATTGACAACACTGCTTTGTTTAGACCAAAGACTCCTCTTCGAGACACGAGTGTGTTTCCCAGGTGCTCACAGAGACTGTGATGCTAGAATGAATACAAGGGCTTGCCATGCAACACCCTATCAACCCAGTTTTCACAGTGAACCATGCTCTTATATTCATGAGTACCAAACTTAGTGTGTCAAGGGCAGAACACTCTAAAACCTGGAGCCATACCTTGCATAAAGGCTGATGTTTGTGGCTGTTAAATGTCAATCATCCCACCCCCAGATCAACAGTACAAGAATTCCTCAGGGGAATATCCAACACTCAACCATATTCAGCTGCTTCAACAAAGACCTTCCTTCCATCACAGGTCAGCGTAGAAATTTACTGATGATAACACAACGTTCAACTTCACTTGCAGCTCCTCAGCAAATGGTGCAGTCCATGCTTGCATGCAGCAAGACCTAGACAACATCCAAGCAATGGCTGATAAGTGGCAAGTAACATTTGTGCCATAAAAGTGCCAGGCAATGACCTTCACCAGCAAGAGGGAGTCTGACCACCTACATTTTACATTCAATGGCATTACCATCACCAAGTCCCCCACCATATTATCCTGTAGGGTTCACCATTTACCAGAAACTCAACTGGAGCAGCCACATAAATGCCATTACTCCAAAAGCAGGTCAGATGCTGGGCATCCTGCCTTGAGTGATTTACTTCCTGACGCCACTAAGTCTTTCCACCTCTACAAGTCAGGAGCTTGATGGAATACACCTCAGTTGCCTGGATAAGTGCAGCAAAGACAGCTCTCGAGCAGCTCAGCACCAACCAAGACAAAGCAACCTGCCTGTCTGTTACCCCAACATTCAGCCACCTTAAAATTTTATTCCCTTCACCACTGGTATCACAGCAGCTGCAGTCTGTACCACCAACAAGTGCATCACGGTTCCTTGCCCGGGCTACTCCGACAGCCCCTCCTAAACCACAACATCTGCCACCAGAAGGATAAGGGCAGCAGGTGCTTGGAAACACTTTCACTTACAAGTTCCCCTCCAAGTTACACACCATCTTGACTTTGAAATATGTTGTTCATCCTGGACCTGAATCTTGGAACTCCCCCCCCCCACCCCAAGAGCACTATGTAAGTGCAGTTACCAGAAAGAATGCAACAGTTCAAGGAAGTGCCTCGCCATTAGCTTCAAGGCAAGTAGGAAATGGGAAATAAACACTGGCCTTGCCAGCCATGCCCAAAATCCTGAAAAATGCATTAAATTTAAAAGGTACTGTCCATGCAAGCTTTGCTCCCACAAAGTTATCTTCAGAGATCTGTGACTTCATAAAACTTCAAGTACACACTGGCTCTACCACCAAGGATAAGGACAGCTAGTGGATGGAAACCTCAAAGTCACCTCACTCTGGTCTCCTGATCATTCCAGCCCAAAGCTGCTGATAAACACAATGCTTCACAGTTTGCTGCTCACCACTGCATTAGAGAGGTCACTGTATAAACAATTCCCAAAATAAATACTATTTTTAAATAACCATGAGCTCAAAGAAGTACGTCAAACTAATTTACTTTATTGTCACAACCCCGAGTTACTTTGAAGTTGTAGATATTACCTGATCTTGTACGGCCAGTCCTCATGGGTTTCCTATGGAGTGCATGCATCGATGTTGATTGATCACTTCTTATATGGGCAAACAAGCAGGTGCATCCAAATGCACTCATTCTCTCTCAATCTCTCCAGCAAGCCTAAGTTTCACACACATTGTTTCATTTTACTTTCCACAAATGTATGTTTGTTTCTCTAAGCTATGTTGGAGACTGCTTGGCCATCGCCTGACAAATCCAATCATCCTAAGCATTTGGTCAATAAACATATCATCTTTATCTGCTCTGTACCATTATTCTCAACACTGGTGCCCCACAAGGCTGCTTCTTCAGCCCCCTACTCTACTCCCTATCTACTCTTAACTGCATGGCCAGATTCTGCCCTAACTCCATCTACAAGTTTGCAGATGATACCACCATAGTGGGCCGTATCTCGAACAACGATGACTTGGAGTACAGGAAGGAGATTGCCACGGCCAAGAAAGTTCACTAGTGCCTCTACTTCCTCAGGAGGCTAAAGAAATTTGGCATGTCCCCTTTGACACTCACCGACTTTTATCGATGCACCATTGAAAGCATCCTATCTGGATGCATCACGGCTTGGTACGGCAACTGCTCTGCCCAGAACCACCAGAAACTGCAGAGAGTTGTGGAGACAGCTCAGCGCATCACGGAAACCAGCCTACCCCTCCATGAACTCTGCCTATACTTCTCAAAGGCTTGGTGAAGCAGCCAGCATAATCAAAGACCCCACCCACTCAGGACATTCATTCTTCTCTCCTCTCCCATCAGGCAGAAGATACAGGAGCCTAAGGGCACATACCATCAGGCTCAAGGACAGCTTCTATCCCACTGTGATAAGGCTATTGAAAGGTTCCCTTATACGATGAGATGGACTCTTGACCTCACAATCTACCTTGTTATGACCTTGCACCTTATTGTCTACCTGCACTACACTTCCTCTGTAGCTGTATTCTGTTATTGTTTCTACCTCAATGCACTGTGTAATGAATTGATCTGTACAAATGGTATGCAAGACAAGTCTTCTTTCACTGTATGTCAGTATAAGTGACAATAATAAATCAATATTCAGTTCAGCTCCACTAACTCCACATTTCACACCTCACAGAGATGTACTTAGTTTATTATTGCCACATGTACTGACATACAGTGAAAAACTGTGGAATCAGTGAACTGAAGGGTCTGTATCCATACTGGGATTCCATGACTCTGCAACCATCAATTCCAGTTATAATGGCAGCTCATTCATTCTTAGCCAGTCCCAGCTGCCTCTCATCCTGTTCTGATGAATGGATTTTGGGGGACAAATGCTGTTCCAACAGTTAAATCCTCCACTAACACCTCTCAAGACAATATCCAAGTGATGGTGCAATGAGCCATATCTGTAATAGAGTTTGGCAGAGGTCACATTGAAGCTGCTGAAATATGGATTTTTCTGTCTAGACCAATCAGACATTGCTCTACATCAGCCAGGGAGACATTCTTTGCACGGCTCTGTTTCACAGTGTACAATTTGATCATACTATGGTCTCAGCCACTGCTGCCAACTTGATGCAAGTGGAGGAGCAGCAGGATGGCAGGGTAAGGAGACGCACCAGGGTAACCACAAGTGTCTGCAGCAAGAAGATGGTGCGGAGGGCAAGGATCCGCGCAGTCCACGTCCTCAGCAACAGCAACTCCATGCTGGCTTCCTTAAAAAGAACTCCTTTACGGACATGCTATGAGACAGGGTCTCATCCTGGCAAAATTCACACAAATCTATAATGACCACCCTTCCCAGCACACTCACCTTCATCGTATCTTTGCTAAATCGTTTAACCCTCTATAATAGTACAGGAATAGTCTTCAAAGCAGTGATATAATCAATTACTGACTCCCATGCCATGCAGCCATTTCAAATTAACAATGATTTCCCGAAATGCTATGCTTAAAATCAGATTTTCTTTCCCCTAACAAAAGGCATCACAACAAGGGCTTATTCAGAATCAAAGACTTAAATAAATGTCCATTTTTTAAGCATCATGATGCGTTGAATGTTATTTCTCATTGCCCATTTGCTGCCTTCTCTTTTCAACCTTCACACCCTAACACTGCTGCATGGTGAATTAGTTTCAGAATGGAACTACTTAATGGCACACAGTTCTTTATATTTATAATGTTCATCAAATGCCCATTATGAACACTTACGGTCAAATACACTAATGGATATTTAGCGTTAGAACAATTCAAACTGACAGAGCTACTCAATGAGGTCAGAAGGGCAATTTATAATGTTGGTTCAATGGAATACTTAAGCTGCAACTGCAAATGATTATTTCACTTGATCAAGAAATACACGCAGTTGCCTTCAGGTATCAATTGAAGTTGCAGCCAAATCGTGGCTCATCTTCAGTAATGGATATCCCCCGGCACAGTGAAATGAGGGCCCTTGGAATGAAGGCTTCTTCCTTGGAAAAATGTTCCTATCAGTTTGCTAGCACGAACACATTCATTTTCACACTGAACAACTTCTCCTTCAACTCCACTCACTTTCCCCAGATCAATGGTGTTGTTATGTAAAATTCTATGCACCCTAGTTGTGGAGTCTTTGTTTCAATCCTATTCAGGAGCTTTCCATCAGCTTGTTTTCCCATACATTGATGAATGCATTGGTACTGCTTCCTACACTCTCAAAAACTTAAATCCTACTATGCAGCATTCCAAACTTTCCTAAACTTTTTAAAAACAGATCAGAGACCACGTACCCCATTTTAATACTTAGAAAAAGTAGCACCAAGGAATTTCCAGTCTGGAATGAAATTGATGGCACGTATCTATTTACAATGCACATACGACACAGAGGCTAACAGGCATGTATTATGCTGTCAGATGACATACAGCACACATTTTAAATGCAACTCGCACAAAACTGTGTGCACAAACAATGCAGGCCAAACACCCACAGGTCTTAATTGTAGAGTTGAGGATATGGTTTTTGATCTTATATTAATACGTTCGTATATTATTGCTTCATTATGAGAAAGACATACAAATGTTAAAAAGTGGCACTAACCCAACATAACAAAAGGAAAAGAGCGCTGTTGACTATAATCCCGGTAGACTTCATTCACTTTGTGCTATTCTCACATGGGTTTTGAGTATCACCGCAAGTATTAATATTTAGGGCTCAGCCTTAACTGTGCTTTTTGGTGGTGAGCTGCCAGCTTGATAGGAAATGCCTCTCTGTGGTTGATTCAGGGTGGTACATTGGTCAAGAGCCAGTCGGTGAAAGGACAGCAAATTCCTTCCCTAACAGTGAATCAAATGCAATTTTACAACAGGTTTATGGTCACCATTACAAACATTATTTCATTAAAGAATTCTTTAATGAACAGGATTAAACTGTAGTCAGTGTGGTGAGATTTTTAATTCGGGTTCTGGAATATTAATGTAGCACTTTAATCATTAAGCTACTTTTCTTGACAGACTGCTTCCATTAGGAGTAGATATTAACACAAATAAAAGCACCAACAGTGTACTTGATATTTATCTTCTGAGTTGTAGTTCCTTCAGTGCAGTGGCTCATCACACAAATTTCCCTGACATGCAACAGCAAAGTATACCCACATCACAGCTCTGGGAGTGTTTCTGACTACCAATTCTGTGACCATCATTCACCAAGCAAACCAATATCATTATGTCTGTCAGCAGTAGGAGCCATACCATGTTGGATGGAGAAGTTACACAGCAGTGGCACCAGGTCTCTGTACTTCAGTACATCATTGAGCTTCTGGTGACAGGAGTGCATTTGAAGGCAAGCATTAGCAGCAGCAATGAATTGCATTTGACTTCAGCATGACAGAGTGTTCCAAGAATATACAGTATACAGGAACAGTATTAAATACAATTAAACTCAATATATTAGACTGTTAAACCAGAGCTCAATTATAATGGTGGGTTTGGAGGGGAACCTTAAAGAGGGGGATGGACACGAACGAAATATAGAGAACGAGAGAGGAGTGGGGGTGGGCGGTGTGGCGAGAGCGGCACCGGGTGTAGAGAGAACAGGAGTGAGGGAGTGAGAGAGGGGGAGAGAGGTTAAAAAGGCAGCAGAGTAGGCAATGAGAGGAGTTTGAGAGACAGATTTAGGGAGGTAATTCCAAAGCTTAGGCCACGGCATTTGAGGGCACAGCTGTCAATTGTGCATTCCTGTGAATTGCACAGGAAGTCGGGAAATGAGACAACTGGTACATTGGGAGCATCTGTTACTACTTTTTTTTGATTAAATGTTCTCTTGTAGGTCCAAATTCCAATGTGCAAGTTATAACTAGCTTCCATGTACTCAAAGAACAATCAAATTCCCATGGCTGCACAGAATATTCTACACCTCCCCCCCAACACACACACATATACACCAGCTGCTAGATACAACATAGATATGCTTTATCCCATCAGTACTGTATAGCAGCTGAAAAGCAGCAGCAGCAGACTGGATCTCCTATCATCAGCAGCTTCATGTAATGAGTTCTCTATCTGTACAAGCACAAAACGTGCATCAGATGCTGGAATGACAAGGATGCCTGTCACTGACTGAAATAAATCATACTCAATCACAAATGTGATACTGGCCTTTCTGTGCGTAACAGCTTAGCAACGAGTTAGTTAATTACCCAATATTTCATTAAATAGAGCAACTCAGTATTAAGTTATTTCTACAAACCAATTCAGGGAAAATACAAGACAAATGATGCAACAAAACATACCAAATATATTATACCACTGACTAATAAAAATGACCATTCCTTTTCTATATGTCAGAGTCTGACATTCTTACAGTGGGGAAATAGTGCATCAGATGTCCTGGAGCCAAAGAAATATATGTGCAATACAGCAAAAACAAGAGCAGTTCAGTGTCTGTAAATGAGCCAAAGATAATGTAACAGAGTCCTGTTGCAACTCTCCTAGAAGGACACATCAACAAGATCATCACATCTGTCTCATTGCCTGGAATAATCAGCCATTTATATAATGGTACAGTAGTTTCAAAAGGGTACTTTAGGTGTGTTTTTTTTTAAATAGGTTGTATAACCTAAAATGGTTGATTTCCCTGATATCTGCTGAAGTTAACAAGGTAGGTCCTAATATTTCAGCAATAGATGCAGTGCAATGGGGAATTGTCCCAAAAGATGGGCCAGTAGTCACTTGCAATACATCAATATGTGTATTTGATCCTTACCAAGCACTGCCTCTTCTCAGATTCCCAGGTAACTAATCAAGTTACAGAACCCCTGTGGTGGAACCCAGAGGGGACCCTAAAAGCCTTCTGCACTTTTATACTGCTTACACCACAGTAGATTATTTCTTAAATCCTGTTAGTGTTGTATGTCTTCAAATCAGTTTAATCGTCTCTTCCTACAGAGCAAAGCTGTGGCTACAGCAAATGAATTATCTGCAAAGGGAGAGGGAAAAATACCGATACAGAACAATAAAAAATACCTTGCTTTTCTTTAAATATCAAACAAGAAGGCAGGCAAATAGTTCCGATTAAGTGCACCATACAGAAGGCTAGCTAGAAGTCAGCTTATTTTGCAAAGAAATATTATCCAATACTTCACTAAGTATGGTTAGGTTCTTAGTATACAGGTGGCACACTTCTGAATATACAATGTGGATCTTCAGGATTTGTTACAAGCACACACTGTGGCCTTCAAGTGGCATCCATTACATATTTTAAACTAAAGTCGTACAAAATTCTCATGTGAATTCAAGATTCAAAATCAGCACAGAATAATCACATGGATGCAAGCCTTAACTGCTGAGTTGAAACATGATTGTCCATTGGTTATACAAGTAGAAAATAGTGGAAGCACTCAGCAGTATCTGTGGAAAGAGAAAAAGATGACACTTTAGGTCTGGGACTCCATCAGGAAGCCACCCAAATTGCTGAGGTGTTTCCAGTATCTTGCATTACCACCAGGTTCTTGAATTGACCTACACAACCCTAACATTACCTCACCAATGGAAAACTACGGACCACCTCTTGCACTACCATGGACCTGTCTCTGATTGTTTGCAAAAAAAAAGTCACAATCTTTTGTTTTCTCTCTTCACTGTCTTGTATAATTCATATACTGCACGTTATCTATATTCACGTGCCTGTAATGCAAGCGAGTTTTTCACTGTACCTCACCATACTTGTGCACGTGATAATAAACTCAAGTTGACTTTTTTTATTTAAGATTTCCAGCATCTGCAGCTATTTAATTTTCATTGGCCATTGATTAAGTGGGTTCCTAACTATACCAGGTACACTGTTGTGGAATCCGTTGCATCTATCATCTTTCAAGTCCTTGTTGTGTTGATGGATTTGCACTACTTAGTCTTCTAAAAGTATTGTACCAGCATCTACTTGGTTGTTTGCTTTTGACGACAGTGAGGCAGGCATCAACAACCTCTGAAGCAGAAAAGAGAGAGCTGGCACCAACCAAATGGACATCTTCATTTTCAGTTTCTTTTTACATAGATCATTACTCTTGTGGATCAGTGAGTTACCTCACCTATTGTTATTCAGCTGAGTAGTGATTTTTCAAGGTGAATTTCAACTTTCACAGGCTAACCACTGCAGATAAGTTGACATCCAAATTGACTGATCAGGAGCGAGGGATGAAAGAAATGCAGAGAGTTAAAGATGTGTGACACAGAATGAGCATGTACTGCCTGGATCCAACTCCAATTTATCATCAAACATTGAATCACTACAACCCCAAATGCCAAGTTACTCCTGTAACTACTGGTCAATGGGTCACACAATTCAGCCCATTATCTGGTTATCGTCACTGGTGGATCCCTGGAATGCACACATCATCTATACTTCGTAAATAATTACTTTATAATGCATTGGGATGTCAGGAAAGTCACAATATAAATATGTGTTTTCAGACTATTTCATGCCCTCTTTTAGTTTGATGTTTAATCCCATTCATAGCAAGTCGACAAACAAAGAAGCCCATGCCTGCATGCAGCAAGACCCAAACAACATTTGGTCAAATAGACTGGCAAATAATATTCATGGCCAAAATGTCCCAGGCAATGATCATCTCCAACAAATCAGAATCTAACCACATATACAGTTAATGGCAATGCCAGGTTTCCCACTATCAATAACCTGAGGTCACATTGACCGGAAACTCAGCTGGACCAGCCACACAAATACCAAGGCTGCAAGAGCAGGTCAGAGGCTGGGTATCCTGCTGGAAGTGACTCGCCTCCTGACAATCTGAGACCTTTCTGCCATCTGCAAGGCATGTCAGGAATGTGATGGAACATTCTTCACCCACCTGAGTACAATGCCAACTCCTCTCAAGAAGCTCAGACTCACAGAACAAGGCAGCCTGCTTGGCTGACATTCCTTCAGCCACCCTCACCGTTCATTCTTGGAAGTGTGTTGCTGCCCTTCATCATTGTTGGGTCTAATTCCTGGAAATCCATGCCCAAAAAACATTGTGGGAATCCATTCACTAGAAACACTGCAGCAATTCAAGGAGGTAGATCAACACCACCTTCTCAAGGACAACAAGGAATGAGCACTAAAAATATCTCTGACGCCCAGGTCCCAAAAATGAATAGAAGTCTGGAGAAACTAGGTTTGTGACACTATGACTCTGCAACATGGCAGAATCGTCAATCAAGTTACTTTCAAGAACTACTTTAAATCTCATTATCACTATTTAACATTATGAATTTTCACCATGATGGATGGTTCGGGTTGAGCAAAAGGAAATCACTTAACCTTAAGAATTCTGATAATTTCCCCAGTTCTTCATTGTAAAGTGATTTATGATGTGATCAAGGCACAGAAATTAAAAAGGAGTCTCATCACTCTCCTTGAACTAGGTGTAATTTAATACTATGCAATATTAAATACAGTAACTATGTCACAGTTAAAACACTCAGATAGTAGTCAAGCAACTGCAAATGGTGGAAATTTAAAAATGGTAAACTATGCATAATTTAACACTAGTTACACTGGTTTAAAATGGGCTACTTTATCCTGCTCTTCTTTAGTGTATAAATCTGATAAATCACATGACAGATTGTCATTATATGAAAGAGAAGCAGAGTGTGAATCAGCTTCAGATCATTCAGACATCAGGAATAAAAAAAATATCCTCCACAGGACACCGGTGAGAAGTGTATACAACTCCTCATGGTATTTCTAAATGAAGTCGAGCACATCTTCACTCCACTTCATCTGTACCAAACCTTGCTAACTGCCTGATTTTCTTTCATTTTGGGTCACTGCTACACTAGCACAGTTTGCAGATATTAGATTCTGATGGAGTAGGAATCAAGGTTAGACAGTGGTGCTGAACATAGAAAGTTAGCTGGAATAAAATGCTAAAGCACTAACAGCTATTGTGCAAGTAGCTCAGCAGCATCCTGAAAATCTTCCATTTTTCTGACATCCTATACACTTGTGGGGAGGGAGGATGGAAAGAGAGGTGGAGGTAGATTGTGGATAGTGAGATCGAGCCCAGCCAGGATCACCATCCACAACCCACTCACACCCTTAGCTACCTGGGTAGGATGCAGAAGGCCAAACTTGCTGGGCTCCAGGGCCCTGTATGACTGACGACAGGGCCTCAGGCAACAGAGGGGAAATGCCTGGCAGCCTGCAAGGCTGGGCCAGAGCTCTGCCAGCTGCAGAAGTTGTCCATAATTTGAATCGTTTAGAAGTCTCTTGACAGTCAGAGATATTCAAAAGCTATTGATATGGGGATAAGGCCGGAAATTGGGATTAGAATAGTTTTTTTTTCTTTTTTTCTTCCCCCATTCCCCATTTCTCATTTCTATTTCCCTTTCCTTGGAGCAGACTCGATGGACCAAATGGCCTGCTTCTGCTCCCTTTTCTTGTGAAATATTACATTTCACATCATCCAAGTCAGTGATAATAAATCTGATTCTGAAAAAATAAAATTAAAAACATACAAGTTATTAAAAACATCAAAGAATAATAACCTTGGAAAGTAACTCATCTTTGTGTCCAAATCTCGAACCTATAAATCTCTATTGGTCAATAGGATCTGGGATACCGTGCTTGGTCTGAACTTCCGCAGGATCCAAGAAACAATACTATGGGATACTACAGTACTATCAGCAATTTAACTGTGTAGGTTTCGATCCCTCCTCCTCCCCCACCCCCTCCCCCAGTTTCATTATCTCTGCCACCCTACTCACTGCACCAAATCTACCTATTTAATTACCACCCACCCCATCTCAACAACTTTTCCATCTTCAGTTTCCACGGATACTCTGAAGATAATCTCCTCACACAGTTAGACATAATCATCATTCTTTAAGGGATAAATACAAGTACAATATTAACAAACCCTTGACTATATACAAGCTGTACTTTTAAATGTGTGGGCACCCATTTCTACTTTCTCCTCTATTATGAATAGTGATTTTAGTTGACAGATCATATCTTCCCGTGTCACACTGTTCAGTTCTTTTGCCTTAAAAAGGAAGAAGTTGGACTGACAACAAATTGTGCTTTACCCCTATTACACTCTGTAGCAATTTTACATTTATTGACACTCCTGGCAGTTCGTTGAATCCATAAAAAGGATAAAGAGTCATGTTTCTCAACACTGTTTAAAAAAAAGAGCTGCAGTTAATAAATAGAATGGAACTGATAATGGACAGGCAAAAGAATTAACCAATGTTATTCCTCTTTTCATGTACTCACAGTAAGAGTTTCCTGGATAGTAATAATTCTGTTTTTCTTCCATTTTTCTTATCTGTCATTCCAAGAGGTTCTAATTTCAATTATGTTCCAGTAAGAATGTGGGAAGCACAGAGCGGGCAGGCTTATTTCACTAAAGTATACATTAAACTTACAGGTTCTAGAGAAAAAAAAACAGGAGTTTTGAGGGGGCACAGAAATGCTTTTATTTTCATGCATTATTGAAAAGTTAAATTTAGCAGGCTGGCACACTAAGTTGATGAGAAGAGATTGGGCCAGATCATGTTAGCACAGTCTCCCAGCCCATAACCGCTGTGCTAGGTTTTTCAACACAAATCTAGAGAGGCAACCTCACCAACCCACATCCTGTCTCAAGTGATGCAGTCCTGCTCCTGGGACAGGCAGAGAGAGCTGGGTGTGGGAGTGGGGGGTGAGTATAATCATCTGTTTGGTCTGCTGTCAAAGGCTGTAAGTGATTTTTGTGTCTCTGATACCATGTATGCTAAAAGCTATTTAAGTGAACATTATTAGTTGAAATAAGTACTAATAAACATTTTAAAGCATAATCAATAAAAACATACTTTTTTTTAAATGATTTGGTCACCAATCATCTGATTTAATGTTTTGTCTTGCCAACTAACATTGAAATCAGTGGGGTCTCATATCCTGCCTGTTCCAAGTACAATTCACCAGTGTAAGGGGACTAAGCTCTGCTTCAGCCATCCATATGGAGTGTTCACCATTAAGTCTGATATTTCCATGTTCCACACACACACATTCAGATATCCCAGAAGTGCTGCCATTTAAATGGCTAATTACCAGCAGTTTCATTTAGACCTAATGGCATTAGCCAATAAGACCAAACCATCTACTGTGTTCAGTTCTGGTCACCTCATTACAGGAAGTTTGTGGAGGCTTTAGAGAGGGTGCAGAGGAGATTTACCAGGATGTTGCCTAGATTGAAGAGCATGTCTTATGAGGATAGGCTGAGTGAGCTCGGGCTTTTCTCTTTGGAGAGGAGGAGGATGACAGGTGACTTGATAGAGGTGTACAAGACGACAAGAGGCGTAGATTGAGTGGGCACAGAGACTTTTTCCCCCAGGGAGACAACGGCTAACATGAGGGGGCATAATTTTAAGGTGATTAGAGGAAGATAAGGGGATGTCAGGGGTAGCTTACTTTTTTGTTTACACAGAGAGTGGTGGGTGCATGGAACACACTGCCAGCAGAGGCTGTGGGGGCAGATACATTAGGGGCATTTAAGAGACTCTTAGATAAACACATGAATGATAGATAAATGGGGGGTTATGTTGGAGGGAAGGTTTAGCTTGATCTTAGAGCAGGGTAAAATATTGGCACAATATTGTGGGCTGAAGGGTCTGTACTGTGCTGTAATGTTCTATGTTCTACATCATACATAAGTAATATGGTAACAGTCAATCTATTTTGGTGCTGGTAATTCAGGGATAAATATTGGCCAGGACACATGGGATCTCTCCCCTGGACATCTTCAGATTGAATCTTTTATATCCACCAAGGACAGACATGGAGCCCGATCTTTGCTTCTTGTTGATGGACAACACCTCCAGTTCCCTCAGAGCTCAGTGAAGTTTCTGGAGGGGACTTGAACTCACAACCCCCTGACTGATTGTTATCAAATGACTATGGCTCACACAAAAGACTTCAACCTAAAATAATCTAACAGGGCCCACTTCATTGTTTAACTGCTCTAACATTGCAAAAGAGATGAAAGATCTTAATCAGTTTACTTTGCCTTTTAATTACATTCAAAAATGCATCTGTACAAGACTGCTGAATAAAATGATCCTAATGCAATAACTTATGACTAGCAGTGAAATCATTCCATGAAAGGCCAGATAATAAAGAAATATTTCTCTCATTTAAGGTACTCTGGAACATTTCAAGTAAACCACAGAACAGACACTTCTCACATAGATGATAACCAGGAAATCTTAAAAATAACAAAATCACTTCTAGAAATGACGCTCAAACTGGTGAGAGAGACAGTTGATAATTCACGACTGTGCTCATTGAGACAATCAGCAAACAAGAAAATTAGCGCACCAAATCATTCTACATCCAGCTATAGATAAGATCAAAGTGGAATTGATATAAAGAACAAACAGTTCCAATGGTTTTGATCCTTTATAAGTTTGGTAGTTAGGGTCGATAAAAATGACAAGAAACCTATGGCCGTATTTACTGCTCCAATGATAGGTCATCAACCTGAAATGTTAGCTCCATTCTCCCGCCAACCCCCATGGCCTGCTGAGTATTTCCAGTATTTTCTGTTTCCATTTGACCAAGCTAGTTTTCTACTTGGGAACAACCCCTGAACAATTAAGTTTACCTTTCAAGAGGATGTCAATCCTAACAAACTCTACAGGCTAAAAATGAAGAGAAAACAGATACACTGAAATGGTCATAATTTCTCCTATCACTTCTGTAGACTTCTGAAAGTGTTTCTTTTTAAATCTGTCCTTTTGAAGGCCTCTCAGACTTGGCATTTTTAGTTGGCCTATAATCTCTGATGAAAACAGGAACATAATCCAAGTCAGACATTTTTTTTTAAACAAAGAAATAGGAATAACTTTATGCAAGGGGATTTGAGTACGAGTAAAAGCTATCTCACTACAGAGGATCCAAATGAGACCAAACCTGGAGCATTATGTCCAATTTTCCTTACCTATAAAAGAATGTTCTTGCAAAAATGGAGCACAGCAAAAATTTACGCTACTGGTTTGTGGGATGGCAGAGGAGAGAATGGGTAACCCAGGCCTCTATTTGGTCAAATTTAGAAGAATTAGAGGTTACCACACTGAAACATAGGAAATTAAACAGGGTGGATATGGGCTATGTTTTCCCAGCTAAGGAATTTAGTACTTGTGGTCACAATCTTAATAGAGAGCATGGGACATTTGGTACTGAGATGAGGAGAATATTTTCCTCCCCACACTTGGACTTGAGGATGTTCAGCCACTGATTGCAATGAAAGCAGAGGGTGATGTATTTCTGAATATGAAAGCAATCACAGGATATGGGAACAGTGGAGGAAAATGGTGTTGAGGTTGAAGATCACCAGTGACCTTGTTGATTTGTGGGGCAGTCTTGATGGGCCAAGTAGCCTGCTCCTAGTTCTTAAGTGCCTACCTGATATAGGTAGCATGATGCAAGTTAGGTAAATCCTAGTTTTGTCCCTGCAATTTTCTTGTGCAGTTTGCTTCCTATCTCATTTTACCTTGTACATTCATCTCCTAGTCATTTAACTCTTCTGATTTACATCCTACTAGAGACTTCTGTTCTGGTCCTCCTACCCTACTTTCCCTACCCTACTTTCCCTACCCCCGTATTTGTTAAAAACAGGAAAAGAACAATCCGCAACAAACAGAGCCAAGCAATCCCACAGTCAATGGAATAGAGCAGAGCTCTGAAATCTTGGCGCATCAAGTAGCGAATGATGGTGGACAATGAAATGACTAAAAGGATGAGGTGGCTCCAAGAACATCCCCATCCTCAACACCAGCAGAGCCCAGAAACTGGGTGTCAATAACCAGGGTGAATTCAATGCAATAAACTCCAGGCAAATGTGCCAAATAGATGATGCAATTTGGTTTGTTCCCAATGTCCACACAATCTTAGTAGCCAGCCTTCAGTCAAATTGATGCATGTGATGTGATATCAGGAAACAGCTAAGAGCACCAGATACAACAAAACCTGAGGGACCAGAAATATCCCAGCCCTGTTACTATGGATATGCATTCCAGAACTAACTACATCACTAGCCAAGCTGTTCCAATATGGCAAGAATATTTAAAATTGCCCAGATGTATACAGTCCACCAAAAGGCATATACAATCCCACTAATTTCCACCCATCTGTCTACCATCAAGCATCAACACAGTGATTGAAGATATCAACAGTGGCTAAGAAGCAGAACTTACTGACCAGTGTTTAGCTTGTATTTTGCTAAGGACACTCAGTGTTAGATCTCAATGCAGCCTTGGCCCAAACATAGATCATACACTGAATTCCATGAATAAGGCAGGAGAGACTGCTCTTGACATCAAGGATCCCTGTTAAAAAAGGAAGTAAATGGGAATCAAGGAGAAAAACATCTGCAGATTGGAATCACACCACATGTATAGCTTGTTGGAGGTCAATCAACTCAGCCCCATTGCAGAAACACCTCAGGATTTGGTCTGAGGCCCAACCATCTTCATCCAATTCAAAGACCTACCCTCTATAATGTCAGGAGTGGGGATGTTTGCTGGTGTTTACCCAATGTTCAATTCCATTTGTCACTCCTTAGAAAATTAATCCATGCTGGCATGCAGCAAGACCTAGACAACATTTAGGCATGGGCTGACAAGTTACATACAATGATCGTCACCAGTGGGACACTACTGAACCATTTATCCTTGATTTTCACAGCACAACCATTGCCAGATCCCTTAGAATCAATATCCTGGAGACCCTCACTGACCAGAAATTTAACTCAACCAGCCATGTAAAATAGTGTTGATTACATGAGCATTCAGAAGCAGCATGACTCATCTCCTGATTTGCCAAAGCGTGCCTGCCATTTACAAAGCATGCAAAGAGCTTAATGAAATCTCACCACTTTCCTGGATGATTATTGTTCCAACAATGCTCAAGAAGCATAACATAACGTTTGCTGTGTGCATTCAAAATTGGCTCTCCCATAGAAGACAGAGCGTGGTGGCAGATGGAGTGTAATCTGCTTGGAGGTTGGTGACCAGTGGTGGTCACAGTGATCTGTTCTGGGACCCCTGCTCTTTGTGATTTTTATGAATGACTTGGATGAGGATGTGGAAGAGTGGGATAGTAAGTTTGCTGATGACATGAAGGTTGCTGGTGTTGTAGATAGTGTAGAAGGTTGTAGATTAGAAGAGGACATTGATAGGATGTAGAGCTGGGCCGAGAAGTGGCAGATGGAGTTCAACCCAGAAAAGTGTGAAGTGATACACTTTGGAAGATCAAATTTGAAGGCAGAATACAAGGTTAATGGCAGGGCTCTTAGCAGTGTGAAGGAACAGAGGGATCTTGGGGTCCACGTCCATAGATCCCTCAAGGTTGCCACGCAGGTCGATAGGGTTGTTAAAAAGGCATATGGTGTGTTGGCCTTCATTAGTCAGGGTATTGAGTTCAAGAGCCATGAGGTAATGTTGTAGTTCTATAAAACTCTGGCTAGACCACACTTGGAGCACTGTGTTCAGTTCTGGTCACCTCATTATCAGAAGGATGTGGAAGCTTTAAAGAGAGTGCAGAGGAGATTTACCAGGATGCTGTACAGATTGAAGAGCATGTCTTATGAGGATAGGTTGAGCGAGCTAGGGCTTTTCTCTTTGGAGAGGAGGAGGATGAGAGGTGACTTGAAGAGAGGTCTACAAGATAAGAGGCATAGATCAAGTGGATAGTCAGGGACTTTTTCCCAGGGCGAAAATGGCTCACACAAGGGGACATAATTTTAAGGTGATTGGAGGAAGGTGTAAGGGGGAATGACTGCAGTTTGAAAGAGTTCACTGGCTATAAAAGGTATTTTGAGATGGTCGTGGAGGGATGCAGTAAGTATTTATAGATGCAAACCTATTTCTCATCCTACCCATTGAACTTTGGCACACAAAAAAATTGAAAAGGCAAATCATTTATCTTTGAACATCTGTACTTTTCAGCGTCTGTGATACTGGACTTCAAACAAATATCAAGAGTATTAGGGAATTAACATGTAGCAAATTTAAAACATTCTGTTCTAAAACAAATTGGACACTAAAACCAAAATCAAAGTTCTGTTTCTAACTGGTTGCTTGTAAATTCTACATTAACTCAGCTTTGTGCAGCAGAACATCAAATACTTCTCTGGAGTTATAGCTTTTAAACCTTTCAATTTAAACAAAGGGTCAAAATAAATTTGTTGAAAAAGATAGCCCTAAATTTTTCTGTCTTAGTGTGCACTCAGATCCCCTTTAAGTCTTTCCTCTCTCACCATAAACCTGTGCTCTCTATTTTTAGACTCTCCTACCCTAGGAAGAAGAATGTGACTATCTACCCTATCTGTGCCACTCCTAAGTTTATGAACCTCTATTCTGTCATCCCCTCAGCCTCCTTTGCTCCAGGGAAAGTAGTCACAGCCTGAACAATTGTTTCTCCTAACTCAAGTCTTCCAGTCCAGGCAACATTCCTGTGAATCTTTGCTGCACCGTCTCTACTTTATATAGATTTTATATTGACATGATTCATTCATATATATAATTACACCACCTCCCCAGACTTCATTCTTTCAGCCATCACCATTGCCACTTGTATACTTTAATCTTTCTGCCCTCCATCCTCTTGTTTTCTCCTCTCTTCCCCTCCAGCTTATTTTTAAACCTTGAACTTTCCCCTGTATTAGTCAAACTCAAGTTTATTGTTATATGCACATGTATGTACAGGTGCAATGAAAAACTTGCTTGCAGCAGCAGCACAGGCACATAAAATCATATGACAATGAAATGAAACATAGTTTGGATGAAAGGTCAATGACCTGGAATGTTAACTGTCTCTCTCTCCACAGATGCTGAGTATTTCCAGCATTTTATGTTTATTTCAAATTTCCAGCATCTGCAGCATTTTGCTTTGGGTCTACAATAACCACAAGGTACAGAATGACTGTTGTTAGACCACAAGTCTGCTACATTTAGCAGCTGAGGGTCTTAAAGATAAACAAATACCACCATTCACTTGAATGAAGAAATATGTATTATTTATTATACGATTCTGCAGACGACCTCAGCACAACGTGATATAGCATGATTTCAACATACTAACGCAAAGACTGGATTGTCCATTCCACACAAACAACAGGTAATCCAATACCATTAGTATAATGAAAACAACCTTACATATTAAAAATTGGTAAATAAAAATTAGTTTATAGATAATCACACGCATTCAAAGACAAATTCATAACTTTAGAGAGCAAAGTCTCATTGAACATAAAACAGTACAGCACAGAAACAGGCCCTTCAGCCTGCCATATCTGTGCTGACCATGAAGTCAATCTAACTAATCCCATCATAGTTGAGATCTCTCTATTCCCTACCTGGTCATGTGCCTGTCTAAATACCTCTTAAATGTTGCTATTGTATCTGCCTCTGCTACCTCCTCTGGCAGTGGATTCCAGGCACCTACCACTCTCTGTTTAAAAAAAAACTTGCCTCACACATCTCCTTTAAACTCCACCCCCCCCCCCCCCCTCACCTTAAAACTGAAACTTGACATTTCCATCCTGGGAAAAAGGCTTTGACTGTCCTAACTTTATACACTTCTCAGGTCACCCCTCAGCCTCCGACACTCCAGAAGAGAAAACAATCCAAGCTCGTCCAACCTCTCCTTATAGATAAAACATTCCAATCCAGGCAACATCCAAGTGAACTCTTCTGCACCCCCTCCAAAACCTTCACATCTTTCCAACAGTGTGGTGACCAGAACCGCACACAGTACTCCAAACGTGGGCTAACCAAAATTTTATACAGCTGCAACATGACTTGCTGACTTTTGTACTCAATGCCCCTATTCGATAAAGGCAAGCCCGCCATACCTCATTTACCATCCTTTCCACTTGTGTTACCTCTTTCAGGGAGCTAGGGACTTGCAAAAATGCCCAGTAAATTGGACTAATGAGGAATATTGTCAAACCATTCTGTCACACTCAGTATTTTACTCATTGTGGAGCATCTTGAAAAACATTTCTGATGAAGTGTCTTCTATCTGTTTCTTTCTTTCCCCCAACAGATGCTGCCTGACCTGCTGAGTATCTCTGATTTCAGCATCTAGTTTCTTTTTGACTTTCATTTTACTCATCATTATTAGTCCAGTATAATTCTTGCTAGTCTCTAGAATCTAAATTGGCATTCACCCCTCAACTCACATCTCCCTCGGGTGTTTTTTTCCTCTTAAAAAGTTACTGCTTCCTTCTGTTCTTAGAATTTATCCTTTTTGTATGTTTGATGTAGCTGTTTACTCAACAATTCACTCCGTGCATTTATTCAATGCATAGGTACAATCATATGAAGGCTACTTCTGATCATAGAGCTGTAGAACTTTACAACACTGCAAGAAGCCATTTGGCCCATCATGTCTCTAATGGATGCTTGAAAGACCAATATAACTGGTTCCATTCCCTGATCATTTCCTCCAAAGTCCGAGAATTTTCTGCTTGCCAAGCAATTTTCCAATAGTCATTTGAAAGTTACTGTTAAACCTGCTTTTATAACATTTTCAGGCAGCAATATTCCAAGATCATAATAATCCATCAACTTGAATGGAAACTTGACAGACTATTGCATTTTGCTGTCCAAACTTTTTCCTTTTCAAAAATCCTGAATTAGTTTGCAAGTTCAAACATTTCACTACACAACTGCTTCTTTGACAACATGACTTGATAGATCATTGCTCCTTTCAAGTTAAGAGGTAAAGCTTTTCCAGTTCTATTTATTGATCTATGTCAGTTCATGTTATCCACAAAAATATACCCAATTGCATCGTTTATTTCAGCATTTGCTTTTGACATATTAACAACATGTAGCCAGACTGAATGTCACCTTTCCAAAAATATAATCATATCCACTCTCTCCCCAGAGCAACTATAGCTGCCTTTTAAGATTGAATATAATAAAAAAAAAACTATTGCAAAATGGGGCAGAGTAGATCCATTGTAAATGAAATTTACTGAATCCCCATTAATCAATCTGTTCAGATTTGCAGAGTTAGACAGTTATTACACTAACATAAATGAAGCAAAAGAAAGCTTTACTCTATCACTTGGTTGAGTAGCGATTTTGCTTTTATGGCAACTTTTAACCTAATGAGCCTTAGCAACAGCATAATATAAACGAAGGGATAATGGGGGAAAAAGGCTGGTTATTCTGCTAGTGGCCTATCTCCCCACATCTACATCGCAGAAGTTAGCAGTGTGAACAAATACTGTCCACTTACTGGAATCCTGTTGCCCATGGTGTTGTCCCATGCCAATGCTTGAGGAAGTCACTAACTCTTGGGTACCACTTTCATGTTGAAATACATGTAGGCAACAGTTGGGCATCCTAAGATGCATAATGGAAGCCCCACTAGATAGAGTTTTCAGATATTCTTTTGAATTTAAGGCAACATTTTTTGGGGTAAAACAAAACCTTCGAAGTTTTGCTGTAAGGAACAATATCAGAAGAATGTCAACAAAGGAATAAAACCAGAAAATGCTATAACCACTCATTAAGTCAGACAACAATCATGGAAGGAAAAACAGAGTTAATGTTTCAGACTGAAGACCCTCCAACAGAACTGATAATGGTGGGTCTTTGAACTGAAATGCTAACTCTGTTTTGCTTTCCACATACTGCCTGATCTGTTGAATGTTTCAGGCATTTTCTCTCTTTATTTCAGGTTTTCAGTAACTACAGTATTTTTGATTTTCATCTTAGTATTAAGGCTGGACTTATCATAATGTGATAGAGCCTTGGACAACTCCAATCTTCAGGAGGTCAAAAACAAGTTCATTCTTCACTCTAGTTGCAAATTAGATAGTGTCACGTACATTTTGTCCTTAGACTGGGCTGTGGAGCTTTGCAGAGCAAATAGAACATCATTGTGAAACAAAGAAGGTAGTTGAAGATTACAAAATGGCTTAAAATCATTAAAAAGTGAGAGGTGAAAGAAACTTGGAGGATTAGATATAAGATGTGGGATGTTGAAGATAATCTTCACTGTTCTGCAGGTTAGGATTGTATGGAACATTTAACAGTTTATCAACTAAATGTTTGGCACCTGCATCTAACAATTTTATGCCTCATATTATAACTAAAGCCTTTATCTATGTTACTGTAAAACAAAGTTCAAGAATAAATCATAATCTCATGATTTATCACAGGAAAATCGACCACAAAAAGTCCACATTTTGGCATTGCTGCTCTCTGAGATGTTTTGAACTGTGATCTCTGTCAACATCTTCACATACAATCCATGTCACCCCATAACGCGTGGAACAGATTCAGCAAGAAATACAGGCAATGACAGTGTCTGGTTGTTAATTTGATCATTCTTACATTTATTAAAGGTTTGCTTTTTGGAAAACCAAACACAGGACTCGTCCTATCAGCTGAAACCCTCAGCATTACATTACTTGATGTCATGGTCACTGATTTATTTTCATCAAGGAACATCCGAAGGAATACAAGGAAAGATTCTTTTTTTTCAATATTGTGCTTACACTTCCAGTCAGGGGGCCAATGAGCTGATATGAAAACACCACAGAGAGAAACAAAAGAAGAATTAATAAAGTTCCATTTTGCTTTTTTCCGCCACTGCAGACAAATGGTGAAACTAAAAGCAATCTACAGTCTCATACTATTCTTGTGATTAATTACATCCCTCCTCCCACTCAACGATGCATCATGCATAAACTCTTAAAGAAACTGAAAATTGCACAAAATAATATTTTTTTCCACAGTGAACATGTAGAAAGATTTCAACAACAGCCGTAAACTGGAATTATTTACTCTGGGGAAATGACTCAAGCTTCATTCATGGAGCAAAACACAATGATGCTGGAGGAACTCAGCAGGTCAGGCAGCATCTGTGGAGGAAAGCAAGCGATCAGCAGAGAATGATGAAAAATAACGGTCCCAGCTCTACCCTCTCTGCGCCCTCTGCTCCACCCTCTCTGCTATGTGCCGACACTTTCTGGCCCTCTCTCTTTCTCCTCCACAGCTCCGGCCTCGCTCTCCAAGATGTGCCCAGGACTGTTATGTTTCATCGTTCTCTGCCGACCGCCTGCTTTTCTCCACGGATGCTGCCTGGCCTGCTGAGTTCCTCCAGCATCATCATATTTTTCATTCATGGAGCAATGTCACATCATCCCTTCCCTATTTATGACTGTTAACTAACTACTTCTGTTTTTCCTTGACAGAAATGAACCAAAGGCCATGAAATTGAGTTAACAGGAAGCTGAGTGTTTCAGCTGATATTACACTTTTGGTGTTCAGCTTTTCTAAAGCAAACCTTCAATAAATGTCGGACTATCAAGCTAACTACCAGATGCCATCATTGACCGCATTTCTTGTTGAATCTGTTCCAAACATCAAGGGCTATGATGTGGTAAGGATCAAGAGTTGATGATGTTGGCAATGGTTACAGTTCAAAGCATTTCACTTGGTCTATTCAGATATCAGTTGATGACCTCTTCTATAACAGTTAACAGCCAGGACAATGAGCAACCTGTTTGCAGGAATCATAAAAAGCGAGCAAATAGTTCTTTGCGAGCAGCAACACAATTGGTGAACTATAATTTCTGCTCAATGGGGAAGAAGGCTGCCAGAAGTAAAGATGCAGCTTTGCAAAGTGTTTAGATTTGCAGACAAATTAGTTGGGGAAAAGTATGAAATTATCTTGTCATAAATCTGTGATACAATAAACTTCTGCAAAAAAATAATCTGCCTCATCAGTTTCAGAGCATAACACTAAAGTTGTTGTTTTGGCTCATGGAATAGGCTGGCACTTGTACAGTTGTAACAGGACACCCTAACTCTTGTAATCAATGCCCTGACTGAAGGCAAGCATCTTTTTCACCACCTTGTCCACCTGTGTCACCACTTTCAGGGAAATATGTACCTGTACCTCTGGGTGTCTCTGTTCTAGGAGACTCTCCAGGGTGCTACTACTTACTGTGGAAATCTTGCCCTTAGTTATTTGACCAAAATGCAGCACCTTACACTTAATCCAGTTAAATTCCATCTGCCAGTCCTTGGTCCACTTTCCCAGTTGATCTGGATCTTGTTGTAATCTTAAATAAACTTCTTCACTGTCAACTACACCACGATGTGGGTGTCATCCACAAGCTTGCTAACCACATTAACAAGAAAGCTCACCAGATCTCTACTTCCTCAGGAGGATAAAGAAATTTGGCTTGTCCCCTTTGACTCTCACCAACTTTTACAGATGCACCATAGAAAGCATCCTATCTGGATGTATCACGGCTTGGTACGGCAACTGCTCTGCCCAGGACTGCAAGAAACTGCAGAGAGTTGTGGACACAGCCCAGTGCATCACGGACACCAGCCTCCCCTCCTTGGACTCTGTCTTTACCTCTTGTTGTCTTGGTGAAGCAACCAGCATAATCAAAGACACCACCCACCCAGGACATTCTCTCTTCTCTCCTCTTCCATCAGGTAGAAGATACAGGAGCCTGAAGGCACGTACCACCAGACTTAAGGACAGCTTCTACCCCACTGTAATAAGACTATTGAACGGTTCCCTTATACAATGAGATGGACTATGACCTCACAATCTACCTTGTTGCGACCTTGCACCTTATTGCACTGCACTTTCTCTGTAGCTGTGACACTTTACTCTGTACTGTTATTGTTTTTACCTGTACTACATCAATGCACTCTGTACTGACTCAATGTAACTGCACTGTGTAATGAATTGACTTGTATGATCGGTTTGTAAGACAAGCTTTTCACTGTACCTTGGTACAAGTGACAATAACAAACTAATACAACATTAACAAACAACAGTGACACCCTGCTGGTTACAGCCCTCCAATCTGACTGACCATCCACTACCACCCTCTGATTCCTTCCATTAAACAAATTTTGTATTCAATTGGCTAGCTCTCACTAGATCCCTTGAGATCTAACCTTCCAGGCCTACCAAACAGGACCTTGCCAAAAGGTGCATGAACTTGGACAATTATTCTAAATTCAATCTTTTCCACACTCAGTGATTATTTGCAATAGCGCAGGTTTTTAAACTTAGAAAAGACATGAAAACAATAACTCTTTACTTTAAGGCACAATTTATACGACAGTTTTCCAGTTGTGCTTCTAGTGGCCTAGGAGGTCAAGTGATTGTCTTTCAAAGTTTCAATGACAAAACTGCAGTTAGATGCATGAACAATGTGGACAATTATTGGAATTTTTCTCTGCTTTTCACATTAACTTTTGGAGATAATTACATTCAGGTTTCACTTTATCATGCGAGAATTCTGTCTGATGAAAGTCTGCAGATATTGTGGATTGGCAGCAACTCAGGATTGTGAAACCTTGAACTTGCAAAATAAATGTGGGGGGAAAGAAAACAAACCTTAGGCCAACAAAACCCTAATCCCACACACACAGCTCTTACCCACATATTTATTCTTGCTCACATTCTGTTTTTCACCCCCCTTCCCATAGCCCCCTCTCCCCAGCCTCCACTCCCTTGTCCACTCTCCCATTCCCCATCTCACTCTTCCTCCACTCTCCGGCCACATTTGCTCCTATGGTGAGGGCACTTCTCAACCACCAGTCACCCCACCACCTACTCCCAACCCAGCAGCCATACCACTCTGGGCTGTGATTGGTCATAGACCCCAAATCTTTCCCTCAGAGAAATCTCTCAGAAGCTTCAGCCTATCTAACGTCACTTGATGTCAGGAGGTTGTGGCCACCAGCAATGGGGGTGCAGCAAGGATTATTTAGTACAGATCTATAAGCACAGCCAAGAAAAGCTAACAGAGCATGCAGGATGAATCTTCCAAAGGTGCAAACCACTGAAAAGCTTGTTGCAACACACTTGGGATTGGAACTTTTAATGTGGAACTCAAAGTAAATGGTAGGCATCAATCAAACATTTTCCAGATGGGATGCAGGTCAAAGCACCATTGTTAAAACAAAAGAGAGAAAGCGATAAATAAAATGCCACTTGAGTTGTTCTCCAACTTTAAATATGGTAACTCAATAAGACATTAATTAACCGCTGCTCAGCCATAACTACGATAACTTTACTCTTTGATGGTGAGTTCCAGCTTATTTATAAGTCCTAATGCAGTAACCTAGCAAAATGCCCTTGAGAGATGTTTAAAATTGGACATAAGTATTTCAAAACGTTATATAATGACCATGCACTTCATTATGTTCTATTCCGTCTTGCAATCAAAGCTATTCAACAGTGGTAAATTTTTTTTTTGGGGGGGGGGGAGGGGGGTGCGGGGAAGGAATATAGACAAGCTTGTAGAGGCATCAGTTGATTTCAACAAATTATAATTCCTGAAGTTATATTGAAGTGTTACATTGTAATGTGCTTTAACTGAAGAAGAGTTAGGTTAAATCTGATCCACTGCTGCAGATTACACCTCTATGAAGGCAGAAAATAACTAATCCATTTTCAATAAACTTTGTACACCATACTATAAAAATGTTCTATTAAAGCATTTTATTGATAGAAGTCCTTTGTCATTTGGAAATGGATCGTCTGCATTTCTTCAAAGCTACAAAGTTCTACAAGTCCACAGGGTCCATCCCAGAAGAATGCAAAATCTCAATCATTGAGTATAGTTGAGTATATTCAAAACAGAGATTAATAGGTCTTTAGAAGGCGGGGGGGGGGGGGTGCAGGGAGATCAAGGATAGGGGGAAAATGGATGAGAAAGGGAACGAAGCAAGATTAACCAGAATTGCAGTGAACGGCACAGCAGACTGCACAACTTCTCCTATTCTGACATCTTATGGCATTATTTTACCAAGTCTGATTCATGAAGTAATGTTGTGCTCCAACACCTTTTCTCAGTACTATCAATGACCAAACACACCCTGCCTACATTTATAATCTGTATTATTTTGTTCACATGGGTCCAATTATCAGGTACAGCCCTTTTATCCAATTTTCCTCAACAACTGTGCTTAACTGTAAATCAGTTTTAGCTAAATACATACTGTTCAGATTAGCTCAGCAGCAACCCTGGGGAACACTTGGATACTGTGAAATGAAGAGAATGGAAATGGCAGGTAAGTAGAGTCTTTGAAAGAGAGGAGGGTGCTTGATGGTTGTAGTATCAGGCTGGGAGAGGAGCACTGAATGGTTCAGCTGGATTGAGGAACCAGCCCCCGAAGTCTTAGGAATTTGAACTGGTATTAGTTCTCAGAGGGATGGAATTGAAAAGCCAAGATGTTAAATGCATAGTTGAAACCTCAGTAGAAACAAACCTTGAGCAATGTTCTAAGATAAGGTAAGATACCTTTATTAGTCACATGTACATCGAAACACACGGTGAAATGCATCTTTTGCGTAAAGTTTTCTGGGGCAGCCTGCAAGTGTCACCATGTTTCCGGTGTCAACATAACATAAAAAGCAAGGGAAGTCACTGGAGAAGGCACAAAAAGATTCACAATGACAATATCAGAATTGAGGAATATATTTGTCAGGGTAGGTTGAATAGGTTTGGGGGCCTTTTCCTTTGAATAGAGGACATTGGAAGATATTCTAATAAAAGTCTCAGATTACTGAAGTACTGGATAGGGTGGCGGTAGAGAAGATGGGAGCTCATCCAATCTAAATCCAATTGGCAATTCCACAAACTTCTTTAGCCAGAGAGTGGTAAATGTGAGATTTCCACCACCCCAATGCATTGGGTGATCCACAGAAAACAGAGTGTGCCATTATCACATACTCTTGGAGGCTTGGGATCAAAATTCCTGTGAATTAGCCTAGAAATGAGGGACAATCGAGAAATGTCCAACCATTGTGCCTTGTGTGTCAGTGAACAAAAGGCTGCTGTTTTTAGTGAAGAAATTCAAGTGATATAAATTAAATTACAAGAAACAACTGTTTAGACACGAGATTTTTTTTAATTTAATTATTCATCATTAGATTTATTTAATCTAATTTCTGCGGTAACAAAAGATAGACCAAAATCCAAATCTGGTGGGTGGGTGGACCACAAATATCATTAGAGATTTCCAAAGAATCAGATCACATCAAGAGCATCAACTGCTGTGTTACCCTGTTAAAATGTCTCTGATATATTATCTTTGGGTTTGAGGCAATCTCACACCACTTGATAAAGTCTGGTGCAAATCTTAAATTTGCCTGGACACAATCAATGCTCTGGATCCTCACTGGAAATGCGTACTTTGTTCTAAAAGCAAAATATAAGTTGCACAGGCAGGACATCTGTAATAAAAACAGATTAATGCTGGAAATATTTAGCAGGTCAGGGAGAAAGAGTTTAAAGTTTTAGGTCCTTTCATCAAAACAGAGAGATACAAAACATATACATATAGATATATACAATACATATAGAACATATATATCAAACCTACTATGTGATTGTTCATTACCATCCAATATTCCTCAGTTATTGTCCTGTTTTTTTTTTAAAAATTTGTAATATTTTAGGTGATTAGCAATTTAAGAAAATACCATTCAGCAGGAGTAGGCTACTCAACCTCTCAAGCCTGCTCCGCTATTTAATAAGACCATTGTTCATCTGATTGTAACCGTAACTCCTTGTTCCTGCCTACCCACAGTAACCTCTCACCCCCTTGTTCATCAAGCATCGATCTACCTACTCCTTAAAAATATTTAGAGGTTCCACTTCCACAGTCATAAATGGATGACCTCCTATTTTTAAAACAATGACCTCTAGTTATAGATTCTGACATAAGAGGAAACCTTGTCAAAACATCTCCACGTCTTACATATTTCAATCAAGTCCCTATTCATTTATTTCCAATGTGCATTTACTGGGTATATAGCACTTTTAACCATAACATGTATTTCTCAAATGTTATATATCTATATCAGAATCAATTACAAGTTGACCAAGTTGAGGGGAATCTTGAAGCTAGAACAGAGAAACTATGAAGAACCTTGCATTAACCAGCCAACCAGTCCAGGATTAGTTGCGTTGGTAGGAATGAAAGGTGGGCAGGATTTTGGGCAGGTGTTTTGGTTCAGTTTTTTCCTCAAATGCTGTGGTACTTCAATTCTGACAAGTTTCTCATCAGGAAGTCAGCCTTCAGTAAAATATTTAACTCGTTATCTCACCCATTCTGTTGCCTCCATTAAACATTGAAGTGGGTGGGATGGTAGCAGGTTGAGTCAGGTTTCAAGAGGAGATTAGAAGGGGTAGAACATGTGACTCCTTGAGCCTGCTCCACTAATTAGTATAATTAAGGTTGATCCTTCCTACAACCTGAAATCCCTTTATGTCGAAATATTTCTCAATGTTAACCCTAAACAGCCTGGATGATGTACACATGTAGGTCACTAGGGAAGATCATTCCCACCCACAAACATTTGAGGAAAGAATTTTTTTTTTAAAACATCTTAGGCCTTGATATCTTTAATATTTCGAACCAGACTCATCTCATTCTTCAAGAGTACAAGCAGCCCAAAGGGTACCTTAGTCAGTGGGTTAAAGAAATTTTTAAAATCTAAAAGAAGTCACTCCTACAAATTGAATGTACAAAATGTAATCATTATATTATGTACTTTCACTAAGATGTGATATTAGACAGAAATCTGCAGTATTACCAAACAAACTGCACTACAGTCATTTCCACTCTAATATTAACATTCCCTTCCCACCATCCAGGGACCCAAAGAGTCCTTCTAAGTGAAACAGCTATTTTGTTCAGTCCACAAGGGTGACCTTGAGCTTCCAGTTGCCCATCATTTTAATTATCTATCCTGCTCTATCCCATCTGTGTCCAACTACAGTGTTTCAACCAAGTCCAACATGGGCTTGAAGAACACTGCACCCGAGCACCTTGCAGACTTTAGGATTGCACAACAAGTTCAAAAATTTCAGTTAACTTTCCTCTTCCTGTTTGTATTAGGACTGGACAGTTCTGCTGTCAGGTTATTCATTTCTAATACAAACTTAGTTTTCCTGTCTTCACAGGCACTGTTTGGTCTGCTGCATATTGCCTTTTGGTTTTAAATTTCAGTGACAGATCAGACCTGCATTTTGTATCTTTACATGTCCTTTTGTCTATTTTCTGCAGGTAACCCTGGCCTATCAAAAAAATATTCCTTTCCATCCCTCTTCCACTCTTTCTGCAATTTAAAATCAATGTGTTTTCTTTCCCAGCTCTTTGATTTGAAATTTTTATCTTCCCACAGATATTGCCTGACCTGCTGAGTGTTTCCAGCAATTTCTGTTTTATTAACATGATATAATGCATTAAGGCAACAAACGAATTTCAGGAAATCATTATAAAAAGTCTGCAAACTACGCTATAAACTGAGCACTGCTGGCACAGATTGGGCACATCTGTCCTTTGTTTCAACAAAATGGATGTGACAATCAAATGGGAAGTAAGCACGTGCCCAAGGCTTGTTGCTAATTCTTTGTCAGGTTAACAGGTGGAAAGTGATTGACACATCAAAAACTAAATGGATTAAGTTTCTGACAGATCATAAAGTTTATTTGATCTAACAGTTCACCCAACCATAGAGAAGCATCAAAGAGAAATGAATAACTCCAATTGAACATTTCCATTTACAAAAGACTTTTAGGTGTTAGAAAAACCATTATTAGAATAATAAAAGGTTTACATCAGAAATGCTTAAATGAAGACTATAACCTACAGCAATTTAAATGACAGGTGAAGGGAACTTTGACAAAAATGATTTAAACATCAAACTATAGGGAGTTTCTGGGACCAAAATTAACGTCACAGCTCATTTTAAATAATTAACTCATCAGTTAAACTTGTGCAACTAACAGCACTGACAATTTAATGAAAATTTTAATTTAATTATCTGGACAAATGCCAACAGCAGGGAATCGAGCACCCACGTGGCTGCAAGGTGAATTTTATGACTTGATCTTATTAAGAGAGTGGACACAAGGGGCCGAATCACCAATTTCTGCTTCTTTTTCTTATGAGGTCTGCACTAATGGTTTAAATGTTTTAATTTATTTATTATAACTTATTATAATTTGATATGTATTCTATGCAGTGATAATTCTGTTAAGTATTCACTGCAAAAAAAATAATGAATTTGGCCAGAAATACATCAGAATAATGGCACCTTACACCAAAATCATGAGCTAAAACAAAACCTCTATGTGACTCAAACCTGAAATGGCCTGGTTGCCTTTGAGGAAAGGTTGGAGAGGCCAGGCTTGCATCCATTAGAGGTAGAGGTGAGAGGCCAGCAGTCTGTTGGTGGTGCTCGATGGACTAAGTCATAACTTGGCTTTGTTCCAAGCACCTTTCAATCTATTATTTACCACTCCTTAATAAGTCTTTTACAATACTGGCACAAGTTTAATTTTGATTTTTAACTGCTAAAATGAATACCAGATTTAAAGCATCAGCTAATGGTAAAGGTAATGGAGACCAACCTACTTTGGAAGCTATTTCAAATCTGGATAGAAAGTTTGACTGGAGCTTTGCCGAATTGAAGTCCATTTTACAGGACTTTGAAGAAAAACAAAATACTCTTATCCAGGAGAACGCCAAACAAATGCAACTAATTGCTGAACTTGACCAAGCTGGTAAAGAGAGAGAGGCCAAACTTCATTCACTTGAAAAAGCTTTAATTACAACCAAGCAAAACCTGGAAAAGCAACAGAGGATCATCGACCTGGAAGGACGCAGCAGGAGGAAAAATTTAAGAATTATCAATTTTCCAGAAGACACCAAGACTGGTAACCCTATAGAATTCTTTTCTAAACTTTTGGTTGATGTGTTTGGTTCCGATATGTTCCCTGCTGACCCCATTCTGGACAGAGCTCATAGAGCATTAAGATTCAAACCTGCTCCACATCAAAAACCTTGGCCAGTAATTTTGAGATTTCATTTTGTCAGCGTTAAGGAACTCTTGATTCGTACCACTCGTCGACGTGGAATGATTCAATTTAAAAAAAATAGAAGTTTCAAATAGTTGAAGATTACGCCCCAGACGTTATGAAAGAAAGGCTGACCTACAAACCAATTATGGCTCGTCTCTATCAAAGCAATTATCATCCTGCATTATAATTCCCAGCAAGGCTGCGAATTACGCTGCCTGATAAATCTCATCAACGGTTTAAATCTATTCAAGAAGCCGAGCAATTTCTTTTGAACTAGCTTTTAATTTTAAAAGCTAAGAAATGCAGAAGATAGTGTTTTTCCTTTGATTTACGACTTACTCATTTTATTATCTAATTAATTTTTAGATTTAAACCTCTTTTTTCTTCTTTTAATATTTTTAAAGTTTTGTTTTTATTACAATTAAGAATTTAACCAATGACTGATTGTTTGCTTTTTTTCCTGAAATAATTATTAAACTGTATTCTTTAAATGTTGACTGTTAATGCCCTTTGGCTCTGTTTTAATTCCACAACTTTGTTGTTATTTCGATATTTCTGTTTGGGTTATCTTGTTCATTCTTAGTCTAAACATGAGTGGTTTATATATTTGTTAATTTGGACTACCGCCACCAATAGAATTGGGGTTAATTCAATTATAGGGTAGCTTTCTGGCTGTCTATTGACCAGTTTTCGGGCTGTTGGGGGAGGGGGGTGGGGCTATTTTTAGTTTTTTTTTCTTCTGGGCTAAACTACACATTTTTCTAAATTGTCGTCATATCCACTTCCTCTTTGAACTTTACTTCTTCCTGTTGGTAAGATCCGTATATACCAAGATTAACCCTTTACATACCATATGTTTTTTAATCTGTTAAAATGGATAAGACTATTAATTTCATTTCATGGAATGTTAACGGCTTAAACAATTTGCTTCAGCGCAAGAAGATCTTTAAAGTTTTTCATAGATTAAATGCTCATATCATTTTTGCTCAGGAGACTCACATCAGGAAGAAAGATAATCAATATTTTTTTTTAAGATTTTGGAGGGGTCAATAGTTCCATTCAAATTCACAAGCAAAGGTGAAAGGAGTTTCTATTTTTATAGACTCCTCAACTTTGTTGGTCCATCATGAGATAATATCAGACCCAAATGGTAGATTTTAATTAATTACTGGTCTACTTCATAATAAAAAAGTTGTTATGGTTAATATTTATGCACCCAATGTAGATAACCCTGAATTTTTTAAACATATGTTTGCATTATTTCCTAATTTAAATGAATACACTGCGATTATGGGTGGAGATTTTAACTGCTGTCTAAACCCTTCGATGGATAGATCTGTGTCAAATCCTACACTTCCAAACAAATCCGTTGTCTTTATTAATTCCTTTTTAGTTGAATCCAGAATCTTAGATGTTTGGAGATTTCTACAACCATTTGATAAAGAATTTTCATTCTTTTCTCATGTCTACCATAATTACTCGAGGATTGATTATTTTTTTATTGATGCTAGACTAGCTCCACTTACTATGGACTGCAAATACGATGCAATTGCCATTTCTGATCATGCACCATTGAGATTATCAATTAAATTACCAGATCTATCCTTTGATGTCAGACAATGGCGATTTAACCCTTCTCTATTACCAGACTTAGATTTCGTCCAATTTATTAAAGAACAGATTTCATTTTTCTTTTTAACTAATTTTACTGAAGAAATCTCCAGTGGGATGATATGGGATATGTTTAAAGCATACATCCATGGTCAAATTATTTCATATTCCGTTGGATTGAAAAAACGAACTAATAACGAAGTACATTATATTGGCTGACAAGATTAAAGAAATCGATAAAACATTCTGTTACTCCTAATCTGGAGCTTTTTAAAAAGAGAACAGAACTCCAACTACAACATAGTTTATTATTGACATCTTCAATAGAAAATCTACTACTTAAAAACAAAAGTCAATTTTATATACATGGCGACAAATCCGGTAAGTTATTGGCCAACCAATTGATAGCTACTATATCTAAACGTCAGATTAATAAAATTCGTAAACCAGATGGTACCTACACGATAGATCAAGTTCAAATTAACAAATCCTTTCAAGAATTTTATTCTTCTTTATACCAATCAGAATCCCCTGAGGATCCTACTTTAATACATGAATTTAAGAGATTTGAAGACTACTTAATTATCTTTAAATGAACGCTCTACATTAGATGCTCCCATTTCGGAGGAAGAAATAAAGAAAGTAATATTTTCAATGAATTCGGGTAAAGCACCAAGCCCTGACGGATATACAGCTGAATTTTTTAAATCCTTTTCTGATATTCTTCTTCCCTGGTTAGCCAAAATTTTTTAAAGATGCCCTATCAGTGGGTAAACTACCACAATCTTTTTATGAAGCAACTATTTCCTTAATTCTTAAAAAGGACAAAGATTCCACTGATTGTGCATCTTATAGACCTATTTCTTTATTAAATGTAGATTCCAAAATATTTGCCTTTAGATTAGAAAAGGTTCTTCCACAAATTATCTCTGAAGACCAGACAGGATTTATTCAGAATCGTTATTTACATTTTAATATTGGGAGATTAATGAATATTATATATACCCCCTCATCCCAAATTCCAGAATGTGTTGTTTCACTAGATGCTGAAAAGGCATTTGACAGAGTCGAATGGGAATATCTATTCAGTACAATTCAAAGATTTAATTTTAGTCCTAAATTTATATCTGCGATTAAAATGATTTATTATGCACCTATGGCTTCAATGCTTACCAATAATCAAAGATCTCTTTTGTCTAGGCTTTTGAGGTACTAGACAAGGCTGCCCGTTAAGCCCTTTATTATTTGGTATTGCTTTAGAACCTTTGGCTACTGCACTTCGGGATTCTTCAAATGTGTGGTATTACTCGTGGACAGAAGATTCATAAGATATCTCTTTACGCAGATGACCTGTTACTTTATATTTCTAATCCAAAGGAATCTATCCCCGCAGTACTATCACTATTAGATCAGTTTAGTGTTTTTTCCGGCTATAGATTAAATGTTAATAAGAGCGAACCTTTTCCATTAAATATGCAAACCCCAATTTATAGCCAATTACCTTTTAGATTGGTAACTGACTATTTTATGTATTTAGGTGTTAAAATTACCAAGAGACACAAGGACTTATTTAAAGCTAATCTACTACCTTTAATTGACCATGTTAAACAATTATTTACTAAATGGTCCCCACTGTCTCTATCATTGGTAGGCCGAATTAATGCGGTTAAGATGAATATTTTACCAAAATTTTTCTACTTATTTCAAGTGATTCCAACTTTTGTTCCGAAATCTTTTTTTTTGAAACTATTGATTCTAAAATTCTTTCATACATTTGGCAGAATAAAAACCCAAGGTTAAGTAAGAAATATTTACAAAAACTAAAAAAGGATGGTGGTATGGCCTTGCCTGACTTTAGATTATATTATTTGGTAATCAATATTAGATAGTTAATTTTTTGAATACAAGATTCAGATACAATTCAACGACCCAATTGGGTACACCTTGAGTCCCAATCAGTACTTGAATTTTCATTAGTTTCTATTTTAGGAGCTCCACTCCCTTTTGCACTTACCAAATTAAGTAAATAAACGATTAACCCAATTGTTAAACATACAATACGAATATGGTTTCAATTTCGTAAATTTTTTGGATTGAATAAATTTAATCTATCAAGTCCCATTCAATCTAATTATTTCTTTCATCCATCCAGTTGACTCAGCGTTTTCCATATGGAAAAGGAAGGGAATAGTATGTTTTTGTGATTTAGTCATTGATAACTGTTTTTCATCCTTTGAACAATTGTCTAACAAATACAATTTGCCTAGATCACACTTTTTTCGATATTTGCAGATTAGAAATTTTTTTTAAAAGCTACTATACCTTCTTTTCCGACACCTTACAAAACTGAAATTACGGAAAAACTTTTCGGTTTTAATCCTTGTCAGAAGGGCTTGATAGCAATAATCTATGATCTAATTATGAAAATTCGTTCTGAACCACTGGACAAAATTAAGAATGAATGGGAAAGTGATCTCCAGACATCTATACCTACAGAGACTTGGAAGAAAATTCTTCGTTTAGTTAATACATCTTCAATGTGTGCCAGACATTCTTTGCTACAGTTTAAGGTAGTTCACAGGACCCATATGTCAAAAGATAAGCTAGCTCGTTCTTATCAACATATAAATCCTATATGTGACAGATGTAAGTCGAATGTGGCTTCTTTGACACATACGTTTTGGTCCTGTCCTCTTTTGGAAAAATATTGGAAAGATATTTTTAACATTATTTCAAATGAATTGAAGATTGATTTACAACCTCATCCTATCACTGCAGTTTTTGGATTACCAAGGATAGAGTCTGGCCATCTATCTGCCTCTGCTAACTGTATGATTGCCTTTATTACCTTAATAGCCAAACTATCCATTTTGCTTAAATGGAAGGATCCAATACCCCCACTACTTTTCAATGGTTCTCTCAAACTATATCATGTTTAAACTTGGAAAAAATTAGGAGTGGTACTGTTGATCCTTCGCTTAAATTTGAAGACATTTAGAGTCCATTTATTCAATATTTTCACATGATATAGATCCCCTTGTAATAACCTTTCAACTTAGAGGAATGGAGTTGATGACATAATATTGCTCTGTTTCTACTGAGAAATTTTAGTCCAGTTTTTTTTCGGTTTGTTTTTTTTGAATTTTTTTTTCTTTATATTGTTTATAAATTTTCTTATTGTTTTGGGGATTTTTCTTCTTTCTTTTATATTTTATAATAAATCTTTTTTTCTTTTATATTATATTCATTCACTAAGAGACCGTTGGATCTACTGATTTTTATTTAATATATACTTTGTTTTTTATGATTATCCATGCCATGATTGTTCTTTCGATCTCTTTGTATTACATGTACAAACATTGTTATATATTAATCTGTATTAATTTGAAAACTAATAAAAAGATTGAAAAAGAAAGAGAGGTGAGGGGGGACTTGACTGAAACATACGAGATCCTTTGGGGAGAATGTTTCCTCTCAGGGGGGAATCTAGTAATAGGGATCCCTGTTTGAAAATAATGAGATGAAACATTTTCTTTTACAAGGCACCGTCTATGGAACTCTCTTTTTCAAAGGGCATTAGAAGCAGAGTCCTTAAATAGTTAAGGCAGAAGTAGGTTTTTGATAAGCAATAGGGTGAAAGATTACTATGGGTAGACAGGAATGTGGAATTGGGGTTACAATCAGATGAGCCATGATCATTTTAAACAGTGGAGGACTGGACTGAACATATGGGCTATTCCTGCTCGTAAATCCATTCCTGCTCATACGAGTTGCTTGAAAAGTGCCGAAATATTTCATTGTTATGGTGATCATGGGCAAAGGCATCATATGTTAAAAGGAACTCTCCTCCAGGCAGCCAAAGGACAACCTCACAGAAGGTTGCTATGGAAGTGAAGGATGTCAAGGAAGGGAGAGCGCCTGTGGGCACCCCCACATGGTTCACCATCCTTTAGGGCATTATGGCACATTGCCCCAAGATACTATGTCGAGTGGACAATCAGTAAGGCACACATCACAGCATGAAGTTTTGATGTGCAAAGTGGTTGCAATCAGAGGTGGGACAACTAGCAGTGAGGTTTCAAATATCCTGAGCATTGAAAATAGATGCTAGCAGATGCTGTGTGCAAGAGATTGACCACTAAATGCTGAGATTGGTTGAGCTGTGAATTATGCACGCCAAGTGTGTTTTTTGTACTGTTTAATAAAGCTCATAGCTTGGACCTCCCATTTATGCCAATATGAGAGGAAACGCAAGGTGCATAACTTGTGATGTCACTGGGTGAGTGAATGATGAAACATCGGTGGCTTAAAAGGTAAATTGCATACAGAAGTGTTGGGGTCAATTTCCTAACAAGTGCACTTTCAGTTGGATATTATTGCTAGCGTGATATAACCCAGATTAAATCACTCTTATGCACCACTTGAACATGAAAAAAAATGGGCACAAATGGATCCAGTTTCCAGGTATGTGAATTTTCATTAAAGTGCCGTGGGCTGACACAATGCACACTATACAGCATGGATAGAACAAGCTGAATGGTCTCCTATTGTACAATAAATATCAATGATTCTCTCAAATATTTCTACTGGGAATAAAATAATGCAACAGACAAATTTAAGCAGCAATACTGTTTTTCGAGTTTCTAACTGAATCATGCACATTCTCCACAACTGTTCTACTTGGTTTCTCACTTTACATTAATTACTCCCACTTGTGTCTCAACCTTAAACAATTGGTGAAGATAGGCAATTAACACCTTGCTGTTTGGTGGGACCTTGTGATTCATCATATTTCCAATATCACAACAGGCAATTTGCAAACTACAAAAGGTCTCACCAACAGCAAAAAAAAAACTTCATTAGGTCTAAAATATTTTGGAATTTTCTTTGCTTCTGGATACAGGCCATTAATGAATTATGATCATAGCAGTTGGCTAAACATTTTTATCAAGATGTGGGTATTAATATAGAGCTGCATCTTTGTTATTGTACAAATAGTTTACTATAATTAAAGCTACAATTACACTTCACAAGTACTTCATTGGCTGCAAAGGCCTTCGGCATACATAAATCTTTAGATTATGTCAAAAGAAAGGATGCCATTTTTTGAGTGACGTTCCCTGTTGGGGGAGGTTCCTTTAAGAGATGTTGTAATTCTAATCTCATCAACACCCTCCAGCGGTTGCAGGAGGACACAAAAATAAATAGGCTTTGCACGCCACAGATACTGAGCTTTGCTGTGATTTCATGCAATCTGTTGACAAATGACTCTTACCACCACACTTAAGGCAAGCAGACTCTTTTCACTCATTAGCTCAAAGTTGTGCAATGCCACAACAACCTATTCCCTTCAAGCAGTTCTTTGCAAGAGCTCAGCCCAATCTTGGTAACACGCCATGTCTTCACTGGGTGATGCTGCAAATGCTTTGTCTCCATTACCTAGGCAACATCAAACACCTGCCTGAAGTTCAGTTTCATCTCACTGAGCAGCCTCCTTCGAGTGTGCACATCTTGGATCACACTAACTTAGCAATCCTGCAACATTTCCTCCAACAAATAGCACACTCGATGTTCACGTCTGACCCAAGATGGATTATTGAAATCTGCAACAATTTCACGTGGATGGTGACGCTGCCTGTTGAGCACAGGAGAGGTTCCCTTCTGTTATCCAACTCTCCAAGTATCTTAAACAAAAACTAAAAATGGCAGAAAAGCACTGCAGTTCAGGTGGAATCAATGAGAGAAACAGAGGGAAATGAATATCCGTGGGAGGGTGCAGACCAAAGTCATCAAGGCAAGAGGAAAAAAAAAGTTGTTAATTGAAATTGTTAAATTCAATAATCGAGTCAGGAGGGCTGCAATGTCCCCATATGGATGAAGAGGTGCCAGTCCCCTATAGGAGGCAGAAGTCAGAGAGGTTAGAGTGGGAGAGGGATGAAGAATTAAAATAACAGGCAACTGGAAATACTAGTCACCCTTGCAGACTGAGTGGAGCAGGATGAACCAGGAGATTTGCAGTCTGCTGAGGGCGAGGTCTGTGGTGTTCAAGACCGGTGATCCAGAACCCTACAAGAAGTCCAGGTACAACCTATGGAAGGCCATTGTGAGAGCGAAAAGGCAATTCTATATGAAGTTAGAGACCCAATCAGACACACGACGGCTGTGGCAGGCTTTGTGTGCCATTACTTTCTACAAGGCAAAACCTAACACCATAAATGCCAGTGATGCTTCACTCCCTGATGAGCTCAGTGCCTTTTACGCACACTTTGAAAGGGAGAACACTACACCTGTGTGAATCCCCCAGCATCTAGTGACCCTGTGATCTCTGTCTCGGAGGCCGATGTCAGAACATCCTTCAAGCAGGTGAACCCCTGCAAGGTGTCAGACCCCAATGGTGCACCTAGCAGGGTACTGAAAATCTGTGCTGACCAACTGGATGGAGTGTTCAAGGACATATTGAACCTCTCACTGCAGGGGGAAGTTCCCACCTGCTTCAAAAGGGCATCAATCAGACCAGTGCCCAAGAAGAGCAGGGTGAGCTGCCTCAATGACTAATCACCCAGTAGCACTCACATCTACTGTGATGAAGTGCTTTGAGAGATTGGTCATGGCTAGAATTAACTCCTGCCTGAGCAAGGACCTGGACCTGCTGCAATTTGCCTACTACCACAACAGGTAGATAAGATCAGATTTCTTTATTAGTCACATGTACATCGAAACACACAGTGAAATGCATCTTTTGTGTAAAGTGTTCTGGGGGCAGCCCGTAAGTGTCACCACACTTCCGGCACCAACGTAGCATGCCCACAACTTCCTAACCCATACGTCTTCAGAATGTGGGAGGAAACCAGAGCACCCGGAGGAAACCCACGCAGACATATGGGGAGAACGTACAAGCTCCTTACAGACAGCGGGCAGAATTGAACCCGGGTCGCTGGTGCTGTAAAGCGTTATGCTAACTGCTACACTACCATGCTACAGCAGATGCAATCTCACTGGGTCTTCACTCTGCTTTGTAGCACCTAACAACAGCAAAACACACATCAGACTGCTGTTTTTCGATTACAGCTCAGTGTTCAACACCATCATACCCCTCAGTACTAATCAACAAGTTTCAAAATCTGAGCCTCTGTACCTCTCTCTGCAACTGGATCCTCGACTTCCTTATCAGGAGACCACAGTCAGTGTAGATTGGTAGTAACATCTCCTCCTCACTGACAATCAACACAGGCGCACCTCAAGGATGTGTGCTTAGCCTACTGCTCTACCCTCTCAACACTCATGACTGTGTGGCTAGGCACAGCTCAAACACCATCTATAAATTCACTGATAACACTGCTGTTGTTGGCAGAATCTCAGATGGCGACAAGGAGGCGCACATGAGTGAGATAGATTGGCTGGTTGAGTAGTGTCACAACAACAACCTCGCACTCAACATCAGCAAGACAAAGGAATAGATTGTGGTCTTCAGGAAGTGGAAAAAATCAGGAGAACACATACCAATGAGGGAACAGAGGTGGAAAGGGTAAGTAGCTTCAAGTTCCTGGGCGTCAACATCTCAGAGGATCTATCTTGAGCCCAATACATTGATGCAATCACGAAGGTGGTACACCAGTGGCTCCACTTCATTAGGAGTTTGAGGAGATTTGGTATGTCACCAAAGACTATTGCAAATTTCTACAGCAATATGGTGGAGAGCATTCTGACTGATCGGAGCCTCCATACCAGGCGGTGATGCAATGTGCAGGATCGAAAGAGGCTGTAGAGGGTTGTAGACTCAGTCAGCTCCATCACAAGCACAACCCTCCCCACCATTGAGGACATCTTCAAAAGGCAGTGTTTCAAGAAGGCAGCATCCATCATTAAGGACCTTCACCACCCAGGACATGCCCTCTTCACATCACTACCATCGGAGAGGAGGTACAGGAGCCTGAAGACCTGCACTCAACATTTTAGGAACAGCTTTTTCCCCTCCACCAAAATATTTCTGAATGGTCCATGAATACTACTCGTTATTCCTCTTCTGCACTATTTTTTATTTTTGTAACTTTTCGTAATTTTATGCCTTGCACTGTACTGCTGCCATAAAACAACAAATTTCACGACATACATCAGTGATAATAAACCTGATTCTGATTCAAAGCAATCACCAAATCTGCATTTGGTTTCTCCAGTGTAGAAGAGACCACATTGTGCACACCAAATGTAATAAATTAAATTGGAAGAAGTGCAAGGGAATCATCGCTTCATCTGAAAGGACTGTGGAGAAGAGGTAAAAGGGCAGGCATTGCTTTACCCACAGTTATGTGGGAAAGTGCTATAAGATTCTTGGTAGAGATGGAAGAATGGAACAGAGAGTCATGGAGGAAACAGTCCCTTCAGAATGCTGACAGGGATGGTGAAGGGAAGATAATGTCTGGTGGTGAAAATCATGGAGGACGATCCGTTTTATGTGGAGACTGGTGATGTAGAAGGCGAGGACAAGGGGAACCTTATCCTTGACTTGGCTGGGAGGAGCAGAGCGGAGCAGAGATAAGGAGCAGAAGTGCAGGAAATAAAGGAGATGTGGCTAACAGCCCTGTCAACTTTGGTTAAGGTAAAGGGAAGATATTAAAAGCACTGGTGTGGAAGATGTCATTATCTGACCAGATATAACAAGGACAGGAAAACTGGTAGAATGGAATGGAGTTCTTTCAGGAAACGAGATAACAGGTGGCGTGGTGAAGATAATTATGGCTGTCGGTGGGTTGATAATAGAAATCGGTAGCTAATCTATCCTCACAGATGGTGTAGAGATGTTGAGAAAGGGAAGGATCATATTGACCATGTGAAAGAAAGAACAGGGTAGTAAAGGTAACAACATTTGAGTTCTGTATGAGTGCAGGAAGCAAAACCAATACAAATCAACATACTAGAAAATGAGTTGAAGGAGAGAACAAGTTGGACTGAAATGAGGAATGCTCCACATATCCAGTGAAGACACAGACGTAGACTGGGTCTACGCAAGCTCAAACATCTCCAAACATCTCATCTCCTGGCACAGTTGGAGCCAGAAGTGTTTTTATAATTTGTATGTCTGCATAATTTGGATTTGACGTCACACCTAGTCACATTAGCAAAATGCTTCTTCCCTTCTGCGGTCTGATTCACACATTCAATTCTTGATTCAATTGAACTGTTGAAAGAACCTAAAGTACTAATTGTGGTTTATCTTGATTGTCACTACACCTCCACACAAACTGATGCAATCACAAAAGGCCGAATCAGTGAAATCTAACTCAATCTTGATAAACCATACTGCTCCAGAAGAAGATATCCCAATATCTCATAAAAGGTAAGCAACCCCTACTCCTGTAACCAGCCCACTTAATCTTCTTTCATCCCTGTTGCCAGTTGCAATGCTCAGCATATGTGAACTTCAAGTAGAAGCAGCCAATAGTTCAACACTTTCCAGCATGTGCTTTCCCATGCAAGAAGCAATTTAATTTTATGCTGTCACCCAACCAATGGAGGGGGCCAATAACAGAATAAGTATAATATCTCTTAAAGGGACCTGTCCCAGCAAGGACTAAGAATAGAGGATTGTTGGCCAGAAGGATTTAAAAATCTCCAAATGAGCTAACTGGAATGAGCCAAGGATAGTGGAAGCAGACAAACTAAATGTCTTTGTTCTAGCCATGTGGTCAAAGGAATGGAGGCTGCCATTTTGAGAGACTGTTCTTGTGGCTACCATTTTATGAACTGCTTTGTGAACTGGTTCTTGCTCTGGGACGGCTTGACCAGAGCAATTGAAAGTGAACATAATGAGGTCCCTGCCGATGATCTGCTAAACTTGAGATGGTTTCCAAATAAGGAGCTGTTGATTTGGTTGAATTGAAGTGGCAGGCTTGTAGAAAGAATAGCCTGTGTCCTGAAGTAGCCTGAGCCCAGAGTTTGGCTGATCTGGCTAGAGTGGTTTGTACTGGTCTGATTCAGTGAGATCAAAGAAAATAACATAAGACACAAGTCTGGTGAAAGAGCAATAGAGTAATACTGCTTGTAGCCTTGGGCCAGAGCCAATAAGAAGCTGATACAGGCTAGCCAGATGAGCCAGAGCCAATGAAATTGAAAACACAACAATTTGATCTGTTAAGAATGAGGATAAGAAAGGAGGGTCTCAGGCATAGAAGCAGCGAAAATTCTGGAGACCAACCATCGCAGAAGAGAATGACCCCACTTTGGAAATGTGGAGATTACATGGGGATCAAGAGGAATGTCTGGCCAGTGTAAACTCCTATTCCCGGGTATTACCTTTTCTATTCTTTGACTGTTCAGGGAGGGTCGGAGAAGCCTAGTGGGTGTGCGCACAGATATTTAGTTTTGTAATGATTTGCATGCTTGTTGTTAACTGAACCAATAAAGTTATTTGTCAGTTAATACAGATTCTCTGTGCCTAATCAATTATTGTTGTTGTTGAAAGTGAATACCTGAAACAGGATTCACAGACATTAAAAAAAACAAGAAAAGCAGGATTCATATTATAAAAACTTCTCAAGAGATAATTAATCAAATGAGGAACATAGCTTGCATAGGAGAACCCGAGTGGATTGTGCTCAGACCAATTTGCATGGGTATTTTTGGTGGTGCCACAAAAACAAATCAGGCAGCAAATACATAGAAACAGCACAATCTGCAGATTCCTCAGCAAGTCATGCACCATCCACATTTGGAAATATATCTCCAGTCCTTCATTGCCACTGGGCCCCAATTCATGGTGATTATACACCTTACTCAACAGCACTCCAAGTATAATCACCAGGAGGGCTGCAGTGGTTCAAAAAGCTGCCTCATTGCCATCTTCAACTTCAAGCAGGGATGGGCAATAAATGCTGGAATTGCCAATGAGGTTCAGAGTGTAGCAGTTAGCGTAACACTATTACAGCGCCAGCGACCCGGGTTCAATTCCAGCCACTGTCTGCAAGGAGTTTGTACATTCTCCCCATGTCTGCGTGGGTTTCCTCCGGGTGCTCTGGTTTCCTCCCACATTCCAAAGACGCACAGGTTAGGAAGTTGTGGGCATGCTATGTTGGCGCCAGAAGCATGGCGACGCTTGTGGTCTGCCCCCAGAACACTATGCAAAGACATATTTCACTGTGTGTTCGATGTACATGACTAATAAAGATATCTCATCTTATTTTATCTAATTAAAAAAAGCTTACATTACAATAAATAAATCGAGTGCCACTAGCCCAAGACAAGATCAAAATTAAAATACACATTTCAGTGAAATAAATGTTTTTTTTTGGTGGAAGTCAGTACCAACACCAAAGCAGCAAAAAAGGTTGTGTAGGATTCTGTGTATGAATAGTGAGAGTAACAGCCCTATAATAATAGGCCAGTTCAAAAATTCATCCATTGAAGAAAATTGATAAAGCGTTTTAAAGTCTTGGAATGGTTTAAAACATTATAGAGGTTTAGAAAATTATGAGGGGCATAAATAGGATAGATAGTCAAAATGTTTTAACCAGTGTGGGGGAGCGTAGAACTAGAGGACACAGGTTTAAGATGAAAGGGGAGGAACTTAAAGGAGGTCTGAGGAGCAAGTTTTTCCACAAGATGGTGGTGAATATTTGGAACGAGCTGCCATCGGAGATGGAGGCAGATATTATTACAATGTTTAAAAGGCATTTCGACAGTTACTTGGATGAAAAAAACAGAGTAGAGGGATACAGGCCTAATGCAGGCAGAAGGGATTAGTGTAGATATGCACCATGGTTGGCATGGACAAGGTGAACCGAAAGGATCCTTTACTGTACTGTGTTTCGATGATTCAACAAAAATAATCATTCAAAATGTCACTGTTGGAATAGAATAAGAGAAGGCAAGAATTTAATGTAACGTCCCATGTGTTCACAGTCTCAAAATCTTGAAAGTAATTTATTTTAATTTTATTTGAATTCAAACTGCTGACTGTTACTCAAAATTCTTACTTATTCCTCCTCGCCAGTTTATGCTACGACCTTCATAGCTGGGTTTCTCAGTATTGGCCCATCATACTGGGACAATACTGAGGACAACTGCGGGACAATACCTACAACATTCATGTTGTCAGAACACAAAAGATTGAGCTCACCAGTCAGTCATACTCAGCAACTGTAAAAAGGTATTAAGGGAGGTTTTGGACATTCAACACAAAAACAATAATTGCTGGATGCACTCAGCAAGTTAGGCAGCTTTCATGGGGCGAGAAACAGTCAACATTTCAGGTCAACAACCCTTCATCGTTTTGCAAGAGATTTGGTTCACCAGACAGTGAAAGTGGCTCAGAACATCAATTAGCATTTGGTAGCACTTCTAAAGAAACATTGTAAGACATTAGAAGCATTATCAAATGCTACTGAAATCTCAGCATTCCAGGTGGTGACCCACTTTTCCCCCTCCGGCATAATTTCTGAAGAGAAGCAACTATTAAAAAGAGATTGCTCTGTATGCTGTACATGGTAAAGTTGTTTGGAGGTTTATTATGAATCTAATTTTGCTGTACTTAGGACAGGGAAAAAATTAATTCTGCAAATATTCCTTCTGATAGAAATTCAAAGCATAATTTTTCCAGTTTCACACTGCCATCAATTAGCCACCCCTCCAAGAACACATATTGGAAATACAGTTATGAACATGTTTGTTATGTTTAAATTATTTTAAGTTATACTTTATTGTCATTCACCCATGTGCTATAAAAACACATGGAGAAATGAAATGTCATTTCCCCCAGACTCACACAAGAGGACATACATAGAACAGAGGGCATACAATAAACACAGACAAAAAAAATTGTGCAAGTACAAATAGTGCAAAAAACAGTATATACAGAATACAAAATTAGTGCAGGGTTAGTGCAAAACCAAGTTGGACAAAGAAAATACAGAACTCAGTGTGTTGCACTAAATGTATAAACATGTTCAGCAGCAGCCAAAGTTCTTATATGCCGTTGTGCAAACCAAGGCTTTTGATGTGGCATTTGTCTGAAACTGCTTCCAGGGTATTCAGGAGCCTGACAGCCTGAGGGGAAAAAACTCTTGTACAGTCTAGTAGTTCTGGCCCGGATGCTCCGGTACTGCTTGCCACACGGCAGTGGGACAAATAGGTTGTGGATAATGAAAGTTAAACAATGATAATGCATACTCAAATTTCTGACACACATTCCTATGAATTCAACGGAATCAAAAATTAGGAGCAGAGTTCAATAAGCATCCATTATCAGCAGATGCATTTTGCATATCTTAGAGAATGTGCAATGTCTATCTAATCAAATTGTCTATCTAATCCAATATTTTGTAAATGCTCCTATAGTTTTTCTCCTAGGTTGCTTGCAACAGTACATGTTTAAATCCTGAAGATTCCAGGTTATTCCTGGATATTTGAAAACTAAGCTTTTTTTTTTAAAAAAAAGACACTGTTACTAAAGTTATTCCTTGTAATAACAGATTTGTACTGTAGATTTTTTGTAAAGACAAAATATTGGTTTAACAAGGTTGCTGTGGCTATGGTATTAAGACTGGACTGACGCCTTTTGCAAGTTCCGTAAATCACCAGCCTAACCAAACTGCTTTCTAATATTCTTTTTCAATGTCAATATTATTTAAAAACATAACTCACCAATGAATTCTTATGAGTCCTCTTCCCTTGGACATGTTTACAGTTCTATTCTCAACACAACCATACATCTAAATGACACTTCATCCCCCAAGGTTTGAGGGTGGAGGATTCACAAGAAATATATTTCACTTCAAGCACCCTGACAGCAGCCAGACAAGCAGAATATTTATCTTATCCGTAAGATGCATCAGTTGGTCAGCAGGCTGATTTATTCCATTAACTACTGCCCAAAAGATCTGTCCCAATACAGAAGCAATCTTCCTCTAGATTTAACCTAAGCTACTGATGCCCTGAAAAGCACAATCAAAAAAAAATGATGCTGTAAACACTCAGCAGGTTAGGCAGCATCTGTGGAAAGAGAAACATTGTTAACATTTCAGGTGGAAGATCCCTCACTTGACCCTGAAGAAAGAGAAAACAAGTTGGCTTTCAGTAGCAGGAAGGCTGGGGAAGAAATGGATATGACAAATATCCCTGAGAGGCAAGGATTATCATGGTGATACGCTGATAGAGTCATATAGCTATATGACACAGAAACAGACCCTTTGGCATAAATGTTCCATGCCAAACAAGTTGACTACCTGTTGAAGCAGCTTTCCAGTGGAGATACTAATAACAGAAGTTAAGAAAATAAACAAAGGGACATACAAAACCTGTGAACTGGACAATCCAGATGAAGCGTCTTGACCTGAAAGATGCTGCCTGACCTGCTAAGTTCCTCCAGCAGCTCATTGCTTGCTCCAGATTCCAGCATCTGCAGTCTCGTTTTCTCAGCGGGTTGATTTATTCCATTAGCTGCTCTGAAAAAAGCAGCAATTTTCTTCCGTGCTTGATCAAAGCTCCCCCCACCCCCTCCGAAACACAGTTCCTACAACTCTGACCTGCCTTTTACAGCTTTTACATGGCCCTTTATTTTAATCTTTTTGCCTCTCTCTCTCTCATTTTCAGTAACTGATCCATCAGATGACTTCAACAGCCAACCTCATCAGTGCCATTTGTCCTATCCATCCCTCCATAGCTCTCTCTCTCTACAACTTAATCTAATTTGTTTTCTGTCCATCCCAGTTCTCATGAAGGGTCTTGGACCCGAAACATTGACTATGCCTCATTCCACAGATACTGCCTGATTTGCTGGACATTCCTCACATTTACTTTATTTCGGATTTCCAGCTTTTGTAGTTTGTTTAAAAAAAACAAACTCTTAAGCAAACTCCTCACCTCATAGCAGTTTTCATCAGAAAATGTGCCAAAAGTCCCCAGCATTAATGTAAACTAAACTGCAGGACAACCTACTTGACTTTGTTCTTCAATGATTCCAATGAAGAGTAAAGTCACACTGTGTAGGTTAGTATGTTAAATGGCCACTGTAAATTATCTCAAATGCATCAGTGAGTGGCAGAGACTGTGTGGTGGGGGGGGGGGGGGGTGGTAGTAGTTGGGAATGTGGGGAGAATAAAATAAGATAAGTGTAAGATCAGCGTCATTGGATGCTTCTCCACTGACTATCTCCAGTGTTCAAGTTGATCCATTCAGATTCTCACCAGGAGCAGCAGGGATGGATCCTGTTATAATTTCCCCCCATATTAGTTCTGTTTATAATTACACCAGAAGGCTTCTCCTTGGAAACACAAGGCAAATTGTTCAAATTTCCTAGTGAAAGAAAACCAGTAGCAGTGAGAGATAAACTTCTAAATAGCAGAACGAGGTTAACAATGATCTGCTAGTTGAAACAGATGAAACAAATGTCAGATACTATTTAATTTAAACTGCGCTGCACACAGGAGAGAAAAGAAACAGTTAAGGGTGACATTGAGAGAGACCTTAAAGTATTAACAGAGGCAAGAGTCAACTAAAGCAGGGCAGTTATCAACAAACCTTGATAAACGCTGAAATACGCAGCTAAAACTGGAATACAAGTTCCAGGATCAAAGTGTATATTTCCTTGGTCTTTCTAGAAGTATTGCCCTTATTTTCCAATATAGTGCATCAAATATAAATGAAAAGGCGACAATGCTAAACTTATAACATTTGTAAGATGACAATTAAAATACTGTGCCTTGAGGCTCCTGTAACATTGTAATGAAGTTCCTGGACTATAGATTCAGAGAGCAAACTCAAATTCCACCACAGCAGCTGGGAAATTAAAATAAGTAATTAAATAAAGCAGAAATTTAAAAAAAGATTACTACCAGGAAATGCAACCACCATCACAAAAAAACATTTGGTTCACTGATCATCTTTGGGGGAGGAAATCTGCCATCCTTACCCAATCTGGTTGAAATGAGATTCTGGGCCCACAAATAAGGTTGACTCTTAACTAGCTCCTGAAATAGTCCAATGAGGCACCGAGTTCAAGGAGCTATATTCTCTAGGATAAAGAAACAACCACTTCTGGCTGTTCCTTTCAGAATCTACTTCCACAGGTTTGTGCATTAAGACCAGGGGTAATAAATAAAAGGTCACGCTAGGAAACATGAATGTGGGATGATTCACCAGAACAAAGTGATGTAAAATACAAAGATTTCTAAAAGCAAAGTGAATAAAAACAAAAAGATTTAAATGTAAATGTCATGTAAATTAAATTTAATGTAAATTAACATAGTGTAACTGGCAGGCAAGGTAGTGTAGCAGTTAGCGTAACACTATTACAGTGCCAGCGACCCAGGTTCAATTCTGGCCACTGACTGTAAGGAGTTTGTACACCCCCCACCCCTCCACTGTGTCTGCGTGGATTTCCTCTGGGTGCTCTGGTTTCCTCCCACATTCCAAAGATGTGCAGGTTAGGAAGTTGTGGGCATGCTACGTTGGGCCGGAAACGTGGCGACACTTGCGGGCTGCCCACAGAACACTATGCAAAAGATGCATTTCACTGTGTGTTTCGATGTGCATGTGACTAATAAAAATATCTTCTTATAAAGATATCTTCTTATCTCTAGTTGATTTGCCATGATATTCCTCAAGAAGTCAGTTAGTGAAATCTTCATCTGAAGATGGGTCAGGCATACTTAGACCATGGTGTTAAGGGGCTATTCACTAAAATTGGCAGCAATGCTGGCAGCCAATTGGATTTGCTTGAAGTTACTTCACTCTGCAGGCCAAGGAACTGGTGATATAATTGTAAGGCACTGCAAGATCACCAGTAGCAGGAGTATAGAATCACATCAAAACCACATCTCAGAGGCACTTTCATTATTAATCAGACTGCAGAAAAGTAAAACATTGAAAATCTGTTTCCCCATTATTCACAAATCCCAATGGTTCAGTATCAGGCTCACCTGCTTCCATTTCCCGCACTCCCTTAAAATTCTCAGAGCCCCGCTCCCATGCTCCCTTTAAACGCACAAGGGCCCCATTCATGCACTCCCTTTAAATACACCAGGGCACCATTCAAATGCTCTTTTTAAAACTTACCCGAGTCCCGTTCCCACATTCCCTTTATGCTCACCGGGGCCCCATTCCCAAGTTCCCTTTATGCTCACCAGGATCCCATTCCCACACTCCCATTAAACTCAGAGGTCCCATTCCTGCACTCATTTTAAACTCACTGGTGGCCTAGTTCCTGCACTCCCTTTAAACTCACTAGGACCACTGAAAACTTAATTATTCATTGGCACAATATCTAAACATAAAGGGAGTTAAATTAAATGTATGCTTGTCTTTTAATAGGAGCAATATCCAGTAGTCTGGAAAATCTGCCTGTCCTGCACTACCAAATTCCGAAGGGTGCCCAATTATTGGAGTTTACTGTAATTGGTGGAAATACACAGCCAAAATGTTGAATACATCATAGATCTGGAATAACCAAGAAAGTGGGATTAAAGTGGAATAAAAAAGAAAATGCTGGAAACACTCAGGCAGCTGATAATTCACTTAGTTCACAGGCAGTTTATAAAAATGATCTGCACTTTTGCATCAGCTTGTTGTGATATAACTGAGGTTTATCCAGAAAATGATACTACATTTTTGTCTCTGACAACTAATATGTTTATTGAGACCTGCTGTGTTTTAAAGTTCAAAAATCAGAAGCTATACTTTCTAAATTTTTGCCCATTTTACGCTGTGGAATTGCTGTTAAATGAACTGCACCACTGAGCTTGAGTTACAGCATCACAAATCAAGTCAACCACTGATTTTCACTGGAAAAATGATACTGATTGATGACAAGAAGAAACGATAAAAGATTCAGTGTCAACAGGGCTCTAGTTTGGTTAAAATTTTAATTCCTGAACTTGGACAGTGCGATCACTGGTATCAGGATATTGGTTTGTACTGTACCATCATAAAATATTTTTAAAACTGCACAACACTTTACTAAACTGAGTTATAATATGGGAGTCTCTGTAAACAAAAGAATAATGAGCAGCAAAATAACATGAATACATTAGTTTATAAGTGATGCATCAAATAATTACAGACCAGTCAGCCTAACCTAGGTGAAGAGCAAATTATTATAAGTTCCAAAGGTCATATTTAACCATTTAGAAAGTAACCAGTTAATTGTGGATAAATCTGGATGACATAACAGCTGAGACTGGTAAACTTGACTGAATTTATTTTTGAGGTAATCAATGGGGTTAGTGCATTTAATGTCATCTGTGTGTATTTCAGCAAGCCTTTGGATAAGATCCCACGTGGTGACTTATAGGCAGTTTCAAGGGGTTCAAATCCCTTTCTATTTGTGGTAGCTATTACTCAAGTACACATGAATGTAGAGGGCATGAATGTAGAGGGCATGAATATCCAAATAATTAAAAAGCTGGCTGTGCAGTTGATTTTGAGTAAGCTAGAAATTATTTGTGGTTAGTTGGGGAGTGAATAGATTTTAACCCAGAGAATGTCAGCTCATATATATGGGAAAGCCAAATATGGTGAGGGAATCCACAATAGATGGTAGGATACTGCAATATATTTTGAGCAACCAAGGGATCTTGGAATGGACATTCATGATTCACTGAGGATGACAAGACAAGCGGAAAGTGTGCTTCACAGTAGTGCTAGGGATAGTACAGCAGTCTTACAGCTTCTGTTATCCAGGTTCAGCACTGATCCCTAATGCTGTCTGTGTGGAGTTTTCACATTTTGCCCATTGCTACATGGGTTTCTGCTAGGTACTCCAGCTTCCTCCACACTTAAAGACTTGCTAGTTGTTAAACTAATTGGCTATTGTAAATTGTCCCTAGTATGGTCAAATGGGTAGTAGAAGAATCAGGAGAGTGTTAATGGGCAGATATGAGAATAGGTTACAGGCAAATAAGTGGGAGAATGTTATTGTTGGGATTACCAAGAGCCAGCACAGACTTAATAGGCTGAATAGTCTTCTAAGTTGTTATGAAGTACGGAAATATGGAATATGAAGCTGCACACATTTTTCAACAATTACTACTCACATTCTCTTACCGGGGGATAAAAATGAAAGTTAATATCTCTCAACCACTTATGGATAAAATGATTCTTTTACACTAAATCTGTACACAGAATCATCAGAAGATTTTGCATTTCCACAAGAGACATCCATAACTACTGGGTATTAAGAACTAGACAGATCGTTGAAAAGAGAGTGTGTTATGGACTCATAATATGGTTCTCTCGAAAGAACCCAGTTCTGTTCAGGCTGGTCTGGTACATAAAAGGTCTTGGCGATCATATGAATCTTCTGTAAGTGTTACAACTGGAAAGTTACTTGGAGAAGTTTCAAAGGTTTCTTGGATAATCCAAACTTTCATTGTTAGTGTGTAGGAGTTTCAGGTATGCAGAACCCAAGCTCTGACATCAATGCAACTTCCAGCAAAACATCCAAAAACCTTCCTAAAGCACCTGATCTTTGCTGAATACAAGTTGTAGACTGTATTCGAAACATAATATCCACTGCTGAAATATTGTTAATTGAGAGCAAAAATAAAAATCCACAGAAAATACAAAAATTGATATTTCAAGGTTCAACTGGTGGTGTGGAGCTCCACTAGTGAACAACTCAGGCCACAAAATTAATGTGGTGTGACTGAATCATATTGGTCCAAGTTAATGGCAGATAAATAGCAGCTGCACAGATGGACAACATAACCATATTATTGATTTTAAAAACGTCTGAATTGATCTCTCAAAAGCTCTTGTATTTTGCCACCAAAAAGATCACTAACATGTGAACATAGTCTTGATTACAACGGTGGCCTTCTTAAAGAGGTAAGTTTGAAAGGCAGTTTTTTTTTGGTATTATGCTTCACTAGCAAGACAATAAATTGTTTACAGTTTTGGGGTGAAACAAGTTCAATTTTCACATAGGTTAACTTTTCCCAAATTTTGTGTGAATACACATTCCCTTAACAGCACAAAATTAAGCTAAATTTCCAAATAATTTTGGTTGGAAAAAGAAGATAGAGTTATCCCTCAGTGTGATAACAGAAGTGAGCCATGCCTTCTTCACAATCCAAAAAAACATCATTTCATACATCCCATTTTGCCTTTAAAGATGTACACTTAATATTATGCCGCGTATCCCCTATCCTTCTGTCAACCAAGACATCTTCCATCTCCATCGCCACTTCTGTCTAAACTTACTTGTTGCCGAAACACTCATTCATTTCTTTCTCACCTTGGGTTGTAGACTCAACCAGCTCTATCACAGGCACAACCCTCCCTGCCATTGAGGACACCTTCAAGAGGCAGTGCCTCAAGGTGGCAGCATCCATCATTAAGGACCCTCACCATATGGGACATGGCCTCTTTACGTTACTACCATCAGGGAGGAGGTGCAGGAGCCCGAAGACCTGTACTCAATGCTTTAGAAACAGCTTCTTCTCCTCTGCCATCAGATTAATGAACTGTCCATGAACATGACCTCATCATTCCTCTTTTGCACTATTTATTTTTTGTAACATTGTAATTTTTAGGTCTTGCACTGTACTGCTGCCACAAAACAACAAATTTCACAACATATGTCAGTGATAATAAACCTGACTTGAATGTATCCAAACTTCTGTTGCCTCTATTCTGCCTCTCAACAAATGCCATTCACTGACCTATATTGACACCTAGCTTGGCAAAGCATCAGTAACCACATTAGTAACCTAGCATCCTGGATAATAATCCAGAGACCCAAGTTCAAATCCCACCCTGACAGTGGTGGAATTTAAATTCAGTTATTAATCTAGATTATTTCTTTAAACAACTACTAATATTCGTACCGTAAGACTAGCAGATTGTTCCAAAAACACTTCTGGTTCACTACTGCCCTACAGGGGAGTAAACTTGCTGTCCTTTCCCAGACCAGTGGATATGAGACTTCATATCCTGTAGAATGGTAGACTTTTAAATGCCTTCTGAATTGGTGAGTTCAAGGTTAATTAAGGATGGACAATAAATGCTGGCCTTGCCAGAGATATACAGTTCTCAACATACAAATATAATTAAAATACTTGTCCAAGGCTAAAATACCATGGATACTGAACATCCGCATTTCCTGTTTTTACTTCAGGAAATGCTCAACCTGTGAGGGATCACTGTGGAGAGAGAAGCAAAATTAACATTCCAGATCAATGACCTTTCATCAGTGTTAGAGAGGGAAAAAATAGATTCACAGGGAAAGGAGAGGCAGAAAGAACAAAGAGGGAAGGTAACGGAAAGTGGAGAATGGAGAGACTGCATGATACAAGTGGTGGTGGTGCAGGCTAAAGAGGGGTGGTGAAGGCTAATGAATGACAACGTGTGGGAGGTCTGGAGTCAGAGTACTACAGCACAGAAACAGGCCCTTCGGCCCATCTAGTCCATGCCACCTGATCTTCTACCTAATCCCATCTGTGTGTACCCAGACCATATCCCTCCAAACCCCTCCCATTCATATACCTATCCAAACTTCTCTTAAACGTTACAACTGAACCCACATCTACTACTTCCGCTGGCAGCTCGTTCCACACTGAGTGAAGAAGCCCCGCCCCCTCAGATTCGCCTCATATTTCACTTTTCACCCTAAACCTATGTCCTCTACTTCTAGTCTCATCCCTCAATTTTGCATACCTCTAAGATTTCCCCTCATTCTCCTGCACTCCAGAGAATAAAGTCCTAACCTATTCAACCTTTCCCTATAACTCAGGTCCTCACGTCCTGGCAACATCCCTGCGAATTTTCTCTGCACTCTTTCAAGCTTATTGATATCTTTCCTGTAGGTAGATGACCAGAACTGCACACAGTACTCTAAATTCGGCCTCACCAATATCTTGAAAAACTTCAATATAACATCCAAACTCCTGTACTCAATACTCTGATTTATGAACGCCAAAGTGCCAAAACTCTCCTTACAACTCTATCTACCTGTGACACCACTTTCAAGGAACTGTGGATCTGTATTCCCAGGTTCCTTTGTTCTACCGCACTCCTCAGAGCCCTACTAGGAGACAATGAATGCAATCTGAAATTACCAGAAAAAGGAGAGAAAATAAAGTTGTGAATGGTGGAAACTGAAACAACTGGTTGTGTAAAATCATCGAACACTAATTTCAGAAGGTATATGCGCCTTTTGGAGAAGAGCTGCTGCCTTTTGGAAAAGAGCTGCTGTTCCTCAAGCTTGCATTGAGCTTTGTTGGAACAGTTTAGGTACCAAACACTGTCTACCCAAAGCAAGGGCAGAATTCCTCGTGTTTTAATCTTTCATCTCACCAGCCTTCACATTCAAAGGATCATTTTCCATAATTCTGATATCTCATTCAGAATTCTAATGCCACACACAATTTCCCTCCTTTCTCAGCATTAAGGAGGGACTTTTCCCTCTGGAAAGCCATTGTTCACTCTTTCATCTACACTAATATCCTCTCGCCTTCACAGAAGATGTCACACCTATCCTTTAACCTCCAAACTTCCAATTATCCAGGGCTCTAAAATAGTCCTTCCAGGTGAGGCAGGGATTTCCTTGCACTTCTGCCAGCTGAGCACATTGCATTCAAATACTTACAACGTGGTCACCTCGACACAAGAGAAACGACATACAGATTGGTGAACACTTCAAAATACCTTCAGTTATCCCTCTAGACTCAATGAATTCAACCAATCTGGATAATTCTGCATTGCAGCCCTGTGCCTCACATTTCCAGCCCTCTGATTTCTTGCACTTTCCTTTTCCAGCAATTTGTTCATTCATCTTTTTACACCTCCTCCAGCAACACCTTTTACTGTTTGCTTGCCTTTATCACCCTCTCAGCCAGCATCACCACCACTTGCATCATTCAGTCTCTCCTGGTTGCACCCTATCACACACCTTCTATTTCGTCCTCCTCGCCTTTCTCTGCACTTTAAGACTCCACTTATTTTTTTTTTAAAAGCTTTGACCAATTCTGTTGAAAGGAATAAAACTGAAACATTAACTTTATCTTTCCACAGATGCTGCCTGACCTAACAATTTACAGTATTCTGTTTTTTTATGGTAGTGTAGCGGTTAGCGTAATGTTATTACAACGCCAGCGACCGAGGTTCAATTCCTGCCGCTGTCTATAAGGAGTTTGTATGTTCTCCCCGTGTCTGCGTGGGTTTCCTCTGGGTGCTCTGGTTTCCTCCCACTTTCCAAAGACATATGGGTTAGGAGCTGTGAGCATGCTATGCTGGCGCTGGAAGCGTGGCGACACTTGCGGGCTGCCCCCAGCACATTCTCAGTAACACAAAAAGATGCATTTTACTGTATGTTTCAATGTACATGACTAATAAATATCAAAAAAAATTTTAAATCATAGTTTCTTTCATGACATCCTCTGTGCCTGATCTCTGTAACCTTCAAGTCTTACTATCCTCCAAACCCTTTGTACTGCTCCAGTTGCTTCACCATTGGCAGCTGTACCTTTAGTTGCATGAGGCTCACTGACAAAAATTCCCTCCTTAAGCCATCTACCTCTCCCTCCTCAAGCCATCTACCTCTCCCTCCTCTTTTCAGGTGATTTATAAAACTTCTTCCTCAAGCATGGTTCACCTCTTCCAATACCCTCCCATGTGATTTAGTGTCAGACTTCGTTTGGTAATGCTGCTGCAAGTCACCTTTAAGACCCCCAATTCTAATCTATTTTCATGTGTACACTTATAGAAAAAAGATAATGCTTTACTTGCCATTACTTTTATGTTTTTATGAAGATCCAAGATCAAAAACTATAGCCATACTTGACAATACAGTATATTACTCAGCTGTTATTTTAAAAACATTTTTAAACTTTGAGCAAATATGTTCTTAAAAACAAATAGTGCCAACATGCAAATCATCACACATTTTTTCATATTTTACATGTTCCCTCTGGATAGGAAGTACTCTCCACCAACATCCATCTCTCACATGCCTTAGCTAACCAGAAAATTCTTTATTTAGATCTCGCGCTGAAAGAAGCCTGATTAATCCAGTTTCAAATTCCACTTGGATGGTTCATACTGGCTAATAATTATTCTGAGGAAATATTTTCTCTGATTATTTCTGTAAGCACTTAAGTGCTGGGAATACATTGCATTTAACAGGAAGTGACTGGTAAGAGAAATAAATTTTGTGAGCAGTGAGTTTCGGTTAGCAAGCTGCGATTGCATCGCAAATGCTTTGTCACTGGATTGAAGCAAAGGCAGTGATTTTACACAAAAGCACAAGTAAAATAGGAGCAGGAGGAGGCCATTTGGCCCCTCATTCCTGCTCCAGCAATCAGTAAGATATGGTTGATCTTTTATCTCAGCACCATGTTCATACAATGACATATAATCCCATTTTTCCCTTACCATCGAAAAGTTTAGCAATGTCTACTGGATATATCCAGTGACCGAGCCTCCACAGGCTTCCAAAGATTCACTACGCTTTGAGTGGAGGCAATTCTTCTCTTTGCCTTGATTGGCTGGTACCGTATTTTGACACTGGTTCTGGACATCCCATTCAGGAAAATATCAATGCTGCATCTACCCTGTCCGGCCCTTGTTTCCGATCAGCCTTCTGTTGCTTTTACTATCAATGTACATTCAAAACTAACAGTCATAAGCAGAGTCTGCTCATCTTAATGTGGCAGTGGATGGGTGTGTGCATCATGGTGAGTGAAATGTCAAGTTACCAAAGTACTGGTATAAAGTACTGCTCTAAGAAATAATGTTCACCTGTGAGCACAATTATCCTGCGATTGTAACTGCCTTCCAATTGTCAACATTTTTAAAAGAGCATAATTTTAAATAACCAGCTGTTGAAGCATTCAACACAAATGCACTTAGACATGGAGCTTTATCAGAGTACAAGGTGCAGTGCTAGCTGTATACCACATTTTTATAGCTCGCAATTTCAGAACACAATCCAAGCTTTAAAACAGCAAGCATCATACTCTTCATATTGGTTTGAGCATATACAGACAAGATTCTCTGCTTTTTGTACTTTGAGGCACTTGTGTAGTAACTATCCTCTCTATTCACAACTAACAGAGGCACTTTTTCATTTCAGGTGGTCCTTAAGGATTGATGATGACTTGCTTTCATGGCAGCTCTTCCAAACCATGAGCTTTTTGCATGGTTTGAGGCCTTAACCTTAAAAACACATCTTTCCTATTTCTTTTTACGGGGCACTAATAGCATAATGAATGCATGAGATGTACACATCACATTGCCGTAATGTTGGATTTGAGGCTAGTGCAATAACATTCACAGAAATATGCACAGGATGACTTAATGCAAAACTGTATTTGCTAAGCAGTAGTGGTGGAGGTTTCTTTAGTGAGGGGAACAAACAGGCACTTCTGCAGCTGAGAGTGAGACTCCAGATTGGTACATTGCCTCCCTGATGCCAGGGTCAAGGATGTCTTGGACTGGGTACAGAACATTTTGGGGGAGGGAGAACATCCAGAGGTCATAGTAGATGTTAGTACTAACGACATCTGCCACAGTTGGATCGGCTGCCTTGCAGCTCCAGTGACCTGGGTTCGATCCTGAGCTCTGTTGCTGTCTGTGTGGAGTTTGCAGCTTCTCCCTGTGACTCTTCTTCCACATCCTAAAGATGTTCCATTTGGTTACCAGGTGAGTGTAACCTGGAATCTAGGTGGCTGACAGTAGGATCAGAGGTGATTTAATGGGAATGTGAGAGAGAACAGGTTACCAGGGTGAAGTCCTGCAGAGTGAGTTGAGGGAGTTTGGCAGAAGTTTAAAAAGCAGCACACACAAAATGCTGGAGACCTCAGCAGGTCAGGCAGTGTCTATGGAGGGAAATAAACAGTTGACTTCTCGGGTCAAGACCCTTCATCAGGACTGGGAAGGAAGAGGGTAGAAGCCAGAATAAGAAGATCGCGGAAGGGGGAGGAGCACAGGCTGGCAGGTGATGGGTGAGTCCAGGTGAGGGGGGGAAGATAAGTGGGTGGGGGAGTGGGCATGTAAGAAGCTGAGAGGTGATAGGTAAAAAGAGACAAATGGCTGGAGGACGAGGAATCCGGTAGGAGAGGACAGTAGACCATAGAAAAAAGGGAAGGAGGTGAGGGAATAGATGGCAGGTCATGAGGGTGGGGAAGGGGAAAGAGAATGGGTGAGGGGGGTACAGGAATGAGGGAAGACAAAAGGGGAGGGGGGGGCAAAGGAGGGGAGGGGTTACCGGAAGTTAGAGAAATCAATGTGACCACCAGGGTTGTAATCTTGGGATTACTCCCTGCGCCATGTGCTGAGGAGGATAGGACTATTCAACATGTGGCTGAAGAGCTGGTGTAGGAGGGAGGGTTTTGGGATCATTGGGATTGCTTCTGAGATAGGCGGGACCAGTACCAGAAAGGCAGATTGCACCTAAAGTGGTGCTCACTCTGCTCGAGAGGGTTTTAACTCATTCGGTGGGGATGGGAAGCACAGTATCAGTGCAGCATGTAGGGAGAACAATGTGGAGGATAAATCAAGTCCAGCGGGCAGTGCGGACCGAGGCAGGTTAGGGAGCATGGGAGAGCTGACTGGCTCATTTATTATAATGCAAGGAGCCTCAAAGATAAGTCAGATGAGCTTACAGCATGGATCAGCACTTGGAATTATGATGTTACTGCAAATCACAGAAATATGGTTGAGAGAAGGGTGGGACTGGTAGCTTAACGTTCTGGGGTACAGAAGTTTCAGATGTGACGGGGGGGGTGCAAAAGAGGAGGAGCTGCATTATTGATTAGGGAGAACATAACGACATCTGATGAGGCCATATGGGTAGAATTTGAAAGGGGTAATCAATTTTTTTGGGGTTATACTATAGGCCTCCCAATAGTCAGTGAGAATTAGAACAGATATGTAAGCAAAGAGCAGAAAGGTGCAAGAACAATAGAGTTATGGTCAAGGGGTATTCTAAACTTTCCCCATATTGGCTAGGATTGCCTTAGTGCAAGGGGATTTGATAGGACAGAATTTTTCAAGCGTGTCGAAGACAGTTTTTTGGGACAACATGGAGACAAGATTTCTTATTAGCCACATGTGAAATGCATCTTCGCATATAATGTTCTGGGAGCAGCCCGCAAGTGTCGCCGCACTTCCGGCGCCAACATAGCATGCCCACAACTTCCTAACCCATGTCTTTGGAATATGGGAAGAAACCCACACAGAAACGGGGAGAACGTACAAACTCTTTACAGACAATGGCTGGAATTGAACCCAGGTCGCTTGCACTGTAATGATGTTACGCCAACCGCTACGTCCTAATAGAGATGGGGTAGTACTCGACCTTAAACTGGGGAGGTGGTTGGAGTGTCGGTGGGGGATAATTTTGGGAATAGTGATCATAATTCTGTAGGTTTCTATATAGCTATGGAAAGGGATAAGATTGGTCCTCAATTTAAGGTCTTAATTTGGGAGAAGGCTGATTTCAATAGCACAAGAGAGGACTTGGCGCAAGTAGATTTAGGACATAGAACAGCATAGCAACTGGAACAGGCCTTCTAGTCCACAATGTTGTGCCAAACTAATTAAGCCAATTTCTGCCTGCACATGGACAATATATCCCTCCATTCTCTGCATATCCATGTGCCTGTCTAAAAGCCTCTCAAGTGTCTCTATCTTATCTGCCTCCACCATCACCCCTGGCAGCACATTCCAGGCACCCACCACTATGTATAAAAAAAACTTGCCCTGCACATCTCTTTTGAACTTTTCCCCCTCTCACCTTAAATGTATGCTCACTAGTATTAGACATTTTGACTCTGGGAATAAGATACTGGCTGTCTACTCTATCCATGCCTCTCATGGCTTTATAAACTTCTATCAGGTCTCCCCTTAGCCTCTCCCACTCCAGAGAAAAGAACCCTAGCTTGTTCCAACCTCTCCTTCTACCACGTCCTCTAATCTAGGCAGCATCCTGGTAAACCTCTTCTGCACCCTCTCCATACTACATTTGTAAGATGCTTGCAGATAAAACCACAGATAACAAGTGGGAGTCTATTAAAAGAGAGTTAGTAAGAGTTCAGGCCAGCATGTTCCAGTAAGGGTGATAGACAAAGCTGGCAAGATTAGGGAACCTTGGATGACAGAGGACAGTGGAAGTGCAGTCAGGAAAATTAAAGAAACAAATGGCAGGCACAGGCAACTGAGATCGAAGGAGTCTCTTGAGGAGTATGGAGTGTGAAAGAGAAAACTTAAGAAAAAACAATTAGGAAGGCAAAACGGGGCCAGAAAATATCCTTGCAAGTAAGATTCAGGAGCATCCCAAAACATTCTATAAGAACATTAGGAGCAAGACAGGGAAAGAGGGGTCCCCTTATGGAACAAAAAGATAATTTTGGTGTTAACCAGGTGACATGGATGAGGTCCTAAATGAATACTTCTCATCTATATACATCAAGGAGAAGGACATGGAAGATTGAGAGTGGATAATGTGGGTAATCCAGAGCTGGTTTAAAAAAAAGTGTTAGATGTCATGGAAGTCATGAAGGTTACAAATCCCCAGGGCTGGTTGAGATCTATCCCAGGTTGCCATGGGCAGCAAGGGAGGAGACAGCTGGTGCCCTGATGGAGATTTTTTACATCTTTATCAGCCAAAGACAAGATACTAGGAGACTGGCAGATATCTTACTTAAGAAGGACCACAGGGATAATAAGCCAGAGATCTGCAGGCTGGTGAGCCTGACATCTGTGGTATGGAAATTATTGAAGAAATTCCTAAGGCGCAGAATTTACATTAATTTGGAAAGGCAGAGGCTGATCAGGGCTAGGCAGCATGGCTTTGTCACTGATTTGATTGAGTTTTTTTTGAGGTGGTAACTAAGAATAATCATGAAGGCGGATTCAGGTTAGTTCATTGTCATATACACCAGGGTGCAATGAAATTCCTTGCTCGAGTGAAGCTCGCAGAGTAAACAGTATACATGGTAATAATATATACAACAATAAGTACAGTGATGAGTGCAAAACAATGGAATGGTGCAAGGATAGTAGTATATACAAAGTAATACAGTATACATTGTCTATATGGATTTTAGTAAGATATTTGACAAGGTCCTGCTTGGCAAGCTGGTCCAGAAGCTTAAGGCACATGGGATCAGAAGTGAGCTGGCTAATTGGATCCAAAATTAGCTTGGTGATAGGAGGCAAAGGGTAGTGGTGGAAGGATGCTTTTCTGATTGGAAATCTGTTACCAGTAGTGTGCCACGGGGATCAACACTGGGACCCCTGTTGTTCAATGAGACCATTAACATTTGCACCTGATAGTATACTTGTATCTCCTTACTACGTGTATTCATTTGAAGTCATGGACCATCACTGCAACGGTCCAAGACAGCATCTTTTGAAACATTAACACATGTAGGCTGAGTTTCAGTATTATTCTGAAATTTAAGAAGAAAACTGTATTCATCTTTTTGATACAAAGCAATGAGACCTTGGCATAGAATTATTTCATGTTACAGTTTTTACAATAGTGCCATGTTCAAAACAGATCGTATGTTGCTTTAATGCCTACAAGAACCTTGGATTCAAACACTGTAATGAGATTGGAGCATGTTTTGAACATAATAAAACTTTAGTAAACAAAATAACCAGTCAAATATGCTAAGAGTTAAAATTCATCTATTTTGCCTTAAGAAAATCATCCTTGCAATATCTATGAAGTTAGATTTTTGTAGGCCAGTCACATGGTTCCCACATTTTTTTAAGCTTTCCATTAATGTATTAGATCTGTAAATTATATTCAGAGTCAAATTATCCAATGCATACAAGAAGAGATTAGGGAAAAAATACTTCAAGTATTATTGGACCACAGTATGTTTTAATTCAAGCTGGGTGCATGTTAGATTTTAAGAGCAGATAAAGATTTACGATCAGAGCTGGTAGAGAAATGAAGGGTTCTGTAAACTTCCACGATTCCAACCTAGTAAATCATCCCAGCAAAAAAAATGAAGAAAAAATAGACTTCCATTTACATAACTCTCTTGTCACCTTTAGACTTCAAAATGATCTACAGTCAATAACATACTTAAGACTGTAGTCACTGTTGTCATATAGAAAAAAAATCCTATTATCTACCTTGTGCTTGTCCATCTCCTCTGTTGGAATAACTTGACCCATCAGATTCACAATCCTATTTTGTCAAGTGGGATTCAATGTTCCCCCCGACAATTATCTGTTCAGTTTGGGTACTTCCATGTTAATTTTTGAGCTGCCACTGTTTTCTCATTCAAGAGTACTGTTATTAACTAACTTGTTGCAAAAATCAAGTGACAACAACTGGGTGGGTTAGAATTAGTTTGTAACTAAAGAACTAATTTATGATATTACCACTTCTATTTTACTTGAGAAGTTTGCAAACGAAGATTTGAACTATTCATACAAACCATGTGTTTTCCCTCAGACACAGGAGGAGGCTGTTACCAGTAATCCTAGCATTGTGATCACAAATGGCTCCTACACAAAGGAGCTTGGCAAGACACTTCAAAGAGCAGTTACAAGTCAACCACATTGCTATGAGTCTGGAAGCCAGACCAGAGGAGGACAAAAAGTTCTCTTCCCTGAAGAAAATTAGCAAACTGCATTAATGGCAATCCAGAGGTTTCAAGTTGCAATTACTGATACTAACTTTTTATTTCCAGTTTTATTAACCACTCTAAAATTCCCCAGCAGGATTTGAACCCACTTCTCTGAATAGTTCACATTGCAATTTCAATAGCTTATCTACTATGTGACTGTACCCAATTTAGTTTCAGATTTATTTACACAACAGTTCCTGTTCAGAGACACAAGCAGACAGCCCAGGTTCCTTGCGGAATTGGTTTTACATTGTTTGGCTGCTGCTGAAATGGAATTCATAATATTCAAGCTACCCAAGTGAGAAGATCTCTCTCAACAGAAAAATCTTAAAGGTTTAGACTTTAAGGAGAGAATTCCTGCTGTAGTACTTCGATTACAATAATATAGTATTAAATTTGCACCCTGATGTCACTCAGATCCCACTGCATACCAGGACACTACACTGAACTTCTAATTGCAAGTCAAACAGTGAGTGGCAACAAAAAACAAACTGCTGGAAGAACTCAGCAGGTCAGGCAGCATCTGTGGTGGGAAATGGAGTCGACGTTTTGGGTCAAGACCCTTCATCTAGACTGACCTGAAGCATCGACTGTCTATTTCCCTCCACAGATGCTGCCTGACCTGCTGAATTCATCTAGCAGTTTGTTTTTTGCTCCAGATTCCAGCATCAGCAGTCTCTTGTCTCCAGTGAGTGGAAATATATTGATTACTCTGAAATGGCAAGGGATTCTCATGGAAAGAGAATAGCATGTATAGAGCAGATTGGAACCATTTAGTGCTGTACTCAAAAATTTTCCAGTTTCTCATTTCATTTGAGTTCTGTCCTGCCCCAGATATACAGTGTTTTAGCAACTGAGCAGACTACAACTTTAAATCATTAGACAGGGAGTGAACATCTGTCAAAGTCCATTTAGATTGCAAGTCATTTCTCAATGAGCTAATTTCATCTCCTCACTTCAATCAGATTTAAATATTTTCATCTCAGGCTAAATACTCCCACTTCCATTACCCCAAGTGATAGCATCACTCCCTCACATGTCTATTATTGGGAGAGTCTCAGTGGAATCCCAGGAACATCTGTACATAACTGACTACATTTATTTTGCCACTGTCTAAAATTTCAGTTTTTTCCTGGGATTTGTAACTTTAGAGACCACTGGTGTCCTCGTTCAATTCATTCTCTGGAAAATGACAATAGACGTATCTGAACAACAGCAGATACAAGGGCAGGTTTGTACTTCTCCATTGAAGCATCACATTCTACCAATTAAATTTTAAGTACGTGTACAATCTGAATAAATTCCCCAACAATTTCTTCATAATTCACTTTAAGAAGTGCCCTGGTAACATTAAAGAGTATTTTAAACTCACACGTTTACTTCCAAGATTGTGGCTTCAAATCCTTCTCTTGAAACTTGAACAGAACAATCTCTGGGACACCAGCTGTGGGACTGCTGCACTGTCATCAGTGCTGTGTTTTAAAGAAGGTGGCAAATAGATGTCCTGTCTGCTCTCAGACAGATGTCAAATACCTCATGGAATTTGATTGAAGAAAAGCAGAGCTCTTACCCTAATTTACTATCTACTTTTGCATAGGCTCGATAGGCCGAATAGCCCGTCCTGTTATAACCTATGATTATTAAGTTGCTCTATATGGGATCTTGCTGTGTATAGTTTGGCCATTGTATTCCCTACATTCCAACAGTGCCTCCAAAAAGCTGCTCACTAGTTGTGGAATGGGCTTCCCCCTAAAGAAACTTTAAAGGGGTCGATTGAATTCATTTCGTTATTATAGTTCGCAGCTTAAATATCAGGGCATTTTACATTGAGATTTCATAAAGTTATTGTGCACTAATTGGGTGCAACATATTTCACTGTTCACCCCGGGGGGGGGGGGGGGAGAGGTACTAAGGCGGAAGCGCACTGAGCGCCCTCCACTTAATCCACATCACTATCCCAAACGATAAGGAAGAACATTTTACTTACCATCGGGAGCCGACTGTGACAGAGTCTGAGGCTGAAATTTGTGATCAAAGGTTAGATTCAATAATCCAGTTCCCTCCGCAGAGGCGACGTCCGGCTCGGAGGTGAACTTGCTGTGGATCTCGTTGGACTCCAGTTCGCCGAGTTCAACATCCATCTCAGGCAAGAACTGGAGCCTGCAGGTGCAATGGGGAGCAAGGAATCCCCGCTCTCGGTCCGAGTTTAAAACACTCTCGTTGTAAATTGAAGTAGAATGTCTAGACTTAGAATCCACCTCCAGTTAACAGGCAAGAATGCACTAGCCTCCCTCAAAGCAACAGTTCTGCCACGTACACTCACTCTAACACCAGGGTGTGGCCACGACACTCAATTCAACAGAAACCAATTTAGCCCTGAGTCCGGCGAGCGGCGCATGGATTTAAAACGCATCAATGGTCGGCGAAACGCTGGAATACCCCCCTTGCTGAGATCACAATAGGGCAGCTTATGACCTATCAGACGAATCCGAAAACAAAGTTGGCCAGTCATTAAAGAAACACAAACTCTTAATGCTGATTGCCTACAAGGGGAGCAGAATATTAGACGTGGTGCGTAACTGCTAAATGGAAGTTTTGTAACCTCTGAGCACCGAGAATCGATTCGAACTAATATTTAATTTATGGCAAATGCGCGTGTTCCCTTATGTACAGTGGCACTGAGTAATTTCTGTTTTAAAACAAGTGACTTTATTTACGCATGAAGTCATCCTTATGAGTATGTGGATATTCTCTCAGTTCATGGCTGAACACAGTCTGGCACGGATTTACAAAGGCTCAATCTGTTGCATGTTAGAAATAAATATCATATCTAAATTTCCAGTGCAGCATTTTGTGCATTCAGTGCCTTTGGTTTGGTTGAGGTGTGATTCTCAGCTACCCTCCAGTATGGGCGAGGAATATTCTTCTGTGTTGTAAAATCCAGTTTTAATGTTATTAAAATGTCAATTGGAACTTTTGGTTTGATTAAAAGGTGAACGAAATAGGGTTATAAAGCTCTGATATGAGGTCAGCTATCTAAAACATAGAACGTTACAGCACAGTACAGGCCCTTCGGCCCACAATGTTGTGCCAACATTTTATCCTACTCAAAGATCAATGTAATGCTTCCCTCCCATATAACCCCCCATTTCTCTATCATTCATGTGTCTATCTAAGAGTCTCTTAAATGTCCCTAATGTATCTGCCCCCACAACCTCTGCCAGCAGTGCATTCCATGCACCCACCACTCTGTGTAAAAAAACTTACCCCTGACATCCCCCCCATACCTTCCTCTAATCACCTTAAAATTACATCCCCTTGTGTTAGTCATTGTCACCCTGAGAAAAAGTCTCTGAATGTCCACTCGATCTATGCCTCTTATCATCTTGTACACTTCTATCAAGTCACCTCTCATCCTCCTCCTCTCCAAAGAGAAAAGCCCTAGCTCACTCAACCTATACTGATAAGACAACTTAACCTGTTGACTCTGTCCTTCTCCTGTTGAATGCTTCCATTATTTTCCAGACCCTGGATTTTACCTTCTATTGATGCATTAACCGATGCTGTGTTTAGCACAGATGCCTATTCTGGCCAGGGGAACATAAGAATGAGGGACAGGAATAGGCCATCTGGCCCTTTGATCCTGGTTCATCATACATTAAGATCCTGGCTGAGCTTGTACAGCACCTTTTCCTGTGCTATCCCCATAAGGAATTTCAGCCTTGTTTCTGTGGAAGAGATGCATATTTTGTAAATTCGTTTGCGGAATGTGGGTGCCATTGACATGCCCATTCCTAATTGCCCTTGAGATGATGGTGAACAACTGCCTTTCTGAACCGTTGCAAACCCTGTGTTAAATGTACTCTCGTGTGGCTGTGCCTATGGACTTACAGGATGTAGATCCTATGATGTTGAAGGAACAGCGATACATTTCCTCCTTTACGATAGTGTGCAACATGATAGCGGTGGCATTTCCAGGTGACTCCTGCCATTGTAGAGGGCAAGGATTCACAAGATGCTGTTTAACAAGCCTTAACAAATTCCTACTTCCACAATATGTTGATGGAAAGGAGTGAAGACACAAGGTGAAGGGTTGCAAGTTAACCACATGGGTTGTTCTGTCCTGGATGATGTTGAGCTTCGTGAATCTTATTGAAATGCTTTCTATCAAACTCCTGACTGATGGTTTTGGCTTTGGAGAGTCAGGAGGAGAGACCTCACCAAGAATACATCGCCTCAAACCTGTTCTCCTGATAACAGTAGGCATGCTTTTGATGGTGAGGCCTTGGTTCCAGAGTCCAGGTACAGGAGGCTCATTCCCCCACTCTACTGCCCACAGCAGCAACTCCAAGGCTCACCTCAAGCCCCACCTGCTAACCCAAGGCCACCACCTTCAGCCAAACCCCACCCAATCTGGCCCCTTGCTGAGGGAACACCACTCATGGGGCTTTTGGCACTGGTCAGTGAAAGGGAGGGCTTGGGGAGAGTGGGAGAGTGTGGGGTTTCGTGGAGGTAAGAAGAGAGAAAGTGTGGAGGGTCTCAGGAGAGATTTTACTGAAAAATTTGCATTCCTCCAAATCTAGTTTCCAGCACCTTTGACTTCCTTTGCTCTCCCATAGGCAGCTGTATGTCTAGGCCCTAAACAATGGGCTCCTTCCTACTATCTCACTTTCTCCATATCTCTTCTTGAAGGCATCCCAAAATCTACCTCTTTAATCCAGCTTTTGTTCACCTGCCCTAATAATTCTTTCTCTGTCTTGGTGCTGATTATTTTGTCTCTTAACATCCTTATGAAGTGGCTTGTAATGTAAATGGAGGTTGTTGAAGTTAATGGAAATTGAACGCATTCATTGCTTATTGTCTATTTCAGTGAAAGTCATTGCCCATTTGAAATAAATGGTTAAAGCCCTGGGCTAGGTTGATGGATGAAGCAATATCCCAGTGCTAAATGTTTATCTGCTTGGTTAACTCTAAATTTGGACAGAGAAAAAACATCTCTAAAATAAGATTGGGCTCAGTGGGAGTTAAAGGTGGTAGGCAGAAAATTCAAGATTGGGGTACTTAACTAGTCAGCAAGATGCCAGCCAGTGTTATGGTGAGGAGAGGTGGATGCATGGGGCTAAAGTCAAAGGAACAGAGAATTCGTGTGGGGTGTAGAAATGCAGGAAGTTAGAAGTGTCAAGAAGGTCAGGCCTTGAAGAATAGCTGGAGAATGAATGGCTAGTCAGGAGATCTTTGGAATACTGAAGTATAGAGGTGACAAAGGCATAGATATGTGTTCAAATTATAGAACTACTCAGTCAAAAAATGAAGGACAATGTTGAATCTAAAGCAGTCTAAATAGATCCAGGATGTATTTCATTGGACATATTTGGAAGAAATAGGGATTTCCATTTATAGCATTAATGTTGCTAAGTGTTACACATTATTGACTTTAAGTCGATGGTTGAAAATGCAGCTCATGGATAATGTACTTGGTCATGTTCAATAAATGAGAAATGAATATAAAATCTGCTGAGACCAAGCAGGAGGTACCAGAAGATTGTGCCCACTATTACTCATTATATGTTACCAAGAAATAATTTTACAAATAAATCCAGATTTTATCTCTCTAATGTTTAAGAACTCCATTAAGTTCTGCTGCAGGCACTAGTAAGAATTGGCCTGAAAATACATTACAGTGAATAAAAATATACAGACTAAAATAAATTAAACATCCATCAACTAACAGCATTCTCTGAACTCAAAGGCATTTTGTGGTGTGCATTCTGGAAGGCCTTAACGTCACCAATAACAGTTAGAAAGGTCCTTTCTATTTAAAGACTGCTTGAAAGTATGACTCCATTATAAGGTAACATTTCCTTCCTTTAGTTCTCCACAGATCATGTAACTATATGTGGAGACCAATTCTACCAGAATATGAAAGTGTAGCTGATGCATTACTAAACAGTCAGCAAAAAGATAAGGTAGGTTAATTCTTTGGCTGTAGGTCTTCAGCAGTCAAAGTAAGCAAATGTGATCAGGTGAACAGCAAAGGGGAGAAGCAAATAAAATTTGCCATTCATAGAAAGGAAGTTAATATGATAAATGAACTGTAAACTTGTATATTAACAACTTCAATATTAAAGTAGCATAGCACTTCAATGTTAACGTCGGTGACAGGTTGGAGGTCAGATGAAGGCTGTCCAATCTATCCTCCCCTCTCCACTGCTGGTCTCAGCTCTGAGTCCAGGGGCAATGGGAAAAGCAAACATATGGCAAAGGAAAGACCTAGATATTATTCATGGTAAGATAAAGGCAAGAAAAGTGTAGGCAAAAACAGCAGGTGGAGATTGCGTAAAATGAAAACTCATTAATGCCAGAAGCACAGAAGTAGATTACCAGACCCAAAAACTTACAATAACAAACCCTGCACATGATCCTATAGCCAGTGATGTGTTCTGACATAGAGGTTGTATCCAAAATGTCAGCTTATCTCTCCTTATACAGGGCTTTGAGATAATCACCCATAACTCCATCAAGGGTGGTCTGAAGAAAATTGGGTACAAGGCAAACATCTGACTCTACAACATTTAAGTATTGAGACCAGAAGATGGGAAACTCTTTCTGACGCTTGAGTTGAACATGTTTAGAACAAGGGAAAGTAAAAGTAAATGCAGGGGAAGTGAAAAACAGTAGTGTGGGAACAGAATAAAAGATTAAATGACAAGCCAGAAAAAAAAGATGAAGGTGCTCCAAACATTGGATTGGGTTGGAGTGAAAATTGACAATGTGGAACGCATTCAAAATGCAATTGGTGAGACCAATTAGCTTTAAGGTATAGGTGGCTGAAATTTGGACAAGACTTGGAAATTAATGATTCTAGTTATAATATTTTCAAAGGATATAGTGAGTGTGAAAAAGGAAGCAGTGTAACTAAGTTAATAAAGGATTTTATCAGTTCACTAGAGTGTGGGGATGATTAAGGAGTCTGCAGTATGAACAGTACAAAATCAGTTGGCCTAACTAACCTTTCCAACACGATGATGTTTTTAGTATCATAGTCCCCAACATTCCCATGCATCAGGAGCTGTGCAATTTCCAGGGAGAGGTAAGTACTAAGTATTAAAAAAATAACTTATTTGTTAAGGAAAATTGGAAAATTCTCAGAATCCTAAAATCAGTCCAGGGCAACCTTACTTTGCAATTATCTTTTGATGATTTGATTTCTGTCCCAGCCAGGTTCCCTTTGAACCTTTAAAATGTTAAGCAATAAATCTTTGCTCATCACAAGTTAGCTGTTTAATCTTCAGGGTCAATGGATTCATGACAAAATGAAAACTTCCTGCTGTCAAAATCCATTTTTCCCCAAAGGTAACATGTACACAAAACCAATGGCATTCCTTCTTCTATCCAACCAAAACAATCTGTCTACAAGCACAATGCTGTCCTAATCCCCTTTATTATTTTCAGGGAGAATTTGTTTAAATGAACCAGAAAAAGGGGCAGAACAATTGGAAGAAAGTGAGGTAGTGAAATTAGCTTTAGAATACGCCCTCACCAAGCAAGCAGCCAAACAGTGCTGTGGATGACAGTTCCTTTGCTCCTTTAGTTCAAGGTGGGGTAAAGTGGAGAAAACAGACTGTTAATGGAAAAGGGCAGTAATGTGGTAAGTTGCAGGAAAATCAAGCAGACCTGTAATCGAACATTCTATTCAGTAAGCTATTTATCTATATTACATCTGGAATGGGTATGTTGGCAGTGGCTGAAGGAGAGGTGGGTTTCCATTTTAAAACCTTTTCTCAGAACACAGTTCTAAGGGGGAGCAGTTTCAATTGGTGATGCTTTGCTTGGATTGTTGGCTGGTTTTTATTTGTTTATAGAACTGGCGCACTGCCTTGTTTTCAGTGTTTTACTGTATTTAAGTTGTCTCATTGAGATAATTCTTACTATCATTCCACTCCATTCAGTTTTCATAGAATTACATAGGATATACGGCACAGAAACAGAACATAAGACCCAAGCAATCCGTGCTGTACCTTATGCTCCACTCCAGCCTTGTCCCATCTCTCCTCATCTAAATCCAATACTGTAACCCTGTACCCTTCTCTCTCATGTGCTTGTCCACCCTCCCATAAATGATCAATATTATTGGCTTCACCTACTCTCTGTGACAGTGAGTTCCACAGATCACTCTTGTTCTATCTAACAGCTGGCCACATATATAAAAAAAAGACAGTAAAGATTATGAAATGTTCTTTTAAAAATGTTTTCATATTTTATAATAGCATTATTTCGTATTCGTATAGATTAAATAGTATTATGCGTTAACTTCTTTTAAGTGCAGTGCTAATTGTAGAGGCAATTAAGATAATGATTTACTTAAAATCTATTGCACCAAAGCCCCTTTCAATGTTTGCAAAATCATAGATTATCTTCTGAGTGAATTTTATTAATTATGCATATTTTGTAGTTCCAACTCCCAATTAAGCAGTCTTCTTATTTCCATTATCTGCAGTTATACAATCGTACCTTACAAAAGAATTTTAGAAAATGACTCTCAAGAGTTTACATACTTTGCAAAAATTAAATCCAAAATCTATTTCAGTGAATCTTGTACTTCATTCTTCTTAAAGCTGTTATGGATAAATCCCAGATCAGGACACCTGCATCAGTTTGTACCTCCAGATTAAGATAACTGCAAGTTTATGGGAATATTGGTTTTAGTTTTAAGACAATAAAAACTTATGTGGCTAAATGCCACTTTGCTTTCCTTCGCTAACACTCCGGTAAAGTGCCATGTGGTGTTTCTGCTGCATTAAATGTACTATATAAACAGAAGTTCTTCTTCTTGTTTGCAAGTGCAAAACCTTGCCCCTGGAGAGAGTAAGCTGGGTTGTATAAATCCTGCAAAATTTTATGAGTAGCTTGGGTGTGCTGTGTAATGAACCGGAGGTGATTAGGGAACTAAAGGTAGAGGAACCACTGGGAACCAGTGATCACAATATGATTGAGTTCAGTTTCAAGTTTGAGAAGGAGAAGCTGATAACTGGTGTATCGATATTTCAGTGGAACAAAGGAAATTACAATGGTATGAGAGAAGAGTTGGCCCAAATTGATTGGAAGAGTAAGCTAGCTGGAGGGACGGCGGAGGAGAAATGGAGGGAATTTCTACAGGAAATAAGGAAAATGCAGGATAGATATATTCCAAGAAAAAAGAAGGTTTTGAATGGAAAAAAGGCACAAATGTGGATAACGAGAGAGGTGAAGGCTAAAATAAAAGCAAAAGGGGCGGCGTACAAAGAAGCAAAAATTAGTGGGCAAACAGAAGACTGGGGAGCTTTTAAAAACCTGCAGAGAGAAACTAAGAAGGTCATTAGGAAAGAAAAGATGAATTATGAAAGGAAGTTGGCGGATAACATTCGAAAGGATACTAAGAGTTTTTTTAAATACATAAGGAGTAAAAGAGAGACACGGGTTGATATAGGACCAATTGATAACGGTGCAGGAGGTATTGTAATGGACGATAGAGAGATGGCAGTGGAATTGAATGAATATTTTGCATCGGTCTTCACCGTGGAGGACATCAGCAATGTGCCGGTTAGTCAGGAGTCTCACGAAATGGAACTGAGTTCAGTTAAGATTACTAGGGAGAAGATGCTAGGAAAACTAAATGGGTTAAAGACTGATAGGTCTCCCAGACCGGATGAGGTGCATCCCCGGGTTCTGAAGGAGGTGGCTTTAGAGATAGCAGAGGCATTGGTGATAATTTTCCAGGAATCGATAGATTCCGGCATGGTTCCGGAGGACTGGAAAGTCGCAAATGTAGTTCCGTTGTATAAGAAAGGTGGAAGGCAGCATAAAGGAAATTACAGACCTATTAGTCTGACGTCAGTGGTGGGAAAATTATTGGAATCTATCCTCAAGGATGGGGTTATGGAATACCTAGAGGCGCAAGGCAAGATAGGTCCTCGCCAACATGGTTTTGTGAAGGGAAGATCCTGCCTGACCAACCTATTGGAATTTTTGGAAGAAATCACAGGTAGGGTGGATAAGGGAGAGGCGGTAGATGTTGTGTATTTAGACTTTCAAAAGGCCTTTGATAAGGTACCTCACAAGAGACTGATTAATAAGATGAGAGGTCATAGAATTACCGGTAGGATAGCAGAATGTGTGGAGCATTGGCTGGTTGGCAGGAAGCAAAGAGTGGAAATAAAAGGATCTCGTTCTGGTTGGTTACCGGTTAGTAGTGGTGTGCCGCAGGGGTCGTGTTGGACCACTCCTTTTTACCTTGTACATCAACGATTTGGATAATGGAATAAATGGTTTCTTAGCTAAGTTTGCGGATGACACCAAGATAGGTGGAGGAGTAGGGAGTATTGAGGAGATTGGAAGGTTGCAGAGGGACCTAGACAGTTTAGGAGAATGGGCAAGGAAATGGCAGATGAGATTCGTTGTTGAGAAATGTGCAGTTGTACACTTTGGAAGCAGAAATAAGTGGGCAGATTATTATCTAGAAGGAGAGAAAATTCAAAGTACAGAAGTACAAAGGGACTTGGGGGTACTCGTGCAGGATACCTTAAAGGTTAACCACCAGGTCGGATTGGTGGTAAAGAAAGCGAATGCTATGTTGGCATTCATTTCGAGAGGTATAGTATATAAAAGTAAGGAAGTGTTGATGAGGGTCTACGGGGCACTAGTGAGGCCTCATTTGGAATATTGTGCGCAGTTTTGGGCCCCACATCTTAGGAAGGATGTGCTGACATTGGAGAGGGTTCCGAGGAGATTTACGAGGATGATTCCAGGAATGAAAGGGCTTACATATGATGAGCATTTGTCGGCTCTTGGACTGTACTCAGTGGAGTACAGAAGAATGAGAGGGGACCTCATAGTGACATTTAAAATATTGATAGGAAAGGACAGAGTAGATGTGGCTAGGCTGTTTCCCTTGGTGGGTGAGTCCAGGACCAGAGGGCACAATCTTAGAATTAGAGGGTACAGTTTAACAGAGATGAGGAGAAATTTCTTTAGCCAGAGGGTGGTGAATTTGTGGAACTCCTTGCCACGTACAGCAGTGGAGGCCAGATCAGTGGGGGCATTCAAAGAGGAGATAGATAGATATCTAAATAGTCAGGGTATCAAGGGATATGGGGATAAGGCCGGAAGTTGGGATTAGAATAGGTTTTTTTCTCCCCATTCCCCATTTCTTTTTCCCTTTTCCTTGGAGCAGACTCAATGGGCCAAATGGCCTGCTTCTGCTCCCTTGTCTTGTGATCTTGTGACCCATGAAGCAAAATTTTCAGATGTTCCTGCCTGTTTAGAATAGGGGGCTGTTATTATAGAAGTGATCATACTTCAATTGAACTTTCATGTTGAATTTCCCAGAACACAGTGAAACAACAAACAGAAAACTGGAATTCTTCACTTACAACCCGATAATTTCTACATCTTTTTTTTCATGTAGAATTGTGTACTCTTCTGTGAACTCCTTGACATAAATCACAAAAAAAAGGGACTAACAACTAAGCGCATTAGGCAACATAATGGAATGTACTTGGGAGAACTGTAACTCCTCAATGCTTCCTTTGATAAAACTTCAAACACTATATGCCTTATTAACCTCTTTCTCAACCTGTCCTGCCACTTTCAGTTACTTGTACACACATAACCACAGGTTCTTTGTTCTTGCACCCTGTTTAGAATAATATCCTTTATTCCATATTGCCTCTCCTCATTCTTCCTACCAAAATGCATCATATCACAGCTCTCTGTATTAACCTTTGTCTGCTATGCATCTGCCCATTCCAACAGCCTATTTGCATCTTGATGCAATCTATCACCATCCTCTTCACAATTCGCAAGACTGTCAAGTTTTGTGTCATCTACTAATTTAGTAATTGTGGCTCATACCCTTCAGTCTATGTGATTAACATAGATCAAAAAAAGCAATAGCTCTAACACTGGAAATGCCACTGGTTACTTCCTGCAGTCCAATGAAGAACCATTCACCATAACCCTCTGTTTTTTACATCGCCACCTTCATATTCATGTTTATAATGTCCCTCTTATTGCCATATGTTTCAGTTTTGCTGATAACCCCATTTGGTGGTGCCTTCCATAAGTTAACATGCACTATATTGACTGCTTCACCCTCATAAACTCTATCTGAACACAGGAAAGTGTCCCAATCTCTACTTATAATCAAAGAGCAAAATACAGTAGAAGGTGAAAACCTGAAATAAAACAAAAAATACTGGGAAATCTTAGCAGGGAAGGCAGTATCTGTGGAGAGAGAAACCGAATGAATGTTTCAGATTGAAGACCTTTCTTCAGAATTGGGAAAAGTTAGGGTTAAGATGAGTTTTAAAATGCAGAAAAATGGGGAGGAATGCAGAGAACATATTGAATTCATTTTCGGGTCTGGGAGGCTGTAATGTGCCTGGTCAGAAGATGAGATGTTGTTACATTGAACTTTGGAACAGTGTTGGAACCTGAAGTCAAAGAGGTCAGAGTGGGAGAGGGATGGAAAATTCAGTCACAGCAACCAAAAGCTTGGGTTCACTTCATGTTTCTCATAGCTCTGAGTCTGAACATTCAACCCACCCAACTCTTTGATTGGAGAAGCTCTTCTCCTAGAGCCTGTTGGGATACATGCCATCTCTCTGGCTACACTTTGCAGATCTGGAAAACAAACCCTCAGGAGATGGACTTCTAATTTTGTTAAATTTAGTGATTGGGATTTCGGATGAAACGGTGTGAGATGGAAAAAGGTAGGCCAAGGACTGGTAGGCACAATATCTTACTGACTGCATCTTTAATTACTGTGCCAACTATTTCTACAGACTCTGACACAGCTCCCTGGCAATGTTCACAAAGGTTTGATTTCACAAGGCTTAAAGATACCAAATTGGCTGTGTGCAACCAGTTGTAAGCACAGTTGGGGCTAACCTGCATTGTCTGGATGAGGACTGTGACTGGGTGTCAAGCTCACTTGTTCCATCAACTTTTTATCCTCATTCGGCAAGCTAGAAAAGATATTGCTCACACAGAGTGAGACTGGCAGATATTAACAGAAATATTTTAGCTGATGACATGCTGTCCCATATACCTATATCAAAATGATGTCTAAGTCATCATGAGGTCAACACATTCTTCACTTCCCCACTGACAAACAACATGACATGGGTGGTCACTGCAGTGCTACAATTCTGAAGTAGTGAGCATCCACTATCCCGGTGCCCCATCCTGTCCGTCAGTAGGTGACGAAGCATCATGGAAGTCAATTATACTGCAATCAATTTTGTTTTTTTTTGTGAAGGACTTTACCATTAATGTTATTTTAAGCTGAAGTCAATGAGTGGCCTATGGACTTTTTACATACAGCAAGGCCATGACAGATCTTTTTACATGGATCAGCAGTGTATTTAAAAGAGTCAATCAAGAGCTGATGTCTGCCTACTCCAGCCATCTGCCTAGAAGTCATTGAGTAGACTTATCTTTACAACTTCTTTGTGTTTCCTCCTCCATGCTTTCTCATTAATCTCCCAGGGGTGCTGTATTTAGTTGTTTGTTATGGCTACTCTGTGCCTCTAGTCATGCTGCAACGTTCTCATCCTGGGAACGTACCCTACAGTGCCAAACAGAAGGACACAAATCATGCATAAAAGCCATGGTTGAATATGCACCATTATATCACGAGGTCACAGACTCTATTTTCTGCATCCGCACTTCGTCTTTATTTTTCCGCCACTATTTTTGTGCATAAAGACTTTGCCAAGAATGAAAGTACATTAAACATATTTGGAGTGCTTGGGATAGCTGTGCCATTCTCTTACTCTTAAATCACCATATGCCTTTGAAGCTTGGGTACTCCCTGCTTCCTCCTCCGTCTTTAGTGAGTTCATCGTTAGTGTCAACACCAGTAGTCTGTCTCAAGTGATTTGGACCAGCTGCTGGAATGTTAAGCAAGTACAACAACGGTGAGAGAAAACTGGTCGACATTGGACCCAGATTCAGATCTCATATCTGAAAATTTATCCCAGATTTGTTGCATGGATTTGGTGACCATGCTCAACTTTTCCAAATGGTGAGGGCCAAACAAGTAGAACCCCTACTCATAAAAGGCATCAGATAGAGCGGGGCAGGCTTCATGTGGTGACCAGGCTACAGGCAACATATTCTGAGGCTATGGCACCAGATACCCTGACAGAAACCTCTCAAAAGCTTTTATTAAAGAATATTTAATTTTAAATGTTTTTTTTAACTCTCTGAGACATTTAACAACTGCCCAGTTAGATGCAGTTAAACAGTTTAAATATTTTTAAATAAGCATAATTAAAATTACATTAAATACTAATTAAATAATTAAAATGAACTAAGACAACTCTTAGCACTTCTACCATTTTTCACAGGATCCCATTCAAATGAACAGGGTTGTCGCTTCTTCTCTGGCCCTCCCAGGCAGAACGTGTGGTCCAGACAAAAAGTGCATCTGCACCGTCTCTTCAATGGCTCACTGCTCTGTTGCTCTGCTCATTGGAGAATCCAGCACCCTGGTTACGGTCAGATGCACAGACTTTCAGTCAACATGATTCAGGCCAAAGAATTTGTCATCATAGTAACTGTTTCCAGAAATAGTTTAAACAAAATTTATGAGTCAGGGGAATAATCACTAATTTGATTTAAAGTTTTGTAAAAGTGAGCTTGGATGCACAGCGTTCTAATTTTCAAAAGATACTCAGTGTGAGGTTCAGTAATTAAACTTATTTGCAGATTCTTATCAAAAGAATGGAACTTTTTGTCCATGATGTATGCATCTTTTTGGTCTCTCTTGAGGTTCAAATTGATTCTATTAAAATAACTTGGGTTGGAATCTGTACACTTCAGTATATTTCCCCCTACACCACAGCAAATTACATAGACAGACAATCCCAGTGGAGACAATGTTCACAGGATTTGCAAATCAGAGGGTTTGGAGCTTTGATTTCTTACCACTGATATGTTAAACCTGTTCGTTTCTTTCACAAATTAGACAGCTTAACAGATATAAATAAACAGAATAAAAGTATATATTCTCTGTAGAAGCTTTTAAGATCATTTTGGGAAGGAAACAAAATGATTAACCAGTGCTTAATCAAGTGACATTAACTGAGAAGCTGACTTCGCATGTGTTTTAAACTCTATTGATGACTGACAGTTTCATTGAACTACAGGAGGTATCAATCAGATTTACCCCACCTAGAAGTTCTAAGGATATGGAAGACCAATATTGTTAAAAGCTGCAACAGAATTCCAACTGTTTTATCACCAAAAAGGAAAGAGGAAATGTCAAAAGGCAAAGAAGGGTAGTAATGGGAGAAATTTAAGAAAAATTAAATAAATGCAGCTGGAGGAGGTTAAGTAGGAATAAATGTTAGACATTTTTCTTATTAATTTTAAGTACAATTATGAGAAGAGCATGGAAATGTAATAGTTCATTAATTTATTGATAATAGATACATTAAATGTTCAAAAATAAAGCAGATTCTATGGAGTTTCTGAAAATGAATTACTTACTTTTAAACCATTGGAGTCTAGATATTCAATCACCTATACCAACATTATTAAAATACTTGTATTTAGTGTCAGTAGTAACACAACTGGATTTTTATTCTGGATCCTCTGCATATGGTGTGTTCACTGAAGCAGTGCTTACAGGAAGAATGAGAGGGCAGCATTAGCTGCACACAGCAATCACTGGGAGCCTGGTACTCCGGATATCTTGCTTTACATAAAGTGAATGTGCAGTATGGCTGAAAGAAATGATGGGATTCATTAGAAAACTGAACCTGTACCCTAATATTGTTCACCATGGATGAATGTGTGAGCAAACAGATACCAATATTTTTAGATTCTGCACTGGAGTTCTTTTTGGATGAGGTGGAGTGGAAAAGAGATGTCTTACATTATCAGCAACAGGACATTCTCCAAACTGATACAATGGGAATAAACTGTGGTGGAAGCCAAAACTAGGAGCCTAGCCCCAAGAGAATGGATTCATTGTAGGGGAAAGTTTAGCAACGTCACCCAATTTGTCAAGGTCATATTCAAGTGCCGCATCCTACCAACTGCACTACTAACTTCATCCAGACCTACACCAAACCTCCCAACCATTTCTATCCTCATATGTTTTACCTCACCCTCATTTACTTCACTTCGTTGCAAGATTCATTTCCAACTATCACAGCTTGAACACGGATAATTAATCAAAGGCTTGGCAAAATTATTATTTTTTATAATTTTAGTATGATCTTGGCAGATAAAGTCAATGTTTATTTATTAAAGCATTTACTTTGATTTTTGCTGGTTTTGAATTTTCAGAACTGAAGTGTCGGCTGAGAGTGTTTGCTGCACACAGGGAGTGCTGGCGTGCAGCTCTGCCAACTGAGCACTGCTTCTGTGAGTGGGTCCTACGTGGAGGATCCAGAAGCTGCATGATTGGTGCACTGGAACCCAATCAGTAAACACCATCAGTTTTTTGGTATCATTAGACCCCTGTGGCTTAAAAGTGAAAATTTAACAGTTTCAGAAAATCAATATAGGGTTGCGCAAAGTTCAACAATGTATCGAAAACAGTTTACCATTAAAAGCTTTATATACCCGTCAAACTGTAGAAAGTAAACATGCATAATTCAGCAATAAAACCTTATCTACTTTAAATTGTTGCTTTCATTTGGCAATTACCTTACAGACATAAGAAAAAAATTGAAAGGTATGAAAATAGCCTTCTCAGGCTGCTTGCTCCATTTTAAAAGGATGATGTGGTGGTTGATTTAAGAATGAATTAAAATGTCTTATCTTTCACATAACACTGAAAGCCTCACATGAGAACATAGAGTCCTGAGGTGACTGGTGAAGAAATAAAGTGCCTCCTGCAGCAGGTTTTAATGGGCAGGTTGATGTTATGTGTTACAAGTTTTGGGAATCAAGGCCACAATTGCACATGACTTCTGATGAGTGGCACGGGGACACAGCAATTAGTGCTGCTACCTCACAGTTCCAGGGACCTGGGTTCGATCCTGAGCTCTGGTGCTATCTGTGTGTAATGTGCATGTTCTCTCTGTGATCATGTTAAGTTTTCTCAAGATACTCCTGTTTCCTCCCAAATTCCAAAAATGTGCTGTTAGGTTAATTGGTGACTATAATTTATCTCATGGGTATGTGTGAGAGAGAATACATTGAAGGGGTGCAGAGAAATAAGGAGACAGGGAAACGGAACTAATGGGGTTGCTCCCCTGGGAACTGGTAGTCAGTATAAAGTAAAAAGTTTGACATGCAGACAGAAGAAGTAATCCAGCAACCAGCCCATAAATCATTTTGGATCTCGCTAAACAACATGAATGAGTGGGAAGGTCCTTCATTTCATTTTGCAGTATTCTGTTAACAGTTTAAGACAAGCATGGTGTTTGAGGATGCCTGAATTCAAGTCAGCATTAAACAATGATCAATGTCATAATCTTCATGAAATTGATAGTAGTTAGGTGCTCCATTCCAAGGTGGTACCAGCTGTACTTCTTTATGAATGCGTGTGCATACATATTGAAGTAAGTTTATTTATTGAGGCAAATTGCTTTCCTGATAAGTCTTGAAAGGTGCCATGAAGGCATAAGAAGGCAAATGGAGTCTCAAGGAATAAAACTAAAGAACTCGAGTGTCCTTGTCTGACAATTAGTTAGATGTCATCTGGAACATTGTACACAATTTTGATATGATGGCCTTGGTTAAAGGTGTATGGGAGGCAACAGAAGAGAATGCTGGGCCTCTGATAGAGATTTACAAATCTTCTCTGCTATAGAAGAAGTCCCAGATGACTGGAGTACGATGTATAGCAACACAGAGGTGTAGCTAGTAGTATTACTACCTTGCACCTTCAGAGACTCGACCTTGGGTGCTGTCTGTGTAGAGTTTGCATGCTCTCCCTTTGCCACATGGGTTTCCTCTAGGAGTTCCATTTGCCTCCCACATCCCAAAGATGTGCAGGTTGGTAGGTTAGTTGGCCAGTGTAAATTACCTCTATTGGTATTGGTTGGTATTAGTATTGGTTTATCATTGTCACTTGTACCGAGATACAGTGAAAAACTTGTCTTACATACTGATCGTACAGGTCAATTCATTACACAGTGCAGTTACATTGAGTTAGTACAGAGTGCATTGATGTAGTACAGGTTAAAAACAATAACAGTACAGAGTAAAGTGTCACAGCTACAGAGCAAGTGCAGTGCAATAAGGTGCAAGGTCACAACAAGGTAGATTGTGAGGTCATAGTCCATCTCATTGTATAAGGGAACCGTTCAATAGTCTTATCACAGTGGGGTAGAAGCTGTCCTTAAGCCTGCTGGTAGTGTGTTGGTGCAGGTAAGTGGTAGAATCTGGGCAGAGTTGATGAGAATGTGGGGAGAATTTTTTTAAAAGGGTACGGCAGGCCTATAATCACCTGGCTTATTCTTGCTGCTCTTCTTGAATAAAAAGTCTGTGAATTTAACATCACTGGTAGGGAAGTTATTGGAAAAAAATTCAGAGGAACACGATTAATTTGCACTTGTAGAGATAGAGATGAATCAAGAATAGTCAGCATAGCTTTATTAAGCGAAGATCCTGTCTAATCTGAATGAATTTTTCAAAGTACATGAATGGTAACTGAGTATATCAATGAAGGTAATGTGGTTGATGTAGTCTACATGGACGTCAGTAAAACTTTTGATCACATGAGAGATGGGTCCAAAAGTTTGGCAAATTGGATCTGAAATTGACCTGGTGAAGCATAGCAAAGTGCGTTAGTCGAGGGCTGTTTTTGAGATTGGAAGCCTGTGACCAGTATTGTACCAGAGGGATTGGTGCTGGGAATCTTGCTGTTTGTCATATACATTAATAATCCAGATATAAATGTGGTTGGATGATTAAATGAGTCATAGCATTTAAGAAGTGTTTAGATGTGCATTTGAAATACAGTGGATGTAAGGCTGAAAATAAGATTAGTATAGATCAGTACTTGATAGCCAGTATGGACACAGAGGGTCAAAGGGCCTGTTTTCAAGCTGTAATTCTCTATTAGCATCATTAAAAAGCCCTTAGTCATCATGATAGGCTCAGAGAATCAGAGTCACAGTCATAGAGCTATATAGCATGGAAACAGGTTCTTTGACCAAACTCGTCTGTTTCAATCAAGTTGCTTAACTGAGCTAGTCCCATTTGCCTGTATTTGGCCCATATCCCTCCACACCTTTCCTATCCTTGCAACTGTCCAAATGCCTTTTAAATGTCAAAATTGTACCCGTCTCTACCACTTCCTCTGGCAGCTCTTTCCACGTACTTACAAACCTCTGTGTGGAAAAGGTTGCCCCTCAGGTCCCTTTTAACCCTTTCCCCTCTCACTTTAAACCTATGCCCTCTAGTTTTCGATTCACCTACCCTGGAGAAAAGATTTTGACTATTCACCTTATCTATGCCCCTTGTGATTTTATAAACCTCCATAATGCCACCCCTCAGCCTCTGACACTCCAGGGAAAAAAGTCTTAGCCTATCCAGCCTCTCCTTATAACCCAAGCCCTCCAGTCCTGGTAACATCCTCGTAAGTCTTTTTTGCATCCTCTCCAGTTTAATGATATCCTTCCTATAGCAAGGTGGCCAGAATTGTACGCAGTACTCCAAATATGGCCTTCCCAACAGAAGTTGGGACATCATGGACAGCTGTAACATGACGTACTCCTGTAGTCGATGGTCTGACCAATGCAGACAAACATGTGTCAAATGCCTTCTTCATCACCCTGTCTACCTGTGTCCCCACTTTGAAGGAACTATGTACCTGCACCCCTAGGTCTGTCTGTTCCTCAACAGTCCTCAGGCCCCTGCCATTTACTGTGTAGTTATGCCTTTTTCAGTGATAAGCTTAGTGAGATTTAAAAATGAAGGAACTAACAGAGATATTTTGTGCAGGTTATAAAAAAATGAGGGATCATATGTACAATCTATGCAATGACAGGAGAAGATTAAATACTGATATATTAATATTATACATAGGTGTGTTAACACTTGGGAGAAGTTTCCTGGTCATCTGGTGTGTGTGAATTTGCTGCAAATTGTACAAACAAGAAGACAAATTAGTTCTTTGGTGAGGTAACTGTTAATGCATTCTAAAGATCAGTAAATTGAAGACATACCTCATGGTTACTGTGTGCCTGTGAGAGATCAGACTACATTTCCCACATTTCCCCCCACCCCACAAGCCCCGTGTTAACAAAGCTCTCTCTTATTTGTTGTATGTCATTAATTGTGTGGAAAGAAATTTAAGGCTGTATTGAGAGTCACAATGTTTGAATGCATCATGATTCTTTATAAATCATTTGTCCTTTTTTTTTTGCATATGCTATTTTCTCTTTGAAAGTGTGTGGCTAAGCGTTCATCTGCAGGGACCTGCCATGATTATCCTAGTAATAATTTAACGTATGCAAACAATGTTTCAGCTGGCAGTATTCCTTGGCAAAGATTTCTTTTAATGAAAGTGAAAGAGTCTTAAGCAATTATGCAAATGAACTTCTAAATAATAGATATTTTGTGTAATTAATTTTGTAAAGGTTTAATATTTTTACTGTCAGCTTTAAAATTCAATTTATTATTTTTGCCCTAATGTCTTTCAAGTACAAAATGATAAATGCTTTAAGCACATCTTTGTAAGTTGACCTTAGGCCCTGAATAGACATTTCTTTTATCTTTAAGCTATTATTTATTAAGATTCTTGTGCATGCTTGAGGAGAGGGGATTTCAATGTTTCCATTATTTGTCCAGATGTGAACAAGGTTGGTGAAGTTGCAAAGAAATCAGCAGCTGGAGTGACTTGGACATTGTCAATTTGCAGTAGACCAACAACACAGATTGTGGTACTGCATGAGTATTCCATTTATTTAATGCTGGTCTTAACCACAAAATGCTACTATTTTAATCCAAATTTCAAGAAAAAAAGTACTTTTGTTAATTAAAATTTGTCAGAAATCGTAAAATACTTTTTTTAAAAAAGCATTGTTTCAATTAATTTTCCCACATAGGATTGTTAATCACATTGAAAAAGAAAATCAGAAATATTACTTAAAATCATATTAGGGGATTAGAACAACTTTTAACCAATTTTCAAACTGTGAAAGATGTCAGTTTGAGAAAAATATAAGGAAATTCTTCATATAGAAGTGTTAAGGCATGGACTAATTAGATATAATGGTGGAGACTTAAATCACAGTCATTTAAAAAATAATCAATTGCTACACTGGGAGCTTCCTAAGATGCATCGAATGGCCAACCTTGTCTGCTTCTACATCTGAATTAATAAATTAAAGCATTTATCGTTTTGTACTTGAAAGTTATTTATCAATGAATTTAAATGAAATAACTTCAATTTAAAAGGAATTCACTATAACTCCCTCCTATAATCTTCACTTAATTTATATGAAATAGATCTGTAACATGCTGTGTTATATCTTTTGCTTTGGATGTCTTTGCAGCATGGAAATTCATTACCCTGATTAAGAGCATCCAAACCAAACTACTGAGAAATCCACCTGAGCTGAATCATAGAATGAATGATCTCTTGAAAACATCAATTTGTCCATGCTTTTATGGAAAAAATGTGCAGTTAGTCCCATTTTCCTACCTTTTATTCCTCCACCAGCTCTATAAGCATTTCCCCATCACATATTTATGCAGCTTCTTTTTAAAAGCCAGGACTGAATCTGCTCCTATCACCTAATAGGCACCACCTTTCAGATCAAAACAACTCACTGCAAAGGATAAACATTTCCTCAGATTCTTTTGATAATGACCTTAAATGCTTGCCCTGTGGTTACAGAACTTTAAGTCAGAGAAAACTGTTACACTTTATTTTGTCTTTCAAAACCCTTCATGATCTTGAATACCTGTGTTAAATCGTTCACTGGCCCTCTGTTCTAAAGAAGGTTGTTACCTGGGGCAAATTTAATTCCACTGAAACGCTACTCATCAGCCATACAAAGTGGTTCGCTGTTACATTGCACTTACAGGTAAGTGTGGGTTTAGGATGGCTTTTGCAGGCTTTAAAGATACCTCATTCTCACCTGAAAGATGTATGCCAGAGAGAGCTTTAGAGGTAGTCATGATCAGAAAAAAATGAGCCCAAATGGTAAAGGATTGTAGAATTGGTGGGCAAAGTTTACAAGCCCGTGCCTGCCCAAACCAATCCCGCCCCCCCCCCCATCACTGCCAGCCTTACCTTGCTGCCCCGATGTCCCAGGCTCCATCAAAAGACTTCTGAATGCTTTAAGAATTGGCAAAGCCCTGCCCACAGCTTTGCTGGCTTCATCTCTTTTTATAAGTCTCTGTTATTTAGAGAAATTTAAATACTTGGAAAAAAATAATTAAAATTTATTTTTTCTTTTGAAAAGTACAAACAACTTGCATAAAAATGCATATAAATAATTCATCCAATAATTTTAAGAAGACACCTTGCCTTCCCTATTGATATAACCCCAGCTTTCTCAATGCTATTAAAATCATGGGGTCTTGGATCCACGTCAGGTTTAACCCGGGCAGGACTTGAGAGATTACCTATCGTTTTGTGGCTCTGCCAATGGGTTCCAGGGGAAGTCATGTGGAAGGATGAATGCCACATGTGAATCTGTAACAAGTTCAAGACTTCTACATTTGAAAATGCATGTGTGGAGGTTCTGCACTTGAGGTAATTGACAGTGGTTTGATTCAGGACATTTACCAGCAATATCCAGTTCACTAATTCATCTTGTCAACAGATAATTGTGAGAGCTGTGCTCTGTCTACCACTGGTGGCAACGAGAAACTAAGTTAAATTTCTCTTTGGTAAATGTTGCCGCATGACCAGGTATATCTTTGTCACTCCCTTTGCAAATGAAGCTACCTGTTCTTTTGCATAGCAGTGCTTAGGAGATAAGTTAGAGACAGGATTTATGTGCATTTGGAAAAGCATAGTCTTATTAAGGATAGTCAACATGGCTTTGTGAAGGGCGGGTCGTGCCTCACGAGCCTAATTGAGTATTCCGAGAAAGTGACAAGACAAATTGATGAAGGTAGTGTGGTGGATGTGGTATATATGGATTTTAGCAAGGCGTTTGACAAGGTTCCCCATGGTAGGCTCATCCAAAAAGTCATGAGGGATGGGATCCAGGGAAAATTGGCTGTGTGGACTCTGCCACAGAAGGCAGAGGGTGGTTGTAGAAAGTGAGTATTCGACCTGGAGGTTGGTGACTAGTGGTGTTCTGCAGGGATCTGTTCTGGGACCCCTGCTCTTTGTGAGTTTTATGAATAACTTGAATGAAGAAGTAGAAGGATGGGTTGGTAAGTTTGCAGATGACACGAAGGTTGGTGGTGTAGTAGATAGTGCAGATGGTTGTTGTAGGTTATAACAGGATTTAGACAGGAGGCAGAGCTGGGCAGAGAAGTGCCAGATGAAATTCAATCTGGAGAAGTGTGAAGAATGAACTTGAAGGCAGATTACATGGTTGATGACAGGATTCTTAGCAGTGTGGAGAAACAGAGAGATCTTGGGTTTCTAGTACATAGATCCCTCAAAGTTGCTGCATAGGTTGATAGGGTGGTTAAGAAGGCATATGGTGTGCTGGTCTTCATTAGCCGGAGGATTGAGTTCAAGAGCCGAGAGGTAATGTTGCAGCTCCATAAGACTCTGATTAGACCGAACTTGGAATATTGTGTTCAGTTCTGGTCATCACATTATAGGAAGGATGTGGAAGCTTTCGAGAGGGTGCAGAAGAGATTTACAAGGATGCGGCCTGGATTGGAGAGCATGTCTTATGAGGAAAGGTTGAGTGAGCTAGGGCTTTTCTCTTTGAAGTGACAGAGAATGAGAGGTGACTTGGTAGAGGTGTATAAGATTATGAGAGGCATAGAAAGAGTGGACAGCGAACATCTTTTCCCCAGGGCAGTAATGGCCAACACTGGAGGTCACCCGTTTAAGGTGCATGGAGGAAAGTTCAGGGGGGATGTCAGAGGTAGATCTTTTACACAGAGCCTGGTGGGTGCCTGGAATGCACTGCTGGGGGTGGTGGTAGGGGCCGATACGATAGAGTCATTTAAGAGAGTCTTAGGTAGGCACATGGACGAAAGAAAAATAGAAGGTTATGGGAGGAGAAGTAGAGAGGGGGATAGATAGAATGTGGATAAGGTTTATATAGATTGGCACAACATCATGGGCCGAAGGGCCCGTATAAGTGCTTAACCATACAAATGACAATAAATTAGGTAAGGCAAACAAGATGAAGGTGTCAATAATTCAAAGCTGCAATGCACACTTTTCATACCTCACTATACACAACTCAGAGCTGCTGGTTTCTAGATAATCTGGCATTTGTTAGAGTGTTGTTCTAGTGACCTATATCTCTAATATTAATTCTAAAGTAGATAACATTATCAAGATCATCCAGACTATTGCTGTCTGAGTGGATTTATGGTTTTCCTTCCAGGGAGTAATGGGTGTAGGTCTTCAATGTGTATAATAGCCAATTCTGGGATACCTTCAGGATAGTATGGAAAGACTGTATAGGCGCAAGTCACTGCTTGTGTCATTAATATTTAATATTTTGTGTTTACTTATACTTGTAAAGAGATATTTTACATCTGAGTACTTACTTAGTACTTAAGCTAAACTCAAGTAAAATATCTGCAACTTCTCAAGAAAACTTGAAGCACCTTACTTCTCTTACAATCACTGACTGGCAGAATGAACTTTCAACCAACTGCACCAATCCTTGAAATTATTTAAAATCATTAAGGCCAGGGGTAGCATAAAATTTCCCATCCAGTCATAAGATACAGACTCAGAAACATAAATTACCCATGCAACCCATCTATAATGTATTAAGGTTGAATAAATAAGTTTGATTGAGTAGAGTGATAATCCCAAAGGAAAGAAAATCAGCCTTATGGGAACAAGCTTGTAAAAGGTACTGTCTTGTTCTATGGATAAAACAATAATAAAGGAATATATTAATATGCAAGATAATAGACTAAGGAGATAAAGAAATAAATGTATCAAACCATGCTGTTGTACAACATTGATAATAAATTAAAGAAGGGTATAAAAGTTTGAAAAGTATCTTATAAATTGGATATTTAATGTAATCCCTACTACAAATGATTCAATTCTGCAATAGTGTTCTCAAATGTGCATCAAAACATACACATTGTTGTATGTTAGCAAAGGTAATTCAGGTACTGAAATGTTTTAAACATCCAGAAATCTTCATCTAGATAGCAGAAGAGCAAAGATGAATAAGATGTATCTCAAGGCTTTGCTTTCAATTAAATTCTACACCTTGATTCTTAGTCATTGCTCTCAGTCTGGTGTCTCTCCCTGCTTTTATCTTTCTGTTGCCAGGCCAACATCATTGCATATTGACTCGGTAACTCTTTGTTCCCTCTTTTCACATGCCTTGTTGCATTTCTCAATCACAAGAGCAGAGCACCCCTGTGGCCGTTCCCATCAACAATAAGTATACCGTTTTCGATACTGCTGGTGGGGACGACCTACCAGGGACAAGTTGCAGTGGTCACGTCTCTGGCACCGAGACGGGCCCCTCAGCTCAGAAAGGAAGGAGGGAAAAGAAGAGAGCAGTAGTGATAGGGGATTCAATAGTTAGGGGGACAGATAGGAGGTTCTGTTGGAGAGATTGAGAATCCCGGATGGTCTGTTGCCTCCCTGGTGCCAGGGTCCATGATATCTCGGATCGAGTTCTCAATAGTCTCAGGAGGTAGGGTGAGCAGCCAAATGTCGTGGTCCACGTAGAGACCAATGACATGGATAGCAAGGAGGAGGAGGTCCTGCAAAGAGAGTTTAGAGAATTAGGTGCAAAGTTGAAGGATAGGACCACCAAGGTTGCAATCTCAGGATTGCTACCCATGCCACGAGCTAGTGAGGCTAGAAATAGGAGGATCAGGCAGCTAAATACGTGGCTATGGAGATGGTGCAGGAGGGAGGGCTTCATGTTTCTGGACAATTGGGCTTTGTTCTAGGGAAGGTGGGGCCTGTTCCGATGGGATGGTTTGCACCTGAACTGGAGGGGGACTAACATACTTGTGGGTAGGTTTGCTAGTGCTACTCCGGGGGGTTTAAACTAGATTTGCAGGGGGAGGGGAACCAGAGTGTTAGAGCAGATAGTGAGGTGGAGGAGGAAAAAGGTCATGCAAGGACTGCAGGTATCAACAGAAATCAAAGGTTTGTATGTGATAGAAATGTTCTCAGGTGCATCTATTTCAATGCAAGTATTGTAGGTAAGGCAGATGAGTTTACGGCGTGGATTGGCATGTGGCATTACGACATCATTGCCATTAGTGAGACTTGGATGCAGGAGGGGCAGGACTGGCAGTTTAATGTTCCGGGGTTCCGTTATTTCAGATGTGATAGAAGGGAGGGATGAAGGGGGAGGTGTGGCATTACTAGTCAGGGAAAATATCACAGCTGTGCGTAGACAGGACAGCCCAGAGGGCTGGTCTACTGAGGCCATATGGGTAGAGCTGAGGAACAGGAAAGGTGTGGCCACACTAATAGGGTAGTATTATAGACCGCCCAATAGAGAGAATTGGAGGAACAAATCTGTAGTGAGACAGCAGACTGATGTAAGAAACAGAAAGTTGTAATAGTAGGGGATTTTAACTTTCCACATATTGTCTGGGACTCTCACACTGTGAAAGGTTTGGATGGCTTGGAATTTGTCAAATGTGTTCAGGAAAGTTTTCTAAATCAATATATAGAGGTACAGGTCAGGTGACAGAAGTATGTGTAGGTGAGCATATTGGGTCCAGTGACCATAATGTCATTAGTTTCAAGTTAATTATGGATAAGGACAGGTCTGGTCCTCGAGTTGAGGTTCTAAATTGGAGAAAGGCCAATTTTGTGGAAATGAGAAAGGATCTAGGAAGAGTGGATTAGGATAAGTTGTTTTCTGGCCAGGATATGTTCAATAAGTGGAAGGCCTTCAAAGGCGAAATTTTGAGAGTGCAGAGTTTGCATGTTCCTGCCAGGATTAAAGGCAAGGTTAACAAGCATAGGGAACCTTGGTTTTCAAGGGATATTGGTGATCTGGTTAAGAAAAAGAGAGAGGTGTGTAGCAGGTATAGGCAACCAGGAACAAATGAGGTACTTGAAGAGTATAGAAAAAGTAAGAAAATACTAAAAAAGGAAATCAGGAAGGCAAAAAGAAGACATGAGGTTACTTTGGCAGATAATATGAAGGTAAACCCAAAGGGTTTCTACAAGTATATGAAGAGTAAAAGGATAGTAAGGGACAAAATTGGTCCCCTAGAAGATCAGAGTGGTCGTCTATGTGTGGAGCCTCAGGAGATGGGGGAGATCTTAAAACAGTTTTTTTGCATCAGTATTTACTCAGGAGACTGGCATAGTGTATGTGGAAGGAAGGGAAACAAGCAGTAGTGTCATGGAACATGTAGAGATTAAAGAGGGGGAGGTGCTTGCTGCCTTACAGCGAATAAAGGTAGATAAATCCCCCGGGCCTGATAAGATATTTCCTCGGACATTGAGAGACACTAGTGTAGAAATTGCAGGGGCCCTGGCAGATATATTTAAAATGTCCTTAGCCACGTGTGCAGTGCCAGAAGACTGGAGGGTAGCTCATGTTGGTCCGCTGTTTAAAAAAGGATCTAAAAGTAAACCAGGTAATTACAGGCCAGTGAGCCTGACATCAGTAGTGCGTAAATTATTGGAAGGTGTTCTGAGAGATGGGATATACAAGTATTTGGACAACCAAGGGCTGATTAAGGATAGTCAGCATGGCTTTGTGCGTGGTAGATCGTGTTTAACGAATCTTGTAGAGTTTTTGGAGGAGGTTACCAAGAAAGTAGATGAAGGAAAGGCTGTGGATGTTGTATACATGGACTTTAGTAAGGCCTTTGACAAGGTCCCACATGGGAGGTTAATTCAGAAGGTTCAGACACTAGGTATCCATAGAAAGGTTGTAAACTGGATTCGAAATTGGTTGTGTAGGAGAAGACAGAGAGTGGCAGTGGATGATTGTTTCTCAGACTGGCGGCCTGTGACTAGTGGTGTGCCTCAGAGATCTGTGCTGGGACCATTGTTGTCTGTTGTCTATATCAATGATCCAGATGATAATGTGGTAATTGGATCAGCAAGTTTGCTGATGACACTAAGATTGGAGGCATTGTGGACAGCGAGGAAGGCTTTCAAAGCTTGCAGAAGGATCTGAACCAACTGGAAAAATGGGCCAGAAAATGGCAGATGGAATTTAATGCAGACAAGTGTGAGGTGTTGCATTTTGGAAGGACAAATCAAGGTCGGACATACACAGTAAATGGTAGGGCACTGAGGAGTGCGGAGGAACAAAGGGATCTGGGAGTTCAGATACATAATTCCCTGAAGGTGACATCACAGGTAGACAGGGTTGTGAAAAAGGCTTATGGCATTCATAAGTCAAAGTATTGAGTATAGGAGTTGGGATGTTATGGTGAGGTTATATAAGACATTGGTGAGGCCAAATTTGGAGTATTGTGTGCAGTTCTGGTCACCTAACTATAGGAAGGATATCAGTAAGATTGCAAGAGTGCAGAGAAGATTTACAAGAATGTTGCTGGGTCTTCAGGAGTTGAGTTACAGGGAAAGATTGAATAGGTTAGGACTTTATTCCTTGGAGCGCAGAAGAATGAGGGGAGATTTGATAGAGGTTTACAAAATTATGAGGGGTATAGACAGAGTTAATGCGAGTAGGCTCTTTCCACCTAGATTAGGAGAGATAGGTATGAGAGGACATGGCTTTCGGGTGAAAGGGGAAAGGTTTTTAGGGGAAACATTAGGGGGAACTTCTTCACTCAAAGAGTGGTGGGAGTATGGAACGGGCTGCCATCTCATGTAGTAAATGTGGGCTCACTCTTGAGTTTTAAGAATAACTTGGATAGGTACATGGATGGGAGAGGTCTGGAGGGTTATGGACTGCGTGCAGGTAAATGGGACTAGCAGAATAATGTTTCGGCACAGACTAGAAGGACCAAATAGCCTGTTTTCTGTGCTGTAGTGTTCTATGATTCTATGGTTCTACTAAGAGCATTTCTGGAGGAATAAAGTGGAAGTCAAGCTTCGGGAGAAGGAAATTGGGCTGAATTTTGTTGAGAAATGCCAATATTTTTATGCACAACTTGGATGTTCCAGACTTCTAAATAGTTTCATGTCGTGTTTTTCAAAGCTGCTACTCATGGAGTCCAGCAGTGAGAATGAAGTTATGTAGTTGAAGTAAAAACCTACAACTACACTGGGTAAACCACTTTGGTCAAAGGGGAATTGATCAATGGTAGGGCCCCTAGTTGGGGCAGCAAAGGCTCTACTGCCCTTTAAAGGTTCTGGATCCTCTTTTGATACCCAAAGCTGTGTAACAAGTGGTGCACTCATAGCTCATAACGTGTAGGTATGCCAAATGCCATACTGGAATTTTAGCCTGAGGAAGGTACGTTATACTTGCATTGCATTGTGTTTTGAAAACTGAATCCTTAAGTTCTGAACTTTAAAGACTGATGTGTGGCAGAAATTATACGAGAGGTGCGCTGAATACAGCACACATTTAAAATATTGTGGATAGTTGTGGATGAATATGATGTCTTAGTTGAAATACCATTCTGAAAAATTAATCAGACTCTGTAAAATAAAGGGTTTTTAGTACCTTATATTAACATGTTTCAATGAAAAAAAGCTTTCATCTGATAGATTTAGGATAATAGAACCCCGTAACAGTCTCTTCAAAGTCAATTGTTATTCTTAATAAACTGTTCTATGAATTCCTTCTGGACTAATACACTTGAAGCTCGGTACTGAATCAAGTTTAACATTTTTTTCTGTATACTTTTCATTTCCATTCTTGACATTATATTTATAAGATTTTAAATTGTTATTAATTCATAAATACAGCCATAGTTTTTTTATAGTACTAGCTCATCAATCATAAAAGCAGTATGAAAATACTTCAAATGGACAAGTTCAAAGAATTCTAACATGCAGGAGCTTTTGAAGTTGTTCAGTACATATGGTACTAAAACTTTTTCAGTGATAGCTACCAAGCACAGTTTACTCGATCTAAAAAGTCAGAACATTTAGAACTTTGTTATTATTAACATTGTGTATGTGCATATTTTACAATAAATTACAAACAAAATGAAAGATTAAACAGTTTGTTGTAGCCAGTAAGGAATACTGTGCAATGTGAGAAAAATAAGAATGAGTCCAATTTAATTGCCCACACTGTATCCATGGGCTCAGTCAACCTGAATGCATCTCTCCAGACCAAAAATTGATGCAAAATTGGGGTGTGCTTGTTTTTAGATATCAAATTGGCATAATGAAAGTAGAGCTTGTCCTGTCACTTGGTTGCCAATAGGTTGACAAATTTGTCTCTATGGAGCAATTATAATTAAAGGCTAGACACTTGAGAGGGAATAACTGATAGGCTTGTGGGGGAGAAAAAACAGGGGAATGAGACAGATGGGTTGCTCCCAGAAGCCAGCATGGACTTGATGTGCCAAACGGCCTCTTTCTGTGTCATAACAATTCAATGAAAGATAGGCTGCAAATGCAAGTCATCTGTTGACTGGGCAAATCACCTCATGGGGTGGGAGTACTCTGTTCTGCTGATGCCATTTAAAAGCAGCTTTCACCTTTGGAAAGAAGATGTGCACATTGATTGTTAAATGCTGTCAGTTACTACACATGCTTACAAAATGCAGTCATGTAGAGTAATGGTTACATATAGCTCCACCCATGTCCCAGCCAAGATTTTGTGGTGGCCCAATGGTTAGGTTACCAGACAAGCAACCCAGAGGCCTGGACTAATAATCCCTAGACATGAGTACATGAGTTCAAATCCCACCATGACAGCTGTGATATTTGAATTCATTTCAAAAGAGGAATTTTAAAAAACAAATTAATTAGTTGTTAGTAATAATGACTGCAAAACTACTGGTTTCTCATAAAAAAACCTGTCCTGTTCATTAGTGCTCTACAAGGGAGGAAATCCATCATCCATACCTCATCTATCCTGTATCACCTGCAGCAATGATTAACTTCTAATTATCCTCTGAAATGGCCCAGAAAGCAACAGTTGCATCAAACCTTTACATTGGACCAGGAAAAGAATAAAACTGGATGAATGATTCAGCAACAGTCTAGGCACTGAAAGTGAACATGTGAATGGTACCAAGGCTACTATGACAGCACCTCTCAAACATCATAACCTCTATCACATGCTTGGGAGAACCACTATATCAGAATCAGATTTATTATCACTTACATATGTCGTGAAATTTGTTGTTTTGTGGCAGCAGTACAGTGCAAGACATAAAGACATAAAAATTACTAATTTACAAAATTAAATAAATAGTGCAAAAGAGGAATAATGAGGTAGTGTTCATAGGTTCATAGATTGTTCAGAAATCCGATGGCAGAGGGGAAGAAGCTGTTTCCGAAATGTTGAGTGTGGGTCTTCACGCTCCTGTACCTCCTCCCTGATGGTAGTAACATAAAGTTACTACAAATTTTCCTCCAAATCATAGACCATCCTGACTTGGAAATTGTTCATTGCTCCTTCATTGTCACTGGGTTTAAATCCCAGAACTCCCTTCACAGCAACCTTGTGGGAACATGTTCACCAGAATGGCTGTAGTGGTTCAAGAAAGTCACTCACCACCATCTTCTCAAGGTTAATGGGCAATAAGTGCTGGCCTTGTTAGCAATGGCTCATCTATATATAAAAAAATAAGTAGATGATGTAGCTGATGTCAAAGCTCTGAGATCACTTGCTTTCAGAAGGAAGTGTGCCTCTAAGGTTGTCAGCGTTGTCAGAACCTTCTGCACCATCCCTTTCTAACCTACTTCTTGGAGGTTTGGGATGATGCTGCTGCTCCTTAGCTTGCAACTCGATGGATACCCAACAGAGCTCTCATGACCTCTCAAGACCTTCATCGCTGAACCTGTCAAAGTTGGCACAAGAAGGAACTGGTCTCGTAATTTACCAAAGGCAAGTGTCCCCAAAAGAGCATCTGTAGAAGTAAAAACATTTCAGGATATCTAATGGAAGTCACTGGACTAGGTAAAATTTGTCCCAACCTAGCCCAAGAAAGAAAAGACAACTGTTGTCAGCCACCACTTTATATTGTTCAATTAAAGACATTTTTCATCAAGGACCTAGGCCACTGTCCCACTTTGAATCCCCAAGTGGCCTTATAGTCACTGGCTGACAAAGACAATTCTGATTGAACTGTGGCTGCATGTATTGAGAAAAACCAAGTCCCTAGGATGTCCAAGGGTTTGATATTAGGAATTCCCCCTTTCTGAAAATAGATTTGTTTGTGTTCTGTTTGACTTGTTCCATCAAACCTCCAGACATTCCAGCATAAGTCAAATTGGAGACCAACTGGTAGATTTCCACTGGAGTTACTGTGTCTCAACAGGACACAGGTATACCCTGTGATGGCTATTTTCTCATTTTCCATTCTGCCTCAAATACCTCCAGCCTCTGACTTTGGGAAACCCAGAACACTTTCCACTCCACCTATAGCAGCTGTTGAAACCAGTCCATCCCAAATGCAGGTAATTTCCTTGACTGAATTGCACTAAGATTCTGTAAGGCAGTTAACTCAACTCTCCCAATAATGGGACAGGAGAAGGGGGAGGAGCTTCTCAGGTTAAGATCTCTACATCTGAGTAGTGAGATACCTGATAATGTCACAAAACCAGTGATAAGACTTGCAGGAAAATGAAAGCCAGGTTTGTGAAGGGATAGTGTACGGATGCTATGGAGGCTGAGTGGAGGAAAGGGGAGGGTTGGAAGCCAGGGGAGCTCTTCAAATGCAGGCAGAGGTTGACGCCAACTGCCTTGGGACAGGCATATCATGTAGGCACTTTGCATATTCATATAAGCAGCCCAAGTGCTTGCATTAAGCATGCACAAACCACAATGGCTTTGTTTTATTCCCTTCTCAGAATGGCTGGTAGCTCACTCCTGTTTGAAACCATCCACCTCACTGTGGCTTTAGTAGGACGATCAGCTCCAGAGAAACCATCAATGCTTTGCCAACATTTACAGACCAGTTACTTTCCAAAAATATACATAATAGCGAAGAATTAGACAAAGGATTTTGCACTCTCTGGAAGGAATCTCCACCAACAAATGTACTTTACCATTTGTAACAAGCTTTGTGGTCACTTTTGGTGCTCATCCTTCTGCTTGTGATGTACTGCTGTTTAAAGAAAAGGGTAAGAGCAGATGAACAGAGAGAAAAAGCTGAAAGAACAAGGCAGGGAAGAACAGGAAGAATGGCAAAGACAAATAGATGCAACAGCAGCCCTTAAGAAGGGAAGGTGAAGTGGAAAGCTGAAGGAGGTGAAATGAAGGAGGTAGTCAGGAAAATTACAAAGGAAGGTTTTTTATACAAATACAGTTGATATCACACTGAGTTTGAAGAAGTGGTTGCGCCTCCTGAGTCCATGCCTGGCCCTTTCTAACGGACCACCATACCATCCTTGTTGGGGAGTTCACTCCCTGATATTATTTGTATCTCAATTTATTACATTGTTTAAACTTTTAGCTGCAGTATTGTCATTAAATTGAATTAGAATTTACAAGATTGGGAGAATGGTAGATGTGACTTTAATTTTACTGCAGTGAACCTAAAAGTTATGATCTAGTAGTTATGATGTGATGAAAAGAAAAAAAAAGATGAAACACTGCAAAGGAATGTCTACAAGGCTGAAGATTTAGTACAGAACACTCAGGTCTATATTAAAATTGAACCATTTTACTGGAAATGTCTTAGTTTTTATGACGTGCCGCCTCATAATCTTCATCAAAGCCTCAACTGATATCTGTTACTCACCAATTAAATTTCAACAGGATTGATAGGAATCTTCCATGAGATTCATACAACAATGCAAACTGGGAAACTAGGTGTATAATTAGTTCCTGTGGCAATTACTAGCCTCAGCTCTATAATTAATTAATTCACTTTTCATTGGCTTGTTTTAACTTTGTTTAAGTCCACAAGATGTCCACATTAGAAATTCAGAATGAGGTGAAATGTTAACCTCCTGACCTTCTGTTAACAATTAAGAATTGTTTCATCTCATATAGAAGCATAAGATATGAAAATGGGAGGAAAACACAAGCCTGTTCAAGCCTTCAAGCCTGTTCTGCCATTCAATAAGATCAATACTATTCCTGAGCTTTAAAATTCAATCCCCACATTCCCTGATTCCATAAAAGTCCAAAAATTATTGATGTGAGCCAAGAATAGATGCAAAGACTGAACATCCACAATCCTCAGAGTTAGAGAATTTAAGGAATTTCCCAATGTTCACATCCCTGTCATTGTGCTTCTAGTCCACAACCAATGTAAATTTGCAGAACAGGAATAACGCATGCAGATTTTGGAATAGAATCATCAGTTAGATGTAAGCATGAAAGAATAAGTAAATAATTGAAAAGGGATATTGCATTCTGAACCATGTAATACGATGTTAAACACGCACATCTTAGCTGAGGTACAACTAAGAAACTTGTTGTGAGTGGAATCCATCATTACAAAACTATTGAAGCTGGCACACATCCAGTGAGTGTGCACAGCATGAAAATGTCCAAAATGATGAGACAATACAAAACTTCCTAATCGTCTTAGAGGAAAAAAAGGTATGTAGGTAAATTCAAATAGTTAGGCATTGGGATAGACTGTTTGAGCCTACAAAATGGTGATGAAATGACTGCCTTGTTTCTCTGACAACCAAATCAGTTGAGATCCTTGTGAGAATGCATTGAATTTGAGAGACGACACAAGTGGCAAGGTGACACGGCAATTAGCATTGCTGCCTCACAGCTCCAGAGATTCAAGTTTGATTCTGCCCTCGGCTGCTGTCTGTGTGGGGTTTGCACATTCTCCCTGTGACCATGTGGGTTTCTGCTGGGTGTTCCCGTTTCCTCCTGCATTCCAGTGCTGGTTGGTTAATTGGCTTCTGTAAATTACCTCTTAGTGTAGGTAGGTGGCAAAAGAATCAAATTGAAGCTGATGGGATGCGAGAGAGATTACGTTGTAGGGCTATGGGGAAAATAAGGAGAGAGAATAGGACAAATAGAATTGCTCCACTTGGAGCTGGCATAAAGCCAATGGGACAAATGGCCTCCTTCAGTGTTACAGTAAGTAAGTGAACAATAAATGGAACTCATTCGTCAAACATATGCAGTGTAGTTTATTCTCATTTACAAAAGAACAATTAAGAGAAAAAAAGCTGAGCAATTGAGAACTTTCTTTACAAGCGGTAAGCTTATTTAATGAGGAAATGGGGAATAGGACTAATGGGATGGCCCCCTGGGAGCAAAGATGGACACAGCAGGAACAAATGGGCCAAATGCCTCTTTCTGCGTCATTATAAATTCTTTACAGCTATGGAAAACATAAACCATTGTATCAAGAACAAAGTTCCATAAGTGAATTTTTTAATCAAAATGTTTTTTTGTCAAAATTAAATCTTTAGTCTCATAAGACTACAGTGTACTCTTATCACTCCATTGGAATCTATTTGAGAGATTAGAGTTATAGTCATGGAATCGCTCTTTGGCCCACCACATTCATGCTGATATTTTTGCCCATCTACACTCATCCCATTTCCCTCACTAGGTCTATATCCTTCTATGCCTTGTGTATTTATGTGCCTGACTAAATGTCTCTGAAACAGAATAATTGTACCTGATTCCACCACCACCTCTGGCAGTGAGTTCCAGGTACGACACTGTGTAAATAACTTTCCTCTCAAATTCCCTTTAAAACTCCTTCCTCTCACTTTAAAACTATGTCCTCCCCTACCATGGAAAAAAGATTCTATCTACCCTATCTATGCCTCATAATTTTATATGTCAAAATTGCCAATGTGTAGTTGAAATGTTTGATTCTCTTCCAATAACTAGTCCTCCTGGATGGATTTCCAGTTATAAACACTTGCTTTTACACATGGCCAAAGGACAAATGCATTAACATGTACATTCTGGTCTGAATTGTTAGACCCAGTCTCTGCCCAGAATTGCAGCCCTGGTTCCCCCAGTGTCTGGACAGAATACAGAAGTCCTACCTTCCTGGCCCTCCACATGCTTGAGTCCGATGGCACAGTCCAGATGACAACACACAAAGGCAGTAGAGGAACTCAGTGGGTCAGTCAGCATCTACGGAGGGAAATGGACAGTCGACTCTTTGGGTCGAAACCCTTCATCTAGATCTGGATTGTCCAGTTCCCTCCCATAGATTCTGCCTGACCTGCTGAGTTTCTCCAGTGCCCATGTGTGTTGATCCAGTTTCCAACATCTGCAGTCTCTTGTGTCTCCAGTCCAGATGGCATTCTGTTTTTTTGTGGCAACCAGACTGCATGTCATGGAATGAGGAGGCTCAACCCCACCCCTGTCAGATGGTGTAGCTGGAGGTGGACCCTACTGGTTGTGAAATCTCACAGATTTTAATTGTTTTTTTTTCAACATAAAATTAGTGTAAATAATTTTTAAATTATTTACTTCAATTTAGTGTTAAAACAAAATTAACAATCTTTCAACTTCATAAAATAAATTTTAAGTAAAAATGCAAAGAAAGAAAGAAATCAGAAAGATAAGAAGGCAAAGGCTTTGCCATCCAATCTCCATTAAAGTCAATGAGGTCTGGGATCCTGCACTTGAGACTGAACAAAGTGCTGGGCATCCCTGGCAAGGTTGAGCTCTGATGCTGGATTCCACAAGAACTTCATCAGTAGTGCAATCTGGTGAATTGGGCCCTCAGAATCTGTTGGCAAGTTTCAGTGTGTACATGAAAGTCCATGGCTTTCTTCATATTCAGTGCTTGAGTGCCAGTGATTCTGATCTGAATGGCCTCAAAAACTCAATACAACCCAGCTCATTGTGTTGGTTTTTGCAGTCAGTCAAGAATGAATGGGACCAGCCATCAATTATACATATACATGGTCATGGATTTCCTCTGGGTTTTGTACTGAAGAATGCAATAATTAGAGCAGCATTTCAGCACAGCATGTTCCAATAGAGATTTTATTCCTGTGTGAACTGAGCAGGCATGTGTTTCACCTTCAGCGATCAGAATGAAGGCCAATGTCTGGATCAGGAAATACCTGTCAGGGAATATCTATATTCAGTGTCAATTCATGTATAGAAGGAAAATTAAAGAGTGGGGGAGGGGAAGAAAAATCTGTGAGACGGATATGAGGCAAAAGAAAAAAGCAAAATAAAATTTAATTTTGAAGTAACATTTTAACATTCTTCAGTAATTAAAATCTAAAGAATTGAGACTCCAGGCTGATGGAAGTTAATTTTCAATTTCTGAGATTGTTCAGCAGTAATTAGGATATTATGCTATTTTGGTCACTCACATTAAATCACTCACATTAGTGAGTTTTGTGGGCATGCATCGCAGAAGTACAGGAATTGCACATTGTTCAATGTACTTAAAGATCAAATTATTCAGCAAAACACCTTTTACTCACAATATCTGGAGCAACAGGCCAACTGCAATAAAAACTTCTGGACTTCTGTATTTCACAGATGTCAGATGCTGCTATACAATTCACTCTTTAATAATCGTGGGTGCTGAGAGTTTCACTGTTTTCAAACCACAACATCCAGACCAAGACAGAAACAAGCACATCCCTGATAAAAAGCTTGCATATGTTGATAGATGAACCTTTCTTTTAACCAACAGTTTCAGCTGTCCTTTAGAACATACCATAAGAGGTAAAACCTGTCTTAATGATTTGTGACCATGCAGGAAATAAAAATACTACATTCAAGTTATGACTGATGGAATTGCTGTTTGTGTTCAAGAGGTCCCAGGCAGAATACAGTATGTGCAACGTAAAAGATTAATGTGGCTGAGCTTTCACATTTTTTTATTTCATCAGTTTACAGCAAATTTGATGGAATACTTCAATTTACAATGAGACATTTTCAAAATATTTATACTAGTTCCTTAGGCAAGTCACAGACTCTTCCATTTTGTGCGTTATTATAATAGTAAAGATCTTCAAAGGTCTGAAGATTGAGAATTATACAGCAATTCCAACATTATTTTTGGTCAAAGGTTAATAAAGATAGAGAACTACTCAACACTTCTCCTAATGTATATGATCCAAGACTAATAGTTATTCAGTTATTCCCAACTTTATTTGACCAAAGGTGCATAAAAATGGCAATGATATTCTAACCATAATCCAATTCAATATAGTAATTATTGTCACTACAAACTTGTGCCATAACTTAGAACAATTAATCTTCGGCTGGAAATTTGGATTTTGATTGATTTTGATGATTCCCTGTATAAATCCCACTGTCTATTGGTTTTAACTTGCCTTTTTGGCTGCCAGGAAATTACTTTTGTATACAATGAGCAGCAGCACTTTTCAGTAGTCAACTTGAGTGTGTAAGTTCACCTATTTCATCACAGTCCTGGTAAAATAGGTGAACCAAACCAGTGTTAAGTAGGGAATCTAAGAATAATAACCCAATCATGGAAGGTCAGTAGTGAATGGTGTGATCTGAAGATTGATGTGCTGATGTGTGTGCAGCATTGTCCTTCAGCATTCAATGTTCACGTTGTGGTTTCCTCTACATTGGAAAACCAAACGTGAATGGGGTGAACACTTTGCAGAGCACAGTTATCAAGAATGACCCTGAGCTTCCGGTTGCCTTTCACTTTAATTCCACATCTCACATCCACTCTGACCTGTCTGTGGACTCCTACACTGTTCGCCTACCACTGCAAATGAAGATATATTTTAAAAAAAACACTCGTGCTGGATATATGAAATAAAAGCAGAAAATTCTGGAAACACTCAGCAGATCAGGCAGCATCTGTGGAAAGAGAAGCAGAGTTAACATTTCTGGTCTGGGATCCTTCTTTAGATAACAAACTATTTGCATTGAGTATATTGAAACAATCACTGATACATGTTGAAATCACAAGGTGCAGCTGTGTAAATAAAGACCACTCTCAATAGAACAGCACAAAATAAGGAGCCACTTGACACAAGTGGTCTGGAAATTGATTTATCATATGTATACAGACAATGATTGGTTCCTTAATATGTACATGTATGCAGATATATTTATTTAAAACAAATTGAGATGGGACCTGGGACTGACATTGCAAATCCACAGAGAGCAAATCAATGGGTAACAAGGGCTGAGTGTAGTGGGTTTTCAGCTTTATACATGATGACATTTATATACCGTCACAGCATTTCTATTTTGCCTTCCACTTTCCACTGAACACATCTCTTGCAATGTTACCTATAGGTATACGTTCCCCAATTACAACTACTCTCAATGTATATTTCTAGTGACTTATTGCAAACAATTTTTTTAAACAGTCAAGTTGGTGTTTATAAGGAGGGGAGTTTTTCATTTATTTGTAACCAGATTGCAGAGCAATACCAATGGGTATGAAACGTACACTTACCCATTTTACTCTTCAAAGATAGTTCCATTCAGTTAGTGTTTCTCTGAAATGCAGTCCCTGTGGGGGAAAAATGGAAAATGCTTTTAGCCTTTTATTCAGTGTGCAGTCAACAGTTGCTTCAGGAAATTTTGTTTTCCATAATCACCATTGAAATTTTGTTTTCCATAATCACTGTCCAGAATTTCTGAACATCTGCAGTCTTTTTCAGGCTCCACAATCTTTGAACAAATGAGCAGCTTTCTGAGCATGGGATAAACAGCAATTAATCACTGGTGAAGAAGAAAAGCTTTAAATTCACAGAACTCATAACATGGAGCCCTGTTATCATGTCAAGTTCACTGAAAGTTTGGAGCACAACTGGAGCTTGATTCTCACCACTGATTGCTGTACTGAGGAAGACTAATTTTATTAGATGTTTCAAATATAGGGTCTCTGGTTGCCTTGCATCAGCCTTAAGCTTTTATGCTCAATGTTAAACTGATTACAGACGCAGATGGAATGCAGGGCACAATGGAAGAGACACATTCATTTATTAACAGGAACATACAGCTGACAGGATTTTCACCACTCTTACAGAATGTACTGCATACTTCTTAGAAATAATATTTCTTTAATAGAAAGTGGAAAGGAAAATTAAGAGAAAAAGATCTATGAAGGGTAACTGATTTTTGTATTTTAAATTTTACTCACTCTTGTGTCAAATGTGATGGGAGGAATATTAGCACATCAATTTTGTGTGATTGTGAGAAAGGCATTTAATTTTGATTGAAATCATTCTGATCATTTTTGTTGTTCTATATATTCATGAACTGGGAAATAAAACTGGGAAAGTGGGCAAGGGAATGGCAGATGGAATTTAACTTGGATAAGTGCAATGTGATGCATTTTGGAAAGTTTAATCAGGGCAGTGAAAGGCAGGGCACTGGGGAGCGATGTAGAACAGAGAAACCTTGGGGTAGAAGTACATATTTCCCTGAAAATGGCAACACAGATAGACAGGGTGGTGAGGAACACATATGGCATTCAGTACAAGAGTTGGGATAAATGTAATAAAGCAATATATGATTAAGGGTCTTAATTGGTAGATAGTGTTCAACATTTATAAGTCACAGTGTCATACAGCATAGAAACAGCCCCTTCAGCCCACCACGTCCATGCCAACCAACAAATACCAATCAATACTAATTTCATTTAGATGAATAGCGATGAAAAATATCAATTAAAATGGCTATTGTTGTGAGTTACTGTTCGGATAAAGTGAATTTGAAGCTGTATCTAGCCTGAGTAATGCTGTATCTTCAGTTTGACATTCACTTCTGGTGTTCATATTAGAGTAGAGAGTTATTGGAAGGAAGCCAGAGAAAGGCAACAAAACTGATTCATGAACTTACTGGACTGAATTATGAAGCAAGATTATCTGGCCTGAAACTTCATTCCTTGAAAAAGAGGAAGATGAAGGGGAACTTGATAGAAATTAACGCTCTGAAAATCCTGGGCACTATAAATTTTGATGTGTGCTCCCAGACAATTGTAGAAGAAATTATCCCCTGTATTTCAAAGCAAAATATTCTGAAGGCATATCCAATGCTTCACAAAGATGGATACATCTTAATGAAATTAGAGCCTCAATATATTCTTATCTTTTAAATATAAAACAGTGATTCATCTTCTTGAATATGTACTATATGTTTAAGTCATTTTTTAAGCAGTTGTATAGGGACTGCAATGCACTTCCGTCCCTCAATCTGCTTTATTCCATTGGTCAGTGGTTCTAAAATGTAGCTTGGACTTCTAAACATCTTGTGTATGTCACCCCACAACACAAGTTATTGTGATTAGTAATAGGTAAGTACCGTTGAAACCAACAGTCCCCATTTATGACATAACTAGAAAAGGAAATTCACTAAGTCAATTCCATTCAAAATGCCTGCTTGTATGATGCCTGAATCCAGCAATGATAAGAATTAAAAAAGCACAGTCTGTAAACCAACTGTGTGTGGAATGAAGATGGAAAACCCTGGAAATATTCAGTATCTCAGGCAGCGCCTGAGGAGAGAGAAGAACAGGGTCCATGTTTTAGGTTGATGATATTGCACCATGATTGTTATCAAATCCCTTTGTGTGCTCACTCCTACCAATCTTTGTAATCTCATTACGACTGCGTTAAATCTATTCACCCCTCTAACTTGGCCTCTTATATATCCTCAATCAATGGCAGTGATGTTGTCTGCTCCCTTAGCCCTACACTCTTCTGATTGCAAGACAACATGCCTGGATGCTGCATTCAGCAGTGAGGTAAAAATTGAGCCATCTCAGTGGGATTGACTATCACTTTCCAATGTTGCTTTCTGTGTCAACATAAGAAGTAACACATGTGGCCAATGCAATACCAGGTGTGTACCCCTTTAAGAGCTTACCATGTAACCAACTTCTCTCCATGTTTTAGATTGTTAGCGTTGAAAAGATGAGATCTTGTTTGTTTGTCTGGCAATAGATTCACAGAAAAGAAAGGCTCTTTGGTGCAGTAAGGCAGCAGTGGTTTTCCTGATCTGATATCCACCTGTATATAATACTAAACCACATTCACTAACACTGGTAACTAAGTTGGCAGAGCAGCTAATTATTGAAAATTCCCTCAAACTAGAAGGAAAAAAGAGACACATACTTAAAATAATGTTTTCAATACTTTAGCAATACAAAGACTGAAACATAATTTTTAAGGTAGAAGCTAAGATAACAAAAATGTAAGAGAAAGTTGCATTGTATATTATAAAGTGTATTTAAATTTGAAATTTGGACAATGCAGGAATATGTTCTTTAAAATTGGTCTTAATATTAATGTAGATATGTATACATTTTAAGAAAGCAGTTTTTGACACAGTTAAATGTGTTCAATAACATAATTGAAAATATTTCAGATTGTGGTGTATGAATTTTATAAAGCAATACTTGGCATACAGTTAAATGCCTTTGAGAGTAAGGAAATCACTGAAATTACTTCACTCTTTTCAAAGGAGTTGAAACTTTGACTAACTTACTTGAACTAAAGTTGAGTTGATTTATTTTTCAGAAATGGCCCAGAGGGAATTATAATCAACATATATGCAGCCTATGGAGGAGAAATGAGTTACTGACAGCAACTTCAGAATTTCCATGTTAAACTACAGAGGTGCAGAAATCCCTGATTTGTACCAGCTTAACTGTTTAATGTATTGCTAATGACTTCACAGTCATTACAGCTCAGGCCGTTCTACTGCAATTTTAAACTTCTCCAAATCCTGCTACTTCCTTTCAGCTGCCTTGGGAACAGTCAACCTCACTGTATAGGCTGACTTCAAGTATTCAAGTTTTGCATGGGAGAGGTTCAAAAATATTTTTGTTAAGGAATGGTTCATGGACTCAAATTACAAATGACTGAAATAAAATGTGGTGCCAGTGACATCTAACTTTTCTGACATCGATCAGATCAATACCAGACAAGACCTGCATTTAATAAAAATGGAACAAGGATTTCACATGAAGGTACAGCACCTGAGTATTATATTCTGTTGCAAGTATAATGTAATCAGACTTAACTAAGATAAATTCAGTTCCAATCATTATCTTAGAGCAAAGCAGCAACATTGGAAATATACTTTGTCAGAATTCACATTTTTCTTCACTAACATTACTGTAATTTTGTGCCAAATGTGCTGGATGTCAAGTTTTGTTTTAAGAGTGATTTTCCAGCAGTCTGACAATCATTATATTGCACAGAGTGCGTTGCAACAAAATGAGCAGGATGACATTTTTTGTTAAATAAATCTTTGTTACCCCATCTCAATGGGGCAAGTCGTGTCTTACTAACCTGGTTGAGTTTTTTGACAAGGTGACGAGAGAGATGAAGGTAGAGCTGTGGATGTCATCTATATGGACTTCAGTAAGGCATTTGACAAAGTCCCACATAAAAGGTTAATCAAGAAAGTTCAGATTCATAGGGTCAGTGGAGAATTGGCTGTGTGGATCCAGAACTGGCTTGCCCGTAGAAGACAGAGGGTGGTGGTTGAAGGGACTGATTTGGGCTGGAGACCTGTGAGTAGTGGTGTTCTGCAGGGATCTGTACTGGGACCTCTGCTGTTTGTGATATACATCAATGACCTGGATGAGTATGTTGATGATTGCATCAGTAAATTTGCAGACGATACCAAGATTGGTGGAGTTGTGAATAGTGTAGAAGACCGGCGATGGATACAGCGTGATATAGATCAATTGCAGATGTGGGCAGAGAAATGGCAGATGGAGTTTAACCTGGATAAATGTGAGGTGTTGCACCCTGGTAGGATTAATGTCAAGAGGCAGTACACTCTGAAGGGCAAGACCCTTAACAGTGCTGAAGAGCAGAGTGCAAGTCCATAGCTCACTGAAAGTGGCTACACCGTTAGATAGGATGATTAAGAAGGCTTATGGAATGCTTGCTTTCATTAATTGAGGTATTGAGTATAGGAGTCAAGAAGTTATGATGCATTTCTATGGACTCTGGTTAGGCCGTATTTAGAGTATTGTGTGCAATTCTGGTCACCTCACTATAGGAAGGATGTCGAGCTTCAGAGAGGGTGCAGAGGAGGTTTACTAGGATACTGCCTGGATTAGAGGGCATGTGCTATCAGGAGAAGCTGGACAAACTTGGGCTCTTTTCTCTGGAGTGGCGAAGGCTGGGGGGTGATCTGTTGGAAGTGTATAAAATTATGAGGGGCATAGATAGGGTGGAAAAGCAATATCTTTTTCCCATTATTGAGTGATACAATGCCAGAGAGCATGCATTTAAGGTGAGAGGGGGTAGGTTCATAACAGACGTGAGGGGTAAGTTTTTCTCTGAGAGAGTGGTGGATGCCTGGAATGTGTTGCCAGATTGGGTGTTGGAGGCAAATTCATTGGGGGCTTTTGAGAGGGGCTTGGATGGGTACATGAATGAGAGGAAAATAGAGGGATATGGGCATTCTGTAGGTAGGAGGGATTAGCTATGTCGGCACAACATCGTGGGCCAAAGGGCCTGTTCTGTGCTGTACTTTTCTATGTTCTATGTTCTAATACATTTTTAAACAGATCTGGGCCAATCCCAAAAATGTAGTCAACTCAGCTTTAGTTCAAATGTCAAAATTTCAACACCTTTCGAAAGACCAAAACAATTTCAGTGATTTTATTTTTGAAGGCATTTTAACAATATGCCAAATATTACTTAATAAAATGTATACACTGCATCCTAAAATAATTTTAGTGATATTATTGAATATATTTAACTGTGACAAACATTGCTTTAGAAATTGTATATCTTGTTGCATTAATATTAATATAGAACATTACAGCACAGTACAGGCCCTTTGGCCCATGATGTTGCGCCATCATTTTATCCTGCTCAAAGATCTATCTAACCCTTCTCTCTCACATAGCCCTCCATTCTTCTATCATTCATGTGCCTTATCTAAGAGTCTCTTAAATGTCCCTAATGTATCTGCCTCCACCACCTCTGCCAGCAGTGCGTTCCACGCACCCACCACTCTCTGTGTAAAAAAAACTTACCTCTGACATCCCCCAATACCTTCCTCCAGTCACTTTAAAATTATGCCCCCTCGTATTAGCCATTTTAGCCTTGGGAAAAAGTTTCTGACTGTCCACTCTATCTATGCCTCTTATCATCTTGTACACCTCTATCAAGTCAACTCTCATCCTCCTTCTCTCCAAATTGAAAAGCCCTAGCTCACTCAACCTATCCTCATAAGACATGCTCTACAATCCAGGCAACGTCCTGGTAAATCTCCTCTGCACCCTCTTTAAAGCTTCCACATCCTTCCTATAATGAGGCAACCAGAACTGAACATAGTACTCCAAGTGTGACCTAACCAGAGTTTTATAGAGCTGCAACATTACCTCTTGGCTCTTGTACTCAATACCCTGACTAATGAAGGCCAACACACCATACGCCTTCTTAACAACCCTATCAACTTGCACGCTAATCTTAAGGGATCTATGGGCATGGGCCTGAAGATCCCTCTGTTCCTCCACACTACCCATAATCCTGCCGTTAACCTTGAACTCCGCCTTGGAGTTTCTCCTTCCAAAGTGTACCACCTTACACTTCTCTGGATTGAACTCCATCTGCCACTTCTCAGCCCAGCTCTGCATCCTATCAATATCCTGTTGTAATCTACAGCAATCCTCTACACTATCCACAACACTACCAACCGTGGTGTCATCTGCAAACATACTAACCCAGCCTTCCACATCATCTTCCAAGTCATTTATAAAAATCACAAAGAGAACGGTCCCAGAACAGATCCCTGCGGAACACCACTGGTCACCAACCTCTAGGCAGAATATGCTCCATCTACAACCACCCTCTGTCTTCTATGGGCGAGCCAATTCTGAATCCACACAGCTAAATTTCCCTGGATCCCATGCTTCCTGACTTTCTGAATGAGCCTTTCAGGAGAAACCTCATCAAATGCTTTACAAAAATCCATGTACGCCACATCCACTGCTCTGCCTTCATCAATGTGCTTTGTCACATCCTCAAATAATTCAATCAGGCTCGTGAGGCACGACCTGCCCCTCACAAAGCCATGCTGACTGTCCCTAATCAGCCTATGCTTCTCCAAATGCCCATAAATCCTGTCTCTAAGAATCTCCTCCAGTAATTTGCCCACCACTGAAGTAAGACTCACTGGTCTGTAATTCCCAGAGTTATCCCTACTCCATTTCTGAAACAACGGAACAACATTTGCCACCCACCAATCATCTGGCACTATTTATGTGGCCAGTGAGAATGCAACGATCGTCACCAAAGGTGCAGCAATCTCCTCCCTTGCTTCCTGTAATAACCTTGGATATATCCTGTCTGGCCCCGGTGACTTATCTATCCCAATGTTCTTCAAAAGTACCAGCACATGCTCCTTCCCGACGCCAACATGACCTAGCGTATCAGTCTGTTGTACACCATCCTCACAAATGTCAAGGTCTCTCTCAATTGTGAATACTGAAGTAAAGTATTCATTAAGGACCTGCCCTACCTCTTCCGATTTCAGGCACATGTTTTCTCTTTTATCCCTAATCAATCATACCTTCACTCTAGTCATCCTCCTATTCTTCACATATGTGTTTTCCTTAATCCTACTCACCAAGGCCTTCTCATGCCACCTTCTAGCTCTCCTAAGTCCATTCTTAAGCTCCCTCCTGGCTACCTTGTAACTCTCCAGAGCCCTGTCTGATGCATGCTTTTTAATCATTAGGTAAGCTTCTTTCTTCCTCTTGACAAGATATTCTGCATTTTTTGTCAACTATGGTTCCTTCACTCTACCATCCTTTCCCTGTCTCAATGGGACAAACCTATCCAGAAAACCATGCAAGTACTCTCAAAACAACTGCCACATTTCCGTTGTGCACTTTCCCAAGAACATCTGCTCCCAATTTACACTCCCAAGTTCCTGCCTAATGGCATCATAATTCCCCTCCCCCCAATTAAATACTTCCCCATATCATCTGCTCTATCCCTCTCCAAGGCTATGGTCATGGTCAAGGATATATGGTCACTGTCTCCAAAATGCTCTCCCACCAAGAGATCTGAAACCTGATCAGGTTCATTACCAGGTCCAGTACGGCCTCTCCTCTAGTCGGCCTGTCCACATACTGTGTCAAGAATCCTTCCTGGACATGCCTAACAAACTCTGCCCCATCTATCCCCTTTACACTAAAGAGTTATCAATCAATATTAGGGGACTTGAAGTCACCCATGACAACAACCCTGTTATTTTTGCACCTTTCCAAAATCTGCCTCCCGATCTGCTCTTCAGTGTCTCTACCGCTATTGGGGCGTCTGTAGAATACTCCCAATAGAGTGATTGCTCCCTTCCCTGACCCTTTCTGACTTGTACCCACAATGACTCAGTAGACAATCCCTCCAGGACATTCTCCCTTTCTCCGTCCCAGTCCCTTTTGAAACATCTAAACCCTGGAATATCCAACAACCATTCCTGCCCTTGTGACAACCAAGTCTCTGCAACAGCAACCACGTCGTAGTTCCATGTACTTACCCATGCTCGAAGTTCATCACCCTTGTTCCTGATACTTCTCACATTAAAGTAGACACACTTCAGCCCATCCAACAGATTGCAATTTTGCCCTTTCAAATGCCTATCCTTCCTCACAGTGTTTCTACACTCTGCATCTACTTGTACACTAAATGCACCTGCCTCTAACCTATCACTCTGGTTCCCATCGCCCTGCTGAACTAGTTTAAACCATCCCCAACAGCTCTAGCAAACCTGCCCACACGAGTATTGGTCCCCCTCCAGTTCAGGTGTAACCCATCCCTTTTATACAGGTCATACCTTCCCCAGAAGAGATCCCAATGATCCACAAATCTGAAACCCTGCTCCCTTCACCAACTCCTCAGTCATGCATTCATCTGCCAAATCAACCTATCCTTACCCTCACTGGCGCGTGTGACAGGCAGCAATCCGAAGATTACTATCCTTGAACTCTTGCTTTTCAGCTTCCTACCTAGCTCCCTATATTCCCTCTTCAGGACCTCATCTCTTTTCCTACCTATGTCTTTGGTACCAATATGTACCACGACTTCTGGCTGTTCTCCCTCCCCCTTCAGAATGCTGTAGACCCAATCCGAGACGTCCCAAACCCTGGCGCCCGGAAGGTAACATAACATCTGGGAGTCTCGTTCATGTCAACAGAATCTCCTGTCTGCCCCCCTTACTATTGAATCCCCTATCACTACCCTACTCCTCTTTCCCCTCTTCCCTTCTGCACCTCACAACCAGGCTCAGTGCAAGAAATCTGGTCACTACGGCTTTCCCCTGGTAGGTGGTTCCACCCCAACAGTATCCAAAGCAGTATCCTAACTACCTGTATTTCCCAATTTGTCATTTCCATCCTTTGAATAATAGTGTTATATAACATGTTCTCTAATAACAAAACTTCTGTTAATAACAGGAGAGAGGGAGGCAAAGCAAAAGTTCTGAAAGTGAGGTGTCAAGTCTGAAACAGTTGTATTCACAGAATCATGTTTCATAGACAATATGCCAGTCTCCTTCACCACAATCCCCTGGGTGTGTCTTGTTTCACTGGCAGGGCAGACTTACCCCACTGGGCAGAATTGTGGATTACAGAAATGGGGATGAGTCGTAGACCCCATCGTCTAATGGCATCAGGTCAAACATGGGCATCAAATTGCCTTTGGATTACTCCTTATTGTCTTCATTCAGCCAATGAACCAATGCTCCTCCATAAGAGTAGACAGGGCAAGGAATGTTCTCTGCAGGACTTCTATGTCCATCATCAAGAGTGGCTTAGCAGCACCAGAACCGACTGAGCTGGCTGAGTCCTGAAGGACATAGCTGCCAAAATGGCAGGTAATGAATGAACAAACATGAGGGATAGACTGACTTGACCGCATCTTCATCATCTACACCATCCACCACTTAGATAACAAATGAGTAGAGACTGCATGATAATTAGACAGATTGGATTTGTCCTGCATTATTTGGAGAGGACATACCTGAGCAATTTTCTACATTGTTGGATTGATGCCAGTGTTGTATTGGAACAGCTTGCCTAGGAGCAGAACTGGTTCTGGAGAGTGAGTCTTCAGTTCGATATCTGGGATGTTATCTGGTCCTGTGGTCTTTTACTACATTCAATCTTCTCAGCCACCTTTTGACATCAAGTGGATTGAATTGAATTGCTTAAGAAAGGCTTCTGTGATGATGGGGATCTCAGCAGGAAGCTAAAGTGGATTTTGGTTCTTGGCACTTCCAGCTGAACATTTTTCCAATGTTTCAGCTTTGCCTTTAGCACTCATATTATGGGCCCCTCCATTGTCAAGGATGCAGATGTTTTTGGAGCCTCCTCCTCCTCGCTATAGTTGTTTGAATCATCCCCAGTGTTCACAAACTAGGTGTGGCAGGAATGCAGAGCTTCACTTTGATCCATTGGTTGTGAACTCAACTGATTTTGCTGTTTAGCATGCATGTAGTCCTGTGTTCAGCTGACTGGGATCTCATCATTTTTATGGCTGCTTGTTGCTGCTCCCAGCATGTCATTGTACATGCCTCGCTGAACCAAGTTTGCTCCTCTGGCTTGATAGTGATGATAGAGTGAGGGATAAGACAGGCAATAAAGGTGTCATCTACAGTGATAACAAGTGGCAATTATTCACCAATAACCAGCTCATTGATGCCCAGTTTGGATTTTGCCAAGCCCACATAGTTCCAGACCTTATCACAATCTTGGTCCAAATAGAGATCAAAGAGCTGAATTCCAGAATGAGGTGAGAGTGACTGCCCTTGATATTAAGGCAGCATTTGATTGAGAGTGGCATCAAAGAAGCCTGGTAAAACTGAAACCAATGGGCATCAAAGGGAAAGCATGCTAATGGCTGGAGTCTTACCTTATACAAAGGAAGATGGTTGTGTTTGTTGGTGGTCAATTATTCTGGTTCCAAGATAGCACTGCAGGAGTTCTTCAGAGCAATGTCCAAGGCCCAACCATATTCAGCTGCTTCACCAGTGACCTCACTTCCATCAAAAGGTCAGAAGTGGGAATGTTCACTGATGCACACTGCTTGTTTAATCAGCTGTCAAAGCTATCAAAGAACTTGAAATTTGTGTTTTTACAATCAACAAATACAATACGTTATCAAAACACATATTGTTTCCTTTCAAATAAAATATAAAGGATATTAAAATACACTCTAGTTATCTCAATTCAATAACATGTAAATCACCATACATATGCCTTGCTCACTATGTCTAAACTGTGGTTTTGGGGAATGTATATTTCCCAGTATAATTACTAGAAATTTCTGCACTGTACTCCATTAGCAGTTCAGTGCAATGAAAATCAAAAGATCTGCAAAAACTGTAAATCTGACATAAAAACAGAAAATGCTGGAAACTGTCAGCAGACCAGGCAGTAACAATGTAGAGAGAAAAGAATTCTCAGATCTGAAAAGATAACTCCGTATTGCTTTCTGCAGATGCTGCCGGGTCGGTTGAGTATTTCCTGTTCTTACAGACATGCAGTGGCTGGCCAGCATCTCTCAGGTGCTCAGGATGTCACTTCATACACTCTTACATGCTGGTCCAAAGCTTCCCTGTGAAAGGAGGTCCTGGCAGTTCAAATGGAATTACTGGCATTTTTCAGGAGAATTCAGGCTATGATGCATCTTCAGGCCATTGTTTTTAGGAGACATCAATGTTATAACATGGCTTGAAACTTTTACTTGCAAATTTAAAGAAATAATGCAATAAGTTCTGTGGCTTTTCTCAGGTCTGATTATTTTAAATGCTGTTACAGGTGACCCTTGCATTACAGCTGTTTGGGTTACAAAAATTCACTCTTATACAATTCACAAATTACTAAAAATTTAGGATACATAATAAAAATTGCTCTTATGGGAATCTATGTTAAAAAAACACGGATGTATTTTTTTCAACCTATGTTTCTTGTCGCGTGCACATTTGAGGCGGCTTTGCGTTAGAGAAAATCATAATATGGACAGTTTTCTTGGAGTGCCACCTTCAATAATGTGGGAGTCATCTATCTTTATGTTTCACTGTATTGGGCTACAATGTAGGCGTCACAAGAACAGTCCCAGATATTTAAAATATTAAACTGTGAGAACAAGTTCTATAGCTCTGGTCTGTGTTCCCTTGAGTATAGAAAGTTAATGGATGAGCCAGTAGGTGTTGTTTAAAATGATAGTAAAGGGATTTGATAAATTATTACACTGGCTAGGAAGTAGAAACTTTGAATTATGTGTTGACCATTTAAAAATTAACAACAGACTAATTTTTTCACCAATGGTAGTAGATGTCTAAATATTTGTCCTTCAAACTTGAGATTCTGAGTCAATTTAACTTTTGAAAAACTATACCAATAAACTTCGGTTGGGTATGAAAATAAAGGGATATGGAAGACAGACAAGTAATGGAAAGAAGGGACAAATTAGGCAAAATCCATTTGAATGGCAGAGTGTTCCTTGTTCTTAATTAGCAAATAGTTGGGACTGAATCATATTCCTTATATAGGTCTCAGTACAGAGAATAAGTATTATGATGTTGCTTAAGACTACATTCTAATGTCCTCTGACATGCTTCATGATAAATAAATTACAAAATTCCATTATAATAACCCTCCACTTATCTGCTCTGAGCACCATTTATGTCAATTAATTACATTTTTGATATTACACATGCAAAAGAGTCCTGGACTTGGATTTATTCTGGCAAGAAAAAGTTGAATCATGCAGCTGAATATTTTATCTGCTTATTTTATGGTTTAAAAATGTTGCAAGAAAATTACAGTGGATGTCAGAAGTCTGAAAAAAAAACAGAAATACCAAACAGGTAAGGTAGCATCAACAGAGGGATAAGCTGTTATTTTCTCTTCACAGAAATTGCTGAGTATTTTCAGCGTATTTAAGCTTTTACTACATTCCTCCTTTAAGTTTTCAGATCTAGTTACCTGCAGTTAATTATTTGATCATTTATGGACCAAATTTTCCTGGGCCCAATCCACTTGCTAAAGCTGTCACTCAAAGTGCCAGCCCTCTGTGCAAACTTGCTCTGGAAGGGAGCTTGGTGAAGCTAAGAGGTGTCTAGTGAGGTGAAGCAGCTTCAAACTACTGGATCTATAAGCCCCTGATGTTCGATCCTGAGGTTTTCCTCAGGCCACCCTTTGACTGTGACTCTGAAAGTTAATGATGTACATATTGGACCATTTGATTCCTCCAGCCTTGTCTGCTACTTAAGAAGATCATGGTTGATCTGACTGTAATTTGAACACTGCACCTTACCTGCACATGATAACCTTCCACTCCTCTGCTGATCAAATAGCTGTCGCTGTCTTGAAAACAAGTGCAAATAGTTTAAATAAATCTTTGATGTTGAAGACATATTAAAAGGCAAAAAATAAATTTAATTAGAAAAATCTAATATGTCAGCTCAGTCAAAAAAAAGCTAAGATAAAGTAAAATAAGTAAACCACTTGCCTTCACTATTTTTTTTAACAAGGGTCGTAGAGAGTCATATAGTCATCCAGCACAAAAACATGCCCATTGGCTCACTGTGTCCATGTTGACCAATTTACTTATCTATGCAAATCCCATTTACCCACATTTGTCCTGTAGTTTGGGGAGTGACTCCATTTCAGTTAATGGTAATTGCAGTTCTTATGCAAAACACAGACCAATTGTAACTCCGAGGACCGAATGCAGACTGTATCCAGCCTCTCTTCTCAGCACATCTGTGAACTGCTGCTGGAGTCAATGGTGAGGCCAGCAGTGCAACATGAGATCAGGTTCAGAAGCAGCACATGGAGCAGTCTGAAGCATGCTGAATGGATTGCCATTCTTGAGGGAACCACTGTCTGGATGGAACCTGAGGAGCTTAATTCTCTGCTATCTTTCATCGGGGTGCCAGATGAAACAACAAGCATTAAATCCTGAATTTTCTTCCTTTGGCTTGCTAACCTGACTGGCAAAGAAGCCTATGGAGGATTTTTTCTGATTGGCATCCACTATTTTGCCACATAACTGGTCTCTTAAATACATGAAGAATTTCACTGAGCTTTCTGCAGAGAAATTAGAAACTACAATCTGTAATTTTATAGCCTCACTGACATTACCTCTGATTAGCACAAGAAACACCATTTGGCACATATCTATAATGTACCTCAATTATTATTGTTCGTTTTGTCTCTGAAAGTTTTACAAAAATCTAAATGATCATCACAAATTACTTAAAGAGATATAATAGTCATGTGATTGAGGACTGAGATTAATCTGCTACAATGATGAATCACAAGTTACTGATGGCCAAACATTCCCCCTACTCTATGGAATCATAAAGCATGCTTTAATGAAGTGAAGGTGTCTTCTTTAATGAGTAATGCACAAATAAGGAACTACTTTTTAATGCTAAATTCCATTTTGGAGAAGCTATTTAAAGAAAATTGATTTCTGTTACTCAACCAGTTCCCTGACATGTGTATAATATGGTGAGATTTAATTAGCTGTTTTTTTCCATGTGTTGTCTCTCTTTCCTACATTATTCCTCCTGTGTTTGAATATCTTGTACTAGGAATGTTGATCCATGTTCTAAACCATTTGTCAGAATCCTATATACATAAGCAATGCAAGGTATGAAAAATACACCCAGTAAATTGCATTTGAAAATAATTTATTTTGAGGTCAAATATGAAGTGTTCTGGCAAAATGAAAATTAAGGGATCATTTCAATTTATCAGCGAGGTAGCTAAATACTTAAGTTAATCACAAATAGTTGTGTTATTGTTATGATGTTGAATCCACTTAAAGAGCACAGTGTTTCTGTTTTTAGAATGCATCATATTTTTCCCCTTTATAAACACTTGGAATAGCTGTGAGTATGTGCAGAAGATTACAAGGCAATAAAACAGCAATGTTTTGGAACCTATTTTGTGGAGTGGCAATGTGCCTATTTAGGGGATGGCCATTCAGAACAGAGATGAGAAGAAATTTCTTCACCCAGAGGGTACTGAATCTTTGGAATTCTCTTTACAAGTGGCAGTTGCTGAGTATATTCAAGACAGAGGTTGATAGATTTTTAATGTTAGGAGAAACAAGAGATGTAGTTTAGTGCAAAAAAGTGGTGCTGAGGTAATATACTATTCATATAGAATGATGAAGCAAGCACAAGAGCATAAATGGCCTATTCTTTTTATTCCTTTGTGTACTTAGTAATACATACAAGGATTAAGCCATTGAGTTTATGATTTGATTTTTTTTGGATTCAACTGTGTTAATTGTGCTATGGAAGTCTGATGGCTTCAGTAAGCAGGGATCCATTTTACAAGAAAATGTCACACCATCATATTACAACCTAATTTTAACATGAAATTGCAGGGGCCTGCGCAATTCTAAGCACACCAGGAAAATCAGGCAGAAGAATTGATATGATCACAATCACAATAGTCACGTACCCTCTTGTGCTGTAAAGTCCTTTTGTCCAATGAATAAAACAATAGGTTAATGCAAAAAAAAGGTTCATCCTAAACCTTATTAAATTTTGTAGATTAGTAGATTAGCTAACAAATAAGATCTAATTGCTCCAATATGTGTGGCGAAGAATCTGCACAATTTCTTAGTTCGAAAGTAGTAATTATTTGCATTATTAGTCTTTGTTCTCACATTTCAATGTGATGTGCTTTTAGTCCCCATTTCAAGGCTTCTATATATTACACAGTGCTACACTTTCCCTGTTGCCTAATGCATACAGAGAGCTTTGTTATGAGCTTTAATAGCACTTGTTACAATTCAAATTTGTTCCTTACAGGTGGATGATGACAACAACATGAATTTATATATCCCTTTAATATAATAAAATAATGTCATAAGGGATTTCATAGGAGTTTTATCTGACATCATTGACAATGGGTCACATAATGCGGCATTAGTTCAGGTGTGAAAAAAGTAGGTTTTAAGCAGCATTTTAAAGGGATGGTGTTATGTTTGTTCTTCATCACGAGACAAACTTGGTATGGGTTTAACATCAGAACATTTATTAAAACAACAGACTGCACAGACTTACAACAGAATTATAACTACATAATAACATATAATAACACATCTTCCCCCTTTAAAGAAAAAAACAAACACAATACTTTGTCCTTATAAACCTGCCAAGAACCCTTGTCCACTCAGCATAGTCTCTGAGGTGGTTTTATGGTCCTTTTTGGTCTGGTATTTGTTTCCACAGGTGTGTTGCTTTCATTTGCTGCATTGGTGTTTTCCTGGGAACTCTGGTCCACATGTTCATTTTCTCCATATGCTGGCCCCTTTGGTGTACTGACAGGAGACAGGTCACAGCCATGGGTTGGAGCTTGTGGTCGTAGATCCACGCGGTTCTTCCTTAGAGGTGTCCCTCGCTCCATCTGGATTTGGTATGAATGTGGATTTACTTCCTCTTGCACATCTCCTTGCAGGGACCATGTCCCAGAATCATGATCTCAGATTTGCACTTGATCCCCAGACTTCAAGACTGGTAGGCTTTTCGTTGTCTTGTCGTGATTCCGTTTCTGTTTTTCTTTCCCTTCCTCTTTAGCCTGTTTGACCTTGTGTGCTCCTTCAGGTGTCAATAGGTTTTCATGTATTGGAAGGTTAGTGCGTATGCGTCGACCCATCAGCATTTGGGCTGGTGAAAGGCCGTTCTGCAGTGGCGCACTTCTGTAAATCATTAGACTTCTGTGGAAATCCTCTCGTCCATCTTGCGCTTTCTCCATGAGGCCCTTCACCACCTTAACTGAACTCTCTGTTAGGCCATTAGGTTTTGGGTGATGTGGGCTTGAGGTTATATGTCGAAACCCCCAAACATTGGCAAAGGTTTCAAATTCATTGCTCGAAAATTGTGGACCATTGTCTGATACTACTTCACATGGAACTCCATGCCTCGCAAACACAGCTTTCAGGAACATGATAACTGCTTTGCTGGACGTCGATTGCAGTGTCGCAACCTCTGAGTAATTGGAAAAGTAGTCTGTTACAACAGTGTGTCTCTTCCCATTACAGTCAAACAAATCCACTCCAACTTTGAAATACGGCCTGTCTGGTACAAGGTGTGGTGTAAGTGGTTCTGCTTGCTGCTTTGGTCTGTAGGTAAGGCATATGTCACATGAAGCAGTAGTCCGGCTGATGTCTTGGTTCATTCTTGGCCAGTACCTCACTTCATGTGCTCTACGTTTACGTTTTTCCTCCCCAAGATGCCCTTCATGTATCTTCTGGAGCATCTCCTTGCGTAGTGACACTGGAATCACAAACCTGTTCCCTTTGAAAACCATATCTTTCACTACTGACAGTTCAGCTCTGCACGCCCAATAATCCCGAATACACATTGGGCAGTCATCCTTTGCTGCTGGCCATCCTTTCCGTATTGTATCATTGTGTACTTTTATTGTTTCATCTACCTCTGCTGCTTTCCTAATCTGCTCTGTTCTATCCGGAGATACTGGAAGAGGGGTGACAATCATGTCAACATAGGCCCGTATATCTGCATTAACCTGTTGGTCACTCTTTTCTGTCTTGTCGACTGTTCGAGACAGAGCATCAGCAGCAAACATATATTTTCCTGGTGTGTAGATCATCTTCACAGCATATTCCTGCAGCCTTATCAACATGCGCTGTATCCTCATGGGACAGTCATTCAGTGGTTTGGACATAATTGAGACCAATGGTTTATGGTCTGTCTCCACTTCAATAGTTTGCCCATAGATGTACTGATGAAACCTTTCACCTGCATATGTAATGGCGAGAAGCTCTTTCTCTATTTGTGCGTAGTTGGCTTCCGCACTTGTTAAAGTCCCTGATGCATAGGCCACAGGTTGTCATGTGCCATCATGCTGCTGCAGTAGTACTGATCCAAGGCTGTGCTGGGATGCACCAGCTGATATCCTGATGCACCTTTCTGGATCATAAAACTTCAGCACGGGCTCTTCAGTTAGGACCCTTTTCAACGTCAGGAAACACTCTTCTTGCCAAATCCATTCATTTTGTTGTTCAAGGAGTGACCAAAGTGGTGCTGACACTGTTGACAGTCGAGGGATGAACTTAGCCAGGTAAGTCACCATCCCTAAGAAACGTCTCACCTCCTCTGTTTTGGGGCCTCTCCATGTTTTCAATGGCTGACGTCTTTCTTGGGTCAGGCTTCACTTCCTCTTCAGATATGACATCTCCTATGAAGATCAGTGTCTTAACATCAAACTTGCATTTCTCTTTATTTAATTTCAAATTGACATTCCTTGTCACGTCAAGCACTTGTCTCAGTCGAGTATCGTGTTCCTCCTTGGTGGACCACCAGACGATGATGTCATCCATCATGGTCTCGACACCAGGTATGCCCTTGAAAATCATGTGGATGGTTTTATAGTAGACTTTTGGTGTGGACAGGATCCCATAGGGCAGCTAAAGATAGTGATATCTTCCCTGTGGTGTGTTAAAAGTACACAGTCTTGAACTTGCCTCACCAAGCTTCATCTGCCAAAACCCTGATGATGCCTCAAGCTTGCTAAACCAGTTAGCACCTGAAAACCGGGACATAATCTCCTCCCGTGTTGGCAATTTAAAATGCTCTCTCTTGATGGCTTTATTGAGATCTCTTGGGTCTAGACATATCCACAATGCTCCATTTTTCTTTTGCACAATGACCAGTGAACTCACCCAATCTGCTGGTTCTTCAATTTTCTGTATGACATTCATTCGTTCCATGTATGCTAGTTCTTGTTTAAGTTTATCTCTAAGTTGAAATGGAACTTCCCTGCATGCATGGACAACAGGAGCCACTGCTTCATCTTTGTGAATTTTGTGTACACCAGGTAAGCATCTAAGTCCCTCAAAGACATCTGTATACTCTTCCATGAGTGGTGTGTGGTCACCTTTGGTATGTGAAGCTACTATGAAAACTCTTTTCACTAGGTTGAGGTTTTCACATGCACTCAGACCTAATATTGGCTGTACTCTCTTTTCTACAATCAGTAGCTGTGATTTTAAGTGCTGCCCTTTGTGCTTAAAGGTCACCATACAGCCCCCTTTTACTGGAACATTGTCTCCAGTGTAGCCTGTCACTTTTAACTTCACAGGGTAAATCTTACTCTTTACTGTGAGAGTCTTATAATCATCCATGGATAACAGATTCACCTGAGCTCCAGTGTCAAGCTTGAATGGAATTACTGTCTCATTCACAGTTACTGGAAAAATCCATTCTGTTTTACCAGCAGCCACAGTCTGTACAGAATCCACAAAGAATTCCTCCACTTTCTCATCAACTGTGTGCACCTTTCTCTTGTTAGCCCTAGCTTTGCAGCACCTTGCAAAGTGATTCTTCTTCCCACAGCTATTGCAGGACTTCCCATAAGCAGGGCACATCTTTGGAATGTGTTTATCTCCACATCTGCTGCATTTGCTGTTTGAGCCTTCCTCTTTGATTTGCCGTTGCTTTCAGAAACACCTTGGGAGCTGCTTCTCTGCTTTCACAGCATGTACTGTTGTGTCTGCTCTGTACAGCTCCTTAGCTTGTGCTCGTGTAGTTTCTGCTGACCTACACGTATTCACCGCCTTTTCCAGGGTCAAATATTTTTCACACAACAGTCTTTCTCTGAGTCCATTATCTGGAATTCCACAGACTATTCTGTCTTTAACTAGTGAGTTTCTCAAATCCCCAAATTCACAAGACTTACTCAGTGTGTGAAGCTCAGCTAAGTATTGGTCGAAGCTAACACCTTGTTTCTGGTCACAGGAAAATAATTTATATCTCTCAAGTGTGATGTTTTTACTTGGGATAAAATACTCCTCAAATTTTTCCATCAAGGTGCCCAACTCAAAAGCTGTCTCATCAAGTTGAAAGCTGTTATCGATGTCCAAAGCATCCTCGCCAATCACTTGCAGAAAAATAGATGCTTTCAATTTTTCATCGTTCCTTCCCACTCCACTAGCATCTAAATATATGTTGAATTGCTGTTTGAAACGTTTCCAATTATCAACTAGATTGCCAGTAAACTGCATAGGCTTGGGAGGACTTAGCTTATCCATAATAGGAACTCCCAGCCTCTCACCTGAATCTCTCTTGGCAAATCCGGTGACTGCTGAACTTCAGGAACAATGTGCTCTTTCGCCACGTCAGCCGGCTTTTTCTCCGTCTTTTTACAGCTTTTCTTTCGTACTCACTGAGTCTCTTTCTCAATTGCACACAGTATTTGTTTACTTTCCTTGTTCAGACCTCACACCAACTTCTGACACCACATTATGTTTGTTCTTCATCATGAGACAAACTTGGCGTGGGTTTAACATCGGAACATTATTTAAACAACAAAACAACAGACTGCACAGACTTACAACTGACAGGCTGGCTGGCTTTTCCCGCCCTTTCCAGCCACTTCCTGTTTCCCCATGTGACCCCTTGCATTGCCTACTGGGAACTGTAGTTCTTTATTATAACTACATAATAACACATACCAACACAGATCGTTTCCATAACAAAGACATATTTTATATGAACTGAAATTTATGCAACCCTGGTTCATTCTGTGTAGTGTATTTCTGTTTGTTTTCATAAATATCTACTGAAAGACAATAAATTATCATGTAAAAATACAGTACTTTGCTTCCTCTATTACTTAAAGACAATACAATATAACAAACCTTCTTAATATCAACACCATCCAGGGCCAAGAAGCCCACTTGATTGGTGCTCCATCCACTACCAACTGGTGCATAGTCACTGCAAAATGCAGTGCAGTCATTTAACTGGGCTACTCCCAAATTCATGACAGGGACATGGGAACACCACCACTTGCGTGTCTCTCTCCAAGATGTACTGATCTTGCTAAATCCTGGAAATCATGACCCAAAATCATTAAGAAAGGATCTTTATCAACAGGACTGCAGTGGTTTAAGAAGGTAGCTCAACACCTCCTTCTCTGGGATAGTTAGAGAAGGGCAATAAATGTCGGCCTTGCTAACAGTGCCCGGACCCCAACAAAATAAAAAAAATAAACATAAAGGATCTTGGTTATGGTAACATGAACACTTCAACATCAGTTGGGAAATAAAAGCATTTCTTTGAAATGTGGCTATTGTAGCGGCTGCTACCACGATGTGAAAGCAAGACACTAGTCGGTGGGCTGCAGAACAAAAACTGATTTATTTTCCCGCCTTGCGCAGGCCTTTTAAGAGGAACGGTTCCCGCCCACCGAAAACGGAAATGACGTATGCGTTACGTCATCAAACTTTTCCCGCACGTGGGTTCTCCCTGTCACTTGGAGAAGACGAAGGCCTAACGCCATCTTGGGCCTCGCTGCTCCGATGACGCGCGACCCAACTGCTGAGCCGGTTCGCTTGCTCGGACGGTGAGTCGCTACACTATGTATGAAATTGTTTCCATTCGAAATTGTAAAGATCTATTTTTTCTTCCTCTCCACAATTGTAGCTGTACCTTTCTGTTGCAATTTGTTTCTTTCTTTTTCTCTTCTGTTATTTAATTAATTCAAACCCTGAAACTTTGATCTGCAGCCTTCTCATAAACATTTCTTGATATCTTTCCCTCTCTGGAACTTGAAATGGCTTATCCTCTCACTTTTCTAGTTCTGATGATGAGTCATTGACCTGAAACATTAACTCGGTTTCTCTCCCCACTGATTGACCTGCTGAATACTTCCAGCTCTTTCTGCTTTTCTTTCAGACTCACAGCATCTGCGGTGTTTTGCTCCAGTAGATCTACATTTGTTATCCAGTACAATGTGTGACCAGCAGAAAATACCACTGCTGCACTTTGTGATTACAGGTGTCAAGGAATGGCCCACAGACACCTTCCAAAGGTCGTTCAAGGATGGGTCATTTCCAATGACATCCAAATCTAAAGTCTTTATTTAAATCAGGATCACATATTAATCTTCCATATATTTAACAGATTACTTCCATATATTTAACAGTTTTTTAAAGCAAACATCAAAATGACTGTAATGCATTTTTCTCACCATATCATCAAAAGTTAATGTTGTGGGGAAGGCTGCCAGGTTTCAGTATGGTGCTGTTGGAAACGTGACATCTTCCTATGCAAGCTGCCCATATCTTTGTGGTGATCGTACATTTACCGTGATCATAAATAAGAACTTAATAGGATTGACACTTAATGTGCCCCTAGATTAATTCACGTGTGAAGTAGTTAGTGCCAATTTGTTTAAAAACAACTAATGAAAATCAACAGTACTTCAGCCAGAACAAATTTCATTCCCCCATTTAAGTTAGTATTAGTAAACATTTTGTGCTTGGATGATACAGACCTCTAAATGCTCTACTACCACCTACCGTTACTTATAGTGTACAGAATCAATATGAAAAAACATTGCATACATTTTGTTATCCACAAGATGGCACTTCTTGACCTGAAACATTATTAACTGCAATTAAATCCTGACTTTCAATTTCTTAATGAATGAGTAATATTTTCATGAATGCACATTCTTATAACTTTCTCATTTAAAATGCTTTTTCCTGTGCCATAACATTTACACAGTAATAATAAAACAGAACATAAAATGGATTCAGAGATGACAAGGTCAAATTTGGTTAATTCAAGCCAAAATTCAAACCCAACAGGGGAATATAGTTGAAGGCACCACATGATTAGGCAACTTTGTGTATCGTATTTCCATTTTTTATTAATATTTTCTAACATTTGCTTATTCTACATTTCATAAAACACAGAATAGTTGACAGAACATCACACACTGCAGAGTACCTGATAGGTGACTACTGTTGTGGCCAGAGTAAATTTATCAGCATCCAGAAGGCACTTAGAAGCTCAAATCATTTATGGGGAGGATTGGCTGAGTTTCAAGGAAAAAAAGATCCTTACTTGAATTTGCATCATTGACCTGCCTTCACAAACCCTGTTCTCCCAGAATTGAAGATCCAGAAACTACTATCACTGGGCAGAGGTCAAGAGAGCTGAATGATTCGTTAGATGTGGGTGGTGTCAGCATTTGTGAGGAAACTAATGCTGCTTTTGGGTTAGCACATAGGTGAGAATTAGAGAATCAGAAGATAAAGATGCATGAGTTCCAGGGTGAATTACAAGTTTGGATTCGGAACTGGCTTGCCCATAGAAGACAGATAGTAGGGGTGGAAGGCTGTTATTCTGGCTGGAGGTCCATGACCAGTGGTGTTCCACAAGGATCAGTGCTGGGACCTCTGTTGTCTGTGACATATATCAATGATTTGGATGAAAATGTGGATGGGTGGATTAGCACTTTTGTGGATGACACCAAGATTGGTGGAGTTGTGGACAGTGTAAAGGACTATCAAAGAATACAGCAGGATATCGATCAGTTACAGGTATGGGCAGAGAAGTGGCAAATGGAGTTTAATCCGGGCAAGCGTGAGGTGTTGCACTTTGGGAAGTCAAATGAGAGGAGAAAGTACACAGTTAATGGTAGGCCCCTTAATAGCATTGAGGTACAGAGGGATTTTGGGGTCCAGGTCCATAGTTCACTGAAAGTGAATATGTAAGTGGATAAAGTGATAAAGAAGGTGTATGGAATGCTTGCCTTCATTTGTAGAGGTGTTCAATAAAAGCGTAAGGAAGTCTTGCTGCAGCTATATAAAACTTTAATCAGAACGCACTTGAAGTATTGTGTGCAGTTCTGGTTGCCCCATTACAGAAAGGATGTGGAGATTGTGGAAAGGGTACAGAAGAGGTTTATCAGGATGCTGCCTGGATTAGAGTGCATGTGCTATAAGGAAAGTTTGGACAAACTTGGGTTGTTCTCCCTCGAGTGTCAGAAGCTGAGGGGAGACCTGACAGAGGTTTTTAAAACTATGAGAGGCATAGATAGGGTAGACAATCAGAATCTTTTCCCCAGGGCAGAAATGTCAAACACCAGGGGGGGATGTTTAAAGGTGATGTGAGGGGCAAGTTTTTTTTATGCAGAGAGTGGTAGGTGCCTGGAATGGGTTAGCAGGGGTAGGAGTGGAATCAAGCAGTTTGGTGGGGTTTAAGAGGCTTTTAGATAGACACATGAAGGATATGGATGATACACAAGAGGAGGAAATTTAGCATAAATTGGCATCAGGATTAGCATAACATTGTGGGTTGAGTGGCCTGTCCAGTGCTGTTCTGTTCTGTGTAAGTTTGAAGAATAGCTATTTGGGAGCCCTAGAGAGAATAGTACAACAGGAAGAAGTCAAATGATTGGCTGTGACTGGATAGATAAGGATAGAACTAGGAAACTATGGTTCACCCAGAGAGACAACGTGGGCTGAATGTTGAAATCAAAAGGCAGTTATGCCATCCTGGGAAACTGTAAATGCCCTGTGATTGTTTCCTAATTTGGCACTATAGAATTTGTTTTCCTTCGTCTCTTAAAACAGGGCAAAGGAAGATCTTATGAACATGAAAATGATCAATATTTTCATGGAATTTTTAATTAGAACGAACTTCATAAAAGGAAAATCCACTTTAATAATCTGATGGAATTCTTTGAGAATGACATGGACATCAGGATAAGGCAGATTTATCCAGATTTGAAATCTGAATACTGGAAATGTGAGAAACAAGGTGATTATTTGAATCTGTTGAACTCACTATTGAGTTGTCAAGGCTGTAATGTTCCAAATTGTAAACTGGGGTTACTTTGAGCTTTGTTAGGATAATGTAGGAGGAAGACAGAGAGACCAGGGTGGGAGTGGCATAGAGAAACAGAATGATAAGCCAATGGAAGCTTGGGGCTATGCTTGCAGACTGAAAGGAGGAGCTCAGAATTCGAATCAGAATCAGGTTTATTATCACTGACATATGTTGTGAAATTTGTTGTTTTGTGGAAGCAGTGCAATGCAAGATATAAAAATTACAATAAGTTACAAAAATAAATAAATAGTGCAAAAGAGGAATAACGAGGTAGTGTTCATGGGTTCATGGACCGTTCAGAAATTGGACAGCGGAGGGAGAGAAGCTGTTACTGAAACCTTGAGTTTCAGGCTCCTGTACCTCCTCCCCGATGGTAGTAACGTGAAGAGAGCATGTCTTGGATGGTGAGTGTCCTTAATGATGGATGTCGCCTTCTTGAGGCATCGCCTTTTGAAGATGTCCTCGATGGCGGGGAGGATTGCCCGTGATGGAACTGGCTGAGTCTACGATCCCCTGCAGCCTCTTTTGATCCTGCACATTGGAGCCTCTATACCAGATGGTGATGCAACCAGTCAGAATGCTCTCTACTGTACATCTGTAGAAATTTGCAAGAATCTTTGGTGACGTACCAAATCTCATCAAACTCCTAATGAAGTGGAGCTGCTGGCATGCCTTCTTCGTGATTGCATCAATGTGTTGGGCCCAAGATAGATCCTCTGAGATGTTGATGCCCAGGAACTTGATGCTGCTCACCCTTTCCATCGCTGACCCCTCAATGAAGACTGCAGTGTGTTCTCCTGACCTCCCCTTCCTGAAGTCCACAATCAGTTCCTTAGTCTTGCTGACGTTAAGAGCAAGGTTGGTTTTATGACACCACTCAACCAGCTGATCTATCTCACTCCTGTACTCCTCTTCACCATCATCTGAGATTCTGTCAACAACAGTGGTGTCATTGGTGAATTTACAGATGGCATTTGAGCAGTGCATAATAGCCAGACAATCTGCATTTGGCTTCCAAATGTAGAGGAAACAACATTGTGAGGGCTGAATTCAAAATGAAAAATATACAAGGAAACCACTACTTCATCAGTGGGGGATGCTTGGGGCCCAGGACAGCGGGAAAAGGCAGGTGCTGCATCTCCTGCGGTTGCATGGGAAGATGCTGTGGGAAGAGAATGTTTGGCAGAAGTTCAGAAGAAACCCCCAGCTACCACCATCACCTCTCCCCACTCTGAAGTAAATTGCCTGAAAGCTTAAGGAAGTTCAAGCCCCATGGATCAGTTATTGTTTCACTGAGTAAGATTAAATGACATTTAATGTTGAAAACCCCAACAGCTCCTACCTACAGGTGCCAGATATATTATAGTTAAATGTTGATACTTATAACACATTTTCTTCAGTGATAGTGTAATAAAAAATGTTGCAATGTATTTTGATGAGTAATGGTATGATGAACACTATTTTTATTATGCAATAGATTTTTACATTATTTGCAAAGCAATTTTCAATGTAATCAGTCAGCTTGTTCTCAGGAAACAATAGTGTCTTACATAGCCCTACACCTTTTGTCCCAGTGAGAGGACATAAGAAGACAGGATCGAGGATCTATTGCAGATAGGCTAGTTTGAAGAGGCCTCTTTACCTGCCTTTGTCCTCTATCAAGTATGCAGGCCACTCCTGTCATGGATCCAGGTGATTAGGCAGCTTTGCCAAGAGCACTCATCAGTGCTAAAATGCACTTCAGTCTATGCTTCCCACACAAAACAATAATTGAGTTGTTCCAGCTGTCAGTAAGCTGCAGGCAGAGCTCATGAAGGAGAGTTCAATCTGACGCAAAACCATTGCAAAATGAGTCATGCCATCGTCAAACTCTTTTGGCAATAAACTGAATTTAGTCATACTGAGAATAATTTTTTGTCCATCACTGCCAACTTCCCATTTGGAAATCATCCTATTACTCCTTTCTGTAGTTGTTCTCACAACTTTTCCTGAATTATTTCACAAGGTACTTCACACAAATGGAGCATCTTCCTACACATTGTATGACTCTTTTATATTTCCCTTGATGTTGGCTGAAGTCTCCCTCTTATTTTTGTTTTATTTCTGTTTTGGAGTTTAAACTGTTTGGAAATTTGGAGAGCTCATTAAGTTGCTTCTTATCTTTGATTCGAGGCTTTGTCCTTTTGAAGCAGTCACTAAGAATGTAATTTGGGTGTTATTATATGAAATATCTCTTGGGTTTCAGGAATTGATTCATGGCAATGTTCACAGGAGAGGCAACCTGTTTCCAAAGCTCTGAATTGTGTCCCTTTTTGTAAGGCAGGATCTAAGATTACAGACAGCAGTACCTCACCTAATGAATTTAAGGTTCATGGGTTCTGTACTCCAGGTAAGAACTAAACAAAGATTTTGTATAAAGCTAGTTAAGAGACAGAATAGTTTTATTGTTCTTCTCATTGGACTCCATTCCATGCACTCCAAGAGGTGGATAGTATATTGTGAACATTAATGGTGCCAAGAATGCACCATGAATGTATTCAAAGATTCATTGAAAAAAGTTGTGATTTATCAGTGTTATAAATAATAGGTTTAAAACATGTACAATTGTACTTCCAAGAACAATGGTTAATTAATGAGGAAAACTAGCCAACAATATCTTGAAATACTGAAGATTCTTTCCATGCTACATACGTTGTTGATTTGGATGTCGTTGTCAGAACCTTTACATGTCACCAGACAGGCATGAAACTTGCACTCAATGAACTATGTAGTCAACAACTTTGAAACAGGATACCCTGAGGCCCTCTTCATCATTGCCGGTGACTTCAACCAGGCCAACTTCAAGAGTGTGTTATCAAAATACTACCAGCACGTCTCCTGTCCCACCAGGGGTCCAAACACCTTTGACCATTACTATACAACCATCAAAGACGCCCACAGAGACACCACCTGCCCTCACTTTGGTAAGTCAGACCACCAGGATGTGCTCCTTCTCCCTGCATACAAACAAGCTGAAACTTGAGGATCCAGTACAGAAAGTCATAGAGTGCTGGTCTGAGGAAATATATGAGCTTCTACGTGACGGCTTTGAGTTGGTAGACTGGTCCATGGTCAAAGACTCAGCTGCCAGCCTTGATGAGTATGTCACCACCATCACGGATTTTATCAGCAAGTGTGTGGAGGACTGTGTACCAAAGAGAACAATCTGGGTGTTCCCAAACTGAAAACCATGGATGAACCAGGAGATCCACTCCCTACTGAAGTCCAGGACTGCAGCATTCAAATCAGGTGACCCTGACCTGTACAAGAAATCAAGATACTAGCCCCCGTAAAGCTACAGAGATGCCAAGAGACAATACCAGTCCAAAATCGAGTCCCAGACCAGCTGTCAGTTGTGGCAGGGTTTACATGCTATAAGATGCTAAAAACAAAGTCAGGCAGGATTACAGACAACAGTGCACTTGTTCCCGATGAGCTTAGCATATTCTATGCACATTTTGAACAGAAGGAGATCAGTATGTCATCACCCACCTTGACACCCTTCAATGCACCTGAACCCATAATTTGAAGATGTAAGATCATTCTTCCAGAGAGTGAATCCACAGAAAGCATCTGGCCTAGGTGGTGTCCCCACTCATGTGCAGATCAGCTGCTGGGGGTATTTGCAGACACTTTTAACCTCTCTCTGCTGTCATCCCAGTACCTTAGAGAAACAAGGTAACATGTCTTACTGATTACTGCCCAGTAACTCTGATATCTACCATCATGAAGTGCTTTGAGAGGCTGGTCATGGCACATATTAACTCCAGCCTCCCAGACAACCTTGATCCACTGTAATTCGCCTACCGTCGAAACAGGTCTACAGTGGATACCATCTCCCTGGGCCTACACTCATCTCTGGAGCATCTGGACAGTAAAGACACCTATGTTAGACAATTGTTTATTGACTACAACTGCACCTTCAATACTATAATTCCAAGCAAACTCATCACCAGACTCCGAAACCTGGGACTCAACACCTCCCCCTGCAACTGGATCCTTGACTTCCTGACCAACAAACCGCAATGAGTAAGGATAGGCAGCAATCCCTCCAGCACTACTTTTTTCAACACTGGTGCCCCACAAGGCTGCATCCTCAGCCCCCTAGGATACTTCCTATACACTCATGACTGCGTGGCCAGATTCTGCTCTAATTCCACCAGGTTTTCAAATTATACCACTGTAGTGGACTGTATCTCAAATAACGATGAGCTGGAGTACAGGAAGAAGATAGCGAACATAGTAACATGGTGTCATGACAACAACCTTTCCCTCAATGTCATCAAAACAAAAGAGCTGGTCATTGACTTCAGGAAGAGGGGGTGGTGAACATGCTCCTGTCTACGTCAATGGTGCTGAGGTCGAGAAGGTTGAGAGCTTCAAGTTCCTGGGAGTGAACATCACTAATAGCCTCTCCTGGTCCAACCATGTAGATGCCACGGCCAAGAAAGCTCACCAGCACCTCTACTTCCTCAGGGGGCTGAAGAAGTTTGGCATGACCCTTTGACACTCACCATTTTTTATCGATGCAGCACAGAAAGCTCTCTATCAGGATGCATCATGGCTTGGTATGGCAACTGCTCTGCCCGTGACCACAAGAAACTGCAGAAAGTTGAGGACACAGCTCAGCACACCATGGAAACCAGCCTCCCCTCCATGGACTCTGTCTATACATCTCACTGCCTCGGTAAAGTAGCCACCATAATCAAAGACCCCACCCACCCTGGACATTCTCTCTTCTCCGCTCTCCCATCAGGCAGAAGATACAAAAGCCTGAAAGCATGTACTACCAGGCTCAAAGACGGCTTCTATCCCATCATTATAAGACAATAGAACGGTTCCCTAATACAATAAGTTGGACTCTTGACCTCACAATCTACCTTGCTATGACCTTCCACCTTATTGTCTACCTGCACTGCACGTTCTCTGTAAATGTTACACTTTATTCTGCATTCTGTATTGTTTTACCTCAATGCACTGTATAATGAATTAAATCTGTATGAACCGTATGCAAGCCAAGTTTTTCACTGTACCTTGGTACATGTGACAATAATAAATCAATTCCATTTCCAATTCTCTTGTGTTTTTCAGCTCTGACCAGATGCTTTCTCATGTTCCAATACTAAGCCTTGTTTCCATTCTCTATGTACCAAAGTAATTTGCTTGAAACTTCTGTAAGGTCTTTCCCATCTTCTTGCCACAACTTTGATGAAATCCAAGGACAGATAATGTATTTAAATTGTCTTTGGAAGTTTTCTTTGGAAGACGCAGTGAAAGAATGAGAAAGCCATCATGGATATTCTACCTTATAACCTTTTATGCAATATACCTACTAATCCAATGTGCCCAGGTGACCAATAAGACCTATATTTTCCTTATAATTTCACTGGAAATAGCAACTTTGAACTTCTTTGCTAAGCAGTCATAAAACATTCTGGCAGATCATTTGTCTAAGGCAACAATAAACTGAACAATAATGTGAATTGATGATGCTTTAACTTACACACTTTTTTATATAACAATGAAATATCTGGAGATCAGAGTAATTCTCAATACCTTAGGTAAAGCTAATGTATAAAATCAAACATTTGTCTGTTCTAGAATTGTCTAGGAAAAGAGATGTTCAGAATAGAATCCTTGGATATATACATTGTGCCTTTGGGAGTTGAGTTGAAAGATCAAAATGGTTATTTTCATTATAAAATATAGCTGTCAATTTAAAATAATTAATGAATGACTACAAATCCTGCAAAATGGATCAAGCATTAATTGCTCACAATTTGCAGAAATAATCTTGACACCTGGAGCAGGTGGGTCTGGAGTGCACAATCGACAGATGACTCAAGATGCAAAGGGAAAACTGTTTGCAATTTAGATTCAGAGAGAGAATCTAAACTGAAGGCTGAAAATTCTGTGAATCTTCAGAGAATATTAAAAGGCAATCTCAAATCATAAGAAGCTCTTGTGAACATTATAGGAGGTTGGAAGTTGGAGATCACCTAACAAGAAACAAATAAGAATCAGATGAAATATGACATAGCCACCTGCCTTGCAATAGTTTGAGAGGCAGCTGAATGAAACGATTGACCAGGTAACAATAGTCAATTCCACTGGCTATTAAGAATGATAATATGGGGTGGCACAAAGCTAAAGGGAGCTTGTAATCCCAATTGATCGCATTGCCACTGGGTGGTACCAGTTCTAGATTGCACATCACTGCTGAAACACCTTAGCACAGAATTTAGTCCTGTGCCAATATCGACCCACTGTCACTAGCAAGGGTGAGAAAACTTGCTGAAAATTATTGCTGGCACCTTGGTGGATATGGATAATTATGTAATGTCCAACAGATGAGACATTAAGAAATCAGATGCCAAGCCTCACAATTACAGAATAGCATGGATGGCCATTTTTGGTTAGGAGAGGTAAACGGGTCTCCCGTGACATAAGCGGCTTTTGTGATGATCTCTGTTAATGTAGTTCTTTGACGAATAATGTTACATTGAACAAAGTCCTCAGGAGTCATTGAGCCCACATTCTAGATTCAGAGAGTACATAAAAATAGAAAACTGAAGATTCTGTAATCTTTGGAGAATGTTAAAAGGCATCTCATGAAAGTTACAGGAGGAGCCTTCATGGAATTTGCAGGAGATTGGAAGTTGGAGACCAGCTAATAGTGAATTACAAGATTCAGACAAGATTCTGCCAGAATATGACAGAGCCACCAAGCAACACAGGTTTAAAAGAGAGCTGCATGAAATGGTTACCTGGGTAATGATCGTCTGTTACACTATTGTTAAGAAAGATAATATGATAATAAATCCATCAGATTTTCCTGATTTTTTTCCTCATCAAAATCATACACCACAACCTGAAAATAAAACTTGTAGAAATCACTGAACAACATTTCAAAACTCTTTAGACTCACATAGTGCTGATCCTTAGCTTTGTCTACACAGAGTGCTGTACCTAAAGGAAACATAAAGGTACTTAAATCTGAGAAGAGCTCCTCCCAAAGCTCTTCTCAGATTTAAGTACCTTTATGTTTCCTTTTGGTACTGCACAACGCTCTGCTCAGACAAAGTAAAACTTTTGTTGAAGTGTAGTTAGAAAAGTGCAAGTTAATTTATGCACAATGAACTCCCACAAACATCAATGTTAGCTACTGCATCTCGTTTTTCACAGTCCAACTTAACCAGAATGAAGCACAGACCCAGAAAATGTGTATCTGAAATCTCTTAACTCTTTTGTATGGAAGTTAATAATGGGAACATATGCAGGATGGTTTCTTGAAGTCATGGGGGAAGTGAACCATTGGGTCTTTGGAAGAGATGGATCGGTTCAGTGGCCATTGGAGTTATGGGCAGTGAGCACATGGGATTAGATTTGATTGAATCTTCAAGTTCCTGAGTGTCAACATCTCAGAGGATCTATCCTGGGCCCAACACATTGATGCGATCACAAAGAAGGCACACCAGTGGCTCTACTTCATTAGGAGTTTGAGGAGATTTGGTATGTCACCAAAGACTTCTGCAAATTTCTACAGATGTACAGTGGAGAGCATTCTGACTGGTTGCATCACCACCTGCTATGGAGGCTCCAATGTTCAGGATTGAAAGAGGCTGCAGAGGGTTGTAGACTCAACCAGCTCCATCACGGGCACAACCCTCCCCGCCATCGAGGACATCTTCAAGAGGCTGTGCCTCAAGAAGGTGGCATCCATCATTGAGGACCATCACCATCCGAGACATGCCCGCTTCTCATTACTACCATCAGAGAAAAGGTACAGGAGCCCGAAGACCCACACACAACATTTTAGGAACAGCTTCTTCCCTTCCGCCATAAGATTTCTGAACGGTCCATGAACCCATGAACACTACCTCGTTATTCCTCTTTTGCAATGTCTTTTTTAAAATTTTATTTACAGCGTGGTAACAGGCCCTTCTGGCCCAACGAGTCCGCACCACCCATTTTAAACCCATATTAACCTACCCATACGTCTTTAGAATGTGGGAGGAAACCAGAGCACCCGGAGGAAACCCATGCAGACACGGGAGAACATACAAACTCCTTACAGACAGTGACGGGAATCAAACCCCGATCAATGGTGCTGTAATAGCGTCGCACTAACTGCTACGCTACCATGTCGCCCCCTATTTATTTATTTATTTATTTATTTATTTATTTATGGTAACTTATAGTAATTTTTATGTCTTGCACTGTACTGCTGCTGCAAAACAACAAATTTCACGACATATGTCAGTGATAATAAACCTGATTCTGCTTCTGAATTACTCAGATGGAAAGATCACGTGTTTGAGCGGACCATCATATTGGCTAGCAGATCCACTCACATTTTGGGTTGCTCTGACCCTGCCCAGGCAAACTAGTGGTGGATGGGCTTGTCAAAGTGTCTCCAGCTAGCAGGCACTGGCAGACCAAGTCCAACAAAATAGCTATGGAAAACAGTAGTTCACTGGCTACTATGCAACTACCTGCAACAGGAAGGAAAGGTACAATTAGGAATAAGGATGCAACAAGTACTGGCTGCTTTCTCCACTAGGAAAGTGTGGTGATCAAGGTGTTGGTATTGGTGCACTGGAACCACTGCAGATAGAATCCCAATCTAGGAATTATGAAGTTTGGGATGAGAAGAAAGCCAAATAGTGGTTCCCCTCCCACACTATCACTGATATGATAGTCCTCGGCCTCCTCCATTGCCAGGAGAATTCCAAACGCAAACCGGAGGAACAGCACCTCATTTTCTGTCTTGGAACCTTGCAGCCTAAAGGCACGAACATTTGAATTCTCCCATTTTAGGTAATCCCCACCCCCCCTTCCCCACAAACACCTCCCCCCACCTTACTTCTTCTCTTCTTCCTATTCCTAGCCTCTTTTTTTCTACTTTTTTTCCTCTCTCCTTACCTTTGACCTACCCCCCAGTGGATCTGCTCTCCTCTCCTCCCCCGCACCTATCTCTTATCTCTTACCTGCACTATCTCTTACCTGCATCTACCTATCACCACCTTGTGTCCAGCCCACCTCTCCTCTTTTGTCCACCTATCACTGCTCTGCTTTTCCCTTCTATACATTGAGCTTCCCCTTTTCCTATCTTCAGTCCCGAAGAAGGGTCCTGACCCGAAACGTTGACCGCTTGCTTTTCTCCACGGATGCTGCCTGGCCTGCTGAGTTCCTCCAGCATCAACGTGTTTTTCATCTAGATTCCAGCACCTGCAGTCCTTTGTTTCTCTATATTATTGTAATCCTTGGAATAAAAGTGTCATGTAGAACAAAATCCCCAGGAGCCATTGAACTCACACTTTATATTCAAAGGGGACATGAAAACAGGAGGTTGCAAATTCTGTAATTCTTTGGTAAAAGTGGACAATATTAATGGAGAGCATATGTTCAGAAACACAAAGGAATTTCTTGAGATTCATGGATTCACAATGCTTACAGTTCAGGTGACAAATTACAAAAGCTGGGTGTATCTAAATTTGGTCATTGGTCAACAAGTGAAGCAGGCATTATATCAATGATAGCAACAAAATGCAAGGACAAAAGGTATCAATTACAGAAGAACCTGGGCAAGTAACCATGGAGTTGTGAAACAAATGTAGAGCAAAGTAATAAGCTGGTTAGACGTTTGAACCAGGGCAATGTATCCCAGAACTCATTCCGATTCCAGGGTCAATGAAGACAGACTGCTATGAGTAGCATGGGCCAATAGTGTGCTCTGACAGTAACCTGGCAATTTCAAAATGGAGCCATTCACAAAACTGAAGGCAGATGACATGGGAGACCCAGTTCACAGAAGTTTTAGGAATTCATCTACTTCACAGAAGGCCACAAACACAATGATAAGTAGCAGATTTAGTGTGAGATGCTACATTGAAGTGTTTTCTATCAACACAGAAATTGAGACTTCATGAGTCAGGACAAGGAACCCGGCATCTTCATGCTGCTTAGAACATTGCTGCACAGACTGAATCCAGAGCAAACTGAGTTACCTGCTTTGAATGAGATTGCACTGCAATGTGGAGACAGTTCCAAAGCTCTGAGGATTCTCTGAAGGATGTCACAGAAGATATCAACTTATTAATATCAGTCTGATGCAGCATAACTGGATTGTGAAAAGACAGACTGAAAACAGCCATGTCAAAAGTCTTGGTGACAATCTGAGAGGGAAAGTCAGTGAAGATGACCCCGAAGTTGATGGAAAGAAAGAGGAAAAGTTTGATGTTAACAGTGAGTCAGAGTGGGAAGCAGGATGTAAGGCAATGTGAAGGCAGGGGCAGAAGATGGAGAACATGAAGAAGCAACCAAAGTAGAAATTGTTAATATCCAGTAAAGTACCAAACTAAATATTGAAATTATTCACTTGGAGCTATAGGATTCTACAATGATTTTGATTTAAACAGATTAATTCATACAGGTGGCACCAAGGTGGTGATGATCTGGTATGTTTAGTCCAATATATTCAAAATCATGAGGATCACTATGTATATATCTTGTCTCAACATAATATTTTATTTGTTCATTTTTCAGGTTGAGGGGATCATGATCAAGGTCAGCATTTGACACAATAATAGTGAGTCACCTTCTTGAACCATGGCAGCCCTCCCTGTTATTCAGGGAGTATTTAGACCCAGTAGTTGTGAAGAATCAGCAATTCATTCCCAAGTTAGGGTGTTGATCCTGGCATGCTCTTCTGCACTTACAGAATCAGGGAAATAATCCATTGAAATTGCAGGTACCAGGAGTGGTTAGTACAGCAATATCGGGGAAAGTTCAATGAACAGAGAGAGCAAGAGATTCAGTTCATAATTGGTTGAATTTATAATTGTTCTAATACTAACTCATACTATACTAATGATGATGAGAAACAAAGGACTGCAGATGCTGGAATCTAGTTGAAAAACACGATGATGCTGGAGGAACTCAGCAGGCCAGGCAGCATCTGTGGAGAAAAGCAAGCAGTCAACGTTTCGGGTCAGGACCCTTCTTCGGGACTGAAGATAGGGAAAGGGGAAGCCCAATATATAGAAGGGAAAAGCAGAGCAGTGATAAGTGGACAAAAGAGGGGAGGCGGGGTGGGCACAAGGTGGCGATAGGTAGACGCAGGTAAGAGATAGTGATAGGCAGGTGAGGGGGAGGTGGGGAGAGTAGATCCACCGGGGGATGGGTCAAAGGTAAGGAGAAAAATGTATTAAAAAAAAGGGGTAGAAAAAAGAGAGATAGGCTCGGAAAGGAAAGAAAAGAAGAAGCATGGATGGGGGTGTGTAGGGAAGGAGGATGTGGGGTGGAAGGAGCAGCCTACGTATCCAACACATCATTCTTTGCCACTTCCACCATCTCCAACGGGACCCCACTACAAGCATACCCTCCCCTCCCCACCCCTTTCTGCCTTTCGCAGGGACTGCTCTCTCCGTGACTCCCTGGTTCACTCCATCGCCCTACCTATCCTGCTCCCACCCCGGGAACTTTCCACTTCGATTACAGCTCCTCCAAAAGGATGCTATCCCTTTTTCTCAATTTCTCCGCCTCCACCCCTATGATGAGGCTTTCCTCTCCAGGACATCCGAAATGTCCAACTTCTTTTCCAACTGGGGCCTCGCCCCGACCATAGTCAAGAGAGCCCGCACCCATATGTCTGCTGTTTCCTGCACCTCCGCTCTCACCCTCACCCCTCCCAGACCCAACAGGGATAGGGTCCCCCTTGTCTTCACATTTCATCTTACCAGCCTATGTATCTAACACATCATTTTCCACCACTTTCACCTACTCCAGCGGGACCCCACTACCAAGCAGATCTACCCCTCCCCACCCCTCTCTGCCTTTCGCAGGGACCGCTGTCTCCATGACTCCCTAGTTCACTCCTCCCCCTCCACCCATCCTGCTACCACCCCGGGAACTTTCCACCCTATACCCCTTCCCCACAACTCCCCTCCCTCATCCATGCTTCTTCTTTTCTTCCCTTTTCTAGCCTATCTCTCTTTTTTTTCTAGTCCCTTTTTTAAAATTTCTTTTCTCTCCTTACCTTTGACCCATCCCCAGGCTGATCTGCTCTCTCCTCCTCCCCGCACCTGCCTATCACTATCTCTTACCTGCATCTACCTGTCACCACCTTGTGTCCACCCTGCCTCCCCTCTTTTGTCCACCTATCACTGCTCTGCTTTTCCCTCCTATAGGTTTCCCCTTTCCTTATCTTCAGTCCTGAAGAAGGGTCCTGACCCGAAATGTTGACTGCCTGCTTTTCTCCACAGATGCTGCCTGGCCTGCTGAGCTCCTCCAGCATCATAGAGTTTTTCATCCTAATTACGATACTTAACTAATGTACTTAACATATGTACAGAATAATTTCATTGCTATTATGGATTCATTTTCTTTAAAGAGAAAGCAATGTCGGTTATCCTTAAGATGTGACCTGCATCACAATAGTGATTCTGATACATTGTTGCACCCAGACACTGCTCTTTAGTTGTGAGTCACTGTCTTCAATAAAGAATGTTAGTTTTAACCCTCAGTCTATTGCTTGTGCTTGCAACAAGACAAAAGAGCCAACAGACACTACAGGGTGCTTTTGATTTTATTAGTGGCTGGTGAGATTCTTCATGGATGTAAAAGATTTTTCATTCGATAGATCCATTCGATAAATCAATGGCTGTATTTTGCATAAATGTTTATCTCCTTCACACAGAGGAACCTATCAGTCAACTGTAGCCTCTGGATTGCAAGCTACACTGTCCACTTCCAGGAACTGTTGTAAAAGCAATGAGTGAGTGGCAGTGGACCCAATTGAAGCATAAATCACCCAAACTTTAATTCACCTGTGGAGTGCAGAGTCTGACAGAGTATAGCTCAAATAACAAAGAGCATTTTCTTTCAGAATGATGTACTGTGTGTTCTCAGCGGTCCTTTAATAGCATGTCATGATGTTTTGATACTGATAAAGAGCCCTCCATGTGCAATGAAAGAGCCCTGAAATCAAGTACATCATCAAGATGGCTAATATGCCTCAAACAAATTACACAATATAAAAGCAAACACCAGGTTAAGGCTCAAATAGCAAAGGAGTTTTGGTCATTTATGTAAAGAATAGTAAGTTGGGTTTAAAAAATGATGCAAGGAAGGATATCTAAATTTACACAGAGCAATGTTAGGAATTTGCAAGTATGCTATTAGAAAAGGACATAGTGGATTGATGTGAATTATATCCTATCTGCTGGAAGAGAAAAGAAAATATGGAAAGCAATTTCTTAGGTTCACTTCGTGGAGTCTTGATCCCCAATGCTCATTCATTTTAAAGCAAAATCTAGTTGGACACAGAGTTCTGGATGGTAAATTACAAGACAGAAAATTACCCCCGACAAAGGGAGAATTATGGATGTTTTCAGTGGAAATTTTGAAAGTCATGATTTCTTTGGTGATTGCATGAGAATGCAGAACTATGGTATTTAATATATTATTCAGAGATGTTCTGCTTCACACTATGGTGGTAAATTCCTTGCTGCTTTCAATGCATTAATCTGAGGATATTGTTTGAAATAGAAAATTTAGGATGAAACGATTCCAGCTGGTTCTGTGCATTTTTGTGATGCTTCCCCAGATTCATTTCTTTTTTCCCATCTCATAATCTGATTCTATGGATGGCATGTAAAACAAAGTTTTTCACAGTACCTCAGTACATGTGACAATAATAAACCAATTTACCAATTTACTGTGGATATGTTACTTCAACAGAATTGTTCCATAAACTTAGCCCCATACATCTGAACCAAATGGGAACTAGCATCTTTTCTCTTTTCAAGGTAAATCTTGACTACTACCTTCTTCAAGGACTTCCATCCCCATTCAATATGCCCTACCTTCTAATAACTAGCATCAGAATGGGTACTTATTGGCTGGGTGGTCCCCATATCATCCATAGCAAAGGCCATCCACCTTTTGAACCTTATGACTTGACCACAGGGAAGCAGATTATGCTTCCATTACCTTCTCAGAGGGTTTCTTCACCTCTAAATCATTTCCCAAGTGAAACATTTCACACTGTTAAACATTATCTCCAAGCCAGCAGCTTTACTACAAGCTCACTGAGATGTCAGGTCCACCACATTAAATAGTTTTACTTGAGAGGCATCGTCCATCTCTCTGCATGTGAAGTGATCCCAAAGTGCCTGATCAAAAAATGTATGGAAATTACAGTTTTTTTGCCAGAATCTTCAGCCTGGCCATTAGTGCACCAAACATTGTCTCTGGTCCTTGGTTGCATGTGCCAAATCAAGAGCTCTTAATAAAATCCAACAACATTGGATTAAAATAAAACTTTGGGATTTTCTCTTTTTCCTCGTAAGAGACATTGTCTGTAGTTTAGTGGCTCCAAGAGACTCATCACTGTCTCATATATCTTTGACCCTACTTCCAGCAACAATATTGCCTTTCTCTTCTTATGTAGGCCACATTTCTTTGTTCTGTGTCACTGGGACCTCACCGTGAACATTTCCATTTGTTTACAAACAGATTCCACTTCTACCTTTCAAGCTCCCCGAAATATTTGACATGTATATGTTCTGCAATTGTCAGCGCATTGCCTTATCTTGTACTTATAATAAACAGAGGAGGTGGCTATTTGGCCAATGTGGTCCATACCAGCTCCCAATAGAGCAATTCCATTAGTCTCATTCCCCTTCGCCTCATTGTTCCTGTATTCCTGTAACTCATTCTCTTTCTCACATGCTCATGAACCTCCCTTTGATTATTTTTGATATTTACCTACACAAAGGGGTAATTTGTAGTGGTCAATTAACCAACTAGTGTGTGGAAGAAAACCAGAGCACCCAGAGGAAACCCACAGAATCAGGGAGAGAAGGTGCAAATTCCACAAAGGCAGCACTTAAAGTCAAGAGTAATCATAGGTCTCTGGAGATCTGGGGCCATTAGCCCTAATTACAGTGCCATCATGCAGCTTAAAGAACCTTGTCCACTATTTTACTCACATTAGATCACAGTCCTGCTACACCTTCAAGAGGCAACATCCCAAACGCAATGGCATCCTAAATGTTTCTTTTCCACTTTGAGTAGTCATGAGCCAGAGATTCCCAGGAGACAGAAGACTTTGAGCACGTCCTTGAATCTTTGCTTCAGTCCACCAAGTAATCTCCTTCCACAACAGAGCTCAGGATAGGTTGACTGTTCTAAAAGTCTGGTGCCGGGCATGCGAACAGTAATTCTCAACTGTGTCTGGGTGCAACAATATATCAAGATTGTACCACATGATATAAACTTGATACGAAAAGGTACTTGACACAGATATACATATGACACACCTTGGTTGATATTTTATACTCACTGGAACGTTGTGTGAACTGTTGCTGGAATTTTCCAGAGTCTACTCAGCATACTTAATACCAAAATGAAACCTAATGCCAGCATAGATCAGCACTGTTCATATTAAATGGCAGGATAGACTCGGAGGCCCTGATGACTTACTCCTGCTTCTGTTTTCTTCTTGTGTTCTTTCAAAATATAACATTGTAGAAAAATGTTAAATTAGATTGAAGGAATAAAGCAAACAGCTTCTCTGGCTGAAAGTTTACTTCACAAGTATTAGCAAATTGATTATCCAGATCACAACTGTACACAGTTATGCACAGCTCAGGCAAAACTAGTTATTCGGTTCAAAGTTCAACTATTGTGCTTTCTTTTTAACCAGTGTTAAGTAACAAAAGACACTTTCCCCAAACCTGTGTTAAAACGAAACAAAAGGTACAACAGCTGCAAAATCAGATGCCATTATTTTTCCCTTCTCAGGCACATTTTGCTTTTTGAACATTTTCTCTTAACTTTCAAAAGTAGTTGATGAAATCAGCTGAGCTGGAAAGCAAAGGAAGCAGAATTCAGCTGACAGAATGACCAATGCATCTTGGGAGTTAGAGGATGTTTAGACAACATCATTAAGATTCAGCTCAGACTTAGAGAAATTATCCAATAGGCCAGTGTTTTGAGTCAAGGTAAGATCAAGTGAAAACCATGAAGGCATTGAATGAGTGCAAAGAAAATTGAGAACATGTAGTCATGTAATTTTTATATTTGTTTACATACTCATTTTATGATATTAATAATATGTTGCTGGGAGATAGAAGTAATTTCTGAAAAATATAGAGTAATCTTATGGGAATCTAGTGGTAAGATTGTATACTCTTTGGGATATTTGCATCCACTTGTACAGGGTGGCACCTTTTTAACACTGAACTTAACATTCAATTTAACATTGAAACTATCCATCACGGACTCTTCTCAAGGTGTAATAGGTACTAATCAAGAAGTGTAATGAAATGCCTCCTCCATGTACTGAATTTAAAATGTGAGAAACCCAGTAAATCTGGCATTGATAGAAAAGCAAAAGTCTATTTTTCATTCTCCAGGGTCACCCCTTTTGACACGCTGCCTTACAAGCTGTGGGGAGGGGTGTGGGCAATTGGTATAAATTCTCTACCCATGGAAGCTAGAGGCACAGGAGCAGACAAAGAAATCTATACAAAGGCCTAATTGACTCAATTTTTAATTGGGCCTAGTTCTAGACAGCTACTGTTTCTGGCTAAAATAGGTGGGGAATTTAAATATTATTGTTGATTTTGGTTGGTCAGTGGTTGTATGCCTCAGGCACTGCACCTCAGCACAGAACATACACACCTCCATTTTGTAACGGAATGGCTACAGACTGCTCCAAAGACATAGCTGCTTTTTTTTGGTGTCTATCATTAAATATATTTCAGCTTAAGATGGATATGTTTTTTAGACTTTTGATGAATCAAGAGTTATTGTGAACATGGAAGAAAGTGGTGTTAGTTCAGTTCAGCCATGATGTTTTTGAGTAGTAGGGCGGGCAGGAGGGGTAATACAGCCTTCTGCTGCTTCTATTTGTTATGTTCAGGTTCTGTTTCTTCTACAGAGTCACTGAGCCATACAGCATGGAACAAGCCCTTCAGCCCACTGAGTCCATGCTGACCATCAAGCACACATTTATATTAATCCCAGTTTAATCTTCCCATATTCCTCTCAACTCCCTGAGATTATTCTACCCACCTACACAATAGGGGCAATGTACAGTGGCCCATTAACCCACTAACATGCATGACTTTAGGATGTAGGAGTAAACCGGAGCACCAGGAGGAAACTCATGTGATCACAGGGAGAACATGCTGCCTAACAAGCTGTGGGAAGATGAAGGGATGAGGGGACAGAGAGAGAGAGAGAGAGAGAGAGACAAAGGGATGAGGGGACACTTACAGCACGGGGTCAGGATTGAAGTTGGGTCACTGGAGCCGTGAGGTAGGAGCTCTATTAGCTAAGCCATTGAGCTGCCCAAATGTGATTCTAGTTCATGCACAGGACCTCCAGTGGGACTGGCTTTAGGATGAGATAAGAAGCAACCATGATCCATGTGAAGAGCAGGTATGGATGAGAGGCAGGAAGGCCTATTTTTATTCCTGCACATGAAAGATTGGCTGAAGGTCATTGAACAAATGACTTCAAGTTGCCAGATGAGATTCCACACTGAAAGTGTGTGACAGTGATGAATTAGACATATTTTGATAACTGCAGCACAGAAACCCTTCCATTATGTGGTGTCATAATTTTAAGACTCTGAGCTGAGCTAGATTTTGTTTCTAAATTGATGTTCTTTCATAAACACATAGATTTAACATCATTCCTGCGTAAATTATACATAATTTTGTCTGCAAATGTATGATTGTGATAGACCAATTATTTAAATTGTGTTTTTTTTCCTGATAGTTTGTTTATTCATTGTCTTATTTGACACCTTTTTGTTGTGATGTAACACGGTGCACTAATCACCATCTGTACTGAATATATTTAGTTGCTTATCAGAGCAAACAATGTACCACATGGCCAGTTCTGATAATATTTTCTTGTCCTTTTTAATGTAGATGAATAGATCACCCTTCTGTGAAGCATGTGGCTGACATGTTTTACGTGAATGGAATTTGTTAAGCTTGGTGTGTGCATAGTGCACTATACAGTTACTGGTATAATTCCTCTCACTGTCAGTAATACCCAAAATAAAAATGATATTAACTTCAATATGAAACCTCTAGCACCCCTTTTTTTGAATTATCCTGATTGCCATTATTAAGATGATAGAAGATTGCTGTTATTTGGATTCATTATTCACCAAGGATGGTTAGATATTTTTCCCTTTTACGTAATAAATGATTATTTACTGCTGAATGTCATTTCAGCTGTAAATATTCATTAATTATGTAAAAGTATTCTTGATTGAGCCAAATTTAAAGATACTAGGAAAGTTCACATATAGCTTGGTGTAAATTTTAATTTTTTTTACGTTTTGCACTATAATTGTTGTTTGGTCATCATTAAGGTTCAGTTGACATATATCCAAACTATTCATGATGTTGATTTGTTGGCTTGTGTCCTGATAACTTTTGCTGGAGTCAAGGTAGAAGTAGAAATCCCTGCTATTTTGAGGGTTGGGCATTAATAATCTTACCTACTCATCTGAACAGAAATGGGTCTGAAATGTTATTGGTTTTATGTCAATCAATGGCTTGGAATCTAGTTTCTGAAAATGCACGAAGCCAGACAAATATATCTGCCAATGCTGAGGTAGTTCAAGTTTAGTAAGGGTTGAGTGAATCATTGAGTGTAATCCAGTGACATAACTTGAATAGAAATTATTTGTGCTTATCAAAACAATGTGAATTGTATTGTATTTATTGTAGCCTGGAGCAACATGAGTAACACTGACAATTAGTTCTGAGTGATGCATTATTTGATTTGCTTGAATTGGATTCCAACTGACCAAGTTCATTGTGATCCTTGAAGTGTTGGTAATTCTATTTATTAGTCTAGTTTCATGGGTGAAAGGATTTTAATAACCTAAAATCAAGAAATATTGAAATAATACTGAGACATTACCTGTTTTTGTCTATTTTCTAATTGTGGGCCAAGCAGAGGGGAGCTGAGAGTAGCTGCTACAGCAAGGAGCTGTGGCAAGCTGATAATAAATAAAAGAGAATGCTGGATGTACTCAGCAGGACAGGTAGCATCTGTGGAGAGAGAAATTAATTTAATGTTTTGGGTCGATGACTGTTTGTCGGAACTTGAAACATTAACTCCATTTCTTCCGCCCCAGATGCTGTCTGATCTGCTGAGTATTTCCAGAATTTTTTTAACTTTCAGAAATCTGGCATCTGGAGCTTTTGCTTTAATAATACTCTAGTCGGTGAAATGAAAGAGGAACCTTACTGGTGACTCGGTTCATACCTGACATAATGTCGTCGGGACACCCAAGATATTCCGCATATGCTGGAACCTGGAGCAACACACATAAAATGCTGGAGGAACTCAGCAAGTCAAGCAGCATCTATGGAGGGAAGTAAACAGTCAATGTTTCGGGTCGAGAACCTTCATCAGGACACTGTGAATTTCTATGAGTCCTGATGAAGGTGATTATTCACAGATGAAGGACATTATTCACAGGTTTTGCAACAAACTTTCTTCAATCCAATTCCCAGTAGGTGTGTCATTGATAATCTTTACTCATCCATTAGATTGAGAGTGACAAATCCAGTATTACCTTTACTCTACAACTCCCCTGATAATGGAGCAGCCCTTTACTAGTCAGGATAACATCTAGACTTGGTCTGGCAGTAGCAGATAATGTCCAGACACAAGATTGCCAGGTTAAACAAAAACCCAGATATATTTTCAGACATAATCCACATGTGACATGATGATTAAATAACACCACTTTCACCATCGTGCCAACCTCAGCATCTTGGCAGGATAACTACTGGCAAAAACATGCCAACATCATTGGTGCAAGAGGCGCAAGGGGCTGAACATACTTGATGCTTCCCTTTACATAGGTAAAAGCTGAGCATTCAGACAGAAATGTGCCTGGTGGAGTGGTCCCCAGCTTCCACTGCTCAGTTCTTTCATTTTAAAGCCAAAGATCACACTATCCACATGATTTACGAGAAACTATCTTCTGCCCTATGGCCCCAAGGTTCATCTGGAATTTTTTGATTGCAGCCAAATGTTGATATTGAGTGGATCTGGGCATGGAAGCTGCAACCCTTGACCTTTCCAAATGGACAATTGCTCAGAAAATGTGTAAGACGGTGAAGCAGAAGGCTGTTTCAAAGCTCGCAATACAAAACTTCTTGCTTGATTACACGAGAAAACCAAAGGACAGAAATCCAAGGTGCACATCTGATTTTTTTTTCCTTCAAGGTGGATAAAAGAAGGACAGTTCTGGGAATTATCCAGTCCACATTTAATGCACGTTCAAACTCAGACAAACTTACCAAGGACAATCACAAGGATAAACTACATATTATCCTCTCATCTTGCCAAAATGCTCTTGGTGGATCAATGTTAGACACTGATGCGCTAAGAAAGTGAATCTTTGTAGGGTAAACAATGAACAAATAAATGAAAACCAGCCAATCTGTTCAAATAATCCCTTGCATTTTGAAGGCAATTTAATCACGATCAGTCCAAAGATAATACTCCTTTTAATCATTTCAATTCCCCCAGTACACTAATAAGTAGCAACTTGTTTTCTAAAATTTGTTAATGTTTTTACTAAAGCGTAATGTCTGCATCAAGTCAGGATAACATCCCATTCAAGCCAAAATTTAATCCACCATTTGATAATTTAAAAGAAAACTAGCATCTGAGAATTTCTAATTCTGGCTGAAAAATGGTGTAAATTCCAATTTATTAACATTAGTGGTTAATTCACTGAGGTCTAATTAAAATGAAACAGGGAAATAATTGTAATATCCTGTTTATCATCTATTTTAGTATTTTTGATTTCATAAGAAGAAACTCTATCAATTCAAAACCATTGGAGCATGAGCTTTGTCTTTTATGGTAAACCCAGATGAAAGCTTAATAGCCAAATCATTTAACCATTTGTCAAAGACAGCTAATTTGAGTTAGCAATGAATTCTGAATGTGTAAGCATTTTCTTTTTATCCAGTGCAATTGTTTTGAATTATGAGCACAATTACTTATTTATCATGATACAAAAGGAAGCCATTTAGTCCACTGCATCTGTACCAGCTCCCAGAAATGCAATTTCATCAGTCCCTTTCCTCTTCTTATTTCCCTGTAGCTCTTCAACTTATTCACTTGCACAAACGTATCTACTACCCTTTGATTCTTTTGCTACTTACCTACATTATGGGGTAATTTACAGCAGCTGATTAACCTGTCAGGACATCTTTGGAACACGGGAGGAGATCAGAGCACTGAATGGAAACTCACAGAGTCATGAAGAGCGCATGTCTACTGCACACGTACAACACTCAAGGTCAGAATTGAAACTGGGTCAATGGAATTGCGAGGGAACAGTACTAATTGTGCCACCATGCTGCCCAATTCTGTATGAGTTTGAAAATATTAATTTAATTAAATTGAAAGGTGAGTGAGGGAAATGAAAAATGAATATATTATTACTTACCACTTGACATCACGGCAACAGGTTGGACAGCTGTGGGCTTAATGCTTTTGTAGCACATTTGAAAAGTGGACATCTGGCCTAACAACAGGTCCTCCCCAGCTTAGAGATGTCCAATGTATGTACAATCTGTCCATATGAAGGAGTGTTTGGGAGACCAACAGGATGGATTTGCCAACTGCTGTGGGGCTACTGCCATGTGGGAACTCAGTTCACAGCCACATTTCCGATTAGCAAACTGTTCGGGTTATGAACAGTTCACAGGAACCAGAGCCCTGTCTTAACCTGGGGAGGACCTGTAGTTTCCTTATTTATTTATCATTTCCTTCATGTTCCCCCAGAAAGGGAGCGGCAGACAAGTATGGAACAAATAGGCCAAAATAACATGAAGAATCAAAATGCAAAAAAATTGCTGATGCTGTAAAATCTCAATGTAATCAGGTTGTGGGGGACTTGACCAGGGTGGGACGGGTCCTTGATTAGGTTGGCTGCTTTTGCAAGGCAGTGGGAAGTGTAGACAGAGTTCATGGAAGGGAGACACAAGTGATTGAGATGCTGGAATCTGGAGCAACAGGCAATCTGCTGGAGACACTCAGTGGGTCGAGCAGCATCTGTGAGAGGAAAGGAATTGTCAACATTTTGGGTCAAAACACTGCATCCATGGAGGGAAGGCTGTTTTTTGTGAGAGATTGGGCTGTATTCACAACTCTCTGCAAATTCCTATGGTCTTGGGCAGAGCAGTTGCCATGCCAAGCCGTAATGCATCAGATAAGATGCTTTCTGTGGTGCATCCATAAAAATTTGTGAGGGTCATCAGGGGAATGCTGAATGCCCTTATCCTTCTTGGGCTTCTTCTTAGTGCTGGTGTGCTTTCTGGGCTATGGTGTTTATGTGGTAATAGTAGTGTAGTTATATACAACTTTGTTGCATACAAGAGGTGGTTTTTGAATTCAGCAACAGTTAAGAAACAAATGAGGAAAAACAATGCAGATGCAGGAAATCTGAAATAAAAACAGAAAATGCTCAGCAGATCAGGGAGCATCTGTGGGAAGGAGAACAGAGTTACAGGTTAAACACACTCTGCCAGAATTGGGAAAGACAGCAAATAAATTGGTATCAAACTGCAGGTAGGGTTGGGGAGGACAAAGGGAATATCTCTGATGGGGTGAAGCCACAGTTGCCTTGAGGTATGAGCTGTAAACAAGATCATCTGGTACATGGGTTAAGGAGGGTAATGAGAGCACAGACAAAAGAATATAATAGTGCTGCAGGACAAACACAGCAGGTCAAGCTGTGTTGAGTTACTTTGCTTTCTCTCAGTGTCAGAATGGGCCAGATTATTTTAGATCTTGTATCATGCAATGAGAAAAGATTAATTAATAATTTGGTAGTAAAGGTGTCTTCAGGAAAGAATGATCATAATATGATGGAATATTATCTCAAATTTGAAAATAATTTAGCTTGCTCTAAGACCAAAGGATGGACTGGTGGCTATAGTAGATTGGGGGAACTACATTAAAGGATATGACAGTAAATGAACAATGGCTAATATGAAAACAATTAATACATAGTATACAACAAATGTGCATCTCTGAAAAGCACAATGATATCCAATAGGAAAAGTTGTCCACTTGTCGAGGTTAACAAGAGAAGCTGAAGGTAGTTTTGTACAAAAGGAAAAGGCTCATGATGTTGCCAAAAAAAGCAGCAAGTCAAAAGATTAGGAAAATTTCAGAAATCAGAAAAGGAAGGCCAAGATATTGCTAAAGAAAGGAAAAGTAAGGTATAAAGGTGATTTAGTTTTAATGCCAAATCAGGGTCTAAATCTTTCCCCTTTTACATATTGTGGGTGCTTTACGAACAGGAAAAAATATTTCAGAGAATAAGCAAATGACAGGGAAATTAAGCACACAGTTTGTGTCTGTTGTCATAGAATAAGAAACAGAAAACCTTTCAGAAATGGTGGAGATCAACAGATTTAGACTGAAAAAGGAGTGAAAAAAATCAGCTTTCATTAAGGAAACCAATATTGAAGAAACTAATGGGACTGAAAGCCAATAAAAGGGAGAGAGACAGAGAGAGGTATGTATGTGCTGGGGAGCACAGGGAAGGAAGGTAAGGTGATCAATACCTGGTGATAGCATAGCTGCAACAGCTTTATTGGTGTATGATTTGACCATGAGAAGCAGTACTTATAAGATAAGGGTGTCTGGAAATGGCAATCATGTGAAGGGACTGCATAATGAACTGAAAGTACGAACAGGCATCCTTATAATTAAGAACTCTCTAACCTGTTAAGGAATGATGACGTGTTTTGTTTACCCAGTCCTTGGATGAGTGACAACTTGAAATGATTGACTTCAAACTCATGAGACTCCAGAGCTGGGGTAAGAAGAAAGAAAGCCTTTAAAAGATTGGAGGGAAAAAAAATCATATAAAAGAAGGGCAGTCTGAGACATTGGGAGCAATGGCTAGGGAATAACCATCGCAAAAAGGAGGGCCCTGAGTTCAGAACTCAGAGAAGACTATAACTGTGTTGCAGTGAATCTGCCCAGTTTTATCTCACATGGGTTGTATTTAAGTTCAAGCCGCAAGTTTTGTAATTTAATGTAAGAAATGATAAGTTGGAACAGTGAATAAAATGTGAAGTTGTTAGAATTCAGTGGTATAGAAACACACTTAAGTAACTCTAGTGCTAATAAAGACTAAGTTGTACTAAACCTTGGTTTAGAGTCTCTTTGTTTGACACATCAGTTGATACCCTATAGAAGTAACAGGGTCAACAATCCAATGAAAGTTGGCTAAGTCCTGTTTCTATCTATCATGCTGTAATGTCTTGCTGGTAAAATTAACCAAAAAATGAACTAATAGAAACATCAATTGTGGATTTAGTGAACTCTTGTCAGGGACTATTGGGATAAATTAAAGGAAGAGATTTTAAAGATCCTTCATTGAAGGAACTGCTATTCACTCCCAAGTTCGTGCAGTGTGAAGAATCAAATAGTTTTAAGGAGTGAATGGTATGTTAATGCCTGATGGCTGAGCGATCAACATATTATATTACCTTGCTGGTCCACTTCATATCATTGAACTTATTAGAAAACAAATATGCTGTTTTGGGAGTGATAGAAGTGACACTGAGTGTTCAAGCCACATTTCTCCCTCAGCTATACAAGAGTTTTTCTGTGTGAGGATCTTGCCATTTCTCTTTTGTTGCTTGCCATCCAAAGGGGGTTGTTAGATTGGGTTCAGACAACTGCATTCTCTTTCTTTCTGTATCCCTGTGTTACATTGCTTCCTCTTTTGGATATCTCTGTATTTCCAGTGGAAGCATTTGCTTAAAGAAAAAAGGTACAAAAATCAATCATTGATCATCTGGTGCAGCTAACTGACAATGATTTTGGTAACCCAAATGATTTCCTATTTATCTGATTCTCTTTGGCTCAATGCTCTTGGCTTTAAGCAATTGCATTCTGATATACAATCCACTCCAACCAACTGTACTACTTCCAGTTTATTCAACAGACTGAACTTTCAATGCATTTTTATTTTCATTTTACTTTGCTCTTGATTTTGTTGGGCACTCTTAGAAACATAGAAAAACTACAGCACAATTCAGGCCCTTCGGCCCACAAAGCTGTGTCGAACATGTCCCTACCCTAGAAATTACTAGGCTTACCCATAGCCCTCTATTTTATTCAGCTCCATGTACCTATCCAACAGTCTCTTGAAAGACCCTATCGTATCCGCCTCAACCACCGTTTCCGGCAGCCCATTTCACACACTCGCCACTCTTTGAGTAAAAAACTTACCCCTGACATCTCCTCTATATCTACTCCCCAGCACCTTAAACCTATGTCCTCCTGTGGCCACCATTTGAGCCCTGGGGAAAAGCCTCTGACTATCTACCCGATCAATACCTCTCATCATCTTATATACCTCTATCAAGTCCCCTCTCATCCTCCGTCTCTCCAAGGAGAAAAGACCGAGTTCCCTCAGCCTGCTTTCATAAGGCATGCTCCTCATTCCAGGCAGCATCCTTGTAAATCTCCTCTGTACCCTCTCTATGGCTTCCACATCTTTCCTGTAGTGAGGCGACCAGAACTGAGCACAATACTCCAAGTGGAGTCTGACCAGGGGCCTATATAGCTGCAACAATACCTCTGGACTCCTAAATTCAATTCCCCGAGTGATGAAGGACAATACACCATATGCCTTCTTAACCACAGAGTAACTTCTTAACTCTTGAGTAATGAATAAAGGGTAAAACAAAATTCTAATTATGTAACTCTTTTGCATGTTATTAACCTTGCACATGCTGTCTGAGATGTGAATTCCACTGTTAACCTCTTCCATTTCCCTCTGATTCATCCTTTAAACACATTGACCATCATGAAATTCCTGTAGTTGCATCATGGATGTACAGTAGATTTGCCACAATCATTTCAAGTCAGGCTATCCAAGGCAGCAATAACAGAGAATGCTGGAAACACACTTCAGGTTGGGTAGTGTCTGTGGAAAGGGAAATAGAGTTAATGTTTCAGGTCAAAGACTTATCATCCATTCTGACAAAGCGTCTTCAACCTGAAAAGTTCACTGTTTTCCTTTCCACAGTTGCTGCCTGACCTGCTGAGTGTTTCCCACATTTTCTGCTTTTATTTCTGATTTCCAGCATCTGCACCTGTTTTTTTGGACTTCCATTAACAATACAATAAGTTTATTCCCAATCAATCTCTGGCACTGTCAATGACTATCACAAGTTCTGGTCTCAATCTTTCAGATGTAACTATGTCTGGTTAACTGTACCTACATGAATGGGGCTGAATGGTTTTACAGAAAGGTTGTGATTCACATGTACAGAAGTTATCAAAAGTATAATATCCCAACATGCTATGAAATAATGCACAAAGCTGTGAGAAACACCAGAGAGAGGTGGTGAGAAGTGGTGTGTATTTGTTGGGAATTTAACCACTTATTTTCTTCCTTCCTCCTCTGTGTTCTTTGACTATCTACAAGGCTATAATATTCACAATACAGTTGTAGTCAGATGCAATTGAGTTGAAAGAAAGGAAAGAGCTCTTAAGTAAACAGATCAAAAAGCTGCAATTGGAAATACCACTGTATCTCTGAACAAATTGTCTGTTTATACATGGTATTTCATGTCAACATGTGCTTAGTTGGTTTCAACAGCAGGCAGAGATGTTCTGGAGTTTGCATTTTCTCATCTAAACTGTAACATTTTAAATATGTAATTCTTTTGAAACTGTCCCATTGTAAGTGTTCTTATTATTTCCCTTCTCTGATCCTTTATCACACCTTTTATTCCCACTCTTTATTTCTTTCTCTGTGCCACATTTGAGATTGAATTCACCATTCCAAAATTTATATTTCCATCTTGGACTTTAGACTGTTATGTTATTCATTCGTTAGTGTGATTGTTTGGGAAAATACACAATTGCTATCCTTGTTCTGATCAATTACCTGAGATGCTTTGCTGAATCTTGCTGGTTAATGTTGTCAGATCCATAGTTACATAGTCTGGAGTAGTAAATATAAGCAAGCTTGAGACTGTGGCTCAAGTACACGGTAGGTTGCTAAAAGTGACAAATTGATGCTGCCTAGCAAACTGATGAAGACAATGAGCTTAAGGAGGCAAGTAATAATAAAAGAAAATGCATAAAATTCTCATTGGATCAGGCTTCTGTGGAGAAAGAAACAGTTATTTTTTGCAGGTCAATGACCTTCCATCTGAATTCAAACAACTGCACCTCCTTAGTCAATCAGATTGAAGGATTATCAATTACAGTGTGCAAACGCAACAACATCTTATAGAAGTTTATAAAATAATGAGGAGTGTAGATAGGGTGAATGCACACAGTCTTTTTCCCAGGGTTGGGGAATCACAAACTAGAGGACATGTTTTTAAGGTGAGAGGGGAGACATTTGCCCTGAGGGGCAATTTTTTCACCCAGATGGTAGTCTGTATACGGAATGAGCTGCCAGAGGAAGTGGTTGAGGCAGGTATGTTAACAACATTGGAAAGACACATGGACAGGAAAGGCTTAGAGGGAGAGAGGCCAAACATGGGCAAATGGGACTAGCTTAGATGGGCATCTTGGTTGGCATGGACTAGTTGGGTCAAAGGGCCTCTTTCTATGCTCTATGACATTATGACTTTATCTCACTACTTACTGGTGAGAGAGTCAATTTTTGCAAAGCTCGTCATGGAACAATACAACTTGGACGGCAACCTACAGATTATTTATTTCCATAATGCCCCCACCCACCCATCTTCCATCCACAGTTCTGCCTTGGTCGAAGTTGCTGTTGTTTTCCTCACCACGAACAATTTCCTCCATGAACAATTTGGTTCTATCAGTGATACTTTATAGATTTAGCTTGTAAAACTAGAATACAATTTGTCTGATTTTTTTTGGAGCAAATTTATAGTAGTTTGTTCAATGCTGATTAGTAGCTTTCCAGTCTGAATGAAACAGATATTTGATTGCTCCGTATTTAGTCAATGGTCTATTTGAGGCAATCAGCATGGTTGTTTTCCTAATGGATGTATAAAGCTTTTGAGCTGAGACAATATTTTCACCATGTGTAAAATTGTGAATGTGCACTAGGAGAAAAAGGAATAATTTGGTAGTTTCATTTTACTTCTGCTCATTTTTCAGTGATGGATACCACTGAAGATATTGACAACCAGGAAACTTTAAGGAAATTAATAAACTGAAAGTTAAGCAACTATGACATGATAACTACAAGTTAGCAAGATCATTTATCGAAAATAACAGTCAGTTTTGCACTTTATTTTATGGATTTTTTTTGTTCACTGAAGTAAGGGATATCAATAGTAGGATCTTAAATACATTCCTCGATGAAGCACACTATCAGCAGCGAGGTCATTCCCAGGTCAGGTTTGGGGCAGTAACAGCTGATATAGAATTAAATCATCATCACCTTGTCCTGGTTTTCCATTGCAGTTTCAACCACCCAAGAAACCTTCAACTGCATCTGCAAATCTTCTTCCTTTTCTAACAAACTTTAAAAACTGTGGACAAAAGTAGATTATAAAACTTGGGGTACAGGTGTCCGTAATTTATTACGGTTGGACCACATCAAACTCAACTATTATCATGATCTCTAAGAAAGCAACTCTTTGATGTTTGAAAGAACAGAGATTTCCATTGTGTCCTTGGAGCTCTCAATCATGCCCTTGGATCTCTGTCCCTCTTCCTCTCAGCCTCTTGTCTAATAAGAAATATGAGTAGTCTACCAATTCAACTTAACCAATTTCTTTCTCCCTTCCTCTTGCACATCAAACCAAACCTCACCATGGCACCTTCCTTCCCTAGATCTGAATCCCCTTATCTCACTTTAGCTCTCCTATGTACATGCACTCCAATGATCATTAATGAGAACTGGCTCCAGCTTCCTAAGCTCAATTCCAACCAGAATGCCAAGTTGCCTTCCTCTTCTTGTGTTTGATATGGTCTAAAATATCCAGATATGCATAGATCTTCTAGCTGTCTGCATGGTCTACTTGTTCAAAACATCAAACTATCCCTCATCCCTTTCAAAACATCTGATACCATGCACTCCTCAATGAAAAACATACTTGGCTTGTCTTGCAAAATACCATCTTCACTCCAATGTCCTTGAATTTTTTTGTCACCTCCTAGATTCATGCCCTCTTCCCACACATCTCCGTGGTTTGTATCCTAAATGTCAAATTTTCCATCTCTCCTACATCTGGCTTTATCTGAAGTTTGACATTGTTACAGTATTCCTTTGAGTTTTGCTTTACCCTTTTTGAAATTGTTGACAGTATCATCCATCTTCAGCATTTTTCTTCCTTTTTGTTTCTTCTGACTCAGTGGAACTGCCCTTGTCTAGTTCAAGGTTTCTTACAGTAATGGCTTGATGCCTTGTGACATTTTTTCTGTACTTCCCAACAATCCGTCCTTGACTTTTTCCACTGTTTTCATCCATGTGCCTCCCTATCACAATGCAGGGCCAGTTTACATATTTATACGCATGAGACTAATCTTTACCTTTTCACCACCTCTCACAACTCCTTCTCAGCCTTTGTATTGACGGATTGTCTATTGGGCGGCACTGTGGTGTAGCAGTTAGCGTAACACTATTACAGCGCCTGTGATCCATGTTGAATTCCCGCCACTGCCTGTAAGGAATTTGTACATTCTCCCCGTGGTTTTCCTCCTGCTGCTCCAGTTTCCTCCCACATTCCAAAGACGTATGGGTTAGGAACTGTGGGCATGCTATGTTGGCACAGGAAACGTGGCAACACTTGCAGGCTGCCCCCAGAACACTCTACACAAAAAGATGCATTTCACTGTGTGTTTTGATGTACATGTGACGAATAAAGAAATCTTATCTTACCTAATATTCTTTCTTGGAAGGACTACAATTCTTCATCAATTAAACATCCATTACCCCTCTCATTCTATTGCAAGCTCTATATTTTTCCATCATGCACAGGTATTACATCAGACTGAACTGAACTATTTGTAAACAAGGTATTTTATACAATCCAACATTTCCCTTAATAATGACTACAACCTCAATAACATTGCCTGCTTTGGAAAAAAATAGTTGAATCATGGTTTTGAGTCTGCATAGTGAACCATCCAGACTTCACTACTTCAATGTTTTCCTGGGCAATCAGATATTTGCAATGTCTATATAAGCAGCGCTGATGACATAATAATGTTTTTTTTAAATCTAAGAAATATCAGTCCCGTTTTTTTTTCTTTGAAGTTTTTGGTTTGCTTTGTCTATTATTATACATTCTTTTGATTTGGGGGTTTTCTTTTCATATAATCAAATTTCTTCTCAATTTCTTTTTTTTTGCAATATGTACACTTAGTAAGAGAGCAGGAGGTCTAGATTACATATTTTACTCCTTGTGAGTATAAATATTAATTGTTATTATTTTCCACAGATGCTGCCAGACCTGCTGAGTTCCTCCAGTATCATAATGTTTTTCATCCAAAACTCACCTGCCTCTGTACTAACCTGCTCTAAATCCTGGTTTCCTATCACCCTTATCCTTCCTGACCTACAATGGCTTCCAGACCTCTGAATAAAATGTATATTTCTTATCTTTGTGCTTATACATTGTCAACAACCTCTAGAATGCTTTCTTGCTGTAAGTTTTACATTACTCTGACCCCTGAACATTGTACTTTTCAGCATCACTCTTCAGCTGCAAGGAGTTCCAACTCTCAGTCCTTCTTTTTTCCTTTGAAGAACCTCTTTAACACCAACTTTCGATTTCTGCATTGATGTGCTATCCTGTCATTGTTACACTTCTAAAATAGCTTGGACAACTCAAAGGGAACAAATTGCTACATTTGATAACTGAAGTAAGAGCTTAAAGGAACATAGAAGTTGCTGGAAAAAGATAACATAAGATTGAATCAACTGATGGACTGTGAAGAAAAGTCGCAAAAACAGAATAATTACATTTGTGTGGAGAATATTTAATAAATTTCTAACCAAGCCCTAATATAGAGAGAGAATATAAAGAACTTGCTTGCTTTTTACAAGGGTGGAAATGATAATTGTTGTCATGTCTAATTAATCTAAAGGGTTGCTATCATTATGAATGATAACACTAATTCTTTAAATTAATTCGACATGGATCTCCACTGCTGAAATTTCTAGGCTATGCTGAATGAAGCAGTGGAGCATACTCTCCCACTTCTCCTGCCTCTCATTCTGCCATGTTTGAGATTACCACAAATTGCAACAGTGGTGTGTGTGAATTGCACGGGCCCCTCATTAGCAGAAGACCTGATTTCACAGTTCAGTGCTGCCGGCTGCACTGAATTCCATCAGTCACTTTCATTAAAGCACGCCATTTTCAGTAAGGACATGTTTGAGGAAAGGTGCCTCTGCTGTCAAACCATGATTGTAATTGAAAATCATGAATGTGGTTTGATAAATCAGGAGAACTTTTCCCCAAGTGTTTCTTTGCAACTTTTAGAAGCAAAGTATCACATCTTCAACACTTCTGTTTGGGAATAAATGCATTTTCTATAGATTAGAGTTAAGCGTGGGTGGCTTGATACAGGCTGGAAACTCTGGTCCATTATAATTTTAAATCAAGTAGTACATTCCATTTGCACTTTTGAAGTTAGGTATTTTTCCCAAGATGGATGTCTTTTTCACATTGTACAAATAACTCGTTAAAGAAATTTTAGTGCACAGGGCTATAATTTGTTTAAAGAATATTGGCATTAATACTAATTTAAAGGTTTAGCCTTATGTTATTGATGTGTTCATAACTTAATAACCACAGGATTAAGTTCCACAGTATGCAGAATACAGTATGGGTTGTGTAATTTAAATGAGGTGACAGTGGAAGCTCTTATGGTAACCATTAGATGGCATCATGCTCTATATTAACAGTATGGTTAAACTCCAGAAAACAGAATTGTAATTTACTTTGTGGTTAATTTGACAAAGCACATATTTGTTCAGTAAAATAAAACAGTTGCTTTTGATTTTTGCTAAGCGTTAGGAATTCTGATTCTTAATGTTGTTATTCAGCCGATAAAAATGCCAGTAACTCCGTCTTATTTATACTCTGGTCCAAAACAAATTACTGACTGTTCCCTTGTGTGGCTATGGCAGTTAAAGGATTATGTACATTCACAGGGAAATATGCTTTAAATTATCCACCATCATCCTGTATGAAACTTTACAGCCTTATCTTTCACCAAAGATTTGAATTCTTGCACAAAGACTTGACAGATCATTTGCTTGTACAGCAGTGTGCTTGACACCCTGCTGACAATGTTGACTCACCCAACAGGGTGAACCAGCCTGCACCTGCTTTCCATCCAGAACATCATTAGATTGTGATTGTCTGTTTCCTGGACAAGCTCCAGTGGAGTGCTCATTGTTGGATGGATTTACTTTACCAGCCTGAAGTGGTTATATCGAGTGGCTGAGCTGACCTCAATAGCTGTTGTGTGTTTAGTGCTGATATCTAGCATTTTTTTACTTGTCTTACACACCATTTCAACAAATTACAGGTAGTCAGTGAAGTAAAGCACAGCTGATCAAAAAACATCTTGTTTTTCATTTCACCATTACACCAATGAGCACATAAGAATATCCACTATGCATGCACTTGTATGCAAATTTTAGCAATAAGATCGAATGTCCATTAATGATGTCTAATACTGTTTTGCGGGTAATCAAAAATGTAATTAATCACATATGGCTTTTCAATAAGGCTAACCTACTGGATGCTACTTTCTGGATCGGTAACAGTTATGCTTCAAGAAAACTAGACCATTACAAGCCAGTCATGATTAGGAACTAATATTAAGCATCCTGTTGAGATGAAAGGGAGGATCCTGCTGCAGTTACAAATCTAGGAACTCCTAACTTCAACATACCTGCCTTTAGTAAGGTAAAAGTTACATTCTCTTTGTGTTTCAACACTGAAACAAATTGATTGCACTCAAAGGATTTTAAAGCATAGCAGAGGATGTTGGTTTGTTTCATGGTATTAAGGGATTTTTGGAAATTTAAGAGGAAGAATTGATATGATGGGGAGAATGCAAAAAAAAACAATCTAGCGCAGAATTAACAAATAATTGAAAGACATAAGCAACTAATGAAGTCCAATGCTGAACTTTTGAACAGCTTAAAGACAATAATATTATGAAGAGGATTCAGATTAATTTATTGTCATGTACATCAGGGTGTAATGAAATTCTTTGCTTGCATGAAGCTCTCAGAGTAAACAAACATGGTAATAATAAATACAACACTGAGCTGTATTCAACAGAACAACAGAATAGTGCAAAGGTTGTAGTGCAATCTGAAGCAGTGCAAAAAGATATGTTTCAAGTGACAATAAGGGAATAACTGAGAGAGGTAGAATTAAGAGTCTGAGAACACAGTAGCACCACTGGGAGAGTGGGTGTGGAAAGAGGTGATTGGTTCAGGAGTCTAATAGCAGTGGAGAGGAAGCTATTCTTAAGTCTGGAAAAATCTGAGGTAAAGATGGGTAATACAATAATCATGTGTGAATTCAATTAATCAGGCTATTAAATGGGAAACACCTCAGTAGAGAATGGTAATGAAATGAGAACTAGCAACCATGTCACAAGATTGCTTATGATCTAATTTACCAAGTAGCCAATGAGGGCTGAATTCATCTAGGACCTGGTTATTGCAAGTGATCAGCAGAGCATCCACCGTAGAGAAGCAGTGACCTGTTGCCACAATGTGATTACATTTAAGATTATCTATTATCACAACTGATAAGATCAGGGCAAAATACATTGCCATTAAAAAGACAGATGTCCAAGACATGAGTGGAAATGAAAGGAAAGTCTTCATCCATTACTGCTGAAGATATCTCTGTTGAAGAGAAATACAACAGTTGGGCAAAGCAAGTAAAGAAAATGGCCCCTTCAGGTCAACAGCTCTATGTTCTAAGCATATAAGAAAAGCACTTAGACACATTGGATATTGTTGGGGAGGTAGGAGGTGGGGTACCTGAAATTGACCTAGCCTTTCCTTGGCTTCTAGAACTACAAAAAATGGCCCCATGCTCATTGGTACAAAAGGCCTATGAATCTGTTTCAGCTACTGGGCCAATGAGGGACTAACAGAGTCATCAAGTTGTACAGCACAGAAACAGGAACTTTGCCTGACCATGCCCATGCAGTCCTTTTAGCCCATCTACACTAATCCCATTATTTTACATTAAGTCCGTAAGCTTCTATACCTTGACCATTCATGTACCTTCCTAAAAGTTTCTTAAATGTAGCAATTGTGTCTGATTCCACGATGTCCTCTGGCACCAAGTTCCAGATAGCAACCACTCTCTGTAAAAAAAAGACTCCTTTCAAATCCCCTTTAAAATGTCTACCTCACACCTTAAACCTGTGGCCTCTTGTTTTTGCTCCCCTTTCATGGGGAATAAAAATTAACTATCTACCCCTATCTATGCTTCTGATAATTGTTATATACTTCTTTCAGGTCACTTCACTACAGGAAAACCAACCAGCCTGTACAATCTCTCCCCATAACTAAAGTCCTCTAATCCAGCAGTATTCTGATGAATATCCTTTGCACTCTTCCCAGCACGATCACATTCTTCCTATAGTGTGGTGACCAAAACTGCACACAATACACCAACAATAGTCTAACCAGTGTTTTGTAAAGTTTCAAACTAATGTCCTATTTTTTTTATTTTCTATGCCCTGACCTATGAAAACATGCATGTCATATGCCTTTTACACCACACCTATCTGCCTGTTGTTGCCACTTGCAGGAATTGTGGACTCAAACCCCCTAGGTTGCACTGTTCATTCCTTAGTACTCTACCACTTACTGATATGTCCAATTCTATTTGACTTCCCAAAGTGCATCACTGCACACTTGTTGGGATTAAATTCCATTTGCCAATGCTCTGACCAACTTCCATCTAAGCTATATCTTAGTGTAGCCTTAGGCGACCTCTTTGTTATCCACACAGCCACAGTTTGACTGGGATCTTTCCCTGATTTGGGCTATATTCCAGTTTCAGGGCCATTATATTTGGTAGTTAATATCTATCTTGCACAAACATTTCCATCACATTCTGAATCGATGGTTCATTGTACTTATTGATATTTATCATGGTAAATAAGTTGATGTCAGATGTTTAAAGATAACATTTATCTTCCATATGGACAGTTTTCACTCATCATTTGATTATGGATATTTTTGAAATTGCATTTGAATTGCATCATGCTCAATCAATGAGGTGGTAAAGTATATTTACTGGAGATATTGAAAATCCTGGTGCAGAATGGAATTGCTTCAATTTTTTCAAACTCCGATTAATTCTGTCAGTAAATGGTATTTTATAATCCAGCAACCATCTCTTTTTATGAGGAATCTTTTCTAAAATATTATAATTTTGAGGCCTTTCGGTACTTAATACAATTAATTCAGATACCATTGAATGTGATCCGAATATTACCTTTCTCCATGCAAAATTTCAATCTAACGCACCATGTAAAAGGTATGAAATTATGCTCAAGTTACATTTTGTCATTCATAGAATTAATCCAGAGTTTTTTAGATTGGACTTGTTAGGTAATTGTCATAAGAGCCATTAGAAGTGAGGGAAATTTGTTTAATGTGGTGAATTAATGGGCTCGATCTCTCCTCAAGCTACCATTTGTCATTAGGTCTGCACCTATCATGAGCGAAGCTTCAAGAGGCAAATTCATCAACAATTCCAGCCCTAACTGAGGGTTGCACAGGCTAGGTCTATCTAAACATAAGCTTCATTTGTATAGCATTGTTGAAAGCAGCTTTGTGACTGCTGTCTAGCTCAAGATTAGTTATGTGTTGAAACAGGCAATGTGTCTCTTCCATTCAGAAACATTACAAAACTGCTTAACTTATTAGTAGTATCAATAAGTAACTCACTTGCATTATCAAATTGCTTTAACTGGATTAACTTGACATAATTTACCATTTACCATTTCTCCCTTGCAAGCCATCCCTCTCAATGAAACCGATGGATGTTGCCAAGCCTCCCTTAAGTTCAGAGGACAGATTTTCCTCATGTAACTAGGGAATGAAGGCGTCATTGCTGGATGGAGTCCAATGCCACCAGCAAACACCGCTCAGGATGTTCGGAATTTGTGCATTTCCATATGCTGGACTTTGAAGTCCTCAAGTTCCTGAGCTCTGCTGGAGACAAACCAGCTTTTCTGACAGACTTAGGAAAATCTGTCCTATCACGATGAGAAATTGCACTGCTTGTAAGGATGGTGAGCATAGAATGAATCATGAATTTCAAGAGTGAGTTAGGCAAATACTTGAATGGTGAAAATTTGTAGGGTTATGGAGAGGGGGAGGTTGATTAGTTGGACTGGATATCAGTAGCCTGCATGACCACCTTCTGTGCTGTATCATTTTAAGATTCCTAAAATCTGTCAAATTATAGTCTGTTGCTAATCAAATAATATTTCTTCAACACTTCCACTCACAAAATAATATCATACACTGAGTCCTCAAACGTTGAGATGAATTGAGGTTTTAAAGCCGTCACAATCAATTTTTATCCCCTTATATGTAACTTGTTATACATATTTTCTGTTTTTTTTTGGCTGCCAATGTACCAAACTTTGCTCAAATATATGTATTTTTCCTGTTCATTGGCATCAATAATAGACATTAAGCACTTACCAAACTATACTATTGTCAAAATAATGGAGGTTAGAAGCAGTGCTCTACAATTACATCTAATACAGTTACATAATTATCTATCTTGTATGAATCCAAGCGGAAAAATTGTCATAGCAAACAAGTCATGCTTAATTTACTGAATCAATGCAAGTGTAATCCTAACTTTTGGAATTCGATAATATTCATTCATTTTAACATAAACACTTTGTCATGTTCAAATAATATTTTCTGTTTCCTATCCCACTCTTTTTGACATAGTATATATGGAAGTATCAACTAATGATACTTCGAATGGTGTGTGGACTATTTGGCCAGTGAAATCCACAATTGAATTGCTTTGAATTAAAGCTACTAGTACCAGCTTTTGGGCATTTTTTTTCTGCTCTATTTCATGTGAAACTCCCTCTCAATTCCAGCTAACACATTATTTTCAAGCCTGACAAAGTAAGTTGCTTAATTTCTTTTCATCTGTTTGGTTTAAATGCCCATACTCACTCTGCACATTTGTTGTGCATTATCCTGACATCTCAACAACAAGTCTGAACAGTTTCCTTTTGTGTGCTTAGAAAGCTTAATAGCAGTTAATTTTACCCTTAGCAGCTTAACCTTATTAATAAGAACTGCAAGAGCATTTCATTGTTCGCTTGGATATGATATCTGATCACTATCACCTTCCTGAGCCTCTTCAGACTAGAAAAGTTAGACAAGTATTCGCTGGGACTAATTTAACACTATTTTCCAGTTCTGTTAAAATATGAAGTGCCCTGCAGTCTCTCTGTGGATCTAGAAGAGATGATCTCTGGACTGATTCATTCACACTATTGATATTAATTCTTGCAGTGCATTTTGTTGTATTGCATTAGATTAAAATTATTTAAGTTGATTTCAGTGAAAAATATGTATTCCTCTTTTAACATATGCAAAGCAATATTTGACTCCATTTAAAATCCTTGTAACATCCCTCAAGCAGATTTGCAAAACTTGCATTAAGAAACAATATTACTAATAGAAAGGCATAGTAGGTCACTATAGTGTGTTGTAGGGCACAGATTCAAGGCTGTAATTGTTCGTGCAGTGAGTTACTGAATTTTGCTTGAGTTAAGCCAGACTGAATCCCACAGGAAGGAAGGGCAAGACGGAGCTGTGTTCAGCACCAGCATGCATCTAATCAACCGGTTATACATCAGTATTAATATAATCAGAGGCAATGTAACGAGGTTTCCTGTCTATCCTGATGGTGCATGCTGCAGGGAGACCTGAGGAAAATATTAAATCACTTTGCCTAAAATTAAGACTGGAATTAATACATATTAATAAACAGTAAATTAATAAATATTGCAAAATTATAATTTAATCTTATTTTTATTTGTGCATATTGTGTAAAACAAATTACAACTACATGTGATGAATTCTACATAATTATGTTCTGTACTCCACCTTTGATTTATTTTTGACTGCTCATTAAATTGAAGAATGGTGACATAAAAGAAAAGAATGTGCTCTGAATCTGGTTGAGTGACAGCTGAGGCTTGATAATTTTCCTGTGTATGCAATATTGGTAAATTTAAATATCAAATTGAACTTTACAAATTACAGCATTCATTTTCCCCTGGCTTGTCCAATACTGGTTGATAGATTGTTTTTGGTGAGACTGAGTTGTGATATTTATTCACCTTGCACATTTTCTGCCTTGGCTTGAGGCTGTGATCATGAGCAGAGTACATACTGAGACAAACTTAAGGGCAGCTTATGGTTTCTCAGCCAACGGGTAGGATACTTGTGAGGGTGATGACAGAGAATCTCAGTGACAACTTATGCCTTTGTGTACTGGACTGTTTCCCTTTCTAACTCAATGCTGACCATTGGAACTCCTTGCCGGGGTAAGATGATCATAAGTTAGATTCATTCCTTTGAGTATAAATTAATGTTCTCACTGCCTGAAACATACAGTATTTCACCTGAACTCCAGTTGGATCTCAAAACTGACTTCCTGAGTTGGTAGTTGATCCCTCTCTCACTGTTACTGTTTTAAGTATTCAAGAATACAGTAAAAGATTGTGAATAATAGTCATTTGTGAGATCACATGAAAATTGATTTATGGAATTGCATTCTACTGTTCAGTCCTGCTCATTTTCTACTCTATATAGTAGCACAACTAAGAGCATCATCGTGCCAGAGACCTGGGTTAAATCCTGGCCATGCGTGCTGTTTGCACATTCTCCTTGTGATGGCATGGATTTCCTCCAGATGCTCCAGTTTCCTTCCATATCACAAAGATGTGTGGGTCAGTAGGTTAACTGACTACTGTAATTGCCCCTACTGTGTGGGTGAGTGGTAGAATCTGGAGGGAGATGATGAAAATGTAGTAAGATTAAGAACAGGATTAATCTTGGTGTAGATGGGTGGTTGATGGTCAGCACCAAACCAATGGGCTGAAGGGCTTGGTTCTGTGCTGTATCTCTTTATGACTCAATGACATTTCGATAGTGATGACACTCAAAAAGTACATCATTGATTATAAAGTGCTTTGGGATATCTTGAAATCATGAAGAGTAGTTTTATATTTGCAAATCTTTCATTTATTATATACATATGCTATCTTGTGTTAGCTTCATAGCTAATAATGAAATCTAAACTGGTTCCAATTGTTAATAGCCATTAGATAACGTCCTGGAATGATTTTTATGTGATTTATAAATGGCTGAGTTATATTAATCCTGATTAATGTGTTGACTTCAGGACACATTTTTATTGTTCATTGGACCTAACTAATGCTGCAGTTGTTTTCTGGGAAAAGATTTTTTGAGTTCCTAAATCAGCATGATTGAAGTATCTAAACACAAGACATCAAATTCCAACTACCCTGACATACCTGCTGGTGCCATTTAACATCTATTGGTCAATTAAGATTGAACATTCTCATTATTTTAGTTCCTGTCAGTATCAAGGTTAAAACCCAATGATTATTTTCAAATGAGGTGATAACTCAAAGAAGCAAGTGCCATGATTGTACTTTCTTAATTTGAAATGGTTGGCAGGTTTAAACTTTTTTAAGTGTTTGCCAATCACTTTGCTTTTAAAGGCATCACACTTTAATTATATGGCAAAGAAACATAGAATTAGATGGAACTAAACAGATGCAAGATCCAATGTTGTTAATTCTTAATGCTGGTAATTTGATTTTATAAATGCATCTTTCATTTATTGTTAATATTCTTCACATTTGGCCTACTTTGGAAATTAATAAAAATCAGACCTTAATCTTTTTCGGGCTTGTTTCCATTCAAATTGCATCGTAATAGTCTCTGTTAACAATATGCATCCCAGAAATCAGCATATTTTGTTTTCTGCCTTGTATAGCCCAGGGCTGACAATTAACTGTTATGCACTAACTTGCTTGCTGGAATTGTACAAGATTTGCATTGAGTCCTTCAAGGTACTAATGTGAAGCTTCATTCTTTCTTTAGCTATAAATCAAGTCCCAGTAAATTCTACTTCCATTGGATTTCTCAGATCTTTATGGCACAACGAAAGCAATGGTTTATTTCATTTATTGCAGTCTCTTGCGGAGAAGGCAAAAGGTACTTACCAGGCATTTGGTTAAATAGAACAAAGAAATACTGGAAAATCTTCTGATTTCAGACACTTTTTTTATTGCTTTCAAGATGGGGTTCTGAATACTTAACTGTGGAGCAGGACAAAACTGAAGTGCTCCTCACTGCTCTGCATTCAAACTGCAGATACTACAGATCATATCTCACCTTTGGCATCCTCAATCTCCTGTGTTATGATCTTTGGGCCCCCCCACCCCTGTATTATGATTTTCTCCCTTCCCCCCTCACCACCGCTACCCATACCATCCATAGCTATATCTCTTTCTTGTCATGTCCCCCAACTCCTCTTCCTCTGCCTTCCCTCTTCTGGCACTTTATAACTCTTCATTGAGGTCATTGCTAGTGACATTAAAACTAAATCTTTAAGACCTCTTCTTTTGTGAACTGCCAAGAGATTGGTACTCGCAGCTCAATGGTTAAAGAGGCTCAATACCAGATGCACTTTAGGACTATCAATTCAATCGTAGATCCCTGTACCACTTCCATTCTTTGCTTTCGTGTGTGAATTAATTTGTTTGAATCTTGAGTGAAAACAATTATCACTGATTCTTTTCATTGCAAAAGTGACTGCCCTTCAAATGTGCTACACCGGCTTGAAGAGGTTAATAAGCGGAGCTTTAAACAAAAGGAATTTGCTCTGTTAATTATAAGTGTTCAATATGCTCTTGTTAGATGCCAAATTTCACATATACATTTGTGCCTGTGATTGATACAAGATTCCATTTGATGGGGATGTTTTGTTTTCACTTAAAGAGGGTTAACACATTAAATTTATGTCTGTTTTATGGCTGCAAAACCATTCAGAATTTGATGTGGAAATAAAAAGTCTTCTTTTACATCTTGCTTAGAAAGATTACAATTGGCAACCTGCATATGCAATATCATAAAGTAGAACAAACTTTTTGATTAGCCATAGCACTCAGCAACCTGAAAGCTTATCTTTTGCAACACAGTTGCCTCTGCACGGAAAATTTATGCACTTGGGTTGTTGTAAATTATCGATCAGTGCAAAAATTATAGGTAATATTTAAGGGTGGACTGATTTTATGTTGCCTTAAACTTTCATGTTGAAAATACTCAGCAATTCCATCTTGTTAGACTTCGTCTTTCAATTTTGCTTGTTGCTTCTAAATTCCTCCTTTATAACACCTAGTCTGCTGATGAATTGATTTGTCTTCTGAAGCCCACAAAATGTTTGAAAGAACCTGTGTCAATCTTTAAAGGTTTTTTTTCTGCTTCTAGCAATGAGGCAAGTAGTCAAACCCTAAATTGATATCATTATAATAATCTCTGGTGTAGAATATCAGGAGCAAATGAAAATTAAAAATCCTGAAGATGGCTGATGTCTGAAGAAAATACAGAAAATATGGAAACACTTAGCAGGTCAGGCAGCATCTGTGAAAACTGAATCAGAGTTAATGTTTCAGGATTGAGAACGACTTTCAGAAATGGAAAGAGAGAAAACAGGTTTGTTTTAATTGTGTAAAGGATGGGAAAGGGATGGATAGGACAGAAAGAATATCACTGAGAATATCGAATGGGTGAGACCAAGGTGTCTGTGATAAGCAGTTAATCAAGCCATCCGGTTGATAGATTAATCAGGGCAGTTCGAGAGAGAAAATAAACAAAGCGTAAAAAGCTGGGAAATGCATGTCTGAGCTATGGGAGATGAGATTTATTTATTAGTCACATGTATATCGAAACACACAGTAAAATGCATCTCTTTGCATTACTGAGAATGTGTTGGGAGACACCCTGCAAGTGTCGCCACTCTTCCGACACCAATATGGCATGTCCACATCTCCTAACCTTAACATCTTTAAAATGTGGGAGGAAACCAGAGCACCTGGAGGAAACCCATGCAGACAGAGGGAGAACGTACAAACTCCCTACAGACAGCGGCAGTATTGAACCTGGTTCGCTGGTGCTGTAATAGCGTTACGCTAACCGCTCAGCAGATCAGCTAGTACTAGAGGAATGAGAAAAACTGAGTTAGTCTTACAGATGGACAATTAGTCAGTTTTGATACGAACAGACAAAATGTAGAGAATGTTAACTGGCAAGGTGAATTAGCAGTTACTTTGCAAATACAGCAACATTGTGACAATCCTAGAAAGATTAAGGGCAGCATCTGGTGCAGTGGTCAGCTTCCGAGTTTAATCCTGACCTCTTGTGCCGTGTGGAGTTTGCATGATCTCCCTGTGATCCCGTGGGTTTCCTTCTGCATCCTAAAGATGTGCTTGTAGATTAATTGGCTACTGCAACTTATCCTGAACGTAGGTAGGTGGTAAGAGAATTGGTGGGGATTGGCAGAGGGATGAGTTGATTGGCATGTGAAAGAGAATAGGTTACAAGGAAATAAGTGCGAGAAAAGGATTGATGGGATTGCTTTGAGGAAGCATTGAATTATGGGCCAAATGGCAGCCTCCTATGTTATGAGAAAATATGACAAATATGTAAATCATAAATATGAGCTGCTGTTTTGCAAGGTTATCATTGGAGTTTCAGAAATGGTCCAGCAATTTGTGGTGATTCATAATTCATAGGGTGTTGCTACCTTGTGATAAGTTGCTGAATGATTTACCCATTAGTAACTCTGTGCACTGTATTTTGGCAGGAAATTTCAGGCCATTGTTTATTTCTGAATTGTACACTTGTCAAGATGTCTTTGGTTTACTTTACAAGCTGTAAGGTTTTACATCATTGCCTGTGTTTAACTAAAAGTCTTTCTCAATGTGATACTAATAGTACATTTATACATTATGTTACAGTAATGTTCTATCCTTCTGCTTAAACGTTTCGCTAATATTGTTTGCACATTATATACGAATCTGAAAGTGTTCCAGTTCATTACTGTTGCTTATTTTAAAGACCTGATGTCTTTGAATTGCAGTCCAGATCAGAATATAGAGCAGTTATTCTATGGAAATAATAATGATACAACTTTTTAGAATTTGTAGCATAATTATTCAGAAAGTTAATCTACCAATTTTGGACAACATTGAAAACTGAGATTACTTTCAGTATCAAGTACATCCTCAATATTTAACAATCTTTTAAAGTTGATATATACTAGTTAAATGAATATTTACATTCTCAGTCAATAACTTATTCAGTGCTATGGTGGCTTTATCAGTTTACTTTCTGATATTACTGCTTCTAATGCTGAACAGTACATAATAGGCACAGTGCTAAATGCACCATTTTGATTTGCTCACTTTGCACCAAAAATCCATAGGAGACCCTTTATTTTCATGATGACTGAATTGTTTTGCATTTGGCCTTGTATATTGCAAATGTTCATAATGGCAGATCATGTTTTGGTGTTTGGGTTCTTGAATAATTCAGGTTTAAGTAAACTAGTTCATTGGTTTATTATCTCCAGCCTTCAGGCCCAGCCTACTCCTCCAAATGCATGTAATTTTGCCTTTTTGCTTCTGGATTCTTGTATGTAGTTTGTTATGACTGCATGTCTGTATTTTTTTTAATATATCACAATGGATGTGCAGGAAAATAAGTGTTTGGTTAGAAACCTACTTTAACTCATTACCTCTAAACTTCCAGATGTAAATGGGTTAGTGCCACACAATTATAAGCAGATGAATTGATTTAGCTGGAAAGCCAAAGAGTTTGATCAAGTTCTAGATCATTTGACAGACAATGGATATTTTGTTTATAGATTCTTAGCCAATCAGACATGGAAATGAGTTCAATTACTGGCAAAGGTCAAAGTAATAAATAGCTTAGACTAATATGGTGCTTATGACATCCTCAAGACATTATAAACTGCTTCATAACCAATTAATTAATTCTGAAGTGTAGCCACTTGTGTATTCACTTGTTATGAGGGGAAGATGAAGTAGATGATCACACAGATGAATCCTAACTGAGTGTACAATCAGGAAATCCCTCTTCTGGAAATTGTTCAGAATTTCCAGCTAAGCATCAAGAGATTCTAGGGATTGCACTTGAACCATAATACAATAGAATTTGTGCCTATCCCAAGTGTGTGTATTTGAAATTGAAATAGAGATCTGCCAATCAATCAGACTCCAAAAGCTAAATGCTGCAGATGTTGGACATCTAAAATAAAACAGAAAATGTTGGAAATACTCAGCAGGTGAGTCAAGATCTTTGGAGAGAGAAAAGCAGAGTTGGATAAGCTTTTGTGGCAATGGGTTTCATCATAGAAACATTGGACCAATCATGGTCTTTTGCTCTGGAGTAAATACTGTATACTCATTAGGACACGGAATTTGATTCTACTCCACAGCCTCCATAGTGTTGATGCTATGACAAGTGGATTTACACCAATTTGGACGAATTCATTGCACGAATATTTATATCATGTGTCAAAATGGATACATTTGTAGTGAGGACATTAACCTCTCCTTATCTCACGTAGTCAACTTATTCAACGGAAAGAAAGAAATCAACCACCAGAATTTAAAACAATCGTCATCTATTTGCAGTTTAATTTCTATAGAAGGCTGCTGCAACTGCCCTATTGTTTGGTGTTTGAGGAGTTGAAGATATTTGTCCTGATTTCAAGATTTTGGCAAAAGCATGTTGCTACAAGACGTGGTGCATTAATGGTTATCTTAGCTATAAGGAGAGGTTAGACAAACTGGGATTATTTTATCTGGAGTGTTGGAGGCTGAGGGGGTGTGACCTGATTGTAGCATGCATGAACTATGAGAGACACAGATAGGAAAGATAGTCAGAGTCGTTTTTTTGTGGGGTGGACCTGTCAAATACTAGAGGGCATAGTTTTAAGGTGAGATGGGAAAAGCTTAGAAGAGGTTTACGAGGCAATTTTTTACACAGAGTGTAGTAGGTGCCTGCAATGTGCTACCAGGGAAAGTGGTGGAAGCAATGTTTAAGAAGCATTTAGACAAGCCCATGAACAGGCAGGGAATAGAGAGAGTTGTGGGTAGTGCAGTGGGATGGGTGGCTTTGCATTTGCATAATGTGACCGTTACTCAAAACTTAACATCCCAAGCCTCATTATTGCCCAGGACTTGCTGTACATGAGGAGTTGCAGACAGAGTGGATTACCATGCTCATTACTCAGTGAGCAATTCCACACCAGACGATGATGTAAACCATAGATAGGAAAACAAAGGACTGCAGATGCTGGAACTTAGATGATGAAAAACACAATGATGCTGGAGGAACTCAGCAGGCCAGGCAGCATCCGTGGAGGAAAGCAGGTGGTCAACGTTTTGGGTCAGGACCCTTCTTCATGACTGAAGATAGGGAAAGGGGAAGCCCAATATATAGGAGGGAAAAGCAGAGCAGAGATAGGTGGACAAAAGAGGGGAGGCAGGGTGGGCACAGGGTGGTGATAGGTAGATGCAGGTAAGAGATAGTGATAGGCAGGTGCAGGGGAGGAGGGGAGAGCAGATCTCCTGGGGGGGTGGGTCAAAGGTAAGGAGAGAGAGGAACAAAAAAGGCTAGGAAAGGGACTAAGAGAAGAAGCATGGTGGGGGGGGGGGATTACTTAAAGTGGGAGAATTCAATATTCATGCCGTTAGGCTCCAAGGTTCCAAGATGGAAAATGAGGTGCTATTCCTTCAGTTTGTGCTTGGAATTCTCCTGGCAGTGGAGGAGGCCGAGGACTGACATATCTGATGGTGTAGTGGGGGCGAGCTGAAGTGACTGGCAACGGGGAGATGCAGATCGCGGTTACAGACAGAGCGCAGGTATCCTGTGAAATGGTCACCTAGTCTGCGTTTGGTCTCACCAATGTAGAAGAGGCCATACTTGGAGCACCAAATGCAGTAGATGATATTAAGGGAGGTGTAGGTGAATCTTTGTCTCACCTGAAAGGACTGTTTGGGTCCCTGGATGGAGGTGGTGTAGGGACAGGTGTTGCACCAATGGCAGGGGCAGTGGAAGGTCCTCGGGTGGGAGCAGGATGGGTTGTGGGGGGGGGGGGGGGGGGGGAGGAGTGAACTAGGGAGTTGTGGAGAGAGCAGTCCCTGGGAAAGGCAGAGAGGGGTGAAGAGGGGAAGATATGTTTGGTAGCGGGGTCCCGTTGGAGATGGCGGAGAATGATGTGTTGGATACGTAGGCTGGTAGGATGAAATGTGAGGCAAGGTAGTGTAGCAGTTAGTGTAACGCTTTACAGAGCCAGCAACCCAGGTACAAATCCGGCCACTGTCTGTAAGGAGTTTGTACGTTCTCCCCGTGACTGCGTGGGTTTCCTCCGGGTGCTCCAGTTTCCTCCCACATTCCACAGACGTACAGGTTAGGCACACTATGTTGGTGCCGGAAGCATGGTGACACTTGCGGGTTGCTCTCAGAACACTCTACGCAAAAATATGTACATTGAAACACAGTGAAATACATGTGACTAATAAAGATTTCTTACCTTATCTTATCTTACAAGTGGGACCCAATCTTTGTTGGGTTGGGACGGGTGGGGGTGAGAGCAGAGGTGCGGGAAATGGCAGAAATATGGGTGCGGGCTTTCTCGACCACATTCGGGGGGAAGACACCTTTAGAAAAGAAGTTGGACATCTCGGATGTCCTGGAGTGGAAAGCCTCATCATGGGAGCAGATGCGGCGGAGGCAGAGAAATTAAGAAAAAGGGATAGCATCCTTGCAAGGGACAGGGTGGGAGGAGCTGTAATCAATGTAGCTATGGGCATCAGTGGGTTTGTAGAAGATGTCAATGGATAAGGAATCTCCTGAGATGGAGACAGAAAGATCGAGGAAGGAGAGACAGGTATCAGAGATGGCCCAAGTGAATTGGAGAGCTTGGTGAAAATTAGTGACGAACTTTATGAAATTGTCGAGTTCTGCATGGGTACAAGAAGTGGCACCAATGCAGTCATCAGATGGCAGCGTAGACACAGAGCGAGTGAAGTCACATGGCTGTAGAGCTGAGTCTGAGTGAGCACATGGTCATGGAACCGGAGAGCAGAGGAGATCACAGAGGGGGAGCAGTGAGAGAGAGAGAGACTCATGAAGCTCCCGTTGAAGAGAGGAAGAAAACTTCATCAAAGTGGGCATCCTTGAAGAGACCTCAGTGAAGCAGTAATACCAGAGAAACAAAGGACTGTAGATGCTGGAATCTAGATGAAAAACACAATGATGCTGGAGGAACTCAGCAGGCCAGGCAGCATCCGTGGAGAAAAGCAGGCAGTCAACGTTTTGGGTCAGAACCCTTCTTCAGAGCTGAATATAGGAAAAGGGGAAGCCCAATATATAGGAGGGAAAACCAGAGCAATGATAGGTGCTCAAAATAAATGGGGCTGATGAAAATATTTGGAACCAGAACACTGTCCTGAGCAACTTTTATAATGTGGTTCTGAGGGTAAGATGATTGAACTCTACAACCATTTTCCCGTTAACCTTATTCTATGGCCACATCCATCAAAGTCTTCACTAGCTGCCCTTGCACCAGAACTCATAGGCTACCCAGTTTCTCTATCCTTTCTCCTACCCTGATTACAGTCCTTTATGTCCAGTGTCCAGGGAGAATGTGTCCAGTGTCTCACCATGTGTAGATCCCACTTTTATGCCACCCACTAATTCATGCCCAGTTGCAGATACTATGTTGGTGGATGTCCACATGAAAAGAATTAACAAAATCCTTTCAATTATGACCTTCTCTTCCTGCACTTTCTGGCAATGTCATTCATCTTGGGTATCTGAAATAGAGGCACAAAGATAAAAGAGCAGTGCAAGGAGTAGAAGAGCTAATGTAATGGGTGCATGCGTTTATATTCCCCGATGATGGTGCCAGTCATAGATTGTAAATTACAAGAGATTGTGGGTCAAGGGGAAGGTGGGGTGTGAATATTCAATATCATCATCTTTGGTTTCAATACTACCAGTGACCACATTCTCGGCAACAGACCTTCTAATGATGGACAGTTCCAACTCCTCCATGTGGGTTAGGATATGTGGAGGGGCTACTCTCCCTCTGTTTAAAAGCTGCCGCCTATGCACTTGTGCCACCTTATCCCCCAAGAAACAGAGCAATGTGTCGGTGAGCATTGTGCATTGTACCCAAGAAATATGACTATCATGGTGGACCAGCTAGAATATGCTCGGTCAGTGGATGCTTGCAGTCATGTGAAGTGGATAAAGGTAGCATCAGGGAAAGTTATATTAGACAGAGTACTGAATTGTCAGTAGGTGATTGAGTTGATAACAACTCTCAGTAATCCAAAATAGCTTGAGGTGAAACTTGCTGGAGCATGTGCTACAACAAGGCATACTATCAAACAATTGAGACCCATTTTCTGACATCATGGCTTTCCAGAAGAATTAGTCTCAGATAATGATTCTCAGTTTTAATTTGAGCATTTTATAAAGCACAAACGTTAATGAGAATTTCATCATATCACCCATGTCAAATGATTACCAAAAAATGTTTAAAAAAACCACTGAAAATACAAATATAATAATGAAATATTGATGAGCAATTATTTTTTGCTGAACTCCGGAACAAGGCCACATTTGACAATGGTTAATACCCACGCTGAATTACTGATGTATAGAAGACACAGAACGTGACTAAGCTTAACTCGGGTAATCTTGCAGGGAAGAGTGGAAGAAAAACAGTTCACACAGTTAACACTACCTAACAAATCTGACTCACAGAACTGATTTGTCGAAGTGATGGTTGAAGAATACACTACAAAGAAACACAATTAGAAGCATACATCTAACACCTGCAAGATATGTATGAAAGAATCTTGAAGTTGTTTGAATTTCAGAAGCTCCCCTGGACATAGGAAAAATCTAGGCAAGATTCATTTGAATTGGACCAAGAAATAATATTGCCCAGATCACAAAGTGGATATACTACCAATGAAACAAGTTCCTTTAAACAAGATCAAAAATTAGAAAGCCAATGAATGGGTTAGATCTGTAAATAATGTGCATTTATGAATCATTCTTTCAGAAAGAGGAAACCAGTGTAGTGCATGCAAATGTATGCCATGGATGTACACCATTTGTATGTTTGTGAAGTGCAGTTAAAGAGCTGAGCAAACCAGTTGTGCGTGTTATAAATTCTTAATCTGTCTACTCCTTATTATATGGGATTAGTGATAGGAACATATTCATACGTATCATTAGAAGCTGGTAGAAAGTAGAATGAAGGCCACAATCTTATCAGCTTTGGTATTATTGAATGGCAGAGCCAGATCAAGGGCCCCTTGGTGCGTACTTTTGACTTCTTATGTCCTTTTCCTGGAATCCTTTTTCACAAAAAAATCTACTAAAATCCCACTGGATACCTACACAGTGGTAGAAGGCCCATGGAATTTCAGGACATACTGTTTGACAATATCTTGTAAAGTAATACAAAAGTTGCACATTATCCAAATCTCTCTCATCACAATGGTTTTGGTTACCATTACTGACAGAGTTGTCTGTGCTGTGGAACAAGTTCAAGTAAATCCACCAGAGATCAGGATTTGAACATCCTGAGGCAAAGCACCCTCCAAATATCCTCCTTAAGACTGAAATGAGGAGGAATTCCTCCTCTGAGAAGATTGTGTGTTTGGAATTCTCTACCTGGGCTGAGGCATTAAGTCTATTCAAGGCTGGAATAGATTTCTGACTACAAGGGAATCTTGGGTTATGACAATCCGGTAGAACAGTGGAGTTAGGGCCCAGGATCTTATTGAAAATAGGTGCAGGCTATCGCAACCATACAGTTTAACCTTGCTATCTCTAATGTGAAGGAAAATATCACTTCTGTACATTTGACAATGTATTATAACCAGCTTTTCCAGTTTGTATCAGAACTGGCCAATTCTGCTGAAAGGCCGTTGCTTTGCACCTTTGTTTCTCCTTCTGCAAATGCCCTCTCAACCAACACTGCCACGACTTGTGTTATTCAGTCTCTCCTATCTCCACCCTCTTATAGACACTCCCTAAAAATTACTCATTTATCCCGACTCTCGGCTTTCTATCAGTAAACCATCCTCTTGCCCATGCCACCAATGCTAATATGTAACTTTCAACACCATAAGCTCTTCCCTTGAGCAGTAACCTATGTGACATTTATTGACTGCCTTTTGAAAATGTAAATAAACTCCATTAAACTCAAATGTTTCCCCATTGTGCAAGCTGCTAGTTACATGCATGGAGAACCCGATTCAATTAGACAAACCTGATTTCCCTTTCATAAAACCTTGTTGACTTTGTGTAATTTTTAACGATTTTCCAAGTGTCCTGTTAGAGCAGACTTAAACTAGTATGTTTGGGGGACGAGTATCTGGGCAAGGAGTCAGAGGAGAAGGAAACATGAATAGAAATGAAAGACAGCAGACACAAGAAAGCTGAAGAGGGCAGGGAAGTAAAGGGCAGGAAGCCACAAGATACCCAAAAAAGTGGGTTAAACTTAGGAAAGGTGGTAAAAAAAATATTAGGAGCTCCATATCTAAATATGCACAGTGAGCAAACAAAAAGAAAATCAATGAACTAACACAAATAGGGATATATGGATATGATCTGATAGCCTTTATGGAGACATGGTTACAAAGAGATCAAAGCTGAGAACTCTATATTCAGGGATTCATTTAAGATAAGATAAGATATCTTTATTAGTCACATGTACATCGAAACACACAGTGAAATGCATCTTTTGCGTAGATTGTTCTGGGGGCAGCCCGCAAGTGTCGCCATGTTTCCAGCACCAGCATAGCATGCCCACAACTTCCTAACCTGTACGTCTTTGGAATGTGGGATGAAACCGGAGCACCCAGAGGAAACCCACGCAGACACGGGAAGAACGTACAAACTCCTTACAGACAGTGGCTGGAATTGAACCCGGGTCACTGGCACTGAGAAAAGTGATGCGGTGGCTCTGCTAACAAGAGATTAAATAAATACAATTTGGAGAAACAGTCCAGGCCCAAAAGATGCAGAATCCATTTGGGTGAGTTTAAAAAAATAGAAGGGGAAAGAAGGCAGTTGTAGGAATGGTGTGTAGGTCCCAAAACTGTAGCCACACTACAGGAAAGAGTATAGCTCAAGAAAAAATAGGGATGTGCAAAACAAGTAGTGCATCATGAAGTTTGCATAATTCAACTGAAAATTATAGACACAAGAATGAATTCATAGTGTACATTGGAAATAGTTACTGAGAGCAAAATGTTATGGAACCAACCAGGATAAGGGTTATTTTGGATCTGATAATGTGTCTTGAGACAGCTTTAATCAATGATGTCAGAATAAAAGATCCCAAAGAAGTAGTGATTGCAGCATAATTAAATTCACATTCGTATAAAGGGGAGAATAACTGCTTTAACTTAAATTAGGGAAATTACGATGAATGAGGATAGAATTGGCTAAAGTGGACTGGACAAACGGATGAATCCAGTGAGACAATCATCAGTGGCGAGATAATTTAGTAGATAACTCGTGACATCCCAAAATACATCTCATGAGGAGGAAAGATTCTAGAGCTTTGGTGGTAAGAGGAGGAGGGGGGAGAGAGTGGTGGAATAAAACCAAGCATAGCTAACTCAGGAAGCTGAGAAGCAGATTAAGTAGAAAAGAAAAATTAAGGAGCATATAAGGTGGCAAAAGTTAGTGGCATGCTGGAAGATTTGGATAAACGCAGAATCCATCAAAGGAGGAGTAAGAACACTGCATGAAGGAGAAAATAAACCCGAAGTAAACTAATGATAAATATAAAAAATAACTGACAGTAATGTTTTTTAAGTACAAGGAAAGGAAAGGAAAGTGTCAAAGTGAACAAAGGCCCCTTGAGATGAGGCTTGGAAAACAGTTATAGGGAACAAGGAATGTCAGGGAGTTAAGCAGATATTTTGCATCAATTTTCATGATAGATAACACTACCAGCATCCCTTGAATACGAAAAATAGATGTGAGTTCAAAACTTTGAATTCTTGATGAGAAAGATGTTTCAAAGGTGCTCAAAAAGGTCACACATAAAAGGTGAAATACCACGATCATCGTTCAAGAATTAGCATTAAGTAAACTAATGGAAACAAAGGCTCATGAATCCTCTGTCTGTGATAGTTTGCTCTCTAAGATCTGAAAAGAAGTAGCTACAGATCTAATGGTTACATTGGTTGTTATCTTACAAAACCTGGAGAGATGCAGAAGGACTGGAAAACTGTCAATGCCTTATTTAAAAAGGATGGGTGGCAAAAAGCATATATTGGTTATTACCAATTACCAAGGAAGTATTACCAGAAGGTTTGGAAAGTCATGATCTGATCATGCAGAGGCAGAATGGATCCGTGACGGGTAAATCATGTCCGACAAATTTATTTGAATTCTTTGATGAAGTATCAGCCAGAGTGGATAGAGGGGAGCCAGTGGATGGAATATAGTTTGATTTTTGAAAGGCATTGATAAAGTCATACAGAAAAAGTTACTTCACAAATTGAGAAACTCATGGTGTTGGAACTAATGTATTAACATGGATATAGGGAGACACAGGAGACTGCAGATACTGACATCTGCTGCAACAAACAAATGCAACAAATAAACTGCTGGAGGAACTCAGCAGGTTGAGGAGCATCTGTGGAAGCAGGGATGAGAGAAGGAATTGTGGACGTTTCAGGTCGAAAAACCCTGCATCAGGACTGGCTAGAGGGTTGGCTAACTAGCAGAAAGTAGTGAGTCACTACTCATTAAGGGCTCATCAGGGGGAGTGATTTTTAGGTTGACAAACTGTCACCAGCAGGATCAGTGCTGGGATTTTGAGGAAGGAAGCGAATGTACTGTAGCCACATTCAAGGCTAATACAGAAGTAGATGAGAAGGCAAGCTGCAAACCATTTACAGTGAAGTATTAGTAGGTTATGGTGAGCAGTAGAAAGTTGGTAAATGGTGAAAAAATATGAAGTTCTTCACTTTGGAAGGAAGAATGCTGAAACAGATTATTACTTAAATAGAAAGAGACTGCAGAAAGCCACAGCAAAGAAGGATTTAGGTAGTCCTACATGAAATACAAAACGTTCACATGCAGGTATCTGGGAAGGTGTAAGGGAATGCTGGGTTATATTTCAAGGTGGTTGGGTATAAAAGTAGGGAAACTTTACTAAAACAGTATAAAGAACAAATGAGAACACATCTAAGGTACTCTGGTTGATCCCCTTACTTAAGAAAAGATACAGTATATCATCAACGGAGGCAATTCAGCTTGGGTTGATTACAATGATCTAGGGTATGAAGGAATGATGGAAAAAAATTAATAGGTCTGGCCTGTACTCATTTGAGTCCAGAACACTGAGAGACAAGCTCATTGAAAACATATTAGCTTCTTAGTGGTCTGGATGAATAGAGGCTGGAAGGATGTTTTCCCTCATGGGGGACTCTAATATTTTGAGAGCATTGTGTCAGAATAAACAGGTGCCATCAAAGCATTGAGGTAAGGAAAAAAAAAATCTTCTCTTAAAGGGTTGTGAGTATTTGGAATTCTTTGCCCTAGGAAGCTGAAGAGGCCAAATCCTTGAATAAGTTCAAAATTTAGATGAATTTTTAAATCAGTGATGAAAATCAAGGTTACGGGGATAGGGGGAGGGAAACTAACCAGAAAAGTTTGATCATCCATAATGGATTCCAGCATTTTAACAATGACAGATAGTAGGCTTACTGGCCCGTAAAACCACTCCTTTCTCTCTCCCTCCTTTTCTTTCAATAATGGTGTAACATTTGCAGTTTCCAGCAAATTTGAAAGGTCACAGTTTATGCATCCATTATCTCTGCAGCTATCACCTTCCAGAGTCTTCAGATTTAGGCCCGTACTTTGAATTATTTTCCTTCAGGCTGTGTTGGACTCCTGTGGAGTTGCAGTGAAGATCGATTAGGCCATTCAGCTCAGTCTTGCACTTCCCACGTCTACCTTCAGTGCAATTTCAAAGTCTGCAAGCAATTAGGAAGGCAAGTGGTTTATTGAGTACAAGAGTTGGGACATTATATTGCAGTTGCACAAGATGTTGGTGAGACTGCACTTGGAGTATAGTGTATGGTTTTGGCCACCCTGTTATAGGAAAGATGTCATTAAGTTAGAAAGAGTGCAAAGAAAATTTACAAGAATGTTGCCTGAAATGCTCGAGGACCTGAGTTATAGGGAGAGGTAGGGAAGGCTAGGACTTTATTCCTTGGAACATAGGAGACTGAGGAGTGACCTTGTAGAGGTGTATAAAATCAAGAGGGGCATAGATAGGGTGAATGCACACAGTCTAATTCCCAAGGAAAGGAAACCAAAAACTGGAGGGCACAAGTTTAAGGTGAGAGGGGAAAGATTTACGAAGGACCTGAGGGGCAACTTCTTCACGCAGAAGGTGGTGCATGCATGGAACAAACTGCCAGATAAAATAGTTGAAGCAGGTACAATAATATTTAAGAGATTGGGTAAGTATGTGGACAGGAAAGGTTTAGAGGAATATGGGCCAAACATGGGCAAATGGGATTAACTTCAGTGGGCACTCGATGGGCACAGACAAGTTGAGCCAAAGGGTCTGTTTCTGTGCTGTGTTACTCTGTGACAATGACTATTAGCCATTATTATGAACGTATTTTGTAGTTGGAGAATTCAGTGAAGGAGTAGGTTAAGATTTAGTGCAGGTCTCCATAAGTAAAACCATAGAACCATACAGCACAAAACAGGCCCTTCGGCCCACCATGTTGTGCCGTCCATCAAACCACCCTCACACTATCTAACCCTTTCCTCCCGCATATCCCTCTGTCTCACATTCCTCCATATGCCTATCCAACAAACTCTTGAACCTGTCCAATGTATCTGCCTCCACCACCACCCCAGGCAGTGCATTCCATGCACCAACCACTCTCTGGGTGAAAAACCTCCCTCTGACATCTCCCCTGAACCTCCTACCCATAACCTTAAAGCCATGCCCTCTCGTCTTGAGCACTGGTACCCTGGGAAGGAGGCGCTGGCTGTCTACTCTATCTATTCCTCTCAATATTTTATATACCTCTATCATGTCTCCTCTCATCCTCCTCCTTTCCAGTGAATAAAGGCCTAGCACCTTAAGCCTTTCCTCATATTCCATACGCTCTAATCCAGGCAGCATCCTGGTAAATCTCCTCTGCACCCTCTCCAACGCCTCCACATCCTTCCTATAATGCGGTGACCAAAACTGAACACAGTACTCTAAGTGTGGTCTAACTAGAGTTTTGTAAAGCTGCATCATCACTTCGCGGCTCTTAAACTCAATCCCACAATTTATGAAAGCTAACATCCCATAGGCCTTCTTAACTGCTCTATCCACCTGTGAGGCAACTTTCAGTGAACTGTGAATATGAACCCCCCGATCCCTCTGCTCCTCTACACTGCCAAGTACCTTGCCATTTACCTTGTACTCTGCCCTGGAGTTTGTCTTCCAAAGTGTACCACCTCACACTTCTCCGGATTGAACTCCATCTGCCACTTGTCAGCCCAGCTCTGCATCCTATCAATATCCCTCTGTAAGTTCCGACAACCCTCCACACTATCCACAACACCGCCGATCTTAGTGTCATCCGTAAACTTACTAACCCAGCTTTCCACCCCCTCATCTAAGTCATCTATAAATATCACAAAAGGTAGAGGTCCCAGAACTGATCCCTGCGGGACACCACTAGTCACTGCCCTGCAATACGAGGGCACTCCTTCCACCACAACCCTCTGCTTTCTAGAGGCAAGCCAATTCCTAATCCACACGGCCAAACTTCCCTGGATCCCTTGGCCTCTGATCTTCTGAAGAAGCCTACCATGAAGAACCTTATCAAACGCCTTACTAAAATCCATATAGACCACATCCACCACACTACCCTCATCAATCTTCCTGGTCACCTCCTCAAAGAACTCTATCAGGCTTGTGAGGCAAGATCTTCCCTTCACAAAGCCATGCTGGCTGTCCCTAATCAGTCCATGATTCTCCAGGTGTTCATAGATCCTATCCCTTAGAATCCTTTCTAACAGCTTACCCACCACAGACGTAAGGCTCACCGGTCTGTAATTCCCTGGACTATCCCTACTAGCTTTTTTGAACAAGGGGACAACATTCGCCACCCTCCAATCCTCTGGCACCATCCCCGTGGACAACAAAAACTCAAAGAGGAGGTTCTCAATGGCTTAGTGGACTTAAGGGCTGATAAATCCCCAGGACTGGATGTGATTTATCTCAGGCATGGAAGGCAAGGGAATAGATTGCTGGGGCTCTGGCTGAGATTCTTAAATCTTCACTGGACACAGTTGAGGTAGCAGGCAACTGAAAGACAGCAAAAGGTCTCCCTTTTCAAGAAAGGCAGCAGGGAAAAGCCTGTTAACTGTAGACCTGTGAGGACATCAGTGGGAGGGAAGACGATGGAAAAAATTCTGAGAGAAAGGGTTAATGACCACTTGGAATGACAGGGACTAGTCTGAGGCAGCCAGCAGGGCTTTGTCGAGGGCAAATCCTGTCTAACCAACTTGACTGAATTCTTTGAAGAGGTAACAAAGTGTATTGATGTAGGCAGGGCAGTTGATATGATTTACATGGACTTTAGTGAGGCCTTTGAGAAGGTCGCACGTGGAAACTGGTTCAATAGGTTAGGGGTCATGGGAGTCGGGGAAAGTTGGCAAACTGGATCCAAAATTGACTTGGCAATAGGAGACAGAGAGTGATGATAAATGGTTGTTTCAGCAATTGGATGCCTGTAGCTACTGGTGAACCACAAGAATTAGTGCTAGGACTCTTGGTACTCTTGCTGTTTGTAATATACATGAATGATCTAGATGTAGATGTGGGAGGCGTGATCAGTAAGTTTACAGATGACACAAAGATTGACAGAGTAGTTGGTAAGGTAGTCTTAGGCTGCAGAGAGATTCTGATGTGTTGGTGAAATGGGCTGAAAATGGCAGATGGAGTTTAATCAAGACAAATGAATGTGAAGTGACGCATTTTGGGGGTACTAATGAAGCTGGGACATACACTATGAATGATAGGGTCTAAGGGAGTAGTGAGGAACAGAGGGATCTTGGAATACAAATCAATTGATCCTTGAAGGTGGCAACACAGGTAGACGGTTAGAAAGGCACATGGGATACTGGCCTTCATTAGTCAGGATATTGAATACAGGAAGTAGGGAGGTTAAACTCCACCTTTTATAAAATCTTGGTCAGATCTCCGCTGGAGTACTGCATGCAGTTCTGGTCACCACACTATAGGAAGGACATGATAACACTGGAGAGGGTGCAGAGGAGATTCACCAGGATGTTGCCTGGGTTGGAACAGTTCAATTATGAAGAGAGACTTGAGAAGCTGGGCTTGTTCTCCCTAAAGTGAAGGAGGTTAAGAGGGGACAGGATTGAGGTATATAAAATGATGAGGGGTATAGATAGAATAGAATGTTGGAAAAATTTCCCCATGTCAGAGGTAGATAAAGAGGAAGAGATTTAGAATAAGAAGAAAGAAATTTAGAGTAGATATGAGGGGGACCTTCTTCACCCAGAAGGTAAGTACCTGGAATGGACTACCTGAGAGAATGGTTGAAGGTGGGTCAGTAACAGCATTTAGGACATGTCTAGGTTAGCACTTGAATCACCCAGGCATTGAAGGCGATGGACTAAGCGCTGGGGGATGGGATTAACATGGAAGGTTGCCGACTGGTTGGCATGGACGAGCTGGGCTGAATGGCCTGTTTCCATGCTGTATGATTCTACAACTATATGCTTCCTCCTTCTGATTTCTTCATCCTTGTGGTTTTGATCTATTATTCCTCTGCTGTGCTAATCCAAGGCTTTTTGCAAACACAGTCATTTTAGGAACCAGCCTGTAACAAAGATAATTTTATCCAGAATTTTGATGAATTTGAGCCTGTCTGTCTAAAATTAAGCAAGCATTCAGTTGCTGGATCATATTTTTGACATCAGTGAATGAATTGATTAAGCTGTGAAGCCTCTTTGCTTGCTTATGTAGTGATTGCCAAACCAAACACAAAAACAATCAAATAGAAAGTAGAAACTTTAAGCTGCTTTTATGCTACAGCCTGGGTGTCTGGAGACAAAGAAAACTGAGTAATGCCAGAATAACTCTGGCAATCAGTGTTGCAATGTGAAGCCAAATTTCCTGTAAGTCAGCTACATGTAACTAACTAAATGCATCATCCTGACTTGACATACTCTGTCCTTTACTTATCTGATTCTAGCTATAAGAAACTATATTTGTATGTTAATGCCATGCAGCAAAGCCTAGTCTCCAGTCATCCTGGACTCTCTTGCCACTGCATTAAGAACTCACTCTATCAAGACTATATGGTACTGGGTATGCAACAACTGAGCCATGTTAAAAGAAGTTACTGCACAGGCAATCTCCATTCCTCAACACCAAGTTCAGGACCTGAATATTAGGACTCTCATGGGCAATCCCAACAATGATGGACCTGAACACCGTATCATTTTCTTAGCCCAGGAACTCGGATGTTTGACATTGACAACACCGCACTGAGTGAGACACAATGGGCAAGAGATGACAGTTCAAAGAATAAGGTGGTGATTTACCACCTTCTGGGAGGGCAAACCAGAATAAGGAGACACAAGAGACTGCAGATGCTGGAAATCTACAGCAACACACAAAGTAGATGGAGGAACACAGTGGGTCAGGCCACATCTATAGAGGGAAATGGACAGTCAACCTTTTGGGTCCAGACCCTTCATCAGGACTGGAAAGCAAGAGGGGAGAGTCTCCCCTGTGTAAAGTCTCCCCTCTTTCTTTCCCCTGACTTCTAATTGAGGAAGACCTTGAAAGATGCCGTCAAATAGTTCTCAGTCTCTGGAGGCTGGTTTTAGGATACTCTATCCCAACCTTGACACAGTGATGGTGGCTGGGATGTGGTGCAGGTAGAGGTGTCATTGCGAGGATGAGGATGAAGAGGATGGTGTCATTGCGAATCTCCTGGGGAATAGGGGTGGGAGAGGGTGGTTCAGCAGTCCTCCTGATCCATTGCAAAATAAACAGCTTGCACTGTAGCTCTCAGACCTTTGGGAGCTGTTTCTTGAAAGGATGTGTTAAAGGTTGGCATTTGCTGCATCTTGAAAATCAAAAACATACAGATGCAGAAAATCTGAAATAAAGACTGAAAGCGCTGGAACCATTTGGCAGGAATGGCAGCATCCGTGGGAAACAGAACCCTCTCTCTTTACGAGTTCTCACTCCTTTCACAGATGCTGTCTGAGCTGACCTGTTGTGCAGCTGAATGAGCAGGCAACCTCATCTCAATCAGCTGGCAGATCCACAACCTCTCCTTATTCTTCATCCCAGTATCTCATGAGCACAAGCCTGGGAGTCTGCGTGCTTCCAGCGAGTAGAGGTTAATTCTCTTCTTCTCTGCAACTTGAACTAAAGCATCCATTTGCATTGTTTGGCGGTGCTGGTAAATGCTGTAATTTTTCCAAAGTCTCACAGCACCAGTTCCCACCACGTGTTGTTGCTACCATCCACCTCCCTATTAAGAGATGCTGCCTATGTTTGTGTTGCCCAAGACACAATGTTAGAACACATAGGTATGTTGAACTGATGGATAGCCCTGGCTACAGATAGTTTTCAAGTAAAACAGTAGCTAGATTGAACCGAATACAATGAATAGGAATAGGCTTTAAATTGTATCAATGCATTGATCTTTGTTCACATACTGATGTAAACTAGACAATATGAGCCTTTACATTCCTTTCTCTTTCTTTTCCTTTTCAATCTTTTTATTAATTTTCAAATTAGTACAAAATAATATATATAACATTAGTAATTATACATATGGTGCTAAGAGATCAGGATAGAAATCATAACAGTTAAAATATATAATCACAAGGAGTTAAAAAAAAGTAATCTAGACCTTCCGTTCTCTTATTAAGTGAACAAATACAAAAGGAAAGATTGAAAAGAAATGAAATTTAATTATATGAAAGAAGAACCCCCAAATCAAGAAAAATATTGATAATAAACCAAAAAAAAACAAAAACTTCAAAAAAAAACTGGACTGATATTTCTTCAATTAAAAAGAAAAAGAAACATTACTATGTCATCAACTCCACTCCTCTGCATTCAAGGGTTATTGAGAGGGATCTGAAAAAGGTCAGCTTATATCATGTGGAAATATTGAATAAATGGACTCCAAACTTCCTCAAATTTAAGCGAAGGATCAACAGTACCACTCTTAATCTTTTCTAAGTTTAAACATGCTATAGTTTGAGAAAACCACTGAAAAGTGGTTGGAGGCATTGGATCCTTCCATTTGAACAAAATGGACCGCCTGGCTATTAATGTGACAAAGGCGATCATACGACAAGCAGAAGCAGACAAATGGCAGGATTCCATCGTTGGTAACCCAAAAATTGCAGTAATAGGATGAGGTTGTAAATCAATATTCAATACAGATGAAATAATGTTAAAAATATTTACATTCCTTTTAAGAACTTGCTGCTCCCACCCATCAGCTGGTATCAGATGTGCTAACAGGTGAAGCAAAACAATTAAACGTGGTGGGGGTAGCTGAAAGGAGATAAAGACAGACTGCCTGCACATAAAGCACTGCTGCAAAACTTGGAGCATGGTCGGTAATTACAACAGAATTTTTATGTGACAATTTACCTAATAATGCTGTAATACAATTCATACACACCAACCAGCAATACTTCCAGGCTTTAATCCATATGTCGGCAGTTACAAATAACATATAACTCTCCTCCACTGACTGGCCGAGATCTTGAGGCTGACTTTATTTTCTCTGTATTTTCCTTCATCATCGCTGGATCTATGATCCCATTAAATATTTTAGAACAGAATCTTTTACTAAAGTGTAAATTTATCTGACTTAGATACTGGATTCACATGATATAGTTCACAAGTTGCCATGTCCTATCAATGTCAATCACACTTCCCATTCTATAGAACTCTGGTTAGGCTGCATTTAGAGTATCGCGTGCACTCCTGGTCACCTCACTATAGGAAGGATGTCAAGGCTTTAGAGAGGGCGCAGAGGAAGTTTACTAGGATGCTGTCTGGATTAGAGGGCATGTGCTATCAGGAAAGGCTGGACAAACTTGGGGTCTTTTCTCTGGAGCAGTGGAATCTGAAAGGTGATCTGTTGGAAGCGTATAAAATTATGAGAGGCATATATAGGGTGTACAAGCAATATCTTTTTCCCATTATTGAGCGATCCAATACCAGAGGGCATGCATTTAAGGTGAGAGGGGGTAGGTTCAAAACAGACTTAAGGGGTATGTTTTTTTTACTGAGAGAGTAGTGGATGTCTGGAATGCATTGCCTGATAGTGTGGTGGAAGCAAATTCATTGGGGGGCTTTTAAGAGGGGTTTGGATGGGCACATGAATGAGAGGAAAATAGAGGCATATGGGCATTCTGTAGGCAGGAGGGAATAGTTATGTTGGCACAACATTGTGCGCCAAAGGGCCTGTCCTGAGCTTTACTGTTCTATGTTCTAAAGAGCAGAGCATGCTTGAGGGGCCGAGTGGCATATTCCTGCCCCTAAACCGTACATTCCTACATTTGAATGTCCGAATCCTGGAACTCACTATTCAACAGCACTAAGGAAGTACCTTCACCAGGAGAACTGCAGAGGGTTTGAGAAAGGTATTTCATAATCACTGCCGTGATGAGTGGCTCCTGTCCCCTAACAGAAAAAAATCTTGCTATCAGGTGACAAGCATGCAGACTTTTAAAAGGTCACTGAGCACATTTAGTACTTTGAAATTTACAGTAAGAACAAAAGGCAAGCAATAATCGTGACCTCATAACATTTGAAATGATTTTTGAAGTGTGACTCTGCAGTGATGAAGGAAATGTGGCAGCCGATTGTACACACTAAAATCTCTCACAAAGAAAAATAATGATAATCTGATGATCTATTTTATCATTTTTTGCTGACAGCCATCTTTGACTGGGACAAGGGGGATAACTCTCCTCTTGTTCGTCAAAACTGTGGTTTAGTACCTGCTCTCAAGAAAGTGGAGAAGGGATTAATTTGACATGTCATCTAAGTGCTGTTAACTCCGACGGGCAGTAACCCCCTCACTGGAGAATCATCATGGATCTTTGTGCTTCAGTCTCTGCACTGGAAGTTGAACCATCGTATTCTCACTGAAAGGTGAGAGTCCTACAACTGAGATGTGATTGACATTGACAGGACATGGCAACTTGTGAACTGAATCCAGTATTTAAGTCAGATAAATTTACACTTTAGTAAAATATTCTGTTTTAAAAGAAGTGCAGGAGTATAGGGACTTGAGGTAATGTTTGCAGAAATCACTAAACTTAGCAGGCAAGTTGAGAAAGTGGTTTACAATTCTGGGACTTCATCAATAGAAGCTTGGATTATAAAACCAGGGGAGATGTGCTGAAACTTTAGAAGACCGTAGTCTGCTGTCAACTCGTGTATTATGTACAGTTTTGCTTACCACCCACATTATAGGTAGGATTGTAGTAGTTAGAGAGTGTCCAGAAGAAAAAAAAATGTGAATGGTTCCTGGGCTAAGAATTACCATTATAAGAATAGAGATGCTGGAACTGTTGTCTCTGGAGAAGTGAAGATAGAGGTAACATTTGATAAAGGTATCTGAAATGATGAGGGTTCTGGATGGAGTGTACAGTGGAGGGGTTGAGGACACAGCCCAGTGCATCAGGGACACCAGCCTCCCCTCCTTGGACTCTGTCTTTACCTCTTGCTGTCTTGGTGAAGCATTCAGCATAATCAAAGACCCCACCCACCCGGGACATTCAATCTCCTCTCCTCTTCCATCAGGTAGAAGATACAGGAACCTGAGGGCACGTACCTCCAGACTTAAGGACAGCTTCTACCCCACCGTGATAAGACTATTGAACGGTTCCCTTATACAATGAGATGGACTATGACCTCACGATCTACCTTGTTGTGACCTCGCACCTTATTGCACTGCACTTTCTCTGTAGCTGTGACACTTTACTCTGTACTGTTATTGTTTTTTTAAACCTGTACTACATCAATGCACTCTGTACTAACCCAATGTAACTGCACTGTGTAATGAATTGACCTGTACGATTGGTTTGCAAGACAAGCTTTTCACTGTACCTCGGTAAAAGTGACAGTAATAAACCAATACCAATACAAGAGATCACAGGATAAAACAAAAGGGAAGAGAATTAAGAATGGCATTCTAAATCTTTTTTTACACAGTGTATGCTGGAGTCTGGAATGTGCTGGTTGCAGATGCCATGGAGGCATGATCCATTGTGACCTATGAGGAAACTGGAAAAGTATATATAGTGAGGAAAAAAATTGCAAGACTATGGAGAAAGGGCCAGTGGGTGGAACTAGAGAGTTGCTCTATTAGAGAACTGGCATTGACATGATGTTGAATCGATTCTTTCTGTGCTGCATCCATTCTATGATTCTATGATCTAGTTTTCCTATGTTAGAATATTGAAGGTGCCCACAATGTATTACGTGCAAATGTCTCAGTCCAGCAACCTACTGCTCAATGAGACGCAAACAAGAATCTCAGTGGAATAGCAATGAAGGGAAGGTGTAAAGTTGCACAATCTGATGCAGATTAATGGGTAAGGAATGAATACAATAGCTTTGCATGAATAACACCATTCTGAAAGGTTTTGTGATCTAACTTCCCATCAATGCAGGGAAACTTCGATGCAGAGCTGTAAACATTTATTTACATGCTATTTACATTATTGTGTCTTCTATAGAGGGCAAAATGCAACTGTTTATAAATGTCTAATGGAAATTCAGAGGTAGTGGTATCCAGGATCAGAACCAAAGCGAATAATTCGCATAACTGATATTTTTCAAATACTTCTACGTTGAGCATCTTAACTTTTTAAAATTGTCACTATTATATTCATTATGTTTATACAATTAGTATTCAGGAAATTAAAATGTGGATACATGATTATATGGATGTATAATTAATCTATGCTCTATGGATGATTTGCTTGTTTCAATGATTTATAAATCCCTCAGATATGAATCTGCTGCATTCTGTGTACCTTTTGTAACGTTTCTAATTAAACTGCACAAAAGCGAAATGAAAAGCATAATGGCCCGTGAATTAAACAGAGAATTCCATTGCATTTGAGCTGTGGAAAATCCAGGATTTTATTTAATACTAGATCATTGGAGAATTACTCAAAAATTCTTTGGCACCTTTGTGGGCCAGTCAAAGTGTTGAATGAGTTAGGAAGAGAAATGAATCCTATAAACAATGATTTCAATAAATGCTTGGAGTTGTCTAGTCTGAATGATCAAAAGCATTCAGGAATATCTTTTCTCCTTCCTTGACAGTCCTCTGACAATGATTTGTTTCCACTTTAATAAGGCCAGTGTGGGAACCACAGACTCTTTCATTGATGGGGCAGGAGGTAACTGATAGGGTGGGAAGATGGAGGGTTTGTAAGGTGATGTGCTCCATCCACTGTTTATGCTGACTTGGACTTGACATTCTCAATACCATTTCAACTTCTCCTTTTTCACTTTGAGTGCTAATAGTCTGAGAATTTGCAAGCACCAGTAGGGCCTTTGCACATTTTTCAATGAGGTTTTGAGCATACCCTTGAATTTTGTTTTTCCTCTGTCCACCTGGTAATCTCTTTCTTTGATAGAGTTTGGAATATTTCTAGGGCAGGGAAATTTGTTGTGTGAATGTTCTAATAATGTCGAGGAAATATGTTATTAGCAGCAGTATGAGGAACTTAGAGATATGAACTGTTTGGATAAACGTAAAAAGAAAGATGACACAATTAATGTCCAAGCTTCTGGAACTCCTCATAATCAAACCAGAGTTAATATTGCAGTATGAATGTATTTACTTAACACATGCACATGCACGTACATTATGCATGGATTGGAATAGCTCCATCTTCATGTAACCATTATGACTCTCAACTATATAGACCACATAGGTAAAGTCTGAAGTTAAAAATTTTGGTTTATATTTGTTCAAGTTAAATCTATTGGCTAGATATTTTATGATAATACAGAAGGGAAGATTTTGTTTGAGCAAACAAAATTGTAAACACATTTATTTAAACAAAATAATTGTTAAACTCTTGTTAGCTCTTTGTAATCCATTGAAACAATTTCACAGTTCTTATTTTCAATGTCTGCAAAGCTTTACTTCACCCCATTTGGAGCCACTTCTTAGAAATGGAAATGGCCCTTGAGATGACAGCACCTTTCAACAAAATCATAGCTAACTTTGTGCCTCAAGTCCACTTTCACACCTGATCCCCATGTCCTCTCTTTCCATCATTAGCAAAAAAAATTAAGTGATTTCAGCCTTGACAATACCCAGTGACTGAGGATCTCTATTTCTCTGAGGTATGGGATTCTGAAGTTTGACAAATCCTTGCATGAAGGGTGGAGTGGAAGCACAATTAATCAGTGACTTCAAAAGGGAATTTTATATTCACTTGTGAAAGAAATAATTTGCAGGGGTATGAGGAAAAAGTGGAGGAATGGGGCTGATAGGAAATGAATTATAATAAATTGGCACAGACTCAAAGGGCTGAATGATTATTTCCTGCTCGCCAATAGTTCGATGATAAAGCAATTTTCCCTCATCTCAGTCCAAGGTGGCTAATGTCTCGTGGTCCCAAGATAATTCAGCTAGATGTGATGCCTCTCAATCTTCTTTCACCATGAATCCCAACTCTTGCTTTTTTGTTCTGCAATCAAGAGTTGATCTTTGTTAGTACCTTTTAGTCGGAACTCGATATTCCAAGCTTATTCCTCCAGTTGTTTATCTCCCTGGTTCAAAAAGCCACCTATCCTTTTTTCCTGTCCCAAGTATAGCTGTGTTAACAACCTCTATTTACATATCCCATATCATCTTTAACAAGGAAAATGACTTCATGTTTTTCAGAAGTATGGGGCAAATAGACACTGAGCCAAATGATAAGGGATAGATCTTGTATTAAGGAGGGCTTTCAGAAAGCTTCAGAGGGAATGTGAAAGGATTCTGGAAAAAGCGACTGAGGCATCTGAGAACATTAACACTGACAGTGAGAGAAAGCAAGAAAGAGATGAACAAAAGGCCAGAGTTGGAAGAACTAAGGTAGAATTAATGATGAAATTAAGGCTGCAAGTAAGACTTTTACATATTTTTGAATTGTGGATGGAGCAGAAATCAATGGAGGACAGTTATAACTCTGATATCTGGTAACCATGATCATGAAATGGAATTGAGCACAAGTGTTCTGGATTGAATGGAGAGAAAAGCCAGCAAGAGCATTGGACTGGAGGTGACAAGACCAGTAGATTACTGAACTAGGGTCTGTGGGTGACAATATTGCTGAAGTAACAATAGGCAATATTTGCTGTGGAGAGGATGTGGGGAAAAAATGCCTTTAGACTGAGCAGAATTCTGAGATTACAAATAGCCTAGTTGATCCTAGTGGAGAAGTTCATTGAGTGTTTTCCTTCACATTGTTTATCTGGAGGAACTTTTCAAGTACACTGCACAGGCGAGGTAATGTTGTGAAAGTTGTTGGAGAAGTGGAGTTGGTACATATCATTGGCCTTTGTAGGAAAGCTCACCCATTGACCCCAGTAGTGCTGCCTAGGTAACTATGTAGGTGATGAAAAGAAGAGGCCTTAAATATATTATCATTTCCAGAGTGATGTTTGCAATCAAAAGTTTCAACCAATATGCCTGAACTCATTGGAATTTGTTTCCTAAAGAATTGTCTCTTTACAACTTCTTTCACTGCCTTCAAAAGTCTCTTGAAACTCTGTGACAGTCCCTACCACTGGTGGTAAGGTTGCTGTTAATGCAATTTACCTGCAATAAGCTTTTATAGCTAGCAGCAATGAAATAACGTAAAACGTATCCGTACAGATTGTAATTCAATTCCCAGCTACTTTGAAAACTAATTGTGTGGTTGTCGCTTCCCGTTTGTGAAACGTGAACTAAACTGTCCATGTGAATTGGAACATTCCCCACTATTTTCTTCTAACATAAGAAGCGATAACTCAGAAATATTGCCCGTGAGGTAATTACTGTGTTAATGTTCAGATGTCATTCCCTTTAATTCAAATGAGCCATACCTCACATTAGTAAGAATCAATTGGTATAAATTAGATGGATTACATTCTTTGCACATTTTTTTAATCTGCTTTGCTAAATACAGGGGATTAACAGGGTGTGAACAATTTTTGAACATCCAGAAATAACCACTGTATGTACATAATATATTACAGAAGGTGTTTTTGTAATTGAATCCTGTGGTACTGGAAAACAGACCACCCATTTATGAGCATGGACTGCATACATTGTAGAACTTGTGGGTTATTTGAAAATGAACAAGTCATTTGACAAAAAAAAATCAAATAATTCAAAATACAAACTATAAAGCAGTGAGATTTATGACTGAATTAACATTAACTATTTGGGCTAGCCATCCATTAAAGCTCTCTACAGTTGCCCTGAAAGATTGTGTTATAACATGGGCAATTGATTGAAAGTTGTCCAGTTTAAACCATGTCTACAAGTTAATATTGGTTACAAAGTCAAAAATAATGAAGGTGGACATCATAAACGTAGTCATTCAGTAGTTTTGGATAGTTTCAGCCTCAGTATTGTGGGGTCTATAAACCTTTCTAGCTGGATTAACAAGAAGTATGTAATTATTGGGAGATATACAATATCCTTCCTTTACTGTAGTCACACAGAGAGCTATTCCTGAATCTCCAGTCCTCGAATCTAACATAAATATATTCCATGTGGCTGTCAAAAAAAATTATATAGTCTGCTCAGATGTGGAATGTGTCAAAACTCTGAAACAGGGAGAAGAATATGGTGAGGAATGAGATAGTAAGCCATCTTACAGTCAGCATGTCCATGGCAGGGAATGTTGAAAAGAAGCTGTTACATGGTCAGATCGATGAAGAGAGGTGCAGACATTCGGTGTTTACTTGCACTGCACTTTCTCTGAAGCTGCTACACTATATTCTGCATTCTGTTTTCTTTTTACTATCTCGATGTACTTGTGTATGGGATGATCTGCCTGGATGGCACGCAAACTAATGTTTTTCACTGTATCACATGACAATAATAAACTAATTCCAATTCCAAGGAAATTTGGAGCAGTGCAATAACAATTTGCATTTATATAACACCTTCAATGTACTAAAGCATCCCAAGAGACTTCATAAGTATTATCAAACCAACTCTGTAATAGGATATTCAGGCTAATGATCAATAACTAGCAAAATTGTAGATTGGAAGAAGATTGTAGTAAAATACATAGATGCAAGTGTGTCTACTGTATATCTTCAAGCATTGCATGTTGTTGTATCAGCCATTATTGTTAGTTGAGTATTGTTCATCATCAATGAATGATGCTTAGTTGTAAATTATCCTGGTTATTTGTCTTACAGAGAATAAGGTGTTGTCTTTACCAACTGCCTGAAAGGAGGAAAGAAATATAAATGGGATGCTTTTGAGGGAATTTGACAGTTTGGGCATTGCAGCTGATGGGGGAATCAAATTCATCAGAAATGATATCAAGGGACCAGAACCAAAAGGACACAGATATGTTGGAAAGTTGTAAATTTGTAAGAGGTTTTGGAAATAGGGAAGGGGTATGGGAAAAGATTGGAAACAAGGCTGAAAATTGGGGCATTGCTTAACCTGTATTAGTGAATAGAGTGGATAGCTTTACAGGACTTAATATAAACTAAGACAGGGATAGTAGTTTTTTATGTTGTTATGGAATGTGGGCATCACTGGAAAATCATCCCTTACCGCTATCAGAAGGTGGTATTAACCCGCCTATTTGAACCACTGCAGTTTTTCTGGTCAAGGTGATCACATTGTGTTCTTAGGTAAGGGGTTTCAGGATTTAGATGTAGCCAAGAGGAAGGAATGGCAAAATATTTCCAAGACCGTGTATGTGACTTGGAAGAACACTTGTTGTGTGTGGTGTTCCCATGGACTTGCTGCCTTTGTCCATCTAGGTGGTAAGGTTTGGGAGGCACTATCACAGCAGTCCTGGCAAATTGCTGCATCACATTTTAGAGAGAGTGCACAATCTAGCCTCTGTATGCCATTGGTAGCATTAATGAATGTTAAAGGTAGTGGAAAGGGTGTCAATCAGATGGATGATGTCAAGCTGTTTGAATGTTGTCGGGGCTGCACTTATCCAGGCAAGTGGAAAGTATTCCATCACACTCCCGTCCTGCAAAATTTTAATTAATCTAAGTAAAAATGTGAGTCTTTTTCCTTTGGGCGGATGAGTGGAATTGCAGTTTATCTGTGCACTTGCAGTTCTGTGGAGATTTTGAACGTGCATTTTTTAATGAAACATTGCCCTAAGCTAAAGGCTGAAAGCATGCCTCTTTTACATATTGATGTTTTCAAAAAAGGAGCAGAAGTAATGAACTGCATAACTATATGCAATATTTTAGCACCAATTCAAAGGCAATGTGTTGACACTGATAAGACTGGACTGGAAGCTTGTCAAAACTGAACGAAGCCGAAAGCCAAAGAGGAAATAGGATGAAACTAAAATGGCTGAAGTGCTTCTTTTCCTTTGAACTATCATCAGAGGAAGGACAAGATTAAAAATAAGAGAAGCACACATGAAAAGCACAGGACACACTGATTTACTTTCCAACTTGCCAATGAATAAAAAGAAGGGATATTTGAACTTTTATCGAACAAAAAAAAAGCAAGTCAGCAGGCTGCTGTGAACTTTGCCCAATCCACCATCAGTCTTTTACTGTCAGGTAATAAATTGAATTGCTCTCCCCCCCCCCCCCCCCCATGACATACCACCACCTGCATTGTTGGCAACTTTGTGTTGGATATGCAAACAAGAGGGTGACAGAATGCATCCTTTGTGAACACAGAATCACAGCAGTAGTGAAGGTGACTGCAGCACTTTGCCTGCTTGCTATTAACACATTTTGATGAATTGGGCATCTGGCTGTTCAGTTGTCAGTGCAGAAAGTCCACACAGCTGTGTTCCATAGAATAAGAGCAAGCTGATCCTCGGCTTGGTTTATGGACAGATTGCTGATTTTTTTTCTTCAGCCTTTTCAGGGTTATGAATTTCACCCATATGTGGCTTTTCATTACAAACATTCACTCAAATCAGCCAAAGGCAATTTTATTCCGGTCTCCCACAAGCATTCTCATTTGCTAATGAGTTGGATATAATCTGTTGGGCATCACAGTGATTATAATGAATTGAATTTCAGGGTGTTTCAAATTTCAAAAAAAACAACAAAAAGAAAAGTTATATTCCACAGAAATGTTTTACATTTCCAAAATAAGTTAGTCTCCCAATGATTCAGAATTTACAATTTTGCAAGAAAGCATGCTTGAGTGTAGAAATGGAGTTTGGCAGATGTCTTCTAAAGTGTCCAGAAAGATGCCCTTAAGTAAGTTTCCAAAATATTACCCAAATTGATGGTAAAAGCTGGAATCTCATTGGAGTTGCATCATGCTACTGCAAAATTGAAAGACTGCAGATGCTGCAAATCTGAAATAAATATCTGAAAATGTTGGAAAAACTCAGTAGGTCAGGTAGCTTCTGTGATGAGGGAAACTTAATGTTTCAGATCACTCCTCTGATGAAAAGTCATCAACTGGAAAGGTTAACTTTGTTTCTCTCTCCACAGATGCTGATTGAGCTGTTAAGTATCTACAGTCATTTTTATTCCACAATATAAAGTGTAGCTGAACCTTCCTTTTACGATGGGAATATGAATGGTTTCCAGCACACTACTAGTGAAGTTACAGTGTTTGTTAACAACTGGAAAAACAAATTGTATTTTTACAGATTAATAAATCTCTTCTTGTAATGTGACAGAGATACACTTTATCACTGCTGTCTGGGTGCCGTCAAACCTTTTGTGTTTGCCTCAAATTTAATTTTACATCACTCGGCAACCAAGATCTGTAGACAGTGAATTTCCCTCATGGGTTTTTCCTGCTTGACTCTGGAAACCTCATAGAAACTGTTGTTTACAAGACTCTCCTAACAACAATATAGAGAAAGGAGCAGGAGAAACTCTAGTGAATTTAACCCTAACCGGTTTCATAGAGAAGCACTTGGCAAAAAATTTTGTTTAGGTATTCTTTATAAATTTGAATAATGATGCAGTCCTTCTCCAACTGTTTATCTGAAAATATGTTATTTATCTAAGTATGCCTGCCATCATGTGCAGGTAACAATCCCAGAAATGAAATAGATCATCCTTCATCCAGTCATCATTGAGGTATGGGCCTTGATTAACTTAGATTGGAGACCTGCAAAACCTGCTGAAAATAGTTTATTTTGGCAATTCAACAGTATAATTGATGATTACTAAAACTTTAGTGAGCCTGTAAGTAATGAAAAATATATGAAATAGAAGTCCAATGCACTATCAATTGTGCACATTGAAAAATATATACTTCCAACAACATATTTTTCAGAAATGTATGTTTAAGTAACATGTACTGCTTTCTTTGTATTAACTATGTATACCTTAGAAGGGAAGTAAACAGACCTTGCAATTTTCCCTCAAAAGTGGCAATTTCAGAGTCTGGTCCAAAAGGAAAAAAAATCTTCCTTGAAGTCTAAAGTGTGAAAAAAAGTTTAATGACTGCAAAATGAGTTTTGTTGTGAAAGAATTGTGACCTGATTCTATCCATCAGGAATAAAACAGACAACAATTGCTTGCATTTTCTATTTTTCAACTTCACTTTAAGGTAATCATTATCACACATTGCTGTTAATATTCATGACAGCTTGGGCAAGAATGTTTTAAAAAGTAATGGCTATCAGAAAGCTATTATATATTATTTGAGACTTAAAATGAAATCCTTTATGTAGAGGAGGATAACTTAGTTCAGTGCTTTGTGCAGAATAACTATATTCTAGGATACATCACTTCAGGTGCAATTTAGTTTAAAGCAGATGACAATAGTGATTTTCCCTAGAAAATAGAAAACTCTCATCCGTCTGCATTGAATTAAAGATAATGAAGCTGTGAAATACAATTGTTCAGTTGCCCAAACCTTTCATGTAATTGTTTATATGGTGCATAATACTTTTGGAAATATTGAATTCAGCAAAGTAATAGTGAGTTCAGATCACCATGGAAAAGAAAAGCTAGAGAAAGGGTTAACTAATTTTATGTCTGGTAGTCTATTGAATACAGCTCACATGAGTTAAGTCGTTAAATTATCTTGGGAAATCAAGGTCACAAACTGCCCCACATGCTGCCAAATAAAGAGTGGTGGTATTCAGCTCCAGGGAATTCTCTGCAAGCACCACTAGGTACATTTTCAATTAAGAAATAAAAACGTGCTGACAGTGATTTGAGAAAGAGTGGTCAGGCAGTACCAGGAGTGAACTGTGTTATGGCACAGTTGTTATAGAAAGTAGTGTTTTGATCATCACTTCCAATTCTTGAAGTAAAATCAGTTCAAAAATATTGTTTCATGTTATGCTCTACATGAAGGACAAAACAATTAAACAATGGTTGCATTTTGTGGTCCGCCACAGACCATCCTTGTTCACTTCTGCTCTCCAGATTAAAGTCCACTTAACACTTCACTGTTAACTGGGCTGATGAAAATTGGGGAACACAAGAGGACAACTTTGCAGATATCTTGGAGGTTTTGGGACTAAAGGAAGTTATTGCAAGAGGGAAGGGGAAAGGCCATTTAGTGAACTAGTATGAGTTGCTGCCAGAACATGAACTGGTAGATGTTTGTGAGTCCCGACCTACCATTGCAAATTTATTAGTAGATTTGTCCTAACCTTACATATATTCTGTTATGATTTCAGCAGCCAAATTCACACCTAGTTTCATTCTGGCTGACCCACCTTTCTGCATCAAGCTGAGAGTCAGTGTTTTTAGGCCTGGGTCTGTCCATGTTAATTTGTGATAAATTTCTAAGTGGAATTTAATCTTTATTGTCTACCTGTAGTCCACTGGTGCGGAAACCTCTACTTGGAATGTGTAGACAATGTGATTATTGGTTCCCAAGTGACAGTTAAGCATATCAAAGTCACTATCATACCTATGGAGTGTGGTTTTGTCTGTGTGGTGACATGAGCTAAACAAGATATGCATGCATTAGGAAAATACTGCAGCTACCCATCAGTAAGAATCCATTGTGCTATGATGTAAAGCAAAGCAATTAAGCATGGCAGTGGGTATTTTGGGAGAGAAAAAGACAGACATTGTACACTGTTAAAAAGCTTTATGAATAGTCAGGTGTCTTACTATGATGTTGTGTATTTTCCTATAACAGTTCATTAAAGAATGCTATAACAGAATTCATACTAGCGAACATGGGGATAAAAGCCTCAGTGTTTTTATCAACATGTTAGCATTTACAGACAAAATGCAGCATGAGATTTGAACCTCCCACACTGCTTGGCCATACTCTTAACATTGCAGCAGTAATCTCTTCCACATATACCCAGAAATTCCAGATGGCAATGCACAGTTTCCTGAAATGGCCCCAGGCAGCATTTAACTACTTCGGAACGTTCAGGGAAGATAGACTCTTCATGTGGATAGTAGCATGATATAAATTGTATCAAGGGAAAATAAACAATAGGGAGTGAGACCCCATATTGGAGAGTGTGACATAAAATGTACAATTTCTAGGCTCAAAAATACTGATGGTTCCACCTACGTTGACTGTAGCTCTGTACAAGAGGATTGGAATGTAAGTGGTCATGAACAACAACATCAAAAAGGATGGAGGGCATGCATAGCCTTTCTGAGATTTATAAATCCTTAAATTCAGAAATGCATATTAATGTGTTTTTGTTATTCACTGCAATGCAGATAATGGAATATTGGGTTCTCTGCATTATCAGCTGTCACAAACACATGTTTAAAAACTCACCAAGACTTCCTCTATAGCATCTTCCAAACACATGTCCTCCACCAGCTAGAAGGACAAGTGCTACAGGTGTATTGGAACACATTGTGGAATATATTTAGAAATATTACTGAAACTGCTTGTAATCATTGCAGCCACACAATAAAGTTATATTCAGGGACGTATTTGTGTTGTTTTCTTGGAGAGCTTTCTTGAAGTTACTTGTCGGCTTTAATTAATTTTCTAGGTTGCCTTCTAAATTGTTGGGCTGACTTATTGAATTTGAAACCAGCAAACACTCATTGCAATATTATAGGGAAGAATAGCTTCACGCTAGAGCAAAGTGATTTGCACAAATCAGCAAGAAACAATGAACTGCTAATTTATTCATTTGAGCATCTCTAAATAGCAAAATGGCATCTTTCAAGTTATTAAGATCCCAGAGGAAATTGCTCATGAGCTGTGCTCAATGGATGGTCTCCAAAATGCTTGTGCTCTTTTATAATTAATGTTTTGGCATCCTAGAAAACTCATAGAAAATTTATAACACAGAAGGAACCACTTGGCCCATCCAATATATCCCAGTTGAAAAAGATCTATCTAGCCTAATCTCACCCTCCAGCACCAGTTCTCTATCCCAGTGGGTCACAGCTTTTCAAATGTAGATCCAAGTACTTTTGGTCAGGGAGTTCCTGAACCTTGCCACCTTCTAGGTCAAATAAAGTTACCTCATTTTCCCCTTCTGTCCTTCTGTCAGTTATCAAACCAATGCCCCCTCATCTTTGGCTTCTTTCTAATGAGAAATAGATTCTTCTTGTTTACTCTGTCTCTGCCTCTTATAATGTTATCCTCTCAATCAAGTTATCAGTTAAGGTAAAAAGGAACATATAGAGTAAAATGGAGACACAAGAGATTCTGTGGATGCCCAACACACACAAATAGTTGGTATTAGTATTGGTTTATTGTTGTCACTTGTACTGAGGTACAGTGAAAAACTTGTCTTGCATACCATTCGTACAGATCAATTCATTACACAGTGCATTGAGGTAGTACAGAGTCCACTGATGTAGTACAGGGTAAAAACAATAACAGAATACAGAGTAAAGTGTCACAGCTACAGGGAAGTGCAGTGCAGGTAGACAGTAAGGTTCAAGGTCAAACATGGTCACCATGGGATGGAAGCTGTCCTTGAGCCTAGTGGTATGTGCCCTCAGGCTCCTGTATCTTCTGCCTAATGGGAAAGGAGAGAAGAGGGAATGACCCAAGTGGGTGGGGACTTTGATTATGCTGGCTGCTTCACCAAGACAGCAAGAGGTATAAGCAGAGTCCATGGAGGGGAGGCTGGTTTCTGTGATGTGCTGGGCTGTGTCCACAACTGTCTTCAGTTTCTTGCAGTCCTGGGCAAAACAGTTGCTATACCAAGCCGTGATACATCCAGATAGGATGTTTTCTATGGTGCATCGATAAAAATTGGTGAGTGTCAAAGGAGATATGCTAAATTGCTTTAGCCTCCTGAGGAAGTAGAGGCGCCGGTGAGCTTTCTTGGCCATGGCATCTATGTAGTTGGACCAGTGCTGGAGGAACTTAGCAGGTCAGGCAGCATCTACGTAGGGAAATAACAGTCGACATTTCAGGTCGAGACCCTTCATCAGGGCTGCTTCTGATGTAGGGTCTCGACCCAAAACATCGACTGTTTATTTCTCTCCATCGATGTTGCCTGACCTGCTGAGTTCCTCCAGCACTTTTTGTGTGTGTTGATATAGAGTAAAATATCATGATTTTACCTACAGCTGTAAATGAAAATAAAAAAAAACTGCAAATGCTAGAGATCTGAAATAAAAGCTAGAAAGTGCTGGAAATTCTCAGCAGGTCTGGCAGCATCTATGGAAAGAGACACAGTTCTCTGCACGGATGCAGCCTGACCTGCTGAATGTTTCTTGCATTTTCTGTTTTAATTATACCTTCAACAGTGCAGCATTTCCTAACACAGTGATGCTCTCAGTATTGGATTTTATGTCTTGCTTCACAGCTTATATTTTCTAAGCATGAGCTGACAGCCTTACTTGCTGTTAGGTTTTATCAGAAAATTGTAGCACATTCCCCACACTTTAGTGACAGCACAGCAACAGCAAATTTAACCTTCAGATCTCCAATTCCCAGCATGGTTTTAAATTCCCAACCTCATCATTCTGGTGTTCTTCCTCGATTTTCTTTACCTTTCCAAATTTTGAATCTTCCTTCCCTTCTTGTCTCAGTTTTTCATTGGGACTCAGCTCCTGTCAAATTGGCTAAGAAGTCATTCTTCTGACCCTTTGCCCTATTTCTTTTGAGGTCATACTGCCTCACATCCACGTCAAATACACAGTCCATCTGGAACATATCCACAGTAGGTAATAAACATAACGAGAAGCCAGCCAAGAGCACTGAAACAAGTCTTTGACATAAATAGTGCACGAATTGGCATTAGATTACATACAGCCTCAGACACCATAAATCTAAAAGTCAACCAGAATGGTCTGAGGAAAGATCTAAGCTGCACTGGCAACAACTTTGCATTCACATCATGCAGTGGCAAAGCCATTTCAGATAGAAGTAAGCAGATATCTTATTCGGTTGAATATATACAGATTTGTACTCCTAAGGAAGAAACATTGCAAACCACTGGACCATATACCAACTGTACAGATCATGCCAGAGTTAAATGTGGAACCAACCATGGAAGAGCTAACTGAAACCGTTGGCTCATTATCAAGTGGTATGGTTGTCAGAAAAGAAGTATTCTGGTGGATTCCTTAAATGTGGGGAAGGAAGTCTAATAACATATTTAACAATTTCAGTGGGGATTCAAGGCTGAAAGATCAACACTTGACATAATTTCCCTGTACTGACTTCAGGAAAAGTACAGAGAGGAAAATTAAGCACTGTACATTGCCTTTGTAAATTTAGCCAAAGCACTCAACATCATCAGATTACATGCAATCCTATTAAAGACAGGGTGCCAACCAACCCTGTTAGGTTTTATATGCCTCTAGCAGGGTAACATGAAGAACACTGTTCAATTTAGTGAGTCTACTTAGAATGTTTCTCAATACTCCTGAACAGTATGGTTAAAGACATGTTTGTAGGCACACTCCACCTTCCAAGATTGGATGGAAAACTTTAACCTGAACAACACAGGATGAGGAAGGTGATTATCAGGGAGTGTTTATCTGCTGATCATACCGCCATCATAACTCATGCAAAAAACCTACTACAACAACTTACTGAGTTTTCAAGAGCCTGCCAAGCATTTGCTCTCATCATCAGCATAAAAGAAGCTGTACAAGGAAAGGGAGATTCACCATATCCGTTGGTCACTTTTAATGAGAATCAGTAAAAAAGGAGCTCAAAAGTTCAGCTGCCGAGATTCTGCAGCCTGCACCAACCTTTCACTGGGTTAAGAACTCAATCTTCACATGAGGAAAGTAGCTACCATCTTCTGCAGACTAACTAAAAGCACATGGAACAATGCCAAGTTCATCATCAAGGCAAAATGCTGGTGTACAAAACTCGGGTAGTGAACACACTCATGTATGATGAAGAATCACACAGATCACATCAAGAGGAAACGTTAAACAACTTCCATCTACATTGCTTATATCACATACTCAATATCAAATAACAAGAGTCTTCAAAAGAAAGGTTCTTCAAAGGCAAACTTGCCAAGTGCAACAGCATCACTCAAACATGTTGGGTAGATCACAGGAGCAGAAGGGAATGTGGTCACATCCCCAAAGTAAAGTTCTTTAGGGAGCTATTAGGGGAACACAGACAACAGGACGTCCCAAGTTTCATTATAAAGACACGTGCAAGTAAGATGACAGGAATTGGCTCATAAAGCTGGAAGGTGATCTCACTATGAGCTTCTTGGAGTCCAGGACAGACTTCAAGCCGTCATTGACTATACCAGAATGTTTGGTTAATTCTGGCATACAAAGTTATGCAATATGGTGGCTGGGTCCATATTCCTCTAATATCATTTGTTCAAAATGAAGTTTCTGGTCCAGCTGGCTGCCTTAATAAGTACCCATGGCCTTGCTTGATCATTTCCTACTTGATCCATTATATTCACTGTGTACCAATGCTGGGAATACATTTCCTGTTGCTTATAACTTGTGACATATATTGGCAATTTTATTTATACCTAGTGAGCAGAAAAGCAGAATAATGTACCTATGTTTTGTTCCTCCTCTGTTTAATGTTATTAGTCTAAAATATTCAGAAGTGTACTGCCACATGCTTCACAGAAATGATAGCTTAAAGATTATTCTGTGTAATTCCTTGGGCTATATATCACCATGCTTCATTTATTGCAGTCATAAGGACATAATGTGATGCTTGGAATCATTTGCCTTCAATATTTGAAAAGGAAATGGAGATTTGCCTAGTTACTGAAATGAAGACTGGGGCTAGCAATTAATTCATGGTTACATGTGCCAAAACACTCAATGCAGTATAGAAGCAGCTGCACATCATACGCTGCCTCTTAAATTCAATCTCATGAACATATATCTTGGAACTGCTATTTGACTGAAATGTGAGGTCCATGATACGGTGAGCATTGTTTCAACAAAAAAATGCCAAGCATTTTAACTGATTGAGGCTAACAAAAGAAAATAGGAAGTGCATGAATAACAGTTTCATAGATCGAATATAATATATGAAAAATGGATTACTTGTCTATGTGGTTAGAAAAGAAACCTTCATGAGCTTCAAAAAGGATCAAGCTTGATATTTATATGCAAATGGGATTGAAGGCTGTTTGATATGGACTAGGACAATCCCACAGGTTGAATGAATCAAAAGTTTTCTGTGGTCTGAAGCTACCACTATGTTTCCATGTTACAATTATCAGCTAATGCACACATGATAAGCTCTGCTCAGTGTGAGATGCAAAATCAAACCATTAAAGACAGATGAACTTTCACTTGACAACTTCCAAATAAGTTTCTAATGATTTTAATGGAACAGGTGGTGTTTTATCAGAAAATGCTTCTTGCAGATTCATGATTTAAATCAAGTACATTTACATCTAATGTGTTTCACAGCCCACTTATTCTGACAAAATAAACTATAATGTTTTCCACAGCCTACTTATTCTGACTGAATCTAAGCTATACATACATAATAATTGTTAAAGACATTTTCTGCTGTTACCATTTCTTTTGAACATCAGCTATTATTCTTGCTTAAGCCTGCTCAGTTATGAACAATAATAAATTTGGCATCACATAGAGGAAAATCTTCAAAAGACCTGCATCCAGTTTCTTCCATAATTGTTGTCACTTACAGGCCTTTCTTCTCGGAAGGTCAGAGTCACTTCCAAGCCTATTTGCTGACCCTGTGTATCACTGCCTGTCATTTATGCAGTAGTTTCACTGTGACGATGAGCTCTCCATAGAATCCCAGCCCATTTTAATTCCCTCTTCATTATTAGATGGCCCTGCTGCTGCCAATTCAGGCAGTGCTAACCTGTATCAGTGCAAGTAGAGAGTGTGACTGGTGGAATGCAGAGCAATAAACGGTACAGCAGAGGAATAGGCCATTTGGCCCACGATGCCTGTATCGACCATGATGTCAATTCAAGTTAATCTTATCTGCCTGCACATGGTCTGTATCCCTTCATTGCCCACCTATTTATGTGCCTGTCTAGATGCTTTTTAAATGTTGCTATCATATCTGCTTCCACCACCTCCCTTGGCAGTGCATTCCACGCACCTACCACTCTCAGCATAAAAAAAAACTTTTTTGTAAATCTCCTTTAAACTTTTCCCCTCACCTTAAATCTATGTTATCTAGTATTTGACATTAAGACTCTGACCACCTACCTATCCATACATCTCATAATTTTATATACTTCTATCAGGTTGCCCCTCAGCCTCCAACACTCCAGAGAAAACAATACAAGTTTGTCCAACTTCTCCTTGTAACTAATAGTCACTAATCCAGGCAACATCCTGGTGAACCTCCTTTGCACCCTCTCCAAAACCCCCACATCCTTTCAGTAATGCAGCGGCCAGAACTGTACACAGAACAAATGTGGCCTAACCAAAGTTTTATACAGCTGCAGCATGACCTTCCAAAATTCTATTCTTACACCCCGTCTGATAAAAGCAAGTATATCATACACTTTCTTTACTATCCTATATATTTGTGTTTGCCACTTTCAAGGAGCTATGGACTTGCACTCCAAAATCCCTCTGTACATCCATGTTCCTAAGGGAAACAAAGGACTGCAGATGCTGGAATCAAGATGAATCTAGCTGAGTTCCTCCAGCATTATAGTGTTTTTCATTTTCCTGAAGGTCCTGCCATTTACTGTTTTCTTTTCTCTTACATTTGACCTCCAAAGTACAACACCTCACACTTGTCAGATTAAACTCCATCTGCCATTTCTCTGTTCATATTTCAAACAGATTTTTATCCTGCTATATGTTATTTATATATATAAATAAAGCACTCTACCACTACTCTCTGCCTTCTATGGTCAAACCAAGTTTGAATACAATCTACCAAATCTTCATGGACTCCACGTGCCTTATTCTTCTGGATCAGCCTACCATGAAGGACTTTGTGGAATGCTTTATTAAAGTCTATCTCGATGACATCCCCTGCCCTGCCCTCACCAATCATCTTCATCACCCCTCAAAAAAACTCAGGTTTGTAAGCCATGACCTCCCCTGCACAAAGCTATGCTATCACAAATGAGTCCATGCTTTTCCAGCTGTGATTAAATTCTATCCCTAAGAATCTTCTCCAATAATTCCCCTGCCACTGATGTAAAGCTCACAGCTCTATAATTTCCTGGTTTGTCCTTATTACCCTTCGTAATAAAGGAACATAATTGACTGTTTTGCAGTCCTCTGAGACATCATCTGTGGCTAAATAGGATGCAAAGATCTTTGTTAAGGCCTCAGCTGTCTCTTCCCTTGCTTCTCTCAATAACCTGGGATAGATCCTGTCAGACCCTGGGGACTTACCCACCTTAATGTTCTTCAAGAGCCCCAACACAAGTCCTAGAGTATCAGTATAACCCTCCCTGATCTCACTATCCTCCATGTCCTTCTCCTTGGTTAATGTATTCATTTAGTACTTTGCCCACTTCCTTTGGCTCCAGGCATGAATTCCCTCCTTTACGAGAGGCAAACATTTGGATCCAAGCTTCCAATAAATGTACTACAATTATAAGATCATGGATTCCTACTTCCAATTCTGGGCCCCTGGGTCCCTGATCTCTTTCCTGGGTTTGGGAAGAATTTTGCTCCTCTGCTAACTCCTGCCATCAACCATTCATATGGGGAAATGCTTAAGAGTTTTGCTCATGAAAAGTCAGGTATTACTAAAGATCAGAGATAGTGGTCAGGGATCCTGGACAGTAAGATGGGTTGTTTACTTCCCTCCTTGATCCTAGGAGATGTGCGGCCACTTCCATAGTGGCTGAGAACTTCTCACATTGCACTATCCATTGATGGGAACTAGACCTTTGTTGAATGGGATTTGATTGCATGAGTTTGAATAACAATGATACTTCATTCCACCAGACCTTCAAGTGTAATTTGGGTATTTGGTATTGGTATTGGTTTATTATTGTCACTTGTACCGAGGTACAGTGAAAAACTTGCCTTGCATACCATTCGTACAGATCAATTAATTACACAGTGCATTGAGGTAGTGCAGGGTAAAAACAATAACAGAATACAGAGTAAAGCGTCACAGCTGCAGGGAAGTGCATTGCAGGTAGACAATAAGGTGCAAGGTTGGAGCAGAGTATCAGTCACTCACTTAGACAAAGGGAACACAACCTTTATGTACCGCAGTCAGTCTTGAATGGAACTGCTATACATACACGGTACAAATAATGTTATAAGCAGTGACAATGTGGCATGATCTCTTAAGGCAATACTTTCCTTAATCAGTAAACCCCAAAAGACCACTGATTACCAGGCAGTTTTAGAAGCTTGAATGGAAGGCTGATGCCCTGCCGGTCTCACAGTAGAAGCAGTTGGGGGATGAGACCTCATAGATTGTCAAGGCCAATCAGGGACCAGGCCATTCAGAAGTGTTTTGAGTGGCATATAATCTCACTGATCAACTGGGAGCTGTTCTCCTGCCTGATTACTGTGCCCAGAGGCATGCTTGAATAAACAGTTTGTGCTGATGAGTGTGTGAGTCACCAATCTGCTTAAACTCATGATGCCCTTGTGCAGGTTTAAAACACTGGGAGGATCACAGTTATCATTTTCAATCCGTACCTGAGACTGTACCTTTTCCACCAGTCCCACCTCTTTCTCTGGTGAGTATGTCAAATTTACCAGATTGTTCATAATCTTGCTATTCTAATGAGTCCAAGCAGAGCTGTCAAACCTATACAATCTGTGTAACCTCCTAATGCCACCTCTGTACTTGTACCTGGCTCAAGTAATTTAATACTGAAGATTCATGGGAGAGTGAAGAGATTATCCATTTTGATACTGTGGTAAGACAAGGAAACCAAAACAATATTCAAGGTGTTGACAAGATACTTTTGGAAGGATTTGAGAGACTTGGTTTTGGGCAAGAATGAAAAAAAGAAAGAAAAAAAAACTTGCATTTTGTGACCTGTTCATGTTCCAAAGAGATTTATGATGTCCCACAGAGCAAGTTGTTCAACAAGGTTAGAACATGCGGAATACCAATACCAATTGGGGGAGGGGAGGGGAGGGGAGGGGAGTGTTGTGAGAAATCCACATGGCTGTCACGTGACAGTAACGACAATGACCCCCGCTGACCGGAGGACAGCATTGCTCCTCTGATCGGAAGTGATACTACTGTCAATCAAGGTGCGGCTCCACCCACCCCTCAGGTATGAGAGTACCTTTTGCCTCTGAACTTGCCTGACCAGTACCCTTTGTCTCTGAACCTGCCTGACCATTGGCTGTGGCAGGAACCTTTGTCTTTGACTCCCACACCACTGGCTTGTTTAAATCACAAGTGAGGCTCCACCCTACCTCCTAGCACCATAAAAAGGGCTGCATCCCCTAGCCCTTCCTCTTTGACGACCCTAGGAGTAGTGAGACAACACTGCAGAGATCATTGGTAAGAGTGCGTCACCACATGGTCAGGGAGCATTTCACTCAGACTCAGAGCGTTAAGGGCCAATGCTAGTGTGGGTCAGGCATTGAAGTGTTATATCCTGAAATTGTACATTGTTATTGTGTGCTTGTTTGTATCAGTGTGTGTGTGTGTGTGTGTGTGTGTGTGTGTGTGTGTGTGTGTATTTTACCCCAGTTGCGATTCCCCTCTCATGTTCGTGGTATCCTGTGCGTGACTGAGCGTGTGTCTGTTCCCATCCATTCTGTCCCACATTTGCCTTTGTGATTAAACTCGTTTTGGTCTACAAAGCTTGTGTCCAGAGTCCTTGATCCTTAAGACATAAAAGAACGGTTTCACACAACAGGGAGTAATGGATTGACAATTGGTTAACAGACAGAAGGCAAAGAGTGTGAATAAATGCATCTTCCTCAGGCTGGCAGACTGTGAGGTTTACAGTACTGCAGGAATCAGTGCTCTGGCCCCAGCTGTCAACAAGTTATATCAACGATTTGGCTGAGGGGACCAAATCTCATGTCTTCATGTTTGCTTATGTAACAAAACTTCAGGCTTCAAGAGGACAGAAGCCATCTAAATGAGTGGGAAGAATATGACAGATGGAACATAATGTGGACAATGTGAAGTTATCCATTTTGATACATAAAACAGAAAAGCACCATCTGTTTAAAATGTTGATAGATTGAGAAATGTTCAAAGGAGCTGAGTGTCCCAGTATATAACTTGTTTAGAGCTAACATGCAAACATTTAGGAAGGCAAATGTTATTTTAATTTTTATTACAAGGGGATTTGAGTACAAGACTGAAGATGTTTAACTGCATTTATATAGGGCCTTGGTGAGACCACTCCGAGAGAATTGTATGCTGTTTTTGTTTCCTTATCTATAAATGGATGCACTTGCAATGGAGGGAGTGCAGCAAATATTCACTAGACAGGTTCCAGGGATAATAGGTTTGTCATAAGAGGAGAGATTGAGTAGATAAGATCTGTATTCTCTAGAGGTTAAAAGAGTGAGAGTTAATCTCATTGAAATTTACAAAATTCTGACAGGGTGAAGATTCCAGTACCAGAATAAGGAGAAGAATATTTAGGACTGAGATGCAGAGAAATTCTCTACCCCACAGGGCTGCAGAGGTTTGACCATCGAATTCAATCCCAATAGAGATTGATAAATTCCTGGATATTAGGTGAATCAAGGGGTGTAGGGACAGTACAAAAATGCATTGAAGTAGATCTGGCATGGTCTTGTTAAATGCCAGAGCAAACTCCAAGGGCCAGGTAGCCTACTCCTGTTCATGAATCTTATATTCTAGTAAGTAAGGTTTTCTTGTGCTTTTCGTGGTGGGAAAATCATTGAAATGCTTTCTAGGAGGCTTTATAAAACTTTATTTGGAAAATCACAGATTAACCAAGAACAGTTGGCATGAATTTATTCAGGGAATGTTATGTCTAATTTTGGAATAATATGGGATTAGTGTAGAATTGGTGTATGATTGAGTTCTTTGAGGAGGTAGCAAGGAGGGTTGATTTTTAAACTGCAGATGTCATCCAGGAATGATGAACACGATATGAATGATCAATTGAGCAGAAATTGGCAAGTGAAGTTTGATCCAGAGGGAGCTCATGGTCATAAATCCTTAAAGGAGTCAAAACACGTCAATAAAATGGTTAAAAAAAGCATTGTGGATGCTTTTCTTTATTAGCTGATGCATAGAATACAAGATTAGGGAGATTGTAGCAGAAATGTATGCAGCACTGGTTAAACCACAACTTGAGTATTGTATACAATTCTGGTCATCACGTCACAAGAAAGATGTCATTACAATGGACCACACAATACAATGGACGGTTTGTAGAGAGCCCAGCCACGTCACACCCACATTGCAATTGTCTGCTGACATTGTGTTGTCAGTGAATGTTCTGATTATTATTGCATTTCTCTGTTATTCTGCAGCCTTCACTTTAAATTTCATTATTTCAGCTCCATAGTATTCATCATCTTGGTGTCTCCAACCTGATTAATTTAACGTGTGTTCAAATTTAGGTCTGTGTCTACACTTTTTTAAAATTTAACAGAATGGCATGTAGTAGTATGATGAAATAAGTTGGATCAAAAGTATTAAAAATGAGCTGCTTTGTTAAAAAATTATAATTATTTCATTGGTTTTCTCTCGTGCATTTTTTGGTTTTAAAATGAATTATATTAATGACATTACTGTCATCAAAATGACCTCAAAAATGAACTTGAAAAGCACTTATGATCTTTCGATTCTGCGTAAAAAAAATTGTCAGTATAGCTGTCTACTTACAGTAATATCAATTTGAATAAGTACTTGTATAAAAAGACAAGTAATTAAAATATTTAACATGTGTTGTCAGGCCATTAGTTGACGATGTTATCTAATCAGAACAGCCATAACACTTTGTCTATGTGTTGGAGTTTGTTGCCAGCTGCAAGGTCATTTTGTCCAAGGTGAAATTGCATTACAAAAGACTTTCCTGATGTAGAAATGCAAGACTTATTGATGTAGCAGTTTGTTACAACTTTGACCTGGTCGCACAAACACAGAAACAAAATGTTGGGTCCTGGGGGAACGTGGACATTAATCTGAGTAATTGCTTGTCAGAATTATGGGGTGGCTGATCATTTATTGAGAAACAGTTACTATATTTTAAAATGAGATCTACTAAGAAGTTCAAATAATAGGTTTGTCTGTTTAATTGGATCCATGGTGCTATTTGCAGTGGTTTCAACAATTTCATCTTGCTTCTACAAATGACTATGAATAAATTTGTTTGACAGTTTAATCTGTCATTAAAGTAATAGATAGTAATCATCTTCTGAAATGACAGGGATGCATAGTGGGAATCCAGCCATAATAAATGGGCCTTTTGTTTGCCTATGCCAAGCTATAACCGCTTACTCTACATTCCAAGTTTTCTTTTACTTTATAATAAATGGGACTTGCCTATAGAACCTGAATACAATAGAAATCCAAGATGATCAGCGATCATTGTATTGAATGGAGAAACAGCCTTAAAGGCCAAATAGCCTACTCTTTATTCTATGTATGTCTGTCTCTCTATTTCCAAAAGATGGCCAGAGAAGGCTGAATTTTAATAAACTGCAATAAATTTGCATTGTAATATTGCATTAGGAATATTTATGGGAAAAAAGTTTTTTGGCCCATTACTTGTGGACAATAAATGCCAGCATATTTAATGGTATTCACATCATATGAACGTTTGTTTGAAGAAGATTACGTTGGCAGAGATAGAAAATATGGCTCAACATGTCTTCTGCCCTCATTGGTGATCCTGCTATTTCATCTCATATTTTCATCTTTCATTATCTTTCTTTCTCATAAATGTTCAGTTTTCTTTTGTAAGCCTCTAAACTACTTGGCTTGACCACTTCCTACACTGAGTTCCACCTGTTTACCACTCTTAAAGTAAAGTTTTTGAAGAATTTTATGGTAATAGTCCTGTACTAATGGCCATAGGTTTCTCCCACAAGTGGAAATATTCTCTCCACAATCACCTCTAAAAGAAGCTGATTGTGTTTTTTGTAAGTCAATCATCACAGCAGCAGGATATCACTTCCGCAGTTCCTCAGGACAGTGTCTTAGACTTGAACATCTTCAACTGCTTCAATAATGACCTTCCCTCCATCTTAATATCAGAAGTAGGTATATTTGCTGATGACTACAAAATGCTAAAAGACATTTGCAACTCCTCTGAAAATGAAGCAGTTCATGATGCAGCAAGACCTAAACAACATTCAGGCATGAGCTGATTCATGGCAAGGAACATTTGCACCACAAAAATCCCAGGCATTGATCATCTCCAACAACAAAGTGCCTTACCATTTACCCTTGACATTCAGCAACATTAACAGAATTGATATGATTCCCACCATAAGCATCATGGAGTTGCCATTGACCAGAAACTTGATTGGACAAACCATATACATTCTGTGGCTACAAGAGCAGGGCAGAGGCTGGATAGCCTGTAATGAGTGACTTGCCTTTTGACACCGTGAAACGTTTTGACTGGGTATAAAGCATAGGCATAGGCAGGAGCATGATGGAATATTCTTAGTTGTCTGGATGAGTGCAGCCCCAACTATACAGAAAAGATTGACACCATCCAAGGCAAAGCAACCTATTTGATTGATATTCCATCTACCACTTTGAACATTCATTTCCTCTGCAAATGCATTGTGACTGCAGGGTGTATCATTTACGAAATGCACTGTAGTGACTTCTTCTGGCTACTCCGACAACACCTCATAAGTATATGACCTCTATCACAGAGAAGGACAAAGGGCAACAGGTGCATGGCAACATCACCACCAGCAACTTCTCTTCCAAGACTCTCACTATCTTCACTTGAAAATATGTTGCTGCAGCTTGAACTTCATTGGGATTTAAATCCTGAAACCCTGTTCAATAACATAGTCAGGATGCCTTCACCAGAGAGTTCAAAGAGGTGGCTCACCCTCACCTTCTCAAGGGCAATTAGAGATAGGAAGTGAATGTCAAACTTGCCAGTGATGTCCAGCTCCTGAAAAAATGAATTTAAAAAGTAACTTTCTCTAACCAAGTAACTTTGGGCCAGATCCTGCAAGGTCTAGCCTCTATACAACAGTTGTAGTCTCTCAGCTCCAGCACTTTAGGTTCCATCCCGACCTCCTGTGTGGTTTGTATGTTCTCCCTGTGACTGCATGAGCTTTATCAGGGTACTCAGGTTTCCTCCCATTTCCCCAAAGACTTGCTAAATGGTTTGTTACTTTGCTTTTGTAAATTACTCCCAGTGTAGGTGGGTGGAGAGAGAATTAAGGGGAAGCTGTTGGTGGACATGTGGGAGAGAATAAGTTACAGGGAAATAAGTGGGAGAGTAGAATTGACGATATTGCCCTGGGAGTCGGGACAGACAATAAGTGGAGTGATCTACTTCTATGTCATAAAGAAATATATAATGTACTAAAAGTCCAATGTGGCAAATTTTGCACTTAACAAGTTCCATACTTACAGCGGATCAAGTAAATCCATGACTTCACACAAATAGCTGTAAGTGCAGTCCTGATCAGGGTCTGTATAAATTTAACATAACTTTGCTATCAAGTTCTAGTGCGCTGCAAATGAATCCCAGAACTTTATTTCTAAATACATTACTAACTGCTGATGCTCACTTACGTTTTTTAAAAATTGGTTCCCTTTGCTCCTCTTCGTCAGTCTATATTTTTTAGTTTTAACCGATGTAGCAGTCTTTACAGTGGAAATGTATCACTTCACATTTATCGGTGTTTGCATTCACCCGTCACTTAACTGTTCAGTGTGGAAGATTTTTCATGATTTCTTCAAAATCAGTGTAATTACTAACTTAATCTTTCATGAAGGCATTTATTAAACCTAATCATTAATTAAATTAATCAAAGGAAACTATGGCTGTTAACAGCTTTGAAGTAAAGCATTGGCTTGGCTTTTTAAATTCCTTCTTAGAACAACATTAAACTAATTTTATTGCCCTGCTCTTTCTCAGTGTTATTGCATCCTCTTTGGCTGTGAATATATATCCTGCTTTCCCTTCAAGGTTTTAGTGGTGTTTGTGTCAACCATTCCCTGTAGCAAAGCATTTCATGCTCCAACAGGCCTCTGAGAAAGCATCTTTCTCCTAACTTCTCCTGTCGCTCTCCCCATGACATGGTTACATTGATGATCTCCTCTCAACCAGGGGAAATAGTCCAGCTTGTGCAGTTTCATTTGATTATGTAATTCAATCCTGAGGCCTTTTGGTTCATCATTCCTCCAATATATCTCCATGCAGTTTGCATTTTCATTTCTTTTTCTTGTAAAATGTATTATCCATATATTTTTGCTCAAATATCACCTGCTATTTGAATGTCCACTTACTAACCAGCAATTTCTTAAGTATTTACATAATTATCACATTTTTAAGACTCCATTTCCAAAGCCCAAAGCCAAACTATTTTAAATATAATAGACACAGCACTGTTGTTTCAGGTACCGTCTAAGTTACACCCATTTAGCATTATCCCTGGCTAATAGGGAAGTCAAATGCAGTTCAATAGTGACAGGAGACACAAGAGACTGCAGATGATGAAATATGGAGCAGCAAACGAACTGCTGGAGGAACTCAGTGGGTCGAGCAGCATCTGTGGTGGGAAAATGAATTGTCGATGTTTTGGGTTGAAACCCTCCATCAGTTCAATAGCTGTTTGGTAGAACACCTCCCTTCAAACTACTAGTGTGACTGGGCTGCCAAAAACTATCACTTTAGTTCCCCATCCAACTCCCACTCTAACCTCTGCTCTGTACCTTCCTCGCAGTTCTAATAAAACTCAATACAAGCTCTGGGAACAACAGCTCACCTTTGGACTGGGCATTTTATACAGCCTCCCCAATGCAATAATTTCAACAATTACAGGTAATAATTCTCCTGTTTTGATATATATATTATGTATTTATCAAAATTTTATATATATATACATATCTATACAGATAGAGGATATAAAAATATACATATATATATATATATATATATATATATATATATATATATATATATATATCTCCTCTATCTGTATCCTTTTTTTTAAAGCACAGAGAGAGAGAGAGAGCAAGCACAGAACCAGGCCCTTTGGTCCATTGCATCTCCACCAACCCATTTACACTAATCCTACAATCATCCCTTTCTTTATTCTTTCCATTCCCATCCTTTTTTGGCTTGCAGCCTTATTCCTTTCGTTATTTAACCTCTGGCTTCCACTCCTTTGTAACCCTTCCCTTTTGTCCTTCCTCTGTTTCACAAAACTTGTTTTATCCCCAAATTTTTCCAATACTGAGAAAAGGTCTTCAACCTGAAACATTAGTATTGTTTTTCTCTTTCCATTGCCTGACTGCCGCGTATTTCCAGCACTTCCTGGTTTATACAAAAATCCTTTATTTCATTTGTATATATCTGTGTATTTTTTTTGCATGTGCCCAAAATTTCCTCCCAAACTTCATCTGAGACACTCCATTGCACATCTTCTGAAAATCTGCATATACCACATCAACTGCATATGCCTTATCTGCCCAGTCAGGCATTATTTCAAAGAAATCTGTCAAACTGATCACATATAATGTTTAACAAATACAAGAGGTCTTTGCAGATTGCACTTGATTTATTGATGCATCACCAAATTCTCATTGATATTTTTGATTTATGTTTCATAAGAGTTCCCCTGCAGTTGAGGTTCAATTAACTAATCTGCATTTAGTTAATTCATTCTTCTTTCCCTTCCATAACAAAAGTGTTCTATCGGTTACCCCAAGTTGGTTAGCCCAGACTACATTGAAGGAAAATTTGAATACGCTCTGAATGTGGATGTGGGGATTGTGATCTAGGGTTTACTGTCCTCCATTTTAGAATCCTGGATAGCATTCTTCATCATGGTGCAACCTACTGATTTCCCTGATTCCTCCAGCCAGCTCTATCTACATTCTTTGTTGGGTGCTGCTCTCAGTAGGATGGGTGTAAGGGGTGTATATTCTATATTGTGGCTGGTTAACGTTATATATAAAGGCATCTGTCATTACCTTAAAGAGGTGCTGTGCTGTGGCTGTATACATTTTTGAGAGCCTTTTGTTGAACTTAATCAGTGGTGTGATGTATTAAAGGATGACTGAACATGCAGGGAGTGAGCACCAACATTTTCTGACAATGCAAATACAGCGCTTGGTGCCAGGTGTGGAGAGAAGAAACATCCAAAACCTGTGAAAGAGCAGGGCCACTTCCAGATTTGGGCTCAAGAGGTAGTCTGGATGAAGTAACCCTAAGCTCATTGCCATGAATGTTTCTCCCAGAACATGTTTGCACTGCAGGAAGAAATGTAATGATCAAACATAAGGTGTCAAGATGAGTGAGTTTAAACTCCAATGTAATAACTCCAGAACTCCCTTTATCCACTGCTCAGTTCATTACACTTTGCCATTCCTCGACCAGCAATCTCCATCAGTCAGTGCTGAACCTTCAGTTCAGAGGCTTTACCCCACGCTCACACACAGGACTGTCGCAAGTCTCACAAACATCACAGATATTCAATCATGATGAGAAGATTGCCTAAGCATATTGTAGTACTCTCAGCACCATTCTTCTCTCTTTGATGCGTAATTGGAGTTAACATGGAAAATCTGGGACGATTAAGATGCCATGGAAAAAGTTGGCTGTAAACAGGAAGGGACATCAATGTTGTCTAATGATGCTGCTGAGGTGAATAATGATGAGGGTCTGGAATTTTTAAACGTCCTCACTTCCCACTTCTCCCTCATCCCAAAATAGCTTCTGACACACAAGGAGCGGAAGAACATAAAACATAGAACAGTACAGCACAGGAACAGGCCCTTCAGCTCACCATGTTGTGCCAAACTAATTAAACTAGTAATTAAATGCCTAACTAAACTAATCACTTCTGCCTACGCATGTCCATAGCCCTCCATTCTCTGCACATTTATGTGCCTATCTGAGAGCTTCTTGAAAGTCCCTATTGTATTTGCCTCCACCACCACCCAGGCAGCGCATTCCAGGCACCCACCACCCTCTAGGTAAAAAAACTTGCCCCGCACATCTCCTTTGAACTTACCCCCTATCATGTTAAATGCATGGCCTCTGATATTAGATATTTCAACTCTGGGGAAAAGGATACTGGCTGTCTACTCTATCTGTGCCTCTCATAATTTTATAAACCTCAGTCAGATTTCCTCTCAGCCTCCACCACTCCAGCAGAAACAACCCAAATTTGTCCAACCTCTCCTTATGTCACATGTCTTCTAATCCAGGCAGCATCGTGTTAAACCTTTTCTGCATCCTCTCCAAAGCCTCCACATCCTTCCTATAATGGGGGGACCAGAACTGAATGCAATACTCCAGATGCAGCATAACTAGAGTTTTATAAAGCTGCAACATAACTTCCCAACTTGTGAACTCAGTGCCTCGACTAATAAATGCCATATGCCTTCTTAACTACCCTATCAACCTGTGCAGCCACTTTCAGGGAGCTATGGACTTGGACCCCATGATCCCACCGTACATTAACACTGTTAAGGGTCTTGCCATTAACAGTGTACTGTCCCTTTACATTTGATCTCCAAAATTACAGCACCTCATATTTGGCTGGATTAAACTCCATCTGCCAGTTCTCTGCTCATATCTGTGACTGAGCTATATCCCACTGTTTCCTTTGGCAGTCTTCTACGCTATCCAAAACACCACCAATCGTTGTATCTTCTGTGAATCTACTGATTCACCCATCCACATTTTCATTCAGGTCATTTTTATATATGTCATAAACGGCAGAAGTCCCAGTATGGATCCCTGTGGAACAACACTAGTCATGGAACTCCAGCCAGAAAAAGTCCCATTGACTACTAGCCTCTGTCTTCTGTGAACAAGCAAATTCTGAATCCAAATGGCCAATTAACCATAGATTGCAGGCATCTTAATCTTCTGGATGAGCCTCCCATGAGGGACTCTGTCAAATGCCTTACTAAAATCCATGTAGACAACACCCAAAGCTCTACCTCCATCAATCATCTTTGTCACCTCCTCAAATAAGTCAATCAAGTTAGTAAGACACGACTTGCTCCACACCAAGCTAAGCTGACTGTCCCTCTTTAGGCCATGGCTTTCCAATGCCCATAAATCCTATCCCTAAGAATCCTCTGCAGTATTTCACGTCTTACTGATGCGAGACACATCAGTCTATAGTTTCCAGAATTATCCCTATTTCCCTTCTTGAATAGTGGAACAACATTAGCTACTCGCCAGTCCACTGGGACCTTGTCTGTGCCTGGAAAGGACACGGAGATCTTGGCCCCAGAAATCTCATCTCTTACCTCTCTGAATAACCCAGGGTATATCCCATCTGGCCCTGGGGGACTTATCCACCTTAATGTTCTTTAAGAGACCTAATACCACCACCTTCCATATCTCAAAATGTCCTAGAATATTAGCACGCTCCACACTGATCTCACTATCCTCCAAGTCCTTCTCCTTGTTAATACTGATGCAAAATACTCATTTAAGACCCCTCCCACATCCTCCATCTCCAAGCACATATTCCCTCCTTTATCCTATGTGGTCTTATCCTTGCCCTAGTTATCCTCTTGCTCTTGATATATGTATAGAATGTCTTGGGATTCTCTTTAATCCTACATGCCAGTGACTTTTCATAGCCCCTCCTGGTTTTCCTAATTCCCTTCTTGAGTTCTTTAAAGAAGGAAGCATCATACCTCTTGCATTGTCCTTTCCCCTCAAGACACCCAAATCCCTTCATTTCAGTAATATGAGAAGTGTTACGGACTCAGTGAAAGTCCCTTTAAGATAGAGAGTGTGTGTGTATGTGTGTGTGGGGCGTGCTTACGTCAATAGAAGATAAAGGACGTAATGACGTTGTTGAAGAAGTCAGAAGAAGAAGGAGAGAGAGAGAGAAGGGAGGGAGACACCAGCCTGCTTGTTTTCTCTATCGATGGATGAGAAACAATAACTGTGTTTGCCACTGAAATCCATGTATGGAAGTTGGAAGTAATCCGGTGGAGTTCACTTTGTTGCTGACCTGTAGAAGGAAACAGGTATTTGTGTGTGGACGACCACGATTCGGATGCTTTTTGGGGTGAGGAAGTCACTACCGAGTAAACACTGAAGTGTCGTTTGGGTTCCATCGTGGAACATTTGGATTTCATATGTACTCTCTCTATGTTTCTCTACGTCTACGTCTTATCTTCAGACAACGGTGGTTGTTGAAGAAGCCCTTGCTCATGTTTCACCTTATGGCTTGCGGAACTGAACTTTAAGAACCATTCCGGAACTGGGAGTTTTGGACTTTGCCACCCACACACACACGAAGAGTTTAGTTTTGGGGTTAACGTTCGAGGTTTAACATTTTTGAATTCTAACATACTAACATTTTTACTTTTATTTTACGTATTATCATAAGTAGTGATTAATAAAATAGTTTTTAACACTAAATCATGCTCAGTGTGTTTTTTTTGTTGCTGGTTCGTGACAGAAGTGGAACTTTCCCAATCAGGAGTGGAAGAGGGACACAGTGGTGATGAAGAACTACTACCTCTCAAGTTTATACCCACAATAAATAAACACACATATACACACACAAGGGTATTTCACATACTGTAGAGACTAAATTAGAATTGTGAGCAGGAGCCAATGGGAGATGCATGCCACAGGTACCATAGAACCATTTGTGCTGCAAACTCAGACTCCTGGCATTATGATTAAGATACATTCACTGATGGAAGATTGCAAGACATCATAGCAGATCACCAGAAATAGTGCCCTGTAAGATTGGAGTGGCTTTGGGGAACACAAACAGAGGAAGATATTCAATCTCCCAAATCTGCATCTCCTCCAATGCCCTTGCTGGTGCCTTATAGCCAGTTGTTGTGGCAGATTTTTGTTTTAAAGAAAAGAACAGTTTAAAGTGTCCATGTCTTGAGATACATAAAGTTATCCTTCTATATTGTCTGCAGTCTCCTCCACTGAAGTCCCACCATCTTCCATGTCCCAAGCTCCAGCCACTGGAGAAACACATTGCAGGAGCTTCAGAAAGCATAATAGTGGGTTGAAGACCACTAAGGGAAGTACAAAGGTGATTAGTTTCAGTTTGTATGCATGATCGAATAAATAACTTAGTAATTGTGTATTTGAATTTGTTGATGATTTTCATGTCTTAGAGTAAAAAAAGACCATGTGAGCTGAGTTTATGGTAATTGCTATGGTAATTTCTAATCTCTGAGTCTGAGCAAAAACGGTGTAGCCTTCCTCCCTTTTCCTGTTCCTTCTGATCTTCCTTCGTGACAGATTACACCGTGGGGAAGCTTGCCCTCCACAAAACTCAACAGTTCACTACTGTTGCTTGGCTCGGGCAAAAAGACATGAGATGAATGTGTTCCTTATTGCAAATTGGAGTTTCAGTGACTTCCCTTAACCACCAGTGCACTGGAAATTGCAAAATGCCTGAGTGAAACTAGAGACATAAAAAAAGGGCCACAGTAACCTCAACAGTCACTGCAATCCTGATTTGCCTTACTCTTAGACTACAGTCAGGTTAGAGTGGCTGATGCATTTGACTCACAAGATTCTTGGTGAATTGAAGACGTGCATCGATTCTCACTGAAGTTGATGAAAGAGAACTGCCTCATGAAGAACTCTCTGTTACGTTAATGAATGTAACTGGGCTGCTGCATGCAAAGTCCTGAAATTGTCACAGGGCTCTGATTATTAGCTCTCTTCCAGTATTTTTTTTGGAAAATCAGACCTTTAAATTATTGTAAAGATACAGACAAGGAAAATATGGAAGTAAAATAGTCATTACATCACAGTGGTTTCATTGTTACAAATACATGCATAGGAATATGCTGAGGGTTGCTATATCAGGACTCATTGCCCAGAATTGCAAGGAAAGGATGGGATGTTGTCCAAGTGACTTAACGACCTCCAATGGAATCTCATAAACTGTACTGCTGGTGATCGGTCCTCAAGTGGGTTGAATTCCTGGTCCACTTTGCACAGCAGTGGCTTATCTGCTGCTAAACACCACAACAGTGACAATAAAGATTGCAATGACTGAATGCAACATCACAGTTGCTTGCATTGTTCCTTTTCCTTGTGCGTTCACTGGGTGCAGTTTCAGGGAAGTTGCCTCAGCTCTACTGCTCTTTCAGGTATTAGCTCCTTAGAGATAATCATGTACATTGAGGGTGATGTGTCATTATCAATCAGAAATGTGCTGTTTAATACTAGGTAGCTGCCATGAGGCTCATTTGTAAAGCTGAGTTTTACATTCCTCACTAAACCATTTTTTGCATTTTATTCCTGTCCTTGTGCCAAAAATATTTATCTGCCTCTCTCTGTCAAAGCATCAGAATAAAGGGTATAAAGGGACTTGGATGCAAGGTAGATTAATGGGATTAAGGTACAGGTCAACCATGACTGAAGAGCGGAACAGAGTGAAGGGCTGAACGCTCCAGTCATATTTCTATCTTCCAATTAAATGAGTCTACAAAGTATAATTCCATTCGTAACTCCTTTAAAAATCAAGCAGCCTGCTGAAAGACTCAGCCAATATTCAAATATAGATTTATAAATATCAGGTAACATTCACACTATTGAACTAATAAATAATGACCAATCCAAAAAAAAATGACTCTAATCACCATCACTTCTTTATTGCTTTGCTTGGATGAAAAGGGTACAATATTGTTAAGTTTAACAAATGATGACAACACGACAGCAGACATTTGTACTGTTGTTTTTAATGTGGAGAAAATATTCCAAGATGTTTCACACCAGCATAAATGGACACACTTTCAGGACAAAACTGGCAACATGATCAACATTATTAACATTAGATTCAATATTCACCCACTCAGTCACTGATTCAGTATGGCTGAAGCATGTACAATATACAGGATCCAGTGTAGCAAACCATCAAGTTTGCTTTGATAGCATCTCCCAGCTCAATGTGACCTCTATCACCAAGGACATGAGTAGCAATGTTGTGGAAACATTATCAACTGCAGGTTCACCCACAAATCACACTGTCCTGAATTAGACACATGTTGCTGCTGCTTTATTGTCACTAGGTCAGTTTATTGAGATTCTCAAATTACTCTGTTGTGGGAGTGCCATCAAGGAACACAGTGGTTGTTGGAGAAAGCTGGACGTAGCCTCCTCAAGGCAACAGGGAAAGGCAATAAATGTGGCCTTCCCAGTACTGACTGCAGAACAAAAATAAAAAATATACATCTGAACTATATTTGACCCTCATTATTGAACCTAATTACATAGAACATAGAACAGTACAGCACAGTATAGGCCCTTCGGCCCACAATGTTGTGCCGACCTATATAAACACCTACTCCATGATCTATTTAACCCTTCCCTCCTCCACAGCCCATAACCCTCCATTTTTCTTACATCCATGTGCCTATCTAAGAGTCCCTATTGTATTAGTCTCTACCACCACCCCTAGCAGTGCATTCCAGGCACCCACCACTCTCTGTGTAAAAGAAAACCTACCTCTGACATCTTCCCTAAACTTTCCTCCTCTAACAAACTGATGTTCTCAGGTTTTGGCCATTGCCGCCTTGGAGAAAAGGTTCTGGCTGTCTGCTCTATCTATGCCCCTCATAATCTTGTACACCACCATCAAGTTGCCTCTCATTCTGTGTTGCCCCAAAGAGAAAAGCCTAAACTCACTTAACCTTTCCTCATTAGACATGTTCTCTAATCCAGGAAGCATCCTTGTAAATCTCCTTCCTAAAGCTTCCACATCCTTCCTACGATGAGGTGAGCAGAACTAAACATAATACTGTAAGTGTGGTCGAACCGGAGTTTTATAGAGCTGCAACGTTACCTCACAGCTCTTGAACTCAATCTCTGACTAACGGAGGCTAGTACATCATATGCCTTCTTAACCACCCTATCAACTTGCATGGCAACTTTGAGGGATCTATGGACTTGGACCCGAAGATCCCTCTGTTCCTCCACACTGCTAAGAATTCTGCCATTAACCTTGTACTTAGCCTTCACATTCATCCTTCCAAAGTGTATCTCTTCACACTTTTCTGATTGAACTCCATCCGCCACTTCTCCACCTAACTCTGCATCCTGTCTATATCCCATTATAACCTACAACAACCTTCTATGTTATCCATACCTCCAACCTTTGTGTCATCTGCAAACTTACTAACCCACTCTTCCACATCTTCATCCAAGTCATTTATAAAAATCACAAAGAGTAGGTGTCCCAGAACAGATCCCTGTGGAAACAACTAGGCACCAACCTCCAGGCAGAATACTCTCCATCTACTACCACACTCTGCCTTCTGTAGGCAAGCCATGCAGCCAAGTCTCCATGGATCCCATGTGTTATGGACTCAGTGAAAGTCCCTTTAAGGTAGAGAGTGTGTGTGTATGTGTGTGTGGGGTGTGCTTACGTCAATAGAAGATAAAGGACGTAATGACGTTGTTGAAGAAGAAGAAGAAGAAGAGAGAGAGAGAGAGAAGGGAGAGAGACACCAGCCTGCTTGTTTTCTCTATCGATGGATGAGAAACAATAACTGTGTTTGCCACTGAAATCCATGTATGGAAGTTGGAAGTAATCCGGTGGAGTTCACTTTGTTGCTGACCTGTAGAAGGAAACAGGTATTTGTATGTGGACGACCACGATTCGGATGCTTTTTGGGGTGAGGAAGTCACTACCGAGTAAACACTGAAGTGTTGTTTGGGTTCCATCGTGGAACATTTGGATTTCGTATGTACTCTCTCTATGTTTTTCTACATCTACATCTTATCTTCAGACAACGGTGGTTGTTGAAGAAGCCCTTGCTCATGTTTCACCTTATGGCTTGCGGAACTGAACTTTAAGAACCATTCCGGAACTGGGAGTTTTGGACTTTGTCACACACACACACGAAGAGTTTAGTTTTGGGGTTAACGTTCGAGGTTTAACATTCTTGAATTCTAACATACTAACATTTTTTTTTACTTTTATTTTACGTATTATCATAAGTAGTGATTAATAAAATAGTTTTTAACACTGAATCATGCTCAGTGTGTTTCTTTTGTTGCTGGTTTGTGACAAAATTGGGGGCTCGTCCGGGATAGTTCCCAAGGTTGACGAGATTTGTTCGGGATTCAATCCAAAGATTTTTGAGGGAGGTCTGATAAATTCTTTTTAATTGGCTTGTGTGTGTGGAAACCAGCAGCAATGGATATTAAGGCATTTTTGGAGTCACCATCCCAAAAGGGATTGGAGGTGGCGAAAAAGGATGATTTGATAAAGATTGCTACAAGGTTAAACCTTACAGAAGTAAAGCAGTCTATGAGAAAGGCAGATATTCAGAGACTGATAGCTGGCCATTATGTGGAAAAGAAGGTGTTTGAGAAGGAAGTGTTAAAACAGTTTCCTAGCAGAGAAATAGCAATTTCTGAGGCACAGGTGCAGCTAGCAAAGATAATGTGATTGCTGATTGTCTTTCCCGATGTTAAATGGGAAACATGTATCTGTACTAATCTGATAGTCTGTAGTTGTGTAGCATGATAATTATTAACATTACTAACTGTATGCGCGGTTAAATTTTTCTTAGGAAAAATTTTTTTTAGGTGGGAGGTGTTATGGACTCAGTGAAAGTCCCTTTAAGATAGAGAGTGTGTGTGTATGTGTGTGTGGGGTGTGCTTACGTCAATAGAAGATAAAGGACGTAATGACGTTGTTGAAGAAGAAGAAGAAGAAGAAGAAGAAGAGAGAGAGAGAGAAGGGAGAGAGACACCAGCCTGCTTGTTTTCTCTATCGATGGATGAGACACACACTCTCTATCTTAAAGGGACTTTCACTGAGTCCATAACACAAGCCTCATGGCTTTCTGGATGAGCCCTACCATAGGGAACGTTGTCAAATGCCTCACTAAAGTCCATATACACCACATCCACCACTCTACCTTCATCAATTTGTTTTGTCACCTTCTCAAAAACCTCAATTAGGCTTGTGATCCACAACCTGCCCCTCAGAAAGCTATGCTGACTATCCCTAATAAGACTATGCTTCTCCAAATGCTCATAAATCCTGTCCCTAAGAATCCTCTCCAATAGCTTGCCTACTACTGATGTAAGACTCACTGGTCTATAATTCCCAGGATTATTCCTATTACCAATCTTGAACAAGGGTACAACATTTGCAATCCTCCAGTTCTCTGGTACCACTCCTGTGGGCATGGAGGATGTAGATAGCATCGCCAATGCCTCGGCAATCTCTTCCCTCACTTCCTGTAGTAACCTGGGGTATATCCCATCCGGCCCTGGGGACTTATCTATCCTAATGTTTTTCAGAAGCTCCAACACTACCTCTTTCTTAACCTCAACATTCTGCAGCACGTTAGCCTGTTCTACACTGACCTCACATCCATGAAGTCCCTCTCCCTAGTGAACACCAAAGTAAAGCATTCATTAAGGACCTCCCCTACCTCCTCTGCCTCCAGGCACATATTTCCCCCTTTATCCCTGAACAGTCCTACCCTCACTCGAACAGTCATCCTTCTGTTCTTTACGTATGTATAGAACGCCTTGGGGTTTTCCACTATTCTACTCACCAAGGCCTTCTCATGTCCCCTTCTAGCTCTCCTAAGTCCCTTCTTAAGTTCCTTCCTAGTTACCTTACAATTCTCAAGAGCCCTGCCTGATTTTTGCTTCCTAAAGCTTCCTTCTTCCTCTTGACTAAACGTTTCACCTCTCTTGTCAACTATGGTTCCTTTCCCTGTCTCATCCTTTCCCTGTCTCAGTGTGCTTGTTGCTTTTGTATGCATTTATGCATAATGGTATGCTTTTGTTTGCAGTCAGGTGTATATGCACCCACTTGAGAAGTGTGCCGACATCCAGAGAAAACTACAACAACAGAGTGTATGCAGTGCTTGTAACTTGTTTACATTCACATTCCATCCACCCATCACTGCACAAGCAAATGACCTTAAGGTTACAGTTAGCAGTAGTTGAAAGGCATAGAGAAACTTTAAAGCATTTTGTGACATACACTGGATTTGAGTAATTGGCTCCAGTTATTAAGAATGGTTCTGATTCACCATTTGCCTGCATAAAGTGTTCGACCGCTTCAGTAATTTAATATATGTAGGCAACTTGATATCCAAGCAATTCTGATGTAAGCTTGAATATGTGCTCTTATTAATTATTAATCTCATTGTACCATGTAATTTAGATTGTTTGGTATAATTGCACTGGAATGTGATTCATTCATTCTTTAACAATAATTTTCATCCTGAATTTATGCAATTGTGGATATTATTTTGTTATGCAAATTATAGTATAAGCAAAGTATAAATTATTCTGGGATCAGCTGATGCAATCTCACATTTTGAACTATCTGCAAAATAAGAGTCTATTATGTATTTTGTACCATGTTTATTGAACTGTACAGGAGATTGGAAAAACAAGTAGATGTCCTTCTGCAATCTAATCTTAGCTGAGGTTTCTATCATTAGCTGTCCCAGAAAACAGGTGCTAGATAAAATCTGTTTGTGCTGTAAAAATATGCAGTTCACTTCCTGTAAAGTGTAAGACGAAAGACGCAATTTTTCAACTTCTGTGTGCCCCTACTTTTCAGCAATGCATTGCACTCACAGAACTTGATTACGAACAATGATTAGTTGTGCTGCTCTTAGTTTAAATGAGAATGTTAGAGTCAGAATCAGAATTAGATTTATTATCACTGATTTAGATGACGTGAAGTTTGTTGTTTGGGGCAGTAGTACAGTGCAAAGACATAAAATTACAATAAGTTACAAAAATAAAAAAATAGTGCAAAAATAAGGAATAATGAGGTAGTATTCATGGTTTCATGAACCTATGATGATGTCCAATGGATTTGAAGTTTAAGGTTGCCTTCAAAGTTTGGCAGCTTCTGGCTTCTAACTTTTCAGGAGTAAAATTATGCTGGATTATATCAGGAAAAGGGTTTTAAAATTTTATCTTTACTATTTCAAAATAGAAAGATGGCATTTCTTGTGCAGATTGTTTAAAAAAATAATGAAAGTTGATTAGGATGTTATCGCATCTGAGGTATATGGTAAAATAATTTGTTGGCTTCATTCGGGTAGATTTTTATCAATAGTTTTTTTAAAAATTAGGTTTTAATCTGTGAACTCATTCAATGAGTGATACTACAAAGGTTAGTTTGGTTAGTAGTCAATGTTCCAACAAGCGATAAGTTCTGATGGAGTCTCCTATGTGACTCGTTTACTCTGATTCTTTATCCAAAGATGCTGCCTGACCTGCTGAGTGTTTCCAGCATTCTCTCTTTTCATTTGCAACTAGCTAGTCTGATTAATGCTGAAGGGAAAACATTTATACAGTCAAAAAGATTTTTGTAAACTGAATTTAAAAGAAACTAACTTGTCATATTTACGCATAAAAAGTCACATAAAAACATTTTGTATATTTTTCCAAGGACTTGCATGTATTCCTTCTGGAAGTTCCACACTTTGGGAAATTCAACAGGGCCCCTCTTATCATAACTCATCCAATCATGGGTGTCATTTCCCCATTATATTTCATGTACACGAGGATGACCATTTCTGACCCACTGAAACTGAATTGAAAGGTCAAGAGTTAAGACCTTCATCTATCACTTAGTAAAACAAGGAGCAAATCATGCAGCAAGTTGAAAGCAATATGTGAGTTAAAGGGGTCTCAGTGGGATCAATTTTCTCACCACCCTGAATTGATTTCCATGTGCTACTCTTTTGCACAAAGCCAGAACTTATCAAGATCACTGCATCTATTCACTGTGCACCTCAGTGCAAAATGCTGAGGTCAGTGGCCCTGATAATCACTGTTACATAGTTCCATCAATGGTATAGGATTTGATCACAGCACATTGCCTGATTGAGATGTGCTATGAGATAGAAGTTCCCATCACTCACCACTGTACCTTTTTACCCAATTGCCAGCTCTACCTCTCTCCCACCTCGGTTGTGTTTCCCCCTTTTTTTCCTCATCCTCTCTCTCCATTTCCCCACTTCCCTCCCACCTTCCCAATCTCAACTTCTTCAGTTCTATGGCTGTCTCTGTGGCAGCCATGGAGAGCTCCCAGTGGGCTGTGCATGAATGAGACAGCAGTTGCGAACGCAGATAGCAGCTGCCACCTGTAAGTGTGCAGGGTTCTGCTCCTTATAAAAGGGAAAGAGTCACAGTGACCATTTTTGGAACAAGAACGTCCCAGTTTCACAATTGTTTAGGTGAACCCCAATTTGCCATAAGCACACCAAAAATGGCAACCTGTGCTTTTGGAGAGAATTTACAACCCAGAAATTGGCCATTTAGAAACTGGCCACTCAAGAAGCTCAACACCTTCCAAAACATAGCAGCCCACTTAATAGGTACCTCACCTGAAATCATTCACTCATTCCACCATTGATGCACTGTAGCAGTAGTTTGTACCATCTTCTGGATGCATTGCAGCAAATCACCAAGACTTCTCAGACGACACCTCCCAAACCCACAATTTCTACTACTCAGAAGCACAAGGGCAGCAACACCACCACCTGGAAGTTGCCCTAAAAGCCACACACCATCCTGACTTAGAAATATATTGTCATTCTTTCACTGTTGCTGGATCAAAATCCTGGAACTGCCTCCCTAGCCACATTATGGGCATACACACACTTCAAGGGCTGCGGTGGTTCAAGAAGGCAGCTCACCACCACCTTCTTGAGGGTAATTAGGGATGGGCAAATAAAAGCTGGCTCAGCCTGCAAAGCCAACATACCTTTAATGAAATTAAAAAAAATTAGCCCAGTGATTCTGTGATGGTATTTATGTTCAATACTAAACTCTCCCCATCCTACTTCACCTAATCATATCAATATCAGTATATTTTTCGAGCAGCATTGTTTATTGAAGTTGTTGTTGCAGAAATGAACAAATAACAAAGTGAATGCAGCTGTTGGGAATATTGATCTGCACTAGCTACTCTCCAGGCTCAGTATCATGGACTGCTTCTGTTTGTGGTCTGTGTATCTTAACACAAGCGGGAGTTGATTAAACTGCACTTTATCTCATATCTCTCATATCTAATTGTGCAAAAATAATTGATGGAAGTAATATCTGCATTACTTAAGAACTGGACTAGTTATGAATCTTTGACAGGGAGAGACAGTCACTTAGTGCAACTCATAAAATTACAAGAGTGAGTGCTGCCCCTTTTCTGTGACATTCTGACTTTGCTTACATGGAATAATTCTCCTTATTTTCTAAGCCTGTACAATACTTCTGAAGATATCTCTGTTGCTGATAGCTTCACTGAATTTACAGCCTTCCTCTTTATCTAAGCAGTGACTACCCACTGCAGCTTCTTTGCTGTCCCCACAGGAAGTTAGTGCTTCAGACCCTTCCCATGGTCCAGGTGTTGTCAGGTCAGCTAATTGAATTCCTTCCTCTAAATACCACATCATGGAAATCTCAGTGGGAAATGGTAATGTATCCCCAATGGTGTGAACGCTTATTGGGAGATAACAACAGTCATCCTGGGAAACGGTATCCTTGTCTTGCTTTAACACGTTGGGCAAATGCAAGCAGTCAGATGCTTTTTTTCTTAATCTGATCAAATTCAATTTTGTTCTAAGCTAAACTTTTTGTGCTTCCAAATTCTTTCTGCAGAAAGTTGCCCAAAACCCCTTGACAGTGGTCTTTGATGCCAGATCAGAATCAGTATCAGGTGTACTGTCACTGAAGTTGCTAATTGTCTCACTGCAGTTCATTTTCCAGACCAGATCAGAATCAGGTTTATTATCACTGACTTATATGATGTGAAACTGTGGCAACAGTACAGTATAATTGGGTGTAATTGGGCTGTGCGGGCTCGTTGGGCCGGAAGGGCCTGGTACCATGCTGTATAAATAAATTTTAAAGTTCAAAAACATAAAAATTGCTATAAATTACAAAATTAAATAAATAGTGCAAAAAAAAGGAATAACAAGGTAGTGTTTATGGGTTCATGGACCGTTCAGAAATTTGATGGCGGAGGGGAAGAAGCTCTTCCGAAATCATTGAGTGTTGGCCTTCAGGCTTCTGTACCTCCTCCCCAATGTCCCCAGTGAGGGTCCTTAGAGATTGATGTCACCTTCTTGAGGCACCGCTTCCTGAAGATATCCTTGATGGTGGGGAGCGTTGTGCCTGTGATGGAGCTGGCTGAGTCTACAACCCTCTGCAGCCTCTTGTGATCATGTGCATTGGAGGCTCCATACCAGGCTGTGATGCAACTAGTCAGAATGCTCTCCACAATCCATCTATAGAAATTTGTAAGAGTCTTTGGTGTCATATTAAATCTCCTCAAACTCCTAACAAAGTAGAGCCACTGGCATGCTTTCTTCATGATTGCATCAATGTGTTGGGCCCAGGATAGATCCTCTGATATGTTAATGCCCAGGAACTTGAAGCTGCTAACCTTTTCCACTGCTGACCCCTCAATGAGTTCAATGATCAGTTTGCCATTGTTACCATGGTCACGCAGAATTTGAGGTGTTATGCCACTGGCATATCACTTGAAAACTTGAAAGAGACACCAAACCGAAACTTATTGGTGCATTTGTCAAGACTGATGGCTTTCCTTGCTGATGCCTGTACGTTTGGGTGACATCTTCAGTATTCATCACAAAGAATAGCACCACCACTAACTAAACTGTCCAAATCCAGATGGACATAGCTGCCAGGTTTGTGGTAGGTAGTGGGCAAACCAAAACAAGGGTTAAACTCAGGTCACTGCGAGGTACTGTGCCACCTGTTGTGTGGCACTATAATTAGGTGAAAAAAACAAAGTAAAACTGGGATTCTGTGAGGCACTGTGGACCATCAGCAGCAACAGAAACAAATGCCATCAGACCTAGTATATTGCTCACTCTACTTTTGTAAACAAGTCAGGGAATCTATACTGGTTCAACAAAATTTGCATGCCAAAAACAGAACCAGTTGTACTTAAAAATAAGATGCCAACATGGTGAAGATGCAATATAGTTCAGCATGACTGCTCAATAGATCTTGTGTTTGGGTTAGGTATCCCACTAACAATAGATTAGATCAAAACTCTGCAGTCATGCCACCGATAGTTGTGAATGGTGATGGATAATAATACAGTAGATGTTGGGAGGAAGAGTCTCCAAGAACATTTCCATTTTCAACAGTGTTGTACCCAACATATGAATGCTAAAGAAAATACCAAAGCCTTTGCAGTCATGTTCAGCCATAAGTGCAGAGGGGAGGATTTCTGACAGCACCTCCTAAGCCCGTCAAGAAAGGTAAGAGCAGCACCACCATGTGTAGGTTCTTTTCCAATTGTGCTCCATCCTGAGGTCCCTTGTCAGTGATGGATCAAAGTCCTGGAACTTGCTATCCAATAGCCCTGTGAGAGTGCTTTCACCAGAAGGACCGCAGCACCTCAAGAAGGCAGCTTATTGCCATATTCTCAAGGGCAATTAGGGCAATAAATACTGGATTTGCCAACAACACTTACATCTTAAAAAATGAATTATAAAACATGATTTTGTTGTGAATGCTGCTTATATGATGCTATGTGCCTGCGATGCTGCTGCAAGTAAGTTTTTCATTGCACCTGTGCACACATGTACTTGGGCATATGACAATAAACTCAACTTTGACTTTGAACAAACATTATTGTTCATTCATTTTTGCTAGAATACCCTACCATTGAGAATATCTGTGGGAGAACCTTCACTAAGAAGATTGCAACAGTTGAACAAGACCTCCATTTAGTTTTTTCAAGGGCAACTAATAATGAACAATAAATTCATGCCTCTTGTAAACAATGGCTCTTTTCTGAGAATCAATGATACTAAAGGAATCAAAAAAATTTCATGATCTTTCAAGATTACCGGTTTGACTTATGAAGCTTCCATCATAGCTTTTTGAAATGTGGCCCTTATGTAGTAAAATGTCTAGCTCCATAGAGCAATTCAAGCAATGTTGCAATATAGAGTGAATAGTCATAGTAACCTCACATCACTCACCTCTCTCAGGAATTTGAATACATTTCCAGTTCTTCATCAAGAGTTTATATTTTTTAAGCAGTCATCGACTTTCATTCAACTCTTGGGATTCTGATGTAGTTATTCCCCTTCAGTTGTTTCTTTCCTAATTTTGCAGCTGATGAATGTTTTTAAGAAACAATAAAACTAAACCTCTGCTGAGAGGAAAAAGATCTTCTTTAAGTCTAGCCACACTGTAAAACATAATGGTTCTTATCTACTGAAATAGAGACGAGGATTTGTAATGGATAACTTGCTTTATTCTCAAGTATAACGAAATAATGCCCACACTGAAGCCTTATTAGCCAATGTGCATAAAACAATTGCTGCACTTCAAAGTATGCAATTAATTATATGAAATCCTTTAAAATGTTTCAATAAAGTCTTAAGGCAGTATATCAATGCAGGAATTTTAACAATTCCTTTCCATGCTTCAATAATAGTTAAAAGTATAGGATAGTCTAGAGACAGAATGAAACTTAGAAACTGGAATGACATATGGATTTTGTAATAATTGCTTTATTATCTTCATCCCTCAGGTTTTTATAAGTATACCTGGCTATCTTTGCCTCATTAATAGAAGATTGAGAATGATCTTGCCATTTCATTTATTTAAGGAAATTTTGAACTACCTCTCTGGGTGGTTAGTGTCCTCTCTAATTATTTCTTCTAGTTTTTATTAAATTTGCAACCAACATGTTATTTCAAAATCAGTGTGTACACTGAAGCTGAGATAAAAGGGAAAGATAAGTTAATTGTTCCAGCTCTGATAGGAATGGTTAAAATACTTGCATTAATATGCTGCCTGAACACTTCATGAATAAAATGTTATTGATAATTAAAGAGCATTGGCTAGTAGAATGGCAACACTAATGTCTGCGGCTCCTTGTGCATCATGTTGCCAACAGTTCAAGGTGATCACAGTATGTGATTCTGTGAAAGAGGTGGCTCAACAAATGCTGTGAGAACTAACAACATTCTTTTCATCTTAATTAAGTTCTGTTTTTGAAGTTTTGCTCTAATAAGGCCATGTTCTGTCACATTAATCACAGGTGCCTATTCCTAATGGGTTTCTTGCACCTGTGCATCACACCTAATATCACAATTTGTTGAGACTGCAGTTGGCAAATTTTATTTTGTGGAGAGTCATGTCACATGTTATGATAACAAAAGCCAAAGAGACGTGTTTGTAGCTTTTTTCAGAGTGATCAGATTCCACTGAAAAGCAAATTAATAAATACACTTGAAGAGAGTTTTCCAAAGATGGAACAATTGTTCACCCAGACTTTCTTCTTTTGAAGTAAAGAAACACTTGCAGTTATGTACCACAATCTCAGGATTTCACAGGCAATTAATTATTTTTGAATTTTTTTGTCGTTTCATTGAGTTATTCACAGATTCATAGATTCATTGAGTTATACAATATGGAAATAGGCCCTTCGGCCCAACTTGTCCTTGCTTAACAAGATGCTTATCCACACTAATCTCATTTGACTCAGATCCCTCAAAACCTTCCCTGTCCACATGCATATCCAAATGTCTTTTAAACATTGTAATTGTACCTGCCTCTTCCACCTCCTCTGGCAGCTTGTTCTATAATACTCACCACCCTCTGGGTGCAAATTCTTGCCCCTCAAGTCCCTAACTTGCCCTCAAGTCTCCTCAGAATAATCATGGCCAGGTGAAGTGTTTAGCATGGTTGGTTTGGGATACGTGTAGCCCATAACGCTGGCGATAAACCCACTACTCCATGAGGAGAATATCTATCCCTCCTTGTCCTTGAACTGTCTGCAGGCTTTGATGTGGTTGTTATTAACACCTTTTTTGAATGCTTCTCCATTGTTCCAACAGGGTGGGACCATACTCCCCATTTCCATTCTTACCTCTCCACTTGTAACCAGAGTATTACCATCGCTGGCTTCTCTTTAGTGCCTTCACTGTTACTTGTGGAGACCTATCAATTATCTATTTTTGGCCTCTTCCACTTCCTCATCTGAACACTGCTCTTTGGCAACAGCATCAAAAAACTGCATCAGTTCCCACATGTCCTGTATTGACATTCATTCCCACTTTACCCACACCTTGCTTTACTCCTCCACTGACTCAAAGTACTGACTGAGCATATGTTTGCTCCAACGATCTTCTGGGAAGACTATTGCCGTTGCCTTTAGTCTCTTTTACAAATCCTGCTCCCAAGTTACTGATGGCATCTCTTACCTGTCTGACACTGAACTTGGTGCTGTATTTGAGCTTTGGACTATGTGTCTGTCCTGTCAGTAACACAGACTATTTCCAGTTATGTGACATTGGCTGATTCTTTGCCTCTCCTCACCTGCTGCTGAAACTCTACTCCCCACCTTTGTTACCTCCAGACTTGACTCTTCCAACACAGTGATGGCCTGCTTCACATGTTCTACTATCAGTAAACTAGTGCTCATGCTCCCTTGACCCATCTACCCTACACTTGTTGATGTGCATTGGGGCCAGATAAGGAAATTTCCATGGCCTCACTTCTCTCTATCTCTGAAATCTTTTCCTGTCCTATTTCACTCAAAAATATCAGCACTCATCTAATTCTGGACTCGACTCAAGCCTGATTAGAAAAACTCCATCAAAAACTCTCTGCTTTCAACTTCCAATGCCCAATCTTGACTTCCTTTCCTAAACTCTTGACTATTCCCTCCCTTACGATGCTTCTGTAAGTTACCTCTTTCACCAGAGTTTTGATAATCTGCACTAATAACCCTTTGGTAGTAACAGAGTCTTGCCAGTCCTTCTCTCCCTTAAAGAGGTCCACATTTGCAATTTGCAACAAGATGGACAACTAGGATCCTTCACTGAATATCTTTATTCAGGTTGTGTGTAATACCTTCCAGATTATTGCCAATGCTCTTACCACCATTACAAATCTAATTCTCTTTCAAATAATTTCAATTACTTTACTTCAATTCCAATGACCTAATAGTTGCTGTGTACACATATTTCTCAAACAATCCATCTGGGTTGAATGTAATTTCTCATGTCTGACTGATGAGCTCAGTTCCTACCCATCTGCAATTTTTTCAACTCCTGTTTCATTAGTAAGGTCGACACTTCCTCTGATTGTAGTTCTGAATGCAGTACATACCTTCCACACTTAATCCCAATGGTCTACTGCTGTGATTAGCTGCAGGATCAGTCCTTGATAAACCACCTGGGCTGTGCTCTCCGTACTGACTTTTGTTTCTCACTTGTTATCATGTCACATGCTCTTAACCTGCTAACTTCCAATAAAAATTATCTAAGAAATTAAGGTTTATCAATGTGTTTTTCCCTGTGAATCATAAATGATCCTTATTCTCGATTCCAGTCTTTTTGAGCTGTACTTTACACCTCAAGATTTTTTTTCTGTTTAACCATTTGGAAGTAAATTGTGGTCCACTGGTCAATGTCTTCATTCATAGAACATAGAACACTACAGCACAGTACAGGCCCCTCGGCCCACAATGTTGTGCCGACATTGTGACCCTTCCCTCCCACATGGCCCCCTATTTTTCTATCATTCATGTGTCTATCTAAGAGTCCCTTAGATGTCCCTAACGTACCTGCCCCCACAACCTCTGCAGGCAGTGCATTCCATGCACCCACCACTCTCTGTGTAAAAAAAACTTACCCCTGACATCCCCCTTATACCTTTCTCCAATCACCTTAAAATTATGTCCCCTTGTGTAAGCCATTGTCACCCTGGGAAAAAGTCTCTGACTGTCCACTCGATCTATGCCTCTTATCATCTTGTACACCTCTATCAAGTCACCTCTCAGCCTCCTTCTCTCTAAAGAGAAAAGCCCTAGCTCACTCAACCTATCTTCATAAGACGTGCTCTGTGGGGTGGAAAGGAATTGTCAACATTCAGGTGAAAACCCTGCATCAGGACCAGAGTTTTAAAACTACTTCTTTAGTTACCCATTCCACATTAAACACATCACCAGTGTTTCTCACACATTTTCAAGACAATTCAAAATGTTTAACTCAATTAAATCTTCTCTTAACCACCCCTACTCCAAAACCTCAGCCTCTCCAGTCACTCCCACATTATAATGGGAGATCAAGCCACCAAACATTTCCTCCACTACCCCAGAACCAATCCTACCGCCGACTTCCCCCAGTGCACCAAGGGCAGGCACGGTAGTGTAGCAGTTAGCATAACGCCACCACGGCCCCAGCGCCCCAGGCTCAATTCCAGCCGCTGTCTGCAAGGAGCTTACACGCTCTCCCCGTGTCTGTGCGGGTTTCCTCTGGGTGCTCCGGTTTCCTCCCACATTCCAAAAGTTGTGGGCATGCCATGCCAGTGCCGGAAGCATGGTGACACCCGCAGGCTGCCCCCAGAACACTCCACACAAAAAGATGCATTTCACTGTGTGTTTCGATGTACGTGTCACTAACAAAGATATCTTAATCTTAACTGAAAGATTGAAAATGTCCAATAAAACAGGAGATGATATAATTTTTCCCAGGGTTGTGGAATCAAGAACTAGAGGGCATAGGTTTAAGGTGAGAGGGGAGGGATTTAATAGGAACTTGAGGGGCAACCTTTTTTAAAAAAACAGAGGGTGGTATCTATCTGGAATGAACTGCCATTTGAGGCAGGTACAATAACAACTTTTAAAAGACAGTTGGACAGGATTGGAATGGTTTAGATGGTTACGGGCCAAATGCTGATAAATGGGTAGCTTGGATGGGGCACCTTGGTCGGCATGGACCAGTGGGATAAAGGGCCTGTTTCCATGCTATACAACTCTATGACATCCTGCTTTACTCTTTAATATCGAACTCTTTCTCAATGACATCACAGAACTTCAAACTAACAAGGAGTCTCACCAATTCAGCATTCTCCAATATAGTTTGAAGACCCAAAAAGGTATTCCAGGTTAGCAACAAAGCATAAGTCCCCAGCACAAGTCAGCATGTTCCCATTAACCCTCACCAATTTTTACAGATGCACCACAGAAAGCATCCTATCTGAATGCATCATGGTTTGGTACGGCAACTGCTCTGCCCAAGACTGCAAGAAATTGCAGAGTTGTAAACGCAGCCCAGACCATCATGGAAATCAATGCTCCATTGACTCTGTCTACACTTCCCACTGCTTCAGGAAAGCAGCCAACATAATCAAGGACCCCTCTCACCCAGTCACTCTCTCTTCTCCCCCTTTCCTGGACAGTGATTCAAAAGCACGTGCCATAAGGCTCAAGGACTGCTTCTTTCTTGCTGTTATCAGACCTCTCATATGCTGAGGATGAACTCTTGATCTCCCAATCTACCTCATTGTGGCCCTTGCATGTTATATTGTCTACCTGCACTGCACTCTGTGACTGTAACACTATATTCAGCATTCTGTTTTCTTTTCAATATCTCAATGGAATTATGTACGGATTCATCTGCCTGGACAGCATGCAGAAGTTTTTCCACTGTATCTCAGTGAAACCAATACCAAATATTTCTTCCACTAACACAAAACCAGTTACTTAACCAATCCTGCCAATGACTTCCACAGATATCATCTCCCCCACTGTATCAGGGAACTAAGACTTAAGATGCCCAATAAAACAAGTGATATTCATACAACTCCTGCTTTACTCTTTAATATCAGCTTCTTCTCCAATAATAACACAGAACTTCAAACCTACAAGGAGTCTCACCGATTCAGCTTTCTCCAAATAAGTCTGAAACCCAAAGAGGCATTTCAGGTTAGCAAGAATGCATCAAACTCAGATGCAGAGTTTAACTCAGATGCAATGTTTCCAGGAGTGGGAGAGTCTGGGGCCAGAGGGCACAGCCTCAGAATAAAAGGATGTCCCTTTATAACAGAGATGAGGAGGAATTTCTTTAGTCAGAGGGTGGTGAATCTGTGGAATTCATTGCCATAGACGGCTGTGGAGGCCAAGTCACTGGGTTTTTTTTAAAGCGGAGGCTGATAGGTTCTTGATTAGTAGGGGCGTCAAAGGTTACAGGGAGAAGGCAGGAGAATGGGGTTGAGAGGGAAAAGTAAATCGGCCATGATCGAATGGTGGAGCAGACTCAATGGGCCGAATGGCCTAATTCTGCCCCTATATCTTGTGGTCTAAATCACCATCAACTTGGGCTCTTCTGGTTAGAAGTCAAGTGCTTAAAATAACATCAATTAACATATGACAAAGTTTTTCTCCACAGTTAACTATTAGGTAAAAAAAATGAATTTTCCAAGAAGAATATTTGCATTCTCTTGCTGTTTCTCTAATGTAATGTATGCTAATTTTTGATTAATAGTTATATATTTAGTTATTTTTAGAGTCAACTTCATTCTTACATCACTCTCAAAATTAATACTTTGCTTTAATAGAAACATAGAAAGTAAGAGCAGGAGTAGGTCATTTGGCTCTTTGAGCCTGCTCCACCATTCAATACAATCATGGCTGATCCTATATCTCAGTACCATATTCCTGCTCTCTCCCCATACCTCATGAAGCCTTTTGCATCCATTTCACTAAATATCCTGTAACTCAGATTCTACTGCATCTTGTGGTACAGAATTCCACAGGTTATCCACCCTCTGTGAAAAAAAATTCTCCCCATCTCATTCTTAAATATCTTACCCCAACTCCTGAGGCAGTGATCCTTTGTTCTGGACCCACTGATCAGGAAGAACATCCTCCCTAGCCCTATCAGAATTTTGTACATTTCAATGAGATTCCCTCTCATTCTTTTAAATTAATGAATGCAGGCATAGTCAACCTCATATCTCCTCATACAACAGTCCAACCATCCCCAGAATCAGTCTGGTGAACCTTGATTGTACTCCCTCTACAGCAAGGAGGTAAAGGGACTAATAAACCAGCTGTATTCTAACCATCATCCTGTAAGTAAGATATGCTTATTCCTGTTCTCAAAACCTCTTGCAAAGCATTTGGCTTTTTTTAAAATTGCATTCAGGACCAGGACATCCAGGGGTCACTTTGTACATCAACATTTCCCAATCCCTCACTAATTAACTAATACTCGCCCTTCTTGTATTTTCATACCAAAGCGGATAACTTAACATTATACTGGATTTGCCCATTAACTTAACTTATCTAAGTGGCCTTGAAGTCTCATTGCAATCTCCTCACGAGTCAATCCCACCAGTTTCATGTTGTTGGCAAATTTAGAAATGTTACATGTGGTTCCTTAATTCCAAGTCATTAACATTTATTATGAATGGCTAGGCCCAAGCATTGATCTCTCTGGTACTTCACTAGTAACCGTTTACCAACTGGACAAAGTGGCACTTATACCTATTCTCTGTTTCCTGTCAATTAATTTTCATTCTCTGCCAATATATTACTACTTATTTAATGTACTTTAATTTTACATGCTAACCTTTCAAATGAGACTTCATTAAAGGCCTTTTGAAAATTCAAATACACCATATGCACTGTTTTTCCTTTATCTGTTCTACCAGTTACATTCTGAAAAAGCTCCAGTAGGTTTGTCAAACATGATTTCCTTTTGATAAATCCATATTGACTTTATCTAATCCTGTTGATATTTTCTAAGTATCCTGTCATCACAGGTTATCACAAGTTCTCCTGTTTCTGATTATAGGGGACCTATATTTATCTTCACTGATCCATTTCCCTTTACACATAGAGGTTTTCAGAGTCCACTTTTACATTTATTGAATGTTTACATTCTATTTTTGCTCTCTTAATCAATCTCTGGGTCCATTTTTGCTGAATTCAAAATTTCTCCCAATCCTCACGCTTGCTACCTTTTTCTGGAAAATTTATATGACTCCTCTTTGGATCTAATATAATCCTTCTTTTGTTAAATGGTTGGATTTATTTTCTGTCTGTGTTTTTTATATCAGGAAGGACTGCAGAACTGTTATAGGTCGAACGTTCATTCCTGAAATGTTGCCCTTTGCCTATCCAGTGTCATGCCTTTCAATAAAGCTCCCCAACCTATCATAGACAACTCACACCACACACCTTCATAGATTATTTTACTTAGATTTAGGACTCTCATTTCAGATTGAACAACTTCGTCTTTTGACTTAATTAAGTATTCTATCATGTTGTAGTCTCTCTTCCTTAAAGAACCATGCAGAACCTGATTATTAACTACCCCTTCTCAATACACAGTACCCATTCTGGATCTCTTCTTCCCTAGTTAATTTCTCAATATACTGGCCTAAAAAAAACACTTAAGGAATTTTATCATCCACAGCATTATTGCTTATTTCAATTGATCAGTCTGCATGTAGTTCAAAGTCACCCATGATTACTTTAGTACTGTTGTTACTTGCATCTCTAATTCTCTGTTTGTTATCTTCCCCTATATTTCCAATACAATTTTTGAGGCCTATAGGGTCTCTTACCAATGTGTTCTGCCTCTTGGTGCAAAAGGCTGGGTCTGCTTATGGTAATCCTACTCTTAATATCTAATTTGGGTGTTAGAAGGAAAGACTCAAATTGTAAGTAGCGAGTAAGCTAAAACAGTAAATCTCAAATGCACATTGATGCAATTTAGATATGACAGAGTTTGTATATTTAGGTGAGTTTAACACTGCCACTTACTAATTCAGCTGAGGTTACCTATCAACTTAACTTTATTAAAATATTCATAATTGTTTCTTTTCTGTGAATAATATAAAACCTTTTAAATTGATTCTTATATGTATTGTAGGTAACTGAGATGTAGGAGGCACTACAATATAATTTTATTGATGACAAAGTAAAGGTCAGTAACTTAAGTGAACAGAGCAATAAATAAGTAAAATTGTGAAACAATGTCTTAAATAATTAATTTAATAGGATAATAAAAGCATGTTTTTATTCACTTCTAAATTATGTCTTCAATTAAAGAACAAACAGTTTATAATAGAACACTTGGGCATTCCAGTTGAAGATTTTTTTTGCACAATTTGAGTGAAGATTATAAAATGAAAAGCTACTATTAAAAGTAATCTCCATCAGAAGATTACCAAATATAAATGTAATTAAAACATGTCTTCATACAAATCAGTTATGTGGCATCAACATTTATTTGTGCTATTCATTTTCTGTTCCCCACAAGAAATGTAAAAATTATCCCTGTGTACAGAATGGAATGAAACCAAATCAAACAGGGTGTAATTGTATAAATGCACTGGTTACGAGATCGTACTGAATGTACCAAATCATGGTTTAGACAGTTACTTTGTCTTCATTGTTTTAAGAATTTATTTCAGTTAAACTTTGAGCCAAACTATTTGCAGTTTTAGGAGTCATATACTGAGCAAAGTGGTCCTTAGTAAACAGCCATAAATTCCTGAGACTGCAGTTCTATAATACACCCCAAAGACATTGCTACTCTGTTGTTTTGTTTTTGAAGGGATTAAAATCCTTTGAATTAAAGTATTGGAATGTTTATTCAGAGATTTATGCTTTCAGGCTTTCTATGCAAATTCTATTGGTTACCATCAGTTGGATGGGTCATAATGAGTGCACAATATAAATGCACACTATGAATTAGGCAAATATTCTATCATAATGATAGTCTGGTCAGCATTAGCAAGCAAGAAAATAGTAAACATAGATAAAAAAGATATCTTGAGAAATTTATATATCTTGAATAAGTGTTAAATGACACCAATGTTGCATTTTGATTAATTCTTTGCACCATTCAGAATCCTATTTCCAACTGTTTAATCTGTTCTTTCTTTGATCAAATACTTCAAAGAAAAATAAAAGATATTTCCCTTGCTGAAGAAAAAAAGGTTGATTTCCTTTTTTAAGCAGGTTATTTCACAATTTGGCAAAATCTCCTCCACAGGCACTGGTCAGTAACTGAATCTGAATTCATCTTCTCTGTATAAACCAATGCCTGGGAGATTGTCATTTTGTGTATGGTTTCATGCAATAATTCTGATAACGAGATTCTCCTTCATCATCCAAATAATTCAACCACATTCACAATGTGCGTGTTAATTGAAATTTGCCAGAAGAGAGTCAATGAATCTCAGGATAATGATTTCTATAATGAAGCTTTGATTTCAAATAGTAAAATGTTACTTAAAGTACAATCCAAATGTTAAACTAGTCCATTAAAAAAAGTTAATTAGTAAGTGGATCTTCCATGGCATTGCTCATAATAAGCCAGAAGGTGCAGCATGTTGTAATCCAGGCTGGAAAAGTCCCACCATTTCTCCCATTCTCATGAAAATTAAAGATGCACTGTAAACACTAAAGTATCTTGTCATTCTTTCACTCTCACTCATTTCATTACTGTGCACAAAACAGAGAGTCACTTTGCATCCTTTCTAAACATCTGCAGTATAGATCCCTCCTTTCCACTTCCCACATAAGGGTCCACTTGTGCTTACAGTTTTATGGATATATTCTTTCCTATGACAATGATGTTACATTCTCTTTCTGCCACATCCATCTCCCAAAAGAACCACTCCGAAAAAAAAACATGTAGAATTTGCCTCTCTCTCTGCTACAACTTGAATTCAATCAGACTCCTAAACTTGTTCTACCCCTCTCCAGAAGAGAATCTCCTCCACATACTTCCTCAAAATAAATGAGAAACATGTAGAAACGTATTAGTTTGATCATCCAGGTACATTAATAATTCATCCCTCCACTCTATTATCCTCTAATTATTGAGGCTTTCTAATTGTGAAGGATTTTTTTTCTGTTTTCTACTAAGATTTCAAATTGACAAGCGATTTCTCAGGAGATCCATTCAAATGAAGACATGTAAATTATTTGTTAGTATTTTAATGGAAAATTCTTTTGGTTTCAAACATTAGTCCCGGCCTTGCCACCTTCTCGATAATAACAAACTACAATGAATGAGTCCATATCCTTTTGTCATAGGCTAGCTCAGTCCAGCAAGAAGATCAGAACTGACATAAACTATCCTTGCTCAGTTGCAAGTACCCTCTGATCTATCCTAAGTAATGCTCAATGGATACTTTATGTTGAATTTTCTGTCTGATCTTCATCCTCTCCCTATTTCCTGTTTCTCCATCACTTAGAAATGAGTAGCACACAAAAATTATTTTTAATATACAAACATCTTCATGATTTGCCTTGTAAGGCGCTTCCATGGTCCTGCTCACATTCCATCCTCCTTTTGCCCTCAATGCCAAGAGAGCACTAACAGATCCAAGGCCATGCCTCATGATCCTCTAAAGGCCCAATCCAGAAGATGAAGGGGAATTAACTTCCCTGGCAACATAAAAGTAGAAGAGGATCCATAGAATCATACAGCACAGAAATACGCCCTTTGGCCCACCATGGTTATGCTGACCATCAAGTGCCTATCTATACTAATACCACTTACCAGCATTTGGTTCACAGCCTACAATAACATTAGAAATTTAAATGCTAGTCCAGTTGTTTCTTTTGCAAGAGCACCTGCCTCCACCACTTTCTCAGACAGTGCTTTACTGACTTCAGCATCCATCTGGGTGAAAGATTTACTACCTTTCTCACCATCGTATCTATCTGTGCTGCCATTTTCAGGGATCCTTGGACATATACGTCAAAATCCCTTTGTTCCTCAATACTCCCAGGGGCCCTACCATTCATGGTGTGTATACTACACTCATCTGACTCCCCTCATAATGCATCACCTTCTTCTTGTCAGGATTAAATTCCATCTGCCATTTCTCTGTCCAATTTACCAGTATTATTCTGTTGCCTAAGACTATATTCCTCGCTAACACCACCACCACCACCACCAATTTTCATGTTGTCTGCAAGTTGATAAAAATCAGTAGGTTAAGAAGATTGAAGGGTAATTAGAAAACAAGTTGGGGAAAGGGGGAAAAGTGAAGATAAATTAAAACAATGTGACAGAGGAAACAGATCTGTTAAAGGACAAGAAAGAAAATAAACTGGAAAAAAATAATAACCAAGTTTTAGAAAGAGCCGCTTGTGTTGCAATGATTGTGAGGCAAAAACATGTCTCCCCGTCTGTGTACCTGTCTCCATTAATGGGGCTTTGTATCAATGTAAAGGTATTTTTTGGACATTCCCTCCTCAGATTTTTAAAACCAGTGAGTAATTTCACAGGAGATCCACTCATTTACTTATTCAAATAATTTTCTTTGTTAGTGTATTAACAGGAAATTCTTTTTAAAAACATAGGTTTGCAAAGCTTGAGTTGTCAGTTTCTCGCACACTGATGTTTAATGGGACTAAAGTATAAGAGCATTCAGAGAACCACACACATGCAAGATGTCTAGCAGATAGTCATTCTTTTAAGCATTATTTTACTCAGTAAAAAAAAATCACAATTCATTATTGCTTTAAGAAATATATCTGCTTAGGAAGGATTACTTTGGTAACAGAAATAACTTTTTTGCTAATGGTTAATTAACTGGAGGCTATTATTATTATCATTATTATTATTAATGAATTCAATCAACTCCTTGAATGCTCTTATGCTCACTAACTAATGGCTTAACATTTTAAGATTGAACTTCTCTTAAATTTATGCTCGTTATTAACTATAGCAATTTTGTCACTTGTTGACTTTGGTGATTAATCAGTTTTTACCATTCACCGTGAACCAGAACTTGTGAAAACTACTGCAGCATCAATACACATCACATACTATGTATTTGTCAAATCAATAATCAATGGTATGGGACAGTTTCAATAAGAAAAATGGATTATTGCAGCCTTCTTTTTACTATTGCCATTAATTCTAATAAAACTCTCTAATTAGCCTCCTACTTTTCTCTAATCACCTTAATTTGATACTATTTGTCTAAAAAAGATCAGCTGGCTCGAAGTAAAAACACATCATGCTACATCATTGAATATTGGTGTGAACTAAAATGGCTGAAGTAATTGGCAAACAGAATGATTTCAAATACAAAACTGTTCTACTGTGTTATATGCAGTGCTTCTGTAGCAGACAACTTTGCATTTTCATGACCAATAACCATCGTCTCTAAATGAACACATTTTGCTCTGATTTTTGTGATCTGTTGCTCAGTCTTGTAGGGTTTCATCTGAAAGATAAAGATGAAATAGAAATCAATTTTTGGTGCATCTTCAAAGTGCTGCTTGAACAATTTCTTCTCCTTTTCATTCTATAGGGAAGTCAGCTAGTCATGTCATGATTACAAAAAAAACAAAACAAAAGCATAGACAGTGAGGTGGAGGGAGTGGGGGAGGGAGACGTGGAAGTTGGGGAAAAAGTGGAGGGATGGCAGGGAGCTTGAGGAAGCAGAGAGACTAACACGGCTGAATGCACATCTGCTGATCATGAAAGAATTAATATCATAAAAGTGGAAAAGGCCAAAGCAGATATTTTTGGCATTGGGGGTGGGGGTGGGGTGGTTTACAGGTTAGGTGGGCACTGGACAGAGTTAAAAGCAAGGATGTGAATGTTAAAATGTAGACATTCTCAGACCAAGACCATAAGATAAGACCACAAGACCATAAAATAATTAGGCCATTCAGCCCATTGAGTCTGCCCTGCCATTCAATCATGGCTGGGTTTTTATACAACCATATTCTCCTGCCTTCTCCCCGTAACCCTTAACCCTCTTACCAATCAAGAACCTATCAGCCTCTGCTTAAATATATCCAATGACTTGTCCCCCACAGCCCTCTGTGGCAATGAATTCCACAGATTCCCCACCCTCTGGCTGAAGAAATTCCTCCTCATCTCTATGTTAAAGGGACGTCCCTTTATACTGAGGCTGTGCCCTCCGATCCTAGACTCTCCTACTAATGGAGAGTCTTGTCGCTTCACATCTTTATCCAGGACTTTCAGTATAAAGTACCAAGAGGCAATGCAAGTCATTTAGGATACTAATGTCCAGAGTTTGTAATTGCAATCCAAAGATTGCACTTTACTGCTTTCCTCAGCTCTACCCGAATCAAGATTGATTTTTTTGCAGAGTAAATCGTTGGGTGAAATTGTACCAATTATGAAGCTGAGTTTGGCACTTATGATAACAATCTACATTTGCAAGTGTGGTATTTTCCCAGTGTTAGTCATACACATGTGGACAATGAAAATTTCAATTCCTTGCAATGTAACTTGGAGCTCCCAGAAAACAATTGCCACTGAACAGTCAGAATAAATCAAGAGCACACTGAATTCTTCACTTTGGCACCATTTAAAGGGTCACTCTGCTGTCATTTGGATACTTCAGCAAGCAGAGCCAAAGCTCACCAAAAGACTGCTTGAACACATTCTAAACTGCTTTTTGGAGAGTGAAACTAGTGAGAAAATCATGTAGACACAAGAGACTGCAGATGCTGGAATCTGGAGCAACAAACAATCTGCTGGAGGAACTCAGTGGGTCAAGCAGTATCTGTGGGAGGAAAGGAACTATCAACATTTTGAATCAAAGCCCAGCATCAGGTCTGAGAGTGGAGAGAGGAGATGGCCAGTATAAAGAGGAGAGCAGGCAGTGAGACAGGGAGGTGATTGGTGGACTGAGGAGGGTGGGAAGATGATAGGCAGGTTGTGCCAGGTAGGGGAGGGGAGCAGAGGTGGAGTTGGAGAGAGTGCAGGTGAATGATAGATGGAGGCAGAAAAAGAGAGAATAAAACAAAATGTGAGCCAGATGGAGACAGGGGGTTGAAGGTTGGAGACAGCTCCTGGAGGGAGATAAGCAGGAACACAAAGGGCTACCAGTGCAGGAATCGGATAAATAAAGAGAAAATAATATCTCAACAGCCACCCAACAGATAGCACAAGCATAAAGGTAGATGTGGGAGGTGACTCTGAGAAGGTGGCTGACACTGGGGGAAGAAACACAGAGCTCCATGACTGCGAATACCCACTCTCCTGCAGCCTGGGTGCTACAGGTGTCTGCCAGCCATGTGGATTTTTCTTTTAAGGGCTGAGTATCTTCTCTGAATACTGAGGGAAGTGGTGGAAGCTGGGTTAGAATGAAACTGCTCCCATCAAGATCTGCCTAGGTTGTGATTCACTGCATCTGTTGAGGTGGAACTCATGTTAACATTCTTATACACTGTTTTTAATCAGTGTTGCAATCTTATTGGGAGTGTGTCCAAATTCTTGGAACGCATGATTATAAAATGGAATAGTGAAGAGACAGCATTGTGTAACCTGTGTTTGGTTTCTCCTTGATTCCATTGCCTCCCTGTTCCCCTCACCTATTTTATTTCCTTACAATTAAAAGGTATCTGTCACAAATTGCTTTTATGAATCTGGTATCACTTTGGTCTTTGTGCTCTTTTGATTTAAAAACTGCAAAGAATTCATAAACCAAGCCATCTTTCAGTTATATCTTCACCAAGAAGACATTATTCAAACTGATGTCAGTGTGATATGTCCTATTAATGTCCTCCTGATTTTATTTCCTGTCTCTAGTCAAAGGAGCTGTAGACAGCTGCAAAGGCATCATTTGTCCTCTACTATTATAATTGAAAGTGAGCCCAGCAGTGAGAGCTGACAGCCTATTTAACTGTAGATCCACATTCATTCCTAACCTTGCACATGCAGACTCTGTGGTCAGGCTCATCCCATACTGATGACAAGTGGAATCGTGCTTTCTTTTCCCTTCTCCCTCTTCCAATACATAGGTAACTCAGCAGAATCTGGTCATTGAACCTAGGCTTGGCTGTTTAAGATTCACTTCCACATTGTGTAACACCATCACCAACTGAGATTAATTGAAACTGTAATTTAATAATGCCAAGATAAATTTAACATCTTGATCCAGTTCAAAGAAAATTCTCATCAGCATCTTCTTTCCCTACATATCTTTGTTTGTGGGATATATGCACCCTGTCCACTGCAATATCCAAGAGATTCACCAGGATATTGCATGGGATGGAGTGTTCCAGTTATGAGGAGTGATTGGATAGGCTCAATTTGTTTTTCTTGGAGGCTGAGAGGTGGTAGAGGTATACAAAAATATGAGGGCCACAGATAGAGGATATGGTGAGAAACGTTTTCCCATAGCAGAGATGTCTCAAATCAGAGGACATAGGTTTAATATGAGTGGTAAAAGGTTCAGAGGGGATCTGAGGAGGGACATTCTTACCCAAAGGCTGATTGGATCTGGAATGCACTGCCTGAGGGGATGGTGGAGGCAGGTACTCTCACAACATTTAAGAAGCATCTAGATGAGCACTTGAATCAACAAGGTGCGAAAGACTATGGACCAATCGCTGGTAAATGAAAATAGTATAGATGGGCATTTGACTGTTGGCCTAGACATGCTGAGTGTTTCTGTGCTGTGTAACTCTGACTCCATTGCTCACGATGGCAGTATTTATTGTCCATCCCTTGAACTGAAAGGGTAGTTAAAAGTAAATTATATCTGTGGGTCCTGAGTCACCTACACACCAGACAAGGTGAGGATGGCAGATTTCTTTTGTGAAAGAACCTTAGTGAACCAGATGGGTTATATGACAACCTGAATTCATCACTGATACCACCTTCCAATTAATTTCCAGATTTACTTAATTGAATTTAAATTCTCTGGCCGCCATGATAGGATTTAAATGTGCCTCAGTGTTAAAGATCCAGACCTCTGGATGTTAGTATAGTAAGTTAACTATGGAGCCACTGTAACTACATACTTTCCATTGAGATTTATGTTCACCACTACATAATTTTTAATGTGGCCACAATATTGAGCAGCAGAGCTCTTATTCACAAATAGATCTTGCTGCCAAAATTGAAAAGCAAGAAATTTCAGATGTTGTAAATCTGAAATAAGAAAAGAAAATGCTGGGAAAGTTCAGCAGATCAGGCAGCATCTATAGAGGGAGACACAGGGTCAATGTTTTGGGTTGATGATCTTTCATCAGAACCTTTCATGGAACTGAAATGTTGGCTCCATACCCCTCTCCACAGACGCTGACTGACCTGCTGAATATTTCCAGTATTTTCTTCTTTTATTGCTGCCAATATCGCCACTTTATGCACACTGGCCTGACTCAGGCACTGAGATGGTTAAGGAGAAAGTGTGTGAGAAAGACTACCACAAATTCAGATGGAACTTCTGTATTAATAACCTGTTACACATTTGAAACTAGATATTCTAAATTCTCCAACAAGTTATGTGTTACCTTGATACTTGTAAAAGATGAATTTTAATGTTTCTTTTTCTACACAATTTCTATTTTGTGACTTGGAGTATTCAGCATCAATACTTCATAACTTCAGCTTGAAGTTATATTTACAAATGTGTATCTTTATCAGTCATACAATGTTACCAGGAGCAAAATATGTGCTTTATTTCCTGGCGTGTCATCACTTATGGATGGGATAAGACACTCAGGTTCATTCCTCCACTAATGGGGTTGTTGAATCATCTGAAACTGCAATGTAAATCACTTCTTGATTGGTTTTCAGTTTGTCTGCCCATCAATGGCAAGGGGGTCCTTTGCCTTGTTCACTATTTCAGTCTTAAAACCTAGATGTAGCACCACGACCACAGCGTGTGAGTTAACCATCCATTCATGTGAAAACTGTAAAGTGGTGTAAACACAGAAGCCAGTAATTGCATATGTGCTTGAATTAATCAAGAAGAGCAGCTTCTCATTTATCAGAGGATCCATGTAATCAATAACACTTGTGCATTCTGAAGAACATATGAGAAAGGATCAGGTGTCATCCATATAACCCTTCAAACCTGCTTCAGTATTTAATAAAATCATGGGAGATTTGTGTATTGGCTTCACATCCACTTTCCTGCTCCATACCCATAACCCTCGATCCATCTAAGGTCCAAAAACCTTGTCTATCTTGTTCTCGGATATATTTAATGACTGAACGTCTGTGGGTCTCGAGGATAAAGAATTGCGAAGATGCACAACTCTCTCAGGAAGGAAATTCTTCCTTATTTCTGTCACAAATGGGCTGGATTTCTCCACCCAAAGGAACTATCCTTACAGCTTCTACCTATTCAAGCTCCTTATGATCTTGTAGATAAGGCTTCCCTAGATTCATCCCTAAATCAAAGTCACAAAAACACATGACCAGATCATCATCACTTAGCAGTTTATGAGACCTTGTCGTGGATAAATCAGATGATATGTTTCCTACATTCCAACTATGACTATATTTCTACTGTATTTCATTCCTGCAGAGTGCTTTGGAGGTCCTGATATCATGTATTATATTCTTACAAACCTTCTTTATTAGTCATCTGTAACTTAAATTGTAAAGAATGGTCTCTCTAATCTGATGGTGTTTCTCAATGAAGTTTTCCTCCCAAGACTATTGGAGTAAAATTACCCCCTTCATTTGATAGTACAAGACTTGTGTAATATTTACCACGTGAGGCACTTTAACAAGGAGTCCCAGTAGTAGAAAAACCATAATTACTCTTCTTATATAGTTTGTTATTCCTTGTTGGGCATATTAGGGTCTAATTAGGGCAGTTATTATCTACCATCCTTAGCAGTTCCTGAGTAAAACTCTTGATTAATGGTATTCCCAATAGCCATTTGTATTCCTTGGGTTTTGGAGAAGCAATGATTTTGAAGCTTCAGCTTTTTATGCAGAGACCATTTTGAAAGCTGAACACTTCTCTGTTTATTGGTATAAACCAAAAAAAAAAGAAACATATGACTCTTTGTGAATTTCCATAACCTTGTCTATTTTTGACAAAATTGAATAATTAAATAAACCTCCTGGAATGTGTGATGAGTTCTTTGCTAAAATCTTGGCAAAAGCAATGGAAATGATGATCTCATTTACTCACTTAACTCTGACAATCTTGAGGATGGTGGGTATTTCAAAGACATGGTCTGCATTGGTTTATGCATTAGGTAACCAGTCAAGGATAGTTACAATAAAACAGAAATCACACTTAATTGATTCTTATTTGAGCAAAAAGCGCAGAGAAACTTGAAGAGTATTGTAGTTTTAAGCAGTGAAAGAGTTGCCTGGAATTTAATAGTGTTGGAGGAACAGTAATCTGCAAATTAATGTGCACCTGCAATGTCCCCATATGTAATTATGTAGGATAAGTTTCAATCATGAGTTGTGTATCAATCCCAGGGAACATCACTGCTGACCATTGTTGAAACATGGCCAGTAGTGATGTTCCCTGGGAGTAGAGTGGCCTTTACCACATTGTTCTTTGTACATTATGGACAGTGCAAAGAGAAAAAAGAAATCTGGGACCGAGGCCAGGAAGAGAGGAAAATTAAAGTTCAAGAACTGAAAGTAGGATGATATGTTAATAGTGATAAAATTATGTTTGTGGAGAGCAGAGGTGAAAATTAGTTGGTGTGGGCTGGCACAGTGCGTCAGTAAGGAGGTGGCTAATTCAATGCCTGTGATCCGACTGTACTGGTCAGAAATTTAAGTTGCTGTCACTCTGGTGGAAAGTACGATAACCGTGGTGAATTTGGCTTGTAACATTTACTGTAGTTTCAGCTGATTACTTCTATAGTTTTGGCTCAAGAAATCTGTTGGAGCTGTTTTATGGAGCCACTCGGCATCATCAACTGCACTAAGTGATTTTGTGAAAAAAGAATCATTTTCTTGTTTATGTTTGATCTATGTGGAAATTAAATTTATTGATTATTGGCAATGTAAACATTGGAGAACTGATCAAGCAAACCACTTAAAGATAACGGAATGGTTGTGACCCACTTTTCTGGTGCACCTACAGGCATAGCTAGTCTAATCTGAAATATAAATCCTTTCCTTTGAGTTTAGTTCAAGCAAAGGAAAAGCTTGTCCAGAGAGCTTGATCTATTGAACCAGAGCAGGAACTCTGGCAAAGGACCATCTCTTCAAGCAGTGCAGCTCAGCAATACAAGGAACGATAGAGGGCAAAACAAAAGGATAATTTTCCTTTGCACTATGAAGATATACGTATAGGCGGGACAGCACCATTTGATTGAAAGCTGTATGATGTCCTATTTTCAGTGATACACAAAAGGAAGATGACCATAGTATACTGCATTATCGTCAAAGCCTTGCTACTGCAGCAAAAGAAAGCTTTAGAAGTACTATAGCACACTGATTATGTTATTCGACAGAAATAAACAAGTGGCCTGGTCTGGAGATGAGAGCCCAAGTCTTATGACAGTGGTGGAAATCTCAACTTCAGTATTTAAAACATTTAGAATTGGTAATGGTGACCATGACATTTAAATCCACGTAACATCCCCACAGGTAGGCAACTCTTCCAAACCTAATATCCAAATCTATATCTAAGTGATAGACTCTTAACAACCCTCTGTAATGGATTACCAAGCCAGTCAAGGACACCAGCGATCGATGTTAAAGGCTGACCTTCCCTGTGTCATCCACATTCAGTGAATAAATAATAGAAAATAAACATTTTCCTGGAGGATGGTGGCTGAAAGTTTGACGCTACCATCTGGCTCCTTGTCCCTTGGATATAAGTGTGAAGATTTGCTTTTCTCAGCAGTAGTTCTCACTATTGCACATGTTTCTAGTGAGACTCCTTCAGCATTTAACAATGCCAGGGAGTCTTATCAAATCAATTATAGTGAAGGACAATATTGCTGGGAACTGAAGTGTGCTGATGATCGTAATTTTAATAAATGGCTTATGATATGGAAAATATCTTAAATGCTTGTCTGTGGATTAATCTAATTTGGATGCAATGTTGCATAAATACAAACTACTGGGATTATTTCAGACCAAGTCATCGTGCTGAGAAAGGACAGCTGGAGTTCAGAACATATATAAAGTCATGAGATTGGGCTGAAGAGAAGAAGAGAATACATTTTAATCTTTTTGAAATAACAAGAAAGAAGAAGTTTAGAATGTTGGTGTGTGGGTCATTAAATGCATTGATAAGTTACAGACAGAGGTGGCTGTGTGGAGTAACACTTTGAGAAAGGTGTCATAGTAAATGAAAAATGTGTACTGCTTGCAGTTAAGTGGCCAGATAGCCACACATTCCAGGTTCACATTTAAGAGAACCTGGAAATATAAATAGCCTTTTGGTTTATTGATTCTAGCACAGAGTCTGCTCCTATTCCAAGCTCATGTGCCTGCCTTTCCAACCACAATACTACTTGATCGTGCTTGATATTTAATTACTTGGAGAATCACAATCAAAATTTTTGGAGAAGACACAATATGTACAACGTGGGCTTTGCAAAATTTGGGACCTTGGGATCATTATATGGCTTGACACAAAATCTCCAACTGAAAACAACAGTTTGTAACCTTTCATTTGCTAGGTACAACTGCTTTAGGTCCTTTGTGAAGCATATAATAATGCAATAAAATTAAGGCTGTTGGAGGATAAAATATTGAAAATGAGATTCAAAAATCTGAAATTTAAAAAGAAAAGAAAATGCTGGAAGCACTGAGCAGTTCAGGCAGCATCTGTGGAAAGAGAAATAACGTTAACATTCCAGGTCACAGACTCTTATCGGAATTGGGAAAAAGGATAGTAAAAGTTTAGTTCATCAAATCCATGTGCAACCAAATCTGAACAACTCTACTGTTTATAAATGAGCTGGTATTTTTCATTCCCAAAGTCATTTGCCACCACGCTGCCAACTCTCAGCACTCAGCAAAATGAGCAATCTATTCTTCAAAGTCATTGCTGTTTTCCTAGAGCTTTGTTTTCTGCATGAGGCGTGACAAATTATACCTGTAGAGATGAACTTGTTTCGGATGTTTTCCTATTTAGTGGGAGGGTTATTGCCTTGATTGGTAGAACAATTCTTGCCAGCCTGTAGAGAGATATATGCACATAAAAGTAATGAATAACATGTCCAACAAACATTCAAACAAAAATATTGTTCCATTATAGTACACATGACATGAAAGAAAAGATGTGGAATTTACTTCAGTTAGACCCATACTCATCTGTAGGAAATGACCTCGCTCCACTTTTCAACAAGATCTTGCCAGATCTTCCACCTCAGTTCTACTTTGCAAATAAAATTAAACAGCTTTGTTCAATCTTTAAGTACCAGCAGCACTTTTAACTGTCACTTTATTCAACCAACATCTTCAGACACTCTTTATTAAAATACAACAAGGTACCTTCATTGCCATGTTAAATCCATCTGAATATTAGCTTGTTGCAGTTTTTCCTTGTTGAGAGCAGCTTCTTCAAATTTATACCAAGTCCTCGCAAGTTGTATTTCTGTACTGTGCTCTAACATTCTGATTTTAAGTCTTTGGTTCTCTCACCAAGATCTTGGAGAAGAGTTTAAGCAAGCCAAACAGAACTCCCTGAGAAATTCCCTTGAAAGTTTTCACCCAACCACATCATTCACACTCTTCTATTTTACTCTTAAGCTTTACGTTCTTTGTCTTTTTCTTCAGATGCATCAACGGTGGACCTCAATATCCCAAAAGACAGTAAATTCTCCTGTAAGTTTTCTCTTCTTGGTCCTCTTTTGAAGAATGTAGGAATATCCTATTATCTAACATCACTTGCATTAGCTGCTATGACTTTACATCTGGAGAAAATAAATGTCTTCTCCTCCCACAGAGAAGAAATAGAAATCTCTGCACTTGATCCTCCAGGTTGTCAGCTCACATATTTGAGTGCAGAATTACAACACATCTCCAAACAGTAGACAAGGACTTCAGATGAATATATTTGTATTTTGCTATTCCACACTGTAGTTTCGTGACTGTGTCTAAGATTTTTCTAATTTCCAGACAAAAGGGAATGTGGTCAAAATTTTGTTAAGGACACCAAGTCCATACAGTTTATTCTTCCCCTTCATGTATTTGTTTACGGCAGAACCAAAAATTATCACTGAATCCTGATAGAAAGTGGATTGGCAGAGCAGGTGTTGTAGCCATTGTTCTCCACTTGCTCAAAGATTCAAGAATCTTATTTCATAAAACTCTTCTTTTCAGTCGAAAACAAATGTATTACAAAGTGAGCTTGACAGAACAGTAGCAGTGAGGATATTTTTCTCTGGTGGTGAAACCTGGAACTAGGTGCTATAATATCAAGATAATGAGTCATCCATTTAAGATGATGAGAAGGAATTTCTTCTCCCGAAGGGTTGTGAATCTTTGGAATCCTCTACCAGTGAGAGAGCTGTGAATGCAGGGTCTTTAGGTATACTCAGGACTGATCAGACAGTTTTTTGGATCACAGAAACCCAGGGTCAAGGGGACAGGCACAAAAGTTGAGAGCTGAGGCCAAGATCAAATCACCCACGATCATATTGAACGACAAAGCCAAATGGAGGTGCTGTATTGCCTGTTCTGCTCTTACTTCTTACATTCCAAAGTATTCAAATTGTTGAACAACTCCCAACCTGAAAGAGCCAAGTTTAATCTGAAGGTTGGGCACAAGGCTTCCCTTGTTTGCTCTGAGTAACTGTCAAAGTAACCACAACTAAAGAATTTTCTCTTTCAGTAAGGTTATTGCCTTATCATTTGTCTGCAATAGTGATGATGGGCGTACTTCCAATATGCCCAGATATTCTCTTGCAACATAGAAGGAGGTGTTACAGACTCAGTGAAAGTCTCTTTAAGATAGAGAGTGTGTGTGTATTTGTGTGTGTGGGGCATGCTTACGTCAATAGAAGATAAAGGACGTAATGACGTTGTTGAAGAAGTTAGAAGAAGAAGGAGAGAGAGAGAGAGAAGGGAGAGAGACACCAGCCTGCTAGTTTTCTCTATCGATGGATGAGAAACAATACTGTGTCTGCCACTGAAATCCATGTATGGAAGTTGGAAGTAATCTGGTGGAGTTCACTTTGTTGCTGACCTGTAGAAGGAAACAGGTATTTGTGGACGACCACGATTCGGATGCTTTTCGAGGTGAGTAAGTCACTACCGAGTAAACGCTGAAGTGTCGTTTGGGTTCCATCGTGGAACATTTGGATTTCGTAATTACTCTCCCTATGTTCTCTACATTTACGTCTTAGCTTTAGACAACGGTGGTTGTTGAAGAAGCCTTTGCTCATGTTTCACCTTCTGCTTGCGGAACTGAAATTTAAGAACCATTCCTGAACTGGGAGTTTTGGACTTTGCCACACACACACATGACGAGTTTAGTTTTGGGGTTAACGTTCAAAGTTTAACATTTTTGAATTCTAACATACTAACATTTTTACTTTTATTTTACGTATTATCATAAGTAGTGATTAATAAAATAGTTTTTAACACTGAATCATGCTCAGTGTGTTTCTTTTGTTGCTGGTTCGTGACAGAGGCCATTTCAGCTCATCGAGTTAATATCAACTCACAGAGCAATCCTCATTCCCTATGAACTTTCCCTGTAATCTACTCTCCCCACATTCCCATCAACTACCCCTGATTCTACCATTCACCTACACGCCAGAGACAATTTAGAGTGGCTAATTAGCCTACCGACCCTGCACACATTTGGTATCTGATATCTTTATTAGTCACACGTTATATGGAAACACACAGTGAAATGCATCTTTTGTGTGGAGTGTTCTGGGGGCAGCCCGCAACTGTCGTCACGCTTCCGGTGCCGACGTAGCATTCCCACAACTTCCTAACCCATACGTCTTTGGAATGTGGAGGAACTGGAGCACCTGGAGGAAACCCATGCAGACACGGGGAGAACGTACAATCTCATTACAGACACGGGCCGGAATTGAACCTGGGTCGCTGGCACTGTAATAGCATTACGCTAACCGCTACACCACCAGCCCTGCAGATGTGGGAGGAAAATAGTCACAGGAACAATGTGCAAACTCCATGCAGACAAACACCCTGGAGCTGTGAGACAGCAGTGCTGCACTGCCATCAAGGCACAGCAATTAGAGAAAGTTGTGCCCCTGCTATTCTCAGTTCCCGACCTCCATCCCAAAGGGAGGATTTCTGTGCTCACTTGGTCAGCCTTGACAGTCAGACTGCCAATTTGACAACTGCTTGTTAAGCACAGAAGTTTTTCCTCACCCACCTAACCCCAGATACCAACTTTGCAAAAATTGATATCTGTTCCCCCAGCCTTTGAGCTGTCTGCAAATGAGAACAGCTTTCTTCTAAATCTATTGCGATTTTCTTCAATCATCCTCTCGAACTTCTTTGATTCCAGGAAGAACAATCACAGTTTCTCTCATCTAGTGAATTAGTGAAGGCAAAAACACTGAAATCTTCCATGAAAAACAATTGGACATATACCAAAGGAATTCTTACTTTCTTGTTCTGGATTAGTGAGTTAAGAAGCCCTCTTTATCCAGATTTATTTTCTTTAAATGGTTTTATTTAACTTGAATGTTGATTAGAAACTGGTCTAATTGATGGCCGGAATGTATTTAATTATTATATTGATTTTTGTGTATGAGACTGTGATGTACTCGATCATCTTCTTTAAATATAATAATCAAGGCTCAGTGGTAGAACACTGCATTAGAAGGTTGCATGCTTCAGCCCAAACAGAAATCTACTGAACCTAAGTTAAGATGACACAACAGTAAAATGTTGAAGTTGTGCTGCACTGTTGGACATGCTGTCCTTCAGTTGCAACGATCTTCTGAAAACCTGCTTGTCTTCTCAAATGGACAGAAAATATCCCTCAGCACTGTTTGGAAAAAAAAACAGAGCACTTTTCTCGATGCCCTAGACAACACTGATTGCTCAACTAACATCATTAAACCATTCTCTGGTCACTTATCTAAAGATTGCTTGTGGGACATTGCTGTACATAGATTGGATGCAACATGACAACAATTTCTCCACTTTAAAAATAACTCATTGGCTGCGAACTGGTTGTAGCAAACAGATGATGTGAAAGGTAATAAAAGTTATTTTAATCTGTTGAGGAGGTAATGTTTTATGCACATGTGTTTTAAGATCAGACCATAAATATTTATAGTGTTTCCTGAATAACATTTTATTTCAGAAACAGAGTTAAAAGATCAGAGTGGAAACATTACAACCCAGAATTTGCAGAGCAGCATCCTTTCCCTGCACTGACTGCTCAGATAACTTGATTGTCCCCCATTTTCCTTAAGTGTAAGGGATAAAGAATGACGCATATTGGAGGGATAGACTGACAGACCTACTTACAATAACCTCTACAGATCACAGATGCAAAAAAACTCATGTTTTAAGTAATGTACATATGAATGCGATTCTAGCCAGAGTAGCCAGGCTCATCATAGCCTCCCTGCAATCTGTTGTTGGCATTCACTCTTTCCGATGACCCTCCTCTCAACTCCTTTCCATGTGATTGTATCCCACTCCTTCCTTTCTGGTCCAATTCTTTCCAAATCACTCTCAATCTGATGAAAGTAATTTTGATCCAAAATAGTAGGGGAAGCCTTGAATTTCCTCTATGTTGATTGTTGGAAAAAGACTTGGAACATCTGCCCTACTGAGTTGAGATTTTCATTCTGCCAGCTCAAGTATAAGAAGCAATCTACAAAACACCTCTCTAATTTGCAGCTTTTGAATCTTAGAAACTTTACCATTAACAAGTATTCATTTACATCATATGACATTCGTATTTCAGATTTTTTTCACAACGTAATTCATTTGCATTCATACTGTTTCTCCCAGCTCTCAATGTGATTTCTTTGTCTGTGAGCATGACTTTTCAGCAACTGCTCTGGCATTGTTGCTGATTTTCTATCCCTGCTCACAGGCCAAATCTGGCACCAACGCAGACACACTATAAAGTGAAGCAATACTTTTATTTATGAGTCAAATTCAGTGGGCTCTCTGTTGTCTTATTACAGCATTCCCATTTTATAGTCCAATTCTCTTTGCTAAACCCTGATGTGTTACTGATTTAGCATTACATTGTTTTATACTCAACTTACATTTTATCATTCTTATTTCATATGACTCTGTCAAGCAGAAAGACACCAAGGTGTTTTATTTTCTTGTCACTTTATGTTAACTATATACGAAGGGACATGAAAATGTTGCCTGCAAGGGAGATTTAAACTAATGATTCTATTATTTAGGGGCTACTATATTATGCTAATTGCTTTGAGGCAAAAGACATATCTCTGTGCGACATTTACAAATGTAAAGCAGTAGCATGCAGATCACATCATCCAAACTTATTGGACAGTATGTCATTTTCATTTCGCCTTTGGTAGTTTCATGTAATTGAGTTTGAATAGTCAGTCCCCAAGTCTTCCAGTATACAGGTCACTTGCTGTTCTTAGTCAGATGAAAGTGATTGTCACTCTTACTGAACAGGTAGGTTGTCCTGGATTCAGCCTGCTATTTAAACTCATCACCCATGGTGCCTGCCCATCTGAACTGACCTGTTCTGGATTCAATGGGTCCCCTGAGCTAGTTCTCAGCACCCAAGAGGTTCCCAGTGAGCAAGGAGTTTCAGGCTGTGAATATCCACGTGCATTGGATCCCAAGACCCTGTCCGATGACCTTTGAGAGATCAATGCCGTCAAAGGCTTTTGGCACTCTGTGTAATGTTTCTGAGACTCAAAAACATTTTAAAACTGTTCAATTTGATTTTTTAAAAAAAGTAAGAATATAAAAAAACACGGACATCTCAAAATGCTAGCTATTAATAAAAATGATGGAAAATAAGTAAACCCTCCTTTACCTTTTTGCAGCGTCGCCCTCATTAAGTGAGTGGGGGCTACAGATCTTATGCTAGCCAGAAGCTCAGTGGTGAGGCCAGCTGTAGAGCAGAAGGTCACTCACATCGGCATCTGACCTCCAGCTCATCTTGGACCTCTAGATTTGACCACACATATGTGGAGTCGATGATGTATTGAACAACAGATGGAAGATAGTCGACAGTTCTCTCAGGAACCCTCAATAAAAGATAAACCCGATCTAGTTCAATCAGATTTTTTAATAAAACAAAACCATTCATTAGAATCTAAATAACTTGGTTAACAGTAGGTTTCTTCCAAACCTTTTATAAATATTTCTCAATCCCAGGGTATGTTTGGAATACAGTCCAAAACTGTTGGTTGCTGTCCATTTAAAGTAAGCATGTGGGAGCAGGGATATCATTTGCAAATATTACGAGGCTTTGGTGAGGGTGCACCTTGAGTATCATATGAAGTTTTGATCTCCTTATCTAAGAAAAGATGTTTTTACTATGGGGAAGTTCATCAGACTGATTCCTAGGATGGTAGATGGCAGGACTAACATATGAAGTGACATCAGGTCAATTAGGCTTATATTCACTCAATCTTGGAAGATAGAGAATCTAATGGAAATCAACAAAATTCTACAGAACTAGACAAAATAGCCACAGATTCAATGTTCCCAATGGCTGGGAGGGGTCCAGAACCAACAGCCACAGTGCAAAGATAAGGGGAGAAACATTTAAGACAGGAGATTTTTTTTTGCTCTGTGTGTGGTGAACTCATGGAATTCTTTACCACAGAAAGCAGTTGAAGTCAACTTATTATCTACATTCCAGAAGCAGTTGATTTTTTTTTTATTCAGGGTATAATGAATCGAGACATATAGAGAGAAAGCTAGAACAAGGTAGTGAATTTGGTTGATCATGTGTGATCATTTGTAATGACACAGGATCAAAATGCTTCTATGTGATAGCCGGGGGTATATCATCCACTAGTCTGGAAAACCTTTATTTGGTGGTACATTAATTCACTTACCAAGGCATTTAGTTATATCTTGCAGAAACCACATTCTTGTTCAATACAGGTGATCCCTGTGTCATGGCCATACAGGTAATGGAAATTCGCCCTTACAGAATTCACAAATCACTACCCAAAAATTTGAGATACAGAATAAAATTCACTCTCAAGGAAATTATGTGAAAAAAGTAAATAAATATTTCATTTTTAACTTGCATTTCTTAATGCAGGTACAGGTAACATGGCTTCACATGATGGAAAATCACAATATGAACCGGATGGATCGATTTTTAGGAATGCAACCACACAGCCCCCTCTCGCCCCCCATAATGCAGGGGTTGCCTGTGATTTTTCTTTTGCATCTGGAGGTGGAATTTGGTGATAATTGGTTTTAAAATGCAAAACAAAATGCACATGGACATTAGGTCATTGTTTCATAACATTTATCTGCTGTTATTCATTTGCTTGTCCATGATCTTTAACCTTCTAAAGAGAAGAGTGAAACTTCAGGAGTTTGCGAGAGTTGGAAAGCACTGATCTTTTCAATATGAAACGCAGAATTTGGAGATTTCATGTGGGATGTTTGGTAACAACTTTTGTGTCCCAGAATTGATAAACTCAGTTGCCTGGTAGTAAGAGTAATTATTCTAAGAGTAATAGTTTTTGATAAAGGTCAAATCTGAAACACACATATCATTTTGTATCACCTGGGAGGTGGTGTTTAAAAGTTCTGTAAAGGTCACAGGTATGATAATGGGCTTGGGATGATTTCAGGAAAATACTGGAAGTGCATTATTCGCTTTATTTCTTCAGTGTTGACATGTGGTTTGTTTAGCTTGACACAGACTAATCCCCAACCTATAATTCTCCCATTGCACTGAGGTGGGAAGAAAACCCATCATAAATAATAAAAACAACTGTTTATTTGTTCTTTTGCTGAGTGAACAATTAGGAAATTAGAATCCATCAAAATACCATATGTTAAATTATGTTGGCAGTTTTATTTGATATTTAATCCCAGTTGTGCTGTTCTTACCTTGTGCAAACTGCAATCCATTAAATCTTGGTCATTACTCTTCATGGCCTCATTAAGGACCGGCCCTTTACTTGGTATGTTGGTATTTTCAGTGTGGGAGGTATCCAGGAGCTGAAAGAATTGGGGAAGAAACATCAATATTCATCAACACATTCCCATGTGAACGCTTGCTGGGCTTGTGCTAAATTAGAATTAAGCCTACAGAGGGACAAACATAATTTTATTTATCCTTTAGGCATAAGCACATTTTTCACTCTATTAACATATATAATTAGCTGTTTTACTGCACACATATCAGAAGGAAACCTCTTCCCTTAAACTGGTAAAGTAATCATAAAGAAGAAATAGGTAACTTCAGAAGGCTCACTTACTCGCTGGAAGTCACAGCTATGTAAATAGCATTTTTATGAGAGTTCTGCGGGAAATCTTGACAGAGCTTGTAGCTAATGCATTATAAACTATGAAATATTCATTTAAAAATCATGACCCGTGATCAAATTTTATTATTTATGGGACAAAATATCAATATAGAATTCCTTTTATAATAATATGCAGAGCACTGCAGAAAGCAGCTTTTATATTTAGATGCTGGGACTAGAGCAAAAGAACTCTTTTCAGGCTGACTGTCACCCAAGCAGCTGACCTGAGTAATGTGGAAGAAAACACAATCAAATATCAAGGGCACAAGCTATATTCTTTGTATTGAGGATAAACATTCATGCTTTATAAACACATTAAACCTGTCTAGCCACAGACATCCTTTGAAACATAATAGCCCTAAGCAGACTACCTTTTTTTTACAGGGACACAGAAGATGATATCCAGCAAGATTAAGATTCATTAAGAATGCTTATTGTAATCATTATGGTGGAAACACACATAAGATTGTAAGATTTCTGATTTTATTAATCTTAACACTTGGGTTACATGGTATCGACACGAACATCAGTGGCAATGGTTAAGATGGCAGGAAGTGGATGGTTTCTTTGAGTGAAATTGGTTAGACTTTTGGTTGGTCCAGACTTTAATGCCAATATCACAAACTATTTACCCCATGAAGATTTGATTGATCCAAACTCTAAATCTGAAACCTCCTCATCACTCCCCACTGACATACTGCTGAAGCTCTCAATAGACCCCCTCACTTCCACTACCCAACTTGCCAACCCAATCCCGTACTCCCCGGCCACTTATCTGATCACTGGATGGACACCAGGCCTATTGTGGATTTTCACATTCTCTTGCCAGTGACCCGGGTTCAATTCCCGCCACTGTCTGTAAGGAGTTTGTTTGTTCTCCCCGTGTGTCTGAGTGGGTTTCCTCTGGGTGCTCTGGTTTCCTCCCACATTCCAAAGATGTACAGGTTAGGAGTTTTGGGCATGCTATGTTGGCGCCAGAAGAGTGGTAACACTTGCGGGCTGCCCCAGCACATTCTCAGTAATGCAAAAAGAAGCATTTCACAGTGTATTTCAATGTACATGTGACTAATAATAAATAAGTAGATAAATAAGTAATGGCATTGGTATCCCCTCGGGTGCTCCATTTTCCTTGGGCCTTCCAAAGACGTGGATTGGTAGGTTAAATTATGAGAGTGCTGCCAGTGAATCAAAAACTAGAGGGAATAGGATTGAGGTGAGAGGGGAAAGATTTGAAAGGAACCTGAGGGGCAACTTCTTTGTGCAGAGAGTGGTGCACATATGGAACAAGCTGCCAGAGGAAGTGGTTGATGCAGTATTAATAGCAAAATTTACAAGGCATTTGGATAGGTATATGAAGAGGAAAGGTTTAGAGGGATATGGGTCAAATGCGGGCAAATGGGACTTGCTTAGATGGGCATCTTGGCCGGCATGGACAAGTTGGGCAGAAGGGCCTGTTTCTGTGTTGTGATTCTAAGTGGCAGTGTATAAGTGAGTGGTAGTTACTGGTGGAATGGGGGTGGTGGGAGGGAGGAGCTGGGCAGTTAGGAAATTGGGGATTACTGCAGGATTAGTGTAAATGGTTGTTTGATACTTAGCACGGACTTTGTGGGCTGAAGAGCTCATTTCCGAGCAGAATGATCTTATGATTTTAATGTCTCCAGGTCAAGCTGTTTTTGGCTGAGGAAATAGAAACCATTCAAACAAGCAGATTACTGACATTCTTGAAACTACACTGGAAATGAATTATATGCCTGAAGAACTATTTTATGGCACTCATTTGAGTGAAATATCTGTAATTTTTCATTATGACATATTCAGATACCTTTTTGGAGGAAATGATTTTATTTCTTAGGTAGACTCCTGAAGCAATTCCGTCAACTGGAGCTGTTCATTTTGAAGAAGAAGAAGAACAACAACGCTGAAAACTTGCACTTATATTGCGCTTTTTTCCCAGTTTAAAATATATTGAGCAACTTTTCAGCATTTTATCCATCAAGGTTTGTCAGTGAGCCATATAGGGTGATGGAAAGATATGATCAAATGCTTGGTCAAAGGGATAGGTTTAAAATAGCATGTTGGAGGAAGAGAGGTAGAGGGATTGGAGGGAGTTCCAGAGCTAGGCCCTCAGGCTGCTGAAGGCATGTTAGTCAATAGTAGTAGGATTAAAATGCACAGGAGACCAAAACTGCAGGAGTGCAAAGATCTCAGGGGATTGTAGGGTCAGAGAAGGTTACAGAAAAAAGGAATAATTTGAAATCAAGGATAAGAATTTCAAAACTAGGGGATTGCTGGATTAAAATTTGTTGTAGATCAGTGAGTACCAATGAGGTGGTGCACATTAAGATATTGGCAATAGAGTTTTGATGGATGCAAGGTTATGAATAGTTTTGGCTCTGGGAGAATTTGCTACTGATAGAGTTGGATAGACTCTTCATTAGCTCTCCCAGTCACCAAAGGCCTGAGCCCCCATCACCAAGGCAAGCTCTGAATCTACGATCAGCTTAGAAAGCTTTGGAGTTATCATTCTAACAACTAATAAGGTATGGTTGTGCATTTCAGTGGATAAGTTGTGGCAGAAGCAGAGATGGGTGAAATTACAGAGCAAGAGATAGGCAATTTCTATTCTGGAGGCTATATAGGGTTATAAGTTCAGTGTCAGGTTAGATAGGTTGTTTCAGCCTTTTGTCTTGATGCCAATGGTGAAGCTATCAGAGTTCACTGTTGAAATGGAGAGAATCTGACAACAGTGTCTGGAGTTAGATGCTGAAGTCTAGATGTTATTCCCACTGATTTCTGGAACCACAAGATGCACTGTTGCATCCTCCTCCAATGTAGCCAACCAAGTCAGTGAATTGACCAGATCCTCAACTAAATACAAACTGTTCTTCTAATAAAACCAATTCTCCTTTTCAACATTGTGTAGTTATGGGCTGTGGATTCCTGAGATCCAGTGGGAGTGTTATATTTTCTTTCAAGACATTGAGCGCATCCTTCCAACTTTTCCTCCGTCCACCTGGTAATCTCTTCCTGTGACAGATCAATCTTGAGACTATTCATCAGGAACACACAGAAGACATGTGTTAATGGCAGAAGGAGTGCACCACTTCTAAAACTACCCACCCACCCACTCTGTCAGTGGAAGAATCTCCAGACTCACAATGGACTCATCAATCACTTCAGAAAACACAAAACTGAAAGCAAGTCATTCTCAGTCCTGAAGGATTACCTCAGAACAAAATATATCTCCACTTGCTCTTGCATTAACAAACATTGACAGCAACACTGTGACTTTTAGATATATTAGAGAACATAGAACAGTACAGCACGAGACAGGCCTTTCAGCCCACCATGTTGTGCCGACCTTTAAACCTCGCCTAAGACTACCTAACTCCTTCCTCCCACATATCCCTCTATTTTAAATTCCTCCATATGCTTATCTAGTAATCTCTTGAATTTGACCAATGTACCTGCCTCCAGCACCGCCCCAGGCAGCGCATTCCATGCCCCAACCACTCTCTGGGTAAAAAACCTCCCTCTGATATCTCCCTTGAACTTCCCACCCATTAATTTAAAGCCATGCCCTCTTGTATGAGCATTGGTGCCCTGGGAAAGAGGCGCTGGCTGTCTACTCCATCTATTCCACAATATTTTGTAAACCTCTACATCTCATCCTCCTTCTCTCCAAAGAGTAAAGCCCTAGCTTCCTTAGTCTCTCCTCATAATGCATACTCTCTAAACCAGGCAGCATCCTGGTAAATCTCCTCTGCACCCTTTCCAACGCTTCCACATCCTTCCTATAATGAGGCGACCAGAACTGGACACAGTACTCTAAGTGTGGTCTAACCAGAGTTTTATAGAGCTGTATCATTAACTCGCGGCTCTTAAACTCGATCCCTCGACTTATGAAAGCTAACATCCCATAAGCTTCCTTAACTACCCAATCCACCTGTGAGGCAACTATCAGGGATCTGTGGATATGAACCCCCAGATCCCTCTGCTCCTCCACAGTACCAAGAATCCTGCTATTAACTTTGTACTCTGCGTTGGAGTTTGTCCTTCCAAAGTGTACCAACTCACACTTCTCTGGATTGAACTCCATCTGCCACCTCTCAGCCCAGCTCTGTATCCTATCAATGTCCTTCTGCAATCTTGACAATCTTCTACACTATCCACAACACCACAAACCTTTGTGTCATCTGCAAGCTTGCCAACCCACCCTTCTACCCCCTCATCCAAGTCATCAATAAAAATCACAAAAAGCAGAGGTCCCAGATCCAATCCTTGTGGGACACCGTTAGTCTCAGCCCTCCAATCTGAATGCACTCCCTCCACCACAACCCTCTGCTTTCTACAGGCAAGCCCATTCTAAATCCACATGGCCAAGCTTCCCTGGAACCCATGCCTCTGACCTTCTGAAGAAGCTTACCATGTGGAACCATGTCAAATACCTTACTAAAGTCCATGTAGACCACATCTACTGCACTATCCTCATCAATCTGTCTGGTCACTTCCTCAAAGAACACTATCAGCCTTGTGAGACATGATTTGCCCTTCACAAAGCCATGCTGGCTGTCCTTGATCAGACCATAATTCTCCAAATGCCCATAGATCCTATCTCTAAGAGTCCTTTCCAACAGCTTGCCCACCACAGACGTAAGGCTCACTGGTCTATATTTCCCTGGACTATCCCTACCACCTTTTTTGAATAAGGGGACAACTTTTGCCACCCTCCAGTCTTCCGGTACCATTAGCATATTGGTGCTAATCATGTTTTTTAGGGTTCATTCAGAATATTGTACTGCTGTGATTGAAATAATTTCCATTTGCTTCACATCCAGTGATGTCCAGTGAGAGTTAAAATGTTGAATTTGAGTAACTTTAACCTCTTAGCCTATGATCATTGATAGTGCTGACTTGATTGAAATGAATGTAATTTGTTTCACCGATGACCCTTCATGGTTGGAATAGCAGGGTTGTTTCAACCAATTAAATATAAGATCTGTACCAACAATGCTTAGGCAACATATTTATGTGAGATTATCCAACTGTCTTAGTTTGAAATCTGGAAAAAAACAACTATATACCCTATTCATATGCTCTTAAAGAAATGGCTTTCCTGCAACACAGTGGAATTTTCACATCTCTTTGCTTCTAAAAATCTTAACCATAAGATATTTGTTAAGGAATTAATGTCATAGTTGCAAACTGCCTTCATTGTCTATTTATGTCTGTAATCTTTAAAAAAAATAAACATCAGGCATCCATTAGGATCATTTTGCTGAATTATTAAGTGGATGACTTTCTGGTCCTTGAAAGTAAGTGGTATATAAAGGTGTGCTAGATGTTACTGCTTGTTAAACATTGACTAAGGTTCTTACATAGGCATTGTGTGCCCATATCTGAACTAAACAATAGTCGGAAAGCTTGTTTATAAAATTTTGCCAGCAGTTGACAGCAACATATAATGCTAACTTGCTATATTAATTAAGCTAAAGTGCCACCCCAGAGAAAATCATTAAAAACCCTATTTTAATATAGCAGATTAGGTTCTGTGATGTCCATAAAGCTGATAGCTATTTACAGTCATTTCTGGAAGCCATTGTGGCTTTCCTGTCAGGCTTATCTAGAAGTTTATATCAAGAAGACAGGCTTATCGAGGAGTTATATCAACACAACCTCCTCTTCAACATCATTTTATGAAGTTGCTTGAGCAGTTTTAAATGTCAGGACAGCTCACGTCATGAACATATATCTTCCAGGAGGTTTTTTATAAATGGTTAGCGAGAAAGGCAGGAAAGAATTTTCAAGGAGAAATATCATTGCTGATGGTTTCTGAAAGCCTTTTAGAGAATCCTAATTACATTAGGTTTACTACCTTTAGCGTCCCATTTTTCTTCATTCAGGTGAGCGAGGATGTGGGCACCAAACTGAAGATGAGAATTTGTAGGATTGTGCCAGGTAATTTGTATGGAGTAAGGCCGCATAAAGAGCGTGGCGATAATGACCAGAAAAATTATTTTGGCTGTTGGTAATGAAAACCAATGAGCAAACTTACCTGGAAGAATTCCACAGCTTTTCCTTGTTCTGTGGTCATGGGATTTTTTTTGTGCCTAACTGAAAAGCAGAAGGAACCCGGGTTAATGCTGCATCTGTAAGACAGCAACTCTTAGAAATCTAGTACTGGAGTTTAGCTTAGATTTTCTGCTCCAGTCTCTGGGATGTAACTGGAGTCCACAACCTTTTGAGTCAGAGGCTGGAGACTGCTAAACTGCTACTGACACTATGGTATAACTATAACTAAAACTTAGTTCTCAATATTGATTTATTTCTGTTAGTTACTGATTGGTTTGATATTCTCATTATTTTATAACTGAATTATTTCATCTGCAAGCTTTAAAATTATTATTTGTGATTTGGGCATCGTTCCCATGGCCAGAATTGTCCATCCCTAGTTAGTCTTGAGAAAGCACTGGTAAGCCATCTTGCTGAACCACTGCAGTCCTTCTGGTTGAAGATAACCCCAAAATGTTGTAGGGTAGGGAGTTCCAGAATGAAGGAACACCAATATATTTCCAAAGCATGATAGTACAGTATGTTGACTTGGAGGAGAACTGGCAGGTGGCAAAGTTGCAGTGTTTGAGCTGGTTTTGTTCTTCTTGTTAAAATTTGCAGGTTTGGGAGATGCTGCTGCCATAGCACTGATAAGTAACTGCAGTGCATTTTCCAGAAGACGCGTACCATACCACAATGGAATAGCAGTGGAGGAATGAATGTTAAGGGTGGTGATCATAATGCAATCATGTGATTGCTTTGATGGTATTGGGCTTCCTGAAAGCTTTTTGGAGCTGCATTCATCTGGACAACTGGAGAGTATTCCTTCACAATCCTAACATGTTGAATAGCTTTGGAATCCCAGGCAATAAGTCACTCGCTGCAGGATATCCAACATTTGACCTGCTCCAGTAACCGCAGCATTTACGTGGCTGGTTCACAAGTTCCTGGTCAATGGCGAGCCACTGATGTTCAGTGTGGTAATGCCAATATCAGGGTAAGTGTTTGGAGTTTTGATAAAAGAACTGGTGAAACTGTGAATGATAAGTATAAATAAGGGACTGTACTATCAAAAGAGCAATGATCCAAAGTTAAATTGAGTGTGGTTTGTTTAGAATTTGCCCTGGGCGTATGCCAGAAAAAAGATGAAACAACTAATACATGGAGACTTGAACAATATAACAGTCTCTGACTGTCAAGAAAGTGTTTTACTGGTGCCATTTAACTGATGTATTCAACAATACGGTTTAAGTATTTTAAGGGATAAATTCAATTAACTGTGCTCTCAATTGTGTGTCACTCCTGTCAGGTAGGTGGGTGAAGGAACCAGTGAAGGTGGGAGATCAAGACAGTGAAACACTGTTCATTATCATGCATTTTCAAGGTTCTTACACTGTTTTAAACCAAATTGAATGATGCATAGTTACAAGGTAGTTAGTAACTGAAGATACAGAACTTGACATGAAGATCTCAACTACCTCCTCATGTTTTTTTTCTCGTATTTTCTTCTGAGACTGAAGGAGACCATTCAGCTCATCAACTCTACGCTGGATCTCTGAGCAATCCTCCTCGCTCACCTATTTCATTGAAAGTTGTGCCTCCATTGAACCCATTCTCTCACTCCGATTCTCCTACCACTCACGTATACTCAGGGTAATTTGTAGTGGCCAATTAACCTACCAACCAGCACATTTCTGCTATGTGGGAGGAAAACTGGAGCACCCAGGAGGAACTCACACAGTCACAGGAGAACATGCAAACTCTGCTTAGACAGCACCAGAGGTCTGGATCCAACCTAGGTGGCTGGTAGGTGTGAGGTAGTAGCTCCACATGCTGTGACACTATGCCTTTGACAATATATGGGCACACTTGTTTCTAAATAAGTGATGAACTTCTTTTACTATAGAGGCATTATCCTGAAAACTGAGGTTCTTCATAAACATCTTGTGTTATGTATTATGCAATTTGCTGCTTGGATCCGTTTAAGTTTTCCTCCTGATTCTAGAGACACGTTTAAAATCCAAAATTACCAGTCAAGTAGTTAAAACCAAAGGTGTTCTTTTAAACATTTTCATCAGATATCGGATTGGGACTTTAAGACGCAATCGGAGGGAAAATGGTCTTTTTGCAAGAAAATCTTAAACAAGATATCTTAGATGATTCAGATTCATTTACCTGGGGTATAATTACATTATGCATAGTTTTAACATTTTACCACTGTATTTGACTTACCCTTAATAATAGAATGTAATTAAACTAATGTTTAGTCTTCAAACAAGTGTATTACGATATGTCCTTTACAAATTAGTGGATGGATGACAGAAATGAAAATATAGAGGCAAAATTAATAATGAGTAAATTCCAAATGGAAATAAAAGAAATATGAACTTGATATTGACCACATGATGTTATTCTCAGAGTATGCTTATTAAATTCTAGCTTTGTCAAGGTTAAGATTTATGATAATATGAAACATAAGGAGTTCTCTGGAAATTAGATAGGAATACCAAGCCAAAACTCCCATGATTAATCCATGCCTATCACAAACTGTGTAACTCAGGCACAGTTTTCATTGCAATTGTTGTGTTATAAATGTGTTTTAAGTGTGCAGTGCTACCTTTAAGCTCCAAACATAAGTCTGCCAGTCATTAATGTCACAATGCTGTGTACCTACGGCCCATTCCAGCCCCTAAAGCGCACTGTCCGCAGGGTCACACCACTTCTACATCTGCAGGAAAGGGATCATTTCCCCTACTTTTCAGATTTGACTCAGTACTTGATGATAAAGAGAGATGCAGGGGCCAGGGAAGCCCAGCAACCTGCTCAGAGGGGAAAGACAAGTGGCAGGCAAAACACATGCTAATCAGGAATCACTTCCCTGGCAACGTGTTGAAAAGATTCCATGACCCTTAAGGATATGTTGTCAAGTCAATTCGAGTTTACTATCATATGCCCAACTATGTGTGTGCACATGTGCAATGAAAATTATACTTGCAACAGCATTACAGGCACATAGCATGACAGCACAACACTCAGAAGAAAAACATAAATTATACAAGATTATACAAGAATTGTACAAGATAAAACACAATTAGAACCAAAAAATAAACGAACCATTGTAGTTCAAGGTACATGCTCTGACACATTCTGCTCTGTGCTGCTTAACATTCCTTATGCAGCACTCTAACCTCAATTCTCACACACAGACACTCATCCCATCATGGTCATCATTGCTCCAGCTGCCCTTTTGCACTCCTTATTGCATCCATGATACTGGCAACCGAACACACACACCCACACACACACACACACACACACACACACACACACATTACAACACAAATTCTCTCTCTCTCTCTCCCTCACCCCCCCCAACATACACTCTCTCTCTCTCTCTCTCTCTTTCTCACACACACGCACTCTCTCTCACACACTCTCTCCCTCACACTCTCATACCCCTCACCTTCGACCTTCGCCTATTCCTTAAGACACTACCGGATAAAGCTTTTGGCCATACGTCTTAATATCTCTTTCTTTAGGTTAGTGTCAGACTTCATTCAATTGTGTTCTGGTGAAGAAGCAAAGGAAATTTTACAACATTCAAGATACTTTAGAAATGAAAGGTGCTCTTGTTATATATTCTACTGTAAATTCTCTTTCTGTAAGAGAATGTATGGGCAAGACTTGTGAATAGAAAAACCAGCCAACAGCAAAGGAAATAAAAGGTTCTTTCAGAGAAAATTATAAACATCTCTTTAAACATCTCAGCTGCATGCAGTGACACTTTTCCCTGTAGATTTCAGGAGTGTCACATGCAGCAGCGCACATTTGAGCCTTTGGAGCTAAATCTGTCATTTCCCTCATGGTGAGGGAAAAATAGTTTATGTGCAAGTCTTCAACAATCAATCACATGAGGGCTGAAAGTCCAAGGTAAATCCAAGGCTATTAATTATTTATTCATGAAATATATCACCATTTGACACACCATCACGATGTTTCAGAAAGGGTTCTTTTTTAGCTCAGAGTCCTTGAAATGTAGTTTTCTTTCATAACTGGGTAAATCTATTCTGCACCCTTTTTTGACCCTCCCATTCAGGATGATTCCTTTCATGCTGAACATCCAATTGATCTCCTCCCAATTTGATGGAAGTGAAGACACAAACCCAGTACTAGGAATGCGCAAACCCCAGTATCTGTATGGGTTGATTTGTCCCTGTGACCCCTAAACATCACCTCCCTCCTCCCCAACTCAAAGCTGGATGTTCCTACATTTCTAGATAAAAATTTCTTGTAAATTTGTTGAAACTTGAAATAATATACAGTAAATCCTGATGCTCTACAAGGGACAGAGATGTGGACTTCCTACAGATAACAAAAAAAACATGCCACATTCAAATGATTGAACACCTAAAAGGAAACAATATGAGCTAACAAACTACTTCCACTAAAGACTACAAGCAGTGGTGTGTTTTGAAATCACAGTGTAAACAAAGACCATTCTTCATTAGAGCAGTGTACCAAAGTGGTCTGGAAACTGATCACGGTATGTATACTGACAATGATTGGTTCCTCAGTGTGTACATGTACTGTATATAGATAAATCTGTTAGAATAAATTTGTGATGGGGCCCAGGGCTGACCTTGTGAGTACATGGATACAAATCAACTGATAATGAGGGCCAATTGTATATTAAAGGAAGAGGCAATGTAGTTTTTAGTTTACTATAATGAAAAATCATCATCCTGATAAAGTAACCCTTATCCTCTCCTCACTAAAGTTCCTGAATTATTTTCTGAAACTTATTAGAGTTTTCTGTACAACACTGTTCATTTTTTCTTTCACTAACTTAGGCTCTTGCTCATTATAAATGATATTACTTTAATACAGCCAATTAAATGCTTTTGAGTATGATATTACTTGCCAAATACTTTGTTCATAGACTTAAAAAAACATGGTTATTAAAAACAACCAGAAATCTTAGACCGTCCAGATCTCACCAAAACATCCCAAATGTATGACATGTTTTCATTGAGATAGACTATTGTGAAGGAGTTTGTTAATGTAAAGGCAGATAATCCAAGAGCATAAGGGACTCAAATACAGGTGGCCACAAGACTTCTGCTGAAGTCTTCAGCTGAGACCAGGGTCTTCTATGTCTCAGCACTGGGCTTGACTTGAAGAGGCATAAGGTCGCATCAAAGCTCTCTCTAATCAATTCAATCCTTTTTTGTGGCTTCTACAGAATCAGAAGGGGAATCATGAGAGGGTAGGAGATTTGTCAAAAGGCAGGTCTAATGCTGGCTCTGCTGCTTCATGTATCTGCCACCCAGGGGGAGCAGCACTCATCAAGAGTTCCAGTGAAGTCTAGCTACCCTCACTAGGGATAGCCACATTCAGCCTCCTTTCTGAATTGTCCATATTTCTCATTGATTTCAGGCGTGTTCACTGAGGTGATTACTCTTGTTATATTGATTTAATTAACTTCTCAAACTGTCTGAAAGTTCAAAGGCATGTTTAGCAAGGTATCAGTGGATGTATAACAATTTAATCATTTGTATCTGCCTCTTTCCTTGACTGACCTTGGCATCAGCCAAATAACTGCGACAAATAAATATAACATAACCTCAACAATAAAACCCTGTACCATATAGACTATGAAAATATTCTTTGTATAGAACTTGCTTTGAGACGTGAACCTTACACAAAACAAGGTGCCAATATAATGGGCTCCACACCACTACGTAATCCCAAAGTGGATTCTACTTATTCCGAATTTGAATGGATTTACTGCAATGGAGACCACAGAGGTGCTCATATTTGTAAACTAACATTTTGTAAGTTGATCTGAAATTGATGCAAAGAATTACATTATTTTTTGATGTCAAGTTATTAGCGAAGTAATTTGACCAGGAAACAAGAAAATAAAATGAAATGTGAAGTGAGAAAAAAGCTATAGTCCCCGGCGAAAAATGTAAACTTTATTCTGAAATGTAATCTGTTCAAGTAATAACAACAGATGAACCTTCCACAGAGATAAAACCCTTTAAAACTTCTCTCTGTGACTCCTGAAGTCAATCAAATACTCTATGATGCCAATATAACACTGTAATTTACAGAATTCAACCTGACAAAGATGATGGGGATGAATTTCCTTTGGGGTACTCCTGATCTTCTGCCATAGTTTAGGAAACCCTTATGAAACAATCTAAAATTCCACTTTGATATTTCTGCGGTCAATGTGGGAATAGAACCATTGTATTATGAATATTTGTTTATAATATGTATTTATCCCGCAGTCTCACTTTCAGCCTATTATTCACTCATATTCTTTTTAATGCATTAAAGCAGAGCTATGCCTGGAATATAAGTAGGGTACTAAAGCCTTCAGGATTGAATTTCTCTAATTGCTGTATGTTTGGTACCTGGTTGCAAGACCTGATGAAACTACAAGACCATTAAAAACATTTGCACTAGTCCTCCAGAGTTTCATGAATCTTCCACCAACGTTACTCTGGATGATCTTCTGACAAAGGGTCCCAAAGCTGAAACATTACTTGGTTTTTCTTTCCACAGATGCTGCCTGACTTGCTGAGTGTTTCAAGCATTTTGTGTTTCTATTTCAGATTTCCAGCATCAGCAGTTTTTTTAAAATTTTCATTTACTCCAGACAATCTAAGGAGCCCCCATAGAAATTTAATGGATCTATTCTTTGGCAATCTATTCTGCATTTCTGTCATTTGAGAAAATGTCACTCATCGGATGTCTCCATAAACGTTTGCTTGTCACTATGAAATAAAAACAGAAAGTGCCCAAAATGCTTAGCAGGGTCTTCAACCTGAAAGATTCATTCTGTCTCTCTTTCTACATGTACTGTGTGACCTGCTGAGTGTTTCCCCATCTTCTATTTTTATTTCAGATTTACAACATCTGCAGTTTTTGATTTTCTGCATGTACCCTATAGCTGTATAATCATTAACCTTTCTTTTTGTTACATTTTCCCTTCTCTTTCTTCCCTCCTGAAGGTGTTAAATTTGTTTGGAACTTGCCCAGCTAATTGTTCTTCACTTATAAGTGTGACAGTGAAAGTCATTAACAAATGTGAGATGTGCCAAATGGGAAATGGTCTTTGGATGTGGATTAAAAATTGGTTGAGGGGTTTAGATTTAAGGGAACATACACAGACTGGTGAGATGCACCAAGGGTTTCACAGACCTAATAAGTTATGCAGTACACAGCAAATTGTGCATGGAGCAAGACAGTTTATATGAATGGGAAAACTGTGGAAAAGAGGAATTCAATAGACAGAGGTCTGAAGTCATCCACTTTTGATCCAAGGAAAACAAATCAGAATATGTCTTTCAAAGTGAAGATCTAGTCATTGGGAGGATTAATGTGATTTTGATGTCCAGGTATGAAGACCACTGATGGATGGGTGCAAATGATTCTAATAGACTTTATCTCAAGGGATTTGTAATAAAAGGATTTAAAACAGAAAATACTGGAAATACTCAGTAGATCAGGCATCATCTCTGTAAAGATTAACAGCGTTAATGTTTTGATGAAAAATCATCAATCTGAAATGGTAACTCACTTTCTCTCCCCACTGATACAGCTTTGTCCTGCTGAGTATCTCCAGTATTTTGTGTTTTTACTTCAGATTTCCAGTCTTCAATCCATGTTAGAATCATAGATGATAGTACAGTACAGCACAATACAGACCCTTCAGCCCACCATGTTGTGTTGACCTTTAAATCTCACCTAAAGACTATCTAACCCCTTCCTCCCACATATCCCTCTATTTTAAATTCCTCTGTATGCCTATCTAGCAATCTCTTCAATTTGACCAATGTACCTGCCTCCACCACCACCCCAGGCAGTGCATTCCATGCCCCAACCACTCTCTGGGTAAAAAACCTCCCTCTGATATCTCCCTTGAACTTCCCACCCATTACTTTAAAGCCATGCCCTCTTGTATTGAGCATTGGTGCCCTGGGAAAGAGGCGCTGGCTGTCTACTCTATCTATTCCTGTTAATATTTTGTATACCTCTATCATGTCTCCTCTTATCCTCCTTCTTTCCAAAGAGTAAAGCCCTAGCTCCCTTAGTATCTCCTCATAATCCATACTCTCTAAACCAGGCAGCATCCTGGTAAATCTTCTCTGCACCCTTTCCAATGCTTCCACATCCTTCCTATAATGAGGCAACCAGAACTGGACACAGTACTCCAAGTGTTGTCTAACCAGAGTTTTGTAGAGCTGCATCATCACCTCGCGGCTCTTAAACTCGATCCCATGACTTATGAATGCTAACATCCCATAAGCTTTCTTAACTACATTATCCACCTGAGGAAACTTTCAGGGATCTGTGGATATGAACCCCCAGATCCCTCTGTTCCCCCACACTACCCAGAATCCTGCTCTTAACTTCATACTCCACCTTGGAGTTTGTCCTTCCAAAGTGTAACACCTCACACTTCTCCGGATTGAACTCCATCTGCCACTTCTCAGCCCAGCTCTGCATCCTATCAATGTCCCTCTTCAATCTTTGACAGTCCTCCATACTATCCACAACACCACCAACATTTGTGTCCACTGCAAACTTGCCAACCCACCCTTCTACCCCCTCATCCGAGTCATTAATAAAAATCACGACAAATAGAGGTCCCAGAACCGATCCTTGTGGGACACAGCTAGCCACAGCCCTCCAATCTGAATGCATTCCCTCCACCACAACCCTCTGCTTCTCCCAACACTGGGAGTTTACATCTGTGTGCAAGCTTTTTATGTAGCTTCTTATCAAATGCCTTTTGGAAATTCATCTACAGGTTCCTCTTTATTAACTCTGCTTATGATATCCCAGAAGAAGTTTAACACATTTAATAGTGAAGATTAATGCAATCAAACCAAATCAGCATTGTTTTATGAAAGGAAAATTATGTTTAATAAATGTGTTAAGGTTCTTCAAGGATATAACAAGAAGAGTTGTGCAGTGGTTAGCGTAACGGCATTACAGCGCCAGTGACCTGGGTTCAATTCAGGCCGCTGTCTATAAAGAGTTTGTACGTTCTCCCTGTGACTGCGTGGGTTTCCTCTGGGTGCTCTGGTTTCCTCCCACATTCCAAAGACGTACGGGTTAGGAAGTTGTAGGCATGCTATGTTGGCGCCGGAAGAGTGGCGACACTTGCGGGCTGCCCCCAGAACACTCTACGCAAAAGATGCATTTCACTGTGTCTTTCAATGTACATGTGACTAATGAAGATATCTTGCTTCATCTTATCTAATTTGCTATTTGTTCCCTGATTACAGCAAGTATAACTCGTCTTGAGTATGGAGACCAAAACTATGTACAAACTGAAAAGTCAAGTAGTGTAGTGGATAAGTTACTAGACAAGTAATCCAGAGTTCTGGACTAATAATCCAGAGAAATGAGTTCAAATCTCACAATGAGATGGTGGAGATTTTCACATAGTTAACAAAATAAATCTGGAATAAAAATGTAGTGTCAGGAATGATAAAGCAATCAATATTCCTTCTTCCTTTCTGCTTATATCTGACTCCAGACACCCTAGTAACAAGACTGACTCTTAACTGTTCTGTGAAATGGAGCAAGATATTTAATTTAAAGACAATTAAAAAAACCAAACCATCACTATTCCAAATTTAAAAGAGGAAAACAATAACTTTGGCATTTGGTCAGCGGAGATGTAACTCACTGAGTGCAGGAAACTACCTGTTGTGCAATTAGTCACTTTGTAGTAAACCAAGTTCAAGAATATGCCAGGCCATCTGTTTGAATTCAGGAATGACTGCCAAGTTCCAAAATTTAATAATATGCCCATTCTGTGCTGTTTAACAGACTGGCTAAATATTGTGCATTGCTTATACTAGAAATGTTTTAAAATATAGAAATCAAAATTGAAAGATCAATTTACTTAAATCTTCAAAAATAATTGTATTGTAATAACACCTGATTTATTGGCAATCCTACTGGATATTCTTAATAGGAATAGGCCCAATGGATGCTGCTGGTTCCTTCCCAGCAATAATGTCCCTTTAAACAAGGTTATTTGCACAAACAAGGGACATGCAGCTTCTGAAGGTTACTGAGGTGATTTTTAATAATCTTCCCCAAGGGCATCTGTTTTTTTTTGGCGCCAATCACTGAGTTCATGCTGCAACAAACACATCATCACAAGCTTTCTAAAAGAACAACAGTGAGCTTTAGCAGAGCTGTACATTCTTCATGGCTTTTGAACAGTCTGCTGCTTTTAGCAATCATGTAAAGAAGGGGGACTAGATTGATGGAAAGTAAAACAACTGGGGCAACTATAACCTCATCTCACCACCTGCCTACCCAAGTCAGAATCAACCACAATACTGGTTAAACACCCAACTATTTCCATGTCTTGTTGAAATCACTGGAGAGCAATATGAAAGGCGTGTAAAACTGCACCCAATCTAATGCACCCATCCAATAAGTTAGGTTGTCTGGACTGACAGAAAAAGACAAAGCAGCATCAGATAGAAATCTACAATGTTCTGACTCAATTATTTTGTTTTTGGAAACCTAAGGAGGCTTTTATCAATTACTTTCACTGAAATGATATTCTACAGAAAAAAAGTAATAAACCTAAGTACAGACACACAATGACAGAATGGAAACAATAAAAACAAAGCACGGTGAAAATGAGACCAGATTTCTGTTCAGGAAATTGAAGCAGTAATGACATTATGTGCAAATTGGAATAAAATTAATGCAACAGCTTTCAAAGGCTGATTCAGTGCTCAATATTAGATTTTTTGTTCAGAGGGGAAGGAAGGCTGCTTTTGTCCCTAGGCTTACAGATATAAATCCTTGGAGCTTTAGCTGAGAGCTCTGGGGCACTGCTCATTTTCCACTGTATGCTTTGCTCTAGGTTCAGAGGCTGCATGTCTAATCTAGTGATCAGATTTCTGGAATGAAGGGAGTGTAAAGCTTTAAATGAATTCACTGCACATCTTGGCCAGTACAGGGAAACAAAGAAAATTCAGTCATTGTCCTAGTACACAAGAAAAAATAGCAATAAATTGTGAAAGTCACTCTTCTATCTGATGTTGTGAACTGCTGAGTTTTAAGTATTATAAAAAAAAATCAGCTCCATGGTATCCAGTGTTTTAGTGGAATAGGTGCTGAAATGAATCTAATAAGGCAAACAATGTGCACACACATGGGTTGCACATGGCTGTTGCTATACTGGTGAAGTATTTAACAGGTTCACCTATATTACCCCCAAGGTATCAGCCAATCATGACATCAAGCACCATACAACTTGGTTTAAAGTTAACTTTGCAAAATTAGAGCTCAGTGCTCCAACTACCCTTTCTCATTATTTCACATAGCTGAACATACATCAGCAGCAGGATCCCCCAAACAGTGCTATCGAAGGGGGTCATCAAACACCCACAGACTATATGCAGCTTGATTTCTACTGCTGGTTGTAACAATTCTACAAGTCTTTTGTGTTTCTTTAAAATCACCAGGATTGCTGCAGCTGGTGCTAAGTGACTTCAGAACTTCTGCACAAGCCATTGCTCATTGATGTGGCTGCATGAGCTGGCATCCTCCCTGGAGTGCACCATGACTGGGAGAAGGACCAGAGGGCAGACTGAGCAAACGAGTTGATAGAAGAGGGCTTTTAGCAGGATGCTGTATCTGCCATGGGTGTTCAGTGAGCAATTCTTCCAACTGAACCTCAGTGAGAAACACTGTGAGCTCTGAACACTAGCAAAAACATCCCCACTGATACATGTTACCTGCTCCAGCTATAACTGCAATCTTGACACAGGGAAAGGACTCCATTGTCAATGGCTATCCAGGTCACTGTAGCCATGAACCTTTAAGCAGCAGGATTCAACCAGCCTGGAGCTGGAGATATTTTCAAAGCTTCCCATTGTAGAAAGAAGATCCCTGTTACTCTTGACTCAATAGAAGCTGAACACCCTTCGTCCTCTTTTGCCAGAGAGCACAGATGCGGTGAGCATGCTGATTCCAAAAGATTGCAGTCTTCATTATGGAAAGGGGCCTTTTGCTGCAGCCAGGTGTTGCATTTCAGCTTGGGAAAATTTCACAACCATGAAAAGTTCTAACTCCATAATTCCCAGCTGGAATGTAGCAATGCACAAGGCAACAACCTGGCCAATATCCTAGACACTGCCAGTCATCATCACGCCTTCACTCTTCAGCATTCTGCTGTGCCATTTGTATTTAAGCCAAAAAAATGTGGCTGCTGGGCAATAAACGTCATCCACTGATGACATGGCTCTTGACTCAAATCATTCATCCATGGAAAATACAGATGTGGCAAATACCAAGCTGCCACATAAAATGACATAAAACAGGCCATGGGAGTGCTGAAGTAACAAGTCTGCTGCCTGGATTATTGTGGGGAAGCCCTGCAGTGAATATTAGTGGACATAATGATTCCTGGTGATCTGATGGTATGTCAAACAACTTCCCCCTCTTTAGGGCTCAACTCATGAGACAGCCATACAGTGAGCAGCTATAAAACAGGAGGAAGAGTGGGAGGAGTAGGAGGAGGAGAATGAAGAGGAAGGGAGGAGACAATAGAGAGAGCTCCTTTCTGACTGAGTCATTCAGGAACTCCAGTGAGAAACAAATTAACACAGCCCTAATTCTCTATTTGCCAGTGGTTCCCTCTTTCCCCTTTCCTCTGTTACGGACCACCATAGTGTCTGCTTGGCCCCAATGCAAAAGCAACAGTCAACAAAAATAAACATTAACACCAAGTTTATAAATCAAACGATGCCCTAGTGCATATAATCAAAATTGTATATTGCTCTAGTGACTGTCCTCCATGTGTGTTTGCCCGTTCTGTCACACCCATGCAGAGTTATTTCAGAATAACTGGTGGAAGGCTGCTGCTGTACTTGGAGAATGGTCTTGAGCAGCTCTGCCACCCTCTCAGCATGAGAGGTTGGCTGGACTCATTGACTAGCAGACAGCGGTATGGGCATGGTTGGAATGACATCTCAAGAAAGGCAACAGATATTTGTGTTCCCTGAAATCGCTGCCATTCCCCTGTGGCAGCACCTCAATAATTCAAGTAATCTGTTGGAAGTCAAATTTCTGGACTGCAAGTCCTTTTGAACGCATGCATCAGCCATAATTGCAACATAGCAGCAAGTCGACTTTGTATGACTAAAGTATGAGCTTATCTGCTTTTCTGTAATGGAAGCTGTGACATTAATCATCAGGGTAGTTTTAGTCTAGTATTATAATGGAGTTGGCCACCACTTCCATGCGAGGAATAATGGGATCCTCTGCTATATTGAGGTGGACTCCTTCAGGCTCTTTGATTCACCAAATAGGTTTTCTGGGTGGCTTGCCTTCGCATCGAGTATTTCATCGTGAGTGCCCATCACTATTTTCTATAGGCTTCCCCAGTCATGTCCATATCTGATCTGCATTAGAACACATTGCAATCTTGTCTTTTGGGGAGCTAGCACTCTGATATTGCCTCTGGCTTGATTCAAGCCACCTGTGTCCAGTGATTGGCCAGATCTCTCCACTCAGTGTCAGTTTCTGAGCTGGTGGCTGAGATGGGTAAGCAAATGGACAGCACAGTTAGCGCTGGATTCATGCAGCTATTGGGTATCCCAAAGTTGGACAACTGTCTGGATGGGATCAACTAGTATGGGTTAATTGCATATTACAATCAGCAAACCCTATTTCAGGGACGATGCAGTTCAGCTCCCATACATCTAATGGCAATAGAGGCTAGTCAGCAAAACTTAAATGACAAAATGTTGTGCTACAGGCAAGCACAATATAAGGTCACTTTGAGAATCTACTTTTCCTATTGGTTCTCCCTCGGCTGACCTTTTGATTAATTAACTCCCTCTCATATTTAATCATTAACCTGGAATTTGCTTGACAGGAGCACATGTCATGTTAGTTCATGGCGTAGGACACAGTCACCCTCATAAACTACGTAACTTAATTTACAGAATGACTCATTTCCAAAGTTGTTTTCATTCTGAAGTTGTGTGTAAGGAGATGCACAGTATTGTTCACAAAGTCACTGAAATCTTGGTTGCTCTGTCACTTAACTCCATGTGAGGTCTTTCCCCATCTCACCAATAACTTCAAATAAAAGGTCTGTTGATTATAGATTTAAAATTGACAATTGACTTCAAATCAATTGTCCTTTGCAGAAGAGAATTCCACAAACTTCTGACACATTCTTAGTCAGTAGAAATATTTCCTGACCACTCCTGGATGTGAAACTCTATTTTTTAGATTATATTCCTTCTCTTAGGCTTCTCAACACAGTAGGATAATTTGTTTGGGAGAGAGGACACATGTTCTATGTTCTATAATTTATTATGCAGACTATTGATGCTGCTTGACTATTTTGACAGAATTTTGAAAGTAGAAGATTTTGAATTCCATTAGATCTCCTTGGTGAATAGTCTTTAGTTTAGGATCTAATTCTAATGAGGTAATCACTGAATCTCACTTAAACACTCTGATGGGATAAAGTGTTTGCTTCATTCAGATTCACACAACAAAATCCACCAGTTCTGATGAAGGGTCTTCCTCCTGAAACATGAACAGTTTCTCTTTTCACAGATGCTGCCTGACCTGCTGAGTGTATCCAGCATTTTCTGCTTTACTTTCAGATTTCCAGCAACCACGGTTTTATTTTAAATCCACCAGTTGTTCAGTTTACATACACATGTCACTTACCTTTCTGGAGGGCTGGTAGGAGGGAAATCGGGAACTGTTTTTGCTTAATAAGATCCCATTCTCTGTAGTTCTGGGAGGGACGATGCTCATAAAGGGAGGCTGGTTCTTTAGGATACCTGACACACAGAGACGTGCCACCTCCTTCAAAGCCTTCAGCTGGGATTCCTGAGACAATGAAGATCACACACTGATTAGATCCCATCAAACCATTCAATCAGAATCTTTTGAACTTGGATGAAAGATCAGGGCACAGAAGAGGAAGCTGCAAACAGAAAAGACAGTTCAAGTTTAACCCTATTTAATTATTTGTTAATTTGATTGCATTTTTATATACAATAACTCTTGTGCTCTATTGCTTAGTTTTCATAACTTAAATTGAACAGTTAGCAAATGTTCAGAATCAAAGAAAACAACTTTGAATGAACAGGTGGATGTTACAGCCTGTGACTACTAAAATAGTGGCAGCAAATTTCAGCACAGTGAGTGAAAATGGTAAGAAATCTGGTGCAGAATCCTTTTCCTCTTGGATATTATCTGTTACTGGCATCAATAAAGTAGTTCTCATGTAGAATTTGCACAATTAACTGCCAACTGCTTCATCATGATGTTCTTTTTGAAGTGTGTCTGCTGGATGTAAGGTCAGATGTAGACAAATTCACCTTTGGTCACCTCTGTGGAATGTGTAATATAAAGGCAGCTGCAAAGTCACACTGCACCAAGGCAGTGGGTTCCATTGACATCAGGGCATCTGAATTTCAGAAGTGAGAAACAACTGAGGATCAGTTTCTCCTCCAGTTGTGCTGTGATTGGAAATAAGGAACTGTTAGACAAAATATTGTGACCTTTAATGAAAACTATTGGACTAGATGAGCTGGAAATAAAATTCCTGCAGGGCTGGACTGTCCTGGACCCAGGCTTCTGCCCAGGCTCACCTTCCTCTCACACTTGTTTCAGAAGCTGAAGGCTGAAAGGCCTGATCCAGAGAGGCATTGCATGAGACAGAATAGGCTCCAAGCAGTGAGTAGGCCTCAGGGAGCAATCCTGAACTCCAGCCTTTAAACTGTGTTAAATGATTCTGATAATCAGAGATATGTAAAAATTATTCAAATAGATTGAAATAATATTATAAAAGCTCAATAGTACATTAAAAACACATTGAATCTTCAACAAATAATGAGAAACAGCAAAATAAAATAAGTGAAGCATTTATAATTTTCTCCAGAAAAAAAATGGGGTCACCATTCCCGTGGCAACACTCCCAGGAAGTAGCTGAGGGCCAGATGTGAAGTGTATTCAACTCATGTCTTCAGTAATTCACTGCTTCAACTCTGGGCTCAGTAGCAAGTTCAGCGGGAGTGCAGACAGTTGGATGTGATGGCAATGACCTTCAGGATGTCTCAGACTTCCACATCAGGCTTTGGAAACATTGGTCAGCATGATTCAACTCTTGTAAAATGCTTCTCAAATATCATACAATATAATAATTGAGAAAGTTGAATGAAATTTTGGCAACAGAAGATATAATTATCTCTTAAAGCTGTTAAAAGAAAGGAGGGAATGAAAATGGTATCAGGTCTGACATGTTAATAGTTCTATGTCTAATTAGCTATTTCTCTCCTGGTTTTCTTTCTTTGTGATGTATACATCCTTCCCCAGATTTTCTCCCCCTGCCTCATTGGAGCCAGAAACACAGTCAGGTGCAGAATCTTTTAATTTCTCCCTGGTAGCCGATTCAACAAAGTAGGTAGTCACATGTAAATTATGTAACAATGAAGTGAAATACAGAAAATGCTGGAAACACTCAGCAGATCCAGCAGTATCAGTGGAAAAAGAAACAGAGTTCATGCCTTTGACCTGAAAAGTTAACCCTATTTCGCTTTCCACAGATGCTGCCTGATCTGCTGAGTGTTTCCAACATTTTCTGTTTTTATGTCAGATTTCCAGCATCTGCAATTTTATGATTTTCATTGACAATGTAGTGAGCTGACTTCTGCCATGTGTTTTGCATTTGCTCATACTATATGTTGGACACCATGGGCACCTCTTAGATGTTGGCATATAGCCTTCAAAGATCTATGGAGAGGCCTCAGCACTTAAACCAAAGAGGTGACTGCTCAAATATTTTTAAAAGTATAACCCTTGATTGGAAGGAGATATGTTTCTGCAAAATCTAGGAGACAGCTACCTTGTACTTCCTCCTGCAGAATCTCTTTTTTCTTGCCATAGCAGATCTCCAACCCCAGTGTGATGTATTCCCTCAGTGATAGATAGGGAGCTCACCGCTAGTGTTTAGATATGCCTGGGCCACCAGGTTGATCACATCTTGTGTGGGACCATATCCATGGTTCCTACCTCACTTTCAGGAGCTCCAGTCAAAAAGCTTAGACATTGTGACAAGAAGATGGACTCAGTGGGCCAAATGGTCTCCTTACATACTGTAACAATTCTACGAAGGTGTGGTAGCTGTGGTACTCCCAGACCACTATCAGTGCCACTTCTAATTACTCACCTCTAGATCCTAAGAATCAATTTTGAGTTTTATTATTGCTCCCAGTGGGGCTGTAACATGGCCTTTATTTAGTGTCTGTTTGGTGTTTATTTGGGCCTACATCATAGCTGAACTTGGATTTCTCCCCAGTTTGAGAGAAGTCAATATCTACCAACTTCACCTGCTGATTTCATTTCCATAACTCATTTCCTATATATTGCAGTTGCAATTTTGCCATTATGGTCTCTGTTCACATTATGTTTCATAGACAGAAGAAAAACATTATGGAGATTAACTTCTCTTAAAGGAAGAATTTTTCGAACCTTTGAGAATAGTTCCTTTTTCCCAACCTACCACCTTAAACATTTATTCCCTTCATTGCCATTGCACAGTGAGTGCAGTGTATTCCATCTGCAAGAAGCAGTGCAGCAATTTGCCCAGGCTTCCTTGATAGTACCTCCACATCTAAAACTTCTTCCACTTAAAAGGACAAAGGCATGGGCCTGTAATATCTTCAGTGTTCTTTCTATTATTCTTTAGCCTGATTTGAAAATGTTCGAGCTGTGTCAAAAAATATCTTATCTAAAACTTATTGATATCTTCACCACATGGTCTGAAACTGCAGTGGTTGAAGATGGTGGCTCAGCCTCAAGGGCAATTGGAGTGGGAAACAAATACTGGCCTTGCCAGCAAAGTCACAAAGTCATGATGAATTCTAAATGTTTAAAATATGGGAATTGTTCAGGAATTGCTTGCGAAATATCAAACAAAATATCAAAAATGCACTGAATTTGGCTTGCATTGAACAACAAGGTATTGGTATATTTATTAAACACACACTTGCATACATTTTCACAGTAGGAAAATACAATGTCCGTTTGTGAAACAGAAACAAATAATAAATTAAGGAGAGTTTATTGGATTTACCGTAAATAACAAAACGATAGTGTGGAAAATAATGAAACTTAAAATAAATACATTTCTGAAAACTGATGGTTTCCACCCAGTGACTTAAAAAAGCATAGTTTAGAAAATCTCAGAAATACTGGTCATAATCTTTCAAAGACTTTTTAATTCAGGAGTTGTTGGACTGGACAATGCCATTGTTAGTTTAGAAGAGTGGAAGACAAGATTCCATAGCTGCAGGCATATGGGTTTAAGATCAGTTGTAAAAATCCTTCTTGAATATATAAAAATGAAGATATTTTCCCACTGGTGTGGATATTAAGAAATTAGAGGTAGGTCTTTCAAGGCTAAAATCAGGAAGCAGAAATGCTTGTAGAAGCCTGGACCTCTCTCTCAAAAAAAACCATGGATCTTAGTATTCTTCAATAAATGATATTAAAATATCTGGATAAAAGGAATGAAAAGAGAATTGAAATATAGAAAATCCACATGTAATTTTGTAACACAACAGATGGTCTGAAAAATCTAATCCTGTTTCTCAAGTTGCTCTGCTTTGGAAGAGCAAAAATTTCCTCCTACTCAATCTTGGCATTGACTTTGAACAATGCTATAGTATCTATTCCCTGTTCACTTAATCTTTTTCATTTTTTGGCAACCAGATGAAATTGAACTAAAAACTTGGTGCCATATTTGGCCCCAAGATGAGGATCCAACCATATGTTTACATCATTAGTAAGACCACTCTTTCAAACTTTTGTAACATTCCAAGACTCCAACCCGCCTCAGCACCCATGTAAGTCTTTGTTACTCTTCAGCTCAACTCTTCCAATACACTTCTGACTGCCCTCCCAGATTCTACTCTCCTTAAACTTAAGCTTATCCAAAACTCAATTGCCCATACTCTTGCTTGCACAAGTCTCATTCATTTATCATCTCCTGTACTCACTCACCTAAATTTTCTCCCACTTAAACAATGAGTTACTGCTCTTTGATTTTAACACATGCCCCAGCCTTGACCTGCCCTATTTCTGTCACATTGACTAGCCTATCTGAGATATCCACTCTTTTGATTCTGACACCTTTAATTTCCTGATTTAATTGCTTATGGCGGCCATAAATTCTGATGTTCCCTGCTTAAACATCCCTGCATCTCCATTTCTATTATTGTTTAAAAGATACTATTTTAGAGTCTACCATTTTTGCCAAGCCTTAATATCTCCTTATGTGGCTCAGTGCCAAATTCTATTTGACAACACCCCTGTGCAGTGCCTTGAGCTGTCTTACAATACAAAATAAATAACAACAAAAACTCTGGTTTCCTCCCACATTCCAAAGACATACAGGTTAGGGAGTTGTGGGCATGCTATGTTGGCGCCGGAAGCGTGGCGACACTTGCGGGCTGCCCCCCAGAACACCACGCAAAAAATGCATTTCACTGTGTGTCTCGATGTACATGTGACTAATAAAGATCTTATCTTATTTCTTGCTGTTATGTTACTTTACTTTGTTTCAAAGCTGGTGGCAAGAATCACTAACCATATTATAACAAGAGTGATACCTTGGTCATTAGATTATCCAAAAGATATGACCTGATTATCTGCCAAAACATTGGCCAGTTAGAAGCAACTGTGAAAAGGTTGCTAGTCTTCAGGTCATGACTGGCTGATATATCACTATTTTTTTATATAGCTTTAATCAGTTAATGTTGTTTTTCTATTCTTTTAATACATGTAAATGTGATTATTTTTGCCATGCCCTCGGAATATGGAACACAACAAAAATGCCCTCCTTGCACAGGAAATTTGCATTGTGGTTTCCTGCAAGATGGTTAAACAAATACTTGCTGATCCAATGACACTGCTATTTATTGAATCATTATGAACTTTCGGTGAAAAACAAATATATAAAGCCATTGTAATTAACATTGCCTGATGCTGCAAATCAATGTTTATCACTAAGAATGTGGATTCTGTTTCTTTTTATGTGTTGCAGAGCACAGGATAAATCTGTAGAAGTCAGAAGTTCTTAATGCATGTTCTGTAAAAAGCAAAATGCATAGGGTTTTGTTTAGATTACTCCACTTTAGAATTTAGAAAATGGTCTCTAAGTTTGTCCACGGTGAGAAAAGGCTGCAGTCTGCTTGTCTTACATTAGCAGACCAGCAGTCTGTGTATTTCCAGGCCAATATATGGATGGTCCTGGGAAGGTTCAAATGCTGAATCATTGTGAGCTCACTAACGTTACCACTATTGTAGCACTTAAGAAACTAGTTCCTATGACCTGGTTCTATATACTGCCCCAGAGCCCTTTACTTGGTTAACAAAAATCTGACCAAACTTGATTTAAAATTAGCAATTGAAAGCATGCTTCTTTTGCTTTTGAAATCTTGAGAAACCTTGCTTGAATTTTTTAGGTTATGTTTTCCAGTTCCTAGATTCCTCAACCAGCAGAAATGGTTTCACTCTATCTAATCTATTGATTCCCCTGAACATCTTAATGAATTTACTTTTAATTTTCTAAATATCATTGAATACTACTACCCTTGTATATGTTGGCCTTAGATGAACTGTAGGCAAATGTCCGAGCAAATCATCATGATTTATTTGCTTTTGGTTACCTTTAATATGTTCCCTATGGCATTTTAAAGATTGTAGCTGATTAATAGCTTTAAATATCACAATATCTGCAGCCATGCCAAGTGTCTGCTCAATACATAATATACATTTCAGTATAAGTTACAATTGAACTCAAAACTCCTGTGTCTGATATACCTTGTAAATTGTTTTGTCCAAAGTAAGAATTGGTGCTGCGTTCTTCCAATACAATTCCTGTATAAATGTCACTGAAAGTTGAAAACAATAGGTTTTGTGCTTGGAGCTGAAATCCTTTGGTAGGATGCACAATTTGTAGGCTTTAATGAATTTCTGTCTGCATTGCCTCTGTTCCGCATAATCTTTCCTTGTGGCAAGAACAACTACAGTTTTAAAGTGCTGGGACAAGTAATTCTGCAGGTCACCAATAAATGGAAGGTAGTGAGCAGAAGGGCAGGTTGATCAGTAAATATGATCCAATTTTTTACTGTCCCTTGTAGAATAATTTGTTCTCCTATGCAACACTGTTGATGTTTGAAACAGAATTATCTTTTACTGAATATATTTTAGTTGGGGGTAAAAAGCAGCTTGGAAATAAAGGCAACTTGGAATTTCCCACACATCACTGCAGCATGATCACTTGAACCCATGGTAGTTTTACCAGTAAGTCTCTTTACCAGTGAAAACTAGTGAAAGTTTAGAGTCAAGGGATGTGGTATTGAAGCAAAAGAGGTGAGTCTTCATTTCATAGTGTCATGGGCAAGTTAAAATACAAGCAATCTTTTTTTAAAGTGTAATCTTAGCTGTAATATAGGTAATATGGCAGACAATTAGTATGCTTAAGGGTTCAACAACAATATGGTAATAACCAGATTATCATTTTTTAATGGTATTGTTTAGCATTGAATATTGGCCTTTGTTTTGTGGATTGGTGCCAAGGGAGGTTTCATATTCAAAATGCAGACGGAACCTCAGTTCAAAGGATGGAACCTCTGACAGTGTGGTTTTTGTTCCCCCAGTGGAGAGCCAGTGTGTGTACTCGAGCTTTGTAAGTGGACTCAAAGCCATTAGCTTCTGATGTGAGGCAAGAATGTTATCACTAAGCTGAAGTTGGCACCCGGCAGCACAGATTTCAGTCATTTATCTTTGTGCTGCCTTGAAATTTCAATGGCATTCTTAGTAACTTGCCACTTTTCCTTGTGCAGGTTGTGCTAAATATTAAAATCATTATAAATGCTAGGAAATAAAATCAAACAATTTCACATCATAATTAACAGCAGCAGTGTATAAATATAAAGGGTCTTTGGCATTCTAAGACATCAAGGTTCTTCATAAGATGATTATCAAATAAAATTTGACACTAAGCCACATAAAGAGACATGAAGGCAGTCGATCAAAAGCTTGATGAAAGTGCCGGGCTTTAAGGGGAGATTTAAAAGAGGAAAAGGTCACAGAGTTCGAAATGCCCAGGGAAAGGAGCATCAGCAGTACTTCTCAACCCACCACATCCACCAGCTAGAAAGGGAAATAAAGCAAATGTACTGGAACACCATTACCTACAGGTTTCCCTTCTAAACTGCGCACTTTCCTGACTTGGAAATCCATCAGCATATCTTCATCATCACTGGAGTTAAAATTTGGAACTCCTTTCCCAATGAGAATGTGGGGTGTATTTTCGGCAGTGCTTGAAGGAGCAGCCTTCATGAGGGGAATTAGGAATGGGCAATAAATGTCTTGCCAGTAATTCCCATTTGCAGGAAATTAATTATAAAAAAGGAGTGAATTCCAGACTTAGGATCTCTGCAGGTGAACATTGTAGAAAAAGCAGAAATGTTGTAGAATGCTTTCAGAAAAATATTAAGTTTCACAGAGGTAAGGAAAATCATTGCACTCATTCATGAAATTCCTGTCACCTTATCACCTTCCGTCTTTTCCAATTCCTGTTTAGCTGCCAGCAGTTTGCGTTCAAGATCAGTCAGTTGCTGTGCCTGAATGGAAAAAAAAGATACGATAAGTTCCAGTGTACAATAGTAAGAACAACATGAGTGCATACTCAAAATCTACCCTATGTGCAATAGATGGTTACTGCACAGCTGATGGAAAGGTCTTTGATATATTAATAAACCTTTTAGCTAGCAATAGATTGACTTTAATATCACTCCACGTAAGGTGCTGCATATTAAGTTTGAATATATTGGTCTATTACAAGATCTGTAAAGTTCAGAAGATGGCACATTAACCTCAGGTGAGAAAGTCACCCGCAACTCATTTTTTGTTCATCCATCTTGTGTGATCTTGAAGGCCTCTCATTGGAGTATGAAGCACAGCTGTGTTAATAACTTCCCAAATCCTTCCATGCCAAAGAAAATATTACCTCCCTGATGGACAACAACATCCAGAGTCAGACAGCCCTGGCATTTTGCAGCAGTGACCAGCACAGGATATTAGAGTGCATTAGCTTTAGTGAACAGGAAGGGCTTTCAGAGGTGCATTCATACAGTACTTAAAATAAATTTCTGGCTAACCTATTGAAAGTTACACTATGTAGGTGAGAAGTTTCTAAGATGTTCAGTAGTAAACTTTATCGGTAAGATTATAATTTAAAATATTCTGACCCTGTCTCCTGGGGTAGCAAACATTTTCCTTACAAACCATCCACCCAAAACCTCTTGAATTTAAAATTGGAGCTCTCAAATTTCTCCAAGTCTCTACTTTCATGTATTAACCTCCTCAATCTTCTTCATACATCCTTCAATGCTCAAGTGCCTCTCTTGTGTCAGTACTCAAGGTGACATCAGAAAGATAATCAGTTTATTGGTTTAGCTTTATGCTACAACAGATTGTCATGAATGTAAGACTCTGGAGTCTTTTCAGCTTCATGCTTTATTTGTTTCAAGTGAATAATAGAAAGGCAAATTGGGTTGGTGTATAAAGATTAAGCAGCACAATGCCAACTGCTTCTCAAACCTCCCACTTCAAATTGACATCCTCATTGATTTCTTAGTTCTTCACATTTTGTTATGTATTGATACAATCATCAACCTGAGTAAACTATTGATTTAATACTTTCAGGTTTTATCAGAAAAGAAAGTTAATTTATATTTTTGTAAATACAGTTTAAACTACAAAATCACCAGTGAGGTAAAAACTGTCTCATCCTATCAGCCTTCCCCACATATGCAGCCTGGACAAGAATCCCTCCTTTGACATCTCCCTCCACCCAGTTCACCTCACACCCATCCCTCATCCATGAAGTCCAGTCTTTGACCAAACTTTATGATAAGCAATTGTAAAAAATAAATAGCTATAACATAGTTTTCTATTTTTAAGTAAGCCCGCTCTTTAAAATAAATCAACCAATTAATTGCCAAAAAAGGAAACTAAAATTAAGTTACTTCCATTTTGAAAATAACACTTCTATATAACATGAATAAATTCAGAAATAACTATATTTAGTTTGGGTTTATTAAGAAACTATTAAAACACCCTTGTTTAAAAGTCTGCACATTTTTTTGTGTGACATTCAAATATTTTCAATAAACTTTTGTTTTTACATATTAAACAAGAGTTCAATATGTAAAAACAAGAGTTATTGAAAATATTTGAATGTCAGAAAGAATGTAAAGAAGGATAGTGGGACGTAATATGATAGAAAATAGTTACATCTCCAATATCTTGGCGTGAATACATCTGAGACTGATGATACTTAACCCAAGCTTTCTGCGACTGAAAAACTGCTGCTTGGAACAATTTTCTTCAGTGTTCAAATCATTTAGTAAACAATAACTTATGAAGCTAAATTGTACTTAATGTGGTACTTATTGAACCCAAATTGGCAATAATCAGAGACTAAAATCTGCATATTTAACACCAGAGTTGAAGGAGATCTATGATGCATCCAAAACATTCTATACAGTGATATCACTTCAAACAAAAATGCAATTACAGTTACAAGACAAAGTGGGGGCTGTTACCAAACTTTTCTGAAATTCATACATTTGATATTTATGTATTCCATTTCAATATATTTGTAAAAGTAACATTGGCTGAATCTTCTCCTGTACAGCTTATTCCACTAGATCTGTGTGACATATACACAACCAGTGACTGATGTTGAGTGCCAGATATTACATTCCTCCAGCACTGAGATTCTTCAATTTTAGAATTGCAAAAGTCTATCCAAATGTACATGCTGTCACTGTGGGCAATCCCCATGTCATAGAAAACAAAAGGCTTTAGTCATTGTTTAAAAATTAAGTTTCCTACAGGAACCTTTAAGAATCACCTTTAGTGATTCCTTTGCTAATGTAATGTTATTTAATAATAATAGACCAGAAGGGAGAAGAATGATCCTTAGATTATGTTGAATAGCCCAATAATGTTAGTGGGAATGATTTTCAGCTTCAACAGACATACTATAGAGAGGAGAAAATAGCTAACATTAAATAAATATGTATCCAAATGAGTATCCTGGATTATACATGTGAATATGAAATAAGATCAGGATCCCACTCTGTTGTGAGGCCTGGTACATTGATGCTTGCCTTCTGCCCGAGATGATTTGGATGGAATGATGCCAAATTTTGTGAACCTCTGATATAAAGGAACTGAGCTAAAACAGACAGCAGTGGGAAACATTTTTAAATGACCCGTTTTGAATAAATTCACAATAAAATTAACTTGCAGTAGTCAGTGACAGCTGATGGTAATTCTTAACTGGACCTCACTCTGCTTAACAAATATACACAGCATTGTTTTCTCAATAGGCCATTTTTGATTGAATTACTCAGAATGTAACTGCACTGTGTAATGAATTGACCTGTACGATCAGTATGCAAGACAAGTTTTTCACTGTACCTCGGTACAAGGGGAATAATAATCCAATACCAGTACCAAAATATGCTGCTTTCATTCAGATATTATGTGTTGTAGAATACATTATCATGAGCCATAGAGCACTACAGCATAAAAACAGGCCTTTCAGCCCATCTAGTCCATGCTGCCTGATCTTCTGCCTAGTCTCATCTACCTGCACCCGGACCATATCCCTCCAAACCCCTCCCATCCATATACCTGTCCAAACTTCTCTTAAATGTTACAATTGAACCCACATCCACCACTTCCACTGGCGGCTCACTCCACACTCATGCCACCCTCTAAGTGAAGAAGTTTCCCCTCAGATTCCCCTTAAATATTTCACCTTTCACCCTAAACCTATGTCCTCTAGTTCTAGTCTCACCCAACCTTAGGGGAAAAAGCCTACATGCATTCACCCTATCAACACCCCTCATAATTTTGTATACCTCTATAAGATCTCCCCTCATACTCTTGCGCTCCAGGGAATAAAGTCTTAACCTATTCAGCCTTTCCCTATAACACGGATCCTCAAGTCTTGGCAACATCCTTGTAATTTTTTTCTGCACTCTTTCAAGCTTATTGATATATTTCCTGTAGGTAGGTGACCAGAACTGAATACAATACTCCAAATTCGGCATCACCAACATCTTGTACAACTTCAACATAACATCCCAACTCCTGTACTCAGTGCCCTGATTTATGAAAGCCAAAGTGCCAAAAGCTCTCTTTACAACCCTGTCTACCTGTGACGCCACTTTCATGAGAGTAACTATTTTACTTCATTTTAAAATTGTGGACTTAATAATTGTCCTGAACCAAAAACACTGCAAAAGGAACCATTATTAGCAGAACCACTGCAGTTTAAAGAGGTGGCTTACCATCATCTTTTCAAAGGCAATCAGGGGTGAGAAAAATCGGAAAACAAAAAAAATGCAAACACTGTAAATCTGAAATAAAAATAGAAATGCTAGTCGGGCAGGATCTGTGGGAAGAGAAACAAAGTCAAGGATTCCGGTTTATGGCCTTTCACCTGTTCTTTCTCCTTTGGCACATCCTAATCTGCTGAGTATTTCTAGCATTTTCTGTTTTTAGGTAAGGAATGGGCAGTATTTGTTGGCTAAAGGTGTCGATATTCTGCAAATGATTTTTAAAAAATGTTCAGACTTTAATTTAACATGCAGTAAGTGATGCTGATTAATACGTTATTTTAAATTGTCTTATAGAAAATTCATGCTTCCCAGATGACCGATGCATTAGAAGTGTGTGTGTATGTGAAGAGTGTGCGTGTCTATGTAGAGAGTATGCATGTGTGCGTGTAAGGAAGGGAGATAGGAGAGAGGTCAGGGTTTCCATTATTTAAATATGGTCATTTATTTATATACTTAAAGGATTGCTGAAAATAGCCACATCCAATTAAATGTACTTATCCATGTATAAGCATTGTATTATTTTGAAGGATATCAAAGTGAATCAGTAGCTTAATTTAAAAGTAGGATTGAGGAGAATTTGTAGATTTTATATAGATAAATCTGAATTTGATATTATTGACTTTGATATTCTTCATGTAGCAGATCAAGCTCATAGAAATAATCATTAATTATTCACAGGCTAGGGATCCAAATAATGCATTAATTAGTTAATTATTATTTAATAAGATGTGGATGAGGAACTTCCATTCAATATTTATAGTTTTTTTAAATGTTGGGATATGGACATTTATAAGAAATACTTGCAGGGTTGGAATGAGGGCAAGGCTGACAGGATTAGGGATCCTGGCGACACCAATTGACAAGGGACATTGAGACTTTGGTCAGGGAAAAGGAGGCTGCAGGCCATTGAGCCATACATCAGTGGAAGGAAAGTTACTGGAGGGGATTCTGAGGGACAGAATTTATTTTCACTTGGAAAGGCAAGGACTGATTAAGGATAGTCAGTATGGCTTTGTGCATGGGAATCATGTCTCACAAATTTGACTGAGGTTTTTGCGGAAGAGACCAAGGGGATTGATGAGGGCAGGCAGTAGGTGCTGTCTATGTGGATTTTGGCAAGGTCTTTGACAAGGTCTCCAGTGGTAGGCTGGGCAAGAAGGATCCAGGGTGAGGTAGCAAAACTGGCCTAGCAGTAGAAGGCAGAGGGTATTAATGGAGGGTTGCTTGTCAGATTGGAGACCTATAACCAGTATTTTGCTGCTGGGGTCATATATATTAATAATTTGGAAAAGAATGTAGGTGGCATAATTAGTAAGTTTGTAGATGACACCAAATGTGGTGGTATATTGGACAGTGAAGTTAACAACAGGATCTAAATCAACTGGCAAAGTGGGCAAGTGAATGGCTGATGAAATTTAACTCAGACAAATATGAAGTGATGTATTATGGGAAGTTAAACCAGGCCAGGACATACACAGTGAATAGCAGGGCCTTGGGGAGCGTTATTGAACAAATAACTAATTGCAGATAATCTGCTGAAATAGAATGACATTTAAAGCTTGCAGGTTGTAGAAGTCAGGACACTAATTTAGACTGTGGTGTTTTGTTTGCATAAAGGCAGATAGCCTGGAACAGAACAAGTGCATTCAATCTGTCAGGAACATGCCAAGGAAGTATGGTACTTGAAATGTGAGAAGTAGAGTACTGATTAAGAGATCGAAAACAAAGGAGGAGTTGGGTCATCCAGAAGGTCAGTTTGCTGAAATAAGCAAGATTTGTGACAGATTTCTAGACAACTAATAATAGGGACCCATTCAAGGAATAGTTCAGTTTGTGAAAGAGTAAACAGGGACAATAAGCAATGGTTTAACCTGCAAAGAAGAGAGGAGGGTAGTAATAAATGAAACAAAACATATTTTGGAAAGGAACAGGGGTAAAGTAGCTTTTGAAGTTGGTGCTTAGCAGGTAATTTTGAAGAAAATTAGTGTATAAAGAATGGGGTTAGTGAGAGAAAGGGACCAAGTGTAACCAGAAGGAAGGGAACCAGCAGTTAGCAGGACACAACAGGAGGACAAGGCATCTGCCACCACTGTCATTCAGAGGGCAAACTTTTGAATTTCAAGGAATGGACTGTGACTATTTTCCTTGTTAAATATCACTTCTTTGTGCTGGATGCTTACTTAATAAATCTGTTGTGCTTACAACTAATATACAGTATCTGTACCCAGAGGTGTTTGTTGTAGTTATGAGCAAGTCTCTTGAACTAGATTAAATAAAGTATAAATTAGTAAATCTCACAGTAGTGCCCTTGATAAGACTTCTCCAGCAACTGAAACCAGGTACTATTGGTAGAATAAAACAAGGGTCAACTCTTGATCATCAGTTGATCCTTGTAGAGTGTTAGTTATGCCGTGTGGTAGTGTCTCTTTAAAGCACACCAAGATGTTGACTGAGGGTCTTTAGGGAGATTTTAAAGTTAAGGTGAGGAAGAAGAGTGAGGATGTCACTGATGGAGGAGAACCTGAGTCCCAGAATATCTTTCCAGGATGAAGTGATTTTCACTGGGGAACAGGTCAATGATAAGAAGCAGTAACCAGACTGGGAATGATCTTGAAGATGCACTCCTTGCACATTGTGCTGAGAGATATTATGGCATTACCCTTGCTCTTGATTTCAGAGCAGGAGGGAAGGATATCAGAGTTATAGAATGCCAAGTCACTCAGATGGCTGCCATTATTGCAAGTAACAACGTATACATATGATTCGGGTTGGCTCAGCATAGCAGAATCTCGAGAAAGCAAGTCTCGAGTAAATACGGTTCCTAAAAAATTAATGACTACTTGCCCAGATAGTTAGAGGATTCACAGGGGATGTCAAGAGAAGCTCTCCAGCATGTTCAAAGAGAGACAGATCACAGGTGGTGCCACACTGTTATTCAACAGTTGGTTAGGCAGGTGGATAAACAAGGTGCAATTGTAGAGTCAGTGACCATGGGAAACCTCATGTTGATCATAGCATAGAAACTGATAAACCTAGTCGAAATATATATATGCTCCTTCACGGCTTTGCTCTACATTAATTCTTCCACTCATGCTGATATGAATGAAGAGGTAGTCACACATATAGAGAAAACCTCTTATGTTGAGAGCATGCTGATTGATCACCAACTACAGGAAACCCAGTGTGTGTAATGAATAGGACTCAATTAGTTTCTATCATCTGTTAGAATGAGAGACCCTGCCCCCACCAAATACAGCAGCAGAAGTATCTCTCCCACGAGTCCCATGGGCAGATGCATGCATACAGTTCTAATTATGAGGGTATTTTGAGTTACAGGCCTATGTCCAACAGTTAGGACCAATAACCCCACAAGTCTATATTTGTCATTATAAACTGCTTTGGGAATAGATGATGAAAACTTAGGAAAAAAGTTGCATCAAACAAAACAAGGTCCCCACCATTCATCCACAGTGCTGGGGAAATAACTTATACTTAACTTATAGGATGATACAAGGATATCCCAGTGAGATTCTTTCACAGAGGAAACATAAAGTTGCTCTTTATAAAAGGTGCTTTTTAAGAACATACAGTTAATGTTGAAGACTGCCTTACCACTACTCAGAATTCACCTTGGATCAAACTCCTATGAGATACAACCAGTGAATTTGCTAAAAGTCAATGTTAGGGACTGCAGAAAGAGAAACCTGTTAACCTAGCAGAAGGACCTTGCACCCTTCCATCTGTGCCAAGCCTTAAGAGATTAGCAGTGTTTGAATTGTGCTAAGATTGGATATATTGCCAAAGAGTGCAAGGATAATCCACGTTCTGTCATAAATCTGAGTTAAAAAGTGAGTAAATTGGAAGCTGCTAGTTTTAGTTGATGTGAGAGTGTTTAAAGTTCTCCATTCATTTTATTATTTAAACCTATAAAAAGCTATTATTATTATTTTCTAAAGTTGTTTCACTGCATAGGACTAATTCTGTGAAGGAATTCTTTTTTAGCCTGCGTGATGGAACAATTTTGCACGTTCCTGAGGTACTGAGGGCGATCTGACAGAAGATAACTATCAAACCTTTCAATCTCCAAACATATTTGATTTTGTTTTTATTTCCTTAGGATATTTCAAGCAATATCTCTGAAACAGACTGTCTGTTCATTAACAGACAGTTAATGTTGTTGTGGGATCTTGCTTTGCAAGAATTGTTCACTATATTTTCTAATTTACAATGTACTTCAAAAATACCATTTAGACTGCAATTTAAGAGCTGCTGAAACCAATAGAGATACTCTGTAAATGCAAATCTATCTTTTTCTTACCCCTGTGAATAATATTAGAGATAGTGAATGGAGCACTCCAGTAAGTTGACATTGATGCTCATGTCAGACACTTCTACATCAGTTATAATACAAGAAAGATTTGAGCCAAGTTTGCTATATCCTACACAATGATGAGCATTGTTCCAAAGGCCAAAAGGTCTCATCCTGATGAATTTTCTATTGAGCTTAACTGTTGTCTTTTGTACCTTCTCTGAATTGATGCAGCTAGTTTGTGCCAGATTATAGACAGTCGTCTTCTGTGATGTGTGCCAACTATGATCTGGTGAAACAGTGGCAGACTTTTCATGTCAGATCCCATCAATTATTCTGTCAGTCTTTATTGAATTCAAGCTCAAACCACAAGAAGAAGAAAAGCAGCTCCAAAAACACTCAAGACGCTTTGCACTATCCAGGACAAAAACACCCCATTTGATCTGTACTCCATTCACCATCCTGTGACCCATCTACAAAGTTTGCTGCACTAACTCACCAAGCCTACTCCGTCAATACCTCCTAAAACTACGACCTCTATCACCAAGAAGAACAAGGGCAGCAGGTACATGGAAACACCACTACCTGCAAATTCTCCTCCAAGTTATACACTTTGTTCACATGGAAATATATTAATATTCCTTTATCGTCACTAAATATAAATCTTGAAACTCCTTATTAAACTATACGATGGATGTACTTTGACCAGAAACACTTCAATGGTTAAAGAAGATAGATCAACATTATCATCTCAAGGGCAATTGGCAACAGACAGTAAATGTTCATATTCTTCAACATTCTTATGTTCTTATTAAAGCAGGCACTAAGGTAAAAGATCAGCCAAGGTCTCACTGTATGGTGAACCAGGCAAAAGGGGCTGAATGTTCTACTCTTATATTTCATACATTCTTGTAAAACTAATTTAAAAAAATACCTATTTCACCATTAAATTAACCCATTGTTTTAAATATCAAGAATGGGAAAGGGTTTAATATGTGATAAAGGGTGCAAATTACTTATAAACAGGTGGGAAAATAGGTTATGAGCAGGACACCAAGAGTCTCCAAAGGCCTATTGGTGGTAAAGTAAGCATGCAAACAATGACAGATGGGTGTAAGGAGCAGAAATGTGAGGTTTTCAGTTTTGCAGGAAGAACAGAAAACCTGTGAAATATTGGTATTCAGAGGAATCTGAGTGTACAACAAGCTCATAAAGTTATCAATTAGGTACAGCAAGTAATTAAAAAAATAAATGAAATATTGGCCATAATTACAAGAGGGCAGGAGTACTGAAAATTCTCTTTTACACAGAACTGTGTGGGGCATTAGTGAGACTATACCTGTAGCACTGACTACAGTTTTGATCTCCTTATTTAAGAAAAGATATACATGCCTCGACATGCAGCACATATTCACTGCAATGAGAGGATATTCTGAGGAAAGTCTGCATAGAAGGGGAGGTGATTTCATTGAACTTACCTGGAATTGAGAGAGCTTGACTGGCCAGAAGCTGTGAAGATGTTTTTCCGGATATGACTGTCAAGAATTAAGGGATGCAGTCTCAGAATAAGGGGTCAACTATTTAAGATGGAGATGAGGAGGAATTTCTTCTCCCCGACAGCTCTTTACCCCAGATATTTTGGATACTGAGTTGTTAAGTACAATCAAAGCTGATATGGATAGATTTTTGGACTAGGTTTTTGGGATATGGGCATAAGGCAGGAAATGCAGATGAGCCTTTTACCTTATTGTGGTGGAACAGATTTGAGGGACCACAAGCCCTATCCTTCTTTTTTCTTAGTTCGTTCTTAGGTAGAAAAATGGTGTAAAGTCACATGCATCACATCAAACTTTCCAATTGCAGCATGCCAACCTTCTCCCTTCCCCAAGCTGATAACACCATTCAAAATGTCATAAGATTTTTGCCTGAAGAGCTTTTTATTCAACTCTTTGATTCTTATCGTTTGTTGTTGCAGACATTTTATGACTTGCTGCCTTGCCAATAGACCAAAGGCTGAAGACAAATTAATTGAATTTTTAAGGCACAACTGTAGATGTTGAAGTTGTTGCTATTTTAAACTCAAATTATGACATATCTGCTGGATGCTTTGCTGCTGCCTGCTCATGTATGAATGCATGTATTGAATGGAATATGCACATTTTCTGAGAAGATTGCTCTTTTTCAATAAAAGTATGTAATGTCACTGACTGGGAATGACTGGACTAAGCAGTACTTCTCTAAAGCATATAAGCTCAGCTATAACATCTTTCCTAATACAAAGTTCATCTTTAATTTAGCAAAGGCACGACACTTTAATCAGTACTGCTCTGCAACACTCAAGAAACTTGACCCTATCCAGGACACACCAGTCCATCCATCAGTCTCTTTCCATCAGTGGTACACTATAAGGTACTTTGAGGAGCTTGACAGCAGCTCCCAAACCCATGACTCCTACGGAGAAGGTCAAGGGAAGCATGTGAAGTGGGAACGCCACCACCTCCAAGTTCTCTTCTGAGTTATAGACCAACTTAACTTGGAAATATATTGTTCCTGCATCATCATTGAGTCCTAATTCCTGAATCTCCTCACCCAACAGCATTATGAGATTACCTTCATGCAAGGACTCCAGTGATCCAGGAAGAGGTCTTACCACCAATTTCTCAAAGATACTTGGGGAAATGCAATATATGCTGGCCCTTGCCAGCAAAACCCAGCTCCCATAAAAACAATGAAAACAGTATAGTTAAATATGCTTTGCCACTAGTTTGATTAATTTATTGGCTGTCCCTCTCTCGTTTACTTTCTGCAGTGTTCTGCCAGGTAGTCATAAACAGGCAAACAGATATTTGCCTAAGATAAAAAAACCCATTGTCCTTAACTGGTTTGGTTTAAATGTCCTCTGCAGTTTAGGCAATTAATTACAGTTAATAACATCAGCATTTCTGGTGACACTCACATCCCTAAAATGAATCATATATATTAATGGGGATAGGGATGTGGATACTTAAAGGTTCCAAAAAATGGTGTAAGAAGCTTAATATGTGTTCAAGAACATATGGATAGAGAAACAGGAAAAGTCTGACCCCTCATCTTGGTTTGGGAATTAATTGGGGCACATCTTCCTCTCTCTGTTGTGATTCCTCTTAAAGGTCTATAATGTTTCAAGGCATGTGACAAAATGATGAATGTTAAGCATTTAGTGAATTAATTTTTTTATGCAAATTATTTTGAGTAGAGGAAACTAAATTAGCCTGAAGCCATCTGGTACCTAAAGGCAAGTTAATGGAGAAAGCTATGGAAGGGAGAGATTATTCCATAGGGTAATATTTTCTATCGTCTTGGAAGCAATTTTTATCAAATTCAGAATCATGATGTATGTGACATTCTGTTATAAGCTAAACAACAGACTAGACTTCCAACAACTCCAAATGGAGCAGTATTGATTATTTGTTGCTATGGATACACTTGAATGGAAACTATTTGGGCCCATGCCAATATCTCAGGCACACAGGACTCTCAGTAAACTGAGCTAAAATTTGAACATTATATATCCTTTTTTTTCTTTGGGATTAAACTTTGCCCAAAATTATTATTTTTATTCTTAAATAAGTGGCTGATCAGTTCCCGTTCTGTGCAAGTGCCTGAATACGTGAGCATCCATGCGTGCTATAATCTGGACAAACATACGTAGGGATTATTTCTTTACCTGCTGCTAAATATTGTTCACATGAATTCATGTAGAACCACTCAACTATATAAAAAGTAATTAATGTGATTGATGGAGTAATTTGGCCTATAAGAACAATATTTACCCACGTAATACTGAGCTCTTCACTTTCCATTTATGTCTATTTGTACTTGATAGATAATTATAATTTACAGTCTTTGTTGCATTTTCTTTTTCTGATTAGTGAAATCTCTGTCAATAAGTTATACATTGCTTAGACAACCATGCATTAGTTGGCAATACTGGAAAGCCAATCATGTAATGCTGATGCAGTACTTGGAGCAGAAATTGAAAGAATTGGTATTGCCAACACTCCAACACTGCAAGTTTATTTTTAATGACTATGAATGTACTCATTGTTGTTTCTGCTCTATTGTCATGGCTTCTTGGGAAGTGCAATGGAAACTTTGTTTCTGGGCTCAGAAGATCCACTGTTTTTTTCTTTAAATGATATTTGATTTTAACAGTAATGGACTCTGAACAATCCACTGTAGATTCACTGACCTTTCTCTCCCGTGTCAGTGATAGAATTATATGACTAAAGAGGTCAATGCATGCATCTTTATGTTAATCCCAGCAGTAATCTTGTGGTTTACCAGACATCAGTGATTATCACACACCTGCATGCCTCAGAAACATGGACCAACTACAACAAACACCAGCAGAGAAGTGGTGAGGTTCTGCACAAAATCCTCCAAATCCATTGGCAACATAAGTGAACCAACATCCTCTTCCAGGCCTACATCCCCAGCATCAAGGCCTTAATAATATTTAGTCAGCTACAATGTGCAGTCAATTGCATGTGCAGGCCCAACATTGAACTTTCAAAATTAGCATGACGCTCTGAACTGTGCCACAACAAATAATGGTCAGAACACTTTATGGATGTTCTCAAAACTTCCTAAAAAATTGTAACATCCTCATCTACTCATGGAAACACTGGCCTGTGGCCCACTAAAATGGAGGAACACCTGAGAAGCAACTAAGAAACTCCATTCACCAGGAGCACGTGAAGCTCAGCAAAAATAATGCAGGGAGTGCGCTACCTCCGAAAACCCCACTCATTCATCCCATCACTCACATTCTGCCGACCTCACATAGGTCTCACGTGGAACTTTCAATCACCAGAATCCATACACCTGGAATGGAAGCAAGTCAACCTTGACTCGGTGGAATTGTTCTTTGAAAGAGTGATCCAATTAGTCCCACTCCCCTTTTCTTTCACTTTTATCTTTATTCCCCTTTTCAAATATTTATTTAATTCCCTTTTGAAAAATTCTGATTGAATTTGGCTCCATCACCAAGTTCTACCACTGACATCCCTTCCATGGATTCACAGGGTGTTATCTCCTGGAAGGTTTCATACTTCTCCTGTGTGTGTATAAATACTTTTATTTTTCTTTCCTTTGTCCAAAATTCTTTTTGCAATTTCTATAGCCAGTTCATACTTGCTGGCTGAAATAAAATAAAATAATGTGTGGAAACATTCTGCAAGTCAGGCAACATCTGTGGAAGGAGAAAAGTTAATGTTTCAAATCAAACCAGTTCTGACTTGACATGTTAATTCTGTTTCTCTTTGATAGAGCCATACAATTAATTCCACGTCTTCATTCCTTCTCCATAACCCTGCATTTCTTTTCCTCACCAAACTTTTATCCAAATTTCTTTTAAAAGTTTCTATAGCCTTTCCTTCCAACACTATTTCACCCAGTGGATTCCAAACCAAAACAATTGTCTTGATTTTAAAAAAATCCTCATATAGTGAGGAATTTCAGATTTCTTTTTGAGTCTATGAGCAGAAATATTAACTCTGTTTCTCTTTCTGAAGATGCTGCCTGACCTGCTGAGTGTTTCCAGCATTTTCTGTTTTTACCCCTTATGTAGTCCTTACCTTTTTGATAATAATCTGTGTTCTCTGTTTGACCTTTCTGACACTGAAAATGGTTTCTCTTTATCTGCTCATGTGTGTGCCTGTGTGTGCATGTGTGGGTGCATGTGTGTGTGTGTGTGTGTGTGTGTGTTGTGCGCGTGTGTCACTGACATGGATTTTATTTTGTTATGCAGATAAGACTCATTGCCAATCCATAACAGGCAATACTGGTTCACATTTTGCCCCATCAGTTCCAATTTAACAATCTGATGAACAATGGATACATAGTGAGAAGTGCTCTTGACCTCCAGTACCTTCCATACCTCTGTGGTCATATTTCTCATGTTTTCTTATGGCATAGGAGACTATTCAGCCCACTGAGTACATGCTGGCCCTCAGAGTATTCCCTGCTATACATTCTCTCTCATATGACCATCAACTTCCCCACCGGGTTTCTCCTGCTATTCAACAATTTCAGGGATAATTCACAGTAGCCAATTAACCTCCTAGCATGTCTTTGAGATATGGGAAGAAACGGGGTAAACTGATGCATTCACAGGGAAAATTGCAATCTTCACTCCTCCACTCCTTGTCCTAAACCAGGATCAAATCCAGGTTTCTGGAGCTGTGCAGCAACAACACTATCTGCTGCACTACTGCGGCTGCCTCATGCACAGGTGCAAAGTCCAGAATGCATTCGTGTGTGCTCTGCAGCTTCTATCAGCACAATTAGGACCAATGTAAGTTTACTGCTAGAATGGAGGTAAAACAGCATAATTAATATTGTAAAAGATTGGTAGTAGGTGGTTTAAAGGAGGGAAACATAAATTAAGTTACTTACATCTTCAGTGGAAGTAAATGGTGTTATAAAATTAGACCAGATGCCTGTGCCCTTTAATATCAGTCATCTGTAAGATTTTTACATCATGACAGGGATGTGTGGTTGTGGTGATTTTTCTGAGCAATGTCTCCACAAAAGAACTCACTTAGCACTTTATCATTATAAAACATCCCAACAAATAGTGACAGCAGTAGCCAATCTGCTGGGAAACTGCAGAAAGTACTTGAAAGTCAACCCTCTGCACTGACAAACCCATGGATAATATTGCTGGAGAGTGACTCATCTTCCATAAAAAGATCAAGTACTGAATGCTGTCTTATGTCTTCTGAAAATCAAGTGAAATTGTGATAAATACCCATAATGAAGGTCATTAGCACATTCAGGCTCATTTTTCTCATCTGCGTGAGCCTTTCCTGCAATTGTTCTCCATACCCAAAGTATGGAGTAAATCACTTTTTATGTGTTCTTGACTAGATTTCTAAATTTGCTTTTTGCCTGTTTGAACCTTTGCTCTTTTGTCCTACATTCAGAGCTGGTTTTGAAATAATAATCTGGGTTCCTGTTGCTGTAAAATGTCTTAAACACGTTAACATGTATTTGCCATTTGTCAGTCAATTTTAAGGTTAAACTTTCACCAACTTTTCCTCATAAGCATTCTGACTTTAGAGATAAGTCTCCTGGATTTTCCCTGAATCACACCTATTATTCAAATGTTTTGCTTCTGCCTGAGTGATCAATACTGAACAATGTGCTTCACTATTCAAGCTGAAATATGACTAAAGGACTGTGCAGATCCAGAATGATATCATACTCTACTGGTTCAGCAATAATGAATGGCAGCCATCCTCTGATTCAATTTCTCTCTTAATGAACATGAGTTGATTTGTTTGACATGGCTAGATACAGTGCTTCTGTAGAGAATTTATGTTTGGAGGGAGCAATGGGTGAAATATTGACACCACAATGCTGTTGTCTTTACCTCTGCCTTGCACTCTTTCAAGATCAGTTCCATAATTGGAAGAACAAAATTACTTGGTAATCGCTATATTGGCTAATAGTAACAATAAAGGCAATCATTGAATAAGTTCTTCAAGTTCTCATCAAGCCGAGCAAAGTCAGTGTCAAAATTCTAAGCACCTTACACTTTCCATTTCAAATACTATGTATCAGCATTGAGCACCCTTAGGTCAGATAGGGACTTCACATTAAGAATGTAGACACAAGAGGCTACAGATGCTGGAATCTGGAGCAAAAAAAACAAACTGCTGGAGGAACTCAGCAAGTCAAGCTGCATCTGTGGAGGGAAAGCGATGTTCAATGTTTCAGGTCGAGACCCCGCCACAGGATGCCAGGTCTCAACCCAAAACGTTGACCATCCCTTTGCCTCCATAGATACTCTGGACAAACCGAGTTCCTCCAGCAGTTTGTTTGTTACCTGAAGTATATGCTTTGCTCATGATATAAGAGCATTTGTTATTGCAACGGTTTGGCAATTTTCTTCATCCCCCTTATCAGCTCACTCATGCCTGTCTTATTTAGCTCTAAACTTTTGTGCACATCCACTAAAAACTAGATTGTGATATCTTGTATTTCCTTAAGGTGGAAAAAATTCCCTTACGTTTGGTTTGATTTTTAGATTCACACTGAATTTTAGGCAATTGTACCACTCCGTTCTCATTTAACCTAACACTGGTGACATCTTTTAAATATTCTTCCTATAGAAATGGGGTAATTGAAGAGATTTTTTTTCTTTTACCAATGGGATAAAATTTATCTCATGACCAACCCTAAGTACAGGACATTTGGTTATAAACTTACTAAAAGTAGTAGCCAGGACGATGGCAATTATTTCTTAAATTTCCTCAAGGATCCTAAGCAAATACTTGTGCCGTGTTAACATAAAATTTCCCCATTATACCCGCCTAACTTACCATTCAAATACAATATGGCATCTTTACCATGCCTAGAACTTCCACAGTCTTCACTGTGAAACCAAGGTCAAAAGTTAATTCAACATAATTTTCATTACTTAATTCTCAGTAATAGTTTTTACCATTCTTTCATGGGTCAACTAAATAAACAAACCTTGAGACATAACGGTTTCAGTTTTTAATTGCCAGGATTTTGTGGTGGTGATGACAGCAAAGCTCTTGTCATTCACTTTAATTACTCTGTGAAACTGACAATAGATTTTGGATTTCCACACTTTGCAGTTTAATTACAATGGATTCAGATCCCCGGCATAGACTGCACCAATTATAACCTTCTCCCCTGCAAGCAAGGGAAAATTATTAGAATTGAAGTGAATCCAAGCTCTGTCAAGTTCCACTGAAGTAAAAGCCCTGAAATTCTCACACTTTGTTGTGTTAAATCTAAGAGAATTTTAAGATGGTACGTTAGGTCACTGTGACTGATAAGCAATGTGTCTGGTTCCAAACAACTGCAGTCACCTATGTGTATTGGAATTTCCATACATAAAATGGCAAAATAATAAAATATATGTTTATATTTTTAGATGTTATTTATGATATTTCTGCTTCTAGTTAATATTCCAATCTTTATTTATACCTCTGTAATGTATTTTAAAGTTAGTTAGAAATTGTGCTTTCTGCAATTTTGTTTACTGGCAAAGAGTGCTCAGCTGATCTACATTATCACACTTGATATGTCCCAGGGCAGAGGTTTTTCAACCTGTGGTCCGCCAAAGACGTAGCTTACTTGCTTGCTCCAGTTTTCCACTATTCAGAAAATTGGCCATATCTATTCTATCTGTTATAGGCGACAATCTTAGAAACTCAGACGGTGTTCCCTTCTGGTAAGCTGCCGCTTAATATTCGATTTGTGTAGTCAGAGTAGTCAGTAGTGTTCACTACTCATTACTATTCTGTTGTGCACTGTAGTGTTAGCGAGACTAAGTGACGTTGTTGGTGTGCCTTAATAATATTGCTTACTTACCGTGCATTTACGCCACAGGGACGTCACTGTTAAACGAAAAGTGTGCAAGCATGTAAATTTTAGATTAGTTTTGATCATTTTGTTTATCAGTAATAGTAATTAAACTGTCCAGTGTGTATTGCTGAGTATGGAGAAATTCTGAAGAGAAAAGCTGACCAGAAACCGGAAGATTCTGATGATGAAGGGGATAAGGGTGACCAAAAGAGAAAACAACGCAAGTACGATCCAGAGTACATTTCACATGATTTCATCGCAGTGGGGACAAATGCGGACCAACATCTCTGTGTTGTGTGTTTGCAAACACTGTCCAACGATGCAATGAAACCAGTGAAATTGAAACGCCATTTAACAACAGTGCATCCAGATATTGCCAGTAAGACAAAGGAATATTTTGAGTGGCAAAAGGAACTGTACCTCAAGCAGAAAGGCAAATGACAGCCTGCGCCACTGTAAGTGAGAAGGTTCTGCGCCGCATACAAATAGCACATTCCAGAAAGCCTCACACAACTGGAGAAGAGCTTATACTGCCTGCAGCAGTAGATATGTGCGAAGTTGTACTGGGAAAAGAATCCAGTCAAAAACTGAAAGCCATTCACTGTCTGATAACACAGGAAGCAGAAGAATTGGTGATATGGCAGAAGATATACAGAGCCAGCTGATAGCACGTTCTCAGCAAGTCAGATTTGCGATTCAGCTCGATGAAAGTACTGATGTTGCCAGTGCTGCACAGTTGTTGGATTATGTTCGATATTGCTGGGAAGGAGAGGCTTTGGAAGACTTTTTGTTTTGCAAGGTGCTCCCAGGGCGTACAACCGGTGAAGAACTTTTCCGTGTGCTTGACACTTTTTTTGTACAATCGGCATTGGTGTGGACACAATGTATTGGAGTATGCACGGATGGTGCTGCCGCAATGACGGGACGGAAGTCAGGTCTAGTCGCACGAGTGAAAGAAATAGCTCCACATGTAGCAGCAACCTACTGCATGATCAACCGTGAGGCTATGGCTACAAAGGATATGGATGAAAATTTTGCGGATGTGTTTTCCACGTGCATTAAAATCGTTAACTTTATCAAAGCCAGGCCGCTCAATCATCATTTGTTTGAAAACATATGCCGCAAATGGAAGCCGAGCATAAGCATCTGTTGCTACATACAGAAGTCAGGTGGCTGTCACGAGGCCGTGTTGTGCAGCGTGTATATGAATTGTGAGATGAACTACTCATTTTTCTAAATGAGCATAATGGATCATTGGCACAGTTCTTGACAGATGAGACGTGGGTTGCCAGATTAGCTTACCTTGCAGATATTTTCAACATTTTGAACAGCCTAAATCTATTATTGCAAGGACCTGGCTCAAATGTTCTGAAAACGCATGACAAAATCAATGCCTTCCAGAAAAACTCTGTATCTGGAAGGGAAGATGCGAGAAAGGCGTCTATGATAGGTTTCCGTTGCTGGCTGACTCTCTGACAGTGAACGAGACTAAGACAGAGGCCATTGCGAGGACCGTTTTGAACTATATTCAACAGCTGTCACATTATTTCCATGAGTATTTTGGCGACGATGACACGAGCATGTTTGATTTGATTTGAAATCCGTTTGAATGCATGCTTACTGATTTAACTTGATGTGAACAAGAAGAATTGGCTGAACTGTCATCTGACAGGACTTTGCGCTTGCAGTTCAACCGAATGTCACTGTTGTCATTCTGGACAGCATGTTCCCAGGAGTATTCACTGCTGTCCAGCAAAGCCGTCAATGTTCTGTTACCATTTGCAACCACTTACTTGTGCAAAATAGCATTTTCTGCAGTCACTGCCATGAAAACCAAATACAGACCAAGACTGAATATTGAGGATGACATACGCGTATGTTTGTCGCACATACCGCCACGTTTGGACAAACTCTTCAGTGCAAAACAGGCACAACCTTCACATTGAACTGAACACTGAAAGACAACATTGGTAATTATCGGTGATTGAAATAGTCATTATTTCAATAGGGCCTATGTTCAGTAATTTAAGTGTTGTATGAATGAAGTATCGATTGTTTGATTTTGTGGGCTTTCTAACAAGGACATGTTCTGGGGGCCACAGCATGATAAAGGTTGAAAACCACTGTCCCAGGGGATCCTTTGAACTGATGCCTGCCAGCAACACACTTTGGAAGATGGGAAGCTCTTGTTGGATCTTTGTCGGCAGAGATGTCCAGAGCCATTGACTAATAATGGCCACACAATCTGGATTAATATCTAAAACTATTCTACTCGCTGCAAGAAAATAACCCGACTACTTCATAAAAATACAAGTGAAATGTTGGATTCTGGAAATCAGAAATTAAAACACAAAATGCTGGAACTATTTTGCAGATAAGTTAGCAACATATGTCAAAATTTATAATGCTGACACAAATAATTCAATGATCATTAGTGTGTTGTTATGTGTTATTATGTAGTTATAATAAAGAACTACAGTTCCCAGTAGGCAATGCAAGGGGTCACATGGGGGAACAGGAAGTGGCTGTAAAAAGAGAGGGAAAGCAAGCCAGGCTGGTGTTGGTTAATAAAATGTTCAGATGTTAAACCCACGCAAAGTTTGTCTCTTGATGAAGAACAAACATAACGTGGTGTCAGTAGTTGGAGTGAGGTCTGAACAGGGAGAGTAGATGAATACTGTATGCAATTGAGAAAGAGACTCAGTGAGTAAGAAAATAAAGCTGTAATAAGATGGAGAAAAAGCCGGCCGGCGTGGCGAGGGAGCACATCGTTCCTGAAGTTCAGCAGTCACCGGATTTGCCGAGAGAGATTCAGGCGAGAGGCCAAGATTTCCTATTATGGATAAGCTAAGTCCTCCCATGCCTATGCAGTTTACTGACAATCTAACCGATAATTGTAAAAACACTTCAAACAACGGTTCAACATATATTTAGATGCTAGTGGAACAGGAGGGAATGATGAAATATTGACAGTGTCTATTTTTCTGCACGGGATCGGCGAAGATGCTTTGGACATCTATAACAGCTTTCAAATTGATGTGAGACAGCTTTTGAGTTGGGCAGTTGCGCACTTTGATGAAAAAATCTGAGAAGTATTTTATTCCAAGTAAAAACATCACATTTGAGAGATATAATTTTTTTTCCTGTGACCAGAAACAAGGTGTTAGCTTTGACCAATACATAGCAGAGCTTCACACACTGAGTAAGTCTTGTGAATTTGGAGATTTGAGAAACTCACTAGTTAAAGACAGAATAGTTTGTGGAATTCCAGATAATAGACTCAGAGAAAGACTGTTGCATAAAAAAGATTGAAACAAGTGCTTTACGTGACAAGGAATGTCAATTTGAAATTAAATAAAGAGAAACGTGAGTTTGATGTTAAGACACTGATCTTCATAGGAGATGTCATATCTGAAGAGGGAGTGAAGCCTGACCCAAGAAAGACGTCAGCCATTGAAAACATAGAGAGGCCCCAAAACAAAGAGGAGGTGAGACGTTTCTTAGGGATGGTGACTTACCTGGCTAAGTTCATCCCTCAACTGTCAACAGTGTCAGCATCACTTAGATCACCCCTTGAGCAACAAAATGAATGGATTTGGTCTCATCAGCAAGAAGAGTGTCTCCAGATGTTGAAAGGGATCCTAACTGAAAAGCCCATGCTGAAGTTTTATGATCCGGAAAGATGCATCAGGATATCAGCTGGTGCATCCCAGCACAGCCTTGGATCAGTACTACTGCAGCAGCATGATGGCACATGACAACCTGTGGCCTATGCATCAGGGACTTTAACAAGTGCGGAAGCCAACTATGCACAGATAGAGAAAGAGCTTCTCGCCATTACATATGCAGGTGAAAGGTTTCATCAGTACATCTATGGGCAAACTATTGAAGTGGAGACAGACCATAAACCATTGGTCTCAATTATGTCCAAACCACTGAATGACTGTCCCATGAGGATACAGCGCATGTTGATAAGGCTGCAGGAATATGCTGTGAAGATGATCTACACACCAGGAAAATATATGTTTGCTGCTGATGCTCTGTCTCGAACAGTCGACAAGACAGAAAAGAGTGACCAACAGGTTAATGCAGATATACGGGCCTATGTTGACATGATTGTCACCCCTCTTCCAGTATCTCCGGATAGAACAGAGCAGATTAGGAAAGCAGCAGAGGTAGATGAAACAACAAAAGTACACAATGATACAATACGGAAAGGATGGCCAGCAGCAAAGGATGACTGCCCAATGTGTATTCGAGATTATTGGGCGTGCAGAGCTGAACTGTCAGTAGTGAAAGATATGGTTTTCAAAGGGAACAGGTTTGTGATTCCAGTGTCACTATCCAGGGAGATGCTCCGGAAGATACACGAAGGGCATCTTGGGGAGGAAAAATATAAACGTAGAGCACGTGAAGTGATGTACTGGCCAAGAATGAACCAAGATGTCAGCCAGACCACTGCTTTATGTGAAATATGCCTTACCTACAGACCAAAGCAGCAAGCAGAATCACTTAGACCACACCCTGTACCAGACAGGCCATATTTCAAAGTTGGAGTGGATTTGTTTGACTGTAATGGGAAGAGCCATATTGTTGTAACAGACTACTTTTGCAATTACCCAGAGGTTGCGACACTGCAATCAACGTCCAGCAAAACAGTCATCACATTCCTGAAAGCTGTGTTTGCAAGGCATGGAGTTCCATGTGAAGTAGTATCAGACAATGGTCCACAATTTTCGAGCAATGAATTTGAAACCTTTGCCAATGTTTGGGGGTTTCAACATATAACCTCAAACCCACATCACCCAAAATCTAATGGCCTAACAGAGAGTTCAGTTAAGGTGGTGAAGGGCCTCATGAAGAAAGTGCAAAATGGACAAGAGGATTTCCACAGAAGTCTAATAATGTATAGAAGTGCGCCACTGCAAAACGGCCTTTCACCAGCCCAAATGCCGATGGGTCGACGCATATGCACTAACCTTCCAATACATGAAAACCTGTTGAACCTGAAGGAGCACACAAGGTCAAACAGGCTAAAGAGGAAGGGAAAGAAAAACAAAAACAGAATCACGACAAGACAACGAAAAGCCTACCAATCCTGAAGCCTGGGGATCAAGTGCGAATCCGAGATCATGATTCTGGCACATGATCCATGCAAGGAGTTGTGCAAGAGGAAGTAAATCCACATTCATACCAGATCCAGATGGAGCAGGGGACACCTCTGAGGAGGAACCGAGTGAATCTACAACCACAAGCTCCAACCAATGACTGTGACCCGTCCCCTGTCAGTACACCAAAGGGGCCAGCATATGGAGAAGATGAAGATGTGGACCAGAGTTCCCAGGAAAACACCAATAGTAATGCAGCAAATGAAAGCAACACACCTGCGAAAACAAGTACCAGACCAAAAAGGACCATTAAACCACCTCAGAGACTGACTGAAAGCTGCTGAGTGGACAAGGGTTCTTGGCAGGTTTATAAGGACAAAGTATTGTGTTTGTTTTTCTTTAAAGGGGGAAGATGTGTTATTATGTGTCATTATGTAGTTATAATAAAGAACTACAGTTCCCAGTAGGCAATGCAAGGGGTCGCATGGGGGAACAGGAAGTGGCTGTAAAAAGAGAGGGAAAGTAAGCCAGTCTGTTGTTGGTTAATAAAAATGTTTGGATGTTAAAGTTTGTCTCTTGATGAAGAACAAACATAACAATTAGCATTTTGAATCCAATGCAGTAAGCTTCCATGAATGTTTTCATATAATCTCTGGAAGTGGTTGTTGAACGTGGATTGTTTCCATTGGAAAATAAAACTCCATTGTTTTATATTGCTCTATTAGGAGAAAACTGCTCTACTTGTTTTCTTTCCAAACATTAAAATTATAATGATGTTCAGCTCCATTTCATATTATTAATTACTCAAATTAACTTCAATATTATATGGAGATGGGACTGCAAATCCATTAAAGGATACAAAATCCTTTATTATATAAGATATTTAAGTGAGAAAATAAAGCAAAAAAAAATTCTGGAAATACTCAGCTGATCAGGCAGGAACTATGGATTGAAACAAAGCTGGCTTTTCAGGTCGATGATCTTTCATTTGAAATTCCATCTGAGTCGTGATGGAACATTAACTCTGCTTCACTCTCCACGAATGTTGCCTGATTTGTTCATTATTCTCAGGATTTTTATCTTACTTCAGGTTTCCAGCATCTGTCATAATTTGCTTGATAGTGAAAGTTGGAAATGTCAAATACTAGAGGGCAGAGCTTTAAGGTGAGGGGGAATGTTTAAAGGAGGCAAGTTCTTTCACACAGAGCTGCCAGGGGAAGGTGGTGTAAGCTGATACGATAGCAATGTTTAAGAGGCATTTAGACACATACTGTACATGAACAGACATGGAATGGAGGGATTTGGACCATGTGCAGGCAATAAGATTAGTGTAAACTGGCATCATGGTTGGAACTGACATCGTGTTCCTGTGCTGTACTGTTTTATGTTCTATGCTCTAAATAATCAGCTGTTTTGGGTGTTGACAGTGAAAAGTAACTTCTCCAGAAATAATGACTGTGTTTCTTTCTGATCAGTTATTGTTTTACCACTTACAAGTTTTCATCCTCCATATTATTTGGAAATGATATTGAATCTGTGCTTGTTCAAAACTGAAAATATTAATAGTCTTATCATAATGTTACACATTACCTATGTAAATTATGCTGACTCAAGCAATTGTGGTCTCACCTTAAAAATCAAATCCTTCTTCCCATAGCGTAGCTCCTTAAGCTGTGACTGGATCCTTTTGGACTGCAGAAGCAAGATAAGAAGGGATGGAAAATATCAGCACTAATTTAAATGCCTAAAGATACTTTTAGCCTATTCAAGTGTACCTATCAAATCATTACAAATTAAACCTACCTCTTCTGCATGAATACCACACTGCTTGTTCCCAGAGAGAAGTTTGTTTTTCAGACTTTTATTCTGTGTAAGAGAATTACTTCATTATTTAAAATGTCTTAAATTATTAAAACATGCAATTAGAATAAATATTTTATGATCATTTTGCATAGGTTAAGTTATCGTTCCTGTGTTTTACAAATGAGGTAGGAACTTCATAGCTATTTTGTTAATTTTCTTTTTAGGTTCAAAATACGTGTCTGCCAAAATGTTTTTCTCATTTCTGCTTGATAGAGTTATATTGTATTTGTCTGATTGATTACCCTGAAGGTGTCTTTGCTGTCTGATTATAGTCAATGGACGCCACTTTTCTGTAATTCCATATCCACCTTATCCTCTTCGTACTATATAGCCCAACAATTCTGAATAGTTCAGCTTCGGATGAATTTTCGATAGGGTGGGCATTAAAAAAAAGCTTTCATTCTCAATTAGTTGCAACACTCCTGCAAATTAATTTAACAAGGGGAAAAAATCAACATTTTGATTTGCTTTGAGCGGTGAAAAGGAATCATCACTGACTTTCTATACAAAAAGTGAAGACCTTTTTGAATGATGAACAACTTCACATTCTTCGAACAATGAAGTGACAATTGTTATTGTATGTGTAACCACATTTTATAATTTCTGATCTAACCTTTCCCCCTTTCATCAGGTCCAGGGTTTTGATCTGAATTCAGCAGAGAAGAGGTAAGGGCACCTCCTCTATTATTCTGCCTACATCTTTTTAAACACATTAGCATTTGTTACTTTGCATGTGTGGTCACGACTATATCACTATGGTAACAAAAAGCTTAATTCCAGAAGAAATATCTAGCTGGTTCATACTTTGGTGTCTCATAATTTGTTCCAGCAGTAAATCTATCCTTGAGATGATATTCCTTCATGAAAAGATGACTTCGAAGAGCAAAATGCATGCAATTTAAATGAGGCAAAAAAAACTTTAGTTTCTCCAACTTCATAGTGTTTTTCATCAAAACTTTAGTTCCATTTGTTTGCTTGTTTAATTCTTCCATCAAAAACTCTGTGAATGAAGAAATCACATGATAGCAACACAACTGGATCAGACAAATCAATTTATAGGATCTGAACACCTCTAAGTGCTCAGGTCTGCCAACTAGTTTGCTGATAAAACTTCAAGAGATCATTGCTGATTTTACTGCATTACATTAATTGATCAAATAATTTGTGAACTATTTTATTTGTAACTGAACTTTGAGCTTTTTCCAGGCAAGTATTATTGTAAGAAAACTTATCATTTTTCATTATGGAAAGGTGTTTCTATTATGTTGTGAAATCATTTTAATCCTTTCCACATTGTAATTAAAAGCCACATTTGGAGAACAACTTCAGGACTTACATTTATTATTTTTTTCTTTCCCATATAATTGGGGAGGGGAGGCATTTGCCTTTGGAAGAATAGTGGCTGCTGGAAATACTCAACCCCATACACATTCTACTGGTGAACACAAATGGAGCCAGTTCCCTAGTAATTTGCATCTGTCCCCACAGTTGACTTTTCCTTCCCCATTTTGAAACTATACAAGAGGAGAATAGAGCCATGGGGTAAGAAAATGCATTGTGGGTTTAATTGGCCAATGGAAGGCAAAACAGCATCAACATAAATGGCTGAACTGAGCTGGATAAGCCTGCTGCCCACAATCCCTGCCCATCCACACTTACCTGGATCAGATACAGAAAGGCAATAACCTGACTGGACATACCAGGGAGGTGCCTAATGAGGCAGAGAGAGGTCTCAGGTGGGGTGCTGCTGAGACCCCAGCCCCAAATAATCCTATGGCCTTAGACAGGAGGCAACGCTGTTGTAGACACTTGCCTTCTGTAAAAACCCACAAGGCTTTTGTTTCTACTGTTTTTAAACATCTCTTCCTATCCCCACCCACCCCACCCACCCGGGACATTCTCTCTTCTCTCCTCTTCCATCGGGTAGAAGATACAGGAGCCTGAGGCCACGTACCACCAGACTTAAGGACAGCTTCTATCCCACTGTGATAAGACTATTGAGCGGTTCTGTTATACAATGAGATGGACTATGACCTCATGATTTACCTTGTTGTGACCTTGCACCTTATTGCACTGCACTTTCTCTGTAGCTGTGACACTTTGCTCTGTACTGTTATTGTTTTTACCTGCACTACATCAATGCACTCTGTACTAACTCAATGTAACTGCACTGTGTAATGAATTGACCTGTACGATCGGTTTGTAAGACAAGCTTTTCACTGTACCTCGGTACAAGTGACAATAATAAACCAATACCAAAACCAATACCCTACACTCCATGCCAAGAATCCACATTGAAGTGAATGGGTTCTCCCATCCGATGCCAGGTCTGACTGCCCTAGAATTGGAGAGGTGAATTCCTATTGAGGAGTCCAGTGATGGACAAAGTGACAGACACTGTCACCCAGTATCACTTGGTCTTACTACTGGTCCACATTAGTTCAGGATATCCTTGTCTGGAAGGGGAGAATGCAGGTGTTTGCCTTTACAGCAGCTGACCACAGCCAGCACAATCCAGCCTAATGAAAATATGCAGCAGAAAAATTCAGGAATCAATTATGTAAAGCTAATTTTTGGAATTTCCAATCAGGAATATGAACCCGTATCTAGCATAGATATAGGTTTATATGAATGCTGTTGTTTTACATGGAATTAAACAATATAATGAACTGTAACACGGGGACATGTCTGATGATTGAACATCAAGTTGAAACGTTAGTTTTATTTCTCTCCCCATAGGAACTGTCCTACTGACAGCTCCAGCATTTTCTGGTTTTTGTTTAAATTTCAGGTTTTGTGCATCGACAGCATGAGGCTTCTGGGCTGTAATATTAATAGCAGTTGGCTAGAAATAATTTTAAAAGGAACCTGGGAACAGATCACCCACAGTCTGATGAGGTGAATTTTCTGAATATGTGCTTCCCACTTGCAGTTTTGCTTACTGCAAATGCTTACCCAGTCCCTAATGAATAGCAAGATGCAATGATTTTTAAATGCAGGTATGACCTCCTTGCTCTGCTTCCTACATTGCATCTGGACCTATTGCGCACATTAAGTGGGTGGGCATGATTTCCATTTAATGTTTAGTTATGTTATCCTGCATCAGGGATGTCATTTCCAGTCAAGCAGAGATGAATCAATATTGTACTGGACAGTCAACTTGGATTATTCAGCCATTTTACATGTGGTTAAATGGGATCCTCTGTAAAAGGAATGATCAGACCCCTGTGTTTTTACTCTTGACCATGCTTCTTTATCCTTAAATGGAATGTATCATAGAATTTAAGGGATCCTTGGCTAATACTTGGGCAGCATGGTAGTGTAGCGGTTAGCGTAACACTATAACAGCACCAATGACCCGAGTTCAATTCCGGCCACTGTCTGTAAGGAGTTTGTATGTTCTCCCTGTGTCTGCGTGGGTTTCCTCTGGGTGCTCCAGTTTCCTCCCACATTCTAAAGATACCGGAAGTGCGGCGACACTTGTGGGCTGCCCCCAGAACACACAATGCAAAAGATGTATTTCACTGTGTGTTTTGATGTACATGTGACTAATAAAGATATCTTATCTACTGCTATAACCAGGTAGTGTGTTAAAAGGACAAGACTATACAAATGCACTCCAGATCTGCCAGTTGTGTCAGACGTGCATTCTACTTGCAGTTCTTGGCTCTCCTACAATTAACATGATATCTTCCAGTTTGTTAGTTATTAACAATGACAACTTAAGCGAAAAGTCCTGTACTTTTACAGGCCTTTCCAAGCACACTACCTCTAAGCCCTACCGAACAGGGACACACTAGTGAAAAATTAGGCCAGAATATGGACAAGCCAGGCATGGGCTGCATTCTGACAAAGCAGAGAAGGGCGAGTTGCTATTTGGGGCTGGAACTCCATGATCATGTTGTTGGAAAGGGCATAGAAGAAGGAGTATTTCTAGAATCAGCTGGGGTGTCTAAGCCTGAATCCCGAGAGGATGCCAGCATCCAGTAAGGCTATTCAGAGTGTACAAGTAGATCACAGCTACTCTGGAGAAACCACATGGCTGTTCTGTTGAATTGCCCAGTGCCAAAACTGCATCTGGTAGAATCCTTAGATATACTGACAATATTGCACAGACAAGGGTCATCAGCAGTAGTTTTCAGCTTGTGCAACCCACATTTGTTTGAAGTCTCTCTATCCTCTGTAATCAGATGTTTTAAAGCCAGTTGAATACAATTACAATGATCTAATTCTGATTATTTGGTTATGTTCAGATGGCTGGTGGCCATTTGTCTCATAATAAATCTGGTAATAAAGAAAAGCTCTTGTATTAATTTGAGGAAGAATAGTCCAAGCATATTTGATTAGTTGCCCATCTGGATCTGATAATTTATGTAACATATCAATAAAGCATGAGTGTAGAAAGCAGCAGTGAAACATCTTGCCAAAAAATACCCTGCAGTGTCAATAAATGTACTGACATTTTCATGAAAAGTATTAATCAGTGTTTAAAATTTGATTAACAGCAAGGATTTTGTTACAGATCTTTGTGGCTTTCCAGAAAATCATTTTGTTTTTAATTTTAACATTTAACATTTTTGAAATGCCAAGTAGAAAGACCAAATAAGATATAAATATGGAAGGCTGCACAATGACACATATAGAAATTTCAGTCTGTGTACCCAATAATAAAAGACAAGGGCAAAAGAAAAAAAAATGAATGACCCTCATTAAAGAGAATCATTTCAAATTAATATTGAGCTGTAAATACATTGCAGGCTAAATAAGGGGAGAGTGAGGTTTTGAAGTTCTTTGATAACAGATTGATGCATCAAAAGAGGAAGATGAAATGCATGGCTTTAATGGAAATAACTCTGTAAGCAATTCAACAAAGATACCATGTAAATGCCAAAGCGTTTCGCGTTTCTACACATTTCAAATTAGTTAATATTGCCTATTTTCAGGTCAAGAGTCTGAGTGTGGGTTTTTCAGAGTTGCAGCTCATTTATAGGACAAAAAGGTGTGGAAAATCATACAAATAAGGAAAGCGGAAAGGAAAGGAATGCAGTAGCTGGACATCTGAACCAAAACAAGAAAATTATAAAAAGCCGCAACCTGATCTGCTCAGTGCTTCCATCAGAAGTGAAAATCCATGCCAATAGCTAAGTAGGTAACACTGGGATAGCTGCAGCTCTGAAAGCCCATTACCATTTCTATATCTGTGTTTAGACTGATTCTGGTAGATTAGGTCAATGGCTCAAACAAATGGAACTGCTTAGCCTTTAAAGGAGAAGGATGATTGGGATCTTATGGAGATATATAAGATACTGTGTGAAATAACAGAAGGTTAATCCAAAGCAGTATTTCAGGCCAAATTGTGACTGCGGGCTACTGGTAAGAGTTCACGAGAGATAAGTTCAGAATTGCTGACAAGTAGGTCTCTTTCACACAATGTACAGTTAATTGCTGTGACATATTTACTGCTGGAGGACAGAAGACCTTGAAGTCATTCTAAATAGATGTTGTAATATGAAACTATAGATTTCAATGGAAGAATGGCTGAATGATTCTTGCCATCTGCAGTCGTGTTGGTGGCCAGTGTGACTGTGTCTGGATTGTATTGGTAAACATAGATCTTTTGGACTCTAATACAGAAGTGCTATACCAAAGACATCAATATGAAATGCTGCTTCTCTTTCCATAGGTGCTGCTTCTCTTCTTAAACATATCCAGAATTTTCTGGTTTTAGTTCAGGTTTCCAACATCTGCAGTATTTTATTTTAACACAGAAGTGACAGCAGGTGGTAGCAGGTCCCACTATTGCTACTTTCACAGATTCACTGGGTGATGTAACACAAGAAGAAATGTGACCATTTTGTCTTTGGAAGAACTATCTAACTAGTGTCATGTCCACGTTCTTTCTCTGTATAAGCTTTTTCACTACAGATATTTATCTAATTCTCCTTAGAAATTTACTCATGACTTTGCTTCCACCGACATTTCAGACAATGTATTCCAGACCACAATTGTTAAATAAAAGGATTCATCATGTAGCCTCTGGTTCGTTTGCCAGTCACTTCAAATTTGTGTTCTCTTTGTCACAGAAAACACTCTTTATTTACTCTATCAAAAGAATTCTTGTTATTGAATACATCTATCAAATCTCCCTTTACTCCTCCCTGTTCTCTACATGTCCACTGGAGTTCCAATTCCTTAGGACCATTCTGGTTGATCTCATTGAGACCCTATTTAAGTCTTTAGGTGTTCTTCTTAAAGTTTTTTGGGCAGAATCGAATACAATTTACCAGATGAAGAATAATCACTGTCTCATATAGGTCCAGCACAACTTCCTTGCTTTTCTAACTCAATACCTTGATTAATGAAGACTCCCATGTGTTTTGTTTACACATTTGATCTGCTTTCTTCAAAGTTACATACCATTGTTTTTATAGTTCCTCCCCATTAAAAGTGGACCATTTAATTTATTATCTTTGTTCATTCTTCTTACCAAATTGAATTGCTTCATAAGCTATTCCCTTAATATAGGCCAGTAATCAGACTTTCATTTACATTGCCAGGTTAAAAGCACAGCAGATGCATGAAACAAATTAGTGACTTTTTTTGTCTTATATTGTGGTAGATGGCATACATTATACAACTCTTCCTAAAGCATTGTATATATTGCATGTTTCAGAATAAATAAGTCACACTGGAAGAGCAGCAGCACTGAATCATAGAATCATTCCTGCACAGAAGGAGATAACTCAGACCTTCCAATCTATTCCATTTCCTAGCTAAGCCTTCCTCTGGGTCCCAATTTTCCACTCTTCTCCATAGCTCTACAAGTACTTCCCTCTTGTGTGCCTATTCCAGTTTTGAAGGTACTAATTGATTTTGCTTCCACCACTCTTGCCAGGCAGTAACTTCCAGATCGTAACTATTCTCCGTCCAAAAAAATCTTTCTCTCACATCCCCTTGTACCTTTGCATTAAAATTTGAATCTGTACCCCCCCAGTTCCTGAACTATCCAATAATAGGAACAGATACTCAATATCTACCCTATCTAAACCAGTCATGATCTTGTACTGCTCACAGTATTCATTGCTGCTCTAATCTGAACATCTTTATCATTATAACAAGAGAGCATTATAACAGCAGAATTCCTCCAGCATCTTGTTTTTTTTTTCATCTAGATTCTAGCATCTGAAGTCCTTTGTTTCTCTTTTATCATTATAATATGGTGTTTGGAATGATGTGGATCAATGTGGTCAATGGCCTGAAAAACACTGAACTCCTTAACATTGAAAAGAGAATGATCAGGGAGCTTTTGGTTAGGCAAAAGATTTCTTGTGAAGCAGCATGATATTAAACTGAATGACTACTTAGTGTTAAATTGTGACTATAAGACAAGGGAACTGAGCAAGATGGACAGAAGAGGTAAATTCAGAAATATTGAGAAGAAGCACTTCTTCACAAAAAGAATGATCAATGCCTGGAACAGGTTTACAGGTGGGAATGCAGACAAAAACCTTGCAGCCATTCAACTAAATGTTGCAATTTAGATCCATAGGTTCCCACAGAAGATTGGACTGAATAGTCCTTCACCACAGCAGGGCAATCACAATGAGTCAGTGTGATCTCCTCCAGATAATCTCTGTAAAGCCTGACCTTTCAAATTCAGGTATAGATGTTGCAGCATCAAGTTTTGACACTGACATCCTTTCTAAGAATCAGAATGATAAAGCAAAGAAAAAAGCCATTCAAGCCAAACATGTTGTCAGCTGATTGGTAGGGAGCTATTGTTTTTTTTGCCATTGTCCTGTTATGAAGATGTATGTGAGTGAGGGTGGGGGGGGGAGGGGGGGAGTGGTCGGTGTGGGGTGTGGGGGGTGGGGATAGGGGTAGAATCTACTATAAGTACAATGATGATAAAAGTGAAAATTGCACCCCAAATTGGAGCAGTTTTCATGGACTTTTCTGAGGTTGCACTTAAATTAATTTGCCTATCAGCAAATGCAAATTCTGCCTGAACAAGTGATCCATGTTATAAAATGCAACACTCAAATAAATAGAGTTTTAAAATACTTCTGCTATCTTGGTGACTTGGTCTAGTTTAATCAATGTAGCTGGAAGCAGAAGTTTCATAAACATTTTCAATCTATCATCTGTAAATTGACTTGACATGATTGTATAGGAATGTTAAGAGGACATACAAAATAATTGGCCAGTTATACTAGGGTTCCATAATCAATTTCATAGTAAAATAAAAAGTAATGATATTCAAAAACCTTTAAATCGTGCTTATGGCATCTTTATGCTGAAGGAAAAATGTTTAGCCTTGAGATTGATTTAAGCCTGCATGGGAGCAATCAACACACTCTAGGAAATTCAGTAGCTCCAAGCAGAGTGGGTGACACGGAAATACAGCAGGTGGTGCTGGTGCCTCACAGCTCCAGTGACCTCAGTTCGATCCTGACCTCTGGTGCTATCTTTCAGTTTCCTCCCACATCCAAAGACAAGCTGGTTGATCAGTTAATTGGCCTTTATAAATTATCCTTAGTGGTAGGTGGTAAAACAATTAGGGTGGAATTGATGGGCATGTGAAAGGGAATAGGTTACAAGGGAAATGAGTAAAAGGAATAGGATTGCTCTAAGAGCTGGCATTGTCTCGATGAACTGAATGGCTTCCTTCAATTTCATGATAAGTATAAGACTATGAGGACATGGGCCTGAAATCGTATAATCTGGAGCCCTGTCAAAGGAGTAGCCAGGGTAAAATGTCCAGTGATAGGGGGAGTGATTAGGGATCAGAATGGTTGAGATAAGTGCCTATTGGCAGGAGGAGGAGTCAATACAGGAATGATGGGGTGGAGGGTATCAAACTAAGGTTCAACTGCTAGGAATCATTAGGAGAGGGGAATGTGATAGGTCATCAGGGTAATGTAATGATGATTGGGGACCATGATGAGGAAGATGGTTGATGGTGGGAGGGTGCAAGTCAATGACCAGTGTTTGAGAGGGAGGTGGGGTTCAAGGGAGTAGTAAGAACATAGATTACTTAAAGGGAACCTGTCAAAGTCTATTTTCCAGTGCTAGATAAGAACCAGGTTGCAGATCCCCTTCAAGAAGCATTAAAATAGGTTGCACGGGTGCCCACAGATGACATGGCCACATCAAGGACTCAAGAGGAAAACCGTCAACATTGCAATCAATGGAGCAAGACATCAATTTTCAATTATGTTTATTTTTTATTATGGAAGCTGAATCAGGAAGTCCTGAAAAACATGGCCCTATGAGATCCAGATTCTAGATTATTCATTTATAGATCATCCCCAATGTCCCTCGAATGAGCAGAATAATAAAAATATCTAACAATGGTCAATACACTGTTGGTGATTGGTTTTATACATGGGTTGGCTTCTGGCCCAATATTTTTGAAGCATTTTGAAGAAGGTCACACAAACTCAATTAGTGCTGTAATAATTTGAGTTTGAGATTCCACAATATTTTGCCTGGGTTACACTGGCACAGGACAAATTTCTCCAAGACAAATGAAAAATCCATCCCACAGTGCTTACTTAAATAAAAGTCCTGCTCGTTGTTAATAACCTTAACTTATCTAATTGACCCAAGCACTATCACTGAGGCCATGCAATGATATGATTAGAAATTCTTTCATGGGCAAAATCACATGCACATGATGAAAGGTAAATAGTGCTCCCTGAGCCAAACTTCATTCAGCCTCCTGCAGCTCAATATGAGTTTAGCTTCTGCCAAGATTGCTTCCAGTGAACTGAAGATGTGAGCTAACTAATTAATACAAATCCTCCTCTCACGCACACATTTTTCTTTGCTTTTTTCCAAAGACATCTTGTCAGCAATATCTACCCAATAGTATTACATCAATGTTAACTTTATTCATATTTTCCTTTGGTATGCACATTATTTTTATTTGTTTAACGCATGGTGTAAACAGGAAATGGCCTAGATATTGTTGATGACAGTACGCTGGGTAGTGTAGCACATGCAGCGCCAGAAATGTACCAGGCTTCACTCTACAATTGGAGGCTAATACATAGAGTCATAGAGACATTGAGTTATACAGCACAGAAACAGGCCCTTCAGCCCAACCTTTCAATGCTGACCAAGGTGCCTTCCTGAACACATGACCATTTTCTTGATTCTACCACCATCTACAGGCCATCTTAGGACTCATTGAAAATATTGGGTCAGTTTTCAATGGACTCTCCATAATATGAGGGAGACCTCCACTGCCACCCGGGAATCACAGCTGTGTAACATAGCAACATAACACCATATAGGAACAGAGCCTTTGGCCCACAGTGTCTGCACTGAACATAAATGCCTAATGAAGTTAATCCCTTCTGCCTTCATGTGGTTCATGTCCCTCCACTCCCTGCATATTCACGTGTCTCTGGAGAAACCTCACATACAACACTCTCGTATCTGCTTCCACCACGATACCTGGCAGCCCATTTCAGGCTGTGTAAAAATCTTGCCCTGCACATCTCCTTTAAACTTTCCCCCTCTCACCTTAAATGCATGTCCTTGACTATTTGCACAGTGTGATACTTTCTTCTGTACTTGGAACCACAATTGAAGATATCAGAATTACCTGAAAGTTGATAGTGGAACTTAATTAAGCCCTTGGTCTGACCTGAGGGTCAATAATTAAGGCTAGCAAAGGTAGCAATTACCAAATTTTACTCTCCATAACAGTTGTCTATGAACTTTCCAGTAAATCTTTATAGACCATCATTGCTCTTTCAGCAACAACAGGAGTTACTGAAGTAGAAGGCAGGAAAAATGTTCTGGTTGCGGGTGCTGCTCCTACCACAATAAAAAAAGCAAGGACATAGTCAAAATCTCTGTTCTGAAGTGATCTGGCAGTCACTCCCCATTTCCAGCCTCCAACACCTACCCCACATTTCTCTCTTTTCCTGATCTTGAAAGGCTAGTCAAAAACCATTACCAGATGTGGCAAATTATGAAATATGCAAACTGCAGTATAATTGAATCCTCCTAATCTTTGCTCAGACCATGTATTCCCCAATCTGCATTTTCAGTTGGTGTTAATAGAATATGCAAGGACTTAATTGGTGAATAATGTACACTAATCAGGTAATTGCTGTGCAGATCTGAAATTTGGACACAAGTCCCATGCAACATTAAGTTAGTCTGTCAGAATCTGTGCTCCCCAATGCCACAGTGTACTGGACCAAGTTTTACAGCTAGACTCATCCATATGATCTTTCACTGAGGTGACTGTAATTCTTAGCATGTGAGGTTAGTAGACCCTGCATTATTAATTAAAATTACACAGACTTTCTACTTCCCAGTTGTCACACTTCATCTGGTTCAATGGTGCTTGGGATGGGGAAGGAGGGTATGGGGGAGTTGGAGGAATCCTGAATTTAATGGTAGCATCTCAGACTGTTCGAGTGATTATTTGGAAAAACCAGAAAAAAGAAGAAAAAGAAAAGGGTTTGGTGCGGAACAAAAACAGCTTCTAACCACTGCTACAGCTTCTATCTTGCTGTTATAAGACCATTGAACAGACCTCTTGAACGTTAAAAATGAACTCTTGACCTCACAATCTACCTTGTCATGGCCTTGCACCTTATTGTCTACCTGCACTGCACTTTCTCTGTAACTGTAATACTATATTCTGTATTCCTTTATTGATTTTTCCCTTGTACTACCTCAATGTGCTTATGTTTTGAAATGATCTGTATGGATGACATGCAAAATTAAGTTTTGCACTGTATCTCGGTATATGCGACAATCATAAGCCAATACCAAGTCTGATCGATTACTGAATTAATTAAGGGCCATGTTGCTTTTTGTGTTGGAACTGTCAGCTGATCACTGGGCAGGCAAATTAACAATGGCTCTTTGTCAAAGGAAGGGTGGTGTTGTGTGATTAGAATGGGTACAACCTGTTAACAGGATCCCACCACTAGCCACACATTCCTCTCCCCATCTCTTTCTACCTTCCGCAGGGACCATTCTCTTTGTAACTCCCTGGTTCACCCATCCCTCCCCACCAACCCATCCCCATCCCCAGCCACTTTCCCCTGAAACTGTAGGAGGTATAACACTTGTTCCTACATCTCCTCCCTCACCACCATCCAGAGTCCGAGACAACTCTTCCCAGTGAGGTAAAGGTTCAAAGTGCATCTCCTCCAACCTCCACCAACCCTTCCCCCCACCTGGCTCCTTCTTCTCATCATCGCTCACCCTTCCTTGGTCCACCTATCACCTACTGCCCTGTCTCACCTTTCCCCCTCAGTTCTTTATACCAGCTATCTTCCCTTCCCACTCAGGCACAGCCCGAAGCATCGACAATTCCTTTCTCCCCAGATGCTGCTCGACGCACTGAATTCCTCCGGCAGTTTGTTTATTTACAGGCTGTTAAAAGTCTGGATAAGAGTGGGTGTTGAAGTTGCTGGGGAGATCAAATGGATATATCCGCAAGGGGTTGAGTTAAGGGTTGGACAGTGGTGTGCAGGTATAACTGATAAATGGATGGGTAGTTTGAGAACAATTCTTAGTGAAGGGAGATGCCAGGCTGTTGAACTATAGACATTTTAATCGATACTTGGCAGAGGGAAGAATAAATCAGTGAAAGCCTGGTAGGCATATTAAGTACAGGGATTGGTAGGAGAAAAGAACAGCTAATTCCAGCTGTAAGATCAGCAAGAATGGAGACTGGACTGCTTGAAGTTGGGAACCGTTAGTGTAACGGTTAGCGAAACACTATTACAGCGCCAGCGACCCGGGATCAATTCTGGCTGCTATCTGTACGGAGTTTGTATGTTCTCCCTGTGTCTGCATGGGTTTCCTCCAGGTGCTCCAGTTTTCTCCCACATTCCAAAGACATACGGGTTAGGGAGTTATGGGCATGGTATGTTGGCGCCGGAAGAGTGGCGACACTTGTGGGCTGTCCCCAGCACATTCTACGCAAAGGTACATTTCACTGTGTGTTTCAATATACACATGACTGATAAAGAAATCTTATCTTATCTTATCTCATCTCAGATTCTACTAACGACAGGCAGTGCCATAGAAAGCTCTGAATTGTTGCAGCTAGTTGCTCATGTCTCCAGTTAACTCCCGGGTTTTCTGAACCCTGAGAATTCTGGCCAGCAATCGTATATTTAAAGAGGCTTCCAATTAGTTATCACCTGATTAAAATGTTGTACTGAAGCATCCCACCTTTCTGAGACATGATCCTTGTATCACAAGTACACAACCTGTCTTCCCCAATCTTTAATTTTTAAACTCCCCCATCTTTTCCTGCATATTGTTGTTCGAGCAGATTATTATAAAACCCAATAGTTTTCAATGCCATCGTGATGCAAACTTCTTTGTCTCCAGCAGCTACTTGCCTCTCTCACGCGTCACCCTAACCCTTGGAGGTCTGTCTCCTTTTGCTTGAGCTCCCAGTGCCAATCTGCTGCCTTGTCAGGAGCTTGCAGACACATCATTGACAGGCAAAACTGAAGTTCAGACAGGAATGGCTATGCAAATATGTCAGGTGTGTGCTTCCTGCTGCACGTCACTCCAGCCCCCTGGAGCACTCCTAAAATGAATTCTCACTGATATTAAACCCTAATAAGTAATTAGTGATGGCACTTTTCCCCCTGTGGATACAATTAAACACTGTCTAAAATCTGGAGCAGAGGAATCATGTTCGGATTAGAGAGGTAGAAATTTGTCTTGGGTCATTGACCATAAGCGTATGTGCAAATGTCAGCTGCTAGTTGTACTCACCTCCAAATATCTATTCCTGTTCATTTGAGAGAAACCAAAAGTGCAGAGGTGGGTACAGCCAGTGGCCAATACTCCCTCTGAAAAGGAAATAAATAATTATTAACAAGGGTGTGAACATTGTTGGGGGTGAGGTGTGGAGACAAGCAAGGGCATGGACCCCAATCTCTAATAATTATTAAGCACTCTAAGGATGCTTGTGAACACGGACAAAACATTTATTTAATATGCTGCACCAAAATTGGTCAAATTTAAATTCCTCTGCATGTCTCTGATTATTGAATTATCTGGGTCTCCAAAATATGATATACATGTAGCAGGTTTAAATATATTAAATGTTGTTACAGTAACTTGACTCTCTGACTTTCTCAGCCTCATTCAAGTACGAAATTACACTTGAACAGCTACTGCATACATACTTATAACCCATGATGAAATCAGAAAATTACCACTTTGACTTTTGCTATTAATCCAAAAGTGCTTTCGCTGCATGTTTGTAGATGGTACTCTAATGGTGTAAATTTTTTAGAACTTTCTTCAAACTATGTTTTGGTATGTTGATTGAAGGACAACAGTTGAGACACTATATCATTGCAACCCAATCCATTATATACATAATATAACAATCTGTTATAATAGCAGAAGAAATAAAAGATTGAGTGGGCCATTTTGGCCCCTTGTGGCTGCTCAAACATTGAATAAGATTATGGCTGATCTTTTACCTCAGCACCACTTTACCAAACCAACTCCATATCCCTTGATACCCTCAATAACTAAAAATATATTAATGCTGTCTTATATATAATGAGTGACTGGGCCTCCACAGACCCCTTAGGTAATGAATTCAAAGACTCACTTCCTTCAGAGTGAAGGTATTTCTTCTCATCATTCAATTTCTAGAAGACTCCTTTGTAAACAATTTAAAAGCTTGTATCCCGAGGGAATTTGCTATCAAATCTTGTCAAATGTGATAATCTCCGTCTTCTGATTAACGTTACAAGATCTTGACTAAAATTAATCTGGGAAATTTCAGCGAGTTCCCATTTGACACAATGTAGTCCCAGATTGTCTGCAATTCGACACTAATTGAACAATCACATTTAGAAGTGCCTTGAAGGCAGTTTGTATGGAAAATAGAAATATGACAGTAAGACATTCATGCCTGGATTCTCCATCTGTTCCTGAATGCCCACCCAAGTGAAGTTCCTGTTATTGCAATATCTTTCTTACATCATTCATCCGGATAGGTTAGGAGGCCAGAATACTGCCCTTCATTGTCAGTGAGGGATGTGTCTCTAGTTATGATGCAACCCTTGCACCTTACTGTTTACCTGCACTGCCTTTCTATGTAACTGTAACACTGTATTCTGCATTCTGTTATTGCATTTCCCTTTGTGCTACCTCATTGTGCTTATGTTCTGAAATGATTTGTATGGATGGCATGCAAAGTAAAGTTTTTCACTGCACCTTGGTATATGTGACAATAATAAACCAATTACCAGTTATCTTTTGATAGTTAATGAATAACCATATATTTCATGGAGCCAGATACCACACTGTGGCTGAGATGACAACGGCCTCAGACATGATGGCAGCAATAAGGACGTCCAAGGTTTTCCAAGAATCTCATTCATGTAAAAGCATCCTTTTCTGAGCACTCATCCTTCATCTCCACTCATGCGAAACCTTCTCGACTTGCTTTTTCTGCCTCAAGGCTCAATGGTGGTCTTCCAGGACATTCGAAAGGAGATTGCACTCACACAGCAGACAGAGTACAAACCACTCATGTGACTGCATAAAGTCTTCTCTCTTTCCAAAACAATAGCTAGCCTGCAAGTAATGCCAGATGGATAACAATATGGAGGAACTATCACCATGTTAACTCTGAACCAAAAACAAGAGGAAGCTCTCCAAAATGAGGAGTTGCCAGCGAAATAACCACCATCAATCCCAGACCTGCCGTTGCTGTCCCTCCCTTCCCAATTCCAGCACAAATACTAATTCACAGGTGCCCACAAATATTTACTTAGAGAGTTAGAAAGATTGTCACTACTGAAGATCTGAGCACTAGTGAGCCAAAAAAGGGCTCCAGAACACAAGAAGGTCTCTGGAATACCATTTGGTTTTTTATTGTCACCTGTACTGAGGTACAATGAAAAACTTGTCTCACATACAGTTCATACAGATCAATTCACTACAAGGTAAAACAATACAGAATGCATAATAAAGTGTAACAGCTACAGAGAAAGTGCAGTGCAGGTAGATAACAAGGTGCAAGGCCATAACGAGGTAGACTATGAAGTCAAAAGTCCATCATATTGTACTTGGGAACTGTTTAATAGTCTTATAACAGCAGGATAGAAGCTGTTCTTGAGCCTGGTGGTATGTGCTTTGAGGCTTTTGTATCTTCTGCCCAATAAGCGAGCGGAGAAGATAGTATGTCCAGGGTGGGTGGGGTCTTTGATTATGCTGGCTGCTTTACTGAGGCAGCAAGAAGTATAGACAGATTCCATGGAGGGGAGGCTGATTTCCGTGATGTGCTGAGCTGTGTCCATAACTTGCTGCAGTTCCCTGTGGTCCCAGGTAGAGCAGTTGCCAAGCCGTGATGCATCCAGATAGGATGCTTTCGATTGTGCATCGATAAAAAAATGGTGAGCATCAAAGGGGACATGCCAAATGAGCATGGTTATAGTGCATGGATTTCCTCTGGAGATGGTAAGAGAGCTTTCCATGAACTTTGATTGAGACAAGCAAGAGGGGCCAATAAAGGGCCAATATTTCAAGACATTCATGACTATCTGAGCCCACAGAACATCCTAGCCATGATAACAAGCCAACCAAATGGCCTATTTCCCTGCTGTAAATCTGTGTAAAAATTTCAGCAGGCCAATGTTATAGGATTTTACAGGAACTGATTTGAATTTTATCACTGTTATCAGTTTTATGATGACAGTGAATGATACCTCATCTGAACCTGTGTCCTGCTGCAGCGGGCTGCAAAGGACCAGGCACCTCTATCACTGTCTGCCCTGTGATTGCCTGTTAACTGTCTGATTATTTATAAAATAATCCCTCTATGCCTAAAATCTGAAATACAAGGGGCTGCATTATGGATGTTCCAGGAATTGCTTCATGATTGCTGGTAAATTGTAGTGTAGACATCAGCTTCTTCACAGCTATGCAGATTTACTTAATATTCTCTTCCAAATGTTCAGGTTTTGCAGTGTATTAATATGCAGATATAGGTAACTTAGGTGGTCTCATCTGTTCAGTCTTCAACCTTCTTTATATTCCTCATGTTTTCTCACAACAAGGAAAGAAGGCATTCAACCCATCAAGTATTTGTCAGGTCTCAGAACAATTCCGTCAATCCCATCCCCTGTAACCTATCTCTCTCTCATTCCCATCAACTCCCTTCTGATTCTTCTGCCACCCACCACAACAGATGTAATTTACAGTGGGCAAATAACCTACCAACCCGCACGTCCTTAGGATGTGGAAGGGAAATGGAGCACCTGTGGGAACCCACATGCTCACAGGGAGAATGTGCAAACTCCATGCAGACAGCAATGGAGGTCAGGATCAAAGCTGGGCTACTGGGGCTGTGAATCAGCAGCTCTTCAAAATGGTATATGTTATATCCACATGAGAGAGTAGATGTGGCCCCAAGTTAACCTTAGATCAAAAAGGTGGCACTACTTTCAGCGCAGTACTTCCTCAGCAATGCTGGCCTCAGTCTAGATTTATTAGTTCCTAGATTTTTGGAGTTGGACTTGAATGCTCAAGCAATGACTCAACTTGAGGCATAGCTGAAACCATAATGGGGTCCCCTGGCACTCCAATAGAGGCACGAGTCACTCTGTCCATTTAAGCCGAAAAGGCTTCAACTTTATCTCCCACCATCATGCTCTCCTCACCAAAGTTAGTAAGTTTTGCTGTTCTCAGTCTCATCATTTAAAAGAATGAAATAGACACAAAACAATAATATCTTAAAAGGAGTTAAATCAAATAAGAATAAAAGACTTGTTTTCTCTTTGGAGGTATGTCTCAAGTCACCCTGCAGCCAGTGAACAACTCTTGAAGTCACTCTGCTGCTGTGGGGGAGAGCTGAGATTTAAGGATTCAGATATATAAATCCATAAAAGTGAAAGACAAGTTGATAAAACTGTAAAAGAAAGCAGATTTTATAAATTCAGGGATTTAGATGCATCATTAATGTAGTTAACAGCTGCTCTGTCTTGTTATTACTTCTGCTGCTTCATTGGTTAGCCCACCTTGGGAATTATAATGTGCAATTTGCACCTGATACAGAAACTAGCAAAGGTTACTGAACAGATGTTAATTCTTTGAGAAACTTCGAGAAACCACAGTTAATCGCTGAATAGCCAAGACAGCTATTCTAAGTTTGCTTCCTGGAATGCATTGATGTAAAACACACAACTTCAGAATAGTTTTTTCATCCTCCTCAGTCCACAGATTCTTTATCTCCAGGGTATATCTTCAATGAACTTACTTTGGTCTTCTTCATTGCAGATTCACTAGGAGGCATCTTCTGCAAACTTCAAGTTAATGCTTTCATACTAATGAGGTATAATCCTCCCAAGTTGGATTTCAAGTGTACAGACTCACCCACTGGCCATATGTAATGGGGATTTGGATGAATGGACTCCATGATTTTCCATCCATTCTTTTTAATGGAGAGCAGAACCTGGGTCCTCACACCCAAATTCAAATGTATTTACTCTCGACAAGTGGACTCCATGCTAGAAGCACACTTGGTGAAGATTACCCTTATACCCTTATGATATTATCATGATTTCTTAAAATAGTTATTCTTCACCTGACATCACTGGCACTGAAAAAGAAAAGGAATAAAACATCAAAAAATGTGCAGTGAAATTTGCTGAAACAACGTATTGCTGGAGGTGTTTTATGGAGCTTTATTTTTTTCATAGAGGCAGGAGGCTTCCTTGAAGAGGTAGGTCAATCAATCAGCTGAATATACCTTGTATGACCATGCTGGCAATCCATCTTTCTCGTCACTTATGAAAATTCCGTCACTCTTCTTCTGGTATTGTTCCCATATTAACGGCCTCCCTATAATTCGTCTTTTCATTTAAAAATGTAATAGAATCTGCAACAGGCTAATGATATTGAAGATCTTATGTGAGTTGTAGTATGAAGCACGAATGATTGGCAAAAGTTACAGGCAGTGACCAAAGGATGCTCTTGAAACAATTAGGTGTCATTTGGTTCTCTGTCCCTCTAGAAAGACATTTGCTTTGGAGTCTGTGCGGTGTAGCTTCACTAGATTGATTCCAGGAACAAGAACATGGCCCTGTGAATAGAGGTTGAATATGATTGGCTTACATGAGGCACGTGTTTAGTGTAGCATTGTAGTGTTGAGAAAAAAAAGATCAGTTATGTTCGTATTGGATAGCAGAGTAGGCATTAGGAGGCAAATGACCTACTCCTGCTTCTGTTTCTTATATGGAGTTTACAAGAACTCTGAAGATGTAATCTGCATCAGTTTAATAAGTACTGGTATGCAATAGAAAATTAGATTGGGATTTATTGTTTATATTTGTAGTTTTATATATGAAGGCAAATTAACAATCTTTGAATCATCCTGCATTATTATGCAGTGACTAGTACCGTAACAAGGTTCTCTATCAGTAAACTGGTAATATGAATGCAATCTAAATTATCATAAAAATGATTTAGATTTCATCACAATGTGTCAACATTAGCTAGGCTTTGATTTATTAATATGCAATAAAGCAACATTTGAGATTCAAGGTTACAGAGCTCCAAAATTCCACTAAGTAGAAATATAATCACTTATGATGTGCACAGAGAAATTCAACTGTTCATGATTCTGCTCACCACCTTTGAAGAGAAAGTGACCAGTGGAAGAGCTGGGCTTCTCAGAAAATTCCATCCAATAAGCTTTAGTATAACAAATGCTCATTGACAGATGTTATTAATCCCATTGTGGACCCAGGAAAGGAAGAGTGTATCCATCACAGTGAATGACAGGACCCTGAGGAGTGTTGAAGAACAGAGTGACTGAGGTTTAGGCCTGGATTGTTCAAGCACGAAGCGAATGTGAGCTACTGAACATGAGACCACCCTCGCAACACCCTAGTTGCGAGAACTAGTTATATAGTTCTCCAAAAGAGGTAACACGGGTAGACAGGGTGGTGAAGAAGACATATGCATGCTTGAGTTCATCAGCTGGAGCAATGAGTACAGGAATTGGGACATCATGTTACAACTGTACATGATAGCAGTGAGATTGCACTTGCAGTATTGTGCGCAGTTCTGGTTGCCATACCTTATGAAGGATGTGATTAAGCTACAGATGGTGCAGAAAAGATTCACAAGGGGGTTGCAGGGACTGGATGGCTTGAGTTATCAGCAGAGTTTGGATAGCCTGGGACTGTTTCCTCTGGAGCGAAGGAAGCTGAGGGTGACCCAATGGAAGTTTATAAAATCATGAGGGGCATAGGTAAAGTAGATGATCACATCTTTTTCCCCAGGGTAGGGGAGTCTAAAACTGGAGGGCTTAAGGTGGCAGGGGAAAGATTTAAAGGGAACCTGAGGGGCAAGTTTTTCCACACAGAGGGTTATGGGTATATGGAACGAGCTGCCAGAGGAGGTGATATAGGGAGTCCAATTGCAACATTTAAGATATTTGGACAGGTTCGTGGATAGGAAGGGCTTAGAGGGATATCACCCAAACACAGGCAAATAGAACTAGCACAAGTGGGCATCTTAGTCAGCATGGATGAAGGCCTTTTTCCATGCTGTATAATTCTATGATTTTATAAGAGGTAAATCATTCCAGTGTGGGCATCTGCATTTCAGCAGACTTGGAATCTGTTCCAATGCACTTCCGTGCCTCCAAAACAATTTTACGTTGAGTGCAGTTCCACAGACCACTGGGAAATTTCCTCAGATATTAGAAATGTATCTTGTGAACATAAAATTGTACAATTTCCCTCCTTGATTAATGGGCTGGCTACATCACTGCCTTGTCTGGTTTTGTCTCTGGGGTCCATCTGTGACAAATCACTGCCCATGGGTCATTTTCTTTAACCAACCTTAACTGATCTTGTACATAGTTTATTTTTCTTGCTGGTTGTTGTACAACACAGATTTGCTATGATTCCAAAATATAAATTATTTAATTCCTTATTGGAGTACACTTTACATCCTCTGCTTCCAAAGATTTAAAAGCAACCAAACCTGACCTAAACCTTCTGGATTTGCATTTTTAAGCCTTCTTTCAACTTTCAAAATCCTTCCTGATCCTTTTAGCTGCCTTTGAAAACCATCAGATTCAGGTGCATAATATCTTCTCTTAAACTCTGTGTATACAAACAAAAGCTGAAATCCAAATAATGTGACCAATTATAGTGAAAACATTATCTGTGTGGATTAGATTCAAAAATGTTGCATAGCTAAGCTGTCATGTATAGTCATATTCTGTCAGCTTTCAATTAGTAACATAGAAACATCACTTCCAATTCTTTGAGTTCCTTTTCTTTGTGTTACTGGAATAATGAAATAATGAAAATATTTCCACAGAGACTTTTAACAGAATAGCAGGGCGTGTATATTCCCCCTTATTTTCTTTACATCCAACAGTACTTTAACCCAATCTCATAGAAATTAGTGATGAACAATATTGATAAATGTGCTTATTTGAATTTTGAAAAATTTTAGTATGTTCTCCACTTGCCTAAAATGCAGCAAAGGATGGCTGTGATCAATCCATGGAAATAGTAATGCTATCTTTATATGTGAAAATATCTCAAATCTTCCTGATTCAGCTTTCTGTGGGGCTAATAAGTTGACAGGAGCAGATCAATGGCACGTATATGCCTCATTCAATTGTTATGTTGGGAAGGAAGAGGGGGTGAATACTGAGCAGCCAATCCAATGCCACAAGTCCAAACATAAAGTAATAATAACCTTTCTCCTCAAATCCATCAATGTTCTTCAGTCACCAATGTGAACAATACCATCAAAATTGTTTAAGTCCAAACTCTAAACCAGTGGCTGATGAGAGCAAGCAGGATGGGCTGAGTGGACTCCTTCTGTGCTGCAAGAATTCTATGATTCATACTGAACATGACATGAAAACTCCTGAGCAAAATGTGACTTAATCAGATCTCGACATGGACTTTTTATTTCCAACTGTGACATAAGGTTTATTTTCCCCTCATGAACTGATTAATTGAATTGAACATTTTACAAAGAGGCAAATCACAATGTTTTGGATGCATTATCAAAAAATTAAATTCAATAATATATGAATAATGCTCATTAAGTTTCACATCTCATACAAAACTGGGAAAAGTTACCTTTGTGATGCAAAGTTAAGGCAGACACAGAGGAATGCATGTCATATAATCACAGTGAAACAGCATATGTGAGATTCAGCATTTAGACTCGGGAGTGTCAAGACTGTTCTGTCAATTCTTTTCCTTCTCTTCAGGTTTTTGCTCGTATACCCAGGAAGTCATGCACAGCTACACACATTCTTACCTCTTGCTGTAAATCTTTTATCAGCTTGCTCTTCCTTTCCACCTCAGCCTTTAAGAAGTTGATCTGTAACAGCAGCAGACCTGCAATATTAAATTACAGAGCTCCAACCACTACAACAGTGCGCAAAACAAACAGTTATTTTATTACTGTAAAGAGCAATATTTCTTACGTTTTAGTGCCATATTCAGAAAATAAACAGCCACATTTTGTCTGTGACAGCTTACCCCAGCCTGCTGTTTCTCTGCTTTCAATGCAGCCTCATTGATCTGTTTCTGAAGGGCTTCCTGCAGAGATTTCATTTCGTCTCTGATTGAAAAGAAAGAATTGATGCCTCAAAATACTGTCTGCACTCTGAAGAATCTTGGAGATACAATTGCTTCTTGCATATTGAAACACCAGATTTTTCTGCCTTAACGATTTAAAGCTACAGTTTGAAACAAGTTGTTCAAGGTTTGACTATATCATAAATCTTGCTGCATGCTCCATACACTATTAGAGTTTTGGTGGGAGTTTTTGGAGCTCTGACTGTTTCACAAAATTGGCAGTGCAAGGATATACAAGAAAAGATGACGACAGGTTGAGGTAGATATTCTCTAATTCAAGGTGTGATCTAACTGATAAAAAGATCAAAGAGAGGTTAATAAACAGAGATAATGAATGTGTTCTAGAATGTAGGGAATCAAGAAGATTAAAGACATAGGTAGAGAGACACAAGAGAAACTCTTGAAAGTAAGGCCAAGGGATGGTCTGGTAAACAAACAAACCTGGAGATGCTTTGAGTCTAAAACAAAAGCAGAAATGCTGGAAGAACTCAGCACTTTGGATAATTGGGAAGGGTTATTGGTAAGACATGTTGACCCAAAACATTAAATTGTTTCTCTTTCCCCAGATGTTGCTTGATTGGATGAGTTCTTCCAGCATTTCAGTTTTTGGTTTTGGTCGGGGGATGGTCTATTTAGTTACAATAAAAATGAAGACAGTGAACAAAAGTTCTCAAACTACATAGAAAGCAATATGATGATGGGTGAATGGCTATGGCAAGAGAGTTGAGAAAAGGGATTAATTTTGGATTGCTTGATGAAAGAGCTAGCACTAATATGATAGCCTGAAAGGTTTAATTTGTGCTATAAATCTCTCTAATCCTAAGAAGAAAGCAGAAAGTGCATAAAAAATGAGTGCAGTGTGTTTGATGTAAGAAATATTAAGGGAGGTCTTCCTGGCTCCCTGCCCAGCAATACCGAACTGCCTGGGTGTACTGAATATTGAATAATTGGGCATATTCCTTCACAGGCATGCACTTAAATCTCTCTGATTCTTCCAATATTGGTGAACAAGTGCACTTGGACAAAAATTTGGGAAAATGTCCCCACCATTTTTCATTGGTTTCTGGATGATATCTCGTGTGCTCAATGGAGATTCTTAATGTCTAATGAAGTCCTTTGAAGACTTATATACATCAGACATGAGGAGTCAAATGAAATGTGTGTTTTTTTCAAAGACACTTGACAATCTGCAAAGCATTGTTCCAACTTTTGAGCAATTAGTCACATGACACAATCCTTAAAGGGGTGACATCCCTAATCTAGCAATCATTGTTCATAAGCAATATTACATATTCTGCATGTTAAAGCATTTAAATTTGGGCTTCAGTGCCAAAAACTAGAATTACCAATTATGGCCTCTCTTCAGGCTTGGTATCAAAGGCCAGGGACTTATTTTGTTTCAAATGCCCAATCAAAGTACCGTGGGGCAGCACGGTAGCATAGCGGTTAATGCAATGCTGTTACAGCGCCAGCGATTGGGATTTGATTCCCGTCGCCGTCTGTAAGGAGTTTGTATGTTCTCCCGTGTCTGTGTGGGTTTCCGTGAGGTGCTCCGGTTTCCTCCCACATTCCAAAGACGTACGAGTAGGTTAATTTGGGGTTTAAAATGAGCGGAGCGGACTCGTTGGGCCGGAAGGGCCTGTTACCACGCTGTAAATAAAATTTAAATTTTAAAAAAAATGTCTCATTGGAGTCCAGCCGATTCTCTGCAAAGTTTTTTTCTAAAATAAACATGAGGTTCAAAATCGTACTTAAATACCCTGATATCAATTAGTAATCTACCTGACTTTGTCATTAGATTCCCTCAGCTTGTGAACATGTACAGGAACATGTTGTGTTTGTATAAGGCAGGCAACTATTTCTACACACAGCCATTTAAAGAATCTGAAGCTGCTACTGAGTTCTTGGGGAACAAGTTTTCTTTTGTTACTGAAGGTGATTTAATGGAAATGTTAGTTGTTCTGCATACAGAGAAGGTTTGCCATGCCATTTCTGCTACCCTGCTGCCTATTTGGAATTCAGCTATCCTTCTGGTAATCTAACTTTATTTGGCCTTAGAGAAAATGAAGGAGGAAGAATGCACTGATACCAACAAGTCTTAATACATCAGAAGAAGACTTTTAAACTTCCTTACTGAATATTTAGGGAAAACAAATATCCTTTGAATTGTCAGAAGAACTGTGATTGTTTGGCAATAGACCTATGTTGCCTGCAGTGAATTAACTTTCAGCCAGACTCAAGGACAAACAATGCTGAAGTAAAGGGCACTGCAGACCTGAACATACTAATCCCAGGTAACTTCTGGGCTGCCATGGGAAATCACCTACATTAGACTATTGTTTATTGACTACAGCTCTGCCTTCAACACAATAATCCCAAGCAAGCTTGTCACCAAACTCCAAAACCTAGGACTCAACATCTCCCTCTGTAACTGGATCCTTGACTTTCTAACAAACAGACCACAATCATTGAGGATAGGCAGCAATACCTCCGGCACGATTATTCTCAACACTGGTGCCCCACAAGGCTGCATCCTCAGCCCTCTACTCCCTATACATTCATGACTGTGTGGCCAGATTCTGCTCTAACTCCATCTACAAGTTTGCAGATGATACCACCGTTGTATCTCAAACAGCGATGAGTCGGAGTACAGGAAGGAGATAGAGAGCTTAGTGGAATGGTGTCATGACAACAACCTTGCCCTCAATGTCAACAAAACAAAAGAGCTGGTCATTGACTTCAGGAAAGGGGGCAGTGTACATGCACCTGTCTACACCAATGGTGCTGAGGTCAAGAGTGTTGAGAGCTTCAAGTTCCTGGGAGTGAACATCACCAAAAACCTGTCCTGGTCAAATCACATAGATGCCACAGCCAAGAAAACTCACCAGCGCCTCTACTTCCTCAGGAGGCTAAAGAAATTCAGTTTGTCCCCTTTGACTCTCACCAACTTTTACCAAAGCACCATAGAAAGCATCCTATCTAGATGTATCACGGCTTGGTACGGCAACTGCTCTGCCCAGGACCATGAGAAACTGCAGAAAATTGTGGACACACAATTTTCACGGACGTCAGCCTCCCCTCCTTGGACTCTGTCTTTACCTCTCAGTATAATCAAAGCAGCCAGTATAATCAAAGACCCCACCCACCCAGGTTATTCTCTCTTCTCTCCTCTTCCGTCGGGTAGAAGATACAGGAGCCTGAGGGCACGTACCACCAGATTTAAGGACAGCTTCTACCCCACTGTGATAAGACTATTGAATGGTTCCCTTATACAATGAGATGGACTATGACCTCACGATCTACCTTGTTGTGACCTTGCACCTTATTGCACTGCACTTTCTCTGTAGCTGTGACACTTTACTCTGTACTATTATTGCTTTTACCTGTACTACCTCAATGCACTCTGTACTAACTCAATGTAACTGCACTGTGTAATGAATTGACCTGTACGATCAGTATGCAAGACAAGTTTTTCACTGTACCTTAGTACAAGTGACAATAATAAATCAATACCAATACCAGTAACATCGCCCTATCTGCAATCCATGCAAATATAAAGCAGATGACTGACTTGCTTGTCTGAACATACAATTTCATCACTTTCTGCATATATATCTAGAGTTGAGGGGAACTGGCTATGTTAGACCTATGGTAAGATAAGATATCTTTATCAGCCACATGTAGATCAAAGCATACAATGAAATTCATCTTTGTGTAGAGTATTCTGGGTGCAGCCCTCAAGTGTCGCCAACATAGCATGCCCACAACTTCCTAATCCATACGTCTTTGGAATGTGGGAGGAAACCGGAGCACCCGGAGGAAACCCACGCAGCCACATGGGGAGAATGTACAAACTCCTTACAGACAGGGGCCAGAATTGAACCCGGATCGCTGGTGCTGTAATAGCATCATGCTAACCACTACACTACCATGCCTGCCCTTGGAAAATAATAATAGGACTGGGCCGACAGGGATATGTGAAAGAGACATCATGTTTGGCAAACCAATTAGAATTTTTTGAGATTGTAACTAGCACAATAGATACCGCCAAACTAACTAATGTGGTGTATTTGACTTTCAGAAGGCCTTCACTGTATGAGAGGTTAATAAACAAAACTAAAACACTTGGGAATGGAGGATATGAACTGGGCATTGGTTAATGGATAGAAAGCAGGGCTAGGAAGAAATGTGTAATTTTCTGGTTTGGAGGCTGTAACTTGTGGGTGCTTCAGAGGCTGACACTCACATCTCAGCTGATCACAATCATTGATTTGGTTGAGGGGACCAAGTATAATATTTCCAAGTTTGCTGATGACACAACACTGAACACTAGAGTGGGTAATGAGGAGGATTCAGAGAGGCTTCAGGGAGATAAAGACAGGCTCAGTGGATAGGTAGGACATGGCAGATGGAATACATTGTGGAAAAATGTGAAGTAATTCACGCTGGTAGACTAAATAGAAAATCAGTGTATTTATTTTGGTGAGAACTTGAAAAGTGGGATCTGGGTATCCTTGTACATGAATGACAAAAATTTATTAGAAAGACAAGTGGTATGTTGACCATTATTTCAAGAAAGTTTGAGTTCAAGGTTAAATCTGTCTTCTGCTATTATATATGATCTTGCATCTGGAATTTTGTATACAAATATGATCTCCCTACAGGAAGGATATACTTGCAATTAAGGGAATTTAGAGAAGGTTCTGTGGATTGATTCCTGGAATGATGGGTTTGTGCTGAGAGGAGAAATCAAGCAGTTTGGGCCTGTACTCTCCAGGGTTAGAAGAATAAGAATGATTTCATAGAAATATACAACTTTTTTATGAGTTTAGACTGTGTAGATGCAGCATTTTCCTTCTCTGGCATCACCAGAGCCTGGGAGGGGCAGCCTACAAATTCACAACTGCACAAAGTGTTGGTGACTTGTTATGATCAATTTTCAGCTTTAAATCTGTTGCATAGTACATAAAATCTTAAGCTAAGTGATTGATTTTCAGGCCTTCTCAAATCTTTTTCTCTCCTCAGAGATACTACCTGATCTGCTGAATGTTACCAGCAGATTTCCAGTATGAGCTCTACCTAGCTTTTAGTTTACCTGCATAATTCTGCCTGGATGGTGACACGCTCTGGAAATAGAAGTCCCTGTGGCTCATGAAGGCTGTGTTAGTTTGGTGAAGAGTAACATAGGTGTTACCTTTAGTATTTTGGTCTTTGGGAAATTCTACATTTGGAACAAAACTGAAGACCTTCTCCTGGTCTATAAGAACATAAGAAAAATTAGTAGGCCATTCAGCCCTTTGTGCTTTCTGCACCATTCAGTAAGACCTTGGCTGATCTTTTACTTATGAAAAAGTGTCATGACAGTTACTGGACAATGAACCCTAGTTCACTGACATTGTCTTGGAGATGGATAATCAGATGGTTTACCCCCTTCTCCCTCCAAGATAACAGAAGGCCTTACATAAACAATGGTCAGAAATCTGGATGCCTGTTGTAGCTGAACTAATCTCATCAATACTCATAAAAACAGCTGGGGTTGTTTTCTCTGGAGCGGCGAAGGCTGAGGAGAGATTTGATAGAAGTTTATAAAATTATGTGAGGCATAGATAGAGTTGACAGACAGTATCTTTTTCCCAGGATTAAAATGCTTAGTACGAGAGGACATTTGTTTAAGGTGAGAGAAGATGTGCGAGGCAAGTTTTTTTTACACAGAGAGTGGTGGGGGCCTGGAATGCGCTGCCAGGGGTGGTAGGAGAGGCAGATAGCATAGAAGCATTTAAGAGACTCTTAGATGAGCACATGAATATGCAGAGAAGGGAGAGATATGGTCAATGTGCAGAGAAGAGGGATTAGATTAATTAGGAGTCATTGCTTTAATTAGTTCGGCACAACATGATGGGCCAAAGGGCCTGTCTGTCCTGTACTGTTCTATGCAATACTTCCTATAAATGTTGCCTCCTGAAAGGTATGTTTACTTCCTCCTGCTAGACCTCCTTTCATGTATACAGCCCAAGCTGATTCTTTGAATGCAGGAGCTGCAATGTTAAATGAACGTTGTATGATGACTGACATCAACACTAGATCTTTTATACCCTTTGGCATTTGTACATTAGGCACACAACCCACAAATTCAATATACATGGTGCACTACCAAGTTGTAAAGGGTGATTAATTTTAATCCACAATTCAAGCCTGTATCACCTGCACTACGGGGTTGATTTTTTAATACCAGTAATTCTCCATTGCCATTCTAATGGAAGGTTATCAATCTGAAATTTTGTCTCTATTTCCATCTCCATAGATATTGCCTGACATATCAAGTATTTCCTGCATTTTCTGTTTTTATTTTAAGTTGTCCCTGTCCTTTAAAGTAACCTTCACCATGCAAGGAGAACCTTACCTTCCAACTCACAAGTTTCTGTATGTAACAGATTCTTTTGTCACTTCTAACATTTCTAACATGATGCTATAAAAACATCTTCTCCACCTCCTTCAGCATTCTGAACATCACAATAAACTCAGAAACGCTTCACTTGCAAGTGGAGGAGTTGCAATATCTGCACTTTTACCTCCCACCGTCACGGATCTTGAGTTTTCTATCCAAGTGATTTAGAGATTTACGTGGCTCTCCTACAATTTGGTACTCAGTATTCACAGGTCAAAGTGCAATCTTTTCCATATCTGATAAATGGAGATTTAGTGATCATGTTGTGAAACGCCTCCACTCAATCCGAAACACTGACTCAGACTTGTCCACTCCTTCATTTCTACTTCTTATTCCTTTCTAACATTTTTATGGAATCTTTCCTTTGCTGACAAGGTCAATGCTTATCGCACATCCTTAAATGTTCTTGAAATATGGTAATAAGCCACCTCCCCAAACTGCTGCACTCTTCCTAGTGAGGGTACTCTTAATGGTGCTGTGGGTAGAGTGTTGCAGGATTTAGACCCAGTGACTAAGAAATGGCAATATACTTCCAAGTCAGAATGGTGTGCAACTTGGAGGGGAATCTGCTGGTGGTGGTGTTCCCATGTGCCGCTACCCTTGACCTTCTTGGTGGCAGAAGTTACAGCTTTGGTTGCATTGTTGGAATAGTCTGAACAAAAAAATGCAGTGAGTTTCCTGGATAGTACACAGTGCAGCCACCAGGTGCCAGTGGTGGAAGGTAGTTGATGGTATGCCAGTCAAGAGGGTTGCTTTGTCCTACATGGTATCGATCTTCTTGAGAGTTGTTGAAGCTGGACTCATCTAGACAAGTGGAGAGTATTCCATCATGCTTCTGTCCTGAAGAAGGGTCCTGACCTGAAACATCGACTACCTGCTTTTCTCCACGGATGCTGCCTGGCCTGCTGAAATCTTCCAGCATCATTGTGTTTTTCATCTAGATTCCAGCATCTGCAGTCCTTTGTTTCTCTGCTTCTGACTTGGTGGAAAAGGCCTCAGGGTATCGGAAGGTGTCACTGGCCAAAGAGTGCTGAGCCTCTGACCTGCTCTTGTGGCCATGGTATCTCACATCTCATCTTTCCTTACAATGCAGAAGGAGGCAATTCAGCCCATCAAGTCTATGCCAGCTGTCAGCACACCCTTCAGTCCCATTCTCTTGATAATCTCCTACAACTTAATCTCTCTCATATACCCATTCTCTCTCCAATTCTACTACCACCCATCCACATTACAGACAATATAAAGCAGCCAATTAACCTACCGGTATCTCTCTGGGAAACCAGAGCACACTGGGGAAACCCATGTGGTCACAGGGAGAATCTGCAAACTCTGCACAGACAACACCCAAAGTCACAATTGAACCAGACCAACAGTGCTGTGCAGTAACAGCACTAATTGCTATGCCACTGTTCCAACCTCAGTTGAATTTCTACTCATTGGTAACTCCCCAGGATGTTGATGGTGAAGGACTTTGTCATAGTAATGCCATTGAATGACAAGGGTGGTTAGATTCTTTCCGGTTGGAGATGATCAATGGTTGATAGTTTTGTGGCATGAATGTTACTTGGTATTTATCAGCCCATGCCAGAATGTTTCCTGGGCCTTGCTGCATGCAGGCATGGGCTGCTTCATCTGCTAATGAATTGTGGATGGAATGGAACATTGTGCAATCATCATCAAACATCCCCACTTCTGATCTTATGACAGATGGAAGGTCATTGAAGAGGTAACAAGTTGCTAAGGCTTAGGACACTGCACAGAGTAGCTCCAATGGTGAGGTCACAGGCCTGACGTGATTGACATTTAACAATTGCAAGCGTTTTCCTTTGTGCAAGATATGTCTCCAACTACCACAGATTTTTTCCCCCTTTTATTCCCACTGTTTAGCAGAGCTCCCAATACCTTTTTTTAATGCCAAGGACAGTCACTCTCACCTCATTTCTGGAATTCAGGTCTTTGCTGCATGTTTGCACTGAGGCTATGATCATGCCTGGAGCAAAGAGGTCTAATGAAACTCAAGAATCCTTCCAGTTGATACTTTACAAACTTCCAGAAGTTAACAAGACTGCACATTGTAACATTGTTATTCCAAGACAAAGTGGGGAAGATTGTAATTCCATTGTTAATCATTCTTGGTGACTGGGTTGAACTGAAGTCAGATTGAACTGAAGCACATTTTTCATGAGTGTATCATTTTTCTGGTGAAATTGCCCTGCATTTATTGACAACTTGTTGTCATTCTCTTTTTTTAAGTTCTGCTTCCTCTGCTTTTTAAATGGACTATTTTCCGTAAAATTGACATTATTTGCTGTACAATTGAATCTTGCTGTGAGCCCAGTAATCGACACCGCCCTCCTGCTCACAATTGGCTGACATTGCATTGGCACTTCTGTCATTTCAGGCATTGGTACTGCCATTCCCAATCACACAAGATCTACATTTTATTTATTTATATAATCCTATTAATATCATCACTCTTGCCATTTAACCACTCCTGCATTTCTGCCTGTCACAGACTCTTGATTTTGTTCTTTTATCTTCTACCACATTGAGTCATATCCCCTTTTCTGCAATCTATCTCCCCCCTCTCTCTATATCTTTTTTCCATTTCTAATTTAATATCATCAATCAAAAAGTTTAATTCAACTTCTCTCTCCTCTGTTGCTGTCTGTGTGTTGAGTATTTCTGTTTGCATTTAGGAATAATTCATGTAACCCTTTCAATGTATGGATCACATGCTTCGGGCTGAGGATACTGCATTCAGAGATTATCATTCCACTTTACTCTAGAGTGAAATTAATGTTTGACTCTAGATTTATATCATGCACTGACATGGCCCTTGACTGCCTTGGTTCAAGCAAGTCATTTATAAAAATAAGCTATCTTTAGGCTTTTCATTGAAGGATCCTTCAGCTTCCTGTTTTCTGATACTCTGCTACACTTTCTTAAGAATCAAATGTTTACTTTCATTGCTCAAACAGTCATGCTCATGCAATTGCAACTCTATTGCCACTCTAGTCAATATTTCAATCTTTCTCTAATTTCCCCATTTAACTCATGGGTATTTGGATTTTGCTTAGATGACTAATGGTCAGCTCTATTCTTTCCTCAGATCAGTACTAGTATAACAGTTTTTATAAATGTGTAGTCTACATGGGATTATTAGTTAGTGAGGAATTGAGTGCTCCACTATGGTTAGCATTCTTTGGAATGTTATCCAAATCCATGCTCTCTTCTCCATTCAACTACACCAATATATCATAAGTGCTGAGATTATTGGAATATTTAACAATGATTTTTGTGAGGACGGATTTCCATTCAAAACTATTTTTATATGCAGAAAACTTTTTTACTGACAAAGTTAAAATAACAGAATGGAAAACCATGGGGCTCTTTCCAGTATGAGTGTTTGGTTTACAAATATTAGGTTCATGTGATTTAGATTTATGTGGTTATCTATTGATATAGAATCTATAAATCAAAATCTAAGATCAAACCCCATCTTTTAATGACTTTTTCCTTTGTCATCAGAAGTAAGGCTCAAATGGTATTGTTTGTTTCCTTCAGTGAAAAAGGTATGGATTTTACAGAATAATTGCAGACATTATAAACTAATTAAATTCAGAGCACAGCCATCAGTCCCAACAAAATCAGACAAATTTGTCTTTATGCCGCCTATTATTTTGTCATTGACATTTTTCATTGCTCTATGTGATTGAGAGTCTATGGCCAAAATATCAATGACGACTCTAAGTAGCATTAAGAAAAAATTGTTTGGTTTTGTTGAGGTAGTTAAGATCTGAATTTTATTAGGTTATAATGTGTGCTATCACTCTATAAAATATTCACATCAATTACAGAAGAAGTAAAGAAAATAAGGAAATCAAACCAATGGGATCCAATACTTTTTTTTTAATATTCTATTTACTGTACTGATGCGCTCTGCTGTAGATTGAAAGAGAGGGTAGGAGAGAAAATATCATCAATTAGGATTCAATGTGAGACTATGGTATCATTATGCAAAGCCTGTATCAGAATTCTTCTCCTGAGAACCAAGTTCACCAGCGTTTGATTTAGTCTGACACAGTCAGATGCTCAGTAACCAGAAATGTTACAATAGGAGTAGCTATTTAAATCTGGGAACACAGGCATCATGATAATTAAGAATAATATTATCAATATATTCTACACACTTACTACAAGCTACTTTCACGCACAGTAATGAAAGGTAAAACACTCACTTCTGCTTCTGGCTTATCTCCAGAAGTTTTTGCACATCATTTTTGGCAGCAGCTTCATCAGTTTTCAAGGACTGTTGGGGAGTTTGCAAAGGAATAAATGGTATAGTAAGAAATGATTTACATACAAAAATATCATGCAACACCCTTTCAACAATTCAAGAAAACTAATAAACTGTAAAGAGAACAACAAATGCAATTTTCTTCAATGATTCCAAATAGGCGAGCAGTTTTTCTCTCAGTTTGAATGGTCCCATTTTAATACTGCAAAGATACAATTGGACAAAATATACCAGATACCGGCAACATGTATGGGGATTACTTATAATGCAAAATGCAAACTTGCAAAATACTCACAAAGAATTTGACAATCAGGGTTAATTTTACCATTGATAGGTATTGCATTATATGAATGTGTTCCTACTGGAATAAACATTTGAATACAAAAACATTTCAGTCCTTTCATCATGTGACTCAGTTTCATTTATGTTAACAAAGTGTCTTCTGATTTGAATCCTTTTACTTTGGACAAAACATTAGTCTATATGAAATGCTTTGATTGAACTTGATTCCATGCTTGAATTTTAGCTTGAACATTGAAGGTCTACGCTCCATAGATCCTGATCCCCCACCCCACTGTTCCTGGGGATATATATGTGTTACCCCTGAAAGTCAGCCGAGCACAAATCTGCTAGCAGCATAAGCAAATTACATCAGTAAGCTGAATCTTAGCATAAGAAAAATCAACATAATTATGCCATCATAGTCACGGGGAGAACGTACAAACTCCTTATAGACAGCAGCCGGAATTGAACCTGGGTCACTGGCACTGTAATAGCATTACGCTAACTGCTACACTACCACGTATTGACTTCAATTTGAAGTTTATTTTTGATTGATTTAATAATTTAAAACTCATGAACTTAAATGCCAATCGACGAGCCAAAAAAATTCATAAACATTATTCGAATCAGAATTCATTCAAATTTAACTCTGAGACTGAACCAAAAAGTCCAAGTTGTTTAATTATTCCAGTGGTAAACAACTTCTTGTGAGAGGATCGGAGTAAACATTCAAATCATTCTTGAGAGCTACTCAAGGTGAACCTTGCTGCAGCATCCTCAAAGGTGGCCTTTTGTTTGTATCCTGGTTCCTCAGGGAGTCCAGTGGCAGAACACCAACTTCCTGTGTCTGCCCTGCTTCCATGCTGGAAATCTGGGCACTAAACCTGTGTCAGGTTTGACCTGGCATCACTTCAACAATCTCATTCATTTGAATAGAAAGGAATGGCTGCTAAAGATAGAAGGAAGTTTGAGTAATTTGCATTTATTTTGGAATCAATTGAATTAATTTTACATTTACTTAATTACTCCTTAATTATATGTAAATCAATTTAATTATTTTACATGTTCTTGACTGTTTTAACTTTTTAATAATATTTTACAATTGTTAAGATTATAAATAATTAAAAATATTTTAATGGCAGAAATCATTGGATATTTTTTCAGTGACATTCACAAACATTACAAGCCTTTTGACAACTGATATAAATGGGTGTGTGGATTAACAGCTATCAAAGGATTGCTATTTACCATGGGAAGTCCTTATCAATCAGGAACCAGTTTCGGGAAATTGTTCCAGATAGTGAAGTAATGAATACCAGCAGTTTACCACTCAATGAAGGGTCAGATAGCGATGTCCCATGGGCTCATGAGTTGCACATTATGCACCATAAATTATTCCTTTGTAAAAGTTATAATATATATCTCCCTTGTACTTAATATATACCTTAGCAGCACAAATGGCACTTAATACAAAGAACAAGACAGGGAATGAAAGGTTTGATATTAAATTATTCATCATTTCTGCTGTTCTATTTTATGTTTCTTTACTGTTGGATCCTATTACAATGGGTGTTCAAGCGTACTGTCTGACATCAAACCGCTTTAATACTTCAAACTGAATTACAACATTCTTTCTTTAAATGCCAGTGCTAATGAAAGAGAATGTTCAAATCTGTTTTTCTTTCACATTTTACATGTGTTGAAAAATAAGGTATAAAGATTCTGGTTAATAATTAATTGAGTTTGTTGAAGCCAAAGGCCTTTTGACTGTTACTCATGTATATTGTTGATATTACTTAACAAAAGCTGGTACATCTAAGGTTGTAATTTCAGTCATTTCATACAAAGCTAAAACTTGCAAGGTAATGCCTCATTTTGGTTCCAAAATGTAAATCCATGTTTTGCTGGAGTCTAAGTTAAACTTTCCCACCGAGTTATTGGAAGTGAGAGTTAATGATAATGCAGTTAAATTAACCAGCCTTCTGGGGCCTTGAGAAATGTCAGGACGGTCAATGTATCTCCCTAGCCAAAGACATTAAAAGATTAAAAGATTAAAAATTAACAGAGGAATGACTGAGGAAGAGAGATTTTGGTTGGATGAATTTAATGTGAAATCAGCTACAGAGAGGGGAAACAGGAATAGAAAAAGGTTGAATTAAAGGAGGATAAAAAGAGAAAAGGAAAAAAATATACACAAATTTAGAAAAAAAATGTACATCTCCTAATGCAATTTAAACATGAAGGGGTGAGTCTCTATAATCGCAAATGTTCACCTTTTGGGCAATGGTTGGTCATTAATAATTATCACATTGTTGAACTGTGATTTGCACTGCTGGTCAATTGCTGCTGCAGTTTCATGAAGACCACAGGGAAGTTAACGACAAAATGAGCAGCATTCAGTGGCATTTCACAATTTGTGGGCTATTTCTTTCCTTACTTGCAGTTGCTGGCCCATTTCAGTATTGGTAAAGAGAGCACCATTTAGGCACCAACTTTCTTAAGTAAAGGGAATTTCTCTTGCTCCACCCATTCCCCTCCCTAACTTCTTGGCTACATAGACTAACTTGTTTGTCTCTTTCCCACTTCTGATGAAGGATCCTGGACTTGAAACATTGACTGTTTATTTTTGCATAGATGCTGCCAGACCTGCTGAATGGTTCCAGTATTTTCTGTTTCTGGTTTAAAATGGTTTTGCTTGATACAATTGTTAAACTACCTGAGAAGGATGTGCTTCTAGAAATTTCTTAATCTTATTCATTTTGGATTTAGTTTGTTCATGTTATTGCAGCAGCAATTTAATTTGCATTCAATAAGACATTTCATTCTTTATTTCTGTTTTCCTCAATTATAAGGAAGGAAACACCACCAATGCACCTAGAAATGTCTTTTAAGATTCAAGCCACAATACATCATACTAAATAATACTGCTTGCCTTGTGTCATTTCTTGTGAAACACTTAATGTCACAAAAGTTGTACAGTAGTACAAGACACAACACTTTCGCCTCTGGAACTGCGATACAGATTCTGTCCGAACCAATCTATCTTTGTTCGGTATTAAGGTTCTCAGTTGAAGAGAGCTGGAACAGTTTTTTTTGATTTCCAGGTAGTCTAACAAATTATTTATGCAGTAAGGAGCTAATCAGCCAACATTATTCAACAAGGGCTTGGAAAGTTGCTCTCCTGGGAGGGAATGTTCTTCTAAGTGTATGGTTAATGGATGTCATACAGGAATGACAAATGATGCTGTAAAATATATTCAGTCTATAATGTTACCACAGAGTATTATGGCCCAAAACAGAACAAAAATGGAAAATACCTAGACAAAAAATTGTTTGATAGTCAAGTAGGTCACATTTGGCAGCAACAACCATTTAAAAGAACAATGCATATTTAGATATCTTTAGGAAGAGGCTCATTATTTCTCTGCAAATGTGCTTGTCACATCAATCACAAGGTATACTTTACCTGCTTGAGTTCAGTCACCATTTTCTATAAATGGACTGAATATTTCTGATGTGGAAGCATTGTAAGGATTATCTTTCTCATTATTCCCTTGCCCAGAGTATTCATAATATTAATTATACTCAGTTCATTATTCAAGGGTATTTATGTGGTGTGAAGGGCTGCCAATAGCTGCAGCTAATGCTTCATTCCCATTATCTTATAAGTGTTGTAACCCTGGGTGGTATTGTCTAACCAGGAGATTTACCTTCATTCCTTGCGAGTCTGTTGCTGATTTTGAGAGCTGCTGAAGGAGGCTGCTTTTTTCCATTGAAATCTGTTTTAGCTTGCTTTCCAGATCTTCATAACCCCGCCTTAAGAACAGGAAAGATTGAAAAACTAATAATAAGCTTATTGGGACTTAATGACGATCACAACTGTAGATTTTGACACAATGAAAAAGATTGTACTCATAACTTTATTCCACAAATTTAGTTCTTTTAACTCATGATGATTTTACTGTAAATCCTTAAATACAAATGCTGATGAATAATATTATTACAATGCTTTGTTCTCAGCCTGTGCACACTATAATCATATTATCAATTTCACCAGTCATTACGTAATGAATGCAAAGTCTAGGTTGATGCTCCTTACCATTTGAGGAAATGCTGCTTAGTCAAATGTGTCATCTTTGGAAATAAAAACAAAAAATGCCGGAAATGCTCAGCCAGTCAGGCAGTGTTGGTGGAGAGTGAATCTGAGGTTCAAGTTGATGAACTCAGAATCAGAATCAGATTTATTATCGCTGACACATATGTCGTGAAATTTATTGTTTTGTGGCAGCAGTACAGTGCAAGACATAAAAATTACTATAAGTAATAAGAACTTTCATCAGAATGGAGAACAGATATAGCTAGAAAAAGTTATAAGTTGAAGTGAAAGATTTAAAAGATTCTATGTCACAATCTTGATGAAGAGCTGAAAGGTTTAGTCTCGTTGTTTGCTCATTATTTATCCCTCAAAATTTGCAAATAATGTGGGCAAGTCTCAGAGTATATGCCTGCTTTGGTGTTAGTTAAAGGGGCCCCAACCTTAGTTTCCATGGGGAGTCAGGGGCAACCAGTCTTGTATCCAGTAACTATGGTTATTGGGTTAATTTTCCACACCAACCTCCATTTGCTGTAAATGCCCCCACAGCCCCTGCTCTTAAGTCCAACTCACCCTCCCTAACACCATCTAATCACGAACCTGGACCCTGCCTTGTCACTGGGATATTGTATATCTGACATCCCTAGCCTGTGATGGCCTTTTTCATGATGCTTCATTCCTCATCCCCTGTGCCCCATGTCCCCATATTGCTCCATCTTCCAAAGCTGTTCTATCCCCAGATGGTGCTTTATTTCCTGATGGCCCATGACCCATAACCCAATAAATACTCTCTTCATCCATTACACCCCCACCCTGCCCCCACTCCTGTGCTTTACTTCCCTTCCGGGTTCCATAATACCCACTTGGCTTCCTTTGCAGAGCAATGAGACTGGATTTATCTGCATCTATTCTGCATCCATATATGTTAGCGTTATGACTAGGATTATGCCTAAGGAGGAATTCTGGAGATACATAATGGAGTGTTAAAGACCAGAACTTCCTGTGAATCTATCCCAGTTCTCATCAGTTTCCCTGGCCCTGGACTCATTGTTGAAGTAATGTTAAGAAGTAACTTTGCTGGTGCAGGACAAAAGAAAATCCAACATTTAAAATGAATCTCCACTACGGGTGAGAAAAATATCTAATATGTGTGTGGGAATAGTTAAACTTTGCTGTTAATTGCAGCACCAAGTATTCTGTTGTTCTGGTTGGATTTTGTTCTTCTACTGTGCTCAGCCAACGTACAACAAAACCCAGTGAGGGGATAAATGTTCCAACATGTATAAAGCTCCAGATAGCCAAAAACATTTATTACTGAATTATGGTCATTAAAAAAGTGCACAATTACACTCAGCTGTCATGAAACTGTGAGGAGACCCTATTGCTTTTCTAACTGTCTTTACTGGGGCCTTTCTTCTTGAAGTACATCTGTCACAACTACCCATGTTTCTTTTGCCAAAGTCCTGATCTCTATTGTTGGCATTGGCTTAAGCTGGCAGCAAAACCTTCCACTGTGCCACCAGTTGTCTCTGGGCTGCACTGGTGAACTCTGCATGGTTAAACTTGGCACAGGCACAATCATTTGACTGAAATGAATTGGAAGAAATGGACTGGCCAGAAAATGAGAGTAAATTATTTGATTTAATTCAGGTAGTCCAGATTTATTTAATCATTTGTGAGACTGAGAGAACATTTTTATTTCTTAAAAAGATTCAGAGTAATGTTTTAACGTATTTGTTTTTAGTAGTTTTCAGCTATGTTTGTAAACATCATATATATTTGCAAACATTCATTTAGTATGATGGCTTTGACAGCTGGTGAGCTGAGGGCAGGGCTTCGGCACCTGTCAAAGCTGTTGTGTAAATGCAGCTAACCACTTGTACTGGGAGAGAGCCCATGCTGAGCAAAGTCGAGGAGTTGCCTCCCAATGGAAGACCATGCTGGAAAATCTGTGTGGTCCAAGGGCCGGTGAGAACAACCCCAGGATCAGCAAAACATTGGAGACAAAGAAAGAGAACATTCACAGTAGCAATGATAAGCTTTCAACATGATTCTGAGTGGCAGCAATGGTGTACATAAGAGAATAAGGAAATAAGAGCAGGAGTAGGCAATTTGGACCCTCGGGGCTGCTCGACCATTCAATATGACCATGGCTGATTTGCCACAGGCCTCATCTCTTCTATGCTAGTTTCCATAGCTCTCACTTTCCCAATCTTTCCAAAACTGACCTACTTCTTCTTTGGATACCTTCAGTGATCTCATCTCCATAACCCCCTGTGGTAGAGAATTCCAGAGATTCACCTGGAATCTCTAGAATTCTCTACAAGATGTTCCTGTGCATCAGAGTTTAAAATGACCTAATCTTGTAACTGTGTCCCCTTATTCAAGATTCTCTCACATTTTGACATCTACCATGTCCTGCCCCCTCAGTGTCTTTGAAGTTTCAATCAGATCATCCCTCATTCTTCTAAATTCTAAAAAAAATCAATGTAAATTCTTTACCCACTGGTGATAGGACAAGCCCCTCATACCAGGAACTGGCATGGTGGACCTGTTTTTGCATTGCCTCCAGTGCCAGTATATCCTTTCTTAAGTAAGCAGACCAAACCTGTGCACAGTATTCCAGACATCTGTAACAGTTCTTCCGGATTTCTAAACTCCAGCCCACTTGCAATAAAGGCCAATCTGCCATTTGCTTTCTTAACCACATACTGCTAACTTATTGTGAATCATGAACAAAGTCACCAAAATCCCTCTGTACTTTTCCCATTTGCCACCATTCTCCATTTAGATAATAGTCTGCCTTTAGATTCCTTCTAATGAGGTGCATGACCTCACATTTTCCTACATTAAACTCTATGCTCACAACTAACTCTTTTATGAACGATATAACCTAGATTTCCATTGAGCCCTGAGAGGAACGAATATTATTGCAAACAAATCCAGGGCTCAGGGTGCAGAATGGATATTGAAAAGCAAAAAACTGCAGATACTGGAAAACTAAAATGAAAACTGTGCTTGCTGGAAATACTCAGTGGGTCAGGCAGTATCTGTGAAGGGAGAAACAAAGTTAAAGTTTCAGGTTGACAACTTTTCATCAGGACATCTGAACATGTGAAGGAAGGTCGCCATCTGAAGCACTCACTCTGTTTCTCTCACTACAGATGATGTGTGGCCTGCTGAGTATTTCCAGCATTTCCTGCTTTTATTAAAGATTTATTGACTTGATATATGAAGCAATGAAGCAAACAGTTAGATGCATCTGAACTTGACCTTTAGAGCATGTTAGACTTAGGCATTTGAAAGTCAAGGACTTTCCGTGGCACAATGCCTGACTACAGGGGTTCCCTTTGGAACTAACAGATATCAGTTAGCATGATTCAGCACCAGATGTTTTGATAGAATAGATAAAGAGACTGTGTTTCTACTTGGGAGGATTTGCAAAAGTAGATGATAAACAATATAAGTTTATCATAACAAGACCAACAAGAGAAATCAGATGAAGATATTTAACATAGAAAGTCTTGTGTGTGTGAAATTTGCTACTATAAGAAGCAATTGAGGCAAAATGCATAGGTACCTTTTAGGGAAAACTACTTTAGCAAATGATGGAAAACTGAAGAGAGGGACGTACTGATTGAGCAAGATGAGACAGGATGAGAGAAGACTTGAGTAGAACGTAAATAGACTGGTTGGGTCAAATGCCTTGTCTCTATGTTGTATATTCTGTATGTAAGATGAAATATTCACAAGCCATATGTAGTTTGCAGCACTGATAATAAATGGTTATATTCATTATCTTTAAATCTTTCCATTCTACTCTCTGTTGCGTAGACACTTATTTCTGTGTTAAATTTAAGAAAATGTACATTTAACAATGCACGAATGGTAAGGGATTTCAGGGAGTGTTGGAAAGAAGTATCAATCAGTTACAAATCACTGCATTTATTGAAAGAGTCTTTCTAAACAAGGTGCAAAAATACATTACAGAGCATAGCAATATGCTCGTCCCTCAATAAATAACCTCTACTCCTGAGGCAGATCCTTTTGTGTGAGAGTGGTGTATTTCCCCCAGCGAGTGGCAGCTCCTTGATTCACTCTGAAAGGCCATATCTCAGTGTGATTCACATTTGTGAGCTGAGACCAACTGATTCAATTTGGAACATTATGTTTGGTCTGCCTTTATTGTCTTGTTGAGGAATAAATGGGTTTCTTGTTAAACCTTTAGATAGTGTGCTAAAAAAACATGGTAAGTTAGGACTTTAAAAAGACTATTTGATATCTTTTCACTAATCTCCCAGAATAAGAGAAAATATGCAGACTTTGGAGCAGTTGAGGGAACCTTAGAGGTTATTTTGAACTTTCTCTGTTTCTTGCATCATTCATCTCTTCAAACCTCCAGGCACTCCTCTAAACATGTGCCAGAAATCAGTAACCTTGGTGCATTTTACAATAAGCACAGACAAGCCTTTTACAAGGAGGCCTTCAAAACCTTGTTTAATCCATTGTTAACTGGGAGGGTGGTACTTTCAACAACAGGCCACTGAATAAGATGCTATAAAGTTGGAAAATTATAGAATGCCAGTTTTGCACCTGGTAGTCAAAGATGGTAACTTCCTATTGTTCAAAATTATACATTAAACTGGCTAGATGTTGCAAGCATTTTAGTGTTATAATATAGGTGAATGAAGCATCCAAATGATATGTGAGCACTCCATGCCAAAAATGTGGGACTCGTCATGACAAAGATTAGTCATCCACTGCTCATGTCCAAAACAGACAGTAAACACATTGCCTACAATAAAGTGAATGAATGGCAGCCCTGGCACACCTGCTGTTGAGCTAGAAGACCTTGCATTCAAGACATAGTCCAGAGACTTAAACACAAACTCTGGGCTGATGTTCAAGCATTATGCTGAAGGAGGGTGAAATTATCAAAGGAGGCCATAAAAGCTGCCATTCAAAGAAAGATCAAAGAAAGCCTTGGACCAAGGTGTGTACATATTGACTGTAAGTTCCTAATACTTCAAGAGTGGCAACACTTGAAAAGTAAAGCATGTGGTGACTCCCTGACATTGTGAAAGAAATTGCAGAAATCCAAGCTCCTTTGCTGTCTGCTTCAGGGTTTCCTTCCTGTCTTGGTCAGAGGGAGAAGTCATAAAGGTCATGGAGGCTAGGGCGATGGTGTGCTCCTCCTGCAGGAAGTGGCAGCTCCTGGCAGACCACTTAGATCAATGGAAGCTGCAGATGGACTTGCTATGGAGCATCCAGAATGTGCAGAATTCAGTAGACAATATGTATAGTGAGTTGGTCACTCTGCTGGTACAGAAAGAAAGGAGATGGGTGACCACCAGGAAGGGCAGTCAGGGTAGGCAGGTAGTGAATGAGCCTACTGTGTTCATTCCCCTCTCTAACAAGTATACCATATTGGATACAGTTGGGGGAATGGCTTCCCAGGGGAGAATAGCTGTAACAGCCCTGTTCGTAGCACTATGATGGAAGTTGCTGTACAGAAGGGAGGTAATAGGAGTGATAGTGGTAGGGGATTCCATCGTAAGGTGGGTAGATAGACATTTCTGTAACCAAAAAGAGACTCCAGGTTGCTATGTTGCCTCCCTGATGCTAGGATCATGGACGTCTTGGAGTGGCTGCAGGACCTTCTGAAAAGGGAGTGTGAACAGGCAGAGGTCCTGGTACATGTAGCTACCAGTGACACAGATAGGAGAAAGGATAAGGTCCTGCAGCATGTGTTCAGGGAGCTAGGTGGCCATTTAAAGAGCAAAGATTGTAATCTCTGGATTGCTTCCAGTGCCATGAGCTAGCAAGTACAGGAACAGAAAGATCAGTCAGATGAATGTGTGGCTGAAAGAATGGTGGAAGAGGGTGGGCTTTTGGTTCCTGGATCATTGGGACCATTTCTGGGGAAGGTGGAGCCTAGGACAGGTCGCACCTTAACCTGAGTGGGAACAATATCCTTGCTAGGAGGTTTGATGGGGAACTTTTATACTGAGTTAGTGGGGGAAGGGGGCTCAGTGTAGTTGTCCATACGGACAGGTACAACCACCTAGAGGAGAAATAGTAAGACCAGTTGGTAGAAAAAGCAAGTGCACATGCACTGAGTGCCACCAGTAAAGATGCTGCAACAGATGTTGCCTAACCTGTTGAGTTCCTCCAGAGGTTTGTTTTTCACCAGTGAAGCAGATGAAAACAAAGTTTTAATTAACGCAGGGGTCTATGGTATTGTTGCCATCACCAAGACATGGTTGAAGGACGGGAAGGAATGGCAACTCAACATCCCGGGGTATAGAATTTTCAGGCGAGACAGAGAGGGAAGGGAAAAGGGAGGAGATAATGCACTGTTAGTCAAAGATTGCGTTACCTCAGTATTAAGAGAGGATATCCTTGAATGCTCCTCAAACAAGGTCATATGGATAGAGATTAGAAATAAAAAGGATGTTGTCACTTTGCTGGGGGTGTATTATAGACCTTCCAACAGTCAACAGGAGATAGAGGAACAAATATGTAGGCAGATATCAGAGTGATGAAATAAAAATAGGGTATCATACTGGGGGATTTCAGTTTCCCAAATGTTAACTGGGATTGCCTTAGTGTTTAAGGCTCAGAAGGACCAGAATTTTTGAGGTGCGCCAAGGAGGTCTTTTTGACACAGTATGTAGATAGGAGCATTTCTGGACTTTATCTTGCAGAATGTAGCTGGTCAAGTGGAGGAAGTGACAGTAGGAGATAATTTTGGAGATAGTGACTAAAGCTCTGTATATTTTAAAGTGGTTATGGAAAAGGATAGGAACGGACAAGTAATAAAGGTCTTAACTTGGGGAAGGGCAATTTCATTAACATAAGGGAAGATCTGGCAAAGGTAGATTGAATCAGAATCAGGTTTATTATTACTGATGTGTCGTGAAATTTGTTGTTTTGTGGCAGCAGTACAGGGCAAGACATAAAGACATAAAAATTACCATAAGTTACAAAAATAAATAAATAGTGCAAAAGAGGAATAATGAGGTATATTAATGGACCATTCAGAAATTTGATGATGGAGGGGAAGAAGCTGTTCCTGAAATGCTGGGAGCATCTACTTGCAGGGAAGCCTACATCTGCACAGTGGGAAGCATTCAAAGGAGAATTAACAAGCGTTCAAGGCCAACATGTTCCTGTAAGGGTAAAAGCCTGAGGTAACAAGTATAGGTAACCCTGGATGTGGAAAGATATTGAAGGATAGATAAAGAGAATTAAAGGAAGTATATGACTGGTGTAGGAACTAATGCATGGGGAGGCCTGTCAAGAATATAAATAGTGTAGGTAGTTGCTTAAAAGGGAAATCAGGAAGGCTAAGAACGGTCATGAAAAATCACTGGCAGACAGAATTAAGGTAAGTCTGAAGGTGTTCTATAAGTATATAAAGGGCAAAAGAATAACCAGAGAAATAGTAGGGCCCATTAGTGACAACATGAGCAATCTGTGTGAGAAGCAAGAAGGATTATGTGAGGTTTGAAGCAAATACTTTTCATCAGTATTCACAAAAGAAACAGACTTTGCAGTTGGAGAATTCATTGAAGGGGTAGGTGAAAGTCTGCTGCAGCTCTCCATAAATAAAGTGGAGGTACTTGATGTCTTAACAGGCATAAAGGTGGATAAATTCCCAGGACTGGATGGAATTTATCCCAGGCTGCTATGGGAGGCAAGGAAAGAGATTGCTGTGGCTCTGGCTGAGGTTTTAAAATCTTTTCTAGATGCATGTGATGTATCAGATGACTGGAAGGCAACGAAGGTGGTCCCCCTTTTGAAGAAAGGCAGCAGGGAAAAGACTGGTATCTGGACTGGGGTCCAGATGAAAGGTCTTGGCCCAGACATTTGACTGTCCACTTCCCTCCATAGATGCTGCCTGACTTGTTGAGTTCTCCCAGAGCTTGTGTGTTGCTCCAGATTCAAGTATCTACAGTCTGTTATATCTACTGAATTCCTGAACACCTTATTTAACCTGATCCCTTTATTGGAGCTTTGGCCTTCCATAACCTTTGCAGACAATGTCGAGACATGCAGTCCCTGTGTCCTAGCCTGACAAGCCTGTGTACCTAGTACGGTCCATATGGACTGCAGGCCCATTATCTCAGGGACCTCAAAGCTGAAATGGAAAGAAATTTAGACTTTAAAGGAATCAAAAGTGTTACAGAGCAGAGAGAAAAAAGTTGTGGCCAACAATTAGATCAGCCATGATGTTATTGAAGTGTGGACCAGGCTTGAGAAGGTACGTAGCACATTCCTACTTGCATATCTTATGTTCCTAAACTCTCCTCTCCAACTTAATTGGCCTTATCAAAGTGTTGCTGCTGCCCAGCATTTAGACCCACTTAACTGATGCACAGCAGCCATCTGCAGATCCTGTCTAGTTTTAATGGCATCTAATTTTTGCAGGACTTTGACTTCACCTTTCCACAATAGACAGATTGCCCTTCAAATAAGTCGATAAGGTCCAGCTTCACCCCAATGTAGTTATGCGTTAAGTTTACACTATCCCACTGTGATAAGACTATTGAATGGTTCCCTTATACGATGAGATGGACTCTTGATCTCACAGTCTACCTTGTTGTGACCTTGCACCTTATTGTCTACCTGCACTGCACTTCCTCTGTAGCTGTGACACTTTACTCTGTACTGTTATTGTTTTTACCTGTACTACCTCAATGCGTTCTGTACTAACTCAGTGTAACTGCACTGTGTAATGAATTGATCTGTATGATTGGTATGCAAGACAAATTTTTCACTGTACCTCTGTACAAGTGACAATAATAAACCAATACCAATACATGGGAGCCACAGACTGAACAATGGACCAGATTATCCCAGATGCGGCCCACTACCTAAACTTACTTCCTGTAGTGCCTTCCCACTTGCCTTGACTTGATGTGGTTAAAGGGGGCTGACCGTGCTAACACTCCTCATTGAAGGGTCCTCCTGTGAAGTTGAGTAGGTTGCAATTGGTGACTTGACTTCAGGTAGCTCTTCTGAAGCCCCTCTCCTGGAATGCCTTGTACCCTTTTTGACAACCCCAACAATCGAAGGCATTTCACACAGGCTTAAATAACTTCCAAAAAAACCACATTAGAGTACTAGAATTAGATTAAAAACATTAAAATGAAGTAAAATAATACTTTTCAATTCAGGATCAGCATCTCTATGCAGACAATATTTCTTATACTGGCCCTCTCTGATGTAATGCTGAGGGGCTGATTGGTCCATATATCCAGTACTTCTGCTTAGTACATCCACAGGACTCTCTGTGGCAACAGCTGAGCCCATTGTTAGTAGCACCATCTGCTCAGAAGATATCTATACACTTTCACCTTGATTTACTCAATCTATTTATGAGAAAACTGCATAAATGAAAAAGGAAGATTCATGGCCATAGTATTTCTATTTCCCTAAATGTTGTCTTACTGGCACACTGATCTTTGCCTACCCTTTACTCCTGCAGTGCATTTTGTTTAATGAAACAAATACTTATTTTATAAGTACATCCACTTACGGAACAATCATGTACATGGTTGTGGCGATGTCACATAAATCTCAACATTGCAATTAATATCTCATTCATTATTTATAGTGATAGCATCTTTAGAACATCACCCAAATGAGGAACTGCCCTTTTGTCCAAGTTCAGGTCGCTAAAGAAGACAGCAGGAAAGTCCTGAATGAGTGCAAATTCAATGATTATATTAGGTGGCAGAATTTAAAAATTAGAGGCCGAGAAATTCTATTGCACCATGAAATGTTTTTGGGTGCTACTGGATGGATTTAAAAAAAACAAACGCAAAATGCCTTCAAGTACATTGTGCACTAATAGCAAACTTCCTAAAATTAGGTCTGGTTCTTTCACTTATGTGCAGAAGCCATTGGGCATGCACAGTGACATGAAATTGGACTGTGAATGGAGTGTCCATCAAACAATGAAGCAGGTTATAATCGGAGTTCTGAGGCCACCTGTTGTGTAGTTTAGAGAGCCCAACCTTAACTGGGCAGCATGGAAGCACAAGGTGTCAATCTTCTCCCATGTAGATGCCAGCACAAAGTTTCATTGGTGTTGATTGCCTGTGCACAAGCTACCTTGCTGCTGATACCTCATACTTCCCCAGCCACCATATATTCTAACTAATCACTAACTACACAATTATCTCTTTCACTGATACTTCCTCAATTACATTCATTTCTTCAGCCAAATACCAACATCCCATCTTTCTGTGATAATATAGCAGTAATTAGCATGTCCACATACATGTATATGATTTAGTGTATTAGTATTGTTTAATATGATATTCACATAGATTGTTAAAACCCTAGTTACTGAGAGAAGTGCAGTATATTACTGAATCAAGGAATGGTCACTGTAACAACTATGTAAGATACAAACTGTGGAGTCAGTGGAGCTGAACTGAATAATGGTACAGACGGAAGATAAAGATGACATGTTTATTGACCAAATGTTTAGGATGATTGGATTTGTCAGGCGATGGCCAGACCGATTCAAACATTGGTTAATAAAATAAACAAACATACACAAAGTGTACTTGTGGAAAATGAAGTGTTACGAGATATGTGAAACTTGGGCTAGCTGGAGAGATCAAAAAAAAGAGAGATGGAGGGAGAGATAGACAGATAGATAGACAGATAGATAGATAGATAGATAGACAGACAGACAGAGACAGACGTAGATAGATAGATAGATAGGTAGATAGATAGATAGATATCTTGGGCCTGCCTGCTTGTTCGACTGTATAAGAAGTGGCCAAACACTCTGGAAGTCAGAGGACTGGACCTTTAATCCTGGCCATCTGAGATAGGGTGATATCTGTAACCTCCAAGTAACTGGGGGTTGTAACAATTACAGTAAATTTCTTTGAAATGACTTTCAGATTTGATTATTTAAAAACAACACTTTTGGGGGAATTTGTTACAGTTCCCAGAATATGATCCACTTTCCCCTTCCCACCCCATCCACAGTGGTCTTCTCTTTCCTAGGTTTTCTCTCTGTTTCATCCCAATCACTTTCACCCTAACCCTAATCCAGACTCCAAATCAGTTCCTCAACAATTTCCACTCCCTGCAATTTTTGCATATTGCAGAAGGAAGGCTTTGGCTTTCTAGAGGAAGGATGACTCCACCAAGAAAAATGCACTTACTTTATGTGAGATTGAATACCTGATCCAAGGTACCAACATAAGCCTATTACAGGATTCTACAGACTGTCATTGTATTGCAATTTTCAGTCACGTTACAGCTTCTAGTGTCCAATGTTTGAAGACTATAGCATTGTTCCCTTCAGAGCAGAGATGGCTGAGGACAAATCTAATAGAATGTTGAAGGTCATGAAAGGTTTTTATCGAGTAAGTGTATGGAGTTGCAGGTGGGTGAGTAATTGAGTGACAGGTATTTAAGACAAATGCCAAGTGAGAAATAAGGAGACACAAGAGACTGCAGATGCTGTAATCTGAAGTAGAAAAAACATTGTTGGAGGAACTCAATGGGTTGGGAAGCATTCGTTGAAGCAAAGGGATGGTCGACATTTCCGGTCAATACCCTGCATTAGGACTGCAGTAAGAAGGGGAATTCATTTTGCACTTTTTTATTATGATCTGGAAAGCTTTGCCTGAAAGGTTAGAAGAGACAGATTCATCAAGACACTTCACAAGAGAATTGGATAAATACTTGTAAAGAGAATTTTTGTCGGCCCATGGATAAGGAACAGTAGTTTAGAAGCAACCAGAGAACTCTTTCAAGGTAATGAAAACAGAAAATGCTTGAAACACTCAGGAGGTCAGTCAGTATTTATGGAAAGATAAACATTCCATAAGAATGTTAACATTTCATATGGAAGTCCCTTTGTCTGAACTGGGGGAAAAGAAAAAAAATAAGTTAGTTTTAAGTTACAGATTGGGGAGGGATGGATAGGATATAGAAATGTCTTTGATATGATCATCCCGGGGTTCCTGTGATAATAAGCTGTTGACATGTTAAGTCATCTGTTTGATATGTTAATGAGGTAGTTAGAAAGAGATAAAACGAAGCAACATGTAAAAGCTGCAACATGCAGGTTAGAACAGTACCTCTTTCAAGGTACCAGTATAGGCAAGATGAGCCTAATAGCCTCCTTCTGTGCTATACAGGTCTATGAATAATTATTAATTGGACAGGAAGATTGTTTCAATGTTGCAACATAATACATTTGCCTTTCAGGATAATATGTCCAAAGTAAAGAAATCATTTGTCTGGCTTATTGTTTTTATGAAATTTGATTGAAGACCATCTCACGTTGCATTCTTCATGTGCTATTAAAATGACTTGTGAAAGATGGAAGTAAATTAAACATTAATGAACAGACATGAATTGCCACAGAAGAAAATCATTTACATCTGAATCTGGTATATTTGGCAAGTTGTATGATAATTTGCTGAAGAAAAATAATAAATTGAAGCTCCAGTGTGGCTTTAGGAGATAACAAGAGATGTGACAGTAATTGTAATTTGGCACACTCTCCCTGGAAAATATACAGATTTCATTGCAGAGGAATTAACGTGACTAGTTTTAATATAGAAAAAGTGCCATTGTGATGGTAACATTCAAATTATTGCTTAGTGAATTAATATAAATATAAGAGAAATGCAGTGGTGTTTGGCATCTCCCCACTTTATCGAGGTCATTTTCTGCATGAATCTTGTAATTGCCTAGTTGCCATGCATGCTTTACACAGCAAAAGTCAATTTCATGTCATATTTTGCAGCATTGAGGGCATTTTGCAATTAAGCTCCATGTTTTCATTACTCAACAGTCAATAGAGATGTGACACATGTCATCAACCTGGAAGCCCTCAGATATCACAGCAAACTGTCACTAGGTGGAATTAATAAGCAGTTGAAACTGTTATTTGTTTCTTAGGCTGGGCCTGGGTAGTATTAACCTCTATCACAGTGTCACAAAGGACAAACTTCTATTTTTAGCTGTTTAATAAGTTCAAACTGGTGTTTTAATCAATTGCCAAGATGAACATGTCAGATTCAAAGAAAGGTCAAACAGATTTTAATCAATAAAATCCAGTGAAAATTGAAACAGCCCAGTTGTATTTTATCCCAATATTATTGTACAAAATATTACATTAACCAACACATTTACATCCATATTGTGATCTACTGAAAATCTGATTTTTATTTAAACTGTGATGAATAGAGTTAATAATCAGACGGAAGATCAATCACTTATTTACAAAGTTCAAATACTGCGTGCCAGCCATCCAACATGGAAGCTCACTCATTTTTCTTTGACGTGATTATTCTTCTTTGAAGCTAATCTCTGAATTTTGATGATTCTCTCTGTGAAAAGAGAACATCCTGAAAGCAGTGGAAAAACTGTAGAAAAAAACTTTGACTCTGATTAAAACATGCCCTCCAGCTTAGCAGGCTATTAAACCAGTGAAAAACTTTTGATTTCTCTTAACTTTGAAAGTGCAAAACACAACATTTAAACTACTGAAAACTCTTGAACAGACTCCTTGTATGATAATGATAAACTCTGGATCTCTCAATCTACCTCATCTGTACTTTCTCTGTAATGGTAACTGTAACATTATATTCTGCGTTCTGTAATTGCTTTTCCCTTTGTACTATCTCAATGTATTGGAATGATCTGTATGGATGGCATGCAAAGCTAAGTTTTTCACTGTATCTCGGTACATGTAACAATAATGAACCAATTACCAATATTTAAGTAACTAAATTAAAAAATATGTAAATTACCTAATTCTTACCCTTTCTCTCTTACGGCCATTTCTCTTCATTGAAGTGAATGGTTCCTACCACAGTTTCAACCCAGTTTAATATTCAGATCTGGCAGTCAGTACATTCATGGAGAGCTGATCAGCATTCAAAACCATTCTGTTTTCTAACCTGGTACAGGTTCAGTTTCCTAACATGACTGCTGGGAAATGGCACAAACTCTGAACTCTGCTGCTGGTCTTCCTGAGGAACTAAATGTTGGACCCAGAAAAATGCCAATGAAGAAGAGCCAGTAATCTTGGGACTTTAACATTCAGGTGAGGATTATTGACTTGGTGAAGAAGAATCAGGCTCGGTATAAGAGTTTCCAACTCCTGCACATATTCATTTACAGTGGAAAAGAACTGCCATCCAGCAGTTGAACATGAATAGAAAATTTCCAGTGTAATGCCTTGATTTGACTTTCCATGTGTCTACATTATGTAGGCAGCACATTCAATGTGAAGCAGAAAGTACTCATTTGTTTATGCAAATACATAATGTGCTTATTTTATTTATGAATGCACAGTATATGCACATGTATGCTTCATCTATTGGTTCTAGTTAAACCAGTGATCTTTAGGGTTTGCTCTTGGAAAAGTTGCTAGGAAAATTTTATGCAATCTTTGTCTTCTTTTTCAATAATGAAAAATTTAGAGCTGATTATCTCTATTAGTGAACAACAGTATTGGCACCTTATCTATTGTGGAGATGGGCTGGGGTTTGGATCACTAAAAATTACATAATTGACTGTCTGAACACTGATCTTGGGAAAACTAGAAATAACATTACTGAAAATGCATACAAAATTTAGCGTTGACCTGAGTGAGCCTGTCAACTCAAAGCTCCCATTCACGTAATATACATATTCTGGTTTTAGAGATGAAGTGTCATGCAAAACCATCAGAACACAGTGACATCATTTTGGAAGTACTTTCTCCAATATAAACGTCTATGCCATCCAGGAGAACATACAAGGAATTCTTGAGTTGCCGTTATCATAGATGGATAATGATGTAGGCCTTGCTGATGCAAGACCATATACTAACTGTTAGCTCAAATCTGACCATAAGCCAATTGAACCCTTTTTTGGCTTCTATCATTGGTTCTACCACATGTTTTCTTTACCCTCATGATTTCTTGATCAGTGCAGGCCTTTAATATTACAGTTTGTTGCTCATCATGCCTAGTTCAATTTTGATCTGTCCTTTAAGAAGATTGCATTTTGCTTGATACCTTATCATAGACCAAATATATTGGAGTGAAAATAATATTTTAATCATTGATTGCACTACTAGTTTGTGTTTCAAGTCATATTTAATAAATAATATCTTCTGAATCTATGATAAATTTATAAATGATCACATGAAAACTATTTATTAAATTTGAATTATTTCAAATGTACATTCTATTTCTTACTTCCCTCTCAACATCAGGAATTTTATACCATTTAAGCATATGTTCCCTTCTCAATAGTAAAGTTCATTATATGCTTTCTATTCTGACACTATCTTCTGATAAAGTTTATTAGAATCATTTCTTTGACTGTTTCAGTTGTTCCTCTAGATATCAAAAATAAAGCAGAGGGATCTTTGATCCCAGGTTTTGTGTTATTAATCTTGTCTTAGTTTCATGTACAGTAACACACTATGTCTTTGGTCAATTTACCTAATGACCACCTCCTTTAATGTTTTCCAGACAAAATATCAGAAACCTATCTGTTTAAAGGCAGAGTTTTATAGAAGTTTGGCTTATATATGAACATTAAAGTGTAGTTACAGCACTCATCTTGGATTTCTATTAAAATGCTGTTTATACTGTGTATACCTAGATGTTGGGTTTTAATCTGACAGCATGTAGATGAAAGTCATGGCATGTGAAGTCCCACCAGACAGCCATTTCTTAGGCAGTTCAAGTTGATAGTGTGAAGTATGACAAGTATTAAAATGCATTTTATATAGCTTTATACACATTTTTTAAAAATCATCTTATATGAATAGTGGCTACCAGCCTTGAGATCCTCAAATTAATAAGAGAAAAAATCTGCATCCATGTGTATATTGTGTATAACTCCCTGGTTACTGATCTGATTATGGTCTCTGGTGAGATGAGAAGTTAGTGTTACATCTATGTTATCCCAATTGCCTGATAACAATTTGGCAATAGTAAGTTTGATGCATTCGGACAAAAGATTCTAATTTTGCAGAACTCCAATGAATATAATATTTTCTATAGATTTTTCACTTTCAGAGTTCATTAGTTTTATTCATTTTCAGGTGTATTAGCTAGCTAAAGTTAAAAAGAAATATACTAGTTTATCTGCTATGACATTTTTCACTGTTAGTTGGGGGTGTGGAGCATAAATACAAAATTTAGCTGCTTCAACCCGGAAAAGTGTGAAGTGATACACTTCAGGAGATCGAATTTGAAGGCAGAATACAAGGTTAATGGCAGGACTCTTAGTACTGTGGAGGAACAGAGGGATCTTGGGGTCTACGTCCATAGATCCCTCAAGGATACTGCGCAGGTCAATAGGGTTGTTAAGAAGGCGTATGGTATGTTGGCCTTCATTAGTTGGGGGACTGAATTCAAGAGCCACGAGATAATGTTGCAGCTCTATAGAAGTCTGGTTGGACCACACTTAGAGTATTGTGTTCAGTTCTGGTCACCTCGTTATAGGAAGGATGTGGAAGCTTTAGAGACGGTGCAGAGCAGATTTACCAGCACACTGCCTGGATTGGAGAGCATAAGGATAGCTTGAGCGAGCTAGAGCTTTTCTCTTTGGAGAGAAAGAGAATGAGAGGTGACTTGATAGAGGTGTACAAGATGATAAGAGGCATAGATCGAGTGCACAGTCAGACACTTTTTCCCAGGGTGAAAATGGCTAATAAGAGAGGGCATAATTTTAAGGTAATTGGAGGAAAGTATAAGGGAGATGTCAGAGGTAAATTTTTTACACAGAGAGTGGTGGGTGCATGGAAAGCACGCTGGCCGAGGTTGTGGAGGCAGATATATTAGGGACACTTAAGAGACTATTAGATAGACATGTGAGAAGATAAAGAAATGGAGGGCTATGTGGGAGGGAAGGGTTAGATAGATATTAGAGCAGGATAAAATGTCGGCACAACATTGTGGACCGAAGGGCCTGTACTGTGCAGTAATGTTCTATGTTCTATAAATGAAAGTGCCTATCATTTTAAAGCTTTAAAGCATAACATTTGTGGGGATGTGATTTTAAGAAACACATTCAGGAGATCAGTTGGAGGATAACTGCTGAAGTTTTTGTAGATTGGCAGGGTAAGTTCAGATCTCACCTCTGGAAACAGATGAGTTTGTCAGGTAACAAAAAAGCTGTCTTCCATTTATTAAGATAAATATTTTTTACACTTTCAAATATGTTAGTTACACATTTGATGTAGCGATTTAATTCTGCATAGGTTCTACCCAAGAATATGAAAGCAAATGATCTTGTTGTTTTAATGTGTTCATAGAAATTAATCAACTGATATTTGCTGAACCTACTGCAATGGCATAAATTAACAGATATCAGAACTCGATTAGCAAATCTTTATCAGATAAGTTATTGCTATTAAATCTCTTTGTACAGCAGAAACAGGTTACTTAATTATTTAGAATTCATTAAAATTGCAAACTAAATCATTTTGTTTCTCTTTGATGGTTTTTCAATGCTCCAGGAAATCTGCATTCTTCCTTCGCTGGCCACTTGTACATTCCTAAATTGCTTTATCCCACTAAGGACTTCTGTGCCTTCAGATAATTTTGGAATTGCCTCCCCTAAACCTTTCCATCTCTTCACTTCTTTCTCTGACATGAAGATCTCCCTTCAGAGCTAACTGCAATCAAGCCTCTAGTTGCCCTTTAGGTTGATGCCAATTTGTGTCAGATTATGCTGCCATGAAGTGCTTAGAGACCTTCTACTTTGAAGGAGGTGTATAAATAGAAGTGATTGCTGCAGATGTGTAATGAGGTGGCTGAAGAGACAAATGAGAGCTTTTCTCAATTTGAATCAATAATAAGCGTGGAATACAAAGGCAGAAAAAATTGCCTGTGAATCCACTATTTATTGGCATCAGGAGAAAAGTTTTGATTTGCGACTTCCTCGTTCAATGTCCTTTACTAGTGCGCTGTTAGCCACATCAGAATCATTTAGGTGCCCAAGATTCCCAGCTGAAAAAAGGTGATTGGTGTCATATATAATGGTCCACTTGACAATTGTGGGATCCTAATGCAAAATTCAGATACAAATGAGCAGAGTTTAATGTGCAAGCTCTGGTTGTACTAGGCATTGAGCTGCCTACCCAAAAGGGCCCGGACACCATTCGAGGAATGGCTATAAATGATTTTAGAAGTTGCTTTTCCTGCGGTTTTTGGAATCGCATGGCTCCACATACATGGCGGGTTACTGTTCACTCAGGAACACTCGCTCCTACTTTACCTCCGCTCGTAGATTTGCCTGCCTGATGGTAGAATGATGTGGTCAGGCTCCAAATAAGTAGCTGGAACATCTAAGCTTGCAGAAAGACAGTATAATAAACCCTGTTTCCTCCACAAAGCATCATGCAGTTGGCAATAACTGACCTTCATTTTACTTTCTATAGCCATTTTTATTACATATTTGTGTTTCAAATCCTGCTACTTCTATGGAAAAGGAAGCACAGGACACAGATCAAGAAGCTGACCTGAAATATAACAGCTTGATTGCGTACTCTGAGACTGGAAATCACAAGTGAAGTTTAAAATTGCGGCTGACAACAATAGTGCTAGATTGTTGCAGCATCAATGACTGCAAGCCCAAGATAATGACATGTACTGACCCTTCTTGTCTAAGAAGAAGCCTGGTTAGCCAAACAGCAAAGCATCTGCCTGAGGCATTCTCAGTATGCATCCAACCAATTGTACTCTGAAAGAAGTGTAGGAATTTGGCATGCATTAATACTGAGCCTGAACATCACCTGCTGTAACAGTATTACAGGATAAAACAAGGAGGTATTTGTACATTAATAGTTTTGTCCTTTTATTGCTGGTTATGGAAAGGATAGAACCATAGAACCATAGAACAATACAGCACAATACAGGCCCTTCGGCCCACCATGTTGTGCCGACCTTTAAACCACACCTATGACTATCTAACCCCTTCCTCCCACATATCCCCCTATTTTAAATTCCTCCATATGCTTATCTAACAATCTCTTGAACTTGACCAACATATCTGCCTCCACCACCAGCCCAGGCAGCGCATTCCATTGCTCCAGCCACTCTCTGGGTGAAAAACCTCCCTCTGATATCTCCCTTGAACTTCCTACCCATTACTTTAAAGCCATGCCCTCCTGTATTGAGCATTGGTGCCCTGGGAAAGAGGTGCTGGCTGTCTACTCTATCTATTCCTCTTAATAATGTCAGATAAGGTTTGGTTTATAGCAATTCACTTTCAAAATATTTACCTTTGAAGTCCCGAATTTATCACAACCCTCTCCCATACCAATTGACCCATCCCCACTTCAACCCGCAACCTCCTCCCCCACCCCTACCAATGACAAAATGGGAACACTGCAGGAGGGTAGGAGAATTAAAAGAGCAACTGGTTAGTAATCACCTCATCCTTGCAACGTTCCCACCATCCCACCTCCTTTCCAGCATGATTAACACATTACACCTAGCCTTTAAAAGTAATTTTACTGCTTAAATTCAGACAGGTTCGAACTTGTTTTGTTCGAACTTGAACTGTTCTACCACCCTCAGGTGAAGCAAGCTTTCCTGAAAGATTCAATGCCTCATTGGTTATTTCATTGTAGATTCTTCAGCTATTATAAAACTATTTCATAAAATTTAAGTTATCATTAAAAAATTGAAGAAGATTTTGCTGTTTCTCTGCCTGACTTCTGAAGTGTTTTCCTTTAAAAGTTATCCAAAGGCTATCTCAAATAAACACTCCTGATTTTTGTCTATTTTATAAACTTTTGGAATGTCTTTGCGTAAGGAACAGACTAAGCAAACTAATCACAGGAGAGAAAAGTAAACTAAAGAATAAAATCAGAAAATCCAGATTCCAAAATATTTTGCTTGACCACATCTGCCATTATATATTGAGTAATTTATGTAGCATTTTGATTGTATTCCTTTTTGCTAAGTACATTTTATAAGATAAAATGCAAAGTATTAGCATGAACCTTAACATATTTATACGTCTTTTCATCTTGAGTATTGTTGATATTTTTGAATTTATTGACCCAATGGAGGTATTTTGTTTAGCAATGAAGGAACTGAATTCACTTCAGTGGAGATGTGATTATCCAGGGGCACTTCTGAAATCCTGACCTTTTCACTTTCTCCCACTCCATCCAGCTCAATAACTCCCTGAAGCTAGTTCAAGTAGCAACGTCACAAAGACTCACTCTGTACATAAAGATATTTAAATAAATAAACTGAAGGGGATAGTAAAGGTGATAGCAATCTTGGTGCTGGAGTAATATTTTCTTTAAGTGACTGCTGGAATTGTTGGTTAGTTTTCAATTAAAGGGAAATCTGTGGAGCATTCATAGCAAGTAAATAGGAAACATAAATCACACTCTTATGGTTGGTGGAATTACCAATGAACTAGCCCTTTGAAATTTGGTATGTTTAACAAAATGGAGAAAATTGCTTTTTTTTAGCTTGCCCAAAGGCATTGCCACTAAATCATTGAAATTAGGAAAATGAACCCAAATATTACCATTGGCAATATTAACAATAAAGTGCACGACATTGATAAGGACTGTTTTGCTTTCTGGTTAAAAAGAGTGGTTTTGATGAACAGGGAACTTTAATGTAGTTTCACTGAGGCTTTTTAAACTAACTGAGTTATATTGGGAACTACCTTACATTGTCACTGTTCAAAATGGTAAATTACCAATTGTGTGTCTGTGGATAAATGTCAAACATCTAAATTCAGAGGCCAATTAAATCACAGTTGTTTTAATGGAACAGCTTCCATTGAACTGTTAATATGACAGCGACTTTGACAATTTATTTTGAATACCGAGTCATTCAAAGTGGTGTCATCTTCCAGACATTAAGTTGATCTCATCAGTCATAAAAGCTGTCAAACTCTCAGTTTGATTGAACAAAAAGGAATAGTGGTGATTATTGGTGAGAGGGTAGACATTTAACATCACTGCTTAATTGACCAACGTTTTAGATGAAACATTTAGGTGGTTGTCTGAAGGAAAAGAAAATCAGCTGGCATTGTAAAACTTGTACATTTGCCCATTTTGTCATTCCACCCAAGTCCAATTTCACCCCCACTGATTCTACTGAAGTATTGTCACTGTTAAAACAGACAGCATTATTCTTCTAACCCATCAATTGGTAGCATTGCCTAACCTAATCCTGAACTAATTTGAAACTAAGATTGAAACCAATTTTAAAAGCATAGAAAATAGAAGCAGAAGTGAGCCATTTGACCATCTGAGCCTACTTGTCATTCAATAAGATCATGGCAGGTCCTCCAAGTTTAGTACCAGCTTGTTCCCTACAACCTTCTAGCCCTAAGAACAACATCTCTCTCCTTCTTGAATATAGTTAATGACTTGTCTTTAATTGCTTTTTGTGGTAGAGACTTCCACAGATTAACCATTTTCTGGAAGAAGAAATTTCTCCTCATCTCGTCTTACATGTCTTATCCCTTGTTCTTAGATTGTTACTTCTATCCTGGACTTTCATCACCTGTTAATTTATCATCAGTGCATTAATAGGTTCTATTGTTTAGGATTTTATAACAGATAATACAATCTCACTTCCTTAACAATTGGTATATTGATAAAAAGATAATGAAGGTGGGGGGGGGGGAGGGGGGGGGGAGAGAGAGAGAGAGAGAGAGAGAGAGAGAGAGAGAGAGAGAGAGAGAATCTAATTGCTGAGTCAGCAGTGTGATGCTGGAAACAGTTGAGGAGAAGAGTATAGATTCATTTAATGGATAAGCATTTAAGGGAAGAGGGAATAGAAAGGTCTGCTGACAGAATTAGATGATGGGGGAGACTTCAGTAAAGCATAACTGTTGATTAGGATTCAAAAAACAAACTGCTGGAGTAACTCAGCGTGTCGAGCAGCATCTGGGGGAGAAAGGAATTATCAACGTTTTGGGTCGAGAACTGCATTGGCTCCACTTTCCTTCCTTGCCTTGAGTGGTATTAAGCAGGTGGAGTTATATGTAATGTATTGGAGGACATAAATTGATTGCAGATGATAGGGTGCAGAGGGAGGTTTGATTGTTTGCAGCACTGTCTTGTAGTCAGGTGATGTACAGAAGTATCTGTAAGAAGAAGGCTATATAAATCTTGCAATAATTCATGGTTCCCTGGCTGCACCATGCATAGCTGGTGCACATTGACCTTATTACTGCCCATTTCCTCACTCTTCCCTCACTCTTTGTTTGGTCTCCCTCCTGCTTCCTCTATGCCTTGGTCCCCCTGCTGGTCTAAAACGTTACTGGGTAACACTGTGCAAAATGATGCAAACCATGACCACTCTGGAGACACGAGTGCTGGTTACTCTAAAGTATCTCTAAATCCATCTAAAAACATGAAGGATTTAAACATGTTAGTGACTTGTTGAATAACATCAATGATGCTGATTAGGCAGTCTTTGCAATGCCCTTGGACCTCATTTGTTGCATTTCTGAGGAAAACCATCTGTTATGTTTTAAGGTGCTGTCACTTATCCCTGAGCTCCCAGGCATAATGACAGCTGGAGGCGTAAGACAAAGGTATCATGCAACTGCTGTGAATTTTACATACATTTGCATAAACATGTGGCTGTATGCCAGTTGTCTATTGACAGGGTTGAAAGCCTAATATTTGGTGAATACTCCTCAGTGATCTGTGCCTTAATCACCACATCTATGGCTTGCTGCACCTCTAAGAGACCAGGCAGAACTGCAAACTTGAGTGTGTGCTCATTTTGACTGGTGTCATTGACATAATTGGCTCCCTGGTCAGCAAGCCATAAGTCACGGGCATAATGTTTTCATGTGCTGCCAATTGCGAGACCTGGTAAATGTTATTAGTAGAGCTCGAGGTAAGGTCCTTAGGGGAGAGGTTGTGGCCTGTGCTTGATGCTGACAATAATTAGGTCAATATTGTCACTAGATCCACCCAGCAACAAACCTTACTCCAATCAGCTTTTAAGTAGCCGTCATCACCTTGCAAGACATCCTAAAGACTCCTGTGAAGCTGGTGTTCAAACTTTTGTAGACAATTTACCCTCTGTTGTAGCCCATGGTGCCAGGAATGGCCATTGCCTGTGAGCTGCAAGTATGTGCTGCTCCTTTCTACAATACCACTTCCTTCCTTTCCTCTTGAAAGGGTTGTATTCCATTATCCAATTTCTCCATTTCCATCGTATCTGCTGTGATAATGAGACCTTCCAATTTTTATGCCTTTACGTGTCATGGCTTCCTCTCTACTTAAACATAGCTTCCTCTCTGCAATAGTTGATGGTGCTCTCAACCATGTCTTCTCTATTTCCTGCACTTTTGCTTTCACCCTCTCTTCCTCCCAGATATAGAAAGGAAAACGATTCCCTTGCCCTTACCTTCCTCTCAGCAGCCTCCACATTCAATAAATCATCTCCCCTGGTTTCCGTCACCTGCAAAGGAAATCTGTCACCAGAAACAACTTCCCATCACCTCCCCTTTCAGCATTCCAATGGGACTGTTCCTTCCGCAATTCCCTAGTTCAGTCTTTCATCTCTGCCAACCATTCCTCTTATGGCAGTTCTGCATGCAACCACAGGAGATGCAACACCTGCTCTTTCACCTCATCACTTTCCACCATTCAGGGACCCAAACAATCTTCAAGGTAAAGCAGCAGCTCTCTTGTACACTTTTCTAGTTTAGAGTTTGGCATTTGGTGCTCATGATGTGGTCTCCTTTACACTGGAGAAAGCAAATGCAGATTGCATGATTGCTTTACAGACCACCTCTGTTTATACTGTTATGGTGATCCTGAACTTCGAATCATCTATCAATTTAGTTTTCTCACTTTTACCTTTCTTTCATCATCCTCCCATAATGCTCCATTGAGGAACTGTACCTCATCTTCCATTTGGCACAATGTAACTCAATGCTGAATTCAACAATTTCAGATAACCAATCTTGTTTGCATCGGATATATTCACTCTAATGTAAGACCATCCACTTATCTCCATTTACCTCTCTGCACAGATGCTACCTGATTCACTGGGTACACAAGAGAGACTGCAGGTGCTGGAACAACGAACACAAAATACTGGAGGAACTCAGAAGGTCAGGCAGCATCTATGGAGGGAAATGAACAGGAGTCCTGATGAAGGGTCTCGGCTCGAAATGTCAACTGTTCATTTCCCTCCATAGATGCTGCCTGACCTGCTGAGTCCCTCCAGCAGTTTGTGTTCATTGTTCCTGATTCACTGAGTGTTGGAGCCACGTTATAATTAGATCAGCTGTGTTAAATGGTGGAACAGGCCTGAAGCCTGAGTTCTCTTAAAATATTTGTTCAAACATTTATATAATTTTCTTCATTATTTCAGATTTCCAGAGGTCTGCATTCCCAAATTCCAGTGTTTTAGTTTTTCTTTCCCTCTAACCGCCCTCATTTATCTTCCTCTGTTTACACTCCTCCGAACTGATCCCCCTTTTAGATGGCACCATTGGGTCACTTGGGTAACCTTTGTCTCCATCTTATCACAACCATTCCCTTTGTTCTTTCCACCACACTCCCGACTCTCTTCCGCGGCTTTTGGCTTCTCACTTTTCCAGTTCCGATGAAAGGTCAACTCTGATTCATTCTCCACAAATGCCACCTGATCTACTGAGTATCCCCAGCATTTTCTGTTCTAGTTTCAAATTTTAACCATCTGCAGTTTTTTTGCTTTTCACTCAGCATATGTACTACAAGGATATCCTTTCCAACAAACAGATAAGAATCCAATTACGAGTGCTCAGTGATATTTTCCATGGTTATCATTTCAGCCCACTCACCTGCCACTGAGTTCAGACTGTACCTTCACTGGTGGGTTACAGTTCACTCAGCAAATATGCTCAGCAAATCATGGTCCCACATGAAAACCCTAGTCAATATCACTCCAGTTGAGTAATTGATGTATGTTAAGGGGAATAAAAACAGAAAATGCTGGAAGCACTTAGCAGGTCAGGTAATTTCTGTGGAAAGAGAAACATTTAACATTTCAGGTTCAGAACATTTGTCCAGTTGTTGTGGTTCCTTCATCTGCACTATGTACCATCTGCACTATGTATTCTTGTGCCAGTTTAATTCCCCATTCAGTCCAAATCTGAGCACATCAGCTCTTTAAAACCAAACCCAAAGTTTTCTATTGACAATTGCTGCACATGGGCTATAAGTCTTTATTTGAGTGTACATTTTCTCTAACTAATACAAAATCAAAAGTATTTCTCGGCATACTTGTTGTCCGCTGTAACTTAATTATTAACAAATCTTAAAAGTGAGGAAACTAATGTATTATTAAAGTGACTGTACTCACTCAATGTCGGACGTGAGTGAATGTAGAATTATATGGTGGTTTTACGCACCAGATGCAGTATTTCAATGTGAAGAACATTAACATTAGATTTTAAAAATATATTAAATGGACACTACTCAGATATGAAGCTCAATTGCCAACAAATGCACCAATGTGAAATTTGTACTACTTTTTGTCCCATTGGAACATTGGCCCTAAATTTCCTTGAGTGTTCCAAAGCACTCTTGCTACAGTGCTCAGAGAACTGGACTGGAGGCAGGGAGGTCCTGTATTCAAGATCTCATTTGACTCCAGGGGATCTTTGTGTAAAATCATGAGGGGCATAGATAGGGTGAATGCACTCTGTCTTTTTCCCAGGGTTGAGGAATCAAGAACTAGATGACGTAGATTTAAATTGAGAGAGGAAAGATTTAATAGGAACTTGAGGGGCAAGATTTTTACACAGAGGGTGGTACATTTATGGAATGAGCTGCCGGAGGAAGTTGTTGCGGCAGGTACAATAACAACTTTTAAAAGGCAATTGGACAGATATATTGATAGGAAAGGTTTAGAAAGATATGGGCCAAACACGGGCAAATGGAACTGGCTTGAATAGGCATCTTGGTCAGCATGGTCCAGTTGGGCCAAGGGCCTGTTTCTGTGCTGTATGACTCTATGACTCCTTTACTCTATCTTTGGCATCCTTGCATGAGTAAAACTTCATCTCATCCTTTACAGGGGCAATGATGGAAAGTGGATGGTGTCAAGATGGAGAAATTCATATTCAACAGCATATTATTAAAGGCCAATACAACTGAGGTCTTCAGCTGGGGCATTGCTCACTTCCTGCAAGGAAGCAATCTGTACACCCAAAGAAAGGGATATTTTTATCTCCCCTGCTTGTGGAAGCAGATGGTGGAATCTTGAGAGGTGGGGACTGGGTACCCCTGACCTTCATGAAGTTGGTAGGGAGCACATTTCCTAGGCACATGGAAGGATATAACTGTTGGAAATGTGCCCAAGAAGACATAAGTATTCGACAGCCCCCACACATAGCTCATATCTCAGCTGTTGAAGCTAAAATTCAAGAGAATGGGGAGGCAGTTTTTCACCCCAGGTATTTTTGGATTGGGGTCTTTTATGGCAGGTTTTTGTATGTCATAAGGACATGTGCAGTCAGTACTAATGCAGATTAAAGATACTTTTTCTCCAACCCCATAGACATACTGCTGGTATCTTTATTAATGTGATCTTTGCCATACTACCGTCTTTGTTGCTTCCCTCAGCAACACTGTTAACTCTGATGAATGTTGGCACATTCTGGATAGCTTTGTGGTGTGTGTTCATGCACATTATGAATTGAACTGAAACATTCCAAGCTCATTTCATATAATACATTTAAAGCTGTTGGAGAAGCTTTAAATCCCATTTATTTGAACATAGGTTTCAGTATTGCAAATATTTGGTGTCAATCCTCTAACCCACACTATCTTAAGGTAGCTAAGTGCATGAAATAGAATATTGTTCGAAGGAATGAATTTTAGATGCAGTTATTTAATTCAAAAAATAAAAACTGCAGATGCAGGAATCATGAAATAAAAGCAGAAACTTGAAGATGCTCATCAGGTTATGCAGCATCTGTGGAAACGAATGTGGAAACTACTTAACTAATTCATCCTTAAACTATAAACATCATCATCTTAAAATCTTTCACCTATTAAGAAGTATCTTATAAAATAACTGGCTATACAGTAATTTGGCTACTATACAGTACTTTTATTCAGAACAATCAAATAACCCCAGTAAAATAGTTCTTTTCAATGTGAGTAAAAAACAGAAAGATATCTGTTTCTGATTCTCCTTTAAAACCACAAAATGCAGCTCTCTGAACTGAAGTGAATATTAAAAAAAGTATTTATTTGCAACGGTCTGGTTTCTTAAGCAGTACTCCCATTAATACCAAAATTAATTTAAAGATGTGCTTTAATTTTCTGGATGGCAAACTAAATAATATTTCATGGATCAATGACATTTTCATTAAAGTATTCACCAGAACATGGATTTGTACACAGAACTATGATGTTGTAGCCATTACAGAAACTTGGTTGAGAGAAGGGCAGGACTGGCAGCTTAACCTTCCAGGGTTTAGATGTTTCAGATGTGATAGCGAGGGATGTAAAAGAGGTGGGCAAGTTGCATTACTGATCAGGGAGAATCTCACAGCTGCACTTAGAGGACATCCTGGATGGCTCATCCAGTCAGGCAATATTTGTCGAGCTCAGGTGAGGTCCCAGAAACTGAAAAATAGCGAATGTTGTTCCTTTATTTAAGAAGGGAAATAGGCAAGATCCAGAAAATTATAGCTCACTGAACCTTACATCAGTGGCAGAGAAATTATTGGAAAAGATTCTTATGGACAGGATTTACTGACTTGGAAAAGCATAGACTTATTAGGGATGGTCAGCATGGTTTTGTGTGTGGGAGGTCCCATTTCACAAATTTGATTGAGTTTTTTGAGGAGGTGACAAAGATGATTGACGGGGGTACAGCAGTGGATGTTGTTTACATGGACTTTAGTAAAGCATTTGACAAAGATCCTCATGATAGGCTGGTCAGGAAGGTTAAGTCACACGGGATCCATGGCGTCATGGTAAATTGGATTTAAAATTGGCTTGGTCATAAAAGACAGAGAGTGGTGGTGGAGGGGTGTTTTATTGACGGGAGGTCTGTGACCAGTGGTGTTCTGCAAGGATCAGTTCTGGGACCTCCGTTGTTTGTAACATACTGTATATATATGATTCAGATGAAAAGTAGTGTGATTTGTAAGTTTGCAGATGACACAAAAGTTAGTGGAGTTGCAGATACTGAGGATGGTCATCAAAGGACACAGTAGGATATAAATCAGTTGGAAACCTGGGCAGAGAAATGGCAGGAGTTTAATCCAGACAAGTGTGACATGGTGCATTTTGGGAGGTCAAATGCAAGAGGAAAGTTTACAGTGAATGGCAGGATCCTCAGGAGCCTTGATGTACAGAGAGATCTAGGGGTGCAAGTCCATATCTCCTTGAAAGTGATAATGCAAATTGATAGGGTGGTAAAGAAGGTGTAAAAATGATATATGGCATGTTTGTATCAGTCAGGGCATTGAATATAAAAATTGGCAAGTCATGTTGTCGCTGTATAAAGTTTTGGTTAAGCCACGTTTGGAGTATTGTGTGCAGTTCTGGTTGCCATTCTATAAGAAAGATGTGGAGGTTTTGGAGAGGCTGCAGAAGAAGTTCACTTGGATGGTTCCTAAATTGAAGTGTATTATAGCTGTAAGGAGAGGTTGGACAAATTTGGATTGTTTTCTGTGGAGCATCAGAAACTAAGGGGTGACCTGATAGAAGGATATAAAATTATGAAAGACATAGATGGGGTAGATCGTCAGATTCTTTTTCCAAGGGTGAAAATATCAAATACTCGAGGGTGTAGGTATAAGGTGAGAAGACGAAAGAATAAAGGAGATTTGCAAGGCAATTTTTTTTACACAGTGAGTGCCTGGAACCTGCTGCCAGGGGAGGAGGTAGAAACAGATATGATAGTTAGGAGGCATTTAGACAGAGACATGAACCAGCAAGGAATACAGGGATACAGACCACGTGCACGCAGGCAGGATTAGTTTGTTTGGCATCATGGTTGGTACAGACTTAATGGGCTAATGAGCCTGTTCCTGTGTTGTAATGTTCTAACCATGGAACATGGAAATAGGACTAAGCCTTTCAACCCATGGGTCAGTTCCATCATTCAACGTCACCATGAATTTCTCTGACCTGCCCTTTGCCAAATTCCTTCAATGCCTTTGGTTGACATAATCCTTTCATTCTCAAATTCAAGATTAATAACTATAATGGCATCAATTACAACTTATGAAATAAAGCTCTCACCTTTTAACATTCTTGCATATCGCATTATTTCGTAACTTCACCCCTGAGATACCATGCTCTGATTTCTAGATTTTAATCCTAAAAAGAAATAATCTTTCTTTATCTAATCAATTATTTTCCCAAAATATTGAAAATTTTGATTAAATATTCTAATAAAACCACTCCACGCTTCTGCCAATATTAATATATTTTCCCTGGGATGTAACTCCAAGAATTTCTCACAGTACTACTGGTATGGTCTGACAGTTACTTTGTACATCTGCAACATAACATCCATGCCCTTCTATACTAATGCTCTACATTTAAAGATTATCTGCTTTGTTTTTTGGTACAAGTGGATGACACCCCCCCCCCCCCCCCATTACCAACTTTGAAATCCATTTGCTGAAGTCTTGCTCATTCATTTAATTATGATGTTTAACTGCATGTCAAAATAACATGTCAAGCTAGCACAACAGGCAGATGAAAGAAGAGATGAACAGAGTGCATGTTGGTTTTCCATTCCATCATTTGAGTTGTGCATAAATGTGGTGAAGAGTTGTGGCCCCAACATAGGCCCTTGCAGGCAATCATTAGTCCCATCATTAATATGATATGTCCTACTCCATCATTAGTTCTGAGAGCTTTTGGATCAGGAACCAATCCTGAACATATTCAAGAAATGTACATCTTTCTAACGTAAACTGGTCTACTTATCCCAATCTAAATGGAAGTTAAAATTCCACACTATAACCAAGCTTTCTTCACTACATGCTTACCTCACTTCTGCATTTAAATTATATCAGTTCAATGCTGCTACCAATGTATGGATACAAGTCCACCACAATCACGTTCATTTTTTATTTCTTATTTTACTAATTGTACATGTAAAGCATTCACTGAATGGCCATCTTTCATTATATCTTTGCTCATCACTGAAGTGATTTCACACATACTCACTAAGGCTTTTCCAACCTCTCTATCATTTTCTCTATCTTTCCTGAGGATATCATAAAGGCAGCTCAGTAGTGCAACTAGTAGGGCCACTGCCTTGCAGTGCCAGAAACTAAAGTATTGGTATTGGTATTGGTTTATTATTGTCACTTGTACCGAGGTACAGTGAGAAGCTTGCTTTACAAACCGATTGTACAGGTCAATTCATTACACGGTGCAGTTACATAGAGTCAGAACATAGTGCATTGATGTAGTACAGGTAAAAACAATAACAGTACAGAGTAAAGTGTCACAGTTACAGAGAAAGTGCAGTGCTGGCTGCATGGAGTTTGCATGTTCTACCTGTGACAAGGTGAGTTTCTTCTCGATACTTCAGTTTCCTCCCACATCCAAAAGACATGCGTAGATAGGTTAATTGCCCACTGTAAATTGCCCCGAGTATGAAGGTGAGTGGTAGAATCTGGGGTGTTGATGAGAAGGTGGGATTAATGAAAGTTTAATATAAAGTGGGTGGTTCATGTTCAGCGTGGACGTGGGGGGGTCTAAGGGTCTGTTTTCATGCGATATCACTCTATAAATCTCTATGACTCTATAACCTGGAATACTTATTTCTAAAGCAGGAAGAGTATTTATATTATTTTTAATAATCATAATCTGCATAATTCATAGCCCTGACATAATTTATTAGCTTTGTCTTCTAAATGTAGCCATATTGATGGTTTTGTTGTGTCTATGTTACTATTTTGACATTGGTAAATGTTGTCATATCTTTTTGGGCACAGACTTGTCATTCAAGTTACAGTATAAAGCAATTAATTGGGCTATGGTAATGGAAATTCTCAAGGTAATGGGACCAATTAGAAATGACTGTTTTGCACAGATAAAAATGACTGTTGTAGAAAGCTAGCAATATGATGCATGTTTTAAAAAATATATAATTTTGGCCTAATTCTTCACATCATAACAATTCGAAGGAGCTGACTATCCTATCAGATGTTTACAATCAATAAATTGGCAGATGAGGCCCAATGATTTGTGCTCTGTACTCCTTCCACAATCTCTACACTACTTCACTCCACAGATCCGTGAGTGGAAAACATAAACACAATTTCCCACCTGCAATACTGATAAGAATGGACTTCTGTCACCTTTGGGGCACTTTAAATAGGGTCTAAAATTGCTTGGTGCTCTTAGGTGGACTTTACCAGCTATGAATGATTCAAGGCTTGACATGTTATTTTGCAAGAGGGATTTGATGCATTTCCAGAGATCAGCAAAGTGTGAGTGCAGTCACAGTGGGAATGTAGTAATTGGCCTTTAGCAAGTATTTATGATCAAATTTTACAGAATCATTCCAAATTGCTTTTTTTGAAATTGAAGAAGATCTAATGTGATTAATGTATGAATTAACTACAAGTATTCCCAAATGTCTAATCTTGCAAACTCCAATGTTAGTGTTTCATTTGTAACACTGTGCATTCAACATAAAATCTCACTAGTCACTAATGGGAGAGTTACTGAATGATTTACGCTTTCAATGTTCTGTTTAGGAATGTACAGGAAAGAAGTGCATGTTAGGGAGAACTGCCATGACAGTGCATAAATTAACTGATTTATTGATTTTGATGTGTTTGGGATATTGGTAATCTATTCTTTATTCATCATTTCTGCAAGGAATGTAAATTGGTTACAGTATTAATTAGGTAATTAGTGGACATCTGGAAAAGAACTTCAACAATCAATACACACTTGATTCTGTCTCCTCTATTTAAAGACAGACCAAATGAAGGGTACTGTTCCATTAACAGTCATGGAATATTGGTTGGAATTCTACCCTCTTTATAGTGAGCATGCACTATAATAAATTGAGGTGACTTTAAGCACACATGCTTAGGGATCTCTCCAGTTTCCAGCCTCCCCTCCTCTCCGTGGACTCTTGTCTACACTTCTCGCTGCCTTGGTAAAGCAGACAACATAATCAAAAAACCCATCCACCCCTGGATATTCACTCTTCTTCCCCTTCCATCAAGCAGAAGATACAAAAGCCTGAAAGCACGTACCACCAGGCTCAATGACAGCTTCTATTCTGCTGTTATAAGACTATTGAACAGTTCCCTAATACGATAAAATGGACTCTTGACCTCACAATCTACCTCATTATGGCTTTGCACCGTATTGTCTGCCTGCACTGCACTTTCTCTGTAACTGTAACACTTTATTCTGCATCCTATTATTGTTTTCCCTTGAACTACCTCAAAACACCGTTGTAATGAAATGATCTGTATGGATGGCACGCAAAACAAGGTTTTTCACTGTACTTTGGTACATGTGACAATCATAAACCAATTTACCAACTTACTAATTTACCAATTTCTTTATCATGAAGCCAAATGCAGTTCACCACATTCATTGTTTTGGATTCATACTTTAATCTAAGAATATTTTTGTAATACTTCTATCTTTTCACTTATATGTCTCATGTATTAATGTTATATTTTGATGCTTAAGCCAGGTAATTGTATCAGAGAACAATAGTACAGTGATTTGGTTACTGTACTAGTTTCTAAGGATCCGAGGCACTATTGATCCATAGATATGGTTTTATATAGTAAATCTGACAAAGAGTCATTGCCCTGAAACATTAGCTATGTTTGTCTTTCTACAGATGCTGTCTGACCTGCTGAGTGTTTCCGATATTCTGGTGAATCCCAGCATGGCAGCTGTATAACTTAGAATCAAGTAATAAACTAAATCTGGAATAAAAAGCTGGAATAAAAATCTATGGCGGCCATGGAATCACTGGATGGCCCTTAAAAATGCTATCAGGTTTATTGATGTCCTTCAAGGAAGGGAATCTGCTAAACTTAACTGTTCTGGTCTAAGTGTGACACTAGATCCACCAATGTGGTAGTCTCTGAATTGCCCTCTAAAATATCCCAGAAAGCTACTGTTCAGAGAGCATTCTGGGATTAATGACAAATATTGGCTTTGCTAACAACGACCACATACCATGAACAAATTAATTAAAGATGTTTATTGCCATGGAATCTCCTTCAGATCTATTGATTAGGCAATTAGTTGTTGGAACTCAATAATATGTTCCTCATGATCACAATCACACATTAGGGAATATTTTATTATCCATTTGTCCATTAATTGTCCATATCTTCAGTGCTCCATGCAGATGTGCTTCAGAGATGCTCAGAAATAAAATGGAAGATCAAATCTGAAGTACTCCACTACCGCATCCGATCTTTTACCAGATACTTGTGACTTTTTGAGACTTCCATTCCCTAAATTATGTTTCTTTAACTAGGAACATAAGCCTTAATATGTAATTAAAACTTCACCTACAGTAGGTAAGGACAGACCAGGTCAGACTCCATCATTCTCAATTTGAGAATGAAGAAAGAGCTTACATTTTTCATGATCTCCAAACTTGACAGAGCACTATAAAGCCAATGAAGGACTTTCAAAGTCTGGTCATTGTTATGAGGTTGTTAATGCAACTGTCAAACTGCACACAAGAAGTTCTTATAAACTTCAATGTAAAAATGGCTGTATCATTTCTTTAAGTGACATTGACAAAGGGAAAAATATTAGGGGAAATACAGAGGAGAGCTTTCCCCAACCATTACCATCCTGGTTATCTTCAAAAATAATATGCAATCTTTTACATCACAAACAAAAAATGGTGCATTGACAAACCAGCATTCTCTCGCTGGTAAACTGAAGAGTTGCTTAGATTATTTTCCCTAGCCCATGCACTGGGAATTAAATCTAAGGTCTTCTATACAAAAGGGCCAGAGTGCAATCATTGAGTTATGATTGACATGATCAATTGTCCTCCCAACTGCAGGGAGATGGCACATCCTCCCTGAATATAGGAGGAGTCCCTTGCTGATCTCTGGTTCCTTCCAATGGTGAGCTGAGGGAGGCAAACTGCCCCATCCATCCTCTAGGTAAGCTGCTGAAGAGGATTTAAAACTAACAAAACTACTGAAAGTTAAGTGCATGTAAAAGAAACACAGCATGTATTTCCTACATTATGTAAGACACTATGTATCCTTCTTCAAAGCTAACCATTATCATTTAATAATTCATTTATAATAAGCTGACTGATGGTTTTGGGAGGGAATTGAAACAAAGATATACTGCCACCTTTGACAGTCAAATAGGTGAAAACTAATATACTTCAGAATATAGAATGTTATGTTGAATTTTTGGGTGATATTCCAATTTTGTGCTCTCAGGAGGGAAGCTGTATCAACAAATAATGGAAGGTAGAGGGAACTACAACATTTTAATATCAGCTCCCTGTTGTCATGGTTTTTCACTCAGTGGGATTGGAGAATCCATGTGAATTAGAATCAGCACATTTCAACTATAAAAACATCACTAAGGGAATTTGAATTCCATAATATCCTATTTGTAATATGTTTAAACAACCCAAATGTCATCCACAAAACAAAATATATGGCCTAGAATTTTATCTATACTGAGAAAAGCACTGTAAATTGCTATTAGACAGTGCACTAATGACTGTATTGGTCACGGGCCCAAAGCAGTAAAATTCAGTACTGTCCAAACCCCAAGATGCTCTGAAAGGCTCTGGAACATCTTTCTTTGCATGAAGCACAATTACATTAAAAAAGAAAGACTTGGGTAAGTTCGGGAGCAGGGAGCATTTCAAGGACTGGGCGTCTAATTGGTATCGAGAGGGCTGGGGTTCATTTGGGGTTGGGATAGGGTGGAAATGTCCTTGTTGGCCTCAGGGTTGAGAGGGGTTATGTATCACAGTCTGGTGAGAGGGATGCTCAGTGGTTGGTCAGGAGTCATCTTCCAGTAAGGGTGTGGCTGAGGGTTCTCACCATAATGAGTTCTCAGTGAGATCCCCTCACTTTTATACCAGGTTTCTCCTATGTCAGCAAGGTGCACCACTGACAGGTATGCTTCAGAAAAAAAGAACTGACATATATACTTGAGCAATGCAATCCTCTTCAGAAATAACTGATTTTCATTTTTTATATTGCTGCTTTATTATGTAAGTGAATTTTTAGACCATGAAAGGTGTTCTATTCTATTCATTGCCAGTAGGCTGCCTGACTATATTGGAAATTTGTGCATCATTTCCACTAATGTTCAGATAATTTGTCCACATGAGCTGCAAATGAGCCCTCTCAGAACAAGTTAGGAGCAAGAAGTTGAGACATAAGCCCAAGCAGGGGAATGTGTGAGATATTAAATGGCACAAATACTCATCCTTAATATCCTGGGGCAATTGTATGCATGTGTCCACAGACTCATGTTCTGTTTTAATGGAGGTGCCCATACTCCTGCTCATAACCCTTGCACATGCCACTCCCTCTATGGAGTTTTCAGTCTTTGCATAAGATGTAATAGAGAATTGTACAGCATGGAAACAGGCTCTTTGGTTCACTGAATCCATGTTAACCATTGAACATTCACTTACACTCACCCTACATGAGAACATAGAACAGTACAACACAGGAACAGGCCCTTTGGCCCACCAAGACTGCTCAAAACATGATGCCAATCTAACGAATCCCATCCGCCTACACATGGTCTGTATTCCTCTATTCCATGCATGTTCATATACCTGTCTAAATGCCTCTTAACCACTGCTTTCATATCTGCTTCTACTACCTTCCCTGATGGCACGTTCCAGGCATCTACTTCTCTCTGTGTAAAAAAAACATTCCTCACACATCTCCTTTAAACATTCCCCCTCTAACCTTAAACATGTGCCCTCTAGTATTTGACAATTCCACCCTGGGTAAAGGAGTCTGTCGACCTATTTATGCCTTTCATAATTTTATATACTTCTATCAGGTCACCCCTTAACCTCCAACACTCCAGAGTAAAAAATTCAAGTTTGTCCAACCTCTTCTGATAGCTAATACACTCCAATCCAGGCAACATCCTAGTGAGCCTCTCCTGCACCCTCTCCAAAGCTTCCACATCCCTCCTATAGTGTGGTGACCAGAAATGCACACAATATTCCCCAGCTCCCCACTCTACTCCCTATCCACGCATAACTGTGTGGCCAGATTCTGCTCTAACTCTAACTCTAAACAGAACAAGTTTGCAGATGATACTACCTTAGTAGGCTGAATCTCAAATAATGATGAGTCAGAGTACAGGAAGGAGATAGAGGACCTAGTGACATGGTGTCATGACAGCAGCCTTTCCCTCAATGTCAGCAAAACAAAAGAGCTGGTCATTGACTTCAGGAAAGGGGGTGGTGCACACACTCCTGTTTACATCAGTAGTGCTGAGGTTGAGAGGATTGAAAGCTTCAAGTTCCTAGGAGTAAACATCACCAATAGCCTGTCCTGGTCCACTCTTGTAGATGACATGGCCAAGAAAGCTCCCCAGCACCTCTACTTCCTCAGGAGGCTAAAGAAATTTGGCATGTCCCCTTTGACCCTCACCGATTTTTATCAATGCACCACTGAAAACATCCTATCCGGATACATCATGGCTTGATATAGAAACTGCAGAGAGTTGTGGACATAGCTCAGCATATCACAGAAACCAGCCTGCCCTCCATGGACTCTATCTAGACTTCTCACCGCCTCAGTAAGACAGCCAACATAATCAAAGACCCCACCCACCCCAGACATTCTCTCTTCTCCCCCCTTTCCATCAGGCAGAAGATACAAAAGCCTGAAAGTACGTACCACTAGACTCAAGGACAGCATCTATCTCGCTGTATTTAGACTATTGAATGGTCCCCTCGTACAATATGGTGGAGTCTCGATCCCACAGTCCACCTTGTTATGGCCTTGCACCTTATTATCTGCTTTCATTGCACTTTCTCTGTAATGGTAACACTTTATTCTGCATTCTGTTATTGATTTCCCTTGTACTACCTCAATACACTGTTATAATGAAATGATCTGGATGGATGGCATGTAAATCAAGTTTTTCACTGTACCTCAGTACTTGTGATGATAATAAACCAATTCCAAATTCCAATACCATCTTCTTTACCACCTTATCCACTTGTGTTGCTACTTTCAGGGAGCTCTGGACATGCATCCCAAGACTCCTCTTTTCATCAATGCTCTTAAGACTCCTACCATTTATTGTATACTTTCCTCTTGCATTTGATCTCTCATTAGTCCCATTTTATTCTTCCATATTCCAGTCAATTCCACTCCCCCTATCCCTCCCCCCCCACCCCACCCCCAAGATTCTAACATTCACCTACACACAAGTGGCAATTTACAGTGTCCAATTGACCTCCCAACTTGCACACCTTTGAGATTTTGGAGGAATCCAGGGGAAACTCACACAGTCACATGAACAATGTGTAAACACATGCACAGCAGTGTTGAACTCAGGTTGCTGGAACATTGAGGAGGCAGTTTTGCTAACTGTGCCATTGTGCTGCCCAATATGCTTGAGGGCTTTTGCTCAATAGTGCTTCCAAGGTGGTTTGGTTTAGAATTTGTAGCATGCCATTAAAGGTTTAATACTGTATATGATCACTAGGTAGTGTGTTGATGATTGTTTGGTTATGGACTTGACATTACAAAGGTCAATAGCACCAAAGTGTTACTGAACATCTTTTTTCCTTTGTGAGGTGTGAAGCAAGCAAAGCAAAAAGCATGTCTGTGATCATGGTTGGATCTGGGGAGTTAGTAGGGGAGTGGGATCTTGAACAGATTAATCGTCTGGGAATGGAGGTGCCTGGTTGAATATCTAGAGTGACTTGAAAAGCCTCAGCAATGGGTATTACTGTGTTTATTTTTTAGAAAACAAACAATATAAATTTATAGGCCTTTCATTCATAGCCTAGAAATTAGAATTCACATCATCAAAGATATCTGATGTTCCTGGATCTGACATTGCAACACATGCATTGGCCTCCTTCCTGATCCTTGGTGTATTTGCAGAAACTTCTATTTTTACTTCATGCATTAGCTGATATACTGAAAATTGCTCAATAAATTTACTAAAATAACAGAGAAAGGAATGTAATGGGAACGTTCATTTTCTTTGTAGATATCACAAAATATGATGAACCACAAGCATCGATTTTGGTTTTGAAAAGATGATCAAATATTTACAAAGTAGATGGATAAACAGATATAAACAATTTGGTGGGCTGTATTGCTCATACAGATACAATCATCCTTGGCATTTAAGAATTATCCATAATGAATTCAGTTGCCTGTTCAATACAGTGACCTTTCTTTATCATTGAGGCAACTGAACTCCCACTTTAGCAATTTGGTATTCTGGTAGGCAACATGACACAGCATGGTAAATCATTGCTATAACCTCTCTTCAGTTCATTCCTCTGTTAGCTGAACCATTCTGAATTCCAATTTTGCTGGCAATATAAACTTTGTGAAATCTCTGTTGGTGTTTGCCTGTGTCTGAATGGAATTCTGATCCGATTAGACACAGCAGTGAGTCTACATTTTAATTGTTTCATTTCAACCCACCGTAGTGGCTGTGCTTATCAAATCTAGGGAATGGATGATCTTTTCAATTTTGAACCTTGTGTTCCCATCAAAAATTCCAGGACAAGCATAGCACAAGTTGTATAAGAGATATGGTGTTTGCTGCTACAGTACACTGACATTTCATTGTGCTTCCACCATGTGATATGGCCTCCACCATGGTCAATTCCAAGAGAAATGCTGGGAGTAACATCAACCTCCACACACATGGTCTTTTTTGACCTCACGAAAACCATGGATTCTATCAATCAAGAGGGACTGTGGAGCATCTGTCAGAAACTAGACCATCCTCAGAAATCACCTCCATGTTACATCTGCTTCATGATACCATGCAAGCCGTCATCCTAACCAATAGTCTCCAACAAACCCAATCTCATTGTAGAATGGAGTCACACAAAAGTTCATCACCACCCTAACACTTTCTCAATCTTTTTCACCACAATGTTGCACCTTATCTCTATCCAAGTTTCCAGTGGAGTGGAGCTCATCCACCAAACTGATAGGAAACTGTTCAACTAATGTCAATTCCATTCCAAAACCAAGGTCACCCCAATTTTAGTCATCAACCTGCGTGTGCAGAAAATTCTTGCATATGGACAGGTCAGATGCCATACTCCATGTCATCATTGATTCATTCACTGAAACATACAAGAGATTGAGCCTCACCCTTAACATGTATGAATCAAAGGTCCTCCACCAATCTATCTCACTGGACAGCCCTGCACTCTAACAAATTAGATCAGTAGTATGAAACTACAGAAAAAGTGTCTACCCCCCACCTCCCCCCCCCCCCCCACATATTGGAAGTGCCACTCAGTGAAGGCAGACATTGATAATAAAATTCACCATTGCACATTCTTTGGAAGTTTGCTTGGAGATCAAGTTTGGTGCAAAGCCCTTGGTTCACTGAGCAGCCTTAATATATGTTTCTGAGTCAGGGACTATCTATAGCAACCCAAAGCGCTAGAGATGTAGCACCAATGCTTAGCAAAATCCTCGAAATCCACTGGGAGGAAAAGCAAATGAACATCAGTGTCCTCTCCCAGGTCAACAGCCCAAGATTTGAGGCCCAAGTTACATCACCCAACTATGTTGGGCAGACCGTATTGTTTGCATGACCAACACCAGACTTCTGAAACTAGCACTCCATTCTGAGCTCTTTCATGGGAAAATATTAGCAGGTTGTGAGAGAAAAAGAATTAAGGATGTTCTCAGAATCTCCTTGGACATGTGTAACATACCCAGTGATCTGTGGGATTCTCTAGCTCTTAAAAACTCAGAATGGAGAAGGGGCATTCATGACGACTATGCGAACTTTAAGTCTGGTCTTCACGAGCACTCTGAAAGCCAGAGTAAACAGTGGAAGGAGTGCACAACCTCTCAAATTACCCAACTGCCCACTCTGTCAAGCAGCACTTGCCACTGCAACCACCATCATCACCATCACCACTGCTATCACCATCATTACTACCAGCATCACTGCTGCTGCAGTCACCACCATTATTGCCATCACCACCATCAATACCACCACTATCATCATCACCATCACTCTCACCATTATTGTGATCAACATCACCACCACCACCATCAACATCACCACCACCATCACCATCATCATCATTATCACCATCATCATCACCATCACCACCACCATCACCAACATTATCATCACTACCATCACCATCATCACCACCATCACCACCATCACCATCACCACCATCATTATCACCATCACCATCATCACTATCACCACCATCATCACCACCATCACCATCACCATCACCATCATCACTATCACCACCATCATCACCACCATCATTGCCATCACCACCATCATCACCACCATCACCATCATCATCACCATCACCATCACCACCACCATCACCATCACCACCACCATTACCTTCGTTACCACCACCACCATCATAATCATCACCACCATCATCACCACTGCCACCACCACCATCACTATCATCATTACCACCATCACCACCACTAGTTGTCACCACGACTGCCGCCAGCACCACTGCTGTGACCATAATGACAACAATGATGACATTACTATTTCAAATGAACATCCATTATGCAATGCAACCTTTCCATCTTACTGCCCCTGTAGCCATCAGGAGAACCACTTAGTGGATAATCCTACCTGAAGCATCAGTGAATTATGCTTATCTTAAACCCACTTTTTCACTTTCTGATTCAGGGAGATTTGCTAATATTGTGAGCGTCAATTTAGATTAATTTGGCAGTGGAATGGGAATCAGCATGTATATTGGAAAGGAGAAATAATGGCCTAGAATATCCAGTGTGCCTTAAGTATGCTAGGTTTTTGCAGCAACAGTGAGTAGTTAGTAGAATCCACTGCCTGGAAGCAGACTAAATCACTATCTTCAAAAAGGTATTTATTTTTACTTGAATGAGAAAAAGATTTTCACATCTTCTGAAGAGAATGAAAGAACTAATGTTTTAGGTGGATGACCTAACTGATTTGAATGAATATCATTAAGTAAGTACAATGTTAAATATTAAAATCTTCATAAAACCAAAGAGAGATTAACGTAAAACATGAGCTTTAGTTATAGAACATTACACATAAACACAATAACATACAAAGTAGCATATTTGAAATTTGATTTTATTTGAGGATTAAGATAATGGATGAGTTTGGAATTTTATTTCATCTTTGTAGCCAGTGTACTGTTTGCTCATATTACAGCCAACTGTCCTGATCACTGCTACAGTTTTGGGTCAGGTGATTTTGATCTGTAACATTCATAAAATGCAGGTATAAATTAGTTGAACTTTATTCCTCTTAACCTTCCCACTATTACACAGCAGGCTAAATTTGTGGTGGAAACAGATAATGCTGGAAATATGCAGTGGGTCAGCCAGCATATGTGGAGAAGTAACAGGGTTAATGTTATACAGTATGTAAATGACCTGTTATCAAAGCCCTTCTGAGGTCCAATGAAAGATCATTGATCTCTCCACAGACGCTGTGTATTTCCACAATTGTTTGTTTCCGTTCCCATTTCCAGGCCATTGTTTCCCAATTTGTAGATGCAGATGACAAGCATGATTTCTGGATATGTTCACTGGTGGAATACTGCCCCATGTCTGCAGGATTAAATGTTGATTTTCTGGGAGAGAGTTATGGTGTTTGTGTCATCGGGTACTCAGAGTGTTATTTTCCTGCAGGATTTTCCAAGATGAAGTTTATTCATTTTCTGCTAAATTCTGCCAGATTACATATAAACACATTGAAGTTATTAGGCAACAATGTACCAGCTGCTTCACCAAGCTTGCTCTACATTCATTTTGTCTGGACCATCAGAAATAGACATATTCCGTTCCCTAATAGTTATCTACTGCAAGAGGGGAAAAGCATAGATAACCCAGGACCAATACAGGTTATGAAGAGACCATCATTTCAGCCTTGTTGGACTTACTGCCAATTAAGTTTGGGCAAGCTCATTGGAAGAGGAAAGTATTCTTTAGTATCTGACCCACTGTACAATAATTTCCCCCTCATTTGCAGCAACCTTGCTTTGGGATGCATGGTAAGGATCTAGTCTCAGTTAAACAAAACAACTTTCATTATGGATATTGGGCAACGGTTTCTAGATTTGGTTAGTATTAGAAAAAGGACGAGACTTTTGGGATGGTCAATGTTTATCGGTACTAGCTGGGTAGACAAAAAGGATTAATGCTCTATTTTAAAGTACTACCCTAGAAGTAGCCTCAATAATAACTCTATCTATCCTGGAGATGGATTGCCCTGATCACTGCTACAGTCTTGGCTTAGGCATTTTTAATCTGTGACATTCATAAAATGTGGGTATCAATTAATTGAGCTTTATTCCTTTTAGCTTTCCCATTATTTCACAACAGCCTACATTTGTGGTGGAAACAGATAATGCTGGAAATATCCTAAAGTTACTTGTAAATATTAGACCTTAGTCAACATTGTCATTGTTACCAATGAGGGTGGGCACTCATCTCATTCTTTTTGTGGGGCACACCACATAATTGAAGCTGCACTTATCTACACATTGATAGTCACGGCAATTCACAATGGCTCACCTTGCCACATGAATAGGTGTGGCTATTCAGTCTCTAAAACCTCTCCCTAAAGTCAAAGAGATCATGATTGACCTGGACCCTAACTCCTTATACTTGACTAGGTTCCATAGTCCTTAAGACCCTTGGCTAATATGATTTTCAATTGACTTTGTTTCATCAGCTTTACGGGGTAGGGAGCTTCACTGGATAAAGAACCGTGTTCTAATATTGCATATAGACTCTAATTTGAAGCTTATGCCCCTTTTGTTCTGTACTGCACATCAAAAAAAATTCTCCCTAACTACCATATCAAATCCTTTAATCATCGTAAACACCTCATTTATATCACTTTCTACTTACTACACTCTTAGGAATATGAGCATAGTCTATGCAATCTGTCCTCATAATAGAACCATACAGCACAAAACAGGCCTTTCAGCCCACCATAATATAACTCTTTCAGCCCTGTGTTATTGAGAGGGTTATAAAACAAGTTCGTTCCCTCTTTAAAACAGCACTGCCTGCTCAGCTGTTTCCACAGCAGAGAAAAAAATCAGGGAACACTTTTGAAGGATAAAGTTATAAAGGGCTCCCACTTGCTCTGATAGTAATCTGTGTTGGCTCTAATAATAAATTAATTGTAGCGTTATTTCTCTTCAATACTCATCACTAATGTAAGGTTCTTGTTCACACTGCTGTCAGAAAACCTTTAGAAAACGGAATAATTTTATTCTGGATCCTAGATGGATATTCTAAACCAAGACCGTTCACATTGTTTCTGGAAATAACAGGACCTTGCCTAAAATCTGTAACTTAACCCTTTCCATCAGCTAAACATATGGAGCAGCTGAAAGGTTGGTGCACGAGTGAAAGTGCATGTCAATTGCTGATCCCCCAACCTTCTGGCTGCTCCATATACTGTACAAGCTGACCTTTCACTGCACCACCATGCTTCCATGGAGGGCAGAATCTCGAGGCCTCCACCACCAGTGATCCAGACAGAGCTGAGAATTTTCAGCATACCTGAACCTCTGAATGTTTGGAGGCCTCTGGCTGAATGATTCCCTGAGGAGGAACAGAATCTTTGGCTTAATCTTGGACTTGGTATTGGGGAGTCGGCAAAGAGGGTGGGAGGCGGTGAAGTTTCATTGACTTATAGAATCATACTGCACAGAAATAGGCCCTTTTGGACCACCTCATCCATTCAAACAGGTTGTGATGTTAAAATGACCAGAATTTCTGGTGGCTTCTTTCTAATCACTAAAAAGACCTTCATCAGTAATAACCAGATTTCCTTTACATTTCTTATATAGTAGCTGGGTCTAAATACTTTTCTTAGACCGGGCATAAATATTTTTATTTCTTAAATTCTGCCTTGCTTGCAATTATCTTGAGCAAACTCTGGAATGTGTCTTGTACCTCCCACCATCCTGGGATGTTTCACTCTGCAGATGGAACAAGCCTCATAACCAGACTACAGCCCATAAAAAAACACTGCTGAGAGATGTCACCAAAGGTTTCCATGACAATCATTATGATGTGAAGGAAATTACAACATTGGGGAGGGTGAAGATCAATCACGGCTGCAGTTCAAGGTATCTCACCCGATCTGTACTGGAGGCATCTGCTCCACAACTCTCAAAATGTTGGGGATCTTTGATGATGGATGTAGAAATTGAAAACAAAAAAAAATTCAAAAATCATTAAATTTTAGTTAAGTATTTTATACTAATGTAAGATAATTAAATATATGATGTGAAGTAAAGAAAAATGAACAAAAATCATAACAAACTTTTAATGAATGTTGGCAACCCCTTTAAAAGTACCTCTGGAAGTGACTCATTTGTGAGTCCAGTGGCAGAAAAGCTAAGATGAACTGGCACCTGACGTCCAGTGGGATTTTGACTTCTACATGACAGTGCCCAACTGGAGATGGACATTAGAACTCAATCAGGACTATGAAAATGATAGCACGTTTTGTTTTATTTACACGGGGGAAAGGAAGGTGGATCAAATCTAAAATTAGCTTAAATCAATAATGTACATAAAAGAAATTGAATGCACAGTATCAATGCCAATTCTGACTGGTTTCATCCTCAGGCTTAACTTCGACCTAATATTGATTTGTTTACACAGTATTATAAAATACAAGCAAACACAGCAAGCAAACACTTCTCTGCTCCCCATTTGCCAGATATGAGGTCACAGTACGCAATATACATACATCATCAATGCAACATGCTAACGCAATTCCCTGAGGCTAATGCGATGCATTTAGTTGATTATTTCTTTTAACTAAATTTTACTTCTCCTGTCCAAAGGTTGTGACTTGGTGGATCTTTCAGATAATTTTCTCCTCCCTGACTCAAGGGCACAGAAGTCATTTATAACATGCCTGTCTCACTGATGTCAGATAAATAATGAAATACTAGGGATCGAACTTGGACCTTTACTGCACATATGCCTTAGCTGTGATTTGGGATTTGACTTCAGTCCTAAAAGTCAGAAAATTTAATTCTAGAATGCCAATTTCTTCCACAAAGATTAGTCAAGAAAATAGTAAACCCTGACAATAGTTAAGATTTTGAGTTGCTGTATTCCTTTCCCATCAAAAGGCTGTCAAGATTCTCATTAACAATGATTGTCCTTTTTTAGCTGCTGTCTGTCATTAAATAATAGGCACAGCCATCCATTCCAGTCTAGTTAACACTGGGGAAGGAGCCAGGAGAGTTGCAGCATTTTCTTCTTCAGATGTTCATTATTATCTGATGAGCATTCAACATTTTCATCAATTAATTCCCCTCAGATATCAGTTATGAAGTTTTGTTGGCTCTGGATTAATTTTTATTGGGCATTACTATTCAATTCTTTCTCTCTGGCTACCTAATTCCACTGCATTCACTAGAGGGCTTGAGGAAGTGACTTTCTTCAGCAGCATTTTTGCTGTATTGTGAATATTAATATCTCAATATTGTTTAAAAGGATGTTTTTCATCCAAGATTCAGCTGGCAACAGTTGCTCTGAGCCAGAAGCTTGCAAGTACAAATCTTTGATCGGGGAAATCCAGGCTGACACTACAGCGCAGTGCTGAGGGAGTGGTGCACTGTCAGAAGTGCCATCTTTCAGATGAGGTTTTAAACCAGGACCCAGTCTATTCTCTCAGGTGGACGTGAAAGATTCCATGGCACTATTTTAAAGAAGGGTGTTTGAATGATCCCATTGGCTTCCCAATATTTATCACTCAACTAACATCTCTAAAAATTCATCATCACATTATTATTTGTGGGAGTTGTGTGCAGATTGGCTCTCGTATTTCCTACATCACAAGAATGATTCTGCTTTAAACCTTCTTCTTTGAGTTCATTGCAAAATCCTGAGATGAAGACAGACACTATAAGACAGACACTTCACTATGGTAAGGCACTAATGCAAGTCTTTCCATCTAGATGAAGGGTTTCAACTCAACACATCAACTGTCAACTTCCCACTAGAAAAGCTGTCTGATCCACTGAGTTCCTCCAGCAGTTTGTTCTTTGCTCCAGATTCTAGCATCAGCAGTCTCTTGTGTCTCCCTCTTTCTATCTTTTGTTTTAAATATAAGCAACTGCTAACAACACATGCACAGTCATGGTAGTTGGAACTATACGTTCAAGCAAATGCACTTGGAAGTTGCATAACTTGTGTGTAACATAGGATTAACATGGTTAAGCAATTGCAGTTAGGGTAGCAATATTATATTTTACACTTTTATACAGTAACTGAATGAGTAGTAACTATGACAAAAGACATCTTACTATGGCAAGTGAGCCTTTCTTTTATGTACCATTGCCTAGCAACCATGAAGTCCACTGTAGAAATTACTACCCCACCAGTTTAGTTAATGTGAAACTGTTTCAAATTTTTAATGTTGTTTGTGTGCCTTGCCAGTTTTCAGAGATTTCAGGTGAATGTGATGTGCATATTTTGCATATTTTGTGTGGAGAATGCTTCAATGACACACAGCTCAATTTTAATTGTCTGCATTTGAGTAAATTGTTTGAGAATCAAAAGTGCCCTCTTTATTTTAAGTATTCTTTGCCTACCATCATTTTCTTTACTGCATTGTGATTATGAAAGTTCATGCAAATGATCCAAAGAAATCATCAGTAGAAATTCTGATACACTCTTACAATAATCTCAGAATTTTTTTATCACAAAGCAATGTAGCAGCAAAATAGTTTTTTGCATCTTTTGGGATTTTGCAGTAGCCTAGATGACTAACTTCAGTGCATTTTGAAGATGTAACACATTACAGCTACTGTGCGTCAATGGTGGGAAAAATAAATGTCAGAGAACCAATGAAGCAGGTTACGTTGTTCTGGATGGTATTGAATATTAGTTGAACTGGACTCATCCAGGCAAATGGAAAGCATTCCATCACACTCCTGTCTTGTGCCTTGTAGATGGTGGAAATGCTTTGGTGCATCAGAAGTTAAGCCTCTCTGCCGGTTTTCCAGCTTTTAATCTTTTCTTGTAGCTATGGTATTTTTGTGGTTGATCAATTGAGTTTGCCATCATTATCGTACCATGTCTGCATGTTATTTAAGTTTTGTTTCATTTGCTGCGGAGCTGCCAATGGAATTCAATATTATGCAGTGAATAGTGACATCCTCACTTCTGACATTATTCTGGAAAGACTTTGCAATAGTTGGGCTTAGATCATTGACTTGAGGAACTCCTGTAGTGATGTCATGGGGATGGGATGATTAACCTCCAACAACCACAACCATCTTCCTTTGTGTGAGGTATGATTCCATGATGTATATTAACTTCGACTTTACTTGTATTTCCCAATGCTTCGCTTGGTCAAATGCTGTCTTGATGTCATGGGCAACTAATCTCACTTTATCTCTTGAACTGAGATCTTGGGACAATGTTTGATCCATATGATAAGGTCCAGAGACAAATAGTTCTGATGAAATGCAATCTGAGCATTAGTTAACAGGTTTTTGATGAGTGCAGCTTAATAGCACTGTCGACAGTACCTTGTTGATGATTGACAACAGAGAGATTGTGCGGCATTGGATTCATCCGGCTTTTTGTGAACAGACTTACCTGGGCAATTTCTCTCATTGTTGGGTAGATACTGGTGTTGTAATTACTGGTACTTGGCTAGAGGTACAACAAGTTCTAGAGCACCAGGTCTTTGGTGCTATAGCTTGATGTTGTTTGAATCTTTAGACTTTGCTGCATCCAGTATTGTCAGCCATCTCTTGATGTCTTGAGTAGTGTCATGGAGTCATAGAGTCATACAGCATGGAAACAGGCCCTTTGTCCAACTCATCCATGGAGACCAAGATGTCTATCTGAGCTAGTCCCATTTGCCTGCATTTGGCCCATATCCCTCTAGGCCTTTTCTATCCATGTACCTGTCCAAGAGTCTTTTAAACATTGTAATTTTACCCACCTCTACAACTTCCTCCGACAGCTCGTTCCGTATACCAACCACCCTCTGCGTGAAAAAGTTGCCCCTCAGGTTCCTTTTAAATCTTTCCCCTCTCACCTTAAATCTATGTCCTCTAGTTTTAGACTCCCCTACCCTGGGGGAAAAAAACAGTGACCATCCACCTTATCTACACCCCTCATGATTTGATAAACTTCCATAAGGTCACCCCCTCAACCTCCTACACCATAGAGAAAACAGTCCCAGCTATTCTAAAACTCAAGCCCTTCAGTCCCACTAACATCCTTGTGAGACTTTTCTGCACCCTTTCCAGTGTAATGACATCCTTCCTATAGCTGGGTGACCAGAACAGTGAATTGAGTTGGCTGTAGGCTGGCTCCTATGATGCTGGGGAACTGAGGAGGCACCTAAGATGGATCATCCACATGGTTACAAATGTTTCAGCCTTGGGTTTAGCGATCACCATTACTGAGGATGAGGATATTCTCGAAGCCTCCTCCTCCTCCTGTTAGTTACTTAATTGTCCATCACCACTCCTGACTATATGTGGAAGGTTGCAGAGTTTTGATCTGATCCATTTGTTTTTGAGATTAATTAGCTCTAACTATAGCATGCTGCTTGGGCTGCCTAGTACAAATATAGTCCTGTGTTTCAGCGTCACCATGTTGGCACCTCATCACTTTTCGAGATGCCTAGTGCTGCTCCTCCCAAGCTCTTCTGTGCTCCTTATTGAACCAGGGTTGATACTCTGACTTGAGAGTACTGGTAGAGTGAGAGATATGTTGGCCCATGAGGTTACAGATTGTGGCGGTATATAATGTTGCTGCAACTTGATGGTCTACATTCCTCATGGATGCCTAATAGAGAGCTGTTCTATCCCATTTAGACAAATAATTCTAGTCCCCACAGCATGATGGAGGATGTCCTTGGTGTGAAAGTGGGACTTTGTCTCCACAAGGATTTCTAACAATACATGGACAGACTCCTCTGCTACATATAGACAAGTGAAGAACAGGTCAAGTAGGTTTATCCTTCATGTTAGTCCACATGCTACCTGCCACAGACCAACCTCGCAACTATATCTTTCAGTACTCAACCAACTTGGTCAGGGGTGATGCTACCAAACCACTCTTGGGAATGGACTTTGAAGACCCCACCAGAATACAGTTTAGTCCTTGCTCCATTCAGTGCAGTATTGCTCAGCTTGTGGGAACACTGATTAAAGCCAAAGGGGAGGGGGTGTATGGTGAGTGGTAATCACATTTCTTCCCTATGTTTCACCAGATGCTATGAGACTTCATGGGATCTGGAGTTAATGTTGAGGACTCCCACGGTTACTTTTTTCTGTCTATACAGAATTGAACCATGTACTCTGGAGGGTCCATACACCTGATGGTTCAGGACATAACCAGGGATTGTCATGGAGGTTTCTGGCATATTAACTGTAAAGTATGATTCTGTGAGGCTGACTATATCAGGCTATTGCTTAACTAGTCCGTAGATCAGATGTCCCAATTGAGGCACTATTTGCCAGATGTTTATGAGGAAGATTTTGCAAAGTTAACTTTTCTGTGTTCAAGATTGATGTCAAGGTTGATACTGGGCAATTGGTCCAGTTTTACCTTTTCTCTAGGTCAATGTGGGGGTTGTGGTACAACTGAATGCCTTGCAGGGCAGTTAACTATCCAACATCTGTGTGGTGAAAGGAATTGTCAATGTTCCAGGTCAAAACCCTGCATCAGGACTCCTTTCTCCTCACAGATGCTCAACCCACTGAGTTCCTCCAACTGACTGTTTGTTGCTCCAGATTCCAGCATCTGCAGTCTCTTTTGTCTCCTAATCATCCAACATGTTGGTGGGTCTGGAGTCATGTACAGGCCTGACTGGGTAAAGACAGCAGATTACCTCTCTTGAAGAGCATTAGTGAATTGAATTTAAATTCCACACCTGCCAGATTATGGTTTGGACTCAGGTCTCTGGATTATTAGTCCAGCCCTCTGGATTTCTATGATCATAGCAAAGATGTAGCACATTGTCTGGGCTGAAACTTGGGGAGCTGAGTGTGAACGATCGGATATTATGGCCTAAAATTCCTTTGCACAACGTCAAAAATGACATTCTTCAGTTTAAAATCAGATTACCTAGATGTAGAGTAATTTTGTATCTATTTCAGATTATACAAATCACCAAAGGAAATTCTAGTGGGATTTTCATTAGTCCTTGCAACTTTTTATCTGTTGTAATAGACCTCAAAGTGATGTCAAAAATAGTCTGGCACAAAAAATGGCATCTGGAAGGATGTTGAATCTCACTGCTCTAAAAAAAATACAGCTGTTCTTATTTACTCACAGAACAATCAGGTTTTGCTTACTCATTTCCCTTAAAACCTGACTATTTAAAGGGCCAACACTGAAATTTCCTTCTTGTGTTCTCACTGAGATCAGTGAGCAGTTGGCATAGCGCTTTACAGCACCAGCAACCCGGGTTCAAATCCGGCCACTGTTTGTAAGGAGTTTGTACGTTCTTCCCGCGTCTGCGTGGGTTTCCTCTGGGTGCTCCAGTTTCCTCCCACATTCCAAAGATGTACAGGTTAGGAAGTTGTGGGCATGCTATATTGGCACCAGAAGCATGGCGACATTTGTGGGCTGGCCCCAGAACACTACGCAAAAAAGATATATTTCACTGTGTGTTTTGATACACATGTGACCAATAAAGATATCTTGTCTTATCTTATCTTAAAACTACAAATCAACCTCGTAAATGCACCGTAAGGTGCCTTGGAGATCAAGATCACAGCACTCTTGGCTTCCTAATCTCAGGGTCATTCCAGGTTGCAGCTGCTGCTGTCTGCCACAGTTTACAGTTTGCTGCCCACTACTGCAATAGGAAGGCTACACAAGCTCTGTACTCAGGGAGAGAAGACCATCTATTTTAACTTCAGCCCGTGGGAGCAGGTAGAATGGGCACAGGGATATGCCTGCATTGAGGTGTCTCCAGAGTACTGGAATGCAGATAGAATTATACCTTTGAGATATCTCCCTTGATATGGTCTTAGGGGAGGGTTTCTGTAGCCCCCTTATACAAAGAACATATCTTTTACTGGCATTGTTCTTCATTACCCAATGTAGATCCCTCTGACTTCTCCCTCACCCTCTGGAAACATTCTCCAACCTTCTCCCTTCACTCCAATATTCAAACTCCCCTGTAGCTGCAAGTGTAATTCATGTATTGTGGATGTCCTTTTAAGAATTGGCTGCCAAGATTACAGCCGTGAGGCTAAATGCTGGCAGCTGCAATAAACTGCAATAGATTAGCTCGGTATACTGTACTGAAAGTGACAGAGTGTGGGGTTACACAGGGGAAAATGTTAACATGTGAACCTTGCAACTGAGAATCTTGATCTTTATGGGCCATTCACAACCTGTGTTAGCATGACCTAGAGCACCATTCTAACACCGTTAAAAGGTAATGAAGCAATTTCAAGGCCATTATCTCTCAGATGAAATGTTAGACTGAAGATTTGCTTTTGCCTCCAAAATCTATGAGATAATAGCATTTCAGTGTCTGAATCACCATACGAATGCAATGAACGGCTTGAAGTTCTTGCACTTACCTGACAGATACCGATTAAACTTGCCTGAGAAAGATAAGCCTTGTCAATTCCAGTGTACGTACCCTTTTAATGGTATGATAAGATTTAGAAACTAAGCAACAACCTCCCTGCCACCTAACCTATGCAGGAGTGGTGTCTTATTTCTTCATAACTTGTCATTATTGGAAATTTAAAATAATTACAAACATATTGTAACATTTTCTTTCAGTTTGTTTTAGCTTGCTTAATCCAAATTTTCCTTTCCCTTCCATTATTTCACTTTCAGAATTTGGCTTGAACATTGAATTAAATATTCTGGCCCCCCCCTCTGCTCCGCTTGTTAATTATACTTCAATTTTATTGGTTCAAGAGATCTACTTGGTTTACACAGGTTCTCAGGCAAATGCAAGTGTTAACCATTGTCTGCAAAATACGTATTGTATATTTTGCAAAAATTGTTATTGAACCTAAAAGCAATTGATACATTGTGGTATCTAATGGATTTAAAGTGCAGGGATCATCAAAAATTCATTTAATTTATTGCTGTGTGAATATTTTATCTTGCATACTTAAAAATGCCCTAAAAGTTAATGGTGCTTTAGAGGGAATCCGAATGTGCTTTCTTGTTAAAACCTATAATTTCATACTCTAATCTATATATTGCCCATATGTTCCATTAAATGAGTCAATTAAAATCTCAGCACAGTTGAGAAAGCACTGCACTTCTACACTCTGAGAAGATGACTGCCTTACTATCCCCCCAATGTTGTAATTACCTGAAGTATTGGCTGATGGAAATCAGATTATGCTTAAAGTCCAAGAAAGATCAATACTATCATTAAAGTGTTATCAGATAATTGGAGTAATGATTGATGGTTATTTATTTCCTTGCTTTGGGTGCTGACTGGTGATTAAAGGAATGTGCATTCAAGAGTAATCTCATTACTCCGCTGATGATCTTGTCCTTCAGCTGAAATTTCCAGGCACATGAAAATTGAATTCAATCTCTTCTGATGCCAAAGAAGGAACAATAAACAATTCCTCTGTGATGGTCTCTGCAAGACCCTAATTATTATCCAAGTGCTTATTGTTCATCCTTGAGACTTTATTTAGATGTCCTGAGGATATTTTTTCATTCAATTTGATCATTGATCTGTACATGTCAAGCAGAAATGATTAAATCACTGTTTCTACCCCATGTGAAATTATTACATCATTTTCCACTTGTTTGTAAACTGTTTCCACAATTCAACGAAAATGTAAATGAATTAGAAAGACGTGCATTTATATAAGCATCTTTTGTGTCCCTGTTGTAATGTGGAAAATATAACAGCAAGTTTGCACACAGAAAACTCCTACAAACAGCAGTGATCAAATATTCTTTTTTTTTGTGCTGTTGGCTGAAGGGTGAATATTGGTCATAACTTTCGGATACTTCCCCTCTCTCGTTCAAAATGTGTCCATGAGATCCTTTCCATCTGCCCGACATAATTTGTTCACATAAGTCAAAAACAAAGTGTTGGTTTGACTGGGAATAGAGCAATTTCACATGCATTTCTGGATGCCATCGAAATTCATTCCCTGATTTTTGGTGGGGTCTTCTTTGTCCCTAGCATCTGTTTCTGGTTTAAAATGTCCGCTACTGATTTCTAAAATAATGGAACGCACAATGTTTGTCTGCAGTGAGGTTTTGAATCTCACTAGAAAAACAACAGTACACATTTATTCACAGAAAAATCAGGTTTTATTAACCCAGTTTATCCTGAAACCAAACTAGTTTAAGGGCCAACGCTCAGACTGCATTCTTTCTCCTTACTGAGATCAAGGATGAAAGGATATAAGAAATACAGGAGTACGTCATTCAGCCCCATAAACCTGCTCTGTCATTCAAAAAGTTCATGGCTGATCTTTTTCCTCAAATATCATTTACCTGCCTTATCACCATTTTCCTTGAATATCCAGAAATATCTGTTTTGAATGCAATCAATAACTGAGCCTCCACAGCCCTTCAGAGTAGGGAATTGCAAAGATTCACCATACCCCTGAGTGAAGAAATTTCTCCTTAGCCCATTCCAAAATGGTCTACCTCTTACTTTGAGATTGCAACCCATATTTCTAGATTCCCCGTGTCTACCCCATTGAACACTGAGAATATTGAATATTTTAACATGCTTGCCTCTCATTCTTTTAAACTTCAGAGGAGAGAGACCTAGCCAAAGAATTTTCTTCTTGTATCTCAGATCTGTCATTCCAGTGGTCTGTCTGGTGCACTCATCAAGTATGTCCATTTTTAAGTAAGGAGACCAAAATTTTACACAATACTCCAGGTATGTTCTCACCAAGCCCCTATTTAATTGTCATAAGACGTCTTTACCTGAATCTTCTAGTAATAATAGTTAACATACCAATTGCTCTCTTAATAGCCTGCTTCACCTGCATGCCAGGTTTCAGAGACTTATATATAAGGTCTCCAATGTTCCCAGTCTTTTACTATTTAGAAAATACTCAGTATTTCTGTATTATTCTCCATCTCAATTTTTTTCTTCATTTGTAATGGTATGTCACATATGCCGAGATACAGTGAAGAGCTTTTGTTTGCATGCCATCCAAGTAGATCATTCCATACATAAACACATCAAGGTAGTCAAAAGAAAACAGAATGCAGAATATTGTGTTACAGCTACAGAGAAAATGCAGTGCAGTAAACAAATAAAGTGCAAGGGCCTTGACAAGGTAGTTCGGGGAGAACAAGAATTCATCTTGAGTGTACAAGAGGTCTGTTCAAGAGTCTGCTACCAAAATCAGGCCAGCAAGTCAATAATTCCCTGCTCCCTCCTTGCTTAAGAAGTGGGGTAACTGGTTCTACCTTCCAGTCTGCAGGAACCAATACAGATTCTATTGAATTTTGGAAGATGTTATCCAGAACATCCATTCTCTCTTTCCACCTTTATCAAAATTCTGGAATGTGGATCATCATGTCCTAGGGATTTATTAGTTTTGAATCTCATTATTTTCTCTAATAGTATTTTCTTCCTGATACCAATTAATTTCCCTGTTTGCATTCAACCCTTGGTTTTCCAATGATTAATTATTTAATTCATTTACCATTTCCTTATTCCCCATTATAGATTATCTTATATTCATCTGCAAGGAACTCACAAATGCCCTCATTTGCCTTTTTTTTTACAAACTCTGACAGTCTGTTATGTTTTTCTCTGGTTTACTCTCATATTCTAGTTTGCCTTCTTGATCAATTTTGTAGTCATCCTTTGCCAAATTCTAAAATGTTTGCAGCCTTCAGATTTACTGCTTTTTGTGGCAACTTTACAAACCTGTTTCCTTAGATTTAATACTGTCTTTAATTTATGTTGTAATTCACAGTTGGACTTCTTTTCCTGTTGTGACTTTGTGCCTTAGAGAAATATACATTTGTAACAAATCATATATTATTTCTGTAAATGCCAGCTATTGCCTGTTCACTGCCATTTGTTTTGAGTAATTTCCCAGTCAACCACAGCCAATCAGCCCCTCATGCCTCCATAATTTCTTTTGCTGAGATTAAAAGCTCTGCTTTTTGGAGGCCCCTTTACAACAGGATTATAAATTAATCTTTTCTTGTTGCATGGTACCAGATGCAAAATAATCCATTTCCTCATCAGTTCCTCAACATGCCGATCTAGAAATCCATCTCGTCTACATTTCAGGAACTCATCTTGTATATATGTAGTAGTAATTTGATTTGCCCCACCTATACATGGATCAAAGTACCCCCTTATTACCATATGACCCTGTTCCACACATCTCTAATTGTCCTTTCAACAATGTCAAATTCAACCTCACATTTGTGCTTTGACTGCTTTCCTCATTGGGACAATGGTCACGTTCACACTCAAGTTTCTGGCCTCAGGATATTTCCATGTTGCTGTTGCTGATCTCTGTCATACCCCACAGTTCATTTCTTACTGCTGCATTAGGGAGTAAGGAGGAGACTCATCTATTTTTCCTTCAGCCCACAGCAACAGGTAGAAAGGAAATAGACATCTACCTGCAGGCTTCCCTAAAGAGCAGGCATTCATGTTCCTTCAGCGATCTCCCTGGCAACCTGTTGCCAGAAAATACGGCTGGAGCATGAGGGTCCCTGTAGGCCCTTGGTACAAAGAATATGCCTCATGTCAGCACTATTTTTCACCAGTCTGTCCAAGTCTTCTCTTGCCCCTGGAAGCACTCTCCTACCTCACTCCCATCATTGCTACATCCATTGATTAACTGCCTAAACCCCCTCTGTAGCTGGTGTACAGTTGCTTGTATTGTGGCATGTCCCTTCAAAAGCTGGCTGCAAAGATCACATCTGCCGGACTGCATGCAAGAACTTGCAATACTTCAGTAGACAATGTCGGATTCAGTGCAATCTTACACAGGGAAATCTGACAACACTATTCTGTGAACCTCACAACTAAAATTTCTGCTCTTGGTGCAGCCTTAATCAGGGCCGCCATTATGGTGGTTCAACATCAAAAAAGTGTGGAGTAAGTTCTAAGCCAGGACCTCGTTCTAACGTTTGATTTGAAAGATGGCACCTCCAACAGTGCAAGATCCCTGCAGTACTACTCTGTGGCGTCAGCCTAGATATTTGTGCTCAAAGTCTCTAGAGTGCCCAGACAATTCTGCAGTGAGCATCTTTTCTTTGAGTAACTTTTGCTTATTTATTTTTTGCTATCTACCATGCACACTCAGTGCCATGGAACTGTGCGGCACTCTTCCTAAACTTTGTCACACATGGTTGACTTTAATTCGTAACAATATAAGTGAATATACTGACACATCCTATTTCCTTTGTTCCTGAGTTAAAACTGTCTAACTTTTTTGAGCTGGCATCCCGCTGAGTCCTACAGCCTAGGACTAACAAAAATATTTCTTCTTAAGTGGCTGGTAAATATAGGTATAAGTCAGGCTGCTCTGAAACTTAGTATCTGGTCTTGTTGCTAACTGGATGAAAAGAAGAGTCTGATTTCAAAATTAGTATTTAAAGTGCATCATTTCTTGCAGATTTCAGATTTATAAAGTTAATACTTTTATGAATTACTGATGTTTGTGCAAATCATAAGGTACCTGGACTTTGAGGCAAATTTTAGTTAATCATCAAATGAAAAGTAATCAATTTCAAACTCTAAATTCTGTTTCTCCTTGCGTGAGTGTTGCCTGACCTGTGAGTATTTCCAGTATTCTCTTCTTTACTTTCAATAAGACTTCTTGTTGCATATTCATTTGGGAGGTAGTACAGCTTCATTGCTTTTTATAGACAAAACTTCTTTTTTATTAAGTAGGCATGGTTCAATTTTGAAACCACAAACTAAATGAATAATTTAAGAAGGAAAAGAAATCATTCATTTGGGACTCAAAATTTTTTAGTTGAAGTATTGAGTTGATGTTCCATTTCTCTGACCTTGTCAAGCAAGTGGGCAAGCCAACTGTACACCTTCGCTTTGGGAATTTAGTTGCCATAAAACACGTGCCTGTCTAAGGGAGAAAGACAAGGAGATGGACATTGTTGTTTGCAAAGCTGATTAAAATCCAAACACTTCACTGTTGACATTCAACTCCAATAGATCCAAGTGTAGCTAATTTGGATCAACATCAACTTTCTTTACAATTTGTCCTATTCAGTCAGATATGTGATGACAAAATGAGTCACATTAGTTCCTCCTCGCCTCCGGAACCAAGTATGAATATAATCCTGTCTGATGAAATAAAAGCCCCCTTGTCTACGACAGATGCAAGTATCTCCAGCTAAATGAATTAATGTGGCATTGGTCATATTTTATTGAATGTATTTGCATAAAACAAGACAGTCTTGACCGGAAAGGCAAAAGCATGTCTGCTGTGAGCAATTGAAATGCCAATCTTGTACGGTACAAAGTGTTGTGTTTTGAGGATCAGGATTTGGATCTTGTAATGCTTTCACATAAAGGTTACTTTTAAACTTACATAATTCTGAGAATTCTTATTATTGATTACTTTGCACTTTTCCAAAATGTACTAATTTCTGCTTGAGTACAGTATCTTATAAAGTGTTCATCCTTAATGTATGATGTTGCGTGAATTTTGGAGAATCTCCTGCAAGCTTAATGCAGCCCTCATCCAGAACACAGAAAAAAATCTACTTTGAAACATACTGTTGTACTGACAGACTCCTGAAATTGAGACTCTACCTAGTTTTTTTTCCCTCCTGGCTCAAGGCTAAAATCACATCAAAAGAATACAACTACGTCTATGGTGCAAGATTTCCTGAAGGTGTGAAAGATTCTGGATGACCTTTATTACTCTTTAATGAGTCATCTTGGGCAAAATGCGGGCAAATGGGACTAGCTTGGATGGGGCGTCTTGGTCAGAATGGACAAGTTGGGCCAAAGGGCCTGTTTCCATGCTGTATGACTCTATGACTCTATCTCCCTCCTCTTCTTTAAGAACCTGATTTAATTCACCTCTTTGAGCAAGGCAGGTTAAATCCATTAATACCTTCTGTCTCCATCACTTCTGTGAAACACCTTGGGTAGGTTTTCACATTAAAAGGTACCTTACAAATACCTCTTTGAAATAATACTATGACACTTCTTTGTCAAGTGTTTGACTTTGATGGGAACTCGAGTTACACATATGCTTTTTTCTAGGTCAAAAGGTAAATTTCTTCAAAGGATGATCCGTAAAGTACATAGCTTAATTGGGTAAAGAAAAAATATAGCTGAGGGATACATACTTCAGCTTTTTGAGCTAGAATTTCAACTTCCTTTATGAAGTCTAGCAAAAAATAATTATGCACATTCTATGTATAGCTAACAGTACATTAATGTAGCTTCCTCATTTGCCTCAACCATTTGTTAATCTTTTGCTTAGATCCAATCTTGATTGTGTTTATCAGGGATCTTCCAGCTCCCAGACTGGTGAATCTGCCTGTTGAACCTGCCACAGGTTAAGTCTGTTATTGGTATTGGTATTGGTTTATTATTGTCACTTGTACAGAGGTACAGTGAAAGGCTTGTCTTGCATACTGATCGTACAGGTCAATTCATTACACAGTGCAGTTACATTGAGTTAGTACAGAGTACATTGAGGTAGTACAGGTAAAAACAATAACAGTACAGAATAAAGTTCACAGCTACAGAGAAAGTGCAGTGCAATAAGGTGCAAGGTCACAACAAGGTAGATTGTGAGGTCAGAGTCCATCTCATCATATGAGAAACCGTTCAATAGTCTTATCACAGTGGGATAGAAGCTGTCCTTAAGCCTGGTGATATGTGCCCTCAGACTCCTGTATCTTCTACCTTATGGAAGAGGAGAGAAGAGAGAATGACTTGGGTGGGTGGGGTCTTTGATTATGCTGGCTGCTTCACCAAGGCAGTGAGAGGTAAAGACAGAGTCCAAGGAGGAGAGGCTGGTTTCCATGATGCACTGGGTCCACAACTCTCTGCAGTTCGTACAACTATAGCAACTATAGCAACTGGTACAACTATAGCAACTATAGCAACTGGTACAACTATAGCAACTATAGCAACTATAGCAACTGGTACAACTATAGCAACTATAGCAACTATAGCAACTGGTACAACTATAGGACTCCCATTGAAAAACACAGGATAAAATGGTCAACTTTTTAAATGATTTAATTTTCTTAGTTAAATGTATTTAATTGTTTTGAGTCAATTATTTATTTAGTTTTTAAATAATTTTAATTGTTCAGTGGTATTTTTATTTTTCAACAGCTGCTGGATGTTTTTGAATAGTTGTGATTTGCAGACATTGTTTTCAGCACCGACAAGCGTTGAATTTGGGGGTTGGCGCCTCACTTGCAGTCAAAGTCTTTTATTGTTAGAGAAGCCAGCATGTTATGCTGGGACAGGCACTGCACTAACCCTTACTGTGCTGGGACATGCCACAATGCAGGGTGCCAACCTTCCAGAGGATAACTGTGCCCAACAGAATGCTGGAAGAAACAGTATGGTTCAAAAGCAGACAGCGAGCATCCTCAGGATCAGCAGATATCAGCAGGCCAATATTCAAAGTCCTGAAGAAAAACTCGATGATGCTGGAGGAACTCAGCAGGCTGGGCAGCATCCGTAGAGAAAAGCAGGCGGTCAACGTTTTGGGTCAGGACCCTTCTTCAGGACGGAAGATAGGAAAAAGGGGAAGCCCAATAAGGATGGAATCACCTCACATTCTTGTGGCAAAGTCACAGCAAAGTTAGGGAAGAATCAGATAGGAGCAAGGAGAGAGAAGACAAGAGCTCAGATCATCACAAGTGATAAGACAAGTTGGACATAGAGGAGTCAAGAAACCAAAGGCAGAGCGAAAGGCAACAGATGAAGAGGAGAATAAATGAGGTAATAAAATTTAGAATATCTCATCCAGAAAAGACGATAAAGAGTTATCACCAGTACTTTTCTGCAAAAAAAAAGTTCTTTCCCCATTTCTTTTGGCTTTAACCCAAGCTCTCCAGTTTCTCTCACTCTGCAGCATCTGCTTAAAATCTTCAAGTTTTCATTAATATGCATTAGTGAAAATAGATGTCCATGTTGCCTCTATACTCTGCCTCATCTCTCTTTTCATTTATGTGCAGTGAATGAATGTTCTCAGATTACCTAAGAAGCAAACTAAAAGTGGTAGTACAAGAAAGTGAACAGCTACCAACCATGCATTGAACCAAAAAAAGAGGAAAGTGGTTGAAAAGCAAAAAATAATGTTGATGCTGAAAATCTAATATGAAAATAAAATATGCTGGAAATACTCATCAGGTAAAGCAGCATCTGTGGAGAGAGAAAATGAATTAATGTTTCAGGTTGATGACCTTCTATCAGAATTCAAATGGTTAATAGGGATAAATATAAGTAACAAGTTTAATGCTGGCTGGAGAGACAAAGAGAGGCCAAGAAAATATGGAGAAGAAGAGATTAAATATAATAAGACAACCATTCAGTTTCATAGCAGTAAGATCAGTCAGATAAAAGAGAACTATAAACAATATAAAACAGTGAAAGGTAAAAATGATCAAATGTAGTTCTGAATAGTCTTTTTTTCTCTGTATTCTCCCAAAAAGGAAGTGCAAAATCAATGATGATATAAATGAGATGGATTTTTTTAGAAATGATAAAATATCAAAACAAGCAAATCACCAGGGATAGATGATATTTATTGTGGTGTGCTGAATGATCCAAGGAAGGATATTTGCGAGGCTTTGCCAGTCATTGTAAGGGAACCACAGTACACAGGGGATGCATCATCAATTGCAAACAGTCCAATGTTGTGTTCCATATTTAAAAGGAAGATAGAACACGAATAAGCAACTACTGGCCCATTAGGTTCAGTTCCATTCTATATTAATTAAAGGAATTGATTACGAAGAGTAAACTTGAGAAACATCAGAACAATAATAATCAAGTAAAACAATAAAAAACATGGGTTCTAAAAAGGAATATCATGCCTGACTAACTGCCTTGAATTATTTTAAGAAAGTAACACCATAAGTGGACTGTGAAACATTCCTTGACATTTTGTCCCTAGACTTCAAAATTCATGGAAAGGTATTAATCAAATGCAAAGACCTAGTAATTGAGGGTAAGCAGGCAGCATGGTAGTGTAGTGGTTAGCGTAACACTATTACAGTGCTAGCAAACCGGTTTCAATTCCGGCCACAGTCAGTTAGGAATTTGTACATTCTCCCCATGACTACGTGGGTTTCCTCCAGGTGTTCCGGTTTCCTCCCACATTCCAAAGGTGTACGGGTTAGGAAGTTGTGGACATACTATGCATGCTATGTTGGCGCTGGAAGTGTGGCGACACTTGTGGGCTGCCCCCAGAATATTCTACGCAAAGATGCATTTCACTATGTGTTTCAATGTACATGTGACTAATAAAGAAATCTTATCTTATTATCTTTTCTTAAAGCCCAAGAATGCATAAGATCTTCATAGAACTTAGAACATAGAACAGTACAGCACAGAACAGGCCCTTTGGCCCCTAATGTTGTGTCGAACCAATTATATTAGTAATAAAATGCCCAACTAAATGAATCCCTTCTGCCTACATAATGTCCATATCCTACCATTTCCCTCACGTTCATGTGCCTATCTAAGAGCTTCTTGAATGCCCCGATCATATTTGTCTCCACCACCACCCCAGGCAGCACATTGCAGGCACCAACCACCCTCTGTGTAATAAACTTGCCCCGTACATCTCCTTTGAACTTCCTCCCTATCACCTTAAATTCATGCCCTCTGGTATAAGACATTTCAACCCTGGGGAAAAGATACTGGCTGTCTACTCTATCTATGCCTCTCATAATCTTATAAACCACTATCAGATCTCCCCTCAGCCTCTGCCGCTCTAGAGAGAACAACCCTAGTTTGTCCAAACTATTCTCATAGCACATACCCTCTAATCCAGGCAGCATCTTGGTAAACCTCTTCCGCACCCTCTCCAAAGCCTTGACATCCTTCCTATAATGTGGTGACCAGAACTGAATGCAATACTCCAGATCTGGGAGGCCTTGAAGTGGGGGCGTAGGGATACGAAGGTGAGGCCTTTGCTGAGAACAGACCGCTCAGCCTCAGAGAGGGGGAGGTCAGGAGGATGGTAAAGACTCGGCAGGGGTTAGAGTTAGGGCTAGAAGAAGAAGGGTGGGGGGAAGGATGGTGAGAGGAAAGGGGTGAGAGGGGTTGGGAGTGGTAAAGGGTGAAGAGAGAGATGTAGGATAGGAGGTAGATGGAGGGAAGGGAACAAGAGGGGGAGCAGGAGGAGGGGTCAGGGGAGAGGAAGGGGATAAGGGGGGCTGGGAGTGGGCTGGTGGAGCTGCAATACTCCAGATACGGCCTAACGTTTTATAAAGTTGCAGCATAACTTCCAGACTAATGAAGGCAAGCACGCCATATGCCTTCTTTACCACCCTATCAACCTGTGTAGCCACTTTCAGGGAGCTATGAACTTGGACCCCAAGATCCCTCTGCTCATCAACACTGTTAAGGGTCTTGCCATCAACAATGTACTGTCTCTTTATATTTGATCACCCAAGGTGCACCACTTCACATTTGGCCAAGTTGAACTCCATCTGCCATTTCTCTGCCCATATCTGCAACTGATCTATATCCCACTGTATCCTTTGCCAGTCTCCTATGCTATCCACAATGCCATCAATCTTTGTACTATATGCAAACTTACTAACCTGCCCATGTACATTTTCATCCAGGTCATTTATATACATCACAAACAGCAGAGGTCCCAGTATGGATCCCTGAGGAATGCCACTGGTCTCAGACCTCCAGCTGGAACAAGTCCCATCAACCACTAACCACTGTCTTCCAGGGAAAGCCAGTTCTGAATCCAAATAGCCAATTCACCGTGGATCCCATGCATCTTAATCTTCTGGGTGAGCCTTCCATGCGGGACCTTGTCAAACGCCTCACTAAAATCGATGTAGACAACATCCACAGCTCTACCTTCATCAATCACCTTTGTCACCTCATCAAAAAACTCAGTCATTAGTAAGGCATGATTTGCCCTGCACAAAGCCACGTTGACTGTCCCTAGTTAGGCTATGGTTTTCCAAATACTCATAAATCCTTTCCCTAAGAATCCTCTTCAGTAACTTCCCTACCATTAACATAAGACTTACCGGTCTATAGTTACCAGGATTATCCCTGTCTCCCTTCTTGAATTATGGAACAACATTAGCTACTCACCAGTCCTCCAGGACCTTGCCTATGGCTAGAGAGGACATAAAGATATTGGTCAAGGCCCCAGCAATCTCTTCTCTTGCCTCTCTCAATAACCTGGGGTATATCCCATCAGGCCCGGGGGATTTATCCACTTTAATGCTCTGTAAGAAACCCAACACTACCTCCTCCTTTATCCCAAAATGCCCTAGCATATTAGCATGCTCCACACTGATCTCCCTATCCTCCACATCCTTCTCCTTGGTAAATACTGATGCAAAGTACTTATTAAGGACTTCACCCACACCCTGCGTTTCCAAGCATATGTTCCCTCCTTTATCCTTGTGTGGTCCTACTGTCTCCCTAGTTATCCTCTTGCTCTTGATATATGTATAGAATGCCTTGGGATTCTCTTTAATCGTACTTGCCAAGGACTTTTCATGTCCTCTCCTGTCTCTAACTCCCTTCTTGAGTTCCTACCCTCTCCCTAGTTATCCTCTTGTGCTTTATAATCCTCAAGTGCCCTGTTTGATCCTAACTTCAGAAGCTTTACAGACTTTTCCTTTTTCTTCTTGACTAAATTCACCACCTCTCTCAACATCCAAGGTTCTCTCACCTTGCTATCCTTGTCCTTCCTTCTTACTGGAACATACCTGTCCTTCACTCTGTGCAGTTGGTCATTAAGCACCTTCCACATGTCAGATGTAGACGTGCCCAAAAACATCTGTTCCCAATTCACTCTCCCTAGTTCCTGCCTAATGCTCCCATAATTTGCCCTGCTCCAATTGAATATTCTCCCGCAAGGTCCATACTTATCCTTATCTATAGCTATCTTAAAACTTAAGGAGTTGTGGTCACTGTTCCTGAACTGTTCTCCAACTGAAAGGTCAGTCATCTGGCCAGGCTCATTACCCAACACCAGGTCCAGTATGGCCCCTCCTCATATTGGACCACCTACATATTGATTTAAGAAACCCTCTTGGATGCACCTAACAAATTCTGCCCTGTCTAAACCTCTTACACGAAGGAGGTCCCAGTCTATATTAAGGAAGTTGAGGTCCCCCATGGCAACAACCTTATTAGTTTTACACCTTTTCATAATCTGCCTGCATATCTGTTCATCAATGTCCCAGTGGCTATTGGAGGGTCTGTAGTATAATTCCATCAGAGTGATTGCACCTTTCTTATTTTTGAGTTCAACTCATATACAGTCAGTGGACGAGCCCTCCATTATGTCCACTCTGAATGCAGCTGTGATATTGTCCCTGATTAGAAGTTCAGCTCCCCCTACTCTTTTACTTCCCTCTCTATCTTTTCTAAAACATCGAAACCCTGGAACATGAAGCACACATTCCTGTCCCTCTCTCAACCAAGTCTCTGTTATTTCCATAACATCATAGTTCCATGTACTGCTCCATGTTCTAAGTTCATCATCCTGACCCATAATACTTCTAGCATTCAAATACACACACTTCAAACTGTCCGTCCCATCGTGTCTATTACTTTGCTCCTGCCTGTTTTTTTTAACTGGCCCTGACATCAACCTTCCTCTCAATCCCTCCACTTTCTGACGTGGTGCTCTGCTTCCCACCCCACTGCCAAACTTCAATGAATAAGAAAAAGTAATGGGTGCTCTTGAAAGTAAGATGTCAAAGGCAAGTACTGAATGGGGTCTCCCAGAGCTGGGACTGGACAACCACAATTGTTCCTCGTTTGAGAACATAACATGGACAGGGAAACCCAATGCAACTTGCACTTATTTTATGGAGCATATAGATAAAATGTAGACTAGAGAATAATAAATACAGATTTTCACAAGAAAGAGTATTTGAATTCCTTCTAAAATTCTAGGGGTATTTTAAAGAGTACGAGATAAAATATTCACACTGTTACGTACCAGCAACAATAGAAACACAAAGAGCCATGTATAAGTGTTAGAATCTATTTATTGATAACTACTTGTAATAATAAAATAAATTAAAATGTTAGATGTTAAACATTGACCCTAAAAATATAAACTCGAAGTGTGTGTGTGGCAAATTCCCAAACCCCAAGTCTAGGAATAGTTCTCAAAGTTCAGTTCAGCAAGTCATAAGGTAGTACGATGAGCAAAGGCTTTTGAAAACCACAGTAGATTGTAGGGAGAATGTAGAGAGAATTTACGAAATCCACATGTTCCATGATGGAACCCATACAACACCTCAATCACCGATGATCTCCATTGCTTTGTTCCGAAGTATCTGCCACACCAAGGGCATTCGATATGTGGCTGCCCACAGATATACCTGCTTTCCAGTAGAGGTTAATGGCAAAGTGGACTGCACAGATTGCTCTGAAAATCCATACATGGATTGTATAGCGACAGTCAAAGCTATTGTTCTTCATCCATAGATACAGAGACCGGCAGTCTCTCTGTCTCTCTCTCTGTCTCTGTCTCTGTCTCTGTCTCTGTCTCTGTCTCTATCTCTCCCTCTCTCTCTCTCCCCAACAGCCAGTACGCTCCAGTTATAGTCTTGCAGTCGTCAGGTAACACCACGCGCACACTACACACTACTACACTACTGTCCAGGTGCCTTAATGGGACATTCACCAAGTAGCAACCTGACTCGTAACAACACAGAGATAAATTTGTTGAATTTTTGATGAGGCCTGCACTTTAAATCCATTAGATATTTCAACGTATCACCTGCACTTTGGTGCAACAATAGTTCGGCAGAATGGCAATTTGTATTCTTCAGATGAAGGCCACACCTGCACTCGCCTATTGAGCCTTCACATTGACACTCCAGATAGCCAGTCGCAGAACACATTACAGGGTATCTGATACACATGAGGAATCCAGGTGGATCACTTTACCCACTCAAATTGCAATATGGTTAATGAGTAGCATGAGTTAGAACATTTAATTCAATGTTAAATCAAGCTCCGAAAGCAAAATAATGAAAGTTTGTGTTAAGAAAGAAAGCTAAAATAAATTGAAAGAAAATGATAAAATGCTTGTACTTCCTTTAGAGAGTCACAGAGTCCTACAGCACAGGAACGGGCCCTTCAGTCTACTATGCCATGCTGACCCTTTTGCCCATCTACACTAATCATATTTCGCCAAATTAGGACTGGATCCTTCTATGTCTTGCCCATTTAAGTATCTGTCTGAATGCCTCTTAAATGTAGTCAGTGTATCTGATTCCATCACTTCCTCTGGCAATACCTTCCAGCTAAGAATTGTCAATTCCAAAGAAGATTGATGAAAGCAGATTTGTTTGTATGGACTTTAATAAGGTCAAGGTCCTGCATGGTAGGCTGGTCCAGAAGGTTAAGGCAAATAGGATCCAGAGCAAGCTGACTAATCAGATCCAAAATAGCTTGGTCTTAGAGGGTTGTGGTGGAAGGATGTTTTTCGGGTTGGAAGTCTGTGACTAGTGGTGTAACACAGGGATTGGTGCTGGGACCTTTGCTGTTTGTGATATATGTTAACAACTTGCATGTGAATATAGGAGGGGTGATTAGTAAGTTTGAAGACAACATGGAAATTGGAGGTGTTATAGATAATGAGGAAGGTTGACTAAGGATACAGTGGGATATAGATCAGCTGGAAAGTTGGGTGGAGCAATGGCAGGTGGAAATTAAGCCTGACACATGTGAGGAGATTCATTTTGGGAAGTCAAATAGGGGAGGACAAATACAGTACTAAAGGACACTAAAAGAATGTTAATGAACAGAGAGCCCTTGGAGTCCAAGTCCATAGTTCCCTCAAAGTGGTAACATATGTGGATAAGGTGGTGAAGAAGGCATATGGCATGCTTGCCTTTATAGGTTGGACATAGAATATAAGAGTTGGGGCATTATGTTGAAATTATGCAGAACACTAGTTAGGCAGCACCTGGAGCTTATGTGTAGTTCTGTTTGCCATATGATAGGAAGGATGTTATTATACTGGAGAGAGGGCAGAGGAGATTCACATTGCTTGGATTGGAGGACTTTAGTTATGGAGAGAAATTTGATAGAATGAGGTTGTTTTTCACGAAGTAAAGGAGGCTGAGAGGTGACCTGATGGAAGTATATAATATTATGAGAGGCATAGACAGGGAAGATAGTCAAAATCTTTCTCTCATAGTAGAGGGCATCAAAAACAAGAGGACATAGGTTTAAGGTGAGAGTACAGAGTTTTAAAGGGAATCTGAGGGGTAAGTTTTTTTAAACAGAGAAAATTCCTCAGAAAACTCAATGAAATTAGTGAGACAGGATTTCCCACTCAGAAAGCCATGTTGACCCTTTGTATTCAGACCCTGCCCTTCCAAATGTGTACAAATCCTGTTCGTTAGAATTAAGATCTGAAGGAATCAGACACCACAGTACCGAGGAGGTTAATTTTCAATTTTTAAGGTTTATCATACGAGTAAGAGGGAACTTGCACTGGAATTGACAAATTTTATCTTCCTCAGGCAAGTTTAATCCATGTCTGTAAAGAATGTGAAGGAACTTCAAGCTGTTCAGTGTATTTGAATGGTGAATCAGATACTGAAATACCATTATCTTGCAGTTTCTGGAGGTGAAAGCAATTCCTACAACCTCCAGATTTTCATCCTTAACTACACATGAACCACTGCTGGAATGACATTGTCCAGCCTCTCTGTAAATGATGGCAAGAACCATAGCCACATTATTATTTCTACTATAAATTTCAGCTAAAACCTCAATGCAAACATCTCCATTGCAAACCAACACTGCTAAGCACATGCAGGTCATTCAGTAAAAACAACCATCAAAAATAATCAAGAATTTCAAAGGACATTTATTTCTTTTTATGATGTTGTTCTTTTCACTTTCAAATCAGCTTACCTCTAAATATTTTTACTTGTCTGAAATATCTGGTTAAAGTTTTGCATTTTAACACATTGCCATGCATACTCAGGCATAAAGATAAAGAGGCATGACTCTTTTTTATAGGATAACATTCTGAAAACAATGTAAAGTACCACCTTTAACATGCTACAGAAATTTGGAGTGAATCTTGACAGTCAATTACTTGGAAAGGAGAATTCTGTTTTACATTAACCAGCTTGGGAAAGATACCGGCAAATCAAATGAAGAATGAAATGGAAACAATATTTTTAATACAGTATTATGTTTCTAACTTTGACTGATTTAAGAAATAGTAAGAATTTGTGGCCCACATTAATGTGACCTGGAATGTAGAATCCACTTATACTTGCCTTTTGTCAATTTTAAAGCACTTTAAAGAACATTTATTGCTCTAATATAGGAAATGTGGCAAGCAATTTGTTCACATCAGAAAGAGTGATAATATAAATGACAGTTTATTGGCTTTGGATAAAGGATAAGTACTAGTCAGGATACATGCCTCGAGTATTTGAGCTCATATTTTTTAAGCATCAACTGCTATGAAAATAAATCATCACAAACGTTCATCTGAGGCATTTGTTTGTAAAGATGGTCAGTTGTGCTTGCCTGTTACCTTGCAGATTGGGACTGATCGCACTGTCTGCTAATGTAAGAGCCTGTGTGCATCGGGCATCCTGTTTCCAGACATCTGTTTCTTTTGTGGTCTAGTTGGAGCAAGTATCTGTAGAATTGGACCCCGGGGAGAGGTGTGGTGGTCAGTTACTATCCATCTTAGGCAACCTGGTGGATTTACATCTGTGCCATCCATTTGTCTGACAATCTGGGGGAATGTTTATGCCAAGAATTCTCGTGCCGATCCTTTGAAATTCTTCTGACGGCTTGGTGCATTGATTTGTTTTATTTTGGGAGTGGTGAAGAATGGAAAGCAGAATCAGACCATCTGGTGTCCAAAACAAACCAAATGTTCAGCCACATTGAGAGTACTCTTGTCACAATGTTAGCCAAAGGTCCTGAAGTGTGTCCAGTTTATAAACGGCATTCTTGACAACACAAAGGATCAAAACACTACTTTGAGCACCATAAAGTAAGTCATCAAGTTTGTATTTGAAACAGTTAACTCTTTTACAAACTGTAAAGTGCAGTCTATTGAATATGTAATTATTTTAATAAATGCACATGCAACTTGCAATAGTTTATTTGCTGCATTAAACTCAAACCTTGAGGACAGGGAAGCAGCTCTAATTTATACAATCCTAGCTGAGAAAAATGGAAGATCTGATGATGGAGTAAAAAGATGGTCACTGAATGATAGAATGTTTTTTTAAGTAAAAATCATGTTCTCTAATTAAACTCCCATGGAAATAGCCAGTTTATTCTTTAAACTCCTGATTTTTTCCCCTTTGACACAGGTATTCAGAGTATAGGTGATGACATCATGTATAAATATCCCTTTGTTATAAAAAGTCTGATGTATTCAGTGTCTGTAATCATGTTATCTCTTTGGGAATTCATTCTTTTTCTTGTTGGTTCTCCATTTCTCATTGAAGGTGCTTTATTTTAATGTGATCATTTGCCTTTTGACCTCTCTCAGCTTTCACTGGAAATGATATTTCTTCATAATAACCTCTTTTATCTCTCGAGTCAGATGGTTGAATAATTCTAGTGTTACAGGATTGTATGTTGACATAGTGGTGGTTTCTGCTACTGCCTATCTCAGTTCACCTCACTGATTTATCCACCCACCCTATCCCCTCCAAAATGTCATAGAAATGAACCATTCTCTCTACTATAATAATAAATGAAAGCAGAAAGTGCTACACACAATCTGCAGGTCAGGCAGCATCTACGGAAAAAGAGCTTAATTTTTCAGGTGTGAGACCCTTTGTCACAACTGGAAAAAAGAGAAAACAAGTTGGTTTTTAGTGACAGAGAAGTGAGGTGGGGCAGTGTATGAGTAGAACAAAGGGAATATCTCTGAAAGGGAGAGACCAAATGAGTCAATGTAGCAGTGAGAATAATAGTTGGAATGATTTGTCTTTTGATCTTTTTCAAAATCTCTGTCACCATCACCCTTTCACTATCTCCACTGTTGTCTCATTATTCAACAGGAAAGAGGCAGACTAAGTATTTTTTAAAGTTTTACATATTAGCCAAGGAACGTGCTTAGGCTGTTTCTATACTGCTACCGATGGTAGCTCATATGACTTCAATGAAAGGTGAAATAGGTACAGCCACAAGCTTTCATCAGCTGGAGGCAATGCCTGATCCCTAGATTGGCTAATTTCTCAGTATTTGTAGCTGAGACAGTGAGAGAGCTATTTCCTATGTACGTAGTTCAATATAAGGAAGAATTACAAGGGGCTTGGCACACACCTCACCCTTGGGATCCCCACATTCAATTTTACCTATTATAGACATGTGGCTCCCAACTTCTTGTTGATCTCATTGCTACCCCATCGCCAAGGGAAACGCCAAGTAGTGACTAGATTGCAGGCAGTGGAAAGGAAGGCCATGGACCACCCCCATAGCCCACTGACAATTGTCAATGGTGCTTACCACTGTTTCCTGGTGTCTCCAATGACCTCAGAAACAATATAAAAACATCTAAATAATTTTTAAAAATTACTATACTATGTTAAAAATAAATTTGTTTAAAACCACAGTTGACCAATATAAGTTAACTTAATTTTAATTAAAGAAAATCAGTGGCCTTCAGTTACCTCCAGAGTGAAGACTGTTGACCCCTTTCAAGTGAATGGGGCTGTGCTGGATGTGCCAGCTGAGGCACCAGATATGAAGCGTATCCTGTCTTTCAGTTCAGTACATTACTGAACTGCCCCACGACTCGTTGCTGAGTCCAGCAGCAGAGCTAGTGTCAATTGCACTGCCATCTAACCCCTGGAAATGTGGAACATGCTGACACACATAGTGAAAGTTCAGCATTTCTCTATTGAACTGCCAGCTAGCTATCAGTGTGATCTTGCCCACTGTAACTTAAGTGTTAAAAATGTAAAGTATTCCCACTTTGGAAAGTTATGATTTCTGAACAGCTTGCAACTAGTGGAATTGTAAGTTCCAGTGTGTTGATACTGAGTATATATCCAGTGAATGTGCACATCCTGTGAATGTGTTGTGTCCACCCCAAGTCCATCAAGTCAGTAACCCACTCAGCCAAGTTAATGATCAGGGTTTTTCATTGGAGAGATAACCCAGAGTATAATCTGCTTTATATTAAATCAGTTGAAGCAGTGGGTTCTTGCCTTCTTGTACAGGAGAGTAGAGAAGAATCAATGAGCAAGAGTGCAAAACTAGAACGTTCCTCTCAGCTGCTCCCACTCTGAAGTGCCATTTCAGTAGAATTGGATACAAACAGGGGAAGCAGCAGCTCTGTGGAATTGTTTGCTTCATGCATTTCAAATAACTTAAATTTGGTAAAATAACCAGTTTTCCTTTCGCCTCAGGCATGGAAAATTGTTATATTGTATTCAGCTGTCTGTAGGTCAGAACACAAGATCACATTTCACTTGTACAACACTTCCTCAGTTGGGTTTTTTTGAAGTTTGTGGCATTTGGAGAAGTACATTCATGTGGAAGAGACATGGGAATCATGCAGCAGCTAAGGAATCATAAGGGACAGTATAAGATCAACACAACCTTACAGCTTCAATTCCACTCTAAACCTGATTAGCTGTTTGCACTTAATTGAGAACAAATCCCACCATCTGACTTTTATCTTTATTCCGCTCAACACTTCCATAACCTTTTGCCAGTCCTGCATATTTGCATATAACAAGCCAATTAAATTGGGCCGAATCGAGATGTCGAGTAAGCGAGGATTCTGAAGGGAACTGTTGATCATCAGCCATTATGAATCTCAGCATGCCTCCACTTCCATGCTTGCTCTGCCAAAGGCGGAAGTCCAAAATGAGCAGGAGGTCCAATACTGTTATGACCAACCATCTGCTTGAATGCTGGACTCAATTGTTCTGCTCAGTGGCAAAGCAGTAACTTCCTGAAGTGAGGTTCCAGAGACACTGTGCAGCCAACCTTCAGCCTTCTACCAAGGAGAGTTGGTGTGTGAAGGATTAATGATCAATGCTTGAGTACTTCCCTTCAACATTTTAAATTATTTATTACTATTCTAACATATTTTAATTAATTTTTCTTATTTTACAAATTCTTTCAATAATTTTTATTTTTTAATTGGATAAAACTCTTTCAGTTGTTGCTGAAAGCTCTTTCTTCTTTTTCAATCTTATTATTAGTTTTCAAATTAATACAGATTAATATATCAATGTTTATACATGTAATACGAAGAGATCATAGGAACAATCATGGCATAGATAATCATAAAGAACAATAGAGTATAAAAAAAATCTGTAGATCCAATGATCTGTTAGTGAATGAATATAATATAAAAGAAAAATATTTATTATAAAATATAAAAAAAGAAAAAAACCCAGAACAATAAGAAAAATTATAAACAATATACCAAACCAAACTAAGCTAAAGAAAAAAATTTTTAAAAAAACAAAAAAAAACTGGACTAAAATTTCTCAATAGAAACAGACTAATATTATGTCATCAACTCCGTTCCTCTAAATTGAAAGGTTATTATAGGGGGATCTATATCATGTGAAAATATTGAATAAATGGACTCCAAACTTCCTCAAATTTAAGCGAAGAATCAACAGTACCACTCCTAATTTTTTCCAAGTCTAAACATGATATAGTTTGAGATAACCATTGAAAAGTAGTAGGGGGTATTGGATCCTTCCATTTAAGAAAAATGGATCATTTGGCCATTAATGTAACAAAGGCAATCATACGGTTAGCGGAGGCAGATAAATGGCCAGATTCTATCCTTGGTAAACCAAAAATTGCAGTGATAGGATGAGGTTGTTAATCAATCTTCAATACATTTGAAATAATGTTAAAAATATCTTTCCAATATTTTTCCAAAAGAGGACAAGAGCAAAACATATATGTCAAAGAAGCCACATTCGATTTACATCTGTCACATATAGGATTTATATGGTGATAAAAATGAGCTAGCTTATCTTTTGACATATGGGTCCTGTGAACTACCTTAAACTGTATCAAAGAATGCCTGGCACACATTGAAGATGTATTAACTAAATGAAGAATTTTCTTCCAAGTCTCTGTAGGTATAGATGTCTGGAGTTCACGTTCCCATTCATTCTTTATTTTGTCCAGTGGTTCTGAACAAATTTTCATAATTAAATCATAAATTATTGCTATCAAGCCCTTCTGATAAGGATTAAAACCAAAAATGTTTTCCGTAATTTCAGTTTTGTAAGGTGTGGAAAAAGAGGGTATAGTTGCTTTTAAAAAATTTCTGATTTGCAAATATCGAAAAAAGTGTGATCTAGGCAAATTGTATTTGGCTGAAAGCTCACTGCTCAGAGCCCAATCTGCCTTTTTAAGCTCCTGTCAGGTGAAGGATCATCTCTGCATCCATCAAGCATGTAGATGGGCAGACACTATGGGTGTAATTATGGGATGATCTGGCCTGAAATCAATCCAGTATACTATAGGTTGTAACTGGGCTGAGCAATGCAGGGCCATTACATGTATCTTTTATTTATGCAGGAGAAAGTGCAATACATTGGTCACAAAGGAGACACAAGAATTTCTGTACATGCTGGAATCTGGAGCAATACACAAACAGTGCTGGAGGAACTCAGCAGGTCGGGCAACATCCATGGAGGGAAATAAACAGTCGACGTTTCGGGCCGAAACACTTCATCAGGATTGAAGGGTCTCGGTCCGAAACATCCACTGTTTATTTCCCTCCATGGATGCTGCCTGACCTGCTGAGTTCCTCCAGCACTTTTTGTACATTGGTCACAAAGTCCCTTGATACAAATCATTCTTGTTATGAAGTGTAGTGGGTAAAATTAGCAGTGCTGCCATTCAAAACAAGTGGCTCACAGAGAGAAGAGTTGGATAAATGGGTCATTTTCAGATTGGCACTCAGCAACTCATTGGGTGCTATATTAATCAGTACTGGACCTCAGCTATTTACAAACTACACTAATGACTTGAATGAAAGGATTTATATTGTAGTTACTTTACCAATGATTCAGAGATTGGCGAGTTAACAGATTATGAAGTGAACATAATGAGCCTACAATAGGATATACCTAGGTTAAGTGAGTGGGCCTAAAATTGGCAGATGTGGGGAAAACATAACATTACCTACCCAGAAAGGAAGGAAAAAAAAGTATGTGTTAAATGGAGAGAACAAAGGGATTTGGCTTTCCAAGTCCATGAAGGACAAAGTGTTCCAATGCAGTTTCAGCATGTAATTAGGAAGGCAAACTGTTCGCCTTTATGGCAAGGAGTACGTTAGGATGTTTGATGCAGTGCTGATGACAGTACTCCTGGAGTGCTGCATATAATTTGGATTACATATTTAAGGAAGGATAAACTTGCTTTTGAAACAGTGCAGAGAAGGTTCCCTAGGCTAATTCTAAGGAAGAAGGGTTTGACATATGAAGAGATTGAGGAATTTGGGCCTATTCTTATGAGTGTTTTGAAGAATGATAGAAGATCTCATTGAAACATATATAATTCTCAGGAAGATTGAAAGGGTGGATGCTTAGAGGAAGTTTCCTTAGTAATATATCTAGTAGGCATTGTTTCAGAATAACTTGATAGAGATGATGAGGAATTTCTTCTTTCAGAGGGTGGTAACTTCTTGAGACTCTCTATCTAGAGGGTTGTGGAGGCAGAATCATTGGATAATTGCAAGGTGGAGATTGACAAAGAAATGAACTGCAGAGGTTATAGGGAGAGTGCAATAAGATGGTGTTGAGTTTAGGATTGTCTATGAATGGTAGATCTAGCTCAAGAGGCCAAATGGTCCATTCCTGCTCCTATTTCTTATGTTCTGGTGCTTCTACAAGCTGCAACATCCATGTTCCAAGCAATGTGTTAGGAGATCCACGATCCCCTCCCCAATTCCTTCCAGACCTCACCCCCTACAGAACTTTGGCTCAAAATATCATAACATCAGATGGATTATATTTCTATTTTACTGGCTGTTGAAGTCAGATCTTAAGTGATTTTTTTAAAAAGTCCCAAAATACTGCAAACACCAACTCTCAAAGAATTAAAGCAACTTATTGTACACAGTCTCAGCGTCACTTCTCTCACTCTGCTGAAGGTTCTTCACAGAGTTTGGTGAAGTGATACCTCAGAGCATTTAGACTTCCCGTTTAATCTGGAATGTCTAGAGGGAGGACAGGTAGCAGGGGTGATTCCTGTTCTGGAAATGACCTTTAACTTTACACATCTATTATTAAACACTGAAAGAAAAATCCCAATGTGCTTATTCAATTGCAGAGATTTTGTTTTTCCATCTGAATGAGTCCTTGAAGAAGTTGGAGAATGACAAAAGAAAAACAATATTCAACTCTTTCTCCAAATCAATAATTATTGCTAATTCTAGAACTGTCCTTTCAAATGTGGTTACCAAATAATTCAAAATATTTACTGTTGTGGCTTGAGGCTTGCATGGAATGGTCACACAAATACAAATGTTGCATTATCACATTTGGTGTCAGCCAAATTCTTATTCTGGAGATGTTTGTTGTTCATTTTATTTGCTGTCCATGATTATCAGAGTCTCAAGTGTTAGACCGATGCACTAATTCTGGAATGCAGCCAACTGAGCTATTGCTATCCATTTATAATATCACTTCCAAGACCCAATGAGAAATTAGGCAAGCAATTTTATATTCAGTAATCATGATGCAGCACTGTAGAAGGTTTAAATGTGTTGCAAATCACCAATTGATAGGAAGTTATTTCTAACATCCGCTAAAATAAAAAAACAGATACTATAGATCATTGTCAACCAATTTTAATTGCACCGAACCCATTTTCTATCCATATTGGTGAAATCATCAGAATTTATGACCGACTGCTTAAAGATGATTTAATAGGCATTCTGTAAAATACACATTCTCTCTTCTAATTTCCTCTAAAAATACCCAGGGGTCTAATGTGCCCTCTAAAATAGGGATGGGATCACAATTTGCATTCTCCTTTCCATAACTGCATTACACAGCTAGTGTAACTGGAGGACCCTCTTACTGGAAGAAATAACTATAGTGCGAAGATCACCTCGACTGGTGTGTTCCACGGGAAAATGACCTGGGATAAAATGAAAGGTTGTGCTACAGGTGTAAGAGGGACCTCTAAGATTATTGGATGCTGCAGTGGAGGCTCTGGAGGATGAGATTGAGAGGTCATACATCTATTGAAGGCCAGAAGGCTCTCAGAGCATGTTCAGAGGGAATGGCAGCAGATACTCCAGAAGAACAATGCCAGAAGTACAGACCTGAGGACGAATACAATGTTCCAAGCTCATCAGGCTCCAATGCCAAAAATCTCAGAAATGCATGACAAGGTTCAGGCACTGTTCAATCCACCAAATCACGATTATGTTTTGACCAAATCTTTTCTACCAGCAAGACAAGAGCTAATGTCCCCGTGTCTGCGTGGGTTTCCTCCGAGCGCTCCGGTTTCCTCCCACATTCCAGAGACGTACGGGTTAGGAAGTTGTGGGCATGCTATGTAGGCACTGGAAGCATGGCGACACTTGCGGGCTGCCCCTGAACACTCTACACAAAAAGATGCATTTCACTGTGTGTTTCGATGTGACTAATAAAGATATCTTATCTAATGTTCAAACACTCCATTTCATCTAATGGTACCAAGCATCAGGCCCACCATGTCCCCTCATGATGGCAAAATTCTACAGTACTTGTACTATTATGAAACTAGAAACTAAATTTACCAGGTACTGCAGGGCTCCACCAGAGCATTCCAGACTGCAGAGGTGTTGTTGTAGCTTACCTGTAGTCACCTCTATCACCTTTTGTGTGGCAGCATGCTGTCATGGTGTGCATGCAGCACTTGGATGCATGGAGTCATCAGCCGTTCCATCAGCTGACAGACCATATCACACTTTAGTTTACTGTGGTGGCTCTAAAGCAATTGGCAGATTTCCACAGAAAGAAAGCATTGAGAGTACAGTGGGAATATTGAGTACAGACCTACAAGATTCATTCATCCCTTACGACCTGCCCTGGTCAGTCTGCTGTCTGCTTGTTCTCCCAGACATTGGTATTGGTATTGGTATTGGTTTATTATTGTAACTTGTACCAAGGTACAGTGAAAAACTTGTCTTGCATACCGATCGTACAGGTCAATTCATTACACAGTGCTGTATTCTAGGAGAAAGCCTATCAATGCATGCATGTTTTTGAACACCAGATTTGCACAGACATCTTGAATTCAGGGGAAAGGACCTAATGCACTTGACACACCACTCCCTGCAGTCTACTGTAATTTGAGCAAACAGTAGAGAGTACCAAACATGGGATCATAGACACAGCCAGAAGAAATCAATCAGCAACTAATCTGTAAGTGGTTGATGATCCCTTTAGAAATATCTGCGTGGAGTTATTCCTACAGTTTACTGCATGTTCAATTGCCCAAGATTAAGAGGAAAATTTACTAAAACAATGAGCTCCAACATGGCAGCACAGATGAGAAGACAGCACTGGTTGCTAATTGACATCACGACTGTTTGGAAGTATAAATCTGGTGAGCATTCACTCCTTGTGTGCTAATACTGTTACTAACATGGTGTCTGGTGTGATCTGCCCAATGCTCTGAGTGACATTTTGGAAATCCAAGGGCACTCTTGGTGGACAGAACACAGGCCCTCCTGTCCTACAGTTCAGTAACTCACATTGCATCGTTCCTTTGATTCTGTAGTATAGAAAACTGTCCAAAACATTTTTCCCTTGTTAAGGATATTATATATTACAGTACTTGCAGCTTTTCATTCTTTTAAAAATAATTTGGTGCCAAGATCTAAATAGTATCTTCAGCTAGGTATGCTACAAATCAGTGTGAATGAACGACTATTGCAGTTTGTCACGGGTGCAGGTTTAAAATGAGTCATAGAAAAGAGACTCTGGGGAGATGAATTTCATAAAAATAATGCATAAGAGCTTCACATCATAACTTTTCATGGACTAACTGGAAGCTTGCTACTAAGAAATTAGATAATTAATGGACTAGTCCCTCATATTGTTCAGCAGCCTTTGACATTAATTCAGACATAATGCAAGTGGACATTGCCACGTAATTAACTGGGGTAAAGGGCTCATTCACAGCACAATCAGGCCTCTAATTATGTGCTAATTGTAGATATATGGAAAGGTCATTTTTTATTATAGTTCATGTTGTAGTTCAACAGTGCAGACATTTGGAGCATCTCACCTATGTTTCAAAGGAATAGTGCCATCGACTAATTTCAACTCAGGAGCCTTCTATCACTTGGACTCTGGTTGGACTAAAGGGTACATAAGACTTAGGTCTGCTGTAACTCTCCATAAAAACCCATTTCTCTGCCATCTGTCCAAATGTCTCTTTCCATGGTTGTGTGGATATTATGGAGTTCTATGCCAATTAAGAAAAAAACTCCAAGGAGATGCCAATTCTGGTTAGGTATGTTTTCCAAGATTTTATTTGATCGTATGACACTTGCCAGTTTTCAAATGTTGTGTAAAAATTGAGACTCTTGGTGGTGGAGGTAACAGATTTTGGAGGTGCCATTGGAATAGTTATGGTGGAGGGATTGAATGTGCAGGGTGGTGGATAGGGTGCCAATCAAGTGGGCTTTGGGCTAGATGATGTTGAGATTCTTGTGTGTTGTTGGAACTATCGCCATCCAGGCAACTGAAGAATTCTCCATCATACTCCTGAAATGTCTCTTGCAGATGGTGCAAATAACTTGGAGTGTTGGGAGGTGAGTTACTCAAAGTAGGATATATAACCTCTGGTCTGCTCATAGTTGCAATATCTATGTAGCTGGTCCATTTGAGTGTCTGATGAAAGGTGATCCCTAGCATGTTGATAGTATGGGGTCTCAGAAATGGTATCCTATTGAATGTCAAGCGTAGGTGGTTAAATTCTCAGTGGATGACCGTTGCCTGCCACTTTTGTGGGACAAATGTTACTTGCCTCATCAGCCCTTGCCTAAGTGTTGTCCAGGTCTTGCTGCATGAGGAAATGGGCTGCTTCATTTCACGAGGAGTTATGAATTGAATTGAACATTGCATAATCACTACAGAACATCACCATGTCTGACCTTAATTTGGAAGGAAGGGCAGCAGATGGAGATGATTGGGCCAAGGAAAACACAAAAATGTACTCCTGCAGTGATCTTGTGGAGCCTAGATATTTGACCTTCTCCAACAACTATAGCCATCTTCCATTGTGAAAGATATGTTTCCAACCATTGGAGTATTTTTCCTCTTGATGTGCAGTGGCTTCAGTTTTCCCACATGTGATCAAATGCTGCCTCAATGTCAAGAGCAGATACTCTCATTTAACCTCTGGAAATTAGCTCGGTGCATTTTGGATGAAGGCTGTGATGAAGTCTGGAACAGAGTAACCTTGGCATAACCCAAATTGGGTATTGGTAAGCACTGCTTGATAGCATTGTTGGTGACACTTTCCATCACTTTGCAGATGATTGGTGCGGAGTGATTAAGTGGTAATTAGCCAGATTATATTTGTCCTGTATTTTATGGATAGGACAGACCTGGTTAATCTTACACATTGTTGGGTAGGTGCCAGTGTTGTAACCACACTAAAACAGCTTGGAGCAGCTAATTCTGGAGAGCAAACCATCAGCACTAGCCAGGGTGATATCTGGTGCCTTTCCTGAATCCAATATTCTTGGCTTTCTTTGATATTACATGGACTGAATTGAATTGGCTGAAGACCGGCTTCTGTGATGGTGGAGATCTCAAGAAGAAGACAAGGTGATCATCTGCTCAGCTCTTTGAGCTGAATATAGTGGCAAATGCTTCAGCTTTGTCTTTAGCACTCACATGCTGTGTCCTCCCATCATGGAGGGTGATGTTATTCTTGGATTCCTCCCTCTATCTGTTTAATAGTCCACTCTATTCACAACTACATGTGGCATAACTGTAGTACTTTGATCTGATCCTCTGGCACTAGCATAACTTAGCTCTGTGTATTACTTGCTGTTTTTGCTGTTTAGCACTCACGCAATCCTCTGCTGCAGATTACGAGGTCTACATCTTATTTTTCAGTAGAGAAAGAGATTCCCATATGGAGAGAGGAAAAGATTCAAGGAAGTGTTGAAAGCCTCACAGAGTCATACAGTCATAGAGTTATACAGCATAGAAACAGGCCCTTTGGCCCAAATGGTCCATGCCGACTAGGATGCCCATCCCAGCTAGTCCCATTTGCCTGTGTTTGGCCCATATCCTTTTAAACCTTTCCTGTCCATGCACCTGTCCAACTGTCCTTTAAAAGTTGTTATTGTTCCTGCCTCAACATCTGTGAACTGCATAAACATTTGTAGAGCTACAATTATCTTATCCTTCCTCTGGCAGCTCATTCTATATACTCTGTATAAAAAAGAGGCCCCTCAGGTTCCTATTAAATCTCTCCCTTCTCACCTTAAACCTGTGCCCTCTAGTTCTTGATTCCCCAACCCTGGGAAGAAGACTGAGTGCATTCACCCTATCTATGCCCTTCATGATTTCATACACCTCTATAAGATCCTTGGAGAAATGTAATATTCCTACCTGTCTCTTGTGAATTCCTGACCCATGTCAGCTCAGAGTGGAGAAGAAGCATTCAGTATGCTGCGAAGAACCTCGAGTCCATGAATAAGGAGGACAAAGAAATCTTGCAGAAAGGGCGGAAGGAGTGCACCACCTCACAAACTACCCAGCTGCCCAACATGTCAGGCACCCACTGCCCCACCTGTGAGAGAGTCTGCAGACCTACATTGGCTTCATCAGTCAGCTCAGAACCCACAGAACTAGAGTGGAAGCAAGTCATCCTCAATTCTGAGAGACTACAAAAGAGGATGGAAAGAATGTCATAAAAAATTCTTCCTGACTGCCAAGATCTGTGAACTGCATAAACATTTGTAGAGCTACAATTGTCTTATCAGTCATATTGCCATCCATCCTAATTTAATTTTGGCTATTATCACATTCATCCAGTTCTCATAGCCTGAGGAATCCTATTTTTCCACTCCAGCCAGCCCATTCACTTTCTTGCAAGGCTTATAGATTGTCTGTCTATTTTATGACACAATTTATTTAACCTAATTAAGTTATGTTATATGATATACAATTTCAGAATTACTTGTGACAGCAAACTGAATTTTTGAAGTCACCAATCTTTTGTAAATTTGGCAGTTTCTTGCCTCAGAGTCAGAAGATTCCATGTTTTCATTCCAGCCCACATGTCTTTTAAAAATATGTTGAGGAGAGAAATCTAAGTGATGATTCTAGTGCTGTTCTGAGGCAGTTCTGAACTCTGGAGGCACCATTCAGATTTAACATTAAACTGTTGCCTTGCCTGCTCTCTCAGATGGCACAAACTTTAAAAGGAATTGTACTATTAAGAAGAGCTGGTGCGCTATCTCTGGTGTCCCTTCCAATACTCAATAACCATTTGAAACAAATGACATGGTTTTTGCCACATTGCCATTTCTGAGAGCTTACGATGTGCAAACTGGTAGCTGTTTTCGCTGCATCCATAACTGCACTTCAAAAATACTTCATTCATATAAAACTGTTTTAGATATGAAAGGTATTATAATCAAGCATGTCTTTCTTTCAAATCTATCTGCAGAAACTAAATTTTCATCACTATTTGAGTCCTTTGTAAATTCCTTTCCCAAATTAGTAAATTTCTTTTCTTTTTCAATCTTGTTATTAGTTTTCAAATTAATGTAGATTGATATATAGCATCAATATTTATACATGTAATACAAAGAGATCAGGATAACAATCATGGCATAGATAGTCATAAAGAACAATAAAATATAAAAAAATCTGTAGATCCAACAATCTCTTAGTAAATGAATATAATATAAAAGAAAGGAAAGAAAAAGATTTATTATATAAATTTAAAAAACCCAAATCAATAAGAAAAATTGTAAACAATATAAACTAAACTGAACAAAAACATTTCAAAAAAAAAACACCAAAAAAAGAAAAAACTGGGCTAAAATTTCTCAGTAGAAACAGAGCAATATTATGTCGTCAACTCCGTTCCTCTAAGTTTTAAAGTTATTGAAAGAGGATCTACATCATGTGAAAATATTGAATAAATGGACTCCAAATATCTTCAAATTTAAGTGAAGGATCAACAGTACCACTCTTAATTTTTTCCAAGTTTAAACATGATATAGTTTGAGAAAACCATTGAAAAGTAGTAGGGGGTATTGGATCCTTCCATTAAGCAAAATGGATCATTTGGCCATTAATGTAACAAAAGCAATCATACGGTTAGCCGAAGCAGATAAATGGCCAGAGTAAATTTATTCAATCTGTTCCTCAGCATCTGCATTCACATTTGGATACCCCATTATCAAAAACATAGAATCAGAATCAGCTTTAATTATCTGCAGGATTTCAGGGTTCATGATTCCTTTCTCTTTCCAATGGGATTGATAGGTCTATGTTGTGTCTTTATGCATCCTAAGGGATGCACTACACAAAGACACAGCTCTGGTTGTATGTCATATTATTGCCAGTCAGGATATGCCCATTATCATGCAATTTATTCCTTGGAGGTAGAGAAGTAATATGAGCTCTAACTTCCCAATGTTATTTGTTCTTGAGGTGTTGCTGTCATTAACATACTTATTACATGTAAGCATCACATCCATCCCCCATTCTAATAAATAAATCTTTGTGTTTGGGTTCAAAATTGAACAGTTCTTCTTCTACAAAATACTATCTCCTTCCAAAATGAATTATGCACATAGTTTGTCTGTGAAGCCACTACTTGAATGAGGGAATATATTTACTTTCTCTTGATTTAAGATAGGCAATTATATCAATGAAAATGGAAGAGAGTAAACCTGAGCAATTTAAATGCGGGGATGTATTCATATGAGGAGTATTGATAAAATATATAGCTTTAAATTTTCCTGATTGTTTTCCATTTGGAATAATAGATCTACTATACAGAACTTGATCGGCTACTGTAATGAAAACAGAAAATTCTGGAAATACTCAGCAAGTCAGGTCATATCTGTGGGAGGAGAAATAAAGTTAATGCTTCAGGGTGAGAAACATTTCTGTTTCTCTTTCCACAGATGCTGCCTGACTTGCTGAGTATTTCCAGCACCTCCAGCATGATTATTCTCAACACTAATGCCCCACAAGGCTGCGTCCTCATCCCTCTACTCTACTCCCCATATACTCATGACTGCGTGGCCAGATTCTGCTCTAACTCCATCTGCAAGTTTGCAGATGATACCACCGTAGTAGGCTGTATCTCAAATAATGATGAGTCGGAGTACAGGAAGGAGATAGAGAGCTTAGTGAAATGTGCCATGACAACAACCTTTCCCTCAATGTCAGCAAAAAAAAAGAGCTGGTCATTGACTTAAGGAAAGGGGGCAGTGTACATGCACCTGTCTACATCAATGGTGCTGAGGTCGAGAGGGTTGAGAGCTTCAAGTTCCTGGGAGTGAATACGTCCTGGTCCAACCACGTAGACGCCAGGGCTAAGAAAGCTCAACAGGGCCTCTAGTTCCTCAGGAGGCTAAAGAAATTTGGTATGTCCCCTTTGACACTCACCAACTTTTATCGATGCACCATAGAAAGCATCCTATCTGGATGCATCATGGCTTGGTATGGCAACTGCTTTGCCCAGGACTGCAAGAAACTGCAGAGAGTTGTGGGCACAGCCCAGCACAGCACAGAAACCAGCCTCCCCCCCATGAACTCTGTCTATACCTCTTGCTGCCTTGGTGAAGCAGCCAGCATAATCAAAGACTCCTCCTACCTCGGTCATTCTCTTCTCTCCTCTCCCATCAGGCAGAAGATACAGGAGCCTGATGTCACATATCACCAGGCTCAAGGGCAAGCTTCTATCCCACGGTGATAAGACCATTGAACAGTTCCCTTATACAATGAGATAGATTCTTGACCTCACATTCTACCTTGTTTGACCTTGCACTTTATTGTCTACCTGCAATGCACTTCCCTGTAGCTAAGATACTTTACGCTGTATTCTGTTATTGTTTTTACCCTGTACTACCTCAATGTACTGTGTAATGAACTGATCTGTACGAACGGTATGCAAGACAAGCGTTTCACTGTACGTTAGTACAAGTGACAATAATAAACCAATACCAATTTTCTGTTTTCATTTGACATTTCCAGCACCTGCAGATTTTTTTGAGTTTTCACTTACTTGATGAATGACTGCATTTTTCTTTGCCAGTTTGGGTTTAACACAACGCATAGGTTCAGGTCTCAACACATTTTTACACAATGTAAACATTCAAAATGATTGTTGAGATACCCAATTATAAATTGAACAAACTCTCGGATTATTCCCCTTATCACTATAATTTATAAGCATGGTGTAAAATCTAGTTCTCCATCCAGGGCCAATAAACCTTGAGAAATGGACTCAGTTATTAAACATTTTATACAATTCCCCAATGAGCTTTTGCATTTTGAAAAACCAACAAATCAATGTATTCTTCTTGCAAATTATGAGATTTTCTTGCCTATAAAACGTTTCTCTCCTAATGAAAGACTTTGAAGTCATTTGCTGAGATTTTACAGGTCTTCACAAATACTATTTGATATAGATCATCTCATTTCAAAACAGATGAACTTTGTAAAATGATTGATAATGCAGACGGGGTTTTGAGATCAAGGCCATTAATTGTTGTAGGGACAGATAGAAATCAAACCACTTAAAGCAACAAACTCACAATCCAAGAGAATGCTTACATTCTCATGCATGTCCCTGCCTAAGATCTCATTTAGTATATAATAAATGTTGCACAATGGCATTGAACTGCATAACAACTTTAGCCTGAGGAATACAAAATATGCTGGAATTCAAATTATCTATGTAAATTTCTGCTTTGACGAAAGAAATAATGATAACAAACTCTTCGGTGCTACAGGGATCCAAAACATAAAATCTGGCTATTTCTCTTATCTTCCTAAATTGATTCATTTCACTAAAGAACGTTGCTTTAGTCCCAATAAAGTGTGTTCTGCTTTTCCATTGCACAGGTGAATCTAGTAGGAGAAAGCCTTTATCTTGGATACTAAATAGATGTGCGTATTTTGAATTCTGACACTTTGATTGGATGTTTTTGATTTTCATATCCAATCAGATGTCAGGGGTTTTGTAGGCGTACTGACAGTTTAAGTTCTTACAAGATATGTATCCTTGTACTTCCATCTGGCAGTGCAACTTCCCTTTCAATTCACATGTCATGTTCACTGGGCTGAAAAATGGCATTGCTATTTTCGATTACTTTCCTTTTCAATCAGTATTTTATTCTCCTACCACCTTGGGATCAGTCCCCAGCTCCACAAGAATCCATTGTGTTTGTCACCTTTTCAGTATGGAAGATCCAGGCACGGTAGTGTAGCGGTTTAGCATAATGCTTTACAGCGCTAGCGACCCAGGTTCAATTCCAGCCACTGTCTGTAAGGAGTTTGTACGTTCTCCCTGGGTCTGCATCGGTTTCCTCGGGTGCTCCAGTTTCCTCCCACATTCCAAAGGCATACAGGTTAGGAAGTTGTGGGCATGCTATGTTGGTGCCGGAAGCGTGACAACACTTGCAGGCTGCCCCCAGAGCACTTTACACAAAAGATGCATTTCACCTGTGTTTTGATGTACATGTGACTAATAAGGATATCTTATCTTATCTTATCTTTACCTTCTGGGATAAGAATGACTCCAGAACTACCACTACAGACTGCAAAGTTTTGGAGAGCATATAGGAGCTAAATGTATCAGGAGTTCAAATTCTCCAGTGGACTGTATGCAAAGGGTTATACCCTGGAGTAGAAAGATTGCTGCAATAGATGTATCATATTAAATCAGCAACTTTTTGAAACTTGCAGGCACTGTGAAAGTGTATGAGATATTGGACTTTTACTGCAGCATCAGCAATATGAAATTCCTCCCAATAATTTTGACACTAATGTTTTGATTGCACTGCATACTTTTATGTGATACGCTTGTGATATTTCTTATAATATTGCTGTATAGTATTGTTATTGGAAAAAAATCTTCACATTTTCCAAGAATTCATATTTATTAATGATATGCTGTTTACTTTTTCACCCAGAATATTTACAGTAATCTGATACATTTTGATGCTTTACTTTTCATTATTTCTATTTCATTTCCAGCCAATTTAGCATTATCCATATGGGCAGTCAGCACATTGTTTTAATAATTTTTCTTACTTATTTACTGTATAGTTCACTATTACAGCTTCCAGCAAATTGATTTGTTCAAGATTACTTTGTCTTTTGACTGCTCACGACTCTGCTGGCATGGAGTTGTTGCAAATGATTCAATTTAAAGGTGCAGAGGTGTTAGAAATTCTTATTATGGATAATAGATATTGTGAGCAAAAGGCTAATTTAAAATGCTCCAAACTGGGAGCATTAATAAAGTCTGGCATAATTTTCACATTTAATTTTCAACTATTTGGAGAATTTGGTCTTCTTTAAATGTCTGCAATGTCAGATGTTACCGTGAACATTACAAATAAAATCTATTACCCTCATTCTTAGTCACTTGCTCAAATTGACTTCAAACTATCGTCGCAAATTTTTTTCACCCTTATGAGAACAAGGGTGATAAATATATAATTTCAACTGTCCCTGTCTAAGTCATATTACTATTGATTTAATTTATGTTAGCTTGTTGGAATATTCTTCTTTTCTGGATGAATGAACTTCCAACACTTAAGAAGTTCAACATTTTCCAGATGCAAATGGTGGTAAATCACTACAATCCTGATAGATCCACTTCAGGTTGTACATCATTCCTGAGGTGGAACGATATCACCATTCAAACACATCTCAAACAGCGATGAGTCAGAGTACAGGAAGGAGATAGAGAGCTTAGTGGAATGGTGCCATGACAACAAACCTTTCCCTCAATGTCAACAAAACAAAAGAGCTGGTCATTGACTTCAGGAAGGGGACGGTTGTACATGCACCAGTCTACATCAATGGTGCTGAGGTCGAGAGTGTTGAGAGCTTCAAGTTCCTGCAAGTGAACATCACCAACAGCCTGTCCTGGTCAAATCACGTAGAAGCCACAGCTCTACTTCCTTAGGAGGCTAAAGAAATTTGCTTGTCCCCTTTGACTCTCCCCAACTTTTACAGATGCACCATAGAAAGCATCCTATCTGGATGTATCACGGCTTGGTACAGCAACTGCTCTGCCCAGGACCACAAGAAACTGCAGAGAGTTGTGGACACAGCCCAGCACATTACAGACACCAGCCTCCCCTCCTTGGACTGTCTTTACCTCCCGTTGTCTTGGTGAAGCAGCCAGCATAATCAAAGACCCCACCCACCTGGGACATTCTCTCTTCTCTCCTCTTTCATTGGGTAGAAGATACAGGAGCCTGAGGGCACGTACCACCAGACTTAAGGACAGCTTCTACCCCACTGTGATAAGACTACTGAACGGTTCCCTTATACAATGAGATGGACTATGACCTCACGATCTACCTTGTTGTGACCTTGCACCTTATTGCACTGCACTTTCTCTGTAGCTGTGACGCTTTATACTGTTATTGTTTTTACCTGTACTACATCAATGCACTCCGTACTAACTCAATGTAACTGCAGTGTGTAATGCATTGACCTGTACGATCGTTTGTAAGACAAGCTTTTCACTGTACCTCGGTAGAAGTGACAATACTAAACTAATACCCAATACCAATACCATTCCTTCATCATTGCAGGGCTGAGTTCTGAAACTGCCTACATGGCTCCGTGGAAGTTCTGTCACCACAAGCACTAGAAATACTCATGAAGACTTGCCAGCACTTTTCCAAAAGCAATTTAATATGAATATATAAGCAAAAGCAGACTTTTAAAAAAACTGCAGATGTAGGAAATCTGAAATAAAAACAGAAAATGTTGGAAAAACTCAGCAGGTCAGGCAGTACCTGTGGAAAGAAAGAGAGTTACCATTTCAATCTGAGACTGTTAGAGATGCCAAAGGTGGAAAGCAGCATTGCAACACTGAGACAGGTAGAAATGCACAAGCTAGACATGTTACAAAATGTGGAATAATCACCAAATTATTTTTTAAATGGAAACTGAATGAGTGACACTTGACCACATTCCATTTCTATGGTTTCTCAGACAGCAATGAGCAGCTAGGCTTCCCTTATCCCTTATCAACACAGAGGTTAAGGAAGTTCGCGTTGTCACCAAACACTCTAACAAACTTCTACAAATGTACTGTTGAAGTATCCTGACTGGTTGAATTGTCTTCTGGTACGGCAATTCGAATGCACAAGGAATGTAAGAAAGCTGCAGAGAGTAGTGTACTCACCCCAATACAGCATGGACACATCCTTCCCCACCATTGATAGTATCTACATGAGGCACTGCCTCAAGAAGGCACCATCTATCATCAAAGATCCCCACCATCTGAGCACATGCCATCTTCTTGCAGCTACCATCAGGAAGGAGATACAGAAGCCTGAGGTCCCACACCACCGGATTCAAGAACAGCTACGTCCATTTAACCATTCAGTTCTGTGAACCAACCAGCAAAACCCTAATCACTTCAGTTAGCAACATTAAGACCACTTTCATCACTTTGCATTCTAATGGACTTGGTGTTTTTTTTTTGTTCTAATTGTGTTCTTTCTTGTAAAAATTGTGTATAATTTATGTTTAATTTATGTTTTTCTTGTGAATGCTGCTTATATGATGCTATGTGCCTGTGATGCTGCTGCAAGTAAGTTTTTCGTTACACCTGTGCATACATTTACATGTACATATGACAATAAATTCAAGTTTGACTTTCAGCTGGATACACAAGGTCATAGAATACTACAACCATTGATCTGGCTCAGATAGTGAACAAGGTGTTTGGTTCATATCATGGGTTGATCCAGAGTTGTCTGTCTTCAGTTCAGAAGATGGTTAAACTGTCCCTTGATATTGTAAAATGTCTGGTTGGGTATGCATATAATGTGTGTAATCAATTGTTAATGTTATTGGTTTGTAATAAACTAGGAAGAACTATAAAAGGGTATAATAATAGATGTTTTCTTTTATTTTGTGATGTTGTTTGGAACATACACAGTTTCTCTCCACCAGTAATAAGAATACTTATAATAGACCTTTGGCACTTGAAACAGGACCTGGGGCCCAATGCGATTCTTCAATCACTTGAGCTTCCCTGACAAGGATCCTTCATCAGAACTGAGAGTCCTCATGAAGGATCCTGGACTTCAACGTTAACAAAACTGTTTCACTTTCCATGTGTGCTGCCTGACCTGCTGATCTTTTCCAGCATTTTCTGATTAAATATAAACCAATTTCTTTGAAATAAATATTATGAAAATTCATTGTACTTTTTAATGCTTGTTCAGATGTAAGTATTTATTCTCAGTTAAGATTACTGCCTAGTAATAGGATTGTACCTGTTATTAGCTCACTGAAACATTAGAGTCCAACAGTTATACAGCACAGAAACAGGCCCTTCAAACCACCATCTTCCCATCTACACTAATCCTATTTACCAGCACTAGGTCCATACCCTGCTGTGCCTTGGTGATTCAAGTGTTCATCCAGATGCTTAACTTTGCAACTTTGTTATATTTGGTGCTAGTGCCAAATTAAGAACATGGAAAAAAGTTGTGAAATTGTTAAAAACAACTATGAAACAGCTTAGCATGTTTTACACCCAGAATTATGCTTTAAAATGCATGCTGTTTTGTTCCTGATGAGACTACACTAAATGCTGCACACAGCTTCTGACACTTTGCCACACAGTTATCATTGAAGAGTGCTAGCTTATAAAGGTGCTCCCCACAACAACCAAAAAGCAGCAACACACATTAGCATAAACCAAGCGGGAGAGGCAGGCTGCAGGAAAAAAGGTGAAGAACTCCCTGGTTCACTGAAAAGGAGGCAACAACTCCTCATCAATATCATATATGTCAAGAGGGGGATCCTATGTGAAGAAGGGCCAGGAGAGTTGTAAAGGCCATTATGAGAAGAGAGTGGCTGAGTGGTTCAAATTGTGTCCTCTGGGAGTGATAATTGGTAATTGGTTTATTATTGTCACATGTACCTTGATTCAATGAAATTTTTTTGTTTGCATGCCAACGCTTCTGATCATTTCAAAACATAAGTACTTTGAGGTAGTACAAAGGAAAAGCAATAACAGAATGCAGAATATAATGTTACAGTTACAGAGAAAGTGCAGTGCAGGCAGACAATAAGAGGCAAGGGCCATGACGAGATACATTGTGAGGTCAAGAGTTCATCTTTATCATACAAGAGGTCTGTACAAGAGTCTTGTAACAGCAGGATAGAAGCTGTCCTTGAGCCTGGTGGTGCGTGTTGTCAAGTTTTTGTATCTTCTGTCCAATGGAAGGGGGAGAAGAGAGAATGACCTGGGTGGTAGGGGTTTTGGTTATGCTGACTGCTTCCCTGAGGCAGCAAGAAGTGTAGACAGAGTCCACGGAGGGGCAGCTGGTTTCCTGATAGACTGAGCTGTGTCCACAACTCTTCTTGACTAATGCTGCACCCCACTCTCACCCCTGTCTCACCCCACTCTCTCACCTCTTATAATGGCTATCTCCCCACTACACCCAAGGTCTCGACCCGAAACCTCGACCATCCCTTTGCTCCCACAGATGTTGTGTGACCCGCCTGAGTTCCTCCAGCAGTCTGTTTTTTGAACCAACTGCCACTTGTAAACACACATGAGAGATTGAAGGTGGGCTGCCGTGCTGTAGACTGATTGAAGACAGTGCATGAACAAAATAACATCGGAACCCAGCAGGCCAACTCAAATTTACGTCTTTGAAAAAAATTTTGAAATTGCTTAATATTCTTAGAATTTTTTGTGAGTTGGATGAGAATTCCAGATGCATAAATACAGCATAAAGGAGAGTTTTCTGTATCTTCAAATTAAGTTCTTAAGATTTAAGATTTCTTTATTAGTCACATGTACATCGAAACACAGAGTGAAATGCATCTTTGTGTCGAGTGTTCTGGGGGCAGCCCGCAAGTGTCACCGCGCTTCCAACACTAACATAGCATGCCCACAAACTTCGTAACCTGTATGTCTTTGGAATGTGGGAGGAAACCTGAGCACCCGGAGGAAACCCACGCAGACACGGGGAGGAACATACAAACTCCTTACAGACAGCGGCGGGAATTGAACCCGGGTCACTGGCGCTGTAACAGCGTTACGCTAACCGCTGCACTACCGTGCCTGCCCCTACTTAGATCTCCTAATGAAAGAGTACTAATCACACGACAAAACATTGTATTTTTATTTTAGCTTAAACTATAACCTATAAAAGGATTGGAAACAATCAACCAGTCCCTTTTGCCAATCATCTTATTAGTGAAAGGTGGCATCACCTCTAATCCTGACCCTGGTTTCCGTGAGACTCTCACAGGTACACACTCACAGGTAGGACTACCACTAACTCTGAGCTTTAATTCTGTCCCCATGCAATTTATACATTGGTTGCACTTCCTGTGCTCTCACAGGTGGGTCCTCTTCCCCTGCTGCTGCTGCCAACTGTAACTGTTGTAAACAAGAGTGAATCGTGGTGCTTCTACTGCTGATACTTAGTCAGCTCTGCCCCATTGTGTACCTTGATCAGTTGGTGCAATGGATTACAGTGAACCTCACTTAGAATTCCATGAGGATGTTCTCATTGCCGAATGAGCGAATACTTCAGTGACTTGAATGTCAGCTTTTCAACATCTATCCTGAAACCTCTAGTAATGGAATACTCCAAAGCTGTCACCACTGAGGCACCTATTGAAACAGTGTCTCAGTCCATAAATTCTGCAAAATGTACTGATTGTCAGTGTGCCTCACTCGGGGGCTTTGGAAGCTGCTTGGATAGTGGCAATCATTTGGGACTGCCCAATCATATCTGCTGATGTCAAGAGAGTGACCCTCAACATAAATAACATTGTCATTGGCTTCTAAGGAAAGCAGCAACCTGATTGTTTTAGTCATATAGACACCAGATCTTTTATTTATAGTTTAGCTAGTTGTTAATGGTTCTGCTTATTTGAATGGAACTAAAATTTGTCTAATAAAAATGACATCTTATATTTGATGGTGCGATAAACTAATTTATAATATCAATTGTTTTCTTACGATTAATCAAGTCCAATTAATAATTCTTGAATCAGATGTGAAACTAAATTGCAGTAATCCCATAATTTTAAATTCAGAGTATTTTTCCTTTTGTTTCAATTTACTGTATATAACAAGATATTTTAAGATTGTTAGTTATTTTAGTATTATCTATTTGAATAGTTTTGGTTTGAGTAGCCAGTCATATTGATTATTTTAACAACCAGCATGTTCTTAAAAGATAAATTGGAACTGCTCTTCATTGTTGTTCTTTAAGGTATATTGGGCTGGGAGAGACATTATCCTGATGATAAATTCTGGGGGAAAATGCATGTTTTATACCTGGGCCCTCTGTAGCAAGGTTCTGCTGCACTTAAAACCTAAGAAGTGCACAAATGAACGATTTCTGCGTTGCCTTTCCTTCAGTAGCTCTGCCAATACAGGGATGGTGGAGGAATTCAAGTTTGTTGGGGTCATTTGTGATGGACCGTGAGGCAGGAGTCTGTTATGGTAGGTCTGTACTGGGTAGAGAAGGTCTGACCTTTAGTCACTTGGAGGTTTGAAACCTTGAGGGTTGGGTCAGGAGAAGCCTGGGGAGGCAGGGTCATGATCAGCCAGATGAGAGTATTGGGTTACAGTCAAGAGCTGGAAGGCCAGTCAGGATGTGATTAGGGCAGCATTGGGTGGTGCAAGATCCTAAAGAGACCTGTAGTGAGCCAGAGGGAGATAAAGCAAAGAATAAGTAGGTTTAAGGTGAAAGTAAGACATTTAGAGAGGATCTGAGGAAGAATTTGTTCACCTAGAGGGTGGTTTGCAATCTAGAACCCACTGCCTAAAAAGGTGGTGGTTAGAGGCAGGTACTCTCTTAACATTTAAGAAGAGTCTGGATGAGCACTGAATCACCAAGGCATAGTAGGCTACAGACTAAGTGCTGGGAAATGGCATTAGTACAGATAGGTACTTAATGGTTGACATGGTTGTGGTGAGCCACAGGGCCTATTTCTTGCTGTCTATGAGTATATGACTCTTAAACTTAATGGAGACCTATCTTAATGGTTGGCCCAGTCAGGTACATCCCTATAAGTTATGTTGAAGTAGGCCTCACACATTGTGAAGGCCTGCTTTTGCTTATGGCCAATAATGACAGCAGGCCACATCCCTTCAATGAATTTGGTAAAAATGACTTCAAAAACTGTGTTGAACTCCACTTGATGGCACTACACAGAAGTAGCACCTCCATGCAAAACTGCTTCATACAAACAGATGACACAGAACCAATTTTACATCATACATGTATGATTGCTAACAACAATTGGATTTTTGAGTATGTTCCTTTGTACAGCACAAAGAATTGTTGTAGTACATGAATGAATTCCTGGGCCAAGCATTCCATTTGATTCAATTATTTTTTCATGGCATCAATTGGTTTGAAGCATTTCAACTTGAGTGCACTTCTTATAACACGGGTTCTTAAGGTAAGATATTCAATATGTTTGCATTGATCCAGTTCCATATCCTGCCACTTAATAACTTTTCATTTTGTTGATCCTACTTTTACCTCCTTCAGAAAGAAAAAACAATTCTGGATTTATATTTTGTGTCATCAGGAGATCACAGAGTAAGTTAAGGAAAAGAATTATTTTTAAGTTACCAAAATTATTTTGTGAGTGGTTTATTTAGTTTAAGCAGATTAAATCTTCTCAAAAGCTAAACTATTATGGCATTTTTGTGCTTTGCCCTAGGAATTGTTACACAGAAAAGTCATGTTAAAGTGCTAATGCACAGGGGGCTAAAGCCCCTCCATTGTGAGCAAGGTCTTTCCTTTATTGTGAGCAACGTCTTTCCTTTATTGGTTCTGCAGGTGCAGAGCAAGCAACAGAAACTCAGATAGGTGGAAGATCACGGGTTGTAGAGCAAACCTAGCAAATAACATATGGTAGCCTCAGGGATAAGTTACTGGAGTTATGCTGAGGACATTGACTTAAGTTCAAATACCACTACAGCATCTGGTAAATTTAACTTAGCTGGCCAAATAAATCTCCTTTTAAAAAAGCTCGTAACAACAATATTGATGGTAAAATAACTAAATTGTAATAAAAGCTTATTTCATTGGGGAAGGAAATTTGTCATATTTACCTGGTCTGGCCTAAATGTGAACCTAGATTTCACAGCAATGAGGTTAACTCTTAATAGCTCTTAAGGACTACCCTAGCTAGCTATTCAGTCCAAAGGTAATTGCGAAATAGCTTTGAACATGTACAGTACATCCACAGTACCTCATGAAAGAGTTAAGAATGGAGCAAGGTCCCATAAACAACAGTAAACATCATCCTTCTGCTGGGTTTTGCTGATATTGGTTAATTGGCCACGACAATTATCTTACTATTCTTTACATTATGCCATAACATTTTTTTTGCATTCCATTTGAACAGATAGCCAAGTCCACCTGAAAATATTACAGTTTCTCAGTATAGCACAGAAATGTCAGTTAATGTGTATGATGAAAGCCTCCTCCAAGTCAGCAAGGATTAAGGTGCATTTGGTGACTTGTGTCACTGTTTGGTTTTTTTGTAGAGCCATTTTGGTTGACCTCCGTAAGGACCTGTGTTTGCAGACAAGTGCACTCAGCAGGCTTGAAGAATGTAAATAAATCTCCTTATAGATGAAACTCAGTCTCCATCTTTTATCTCTGTTAAGGTATAAACATATTAGCAATGAGGATAATTGTTCCCATATTCAGGAAGGATCAAAGAGAAACTCTTCAAAACAAAAGGAAGAGAGAAGAAATGCCCAAAAAATATCTGCTATTTTTCTTTGAAAAATGAAAATAGTAAGGAAAGAAAATGGTCACAGTAAAGGCTTGCTTGCAGTACTTGACTTTCCAAATCAAACAGGGAGGAATATTGCAAAATACTGTCATATTTCTTTGCTGCAAATGATATAACTGATGAAAATAAACACCACACGAATTAATTTACACCTCTGTTTATTTTCATCATGTTCTTTAAATGAGAAACCTGTTGACTTCAGAGAAATTGGATAATAAAAAAAATACAGATTTGGTGGATTGTTGAAATTTACTTTAACCCAAAGACAAACCATATTGTGCAAAGGTTTAAGTTTGATTCACTGTTAAAAAAAATCTAATGAAACAGTGACTGAGCATGTGGACGTTACCACATCACATAATTATGGCAACATACTCTCACAGAAGCTGAGGGAAAGGTTAGTGTGCAGAATCAATGATAACTGATTCAAAGGCTGTTGCTATCGGAGTTCAATCTGACCTTTGAGAATTCACTAAAAATTGCCCAAGCAGTGAAGTTGGTAAGTAAAACATGCAAAACTTGCAAGTGATTCTCGCTGTTCCATTTATCAGCATGCATGTGGAACAAACTGTAAAGTATACTGTTCTGAAGCAAACCAAATAACATTTTTAAAAGGTAGGGTCAAAATCCTGGAACTCTCTCCCTAACTGCATTGTAGATGTACCCACACCTCAAGGACTGCAACGGTTGAAGAAGGCAGTTCTCAAGGGCAACAAGGGAGGGGCAATTAAATGCTGGTTCAGCCTGAGAAGCCCACATCTCTTGAATGAATATAAAAGAAACAAAGACTGTTACTTTTATGGAGGGAAGTATATGCTACCTGAATGCTGGTTCAAGCAAGAAAAGTGATACATATGTAGTTTAAAATCCTACATCGTCAGAGCTTGAAGGAATAAGTATACAGGTTTGCAAAGAAAATGAAAATAACAAATTGAAGGAAAGCACTCAAAATTTCCTGTTTCCACAATTCTCACCACATAAAGGAAGCAAGTGAAAACAATACAGAGAAAGTGTTCTCAGTGTTAAATGAATAAAGGCCTGCCTTAACTAAAGTAGAAGCACTGATTGTGGTCATGAAAGTGATGACAGAGACATGACAACTGAGTGAGACACTGAGTGCACCGTTACCCTGATGACCCAGAAACAGGTTCAATTACTTTGTGTCTGAGAAATTTGTCAATTTCTGCTTCCCAACAAGTTTGGAGCAGAGCCTGAAACAATTACTATTGTTCAGGTTTAAACCTTCCTTTGGTATTTCACTGTCACATCTGGGTGCCCAGAAAACACTACACCCCAGCTTAAAAAAAAACACAGTTAAATTTGAAGATCTATAGAGGAGAAGCCATTGAAATGCTTGGAGTTCCTGACATGACAATGAAATACCAAGAAATCTGTCAGGAAGAAGGTGGGTAAGTAATGTTCCCCTGGATCAGAGGAACATTCATCATGTTAGGATGGGTCAGATTGGAACATTATAGGTGATGTTAGTGAGACAATGAAGAAGTTCTCAAAGATGAGCTGGGCACCCAAACCAATATTCGTATTGGTTCCAATGCTCCACCATGGTTCTTCAATCCCAGGTCAGTGGCTAATGCAATAAAGCCAAAATTAGAAGCAGAAAATGAGGCAAAGAACTTCAATCTGTTAAGCACTCTGAATAGGCAGCATCCATTGTGCTAGTATTAAAGTATGATGGACCCAATAGGATTTGTGGAGATCCACACACGAAATGCTGGAGGAATTCAGCAGGTCAGGCAGCATCTATTGGAGGGAAATGAACAGTCGACATTTCAGGCCAAGACCCTTCATCAGGACTGGAAAGGAAGAGGGCAGGAGCCAGAATATAAGGGTAGTGGGAGGGAGAGGAGCACAAGCTGGCAGGTGATAGGTGAGTCTAGGTGAGAGTGATAAGTAAGTGGGAAGGGAGAGGAAAGAGAATGATGTGAGAAGCTGGGAGGTGATAGATGGAAGAGGCAAATGGATGAAGAAGAAGGAATCTGATAAGAGAGGACAGTAGACCATGTAATAAAGGGAAGGAGGTGGGCAGGTCATGAAGGCAGAGGAGAGGAAAGAGAAGGGGTGAAGGGGCCACAGGAAAAAGTGAAAACAAAGAGGGGGAGGGAAGGAGTCTGAACGGTCCATGGCAGGTGGTGGAGAACGAGGCCCGGAGCTATGACAGAGACAGAGATAGGGTCCACAGGTATCTCCACATTGTGGTGAGGATGGCGCATAGAATCCGGCAGGAGAAGCAGAGGGATATGCAGTCAATGGAACCCAGGTACCTGGGATCCTTGCTGGGGACCAAACTGGGAGGCCTGGAAATGGAGATGGAAACCATGTGACACAAGGTGGTGGTGGAGGCAAATGCCCAGGAAGGACACATGGCTGAAGGTAAAGAGAAGGTAAAAGCCATTTACAATGTCCAGGTCCCTAATGAATGTAAGGTGAAGGTATATCTGGGTTTGTTGAATTATTACAATAAATTCTTACTAAATCTAGTGACCCTCTTAGTTCCTTTGCATTAATTGCTCTGAAAGGATGTGAAGTGGACATGGACTGAACCTGGAGGTAAGGCTTTTGGGTATTCCAAATAATTGCTACAGTGTACTGATGTGCTACTTACTACACAAAAGACAGAGAGTTGTAATGCATCACCACAATGTGTTGATGTTGCATTGTCCCATTGGATGAGCCAATAGAATTTACGTCCAGAACACTGACAGCAGCAGAGAAAAGGTTCAGCTGTCACATTTAGAGTGCAGTGGTTCCAGAAGTACATTTATAAGTGTCACTTCACCATTTATACAGGGTACCAACCATTGATTTCTCTGTTCCATGAATTGAAGCCAGTGCCTCAGATCATTTCCCTACATTCAAATGTGGGCTTTAATATTGACAGCTTATGAATATACTCTTGTTTTAAAAGTTGGGACATATCGAGGAAACATAAATACTCCCAGTTGTCCTTTGGTGTGGAAGACAACTGCTGACAAAGGAATACGAGGCCAAATGCTGCATGATGTATATCTGGACAGGATGCCTGTGTGTACTGTGCAAATCAGATAGTGGTCAGCAAAATCTCCTGTACTTTCCCAAGTTGGTGAATATGTCATAGAAAGGTGCCTACAGAGAGATAACCACAGTTAATGGCCTACCATTCCCAGAACTTAGAGCTGTGTGTAAGGGTTAGATGTATTGTGTGGGGAGCAAGAGTTTTTATTCCCCACAAGGCTGAGCATTGCTTCTGAAACAACTGCATCATGCACACCTAGGAATTACTAGGATGAAGAGATTTGCTAGATTGTACAAGCAATGACCTAAAATGTATTCTAAAATTGTGAGAAGTCCTGTCTTGCACTGTCAAGGAAACAGAAATTATGACTCCCAGCTGGATAAGCAATGTAGAAAACAATAAAAAACAAAAGAATGCCTTATTGAAGTGTAAAACCACAGAGTTTTGTACCTGGAAATGAAGCATTTACTCATAACTTTAGTGTTGGACCAAAGTGGGCTCCTGCTTCATTGAGGAGACTATCATTACATCTGGTCACGTTAGGAAATGGACAGTCATCTGTGGCATGCAGAACATGCATGAGCAAGTGTCACTGGATTACCACAGGACTCAAAGTTTGATCAGTCTCTTAATTGTCTTTGGATCATTGTACACCATCAGGAAGTTGTTCTGAGGAGGTGCTGAGGACAGCATCTTCTGAGATGGCTGGATCAGAGGAGGGTTTCACTGCAGATAACAGGGCTGAGAAACAACCTATCCCACCTCTAGTGGAAGGTCGGATGCTTCGCCAGAGAGAGAAAATCTCCATCGCATTTGAAAGATTTTGTTAAATAATGTTGAGTTAGCTTGGGTGATGGAGTCAGGGGAGGGCGTTGGTTGGTGAAGGTATAGTTCACATTTGTTCTCCTCCTAGCTAGCAAGGATCATGGTGTTTTGGGGGCCATATCTTGTGTCACTCTCCGGTAAACACCACTTTGATTGATCTCTGCAAGGACTTTGTTTGCATTCAGCAGGCTTGAAGAAAATAAATAAACCTATCAAGGACAAAATTCAGCCTACATCTTTTTTGGATATTAAGATACAGCACCTGGACAGGACTGAAGCATGAACCCATTGACAACAGTGACATTTGGCAGATTCCCTTCATAATTATGTCTCAACATACTAACATCCTATTCAGCACTTTTTATTTATCACTGCTGCCATTTTTTTAAGTACTTGTTAAATTACTTGCTATCCAATCTCACTTCAGGCTGCTCTTTCCCTTATTTTGATTTTCATCCGTTATTTTGCTAGTGACATATTCCCCAAGGCATTCATTTGAAATAGAAAATAAACATGAGTAGATAGGTAGGATGTGATGACAGGCCCTTAACTAGAATTGGTTTGTGTCCATCTTCAGAAAATAATTTTGGAAAGAGGCTTGAAATAGTAAGCCCATTAACTGTGACACCTAACGCTTGTTTTAGGCAAATGCAATGAACATCTGTAGGGCACCCAAATTAATGTAGGCTGTAACATTTGTCCAATGTGCAGTGAGTATGTGTGCGCTATATTATGTCCTTAAGAGCAGATTTTCCTCTTAAAAATCTTTGCTGGACTGACCCAGTTTCTCACTTTTAACATTTCTTCTGACAACCACTCATGTTTAACTAAAGCCACCCCTCTTACCTAGACGCAGTGATGGTAATATTAACACTGCTTATCCAGCTATCAACAGCCCACCCTTTATGAGTTATGAAGTACTAGGGGGCTCCTGTCAAAATCTCTGCCCCCATTAATGCCCCAAACCTGTGCTCTTTTATTGAAAATTGCCCACAGATTTGCCTTTGTTTATTATGTCTGGCACAGATGATAGTCTTTTATTTAAAATCTCCATCACTACTGTGGTCATCTTGAAGCTAGCTGAAGCAAATAATAATTCATCCTCCTCCTCAAGAAACAATTAACATGTGTATATTTGAGCTCAGACTAGGTACATGGCTGGTACTACAATTATCATACATAGCATTATGAACAACAGAGTTTGAGTGCTTTGTTACCATGTTGATCATAATGTGGTCTACACTAGATGCCATTCGATCATTTGGAGATGTGAAGATTTAGCAGCAGCTATTTGTTTATTCCCAGGTTAAGATTGTTTCTGAGGGCTGAGTGTATGTGGGCATTGTCTTCTTTCCAGTCTGCAGGCTACTTTTACAAGCAGCCCTCATGTTAAACCTAATTGTTGAATATGATGGGCATCTGCCTTGGAGAAGGTGGCTAGTGATTTATTAACCTGAGCTTTCCATCCAAAGGTGGGCACTCAGCTTCTTGAATATCTATTTCAATCAGGTCTTCTAGAGGAATGTGTTGAACCACAGTGTAACTTGAATGAAAACCTCCAGTCTTACAAACAGTTTCCACAATCCCTCTTTAAACTGATGCTGAGTTTCATGAATTAGCTGGCCTTTTGTTGCATGTTGATTCAATATCTCTATATGCACAGGCATTTTAGAAACTTTGCTGCAATGACTACATTAACATTTTCTTTTTAAAGGTTTACTGCAGATGCTGGAATTAAAACAGAAATTATTGGACATTTTCAGCAGGTTAGGTAGCAACTGCAGAGACAGAAAGGCCATTTACCTGAAAAATTTACTCTTTCTCCATAATGCTGCCTCACCTGCTGAGAATTATCAACAGTTTCTGTTTCCATATGATAACATAATTACTTTATTTGACCATACCAGGTAACAATTTTGCATAAACATTTGCAACAGGTCCTTTGTCAAATTCTGTGTTGTCAAGACTGTTACAACAGTTTACTAAATTAGGTAACTATAGCTGTTGCAACTGTGATTATTATTGGATATGTGCCTGTTTGTACAAATAGTGAAAGATTTCATATAAATAACCTTGTAATGCAAAACATCTTTATCGACAAAAGACTTACGACGATCCTCATAACTGTCTGAGTTTAGAATTGTTTGCACTGGTGTTAATCCTGAAACAAAAACTACAAAGCTAAGACTATTCACACAGTAACTGTATGGTTCTGAAGTTATTTTTAAAAAGATAATATTTAATTTTATCTCTAAATTCTAAAGGGAAAAAGAATAAAAGAAAATCAAATGAATATTGATGAGAACTGATACAATTTAAATATTTTCTTGTTTGAAAGTACTGCATATATCACACAAGAAACCATTTATTTTCATCTAAAGCATTTGACAAGCATCTGAACACTTTATAATACATTCAATATATTTTTCGTCACCATATTAACACAATTTAATAATTTGTCACTCGTGAAAAGTTATTCTTTTATTCATCTGTATGAATACGGAAAGGGATAATTCTACAAACCTTCACACTCAAAGAGGTTTACTCATGTGGGTCAGAGATTAGGATTGCTCAATTTAGACCCACTGTTTGGTTTGTGCTCATCTCCGGTATGGGAGGGGAGGTATGGAATTAACTTCTGCAACTCCCTGATGCCTTTGATTTGGATCTCTTTAATCAATAATTGTTAACAAACTGGAACATCATTCATTACTCAAAAGCTCTTGCTGCACAGCAGACTAAATTATTTATTGCTTTTACTGGTTAAAGTGCTTTGTGATGGGTGAATTTTCCTTTCCTGCTGTCACAGGATGCAAGTCCTTCCGGTATGATTGTAAGATTCAATTCAAAATGTGGTTATTAATCTTCTCACAAGAAAAACAGAAAAAATCCATTGCATTGATCCTGCAATTGCAACTAACTTTTTAATGAGTTTGAGATACTTCTCAACAATGGAGGTTTAAATCTTGGAAGCAGGTTCTTTTGAAAGTTGTAACTTTCCAAATAGCCAAGTACACCCGAGTATGTGTGTTGAGAAATTATCTTCTCTATATTTCTGGAGTTGTGTACTATTACCTGAATATAAGAGTTACTGGTTCATAACATTTCTCGAACAAATTAAATGTGCACAAGCCACATTTGTTCTTTTTACTGCGGAAAAGCTCCTGTGATTATCAAGTAAGCAGATGGATTGAATTTGCATGAAATTCAGTGTGGAGTATTGATTAGTCCAAGTTCAATTTCACTGCAATTTACTTTATCAGATTTTACCTCTAATATCTTGGTATTCTTTTCATATCATCAGTTGACAGCTAATATTGAGACAATGTTATATCTCATGGCATGTTATTAAAATATGCTGAGTAACTCTCTATTCATCCCCACAGTGCAGTTGCTACCCTTTAATGCATTTCAGCCTGTATCCAAAATCCAAACATGCAATGCAAAGTTTAGGATTTCTATTTGTTGCTTTGCCATATAAACCACTGTGATATCAGCTATATTCTCCTTCTATGTTGTACCGTAAAAGGATGTTTAAAGAAAAGTTTGGGGACAGTGAGGAAGTATCTTTGCCAAGAAATTCCATTGTACCACCAAGGGCATACAGGCGATGAGTTAACAACTATTTTGGAACTGTCCCAATGTGCCAAAATTCACTTGTGAAGAACCCAAAGCTTAAAATGCAAGTTACCAGCAGTTTGAAAGTGTGTCACCCTGTTCTCTTTCCCCAAGATTGTGCTCAGGAGGTCGACTATAAACCTGACTGGGCCATGGTTAGGGCTTCAGGTGGGCAAGATGGTGGGGGAGGAGAGCATTGGAGTTGAGCATCTGAGTGGGTAGTTAAAGGTTGGCCAGAGACATCAGTGGAGGGAGGCTAGGTAGCATCATAAATGGAGAAATGATTGGTGGCAGTGCCTGGGAAGGGGGTTGGGGAGGCTGCCATCACTATTAAAGGGTTGAGAGTCAATGGGGGTGGTCAGAAGCAACAACATGTGGGCTGGTGGAGAGAGGGAGTGTCGCAGTTTGGGGTAATGCAGCTGGTGGTGGGCTTGAGGTGGTGAGATGATGGGTAATGACCTTAGTAAGTTTCTCACTTACCTGCAGGTCTCCCATGTTGGCACTGTAGGGTTAAGACCATATTCTCCTGGGTGTACCCTTTGACAACACCCCCAACAAGGGAATGATACCACCAAGTGTGTCTCTGACATGGAAGTGACATCAGGGTCACAAGCATAGCTTGCATTGTGAATAAAACTCAAATTTCCTAAATGGCTGAAAAAGACAACACCATCCATTCAAATGTTTATGTATATCTGATCATAAGTTTTTCTTCCAAATCCAAATAAGTTACAAGAAAGAATTTGGGAGCAAATTGTCACCTACTGCAGGTCCTACTAATGAGTAATAATCTAATAGCATCCCTAGAGAAGGAAGAACAGAAAATGCAGAACAGACACACATGTTCCATACTACCAACAGATCTATTCTATCTCTTTGGGTTCCTGAAAAAGTTTTATGAACATATTGCATTTGTACATCCATTTCTAACTCTGTATATTATGATGAAAGTGTATAGTAGAGATGTTTTTCCATGAAATTTTTCAAAAATAGATTTTCTCAACATAACATTAACAATATAAAATATTACAATACCATTTTCCACATCTGTTTTCTCATTCAGTTATTTTCTTGAATCATGTTGACTCACTTTAGTTTCTGTTTATGAGCTTTGGTATTAAATCTGTTAGTGCTTGGTTGATTCCAACTGGATTAAAGGATCTAAATGACATTCTAGCTGCAGATAACAACTCAGAAGGTTATATTGAGGGAGTTCGTCTTTAATGTTAAAGAAGAACCTTATCATGGGAGTGTCTTTCTAACCATATTTATTTAACCAATGTTAGATGCTCTTAAGACTCACTATGCAATCCTATTGCTAGAAATATAATGTCACTTAGATCACCATTAATACACAAGCAGCATCAATGGAGAGAAAATCATAGTTAATATTTCAAACATGAAATGTTAATTCTTTTTCTCTTTATAGATGCTGCCTGACCTGCAGATCATTTTCAGATTTTTCTCTTCTTATTTCAGCTTTACAGCATTCAGGGTATTTTGTTTTTGTATTATTAAGCAAGCAACTAGTATGCTTTGACATGTAGCAAGTGCTTTAGTCTTACAGGTTTTTGACATTTTAATGTACTTTGCAACAGCAGCAAGTTCAGTTTCGTTGACTTCAAGTGAATGAATTTCAAAGGCCAACTACCACAGTGCAGCTGCCCAACTCTTAAGGTCCTACTATAAGTATCAGTTTCACAGGTATATAATTAGATAAAACATTTGCATTTGGGACAGATTCCAAACCAGTTTAGTACTTTATCCAAGTCAGGATGATTAATATCATCTTTTCTCAATTGGTAGCAATGTATGTGTTGCACAGCAAGTCCCCCTTTCCCACTTTTTCTACAAATGCATCCTTGTTCTGTCTAGTCAGATATAGAGAAAATAAAGTAATCGGTCTTGGATTTGGGTTTGATTTGGCTGTGCTTGGGTCAGGTATTAATTTAACATCCTGCTAGAACACTACGGATTAATGCACTGAATCTACCAGGTTGTGTGTTTAATGCTCCCAAATACATTCTAGTGTTCTGCCTCTGTTCATAAAATTCAAAGTCTTATAAGCTTTATAAACTGTTTTGAAGGTGGTGAGACAGGCAAACAAAGATTTATGCTCAGCCATCTCAAACTCTCCCTTCTTGCACATTTTTAAAATTGTACTATTTAGCATTAATTGTCTTTTATCAATTTTTCTGCAAAAAATATCGCTGCACAATTTCCTGTGTTGAGTTTCAATAGCCATATATCTGTCCATTCTGTCTCATCTACCTTAATTGAAATCTATTGCTATCTTGCTCACAGTTCACAACACTGCCAAATATTGCACCATCTACAGATATTGAAATGATACCCTGTACCACCAAGTCTACATCACTGAAGTGTATCACGGACAGCACTAATTGACTCCTGAACCTCAGAGAACTCCACTGTATACCACTTACAAAAATCAGTCATTCACTACAACTACTTTATATACCTCGGTCAATATTATAACCATTTTGTTGCTGAGCCCTTTATCCCATGAGCTTCAATTTTGCTAACACCTAATATTTAGTACTTAATCAAAAGCCCCTTGAATTTTTCTTTCAAATTACTTAAAGGCAGGTTCAGCATTATGCATATATGTAATTCAAACCTTGGGCATAGAATGTATATTCTAGTGCCTCATGTGGTAGTAAAAATATTTTGGTAAGATGAGAAAAACAGCAGTCACATTAGTGTATTCAGTTGTACAAGAATATAATATCAAAAAAGAAAGTTCATATCTAATGCCATTTATTTTCCATCAATTTAGAATTTTTCGAATTATGCTTTAGTAACAATTTATTTATTGAAAAAGGGAAATAATCATAAGTGACTCATCTTATTTTGCTAATATTAATAGCTCTTATCATGAAATAAGTCTGGAGTGAGGGCAGCAACGAAGGGGTGTGGTCAGCCTAAAAACCATCATCGTGTCCTTGTCCACCCCCACCCCTCCATAACCCTGATCCATCACCCAAGCCAGCACCCACCTAAGGATACTGTTGTATCAGATGTGGCAGCCTCCTAAGTTATTTAGATGAGACATATCGCCAAGTGACAGGCCAAGCTCAAGCCTCCAAGTTCAGGTAATGCAATGCACCTGTGTCGTTACTTTTGCACTCTTTAACCAATTGCTAACCAATTGGCACCAATACATTGCTACAAGGTGAACATTTCCAAAATTCTTTCTCCATATAAACAATTTGAATGGGTAAAACAAGAAGGAGACATGAGAACCAATAGGCTGCCTATACTCACTGCTCTATGAAAAGACTAATGTTAACAATGCCATTAAAGTCTATCAGTTGAAACATATTTACAACTGTGCTGCAAGAAATTTCAGGGCTTTTGGTGTTAATATTTCTGAATACATGGAAATATATTGCCAAAAATTACTAGCAATTATTTTGATGACTTCTCATTCTAAAGTATGTTGCAGCAGAGACTGGAGTACAGAAATGCATTTTCGTTCATTCATTTTCCAGTCCATGAGTGTCATTGGCAAGGCCAGCATTTATTGCTTATCCCGAATTGCTCCTGAAAAGGTGGTGTTAAGCCATCTTCTTGAGCTGCTACATTCCTTTCGGTGAATGTACTTTGTAATGCTGTTTGGGAGGGAGTCTCCAGGATTTTGACCCAGTGATGATGCTGAAGGAATGGCGAAAATATTTCCAAGTCAGGATAGAGTGTGACCTGGTGGGGCATTTGCAATCAGTGGTATTCGTCTGCAACTGTCCCCTTTCACCTTCTTATTGGTAGAGGTCATGATCTTGGGAAGAGATTCAGAGTTGTCTGAGTAACTGCAGTGAATTGTGTAGATGGCACAGATTGGAGCCATAGTACAGGAGTGGTGTTTTTGGAATGGTTGATGGGGCGTCAGTCAAGCAGACTGCTTTGTTCTGAATGATGTCCAGCTTCTTGAATTTGTTGGAGCTGTACTCCTCCAGGCACATGCAGAGTATTCTCCTGATTTGTGCCTTGTATATGATGAAATGGCTTTGGAGGTCAATAATTGCAGGCAGAAGACAGCATTGAATGAGTTCTCAGTGCATACTGCACCTTCATCAATGACCTTCATTCCATCATAAAGTCAGATGGGACTATTTACCAATGATTGCATAAAATTTAATTACATTTGCAACTCCTCAGCAAATGATACTCTTCATTCCTGCATGCAGCTAGAGATGGACAACATTCTGATATTGGCTGATATGTGTAACGTTTGTATTAGTCAAACAAGAGAGAGTTTAACCATCTACTCTTGGCATTCCAAAAGGGTTGCCATCACTGAGCTCCCCACCAGTTACTTTCTTGGTGTCACCATTGACCAGAAACATAGTTGGATCGGTCCCATAAATACTGTGCCTACAAGAATAGGTCAGAGGCTGAACAGCAGTGTAATGGAGCACTCCCCACTTTCCTGGATGAATGCAGCTCCAGCAACACACAAGAGCTTGTAACCTTGCAGGACAAAGCAGTCCAGATGACTGGCTCCCCATCCATCACCCTAAACATTTATTTTCTTGACCACTGCCACAGTATAGCCACATGGAAGTGAACATCACCAATAGCCTGTCCTGGTCAAATCACGTAAATGCCACAGTCAAGAAAGCTCACCAGCACCTCTACTTCCTCAGGAGGCTAAAGAAATTCGGTATGTCCCCTTTGACACTCACCAACTTTTAACGATGCACCATAGAAAGCATCCTCTCTGGATGCATCATGATCGGTACGGCAACTGCGCTGCTCAGGACCACAAGAAACCGCAGAGAGTTGTGGACACAGCCCAGCGCATCGCAGAAACCAGCCTCCCCTCCTTGGACTCCTGTCTTTACCTCTCGCTGCCTTGGTGAAGCAGCCAGCATAATCAAAGACCCCACCCACCTGGGTCATTCTCTCTCCTCTTCCATTGGGTAGAAGATACAGGAACCTGAGGGCAAATACCATCAGGCTCAAGGACAGCTTCTATCCCACTGTGATAAGACTATTAAATGGTTCCCTTATACAATGAGATGGACTCTGACCTCAATGATCTACCTTGTGACCTTGAGCCTTATTGTCTGCCTGCACTGCACTTTCTCTGTAGATGTGACACTTTACTCTGTACTGTTATTGTTTTTTACCTGTACTACCTCAATGCACTCTGTACTAACTCAGTGTAACTACACTGTGTAATGAATTGACCTGTACAATCAGTATGCAAGACAAGTTTTTCACTATACCTTGGTACAAGTGACAATAATAAACCAATACCAATACCAATCTACAAAACACTGTTACTAGCCAGCATCTTCCAAACTCGCACATCTTCCATCAGGAAATTGAGGATAGCAGGTTCACAAAAATGTTGCCACTTGTAGGTGCTCCAAGTTGACCAGCATCCTGATTGGAAAATAGATTGCTGTTCCTTCATTATCGCTGGGACTGAAACTTCTTTCCTGTCAGCACTGTGAGAGTACCTTCATCAACAAAGCTGAGGCAGTTTAAAGAAGCAGCTTGTCACTTTCTTAGGAGCAGTTAGGGATGGGCAATAAATATTAATAATGAAAAGGAAAAGTAGATTTCCTTAGCCTCAGCTAGGGCCAATTCCTGCTCCATCACCATGAGTGGCTCAAGCAAAAGTGCACCAAATGAAACATTTACATTTATTTGGAGCATAAATCCCCATTAAATGAGCAGAGAGAGATAGGCAGAAGAGGAGAGATTAGCTGCACACTTGGAGCCCTAACCTCTCCCCACAGTAATCTGCCAGCAGTCCAGCTAATTTACTAGAGAAGATTACAGCAGATGGTCATTGGCCCAAAGGCCTTATGGTTACTTTCAGACACAGCCAAATACAAAGTCATGAATAAGCTGAAAAACTCATCTTCAGTTTCCTCCTGTGGTTCCACTTCACAAATGCTGCTGCAGATCAGAGCCATCAACCAGCAGCAAGCCTGAAGTAATTAAAGGTGATATTCAATGACAGGTCTTATATTGGGGCTACATTGTCCTCAGAACATTACTGATGGGAGAGCATTCATTTCCCAGCTTTGCTAAATTCAACTCATTTCCTACAAGCCTTGCTAACATTGAGTCTTGAACATATACATGAGAATGTATTTATATACACACAGAAACACACACGTACACACTTACATACACACACACACACACACACACACAAACATGCACACACAGAGACACAAACATTCACAGGTACCCATGCAAATACACATGTGAACACATGCACAGTGGTATGCCACCATTTACTTTGTGAAATTTAACACCAAATCATCTTTGACAGATAATCTGAAACAACATTTCTTGGTACTTATTAGGATGAACAAAGAAAGTTAACAGACATTCAATCAATTGAATGTTTCAGCTCTCCTTAAAATTGCAAATCCTGTGACAATGATTACATTTCACAATAGTTTGCAGTCACAGTTGTTTCTGTAAATTAATGTTTTGGTTAGAATCACATTTGTCAAATTTCAGCAGGCTAATGTAACTGTGAAAACATGTTTCTGTTCACTTAAGAATTACATACATGAGTGTTGTAGCATAATGATTGAAATATTGCAACTATAAAGATTTGATATAAATTAGTTGTAATCTTCAATTTTACAAAATTATTTTTAAAGTATTAGTTTGTCAGTCCATGGTCTGCTAAATTTAATTGGATTTACATGGAAGTTTACTACTAAAATCAAATGAAGATGAGGTAAGCGTAAAATAATGTAAATGTTTTATATTATGTGCATTTCATTGAACATTATTATGTTTAATTTGACAAACCTGTTTTTTTAAACAATTAATGTGCCACTTAATTTTAATAAAGGATGATTTTTCTTTTGTGAATAATCAATCCCTTCACACAGTTAGGGTATTCAGGAAAAAAAAACACAATAATTGTCCATTTTCCATTCCTTGGTATTTTAGGTCACCTTTTAAAGGAGAGGAGTATCCTTTTGTAATTCATAGCCAATCTGTTATTAAGCCAACTGCACTATGGGGCCCAATCATTCTATGCAGGTGAAGACAGCATGTGGATGGCAATTTGGCCAGTTCCCTTCAACTATGATGTTCTGCCCTGTTATCATTACAGAGATAATTACTAATGTCTGAAAAACATATTAAATTTATTGAGCAATTCTGTGCTCCCAGCCATGTGAATGCAAACCTGCTGTTTTCTTTATTTTAGATTGGAATATAACCAACTGTTTATATAGTAAGCGTGTGATGAAAGATAAATATAATGCTGCCCAAGGGAAAAAACAGAAATTTGAAATTTGAGAGTTTATAAAGTAGATTCAAGGCTGCCACGTTCCCTGCATAAAGGTAGGATAATCTGCAGCTGATTATCAGTTTGTGTCCTTGCCATGATCAGAAGAACCCTGAATTTACCTTTACACTTTTCCAATTTATTTGCAACATAACAATTGTATTGACTGAGGCATTCCTCCTTGCTTTCTGTTTACATTCTCGATTTTATGTCTCTCTATTTACATTTACATTTTTCAGGGTAAAGATTTGCCTTAGGTGTAAAAAATGTACATTACAGTCTAATTCCAAAGTCCATGTTCCTGGATTCACTCATTTCTTCATTTTTTTGTCTTTCCCCCTTCAATTTTGTCTCTCTCTCATTTTACTGATCTTTTCTTAGTTTTCTTTCTATCCATTTTACTCTTTTCCAAATTTCTTTTCCTCTTCATTGGTCTCCATTTCTTTCTATTATCCCCTTTGTCTCTCATCTTTTTATTCTAGTTTCTCCTGTATACACCTGTTCTTTGATCCTTTCATCTCTCCATCTATCAAATGTATTCCTCCCTCGTCTATTTGAACCATGCTCATCACTCCTTTACTGGTTGTTTCTCCTGCTCTTGTCTGTCTCCTTTCCTTTTATGCTGTCTGCTCACTTTTACTATTCCCCCCCATTTTTCTTGGTCCTTTTCCAGATCAAAATTTAGACTGACATTCCAGTACAACACTGAGGGAGTGCTGCATTGTTAAGGTATTAATTTTCTACTGAAATTTTAAACTAGTATCTTGGCACTATTCGGAAGGAAAACTGATATATTTTCCTGAATTCCTGGCCAATATTTTGCTGCATTCACAATTACCCAAAAATAGATTTGTTGATCATTATCATGTCACAAATCGGGTAAGTGTGCTGTGCACAATTGACTACTACTGATTACAACAATGACAACACTTCAAAGGTATTTCATTGGCTGTCAAGTGATTTGGACCATCATTAAAGGGAAAGGTGTTGTAGAAACCGGCCTTTATTGTTTTTAAGTCATCTCCCTCGCACCTTTCAACAGCTTGCTTTATTTGCATCTCTCCCCATTCTCATTCACTTGCTACCTTTTTTGTTCTCCTTTTTCACTCATTTTTCATTTCTCTCTCTTTTCCACTCACAGTCATTTATTGTACACTTCTTAGTTTCTCTCACTCACTACTTCAGCAATTTTTCATGATGTAACTTTCCCATTTTGTTGGGCACAATAGGTGTTTCTGGACTGGCATCTAGAACTCTGGACTCTGCTCCAGAGAGATGCATTCAAATCCCACTGTGTCAGCTGGGTAATTTATTTAAGCTCCTCTCCGTAATGAAAAAGATTAAACTACTGGATTGTCATTTAAAAACCCATCTGTTCAATAATGTCCTCAGGGAAGGACACCTGCTATCCTTACCTGGTCTTCTTCTTGTTCATCTTGGGATATTCTTGGGATTGTGGGTGACTTGTTTCCATTTCAGTTTGTGGTGCTGTAGAGGCAAATGAGGCCAGTGTGGGACCAGTTGGGCAGGAGATGCCTTAGGGGGAAGATAGGTGGGTAATTTTTGATGTAGTGTATTCCTTCTACTGCTTCCTGAGAGCTACTGTTTTCTCCTATTGCACAGATTCAAGCTTCTCAGTAACATCCTAAATACCTCTACTTCACTTTGAATGATCATGGGCCAGATATTCCCAGGAATCAGTAGGGATGTTGCATTTGTTCCAAGGAACCTTTTCTTCTGTCCACCTGGTACACTCTTCCCATGACAGAACACAGAATTTTGTTTCTGGAGTCTGGTGTTGGGCATGAGAGTATCATGGCTAACTGCATGTACTGGTACCTCATAGTTGGTCTGGAAGAGGACACAGATGGTGGTTCACTTACCCTTCCAATGAATGTGAACCAACATCAGTAGCCAGTTTGGCCTATATGTGAGTCCAGACACACCAATGGGGTGGACTCTCAATTGCCTCCTTACTCTGGAGCAATTAAAAACAACAAATGCTGATATCACCAACAACATCCACCTCTTTGAACCACTGAATAAATTAAAACACCCGCCTCATTACTACACTTACCTGTTGTCGCTGAACCACCACTTTGAATATTTTCTGCAGCAGTCACTCAAGGGTGTAATGCAAAATTGAAGGGACCAACAACGATGGGAAGTCAAATCAACATGGCAGCACATGAAATGAGAGGGAAGAAGACGATGAAGTCCCAGCAATGAGGAAGGAGATGGTAACATGTGCCTTCGGTAGGGAGTAGCTTGAAGGTGCCACAATTAGGGAGGGAGCTAGTCAGTGATGCAGCAATGCTGAGGGTTGAAGATACTGAGGCAGGCAACTGAAGGTTAAAGTGATGAAGCCCTCAGGTAAATGATAGTAATCTACACAAGTGAAGTTGGGAGTTGGTGGAGATTGGCATAGACTCCAGATTCAAACTCAAATTATTTATTTATACAGGTGGGTGACAAGCATCATACATTAGAATTTTAAATTTACAGACTTCCAATAAGAACTAATTTGTTGTCACTTTCTCAGTTTTGTGTCCATATCAGTTAGAAATGGAGTATGCTTTGTGAATGACATTGAACCCAAGGTTAAGGTAGGTTTATGAATGGTAATTATTTCACACACAGAAACTAAGCCTCCATAAGTATGTTTAATAATCCCAATTCAACTCATTTCAACTTTACATGTTCGATGTGTTAGAAAAGTTTATCCTTAGATTCCAGAGGGAAAAATTGCTGGCATTTGAGATCTTTGTAAAAGATTTATAGGTTAACGTTCTGCTGTACTGTTCATTTTCATTTTCCTTCTTGCTCGCTCAAGATTGGCACCTGTTCTATCGATTTTATTTGCTGCTTATTCATTGGAAACCTTTCTAGCCATTCTGTCATTTTAAAGGAATCAGCCATGTTCACTTCTCTGCGATTTGATGCTACTTCACAAAATGATATTTGTCCTGATCAGCCTGCAAATAAGACAAGACAGTTTGGATGTATGACTGCTGAAGTGTAACAAATATTTCTCATTAACTATGGATGTACGTTGGTGATTAATTCCCAGCAGGAGTGGACAGCGATTCGATGCAAGAAAGTGAGCTGGTGGCCCAACAGATTATAGAAATAGCAAGAGATCTTTTAAATGCAGCCAACCAGTACTGGAACTGTTTCTGGTGGATAGATGCAGCCAACCAGTGGAGCAACATGATAGTCCCAGAACTGTGGAATTGCTTTGGCATGGAAGGAGGTCATTCAACCCATCAAGTTTATGCTAGCTTTTTGTAGAACAATCATGCCAACTGCACTCCCCTGTTCTTTCCCCACAGCCCTGCAAGTTATTATTTCTCAAGTCCCTTATCATTTCCCTTTTGAAGGTCCTGATTGATTCAGTTTCCATCATCCCAAAGCAATGGATTCCAGATCATGGCTACAAACTGCATGAAGATGTTTGGCAGTCCAGCTGAAGGCTCTTGACCCAAAATGTTGATAGTCCATTTCCCTCCACAGATACTGCCTGACCTGCTGAGTTCCTCCAGCACTTTGTGTGTTGCTGCAGATTCCAGCAACTGCAGTCTCTTCTGACTCCATGAAGATGTTTTTCCTCATCTTCTCCTTGTAGTTTATGGCCAAAATTTTAATTTTATGACTCCTGACCCTTGAACCATCCACTAATAGGAAAATCTTCTCTCTAGTCCCTCTACCTACACCACTCTTGGTCTTGTACACGTCTAATAAATCTTCTCTCCCAAGGAACATCTGCAGTTTTTCTAATCTAATTTTATAGCTGTGATTTCTCATACCTTCAACCAGTCTCAGGAATGAAAATTAAAAACACTGCGGATATTGAAAATCTTAAACAAAATCAGAAAATCCTGGAAACACTTAGGGGGTCAGGCAGGCTAGGTGGAAAGAGAAACAGAGTTAATATTTCAGGTTGAATATCCTTTGTCAGAACTCAATGGACTTTGACCTGAAATGTCAATTCTATTTCCCTTTCCACAGATGTACATGAACTGCTGAGTGTTTCCATCATTTCCTGTTTTTATTTCATAATCTTTTCTTTTATTCTCTTTAGGACCTTCATATTCTACTTAGGATGTGATGAACAGAATTAGACACAGTACTCCATTTAGTGGCATAACTAGTGTTTCATAAAGGTTCAACATAATCATTGAAACATTTGAGTCTCATTAAAGTTTCATCTGAGTTTCACAACAGTCTCCCAAACATATATACACTCTGCATTTCACTTATGAAGAATAAGTGTTTTTTTTCTCAGTTGTTTCCCCATTTATTTCCTCAGCACACCCTACCTCTTTTATGGATTTATATACAGACACTCTTAGGACTCTCTAATCTAGCACTTGCTTTAGGCCTGTACCATTAACCTACATGGTCTTTCTGCCAATGTCTCATCACACACTTCTTAAACAACCATAGAGGCAGCAGATGAAAGCTGGGGAGTGGAGAAGTGGAAGGAGAGACATACCTATCCCTGTCTGGAGGGGCAGTACTGACTATGGAGATCCATTAAGTCAGGATTTTTTAAAAATCTATCTTAAGGATCTTTACTGTCCATCCCAATGTGTCCATCAGAAATAGGTTCAAATCCACTAAGGACCCTGATTTGCATTAATTTGTAATGTTCCTTTGGGAGTTGTACCCTCTAAAACAGCAGATCAGTGAGAAACACAGCTGTTTCATTTTAACGGCACCCAACTCCCACACCACCTCTGCACCATCACCCCTCCCTTTACAGAAACATGCCTATCTTGCCAATCAAAGAGATTAAAAAAAACACTTTGTAGGACAGTAACTGAGGGTAAATAATACCTTTTGCTTATGTTGTGCCACCGTTAGTAGTCTTTTGGAATAATATCAAATTACCATTAGCTATAGCATCTCTCTTGTTTATTTCTATTTTCTTGCAGGGGAGCTGACTCAAAGATTTAGTCAGCTTGACTGTGTGAGGGAGATAATTTACCACGCACAGTTAAAACCACAGCGCCCCAGTTAATTACTGTATATCTCCACTAATCTTATCAGCAAACTCACTCTGTTATACTTAATAACATTGCCAAATCAATGTCCCTCATCATCAACTTAAAACAACATGCCAAAAATAAAAGGACTTTTAAAGTTCAGTAGAGTTTATTTTAAAGGGGAATTGTTATTGGTAACAATTTTTATGTGACTCTATCTAAAATAACTAGTGATGTTACATCTTCCTGAATTCTTTTAGGATTAACCTCACAAGTATAGCCAATGAATTCAATAATTTTAACATTCCTCTTGCTATGCTATTGCCAGCTGGCTATTCAGGACTCAGTAGCTTACTCAGAGAGTTATATAGCAGGGAAACAGGCCCTTTGGCCCTATTGGTCCATGCCGACCAAGATGTCCATTCAGGCTAGTCGCATTTGAGAGCCTTTGGCCCATAACCTTCTAAACCTTTCCAATCCATATACCTGTCCAACTGTTTTTTTTAAAGTTGTTATTGTACCTGCCTCAACCACTTCCTCTGGCAGTTCATTCCACATACATACCAACCTTTGTGTAACAAAGCTGCCTCTCAAGTTCCTGTTAAATCTCTCCCCTCTCACCCTAAATCTATGCTCTCTAGTTCTTGATTCCCCAACCCTGGGAAAAAGACTTGAGTGCATTCAGCCTATCTATGCCACTCATGGTTTTTATATACCTCTATAAGATCACCTCTCAGTCTCCTACACTCCAAGGAATAAAGTCCTAGCCTCTGTAACCTTTCCCTATGTCTCAGTACCTCAAGTCCTGGCAACATCCTTGTAAATACCATCTTTCAACAGAACGACCAAAACTGAACACAATACTCCAAGTGCGGCCTCACCAGCGTGCTGTACAACCGTACCATGATCTCCTAACTATTATACTGAATGCCCTGACTGGTGAAGGCCAGCATGCCAAAGACCTTCTTCACAACCCTGTCAACCTGTGTCTCCAATTTCAGGGAACCATGTACTTATACTCCAAGGTCCCACTGTTCTGCAACACTCCCCAGGACCCTGCTATTCACTGTGAAAGTCCTACCCTCATTTGTCTTCCCAAAATGCAACTTTCTCACTCTTTCTCTATCAATCCTTGTTCCACTATGAATTGTTCCAATAAGTCTGAAATATCTTTGGCATTCATTTATTGTAACAGTCATCTCTGAAGTATATTAAGGTTCCATCCTTTACCCACTACAAGGTGCCTTGTATACAATAAGATGGACTATGACCTCACAATCTACCTTGTTGTGACCTTGCACCTTATTGCACTGCACTTTCTCTGTAGCTGTGACACTTTACTCTGTACTGTTATTGTTTTTACCTGTACTACCTCAATGCACTCTGTACTAACTCAATGTAACTGCACTGTGTAATGAATTGACCTGTACGATCGCTTTGTAAGACAAGCTTTTCACTGTACCTCAGTATAAGTGACAATAATAAACCAATACCAATACTTTGCATACTTTAGTCCAAAAATTCATTATCAAATGTGGTGGAAGGCATGAACTTGCTCCACCCTCCACACTGGTAATATCTCCAGTTCAGACCCACCTGAAACAATCAAAAGGTTCTGTATATGCAGAAAAAGAGGCTTAAAACTTTTTGGAATATGTTAGACATGTGAAAGGGGAAATGGAAGATGGAGGTTAATCTGGACAAATTTGAGGTGATGCATTTTGCAAGATCAAACACGAGAGGGAAATATACAGTAAATTGCAATATCCTGAGCAGCACAGATGTACAGAGGGATCTTGGGGTGCAAGTCCATAGCTCCTTGAAAGTGATGACACAAATCAATAGCGTGATAAAGAAGGCATACAGCATGCTTGCCTTCATCAGTCGGGGCAGTGTGTATAAAAGATGGCAAGTCAAATTGCAACTGCATAAAACTTTGGCTAGGTCACATTTGGAGTATGGCATGCAGTTCTGATTGCCACCCTATAGGAAGGATGTAGAAGCATTGGATAGGGTGCAGAAGAGGTTCACCAGGACATTGCCTGGATTGGAGTGCATTACCTATGCGGACAAACTTGGACTGTTTTCTCTGGAGCATTGGAGGCTGAGGGGGAGACCTGATCGAAGTACATAAAATTATGAGGGAGCTTAAAAGGATAGATAGTCAGATACTTTATCTCAGAGTGGAAATGACTAATATCAGAGGGTATAGGTTTCAGCTGAGAGGTGAAAAGTTTAAAGGAGGTGTGTGAGGCAATTTTTTTTATACAGTAGTTGTCTGGAATATACTGCTGGGGGACATGGTAGAAGTAGATATGATAGCAACATTTAAGATGGACACTTAAACAGACAGGGACTAGGATATGGACCACGTGTGGACAAATGGGATTAGTTGCATCAGCATCATGGTCAGCACAGATATTGTGGGCTTCAAAGGATCATTCCTGTGCTGTACTGTTCTATGTTTTATGTTCTATGTTCTATGTTCTATGTTCTATGTTCTATGTTCCTGTAAATGAATTATCCTGAATGCAGCCAAAGGTTTCACTATCATCTCTCTGTTTTCAGACTGTCTGGAAAGCACAAGTTAGAATATGGAAGAATATAACTTTTGTCCCCATGAATACTGCCAGTAGTGTTTGGAGTGGGGGGGGGGGGGCGCGGGTAGTGGAGATGGGGAATGCAGGTTGGCACAGGGAGAGAGTGGGGGGAGGAAGCTGAGTAAAAGTCTTCAGCTAGAAGATCTCCAGGCAGTTAGATCAGGTCCCCTGACCTAGCACAGAAGCAGTCCAACCAAGGCATCATTCTGTATAAGTGACCCAAGCATTTCACAGATCTTGGACGGTAAATGAAAGTTGCATAAATATGTATCATATAACTTCAGCAAATTGCACGATCCAGACACTAGAAACCTGATCACATTCAGTGATCTGGTTTTAGATTAAATTCTTCTTTAGTTCCTGCCAAAAGCACAGTTTCTGACCCTGTAGCTGCATCTTTTCCCTTAGCAACTGTCTGAAACTGAACCAGACTGTCTGCAAACTGGCTTTGAATCCCCATTCCATCATTATCTATTTTCACCTCCAAAACATTGCCCGACTCTGGCCAAACTCCACTCACCAACTGCCTCATCCATACACTTGTTTGTTCTAGACTTGAAGATTCCAATTTTAACCCTTGGTAGCTTCTCTCGCTTATCTTGAGATATTCATAAACAGTAATGTCTTCATCCTAATTTGCACCTGATTCAATTCACTCATCAGCGTTGCACTTGCTGACTTTCAGTGATGGGTACTGGAGTGAAGATGCATTGCTCCAATTATGTAGGATCCTGGTGAGACTGAATCTGAAGTATTGTGTAGAGGACAGATATCCCAGCCTATGGCAGAGGGACCATAGTGAAAGTTGACCAAATTGATTCCCGAGATGGCATGGGAGATTGTTGTATGACAGGAGGTAAAATTCTCTCCTATACCCACCTGCAAAATGACTGCATATATTGGTCAAAAAATTTATGACTGTCTCAGCATCCAAAGTGGTAGAAGCCTTATGTCCATATTGGTAAAGTTTCCAGTTCACCTACCTGAACCAATCAGGAAATAGTTTATATACATAAAAGCAGGTTTAAGACTTGATTTGTATTCCTTCCTGTAAATGAATTAACCTGAATGTAGCCAACATACCTTAGATTTCACTATCGGCTCTGTTGTCTGGAAAACAAGTATGGGCAAAACAGAACATGGAAAAATCTGACTATTTTCTTTAGTTCACAAGAATATACAGTATCCTTACTTCCAGCTAGCTCTATACTTGACTACTTATTGAATGTAAACTGGAGGTTTCTCTTCATCTCCAGATTCAAATCCTGTGGCCAACACATCACGTCCACTGCATACATTTAACAACCCACATTGCTTACCCCTACTCCACAGCTCCTCAAGGTACTGTTACCTCTCCTTCAATTGTACAATTGTCACTCCTCTCCTTGACACTTCAACCCTTCACTCCTCCTCCCTTGCAAAGACTTAACATATTTCCAAACTCCCTTTCCTTTTCAAAGTACTTGAAAATCCTCCAAAAGCAAACTATTGCAAATGCTGGAAATTTGAAATAACAGAAGCTTCTGTTTTCATTTTAGTTTCACAGCATCCGCAGTTTTTAATTTCCATATGAGTTTGGAGTGGGAGAGGGATGGAGTAGAAGTCTTTTCATTTTATTTCAGATGTCCAATCTAGATTGCATTAGGTTGGAGTGTATTTGGATGCAGAATCAGGCTTTGTTTGACTGATAGGGTGCTCAGATAACATCAGCTGTATTGAGGGGAGATGGTGGATGCAGGTTGGCACAGGGAGAGAGTAAGGGTGAGGAGAGTGAGTAAAAGTCTTAAACCAGAAGATCCCCACATCAGACTCAGCAGCCACAATCCAGGCAATAAAGTCAGGCCACCTTTCAAAAGCACAGAAGCAGTCCTCCACTGTCCTGTCAGGGCATGGTTCTGAGTGAGTGACCCAAGCATTTCACTGGCCTTGGATACTGAATGAATATTGCATAAATATGCATGGACCAACTTCTGCAAATTGCATGGCCCAAACACTAGAAACCTATCACATTCAGAGATCTGTTTTTAGATTAAATTCTTCTTTAGTTCCTGCCAATAGTTTCCCAGCTGTTGGCTGCATCTCTACCCCTGGCATCTGTCTGAAACTGAACCAGATTGTCTGAAAACTTGCTTTTATATATGAGTCCAAGGTGAATTCTGGTCAAATACCCATTTCATCGCTGCCTATTTCCACCTCCAAAACATTGCCAGACTCTGGCCCAGCCTCAGCTCATTTGCTGCCTCACTCATGCATTAATTTGTTCTAGACCTGACGATTCCAATTTTAACCCTTAGTAGCTGCGCTCCCTTATCTTAAGGTACTCATGAACAATGATGTTGTCATCCTAATTTGCACCAAACCAATTCATTGATGACCCTTGCACTTTCAGTAATGAATACTGGAGTGAAGGTGCATTTCTCCAATTACATAGGTCCTGGTGAGACTGCATCTGGAATATTGTGTAGGGGTCTGATCTACCAACCCCCTATGGAAGGATATGCTTATGGCAGAGGGAGCACAGTGAAAGTTGACGAGATTGATTCCTGGGATGGGGGGTGGGGGGGGGGGGGAGGGTTGCGGGAGCGGATTGTCATACAACAAAAGGTAAAGTTACATCCTTTGTCCATTCACAAGATGGCTTTGCAGACATTGGTCAAAAAATTCATGAATGTCATAGCATCTAATGTGTTGGAAGGTGTGCCCTTGCTGCACCATCCATATTGGTAAACTTTCACCCTGCCTACAAATTCACCTGAACCATTTCTGACATTTCTCTTTTTCTGGATCTCTCTGCCTCCATCTCAGGAGATAAACTATTCAGTGCTATAAACTAAAGATCTACAGACTCCCACAGATACCTTGACTACACCTCCTCCCATCCAGTCTCCCATGAGGATGCCATCCGGTTTTGTCAGTTCTCCATCTCCACCACATCTGCTCTCAAGAGTCCTCTCTAGGACTTCTGAAGAGTCCTCCTTCCTTAGGGAACATGGCTTCCCCCATGCCATAGTTGACGGAGCCCTCACATGCATTTCCTCCATCTCCCACATGTTTGCTCCCACCATCACACCCCTCCCACCCAGACAGAACACAGATTTCTTGGTCCTCACCTTTCACCCCACTAGCCTCTGCCTCCAGTACATCATCCTTCGCCACTCCTGCCAGCTCCAGTTGAGTCCCACCACCAGCCACATCCTCCCCTCTTCCTCCTCCCTTTCTGCTTTCCGCAGGGACCACTCTCTCTGTGACTCCCTAGCCCGCTCACCTCTTCCCATCCATCCCTCCCTGTTCCCTGCAGCCATAGGAGGTGCAATGCTGATCCCTACACCTCCTCACCCATCACCATTCAGAGATCTAAAGAGCCCTTCCAGGTGAGGCAAAGATTGATGTGCACCTCCTCCAACCTGCTCTTTTGCATTTGGTGTTCCTAATCTGCCTCCTCTTCATTGATGAGATCAAGCACAGACTAAGTGACCATTTTGCAGAGCGCCTGTGCTTTGTCTGCAATGGCTATCCCAAGCTTCCAGTTGCATGTCATTTCAATTGCCTTTCCTATTCCCACACCAACCTGTTTGTCCTCGGCCTTCACAATAGCCACTGTGGGGACAAAAGCAAATTAAATGAAAAGCACCTCATGTTCCACTTAGGTAGCCTACAGCCCCAAGGCATGAACATTGGATTTCCTAGTTCCCTACCCCCAACCCCCCCCCCCCACGTTGTTTCCCAGGCTCATCACCCTCCCCCACCTGGTTCTATCTGCCCATTTACCTCCCTTATCATGTTCCACCAATCACCTCTGTCTCAACCCTTCCCCCTCCTCTCCCTCACTGGCTCCATCTGCCTATTTATTTCATCTTTATTTTCCTTATGTTTCCACCTGTGACCTTCCAGTCTCTGTTTTAACACTTCCCCTTAACCCCCTCCCCATGGCTCCACCTGCCCTCATTCCCTCCTCCCAATTGAGTTCCACCTGTCACCTACCAGCCTCTGTCTCACCTATCACTTCTATATGCTGGGCATCTTCCCTCTACACTCTCAGTCTTGATGCAGGGTCTTGACCTGAAATGTCAACCATCCCTTTGCCTCCATACATGCAGCTCGACCACCTAAGTTCTTCCAGCAGTTTGTTTTTTGCTCAAGATTCCAGCAACTGCAGTGGTTTGTTTCTCCATCTTTGTGTTAAAAGGAACCAAGTAAGTAGAATCTTTTCTTATTGCTGTCACAAGATTTGACTTTGGAATGCTCTTCCATCAGCTTCTAGATGTTCTCCCCATCTGTTGCAAGTTGTCCGTGTCTGACAAAATGTAACTGGATCTGTGACATCTAATGCCAGCTGAAATCTTCTTGTTGTGACAATTCTGTTCCATCACATAAATCAAGAAGCAGAAAAATAACTGATCAATATTGTAACCGTCTGAGACAACATGCTGCTGATTGTGAATGTTCTCATCAAGAACAACAGCTGAGAATGCAGGTCATTGAAGAATACACATGAAAACAACTTCAAAGGATATCAAACGGTCCCAGCCACATGAGTTGGGATGACTATTGCCACTATCAGGGAACAGAGCTGTTCCTGTATAAAGAGCACATGGGACTGCTGTGAAGAGGATGACAAGAGAAAATGAATAATAGAGCAGACTTTGAAACTGTTAACAGAGAATATTCACCAGCATCATTAATTTAAGGAGAACTTAAAAACAATGCCATTATTGTAGTGAAAATTATCCGCATAAAGCAGAATGTCCTGCCAATGGGAAACAGTGTAAGTCATGTGGAAGATGCAAACACTTTGCAAGAGTTTACTGTTCAGCAAACCCAAGGTGTCAGACCTAATCAGACAATGTTGGAAATGTCAAAGCCAATGCAGAAGTCAACAATAATACCAATGACCCTGAGTATGCTTTTGTAATTCAATGCATTCAGAGCACTCAGCCATGGGTTAAGCGAGCATTTGCAACTCGTGAATCAATGTACTCATTGATATAGTCACATCTATCAATGTGATACATGAACATAGCTTCAATAATCTTTACTGTCATCCTAACTCAGCGAGGAAATGGCAGGATATTTCCTTACTTTGACATTTCTAGATAAGTTTACATCATAAACAACATTCAAATCCAAGAATGTTAACACAAAACTCTATGTAAATCCATATGACTTTGATAGTCTTCTGACACAGGCTCATCTCTTCACATTACAGAGATCATATTTGTAATGCTACAACTGACCTCACTAGTTACAAAGAAAATGTTTCAGAGTAACATATTGGTTATGTGGGCATGAGTGCAGTGCCGAACATGATGACACTAAGTGAAATTAAAGTTGTAACAAAGAAAGATGTTCTACCCCTTTGTATAAGAGCAATTCAGTCAGAAAACTGGAAACAGTTCATAGAAAAATGCACCCTCTAGTGATATTGCATATACTCTGCAAGATTTGTGCAAAGTTTTTGATAAACTCACAATCATACTTACCACAGATCGTGTGCTCCAAGGCAATCATGTTGTCATTTAGAAATCACTGATGGAATGCATTATAGCAATTGCTCACAAAGGCCATCAAGGAATCGTGAAACTAAACAATTATCAAGGGAGATTTGTTTGCCAGGAATAGATCATTTGTTTCAATACAAAACCAACAAATGTTTAGCATGTCAGGCAACCATTATGTCACATATACAAGAACTGCTACAAATGTCACAGATACCCCAAGGACCATGGGTTAGTGTTGATTTTGCAAATCTATATTCTGTGACTGCTTACATCCATGGTAGAATTCTTCAGTGAAGAAATAGTTGTTTTTTTCTTCTGTGGCAACTGCCATTCTAAAGCTTGTTTGCATCAGTGCTGCTTGGGTTTACTGCAAATAATGGGAATAGATTACAGAATATGATAACTTCAAGAACTTTGCAAACTACTTTGATTTCACACGTTACAAAAACACATCTTGTTGGCCACAAGCCAACAGTGAGGTGGAGAGATTTATGCAAACACTAAAGAAAATCACCTGTACTTCCCATGCCGTAGGGAAATCATGGAAGGAGAAAGTTTATAGGTTTTGATGGAATCATAGAGTAATGCTGCATTCAACAACAGGTGTACTATGCTTGGTTTTGCACAATCTATGCATATATATCTTCCAGAGGTACCCTTTGAGATGGATGATCTACAAGTATGTGAATATAACAAAGCCAAGAAGAACACCATGAAAGCAAAATGGTATAGAAATTCAGATCTATACCATTACTGCTTGGGAATACAGTTCTTATGAAATATGATATGGCAAGCAAGAAAGTCCATATGAATTACAGCTCTGTGTAGCTATTGCTGTAAAATAATCTATGATAATAGCATCATATAGTTCAGAAAGTGTCATGCAAAATGTGTCATACTTCAAAGCACTCAAAATAATGCCGCCAGTGAACAAAAATATGTATTATGAAGATCGAAGAAGAAAATGAGCAACGTTGGTTGATACAACAGCTAACAATAGGCATGATCTATCAAAGAACAAAAATGTCCTCCATATCTGAGAGACTTGGAACAAAATGGTATAATGACTGAGTTAATGAGAATGGTTCCTTTTAATTAATACAGGAAGCAATATAATGTTACAGTGGTCCACTTCCTCTTTAAGACTGTGTAGAGTATGCCCAGTATCTTGCGTGTGGCAATGAAGAAAGAGATTATTGTTCTATATGGTACAGCAATAAATTTGTCTAGTTTACCTCATAAATCAAAGTTAATCATTTGTAGTTTACACCTTTTACTGTGAACTGATATTTTGTAGCTTCTGAGTAAATCTTTGAAAAAATGGAACTTGAATCTCTGTAGATATGGGAAAGATGTTTGGAAATTGCAATCACTTCAGGACTGCCAATTGTGTCCTCAACACAACCAAAAATAATCTTATAGTCTTATAGTTTCTTGATTAAAAAATAAACTTCATTGACGGAAGATCAGTGTTGAACATTGTATATCCAGGAGCTCATTCTCCTTTCTTATCATGACTGAACCTGGTCAGTATTCAGCTCAATTCTACATAGGTCTTCTGTAAACAAGCAACAACAAAATTATTGAAAGTTGTGCTTCTTACATCTTTTATGTGCTGTTAGTTAGTTGGAAGCAGTTAGATGGAATTTACATAACCTTCATATTTATATACATCGTTAAATCAGTTACAGTTTGCAACATTCAATTCAATACCACAGAGACACACGAGGCTGCAGATGATGGAATCTGGAGCAACAAACAATCTGCTGGAGGAACTCAGCAGGTCGAGCAGCACTTGTGGGTGGGGGGGGGGGGAAGTAATTGTCAACATTTTGGGTCAAAACCCTGCATTAGGACCATCCCGATGTAGGGTTTCAACCTAAAACATCGACAATTCTGTAACAAGTGGAGTGTCATGTCTCTTAAAAATGACAGCCAAATCCAAAGGCCACATGCCTGGCATTAATTTTTTTTCCACAGTTTTACAGACTTCGTAATTGTGAATTATGTGACTCTTGGGGATTTCAAGGGCACTGCGTCATCCTTATCTCACAGTAGTGACCTCTCTTACTGAATATGAAACTAAATACAAAAATCACATTGGTGTCAAAAGTTGTCAACAAGGCTAAAGCTGAGCCTTCCCACTGGATTCAGGATATGGACTATCTAATGAGGTACAAACCTGATAACTCTTTTATAAACAATTTTTATAATTTCAGCTTATCCTTATAGGCATTGATTCAGTAGTAAATCTGTAGTGTAAGAATGGTGGGGATTGTAGTTCACTTCAGCTCTTGCCATAAAGGATTATTATTAGACAGCAATGGCACAAAGACTGAAAGAAATCAATACATTTGTTACTTTACATAGAACAAAATTAATCAAACTGAAATTATAAGGTGCAAACCTGCTGATGATAACTGTGACAAGGTGTCTCTGTTGATTACTCAAGTTCATCTACCTTGCGTTAGGGTTTTAGATTTTAAGAGTGATGCGAGTGGGTAATCACTGTTATATTACCTACTTACATTGTTTTGGAGTGTCAGAAGCCAGGGATCTATGTAGGCTCAAGTAAAATGCATGCGCATAGTCGTTTATTATCCCTTGGCTGCCAGTGAGATTTTCTAATGATGAGAACAGCTGATTGGCCAGTTAAGTCTCCGCCATCCTCAAGTACTGAACAACCTAATCATGAACAAGTAAATTTATTAAATAGTATATCTAGATCTTTTCAATAGTAGTCCATAAACATCAGCTCAGCATTAATGTCAAACATGCAGCCAAATTGCATCAATGCATGAACAGCAGTAGAGTAGGGTAAGACAGTACCACCTTTGCTTAGTTGGACATTGTTGATTAATTTATTGTGCCATTGAAGTATTACACCAGTGGTAGTGTAATATGCTCTGCCTTTTCCTCTGCCATCTATCCATTAATCTTGTATAAATATTTACCTACGACATTCACTTCCTTGAAAAGCTCCTTGTCACTAGGGACGTGCTGCATTGCTCTGGTAATTGGTCATGGTGAAATGATTGTTGATTTTTTTTATTCCATGGAAATAAAAGAAATATGATTTATGAACAACTTTCTGACATTCAATAGCGGTATTCTGTGTCAGTCGGTGCCACCATACTGCAGGTCATTATGGCAGCATTATTAATCACTATTCACAACTTTGGCAAAATAACAAACATCATCAAAGCACTAGAGAATTTTAGAGCAAATCAATTTACCGAGGGATATGCTTCACATTTTCAAGTTTTCTGCTTAGCTCTCATTTTATGAACAGTTACAATCCACTTGAAAATGTTTTCCCCAATATTTGAAACTTGACCCTTTTTGTGTGCATTGCTAAACGTTATGCTTCACGGTCATCCAAGGAATTGTCCTTGCCATTGCAAGAAGCCATAGTGCAAGAATGACTTAGTGGTTGACTGCTAATGACTATTATAACATTTGTCCTATTTTATGGCTTACCAGTTCAGAGAGTTTTGATGCTGTGTTCCTTACTGAAAAATGAAGAAAGTAAGTTGAGTTTCTAATTAATGCTTGCAGATTATAATTATTAATGAAAATATGTGTTGTTCACCATAATTTTTTAATAGTTTTGAGGATCTGGATAATCTAAAATTGCTGGTATTTATTTCCATTTGCTAATTTTTTTTTCTCAAATGGAAATGGCAGTTAAGAATCAATCACATGTTTACTGTGTTTACTGTGACTGTATCTAGCTTTTCTATGGAAATCAAGATTTATATAATTAGTTGAATTGAAATTCAATATAAATTCATGCCTTTGAATCAAAGGTCCAGACCTCTGGCTGTTTAGTGATCCAGTAACTTGACCACCATATTAATGCACCCCCACAGACCATTTATGAGGTACAGTAGAATAGTTTTAATAGTTTTAAATGGCCAGTTCAATCCCAAGAAGTGAGTTCAAATCCTACCCACCTGGAACCATCACCTGATTCCATCTGCCAATCAACCCCTCCTCACCCAGATTTACCCATTGCTAGCCAGCTCTTGCCTCATCCCTATCCCTCACCTCCTTATACTTACTATCTCCTCTCTGCTCTTTCAGTCCATATGAAGGGTCTGGACTCAAAATGTCATCTGTCCATTTCCCTTCATGAATGTTGCCTGACCTGCTGAGCTCCTCCAGCAACTCATCTTTAAATCTAAGGCCAAATTAGCCTCTAGTTATACAATCAGAACAAGTTAATTGAATAGTAGAACAGGTTCAAGGTGCTGAATAGACTATTCTTGTTTCAGTGTTTTTAATATATTCTCATAACTTGTCAAGAGATTACGTGGAGTTTTAAAATTCACTTTTCTTGAAATAAGGATACTTACACAAATCATAAATATGCATGTGTACAAATACAAGGCATAATTATTAAGCAACACAAAATTCCTCATACAGTCTTCATACCGTGAGTGGAAAATATTTCCATTACTGACAGTGAATTAACTTTTTCTGTAATGATTACTAAGAACAGAAAGAGGAAATAAGGGACTTCCATCTGGTATATTAAATATTTACATCTTGACTAATTGTGACATGTAAGAAAAACCAACATGATTGATTAGATTGACCTGATTCATTGGCACAAATCTGTGTTGATGATTGGATAAAATGCTTTCAGATTACGGTCAGACTTGTGTGCCTACTTTTTATATTTTGTCCAATTAACCTTTTTTGACCAATTATTTTTTTCAATTAAAGCTGAAACTATCCAATTATCAAAAGTACGTGCAAAGCAATTACTTTTTGGTTGAAGTATGTAATGAAACTGTCTCAACCTACTACCAAAACTTTTTAAGTAAATGGCTTGTGAAATTATACATGGAATGACTATATCAAAAGGCTGAGGAAGAAGAAGCATATTTGGCTCATCAATTGGTATTTTAACTCTTTGAAGACGAAAGTGGCATCTTATCTCCTAAGATATCTTAAGATCCAAATCTAAGCTGGTGAAGGCAGGGCTGTATTGTGAAAGAATTTGTCTGTGCTTGGTTGGTGGACTTGAGAAACAGGATTGATTTGTTATGGTGGTTATAGCTATCAATCATTCATCGAAACCGCAAAAGTTCAGAACAGACAAGTTTGGCAATGAGCACAGTGGTAACAGTTTATCACTTCCTCTATCCTAGTACCCTGGGCTAATATTGACACCTGTAATAGCACGCAACCAGAATCAAAATAAGTGGCAAGACTGCTGCTCTTCAAATATATTGTTTCAGATATGGAGGGAAGACGATCAAACGCAAGATGTTGTTGTTGGCGGGTAGCTTGGGGGAAAGTGTGCGGGGGAAGGTGTGGAGGAGCTGGAATGTTAGGTAGGGAATGAAGATGAAAGGCAAAGGCAGAAAGATCATTTCTCAGCATGTGTCAGTATATATCCAAAACTTATTCCCCATTCCATTCAGGATATTTCAGAAAAATACTGTTGTGGAAAACATTCTTACCCTCAGGAATTGTAACTATATTTAAAATATTGCAACAACAATTAAGTATTTTTACACACAGAATACGAAGCTAAAAATTTCACATTCTGATCACAATAGGAGGAAGGTTCTTTCCCTTTTTCGGTTTCATTCATAATTCATTCAGTATCTCAGGAGTAATGTGGTGCTACTTCTAAATGAAAGCAATTATTTTGTGCATGAAACCAAGGGAAGCAAGAGTAACCTTTCTGTGCTGGAGTTTATGACAGATGACGCATTAATATTGATTTGTTTAGGCCTTTTGCTTGAAGACAATGTAACTTTAATGAATCGCCGTACAGAGAGGGGATATTACTTGCACTCAGTAAAAGTCTGACAAACGGACCGCGAAGCTGGCCATCTGCATGCACACACCATGCAGCTGCTGCATCTGCACGCTCAGAAGCCAAGCTAGCAGAACCAATTCATCAAAGGCTGTCCAATCATGATAAAATCAACTAATTGACCGTGTAGATTCATTGGCTGGCACCCACTACTTATTTACTGATAATTGCTAATTAATTTCAACAATGACTGATGCATTAAACAGAACTATGGATTCAGACATGACAGTTTGACAAGAGCATTAAAGCAGAACATCTCAAGTTGAGGAACTTGAAGCCACTTGCACCTGCCAATTTATTTGACCTAAGCAATTTTAAACATGTATAATATAATCGATATAAGCCACCTACTATATAATCACAACCTGCTCTCTTTAAACTAGAAAGTATACACACAGGCACAGATTTATCATAACTATGTACTCAAATAACATACTGTATAGGGAATCTCCACAGGATCGTAAGAGCAGTTAAAACAAGTTTGTGATTAATAATAAAGCACTTAAGCATTTACATATTGAAGTCCCTCTAGCTTAAGCTAACTATAACAAATCATTGATATATTTAAATGTTAAGTTACAGCATGAATTAAACCAGCATCTGTCTCTGAGCTTTGCCCTCGGATTCACAGGGATTCAGTGCAGCTAGATATTCAAAGTAGTCTCTTAATAATGGTCACCAGTTATAACAGTAAATGATTTTCCTTATATTTCACCCACCTTGTGCTGACAACCAGAGCCGGAAAGAAGAGTAAAAAGTAGCACACACAGAGAAGGTTCATAGCTGCCTTTTCCTCTGCACACACAGGCTTCTGAGTAACAAGAGGCTTGCTGCTTTAACCAGTAGAAATCTGCAGAGACAGACAGACTGACAGATGGAGAAAGCTTGGAGTGCGATTTGTTCCCAGTGTTTGATATGTGATGTCATGAACAATCGGGCTGTACTGCAAGCATTCAGCTGGATAGCTTGTGATTATTCAATGCAGCGACTCCCTTGATATCCTGAGGGATTTGTTATTACAGCAGTTTAAATCGCAAGCGGGGGAGGAGGTTTAGGTGTGGGGGGGGGTCAATGGCAGAGGGGCAGCGACTGGCATTCAGATAATTAACGCAATCTCACTGTTAAATAAACTGTGAGAGGCGTTCTGTGTAATGAGCATCCAGAAATAATTGCTAATTAATCAAAGTGTGTCTGAAGTAACGAAGCCTAAATTGCATTGGCATTTGCCGGGCAAATTTGGAAAAAGCAGTATCTTCCAATCATCACTGAATAGTTTTGTTTCCCTCTATCTACCTAAGATCTACTGGATTCACATCCTCCTGCTGCATGGCATTTAAATGTAAATCTTCAGATAAGTGTACACCTTAGAAGTCACTTAATGAGAATGTGGACAAATGCTACCCGGATGAGAATTAATAAGTGAAGTTAATTGTGAGTAAGGTGTTTTTCTATAAAAAGTCATTGCACAAACTTTGCTTTTCGGCCATAATTTAACACCTAATGAGTCTGGAGGCATTTGATACAGAACACCAAGTGACAGCCAAGAATCAGTAAAAAATAACAACTATTAAATATGTATACAGGGTCCTGTTGCGGTTCTGTCTGATCTGCTTCAGTCCAAAATAGACTTCAGCATTTTCTAAAGTTCACAGGGAAAATATCCTGGTAAATTGGCAGGGACTCTTCATAAAACCCTTGTTTGTCAGATGTTGCCCTATAATTTGTTGTTGTTCAATCTTGTTATCCTGTTGAAAAATGTAAAATATAATCCTGTTGAATTATTTAACAGGATAGTATTATTTTGGGATGATGCAGGATAAATGTAAAATTGACTAATAATTTCAATTAAAAAAAAATAACACTCCTATCTTTTGCGGCAAACAAATGATGTAGCTTGATTGATTGAATTGTGCTTTATGGAAGGCTGTACCCAGTTAAAGTACCAGCCATCCATAAGTGTCTTTTACTCATGCTGTCTTGGTTTTGATCAGGAGAAAGTCAGTTTGGCTTTAATTTCCTTAATATATTTATATTTGTCAGTAAGTTAATTGAATTCTGATAGAGGTGGTGATAGTTACAAATTTGCATATTAAAATATCTAACACTTAAACTCTGAGAAAGTGAAAGAGGTTGGAATATTCTGCTCTGTTAAAATCCTGACTAATTCTTGCACATCCATGTCTTTAAACAGCCTTATCTTCAGAAGCCATACCTTAACTACCTGGGCATTGGAACTCCCTCCTTATACCTTTCTACCTCTCTTTTCCCTGTTAAGATATCTTTTTGATCAAGTTCTAATATTTCCTTATCTGAGTTGGTATCAAATTTTATGTTGTCACACTACAGTGAATTGATTTGGGTTGCTGTTACACATACAGAGTCAAAGTTATAAACATTGCGGCAACCTGCATTCATACTTTGATTTGGAGGTGACTCAGTATGATCTGGTATTGCCTATAGCCTCTCCAAGTGAAGATTAGACAACCTGGTATATCTAGACTGACATCCAACTATATACCAACCAGTACTACTTTTGGAAGATCCTTTATACAAAGTGGGAGGATTGTCAATGGTATCCTCTCTGATGCTAACACTACCAACACTGAAGTAATGACCATCCAACATTTGTTGCAATGTAAGGGGCATTGTGCATGCATGTCTCAACAACTGCTATATTCACAGCTTAGACAAAAAGTAAAGACTCAAAAGTCCGAGTGGAAACATATTAGAGAGCCTCAAAACAAATTTTAAGGTCTAGAGTAGACAGCAGAAATTGGACATGGCTACATGGCTTAACATTATGAAAGAGGATATTTTGAAGGCAGCTGTTTTGACCTTGGAGGTGGGAAAGGGAACGAGATCAAGAAACTGTGCTCTGGCACTCCCATTAACTACCATCTATGGCACAGGATAAAGATTCCGTGGCTTGATGATATGGCTTTCCAGCCATTAAGAAATTTACTCTACAATGGTCTTCCTGATTCATAAGGAGATTATATTCACTACAAGGAACTGAAAGCCTGAGTGTCCTTGTTACCTGAGATCAGACAGCATTAGGTCTTCCCAGACTAATACCAATTGGTTATTCTATGACATCAAAAGATGCAATGTAAATGCAAGCAACTATTGTTGTTAAGGTGTGCCTTCCCTCCAACCTCCATTTATCCCACTACTTATACCAATGTTGTTAGTCCTTTGATCCACTTCATTCGAATAATTTTGACAGGTTCCTGGCTGGATTTTACTGCTGCTGGAATATTGGTCTAGTGGTAGAAACATTGCTGCAGGTATCGAGTGCCTGAATAAGAAAGGCTTTGGCTTTTGAACATAGGAGCAGGAGTGGGTCATTTAGGCTCTCAAACCTGTTGTGCCAATCTGTGACATAATTTTGCATCACCACTTCCCTTAACATGCATCAAAAATCAACCCATCTCAGAGTTAAAGTTGGCAATTTCTAAATGCAAAGAGAGTTCTACCTTTCCTGTATCCTTTGCAAACAGAAATGTTTCTTAAGTTTACTCCTGAAAGACCTGGTTCTAATTTTTAGACTTTGTATTCTAGCCTTAGGCTTCCAAACAATAGAAATATTTTCTGTTCAGCCTCTCAGTTCCCCTCAATACCTTGAGAACTTCAACCAAGCTGGCACAGCTGGTAGAGTTGTTGCCTCACAGCTTCAGCACCCTGGGCTCAATCCTGACCTTTGGTACAGTCTGTGTGGAGTTTGTATATTCTCCCTGTGACTGCACGAGTTCCTCCAGATATTTTTTTTCCCCTAAAATGCCAAACACTTGCTGGTTAATTAGGCACTATAAGTTGGCCACTAATGTGTAGGTGAGTGGTAACAACTAGGAGAGTTGATGGGAATGTGAGGAGAAAAAATGTTTCCATGCTGTATGATTCTCTGGTTGCTGTGGTTCCAAATCACCCCATAACCTTTCAAATTCCAAGGAAAATAGACCTAGTTTGTGTGATCTCTCCTTGTTATTTAACATGTGGAGTTTAGGTAATGTTTGAGTAAACCTGTGCTGTACTCCCTTCAAGGATAATGTATTTTCATTGAGATATGGTGCCTGAAATGTTTGCAGTTTTCCAGCTGTTGTTTTGTGGAGCAATGGCATTACTTTTGTTCTCTTATACTCCAGTCCTCTAAACATACAGGTCAGTTTTTGTCCCTGTCCAATGATATTTTAATAATCTGTATGCCTGGTCTTCCACTCCTACTAACGCATCACAAGTTAAAAAGGAATCCCTCTGTTGTAGAATTTTTAGAAAGCAGATAAGGACAAAAATGGCTGGTCAGGCAGCATCTGTGGAAAGAGAAACAGTGTTAACCTTTCAGGTCAATGGCCTTTGATCAAAAAGAGGAAAAATTAGAAATCAAATATGTTTTAGCTTACAGTGAAGGGGGGGTGGGGTGTTGGGGAGAATCACACAAGATGCTGGAGGAACAGGTCGAAATCTAAAACATCGGCTGTCCATTTCCCTCCATAGATGCTGCCTACCTGCTGAGTTCCTCCAGCATCATGTGTGTTGCTCCAGATTCCAGCAGCTGCAGTCTCTTATGTCTTCAGGTTGGAAAGAATGTCTGTGATAGGATGGAGACTGGGAGACTAAACAACACATGTAAAGGTGGTGCCAGATGAGAGAAGATGGTAAAAGCTTGTTAATTGCAGCTGGAAGAGATGTCTATAGAGGATATGAATAAAAACACTGGAAAGAGAGGGAAGAACCAATGCTGAAACTATGAAATACAAAACATTGCAGTTGTGAGAGCATAAAACTACACATGTTTGAAATCCAAAACAAAACCAGGCAAAAGCTGGAAGGACTTTGATTTGAAAAGTGATTTGCCAATTTGCTCAAAATTTTTGACATCACTTTGCAGCTTAATGCTTCCATCTACAAAGGTGCTGAACTTTTTTGGATATGGGGCCTTACATCCCATCATCTAAGTCAATTGTAAGTGTAATGTATAGTTACAGCCTGCTGCAAAGACCCGAAGGAAATGTGAGTTTGGGTCTCTGGCCAAACCATCGATATTATGCAAATCTAAAAGGAAAATATTGTGGATGCTAGAAATCTGAAATAAAAGCAGAAAGTACTGGAAATTTTCAGCTCTTTCTGCATAGAAGTGTATCCCAAAGGGGGTTGGTTATTCTTACTATTACTCTTGCATCACAGTGGGAAGCATTCAGTTTCCGAGAATGACTTATTCCCGTGAGGTGAGCAACCCACTGCAATAATGCATAGCCTATTAATCCAAGAAATGTTGCACCGTTGGTGCATGGTGCTATTCCACCAGAGGGCTGCTTTGTTAACAAATAGTACTTCCTTAATATTTGTGTAGTCCAGATTGAGAGAGCAATATGCTTTCGTGTCACCTGATTAATTTACGTGAGTGGTGCTTAATTTTTAGGTACAAAATGGGTGCAATTCATACCAATTTTAACAGTGGATCAACTTGCTCCAAATCATTGATGTGAAGGGGAAAAAAAGGCAGCTTTTTTGTGCTGTTTGAAGGATGAATATCAGTAAATATCTGGTCTTTATTGAATTGCTACTTCTGAAGACATTCAAATTGTTATATTCATATAGGCTGCTCTGTTTCTTTTATTACCACAGTGCCTCTTCTTCATAGGTACTGGGTGGAAAACCTTTGAGACATTCTGAGATAAAAAAAATCATTAAACACATTCAATTCTTTCTTTTTTACTTCACTTTAGATTGTTGTATCCTTTTCCTTATTTCTGGTATAACAAAAACACAGTAAACTTTCTTGCCAGATACAGTGAACAACATAGGCCAGAAAATGTGTTGATTTTGCATGATTTTATTTTTTAATTCAGGTTGTAACTCTTGTAAGCAAGATAATACCTCAGTAGAAACGAATCCACGGTGATGTTATTTGAATGCATTAAAAATTTATCTACTATTGTCTCCATAAGTAATTTTATATCCTCATAAATACTTAAATAAAGTACTTAGAATGTGAAATAGGTTGATCAACAAAGGAAAGCAAAGATAGGTTAATGTACTTATACGTCACTGTATCAAAAACTGGTTCAGAGATTTAGTTCTCCAAACTTTGACTCAAACTGAACCCTATTTGAGCTTTCTAAAATTAAAAGCTGTTGATATAAAATCACTTAATCTTAAGATATTCAACCCAGATAGTCCCTAATTGCAGGATCTTAGACAAGGAAGAAATATCATAGAGACAGTTTGTCTTGCAAATGTAGAATGTACTATTAGTCTTGATTATTATAGGTATCCTGTGCAAGAGGTTTCAATTCAATAATTAGATTCCTTGTGAAAAGGATGATCACAACTTTATTATTGCTCTGAGAATTGGCATAGACTCAATGTGCTGAATGACCTCCTTCTATATCCATAAAGGAAAAATAAATATGAGAAATGTTTGAACAACTAAAAATTAATAGTTAAACTATAAATAATCTCACAGCGTAAATTCTTGAGACACAGAATTAGGTAAATGTATAGATTTTGAACCTGCTTAGAACTGACTTTAAAGGTCTATAAAATGCCCTGATACAGAAACAAGCAAATCAGTCCATTGAGCTTACACTGTTAGATTTCTCTGTGATCTTTTTTAATCTAATGACACCCTTACATTCACTTCATCTCCTCCTTAAGGTTCAATTTTTTCAAGTAACTGATTCCCTTTTCAAATAACTTGTGTCCTCCCGCAAGATTTTATGGCAAAAATAATCCACTCTCTGTGTAAAGGCATGCTTTCAAACCTCTAATTCTTTTAGTAGTTGTCTTAAATTTGTCCTTTGTCATTAATGTGTCACTGATCAATGATCAATAGCCTTATTGAAACACTTCTGTTTTGTCTTCAGGATTTCTGTGAGATGCCACAATTTGCTTATGGAGAAAGAGCGTAATTACTGAGATTTCTCATAACAACTAGCACCTCAACACAAGTAACATCCTGATGAATCCACTTATATCCTTTTCACTGCTGTTATATCCTTCCTTTATGGCATGCTTAAATCTGCACAGCATACTCCAATGGTAGCTCCACAGAGGTTTTGAACATGTTCTGATGAAAAGTCTTGATCTGAAATACTGCCTCCACAGATGCTGCCTAACTTACTGCATATTTTTACCATGTTTTGCTTTTATTTCAAGTTTCCGGTTCTGCACATTGTTCTGATTCTGTTCAATGCTGTGTCTATGCTTTCTTAAGCTCTGTATCAAGACCAAGAATTCTGATTGCCTCTTTTATAACTCTACTGATTTACAATGCCAACATTGCCAGACCACGGGCTCCCTTAACCATTGAGCACATTAAGGACATGTGTGTTTGCATGTTTGAGAGCTTGTGTATAACACACATCTGTTTAAGATGCCACCCCCTCATCTCCCCAATAAAAGCAGCCACATTTAAAAACCAAGTAGACTTCAGATGCTAGAATCTGGAATAAAAAAACTGAATGCCGCAAGAACTCAGTGGGTCAAGCAACATCTGTGGAGGCAGAATGTGCATGTTGATGTTTCGGGTCAAGACCCTGCAGCAGAACCAAAAGAGAAGAGAAAAGATTGCCAGTATGTTGCGGTAAAAGGGAGAGGTGGGACAGAGGTTGGAAGGTGATAGGTGATCAGATTCTGGGTAGGGGGTTGGGCAATGATGGGCAGATGGAACCAGGTGGGAGGAAAGGATGACAAAGGGAGAAGAAATCACAGTAGCGTGGCGGTTAGCGCGACGCTATTACAGCGCCAGCGGTCGGGGTTTGATTCTCGTCGCTGTCTGCAAGGAGTTTGTACGTTCTCCCATGTCTGCGTGGGTTTCCTCCGGGTGCTCCGGTTTCCTCCCACATTCTAAAGACGTACGGGTAGGTTAATTTAGGGTTTAAAATGGGTGGCGTGGACTCGTTGGGCCGGAAGGGCCTGTTACCATGCTGTAAGTAAAAAAAAATCCAAGTGGACAGGTGAATATGTGTGGGAGAAGAACATTGGTTCTTGTCTTCTTTTCAGTTCTGACAAAGGATCTGTAACCTGAAACATTGACTCTGTTTCTCTTCCCATGGCCTGACTTGACTGGTATTTCCATCATTTTCTAGTTTTGTTTAAGAACACCAGGGTTGTGAGTTAACTGAAATTTAAATACTTTCATGTGCACTTGTCTGGCCCTATACTTCACTTATATTCTTGTTGCTTAGGCCGTAGTTCCTGCTTCTAATCTTGCTTGAAAAAATGTTACCTAATATTTTTTTCTGCTCTGAAGTGCATCTGAGATCCACCCAGCCATTCTGGATGTTCTTCTACATTAACTTGCCATTGTTTATGTAATTTTGCAAACCCTAGATTAATATCAACATCAAATCTTTTCAGTTGCTCAGCCCAGATAATTCAGATACATTACGTAAAATAACAGGCCTATACAGCCAGGCCATGGAGCACTGCTGACCACATCTTTCCAGTCTATAAAACATCTTTTCAACTCTATATTTTTCTTTCAACTTATCAACCCCCCTCAACATCTACCTGCTAATTTTCCTCCATTTCCACATGCTGTTATCATTGCCATGTTTCTTATATGATATAAATTTAATTGTGTATTTGAAAACCCATGCAAATCAAATTAGCACCCTTATCCTCTTTACAGAATCAACAAAGTTTATTAAAATTAATCATCTAACCACTTGAGACTCTTTTGCCATTCAGTCACTAATCTGTGATCTAACTGCATTTAAGCCATCTTAGTCCCATATTCCTTCATATCTTTGGATAACAAAACCTTATCAAGCTTAAATTTAAAATTAACAATTGACTGAACATCACTTGCAGAAAGGAGGTCCAACTTCTACCATCCCTTGAATGTAGGATTATTTCCTAAGTTCACTCCTGAAAGTTTGGCTTTAGTTTTTTTAGACTATTCTTTATTCTCTTCTGCACCCTAACCAATAGAAACTGTATTTCTCTATCTATCCTATGAATTTACTTTAATATCTTGAACATTTGATCAAATAACCTTCTAAATTCCAATGAAATTTGAAATAAAGTCCTAATTTGTCTAATTGTTCCTTGTGATTTAACTCTTGATTCTGATACGTCTACACTTTAGTTCCTATTCAGTCCCTAAATCCTTCCTAAATGTGCCCAAAACAGGTAACAGCACTCTAGATGTGGTTTATGATAAGATGTATGATAAGTCCTGTGCCTTTGTATTCCAGTCCTTTGGAAAGGCTACTAGAAGTTCCATTCACTATTTTAAAATGATTTTTTATATATGTCCAAGACATAGCCCCCTTACCCTATTTGAACCTCCATTAATCCAAACTTGTCACCTCTTGGAAATTATTTTACACTATTCTTTCAAGATCTAAAATAGATGAGCTCATATTTGCCCATATAGAAATCCATTCGTTATTTTTGGTTAATCAATCAATATCTCCTTATAGTTTTATGTTCCATCTTCAGTGCTTATAATAGTATCTCTTTGCCTTTGCAAACATGGACATTTTACCTTCTATCTCATCATCTAAGTCATTAATAAATAAATAAACCTTACTTTGAAAAATCCCTGATGATTGCCTCCTGTTAGTTCAAGTAGCTCCTGGTGCTCAATAATTCTATCCATGTTTTAAGCTTAAGTAGCTTAGCAACAAATGAAGTATGGTTAACTGTGTTATATTTCCTGACATTCAAGAATCCTTCTTTTAACAGGAGTACAAAATTTTCCAACCTCTAGTCCACAGCTCTGAATGTTCCTTCCATTTTTCAGAAATTTGCAGCCAAAGCCTTGATTAATTCTGCACCAATATCTCTGAAAATTAAAATCACCAGGTGCCTATATTTATTTGGCTGAAATTGATTATGTTTGGTACTATCTGTACTATAATCTGCATAGATTCTCTCTTCACTTTTATCATTCCAATATCCATCTCCTCAACAAAACCTGGAAATGTGCACTTAATTATAGCTCTTTCATTCGTTCACTGCCCAGTATGAGTTTATCTCTTTATCACTTATTTACCTTACTATGTTATTTTATTATTTTTTTTATCCAGTTATCTGGCTGATTCTTGTGCTTTAATGAGATTCTCTACCAAAATTTGGGCACAGTGTCTTCAAGAATCGATATCTTATTTTATATAACTGGTACGTAACTAAGGAAAGTTAAACAATTTAAACTGCTGTAAAAAAAAGTCACACTGCTTTCTAAGTGAGGGTGTACTGCACTACATTGTTACTGAAGAGATAAGTTCTGGTTGTCCATTCAATTTTCTTAAACACCTAATTAAATTATTAAGGATCTCAGGACAACACTTACCATCCAGAGAACAATATCAACTTCCTAAGGAAGCTACATGATGGGCTTGTATTACTGTAAACTGTACAAACACAGAAAAGTAAAAAAAATATGAATTTACATTCATAAATAACTGGTGAAATGGACATAAGGTGATGTGATTTTTTTTTTCCTCCTTACATGTCTCTTCCTTGTCTTCACATTTCTACATAGGCAGCCTTCTACAAACAATATCAGAATATGGTTGGATGTTAATGATGTTTCCTACATTACACTGGTAACCACACTTCACAAATTAATTCATTGGTATCAAGTGTTTTGAAATGCACTGAGGTCAGGAAAGGGATTGTAGTAGAGTACTTTGGGATATGTTCAAGTTGTGAAAGACATAACATAAATGCAAATATTTCTTTATTCTGTTTTCTTTATTACCTTTCCTTACTATTCTGGAGTTGTCATTATGTTGACCTAATATCAAATATGATTTGAAGAAAGCACGGGGCTTCCTTTGAGTGGGTACACTGACTGCTAACTTGGATTACAAAGGAACAGTGACTAAATTTATGAAGTAATCCATTGACTATGAAACACTCTAGGATATTTTGAAGATGTGAAGAGTAAATAAAAGTACAACTTCTCTTCATTTTTCCTGTTTTTCTTGTCTTTATTTGTTTTGCCAATAAATCCTTGGTTTAGGAAGTGCATGGTCAATATTTTCTGATCGTTGTATAATTCTTCAGGTTCTCCTGTGCCTTGGTCTGCATTAATTCATACCCTTGATTCCCTTAATATCTAAAAATGAGCAGATCGCAGTCTTGATTATACTTTGCAACTAAGCATCCAGAGCCTTCTTGGGAAATGACTTCCAAAGATTCCTCATTTCCCAGGTGAAAAAAAATGCTTGTCCTAGTCCTCAATAGGTGGTCTAGATGGCACAGCCAGAGCAAATATTAATGCTGCATTCATCCCTTAAAGCCTCTTTGGAATTATGTATGCTTCATGAGGACATCCTTTATCCTTCTCAACTCAAGTATTGATCTTGTCTCACACCAAATAAAAACCCTCATCCCAAGAATCAATTTGGTGAACTTTTGTTGCACTTTCTTTATCACAAGTATATGCTTCCTTGGGTAAAGGGACCATACTTGTACACAATAGACCAAAAGTGGTATCGCCACTAATGGTGAAAGATATCTCTGCTCTGGGACTCAAATCCTCTTGCAACATATTATTTACTTTCCTAAATGTTTGTTAATCTACAAATCTTCAATGGCTTTTGTATCTCTAAATACCAACACCTTTCAATTTCAAACAATTTAAAAATACTCTGCCTTTCTGTTTTCTTTTAAGGAAAGTGGATGACCTCACTTTTTGCACATTATATTCCATCTGCCTTATTATTTCATCAGTCCCTGTAGCACTCTCCTTGTCATAGCTTCCCAACGTGAAAATGATCTGGTTACTCCTGCCCTCTGTTTTCTGTTCATTAACCAAACTATAATCCACGCCACTCTAATGCCGATGTACTTTCCACTCTAGTTTTATTCAATAATCTCTTGTACAGCACCTTATCAATGTCTTTCTAAAAGTCCAAATGTCCGAATTCACTCTTATCTATTCTACCAATCTCTCAAATATTTCCAACAGATTTGTCAAACATGATATTCCTTCCATAATTCCACGTTGAATCTTCCCATTATTATTATTATTATTATTAAAGTGACCTTTTACCACTTCCTAGATTCCAGTATTTTCCTTGTTATTGATATCAGACTAGTCAATAGTTCCCTATTTTCTCCCTCCTTCCTTCCTTAAACATTGGGGTTGCATTTTCTCCATTTTAGTCTGTGGAAACTATCTTAGAATCAGCAAAATCTTGAAGGATCACAACCAGTGCATCCATTATCTCTATAGATGCCCCCTTCAAAATCCTTGCATGCTGTTCGCAGGTTGGTTTCTCATTATACTGATCTAGAAAATCATCTCCTATACATGCAAAATTTTATCTTTTATACCTATTACTACTAACTTGATTTGAGCAATCTATATATAAATCAAGGTTCTCTGTGATTATCCTGTTACTTTTGTTACATGGAACTCTAATTTCCTAATTTATCCTATGCTTTGCATTGTCAGTTCTGTTTTGGGGCCTACATATAAACTAGTGATTTTTTGTCCCTTTTTGATTCTTAGCTCCATCGGAATTGATTCTGCATCTTGAATTTCTAAGCTAAGATCCTTCCTCTTTACTGCCTTTATCCCATCCTTTGTTTTTGGGACATCCCCATTTAACCATAGAACACTACAGCACAGAAAACAGGCCATTCGGCCCTTCTAGTCTGTGCTGAAATGGTATTCCGCTAGTCCCATTTACCTGCACCGAATCCATAACCCTCCAGACCTCTCCCATCCATGTATCTATCCAATTTATTCTTAAAACTCAAGAGTGAGCCCACATTTACTACATCAGATGGCAGCCTGTTCCATCCCACCACTCTTTGAGTGAAGAAGTTCCCCCCTAAACTTTTCCCCTTTCACCCTAAAGCCATGTCCTCTCGTACTTTTCTCTCCTAATCTAGGTGGAAAGAGCCTACTCACATTAACTCTATCTATACCCCTCATAATTTTGTAAACCTCTATCAAATCTCCCCTCATTCTTCTGCGCTCCAAGGAATAAAGTCCTAACCTGTTCAATCTTTCCCTGTAACTCAACTCCTGATGACCCGGTAACATTCTAGTAAATCTCCTCTGCACTCTATCAATCTTACAAATATCCTTCCTATAGTTAGGTGACCAGAAGGTTTCCTTTCTGTTAGGTTCCTTCCAGTTAGGTTTCCTTTCTCCATTTTGCCTGCCTCTTTAAAAAATTAAGTATTCTGAAATATTTAATTCTCAATCTTTGTTGCTCATGCATTGCTTCTTTGGCAAGTCATACCTTGATAGTCATGTTGCAATTCCACTCAAAATTATACTGGTAGTTTCATCTCAAGGCTGAGCTTTCAGTTGGGTTTTAGTGTAAATAGAACGTCAAGTATATTTTCAGGAAGCAGGATAGTTCTGTGTAGGCCATTCCTGCTCAGCCCCACGTTTTTCCTATAGTTTACGTCCAAAAAAACAATTCTCAGAAATAGGACACCTGCATTTTCCAACTTGTGGGAAAATAGGTCATATTTTTGGAATGAGAAGAATAAAAGGAGTAAGAAGTTGTTCTTTTATTTCAGTTCTTCTTTGAGCAAGTAGCAACCTTTACAGAATGTAAAACTGGATCGCATGAACCATAGAATATTTGAAACCTGCGATGATATGTTAAAGGTCAGATTTTGGAGTGAAGGCACAATATAAAGTGATCAATCACCCTTAACAAGCTAGTAACATGTGTTGATTGCATAAAGTTGCAATACTTATTAAATTCCTGTCTTTGCAGTCATTAAGTAAAATGAAAGGGTCAGTAATTACTATTGAAGAAGCCAGATGGGAATTGAACATGAACATTATAACCACCAAAGAAATTAAGCCCCAAGTGTTAATGACTTAATTGAATTTACAGGTTTGCACACCCAGCATTTTGAATCGATTTGGATACAATAATTAAAAGCAACATGTTAATATTTAAGTGTTTATTATGTGTTGCTGGTAATGAGACTAAAGAGTGTATTTAATTTAACTGGTGCATATGCAAAGAGGGTCTGGAACAAATAGTAAATATCAGTCTATTTTTCCTATGGAGTCCATGGTAGGTAGGAATAGAATGTTGGAAGGTCAGATATAAATGCTGTGCCTGTTGAAACCAGACTTTGTTTTGGTGATGACTGTGGTAATATGAAGACTTTGACAATATCAAATCAGAAGTATTTCAAAGTCTTAAGTTTCATTCTTTCATGATCAAATTCAGTAATTATGGCTCTAGTCAAAATGATAAATAAGATTGCATGTTGCTGGGGTACACAATGTCTGCTCACCTTTCCCAGCCTATCTGCATGCTTTGTATAAGACTGACTGCACTATCCTTTATGATTTAAAGTTACTTCCTTTTATAAATTCCTATAAACAGTGCTCCATTTCATTTGGAAGATGTAATCATTGTTAATGACCTGGAAGATTCACCCATCTGGTTAAAACATTTACAGACTAGAATTGCCATTTTATTAACAAGGAATGGGACTCTTGCTTTGCTACATTCTGACTGGATGAGCCAAAAGTGTAAAGGTAGATACCATATGAAGAAATAGGTTGGAGACCCACTTCAAAAGGACTATTTTGTTTTTAAACAATAGTGAGCTTAAATATACAACCATTTGGAAAATATCACAATGGGTGGCACATCATTGCCTTTCTTTAAGATATGTGTTAAATATTTTAAAGGTAATTGTTTTTTTAAAATCAATAAATCAGAGGTCCAATTAATCACTATTTTTTTCTGATATACTTGGTAAGAAATGAAGAATCTAGGTGTTTCAAAAACCATCAATTATTCAAAATTGATCAGCAGAAGCTGCTCTTGAAGTTTACGTATCCACCCTGCTATGTTCACCTTCAAGATTGTGCAATTATAAAGGCAATTCTTCAATCTGAGTGCAGCAGATCTACAGTCCTCTGATCGGTACCTGTGCTTAATTGTGGTAGAGCCATATGTTTTACGTGGAATGATCAATGTATCCTTTCAGTAATTTTACTGTAGCTTCTTCAGTTTCAAATTTGCAGAAGAGAATTTCAATGGCTTTGTTCCAGAGAAACACAGCACCTATTGCCTTAGTCCAGCATCATTTGTAAATGCTATGATGATGAATTTCAGGCAATTTGGGGTGGAGGGGAGAAAATTATTCATGTAAGCTGAGTCACATCATTGCATTGCTTTAATATAATGTAAATGTCTTGTACATGATGTACTAAATTATATAAATGGTTTGGAATAAATAAGGGAAGCTGCACTCACATATAAGTGCAGGGATTGTTGTGTTGATCCAAAAGCCTGACTTCGAATACTAAGTGCTACCTTTGAGGTCATCCTGTCTATTTTTGTGTGATGTATGTAATCACAATTGATAAGTTGCTCCTAGTTACAGGCGCCACAAACCTGGGAGAAAATGGCAAGAGTGAAGAGAAGACACAGTAAATGGTGACAGTCGAGGAAATGAACAATGAGGTAAAACAAACAATGCCTGCTGCAGCAGAAGGCTCTGAGGAAGATAGGTCAATTTAGTTAGAACGTATGAAAGAAGCCTCAGAGAAACACAGTGTGAATTAACAGTGGAGTTTAGAGGAAGCTTTAAAAGGAAGGCTTTTTCATGACAGTTTCTCAGACATTAAAGTCAGAAACATGTGTTGCAATTTTTCCTCCTGATCTTCAGTTTTATTGATGTTTAATTTCAGTCACATCCAGACTGAGTGAACATCAGCTCAGTGGCTGTGTTCCCACAGCAATGGCAAAACCATTAGATTCAGAAAAAGGTCCAGACAATCTTGCTAAGAGAAGACTAAAACGCTGGCTCTGAATACTTGACATCCACCAGGGATACTCGCAATCAACCGTTGTACATGACCCAGTGGTGAAATGTAAGCAGCAATCTTTAGCCCTTTTTAGAGTCCATCCTGGAGAAGATACTCCAAAGATAAAAGCTCTGCAGAAGGTAATGGAAAAAAAGAACAAAAACAATGTGCAGTTATGGTGCACCTTCAAAGAAGTGAAGTGTTCCTTAACACTTTGTAGAAATAAATTTGATATTGAACCATCAGGAGTTACTTGGGGAGATGACTAAAAAACATGGTCAAAGTACTAAGTTTTCAAGTGTCTTGTGGAAGAAAAGGGAGGCAGAGAGGCAGAAAGCCTTAGGGAATGTATACCAGAGTTTAGGGTTCTGACAACTGAAGGCATGGCAGCCAGTGGTGGATTAGTTAAAATCAGGGACAATGGAAAGTCCAGAATTGGATGAGCGCAGATATACTGGAGAGTGGTAGGTCTTGAGGAGGCTGCAGGGAGAGAGGCCATAGAGGGAGATGAAAACCAGAAGAGAATTGTAAATTGAAATACGACTCGTTGAGCACAGGGGTGAATGGGAAGTGGTGAAAGTTAGCTTTCACCAAGTTTCGCTAAGCTTTGGATGAACTTAATTTGATGGAGGATGGAAAAAATGAGGCAAGTCAGGCTTGAGATAGAATAATGAAGTCTAAAGGCAGTGGAGGTCTAGTGGTGGGCACCTTAGCCACTTTCCTCTGATAAGTGGCTCAAACATTTCACGAATGATACTTAAGTTCTGGCTAAAGTAGAACAAAATGGATGGACAGACTCAATATTTATCCTAAAGTATTGAAGGATAGCTTGAACAGCATTTCATCCTAGACTCTTTAATTCTGTAATTGGTCAATTGAAACTTGTGTCAGCACTTGCATTGTTTAAGAGTCATGGATATTTGTTTAATTCTTTAAGAATTGAAGTCCAATCAATCGACAAGTGCCGAAGCATAGTGAAATGACAAAACACAGGAAAGCAAAGCCACTTGAAAAGAGTCAAAGCATAGACAACAGCTGAGCCTCTGGATAGATGTTGATGTCAGGCCAAGATTTTCTGGAGATCAAAGCAATTTCAGTACCTAATTTAGGCTCCCAGCAGAGTTTCTATAGGCACTGGGGAGCACTGTATTGCTAAGGTTTGTCTAACCTGTACAGTTTTACAGAACCATCTTTCTTAGTCAGGGAAGGAACCACAGCATTTGCTGCACTGAATGTAAATTGGGGGTGGGGGAGGGGAAATCATGAATCCATAGCTCTGTAATTATTTGACTTCTTGTAGTGTATTTCTTAATTATATCCTGTGTTACTAAGTTATTATGACAGAAAATACAACAGAGATAACTCCACCATCAGCCAGGTTATTTAGCTAGTTATTTTTTGAGTCTGCATTTCCAGCATCCAGCAGATGTAACACTTGGAAGATCTTCATGTTGGTAGACACAGGCAATGATCTAACGGAAGGATATTCCCTGTAATATTATAAGTATATATAGTGAACCAAATCAAACATGATCTGTAAATCATATGGTCTTTCAGTGAAGCAATGTAAAATGTGTGTGTGTATATAATGAAACTGCAAGTGTAGAAGCTTTGTTTTTTTTGTCTACTTTCCAACAAAGTTTCTATGGAAAATCATCTAACTGATCTAATACAGGGTCTGTGTACTAATGCACAGATATCGCCTTAGCAGAACTGTTATTTTACTGGACTAATAATGCAGAATCTTGGACTAATAATGCAGTGGGTGTTAGATATTTCAACTAAAATTCCACCACAGAAACTGGGAATTTTAAATTCAGTTCATTAAATGAACTGGAACAAAAAAGCAAGTATCAGTATCAGTGCCCATGAAACCACTGTGCTGGTGTAAAAACCCATCTGGTTCACTAATGTCCTTCAGGGAAGGAAACTGTTGTCCAGACCAGGCCTGGTCCTATATGACTCTAGGCCCAAACAACAAGATTAAAAGCAATTAGAAATGAGTGATAAATATTGGCCATTTCAGAAACGCTCACATGCCTTAAAAGGAATTAAAAAGTGCTAATTGTTAAGAGACTTCTGTGAATTCTTGGAGGTAAACAGACACATTTTCACAGCTTTACCTTCAAGTCTATTTTGCAAAAATGGTGCCCCCTAGAGGGCAAAAAGCTATGAGATTCTCTAGGCAGAAACTCAATTGGTTCAGTTGATACAATCACCTTGGAAAGTCTTCCTTTACGAATAAAGTGAAGCTGGAGTTAGTAAAAGAGCAGTAGAAAACATTAGTCAGAAAACAAATCACCAAACACCCATGGTTTGTATTTACCCAATTTCCCCTCATCTGGTCAACCAGATAACTTTGGAACTGCATAAGGTCACCAAATCAATGTTTTTTTCCCCAAGTTTGGCTGTAATTCTAGACTTTATTACAGTTGTCTTGGACTTGGGCATCCAAATTGAATAGGTACAGCTGTGTAATGAAGGCATCCTGAGACACAAACCAATTATCCAGCAGCAGGAGTTTCCATGATGGCTACTGGATAATTTAAATTAAAATAAATAAATCTAGAATAGGAAATTGACAATAGAATTGGAACCATACCATCAAAGTGGTGAATTGTTACAAAATCCCATCTGGTTTACCGATGCTCTTCATGGAAGGACTTCTGTCATGTTTATCTGATTTGGCCCATAAGTGACTCCAGACCCATCAAAGTGGTTAACACTTAACTGCCTCCTCCGTTAGGAATGAACAGTAAATGTGGGGCTCACCAATGATGTGTACATCCCATGAACAAGAAAAAACACTTAATGCAACAGTGGAAATGTATTTTAGAGATCCTCCAACCATTATTTTGTGCCTGAGATCCCTAATCTTGTTGCACCTGTAAAGTCTGTAGGATGGTGAGCCCTCACCAACCCATAATTGTTGTTGTGTCATTGAATAAGGCACTGTATTGGCTTAAATATATCCTTCATTTCACAGTTGGCCCAAGGAGGTTCTGGGTTGTGATATGACTTGGTTTTTGTGCCAGCTGCATCTTCTGTATCATCCATAACTTTGTGAAGTGATTCTCTGTACTGTTTCCCCTCAATTAACAGGGCTCTCAGGTGGCTTCTGGTTCATAAACCAGTCATGCTGAATGCAGTGAGAAATTACTTCCTGTGTTCACTCCATCCAATATGACCTGCAAATCTTGCCCTCTCTTTTTGCAGTCCCATTATGGACAAAATAAATTGTACAGTTGGAGTAAACCAGAGGCTGATTAAAATAAGGAATCTGCTGATGCATGTACATAGGGGGTAAAGAATTGGAAGGTTATGTTCATAGGGTTAGATGATGTAAGATGAGAAGAGGGTCATGTTGAGAAGACAGCCACATTACCAAACAGTTTCTGTCCTGTGATGGATGTGTAATGTTAAGAAAACCACTCCATGTTATTTATATCAGCAAGTGGTTGTTTAGATAATTGAGGTCCACTTGTGCAGGCTACTTGGTTGCATGTTAGCTTAGCACTGACCACACAAGCGAGATTCTTAAAGGTACAGATTATAATTAAAAATATAATGGACCATTTAACTACCATTTAATGCACTGCCTGTTTACCTTGTACAAGTTCACTTCCATAATAGAGTAGATCTCTACCTCAAAGTCAGTGCTTAGAGTAGGACATTCCCTGAGTTTCCTCAGTGTCCAACAGGGCGTAGCACCCCTCTGCAAATTTACAAGATTGTAGGTTGAGGAATCAGACCAATGAGCCTGGGTCAGTTTAAACCCAATGCAAACACAGCAGTCCCCATTCAAATGAATGGGACAAGTCAGCTGCTGGGGGAAGAAATGTTTTTATTTTCCATTTGTTCTTTTTAATTGTTTTCAGTTTTTTTAAATTCATTTTTAATGCAAATGTGTTTGTCGTCATCAATTCTTTCAAACAATACTTTCATAAAACAGGTTCCGAGTGTTACTGAGTGTCTGTGAACATCAGCAATATTCAATGGCCCCAATAACACAAACAGTTGTGGAAGTTGGTGAGTTGGGGGTCTAAGCTGTTTTATGAGGGTAGCACTGAGGTACCCAGAGGAAGACTAAGCCAGGACACCACTCTGGAGCAAACAGTGTAAGTAATCAATGATTTAGGGCAATGGAAGACCTGCCCTGAAATCTTACAGCAAGTAAATCTCATTCGTCAGATTTCACATCCTATTGGAGGGAACAGTCAGTTGTTTCCTTTGGGTGGCAGTCCAAGATCAAGAAGTTAGAAATGGAAATTGTCAGCAAGAAGTTGCACATCATCATGACAAGGAAAGTAAGTCACCCAACTGCAAATCAGTTTCACCAAGTCAGTGATGTTCTTAGTGAAACAATGGCAGCTTTAATCCCCTCCATGAATTTTAATGTACTAGTACTGGATAGTTTGATTCATACATTTTTTTTGTCTTTATATGATCTTTCTGTGTACTAATTGGCTAAGTTATTTGCTTAAATGACACCTTTTGACCATTGAGAAATAATCCTTTATTTGAATGGCAATTGCTGATGTGAAGGGAAATATATTTCTGTGAACTAAGGAAATATTTCCTTCGTTCTTCAGTTCTGTTCAGGCCAATGTGTGCATGATATTGGGAAGCTCTTGCATGGGCTTACCTGTTAGACCACCCTAAAGCAATCTGGAAGAAAACTGAGGCATATTTAAATATAAAGAAATGAATGCAAGTAGGAATGGGACTGTGCTGGAAAGGGCCCAATCATTTTCCTGGAGTGGATGCTGAAGTATAATTTGTGTGTGATGTGGTAGAAATAGGAAGAAACAAAGTGATTGTTTGTAACTGGTTGAGTGGAAAATGAACTTACTTTGCTCATACTTATTCAGAGGTTGCTTTGTATATTGCCTTAACTGGTTGATGATTGATTGTGTACTTATTCTGTTCTGAATTAATCATGAAGTTTATCTTTGTCCTTTCCAATGATGTAGTTCCCTTTGTAGTTAATGTGGGTTATAATTTGTTTGTTACCCAATGTGGGTCAAGCCCAGTTACAGCAAGAACAGCTGCACTGCATCTGATGAGGCATTTGAAAATGGTTTTCTAACATTTTCAGGACATGGCAATGTTCTTGGAATGGAGGTCAGACCCCAGATGGCAGTGTACTGGTCCTAATGAAAGGCTCACTTTACCATGCCAAAGTAAATCAGAAGGGATCACTGATCCACCTCACATCTGTCTCTATAGAACATAGAACAATACAGCACAATACAGGCCCTTGGTAACTCCTTTGTGGTAGATCATGCTGTATCTTGATTCCATGTTCATATGTACAATAAAAGTGTAATATTTTTTTGTGGCCAACTCATGCATATGGTTTAAGAGTCATTTTGTTTAATTGCTTCAACTCCTCAAGAAAAGTGACCAGGCCCATGTTACAATCAGGAACCATCTAATTTAGTAAATATGCCTGAGAAAGGTGATGTTGAAACCCCAAGAGACAGGAAAGATGAGGTGCAATTTTGTCCCCAGTAGTATCAGACAGAGCATGATTTATCCACGCTTTGAATGAAACTGAATATTGGGAGGATTGAAACAGGTGGTCAATACAATCACACCCTATATTTTGTGTTAACGACTAAAGACCAACTTCTGTTTGTCAGGAAGCTCAAGCTGAAATTCAGTGGAAATAATTAGATGAGAACTTTTAGGACTGAAGGATCTCCTCTGTCATTATCAGGTGACTGGAGTGCCCTACTCATTTTGTGATGGTGTAGGAACCTGCAGCAGCTTATTGGCGGGTTGAAGCAAGAAACTCTCACCAGCTGAGCCACTGGATGGCGGCACAGAGCCAAGGAGATGTGTGGTCCATGGTTTTGATGGACCCACAGCAGAATGATTAAAAACCATAAGAACACACTTGTAATGACCTTCTAGTGCAGAAACAGCAGAAATCAATTAAATAAATAAAGCTCCTTCAATGTGAGAATCAACACATCTTACCTCGAGCTTACAGCAAAAAATTCCAAGCAATTGTTTCAAGAAAATTTTCTAAATCAAAACATGTCAGTTTGAAAGTGTTGAATATTTTCCATCTGAAAGGGTGGAGGTGGTAGAAACTCACCACATTTAAAAAGCACTCATGAGCACTTGATGAGCCTATTACCTCCAGAACAATAAAACAAGATCTGGGAAATCAGACTATTTGGCTGGCATGAACACAGTGATTGAAGCGAGCTCTTTCTGTGCTATACATTTCTATGCTATAACTTAAAGATTTCAAACTTCATGACTTGAACTACAGGCAGGAGGGTCATAGAGTCAGAGTGATATAGCATTCTATATGCTGTATTACTCTATGGCTCTATGACAGTGTCCTTTAGCACAACTCTTCTGTGCCAACTACAGTGCCTACCTGAGCTAGTTGCAGTTGTCTGCATTTGGTCTGTATCCTTCTAAAACTTTCGTGTCTGAATGTCTTTTAGATGTTGTAATTGTATCCACCTTTACCACTTCTGGCAGCTCATTCCATACAACTACCACCCTCTGTGTGAAAAACCTGCCTCTCAAGTCCTCTTTATACAATCTTTCCCCTCTCACCTTAAACCCTATGCCCTCAAGTTTTAGAGTCTCCTACCCTAGGAAGAAGGCTGTGACCATTCAATCTTTGCTCATGATTTTATATACCTCTATAAGGTCACCCCTCACCCTCCTGCTCTAGAGAAAACAGGCTCAGCCTATCCTTATAACTCAAGCTGACCAGTCCCCACAACATCCTCAAATCTTTTTTGCACCCTTTGCACATAATACTCCGTGCAGTTTCACCAGCATCTTGTATAGCTGTAACATGACATCCCAACTCTTATACTCAGTGCTCCAACTGATGAAGGCAAGTGTGCCAACTGCTTTCTTCACCACCCTGTCAATCTGTATCACCAGTTTCATGGAACTATGTACTAATACCCCAAGGTGTCTCTGATCTACAACACTCTCCAGGACCCTGCCATTTACTGTGAAAGTCCTGCCTGCTTTAAATGACCAAAGTGCACTTATCCAAGTTAACTTCCATCTTCCATTCCTTGGCCCACTTTCCCAGTTGATCCAAATCCTGTCATCTTCTTAGATAACCTTCTTCACTGTACACTACACCACCAATTTTGGTGTCATCCATAAACTTACTAACCATGTCACCTATATTTTCATCCAATAGTTAATATATCTCCTTAGGAAAACAAATCAAGTCATAATTCATGATGGTCATAAAACATCTTTAGTCTTAAAAGACAATGAAAGGCATGCTACTCAGACACAAATCTCCTGCAGCTATAGGCCCTGACAATGACCAAACAACAGTACCTCCACAGGGATCTCTGGTAAGGTGATGCTCTCATTAAATGCTCTCCATGTATTATCATATTAAGTAGCAAAGTAATCTTGAGCCACAAGGTTCTTGGAGCACATCAGCATTAACTGATTTGCAACTGCCCTGTGTCATTAAGTCTCACTCCAGCTAGATTGTATTATAACTATTTTATATGCAAAACCATTATGAATCACTCAATCTGCCTGGGTTGGCAAATGCAATGTGTGGCATGAACATATGCCAAATGTACGTCAGAGTGAGATTTACATAAAGCCAGCAAGAAAATGACAAAAATCAAAAAACTGCAGATGTTGGAACTCTGAAATATAAATAGAAAATGCTGGAAATGCTTAGTAGGTCAGGCAGCAATTATATAAAGAGAAACAGTATTGATAAAGGATCCTGAACCATTAACTATTTCTCTTTCCACAGATGTTGCTTGACCTACTAATGTTTACTGTTATAAAACTAGAAAATGCTGGAAAAGGACAACTGAGTCAAAGACAATCCTTTCCATCAAGCCTGGTAAAGTGTACAGTTGGGTCATCTTCCCACTGGAACCTTCTCAAAGCATTCTGTTTCCCATTGTCTGTTTGCAAGTCTCTACCCAAGGCAGGGTCCTTAAGATGTCAAAACAAAATACCTACCTATAGACAACAACTCTTGAACTCAGGAGATTGCAGGGCATTTACAACTAATGAAGAAGTTTTGTACTGTGGTGTCTGTCACAATAGAGCAGCCAATTTTGCACAGCAAGCTCCCACAAATAATTTGATAATGACCAGTTAATTTATTTTTAAAATTTAATTGAGGGAATCTAGCAATTTGGGGACAACTTCTCAGTGCACTACTTTGAATTAGATCGCACTACATTCTTTCAAAGAGGAGCTGAGGAGTTGTCTGTATGAGCAGGGCCATCAATTTAACATCTCATCCAAGAGACAGCACCATCTCTGACAGTGTAGCATTGGACTGTCTTCCTGGAACCTATGCTCAGATCTCAGGAGTTTGTAATCCACACTTTGCAATTCAAAAGCGAGTGCAACAAATGCTCAGATTGTTGCCACCTCTGTGCCTTTGCCACTGCAATATTGAGCCAGAAGGTCACATTTTGTGCTGTGAATATTCTATGATTTTTACCCTGAAGTGGGACCAGTGGAGCTGTGGCCCAAGTGTTCCATTGCCAGTATTGAAGATGGCACTCAGCCGAACTCACTGGATCGATAAATATTTTGCTGATTGGATCCACTCATTTCCAGATTGTAGCTTCTAAATACATGTTGTCTTGTAACTCTATCAGCTTCAAGTCAACATTGGAGTTGTTCTTCCCAACTGAAGGAAAGTGGGAGAAGGATCAATCTCTTCACCAACCACCACCACTTCTTGGCTATCTTAGAAGGCAGCAGATTAAGAGGGCAACTTGCAAAAAACATCATCCGGTATCTAGGGTCCACAGGCCAAGAGCCACCCACTCAGACTGACTTGAAGAGCAGTACCAGAGATAAGTGTTTTTTCAGTCTGCTGCTGAAAAGCTCAAGCCTTCCATCAGCAAGACCAGGTGCCTACTGGACAGAGTTAGCCATGCCTGTGGCCCTCAAGGTTCAGCTCAATCCTGAACATTCACACTGCTGCACTGAAATGGAGCACAGAGATCTTTCACACCCGGCTGAGTTACAGCATTAGTATAACATTGCATTGGAAAGGTAGCACTATATCTGACGCTATCTGCTATGAAAAACATTAGCCACATTAGAACTGCATTCACAGCTGTTTTTAGTGTCCATAAAGTGTGCATGATGTCACTGAATTTCTGGACCCCCAGGTGCTTTGCACGCTGCATTGCAATGCAAAGTACTGGCAAAAAGAAACCAAGTTACGTTTCTTAATATAGAAAGTACATTGTACTACTTTTTCCCCTTGTCTGCTGACTCCATTGTTTTTGTTAGTAAAATTGGTCTCAGTGGGAATACATCGTCCAGCCTTCGGTCCAAAAATATGGCTTTAATCAAGCATTCTGAATGATTTGTGTTACCTGAATCCATTTAACTGGGCAATCAGTCTGCTATAAAAAGAGCAGACACGTGGAGACAAAATGCACACATTTGGAAGATGTGGCTAGATTCTGGGAAACAAAGTACCTTACACTCAAAACACTGAGCCAAATGTTGTTTCCAAACATCATAAAATTCACTTCCCTTCATTAGGCAGGAACACTGACAGCACAAAATATTAGTGAGGTTACTGCATAGATTGCAATTTGAACATTATCTCCATAATTAAGGTAGCAAATCTAAATTGAAAACTATGTGCCCAGTTCTATTGTATCTGGGGAAAATTGCTTTGTCTGTATTTCATTTAAGTATGATGAAAGTAGGATGGGAAAAAAAATTAGTCATAATCCTGATGCTAATTTGCAAGTAATCTCTAACACATGAACACAAAGTGTGCATCAGATTTGAACCTGAACTCTATATGGTGGTTACACCCAAGGCATTTCTGTGCTGCTGAAACCCCCAAGTTTATCACAGTTTGGGAGTTTGATTGATGGGGCCCTCAGTGACCCATGAATTGAAGTGTCCTCAAGTAGTGTCAGCCCTGGAAAATGCAGTTCCTACTTCTCATCTTTGCAGACCCCATGCAGAGTGGATCAACATATGAACATGCAAGCACATGAATTAGGAGCCAGAGGAAGCCACTCTGCCCCTCATTCCTGTTCTGCCATTTAATGTTTATGGCTGATCTGACTGTCACCTCAGCATTTGTCTTCCCATAGTAATCTTTCATCTAATTCCATATCAAGTTTCTAGCTACCTCCATCTTAAAACTATTCAAAGACTTTGCCTCTACCACACTTTGAGAAGGCAGTTCCAAAGACTCAGAAGTTTCACCTTATCTCTGTATGAAGTGGGCAACCTCATTTTTAAAGTGACTAGTTCTAGATTCTCCAAAAGGAAGACATATCTTCTCTACATCCACCCTGTTAAGACCCTTCAGGATCTTCAATGTTTCAAGCAGGTCCCCTCTCACTCGTCCTAACTTCAGTGGCTACAACCTGTCCAAACTTTTCTTATAAAAGAATCTGACTATTTCAGTTATCAATCTCAAACCTTTTCTAAACTGCTTTCAACACATTAACATTTTTCCTTAAAGGAGACCAATACCTATACACAGTACTCCCAATGTAGTCATACCAATACCCTGTATAACTGAAGCATAATTTTTTCCTACTTTTGTATTAAATTTCCCTGGAAGTAAACAATGATATTCTCTTAGCTTTCCCAATTACTTTCAAATCAAGAAAGTAGAAATGTTTATCTTCCTTGGCTTCTTCTAATTCTAACTTCTCTTCCTGCAGGGTGGCCCTGGCAGAACCTGGACCCCACCTTTCCATTAAGGCCTACAGTTAAAATACTAGTCAGATCAGATGTTATCATTAGAATTTAATTTAGATATTTAAAAGTGGTGGCCCTCTCATTTGCTCAAAGTATCAAGGTAACATTGTGAATTGCCTGGGATATGGGTGAGTGAATCCCATGGACGATTTTAGCTTCCTTACTGCTCTGATCCTGCTGAGCAAGGGGTAAAAATCATCCCTTTAGATTCTAATCAAATGTCTCTTAGATGTTATAGGTGTCTAATGCTGTATTTTCTGATGTAATCTTACCATGTGGTTGCAAAATCAAGATTCTACTATATATGCTCTCCAGAATATGATACCCGACTTGAACATCTTGTCAGTTTTGGTGAGACATCAATTACACAGCAACAGAATTTTTGTTTCTGATCAGCAGAATGGAATTGAATTTTCAAATCAAATAAAAGGTGCAGCTATTACTATAGGCTTGTATAGAGCTACAGACTCCAGATAAATTTCTGTACATGTAGTTTGTATGCAATCATACAATTCATTTTGAAGGAAGCTTTTGGCATGCTAGCCTTCATCAGTCAGGGCATTTGGAATATTGCCACGCTTGGGGTAATTGTGTTCAGTTTTTGTCACACTGCTACAGCAAAGATGTTACTAAACTGGAAAGAGTGTAAAAAAGATTTACAAGGATGTTGCCAGGACTTGAGAGACTGAGTTGTAGGGATAGGTTGGACAGGCTAGGACTTTTTTTTTACTTGGAGCATAGGACTAAGAGGTGATGTTATAGAGGTGTATAAGAGGAGCATAGATAGGGTGAATGCACTGTCTTTTTCCCAGGATTGGGGTAATCAAGAACTAGAAGGCATAGGGTTAAGATTTAATAGGAACTTGAGGGGCAACTTTTATTATATGGCAAATGGTAGGAGCTTGGATGACATCTTGGTCAGCATGGACCAGTTGGGCCGAAGGGCCTGTTTCCATGCTGTATGACTGACTGAACAGAACAGCACTGGACAGGTCATTCAGCCCACAATGTTGTGCCAATCTTGATGCCGATTTACACTAAATGTCCTCCTCCTGCTAATCATCCATATCTCTCCATTCCTTTCATATTCATGTGTCTATCTAAAAGCCTTTTAAATCCCACCAGACTGCCTGATTCCACTCCTACCCCTGCTAACCCATTCCAGGCACCTACTGCTCTGTGTAAAAACTTGCCCCTCATGTCACCTTTAAACATCCCCCATCTAACCTTAAAACCATGTCCTCTGGCGTTTGACATTTCTACCTTGGGGAACAGATTCTGACTATCCACCCTATCTATGCCTCTCAGTTTTAAAAATCTCTATCAGGTCTCCCCTCAGCCTCTGACACCAAGGAGAACAATCCAAGTTTGTCCAACCCATCCTTTAGCTCATACCCTCTAATCTAGGCAGCCTCCTGGTGAACCTCTTCTGCACCCTTTCCACATCCTTCTTATAATGGGGCAACCAGAACTGCATTCAATACTCCAAGTGTGGTCAGACTAAAGTTTTATATGGCTGCAGCATGACTTCTTTACTCTTATACTAAACACCCCTACCAATGAAGGCAAGCATGCCATACACCTTCTTTACTATCTTATCTTCTTGCGTAGTCATTTTCAGTGAACTATGGACCTGCACCCCAAGATCCCTCTATACCTCAATTCTATTGGGACCTACCATTAACTGTATACTTTCTCCTTACATTTGACCCCCCCAAAGAGCAAAACCTTACACTTGCCTGGATTAAACTCCATCTGCCACTTCTCTGCCCATATTTGTAACTGATCTATATCCTGCTGTATTCTTTGATAGTCCTTTACACTGTACAGAACTTCACCAATCTTGGTGTCATCCACAAACTTGCTAATCCACCCATCTACATTTTCAAACAAATCATTGATATGTCACAAACAGAGGTCCCAGCACCAATCCTTGCAGAACACCACTGGTCATGGACCTCCAAGCCAGAATAACAGCCTTCCACCCCTACTCTATGTGCAAGCCAGTCCCAAATCCAGTCTTGCAATTCACCCTCGATCCCATGCATCTTTATCTTCTGAATCAACCTATGAGGGTCTTACTAAAGTCAATGTAGATAATGTCCACTGCCTTACCCTCGTCAGGTACCTTTGTCACCTCCTCAAAAAACTCAATCATTTGCAAGACATGACCTGCCCTGCACAAAGCCATGCTGTCTGCCTCCAAGCCAGCCATGTCTTTCCAAATGTGCACCAATCCTATCCCTCAGTATCCTATCCAATACCTTCCCTACTACTAATGTGAGGCTCACTGGCCTATAATTACCTGGATTATCTCTATTTCCCTTCTTGAACAAAGGCACAACATTTGCTGTTCTCCAGTCCTCCAGGACTTCGCCTGTGGCTTGTGATGACACAAAGATTCTTGTCAAAGCCTCAGCAATCTCCTCACTTGGTTGTTTCAATATTTTGCAATATGCCATCAGCCCTGGGGGACTTATCCACCTTAATGCTTTTCAGAAGACCCAGCACTACCACCTCCTTAATCTCAAAAGTCCCAGCACATTATCATGCCCCACTCTGTTTTCACTATCCTCCCATTTCTTCTCCTCAGTAAATACCGACACAAAGTACTCATTTAGTACCTCAGCCATTTGATCTGACTCAAGACACAAATTCCCTCCTTTATCGTTGAATGGATCTACCCTCTCCTTGGTTATCCTCTTTCTTAATACAATTATAAGATGCCTTGGGATTATCCTTGACCCGGCTCACCAAGGACATTTCATGGCCTCTTTTGACCTTCCTAATCACTTGCTTGAGCCCTTTCCTGCTATCTTTATATTGCACAAGGACCCAGTCTGATTTTAGTTTCCTAAACCTTACACATGCTTCCTTTTTCTTCCTGACTAAGTTTAGGAACTCTTGGCACATCCAAGCTTGCCTTTCCTTACCATCCTTGTCCTTACCAGAACATGCTGATCCTGAACTCTGATCAGCTGGTCTTTAAACAACTCCCACATGTCAGATGTGGACTTGTCTGACAGCAGCTGCTCCCAATCAACACCCCTTAGTTCCTGTCTTATCCTGTCATAATTTGACCTCCCCCAATTTAGTACCTTCCCGCAAGATCCAATTTTATCCTTGCTCATAACCATCTTAAAACATAATGAGTTGTGGTCACTATTCCCAAAATATCCACCCACCATCAGGTCTGTCACCTGGCCTGGCTCATTTCCAAAAACTAGTTCCAGTATGTTTTATCCTTTAGTTGGACTCTCCACGTACTGTTTCAAAAACCCTTCTTGGATGCATTGAAGAAATCCCACCCCATCTAAGCTTCTTGTTTGAAGGAAGTTCCAATCAATACGGGGGAATTTAAAGTCCCCCACTATGACAACCCTGTTGTTTCTGCACCTTTTCATAACCTGTCGACACATCTGCTCCTCCACCTCTCAATGGCTATTAGGAGGTCTATAGTATAATCCCATCAGCATAATTGCACCTATCCTACTTCTGAGCTCTAACCAAAATGCCTCTGTGGATGAGCCCTCCAATATATCCTCTGAGTACTGCTGTGACATTCTCCCTTATCAGTAGTGCAAACCCGCCACCTCTGCCACCCCCCTCTCGATCACATCTGAAACAACAAAACCCAGGAACATTGAGCTGCCGGTCTTGTCCCTTACACAGCCAGGTCTCTGTAATGGCAACAACATCATAATTTCACGTAGTGATTGAGGCTCTAAGTTCATCCTCCTTACCCATAATACTCTAGTGTTGAAATAAACATTTTTTTATGAACACAAGATCTTTATTAGTCACATGTACATCAAAACACACAGTGAAATGCATCTTTGCGTAGTGTATGCTGGGGGCAGCCCGCAAGTGTCGCCACATTCCCGGCACCAACATAGCATACCCGCAACTTCCTAACCTGCATGTCTTTGGACTGTGGGAGGAAGCCAGAGCACCCAGAGGAAACCCACGCAGTCACAGGGAGAACGTACACACTCCTTACAGACAGCAGCGGGAATTGAACCCAGGTTGCTGGCGCTGTAATAGCGTTACGCTAACTGCTACACTACCATTCCTGCCCGTCAGTCCCACAATGTTTATTAGCCTGCCTCTTGCTGTCCTTCCTTTCAGTCTCACTTGTCATACCATCTTTCTTGCCTTCAACCCTACCACCTGTTGCCTTGCCACTCTAGTTTAAACCCTCCTGAGTAGTGCCAGCAAACCTGTCAGCGAGGATATTGGTTCCCCTCCAGTTTGGAATGCAAACCATCTTGTTTGTACAGGTCCCACCTGCCCTGGAAGAGAGCCCAATGATCCATAAATCTGAAGCTCTCTGTTCTGCAGCAGCTCCATTGGCATGTATTGAACTACACTATGTATCTATTTCTCACCTCACTAGCACATGGCTTGGATAGTAATCCTGAGATTACAACCCTGGGAGTCCTGCTTTTTAACTTTCCACCTAGCTCCCTAAAATCATTTTGCAGGGCCTCATCTCTACTCCTGCCTATGTCATTGTTATGAATATGGACTATAGCCTCTGGTTCCTCACCATCTCCTCTCAGAATGTCCTGTATCCTTGACCCTGGCACCAGGAAGACAACACACCATTCTGGAGTCTCAATTTCAGCCACAGAAATGCCTATCTGTGACCCTTACTATCAAGTTCCCGATCACTATATCTGATTTCACCCTTCCATTCTTTGCCTCAGAGCCAGACACAATGCCACTGATCCAGCTACAGGTGGTGGCCTCTGAAAGGTCATCCCCCCAACAGTATCTAGAGGGGTATATCTGTTAGTGAGGGGAATGTCCCCAGGGGAACTCTGCTCTGTCTGCCTTCCCCCTTTACTTCTCCTGGTGGACACCCATCTATCTGTAGCCTGCACTTGAGGTGTGACCACCTCACTAAAACTCTCATCTATGACATTCTCAGATTCCCAGATGATCCTGAGTACATCCAGTTCCATTTCTTTCATCCAGTCTGTCAGGAGCTGCAGCTGGGTGCACTTCCCACAGATGTAGTTATCAGGACAACCATGAGGTTCCCTAGCTTCCCACATCTTGCAGGAGGAGCATTCTACTGCCCTGACTGCCATTTTATCTACACTGACAAAGGTCATGGATTAACAGGAAAATTAAAATCTTACCTGCTCCTCCTCGTTGAAGCCTCCCCACCCAAAGCCTCAGCTCCACACTCCTACATTGGCCACTCCAAAATGGCTGCTACAGTTGACTCTACCTTCTTTTTATTGGGAAAAATGTGTGGCAACTCAGCCAATCAGAAGCAACATTTTAAAAGCTGATAACTCCTCCCTCTGTTGCTCTGGTGGCTGCAACTGGAGAAAACAAGTTCTCAACTGAAAAAAACAATTTTTTCAAAAGCTGATAGATATTTCCAACTTGAGGTATTTCTATGTCTAGTTGGTGGAATACAAAATATGTGAAATGTTTGTCATGGTGAAACCTTTTCATAGACATCAGCTGTGGCTCAGTTGGTGGAGTTTTCATCTCTCGATAAGGAGGTTATGTCTTCAAGTGCTTCACTGGAGGCTTGAGTATAAAATTCTAAGCTGACTCCTCGATGCAGTTCTGAGGAAGTGTTGAACTCTTAAGAGCGCTGTGTTATTGGAGGCAAATTTAAGTTGACACCATTAATGTTCTCTCAGGTGACTATAAAAGATTCCATGGTATTATTTGGAAAAAGAACAAGGGACCCACTACTTGCATAGTAACTAATTGTTAAGTTGTGTTTCCCAACAGCTCTGAAGAGAGATGCCAGCTAACATCCAAGGCAATCCCTCAGCATATCTCAAGCTTCCCCACATAAGGGGTGAAAGACAGAGATCCATGGTGAGTAGCATGTCAGTACATTTGCCCATCCACTCTGCCGATGGATTTGTCATTGAGCCCAGCAGCAGAGTACTGAAGCACTGAAGTGAGCTTCTGGATACACTTTGCACCCAACCCTCAGCTTTACATTAGAAATGGCTGATCAATGAAAGTCAAACTCATGTATTTGAATGGAGTCACTGTCCTGTGCAGAAAAGTAAGTGCTTGAGTTACTTTATTTTGCTGTTGTTAATGCTTCTAATTATTTTGTTGCCATTTTAACACAGTTAATTACTTATTTTTATGCCTTTAAATCTTAATAATTTTAAAATATTGGAAGTTAAACCCACTTCAATAATTATTACTTATCTCCAAGTATCAGCCACATTTAAAAAAAGTTTGGGAATGTTTGGCAGCCAGTGAGCTGTCGAAGCCTGTCAGGGAATTCTGAGGGCAGGGTATTTGGAAATGTTGGCCCCCAGAATACTGAACTGCTGCCTGGACCCCACTCTGCCTGATGGGTGGGATACCTAGTCAGTGGGATACCTGGCAGGTGTCAAGTGATGGTCATTCAACTCTCCCCATCCAGAAAAATTGTGGATACATATGGAACACAGGCAGCAAGAACAGGCAGCACATCACTGAAAATAACAGATAATCATGTTGTTATTTCATTGCTGTCTGGAAATGCTTTGGCACAAGTTTCCTGTCACATTTGCTGCATTGTAACAATGACTATCATTTAGTAACTGTAAAGGACTTTGGGACATTCAGAAATAATTGCAGATCTATGATTATCATTGAGAAATCAAGTTGAACAGATACAAAAAATTTAAATGATAGGGCAAGTGAATGAGATCAATCATAAATGCAGTGAATGTCTCATTCTAAGGTTCATACCTTTACCCAAGATTTCAACAGGAGAAACTCTATATCAGTCCAGACACGTCAATAATTTGTGGCTCTAGAATTCCCACCTGACTGTTTGTCATATTGATGAATCTGTTACAAGCATTGATGCATTGTGTTATAAATTAACTCTGCAGGATTACAGAAATCAGATAACAATTTTCAAGATGTTTTGAAGCATGCTGTCCCAATCACTAATTCAGTAAATCCTTTTCTATTACCAAAACCTGTTTGGTATTTCACTGTTGATAAAGCTGTTTAAGTGAATTCATAGATAAGTTGAGATGTACGTTGCCATATGACAGTCTTCAATATAACTTCTACTGTATTCATTTCTTGGTTGGACGCAGAGCGGGGATATATTTGCCACTGGCCCACTTTAAGTTTGTTTTTTCTCTTACTTTGCCTTGAGCATGGGTTTTGGCTGTAATATCAGGGCTGATTGGACAGAGAGAGTGAGAGATGCAAATCCAGTGCCTTTGAAATACTACATCCAATTCAAGGGCAGCAGAAATTTTCAGCATGAATATGTGAGGCAGCACAAACTGGAAGGACTGCGAGATTCCTGGGTGCATCCATGGAGGTCTTTCCAGCAGAAGTCAGAACAAAGGAAGACTGTTGAACAATGAGGACAGGCAGCCTTTGAACTGGAGACACAAGAGACTATAGATGTTGGAATCTGGGGTAACTGGAGCCCCCGAATCTGGATCAGTCCTGATACAGAGTTTCGACCCAAAACTTTGACAATTCCTTTTCTCCCACAGATGCTTCTCTACATGCTGAGTTTCTTTAGCAGTTTGTTTACAGCCTCTGAATTGGATGGTGCCTTCCAAAAGGAGACAAGTGGTAGAAGCAGTGACTGCTCTGTCTCTGCCATCCCACTGGAGGAGGAAGTGCTGTAACTCAGAACTCTGATTCTGCTTCCATAGACGCTGCCTGAAGCTGTTGTGTATTTCCACCATTTTCTGTGTTTACTTCAGAATTCCAGCATCTGCAGCTTTATAATATTTTTCATTCTTAGAGAAATGATGGACCTTAAAAACACTTTGATACCAATATAACTAACACTGACTCCATCAATTATTGGAGCCTGCCCCTGTGCGGTTGTTAATCTTCAAGGATAATTAATGTCAAAGAACAATAAGACCACAGTACGAGCTATTTATGTGCCTTTGTTATTCTTTTCTTTCCCCTCAAAGGTGAAGTGGGCTGACCATAAGCAACCAAGGGAGAGCAAAGAGTTCCATTACTGAAAATACTGAATCCGTCAGAAGAGGACGATTCAAGAACGAAAGGCAGGGTTTAGAACAGATGTTAAGAGTAAAGGCAAAGTATGAGGAGGAAGCTGTTATCCCAAGCTCTGCTCATTCTTGATAGTCTCAGCATTACCTTCTTTCTCAAGATATGGCCTTACATCCTTTATATCTTCTCTGGTAAATATCAGCACAAGTGCAGTTCTTAGGGTTCATATCATAGGAAGAGTCTTGCAGAAAGAGACCGGGTCCAATGTCATTCCACCTCCTACTACTTCATCAACACCACTATTGTCTTACTTGTGCCAGCACCAATTTGGAGGATCACATATTGAGGTGCAAGGGTTGGCAGGCAACACTGATCATTAGATCAAGTCATTGGGAGGTGGAGGGACAAACAAGAAACTGCAGATGTTGGAACTCGGCAGCCACCATCAGGCAGGGGGTACAGAAGCCTGAGGTCCCACACCACCAGGTTCAAGAACAGCTACTTCCCTTCAACCATTCAGTTCTTGAACCAACCAGCACAACCCTAATCACTAGAGTTTAGCAACACCTTGACCTCTTCGATCATTTTGCACAAAAATGGACTTTGTTTTTTTAATTCTAAATGAATTAAAAAAGAATTTTTATTTCTTTCTTGTAAAAATTGTGTTTAATATATTTTAATTTATGCTTTTCTTGTGAATGCTGCTTATATGATGCTATGTGCCTGTGATGCTGCTGTCAGTCAGTTCTTCATTGCACCTGTGCATACATGTACTTGTGCAGATGATAATAAACTCGATTCTGACACTGACTCTGAAAATAAAAAATAGTCAGCCAGCATCTGTGTAGGGAGAAACAGAATCAGCATTTCACATCAACGACTGTTCATCAGAACTGGAAAAGTTGAATCGTGTTTGCCTGAAGAACCAAGGGATTCATTCCTCTCACATGATCAATCAAACAAACTATAATCAGAGAATGTGGGCCTCATGTGGAGGTGGTTTCCACAGGCAATGAGACACCCAGGAGGATTTCATTCCCTATACATGCAACACCAGGCATGGTAGGACATTTATGGAAAACTTGATCATTGTGAAATCTCTGTGGCACCAAGGTATCTCGAAGTGTTTCCAAAGATGCTAATCTACAAATAGTATTTTTAGAAAGGGTTAGGCACAGAAATAAATTGTTTGGATAGATTAGTTTCTTAAGCAGAGAATTAGAGGCAGCAGCTGTTAGGAATTTATTGTACTCCAGATTTTACTCCAGTTAAGGCATAAATCTATCCCAGAATGAGAGTTAACTAAATGGAGCAGAACTGCCCAAGCACTAAGCACTGAATAGGGATATGAAGAAACTTATTGTCAGTCATTTATGCAAATAAAGAACAGCAGGGCAATTTAAGTTCATCAAAGTGGCATTGACAAGTTGCCTGTGCATAGCTCTGAGTCAGAAGGGTTGGGTGTTCAGGCCCTACTCCAAAGCCTTGAGCACAAAAATCGAGCCTTTCACCTCAGTGCGGTGTTTAGGGAATGTGGGACTGTTGAAAATTCTATCCTTTGGATTGGGAATGAATCTCAGCCAACATCTGCTTTTTCTCAGGTGATGTAAACAACTTTTGGATGGGTACGAGAGTTAAGCAGCTGATGGTGTGGCCAAATTTTATCCATCAAACAATATCACCAATAAACAGGATGTTTCCATTAGTAGAAGAGTCTAGGATCCAAGGGCACAGCCTCAGAATAAAGGGATATCCCTTTAGAACTGAGATGAGAAGGAATTTCTTCAGCCAGAGGGTGGTGAATCTGTGGAATTCATTCCCACAGAGGCATTGGTTGTATTTAATGCAGAGGTTGATTGGCTCTTGATTGGTAAGGGGGTTAAGGGTTATGGGGAGAAGGCAGGAGAATGGGGCTGAAAAAAAAATCAGCCATGATTGAATGGCGGAGCAGACTCTGTGGGTCAAATGGCCTATATCTGCTCCTACATCTTATGGTCTTTTTAATATTGCCATTTCTGGGAACCCCTTGTGCACAAAATGACAGCAACATTTCCCACATTACAATGGTGGCTACAGTTCAAGGTAACTCACTGTTTATAAGGTGCTTTGGATGTCCTGAAAGTGATGCAGAAGGTACCTTATAAATGCAGATTTTTCTTTGTTGGTGCCAACATTCCACATACAACAATACTTTAAGTGGCCTATTATAGGGCAGCCAAATCACCTGCCTGCATGATGTTATCTTCATATAACAAATAAGCTCCTTTGTGCACCATATGACTCCAGTTGGAATATTGGGAGAACACTGGATAAAGAGTAACAAAAATGTATCTGTTAAAGTAATTTTGTGCAGCCAGAAGGATCAGGAATATTCCACAGAAAAACAATTGACCCTTTCTATTGTTGCTATTCTCTCGTCCCTCCTTCTCCCACCCAGCACCTCGAAGGTTGGGAGGTTGGGAGCCTGAATCCAGTCTGCTGCAGTGGGCACCTTTACAGTGGCTAGCTTCTGAATTCAATTTAAAGAGAGCATGGCCTTAAAATGTCTCTGACCTTGTTTCATGCATGGGTGAACAGGCAATGCAATTGAATGGACTGTTGCCCTAGAGCTAAAATCTACCCTGGGATTTTCCAGCTCACCACTCCAAATAACACAATCAGTCTGGCGTTATCAAGGTATCGACTGCAAAGCTTTCTGTATTGCCCTTGACATAGACTGTTGCGAGCACTTTGCAGCGGATGTACATTTCACATTACTTTCATGCTTAATTTTCCTCAGGGAGTCAACTTTGCGGCAGCTAATGCTTAACCACTGATATCGGCTATAATCCACTGAGTATTCAGATCTCATTTTCATTTTCATTATTGTATCTGATTTGCCTCCTTATTCACGACAACAAAGGATTAGGCCAGAAAACAGAAAATGCTAGGAAGACCTAGCAGATGACAGAGTAGGTGGAAAGAGAGATAACATTTCCTGATGACCTTTCACTAAAATAGGAAGAAGTTTGGGATGTAGTTTATTCTAGAAGCAAGTAGAGAAGTGAGGAAAAAAACAAAATGAAAGGTCTTTATTTCAGATTTCCAACATCTGTTTGTTTTTGGTTATTTTATTAATAATTGGGGCAGAGCAGCAGTGCAGCTCTTTGAGCTTACAGCTTGAGTGACCCAGGTCCAATCCTGACTGCTGGCACCTTCTGTGTGGTTTGCACATTCTCCCTGTGGCTGCATGAGTTTCCTCTCGGTGCTCCATTTTCATCCCACGTCTCAAAGAAACAAAGGTCAGTAGGTTAATTGGCTATTATGCATTGTCCCTAATGTGTAGGTGAGCTGCAGAATCTGAGAGGAGTTGGTGGGAATGTGGTGAGAATAAAAAGTGATTAGCCTAAGTGTGGTGTAAATGGATGTTTGATGGTCAATGTGGATTTAATTAACCAAAGGACCTATTTCCATGCTGTATGCTTCTATGATGCTTTGTATTTGTATTGGTTTATTATTGTCACTTGTATCGAGGTGCAGTGAAAAACTTGTCTTGCATACCGTTCGTACAGATCAATTCATTGTTATGTCTGTATGAATAGACCATTTACCTACTGAGTATGCACCAGAATCTTGGCCACTATAGAAGCATAAGAAATAAGCAGGAGTAGGCCATAAGACCCATCACACCTGCTTTGCCATTCAATATTTTCCTGTACTAATTGCATATTCTTTGATTCTCTTCATTTCCATCTCTATATCGATCTCTGTCTTTAAGGTGCTCAGCAACTGAGCCTCCACAGTCGTCGTGCTAGAGAAATCCAAAGAATCTCCACCCTCTGAGTGAAGAAATGTCTCCTCATTTCACTCCTAAATAGCCTAGACATTTTGAAATTGTAACCCTTGCAGACTTCTTAACCAGAGGAACTGTGCTCTCTGCATCCACCAAATCAGGCATTCTAAAATTTTGTATGTTTCATTATAGCCACTTCTCATTCTTCTAAGTGCTAGAGAATATGGTCTTAGCCTAATCAATCTCTCCTCATACGACAGACACACAATCCTAGAAACCAGTCTGGTGAACATTTATGACATTCCCTCCATAGCGAGTTTATCCTTTCTTAGGAAAAAAAGACTAGAATTGTACACAATATTCCAATGTTGGTCTCACTAAGGCCCTAGATAATTAAAACGGGACATTATCACTCTTGTATTCAGAACCTTCTTCAATACTGGCATGCCAGCTTACCATTCCTAATTGTCTGCTACACCTTTGAGTTAGCTTTCAGTGACTTATGTGCAAGAATACTCAGGTCTCTGAACATCAATGATTTCTAAACGCTCACCATTTATAAAGTACTCAGCAATTTTTCTACCAAAGTTAACATTCTCATTTTTATGTGGTACTCCATTAAGCTACATACACTTGAGATTATCAAAAACTGAATATAGTATTCCAAATGTTGGCCTTCCAATTGGTTATAACTTTCTGCTTTTACTCTGCATAGGAAGGAAATCATCCTCTGTTGAAAGCACCAAATGCAGAATATGGCAGTACTGAACTGCTTCCAAAATTCAGATCCATTGAAATCAATGGAAGTGATGCCCAACACCCCAATAATTTGTTCTTAAAACATTCTGTCAACACAGAAAGTGCTCATTTATCTACTGCACATGTATCATGTCTTTGTTGGGAAAATTAGGGTTATGTGGATGCCCAAATATGTCCCTCAAACAAACAAGATACTTTATTTCATCCACTCGACATTAAATTGCATGGAGCATTCAAGAAGAGTTTCCTGGACTGTTTCCTACAAATTTTTAGTGCAATGCTGTAGGTACAGATTTCTCATTAGGAACCAGACAGCAGCTGCCAGAACTCATTTTGCCTCAGACTGTTAACTGTCACAAGCAAGACATAGCCTTTCACCTTTCTCCTCTGCTGGATTTAAACTGGGCTCTCCAGAGATGATCATTGGTAATGGAAGCTACTCTGCTACTTAATTAAAAATTCATAGGAATCAAAAAAGAAAAAGAATATTCTTTCACTAAGAAAATGCAAACCTTTATCAGCATCAGTCTCCACTACTTTTGGGGAGACTTACTTACATGGCTTTATTGAGCAAGTGAAGCATATGTGTGTTATAGTTACTTGTTTGTCTGCACCATATTGGAAGGATTGTGCACATGATGAATATTTAATATGTATAATTACTTAAGAAACACATTACACTATACATGACTAAGTATTGGCATTCAGTTGAATTGTAACTGCTATATTGAAAGAGTGAAAGAATAAAGCAAGATAGACCACCTGGCATCAGCTTAGCCTTAGAATTTTAAAACAGTCCAATTAACCTTGCAAGATCTAACTCACAAACATCGGGGACTAGCGTCTAAAGTGGAAGAGCTATCCCAGAGACTAGAGAAACATCAGGGTGTTATAGCCATCTTCACAGGATCGGACCTAAGAGACAACATTTCGGATTCCTCTATCACAATCCTTGGGTACATCCTGACCCTCCAAGAGGAGTGGCACATTGATATACAGGTGGGAGGAAGTAACCATGGGAGTCTTCAATATTGACTCAAGACCCCAAGGAGTCTAATGGACTTAGGTCAAATATGGGCAAGGAAACCTCCTCCTGGTAATAACATAACCTCCCTCAGCTGAAGAACCAGTAACCCTCCACATTAATCAACACTTGGAAGATGCATTGAAAGTAACAAGGACACAAAATGTACTCTGGAAAGTGAATTTCAATATCCATCACCCAGAGTGGCTTGGTAGCCCCAGTGTTGACTAAGTTGGCTGAATACAAGAGGGTGTAGCTCTCCGACCGGTACTGTGGAAGGTTGTGAGTAAACCAACACAAGGGATAAACCTACCTGAAACAACCTCCCCAATCGACCTCTGGCACACAGAGGGTGGTGAATATTAGGAACGAGCTGCCAGAGGAGATTGTCGAGGCCGATGCTGTTACAATGTTCAAAAGGCATTTGGACAAGTATTTAGATAGGAGTAGAGGGATATGGGTTGAATGCAGGCAAATGGGATTATTGTAGATAGGCATCAGGAGAGTCATGAATGATTTCAGCTGTAAGGACACATTTCCATGGCATTCATTTCTATGATTCTAAGGGCGGCAGGTGCATGGGAACACAACCACCTCCAGGTTCCCCTCCAAAATGATTTGGAAATGTATCATCGGTCTGTCATCATCATTGGATCTAAATCCCTACCCAGGCATTGTATATGAGTCCCTTCACCAGAAAAACTGCAGCATTTCAAGAAGGTGGTTCACCAAACTTTCTCAAGGTAATTAGGGTAAGTAATAAACAGTAGCCTTGGCAGCAATTCCCACATCCCAAGAAAAGGAGTTAACAAAATGAATGAAAACCATCCAATTGACAGTAAGTGATTTTATTCTGCTACAAGAAATTTTTCTCTATCATCCTCAGTGGTTTTGTTCCTGAACAGAACTAATCTTTTTTTTTATTTTTAGTCTTGCTTTTTCATTGCAGATCTCTCATAAAATAATGGCTTTTTCTGCTGGCTTTTTCACTGTGGTGATCCATCTTTTTTTTCCAAGGCATCAAAATTATCTTATTACTTCACTGTATATAGATCAAGTGCCAGAGAATTTCACTTGCCCTGTCTCTTTCTGCAATGGTATTTCTACTTGCTCCCACCCCCCAGTAAAAACATTTAATTAAAATGCTATTTATGAAAAGGTCTACAACTTAGAAATGTCTCGCCTGAAGTGATTACTTCATAGTAGAGGCACTGCAAAAATGACTGCACTTCACTTTGAAAGCAGCTTTCAATGATAAATATCAGGCAGTTACATGATCTTGTGATTATTACTATTTTAAGATGCAAAGTGGGAAGAAAAGGCAATTCTTTTGCTGAGACTGCTGCAAAGCTCACAACACCCTAGCATAGAAAGTGGATTGCATAACACTATTATTTTTCTGTCCTACACAATTGAATTTAAATGAAGAAAAAATTATTCAGGAAGAAAAATTGTTGACTTACTGAAAGTTCCATGAAATCGGTGGATTTCCTTTCAGGTTGTTCATGCTTCTTTCCTGAGCTCCCAAGGTGTGCAGTTACAATGACCATCTGGACAGCACTTTAATGATTTAAGATCACTCAGATCGCAGGGTCCTGATGCAGGGTTTCAACCCGAAACATCGACAATTCCTTTCTCCCCACAGATGCTACTCGACCTGCTGATTTCCTCCAGTAGATTATTTGTAGCTCCAAGTAAATTCTTGACCATTTGTTTTAAAGAGACTTATATTATCATGAGCATTTGCTGTGCAGTTGAGAATATAAAACTATAAGGATATATTGGAGATATTGTCAATATCTTGAGATATCATTGGACTTAACATTGGGGTGTAGAAGGCATAAAACAAGGTATAACAGTTCTTAAAATTATGAAGGTTTATGATTGAATAAATAAGGAAAGATAGATTCTTCTGATTGAGGTGACAGTGATGTGAGATCTTTAGTCTGAAACTGTCACCATGATAGGTAATAAGGAGAGATTTCTACATGTAGCATCTCATTAAAATACAGTAGCTTAGAAACCAGATCACACTGCAACACGTTTTGTACGCTGCACCATTCAATTTCAATGAAAAATCAATTGTAAAGGAAAATCAAAGATTTACTGCGGAGTCTATGAATTTCCTTCCAGACTTTCCATGTGCTGGAGCACTAAAAGGAAAGCAGAAAATGGTGCAGTGCACACGAGCCGCCACTTCTGAAATGTTTGTCCGTATAGCTGTGGTCCCAGACAGTGCAGTGACCACAGAATGTTCCTGATCATTGAACCTTTCAACGTGGAGCAAAAGGAAGTTCTTTTGCTTCGAGGAGCAGGCTGAGTGGTGGATTTACTTTTGAATAGCTGAAGCATGTTATTGGCACTTTGGGACAAATGATCATCTGCACCATCAAGATTCTCTATAGTTCTAAATCAACACTTGTACAGAGTATGTGACTCTTGTTATTATATTCAGCAGGACTTTGTGCTTAATATCATTCCCATCTGAATAGTATACATAAAAGGCATTCCAATCACACAATAAACCTACTGAATGCAATCAGAGTGAATTTTGACATGGAAAATTTTGATGTAAACAATTTATGTTTATCTATAGAACCATAGAACCATAGAACAATACAGCACAATACAGGCCCTTCGGCCCACCATGTTGTGCCAACCTTCAAACCACACCTAAAACTGTCTAACCCCTTCTTCCCACATATCCCTCTAACTTAACTTCCTCCATATGCTTATCTAACAATCTCTTGAACTTGTCCAGTGTATCAGCCTCCATCACCACCCCAGGCAGCGCATTCCATGCACCAACCACTCTCTGGGTGAAAAACCTCCCTCTGACATCACCCTTGAACTTCCCACCCATTACGTTAAAGCCATGTCCTCTTGTTTTGAGCATTGGCGCCTTGGAAAAGAGGCATTGGCTGTCCACTCTATCTATTCCCCTCAATATCTTGTATACCTCTATCATGTCTCCCCTCATCATCCTTCTCTCCAATGAGAACAGCTCTAGCTCCTTTAGTCTCTCATCATAATCCATACTCTCTAATCCAGGCAGCATCCTGGTAAATCTCCTCTGCACCCTTTCCAATGCCTCCACATCCTTCCTATAATGAGGCAACCAGAACTGGACACAGTAATCTAAGTGTGACCTAACCAGACTTTTGTAAAGCTACGTCATCGCTTCGCGGCTCTTAAACTTGATCCCACGATTTATGAAAGCTAACATCCCATAAGCTTTCTTAACTACCCTACCCACCTGCGTGGCAACTTTCAATGATCTGTGGATATGAACCCCCAGATCCCTCTGCTCCTCTACATTGCCCAGAATCCTGCCATTTACCTTGTACTCCACCTTGGAATTTGTCCTTCCAAAGTGTACTACCTCACACTTCTCTGGATTGAATTCCATCTGCCACTTGTCAGCCCAGCTCTGCATCCTATCAATATCCCTCTGCAAGCTTCTACAGCCCTCCACACTATCCACAACACTACCGATCTTTGTGTCATCTGCAAACTTGCTAATCCACCATTCCACCCCCTCATCTAAGTCATTAATAAATATCACAAAAAGTAGAGGTCCCAGAATCGATCCCTGCTGGACACCACTAGACACAGCCCTCCAATCCGAAAGCACTCCCTCCACCACAACCCTCTGCTTTCTACAGGCAAGCCAATTTTGAATCCACACGGCCAAGCTTCCTCGGATCCCTTTGCCTCTGACCTTCTGAAGAAGCTTACCATGTGGAACCTTGTCAAACGCCTTACTAAAATCCATGTAGACCACACCCACTGCACTACCCTCATCAATCTTCCTGGTCACCTCCTCAAAGAACCCTATCAGGTTTGTGAGGCAAGATCTTCCCTTCACAAAGCCATGCTGGCTGTCCCTAATCAGTCCATGTTTCTCCAAATGCTCATAGATCCTATCTCTTAGAATCCTTTCCAACAGCTTACCCACCACAGACGTAAGGCTCACCGGTCTGTAATTCCCTGGACTATCCCTACTACCTTTTTTGAATAGAAAACCACAAACTCCATTTCCATTTTAACTGTATGAACTAGTATCTAGAAGACCATAGGATTTACATTGGATATATAGTACAGAGATTCGCTCTATCCGGTCATTGCTGGGGAGTCTCCTCCTGTCTTCCTGCATCTAAATCTATCAGCATAAGTCTCTATCCCCTTACCCTTCATATGCTTGTCCAGCTTCCTTTTAAATGCATCTCCACTATTCACTGCAGTTTCTCCCTAGGGTTCACATTCCAACCATCCTTTCAGTAACAGAGATTCTGTTCTTTTATAGGACTTTCTCATAATGACGTCCTCTGGTTATGCACTTCTCCATATGTGGAAAAATGTTCACTGCATTCAACCCTTTTCATGATTTTAAAAACTTCTATAAGGTCACCCCACAGCATTCTTTTCAATAAAGAATTCTACTCTGTTCTTCCTTTTCAGAGATCAGAAATGTAAGGACATATTTATGATCTTCTCCTAGTTAGTCTTCCTTATAACCTCCCCAGTAACTCAATATCCTTTATGCATTTTGGTAACAAAAGCTGTACACAGCATCCTTAGGGTGGCCACATCAAGGTTTGGTTCAAGTTTGGCGTAATTTCCTTTAAGATCTTATCCCCTCAGAAGTAAACCCAGATGTTTAGTTTGTTTTTACGATGGCTTTAGTAGCTGTTTAGTGATTGGTGTATTTGTACTGCCAGATCTCTTTGTTCCTCTACCTCACTTAGACTTGCACCTTCCAAGTAACATGACCTCCCTGTTCTTCTGACCAAAAGTACTACCTCATATTTATCTTTGTTAAACATTTACCAATTATTTGCCCATTCTGCAAGTTTATTAATTTCCCCAATAATTTTGCAATATCCTTTCACTAAATGGACAAAAACAAAATCAAAAAGCAGAAGATTCTGAAAAGTAACAAAAAGACTTACAAAGCAGAACCTGAGGGGGATAAGAACACAGCCAGTTATTTACACTCAATCTGACTCAAATCTTGTGTCTGCCTCTTACCAGAAGCCCTTTGGTCACCTTTTGCAGTAAAGTGGATCAGTCACCAAATAGGCCAGAAGCAGCAGAAACTAAGGCTGCACCCACTAACAGCTTCATGACAGCTCATGCAATCAAAGGCCTTTTCTATTGTTTTTAAATGTCTCTGATGATTACATTTAAAGACTGCTTTAAAACATTTAAATTGAAAAAGTAAAAAATATTAATTAAAAAAATAAATTTATTTTGAACTACATTCAACTCTTGTAAATTAATTCAAATCAAGCATTAATTACCATTTTGTTTATTTATTTTATGTAAGTTATTGACCCTATTCAGGGGAATAGGGCCATAGTGAGTCTAAGGACAGAGCAAGAGTTAGATGCATCCATAGCTACCTCCAGTAAATTCCATACTTCCAAGTTTCAACTGCACTAGTGTGGAGTTCGGGAATACACTAACACATATTGCAGTTCCTCAGTGGTTCTCTGCAAGACCATCAGATGAAGAGAAGTACGATCCAGCTCAACAAGCTGAAAATTAGAGATGAAGCAAATATTGGAGTGGAGAAGGTAGAGGTTTTGCGGTAGGAAAGGAAAAGGTAGTTGGCAGGATTGAACAAATGGTATAGTCCATGAGAAGATGGAGAACAGGAGTGTTTAAATTACAGAAGTGACGGTTCAAGGTAAAAAGGATGATAACAAGAAAGAATCAAAAGTTGGTTTCAGAGGAAGTGAATCAGAGTTATCGAATAATTGATTTGTATGCACTCTGTACTAACTCAATGTAACTGCACTGTGTAATGAATTGACCTGTATGATCGGTATGCAAGACAAGTTTTTCACTGTACCTCAGTACAAGTGACAATAATAGACCAATACCAATACCACTTGCATCCCATTATCTACCTAACACTACTTCAGTCTCTCAGTCATTGTCCAGTAGATTTCAACATTTTGTGCTCACCCCAGTCCTTTTTAAACGTAATGGGGGTTTTGGGTATCTGCAACCACATCTGGATGAAAAAACTTTTCAACTCTTCTCTATGGACTGTGCTAGTGTGGAGTTCTGGAATACACTGACACACGTTGCAGTCCAAATGAAGGGTCTCGAACCAAAATGTTGGCTGTCCATTTCCCTCCACAGATGCTGCCTAGCCCGCTGAGTTCCTCCAGCATGTTGTGTGTTGCTCCAGATTCCAGCATTTATGCTCAATCAATGCCTCTTGGTTATTGACCTCTCTGTAAAGGGAAATAGATTCTTCCAAATTATTTTCACATTATTTTATAAACTTTCAGTTTCCAAACAAGTAAATCTTCCTTTACCCTGCTTTAGCCCCAGTAAACACAAACTTATCAACCTTTCCTCATAGCGAACATACTCTAGTGTTGATAACACTCGGTGGCATAGTGCTCAGGGTGGCATAATGTTGCAGCTAGTAGAGCCACTGCTTCACAACTACAGTGACTGGGTTCAATCCTGACCTTTGGTGCGGAGGTCTGTGTGGAGTATGCAAGTTCTATGACCACATAAATTTCTGCCCACATACCAAAGACACATGGGTTTGTAACTTAATTGGACACTGTAAATTGTCCCTTGTGTATATCAGATGGGGACAACAAAACAGGTTAGGGTAGGATTAATGTAAAATGGGTGTTTAATGGTCGAAGCATGCTTAGTGGGCCAAAGTGGCTGCTTTTGTATTGTATGACTTTAAAACATTCTGTAAACCTTTTCTATTTAAATGCTTGCATCGTAATGCAGAAAGGGAAGGTAGGGTAGAAAATCTGGAAAAAAAAAGTTAAAAACCCCAGGAATGTCGTAGAATCAAACCAAGTGGCACCACCTCAGCAGCTCTGTACCAACAAGTGATCACCACCCCAACCAATCCGACACCGCCTCCACTCAACATTTCAGCCCTGGTCACTCTCCATGACCAACACAGCTAGTGGTTAAGATTAAAATATGTTGAGTTTCTCTTTATCATTCCATCATGGAAATGATACTGAATCCATAGAAAATATACGGCATGGATTTCTTGGCATCCTAGTAACATGTTATGTTGAGGGACATCATGTTGAGGAAATTCTACCTTATTCACGATAGCAGGGAAAGTATTTTTTTAAAAGTTAATAGTGAAAGCTCACTTCCAACGGGCAATTGGTCAGTAACATAGTGGAAATTGAGGACTAATTATAAATCATAAAGGAACAGGCTAAGAGATAAATGCCAAAGGCATTTATCGGTTGCATTATCACTACTGAAGCCAAGTCAATATTTTTTTTTAATGAGTAAGTCTGATCACAGTTTGAAGAAGAAAAGTATACAAAGGAAAAATAGGGAGATGAACTTGAGTAGAAGGATGTGATGTGGAACGAACACATTGGCCTATCTGACACTTTCCAAAATAACGGTTCTACGATGGTGTAATTATAATGCTCTCATTAACAAGGAATTCAATGACGCTTCTGCCACATGTGATTTGCATCATGTTGTTTAGCTGAAGGAGGAAGAAGTATTTTCTGAAGACTAATTTAACAAAATAAATGAGAGATATGGCTATATAAGGACTTATCAGCTTCACTCTTGTTATTGAAATCCTGTGAAGGTTACCATACTCAGAAGGCAACTTTGTTAAATTCTTAATTAATTTGTCTCTCTGGCCAGAATAGATCTGTGGGAGAGAGCAAAGGAGACTTAAGGGAAATAATGAAAAGAGCTTTAATAAACCAGCATATTGCAAGCTGAAAAATGAGAATTGGAAACCAGGAAAAATGGCTCAGTAAATTAATGAAAAAGTATATCATTGGTCAATGTAATAGAAGTTAATAGAAATCATTTATCTCTCCAGCAAGCTCATTAGCATAGGACACTTCTCTTAATTGTGTTAACTGAACCGGACGTGATACTTTCTGGGAAATATCTGGTGGTTCGTATATCTTAGCCAGCGAAAGCCGTAAAGTGCTTACTTTAAAAGACTTAGAAATGGATTGCAATTAGCTTTGGGAGTTTGCCTTGGATTCTCATTGACTTTATTTCACAGGGAATTTGCAATAATTAGAGCTTTGCCTAATTTGAGTTCTTTCATTCATGACACATCCTTCAAGTTTATTTGGTGTCAATGGCAGTGACTATAACCCCATACTTACCTTATAATTTAAATCTGGAAAGTAATTAAGTGTCACCAAAGGTGACAGGATTGAATGTTTTTTGTTAGAACACATGAAGTCTCAGCTGGGTTATTGATCCCAACACAGCTCAGAATATTTTGGTTTCTTCTCTCTGGTTACTGGTAAGCCTTGTTAATTAAAGAAGTTGTAGGAAGGCAAGTCCAATTAAGAACCACAATTAATTTTGCTTTGCTTCAAAGAGAGAAGTGATTTGGTTGTGAGATTAGACATTCTTTTCAGAGACTGGAGCTAAGGGGCACAGTTGCTTGCTGTATAGAATCATTCATCATGGTGCAGAGTAAAGTGCATCTTTTATTAAATTCAGCTGGTGGCACAAAAATGTGTACATCCTAATATTATTCATCTGAGTAAACTATTACAATTAGCAGCCTGCTCCATTGCAACTTTGGGAGGACCAAGCCCATCACAGTCAGCCCCTGAACCTTGACAACTGGTTCAATTTCAGTTGCTGATCGCAGCAGTCTAACTAGTTCTAGAGTTGAATGGGAAATCCTGTATATGTTTGGTGCATCATCCTATCTCAATCCCACTGCTACTGAAATGATGAATAAGAATAAAATTGGCATTAAAATATTCAACAAATATATTGATGAGTAAACAATGGCAACTATTTTTTTGCCATATAGTGAACCTGGTTACATGGTAGTCTCAGTGGAGGTAATTGTGGTGTAGCCATGGCAAAGAATCTTTACATCATTGTATATGCCCCTTGAATCAAAATCAAGACCAGATCTAATGAAGCATGGTCTTCTATTTCAGAGTTACTTTGACCTGAACACCTAATTTACAGGCTTTATATTAGTGCAAAGACAAAATTGCTTCATAGCTGTGCTAGATTTGTATCCCAAATGTATGGCCAAATCTTTGCTGTATAATGTCACTCCCATGTGCAACAGAGCTTTAGAAGGTAAAAAGTCCAAGTAAAAGAATGCAGGATTAACTCAGCAGAGACCTATTATTGGATTTGTGAGTACAGAGGAAGATATTGAAAGCACTGCAATTTATTTCATTGATGGGTGGAATACTTTTATGTGCATTAGAACAGTAAAGATAATAGTCATGTTGTGGAGAGCAATGTGTAATTATTCTTTGGATCTCTGTGCTTTGAACACAAAGGAGAGTCTACAATTTTATTACAGGCTATTACTGGTAGATAGGGTTCATACAAGAAGCTGAATGCACACTAAGTGCAATCAAATGGTAATTTTATCTGTTGGTGAGAAGATGATTCTCTGCAGAACACTTGGACAAAACTTTGGTTGATGCATACTTTTGTAGTCAACCAGTATGTCCGATATAACATGTGTTGTGCAATTATCTTGTTTGTATTTAGTTGTTTTGTGTCCCCTTGCACAATATAAACCTACCTAGTACTTGCAACATCTCAGCATAGCAGTTACATCTATGTTATTGATGTCCTTTAGAAAAGGAAAACTAGACATGCTTTTCTGATCCATCATATCTATGGGTCCTGCCCTATATCAACATAAGTATCCTTAAGTGTCCTCTGATGTAGTCTCATAGGTCACCAGTTGTTATCAAAAAGGAAGCCCTCACCATGCTCTGAGGGCAACTATAATTGTGTAATAGGCTAACCATTCTCACCTCCATCTTGCTGTTCAGAAAGGAAACATCATCTATCGGCCTTTCAATGTCTAGAGCATCTTGAATATCCACTTTGACAGCCAGACAGCAAGACCATCAGAGTACTGAGGGTGCAGGGCCTCAGCAGTACACCACCTGAGGCTTAATCACCATCCAGGCCTTGCTCCATCTCACTGCCTGACTCCAGGATTGAGAGACCCAGAACACCTGGAGTCATGCATCCATACCGGGTAGTACAGGCATGTGGAGTGTACAAGGCATGAATCTAGGCAGTGGACCATTCACATGGAACTTGGCCCTATAAACATCTGCCTTGGCAGCAATGCACAAAATTCTAGATTTTTTTTTCTAGATATCAGTATTTTGCAGGCGTAAGTGTTACCAGCAAGCACTGCAATGTCAGTAGCTAAGTTTATGGCTTTGTAATTGCTTAGCTAATAATATTAGAAAATGTCTATAAATTTGCTTTGCTTCCTACACTGAGGCTACTGCAACTGTTGGTCCATCTTAGATGTTGCAACAACCCTCCATCACTCTGCCCTGTGCTTGGCTAATGTTGGATTAAGTTTCAGCCAATCAGCTGTGAGTTTAATTGACCTGCTTTTTAAAATAGGTTATTCTTCTTCACAGAGTGTGATCTGCTCTTAATGGATGAATGTTGGCCTACAGACCACATAACAAACCTGCTTCACACATTAACCCTTTGACACTTCATGAATTTAAGTGTCCATGTACCATCATGTATGTCTACCATGTACCATCAAGGCTAGCCTAGGTCAGTTGCTGACAATCTGACCATAGAAAAGGCAGTGCTGGTTAACAAGGCAACATAGACCTTGCTGACAGTGGCTTGCTGCACAACAAATGCCAATATAAACAGAATCCCAATCTAAATCAGCAGCAAAAGATTAGCATAGCTATCTGCAAAAAGATATGTGTCTAAAGGGCACATTTACAATTTCAGGATTAAAAAAAGGATACCATTCACCTAAATTTCACCTTTTTTTTGGGAATTATTTAATCCAAATTTTATTAGTGTACATGAAACATCTCACTGGTTATCATTATAAAACAGACATCCAGTCAGGTAGAGATGCATGGGGAATCAAAAGAAATGATACCACCTTTAAGTTAACTGGAAATTGCATGCTTTCATGGCCAGATATTTCTGCAAATCTGTTCCAGCATCATCTTACTGTGCTGTGAATGCTTAAAGCTTCAGAATAGTTCTGTTGCTATAGGTATGCGGGTGTAGGTTGGTGGGGACATGGTGTTATTTCTGATAATAGTGGTTCATAATACAACATGGAAACTGTTTCATTTTGGAAATAAAGGTGAATTTTGCAGTCCCTAAAGCTTAATAAAAGGGATGAAAGTAATTTTATGATGTTTTATTCACTAAGTAACCACTGTGTTAATGATTTCTTCCTTCTGCATAACAGATTAAGTAAAGATATTGGAACAAACTATGTTTTTAATTGTTAACAACTGTTAAAGATCTCAAATAATGATGAAATTCTGCAGTGTTATATAGTTGCTTATCTGAACAAGAAGTGACTGTCTATTTTACCAGTCTTCACACCAGTGAGTTGCACACACTCTTAGAGAGATCATCTGACTGAAAGCAACATAACCAAATGTATGAGCTAAGAATGGAAACATAAAGGTTGTTGGCAGCTGCACCCTGATCAAAATCACAGACTGTGATTGCACAAGCCCCACATAGATTGTGTAATGTAATAACGCAAAAAATATTGCATTTATTTAGCAACTGAAGGAAGGCATAAAACACGACATTGTGTCAAATGATGGAAATTTTCAGAAGAATGACAAAGTCTGGAAGACAAACAGTTGAGGTTTGGTGAGAAACAATAGAGAATAAAAAGTCATTAGGAAGTGTGATAAACAAAGAAACAGGAATTACAAAAGGCTAAATTCAGAGGAACAAAGGATTTGGGTTTGGCAGGAAGAATGGATGAGATGACAAAAAGAACAGGACTGATTGGCATGTTGTACTTGGTTTGGGATGGTATACTAGCACCAACAAATGTGATCAAAATTTATGGTGAGTGAAGCACATGAAGCCAGCCAAAAAAGCATTAGACTTATTGAGTCTGACCTAAAATGAGGCATCAGGTGGAGGTGTGCAATGTTACAGAGCTGGAAAGTTAGGCATTCTCATTAGGGTGTCAGCAACTTAGTTTATGTAAGGCAATGTAGCAAGGTTGTGAACAATCTGGTTCAACCTGAAATGTAGCCTGGGAGAAATATATTTGCGAATAGGGTGGACAATTACTTTGAAAATTACAATTCATTCAAACCTAGATGTCAACACACACTCTGATAGAGGATAAATCATAGAGGCATGGAACAATGGAACTGTCGGATAAGTGGTTGAGATGTTAAACTGGGTGCCGCCACAATCTGAAAAACCATAAACTCGATATTTAGTCAATATTTATCTGTTCCTTACAAGTACTTATATTATTTAGTCACTTAAACTTCTAAGTTTTTACACAAGTTGTATTTAAGTCATATACCTAAGGTGTCCTCAATCAACTTATAAATTTCTAAATACTTATCCTACATCTGATTATAGGTTGAAAACAGCTTCAACTTATTTATTAAATCAAAACTGTCCTTTCTTCAAATCTCTTCCAAATGATCTCCATTCTGAAGAGAACACTATAGCTTTTCAGACTCTCCATACACCTGAAGGGCTTCAACTCTGTTATTATACTTGTACATCTCTTTCTCATGGACCTATAGTGCTTAAAATTGAAGACCATGATCTAGTTGAAGTTTGGCTTGTAGATTTGTAGAGGTTTATCATGGCTTTCTTATTTTTAGATTCTGAGTACTGGATTATAATTTCAAGACTGGTTGGGTGATGGTGGTTTAGGGGAGGACTATGAGGTAGGTTGAATCCAGCAGCAATTGAAATCAGAAATTCAGTGCAGTGTATCTGTCAGTGGATTTTTAATCTAGACACAGAATTACCTTAACGTTCCTTGGTTTCCTGGTCAGACGCTCAAGATATGATATTAAATCCAGCATTGAAAGATATACTCCAATACCAGTTGAAGAACTTGGGAATCACACATGGGAGAATGGAGTCAAGAAGGTCAAAAGCTGAACTTTGGTTCTGTGATGTCTCCCTGGATGTGCTGTTGGAGGCATTGAGCACCTGGAGTGATGCATTTGTGTTGGAAAGCTGCAGCACGTTAGTTCACCAAAGGCATAATTGAAGATAACGTAGAAGGTCAACAGCAAGAAAGTGGTGCCACCCAGGAAAAGGGGTGTGGTGCTGGAGGACTGGAGGGTAGCTCATGTTGTTCCGTTGTTTAAAAAAGGATCTAAAAGTAAACCAGGTAATTACAGGCTGGTGATCCTGACATCAGTAGTAGGTAAATTATTGGAAGGTGTTCTGAGAGATCGGATATACAAGTATTTGGACAGCCAAGGGCTGATTAAGGATAGTCAACATGGCTTTGTGTGTGGTAGATTGTGTTTAATGAATTTTGTAGAGTTTTTCGAGGAGGTTACCAAGAAAGTAGATGAAGGAAAGGCTGTGGATGTTGTCTACATGGACTTTAGTAAGGCCTTTGACAAGGTCCCACATGGGAGGTTAGTTCAGAAGGTTCAGATACTAGGTATCCATGGAGAGGTTGTAAACTGGATTCGAAATTGGCTGTGTAGGAGAAGACAGAGAGTGGTAGTGGATGATTGTTTCTCAGACTGGAGGCCTGTGACTAGTGTTGTGCCTCAGGGATCTGTGCTAGGACCATTATTGTTTGTTGTCTATATCAATGATCTAGATGTTAATGTGGTAAATTGGATCAGCAAGTTTGCTGATGACACTAAGATTGGAGGCATTGTGGACAGCGAGGAAGGCTTTCAAAGCTTGCAGAGGGATCTGGACCAACTGGAATAATGGGCCAGAAAATGGCAGATGGAATTTAATGCAGACAAGTGTGAGGTGTTGCATTTTGGAAGGACAAATCAAGGTAGGACATTCACAGTAAATGGTAGGGCACTGAGGAGTGCGGAGGAACAAAGGGATCTGGGAGTTCAGATACATAATTCCCTGAAAGTGGCGTCACAGGTAGACAGGGTTGTAAAGAAGGCTTTTGGCATCCTGGCATTCATAAAGTAAAGTATTGGCTATAGGAGTTGGGATGTTATGGTGAGGTTGTATAAGACATTGGTGAGGCCAAATTTGGAGTATTGTGTGCAGTTCTGGTCACCTAACTATAGGAAGGATATCAGTAAGATTGAAAGAGTGCAGAGAAGATTTACTAGAATGTTGCCAGGTCTTCAGGAGTTGAGTTACAGGGAAAGATAGAACTGGTTAGGACTTTATTCCTTGGAGCATAGAAGAATGAGGGGAGATTTGATAGAGGTTTACAAAATTATGAGTGGTATAGACAGAGTAAATGAGAGTAGGCTCTTTCCACTTGGATTAGGTGAGATAAGTACAAGAGGACATGTCTTTAGGGTGAAAGGGAAAAGGTTTAGGAGGAACATTAGGGGGAACTTCACTCAAAGAGTGGTGGGAGTGTGGTACGAGCTGCCATCTGACGTGGTAAATGTGGCTCACTCTTAAGCTTTAAGAATAAATTGGATAGATACATGGATGGGAGAGGTCTGGAGGGTTATGGACTGGGTGCAGGTCAATGGGACTAGCGGAATTGAACCTTTGCCCTAATGCAATATTGTAGTAAATTTGAACAAGAATAATTTATGCCAAATTAGTAAAAGTTATGATTTTATTTAAACATAAGTGAGACTTAATGAGTAACAGTTCACCAGGTGCAATTAGGATTTATATTACTGATAAATGTCATTTGGGTAAAATGTGTGGTAGGTTCCCCAATCAAAAGTGGCACAGTGATGCTGCTGGTAATACTGCTGCTTCACTACTCCACTGATCCAGGTTTGATTCTGTCTTCTGGTGTTGTCTGGGTAGAGATTGCATGTTCTCCCTGTGACTGCATGGGTTTCCTCTGGGTGCTCTGGTTTTCTCCAATATCCCAAAGATGTGTTAACAGGCTACTGTAAATTACCCCTAGTGGAGGTGGGTGGTAGGAGAATCGTAGTTGATGGGCATGTAAAGAGAATAGGTTACAGGGAAATAATTGGGAAAATTGAATTGTTAGGAATGCCAGCATAGACACAAGAGGCCAAATGGCCTTCTTATCTGACAGAAAGTATGTAATATATTTTTTCTGCACCTGGTTGCAATGTCTCTTTATGTTTTACACTGACAATTACCCAACCTCCTGGTTTAGACTTCAAACACAAGAGGTATTTATCCAAATGTATGTGTAACAAGCCTGTGATCAGCACAATCCTTAGGCTTCTCTTGTCTACATTTTAGTCTCAACACAACCTTTCTCTGTGCAAATTTTCATTGCTGATGATTAAAGTCCTTGAAGATATCAAGAGTTTTGACTTCATCAACTGATCTTACCGGCATTGCATTGTTACGAGCTTCCTTCTACTCAATATCCCACTATGCCCTTCTTCCTCAGCAACACACACAAAAAGTGCTGGAGGAAGTCAGCAGGTCAGGCAGCATCTATGGAGGGAAATAAACAGTTGACATTTTGACCCGAAGCATCAGCTGTTTATTTCCCTCCATAGTTGCTGCCTGACCTGCTGAGTTCATCCAGCACTTTTTGTGTGTGTTGCTCCAGATTCCAGCATCTGCAGAATCTCTTATGTTTCCCTTCTTCCTCATTGATGCATCAAGCTTCTCCTTAAGTACTTAAAATGATCTCTGCACATGGAAATATTGAAGCATCGAGATCCATAATCTTCTCCTAGTTGTTACTTGATGTCAGTAGCCATCTTCACCCGCTTGCTGTAGACTCACCTACGTGGAAATTGTCTCTCTATGTCCTGTCAATTGATTTTTTATATATATTTTAAGATATCTCTATCAGGTCTTCTGTTTTCCAGAGAGGAGCCCCAGAATGCTTAATGTTGATAGTCGCATTTTCAATTCTAAGATAATTTTATATTTTAGAGGATAAAATAGGTTTAAGAAGAAATGTTTCTCATACACAACAAATGAAAAAAAAACATCTGTGAAAGTTTAGGCAAAGTGAACTAAATTGCAATCTGACAAGCACAGTATTACTGAGAGCTAACAAAAAAATTATTATATTTCAGCAGTTTGCAAAAGTTTTTACAATGCAAAAGTGTGTGGAAAGAGTTGGTCTGTAGTCAATTCTGTACCATGTTCTGTTCTTTTCCCTTCTCTAACAATAAGTACCTTTGCAATAATGAAGTCACGTGTGATATTTCTCCTGTCTGAAGTCAGACTTAGACCAAAGCCTAAGAGAAATTTAAGTCCAGGGTTACTTAGCTCTTATATTGCTCAATCCCTCAAAATTCTCTTCCCCAAAGCCTTAATGGAAACCAGCTCATGCCATAACTAACTCTCATAGTGTTCTTCCTTCCTTACAGGAAAGGAGAACACAAGAATTTTACCCCTCTGCTTAATATGCAATACACATTAAACTGATTGTTCTGTGTCATTTGACATCTTGCATATTCTTAATTACTACTGGCTACCTTTCAAATCCCAGATATCTCCGTGCAGTGCTTGTAATTTTCACGATTTTACCTGCATACCACCCCACCACAAGTCAAATCCATGTATTCACCCACTATAAATTCCTCCCACTACTATACTTATATAAATAAAGCCAAAGAACACATATGCTATTTTAACAGCCTTCTCAATTATTTCTGCTTGTTTTTGCAACAATTCCATATTTAAAGGAACATTGGGAGTTTGTGGCAAGATCTTCTGCACCCTGGTTTATATTTCCTCTTCTCATTCTTCCTGCCAACACATATCACATTGTACCCCTCTGCATTGACTAATCTGCCATATGATTGGCAGTTTCCACAACCTATTCATGGCCTCCTGACGTCTCTTACTGTTTTTCCACTGTTTAGTATATGTCTGAGGTTTAAGTCATGCCCCGTAGACCCAAACACAGGTCATTAATGTAGAAAAAACAAGCAGCCCTAACACCAGATCCCGGATGAACACCACTATATCAACTCTGAAAAATAACTATTCATTGCTATTCTCTCTTTTCTGTCCCTTGGCCAGTTTTTATCCATGCTCCAATTGTCCTTTTAATACCATGTTTGTTAAGTTTATTTTGATGGTATTTTATCAAAGACTTTTTAAAAAAATTAGCATGCAAAATAATCCTCATTATGCTCATTTCATTACTTCGAGGAAGTCAATCAAGTAAGTGGAACACAATTTGCCTTCAGCAAATCCATGTTGACTTTCCTTCATTAGTTAATAGTTTTCCAAACAGCAATTAATTTTGTCCTGGTTTATATTCTATAAATAATCCCCCACCACCATATCCAGCTGACTGGCCTGTAATTACTGGGTTTAATTCCTCTCCCCTTATTTTTAAATCACAGGTCCAGCATTTGCTGCCTTCATGTCTATTGGACGATACTGGCCAGAATTTCTGCAATTTTCATCCACACTTTCCTAGGTAAACTGGAATGAATCTCCTCTGCACCAGGTGACCTGTCTACTTTAAGAAATGTCTTCCTTCAGCTCCTCTTTATCCCTTTTTACTCTGTCCATTATTACACCAGTTCTGCTTTTACAGCAACGTTCTTTGAAGCAAATTAATTTACTACCTCAGTCATTCCCTCCCCTCTCCAAGATCTCCTTTCCTGTCTCCAATCAATTTCATTCTCCCTTTGGCCAGTATTTTGCTTTTTGGATTTTGTGGGATCTTGTAAATGCTAACTGCTTGTCTGTTCACGTGCTGTAGCTTTGCCCCACATTCCTCATTCTTACATTTCCTCTAAGCTTTCTCAAATGGCTTTGATTTTCTGTTGCATTATCAAACTTGCATTTGTTGTAAGCTTCTAGGTTAATGTTTCATTTTTAATCTTTGTATGTTTAATCATGAAGGGAAGTCCAATGTTGGATGGATTCCAGAGGACAGAAATTTGAACTGAGTGGTAAAATAACCCAAGGCAACATGATTCTTTTTTGTGTACGTAGCAAGTTATGATCCAGAACAGATTGTTTGAAAGAGTTGTGGGAAACATTCAAAAGAAAACTAGATAAATAATTAATGGCATAAAAATCACAGAACTATAGGGAAAGTACAAGGGGGTGAAGTTAACTGAATCAAAGAGTCAGAATTTCTATAGATGTATGGTGGAGAGCATTCTTACTGGTTTCATCATAGCCTGGTATGAAGCCTTCAATGCACAGGATCACAAGATGCAGAAGGTTATAGATTCAGCCAGCTCCATCATGAGCACAACCTTCCCCACCACTAAGGACCTCTTCAAGAGGTGGTGCGTCAAGAAGGCAGCATCCATCACTAAGGACTCTCACCATCTGGGACATGCCCTCTTCTCGTTACTACCATCAGGGAGGAGGTACAGGAGCCTGAAGAGCCACACTCAACGATTCAGGAACACCTTCTTCCCTATCAGATTTCTGAATGATTCATGAACCCATGAACACTACCTCCTTATTTCTTTGGTTTTGCACTACTTATTTATTTTGTAATTTAACTGTACACTGTGCTGTTGCCGCAAAACAACAAATTTCACGTCATTTGTCAGTGATGATAAATCTGATTCTGATTCTAAATCTGATCCTCATTCTGAACAAGCTTGATTGTTTATGGGACCCCTCTTCCGCTCTTTCATTCTTTTATTCTGTAATTGGATATGTATCTTTCACCTATTGTGGATATGCTTCCACAATGTAGCGATGAGAGCTTGGCCCAGAAATTGGATTGCATGGCAATAGGCTTTTGTATGATGTGTGATTAAGTTTCAATAAAATCAAAAAATTTAAAGTTGGGAACTTGGTTGCACAAAATCTAGGATTTTCCTTCTGGGTCAGCTGTTACCTACTGAAGAGGCAATGTATGCTGTTTCAATGTACATGTGACTAATAAAGAAATCTTGTCTTATGTCTTAGTTGGAGCTGGGTCCACGTCTAGATCAGCCATTATCTTAATGAATGGCGGAGCAGGCTCGGCAGGCCAGTTGCCCTATTCCTGCTCCTATTTCTTATGTTCTTATGTAACCCAGAAACTCTGAGTTCAAGCAATTGCTGGACTTTTGCATGGACATGCATGGCTACCCAGAGCATCTAAAGGGTCCTAGATTTGCTCATCATGCAAGAATTGTAGGCAATATAACTCATCTGCCATTCCATTCCATTTAGAGTTTATTTGTATATTCCTCTTGTGTTCATGCTTATATAACAACATGAATATGTGTCTAGTGTCTAGTTGTTTTTATATGTATAATAAATGTATGTACATGTGTATGTATATATATATATGTGTGTGTGTGTGTTTAGTATTCCTTGAACTTATATTGACTTGCTTAATATCTCTCCTTACCAAATGCTGAAATCATGGATCCCTTTATCATTAGCATCTAACAGTTAAATCGGATTTGAAATGATCAAAAGGCTAATGATTATTTTTAAGTTTTATTCTACAACTCTGTCACTGTTTACCATGCTATTGTTTCATCAAATATAATGCCACGGTTTTCCAATCTATGTTTGTGGTGTTCGCCACATTCAATTTCTTCAGGTCTCTCCCATGGTGCTGCATTCTTTTTTTTATGAATTTCCCCACAACTGGTGTTAGAATAACTGGCCCAAAATTGTACAGCTTTTTTTGTACCAAGAATATTTGATTGACAACTTCATTGTTTTAGCTGACTTAAAAACTGGCAGTAGCAAATTTGATTTCTCCTTTAATTTCTTCCGTCAGCCATGGTCCAATACTTGCTATTAGGGTCTAGTCCAAGCCATTAATGCCATTGCCAAACAAGGAACAGAGGATGGTTACTCAGCATCTTAAAGAGACAGTGTTCTGACTCAAATTCAATGCTCCTTATATTTCACTTCACAAAATCAGATCGCTTTTGTGATTGGTAGCATTATGGAAAATTCCAGACATTCCTGCCATATCAATTAAAGATTATGTGAAAGGTTTCATTTAAGATTAATGCTAACCTTGAAATAAATGTTAAGTTCCAGGAAACTGGTTCTTAAGTTGCTGACCAGTTGTATCCAGAAAGTATTAAGGCATTATGTCAGGTCCATGGGCATCACTAAAAACAGAAAGATATAGAGAAAGGTGGTTGATTTTTTTCAAAATATGTTTGGAATGTTTATCATTGTAAAACTTTGGCACAATTTAGGGATTAAAAAAGTGCAATTAATTTTCAACTGTGGAGGTGAGTCTCTAACAACGAACTTGTGTACACGAAGAGTTTTGATATATTTAAAGAATTAGTCCATCCTTGATGAAGCATCTGTTATTCAGCACTTTTCCTTGCTTGGTGAATGAATGAATAAACAAAATGGCCTGGTAGACTCAATCCCCAAGAAATGCAATTAGAACTAAAAAGACTTCTATATATCACCTCATCACATCTTCTTAACTTCAAGTGTTTCGTAGTCAATAACTTATTTTTGAAATGTGACCACTTTTTGTTTGTGGAGGAAAATGCAATGACCAACTTACACCAAGCAAAGCCACAAAACTATGTTGGGTGATGTTGATGAAGTGATGAATATTGAATGAACACACTGATCTTCTTTGAAATACTGCCATGGGTCTAGAAGTAACAGATGATATTGGGATATGGTGCTTGCTGTAAATAAAAATGCCTCACCTTAGATAATGCATGCAAGTACTTTGACTGCAGTTGGATCACAAAGGCTCAAGACCTAATGGCTGGAGAATTTAGTAATTCACTTGCAATTTTAAAGCCTCCCATTATCAAAATCTGGAGGAGCCGCTCTGTGAACACGTTCTTGTAAACTAAGTTCATTTCATGCAGAGAAAAAACTGAAAATTTATTTGCTGTCTCAAATTTGCAGAACTAAAGGTTGAAGTAATACTGAAAAAATACCTTGACAGTGGACATTAGATGACTGGATTCTTCCAACCCAATATGACAGATAGGTAAAGTACAGATCCAATAAGACCAGGCAGAAAAAGCAAATGTAGAGATTGAAATAGATCTGATGGCTACAAGGAGAGTGACAAGGTTGGGGGATCTAATTCTATGAACATGGAGTATTCTATTGTTTGGATTTATTTTTCAATCTATGATGCAAGAATATTTGTAGCTTTGATCAACTGACTTTTGGAAGCTGTAAAGATATTGCTGAAGAGTTTTGCTAAAATTATACTCAAAATTAAATGCTTTGTTTATAAAGGGAAAGGTTATTTGTTTTTTGGTTGATGAGTTTGTAACTTGAGAATATTGGTTACCAGAAAAGTAAGATGTAGGATGGCATTTTGTTTACATAGAAGGCTGTAGGAAACAATGGAGGAAACAAAGGAACACTCACAGGCGGGGAAGGACCATGAGTCCTTCAACCTAATAGCACACATTTAAAATGGAAAGGGGGAATGAGTGATGGGGTTGGACAAATATTTGTAAAAAGCACTACTGAATGGAACTAAATGAATAGGAGTTTCAAAAAAACACGTGCAATGGACCAAATGACTTCAAGTCCTCCAAATTTCTTTACTGTTTGTACGTATTATTGATGACTGGCAAACAATTGGTAAGGTGTATATTTTTATCAGTTTTTTTAAATGTAGACTTCATTACATCCATGTGATTGATTTATAAAAATTAAAACAATAAATGATGATGAAAATAACAAAATAGTTTGCAGTTGGAATTGCAGTTGTTTAAACCTCAAAGATTATTCCCCAAGCAAAAGTCATCTCTCAGTTTTCAATGGCTGAATTGGTACAGATTGCAAGTTCAAAGATTGTATGTTTTGGGATAAATCCATTTGAATTACTGTATTTTCTTATATTAAAAATATTTGAACAATCCAATTAATATAAACAGTTAATAAAGTATTATTTCTAGGTTTTCACCTGGGGAAAGATATTCCCTACACAAGGAGTGTGAATCCAGAAACTGCAGGTATGCTGTCTGCAGCTTTTGATCTTCCATATTCATAAAGAGGAGATATTTTGCAATCAATATCCCATTGTCTATTCTTTACAAACTTAATTTATTGCTTCTCCTAAGGTCTTCTCACCCTGAACTTGAATTAACAAAGATGGTGTGATTTTGGAAATTAATAATTGTCAAGGAATATTAAGATACTGACAAACAGTACTAATCCCTTTACCAATCAATTTACCCAACATTAATAGGAGTCTGATTTTGATAAGTTGGGTATCCATCCAGGGCTCAGAAAATTTACCTTTATCAATTGAACCTGAAAAATAGCCAAACATTCAGTAATCCTTTGCCAAGACATAACAACATTTTTAACTAGAGTTAAAAGCAGTATGTTGGCTTTTATGCAAGTTGCAGTTACATGGTAGTTATGTCACAAGACAAATAATCCAAAGTTCTGGACTATTGATCTGAAAATATAAGTTTGAAACTCTCCACAGCACCTAAGGCAGTTAAAAATTCATTTAGTGAAGAAAATCTGACACACAAAGCCATGAAATCATGATTCAACTAGGAAAAAAATCAGGCTTGATAAAACAGAAATTTGACATTGTTGTAGCAGCTGGCCAATATGTGAGTCCAGGTGCAAGTTGTGCCATTGACCTTTCAATTTCCTCTGAAATAGGCTAGTCAACTACTTACATTTATAAAGTACAAAAAGAATAAACAGTTTCAGCTGCCTGGCACTGACCTTAACACCAAATTTCATGAAGAAAAGCACTCACCTCCATTACTCCACCAATGTGCCCTGGAAATTGCTCCTCATAAGCATCTGGATCACTTGACAACATTGAGAGACTATTCCCAAGACTAGCTTAGCAACAACCTGGCTAACCTAGCTTTACATAAACTAGGAATGATATACGGTAGAATGAAAAAAGTACCTCGCGCTTACAATAATGCTTTTAACATGGAATGTACACAATGGAAGATCCCATTGAGTCTGCAGTGATTCAAGAAGGTGGTTCATCATCAAGGGCAATGAGAAATGGTCATTTAATCTCAGCCTTGGCTGAGATGTCCGGATCTCATAAATGGATTTTCTTTAAATATTGTTGCTGTTACAATGTCCAGTAGATAACAACAATCATTTATCAGCCTTTGACCAAGTTTTTTGTCCTATAGTTCTACATTTAAATTTATTTTCCACTGATGTAAATTTTCCCTTCCCATTTCATTTGCCTGATTGACCTTGAAGTTATTTTCTGGGATGAATTCACTTTCATGAGTTGTCAGAATTTCCAAGGGCTAAACGTTTAATGGGCTGAAATTCGAGACTGCATGACGTGACCAGGGCTTAATCAAGTATAAAACGAATAGAAGGATAATTTTAGAATGAAACTTTTTAAAATAATAAGGATCTTGCAATGAGTGACGGCATTGTTCTGAAATTCTCACAATGAAATCCACAGTCAATTAAGTATTGTGCCACTATATCCCTAATCTCTGCAGGATAGTTAACACTATTCCTACAGATGGCAAAATAAATTCAATGCATACCCCTAAGGTTTCTAACAGCCTTGAGGGCAATCAAACTGGTTGAAAATACAACAGCTTGAAATTACATTTTGTAATTTATACTAAATGGACTATAAAATCTTAAAAACAACAGGAGATTTACCTGCCTTTAAAAATGACATAAATCAGTTGTGTCTATACATAAATAAAAATAACTGCATCAGTGTGATGGATTAACTGCTAATAGAATTACAAGAACAGGTTACAGCTGATTTAGGTCTCTTCAGTTCTATCTGTTCATAGGAAAGAAATACTTTGCAACCAAAGCCATGTTGCCTATTCTTTCAGTGTTTAATTTATTACTTTTACTGTGTTCTTTCTGCCCTAGAACGATCTAGTTGGCTTGATGTTGAGAATTTGTAATTACAAAGGTCAATTTATTGAACAATTCACTCAGCACTGGTATGAACCTCTGACTGGGTAAGTTCTTGCACAACAACAGTACCTTTTATCTATACAGTGTCTCCAATACATTGAAATATCCCAAGATTCATTTTGTAATCTATGCTCAATGAATTATAAAGTCTTAAAAACAATCAGGAGTCCATCTTTTGTTATCATCTTTAGAGATGATATGACCCAGCTGAGTCAATATATAAATAACATTAAACTTCATCAATATGCCAGATTAACTGTGCATAGAATTGCATGAATAGACAAAATCATTATTGAACAAAAACTGAGTCACAGAAAGAGATCTTAGGATGGAAGAGCTTCTTAAAGGAGGAGGGAAAAGCAGAGAAGTGAACAGGTCCAGGAAGGGGATTCCAGAATTCTGTCTATGAAGGTGTGCCCAACATTGGGGCAGTGCTTACAATCATGAATACACAAGGCTGGAATTTGAGGAATGCAGACCTATAGAAAGTTTGTAGGTTTAAAGTTGCACAGATGAGGAATTGGGGTCTGGGGAGGGAAAATGTAGGTAGTGGTGTTTTGTTGATCATGTAGCCATTGGGACACCTGAAATCAGCTTGAAGGATGGTTTGAATGTAGGTCAACCAGCACAGGAATCTTGGGCATACAAAACTTAGAGGAGAGAAATATATTAGCACCAGAGTTTTACATGAACACAGGTCTAAGGTACAAAATGGGAATCTGGCCAGGAGGACAAAGCTAATATCCAGTTCATTTTAACATATACAGAAAATTTAATTTCCATTTTTTTTGGACTGGTGTTGGTATTTTGTTAACATATTGCAAAAAATAGTGCAACAATATTTAATGCTGTAATTGAAGCATTTTTAAGAACTGTAGATGACATTATTAATAGTTTCTTTTTCTTTTCTTTTTCAATATTTTTTATTAATTCCAAATAAAAAATACAAAGTACATGAAACAAAGGAAAAAACAAAATGTTACATAATAGATTGTATTGAATCACACTTGAAATCACAACACTTCATATTAATAAACAAAAATGATAACTAATTAATATTAATAAATTGGAATAATTTTATTATAAAAAAATCTAATCCCACTACCAGACCTGAAGCTGTTTGGTTAAAAAAAAGACCAAAAAAAACACCCTAACGACATAATAGTATTGGTCAATATCTGTACTTTAAGACCAAATCAGTGGTTTTGAAAGTAGTTCAAAAAAGGTCCCCATAATATTTGAAAGTTCAGAATAGATCCAGAAATAGAGCAATGGATCTTCTCTAAATTTAGATATGACATAACATCCCGTAACCACTGAGCATGAGTGGGGGGAGTATTTTCCTTCCATTTAAGCAATACAGCCCTCCTGGCTATAAGAGAAATAAAGGCCAATATGTATAAGTCGGAAGTCTCCAAAATTATATCTTTTTCTACAACAATCCCAAATAATGCAGTTGAAGGATTTGGCTTAAAATTTATTTTAAAAAGCACGGAAATGGTTTGAAATACCTTTATCCAGTATTTTTCCAGACTCAGACATGACCAAAACATATGAATTAAAGAAGCCTCTCCATTATTGCGTTTGTCACAATAAGGAGATATATACGAATAGAAACGCGATAACTTGACTTTGGACAGGTGAGCTCTATGGACCACTTTAAATTGAAGGAGGGAGTGACGTGCACATAATGATGAAATATTAACCAGTTTAAAAATTTGATTCAAAGTTTCCTCAGAAATTGAAATCTGCAGATCATGTTCCCAAGCACTTTTAATTTTGTCTAAAGGAACCTTATTTGTTCCTGATAACCTACTATAAATCTTAGATATTGAACCATCATAAAAAGGCTTCAAATTAAAAATTACATCTAGTAAGTTCTTATCAGGACTTATAGGGAAAGTATGTACTTGAGATCGGAGAAAATCTCTAATTTGCAAATATCGAAAAAAGTGAGTTTTTGGCAAATTATATTTAGCTGACAATTGTTCAAACATTGCGAAATTTCCTCCAACAAACAGATCCTGAAAACAAGTAATACCCAGTCTATCCCATTCCTTAAAAATTATGTCAGTCAAAGAAGGTTTAAAAAAACAATTAGCAAAAATGGGACTAGACAAAGAAAATTTCAATAAACCATAATATTTTCTAAATTGTAACCAAATCCTCAAAGCATGTTTAACTACTAAATTATCAGTTAATTTATTTATTGATAAAGTAAGTGGTTATAGTTTAATTTTTGCACATACTTTATCAATTAGAAATTCTTTTGTTCATGTTTAGATTGAAAACTGTAAGTAGAAGCATACTGCAGCGTATTGACATCCTGCCCCCTTCTAGTGGAGCAGGAGGAGGAGGGTGTCAGATGCCATTATAAATTTACATAGACAATTTTCTTTATTAATGACGAATTGGGAGTTCATGAAGCAACAACAAGAAGAGATTGTGTGAACTGGGAATTTGCACATATACTCATCCACTAACAGAAACCAGTATGAAGCCTGGAGTCAAACCTACATCTCTAAGATTGTCTTCATCGATGTCACTGGTGCTATAAATATATTTATGAAATACTATATGCAGTAGCAGATGCGCAACCCATGAGTGGGTTGAATTTTTTATTTCAATATTCACTTCATATAGTTCAATGATATAGTTCCAGTTGCAGAAAGTGGGAATCTTGACATTAATTGGGTGCATTTGAAATATGCCTCCAGAATAGCTCGGTGCTGGCATGATATGGTAATGTAAGGGGGAATGCACTTTGGCAATGCCTTCACAGTTTTTCATTTTTCAAAGTTTTATCCAGTTCCTTTTTAAAAGGTATTGTGGATTTTGCGTCAATTGCTCTTACTCATAGGGCATTCAGACCAGCGATTTCCAGCCAGCTCAGTCTCTACTTTCAGTAGATTCTTTCCAATTCATTATTCCATTCTTTCTGTGAAAGCCTTAAATTTGTGCCTTATACACTTATATGTAGAAGTTGATTTTCCTGCATTATCTCATTGAAATCATTCACAACTGTGATTTTTTTGCAACAAATCTATTCTAAGACATTGGTGTTCCAATGAAAAGAATTCTTTTTTTTCTGCTCCTACCTGTTCATCCATGTACATATCCCTCCTAAGTATACTGTATCCTTTCTTCCTGGCTTTGCGGTTCTTCCTGCATTAAAGGCATCCATCATTAGACAATATTACAATTGTATGCTAAATAATAATTTGTGTGAGTATTGAAATTTACTTTTCAAACTCTTCTCTGTGGATTGTCACCTTGTTGTGGTGGAGAAGCTTATGTGGTCCTGAGATCCCGAGAGCGATGCTGTCTGGAGCTATGCTCCTGGTAGGGTCACCCATGGCGGTAACGTCGATGGTGAGGTCCCTGACGAAGAACAATCCAATCAAGACCTCAATGGTGGAACAGGCAGACGAAGTTACTTCGAACTCAATGCAACAAATCCATCAGCTCCAATCGACGTGGTTTCCATGCCATTGGAATCAGTTGGTTGATTTGTGAAGTATCGTGTGTTTTTTGCAGTGCAACATCAAGTACACATTAAACAAATACATGCACAGGTGGCTTCGCTCTGTGGGAAACCAATACCAAGGACAGGAAACTCTGACAAACCATCATCCGAGGAGGAACAGAAGCTTTTGAAGCCAACAGATGTGCAGAATTAGAAGAAAAGAGAAGAAAATGGAAAGAGAGGCAGCAGCAACCAAAGCCCAATATGTCATCTGGAACTACCTGTCCTGAATGCAGAAGAACTTTCAGAGCCAAGATTGGACTCATAAGCCACTTGAGAGCCCATAAATAGATCAACGGAATGAAGACCATCATCCTCGACCTCAAGGGATAGCCATGATGACGACGACTTTTCAAAGTGATGGATCAGGTGGAAATCAAGTACAGTAGGATTGGCATACATAATTATTGGGGATTTCCCTTTAGGCAAAACCTAAGTGACACACCTGGAATAAGTGTGGGATCAATGGAGTAATGTCTGGTTGGCCAAGGTGCACAAAACAGCCACTGACAGTCCCTGTAAGTAAAGGACATATTCAGGCAAATGTAGCATTGGATCACTTTGGAAAAACATTAATACCATTGAAGGATCCTTTACTTATAATCCTAAGTGAGTAAAACCTACAGGATCTTTAAACCATATGGATGTCGAACCAAGGGTGTTATTGAATGCTTCCTACCCCAATTTTGCTTACTTAAAATACGAAGAAAGAAGTAATTTAGCTCCACAGATCTATGCTAGCTCTCATCAGGGTAATTCCACCAGTCCCATTCCAGCTCTTCTATAGTCGTGCTGTTTTATTCTCTCTCGTGTTCCCATCAGCTACCATTTTGATTCTTTTCCACTTAGCTATGCTAAGGTGTAATTTACAGCAGCTAATTAACATACCAGCAATTGTGATCAAACCAGAGCACCTGGAAGAAAACAGCACGGTTAAATGGAGAATGTGCATACTCAGCATGGACTGCATCTGAAGTCAGGACTGAATCCAGGTCCCTGGAACTGTGAGGCAGCAGCAGCACTAAGTGCCGCACCACTTTGCCATCTGATATCAGGTTGGAATTTGCAGCTAGTTATGAAGTGCCTGTAGAGGCCATTGGCTTACGAGGTAACTCAAAACTTGACTCCAGTGATCACCCCAGCAGGGACTTCTGAGGGGAAGGAGGCTCATTTGCCCACAAAAATGACTTTGCACAAAGATCCTACTGCTAGGTATGGGTTTTGTGGAGTGTGGGAGCAGTAGATTCATTCACAAAAAACATCTGAAAAAGTAGTTAGTAACGGCATGCCTCATGACTAAGCTTGCTATCAAAACTGAATTTATCTGTGTTTCAGATATTCAAGACTATTTAGAAACTTTGTAATTATATAAAAATCTTAAAAAGGTATAATTAATACTTACCCTAATTCCTCACAGTGATTTCTTTCTCTTAACATCGGTGTATAGGCCATCTCTTTATGACCTTGCACAATACTTAATGGTGAATTCACTGTGATGCACGGGCCAAGTTGTTCAATACACAGCTTCTATAATTGAACAGCAGTCAAAAAATCAACTGGAATCATCAGAGGCATGGGCACCAGGATGTGAAACCTGAACCCAGTCCATTACATCTTGCTGTCAACGACTTTGCATGAAGGAAGCTTTGCCAGTGTGGTCAGGAGTTCATGTTAACTGGTTGGCGATATCGCCAACCATGTCTACAGACCTAGATACACACAAGTCAGAACTGTTTTCCAAGAATCTACTTTAGCAAAAAAGGCAGATGCAGAAATCTGCCATAGGCAGCAACAGCATCTGCTATCGGGAATAACAGCTTGCATTTATATCACAACTCACATTAACGTATATAAACAAAAATCACAAAGATTGCAAAAAAGCTGACACATATGTCAAGTAGCAAGTTATTTGGAGACAGCTACTGCTGGCCTGACAGGTCAGGAAAGTAGTGGCTTGGATCTTACTGAGAAATTCCAGCTGCTCAGCATGGAATGCCAGCTTTTATCTCTGCAACTCTCAGGAGCCTAGGGATTCCTGCACATGTATGCAGGAACATGGAAGTCTTGATCTTCCTGACAGAGTTTACAGGTGAGTTTCAGGTCATGGTATGAGGGGCTGAGAGACAACTTCTTGAAATACTCCTGATTTACATCTTGGTGCTGCCTGAGATACACGAGCTATTTCCAAATAGCTTGCCACTTTTACAGGTTTCTAACTTCAAGTTTATTATTGTCATGGGCAGACATACCTAGGGTATAAAAACAATGAAAATTAGCATTTTGCAGCAGCAGCACTGTACATTACAAACGTGACAAACATAAGTTAACACAAAATTAAATTAACATAAATTATACATAATTTATACATTACATATAACGTTTATCCTTAATTCCAGATATACCCTTCAGTCTCACAGGTACAGATTGAAAGGAATAGTGCACAGAGAACTGCAATCCTGCACCAAAATCTTGAAGCCACCTGCCACAGGTAAAGCTTAACATGTGGAAGCTTTTCATTCCTGTATTTCACGTTGACAAAATATCTGAAGCAATTTGGAGTATTGTAATGCTAACTATTCTGAATTGGCTTTCATTTGTACTTTGGTCTCCCTGGGTTTTAGGAAACTCTAAAACATCTCTTCAAGACTGAATGCTCACCTAATTAAAGTTGCACTATCCACATTGTGTGCAAATGAAACAGTTTCCTGTCAACTGCTTGCCCAAGTGTAAAGTATATGTGTTTCGTGGACTGCAAAATTTACAGACTAAAAAACAAAGAGCATAAACAAGGCATGTGGTTTATTCAAGGGTCTTTTTTAAACAAGCTGCCTCTGAAACTTTCTAGAGACACAAGAAAGACTGCAGATGCTGGAATCCAGAGCAACACAAAAAGCGCTGGAGGAACTCAACAGGTCAGGCAGCATCTATGGAGGGTAACGGATAGTTGACATTTCAGGTCAAGACTCTTGAGTGTAGATGTCCAGATGAAGACTAATAATGTGCAGAGTACATGAAGCAGCTAATACAGATCAAATGTTCTGTTTGCAGTAGACAGTTAATTACAAAATAATTGTGTTATTCCTTTTCTATTCTGCTGACTAATTCTAAAAAGAATCCATGGGTTGACATCCAATTTTTTCAACCGCTCTGCTTATAGAAACAACAAGCTCAGGTAAAATAATAGGATCCTATGCAAAGATGTGGGGAAAAAAAATGCAAGGTAGACACAGCTCCAGGACTCAGTGAGGGTATACTCTGCAACATGCAAGTCCAATGCCTCAGATTCTGTTTAAAACAGAAATTGTCAAAGAAAAAAGTGCACATATTTCCTTAAAACTCGATGTATTAATGCATTAAATTAAACTTGACCATTCATTGCTTGGAAAGCAGAGCAGGAATTTTAATCAATCTAATCTGCCTTTATTCTGGATGAAACAATCTTGTATTGTTTGCATATCTAACACTCTTCGTTTGATAGAATTTAATTACATCTGAGTCATTGAATAAACCAATGTGGAAAGTGTCTAAAATTGTAAAGCTGCTTGTGTGTTAGAGTGGAAATGTGCAGTATGTTTAGGACATGTGGGAGGCTGAATGTGTGAATCATTTGGAAGATTGTTGTCTGCATTCACGTATATTTTTAAACAGACAGTTGATATGGAAGGTATGAGGTAGACAAGATCTCCCAGCCAAAAATTATGAAATCGAATGTGTGCTGTCCATCCATTCACTTGTGCCTTCATTGACAGCCTTGCTATCAGTTGCCTATGTCCCTGAGTTCAGAAATACTCGTCTGAAATAACTTCCACTTTTCCTTTCAAACAAAAGTTGTGATTTTAGAGGAGTCTGAAGCTGAAGATGTAAAAAGTCTTTATTTCAAAAATTGGTCTTTATTCAGCACAAGCAAACATACAAGGGAGGCCTGGCGGAGGAATCACCTGAACTCAAATAACATCATCTTTTTATACTCTTTAGGTACAAAGGTCATTAAGTACAATGGAGACACAAGAGACTGCAGATGCTGGAATCTGGAGTTAAAGACAAGCTGCTGGAGGAACTCACTGGGTCAGGCAGCTTCTGTGAAGGGAATGGACAGTCAAAATTTTGGGTCAAGACCCTTCATCCGGACTGAAAGATAAAGGGGAGGTAGCCAGCGTAAAGAGGTGATGGGAAAGAGCGGGGCGAGAGCTGGCAAGTGATAGGTTGGTACAGGTGATGAAGATGGGCAGATGGAGTCAGGTGGGGGAGGAAAGAGTGGAGATGGCGACAGAGGCTAGGACGTGACATGTGGGTACACAAAGGATCATCTGGAGCTCCCAGTTGCAAGCCATTTTAATTCCCCTTCCCATTCCCACACCGACTTGTCCGTCCTCGGCCTCCTTCACTGCCAGGGTGAGGCCAAACACAAACTAGAGGAACAGCACTTCATATTCTACCAGGATAGTCTACAACCCTTCGGCGTGAACATTTGAATTCTCCATTTTCAGGTAACCTGCTCCCCATCTGTCCCTTTCTCTCTTCTTCTGTTCTACCCAGGTCCTCTCACACACACCCTTCTTTCCAAACCACCCCTCAGCTCCCTATCATCCAGTTCCTTTCCTCTCCCCCAACTACTCCATTTGCCCATCATCCACATGCTCCTGCCACTGGGTCCCCTATCTCCTCCCACCACTGGTCCCATCTGCCCACCATCCCTCCCTTATTTGGTTCCACTCTTCACCTTCCTTTCTTATCAGATTCCATCAACTGATGGAGTTAATACAAAAATAGATGTTTAATGTTTAACCCCAGTCAAAGGTGGGCCAAAAGACCTGTTTCATGCTGAATTTCTCTGTGTTGCCATACAATGGACATCAGTTTTCTCTGCAATTTCGCTGACCACAGTATATAATCTTAAGAGCAGTTGACCAGCTTCAAACCTAAACAAGGGAAAGTCTAACATTTTCAAACAATTTTTGATAAAACTATAGTAATTTCAACTTCTTGTATGTGTCTTGTTTATGGATGAAACACAAAATACGAGGGCTCTTAGACAGAGAGAAGCAGAATATATTAAATTCCATGGGCAATGAATCTCTCAAGTGGTATTCAGGACAATTTTCTGGAACAATGTGTTCTTAAGGTAACAAATGAACAGTCTATCTAGATTTAACAATGAGTAATGGGCCGGCAGTATTCTAACAGTATAGGAAAACCTGGCTATACATGTCTGTAATGTGCATTGGGAGGGAGGAAGAGGAGTCATAAACCATGGTCTTAAATTTAGAGAAGATTGACTTTGAAGGGACGAGGTAGAAAGTGAACAGCTAAAATAAATAAAACTTCAGGTGAATATTACAAAGTGTTCAAAGAGGCATTTGATAAAATGCAAGCCCATTAGCACAGGAGCAAGAGCTCACTTTATTTAAAAATTAAACAGTTTTTGGTCAGTGAAGAAAGTGAGAAATGGGATAACACTTGGAGTCATAGTCACAGAGTCTTACAGCATGGAAACAGGCCCTTCGGCCCAATTCGTCCATGCCAACTGTGTTGCCCAGTGAGCTCGTCACATCTGCCTGCATTTGGCCCATAGCCCTCTAAACCTCTCCTATCCATGTCCCTGTTTGGATAGGTCTGTCAGGGTGGCTGAGTGGTCTAAGGTGCCATATTAAAGGAATAAAAGTCCTTCCGTAGAAACGGGCGTGTTCTGGTCTCCATCTGGGAGCATTGGTTCGAATCCCATTCCTGACATGTGCAGATTTTTTCACACTTGGAGTATTGTGTTCAGTTCTGGTCACCTCATTATAGGATGTGGAAGCCTCTCTAGAGGGTGCAGAGATTTACCAGGATGCTGCCTGGATTGGAGAGCATGTCTTATGAAGATAGGCTGAGCGAGCTAGGGCTTTTCTCTATGGAAAGGAGGAGGATGAGAGGTGAATTGGTAGAGGTGTACAAGATGATAAGAGGCATAGATTGAGTGGACAGTCAGAGAATGTTTCCCAGGGCAACAATGGCTAATATGAGGGGACATAATTTTAAGGTGACTGGAGGAAGATGTCGGTGATAAGTTTTTTCACACAGAGAGTGGTGGGTGTGTGGAATGCACTGCCTGCAGAGGTTGTGGGGGCAGATATATTAGGGACATTTAAGAGACTGTTAGATAGACACATGAATGATAGAGAAATGGAGGCTATGTGGGAGGGAAGGGTTAGATAGATCTTAGAGCAGGATAAAATGTCGGCACAGCATTGTGAGCCGAAGTGCCTGTACTGTGCTGTAATGTTCTATGTTCTATGTAAATATTGCTAATGTGCCTGCCTCAACTACTATTTCTGGCAGCTCATTTCAAATACGCACCACCCTTTGCATGAAGAAACTGCCCCTGATGTCCCTTTTAAATCTCTTGCCTCTGATCTTAAACCTATGCCCTATTTAGAACCCCCCCTGGGGAAAAAGACTATGTGCTTTCACTCAGTTTATGCCCCTCATGATCTTATATACAGTATTTCTATCGTCACCCCTCAGTCTCCTATGTTCCAGGGAATAAGGACCTAATTTTTTCATGTAACTCAGACCCTCAAGTCCGGGCAACATCCTGGTAAATCTTTTCTGCACTCTTTCTAGATTAATAAAATCTTTCCTATAACAGTGTGACCAAAACTGTACAGAATACTCCAAGTGTGGCCTCACCAACATATTATATAACTGCAACATAACTTCCCAACTCTTATACTCCATGCCCTGACTGGTGAAGGTCAGCATGCCAAATGTTTTCTTCACCACCTTATCTCCCTGTGACATCACTTTCAGCAAACTATGCACTTGCACTCTTAGGTCCTCTGTTTTAATAATACTCCCCAGGGCCCTACCATTTGCTATATAAGTCCTACTCTGATTTGATCTCCCAAAATGCAATACCTCACATTTATCTGGATTGAAAGCCATTTGCCAATCCTCAGTCCATATACCTAGCTGATCAAGATCCCCCGTAATTTTTCATAACCTTATACACTATCTACAACCACCTATTTTAGTATCATGCACAAACTTGCTAACCATGATTTGTACATCCAAATTGTTTATATAAATTACAAATAACAGAGCTCCCAGCACCGACCCCTGTGGCACACCACTAAACACAGGCCTCCAGTCTGAGAAACAACCCTCGACAATCACCCTCTGCTTCCTACCACTGAGCCAATTATGAATCCAATCCACCATCTCCCCCTGGATCCCATGCGACCTAACCGTCCAGACTATCCTGCCATGAGGGATCTGGTCAAAAGCCTTGCTAAAATCCATACAGACAAATCCCACTAACCCACCCTCATCTACCTCTTCGTTACTTACTCGAAGAACTTAAGGAAAGGGTTTACACAAAGGAAAAAAAACATCAGAAATCCTGTAGCTTGGGAGATAAATAAAAAAAAACAAAGAGGTACAAAGAAAATGGCAAGTGCTGTAAAAAGGGCATAAACAAAACTTCTAGACAATATCAATTGTCAGAACTAAAAATTCCTAATTTTTTTGAGAAAGTACTGCCCAAGGGTAAAGTGGATTCTTTAATAGTGTAGGTGATAGGTGATAATACTGATAATACTTAAAATACTTAGCAGGTCAGGTAGGACTGAAAAGAAAAAAAAACAGATTTAATGCATCAGATTGATCTTTCAGAGCACATAGAATTTGAGGTAAATTATGGTAAATTATGATGTTTGCATATAAATATCAGAGAAATGAGCAAAAATAAATTAAGTCAAGGGAGGAACTAACCATCGACAAGGCACAGCAGGAGTGTGGTGGAATGCTTGCCACCTGGATATACGTAATTAAAAACGTTAAAGTAAACCAAAATGCAGGACGACACAAAGTAATAATGAAGAATTCCTTAATGAAGGACAACACGAAGTAATTAAATTTCATAATGAAAGATGACACAAAGTGCTTGAGGAACTCAGCGGGTCAGGCAGCATCTATGGAGGGAAATGGACAGTTGACATTTTGCGTCGAGACAATTCATCAGGGCTGGAAAGAAAGAAGGGAGATAGCCAGTATAAAAAGGTGGAGGGAAGGGGTGGAACAAGATAGGTGGATCCAGGTGAGGAGGGTGATAGGCAGGTGAGGGAGGGGGAGAGTGGGAATGAGGTCAGAAGCAGGGAGGTGATCGGTGGAAGTGACAGAGGGCTGATTCCAGCATCTGCAGTCTCTTGTGTCTCCATTTTAATGAAGGACCAAAGTTTTTCCTTTACTTCCTTCTCCACAATCCTACAATTCCCATTAAAGTTTCTTCCGGAATGATTCTTGTGCCAGGTCTAATTTAGGGCAGATTCACGTGGAATCCACCAGGTGAGTTCAGGAAGATGGACTCCAGGTGAAGTTGAGCAATTGACAGGTTTGGTATTCTGAATGTGTCACAAAGTGTAGACTTTGCATGCATGAAGTTAAATGCCAACAGTGCCTTTTTCACCAGCTGGCAAAAGCTGAGCCAGCTTCTGTGTGTTCCATATGCTTTTGTGTCTTTCTAAAAAAGTGCCGTCACAAACAAAGATTTCTTTCCCCCATTACTGTTTCCCTGCTATTTTTCAACTGTGCAATTGTTCTTGTGACCTTTTTCTTCCTATTATTCTTGGGGCAGATTGTTGAACTTGTAAAATAATGTAAAACAGATGAATGTGAACCGACAGCTCATTTTGAAACCAACATGAGGAAGGTTGTAATACTGACTGTCGACATGGTGCTGTTCACTATCATTCAAAATCTGGATTTACTCCCATTTTGCACTCTCTACCTGTGATGTAGTCATGTATATTTTTTGTTCTGGTATCTTTTTTTGTTGTGTCCTACTTATCTATTTGCCACACTATTTATTGGATTGACATGCTGTTGACACATGAAATCTCACTGCTGTGAATTCACTGCACTGTCAATGCAGCTTTTATCATGCGCCAGAAACAACACTTCAGTCTGATAAATAAGCAGACCTCACCCTATGTGTTGAAGTCACTCCAGTCAGACACAGGTGCAGACACAACCTCAGGAGACACAAGACTGTGCTTGAGGTCTGATAACACATCGATTTACATAACCTTGCAATATGTAGATCAAAATGCTCGCCAAATGCACTGAGCAAAGAGGGCACGATTTGTCATTGGTACTTTTCTCGTATAAGTCACGTGTTTTTGTGGGTTGCAAATTTATCATAGTGTATTGTTAATCTTTTCAATGATACTACATATTTTTACAGAAGAAAGGCAGGCTATTTGGCCCATCATCCTTGTCTTTTTGAAAAAGCTATCTCATTAGTTTGATATCCCTCTTATCAGTTGGCTTCTGGGGTAAATTCAGACAGTATTTGAGGTCTTTTCATTGATGAAAGAACAGTATTGTATGGGTTCTGTTCAGCTTAAGGTGGCTACACTCCAGAACCTATCTTACCCATATCTCAAGAGTCAAGATGCAGTATGCAAATGGCAATTATGTTTGTAGACTTTCATAGGGCAGACACAGTAGTGTAGCGGTTAGTGTAATGCTATAATGATGCCAGCGACCCGGGTTCAATTCCGGCCGCTGTCTGTAAGGAGTTTATATGTTCTCCCCGTGTCTGTGTGGATTTCCTCTGGGTGCCTCGGTTTCTTCCCACATTCCAAAGATATACGGGTTAGGAAGTTGTGGGCATGTCATGTTGGCATCGGAAGCGTGGCGACACTTGCACTCTGTCCCCAGATCATTCTACGCAAAGATGCATTTCACTGTGTGTTTTGATGTACATGTGACTAATAAAGAAATCTTATCTTATAGACCAAGCTTCATACCAAAGCTGGTGACTTCACTGAAGGCCTTCTACCAACCTACCTCTGCTGCAACATACCACCTACTCTCTATAAAGTTTCACAACAAGACATTGGAAAAGATAAACCATCTCCCATTACCATTCTCGGTGAAAACAGACATTGATGACAAAATTCACCATTGCCTCCAATGCGCCAGAACAGCCTTTGGTCAATTAAGGGAAAAGGTACTTGAAGATCAACACCTCAGACCTGGCATAAAACTACCAGGCAGCCATAATCCTTGCATTCTCTATGCTGCTGAGACTACAGCAGGTACATCAAGGCCTGGGAAAGTGCCACCAAATCCGTCTCTGCAAAATCCTTCAAATTCGTTGGAAAAATAAGCAAACCAATGCAGGTGTCTTATCTCAGGACAACAATTCCAGTATTGAGTCCTTAGTTACTTTCAGTCAGTGATGTGAGGCAGACCACATTGTTCACATGTTCAACACCAGACTTCCAAAGCAGTTGACTATTGCAAGGTCTGTCATGAGATGAGATTACCAGGCATCCAGAAGAAAAGATTCAAAAATGTGTTCAAAACTTTCTTGATCAAATGCAAGACTGCTGTGGAACCTCTGGACCATGACCGGACTGAAGGAGCATTCAGGATGGTATTGAAAACATTGAGGGTCATGTATCAGGAGCATGCAGAAGTGCACACAAGTGACAGAAGGAGTGCACCACCTCACCAAACTACCACCAGTCTGGGGTTCCCATGCTGACCTCATCAGCCAGCTCAGTTTCCCTTAAAACTGGAGTGGAAGAAAGTCAAGAGACTGCAGATGCTGGAATCTGGAGCCAAAAACAAGCTGCTGGAGGAACTCATCGGGTCAGGCAGCATCTGTAGAGGGAAATGGACAGTTGACGTTTCGGGTCGAGACCCTTCATCTGGACGATGTTTGCTGCCTGACCCGCTGAGTTCCTCCAACAGCTCATTTTTTTGCTTTGGAAGAAAATCATCCTTGATCCCAAGGGAGTGCCTATGAAGTATGGGTCTATGATTCTTACAATTCTTTGAGTAAATTAAAAGAAAAACTTGCAGGAGGCATTTTAAAATATTCTTTGATGTACTGAAAGCTTTTTCAAGAGGTTTGATTCATGATATGTAGCCAATGTTAACGTGATGTTTAGTGCTTACTATGCTGTTACATTCTTTGGAATTTTTTGCAGTGATATCCCTTTATTTTAGCTGGCATTATGCTGATGTGAATTGTTTGTGCAATATAAAGAAAGCACCAAACACAGCACTTTTGATGGAACAGACTTTAGAAAGGAAAGCAATAATTTGTTACTTGCTTCTGAAATTCCTGCATCATCACATATGATGCTAACATTAGGAATGAATCATAGGTAAGCTGTTTACAGTTTTAAAATAGTGACTTGGGAAACAGAGCCTAACCAATCCAATAATGCCTACAGTAAATGCTCGTGGCATTGTGCATAGAGATTTTGCCAGGTCAGCGAGCAGGCAATTTGATGCAAAGCACAAGCACATTGACTACAATGGAGCTGTGTGGAGTGTGAACCTGTATTCAGAATATCCACTTGTGCAGAGTCTGGGAGTACAGGCCGATGGGACTAGCAAGAATGCTAGCTGAGCTGACCCTACATGAGAGACCACACAGGAGTCAAGCAGAAAGCAGTGATTTTGCCACACAGGATCAACACTGCAAAGCATCAAGTAACCTTGTGGGTCTTCCCTGCTTCAGGAATGGATGTAGAAGCTGTATAGCTGAAAGCAAGAAAAATATAAATCCTTGTTGGGAAGGGGAAAAAAATTGTTCTTTCTAGGTCACCATTGCTCAGAAACAAGACTGCAGAACCTTTGCTAATTTCTCAGTAATATCATCTGGATTTGTGAGGTGGTCTATCAGAGAGGAAATCATGAATAATTAGATGCCAACCATCCCATGAAAAAGTGAATGGTGACTGCTATCATTATCAGATGAGGGGAGTCCTCATCACAAGCTTCATTATGTTGGATGTTGTATATAAATGAAAGTTCTTCTTGTTGTGATCCTAGTGTCTATTCCAATCCAAGTATCATCAAGGGCCATATTCATTTTGACTGCTACAGGCATGCATAACCAGTTGGAAGAATATATTGCAGGTCTTGTACTAAGAAGTCACACAAGCTTGTAACTGCCTCTCTGAAGAAGGTTGGTTTCCTTGGGCTGTAATCCTCAGAAAGTTTAACCCTAGGCTTTCAAACACTACTGATTAGACAAAGACTTAAGATGAGTTCTAATGTATGTTCACTAAGCCCCAGCTGCAGCTCATTCTGGTTTCCTGGTTGACATTCTTCTTCTTGCAAACACGACAGAGGTCCAGGATTAAATACATCGAGGGGAAAAGGGCATCTCAAAACTTTAGGAGCAGTTGAAAATCAGAAAACCTTCTGAGTTGTGCTCACTCCAATGATTTGCGTACTTATAGATGAGGGGGGGGGGCTTTAATAAAACGATTGCCACTTTGTTGCTTCACTACCCCAAGAGTCCTCAAGTTTGACTACACAATCCATTGAGTGTCGTGGCATCAGGTCCAACATGGGTAAGAAAACTGCTTCCTGACTACCATCTACCAAGTTCCATCCTTAGATGATGTACTAAATTCACCAAACATGACATCAAGAAATAGCTTAGAGTATGGGACCAGATAACATCCTAGCTGTAGTATTGAAGACATTCATACCAGAAATAGTTGGGCCTCCAGCCAAGCTGTTCCAGCACAGTTACAACATTGTTACTCAATAATGTGAAAAATTACCTGGGTATGTTCAGTTTACAAAAACCAAGACAAATCCCGTCCAATTAATTGTCACTCAATCAGTCTACTCCAATCATCAGCAAAGTGATGGAAAGTGCTGTCAACAGTGCTATCAAGTGGCACTTGCTCACCAATAACCCATTCACCAATGCCCAGTTTGGGTCATCAGGACCAATCAGCTCCACATCAGCCATCGTCATGGACCAAAGAGCTGAATTCTAGAGATGAGAGTGACTGCCCTTGATATCAAGGCAGCAATTTATTGAGTGTGGCATCAGTGAATCCTGGCAAAACCAAAGTCAAGGGACTTCAAGGGGACAACACTCCAATGGTTGAAATTCCTATTTCACCCAAAGGAAAATGTTTGTTATTGTTGGAGATCAATCATTCCAGCCCTAAAACAGCCTACAGGTGTTTCTTGGCTGAATCATCACTAGCTACTTCACCAATGATCTTCCTACCATGTTGGAAATAAGGATTCTGTTAATTATTGCATAATATCCAATTCTCTTCACAACTCCTCAGCATGTGATACAGCCAATGCCTGCATGTACCAAGATCTAGGCAACATTCAGGCATGGACTGATACTTAACAAACATTTGAACCATAGTAGTACCAGGCAATAACTATCATCAACAAGGGGGAATCTAGTCATCAACACCTGATATTCAATGGCATTACCATCACCAAAATCCCATCATCATTATCCAGGAGTATCAGTATTAACCAGAAACTCATTTGGATTGTACACATAATACTGTGATGACAAGAGCAGGTCACAGACTAAGTGTCCAGCTGTGAGTGACTCACCTCCTAACACCCTAAAGTCTTCCCATTATTTACAGGCAAGGGAGAAGTACGATGGTATACTTGTCTGGATGAATGTAATTTCAAGCAAGAAACTCAGCACTATTCAGAACAAAGCAGCTCACTTGACTAACATCCCATCAACCTCCCTAAATGTTCATTCCCTCCACCGCCAGCACACAGTGTGTACCATCTACAAAATACACCGCAGTTGCGCACCTACGCTACTCGGATAGCACCTCCCACATTCACGACCTTAAGCATTTGAGGCTCTTAGATAGGCACATGAATGTGCAGAGAATGGTGGGGTATTGACATTGTGTAGGCAGAAGGGATTAGTATAGTTAGGTATATAACTACTAGTTTAATTAGTTTGGCACAATATCATGGGCTGAAGGGCCTGTTCCTGTGCTGTATTGTTCTATGTTCTATAACCTCCATCACAAAGTATAAGAATAGCAGATCACCACCCGCAGGTTACCTCCAACTCACAAAAGCTTACAAAAGGTTCAGAGAGCTAGGTAATGTTAGAGATCTGGAAGATTATAAGACTAACAAGGAGGAGTTTAAGAAGGAAATTAGGAGAGCCAGAAGGGGCCATGAGAAGGCCTTGGTGGACAGGATTAAGGAAAATGCCAAGGTATTCTACAAGTATGTGAAGGGCAAGAGGATAAGACGTGAAAGAATAGGACCTATCAAGTGTATCAGTGGGAAAGTGTGTATGGATCCAGAGGAAATAGCAGAGGTACTTAATGAATACTTTACTTCAGTATTCACTATGGAAAAGGATCTTGGTGATTGTAGTGATTTGCAGCTGACTGAAAAGCGTGAGCATGTAGATATTAAGAAAGAGGATGTGCTGGAGCTTTTGGAAAGCATCATGTTGGATTAGTCGCCAGGACCAGATGAGATATACCCCAGGCTACTGTGGGAGGTGAAAGAGGAGATTGTAGATCCTCTAGCAATGATCTTTGCATCATCAGTGGGGGCGGGAGAGGTTCCGGAGGACTGGAGGGTTGTGGAAGTTGTTCCTTTATTCAAGAAAGGGAGTAGAGATAGCCCAGGAAATTATAGACCAATGAGTCTTACTTCAGTGGTTGGTAAGTTGATGGAGAAGATCCTGAGAGGCAGGACTTATGAACATTTGGAAAGGTATAATATGATTAGGAATAGTCAGCATGGCTTTGTCGAGGGCAGGTCCTGCCTTACAAGCCTGATTGAATTTTTTGAGGATGTGACTAAACACATTGATGAAGGGAGAGCAGTAGATGTAGCGTATATGGATTTCAGCAAGGCATTTGATAAGGTACCCCATGCAAGGCTTACTGAGAAAGAAAGGAGGCATGGGATCCAAGGGGACATTGCTTTGAGGATCCAGAACTGGCTTGCCCACAGAAGGCAAAGAGTGGTTGTTGACAGGTCATATTCTGCATGGAGGTCAGTGACCAGTGGTGTACTTCAGGGATCTGTCTGGGACCCTTACTCTTCGTGATTTTTATAAATGACCTGGCTGAAGAAGTGGAGGGATGGGTTGGTAAGTTTCCTGATGACACAAAGGTTGGAGGTGTTTTGGATAGTGTGGAGGACTGTCAGGGGTTACAGCGGGACATAGATAGGATGCAAAACTGGGCTGAGAAGTGGCAGATGGAGTTCAATCCAGATAAGTGTGAAGTGGTTCATTTTGGTAGGTCAAATATGATGGCAGAGTATAGTATTAATGGTAAGACTCATGGCAGTGTGGAGGGTCAGAGGGATCTTGGGGTCCAAGTCCATAGGACACTCAAAGCAGCTGCACAGGTTGACTGTGGTTAAGAAGGCATACAGTGTATTGTCCTTCATCAACATGGAATTGAATTTAGAAGCCAAGACTTAATATTGCAGCCATATAGGACCCTAGTCAGACCCCACTTGGAGTACTGTGCTCAGTTCTGGTCACCTCACTACAGGAAGGATGTGGAAGTCATAAAAAGGGTGCAGAAGAGATTTACAAGGATATTGCCTGGATTGGGGAGCATGCCTTATGAAAACAGGTTGAGTGAACTCGGCCTTTTCTCCTTTGAGCGACGGAGGATGAGAGATGACCTGATAGAGGTGTATAAGATGATAAGAGGCATTGATCGTGTGGATAGTCAGAGGTTTTTTCCCAGGGCTGAAATGGTTGCCACAAGAGGACATAGGTTTAAAGTGTTGGGGAGTAGGTACAGAGGAGATGGCAGGGGTAAGTTTTTTACTCAGAGAGTGGTGAGTGCGTGGAATGGGCTGCCGGCAACGGTGGTGGAGGCGGATATGATAGGATCTTTTAAGAGACTTTTGGATAGGTACATGGAGCTTAGAAAAATAGAGGGCTATGGGTAAGCCTAGTAATTTCTAAGGTAGGGACATGTTCAGCACAACTTTGTGGGCTGAAGGGCCTGAATTGTGCTGTAGGTTTTCTGTGTTTCACACGCTATCCAGATTTGGAAATATATTGCGATTAATTCATTGGCATTGGATCTAAATCCTGGAAATTCCTCCCCAAGAGCGCTGAGGGAGCACCTTCACTCAAAGTAATGAAGCAAGCTGGTAAGACTGGACTGGGATTGTAGCAGTAGATCTCCAATTTTAGAGCGACTACCATCCCATTCACTCTAGGCAGCATGACTAGGGTTACACATGGAACACTGAACTGGTGGTCTCAGTGCTATCAAGGTAAACATTGGATCAAACAGGAGCCAAGTCGTCAATGGTCAATTTGGAACTTTTTTTTCAATCTCATCTTTCTCAAATAAAAAAAAAGGTCCACATTATATACCAATCTGAAATTTGGTTCTTTTGGCATTCAGTTCATTTGCATTCTGTGACTACATAATTCAGTGACGTAATTGTTAATTTCTTTATCCATTTGTCAAAATTATACATGAACCATCAATGATTGTAATGGACTTCTGTTTCAAGATAAATAGCAGTTAAAAAAAAACTGGTTTAAAGAATCTTTTTTCAAAAAAATTACTCCCAAATGCAGTCATCTTCTGTTTTGGAATTAAGGTAGCACAAGGAGAAACATGGTGACCATAACTCAGAGTGACAAGCTGCCTGTGTGCCTTGGCCGATATGTCATCTTACTCAGTGGGGCCAACATTAGCCCAAGACTGGCAACAGGCAGGGTTAATTCTGTTAACTGCATAATAATGAATATTAGCATAGGGCACACACGCCTTGCAGGAGTTTGATTGATTCAAACCTATGGTACTTAGTACTATGCCACAAAAAAACATGTCCGTAAGCCTTGTCTGTGGAGTAGATCTTAACATAATTATATGACATATTCTTTGGCTATAGTCAACAAACTGCTACTACTTTCAACACTGATGTCTTCTTCTCAGTCCCAGATCTACACGAGCCCAATATTCTCTGTCTTCCTTTGTATGTGGTGCATTGTAGGCAGATAAAGATGAGATTAAATTCTATTTTGTACATTTGCCACTGCCCCTGAAGGCTAGACTGAAACTATCTCACCACATCTAACATGAACCATAGCTCCAACAACACAGGCTGAAATTTTGTTATCCAATCTGCTCGTGTTGAGCTATTGACCTGATATTTATTCCTCAGTACGCAGCTAGCTTCTAATAAATTCTTTACTGATTAAATCAGTCCCAGTGGGATTCAATGATTATATCAATTGCAGATTCTTGCATCCCTGTGTGGATTAATTGTCATTTAATGAAAAGAAAATAATGATTATTTACTAAAGAATGTCAGTCACATTCACAAACACAACACGTAATCATTTAAATCAGTCTACCCACTAGACAATTTTTACTTGAACAAGAATTTGTTTCTAAAATTTGAAGTATCAATTTGGAGATACAAAGGTTCTCCAGTGAAGAACCAGGTTTTAATAAGGTGGAATGAGGAGCTAGATACAATAACATTGGACATAAAGCAAAAACTGAACTTGCTTGAAACTTAAAATGAAAACAGAAAATATTGGAATTACACAGTACGTCAGGCAGACCTTAGAAACAGAACTAATGTTTCAGATTATTGACTTTTCATCAGCTGGGAGAAGTTAGAACTCAAACATGTTTTAAATTGCATAGGAGGGGGAGGGCTGGAGAGACAAAATAGAGAAGGTCTGTGATAGGGTGGAGAACAAGATAGATTAAGGCAAAAGGATTCAACATTGAATTAATAATTTCTGATAATCGGCCTTTCCAGTTTGCATTGGAGCTGGGAATTTCTGATGAAAAGTGATATCCTACTTTGTTAACTCAGTTTTTCTCTCTCCACAGTTCCTTCTATTTCCCAGCATTTTCTTAAATTTTGATCTCCAACAACTGAAGTGTTTTGTAAGTCACATTTTCAGTATTTTTTTCTCTCTCCTCTCTTCTCATTCATCTCCTCCCACTTACATCTCCTTCAGACAAATAAGCTGCCATTGATCACCCACTTGGCTTGGGGCATTCAATCTTTCTTGGTCCCTGCCCAATCATAGGCATCCTTCCTTCTCTGCAACTTAACAATTTGATTTCTAACTATGCCTAACTCTGCTGAAAGGCCATTGACCTGAAATGAGAATTCTGCGTTTTGACTTTTAACAGAAGATAGTTGCTTAGTGTATCATTTCACTTGTTAACTCAGTTTTCATCTAAAGAGAGGGTATGAATTTTGATGTTCTCAAGCTTATTTTGATCTGTTTCTGATAGATCTTCAGCAATAATTGTTTGCTTCAGTTGGTGAAAAGATCAGAGGAATCTTGCTGATAACCATACATTAACTTTGTGTCCTCGGGTCTTCTTAGGAGATATATACCTTGAACATTGTACATAAAATTATACCTGGTTTCAGTGGAAGTCCCTGTTAAATGTGATTAATTGCATTATTGATTTAGCTGAAAACATACTGGTCTTTAATATGTACAAGTTGCTTGCCTGCCCTTTTTATAATTCATCCAAGGGTGGCATGGTAGCGTAGTGGTTAGCAATTGGGGTTCAACTCCTGCCGGTGTCTGTAAGGAGTTTGTACGTTCTCCCCGTGTCCACGTAGGTTTCCTCTGGGTGCTCCGGTTTCCTCCCACACTCCAAAGACCTACAGGTTAGTAGGTTAACATGAGTGTAATTGGGCAGCGTGGGTTCGCTGGGCCGGAAGGGCCTTTTACCATGCTGTATAAATAAAAACAAAACACATTTCCTAATTCCTCTTGATGTAAGACAGCAAAATATCACAATTATTTTATTCAGTTATAAAGATTAATTTCTGAAAAGAAATACAAAGATACACAGACCCAAAAAGCTTCTCTCGCTGTGATCAGAAAATAACTATTTTGATTCTATAAAGGTACACATGTTAGAAATCAGAATTTGCAGTATTAATGAACAAATGCCTATGTTTGTAATTTTAATGGAAGCAGTCACTGTATCTTAAATGGACTCATGGCATTGTTAAAATAACAAAGAAATGTCATGCAAAAGCTATTAACATTCCATGCAGAAATCATTCAGAGATCTGATGGGAGCAGATGAAGTTGCATAATCTTATTGTACATTTCAAATAACATTTTGTTGTCCATTAATGGATTTTGCATCCTTCTCACCTTAACTCCATCAACTTTCTAGCCTGCTGTAGACAAACTGAATGGCTTCACAAAGTCCCCAGTGTATCTTTCAGATAGGATCAGAATTCCAATCTGGTTGTCACGTCCTTTAAATTTATTTCATAGGACTAATATATATTATGCTTGAACTCTGAGCTTTGAAGCAACTTTGCTCGAAAGCACTCCACGTTATGCCTAAATCACACTGGTAAGAAAGATAACAAGGTCAATAACACATTCTCATAGCTACAGTGCAACAGTAACTCCTGATTATACACTAGAGACTATAGACAGACATATAACCTAATTTTAACTTATTGGCATATTTAGTTAGGTCTCTTAGCATATCATGAATGGTACGTTGGGAAAGCACTAAGGTCATACAAAGCCAGATGTTTAACAATTGTTGTGTGTTCTTCAACAATTAATATAGAACATAGAACAGTAGAGCACAGGAACAGGCCCTTCGGCCCACAATGCTGTGCTGAACGAGTAATTAAACGCCTAAATATACTAATCCTTTCTGCCTACACAATGTCCATATCCCTCCATTCTCTACACATTCATCTGCCTATCTAAGAGCCTCTTAAATGCCTCTATCATATCTGCTTCTACCACCACCCCTGGCAGCACATTACAAGCACCCACCACTCTCTGTGTAAAAAACTTTCCTCGCACATCCCCTTTGAAGTTACTCCCTCTCACCTTAAACGCATGTCCTCTAGTATTAGACATCTCGGTCTTGGGAAAAAGATACCAGCTATCTATGCCTCTCATAATCTGATAAACTTCTATCAGGTCTCCCCTCAGCCTCTGCCACTCCAGAGAAAACAAACAAAGTTTGTCCAACCTTTCCTTATAACACATAGCTCCTTATTGTTATTTTCCTTTCTAACTGTGCTTGTTTTATACAAAGAAAGCAGACTGGAGAAGTCAGTCTGACATTGATAGAACAACAAACACATGATAAAAGAGATCAAACGATGAAAGGTGCAGTGAAGGTAGCCACTAAGAAAACAAGCTCATAGCCCATTTCAGTCAGACATTGAACTCCTACATTTATCAGGCTTTTTTACTCAGAAATGGAGGCCTCACCGAGTTATGTGCACAATCAGTGTGCATGGCAAAGAATGCCTCATACCTCAGAACTAACCACCGCACATAGTGGTAGATTTATCCTGGAGTGCTGGCAAACCAATCCCAACAATTCAAAGTTCTCATGTTCCCTTCAGAGATCCTAGCTCAATTCTCAAAAAATAAATTAAACATAATACAATTCCCCTGACTTGCTCAATGCTTCCACTCCCTATTCCCTGTCTATACTTGCACAACTACCTCTAATGCTCAAACACGCTCAAAACCTTATTCCTTTCACATCCCACTACACCCCTGTTGAGATGCCTTCTCCCCCTTATTCCCACTAATCCAGCTTTGACAGCCCAGGGATCCCAGCAATCACTTAATTCTTACTACCTCCTGAGCATGTCCAATTACCAGACTGTATGCTGAGTTCCCCGTGGGGTAAGAATGCATTAGTCGAAGTGAGAGGTATCCAAGAGAAGTGGAATAATATAAGTACATGAATGTAGCTATAGTCCACCAAGAGCATTGAATATCCCAGACTCCAGCACCTCACCATGACTTCTCCTAGGACCACCTCGACCTACGCAAGTTACAAACCCTTTTGCTCACCCTGTACTATGCTCAACCTCAGCTCCAATCTCTTGCTTCATTTAAACCAGAGGTTCACATCCATTTGCTTTTAAGCCCATGAAAATCAAAGATACTGGAAATCTAGAACAAAGTCCTGATGAAGGGTCTTTGACCGAAACATTAGCACATTAGCTCCATTTCTCTTCCCACAGATGGGGCCTGATCTGGTATTTCCAGCATCTTTTATTTTCATTTTGCTTCAAAGCCTTCTTCCCATGTTATAAATATTCCACAAGCCCCAACAGAATAAAAAAAACATGGAAATTTATGGCACAGAGAGAGCCATTTGTTTAAATGTTTCTGTGCCGCATAAAGAAGAGCTTCTCACGCGAGCTTTACATACATGTTCATGTTGACCTATACATTATGTACTTCACACAAACACACACAGACATACAGACAACACAAACACATGTGCGCACACACACAGACAACACAAACACGTGCATGCACACACACAGACAACACACACACACACACACACACACACACACACACACACACACACACACACACACACACACACACACACACACACACACACACAAAATGTTTTTGGATTCAGATAACCCAGAAGGGTTTGGTTTGCGAATCGAATCCAGACTGGTAATGGAACATAAAATTACAAGGTGAGGAGAGGCAAGAAACATCAACCTGGACACTATACCAATACCATTGGCCAGATAGTGCTGCTTATGTTCAATAGAGCATGTCACTGGTGTTTTTGTATCAGTGACACAAGTTCTAAAACTATGGGAAAACAGAGGGTGGGATTGAGGCAGGCAGTGCAGAGAAATTGGAAGAGGATAGGGTTGAATTGAAGAAGGAGAAAGGAAGGTAGTGGCAAAGACAGAACCTGTTGAAAGGGGGAGAAACATAGTCATATGTCCAAACCTTCACCTAAGTATGGTGAGGGTAACTGTAAATTATCTTCTTGAAGATTCAACTCCTTGAAACCTTCTTGCTGACATCTTTGGATGTGCAGACCCCAATATGAGAAGCTCTACTGTATGCCACAACAATTCCATGTTTCATTTCTCCTTACATGAGCCTCAGCTCCACTTTCATACCCAGCACCTGATATTAGAGTACCACTCCCCAATTCTCTCTGCCGCTGTGAACGATCTGGCATTTCTCACTTCCCAGTCCCAGTTTATCCTGAATTTTCCAAAGCTGAGTTGATCAGACAAGGAGTAAGTGGTATACAGTAAGAGAAGAAGAAGGGAGACAAGAAAGACATGCAGAAGAAGTAATACAGAAATTATTAATAAGTCATTAAAGTGATATCAAAACTATGATGGTTAAAAGAATGCAATGATGAGTTGGAGAGTGAAAGAAATCAAAGATGAAAAGAAAAATAGACAAAGTCACAAAGGACTGGAGAGGAACAAAGAAATTGGGAGTAATTTATAGTATCTGTGACACTTTCTGCACAAGGCCCCCTTTGCATTATCCATTGAGTTTTTTATTTATTAATCTTCTTGGGTTCTACTTTAAAGTACAACTCTATAAAGTCCCAGAAAGCTATTCCAGCTAATTCTATTCTTGAAACATACCCAAACTATTGTGGTTGTCAATACTGGAACTTCTTAATGAGGGGTTTTGGTCCAAACCTTGTTCTGTAATGTCACCAATCAAAAATCATTGAGAACACGGTGGAATTCAGACTGTACTGTTGTAACTACGTTGGAAATGTACTCTATACTTGCACTGCATATTAGCCTTTGTGTTATTATTATGTTTGATACATTTCAAATTTGAACTATTTGGTTGTGTATGATTGCACCCACAAAAAAATAAACAAGTGAGTCTTCTTAATGTTATGTAAGTCACTCTAGGTTATGTTACTGTACAGCTACAAAAATCTGCAACAATGCAAGCATAACCTAGCCACATTTTTTATCTGCAGCATTTTACATTTCAATCATGTTGCTGCTTGATTTCTCAGATAACATTTGATGCAAATCGTGAATGTTATATATCATAGTTGACAGAATAATGGAAAGCCATTTGTGTAAACACTGCCATTTTCTTGCATTTCCCCATTTATGCAGGAGCTTTCCCCCATTTTAATAGCTTGTGAATAAAAGCAGACAATCCTCTAATACCTTCATCAATGCACATATGTAATACAATAAATCATGCTGGAAACTTCCCCTTTAAGTAGCAGTACATTCTCTCGAGAATGGAATCACAAAACAATATAGCAGCAAATAGGACCATTCTGCCCATTGAAGGTGCTCTTTCAGGGGTCAAAGCTGCAAAAATTCAATTTCCCTGCCTTTCTCTGTCACCTTCTTAGTCCTTCCTTTTCAAATACTGATTGAAATCAGTTTTTAAATGGTTTAACACTGTAATTTCTTCCTCAATAGCCACATCTGCAAGGCATTCTGTATTCTAGTAATCTTCTAGTGAGGAAAAAGATATGTGCTTCAACTGGATTCTTCACGATTCCAATGACAGTGGTGTGCCTGAGCCCTCCTGTTACCAAATGGATTGCCAGATGAGGTATACATACACTATCAAAAACTATCTCTCCTCACCCATAAAAATAAAAGATTACTTTTACATATAATCTTTTACAGTCTCAGAGCACCCCAAGGAGCTATGCAGTCAATTACATTTGTTAATGCTGTAGTGTGGGAGACACAGCAGCCAACATGCACTCATCCAACTCTCATAAACAGCCATGTGATAATGACCAGATGATCTCAAAGTCAGAGTCGAGTCAAAGTCAAAAGTCAGTCAGGTTTACCGTCATATGCACATGTCTATGTATGCATAGTTGCAATGAAAAACTTACTTACAGCAGCATCACAGTTACATAGCATTAGAGATACAACATTCACAAGAAAAACATAAATTAAACATTAATTATACAAAATTATACAACAAAGAACACAATTAGAACAAAAAATACAAAATCCATTGTAGTGAAAAGTTGTCAAAGTGGTCATAGTGTTGTTGTGCTGAGGCAGTGATTAAGTTTGTGCAAGTTGGTTCAAGAACTGAATGGTTGAAGGGAAGGAGCTGTTCTTGAACCTGGTGGTGTGGGACTTCAGGCTTGTTTTAATGCTAATGTTTAAGTGATGCTTAAGAGCTAAATATTGGTCAGATCTTTACAGCTTCTCTTTGAACTGTGCCATGAGAGAGCACTTGGGCCTTTGGTTTAACTGAAAGTCACTGCCTCTGACTGACACTGCAGCATTGTCCATATTGAACCAAGTCTACTATTGTTTACTGTCTTTTACACTTCAGCATAAAGCAAAATAGGTACACATACTCAGTGCTGAGCATCAATTAACTTTAGTTCATTCCAGTGAACTTTTATTTGACTACTGAAGTTTATGCACCTGCTACATATTTGTGACAGTTTCAAAGAAAGCTTTTCTCATTATTTATGGTAGAACTGGGGGTCTGCGAAATCAGTTTTAATGACAGTATGAGTGATAAGATATTGTTTTGTTGCAGGTTCTTGTTTTAGTTGTGGTATATTGACCTCGGAAAATGTTTTTCCATTGGGAAGCCAGTCAAACAGGCCATAATCTTGGAGTTTGCAACTCCCAAGGATGAGGGGAGGAAGCAAAATAGCTATCAGCTGTCACACACCCTGGAAAAACAGGAAAGGTGGAGATCTATGGACTTGAATGCCTTGCCCTTCCCTAAGCTTTAGACTGCAAGCTAAGCAGATGGATGGCAATGCTACAAGGCAATAGCGAGGACTGAAGAACAGGGCAGGAAGAACAATGGGATAGGCTGAGGTCACGGAGGCGGAGGGGAATTCAATGGCAGGAGTGAGCAGGAAGAGGGCAGATTGGTGCAGGTTTTCTTGAGAGGCTGTTGGGGAAGGCAGTAGGAGAAGGGGTCAGGAATATGAACCATCTTGCTCTTCTTGGGCTCTGGACATGCTGGATAAACATTTGGGTGTTGGATCTACCAGTATTCACCTTCCATACAAAAACTTGAGTAACCCACCACAACCATTAAATTATTTAAATATTGGACTCTAGAAACCATTTTCACCGACTTTTCTAGGGCTTAAAATTTGCCCACTATGATGCTAGCTCATTAATTGGCACTCTCTACTCTTCCTCATCTCTTCCAACCCTTCCCACCTGAGCGGACATTCAATAAAAGCAGACTTAAAATAACATTCAAGTGAATGGGCAATAACATTGGCTGATTCTAACTGTTCTAAGCTGAAACAACAGAATTCATTTTAGAAGTTATACAAGACTCTTTCTTTGATCAGAATGTTAATCAGCCCAAAAATAATCGAAAAGTACTTGAAAATCAAGTTACCATAGTTACCATAAACCAAGAGGTCATTTATCCATCTGAAGGTGAAAGCTCATTGACCTGAAATGTTTCTCTCTCTGGATGCTGTCTGATTTGATGAGAAATTAGCATGATAGTCATCAAAAAAAGAAATGCTTAGAATATGATAGAAATGGTGTATTCCACTCTGATAGGAATGGGATGCCTCAAGAAACCATTTCATGGATACACTTGGAGGGATATGAATGATAAAACCAGGTCTTAAGAAAATCATGAGAAACTGTAAAATGCAATGGGGCTGCATAGCAGTTAACATAATGCGATTACAGCGCCAGCAACCCGGGTTCAATTCTGGCCACTATCAGTAAGGAGTTTGTATGTTCTCCCCGTGTCTGCGTGGATTTCCTCCGGGTGCTCCGGTTTGCTCCCACATTCCAAAGACATACGGGTTAGGAAGTTGTGGACATGTTATGTTGGTGCCAGAAGCATGGAGACACTTGCGGGCTGCCCCCAGAACACTCTACACAAAGATGCATTTCACTGTGTGTTTTGATGTACATGTGACTAATAACAATATCTTATGAATTCAGAAATCCTTATTATGAAGAACGGTTGTTTTGAGAATAAAATACAAAAATGTCGAAGGGAGCCGGTGCATCTAAAAATAAGGAAGAAAATCCAGTGAAAGGTACAAACATATAGTGAAAGAATTATGTAAATTGGCATCAGTTTAGATGATGGAAGTGACATTGTAGTTGTGGCAAAGGAGAAAGTGGCATGTTTTTTGGAAATAGCAGGTGGAAAAAAATTGATTCTGAAAAATTAACAGAGCTTCAGCTGAATAACTAAACAAGCCCTTGCAAAATTCACATTGGGCCTTGAAGGATGGCAGTGAAGAGACAGAAAAGATTGTGATCTGAATTTTTCCATCCTCTTTAGATGTGCAAATTGTGTCTGGGAGTTGGAAAGTAGCCAATTGAACACATCTGTTTAACAAGGTGAAAAAGAACAAAATCAGTTCTAAAATAACAGCCAGTTAGAGTAGCTAGAGGCTGAGGGCAAACCTCCAGAATTGGTAATAAGTATAAATAGAACATAAGAAATAGGAGTAGGAGTAGGCCACTAGCCTGCTCCCCCATTTAAAAAGATCACAGGTGATCGTCTACCTCAGTGGGCATCCAGAACTGCATGGTTTCATCAAGGGCAACCAGTCTGAAAGCTTTTCAAAGACATGTATGTTTGGCAAAATGAATTGAGATTTTGAAGAATGCTGCTGGGATGTGCAAACCGAGTAAGGTAAATGTCTCTGATTTTTCACCAAGCAGTCATTACAATATGTCACAAAAGGCCTATATCAGCGAAAAATCCCATTATCTGATACTTGAGGTTAGAAAACAGGTTGATAGACAAGAAACGAAGGACTTGCTAAGTATTCCTCAGATTGGAAAAAGGTTGCACTTAATATACTTCTACAGTCAGAATTGGTTGCACTTCTGTTCTCAGTATGTATAAGTGTTTTTGATTTGGTTATAGTCAGCATGATATTGAAATTTGTTGACAACACACATATAAGGAATTTGGCAAGCAAAGGTAAAGGATTCTGAGAATATAAAATAGTAGGATAAACATACAGACAGCAGATTCATTTTAAAGTAGATCCATTCATTCAGTGATGCACTCTTATCCCAACAGGTTCAAGTTAAGATCTTTGGCACATACATATAATGATTTAGGTTGGGGCTTTACATCGGTGCTGAGAGTGAGATGCACTGGAATGGAATGTTCACCTAATGTCTTCCATTCTCTTAGGTGAATGCAAAATATTTCTTACGCTATTAGAAGAATGGGCAAGTTATTGTCAACCAATACATTTACTCTCAGTCCATATCACACAAATAAGTTATATACTCATTTATCACATGGTCAATTGTGGAATTTTGTGAACACATCAGTTACTTTGCTACATCACAACATTTAAACAAGATATTGGTTGTGGAATATTTTGATGGTGTGATCAAGAATGTGCATCAGCATATTCACTTTTTTAGACATCTGAGAAGATTTCGTATGTCCATGAGGATTCTCTTGAACTTCCGCAGATGCACTACAGAAAGTACTCTGATGGGTTGCACCTCAGCCTGGTATGGCAACTGCTCCGGTCTTAACTGTCTGAACCTGCAGGGAGTGGTAAACACAGCCCAGTCCATCACAGGCTCCTAACTTCTTTCCACCCAGTCCATCTTCATGGTGTGTTGCCTCAGGAAGGCTAGTGCTATAGTCAAGGACGCCTGCCACCTTAGCCATTCCCTTTTCTCTCTTCTACCATCTGGAAGAAGATACAAGAGCTTGGAAGCCCAGATGTCCAGACTGAAGACAGCTTCTTCCCCACTGCTATCAGACCAATCACCTCTTTCACATCCCCTTCCCGGTGGTGCTGCCACATTCTCATTCTGCTAATGCTACCTCTCTCGGTTATTCCACTATTTGTCATTTTTGTAGTTTCTTGCACTACTTCAGATTGCACCATCCTGCTGTTTTTGCACTCATCATTGTATTTATTGTTGTATTTATTATTACCATGCATACTGTTTACTCCATGAACTTCACGCAAACCAGGAATTTCATTGCACCCTGGTGTATATGACAATAAACTAATCGAACATAATATAATATTGTTTGTAAAGAAGTAGAAGGAAATATTAAAATAAATGTCATTATACTTTGGTACTGGGAGAAAGATGGCACAGCAATGATTGCCTTTTGTAGGGGAAAATAGATTCTGAGCTACAAGGAGAGAATTGGATGGGGAAGCTCTTCTCACAAAGAACCAAACTGGACATGAAGGCAGAAAAGATTGCAGAAGCTGGAATCTGGAGAACAAATAATCTGCTGGATGAACACAGCGGGTCGAGCAATATCTCTGGGAGGAAAGGAATTGTTGACATTTCACTTCAAAACTCTGCATTAGGACATAAATTTTCATTGTAACTTCCCACCATTGTAAGGTTTTAGTTCCACAGCATGGTGTTAGCATAATGGAAAATCTCAGGTAAAATCAAATGAGAGATGAAAAAGAAAATCTTTGGTAGATGCTGCCTAGTGGAATAAAAGGAGAATGAATTTATATAACACCCTTTTGCAATCCAAGTATATTTTCTAAAATATAAAGAAACACAATGGCAGTTATTATATACAAATGTAATTATGTTGCTGAGTGACAAACAATGAATTCACCTTCCCTTTTTTCCAGGTGGTGTTAGTGGATCTTTTAAGACCATTTGAAAGGTAGAAGTGGTCTCATCTTAAATGTGACATAACTGACAATGCAGCACATTTTCACTGGAGTGTTGTCCTAGGTTTTTCTGTTCACTTCTTTGCAGTTGGACTTAAACACACAACTTTCTAGCTCCAAGTTGAGAGCTTCAACTGACACTTTCATTACCTAACAATGTAGTGACCATGTACCATAACTAATTCCTGACTCCCATAATGTTTTTGCATCACAGTATGAATTTATAGTCCACACAGAGCTTTAACTGAAAGTTATCCTGTTACATTATATTTAGTTACATGGTTAGATTGCTCTTGTTAGAATTAATATTATGAACCTGTGAGGTCAACCAATGTACCAACTAATTCTAATGAAGTGATTTAAAAATGGTGTTGACTGAGCTTAATAACAAGCAGCAGCCAAATGTTATGCATATCGGATGTAGTTGAAATTAAGCAATGCTAATGTGTGAGGCAATTTCATGAGGGTAATGCTATTATTTACAGTGAGGTACATGAACCTGCACTACAGGAATCATAATATATCATTCTGTATCCTAGATACCAGGCCTAAGGATGTGACTTCCATTGTAAGGTTTAATGTTTTATTTAAACCAGGATTTTATATGAGATGCCATATTAATGCTAAGCCCAGACTGTGCTGAAGCAAACAATAATGGGCAATTCCCAGCATAATATAATTGCCCTGAGGATGACTCAACCTATTAGCTTTCGGCTGTAATATCTATCTTTTTCTCATGCATTTTCAGGCAACATTTGTCCATGGCAACTTCTGTGGATGGTTTGGAGGGTAACAATACTGAATGATAAATACCAGAAAGATCTCCAGCTTAAACATTGCTCCTTACTTAAACAGCCTGCATCAGTAATGGTAGAAGTGCAGGTGCTCTAGCTTGCTGCTTGGTCCGTGAGCTACTGAAGAGAAGTTAGGCCATTTGCCTTGTCAATACTACTAATTTACAGTATCAGGTTTTAGAACAAAATTCCAGCATCAAAGTGGCTCAAGGAAATCTCAGCAAGTCCAAAAATAATTAGCTGGCTTCAGTCCTCATTTTTCAGTCTTTGATTGCCTTCTTTGATCTAACTTATTTTATTTGTTTTATGCCTTCGATGCTTCTATAGTGATGGCTTGATTGAGCTATTGCAGAAAGGATGCTGGTGGAGAAGGAGTGGATGTATGTAATTGAAGCAACATTAACTGGCTCTAGACCAGTTGTCTTTGCAACAACAGCTCTTTGCCAGAAGAACCTGATTGAGGTATCAACCCCTGGACTTCCTTTGATTGGTTCATGCTGTCTATTGCAGCTGAGGACTAGGTATATCTGGGAGCGTGTCAATAATTATAGCAGATTTCCAGGCATGTGTTCATGTTTAGAGGGGGATCTCTGAGAGTGAGTTAATATTTACAGTATGTCTCTGAGAGTTTGTTCATATTTACCAGGGATTTAGGGACCGTGTTCATATTTGCATAGGTTAGTCCTGCAGAAGGTTTGAAAGCAAATAACTCTGGAATAATTAGCATTTGAGAAATATTTCTGTCACTTCAAAATACACTGTGTGAGATTGATAGCATCTCTTTATTTCAGATCTACAGTCACCTTGGGAGAGGAAAGAGAGAGAGAGAGAGAGAGGGAGTGAGAGATGGGAGGATGCTAAATTTAAATCCACATTTCAGAGGTTACCTTAACATGTTCCAATGCACTGTATGACTCACCTTTCTTTCTGGCAGTCCTTACTCTGGTTACTCTGTATTTATATCATTGAATGTAGAGCACAGATAGAACCTGGAATTTAGCAGTGTACGTAGAAGAATAAAATGTCCCACAGATTGGTCAAGAAATATTACTCCATGAATCTGTGTATCTAAATAGCCTGACGTTGTCATACTCATAGATTCGTACCTTATAGATAATGTGACAGACGCTTCCATCACAGTCCTGGGTAGGTTCTGCCCCACTAGCAGTACAGACCCCCCACTCCCTCCCAGAAAGGTAGAGGCACAGTGGTATGCAGAGCAAAGAAGTAGCCATTGTCCTTCTCAATGTTTACTCCAGATCCCATGAACTCTCATCTGGGGAAAAAAACATCTTCTCTTGATATCCATTTACCGTCCTACCTCAATTGATAAAAGAGTGTTCCCCCATGCTGTATGGCACCTGGGAGAAATAGTAAGGGCACAGAATGTAATCTGGGTGTGGGACTTCAATGAGTGCCTCGGTTGCACAACATTGAAGGACGTAGTCTCCAGACTGAATGTGTGGCAGGTAGTGAGTGAACTAACACGTGAGATAAATCCTTTGAGCTTATTATCACCAGTCTTCCTTTGACAGGTGTGTCTGTCCATGAGAGCATTGCAGGAAGTGACTGACCCGTGGTCCTTGTGGAAACAAAGTCCCACCTTTGTCTCAAACTTAGGACACCTTCTATCAAGTTGTCTGGCAATCTATGATTGTACCAGATGGAATAGATTCACAACAGATCAGGAAGCTCAGTATTAGGCATCCATGAAGTTATGTTGACCACCAGCAGCAGCAATAATATCATGCCCTGAAATATCTGATACTCTACCATTGCTATCAAGTAAGGGGGTCAATACTGGTTTAATAAGGAGTGCAGAATGGCACACTAGGAGCAGCACAGGAATACCTGAGACTGATAAGGTGCCAACCTAGTGAAACAACCACACAGGGCTACATGTGTGCCAACAGCAAAAACAGCATGGCATAGGCAGAGCGAAGTGCTTTCAGTCAATGGATCAGACTGAAGCTCTAGAGTCCTATCACATCTAGCCATGAATGGGGGAAGACAATCAAGCAGCTGATGAAAAGAGGAGGCTGTAAGAATATGCCCATCCTTAATAATGGCAGGGCCAGTAAGTGAGTTCTAGAGACAAGGCTGAAGCAATCCATGACAACATTCAGGTATGGACTGATAAATGGCATGTAACATTTGCACCATAAAGCTGCCTGGCAAAGGTTATCATTACCAAGAGAAAAATCTAACCACTACCCTTAAAATTCAATGCCATTACTATTACCATGAAATTCAGTATCAATATTCTGGTGTCACCACAGACAAGAGATTCAGCTAGTTCAGCTATATAAATACCATGACTACAAGAGTATGTCAAAGGCTATGTAACCTGCAGTGAGTGACTCACATCCTGACACACTGAAGCTTTTTTCACCATCAGTGCAGCTCTAATAATTCTCACGAAGCTCAATGTCATCCAGGGCAAAGCCGTCTACTTGATTGGTATCCCATTCACCTCCCTAAGCAGTTCCTCCACCACTGGGACATAGTGGCTATGGCGTGTCTCACCTACAAAATGGGCTGTAGTTACTTGCCTCACACCTCTCAAATCCACAACTTCTACCACTAAGAAGGACAAGGAAAACAGGTACATATGAAGACCATTGCCTGCAGGTATCCCTTCAAATCACACACTGTTTTGTTTTGGAAACACCCCTTCAACGTCATTGGGTTTAAATCCTGGACTTCCCTTCTCAATACCACTGTTGGAGTGCCTTCACCAGAAGAACAACAGTGCTTCAAGAAGACAGGTCATCACCTTTTAAAAGGCAATTAGGGATGGGCAGGAAATGCTAGCATGGCAGCAATGCTCAGATCCTGAATAATGAATAAATAAATAATAGGCAAATAAATAAACAATAAGCTGAATGCTTCTAGTGCTAAATTTCCCAATCCAACATGATTGACACCAGAAGTATCACAAGTCAGCATGTCCAACCACTTACTAACAAGCTGTAGTTACAACAGTTGGCTTAATTTGAATATAATGGATCATTTCTGGGTATCAGAATTGCATTTTATTGAATACTCATTTTTTTAAAATGGAAAATCTTTTGTTGCTGCTGGTTTTAAACCCTTCAGAAGCTTAAGCTGTGGAGATATCCTCATATATATTAGGATATAATTAATCTACCATCATGGATGCACCTGCCCAAGACGGCAATAGCAGGAATCCTCACACAGAAGACACTCGCATTGTGTTGTCTGCAGTTGTCACTGTTCTCAGTGAGGTGCAGCAGAGTTATATTTTGTAACATCATGGACAAGTACATTCTTCAAGCTAACATTAATATCAAATCTTAGGACCAAACTCAAGGACCAACGAGTAGTGTAGAAGAGCATGTCAAGGGCAGCGCCAGGCATATCAAAAGATGAACTGCCACCCCAAAGAAACTATAGCACAGAATTACTCATAATCTAAAGAACAGAAGCAGACCATAGAGCACACTGTAGAAAGCACAATTTAAGTATACCACTCCCAGAAAGAATGGATCTGATCAAAACTTTGTATTCTGCCACATCCATTTATGCAATTACCAAGTGACATGAAGACACAAGACGGCTTTATATCATCTCCATTTTCATTGAGGGCAGAACCCACAATGCAAATACAAAAGGCAAGGCTGATGTGCTTTGAACAAGCTTGAGCCAGAACTTACTGTTGCTGTGATTAAAACAAGTGAATAATTGGTCCATTATCAGCGCACATCACTATGAATATTATACTTATCACAGTCAATCATTAACCTCAAACCTGGTGTATGTTGAAACTGCTCTTCGAGCTTTATTTTGTGTCACTTAAGCTGTTAATTTGTATATCTAAATATGACAACCTGAAACTTCAGGTATATATAATGGTTGAACAGTTAATTTTTGCATGGTGATTAACCAGTGTAAATTGCTGAAACTATAAGAGGGTTTTGGATTGTACCTTAGAAACTAATTCAAAGGAATTTCTGCAGAATTTAATGAGACCTCTGGGGTAAAGACGAGAACTTCTGGCAACATGCAAAGGCCAATGGAGTTCACCATGCTGAGAAAATGTAACTTCAGTTGCCAATGTAATTCATTAAGAACCATCCAACATACCCCTATAAGGTGAACCTCTATTAGCCTTGGCTACAGTTAAAAAAATACAACAGGAGAAAAGTGCTTAAAATGTTATCATGCAAATTAAGAGAATGGATAATGCTAATATCATTAAATCTAAAATAAAATGTTTTCCTTCATGAAAGGTCAAGACACAATGCTGGGTAGAATATGTGACGTTATATTAATTTGATTCTAGAATGAGGTGAATGTTGGATGGTGTGTATTCAGCACTGAGATTGCTTCTGATTAAAACCCTCTACAGCATACTAGACTAACTCACAAATTATATATGTTTACTCAATCCACACACTGCAGACCTAATGCAATCAAAATAGCATTACTGGCAAATTTCTCTGATTTTCAAAATTTGCATCATGATAATTTTCTTGAAACTTTGACATTTTATTACAAATAAAAAAAAACATTCTGAGTCCCTGTTGGGATAATTAAATTGCATAAGCCCTGCATTTGATTAGATTAAATAACAAGCTGTTGTTACAGTTTTCTTCCCCATCCCTACACCAGAACCACCATCACCCCACTTACTCAACCGTATTACCACAGCTCCACATTCACCTGACCAACCCTAAGGCCACTTCACTCACCACCATAACCCCCTCATCAGCACCACCCCCACCCTGCCTATACCACTAGAACCATTGATCTATATTTTGAACAGATGCACAGTAGTGTGACAGGTATGGTCGTGTATCAGTTAGCGTAACACTCTTACAGCGCCAGCGACCCGGGTACAATTCCAGCCGCTGTCTGTAAGGAGTTTGTATGTTCTCCTTGTGACTGCATGGGTTTCCTCCGGGTGCTCCGGTTTCCTCCCACATTCCAAAGATGTACGGGTTAGGAAGTTGTGGGCATGCTACGTTGATGCTGGGAGCATGACGACACTTGCGGGCTGCCCCCAGAACATTCTACGCAAAGACACATTTCACTGTGTGTTTCGATGTACATGTGACCAATAAAGAAATCTTATATCTTATCTCTTATCTAGGGCAGGCACAGTAGTGTAGCGGTTAGGGTAACGCTATTACAGTGCCAGCGACCCGGGTTCAATTCCGGTCACTGTCTGTAAGGAGTTTATACGTTCTCCCTGTGTCTGCGTGGGTTTCCTCCGGGTGCTCTGGTTTGGTCCCACATTCCAAAGACGTACGGGTTGGGAAGTTGTGGGCATGCTACATTGGCACTGGAAGCGTGGTGACACTTGTGGGCTGCCCCCAGAACACGCTACACAAAAGATGTATTTCACTGTGTGTTTCAATGTACATGTGGCTAATAAATTTTATCTTACCTTCAACAGTGTAACATTTTATTTCAACTCCTCTTTGTATTGTTTGCACTGGTTTCATCTCTTCTGAGTTCCGTTCTCAGGCTCATTATCGAAGACTTATACTGCAATGTAATTCTTCTCTCACCACCTGGAGTCATTCAGCTTAATCTGTGTGGACATTACGATGAAGCAAGCTCAGCAGAAACTGATAGACTGTTCCAGATGGCAATCGCAAAATCTGACAGATTCTTTGGCAGGGCCCAGATGTGCTGCTACACAATAAAGTTGAGGATAATACATTTTTGATATACTTTTAACTTAATCAGAATTTTTATAGGTAGGCTGATTAACCATTGAAAATTTCCCCTACTGTGTAGTAGAATATGGAGGGAGTTGATGGGAATATGGAAAGAATGAAAAAATGGGATTAGTGTAGATGGTCGGTGCAGGCTTGATGGGCTGAAGGGCCTGTTCCATGCTGTCTGACTCTGAATTATGCTGTGAGGATCAAATATCTGAAATCTAGGAAGGATATACCATCAGCCTAAATGCAGATAGAACTAAATAACAATTACCAGTAGTGACACTCCCTAGGCAAGCAAAGTACTTGACCGTGTTCAATGTGTTTGCACCATTGAGAGCTCTTGCGATTTCAGTTTGGATGATTTTTTTCATTTTCTTGAGGTTGATATTTCCCTGTAACTCCTCAGAACAATAGCAAAATGGTAAGAGATAGATTGGACTCACTTTTCTGTAGGTTGCTTTGCCATAGAGCAACTTGTATTAAACTATTTGAAGGAAGAATGGTGTCTCCAAGCTAGCTAATGCTAGTCCTTTGTACTCATTGATTGATTGTCCCTCAGATATAGTGCAATGTACCCATCTAACTCTGAATACATTTTGACCATTATTTCTGAATTTATTCTGTGCAGGATGTGTGATGAAATCATAAACTCATTCTTTATCAGCAAGTTTACGATTATACTATACATATAGCACACAGAGGAAATCCTTCTCCCTATCCATCTGGAAAAGATAATGACTGTTTTAACAAGAGCATTCATTATCTTTAATTAGCCTCAGAAGAATATTTCATTCAATCCTGCTTGATCACTGCAACTTACTTGATTAACGTCCACCCTCCAGAAAAATGATAATAACGTAGCATATCACTTCACTTGAAAACAAGGTTGCTGTGACAGTGGATGAATGTGTTTGAGACAGAGAGCAGTACTTGCTGTTCTTAACAAATTTGCCTATTTTAGCTCATCCATCTACTTCTTTACCTGCACCAGTCAGCTATTATCTAACATTTATGAAAAATAAGTCCCTTCTACGTTTTGCATCATTGCAATTAATGTTCTGGTATTATAAATGTTATTTCTTTTACTTCATTTACAAGATGTAGAAATGGCTGCAATTCCAGCATTTATTACCTATCACAAGCTGTCCTTGAGAAGGTGAAGGTGAGCCATCTTCTTGAACCAGTCCTTCTGGAGAAGGTACTCCCACAGAGTTCTAGGGTAGGGAGTTCCAGGATTTAGACCTGGTGATAAGGAAGGAATAACATCTCTCACATACCCTTATCACATAGAAGGAGATTGTTTCAACCCATGAAGTGCAATCACAGTGCAATCTCATTCCCCACTAATTTTCCTTATAACCTACTCTCCCTGTGTTCCTTCAACATCTCCCAGATTCTACCACTCACCAGCACATGTAGACAATTTATAGCAGCCAATTAAACTGCCAATCTGCATGACTTTGGGATATGGGAGGAAACCGAAGTACCAGGAAAAACCCATGTGGCAACAGAGAGAAGCTGTAAACTATACACAGGAGGTCAGGATTGAACTCCGATTGCTGGAGCTGTGAGGCAACGGGTCCCCTAGCTACACCACTGTGCTACACAGAACAGAGGAATGTATTTCTAAGTCAGGAGACTTTACAACTTGAAGAGCAGTTGATGGCATTCCCTTGAACCTGGTGTCCTTGTCCTAAATGATAAAGATCTTAGATCTGGGAAGTGCTATTGAAGAAGTCTTGACAAGTTGCTGCTGGAATTCAGCAGTGTTGTATAATAACTGATGTAATCCTTTCACATTGAGAGTGTTCATTCTCATAACACAAGGAATTTGGCCTTGAAATTCTTTTGCATTGCACAATGCTTTTGTGCACAACAAAATGGTATTTACTCATAAACCAGTCACTGAATGCAATCAGGGAGACATTGGTTGCAAAAATTTTTCCAAGATCCTCCATGCCTGTGTTGTGTTTACAAACAGAGAAGTTTGATATCTAGCACTATCAAACAATGTGCAACAGGAAATTTGATACCATATAGTCATACTTCAAGTGCACAGATATGGCCTAAGACAAGTGTGAGCTTCTCTTGCAGATGCTGGCCTTGCTTGGACAGGTGAGGTTCCAATGCTACTTTTTGCTTTATTCAAGTTTTCAGGATTTGGGCTTCGCTGGTGAGGCCAGTATCTATTGTCCATCCCTAATTGCCCTTAAGAATGTGGTGGTGTGCAGCTTTCTTGGATCACTGCAGTCCTTCTCTTGGTTAGGGACTAACAGGATAAAGATCCAATTATGAAAGAATGGCAGTATATTTCCAATTCAGGATGCTGTGCAGCTTGGAGGCAAACCTGCAATAGTGATGTTCCCAGAAATTTGTTTCCCTTGTCTTTCTTCGTGGTGGAGTTCATGAATTTTCAAGGTGCTGTCAGAGTGGCCTTGGCAAATAACTGCAATGAATGTTGTAGTTGGTACACACTGAAGCTACCGGTAGGGGGGGCAATGAATATTTAGAGTTCTGGATAGGATGTCCACCAAGCAGGCTGCTTTGCCCTGGATGGTTTCAAGCTTTCTGAGAGTTGTTGGTGCTGCACTCATCCAGGCAAATGGAGGGTGTTCTGTCATTCTCATGATCTGTGCCTTATCGATGGTGGGAAGCCTTTGGGGTGTCAGGAGGTGAGTCAGTGCCTGCATGATACCTAAACTCTGACCTGGTCTATGGTATTATGTGGCTGGTTCAGTTGACTTTCTGGTCACTGGTGATTCCCATCATGATAACAGTGGGAGGCTCAGTATGTTATTGCCAATGGATGTCAAGAGTAGGTGGTCAAACTCTCTCTTGTTGGCGATAGCAATTGTCTGGCACAGAGGACCTCTGTTACTTTCCACTTACTAGTTTGTGTTGAATATTGTCTCGATCTTGCTGCTTCGGGCATGTATTGCTTCATTATATGATAGATTGAAAATAAAATTGAACATTATGCAGCAACTATCCCCATTTATGACCTTATGATAGAGGAAAGGTCATTGATGAAGCAGCTGAAGATGGTTGGGCCTAGGACACTGTCCCAAGGAACTTCAGCAATGCTACTGTGTGGTTGAGATAATCAACCTCCAACAACCACGGTCATCTTCCTTTGTGCAAGACAAGATGCCAATTGAAGTCACTTCTCCCAGGGATTCTTAATGCCACACTTGGTAAAACGCTGTCTTGATGTCAAGGCAATCAATCTCAGATCATCTCTGAAATTTTGTTCTTTGATCCATGTAATGAGGTCTGGACCCAAGTGCTCCCAGTGAATCCAAAACTAAAAGTCAGTGAGTAGGTTGTTGGAGAAAAAATACTGCTTGATAACATTATTGCTGACACCTTCCATCACATTGCTGGTGATTGAGAGTTGATTGATTGGGTGGTAAGCAGCCAAACTGGATTTGTCTATTTTCTGAACAGGATATATCTGTTCAATTTTTCTTTTGGTTGGATAGTTGCCAGTGTTGTAACAGTACTAGAACCACTTGACTAGCTTTGGAGCACAGGTCTTCAGTACATTACTGAGACATTATCTGGTTCCTTAGTCATTGGTGTTTCACTGTTCTCAGCCATTTTGTCATATCACATGAAGTGGCAGAAGACTGGATTATGCAATGGTTGGGATCTTAAAAAAAAGCCAAGAATCATCAGCCACTTGGCATCTCCAGCTGAGCATGAGTACAAATGCTTCAGCCGTGCCTTTGGCACTCACCTGCTGGGCTCTGCATAGTTGAGGATGGGGAAATTAATGGAACCTCCTCCTCCTATTGGCAGCTTAATTGTCAACCAGCATTCACAACAAGATGTGGCTGAACTCCTCACTTCTAAATTCCTTACTGAACCAGGGTTATTCCCTAGATTGATAGTCGTGGTAGAGTGAAGAATGTGCTGGGCCATGAAACTACAGATTGTGCTGGTGTTCATTTGGTTCCTGCCAGGAGTCCAATTTTGAGCTGCTAAGTCTATCCCATTTACCACTCAACACAATAGAGAGTTCTTGGTGTGAAGATAAGACTATCTCCATTGGAATCAGAATCAGGTTTGTTATCACTGACATTTATCATGAAATTTGTTGTTTTGTGCCAGCAGTACAGTGCAAGACATAAAGGCATAAAAATTGCTATAAGTTATAAAAAAAATAAATAAATAACAAGTAAATAATAAATAGATAGATAGATGGATAGATAGATAGGTACATGTATCAATAAATAAATGGATAGATTGATGGATAAATAAATAAGTAGTTAGATAGATAAATAGGTAGATAAATAGATGAGAAAATATTTGGGCTCTGCAATGGTCTTTTCTACCGGTGTTATCATTGACAGATCCATCCTCCACAGGTAGATAGGTGAGGATGAAGTTAAATGTGTTTATCCCTTTATCTCTCGTGTAGGTTCGTTCACTACCAGTCACTAGATGGGCTTTTACAACAATCCAGCAGTTTCATAGTCATGATTTCTTAAGACTTTTTTGTGTAAATTTCTTAGTATCAGCTGAATTTAAATTCCACAACTTGGGATCTGAACTCATGTAACTGGATTGTTCATTACAACAACTGGGTTATTGGATTGGTAAGTTAACCACTGCACCGCAATCCTACCACAGTTCTCAGTGCTGGGCATGAGGCATCAAGATAGCCATAGAATGGAGATTTCAGGTAATTGTACCTGGCTATCCTCCACTACTTTAGTCAGTGAATGAGAGAGAGAAATATTGAGATACCATAGTATTTAAATACATGTTGCCCTTAACTTTGAATATATTTAGAGAAAATCTGCAGCCTTCCACTGATATTCAATCCTCTGAATGAAGAATTTTCTCATCTCCATCTTAAATAATTGATCTTTTATCCTGAGACATTGCCCACAAATCTAGTTTCCCCATCCTGATGAAACATCTGTCAGCCAATCACTTTCAAAATCTATGCATGTTTAAATGAGTCCACCTTACAATATTCTAAAATCATGAAGATAGTTCCATCTAACAACCTTTCCACAAAGGACAACCACTTTGTTTCAGTTATCCTTGTGTTCAATTGTTTTTTTTTAATTCCTTTTAAAAATTCTGCGTTAAGTTTTATTTTCTCCTCCTTGTTCCATTACTTCCGTTCACTCTGAACATCATTATTCTCTCAGCTAAACACTTTTGACCCATGCCATTATTTGCAGTGAAAGAACAGAACAGCAATTCAACTGGACAGAATTTCACATCATTTTTCTTCTGTTAAAGAGAGGCATCCATGAACAATAGAACAAGCAGTTCCAAAGGCAAAAAAAGCAAAGAAGGCTTCAAAGAGTGGCCTTCTAAACTCACCATGCATCATGGTGATGTCTGGTCAGTGAAGTCAGACAGAGAAAAATATAGGAAACATGTCTTATGTTGTGGATATGCACACTGTTAAACACAATTGTCTTTATTTATGTGACTTTGTATTTGTGTAATTATACTGAAGTCCATTTATAAATCCTCATTGAGCAGTTGGATTTAAAATAATTGCAGAACAGTTTTAGCTGAAAATAGAACAACCATAATAACAGTCAAAATAAAATATATACTTATGTGGTAATGGAATTGCATCAACATTTTGTTCCTTCTCTATTAATTATTGACATCACATTTCATATTATATGCATGTGAAAAGCTGAGGAACTGTAGGGACATCCAAAAAGACAGACTTAAACTATGTTCTCCATATCTATAAATCCTCATGGCTATAATTCTCCGTCTGTTGTCTCATCTGCACTTGATGTTTAATTGTTTCTTTCCTTGCTATTGTGAGCCTGGGGTTGATATTGGATTTTTCTCATGACATTGCTGTGTGATTTAAGATTTTAAATTTCATAACTTTTGGGGTATCTGTGTAACACTGGCAGGGCCAGCATCTACGGTCCTTCACTTATTGCCCTTGTGTTGGTGTATAAAATTATGCAAGGCCGAGATAAAATAGGAAGGACCTCATTCCTTTAACAGAGAGGACAAAAGCCAGGTATATAGATTGAAAGTAATTAGTAAAAGGACCAAGAGAGAGAGATGAGAACAAATATATTCATCACCCAGAAAGTGGTAGGAGTCTGGAATTCACTACCTAAAAGTGTGCTTGAAGCAGCAGTCCTCAACAACTTTAGAAAGGACTCAGATATGCCACCTGATGAGCCATGATATTCTGGGTTATGGACCTAGAGCTAGAAAAGTGCACTAAATTCTTTCAGCAGGCACAGACATTTGGGACAAACTGTTTTCTGCACCATAAATTTTCTATGATTTTATGATTTCTATCAATGGGTTGAAATTATTTGGTTGATGTTGCAATTGAACATCATAGAGTTCTTGAAATTGTACCAAACTATGTCATACTCTTCTGGAGTTTTCAATAAGTCTTAATAAAGCAAATAAATCTCTTCTTTTGACACAACTGTTAATGAGCATCAATCCATTACTTCCAGACATTTCCTATTTCCTGTATGGAAGTAATATTGTACATTCTCTACATTCAATTCCATCTGCTGTTCCTCAGTTTAAACATATCCATCTTTTCCAGGATGCCATCAATCTTGCTTACATTGTTTTGTATATGGGAATATTAGCAAAAATACCTTCCATTCAAAAAGTGTCTGAAGCAACAGAGGACCTAGAGCAAACCACACAAAACTGACACCTGACCATAGACTTTTTGCCAATTGCTCATTATCAAACTTCTACAAGAGAGCCAACTTCTGCTACCAGCAAGCAAATTTGCCTTTAACTTGATTTTAATAGGAATCAAATCATGAACATGCTACAATTGTAGCTTGTGAATGAGAAATGAAAATAGGCTGGCTAGAGTGTTGAAAATTATTATTTCTTCCTTCACACTTCCATGTTAATTGATTTTCTTGCATACTTTGAACTAGCCATTTGCATTAACTTCCATGTTCTTTATATAAAAAAAATCATTTTGATCCCTTTCATATCGCCAGGGATTCATCCTTGGGCCATTTAGCTGTGCTACTATTATTTTACTAATTTTCTTTTTCTCAGCTAATTTGAAATGATTCTTCAGATTATTATGTCACTTCCAAACTAAGTCCCAGTCACACATCAATCTTCATTGGCCTACTTTATGTTCCCTGGCTTTCAACACATTGAACTTAAAATCTCTGTCTTCATTTACAATTCTTTCCACACCTTTGTGTCACCCTCTCTGTGCAATTCCATCCAGCCTGGATTCTTTGGATTTTATTGGTGGTCTCAACTCTACTCAAAGTGAGGTCTTTGGTTCTACCCTATAGAAAACCTACTGAGTCATCACCTCTGTTTTTAAAAGTTTCTTCATAACCCCACTTTATCACAGAGCTTTTTGCAATTGTAACTAATTCCCCTGAGCTAGCCTGACCCCTATCTCCTTATCTGTTTAATTTGTATCTTCTCTGTCCTCTAAAGTCAAAATACAATCTAAAGTCACAATACAAATTCTTAACCTTGTATTTGAATTCCTTATTGGCGATATCCTTTCTTACCTCCATGAAGGTCTACCAGTGTGGTCTCTAATCTTTCACCACTAGTCTTTATACATTGTTAGAAAAATTGAATATGGACAGAGGGTTATGCTTCAGTTATATAGGATGTTGGTGAGACCACATTTGGAGCACTATGTAGCATACTCTTTATTTAAGAAAAGATATTTGTGTGTTGGATGCAGTTCAGAGAAAGTCTACAAGACTAATACCTGGAAGAGGAAAGTTGTCCTATGAGGAAAGATTTGAATCTTCTGGAGTTAGGAGATGAAGAGATGTGACTGGAATGCAATGTAGAAGATTATGAGGTAGATGTAGAGGAGATGTTTCCTTATGTGGGAGAACCTGGAACTAGGAATCACTGTTTAAAAATAAAGGGATGACAATTTAAGATATTGATGAAGTAATCTTTTCTCTCAGAAGATCATGAGTCTTTGGAACTCTCTTTCTCAAAGTCTGGTGGAAATAGAGTCTCTGAATATTTTTAAGACAAGAGTAGATAGACTCTTGATAAGCAAGAGGGTGAAAGATTACCGCAGGTAGTCAGCAATGGAAAGTTGAGGTTGCTATCACATCAACCATTACCTTATTAAATGGCAGAACAGGCTTGAGGGGCTGAGTGGCCTATTCTTGCTCCTAATTCATATGTTCATAAGTACCTCCTCCATTTTTTAGTCAGCAGTGCCTTCAGATAACTGGGCCCATGCTTTGGAATTCCTCCCCTAAATCCACTTCCTTGCTCTTTGTTAAGGCCGTCCTTAAAGCACAGATAAGATATCTTTATTAGTCACATGTACATAGAAACACACAGCGAAATGCATTTTTTATGTAAAGTGTTCTGGGGGTAGCCCGCAAGTGTCGCCACGCTTCCGGCGCCTCGGCTTTTGTTGCATGGTCTTCTCTGTCATGACATTGATTTATTTGTCTTTGCATCTTTGCAGTGCCCCCTTAGACATTAATGGTAGTACATAAATATGAGTTGTCATTTCACATTTATCTTCTCAAACCCACCCTCTTTAAGAGCAGAATATATATTGTATGCCATTGTGAAGCATTGTCTATTGTATGATCATTGTAAGAGTTATAAAAGGAATAAATAATAGAACTTATTTATAAATTATAAGATTATGTGGATGTCAAGAAAGTTATGCACAGTACAAAGACTTGCAAACCAATTGTATTTGGCAAAATTTCAGTCCACTTTTTCTTCACACTATCTTAATTGCTTTACTTGATGTTTGCCTTCCAGCGATATAGAATAAATGTAGCTTAGTGTTTCCCACAGGGAGAGCCTGATATGATAGATAACTTTTATACATATAGTGAGAGTGAATGTAATGGTCTGGAATTTGAAGCCTCAATAATTTTGATTATGCTGCAATTCTTCTCATTTTACTGAATGATAAAATAAGTCAGTTTAATTTTACCATGTAGGGTTAACCCACACATTCTGGTAAAAGAGGTTAAGATTATTGAATTCTGTAGTGCTGCAGCATACAATTCAGAACACATTTATGACTACAATGGTAAAAAGACATATTTTCATTGGGAATGAAGATTAACCTAGTGAAAATCTTGACAACAAGCCAACTGCTTCAGTACCTTATCTCATTCTCTTTCTAAAACACTGGAAGATAGCCGGTAATTTAATCTAAGAAAGGTACTTTGTTTTTAACAAGAACTTACATTGCATAATGCAGCATTTCTTACAATGGCCTCCACTCACAGCTGAGACAGGCAGCAAAAACCATTTAAAAATTGGTTCAGATCATGCTCGATCTGGCCTGCCATCATTGCTCAATTACAGAAAACTCTAACTCAGAGCTAAGTGCACCCACATCTGACCTCGAGCACATTCTGTGCTCCTGTGTTATAGGTCAAATGTGGAAGCATGGAACCTGCTGACACTCACACTGCTCCTATGCAGGTGTCCACTAGGGATTTGTCAGCAAGCCAGCAGTGAAATACAGCCCAATCTAGAGCAACATACAGGAAGATTGGTCACATGCCATAATTCTTAAAGTGGTACACACACAAAATGTTGCACATGTTTCATCCCTTCTTTAATAATGAAACAGAAAGAAAAAAACAAGCATCCAAAATAATTGCCGTCTCTTTGCACTTTAGCAAAATATCGTCATGGAGTTATAGAGTCACTTTGCACAGAAACAAGTGCTTCAGCCCACTGAGTCCTCACTGACCATGTTACACTGAATATGCACTGATCCCATTTTTTATTCCAGATTCTATCATTCACCCAAATATTAGGAGCAATCTATAGCAGCCATATAACCCACTGACCTATACCTCTTTGGGACCTGGGAGGAAACCAGAGCACATAGAAGAAACCCACACGGCCACAGGGAAAACACACCAACTGCACACAGACAGTACCCAAAGCCAGGATCGAACCCTCCAGAAACTTGGCCTTGAAATACTGTCCATACTATACCTATTCTTCCTGTGTCATGAGCTTGTATGATCTAGGGTGTGATGTTTGCCAAGCCATCACTGCCTTCTGCCCTAGATGGTGTCGGGCTGCTGTGGACTTCATCCTCGATGTGTGTCCAAACCTTAGTAGATGTAGATCATTGGCATCTTTGTGGTAACAGCATATCTGACTCTTTTTTGGCTTGTTTCATTTGTCTTTCTGCACTTTAGTTGCACTCCTGGTTTCCCTATTACATGAACAATACCTGCATATTCATTTGAGAGTTGCAGAGGCAAAGCAATTGTTTACATTGAAGCTCTGCACGTCTGTCTGCACTTTTCTAGAGTCAACTCTGTCTCACAGTTAGCTGTTCCCTCAGGCTGGTCTCCTGGATTTCATTGTCATTGATGTCAGTTTAAATTACTGGCTATCTCCAGTGTCCTTCAAAACTGCAATTATTTCCTAATAGTCTTGCCTCCATTAATGAAAGTATCAAAAGATTCTCCCTGCTCCCAGTTGCATCTAAAAATCAGGTAAAGGTCATTTTTTTCATTTCAAGGCAAGGTACAATGTGCTTGTAATGCATTAGATGTGCTTTCTGGAGTCCCCTTTGATGCTTTATAGCACGGGACAATTCTCTTCCATTGTAACCATCTATTCTTTCATCTAGTCTAATTTATCTGCCACTTGAGTGTATATTCTTCCCTCCATTATCTCCATTCTTTAAACAGGTTACTTACCAAGAAATCTGGTAGCTCCCGTGTCTTTTTCTGTTCTGTCATGTAGCATCCACGAAACCAACCTACTTGAATCTCCCAACTGCCCCTCATATCAATACAGGTTGATCCCACTTGGACACAAAGTTCTTAGTTTTTATAAATCATGATTTATTTGTACTGTATAAATTATTTCTTTTAAATAAAAGAAATGTTCAGATATTTCATTACACAACAATGGAAAGCTGCAGAGATAAATATCTCTGAAAGAGGCTGATGTGTTTGCCTGCTTTTATTTAAATTATAGTCAGGCTTACAAGCAGCAATGTTTCACATTACACTGAAAACACAATTAGATTCAGTTTCTTGTATTTCTCTATCCAGTTCCTACAATGATACAAACCAAAAATATTAACTTTTTTGAGATTCAGCATACAGGTAGATCCAATTGAATAAATACAGCTTCTCTTTCATGTGAATCTTAATCAATTGTTAAATAATTACAATAAACAATGTGATGAGTATCTTGATGTTTCCTTAAATATTGCTTGCTGGAGCTACACAGTACATTCCTCTCACCTTCCTGTAGATCAGGCATGGACATTGCTTTGGGCAGTAACATTTTTTCTGTGAGTTCTGTTGAATCAGGAGATCCAAGTTGCACTCATTGCACACAGCAGTCTGAATGGTATACTCCATGATTAATCATTTTCATCAGCAGAGGTATTATGTTAACTAATGGTTTGATGATTGTCTATTCTTTGCCTTTGTAGTTATCATTGATCATTCATACTTCATTGTGACATAAATGTCATTTTCAGGATCTCAGGTTTATTTCCTAGGCATCTAAAAAGTAAATCATGCATTTGTACGTCACCTATCTCATGCTTTACAGGATGTCAAAAATCACTTGACAGCCAATGAAGAACCTTTGAAGTATCGTCACCTTTGCCGTGTAGGAAATTCAGCAGCAAGCTTGTGCACAGCCTGCACACCTCCTACCCAACACACATGAGGTAATGATCAGATTTATTTTTGGAAATGGTGATTGAAAGACAAATATTGGCCAGGATACAATGTGTAACACTCCAACTCTGCCTTGGAAATAGTGCCATGAGAAAGTGGAGACAGCTCATATTTCATTGAAATTTTCACTTCTAACAGTGTTGTATATCTTCAATACTGCACTGGAGTATCAGCCTAGAATTTTGTTCACAGGTCTGTGGAGCTTGAATCTAAAACCTTTTCACTCAGAGGCAGGAGGGCTGTCAAGTGAACCACAGCTGATTCCTGAAATCTATTCAAGGTGTTATTTTCTGTTCTTTCAGAGCAGGTTTTTTTTCTGTCCTTTAACTCCACTACACCAATCACAATGTGACCTCATACTACTTTTCTGGAACTAATTAAGGACTATACTTGTGCTGGGATATGGACAAAGGAAAACATCAGTGCTAGGTTAAAACACCGTGATGCTGGAGGAACTCAGCAGGCCAGGCAGCATCTGTGGAGAGAAGCAGATGGTCAACGTTACGGGTCAGGACCCTTCTTCAGGACTGAAGATAGGAAAAGGGAAGCCCAACATAGAGGAGGGAAAAGCAGAGCAGTGATAGGTAGACAAAAGAGGGGAGGCGAGGTGGGCACAGGGTGGTGATAGGTAGATGCAGGTAAGAGATAGTGATAGACAGGTGCAGGGGAGGAGGGGAGAGCAGATCCACCGGGGGATGGGTCAAAGGTAAGTAGAGAAAATAAAAAAAAGGTGGAAAAGAAGAGGCTAGGAAAGGGAAGAAGCATGGTGGAGGGGGGGGGGGTTGTGGGAAGGTGGGGTAGGGATTCTTTACAGTGGGAGAATTCAATGTTCATGCCATTAGGCTGCGAGGTTCCAAGACGGAAAATGAGGTGTTGTTCCTCCAGCATCATCGTGTTTTTCATCTGGATTCCAGCATCTGCAGTCCTTTGTTTCTCATCAGTGCTAGGTTGCAAGTTGTGTGGCAATCCAGACAGCTACCTGCCTCAAAGATGCGAAGAAACAGATGCCATTAAGGACACCAGAAAATTCTCAAAGATATGATTCAAAATTTAATCTTTAGGCTTTTGCTGAACTAATAGCATTCAAAGGTGCGGGAAAAGACTTGAAAAAATTAAAAGGTGCCAACCATACAGCCGTCTCCCTTCAACAAAAGATACACAATGGATATGAGAGGTGGTAATTAATGATCTTGGATCCACTGGCTATAAGTAAGGTGGAATATAGGTCAATATGGGTTTCCAAAAGGGAATTAGCACCTGAGAAGAAATAGTTATGAATCCATGGAGAAGAATGAGTAAAGGAAAATAACTTGCAGGTTTGCTCTACAAAGATTTTTTACATTGAGTCTCTAAAGTGAGGCTTGAATATAGAAAATGTGGATGATTAATCCAGTGTTACGTACCAGCAACAAAAAAAAACGCCAAGTCATGTATAGGTGTTAGAAACTATTTTGTTAATAACTACTTATGATAATAAGAAAAATAAAAATAAAAATGTTAGAATGTTAGAAGTAAAAATGTTAGATCTTAAACATTAACCCCAAAACTAAACCGTAAGTGTGTGTGTGGCAAATTCCCAAACTCCAAGTCCAGGAATAGTTCTCAAAGTTCAGTTCAGCGAGCCATAAGGTGAAACGTGAGCAAAGGCTTTTGCAAAAACCACTGTTGACTGAAGAGAATATATAGAGAGAGAATAGAGAGAAATTACGAAATCCAAATGTTCCATGATGGAACCCATACGACACCTCAATCACTGATGATCTCTATTCCTTTGTTCCGAAGTATCTGCCACCCCGAAAGGCATTCGAATCGTGGCCATCCACAGAAATACCTGTTTCCTTCTACAGGTTAACGACAAAGTGGACTCTACTGGATTATTCCAAAAATCCATACATGGATTGTAGTGACAGACCCAGTTATTGTTTTTCATCCGTCGATACAGAGACCAGCAGGCAGGGTGTCTCTCTCCCTCTCTCTCTTCATTGACTGTCCGCTCCAAAACGTCAGCACGTCCTTATCCCCTGTTGTTGTCATAATCACGCCACACAAACACACACACACACACACACACAAACACACACACACACACACACACACACACACACACACACACAGAGCTGTGCTATGTCTTAAAGGGACATTCACCAATTAGTAACCAAATCCGTAACACCAGATACCAAAGTTCAAATCCCAGCAGGGCAGCTGTGGAATTTAAATTCAGTTAATTATCTGGAATTTGGGGGGGAAATCATTAACAAGGATTAGAAATGATGAATGAAAAGTGTATCAGAGTGTCATAAAAACCCACCTGGTATACATACGACTTGCAGGGGAGGGAATCTGCTACCTTCACCTGGTCTGGGCCTGAATGTCACTCTAGATCCACCCCATATGGCTGTTCAAAAATATCTTCTGAAGTGGCCAAGCTGATCTAACAAGTCATTCAGTTCAAAAGACAGGCAATAAATACTGTCCTTGCCACGATGCTCAGGTTGCAAAATAAAACAATAAAATAACCTATCAATGAGTAAGTGTGCATTTGATTACACAGGAGCAGAAGTCCCAGACTGGCATTTGAACAGGTAAACCCTGACAGTTCCATCTGAAATGCCAGCAAAGTGGGGCTCTACGTTTCACTCCAGCCTGTGTGTCTTTGGTTGCTTCTACCCTTGTCAAGGGAAAATGGTTGGCAAGACATATCAAGTAGTGCTCCACAGATATTGGTACAGGGACTTTTGCCTGCTCCCGAGGCATGGCCTCAGAGTTCGCAGTACCATCTGGATGTTCCTTCTCCACTTTGAGCAGTCATGAGCCTAAGATTACCAGGAGTCAGTTGACATGTGGCACTTCTTCAAGATGGCTTTAAGCACACCGTTGAATCTTTTTCACTGTCCACCAGACAGAGCTCGAATGAGAAGAGCTGTATTTGAGAGCTTTGACTTTGAACTTCATGTGGTAATGCTTCTGTTGATACTGATGTTTTGGAGCTAGCTTATTGGATATAATAGTGTGGATTAGGAAATAGTCAATTCAGCAGTCATTGGTGTTTTCCTGGCATGAATGATGCAGACATCTTTGTAGTCTCTTGTTTAAACAATGACATCATCTATCAGTTGTCAGTGCTTGGACCAGAGTATTGCCATGATATTTGTGATTGTCTGTCTGATGAAACAGGATGTTTGTTATGACAAGGTCATAATACTACAATATTTTCAAGATGAGTAACCCTACTCCTTCCTTGCTGAACACACTTGCCTGAGGATCATGGCACTTCCCATCCAATGTTGAAGTTGCCCAACAGGATCAGTTTGTCTCCCTTTTGGATATGTACCAGAATTCTTTCAACATTGAGGTAGAGGTCCTCCTTGGCTTTATCAGAAGTTTCCAGAGTTGGGGCATATGTATTAATGACTGTATCATGTTGGCTCTGCACTAGAGTGAGTTGAAAGATCATTTAGGCACTCACTAATTTTGCTCAGTCAGACACCAGACCAGCCCTTTCTTGATACTGAAGCTCAATCCATGAAGATTGGTGATTGGTTTATTATTGTCACATGTATTGAGATACAGAGAAAAGCTTCTGTTTGCATGCCATCCAGACAAATGGCATTCCGCTTCCAGTTTGCCCCTCCAAAAGGAAGCATAGCCACTGCCTTTTCTTTAAGCTGGCCATCTGCTACCTAACGGGTCTCCCTTAGTGCAGCAATGTCAAAGCATCTGAGTTCCTGAGCTATGATAGCAGTGCAGCACTCAGGCAGGTCTGCAACTGCTGTGACTGTCCATGAGGGTCCTCTCATTCCAGGTCCCCAACTTCATATTGTGGAATGGAAGTTGCCCATGTGTGGTTCCTTTTAAAGTGGGGAGATGCATACCAGTAACCACAAGGTCTTGATCCAGTGAGAAGGACATACAAGATGACTGGAGACCAGGCATAGGAATACTACAAGTATGGCTACTAAATTTGCTGATGACACAAAAATAAGTAGGAAGGTAATTTGTGATGAGGACATAAGGAGGTTGCAGACAGGTATAGATAGGTTAAATGAGAAAATGCGGCAAAGTTCTGATCCCAAATATGATCATTATATCTGCCCATCTGATTTATGCTAGATTTATGTAAAATTTACAGTCATTGAACAGCTGTTATAGATATTTTATTTTGTGTTTAAATTTGTACTTCTGAAAAAGCACTCACAAATTTTGTGCTATCCCTGTATGTAGGCCTGTGTCTGAGTCCTGGTGTATGAGCAGTAGTATTATCTATTGGGAATATTTCCTGTCAAGGGGAAGAGGCACTAGCTCAAACTCTGGTTGAACAATGCGTCCCTTCAGATATACCATTCACTGGACAATGGCAGAAAAAGAGCATGGTGTTTAACACAGCTGCTGCTGCTTTGGCTGCACACAACCTATCTCATTCAAAGTCCAACCTTACTTGGAGGGATTGCTGGGATGTAGTTGCATCAGAGAAAAACATGTGGATGAGTCAGAACTGTAGCTGGGATATCTTCAAGACTGGGGAGTCAAATGAATGGGCAAGGAGAATGAAGCATGCAAGTGGGGTCAATATACCAGGACCAAGGGTAATTGGTAATTGGTTTATTCATGTCTCCTGTACTGAGACACAGTGTAAAACTTTGTTTTGCATGCCATCCATACAGATCATTTCAAAACATAAGTACATCGAGGTAGTACAAGGGAAAAGCAATGACAGAATTGCTTTTAGAATACAGTTGCAGTGCGGGTAGACAATAAGGTGCAAGGGCCACAGTGAGGTAGATTGTGAGGTCACCTTTATCGTACAAGAGGTCAGTTCAATAGTCTTAAAGTTGTCCTTGAGCCTAGTGGTGCATGTTTTCTAGCCTTTGTATCTTCTGCCCGATGGAATGGGAAGGAGAGAGAATGTCCGGGGATGGCGAGGCTTGATAGATCCTTTCATGATATAGTAAGGGAATGTTGTACAATTTGTGGAAACAGCTGTTGGAGCCAGGTTTATTGGTAAATTTGCATTTCTTTGTTTAAGGAGTTTATTATTGGATGCACTATTTCAACAATTATAGGTGAGGTGAATTAGGACTCGTAATGACAATTGTACTTTGGAAGAGTGCTTCAGTGGAAGATGAGTAAAGTGAAAGCTGAAACTGAGGAGAAAGATTTCAGCTAGACTATGCCAAGTGAATGAAGAAAGCAAAGCAAAAGTAAAACCATAAATTGCAAAGCAGAGAAGTAATTGACTCAGGCATTTAAAATTTGAGGAGGGCAAAAGCTGAACAGACACAGCCCAGATAAACTTAACCGACATGAAAGATGTAAGAATTTTTATTACAAATATTTATCATCCTAATTCAATGACAATTGAAAGCTTTCTTTTCAACTAAAGTTATTTTATAATGTGTTTTAGAATTCTATTTAAAAAAACTCCTGGGATACTATCACTTTAGAAGTTGTGAGAGGAAGTGTCTATCTTCACAACCTCCAGCAAATCTTATTGCATCTATAAATAAAACAAAAGTAATACCAATAAACCATCAGGCTGTCCTTTGATAATATCCTCAGCCATTTACAGCTTGCCTTCAATCTTTGCTATGGGATAGCAGTGCACTAATCAGGAAGTTTGAAGAGAACAGTTGTGATTGATCTATTGTCTTATGATTTCTCGGCTGAGAAGAAAAAATCAATATCTGCAGAAAGCTCTTATCGTGGATTTATAAGAATGTGTTTCTTTCCTTGAAGTTATAAATTCTCGCTGCAAAATTTCTTCAGTGTAGGTTTCATAAGAGCTGCCTTTACTGAGCAAATACTTTATATGATATTGAAGTAGTTGCCCTCATCTTAATATGTTAATGAACTGAGAGGTTTTGTAGGAGCACAGTACACTTGCAGAACAGAACAGTGGGAACTCAGAACCAGCAGTTCATAGGTGAAGTATTATTCAGATTTATTCGAAGTAGGAATCCAGGATCTGAATAATTCATGACATGGTGAATAATGGAAAAGTCGAGTAAATTACACGACAAAATAGCTCTTAAATAAAAATGAGTTCTCACTGTTAATAATAATGCAATAATAACACAAACTTTTCCACATTCCCAGCAACATTTCTGTACTAACCTAAAAAAGTCACTATACACATGATAATTCAGTGAATAATATGTATCAGGTACTATTTTTAATCCCAAACATTTAACATAATTTCACTTTATTGGCCAAAGAAACATAACTCAAAAATACTTTTTTACAAATATGCAGATAAGTACAGCTGCACATTTTCAATTTTGTAAAACTTCTGGGGTGTCAGGGGAGTGATTTTAATGCCCACCACTTTTGGTTTAGTTAAGTGGGATTTACCTACATATTGATCTGGCCAAATGCAGTGTTAAATTACTGGCAGTAATGACTCATACTTAAACTGGAAGTTTGAAATTGGACTCCAGTCACATCATTAGGTCTCAATAGGCCTCTTTAACCTAAGGCCCTATCTTTCCTAGTTCTGATGAAGGGTCTCGGCCTGGAAACAATAATTCTGTTTATCTTTCCAAAGATGCTGATTGACCTGTTGAGTGCTTCCTGTATTTTCTGTTTTTATTTCAGGTATCAAGCATTTGCAGTTTCTTTTTGATTTTCATTTACTGTTGAATTCACTGTCACTTCTATACCAGAAATTCCAGCCTTGAAGAAGTTCTCCTCTGCACTCTGGCAGGTTTTCCATCGTCACTTTTGCCTTTTTCACCTCGGTGGTTTCGCTTTCCCTTCTAGCCTTCAATAAGATTTTGACCCAGAACTTGCTTCCAGATCCACATCTTTTTCCTTAGCAAATGTCTCCAGCTCCAACTCACCCTACATAGATTTCTACTCAAATTCTACCCTTCATAATTCAGACCTTTCCAGGATCAAAGGTATGTTTAAACTATACAGTGTTACTCAAGGCCATGTTCACATCACATCCCGAGAACCACATTTTGTCTCATGGGCATATGCACGATCTTGACTATCTGCAAGAACGCTGATTCATTCGATCTCAAAGCATTCACAGTCTACAGTTCCATTTTATTCTCCATTGTGTTCGGTGTTGCAACAGATATTTTATCTCCTTTGTGCTAGACATCAAATATTGCACAATATCGACTGCTCTTGGATTCCTATACCACCCCTAACCACTCTCCCTCTTCACTTTCCTCTGACCCCATCTCTCCCCTCAGTCCCACCCACTCCCATGTTTTCACCATCCCTTCTGAGCTGCCCTCTCTGACCTTGAAGTATTAGTCCTCAGCAGAGGCTCAGCTTCATCACCCTAAGTCCCCATCTGAATTCCAGGACTAACGTGATGGGAAACTCTTCTTCTATTGACTTCTCTTTCCCAATTCTGACAAATGATCTCGGACTTGAAGCATTAACTCTGTTTCTCTTTCCACAGCTGCTGCCTGACCTGCTGAGTACTTTTAATATTTCTGGATTTATTTTAGGCCTGAATTAGTTTGGACCCATGCCAAGATTCCAAAACTTCTTTTGCCATAGCCCTCATTGTTCTTACAGCAAAGGTAATCACTCCCATCGATCTCCTATTCCCCTAATTATAAACTATTTATTTCTAAGATTGCACTCACCTTCTGACTTTATCATTTTCTGTTTTAGTTTCAGACACTGCAAAATCATAGCTGGAGATGCTTTTTACACCAATATGAAGAAATCTTTAAAAATCTTTATATTCTTATTATTGGTCAAATGGCACACATCCACATCAAGCCTGATGCCAAGCTACATATACTGCAGTTTCAATCAATACCATATTCACAAAAAAGTCAGGTGGAAGAAGAATTATACAAGCTGGAAAAGAACAGCCATGTGAAAACGATTCAGAGTAAGTAGGCAACCTCAGCTGTGGCCATATCTATGGCTGATAAAATGGTTATGTTATGTGGCTATAAAATAACCCTCAGCCATGTAGTTGGTGATGAGCAGTACCCTTTACTATCCAGCTAAAAAACTTCTTACAAAACTGATGAGAGACAAGTCCTTCACGAAGACATGGTCACGTACACACGCTCAATTAAATGGAGACAGAGACAGTCAATTTTACCTCACAATAAAAACACAGAGCTCTATACTCTTATACAGATTGACATATGGAGTTAAGTTTTCACTGAAAATTATCCAGTTGACAATGGACAAGGTCATCTAAGGCAGAGACATTGCATATTGTACATGCTAACATTAAATCTTCTGTCCTATCCATCCCTTATTCCTAGTGTAGCAGTTAGCATAACGCTATTACAGCGTCAGTGACCCAGGTTCAGTTCTGCTGCTGTCTGTAAGGAGCTTGCATGTTCTCCCTGTGTCTGCGTGGGTTTCCTCTGGGTGCTCCGGCTTCCTCCCACATTCCAAAGACGTACGGGTCAGGAGCTGTGGGAATGCTATGTTGGCACCGGAAGAGTGGCAACACTTGCGGGCTGCCCCCAGCACCTTCTCAGTAACGCAAAAAGACACAGTTCACTGTGTGTTTCTATGTACATATAACTAATAAATAAACATCTTTATCTTTATCTTTAATTGCACTCATTGGCTGGCTTTAACAGTGCTCTGCTGAGTTGTGGCAGAGGTTGAGGGACTAGACTCCAGTTTGAAAACCTAAACTCTAGCGACTTTTTCATCTAGCAGACCCTTTGCAGGGAACAACAACAAGAACAGATTCATGTTTAGTTTGATGTTCTTCTCTCCTGTCCCTTGAAGATGACAGTTTTCTCCTGAATCTACAAGGAAACTTTCCTAATATTTGCCACATACTTCCACCACACTCCCATTATCGTATTGGCCTTATTCTCCTAGAGTGGTTATCCAGTGCCAGAGATTGCTTTCCAATTTTCCTATCGTGCTCTGTCCATTTTGCTTCACTTTTCCATATACAAGCCTTGTCTCAGCAGCAAGGATGACAACAGGAGAACAGAATTCTGACTAAATTTGGCACAAGGATGAAAGAAAAGGAATTATTAATGGAGGATGAATTGGTCTGCCATGTCAAAGGCTGAAGCAAGGTTGAGAAGATGGAGAGTGTGTGTTCTATATTCACGACCCAAGGTTACCTTACTTTCCTTGCTGGAGCAGAGGTGGAAATCTAATTACAGAGATTGAAACAAGGCGTTTCAAGGAAAATAAATTAGGAAGATGACAGCACATTTAGTGACTTTGGATTGGAAAGGAAAAAATAAGTAAAAATATTTTGAAAATATTTTTTGGAATGATTTCATGATTGAAATTGTTTTAAGCTTTATCACTGAAACTCATTTTAAACCCTGTCCAATTTAAAGAAAAAGCAGAGATGCGTAGGCAGGCAGCTGCTGAATGCATATTGACTGTTGGTGTTTCAGATTAAAATTATTCCCTTAATTAATATCATAGGAGTGGAAAATATGTGAAGTATGTATTTATCATTGCAAAAATAACTTCTCCTCATTGGCTATAAAGCACTTTGTGAAGCAATGAAGTTGTGAAAGGTGTAAACATAAATAACAGGTTTTTTTTGTGTTGATTTGAATCAGAGCGCCAAATATTGTGAGACAAGTTATCAGCAATCCTTGGCTTTCTATGTTGCATTGATCCCACACATCATCTCCAACTCTGTCCTACTATTCTCTGATGCACACAAATATTTCTATTCTTCGCATGCTCTGCATACTAAGCACTTGTAGCCTTCAAGGTGACATTGCATGGATGTCAAATCCTGGTTGCCTTAGGGATGGTCCTGTTCATCTGGTGCCAAACAAGTGGAAATGTCATGCTATGGAGTCACTCACCAGTGAAGATGCTCACACAGACAGTATTCAATACTGCATTGCACTGCTTGAGGCATATCTCCTTCCGAAATAAAATCAAATGTGGATGGCTTAGAGCAAAATCACTGTAAGGTTGTTACAGCTAGATCCATATGATTAATTATTAATTTAAACTTGTGTAAAAATAGCTTACCACATTTTAAATTCACCTCTTTAACACTACCTAGGAATTATTTGCATTACAATCCAACACTAAAATCACCGTCTCCTGTTATTCTTTAGTCTGTCTTGCTGGCTTACTTAAGTATTCAGATATAATATATTAGCCTGAAAATGTGTTCATAATTTTTATTTCTATTTTTCTGCAAGGAATTACCACACAGTCAATTAGGCCTTTTAGCTCTAGCAATCATATATATATATAAGTAGTTCTTGCAGGCAGCATCATGTGTCTTTACCAGAAAATAAGTACAGTTCTCCAGGTGTGTTCATTGTTTAATTCTAATCTCCTTCTGCAAGCCTCATAATGGTCATATAAGATCATTTCAGAAAACATGCTTGACTCTAGGCAAACTACCAGCCCTTATACCATTTATTATTAATTAGCATGACACCACTCAAGGTGGACAGCAGGGACAAAAACAGAAAATGCTGGAAATACTCAGCAGGGTCAGACAGCATTGGTGGAGAAAGAAACAGAGTTAATATTTCAGTTTTGTAGCCTTTCATCAGGGTGGATATGTCTCAAGCTCAATTTCAAGTTTATTGTCACAGGCACACAGGGTATAAATGCCATAAAAGTTAGCATTTTACAGCAGCAGCACAGTACATTACAAGCATGAGTTAACATAAACTTAAATTAACATAAATTATGCATAACTTACATGACAAAATAAACATAATGATATAACGACATTAGTGCAAGACTTATATGGGTGTTGCACTGCAGGTAAGTCCCAGCAAAAAATACGCTGTGGAAATCAGTGTTTAGAACATAGAACGTAGAAAAACTACAGCACAGTTCAGGCCCTTTGGCTAGAAATTACTAGGCTTACCCATAGTCCCTACCCTTAGAACATAGAACGTAGAAAAACTACAGCACAGTTCAGGCCCTTTGGCTAGAAATTACTAGGCTTACCCATAGTCCCTACCCTAGAAATTACTAGGCTTACCCATAGCCCTCTATTTTTCTCAGCTCCATGTACCTATCCAACAGTCTCATAAAAGACCCTATGGTATCCGCCTTCACCACCGTTGCCGGCAGCCCATTCCACGCACTCAGCACTCTCTGAGTAAAAAAACCTACCCCTGACATCTCCTCTATACCTACTCCCCAGCACCTTAAACCTATGTCCTCTTGCGGCCACCATTTCAGCCCTGGGGAAAAGCCTCTGACTATCTGAAGTTTATTCACTTACATTTCTGAGCTTCAATATATATGGATCTGCATTGCTTTCTTTCTGTATAATTGTCTTTATTTATTCATTCATGGGCTGGGGATATTGCTGGCAATGCCAACATTTATTGTCCAACACTAATTAACCTGGTACTAGGGAGGCAATTAAAAGTCAACCACATTGTTTATTCTTGAGTTAAATATAGACTGGATGAGATAAGGTCAGCAGATTCCCTTCTCTAATGAACATTAGTGAACCAGATGGATTTTTATGACAATTTAATGGTTACTATTCCTGAAACTAGAGTTTTTGTAAAGAAATTTCAGATTAATTTAATTACATGAATTTAGATCTGCCATTTGCCATATGAATTCATGCCTCTAGATCAATACTCACGAATTCTGGCTGCTAGTGAGGTTACTTAACCATTACACTGCCATACAGCCGGATCCATCTGGGGCTACATATGTAGCATGATCTGAAGTTGACAGGGTTGCAGTGGCTGCCCATTTTATTGCCAGCCCAATGTCTTTGGCAGGAAATAAAGTCAGGCAGAAGCTGCCTCTGTCAACAGGTTGATATTTGAATGAGGCCACATCTCTGCAGCTCACAGACAGTAATGTCGAAAGGAACAAAATATTTTCAGTCAACTAGCACTCACCAGTAAAGGTTGCCACTTAGATCATGATGCTGTAACATCTTGATATGAATAAGCAGGAAATATATACTGCTAATAACCTCTGTGGTTAAGTGAGGATGACAACATGAAGGCAGGGGTCTGACTGTATTTGCCACAAGGATGGGACAGATTGTCTTTTGTTCAAATTGTAAGTTTATTGTTTCCACACTGCACCCCTGTGTGTTGCAATCTGACTGCATGGATATTGTGTAACATTATTTCTGCATGTCTGCCATGTTCACATTTCCTTTCCATCCAGATTAAGGATATAAATCACCAGCAAGGTATATGAACAGCTGTAAGGTTCTGACATTTGCACTTGGAGGCCAATATAGAACAAAATAACAGAATAACAGGAAAAGTTAAAATGAAACAATAAATGAATAAATAAGTGAACTGAAAATAAATGGCACAGAAGGAGGATTTATGTCTCCTGACCCAGCGACTATCTTGTATGCCGATATAGGTCTGGTTAAAGAGAAGCACACAAATACAGTCCTAAAGAGAGTTTGAGAGGAGAGTGACTTTACTGTATAGCTTTTAACTTATTGCTGATGGAAACATAGGCTCAAAACTCCAGCAACTATTAGTGTAGCAGGCTGAGTACACAGAAAGTTGAAAATACATGGACTGCAGCCTTTTTTTGTTGATTGTTACAATCTCAAGTACATGCTTCCATTCTCACCAGCACTTTCGGGAATGTTTATCCAAAAGAAACAATCAAAGATTCAACAGCCGTTGGCAAATTCTCTTTATCTGCATTAAGTGAAACTGTGGTCGTGAAGACTGGGTCGAATTTCATGGAGTTCCAGGATTTTTACCAATGCTTTAGGGATTGTATTCTGTAGTGTCATTTCTTTGTGATTAAGTTTACTGGTTTGTAGTGTTTCCATAAATCTCATTCTGTATTTATTAATGGAATTCTAAATTCTTTATCTTATGGGATCATTTGTTTCATTTCTGGCCATCTTCTCATGAAACCTGCCTCACCTAAAATATGTAATTCATTAAAATAGTTTCATTTGCATCAGTATGTATTCTCACCAGTTGATTAATTTTCTTTTTATTTGCACATATGAATATAAATATCAGAACATTGATAGTTTCAGCACAATTGAGTGTCTCCTTAATATACTTCCCTCAAATTAGGTTTATTCAGATTCAGGTTTAAAAACACTTGGGGCTGAAATTAGTGAGATTGGTCTTTTACCAGTAGAAAATAAAACTGAGCAATGTATAAAACAGATTACTAATTTGCTCTTCGTCCAATTTGAATTACTGGAGCAGTGCAAATTTTACTAAGAGCAAGTTTTGTTATCTTTTTTTCTCAATTTTAATTTTAAAAATCTCTTTTGTTGCTTATTCGAATTCATTTGAGGCATTGTTTTCCTCCAGACAATTTTCTTCAAACAAAGATGCTAAACTCTCATAGAATCCTAAGATTGTTATTGCTTATCCTAAGACCAGTTGGCCCATTGGGTCCATGACAACATAGTTTCCCTCAAATACCTGTCCAATTCCCTTTGGAAAGCATTGTTTGACACTGCTTCTACTATCCTTACAGATTGTGAGTTCCGGATCATAACCACTGTCTTCATAAAAGATTGTCTTCTCACATCCTCACTGAATCTTCTTCCTGTCAGTTTGAATCACTATTCCTTGGTTATTAACTAATGGCAACTACCTTTCTCTATTTACTTTGTCTAATCTAGTCATGATTTTGTACACCTGACATCAAAACACCTGTCAATATTCTTTGTTCCAAAGAGAACAACTTCAGCTTCCACAGTCTGATATTGCAGCTGAAATCTTTCATCCCTGGAGCTATTCTAGTAAATCTCTTCTGCACCCTCTTCAGCCCTTTCACAAAGTGTGATGGCAAAAATTGAATTAATACTCCAACTGTGCTCAACTAATGCTTTATAAAGCAGTGAACATAACTGTCCTCTCCAGCACAATGTGCATTTATTTATGAAGTCCCAAAGCCCATACTATTTACTAAGCACACTCGAGGATTTGTGGAAATACACAGCTAGGTCTGTTTATTTTTGCACTCCTGTTGGAACTGTGTCATTAGTCTCAAGTGACTTTAATCATTCTTTCTTCCAAAATATGTAACTTAACACTTCTCTGCATTCATTTTTCCTGGATGTAAAATAAGGTGATACATGAAAAAAGAAAGACACATTAATGAGGAGTTTCAGGTTTGGTCAGAAAATAGGGTTTTAAGGAGGGTTTTAGAGAGAGAAGGAAATGTGGAAAGGTATGAAGAAGTGGAGAGCTGAATGAAAGAAGGACTATTTATAATTAATGGAGGGAGAAGAGCAAGAGTACTAAATGCCTGGCTTCTAACATTAGTGCAGATAAAGTGAAGCATAATCATGGACAAGATGCTTAATTGGTTGCAATGATAAAGTGCAGAGATGTGGGAAACCAATTGCACTGAAGTAAGGCTTCACACAATTCATACATGGGGTGTAGTGATAAGATGGGTATTTCAGCTCAGGGACTTTAATGCTTTAATACTAGGCTTCTTACTAAAATCCTTATCCTCATTTCAATTATACAATAGTCCCAGAATCCAAAGGGAAAAGACTAATGTCACCTATTTATGTAGGAACAGATCAAGGTAAACAGAAGCTCAAATTAACAATAATAATAAATTAAAATTAAAAAAAAAACAAAAATAGGCAGGCCTTTTAAACCAAAACAAGTGATTCACAAGCAAATTAAGGGCATGGGAATATAATTTCTATTTGAAAATGTGTTAGCTTGTCTTTCATAGTCACATGCTGGACTGAAAGATCAATAAAAATGGAAATGTTCTTGGACCTTTTCCCCAATTGGTTGCTTAACTGTTCACCATCATTCACAATTGGATGTGACAGGATTGTAGAGCTTTAATCTGATGCATTGGTGGTGTGACCACTAGGCTTGGTCTCCCACACACTACTGCCATAGATTAGCATGCATGAAATGTCGCGTTGTAGTTTCCTCAGGGACACCACCTCATTTTTATATATGCCCAGTGATGCTCCTGGCATAGTTTTCTACACTTCTTGTCGAACTATGGTTGGCCTTCTGGCATGATGGTAGTGGTGGAGGGAGGGAAATGCCGGGCCATGATGTTATTGTTTGTGATAGAATACAACTGCATGAATAGCCAGCTTTGAGCTGCTAGCTCTGAATCTGTCCCAGTTACCCTGGTTTAGTGTCATGCAGCAGGCTAAAAGGGTACGCTCATTTTGCAGATGGGTCTCCACAAAGGCTGTGCACTCCCGCTCCTATCAACAATGACATGGACAGGTAGATTGATGGGAATTACATCAAGTACTTTTTTCCTTCCTTCTTATTGGTTCTCACATCACCTGTCATTGGCCCAGTCAAGCAGATGTGCCATTTAGGATTTGTTCAATTCAATTGGTGATGGCTCTGCCAAGCCATTCATGATCATAGAGTTTGAAATCCCTCATCGACAGTAATTCCTAAGCTTTTGTTGACCTTGTTGTAGTTCCAAAGGAGATCCAAGATAGAGGAACACTGATTCATCAGCTGAGGAAAGACAGAACTGGTAATGTGCGCAGGTTTGACCTGTTGTTGTGAAAGTTCATAAGGACTTGAGTCAAGGTTGTTGGCTCTTACAGCTAATCTGTCTCAACTGTATACAACTGTGCACTACCCCTGGTAGATCTGTGTCATATCATACTCAAGGATAATAGTAGAGTTTGGTACTGACTGAATGATATGATTGTATGAGTATGGGAAGGTCTAGCTGTTGTTTGATTCTGTTTGTGGACAGTACTCTGACACATCAACACATTTATAGATGTCAGATGAGTACATTTAAGGTTAAACTGGACTGTGTGGTGTGCCTTTGATATCCCTGCATGCAATGCTATTTGATTCCATTCTTTTCTTACTTTGTCATAGAGGTTTGGAATACTCAATTATTCTCTAGGCCATTTCTAGGAGCTATTAAAAGTCAAGTCCATTGTTATGGGTCTGAAGTCACATAGATGCCAGAGGGATAAGCATGACTGATTTCTTTCCATAAAGGACATTGGCGAGACATTTTTTTTTGTTACAGAACTTAGATACTTTCACACTACTAGCTTTTTATTGCAGATGTGTTAAATTAACTGACATTAAATTCCTTCCTTGACTGTTGCATTTGAATTTAAAGCTCCAGAAAATTGGATCAGTGCTTGGAAGAAAACAAAAGGAAAGGCTGCAGGGAAAGGATTGAATGGATCTGGCTGTATAGTTTCTGCAGTGAGTCAGCACAGACTTGAAAGGCCAATCACCTTCTTTTATTATCCTGTTTTTATCAAATATGTGGCAAATTCTCATCAAGGGAAACAACCATTGTGCCCATAGACAAGGAGCAGGGAACTACAGTTTCTGGAAAACTTAATACTGGAGACCACCGAAAGGTTAACAACTTGAGATGTTAACTCTGTTTCTCCCTCCACAGACACTGACTGTCATGTTGGGTATTCCCAGCATTCCTTATTTTTATTATATTGTTCTTCTGAATTTGTGTTTTGCCTACACTGCACACATCAAGTTTTCATGCCTGAAGATGTAAAAACTGAACTGAAAGATTAAGAATATTGAGTTACATAAGAAAGAGAAGCAGAAGGTGATCATTCAGCCTGCTCCACCATTCAATATGAACATGACTGACCTTTACCTCAGCACCATTTCCTTGTAGTAACCCCATATTCCTTGATTTCCTTAATATGTGCAAGAACAATGTACTCCGAGGAGTCACTTCTTGGCATGCAGTTGAGTCAGATAGTAGCTAGTAATATCTGGTAGGGAACATTATTTTGACAGCTTTCCTTCAGTCTGTCAACTCTTCTTCTACATTTGCAGCCTGTTCCATTGGGTGCTACTCTCGTCTACCTTCTTTGGTATCTTAGACAGTTCTCCTTTAGGGACAGTGCCTCTGAGTGATAATCAAAACATCCCTCCTTAGCTTCACTGTATGCATCAATTCCTCAAGGAATTCTGCACTCCTTGGAACTTTACATTTTTGAAAAATGTCTTGAATTTTAAGGCTCTTTCATTTCATATGAAACAGCCATTTGTTCAGAAGGTTGGCTGAATGATTATGTTTTCCATTTCTTTGATCAATCAATTTTATTTGCTGAGAAATAACACTTTTGTTACAACTCACTGTGGTTTAGCAACCAGGGTTCAAAATATTATTTCACCATCTTACAAATCATGGGGCTAAATAAATCTTGCTTTTCAGTGCAAATTGTAAAGAGTTGATTTAAAATAATTGGAAAATGCTGAACACTCAGCATCAGTACAATATAAGATGTCTTAGTTCACACTGCGACGAACATGAATCACATTTATCTCTGATACACCATAATCTTGGGGCCGTCGTGCACTTAGGGTTAACATTACATTTATTCATCAACTGGAGCGGATAAATGAAATATGTAAAACACCTAGTAAGTAACAATGATCATGACATTATGTGGTCTAAGAAAATGATTAAGATGAATGAAGACAGTACAAAGACCACAGTCTTTGGATAAACAAAGCTAGCTATGAGGGAATGATTATGAAACTGGAAAAAGTAAACTAGAGAAAATATTGACTGATGTATGCCAATAGCAGGCAATATTTAATAATGAGATTGATGGAACACAGGAAAAATATTGTTCAGAAACCAAGTATGTAATTCCATGAATAAGTAAACATTAAGAAAATCATTGAACCTAAAGAAAAAGCAATAGAGGAGACAATCACAAAAGGGAACATGATGGAATTAGTAAAGATGTTTGAAAGACAATTGGGAAGGTAAAAGGAAATATGAAATGACAAAGTCAAAGCATATAATAAAAATAGGTAAAATATTCTACGACTAATCACACCTTTGTACCCAGTGCGACATACTGCACTGTGTCACAGGCACCATTCAGTGCAAACCCTCCTTTACCTTTCATAGACAAGGATACAAACTTCTCCAACAGAAAATAATTAATTTCCTTTTCCTAGCCACGCTTTTCCTAACTTAAAACTTCAAAGTTAAAATAATATGCACTGGTGAATTTAATGCTTGAAATAACCCAGTATGTTCATAAGTATTGTGGTTTTTGTTCTTTTTCATTGACTAAAAAAAACCTATTGTTGGACTAACAAGTTTTGTCCGAGTTCCTCCCTGCTTCCCTAATTAAAACTTCCTTCTCTGGTAGCAGAATGAAAGAGCTGTCAGTTAACTTCTCTGTACTTATCCACACTTGCAGTATTTCAAGCAATGAAGTGTGACTCTGATAGTACAATTTTCTCTATGCTTGACTTTCTAAAACTCATGCAAAGTCTATTTAGACTGAACTGAACCAGAGCAACTTCTTATCATTTTTAGAAGTTCCATAGACACCATAACTAAGTTTTAATTGGCAGGCACGGTAGTGTAGTGGTTAGCATAATGCTATTACAGCGCCAGTGACCCAGGTTCAATTCCAGCCACTGTCTGTAAGGAGTTTGTACGTTCTCCCCGTGTCTGCGTGGGTTTCCTCCGGGTGCTCCAGTTTCCTGCTACATTCCAAAGATGTACAGGTTAGGAAGTTATGGGCGTGCTATGCTGGCGCAGGAAGTGTGGTGACACTTGCGGGCTGCCCCTAAAAGACCCTATGCAACAGATGCACTTCACTGTGTTTTAGTGTACATGTGACTAATAAAGATATCTTATCTTATAATTTCAAGGCCACATCTTATCCCTACAGCAATCAAAAATTCCATTGCCAATGTCTTCAAAATTCCTTCCCTTAATTTACAGACTCAGAGAAATTAACTAACAGACAAGAATACAAAGGGTTAACTGTTCCCAGGTCTTGGCATAAGTGTTGCAGATGGGCATGCTATTTCTCAAGGAATTGATTGGGCAAACATTCAAACATACTTTCACCTAAGCTGAATTTTACCTCTTATCGAATCTGCCTGAAATATTCTAATATGATAGATGTCCATAATTTCTTCCAGAATCAGCATTCCCATGTTCTTGTTTCAAGGGAGGCTGGTTCTTTAACGGGGGTTACATCCTGTCCATGTACATCATGCATTGTCTTATTAACATAATTCCTCCATTCTTTCCCTTACTTTATGTTGGTTGTCCCATCATTCCATCTTCAGAATCACAGCTTGGGTCCCACTCAGCTTGTTCCCTCATTCAGTCTATTTTTTATGTTTTTCACTGAAAATTAACCAAAACCCCAGTCCTCAATCTGACCTCACATTTAGGAGCTCCAAACTTCATGGTCTTTGCCCTCTTCTACAACACCAGTGCTTTTCTTATTACCTAAATCAATACAAATCAATTTCACCACAGGATCTTCTCAGGCATGTACCTCACACTGGACAGACAATGTCCACTAGTTTACAATCAACTTTACAGGTGTTTCTTAAATATACTCACACAAGCCGTATTCCTGATCTGCCATGTGTCCACTCACTGGGAAGATATTGTTCGTGAAGACAAACAGTGTTGAGCAAAACACTTGTTTACACACTCTTCTTAGGTCAGAGATGTGTTTATTTAATTGATCTTTCAACTTGAAGAGGAACAGAGAGGTCTGTTCACTTTACCAGTGTAGTCCACATTCTCCCTCCTCAATTTTACAAAGCATAGCATTTTCATAAACATTTAGAGATAAGAAAAAATATGCCTACCAATACACAATTTTCAGCTTTCACTTTTTGATCAACCTAACACAAAAAGGCACATGGTCAATCATACATCATCACTGTTCCGGTATGATCATCTCAGAATCAAAATCAGGTTTATTATCACTGACCTATGTCGTGAAATTTGTTGTTTTGTGGCAGAAGCACAGTGCAAGATATAAAGACATCCCCTGCTTACAGACTCCTGCCTTTGGACTGAGTCTGGTGGTCTCATGCCTAAAGTATTCCTTTCTTCAGTTAAGGCAATGATTACCAAAGTGACATTGCTAGGAGCAGGCCAGCAATCTCCAATTACCACATTCCTCAGGGGGCCTTGTGGTATGTTTTCTCTTGTACTCTGTTGCACATAACGGGTCTGACCTATTCAGTGGGGTAAAAATACATGCTTGTCTTGCACCATGCTTTTATGACAAAATATGCAAGTTATCCCTTCAAGCAATGTCCTTGGTCTGACCACTTGAATTTTATGGTGATTCAAAGTAGAATGGACTATACCCAAAGGTCATCTGAGCTCTGCAACATCTTCAAGTTGCTTTGTCTTTAAAAGTGGCTTCAACCTGTGAAAATCAACATTACAAGCACGAGGGCTGTGGTCTGAAGCTCTATATATTGGCCTTGTATTGACAGAACTCTAGAAGAATTAATGTCATTGTATGCAATCTGGAAATGGTCTCTGCCTTACATAAACTCATCTATTGTCAATTGGATAATTTTCAGTAAACCACATACATCAATTGGTATAAGAGTATAGAGTGCATTTATGGTGTGGTAACTGACTCGCTTTGTAATTGAGCACATGCATATAACTATATCTAACTTTGTGAAGGACTTGTCTCCTGCCAGTTCTTTGTAAAGCTCATGAGCTGGACAGTAAAGAGTACTGCTCTTCATTAATTACCTGGTTGAGAGTCATTTTAACCCAACCATCTTACCATCCATGGATATGACCACACCTAAGATTGCCCATTCACTCTGAACCATTTTCATATATCTATTCATCTCTAGCTTGTCAAAATCTTCTTCTATCTGACTTTTAGTGAATATGAAATTGGTTGGAAGCTTCCTCAGACTTCATTATACCAGTGCAGGAGGCAGAGTGGGAGTGAGCTAGAGAATTAGTGTTTCAGATTTCCAGCATCTGCAGTTTTTGACTTTCACATTCTCTGCTTGGACTCTAAATATATTTCTTAAGTTGTCAGTAGATCCATGTAGCTAGCTACAACTCTTGGCAAATCTAATTTGGTACCTTCAGTATTTTGCTGGAGTATGTATTGAAACTAACTACTTTTTATCGAAGGTAGATGACTGAATTTTCCTTTTATAGGTATCTCTGCCAATAATAGAGCCATCTGATGCTGTTTTTATATTGAATTCTACTGACTGGTTGTTTTTCTGCACATTCTTCATGAAATCTTACCCCTTCCTACTATCTCTACTAGTGGCATAGATGCAATACAAGTCTAGTTCAACTCAAGATGTAGTTCAATAGATGTATTACAAGTCTATTTCTACTCTGGAATGAAAACAGAAAATCCTGGAAATACTCGTCAGCTCAGACAACATCTGTGGAAAAATAAACATTTTATCTGGTCATGAAAAGTTATTTCTGTTTCTCTTCCCACTGATGCTGCCTAGCCTGTTGAATATTTCTACCATTTTCTGTTTTCATTTCAGATTTCTAGCATCTGTAATTTTTATAGGTTTTCTCATTCTACTCTATCCGAATTGGTTTCAATATGATGAAGACTCCTTCTCTGTATTCTCCTGTTGGGTAAATTTTCTCTCTGTGAAGTGATCACATTAATAGCATGGTTCTGATTAGCTATTTTTCACTTTGGTGTCGGGATATTCTCCTTATCATATGCAACATCTTGGCACCTTAAAGGAAAAAGTGAATAGCAGCCATTTCATCTGGACCAAGAACAAGCACCATTTGCACACATGAGCTGTTGACTTTGATTCAGGAATTTAGCTTTCACTTCTGCCTTCTGACTATAAGCTACAGTTATACTTGTGCCAGGTGATGAACAAATTCCACTGGAACATCAGTTATAATGAAAGGTATTCAACCTGAAACATTAATTCTTATTTTCTTTCCATACATACTGTCTGACCTGCTGTGTGTTTTCTTCTGTTCTGTTTTTATTCCATTAATAGAATAGCCTTCTTACACACTCTTGTGGTTGTGTTCAATGCCAATGCATTTTCATTATAATAATCTACTTCCAAAATATTATTTGCAATAAAGAACATGTTCTTTCTCTCCATACATGCTGTGAAAGACTCACATGCTCAATTGTACACTCCCAGGCTGCCTGTGAGTCCTGTCTGCACTTGAGATGCCATATAGTCACATTTTCCTTCTGAACAATGATATTATTGCACTCAAGGCTTCCCTGCACTATTTCAAATTTCTTCTACTTAATTTTCCCATGCTTCCTCCGACATTTTTCACTGTCTCTCACAGAGCCACCAACTACCACTGTCTTTTTAATTGGTGCTGTGTGAAAGCTAGATGCAGGTTTACGGACTCATTGTATAACAAGGGTTGTCAACAGTCAATGTTCCTGCCATTTTCTCTTCCCCAGTGGTGAAGTATTCAGATTCCAGTAGCTTCTTCAAATAGCTTCTCAAAATGCACCACATGTGCTGTTTCCTGGTCCTGATACATGTCTTTTCTTTCTTTGACTATCTCTGTTGCCAGTTACAGTGTACTGGGAAAGAAAAGCCATAAAATGCTGAAAATAATCAGCAGGCCAGACAGCAACTGTGGAGAGAGAAACAGAGTCAATATTTCAGGTTTTGCAAAGGTTTTACCATAGCCAAGAAAGCACACCAATGCCTCTACTTCCTCAGAAGGCTAAAGAAATTTGGCATGTCCCCTTTGACCCTCACTAATTTTTATCAATGCACCATAGAAGCATTCTATCTGGATGCATTGTGGCTTGGTGTGGCAACTATTCTGCACAAGACTGCAAGAAATTGCAGAGAGTTGTGCTCTCTTCTGCAAGGGAGAGGAGAGGCATATTTGAATATGACTGACGGCACATGTTAAATGGATGCCTGGATAGAAAGCATATAAAGGAGAGGCATGACATTGCAGAAGAAGGAGTTTGAATGTTTGTAATATATGGACAGATGAAGATGTGAGGAAGTGCATAGACAGCAGGAGATGAGTGTACCTGCAATGTATGTGAAATGATACACTAGAGTGGACTTAAAGTGGTAGAGCAAGAATATTGGATTGCTACTCACTTCGTGATGTAACTGAAAGTTCAATGTCACCAAGACAGAAGTTTCAGTCAACCCCACACTGTCATTTGTGGGATCTTGCTACATGCAGATGGGCTGCCATGTTTTCTGCATTGCCATGGTAATGGGACTGCCAGGGTACTTTGCCGTCTATAAAGAGCTTTAAGACATCTTTAAGTTGTCAATTGGCCAATATAAAATGTCAGTCTCTCTCTTACTGTGCCATCTGGTTTCTCATTATTTTCTAACAGTCATTAAATCCAACGAAGTATCTAAATTGATGGAATTTGGGGGGGGGGGGGGGGTTACAAATTTATGGTACATTTACTTGTGTTAATTCATAGGCTTTTCTGTTACATTTATAAATCAACTGCAAAGAAGTAAAGCTTTGACCTTTACAATAATAATTCTTTATTTCCAGTATTCAAAAAAAGGAACTTGTTTGGATGTCTGTCATTAATGATCTTCCCTATCAACACAAGTATTTCCTAATGTCAGCAGCATTTCATTGTGCCTGTCAGCTCTATTAAATAAATGTTATTTTAACTTTGTAAATCAAAAGTTTTCTAAGCTTTTGAACATATTTTGCTTTTGAACATATTTTATTAATGACTTGAATGAGGGGGTAGAAGGGTGGGTTGGCAAGTTTGCAGATGACTCAAGTGTTGGTGGTGTTGTGGATAGTGTAGAGGATTGTCGAAGCTTGCAGAGGGACTTTGATAGGATGCAGAGCTGGGCTGAGAAGTGGCAGATGGAGTTCAATCTGGAGAAGTGTGAGGTGGTACGCTTTGGAAGGCCAAATTCCAGGGCAGAGTACAAAGTTAATAGCAGGATTCTTGGTAGTGTGGAGGAGCAGAGGGATCTGGGGGTCCATATCCACAGATCCCTGAAAGGTGCCTCACAGGTGGATAGGGTAGTTAAAGCTTATGGGGCGTTAACTTTCATAAATCAAGGGATCAAGTTTAAGAGCCGCGAGGTAATGATGCAGCTCTACAAAACTCTGGTTAGACCACACTTGGAGTACTGTGTCCAGTTCTGGTCGCCTCATTATAGGAAGGATGTGGAAGCGTTGGAAAGGGTGCAGAGGAGATTTACCAAGATGCTGCCTGGTTTAGAGAGTATGCATTATGAGGAGAGACTAAGGGAGCTAGGGCTTTACTCTCTGGAGAGAAGGAGGATGAGAGGAGACATGATAGAGGTGGCTTCTTAAGAATTGGTCAGTTGCTTTGATTAATGGAATGGAGGATCAGTTCTGTACTACTTAAACTAATTGATATAATTTTTTAAGTAATAACACAAAACTAATATGTTCCATTTGCCTTCATCGGCAAGTTGGCTTGCTTGAATTAAACAATCCCTTCTGAATTCTCTTGCTATATGCCTTGCTCACAGCCTTTACCTGTGCATCAATTCAGCTTTCTATTGGAAACACCTGTCTAATCTTGCCAGCACATATTTCTATCATTGTCTCCTATCCCTCACTTTTCACACATTCTCAATGAATAAGTTATACAAAGAGGTCAGTTATTTGTCCTTTGTTTGAAAGAGCTGCTGCTTTGCTTTCTATTTGCAGCCTGCATTAAGATCATCAAAGCCAATTTATTAGTAAATTATTGATCCATTATCTTGGATGCATGAATGATTACACATTTAAATTATTCCATTGATCACCATCTCATGATAAACAATGTTAGTGCCACACCAAAGTGAGATACTTAAGATCACACACCAGTGCTCACCTCCAGAGTCAGGTACTGATTGCATCCCAGAAGCACTCAAACTAAGTAGTGTGGGATGCCTGGAGGGTGGATAGCTTAAGCTGCTTGAGTGTGATATGTGTGAAGTTTTATCTGCTCTGAAGCCATATTTAGCAATTGCTCAAATGGACAAGTTTGGTCTCCATGGTACTTTATAAGTGTGCAACAGAATCTGTATAATGCTACGAGAATCCATGCACCGCTGACAACTCTTGATCAAGGGATAAATATTTGTCAAGACATCTGAAGTAGCTCCCCTATTCTTCTTTGAAATACTGCTGTGGAATCTGTTACATCCTGGGGGGGGGGGGGGGGGGGGGGGCAAGCAGACATAATGAAGTTAATATCTCATCTGAAAGCAAGCACTGACAACATTCCATCACTCCCCTAGTTCTGCTATAGAGTATTAGCCTAGAATTTGTTTGCACTCAGATCTCTGGACTCGATCTTGAACCCAAAGAAACAAAAGTAGAAATTATTGGAAACACTCAACAGATCAGGTAGCATTTGTGGAAGCTCTGTTTGCATTCTGCTTGACCTGATGCATATTTCCAGCATTTCCTGGTCCTTATTTCAGATTTACAGCATCTGCAGTTTCTTGATTCTCTTTCTGATAAAGAGTTGACTGTGCCACTAGCTGAGCAACCAAGCAGTGTATGTTTTGCATCCTATAAATTAACTTAGATTATATATAATCAGCTGGAGCCAAAATCACGTATCGAGTTGACCTGTTTTATTTTGCATCATTTTTAACATTCGTTTTAACATTTATGAATTGAATTTTTATTTTATCTTGATCCTTCAGATATATCCCACAGAAAAGACGTCAATTCTGGTAGTTGACATATAAGCATGTTTATTCTGTCTCAATCTGCCTGAGAATGAAATATTGAATAAGCCCCTTCCAATCAGTAAAAGACAATACCCAGCCCCTCCATGATACAGTATTTCTCATGTCAATTTGAAGATCCCATAGGAAAATATATCAGGATGCTCTGATGAAGGACCATCAAGCCTGAAACATTAACTCTGTTTCTCTCTCCACAGGTGCTTCCTGACCTGAGGCATGTCTTGAAGATGTGGAAGTTGGTGGTGAAAGTAATGAAATTGACAAATTCTGTATGGGTGTAAGAGGTAGCACCAATGCAGTCATCGATATAGCAGTGGGAGGTGCCAGAATAGGCTTGGAACAAGGACTGTTCCACATAGCCAGCAAAAAGACATAAGATAAGATAAGATTTCTTTATTAGTCACATGTACATCGAAACACGCTCTGAAATGCATCTTTTACATAAAATGTTCTGGAGGCAGCCCACAAGTGTTGCCACATTTCCGGCGCCAACATAGCATGCCCACAACTTCCTAAGCCATATGTCTTTGGGATGTGGGAGGAAACTGGAGCACCCAGAGGAAACCCACGCAGACACGGGGAGAACATACAAACTCTTACAGACAGCGGCCGAAATTGAACCCGAGTCGCTGGCGCTGTAATAGCACTACACTAACCGCTACACTACCATGCCTGCCCCTACACTACTGTGCCTGCCCCAGGCATGGCTAGATGGAGGTTGGTGGCCAAGATGATGATATTGTATATTTCCTGCATTTTCTCTTTTTATTTCAGGACACTTCAGGTGTGTGAAGAATAACTCATCTTAAAAGACAGAAAATGGAAAATGTCCAGTATTTCACAAATTCCCGTGCATCTGACTGAAGATCTGTGGTTTTGGGTTTATGGGCTCAAAATCTAGTTTACAACTTTGCAGAAAAATGCAAACGTTATTGCCATGTATCACTTTAGTTCTGTCTACAAGGTCTTCCTCACTGATGGAAAACCTGTGTACTCAATAAAAAATGTTTCTGAAGAGCTTGATCTCTGCAGTTATACGTACCATCCATATTACTCCTGCCCATCTTTGCCACTGATTAATCTCCAGTCATAGGTACTGATGATATTTCTCCTGCACATCTGGGATAGTAATTAATCTTCAGATACAAAATGTCATACTATATGTACCCATCCATTAATTGCAAAGCATAAGTATTGCCAGCATTGGTCTTAGTTATACATATTACTGGTTATCCACAGGTTACAGGTATTATCAGTTTTCATTCTATCCATTCACATTATTGATTAATCTCAAGTTATGGATACTGTCAATATTATCCCTACTCATCTAAACAGTGACTAATCTTCAAATATATGTATTGTCAATATAACTCCTAATTATCCAATGGGACTGAAAAATTTCCTGATAGTGTAACGTATTTGTTATTTGTAATCTATTTGTCCTTTAAGATCAATTGATTAGACTGAGTATTACAGTTGTAGTTAGGTTATTGGATTAGCAATCTAGGATCTTAGAATTAATGATTCAGGAGTGGGGATTAATGATAACCATGAAACTACTGGATTGTGATTTGAAAATGTTTTCAATATCCTTATGGGAAGTCTTTACCTCGTCTGGCCTGTTGTGTCTCCAGAATTGTTTTTTCACTTGTCCTCTGTGATTAAAAAATACTGACCTTGGCAGCAATGCCTACATCCCATTAAAAAATTTTACAAGAAGCATTGAAAACTTGCATTACATGTGAAGGTTCATCTATGAAGTATAATTGTTCTTAGTCCAAACTCTCCTTTTTATGCCTCATCCTGCAAATTCCTCATCCCCAGTATCAATCCAATTTAAGTTAAGGAATAGTTATTGAATCACTTTCAACTACCTTGTGTGTTCCAGATCCAAATCAATTAAAATAATTCTCCTTATCTCCCCTCTTGGTACTAAATAATTTAAAATCTGGAATGAAAATGAAAAAAAACTGCAGATACTGGAAATCTGAAATAAAAAACAGAAAATACTGGAAACACTCAGCAGGTCAGGCAGCTTCTGTGGAATGAGTAACAGTTAATGTGTCAGGTCCAAGACACCTTATCAGCACTGGGAAAGTGACTAACTTGTTTCTCATGTAGCTTTTTTATTTATCAGTGGAATGTATTTTTATTTGGAATTATGAAATATTTTGAAAACTGCTTGCCACAGTTTATAGAATCATATGAACATACAATAGCAGAGGTGATTTGCCAGTTGAAAAAGTGCTACCTAACCTATTCCCACCTTCCAGCTCTTGATCCATGGTTCTGCAGGTCAAAGGACTCGAGTATCACAGACCTTTGAAATGCAGCAAGGGTTTCTGTATCTCTCACCCTTTTGGGCAGTGAATTCCAGACCCTTATCATATTTTAGTCAGTTATTTTTCCCCCTCATCCTCCCCTATCACTTCTGTGTTCTTTAGATTTTGATCTCTAAGCTGGGGAAAATTGATCCTATTCATTTACACTACTAAGGCCCTTCATAATCTTTTACACCTCAGTTAAGTCTCTTCTCTGCCTCTCTTGTTCCAAAGAAAACACTCCACCCTCTCCAATCTTACCACATAGCTAAGATTTTCCAGTTCTATGTTGGGATGACCAGAGCTGTACATAACACTCAAGCTGTAGCCTAACAAAGTTTGTACGTAATTCTAACATAACCTCCCTGCTATTATATTTGAAACCTTGGCTAATAAAACACGGTATCCCGTATGCCTTTTTAATTGCCTTATCTACATGGCTTCTACCTTTACAGGTCTGTGAATATGCACTGTAAGGTCCAGGACACATTTATTACCACATCTTTTAATTCAATCCTCAATCTATCTTCCCTAAATTTACTTCTCATACCTATATAATTATATAAATCTATTTAAATTTAAGATCATTTTTCTCCTGAGGATACCTAACGTGAGATTACTGATAAAAATATCCCACCATACAAGACAAATTTTAACATGATCTCTTCTCTGGTTGTTCACTGGACAAAATGATTCAGAAAATAGTTCTGAATGCATTCTATTAACCTATTCTCTGACTCAGTATGTTTGTCAATTTTATTTGTTCAGCCTTTGTGAAGATTAAAATCTTCACAATTACGATTTTATCTGTGTTACATGATCATTTAGATATAGCTGCAATTTGGGACCCTATTAACCAAACCCACTTATTTTTTTGCATTCATATCTAATCTCTACCTGTACTGATTCTACTTCTTGATGTTCCAAGTCAAGGTTATTAATTTTATGTTCCTTTCCTTTGAGCCCACTATCCACTTCGTCTCCTAAGCATCCCACTCCTCCACCTCCAAACCCATCACCAACCTTTTTCATTTTAAATGCTTTGCAGTGAATTGAAGCAGCTCAAGACTGCACAATGATCTCAGCTCTATAGCAGCAGTAAAGGTTCTTCATGTTTCAATTATCCTGTTTTTAATCCGAAAGCATGCAGTCTATAAATATTTATAATTAGGAAGATGCAAATTCTGAATAAATCATGGTTGAGCAATCTCTGAATCTATGCGCCCAGTAAAAACTCAGTAATGGTATTTTTATTGGCCAGGTAGTTAGCACTTAGTGAAAATGATATCTTGCAGAATGATAGGGAGGGTAGATTTATTTTTAATGCCAGCTTCCAGCAGAGCTGTGAATTTGCTTTGCTAGTGTGTTAATGCATGTTTCTTCATGTACAAAACCAACTGCTAAAGCCGTGACTGAACAGTTTTAAAATTGCGCTAATCCATTAAATATTTCAGGGGTCAAAATCAAATGAAACATATTTCTCTGAATTCAAAACAAATTTGATATTTCTAGCCATCTCCATATACCAATTTATATTAAAATAATCCCTGCCTTCTACTGAAATCAAAATCACAGGCTGGTTCTGCTTCCTAATATTTGTTGGGCATTGATATCATGAACAGTGTTATCAGCACTAAAAGTAAAACACAATTTTCTAAATTACATCAATAAAAATGTTACCATCTGCAGAAGCAAATATTGCAGTTTCTACAGTAGCTTCAGTTTGAATGCTTGCAGGAAGAAAATATCAATAAGTGAGGGTCAGTTGTTTAACAAAAGATTATCTTGACATAAGTAATATGGTGACAACCCTGTGTATCATCTGAAATGATCAATAGTTCAGATAACACCCAATCATTATCCCATTCGACATTATATCTCAAACAATTTAGAATAAACATCAGTTCCATTTTTAAAAAATACGATTTGACAGTTGCAGTTGAAAAGTACTGCTCATATAAATGCAAGTAACACAATGAAATATTTTTGTCAAATACGGGGTCAGATTTTATGCTTTTCATCTGCATATTGACCATGCAGTTTCTCCCAGCATGGGCCCAGATTCAGTGTTCCACTAGAAGCCCTGCTCCCTCTACACAGTGGATCTCAGGACCTCTCTCACCACAAGTGGCAAGATGCACAGAAAAATGGCTTTGGCAGCCACTGAGGCCCTATACCAGATTCATTTTCTTTCTTTTTCAATCTTTTTATTAGTTTTCAAATTAATACAGATTAATATATAACATCAATGTTTGTACATGTGATACAAAGAGATCAGGAGAACTATCATAGCATAGATAATCATAAAGAACAATAAAATATAAAAAAAATCTGTACATCCCACTTAGTAACTGAATATAACATAAAAGAATGGAAAGAAAAAGATTTATTATATACATAAAAGAAAGTAAAAAATCCCCAAATCAATAAGAAAAATTATAAACAATATATCAAACCAAACTAAACAGAAAAATTTCAAAAACGAACAAAAAAAAAGAAAAAAAAAAGACTGGACTGAAATTTCTCAGTAAAAACAGAACAATATTATGTTGTCAAAGATTCATTTTCTAGTAACTCTGTTCCTGTTTATTGAATGTGCACCTTTGCTATTCATAAATGTTCTAAATCACAAGGGACCTGTCAAAAACAGAAATAATGTTAAACATTTTAATTTTTTTTTAAACGTGAACTAAGAACACTTAAAAACTAACTTAATTAGATGAAATAAAAAGCTTGGCTTACCTCTCTCTCTGCAGCCAGATTCTTACATTCGTTTTAATGGGTCTAAGCTGATGTAAACTCATTGAGGAGATTTCCCAGCCCGAGAGCTGAGAACTCTGCGGAAGTTGGTGCTGTATTAGTGAAGTTCACTGGTGTCTCAGGGGCAGCACCCCGCTGAGCAGACGTATATGTTTAAATTCAAAAATCAGATGTAGCCCATTTACAGGTTTGTGTGCCAGCAGTTCCCGTCCAATCTTGCCCATCCATTGCCAGTCCAATGGGCGATTTCTCCCATTGCATTTATTGTTGATCTTTCATCAGTATTAAAAGAAACAGAATTTGAACATTTTAATAATATGGTATGCATGTACTAAACTCTTGTAAAGATTAAACTGTCTGAAATTATATTCTTCAAACAATTTTTAAAAGAATATTAATCCAGTATTGTGGAATATTCAATTAATTCCAGTAACTATCTAAGTAGCCAATGGTTTGAAGAATGGTACCAATTATGTTGGCCTGATTGATGCATCTTGGTAAAAAATGCCTAATAAACATTCTAAAAATGGTGTGCCTTTAGGAGTTACAGATGCAAAATGCATCTGATAGCTACCTTTATATTGAACAGATGTGGGATTTTCTGAAGGCGATAACCATGGGAAAACTGGATAACCAGTTTTGAAGCAGGCTGTCATAAAAATTACATATGTTATCAAATAAGAGTGAACATTTGTTTATTGTCACAAATAATCTTGCAAAATAATGGAAAGAGAAAAGGGCCAAGGTTATTTTTATAAATATGGTGAGAACAGAAGAAAGGTGATGGTCCAGAAATTTATTTGCTTTTCAGTTGTAACGTTATACCATCAAATGTTCATCCATGCTCATCTCACTTACCAGCACCTGGTCCAAAATCTTGTATGCCTTGGTGAGTCAAGTACACATCTAGATACTATTTTAATATTGTGAGAGTACCTGCCCCTACCACCTTCCCAGGCAGTGTGTTCCAGATTGCAACCATCCTCAGGGTGAAAAAATGTTTCCTCAGATCTCCCGTCACTCTGTTACTACTCACCTGTGCTCTCTGGTTTTAGATACCTCCATTATAGGGAAAAGATTCTCACTATTTGACCTCGCAATTCTCTTTGTGATTTTGAATATCTTTATCTGGTTAAACCAACAGCACATGGTTCACCTGTGCTGATTAATGCTGAACCAATAATATTTTTCAATCATGATCATTGGGCAAAAGCACAAGTATATTTTCATGAAGCATCAGATCCTAATAAGGACAACATTACACCTAATATTGTCATTGAATTGAATGTACTAAAATCCTTAAAGAACTCTCTCCACAAATCCACACCATATTTGCAAATGATTTTGGTTTTGGAAAGGTCAAGAGGGAATGGGAAATGTCCCCGTGTTTTTCTGAAGCTTGACCTGGAGATCCTGGCAGATAAAATCTATACCAGGAAGAGACCTCCACGCATCAGGGAGAACAGAAACCCAAGAACCATAGCTCAACATAATTAGCAGGAGATGGTTACAGTACTGTCAGCCAGGAGAACGACCTCAAGAGGTATGCAGAATGAGAAAGAAGGATCATTATTGGTCAAGATTTGTCAAGATACGATCCCACTTCAAACTGCACCATAAACATTTTGCTTTCAGCAGCAACATTCAGAAAGCAAGTCTGCAGAGACAGCTGATTAGTTAATTTAGCTTTGATAAACACAAGGCACTAATTTCATTTTCTTAGCTTGAAATGGAGTTAATTAGTTTTGTGTTAAGTCCAGAGATATTGCCAGTCATTCAATGGGAGAGAAGTCTTTTCTTAACTAAATCTTATTCTCTCAGTACTGAGACTAAATGGTTCCACACACACATATCCACTGTCAAGATTAGTCAAATAAATGGCTCACCATTTGTTCTTTATGGTTTAATGTGGCATTAAATCAACACCTTCTCTACAGAAACCTCATGATCCATTGCATCGGCAACTACTTTGCTGTTGATATTACTGCTACAAACATGTCTATTAAGGCAGGTGTCTCTAAAGCCTTTAACTCTCACATTTTATTAAATTCTTTAAATTTTGCTTAATAGAAGAAACTGATTGGTCAGTGGCAATCAAAGGATATGGGGCTAGTGCAGAAAATTGGGGCTGGAGTAATAGTCAGCCATGATTTCATTGAATGACAAAGTTAGCATGAAGGGCAAACAGCTTCATCCTGATTTCATTTCATACATTCTTCTATTCTTCAGTAATGCTGAGTTTGGTGAAAGGTGCCATGGGTCAAAACTAACGTGGTGTGCCAAATTATCTTTGAGGAGTATTCACAAGCAGGTCTCTGGAAGCACTGAATAATTATAAAGGTAAGAACACTGTATGTACATCCACTATTTTGGGTTATCACTGGCATTAGGTGGACAGTAAAGCTGCAACCATGAGCAGAGACTCCCTAGCACTTGAACAACTTGTGGATTGCTCCTGAACATTTCTTGGAAAACGGGGATGAAGCCTTTCAGTAGCCTCTGCGTGCAAGGTCTATTGGAAGGGTGAAATTGGTAATTGCTTTATTATTGTCACATATACTGAGATGTAGTAAAAAGCTTTGTTTGCATGCCATCCAAACAGATCATTCCATACACAAATACATTGAGGTAGCACAAAAGGGAAAACACTAACAGAATGCAGAATGTAGTGTTACGGTTACAGAGGAAGTGCAGTGCAGGGAGACAAATAAGGTGCAAGGGCTATGACAAGACAGATTGAGAGCTCAAGAGTTCATCTTTCTTGTACAAAAAGTCTGTTCAAGAGTCTTATCACAGCAGGATAGACCTTGAGCCTTCCATGCTTTGATGGCTTCTCACACTGCACAGAGGTCAAATGAGAATCACTGATTGCTGTTCTATGGGGGTCCTTTGTCTCACACTGGAAGTTGTGCATGAGTGGTCAGGGAATTCAAGGGATGTGGTCTTCATGACAAACTGTGAGTTATTAGAGAGTTCATGACTACATGCCCAGAGAGGGCCTCTCTTCTGGAACACCACAATCTGGGACTGTTAACTGCTTGTTCCTGTGATTAATGTTTTTTTCAGATTTTCTCAATACAGGATGTAAACAATAGCTGCCTTCTTTATTGTCACAGCCAAGATGCTGTATGTGCTCAGAATTATTCAGTCTTAGAGAAAGCCCACGGTGTTCTTAAAAAGGAAATGAACGTAACGCAGCAATACTGTAACAGCACTGAAGGCGTCTGTCATGTGGCGCTCCTGCTGTGCTTGTTGCTGATCTTCCTCTCCTCCTTCTCCTCTTCCCACTTTACATCCAGTTCCTCCTGATACAGAACACAGAACAGTACAGTACAGGAACAGGCCCTTCAGCCCACAATGACGCCTAATCCCTTCTGCCTTCACACGGTATATATCCTCCATTCTCTGCATATTCATGTGCCTGTCTAAGAGCCTCTTAAACCCTCTATCGTATCTTCCTCCACCACCAGCCCTACCAGTGCATGCCAGGCACCCACCACTCTCTGTAAAAACTTGCCCCGCATATCTCCTTTGAATTTCTCCCCCTCTCAGCTTAAGTGCATGCCCTCTAGTATTAGACATGTTGACCCTGGGGAAAAGATACCGGCTCTCTACTCTGTCTATGCCTCTCATAATTTTATAAACTTCTATCATGTCTCCCCTCAGCTTCTGCCACTCCAGAGAAAACAACCCTAGTTTGTCCAACCTCTCCTTATTGAACATACCCACAAATTCAGGCAGCATCCTGGTAAACCTCTTCTGCACCCTCTCCATCGCTTCCACATCCTTCCTATAATGGGGTGACCAGAATTGAATGTAATATTCCAGATGCAGCCTAATCAAAGTTTTATGAAGCTGCAACATAACTTAATGACTCTTGAACTCAGTGCCTTGACTAATAAAAGGCAAGTGTACCATGAGCCTTCTTTACCACTGTATCGACTTGTATGGTAACTTTCAAGGAGCTGTGGACCACAAGATCCCTCTGTACATCAATGCTGTTAAGTGTTTTGCCATTCATTACATACTTTCCCTTTACATTTGATCTCCCAAAGTGTAACACCTCACATTTGCCCGGATTTGAGGGTGTAACCAAGGTCTTTGCTCAGGTTGTGCAAGACACAGCAGATGATGTTGAGGCATGAAACCTTTTCTACCAAGTTGTGGAAGGCGCTGCCAGGAAGGGGCAGGCACCAGAATCTCAATCTGAAGAGGACATTGACACTCTCCACTTAGTTTTAACGTTCCAAAGAATGTCATTGTGGTAGGACTTGAATAGATATGAGTTAGAGGGAGACAAGGGTGTAGAAGATTTCCCTTATCCCACAAGATTCATCTTTAAGGGGAGTGGTGCTCCTGAGATATGGAGAGTAAGGTTTACCACCTAAGAATGAATACATCCTGCAATCTTCCTGGATTAGCTATCAAGAAGTTTTTCTTATGGTCACCTATGCCTTGAACATTGAAGGAATGTTACCATTATAATAGGCCAAAACACAACCATCTTCAGTCACTTCATCATTTACCTTCGATCCCTTATGACATTGGTAGTAGGAAAGTTCACTTATGATTACACATTGTTGACTGCCACTTACAGATCCTTGCATAGTGAGGTAATCCATGCCCGCATGCAGCATTCAGCCACAAAAATGTCAGGCAATGATCCTCTCCAACAAGAAAAAATCTAACCATCTATCCTTCACTTTCAATTTGTCTCCCAATGTGAACATCTGGACCACCATATAAAAATCATGTCTTCGTGAGTATGTTGGTACCTTTTAGCCAATGATTCAGTTCCAAGTTCCATAAATCATTTTCCCATCTACTTACAAGGCGTAAGTCAGGACAGTGATAGAATACTCTGCACTTGCCAAGATGAGTGCACCTCATCCTCCATCCTAAACATTCATACCCTCCTCCACTGGCACACAATGACTGCAGTGTGTAGTATCTGCAGTTATTTGTCTAGGTTCCTCTGATAGTAACTTTCAGTCCATGATCTCTACCACCAGGAAGGACAAGGACAGCAAGCAGATTAGAACACCATTATCTGCAAGTTTTCTTTCAAGATACACATCATTCTAACTTGGAACTATCACCATTTCTGGATCTAAATCCTGGAACTTGCTACATCTGCACAGTAGGAGTACCTTCAGTGCAAGGCTACCATGATTCAAGGGGATGGCTCACTGCCAACTTCTCAATGGTGAGTAGTGTTGGGAAATAAATGTAGGCCTTTCCATCTTCACCTACATCCTCTGGCAAACCTCTTTGGTCCCACTTATGCCTCTTCTCCCAGAGCATCCTGACTATGCCTGTGCAACCTCCACCTGTAGTTCCAAGTCCTCCAGCAGGAATACAGTGGGACCATCAAAGATACACCTATTTCAGGAATTTTCAGGTGATAAGATGGCACTGAATCACATCCAAAGTCTCTGTGATCTTTAGGAGTAGATTTCAGACTAGGCAGTGAGCCCCAAGTGCGGTCTGTAGCAGACTGCAGTGCTCAGGACAGAAAGGGTGGGTGGCTCTTTAAATTGCTAATTACTTTGGTACAATATTAATTACCATCAGTGCTGCAATACTGCATTTCACAAGGGATGGTATTATTACGATCATGCTCAACATAATATACATGTAATTCATAATGGGCATGCACAAGCTGTTTTCCGCATTGATGCAATCATTGTTATAATGTTATCTCAAAGGAAATAGTGATTTTCATATACATATCACCAAAGAAATCAGTGCAATCGAATTTCCAGACCAATATCTTAATTTTTTGTATTTGTAGGTTGATATGAGAAAATGAATCCATATCAATATTAGAAATAATTAGGTGCTGATGAATCTGTTAATAATCTGTTCAAAGAATAAATATTTTATATGAAAATCATTTATAGCCTGTCAAGTGGCCAGTTTCTTGATTTATCTTGAATATTACTGTGTATTTTTCCAGAAACCAATATTTTATTGCCAATTTTCTCAGCTAGCTTTATAGATTCATAGAGTTACACATCATGGAAACAAGCCTTTCAGCTGAACTCACATATGGTGACCGAGGTACCTATCCATGATAATCCCATTTGTCTGTGTTTGGCCCATATTCCTCTAAAGCTTTCCTATTAATGTACCTGTCTACCTGTACCTGTCTTTGAAACGTAATTGTACCTGTCTCTACCACCTGCAGCTCGGGAATGTGAGTTGTGAAGAAGACAAAAGGAAGCTACAAAAGGGGTAAAGATGGGTTAAGTATGTGGACAAATATCTGGCATACAGTGAGAAAATTTGAAATTGACCTTTTTTAAAATATTAATTGGTAATTGTTTTATTAATTTTCACATGTACTGAGATACACTGATATACTGAGATATACTGAAGAAAAGCTTTTGTATGCATGCCCTCCAGACAGATCATTCCATACAAAATACAAAAGGGAAAAAAAACAGAATGCAGAATATAGATTCAGGAACAGCTTCTTCCCCTCCTCTGTCAGACTTCTGAATGATCCATGAACTCATGAACATTACCTCATTATTCCTTTTTTTTGCACTACTTATTTATTTTGTAATTTATAGATTTTTATGTCTTTGCACTATACTGTTGCCACAAAACAACACATTTCATGTCATATGTCAATGATAATTAACCTGATTCTGAGAGTTACAGTTACAGAGAAAGTGCAGTGCAGGCAGATGAAAAAAAACATTATCTAAATGATGAGGGGTTGCAGAACTCTGTGGAGAGGAAAACAGAATTCATTTTGCAGATCAATAGTCTTCCATCCGAATTTTAAAAAAAGTTAATAAGAAAATAAAGAAAGAGCAAAAACAAGGGTCTTTGATAGGAACACAGGAACACAAAAAAAAGAGCAAAAGTAGGCCACCAGGCCCCTCAAGCCTACCCCACCATTCAGTATAAACATGGCTGATTGATGCCAGCCTCAATTCTTCTTCCGTTCAAATGCAATTTGCAAAACCATCCCTTTGGTGATTTGATTTGCAATCCACCCTATTACTGACCTTCCCTTTCATTCTTTCCTCTCCTCTCCTTTTTCTCTGCATCTTCTTTACCCTTAACATTTTTTCAGTCTGATGGTGGTCACTCACCTGAAATACCAATGAAATGTGGAAATGTTAACTCTGTTTCTCTCTCCACCAATGCTGCCTCACTTGCTGAGTATTTCCAGCATTTTCTGATTTTATCTCAAGAGATCATTATTATAATCAATAAAGTGACTTCAAGTCAGCCAGATTGAATATGCACACTGACTAAATATTGTGTCACATTTCCTCTCCTGTGCTACAGGTTTACAGGGTATAGTATGTAATGGTCTGAGCAACATTAATACAAATTCCAAAAGAGTTGAGAGAAAAGCTCCAACACTCTGAAACACCTGAGTGATAATTATTGTATAATCAAACAGCTACTGGCATTCTTTAGTCAGAAACAAACCAAAATTTAAGAAAATATTAAATTATTCTGAATCTTTCCTTTTTCACCCAGTATTTCTTTAAACAAATTTATTGTTACAAAAGATAACTAGAAGATGTTGTTCTTAACATTAATTTAACACATCAAGATCAAAGCCAAGATCATGGTCAATTCACTGTAAATAAGCAGAACAATCTGGTATTATCTGTATACCAGATGCACCAGAATGGATTGTGCTATATCCTCTATTTTGAAGCTGAATATATAATCTGATTTTGTCACACTATCTAATGTTGAATTATGTTCTTATTTAATCATTTGGCAGCATTATGTACTCAGTTTGCAATTTTTCTAGCGTATAGTAAGGAAATTGGTGCTTTATGGTGTCTGTGTTTACACAGCTCAGAAGAATTATAAATAATAATAGTCAGTATAAATGGCAACCATATCTCTTCAAAAGACAGATAAAGGGGGTGAGTTATTATTATTTCATATTTCGCCTTAGGGTCCAGTGATGTGGAACATAACCTTTGCAATATTATAAAGTGGGAGGGGTCAAAATTCTACAGTTCTGAGGAATCAGATAAAACAACAGAACAAATGAAACTTGTGATTTTAAAGTTATACTGAAGGTTTATTCCTAAGCTGCACAACTATTCCATTTCTGCCTTGTATACCTTCCTTAGCGACTGGGGAAAATCTTTACAGATAATCAAGTGTTATTTTGATGTTGAAGGAAAGCAGCTGTCATATTATCTGTGTTTGAAGTGTAACATTTCAAGGGAATTATCCAATTGTTGAACTGCTTTTATCATATTATGTGGTATGAGCACCTTTTGGATACCTGCCAGAATGAATGTGCTTTGGTTGGCTGGTAAGAGCCAATCATTTCTCAAGTTACTGTTGCCGTACTGAAAGGAAGAATGATTTTTATTGGTGTCTTAACACAACTGCAGCAACACCAGGGAGATGCTTTCCTGCATACCCATTTGACACACATTGTGTAACAGCAAAAGCTTTCAACCTACTAACAGATAGGTAGCATGCAACTGCAGGAGTGTCATCATGGACAATTGTGTGTGTCGACTTCCATGCTTGACTGCAGGCATGAAGAGATTGCAGAACTCTGAGATGCAGAGCAATTTGGATGTCCTGGTGCATGATTTGCTAAAAGCTAGTATGCAAGTACAGCGGGTATTTAGGAAAGTGAACAGAATGTTATTGCTGGTGGAATTGAAAACAAAGGTAAAGAGGTTATGCATCAATTATGTAGGGCACATCTGTAGCATTGTGTTCATTATCGGGTAGAAATGCATTCAGTCTTGGCCTTTTTATTTCAGGAAGGATGTGCAGTAAAGGATTATTGGACTGGTACCTGTAATGGGCAGTTTGTCTTATGTGGAAAGGTTGGACAAACTAGGCCTGTACCTACTGGCGATTAGAAAGGTGAGAGGGGACTAGATTGAAACATACAAGATCCTGAGGGGACTGAGGAGATGAGGACAGAATGTTTCCTCTTGTGAGATCCAAAACCAGGGGTCACAGTTTGAATATACAAAGCCAATAAGACAGAGATGAGGCATTTTGTTTCACTTGTTGTGGGTCTTTGAAACTCTCTTTCTCAAGAATGATGCTAGATAGATATGGATTGTTCTGATGAAGGGTCTCAGCCCGATAGGTCAACTGTTCATTTCCCTCCATAGATGCTGCCTGACCTCTGAGTTCCTCCAGCATTCTATATGTATTTCTCCAAATTTCCAGCATCTGCAGTCTTTCTTGTGTCTAGATACAAATAGATTCTTGACATGTAAAGGGGTGAAGGTTCCTGGGGTAGACAGGAATGCAGTTACAATCAGATCAGCCATGATCTTACTGAATGGCAAGGTATTCTTGAGGGACCACTAGGCTGACTCCAGCTCTTAATTTGTTTGTACATAATATTAAGTGATGTTGTCTTCATTAATGCACTGTAACTGATATTCATTGTGCAATTTGAGTTTAATAAGCTATTAATGGAACTAATAAATATCTAATGGCTGTTTCAGTATAAAATTAAAATCACAACAGGAACCCACAGATCATAAAGTAGAAAAATATATCATGTATCACATTAACATTTGTAGACGTTAAAGATAAATGAAGTGTACTGTCTAATGATAAATAATAGTTATGACCAACTGCAGAGAAAAGCCTTGCTCATTAATTTGCATATCTATGATAAAATTAGTATAACCTCTAATGCATATAAGGTAAAGAAAGGTCTTTTAGTTCTTGCAGGGCTAAAGGTGCATATTCTGTGCATATATGTGGAAAATGTTCATATTTTGTTGCATTCATTTTCTACAATAATCACTCTATTTTTCCTGCCAAATGTTCCCAATTGTATTTGTATTGGTATTGGTTTATTATTGTCACTTGTACCGAGGTACAGTGAAAAGCTTGTCTTACAAACCGATCATACTAGTCAATTCATTGCACAGTGCAGTTCCATTGAATTAGTACAAAGTGCATTGATGTAGTACAGGTAAAAACAGTAACAGTACAAAGTAAAGTGTCACAGCTACAGAGAAAGTGCAGTGCAATAAGGTGCATGGTCACAACAAGGTAGATAATGAGGTCATAGTCCATCTCATTGTATAAGGGAACCGTTCAATAGTCTTATCACAGTGGGGTAGAGGCTGTCCTTAAGTCTAGTGGTACGTGCTCTCAGGCACCTGTATCTTCTACCCGACGGAAGAGTAGAGAAGAGAGAATGTCCCGGGTAGGTGGGGTCATTGATTATGCTGGCTGCTACACCAAGACAACGAGAGGCAAAGACAGAGTCCAAGGAGGGGAGGCTGGTATCTGTGATGCACTGGGCTGTGTCCACAACTCTCTGTAGATTCATTGTACTCCATTGGCCAGACTTTTGCCACTCATTTAACCTATCTATACCTGTCTGCAACCTCCTTATGTCCTCATCACAACTTACCTTCCTACCTATTTTTGTGTCATCAGCAAATTTAGTAGCCATACTTGTAGTATTTCTATGCAGCAGAGCCTGGTCTTCAATCATCTTGTATGTCCTTCTCACTGGATCAAGACCTTGTGGTTACTGGTATGCATCATCTCCCCACTTTAAAAGGAACCACACATGGGCAGCTTCCATTCCACAATATGAAGTTGGGGACCTGGAATGAGAGAACCCTCATGGACAGTCATAGAAGTTGCAGACCTGCCTGAGTGCTGCACTGCTATCATAGCTCAGGAACTCAGATGCTTTGACATTGCTGCACTAAGGGAGACCAGTTGGATAGCAGATGGCCAGTTTAAAGAAAAGGCAGTGGCTATGCTTCCTTTTGGAGGGGCAAACTGGAAGCGGAATGCCATTTGTCTGGATGGCATGCAAACAGAAGCTTTTCTCTGTATCTCAATACATGTGACAATAATAAACCAATCACCAATCTTCATGGAATGAGCTTCAGTATCAAGAAAGGGCTGGTCTGGTGTCTGACTGAGCAAAATTAGTGAGTGCCTAAATGATCTTTCAACTCACTCTAATGCAGAGCCGACACGATACAGTCATTAGTACATACACCCCAACTCTGGAAACTTCTGATAAAGCCAAGGAGGACCTCTACCTCAATGTTGAAAGAATTCTGGTACATATCCAAAAGGGAGACAGACTGATCCTGTTGGGCAACTTCAACACTGGATGGGAAGTGTCATGATCCTCACGCAAGGTGTGTTCAGCAAGGAAGGAGTAGGGTTACTTATCTTGAAAATATTGTAGTATTATGACCTTGTCATAACAAACACCCCGTTTCATCTGATAGACAATCACAAATATCATGGCAATACTCTGGTCCAAGCACTGACAACTGTTAGATAATGTCATTGTTTAAACAAGAGACTACAAAGATGTCCGCCTCATTCATGCCAGGAAAACACCAATGACTGCTGAATTGACGACTTCCTAATCCACACTATTATATCCAACAACCTAGCTCCAAAACATCAGTATCAACAAATAAGATAAGATAAAATCTTTATTAGTCACATGTACATTGAAACATACAGTGAAATACATCTTTTGCAGTGATTTTGGGGGGCAGCCCGCAAGTGTCGCCACGCTTCCGGTGCCAACATAGCATGCCCATAACTTCCTAACCTGTACGTCTTTGGAATGTGGGAGGAAACTGGAGCACCCGGAGGAAACCCACACAGACACGGGGAGAACGTACAAACTCCTTACAGACAGTGGCCGGATTTGAACCCGGGTTGCTGGCACTGTAAAGCATTGTGCTAACCACTATGCTACCGTGCCGTCAAGCATTACCACATAAAGTTCAAAGTCAAAGCTCTCAAGGACCCCACAAATACAGCTCTTCTCATTCAAGCTCTGTCTGGTGGACAATGAAAAAGATTCAACGGTGTGCTTAAAGCCATCTTGAAGAAGTGCCACATGTCAACTGACTCCTGGTAATCTTAGGCTCATGACTGCTCAAAGTGGCGAAGGAACATTCAGATGGTACTGCGAACTCTGAGGCCATGCCTCGAGAGCACGCAAAGGTCCCTGTACTAATGTCTGTGGAGCACTACTTGATATGTCTTGCCAACCATTTTCCCTTGACAAGGGTAGAAGCAACCAAAGACACACAGGCTGGAGTGAAACTTAGAGCCACACTTTGCTGGCATTTCAGATGGAACTGTCAGGGTTTACCTGTTCAAATGCCAGTCTGGGACTTCTGCTCCTGTGTAATCAAATGCACACTTACTCATTGATAGGTTATTTTATTGTTTTATTTTGCAACCTGAGCATCGTGGCAAGGACAGTATTTATTGCCTGTCTTTTGAACTGAATGACTTGTTAGATCAGCTTGGCCACTTCAGAAGATATTTTTGAACAGCCACGTGGGGTGGATCTGGAGTCACATTCAGGCCCAGGCCAGGTGAGGGTGGCAGATTCCCTCCCCTGCAAGTCGTGTGTAAACCAGGCGGGTTTTTATGACACTCTGATACTCTTTTCATTCATCATTTCTAATCCTTGTTAATGATTTCCCCCCTCAAAATTCCAGATAATTAATTGAATTTAAATTCCACAGCTGCCCTGCTGGGATTTGAACTTTGGTATCTGGATTGTTCATCCAGCCTCTAGATTATTAGTCTGGTAATTTAACCCCAATGCTACCACCATACCATTGTGGCGCACCTTTCAATTTGCTCCATCACTAGACTTCCTACTTATACTGGGGAATCATCTCTAGAATCCTGTACCAGACTAGACCTGGTACAAGATTTGTAAGCCCATTAACTTCAATGGGGATTGTAGGACCACAGAAATACAAAGGTGAGGAGGAAGCAAGATTCCTTTTAGGTAAATTATTTATGGTTTGTTTAACATTTTTAATTATTCAATTACTCAGAAACACTTGACAATTTTGTCAGCTGGCAAAGCAGAGGGTGGATCTGTCAACGCTATTAGGGGAATTTTGGGAGTGGGATTTCTCCATTGTATCTGGACTTGACCCTACTCAGGAACATATTGCTGGACTTTGGAATGCTACAGGCCAGCAAGATGGTGCCCTTCTCACTTAGATAAGTTGAGACTGTGGCCATTTGTGCCATGCTGTAGAAATCTAAGCCATTATTTGAATGAGTTCCTCCAGTGAAAAGAAAGCAGCATCAAAGCCATGCCTTCCACAATCTCGGGATGTCAAAAAGCACTTCACAGTTATTGATCATAGGTCATAGAGAGATAGAGCAAGGGAACAGACTCTTCAGCCCACTGAGTCTGCACTATCAACCACCATTAACACCAATCCTGCATTAATCCAATATTTTCTCCCCATATTCCCGTCAACTCTTCTCATATTCTACCACTCACCAAGCTACTGGAGGCAAATTACAATCGGGCAATCAACCCACTAAGCCGCATGTCGTTGGGATGTGGGAGGAAATCAGAGCATCCAGAGGAAAACTACATGCTCACAGGGAGAATATGCAAACTCCACACAGACAGCACCTGAGGTCAGGATTGAACCTGAGTCTCTCGCGCTGCTAGTCAGTGGCTCTACTATCTGCACCAGTCTGTCACCCCAAGTTTGAAGCATGGTCCCTTTAATGCAGGCAATGCAATGGTAATATACTCACAGGAGATCAGAAGAACAAATGTGCTCATTATTTTTTTTTAATTACTTGGCTGAGGGATAAATGTTGGTAAAATACTGGGGAGGACCCCTGTTCTTTTTCAAAATAGTGCCGTGGGTCTTTTATGAGAGGGCACACATGATTTTGGCGTAGAATCTGCAGGGAATTGGAATGTGGGGAGAATAAAATAGGCTCGAGTAGAATTAGTGTAAAAATGGGTGCCTGATGGTCAGTGCAGACTCGGTGGGGCAAAGGGCCTGTTTTCCTGCTGTATCTCTCTATGATTCCACAAAGCTATGCAAAATCAAGGGGGTAGGAAATAAAAAGCAAAATTTTTAGTTAACATTTTAAGCATTTTACTGGGTAAAAAATATAGGACAGAAGATTCATTGACAGTAAGGCAGAAATTGAAAAGTCACAAATTAATGTTTTAAAACAGTAAGACAAAAGTTGGTTTGTATTGTTTTAAAACACAGAATTTTAAAATAATTATGTGAGGAAATGAGAATTTAGTAAAATACACTGTCTCTTATTAAGATTGATGAGGTTGTTAAGCATTAACTGATTTAAACACTCCTTTACATCTCATACAATATGGGTAGGATTTCCTTAACTGTGAAAACAATTTGTTTATTCACTGATTCCTGCTGAACCTGCTGGAGAAGGCTACAAAAACTATGCACCCTGTAGAGGGTGCATCTTCTGGATCTCCGTATCTAATTGTGCATGTGCAGATTCCAGAGTTGCTTTCATATTTTTCCATTATAACGGTTCCTCACCTTATCTTCAGAGCCACTGCACTGAGAGGTTTTATGGTTGTATTGTCTGCAAACAATCAATAAATATGCAGAGAAGTAAGACCGCAACTGGCATAGGTAAAGGAACAACTCAATTTTTAAGACATTTTAACAACTGCTCTTTTTTTACACTCTTAATTAGTCACTGTAGCATTCTCTCATTCTCTGTCAATTCCATTTTTTACTCCAGACTACAGTAAATGAATGTGTAAGCTTATAAAGAACTTACTGCAGGCTGTGCCTTGATTTATGCATCTGATGTTAGTTATTTGAATTTCAACTGTATTTTCAGAAAGATGTTTTTTTTTAATAATTGAATTTTAAAGTCTTTTAATAAATCAAGCCTCACTTGAAAGTGTCACAAAAGCCTTTTAGTGGGTTTAGTGAAAAACTTTAGTAAGTGCAGTATTTTGTATGTGTGGAGGAAAAATTGCTGTGGATTTTAGCTTCAACGAGTGATGAGAGATTAAATGTGTGAGAAGTGTCAGTGCTTCAGGAAACCAATCATCTTCTACACTGAACCTGCCAGTCTGTGCATTTAACCTGAGCATATCAGAAAGTGGGAAACTCTTATGATGCAGGATGTGAATGGGGAACATATAATTTCAAAACATTAATAGTTCATTAAGATTGATATTAATAGGACCAATATTAATAGGTGAATTTTAACTTATTGCTTACAGATTGCTGGATCCCGACAGAGAACAAACTGAGGACACATTGGCTTGGAAGGGGCTAAGGAACTGGCAAGGAAAACTGATGGTAATCAGTACAACTTCACAACTTCTCTCTTAAAAGACACTCCAACAGACTGTGTTTGCAGTAAATGATATGACAAGTTGACTGAAAATTTTTGGAGCAAACTTTGTAACAATTGAAGCTAAGTTTGCAAACTTCACATGAGTTTCCAGACTTCGGCGCTGATTGTTAGTGAACTGCACTTCTGCAGCTTAACATGGGTGTCACTTACCCTGCAGTCATTTGGGCATCAGAGGAGGATCTTATTTAGCATCAGTAACATCATTAGGAAAGGCAGCAAGCCACACTTCACACACTTCCAGCTGCAAGAGGGAGAATGGGGATGGGGCACAAGGAGTGGCAAACTGCAGAGAAGTGCAGCTAAAGGGAGTTATAAAGGATTAGTTTCCTTAACATTTCTGGACACCAAACCTCGAGAAGCTGAAAGTATCACATCAGGCACTAGCACGTATTTGAAACCTTCGGGAGGAATGCCTCCTTGCTTGCTGGACCAAGTGACCATGCTTTAATGATGATAGTCAGAATTACCACCAACCTCAGCTTCTTTGCCTTGAGATCATTCCAAGTCTCTATTCAGAGAGATTTGCAGGAGTTGGCACTTGATATTACACAGATGCATGGTAATTTGCCTCTGATGAAGCCAGCCAGAATGAGTGGCCACTCAGATCCACTGCTCTGAAGTGTCTTGTTGACCACATGCATGTGTTGATTAAAGCCCCTCTTGGTCTCTCAGTGGCGTTCTTAAGGCACACCCCACCAGAACACAGCCAGTGCTTAACCACATTGGTCTGGGAAATGTCTATTATACTATAGTTATGACTTTTTCACACCTCAAAGGAAACTTTCCAACTGGCTGCTCGGAAACAACAGGCAAATGAGATTTCAGAATGATGGAGTATGTTAGCCTCAGAATAAAGTTGCACAGTAGTAAGGCCTGAAACTATTGGAAGTAGGAGGCAGAGAGTAGAGAGACTCGCCAGTCAATGAAAAGAAGGAAAATGGACGCAACACCAGTTGTGCATATTACTTGCCGGATTGCTCAGATGCCCTTGTTATCATACAGGTCATTTAGTCTACATCAATCAACCCATTCAGATCCAGCTAACTTTCACCATTGCTCAAAAACATATAATTCCTGCAAACATCTGTCCATGCATTGCAAAACTGGAACCTTCAGCCCCTACTATCACTCAACGTCAATCCATCTCTCACCATGTCATTAATTAAAAGGCTGCTTGTCTGGTACGAACAAATTCTGTAAGATCAGAAAATGGTGTCAATAAATAATCTTGATGTGTCAAAATTACAGAAACTTAACACTTTGTGGTATCAGCAGAGGTGTGAGATACCATTGAAATAATATGTCAATGCAAAGGTTGCATGAGAGAACTGCAGAAAGTTCCCACATTCTTGCATGCTTCCAGACCCAAGTCACCTACCCAGTTCATCAGAGCTGTAAAATTCAGTATACAGGTAGAGAAATAGCGAGCAAGAGGAGATATTCAAATACTAAAGCCTTTTAGTTATGTTGAAAAGACATTTTTTTTAATAGTATTGAAGTATTGCTGAGGTAGGTTGAACATAGAACAGAGTAGTACAGCACAGTACAGGCCCTTCAGCCCACAATGTTGCACCAACCTATATAAACCTACTCTATGATCAATCTAACTCTTCCCTCTTGCACAGCCCATAACCCTCCATTTTTCTTACATCCATGTGCCTATCTAAGAGTCTTTTAAATGTCCCCATTGTATCAGCCTCTACCACCACCCCCAGTAGTGCATTCCAGGTACCCACCACTCTCTGTGTAAAAAACCGACCTCTGACATCTCCCCTAAACTTTCCTCCACTCACCTTAAATGGATGTCCTCTGGTATTGGCCACTGTTGCCCTGGGAAAAAGGTGCTGGCTGTCCACTCTATTTACGCCTCTCATAATCATATACATCTCTATCAAGTCACCTCTCATCCTGCGTCACTCCGAAGAGAAAAGCCCCAGTGAATGCTGAGCTGGAGCAGTGCCCCAGTGAATGTTGGAGCAGACCCAAGAGGCTGAATGACCTACCCCTGCTCCTATTTTCTATACTTCTACGAGGCATATCTTCCAAAGTTATGCCAGCAGTTAATTACCGGCACTTACCAGCTTCTGCTCAGAGAGCTGACGTTCCCACTTAAGCATATGCTTAAGGTGAAGTGCTGACCATCCACGTCGAGCCACTCTGATCTTGGTGTGCTTGCACTGCAGTGCTCAATTCAGCATGCCAGCACTAACCTGCCTATCTTGCATCTTTCAAACATTGCTGCTGATCTGAATCAATGCAGCTGGATAGTGGGAATAGCAGGAAGGAAGCAATGGACTCTAGGATCTCATCAGGGAAGACATTTTCTCTGGTACATCGCTCTGCAAAGCACTTGTGAAGCAAGCAATCTGCAGACCAGATTGAAAATGTGGTATGTTCATCCCAGAGGCACAGCCTTGGTCCAGCAGCCGTCAGTTTCTGCTTTTGATATTCAGCTGCCAGCTGAGCAATGGAGAAATTTACCCCATTGCCAAGATAAATGCACAGTGGGCATAAATCAATGTAATAATGCTTCAAACCTCTTTATATTTGAAAAGTGCAATGATGCTTAGCAAGATGTAATATTTTATTCAGAATAAACACTAAGTTCTCTCTTATTTCTGTAGAATTGGTCACCTCAGAATTAGAACCCATTGCGTCAAACCCATTAATTTAATTCTGGCTCCTTTATCAGTTTTCTACATTTCAATTTGACCCTGAGTGAAATGCTACACTGGTGCACAAATAAATACATCAATGCTTCCACTTCATTTAAATACGCTGTGGATGTCTAAATAGATTTGAGTCAATCCAGTTTTGAAACTACTGATAAGTCATGAAAGATAATTTTAAATGATGGAGTAAACAGTGGCCATCAAGTGTATAATCGGAAGTAACTGGATGAAATGTAACAATGGACAATTTTGAATGAGAGGCAGCAGGTAAAAAAGAGAAAAAAATATATCATTAAGGCAACTACAGTGAAGATCAAAGTTAATTTAGGTTTTTTTTACTGTTACTATTTAATCCTTTTCTCTGGGTGAGAGTGGGGCCAGAATAGACTGTGAAAATCAAAAGCAGACATTTCAGTCACTTTCTTAAAGTTTTCCCATTCTTGATTTTTTTTCTAAATCTTGTTTCAAAGAACATTTCCAGAATTCAGCTATTTAATACAGATCAGGGTGAAGGATTTATTTTCTGTCAATAAGAATTTTTATACCATGTGAAATTATCTTGAGGAAAAAAATCTTTGATTTTAAAATTGGCTATTGATAAAGAGGAAAGAATAATACTTCCTCACAGAGTCAATTACCAGTTGTCAAAGTGTCCTTTAATTCTTGCAAATTAGTGAAATTGGATTGAATCTTAGAACAATGTAACCTGATGGATAATAGGACTTCCCTTTGCAATTGGTTATTAACTGTGGTCTTCGATGAGTATAAGTGTCTAATTGTTTTCAAAATCTTATCCAGACCTACTTCATATAAATAAATGGCCTATTGAAATTGATTAGCTCCCATTGAAATAAAAACAGAAAATGCTGAAAGTACTCAGGAGTTTAGACCCGACTTGTGGAGATAGAAATAGAATTAATGATCTAATAGACTTACCCGCATATATTTACACAAGTCTCAAAGTTCATTGCTGGCCCAAGCTTTAGCTGACAACAGCATTTTCTGCTATATTCCCAGCTGCCCCTGTGAGTTGTAATTTATCTTAAGCAGAGACATTCTATTCCCTGTGTACCTTTATGTGTGTCCATGCTGTGATCTTTTTGCACAAGACGGTCCCCATGGAATCCAATGGCGCGGTGTAAACCTCCACAGACTTCCCAGCTGTCAGGAATGGGAAATCTGCTACTCAGTAGCAGTTCCATTGAGATCAACGGGAAGAAGTGACTACTGGGAAAACCAAAAGTAGACCCTTTAATTTGATTTAAATGTTAGTTTAAATATGGTTCATGGTCTTACGGTAGCATAGCAGTTAGCGTAATGCTATTACAGTGCCAGCGAATTGGGTTCAATTCCTGCTGCTGCCTGTAAGGAGTTTTTACGTTATCCCCGTTTCTGTGTGGGTTTCCTCCGGGTGTTCCAGTTTCCTCCCACATTCCAAAGACGTACAGGTTAGGAGCTGTGGGCATGCTATGTTGGCACCGGAAGAGTGGCAACACTTGCGGGCTGCCCCCAGCACATTCTTAGCAATACAAAAAGATGTATTTCACTGTGTGTTTTAATGTACATGTGACTAATAAATATAACTAGCTTAATTTTCAAAGGGAATTTTATAAGCATTTTATATTTTTTCAATCTTTTTTTTGTAATATTTCCCAGGTATTTTTGAGTGTCATTTAAAACTGGCTATTGATAAAGAGGAAAGAATAATACTTCCTCACAGAGGCAATTACCAGTTGTTAAAGTGTCCTTTAATTCTTGCAAATTAACTTTGGTGACAGTTTTGATAGTCAGATGAGGCTGGGTGGCTTTCAGAGCCATTCTATGAGAGCAGTCAGCTGCCTGTGCTGGGACAGCTCCTATGCAGTCTCCCAGCGAAAACTATGCCATGTGTACACTGAAAGCAGGCTGCAGCGACATTGGGGTCAGTGGAATATCTGCCACCATTTCTGAAGAAAAGTTATCAACCTATTTTTTTCCCCATTCACAAAAGAAAGCTCTTCAGCCTCTCAAACCTGTTTTACCATTTAATTAATTCGGAATTGATCTGTATCTCAACTATTTATTTGCTTTGTTCCACTTATAGTAAATAACCATCAAGCTCAGTTTTGAAATATTCTTTTAGCCCTAGAGACTCATCCCCTGTTGGTAGCACCAAATACACCAGGCAGTGTGGCAGCAAGTTGCACTCTGCCTCCAAAATTCAGTACCATCGGAGTCAATGGGTTCCAGATTTCCTGATATTATGACTGCCTCCAATTCTAGGTTTATGGTCCCGCACACTTCTAAAGGGGAAAATCTCTGAATATGTTGCTCTTTCACAACATACATTTCACACATAGAGCAGGGAACAGGTGAGGACATCAATTTTTGATAGGATAAGTGGTGAAAGTTGTAGTTTACCTTAGGCAGGGACACTCTGTTCCCTGTGTATCTTTATGAGTAGTCCATGCTGTAATCTTACTGAACAGGAGAGTCTTGTGCATGCTTTTCAACAATGTAATGTTGCCACAGACTGTCTGGAACTTTGTATGCAACAAATGTCCAAGACTGAATCTGTTAATAGTAAGTGAACCTTATAAATGAATAAATATCCCTTTGGGTATATATTTACTGTGTCTCAATATCTTGTTTGTAGAAACCAGAAGATTATTTTGATACTAAGCCATCCTGAAGCCATTACAAATTGACCAAAAGATGTTAAAGAATTTAGTGAAGGTCATTGATAACTCTTGCATGGCAAATTTTCATTGAGTTTGCACCATCAATTTATTTGTGTGTGGTGTTTTACTGAAACTAATTACAAGAATCCTCTTTATCCAAGGCCTCCAAATGTATCAATAACTGCATAGCACTTCAAACCAGACTGGGAAGAGGCAGCAGTATTGTTCTATCACAGGGCAATTGCACACTAAGTTTAACCATGTCAGTCAATTAGGAAAGGATGATGTGGTTGCCTGGCTAAATATATTAAAGCAAACAATACCTTGAAGTTGAAGGAGAAAGTGATTGCATGAAAACCCAAAATGATGTGTCATGTGCATATAAGGACAATACTCTTACAGAGATTGAGCCTGAAGCATGTGGCACACTGGAAAATCTCCTCAAAACATGTAAGAATGATGTCGTTTTTATGGAAACCAGAAGATTATTTTGATCCCAAGCTGTTCAAAATAGTTTGGGACAGGAACTAGAAGCAGTTTGATGCAATTGGTGGATACATTGTTTCATTTGGTCCCACTTTGGATCAGGCAATAGGTTTGTGTGTGAACCGGTGGGCTAATAAGTGCATTCAAACTTGTTAAGCATGCAAGACTTGCAAGTCAAATGGCTGTGTTGATGAAGATGTCATCCTAAAGTTCAGGAATACTATAAAAACCAAAGGAGGCCACAGTCAAACAGTCATAGCAAAGTCAAAGGCTACAAAACCAGACTCAAAGCATACTGATAAGACATAGGAGCAGAATAAGGCCATTTGGTCCATCGAGTCTGCTCCTGATGAGTCCACGTCAGTCAGTTGCTATCATTGCAATGCCTATCACTAATCACCATCTTGACAGTATAGAACAGTTGCTACAAGAAAGATCTCATTTTGAAATATGTGTATCTGAGACTAAGAATTTCAGTGGTGATTGAAAATGACAACAAAAAGTAGGAATTCAGTCAGCCAATGAGAAACTGCGACTGTACAGTATCTAAACCAGAATTGGTAATGACAGCAAGCAGGCAGACTTTTCAAAGAAAGTATGATGAACACCTGATCCTTTGACAGACAAATTGGTACCACTACATTTGATAATGAGTCATGACATTTACTCCATCAAGGTCAACCATACACCATGGTCATGGGTAACTAAATCTTTTCAGAGAATACACGTAAACCTCTCCAAAAAGGGAAAGGAAAAATACCTGGCATTGATCAGTAGAGGCCCAACGTGGAGATAGAGATAAAACCAATGGGTTCATCTATCATTACCAAATGAGCTGCAGATGAGTTGAGGTCAATGCTTGCATATCATGATTTGAAGGACTCATTTCTGACAATGGACTTCTGTTTCAATCTTCTCTGTTTGCAAATTTATAAAAGTTTATCAAGCATGGTCTCAGTTCTTTACATTCTCTGGTGTCAGATGGTGCAGCCGAGGGGTTAGTTAAGAGTAAATCAGGAAGCTCTCTAAAAGCAAGCATTACAGGAAAGAACACAAGCCCAGTTCTGGGTACTCTTAACAACTCTACACACTTCCACATACCATATACCCACAGAACTTTTGAGGAATAGAAGACTGAGAAGATTCTTGAGGCTTCTTCAACAAAATTTGGGTTCAATGAGAACAATTGAGTCAAAAAGGTCACAACAACACTAATCAGATAGAATGCTGCTTCAAGCAAGATGAGAACATTTATGTTACTATCCCGCTTAAAATGTCAAGCTCACACAGTGAGAAGTAGGAACCAAAGCAGAAGTTTGCAGAGTCAAGAGATACTTGGTTAAAACTACTGAAAATCTGAAGTGTGCATGTACATCAAATGTTCCCTGCTAGAGACAAACCAGGTTTGGATGTTGAAGTACCCAATCATAACATTACGTTTGAGTTGTATCCACAGCAGACATCAGGAAGTGAAATACCACATTCAAGCAAAGAAGATTCTTGTTTCAATTCAAATGCAGACCTATCCAGTTCAATTGTTGATTCAACACCCAAATATGCAAGGAGGTTCGGAAGATTGATTTACTACACTAGAGTTATGGTTGTTGTTCATTAAATGAGTGTATTGATCAGTTACTTGTATCATTCTTTTGTTTTAAACAGTGGGTAGCAATACAGTGTATCTTTAGGCTGGGAAATCAGTTTGCTGTTAATCTTTGTGTGTATTCATACTATGACATTTTTGAACAGAGAGTCTTATGGTGTGCCTGTTTCTGACCAAGGCAACATTCACAGACTGACTGGAATATTCAGTTTAAAGCAAGTCTTAAAGTGTGCTGTCTTGTAAATAAGCCCTTGTCTTTATGGATATACATTTGCTGTATCTCAATGCATTCTGTAGACATTACAAATACCGTCAAAGCCATGATGATCTTTGGCTCACTCTATTTTTTTGTGTATTATGCTGAAATTTTCTTCCAACAAGAAATTCTTGTATGCACAAAAACATTAACTTGGAACCATGGGGGTTTCAGCATCTCATTATTTCTTTGCGAGTTTTGAAATTGCATTTCTCACAAAACAGCTTTCATATGGAAATTGGTCACAAACCATTGGCATCTTTGATAACATCAATATAACTCTAGAGAAATTACTTTGCCTTAGGTTGTTAGCAACACCCAATGCTAACACCAAAATGGACTACACAGAAAAATAAAGTGCAAATTATATCTACATAGATGCCTGTTCAATTTAGATCTATTTTTTGTACAATGTTCTGCTAAGTTAGAAGTGGATTTATACTGTAACTTTATCTAGTTATTCAAAGCAACTTTCATTTTCCTCCGAAACTAAATTTGCAGTGTAAATCCAGACTCTGACCTGAAGCCAGAGTGAATTGATATGAAATGCTCAGATTGCCTGGGTTTGGCACCATAAGAATGGAGTTGTTCTTATATCCAAAGACAGTATAACGTGGGTGATACTGGATCAAACATTCTAATGTAAATTGCTCAATTGTGCTTTACATTTCTGTGGGAAGAAAAATCAGTCAAGATGTATGAGTATTCAGCTCAACCATTCCTTTTTTTTAAAGAGAAACATGAGATTGCAGATGCTGGAATCTAGAGCAACACACAAAGCGCTGGAGGAACTCAACAGGTCAGGCAGCATCTATGGAGGGAAAATGGACAGTCAACAGCTTAGAGTCGAGACCCTTCATTTGGACTGGCCAAGGCAGCATTTTCAGACATTCACAGAATTCCTTTTTTTTTAAGGACTGTTATACCCTGAGGTATGCAAGTTCAGTGCAAACTCATCATGGGGTCTGTTAACATTCCTGGACATTTCTTAAACTCTCCTAACCTTAATTTGAAAAGTTAGATTTTCCATAAAGATTTTTTTTTCTACAGATGCAAGTATCCAGGCACCAATTAACCTTTGGGCAGAAAATTATGTCAATACCCGGACAACAGACACGCTGGCCAACAGATTTGGAAAAATAGCTGCCCTGTATATGTTTCTACAGTTTAATTTCCTAGCCACTCTCCCTTTCCTCTTATTGAAAGAAAGAGTGCAGAATATATTTAATTAGGAATATCTGATTCAAAAGTTTAATTATACTTTGCAAGATGATTATGGAGCTTAGAAATACAGATTAATCATCTAAAAGCAGTGCCTACGTAACATGGGTCATTGTACTCTGAAATTACTTACTGTGTGCAATACATTTCTGACAGATGTAATAAGGTCCTCAGCAAGTGCAATTTTTCATTTAAGATGTATAGATCTACTGGACAACCCATGGAATTAGACAATTTGCAGCTAACCCAATGGAGTTTCAGACAGATCAATGCCAAAGGTTTACCTCATTGTAAAGTATTATTGGTAGCCAGATGGAGTGAAGATCAATACAGCACCAGAGGCTTCAAAGTTTACAAACATTGTACACCCATTGTACACCCCGTGGCAGTTTGATGCTGAACAAGACTGCAATATATTTTTTTCTAAAATGAACACCGGCGGACAGTTACAATGACAGTCACAAGGTCAGAAGTGATCCCAGTATGGCAATACACAGTCCATTACATGATTCCAATATCACGGTCCCACAGGTGGTGAAAATAAAACAACTTGTTCACCTTCACACATCCACATTGTCAACTGACACCACCTCCTGACACAGGTCAAGTTACACGTCAAGAATCCACCACCACCACTACTGGCCACTAGCCCTCCATCACAGGTCTTTAATTCATTCATCGCCAGTATCCTGATCCACATTCCAATCCATGATTTTCCTGCCCTCCTATCTTTCCCATGATATCCTGTGCTTGATCATGGCTCTGAACTCACCTGTTTCCCCCCTTCTATTCTGCACAGTTTGTACACCCACAGGATAACAAAGACCTTTCCTGGTGTATGGCTGTGGGCTCAGGTGCTACTGAATTTCCCTGCGACAGATCAAAATGGGCATAGGCACTTCCCACAGAGACTGATTAATGTGTAATTGGATGGGCTGACGAATTTCTCAATGAACTTTCTTTCATGGCTAATTGTCGGGCCTTGGGTTTTAATTCTCTTTCTGTTTGCTGCCATTATTCAGGGGTCTGAACTAATTATAGTAAAAACCGAAAAGGTGCAAAAATGGGGCTGAATCTGAATGGCAATCTAAACCAAGATTCAAGCTAAGAACCATTGCATCCCATGGCCCAATTGTGACTGACTATTACAGCAACACCAGCACACTTAATAGTGCAGATATTTTTTATGGTTATTGTTACACATCAAAATTTTGTCAATAACTATGCTGGTGAGTTTTGCTTTAATTCTGAGTTGTTGCACATGTAGTAGTGAAAACAGATTCACAGAGTGGCAATCTAAATAAGAAAAGGAGTCAAGAATGACTCTGTAGAAAGGAAAGCGAAAGTTGAATGAGTTCCAACATCTCAATGTCAGATTTTGAAATTTCAAGTGGTGAAACTTACGGCAAGTTAGAAAGCAGGTAGATTAATGGTTTGCTTGGAAATTCACTCCAGGTAACTGTGTTAGACGCACAATGAAATATCAGTATCACATTGTACACTTTCTCCAAAACGCACTGAAGTTGATTTTGTAGACAGTATTGTGTTGATCCAGGGAACAAGCACAAGTGATTAGTTACATTAATTGCAATCTATTCATTCTTTTAAAACATTCAGTTGATATCCCCATAGCAAAGTTGTTAATGACAAAATTGACAAATTTGTCTATTGCATTTCTTTCTTGATTAGCATTTGATAAATTTACTTCATGATTCATGCTTTAATAGAACATAGAACAGTACAGCACAGGAACAGGCCCTTTGGCCCACTATGTTGTGCCAAACCAATTACTTTAGTAATAAATGCCCAACTAAACTAATCCCTTCTGCCAACACAATGTCCATATCCTACCATTTCCCTCGCGTTCATGTGCCTGTCTAAGAGCTTCTTGAATGCCCCTATGGTATTTGCCTCCACCATCATCCCAGGCAGTGCATTCCAGGCACCCACCACTTTCTGTGTAAAAAACTTTCCCCATACATCTCCCTTGAACTTTCCCCCTCTCACCTTAAATGCATGCCCTTTGGTATTAGACATTTCAACCCTGGGGAAAAGATACCGGTTGTCTACTCTATCTATGCCTCTCAATCTTATAAACCTTTATCAGATCTCCCCTCAGCCTCCACCGCTCCAGAGAAAACAACCCAAGTTTGTCCAACCTGTCCTCATAGCACATGCCCTCTAATCCAGGCAGCATCTTGGTAAACCTCTTCTGCACCCTCTCCAAAGCCTCAACATCCTTCCTACAATGTGGTGACCAGAACTGAATGCAATACTCCAGATGTGGCCTAACTAAAGTTTTATAAAGCTGCAGCATAACTTCCTGACTCTTGAACTCAGTGCCTCGACTAATGAAAGAAAGCACACCATGTGCCTTCTTTACCGCCTGTCAACCTGTGTAGCCGCTTTCAGGGAGCTATGAACTTGGATCCCAGATCCCTCTGCTCATCAACACTGTTAAGGTCTTGCCACTAACAGTGTACTGTCTCTTTACATTTGATTTCCCAAGGTGCAACACTTCACATTTGGCCAGGCTGAACTCCATCTGCCATTTCTCTGCCCATATCTGCAACTGATCTATATCCCACTGCATCCTTTGCCAGTCTTCTATGCTATCCACAATGCCATCAATCTTCGTATCATCTGCAAATTTACTAACCCACCCATGTACATTTTCATCCAGGTCATTTATATACTGCACATCACAAACAGCAGAGGTCCCAGTATGGATCCCAGAGGAACTCCACTAGTCTCAGACCTCCAGCTAGAACAAGTCCCATCGACCACTACCCTCTGTCTTCTATGGGCAAGCCAATTCTGAATCCAAAAGGCCAATTCACCGTGGATCCCATGCACCTTAATCTTCTGGGTGAGCCTCCCATGAGGGACCTTGTCAAACATCTCACTAAAAATCCATGTAGACAACTTCCACAGCTCTACCTTCATCAATCACCCTCGTCACCTCATCAAAAAACTCAATCAAGTTAGTAAGGCATGACTTGCCCTGCACAAAGCCATGCTGACTGTCCCTAATTAGGCTATGGTTTTCCAAATGCTCATAAATCCTATCCCTAGGTATCCTATCCAGTAACCTCCTTACCACTTACATGAGACTTATCAGTCTATAGTTTCCAGGATTATCCCTGTTTCCCTTCTTGAATAATGGAACAACATTAGCTACTCAGCAGTCTGGGACCTCGTCTATGGCTAGAGAGGACACGAAGATATTTGTCAAGGCCCCAGCAATCTCATCTGCCTCTCACAATAACCTGGGGTATATCCCATCAGGCCCTGGAGACTTATCCATCTTTAAGAGACCTGACACTACCATCTCCTTTATCCCGAAATACCCTAGCATATTAGAATGCTCCACACTGATCTCCCTATCCTCCACATCCTTCTCCTTGGTAAATACTGATGCAAAGTACTCATTAAGGACCTCACCCACACCCTCCACTTCTAAGCACATGTTGCCTCCTTTATCCTTGAGTGGTCCTACCCTCTCCCTAGTTATCTGCTTGCTCTTGATGGATGCATCAAATGTCTTTAATCCTCTTTGCCAAGGACTTTTCATGGCCCCTCCTGGTTTTCCTAATTCCCTTCTTGAGTTCCTTTCTGGCTTCTTTATAATCCTAAAGTGCTCTGTTTGATGCTAGCTTCCTAAGCTTTACATATTTTTCCTTTTTCTTCTTGACTAAATTCACCACCTCTCTCTACATCCAAGGTTCTCTTACCCTGCCATTCTTGTTCTTCCTTCTTACTGGAGCATACCTGTCCTGTGCTCTGTGCAGTTGATCTTTAAATACCCTCCACATGTCAGATGTGGACTTGCCCAGAAACAGTTGTTCCCAATGAATTCTCCCGTTCCTGCCTAATGCTCCCATAATTTGCCCTGCTCCAATAGAATACTCTCCCGCAACGTCCATACTTATCCTTATCTATAGCTATCTTTAAACTTAACGAGTTGTGGTCACTGTTCCCTAACTGTTCTCCCACTGAATGGTCGGTCGCCTGGCCAGGCTCGTTATCCAACACCAGGTCCAGTACAGCCCCTTGTCGAATTGGACCATCTACATCTTGATTTAAGAAACCCTCCTGGATGCACCTAACAAATTCTGCCCTGTCCTTCCACTAAGGAGGTCCCAGTTTATATTAGGGAAGTTGAAATCCCCCACAACAACAACCCTATTAGTTTTATTCCTTTCCCTGATCTATCTGCGTATCTGTTCCTCAGTGTCCCGGTCACTATCGGAGGGTCTGTAGTATAATCCCATCTGAGTGATTGCACCTTTCTTATTTTTGAGTTCTATCCACATAGACTCAATGAGCCCTCCATTATGTCTCCTCTGACTGCACCTGTGATATCGTCCCTGATTAATAGCGCAATTCCCCCACCCCCTTTTATCTCCTTCTCTATCTTTTCTAAAACATCGAAATTCTGGAACATTAAGCACCCATTCCTGTCTCTCTCTCAACCAAGTCTCTGTTATGGCCACAACATCATAGTTCCATGTATTGATCCATGCTCTAAGTTCATCACCCTTACCGAATATACTCCTGGCATTGAAATACACACACTGCAAACCCTTTGTCCCATCGTGTCTATTACTTTGCTCCTGCCTGTTTTTACTGGCCCTGACATCTACCTTCCTCTCAATCTCCCCATTTTCTGACCCAGTGCTCTGGTTCCCATCTCCCTATCAAACTAGTTTAAACCCTCCTGAGTAGCACTTGTGAACCTCCTGGCCAGGATATTGGTTCCCCTCCAGTTGAGGTGCAACCCGTCCTCCTTGGACAGGTCACCCCTGCCCCAGAAGAGGTTCCAATGATCTAAGAATCTGAAACCCTGCCCCCTGCACCAGTTCCACAGTCACCCATTCATCTGTTCTATCATCCTATTCTTGCCCTGACTAGCACATGGCACCAGGAGTAATCCAGAGATTACTACTTCGGAGGTCCTGCTCTTCAGCCTCTTTCCTAACTCCCTATACTCACTGCGCAGGACTTCTTCCCCTTTTCTATCCATGTCATTGGTGCCAATGTGCACCACAACCTCTGGCTGCTCACCCTTCCCTTTGAGAATATTCTGCAGCTGCTTTGAGACATCCTCGACCCTAGCACCTGGGAGGCAACACACCATTCTGGTGTCTCTTTCACGGCCATAGAATCTCCTGTCTGTCCCCCTAACTATCAAGTCTCCTATCACTATTGCTCTGCCTGACTTTACCCTTCCCTGCTGAGCTGCAGAGCCGGCCACAGTGTCACTGACCTGTCTGCTGCTGCTGTGCCTTGATACATCATTCCCCCCATCAGTATCCAAAGGGGTATACTTGTTGCTGAGGGGTATGGCCACAGGGGAACCCCACATTGACAGTTTGCTCCCCTTACTTCTCATGGTGGTCACCCATCTTTCTGAAGCCAGGAGCTGCAGCTGGGTGTGCTTCCTGCAGATGTAGTGATCAGGGAGACTGTGAGGTTCCTTGCCATCCCACATCTTGCAGGAGGAGCATTCCACTGCCCTAACTGCCATCCTGCCTACACTGAATCAAGGACTAAGGATTTACAGATGACAAAATAAAGACCTTACCTGTTCTTACCTGTGCCTTCTTACTGAAACCTTTCTTTCTAAAGAGCCACTCGCACTCACCACATCTAGGTCACTTACTCAGCCTCTTCTCGCCGAAACCTCTTGAGCCAAAGCTTCAGCCCCCACTGAACCACTCCAACAATGGCCACTCCAAAATGGCAGCTCCGCTTAACCCTAGCTTCTTTTTATTGGCTGCTGCTGATTAGCTAATTAGCCTATTATTACTGACAATATGCAAGTGTGCTTTTTTAATGGTCCCGTTCACTGAAAATGAACTCCAAGCGCAGAGACTCATCTCTTTTGAAAACTCCCGCCTCTCGTTCCAAGTCCTGGCTCCTGCTCACTGAAAACGAGCAGCATTTATTCTGGGATTAAAAGGCATTTATTCTGAGATTCCATTCACATTTCAAGATTGAATGGGAATCTTATAGTGGCATAACAATCATTCAGAATCAGAATCAGGTTCATTATTACTGACTTATATGCCATGAAATTTGTTGTCTTGCAGCAGTACAGTGCAAAAGCATGAAATTACTGTAAATTAATAATGAAAGAATTAATTAATGAATTAGATAGATAGATAGATAGATAGATAGATAGATAGATAGATAGATAGATAGATAGATAGATAGATAGACAAACAGTGCAAAACAAAGGAATAATGAAGTAATGTTCATGGGTTCATGGACCGTTCAGAAATCTGATGGTGGAGGGGAAGAAGCTGTTCCTAAGCCGTTGAGTGTGGGTCTTCTGGCTCCTGTACCTCCTCCCTGATGGTAGTAACGTGAAGAGGGCATGTCTTGGGTGGCTAGGGTTCTTAATGATGGTTGCCGCCTTCTTGAGGTACCGGCTCATGAAGATATCTTCCATAGTGGGGAGGGTTGTGCCCGTGATGGAGCTGGCTGAGTCTACAACTTTCTGCAGCCTCTCTCAATCCTGCACATTGGAGCATCTATACCAGGCTGTGATTCAACCAGTCAGAATACTCTCCACTGTACATTTACAGAAATTTGCAGTAGTCTTTGGTGACATACCAAACTTCCTCAAACTCCTAATGAAGTAGAGCCATTGGCGTGCCTTCTCCATGATTGCATCAATGTATTGGGCCCAGGATAGATCCTCTGAGATGTTGACATCCAGGAGCTTGAAGCTGCTCGCCCTTTCCACCGTTGACCCCTGAGGACTGGTGTGTTTTCTCCCAACTTCTCCTTCCTGAAGTCCACAATCAACTCCTTGGTCCTGCTGACATTGAGTGCGAGGTTGTTGTTGTGACACTACTCAATCAGCCGATCTATCTCACTCCTGTACACCTCCTCATCGCCATCTGAAGTTCTGCCAACAACAATGAGCAAGAGCTCATATTACATTTCTTTAGCCAATATGTCAGGTGGATCATTTTGGATGGAAATGTGTACATTTCCTTCCCATCATACAGGGATTTTGGTAGTCCAACTAGCATTGACCATAACATTATTTGAAGGAACACTCACATAAAAGGATCTCATTGTTACGTTGCTCAGCAGAGTCTGAAATATTTTCGAACTTGCAGATGCATCCTTCAAGGTCATCGTGCTGTGTCTTTATTTAACCTTACCTACCTATCGTGGCTTCCATTTTTCGGTCATTGACTTAGATTGAGGAATAGTTGGAACAAGAGTGAGGCATAAGAGTAGTGAGTTCATCAGTCTTGGGTAAATATTAAGGCCTCTAAATAACTGCAAGTAGGAGCATTTTACATATATTTTAAAGTTTTCATGTTAGGAATCAGAAGTATTTCAGATCAATATTACATTTATTATTTTTACAATTAATTCATAATAGGTACGTGAAATCCATTTTCTGCCTTATTAGCATGATCATTTTAATTTTTTTATTGCTGGCCTTCTCTATGTCAATTTATTTGACATACTTTAATAAATTTCCATGAAATGTTGTCGGGTATTTCAAAAATCAAAACTCATATATCAAAACTCTCTATACCCTCAATTCAATCGACATTCATACACTTGTGCGGATGCAGAATTATTAAGCACTATTAATAAGGATCAGTGCAATGGTGAGAAATGATCTCAGCTTGACAAATCAGGATGTAGAAACAGAATCAATCTAGGTCATGCTGAAAAGTATCAAACATTCAAACTTTAAAAGAAATGTATTTATACAGCACGATAACAGGCCCTTCCAGCCCAGTGAGCCCGCACCGCCCAATTATACCCATGTTAACCCACTAACCCGTACATCTTTGGAATATGGGAGGAATCCGGAGCACCCGGAGGAAACCCACGCAGTCATGGGGAGAACGTATAAACCCCCTACAGACAGCAGCAGGAATTGAATCCCGATCGCTGGCGCTGTAATAACGTTACGCTAACCGCCACACTACTGTGCTGCCTCAGAGGGGAAAAAACATTGGAAGAGTTATTTATAGACCACCAAGTAGTAAAAATAAGGGGTAGGTGTGACAGGGGTAATGCAGTAATCATGGGAGGCCCTAACATATATACAGAATATATATAGACTGAACAATCAAATTTGCTGTAATAAGGTGGAACATGAATTCATGGAATGTATACTATTATTATTAGAATATAATAATTAAATAAGCTTACCTGAGAAATAGCAGGTGCTGCAGGTTGTAGTAGGACCTTTTATAAGGTTCTGATGAAAGGTTTTGATCTGAAACATTAGTTCTGCTTCTCTTTCCATAGATACTGCCTGATCCACTGAGTGTTTCCAATATTTTCTGGTTTTATTTTTAATTTCCAGCATCTGCAGTTTTGTTTTTATTTTCATTTTCTGCAGAAGGGCCTTATCTTGGCAAATATATGGAATGTAAATTCCTAAATACAAATCACAAAGCTGGAAAAACTCAGCAGGTCCAAATCAGTTCTACTGAAAGGTCATCGATCTATAATAATAACTTCTCCATGAGTCCAACCTCTCTTGCTTCTGTTTCAGATTTCAGTATTCTAAGCATTCATGCATTTGTATAAATGTGAATTCCTTTTCAGGAGATATGTAGGTTGTTGTGTAGTAGTTAGTTGGTTAATATTTAAATCTATTCCAGTTCAATTCATGTGCTAATGATATTAAACTAAAATTAAGCTGCCAAACAAACATGTTCTGGATTTTCCATGGTAATTATATGGCAGACTCTGGTTCAGCTTTATATTCTGAGCAACATGTTGATAACTATTTCCAACTGTATTTATACACATTCATGGACAACTGTTTTGTTATTATGAAGGATAACTCAAAGCATGCTACAAATATTTTTAAGATCCTCATTCATTACACAAATATAATTTGATAAACCATCAATTAAAACAACTGCTGAGGAGAGAGCTTAGTGAATGAACTAAACAGCTTTAAGATGTGTTTCAAACTGAAAGCCCTCATTGTTTTGCCTTACTGGTTATGTCATACACCCACACAAAATCAATTGCAGCTTCATTAGGTGATAAAATAAATACTCCAATAGACCTTGTTTTTGATGTAATAACTGCTAAACAAATTTATTAAACAGACAAGCAACACTAACAATGGTAGAGGGCTTGTATTAGTTACAGGCTGCACTCATCAAACACCAACAAAGCAGTTGTCTCTGCTATATTTCACAGCTTGGCACAAGGTCACACAGAGGCAAGTTTGTGTGGTAGGATCCTCAACAGCTGTATAATCCTTTTGGCCTATCTCTATCCCTGTAGTGGCTTCAGCTGGACTACAGACTTAGAACTTGATAGGATAAAAAAATGAATTCAAATTATTAATGGGTCAAAGGAAATTTAAGTATGCAATTCCTAAGAAATGACACAGGCGATCAAATGCATGTTCATATAAATCCCACAAGATGGTTGCCTTCAGCAAAATGTCCTCTCACCTCCAATATTTGCTGCGGGCATAGAAGGGCTAAATTAGGTCGTCCCAGAAACAGATCTGGAGATTATACTGAAACATGCCTGTACATTTCAATGCAGCCATTGTAACAACTTTTTGCTGTCGGCTCATTATTATGATTTTTGTGTGCAGTTGCAGTTAACAACTATCCTGCATTTCTTAAAGGGGAGATGAATTGTTCCTAGAATAGGTGCTGGCAATCATGGAGGAAGTGGATCTGAACTGGGGAACAGTGACAACGTGGGATAGAGTGCATTCTCAGGTCTGGATGCTTTAGTGGAGAAAAGGAGGAATGCCCTGTATCCACAGAAGGCCAGGACCTGCCTGGAAGGCAGTGGAAGCAGAAGGGCATGGAGATCAATGGAAGAAGTCTAATGCCAAGAACCTGGTCGCATTGCATGAAGAAGTTCAATGATCTTGCAAAGTTATTCAGTGCGTCTTGAAATACCATCTACTTCCAAATGCACCTGTCAGCCTGTGCTCAATTCGCCACACAGTAACCTTTCTTCTATGAAAAATCTTTGTCACAATTCAAGTAAGTGATTCAATGCACCATTATACGCTTAAGTCGGATGCTGGCCTCATACCCAACATTCACAGCTTGCAGACGAGGCAGCTCTTCCACCATGATGGCCAAATCAGATTGCTAGACACTACTTGACACTGTTCCCTTTCTCCTGCAAGTTAGTACACAGCCAGAGGTAGTGGAGACTACTACTGGGGAGTACAGGCATGACTACACGTGTTTACCCTTCATGGAAGAGAGAGTGTTCATGATTATGGGAATGATAACTTTTTACGTCATGGTCAAGAATAGCAGAAATGACTGAAAATGCTCACACCTAACCCTTGCTCTCACATCATACTTCCCTCTCATACCACACTCTCTTCTGATAAATAAGGTTCAGAGGGTATAACAATAATCCTCTTACATTTTTCCACATCTCACCCCTGTGCTGATTTCCTTTCTGACTTTTCCCCAGTGCGACAATGGCTAACACGAGGGGACATAATTTTAACGTGATTGGAGGAAGGTATAAGGGGGATGTCAGGGGTAAGTTTTTTACACAGAGAGTGGTGGGTGCGTGGAACACACTGCCTGCAGAGGTTGTGGGGGCAGATACATTAGGGACATTTAAGAGACTCTCAGATTGACACATGAACGATAGAAGAATAGGGGGCTATGTGGGATGGAAGGGTTAGATAGATCTTCGAGCAGGATAAAATGTCGGCACAACATTGTGGGCCGAAGGGCCTGTACAGTGCTGTAGTATTCTATGTTCTATGTTCTATGTTCAGATACAAGCAGGTAATGTGGGAAGAGCAAGAAAACAGCGATGAAGAAAATGGAGAACCATCACTTGGCTTCGCAATTGGATACTGAAACCGTGCATATCTGAGTTAGAGCCTCTGTACACTGTGAGGATCTGGGTGTGAGTGGTCTGTAGCCATTGTGTGTAGCATTGATAACACAAGTATCAGCTTGCCAGAAGGAAGCATGCAGGTTGTACAGAAGAATGAGGGGAGGGATTCAATGAGGCAGCCTGGAGTAGAAGGCTGAAGCATATACACAGTAAAATGCCGTGTACAGGACCTGACAAAAAGGCTGCACTTGATGTCATGGATCATGAAGGACTGCAGCGTCAACATATCACAGGGCTTTGCAGAAAGGTCAGCGCCCACCCTTTCCAGCATTGAAATGGTGACCAGCTCATGGGCATGACCATGCTGTGGCAACTGAAAACCAATAGCAAAGCATCTATTTCAGCGCAAAGAGCAAAGATCACTGCTGCAGTGAAAGCTCAGACTCATATTGTGCACGGTTAATTTGCAGCTGTAAAAGTTCAGACTGCTGCTGATATGACATCTGTGGAAGACTGTGTTCAAAGGTAGCTTCAACAGTGTCACACCATTTCAACAACCTGACCTAGGAGTGTTGTAGCACCTCTCTGGAGAGTGGTAATGCATGGACCTGCCATCCTCTCTCGACTGATATCATTCACTTGTTATGGATCAGGTTGCTAGTTGGTGAATGTCCCTTTAAGACATAGCACAGTAGAGTAGTGGTGTGTGTGTGGTGTCATCACGACAGCAAGATTACAACGTGCTGACGTTTTTGCTCAGTGAGTCAGTGTCAAAAGAGAGAGAGAGAGAGAGAGAGAGTCACTGACTGCTGATCTCTGTATCCATGGATGAAGAAAAATAACTGTGTCCGTCACTACAATCCATGTATGGATTTTTGGAGCAAACACGTGGAGTCCACTTTGCCATTAACCTGTAGAGGGAAACAGGTATTTGTGTGGATGGTCACGTCTCGAATGCCCTACAGGGTGGTAGATACCTTGGCACAAAGCAATGGAGATCATCAGTGATTGAGGTGTCAAATGGGTTCCATTGTGGAACATGTGGATTTCGTAATTTCTCTCTCTATATTCTCTCTACATTTTCTCTTCAGTCAACGGTGGCTTTGTAAAAGCCTTTGCTCATGTTTCACCTTATGACTTGCTGAACTGAACTTTGAGAGCTATTCCTGAACTTAGAGTTTGAGTTTGAGTTTAGTTTTGGGGATTATATTTGATATCTAACATTTTTACTTTTCTTATTATCATAAGTAGTTATTAATAAAATAGTTTTTAACACTTGTACATGACTCGGTGTGTTTCTATTGTTGCTGGTATGTAACACACTGTACTCCTCACCACATCACTCCACCAGTACCCCAGCTGTTGCAAGTCGGCTACTCAGCACACACTGTCGGTAACCATTCCAATATAGTGTAAACTGTAGCTGTGCATCTGCTGGTCCTCTCAGGTCATCTGCAATCTCCTCCACGTGATCGACACCTGATCCACCAACTTAAACATTCACTCCCTTAACCATTGGCTGCACTGTGTAACTTGTGTAAAACACACAAGTCATTCAATAAGATTACATACTTTTCTTTATTTCCATGGAAACAGGCCCCAAGTATGTGCTGCCATCAAACACCCATTTACTGTACACTAAGATAAGATATCTTTATTAGTCACATGTACATCGAAACACACGGTGAAATACATCTTTTGCGTAGAATGTTCTGGGGGCAGTCTGAAAGTGTCGCCACGCTTCCAGCGCCAACATAGCATGCCCACAACTTCCTAACCCGTATGTCTTTGGAATGTGGGAGGAAACCGGAGCACCTGGAGGAAACCCACTCAGATGCGGGGAGAACATACAAACTCCTTACAGACAGTGGCCGGAATTGAACCCGGGTCGCTGGTGCTGTAAAGCGTTACGCTAACCGCTACACTACCGTGCCTGCTACTCCTACGCTATTCCTATCAACTACCCTGTCACGAGCCAGCAACAAAAGAAACACACTGAGCATGATTCAGTGTTAAAAACTATTTTATTAATCACTACTTATAATAATACGTAAAATAAAAGTAAAAATGTTAGTATGTTAGAATTCAAAAATGTTAAACCTTGAACGTTAACCCCAAAACTAAGCTCTTCGTGCGTGTGTGACAAAGTCCCAAACTCCAAGTTCAGGAATGGTTCTTAAAGTTCAGTTCCGCAAGCCATAAGGTAAAACATGAGCAAGGGCTTCTTCAACAACCACCGTTGTCTGAAGATAACACGTAGATGTAGAGAAACATAGAGAGAGTAATTACGAAATCCAAATGTTCCACGATGGAACCCAAATGACACTTCAGTGTTTACTCGGTAGTGACTTCCTCACCCCGAAAAGCATCCGAATCATGGTCGTCCACACAAATACCTGTTTCCTTCTACAGGTCAGCAATAAAGTGAACTCCACCGGATTACTTCCAACTTCCATACATGGATTTCAGTGGCAGACACAGTTATTGTTTCTCATCCATCGATAGAGAACACTAGCAGGCTGGTGTCTCTCTCCCTTCTCTCTCTCTCTCTCTTTCTTCTTCTGCTTTCTTCAACAACGTCATTACGTCCTTTATCTTCTATTGACATAAGCACACCCTACACACACACACACACACACACACACACACACACACACACCTATCTAAAAGGGACATTCACTGAGTCCGTAACAACCCCCAGATTATACTATTCACTTACACACCAGGAGCAATTTACAGTAGCCAATTAACCCATCAACCTGCACTCCTTTGGGAGGTGGAATGAAACCAGAGTGGTCACGGGGAGAACATGAACACAGACAGCAATGGAGGGCAGGAGCGGGATTGAACCTGAATTGCTGGAGGTCTGAGATAGCAGTTTTACTATGCACCACAGTGTCACCCCACCAAACCAATGGCCTCTATCACCAAGAAAGATATGAACAGCAGGCAAATGAGAACACCAGTAACTGCAGGTTCGCCTCTGGGTTATGCACCATATTGGCTTGGAAGTATATTTCTCATGCTTCATCATGCCCAGGATCGAAACCTTGGAAATCATGGAACTCCAAACTCAACAACATTGTGGAGGTACCTTCCCCAGAAGGACTCCATTGGTTCATTAAGACAGCTCACTATCACCTTTTCAAGGGTAATCAGGAATAAATGTTGATCTTGCTGGTGATGCCCAGATTCCATAAGAGAATTAATTTAAATCCAGGAATAAAAGTCTTAAATTGGGAGAAGGCCAATTTCATTAAAATAAGACAGGACCTGGCAAAGGTAAACTGGGAGCTTCTACTTGCAGGTAGGTTTATAACTGCACAGCAGATGTAACCATTCAAAGAGAAATAGGAAGAGTTCAGGGCCAACATGTTCCTGTAAGGGTGAAAGCCAAGGTTAAAAAACCTGGATTTCAAGGGAGAACGAGAGCTGGATAAAAAGAAAAAAGGAAGTTTATGGAAGATACTGAGAACCATAGAGGGGGGAGACCCAGTCTGAATATAAGAAGTGTAGGGAGGTGCTTAACAAGGAATTAGGAAGGCAAAGAGGGTTCACAAGATATTATTGGCAGAAAGGATTAAGGTAAATCCAAAGGAGTTTTATAAGTATATTAAGGGCAAAAGAGTAACCAGGGAAAGAGTAGAGTCCATTAGGGACAACAGAGGCAATCTGTGTGTGGAGCTAGAAGGTCTAGGTGAGTTCCAAAGTAAATATTTTTTTATTGGTATTCACAAAGGAAACATACTTTGTAGTTGGAAGATTCAGCAAAGGGGAAGTGAAATTTTAGTGCAAGTCTCCATATATGAAGAGGGGGTACTCGATGCATTATCAGGTTTAATGGTGGCTAAATCCCCAGGGCCAGATGAGATGGGAGGCAAGGGAAGAGATTGGTGGGGATTTGGCTGAGACTTAAATCTTCACTGAACACTAGTGAGGTACCAGATAACTGGAGGATGGCAAATATGGTCCCCTTTTCAAGAAAGGCAGCAGGGAAAAACCTGGTAATTACAGACCTGTGAGCCTAACATCAGTAGCAGGAAGTTATTAAGAAAAATTCTGAGGGACAGGATTAATGTTGATTTGGAAAGGCACGGACTAATCAGAGATAGCCAGCATGGCTTTGTCAGAAGTAGATCCTTTCTGACCAATCTGATTGAATTTTTTGAAGAGGTAACAGTGTAGTGATGAAGGCAGTGCAGTAGATATGGTTTACATGGACTTAAGGCCTTTGGCAAGGTCCCACATGGGAGACTGGTCCAAAAGGTTCGAGCCTATTGAATCCAGGGTAAGTTGATCAATTGGATCCAAAACTGGCTTAGCAACAAGAAACAGATGATAAAGGTTTGTTTTTGTGATTGGATGCCTGTGACTAGTGGTGTTCCACAGGGATCAGTGCTGGGACTCTTACTGTTTGTAATATATGTGAATGATTTGGATGTGGATGCAGGAGACATGATCAGCAGGTTCACAGATGACATGAAGATTAGCGGAGTTATTAATAGTATGCAGGATAGTCTTTGGCTACGGGGCGATATAAATGTATTGGTGAAATGAGCTGAGAAATGGCAAATGGAGCTTAATCCAGATAAATATGTGGTAATGCATTTGGGAGTACTAATGAGGCTAGGACATACACCATGAATGATAGGGTTCCAGGGAGTACTGAGCAACAAAAGGAGCTTGGTGTACAAGTCCACATATCTTTGAAGGTGCCATAGTAGGTAGATAACACAGTTGTGAAGCTATATGGTGTACAGGGTTCTCCGGGTAACAAATGACCTGACTTGTGGAAATCTAACTTTATGCAAATTATCCAAGACATTTTTAAATCACTTTTCAAGCTAGTAATAATAATAATAATAAAATGTTTCAATGGCATTCATTAATGACTGGATACAGTATATATTCCATTAGTTTAATTATGGGTAGTGTTAGGATGATTACTCAATGAAATGAAAGAATTATGGCAAGTGTATGTCGAGCAAAGTGATATGAGTTACTAGAGAAAACAGACATTCCTGCCCTATGGAGAAATCGGCTTGTAATGGTCTTTGGAGTATTGAATATAAGAGCAGGGAGGTTATGCTCCAACTTTATGAAACATTGATCAGATCTTAGCTGGTGAACTGCAGTTCTGGTCACCCTGAAATAGGGAAGGTGTGATAACTCCGGAGAGGGTACATAGGAGAGTCATCAGAATGTTGCCTGGAATGGAACGTTTCAGTTATGAGGAGGGACTGGAAACACTAGGTCTGATTTCTCTGAAGCAGAGGAGGTTAAGAGAAGATATTGAAATTATGAGGATATGGCAGACTGCGTGAAACTTTTCCCCATATCAAAGGTAGATAAAACTAGAGTACATTGAGTAAGAGATTTAGAGGGGATCTGAGAGGAACCTTTTTCACCCAGAGACTGGTCAGTAAGTGGAATACACTGCCTGAGAGAGTGGTGGAAGCAGAGTCACTGGCAACATTTCAGAAGTGTCTGGATGAGCAATTGAATCACCTAGGCATAGAAAGCTGTAGGCCAGGTGCTAGAAGCTGGGATTAATATGGATGGGTGCCCACTGACTGGCGTGGACATGTTAGGCCAAAAAGCCTGGTCCCTTGCTGTATAATTCAATGACTAAAAGAAATCAATGATCATTTGCTATCTATGTCTGGGCCTAGGAAGTGAAGGCATATGGAATATTGACACCAAAAAATGTACAAGGGTGATTAGTTTGCCATCCTTTATTTTATGAAACTGGTTTGGAATGTTTCTTTTGTGGTGGTTTTTATATTTAAATTGTGGCCAAGTGGAAGCTGTGATTTTCAATGCCTGTGGAAAGATAAAGTATGGGACTGCTGGCGAGTAGGGAATGGTGGCTTTGGTTCCAGCACTGCATTCAGATTAGCTCTTCCCAGTTACCAGGTAAAAGTTCTGTACAGTCTACTTCCAGTTCCACTAATTTTCTTCATCTTCCAGTTCTTCAGCGAATTGGTCCTTAGCTGTGGCCGGGGCTATCCACTTGTGGTGGTGAGATTATACAGCATCCAGTAGGCCACTCCATATCCAGCTGCAGGCCTCCTCCAGGGACATCTTGCTAATGGTCTGCTTTATTACAATTCATGTGATGCCATGTCACCCGTATTGGTATTGGTATTGGTTTATTATTGTCACTTGTACCGAGGTACAGAGAAAAACTTGTCTTGCATACCAATCGTACAGGTCAATTCATCACACAGTGCAGTTACATTGAATTAGTACAGAGTGCATAGATGTAGTACAGGTAAAACCAATAACAGTACAGAGTAAAGTGTCACAGCTACAGAGAAAGTGCAGTGCAATAAGGTGCAAGGTCACAACAAGGTAGGTCATGAAGTCATAGCCCATCTCATTGTATAACAGTCTTATCACAGTGGGGTAGAAACTGTCCTTAAGTCTGGTGGGTACGTGCCCTCAGGCTCCTGGATCTTCTGCCCGATGAAAGAGGAGAGAAGAGAGAATGTCCTGGGTGGGTGGGGTCTTTGATTATGCTGGCTGCTTCGCCAAGACAACGAGAGGTAAAGACAGAGTCCAAGGAGGGGAGGCTGGTGTTCGTCATGCGCTGGGCTGTGTTCACAACTCTCTGCAGTTTCTTGCAGTCATGGGCAGAGCAGTTGCCATACCAAGCCGTGATACATCCAGATAGGATGCTTTCTATGGTGCATCAGTAAAAGTTGGTGAGAGTCAAAGGGGACAAACCAAATTTCTTTAGCCTCCTGAGGAAGTAGAGGCACTGGTGAGCTTTCTTGGCCGTGGCCGTTGAATAAGTAGTACACATGTGTTTCTGTGCTCCAAACCAGATTCATGAACCATAAGGTTAGTGGATAGACAAGGACCTGTACCTGTGGATTGTTGAGCTGGCTCACATGCTGATGCCTCTAGATACGTGCCATTGATCTGCATGACTCTTTGCCCATGGTCGAGCACCAGCTGGTCATTGAGGGAAACATTTTGGTTTCCATGCATGGAAGAGTTGACAGTGTCTGCAAAAGGGTGTACATGCAATGAGTGCAGCCATGCACCAAGAGATGCCTACATTCCTCGAAAGGTAGTATTCTCCACCCACTGTGTCATGGCATATGTTGAAATCTTAATAGAGTGCCTCAACTTTCTCCCTTAAACCAAAGTGGGTGACAAACTATGATATATTGCAGACATGTCCAGCTCCAGACTAGAAGGAGTGAGGAGCATGGAATTCACTGTATTGTCATCGTGGCAGCCACTGAAATATGGTCCTTGTCCTGATCTAAGATTGTTATGTGGCTGCATCATGTGGTAGATTTCTCTGAGGGTACGGCATTAATATTAAAGCACAAACATATTGTGTATCGTTCCTTATTCTAGATCAGATAGGTGGGTTGTTCATTGAACACCCTGCACAGATGCAGCTTCCTGCTGACACAACTTCTGCTCTCTCTCTTCCCAGCTGTTCCTGTTCTCCATGCTCTCTCCTGCTCTCTAATGCTACTTTACAAGAGGAATGCCTAGTAATCCACCCATGTCTCGGAGCAGCTCTTTTGTGCAGACGCCTTAAAGTCATCATGAAATCCTTTGGTTTTTGATGAATTATTCCCTATTGTACTTTTACTATTTGAGACAAATATAGAAGATACCACACAAGAGTCATACCATCTGCATATAAAGCCATATAAGTTAAAAAACAAAATGGTGGCATTGCCATCAAATACCGACTAAGGGCATGATCTGCCCACTCTATATACATTCAGTGGATGTTATCAGCATTATTGATATGTCACCAATGTCAGCTGACACAATTCAAAGCAGAAGTATGCAGCCTTGCATCCAATGCTATTTCTGTCTCCAAGCAGCATCAGAAACAATGGATACCAATTAATCAAATGTCTCGCCCTTCCTCGTTTTCAGGGTTATTGTGCATCAAAGCCAGTTTAATATTTTTCTGAGTAAACCTGATTTTTAACTCCAAGTGGAAAATAACAGAAAGAAATAAGGAAATAAATCAGAGTCAAATGATTTATTTTTATTTCAAAATATGCTACCTAAATTAGGTTTCATTTGCAAGGATAACCAACCATTCAAAGTTCAATAACTAGAAAAGCACATTGTAGGTCAAAAAAGATATTCAAGTTTGTAGAAAGTTCACTCACTGAAAAGAAATAACTTTGCACAACAGTATATCTTTAGATAGTATTCACTTAAAATCAATATATTTCCTTTCTCTAATCTCTTGCTTCTTTTCTATTGCTTCTCTTTCTCTCTCACTCTTTATTTAATATTTCTGCCTCTTCTTCGCTTACATTGCCCGACAAAGCAGATGAAGCAGGTTCTATTGCAGCTTTCAGAAAGGAACTGAATGGAAAATATTGTTGAGGGAATGGGATGAACTGGTTTTGTTCTTACAAAAGTCAGCGCAGGATTGCAGGCAGAATGACCTCCTTCCACCCTGTAATATTTGTATTATTCTTTAATTCTATAGTTTACACTTCCTGTTAATACTCAGGTGGGTAACATTTTTTTTGTTGCCAGTGCTGAATATGCCAAAGATCCATTCCAGCCTCTCAACTCTCAGTCGGCATTTTTCAGTCTAATTGGTTGTTTTTCCTCTGCAGGCAGGTACTAGATTTCCTGCACAGGTATTGTGCTGAAATGCTTTTCTAATCACTATGTTACAATGAAAAAGTCCATAAATTCTCCATATGCAGCTGTCAATTCAATTATCTGCAAAATCCAGGTTTATGACAGGAATATCAGGTGATATTCCAAAAAGGGTGAAGGAAAACCAGATGAGCTGTGAAGCACCTTCTGGTCATTGTACTTGCTCATGGAATATTTCCTCGCAAATTCATATTGTAGTCAATAATGCAGGTTACAATATATATACATTTCTAAGTTCATCCATATAGATGATATGCAACTTCCTACATAACTGGCCTTCCTTGTGTTGGCAGAAAAAGCACACGTATTAAGAAGCAGATTCAAGATTTAGTGCAGGAAGCCTAGTGGAGACTAGCATTCAACTCCAAGATCACTCAGTGTGTGATCCTGTAGTGGTCCTCTTGAAAATAATTTCATACCTCTGAGTCACAATAGACTGGATACTCAGCAATTAGCAGCAATTTGAAAACACGAGCAAGGCGATGAAGTTCTGCAGGTGTGTTATATAGAATCTAGCAGGAACATAATGGGGAAATGATGCTTAAACTCTCTGAATGAGCACACCCAATTAACAGAGGAATGTTGCTCACCAGTCTAACATTAAAGTTCAGATACAAAACTTACTGACAATTCTCTCCAAAATCCCACCATCAAAGCAGATGAGCTCCTACATGACTGCTTTGAGACAGTGGACTGGTCCATGTTCAAAGACTCAGCTGACAGCCTTGATGAGTACGCCACCACCATCACAAACTTTATCAGCAAGTGTGTGGAGGACTGTGTACCAAAGAAGACAATACGAGTGTTCCCAAACAGGGAACCATGGATGAACCGGGAGATCCACTCCCTACTGAAGGAGACGACTGCTGCACACAAATCTGGTGATCCTGATCTGTACAAGAAATCGAGGTATGACCTTCGGAAAGCTATCAGGGATGCCAAGAGGCAATACCGACTCAAAATAGAGTCCCTGACCAGCTGTCAGTTATGGCAGGGCTTACATGCCATAACGGGCTACAAGATGAAGTCGGGCCGCATAGTTAACAACAGCGCATCCCTTCCGGGTGAACTTAACGCATTCTACGCACATTTTGAACAAAAGGGAAGTAGATTGTCACCATCCACCCTGACAGCTTCCAATGCAACTGAACCTGTGATCACAGTGGAGGACGTAAGATCAGTCTTCCGGAGAGTGAACACGAGGAAAGCACCTGGCCCAGATGGTGGCCCTGGCCGTGTGCTCAGATCTTGTGCTGATCAGCTGGTAGAAGTACTTGCAGACATATTTAACCTCTCCCTGCTTCAATCTCAGGTTCCCACCTGTTTTAAGAAGACCACTATCATCCCGGTACCGAAGAAAAGCAAGGTAACATGCCTCAATGACTACCAACCAGTGGCTCTGACATCCACCATCATGAAGTGCTTTGAGAGGTTGATCATGACACGCATCAACTCCAGCCTCCCAGACAACCTGGACCCATTGCAATTTGCCTTCTCCCTGGCCCTACACTCAGCTCTGGAGCATCTGGACAGTAAAGCCACCTATGTTAGACTATTGTTTATTGACTACGGCTCTGCCTTCAATACAATAATCCCAATCAAGCTTGTCACCAAACTCCAAGACCTAGGACACAACACCTCCCTCTGTAACTGGATCCTTGGCTTTCTAACAAACAGACCGCAATCAGTGAGGATAGGCAGCAATACTTCCGGCACAATTATTCTCAACGCTGGTGCCCCACAAGGCTGTGTCCTCAGCCCTTTACTCTACTCCCTATACACTCATGACTGTGTGGCCAGATTCTGCTCTAACTCCATTTACAAGTTTGCAGATGATACCACCGTTGTAGGCCGCATCTCAAACAGCGATGAGTCGGAGTACATGAAGGAGATAGAGAACTTAGTGGAATGGTGTCATGAAAACAACCTTTCCCTCAATGTCATCTAAACAAAAGAGCTGGTCATTGACTTCAGGAAAGGGGGCGGTGTACATGCACCTGTCTACATCAATGGTGCTGAGGTCGAGAGAGTTGAGAGCTTCAAGTTCCTGGGAGTGAACAGCACCAACAGCCTATCCTGGTCAAGTCACATAGATACAACAGCAAAGAAAGCTCACCAGTGCCTCTACTTCCTCAGGAGGCTAAAGAAATTTGAGGCTAAAGCATCCTATCTGGATGTATCACAGCTTGGTACGGCAACTGCTCTGCCCAGGACTGCAAGAAGCTGCAGAGAGAGTTGTGGACACAGCCCAGCGCATCACGGACACCAGCCTCCCCTCCTTGGACTCTGTCTTTACCTCTCGTTGTCTTGGTGAAGCAGCCAGCATAATCAAAGACCCCTCCCACGCAGGACATTCTCTCTTCTCTCCTCTTCCATTGGGTAGAAGATACAGGAGCCTGAGGGCACATACTCACCAGACTTAAGGACAGCTTCTACCCCACTGTGATAAGACTATTGAACGGTTCCCTTATACAATGAATGGACTATGCCCTCATGATCTACCTTGTTGTGACCTTACACCTTATTGCACTGCACTTTCTCTGTAGCTGTGACACTTTACTCTGTACTGTTATTGTTTTTACCTGTACTACATAAAATGCACTCTGTACTAACTCAATGTAATTGCACTGTGTAATGAATTGACCTGTACGATTGGTTTGCAAGACAAGTTTTTCACTGTACCTTGGTACAAGTGATAATAATAAACCAATACCAATACCAAATGTTAGATGAGGTACAGTTGCATCCTGAGAATATTATAAAATCCTGACAGAACTACTTTCCTGACAAGATTGACAATTGTGACAGATTAATTCAGCAAGAGTGCAAGTGTGTACCGTTAAATGAGTTGAAGTCCAACTAATCTTTCTAGAACCACATATGAATACATCAGTTGGTTGAAAATCATGTCAGTGATTTGTGGTGTGAAAGCTGTTTAGGTTGTGATATACTGAACAAGCAGGATTAGTGATCCCATTCTGGAATTATTTGCTCAAGAGTCATAGAGTCATAGAGACATACAGCATGGGAACAGGCCCTTCAGCCCATTGATTCCAGGCTGACCATCAACCCTCATTTGCACTAATCTTACATTAATCCCATTCTCCCTATATTCTATCAACTCCCCCTAAATTCTACCATTCACCTACACACTCAGGGCAATTTGCAGTGGCCAATTAACCGACTGACCTGCACACCTTTGGGATATGGGAGGAAACCAGAGCACCCTGGGGAAACCCACATGGTCACAGGGAGAACATACAAAATCCACACAGTCAGCACTCAAGGTCAGGATTGAACCTTGGCCTCTGACACTATGGGGCAGCTGCTCTACTAGCAGCACCACTGCGTTGCACTGAATCACATTTGAAGAACTTCATTCTCAGATGGGAAGTGAAACTAATACTTAACTGTAAATGTAGTGAAATACATTCTATTCATCACCTAACTGACCATTGTTTGCAATATGCTAATACAGAAGGTCCAATAAATTGTGTAGATTTTGAATGGATGCTCAGATTCAACATTCCCTCATAACATTTTGTCCATTGCTTGTTATTTTCCATAGCAATAAATTCCCAAAGTTATCAAAAGTGCATTCAAATTTATTGTGAGATAAGACTTTATTTTTACTTATAGAGGCAGTATATTTGGCATCTTCTGCATATATGAGTTTGATTTACATTATGACCTGTGCTTGATTAAGGGAAATCCCTGCATCCTTATATGTATACTCAGTGTGGACATTTAATGAAATATATATTTCTCCTTTCCTTTGTTTTCTATTCCGAGGTTCCTCATTGCTTGATGGGAGTTATATACTTGCACTGTTTTGGACTAGAAAAAGGTGGAAGAAAATGAGAAGTGTTTATTTTTGGATTAAGGGCCATAAAGCATAAAATAAAAATTGAAATCTTTCATTGTTGTTTTAATTGACAATTTAAATGTAGTTTCATTTTACTTGATACCTTTCGCAACATAGCAAAGAAATTTTGGCCAGTACTAATGTGAGGATTTGTTTGTTTGTTTAGATTTTACTCTGGCATTATTATATCCATTGACAGTAAATATATATATAAATATAACATATATTCCACATATTGACTGGGACTCCCACACTGTGAAAGGGCTGGATGGCTTGGAATTTGTCAAATGTGTTCAGGAAAGTTTTCTAAATCAATATATAGAGGTACCAACGAGAGAGAATGCAATATTTGATCTCCTATTAGGGAACCAGGCAGGTCAGATGACAGAAGTATGTGCAGATGAGCATTTTGGGTCCAGTGACCCTAATGTCATTAGTTTCAAGTTAATTATGGATAAGGATAGGTCTGGTCCTCGAGTTGAGGTTCTAAATTGGAGAAAGGCCAATTTTGTGGAAATGAGAAAGGATCTAGGAAGAGTGGATTGGGATAAGTTTTTTTTTCTGGCCAGGATATGTTCAGTAAGTGGAAGGCCTTCAAAGGCGAAATTTTGAGAGTGCAGAGTTTGCATGTTCCTGCTAGGATTAAAGGCAAAGTTAACAAGCATAGGGAACCTTGGTTTTGAAGGGATATTGGCAATCTGGTTAAGAAAAAGACAGGGGTGGTTAGCAGGTATAGGCAACTAGGAACAAATGAGGTACTTGAAGAGTATAAAAAATGTGAGAAAATACTAAAGAAGGAAATCAGGAAGGCCTAAAGAAGACATGAGGTTGCTTTGGCAGATAATGTGAAGGTAAACCCAAAGGGTTTCTACAAATATATTAAGAGTAAAAGGATAGTCAGGGACAAAATTGGTCCCCTAGAAGATCAGAGTGGTCGTCTATGTGTGGAGCCTCAGGAGATGGGGGAGATCTTAAAACAGTTTTTTTGCATCAGTATTTACTCAGGAAACTGGCACAGTGGATATGGAAGGAAGGGAAACAAGCAGTAGTGTCATGGAACATATAGAGATTAAAGGGGAGGAGGTGCTTGCTGCCTTACAGCGAATAAAGGTAGATAAATCCCCTGGGCCTGACAAGATATTTCCTCGGACATTGAGAGACACTAGTGTAGAAACTGCAGGGGTCCTGGCAGACATATTTAAAATGTCCTTAGCCATGGTTGCGGTGTCGGAGGACTGGAGGGTAGCTCATGTTGTTCTGTTGTTTAAAAAAAGATCTAAAAGTAAACCAGGTAGTTACAGGCCAGTGATCCTGACATCAGTAGTAGGCAAATTATTGGAAGGTGTTCTGAGAGATCGGATATACAAGTATTTGGACAGCCAACGGCTGATTAAGGATAGTCAGTATGGCTTTGTGCGTGGTAGATCGTGTTTAACAAATCTTGCAGAGTTTTTCGAGGAGGTTACCAAGAAAGTAGATGAAGGAAAGGCTGTGGATGTTGTATACATGGACTTTAGTAAGGCCTTTGACAAGCTTCCACATGGGAGGTTAGTTCAGAAGGTTCAGACACTAGGTATCAATGGAAAGGTTATAAACTGGATTCAAAATTGGCTGTGTGGGAGAAGACAGAGAGTGGCAGTGGATGATTGTTTCTCAGAGTGGAGGCCTGTGACTAGTGGTGTGGCTCAGGGATCTGTGCTGGGGCCATTGTTGTTTGTTGTCTATATCAATGATCTAGATGGTAATGTGGTAAATTGGATCAGCAAGTTTGATAATGACACTAAGATTGGAGGCTTAGTGGACAGCAAGAAAGGCTTTCAAAGCTTGCAGGGGGATCTGAACCAACTGGAAAAATGGGCCAGAAAATGGCAGATGGAATTTAATGCAGACAAGTGTGAGGTGTTGCATTTTGGAAGGACAAATCAAGGTCAGACATACACAGTAAATGGTAGAGCACTGAGGATTGCGGAAGAACAAAGGGATCTGGGAGTTTAGATACATAATTCCCTGAAAGTGGCGTCACAGGTAGACAGGGTTGTAAAAAAGGGTTTTGGCATCCTGGCATTCATAAAGTAAAGAATTGAGTATTGGAGTTGGGATGTTATGGTGAGGTTGTATAAAACATTGGTGAGGCCAAATTTGGAGTATTGTGTGCAGTTCTGGTCACCTAACTATAGGAAGGATATCAGTAAGATTGAAAGAGTGCAGAGGAGATTTACTAGAATGTTGCCGGGTCTTCAGGAGTTGAGTTACAGGGAAAGATTGAACAGGTTAGGACTTTATTCCTTGGAGCGAAGAAGAATGAGGGGAGATTTGATAGAGGTTTACAAAATTATGAGGGGTATAGACAGAGTTAATGCGAGTAGGCTCTTTCCACCTAGATTAGGAGAGATAAGTATGAGAGGACATGGCTTTAGGGTGAAAGGGGAAAGGTTGAGGGGGAACATTAGGGGGAACTTCTTCACTCAAAGAGTGGTGGGAGTGTGGAACGGGCTGCCATCTGATGTAGTAAATGCGGGCTCACTCTTAAGTTTTAAGAATAAATTGGATAGATACATGGATGGGAGAGGTCTGGAGGGTTATGGACTGGGTGCAGGTAAATGGGACTAGCGGAATAACATTTTGGCACAGACTAGAAGGGCTGAATGGCCTGTTTTTCTGTGCTGTAGTGTTCTATGGTTCTATGGTTCTAAATAAGATCAATCCCAAGATAATTACATCATGCATTACAACTCTCATGGGTCTAAATAAAGTCATTGAACTATGCAAGTACTTTATGCAGATTTTAACACTAGATAATTAAATTTTCCCAGTAAATCATCCTGTAACATGGTGTGCTTTGAACACTGATGCACATGGGTTCCAACATGGGAATCAAACTTCAGCAGATATCTGAAGTAAAAATCTCACAGCGTAATACACTTAGTAACCATCAGAGCCAATGTGAACAATAAACTGCTCTTATGCACAGTAAATGATTCAGAAACTTAAAAGAACTCTTGGTATACTGCTGACATATAGATAAAAATATATTAATTTGAAGAGCCTGAAATTTAGACACAATATGACAATTTGAATAGAGACACAAGAAACTATAGATGCTGGAGCAAAAAACAAACTGCTGTTGGAACTCATTGGGTCAAGCAGCATTTGTGGAGGGAAATGGATTGTTTACGTTTCAGGTTAAGACTATTCATCTGGACCAAAAGAGTAGAGGGGAGATAGCCAGTATAAAGAGGTGAGGGGGGGAGGGGTCAGGCAAAAGTTGGCAAGTGATAGGTGGATTCAAGTGAGGAGGGGTGATTGGCAGGTGGAGTCAGGTGGGGGAAGAAAGAGTGGAAATAGCGACAGAGGCTGAGGGGTGATAGGTGGAGGCAACAAAGGGCTGCAGATGATGGAATCTGATAGGAATGGAAGACAGGGCATGGACCCAAATAGGGGAGGTAGGGTGGGCAGATGGGAACAGTGGGGGCACAGAACCCAGTGGGCGGAGTTTGTGGTGATGAGTAGATGGATTGGGTGGGGGAAGGGAGTGAAACTGTGTGGTATGGAACTGGAGGGGGAGGAGTAGAGTGTGCGTAGAGGTACCTAGGTGGATCAGAAGGAGGTAGAAAAGGACAAGAGGGGGAGCAGGTTAGCTGAAATTGGAGAATTCAATGATCACGCCATCGGGTTGTAGACTGCCCAGGTGGCATATGAGGTGCTGTTCCACTAGTTTACATTTGGCCAGACCCCGGCAGTGCGGGAGGCCAAGGACAGACAGGTTGGTGTGGAAATGGGAAGGGGAATTTGAATAGTTGTTAACTGTTATAAGTGATAAAATAAGAAAATATTTGCAGTTGAATTATTTTAAAAAAAGATAATAGTGCATTGTCAATGGGATACTGTATCAACAAAGAGGCAAGATGCATGAATAAACATGTACACAGGTATTTATTAACATTGCAAAACTATTTTAAATGGAATTGATTCCCATTAAACAATAAAAAGCACTCTAAAGATCAATACTGATTCTGAGGAAGGATTTGGAAAACCCATCTAGGAAGTTGCCAAAGGTCACTGTTCAAAGAAAAAAAGTATGAAAGTAGAACTTAAACGATTAACATTGAATGACATGGATAAGGTAGTTAATAAAAGTAGTTTTCTAATGAATCAAATAACTCTAGTTTTGAAAACTGCGTAAGTGTGTCAAAAAAAAACAAAATTTACGTGCAGATGTTTAGATGTTTTTTCATGAGGTGGCATCATGCTTTTTATTGCAATAAATCCAAATGTCGGGATCTAATCGGAAAGGCATATGGTATCATGCACAGGATCAGTCAGAAGTCATAAGGGTTTGATAAGGATTTAAGTATTTGACTGTGTTTTATTCATTATGAACTAAGTGAGAAAAAAGACCAGTGAATGACCATATGGCTCTGTGATTTGGAGATAAGTTTGGATTCAGCAGCCTGTATATTTGTTGTTTTTTTATTAGGATATGGAAAATCCTTACAAATTTACTGTCCATCTGTCATTGCTCAGAGATGTTATGGACAAACAAGTTATATTGATGCCCCATTATATACCTATAATTATTTGGAATAGTGAAGATTGCTTCCCATTGGCATTTCGCTGCTGACTTCGCAATGCATCAGCCAAGACTGCTAGTTTATGAACTGGTAGAATGGCCAACATTTTATCTCCTAACTCTGCTACAGTGGCTCGCATTCAGCTGAGGCTGATGGAATGAAACCAGCTCTCTCTGCCAGCTGCTCAACTCAGTCAGTGCAGTCTGGATCCAGATCTTCTGGGCAGAACTCCATTGTTCAAAATAATGTGTAATTTTGCAATGATTAACATCAGTTTATAATCTTAGAGAATATAACAAGCAAGCTAGTAAAAGTCAATGTTAAAATATGGGGGGCTATACTTGCATGCAGCTTCTTTTGAGGCTGATGTATTGTTCAGGGAGTGAAATTTTACTTTGAATTTAAAATGCAAATTGGTAGTGCTAATATTAGAGTCATAGGGCCATGCAGTACATAAACAGGCTCTGGGCCAGCTCGTCCATGCAGATCAAGTTGCCAACCTGAGCTAGTCCCATTTGCCCGCATTTGGTCCATATCCCTCTAAAACTTTTTTATCCATGTACTTGTCCAAATGTCTTTTAACCATCGTAATTGTACCTACTTCTACAACTTCTTCTGGCAGGTTGTTCCACATATCCACCACCCTCTGTGTAAAAAAGTTGCCCCTCAACTCCCTTTTAAATCTTTCCCCTCTCACCTTAAACCTATGCCCTCTAATTTTACACACCCCTACCCTGGGAAAAAGACGGTGACCAGCCACCTTATATACACCCCTCATGATTTTATAAACCTCTATAAGATCACTCCTCAACCTCCTATGCTCCAGGGAAAAAACTCCCAGCCTATCGAGTCCCTCCTTATAACTCAAGCTCTCCCACCCTGGTAACATCCTTGTGAACCTTTTCTGCACCTTTTTCAGATTAATAACATCTTCCTATTGCGAGGTGACCAAGTGTGGTCTCACCAATGTCTTGCACTGTTGTAACATCACATCTTAACTCTTGTACTCAATGCCCTGACCTATGAAGGTATGTGTGCCAAACACCTTCTCCACCATTCTGTCTAACCCTGTCACCACTTTCAGGGAACTATGAACTTGTACCCCTTGGTCTCTCTGTTCTACAACACTCTCCAGGGCCCTGCCATTTACTGTGTAAATCCTGCCCTGGATTAACATAACAAAATGCAACACTTCACACTTGCCAGAGTTAAATTCCATCTGGCATTCCTTGACCTACTTTCCCAATTGTAACTTTAGATAACCTTCTTCACTGTCCACTAAACCACCAATTTTGGTGTCATCTGCAAATTTACTAACCACGTCAACTACATTGTCATCCAAATTGTTAATAGAGATGATGAACAGCAGTGGACCCAGCACCGATCCCTGCAGTACACTGCTGGTCACAAGTCTCAAATCTGAACAACCCTCCACTACCACCAAGCCAATTTTGTATCCCATTGGCTGAGTCACCCTGGATGCCAAGTGACCTAACCTTCTGGACGAGCCTACCATATAGACCTTGTCAAAGGCCTTGCTAAGGTCCATGCAGATAATGTCTACTACACTGCCCTCATCAATCATCTTTGTCACCTCTTCAAAAAACTCAATCAAATTCATGAGACACGATTTCCCACACACAAAGGCAGTTCTTGTCTTTCAGGCAGTCCTATTCAGTCCTTGTCTTTGCAAATGCAGGTTGATCCTGTCTCTCAGAACCCCCTCCCACAACTTTCCCACCACTGATATTAGGCTCATCGGTCTGTAGTTCCCTGGCTTATCCTTGCAGGTCTTCTTAAATAAAGGCACAACATTAGCCTCTCCCCAGTCTTCCAGTATTTATTGGAAAATTATCTTAACACAACTTTTAGCATATAAACACCTGGACAGAAATTTAAAAGTAGACTGTAAAAGCTTTTCTAGGTATGTAATAAAGAAAAAAAATAACTGAAGTCAATATGGGTCCCTTACAAACTGAGATAGGAGAAAGTACGGAATAAAGAGATGGCAGAGAAATTAAACAAATAACTTGTGTCGGTCTTCATTAAAGAAAGAGAAAATCAGTAATGATGCAGAGCTACAGATCTGGGGTGAATAAGGAGTGCATGAGAAGGCATAAATCTTTCAAAATCCTGAAGAGTCTAGAACAGCCCTACAAATTAGAAGGTAGAAAGTATAACTTTACCACCTAAGAAAGGAGGCCAAGAGAAAAGTGGGATCCATGAAGAAGATAGCCTGACATCACTAGTAGAGAAAATACTGTAATCTTTTATTTACAAAGTGGTATGCAAATGTTTAGAAAATAATTCTAGGCCTGAGATGTCAATGTGGTTTGTGAAAGAAAAACCTGTTGGAGATTCTTGAGGTTGGAACTAATAGTATAGATAAGTGTGAACCAGTTGATGTGGTGCCACACAAGAGATTATTAACACAATTAGAGCACATATATTAGGGGTGAAATGCTGGTGTAGATTGAGGGTTAGTTCATGGACAGAAAAAAAAAGAATAGGAATAAATGAGTCATTTTCAGGTGGGGATATTGAGTGGCACAGCGATCAGTGCAGTAACCCAAGCTGTTCAAGATAAATGTCAGTGTTTGGATACGGAGATCGAATGTAACATATTCAAGTTAGCTGATAATATAAAGCTGGACGGCAGTACAGTCTGTGAGGAGGATGGAGAGAGAGCGAGAGAGAGGGAGGGGGAGAGGTTAAGTAAATGGGCAAGAATATGGCAGATGGAGTATAAGGTGGAAAAATGTGAGGTCAATCACTTCTGAAGGAATAACAGAAGTATGTATTTTCTAAATGATGAGATATTGAAAGATGCCAATATTCAGTGGGATCTGGAGTCCCTGTTCATGAATCATTGAAAGTTAACATATTGGTACAGAATATTTGATGCAATGTAAAATCAACATAGAAAATGAATAAAAAGGGAAAGAAAGATAGGATTGAGGGAGGTGAAAACATAGTTTGAATATATGAATATTTTTTAAATATTGAGATTATTGAGATTTCACACAATTAAATGTTACCTTTTGGTGCCAGGGAGTATATTTGGCAGTAATTAAGACTTATTACACTGTTAAAATATACTTACAGAAGAAGGGCAGAGGTTACTAGGTATACTTCACACAAGTACCCCAACGTCACATTATTCCATGTATTTCAATGCCAGGTTTCTCGTATGATATTATTTTAGCATAGCTTCTAATGTTGCCAGGCAATTCAGACTGCAACTTTGTGATTCCTGCATTTTCCTGCACCTTTAGTTGCTGTCAGATTCGCACTTCAATAGCAGTGAGGGCTGCCAGCCTCACCATTATTTTTTACAGCAATATCGAGACCAATTGAATTACAAATACTATAAAACAGAATTGGAAGTTCATTTTTTTCTTGCTTTCCCCTAAATTTCAATTACCTACAAAGGTCCTTCAGCCTGTATTCTGAGTCAACTGGGATTATAAGGAAGACAAGGTCAAGGATTTCTCTGAAATTGCTAATTTTGTTCCCTAATCAGACAACAGAAGGATAAGAACATAAATGACTGCTTCAGAGGTGAGCTCTGCAGCATTTAAAACACTGACGGTAGGAAATCTGCCTGTAGAGATAGCTGTCAAGGGGGTTGAATACCGTGAAATGTCAAAATTCCTCCAGTGTACTTATAAACCTAACTCTACTGAAATTCTCATGTTTTGCTTTCAGAGTCAGAGGATACTTATTTTTATGCAATAATGAGTCACTACTAATAAAAAAATTTACTTGTTACCTGTTGCGTTAGCTTTTAAATTGCACCATGCTGCTCCCAGAGTGTTTTCTGCTTTGTACCATGGCTGAAGGATCACAAAGAAGAACAAACTGTCTTACTTACAATTAGAGTTCCAGCATACAAAAAAGGCATTCTATCTTGTCAATCATCACAGCTGTTCAAAGACCTTGTTACTCTATAAGGAATCCCTAAGAATAATTCACATAATTGGGAGGAGGTGGGATTGTGTACATCTATTAATTTGTGGTGTACATTCCGTAAGGACATATTCCTGAAGGTTTCAATAAATGGTTTGAAGCCTCCAACTATCCTCATCACCCCCATGGTCACCCCACTCAAATTCCCACCATTCGTGATACAATGGTGTCCTTAAGGCTCACCACCTTCTCACACGAATTAGAAAGTGAAAGACCCTGCACAGCCTAAGTGGATGATTCTTAACTCTCAGTTGAACGGTCATGTTTTTGTCCACCTCCTATAGTGAATTATCAAACGTATGCAAAGAAAATGAATAATAACACGCACTCACAAAGGCTGAGTATTCAATATTTGGTGATTGTATGTTGTTCTCCCCTTCGGAGCATTAGTTCTATGTAGTCAATGGAACCAAATGTCTACAGCAGAGTACAGTGTACAAGAACTCCTATAATTGCCCATTTAAGACTAAGAGGCAAATTTAACATTTAATGCCATTAACCACAGAGAGGTCATGCTGGAACCATGTAAAATATTCATTAGGCCATGGTTACATCCTGTGGCAGTTCTGATCACAACACTACAGGAAGGAGGTAATGTTGCCAAAGAAGTGTAAAGGAAATTTGTAGGAGTGGAGAATAATAGTTCTGAGGATAGACTGGCCAGGCTGGGGTTTCTTTCTTTTGAACAATGGAAGCTGAGGGGAAATTTAATCGAGGTGTATAAAATTATGAGAAGCATGGACAGAGTAATAGAGTCATAGTGAGGTGCAGCATGGAAATAGGCTCTTAGGCCCATTGTGTCCACACTGACCATCAACCACACAGGGTGAACAGGAAGGATATATCAAGAAAAGCAGTAAGTGTGAGGGGGGGGGCACTGGATTTAAGTCAATTAGTAAAAGGATTGGAGGGGAGTTGGATGAACATGATAACATGCATGACTATGAACCAAGAACAAGGAAGTGGGGTTAACCTCAATAAACCATGTGCCAACATCATTATAATGAGCTGAATGGCTCCTTTTCTATGCTATAAGATTCTATGATTATATAAGGTTTGTCTCCCAGATTACTGCAACAGTGACTTGACTATTAATCTCATGAGATCCCATGCTAATGCTGAAAGGTTAGCAACCCTGTGTAAATGATGTGTGTTTTTGCATTTGTAACTGGGAAGAACAAATTTAAAACTGGTTTTCACAATTGAATAATGTTAGCAATTATGCATTGATAACATAGAATAAAAATGAACTATTAACTGTCCTGGATTCACACTCCTTGATATCTATTATAATACTTGTGTCTCTTTCCTGGGATCTGAGTTGACTGCTTCTAATATCACGTGTAGAATTTATCTAACTTGACTAATTTCAGAATAATACTAAAAAGCAATCTACAGAATCTATATGAAGATTACATTTTCATTAATTGAGGATATTTTCTTCAAATTAGCCAGAGTGTTGCATTATTTTAAGGGAATCTACCTTAATCCTAAAATACTATCAAAAAATTAATTTTAAAATATGTCATACACTGCAAATGAAATACATGATGAAAGAAAGATTTCCTCAGGAATGGCAGCCAGTAACTGTCATCATTCGGAAGGAATTTATTCAACAACCCTTTGCTTACAAGCAACTCAAGCAAAATATATCAATTGCATCAATGTATGTGGCCAAGTCATTTGTTAAGTAATATCGATAGAACTTAACGTTAAATGGATAAATTAAACAAAAACAGGATGCTTTTGATGTAGTTGAATATATAACCTTACATGTTGTTAAACTTGAAATTAAATTAATATTTGGACTTTATATTTTTGGATCTTCAGTGAAAATCACAAAGCAATGTTGAAGACTATTAACTTACATTACAGTACTTGAAATTTTGTTCTGTCAAGTAAAGACTATACCTGTGGGCAGCCTTTTTCATGGTTCTGCACCTGTTTTCATTAATTTCAGAAGCACTCTTGATTCTTCAACATGAGATGGCTATGTACAGAGAAATAGATTTTTTGGTTATATTACATCTGGTGCACAGAAAATTTGTTTCCTCTTTGTGTGCAGTTTTGGTTATTCCATCCTTGTATGTCCCTGGTGGGAATTTCTTCTTACAGCAGGTAGCAAATCTTTGGAATTCTCTGCCTATGGAGGCTAAATCATTGGGGGTATTTAGAAAGAAAGTAGATATATTTTCGAAAAAATTAGGGAATTGAGAGCTACGGGCAGCTAGCACAGAAGAGGAGATGAGACCTGGGGCAGTTCAAGCCATAATCATATTGAATGATGGGGCAAGTTTGAGGGGTTGAGTGGCCTTCTGCTGTTCCTGTTTTTTTATGTTCTTAACTTCTCAAAAAGACATTAATGCACTTTAGAGAAAATAATTATTGACCCAGATGTACAGATTCACAGAACAAAACTTGTCTTCATGGAAAATGAGAAAAGATAAACTGTGTACATGATGCAACACAATGCAAGAGACTATGAGTTAAAATGGATAAAGTAAGTGAAGCTCAGTGCTTTATTGTGTTTTCTTTATTTTAATTAATATTAGTGTTATGTCTTGATTTACATCAGTTATCAGGCACTACAGTTTAGCAACATGACCACTTTGATCACTTTCCACAAAAATGGACTTTGTGTTTTTTGTTCTAATTGGTTTTCTTGTAAAAATTGTGTATAATTTATGTTAAATGTATGTCTTGCTTGTGAAGGCTCCTTATATGATGCTATGCGCCTGTGATGCTGCTGCAAGTAAGTTTTTCATTGCACCCGTGCATACATGTACATGTGCTTATGACAATAAACTTGACTTTGACTTTAAACATTGAGTATTAATTATTTAAATCTATTTCAACCCTTTTTAAACATATCTGATGATTGGAAATGTTTGAAAACAGTTGTGGCAGTACATGCTGTATAAAATGCATCAGGGTATCGGGACCTCAGTTTCCACTACCTCTGACCGAGTGATCCTTTGCAGACTGTTCCACTTTGTGGGACATGCAGCAATGAGGAGGCTTTCAGTTGGATTGGACCTGCAGGACCACAACAGTTAGAGGAAACACAGTAATCATGTATGGATAGTGTGGCTGTTGGAGGGTTGGGGGAAAAAATGCAAGGTGCAGGTCAGATCAAGCATAATCTGATCCAAAGTCTTCACTGTGGGAAGGTAATCTGGCGATGCTATTTGCTAGCCCTTTATAGAATATCTCATTTCCATTGCATAAGGATGAAATTTAATGCTGCAAACCCAGGTCCACTACATTACTGTTCAGACAAATAAAAGCTATGACCAAGAACTAGACAAAGTGAATACAGAACTTTCTCACCCAAAGGAATATTAAATAAATAACACCCACTTGAGAAAAATATCCAATGTTGCAATGGTAAACTATTTCAAAATAGGTAAGGTAATATCTGATCTAGATTATTTACTATCTAATTATTTACTAAATTATTATCAAGGAAGTAATTGATTTAATAATTAATCAAAATTAATAAGATGAATAGTGTAAATTCACGGCAAGTAGTTGTTCAAATATTAGCTGCTGGGATGCCTGACCCACATAATCGGTCAGTTTGGCTAGGCATGAAAAAGAGAACATGATTCTTGCTCCTCCACCAATGTTCTCATATTCCTTTGGAATCAATTACCATTTGAGTTCTTCTCAGTGAGACCTCTAAACTGGTCCAACTGTTTGCAAGGGATGTGACCTGCTTCAAAGTGAAGAAGAAAGTTCCAGATTCAGTTTCTCGTCAAAATACCTGAATTCATTATTTTGACAAATCAAGACTAATTAAAAGTATGGTTGAATGCAATTGGATCAGCCAATTTAATGGACGTACCTACATTCTGCTTGAAGTAAACGTGCACATTTAATAAATCATTTGTACCTTCATTTTCATTTATTCAGGATTTGACTTCTTCCTCAGTGACCTTCCATTAGTAATAACTGTGGAGTCTTGAATATGCTGAGAAAGACATTATGTCAAATATTTTAAGTTATCATTAACTAAATTTTGTCACAAAATTGAATTGTTAATAAAGATACCTGTTCTTGAAGTGAAATGCAATTTGATAACATTGCATTTATCACCTTATTTGCAGCCACATTCACAACTGCAAATATTTATAACATGCATGTAATTTCAATCATTTTCAATGTTTCTAGTTTGATTGAAAACAATTTATTTTAAATAGGTTAATGTTTCTGCTCAGGTAGTGGTGAAAGAAATATTGGGTGATTTTATCTAGTCTCAGTGCCTTGTTTCCAACTGTGTAACTTCATGATCTATAGTTTGATCGGTCTCATTATGTTTTCCACTTTCAATGTCAATTGAAAGCATTAGGTCAGGTATGCATCCAAACCACATGCTTTGACACAAAACCACAGGACATGTTCTATTGCATCAACATTCACTTCTATTTACAAATTTGCTGTTACTATAGGCCTTCTGAGTGAAATTTCCCATTTACTACCAATTACAGATTCCCTTGCATTATGGACTACCAACCATCAGGAAATGGTTGGAACTCACCAAATAATTTTCACATAAAACCACAAAGTAACTGAAAATGCACTTATATCTAAAGTAAATGCGTGATGTTATGAACATCTGTACTAGTCAGTTCCTTTCTGAAAATACATTATTGCCTTTCAGAAAAGCAGAAATAGGAATTCGACAAAAAAATTTAACATTTTGTTTTTAAAACAGTGGTGATTTTGTTATATTAAGCATCAAATGAAATTGCTGAACCTTACCCCACAATCATTTAATAAACAATCATTCAACTTAAATATTGTAGGGGCCTTTTTTAACATACTTGGGATATTAGAGTCATAAAGCCATACAGCACAGAAATGGGCCCTTTAGCCCATTGTGTCCATGCCAACCATCAAGTACCCATATATGCAAACCACTATCCAGCACTTGGTCCGCAGCCTTCCACGTTTTCAGATTTTCAGAGTGGCGTAGAAATGATCATGCTTCATTCATGGCAAAAATGTTTTCCACTTGCATTAACCTGAAAACAGAGCTATGCCATAAATTTCTACACAAATGCCTTTTTAAAGGTGTGAGCTATTCAAAGGGATTTAGGGTTCTTGTGTAGGGAGCACAGCAAGTTTACATGCTGTTACCGCAATCAATTAGAAATGGTATATTAGCCTTTATTGGAGGAGGGGTGCTGTATAAGACCAAGCAAGTCTTTCTGCAATTACATAGAACTTTGGTGAGAGCATACCTGGAATGCTGCATATCACTTTGGTCTCCTTGTATAAGAAAGGAAATATTTGCTTTTTAGAAGGTGTCAGAATGAGAGATTGTTCTACAAGAAGGAATTGAGTAGAATTAAGTTTCATTCTCTGTGTTTAAAAGACAGAAAGGTGATCTCAAGAAAACATAGAAAATTCTTGGAAGATTTTGTTGAAAACTTGCTTCTCTTGCCGAAATACTCAGGTATAAAGGTTCTTTGTCTTGTGATAAGGAGTGAGCCATTTAGGATGGAAATTCTTCACCCAGGTGAATCTTTGGAATCCTTTATCCCAGAATGTAGATTCTCTGTTGTATATGGATCTTGAGATCATTAGAGTTTTGGCCAGTATGAAAACCAAACGATTTGATTATTGGTTGGGAAAGTTAAGAAGTTCAGTCATGGCCTTATTATATGATAGTGCAGACATGAGGGGCCATACGGCCTACTCCTGCTCCTAAGTCTTATGTTCAAATGATTGGAAGCAGATACTTAATGTAAGACAGCTCCTTCAGGGATACTGTTTCCGCTGGAAGGATGATTAAAATTGACCCTCTGATCACCTGATTGCACACTTAAACAGTCAGTTACGAAGTGCTTCAGTGTGATAAAATAGAAAGGAGATGCCTTTTTCTTATAGTTTAACTTAAATGCATTGGATAGACTCTTTTCAGATGGGTAATTAAAATGCTCCTGTCTCACTTATCTTCTTCTCAAGATACTTTGTTTAAATCCCTTAATTGAACTCAATGCCACAACCAGATTTTCTTTTAAATCAGTGCAGCTGTAAAGCCCCAGATGGCTCCACACTTGATTGCCAACCAATGCTAAAATGACTGGCCTTATTTTAGATGGCATCATGCTCCATTTGACCTCAGGAGCCTAGAGTTAGGGAGCGACCCTGTTCTTAAGCTCCAGTGTGAGCATGGTAGAAAATTATGTGTGTGGATATTGGATGAAGATAAGATTGCTCCTTGTTGTCGTGTCCCTCATGATAAAATATCCCATTGATACTTACTGTTGAGCTAAAGTAAACCCACATCATCTCATTGAAATGTACAAAATTCTTAAGTGGATTTACACGGTAAATGTGGAGATGATGTTTCCACTTGCTGGGTGGCATATAACCAGGGGTCACAGTCTCAAAATAAGGAGTTGACTGTTCAAGACAGAAATGAGGAGAGATTTCTTCACAAAGAGGGTAGTGAATCTTTGGAATTCTCTACTTAAGAAGGTTGTGGAGGCTCGTTCATTAAGCATATTCAAGGCAGAAGCTGATAGATTTTTAGATATGAAAGGAATCTAGGTACATGAGATTAATTCACGAAGATGGTGCTGAGGTGAAAGATTACCCATGATCTTATTGAATGGTGGAGCAGACACAAGGGGACAGATGATATACTCCTGCTTCTATTTGTTATGTTCACATGGCTGTGGTCCCAGGCTTTTTATTGCTTATAAACCCAAAGCAGGCATGGGTATTGTGTGTGGAAGTGAAATGGGGGAAGTGGAGGAAGTAGCAAATACGGATTAGAAAATGTTTTCATGCTTACAGAAAAATATTCCCAATCTTAACTGGCAGTTTGAGTGAAGCTCAGTGCAAATTAACTTCAAGTCCAGAACATTTGCATCCTGTATGCTTTAGCTTAAAAGATGTGTATACAGGGTACAAATAATTACATTTTCTCTATATGAAAATTGTAAGTTTAAGTTTATCTTTTGTCTATTGTACTTTTACCTAATTATATGATAAGAACATCAAGTCTCAGAGAAGACCACTTATATATGCAGCCTGATTCATGAAGCAACTGGAACACAGAACAGGAGCACAAGCGAGATAGTTACAAAGTTTAATTAATCATCTCATTGAACACTTCAATTATAATTTCAGCTGTGTACCTGTCTGAAGTCTGCACTTCTTTTTTTGCCAATTATTTTTTTATGTATGTTAGCTTTACAGCTAAATTAGAATCAAGACAAATATGTAGAACAGCTTGAACAAAGAAAAAACAAATGAAAAGTGTTATCAAAGGACATATTTGTAAATATTAACACCACAACAGCGTATGGGTTTAGACTGCTGTTCTTTCAACCCCTGGGATTGAGGTCTAAATCCAGCCCAGACTAAAAGGAGAAATCTCATCTCTCTCTGGCAATTATAAAGGCCCAATGTGAAATCAGATTGAGCAGTTTCAAGACACTCCACTGAGCACAGGCCCACAAAATAAAACTCCTGATAACTCACCATTAATTGACACAATCTTAGGTTGGCATTCCGACTCCAAAAGGCCATAAGGACGTGAGAAATGAAGGTAGTTCAGTTCATTGTGCACTGCTGCAGCTGGAAGTAAGACACATGATTATAGAAGAATTGAAGGTATCTTATTTCCAAATCACTGAACATGACACTGGGTATAAAGATTATTAAGAAGCTGCACTCACTGTACAAACATTAATGCAAAAAAATCTATGAATCCCCTTCCCTTCCTTCCATCCCAAAACATTTATCATCTGACACATGTACATGAGCTATGGAGGTTAGAAACAGTATTGCTGAAATGCCAACGTACAAGAAATGATTATACTGTTAGACAATGCTATGTACGTAATATATTAATCAGTGTAAGTGTCAAAAGTTATTATCACTGCTGTGGAGGAACAACTGATGAATTTTTGACATTTTGTAAATTGGTGATGTATTCAGAATGGGTAGGTAGTTAAGATTCTGAAACTGTCATTTCCTCCAAGTCATTTTTATATAACAGCCTGCTCCAGCTGCAAAAAGCCAAAAGTACAACTTAACACCTTCAATGTATGTTGAGAAGATGGGAATGTGAAAAAAGTCTGCTATTTGCATAACACCTTTCATGTCCAAAGGACTTCACAGCCAAAGAAATATTTTTGAAGTGCAGTCACTTGTAGGAAACACAGCACACAATAATCACATAGTGACCAAATATTCCTCCACACTAATGTTGTAGGAAATAAATATTAGCCAGAGGGCTGGAGTTAACTCCTCTGCTCTCCAATTCCAAAACCATCCCACATGAGCTCACATGAGAGGTGACATCTCTAACAAAGCAGGTACTCGAAAACAAAAAGCAAAAAAATGAAGATGCTGGAAATCTGAAATAGTCAGAAACTGCTGGAAACACTCAGCAGGTCAGGCTGCATCTGTGCAGAGAGAAATGGAGTTAATGTTTCAGTTTTGTGAACCTTCATCAGAATTAGGAAAAGTTAGGAAGTTGCAGAGTTGGGATGTGGGGAGAACAAAGAGGATGTTTGACAATAGACGGAAGACCAAGAGATTCTGAGTAACGTAGATGGTGCTGATGCCACCTGAGAGAGTGATGAAGACTTATTAATTGATCTGCCTGGATCTCACTTGGTATGGAAAGTCATCCTGTTAAAGGTCAAGTTCCTGAAATGGCACTTGAATCCAGAAAAGATGACAACATTATTAAGAAAAGTCACCTGAATTAGATTCGTTATTTGAGGCCAGGTCTTTCATGCTTGCAAATGGAACCAGTGTTGCTGGTTGAGAAGCTCTTGTGGAACCCACTATTTAAGATGACCATGAATTCTTTTCTAATGGACCAAACGTTTCAGATAAGGTCTTCTGCTTTCTTTGGGGTGGTCTGATTACTCTGATGCTCCCCCTGGTGTCTACCCCAATGTTAACAAATCTGATCATCCAGTAGAGGTATCGTGTACCCACTCCTGTGTCTGTCTCTCTACTCCCAGTGAAAGGTTATCAGAATTAGTCCCACTACTTAAAGCACGGGGTCCACTGAGGACCAACCTTTTAATAGTTCATGCCATGGTGGGAAGATCATTCAGGTGAGTTGACCCTTCCCAAGCAACTCCTATGATCATAAGTAGAGTGAGTTCCAGGCTTTTAGTGTGTTGCTTTGCTTAACACACAAAAAGCCTGGAACTCACTCTATTTATCTGGACAAATCCTTACAATATTGTTACTATCAAAAATTCTGTCCATGTAACATCAGAAGAAAATGATGTGGGTCTCTGCAATGAAGGTATTTTAGACATATTTCTAAATGTCTTAGAATTTATAAACTCTGGGCTTCTGCAGAGATGAAAATGGATGCCATGTTTAAGTACAGTTCTGAGAATGGTTGTGCATTTCATTTTTTTCCCTCTGCTTTCCAGAAATAAACATACATTTACCTACTAGATATCTCCTTTAAATATACATAGTTGATAAATACTTTAGTCAACCAAATGATTGTAGAAAGGCAGAACTTAGAGCACAAGCATCCTCCTTTTGGTGACCTATGGAGCCTGAATGAAGCAAGAGCTGAGCAAGACTGTAAAACTAACCTTTAGAATAATGTGTCAGCAAGACTGTTCTCTGCAATGAGATAAGAGGCTTTTGAAGTAGACTGCTAACTGGGCGATATGTAATTATACAAGCACCCCAGGGTTTACTACTGCAAAGGCCTTGGAAGCAGAAATGGTGAGGGAGATGCATGTCATTGTAGAGAGTACTTCTTCTAATGAAATGTAATGTGGTATGAAAGTTAAGAAGGAAGTAGCATTTACACAGTTGTGATAAAGTCATTGACCTGAAATAGTAACTGTTTCTCACTCCGCAGATGCTGCCTGCCCTGCTGAGTACCTACAGCATTTTCAGTTTTAATAATATCTTTAATGAAAGGTTTTATATTGTGCTACTACTCTCACATTTTCAGGATATCGGACAGAACCTTACAGATAGTGAAGCAGTTTTGATTGATAGGCTTTTGGATGTTGAGGGAATCAAGGGATATGGGGTTAGTATAAGGTAATGGGTGGGAAGTTCAAGGGAGACGTCAGAGGGAGGTTTTTCACCCATAGAGTGGTTGGTGCATGGAATGTGCTGCCAGGGGTGGTGGTGGAGGCTGATACGTTGGGCAAGTTCAAGAGATTGTTAGATAAGCATATGGAGGAATTTAAGATAGAGGGATATATGGGAGGAAGGGGTTAGATAGTCTTAGGAGTGGTTTGAAGGTCGGCACAACATGGTGGGCTGAAGGGCCTGTATTGTGCTGTATTGTTCTATGGTATTGGAAAATGGCACTGAGGTTACAAGACGAACCAGGAATAGCTTACCAAATAGCTGAGCAGGCCTGAAGACCAACTAGTCCGGTCCTGCTTCTGATATTCTGACTCAGTAGAGGCTCAGCAGGACATAGTATAAGAGGAAAGAACAAAAGCCGAAGTTCTGTACGCTTCCCAGAGGATCAGATCATATTTCCTTGTGTCCTCTTTTAGCTCCACTCTTTAGGAGATTGTACATGATGTTGTGAGATTAAATTAACTCCACGTGCAATCCACAAACCAAACTGGTCATCCATCTGAAATGTTACATTCTTGGAAGTGAGTTTTGCAGTGCATTATTTATTAATTTATAGAATGTTGCTCCATAAAACATTCTGGGCGTTAAAGTGGAAATGAACTTTATCCTGTCCTAGGTCTTCAGTTGTGTATTTGTCTGGACTCCAAAAAGGTTGTTCTGTTTATCCACTGTAGAACTGGCCAAATTTCAGTATTTCGCCTGACACTGCAGATTATGTGTTTGCAGCTGTCCTCCCAGTAAGCCAGGATATTTGCATTCGCTTTTAAGACATTTCTACCATTTTACAGACTCCACAGTTGGCTTAACGGCTCTTTCCATTATATATACATTAATTTAATGGCCATAAAACCACTTGAAAAACACAAAATGATCATTATTGCTGGCATGTTACAGTTGGCTATGTTTTAAACTCAACCCTAATGAAAATTTCCTTCACAACATCACATGCCCCTCGGCTGGAGGACAAAAGCACCATTATCAGAAGGTTAGAATCAGCAGGAGAGCAGATCCAGCATGATGGGTGCATCCATTTCCCTCTAGTGGTGTAGATGCAACAGATGCATCTGTATTCTTAGCACTGTCAGATTCGCAGACAGGCTAACATACTGTAAAATCTTTCAAAGTTAAGATCTAAAGCATAATTCTGAATGTTCATAAATCACAGAAAAGCATTGTAGATTTGTTACCTCATTGTAGATTTGTTTAATTAAGGCAGCAAAAACAACTAAATCTGAAGAGCAAAAAGACGCAGTCATCACAATCTTGTTCCTTTCAATTACTTTTACTCTGAATGCTTCCATTTTACAGTGAGCAGCACCATCTGCAGCAATAAAGCAAAGCTTCATGTGGATGTTAACAAAGAACATTGAACAGAGCCTTGCAATAAATCAGAATATGTTCTTGGCATATATTAAAATAACTTTTTAAAAGGAAGATTATTTTGGCTGATGATCAGAAGTCCTGAAATATTTTACACAATCAGTCCAAAAAGTGACATAATGCATTCAAAAATATGTGTGATATTTAATCTCAAATATAGCAGACATTAGAGTACAACTTCTTGCAAGAGAGATTTTAAAAGGGCCGGCATGAAATGGGATATTATGATGGTGACAGAAAAAATGGCTAATTACTTGCATTATGTACTGAAGACTGGAAGGAACACTTCTGTTTGAGCTTGGGATGTTCTCAGTAGTTGTTGCTCCAGTTCTTAGTAGAATGCACTTAATATGGTAAGATTAAATAAACTCTGTTTGTCAGCCACAAATTGAAAATTCATTATGGGAGGTACACAAAAGGAAAATGATCCAATTGTCAACCATTTGTTGATAACAATGAGTGGAAGGTCAGTGGCTGGATCATTGCACGAATGTGACTTCTTCATAATTGACTAAGAGTGAGAAAGAAATTTCCAAGAATGTTAATTGAAGCTTGCATTTATATTGCAACTTTCACAACCTCAGGATGCCCAAGTGTGCTTTCTTAAGTACTTCCAATATGTAGAAAATAAGGCAGTTAATCTGTGATCAATAATATCATACAATCGTTTGTGTGAAAATGATAACCTTTGTAGAAATTCCAATTGAAATCTAAATGTTGGCATAGGGGGAGAATTTACCTGGCCATCTGCAAATTAGTACCTTTCACAAGCAAGGGGTTTAACCTCATAAGAAAGATAGGCCCTCATTCAGTACTGCAAGGGGGTATCAACCCAGAATTTATGAAGATGAATGTACTACTTATTTTTGTATTTTACATGTGATGGGTTGGAATTACTGTACAGTCCACAACTACCTGTCCATTTGCTTAAGTTGCATGCACACTATTTAGACAATAGAGACAGCAGCTGAAGAAGAGCAAGCTAGTCTCTCGGTCCAGGTGAAGGATCTTGACCCAAAATGTCAACTATCCATTTCCCTCCACAGATGTTGCCTGACCCACTGAGTTCCTCCAGCAATTTGTATTTTTTTTGCTCCAGATTCCAGCATCTGCAGTCTCTTGTGTCTCCAAGCAGCTGCTGCTAGGTCCAGAGCGAAATATTTGTTGTTTGTAAACGTCTTCCTCAGTCAGGTCAGCATGGATACAGAGAGGAGCTGGACCTCCAAGAAGCAGACAGTATTTCCCCTCTGCCAAATTAGGCTAGTACAAAGAACTGCTCAGTGTATGGCTGATTACTAGCTAGTGGTCATTGATGTGCAAATGATGTTTATATTGCTAAGTAACACCTAAAATATTGATTAACTGCAATTGTTCCTCTTTATGAAGGTAACAGGTGTAAAAGCCTTGATGATCATGACAATCATTTACAATATCTTGGGAAAATTGCTTGCTCATAAAAGTTTGGGACCCTCTGCTATAGCTGCTTCGTTTCCACCAAGAGACTGATGAATTTGCACCTGTAAACCAACATGACAAGAATAATTTTCTTGATCCCTATCTAAGCAATAGACTTTCACATGCAGCAAATGATCCCAGCAGTAACCTTGCTGACTGTGCGTGAAGCCCTGCCGATAGTGTGAGGGTTAAAATATATATAACACAGTATGCTTTATCAATTTCCTGTGGAGTGGATTTTGCAATTCCCACATTTCAATTTAAATCAATTAGTAGAAGATACAGCCTTTAGTTGCTGAAGTATCTGATACTGATGACTTATGCAAAGAGATATGCTGAGTCAGTTGTGTTGAGTATCCAATAATAATGGAGCTTCCATTAAATAAATCTGCTTGGGAAAACCTGCCATTTTCTGGGCAGCCATTAACACTGTAAGTCTTGAAAATAACATGCTCCAATTAATGCTAGAAGTCAAGTGAAGTTATATTACATAGAACGATAGAACAATACAGCACAATACAGACTCTTCGGCTCACCATGTTGTGCCAACCTTTACACCATGCCTAAGACTATCTAACCCCTTCCTCCCACATATGCCCCTATTCGAAATTCCTCCATATGCTTATCTAACAATCTCTTGAACTTGACCAACGTATCTGCCTCCACCACTACCCTAGGCAGCACATTCCATGCATCAACCACTCTCTGGGTGAAAAACCTCCCTCTGATATCTCCCTTGAACTTCCCACCCATTACTTTAAAGCCATGCCCTGTTGTATTGAGCATTGGTGCCCTGGGAAAGAGGCGCAGGCTGTCTACTCTATCTATTCCTCTTAATATTTTATATACCTCTATCATGTCTCGCCTCATCCTTCTTCTTTCCAAAGAGTAAAGCCCTAGCTCCCTTAGTCTCTCCTCATAATTCATACTCTCCAATCCAGGCAGCATCCTGGTAAATCTCCTCTGCACCCTTTCCAACGCTTCCACATCCTTCCTATAATGAGGCAACCAGAACTGGACACAGTACTCCAAGTGTGGTCTTACCAGAGTTTTGTAGAGCTGCATCATTACCTCGCGGCTCTTAAACTCGATCCCATGACTTATGAAAGCTAACATCCCATAAGCTTTCTTAACTACCCTATCCACCTGTGAGGCAACTTTCAATGATCTGTGGATATGAACCCCCAGATCCCTCTGCTCCTCCACACTACCCAGAATCCTGCCATTAACCTTGTACTCCGCCTTGGAGTTTGTCCTTCCAAAGTGTACCACCTCACACTTCTCCGGATTGAACTCCATCTGCCACTTGTCAGCCCAGCTCTGCATCCTATCAATATCCCTCTGCAAGCTTCAACAGTCCTTCACACTATCCACAACACCACCTACCTATTGGTCAGGTAGAATAGACCAATTTTTACACAACTTGACTGACTTGATTTCCTAAACAAAAATGGTAAATAGAGTTGGAGCAGTGTCTTAAAGCTTCTCCATGGAATGGAAAGGCAGGACACTGATATCAGAAAACTTTGTTTTTACTATAATGTTATTCCCATTTACAAGCTTCCAGTTGGTAACAACATGTAAATATTTCATTTCCTGGCACAACTGTACCTCAGTAATGTTATGGCAGCATAGATTGAAAACTGTCCGTTTTCAGAGAAAACAAATTGTTGGAAAAGATGGGTCCTTTTCAGGCTGGAAGTATGTAAGTAGTGGAGTTCCTCAGGGATCAGTTCTTGGCCCTCCATTGTTTACAATTTACATTAATTACCTGGAAGAGGGAATGAAATGTAAGGTTTCCAAGTTTGACAATGATATGCAAATAGGTGGAAGGGCAAATTGTGATGAGGACATTGTAATTCTACAATGGGATATAGCTAGATTGAGATATATGGTGAAAACCTGGAAAATGGAGTTTAATGTGAGGAAGTGTGAGGTCATGAACTTCAGTAAGAGGATTCAAAAGCTGGATTATTATTGAAATGGAGAGGGACTGTGAATGAATGAAGTTCAGAGGAAACTAAGTGTTCTATAGTGCATGAACTGCTAAAATTTAGCAGGCAAGTCCAACAAGTAGTAAAGAAAGCAACACACACAAAATGCTGGAGAAATGAGGGGAATTGAACAGTCGCCGTTTCGGGCTGAGACCCTTCATCAGGACTGGAAAGAAAGAGGGCAGGAGCCAGAATAAACGGGTGGGAGGAGGGGGAGGAGTTAAGAAAGCAAATAGCATTTCAGTCTTAATTGCTTTTTTGGAGTTTAGGAGGGAATTTTTGTTAGTTGTACATGGTGTAGGTGAGGCCACACCATGTAATACCACACACAGTTTTGGTCCTGTTACTTAAAAAAGGTATATAGCAGCATTGGAGGCAGTCCAAAGGAGATTCACCAGGCTAATTCTTGGGATGTGAGGAATTCCAGGCGAGACAGTTTGAGCTTCTATTTCTTGGAGTTTAGAAGAATGAGGGGTGGTCTTATTCAAACATACAAGGTTCTAAGAGGACTTGACAGGGTAGATGTTGAGATTCTCTCCATAGTGGGCCAGTCAGAAATAAGGGGCCATAACTACAAAATAATGGGCCAGTCATTTAAAACTGAGCTGTGTCGAAATTTTGACTTTGTCAGGCACAGAAATATTGTCCCTCTGCATTTCAGAGCTCTGCAATTTCCCATTTAAACAATATGTCTTTTTTTACTGTCAGACGAACATATCTTCCTATATTATACACCACTTTCCAGATCTTTGTCCACCCACAAATAACCTCTCTCTCTCTTTAACCTTTTCATACCCTCTTCACAGCTTACACTCCCACCTATTTTTTGTGTCATCAGAAAATTGAATCCTTTTGTTCACTTCATCCAAGTCATGTGCATAAACTGTATAAAATTGATGCTCCCGCACCATTCAATGATTTCAAGCCAGGTTCTCCCAGCTATCAGTGGGAATAATGAATTTCTTGATTAGCTGACATATTTCTGTGATGGGCCTATTGTGGACAACCTTGAGGCTTGCATTCCATATGTTTCAGCCAGTGATGTCTATGGTGCCCAACATTGGATAAATTGAAAACTGGAGTTTTCCATTGCTCCCAAGTAACTCCAAGGATTTTCTTAGACAGATAAGGTCCAAGCCCTTCAGTTTCCACCCATGCTTGGAATATACGAACCATTCGCAAGGATCCAAGGATACTGAGCACGAAGCCTAACATACACCTTCACTTTCAGGGTTGGCAGCTTGTTAGCTCAGACCTGAGTTAAATTTCCCACAGATGACAGAGACTGCAGAATTTCATGTCATATTTTCTATCCAGGCTGGATGAACCGGTAAGAACTGAGCCAAGATAGTGGAAGTGATCCACGTTGACTAGATCTTTTCTACTCATGGAGATTTGGGGTGAGACGTTGGAGCACTGTGATTTTGTAACTGATTTCTCGATGCTGATTTCTCAGTTGTAGTTGCAGTTTGCTTTATCCATTTTACTTTTGTATAATAGTGTGTGCATCTTTCAGATCCTGAGATGTGTGGCTTTCTTTCCCAGTGGGCCAGAATTTGCTAGTGGATCATAGTTTAGGAGTCCTTAATCCAAACTCGTATCAAAATACAGCTCAAAGCAGTCATGCATAGTTAGCGGGTGTACCTTTTGGATAAATTCCATCCACACCCTCAGGTAAATGTAAAATACACATAATGCAATTCAAAAAAAAAGGTTCTGGCCAACATTTATCCCTCAAGCAACACCATGAAAACAGATTGTTCATCCATTTTTCTCAATGCATTTTATGGAACTATGTTGTGTATAATTTGGCTGGCATAATTGTCCAATGTAACAACAAGGATTACATTCTAAAGGCACTTAATTAGGTGTAAATTGTTTAGCCATGTCCTGGGAACTTAAGAAGTTGGTTAAGAAATGCAAGCTCTTTATTTGCTTTCCACAGTTCAAATTCTATTAATTTCTGTACTGTTCTGAGATCTAACAACCTAACTTCCCCAAGGACAAAACAGTTTCAGTGGTTGCAGAATGAACTTTAATCAGCTATAAATTATAATAAGCTTCAAGTTGTGAAGTTGTTGTAATTGCTAAATTTAAAATTGCATTAACAATAATTTTGACAGGGAATTTTTTTTGTTACATTTCCTGCTGCCACTTGTTTTTCTTTTTATTATTAAACACAAGGCTAATATTGTTAAAAACAGATTCTAATAAATGAAAAGTAAAAATCTGCTGGCACTCTGAAATAAAAATATAAATATTTAGATCTAAGTTTTTAATGCAAAACTTATTGTCCTATTTTTCCAGTTCTGATGAAGAGTCATCAACCAGAAATATTAACTCTGTTCTTCTCTCCACAGATGCTGCTTGGCTTGAAGATTCTAATAAATGCTTTTCCCACAGAGCACTGGAAATTAGTTGGATTTCCAACATATACTGAAACCTATCATCATCCTTCAATCTTCAGACTATGACAAAAAAAGTACAGAATGAAAAGGAATGCATTGTGAATGATAAAAAGGGAGAAAGAGAATTAGTAGGAATATAGAAAAAAAAACCAAAGAATTGTGTGGAGTAGCAATTAAAAAATCACATGGAAATGTGTTGCAAACTAATAGAAAAAAAATGTATTTACAAAGTCCCTTCTGGGGCATGCTAATGCACTTTGTAGAGTACTTTTAAATGTGGCCACTTGTACTGTAGATATGGTAGTCAATTTGCACACAGCAGGCTTCTACAATAAGTACTGAGACAGTAAACAGATCCAGGTCCTCTCCAGATTATGACAGAGTTCCGTTCTGTATCCCAAAAAATTCGCAAGTTGGAACTACAGCCGTGAACCCTAGTTCCTACACGGCAGAAGATGCCTGCAGACCCACAGCAGCTGGAAAGTCCATCCCGCTGGTCTCTCAAACAGTTGTTCGTATGTACAGGATGTACATAAGTCAGGCGTTTGTAAGCTAGGGAGGACCTGTAACCAATTTTGGTGATGTTGACTGAGGGATGAATGTTGGACCTGACACCAGGAATGCTATTCCTGCTCTTCTTAAAAGTAATGGCATGGGATTTTTCATGTTCATCTGGGTGAGTGGATGGAGTCCCAGTTTAACATTTCCTTCAAAATTTATGACTTCTAACAGAGCAAATCTCTGTGTGCTGTTTCAGCCTTGAATAATCTGACTCAGAGACAACAGTAAAGTATTTGACAAGGTCTCACATGGTAGGCTAGTCCAGTAGGTTAAGGCACATGGGATCCAAGGTGAGCTGGCTAATTGGATCCAAAATTAGGAGGGAGAGAATTGTGGTGGCAGGCTGTTTCTCTGACTCTCTGTAACTATCAGTGTACTGAAGAGATCAGTGTTGGGACCTTTACTGATTGTTTTAGATATATTAATGACTTGGATGTGAATGTAGGAGGGATGATAAGTAAATTAGCAGATGACACAAAAGGTGTAAGGTGATGCATTTTAGGAAGTTGACTAGGGGGTAAGATGTATACAATAAATGGTAAGACACTAAGTAATGTTGATGAACAGAGAGACCGAGGGGTCCAGACCCTGAAAGTGGCAACACAGGTAGATAGGGTGGTGAGGAAGGCATGTTTGCCTTCATAGGTCGACACATGAAATATAAGAATTATGTTAAATGTTACAAAACACTGGTTCGGTTGCACTCGGAATACTGTGTGCAGTTCTGGTCACCATATTCCAGGAAGGATGTGATTGCACTGGAGAGAGTGCAGAGGAGATTCACCAGGATGTTACCTGGATTGGAGGACTTTAGTTGTGGGGAGAGATTGAATAGGCTGGGCTTGTTTTCCCTGGAGCAAAGGAGGCTGAGAAGTGAGCTAATAAAATATATAAGATAATGAGGGGCATAAATAGGATAGTCAATATTTTCTTTCCTATGGTTGGGATATCAAAAAGGCATAGGTTTCAGGTGAGATGTAAGAGTTTTAAAGGGAATCTGAGGAGTAAGGTCTTTACACAGAGAGTGGTTGATATCTGGAATGCACTGCCAGGGGAATGGTGGAATCAGATACAATTACTATGTTTAAGAGGCATTCAGACAGACAGTTAAATAGACAAAGCATATAAGAATATGGTCCTAATGCAGGCAAATGGGATTAGTGCTGGTGGGGAAAAGGTCAGCATGGATGTGGTGGGCCGCAAGACCCATTTCTATGCTGTACAGCTCTATTATTCCCTAATAATAGTGTTGATAAGTGGTTTACAACTGCCACTGTAGCTGTACAAGCCAGGGATTATTACTAAACCACATACCAACCTTTGAGTTAGATCAAAGAGAAGATACCAGATGATATGCAGGAACAGAAGACCATGTTAGGAAAATGTTTGAAGGAATTTCTGAAACCCTATACGTATAGGGTTTTCATGCCAATGTCATGCCATTTTCATGCCAATGTCATTAGAGATTCTTGTTTCACACAAAATTAAATCTGCAGGATTTTTAATCTAGTGATTTTGACGCATGGAATTCCTTCCATATCTAAATTCATATTGCATCAATAGTTCTTTTTACAAATTACAGCGAGGTAATGAATGCTCACCATTATTTAAGAAAAAGTAGAAAGCAGCTTCCAGCAACAGTGTATGTCCAGTTAAAGGCAGATATCACAGAGTTTTTTGTCCAAGATGACCTGCTGTAGCAATATTTCAGAAAGACATGGGATTCAGATATACATATGCCAGAGTGAATTTAGAGCATTCATATGACATATCCATTAAATCCTCAACAAAATTGTTAGAGCTGATCCATTCTGTGAAAACCTTAATGTTGTGCCTTACATAGCACTAAGAAGAAACTTGTCAACAATGACTTTAACAATCTGTCTTTTGGAGTGTGATGGGAGTGCTGTGGTTAATTACAGGATTAGCAGCCAGAGTTCAGGACCACTGATCCAGAGACATGAGTTTAAATCACACAACAAATAATTAAAATAATCTGGTATTAAAACAAAGGATCAGTAATGGCAACAATGAAACTCCTGGATTGTTATGAAGACCCATTTGATTCACTAATGTTATTTAAGGAAGGAAATCTGCTATCCTTCCATGATCTACCCCTACATGTGACTCCAGACCCAGTGATGTGGTTGATGCTTTACTGCCTCTTTGGTTCAGGGGCAATGAGGGATGGACAATAAATCCCAGCATTTCCCACACCCCATGAACAAGTAAAAAACTCTCCATGTCCTTTAGCTCCCTTGTTTACATCAGCCATCTACACTCTCCCATTAATTTGCTCTCAATATATTTGAATTAAATGTTCACCGTGGCTGACACTGGTTCAAAGATAGTGTAGCAGTTAGCATAACGCTTTACAGCGCCAGCTAACGGGTTCAATTCCAGCCACTGTCTGTAAGGAATTTGTACGTTCTCCCCGTGTCTGTGTGGGTTTCCTCCCACATTCCAAAAACGCACAGGTTAGGAAGTTGTGGGCATGCTACGTTGGTGCCGGAAGCATGTTGATACTTGTGGGCTGCCCCCCAGAACATTCTATGCAAAGGGTGCATTTCACTGTGTGTTTCCATGTACATGTGACTAATGAAGCAATCTTATGATGATCATGCCACTCTGATGACTGAGTTACACATTGTACCTTAATCTGTTTATATGGGCCCCAGATCTCCTGCAGTGACCTGGTCCTCCTCTTCATCACAGACTGCCCGTAGAAAGTCTTTGGACGATCAAAAACACTGTAGATGCCGGAAACCTAAAAGAAAAACAGAAACAAAGTGTCTGTGGACAAGCCCTCTGCCCTGGGGGCGCTCCTTCAGTCCAATCTCCAGTACCGCTGGGCGCCCTGGGCGTGGCGCTGTGGCCCACACTTCCTGGTTAGTCCCCTCTTGCCTATGCTCGAGCCTCTTTGTCTGTTGGGCGACGTGACGCAGTGGGCGAGTGGGCGGGGCTGGTGCGGGAGCGGCGGCGGCAGGTCCCGGGTCGGCGAGCGGAGCCGCGATGGGAATGTGTCTGCCCTGTCTGGGGGGCGCGGCGGAGGATGTGGTGCAGACGCCTGATCCGGTGAGTGGCCGAGGGGCGGCTGGAGGGGGTGGGGGTGGGTACAGTGGGGGTGTGGGTGAGGGCGGGGGTGGGTACAGTGTGGGTGGGGGTGGCTACAGTGGGAGTGTGGGTGGGGGCTGGGGTGGGTACGGTGGGGGTGGGTACAGTGGGGGTGTGGGTGGGGGTGGGTACAGTGGGGGTGGGTACAGTGGGAGTGTGGGCGGGGGCTGGTACAGTGGGGGTGTGGGTGGGGGTGGGTACAGTGGGGGTGGGTACAGTGGGAGTGTGGGCGGGGGTGGGTACGGTGGGAGTGTGGGTGGGGGCTGGGGTGGGTACGGTGGGGGTGGGTACAGTGGGGGTGTGGGTGGGGGTGGGTACAGTGGGGGTGGGTACAGTGGGAGTGTGGGCGGGGGCTGGTACAGTGGGGGTGTGGGTGGGGGTGGGTACAGTGGGGGTGGGTACAGTGGGAGTGTGGGCGGGGGTGGGTACGGTGGGAGTGTGGGTGGGGGCTGGGGTGGGTACGGTGGGGGTGGGTACAGTGGGGGTGTGGGTGGGGGTGGGTACAGTGGGGGTGTGTGAGGGTGGGGGTGGGTACAGTGGGGGTGGGTACAGTGCGAGTGTGGGTGTGGGCGGGGGTGGGTACAGTGTGGGCGGGGGTGGGTACAGTGGGGGTGTGGGTGAGGGCGGGGGTGGGTACAGTGGGGGTGGGGGTGGGTACAGTGTGGGTGGGGGTGGCTACAGTGGGGGTGGGGGTGGGTACAGTGGGGGTGGGTACAGTGGGAGTGTGGGTGAGGGCGGGGGTGGGTACAGTGGGGATGTGGGAGAGTGGGGCCATCTGGCAACGTGGTTACAAGAGCGTGTGTGGTGGTGGGTGTGGGTGTCTGGTACAGAGTTTGGGATAGGGTTACAGTGTGTGGGGGGAGAGTGGGGGTGTCTGGGGTGGGGCTTCTGTGTGTGGAGGGGCGTCTGACGGGGGAGTGGGTGGGGCTGTAGTGTGTGGAGTGTCTGACAGGGGAGTGGGTGGGGCTACAGTGTGTGGAGGGAGGTGGGAGAGTTGGCGCATCCGGGGACAGGGTGGGAAGTGGGTAGCGGTGCAGAGTGTGTATGGGGGGTGTCTGGTGACAGGACGGGGAGTGGGTGGGGGTACAGCGTGTGTGGAGGGAGAGTAGGACATCTGGTGAGGGGGGAGTGGGTGAGAGTATAGTGTGTGGGTGGGGATGTGTGAGAGTGGGGGTATTTGGTGACAGGGTGTGGGGGAGGTGAGAGAGTGGGTCTGTCTGGTGACCCGGTTACAGTGCGTGTGTGTGGGGGGGGTGGGGGGGAGTGGGTGAGGCTGCAGAGTGTGGGGAAAGAGTGGGGGTGTCTGGTGACGGGTACTGTGTGTGAGGGGGGAGAGAGAGTGGGGTGTCTGGTGATAGGGTCGTTTGGGGGTTGTGGGGTAGGGAGGTCGTGGGGGCACCTGGTGAAGGGATAGGAAGGGGGTGGGTGGTACAGTGTATGGGGGAGTGGGTGTGTACACAGTGGTTGGGTGGACAAAATTTGATGGGAGAGAGTGGGTGTGACCTGGACTGGGGGGGGGGAGCGGGGGGGGGTGTGGGTGAAGAAAGAGTGACTGAGGGTGTCTGGTGCATGGGGGAGTGAGAGAATTGGGGGTGTCTGGTGAAAGGGATGAGGAGGAGGATAGTGGGAGAGGGGCAAAGGGGTACAGAGTTGAGTGGGGGGAGAGATATCTGTGACAGGGCCGGGGTTCGTGGTTTAGTGGGAGAGAGGTGGGGAAGCCTGGTGAGAGAGGTTGAGTGGTGGGGGGTGAGGTGAGGGGGTGGATAGTGAGACTGCCTTGGAGAGAGGGGGTAGGGTGGAGATTGGGAACAGGGAGATGTTGGATGTGAAGGGGTGGGGGGGGCACAGAATGAAAGTGCCTGGAGAGAGTTGGGGGAGGGGGAGAAAAGGGGAGTGGGACTGGCTACAGGGTGAGGAGAGGAGCAGGAGCGGCTACGGGAAGAGGTTGGGTGGGGAGTGAGGGGAGAAGAGAATGGGCGTATCTGGGGAGAGAGGTTGGGGGGGAATAGGAGGGGAGAATGTGAGTTGCATGAAGGGAGAGGTTCAGGGAGGTGGTAGTGAGGGGCAGAGTGGGTCTGCTAGGGAGTTTTGGGAGGCTTTACATGGTTGCTTGGGGGGGTGGGGTTATGGGGTTTGGATGTCAGTACTGGGGAAAGGGACAGGTGGGATTGGGGAGAGGGCTGAGGGGATGGGTGGAGGATTTTTGGTTGCTCTGCAGGAGTGTGAGACGTTCAGAGGCTTTGGAATTTTGGGGCAGAGTAATGGTTGTGGAAGGATTGGGTGAGTGCTTGGCACAGTGGTGCTGGGTGGATATGTGGTGCAGGATTTATTCCCTTTCTGTTTACAGCCACTTGTCTATTATTGGATTTGAGTGCCACATATTTGTGCCAATAAAAACATGCCCGTTGTGCATTGGTCCATGACCTGCACCTATCAGTAAATACCCCAATCCCATGAGATTTGCTTTGCAGGATACCAGTTTACTCCAGGGCTTCAGGCTGACATGTTTTTAGAATCCAGATGCCCATGTGTGCATCATTTATTATCTAATGGTTCTAAGTAACTCGGGTAGCATTTCACAATAAAACAATCTTGCTTGGCTTAGCAAATCTGTTGACATGGTGGAGGATCTGTAAAAATTGTAATTGTTTTTTACCCTCAATGACTCGAGATCTGTAGGTTGTATGAATTAGCATATGGTTAAAAAGCATAGAACAGGACTAGCTGATTTTTGCAAAACCCAGTCCAATAACAGTAAAAGTGTCAGCATTTACCACATCTTGAAACTGATCTGTTCTTGGTGTACATATGTGTGCAAATAAATGAGATGTTGCTGTCAGAGATTCACTGCTTCAAAGTGTTAAATCCCTAGCTGTGAATCATGCATAATTCCTCTTATCATGCTGTGTGCTACATGGAACACGAATCTTAATTCATTTAAATGCTGAGACTGACATTTTAAATATAGTATGCAAAACATAGCTTTGCAGTTCAACAAAAATACAAAATATTCCTGTCAGTCAGTTGAAGTTTGCAATCCAATTTTGAGGTTCATAAAAATTATTGGTGGAACTAAAATATCAACTAATTTAGTAACCGGAGTAGGGAGAAAAATAGTCCATTCAGCCCTTCTGAGCCTGCTCCACTAGTCAATATGGAAGACACAAAATGGAGGTGATTGATAAAAGAACCAAAAGTAACATGAGGAAAGACTTTGATCTGGAATCCACTGCCAGGGGTAATCGTAAAGGCAGATTTAATGATAATATTCAGAATTAAAAACAGCTGGATAACTCTTCTTTAAAAAAAAATGCAATCTTCTGGGGTGAGAGCAAGGGAATGGAACTAGGTGAATTGCTGTTGCGTGGAGTTGATAGGGAATTGACAGGTCTAATAGCGGCTTCCTGAGTTGCAATCATTCTGTAATTTTATGCTTAGCAACTTCCCAGTATTGTATGCTGCGTTTTCACATGCTAATGTTGATTAGAAATTAACTCCTATATTTCAATAAAATCCAAAAACACTGACCTGTTTAAGGAGACTAAGCAGTGGGTGTATTAATGGAGAATGCTTCACAATGTAATCAGATGAGATGTAGTAGTTTATGGATTTAAGATTAATCAAAATCAGGTTTATTATCACTGACATACATTGTGAAATTTGTTTTGCGGCAGCAGTACAGTGCAAAACATAAAAATTACTAAGTGACCAAAAATAAATAATTGGTCTTGGTGGACGAGCAAAGACTTGATTCAGAGGAATCAATGTAATCAGAGCATTCTGATTGAGCCATGATAATTGGCTTTGGCTCAGTCATATTGAGTTTCTCTTCCAGAAAATGTGTACTCCTAGAATTGTTGTTTCTGTGGTGTAAATTGTCAAGTAATTCTTAAGTGTTTCTTGTCACCAGAAATAAATTCGTGTTTGCTAAAAACTGATTTTAAAACTAGAATTTGACAATAAAGTTTAATGTTCTATAGATGACAAAAGCCATTATTCACAGTACATTTCTTTGCAGCTGTTTGTGAGGGACTTTGTTTGTATTAAAGCCTGATGTATTTGGTTAGTGTGTACTGGAAATTTTTTTAGCTAGCCCGGAAAAATTCTGTAGATGCTGAATCTGGAAAATAGAAATTGCTGGAAATACACAGCAAGCTAGGTTGTGTCTGCAGAGAAACATATCCCTCGATGCTTTGTGTCAAAGATTTTTCACTGGATCTGATGAGAGCATCTGTCGTTTCAGATGCTATCAAAAACCCACTTTCTCTTCATGCAACAAATTTAATGCTTTTAGAGTTGGTAAACATCTGAAATTTGTGTCAATTGAGTGATTATCAGTGGATATGTTAGTGAAAACTTCAAAGCATTTATAACTCGTGCAAGAAGGAATCCTTAACAGAGCTTCAGGACTTCTGTCTTGATATGTGAATGTGCAAACCACCATTTATGATCAATTGTGCTCTCATTAGAAGTGTAAAATCTGGTCCCTTGCATTAAAGGTTTTGTATTTGTCCATTGAATCTCATGTTTGTTTTGGATCTAATAGCTAAATCTGCACAGTGGAATTCCTGTTATACAAGCTAAGTACAAATGGTGACAGACAGGGTGTTGGTAGATGCTTAAATAGGTGAGTTCACTGAGGAAGTAGATCAGAAAAATACCATTTAGTATTTCCACAGTTTTAAACATAGCTATGAAAGGGTGTACACACAGATACAGTTAAGGATGTGCATAAATTCTTAAAAGAAACAAAACTGGCTAAAAAGGCTTTCTAAAAAGGAACCCAGGCTATAGAATAGAGATATACCAACGGGTTATGCTTACTATAAACTTTTGAAACACTAGTTGGGTCCAAACTCGAGAGTTACCAATTCTGGGCATCCCACCTTTGGAAGAACATTGAGCTCTTGGAAAGGATGCAGATTTAGTGGAATGATGATTAGTAATCCAGGAAAACAAAATACAAGCAAGAAGTTAATGATCTGGATAGCCCTGTTTGAAGGAATGACAGAAGCGTAAAGGGGAAACTGAATGAGTAAAAGAAAAAGAATTGCAGGTTATTGGGGGATGGAAGGGAAAGTAAGACTAAATGACAGTTCTTTCAAAGGGAAATATGCCTATTCTGTTGCAAAATTTTGTTTTTGTGAATGGTCAACTATTTTGCAGGTAATACGAATTTTAATTATTTCTGTTACAGTAACAGTTAAGTTGTATTCATTAGCCTAAATCCTGTTGCTTTGTAAGCATTTATATTAATCAGGTGGATGGTTGCTAAAAATATGCACTTAAAAACAAATTGTGGATAAACTGCAGCATTATGCCTCTATCCTTTTAAAAACGTATTTATTTTGTTTTTATAACAGCCCGTGTTATTAGAAATCTAACTCTGGCTTCCCTCTGATATCACCTGGAAGTTTTTTGTGGGTAATTGTACAGTAAAGCCATCCAAATAAAGGACAAAACTTATTGTTGTAACACTTTAGTAGTTATTGAGATCAGGAAATGTAAGAATAGAATAAGGCAATGATGTAATGCAGATGAACGAGTCAGATTATGAATTCTTATTTGACGTGTTTTGATGTTGGGTAGTTATGGGTTTGAACATGAGGAATCCATGATTGACTTTTACATATTCAATAAATTATTTCCAATTTGTGCTTTTTGTCTGACATGGGAGTTCTCAATTCTTCTCCAATGAGGGCAAACCCATTTGTTAATTCATAACATAGTTTCAGGTGGGCTTGAACCAAGATTTAGGGACTTGTGGGTTGTTAGAGTTTAATCAGCTAAAATTATTTATCTCACAGGGATAGGGTAAAAGTGAGTTTCTTGCAAGCTGACTAGTTAAGGCAATCTATCCTTTTTAGAACTTTTCCTTGCATGGTTATCTGGAAGACTACCTGCACTCATTGGTTGTAATTGTACCACCATTTCATGGTCATCAGTGAGTTAATCATTGACATATCCTGAAGTAATATAGATCTATCAAGGTTGGGTGAGCATTTACAGCATCGAGTTAGATCCATTATTTCAAGCTTTAAGGCCAGGTGAAAGTAAAGGTTGTGGGTTGGGTATTGTGATCTAAAATTGACACTAGCATAATTATAATCCATACCAGCTAATATATTTTGATTTAACCACCTAGGACACAAGAAGGAAACAACTAGCAGAAGCTGCTGAGAAGCGCCAGAAAGAGGTAAGAATGCTAATTAGCATTGTTTTTCTGAAGTATTTTGACGATAATGTGGGAGAGAGTTTTCAGATATTCTGATAAATGTGGGGTGGGGCCTGCATTAAGATGGGCAATCTTTGCATAAGTTCTTTAAGACATTGGTAATTATCCTGAACATTAAAGCTGCACTAAAGAGTAAATGTGTACTAATGACAACAGATACAGTACTTGCCAAATTGAATGCATTTAGTTTTTATGAACAGCATTGTGGAATTCGGAAGTGCTAATAGCTTATTTATTTTCTACTATTGAAACTTTGACTTTGAATTGATTATTAATAATATTGGACTAAATCTTACTGATTCAAGCTCGCTGCTTGTGTACTTCCTGGATCTGAATGTGAAAGTTCAGCCTGAAGCATCTTGGACTCCCAGCAGCTTGATTTAAGTGTCCACAAATGCTGCTGAAAGCATTGATAGCTGGTGAAACCTTGTTTTCATTATTGCCATCTATAAAACCAAGTTTGTCTAATATTTTAAATGTCACTGACATTTGGAAATGCTTTAAAGTGAATTTAAAAGAATTTTTAAAACACATTGTGTTTTTTTTAATTTGCCTTTGTTTGGTATTGTTAGATTTACAGTATAATCTCAATTGATGTCAATGGGTCAGTGATCCTGCACCAGGTCTAACCTGGTATGGGTTCCAAAAGCAGAATTCTGGGGAACCTTAGCAAGATGGACCTCGCCTGCTGGATTCAAGTGAGCTGACAAATTCAGCATTTGGAATCTGCCAGGAAGTTCAGGATTTCTGTATTTAGCAACACACACACACACACACACACAATTCTCATTTAAATGGAAATTTAGGAATTGGCATAACTTATCAACGTGATCCAGTTCAATATTGACTTTGCATCTTATTATCTGCCTGCAATGCACTTTCCTGTAGCTGTGACACTTTACTCTGCACTCTCTTATTGTTTTTACCCTGTACTACCTCAATGCACTGTGTAATGAATTGATCTGTACAAACGGTATGCAAGACAAGTTTTTCACTGTACCTTGATACAAGTGACAATAATAAACCAATAGCAATAGGGGAAAATACTCTGTGTGATACTTAGTTTGCTATTTGCAAAGCCGATATGCTTGCATTTACACATCTTTCACCTACATATAAAAGATGACAATTTTTGGCTGTTTTACAAAGGGTGCAGGTATTTTTCACCAGGAACACGATTTTTCAGGTAACTTTGTTTTGGTATCATCATTACAACACACATGCTTGCTCACTTGTGAATTGAACGGTGGTGTTTTTAACTTCTGTCTTAAAACAAAATACAAAAATAGCCATTCCAGGATTTCTGAAAGATATGCATTCCTGGAAAAGGACTTGTAAATCAAAGGCTGGATGAAATGCATAATGGGTATTTTGGTACAGTGTATTAGAACACAGAATGGTATAGCATAGGAACAGGCTCTTCAGCCCACCTTGTCTGTGCTGACCATGGTGTAATCTGACTAATCCCACTTGCCTGTACTGGGGTGTATCCATCTATTTCCTGCCAGTTGATGTATCTGTCTAAATGCCTTTTAAACATTGCTATTGTATCTGCTTCTACCACCTCCCCTGTCTGCATGCTCCATGCACCTACCACTGCTTTGTTTTTTTTTAGAAAGAATCTAGCCTCTCAAATCTTGTGTAAACTTCCCCCGTTTTACCTTAAACCTATGCTGTCTAGTATTTGACATGTCCACCCTGGGGGAGAAAAGACGCTACTTTATCTATGCCTCTCAATTTTATATACTTATATTGGGTCAAAATACTTTTGGTTAGCAAAAATTAGTTTTGCAAATCAAAGGCACATATCCCAAAGTGTTAATGATGTCATGATAAAAATTTGGAATCAAACATTTGTAAATCAAGGAATTACTGTACCTTCTGAACCATTCAGTGGACAGCATCCTGGCTACTACTTCAGTGCTCTTCAGTAAACTATTTACTGGAATGTCACCCAAAACTGAATTTATATATTCTTCTAGACTAAGAATTAATGTTTCCAAATTGGGATTATTTTTACTTCAACTATCTTCTGACTGTTCTTGTTCTGAATTAATTTGCAGATCTGTGTAAGCTGATAGTTAACGGTCCAAAGTTTGTAATCTCCAGAATTGATTATGTTAGTTTCGTCAATGGCAAATGTAAATAATTCTGCATTGGGTCTCAGCAGAAGTTTAACTTCTAACTTCTAACTACTTGTACCAGTGTATCAAGCTAGATTCAATCTAGAACCAGGTTCTAACATGCAGCAATGACTTTACAAAGGTTGTGCTCATTTCATTAGCAGCTGAGTTGGCAGCTAAACATGTTCTGTAAGGGCTTTTATTTTAATATTATATGAGAAGGTAGTGATATTTCTTTGAAGATAAATATGTAATCAGTTTTATAAACTCTTGGATATGGTAGCGACAATTTTCATTTAGATCACTCCATTAATATAGAAAAAAAAACCCTGCGCTGCTTTATTGTTACCAGACAAAAGAAAATTATTGCAAGGACTGTTTGGGATATGGTATTTTTGCCTTTGAATTATAAGGCCAAATAGGTTATAGTGCCATATACTTTCAAAATATGATGTGTAATTTTAATCATGTACCAAAATGTATTTGATGAGGTTCCATAGGAGCAAGTTGAGTGAATTCAGCCTTGGGGCACATAAATCGAAAGCAAATCTTAGAGTAGATTTTAGGGGTAAGAAAACATTCTGAGTGATAAATATTAGATAAATATTTTAAAATATTTTATCATAAATATTTTAAAAATAATTATAAATATTTTAAGTGGCAGATGGATGTTATTTATTTAATGAATGCAGGGATAGATGGCTTACAAGCTTCAACAAAAATAGATATTTGAATATCTTTTTTTTCCTCCCCCATCACCCTTGATCTGCCACAAGATCATTGATAGATCTTTTTCAAGTCAAACTTGTTAAGCAGTCATTTAATGGCTTTATTAAAATGTATCAAAAAGGTGAAAGAGCAGATTACGAAGAGGTTTTCTTCCAAAGAAACTGACAAAGGACTTGAGTTCAGTCAAACAATAGCTCTAGGCATGAGTGGTGGGATGTGGGGGGGGGGGTGGGGTGGTTCATGAGGCTATTTAGTTTGCTCTGTCTCATTGGTAGCAATAATTTCAGTTACTTGGATCTGTTGTATTGGAATCCATTCTTTACACGCTACTGCTGCTGTCTCTTCCTTTTGTCCTTGGTCTCCACCCATTTTAAAATTGTTGATTCAAAGCTATTTTACTTAGAAGCTTTAAGCTTGTGCAATGCCAACAATGTTGTACCTAAAATGTGCAACATTTTCTCTCTAAAGAATGTGCACAGAGGCATTAAGAATCCGGAATCTGTGGAATGAAAGAAGAAAAAGCAGGAGAAGCTAGAATTCCTTAGTCTTGTGCCCATTTGCTTCCTCTTCCCATCTACCCAAACTCCACCACCTTTAAGGAATTAAGGTCTTTTTCCATTTTTAAACCCACTGCATTGATGCAATGTTTGAATGCAGCTGGTTGCTGCTCCGGAAAAAGACCTGGAAAGAATGTGAGGAGCAATGTACTGTGTGTATTTGGGGGCAGGAACACTTGCATGCAGCCAAAGCATTGGAAAGTGGTGGGCATGCTGTTTTTGATTTTCTAAAGTGTTGGTGGATTTCTTGTCAGCTCTCCAAAAAGTTCTGTTTATTGAATGGAGTGATTTTTAAACTTGTGAATCTTAATACATGGGTACCACGATGCATCTCTTTTTATTCAAAACTATTTTACTTGGAGGCTTTAAGTTTGTGTAATGCCAACGATGTATCTAAAATGTGGAATTTTTTTCTCTGTAAAGAATGTGCACAGAGGCATTAAGAATCCAGAATCTGTGGAACGAAAGAAGAAAAAGCAGGAGGAGCTAGAAAAACAGCAGATGAATTCCTTACCTACAGGTGGTGGTGGTGGCCTCCGGGTGAGAGAACATTCATACTACATCAATGACTGGGAATTTGCCAATTGATTCAGATAAATATTTTGGGGCAGGTATTGAATTGGGTATTGGCTTTGTTCTGTGGGCAGGTCTGGTTCTAAAACCCAGGTGTTTGTTGCCATTATCGAAAACCTGATCAAAGTTGGCCAGATTTTAGTATTAATAATGGTGATGGCAGTGCCACTCGCCATTAGACATGCATAAATGTTACACGATTGCAAGCGCAGAGCAGCTGTGGGATTAAATGTCGTTATCCCAAAATGTAATTTGTGCCACTTCACTGTTAGTTTTTCAAAACCATTAGTTTTAGCAAATGAACCTAAATTCACCATGGAAAGTCATTTAGTCATTACAAGTATTAGTGTCTTTTAATATAATTACTGTCAGTCAATCTCTATCATTGAAAATTAAATACTAGTAGTTTGTTCCATCAGGTTCTAACTGGAGAGTATAAAAATGTTAAAAGGAGCACCCTACCTCTCAATCCAGCCTTTCTTTACTTTCCTGTATCTAATTCAAAACTGAATTCACCTGTTCTAATGTACATTCCTTGACATCCTTTTTCTGTTTATTTCTTAATCCTTTAGCCTGGTTAAGAAGGTACGTACACAGTTGATTGCGTCATCCACTTGGGGCTGTGACCAGTTTCCTCCACTGTTAGCATCTTGTGACACAAAATATTTTAAAATCCTAATCATGTGTTCACAGACTTGATTAACAGCAGACACAGTTGAGAGGCCATTGCAACAGAATCTGGCACCCAATGCTTAACTTGAACTAATGATGTACATCTTTCATGGGCAGCTTTATTACTGAAGAATTAGTTCTGCGCCACATGCAAGTGTTGGTTTAGTAGAAATCTGGTTGTAATTGTGAAACTTCAGAATACTATGACTATATTTTTAAAAAAAACTAACCTCAATAAGAAAACCTTGCATTTCATAGCTTTAACTAATGTGCAGAAAAACCTGCTGATTTGCATATTTTCTGAAATATCTTTCTCTTAATTTTGATAAATTTAGCAGTCATTATTGAACATTTTTATTATAAGGTTCTTATAGAATCAAGATTGAAATGAATTGTACACTCCATTAAAACAAACTTTAGAGTGCATGTGTGGGATCAGTAGCCACAAGCATTGTGAAGTCTGATTAAATCTTTTTAACATAAACGGAGAAGCTACCAAAGGGTTACTAAGCCAAAGGAGGCAATATTAGGAAGGCTAAGCTAAAACCTAGAAGAGGTGTTTTGAGGTGGAAAGATGGACAAGCGTTTTAGTAAGATATTCTTTAATGGTTCTTATCCCCAACAGTGAAGGCTGTGGGAGGAAGGCTCAAGATGCCAAAGTCAGAAGAGTACTGTGCTCTGGGGTTATGGTTGCATTACTGATAAAAGTTAGATGTGAAGAAGGGTTTAAGTGCATTGATTGCAACATAAAGTTGGATTTCTTGGAGATCTAAGAGCTGAAATGTCAATGATGGGAAAGTGATGTCTTGTTCCTATAGGAAAGTAGGAAAAGTCAAAATCATTGCTAGGGAATGGGAATCTGCAGAGTTTTTTTTATGCCCTTGGCTTTCATTACCCAGCTGAAATAAATTGTTGCTCATCCAAGATTAGATGTTGGTGTGTATTCTGCTAGCACAAAAGTAAGTAGAGCAGGATCCCAGTCCAATGTGGAAGATGACCCTGTGTGGACAACATTGCTTGGAGCCACCAGGTTGACAACAAGCAATGGGAGCTGAGACATAGAGCTTGCCAAAGGCAGATGTTTATAAGTGGAGCCAAGGAAGGGTATCTATGTTGAATTGCTCAGAGGAGGAGTATGTTGAGGTTGACAACATTGAAGACTACAGAGAGGATGGGGGTAATAGTATGTTTACAGTCACAGAAAATATTTTGGGGGCAGAAACCTGATAGTAGCAGCAGAGAATGACACTGATTTCAAAATGTATGTTTAGGATTTTATGGAGCTCTGCTGTGACCAGACTTTTAGCAGGAGTGGTGTAAATTCCAGACTGGTTAAGGGTTTATAATTTTTACAAACTATAAAATGCACTGTTTTGTCCTCTAAACATATCCTTTAAAATTAACTGATCATAAGATAACAAGCAGTGCACATCATTAGCATTTATAAAGAGCAGAATGTGTAAGTTCCATTGACAAAATGCAGGGTGTAGATTACTCCCATCATAAACACAGCACAAAAACAGGCCCTTCAGCCCACCAAGTCCCTGCCAGTCATCGGTTGCCCATTTATACTAATCCTACATTGTCATTAGCTCCCACTTTAGCTGCACCACCACACTGTCCATTTTTATTACTGACTGTTTCTGCCTCATTTTAAGATTGCCAAGTCTCTTAGCTTTGTGAATGTGGTGGGGGGGGGGGGGGGGGGGGGGGGTGGTTGGCGGAGGGATGTGCAGTGCCATTTGCATCCCAGCCCTCCTTGATTTTGCAATTCAACTCATCAATGCTCTTAAGGCACCAGTTGTCTCCATAGTCAACTCATTATCTGGAAATTTGTTCCATAATTTGTTATCCACAGAGTCAGAATAATGAGGCTTTCTTAATCTTCACTTGAGGTTTGTGAATTTTGCACTTGTGCTGCAGTCTTTTGCTGCCAGAAGTTAGCTTCCCTTTGTGTGTATCAGTGCTCAGTATTTCAAAGACTGTGAGCAGAAGCTCTGGCACTTTGTCCTTTAAATTCAGCAAAAATTGTGGGAAACCAGGGTGTTCTTGGGAAACCCAAGGAAATGCTGCTCCATATCTGATGAAACTGAAGATGGAAGAGAAACATATCCAGATATCCTTGTACTGAATGGAAATAGTCATCAGCTTAATATAATTTTTTTGTTAATGCTTTAATTTGTAATCCCAGATGTAATTGGGGTGGGCACAAGGAAAGTAAGAGATTGGGGAGGGAGATTGTTATGGCCCACATTCCTTAAATATGTCAGGAAGAATACTCCTGTATGATCGCCATCACATTCAAGTAAGTAAACTAAAGCCCTGGGAGCAGGTGATCCCAAGGTCTAGATCTAGTCAAACTAAGCTGGCAATAATGCTGATAATACTTTGGGATAAACTGGTCTTACAACTTGAACCTTTTGCTGATTAATTTATTTGTGTTTGCAAAAGAATAATGGTTCATTTTGAGCATGGGCAATGCATTTTTTCCCCAGTTGCTATATAGTCTAGAGAGCTGTCTATATTATAGGTGGCGCACTACTGGCTGTTAACGTGTATGCAGTTTCTGGCTGCCCGCACAATGATATGTAACTGAATTTGTATGCCTTAGATTGCAAGTCTCTTCATCTTCACTCCAAGCAAAGCAAGTTTCCTAAAAGGGAATGAATGGAATATGACCAGTGGAGTTAAGACTTTACAGGGCTTGTTACTGATGGGTCATTTTGATTGTAACACCCTGAGCACTTTCTAATGAACTTTTAACCTTCTGTAGGTGGTGTTATGTGCTACGCTATCCCAGATATTAAGAATGGCAAATTAAAGCATTTTAAAGTGAATGTTCTGATGGCTCTTTATGTCCATTCTGTTTTAGGAAGTGTAGAGTATGTGTTTCTTCCATATTCAATTTTATCATGTGTGGAGCAGTGTTTCCTTGTGTTTGGTGAGGGAAATTGCATTTTTTTTTCATAATCTTTGCCAAACTTGGTGAACTGTATGTTCCTTGAACCATTCTGCCATTTGCTAATATTTGGTGTGGCTACTGAGACTTCAGCTAGTGACCTGAAATGCTTCAGGGTGTTGATGGGAATGCAATGGGAGGAAGGCCACAAAATCAGAAAACAAGTTGCTGGAGGAACTCAGCAGGTCAGACATCTGTAGAGGAAAATGGCAGATGAAGCATTGCAACTGAAATGTCAGCTGTCTGTTTCCCTCCACAGATTCTGCCTGGCATGCTGAGTTCCTCCAGCATCCTTTTTGTTCCAGATCCTAGCATCTGCAGTCTCTTGTCTCCATAAAATAAACTGGCTGACCACAGTAACAAGACATACACAGCTGCTTGATCTGTCTGTTAGCATGTTCCTGTCTGACCATGTGCATTGTGCATAAGGTGCCAACACCAAATATAAAATAATAAAGGCTTAGCAGTCTTTTATTCGCTTCTCTTTCTGCAGACTTCCCAATTGGTCACTTAATAATTTGGAACCTATGTGGCATTGGCTGTGAAAGTAAGAGTATTTGGCAAGCCAGGTTTGTTTTGAATTGCACCTTGTAGCCACAAAGTCATGTAAATAATTGTACTTTTCTTTTTAATTCCAGTGGCAAGTCGGTTAAAGGGTCTGAAGAGCTGATGAAAGGTTCCAATATTGCCAATGTAGCATCGACCTTGCCAGCCCTGGTTACTGAGCGGTTCATGTTCACTGCGTGGCTTTCAGTGTTGTGTGGTTGGAAAGACCCAGAGACGTGCCATGCTGCTTCGCATTGAATGTTCTGTACAAAAGCTTTCTGTATTCCTACAGAAAAGTACAATGTTTCTTGCAGTAATTTAAAAACCTGCTGATTAATGTTTCATCCGACCAACCCAGTCATTCTTACAAAACTGTGAACACTACTCATAGCTTCCATGTTGCTCACCCAGCATCTTTTGCTTTTGTCAGAGATTGTATTACTAGATATTTATTTTCTACATATTGTTATTATTTGTAGAGCAGTGTTAATTGTAGATTTTTGTAGATAATTTTGCTGCATCTCTATTAGCCAAGGTTTTCTATATTTATATAAAAACTCTAAACCTTTGTGCCTTGGATATAGTGTGGAGAGATGTGTGATGATATTTCTTTTAATGCTGTAATTTATTTACTAAAATAGCATTATTTTGGGGCACCTCTTAATTTATTCTGTTCTTTATCCTGCACAGTGTAGACTCTAATCAAACCAGAACACTATATACAAGTATCTCTAACTATATGTACCCAACCCATTTAGGAATAATGCCTTTTTAGGACTAAATAAAAAAAATCTTTGATATTTGAATGTTCTTGTCTTGAATTGAGGTATAATTGGTTATCAAATGTACACTTGTTTGGAATTTTACTAATACAAGAAATACAAGAGATATCAAAAAAACAAGATATAGTGTTAAGGAGATTTGAAAAGGATCTGAGGGGAAAGGATTTTTTTACACAAGAACATGCTGCCAGAGGAGGTAGTGGAATCAGATTCAATTACTATGTTTTAAGTGGTACTTAGACAGGCACTTACTTAGGCAAGGCATAGAAGGATACAGTCCTAATTTGGGCAAATGGGGGGTGGGGGTGGAAGTTGGCATGTATGTGGTGGGCCAATGGGCCTGTTTCTGTGCTCTGAATTGTGGGAATTCAGAGGAACTAGAGAAGCTGGAATTCTTCAAGCAGAGAAGGTCAAAGGAATGTTTGATGGGTGTTCAAAAATCATTGATAGAATAAATGAACCTACTTCCAATAGCATCAAACGTAATCTGGGGATTCCTTATGGTAACTGGCAAAAAGAACCAAAGGTAAGGGGAATTTATGCAGTGAGTTATGATTTGGAGTGTACTGTAAAGGGAAGATGAAAGTAAATTCAGTATTAACTTTCCAAAAGGAATTGGATGAAAATGAAGGAAGGGAGAAAAGTTGCAGGATTAGGCAGAATGAGTAGTGTGTAACTGGAATGATCTTGTGGGCACGAGTGCAGACTGAGTCAGGCAGGGCTCTCCCTTCATTTCAACCCTATCCTCGGTATTGCACTTCGCCTCCAATAAGCTTCCTGCTGGGGTGGACCTTGCCTATAAGCCAAAAGGGAAACTATTCAACCCACTCCACTGGATAACTATGCACCCTTTTCACACAGATCCAATGTATCCTGGAAAATGTTGCTCCATAGATTGGGAAAGGGATCCATTTTTCATCAGATATAAATGTTGATGAATTTAAGCAATGAATCAGCATAACCTTTGCCCATCTGAAGAAAAGCACATGAGGAGCAAGACCTCACTATGGCACCAAGTTCAATAGTCTACCAGGGAGCAGTTATCCCTGACCTGTATAATTCAGCAACATGGAATATCTATGGCAGGGTCCTCAAACTACTGGAGAAATGCCACCAGCACTGCAACTGTACTTGTGTATGGAATGATCTGTGTGAATCACACACAGACAAAAGATTTTCACTGTATCTTGGTATATGTGACAATAATAAGCCAATTTCAAACCACATGGAAAATCAGGAAATTGCAGCAATTGGAATATTTTTTGAGGGAAGCCTGGAGCAGGAAAATACTGTGTAACTGGGAAAGAGGAGTGAGAGGGTGGAGGAAGATGGTATTAGCTAGAGTAGTAAAGGGTAAAGCCATACTATCTGAGTATCAGGTTTGTATATGATGAAAATTTGGAGATTAGTTGAGGAAAATAGTAGTCTGGAAATTCAGTAAAGGCCATTAAAAACAAGTTGATACTTTTTGTTGCTGTAACTGTGAAAACCTTTTCGACATAGTTATTGAGCAGTACAGCATGGATACAGGCCCTTCAGCCCAACTAGTCCCAATTTCCTGCACTCGGCCCATTTCCCTCCGGGCCCCTCACCTATCCGTGTATCTATCCAAGTACTACTTAAATGATCTTATTGTATCTGCCTGAACCACTTCCTCTGGCAGCTCATTTCATATACTCGTCACTCTCTGTGTGGAAAAAGTTGCCCCTCAGGTCCCTTTTAAATCTTTCCCCTCTCACCCTAAATCTGTCCCCTAGTTTTGGATTCCCCTGCCCTGGGGAAAAGACTGCTACCACCCACCTTATCTGTGCCCCTCGTAATTTTAAACACTTCTGTAAGGTTGCCCCTTATTCTCCTACATTCCAAGGAATAAAGACCTAGTCTGCCCATCCTCTCCCTATAACTCAGGCCCTCTAGTCCTGGCAGCATCCTCGTAAATCTTTTCTGCGCTCTTTCCAGTTTTACCAGATCTTTCCTATAACAGGGTGACCAAAACTGTACGCAGTACTCCAAGTGTGGCCTCACCAACGACTTGCACATCTGCAACATAATGTCCCAATTCCTATACTCAATGCCTTGACTGATGAAACCCAGCATGCTAAACACTTTTTTTCACCACCCAGTGTACCTGTGATGCCACTTTCAACAAACTATGCACTTGTACTCCTAGGTCCCTCTGTTCTATTACACTCCCTAGTGCCCTACCAGTCACAGTATGCTGGTTTGACTTTCCAAAATGCATCACCTCACACTTATCTGTACTGAAATCCATTTGCCATGCCTCAGCCCATTTTCCTAACTGATCAAGGTCCCCCTGTAATCTACGATAACTGCCTCTTATCAACAACACCTAATTTAGAGTCATCTGCAAACTTGCTGATCAAGCCTTGTGCATTCATATCCAAATCATTTCTGCAAAATAATGAATAACAAGGGTCCCAACAGTGACCCCCCCACCCCCCTCCCCCCGGGCATCACACCACTAGTCACTGGTCTCCATTCCAAGAAACAGCCTTCAACCACCACCTTCTGCTTCCTACCACAGAGTCAATGTTGAATCCACCTAACCAGCTCTCCCTGGATTCCATGGGACCTAACCTTCCAGACCAGCCTGCCATGTGGTACCTTGTTGGAGGCCTTGCTAAAGTCCAAATAGACAACATCCACTGCCCTCCCCTCATCTACCCTTTTGGTTAGCTCTTCAAAGAACTGTAAAATATTTCTCAAACACGACTTCCCATGCACAAAGCTATGCTGACTCCTAATCAGACTCTGTCTATCCAAATGCTGGTAGATCCTGTCCCTCAAAATTCCCTCCTGTAACTTACCCACTCCTGATATCAGGCTGAATGGCCTGTAGTTCCCTGGCTTGTCCTTGCTACCCTTAAACAATGGAGCGATGTTAGCCACCTTCCAGCCTTCGGGAACTTCATCAGTATCTAACGATTAAGCAAGTATCTCCTCAAGGGCCTCTGCAATTTCTTCTCTAGCCTCCCACAAAGTCCGAGGATGTACTCGGTCAGGCCCTGGGGATTTATCTACCTTAATGCGCTGTAAGGCTGCAAATATCTCCTCCCTGGTAATATGAATGTTCTCCAAAACTTCTCCACTTGTGTCCCTTATCTCCTCAGTAAACACCAAGGAGAAATATTCCTTAAAAATCCCACACATCTCCTGTGGCCCGAGACGTATGCAGCTCTGCTGATCTCAAAGGGGAGCTACTCTCCTTAGCCACCCTTTCCTTTAACTCTTTATATACCTATAGAACCTCTTGGGATGTTCCTTAACCTTGCCTGCCAGATCCATCTTGTACCCTCTTTTTGCCCTCCTGATTTCCCTCTTGTATATTCTTAATCTCTTTAATAATCATCGAGGGATTCACTTGTCACTGATCTCTTAAACCCAATGTATGCTTCCTCCTTTTTCTTAACCAGAGCCTCAATATCTCTCAACAACCAGGGTTCCCTAAGATTGGCAGGTTTATCCTTCACCCTAACGAACATGCTACACCTGGACTCACTCTTAAAAGCCTCCCACTTGATATTCATTCCTTTCCCTTCAAACAGACTCTCCCAATCAACCTCTGCCAGATACTGCCTAATTCCCTCAAAATTAGCCCTGCTCCAGTTTAGGACCCTAACCTGTGGACTTTTCCTATCCTTTTCCATCACCATATTAAGATTTTTGGAAATCTTAAGGTTTAGGTATAGTTAACTTCTAATTTTATTTACAGAAATGTGTGGAACTCTCTGGATGTTTGCATTGTGAATATCTACTTGTAGTCATTTTATGCCAGTATCCATGCTTGTCACGTGGAGATTAATTTCTACTCTAAGGTTATGTTATTTTTGTTAGCACATCAGGTAACTTACAAAACAAGTCCAGTCCACAAAATAACTGAAAAATCTTTCGAAAGCAGGGCAAGACATGGCAAGTTGAGTGAGTAGACAAATACGTGACAGAAGCAGCATAATGTGGATCAGCATAAGGTATACATTTTGGGAGGGCAAATCAGGCAGAGTATTATTTAACTGGTGATCAACTGGGAAATATTGATGTACAGAGGGAACTGTATGTCCTTGTACACCATTCTCTGAAAGCAAACATCCAAGTGCAGCAAGCAGTTAAAAGGGCAGCTGGTACATTGGCCTTCATTGGAAAAGGTACTGAGTACAGGGGCAAGAATGTCTTGCTGCAATTATACAGCATCTTAGTGAGACCCCACCAGGACAATTGTGTATGGTTTCCTTACCTTAGAAAGGATATACTTGCCAGAGCTAGTTCACCAGACTGATTCCTGAAATGGCAGGACTCTTGTATAAGGTAAGATTGGGTGGTCTAGACCTGTTTTCACTTGTGTTTAGAAGAATGACGGGATCTCTTTGAAACACTAAATTCTGACTGCATAGAGAGAGAATATTTCCCCTAGCCAGAGGCAAAGAATGAAGAATCACTGTCTTATCTTGCCTGAGACTTTTCAGAATGAGAAATTTCTTCATATATTTAGAGGAGATAGATGGATTTCACATCACAAAAGGAATTGATAGGTATAGGGAGAGACCAGGTATTAGAAGATTAGTACAATTGTATTGAATGGGGGAGCAGGCTTGAAGAGCTGAATGGCCTGCTATTTTCTAGACTTAGCTGTCTGTCAATACTGATTTTTTTTGACATTCAAAAATTCCAAAACTATTAAGAATTAAACAATTGGCAAAATTTAAAAAAATATTTTAAAGTTCAAACAATTGGTACTTGCACATTAATCCCAAACAGCCATTCTGTTCCAGTGAAATCAATGGGGAACTCCCTGCACCAGATCTAAAAACAAGTTGAGGACTCTCTAATTCCCCAAATTTCTGGTACTTGTGTGGGGAAAATGCAGGCAAATGCATGAAGAACTGTTGGTATTTCCCAGTGACTCTTGTCAGATGTTCAGTCATTTAATCAAAGGGATATGATAGATGTCATTCTGATAGCATCTTCAACCTGGAATGTTAACTCTTTCCACAGATGCTGCCTGAACTGCTGAGTATTTCCAGCATTTTGTTTTATCTGGATAACAGTTTGCTGGATTATCCACTTGAGGGCGGTGTTAACATGATTTTTCAGACTGAGCTCATAATTCATTCTGCTTTTCGTGTTCCAACTATACTAGCCAAGTACTGTCAAATATTTCAGTTTCCTTGAAGCATTTTAGTTTCATGAGGGGGAAAATAGCGCAAGTAATATCCCATGAAAAGAAGTTGGGTTTCTTTGCCTTCACTATCTACATGTTGCACGATTTGAATTGCAAAATCATTAATGGTTTGTACCATCACAACTCTGCTAATGTCAACGTCTCCTTCCAAATTTCTTTGCCTACACATTATAAGGTCTGCCAATGTGCATATTTATTCCTTCCTTTACATAAAATAGTTTTCATTGACTTTCTAGTTTAATCTTCCTTTTAAAAAAATTTTGGGATTTATCCTCCTCCAGCAAGGTTGCAGAAATAGTCTGTAATAACGCTCTAGTGAATAGAAATATCAGAACTGGCATTTGGCTGCAATGCTGCACACGTAATTTTCCTTTATTGTTTCTCAATGTTCCATTAACTATTGGAATTTATAATAAAAATACAGTGCAGTAACTTTAGATTTCTTAAGTCCTGTCCATAATTCAGGATGTGCATACATTTCAAATGAACGTCAAAAAATGTTGATGTGCTGGCAGGAGCTTAGAGTGGTTTCTTAAAGTTGTATAGGTTTTAAAGATGTTAAGGACAGAACTCTTATAACCTGAAGGTAGTATGTCTAATTAGTCATGATACTGAAACAAATCTTAGAATAAATAAAACAATGAAAATGTACAATTTTTATTCTAAAATTTGGATCATGGAATATTAAACCACAGAAACGAGTTGCTGAGTCTAATTCCACCCCCATTCCCCTTCAAGCATCTAATTCTCTTTCTAGGAATTCATGAATTCTGTGTTAATGATTGCCAAACCAAACTGGCCTCTAAATATTGTTGTCATCTTAAATTTATGGTCTGTTTCTGTATTTTGCTGGCAAATGGAAGCAATCTGTCACTTCTACATATTCACAGTTCTTGGATCTATTGTACACCTTTTCCTCTGCTTTTATAATCTTCTGTGATGGATGCAGAGCCCCAACTATAGCCATTTGTTCCACTTTATCTCCTTGATTTTTTTTAGCTTATTGCCTTAAATAGGCTGTGTTAAGTATTTCATTCCATATTACATACTGTTGTGGTGTGGATTGCCAATAATCGAAGTGACAGTAACTGATATATAATTTACTGGCATATTGGTGTATTTTTAAAGAAGTTAGATTTTCAATTCTTCAGTTCTTTGGTTTTCTAGCCAGTAATGTAAAATCTCGTTCAATGCCGGACAATGTCTTTATTATCAAAGGGAAAGCTATATAATGAAACTGCCTATCTTATATTATGAAACTGTTATTGGGTTGATGGATGGTATAAATACTAAACTTATCCAACACAATTTGCAACATCAATTTGGCAAATTAAGGTCATGTTCGTATGGTTTGATTATACTGTACAATAGAAGTAGTGACAGTGAATAACAGCAACTAAAACTATTACATGTCTAATAGCTTAAGTTTCACTTCATTACAAAATCATTTGGGTCACTTGTAACTAATACCACATGGTATTTAACAGTATTTTACCTTTATAGAAAATATGACAATTCTGTACAATTTATTGCAAACCAGAATATTCTTCACCATTACAGGTGGGAGATTGCTGATTACTTAGTTATGTTTCAAGATATAGAGCTGTCAAACAGCTACAGGGGGGTAGGGATTATCAGCATTGAGAGAGTAAGTTAGAGCAACACTTCAGCGCCCTAGCCAGCAATAGCCACTATCCAAACCGTGTATGGGACTACAGAGAAACTATTTAGAATGTAAATCTTTTGCAGGTCATCAACAAAACATAAATACCTTTTTGTGAAGTAGTTAGACATCTAATAATGTTCTTATAATGGCAAGGGAGGCCATTCAGCCCATTGAGTCCAGCTTGGCTCCCAGGAAGCAATCCCATTTCCCCCTCTACTTTTCCTGTACCCTTCATTCTCTTGCACATGCCTATCAATTCCCTTTGATTATTTTTGCTGTAAACTTTCATTAAGGAGCAATTTACAATGGTCAATTAACCTACTGGCATATCTTTGTGATGTGAGAGGGAACCAGAATACCCAGAGGAAACCTGCAAACTCATGGATACTCCACACAGACAGCACATGAGTTTGAGATCCAACTCATTTCCCTGATGTAACAGCACTAACTGCTGCACCACCATGACATCTGGATTTTGGTCAGCTGGTAAGTGACTGAGCCCACTGCAAACCTTCCACTTTAAATGATCTCTGTAGCATCTCAGTTTCTCTTTCCAGACCTCAGTTGCAATTTAATGTCAGCTTTTGGGTATTGATGACATCCATTAAAACTGAAGCCATCATGCTGGCTGAGTAGCCAATCATATTGAAGTATTCTCACAGTCAACATACCAAGATGTAAAGTCTTAACTTTCTAAACATTCCAGAGTAAAGATTGAGACAGACACAGAGATTAAGGCTGAAGCGGAAATATCATAAACTTTATTTATTGATGTTAAAAGCATGGAATTTTAAAATAATTGAGAAAATGGCATTCACAGATTTTAAGGTCCAGCAGAGTTATTAAACAGTAATTATAAATTGTACACTATTAAAAAGTCATTCAACAATGTGTAACATATATAGATTGTTTTACACTTGAGAAGGCTGCAAAATGCCTCACCCAGTGGAAGAGCAAGGCCTCACTAATGGCAGTTTTTGCATTTAACCAAACAAGTGCAATCTAGAATTTCCATCATAACCTCACTGTTATTCTCATTGCGAATTCTAAGCCATTGCATCAAAACTGAATCTTCATTACTGTTCAAAATGCACTTTAAAATATTTCATGCTAATTAAAAATATGTGCTATGATGCTTAGAAGGAATGTAAATTTGGGTTGGGAAATATAAGCATGTTTTATCTACTATCTATTTAAACAGGCTCAGTGATGTAGGTTGCTGGGGATCTGCTAGCCATCAACAGCTCCAAGGTTAGTTGTAATTTGGGTATAGTTCAGAGCATCATTTATGTTATGCTGATTTCAGGCAGAATGAACAGTCCCCACAACCCTTCTAAGTGGTGTGAATTATTTTTAGATTTAACACCTCGTGACAATTTATAGCCAGTGTCATGCAGTATTGTTGAAGTTACTGAGATTTGAAATGAGAATATCTTAATTAGGCACTTGAATTTATATTTATTACAAAATAGAGCATTTATCTAACATTACCTTGGATGTGGTCTGGAGTGATTCCTTTCAAGACGCTTGCTGTCAGTGGGAATGTGTCTTGGGATATTTTCAAGGGAAAACAACTTAAAAACAAAAAATCAAAATGAACTGGATAACTTGTGTTTTTTTTTATGTTTCTTTAATTTGATACCATGCCTTGCTTAGACAAATGAATTGCTTAATAAAACCAAATTTATTTTTGTGCCAATGTGCTGTGCAACCATAAGTCATTCAGACCTGCGGCATCGTCTCTCAATTTATTTTACTGTCTCTGGGTATTATAACTTAATGTTTTGGATGAAATATAATGTCAAGTGTTGTTGCTATACAAACTGCAAAGAAACATTCAAAAGCAAAGTAACAGTTTTATTAAATTCTGTTTAGCCTGCCTTTATAATTGAATGTTAAATACTGACATTTTATGCCACAACATATTAATGAAAATTTTGCCTTAATCTAGTTATGCTCTTATATACTACTTGGAGCTATGTAGTTTGAAAATGATTGTGCCAAATTTAGCAAAGCTAAAATAAATATGGAGGTGCTAATTCTTTCTAATATTATGCTTTCTAGTTCACTTATCCTTGAATAATGCTATTTAGCCCACATGTGCAGTATCTGACAGTCCATTTGACGGGACAGTTTCCAGTCATGTATTGCATGTTTCTACCAGCTGGGTATTCACAGTTCTTCATAGATATGTAACTATAGCAATTCACTAACAAACACAATTGCATAAATTATGCGGAGAAATGCATCTCCATTTGCCTCCCTATTGCTTTAAGTCAAGTGAATGGCCTGACTCCACTTATACTCCTGACATTGAATCTAAGCCAAATGCATTATATTCTTGGTAACTTAGATCATTTTGAGTAAATAAAACCAGTGTATTATCTTAAATCACCTCATTGAACAACACAATATAGAGATGTCTGTGGATTTCACAATCCTATAGGAATTGCTAAATGGAAAAAGCTACCTTTAAAATGAGTTCTTTTTCCCAGATTCTGCCAGGTTCTGGAACGTTTTCCAACATTTCGTGTTCTTGATTATGATTTTCAGCATTGGTTGTACTTAAATTTATTTTGAGATGAGGCAATAAATGGATAGGAGGTCAATACAAGTATATTGTGAATAATTATATCAGCTTGTTTTTTTACCTAATTATAGTCCTTTTTGTTCAAAAAGATATGTTAAATGTCAACCATCTTTTAAGTAATTTATCCATTAGTGTTGGATAAGGGAATGAGAAGGGGCTGTTACAACTAGAACTTGTTAAATGAAAGAATTTTATATTTGCATAAGTAAATCCATTCTGCATAATGCAGCTAATCTATGCAAATTAAATGAAATTAAGTATTTTAAAGAGACAGTAATAATGGGCCAAACTAATGCTAACAGTGGTTGGTGGTTCTGCATAAAATCACTAGCTTTCAGCCACTTAAACTGAACCAAATCTTGCAGTTATATGAACAGGCTTCAAGAGCAGAACAGATTCGAAGGACTCCGCACTGGCCCCCATGGACCCAATCTTCGCATGATTTCCTGGCTGGGAAATTGTCACTTGGATCCTAGGAGCTGAAATCAATGTGCATTCTAGACCAGCAGATTAACAGGTAGAGGATTTTACTTCTATCTATTTTAATCTCTTTTGTGTGTTTTTTTTAAAAAGAAGACAATTTAGTTCAATGTTGAGTTTCAAATGTCTGACAGAGTTTAAAAATTATTTTTATAATCTGTGACAGCTTTGCTTTCTGTCAAAGGCTATCTGACTGTTTCATGATGGGAACTCTGCACAACACCTCTGGTATCCCAGTCACTATTCTGATCTTGCCACTGATTGGAGCGACTGGACAACTACTGAGATTGTGCATGGGCCCTAGATAGTTGTGCATCAAGCTGGCTGCTCGGCAGCGCAATCAGGCCCAGTATTCCAGCTGATCTATCAACACCATTGGACTCATTTGCACTCATTCTTGATACTTGTTCGGTAAGTTTGACATTTCAATCGTCTTGAGTCTAGATGAGGGAAATACAGCAATATTGTTTTATAATACACAAAGTCTAATGAGTTGCTGCTATTCCTGCCTGCCTGTACAATTAAAATGTTTGCATTTGCATGCATCTGGAAAAGCGTAAGGAAAAATATCCCTTTCTCTTAAATGGAAGACGTGTTGAATTAGATGCAATGTATAAGCATGCACTTGAGGAGATAGTGTTGCTGTCCTTTAGGGTTAGCAGCAAATCTGGGCAGTGATTATAGGCACATTGGTCACTCTTTTGGTCTACATGTAAGAAATGGAAAATGCAACAGCTCATAAAGCTATACTTCAATCCCTAGGATTCTGAACAGAAGGGGGAATTATTGCAACTTTTGTTCTCTTTCTCTGCTCAGCTTCCTAAGAAAGTAGTGGTATTTTTCTACTTCAGTAGAAATGAATCGATGGATCTTAATACAAGGGAGAGAGCAGGAAAGTGGTGTTGAGGCCAAGCCTGGATCAGCCATGTTGCAACTATAGTGGCATTGATTTGATAGTGTTTGTTTAAAATAAATTAAGAATATGAGCTACCAAACACATTCAGAGTGCTCATCATCCTTTAAGTATTCTACCTGGTTGAAAATGGTTCTTTGTGCATTGCTGATGCTTTGAAACAACATGATGTTAGGAGAATGATTTTTACATTGCACATAATGTGTGAATTTTAGAATTGGGAAAAAAATGGAAAGCAGAGTGGAATGAAGCACTGGGATAACGTTGTAACTACCATAAAGACAAATAGTGCCAAGCATTAAGATTAGTTGCTTGGTAAAAATTCTAGTCAACCAGTGTGAATTTGGAATGCTCAAAATTGAGATGCAATCCAAACACATAAAAGGAATAATGATATGGATGACAGAATGGAAATGGTGCTGCTAAGGCTGCTCAGCAATGTACAAGTATCCAGACCAGTGCACCCAAAGGATTTGCTGCTGTTGAGCCCACCTGCACTGTCAGTGGCACAGGTGTATCATGAATATCATGTTTAACACTAAGCAGGTGTTTTTTTTAAATGGGCAGGAAGTGTGATAGTCAGGCAACATGCAGAATGTCCGTAATCAAAATAGGCACAGCTACAATCTTACCACTTTCCAACTATGAATTTCCCCAAGATGAGACTTAAACAATTAAGTCAATTTGTTTAATATCCCAATCATTTTCTCTAAAATCTATCAACAGCAATGTTATTACACTTTTTCCTCAGTCTGATTATCCAAATTTTTTGGCTCTTTTCTCGTTTCACCAAAAGCCCAGTCTTGGGGTGATTGGGTTGAATTATTCGTAGCCTGTTCAGTTTGAAAGGGATGGTACCAGCTTTTGATATTTTGTATTACTTAAGATAATAGAGTGGGTCCAGTTGCATGGTAAATACTCTGTAATCATTTTGTTCCCCAGTTACCACTATTGTTGCTTGCACTCTCTCTTCTGCTTCTGTAATGGGCAGCTACCACAAGGTAACTATCAGGGCTTGAATCTTTGATCGTTGGAGACTTATTGGAGACTGGAGAGGTCTTGCCGTCCACTCTGGAAATCTGCAACATCCGGCAGGGGTCGTGCTTCAGTAGGTAACCTTCAAACGTCTCCCAGCCCCCTCCTACACGCACCATCACATGTTTGTTGTGTAGCATCTGCAATGCAAAGTAATTGTTGAACAAAAATCAATGGAAGGCTATGGTAATGGGATGTATAACAGAAGGAAATTAGATGAAGATTAAAAAGCCATGACTAATTCCTATTTAGATATGTGGAACTCCAAGAGGTCCACATAATGAACATTTTTTTGTAAAAGTTAATAACCACAAATATCCTTGCTAATTTTGTCTAGGTAATCGACACAATCAGCCAGGCAGCAGCTGCTGCTCCCACCCACTGTGCATAAAGTGTGTTTATTGATTTTGTATTATAATCCCACTGGGTTGTGCCAGCTGTTACAAGGAAGACTAATGCAGAAAAAAATGGTCATTGTAGTCCTTTTATCTTACTCTCATGGCAAGTCTAGTTAAGCTTGTACAACTTGCCTGTCCAATATTATAGATCAGACTCTAGAATTTTAATGTTGACTTAATTACCTAGACTTCTACATTTATTATGTGTTGCTTAATTTTGTGAATCACAAATTTTTGGGAAATGATGGAGAGCTTGATAAGGCGTCAAAATAAAAATGGAAGGTTTTAAATATTTATGTTTAATACTACGAATCTGGTGAACCTGCTCATGTCTTAAGTCATCAGTAGTTACATATTTAATGAATAAGCCATTGTGCTCTGAAGACAAATAAAACAGAAAATGTTGCAAATACTTAGCAGGTCAGGCAGCATTGGTGAAGAAACAGTTAATGTCCTTTCATGAGAGCTCATAGACAAATGTTAAATGGTACTTGTTTCAAAGGACATGTTTTTTTAGAATATTCATTTACAAGCTATTCTTCTTTGAAGCATATTTGTTAAATGGAAATACACATAAATAGGAAAATAGTTCAACAGCAACGTCTGTACATTCCAATATTTTGTTTTCTGTAGATGACAGGAAGGGTCCAACCTAGCCTGTTTAACTTTTACCTCAAATGTTCCATGTGGTGATGTATCTGCAACCTCATCAAATTAATTGCACATACAGTCTAACAATAAGGCTGCAGTAAATCCTGGGGCTCATCGTTGAGCATAAATTCAATGTGATTAGTTATACAAATACTGTGGCTACAAGGACAAGGCAGAGGCTGGGTATCCTGCAGGATATGACTCGCCTACTGATATTCCACCATCTTTAAGTCACAAAACAGAAGTATTGATGAAATACCCACCATTAACAACTTCAGACCAAGCTGGCACCATCCAGGACAAAGCAGCCTGCCTGAATTCCACCCCCCCACCATCAATTACCCTAAACATACATTTTTGTCACCACTGCACTATGTTGTAGTGTGTACATTTACAAAATGCACTGCAGTTATTGACCAGGATACTCCAACAGCAACTCCTAATCCAGCACCATTACCACCAAGGACAAAGACAGTAGGTGCATGTAAACAGCTCCACCTGGTGGTTGCCGTCTAAATCCATGCACCATCCTTGGAGTCATATAGCACTACAGCACAGAAACAGGCCTTTCGGCCCATCTAGTCCATGCTGGTCTGGTTTTCTATATCGTCCCATCTACCTGCACCTGAACCGTAGCCCTCCATACCTCTCTCATCCGTGCATCTATCCAAACTTCTCTTAAATGTTACAATTGAACGCGCATCCACCACCCTCTGAGTGAAGTAGTTCCCCCTCAATAGTAGATTCCCCTTAAATATTTCATCTTTCACCATAAACCTATGACCTCTAGTTCTAGTCTCACCCAACCTGAGGAGAAAAAGCCTGCATGCATTCACCCTATCTATACCCTTCATAATTTTGTATGACTCTATACGATCTCCCCTCATTCTCCTGCACTTCAGGGAATAAAGTCCTAACCTATTCAACCTTTCCCTATAACTCAAGTCCTGGCAACATCCATGTAAATTTTCTCTGCACTCTTTCAAGCTTATTGATATCTTTCCTGCAGGTAGGTGACCAGAACTGCACACAATACTCAAGGTTTGGCCTCTCCAACGTCTTATACAACTTCAACATAACCACAAGACCATAAGACATAGGAGCAGAATTAGGCCATTTGGCCCTTCAAGTCTGCTCCACCATTCGATCATGGCTAATTTATTTTTCCCTCTCAACCCCATTTTCCTGCCTTCTCCCTGTAACCTTTGACACCCTTACTAATCAAGAACCTATCAACCTATTTAAATATAGCCAATGACTTAGCCTCCACAGCCATCTGTGGCAATGAATTCCACAGATTCACCACCCTCTGGCTAAAGAAATCCCTCCTCATCTCTGTTCTAAAGGGACGTCCTGCTATTCTGAGGCTGTGCCCGCTGGTCCGAGACTCTCCTACTACTGAAAACATCCTCTCCACGTTCACTCTATCCAGGCCCTTCAATATTCTGTAGGTTTCAATGAGATCTCCCCTCATCCTTCTAAACTCCAGTAAGTACAGGCCCAGAACCATCAAACACTCCTCATATGTTAACCATTTCATTCCCAGGATCATTCTTCTAAACCTCCTCTGGACCCTCTCCAATGCCAGCACATCCTTCCTTAGATATGGGGCCCAAAACTGCTCACAATATTCCAAATGTGGTCTAACCAATGCCTTATAAAGCCTCAGCATTACATCCTTACTTTTATATTCGAGTTCTCTTGAAATTAATGCTAACATTGCATTTGCCTTCCTTACTTCTGACTCAACCTGCAAGTTAACCTTTAGGGAATCCTGTATTAGGACTCCCAAGTCCCTTTGCACTGCCAATTTCTGATCCCAACTCCTGTACTCAATGCCCTGATTTATGAAGGCCAATTTACCAAAAGCTTTCTTTATGACCCATTTCTATCTGTGATGCCACTTTCAAGGAATCATGGATCTGTATTCCCAGGTCCCTTTGTTCTACCGCATACCCCGGTGCGCTACCATTCATCGTTTAAGTATTACCCTGGTTTGTCCTCCAAAAATGCATCACCTCACACTTCTCAACATTAAATTCTATCTGCCATTTTTCTTGCTAGTCCAGATCACTTTACAAGCTTTGATAGCCTCCCTTGCTGTCCACTATGCTCCCAATCTCGGTGCCATCCACAAATTTGCTGATCCAGTTTACCACATTATCATCTAAGTTGGAAACATATCACTGATCCCTCAGCATTGCAAGGTCTGAATCTTGGAATTCCCCACTGAGTAGCAATTTGGTAAGACCTTCACTAGAAGGACTGAAAATGTTCAAGAAGGTGGCTCATTACCAGCTTACGGGTAATTAGGGATGGACAATCAATACTGGCCTGGTTGGTAATAACCATTTCCCCAAAAAAATTCAATGTGTCTCATTTCAGCAACTTATGAAATATGAACAAATGGACTTCTGATTCAGTTTATTTTGGTAATTTAATTTAAATCATATTATTAAAATGTGATCTCAATATTATCTGCTACAAATCAGGAAATACATTAGATTTGGAAATGACTAACACGTGGAAATGAATGGTAAATGTATATTTAGGCAACAATGGTGATATCAAATGGAGACTCTATTTTCAATCTTCATGTTCCAAAATCATAATTTCAGCATAAAAGATTCTATAGACCATAAATTACTCTGTAGACCCACCAAGATTTATACTCATCGTTTGATTATGAACTGGGTATGGACCAAGGCTAAATGTTGATGCTCTCGAGGCAATTATAAATTGTAACTAGGATATTCTGCAGGAAAATTGTGTAGTAGCATGACAGGTCTAATTCTTAGTAAAGGTGCACTTATACGGGAGCAAGTGTTAAATGAGAATTTTTGTTGTGCAAAAGAATACTCATTGAAATATGCAAATTTAACTGATGTGGCTAAAAACATTTAACTGATTAATACTAATGGACTAATTCTTGTAAGTGAAAGGTTTTCCATTTGATGAAAGAAGATGATTGAAAGGGTAATGAAAATTAATTAGCACAGTACCAAACACACTGCAACTCAAGCTGTGGACAAACTTCCTAATGTAAGAACACATTTGATCACACCACAAGAGTTACACAATTCAATCTTTCAAATACCTTAAAAATATACTGATTCAAAAATAATGATGAATGTAACATGGTTGTTGAAAGTGATGTGGATCTTTAAGAAGCCTATTTATCCTGGTAAATCAAATGCATGTGTCATTTTTGTATTTTATATAAGCAAAGTATCTACTTGGTGTGGAGTTAGAAAGTGAGATATACCCTGGAACTAATTTACAACATGTTCATCCCACAAGCAGGGAGATATTAGATTTTGCATCATGGAGTCATATGGCACAGAAACAGATCCTTCAGCCCACCCTGCCCCTAGTGACTATAGAACAACACTGTACAGGCCTTTCGGCCCACGATGTTGCGCTGGCATTTTATCCTTCTCTAAGATCTATCTAACCCTTCCCTCCCACATAGCCCTCCATTTTTCTATCATTCATGTGCCTATCTCTCTTAGAAGTCCCAAATGTATCTGCCCCCACCACCTCTGTCGGCAGTGCGTTCCACGCACCCACCACTCTGTGTGTGTAAAAAGAAATTACATCTCACATCCCCCCATACCTTCCTCCAATCACCTTAAAATTATGCCCCCTCATGTTAGCCATTTTTGCCCTCTGAAAAAGTCTCTGACTGTCCACTTGATATATGCTTCTTATCATCTTGTAAACCTCTATCAAGTCACCTTTCAACCTCCTTCTCTCCAAAGAGAAAAGCCCTAGCTCGCTCAACCTATCCTCATATCAACCTGAGCAGCAACCTTGAGGGATTTAAGGACCCCAAAATCCCTCTGTTGCTCCACACTCCTAAGAGTCCTGCCATTAGCCTTGTATTCTGCCTTCAAATTCAATCTTCCAAAATGTATCACTTCACCCTTTTCTGGGTTGAACTCCATCTGCCATTTCTCAGCCCAGCTCTGTATCCTATCGATGTCCTGTTGTAACCTACAGCAACCTTCTACACTATCCACAACACCACCAAACTTTGTGTCATCTGCAAACCTACTCATCCACCCTTCCACATCTTCATCCAAATCATTTATAAAAATCACAAAGAGCAGAGATCCCAGAACAGATCTCTGCAGAACACTACTGGTCACTGACCTCCAGGCAGAATACACTCCATCTACAACTACCCTCTATCTTCTACGAGTGAGCCAATTCTGAATCCACACAGCCAAGTTTCCCTGGATCCCATGCCTCCTGACTTTCTGAATGAGCCTTCCACGAGGAACCTTATCAAATGCCTTACTAAAATCCATGCACACCACATCCACTGTTCTACCTTCATCAATGTGTTTTGTCACATCCTCGATGAATTCAATCAAGCTCATGAGGCATGACCTGCCCTTCACAAAGCCATGCCGACTGTCCCTAATCAGCCTATGCTTCTCCAAATGCCCATAAATCCTGTCTCTAAGAATATTCTCCAGTAATTTGCCTACCACTGAAGTAAGACTCACTGGTCTGTAATGCCCAGGGTTATCCCTACTCCCTTTCTTGAACAAAGGAACAGCATTTCCCACCCTCCAATCATCTGGCACTACTCCTGTGGCCAGTGAGGATGCAAAGATCATCACCAAAGGTGCAGCAATCTCTTCCCACACCTCCCGTAGTAACCTTGGATATATCCCATCTGGCCCCGATGACTTATCTATCCTAACGTTTTTTTCAGAAGTTCCAGCACATCCTCTTTCTTCATGTCAACATGCTCTAGCGTATTAGCCTGTTGTACACCATCCTCACAAACGTCAAGTTCTCTCTCACTGGTGAGTACTGAAGCAAAGTATTCATTAAGGACTTCCCCTACCTCTTCCAACTCCAGGCACATGTTTCCTCTTTTATCCCTGATCAGTCCTACCCTCATTCTAGTCATCCTCCTATCCTGTACATACATGTAGACTGTCAAGTACCTATATATACTGTACTAATGCCATTTTCCAGCACCTCGTTGATAGCCTACTGTGCCTTGGTGATTCAAGGCACCTCTCATCCATATGTTTCTTAAATGTTGTGAGAGAACCATTTTCTTCAGAATAAGTCATATTTGGTTTTATAACTCAGTAAGGAGATAACACACTTATTTTAAAACTGCAAGAAATGAAAACAGGTAATATCATTTTTTTCTAACACAGTGATAACACTTTATATGAACCAAAGCACAAAGTCTGAGGTATTCACATACACTACATACTCTCTCCTCAAACAAGGTATGTAGGTTTCTAATCTACAAGGACTTGCTGTAAAGCATAAAACAGTACAGCATAGGAACAGGCCCTTTGGCCCATGATGTCTGTGCCAACCATGATGCCCAATTTAAACTAATCCCATCTGTCTGCACATGATCTATCTTCCCTCCATTCCCTGTCTGTTTATATGCCTGTCTAAATGCCTCTGAAACATTACTATTGTATCTGCTTCCACCATCCTCCAGGCAGCATGTTCTAGGCACCTACCGCTCTCTATGTAAAGAAAAACTTGCCTCGCAAATCTCCTTTAAACCTTTCCCCTCTCTCCTTAAAGCTATGCCCTCTGGTATTTGATACTTCCACCTCGGGGAAAAGTACTCTATCTATCTTATTTATGCCTCTCATAATTTTATATACTTCTATCAGGTCTCCCCTCAGCATTCAACACTCCAGAGAAAACAATCTAAGTTTGTCCAACCTCTCCTTATAGCTACTACTTTCAATTCCAGGTAACATCCTGATGAACCTCCTCTGCATTTTTTCCAAATCTTCCACATCTTTCCTGTAATGTGGTGACTAGAGCTACACACAATATTCCAAATGTGACCTAAGCAAAGTTTTAAACAGGTGCAACATGACTTCCTGACTCTTATACTCAGTGCTGTGAGAAATGAAGGCAAGTATACCGTATGCCTTCTTTACCACCCTCTTCACTTTTGTTGCCACTTTCAGGGAGCTATGGACTTGCACCCCAAGATCCCTCTACATCTATGCTCCTAAGGGTCTTGCCATTTACTGTATACTTTCCTCTTACTTCTGACGTCCCAGCATCTTATTATGAAAGTGAATATTTGTTACAGCAACCAGGCAAAGAAGAAAAATGTCTTCACTCTGATTCATGTAATTCACCATTGCTCACAAGATTATGAAAATGACTTAAAAATCAGTTATACAAGAAATATAATTTTTTATTTACTTTCTTTCTCACAGAAGACCAAATTTGTAAAGTACTGTTCTTGTGATTTATCAATGTTTTTAAGGCAAAAAAAATGCTATGTTGCAATATTAGATTTTTTTAGTTCTGTGTTGCTATGACAAAACCTTAAAGTGAAGCATTGTTTCATTCTCTGCATCCCCAAAGGCAATGAGCCCTGGAGGATGTTGGTGAGTCATCACTTTCCTTGACAACATGTCCTCTGGCTCAGGTTGCCCTCACTAAATCATTCATTCTAATGAAATTAAGCCAATATTAAAACCAACTGATTGATAATACTATTAACAATTTATAATATTATTAATGACCCATCAAACATTATTGTATGGCTACTTACCACGTGTTTATTTGTGTATGTCCAAGTAAAGGAAATAATGCGATACAGCATACTAGTGGCATGATAATTCACAGTGCTGATCCCAGAACGTTTTGAATGCAAGTTTGTGTTTCTTTTAATTACATGATCATAAGGTTAATGGCTGAAAAATTCTTTGTAACACTGTCTTTAAGCAGTCTGCTTAATATTTTGTTGCTACTGAATTCTGGAGGAGTGCATTTGTTTAGTAACTACTTGCATTGGTATGGCATTTTAATATAGTATACACTTCAAGACATTTTACATCCAGTTTAAATACATTAAAGTATAGGGTATTTTATTCAATTGGTCTGTTTAAACATATTGGAATCTTAAACATCACTCGAAACTCGAGCAGTTCATGGCCTTATTTAAAATTACATCACGATCATAAACTGTTTCATATATATAAAACACCCAACCTGTGCTGAATATATTATTTTAAATGCTTGATATCAGGAAGTTTGTATTCAGGGATGGCTTTGGACATTCTGAAATTATTCAGTGGTTATTTCCAATGTATTTGCTGCACTCTAACAATCATTGTTAATTATTTCGTGTATTTACAATGATATTTTTAATGTCACATATCCAGGACTAATAATTAGTATATAATGCCATAGGATCTATATTAGAATTGTAATCAGAAATCACAAATAATAATATAGTGCAACTGATGGAAGAATACTTCAATTCCTCTTTTTTAAATAATTATTAACATTTTAAAATTGTTTACTTCAGTTTAACATATCGTGAAGGGTATAGATGGAGTAAATGCACACAGTCTTTTTCCCAGGGTTAGGGAATCAAGAACTAGAGGGCACAGGTTTAAGGAGAGAGGGGAGGATTTAATAGGAAGCTGGGGGGCAACTTTTTCAACCAGAGGGTGGTGCGTACATGGAATGAGCTGCCAGAGGAAGTGGTTGAGGCAGGTTATTAACAGCATTTAAAAGGTATTTGGACAGGTACATGGATAGGAAAGGTTTAGAGGGATATAGGCCAACAGGACTAGCTTAGGGCAGCACGGTAGCGTAGCGGTTAGCATGACGCTATTACAGCGCCAGCAATAGGGGTTCGATTCCTGTCGCTGTCTGTAAGGAGTTTGTACGTTCTCCCGCGTCTGCATGGGTTTCCTCCGGGTGCTCCAGTTTCCTCCCACACTCTAAAGACGTACGGGTAGGTTAATTTGAGTTTAAAAAGGGTGGCGTGGACTCGTTGGGCCAGAAGGGCCTGTTACCATGCTGTAAATAAAAAAATTTAAAAAAAATGAGAAGCTTGGTTAGCATGGACCAGTTGGGCTGAAGGGCCTGTTTCCCTGCTGTATAACTTCATATCTCTTTTATATGGTGTCAGATGCATTGCAAAGGTAGAACATCTGCATTGAGCTGTTTGTGGCCCAGGCATCATCCAGAACACACTGCTGGACTTTGATGGTGGGCCAGTGGGATAGGCCCTCTGCATTTGGCTTAAGTCTGTAGGAATCAGTGGATCACACATGCCTCTTCCAGGTACGTTCTGGCCCAATATCCTTCTGCTTCAGGTATCCGTTTGGATGATATAATGATACTGTACTCATGCCCAGTCTTCCACTTTTCTAACTTTGATTCAGATCTTGTCACATTTTGGTTCTCCCAGCTTTAGGAATCTAACCATCAGTTTGTTTTTTTTTCCCTCTTGGGAGCTCTGGTGGTTTAAATTTCAGATGATTTTTTATTGCATATGAAAACATCCACAGTTTCTAAGAGTGAGACTCAGGATTATAATTCTTGCCTCTGGCTAAGAAGAATGTTTGAAATTTAAACAAAAGGTGCATTGATTGATATGAAATTCTGCACATTTTCCCATGTTATTTAATTAGGGAGGGACTACCTTGTTGGGTGCCGCTAAGTTAAACATACTGCTTTTATGTATATGTGTAAATGCAAAAGAATCAATGATTTCAAATTAAGTGTAATATTTTTGAAGAGAGAAATGTTTAAGGAGCTAATTTTGGGTTGGCCAGACTTAAAATTACCACAAATTCAAAGGCAACACACACACAAAATCTTGGTGAAACTCAGTGGGTCAGGCAGCATCTATGGAGGGAAATGAACAGTTGACATTTCAGGCCAAGACCCTGCATTAGGATTCATCAGGATTCCCCCCTTGATTTCCTCCTCACTCACAGTTTTCAGTAACCTCAGAGAAAAGCTAACAGTGTCATTTCAAAAAGTGAGGCAGATTGAAAATATTGCCTGTAGACAGAAATTATTTTGCCAAAAAGACAACAATTCTTTAATGTTATATTCTACTGCAGAATGGTAATTTTTCAAAAGAAATTCCTCTGACACTGGTGACATCTATTTTCCCAATTGTTAGACTGATGACATTCAGCAGGCACAGTAGTGTGGGGCAGGCACGGCAGTGTAGCGGTTAGTGTAACGCTATTACAGTGCCAGCGACCCGGGTTCGATTCTGGCCACTGTCGTAAGGAGTTTGCACGTTCTTCCCATGTCTTCATGGGTTTCCTCCCACATTCCAAAGGTGTACGGGTTAGGAAGTTGTGGGCATGCTATGTTGGCGCTGGAAGCGTGGTGACACTTGTGGGCTGCCCCCAGAACACTTTATGCAAAAAGATGTATTTCACTGTGTGTTTCAATGTATGTGTGACTAATAAAGATATTTTATCTTATCTTATGCTGCCTGATCCGCAGAGTTCCTCTAGCATTTTGTGTTTGTTGCTCCAGATTTCTGGCATCTGCAGTTTCTCTTGTGTCTACAAATTCAAAGGTGATGTGTTAATGAATGGCAGAGAATGGGAAGGGGATTTTTTTTTGTTGTGTCTGTGGTGAGGGTGGGGTGTGCTCTTTTTGAGTGATATTTTTATATGCGTGAGGTCTTGATTCTTGAGTGCACAGGGGTTTTGATTTTTTGCTGTTTTCCACTTTTTGTGCCAATGGGATGTTCTATTATACAAAGACCTTTTAATGAATCTTTCTGAATCAAAACTATGTAATTTTGCTAGCTAAGAACATGATTCAGACTTAGAAGTTTCATAAGACTTGCAAGAAGAAAGATTTTTGATTTTGCTTATCAGACCTTAGTGGTGATACCAGTCTGTACTTGTTCCAATGTATCACCCTGAATACATATACACTGAATTTTAAAATTGCATTACATAGAGGTTAAAAATCATGTTTACAATACAATGCTAATTAGACTATAATGACATTGCTGAACTTGTTTTTAACCTTGGATTATTATTGCCAGCTGCCAATATTGTCTGTACTTTAATTTAAAAGGAAATACTTCCTTAGAAGTTTACAATTTGTGCTGAAAGAACACTTTGACTTCAGACTAAGTGTTATGCGCTGTCATATACAAAGGGAGAGATTAAAGTATAACTCAGAGGTTTATTATCCTGCTGTGTTACTGCGTGTTCTTTCTAGAGACTACTCATTCCTCTGGCTTCTGGATGATGAAATAATTGTATCTGGTGGTGACACTTTTTCAATCATAATGGAACACACACAGTTTTCAGTAACTTCAGAGAAAAGCTAAGTGTCATTTCAAAAAGTGAGGCAGATTGAAAATATTGCCTGTAGACAGAAATTATTTGGCCAAAAGGACAATTCTTTAATGTTATATTCTACTGCAGAATGGTAATTTTTCAAAAGAAATTCCTCTGACACTGGTCACATCTATTTTCCCAATTGTTAGACTGATGACATTCAGCAATCGTAAAGCACAAAAAGCAAACTTATGATTGCTGAGATGTTAGTGTTCCAATTAAAAACACCATGAGAATTGATAAAATACTTCTGATAACAATATTATCTGGATTCCTATGGACAATGAAGCACCAGTCAGGTTTTTCACCATTTCTAAAAGCTACATACCAAGCAAGGCAAATGCAGCAATTCATCGACCTGTACCAAAAGCTGAGTAGGATGTAAGTCGACAGCCAGTAAGCAAGTGAGACAAAAAAAACTTCTTGACTATAAGGAGCATCCTTACTCCAAAATGGCCTCAGCCATGCATGCTTAGATGCTGATTGTCATCTCATGTTTTGTGTGAAGAAGTTATCTGAGTATGAAGCCAGTATCTCCCAAACTGTCACAGTACGAGTACATTTTTAAGAACCGAATATCGATAGAGATTTCTTTATTAGTCATATGTACTGTACATCGAAACATACAGTGAGCTGCATCTTTGCGCAGAGTGTCCTGGGGGCAGCCCACAAGTGTCACTACACTTCCAGCGCCAACACAGCATGCCCATAACTTCCTAGCCTGTATGCCTTTGGAATGTGGGAGGAAACTGGAGCATCCAGAGGAAACCCATGCAGACGTGGGGAGAATGTACAAACTCCTTACTGACAGCGGCCGGAATTGAACCTGGGTCGCTGGCGCTGTAATAGCATTATGCTAACCGCTACACTACCGTGCCTGCCCTTGGAATATAACAAGTGGTATGACCTATGATATATTACTGTACCTACTGTTGCTATTAAGAAAGGTCACGTTCAAACAAAATTAGTGCATCTGTTAATTGAAGAGGATTTAACCATACAGAAAATATGGAAGATGTTGATTTACTCAGAGATAGCATAATGGTATCATGCAGTGCAGTAGGATAATGTTCAGTGTATCATTTCTTTGCCCAGTCCACGGTGGAACTACCCAGTTAAACCCACTTCACTGTTCACTTCTAGTCCTGTTAATTTCCATCTGTTTCCTCTGTTTCTATTGAATCTGCTGAGTAGTTAGTCCTGGATGGGTAAAATAAAAATTAAAGGTAAATGTATACATGGGAATGAATGAAAGTAAGATCTAAATCATTGAGGGGGAAAGAACAGGAGGGAAAAAGAATAAAATAGGAAAATAAAAGCCATAAAGGGAAATCAGGAAGTGAATAAATTCCAGAGAAAGAAGTGAAAAATTCCACTTCAAATTGAAGTGATGCTCTGAGAATTTCATTGTCACCAGTAAGTATTGCATGTATGTTCCATTATTTTGTGCTGCAAGCAATGTTTGTAAGGCAAAACCAACAGAAAAATAAAATAATCAAAAAGCACCAAGTCTGCAGGTGCTAAGAATCTGAAATTAAAACAGAAAATGCTGGGAATAATCATCAATTTCAGCAACATCTGTGGAGGGAGAAACAGATCATTTGAGATGTTTTGTTAATTTTGAAACGTTAGTCTAGTGGTAACTAGTGCTGCTGAGGTGTTAGGCATTGTTTGTAGAAATTTTAGTTTTTATTAGATCTCATGCCTTTTATCAGAATTAGAACTAGAATGAGTTCTGATGAGAGTGTATTGACCTCAAATGTTTCCCCTCCATAGACTTTGCAAGACCTGCTGAGTATTTCTAGCACTTTCTAGTTTTGTTTCATATATTATGTAAAACAAACTTTGTAATTGTTTTACATAAGGAACTGAAACAGTGCTGAAGTATTTTGCTTTGGAAAACTATCACTATTAAATTACCAAAGTTAAGTTTTATTTAGCTATACAAAACAACAAGTATTGGGAAAGCAATTTCATCTACTTGTTCCACGGGTCACTTTATGGCCAGACATTTGACTCAGCAAAAACAAACGAGAAATGTTGACAAAGCATCTTACCATGGTAAATGCTGACTCAAAACCATGATTAAAAATCATAACAAGTAGCAAGAGTTTTGGGCTGGAGTTCCACACCTCATATAGGTTCTTAAATATGCACATGTGGCAGTTGTTATTGTGGAGTTATTTTGTGGCTGTCATGGGAAAGACAACCTTTAAGGTCTAGTGTGCTTTAGCTCAGCAATGAAAGGGCAGCAGCAGCTTTTCAAGCAGTTCCCAATGAGAACCACACAAACCCCATTGACAGTGCTTAAATTCTGTGTCCAAACTGGCATAGCACTATTTCTAATATACTTTTGTTCAATTTTCACAATTTTGTTGTGAGAAATCTAATTGGGTGTTAGTGCCATACACAGGATATTATTCCTACACCAAGGGAGGATGAAATCCACTTTCGAGACATTTATGTATGGACACTTCAGCTTGGTGTAATGACTGAAAGGGATTGACCCAGTACAGGGGTGCATTTAAGCACGTCATTTTTTTTGTGTTGGTTGCTTGTAACATTAAAACAATTTTAGTATTAATAGTTATCCTACAATTACTAAATTAGATGAACTGCTTGTTTCATATGGACTTTGTGAGACCATTAAGAAAAATTATTTACTCAAATTTATCACAATAATCTATCTATATTGTTCCTATTAAAATAACAATTAGTTCCACCAAAGCTACTGGCATTTGGCTCATTTATGATCATTTTCAAGTCACAATACTCTTTACCTGCAGCTTTTTATTTTGAATTGCATATTAAGTTACTCTTTGAACTACATGAAAACTACCTATTTAATCTGAACTTCATATAGTGTTTCATCGCAATTGCAACACAGACTATACTTCAAATAGTACTTCATTTGTTATAGTTCTTTAGATGACTTGAGATGTGAAAGCTATAATATAAAGGTAAGTCTTTATTTACGAGAGCAATTACAACTAACAATTGCCTAGAAACTGGGTGGGTCAACACCTGTTTCTCACGCACAAATCCTTTGGAAATTGACTAACCTGGGGTAATAGCACTGGCAATCATTTCCGTGTGAAGTAGCATCCATCAGGAAACTGGACTGGGTATTTTCACGTGCAATTCATATTAGTTCAGCAGTCATGTCTCTAGTGTCAGACATGCACCTAATGGCATTGTGATTCATACAATACCCATTTCTGCTTTTACTGGCTTACAATCATTGTTGAACAGTCACAGTGCAACCAGAACTGTGGTACAGCAGTTAGTGCTGCTGCCTCACAGCTATAGAGACTCAGGTTTAATCGTGGCCTCGGGTGCTGTGTGTGTGTTTGCATGTTCTCCCTGTGACTGGGTGTATTTTTTTTGTATTCTTCTCATCTCCCTAAGGCAGGTTAATTGGCTATTGTAAATTACCCTACTGTAAATATAGATGGCAAAAAGAATCAAAGGGGAGTTAATGGGCATGTGAGAGACTAAGTTGCAGGGAACTGAGATGAGAAAAGGACTGAGAGGGTTGTACTGCTGGGAGCTGGCATTCATGGTATGGCTGGTTTTAGTTATGTGCAGCTTCACACAAACATATCCTGTAAGGACATGAAATTTATTTCTGTATTGCTGGAATGAGTTGTGATTCTCGCATCTGGAGAAAGCAGCTGGAGTAACTTCCTTCCAGGATCTTCCAATGGTGACCCTTGCTGCTCTCCTGGCCCTGCTGGTACACAGGACCTCCTTCCTGCTATGTATCTCTCTGACCAGCACATCCACGTTCCTTTGAGTGAATCTGGAAACTCTCTTCCTGTCCCTGACAGACACAGCTTGTAGCTGGCGTCTGGCAGCCAGGGGAAATATGTCTTTAAGACTGATTGTTGAAACCATCAGAGACTGTGTGGATCCTGTTTTATTGCAAGCTTCTGGGTGTAACCACTGCCTGTCTAAGTTTTCACCACTGCACATGTTTGTTACAGAGTTACTGGATTTCAGAGGTTATTGCAGATTTTCAAAGTCGTGCATGGTCATGTATACTGAAGATATGTTTCCTCCCTTCCCCTTGTTTTCCCTGCCTCCAGCCTTTTACGTTGTGGTACTGTGTCTGCCCTGGATAGAGTTTTTTAAGATCAAGACCCACGTCCTATGACTCCTAATACCAAAGATCACTGCAACCTGTGTAGATTTTGTTGATAGAAATCAGGGTGGTGAAAGCCACCCAATATAATTTTAAAAGTAATTTTTCAAATTTTCAGTGTTTTAGAGGGCCTCCTGATTGGGGTGTTGGCACTAAACACTGCATCTGTTTAGTGCATCAAATATGAATGACCTCCAATTTCAAGGCAACTATGTTTTCTTAGTCACTATTAACTAAACAGTGATGACTAGAAATTGGAGTACATTCTTGACTCGGTAAACGGGTGCTGCAATTACCACCAGAGAGAACAGCAATGCTCTCATTCCTCCTTTACCCCACTCACATCACAGATCTGGTAAAATTTACCTTTTCAAAAAAATATATGGGGGGGGGGGCAGCGGTTCTCAATGATTGCTGCATTAAAACAGGACTTGCATGGTTCCCAAATGGAGCCACACTGAAGCTCTGCCACTTCCATGGTTGCCTTGCAGTTGGGAAGTACATGGGGGAGTGGAGACACGTTCTTTCATGTGTATGGCCCTCATCTTAATGACTACCGACAAGTCACTCTGACATCCACCATCATGAAGTGCTTTGAGAGGCTGGTCATGGCACGCATTAACTCCAGCCTCCCGGAACACTTCGACCCACTGCAATTCGCCTACCGCCGAAACAGGTCTACAGCGGATGTCATCTCCCTGGCCCTACACTCATCTCTGGAACATCTGGACAGTAAAGACACCTACATTAGACTATTGTTTATTAACTACAGCTCCGCCTTCAATACTATAATTCCAAGCAAACTCATCACCAAACTTTGAGACCTGGGACTCAACACCTCCCTCTGGAACTGGATCCTTGACTTTCCGGCCAACAGACCGCAATCAGTAAGGATAGGCAGCAACACCTCCAGCACGATTATTCTCAATGCTGGTGCCCCACAAAGCTGCGTCCTCAGCCCTCTACTCTACTCCACTCCCTATATACTCAGGACTGTGTAGCCAAATTCTGCTCTAACTCCATCTACAAGTTTGTAGATGATACCACGGTAGTAGGCTGTATCTCAAATAATGATTAGTCGGAGTACAGGAAGGAGATAAGGAGCTTAGTGACATGGTGTCATGACAACAACCTTTCCTTCAATGTCAGCAAAACAAAAGAGCTGGTCATTGACTTCAGGAAAGGGGGCGGTGTACATGCACCTGTCTACATCAATGGTGCTGAGGTCAAGAGGGCTGAGAACTTCAAGTTCCTAGGAGTCAACATCACCAATAGCCTGTCCTGGTCCAACCACGTAGACACCACGGCCAAGAAAGCTCACCAGCACCTCTACTACCTCAGGAAGCTAAAGAAATTTGGCATGCCCCCTTTAACACTCATCAACTTTTATTGATGCACCATAGAAAGCATCCTATCTGGATGCATCATGGCTTGGTATGGCAACTGCTCTGCCCAGGACCGCAAGAAACGGCAGAGGGTTGTGGACACAGCCCAGCGCATCACAGAAACCAGCCTCCCCTCCATGGACTCTGTCTATACCTCTTGCTGCCTTGGTGAAGCAGCCAGCATAATCAATAACCCACCCACCTGTCAGGCAGAAGATACAGGAGCCTGAGGGCACGTACCACCGGGCTCAAGGACAGTTTCTATCCCACGGTGATATGACTATTGAACGGTTCCCTTATACGATGAGATGGACTCTCGACCTCACAATCTACCTTCTTATGATCTTGCACCTTATTGTCTACCTACAAGGCACTTCCCTGTAGCTGTAACACTTTCCTCAGTATTCTGTTATTGGTTTTACCCTGTACTACCTCAATGCACTCTGTACTATCTCAATGCACTCTGTATTACCTCAATGCACTGTGTAATGAATTGACCTGTACGATCAGTATGCAAGACAAGTTTTTCACTGTACCTCGGTACAAGTGACAATAATAAACCAATACCAATACCAATCGTCCCCCTCTCCCGCACCCCTCTACCCTCACACGCACCTTCACCCTCACCCCACCGCACCATCCTCCACGTCACTCAATTATTGTCCCTGCACATCCAATCCAGTGTCATCAGTAACCCTATATCTACTGTGATCTACTTGGGCAGAGATAGCAGCATGTTCATGTGATGCATAATTTTAAAAGTCTGCAATAATTTCTGAGACCCAGCAATTATGTAACAAATATGCACACCTTTGAAAACTCAAGCAGGCACTTCTCACGTTCCTCCCTCTAGTGGAGCAAGGAGTTCTGTTAAAATTGTGGGTACTGTAATTCCTTTGGCCACAACATTCTAAAGAGAAGAGGTTACTTATCCTGCTGCTATTAATGAAATCTTGCTTAAAATAGGTTGCAATGCAGACCCACATAAAAACATCGTCTATATTTTGTTGTACATAAAGCAGTTTGGAACATTTCTGGAGATATTATTTTGCAATAGAATTTGCTTCATCATAAGTCTAATTAATAACCTTTGTTCAAATAGGAAATGCTGAAAAATGTACATGAGTATATGGTTAAAAAAAACTCTGCTCCTAAAAGGATGCATTATATATCCATTAGACTTCCACTTAATGAAAGATCATGAAAATTTTTGTCAGTCAAAAATCCAAATGGTAGTCATCGCAGAACATCTAAGTCCTATAGGAACAGGGCAAGGAACTACAATGCTCCCTAAATAGATTGGAAAATTATTAATGATTTCAGAGTCTGGATCATCAAATATAAGTGTGTGCAGTAAATTCAATGACAAATTGGATCCAGAAAGCAAAATAAGGAGACAGAAAATATTTCAAAAGGTTTAAAGTCTCCAACAAGAGAAGGAAAGGAAATGTTTCAAAAATAATTTATTTTGTTTACAGTGGTAAGTTAAAGCTGAAGAAATGATGCTCCATACTTGTAAATGTTAACTTTCAGTGCCAAAGAACTTTTTACGTTCTTATTAAGATAGTTACAAGACTGAATAATCATTATAATTTTAGTAGCAAGTTTAATCTGTATTTACAATATCAATATATTAACTTCACTCTGTTCAATACATGTGTATGGTGAATCAGTTGATGAAGTATCATTTTCATGATTACCACACCTCAGAAAGCAGCTATCAGACTTCCACCTTCATTTGTGCATGTGCACTCACCAATTTGCTGTCCAATTTACAGCAAATTGTGGTAAGTCACGCTAGTCTTACTGTTACGATCAAAACATTTTTAAAAAGGATATTTTCTGGCCTCAGTATTCCAGATTAGGGAAAAGGAAGATCACTGCAACCCTTTTTAAATCCAGATATCTTTACATTTTGGCCCTTCATGTAGTGGTGCTATTCTGTTGAAATACTGAGTGCCTTGTAACAGAACAGCTAACACATGATTGAGTGCTTTTATTTTTTATCAGTCACATTGTCTCACATGCTGTATCTACCTGACCTGTGTGGAATGCAATATTACAAGTCCTAAACCTGTACTGAGTTTTGAACATTTATTTATGCATTGCAAGCACAGGTTGTGTGTAGTTCAATATAAATCATGTTGTTTAAATCAATCATTTTTGTGTAAAGCACAAATGAAATTCCTAAGCTTCCTCTCACATTATCCTAACCAGTTGGTCCCAGGCTGAGCTTTGGTATCATTGCCATGGTAACAGTTTTACAATACTTACACTTGACACTTAGATTTACCAGGAAAAATGAGAGCTGGAAAAATCAAATCTTAGGAACATATTACAGTTCATGCTACCATAAGGCCACATCTCTGACCTTACTCCAACAATAAGACATTGAATCACATCTGGGCAGACAAAGAGATGTTGAGATTAAAATAACAAAAAGAGGATGGGGAAACATTTTAAAAATGTTACTTGTGAGAGCTTTTGAGTATCAAGACTTGCAATGAAGACTGCATGACCACATGCTGATGTATTGTAAATAAAATTGGTAGAATAGATAATTTGAATGTAAACAGCTGTAAGATACTTAGATTTGTTAATATAAACTATACAATAAAATCTCAAATGCAATGTCTTCTAGTCACAATTTCCATTAAAAAACTTTCGTTTTAAAACAGTGATGTTCGCCTTCCATAAATCTCAGTATTAAGATTCTATTCCAAATCGAACCCCTGTTTGGAATTTTCATTCTTTAAGAAATCATCTCTTTTAACTAGAAAAATAATAATCTATTATAATGCTTCTACAATAGAATATTAAATAAAAAGCATAGTTTCCACTATTTAAGAAAATGTTCACTTGAATATATCAATCTTCATGGAATGCTGTAAGATATTTCGAAGCAATGCAATTAGCAGATCATGACACATCATAAAAGAGCACTCCAAAGCAGGAAGTTTAAACAAGAAAGAAAAATATTCAAGTTAGTAACCAGATTTATCATCAATTTATATGTTTTCAAAACTATTATTCCAGAAATTGGAACTGGAAAGTAAATCTTTGTCAGTTTCTAGTCGTATAGAATTAAGATGTGCTCCTGAAAGTACAGATTTAAAGTGCACAGTGTTCCAATGCAGAGTTGATAACCCCAACATTCTTACAAGGTGGAATTTAACATGGCAGAGTTAGATCATCTACATTCTGAGGTCTGCACTTAGTTCTATATTTATCAAGAAAATCATTTTATTAACCTAGTGGATACAATTGGCTATTTCTTTGAAAACAATTAAAATAGCTCCATGCCAATATTCCAGGATTAGTTTAATATTAAACTAAAAATTGTGCATCCTTAGTATAAATATCCTTAACTAATGAAAGTAAATGGGTTTCAATTATTCATAAGTTATGATCATAATAGTTGAATTATGTATCACAAAGGCAACTTTTTTTTTACAGTTTATTAGTGAAATGTCCAACAATGTTTCTAATAAAGGGCAAAGATCAGCTCTGACTTTGATCCACATCATACATAGATGAAGTGGAGAATTGGGATGGAGAAGTGCGGAGATACAGTGGTTAAGAATTGCTTTGGTAATATAGATGACAAGAATAATTCTGCTGAGGATGTTTGTCTTTTACTCTTTATATTTGCATTGGTGTTAACAGCTTTGACAGAATAATCATAGAATTAGAACTGGTAATTAGGACAACCAGACTCAAGAACAGTTTTCTCCGCACTGTTATCAGACTTCTGAACCAATCACCTCTTTTGTATTCCCTTCCTGGTGGTACTGCCATGTACTTGAAACTTTAATTCTACCTCTTCCATTATTGTCACTTTAGCATTTCTTTTTGTGTGATGTCAGTTTGCACTACTATACTTTGCACCATTCCATTGTTTTGCACTCAATGCTGTATTTATTGTTGTATTTATTATTACCATATACACTGTTTACTCTGAGTTTCATGCGAGCAAGGAATGTCATTGCACCCTGGTGTATATGACAATAAACTAATCTGAATCTGGTACTTCTAATTAGATGTTAATGTTGGGGATACAGAATTATAAATACTACTAGAACAAATGAGATTTTTGTGTTGGTATGCTTCAAGAACTGTGAAAGTTTAACTCTGATTTCCAATTTGAACTCCGGTAAGTAATTGTTTTTGACTGCCCTTGTGTAGTGGGCAATCTAACTCCATCCATTTGCCTTTCAGTCTCCATTAACAAAAATTACATCGGAGGCCAACAATTTACAGCCATGTCACCGCTACTGGTTCAGACTTTGAAATGGTCAATAACAAGTGGGACTACAGACCTAACTACTTCCATCAGTGTAGTGTGAAAGGTCATGGCTGTCACGTGACAGTGACAACACTGACCCCTCTGGTCGGATGACAGCATTGCTCATTGGGTTGGAAGTGACACCACTGTCAATCAAGGTTTGGCTCCACCCCTGCCCCTCTGTACACACCTGAACTATTGGCCCATTTAAGCACCTTTGTCCTTGCTGGCACTGACCCACTGGACCTTTTGAATTACCTGAGCAGGACGACCCCCAGCCCTCCAGCATTATAAAGAGTGCCGCATGTGCCTGGTTCCCTCTCTTTGTTCGTCTCTGAGGGATGTGGAGGTAAGCTGTGCACTACTTAAGGGTAATTAGTTAAGGATTCCTGGGACCAAACAGCCGATGCTTGTCCAGGGTCAGGGGGTTCAGGCACCATATTGCATTTTCCCTGATCGTTTGTAACTAGTTCACTGTGTGTGTGTGTGCGTGCCCTTCACCCCTGTTGCGACTACCCTCACGTTCCACAATCACCTCTGTGTGTGAGTGTGCATCCGTTCCCATTCATTCTGTTCCTCTGTGAATAAATCCTTTTTCAAAATCCAAAGATTTGTGTCCGGAGTCCTTGGCCTTTGAGACTCGAAAGAACCTTTTCTCACAACAATCAGCTCCTTGAAGCTTTGAGGCTCTCTTCTGCAAATAACATGTGTGGCATGTGATAGGCCAAAGCTATGGTCAAGACTGGAAAAACTCATGACTTACTTGAAAGGCACCACCAATGTAGATTCTAGGAGTAGTTATCATCCCCTATTCGCTGCCTCTCTTTCACTCACTAACTCCCTCCTCCCCCCTTACTACTCTTTATCCCCTGCCTTCCTCTTGATTATTGTGCTCTGTTCACTTCTACCAAAGTTTTGATCTTCACCCTCATCTTGATCATACTCTGAGTACTCTCACTGTCTTCCAAGCAAGCCCCAATCTTTGCTTCCTTCTGATTAACATTCTCTAAACCCTGCCCTGTCCCAAAGCCTTTACTTTCAGCCCTCCCCTTCCCAGCTGTGAACCCCAACCTATGAAGACTTAAATCACAGAACAATGCAATACAGAACAAGCACATATAGCCCCTCAAGTTTGTGCAGGTTCTTTCAGTGAGTAAGCTAGTTTGTTGCACTCACCTACATTTCCATGTAATTCTTTCCATTTCAAATATTTATCTAATTTCATTTTGAAGACCCTCTAGCATTTTTTCTTTGGACTACAGCAGGCAATAATTTCCAAATTCCAAACACACATTGTGCTAAATAGAAAAAAATGTTTCTGGTTCTTTTGCCATTCACCTTACATCTGTGCCTCTGGTCATTGAGTCTTTAGCCACTGGGAATGGTTTCTCTTTACTTATTTTATCTAAAGCTCTACAGTTTTGATTCTGAGCTTATTTTCTTCCGAATAGAACAGTCCCTGCTTCTCTACTCTATCTATAATTCTTCATCCCTGAAATCCTTGAAGTAAATCTGGTATATCTTCTCTGTCAGGGACCAATTCCAAGGATCCCTGACTGCATGTGTGCAGCTTGGCAGGCAGCCAACAGTCTATCATTGCCGCTGTATTCTGGGTAGAAAAGGAATAAAAGTGATAATGAGGTACTGCACATTCCCTTCTTGTGTTCCAGTAAATATCAGATCAATAACGAACTCTCTGTATTGGGAATAGACGGATTAAGTATCCTATTTTGTGCTTTGATTGGACTGAACAATAGTTCATTACTAATAAAATTCTGTACTGAAGTCTGCTATTGTAAGTAGGAATATTCAATTTGCAGCTGTAAGGTCATCTGTCCCAGGGCACCCTGCCACTCAGGCTGTCTTGCATCACTTGGATGATGTTTTCCAGTTCTTGGCTCTGACCGCAATGTTTCTAACCTGACAGGAAGATATATTGATTGGACAAATGTGGACTCCTGGAATTATGCCTACTGTTTTCCATTCACGATCATCACATAAAGAAGTATAAAACTGCCAGACAGTCAAATGAAAAAAAAGGTAAAAATCTGAATTTAAAATGACTTTGTAACCTCACAAACAGTTTTTTTCTGTTCATCTTTGAGATATCTTGTCATAGGCAGCTAATGTCTATGCCTGTCTCTAAGACAATTTTGATCAAAGTTAAAACATTAGTTGAGGAATATATCTTTTTTTTACTCTTGACTGAATTAGAGATCAAGTTAGAAAGCTGTGGCCTAAATACTCAACTCAATTCCACATTTAGCTATGACAGTTAAATTATATAAACAATAAATACTCATCTATAAACTATTACTCTCTCCATTATTTCAGAGATTTTAATCCTTTTGTTAAATAAGCACGCAAAGAGCAAAGACAATTTCAGACAAATGCTTTGAGTAATGAAGATACCCCAGAGTATGATGAATGTTAAAAGTCTGTATTTTTTTAAAGATCCCATGTAATTTCAAAACACAGATTCAGACTCTATCATGATAATACAAAAGAATAAAATTATAGAAGGATTTGAAAAGGGAAACCAAATAGTAACAAACAAAATGCTGAAGGAACTCAGTGGGTCAGGCAGCATCTGTGTAGAGAAATGAACAGTTGACATTTTGAGTCGAGACCCTTCATCTGGACCTAACAGCATGTCTCTGGCAATTGAGAATGTAAAGCAAAGAGCTATAACATAAAGTGTAATTGTCCTTGAGTGGGATTAATGGGATATGATGGTAAGTTACTTTTAATGTTAAGTTAAATTGCCTGCCTAATTTCTGCATGGTTCAAATTGCTCTGTGCCGTTACTCACTCAAGCTTAGAATTAGATAACTGAATAAAGGGAAAAAAAACATATGGAAACAAAGATATAGGGTCAAGATGGATAAATACAGTTACAGTAGTTCCATTTGCCAAAATTGATTGTAAACAAAAACAATGACTGAACTAGATCACTACTTATCACCTCTATTTATTTCTATTTTAATAAAGTTACTAATTTCACATTTTCTAAATTCTCTTCTTAGACCCATATTAATAATGAGCAAATGTTACATTTGTACCATCAATGCTACAATAACACCGCACAAGGATTTTCCCTTTTCCACAATACCTGAATCATACGTAATAAATAAAAAAATCCAAAATAAGTTAGGCAAAATGAAAAGCTGAGATTCTTATTCATAGATCATTGAAGATGAGGTGGTTAAGTTGATGATGCAAAATGGTTTCTTGCTTTGGTAATGTTGTTTTGCCATAGCAGTCTTCCATCCCATAGGACAATAAGTTTGTGCCTCGACAGTCAACTGATGAATGGTCTTGTCCCAGCATTTTGTGTGTGTTGCTCCATATTGAACATGCTGTGGCTCAGGAACATGGCAGTCACTACTGCACTTATTGCAGATGGAGACAGTGGACTGAGAAAGTATAAAATTTGCTGGCCTTATTTTCTCTGCGCCCCCTTTTCGTACATACTATGCTGGAAGCACTCAGTAGGTCAGGAGAATTAAAGTAGCAGGCAGCGGAGAGCTCTGCATTGACCCGGCAGACTCTACAGGGTGACCTCTCCACTAACATAATAACCTTGGCCTCACCGTACTGGAGATATTCCCTTAAACTATCCACTTTCCTCCACTTTCTTTGCAATTTAGAACTAAATTGATTTCTCTCCCAGTTCTGAGGAAGGGTCTTTAACCTGAAATACTAATTCTGTATCCCTTTGCACAAATGCTGCATAACCTGCTGAGTGTTTCCAGCAATTTCTGGTTTTATTTCAGATTTGCAGCATCTGCAGTATTTTTTTCATCTCTTCTCGCACAGCTGCACCTTCCATCTCTCCTGACTTCTTCCAATGCCTTCATGAGTCATCAACATCCTATGGCCCCAACAATCAGTGGCTATCTCTCAGTGGACTGTGTCAATGCCTGCTAGCTTCATACCTTGCTTACGGTTGTCCTTGTAATCTGGGTGCAGATGTCCAGCAGGTCATGGCCCAGTGGCAAGTTCACAATACAAAATATTTCTGGGAAAGCAGCAGTTATTGATCCGATGAACATGGCAAATCCAATATAAATACGTAGGCTGAGTAATGAATATTTGTTGCCATGTTCCTGCAGGCAGTGTCTGGGATTTGTCTGCAGCAGTGAAGGCAGAAACTGTTGTCTCTTCTGATGCTTTGCACATGCTACCTAAGCTACAGAGGCGACACAGGCTTGTTTCTCTAATCGGTTGCTGTCAGTCCACATTCTCTTGTGTAGCTGGGACATGACAGATTTTGCAACATGCATGGCGATGCAAGAGACTGCAGATGCTGGAATCTGGAGCAACAGATGGTCTGCTGGAGGAAGTCAGCGGGTCAAACAGCATATATGGGGGAAAGGAATTGTTGATGTTTTGGGTCTAAACCCTGCATCAGTACTCTGCATGACCATGAAACCCTGCATGAGTCCTGATGCAGGGTTTCGACCCAAAACATCAACAATTACTTTCCTCCCACAGATGCTGCTCGACCTACTGAGTTCCTCCAGCAGATTGTCCGTTTGCAACATGTATGTTGATTTCAGCATCGAGTGACAGTTTGCTGATGCTTGTGGAGCCTAGGTACTTGAAGCTGTTAACAACTCCTAGCAACATATTATGAATGTTAATTGATAGTGGTATGGCAGCTTTCAATCAGGTCTGGTGTTTACAATTCTATGAATGAAGTGAAGGCATAGGATAGCAGCAGTGAGAAGAATCTGCCAAAATATTGGTTCTAGAATGCCAGAATTCTAAAGCCAATAAATTACCTATTTGACCCCACTGCTGATCTTAAAAGGGTTCCAGTATTGTTCCATCAAAGCAAAACATCCCCCTTGTATTGTCACAGAAGAAATTGTTAACAATGAATACAAATGCAATATTCATGCTAAACTTTCGCAAATCTCTGGTTTAGGCCTCAGCTACTGCACTCTGTACTGGTATGTACAATTCACCAAACTACAGGAAGGATGTGATAGCATCAGAAATGGTGCAAAGGAGGCTTATAAAGATGTTGCCAGGGTTGAGGAATTTTGTAAGGAGAAGATGACTTAGCTGGCATTTTGTTTTTTGAAGCAAGAAAATGAGAGGAGATTTAACTGAAGTGTGTAAAATGAGATGAACAGAGAGAATCTATTTCCTCTGGTAGAGAGGTTGATAACAAGAGGATTTTAGATTTAAGCTAATAAAAATCCTGATGAGTGTGAGGTGATGTATTTTGGGAGGTCAAGCAAGGGTAGAACATACACAGTGAATGGTAGGGCCCTAGCAAACACTGAGGAAAAGAGGGACCTCCGTGTGCAAGTCCATAGATCTCTAAAGTTGACAGCACAGATTAATAAGGTGGTGAAGAAAGCATACAGGATTCTTACCTTCATTAGCTAGGGCACAGAATATAAAAGAACAGAGGTCACAGTACAACTGTATAGAATTTCGATTGGACCACAGCTGTCGTACTGTGTGCAGTTCTGGTCACCGCTCTGGGAATGATGTTATTGCACTAGAGAGGGGACAGAGGAGACTTATCAGGATATTTCCTGGGATGAAATGTTTCAGTTATGTGGAGAGACTGGATAGGCTGAGTTTGTTTTTCTTGCAGCGGAGGAGGATTGAGGGAGGATCTGACAGAAATATACAAAATTATGAGGCGCACAGATAGAAAGTTTTTCTCTGCAGCAGACGAGTATGGAAATTGAAAACAAAGCTTTTGTGTCAGGGGTAAAACATCTAAAAGTGATCCGAGGGGGAAATTTTTCATCTAGACATTGGGTGCAATCTATGAATGTTTAAAATCATTTTCATTAGAAATATAGAAGAAAGGAGAAGAATTCTATTTCCACTAAAGTTAAAGTCTGGAGCATAAAGGATCATTGTATCTGATTTCATAGAAATTTTCGAGGATGAATGGACACGTAGGGGACTTGATCTGTAGGCTAGTGGTGAAAAATGGTTTATGGGACTATATTGGATGACTCTAAGACTAGGCACAAGTATGATGGGCTGAATACCCTTTTTTTCTGCCTAATGATTCTACTTTTTCTTGTATTGTTTCTGCCAATTAACTGGCTACATAACAGGTGGAAGCTATGGTGTAGAATGAGGAAATATAATTCCAAGGTAGACAAATTAATGGAACAAATAGATATATTGGTTGATCCAGTAAACACCATGGAAATGTGGCTGCACATCTTGGGTACTTTATCCTTAAATTAGGACGGTGGTCATTGTTTAATAGTGATGACGAAAGCATAGATCAGGAAATAGAATATATGGATGGAGAAGAGAAACAACAGGAACAAAAAAAAACCACAGGTAGCAATAGTCTGTAGGTCCCCTAAAAGCAGCTACGCTGTTGAAAGATGTATTAATCATTGAAAAAAACAGTGGTTGCAAAGATATTAGATATATCAGTTAATATCTTCCAAAACTGAGTCAGTCCTAATAGATTGGAAAGTAACAAAAATAAAACTGCTGTGTAACCGATTAGGTGTCAGGAAAATGCTGGAATCCACTATTAAGAACTGGTAGCAGGGCAAATAGAGATACACAATTAGGTAGAGACAAAATTACTTTGTGCATTGGAAATAGTTTTTATCTTTTTGAGAATGTAACCAAGAGGGTAGACGATATATGCAAACAGTATGAAAACAAGTATTTCAAGGGGTTTGGAATACAAGAGTAACTAAGTCTTGCTGATATTGCACAAGGTTTTGATGAGACCATGTACAATTTTGATTTCCTAAGGATGAAAAACTTTCCTTGGAGGTTATATAATGTGGATGGACTAAAGTACTTCTCGGAAGAAAGGGATGAGAGATTGATTTAAGATAAGATTGATTTAGATAGGCTTACACACAATGGAGTTTAGTAAAATGAAAGGTGATCTTATGAAATGCAAGATTCTAACAGAATTTGACAAAGCATATGCTGGGAGTTTGGTTTCTCTGGCTGGAAATGCTAGAATGAGGGAGCATTGTTTTAGGATGTGGGGTCAGTCGGTTAGGACTAAGAGGAGCAGACTGCTTTACACTCAGATAGATGTGAATCTTTAGAGTTCCCTATGCCAAGGGAGCACATATGCTTGATTGCTGAGTATACTCAAAGCTGCAATAAATAGATTTTTGGACTCTAGGGCAATCAATGGATATGGGGTGGGGAAAGTGGACGAGTTAGAATGATGCAGCAAACTCTAGGGTCCAGTTAAGCTGCTTCTGTTCCTACTTCTTCATGGAGGTATGTCAGCCTATAGCTTAAATAGGAAAGCAGATGTCATGTTCTATTGTGAAATATCTTGATCTTGAAACTGTACGAGTAAAGCTGCATATCTTTACACTTCATTTGATCCGTAATTTCTTTTGGGTTCGAGAAGGTCGGAAAAACTGAAATTTATTAATGGTTCCTAAAATCCTAGGTAGAAGAAATTACAACCAATTCATGAATTTCACATGGTTTCCCTGACTTTATGGATCCAATATAACACATACATCCATGAAGAATCTGTAGTGTCTAAACTGCTATTGGCTGGGACAAAGTATCAAAGGTTAATGCCAAGGAGCCATAATCTCCATTTATCTGGATGGACACAGACCAAGTTCCAGGATAAAGCAAGTTGTTTGAAAAAGAATCCATCCACTCACTTATGTATCCAGATCCTCCACAGTGTGTGATGCTAAATGTGTACCATATGCTGGATTCATTGCAAAAAGTAGCAAAAGCCTTATGGACAGCACCTTCTGAACCTATGAACTTCACCACCCAAAGGACAAGACCAGCAAATGCAATGGAATCCAATCTCAGTCCTACAATATCCTGACATAAAATATGTCATCATTCTTTCTTTATTCCCAGGTCAAAATCCTTGAAATCTCTACCTAATTGCAACTAGGGAGTGTCTACAACACTTCCAGGATCATGCACTCAAAAGACCCAGGGGTGGAAGAGAAAGTGCAACTTTGTAAGCAAGCTTGAGAATGGATATTTTTAAAAATTAAATGTTGTAGAACCAAAATTAGAAAAGCTCCAAATTTCTCTCATACGTGAACCAGCATTTAGCACCTTTTGTGTTTATGAATGTAGAATAATAGAATTGATAAAAAGTAATATAATTGCAAAAAGAAGAAAAATCAAAGCAGTATGTCCTTGGCAATTGAGAAGGAATTTGACAGGAATTTGAGAAATTCATCTGAAGATAATGTACTTATGTTTTTATTTAAGTATATTTCTTTTCAAAATGGGCAGCAGACTTTTGTTTGAGATCATTTCAATTTTGGCAGCCATATTTTTTTAGAAGAACAATGAAACATTATTTGTCTAGGGTTCCGTACTTGAGTTTATAACAAGAAAAACAGTTTTAGCAAAGCTATGCTATATCTGAGTGAATGTTACATACATTAACTTTTGATAGTTTTACCATTCCTTTAAGCACCCTGTTGGTCTTTGTACTGCTGACTCATCATGAGTCATGTCTGTTATCCCAGACACAAAAAGATTCTGGAAACCAAGATTAAATGATGTTGCTATCTAACTAAACAAATTGAAAATACTTCAATCCCTCTCTGTTATAGGTTATGTATAGGCTGAAATAGTTTGGTATTTATATAACCAAGATTGACAGTATTGTTCTATTCCCTGCAGGGAAATCTTTTTCATATATACATAGATCCTGGAATCTTGGATGATGCCAGATTATTAAATCACCAGCTTCCACTTACTGTCAAAATAAATGACAAATTCAGCTGCTTATGGATTACTAGTTGCAAAACTAATAGAAACAATTAAGCCATGCAGGATAAAATTCAAATTTGCCATAATTATTTGTGAAACTGTTACGTCATTGCATTCCCAAAGTTTCATTCAATGGTATACTTACAAAACTTCTCATTTTGAATCATGTAAGTTTGAGTCAATTGTAATTGATGTGGATCTTAAGTGCAGTAATTCCAGTGAATTAAAACTAAAATACCGTACTGTTACAATGTCGAGGGGTTCAACAACACCAATATATAAACTATATTAACAAAGCTAAGCAGCGACTTTTAAAGGAATGGTGGGTTGGGGCTGCTGGTGGCATTGGACAAATTTGGAAAAGTGTCTTCCAATAAACAAAAATGCTGACTATAGGAGAGATCAATCACCACAGTTTTCTAACACAACACTGGAGCTTTGTTGGATGAAGTGGAAAGGAAAAGCATGCCTTGAAACATCCTGTATGTTAAAAAGGTGCTTTGTGTGGCCCTGATGCCCAATTGGGTGACCTGCAAAATATTGGGAGATTTGGAAACAGACGTTAATAAAATCCTGAGGGTAATTTTCAACCTCATTCATTTGTAAAATCTGTGCCTGGGAAGTTCCCAACTAGATTTGTCTGCAGAGACAAGAGCCACCATTCATTGCTGCTGTAAAGCATGGGAACATACCCAAGAACAAAAAGAAACAGAAGCAAGATTGAGCGGTTCACCGATTGTGCTTCTCTAGATTTCAAACACTTTTTAGCAATGATCTTTCCCTTTTTTTTGCTTCATACACATGAATGATAATAACCAAGTTCCTGGATGTAAAACAGCAATAACTACCCCATTGTATTATCCAGTCTTTTGCATTATAATTTTAAAATATAACTATTATTTAGGCTATAGAATCGTTAATTTATTTGACCGAAGCCACATGTTATATAAGATATGTAGATACAATAGGTTAGATGAGTTGTCAGATTAGTGTTGGAAATGTTTAAAACTTAAATTTGATTGACTTGTATTTGATTTAATTGTGAATCAAGTTACCATTTCACACAAAATGGAAGAAAAACATTCTCACAAAATTTGCTTTTATGTCAAAGGCCACACATGCCTGCATTAAATGTGTATTCTTTTGCAAAAATGAATCGAAATCGTTTACCCGAATGAACAGAATCTTTTCTCCAACACGATATCGTCCTTGAGAAAGTCGCTCCACGGAAAACTTTTGTGGACATTTACAAGGAGGATCTTCTGAAATCTGTTTCACCTAAAAATAAACATTAACCACACTGAAAATCATATCTGAGTAAGAATATTTAAAATGACAATAGTTCACAAATGCAAAAACTCATAAAATACTCGTTAATATCTTACTACAAACACTTATTCACTTTTCAAAGCTCAGTCTTTATTTAGATTTTGGGATATTTACTCTACATGCTTTCCCAACTATACACAGTCCACAATTGTCTCATTTAAAGTTAGGATCTTAACCAGCCCTTGCCCATTGCGTTTTCCTTCTCCTTCTGAGGTATAACACGCCTGATCTAATATATGGAGTAGAATTCTTTTTACTGTAATGATTCTATTAATCAATAATTTAATGATTCTATTAATCCATTGTTAAAAACACTACACAAACTTGTATATTCTGGAGTTAGACATTTTAAAGATACACATTTTTAAGCTTGTTACCAAGGAAACACAAATTCTTCCATTTTTGTTGGAAAGGAATTTCACCCAAAAAAAGTTTCACTGATGTCTGATTTATTAAACAGGTTCTTTGGCCGGTTTAACTGTTTTCATTCAATGTTGATATCCATTGGAAAGTTATTCAACAGCAGTCCAGTTTAAGAATTTTCAACTTTTTTCCCCCGAAAGTCAGTTAAGAGATATCTCGGCCTGATGCGGAATCTTTATTCCTATGCTGTCTGAGGTCAGGTAGCACAATGCTAACCATATAAAGCATTATGCTGCTAGGTTACTGGGGGTCTTGATTCTAATTATTTTATGAAAAGTTTGCAAGATATTGTCTAGAGACCCTGCAAGTTCTCACAGCACGAGGTCGAACATTAGCAAGGAAACCTCCTCATACTTGCCACCTACCATCCTCACTCATCTGGTGAGGGAGTGCTCCTCCATGTTGAACAACACCTGGAAGAAGCACTGAAAGTAAGAAGTGCAAAAAATGTACTCTGGGTGGGGATTTCAATGTCCGTCACCAAGAGTGGCAAAGTAGTGCCACCACAGACTGAATTGGCAGGGTCCTGAAGTACATAGCTGCCAGTGAATGAATTGAGATGAGGGATAAACCTACATGATCTTCACTGATCTACTTGTGGCAGATGCATATGTCCATGATTGCATTGGTAGAAGTGACAACCACACAATCATTATGGGGACAAATCATTGAGGACACCCTCAATCATGCTGTACTAAATGGGATAATATTAGAATAAATCAGACAGCATGAAACAGAGTTTTCATGAGGATCAGTGGCCTATAAGCACCAAAAGAAATGTATACTAACACATTATGTAACATGATGGCCCAGCATATCTGTCAGTCTACCATTACTATCAAGACAGAGTGTTCTGCCTGGTTTAGTGAGGAGTGTAGAAGAGCATGCCGAGAGCAGTACAAGAACGTGCGAACTCTGTGAAGTAGGTCAGAGGCTGGGTGTCCTGCAGTATGTGACTCACCTCTTGACATCCCAGTGGCTTTCCATGAGGAATACGGAAGAGAGTGCTGAGAGTATGATGCAGTGCACTCCACTTGCCTAGACGAGTACAGCTCCCATTGTCAAAATGCTCACCACCATCCAGGACAAAGTACCCCACTTGATTGGCACCCAATAAATCAGCCTAAACATTCATCCCTTAGTGTAGATCTACAAAATGCACTGCAGTCACTTTCCCCAGCTACTCAGATAGCACCTCTCACACCTCTGCCTCTGAGGACAAGGGCAGCAGACGTTCAGGATCACTGCATCTACAGGTTCCCCGTTAAGTTATACATTATTATTACTTGGAAATATATCATCGATCCTCGTCATTGGGTTTAAATCCCAGAATTTCTTAGTTCTAGAAGGAAGAAGAAGGCTGCTCATCATCACTCTCTTAATGACATTTGGGGATGGGCAATAAATGCTGGCCTTGTCAGATCCTGAGATTGGATCCATTTTCGAGAAGTGCCCATCTTTAAAATCCAATCTTTTTAATGGTATTTTATCGCTCAATTTATTTCTCCTGACTTTCTACAGTGATTTTGCAGATATTTTTCTTTTAGATGTACCATGTGTCTTGAGTCATTAAGTCCATTCCAAAATCACACTGATTAGTCACCATTTTCTTGAAATCAATTCTGTCACCTAATTAAGCAGTTAGTCCTACTGCAGCATTGAGCTACGTCATCTAATTTTTGGGTACCAATGTTTAGCTAATAATGCATGATAATTCTGGTTACTTGACAGTTCAGGTCCTTCAGAATTTATCATTTACCATTGGCAATGTGCATATGATTTCAAAGATATTTAAGCAATCTGTAGGCTTGAGCAACAGCACTGTTGATTGTTTCAGAAATCTGAAGGCATTTTCCATTAAGATGTACAGTACCTCTTGGAAGCAACTGCACATGAGATTAAACCTACAACAACAGTGTACAAAAGTTGTATCTCTGCACTGAGACCTGGATACTAAAAGCAACAAATTTAGGTGGTGGGAGAATAGTCTGAGGGCAGTGAGGATGTTCAGCATCTTTATATGGGAACCAGGATTATAACTCCACAGCATGTATCTTTTGACACCAACAGGCTCCCTACTGAGAAGTCAGAATAAATGATGGGTCAACTTAAGCAGCAGAACAGGTTTCGGGACAAGGTAGGTCTTAGCCATGACCTGAGGGAAACAAGCTCAGATGCCTGATATTCAACTAGCATAAATTCACAGATTAAAATTTTGGTTTGTTTGTCATTCCAAGAAATATCTTTCTGCCCATTTAATACTTAATTTAGATTTTTTTTTCTTTTGTTTCAGCCAAATCACAGAATTACACCAAAAAGTTGCTCTAGTTGTGTGCTGTGCACCACAAATTATGGCAGGACAAAGGGGAGACAAGAAGCCACAAGGAGACACAAGAGAGACTGCAGATGCTGGAAACCTGGAGCAATACACACGAAATGCTGGAGGAACTCAACAGGTCAGGCAGCATCCATGGAGGGAAATGAACAGACAACATTTTGGGCCGAGACCCTTCAACAGGACTTGATGAGGGGGTCTCAGCCAGAAACATCAACTGTGCATTTCCCTCCATAGACGCTGCCCGACCTGCAGAGTTTCTTCAGCATTTCGTGTGCGAAGCCTCAATGTCAGCCAATGGCTACCTGCAGAGAATTTATGATAAAAATGTCACATGCTAAACTTCATGTTGTGAGGTCCTGGGTGCCTCATCACACATATAAAATATGTGCATCATTAATCTATCTGTTTGATCTACTGAACATAGATTTCCAATGGTAAATCAAAACACTTTTAAAAAGCAATAATATATTATCATTCATGTTAGTTCATTATCATTCATGTTAGTTGCTTTAACAATGGAGTTATTGCATCTTAATTTTCTACTTTTGCCATATTTTGTCAAAAATAGTTCAGCACAGCCTGTCCTGTGGGCAATTGCCGAAGGGCCTGTCCTGTGCATTACTGTTCTATGTTCTAAAATATTACTAATTGTTAATGGAATAAAGCAAACAAGTACTGAAGATTAAATACCTTTCAGTTTTACTATGAGGCAACTTCAAATAATAATGGAACAACTCTTCCTGCGTTGTGTCAATATTCATCTCTTGGGCAGTTACAGTTCTGACACCTACAGGGGAGACCTGACATTAACACCTCAGCTGCTGAATAGGACTTGCATATCTTACATTATGCACAGAATAAGGGAGTGGCCAGTGAGGCTATTATTATTGTCCATTCTTAATCAACCTTGAAAAGGTTTTGATGGTGAGCTGTCGATTTGCTTACAGAGAAGAAAGTAAAATTCAAAGGTATTCCTGCAGAGGTGTTGAGTGGGGAGAAGAGTGGTGATATATTTCCAAATCGGAAAGCTGTGCAACCTGAAGAAGAACTTACAGGAGATGTGCCCATGCATCTCCTGCCCACGTCCACATAGCTTTTGCATCCTGCAGTCTGGGAAGGTGCCATTAAAGAAGCTTTTCCAAGTTCTGCAGTATATTATGTGTTTGATCAGGAGGGCTCTTAGATGATGGAATTTTGTCAATTCTTTAAAACTGTCATTTGAGATATCAAACATTAAGACATATTCCACTATTAACAGCACATCACTGTTTGCATTAGTTTTGACTGTTGCACAAGAAGGAATCACTGCATCTTAACTTTGCATGTTTTCCATTTATTGCTAAAATATACAAATCGATAAAATAAAGTACCTAAATCCATAAGTATTTCATTGTATTTTGTTAGCTGTCTCTAATCATGCAAAAAATCAATAGTGTGAAGAGTTTTGAAACAATTTGTGAAACATAAATGGGTAAAGCCTGCTTAATTAGAAAAGAACATGTTAGAGGTAAGAAGAGTGAGCACTGAATGAGTTGTGAGTAATTAATAAGTTCTTTTGTTTTTGTGAGATGTGGTCATTGCTGTCTAGGTCAGCATTTATTTTCCATCCCTGTGTGCGGAGTGCCCTGACGGCATTTCATAGGACAGTTAAGAGGCAACCAAATTACTGTGGGTTTGGAGTCTCATATAGCACTGACTGGCTAATTGGTGACCACGATGAGGTTTTATGATAATCCAATAGGTTCATGGTTATCTATGTCGATAAAGCCTTATTTATTATTCCAGATTTATTAAATTATTTGAATTTAAATTTCACTTCTGCTGTTGTGGGATGCAAAGATGTTTCAAGGACAATGTTTTGAGCTTTTGGATACTATCCCAGTGATTTATCCATATTGCTGGAGTACCCATAGTAAGTATGTATATAGAAGCTGCCTAACTGCTATGGGAATTTTACATTTCTTGTATGTCAGTGACTATCGACTATTCTGCAGAAATACTTTACAGGTAGTAAAGAACTTTGTGACATCTTGAGATAATGAAAGGAGGCTATCATTCTTTATTTTACAAGAATAAATAAGCCTAGAAATTCAATACATGGTGCGGTTATCTGCTACACAACTGTATTTTATCAATATATCATTAACTAAACAAGATCAAGTGCTTGGATAATAATATAGTTCCCTTTATTCACTTTCTTAAATATTGGAGTGAGGTGCAATTTTACAATCTAAAGAAATTGTTCCTGAATTGATATCTTTGAAAAACTATAGATATAACATCTAAAATATCGTTACCTATCTCCATTAAAACATTGGAAAATCAACAGGTTCTGGGAATTGTCACTCAATAAAGGCATTATTTTCTTGATTTTTGTTATTTTGCTTACATTATTTTTACTGAGTCATTGTGCCCATTTCAGTATTGTTTTCTTTGTAATGTCCTCTTCTCCATTTTAAAGACTAATGCAAAATAATATTTCGTCATATAGGAACATTTATGACACATCTTTACTTTCATCAACAATATCACCATTATCAGTTTTCAACATCTGAGATTTCTTTGACTGTTTCCTCTTCCTAATATAATTATTAAAAATTTGGTGATTTTAAGATTTCTTGAAATTTTGTTTTCATACTTTCTTCAATTGCACTGTACTGCTGCCACAAAACAAAAAATGTCATGTCATATAAGACAGTGATAATAAACCTGATTCTGATTCTAATTCTGGTATTGACATCTGTTCTGGTCTTTCATTGCTCTATGATTTTCTCCAGTTGCTAGGCTCTGTGCTTGTTGTTTGATTTGCGTTTGTATTTCTTTTTAGCTTTATGTCAGTCTTATCTCATGTCTTTTTTGAGTGGAGCTTTGCCTCAAAGAAATATAACTGGTTCTACATCACATATTGTTTTACTGAACCTCAAAATGGCATCACTTTACCAATTAGAGCATCTGTCCTGTTTAGCACAAACAGTTTCTGTTCCATCACATAGAAATTAATCTTATTCATATTTAGATTCTTGGCAGCTGTGACATGTTCCTTTCTTTGAAGCACTATATTGAACTTGATCACAGCATGACCTCTATTAGACAAAGAGTCCACTTCAGCTCTAAGAGTCTTGAGCAGACCCAATCCAAAGTTCAGTTTTGGGTACCACACTTTACTAGATTTGGAAGGTGAAGAGTACAGCTTCACCAGATTATTTTTTTTTTACGGGATTACATTATGAGGACATTAATACTGGGTTTAGAAAGTTGGGGTGATCCAATCAAAATGTTAAAGCCATTTGATTGGTAGATTGAGAGAAACTACTTTATCTGGTGGGGAATCCAGAATAAGAAAGCAATATCCTAAAATTAGAACTAAGCTACATATAAATGAAGTTGGAAAACAGTTATTTTGTAATGAACATCTGAATCTCATTATTCTAAATGGCTGTGAATGCTCAGTCAACCAAATTTTCCATGCTTGAATTTAATAGATTTTTATTGGTTAAAAATACAAAGGATAACAAAGATAGGCAAGTGATGCTAAGGTACAAATCAGTCATGATTTAAGTTGAATTGTGGAAAATACTCAAGGGCTGAATGCCTTATTTCTATGTTCCATTGTGAGATTTTAACTCACTTCACTGGATTACTAATCCACTAATTATCTGCGTATTCACCAAGATGAAGTGTACATTTACTAAACTAATCCAGTCTGACTCAGATGCACATTAGGCAGTTTCTAGCAGCTGTCATTCTGTTAGTCGTAATAACTTCCAGGTTTTAGTAACCCCTTTCACTTTAGACGTGCGGAAGAAACTAAGGTTGTAAATGTATCTGAGCACATCATCAAAATTTAACTGTAAGTATCAGTACCTATTACTGACTTATCTGAACCAGGCTTTTGTTTATGTACTTAGTGGTAAAGCATACTAACATTCTGAATTTACTTGCAAAGTTTTAAGAGATTTCAAAAATGAATATCTGGTTTCATTGTATCAGAACTTGGTACAACTGACGGAGCAAGATTAATCTGGAGACAGCATCAATGGGATTCAGTTTTTGAGACAAGAGCTTTACTTGCCAAAATACCAGCCATGGTTGAATGAAGAAGCACAAGATAACATAAAGCTAAAATAAAACATGCACAAATCAAACAATAAGCACAAACCCTGGCAACTGGAAAAAAAATCAAGGAACAATGAAAGTTGGCAAAACCAATATTAAAAGCAACAGAGTAAATAGAGTATGAAAACAAAATTGCAACAGTTTGCATCACACGCAGTAGGACCAGAGGGCACAGCCTCAGAATAGAAGGACGTCCCTTTAGAACTTCTTTAGCCAGAGAGTGGTGAATCTGCAGAATTCATTGCCACAGACGGCTGTGGAGGCCAAGTCACTGGGTACATTTAAAGCAAAGGTTGATAGGTTCTTGATTAGTAAGGGCATTAAAGGTTACGGGGAGAAGGCAGAAGAATGGGGTTGAGAGGGAAAAATAAATTAACCATGATCAGACGGCAGAGCAGACTTGATGGGCCAAATGGCCTAATTCTGCTCCTATGTGTTATGTTCTTATACAGCCATTGGTTATTTCACATGCACAGTAATTAAATCAGTTGACTAAGGCATTGCTAAAAGTCAAAAATGAAAGTTAAAATAAATTAGGAAACTGGTGTCAAAAGATGTTCGAATTCTAATTTTGCAGTAAATCTGTGGGCCATTTATGGCGACAACTTTCCTATTTACCTTCCATCCCTCCTTGGTTTTGCATTTTTCTTTTGGCTGGCAACCCAGCAGCCAACTCCACCCCACACAACAAACAACAAGCTGTCTCAAGGGCCACAATTAATACTTTTGCACAATGTACTGATGCCATTAGATAAAGTTCCTATGGTCCTACTATCAGCTTTTTTAGTTCAAGTTTTCTACCTGGATCATACAGAACAGAAAGCAGCACATTATCTGTAAACTGTACTGAAAACAGAAAATGGTAGTAAAGAAAACAGCAAGGAAGGGAGCATTTCTAGAGACAGAAATAAGGTTACCACTTTTGGTTGATAATCTCTTACCAGAATTCCATCTCCCATATGGCCAAGCACTGTTTGATATGTTCTAATTTTTAAAAAATCAAATTTAATAATTAAAAAAAACAGAATTAGGCCATTCAACAAAACTGGTACATGCCAAAGTTTATGCTCCACCAGAGCCTCTATTACCCTGCTTCAACAAAGCCTATCATATGCTTCTCATCATTCTTCCACATCTCATTCTAGTTTCCATTACATCTAATACATTTTATTTCAGATTTCCACCATATTTAGTGACATTCAAGAAAAGATAGCTTGTGTTTTAGAGGTAGACTTGAAACTGAACTGGAATAGCTATAAACACAAGGCTAGGAATCCTATGGCGAGTAACTTGCCTCCTAACTCCCCAAAGTCTGTTCACTATCTACAAGGCTCAAGGGTGGAGTGTGAAGGAATACTCTCCACTTGCCTGGATGAGTGCAGCTTCAATGACACTTAACTTTAATATCATACAGGACATAGCAGCCCACTTGATCGGCACCGCATTCACTCACTCCACCACTGATGCACAGTAGCAGCAGTTTTTACCATCTACAGGATGCACTGCCACAACTCACCAAGACTCATTAGATGGTACCTTCCAAAGTCTACCAGCTAAAAGGACAAGGGCAGCAAAAGCATGCGCACACCACCCAGAAGTTGCCCTCCAAGGCACACACCATCCTGACTTGGAAATATAATCTCCATTTCTTCATTGTCGCTGGGTCAGATTTCTGGAACTCCCTCCCTAACAGCATTGTGGGTATACCCACACCTTAAGGACTGCAGCGGTTCAAGAAGACAGCTCACCACCACCTTCTCAAGGGCAATTAAGGATGAGCAAATAAGAACTTTTACAGTTCTTTTGTACAGTTTCTTAAACTGACTCAGCCTGCAAAGCCATGGTTAGCTGGCATTGGACTGCATGTAAAATCAATATGCCTTCTGGTCTTGGAGAGCCAGTGGTGTGAAGCTGCTATTAAAGAATTATGACTGAACACTTCTAAATCAGAATCATGCCGAAAATGGTATTCAAACCCAATTCTGCAGCTTGTTACTGATTGTGATGTGTTATCTTTGAGTACCATGATCATAATCCACATAGAAAGGATGCCCCTCAAGAGATTAATGACAGATTAATAGGGAAGATCTACAGTATCTACCTACGTGTTACTTTGGGTGACAGTTTTGTTTTGTTTTACTTACTGCATCATCGAGCAACTTTCCTGCACTCTTCTTTCCAGGAGATTTAGTTGGAGATGGAGACGGCGATGGTGCAGAATGTGACTCTTCCTGCTCAATTTCTTTTTCTAATTTGACCAGCCCTGATGGTTCTACTCCAAACCTGGATTTCAAATGAAAGCAGTTCATGTCATGTGCTGTTAAAAGAATTGAAATATACAAACTTAAACTTCCACTTTCAAGAAAGGTAGCTCAATCTTGATTTGATTGTATGGATTGGTATGGCGTCTGTGCAAAAGCGTATGATTTTAATTTAATTGTTTCTATTCATTTGTAATGCTTGCCAAAATTCACATTAACTTTGAAACCTCAGTGATACTGACATGATAGACATTCCACAGGGATGGAAGCAATTAGACAAAAATGTAAAAGCTGGGGAAAGAAATGGTTCACAAATTTTAAACCTCAATGTCAGATTAATGATGATTACACCAAAGCTTTTCAACTGAAAGGTTAAAAGGGTTTATAAGCTCGTGGTGGAAACAACATTACACTATATATAAAAGAATATAGCAGTGACAACATCAGTCCACAGTCAGAAAAATAATGCATGTCACCTTTTTGCTATAGGCTAATAATAATCTGCTAGCAATTGTAGGATTAGCTCGCACATAAGCTGTTCCTGTTTTAAAGTATCAAACTTTGGACAAAGAAAGTGGTTTGTATTTATTAAATTTCTTTGGAAACTAGCTGCACTTTAGATATATTAAGGCCATTTAAAGAAGGTAATAAAACATAGCTCCATATAACCAGCACAGTGGTCCTGTGATAGATCTTGAGAATAGCAGGGGAAGTGATCAGGAAAGAAGGGGTATTGATGGAGTCTCCTCCCAACTCCTCATTCCAGTTTCTTTTTGTACCCTTTTTATGGCACCCTCCAGCAATCCCTTTAAAAACTGGTGGTTAAGTAGCTTAAGAAACATGATTTCCTGTTTGGTGCCTGAAAACGAGGCACTCTGCCAATAAATTCCCTCGCCAATCTGCTTTTGTTGAGTTTTGAGAATGATGGGAGAAACACCTGTCACTCCCTTTGATATGGCACTGGAACAGTTTACATATTAACTCTATTGGATTAAGAAATGTTAAGTGGAATAAATACAGTACCTTTTAACCAATATAAATACACTGTCATAAAGTTGCTGAGTGGATGTAAAATACCAGGAAAAATGCTTGTTGTTCTTACTTGTATAGCAATTTATTGCACCTCTTAATTGTCACTTCCCCAGTCCAAACAACCGATTATACACCCATTACTGAAATGAAATCTAACATATGTCTGGTGCCTCATTCCATTATTGAACGCAAACCAAAATGGATTTGACATATGGCACTGATTCAAGCATTTCAATCTGCATGATACTTTCACTGCAGCTAAAGTATAGAGTGGATATCTTCTTTCTGTCCATTAAAGCAGCAGTCTGACAGTGGCACAGCAGCACTATACATTTAGCTCACCAATTCAGTTATGGAGACAGTCTTTTTAGAAAGAAAAAAAATCAGTGGATTTGTAGATGATCTGCCATTTTGTGCTGACACATTCATGATTGTTCAATCCATATGCATCGAGAACAAATGAATGGAGCTTTTTGATTAATTTCATGATAAATCAAGCAACATATCATTGAACATGTGAAGAAGTGTATATATCATACTAAAGCTTATATGAAGAGTACATTGTGGGGCTATCTTAATGATGGAAATATAAACAGCTATCATCTTTTATACTGTTTGTGTGGTCAAACCACAGACTCGAAATGGGAAGTTGTTTTGGAACCAGCAGATTCCATTTCTTTGCTGCCTGGTTTAGAAAAATTATTGAAATTGACAATTTTTGGAGGAACAAAGAAATGGAATAGGCCATTCAACCCCTTGTGACTATTCCACCATTTATCTTCAAAGTCGATATGTATCCAAGTCCATCAATTCACCTTGGCGTCTTGTTTCATAACATCCTTAGCTACCAAAAAAAATCGCCCTTAAATTTAAAATTATAAATTAAAAACTTGCATGTACTCTTATGGGTGAGCATTATGCATTTTTATCATCCTACTACATTATTTTCTTTCAAAATCCTTAAAGCCTCAATCAAATGGAATAAAATGATACAGTGGTTAAGTTAATATTCCAGAGGCTAAACTGATGAACTGGGATCTTGAATTTAAATCTCACTACCACAGCTGGGGAATAGAAATTCAGTTAATGAAATTAATCTTTGATTAATAACCCAAGATTAGCAATTATGGCGATTAAACAAATGCAATTTTATAAAAATCCATTTTTAATAAAATATTTAATCCTTATTCAGTATAGCCTATGTATGACTCAAGACTCACAGAAATGCAGTTAAGCTGTAACTGCTCTCTGCAGTGACCAAACAAGTTTCAAGGGAAACTGGGTTGGTTAACAAATAAAGATGGCAGATGCTGGAATGCTGAATCAAAACATAATTCTGGAAATACTCAGCAATGCAAGCAACATCTATGAAAAATGGAAGATGCTCTTTCCATGGATGCTCCCTGACCCGCTGGGTAGTAAATGCTGACACAAGAAGCAGTCCCATAATTTAATCGAAAATTCTTGTGAACCTATGCTATCATCCTTACAATATACCCCATGATGCAGTGATTCTAAAATTCCAACATCTACATAGTGCTTGGTATTCTCTAGTTATAAAGGCTAGTACTTTAGAGCCTTTCTGATTTTTTTTATTACCTATTACATTTTAATAATCCAAGTAAATGGACTCTTAAAACTCTTGATGCTTGTATCATTCTTAACTTTTCAATATTTTAAAATTACTTAGATCTATACTTTTTTGGTCTAAAGTGAAGGATCACATACTTATCTACATTAAAATCCATTGTCACAGTTTTGCCCAATTGCTTGACATATCAATAAATTCTCATAATTTTATGCATTCATCTTCATTGCTTACTGTGCCATTTTCCTTTGAGTTATAAAACATTGATGTATTGCTCTCAACTGTGTTTTTAAGTCATTAATAAATATAATGAATAATTGATCCTTATGGGACAATATGGGTCACTTCCAATTTGATTAGAAATACTTTTTCACGATGTACTCTTCATGTCTAACCAGGTTAATAATACTCTGTCAATTCCATGAGCTTTAGTTACAACTAACAGACTCTTAAGTGGAACCTTATTGAAGAGCCATGTATATCCCTGTCCCTCACCATCCAGGACATGCCCTCTTCTCATTACTACCATCGGCGAGGAGGTACAGGAGCCTGAAGACCCACACTCAACAATTTAGGAAGAGCTTCTTCCCCTCCGCCATCAGATTTCTGAACGGTCCATGAACACTACCTCGTTATTCCTCTTTTAAATTATTTTTTTGTAACTTCCAGTAATTTTTGTCTTGCACTGTACTGCTGCCGCAAAACAACACATTTCACAACATATGTCAGTGATAATAAACCTGATTCTGATTCAACATTTCCCTGTCAATATTACTTTCCCAAAAAGTTCAATTACATTTGTTAAACATCCTTTTCAAATTGTGAATGAACAGCAATATTTAACTATAACAGTTAATTTGATTAATGTTTAAATAAAAGTAGTTTGTTGATTTAACTGAAGTTGCATGTCAACATCAATTCATATGTCACTGCAAATCAATGTCTCCTTGGCAGTAATGTAAAAATAACACTAGTTTAAAGACTGCTCAGCGGAGACCTAGTTGCGGTTTTAAACCTGAGCAGAGTTTTTATTTTCTTGAAAAACTTCATACTCATGCTGTGAAAATATTCAAAATCCAATGTAAATGTAGCTTATTTGGCCACAAGAAGGCTTTGTTATAATGAATCAATTCTGTAGTACCAGTCTCAGATCAGTAGCACAAGTTAACCAAAACCCAAGTCATTATTCCTTAGTCAGCCTCAAATGCTGAATTGTTAGGTTTTCTTTGCTCCCCCTTAGTAAAATAGTGCAATGCAGTGCTACAAATGGTAAATCTGATTTTCAATGTATTTTCAGGCATACACAAAATGAAAATATAAGCCAAAAAAAGCTAAAAAGAAATGTGATTTGAAAATATAATGGATATTTTTGTGCATTAGTTAATTCTACATTTCAGTCATTCTCCCTTGAATACAACACAATCTTCCCAAGAACTGAGTTTATTCTAAACCAGGAACTATCTGAAGCACAGGATGTATGACTTTAAACTTCCAGTCAGAGGTTGAATACAAGCAGATGTTTGGTGTTCTTTGACTTTTGAATGTGAATATAAATGGGGGATTAGATTTTCAATCAACTTATCTGCGATGGGAAAGCTGTACAAACAGGAAAGGAAAAGACAAGTACAAAAAAGCAACTCTCAATAACACTTCACATTTGGGTTGAAGTGGAAAGCAATGTTTTTTAAATTAGTATAAGCTGGAGATGTGTTAATATTCACAGAATATAAAATGCAGGTTTGAGAGATTCTTGTCATAGCTATTGATTCACATCAAAGGTATGTACAGCAACAGCTAGAAAATAAAAAAGGTTTGGCTTGGTTCATCATAAATCGTAGCTAGGGTAACAAGTAAATAAGAATAAAACAATAACTAGTTCAAATCATATTGATCCAAATGTATTTCATTCCTGCATAAATGAAATTCTAGCTGCTTTCTTTGGCGAATAGCTTATGTGGCCTGTTAATGAAAAGTCAGCCAGCATTACCATGATTGCTTAAACTGGATATATTCCTTTCCTGTGTGTCTGGAGGAGCTGACATGCTGTAAATCTTCTTATTCTCATTGGACTTCTTCCTGTACCTGGCTTCACACTCACTCATTACACAAACAGTCTGCTTCTGTGCAGGAGCAGTTTTTATGATTTAATTAATCTGACAAATTCTCATTGCTTCTTGTGCAGAAGAAAAGCTAAACAAATAATTGTTATTAATAAAACTTACAGGAACCTCCCAATTTTTAAAAAAATTATCATTGAATACACAATAATCTTTAATCATAATATTGCACAAGGGAAGGCATAATACAGGTATGGCACCACTAATAAATTAACCGCATGTCATTAATAACCAAACTAGCTTTTCTTGGGATGTGATAAAATACAACGGTCCTTTCAACATAAGAATGAAACTAAGCACCAATTGTCTATAGTACTGCTATTCTACTGCTAAAGATGAAGTACTGTACTTACTTTGCACAGGTTCTTCAAATGCACCTTTTAGGAAATACCATCCACAAGGAGGAGGGCCAACTAAAATAATCACTCAGATTTCTGTAGCTATGTAGAGACCACCTCATCCAGGCTACTCTGATAGCACTTTCCAAACCTGCAACTTTTACCACCAAGAAGGTCAAGGATAGCAAACACATGGGAATATCAGCAGCTGCAGGTTACCCTCCAAGTTGCACACCATCCAGACTTGGAAATATATCGCTGATCCTTCACCATTGCTGTGTTTAAATCTTGAATCTCCTTGTCCAATAGCACTGTGGAATTATCTTCACCAGGAAGATGGCAGCAGTTGAGGAAGATTGCTCACCACCACCTCCTCAAGGGCAATTAGCGATGGACTATAAATGCTGATCTTGTCAGCGATGCCCAGATTAATTTATTGCCACGCCTGATATGTCAATCTGATTTTTGTTATCTCATGCATTTATTTTTATTCCACAGATTGTTGATTCTTCCTCTAATTCAGTAGTCCTTTGAAGTACACCTACAAAAGCAAAAGCTTTGCCAACACCAGGCTACTGCAAGCACTATTAGCTCTTCAATATTCATCCTAGATTTGGATGAAAGAAAAAGGATCCTGTAGAAAGAAGAAAGGTGTCCCTGTACATCCAATGCATGCATTAACCAGCACAATGTTTACAATGTGGGGATTCCTTGATTTACAAAGTGGTTATGTTCCAGTAAAAAACATTGCATTAGGCAAAGGTTTGTAAATCAAGGAGGCACGTCTCTATAAGTTTCAAAGTATAAACTCTGATTACGGTTCTGTGCTCAAGAAATTCAGTCCAAAAAAACTGAAAACTCAAAAATACCTCAGTGAAAGAACCCAAAATAATGAAATATCATCGTATTAGCATTGTCTTAAATTAAGATAATAAAAACAATCATAATTTTTTTTTAGGTTATTTACCAAATAAAACATACAAAATGCAAAGGGGTCTTGACAAGGTGGAGGGATCCTCTTGTGAGGGAATCTAGGACTGAAGGTCACTGTCTAAAGTTTGGTCATGAAGCAATTGGTTTTCCTTTCAGAGGCTTGAGCTTTTGGAACTCTCCTCCCTGAAGGATGGTAAAAGCAGCATCTTCTTTAAGGCGGATTCTCAATAAGGAGGTAAAAGGTTACTGAGATTAGGCATGAATGTTGCAATCGGATCAGGCATGATCTTAAGGTGGCAGAGCAGGTTCAAGGGGCTGTGTGGTCTACTTCCTGCTTTGAATTAGTGTCTTCATATGTAAGCAGTATTGGTGGCTTTGCTTGTTGAGGTGGTGATGGGGAAAGTTAACACTGGCATTCAGACGGTCATGGTGTTGATGAATCTGGATTGTTGATGGTGAACACTCTTCCTGTGGCTATTCCAGGATGACTAATGAAAGAGGCTTAAAGGAGGTGTCAATGGATATCTGAACAGCTCTCTTTTTCATCTGATAAAGTTCCTTTCAGCAAAGCACAGCAGCTTCCATCATGTGGCCATAACAAATGTTGCATTCCACTTTGGGATTGTTGTGTTTGAAATTAACTCTCTCTTTCCAGATGTCACAAAATGCCCCCAAAAGCATTTTCATAGTAAGCTGTTTTGGTGGTGGTGGTGCTATGCTTATGGCTTCTTGTTCCTCTTTTGACCACCGTTGCTCAAACTCCAACAGATTGTCTTCCCCAGTAACTCTTACAGGTCATCTTGATCTACCTCATCAAACCCAGCCTCAAATGCCAACTTGTCACTGTTTCCCTGGAAATTTTTCAGGTTCATAAACCCATGGGAATTGTGCACAGAGTCTGGCCATAACTTCCTCCATACACCATTCACTGCTGCATATTCTATATCATTCTAGGATAGTCTGTGGCTATCTTGATTCTATACTTCTTCAAAATTTCCTGAATGGCAAGTTTGTCACTGATACTTAACTCCAAAATAACATACTACATTATGTGCTGCAGATAACAAGCCTTCAACATAGCAACAAAATACTGGTCCACGGGTTGAAACAATGAAGAGTATTAAAGGGCAAGAATGTTACTTAGGTATTGTCAGGTATGTCTTCAGTCCAGAGTGCTTGTCAACAATGAGCAAGGTTCTGTTGTACAGGTCATCAATACAGGTTGATGAAACGTGAGAGAAATGATGTGGTATGAACTCAGAAGAATGGCATCACCATCCAGGCTTTGATGCTCGATTGCTACACCACTGAATATTCCTTTAAAGCCTTCGAGTTTGTCTAGTGGTAGAAAAAAAGTTGGGCAACCTCAGCTCCTTTGAGGTTTGAAGCAGTTTACTCATTCCTCAAGATTAACATTTTATGAGGGCTTTTTCTTCCAAAAGAACCCTGTCTCATTCGCTTACTTATGAAAGGGGCCATCTTCTTCAATGATTGTTTCAGTTCATTTGGAAACTGTTCTACCACCATTTGCCCTTGCTGCCTGCTCTGCAAAAGATTCATCACTCACTAAATGTTCTTTTATGTCTCATTATAATGATCTCACTTTTTCTGGATCATCATCAGGGACACATGCCAGTGATTCTGATCTTCTAACTACATGTTTAACCCTTCTTCCTTTCTCTTCATTATAACATCTCTGCACTTCATAACACATGATGGACTTCCAGGGTAACATTCTTCTGCAACCAATATTGTTTACTTCCAATACAATACTGAAAAGATATCTTCAGTACTTCTACTGTACTCAATAGGGACCTACTTTAATAGTTATCATCTGTTTCAAAAGTAATTTGTATAAATATTCTGTTTAGTTTCAAGGACAGATTACATCAATTAGAACCCATTTTGCCCCGTAGCTGTCGTCTGTGATTTAAAGGTGTGTTTGTCAATATACCATAGCTGTCCACCTAATTGAAAGTGATCTTATTGACACGGCTGCACTGTGTCTTCATTTGCCATTTATTACTTATAATAATAGTGGACTGGAAGCTCTTACAATGTTAATATATCGAATACAATAGAAATAGGTTGAAGGATAATGATTAATGGTTCCTGTTAACTATAACTACTGATTATCCCTCACACTCTCTGCATGCAAACATTTAGGTGAACTTGTATGAAGCAATAAGGGATGAGGCAACAGGATTTATTATTTCCTGGAGGACTTGTGGAGAAAAGTTGAGGATGTCAATAGCTGGATTATGATCATCCACACCTTTCTCTATTGGTGTCCCTTAAATGTAGGGTGATCCTGCCAGTTTGAAAAAGCTGAGTAAATATTCCCTTCAGCAGCTCCCTCCACTTCAAAATCCATAGAATTATATATGTATTTCAAGTCCTTGAAGGATAATCCTGACTGACCAGACCAAAAGCACAGTGAGGCCAGTGCCAAGACAAGATCCAATATACTGCAGTGTGAGACGTGCTCTGTACCTTGAACTTTGATATTACTTTAACAGGATCAGTTTGAATGACTAATATGAGAATGTGACCAGCCAGGGTAGTTCAGTGATCCCTGCAAACCCATCAAGAGAAGTCACAACACTCTAACAGAACAGAACAAGGTAGGGAAGGAAATTAAACTCCAATACAACACATGGACTTTAAAAAAATGACAGCCTCAAACCATCTTAAGCAACTCATCCCATTAAGCAGTGATAGGAAAAAAAGGATTGTTCATTATAGCAAAAAAAACCTTGTAAATCAAGGACACATTCTCTAAAAATCAATTGTGTATTGTAAAGATTCCTAAATCTAATGTTTGTTTGTAAATTGAGAAATATCAATATTCAGTTTATGTTCAACCAGCACATGCCTGTAATCAACTACTTTTTCTGTTGATGCATCAGTAGTGAGCTGGATCATTTTTTGGTTCCTGACTTGCAATCTACAGCCAATACAGAGACAACAATGTCTATTTATGGTGAAGTCAGAACACAGTGAACTTATACTTTATTGGCTTCTTTTAGGCCAATGGTAGAGATATTCGCTTGATCTGTCATGAAGCCAAACATTTTTATATCATGCAAGTCACCACCATTTTGTTTACCAAAAATGATCAGTTTGAGAGGGAACAGCTGACTGGATCACGTACAGTACTCATGCCTCAATAACAGCAATCGTGGAACCCAACAACAATTGTAAGGTACAAATTGAGAAAGATTCAATTTCATTAATATATAAGTAACCATAGACCATCACAACAGAATAATGCAAGACATCCAAGTTTTGGCTCTGAAATTTTATGAAATGGCAATCCATACTGCCATAAACAGAAGGGAAGAATTCCTGCTCTAGCTTCTTGACTGGTTAGTGACATCAGCAAAAAAACAGCCTTTTCAAAAAGAATGGAAAATAAACATCTTTGTCCTCCACCTTATATCCAGAGGAACATACTATTTGCATGTGGAAGAAGTACTTTGACTGTCTAGATAGAATGTGGGTTTGCAATCCATAGCCCTGGAAATTTTTCAGAAAAATCTGCATTTTTTGCAAAATCTTGCAGTTTGAAGAGATGAATCATGTAACTGGATATACTACAAGTCAGAAGTGTGGCTTTGGCAGCAGAAAGAGGTTGGGGGGGGGGGTAGACAGGAGGGAGGAAAAAGGGAACTCGCCTTGGCTGCAGCACAACCAGGAGTTTGATGGATCAAGATTAAATGCAGCCCATGAGACACTAAAATGAATAGAGTCCTACCTATGATTTATTTGCTCCTCAAGAATATACTGAATGAAATTCTTCAAGTATTCATTATCATCTCAATATGCTTGTCCACAATTATTGAACTCATATTTTGATCTGCCTACCAAATCAGCCTCAAACATTAGAAAGGTACAATCATTTCAATTTCTCACTTCAAATATGCTTTTTTGTTGCATTAATGTTTTTTTCTCAGTACATCACTTTATAATGCCGTCTGTTGTTATCATCCACTTTCAAAACTGTACTGCTTCAGGTACAGCACATTGGAACAGGAACTTCTAACATGCCTGCTGAAAATGCCATCTCCATTTTTAACATGTTATGGCCCTGCTACTCCTCCAAATATATTGATATAAATACCAGCTGGTTGATTCTGTATGTTAGCTAATTCTTTTCCAGGTCTTTGAGAATCTTTTAGGAGGAGCATGTTTATTTTCAACTTGAAAATGATGGGAATCTGCCATTAAGACCCATTCAAGCCTTGTCTCCAAAGACAAAAATGAAGGTCTCAAATATGAAGGGCACTTACTATGCCAACATGATGTCTGGGTGTTGCATGTATTGTTATTGTTATACACTGCTGATCACACAGGAAGAAATTGCACATCCCTGCAGGAGAAAATTCATAAGGGGAAGACTGACAAAGCTACTTAAGAAGACATATATAATAGAAGAAAAAGCAAACAAGTATTTCGTATGCCTTCTTAAGCACCATATCTACCTGTGTTGTCAGCTTCAGGAACCTTTTGAGTTGTATACCAGTGTCCCTCTGTCCCTCACTACACCATTCATTGCTCGGTTTATTAATCTGCCCAAAATGCAGCACTTTGCATCTTTCAGGATTAAATTCCATCTACCATTTCTCTACCCATCTTATCAACTGATTAATACCATTTGGTAGCTGAAAGCTACCCTCCTCACTATCAACAACACCCTCACTCTTTATGTCAACAGCTAACTCATTAATCATATCTCCTATATTGACATCCAGATTGTTAATGTATGTAACAAACAGCAAGGATCCCAGCACCAATCCCTGCACTTTATCGCTGGTCACAGGCTTCCAATCCCAAAAACAACCTTTGACTATCACCTTCTCTGCCTCCTATCAAGTCAATTTCAGTTCCAATTTGTCAATTTGCCCTGCAGCCCAAACCTTTTGGGTCAGTCTCCCATGTGGAATTTGTCAAAGGCCTTACTGAAATTCATGTAAACTACATCAACCACCCTACCCTCATGAACACGTCACCTTTGAAAAATTCAAATTTATCAGATAGGATCTCCCTTTAACAAGACCTTGCTGACTATCCCTGACCAATCGTTGCCTATCCAACTACAAATTAATCCTGTCCCTTGGCATTTTTTCCAATAAGTTCCCTACCACTGATGCTAGATTCACAGGCCTTTAATTACTTGGTTTATCCCTGCTGCTCCTCTTCAATAAAGATCCTCCAGTCATCAGGAGCCAAAGAAGATTTCTGTCCAAACCCCAGCAATCTCCTCCCTTGCTTCCCATAGTAGCCTGCAATACGTGGACTCAAAGAGCAAAACAGCACAGAAACAGGCCCTTCGGCCCAACTCGTCCATGCCGACTAAGATGTTCATCTAAGCAAGTCCCATTTGCCCATGTTTGGCCCATATCCCTCTAAACTTTTCCTATCCATGTACCTGTCCAATTGTCATTTTAATCATATCAGGCACTGGGGATTTATCCACCTTTAAGGCTACTAGGACATCTAATAACTTCTTTTCAATGATAATTTGTCCAATAATTCCACCATCCACCTCGCTGAATTCTCCAACTACAAAGTCCTCCTCCAGAGTGACTATAGATGAGAAGTATTCATTTTAGATTTCATTTACGTCCTCCAGCTCCACACACAGATTGCCTATTTGGTCCTTAATGAGTCCTACTCTTTCACTGGTTAACCTCTTCCCCTTGATGTACTTCTAAAATGCTTTTGGATTTTTCTTCCCCACCAGTGCTATTTTGCACACCCTCTTTGCCCTCCTAATTACTTTTTCCAAGTACAATACTACACATTCCATATTCCTCTAGGGCATCTCCTGTTTTCAGTTCTCTAAATCTGCCCTTTGCTACCATTTTTTCTTTATCCAGTTCTCAATATCCCTTGACGTCCACTATTCCTTGATATTCTTTATCTTTCACCATAATGGGAACGGGTTGGCCCTGAACTCTCGCTTTCATTTTTGAATGACTCCCACATGTCACATGTGGATGTTCCTACAAGTAGTTGCTCCCAGTCCACTTTCAGAAAGTCCCATTTTATGATGTTGACGTTAGCCTTTATCCAATTCAGGAAAGAAGGCTTTTCCAGTCTATCTTTGTCCTTCTCCACAATATCCTTAAGACCTATAGTTAAGGTCACTGTGCCCAAAATGCTCTCCCATTGATATTCCTTCCTTCAGCTACATTCCCAAAGATTTGATCTAGTACTGGCTCTTCTCTAGAAGAACTATCTGCAGTAATGACTCAGAAAAGATCTTCTGGATGCACTTTAAAAATTCTACCCCCATCCCCCAAGACTTTCACACTGGGATAATCTCAACTGATATTCAAGAAGATGAAAACCCTACTACTGTTACACTACTATTTTTACACTTCTCTATGATTTGCCTACATGCCAGCTCCTCTCTCTCCCTACTGTTATACTACAGAAGATTCATTGTTACTCATACTTAAAAGTTATATCTAAATACCTATTTTGCACTGTTGTTCTGACTGTACACCATGATCATTCTGAAGCACCTTGGTGCATTGAACTAGTAATAGGAAAGGAACTCTACTGGATGATACACAATTAAAGGGAGGAAGGTCAGATGGGTTATGAAGATGAAAGCATGTTTAATTGGAGAGTCCAAACCTTTCTATCTTAGCTGAGCTTTGTACATTGATGTCACATTTTGAATAATTGTGCAAGCTCAGGCACAAAAATTAATCAAAAAGACTAATGCAATGTTAGCCTTTTCCTTCATAGAGTATACAGTGCCATTTTCTGGGCACCAAACCTCATGTTTTGACTTCAGAAGAAGCAATATGTTCATCAGAATGGTACTATGGTTAAAAGGATTAAGTTATAAGGACAGATTACCCAAGCCTGCCATATGGTCCATTGAGCTTAAATGGTTGAAGGTTAATCTACAGAAAATATTTAAAATGAATTGATAGAGTACTGAATACGCTGCAAAGAATACAGAGAAACGACTTTCTCTGATGAACAAAACTGAAACCAGAGAGTGCAATTTTAAGATTACAACTTGGCCAGTTAAGTTGAATCATGGAGCTAATTTTTTTTTGCTGACAGAGTATTGAAAAGCTAGAAGTTGCTGCCAGAAAAGAAAATATAAATTTTCAAGACATGGCTTGATAAATTTTTGATCAGTAAGAAAATCAAAATCAAGAAAATAAAAGGTGGGTAAATGAAATTGAGGTACAGAGTTGTCAGATCATTTGGTGACAGAGCAGGCTAAAGTGGCTGTTTGGTTTACTACAGTCTTTGAGGTCTCTTGTCAATGGTGATTTTCTGGTGAGAAGAATATCTGGGCTTAGATATCAAAAAAATTACCATTTAGATTTAAAACCAAAGTTTACATTACATACAAATAGTAGCCAATTGCATAAATGTGTTGAAATGGAAAAACTGCAGATGCTGGAAACCTGAAATAAAAAAAGGAAATGCTAGGGACATTCAGAACAAGCCACAACTGTAGAGACAGAAAAAGAGTAAATGAATCCTTTGTTAACATATATGTATCATATATGCATCATGCAGTATTTCAAAGCAGTCAAAATACTTTTGGAATAAAAAGGATTTTTACCATTTAATTTTACCGTTGATTCCAAATATTACATACACACCCCGATAAATTATACAGAATATGTATTTTATCCCATATGCACCAGAGGTTTAGGGATAATGATTTGGTTGCTTTTTTTCCCTGTTGCTACATATTTGACCCAGATTTTGCAGTGAAGTGCCAGTTGTTCAACATGTAATTCTGCCATTTTCCCCTAGTGGGTACCAGCAAATTTAGGATTTGCATGCATGCACAATGAATGCAACAGTTCCAAATCTGCTAAAACCTATGGAGTCCATGCTGGGCACATAATTTTGCAGAGATTCCACAGCACTTATCAGAGGCAATCTGCCCAAATAAATTGCACCAGAGAGCTTTCCATTGATTTCACTTAAAGAGAATGGTTGTGAAGGATTAAGGTATGAGATAATATTCTTACAATTATATTAAGTGTTTGAGCTCATATAAATATTTTAAATGATTTTAAGGGTTTCAGTTTTGTTTTTAATAGTTTTATGATTTTTTTAGAACTTCGAATATTCTTATTAGATTTTAATACCAGTTGAATACTTCCCTATGTCAAAACCAGGGTGAGCTAGCCAATGGAATACAAAATTGGATTGATGGAAGGAGTCAGAGAGTGGAAGAGGAGGTTTGAATTCATGATTGGAGGCCGTGACCAGTAGTGTGCTGCAGGGATCAGTGCTGGGTTCACTGTTGTTTGTCATCTATAGTAATGATTTGGATGACATTGTTGTTAACATGGTTGGTAAGTTTGCAGATGTCACCAAAATTGGTTGTGTAGTGGACAGTGAAGAGGATTATCTAAGTTTACAAAGGGATGTAGACCAACTTGGGAAGTGGGCCAGAGAATAGCAAATGAAATTTAACTCAGACAAGTATGAGGTGTTGCACCTTGATAGGTTAAACTAGGGCAGGATTTACACAGTAAATGGTAGGGCCTTGGAAAGTGTTGTAGAACAGAGGGACCTAGGGATACAGGTACATAGTTCCCTGAAAGTGGAGACACAGGTAGACAGGGTGGCAGAGAAGGCGTTTAGCACACTTGCCTTCATCGGTCAGGGCATCGAGTACAAGAGATGGGACATCATGTTACAGCTGTACAAGACGTTGGTGAGATTGCACTTGGAATACTGTGCGCAGTTCAGGTTGCCTAGCTATAAGAAGGATGTCATTAAGCTGGAAAGGGTGCAGAAAAGATTCACAAGGATGTTACCGAGACTGGAGGGCTTGAGTTATAAGGAGAGACTGGAATTTTTTTCTCTGGAGCAGAGGAAGCCGAGGGGTGACCTTATAGAGGTTTATAAAATCATGAGGGGCATAGATAAGGTGGGCAGTCACAGTCTTTTTCCCAGGGTAGGTGAGTCTAAAGCCAGAGGGCACAGGTTTTAGGTGAGAAGGAAAAGATTTAAAAGGGATCTGATGGGGCAATTTTTTCACACAGAGGGTGGTGGGTATGTGGAACAAGCTGCCAGAAGTGGTAGAGGTAGGCACAATTACAATGTTTAAAAGACATTTAGACAGGTACATAGATAGGAAAGGTGTAGAGGGAAATGGGTCAAACGCGGGGAAGGGGACTAGCTCAAGTAGACAACTTGGTCAGCGTGGATGAGTTGGGCTGATGGGCCTGTTCCCGTGCTATATAACTCTATGACTATGACTCAAACATTCAAAAGAGTTTTTGTCAACTGGCTTAGTTAGAGGGTGCGACACAGCCAACCAGCAAACTATTTTGCATTTTGTGAGCAGGGCTTGTTATGGCTGCATCAGACCCTCAAGTGATGTCGTTAAACGTACAGGTTTGGTAATACAAACACATGAACATATGAATTAGGAGCACCAGAGGACTGAAATGTGCCTGGGCATCTGGGCCCATGCAGGTCTCCCATTAGTACTAATTGTAATTTCAAAGAGCCTCTTTAAAAAGCTGCTTTAGGCAAAAATGGTTTAAGATAATTTGATCTAACATCCCTGCCCCAGCCTCTTCCCAGATTATACTCTTATTTGTGAACGAGGGATTCCCAAATAAAGTGAATGTTGTGAAGGACAGTGTTTTTTGAGGCTGGGGATTAAAGTGTGAACAGTTAAATTTTGAAGAAAAAAGGCAATTTTTATATATTTTTAAATGGCCTGGAGCATTATCTTTAGTTAGGTTAAATTTCAAGAAAGGTTAACTGTTAGATCCTTTATTACAGAATCATTTTCTTCATTGACTTATTGAATACAATTTCATAGAATGCAAATGGCTATGGCAATAGTTTAATCCACTAAATTGCTCCAGGGTCTTCTGTTATGCAGCATAGCATGTTGCGGCCTACCCACAACAAAAGGCAATCGATTTCTGGCCTTCCCTCAACAAGTCCTACTCATAATCTTTCCCTTATTGTTGGAATACTAATGCCTTGATGTGGATTTAGCTAGCTTTTCTCAGCAAATTTCTACTGGGTAAACTGCACTAGGAAAGACGGAACTTTTTCCATAAATTAGCAGCGAACATGGGCAGCACTCCACCAATCATGATATCCAGGACATTAATGTGTACTTGTCCCTTTCTACTAAAATTGCAAACAGATGATAATTGTGCAATTATTTGGAACCTGTTATAATGCCAAAATTTCATTTGATGTTCTGCAAATATATTCCAAAGTACTTTCTAATCCAATGTAAATTTTAGTCAAAAAGGCAAGCTATTTATTTGTTTGTTATTTCTCATAATCCATCATTTTAAAAAGGACTACCATTATGTATGATTATTGGCTACATATTTATTTCAGGGAAGATATAATAAACTTCAAAATATAGAAAACATAAGGAACCTCTATTTTGTTTGAAATATACTTTCAAAACTTTAAATGCAAATATTCAGATGTGACACAGACTTGTTTAAGAGGTAAGCCATCTAACAATTATCTGATAGGTGTACAATGTTAAACAATCTGTTGATATTTTTACTTTGGGAATTTTCATCTTTGGTTGCAATGCAGTTACATAAGCCATATCTGTCCTTTCTGTGCTACAGCACAAAGTCATCGTAATCCTGAGTGAATATCGGATCCCATTGTTGGAACTCCATCATCACAAGGAGTGCCAGCAGTTCAAAACAAGGTAATGAATATTGTCTTGCCTATATCACCTACAACTACCTTTGGACAAAAAATATCTCCACGTTAGTCACTTATACACTTATGTCTTTTAAAGTTACCATATTAGTTGTAAATCATGATGAAAATCTTTTACACATGAAAATAGCAGTGAATTCACATAAAGGGAATACCTAAATTCAAAGGCCAGATAAAGATAGAATTTAAATTTAGGCCTTTTGACTGTGACTCCAATGATTTAATGCTATAAAAATTTAATAAATAAGTTTTAAATATCTGAAGCAACAACTCATTGCAAGAGTGAATCAGGTACTTATACTATGTTGATGATTAACTTGACACAGAGATCAAAATTCCTCCATATGCCACAAGTTTCTGCTGAGTAGTGAATAAAAGACACTCAAGGTATTCTTGAACTCTTCACAGTTTATTTTTATGAGTGCATTGTGGATTTGGCTACCTTTTTTTTTAGCAAGTATCTGGCGGGTAAACTGCGCGACAGATTTAAACAAGTGAGCATGCATTTTTGAATTTATTCCAAATTGTTGGGCAGTTTCTGGTTGAAATGTTTTCCCAACCTGCAGCAATAAAAATAATCCTTTCTATTTTCTTTCCCTGTTGTGGTTAGTGATTCTTGTGACTCTCATAGTAACTGAGCCACCTCGTTGCATAATGAAGTACCATTTAAACTGCCCACAAGATGTTGTAGAATACAATCTTGAACATCACATTTATTTTTACTATTTACTGCACTGGTGTGGATGATGGTATGTGCTGACAGAAAGCATTAACTCACGTAGTTGATAATATGAATATTTAGGTCAATGTTTAGATCTAAAGAGAAAGCAGAAATTTTAATTTTACCTGGAAACTATTCTCCCCAGTTCCAGCAAGCACAGACACACTTCTCTGGGTTGCTTATGAAGGACTGTAAACATAGGGCATGAAGAACAATTATGATTTAATAACAAGCATTAATTAAAAAAAACGTTATGAAAGACAGACATGCTTCAGTTAATTATAATATATTTTCATTTTATGACTTCTGGTATTCAATTCTTTTCAAATAATCATGTTTATGCCATACATTTTAAATTTGTGGCTAGAAGCTTTGTTATGAAAGGTTTATTTATTTAATTCATTGTATTTTCTTTGGTGTAGGTTGCATATTTGCAATTTACACTTTAAATGAATTTATAAAAACATTGTGCACTTAATCTATTTTCTCATATGGATCTACTGAATACAACACAGTTAATAATGCACACCAACATATAAATACTCCTTCTTAAAGATCATAAAATTGAGTTATAGTGAGAACAAATGGCCAAATTTCTATGGCAAAGGATTCCCTTTGATGACATAACTGTGCAGATAAGCCAAAGTTTTTATCCTTTTTTATTATCTAGCCAAAATATAGTTATGAATAAGTTTCCTGGAAGTCAAGAAAGAAGAAGTATGTGAAATACTGGATATGATAGATGGAGAGAGAAGAAATATTAAGGAGGCCCAGTCAGGGCAAAAAGAAAGGACCTAGTTCCTTTAGCAGTAAGGTCAAATAACTAGGGGACAGAGATTTAAGGTAATTGGTAAATGGATTATAGGGGAGATGAGAAAAAGAAAGCAACCACAATGGTGGCTTCTGAGTATATAGGAGGGCAGGGATCTCAAGGCACTGGAAAAATACCACAAATGCTGTGTCCACAATATTCTTCAAATTCACTGGAAGGATAAAGCAAACCAATGTCTGTGCCCTCTCCCAGCCCAATATTCCCAGTATAGAGGCCCTAGTCATATGGCCGGTCAGGATGAGCAGGCTAGACATTAGTATTCTGAGCTCTGTCACGGACAAAAGAAAAGATTCAAGAATCTACTCAAAACCTCCTTGAAAAGATATAAAATCCCCACTGACCCTTGGCAATCCCTGGCTCGTTACTGCTCAAAATGAGGACAGTATTGAGAACCTTTTGGCCATGCATAAACAGTACACAGAGGTGGAAGGAGCCAACCAGCTGACATTAACCTTGTCAGAACCCAAAAAAACAGATTAGAAATAAGTTATCATCAACCCATGGGACTGCCTAAGAAGAAGACCATTGTCTGAAAAAGGATAGAATGAGAAATTACAGGCCAGTGATAGACAAGTTATTATAAAAATTCCAAGGACAATACAATAAATTTGAATCTGATACCAGAGTTGTGTTGTTAATGGTAAGGAAGAAAGATACAAGCTGCAGGAAGGTATCAATGCACTGGTTAGGTGCGTGAAAATGGAGCAAGCCAGAGAAATGACAGGTAATGCATCTGGGAAAGAAAAACTAAGCTAGATAGTACACAATGATAGAATATTGAGAGTAAGGAAGGACAGAGGGATTTTGGATTGCATTCCCATAAATCCCCAAAGGTAACAGGGCAACCAGATTCGATAGTTAATCAGTACAAGAGCTAATTTCCTTTATTGGAGAACACATGTCATATAGAGCAGGGAGATCATGCTTACCCACTCTAATAGAGCATGAATATTGTGTTCTTTTTGGGTCTATAGTAAAAAGTACACTTGGTAGTAAAAGAAGGAATGCAAAAGGAGATTTACAGGGCAGGAGATAGTTACACATATGGAGAGATGGCTCAACTAGATTTTTTTTGGGCAGGAATAAAAGGAGGACTCTTAGGTACATTGAAATATAGAGGGATCTTGGGGTGCACGTGCATAGCTTCCTGAGAATTGTGAAACAAATGGATAGTATGGTAAAGAAGGAGTATAACATGCTTGCCTTCGATGGTTAGGGCTGTTGGATTCGACTGTTTTAATTAGTTTTTCAACATGTATAGTGTTTAATACACCTCAAGTCGCTGCACAAGGAATGGCCACTTACTAGCTTATTGGTTTGTCCATCAGGTGAATATGTGTTTTTTTTCATTGGTTGGTTTTGGCCACAAGTATCTAACAGGTTTCCTGATTGGACTATTGTTAGCTAAGGAGTATCTCTTATCTCAGGTATAAAAGGTGTCGTTTTTTGTTAATCACTCTCTTGCTTATCTCTCTCTTGCTCTCTCTCCTCCCCCACACACCCCCCGGCCCAAGCTCATCTTTAGTTCCTTCTGTCTCGGCTCATCCCCTAGCAGTAAAGCTAGTGCCACGTGCTCTGTGACTGTTTCTTTGTTTTAAACTTTTCCAATAAAACTTTGTGAAGCACCAAGTTGTTTTCAACTCATTCCTGGACTCCTGAAAGAACCTGTGGATTCGAAAATAACCAGATCCGACAGGGCACTTACTATAAAAGTCAGCAAGTCATGTTGCAGCTGTATAAAACTTTGGTTAGGCCACATTTGGAGTGTTGTGTGCAGTTCTGATCATTATAAGAAGGATGTGGAGGCTTTGTAGAAGGTTCAGAAGAGGTTCATCAGTCTGTTTGTCTTGGATTGGGGTATGTGAGCTATAAGGAGAGATTGGACAAACTTGGATTGTTTCTCTGGAGCATCGGAGGCTGAAAGGTGACCTGATTGAAGTATATAAACTTATGAGAGGCATAGATAGGGTAGACAGTCGGAGTCTTTTTCTCAGATTGGAAATGTCAAATACGAGAAGGCGTAGGTATGATGTGAGAGGGGGAAAGTTCAAAGGATACAGCAGGCCGTATATATTGCAATTGACCTCCCAAAATGCATCATCTCACAGTTGTTTGAATTAAACTCCATTTGACATTTCTCCATACAAATTTCTATATCCTGCTGTATCCTTTGACTACCTTCCTCACTACCCATAACCCCACTAATGTTCGTGACCTCTGCATACTTACTAATCATACCACCTACATTTTCATCCAAATTATTAATATATATTACAAATAACAGAGAACCCAGCACTGATCTTTGCAGAACACCAATGGTTACAAACCTCCAGTCAGAAAAAACACCCCACTATCACTACCCTCTTTTCTATGACCAAGCCAATTTTGGATCGAATTTACTAACTCACCATTAATCCAATGTGACTTAACCTTCCGGACCAGCCTATCGTGAAGGACCTTGTCGAAAGCTCAGCTAAAGTCCACATACACAATATCCACTGCCTACCCTCACCAATCATCTTCATTATCTCCTCAAAAAACTCAAATTTGTGAGATGGGACCTCTGCCACACAAAGCCATGCTTTTCCAAATGCAAGTAAATCCTGTAACAAAGAATCTTCTCTATAATTTCCCTACCACTGATGCAAGGTTTGAGATGGATAAAATTATGAGTGGCCTAGACAGGGCAAAAATTTGTGCTTAGCAGTGAAGTCAAATAAAGTCAGAGACTTAATGTATGCAATTGGTAAAGGCATTATAAGGAAGAAAAATCAACAAGGGTGATGGGGTCTGAAATTCACAGCCTGAAACAGTGATGGAGGCAGCAACCTTCACCATCTTTTAAAAGTGCCAGTACAAGCACTAGAAACCTTAACCACCAGAGCTATGGATCAAGATCAGGCCAGCAAAATTAATCTGAATGTTTTTTCCCCTTCTAGCGTGGACCTTATGTGCCAAATGACCTCCTTCTGTAAACGTCTACAATTCTGTAATTTTCAATTTCTATAGTAATTCATTCTGATGGTATCAAAATGCATTCATTGATATAGGCTATATGTTGTGGATGTTAATGAGGAATTGTTATAATCCTCATTTCAAAGATATCATAAATCAGCAGTAATGTGATTTTAGATCCCATTGCTTCACAACTTTGAATGCAAATTTGCGGTAGAAAAAAATTAATACAATTGGGATTAGAGCTACTTTAATGATTGGTAAAGGTTTCACTGAATTGGCACAAAATACTGAGAAAACAGCAAAGTTTTAAAAGTGGTATGGTTACTTATGCACAAGCTTTATATTGAAAATTACCATCATGTCATACTGATGTAGTTCTATCATTGCAAGTTTCAGGAAAATTCCAGGCCTGTTTGTGTAAAACAGTGTAATTTCTCATCAATCCTTACTGGCAAGAAATTAATAACGTATGAAGAGTGTGAAGAAATCAGCATTTCTCACTGGCATCAAAATGCAGTGTTGGATTTTACTCCTCCTGCAGACTGGATTATTTGATGTGAAAACTACTTTTAGAACTAATACAACTTCAGGGTAATGTGGAAGTGGCTGCTTCACATCAACCTAGAAGAAAGTAGCATTAAGCTAATTTTTAGCTGCTTTTGATGGTCTGAAAACAAGTATTAGTCATACAGCTATACCACATGGAAACAGGCCCTTTAGCCCAACTCGCCTATGATTACCAAGGTGCCTTCCTGAGCTAGTCAGAAGGTGGTTTATATTTTATTGGATAAATTCCATTGACCTCAGATGCCTGCCTCTGGATAAATCCCAAGAGAAGAGAACTGCAGGAGGGGAACAGCCACCAGAATGATGTACACCTGGGCTGAATCTTGCTTTATATTTCTTTCTTTTCTTTTTAAATGACAATGTACTTGCTGCTACTATCTAAGCCACTTCCACATCCAAGTGGAATAGTTCCAATCCCTATTCCATTTAGATTGACCTAATTTACTGAGGGTTTTTAAAATAGACACAAGGCCATTTGGTGGTATTAGTCGAGAGCCTAAGACCTGTTTCAGGCAGTACTCTGAAAAATAGCCAATCCTAATTAGATGTTTTTCAGGCATTCTCAGATCACAGGATATTAATCTGGCAAATTGGGCTTGGCAAGATTATTTTGTGTCTGTAAAATGGACGCAACAGAGTCCAATTTCTACCCTGTGGTGTTTCAGAATGGATTAAGTTGTTCGCTGCCTTTTAAAACCAGCTGAGTTCAATTCAGAAGGCATGTGACTAGACTCCATGAGAAGAGTGTTACAGCCTCTGCACAGAAGAGCATAAATATAATAAGATCACTATATTTTTCTTTAGAGAACTTACATAAATGAATAAATGCAAAATTATTTTGTATATTTTAATTTCACAATATAATGTTTATAACCTTTATAATTACACAGAACCACCTTGATTAATCTAAAGAAATGTACAAACGGAATATTTTGAATTTTCCCTGGCTAAGAGGAAACAAAATTAGTCAGCGTTCCTGCTTATGATTTTTGATTCATGATTCCCCAGTGTTTTACAGAACAACCACATTCACCTTTAAACTAAAAATATATTTCAATGCTCAAAGAATTTAATTAGAAATAATCAAGAAAGAAACATTAGAGTTGAATTGTGTCTCTGGAAGCTAATGGGAAATTTTAATCAACTTTCTACTTTATCCAAATACTTCATATTAACTCATTGCAGGTTAAAGGGGAGCATGAAATCCTTTATTTTTTCTAATCAAAGAGCATCTTCAACTTAAAATGCAAATCCTAAAAGACTACTATTTGTGGAATTCAAGAACTTTAACACACATTTGTTTCACATGCAATGAGGAAAAACAGTGATATGAATGTATTATACACAGTAACTGACAAAAGGTCGTGATTCATGAATGAAATTATTACCAAGTGCAATTGAAAGACAATTACAACACTGAGGATATAATATTATTATATCACAGACAGCACTCTAACACTGACTGAGGTGGAACCTTTATAAAAAATCCTGCTTCAGCTCTTCTTTGTCATGCAATGAAGAAGGTTCCTCCCACTGGTGGCACATCCTAAAAAAGCAATATTTGAGCCAATAGTGTCAAAAGCACAGATAGTCATCTTTGATAACATTTCTCTGGAGATCACCAACAGCTTTATTTTGCATTAAAGAACGTCAGAAAGAAACATTGATAAGTATGTCAAGCTGTCAGTTGAAAATAATAGTGCAAAACAATGCCATTAACACACAGAAAGTGCATATCAGTTACATGAAAGATAAGCACAGCAGCCAGTTTTTGTCAAGTGACCTTTTGTCTTTTTCAGAAAGGAGGTCACTCAGTTGCATACAAAGGCTCATTTATTCTGCAGACAGCACAGATAGTGTATTCATCAAACTAAATAGGGCTTTTCAAGATCAAGTCAGGGTACCAATACAACCCAAGGATAAAACACATTATATTTTACATATCCTCCTCATACTTTCTTCAAAGTATTCTGTATGATTACTAATCCCCAAACAATATATTATGATGTAAACATATTTGGCTACGTACCCAAACCTTCAGATTCAAAAAGGCAAGTATCATCTACCCCTACTTCCCTGCACCAGGCTAGGAAGTTTGCAGTGTTGTCACGAGCAAAGAAAGAACCCGAAGGGGCATTTGCTTTGCAAGGAATCTTCTTCAGAAGCAGACTCTGTGAATACAAACACAATATTAGTTTAGACGAGGTAATTATATATGCTGTTTAAATAGTTTTGTCACACTTTTTGTTTCAACCTTTTACATTAAGAATTTCTATATCCAAACTAATTATGGCTTGCTACAGAGTCCACATTGACACTGCAACAAGCCATTGCGCATTCAGGATCCGGAGTCTCACAATTCTCACAACTTATTTCATGGCGAAAAAAAATCAACTGCCACTTAATTTTTCAGGATACAAACTTATAGCATTCAAAATAATGTTTTAACAAAATAAAGACAAACAGAAACAATTTCAGAATAAAATTATTAAATATATACCTTTGTTTGATCTGACTATGGAAAGACTTAATTTTACTGTGGTGGAAGGGGAGAATGGGGTTCCTTCACATGGGACTGCAGCAGTTCAAGAAGGCAGCCACCAGCACATACTCAAGAGCAATTAAGGATGGGCAATAGATGCTGACCTTGCCAATGAAAGCCAGACCCTGAATATGAATTGAAAAATACTTTCAACAAAGGATTTACTTCAAGGCCTTGGTTTTCCTGGAAAGCCTAACCTCGTTGATGTTTCAACTCAAACCTGTGACATTGTGGGCTGAATTATAGTTATATAGTCTATTTCATTTTTCTTGGTTGTATCAGTACAATTCTGCCAGCTGTACTCAATCAATACATTTCTTAAGTTTTTTCATTTCCTTTCCAGAATTTTCTCTTCAATTTGTTTTAAAAGGAGAGCCAATTTTATCAGAAATAAAATTTATATTGAGGACTTTTAGAGATAAGGCCTATGGAAGAAGCAAGAAAGATTACAGTATACTTATTACAGTGTGGTTGTTGCTCCTATATTGTAAGAACAACAAAAAATGTATTAGTACAAAGAAAAAATTGGCTGAAGAAAAGATGATGTGATGGGAGATCACAATCAAAAGGTTGGAAAGGAAAATGCTATCAAGCATGTTAGGCAATGATGAGAGAATTAAATATCTTGAGCCGGACCATCCTGGACTCGCCAGCTGCCCGGATTCACCAGCTGCCTGGATTCACCATCCATGATATCTACCTGCTTGTACTTATATTTTCTGGATGTGGAAGGCCAAATAGCTGACCTTTCACAGAGAGTCATATCATAAGGTGGAGTGGGTTCTGTGCTGTGGAAATGTCACAGTGCTTCATATCCTGAGGCCCTGCCCCCAGAAACCACAACAGTCTTTGATACCTCTTCACCATCAAAGGTTTTTGAACGGTTTTTAAATGTCTGCAATAGTCAGAGATGGTTAAAACTATTCAAAACATCATAAATAATATAAAAAAATAAGATAAATTTAATTTAGAAAGACATTAAAATAGTAGCAAATAATTAAAAAGACTAAAGTGAAATAAGTCAACCATCAGCTTGCACTTAACTTTTCTTCTGTGGGGTTGGCAAGCCTATTCAAATGAATGGGGTCACTGTTTCTTTGCCAGTTCTCCCTGGTGTAAAACTGAAGACGAGATACAATCTGCATCCAAACTCTCTTTACCAGATCACTGCACTGTTCTGGGATAAGTGGAGAGTGCAGTGGCAGGAGGGATGAAATGATATGTTGGCATCTGTCCTCCAACTCATTTCAGACCTCTGCCTTTCACTGCACAGGCATGGAAATACAAGAAGTGCTGATTCCCAAAGACTGATAGCTAGCAGTTCCCTTTGGAACAGGCAGCTGTCAACTCAGTTTACCCTCATGACTTTCTCTACCACTTAAGATGAAATTATTCTTATGTTGCATTTGCAATACGATGCCATATGTTGTACTCCATGTCCTTTATTCTACACTAAAGACAAGGAAAGAGTAAATTGCAACTACTATTATCTTGTACAAGTGAATCAGGGCAAATTTCTACCCAAAAATTCCTAGGACAAGCTTTTTAATAAACTGGCCAGAAAGAAATGTTCAGTCCATTCAAGAGAAGGAAACAGAAAAACTACAAAGGTCTGTCAAATATGTTTTTGAAGATCAACACGATCATAAGGTATTTAACCAACGTTCCATCAATTTTTTATGCAGTGACATTAGCCACAGACAGGAACTCATCCAGTTACATTTTCAACTATTGCAGCAAATCTGCATCACCACAGGAGTCAGTAATTTACTCTGATTTTCAACAAATTGGTGAAAATAACAAAGCTGCTTTCATTTACCCTAATCCTATGCTTGCATGGTTTTTGCTTAGTGGCCCCTTATTTCCCTTAATCCATACAGTTAAAATATTTTGACCATAAAGGTACAAGTCCAAGTTCAGTTCCATCTACCTGTTTCAACTAAGGGTGAGGAGGAGATGAGTTTTGTTCATGATAACAATGCATTTTCCAGAAAGGCACTTGAATTTTGAAGACAAATGATTATCACTATGGTTATGCTGAAAATAAGATAATCTTGATATCAATAAGGAGACCGCTTAGGCAATCTCAACATCTAAACAAAATAAAGTAAGAGACGAAGCAAGAATATAATATAAACATTTAAAATTTGAAAAAGAAAGGATTCTTAGAGGGAGATAAATAAGACATACAGATAGAGATAGGAGAAAGAAATGCTGATGTGGATGGTAAAAAAGGACGAGGAAGAAGTTTGGAAGGATTAAGCACAAAAGGGTTCACAGACAAAATTCATTGTTGAGAAATATTTAAAGGGGTTCCAAGGCTGAGTACTGAAAGGCATTGAGAGATTAGTGACAGATAATGCAATTGACGGCAAGGAGTTATCAGGGAATATTGAAGGAAGATTGAGGCAGAAGAGGGAGAGATAGGGAGACTGAAGAGTGTAAGGTAGATTGGACAAGAGAAGTGCAGTTGAGTGAAAAAGATGGTTCAATGAGAGGAAACTAAACAAGAGAGATCTGAATCAGAACAAACAAGAGAATTGAAAGGAAATGGGAGGTGTTACTTTATGTGACAAGCTTAAAGAAGCAATTTATATGTAGACATAGCAATTCATTATAGAAATATTAAAATTTCAGAATATATGGATTTAAAATAGGGACTGAGTTATTCCAGACACTTGTAAACCACACTTTACCTGATGTATTCATTTGGTTCTGATTCCCAATTAGCACAGCAGACTTTATCTGCAATGTGGTAAAAGTCTTACATCTGGAAGCATTTCCTTTTAGCTTGTTCCCACACATCTTACTTTGCTCACATTTATAATGGGAAATAGTCAAAATATCATTACATTCTCTCCTTGGAGAGAAGATTAGAAGCACCACTGGGAAGACAGTATAATTATTGCATGATAAATTTCCATATTTTCCTGTGATGAATGAGAACAAAGCAACTTTAAATATAAAATAAGGCATTCTTTTAATGCACTTTATCTGAAGATTGCACTAGATTATGACTGCTGCTTGCCTCATTGGACATTTAGATAAAACAGCTGTTATCAAATTATCACTGAACAAATACATAAGTTGCATAATACTCACGACTTTACAGAGTATCTTTTAATATTCTGTAAAGTGCAAAAGTGTCACAGATCTTGTAAAACTTGAACAGTTCTTGGACAGAATAAGTGGAACAGTTTCTGTAAAGCATCAAGAGTCTATTAAGAACAAAATTCTTAGTTGCTAAGTAGTTCACATCCCTTGGTCTTTGGACAACCTTGACAAGCTGACCTTGCGTTCAGGCTGTTCCCCCTTCTATCTTTCCAAACAGTTCCTATGCATGCCTATGCAAATATTCTTCCTTGTGCTTAGTTTTATTCTCCCCCTCAGTCCTTAGACAAAGTTTCCCCTGCTAGTGTCCATAAAGAGCCTGTAAAAGAATTCACTTGATTTCATGATCCAAAATACCGCAGCCATTGAAGGCACCAGGTGATCTTTTCACTTCAGCACCTCATGGTAGTTCAGCCATTATTTACCACTATTACCCTCACACACATTATCTGCTGAAGATAATCTGTGTGAGGAGATAACGGTAAATAATTCCTATCCCAATCTTCTTGCAGACCTCTAATCTTTTGAACAATTATTCATATCCCCTTGCTTTTGCCAACTCAATGACCATACAGGATTAGCCTGGCTTGTCTTTTAATACTTCTAAGTAACAAACATACAACTCTACATAGAAAAAATAGTTCAAGGAAAAGGCATTTGTACATGGTCTATGTTCTTCAGCAACTCCTTGGGCCATTAGAAAACCAAAAGCTCTTTTCACAGTTAAGAAAAACACCAATACATCCACAGCTTGTGTATTATCTGTGCAATTCTTTAATACTTAAATAATTTAGCTAAGCATGCCATCATGCATTATGATTATAATTTTATAACTACTCACAAACAAAAGGGGTTTGTTGGATACTGTCATCTGCCTGAAGTATGTCACTGGAAGTGACCTTATGATGTAGGTATTTAAACAAGGGTCAAAGGTTGTAATGATAGCTTAATATTACCGACATTAATTCATTTTTCAAGAAACTCTGATATATATTATGTCATACATAACGACAAACGCGAGCGCTTTTACATGGTATATGAGTTCATTTAATAAAGAATCCTGTTATAAAAAATATACAGACCAAACAGCCACCACAATAATACCAAAATCTGGAGAAGGATCTTAAGTAAAATTGTATACAAATTTAGTAACTTCTATTAGAATATACTAAAACTAAAAGGAGAGCATTCTCCTTCAATCCCTAACCTTTTTTTTTAAATTTAACTTCAGCATAGTTTCATCTAAGTGTAATTTCTTACCTTGTCCTCATTAATTGTTTTGACATTGATTGTTAATTGGCCTTTACATCAGCCAGTAAGCAATACAAAGGGATCACTTATTAATATTATAAAACACACATATGCTTAATATGTTACCTGCTAAAGACTGCACCAAAGAACATTAGTCCAGGGATTGCTGCTGGCAATAAGTAGCCCTTACTCATGACGGGCCTACAACCTTGAACTTAACTTTTCTGGATCTACTGATATGTCTTTTTACCCAAAGCCATAGTAGAATGTAATACCATTACCTGGGTGGGCCATGATAGCCCAGCCCTACTGAATGTCACACCTGTCAATGAATTTGAATGCTCCTGAATACCTCTGACATTCAGAACCATTCAAAGCATTTAAAAACTATTAAAAATCAATTGAACAATTAATATTTAAAACAGTTAAAAAGTTAAAAAAACACTTAAAAACTAAATAAGTAAAACCATTTTAAACAAACTCAGTTACTTACACCTATCCAAGTTCCTTGTGGGTATTATTCATTCAAATGAATGGACTCACTGTTTCTGCACAGGAACAGATGCCCCAATGTAACAACTGGAGAATTACAGTGAGTTCACCGGACTCCATGAAAAATCCATTGTTGGAACAAAGTCAGGAAATCACCAGTGAAGAGTGGCCAGCAAGTTCAGAAAGCCTTAGTGTGGCATTTTCAACATTTCACAGCGCTATCCTGCCATTTTTTAAAAACTTGGATTACTCAACTAATATTACAACAATACCACATTATGCAGAGTAATAAAAGAGATACTGTTATCCAAGTTGGAGTTTATAAGTTCAAGATGATTTATTCATGACCTTATGATATTCATACACCAAATGCCAGTAGAACTAAGATGCAGTAAAAAAAATCATTTGATCTTCCATTAGAATGGTAAAATCAGGAGAATGTAAAGAATAACCAAGTTTATCTGTGGCAATGACACCCTTGCAGGCTTATTATTTTCAAATATCTACTCTGATCTTTATTAAACCTAAACAGATTCAATTGCTTTGGCAAAATCTTAGGTAACTGACAGATTTAAGCTGTTGTTAATTTATTATTTTTGTATTACATGTATGTGCCAGTAATGGCATTAATTCTGTACAAAATTCCTTGTACTAAGTGGCTGAATCACATTCCAAATTTGTTTGGTGGCCATTGGGTTAAACCATGCCAACTCCATTTTAGCAACTGAAACAATCACAGCATGCAAAATATCTCCATTTACCAAGACTGTAAAACTATCTGCTTCTCAGTACAACCTCAATCACATAGCCAGTAAATTGTACTGGTATGTAAATGAAATAGGTAGATATGTCTTGTTAAGTCACACACACTGGCACTCCTTAGCTTTGTGCAATTCTGATTAAAACTGGGCTGAAATTCTGCAGAGTACAAGCCACTTCTTTGGAGTTTCCTGGTTTTTCCGATGTTAAGGTGGATGTGTGGGACAACCACATATTTAAATTAAATATTGAGATTCAAAATGTAACTAGATAAACCACTGATTTATGAGTCTGACTGATACAGAATTAAATTTAATAAGTCCACAATGTTAACAACTTAAAGCAAAATGATCAAATCCTTTTAAAAATACACATATGCTAAATGGAGATGTAATCTTGTTGGAATGCAGTCATGCAAGTTATATAACAGAATTTTAACCTATCACCCAGCATAATCTCACATAATTTAATCTTTTTTTAAGTACTACTGCTGGTTTAACAAAATATTTGGAACAAATGGTCTTCTCTTTCCCACAGCAACTGAAAGATTCTTGTGGTTAATGGAAAGTTTACAAATGGATTCCAGCCTACTCTGATTACCAAACTAAAATGCTGGCTTATTGGTGTCCAGTATTCATCATCCAATCATGACTAATGACAGACGATAATTCTAGGTAATGAAACAGTAACTATTGTTAACCTTCTCTAGTTAAACACAGCACTAAACTATATGGAAAATTAGCACATCCAAATGGGGAAAGCACACTCAAAGAAGCAGTAGTCAAAGACTACAACTTAGAGTATTGAATTTATTATTATAATCAAGATGCATTTAAAGTAAATATTGAGATTCAAAATGTATCCTAGATTATGTCAAAGTTTTAAAAGAATTAGCAAGATTTAGTCATGTAATATAAAAACAGTGGATGTTGAAAATGATCATGATAATTATCATTGAAATTATAAAATTATAAATTATCAACTGAAATGTTTGTGATAATGGATAATGAATCTTTTTTTAATGATTGGCAGTGACATCAAGGGTGTGATGATTTATAATACAAAAGGTTACAATTTGAAATTAAGGATGCTGTAGAAAATTAAAGTGAATAGCAATAACAAAAAAACTGAAAATGGTAAATCAGTATATTAGGTAAATTTTAAATTGGTTTATTATTGTCAGATGTACTGAGATACAGTGAAAAACTTCATTTTGCATGCAGATCATTTCATCACAACAGTGCATTGAGGGAGGGATAACAATAACAGAATGCAGAAGAAATTCTAACAGCTACAGAGAAAGTGCAGTGCTGGCAGGCAATAAGGTGCAAGGCCATAACGAGGTACATTGTAAGGTCAAGAGTCCATCTTATTGTACTGGGGACCGTTCAATAGTCTTACAACTGCGGGATAGAAGCTGTCCTTGAGCCTGGTGGCACGTGCTTTCAGGCTTTAGTATCTTCTGCCCAATAGGAGTGGGGAGAAGGGAGAATATCCAGGGTGGGTGGGGTCTTTGATTATGCTGGCTGCTTCACCGAGGCAGCGCAAAGTATAGACAGAGTCCATGGAGGAGAGGCTGGTTTCTATGATATGCTGAGCTGTTTCCACAACTTTCTGCAGTTTCTTGCAGTCTCGCATACAGCAGTTGCCATACCAAGCTATGATGTACCAGGATAGGATGCTTTCTATGGTGCATCTATAGAAACTTGTGAGGGTTAAAGGGGACATGACAAATTTCTTTAGCCTCCTTAGGAAGTAGAGGCGCTGATGAGCTTTCTTGGCCATGGCGTCTACCTGGTTGAACCAGTACAGGCTATTGGTGATGTTCACTCCTAGGAACTTGGAGCTCTCAATCCTCTTGACCTCGGCGCCGTTGATGTAAACAGGAACGTGTGCACCACCCCCCTTCTTGTAGTCAATGACCAATTCTTTTGTTTTGCTGACATTGAGGGAAAGGTTGTTGTCATGGCACCATGCCACTAGGCTCTCTATCTCCTTACTATACTCCGACTCATCGTTATTTGAGATTCAGCCCACTATAGTGATGTCATCTGCAAATTTGTAGATAGAGTTAGAGCAGAATTTAGCCACGCGTCGTGACTATATAGGGAGTAAAGTAGGTGGCCAAGGACACAGCCTTGTGGGGCACCAGTGTTGAGGATAATCGTGGTGGAAGTGTTGTTGCCTATCTTTGCTGATTGCGGTCTGTTAGTCAGAAAGTCAAGGTTCCAGTTGCAAAGGGAGGTGTTGAGTCCCAGGTCTAGCAGTTTGGACATGAGTTTGCTTGGAATTATAGTATTGAAGGCGAAGCTGTTTCAATAAACAATAGTCTAATGTAGATGTCTTCAGAAAAAATGTTTATTCTGGGATATCTGTCGTGGTACAATTTTACAGCAGCAAAACATACATTCAATGAAATTGAAGAAATTCTGTGTCCAATTCTCCTCAGCACATTAACAACCATTAATATTCACAATAATCAGGGTCTGTATGCTATTTTCACATGAGTACAGTGACATGTTGGATCAATAACAACTGCAACCCCAAACACAATGACGGATGGGATAAATATGTATCTATACCCACATGATTTATCAACATTATTTTACAGCAGTGAGTGGTGTTTAATGCATTTTTTATTCCAGTCTTGAGAAATGGGTAAAATTATTACAATATTGAAATCACTCAGGTTCAGGCATGGGAATTACTTCCTAAATATCCTATTTGGATATGATAAACTGAGACACTTTCCTCCCTCATCCTCCTACAACTTGATTTGCTCTGTATAGCCTCTGCTCATTCACCTAGTCATGCTGTCTGGTAAATGGAATGGCTAATATCTGCGAGAAACTGATTTACCCAAAAGCCTTGAGGTCAAGACAAATTACTTTGGCACCTGGTTTACCACTCCCCACAGAATTTACTGATTTTGACAAATGCTGGAAAGCACCAAAACCTTTTAGGATTGCAGCAACAGTTGTTGGAAATCAATCAGCAACTAACCCATGGATGGTGATCTCTTTAAATAGCAATAGTGAGATGGTTATTTCCTGCTACTGAGCACGTGTTCAACTCTGTGAAAAGAGTGACATTTGCTGGAACGTTGATCTTCAATCTGCCAGAACTGCCAGATCAGCGTTGTTCTCTGAATGCACATATGCAGATGTAAAGGTAGATGTCTAACAGATGACAATATAACAAATATGCTGATTGGAAAACACTACATAGATTCAGAGAGCAATACAGCATGGAAACAGGCCCCTTCAGCTCAACTCGTCCATACCCACCTTGCTGCCCGACAAGCTAATCCCATATCCCTCTAAACCCCTCCTATCCATGTACTTATCCAAATGTCTTTAAAATGTTATTATTGTAGCTGCCTCAGCCACTTCCTCTGGCATTTATATGCACCACCCCCTGCATGAAGTTGCTCCTCAGGTCCCTTTAGAATCATTCACCTCTCACTTAAACCTATGCCTTCTAGTTTTCAGTTCCCCTACCCTGAGAAAAAGACTGAGTGCCTTCACCCTATCTGTACCCCTCAAGATCTCATGCACCTCTATAAGGCCACGTCTCAATCTCCTACATTCCAAGTAATAAAGTCCTAGCCTACCCAGCATCTCCCTATAACTCAGGCCCTTGAGTCCTGACAGCATCCTCGTAAGTTTTCTCTGCACTCTTTTCAGTTTACTGATGTCTTTTCTATAACAGAATGACCAAAACTGTACACAATACTCAAAGTGTGGTTTCACCAATGTTGTGTGCAACTGCAACATAACATTCCAACTCCTATACTCAATGCCCTGACTGATGAAGGCCAGCGTGCCAAACGCCTTCTTCACTACCCTGTCTACCTGTGATGCCACTTTCAGTGAACTATGAACTTGTACTCCTAGGTTCCTCTGTTCCACACACTCCCTAGGGCCCAACCATTCACTGCACAAATCACACCCTGGTTTGACTTCCCAAAATGCAATACTTCACATTTATCTGAATTGAAAGCCATTTGCCAATCTTCAGCCCACTTGCCTTGCTGATCAAGATCACCCTGTAATTTTTGATAACCTTCTTCACTGTCTACGATACCACCTATTTTATTACCATCCACAAACTTATTAACTATGCCTTGCACATTCACATGCAAATCGTGTATATAAATAATGAACAACAAAGGTCGCATCATTGACCCCTGTAGCACACCACTAGTCACAGTCCTCTAGTCCAAGAAACAGCCTTTGACCATCACTCTCTCTTACCATTGAGCCAATTACAAATCCAATTAGCTATCTCTCCTTGGATCCCAAGCGATCCAACCTTCCAGACTAGTCTGCCATGCAGGACCTTGTCAAAGGCCTTGCTAATGTTCACATTGCCAATGTCCACTGCCCTGCCTTCGTCCATCACAGACTGCAAACTCCTAACAAATTCTTCTCTGAATTCACTATTCAAAATGCTGGATTTTCAAATCCTTTTTGAACTATTCTTACCATACAATATATTTTAAACTTAAACAAGAAATTTTTTTCTTGTGCAGGCCTTAATAAAAAAAATCAGTGAAGATTTTTAATACTGGGTCACAAAAAAGTTTCTACAACATTTCCAAAAATAATAAAATGGTAGAACTTTTAATGTTCTTCAGAGTGTACTTATGAGCACAGATGTGCGTGTGTGTATTGAGGGCTAGAAATTGTTTTGCCCATAACAAAATATCCACTAAAATAGTGCTCAATGCTGGCCCCAGGGCATTTTGTACAAGTTCTCCTGGTCTATGTGCCTTTAGAGAAATCAGTTGAATTTGTTTCTCCAAACTAAAGGCACAAGTGATTTCATTAGTGTTGCACACCTGCAGAAACTAACTCGTGCTGACAGGCTTCCTACTTCCTAAAGAAAGGTGATCACTGAATCCAACCACTGCTGCATATCACTGTTCATGGTGGGAACCACTGCAATAAATAAAGAACATAGAACAGTACAGCACTGGACAGGCCATTCAGCCCATGATGTTGTGCCGATCTTGATGCCAATTTATACTGAACGTCCTCCTCCTGTGTATCATCCATATCCCTCCATTCTCATATTCATGTGTCTAACTAAAAGCCTCTTAAACTCCACCAAACTGCTTGCTTCCACTTCTACCCCTGGTAACCAATTCCAGGCACCTATTGCTCTCTGCATAAAAAACTTGCCCTCACATCATCTTAAAACTTCCCCTCCTAAAACCTTAAAAGCTTGTCCTCTGACATTTGTTCGACATTTCTACCCCGGGAATAAGATTCTGACTGTCTACCCTCTCTATGCCTCTCATAATTTTAAAAAACCTCAATCAAGTCTCCCCTCAGCCTCCGGCGCTCTAGGGAGAACAACCCAAGTTTGTTTGACCTTTCACAGATAGATACGTCAACATCATGATAATCTGCATCTTCAAGTTTTGCGCCAGTCTATATTGGGGGAAATCGGTGGTGGAGAGGGTCAGCAGCTTTAAATTCCTGGGCATTAACATATCAGGTGACCTGTCCTGGGCCCAGCATATAAATGCAATCACAAGGAAGGCACGCCAATGTCGTTACTTTCTTAGAAGGTTAAGGAGGTTTGGCTCTTCTACAGATGTACTGTTGAAAGTATCCTGATTGGTTGCATCATGGTCTGGTACAGCAATATGAATGTGCAGGAATGCAAGAAGCTGCAGAGAGTAGTGGAATCAGCCCAATACATCACAGGCAGATCCCTCCCACCACCTACATGAGGCGCTGCCTCAAGAAGACAACATCTATCATCAAAGATCCCCACCATCCGGGACACGCCATCTTCTTGCAGCTACCATCGTGCAGGAGGTACAGAAGCCTGAAGTCCCAGATCACCAGGTTTAAGAACAGCTACTTCTTTTCAATCATTCGGTTCTTGAACTAATCTGCACATCCCTAATCACTACCTCAGTACAACAACACTATGACCACTTTGTACTGCAATGGACTTTTTTTGTTCTAATTGTGTTCTTTCTTGTATAATTTTGTATAATTTATGTTTACTTTATGTTTTTCTTGTGAACGTTGTGTCTCTAATGCTATGTGCCTGTGATGCTGCTGGCAAGTAAGTTTTTCATTGCATCTGTGCATACATGTATTTCTGCATATGAAAATAAACTCGCATTTGACTTTGAAAGAGGTAGTTATAGAGATAATGGATGCAGTTGTTATCACTCTTCAAAATTCTAGAGACTCTGGAGTGGTTCCTGCAGATTGGAGGGTAGCAAATGTGCCTCCCACCAATAATTTAAGAAAGCTGGGACAGAGAAAACAGGGAACTGTCAAACTGTTCATTTAATTTAGTAATCTCTAGACCACTGTTCTTCAGTGTAGTCTTTAGTAAGTAATAAATTAATATTACAAAACATTCATCAAGTTAGGTTATCTATTTGAATTTCTGACTGATGGATGTAACCTTCAAGGCTGATAACAACCAATGTTCAGAAATAGTGAAAAAAAGGTAAGAAATTACCTAAGTGAAACTATACCAAATTATTTCATATTTTAAATTACATTTTGCCATTATCACAAAAATACTGAAATATTAACCGTTTCTCTTTCCACAGATGCTGGTGAACCTGTTGAGTTATATTTATCACATTACTCCTGATATCAAGATGCTTATTAAATACTAATATGATTGAGCAGAGTTGACAGGGATTTATGAAAGAGAAATCATATTTGATTAACACACTGCTGCTCTTTGAGAATGTATCTAGGGAGTAGATGAGGGGTAATTACTGGATGTGGTATAATATAGATTTTCAGAAGCCTTTTGATAAGGTTTCACACAGAAGTACCCTGAGCACTGTTACAGCACATGGAATTGGGGGTAATATACTAGCATCTAATTAGATTTGCTTAACTGGTAGACAACAAGGAATAGAAATAACAGGTCTTTCTCATGTTGGCAGCATAATGGGGTACAGCAGGAATTGGTGTTTGATTCCCAACTATTCATACATAACCTTTTATCATCATAATGGCTGTGGGGACCATACAGCATGGAAACAGGCCCTTCAGCCCACCGACTCCACGCCAATTTTATACTAATCCTACCAACAATTTATCAACCAACAACTTATATTAATCCTACATTAATCCCATTTTTAAAAATTCTCCCCACATTCTCATCAACTGCCCCCCAGGATCCACTACTCACCTACATACTAGGAGCAATTTGCAGTGGCCAATTAATCTATCAATCTGCAGGTTTTAGTAATGTGGGAAGAAACCGAGGCACCCAGAGGAAACTTTTGCAGCCAAATGGAGAACATGCAATCTCCACACAGACAGGAGCAGAGGTCAGGACTGAACCCAGGTCTCTGGCACTGTAAGGTAGTAATTCTAGTAGGTGCACCATCGTGCTGCCCAATGCAGGATTCTCCTGAGTCCTTTCCCCTCTCTAACAAGTATTCTGCTTTGGATACTGTTGGGGGGGGGTGGCCTCTCAGGAGAAAATGTCAGCAGCAGCCAGATCAGTGGCACCACAACTGGCTCTGTTATACAAAAACTGGATGAGCAATAGTGATAGAGGACTCTTTAAGTCAGGGGCACAAAGAGGTATTTCTGCGGCCACGAGCGAAACTCCTCCCTGGTGCAATGGTCAAGGATGTCTCTGAGTGGGCAGAGGACATTCTGAAAGGGGAAGTTGAGTAGCCAGAGGTCATGCTCCATGTTGGTAATAATGATACAGGCAGGAAGAGAGATGAGGTCCTGCAAAGAGAATTTGGGGAGTTAGGCAGAAAGTTAAAAAGCAGGATCTCCAGGGTTGTAACCTCAGGATTACTCTCTGTCCCACATGATAGCAAGGCAAGAAATAGAAATGTGTGGCTAAGGAGCTGGTGCAGGAGGGAGAGTTTCAGGTACATGGGTCATTGGGCTCTCTTCGAGAGCAGGTGGGACTGGTACAAGAAGGATGGGTTGCACCTAAATTGGAGGGGCACTGATATCCTCACAGGGAAGTTTGCTAGTTCTACTAGGGAGGGTTTAAACTATCATGGCAGAGGGGGTGGGAACAAGTGCAGTAGGTCAGCGAATGAAGGAGCTGATGGGAAGGTAGAGTTTATGTCATTAGTCTGAAAGGAAGGACAGACAGGACCAGGTTAATGAACATGGTGGTACTGATGGTTGGTCCATTTATTTCAAAGCAAGGAATATTATGAATGTAAAGCAGATGAACATGGCCTTGATTAGTACATGGAACTATGCTGTTGTAGCCTTTATAGAGACTTGTTTGAGAGATGGGCAGAACTGTCAGCTCACTCTTCCAGGATTCAAATGTTTCGGACAAAGTAGAGGGGGATGTAAAAGAGTTGGAGAGTTGCAATATTGATCAGGGAGAATGTCACAGCGGTACTTAGAGAGGACATCTGGGAGGACTCATCCAATGAGGCAATATGTGTAGAGCTCAGGAATAAGATAGGTGCAATCACTATGATGGGGTTATAGCTGGCAGGACAGATATGTCAGCAGATTATGGAAAGATGTAAGAGCAACAGAGTAGTTGTAGTGAGTGACTTTAATTTTCCCAATATTGACTGGGACTCTTCGTGCCAGAGGCTTAGTTGGGGCACAGTTTGTTAGGTGCGTCCAGCTGCATAGGTTTTCATTAAGAAGGACATGGAGGATTGTGAGATGGGGGGGGGGGGGGGGGAAGGTGTTGGGGCATTTGAAGAACATTAAGGTGGATAGGTCCCCAGGACCTTATGGGATCTATCCAAGGTTATTTAGAGAGGCAAGAGAGAAGATTGCTGGGGCCTTGACAGAGATCTTTATATCCTCTGTAGCCACAAGCATGATTGCAGAGAACTGGAGAACAGCCAGTGTTGCTCCTCCATTTAAGAAGGGCAACAGAGACAAACCAGGAAGTTATAGGCTGGTGAGCCTTACATCAGTGGTAAGAAAATTATTGGAGAAGCTTCTTAGGGATAGGACCTACTTGCATCTGAAAAAGCATAGACTTATTAGGGATAGCTTTATGTGGGGATGATCATGTCTTACAAACAACTGAGTTTTTTGTGGAGGTGACAAAGGTGATTGATGAGGGTAGGACTGTGGATGTTGAATACATGGACTTTAGTAAAATTTTCGACGAGGTCCCTCTTGGTAGGCTGATCCAGAAGATTAAAGGCACGTGGGATCCATGCAGACCTGATAAACTGGATTCAAAAGATGAATTAATACAATAACATAGGACCTTGGTGAGGCCATGCCTGGACTATTTTGTGTACAATTTTGGTTTCCCTTTCCAAATGAAAATATACTTGCTTTGAAGGGAGTGCAGCAAAGGTTCACCAGGTTGGTTCCTGGGATGGCAGGTTGTCATATTAATAGAGAATGAGTAGCCTTGGCCCCTAATCTTTAGAGTTAAATAAATGAAGTGACCTTGTTTAAACAAACAAAACGTTTTAAAGAATTTAACAGGGTAGTTATGGGGATGGTCTCTTCCTTGGCTAAGGTGTCAACAGTCTCATAATAAGGGATAGCCCATTTAGGACTGAAGGATAGTAAAATTTTGGAATTGTCTATCCATAGGGCTTTGGAGACTTAGTTATGTTTGCACTCAAACTGAGATCAAAATATTAGCGTTGTTTAAAAGAATGAAAATGATGTGGGGATGGAGCAAGAAAATGGTGATAGCAGAAGATTAGCTATGATCTTACTGAATGTTGGAGTAGGATTAAGGGGCTGAATGAGCTATTTTGTGTTCCTACTTCATATGTTCATGGAGGTGGTAGGCAATTAGAGGGATATCCTACCTGCCGAAGGCCCCAGGAAGTCCCCATATTGGGGTACCATTCAGTAATGTTCAGAGTAATGCCCTGAAAATCTGCTCCTAGTGTCACAACAAGTTTATAGAGCTAACTCATCCAGTCAAGATCAATGGAGACTGCAACAAATCACATCTGCTATCACAAGCACTGCTACTTCTACAGATACCAGTACTTCAACATTTACAGTCAGAATTTATACACACATGCAGCTATCCATCCATGACACACATTTTGAAATACACTCACCAACACTCTTTCCTCTCTGGTAAAAGAAGATTGTACGCACCTGCTATCTGCAACAGCAAACTTAAGGGAATCTTCTGTGTCCAGAGACTTGGCTAGTTGGAGGAAAGGGTGATCTAATTTTGCACAGGTCTATCACCAGAGGCTGGAGCCCATCTTTTTAAATAGTGGATAGCTCTATGTAAAATACTTGTGGTCTAAATCATGTTGAAGCATCTAATGGCAGTGGCCCGTTTCCATTGTAGCACAGGTTGAAACTATCCAATATCAGAGCTATTAGTTGGTCTGTGGAATTGGGACTCAAACTGACTTGTGACCAGAGATGGTAGGATAGGGTCAATAAAAGATTACCAGGCCTTTGAGATTTCAGATAGACCCCCTTTTCATTCTCATTTAATGCTACTGTCTTCTTTCTCCTTCTACTCTGTTGTGGCAAAACAGGCAAGAACTGTGCCTTCATGATGGCCAGATTATGCTGCAAGCAGAAAGTAGTGTAGCCATTAATATTTACTGCTGCTGTGGCTGAAAAGTAACCACTCCTAGTGTCAAACAGATCCATACAATTGTCCACATTGGTTGGTGTCAGTTTTACCATTCAAATATGTAATAATCATCACACCAAGCAAACTGACATACAAATTATATTACTATCCAATTTTGTACAAATATGCACCTCTGCTGGGAAAAGGCAAATTGACTCTATTATGTTTTCAATTGTTTAGAGATCAGAATTGAATTTCACTACCCCATTTGAGAAAATTACTTCTCCAGATGGTGAAGGCAGATTGAGAAAGTAATGTCTTCACCACATGCAAGTTGTTGCCTGCCTTAGAAAAGCAGTGTTAAAAGCAAGGTGAATGTGTTGGCTTAACTCTAAATAGAAAAACTGTTGGTGCAATATTAACACATAAAACAATGAAATAGCATTGTGCTGCAATGTGTCTGTGCTTTAAGGCACAGAATGCCAGAACACAAATTTAAATCTGTCATTCCTCATTCAGCATGTTTCCAATTTCCGCCATGCCACTGCAGAGAGACACAAAATAGAGACAGGAGTTTCCCGAAAGGAAGAAAGAAAAGTCAGAGAAAAATCAATTCCTCTGGCATCTTCAGAGGAACCAACTCAAGGGACGCATTTGCTGAGGTCTTGAATAAGATCACCTGCTTGGCTCCTTGCTTGAAGGGACACATTTAATAGAAAGCCAAAAGGAGAAAAGTAGATAAAATGGAAAATTAATCTAGATACAAAAGTAAATCTGAATATTTAGATGTTATGAAAAAATAATTAATATTTTATAAAGTATTTTGTTTCGTAATAAGTGTAATGCAATCCCACAGGCAACTGGCCAGAATTTTGAAATACAAATGTCAGGAGCAATAATGTTCAGCACTACCACCAGAAATATGGTGAGCAAGAAATACTGAGAGTTCTAATGCAGAGGTAGTAATTTGCATTGGTGAGAATATTCTTGAATTGCTTTACATCTGGCATCACTTGAATGATATCTAGCTGAGCAAAGATTAATGATGACAAGAGGTATTTTTCTGCACTATATCCCAGGCAAGGGGTGGTTTAAAATTATTGCTACCCCTAAGAATCTTGTTGCTTTAATGTTACCCATTCTTTAACCATTCTATTAGTTTACACTGTACATTATTCAATATGTTCAGTCGAACCAACAGAATCATTGTATAAATCTAATACAGAACTATAAAAATATATAAAGGAAACTTCTGGATGCTGGAATATTCTTTGAAAAAACACCGATAGTTTCACATCTGCTTGGTTGAATTGTCTAAGATACACTTACGATTTCCATAATTTGAAATAAAAATAGCCTTAATGAGTTATTTTGACCTCAACTACCAGCTTGTGTCTGGCATGGCATATCTAAGACACTGCAATGGACAATAGATCCTTAAACCTCATTTATAATGGTAAATCAAAAGTACCATTGCAACCTGAAAAATGAAAGTAATTTTGCATTATTTAACATCACGCTTGTTCCTAATTTAGAGGAACTGGAATATATAGATTAATTGTAATTAATTGTATTAATATAGATTAATCTTTGTACAGAACCTAGCCATGCAAGGTCTTGATAGAATTTCCAGTAAATCAACTCTTTTGTCAATAGTTCTTACTATTGTAAAAAGCAGAGTACAATGCACAAAAAAACATTTTGACATTATCACAAATATGCTGTGATCTTTGACTTGAAATATTAACTTTGTTATTCTTACCACAGATGCAGCTTGATCTGCTAAAAGTTTCTAGCAATTTCTGCTTTACTATCTATGCAAGAGCTGAATTAATCTGGGCTTCTTAAAAAAAAGATAGCAATTGATTTGGAGGAGATCATGATGCCTTAATGATCATAATAATGATCATAATAACTGTTATAATAATAATAACAGCTGATTAAAATTCTCCATAAAGGTAATGCAAATGGCTACAAATGTCAGATTTAGTGTTGGTTTGAATTGTTCATTTTTAAGTGCTATGTGACAGATACCCAGTTGAAGTCCAGATGAAACAAATCAATTATCTAGAAATAAGTTCTCACTTTAAACACTAAATAATGGAAACCACCTAAACTTCACTATCATGCATGTTTAAAAGTTAAAACTTAAAAGGATCACTGTAACGGTTTTCATACATACCTTGGCTACTTTGTTTTCACTGTTGTTTTCTTTGAATTTTTCTTGTAATGTTTGTGCAAGTTGGCAGAGAAGTGCTCCATTATCCAGCTTTTCCATAAAGCTTTCTGCAGTAATCTCTTTCCCTGCGAGTAAAAAAATGTCAAGATAAAATAAGGTGGCTAGTACATTCTGTTACACGTCAATCTTTCAGCTGATTATGATACAGATTCTATTATTTATATTGGGTCAAAGCATGCTGACAACTATCCAGCAACTCCAGTGGGAACTGCCTACAAGTCACAGCGCAAACATCAGCATGTTCTCAACTTCTATATCTGTGCATGATGTAATTAACAGTATTTATTTTCAAATAAATTCAATATTTTAACTGAAAATAATAAGTCTTGAAATTATTTAAACAATTTCAACTGTTCTTAAAAGTCTTTGACAGCCTGGTTGCTTCATATGCCCCATTCCACGTGGAATACCTGTGGAACAGAGGTTATGAGATTGTTGGGAGCTGCGTAGTCTCAAAAGGTTTGTGCAGCCACAGAACTAGCTCACAGTGGGGTAAAAAGATTGATTGAGTGTGATCTAGTCCATCATTACAATTATAATTGTTTAACGAATTTTATTTCAAATTTTCAATTTCTTATCACTGTTTGGTTGAGCTTTCTATCTTTAGATACAGTAATAATAGTTTTAATATTCCTATAATTGCTATAAAAATGTCCTCTTCTAAATTAAACAATTAAGGATCAATATCCCCTTATGGAAACTAAAAGATGAAATTTCACATTATGCAATATTGCCCACCTTGGGATGAGAAAGGATTCTTTAAATCCAATGTTCCTTTTTGATTGATATTTTGTAGAACTTTTTTTGTCTGTTGTACTTTGCTTAATAATAAAGTTTTTGTAAATCATCTTTATCATACAATTTTTCTTCATGGTCTTCAAAATATTTTGTTCCCAAGTTAATAATTCTCTTACTATTTGCAATCTCAATTTGGGAAATAATTTTACATGCTGGACCTTGCCAATGCTTGATTTATTGCTTGCAATTATGTACTCATTCCTAATCTAGTTGAGGCTATTATCACTAGTTCTTCTTTTCCCAAATTGCTGATGTGGGTCTATATCCATCCAAGCTTTGCCACTCCAGATTCCCATTGAACCCTGGCTTTACAATCACTCCTCTGTAACTACAACTCTTGAGTTCTCTTCCAATACACCTCTGCCCTATCTCCTCCCTTCCAGTTTTCAAAGGGCCTCTGAACACTTAATTCTTCTACTCCTTTGGTCCTACATCTCAGCTCTACTTCTGACAATTCTTTTCCATCGTGCTTGGCGTCCATTTCATGCTCAGATCTATAAAGTACATCTTCCAAAGTCAATAGTACCATACAATTACAAGTTATTATTCTAATTTTTAAATCACTTTGTGAGTGTATGAAATAACAGCTGAATGCTAGGCCTTCAAACTAAAATGAAGCAGTGATATTTTATAACAATAGAAGGCATTTGACACCTTGTGCAGGCATCCAGCAATAGGTTTCTACACAATTAAAACATCGGGATATTTTCTGCCAAAAGCACAACAGAATATTTGCATTTCAGACATTGAAACTTTTAATAATGTTAACTTAATGCCACGCCCTAGGTTATATTCAGACAATATTTTAAAATAAGTAAAAGTACCAGAAGGATCATTCTTCTGGGCTGGGCATCAAATAAAACCACAGCAAAAACATACCTAGCCCAAACGTCACAAAATAGTCCAGCTCACTAATACCTAGTTCCAAAGTTCAGACTACTGTGCTAAAAATTAGTTGAACTAGTCATTTTCATTACACTTATCAATAAGTATCACAGGTAGATAAATACAGCAGGAAAAAAAACAGCAGAGATAGCGTCATAGTGTTATGCATATAGACTGATCTTAGGAGTCCTCAGTATAAACGTTGAACCCCATGAGATCTCCAGACTTTAAAAAGAATGTGTGCAATAAAGTTTCCTGATAATTAGCATCTATGGCCCTTCCTCATTGCAGCATTAAAGCTCTTCCATGATGCACAGACTCTGGAAGAATCAATGAACATAAGACAATTAAGAAACAGGAGCCAGTCATTGGGCCCCTTAGCAAAAAAGAAGCTGCTGGAGAAACTCAGCGGGTCAGGCAGCACCTGAAGAGGGAAATGGATAGTCAATATTTTGGGTCGGGGCCCTTCATCTGGACTGCCACACTGCCAGGAGTCCAGATAAATGGTCTTGACCAGAAATGTTGACGGTCCATTTCCCTCTACGGATGTTGCCTGACCCACTGAGTTCCTCCAGCAGTTCGGTGTTTGTTCTAGTAAAGCCTTTTGATGGTCATTGTTAGCATAGCTTCATTCTTGTATGCCCTGAATGTTATTTGCCATGGAATGTCAGCAACAAAAGAATTATATACCTCAATAACCTATGTGTATATACTCTTTGTTCCTTATCACCATCAAACCAAGTGACCAATCCAGGACCCAATATTCTGGTTGTTATGACAAAGATCAGCTTTAGTACTAGCAGCATCTTTAGCCCAATTAATCCAGTTCATAAATACTGACACATTTTTGTCAACTGCCCAGAATATCTTCAGTTATTCATGAAGCAGGACAGAAGCAACCTGGCTAATTACCATCTTATCCCACTTTGAATCATCCACAGATAAATGAAGGTTGGCAACAGTCCTATCAAATAGAAGTTACCAATAACCCGATTACCAATGGATTACCAGTTGGATTTCTCCAGGATCAAATGGTTCCAGACGTCATCACTGACTAGGTCACAAGGCTCTAACTATGAAAAAGGTGAGAGTGTCTATTTGTGACATCTAGCCAACATTTGACCAAGTGTGGAACCAAGGAATCCTAGTAAAATTAAAGTCGGTGGGGAACAAGAAACAACTCTGCAGTGGCTGGAATAGTCTTTGGTTAAAAAGAGAATATTTTTGATTGTTTCGAGGCCTTTTAGTTCTGTCCTAATCATTCAGTTGGCCTCAGGATTCCCAGGGCAGCATTCTGATGCCAGGTGTCTTCAGGCTGTCAATGAATTTCACTCCATCTTAAATTCAGAACAGGGGCTGTGTGTAAATTGTTCAGCATCTGCCGTCTCTTGTCTGCATTGGGCTCTTAGGTTTGCTCTGCCATTTAATGAGATCATGGCTGATCCATCTTGGCCTTAGGACCGCTTTCATGCTTTCTCCCGATACCCATTGATTCCCGGGCAGTTCAAATCTCTGCCATAAATGTATTCAATGACTGTCTTCACAGCACTTTGGGGTAGAGATTTGCAAAGATTCATGACCCTCAAAGAGGAAATTCCATCTCATCTCCTCCCTAAACCTTTTCTGAAACTAAGGCCCATATTTCTAGGTATTTCTCGGTAACTATGGGAAACATCGTCTCATCATCCACCCAGTCAAAACCCCTCTGAACATTATACGTTTCAATAAGATCACCTCTCATTCTTCTATACTTCCAGGCCCAACCTGCCCAATTTCTCTTCCTATTTCAACCCTCTTATCCCAGGAATTACCCCAATGAACCCTCTCTGCACTGCCTTCAATGCAAGTTATTTATTGAAGATACCATCTATAATACTGTAGATGGCAGATGGTAACTTCAAGTTATTCGGGAAGATATTTAATTGGGGGAAGGCGAATTATGAAGCTATAAGGCGAGTACTTGAGAGGGTAAATTGGGGTGACATTTTTGAAGGAAAATGTACTATGGAGATGTTCAGGGATCTTTTGCAGGATGTTAGGGATAAATTTGTCCCGGTGAGGCAGAGAAGGAATGGTAGGGTGAAGGAACCGTGGGTGACGAGAGAGGTGGAACAACTAGTTAGGAAGAAGAGGGTAGCATACATAAGGTGTAAGCAGCAAAGATCTGACAGGGCTCATGAGGAATATAGAGTAGCAAGGAAGGAGCTTAAGAAAGGGCTGAGGAGAGCAAGAAGGGGACATGAAAAGGCTTTGGCAAGCAGGGTTAAGGAGAATCCCAAGGCTTTTTTCTCGTACGTAAAGAGCAGAAGGATGGCTAGGGTAAAGGTAGGTCCAACTGAAGGCAAAGGTGGGAGGATGTGCCTGGAAGCTGTGGAAGTGGGTGAGGTTCTCAATGAATACTTCTCTTCAGTATTCACCAAGGATAGGGGTCTTGATGATGCTGAGAACAGTGTAGGTGAGGGTAATGTTCTGGAGTATGTAGATATTAAGAGAGAGGATGTGATGGAGTTGTTAGAAAATATAGGACAGATAAGTCCCCGGGACCTGATGGAATATTCCCCAGGCTGCTTCATGATGCGAGGGAGGAGATTGCTGAACCGTTGGTTAGGATCTTTGAGTCCTTGTTGTCAACGGGGATGGTACCGGAGGAATGGAGGGTGGCGAATGTTGTCCCCTTATTCAAAAAAGGTAGTAGGGATAGTCCAGGGAATTACAGACCGGTGAGGCTTACATCTGTGGTGGGTAAGCTTTTGGAAAGAATTCTAGGAGATAGGATCTATAAGCACTTGGAGAAACAGGGACTGATTAGGGACAGCCAGCATGGTTTTGTGAAGGGAAGATCTTGCCTCACAAGCCTGATAGGTTTCTTTGAGGAGGTGACCAGGAAGATTGATGAGGGTAGTGCAGTGGATGTGGTCTACATGGATTTTAGAAAGGCGTTTGACAAGGTTCCGCATGGTAGGCTTCTTCAGAAGGTCAGAGGCCAAGGGATCCAGGGAAGCTTGGCCATGTGGATTCAAAATTGGCTAGCCTGTAGAAAGCAGAGGGTTGTGGTGGAGGGAGTGCATTCAGATTGGAGGGCTGTGACTAGTGGTGTCCCGCAGGGATCGGTTCTGGGACCTCTGCTTTTTGTGATATTTATTAACGACTTGGATGAGGGGGTGGAAGGGTGGGTTAGCAAGTTTGCAGATGACACAAAGATCGGTGGTGTTGTGGATAGTGTGGAGGGCTGTAGAAGCTTGCAGAGGGATATTGATAGGATGCAGAGCTGGGCTGACAAGTGGCAGATGGAGTTCAATCCAGAGAAGTGTGAGGTGGTACACTTTGGAAGGACAAACTCCAAGGCGGAGTACAAGCTAAATGGCAGGATTCTGGACAGCGTAGAGGAGCAGAGGGATCTGGGGGCTTCATATCCACAGATCACTGAAAGTTGCCTTGCAAGTGGATAGGGTAGTTAAGAAAGCTTATGGGATGTTAGCTTTCATAAATTGGGGGATAGAATTTAAGAGCCGCGAAGTGATGATGCAGCTTTACAAAACTCTGGTTAGGCCACACTTGGAGTACTGTGTCCAGTTCTGGTCACCACATTATAGGAAGGATGTGGAGGCATTGGAAAGGGTGCAGAGGAGATTTACCAGGATGCTGCCTGGATTGGAGAGTATGGATTATGGGGAGAGATTAAAGGAGCTAGGGCTGTTCTCATTGGAGAGAAGGAGGATGAGGGGAGACATGAGAGAGGAATACAAGATATCGAGAGGAATAGATAGAGTGGACAGCCAGCGCCTCTTTCCCAGGGCTCCAATTCTCAAAACAAGAGGACATGGCTTTAAGGTATTGGGTGGGAAGTTCAAGGGTGATGTCAGAGGAAGGTTTTTCACCCATAGAGTGGTTGGTGCATGGAATGCACTGCCTGGGGTGGTGGTGGAGGCTGATACATTGGACAAGTTCAAGAGATTGTTAGATAAGCACATGGAGGAATTTAAGTTAGAGGGATATGTGGGAGGAAGGGGTTAGATAGTCATAGGTGTGGTTTGAAGGGCAGCACAACATGGTGGGCCGAAGGGCCTGTATTGTGCCGTATGGTTCTATGGTTTATCCTTCTTTCAATATGGAGACTAATACTGTAGATAGTATTCCAGGTGTGGCCTCAACAACACCCTATAAAGGTGTATCAAAACCTCCCTATTTTTATACTCCATATCCCTTTCAATAAAAGGGCAACATTCTATTAGCATTCCAAATTACTTGCTCTACCTATTGTGTTTCAAAGATAACAAGGACACAGAATGTGTCTTGGTGATCAATAGTCAAGAGTGGTGCAAAAGTATTATCACTAAACAAGTCCTGAAGAATACAACTGTCAGACTCGATCCATTCTGTTGTACATACATCTATCCATGACAGCTTTGACAGAAATTGTAGGGTAAATTAACAGAATAAGCAGCTGAAATCAGAGTATTCTGCCCTCAGCTTATAAAACAGTCCAGTGCTGCATTTCCAGTTAAGTGGCAAATAACATTCATGGCACATAAGATTGAAGCCATACTAACATTGACCTTCAAAAGGCTTTACCATTACCATGTCATCAACAGCATCCTGATGATCACCACTGACTGTAAATTCAACTAACCCAGGCATATAACTCAACAGGTCAGAGACTAGATATAGTATGACAAGGAGTTCACCTCCCAAATTCCTCAAATCTTCTAACTACCTGAAAGCACTAATCAGGGGGTCATAGAATATTCTCCATTTGCTTAGATGGGTGCAATTGCAATATTCATGAGAAAGAAAAACAAATATTTCCAATTATAAAACACCTTCAATGCTCCTTTCAGAATTTTATAGTCAATAAAATGTTCTTTACTCCTATTTGTGTTGTAACACATTGAATGAGGAAGCCAATATAAACAGAGTAAGCTCCCATAGACAGCAATTTGTTTTCTTAGTAATATTGAATGAAGGTTAAGCATTATACAGGTCACCTGGAATAATCCCCAGCTTTCTCAAAAATACGTTTAAGTTCAGCTGAGAAAATAGACAAGACTTTGACATCCAAGAGTGCAGCGCTATTTTCAATATGGCCCTGGAGTGTCAGTTCAGATTTTTGTTCTCTTAACTTTGACATGTCCCTAAACTCTACAATGTTCAATTTATAGCCAAGTATGCCACCAAATGAACCAAAGCTGATACTAATAAGAATCTAGATATGATCCAATTCAATCCATTTCTTTGATTGAAAATCAATGAACAATTACAATCCATTAATGCCTCATTTGGTCATCTAAGCACTCAGCCCTCCAGAAAAAGGTTTTTGAAGATCCAGACCTCAGACCAGGCAAAAAAAACATCATGATCTACCAGGCAACTGTGATTTCTGCCCTCCTACATGAATGAGAATGAAAATATTAATAATAGTTAAAGAAAGCCATACCTGGAATGCCTTTCTCGGATTTAAAAACTACAACTCATTTCAAGACATCTTCTTCTGGAATAGGGCTAATTCAGGTGATTATAAAAATGAACGTAACTCCAAAGTTGAACATTTTCCCTCACAAATCTTCATTTATCATTTCAGCTAATATATTCTCTCTTCGTAATTGACATTTTTTATCAATTTAAAATATCATGGTTTACAAGAATGATCCCAGGAATGAAAGGGTTAACATGAGGAACACTTGATGGCTCTGGGCCTGTGCTCGCTGGAGTTGAGAAGGATAAAGGAGATCTCATTGAAACCTACCGAATATTGAAAGGCTTGGATAGAGTGTATGTGGAGAGGATGTTTCCAGTAGTGGGAGAGTCTAGGACCAGAGGGCACAGCGTCAGAATGGAAGGATGTCCCTTTAGAACAGAGATGAGGAGGAATTTCTTTAGCCAGAGGGTGGTGAATCTGTGGAATTCAATGCCACAGACAGCTGTGGAAGCCAAGTAATTGGGTATATTTAAAGCAAAGGTTGATAGGTTCTTGATTAGTAAGGGCATCAAAGGTTGCGGGGAGAAGGTAGGAAAATGAGGTTGAGAGGGAAAAATAAATCAGCCATCAACCAGCGAATAGTGGAGGAGACTCGATGGGCCAAATGGCCTAATTCTGCTCCTATGTCTTATTGTCTTATTAAAGGTGATTAAACAGCAATAGAAATTATTGGATTAAATCTTCTTTCCCTAGTCCATAAATGAATGGAATTACTCTTTTACAAACATATGAGCTAGGATTGGCCAGTCATCCCCACAAGGCACGTCTACCATTCAATAAGAGTATAGTTTACCTAACTGCAACCTCAACTAAGCATTCCCACCTGTCTGCTGTAACATTTCACCCCTTGCTTATCAATAAACCTGCCTTAAAAATGTTTAAAGAGTCTGCTTCCACCATTCTTCGAAGAGAGTTCCCCAGAGAAATAATTTGTCTCATCTCTGACTCAAATGGGTGATCCCTTATTTTTAAACTAAAACACTTAGTTCTAGATTCACCCACAAGAAGAAATATCCTCACTACATCTACCCTTATAAGACACCACAGGATCTTGTATGTTTTGATCTGGTCCCGTCTCACTCTTCAAAACTCCAGTGGAATTAATCCTAGCCGGTCCAATCTTTCCTCATAAGACAACCTGCCCATTCCAGCTATCAGTCTAGTAAGCCTTCTCTGAAACACTTCCAATGCATTAACATCCTTCCTTAAATAAAAAGAAAAACACTGTAAATAGTATACCAGATGTGGTTTCATCAATCCCCCATATGAATGGAACACAACCTTTCTATTTTTGGATTCAATTCTCCCAAAAATGAACAAGAAAAAATCTTTCCCAATTACTTGCTATACCATATAAATAATCATATTTACATCATACTTATACTGTTTATATCTAATATATTTATACAAGGTAATAATAGTCATAGCATTTATCCATTAATTGCTTGTGCTTAATGTCCCACATTGTAAATAAATGTTTTTATTATATATTATGGAAGCTATTTTAATTTTTCAGTTTGCTAATATTTAAAGTCAATACTACATGTCCTACTTTGAACAATTCACAATGTTTCAACTCTAACTTTTATTTAAGTATAAAATTAAGATGACAATGCTCCAACTTCTTTATTAAAATAGTATTTATGAATTACAGTCAGGCAGAAAGGGACTGAAATTGCTTGTGGTAAACCTTTATTGGCCCCATGCTAATAAAGAAATTGTGAGCACCTTCAGCAGTGTTTCATTTTCCATCGAGAAAAAAATTACCTGATATATCTAGAATGATATCCTTTAAGCTGATTAGATACATAAAATTGCAGGAAAAACAATAATTGGTTTCAAAGATTTTTTTTAAACAGGATAAAGTTTTGTTAAAAATACTGGTAAATCAGAAAATGCAACTTTATGTTTTCCAACTTGCTAAAAATCAAGATTTAATTGATTTCCTTTAGTTGTGAAAAAATCTACCATGAGACTACACAGCAAGAATAAAATTTCTCATCCTGAATAAGTGCATTCCTCATTGCACATTTTTGGATTCTCTTTCAAGTTGAATGCCAATGCAAACACTGCCGAGAAATAGAAGTAATAAATTTTAACATTTGGTCCTATTAAAATGTCACTTGTATTACGTATAAGTTATCAAACACTTTGCAACTCTCTTTGTTTTCCCATACTTTCATAGATAATTTCAAGATACTTCTATCTCTAAATTGATCATTTTAGTTATTTTACAAGCATTAAAGTTTCACTTGTTTATCTGTGTTTAACTAACCAGTCTTGAGCTGGCTTCCTGCCTTTCCCATCTGCAGCCAATGAAAAATTTATAAAGTGTCAACTTTCAGCTGCCTGCAATTCATTCCTGTTAAAGGTAGTATCATTTCTTATAAAAATGCATTCTATCATCAAATAGGACCAAACAATAGTCAGTTCAATCTAAGAATCTAAATGAATATGCAGTCATGTGTCAACAAATAGAATTTATGTCATAGCATTACACTGGCATACTCTAATAATCATAACATTACATAATTCGTGCTACACTTTAGTATAAAGTGTAAAATAATTTGGTCAAAAAAAGGTATTTTTGTCTTAGTATAGCTATTAGCTTGGTACAAGCTCCTTCTCCAACTCTCAATCTCAGTTATGTTCAGTTTCTTCATAGTCCATTTCCAGCCTTCAAGATGGTTTAATTTCTGAAATTCTGAAAGGTTTAAGTATTTTCATTCTGAGGAGGTTGCAGAATGTGCAGATCTTGAATTCAAAAACATTTCCTCTTTATAGTTTCGGTTACAAAAAAAAATGCCCACATACAATGTACATATACAAATATATAATTTTAATTTTATTTTAATGATGGTAAAATGAGTGGTATATCAAGGGTATTTGTACAGGAAGAATTAGCATTTCAATGTTTCTTAAATGCCTGAGAGGATACAGGGTTATACTGACGGAAAGGCTAAAAATGATGGGAAGAGTTGGAGTGGAGCACAAATGTCTGTATGGATTGATTGTGCTGAATAATCTGTCTCTAACCTATGAATCCTATACAGGTCCCCCACAGGTTATAGCGTTTGGGAAACTTGCAGGATGGATTTGCCAGCTGCTGCGAGGCTGCAGGCACCTTCTGCCATCTGGGAACTTGGTTCGCAGCTGCATTTCCGACTTGTGAACTGTCCAGTTTACGAACAGTTCACAGGAAGAGAATCCTGCCATAACTTGGGGAGGATTTGTAATATCATAGAAATTAATTAAAAACAAAAAGATAAAGGAAAATAAGGTAAAATAAACAAACTGCTTCACTGAAAACTTACCTTTATAACAAGTGAGTGACTTCATTCAGGTGAATGGGATCACACTGCATTTGGCGCATGCTCCAGAAGTGGCTGAAATAAAGCTGAGGGCTCAGATGCAAAGTCCATCAGGTCAAGATATTTGTGCTCTACCCTGGAATGCCAAGTGCAGCAGCAGAGTAGGAGGTTAGATGTACCAGCATATTGTAATGCACCAAAGTGAGAGATAGGATAGGAAAGGTTTAGAGGGATATGTGCCAAATGCACAAAATTGGGACTAGCTCAGGTAGCCATCTTGGTTGCCATGGACAAGTTGGGCTGAAGGGCCTGTATCCTTGCTGTATAACTCTATGAATCTATGACGTGGTAACCCACAAGGAGGACAACAGCAATGGTTCTCAAAAAACTTATCAGCAAAAGGTCAGTATGTTTAGGACCAAAGTTTCTGAATATTTAAACCAATGTATGACTGTCTGGGTGCCTTGATCATAAGACTCTTGATTTGGCCATGAATTGATAATATAATTTACAGAGATAACAGGAATGTTAGGAATGTAGAACACACTCTTCCAAGTTGAGGTTAAATGTGATCTTCAAGTCCTTGGTGTTGAGAATGGGAACATGTTCTACATCTTATTTCAAATATCCTTCACCTTGTTGAGAGTCAAACTCAGCAAAATAAATGATTTACATAAATATGCCCTAAAGATTCAGAACAATATAGTATGTTATTTCATGATGACGTAGAGGGAACATTCATTAAACCACCAAGCATACTGGCATACACTTATCATCAAAACTATCAAGCACTTATATACATATCAACATTAGACTGCCAGGGATTTAAACAAATTGGTTATGGACTAAGAATTATACTAATAATAGGATTCAAGCCGTATTGAAGACAGGATCTAGTATAAAAGCCATCTGAAATTTACAAGAGCAGGCATAAGAAGACAATAAATAACCAACCTTGTCATTGGCTGCACAAGGGGACTAAAGTGAATAGCGAAGAAATACATGTAATGGATTATGATGTGTCATTAACTCACACCCATTTGATTTAGTGCAGGAAACACACATTTCAACATCTAGGCAGTACTAAAGGCAGCCCCAGGGACCTGGTGCCAGTTTAAAGCCACATTTGTCTATCGGAAAGGCAAGGTATTCACTGTCTATGATTGATTGTAGATCATTCCATAAGATCAAGAAGAGTAGAGCAAACCATGGCACAGCAGGTTGAGGGGGGCACCCTAAAGGATAGACGTGGCTCTGGATGCCCTAATAGACAAGGTAGCGAGAGAGAGAGCGAGAGAGAGAGCGAGAGAGAGAGAGACAGAGAGAAGCAGCAATGGGAGTAGAGCACACTCAAAGTCTAAGCTAGGATTGAAGTCCCAAGGACATAGATGGAATGGCAAAACAAGATTAGGGCTGTTGCAAGGTCAATAAGGTCATCATCATTTTCTATCACCACATTAATGTAGTAACAGTCTCACACTGTTACTTACACTCATCTAATAACAATCACCATCATAAAAACAGAAAATGGTATTGGTATTGGTTTATTATTGTCACTTGTACTGAGGTACAGTGAAAAATTTGTCTTGCATACCAATTGTACAAGTCAATTCATTACACAGTGCAGTTACATTGAGTAGTACAGAGTCCATTGATGTAGTACAGGTAAAAACAAAAACAGTACAAAGTGTCACAGCTACAGAGAAAGTGCAGTGCAATAAGGTGCAAGGTCACAACAAGATAGATCGTGAGGTCATAGTCCATCTCATTGTATAAGGGAACCGTTCAATAGTCTTATCACAGTGGGGTAGAAGCTGTCCTTAAGTCTGGTGGCATGTGCCTCAGGCTCCTGTATCTTCTACCTGATGGAAGAGGAGAGAAAGGAGAATGACCCGGGTGGGTGGGGTCTTTGATTATGCTGGCTGCTTCACCAAGACAACGCGAGGTAAAGACAGAGTCCAAGGAGGGGAGGCTAGTGTCCATGATGCGCTGGGCTGCGTCCATAACTCTCCGCAGATTCTTGCGGTCCTGGGCAGAGCAGTTGCCATACCAAGCCGTGATACATCCAGATAGGATGCTTTCTATGGTGCATTGGTAAAAGTTGGTGAGAGACAAAGGGGACAAACCAAATTTCTTTAGCCTCCTGAGGAAGTAGAGGCGCTGGTGAGCTTTCTTGGCTGTGGCATCTACGTGATTTGACCAGGACAGGCTGTTGTTGATGTTCGCTCCCAGGAACTTGAAGCTCTCAACGCTCTCAACCTCAGCATCATCGATGTAGACAGGTGCATGTACACTGCCCCCTTTCCTGAAGCCAATGACCAGCTCTTTTTTGTTGACATTGAGGGAAAGGTTGTTGTCATGACACCATTCCACTAAGCTCTCTATCTCCTTCCTGTACTCTGACTCATCACTGTTTGAGATACGGCCTACAACGGTGGTATCATCTGCAAACTTGTAGATGGAGTTAGAGCAGAATCTGGCCATACAGTCATGAGTGTATAGGGAGCAGAGTAAAGGGCTGAGGACATAGCCTTGTGGGGCACCGGTGTTGAGAATAATTATGCCGGAGGTATTGCTGCCTATCCTGCTAGGAAATCTCAGCAGGTCAGGCAGTATCTGCGACCCTTCTTTGGAATGGGAAGAGTGAGAAAACAAGCTTGTATTAAGTTGAAGAGAGAGGAAATAGTGGAGAGAACAAAGAAAATGTGATAAGGTGGAAACTGAGGTGACACAATTGATTTTTTTTGCCATCTTAAAAAGAAGGAATACCAGTTAATCATACCTCATTTGTCTGGAGAAGTGTAAATAAAGGAAGATGAAGGAGGGAAGTCCAGGCACACTGCAGCCCTTGGGACCCAATATTGAATTCAACAATTTCAGATAACAAACCTTTCCTGTTTGTGTCAGAACTGTCCAGTTCTGATGTAGATATTCAACCTATCAGTTCTTTCTCTCTGTATAGATGCTACCTGATCTTCATTAGTTTTCATTTTAGTTTTCTAGCAACTACTGTGTTCTGCATCTTAAAGTTCTAGCATGCAGGTAAGAAACACCCTTGCCACCACTTCCTTACTCCCTTTTCTGCTCCTGCTGCACAACTGCTCATAAGCACCAAGTACAAATGATGGCCAAATTTTGGAAAACAAAGACCAGGCAGCAGTACAAGCAGCACAACTGTTCACTTGGCATATCAATGGTACACTTGATTATACTGTAAGTAGCTGTGGCTCCGTCATTAGAACAGCATTCTGCTCTTTTGCATTCTTCTTGTGATAGTCAGGCTCCATGTTGGAATAGCATGATGGCTGGAAGATCGTAGGCTTTGATGACTGGCAGATGAAGGTATCCTCTGAAATTTTCTAGTGTCTGGCACTGACTATTAAGATTTTCTGTGTAGGGAACATTTAAGGATCCCTTGTGGTTCCCGTAGAGTTTTCTTTTATTCTGAGGTGATGGGAGTGCAGGTGTTCATTTTTAGCACAGTCAAGAACTACACAATTTTGCAGTCCCCACATCTGTGTTGCATTCTGCTTTCTACCCAAGGAGATAAAAAAGAGAATCATGAGTGGACAACCTCTGTTACCTCCCTAATACAAGTGTGGGCAACATATTAGGATACATTGTTCGTGTGACCTGGACCAGTCAGTATTTTTTTTGGGATGAGGTTATTGCTGGAATGCCAGCATTCTGATGGTATGCCCAGAATGTTGTTGGAGAGGGATTCCAAATTTAGACCAGGATAGTGAAGTAATAGCAATACATTTCCAAATCAGAATGATGTGTGACATGGAGGAGAACCTGCAGATTTGTGTTCCTATGTGCCTACTGCCCTTCTTCTTGCTAGTTGAGGTGACAGCTTTTGGAAAGGTTATCACAAAAGCCCAGATTAGTAATTGTGGTGCATTTTATAGGTGGCACACATTGCAGGCAAGATCCACCAGTGGTAGAGGGGATGAAAATTGAGGGTGATGGATGAGGTACCAATCAAGTGGACTGTCTTACCCTGGATGGGGTTGAGTTTCTTGAATCCTATTGGAGCTGCACTATCCAGGCAAGTGGACAGTATCATTTCATGCTCATAACTTGGTGGAAGAATGGATTTCAGTCAATTAATTGCCTGACTTCTGACCCACTCTTAGTCACAGTTTTTATATGGCTAACTTAGTTGAGCTTCCGATCAATGGTGGCTCCCAGTACATTGATGGTGGAGGTGGGGGGGGGGTCACAGAAATAATAATGCCATTGAAACTCAAGGATAGATGGTTAAACTCTCTCGAAGGTGGTCATTGCCTGACTCTTTGGCATGAATGTTACCACTTATCAGCCCATGTCCAAATGTGGTCTGGGTCTTGCTGTGTGCAGGCGTAGGCTGCTTCATTATTAAACATTAATTCCATTTAGAACTCTCAGAAGATGAAGTAGTCCATGTGCATGTCTTCAGCATCACATCAATATTACCTGGTTCCATAGCCTGGTTCCAGTGCTCTCAGCCATATTGAATTGGCTGAAGAATGGCTTCTTATGATGGTGGAGATCTCAGGAGAAAGCTGAGATCTCTTAGCGCCTCTCTTTAGCACCTACACGTTGGGTATCATCTTTACTGAGTATGGGGATATTCTTGGAGTCTGCTCCTCCCGTTAGCTGTTTAATTGTGCATCGCCACTTACAAATTGACGTGACGTGACTGCAAAGCTTTCACTGGAACTGTTGGTTATGGGATCAAATAATTCTGCTTAATTGTATACTATTATTTCTGTTTAACAAATGTAGTCATGTATTCCAACTTAATTTGATTGACAGCTTATTTGTAGGCATGCTCCCAGCATACCATTCTGCATACAAAGGACCAGGACTGTTCTCCTTGCTTGACTGTGATGGTGCAGTGAGGAATATCCCAGGACAAGAATTTATAAATTGGCATGGTGTACTTCTCTCATACTAATTATGATCCATAGTACTCATGCATCACAAATGCATTCTTTCCAAATGCATTACTTCACACTTCTCAGAGTTAAATTCCATCTGCCACTTGTTTGTTTACTTTCCCAGTTGATCAATATCCTGTTGTAACCTTAGACAATTTTCTTCACTGTCCACCATACCACCAATTCTGGTGTCATCTGCAAAATTACTAAGCAAATCAAATTTAATATGATGGTAGTGCAATACAACAAGATGAAGGAATCTTCAGTATGACTATAGGACATGTATCAATCCTATATTGCACCTGGATTGATAATCAATCCTACCAACGATATCATAAACCTCTGCAGGAGGTATATTGGGGAGGATGAGGTTCAGCAGTTTTGTCTCTCATGTCGATTTGTTCACTAGCTGTTGCAGATCCCATTAAAATATGGTGCCAAAGTCAATGCTAGGTGGTCCATTGGGTTTTCCTTCTTTAGTTTTAACTTAGTAGTTATGATACAAATGGGCCATTTCTGTGGAAACCATGAGTCAACTGCACTAGTTCAGGTCTGGAGTCACATAGAGGCCAAATCAAGTTAGTCCAACAGATTTTCTCTCCTGAAGACATTAGTGATCAGATGGGATTATTTCAGAATTCCATAGTCTCATGGTTACCAGTACATGAACATGTCTTATTAAGAGGTATATAAGATTATGAGAAGCATGGACAAAGTGGACAGCCAGCATCTTTTCCCCAGGGCGGTAATGACCAATACTAGAGGTCACCCATTTAGAGTGCATGGAGGAAAGTTCAGGGAAGACGTCAGAGGTACTTTTTTTTATATATACAGAGAGTGGTAGGTGCCTGGAATGCACTGCCAGGTTGGGGGGGGGGGGGGGGAGGGTGGTGAGATGGTAGGGGCTGATACGATAGGGTCATTTATGAGACTCTTAGATAGGCACATGGATGAAAGAAAAATAGAGGGTTATGGGAGGTGAAGTAGAGAGGGGGATAGATATAATGTGGATAAGGTTCATATAGGTCGGCACAACATCGTGCACTGAAGGGCCCGTACTGTGCTGTACTGTTCTATGTCTTTTGGTTCTTAAATTCTCTATTATTTTTAACAATTTAAATTCCATAGCTGCCGTGTTATAATTTAAATTTGCGTCTCTGGATTGTTAGTGTGGGCCTCAAGGCTAGTCTAGTAACTTAATCACTTGGTAACTGCCTCACCCTCATCTTTACTGTCACCTTTGCACCCACAGGATAGTGATCCATGCACAGCTCAGAAGCTGTATCTCTGCAACCAGGCCTTTTGTGAAGCAGTTTCTCTCAGGGTACTGTTGCTCTGTCAAGTTCACTTACAGCTTCCACCCCACGAATATTCTCCCTTGTTGTACCCCAATCATCAAAGCCCTTCTTACCATTTTCCTCCCCTCCACTACTGGTATACTGTCCTCTTCTGCAGACCCTCTCCTCTTCTTATATCATGTTGAAAACTCAGAAGAATGGCAACCAATGCACCCATTTGAACTTCTAAACTCACCCCATTTATAGCACTTTATCTGGAGTTGACAGAATGTAATCTCCTCACTCAAATGAATAAATGCAAATCCAACAAATCTAAACCCCTTTAAATAATATAGGTAAGATGGTGGTTTTCCTGCACATTTATCATTGTGATTAACAATCTAAATTCCATAGCTGCCGTGTTGTAATTTAAACTTGCGTCTCTGGACGCAAGACGTAACGTGACGTAAGCAGTTAGCGCGTGGGCAGTTTAAAAAGCAAGAGAAAAACAACTTCGGCGGTTTCGTTTTTGGATCGTTTCAGCGGACTTTGGACTTCAGAGCAGCTAAGTTTTTTCTCCTCTCTAATCAGGAATAGCGGGGCAAGACTGCGCAGGCGCGTGACGTAAGCGGTTAGCGTGCGGGCAGTTTAAAAAGAAAACCGCCATAACCAGCAGGCAGCATCGGAGTGGGCAGCAGTGTGAGAGGGAGTAGAGTGATTGGGCTTTGGCGGTAATGGGGTGAGGCAGGGTAGGGGAGTTGAGGGAGTAGAATGAGTGCGGTTTTCTGTGCTCAGTGTCCGATGTGGGAGTTCCCGGAGTCTCCCAGCCTCCAGGACGACCACATCTGCACCCAGTGTGTCAAGCTGCAGCTCTTCGGGGACCGCGTTAGGGAACTGGAGATGCAGCTCAATGACCTTCGTATGGTCAGAGAGAATGAGGAGGTGATAGAAAGCAGTTGAAGGCAGGTGATCACACCAGGGTGACGGGAGTCAGGTAAGTGGGTCACAGTCAGGAGGGGGAAGCGGAATAGTCAGGTACCAGAGAGTATCCCTGTGGCTGTACCCCTTGACAATAAGTACTCCTGCTTGAGTACTGTTGGGGGAGACAGCCTACCTGGGGGAAGCAACAGTGGCAATGCCTCTGGCACAGAGTCCAGCCCTGTGGCTCAGAAGGGTAGGGAAGGAGAGAGGAGGGCAGTAGTGATAGGGGACTCTTTAGTTAGGGGGGCAGACAGGTGATTCTGTGGATGCAGGAAGGGAACTCGGATGGTAGTTTGCCTCCCAGGTGCCAGGGTCCAAGATGTTTCAGATCACATCCAAGATATCCTGCAGAGGGAGGGAGGACAGCCAGAGGCCGTGGTACATATTGGTACCAATGACATAGGTAGGAAAAGGGATGAGGTCCTGAAAAAAAGACTATAGGGAGTTAGGAAGGAAGTTAGGAAGGAAGTTGAGAAGCAGGACCGCAAAGGTAGTAATTTCGGGATTACTGCCTGTGCCACGCGACAGTGAGTATACGAATAGAATGTTAAATGCATGGTTGAGGGATTGGAGTGAGGGGCAGGGATTCAGATTTCTGGTTCATTGGGGCCCCTTTTGGGGCAGGTATGACCTGTACAAAGACGACGGGTTGCACTTGAATCCCAGGGGGGCCAATATCCTGGCGGGGAGATTTGCTAAGGCTACTGCAGGTAGTTTAAACTAGAATTGTTGGGGGGTTGGATCCGAACTGGAGAGACTGGGGAAGAGGTGTTTGGCTCTCAAATAGAGAAATCTTGTAGTCGGCACGAGAGAGAGGATAGGCAGGTGATAGAGAAGGGACGTGCTCAGACCGACGATTTGAGATGTGTCTATTTTAACACAAGGAGTATTGTGAACAAGGCGGATGAGCTTAGAGCTTGGATAAATACTTGGAGCTACGATGTGGCGGCCATTACAGAGACTTGGATGGCTCAGGGACAGGAATGGTTACTTCAAGTGCTGGGTTTTAGATGTTTCAGAAAGGACAGGGAGGGAGGCAAAAGAGGTGGGGGAGTGGCACTGTTGATCAGAGATAGTGTCACGGCTGTACAAAAGGTAGTCGTCATGGAGGGACTGTCCACAGAGTCTCTGTGGGTGGAGGTTAGGAAGAGGAAGGGGTCAATAACTTTACTGGGTGTTTTTTTTTACAGGCCACCCAATAGTAACAGGGATATCGAGGAGCAGATAGGGAAGCAGATCCTAGAAAGATGTGATAATAACACAGTTGTTGTGATGGGAGATTTTAATTTCCCAAATATTGATTGGCATCTCCATACAGCGAGGGGTTTAGATGGGGTGGAGTTTGTTAAGTGTGTTCAGGAAGGATTCTTGATACAATATGTAGATAAGCCTACAAGAGGAGAGGCTGTGCTTGATTTGGTATTGGGAAATGAACCTGGTCAGGTGTCAGATCTCTCTGTGGGAGAGCATTCTGGAGATAGTGATCATAATTCTATCTCCTTTACGATAGCATTGGAGAGAGATAGGAACAGACGGACTAGAAAGGCGTTTAGCTGGAGTAAAGGGAATTATGAGTCTCTCAGGCAGGAAATTGGAAGCTTAAATTGGGAACAAATGTTCACAGGGAAAAGTACAGAAGAAATGCGGCAAATGTTCAGGGGATATTTGTGGGGAGTTCTGCATAGGCATGTTCCAATGAGACAGGGAAGTTATGACCTGAAATGTTGACAGCCTGCTTTTCTCCACAGATGCTGCCTGGCCTGCTGGGTTCCTCCAGTATCATAGTGTGATTCTATAAGGAGCTCAGCAGAGTAAAGTTGGAAAAAGGTTGGCAAGAAGAAGTCAATAAGTTGGTTATTTCTGAGGTAGTGCACACATGTGCAAGTATTTCACAACTTGAAACATATTTGCATCATCTGTCATAGCTGAAAAAATATTCAACTTATGGAAAGTATTTATCCTGCATCAAGAAGGAGCAGCAGCAGCAGGCGAATCAGAGTACAAGTAATAAGTATGTAACGGCAATAATCGCAGACCAACCAACCAGAGAACCTTGTCAACTGTAGAACCTAGACATTTTGATGTCAAAGGAGAAACATGCAAAAGAACACTGCCAAGGAGGACAGTTGTCTACAATCATTAAAACTTTTGTAAAAAGAACATCTACTTAGGGAACAGACTCGATGAAACCTTTTCTTTTCCAATCCAATATTTTATGCTGTTTATGTTTTGAATCAGTACTGCGCTTTTGGAAGTGCTCATTATCAAATGAGATATTAAAGAAAATCACTGTCTGCTCCTTCAGATGTAGATTAAAAAATTGTATGGCATTTTCTAGGAACAGTAGAGTTATCGCTGGTGCTTTTGCCAATATACCTTCTGGCCAATACTTGTGCTTCAGTCAACATCACTAGAAACAAATTATCTGATCATTTTCACATTGCTCTTGGTGGAAGCTTTCTGTGCACACATTGGCTGCCAAGTTTCCACATTACATCTGTGACTACACATCCAAAGTACTCCATTGGCTACAAAACCACTTTTGGACATGCTGAGGTTGTGAAAGATGCAAAGGAAATGCAAGTTTTTTCTTTATACCTCACGAAAGCAGATACTGTTCCTAGAAAGCTCTGCTCAATGGCGTTCATGACCACGAAAAAGCTTAAACTAGTTCACATTTTTAATCGTTTTAATCGAACACAAATCATTACTATTGTAATCTTACCTAGTAAATTTGTCAACCATAGAGCCAAGTCCTCTTTCATTGGTAATAAACTAGCTTCATGTCTGCTTGCCAACCATTGACTATATTGATGCACATCAGAAAGGCTTGGCCCAGGCTCTTTGGGACTAAATGTACTGTACATCTTCCTTTAATCCACCTGTAATTTATAAACAGAAAAAAAAGGTTGTAATGATAATGCAACATACACAAATTGTATCTTCGTTAAGTAGTTTATCAGCAGTTGAAATGAATGGGAACACAAAGAAAGCAAATAAAAACTCAGCTGTTTCAGCTTTTTCTTCTGTGCACATTAAAATAACATGAATTACACTTGGTAAAAGGAACATACAGTCTACTTCCAATACTAACAGAGAATTGAAAAAGGCTTACATCTTTTTTTCAAAATAAAACACAAAGCATTTTATATTCAATGAAGGTGGATGTTTAATTTTTACCTTGTTCCCAAACAACAAGCACTGTGCTACAAATGGGACTGCAGTGTACTTGATGAAGGAAATTCTAATTGTACACTTTTTCTGCTTCATATGAGCCCTTTTTATACATGAATGTGAGCTAACATCTCAAGTTCCAAGTATCTCACTCAACATTAGTGATCTGGTTTAGTATAGTTTATAATACACCAAAGAGCCTGCAACAGTCTGTTTCCCTTTTCAGCATAACTATAAGGCATAATAAACTCCCTCTACCAGAACAGTAAGCGTTTTTATCTAAGACTGTACAGAGGTGCATTCATTGCATCGACTTAGCATAGAGCAGTGTTACAATTTTTTAATCTGTAATTTAAACTATTATACCGATAGTTATAAAAGGGCTGCACATGAAAAGAACAAGAGATTAAAGAAGCATCTATAACTTCATCAGCAGTAATTAGTTTATCCTAGAAAATAAAAAAATTGTCTACGTAAAGAAAATGCGCCTAGATAAAGCTTAAGCAGTGCAACGGAATTGATTGATATACACATTGCATCACTGGCCTTGAAAATGCAGCTTTATTATACTATTTTTGGTATTAGAACACTAATCCATAAACGATAGAAAACTCGCTGGCGAAATCAATCTAAAACTATTAAGAGACCATGGTTTTCCAGACTCCTTCATTAAATCAAATCGTGTTAACCAACTAAAGTTAAGATCTCAAGCAGTAGCTATAACAATTGAGATTGTTTATGTTTAAAATGATTGCATTCAAATGGCACTAAAGGTTAAAAGTATTCATATAACGGTACCTCTGGTACCTCGTACTTTTTCTATTAGTAACATGCAAAGCGTTGAAATATGCTCTTAATTGTTTTAAATCGTATGTTCAGATTGCGATCAATCTTATGTGTCGGTACTCCTTGTTTTATGCTAGAATTTCAAGCTTTCATTACTTTTACAGTGTCGTGGAAGCTCATAGTTGCAGAGTAATCACTGCATTGCTCCTCACCCACTTCAAGCGGATCCGTTCTGTCGATTTCACTCAGTTTCTGCTGCAATGCAACACTCTGCAGATCGCCCTCGCTGGTACGCACATATGGATCAAACAGCACTTCCCGCAAAGGTCTCCTGGCATGGCCGATTCTTCAGCTCATTAAGTGTGCATCTTAGTTTGAAGAATTCAAGTAGTGCCGACCACAGAGTAACACCACATTTCCTACACATTCACATCATCCTGTCAAATGAGAACGGAAGTCAATGCCTGCAAACCTTTCCACTACCAAAACACTCACTGTCATGATCTATCCCCGAAACGCGTATACATTTCAGCATCCTGGCAAAACCAGATTTTAAGAAACTTAATTCTGTAAATCGAATCTTCTTGTTGAAGATAGACAAATTTGAGATTAATTTATCACGTGAGCAACGTGATACTTCAGTCTAAGAAAAAGTATTAATTTGGCCGTGCACAAAAAAAATGTTAGTACAGAATTTATTGCTTTCTGTACATTGGTCTTCCGTTTGGAGTTAATACATTTTTATCTGTACCACTTTTGATTTTTTTGGTTGTTGCTACAGGCACAAACTTGGCAAAATTTGATACACTTTGCAATGATGGATCAAATAACAGGCAATACGTTTGTCACCCGTGCGTATGCTGTATTAATGGAAGCATCGCTTGCCTGTCAGGCTCAATTGTCCCTTTGGGCATTAAAGAGTTTTTTTTTTGGCATTATTTTAAGAACTAGGCACCTCTCCCTCACCATTAAAACAAATGAGCTTTCCCCAAAGAATTTGTGGGATCTTGCTGTAGACAAAAGGGGTACTGCATTTGACAAGAATATTCACAATGCTTCAGGCAGTTAACTAGATATAGAATGTCTTGATGTGACGCAATGCAAGTATTTCCCTAATCCTAATTTTTTTTTACTGAATGCTGAATGTACAATACTGTTATTTTAAGATTTATGAAGTGACTGTCTCATTAACCATCCAACACTTCCTGAGCTTCTTCCCATGAAATGCGATATCACATTGCAATGATACAGTTAATTATTTGATTAGCACTCCAAACTGCCTAGAGATTTTTTGAGATAGGTTGGATGCCCCTACAAGGGGCAGCAATGCAATGTCTCTCTTCTAGAGCTGGGATTATTGACAATACTTCCATCTGGCTTAGTGGACACAATTTTCCTTGTATCCGTGGACCCTCAAATAGTTATGGGTCCTGAAATGACTTAAAGTTGCACAAAAAATAAGCAGACTTAATTCAGATTATACATTGTTCTTTGGGGAAAATCATGAATATTCCTCATTCCATAATAACCTGTATTTATATTTTGCCTTTAATGCAGGCAAAAAACCACAGAATTCCCAAATAAACTGTACACTGACCAACCCAAGGAGAGCATATTTTCCTCCATATAAGTGGCATAGATGTTGAATAACAACCCTAATTTTACATTTAAGTAGTTGAGCCAGAGAATTGCATCTTGACACGCACAGTGTATCATTAGAATTCCTCCATCATATTTATGGATCAGGTAAAGAGTTACAGTATATGTACTATGGTATTCTCTGACTGACACAACAGAGTTCATTTTTACATTGTTTCCACATCTCCCACGGATTGTGCAGACATGGTTCAAGGTTGCCCATTAATGTTGTGCAAGATCAAAGCATAGGATCTTTTACATTGGATCCATCAGGAGATATTTAGCATTTCTTGTGAACATTCATTTTCCCAAGCTCCAAAACCGGTTGCATTGTTGAAGCTTAAGTGTGCAAATTCAGAAAGGCTTGCATGATTTTAAATTGCACACGTGACAATGTTTAGGACCTGGTGGATGGGGAGACGTTCGCGTTACTGGATTTCCCATTGGGTTGCTGTTTTTAAGTGAAATGGTGGAGGCATGACATGTGGTAACCAGAGTATTGAGGCTAAGCTGAGGGTTCCAGTAATGCACTGCATTGCGATTTCCAGATATACAGTATATCAACAACTCAAGTGTGACCACGTCTGGTCTTTGCAGGTGTACAGTACTCAGTTACAGAATGAGTAAGGGCCAGCTTTTATGTCTATTTTGCAGTTTCTGGACATTTATTCTAGGCTTCAGCTTGGAGGCAAATTTCTTCAAGGAGGTTATAGAACACTAATGTTTACCTCCGTCCCATATAGATTAGGATATGGTTGTTTTGCTGAAGAAAGTAAGCTTAGCTTTTATTTTACCAAGATGAAATCCAGAAAAATTGTTTGTGGGGACCTTCGATGTACTGTAGTTTCCATTTTCAGAAATATCTCTCCATATTACTTAGGTCCCCATTCAAGTTGAAATCATCATCATTGAAGATGGCTGGTTGTATAGCCAGGGCTAGGCCATCCACACATACAAATTTGCATTACTTTGTTGGAAGCATATCAGTTTCACATAAATTAAATAGTGTTGTGCAAGTATTGATCCTTGGGGACATAATACATTGATTAAAGAGGTAGGTTTTAAGTAGCATCTCAGAAGAGGAAGGAGGTAGAAAGGATGAGATGTTTAGGGAGGGAATTTCAAAGCAAAGCCTTGGCAGCTGAAGGAAAGGCTGCTAAACAAGGATCAATAACTTCAGAAGTGAGCAAAACAGTTTTGAAAGACCACAAATATTACTGCAAGTCAAAGACATGATGAGATTTAAGAGAAGGGGAGAGTCTACCATTTGGAGTAAGCTGAGAATGCGAGTTTTAAAATTAAAATACTGCTCATCCAAGAGCCAATATAGATTGTTAGGAACAGAAGTGATGAGTGAATGGGAGACACGAGAGACTGCAGATGCTGGAAATCTAGAGCAACACACACAAAATGCTGGAGGAACTCAGCAAGTCAGGCAGCATCTATGGAGGGAAATGAACAGTCAATGTTTTAGGCTGAGACCCTTCATCAGGACTGGAAAGGAAGAGGGCAGAAGCCAGAATATAAGGGGAGGGGGAGGGGGAGGAGCACGAGCTGGCAGGTGATAGGTGAGTCCAGGTGAGTCCAGGTGAGAGGGGGGAGGTAGATAGGTGGGGGAAGGGGAAGTAAGAGGGAATGATGTGAGAAGCTGGGAGGTGATATGTGGAAGAGGCAAACGGCTGAAAAAGAAGGAATTTTATGGGACAGGACAGTAGACCTCTCCTATAACACAGCAGACCATGGAAAGGGAAGGAGATGAGCAAGTCATGATGGTAGGAGAGGGGAGAGAGGTGTGAAGGGGCCTCAGGAATGAGGGAAACAAAATGGGGGGGGGGGGGGGGGGGAGGAAGTGCAAAGGAAAACAGAGGGGAGTGGTTACCAGAAATTGATGCCATCAGATTGGAGATTACCAAGACAGAATATGAGGTATTGCTCCTCCAACCTGCATCTGGCTTCAGTGTGGCAGTAGAGGAGGCCATGGACAGACATGTCAGTGTGGAATATGGGACGTGGAATTAAAATGGCTGGCCACCGGGAGTGAACGGGCTGTTTAGCTTAAGTAAGCAGGGTGTTAGATAACCTAACAATTAATAAGGGTGGAATGGAGGAATGCTTTGGAATAAATCAGATTTAGAAGTGATAAAGGTTTTCAAGAACCAGTGATATGAGGTGCAGACAGTTAGATGATGTTATGGAAGTAGGTGATCATAGCAACTTATCAGCAATAAATGTGACATCATGGTTGCAAACAGTCTGTTAAGTACAGGGTGAAAAAAAGGAGGGGTTTTGCTAAAATAGGGAGAAACTGTATTTTTCTGGCAAATGGGTCAATAACCAGAGGTCATAGATCTGAAAAAAAATTAGCAAGAAGTGGAAGGATAATGAGATATTTCCGCACCCCCACACCACCACCGCATGCACAGGCATTCACGCACAGTAGTTAAGATCTGGAATACACAACTTGAAAGGGTGGTGGAATCAGATTCGTTGGGTACTTTCATAAGGCAGGTGTATTTGGTGGATTGACCTGCAGGCTAATGAGAAAAGGCTAGGCATGGAATTAAATTGGATGGCTATTTTAAAAACTGGAATTGACACATCAAGTCAAATAGCTACCTGTAATACAAGTAGGATTCTGTGGTTAAATATTTGCAGGGTATTATAAAATGATGTTAACACGGGTTCTTCTGATGATGATAAAGGATGAATTGGAATTAAATACTTTACTGAAGCAGCAATGATGGAGCTGACAAGGTGGGAGTTTCAAAAACAAGAAAAAAACATTTTGGTGATTTGGTTAGTGTAGTTGGCTAGTTTAGTAGATTTAATAAGCTACTTAATTTTTGGGCCCTAGGCCAAATTGAACAAAAGCTGCTCAGATGGAAGTTGCCTCTCTCTTTATATGATGTAAAGGACTCAAGTGTTAATTTGAACATTTTCTGCTTAGTTTCTTCTGGGAACAGGTCCATGTCAAAATTGATCAAACATGTCACAGTCCAACACTAATTTGGCAAATACACATACAAGAAAGGAGGTTTGGGTGTTCGCAAGATATATACAGGCACACACAGTCAGGATCTTTACACTACATCTAACCTCAGCCTGAACTTTAACTGACCTGGAACACTCATTGTTGGCACTAGATAGAAAAAGTGTTCCATTACACCAACATAGACACATCTTACCAAGATCAGCTCAACACTCAAAATGAAAGCCAAATGGACTGCATTGTGGGGTGGAAACAAGATATCCGAATGGATATGTTTGAGATGTTGGGTTAAAAATGAAAAAAATGTATCTAAACTAGGTTGGGAAATTACTTTTGATTCGAGAAAAAAATGGAGGAATTTACTAAAGATCAATAAGTCATAGAAAAGAGAAAGGTGTAATAAAAGGTACTTAGAATGAATTAGAGAAGAAATCTTTAAAATTAGAAAAGCCCGAGATAAATATGAAGGGAAAGTCAATAATTATAATTGGGCAAATGGGCAAAAGGTAGTGAAATAAAAACTTTAAAAAGTTGCATACTTCAGTATTTTTAGTGAAGGTCAATACAGTATCGTCAAATTAAAATCTTTGGACATAAAGTTAATGAATAATGCAAAAATGCTTCTTTCTATGCAATAAAATATGCACTTACTTGTATTATCACATACCTGGTTAAAATCTCAGGATAAATTTTATGAAAAACTTAGAAGGATTGGAATGAAATAAGGGCAAGGATAACATTACAAGTAAAGATTAACATTACTAGCCTAGGAAATTTTGGCAGTTTAAAATGGTGAGTGTAGGCCAGAAAGGAGGCTGTTGGGAGTTGATTCAGGTGGAAACATGTGGAAGTGGGGAATGAAACTAATATTTTTAAAAATTGCTGCAGACCATGGAGACCAAAAAGCAATATTGATATATGGACACTTGAGTAAATTAAGGTTTTTCTTATGATGTAATGGGATCCAAAACCACTGAAAGTTGGTTCAAATCCATAAAATATTTAAAGACTGCTTTTTAACTCTGCTTGTTAAAGAAAATATAAGTAAGAAGATTTTATTATAGGGATAATTTTCTGACAGTACAAGCCTAGGAGAGAATCTCAGAAACAGACGTATTTACAGTGCACAGTTTTCCAACCATTTTTATCCACAATTTAACTTGCCATGTTTCTTTATTTCTTGTGGTATAAGAGAGGTTAAAACAGCTTATAAAAGGGATGTTCTGCTGAATTTTGACACCGCAGTTTGCAACAGTTAAATGGTTTGTCTGAACGGAAAACAAAGCATTTCAGAGTACAGTCATTCCATTTTAATAGTTCAAAAGAAACTGCCAAACACATTTAAGATGAGGCATTATTTAATTTCTCAGCACTCTATCTTGTTTGAGAAATTTGACATTCTGCCCTTTACCAATTAGTGACCTTGTCTGACGCCTTTACAGTAAATTATTTGGTATGAAAGAGGCAATTCAGCCCCTCCACTGATTCCTCTCTCTATTCATTTGATTATGGTTAATTCTCAATTCCACTCAAATGCCTTTACTCCATACCTAACAGAAGAAGTTAACCATGATCCAATTTATTTTTAGTATTATCACCCTTTGCTCTCAATTCCCAAAGCAGAGAAGAAACCGTCTCTACGTCTACTGTAATTAATTTCTATATCAATCAAATACAGGCATTGGAGGCCTCCATGCAGCACCCCCCCCCCCCCCCCACCTTAATCTCCTAAACTCAAAGGAATACAAACCATTTCTATCCACCTTGTCCTCAATTCAACCCTTTAACTCTGGAATCATTCTAGTAAATTTGCTCCATACCCCCTCCAAAACAAATATACTCTTTGAGGTTCGGTGCCCAAAATTAAGCACAATACTCCAGATAGGATATAACTAAAGCCTTGTATAATTAATGCCTGATTACCTCACATCTTAATTATAAGACCTGCCTGATTACCTCACGTCTTAATTATAAGACCTTAAGATAAAGGAATTGTTTCCAAATGCATTTTCCTATGTGACTTGCAGTCAGTTGTGGATTGCAAACTCACGTGAAATAAAACTCATTAATAGTTATAAAAATGATTTGCAATGTAGATTCTCTCCCAACACTCTGTTCTCAAAACATTAAAGCAGTTTTCATTGTCCTTTCTTTGAGTTATACAATGCAAATAGATTGAATTCTCTGATATATGGGAAAACAGGATACTGACATGCTATAGAAATGTTGCTAAAATTACATTTGAGATTATCATTAGACATGGAAGAAAATTAAATTAGGAAAATATAAACACTTATCTTTCTCTGATTCTTTAAACATTTATAAAACCAAAATGATGCTCTTCAAATACTCAGAATCTTTGTTCACATTCCTTTAAACTAAACTTTTTGATGAGGTTTTCACATGACTACATTTCTCTGATTTCACAGATTATTGGCAGGTCAAGTGTTGGCTGAAAACATAGTTGAATCAATAGAGGCGAAGTTATGATAAAAACTGCGGTGATTGTACCTAATCCAAGAACTCTTCCTAATTTCCCTCACTGACCAGGTTTCCGTGAAGTAGTTTTAGTTCTTGTCTAAACAAATAGCCAAACAAGTTTTTGATTAATTTAAACTTTTGTAAAGAGTATAAAGAACAACATTTTTCAAGATAGGTATGTTTTTGAACATTTTAGAATTTAGTATTTTCCAATGAATGTGGTCCTAAGAAACCACTGGAAGTATCTCTCAAGCTATTGCATTTTGGCATATATTACACAATCCTCAGGAATCTAGCCAGCCACTCTAAATTTGATGAGAGACCATTTACAAATAAAGACATAAGCATTGACAGCCAACATCTTTTACACTTCAGCATTAAACTGTGGCAGCTTATATGTATTCACTCATCCTGGTTCACAAGGCAAAGATGAAGAGAAAAATAATCTTTCGAAGCTTAAAACAAAGTGCACTCAGGAGCTGATTTCTTGAATTCATGTTGCCAGAAGCTAAAGCTTCCCTTAGTTTCATTAAAAGAATATGAAAAAGCTGAATGATTTTATTGCTTCAGTGATTCCATCCTTTTAGGTCTAAGGTGACCTTTTATTAGTGGCAAGTATCCTATTGAGCCATTGCCTTGGTAATGGGTATCAGGCATGTGTGATCTCTATTATCCAGTATAGTAGTTTGATGTACATAGTTATGCTTCACATGTTACCGACATGGTATGGAACTCCTTAGTTGTTTGACAGTGTAGCACCAATTCTATGGCAAGTTCATTAGAGTCCAAAGAATGTTTTAATCAGCTCTTTCTCCTATAATTTAGTATCAACATCTGAATAGCATTTCAGTCACTCATTGCCAATTTGGAACATGACTCAGTTGTCATCCCTAGAGTTAGACATGGAATCTTTTCTTTCAACTTGTTATTTGTAGGAATTACAGTACTTTTACCAGTTATTTGCATTGTTAAGGTTGTGCACTCCTTCCTAATGCTACACTTCATTTTCATCTACATCTGTTTGCAAGGGAGGTAGAATTTTACAACACCTACACAACATTGTTGGATATTCCACTACATACCAGTACACAGCTAGAAGAAAAGGAGCATTAGAGGGTACTCAAAAAGAAAAACAGTAAAACTTTATCTGCTATGCAACTTTTCGGAAATTCTGATCTCTGACTCTACTCTGAGATCCTGGTTCCCACACTCCCTTTAATCTCAACAGGGCCCTAGTTCCCTCGCTCCCTTTAACATACTGGTGCTTCCAGTTCCCACTCTCCCTTTCCACTCATTCGTAGACTCAGAGCAATACAGTATGGATACAGGCCCTTCAGCCCAATGAGTCTATGGCGACCATGGTGCCCACCCACCTAGTCCCAATTTCTTGCGTTCGGCCCTATCCCAATTTCTTGCGTTCGGCCCTATCCCTCTGAACCCCACCCCTGCATATACCTATCCAAGTGCTTCTTAAATGATACTATCTACTAGGTCCCAATTCCCACACTCCCTTTTTACTCACTGGGGCCCTAGTTTCTGCGTTTCCATTTCACTTAGCGGGACCCTAGTTCCTGCTCTCCCTTTCAACTTACAGAGGCACTGGTTCTCTCGCTCACTTTCAACTTACCTAGTTCACCGAAAATTATATTATCATACTGTGTAATATCTGAAAAAAGTGAATTAAAAGATTGTTGATGTATTAAAGAAATAAAATCCAATAGTCTGGAAAATCAGCCAGCATGGTAACACCAAAGTCCCAAGATTACTGGATTATTGGAGTTTTACTGTAACTATTAACCACCATTAATTTATTTTTCTTATATTTATATTAATATATTAATTTATATTAAATTATTATTAATTTATCTTAAAAGATCTTTAAACCAAGACAAAATTTTATCAGAGGGAATGAAAGAATTGTGCTGTAACTAATCTATTTCTGATGATAAGCTACTTCTAAAGGTAAAGGCAGCTTTGCCAAAGGATGCCATGTTGCTTCTAATTTTGCAGAAAAATGTCTGCCTGGACCAAGGAGTTAATGATATTGCACCCCCCACCCCCCCATACATGGCTGCTTGTAAACCGATGCAATGCACTGTAATGCTGGCTTATGGACCATAGAAATCATAGAGTCATGCAGCATGTTAATTGGCCCTTCACCCACTATATCCATGCCAACCATCAGGGACCCACTGACGCTAATTCTACATTAATCACATTTTCTTCTCATATTCCCATCAACTCACCCCAATTCTCCTACCACCCAGCTAAATCAGGGGCAATGTATAGTAGCTAATAAACATACCATACAGCAAGTTTTTAGTATGTGCAAAGAAACCGGAGCACTCAGGAGAAACCTACGTAGTCACAAGGACATGCAAACTCCACATAGGGAGCACCCAGTCAGAACTGAACCCGGGTCTTGTGAACTGTGAAGCCACAGCACTAACAGTTGTGCCACTGTACCTTACCATTTCATAAACTAAGGGATTAGACCTGAACAGAAACCAATGACACAGACATAGCTATCAAAGTCCTGGAATAAGTGACCCTCTTCACGGTCACCACGGTTTTACCCCATCATACACATGCCCCTCCTCCAACCTCCCTACAGCTTTACAAGCTTCTTTTGTCTCCTTTTCAGTTCTATCGAAGGGTCTCTGACCTTAAACATTGACTCTGTTTCTCTTCCCACAGATGCATTCTGACCTGCTGAGTATTTCCAGCATTTTCTGTTTTTGTTTAAGATCCTAGAATACATTCTCTACATGCTGAGATAATGCCCCATACCTCAAGACATCAAGGTACCTTTACACTAAAACCCACTTACTACTTCCCGGGTTACTGCATTTGCTACTCCTTGTACAGCAATGCCCCGGGACCTTTATAAAGAAAAACCCAAATTTTATTTGAAAAACAGCAAATCTTACCTCCCGATTGCCGTAGAATTTCTCCACAACTACCTTATTCTTCTCCATCAGAAATGAAAATATCATAACACATCAGAGGGTGGATTAACTAAATTTAATTTACCCAAGACTGTTCTGCAGCTTAGTTTGTAGTTCCCATTAATAAATATTACTAATAATGTCTTCTCCTTCACAGCTCTGTGCACTTGCATGTTTACCCAATAGGAGGCAGTGGCTCAGTAGATTCAGTGGCTGACTCTAGGAATGAATTGAGCATTTGAAAAAGGACGTAGTTGACCATTTAAGTGCAAATGTCTACTGTATCACTGCAGTGGTTGTCTGACCCGGTGTCATTGTTGCTCAGTTAGTTATTTGAATGAAATGGAAAAATCGTAGAGATGTGGCTTCACCTCAAGATTACTCTTTCATTAACAGAAGCTCTGACCATTCACCTATTTCTTAGCATTCTATCAACATTGAAGAAGATCAATGTGGATGCTGACAGGCCAAAATGATCGACTCAATATGATTACTCAAAAGGCTGGATCTCGGTAAAACAGACAAATGGAATTCAAAACGTCTAGAGCCCCATTCAGAGTAGTTGTAAAGGAAAGTAAGGTTAGAGCAAGAGATGTAGTGCCATCTAATGGTAATACAATTACAACTATCAAACATTTCATGGTCAGAGGTCAGAATGTGTTACTAAGGAGGACGACACATTGCAGGCTTGAAATTAGCTCAGACATCTTACAATATATTTGTCAAGAATTCACAAAATCTGACTTTATATTCATTTAAGATCTTGCCCATCTCTTGTGGCTCCACACGTAGACAATCACATTGATCCTTAAGGGGAACTATTCTCTCCCTAGTTCCCCTTTTGCTCTTAATAACTTATAGCATCTCTTAGGATTCTTCTTTACCTTACCTGCCAAAGCTATCTCATGTCCTCTTTTTGCCCTCCTGTTTTCCCTCTTAAGAGTACTCCTATATCCCTTATATTCCCCAAGGGATGGACAGTTGAGTGTGTGTGTGGGAAGAGAACACTGGGGGTGTGGGTGTTGAATGATGTCAGATTGAGACCAAGAAGAAGTCCAATAATCCTGTGCAGCCCATAGCAGAGCCAGTACTATACTTCTTCAACATAGGAAAAAAAACTAGCACAAGCAAATGCTTCAGAAAAGGATATCAGAGCCACTATCATGCAAGATGGCTAACTTATTGTGTCTACAAGCAGAGCTCTGATAGGCACTGAGACAAGCAAAGCTAAGCTAGAACTGAAAAGGATCTCTTGTCTGTGGCACATGGCCTTAACAGGATCACAATTCCGGACAAATGATTGTGATGAAGAATCTTCAGAAAGCCAACGAGACTACACTGACTTTGCAGTAACAGGTATATGATGTACAAATTGTCTACCATTAAGAAGTATGTACATTTCACACACAGATACAAAACCTGAGTACCTCTCTGCAGAAGACACAAATTGCAGACACACAGTTAGAGCAAGTGAATCTGCTGAAGGATCTGTCCAAGGCAAAACCATTGATGAAGAAGTTGCAGCAAACAAAGCATTTGGTAAAAAGCTGCACAAGTTGCATGCAGTTTTTTTTTATAAAGGAATAGCTAGAGAAGCAGCAGAAACACTTATGAAGTCTGACAAACTGATGAGGGATCTCCAATGTGAAATTACCTCTATTTCTGTTTCCAGATATACTGCTTGACCTGTTGAGTGCTTCCAGCATTTTCTGTTTTCACTTCTGAAGGATTATTTCTCCAAGATGAAAGAGTGATTGCACCAAAATTTTTATCAAGAGAAATGCTGGAGTGCATGCACTTACCACATCTGGAGAAGACTGGCTGCTTGAGGAGAGCTTGTCAATCATTATGCCTGCCAGGAATGAATGCAGAAAAGACAGACTTCACCTGAAAATATGATGTCATACAGTCATGGAAAGTTAGAGCATGGAAAGAGGCCCCAACCATCAGACACCCATTTGCACTAATCCTACCCAAACTCATTTTATTGTATCTGCATTCCCATCAATTTCCCTGCCCTCAAAATTCTACCATTCACTTGCACACTAGAGGCAATTTACAGCAGCCAATTAACCTACCAATTAACACATTTTAGGGATGCGGGAGGAAACCAAAGCACCCAGATTAAACCCACAGGGAGAATGTGAAAACTCCTTACAGGAAGCACCAGAGGTCAGGACTAAACCCAGGTCACTATTGTGTATAAATCTATGAAGACAAAGTGCCAAATAGACCTTCTGTTAAGGTACTAATAGATCTCTTTGTGATTGAGGCTAAATTTACCTGGTGACAGTTGATTACTTTTCCAATTTCCTAGAAATAGACTTCCTCAGTTTAACTATCATTCACAAGCAGAAGGATCATTTTGTTAAATTCAGTTTTCCAGATGAAGACGTAACTGACAGTGGATCACAATCTGCTGCTGATAAATTTGCAGTTACATGGACATCCTGTAATACCACATTGTCTCCTCTCTACCATAATCCAATAGAAAGGAAGATAATCTGTAAAAACAGCCCAGTCACTTCTGAGAAGGGCAAAAAGAGAACCTATAAATGCATACCTAAAGTCTCTTGGCATACAGGAACATGCCAACATAAGGATTCACTTCTAATCCCACCCAGATGCTAGTGAATTGTCAAACAAGAAAACGCTGCCAAAAATTGCAAAGGTTTCTGAAGCCTAAAGTTCCAAATAGAATAAGCAGACAAAAGAGAGGGAAAAATAAACTTACTACCACAACAAGACAGCTAAGTAGATATCATTTTTTAAATTGCGAGATGCCGTAAAAACCCAAACATGACACCAAGAGGACAGCTGGCAGAAAGCTACAGTCATCAGCTGCCGTGACCTAGTCCCCATGAAGTGAAGCCCAGAAAAGCTGCTACATGTAACAGGAGAAGGCATTATCTGAGGAAGACTGCAGAAGATGTCTGGGAGTCTGAAGCCTATGACAAGCTAATACAAGTACCACAGTCCCTGATGCAGAACAAGAAGCTAGAGCTCAACCAGCCCATAAGGAAGTGCAACCAGATCTGGGAGAACTGTTCACTAGTTGAAAAATCTTCTGGACTATGTGCTGGAGTAAATAAAAGCATAATAATTAACAAATTGAGAGGAGTAAAGAAACTGGCCCTCTACGCCCGCTGTAATATTCATCAAGATTATCTCTGATCTTCTATGTCAGCACTATTTTCTTGCACCTTGCCCCCTTTATACCTTCATTATATCCAGAAATCTCTCTGTCTCTATTTTGAAGAAACTCTGACTGGATAACTACAGCCCTCCAGGGTAGAGAATTCCAAAGATTCACTACCCTCTAAATGTAGAAATTTCTCCTTATCTCACTCCTAAATTGCCTGTCCCACTTTCTGATACTGTGACTCCTGGTTCTTAGCCAGGGAAACATCCTTTTTCATTCAACCTATTAGGCCCCATATGAATTTTATGACTTTTAATGTAATCAACTTTCATTCTCCTTGAACTCCTGAGAATACAAGGGAGTCTACTCAAACTCTCCTTATATGGCAACATACCTTCCAGGAACTAGTATAGTGAATCTTGGTTGCACTCCCACTCTGGCATGTGTTTTTTTAGGTAAAGAGACCAAAACTATACACAGTGCTCTAACTGCAGTTTCACTAAGTCTCTATATAATGGCAATAAGACATTTTTGCTCATGTAGTCAAATCCTCTCATAATAAAGGTCAATATACCATTTGCCTACCTATTCCCTTAATGCAACTGTATATTAGCTTACAATGACTATGTACAAAGACATATTTTCCTGTTACACAACACCATTTCCCAACCCTACACCTCTAGAAAAACATTGCTGTTCCATTTTGTGCACTGAAGTGGACAACCTCACATGTTTCTACATTATATTCCATCTGCCATGTTCTCAACCACTCATCTACCCATTTATATTCCCAACGTCTCTTAATATCCTCCTCCCTACTCATAATTCCATATAGTTAGGTACCATCAGCATATTTGCAAATATGACATTTGATCCCCTCAGCCGCATTGTTGATATAGACTGTAAATAACTGGGGCCCAAGCACCAATATCTATAGCACCTCACCAGTCATAGTATGACAACCTGATAAAGACCCATTTATTCCCACTGTTTGCTTTCTGTCCATTAACCAGTTCTCAATCTAATTCAGTACATTACCTCAAACTCCACGAGCTCTAATGCTCTTTATGACACCGTATCGAAATCCTACTGAAGATCTAAAAACACATTATCAACTGGTTTCCCCCCTATCTATTCTACTAATCACATCCTCAAAGCAGACCAATAGATTACTTAACTATGACTTCCCATTCAGAAGAAATTATACTTATATACGATATTTGAATGAAAACATGGGTTGAAACTTTATGTTTAAATCAGGGTAGTTTATATTAAGGAAGTTTAAGTTACTTGGACACAAATGATATTAATTTTTTTGGGTTTCTTAGTACCAGGATTGACTCTCTGGTACATCAAACCACTTGTAAACAAATATAAAATGATTTAATAGATGTACAGCCATTTCACGGTGGTACAAAAATCGTAAGCAACAAGTTCTTTGAGATCAGAGAGTGTTGCCAGGATGAAGAACAACAACATTGCAGGGTTCTAATTATTTTGCAGGCATCTTATAATATGAATCCACAAAAGAGTGTCAAGGAGTACTTCATTAAAATAAAGGGCAAGTCACTGGTGATAACATAACACAAGAGTTAGATCTGTACACGAAGAAAACTTCGTTCTTGGAGTAACTTCATTCCTCAGGTGGGCCTATAGTTCAGTCTGGCAATGACATGAATGATCACATGCTCCCAAACTATGCAAAATATTTCATTTAATGGAGTTTCGGGTTACCCTCAAATCTCCTCTCTAGCCTATATTAATATTCTGAAATAAATATCACCTGCCAATAATCAGGATTCTGTTTGTATTAGTCATTTTTCCCCTCAGTTATTTCTTTTTGAGGAAAGCAGTGGGCTGTTGTCCTCATGAATAATCATGCAGAGAATTTGATGTTCTCTCTTTTGAGTGTCCTATGGTTTCCAGTTTCATTCCCCTTAGTGTGGAATTATACCTCTTCTTTGCCTCTCTGATGATCCCTGTAAGATGTTTCTAGATGTTTAAATGTTCAGCCCAGTGAGCCCCTTCTTCTCTCAGTAGGATCTGTAGAATTACCACTTGCTGTGCCATAATTGTTAAAAGGCTTAGTGAATTGTCAGAAATCAGAAACAATGTTGATCTTTGTCTTTGCCCTTTCTCAAAACTAAATTTATTAGAAAATTCCTCTCAATACAGATGTTTTCAGTTGCACATTGCTGCATTTCTAAAAATAAAAAGCATGATCATTTTGCTTTTCATCTTTTTTATATCATGTATCATCTGAGTTCAGTCTCTCTCCATTAGTAAGAGACTTCTGTCAAATAAAAGATTATCTACGATGATCCTTTCATACCTCTAGAATTCTTGGGAAACTGAACAAGGTATGGTCAAGATACAAGAGTGATTAACTATCATTGTCAAATCCCTTCCTTCGTTAGTCCTTCAAAGTTATGCCTCTGATTGCTTAGCCATAATTAAAATAAAAATTGTAATAAACGTGACAACTAAGAATCTCGTTCCTCAAATATTGTTTCCAAACTTATTTGCTCTTTTCTAAGTGAAGAGATAAATCAAAAATCCATTCCACAGCAAAATAGGTGTCTTTCAGGAATACAAAGGATTTAGTTCACTGTATATATTTATCATGAAGCAATCCTTACAACTTCATTAGAAATATAAATTTGTAATTAGTTATTATATCATATTAATAATAGAAACCAGTTACTATAAAATATTCTTTATCAGGTACACAATGACCCTAATGGATTGGGACAGCTTTGTCGACAGTTTCTTTGTTATCATTTACTTTAGAAGCCTTCACAATTTCCCTCACCTGAAACTATCATTTTCTGTTTTCTATTACCTCTTTGTTTATTGTCATATTAGGGTGAAACATGAAGCTGTTGAACGTGATGGAATCTAGTTCATTGAGAATGAGATCAAGCATTGACTGAATATTCCATACAACTGGAGTATTGACAAGGGTATTAACCTGTAAGTGGTTTAAATAATCTCTCCACAAAACATATGGTCACTTTTTCAAAGTTGGTAGATCAAAGATAGCCTTCAAAATGTTCATTGGATAATTAGGAGGAGATGTAATGGCTGTGCTCATTTGTCCTACATTCTAGCTTACCATAGCAATCTAGGCTAGAAAAAAAGAGTAAACTAGCTGTTCCTAAAACAAAAATAAAAATAGATTAGTCTGTGCATCTTTTCAAAATTTCATATGAAGAATCTATGAATTTATTAATGACAGGTTTTCACTGTATGTAAACATTTTTAGATATATTCTAACCAAAATTAACTAGAAAATAAAATGGGGAATTATTTTTTGGGGGGAAAGTTATTGAAGGAGATTAAGGGATAGTGGAGAATTATATTCTTTTATTTTCTGTTATTTCCACCAAATTTTTTCATACTTTTCGTAAAGACATCAACTTCAGCATGATTCTAGCACCTCTACAAAATGTTCCTTCTCATATATAAAGTAGAATGATCAGTATCAGCACTTGCTTCTACATAGAGGTATTAGTGATCAGACAAAGACTGTCTCTGTTCAATTAAACCGTACTATTTTAAATCAGCAATTGGAAAGCTGAATGACTTTCCTTTCCTCTTATTCAGGATGCAGGGGCTGAAAAACTAAAATGAGTCTAAAGCTGCTATGACTGAGAACAGCTAACTCAACACAACAATGAGATTGTTGAAAGTTTCTTACTCTACATGATTTAGCAACTTACCTTAAGATCCATTCTCAGGGAGCCTTCCAATATTGTTATAATAATCAGCCATACACTAAATTCTTTAACAGTTCAACATTTAAGAGCCAAGAGAATAAAGAACTACAAAACAAAAAACACAACCTTACTATATTTCCTAAATCCTCTTTTCCCCATTTCTCAATCTCTCTTCTTTTTCCTTTCTTCCATAAAGCTAACAAATGCAGTTGTGCTTTGAAATCTCAATCAGCTGAAAACCTTCATAGCAATGAATTTGTTTATGCTTTTCTTCCAGAGGGATACATCCATTCCTGGAAAATATTTTGTTAAGCAAAATTTCATAAAGTAAAAAGGCTGGACAAAATACATTATGAACATTTTGTTACAGAATATTCCTATGGGATGAGAGTGGCATTCTATTTGTAAAAGCAAAAATAAGCTTTGTAAAGCAAGGATAGTTATCCCAGAGTTACAGTAAAAAAAATCATAAATCCAACATGCATAAATCATGGAATTACTGCACTAATTAATTAAGATAGCAAGAGTTCTTGGCAACATTCGATCTTTCAATCTGCTGCATATTAAAGACCCAGACTAAAGTTAAATGATTAGTTTCAAAATTTCATCTATTTTCACTTGCATCCACCCTACCTCCTCCAGAACACAAAAAATGATAGAATTTCAGATTGATAGGCATTATATTTTTTTCATGTGTCAACACAAAATTGTACTTTTAAGGAAATATTTTATGCAAGGAAATATAACAAATGGGAAATAGACAATACTGTATTTGTCAGAAGAACGCTTCAATGAAAAAAAACAAACCACACATAGCAGAAAATTGTAAAACTTTAGGTAAGTTAGGTCTAGAGACTATACCAATCAAAAAATATTGCTGAATATTAAAATATAAAACCCTTGCACTCAATGTTATAATAAAATTCTGAAAATAATGAGTGTAGAATAATTTTGTAACATGAATAGAACTTTCTTATCGGCTTTGAGGTACATGGTATACTTAAATACAGCCTAGCCAGATTAACAAAGGCAAAGTTCAAACATTTGCAAACATTTCAACCACCAATGACTGTTCTTGGGATCTTCCCAAGATTTCTACCATTACTGGATCAATTCAGTTCACTCCAAAATGTTACAAAAAGTGATGGACAGTGCTGGACACAAGATAGGCTATGGGAAAAACCACATCCTGGCTGTGAAACTAAAGGCTTGCATTCCAAAACTAACCATGCCTCTACCTCACAAACCACCCACCCATCTGACTCCTGTGGAAGTCAGTGGCTTCATCAGCAATCTCAGAAGATACAAAACCAGAGTGGTAGCAAGTTGTCCTCAATACCAAGGGGTTGCTGAAGAAGAGAACAACACTGATATTTCCCTAACAATGTGGAAAATTGCCCTGGTATGTCCTGTCCACACACAAAAAAGCAAATCCAATTTGCCTAATTAATACATATGTTTCTGAATGGCCTTGAAAACAGGTAGGACTCCAATATAGGCTGCTTGCTATCAAGTAAATCAGTCATTACCTGCACATTTGGGACACTCCCAAATGTCATCAGTCAATTTTTAAGCCAACACTTTCACCAGGCTTCCGATAAGCAACTCCTGACGCAAATTACCAACTCAGTCAGCATAAAATCAAGCCTTCCTCCTTGTAATCCTCCAACCTGATTCACTTGGATGACAGTCCCTCAGGTTTGTGATTGGATGCCTGTGAAAGGTGGTGTTCCACTGGGATCAGTACTGGGATCCTTGCTGTCTATAATATAGGTTAATGATTTGGATGTGGATGTTCAAGACATGATCGGGAAGTTTGCAGATGACACAAAGATTGGTGGAGTTGTTGATAGTGTGGGGGGTAGTCTCAGGCTGCTTGATATTGATGTGTTGGAGAAATGACAAAATGAGTTTACTCCAGATAAAAATGAGGTAATGTATGTTGGGAGAACTAATGAGGCTAGGACATACACCGTGAATGATAGGGTCCTACAGAGTACTGAGAAACAGAGGGACCTTGGTGTAAAAGTCCAAAGATCCTTGATGGTGGTAGGGCAGGTAGATAACATGGGTTAGAAGACACATGGGATACTGGCCTTCATTAGTTGGGACTTTGAACACAAAAGCAGGGAGGTTATGCTCCAATTTTATAAAACATTGGTTAGACCTCCACTGGAGTACTGCATTAAGTTCTGGTAACCACAGCCTTGGAAAGATGTGATAGTGCTGAAAAGGATACAGAGCAGATTCACCAGGATGTTGCCTGGTATATAGCACTTCAGTTAAGAGGAGAGACTGGAGAGGCTAGGTCTGTTTTCCTTGGAATGGAGGAGATTAAAAGGAGAAATAATTGAGGTATGTAAAATTATGAGGGGTACAGATAGGATAGATTGCTGGAAAAAGGAAGGTTAAACTAGAGTACATAGACTTCGGGTAAGAGATTTAGAGGGGTTCTGAGGGGGACCTTTCTCACCTACAAAGTGGTGAGTAACTGGAATGCACTGCCTGAGAGAGTGGCGGAAGCAGAGTCACTAACAGCATTTAAGAAATGTCTAGACAAGCGCTGAAATCACTGAGGCACTGAAGGCTGTGGGCCAAGTGCTGAAAGATGGGATTAATACAGATGGATGCTCAATGGTCATATTGGCCCGAATGGCCTGTTTCCATGCTGTGACTCCATGACCTGTCTTTCCTCTGCTTCTGCCACTTTTAAAGAGAAGGGGGTGGGTCATCCCCAGGCACCCACCACTTTCAGCCCAGACCAGAAGTTGTTGCAGTCAGCAGCACTACCACATTCAGCTTTTCTGCTCATGGCCAGAAGGTTTAAATGGGCTTCCCTCAATTCAACAGTGTAAGTGCACCAACTCATGTAGTACTGCATGGATTGTCTGTGACAGAGGCCATGTGCTACTGCATGAATCAGGCAATTCAGCAGGAACACTAAGCATTCTGGAGAGTTTGGCATGGCAGTGAGGAGCATGTTGGGATGAGCCAAAATCAGCCAGAATGTAGGCAGATGGATGCCTATGTACATTTGTGGGCCTCCCAATAAGTAAAGTTCAATAAGTGCTGGCAGTTACCACCAGAAGAGCAGCACTGGATTAGAAGGAGCAACTCAATACCTCTGGGTCCAAACTAATGTATCAAATAGATTTAGCACTAACTACTGTGTTAACCTGTTCTGCCAGCTTAAAAGATTTGTGCACAAACACTGCCAAGGTCCCTTGTCTTTGCGACCACTTTAAAATTACACCTCTATTTGTATCACTCTTTATCTTACTACGTTTTGTCTGCCATCAGACCAGTCATTCCTGCAATACATCGGTGTCCTTTTTGAAGTATTTTACAGTATCCTCAGTGTTTATTAAACCTTGGATATATTTGTCACTAGAAAATCTTAAAACTGAGTTCCTTAAATCTGTGTACATCCTGCATAAATACCAAGAGTAAGAGAGTGCTTTATAATTTTTTCTACAATCCAAGCAAAACACAAACTCCAAATTTGTTACTAGATCCATCCGTTAATATAATGTTTTATAAGATATGTAACAAGGGCATCTTAAAGAGTATAATAGTATGTTATTTACACAGCAAGATGCAAAGATTGCTGGTGGAAAGATTTTTATTCTCATTGTAGTGCTGTTTTCCATTTTGCAGACTATTACTCTCTTTTTTTAAACTATCACTTCATCTTTTTTTAAACAATTCTAAACGTGCAAGAAGGAGCAATATAAAGTTTGCAAAAGATGCAATATAGTAATGAGAATGTTGTTCTTGGTGGCATAGAAAGAATAGTGAAATAGACAGAAGGACGGCAGATAGCTTGACATTTTAACTGCACTATATTCCATGTGGTTTGAGTAAATGAATAAAGAAAACTTTCAACAAAAATACCTCAGTTGTTAAGTATGGATGAGCAGAATCCTTCAAGGTGGCAGTGTAAGTTGATAAGGTGGCTAAAAAGGATAATGGGCTACTTGTATTTAAAGTATAGAGTATAAAAGCATAGAATCATGCCAGAACATTATAAATTATTGAATTCTTCTCAGCAAAAATGATTTACATGTCACCAGTGATGAGACACTTAAATTGTGAGGAGTGGTGGTAAAAAGTAGAACTGTCTTTCTTACAAGAGAGAAAGTTAAAAGGTAACCTAATGTCGATGTGTAAGATGTGAGTTATTAATAGAGCAAAACTATATTCACAAGTCAATTATCAAAAGTCACAGATTTCAAAAGTGTCAAAAGTTCTAGCGGACATGAAGAGATTATCTTTCACCCAAGAAAATTATCAGAATCTATAACGTTGGAATATTATAAAAGGAAGTTGTACAGGTATGCTGAGTTTTTGTTTTATTCTTTTCAGGACCTTGGCATTGCTGGCAAAGCCAGCATTTAGTGCCCATGCCTAATTTCACTTTAGAGGATGGTAATGATGAGCCACCTTCTGAACTCCTGTCCTTCAGGTGAGGGTTTTCCCTTAGTGTTGTTTGATAGGGAATTCCAAGACTAAGGCAGTGACAAAGCAATGACAAATTTTCATGCCAGGCACGGTGCTACTTGGCAGAGAATGTGCAAATGGTGTTTTTTTTCATGCGCCTTAACCTCCTGTCCTTTTATGGTGCAAGAGGTTGTGGATCTGAGGTGCTATTAGGGTGGCCTTGGCAAGTAACTGTAGTTTATCATAAAAGGAGTAGACACTCAATCCACTGCGCACGTGGTGGAGGAAATAAACGTCTAGTGGTAGATGGGGGAAAAATTAAACAGGCTTCTTTGCCCTGGATCATGCCAAGTTTCTTTGCTGTTGTAGGAGCTGTACCCATCCAGGGAAGAGACCATTCCATCACATTCTTAACTTCAGCGCAGTAGAATAAATGGTGAAATGACTTTAGGATGTTAAGAAATGTGTCACTCCCTGCTGGATACCTAGCCTCTGAGCTGCTTCTATAGCCACTACTGATGTGGCTGGTCCAACTGAATTTCTAGTCAATGATGACTGCCAGGATGTTGATGGTAAGTAATTAGTAATTCTTATTGAATTTTGAATATCAAGGGTAGGTGTTGATACTCTCCCTTGCTGGAGATCAGTAGTGGCTGGTTCTTTTGATATGAGAATGCCTTTTGCCACTTATCAGTCCATACCCAAATGTTCTTTAGGACTGACTGCATGCAAGCTTAAACTGTTTCATTTGCCGAGGAATATTGTGCAACTGGTGTAGTGTGAGCCAGGAGCGAAAGGGCAACTAACCAAGGAACAGGCGACAGTAATCGTCCGCAGGGAGAGCAGGGTGATTGGGAAGTGGACCGCAAAATGAGAAGAGGTGCAGGGTGACGAGCCAGCGCACTAGGTGGGTGAAGCATGAACAGGCTGAAAAGACAGTGCGAAGCACGTAGGGCAGAGATAGCGGGCGACAGGAAGCTCAGAGGCAGCAGGATGATCCGCAGTGGACCGGGTAAACGCGGTGCGGACCCGCCAGGGTGGAGCTCAAGCGGACTTGAAAGGAAGACGGTAAGATGGAGCTCAAGCGGACCTGAAAGGAAGACGATAGGTTCAAGCGGACCTGAAAGGGTGATGGTTCAGCGGACCGTTTAGGATAAACCAGGAACAGGGATTGACAGAGTGAAGGGGCAACTAAGGAATACGCGACAGTAATTGGCTGCAGGGTGAAGTAAGAGAGCAGTGAGATTGGGTAAAGCAGGATCGATGCGTGTAAATAGGGTTGTGTAGATAGTACGAGGGCGGCATGGACATGGCGGACGTAAAGGCCCGTTTTCATGTTGTATGCTTCTATCTTGCTAAAACAAAAACAACACCAGTTGACGTACCCACTTCTGATTTTATGATTGAAGGAATTGATGAAGTCTTCCTGAAGGGGATTGAGTTTGAGATATTGCCTTGAGGAATTGCTGGTGCTGAGGTAATTGATTTCCAGCAACATCTTCCTTTGTGTGAGATATGACCTCAACCATGGGAGCTTTATGGCTCCCATGATGGAATTATGCACATCTGTACGTTCAGAGAGATAACACCCACATGACATACTAAACAGGTTCACTTTGTTCTCAACCTGTAGGCCCCTCTTGACGTAGTTGACCAGTCTTTTCCTTCGCCAAAGGCTCTGCCATCAATGGTACTAACATACATTGCCTCCCCTGCCCTCATTCCTTCCTTACCTTTGTCTTTTTCTGCTGCTGTACAACTTCCAAGCATCTGTACTCTTTCCATGCTAAACTTTTAATCATCTCCAAATTTAATTGCTTTACTATCGACAGCTGTGCCTTCAGTTGCCAGGACAATAAACTCTGGAATTCTACCTCCCTACATCCTGTTCCTGCATTATCTACCTTTTTTCCCTTCCCATTAGACACTCCTTAAAACCTACCTCCAATCTCTACACCAAGCCTTTGGTTGCTTGTCCTGATATTTCTTTCTGTGCCTTATTTAAATTTGATTTCATAATGCTCCTGGGAAAAATAATGGCTGGGTTAGCTATGCACCTAATGCTTCCTACCCTTCAGAATCTATTTAACAAACATGAATTAGGATTAGCATTGATGGATACTTGATGGTTGGCATGGACAGAGTGGTTGAAGGGCCTACTCCTATACTCCATAATTCAAATAAAACTGTTTGATGTAAGTTGCAGCTTGCCTAAAGCTGTAAGTTATAATGTAGAATTATACAGATGAACATGTAATTCATCACAGTAAATCAGAGACTGGAATTCTACAGTTTAAGACCTAGGGAGCTGAAGGCATAATTGCCAAAGATGGAGTGATTAAAAAAAGAGAATGTACAAGAAGCCTGAACTGGAAAACTGCAGAGGTCTCAGAGGAAGCTGCAAGGCCATAGATTAGAAAACAAGGACTGGAAGACAATTTATGTTATTTTATTAAAGATGCATATTCCCTAGAAACTTCAATTGTCAACATGAAAGTTTGACTTTATTTAAATAAATACAGGAGCTTTATACTTTGCAAAATAATCTTATCAATAATGCCTTGCACTTTTAAGCACCCAGAAAAAAATTGGTTGAGAATGCAAACATATGGAAAACTTGACCATCTTTTATATATTAGGGAGAAAAATCAATAGCCCAGAATTTCTGCATTGTTAATTGTGAGGCTATCAATGCTCATTGTTATTATTAGGTACAACTGATTGCATATACAAATACGAGAAATTGTTATGTTAAATGCAGACATCTGAAAATTGCTGCAACATAGAAGGTGCTGGAGAAACTCAGCGGCTCAGGCAGCATCTATGGAAGGAAATAGCCAGTCGACGTGTTCAGGTCGAGACCCTTCAGATGGTCTGAAAGACAGAAGGGAGATAGCCAGTATAAAAAGGTGAAGGGAGGGGGTGGAGCAAGAGCTAGCAAGCGATAGTTGGATCCAGGTGAGGAGGGGTGATAGGCAATATGGAGAATGGAAATAGCGACAGAAGCTGGGAAGTCCTGATGTAGGGTTTCGCCCCGAAACGTCGACAATTCCCTTCGTCCCACAGACGCTGCTCGACCCTCCAGCAGATTGTTTGTTGTTGGGAGGTGAATATTCTTACGTGAAAATAAAATTACTGCTGTTTCAAAAACTTATTTTCAACTTCCACAAATTTATGTGAAAGTAAAATCACTGCTGTTTCAAAAACTATTTTCAACTTCCCCAAACTTAGTTACATAACACAACACTCCAGTCCACAAAGTTATCCAACGCTCCACACTACAGAGCTCTGCAACAGTTACAAACTTGCGTCCATGAACACATGTAGCAGGCGATCACACATCCTCGGTGAGCATGCGCAGAAATGCTCCCGACCTGGGGGAGACGACCAGGCACGTGGGGCGCCAGTTAGCCAATGGGGTGGCAGCGCGCGGGCTCCCGGCCGGTTTGAAAGGGGCGCGAGGTTCGGCGCGGCAACGGCCAGTGCGCGCGGGCATGGAGGCGGTGCTGGAGAACCTGGAGCGATTCGCCGAGGTGCTGGCGGTGGCGCGGAGTCCGTGGGCCGGCGACTGGGACGAGGCGGCGGTGAGCCGAGCCTTCCAATGGGCCTGCTACTTCGAGCAGCTGGACTCGCGGCTGGAGGGAAAGGCGGGCGCGCAGGCGGCCCTGCGGCGGCAGCTGGAGCAGCCGGGCAGCCGCGCTGGCCAACACCACCGGCTACCGTGGTACCGCGGCCTGCGGCTTCGGGAGCTGGGCCGGGGCCAGGAGATGCTCGGCCAGGCGCTGCTGTGCAACCCGGCCGCCTCGGCCACCGCCTTCCACCGGGCCGCCGCCTGGTACCGCGGCGCGGGATGCGGCCGGGGGGCCGTGTCGGAGTCGCTGGGACGCGCGATCCGGCTGACGGCGGCGGCGCGGGTTCTTCAGGCCTGCGTGGATCCGCCGGAACGCCAGGCTGTGGCCGAAACGCAAGCGGAGATACTGCGCCAGCGCTTGGGGGAGCGGCGGCGGGAATTACCGGAGCAGGAGGTTTTACGGCGGGCTGTGTCTGGCGGCGGCAGCGCCGGCTCCTGGCGGCCGCTCGCCGCGCTACTGACGACTGCGGGAGGCGGCGGCGCGCAACCGCAAGCCCTGCGGTGGTTGCTAGGTGACGGGCGCGCGCTGAGCGCCGCCTGCCGCGAGCTGCCGTGCGCCGCGCTGACCCACCTCGCGGCGCAGCAGCCCGCCTTCGCGCGCGGCTACTCCCACTTCCTGCAGCGGTGGGGCGGCCGCATGCGGTACGACGCCGGCAGCGGCCGCTGGCTGCACCAGGAGTCGCCCGAGCAGGATTGGGAGAGGTTGTTGCAACACTTCGCCACTCTCCTGCAGGGGCCGCCGAGAACCAAGGAGTCGACGCGGCAGATGTTAAAGACTCTGAAAGCCCAGGATGGAGACTTTGAAGTGTGGGGGATCAGCATATGGACGGATCTGTTACTTGCATTAGAACGGCAGAAAATTGTTTGAGATTGTAATTTGCATTTGATTAAGTTGCAAACCATAGTAATATGTCTGCACACCTGTGAAGTGATCTCCTGCTGGCTCAGTCGAGTTACAATTATTTAATGCATTGGGGTGAAGCAGGAAACGCTGGCATCTGTGGAGAGAAACAGTTAAGGATTGAAGTCACTGATCTTTAATTAGAGCTGGCAAAACAGATCAACAGGTGAAAACGGCTGGTACTTTTCAGATTTCCAGCCTTTGGTATTTTGCTTAACATTTGGGATGTTTTCATCCTTTTAAATGATTTTAGATGTTTCAGGAAGCTGACACATCTTTGCATTTTCATTTTACAGTAAAACTGTTAATTTGCTATGTGGCTAATTTCTCCATATAACTACAACCCTTGATTCCAGGCTACATTCTAGTGAAGCTTTCTGTGCTGTCTGTGTTGCTACCACATCTATCCTGCAGTGTGGTGACCAGAACTGTGCACAATACCTTTGGTGCGGCCTGGCCAACGTTTTGTGAAAATGTTTTGTAATGCACTGGCACTTTTTGTTTCCTCTGATTACAATTTGAAATGTACAGATAGAATGGTTTTGCCTTGCATCAATGTGCAATTCATGCCATCTGTCTACTAATCTTTGAGCCATGGAAGAGTTTCAGATTTAGTCTACATAATTCTGTTACTTTAAACTCATCTATCAAATTCCTTGGTCAAAAAAGTGACACTAGCTTTTTCAGCTTATCCATGTTAACTCCTCCTGTTAGATTCATTTCTTCTGCACCTCCAAAGCCTTTGTCCTTTCAGAAATGTACTGCCTAGAAGTGAAAGCAGTACTCCACTAGATTCCAATTGGGGTTATAATAGTGTAACATAACATTAGTACTCTCTATGTAGCATCCCATGGGTCCTATTTTGGTTAGCCTGCCTGCAAGGATTTTGGTATGAGCAACTTGCCCCTCTTGCTGCTTGCACCTCTTTCCAAAATTATGCTATATAGTTCTTCCTACCAGGATCTATTGTGACTCACTTTTCTAAATGCATTCCATAAACCCACCTAGACATGTCTCTAATCATTATTGACTATTACCTTTTTTGTATGATATGCAAACTTAGTGACTTTTATGATGCACCCTTCAAAAATCAGAATGCTAAAGTTGCAACATGCAGTCAATAATTCTGATTAATTTGCTCATTATTCTGTCTTTTTCTGTATATTTGCTTGGATCCTTTTAACCTTAGGCCAGGCCCTAAGTTTCCATATATCACCATGACATTTTTACTTTAACTTAACAGGGGTATATTGAATTTAAATTGCCATTGCTCAACCTGGTGTACAAATCCTAAGATTACTTATTTAATTTGCAAACATGAACATGAGGAATAGGCACAGACTAAATGGTTCCTTTAACCAGCCTTATTATTCAAGAAGATCATGATTGATTTGTTCTTGGCCTTGGCTACATTTTCTTTCTTGTTACCCCCATAACGCTTGACTCCCTTGTGGACCAAAATACAAAATTGATTGGACCTCTCTGCAACTTAGTTTGATTTGTCTTTCAAAAGCATTACAGAAAGGATAAGTACATGAAGAAATACTTAGCTTTTTAAAAGGATTAAAAAAAATACTTTTTGCAACAAACATACAGCACAATCTGAATATTTTATCAACACAACTTCCATTCTACATTTAATCCTATCAGGCTTACCTTCTGTTTGTTGCTCTCATGTGCAGTCCTCCAGCTTCTCCCATCCAGTTGTGCTACATTGCTAGTTCCTTATTCTATCAATCCCTTGATAAGAATTTTATTCTCAATTTCTTGTTGGAAACTATTTAGTTATGGCCCCTTACTCTAAACTACTTTGCATGCACAAACATTTTCTGTCTTTCACACTAAAATTATAAAGGCATGCCTAATTCATTTTTTCTTGTGAAAAGATCCCCAGCTTGTTCTTTCTAGATGTCATAACTCCTCAGTTCTAGTATCATCCTTTTAATCACTTTTACACCTCCAGTGAATTGATTTTTTTTGATTAAAGTTGTTCCAGTTTATAAGTCTTGGCAGCAGTGTTTTCAGCAGTAATGTCTTCACTTTGAAGATCCTTTTTAAATTCAAGTTGTGATTTCTAGTCCTGGATTAGGTGTGAACTTTGGCAATTTCAGCTCTGAATCAGAGGTAAGAGCATACAATTTCCACTCCAGAAATTTGAGCACCTAATCTAAGTTGACACCATCTGCACTACAAAGAAAATGTGGCGCCACTGAACTGGGGCCCAGTTCCCTTTTGGAAAGACATGAAAGAATTCAAGTCTTTATCCATGGCTTTATTCAAAGAGCAGATAGATTCTCCTGACTCCTGTTGATATATATGCCTGAAATGACACAACTAAAATTGATTTAGTTATTAATTATTTGTGGTACTTGCTGTACATGGATTGTCTGTTTTGTTTGTAAACTACCTCATCTGTAATTCAAAAGCACTTGGCTGTCAAATCCTTTGGGATCTTCAGGTTGAAATAGCTTCAATATAAATGTCACTACTTTTATTCTGTCTAGTCTATCAAATAGATTGTTATTCCTCAATGTTTTGAAGTGAAATTGCTACTTGTAAATAAATGACAAATTTCTCCCTACCATAAGTTCCTTTTTCTATTGTTTAACAAGGTTTTGAATAAGTCTTTAAAAGTAACTGCACCTCTACTCCCAAAGGTCTACCTGCATTTTTTTTATTCTACTGTTGGAAGTCTGAGCTGGGAATACTTGTAAACAACAGTCTCTGCATTTTAATTTTTTGCTTTAGGGATGCCACACATGGTTCTCACAATGCTTTTGTAGTGACTGACCAATTCTGATTGGTGTAGTGGATGAGGGTGAGAAAGATCAGAAGAATAAAGCCATGGGTAGGAATGATGTGAGGAAAGTGTTCCTAATAATAAAGATTTTGTGGAAGATGTAAAGCAAATTTTTGAAGCAGTATCTTATGTAGGTTCAGCACGGCTTCCTTGCTCTTATAGTCTGTGCTACTGTTTCTAAAATCATGATCCAGTAGAAAGAGAACACAGAAAGAGATACAACACAGAAGTAGGCCCTTCAGCCCAGAGTCCATGAGGTAACCCATGCAGTCACAAGGGGAATGTGCAAAATTTATAGAGAGAGCACTGAGGTCAGGATTCTGGTGCTGTGAGGCAGTGGCTCCACTTTGCTGTGCAGCTTCAAGTTTTGATTTCCCCATTTTTTTCTGGATTTGTCATAAATTAACTACCACAGCTACTTCTCCTCCACCTCAACCCCTTGAAGTAGCTGTGTATATGTTTAACCATTTTCTCAACCTCACAGTTCACAATGACTCGATTCTGTGGAATTCATAACTTGTATATTCAAATCCAAAACAATTTGAGGAAAAGCATTGGTCCTAGTAATCACTCTGGGGGTACTTTTATATGCCAACCCTCTCACAGTTTGATAACAGGGAATAGTAGTAATGAAGTTACCTGATTTTCTATCATATTTGTTGCAACTTTACTCGTTCAATGACCTTCAGTCTTGATTAGACCCGCCCTATTGTTTGACACCTTGTCAGTCATTGTTTGAAGTCTAGTTATACCATGTCAACTGCATTTATCTCCTTAACCCTCTGTTTCTTCATCAAAAACACTTGCCTTTAACAATTATATGCTGTTTTATTTTAATCAATTCACATTTGTCCAAATGACTGCTAAATCTGTCCCTGATCATTGTTTCTAGATCTAATCTCACTACCAGTGATAAATTGTTTGGTCTGCAGTTAGTGGGTTTATCCCAAACTTAGTAGGTTTGCAGATGACACAAAGGTTGGAGGTGTTGTGGATAGTATAGAGGGCTGTCAGAGGTTACAGCGGGACATAGGATGCAAAGTGGGGCTGAGAAGTGGCAGATGCAGTTCAACCCAGATAAATGTGAAGTGGTTCATTTTGGTAGGTCAAATATGATGGCAGAATATAGTATTAATGGTAGAACTCTTGGCAGTGTGGAGGATCAGAGGGATCTTGGGGTCTGAGTCCATAGGATGCTCAAAGCACCTGCACAGGTTGACTCCATGGTTAAGAAGGCATATGGTGATATGTCCTTCATCAATCATGGATTTGAATTTAGGAGCCAGGAGGTATTGTTGCAGCTATATAGGACCCTGGTCAGACCCCACTTGGAGTACTGTGCTTAGTTCTGGTTGCCTCACTACAGGAAGGATGTGGAGGCCATAGGGTGCAGAGGAGATTTACAAGGATGCTGCCTGGAATGCAGAGCATACCTTATGAAAGCAGGTTGCGGGAACTTGGCCTTTTCTCCTTGGAGCGAAGGAGGATAAGGGGGGGACCTGATAAAGGTGTATAAGATGATGAGAGGCATTGATTGGGTGGATAGTCAGAGGCTTTTCCCGAGGGCTGAAATGGAGGCCACAAGAGGACATAGGTTTAAGGTGCTGGGGAGTAGGTATAGAAGAGAAGTCAGGGGTAAGTTTTTTTTTTACTCAGTGGTGAGTGTGTGGGATGGGCTGCTGGCAATGGTGGTGGAGGTGGATACGATAGGGTCTTTTAACAGATTGTTTGATAGGTGCATGGAGATGAGAAAAATAGAGGGCTATGGGTGAGCCTAGTAATTTCTAAGGTAAGGACATGTTCAGCACAGCTTTGTGGGCCAAAGGGCCTGAATTGTGCTGTAGGTTTTTCTATGTTTCTATCCCTACATCTTTGGAAGATAATGGAAAATGCCTCTGCCAGCATTTACTGCCCATCCCTAAATCCTCTTGAAGTGGTCTGGAGCTGCTGAAATCCTTTTAGTGAAGCCCCCACCCTCTTCTATGAGATTGGGTAGGAAGTTCCAGGAATTGAACACAGCTACAGTGAAAGACTGGCATTAATTTTTCCAAAACCATGTAGCGTGAAACTGGAGGGGAGCTTGCAAGTGTTAGTGTATTTGTTGCAACTGTCGTCTTTGGGTTTGGGTGATGCTGTTGGAGTGATCTGGGCAAGTACCTGCCAGGCATTTTGTAGTCACTGCAGTGGTAATGGAGGAAATAAATGTTTAAGGTGGTCAATGGGGTACCAATCAAGTATACTACTTTGTTCCAGGTAGTGGAGCATCTTGAGAGTTTTGGAGCTGCACTCATTCTGGAAAGTGGAGAGTATTCCATGAGAAACAAAGGACTGCAAATGCTGGAATCTGGATGAAAAACACAATGATGCTGGAGGAACTCAGTGGGCCGGATAGCATCTGTGGAGAAAAGCAGGTGGTCAACATTTCGGGTCAGGACGCTTCAGGATTCCATTGCACTTTTGATTTGTGGATGGTGGAGGTGACTTACTTCAGCAGCTGAATCACTCGCCACAGTTTCCCAGCATCAGGTATTCTCTGGGAGCCATGGTATTTGTGTGGCTGGTCTAGGTCGTGTTCTAGGTCAATAGTGATCCCACGATATTAATGGTGGGGAACTCGGCCATTAGAATTTCATTGAATATCGAGCAGATGGTTAGACACTTATGTTGGAGATGACCATTGCCTAATGCTTCTGTGGCACACAGGTTATTGCCCCTTTATTAGCTGAATGTTATCCACTTTAGGTGCAGCTAGCCTTTCTTCTACATTCCTTTTATCCATTTTAGCCCATTCAGATTCTCAACATCTTAATTTGCCTAGGCTCTAGCAGTAGCATTTTTCTTGGTGAAGATGTGTGTCCATTTAGTACTGTAATGAGCATTCCACCTCTATGGTACATTTGGGTGGCATAGTGGTGCAGCTAGTAGAATTGCTGCATGACTGCTCCAGTGACCTGGGTTGAATTGAAGTGTCCTTTGCTGTGGAGTTTGCATGTTTTCCCTGTGAATGCCTGAGTTTCCTCCAACCACTAAGTTTTCCTACTATGCAAGTGAGTGATAGTTTGGGGGCAGTCAATATGAATGTGGAGAGAATAGGTTACAGGACAAAATTAATGGACAAATGGAATTGCTCTGTAAGCTAGCATGGATTCAATAGAACAAAATGGTCTATGATGTAAGGAAATACATGGAATTTCCTTTTGAGTTTTTGATTGGCCTTGCCTCTCCCCTTACAATCCTTTTCTTGTTCATGTGTCTATAGAATACATTTGGATTCCCTCTTACATTTGTTGCCAGTGTTTCTTCATGTTCTCTTTGCTTCTTGTTTTTTTTAAAATGTCCTCTGAACTTCCTGTAATCAGCTTGGTTCACAGTTTAATAAGATGACATCTGTCAAGTGCTCTATTTTACTGTCTTTGCTCAGAGGCTTACTGGTGATCCACAGAATGCTGGCTTTAATTTCTCTACCCTTCTCCCTCAGGAATGTATCTGGATACTAGCTGAAACATCTCTACTTTTAAAGGACTCGAATTGACAAGTTATAGTTTTATCTTCCAAGCTTGAATTCCAATTTATCTGGGCCAGACTTGTTCCTATCCCATTGAAAGGGGCCCTCCTCAAATTGACTACTTCAACACAGAGCGGTATTTTTCCTTCCCCATAAAAATGCTAAACTTTATGATATGATCGCTCCACTTGAATATTTTTTTAATAACTGAAACTGCCCATGTTTTCCAGACCTTAGTAAAAAACTGAAACAAACATCCATTGATTGGTGATTTATAGGGTTTTATATTAGCTTCTCTGCTGATTTTGATTAATGACGTGGACTTGAGGATATGGGGATAAGTTATCAAATGGCATGAAACAACACAGTAAATAATGAGATTTGAAACGACCTACAGAAGACATACTGGTGAAATGGGCAGTTACATAGCAGATTACTTCAAACTTCTGTGCATTAAGTGTAAAGCATTTTAGTAAAAAGAATGAGAAGCAATGTAAATTAGTGCAGGTTTAATGGGGTGGGGTTGAGCAAAGGTATGTATGTACACATGCAGCAGGATGTACACAAATCATGAAAGGTGGTGGGATGAGTTTTTCTTCATCTGCATCATTTGTAATTGTACTTTTTATGTGGCTTGGTTCTGTGTTATACCTGTATTTGTGAATGAAATGTTTGTGTATTTAAATTAAGTTCCTTTTTTAAGCTACAAAATGTAAACATTTTTGAAACTGAAAATGTTTAGCATGTGAATCCTATTATACTGAAAATATTGAAAATCCATTTATAAATTGACAGGAAATTCGAGTCTTGAACCTGCATTTTGCAGCTGTTTGATGTTTGTAATATTTAAAGTGAGCAGTTGATTTGATTTGAACACAATGGTTGTATAGTTAATGCTAGAACCACAAAGATAGAACAGTACAGGCCCTTCGGCCCACTATGTTGTGCCGACATTTTATCCTGCTCTAATATCTATCTAACCCTTCCTTCCCACATAGCCCTCCATTTTTCTATCATTCATGTGGCTATCTAAGAGTCTCTTAAATGTCCCTAATGTATCTGCCCCCACAGCCTCTGCTGGCTTTATAGAACTTTATTTTTTCTATTCATGGCTCATTGATTTCTTCTAAATCTGATGAAATGGCTTTGATTAATGTGGGCTGCTGAATTGGTTTGTAGATGATTATGAAAACAATATTCTCTTCAGATTGAACTCAAAGTGAAACAGTGTTCCACGTTCCAACAGCAGTTCCATGAGATATGCCTCCCTTTCTACCAAGGTTATGTTCAATGGTTAGCCTATTCAGTTTATAACTATGCACTGACAACTACTGCCTTCTACTTTTTAATGATGTTCTAGAATTTCACCGTTCCACCTCCCTAAACACTCCAACTACATGTCCTTCTCATTGAATTCAGCCAAGTAGTATTTATTTAAGACTGTATGTATGTCCTCAGGCACCACACACAGATTGCCATTTTTGCCCTGACTGGGCCCTACTCTTCCTCTGGTTATTCTCTTGCCCTTAATATACTCAAAAATACTTTGGGATTTCCCTTAACTTGTCCACCAGTGATATTTTGTGCTTTCTCATTTCCCTCCTCCTTTCTTTTTAAGCATCCCCTTGAAAGCCTGCCCCTGTTTACAGTTCTCTGTATTTGCACTTGCTGCTTCTTTTTAATACCTTGATATCCAGAGTTCCTTGGACTTGCTGACATTACCTTTCATCCTTATGGGAACATGTTGGCCCTGAACTCTCATTGTTTCACTTTAGTATAACTCCCACATGTAAATTTATATCACACTTGTTCATGGCAAAATGTTAGTATGTTTAATTGAGCAAAATGCAGCCAAAATATTACACTTGAAAGAGAAAATGATCTTATTTCCAATATCAAATTCAACTCCCAAAAAGAACAAACTCTATTCATTGATGTTGTGTTTAAACTTCAAGCACTGCTATGATCATCTCCCTCATGTGGCTCATTTGAGGTAGTGCAGACAGAATAAGGTTACACTTCAACTACTAATATTTTGCTCAATAATTTTAATCTAAGTATGGACACAAGGAACTGAGTTTTGGAATAAAGACAGCCAGCCAGGAGTACATCTGAATTATCAAGATAAGAGGTAGCAACAGCTCAAAGATGGCAGAGAAACGGTAAACAGATGGTGGGGGCATAGCGGGAAATTTGACTGTGATTGGGGGAAGGTGAAAATAATTCAATAAAAGTCTCCCCTTTGGTTAACAAATAAGTTACCAACAGCATATCTGCATCAGTGTTGGAAATTCAACCTATAAAAATGAACATCGTATTCCCCTATGATCAACTTCCATTACAACAATTATAAATGATTGTTTATAATTCTATTGAATAAATGCTGTGATACTGAATCCCCCAGTGTATGCAGAATTTGGCAAGTATAGATGAAGACAATTGTACATGTAACTTTCAGTAGGTTGAGCTAAATGCAAATGTGGCAGGGGCATTGATCTGTTCATGACAAATCCATAAGCTTGGAATAAAGAGTGTAGAGCAGTGGACTAAGCATGCATCCTTGAGGTGCACCTCAAGGATGTGTGCTTAGCTCGCTGCTCTACTCTCCACACTCATGACTGTGTGGCTAGGTACAGCTCAAATGCCATCTGATAACACTGCTGCTGTTGGCAGAATCTTAGATGGCGATGAGGTGTACAGGAATGAGATAGATCGGCTGGTTGAGTGGTGTCGCACAACAAACTTGCACTCAACATCAGCAAGACCAAGGAATTGATTGTGGACTTCAGGAAGGGAAGTTGGGAGAACACACACTAGTCTTCATTGAGGGGTCAGTGGTAGAAAGGGTGAGCAGCTTCAAGTTCCTGGGCATCAACATCTCAGAGGACTTATCTTGGGTCCAACACATTGATGGAATCATAAAGAAGGCATGCCAGTGGCTCTACTTCGTTCGCAGTTTGAGGAGATTTGGTATGTCACCAAAGACTCCTGCAAATTTCTACAGATGTACGATGGAGAGCATTCTGAATGGTTGTATCACCGCCTGGTATGGAGGCTCCAATGTGCAGGATCGAAGGAGGTTGTGGACTCAGCCAGCTCCATCATGGGCACAACCCTTCCCACCGTCGAGGACATCTTCAAGAGGCAGTGCCTCAAGAAGGCAGAATCCATCATTAAGGACCCTCACTAAGGACATGCCCTCTTCACATTACTATCATCAGGGAGGAGGAACAGGAGCCTGAAGACCCATACTCAATGTTTCAGAAATAGTTTCTTCCATCCTCCGCCATCAGATTTCTGAATGGTCCATGAACGCTACCTTGTTATTCCTCTTTTGCACTATTTATTTATTTTTGCAACTTATTGTGATTCTCATGTCTTTATATCTTGCACTGTACTGCTGCACCAAAACAACACATTTCATGACGTATGTCAGTGATAATAAACCTGATTCTGAATCTAAATCATTAGATTTAATGCTGTGAACTATTATTCAGTACTTAAAATGTTCTACCTGAATGACAAAAAAAATTTCTTTTATTAGTTTCCGATATGCTGAGATGTGGCTTCCCAGCAGAAAAGAACAAAGGGGCCTACTTTACATTTAGTTTGGAAAACATAATTTATTAATAAAGATAATGTAATACACACATTCAGCAGACCCAGTAATAGTCAATGACTTCAGTAATCAAAGAAGAAAGGTGGGATTTCAGTTAGGATCAGCCTATTATGAATAAATGGCTAAAATTTGTAATAACATTGAAAACAATTTTAAAAATACTAGGGGGGGGTGGGGGTCTTCCATGCATTAGATAAGTTACAACTATAAAAACAATACTTTATAACTACAGTAACAACATCTGTTGAGACCAGCAAGTGGAAATTAAATCAAGTTTTTAAAGTCCTCCATTTATTTTTCTCTGAAACTCTGAGCATTGCAGAGTTCTGCTCCATCTGCTAAATACAAACAACTGGCATACTTCAGGTGCTCAACTTAAGATACTGTATTGATGTGCAATACTTGTAATGATTCATGGACAACAGGTAAGAGTTTTGTTAGTTTTCTAAATGCATTCTAAATATTTCATGAGAACATTTTTGGAAAACTTTTCTTTCTATATTCCCAAATTGATCAGTTCAGCTTCTCAATTCGTCCCATAATTTTGTTTTTGAGTTCATGCTTTTTTATAGTTTGCTGTTGGTTTTTAGCAGGCATTTTGTGAGCAGAGCTTGTTCTACCCTTCTTCACACACATGGGGACACACATGCTTTCTGACCAGGGCAACCCTACAGGTAAAGTGTGACCTTTTTCCATAGGCCTGTGAGCCTGGGTGACATTGTAAATTCCAGTACATTAAATGGTGGGATCGGGCTCAATTGCATTGCCTATTTCTGTATCACTATGAAAGAACTAGTGAAAGTTACAGATGCTTTAAACACTAAAAAGAATATGGCTTTCTAAGAACTATTCCTTCTCCATATGGTCATAGCTTTTCAGTACAATGCATTTCATTTAATTAATATCTCATATCTTCAAGTAGAAGTTCACAATATGGGAACTAACTTTGAGATCACAGTGTGAAACTTTCTTCTCATGTAAGCCCTTGGGTTGAGGGTAATTTGCTCCCACTGCAGTTCTGGGTTCCACAGTGGCTGATGAGACCTCTGTGGGATTTGCAGACTCTTTCACAAGTGAAACAAAAGATCCTTGATTGAGTAGGCAATACTGGAGATAATGTATTTGTTCTGCCAATCTTGCTAGACTTCCATGTACTCCCAACTAAGAAACTGAAAATTCTAAGTACCTTTCTGAATGCTGCTTCTCCATTTTGTTCAGTCACTGGCCTGGAACTTCCTTGAAATTTTGTTTTGAGCTGCTAATATCTTGCCCTGATGGAGTTCAGAGTAGAGTGCTTGTTTTGGAAGTCTGGTGTCAGACATTCAAATTACTCCACTCAGTGGACCTGGCTGGCTGCAGTTATATCCTTGATTCTGGGGTGTTGGCCTGAGAGTGTATGTTAACATTGGTTTGTTTATCCTGCCAATAGTTTTGGATGATTTTGTGGAGACAGCTTTAATACTACCTTTCCATTGTTATTATGGAACTTGCTGTAGCTAATCTATGTCTCCAAATCATACCACAGGATAAGAGATCGCTGCTTCTTGGTAGTCAGTGCCATAATTGAGAAGGTGATCTTCCAATACAATCAAAGGCTGTGTTGGCACATTACAGATGATGGTGAAATTTAATGTTGATATCTGCCTTTACCTAGTTGTAGTTCCCTAGGTATGGAAGATGATCCATTTTTTCCAGGGTCTTACCGTGGACCTTCTATGGTTTTGTGAGGGAGAGGAGTACAATATTGTGCAGCAGGGACAAATCGGTAGAGGACCTTTTGTGGATGTTTAATGCAGGGCCCAATCTCCGCTACGCTTCAGTGAATGAATCAATGGTGACTTGGAGCTTGGCATCTGAGAATGCACATATATAAGCATTGCCTGCATAGTGCAGCTGAATGAGTTTGGAATGACCTGGGTTCCAGAATGGAGGCAATAGAGATTGAACGGTTTCCCATTTGTGGTATAGATTAGCTCCATTCATGTGGAAGCTTGTTAGATGTGATAAGCAATGTTATAACAAGGAAAACTGAATAGAAGGTTGGAATGATGACACAGCTTTGTTTGACCTCAGTACGCACAAGGATTGGATCTGTGATCTAAGGTCTTAATGTGTGAAATTACTTGGAGAGCCTTGTGTGAAATACAGTTAAAGTAGGCCAGTAAGAAGTGGTTCTGTTATTTGGGTGAGATGTTAAACAAACAATCTAATCCCACCAATTTTCCATCAAATTATTTGCATTTAGTTCTAAATTTATGTGCCCAAGTAATAGTTGTGGTGTTGTGTTATTGCTAAAGCAAATAATACTTCAAAATTGGAAAGCCCAGTTCTCATTGCCTGTAACATATTATGCACATTATGAAATGCAGATCCTAACAAATACCACAAAACTTTTGTTTTGTCAGTATTCCCTGATATTGTACATGGACATTGCACCTTTCGTGATATTGCAGCACATAAAAGGATGATGCACAAGAACCCATAGTGGTGGGGTAAGTGTGTTAACCTGGTTATCACATCGAAAACAGAGAATCAGAATGAGTTTATTTCAGCTGGAAGACGTATTGGTGGGACCACTTGGATCAGTTCCTGACCTATTTACTCTCTATATTAATGAGGGGGTTGGAGTTTAGAAATAGTGTATTGTTAAAATTGTACAGAGTGCTTGTGATGTTGCACCCGGAGTACTGTTTTGGTCTCCTTATTTAATATTCTCACATTAAAGGCAGTCCGGAAGAGATTCACTAGGTTATTTGTTGGTTTGGGAGAGTTGTCCTATCACAAATATAAAAATTAGATTTGTATTCTTTGGAGTTTAGGAGAACAAGGATTGATTTTACTGAATCATATAAGTTCTTAAGGAGGCAAGATAGGATAGATATTGAGAGATTTCCATAGTTACAAGACAAGGGGATGATAATTTAAAACTGAGGTGTGTAGGAACTTCTCACAGAGGGTGGTGAATCTGTGGAATTCTCTGTCCCGGAGGGTTGTCGAAGCTATATATTGAAGTAATTAAAGAGGAGGCAGATAAATGTTTGAAAAATTAAAGAATTGAGGGCTATGTAGAACTGGCACAGAAGAGGAGTAGATGCCTGGGGCAGATCAGCCATGATTATAATATTGAATGATTGGACAAGCTTGAAGGTCTGGGTGATCTACTCCTGCTTCTATTTTCCTGTGTTAAGGAAAGCAGAATACAATGTACCTTGGAAGAATTTCAATACTCTTTACTAATTGCTTTCATAATCAATCCCATTCATAAGTACAAAAGCAGAAAAATTCTCCCTGCACAGGTACTGTCTGACCTGCGTGATTCTAACATTTTTTATTTTTATTCCGTAGAGAAACAGTGAGTGGAATTAGGGGTAGAGGTTTAATTTCCCTTACACAATGAGATAATATTGTCCTGTATCTTGCAGTATGAATAATAGTGCAATCAGTATTTGTAATTATTAACACAAAATTGGTCAGCAGTACCAGCATCTGCACATATGCTGTTTAACACAGAATTTGAAAGTTGTTCTCCAGTTTCACCAGGAGCTTTATTCCAACATTATCTCAATGACAGACTTCGTATTCAAAGACACAGAGTAGGAAGTTGCAATACTCCCTAGATATCTAGCAAGTGTATTTTGCTAGATATCTAGGATGGATAGGGGGATGGGAACCGGAGGAGTAGGTCAGAGGAAGAAGGGGATGGAGAAAAGTCAGATCTAACAGGTAGAGAGGCTTTGAGGAAGGAGAAGCAGAGTACAGGTGTTATGGACTCGGTGAAAGTCCCTTTAAGATAGAGTGTGTGTGTGTGTGTGTGGCATGCTTACGTCAATAGAAGATAAAGGACGTAATGACGTTGTTGAAGAAGTCAGAAGAAGGGAGAGAGAGAGAGAAGGGAGAGAGACACCAGCCTGCTAGTGTTCTCTATCAATGGATGAGAAACAATAACTGTGTCTGCCACAGAAATCCATGTATGGAAATTGGAAGTAATCTGGTGGAGTTCACTTTGTTGCTGACCTGTAGAAGGAAACAGGTATTTGTGTGTGGACGACCACGATTCGGATGCTTTTCGGGGTGAGAAAGTCACTACCGACTAAACACTGAAGTGTCGTTTGGGTTCCATCGTGGAACATTTGGATTTCGTAATTACTCTCTCTATGTTTCTCTACATCTACGTCTTATCTTCAGACAACGGTGGTTGTTGAAGAAGCCCTTGCTCATGTTTCACCTTATGGCTTGCAGAACTGAACTTTAAGAACCATTCCTGAACTTGGAGTTTGGGACTTTGCCACACACACACGAAGAGTTTAGTTTTGGGGTTAATGTTCAAGGTTTAACATTTTTGAATTCTAACATACTAACATTTTTACTTTTATTTTACGTATTATTATAAGTAGTGATTAATAAAATAGTTGTTAACACTGAATCATGACTCAGTGTGTTTCTTTTGTTGCTGGTTCGTGACACAGGCTATATAAGTAGTAAGGTGGATGGGCTAAAGTGCATTTACTTAAATGCAAGGAGCATCAGGAATAAGGGAGATGAACTGAGGGCTTGGATAAGTACATGGGACTATGATATTGTGGCTATTACAGAGACATGGCTGACATCAGGGCAGGAATGGATATTGAATATTCCTGGTTTTCAGTGTTTTAAAAGGGATAGGGAGGGGGGGAGAAGAGGAGGAGGGGTGGTGATACTGGTCAGGGACACTATTACAGCTGCAGAAAGGGTGGATAATGTAGAAGGATCCTCTCTGGAGTCAATATCAGTGGAAGTTAGGAAGAAGAAAGGAGCAGTTACTCTACTGGGATTATTCTATAGGTTCCCCGGTAGCAGTAGGGATACTGAGGAGCAGATTGGGAGGCAGATTTTGGAAAGATGCAAAAATAACAGGGTTATTATAGTGGGAGACTTCAACTTCCCAAATATTGATTGGCACCTGCTTAGTGCCAAAGATTTAGACTGGGCGGAGTTTGTTAAGTGTGTCCAGGATGGATTCCTGACACAGTATGTTGACAGGCTGACTAGAGGGAATGCCTTATTAGATCTAGTTTTAGGAAACGAACCGGGTCAGGTGACAGATCTATCGGTGGGTGAGCATTTGAGGGACAGTGACCACTGCTCCATAACCGTTAGAATTGTCATGGACAGGGATAGGAGCAAAGAGGACAGGAAGATATTTGATTGGGGAAAGGCGAATTATGAGGCTATAAGGTGAGAACTTGGGAGAGTAAATTGGGATGACATTTTTGAAGGGAAATTACTATAGGGATGTGGCCAACGTTCAGGGATCTCTTGCGGGATGTTAGGGATAAATTTGTCCCGGTGAGGCAAAGAAGGAATGGCAGGGTGAATGAACCATGGGTGACGAGAGGTAGAACAACTAGTTAGGAAGAAGGAGGCAGTATACATAAGGTGTAAGCAGCAAGGATCAGATAGGGCTCATGAGGAATATAGAGTAGCAAGGAAGGAACTGAAGAAGGGGACATGAAAAGGCTTTGGTGAGTAGGGTTAAGGAGAATCCCAAGGCTTTTTACTCGTACGTGAAGAGCAGAAGGATGGCTAGAGTAAAGGTAGGTCCGATTAAATACAAAGGTGGGAAGATGTGCCTGGAAGCTGTGGAAGTGGGTGAGGTTCTCTTCAGTATTCACCAAGGAGAGGGGTCTTGATGACGCTGAGGACAGTGTTGGTAAGGGTAATGTTCTAGAGTATGTAGATATCAAGAGGGAGGATGTGTTGGAGCTGTTAGAAAATATTAGGACAGATAAGTCCCCGGGGCCTGACAGAATATTCCCCAGGCTGCTTCGTGAGGCGAGGGAGGTGATTGCTGAATCATTGGCTAGGATCTTTGAGTCCTCGTTGTCTACGGGGATGGTACCGGAGGATTGGAGAGTGGCGAATGTTGTCCCCTTATTCAAAAAAGGTAGTAGGGATAGTCCAGGGAATTACAGACCAGTGAGCCTTACGTCTGTGATGGGTAAGCTGCTAGAAAGGATCCTAAGAGATAGGATCTATGATCATTTAGAGAATCATGGACTGATTAGGGACAGCCAGCATGGATTTGTGAAGGGAAGATCTTGCCTCACAAGCCTGATAGGGTTCTTTGAGGAGGTGACCAGGAAGATTGATGAGGGTGGTGTAGTAGATGTGGTCTACATGGATTTTAGTAAGGCGTTTGACAAGGTTCCGCATGGTAGGCTTCTTCAGAAGGTCGGAGGCCAAGGGATCTAGGGAGGCTTGGCCGTGTGGATTCAGAATTGGCTTGCCTGTAGAAAGCAGAGGGTTGTGGTGGAGGGAGTGCATTCGGATTAGAGGGCTGTGACTAGTAGTGTCCCACAGGGATTGGTCCTGGATCTCTACTTTTTGTGATATTTATTAATGACTTAGATGAGGGGGTGGAGGGGTGGAAGGGTGGGTTAGCAAGTTTGCAGATGACACAAAGATCGATGGTGTTGTGGATAGTGTGGAGGGCTGTTGAAGTTTACAGAGGGATATTGATAGGATGCAGAGCTGGGCTGATAAATGGCAGATGGAGTTCAATCTGGAGAAGTGTGAGGTGGTACACTTTGGAAGGACAAACTCCAAGGTGGAATACAAGGTAAATGGCAGGATTCTGGGCAGTGTAAAGGAGCAGAGGGATCTGGGGTTCATATCCACAGATCACTGAAAGTTGCCACACAGGTGGATAGGGTAGTTAAGAAAGTTTATGGGTTGTTAGCTTTCATAAGTCGTGGGATAGAGTTTAAGAGCCGCGAAGTAATGACGCAGCTTTACAAAACTCTGGTTAGACCACACTTGGAGTATTGTGTCCAGTTCTGGTCGCCTCATTATAGGAAGGATGTGGAGGCGTTGGAAAGGGTGCAGAGGAGATTTACCAGGATGCTGCTTGGATTAGGGAGTATGGATTATGAGGAGAGACTAAAGGAGCTAGAGCTTTACTCATTGGAGAGAAGGACGATGAGGCGAGACATGATAGAGGTATACAAAATATTAAGAGGAATAGATAGAGTGGACAGCCAGTGCCTCTTTCCCAGGGCACCAATGCTCAATACAAGAGGTCATGGCTTTAAGGTAATGGGTGGAAAGTTCAAGGGAGATGTCAGAGAGAATGGTTGGTGCATGGAATGCGCTGCCTGGGGTGGGGGTGGAGGCTGATACGTTGGTCAAATTCAAGAGATTATTAGATAAGCATATGGAGGAATTTAAAATAGAAGGATCTGTGGGAGGAAGGTGTTAGATAGTCTTAGGAGTGGTTTGAAGGTCGGCACAACATGGTGAGCCGAAGGACCTGTATTGTGCTGTATTGTTCTATGGTAAAATGTCCACTTGTCAGCATGGGCAAGTTGGGCCGAATGGCCTGTTTCCATGCTGTATGATTCTATGATTTCTTGGTTGGTAACTGGATATCCACTAGAGCTCAGGAAAAGGAAGGTGATAGGTTTCTGGTTTGACACCTCCAATCACAGTGGTCAGAGATAAGGACCACAGTTGTGTGCTAAATCCAAATTTTCAAACATGCTGTTTTTTTTTACGAGTGGTTGATTCAATTTCAGCCTTTGTCCAAAGTAAGCTATATTTTATTTAGACAAGACTTCAAAATAATTATGGATATTGAGTGTAAAATTATTTTCAAGTAAAGTGTAATTTGAACAATAATCTTGCAGAAGCCTTTATAGAACATGGAATGTGTATTTTTTAAATTATCAGGCCAGTTAGTTTGTGGATTATAGGAACAACAATAATCCACATCTAAATCATAACAAAAATGAGATGCATATACATTAGCAAGGCATTAGTCAGCTTTATGTTAATATTGTCATGTAGTTGTGTGCATTCTGAATCCATTTATAATGACTTCATTAGCAATGGATGTAAATGAGTTACATAAGAACAATTGATTGCTGTCAAGATGTAACAGCATGTGATCAATCACAAAATAGGAGTGTGGTAGCAGGGTCATCTTTCAGCAGCTTAATGTCACATGAGATAAAGACTTGTTCCAACCTATGAAATGCAATTGAGACAAAATTTCAAGCGTTAATTGGTGTAAATTAACACATTCTGTGACTTGTCTGTCAGGCAGCCACACTTGGCTGAATTCTTTATTAATTGGTGCACTGAGATTCTTCTAAATATGTGATTCGTTTTAACTAAAATATCCACTATGTAAACTATAGTGGATACCATCATTCTCATTTTTGAAAGAAAACTTTTCAAAATTTGGGTTGAGAAATGCACTCACATAACCTATTTTTTTTAAACTGCTATAGGACTGAATTGAAGCATCAAACAGATTGCATAACACAACATGTTGTGCCTCATGCAAACTGCAAGGCACGATCATACTTTTGCACGAGTCCACAGAGCTGATGCCAATCATTGTGTTTGACACATTTGATCCCCCTTCTGTGAAGGTGATTCTCATTTAAACAGTTATCAAACAGTGTGGGCTGCGCAGGAGATCAAGCCTAAATAGCCAGATATAACTTTGCAGCTATGTTACCTTGAAAGACCATCTAGGGATCATTAGTTGGAGCAGAAACCATTAGAGTTATCAAACCTGAACTTCAGAGCTCCATCTTTTCTGAAGATGTTAGAACACTTTGAGGTGAAACCTTGTACTTGAAGAATTGGATACTTTAGTTATGGTCTCTCTAGATGTTTGGAATGATCAGAAGCAGAACTGAAGGCAAGACCTCCTTCATGAGAGCTGGTGGCTAAAGATCAGAACCCTGCAGATAGAGATGTTGGCTGGAATCAATACCAGGGCTTGCACCATTTCACAGAGAATGATGACAAACTGAGCTAACTGGCTGAGAGACAGCTGCAAGGGCGTGGTCAGAGCGGTGATGATGGGGAATTAATGCTCTCATCCTCACACTCTTCCCCAGCAGGATATCACCTACATAATAATGCACTGGAGAGCAGATTGCTCATAGAATCATGAGATCATAGAGCTGCACAACACAGAAGCAGGTCCTTTAGCCTAACATGTACATGACCAGCATTGTAATTGTCTATACTACTCATGTACTTATTCTACTCATACTATGTCTATACTATTCATGGGGCAGGCACGGTAGTGTAGCGGTTAACATAACACTAATACAGCACCAGTAACCCCGGTTCAATTCTGGCCACTGTTTATAAAGAGTTTGTACGTTCTCCCCATGTCTGCATGGGTTTCCTCTGGGTGCTCTGGCTTCCTCCCACACTCCAAAGACGTACGGGTTAGGAAGTTGTGGGCATGCCATATTGGTACCAGAAGCGTGGTGACACTTGTGGTCTTCCCCCAGAACACTCTACACAAAAGATGCATTTCACTATGTGTTTCGATGTACATGTGACTAATAAAGATATCTTATCCAGAGCAACAAACAATTGCTGGAGGAACTCAGCAGGTTGAGCAGCATCTATGGGAGGAAAGGAATTGTCAACGTTTTGGCTCAAAAGCCTAAATCAGGACCTTCCTGATACAGGGTTTTGACCTGAAACATCAACAGTTTCCACCCCCGCACAGATGCTGCTTTACCTGCTGAGTTCCTCCTTCACATTGCTTGTCGCTCCAGATTCCTGCATTTGCAATCTCTTGTGTCTCCATTCATTTCCAGCATCAGCTATGGTATTTGTTCTCTGTGCTCCCCAAGCTGCACACTGAGTTCATGAGTTATCTGAGTTCACTTGCCCTTTACAAGCAAGACATATACCATGAGTGAGCTTCAGCTTGTGTGCGGGCCTTCAGATGCTACTCAATGGTCAGCTTGTGCTAATGTGGAGAACATTACAATTTCCCCTTTTATGCACTTAAACCTTTTGCAAATCTTGTGCAGTCAATACTTGAACATACTGGCACAGTTCCCAGCATAGAGTGCCATTTAACACTTGTTTTCATGACCAAATGAAATTTCAGACCATAGTTTAATATCATGGGAACTAGTCTTGCAGGATTTGAATAAAGAAAGAACTTAGTGAAACCTCTCTTCCATTTCCTGGCAACTTCTATCAGAGGAACAGGTTGTTTATCCTTTGGCTAATAAAAAGTGCATGACAGAGGAGAAGTCACCTTATTCTATGCTAACGAAATGAAAGAAGACTATCAGCATTATCTGTTTCTATGTTCTTTTTGGAAGAAGAATGCTGTAAATAAGCTAACATTTTATGCTGATGTTTCCCTCATCCTTTGAGGTGTATATCTTGTCAGACATCAGCATCTGTTGTGGTTTTACAGAAAAGGCCTGAGTAGGAATACAGACTGCACTGCTTTAAATGTCCGCATTTCTCCATAGCAACTGATATCCTTGGCATTTTGTCCCCAGGGTATTACATTTAAAATGGCAGCAATCTGAGTGACTTTTGTCTGCCGAAATCCACCTTCCTGCAGATATACTGTATCTAGTTCAGCACTCTGCAGTAAGTGTCCTATGTGCTTTGTATTCCTTACTGTGCACACTACATTTACTTTGAAGCAGACACCAGTATATTTGAATGCAAAGGATTTTGTTTAAAATGACATCTTATTATGTCTTTGTTTTATTAGTTGCACAAGATTTAAAACTGCATTGCTAAATTTCCACAGCAACATTCTCTGTGTTGCTCCAACTGTAGCTGTGCCAATCTATTAGTTCTTTAGTAGACAGAAGTGTTGTGTTAGGTTGCTCCAGGAGCTTGAAACTGCTTAATATGTTGCTGCTGACCTTTTTAAATGGCTCCTGCAGTGGATTGGCCCAAAATAAGCTTCCCCTTCCTTCCCTCCTCAGAGAAATATTATTGTTATTAGATGCCATCTGCATGGGAAATTTGTAATGTTCACATGGGTTTGAAAAACAATGCTAAAAACAAGCAATGTAAAATGATGCCCCAAAAGCAAACCACAATCTTTTGTATGCAAAAGTTCAGCATCACGGCTGTGCAATCACCTTAAAAATGACCCTTCATGTGCTAATTGAACCCCAAAATTAATTATTCATGATCGACGAGATCAATTAAAGAATCTGCAGGATTCATTTTGCCAGTCAACAGACAGATGGTGGCATCAGGTATCACCATAGCAACAAGAGCTATGAGCAACTAATACTTTAAAAAGAGGCAGTGACACATTTGTACTCCAAGCAGTATATGTGCAAATTGGACTCATGTGGATGGGAGCCATTTTATCACAATGATTAATGTTGCTAACAGAATACCACCATCCATAATTGGAACTGTACATTTCTAAAGATATGAAGCAGTGGGCATTTTATAATGAAAAGTGGCCAATAATCAAGTATAAAGTAAAACATCAAAAAAAAATCAGGATCAAAGATCTCAAAATAATTAGAATCGAAGGTTCTAATTCAAGTTATAACTTACAGCGATCATTTGGTGCGAGGGGTGGGTATGCAAGCTGGATGAAAATAAAGTCAAACGAAGGATCAGCCATGATATCAGTGAAAAGCAAATCAGGCTCAAAGGTATATATGGCTTACTATATATTTTTCTATTTCTTATATATTTCCAAAGTCTCACATCATACTGCCTGTTGAAAAGATACATTATGATGACCCAAATCACATGCTGTAATTTGATTGCAGTCAGAGTACACCAAGTTTTGTGCTTTTCTCCAATTTATTCTCCTTATCACTAGTATTTATGTTTTACTAAAATTCCAAGAGCATTTGGACATTTAGATAATGATAAGAGAATAAAATGGTTATGTGTGTGGAGTAACTGGAAAATACTGCCTCATTCGGCATTGTAAATTTATGTGCATCTGCAAGAACTTCAATTTAGCCACTGTCCTCCGAAAGAGTAATTTTTCTCTTTTATTACCCTTAGGGAACAATTCCTCCGAGACAATTTTGGCATCAACAATAGAAACCATGAAGCTCAGCTGCTGTATTGCAGTAAACAAGGAATAAAACTAACATGGAAGTGAATATCAAAAGAAAAGAAGCCTGCTATCACTTTGCATTAGCATGTATAAAACAAAATGTCCAAACATTTTTTACAATAGCAAGAGCAGACTATACCAAAGCAGCAAACATCACCAATACAAGAAACAAGCTTGGTTCAAATATCAATAGGTCATTGTTTATAATTGAAAAAAAATCCCACACCAATGAATGCACAATGTAAAATCTTTCATTGGGGGAAGCAAATATGGCTATTTTTGTATATTGTTTCAGTTTTTATTCTTTCATCAGCAGTAATCTATGCTGTCAGTATTTGTTGAGACAAAGATGGGATTGAAATAGTGGAAAGGTATCGTCTGTAACTAAGTACTTAAGATTTTCTTTGCCCTGCACAGAGTCCATTTTAGCACAGACTGTTAAAGCAACAAGATGGTGCTTCTCTCTGCTTTTGAAAATTCCCAGTAAAGTACCAGTATGTTGTACTACATAATTTATGAATGCGATTGGCTTGAACCATACATTCTGCATTTTTCTTTATTAATGCTATGTGGCTGCTATTTGCCCTGTCAAGAGCATGCTCAGTAACATGAACAGCAGCCCCTTGAGCTTTAATCAAGTACAGCTCCTTCAATATGAAATACAGCAATCTGTCATTAATTACTCTTCAGGCAACTGCTGGAAGTTGACTCTCAGCACAATGAAATGTTTATTTTTCTGATGGGCTGCAGGAGCTGGGGAATACACAGCACAATGCTGTGCTCCACCAAAATGAATGGGTTGTCTGCCCTGAAGGAATATCAGGATAATAAAGTGAGTAACTGACATGTCAGGAAAAGATTGCAATATCCAGCACTTACCACCAAAACCCCATCACAGTCTCTGCAGTTTTGCTGTCGGTAAAATGCCTTTGTTGTCTTCTCAGGTCAGCATCTTGGTGAAGTCAAGCTTTTAAACAGCACACAGAGACCTAGGAATTGATCTGAACCATTAAAAGCACAATAAGAGGTCTGTGCATGGCATGCCAATGATGTTCTCCATCATGGATCAGATTTGTCAAGTTCACTAATGCTTGAGGCAATTGAAGAGGCTTCAGGGAAGGACACTGGTGGGCATGGACCTGACAGGGGCTGCTGGTGGTTGACCAAAGACCAGAACCCAAAAATGTGGGTGGATGGAGGACAAAGCCTTGTGGATAGAGGTACAGCAGTTTGGATCCCAGGGTATAAAATGTGGTGTGGGGAGAACAGGTGGTGTCTAGAGACTGGGATTTTAGGGCATGACGGTGTGAGGTTGGGGACTGGGGAGAGGGATTTGGGTACAGGAAGGCAGTATTGAAAAAGGGATGAAAAGGTGCAAGGATGTGGGAAGGAAGAAATATTTTAGAGACTAAGAAAGAGGTAAGGTATAAAATACTGTGCATGTTTGTAAATGCAAGAAATAAATAAGATGGGTGAACTGCAAGTGTAACTAACTGAGTGGAATTGCATTGTTGGGGTAATAGCAGAGATCTGGCAGAGAAGGGCAAGAATCAGCACTAAATATTCCTGGATACAAGATCTTCAGGATAGATGGGGATGGATAGAAAGGAGGGGGAGGAGCAGTGTTGATTAAGGAGAGTCTAGCAATGCAGGAGAGAATGTCATAGAACAGTACAGCACAGGAACAGGCCTTTTGGCCCACGATGTTGTATCGAACTAATTAAATTAGTAATCAAATGCCCAACTAAACTAATCCCTTCTGCCTACTCAATGTCCATATCTCTCCATTTCTTGCACATTCATGTGCCTATCTAATAGCCTCTTGAACACCTCTATCATATTTGCCTCCACCACCACCCCTGGCAGCGCATTCCAGGCACCCACCGCTCTCTGTGTAAAAAAAACTTGCCCTGCACGTCTCCTCTGAACTTATCCCCTCTCACCTTAAATGCATACCCTCTGGTATTAGACATTTCAACCCTGGGAAAACACTCTGGCTGTCTATTCTATCCATGCCTCTCATAATCTTATAAATCTCTATCAGATCTCTCCTCAGCCTCTGCCATTCCAGAGAAAACAACCCAAGTTTGTCCAACCTCTCCTTATAGTACATGCCTTCTAATCCAGGCAGTATCTTGGTAAACCTCTTCTGCACACTCTCCAAAGCCTCCACATCCTTCCTGTAATAGGGTGACCAGAATTAAATGCAATACCAGTGCAGCCTAACTAGAGTTTTACAAAGTTGCAACATAAATTCCTGACCCTTGAACTCAATTCCTTGACTAATAATGGCAAGCATGCCATACGCCTTCTTTACCACCTTATCAACCTGCATATCCACGTTCATGGAGCTATGGACTTGGACCCCAAGGTCCCTCTGCACATCAACACTGTTAAGAGTCTTGCCATTAACAGTGTACTGTCCCTTTATATTTGATCTCCCAAAGTGCAACACTTCATATTTGGCCAGGTTAATCTCCATCTGCTATATCTCTGCCCATATCTGCAATTGATCTATATCCCGCCACCAATCTTCATATCATCTGCAAACATGCTAACCCACACGTCCAGGTTATTTACATACATCACAAACAGCAGAGGTTCCAGTATGGATCCCTGCGGAACACCACTAGCCACAGACCTCCAGCCAAAATATGTCCCATCGACCAGTACCCTCTGTCCTCTATGGGCAAGCCAATTCTGAATCCACATGGCCAATTCACCAGCCAATGTCCTGGAATGATCAAGGACAGAATCTATCTGTTTAGAATTACGAAACAATAGAGGTGCTATTACCCTGGGACATTGCATCTCCACTTTAACTGTTAAATTACACATTTGTCTACTAAGCTTTGGCTCCACTTTATCTGAGCCAAATCTCATCCCAATGAAGTTGTCCCTTCTTTAGATGACTTTTTTTTACATTGAATTGGTCAATCTCCTCTTCCAGAGATATTTTTAAACGTTATGTTGTGATCACTGTTTCCTAGATGGATCAGATAGGAGCAAGCTAAGCTTCTGAGGGAATTGATGGAGAAAACTTAAGAGTTCCTGACAAACATCTATAGATTCATGGATGGTGGCTGGAAATGTTGCAAATGTTATATCCTTGTTCAAAAAATGGTATAGGGATAAACCCAATGACTACATACCATTAAGCTTAATCTGGTGGGGGAGAACATTGTAGAAACAATAATCAGGAACTGTATTAAGAACCACTTGGACAAATGAGGATTGATTAGAAAAAGTTGGTATGGATTTGTCTATACCTTGAAGGTGTTTGTTAGAAATAACAAAGAGGGTTATTGAAGGAAAAATGGCATATATGGACTTCCAAATGGCATTTGATAAAGTACCACATAATATGATTTTCATCAAGATTGAAGCTCATGGAGTAAAAGAGGTTGGAAGAAAATTGGCTAAGTAACAGGAAACAGAGAGTAGAAATGACAGGTGGAGTATTTTTTGGACCAGAGGAAAGTATACTTTGGAGTTCCTCAGGAATTTGTACTAGGACCACTGCTTAATAATTAAGATTTGGAGTTGGGCATAGAAGGCACAATTTCCAAACTTACAGATATCACAAAATTTGAAATGCAGTGTGCTGTGACAAGGATAGTTATAGACTCTGACTCAAAGCTCCTTGAGCACCAAGCACTTACTGCAGATGTGTTTGTCTTGGATCAAACTGGCATCCAGGAGCTCCCACATGCTTCTGCCATCTTTAATGCAGTAATTAACTATTAAATTATTTTATATTACTTATTTTCCTTGTTATTTATATTTTAGTTTATTTACCATCAGTTCTGAATGATATTAAACACTAGGGATAGAGCAGATCTTAACTACTTACCGGATACTTGCCAAAAGCTAGCTTTTTACCACAACACCCAACATTCTAAATAAAGCTACATTCACCTTTACTGATAATTTATTAAGCAGAAATTTGTCACAAAAGAAAAGGAAATAGTCATCAGCTACCTGACCTGCATCAATGTCACACGTCGATACCAGTGTTGAGTTTCCCTAACACATCTACCTATTGTTGCTCTCTATCCTACCAAAACTCGCTCTCCAAGGACTGCTGTGCCTCACTGTTGAACATCAAAGCTGAAATCACCAGAATTCAGTTGCGTAGTAACTGATAATTGGACTTCCAATTATAATTATTGAATGGCTTTGTGAAAATCAGTATTTTTGCAGACTGAACAAAGTCAAGCCATCATTACTATTGGAGAAAAAATATATCACAGCCAAAGCTACAATAACTTATTATTTCAGGCATGCAAGACAAAAGTCTCATTTATCTAACTTCATAACTTAAATATAAAATAGATTCAAGAAATGAAAGACACATTTTGAAATTCAAGCCAATTGAAACTCTTATTTCAAGTGAATTGAAAGGGCAGACTTTAAAGTTTCACATTACTTTTCATCAGCATAACGTTTCTGAAACGCATGGCCTTGTATTCACATGGTGTACTAGAGATGCTGATTTATACAATGAAACAAAGCAAGGCTGACACTGACTGACACCCTACCCAGACAATAGTTGACTGATATTCCCAATACACCCACACAGGAGAGGGCTGACAGTGATTGGTGCCTGAAGCACCCAGTGGCATAACTGAAGAAAGGCTAGCAATAAACAGGCTTTAGTGCATTGTCTGCCCTTTGCACTCTCTTCCCAACATTCAGTTTCATTGAAATTGATCAGATAAAATTATTGAAGGGGTTTCTATAGATATCTAGTGCCTTTTTAACACTAATGGCCAAGGGCAATGCTACCCTATGGAATTCTATAGTGCATATCAACCCCAAATTTCACAGTAATCTTCTTGTGCCCCTCACCATTCCAAATCTTTTATGCAACCTTACATCCGATGAAATACATAGTGAGTTTTATTGCAAAATTATGAAACGTCATTAGTACTTCATATAGTGAATCTTGAGACACACCAGAACTGCATGACGTATATGCAATTATTTTTGCACAGAACAGTCTAGAGGATGGCAGCATGGATGTCATCAATTATTCCCCGCAAAATACAATAGATTTGGTCAGCATGTCATGCTACTGGCACCAGTATAAGTGATAACAGAAGAAGAAATTTTAAAAAAAGACTAAATCAATTTTAGTATGGATGAGTACTTGATAGTTGGCATTGACATGGTGGGCCAAAGAGTCTGTGTTTGTTCTGTATGACTTTATGACTCCAATGACTTATTATCTTATGATAATATGTGGATAGCAAGTTAGTTAATTTTGTAAACAATCCCAATGTTAATGTGGAAGTTGGCAGAGGCAAAATAGCTGAGGGAAAAACCGACCTTGGCAACTAATGATATTGTTATTCTTTTAATAACTTACTAAAGATGTCTTAGAAGAGGATTTTTCAGACCTCAATTGCCTATGTTGTGTTTTGGATTGAGTAGATCTATCTACTGCCAGTTAGGTAGCAGGTCATCTGGACACAGTAGGTGGTAAAATAGTAAGATCAGACTGATTGGTTCCAGTGCCAGGCAATTTTCATGTTTTTTTTATCTTCTTTGTTTTCAAACATAGAAACTTACATTCAGTGAATTTTGAAGCAAAGGTCATAAGTGCAGAAAATGCGTTGAGGAAAAATTAGGGGAAAAAATTAACATTGTGTTCAAATTCATGGCTATGATCTAACATACAGGTGAGGTAAACAGCATACTTCCAGCCAGACTTTGCACGTCTGAAACAAGTTCTTAGCCCCTTGCATATGCTAATCAGAATCTTCACAAGAGTTTCAGAACCCCACTCCCAAATTCAACATAAGCATACCTCACCTGAATAGCCTTACTAAACAGCCTAGTTGTACTGCAATATGGCAAGCAGGAAAATGACTTTAATGATACTTCATCTGTTTGGCATAAATGGAGACAAATAGAATGTTTTGCTGTTGACAGTTGAGTAAGTTTCATTTTAACAGAATAAGATGCTTTCATTGTTTCATAGTATAGAAGATTGTGCTTTTTTTAGTTATCTGTAATATTATTGAAGAAAAGAAAATTCATTACAAAGAATTTTGGTGCATTGACACCAAAACATCCACACATCTGTACTTCACAATTCTCAGCTCCAACTTGTTGGATGGTTGAAATTCTGCATTTGAACCTGAACTGGAAAATCATTTCCTTAAAGGAAAATACTTCATCCTGTGAGGTAATTATCCTGTAATTCACAGAAAATAACATTGAACAGGGGTTCCATTTAACTCTGGACTTCAGGATGCCAATTTACATACCGATTCCATAGTAATTTCTTGGTCTTGTGCTTGAATGTGTCACTCTGCTATTTAGGGGGAAAATGATAGATTGGAGGCAGATTCTCCTGTTAATCTAGAAAAAGGACATATTTTTGTTTGCAGAACAATAAACATTTATAACTATGCTAGTTCATTGCCACATCAATCTCACATTAACTGAGCTATGTGTCTCTCATTATAGCTTTATATCTGTTCTTTCCAGAAATTCATACTTGGTGACATACAGTGAAGACTCAAAATAGATTTGATTATATTTTGTTCCTTTCCTCCTTCCTAAGTTCAGTTCCATTGAAATCAAAGGATCTGAATTTTAGAAACAGAGCACAAGATGTGTTTTGCACATAAAATATAGGATGAATTTCAACCTTGCAATGTTCACTGCCTCAGATACTGTAACGTTTAACTTAATCTGTATAACTTAAATTTAACCTCGCTCTTCTCAGACTATTTGAACTTGTTTTCTGTAAGCAAACAGCCATACTACAGAGTAGATATTCATTTAATATTCCATTCAAAATTGTATAGTATGGCAGTTGAAATGGGGAATGTGTGGTGGTGTAGTGATGCCTATTGATGACTCTCCACTAAATCCCAGGGATATTCGCCACAATTTATATATCCCACTCCATGCCTCTGCTGGAGCCACTGCAGTTTGCTTTCCTATGTGTCAAATAATAATGCTAGGTGGAAGAAGAAATCAGCTCCCTGCCTGGCTCATTTCTCTTTTCTCTCACTTGTACTCCTCAGAATGGCAGTATTGAGATAACCTGACAGCCTCCAGTTCTCTTCTCCTCCACCTTCTGCTGAACCTTTGCTGTTACCTGTCTAGGTGTTTCAGTTTCTTTAAGGTCCATCACCTTTGCATCATGAAACAGCATCATTGTATTCCCTCTTTCACAATGCAGATTCACTCTTGTCAGCAGAAATTCCACCTGGAGTCCACTGTGCACAACCATAATTCCCTACCTTGGGAAAATGAATAGTGGTAATGGCATGAGCAGAAAGCTTATCCATCATTTGATGAGAGGGAACATTTTTGATTTGAAATTATTTTACATCATACCTTTTTAACATATCTTGTATGACTTTTTTTTCACTTTATATTCCAAGCTGGCCTATGGAGTTGTGACATTTCAGATCTAAAAGGCACAGTATTATTCAGCAAAGCATCAGTGTGAGCCTGGTGGATATTGGCATCTTTATCAGTCTTTGCCAATTTCAAGCTGGCAGTGATTTTTGAATTGCAGTAATGATAGGATACCTCTGTATCAGTTTATTGATATCGCAGTAAAGTAAATCAAGTGCTTAATTGAGAAGAATTTACACAATTGTTAGGTTGTTCATCTTGTGTAATGCTACCAAACTAAAGAAGGTTGTAACATTGGTAGTTAAGGGTGGGTTTAAAGTAACTTACATATGTCTTGTATTCTAGTGCAAATGGTTCTATTATTTTCTATAATTTTGATGAATTCATCCATCTTTATTTATTTTCATAAATCTATCGTCTATTTTGTTTATGAAGATATCAATATTTTTTTCAGAAAGTAAGTGACCATCAAATATTGTTGTATGAATCAGGAATTATAATTTATTTCACAAATGTCAACCAAGTTGTCAGAAATTCCATTGTAAATATTTTTATTCTCAGCTTTTTACTTTTTTATCAGCAAACTGAATTCTATAGCTGTATTCACTCTTCAAACAATAAAAGTGAAAATCTCTGAGTACTTGCAGAGAAATTTTACAAAATGCAAATGACAATTTAAGTAAAATTTCCTGCCATGTTAAGCAGGAAATCTGGTATCTTGTTACACCTGAGGCCCCTTTAAGCATTTATTTGCTCTCAAACTACTGAAACAATAACCTAGCATAAAGTGCAGGAAGGGAAAGGAATGAAAACAAATGCATACTGTGAAAATACATGTAGAATGTGAACGTTTTGACTTTATAGAGTCCATTCTCAGAATCTATTGTTGTATTACACTAAAATTTCCTGAACGATAGCCCAACATTTTTCTGATGGTGCCAGTAGCTTAATGTTGCTTTTGGTTTCTGTATTCTGGGCAGTTTTTTAAAAATCAAATGTTAATATTTTCTGTACATAAACATATACCAGACTTCTGTTTAGTCAATCATGCTTTGACTGATACTTCCATCATGAATCAAAGGGGAGAGCTCGACAATGGCATCATACTGATTTATCTCATTGATAAGCAGACCAGAAATGAGTTCAGCTGCATTTGTAATGGTTTAGTTTCTCAGATGAATGGAGATAAATGGAGTGTCAACTGCAGAGTGTCAATTGCATATATCCTACATGTTCTAGTAGTGATATATATTATAATCTGGATAATGTAACAATTAGAAAACGTAAACAGTGATGACAAAGTTAATTGTCGAAAAGTACTTTCTTCAGCTGCCTCAAGTCAAGCTATTTGAAATTACACTCAGTGTTTCATTCTTACCACAACTATAAATGCTGTACAATTGCAGTTTCCCAGAAATGCAGTTGTTTCATAACTGAGGTTTTTAGGGATCACTGATGAAGCTGCTCTGAAAGGTTAGTCATGTCACCAATCAACTGCATTAGCAGGGGAAGAAAAATTCAGGCCATATTTATTTTGGTTGTTGAGAATGATTGTTCCCTTTTTCACTTTACACTTAGCTGTCCCTTTCTTTCCTGTTCTTTGGATTTGTATACATTTCAGGCTCATGTGCACACTGGGGCAGATTTTAACTTTCGGTAAACTCAACATAGAGGATTAATCACTTATTATACACTCACCCCACGTTCCTTTTCACAAATCAATATCAATAAATTCATTGTTAACTTGATGCATCATATTGTCTCAGCTTGTAACTGTCTGCTCCGAGTCAAAAAGTAAAATATTCAAGCTCTACGTGAAGATTTGAACACAGCATCTACCCTGAGAGGGCACTTAGAAGGTTCTGCTGATAAGATTGATGAAAAAGTTGGGGGAGGAGGCTTGTGTGGAACATAAACACTGATGTAAATCAGTTGGGCTGTGTAGCCTGTTTCTATGCAGTACACTCCAAGCAATCTGTATGGATAAAAATATACAGTCAGACCATGATTCAACATTTTATAGAAGAATTAAAAATCCCAGGACACCATAAAGGGGCATAGACCTCAAATGCTGCACTTCTGTTCATCTTATTACCCCATGGTGTCCAGGAAATGAATGTGGCCCAGTCACAAGAGGGAGCTGTATCAGTGCTATTTGCCTACAACTTCAGCCCTGGTTAATAACATTAAATGTAGCACATTGTATTGTCTCTGAAATTCATCCTATTGACTTCATAGAGTTATACAGCATGGAAACAGGCCCTTCGGCCTAACTCGCTTATGCTGACCAAGCATAAGGAAATCACCAAATTTCGAGTAAAACCTCACATTGAATGAGTTGTCAGTTACTTTTATATATCTGGAATTTGTTAAAAGTAGTACTGAAAATTTAAAAATTCTGGGTGAATATTGATGGTGAAAATTATAGGCACATGTAAAAATATTATGAAGACACAAGTGACTGTAGATGCTGGAATCTGGAGCATAAAAACAAACTGCTGGAGGAACTCAGCGAGTCAAGTAGCATTTATGGAGGCAAAGGAATGGTCGACGTTTCAGTTCAGGACCCTACATAAGATAAGATTTCTTTATTAGTCACATGTACATCGAAATACACAGTGAAATACATCTTTTGCATAGAGTGGTCTGGGGGCAGCCCGCAAGTGTCACCACACTTCTGGTGCCAACATAGCATGCCCACAACCATGTGCCAACATAACATGCCCACAATACCCGTATGTCTTTGGAATGTGGGGGAGGAAACCCACGCAGACATGGGGAGAACATACAAACTCCTTACAGCGGCAGGAATTGAACCTGGGTCATTGGCGCTGTAATAGCGTTACGCTAACTGCTACAATAGTTTGATGGATGTAAGTCATCAGACCTGATGGACTTCAGGAAAGGGGGCGGTGTACATGCACCTGTCTACATCAACGGTGCTGAGGTTGAGAGCTTCAAGTTCCTAGGAGTGAACATCACCAGTAGCCTGTCCTTGTCAAATCACATAGATGCCACGGCCAAGAAAGCTCACCAGCGCCTCTACTTCCTCAGGAGGCTAAAGAAGTTCAGTTTGTCCCCTTTGACTCTCACCAACTTTTATTGATGTACCATAGAAAGCATCCTATCTGGATGCATCACGGCTTGGTATGGCAACTGCTCTGCCCAGGACTGCAAGAATCTGCAGAGAGCTATGGACACAGCCCAGCGCATCATGGACACTAGCCTCCCCTCCTTGGACTCTGCCTTTACCTCTCGTTGTCTTGGTGAAGCAGCCAGCATAATCAAAGACCCCACCCACCCGGGTCATTCTCTCTTCTCTCCTCTTCCTTCGGGTAGAAGATACAGGAGCCTGAGGGCACATACTACCAGACTTAAGGACAGCTTCTACCCCACTGTGGTAAGACTATTGAATGGTTCCCTTATACAATGAGATGGACTATGACCTCACGATCTACCTTGTTGTGACCTTGTACCTTATTGCACTGCACTTTCTCTGTAGCTGTGACACTTTGCTCTGTACTGTTATTGTTTTTACCTGTACTACATCAATGAACTCTGTACCAACCCAATGTAACTGCTCTGTGTAATGAATTGACCTGTACGATCAGTTTGCAAGACAAGTTTTTCACTGTACCTCGGTATAAGAGACAATAATAAACCAATACCAATAATAAATCCGGACTAAGTAATCAGGACTAATAAAATTATGTTCTAGCATATTAATATATCAACAATGAGTGAAATTGTTCTCTGATACTTTAGCAGAGGTGTTTAATCAGCGCACTTTTTTCAAAGTTTATTTTCAAAGGATAGCAAAAAGGACATTGTATTCTAGTTGAAAATTGTAGACGCATATGACAAAGCATAACTTCAATGCAAAGAAAGGCAAATAACCATAGCTTTATTTCTTCAATCAGCATCTTTTGTAGACTCAAAGATTGCTCCTTTGTAAATACGAAGGATGAGAAGAGTGTATTTCTTCAATGTATTTCCTCCTTTTACACTAAGCATTGGCAGAATTTTGTTTGATGTTTCTATAAAACCGTCAGTTAACAGATGGAAGCCTTCAAACTGAAAATTGCAATTAACAAAGTATCATTAAAACCCGAAAGAATCCCTTTGTTTGTGTTAATTTCATGTATCCAATGTATACAATCCTTCCTTTAACATCAGAATGCTAATAGGTCTCCACAAGTGAATACCATAAATAGAACTGTTTAGAGATTCCAAACCAACTGTTGCATATTTTTAAAAAGATCTTCAACTTTAGGGGAAAGAAACTATCATATAGAATTTCAAGAGTGCTCATTTCTCAATATTCACAGAGTACCGGCTGCATCCTTTGAGCTTAACTGATGATACTTAACATCCCAAAGTATTAGGTCTCTGGAATCATTTTAACAGAGTTAACATGACATAATATTCTCTGCAGTCCTTAATTACATAGGCCTCAGATAAAGACCAGGGACCAAATTGGTATCAAGGGAGCTGGATACAAGTCAGGCTCATAACTGAAGACATGACTGGGGACCATATCAGATTGTGCTGAAGATTATGGCTCTAGGAATTGTCTAACTTGGAACTTCAGACCTGCATATTTGGAAGTCGGGGCAAACAAGCTTGAAAATTGGGTCAGATGAAGAGGACCTGATTTTAATCAGCGGGTAAGACAAGGTGCAAGAGAGATTGATGAGGGAATGAGATCAAGAGTTTATAGAATCATAAAGTAATACAGCATGGAAATGGGCACTTTGGTCCAACTCGTCCATGCTGACCATGATACTATTCCCATTTGCCTGCAATCAGCCCATATCCCTCTAAACGACATTGTGGCAATCACCGAGTCATGGCTTTATGATAGATGTGATTGGGAACTGAATGTCCAGGGGTACACAGTGTATAGGAAGGATAGGCGGGTAGGCAGAGGGGGAGGTGTGGCCATGATGGTTAGTAGTGATATAAAATCAATAGAAAGGAAGGACATTGGGTCAGAGGAGGCGGAATCCTTATGGTGGAGCTAAGAAATAGCAAGGGTAAAAGGACAATAGTAGCAGTCATATATAGGCCCCCTAATAGCGGTCAGGAAGTGGACAATAATTTGCAGTTTGAGATAGAAAAAGCATGCCAGAGTGACAATGTGAAAGATAATTATGGGGGATTTTAACATGAAGGTGGACTGGGAAATCCAACAAGGCGGTAGAACTCAGGAGAGTGAGTTTGTGGAATGTCTAAGGGACGTTCTTCTGGAGCAACTTGTTGAAGAGCCCACCAGTGGATCGGCTGTTTTGGATTGGGTGCTGTGTAATGAACCGGAGGTGATTAGGGAACTAAAGGTAAAGGAACCACTGGGAACCAGTGATCACAATATGATTGAGTTCAGTTTCAAGTTTGAGAAGGAGAAGCTGATAAGTGGTGTATCGATATTTCAGTGGAACAAAGGAAATTACAATGGTATGAGAGAAGAGTTGGCCCAAATTGATTGGAAGAGTAAGCTAGCTGGAGGGATGGCGGAGGAGAAATGGAAGGAATTTCTACAGGAAATAAGGAAAATGCAGGATAGATATATTCTAAGAAAAAAGGTTTTGAATGGAAAAAAGGCACAAATGTGGATAACGAGAGAGGTGAAGGCTAAAATAAAAGCAAAAAGGGCGGCGTACAAAGAAGCAAAAATTAGTGGGAAAACAGAAGACTGGGAAGCTTTTAAAAACCTGCAGAGAGAAACTAAGAAGGTCATTAGGAAAGAGAAGATGAATTATGAAAGGAAGTTGGCGGCTAACATTCGAAAGGATACTAAGAGTTTTTTTAAATACATAAGGAGTAAAAGAGAGACACGGGTTGATATAGGACCAATTGATAAAGGTGCAGGAGGTATTGTAATGGACGATAGAGAGATGGCAGTGGAATTGAATGAATATTTTGCATCGGTCTTCACCGTGGAGGACATCAGCAATGTGCCAGTTAGTCAGGAGTCTCATGAAATGGAACTGAGTTCAGTTAAGATAACTAGGGAGAAGGAGCTAGGAAAACTAAATGGGCTAAAGACTGATAAGTCTCCCGGACCAGATGAGGTGCATCCCCGGGTTCTAAAGGAGGTGGCTTTAGAGATAGCGGAGGCATTGGCGATAATTTTCCAGGAATCAATAGATTCCAGCATGGTTCCGGAGGACTGGAGGGTCACAAATGTAGTTCCGTTGTATAAGAAAGGTGGGAGGCAGCATAAAGGAAATTACAGACCTATTAGTCTGACGTCAGTGGTGGGAAAATTATTGGAATCTATCCTCAAGGATGGGGTTACGGAATACCTAGAGGCGCAAGGCAAGATAGGTCCTAGCCAACATGGTTTTGTGAAGGGAAGATCATGCCTGACCAACCTATTGGAGTTTTTTGAAGAAATCACAGGTAGGGTGGATAAGGGAGAGGCGGTAGATGTGTATTTAGACTTTCAAAAGGCCTTCGATAAGGTGCCTCACAAGAGACTGATTAATAAGATGAGAGGTCATGGAATTATGGGTAGGATAGCAGAATGGGTGGAGCATTGGCTGGTTGGCAGAAAGCAAAGAGTAGAAATAAAAGGATCTCGTTCTGGTTGGTTACTGGTTACTAGTGGTGTGCCGCAGGGGTCGGTGTTGGGACCGCTCCTTTTTACCTTGTACATCAACGATTTGGATAATAGAATAAATGGTTTCGTGGCTAAGTTTGTGGATGACACCAAGATAGGTGGAGGAGTAGGGAGTATTGAGGAGATAGGAAGTTTGCAGAGGGACCTAGACAGTTTAGGAGAATGGGCAAGGAAATGGCAGATGAGATTCAGTGTTGAGAAATGTGCAGTTGTACACTTTGGAAGCAGAAATAAGCGGGCAGATTATTATCTAGAAGAAGAGAAAATTCAAAGTACGGAAGTACAAAGGGACTTGGGGGTACTCGTGCAGGATACCTTAAAGGTTAACCACCAGGTTGGATCGGTGGTAAAGAAAGCGAATGCTATGTTGGCATTCATTTCGAGACGTATAGTGTATAAAAGTAAGGAAGTGTTGATGAGGCTCTACGGGGCACTAGTGAGGCCTCATTTGGAATATTGTGCGCAGTTTTGGGCCCCACGTCTTAGGAAGGATGTGCTGACGTTGGAGACGGTTCAGCGGAGATTTACGAGGATGATTCCAGGAATGAAAGGGCTTACGTATGATGAGTGTTTGTCGGCTCTTGGACTGTACTCACTGGAGTACAGAAGAATGAGAGGGGACCTCATAGCGACATTTAAAATGTTGATAGGAAAGGACAGAGTAGATGTGGCTAGGCTGTTTCCCTTGGCAGGTGAGTCCAGGACCAGAGGGCACAATCTTAGAATTAGAGGGTACAGTTTCAAAACAGAGATGAGGAGAAATTTCTTCAGCCAGAGGGTGGTGAATTTGTGGAACTCCTTGCCACGTACAGCAGTGGAGGCCAGATCAGTGGGGGCGTTCAAGGAAGAGCTAGATAGATATCTAAATAGTCAGGGTATCAAGGGATATGGGGATAAGGCCGGAAATTGGGATTAGAATACATTGTTTTTTTTTCTCCCCATTCCCCATTTCTTTTTCCCTTTTCCTTGGAGCAGACTCGATGGGCCGAATGGCCTGCTTCTGCTCCCTTGTCTTGTGATCTTGTGAACCTTTCCTATTCATGTACCTGTCTAACTGTCTTTTAAATGGAGGTGTGAGGTTGGGGACAGAAATGGTGGAAAGATTAGTGATCTGTTCCTTTAGTATAGGATTAGTAGGAACACTCCTCCATATTCAGGCTAGTTAATAAGCATTCTGGTTGGTTATAACAGGCAGCAGCTAAGCACCTTTTGCATCAAAAAATTAAAGGTAGATTGGAAGAATCTGTTTTGTGTGAGTACTTTGCAACCATGTCTAGATGAACTTCTTGACCAATATGCAGAGTTATTTACAGATTCAAATACTGATATTAAGAAACACAATGTAATAAGCTAGATGCTAAGCCAATATACTTCAGGGCAGACTGCTAGCATTGAAGGCTCAAATAGAGGAAGACGAACAAATTCAAATGATACAAAATACTGGCCAAAACTACACAAAGTAAATGAGTGACACCCTCTTCTGTTCCCAAAATAACAAAACTATCCAGATTCGTGGGGTTATAAGACAACTGTCAATCAAGCTATGGACAAGGAACAACTACTTTGGAGACACAAGAGACTGCAGATGCTGGGACCTGGAGCAAAATACAAACTGCCATTGGAACTCTGGGTCAAGCGACATCTGTGGAAGTAAAGGGGTGAACAATTTACTTTGCTCAGGGCCTGTATGCTGAGCGGGCAGGGGTCAAGGTCTTACCAACTTGAACCTATCCCATATTTACGCACAATTAAATATTGATAAGGAAAGCCAACTCTATCTAACATTCAACACCCATAAAAGGCTTTATACATATACTAGGACACAAGAGGTTCTATAGATGTTGGAATCTGGAGCCACACACACAAGTCCTGATGAAGGGTCTTGACCCGAAACGTCGACTGTTTATTTTCCTCCATAGATGATGCCTGACCTGTGGAGTTCCTCCAGCATTTTGTGTGTGTTGTTATACATATACTAATCTGCTTTATAGTATTAAGTTATTACCCAAGCATTTCAAGTCATAATGGACGAGGCATTAAAAGGAGTGCACACTGTCTGTGTAACTAAGGCGGTGTTTTGATCGCAACTACTGCCGAAGAAGAGAATCTCCAAACACTTGAAGAGGTATTCAGAAGGCTCCATGCATATAATGTCATTCTCCGAGGAGCAAACACATCTTTGCGATTTAAGGGGTGTTTATTTGGGCCTTGTAGATGAAAACTGTCTACTATTGGTCAAAGAGAAGGCTAAGGCCATTGTTAAGGCTAGAAAGCTCGAGGATGTCACAGAATTGCTATGTTTTTTTTTAATGGCTTGGTATTATGTCAGTCTTGGGAGCAACACCAACAATGAAGTATAGTTAATAATTTTGAAGAGAAGTCCAGCAAATTGGTTAAATTTGTAAATGTTATTAAACAGGTTTCACTCAGTCTTTGCTTTAAAAAGAGGAAGGAATGTAGTAATTGCAAATGCATGTGATGTCATTTGTGAGATATATGATCACATGTGCATCATTGTGTGCTTATGTGCCGTCTATGAAGAACCATGAATATACCTGACACATCTTTAGAGTTCACTGTGTCTCCCATCTTATAAAAATAAGGGCCCACAAAAGTGCACATCTTGATCAAGAAGGTGGTCAATGATCTCAGGGCAGTAGAAGATTGGTCCCACTACTTTTGTGTCTTTTCAAAAAGAATGATGTCATTATAACACTGGACTATAAGTCTAGAACTTTGTTCTCAGGTCTTGTATCCACAACTTTCTGACCTAGAGATGTAGGTGCTGACAGTTGTACCTCAGCAGGCACTTCGCTCTGCGAATGTGCATACTCTTCCTACCCACCACCCTGGAGCCTTGAAAGAGTAAATATCATCAAAAAAGGAGCATTGTGGAAATCAGTGTCCAGGCTCAAAACTACTACTCAGCCTGGGTAGTTATTTTTTACTCACAGAAGCTGGAATTAATTGCTAATGGAAGAATTAACATTCAAAATTTAATTAAGGCTTTATCCGGCAGAAACGTACATCAAATGATGCTGAGTAAAATCATTAATGCTCAAATAAATGTGAAGATGGGTAAAAGTTGTTAATGTATGCAGAGTGCATAGAGTGACTATCACCCTATTGATTTTGCTTAGGGAAAAACATCAGTGTCTCTGACTGTGTCATTTGTGATTATTTATTTCTCTCAGTGAAATCTGGTGTTTGTGGATTTGTGCAAGAATTGGAAACACCATGATTCCAAGAATTTGCTACGATCTGGATACAATTAATTCTGAAGAGGTCTTAATATTTTTTTTCCGATTTCTAGATTTTCACAAATTGTAGAATAAGATAGCTAGTAGGATTTTTAAAAGTGGCATCCTTCTTGAAATGAGAGCTTGTGCATCCAGAAGACTCCACAGAACTAATACAATTGTATCAATTTTCACACAAATCACAAGAACACAAGAAACTAGGACCAAAAGTAAGCTGCCTGGTCGCTTAAGCCTGCCCTGCCTTTAAAAATGATCATGACTGATTTGTCCCACATGTCAACTCTTCTTTGGTGCTAGTTCTCCATTGCAAAAAATATTACCAAGCTCCTCCTTAAATACCTTCAATATTCTAGTCCCCACAACCCTCTAGGTTGGAAAATTCCAGAGATTCACCACCCTCTGCAATGAGTCAACACTGGAAGAAGCAGAAAGATGGGATATGTCATTGTCTTAATGAATGTGGTAGAACCAACAGAGTAAATAGAAAAGACTTTAGAGGCAACAGATCCACCCTACAGATTTTGCACAACCTGACTTAAGTTAATCCTGGCCTAAACCACAAACATCAGTATTCATAATATGGTTTGGTGGCATAAAATACTAAACACTCACCAGAGAGAGTAAATGAGGCCTTGGTTTATTATCTGGAGTGGAACTTAAACCAACATCTTTTGACCAGGAAATAAAAATATGAATACACTTTTTGTTTTGTTTTCCCACTAAGTTATTTGGATTTCATTAAAATTGTGAAATATGTGATGAACAGAATGACATATTTGGAAAGAATAAGAATTCATTTAAAGATCCTTTACTAATGTAGCACTTTTACTGGAACCATTTATTCTTCTTCTCTACAGAAAGAATATGGGATCTACTTATTAATTACATGAAATGGGACTACCAAAGTCATAAGCCCTCTGATCAACAGAACTCGCATCCTATCTCTTGCCTATTTTATAGCATGTAGTAAGGTTTCTGACTGTTTAGCATTTCAGACCTTAACATTCATGAATAACAGTACCATGAGCAGATCCCAGGCACTTAGAGTGGAAATACCACTTGCAATGTGAAATGCATATTTATATTCCATTATAAACAAAATATTACCCACCAGTCTGTGGTACATATTATGGAAAAAGACAAAGTTCAATTATATTCCAATCCCTTGAGCCACTACTATTTTGGAACTTATTTAATTGCAATTAAAGAAATTATTTGGGAAGATGACAGTTTATTTTTGAAGTGTAGCAACTTGTAACATATACAGACTTAGTCATTAGTTCGCACACAGCAATGACCTGTTACCCATCGGCAAGTTGTCTGTTTCTTCATGGTATTGGCTGTGGAAAGAAAGTCAACTAGAAAATTGGTATACACTTGACTGGACCTTGTGTCTCCTGGAAAAAGCAGTTCAGCAGCTCCCCGCTTCTACTGAAGTGACAATGTGGATTATGTTATAGCAGACCTTGAACCATGATCTTGTGATTCCAAAGTGAGAATGCTCCCCCAAAACCAAGATCATCTATATAAAAAAAGGAAGTACACAACTCAGCATAACAGCGTTTGGATTTATTGGAATTTGTTGTATAGTGTAACCATTAGGTTCATCTATGTTTCACTTGGTAATATTAGGTGAAAGCAAGGGGCGGCAGTGACTCTTGCCTTTATTGTTATGTTCCAGTAACTTATGGTGGTAATTTTTCTAGATTATGTAATTAATTGTTTAATTTAAATTCTCTGGTTGTCATGATGAGATTTGAATTTATGGCTTCAGATCAAGAGCCTTGGATTCTGAATACTAATAACATAACTACTGTGGTACAATATCCTCATGGTGATAACTGTCTTACATTTTTAATTGTTTGTTGAACAGAGTTAGGCACTCCTAAGGTTAGGTCTCCTCAGCCATACTGACAACATGGAGAAGTTGTAAAATGGGTGCCAAGATAAGATGGGGGTTCAACACCCAGCATCTATTGATCTTTATTATCAGATCCTTAGAATGCTTTTAGATACTGTCTGAAGTCTTGTCCCTCAGAGTTTCCTTGAAAATTCAACCATTCCCTCTTACTTAAATTGCTAAGCTAACGAAAGTACATCTTTATTGAGTTACCCTGGGTGTAGAAAGGCAATGTTTCCAACAGCTAGCTGTGCCTTCATCTAATGCCAAGCTAATACAACATTTTTTCTCTGGAGTTTTGATGGCTAATAAATTTCAAAAATATACACAGGAGGCACTGCCGGTTCTAAAGTGTAAGGATATTCAACTATGCTATGCTCTACAAACTGAATACTGTAAGTTCTAATAAATTTCACTCTGGATGTTGACTAATTTAATATGTAAGAATATTTAAGTTTCAGAACAGCACAGAATATAGCTTTCAATGCACAATGAATAATCAATTCACAATCCATTTTCAAAAATAAATAAATCATCTAAACCCATGAAGGCCAGTGGTTGTATTAATTTGTTTTTTGAATAAGATGTAGCAATTTCAATCAAAAGCCTCAACATTAAAAAAAATGAGACAGCTAATGAATACAGTAGCTATCTCAATACATGTCTATTTATTTCCATCAGCTTTAAGACTTCTGTCCACTTAACTCAGCTGATAGGCTGCTTACCTCTGTGTCAGGGAGTCATGGATTCTAACCAAAACTTCAAGTGGGTGTTGTAGTGTCTACAAGTTTTCTTTATTTTGCTGCAAGCAGAACTGATTAGATAGAGGTTGAGCTATAAACAGATATCCTTTATTGAGAGAGTAACACCCAACTAAACAGCAGAGTCTGGTACAACTATGTATCACAACCACACCACATGGAACACTCAGTTCTTAAATGTTTCCTTTCTCTTAGAGATACTAAAATTACCTATGATTTAGGCTAAGCTACAGTGTATGAAATGTTAATGACACATTAATTAGTCTTTAATATTCTAGAATGTTTTGGTAGAAAATATTTTCATTAAAACATTTTTTGCTTCATCATGATAAGTGGTCACACGTGAAATAATTACTTCGATCTATGGACTAATACGTAGTGTGTGCATTTGCTTTATTTAATCTTGACTCATTCAAATCCAATCATCTTTATAGTGCTGTTGCTGATCAACAGTATTCTGCTCCTCTTATTCCAGCTTTCTGAAGCTTCTTTTTTCATTTCTGGATGGCAACCTTCACAGTTGCTACTTCTAATCTTCAGAATTCCCAGTCTAAATCATTCTTCCTCTTCCTCTGTCTTTACTAATCTTCTCAGGGCACAATTTTAATGAAGATTTTCATCCACCCCCTGAATTTCTCCTTCACTCGTTAGCTGCTGCTTTACCAATCCTAACGCGAAAACCTTGGGTCATTTCAGTTCAACAGCAGTAGTAACACCTGTTTCCATTATTAGAGTTTCTTTAACATGAAAAAGACTCTCAAGGTGCAAAGCCACATAAGGAAGCATTAGAGTAAATTACCAACTACTTGGTCTAATAGACATGTAGAGGCTATGTTAAGGTGGAAAGAAAAGATTGAAAGGCAGAGAGGGTTAGGGAGGGAATTCCAGAGATTAGCATGTTGGTAGTTGAATGCACGTCCGCCAATCATGGAGTGATTACATTCAATGATTAACAAAAGGTCAGAACCGAGGGACCACAGGTATCTTAGAAGGTTGCTGAAGGAAGTTACTGGATGGTGGGGTCAATGAGACCATGCTGGGATTTAATCAAAGAGAATTTTAAAATTGAGGGATTGCTCAACCATGAGCCAGTGTTGATTATCAGGTACAGGGGTGATGATTCGGACAGCCAACTTTGGAATGATTTCAAATTTGGAGAAACTTTAATAAGGTAGATCACCCAAGTGAGCCTTGGAATAGGTAACATAAAAATGAATGAGGATTTCAGTCACAGATGAGACGAGGCAGTCATGCAATGTTAGAGAGTCGAAGCAGGAGATTTTAGTAATGTGGGGGATACTTGGTCCAAAGCAATCTTGGAGTTAGTGGTTAGGGAACTGGGTTTGTCACTTACATTAAAGAAGGCAAAGTCATACATACCATCCATACCAGTTAAGATTACCAGCATTCTAGATGCTGGGACCTTTTACTGATCATTGTGCTAATTCAAATTTCCCATTGGTGCTTGTTATTCCTTTCCCTGAAATGTAGCTATTTTTGAGGGTTTTTTTGTCTAGTATAAAGTTATTAGTATTAGGAGCCAAGTCAAAATCCCAAAGTATGCTAAATCAAACATTAGTCTGTCAGCACATAGCCACCTTAACCTCAATCATTTGTTGAGGGATTTCTCTTTCTCATCTGATCCCTGATCATTCTCCATCGTATGGGTGCTAAAATGGCACTGCATTGTGTCATTGAAAATTTATAACCAAAGTGCATAGTCTGGATTTGTTTTCCCTGGAGCGAAGGATGCTGAGAGATGACCTGAAAGAGGTATGTGAAATTGTAACAGGCATAGAAAGATTAGGTTGTTGGAATCTTTTTGCTGTGGTATGGTATCAAAAACAAGAGACCTGAGGTTTAATGTGAGAGGAAGGAGCTTTAAAGGAAACTTGAGAAGAATGTTTGGTTTTTACGCAGAGGGTAGTTGATATCTGGAACTCACTGCAAGAAGAGGTGGTGGAATCAGATACAATCACTATGTTAAATGGACATTTAGACAGGCACTTAAATCAGGAAGGCATAGAAGGACACGGTCCTAATTTGGGCAAATGGATTAGTGTAGATGGACAAAAAGGTCATGGGCAAAGGAGCCTGTTTCTGTGGTGCACAGGCAGAGAACAGGGGATAGGTTGAATGTGGATAAGGTTTATAAAGGTTGGCACAACATCGTGGGCCAAAGGGCCCATGCTGTGCTGTACTGTTCTATGTTCTATGTACAACTCAATGACTCTATGACTCTTTGGTCTGCATGGTTCTGCACTATTTCAGGTAGTACCCTGTCTATAAAATCATAGGACAGCTTTTCTAATCATTGTTAGGTAAGGTTCTGACCAATCTGGTGCTGGATCTTTTCCATTTCATTTTACCTAAATAGAAATAACAAATAAATAACAGCGTCACACAAAGTTCAAGTTGGTGGATTCTAAATAACACAAGCTGTGTGTTCACTCACTGCCTGCCTGTTGCAAGACCACAGCTAAATCAAATTCACTCATAGATTTTAATATGTTTTGACCACATCCCCAGGAATTACTCTGATCCAGCATTATATTACAAGCTGCCATATTATGAGTTCTTGGTGCAAACTGTCTGAGCAGCATGGTCCCCCTAAGAAAGGGTGGGTGGGTTTTAAAATATTAATCCCATCACGTGATAGAAAGGCAGAATGAAGCAGCTGCAAAAGCTGAGCCTGTGCTCTGCTCTGGGGAGAATCATCCAGCTTCTCAAACCTCAGCATGTTACAGCTCCAAAAGCAGATTTAATTTATTAGCCAAATTTACAGCAAATGGATTATTCCTGTCTTGGCAATAAACCTAATGTGAAACATGAACAATATGAATATGAGAACAGTTGGTAAATGCACAAAAGAAGCAATTTCCTCAGTATCAGTCTTTCGTTAAGCAAGCACAGCACTTACAACTGGAGTACTTTATCTTTTCTGTTCATAGAATTTCGAATGCATTAGGTAAGACTATTAAGGGCTCTTTACCACAAAAACATGGCTGCTGCAGCTTTATTTACCTTCATGGCTGTGTGCCTGCACCTTCTGCCATGTAATTTTATTTATTTTAGCTGGAAGGCAGAACTGCATGATGTTGACATCTTGAGGCAAAGGGAACAGACCCAAAGGATTTGAGGGTCCCACACATTTAGAGCAGGTTCAAATTAAAAAAGAGGTTTTGCACTTGTCAAAGGATGCTATTAAAATCTGCTTGCTTCACTGCCTTTGAGCACTGCAGAAATGAATCCATCATACTGCAGGGAATGTCTCTTATTTAATCATTTAATTTTAGCATATTGCACGTGCTTAGCAGTTAAAAATGAAAAAAAAAGCTAAATATCCCTAATGGGACTGAAGTAATCAGTTCCTGATATATAAAATCTTTAAAAAAAGATTGAATTGAACTATTTCACTGGTCAATTATAGAAATTGTGCTTCCTCATTACTAATATGCAAAGACATTTGATTTAAAATTGTTGAACAGTTCTCATGTACATTTGAAACAGGTATATGAGTACTACTGGTATGGTGCTTGCTCATATGAGGAAGCTAGAATGGAGGAAGCAAAGAGAAAAAAGAATCTCAAAAATGAAGAACCACTAATGCTACTGCATCCCTACATCTCTGTCACCTGTGTGAAATGAACTTGCAAGACCAGATTGGTCTAATCAACTATCTCTGTACACATCGTAACACTATAGGGAAGATGCCATGGTCTTACTCAAGAATGAGTGACACACAATAAACACTTAAAACAGAAGTTTACCATTCTGGAAACCCCAGGGTATGACATAGCAGCTCTAATACGTGAGAACCAGTGACCCAATTGAAGACTGGGGTTAACATCCCACGTCTGACCAGCTCCTTGGTTTGCTGTGGAAGCAGGTTACCTTTTTATGGAAAATCGGGGAACAAGTGACTGAAGTACATTTACTATATACTTAATATAAAATAAGTATCAGTAATGCTAACCGCACTAATATCAGATTGCAGCAACAATCTATTTGATTCAGTAATGTTCTTGAGGGCAGAGAATGTGTTGTCCTTACCTGGTCTGACTGACATATGACTGTAGTCCATCAGCAATGGGATTGACTCTTAATTGCCTTCAGTAATGACTAATAAGTTGTGCAGTTCAATTGCAGTTGAGGCTGAACTCATAAAATTGAATCATAGAAATGTTATAACATAGAAGGAAGCCATTTGGCCCATTTGTCTATGTTGGTTGAAAAATCTCCCCAGCCTAATCTTACCTTCCAGTACTGTGAGTTCTGGAGTGCAGAACTTCAGTCCAACAGCTGGGATATTATTTGATCCCATAGCCTTTTCTATATCCTGTGGTCTCAGTCTTTACTTGATGTTGTGTGGAGTGAATTGAATTGGCTGAAGAGAGGCTTCTGCAATGTTGGGAATCTCAGGAGGAAGCTAAAGTGAATCATCCACTTTGCACATCTGGCTGAACTTGGTTGTCAGTGCTTAAATCTTTTCTTAAGCGCTCGCATGAGGATTAAGGGAGTCTCCTCTTCCTATTTGCTGCTTAGTTGTCCACATTATTCATGACTTTGTGTGATGTTTTCTGCAGTGCCTTGGTGTGAGATTGCTTAGCTCTGTGTTGTTTTTTCCTGTTTGGCACTTAGTATTCCTGTAATGCAACTTCAATAGACCAGCACCTCATCATTTTTAGATTTGCCTGGTGCTGCTCTCAGCATGGCCTTCTGCATTCCTCATCGAAGCTTGGGTTTCTCCCTGGCTTGATAGCAATGGTAGATTGTAGGATGTGCTAAGCCATGAGGTTACAGATTTTGATGGTGTAAATTCGGCTGCTGATTGTCCACATAACCATGTTGATGCCCAGCTTTGAGCTACATGATCCGTTTTAAGCATCCCATTTAGCATCTTTATATCACATGGTGGAGGGTATCCTTGGAGTGAAGTGGACTTTATCTCCACAAGTACCATGCAGTGGTTACTTCTACCAATGCTATCATGGACAGATAGGTAGACTGGTGAGGATGAGGTCAAGTAGGTTTACCTCTTGTATTGGTTCACTCAGTACCTCTCAGGCCCTTCAGTCTGATGTGGCGCTACTAAGCCACTCTCAGTAATGGACATTGAATTCTTCCACCAGAGTACATTGTGTGTACTTGCTGCTTTCAGTGCTTCTTCCAGGTTTTGTTCAACATGAAGGAGCACTAATTCATCAGCTGAGGAGGATATAGCCCCACAGGATCAGTGTTGGAGGCCATACACAAATACAATTACAACCTAACCCAGGATTAAATCCCAAGGAATTTTGAGGGAGTATGTTTCTTCTCATCAGTATCAACATATCCCCCAATGTTGACAGAAGAATGAGAGGGGACCTCATAGAGACATTTAAAATGTTGAAAGGACTGGACAGAGTAGATGTGGTCAAGCTGTTTCCCTTGGTGGGTGAGTCCAGGACCAGAGGGCACAATCTTAGAATTAGAGGGTACAGGTTTAAAACAGAGATGAGGAGAAATTTCTTTAGCCAGAGGGTGGTTAATTTGTGGAATTCCTTGCCACGTACAGCAGTGGAGGCCAGATCATTGGAGGTGTTTAAGGAAGAGATAGATAGATATCTAAATAGTCAGGGTATCAAGGGATATGGGGATAAGGCCGGAAATTGGAGTTAGGTTTTTTTGCCCCCTGCCTCCCCCAATTTCTCATTTCTTTTTCTTTTTTCCCTTTTCTTTGGAGCAGACCCGATGGGCCGAATGGCCTACTTCTGCTCCCTTGTCTTGTGATCTTGTGATTTATTATATCTCCACACTCCTACTAATATTTAAAGCTTTCTGTTCTAATTCCCCTTAACAAAATTTAAAACCTTAAATTTCTCCTTACAAAGTTAAATTTCATATGATTTCCAACAGCCCTTTCCAAAGAGTTTACACTGAGCTGCCAATGTGGGGAAAAGAAACAATAATGCATTTAACCTTCCACTAGAGAGCAGCAGCAAATCAAGTCCAGCTTCATTACAGATTTTGTGAAATTCTTGATCTACTCATCGGCTTATATTATTTGAATGAAAGTAATGATAAGGTGAACTAAAAAAAATTGCTTTTTTGCAGAAAATTCATTCATTAATATTTTAAATGGGATAGTTCATTAGTTGAAATTTTGTACCCATAAGGTATCTGAAAAGAGAAAAAAAGGATCAATCAGGTGACTGTTCTAAATAGGTGATAGACAGGTAGGAGGGATCACAAGATGGAAATTCTACTGTGTGCCTAGTTCATATTTCCTATATTCAATTTTCCAACTGCATTCAATTACTCCCTTCCTCTGTCCACCTCATACCTAATAATGAATAAATTGGATGCACGTGTAGCGGCTGCTACCGCGATACGAAAGTAAGACACTAGTCAATGATCTGCAGAACAACACTGATTTATTTTCCCGCCTTGTGCGGGCCTTATAAGAGGAACCGTTCCCGCCCACCGAAAACAGAAATGACGTATGCGCTACGTCATCAAACTTTTCCCACATGCGGGTTCTCCCCGTCGCTCGGGGAAGACGAAGGCCCAGCGCCATCTTGGGCCTCACTGCTCCGACGACGCGCGACCCGACCGCCGAGCCGGTTCGCTTGCTCGGACAGTGAGTCGCTACACATGGATCAGTTGGACCTGTTTGTTCTATATAATTCTTTGTCTTACAACGGTATATTTTTGATCATACTAACTTCATGAAGTGAACACTCTTGAATCAATTACCAAATTCTTTGATGAAATATTCAGTTTAATTGCTCTCTAGGAATCAAAGTTTCTACGAAGTTTCTGGAACAAGTGAATATTTATGAAATATTTTAATTACAAAAGAAAATAATATGATTCCAATGGCAATTTCAAAACCATCTAAGATTTCCTTGACAGGAGAAGTTGGACTAACATTTATGAATACCTTCTTATGGAGAAGTGCATTCTTCAAAATAATTTTTGATACAGCTGCTCATTTTTAGCTGTTCTTTGCAAATGGGAATCATGGATTTTAATGCAACTTTTAGGGGGAAACATTTCAAATTATGGTACTTTAGGCAAGAGCAGACTTGATCATAAAGCATAAATTTTACTTGAGCTACCTTGGCATTTTCTGATTTTTCTTCAAAGTCTTCAAGAATAACGTGTGGTCATTCATGATTTCCTGATATCTATTTAACACCAAAATTCCTTTTGTGCCCCATGTTTTGTAAAAATGACTCTGTAATCATAAATCAGTTCAAAGTCAATCACAAAAGCTCAGTTGCTACCATGGAGTCATATCATGGCTTTGTGGAAATGCTTTTTCTTATTAGCAAATAAAATCAATGCATCATCTTTTGCTCCACAAAAGTAAATTCTCCACGAGGAAAAGGTCAGGTCGAGAATGAGGAGAACCTCCCAGAGCTCATCATGTGACTCAAGAAGTTCCCAAGGCCCACGTTCCCATGGCAACAAATGAACTTGTGAATATTATGCAGACGGGTTGCAGCATCGATTTATTCAAGGTTTGATCCAGCAGACAGGCATCATGCAGCTACGTTGATTGAACACCTATTGCTTCAGTAGCCAAGGCTGCTCCTTGCAGTTGAGGCTAGGTTTTACTCCTTTTACAAACAAAACAGAATAAGAGAATTTGCACTTCCCCCCACCCAATACAGGTGATGGGTGATTAAAATGAACATCTGCAAATTTGCATTTTCATATGCCGGTGATGCAAATTTAGTGTAAGAGTCTAACTTTCCATGCTCACATGTTGTTCCATATTCACAACGTTGTTCTTATAATCATTAAATCAGTTCTGCTAACGTGCTGCTGCTCGCTTTTTCAAGAAACAACTTAGTTAGTCCCATTCTTCTGCTGCTTTCCCTCAAACTCAGATTTTTTTCTCCTCCAGGTATTTATCACATTACAGGAAGTCCCCGACTTATGAATGCCTGACTTGCCCCCGATCCTACCACGGCGGCGATAAACCTTCTTTGGCCCAACCCCGGGCCAAGTGCGTATGTGCGGCTGGGGCCATGCGCGGCTGTGATCCCCAGCCCAAGTGAGCATGCGGGGCCGCGGTCCCCAGGCCAAGTGCGCGTGCGCGGACACTGTTCCGAGTTACTTACAAAATCGGGTTACGAACAGTCTCAAAAACAGAACCCCTTCGTAACCCGGGGACTTCCTGTAGTTTTGAAGGCTGCTATTGAACCCAGACCACTACTGGGAGATACCAAATCCTTATCACTTGTTGCATAGGAGGTCTTCCTTACTCTTTTTTTTGTCAATCTTCTTAAATCTGTGCTGTCTAGACATTGATTCTTCAGGCATCGGAAGTCATTTATCTTATTTACTCCATTCAAGTCCTTCATGGTTATAAACAAACACCCATTTGAATTCCGTAAGGAACACAGCCCCAAATTCTAACGCCTATAGAAGTGACTCTAATCTCTCATCCCTGTAACCTTACTGGTAGTTCTCCTTGTAATCTCTCTTTAGGCTGAATGCCCTTCTGAAGAAAGGGTGTCCAGAATTACGACAAATTGGAGTAAAGTATTATTTTATGCAGATTTAGCAGACCATCTTGCCTTTTGTATTCAATATTTATAAAGCTCAGCATCCCATATGCTTTGCTAACCTGTTTTGCCATCTTGAGTGATCAGCACCCTCTCATACTACTGCGAAGGGCAGGGCACCCTGGAATGGGTTCATCCCGAAAGAGGGGCCCGTGCTCTCTCTCATACTACTTTCCTTTGAAACTGTGCCATTGACATTCTATTGTCTCTTGCCATTTATTTTACCAAAATATATTGCCTCACACTTGATTAAAATCTTCTTTAGTGTTTACATCTTAATTCATTCATTGGACGAAGGCCTTATTTATTGAGTGAGGAAAGGACAACATTTATTGAGTGAGTTTTGCAAAAAGGCCTCATTTTGTTGGGGCAGCCTACATAAGGAGGCTGATAGATATGTACAATAAAATGCTTAGTGCATTGATAACCCTGCCTCAAAGCTTGTGTGCAAGGTCAAGGAACATGGAGAGGTCCGATACCAATCTTACATGGAGGTTTGCATAAATTTTAAAGCCCATTCTTTCCAGTATATACGTGATGGACCTTTCCATGTGGATGCAACCATCAAGTAGTGGCTGAAGACGGATGTCTCAGCTTCCATTGCAACATAGGGAGATACCTCCCAATGTCTGGGGTTGACAGTGGGAGGTCAGATTTTTGCCATTTAGCTCATGAGAGAAAGAAAGACCATATTGGTGAGGTAATTCCTTTTGCTGCAATAAAGTGATCCAAAGGTATGCCATGGAGTTTGCAAGAAACTATATAGGAAACAATTGAAATGCCAATAGGAAATGCCAGTGGCTGTACTTTGTTAGGAGTTTGCGAAGATTCGGTGTGTCACCAAAGATTCTTACAAATTTCTATAGATGTACGGTGGAGACCATTCTGACTGGTTACATCACAGCCTGGTATGGAGGCTCCAATGCACAGGATCGCAAGAGGCTGCAGAGGGTTGTAGACTCAGCCAGCTCCATCATGAGCACAACCCTACCCACCATTGAGGACAACTTTAAGGAGTTGAGTTACAGGGAAAAATTGAACAAGTTAGAACTTTATTCCTTGGAGCGCAGAAGAATGAGGGGAGATTTGGTAGAGGTTTATAAAATTATGAGGGGTATAGACAGAGTTAATGCGAGTAGGCTCTTTACACCTAGATTAGGAGAGATTATGAGAGGACATGGCTTTAGGGTGAAAGGGAAAAGGTTTAGGGGGAACATTAGGGGGAACTTTTTCACTCAAAGAGTGGTGGGAGTATGGAACGGGCTGCCATCTGACGTAGTAAATGCGGGCTCGCTCTTGAGTTTTAAGAATAAATTGGATAGATACATGGACGGGAGAGGTCTGGAGGGTTATGGACTGGGTGCAGGTAAATGGGACGAGCAGAGTAACGTTTTGGCACAGTCTGGATGGGCCGAATGGCCGGTTTTCTGTGCTGTGGTGTTCTATGGTTCTATGGTTCTAAAAGGCAGTGCCTCAAGAAGGCCGCATCCATCACTAGGGACCCTCACCATCCCGGACATGCCCTCTTCCTGTTACTACCATCGGGGAGGAGGTACAGGAGCCCAAGACCCACACTCAGTGATTTGGAAGCAGCTTCTTCTCCTCTGCCATCAAACTTCTGGATGATCCATGAACCCATGAACAAAACCTCATTATTCCTTTTTGTTTTGCACTATTTATTTATTTTTGTAATTTCTAGTAATTTTATGTCTTTGCACTGTACTGCTGCTGCAAAACAACAAATTTCATATCATCTAAGTCAGTGATAATAAATCTGATTCTGACTCTGGCAAGGAATGGAAAATTAAGCCAAATATGTAATATGTCAAGTGGTCTTAGCAACCAAGGGGTCATAATCTGTTGCCAGCTAGAGATTTCAGAAGAGTCTGTTTAGACATTCTTCAGAAAATCTGGTTGGAAGACAAGTAATGGGAGTACTAAAACAGCAGTTAGAATGCTAGATCTACGTTTGTCAGAGCAAACCTCTAGAGGAACTAAAGAACTGAATCCTTCCCAGGATAGATTTAATATATGATCTCTGCCAAATGTGTTTAACTTGAAAAAAAACAAATGATTCAGAGATTGCTAAAACAATACCACAGGATTGATGCTTGCCTTTTGAAATGCAGAACTACGGTCAAAAATTACTCTGGAACACCACAGAAAACCTAGTAAAGTTCAGTCAGTAAAAGGAGTCAGCAATGAGCCAATGAGTTGCCTGTCTGATCTACTGAGAGCTTAATGTATGCTTGCTTCAGATCATATTATCACTTTACAATCAGTACATTGTAAGGTTTGATTGTTAAGTAAAATTTTATTGGAAATTTTCTCATCAAAATGGTCTACTGTTAAATTTTTAGGAAATTCCAGTAAACAAACCACACCACATTTTTTTAAATGATGTTTTGTAATCCATATATCAAACTGCCTCGAGAACAATCCACGGTCCTTTCACGTAGGGGTTCATTTCCTCTGTATGTTGTTAATATTTAACACTGCAAACAGGAAAGCAATTTAAGGGAATCTTTCTGGCCTCACAGAAACTTGTCCCATGTTCCTATCCACGTATATAGTTCTTGAATGATTCCAATGAGTTGGATTAAGAAATCTGGTTGTGCCCATATGGCAGGTGTTAAGGGCCAAGAATTCAATAAAGTAGGTGAGAAACATGGTCTTATTCTCTGCCAGTAGTGAACCACCCTGTTCTGTGACCATCCAAACCACGTCAGAACTGTTCAAAATTTCACTGTGGGCCAAATGAATTCAGGAAAGCCTGGTCCGCATGCAGCCTGGTAGGCAGCCCCTCATAACACTGCCCCAGACTGCAAAGAACAGCAAGACTTTAAAATACACCTACGTGAATATGTAGCCTTTACCTGCTTCTGATGTGCAACACAAACTACAATGTTGGCCATTGTTCTTCCTGCTCCTCCACCACTCAAACTGCCATGTCTGCAAATGATGAACCTTCTCCTGAGAAAATTCTCTTGCAAAATTCCCTCCTCCTCCCAGTAAACCCTCTTGCTCTTGTCTTCATAGCTGCTACCCTATGTCCTCCAGTCTTGAAGTCATACCTGTCAGACCACCCATGACTGGAGTGAATCTGTTCTGAAGGAAGCCAAGACCAATTCAGCACCAGCTGAAAAAGTGTGCATGCCAGAAACCAACTGCAGCAGTCAGAAAATAGACAGAGAAATACCCACAAGCAGCAGGCTAACAGGAGGAATCAACAATTAACTCAAAGAATCCTGTAAATAGAGCTGCATACCTGGAAACCCTGTAGTGTACTCAATGCTTGTTACCACTATGAGTTTGGTGAGGGAGTATAATCGTGCAGTATGTCAGGTGTTGGGCTTTAAATACCCCCAACACACAGTTTGAATGCCTGCAGAGGAGCATAACCTTATCAGGCATGTGCTGTAGTACAGGTGTGAGCCCGTGTAAAATCCCTTACGGCAGGCTAGTCTGGAAGGTTAGATTGCATGGGATCCAGGGACAAATAGCGGATTGGATTCATTATTGGTTCAGTGGTAGGAAGTAGAGCTGATGGTTGCGGGTTGTTTCTCAGACTGGCCTGTGTCGGTGCTGGGACCTTTGTTGTTTGTAATTTATATAAGCGATTTGGATGTGAATGTACAAGGCATGGTTAGTAAGTTTGTGAATGACACTAAAATAGGTGGTGTTGTGGATAGTGTAGAAGGGCAGGCACGGTAGTGTAGCGGTTAGTGTAATGCTATTACAGAGCCAGCGACCCAGTTTCAATTCCCACCACCGTCTGTAAGGAGTTTGTATGTTCTCCCCATGTATCTGTGTGGGTTTCCTCCAGGAGCTCCGGTTTCCTCCCATATTCCAAAGACGTGGGGGTTAGGAAGTTGTGGGCATACTATGTTGGTGCCGGAAGCGTGGCGACACTTGCGGGCTGCCCCCAGAACACTCTATGCAAAAGATGTATTTCACTGTGTGTTTCAATGTACATGTGACTAATAAAGATATCTTATCTCATCTTAAGGTTATGAAGAAGTACAGGAGGATCTTGATCAGCTACATATATAGGCCAAGGATTGGCAAATGACTTTTAATCCAGATAAATGTGAGGTATTGCCCTTTAGGAGATCAAACCAGGGTAGGACTTATACAGTGAATGACAGGGCCCTAGAGAGTGTTATGGAACAGCGGGACCTAGAAGTGCAAGTGCATAGTTCACTGAAAGTGACATCATAGGTCAATAATGTGGTGAAGAAAGTGTTTGGCATGCTGGCCTTCATCAGTCAGGGCACTTAGTATAGGAGATGGGAAGTTATGTTCCAGTTATAAAAGATGTTGGTGAGGCCTCACTTGGAGTATTCCGTACAGTTTTGGTCACCCTGCTATAGATGTTATTGAACTGGAAAGAGTGCAGAAAAGATTTACCAGGATGTTGCATGGACTTGGGGACCTGAGTTACAAGAAGCAGTTGCGCAGACTAGGACTTTATTCCCTGGAGCGTAGGAAATTGAGGGATGACCTGATAGATGTATATAAGATCGTGAGAGGCATAGCCAGGTGAAAGCACGTAGTCTTTTTCCCAGGGAGGGGGTGCTAAAAACAAGAGGGCATGGGTTTAAGATCAGATGCGAGAGATTTAAAAGGGACATCAGGGGTAGCTTCTTCATGCAAAAGGTGGTGCGTATTTGGAATAAGTTGCCAGAAATAGTGGTTGAGGTGGGCACATTAGCAACATTTAAAAGCCATCTAGAAAAGTACATGGATAGGAGAGGCTTAGATGGCTATGGGCCAAACGCGGGCATATGGGACTAGCTCACTGAGCAAAACAGTCAGCATGGATGAGTTGGGCCAAAGGGCCTGTTTCCATGCTGTATGACTCTACGACTCTATGAGTCTATGAGCTTACACATCTCCTGCCATTTTGATAGCTTAGGTAACCAATTTACCCTAATAATACAGGTGTGGCACTGATGTATTGCTGCATCAATAAATCAAAATCAAATTTAGTTTGTCATTTCATTGTTTCTTCATTCTAAAATTATAGGTTTTATGCATACATTGCTAAATCAATGCATTGTATATCTAAATACAAATAATGTATAGAAATGATTATTGCTTTTCTGATGCTTTATATTTTACATTGGCAACCTCAGATGTTTCACTTACATTGGCTCAGGGTACTTAACTTTTTCAAATATCAATGTCATTTAGAAAGCAGTCCAATCATTCTTGTTTGTTTATCTCCAACAGAATCTGAAGCCCTGACCTTTCTGTATCACGAGTTATTCATGACCACGGTGCACCGGTTTAGGACTTGAGAGGTAAAGTTTAGAATTTAGCAGCGCATCTCCAAAATAACTAAGCACTTTTGAATGAATTTCATTCAATGACTTTTGGAATTGAATGTCATTAAGTTATTGAATGACTTTTGGAACCAGATAATTTTGTTCCAAAGAAGTTAGTAAAACTGTTTTTGTGTTGAAATCATTGGTAAGCATCAGACTTTAGTCCAATGCCTAAAAATTCATTCCTGATCTGAGAGCACTATATAGTTGCATAAGTATGATATACTCTATTAATGAAACTAATTGAAGTTTCATTAGTTTCATGAAGTTTCATGACTAGTCGAAGTCATTGGAATGGCAGAGTGTTGTACACTATAACTATATAATCCGTTTAGCTGTACTGATAGAAGAAAAATTCTAAGCATAAGTTTATTTCTAGAAGCAGTGAAGAAAAATAAAATTGATAGCTATATTTTAGGGGTGCTGTGAGGGCCCTTAAACCCCCAAAATGGTTGCCATGGTGCACATGAACATTTATGAGTGTGCATCTCATAAAACAGCATCTTTGTGAGAGAGTTCACATATGTGCATTGAATGCTAATAACATAGGCAGATTGCTGACTTAACACCAACACCTGTTTCGGAACTCTATGGAACATGTGTCAAGCATCTGAGAGGACACTCCACCAACATGGTGGTATGGTGGTATAGCAGTTAGTGCCACTGCCTCACACCTCCAGGGACTCAGGTTCAATCCTTACCTTGAGTGTTGTCTGTACAAAATTTGCACATTCTCCCTGTGACCACGTGGGTTTCTTCCAAGTGCTCCCGTGACATGCTGGTGGGTAAGTTGGTGTCTGTAAGTTACCCGAGTGCAGATTAATGGCAAAAAGAATTAAAGAAGAGTTGATGGTTATGTGTGAGATAGAATAAGTTGTGGCAGTGCAGGGAAATAAGGAGAAGGAGAATGAAATTAAAGGGTTTGTTCCCCAGGAGCTGGCATGGACCCCATGGGCCAAATGGCCTCTTATTGTGTCATAATAGGTATAAAATAAGAACCATCATTTAAAGAGATCATGAATTGATGTTCGTTGATTTCTTTTAATTGTTGCCACAATTCTGTGGATGTGTTAAACTGCAAAAGTTTACAGGGTTGGTATGTCAATTGCTGCAGGACTATTGCTGACTTCACAAGTTGTGTTTAGTTGATCTCACACATGGGTGCGTTAGAAGGCAATCTTCTTGTAATGCAGCATGCCTGGGAGAATAAACAAAGTGCATACCAAGCAGAACAGAGAACTGAAGGAGAGGGAGGAACAGGAAAAGGAGGAAGGCCCATTAGAAGGAGGCCATATCCACCCACTGGGGCTCAGTGAAATGCTCTCTTACCTGAACATAATATCAGCGATATAAGCAGAAAGCGCTGGAGATACACAGAAGGTCAGGCAGCATCTTTTTTTTGTTTTGTGGCGACTCACTGTCTAGTCGGGCGAACCGGCTCGGCAGTCGGGTCGCGCGGTGTCGGAGCGATGAGGCCCAAGATGGCGGCGGGCCTCGTCTTTCCGAGCGACGGGGAGAACCCGCGCGCGGGAAAGTCCTGATGACGTAGGACTTACGTCATTGCCAGTTTTCTTTGGGCGGGAGTTTACTCCCTTAAAGGGCCCGCGCAAGGCGGGAAAATAAACCAGTTCTGTTTGGCAACCCTCCGAGTAGAGTCTTTTTTTATTCCGCGGTAGCAACCGCTACATTGGTGACCCCGACGGTCCAAACGGCTTTTGGACCCGCGAAATGGACGACAGCGCAGCAGCCAACGCAGTGGCCCTCAAGCTGCCCACCTTTTGGACACTTCGGCCCAGCGTCTGGTTTGACCAGGCCGAAGCGCAATTCCACCTTCGGCAGATCACCTCCGACTCCACGAAGTACTACCATGTGGTTAGCTCTCTGGACCAGGAGACAGCCGCCCAGGTTGGAGACTTCATCCAGTCGCCTCCGGAGGAAGATAAGTACCCGGCTTTCAAAGACCTTTTGATCCGGACCTTCGGCCTCTCCCGTCATGAGTGCGCCACCCGCCTTCTTCATCTGGATGGCCTGGGGGACAGATCCCCATCCGCCCTAATGAATGAGATGCTGGCATTGGCCGAGGGACACAAGCCATGCCTGATGTTCGAACAGGCCTTCCTCGAACAGCTCCCCGATGACATCCACTTGTTGTTAGCTGACGCCGACTTCAGCAACCTCCGTGAGGTGGCCGCCCGGGCAGCTGTCCTGTGGAGGGCCAAGCGCGAGAGCGGTTCGTCTGTCAGTCAAATTACCAGGCCGCGAGCCCAACGCCCGCCTCGCCCGGCCCCAGCAACCGAGCAGCCACGCCCCAGGAACGCAGACGACGACACGGGTGACCAGCTGTGCTTCTACCATCAGAGGTGGGGTGCAGAGGCCCGTCGATGCCGTCCACCCTGCAAGTTTCAGGGAAACACCAGGGCCAGCCGCCGCTGATGGCTACAGCGGCTGGCCGCCGACAGAGCCTCCTCTTCGTTCAGGACAAGAAATCTGGACGGCGTTTCCTCGTTGATACTGGAGCGGAGGTCAGTATTTTGCCCCCGACAGGCCGCGACACTCGTGACAGGCCACCAGGTCCTCTACTCAATGCCGCCAACGGTACAACGATACGGTCTTTCAGCACCCGTACCCTTCAATTACACTTTGGCGGCAGCCGTTTTACCTGGACCTTTACCCTTGCCACCATTGCCCGACCACTCCTAGGAGCCGATTTCCTTCGGGCCCACAACCTGTTAGTCGACCTGCGAAGGAAGCAGTTAGTTCACTCTAGGACTTTCCGGACCTATCCCTTGGGAGAAATCAGCCCACCAGCCCCGCGCCTGGATTCCATTTCCCTTTCTGGCGACGATTTCGCCAAGCTCTTAGCCGAATTCCCATCGATTTTGGCACCTTCGTTTACAAAGTCTAGGCCCACACATGGGGTACGACACCACATCATTACCACAGGGCCACCCCTTCATGCCCGAGCACGGCGATTACCTCCAGACAAGCTCCGCCTGGCAAAGGAAGAGTTCCGTCACATGGAGGAGCTGGGGATTGTTCGCAGGTCAGACAGCCCCTGGGCCTCCCCCCTGCACATGGTCCCCAAAGCCACCGGAGGGTGGAGGCCCTGCGGCGACTACCGCAGGCTGAATGACGCCACCACCCCGGACCGCTATCCCATCCCTCACATCCAGGACTTCGCAGCGAACTTACACGGGGCCCGCATCTTTTCCAAGGTGGACCTCGTTAGGGGATACCACCAAATCCCGGTCCATCCGGATGACGTCCCCAAAACTGCGATTATCACCCCATTCGGCCTGTTCGAATTCCTTCGGATGCCGTTCGGCCTTAAGAACGCCGCGCAGACCTTCCAGCGGCTGATGGACGCGGTAGGCCGAGACCTGGACTTCGTGTTCATTTACTTGGACGACATACTGATCGCCAGCCGTAACCGCCAGGAACACCTTTCCCACCTCCGCCAGCTGTATTCCCGCCTCCGCGATTTCGGCCTCACGATTAACCCGTCCAAGTGCCAATTCGGACTTGACTCTATCGATTTCCTCGGCCACAAAATCACCAGCGACGGGGCAACACCCCTACCCGCCAAGGTGGATGCTATCCGCCATTTTGCCCGCCCCGACACAGTCAAAGGCCTACAGGAATTCCTTGGGATGGTCAACTTTTACCATCGTTTCATCCCTGCAGCAGCCCGTATCATGCGCCCTCTGTTCTCGCTGCTGGCTGGTAAGGGCAAGGACATCACCTGGACTGACGAGGCTGCGGCTGCTTTCGTTAAGGCCAAAGACGCCCTGGCAGACGCCACGATGCTGGTACACCCCAGGACTGACGTCCCGACTGCCCTCATGGTAGACGCGTCCAACACCGCGGTGGGTGGGGTACTGGAACAGCTACTCGAAGGCCGCTGGCAACCCTTGGCATTTTTCAGCAAACACCTTAGACCGCCCGAACTGAAGTACAGCGCTTTTGATCGGGAACTTTAGCGCTGTATCTGGCGGTCCGGCATTTCCGATACTTTCTAGAAGGCAGGCCTTTCACCGCTTTCACCGATCATAAGCCTCTGTCCTTTGCCTTCTCCAAAGTCTCCGATCCCTGGTCAGCTCGTCAGCAGAGACAATTATCTTACATTTCCGAGTTCACAACTGACGTCGAACATGTCTCCGGAAAGGATAATGTTGTTGCTGATGCACTTTCCAGACCAACCATCCACAACCTATCCTTGGGTGTCGACTACACGGCCCTGGCTGACGCACAGCAAGCCGACGACGAACTGCCCAGCTACAAAACCGCAGTCTCGGGTCTACAGCTCCGAGATTTCTTGGTTGGTCCAGGTCAGCGGACCCTACTTTGCGACGTTGCGACTGGTCAGCCCCGCCCTATAGTCCCTGCAGCCTGGCGGAGGCGCGTTTTTGACTCGGTACATGGGTTGGCGCACCCGTCCATCAGATCTACTGTCCGACTGGTCGCCAGCAAGTTTGTCTGGCATGGCCTGCGCAAACAGGTCAGTGAGTGGGCCCGGACTTGTCCGCACTGCCAGACGTCAAAAATCCAGCGACACACCAAGGTCCCACCACAGCAGTTCGAGCCTACCCGTAGGAGGTTCGACCACATACACGTCGACCTCGTGGGCTCTCTGCCGGTTTCAAGAGGAGCCCGGTACCTCCTTACCATCGTGGACCGGTTCACGAGGTGGCCTGAGGCAACCCCCCTGACTGACATCACAACTGATTCCTGCGCCCGAGCGCTGCTCACAACTTGGGTCTCACGTTTTGGCGTTCCGGCCCACATCACTTCAGACAGAGGCACCCAATTCACTTCCAGTCTCTGGGCTGCATTAGCGAATCTGCTAGGGACGCAGCTGCACACCACCACGGCCTACCATCCTCAATCAAACGGGTTGGTGGAACGTTTTCACCGCCATCTAAAATCGGCCTTGATGGCCCACCTGAAGGGTCCTAACTGGGTTGACGAGCTGCCTTGGGTCCTGCTCGGCATACGCACTGCCCCCAAAGAAGACCTCCGCACTTCGTCAGCTGAGCTTGTATACGGGGCGCCACTAGTTGTCCCCGGGGATTTCATACCTGCCCTTCGGGACCAAGGGGAACAACCCCCAGCAGTCCTACAAAGACTGCACGAGAAGCTTGGCGCCTTGGCCCCGATTCCCACCTCATGGCACGGTCAAGCCCCATCCTGCCAGCCCAAGGAACTACGGGACTGTAAGTTTGTTTTCATTCGCAGGGGCACACCTCGGGCGCCATTGCAACGACCATATGAGGGACCGTTCCGAGTCATACAGAATAACGGATCCACTTTTATTTTGGACATTGGAGGCAGGGAACAGGTTTTCATGGCGGACCGCCTCAAACCGGCCCATTTGGATCTGCAACAGCCTGTCGAAGTTGCCACGCCGCGACGCAGAGGCCGCCCCCCTAAGCGGCAGCTGGCACAGCCCACGGACCTTGGGGACTGTCTCGCCGGTTCTGGGGGGGGTTGTGTGGCGACTCACCGTCTAGTCGGGCGAACCGGCTCGGCAGTCGGGTCGCGCGGTGTCGGAGCGACGAGGCCCAAGATGGCGGCGGGCCTCGTCTTTCCGAGCGATGGGGAGAACCCGCGCGCGGGAAAGTCCTGATGACGTAGGACTTACGTCATTGCCGGTTTTCTTTGGGCGGGAGTTTTCTCCCTTAAAGGGCCCGCGCAAGGCGGGAAAATAAACCAGTTCTGTTTGGCAACCCTCCGAGTAGAGTCTTTTTTTATTCCGCGGTAGCAACCGCTACAGTTTTTATTCAACAATAAACTTTATTCATAATAAAAGACAAACTATATGCAATTATAAAACAGTGCAAGCCTTTACATTCTTGTACAGATCATTCGTTAACGTTACCTTTTTATATAAAAAACAGCACCGATGCCACACGTGTGGCTCCCTGGGGGCTACCCAGTCCCGTATTTACAATAGTTAAGGGGCTTTCTCGCCTGACTCCGCCCCTCCCTCTCCAGTGGCAGAAGAACCCTAAACTGTGGTCCTTCTGTGGAGTGAGAAACAGAGTTGACGTTTGAAGTCAATGTTTGAAGTCCAAATCCAGATTGGGCGACTACTTTGCAGAGCACCTCTTTTTACTCCACATGGGTGATCTTATTGTCTGTCACTTCAATTTTCCATCCCACTCCCACTCTGACCTCTCAGTCTATGGGCTCCAATGAAGCCTAACATAAGCTCAAGGAGCAGCATCTTGTCTTCTAGGGCTTTTCTCTTTGGAGAGAAGGAGGATGAGAGGTGACTTGATAGAGGTTGTACAAGATGACAAGGGGCATAGATCGAGTGGACAGTCAGAGACATTTTCCCTGGGCGAAACTGGCTAACACATGGGGGCATAATTTTAAGGTGATTGGAGGAAGGTATAAGGGGGATGTCAGAGGTAAGTTTTTTATGCAGAGAGTGGTAGGTGCGTGGAACTCACTGCCAGCAGAGGTTGTGGGGGCAGATACATTAGGGACATTTAAGAGGCTCTTAGATAACCAAATGAATGATAGAAAAATGGAGGGCTATGTGGGAGGGAAGGGTTAGATAGAGCAGGATAAAATGTTGGCACAACATCATGGGCTGAAGGGCCTGTACTGTGCTGTAGTGTTCTATGTTCTATATTCTGTCTCGGCACATTGCAGTCCTTGGGATTTAATACTGAATTCAACAATTTTAGATAACTAGCCTTTCCTGTTTGTGTTAGAACTGGCTAATTCTGAGTAGATTATCCACCTGCAACATTAATTCAGTCTTTCTCTCTCCACAGATGCTACTTGTTTGACGGGATATTTCCAGCATACTCATCTATTTCAGATTTCCAACAGTTCTGCATCGCGCAGTTCTAACATTGCTTTTTTCTCTCCACTGGCCTCCTTCATCCTCCTCTCCTTACACTCCTCTGGACAGAGCAACTATGGTTAACAAGTTCTATCACCCTCTCTTCAAAGGCACCAGCAGTATTTTTGTGTCAAGACCAACTTGATCCCTATCCTACCACAAACATTCTCTTCCGTCTCTCCACAACTTAAGACATAGATGTTTTCCAGTTCTGATGAAAGGTTATTGATCTGAAACACTAACTCTAATTCTCTCTCCACAGATGCTGCCTCATCTGGTGATTATCTACTGCATTTTCTGTTTTTATTTCAAATTTTCAACATCTGCAGCTATTTTGCATAACAACATCTAAGATATTTGTGCTTCAGTAAAGTTGTCCACTTTGAAGTCTGTCACTTCATACAGCATGAGTTTAACCCCAGAGCAGGGCAAGGACTACTTTGCCAGTGGGTATAAGATGATTAGGACAACAAACTTTTATATAACTGGTTCCTTCCAGGTTGCAGCCTTGTGATATCAGCATCATTGCACAGTTTGTGTCCACCATTGTGTACATCCAGTCGCTGACCCTCTGCTTTCAAAGAAAGCTAATTACATTTCAGATGAAGGGTCTTGACCCAAAACGTCGACTGTCCATTTATCTCCATAGATGCTGCCTGACCTGCTGAGTTTGTCTCCTAACTATATTTCATTCTCTGTTGTCAGAGACCACAGGGCAGAGAGAACTATGACTTCTCCAGCTCTCTGATCCCACGCCAACCAAACCCGGCATTTGATTTGAAAAGGATTCCAGCCCTCTAGATCAGATGGGAAAATATAACTAAGGTGAGTTATGTTTTTTTGCTTTTTACATTTTTAAAATAAAGTAACATTAGTGAAAATCAAATAACAGAACTCATTCTTATTTACATTATATATAGTAAAGTTTTAATTATTTTAGTGTAGTTATATTTTAATTAATTTTATATTTTTATTTATTGGAAATATTTAAAAATTGTTAAAAAGAGTCTCACAGCCCTAACAGAATTCAAGGGTCTCCCCGCTAGCCCTTCAACCTGTCAAAGGCTTTTTGAGTGTTCCATGACAGGGCCTTAGCAATCTGCCTTTGCAGCCTAGTTATTGTGAAGATCTTACTGCACCTTGGTGGATACATTCTTGTTACTGGGGAGGCTTGGGTGGTGGCAAATGGGGAGGTGGTGCCAGCTTGCTTGAACACCTGGGTGGCAGGCATAATCCAGTTTGGTTAGCCCATTCATTCTAAGCCATAGAATTCACACGTTACCCATCATCACTGGAAGATGTTTGTAGGGCGATCCTTCTTAGGCAGTCCCTTGGGATCAAGGATGACTTACTTCCATTTGTGAGTATTTAGGTGGCCTGAGGTGGACCTTAGTGATCCTCCCAAAACCTCCTTCTCCACATGAGGGCATGGGACTGAGACTCCCAAGAGTCACAATCTTTGAGAACATCCTTGAATCTTCTCCTCTGTTCACCTGCTAATCCTTTCCCATGGTAGAGCTTGGAACAGAGTGTCTGTTTCTGGGACCCGATTTCGAGCATGCAAATGATGGAGCCTGCCTAACAGAGCTGACTGAGAGTAATTAGGACCTTCAAAATTTGGGATGTTAGCTTGGGAGGGGGTGCTGATATTCATTTGCTTCTCCACCTGTGACTAACTCAGTTGAATATGGGCTAAATATGCTGGTGTTATCAGTGAAGCTCACATTCTGTGAATGAATAAATCTAAAAAATATACTTTTTTCCCTATTTTCCCTCTCCATCAATGACATTTTAAGGATCTTTCAACATGCTTTCTGTACCTTAATTCTATTTGGACTTCCACTATTTCAACATTTTCATTATTTAGAAAATACTCAGGTCTGTCTTTTCTTGTTAAGAGGATGATCAAACATTGTTGATAATAAAACCCACTTACTACAACTTAGCCTATTGCTTTGTAATGCTGATATTTCCACTGTTTACAATGCTACTTACCTTTTAGCGAATTGACATCAATTAATGCTTTAATCTTGATCAAATGCTATGGCTTGAACTCTAACTATACAGACCTTAATAATAACAGCAACTTATATGCTGCTTTACAGGGTTTCAATAAATGTTAACTGTTCATGCATTCAAGCAAATCTAACAATGTAATCACTATCCAACGGAGATATGATACACATTTATATTCAGAATATACTTCCCCTCTGCATACTTAGGATAATAAATGTGATTTTGAAAATCAGTTGGGGTTGGTCCAGCTGTCAGTCAAAGTATAGTTGCCCCTTCTTGAATGTGTAAGCTTTTGATTTTTATTCTCATGCTTACATACCCAAGCACAACAAAGCAATCAGTGAAGACATTATGGATTTAACTGCACAAGGAGAGGAAAAGTAAATTGTTTTTATTTCTATTAGTTCTTTTTCATCACAAGACAACGCAAATCAAAAAAAAAATCAAACCTGTAGTAGTTTTCATTGTGTCATTACAAACCCAGAATTTCATTTTGAAATCTTATGCAGTTCACAATACATCACAGCTGCCTAGAATCGGTCTCCTAACCAGATTACTGTGAAAATGAAGCGGCGAATAACTAAAATCTAATTTAAACGTGATGAAGTGCATTCTATTGCCAAGTAATTATTCTACCCTGGCTACTTTACACTGGGGACATAAAGTTATTTAGTAGTGGGCTGGATTAATGCCTCAAGCTCTGGTTAACATTCAGAGGGAATGCACAGCACGTACAGACTGCTTGGGTCCTTCGATGTCACTTCGACCCTTGTCCTGACTGCAGCCTCAGTGGAATTAATGAACAGGCTGCTGTGAGACTTGACTGTCAGAATGCAAACTGCCCATTTATATTCCCAGCTGAAAAGCAGGCAGCCACTATTATGACACCTTCCTTTTTTTCTGAGGCAATAAAAAACAGGAGTGTAACATTTTAATAGAGACAAAGAGGAAACTGACTCTAAATCCCTTGAGGTTCAATGCATCATTTATCACTCCCTCTGTGATAGAGAGCATGGAAAATAAGAAGTGAAGCCACACAAATTGCAATCACAATGTAGCCTCCTTTGTGGAATCAGAGTTTACAGGCCACACTTCCTCAACAATTCAGTATTTAGTATAAAACAGTTTAAGAATGTGGTCTGTTATATGTGACTGCTTGTCATGGAATTGAAAAGCTAAAAGGTCTCTACTCATCTTCATCAGCTGAACACCTCTGTAAATTCCTCCTGGGTGAATCAATTTGCCCAGAATATTAATTTAATCATGTTTTCAGCTCTAATACCACAATCACACTCTGAGATATGTTCTCAATGTTACTGCAGATGTAGTTCCAACAAACCAAAGCAAATTAAGTGGAACATAAAAAAATGGTATGAGATGGTTTGATTGCAGATAACATAAATTACACAATAAGGATAACTACTAACAAAGTTACAGAATTCTGTTAATTGATATTCCATCTGTTGAATCCCATCTGTTGAATAGAATGAGCTCCAGGATCACTTGGAGATAAAAAGAATTTGTTTTAACATGTAGAATCATGGAATTTCACAGCATGAAAGGAAATTATTCTCATTATGCCAGCTCTTTAAAAGATGTATCCATTTAGTACCAGTATATTAAAATATACATAGATTCAAGACTGGACAGTGGGGGTATTATGGAGATTGAGCAGGAAAGTGGAGCTCAGGTCAATAATCAGATCAGCCTTGAGGTTATTGAATGGTGGAGCAGGCTCAAAGGGCTCTACAGTGACTTCTGTTCCTATTTATGTTTAGTTCCCTGCCCTTCTCCCATAGCATGAAAATATTTCCTTTTCTAGTATGTCTGTGCCTTTTGAAAATTAATATTAACTCTGCTACAACATTTATTTCATCCTACACTGTATATAACAAGTTTCTGCATAAACACATTTCCCTTCATTTACCCTTTGGTTCTTATGCTTGTTTCTTCTAGTTAATGATCTACTCAACAATGGAAACAGTTTTTGCTTATTTACTCTATCAAAACTCTTAACATTTTTGTTCAGTTCAATGAAATATCCCTCTAACTTTCTCTGATCCAAGGAGAACAAACATGCTCAGTTCCCTTCCAAAGCCAATTCATCCTTCCCTAAAGTGATTTACTTCCCTGAAGTATAATTTCCTTACTTCTGCGTGCTTCTGTTTATAAAATGGATCCTCTATGCTGAATCATCTTGCCCAGCAATCTTCACCTAACATCTTGCCATTTAGAATTAAAATATAGCTAGTCTCATAATAGTAATCACAAAGATACAAGATTGTCATTACATACCAGTAGTGTCCTTCAGGGAAGGAAATCTGCTTTTTGATCTTTATGTAACTCTGGACCAATCAATGTGGTTGACTCTTAGCTGCCTTTTTGGTTCAGGGAAGATTAGGGATGGGTGATAAATGCCATGAATGAATAAACAAAAAGTCTATGTTGCCTCTCTTTACTCTCCCTCCCAAGAAGCATAACTTCACTCTGAATGAAATTGTTCCTGTTTATTTCACCTATCTGCTTATATCCTCCTGAAGTCTCCCTCTTCTTTACTACCACATTCCCAAGTTCAGTGTCATCTGTGAACTTTGAAACATTCCTCAATAGCCAAATCCAACTCAATAAAAAAGAATCAAATACTGTTCTAATGCTGACCCCTGTGGGACACAACTGTATACTACCCGCCAAACTGATAAACAACCACTCACAAGAGTCGGTGGACAAGGAAAGCATTCATTTTTTTGTAGTCCTTCTAAAAATGTTACACAACAGAATAGGATCTCTGCTCCTAAATTGTGCACTTAACATTATATCATTCGGAATAAAAAAATAATTAGCAATGGTAACCTTGAAACTCCTGTGGTGTAGAACATACAATATCCTTTAAGCCAATGTAGAGAATTATAGTACTTGGAGTTAGCTAGATGTTGTAGTATTGAGCATAATTAGTTACCACCATATAAATATTGAAATTAGATCACACCGCATCACTCCTTCATTAGGCAGGGTCATTGCTAAGATACAAATGATACAGCCAGCAATAAGATAGAAAATTGATTACGCATACCTGTTTCCCAGACCCAAAGTAGATGCAAAGCATACAGTCTACCAGAGGCATAGTCTATGGCCTGGAAGATTTTCTTTAGGCATCTCAGTCTCTCAATCTTTCCTTCCCTGTACGCTGCTCCATTTTGTCCCGTCCAAGGATATATTTGAAAGTCAAGTCTGGTGAAGACGTACGTGTGCTGCGCTTGATGTTTTGTGTATGATTTTTTTTATACATGAAGCTTTGCATTTTCTGTATTGCATTCTTTGAAGTTTATTTTGTTAATGGGAGTCTTGTGAATCCTTTGTATAAATGCTTGTGGATAACCACTCAGTTATGTGAATGGGAGCTTGTATCTGTGTAGGAGCTTGAATTTTGTGTCTTGGTAGCAGTTATCTTTGGATTACGTCAATGCAATGCAATTACAATTATTTTTTAAATTATAAATTTTATTTACGGCATGGTAACAGGCCCTTCCGGCCCAACGAGTCCGCGCCGCCCATTTTAAAGCCCCATATTAACCTACCCATACGTCTTTAGAACGTGGGGGGAAACTGGAGCACCTGGAGGAAACCCACACAGACACGGGAGAACGTATAAACTCCTTACAGACAGCGACAGGAATTGAACCCCGATCGCTGGCGCTGTAATAGTGTCGCGCTAACCGCTATACTACCGTGCCGCCCCAATCATGGAACTGGATTTGAAACCCTTCAAAATTATTGCATAACTGTTTCATTGTTTCTTTTGAATGTAAGACTCCTTTCTGAAAAGTGTTTGGTATGGTCTAAACACAGTACATAGAGAGTTATATTCCTGGAGCTTCACTGGTTAGGGGCCTGAATTCTATAATCTATGATCACTTCCTGAGATGCTTTATTCAAGAGTGGAGCTTCAGTGAAATTTGCTGTCATATAAATATCTACCAGGAATCTACGAACATTAGGAGCAGGAGTAGGCTGCTCGTTCTTTTGAGTCTGATCCATTATTCAATAAAATCACAAATAATCTCATTGCAAGCTCCAGTCCGCGTTCCCATTTACCCCCAATAATCTTTCATCCCCTTGCTTATCAAAAATCTACCTATGTCTTAAAAATATTCATTCGTGTAAGGAGATTTCATTATACCAAAATAGGTGATATTCCCAGATTTGAATACAGCACTTTTTATGTCAACAGTATGTCACCTTTAATTAAATGTGGTTTAATGCAGAAAATCAATGATAAGTTATAAAACATACTTACAAGGTCTCATAAAATTTGAGTGGATTTATCTACTTCGTACAGTTGTTAAAAATAAATCCTCTAACTCTTGTTGTGATCAAATTCTATGAATGCCAAGAGTAATTTGAAAATTTCCCCTTGTGACCACTCTTGAGAGACCCTCATTAATTGGACTTTGAAAAGCAAGTATTGACATATGGAGGGCATCAGATCAATACCCACCCAATCTTGCTCATATATATTTTCCTTAAACTAACTAGAGAGAAGCTGAAAGTTGGAACTCTGGTTGATGCCTGGCTTCCTAGCCCAAGAACACAGAGGCCTATTTTAGGCTTGAACTGCTATCTTAGATAACTCAGCAGAGAATGGTCATTATATCTGGTTTTCTTTTGGTCTGGTTTGCTGTGTTCATCCACAAAATGAACTCTTGACATCAAGAGAAGTCAAGGATGTTGGAATGACTGATATTTCATCTATCTAGATTTTTATGGTTTGGTAGGATATGAGGTGATGCTTTAACCATTGAGATAATTATGAGGATTGTTTTATATATCCATATTATTTTTAAAAGTTCTGTCCAAAATCAAGTACTCTTTACTATTATTGACTCTGACCTTTAAATCCAACACTAAAGTTTTGCTTCATCAATGGATTACAAGAAATAATAATTCACTGAGAAAGGTCAATTATTCAGACTTGCAGAATTGCAGAATTGCAGAATTGTTATTCTTCGCCAAATAGTCTGTCTGATAAAATACAAAAACTGCCATCATGGCACTGATCACTAGATCATGTTGCTGTGACCATGCAAAACCATTACTTCGTTGATATTAGATAAGATGGTATACTTCCATAAGAAAATGGAGTCATGTTGTCTCTTTAAAGCTTCATTCCATTATGAAAAGCATTACAGTAACAAATGTCCTTCATCTATTTAAAATGTTTCATTCCCTAATGGTGAATTTATTTAACTGAGTATATACCAAAGACAAAGGTCCTCTTTAACAGACTATCAATGCCCAGCTATACTTTGTCAGTGTTTACACAGTGAAATAGCAGGTCAGTTTCCAATATCAATGCCATCTGGTTTGGTTCTGATTGGACAGTAGCATGTGGCTGGATCACAACACTTAATATTATGGGATTATTTCTTTTTAAAAAAAGCCTTAAACAGACATCTGAACAGAACTGAGTCACCAAGTTTGGGATCAATATATATGCTAGGAATTTGCTGGTTACTTTTCAGTACATTTGTTGATAAATCAACATAAATTTAAGGAAGTATTAACTCCATCACTTGTGCTTGGTTCAACCCTAAATCAAATTAGGTGGAGAGAGGTGAAGGTCAGCTGGACGTTAAATAGGAGTTAAATATTCAGTTTACGCATTAACATGAAAGCTCATGTTTCATTTTTAGTTTTAATTATAATCACGATCACAATCTGTCGGTAATATATTGATGCCCTGGTTTTCCAGCTTTTATATATGCAGGCAATTGGTTGAATAGACTCTAGTCAAATAAATAGCAAACCCTATATAAATTATGTTTGCACTGAGCACATCCCATTGTTTATTTGAGCATTTAATCTTACTTCAGTGGAACCACTTTCAATAAGTCATGAGTAATTATTCCTAGTTTATTGTTGTGTGTCTTGGACTACATGCAAACAATGCAACAATAAAACTGGTTGATGAATATACATGAATTATGAAACTTCTGCAAATTCATTCAGTGAATTGCAGCAACATAATTCATAGTTTATAATCATTCTAATTTCTACCATCAATATGTGGCTTACAGAAAAGACACATTTTGAGTTAAATTCACACACATCAAATGCAGTTAGTTCTTTAATAATGAAGGTATCTTATTTTTTAACATGTTTACAATAATTCTTTGCCATCCCAATGTGTTAGGCAAATAGAAAGACCTATTGTCTCAAGGCTGAGTGACCTACCCCTGTTTCAGTGAAAGCATGATGCCACAGGAGGGGAAATGGTACTCAGAGAAAATGAGATTTAGTCAGCCTGAAGCAATGAATAGCGACATTACTAAAATGTATTTAAAGAAAATGCATCCTGCAGCTTTTGAAGGACAAGGCCTATTAGCTGAATAATGGAGGATTGATCGGCCATGGAAAATAAACCATTTAATCCCCTTGCATGTGCAATGTTTGTGGTTGGATTTGGCTGACATTGCCTGTTGGTGCAATCAACCTCTTCCCATTAATTATTTTTTCTCCAAACTGGAACTCAGATCAACTCTGCACTGAACCTCTCAGTGTCTATTGAAACATACTGGGCAAAATCAAGCTGACAATGGTGGTCCCAAACAAACACTGTCAGCCATTCATAGACCAGCTCATGTCATATTTGTGCACATGCTTCGTCATTCATGGAGTCAGCACCGAACTGGAGACCAACAGCAGTGCGCCATTTGCTTAGGAGAGGGATCAGATGCACTTTGCATCCATCCCTCAGCTTTACACCAGGGATGGTGGTAAACAGATGGCAAAGCTATTCAAATAAATGGGTTGTACCCTCCCCCCAACCCCCTCCCCCATGGAAAATCAAAAACAGAAATTGCAGCTGTTAGAAATCTGAAATAAAACAGAAAATGAGGGAAACACCTGGCAGGTCAGGCAGCATCTGAGGAAAGAGAAACAGAATTAATGTATCAGGTCTGAGAGTCTTCATCAGAATGAAGTGTTTTGGACCTGAAACAGTGAATCTGTTTTTCGTTCCACTGATGTCACCTGACCTGCTGAGGGTTTTCAGCATTTTCTATTTAAATGCAGGTGCTTGTAATTTCATTTTATTTTAATGTTTTAGTTATTTGATGAGGTTTAAGGTGTTTTAATTAAATTTACTATTTTTAACATTTTTAAATATTTTTAATTTTTAAGATAAGTTATTTATTTATTAGTCAAATATACATGGAAACACATAGTGAAATGCATTTTTTTGCATTACCGAGAATGTGCTGGGGGCAGCCCGCAAGTGTCACTGCTCTTCCAGCGCCAATATAGCATGCCCACAGCTCCTAACCTGTACGTCTTTGGAATGTGGGAGGAAACCGGAGCACCCGGAGAAAACCCACACAGACACACAGGGAGAATGTACAAACTCCTTACAGACGGCGGCGGGAATTGAACCCGGGTTGCTGACACTGTAATAGCGTTACACTAACCGCTACAGAATAGTTTTTAAGTGTCTCTATCGGAGAAGTATAATGGAAACCTTTGAAAGACACTTAATTGCCACTGGGAGTCATGTGGCAGCTCTCTAGTGTCAGAGGTGGGATCATGCAACCCTCTGCAGCTGGCAAAGGTACGTCATAAGTAGTACATCCAAGCAGCATGCCAGGTCCAGCACAATCCATTAGGCTTTATTCATACTGTAGTATTAAAGCAAGTACAAGTGTATTAAACTGGAGAAAATTTCACTTCAGCAACATTATATGTGAAAGCTTTTTTAGTGATCTGCACACTTCATTAACTGAGGCTATTTCCCTTTAAAATTAAAAGTCTCTTACATTTTTGGGCTTCTCAGCAATGGACAGATTTTAAGTTGTTTGGAAGAAAATATTAAACTAAATATAAGTCATGTCAGATGACTATGATATTTCAATATTGCTGCAATCACATTTCTTTAACTTTTAAAATTTTTATAAACATTTCAAGGTTCCTTCAACATTATAAGCTTTTTGTAATTTTATACTAGATAGGAGTAAAATAAAAATATTCCAAAAGCATCCAAACACACTGTGATAATATTCAATGCAATTAATTTTGCAAATCAGTGACTGTTTGATGTACACATACACAGTGGATATTTTGCACCCAGCAAGGTCTTGCATGCTAGCACCAGATTTCACTGGATAATTTGTGCTTGGTAATGTTAATCAAGGGAGAAATGCCGGCCAAAGGGGCAGGGTTCACTTGCAGATCTTCTTTAGTCTATTGCTTTCTATTTAAAAAAAATCCTTCCCAAGATTTTTTTTGTTAGGTGATCACTGATGTCATTGCAACCAAGGTCACAATTCCTTAGCAACGCAGACTTTAGAAAGAGGGACACAGCTGCCACTCCTGTGATGCCAGTGACTGAGGTAATTAAAACTAAAGGAAGAACAAGTGAGAGTGGGTATGTATCCAGTCTCTTTCTGCATAAAAAGAAACATGAAATATAATAAATTAAAATGTCATTTTCATCCTTTAAATAATTTAATTGGTCATCATAAAAAGCAAAATTCCTATTCACTTTGCCTTCATTATTCCTCAGCCAGAGAAAAATTTGTTGGTTCAATTAGAGAATATATGGGAATGAATGTAATGACTTAAGGCTGCCTATGAAGAAATTTGCATGATGAAATTTTGTTTCTGAGATTTGTGTGAGGGCATCAACACCATCCGCTTGTGCTCCCCCCAAACTACTTTTGTTCCATTAAAACTGAGCTCTATTAACTTCTATAAGTAAATTTCCAATCATGTATTTTGTATTTAATGCCCTGTATTGGGAATATGAATCAAGACATATATCCAAAAATTGGATCAAAATTACAGTGTAACAAAATTGCTGGTAACAGGTCTGTTATTGAATGTGCATGAGATTCCTCTACCTGCTATTTTGGCAATGATATTGGAAGCAATTTGGAACTGATGTGTCATTAGCGCCTCCCTCTTATGGGAGTCCTGAATCCTTTCCCTGAACTAACTTTATTAGGAAGGAGACAGTGAGATTCCTAGTATTTGCTAAGCAGCTCATCAAAGTGAGAGCAGGAAATCTGATGGTTATTTGGACAAGAACTGGAATTTGGTAGGAGAGGGAGAGAGTCATCCTGCTGGGATTTGGTTTGGGGGGAATATATACAATGATTTGCCTCTGTGACCAGGAAGAATATGTTGATGTCCAATGTTTAGTTTCCTTCCCTCACCAAACAACTTTACTTCATTGACTCTGGGCTAAAATATGTTGCATCAGGATTGCCACTCATGCTCCCTGCACAAATACACTAACTTGGCCCAAATGCAGAGGCCCATATTACTGCTGCATTGCATTCAAGTTTGGTGACAAGTTCCGAAAGATAACTGGACCATGGGTGTTGTACTGTCGAGGTCCTGTCCCAAAAGAAACCCCATCAAGCTCTTATAGTCTTGTAAGTCAGTCTTTTATAGTCAGTGTAAGCGCAAAATATTTTAAATTCATGGGAAGGATAAGTAAACCAATATCAACATCTCTCCTCGGCCAACACCTCCCAGCACTGAGGTCCTACTTATGACATTAACATGCCTAACACATGATCCCCGAAACAGACACTGTAAGAAAAAGATTCAAGGATGTGCTCAAAGCATCCGTGAAGAAATGTAGCATTGCCACTGATTCCTGGGAGTCTCTAGCCCATGACTGCTCAAAGTGGAGGAGCATTCGGGATGATAACGACAACCTCAAGGTCATGCATCGGGAGTACAAAGAAGCTCCACGTAAGCTTGTGAGGTGGAAGGAGTGCACCACCTCACAAACTATCCATCGCCCACCCCATCTGCCACTTCTTGCCCAGCTGTGGAAGAGTCTGCAGCTCCCGCAATGGCCTCATTAATCAACTCAGAACCCATAAAACCAGAGCAGAAGTAAGTCACCCACGATCCCGATGGAATACCTAAAAGAAGAAAGAGCCATTTAACGGGTTTATTTTACAGCTCTCTGACATACACAGACACGTGAAGACATTTTAAATTGAAATAAATCAGTAAAAAATTAAAAATTTAGCAATATATGAATGGTTAATTAAATGATTGTAAATATTTAAAACATTAAAACAAAATGATCAAAGGAAAAAAATATGCTTTCCCTTTTCCTAATCTGAAACCTAGAATCCCCATCAAAATCAATGGGATCGTGCATCCTGCACTGAATCAGACCTGATGCAGGACCCAAGTGGTGATCTCCCCACTCTGATGCTGGTGAATTCCAGCAAGACTGGCTCTTACCATTGGATCCATTTAGAGTCTCATGACAGAATGTAGTGACAGATTCAGTTCCATGCAATCCCATCCAAAAATCTCCCATCCCACAATACAGCTTTGTCAGTACATCCTGGAATTACAGTAAGGGCAGAGCTAACAACTTAGATGTTGAAATGCCGGCCATTCTGTTTGGGACATATATTTGGATCAGTACAATTACACCCACTGAGTTTATACCAGTTAGATCACATTACAGTTAATCAGCCTCACTTATTCCTCATTTTGATTTACAAAATTCTAATTATTATGTCTCACTTTCTAAATCATTACTATACAAGCAGAAATAGAAGATCCTCAAAATTGACCATTTGACCTTCTCTATTTCTTGCATCTCTGACAGGTCCTTCCAAATACTTGCAGTTGTTTATGCTTTCATCTGCATTACCTGGAAATTGCCCTCCAAGCCACATACCATCTTAACTTCATCTGGACCAGATGAAGGGTCTTGACTTGAAACATCAACTGTCCATTCCCCTCTATAGATGCTGCCTGACCTGCTGAGTTCCCTCAGCACTTTGTATGTTGCTCCAGATTCCAGCATCTGCAGTCTCTTGTGTCTCCTGACTACATGTAGTTCAGGAAGAGTACTTTCTCTCTTGACTTCCTGAATATTTCCTTTCTTATTGCCTGTATAGATTTCTTTCTATTATCTTGGGTTTGAAATTTATCCTCTTTATTGACTTCCACTGAATTCAAGTGCTTCACTGCATAGTTCATAAAACAGAGGATGCATTTCTACCCTACTGTATTTCTCATTCGTGTGTTTGTCGTCATCATCCCTGCATGTTGCAGTTAAAAGCTACACTTTTGCTCCTTCTTGCCCCTCTAACAATCTATCCCCAACCATCTTCATCACCTGCTTCCTCATTGTCGTAAATTTTTCCTTTTCTAAACTGTCAAGAAAAAAGTGGTGTGGCTGGAGAAGAAGGAAATCGTCTAGCACCCTGAAGTTGGAAGGTTGAGACATTTTACAGGAGGAATTATTAGTCAAACCCTGGTGTAAGATTCCCAGTAGGTTTGGCCAAAAATACCACTGCTATTGGAATGGTTTGTGCAATTCAGCATCATAGTCACTTTCTGACCTACAGAAATGCACAATAACATTTTTCCCTGATCATTCTTTCTCTCAATCTCTTCTGCCTTCCACTTACTTACACTGCTGTAGATTTCATTATTTCCCTTAATTTCCTTTTATTACAAAAAATGCAAAATCAGCACTTGGTCTGTGACCCTGTCATCCTATATCAATCCATGTCCTCATAAATGTTTCTCCTCATTTTGCATTATCACCCATGACTCTCTAATCTTTGTCATACACATAAGGATTTATATTATCATTGCTACACATTTGTGGTCATTTTTCATGGCATTTAGAGCCTGGGTATGTCTGCTTATGACAATAAGCTTGAACTTTTTGCACATGATTTTACTTCCCCTCTTTGAGGCAGATCTCCAACATCACCATCTTTCCTGCTCACTCTTCCTTTGTAGCCTGCTCTCACACTTCAAGCTCACATCTGCAATTGAGATCACTTTTATTATACCTGTTCCTTCTATTAAGAATTTTTCAGTAGTTTTTCTGATTGGACACCAAAGTTTTGAGATAAGATCAACAGAGTCCTAATGACATGTCCGTGAATTATGATCTTTTACTGAAATGGTTGTGACTGGAGAACCATCAAAGAAATTCCCAAATAAACCCAAGTGAGAGATTTGTATACAAAGCATTTCAAAACCCATGCACAATGCAGATTCTTGTAATAATCTGACTGGCAACATCTCAGATTGTCAAAGAAAGTTGTTGTCCTGAAGAAAGAGAGGCTGCTATTTTTTATTATTTCCCATCCAGGACTCAGCATGCATCAACTGTAAATCTTGCATGATTTGTACAGCCCACTGGTATATTGAGACCTTGTCAATTACCTGCTTTGGATATGGCAATTTCCAAATTGGATTTCCCAGTGTCTGGATAGAAACAATAATAAGTCAAGGGTTAGGATTGACAATTTTCTTTGATGTAAAAATTTCCTGTGTGAAATTGTGTTCTGCTTTACTTTAAAGTTCCATATAAAGAAAGGAAAGCAAGATCTGCTAATACATGTTTTGTCACAGCCTGGTGACAGTGTTGTTCTCTGAATAGAAGTCATTCTAGTTGGCACATATGACGCATCCAGCACCGTGAAGAGATTAATTTTCACCTGTGCCTAATTTTGCTTATTTCACTGTTACAATTTATACTCCATATAGAAGTGTGATATTCAAATATGTTTGAACACAGAAGTAGCTAGCAATTATTAAAGTGAATGCTAATTCGTAAATCTACAATACAAGTGAATATACTAATTTAAAAATATGTATCCTTTGATTTTTTTAAATGAGCACGATAATGCTCAAACAATTTACTGTCTACATTTCCCCCATAGTAACTGTTGAGGTAAACAACTTCTTTCTCATTGAGTTGTGCTTTCCACTAACTTAGCTGCCCTTCCACTTTGTGAAGACTTTCTTGTCAATGCTCAGAATTCTGGTAATGTGATGCTTCTGCATATTCAAATCTGGATATCTTGTGACATCATAATTATTTAAATATTAGGGGTTAACTTTTCAAAATTAGCTAAACCTTTTGTCTACACGTTTTTTGGGGGGGATTTGGGTGCCTTTGACAAGACTTGCATTCACTGCCTATTCCTAATTGCCTTTGATGAGGGGATGATAAGCCAGCTTCTTGAACCAGTGCAGCCTTTCTAGTGAAACTGCTCCCGCGGCGCTAGTGGATAGGGATTTCCAGGATTTAGACCCAGCAACAGTGAAGGAACGGTGATACAATTCCAAGAGAGGATGATGTGCCACTTGGAGGGGAACATGCAAGTGGTGGTGTTCCCATGCACAACTGCTTTGTCCTTTTTGGTGTTTTGTTGATTTTAAAAATAAACTCTATTCATAATAATAAAAATATATACAAAGGAAGAACACAGTGCAAAATACAAAAGCTTAACATTCGTGGTTGTTACATTCAGTAGTGTAAAACTTAAGGAGAAAAAAAACACACATAGCACCATTGCCACTTATGTGGTTCCCTGAGGTGATACCCTTTTCATTATTTGAGGGGCTTCCCCACTCTACTCAGCCCCTCCATGTGCGGTATTGGAAGGGGCCTAGACTGTGGTCCTTCCCCACAGAGCCTTAACATTGGACTGTGCCAGTCAGCAGCATTCCCTTATGGACATCTCGCTGTGCTGGACGACCAACAAGTCTCAGGCAGACCAAAGGGTGTCCTTCACCGAGTTGGTGACCTTCCAGCAGCACTTGATGTTTGTCTTGGTGTGTGTCTCCAGGAACAGCCCGTAGATCAGGGAGTCCTCTGTCACGCAGCTGCTGGGAATGAACCAGGACACGGACCCTTGCATCCTTCTCCACACCTTCTTAGCAAATCCACAGTCTACAAAGAGGTGGGTGACCATCTCTTCCCCACCGCAGCCGTCCCGAGGACAGCATACATTGGGGATGATATGTCATCTGTAGAGGAAAGCTCTGACTGGGAAGGCACCTCTCACCACCAGCCAAGCAAGGTCTTTGTGCTTGTTGGTCAGATCCGGTGGTGAGGCATACTACAATATGGTTTGGACCGTTTGCTCCATGAACAAACCCACAGAATCCATAGTGTCTCTGTCCTGCAGTGTCTGAAGTACATTCCGTGCTGACCACTGTCTTGTGGACTTGTGGTGAAAGCTATTTACTTGGAAGAACTCTTCCACAAAGGACAGGTGTTGCAACAACATCAAGCTGATTGGGGTGTTGTGCGGTAGAAGGGCCAGGCCTATCTTCCGCAGCACTAGGGATAGGTAGAACCTCAGCACACAGTGACACTTGGTGCCCACGTACTTGGGGTCCACACATCAACTGATACAGCCACACATGAAGGTGGTCATCAGGATGAGGGCAACATTGGGTACACTTTTGCCCCCATTCTCAGGGGACTGATACAGTATGACCCGTCAGACTCACTCCATCTTGGACCTCCAGATAAACTGGAAGACATCTCGGGTGATTGCTGAAACAGAGGAGCAAGGAACAAACCACACCTGCGCCAAGTACAGCAAGCCTGAGAGCACAGAGCACCTGAGGACCAAGTTCTTCCCAGTTATTGTTAGAGAACGCAATTTCCACAAATCCAGTTTTTGTTTTACCTTCCCAATCCACTCCAGCCAATTCTTGTTACACACCTCAGCCCCTCTGAACCAGATCCCCAGCACCTTCAGATAGTCAGACCTGACGGTGAAGGGGATGTTGGATTGGTGGGGCCAGTTTCCGAAGAGCACGGCCTCGCTCTTCCTGTCGTTGACTCTGGCCCCCGATTCCAACTCGAACTGGTTGCAGGTGCTGATCAATCTGCGAACTGACTGTGGATCCAAGCAGAAGATGGTGACATCGTCCATATACAGGGAGGTTTTGACTTCTGTCTCGCCACTGCCTGGCAATGTCACCCCTCTTATGCTCTCGTCCTTTCTGATGGATTCGGCGAAGGGTTCTATGCCTCACACAAACAAGACAGGGGAGAGTGGACAACCCTGCCTGACTCCAGACTTGATGGGGAAACTATCTGTCTCTCACCCATTGATTTGGACTGTGCTACGGATATCTGTGTAGAGCATTTGGATCCAATTTCTGATTCCCTCTCTGAAACCCATTTTGGAGAGCACGTCCAGCATGTACTTGTGTGATATCCTGTCGAAGGCCTACTCCTGGTCCAAGCTGACCAGGCAGGCATCCACCCTTCTGTCCTGCACAGAGGCGATAATATCCCTGAGCAGCACAAGGCTGTCAGAGATTTTCCTGCCTGGTACAGCACAGGTTTAGTCCGGATGATCACCTGTCACAGAGCAGACTTGACCAGGTTGGGGATGGCCTTGGACAGGATCTTATAGTCCACATTCAGCAGTGAGATGGGTCTCCAGTTCCTGATGTCCTCCTTCTCCCCTTTCTGCTTGTCAATGAGGGTAATAATGCCTTTCTTCATGGAGTCGGACATTCTGCCAGCCAGAAGCACTTCCAGCAGGTCCGGGCCCATCCAATCCCACAGAGCCGAGTACAACTCTTCCGGTAAGCCGTCACTTCTGGGAGTTTTATTCATGCCAAGGGAATGGATAAAGCCAATCAGATCCTCCAGAGACAGTGACTGATTCAGACCCTCCAGCTTGCTGTCATCTAAGACCTCTGTGATGGAGGACAGGAAGTTTTGGGAGGCTGTGCTGTCTGTGGTATTACTGCCATACAGACTGGCATAGAAGGATCTGCAGATCCTCAGTATCTCTGTCTGTGAGGATGTTACTGAGCCATCCTTAAGGCTATAGATCTCAGAGCTCCCCCATGAACCTTTCGGAAGAAGAAGCGTGAGCATGTCTCATCCTGTTCCACAAAGCGGACTCTGGATCTGAAGATGACCTTTGATGGTTGGAGGCAAAGAGAGCAGCTTGCCGGCTCTTCACCTCTCAGAGTTCCTCTCTCACATCCACCCCCTTCCACTGTGGAAGGAGAAGTTGCTGCAAGTCTATCTGGAGTTGGTGCAGTTCCCGCTGACTCTTTCTTGCTTTCTGAACATCTTTGAGGATGAAGAACTTCTTGATGTTCTCCTTGGTTGCCTCTCACCAGTGAATCAGGGAGTCAAAGGGGGGCTTCACTGTTCTCCAACCTGCATAATCCCTCTTTAGTTCCTTGATGTTCTCTGGGGTCAGCAGCTTGATATTCAACTTCCACGTCTCCCTGCCTGCCTTCAGGTCCTCCTGTAGGTGACAGGAGGCTCCAAGGAGGCAGTGGTCAGAGAAGAACACCGGTGTGACATCGGTCGATCTGACTATGGCTGCCTTTGATGTGAAGAGGAAGTCTATCCGGGACTGTACTGAGATGTCTGTTCCGGTCCAAGTGTATTGTGGCTGTGCTCCTCCCGCAGGGGTGCTGAAGGTGTTGCATAACTTTCCATCTTTAACCGTTCCCATCAGGAGTCTGGAGCTGCTGTCCAGTGTCCTGTCAGCACTGCTGGATTGTCCAGCTGCATCAATGATGCAGTTGAAGTCACCAGCTAGAACGACTGGTAGGGATGTTGCCAGCAGCGGTGGGAGCTGCTTGAGGATAGCTAGCCGCTCACTCAACATGGGCAAGGCATACACATTAATTAGCCGGAGCAGATTGTTATGGTGTTTTACATCAGCTACAAGGAGACAGTCCCCCCACTACTTTTTTTTTATTGTTCCAAAATAAACTTTCTTCATCATAAAAAACAAACTGTATACAACAATAAAACAGTGCAAACCTTTACATTCGTGTGTGGATCAATCATTAGTGTTATCTTTTTATATAAAAAAAAGTCCCCCACCACTTCATGGGTTTAGGAGGTGATGCTGAAGGAGCCTGGGTGAATAGCTGCATTGCATTTTGTAGATGGCACATACTGCCAACACTGTACACTGGTGGTGGATGGAATAAATGTTTTGGACGATGATTAGAATACTAATCAAGTGGGCTGCTTTATCCTGGATGGTAATGAGCTTCTTTGGTATTGTTGAAGCTACATTCACTTCTCGCTGCCTTGGTGAAGCAGCCAGCATAATCAAAGACCCCACCCACCTGGGTGTTTCTCTCTTCTCTCCTCTCCCATCAAGCAGAAGATACACAAGCCTGAGGCCACAAACCACCAGGCTCAAGGACAGCTTCTATCCCACTGTGATAAGACTATTGAATAGCTCCCTTATATGATGAGGTGGACCCTTGACCTCATAATCTGTCTTGTTATGACCTTGCACCTTATTGTCTACCTGCACTGCACTTCCCAGCAGCTGTGACACCTTACTCTGTATTCTGTTATTGTTTTTACCCTGTACTACCTCAATGCACTGTGTAATGAATTGATCTGTATGAACGGTATGCAAGACAAGTTTGTGTCTCGGTACAAGTGACAATAATAAACCAATACCAAGTTTTCCAAAACATTCCTACCCAGTGCTTTGTAGATGGTCAAAGGCTTTGAAGTATCAGAAGGGGAGTCATTCATTGCAGGATATCCAGCTTCTGACCTGCTCTTGTAACCATGGTCTTTATGGGGCTGGACCAGTTGAGTTTTTGATCGTTGATGACGATTGGGGCTCAACAAAGGTAATGCTTATGAATGTCAAGGATAGGTTATTAGATTCCGTCTTGCTGGAGTTGGTCATTGTCTGTCAGTTTTCTGATTCAAACGTTACTTGTTCTTTATCAGTCCATGCCTGAATGTTGTATAGATCTTGCTGCACCATGCCCGCACGGGTTGCTTCACTTAGAACTGAACATTGTGCAATCATCAGCAAACACCCCCGCTTCTGACCTTATAATGGATGGACCATCTTTGATGAAGGAGCTGAAGATGGTTGGGCCTAGAACTCTGCAAGTGATCTGATTAAAATCCAAACTGTGCTTCAACTAGCAGATCATTGGTAGGCGATGCATCTTTCCATCACTTTCAAGAGCAAAGATTTTTTTATTTCTAATATCATAAAAGAAAAAGAAGCCCCATTTTAACTTTAGTCAAGTTTTCAACAGACGAACAAAGGCATACGTTGGAAATTCAGATTCTGTTCCAGAACTGAGACTTGGTCCCAATCACTAGGCCCATGGAGTTGGGAAGATAACACCTGTTTCTCTGGATTCATACAAAGGGTTTCATAGAAAAATTACAAGAACTGATGGCAGGAGTCACTAATAATACACCTGACTCCTATTATAATGTTGTGAAAGACCTTGTAAAAAGGATTGACCTTCTATTAGGTTACTTAAGGTACTTAGAACCTATTTGAGATGGTAATCCAGAAAACGTGAAGAATAATTTTCTTAAACTTATTACAGGAACTAATACCTGGGATGATAGGGTTCAAGCTATCCCACTGATAAATTGATAGTGTATACCTTTTTTTATAAAGAATGAGCACAATGCATACAAAATTCTTTGCCATGTTGTACACCTCACTAATAAATAAGAAATGTATAACCAGTTTATAAAAAAGCCCAGCATTTCTCGCAACTTTAGGATATCCCAAATGTTTTACAGATAATGAAGTCCAGTACCTGTTACGGTGTAAAAATCATAGCAGCCAATTTGATCACAGCAGATGCTCATCAACAGTAATGTGAGAACATCCAGATAATCTTGATGCAGGGTTTCGACCTGATCAACAATTCCTTTCCTCCCACAGATGCTTCTCGACCCACTGAGTTCCTCCAGCAGATTGTTTGTTGCTCCAGATTCCCGCATCTCTTGTGTCTCCATCTAGATAATCTATTTTACCAATGTTTGTTGAAGAATAGATGCTAGAACACGGGATAAATTCCTTTTTCCTCCTTAAAATAGCTCATTGGATATTTTAGGCCATAATTGGAGAATGGACAGGGCCTGAGTTTAACATCACACTAAAGCTCCCCATTTTAATAATGAATGCATTAATATTATTGATCAGTTGTATCTTTTTACTGCCACCACTGAGTTTAACATAATGTTTAACAAAGACCCTCTTGAATTGTTTTAACTGCACATACTCCCTAAGAGGTAACTAGTCGCTACCATATCCTAATAATGCTGTTATTATTAGTTAAAAATTCAATCATGTTCTGCTTGAGAACCTCACCCACAGTCTTTCTTTCAAATTTACAGTACTGGAGTTATCCTTTTACTTGACCTTTTGGAACCTACAATATCCTTGAAGAATTGAAATTGACCTAAAAATTTGATTTTTAGATGTATTAAATGCAAATAATTATCCATTTCTGCAATTAGGTATCACTACAAGTTTTCCCTGAAGGCAATATTATTTCAATACCTTTCAGTACATTACAGCTTTGCTCACACAGTACATTTTTAATAATAGCTTAACAGAATGCCAAGTTACTAAGTGATCCTGGCATTTAGGAGATGAAGATTTTAAAACAAACCAGCTTGACAGAGGAAGTAGATTTTTGCAAAAACCTGCTGTGGTTTAGCCATCCCCTGTGATATCACCAGGGAAAATTATTCTTCCTACATTGCGTCAGTGTGCATTAATAGTTTTGAATTATTCAGGAGCTTTATCAGTAACTGAAAGAAGGAATATGAGTGGGAAGTAGCTGCAAGAACACACTGCTTGACAGCTAAGGTGATGAAAGAAGTAGTGAATATCTGGATTTACTGCGATGAGAAACAAACTTCTTAAAAGAAGCAGGTTATAATCTGCTGACGTTCACTGACCCACCAGTTCAGTTTTATTCTTGTGTTCCCTCCCTGGCCGTACCACCTGTACTGTACCATTCCTCTGGCTGTAGAAGACTTCAAAATCTCCAGTTCGGGCCACTTAAGCACTGCCAATTTCCTTCACCCTACAATTTGTGCCTCAAATTTCAACTGTGTCAACTAAACCACTCTGCTTCTCCTTATCAACTCCTTTTGAGGACACTCCCTAATGACTTTGGTCACCTCTCTTTTTACATAGCTTAGTGATAGACTTAGTCTGATTGCACTTCATTTAAATTTCTTGGAATGATTGATATTGAAGTAAAGCACTTTCTGGAAATAATGGCACTTCTGCCAAGCTGGCAAATTTTCAGGTTAGGAATTATGTTGAATCCATCAGTAATGCTAAGAATGTACCCTGGTTCATCTTGGATATGATGGAACACACTGCCTAGGATGTCTGTCTATCCAGAGCAACCTGAGTATGGAAAGTTTGAAAGATTGATTCTGCATTTCCAATTATCTAGGAAATAGTTCTGAAGAAATTAATGGCAATGAATTAATGGCAGAGAGAGAATGGAGAAGGTGAATGAGTTCCTTGTGTCTGTGTGGGTTTTTCCTGAGTGCTCCAATTTCCTCCCACACCCCAAAGACATGCTGAATTTTAGGGTAATTGGCTGCTGTAAATTGCCACAGTGGGGGTTGGTGGTGGGAGAATCAGGACAGTGTTAAGGTATGACAGGAAAATAAGTGGGGAATGCAATTGTTGGGATTGCTCTGGGAACCAGCATGGGATTCAATGGGCTGAATTTCTACATCATAAAGAAAGTTGAGATACAAGAAAATATTAAACCTGAAATAAAACAGAATATTGTGTAATTATTCATAAGGTCAAGCATCAATTATGGAAAGAGGAAAACGGAGTTAATGTTATAGAACTGATGAATAGTCATCAGCAGATTTGTCAACTCTATTTTTCTTTCCTTTACTCTTTTCTTCCTCTTAACTTTCTTTACCTCTTCATATTCCTTCACTTTATGCCTGTGTCTTGAGTTCCATTTTAATTTACATAGCACTGTCAAACTGGAGGAAGAAGCAAGTGATATATGCACTTTAAAGAGTAACTGAGTCTAGCAGCAGGCAACAGGTTGGAAAATGGGCCAAGGAATAAATTAAGGATGAACCAAGTAACTGAGATATCCTTTGGCCAACATTAATGTTTGGAGATTACTGTGGATCAGTGTCCAGGTTTTTCAGATTTGAGCTTTAATGATCAAATTTTGATTTTTAATAATGATTCTGCCCATCAAGTTAGGACTTTTGAAGTGCACATCGTGAATATTAACCCCAGGGGTCTTCCACCATTTGTGAATCAATCATTCAACCGGCACAGTCAGTAAGACAGATGCATTCTATCATTCTGGATTACAATGAATGGGGTTTTAGTTCAAACCCCACTGGACATAAAAATATTATAGATTCAAGTAAGTATACATTTTGAATCTATATTTACTGTACTAATGAATCATAATTTGCACTATTGTGTTCAAATTGCTCCATGATCTTGTTGCTGCAGAGCTATATCAATGCAACCCGTTGTTTTTATAACCCCTCACCCTCTCTGGCTATGACAGCGAAAAGCTAATGATAATACACAAAAAATAGATTCTTTTGATAAAATACAATTATCTCGTAACTATGTGGACTGGCCTTTCATTAAATAAAGCAAGTCTGACTGGTAAATGCATCTCAGGATTTCCTTAATTCATTTTTATATATGGTTAGTATTTTTTCTCTCAGCTGAAATTTCCAATCCAGTTCAGCATTGATCTCTAACAGTACTGTACCTCAGAGACTAAGGTGGTTGGTGAATGAGACTTGGTGATAGATGTATGACTGTAAGTCAATAAATAGGATTATTCATAGACAGTTGCTGGTGAAGGAACTTAACTGGCACAAGGAACAGTCATTTCTGGAGGTTCAACTGAAGCTGGATTTACTTTGGTGTGACTACAGCAAAAAAGTTATTAATCCTGGAATCTATTTTGCTTGCTATAGCATATTGTACTTGGGCTTATAGATATCATTGAGAGACGTTAGATACAAAGTAAAAAAAAATTCCTGACATAGGTAAGACATGTGGACATGTACATTTTACAGCATCAAATGTGGTTATGAGTGTAGTATTCATGTCAGAAAATGGGTACATCTTAAACTCTCCCCAGTAAAAGACCTGTCATAAACAAGAAGAAACAGCTGTTTTTGGTATGAGGGAAAGTGAGTTTTGGTGAAGTAAAAGAAGCTGTTTGTCGGTACAGCAGACATGAGTGAAGTCACACAATCCTCTTAACATTATACATGTAAAGAAACATGGATGTTACCTTTTATGCAGCCACGAGCCTACAGGTGCTGTAATCTAGAGCAAAATACAAACTGCTGGAGGAACTCAGCAGATCGGGCGGTATCTGTAGAGGCAAAAGGGATAGTTGATTTCTGTTGCAAGGTCTCAACCCAAAATGTCAACTTTCCCTCTACCTCCACAGATGCTACCTGATCTGCTGAGTTCCTCTAGCAGTTTGTATTTCGTTACCTTTTATGCAATGTGTATAGGATATCACATTTATAAATCCATGCATTCAGTTGGATTTCAATGAGTGTGGGTTTTGGAGAATGTATTTAAAATTATGTCAGAGTGCCCAGCCTCTGCAATGAATTTTTGACAGATCATTTCTAACCCTTCAAACTGTATGAAGCTGGTATCTTTCTCCATATTCTTTCCATGTAGTCAGTTTATATTCTGATAAATATTCACACTAATCTGCCAGTGACATTAATCTGGAAGAATTTGGATTTTTCCAAAAATCAGTGACGATATAATTTATGTGCTGTACGATTATAGGTTATCGGTATTACAGTTGGGATGTAAAACCAGGAAGCTCTAATTCATTATAGATCTATAGCCTGGAATTTATCATCATGTCACATTACCAATGCTAATTCGTCAGTACGACATGATGTTTTGATTGAGGTTGGTCCCAAGTTGAAAGTTGTTAGCCAGTGGAATGACAATCAAAACGTTTAAACACTGGAGTACACAGGACTCAAATCAGTTTGCTTGACTACTCTAACTAAAACCAGCCGTCAAGTAATTTTGTTTTTGTTATTGGACCATGTGTCATTTTGTGTGAGAAATGGAAAAAGGTTTAACTCGGCTATGGCCTACAGATCTATTAGTACAGTAATAGATTTCTTCAGAGGTCTTTAGTTCACATGCAGCTGTTGTCCATGGCTAAATTAAGCTGCTTTGTGACAGGGTCACTCAAATGGATGATTTGTCAAGTTCTGTCTCAGGGTACAAAGTCACAGAAGCAATTCATATCCTACAAAGTCACCTCAGGAATGTCACTAAGGACAACTATAGGAAAGCTCAAACGTCTCATCCTCTTAAGCAAGGGAAAACGCTAGACTAGATGGCTTGGTGAATGGTGCTGCCAGAATTATCAGACTCCCAGGGCAATGACACAGCAGAACACTCTTGCTGTGGCTGAAATGTTGTTAACAAAACTTAAAAAAAGGAGTGAAGTTACTAAAGGAATTCTTATAATTCTGAATTCTTCCCATCTGTTAATGAACAGTCATCCTATGAGCAGGAGCAGTGTAAATTATATTTCCTTATTGTGCAGCATGTAAGTAAAGACCAACATTTATACAGCATCTTTCATGACCCCAGGACCCGGTGAGAGACTGGAGAACTGTAGTCACTGTCATAATGCAAAAACCAGAGCAGCTGATCTTGATACAGCAAAGTCCCATAAGTAGCATTGAAATAATGATCAGATTCTGGCCCAGAATTTGCGGTTACCAACAAAGGAACAGGAGTCTCTTTGATCATGAATAAAGCTTCCCACAATGTTTTAGTGACTTTGGAGCACAGACGTCTATTGTGATGTTATTTTGAATTTTGGACCTCCTGCAGAAATCTCCACCATCCAGGAATAGGGCAAGCAGCTTACAGAACTTGCACAGAGGACAAAGCAGGAAGCAGAAAGCACATTTAAATCATTGAACAGAACACAAAACAACAACCGGGACACAGACATGGTGTTTGGGAAATATTAAAGTAGCAAAATAAAAACAAAGAATTAACCACTGTTTTAAAGTGGGGATTGAGCTACAACCTTCTCACTAAGAAGTATGTATGATAGGATAGGATAGGATATCTTTATTAGTCACAGGTACATCGAAACACACAGTGAAATACATCGTTTTGCGTAGAGTGTTCTGGGGGCAGCCCACAAGTGTCGCTACGCTTCTGGCGCCCACATAGCATGCCCACAACTTCCTAACCTGTACGTCTTTGGAATGTGGGAGGAACCCAGAGCACCCAGAGGAAACCCACGCAGACACGGGGAGAACATACAAACTCCCTACAGACAGTGGCCGGAATTGAACCCGGGTCGCTGGCACTGTAAAGCATTACGCTAACCGCTACACTACCGTGCTTGCCCCATGATATCAGTTGAGCTAGTCTAACCCCTGTGTTTTTCTGACATAGGCTTCTCCCCCGAAATACTTGTGTACACAACTATTTCCACAGCCGGATTATTGAGGGGTTGGTGGAACTTGGTTTATGTCGAACTAGATGTACATCACAGTAGGGGGAAGGTGCTCCCATTGTGGCCTCCTCTACATTGGTGAGACCGGACGCAAATTGGGTGACCACTTCACTGAGCACCTTCGCTCCATCCACCGTGGCCTGCCTGGATCTCCCGGTTGCCAGCCTTTTTACTTCTCCTTCCTATTCCCACACTGACACGTCTGTCAACACCCTCCTCTACTGCCTAGTTGAGGCTAAACACAAATTAGTGAAACAGCACCTCATATTGTGTCTCTGCAGTCTCCAACCTGGCGGCATAAACATTGAATTCTCAAACTTTTGGTAACTATACCCCCTCTGTCCCTTTTCCCTTTTCTATTGTCTCTCTCCTCTTGAACCACCTGGTCCCAATCACCCATCTCTTTCCACTCCCCCACCCCCTCCATCTACCCATCACCCATACACTCCTCCCACTTGTTCTCCTCCCCAACCCCCCTCCCTTTATTCCATGCTCCACCTTCCTCTCCTATCAGATTCCATCCCTTTGTCACTTCCACCCATCACCTCCTGGCTTCTGACGTTATTCCCACTCTCCCCCCCCCCCCCCGCATCTGCCTATCACCCCCCTTCACCTGGATCCACCTATCATCTGCCAGCTCTTGCTCCACCCCTTCCCTCCACCTTTTTGTTATGGCTATCTCCCCTCTTGCTTTCAGTACAGATGAATGGTTTCGACCTGAAATGTCAACTATCCATTTCCCTTCATAGATACTGCCTGGCCTGCTGAGTTCTTCCAGCGCTTTGTGTGTTGTACTAGGAGCACTTAACCAGAATCCTGCTCACTTACTGTCTGCTGCCACACGTTTTTTTGGTGAGTGCAACAGGTGATGGTACCAGGTGATCTCTTTGTTAGCTCTTCTTTTGTCTCATACTTCAATCATAAAATAATGCAGCTTTTTTTGTAATAGCAATCCCATCAGGAAGTGAAAAATGCTCTTTCACTTCCTGAGCTGCAGAGGAAATTGGAATTGTAAAGGTCCCCTTTCAGTTCAGCTCTTCTGTTCTCCTGAGCTCCCAGAAATTCTTGGCTTACAGCTGGCCTTCTATTGATTTTGCAGACAATATTTGGCTGCTTTTGTTTTGACATAAACATTCCATACTTCTTTGATTCAAAAAATAAAAGAAACACATGAAAGTAATCATATAAATGCACTGAAATGCAACTAAAATGTAAGACCAATGAATGCAATCACATTTAAAAGAAGCTTCCGAACCCTTAAGAGCCCTTTTGTCCATTGTCTGCTTTTATGCTGCCTCCAGACGGGCGGACTGAATGTATAGTCACAACCATTAAGAGTTTGTGTGCTCTCAGCTGCACGCATTTAAATGTCAAAATGAAGCTTTTGCACATTATGGATGAGAAATTGCATCCGAGAGAGTTTGTGGTGCAACAGGTATGACAGCCAAGCCTTCGAGTTCCTAATTCCTGCCTATCCCCACATTGTCGATGGAAATCTTGATAGTTAAAAGGTATGCTGTGATAGATCATACTCATGATTATGGAATGAAACCAAAGCCATAAAATCTCCGTAAAGTCCTACTCAATTTTATCTCTTCAACTGTTTTTCCTCAAATACAACTTGTTTATATTTCAAAAATAAACGTTATTCACAAAAATATATAAAGGAAATACAATGAAATCAGTTCATATTTCTTTATATTCATAGTGTCATCAAATGAATACATTCATTGTACTGCCATATCACTACATTCTATTTACAAAACACCAATGCCACTTGTGTGGCCTCTTTGAACAATACACCCTTCAAGTGTTCCTGGGCCTGTTACACAGGATCCAGCCCCTCAGTGTCCATTGGCAGTGGGACCTTAGATTGCAGTCCTTACTACAAAGCCTTTGTGTTGGCTGCACCAAGCTTCAGTACATCCCTTAGCATGTACTCCACTTGTTGGCAGCATTCCCTTGTAGACATCTCATTGCACTGAAAGACCAACAAGTTTCGGGCAGACCAAAGTGCATCTTTCACCGAGCTGATGATCTTCCTTGGCACAACTGAATGTAATTCTTTGACTTGCAGAGGTTGAAAACAAAGGTCCTGACCTGTTCAAATCAGATCACGAACTGTCAGTAAGATAATTTGAATCTTGGCTTCTGTATCTAAACCCCTGTGTATTATACAATAGAGATTAATAACTGGAGGGGATTTTAGTGCCCATGAATGGGTGTGAAGTTGTTTAATCCCAGGGAATTTAGAGGACGTTAGAAAGAAGTCCTTGATGACCTGAATTCTGCATTTTACATATGGTGTGTAATCAACCAGCTCCCAGGAAATGGCTTGGCATTTTGAATACATTAATGAGGCTGGTGATTCCTCTGTTAATGTTTCATACTGATCACATTTCGTTAAAGCTATCAAGATGAAAGGCTGTCAACCTGAAATGTTAACTTTATTTGACTCTCCACAGATGCTGCTTGATGTACTTTCTGGTTTTATTTCAGATTTACAGAATCTGCTGTATTTTGCTTCTGGCCTCTCATTTAACTTGCTTTGCAGATGTTATTATGCGTAGCAAGTTTCCAGGCTACATTTCACTGGAGATTGTTCACCAAAGGTGACTTGCTAGGAAATCACCGGTATTTTGCCCATGCTTTTCCACCTTTTGATGGCTGCACTCAGTACACTCTGCACAAAAGATGCATTTCACTGTGTGTTTCGATGTACACGTGACTAATAAAGATATGTTATCTTAACGGGCAGAATATTTCAAGCAATGCATTCACACTTTTCTAACAAACTGCCCATTGTACCCACACTCTGCCAGGAGCACGTGAATTCATAAAGCTTCATCCAACGCAACTGGAATTAATTCTCGCCACACCTTGCTGGAATCCACCTGTGTATAACAGGTTAGCTCATTCACCCCTCTACAAACTTCTCAGGTAAATGTGATTGAATGGAGACCCTAGGCAACGAGTCTGGGTGATATGAAGAATGCAACTAAGATCCAATCTTATCTTGCAGTGTATCCTGTACCTTTGATGCTACAGATGCTGGTGAAGATCACTGCAGATCTACAGTGGGCCTGAGCATGCTGAACCTATGCAGCTCCTTGAACCAACTCCAAGTTCTCCCCATTCTCCCCACGGCCAAGCTAACCTTTGGTGTCTGCAAGGGTCCAAATGTCCTGCAGAGATCCCCATTGTGGCCATTCCATGCCATTAAAGATCTCTTCACTTATTTCTATATGTTCCTGATGAATAGAAACAGTTAAAAAGACTTGAAATAGATTAAAATAATTTTCAAACTACTAAAAAATAAAAATTAAAAATAATACTTTTATTTAGAAGCATATTTTTCTCATGAAAGTGGATTTCCAGAACAAAACTGAATTTCCAGGGCAGCACAGTACCACACGTGGTGGAGCTGCTGCTTTACAGTTCCAGTGACCCAAGTTTAGTCCTGATCCCTGGTGCTGTCTGTGTGGAATTTGCAAGTCTCCTTGTGACTGCGTGGGTTTCCTCCGGGTGCTCAAGCTCCACCCACCCCCCCCCCCCCCCCCATGTCCCAAAGACATACAGGTTGACAGGTAAATTGGCCACTGTAAGTTGACCACAGTGTGCAGGTGTACGGTAGAGTCTCGGATGGGCGAAGTTGATGGGAATATGAGGAGGATAGGTCACAGGGGGATTGAGATTACTCTGTGCGCTGGCATTGACTTGATAGATTGAAATGGCCTCCTTCTATGTCATAGGGAAATAGATGGAATTAAAAACATTGAATATAGAACATAGAAAGGTATAGCACAGGAACAAACACTTCAACCCATGATATCTGTGCCAACCATAATGCCAATTTAAACTGCACATCTGCCTGCACAGGGGTTATTAAGTGAAAAAGAACTTACCTTCATGAATCTTTTTCATCCATGTTACCAACCCCATTCAAATGAATGGGACTGCCTGTAAAGGTGAGGAGTAAATCCTGCCCCTTGGCTCAGCATGAGCCACAACTGCCATGGTAAGTCCAGCGAGAACAGGAGGTCAGGTATTACTGGCATCTGGCCTCCAGCATGCAGACATGGATTTCATGAAAGGGCTGACACGTAGCTAGCATCTCATCAGCTGTTTGCAACTGAACTACTGAGCAGTGGTCAGGCCAGTGTCTCATGTACAGAATCATTAGCAAAGTGAAAATTTCCCAGAGTTATATTGGTATTGGTATTGGTTTATTATTGTCACTTGTACCGAGGTATGGTGAAAAACTTGTCTTGCATACCGATCGTACAGGTCAATTCATTACACAGTGCAGTTACATTGAGTTAGTACAGAGTGTATTAAGGTACAGGTAAAAACAATAATTTACAGAAAAAGTACACATAACATAATATTTTTTAACAATAGAAGCAGTTATAAAGACATTTAAAGCAACTGAGTTGAGATGATAAAGAATGTGTTTCTTCTTTGTGTAAACGAGAGGAACAAAATGGTTTAACCAGTGGTATAATGTGCAGAGATGTGATTTTAAAATCACCATACATTATAAAGTGCTTGCTATAAGCTGACAAGATACAATAGGCATAAAAAGTTAATATCTAAAATAATATGTGCTTTCCTCAGATGTGTTGAAAGCATTAGTAATAAATCACCTGTCACTGAGGCATCACACAATTAAGCAGTCCAGCCCCTGTCATCCTAGCCATTAATTTAGCAGAGCAATGTCACATTAAACTGAACAAAAATGTTTTCACCTGCTCAACCACCCTGAACAGACATGTGCTTCTTACTCCTTAACAACTGGATATTGATTGAGGCAGTCATCCAGCATGACCTGCCACCAGTCAGGCAAAGCAGATGTATTGGCGGATTTCGTGTTTCTCTTAGCCCATATCCCAAGTGTGTATGGGAGGGTGTTACACGAATTCATATTATACCGCACTCCATGCATAATCAGTCTCAAAAACGCATTTAGATATTTAGCACAGCTGAGGCTGTCTGAAAGCAAGGCATTGGTACTGCAGATGAGAAGTGCCATTGGCAGCACAGAGTGAAAATGAAATGAATGATTCATGCAAGCTGGTGGGATGGAGTTAGGCAGAGAAGATATTAGTCATGGAGTAAACAGAAGTGCTGATGTGAATCAGTAATGTAAGGAGTGTTGCTTTGTCAAGGACTGTAGACACGCATCTATTCTACTCTTATTTATGTAAATAACTGTAACAAAATACTGCAGTAAAATTTATAGATGTAGCAGCTTAAATATTGCTGTCAGTGCATAAAGAATGGTATTACTATTCATTATTCATGCTTCCCTGCAGACGTTGTGTGGGCTTCTGCAATGGAACCTGCTGTGATTAGAAAACCATTTCAGCACAGCACCCTGAGGACTGTCTGAACACAGAAAACAACCATGTGTCTCCCTAACCCAATCAGATCGAGGCATCCTTTCTGGATCATGCTGCTGGAGACAGGAAGAGCAAGTCAAAATAATTGATTCAACTTCAAATTGTGTCTGAAATCCAACATAAGCAGAGGGAAAGAAAGATAAGATTAAGAAAGAAAGTTAAAAGAGACTAAGTTGAAAAGTAAATGTATTAAAAATGATAAAGCAAATAGCACAAAGTATTTATTCTATGATTTTTGAATTGTAGGATTTTAATGGCCATAATTGTGAGTAACTTCACTGGAATGTTAATGCAGACATGCAAAGCTTTAGCTAAGATACTGCAACACCTAAGGGGCAAAAACTTTAAGACACTGAATCAAGTCATGTATGACACTTGTACATTGTTTAATTCTCAAACATGATGCATTGAGAGAATGCGTGGCCCATGAAAATTTGTTTTTAGTAGAAGTGTGCATTTCTTAAACTTATAATTCCGGATCTTAAAATATATCCATCCCTAAGTGAAATAGCTAAATGTGATAGAAGTAATAGAAGAGTGCAAAAATCAAAGCATCATATTTAAGTGTGGTCATTTCACTAAAGAATGTGATATATTGTCTGTATTTTAACCATTCTGAGGTCTTCAAGTATTCAGCATTGTGTTCAGTGCAAACATAGTGGGCTGGGGGTTCTGTTCCTGTGCTGCACTGTTCTACGTTCTATGTTCTATTCCTTGGCCAAACTAAATAATAATAGAAGATGTACATTCAGAAATCATTTGCCTGAATAGTAGTTGGTAGTAAATATAGTAATATATCTTTTCACTGAAAATTAGTGATATCCTTAAGTTTTAAAAAACATTGAAGATTTTTAGTATTCAAAGCCAGGAGGACTGAACACTAAAGCTCTTGAATATATAGGACATATATGCATCTGGCAAAATAAAATGAAAAGCAAGTCTTCTTTATTGCAAACTGTAGAGCAAACAATACATCAAATGCTGTCACAGGAACCAGTGAAATGACTGTTCCAGTTTAGAATTTTTGCTGTTCAAATCATGCTGTACATGCAATCAAACTCAGAGAAATCAGTAAAAGTAACGTACACAGCTGCATCTAAAGCCTATGTTTTTGATAGAGACATAGGAGACTGCAGAAGCTGGAATCTTGAGCAACAATCTGCTGGAGGAAATCATCAGATTGAGCAGCAATTGTGGGAGGAAAGGATTGTTGAGGTTTTGGGTTTCCAGAAATGTTGACAATTCTTTTCTTCCCACAGATGCTGCTTGCCCTGCTGAGTTCCTCCAGCAGATTGTTTGTTGTTCAATATTTTTGATAGTTCAGATTGAAATTGCTTGAAAAAGCAAGAAATTGTATCGGACGAAATATGTACCAATCGGGATTAACTTTGATCTTGTTAAGAAAAAATAAATTAAACAGGCTAGGATACAAGTAGATAGAACAGAGGGGAGAGAGAGGTGTATTCTGGATAGATAAATTAAGATGGACCAAGTAGCTTATGATCTTGTGAAAATTAAAATTTAATCACAGATTTTCAGGCTATTCTATGAACATTGCAGTGTTGCTAAATTTAATTGACAAGTGCAAAAAGACTGTGCGAATACAATGCGAAAGCAAATTATATTTCCCCTTCACACTAACAAACACAAGTTGTTAAAATGATCTTCTAGGTATGAGACGTTTTGTAGAGGAGCAACTCCATTTCAGTTTTTCCTTCTGTCTTCCGCAGGAGTCATATCTTTTGAAAATTTCAGTTTACCTTGGTTTAAATGTAAGTCACTGTATCTATTGAGCCAGTACAATGCAGGTTGCTGCTCCAATGTATTCTAAAATGAATAGTTGGTTCACAGTGCTTTGGCTTCCACATCAGAAGGAGACAACAAAGGCAAGCTATGGGTTTCTCCACAAAGGAACATAGAAATAGAATAAGCCATTGAACTCCTCAAGCTTGTTCCATCATTTAACTAAGTTATGTCTTACCTGGAGTCCAACTTCAGCTAACTGGCTTTGGTCCTTGGAAGTTAATATAATTGCCCAATGGTTTGTGGCTATAATAAATTCTGCAATGTATTATATCTCAATCTCTTGGTGTGTTACACTCTTTCAGAACACGGCAGTATAAGAGTTATCCAGTGATAAACATATTCATACAGTTACAAACTAATCAGAATTATTTCCATTATTGTTCCATGGATTCAGCTTATCATGAATTAATGATATAGAAAACAACCTCTTCTAATTACAGCAAAATTGCAAACTAATATAAAGTGCCTTCCTTGGCAGAATTGTGCAGATAAAACAGAAACGTTATGATCATATCTCAAAAAAATTGCTGAGAGCCAGAGATTTGCAGCTATGTCGGCTACACACTAGCACAAGTTCAACATAATTGTAGGGGCATTTAGCATGTCTCCAAATCCTACATAGCTTTCTCTGCCTCTAGTTATTATTTTGCACCCCCTACATGACTTTGTGCATATAACTGTAAAGCAACTAGCAGTAGGTCAAAAGTTACTGAGCTGTGAACAGTAATAAGGTTTTTCACTGCCTGGGTATTCAACATAAGAGAGATTTGAAGAAATTAGAAGGTTGATGGTAGAAAACTAACACAATATTTAGGTGTACAAAAAACACTTGGTAATTTTCTATCAAGAAGAATCCATTCCTAGCCCTATAAGTGTCAAAGACTGGAGACAACACATTCAAAAATTTGCCCTCAGTAAGTCTAGTTTCGGTTGAAGTGCCCTGGAATACAGTCTCTTACAATTTTACAAGAAAGGGGGTTTCTATTGTCTTTTAATTAATTTCACATACCAAATTGACAAGCTAAAAATGTTGAAGAACTTATTCCAAGCCAATGAGCTGAGGTAAAGCCAATTTTTTTGTTTGCCAGAACAGTTATTTAAATCTCCAAAGATACTTCTGAACACATTTAACCTTGGGTTATGGCAACATCAGAAAGGGCAGCATATGGTTGACCAACCATATTTACCTTGAGAGTATTAAGAATCGACTATATTGTATTTCTTTCCATCCAGTAGCCCAATGAGAAGTAACTGAAAACCTTGCCCAACTATGCAGGTCATGTTAAGGGAACAATCCGCAGTGGATCTCACACATGACCTGTGGAGCTGTCCAATTGATTATTTGAGCTGTGGGATCATAAACTCACAATTCTAATGAAGGTGCATTTGGTACCTGTACAGTCAGTTGCTGTTTAATGCAAAGGCTAAACCTAAGCATAAATATCATTAATAATTTTCTACTTATCTATCAAAATGACTAAATTACCTGTCTGAGAAAAAATATTCAAAGGTTTTATTGAACAGATTACATTCTCTGCAGGTTATTTTCTACACCCCACTTATATGATTTATGAAACAAGTAAAATAAATCTATCATGGATGACCTTAATAAACCATCTTTAGAAATAAATAGTTTAAGCTGTAAGAAGGTTATTGTGGTTTAGAGACCTGTATATCAATCAATAAAATAAACGCTTGCATTGTTTTTGCTCCTTTGCAGATATAGGAACATCCCAAGGTGCTCCAGAACAAATTTTGAAGTGTAGTCACGATTCTAACATGGGAAATGTGCAATAATCTGTTTTAGTTATCCTGGCTGGAGGTTAAATATTTCCCAGAAACTGGGAAAATTTCAATATTATTCTTTTATACAGCTATTTTGAATTCTTTTACCTAAGTAGCAGATAGAGTCTTTGTTTACCTCCCAGAAATTGAATCGTATAGCCCTCTTATTTTCAACAATCCAAAATTGATGTATAAGTCCATAACTCCATAAGATATAGAAGGAAAATTAGGCCAGTCGGCCCATTGAGTGTGCTCCGCCATTCAATCATGGCTTGTTTTTTCATCCCCTTTTCCCGGCTTCTCCCCGTAATCCTTAACCCTCTTTACCAATCAAATCCTATCAATCTCTGCCTTAAGTACACCCAATGACTTGGCCTCTACAGTCCAAGTTCTACAGATTCACCACCCACTGGCTGAAGAAATTCCTCCTGATCGCAGCTTTCAAGGGACGCCCCTTTATTCTGAGGTTGTGCCCTTGGATCCTGGACTCTCCTACCAATGGAAATATCCTCACCACATCCGCTCTATACAGACCTTCCAGTATCCAGTAGATTTCAATGTGATACCCCCTCATCCTTCTGAACTCCATCGAGTACAGGCCCAGAGACATCAAACACTCCTCATATGTTAAGCCTTTCATTCCTGGGATCATTTTTGTGAACCTCCTCTAGACCCTCTCCAGGGCTAGCACATCTTCTTTAGAGACAGATTCCTTAGATAAATTGTTCACAATATTCCAAATGTGGTTTGACCATCTCCTTATAAAGCCTCAGCAGTACATCCTTGCTTTTATATTCTAGTCCTCTTGAAATGAATGCCAACATTACATTTGCCTTCTTTACTACTGACTCAACCTGCAGGTTAACCTTGAGGGAATCCTGAATGAGGACTCCCAAGTCCCTTTGCATCTCTGATTTCTGAATATTCTCCCCATTTAGACAATAGTCTACACCTTTATTCTTTCTAACAAAATGCATAACCCCACAGTTCCCTATGTTGTATTCCATCTGCCACTTCTTTGCCCACTCTCCCAACCTGTCCAACCACTCCCTACCTCTGTGACACTACCTGTTCCTCCGCCTATTTTGGTATCTTCTGCAAACTTGGCCACGATGCTGTCAGTTTTTTCATCCAGATCATTATTGTATAAAGTGAAAAGTTGCAGTCCCAACACTGACCCCTGTGGAATCCACTAGTCACCGCAGCCATCCTGAAAAGGACCCCTTTATCCCCATTCTCTGACTGCTGCCAGTCAGCCAATCTTCTATCTATGTTAGTACCTTGCCTCTAATACCATGGGCTCTTATCTTCTTTGGCAGCCTTGTGTGTGGCACCTTGTCAAAGGCCATCTGAAAATCCAAGTAAATAATAATAAAAGGCTTATCTTTTTCACTTTCAGGCTGGATGTTTCAAAGGAATAGCCAGAAATCTTCAGATAAAGAAAATGAGAAATAAAAACAGAGAATGCTGGAAGTAATCAGCAGGTTTGTTGAGAGATATATAAAGTTAACCTTTCAAATCAGTGCTCTTACTGATGACCTTTCACCAACATCCTCTGCTGCACACTTTAATTTACCTTCCTCATCCTCACCTTGGCCTCAGTGTTGACTGACTTCAAATCCTTGTCCTCATCTGCTGTTCCTTCAATAGACTCACACTGATCTAGTTCTGCGCTCTCATTTCACTCATTTTCAAACATCATTTAGACACATGCATAACTTAAAAATAACTACAAAATCTTTGCGTGAATATCAAAATAATAAATTGGAATGCTGTTATTTTCTAATGCAACTTTGCCTAATACTAATAACATCGCAAGATTAGAATGCTTTGGCAAGCTACTTTAATTCTCATCACTTCCAGTTCTTTGTCCTTTCCATTAATTTCCAGCCATGCATACATCATGTCAGTGAACTTTCAGTAATTGGTTGAAACAGCAGCTCATAAAAAAGAGCAGCTGCTCATCTCTAACAACCAGTGCCTAGAGGTTTCAAGTTCCAATATGGCCAAAGTCCTTTAAATCTTGATTCACTGCCAAGTACTGAACAATAAAAAACACCTAGCCTTCAAAGTGCTTAATATAAGGAACACCTGCAGACCAATGGCACGCAATAAAAAATGTTTAATAACGCTGGGCTTTGTTCCTCCCTACACCACGCTAGGGGACTGAGTATACCACACGTTACATTCAGACCTTTAGTAAGGAAAGCAAAGATTAAATTCTCACAATCAGCTAACACTTAAATTTCAGTACATTGTGGGAGAAGATTTTTACTTGTTTTGGAGCAGTGAAGAAAAATGGCTGGGTGAGACTGGAATCTTGTTTCTCAAGATCACTTCTTAATGGCGTTATAACATAATAAAACATCCTTAGGGATGTTCTTTGTCTGGGTTGATCTAGCCCAGGAAAATTGTTGGTGTTTGGGGAACTGAAAACAAAAAAAGCATAAAAACTGCATGCTATTCTTAGCCTACTATACAATATATGGCACAATAATATGTACTCGCTGTTCTCATGAAATATTTTGTCTTCAGATTTTAATGTCCAATTGATTAAAAGGTCATATTGAAAGAATTGCAACCCATTAGTTAAAAAAGCAAGAAAAATAAGAAAAAGATAAATAAAAGGAGATTTAAAAAATTAAACCATTCTTTTTTATCAAAATACATTTATGGGAATTCATTGCATGCAAAATTAATCAAATGTACCAATAAAGAAAAGAGAAAATTAAAAACATAATCACTCAAAATAGTTTATTGTAAATGATTTCTTCCACCAATTTCCCACTCAGTCTTTTGACTTTGTTCAGATTACTAAATTCAGTTTTTATATATATATAAGAAACAAAACATCTTATTTAAACCATTTTAGCACTCTGGGTCTCAGTTAAAATTTGGTTGAAACTTGATAGCCACGCCCTTGACAGTGATGCACCTTCGCTTGTGGTTAGCACCCAAATGTTCACTCGAAAACCAATACCACTCCTTTCTGTACCCCCATTGGCAGTGAAATATCACAAGAAGAATGTATGTATTTAACAAAGAAGTATGTTCAGCTCTTGCATGTTGCTGCTCCACTTAACCATATGCTCATGACTTTCCCAAATCAGCCTGGCTCACTCCCAGTCCCAGCTGAACTTTCTCCATTGTGCATGCCTGATCAACAAGGTACCCCTATCTTCTCATCTGCAATCTTATCATAATATTCCCTTGGCTCACCCTTAAACAATGAGACAGATTACACTGATCCCAGCCTGTGCCTACCCCAAGTCCGTGGATGAACTAAATTTCTATGGCCACATGTTTCCAAGATCTTGCCAGTCTTGCCACCTTTTGCTGAAGGCCACAATTCATAAGTGGGAAGTATGCTACTGGTGAAGAACAGCTGGGCTGCATGGGTGGTGTGATGTAAAGCTGTCTTCACTCTTTCACTGAAAATCAGAGAATTTGGAAACAGTTGAGAAAAATTAAATAATTAAGACATTAAAAACTCTTCTTTAAAATTTTCAGAATTAAAATTAATCCATTTAGTTAAAAAAGTTACTATTAATTCATTTAAAAATGAATTATAAAGTAAATAAAAACTTATCTAACCACCTTTTAAATAAAAGTCAGTGACCCTCTTCAAATCGATCTGACTGCATGTGATGTATCATCTGGGGTTGGTATAAAGATGAGGGGCCAGGTGTGAAGTGCACCCAGTCCCTCAGCTCAGCAAGTTACGAAATCCCCTTTGATCCAGTGATGCAGGGACAGAAGACAGGGATGCATCACAATGCATTCTGCAGCCACCTGGCTCTTCCCTTTGGTTCTGCTAGCTAGTGGAACAATAGTTTTTGAATTAACTTCTGTTTTATCTGGCCTTGTTGGATATTGACACATGACAGTGAAGTGCTCAATTTCAACAGAGGAGTTTCTTGGAGATATAAATAAACAGAAGACTAAACAATAATCATGTGTTCTTGACCACACCTTTAAAGAATGACTTGCAGTAGATAATTTGGAGACATCATTATCAAAGGACATGTTCCCTCACCTTCAAAGGAAATCTATACTAATCTCAGCAAATAACAACATGAAGAACTCGTTTTTATATAGTCAATTTTAAGGCATGTCACAGCAATGTAACTAGTAAAATAAATATAAAACCGTGCTACACAAAGAGATATTAAGATTGATGACAAATAAATTGGTCAAAGAGGTAGGCTTTAAAGAATGTCTGAAAGGAGGATGAAGAGATAGGTTGGCAAAAAGGTTTAGGGAGGGAATTCCTGAGTGATGGCCCCAGATAACCAAATGCACAGCTGCAAAAGATAGAGTGATAAAAATGGGGAATGCCCAAGTGGCTGGAATTGAGGAATGCTGAAGTCTCAAAGATAATGGTCAGCTTAAGATAAAAGACTATGAGCATGGACTATGTTCACCATTCTCCTGCTTCAGTAACTCCAAGTAAGATAGATTTGGAATAACATTTGCAACTAATCCTCACCAGTGCACTGCAGTCAGAACCAGCCTACAGGAAGATGAAAGTATTTTTGTACATCATTGCAAAGATGCAAACTGATCACACAAAATCCGTGGAGAAAGTTTGCTTTTTAAAGAAGAAAACTGTACTTGAATTATGCTTTTTTTACCACAAGGGAGAAACTGAAAATAATTTTTCATCAATGAACAAAACACTTGACATGAAAAAAAATCTGCATGAAGCCATGAATTGTGATTACTGCACGCATTATGAAAAATAAATGTCACGCTGTGATTTCTGGCTGCAAATGTGGAATAGACAATTTTCATGCCAGGCACTGGAGAATCTGCCACACATAATGGAGAATGCGTTACACAGCCTGCATTTGAACCACAAGGCTCCTAAGAGGGTACCCTGACTATCAAAACCGGCAGTTTTCAATCATATGCTGGCTTAATGATCTGTAGACAATTCCTATAGGGTTTCAGTACATGTCCCCTGTGGTGTCTTGTGAACTAGAGCTTAATTCTGATGGTAAGGTCCAGATGGGAAATGGGAGAAGAGTTGCATTAATGTTCCTCTGGCTTTCTCTCTTTTATCCAAAGCAACATGCATAGGGGAAGGCTGCTGAATCTGCATTCAGGGGCTATGGTAAAACCTAAATAGAACAAGAAGCAAGCTGATGGATGTGTCTTGTGTGCCTGGCTTTGGTGTGAGCTTATGACAGCACCAGGGGAGAAGGGATGCATTTTATAGGACCTAAGAACAGTTAGGGTTACAAGAGTAGGGTTAAACCATCTCCCTTTTCATCTGAATTTTTATGGAAAACTATTAAGGGAGACACATCAAGTAACAATTGTTTTTTTTTAAACAGAATTATGTCAACCATTACTGTTCAATGTTACCACAAGGTTTTCCTTTTGAGGAATGAAAGTATTTAACTGGATAGTTTTTTGTCAAAGATTGGATTCAACTCCACAGTAAAGCTGTAAAGCGTAGTTTTTAAATTCCTGCAATTGTGGCTTTTGCGAGGTATGGAGGACACTCACATCCTGATAAATCCTGCAGAAAGATGTAACTGAGTGTTTTGGAAAAGAATGTCACTTATTTATTCTTGTCATATATCTATAATATTGTTGCCATGGAAGCTTTGTTTAAAGATTAAAAAGATAAAAATTGACAGAAAACTCAAGAACTAGGAGCAGCAATAGACTCTATGACCCATAAAGTCTGCTCTGTCATTCAAGAGAATCACAGCTGATTTGATCTTGGCCCTAGCTTCACTTCTCTGTTTCTCTGCCCCTCAAGCCTCGTCTCCCCATAAGCTAAAAACCTCAGCCTTGAATATGTTCAAAGATTCAGACTATATGGTTCTCTGTGACAGAATTTCATGATCCTCTGACAGAAAAAAAATCCTCCTCATCTTCATTTAAACGGATGACCCCTTAGAGAATGAAACTCAACCCCGGTTCTAAATGACCCAGCAAGGATAAATATCCCTCTTGTCATTTTATTTTGCTACCCCTCATCAAACTTAAATAAAGCAAAAAATGCTGGAAACATTCTGCAGATAAGGCACCATCTATGCAGAGTTCTTGTTTCATGTCCATATCCTTTCATCAGAACTGGAAAGGTGAGAAAAATAAACATTTTTTAGATTACAGGGAAGGAGAAGGGTGTAGAGGACAAAAGGAATATCTGTCCCATCACAGACTGATCCTTTGCCTCCTGCATTCTCCGTTTTTATTTCAGACTTCCAGTATCTGCCTTTTTTTATTTTTAATCCAGCCACGTCTTCTGAATGCCAATGAACACAGGCCTTTACTTGCAAATCAATCCTTCATCTCAGGAATTAACCTGATGGAATTTATTTGAACTGCCTCCCTTGCAAGTAGGAGATGCAAGAAATTCTGCAGATGCTGGAACCTGGAGCAATAAAGGATGGGAGAGGGGAGGATAGGAGATGGGCAGGTCATTAAGGCAGGGCCCTTATTCCTATGGCTCCCTTCCCCTACCTTGATGACCTGCCCATCCCCTCTCCTCACTTCCCCCATCCTTTATTCCATGGTCCACTGCCCTCTCCTACTGGATTCCTTCATCGTCAGCCCTTTGCCTCTTCTACCTATCACCTCTCAGCTTATTACATTTTCTCCCCCTTCCCCACCCATCTACCTTCCCCCCCTCACCTGGACTCGCCTATCACCTGAACTCACCTATCCCCTGCCTGCGTGTGCTCCTCCACCTTCCCCCACCTTCTTATTCTGGTTTTTGCCCTCTTCCTTTCCAGTCCTGATGAAGGGTCTCGGCCTGAAACATCCCTTCATGGGTGCTGCCTGACCCGCTGAGTTCCTCCAGCACTTTGTATGCATTTCTCCCTTGCAAGTATATCTCCCTTTAAATCAAGGACCAAAACTCTACACAGCATTCCTGGTGTGGTCTCACCAATTCCCTGGAGAGTTGAAGCAAGACTCTACACTTGTACTCCATTCCCTTTGTAATGAAGGCCAACATACCCATTGCCCCTCTAGTTATTTGCTACACTTACATGTTCATTTTCTGTGTTTTATATGAGGGCACCCTGATCCCTCTGCAAAGCAGTACATTTATAGAACATAGAACAGTACAGCATAAGAACAGACCCTTTGGACATATTGTTGTGCCAAACTAATTAATCTAGTAATTAAATGCCTAACTAACCTAATCCCTTCTGCCTACACAATGTCATTTTTCTCTCCACAGTATTCACTTTTTCTGCTGTTCCTATCAAAATGGGTACCTCACATTTCCTCACATTTTAGGATCATGAAGTTATACAGCATGGAAACAGGCCCTTCAGCCCAACTCATTAATACCAACCATTATCCATCTGCCAAATCTTTGCCCACTTGCTTAACCTCTTCGTGCCCCTTTGCCTTCTCTCTACATCTTGCTCACAACTTGAACACATCAGTCTGAAACATTAACTCTGTTTCCCTTTCCACAGATGCCACCTGCTCTGCTGAGTATTTCCAGAATTTTCTCATTTCTATTCCATTATTCTGCCTAATGCCTCAAGATCTCTTCAGGTCTCAAAGTGCCACACACACAACAAACCGTTTGAAGTGGTTGTAAAGCTTTCTTGTCCATACATGTAGTGGAGTCTCAAAACCCACACTATATAAAGACAGCTTTTACTGAAGTGGAACCTACTCTAATGAGTAAGCAAATCAATTCCAAATGTTAGTCAGATAGAAGAAGAATGAAACCCTTGTCAAACGACAAGCCCGCCTACTGATACAAATTGTGAGAGAATCAGAGAGATTTTTCACCAGTTCATTCCAAGAGGTCTGAAACAGAACCAAATAAAGTTAATGTTTAAGCATTACATGGTAGATGGTACAATCTTAAAGATTGTCAAATAAAAGACTCCATGGGGAAGATGTGCACGAAACATGGGGCAGTAGGACAGGTGAGATACTGAGCTTTAATAAACAGAGGCATTGAGTTAATCCGAACAGTGGAAATATGAGCAGAAGGAAGTCATTCAGTCTCTTGAGCCTAGTCTATCATTCAATAAGATCATGTCTGATCAAATCTTGGCCCCAACATCACTTTCTCACCCTGTTCCTATACCCTTGACAGCATCCTAATCCCCATCAGAATCTTACATGATTCAATAAGATCACGTCCCATACTTCTTTATTCCAAGGAGTATAGGATCAACCCTCTCAACCTTTCTTTCATATGTTAATCCCTTCATTCTAGGAATCAACTTGGAGCATCTTTTCTGCACTGTCTTCAATGCAAGTATATCTTTCCTTAAATCCATATGTAGTGCTCCAGATAAAGTCTCACCAGTGCCCTGTGAAGTTAGATCAAAATTTCTCTACTATTGTTTGATTGATATTTCTCACGGCATAGAACAAGACCATTTGACCCAAGCCTATGTTGGCTATGCTGGCTCTCAGAACATCCCATTCTGCACTATTTCCCTGTAGCCTATTCTCTCCAACTCCAACCCAATTCTCTGACTGCCCAACTACACTAAGGACACTTTACAGTAACCAATTAACCTACCAATTCACACTTCTTTAGGATGTGGGAGGAAACTTGAGCAAACCTGTGCGATCACAGGGGGAAGGTGAAAATACCACACCGACCAGAGGTCAGAATTTGATCCTGATCTCCAATCTGTGTGGAACTGTGAGCCACCCCATACTCTCCCATTCCCCTTGCAATAAAGGCCAACATTCCATTAGCCTTCCTATTCACTTGCTGTACCTGCATGCCAGCGTTTTGTATTTCATGTATTCGGACCCTAATCAACATCCTTCTCTGGGCTGCCCACAGAAGTCATCTGCAGCACAACTCTTGCATGACCACACCCTCCGATGAGCTGGTACCTAAGCTACCCTTCCCTTTGCCCTGCCTACAGTCCATACCAGTGCCTCTCAAAGTGAAGATCTTGCCTCTGAGTTAATATCTATAATATGCACAGAATCTATACCAGTGCTTTTGGCTGCATGTTTCAGATCAAGTGGCAGTGAACATTCATCCTTCCTGTCCTGCTTTCCCACTGTCAGATCAGGTGACAATAAGAAAAAATGAACAAGGTTAGCCTGGCGGTGAGGGGAGCTGTGGTAGAAAGGCACATAAGAGGTGCATGCTTCCTGTATTTGCAGCATGTAAATTAGAAGGGAAAATGTAATGAGAGAAGGAGGATTTGGTGGGAGTAGATCATCGCCTTTGAAGATCACTTCCCCAATGCTTCCCACTGTCATAGCCAATTCAGTTAAAGCGAGCCTTCTCCCTTCCTGGGACCATTTTCCCTGTTATTTTGTAGGTGCTGGTTCCAGTAATACACCATTGGTCCTGCAAGAGAAATGGAATGTGTTAATCAGTGTAGCAGAATATATTTGATGTGTAATTTGTTTGTGAGGTGAGGGGAGTGAATGATATGTGGTGCTTGGTCCCCGTCCTGATTGGTAGAGATTGTTGGTATGTAAGTGATACATTGAGCTGTACAGTCAATGGGACACAGCATTTGAAGGTATATACATTTACCCTGATAACACTTGGGACGTTAGTGAACTTGCTGCACTGATTCAGCTAATCAGGATTGTATTTGTTACATTTAGTCCACAGCTGTCATTTCCACCCATTTTAAAGCATTGCCCTTAGAGGCTGCAAATGGAGACCAATATTTCTTCACCATTTCTAAAACAAATTCTAGAATTAAGATAATTTGTCTGTATTTGGGATGTCATGAAGTTTAGGGGCAAATGATCTTGGTGGAACATGAAGTGAGCATTGATGAATTTTTTTTTGGTCAGAAAAAGTACCATTTGGCAGTACTATAATGGAATCAAGTTAGTTAAGTGGGAAATAAACCTGTTGTGTTGGTATAATAGGAGATGCACTGCAGAGATTGTCTTTTGATGTCAATTCTTGGAATAATAGGCAAGTGATTTATATGGATCCTATTATGTTGCAACCTGAGAGTGTCTAACGCTGGCATACAGATATAAAAGGCAGAAAACGTTTTCTTGTCTCTTTACTGATATTGCTCATCTTCACAGACTTTTTTTAAGAAGAAGCAAAGGTATCAACCAATACTGTGGAATTGTAAAAAATGTTTACAGGTTTATTGCAAGCTCTCCACATAACACTGCTGGTACACATTTTATCTTGCAGAAGTCACACAGATTTCATTACAATTGAACTTAGGTTGAGATTCATGTCCTCAATACTATTGTGATAATAGTGTATATTATTTTTGACTAAAGGTTAAAAATAGAACATCAAATTAATGTATTCCTACTGCTTGTTAGAAATAACTCCATCCAGTGGATTTGATAAATTCAAAAGCAGCATTGCACATTCTGTGAACCAACATTTTTTTTGCATTTTACAAGTAACTGGAATATATTTAATGTTAAAATAATAAATATAGAACATGGCTTTCCATTGTAGAAATACAAAGAGTTGGAAATTTTTAGCTGACTGAAGGGCATCTACAGAAAAAGAAGTGGAGCTAGCATTTCGGAGCTGTGATTTTTCAACAGAATTTGAAAACCTTGCTGATGTGACAGGTAGTGAAAGGAGGGGAGGGAGGGAGGAAAGGGAGGAAAGAGAGGAAAGAGGGTGGATGTGGTGCTTGGTGGACAACTCTTCTACCATCCTAAACATTCATTCCCTCCACTAGCAGTTCACAGTGACAGCAGTGAGTACCATCTATAAAATGAACTGTGGTCACTCATCAAAGCACCACCTCCCATACACATGACTCTACTCCCCAGAAGGAGAAGGGTAGCAGGTACATGGGAATACCAGCACTTACAAGTCCTCTCAGGGAGACATACTGTTTCTTCAGCATCGCCAGGTTTAAGGCTTGAATATCTTCACCAGGAGGACCACACCATTTAAGAAGATAGCTTACCACTATCTTCTCAAGGGCAAATGTGGATAGGCAATAAAAAATGTTTTTGAAAGAAACACCATGTAAATAAGAAAAGGGCAAAAGTCTATGATTTAAATAATGCCAAGGACGCTCGTAATAGACAAATGGGTTGGGAATGGTACAAATGATGATCCTGGTGTAGGTGTAAATGGTAACAGAGGGATTATTCTCAGCATCTTCTGTCCAAAAACAAAGTAGAAGCAACAGCAGTGACTTGAAATTTTTGGACTTGAAGCTTGTTGAGTGCTTAATCAAAAACTGAAGTGTTCCTTCAATATTCAGATTGCCTTTGAAATAATTGGCACTCAAAGCCAAAGGCACTGATTTACATGGCGAGATGCTGGCTTCTAATCATCTGCAGTGAATTATTAAAATAGCTAAAACAATACGGAGTAGAAAACAATGATCTTAAATAGCTTTTCCTTGTGGGTGCTCTGTTCATTATGATGACAATGAGAAAGCTGAGAATGACTCTAGCTTGTACTCGCCTCTGAACCCAATGGTTAAGGCCTGAAGCCTAAGCATAAAATTCTGGGTTGATGATCCAGTGCTGTATTGCAGAATGTCTTTTGGATGGCACATCACCTGGCCCCTCAGATGGACGCTAAGAAAAACATAGCTCTGTATAAGGAAGAACAAAATGTCTTCTCCCATTGTCCACAGTCTTCTGATTTTTATTTATTCCTCACCCAACATCACTAGAACTGCTAATCTGGACATTATTGTAGTTTGCTAATGGGCCTCTGTAATTCTTACAACACATTGAAAGAAATTAAGTTTACTCTGTTGAAAATGAAAAATCTGCAGGTGCTGTAAATCTGAAACAAAATTAGAAAGTGCTGGAAATACTCGGCAGGTCAGATGGCATCTGTGGAAAGAGAATCAGTTAATGTTTCAGGTCTGTGACTCTTCATGAGAAAAAAAATTACTGTACTTCTCACTTGGTCAGAATAAGTTTACTGTCCTATTTTCGAGGTTGCATGAATTCAAATCCCAACACTCTGTGTGGGAATTCTAAATTCAGGAAATTAAATAGAAAGAAAGAAATAAGAGAAATAAAAAGCTATATTCAGTAATGGTAACCATAAAAACAACCAGATTGTTGTCAATACCCTTCTGGTTCATAGGAAGGACATCTGTCATCCTCAACCAGTCTGGTCTGTATGTGATTCCAGACAACAAATGTGGTTGACTCTCGACTTCTCATGGGGTACATCCTCGTAACTTGTTGGGCTGAGTGGCAGTTTGGGATGGGAACACTTTTCTGTGAATAAATAATAAAAAAAATGCGTCTTAGACCATAAAGTGTCTGGGGGAATATCATGAAGACTTCTATGCAACTGCAAGTCATTTTGTTCCTTGATTACCTACTTCCTTCTCCCACTGTGAGAGGAGAGGAAGTAATTAATCTAGATGTGCAATATTACTCTTGACTGTATTGAGGTTATTTGAAGAACTTCCTAAACATCTGGATTTGGTGGCTTTAGTTTTACCAAGCAACGTTTTTCAGCAGATGTAAGCCATAAAATGTCAAGGCTAACTAATAATATAAAAAGGAACTATTATTGTGCATATATGTTCCCCATAACAATCAAAAGTGCAGCTCAAAAAATTTAGGCGTGTATTCCTGATTTGCTGCTTTATTTGGAAAGTGCTCTTGAACTTTTGATCCACAGACAAAAACCCCATTTCAAGAGAGTGTATGGAAAATTACTTTTCAAATCTTCAAACTCCATCCATTTGGCTGCTTTCGCTGCATCACAGACTCTATCCACATGAATCGTCTGAGCAGCATTTGCTGCTCCTTTTAATTATTGGCAAATTCCAAGTGCCAGCATGAGATGGATTTTTGCCAGCAGAATGGAGCTCTATCCTTACACCCAGCAGATTTTCAATTCATAACATATGGTCTTTCCAAATGATTAAAAAATAAGGTGTACAAGATGTTACGAGACACTCTCTGCAAAATCAGTTTCAACTTGTATTGCATTACTCAGAGTAGGGAGTGAGAATGAAATATTTTTTATTGATAGGATATGGAAAGAACTACGACAGGTAAAGGATATGATGCCTTGCAATGTCAAGAGTATTTTCATGTAATGTACACTGGCAGTGAAGCCAGTTTTTCAGGAATAGCCACTTGTTATTTTCATGGGGTCTTTGATCCACTGGGTACAGTAGATGATTAGTTATGGTACATGACTACCAAACTTGGTCCTGACTTCTTCTTCATCTTCTCAAGTGGTTCCTCACCATCAACGATGACCTGCTTCCACTCCAGCTTTGTTGGTTCTGAGTTGAGTGAAGAGTTGCCTTTGGGATCCACAGTCTCTGTCACAGGTTGGATAGTGGGTCTTGAAAAGAATTGGGGGACAGGCATGGGTTGCTGGTGAAATTGTACACTCCATCCACTATTTGTGCAAGACAAGTACTCCTGTCATAGAGATTCAAAATCCTCATTGCCTTTCCAAATGGTCCTCCTCCATTTGGGGCAGAGAAGGACCATGGACACCAAGAATCAATGAGAATGTTTAGCTTTCCAATGGAGATGGAGAACATCCTTGAAACATTTGTGCCATGATGGAGCTCATACTAGAGTGCTTGTTTTGGGAGTCATGTGCCAGGCATGTGGGTGATGTGACCAACCCACTGTGATCAGTGTGTGACTAGAGCCTCATTGATGGGGATCTTGGCCTGAGAGCAGTTTCTCTATCCTGCCAATGGATTTCAAAGATTTTGCAGAGACAGCGTAAATGGTATCATTAGTGCTTTGAGATTCTGTTGTAGCATGTCCCTACTTCCAAAGTGTACAGGAGAGCAGGGATCACTGCTGTTTAGTTGACCATGAGCTTGGCATCATATTTCACTTCTTAGTCTTCACACACTCTTTTTCCTCAGTTGGCCGTACTGGTGAATGTCTTCATCAATGTCTGTCTTCACTGAAAAGTGACTCCTGAGGTGCAGAAAACGATTCACATTTTCCAGAGAACACAGATGCTCACTGACACTGATAGCAATACAATAAGCTTGTAGAGAAAAATATTGACCAATAATGCAGAATGATTATCATAAAAATCCAACTGGTTAACTAATGTCCTTCCCACGAAGGGAATGTGTTATTCTCACCTAGTATGGCTGACATTTCATTTGGTTTCACACTATGCCTCTTTTTATTTTCTTTAGGGAAGCAATGGATGAGCAATAAATTCTACCCTGTTAACACTGCCAATATCTCAGGAATGAATGAAGCGAGATGGGATTAAAAATCTGATGCCATTTTTAACATAGATCTTAGGCTTCACAAAGTGGACAAGGCCCATGCAAGAAAATTTTGCAGCTGTTCCTAACATTGACTAATCATCACTGAGGACAAGTAATTTCTATATTTTTCAGCATTTTGTAACATTTTATTTTTATATGTCTTTTACATCAATGCATTATCTTTGCTTTGACAATGTAAGTTGTTGGTTCAAGTGCTACCTAGCCTGTACTACAGTGTTGGAATTGGAATTGGAATTGGAATTGGTTTATTATTGTCACTTGTACCGAGGTACAGTGAAAAGCTTGTCCTACATACTGTTCATACAGATCAATTCATTACAGTGCCTTGAGGTAGCTTGGGGTAAAAATATAACAAAATGCAGAATAAAGTGCAACAGCTACAGAGAAAGTGCAGTGCAGGTAGACAATAAGGTGCACGGTCATAACGAGGTAGATTGTGAGGTCAAAAATCCATCTTATCATACTAGAGAACCATTCAATAGTCTTATAACAGCAGGGTAGATGCTGTCCTTGAGCGTGGTGGTACATGCTTTCAGGCTTTTGTATCTTCTGTCCAATGGGAGAGAATGTCTGAGGTTGATTATGCTGGCTGCTTTACTGAAGCAGTGAGAAGTATAGACAGAGTCCATGGAGGGGAGGCCAGTTTCTGTGATGTGCTGAGCTGTGTTCACGACTCTCTGCAGTTTCTTGCAGTCACAGGCAGAACAGTTGCCATACCAAGCCGTGATGCATCCAGATAGGATGCTTTCTATGGTGCATCAATAAAAATTGTAAGGGTCGATGGGGACATGCCAGATCTCTTTAGCATGGAGGCACTGGTGAGCTTTCTCGGCCATGGTGTCTACATGGTTGGACCATGACAGACTATTGGTGATGTTCACTCCCAGGAACTTGAAGCTCTCAACCCTCTCGACCTCAGCACCGTTGATGTAGACAGGAGCATGTACACCATCCCCTCTCCTGAAGTCAATGACCAGCTCTTTTATTTTGCTGACATTGAGGGAGAGGTTGTTGTCATGACATCATGTTACTAAGTGTTAGAGGTGGATGAGATCTTGCTTACTTGTGTCACATTTTTTCATTAGCTAATCCCACAGAAAGAAACATTAACTCGTCTGTCGACCTGTCCTATTTGTGTGAATTTTCTTTGGCTGCAATGTTTGGCTCCACGGCAACGATAACTCATTGGTTGTGAAGTGGTTTGGACCCGCAGGGTGAGAAATATTATATGAATCACCATGCACTGGCTGCATATAATGGTGAAGTGTTGGTCAATGTCAATGTGTCAACCATTGCGTCAGCCAGTGACTTTGAGGCAAGGTAGTATTTATCAAAGAACTTACAGCTGTCTATTTTAAAGCAAATAGACTACTTAAGTAGAGAATTGCAGCAAATAGTCAAGTTGCTTAACAACAGAGTCTTTTTATCCAAAGTTTCTATGGACTTCAGCAATCCAAATATGTGACTGAAATGACAGCAAAGTCTCCTAGTCAAAGTAAAGGTTATTTCAAAATTCTCTAAGTAGGGGTTGGTTAAATATTACAAATTCTGTGCATGAAACTTGTCCTGAATACTATTGGCAGGACAGAGTCTGAGCATGACTGATGGGGGAAGTTCCAATATCTCCACTCTAGACAGGAGTTGAAATTTGACTAAATGGTGCCCAGAGTGAATGTTCAGTGCAATTGTTGTACCTCGGCAATCATTGCGTGTTTCAATAAAAAAATGACTGCTTGCTTCTTAATGAAAGAAAAGAGAAAGTTATTTATATAATGCAAAAAATATAGCAGCTAATTTGCAAACAGCAAACTCCCAAAAGCAACAATATGATAATAACTAGATCACATTAATTGAGCAATAAATATTGGTCAAGAAACCAAAGAGAAATCATTTCATATTAGTTCCATGGGGGCTCCATGTCTACCAGAGAGGAGACAGGGCCTGTGTTTGATGGTTCATTAGCATCTCTGAAACTGTGGTATCCCTTACACTGGAGAGTCAGCCTAGAATTTGGTGTTCAAGTCTCCAGAGTAAGACTTGAATCCAGATAAACAAAGTTTAGTTCCTCCACCAATGCTGATATTTTGCACTAAGAATGCAATTCAGTACTATATAAATCCAATAATAAATCTTTTTGAAAAAAAGGAAAGTAGAGATTGGAAATAATTATTTGAATAAACCAATTGCTTATGAATAAAACTACAACAGAATCTCCAAATCGAAATGTTGGTTTCATAATGCAGTAAGTGAAGGATAATCACATGCTAAAAATTAGACATAAAATTAATCCGAATTACGATGGGTCTACAGGAGCGACTGATGGAGGAATTACAAACCTTCCCCATTCAATTTGGAATCTGAGGTGTTACTGAAGGCAGTTGTATAATGATAATGCCAATAGTAAAAATTCAGTTAATAAGTGGATGTACAAAATTAACTGCTATACAAAGGTTGACAAAATGTTCATGTGAATTAGTTTGATTTTCTTGTACTTGCACTTGACTCCTTAATTTCATTTTAGTTGTACATTCTTAATTGATGCATTTGCAATTTTCGATTCTTTTGTAGTTAATCACACTTCTGTGACAATCTAAGGGATGCCTGGATATTAGAAATAAAACCAGTTATTTCATGCCTCGATCTGTAGCATAGTTTTAAAACAAGGGTGTGAGGAAGTGAGCAGGGATGGGTGGAAGAGGATAGTGAGAATCCGGAGCTCACTGGCTATAAGAGAAGAGAGAGAGTCAATCAGGGATCTCAAAAAGAGAATTGGATGGGCATTTGAATAATTTGCTGAGCTGTGTAGAAAGATCAAGGAAATAAGATTGATTTGTTTCATGAAGAGCTGGTACAGACTTAATGGGCTGAATGGCTTCTTTCTGTGCCATAATGATTCCTTGATGCCGGGTATGATGCCTTTGAAGCATGCTACAACAGGTACAAAATGGAAGAGCTTTTATTATAAAAGTAGATATGGAAATGCTAATTTAAACAAAAAACTCTAAATGCCTTATTAAATACATCCTTATTAATATCTTATTAAATTAAATCCTGCAGAAAGGTTTAATAATATTCAGTACAAAATCCACAGTTCTGTGTCATCTTTTAAACTTATTCCTGTGTCTAGACTGAACACTCATGTTGTTATATAAAAATTATTGCTACTGCAAATCATAAAGAAATCTTTTCAGATCGGAAAGGCACTTTTATTTCTTCCCACAGTTTTGATGTGTTTGAGTGGTTATGAAACACCTCATTACAGTGTGTTGGCTCTTGGGATATAATCCAAGGCTTTTAAAATCCACAATGAAATGAATGGAGCAATGGAGAATGTTGTACACAGAGGGGATGCCTGCAAATCCATTAACAACAGAGTGTATTCTGAATCCGCTTCTAAGCGTATTTTTTTCTTCCTCCCACTTCCTTTCTTTGTTACTCTTGAGTTATCTTATTGAAGGCAATTTTTTTCTCTGCAACTTTGAACTTTTTTGGCAGTATTGTTTCAATTACAGTGTACCAGGTTCCCTTCGCTGTGGATGCTACTTTCAGCACAAAAGTGCCAACCTATCATTAATGTCTCTATATTTCTAACTACATGTCAGTTATTGCCTCCATAAACTAGTCAATCTGATAGCATACATTTCAGATAATAATTCTGCTTTACAGTTGCTTCTTCAGCTCCTGATCCTCTATGTGGTTTCCAGCTGGCAATAATGTCCTTCTCTATAATAAAAACAGCAAATGCTGGAGATACTTAGCAGGTCAGTCTGAAACAACAGATATTCCTTTGTTCTCTCCACTCTTTCCCTTTCTCTCCAACTTAAGATATGCTTGCTTTCTCACTTATCTAGTTCTGATGAGAGATCCTCAAGTTAAAGCAAAAATTCTGCTTCTCTCTCGACAGATGCTGCCTGACCTGCTGTGTATTTTTAGCAGTTGCTGATTTTATTTCAGATTTCCAACATTTTCCTTATTTTTTTGTTCGTTTTGACTTCCTTCCATATAGTTCCTTGATTGCTCTTAGTCTTCCCTGTTAGCAGAGGTTGGTATCAGTATCCAAGTGAGAGCAAGGCAACTGCTTAAATTTGATGTTCTGCTGTGGGAGTGGGTGAGCCTTAGGGGGATTGGAGATATAATTAAACAGTTCTCCAGCATAAACCAGCTGGCAGTTATAAATTACTTTATACCCTTTCCTCTTAGGTATGGATTGATGTTAAAATAGTAATGAGATATACAGAAAAGAGAGCAGACAATTAAAAATGAATCCCTTTTCATCCTGTTAATGGCCGAGTAAATAAACTTCCAGTTTGCACAGCTTGTCAGACAGATATTTGTGCCTCAAGATTAGATTACATGGAATTATTTACTCTGGTGTTACGCAAATGTACTTACCATGAAGTAAAACGTGATAACCATTGTTTCCATATTTGTTTTGTTCACTGTGGAAATTTGACTGGACACTTCCCAGCAGGAGTTTGTTTCTGCATCAAATTACATCATTTTCCATATGATGTTCCTTTGGTGAATTGTGGAGAAAAAATTACCTCAGTGTTCCTTCATCAAGCATTCCCAGGACAGTTATGTCTTCACAGTACAGAACTGCATTAGACCCACTGAGGTAATTTGCATAGTTGTGACCCTCTCACCACAGCACTGATTCCCCTACCACCCCAATATCCATCAATTGATCTCCCCTGACATATCCTGATCAACTGAGAAACAGTCCCTTCCCCCATGGGAATCATTCCTTTGCCTCCTCCATTGGTCCATATCCTGACTCCACGCAGCTGCTGATGTTTTGATCTCCCACTCTCAAGCCTCACCCCACCTCAGTCACTCAAGTCCCGAACACCTCTCCAATATTGCCCCAAAACTTCAACTAGCCCAGGTCTCCCACCTAGACTCACTAACTGATCTCTCTCCAACCAACCACTTTTTTCCTCCCATAATCCTCCAATTACCAAGCACACCCATTAGGTCACACTGGAATTTCTTTTCTGAACCATTTGGAAACAAACATATATGGAGCCCATTTGGAAAAGACAACTGCGATTTCCAAAAAAGTAACATTTCTGCTACTGTCACTTGGTTTATGTAGTAGCACTCTTTTCTGGGTGACGCTGCAGTGCAATATTATTGGAAAAGTTAATTGGTGTCCCACTGTTCAAGTGCAATTCGGAGTGGACCCTATGTACACCGTACTCCTTTCCCATAATGACATATCCAATATTTCTAAAAACACGTGCTGTTGGCACTTAATCACAACACAGCATCAACTGCTTACAATAAACCCATTAACGTGAATTAACTGTCATTTGTGATGGATGGTCAGAAAAAAAGCAACCTGCAGGCAGGAGGGAGCCATGCAGCCTTGAAGAGCCAAAGCACTGACCCTTTATGTAATCAAACTTGAGAGCATGAAGATCAATTAGTATAAACAAAGGGGAAGAAAAAGAGCTACATTTATGTAGCACTTTTCAAAGCTTCAGGATGATTTGAAATACTTTTAACCCAAACAAATATAATTTTTTAAAAATATGGTCTTTGTTGAAAACAAAAAAACACAGCAGCCAATCTGCTCAAAGCATGATCCCACTAACAGCACTGTGATTAGATCTTCCGCTTTTTTTTTCATGATGATGAAGGATATCGGTTATGACGTAAAGGGTAACTTTCCTGTCCTTCTTTAGAATAGAGTTCCAGAATCTGTTGCACTCACTCAAGAAATCAAATGGCCCTGTTCATTGTCTGATCTGAAAGAAGTCAAAGAAGAAGAAAATCAAACACAAGCAGCTGGCAGAAGATCCTGATTTTAGATCCTATCTATGTGGAGTTTGCATGTTCTCCCTGACAGCATGGGCTCCGGTTTCCTTCCACAGCACAAAGATTATTTGACAACTGTATAACACCCACTAGTATAGGTAGTTGGCAAAGGAATTGAAGGACATGTGAGAGAAAATAAGTTGCAGAGTTACATGGGACATGGATATCAGAAGAGATCGAATGGGACTAATAAGATTGTTCTGCAAGGAGCCAACATGGATGATAGGCTGAGTTTTAACCCTTCTGCGTCATACAGTAAAACTTTGAATATCTGCTATCCAATTATTTAGAAATCCCAATAGTTCAGCATCTGGCTCACCAGGTAATGACTGTTAAACTGTCTTTCCACTTACCAGGGCCCTGGTTCCTGGGCTCCCGCTAACACAATAGGGCCTCCATTCCCATACTCCCTTTCAATTTAAAAATGTCAATTCCCATGCTCTCTTTCAACTCAATGGGGCTCCAGTTCCTGAACTCTCTTTCAGCTCACTGGGGCCTCAGTTCCCATGCTCCCTATCAACTCACTGGGGCCCCACTTCTCCTGCTCCCTTTCAACTCACTGGGGCCCAAGTTCCTGTGTTCTCTATCAACTCACCAGGGCCCTGATTCCTGCACTCCCTTTCAACTTACCTGCTTGACTTGACAATTCATTATCATACTGTGTGGCATCTAAACAAAAACAAATTAAAAGAGTGTTGAGGTATAAATCGTCCTGAAAATCTGGCACCACCAAAGTCCCAAGCGTGCTAGATTAATGGAATTTTAGAGTAAATAACCAAGGAAAGGAGCTTCTTTGAATTTGAATATTCTCCTTTTTAAACAGTCCTTCATGATCAAGGATGACTTGCTTCTACTCCATTTTTGTGGGATCTGAAGTGGCTGCTAAGGCTAATGTGGGAGCCACAAATTCTTCCACAGATGGAACAGGAGGTGGCTGACAGGGCAGGTGGCTTGGTAGTTTTTGAAATGCTACACTCCTTCTCTTGGCTACCAGGCCTCTGTATGCTCTCAATATATTGTTTCTAGGTTTTCAATATCACCCTGAGTTCCTTCTCCACTTCTATGTTCATTTCTTCGGGGAGGTTTTGAGCACATCCTTGAATTTATTCCTCTGAGTGGCTGCAATCTCCTCCCCTGACAGAACTTGGAATATATCGTTTGTTCTGGGAGTCTGGCATCAGGCGTGTGATTGAATAAATGCTTGGAGGTTTTTGTCTGGTCTAGATGTCTGCCCATAACAAGCATGAATGGTTTAAGCATGAGGCATTATGCTTCAAAATGGAGAGGAGTGGAAGAGGAGTGCTTAAAACTCATTCACTGAGGAAATTAGATGATTAATTGTTACCAATGGAAATGTTTATTAAAGCCTTCAGCTTTTAAAAAGGGATTGCTTAATTTAGATGAATGCTTTGAGAACTCCCTGTGTCTGAGAAAACACAGATCAAGGTGGGAGTTCTTCCTGTCTTGCACGGGTTCCCTTGCCGAGGTTCTAATCTCCTAATGAAATTTTTAACACTTCTAAATACTGCCAATGGACTTTACACCCACTCCCTCTCTCCTCCTGCTATATGGCATTCAGAAGAATTTAGGAATTTTCTGTCTTTAGAAAACAAAAATATGAAATCATGGGATATGCAAGAGTTGGCCATGAAGACCACTGGTCCTACTCCAGCATTCAGGAGGAATACAGGTGAAGTTTTAGCTCAATACACCTTATTGCCTGATTTCCACAATCCTTAGTTGTCTTTCTGTCCAAAATCTTTCATCCCCATACACACAGAAACTGAGCAACTCAGTTTCTCAGCATAGAAAGTTCCAAGGACTCACGACCCTCTGAGTAAATAAAGTTATTTTCACCTAAGTCCAAGTGACTGACCCATTATCTCGAGTTTATGCTCTTTACTCCTATATTCATCAGCCAGAAGAAACAGCCTATGAGTGCCTTCCTTGTCAATATCTCTCAGTGTCTCATGTTTCTCTGAGATCACCTTTTGTTCATCTGTACTCCAGTAAATGTAGGTCCCCCTGCACTGTATGGAAGTTAAATTGGAAAAAATCATAGGATCATTGAAGTTAATAGTAAATTACACCATTCATGCCCCTGTGATACAATGTTTAAATGGGTAGAACTTGTTTTATGGCAGAACTAATGCTGGAGTCCATCAGTCCTGGAGTAGATATCATGAGGGTATAATCCTGTGAAATTGATAGCATTTGGGCATGTGTCCAAGGTATCAGCAGGTGTAACAGATCTTCTTGGTGGTGGCTTTTGGAAGAAAGGGATTCAGATTGTTGCATACAAGTCATTTTTGCAAAGAAGGCTGACAGCATATAATACAGGCTCCAGAGTTCGTTCAGTCTTGATTGCAGTATGAATATTTTGGAGGGCAATTCATACTGAAGGGTGAATTGTTGTCTTTGTATTTTACATTCTGTGTTGCCAATTGTTACGACGCTTGGCTTTCTCTTTTTCCGATAAATAAATACTACCAAGTAATATTCCCTCAATAATGTGCTGCTTTCTATCTTCAAAGTAGTTATATGTTGTGGACCCTTAATGCATTCTCCAGGAAGTGGTTGACTGTAGCAACTGATTAATTTTTTATCAAGACACATGAGCTCATGTCTGTGAATAGGTAGAAGATCTCATTTCCTAAGGGACTTAGTACACATTGCAAAAGAAAATGTGGGAAAACTCCAAGCTGTGGTCGAAGTATAGAGCAGAAGAGAACATTAGAAAGTGAGTCACCTGAAACAGGCCATACACAACACACAAAGTCATTCCAAGCCACTCCCATAACACGCTGAGTCATCTGATGTCACTGTTATAATTTCTAAATCATTCCCAGTCACGTCTCACACTCTGTGAAAAACAGAAAACTGCAGATCCCCGAAGTCTGAAATAAATGCTGGAAACACCCAGGCTGCATCTGTTGAAAGAGAAACAGAGTTAGCATTTCAGATTGTCAAAACTGGGAAAGAGAGAAAACAAGTTAGTTTTAAGTGACAGTGAAGGTGGAAGAGGGATGGATAGGACAAGTGGAATACACCTGATAGGGTGAGGCCAGGATTACAGTGGGGATAAACTGTTGATGAGGTAATCTGCTTGATAGATTAATGAGCAAAGTTAGAGAGAGAGAGAAGACAAACAAAGAAACTCAAGAGCTGTCAGATGGCGGCAGATACAGAGAGAAAACATAATCAAAGGAATGTGAAAGCAGAGCTAAAGGGAATGTCCAGCAGGACAGGCCTTGCTAATTGCTGACAAAAAGACTAAGCCAACATTACAGGTAAATGAACTGCAGCAGAACGGACCATCCTGATGTAAGCAAAGAAAATGAATTACCTGAACCTGTTGAGTTCAATTTTAGTCCGGAATATGCAACAAACATCCATTACATGCACACTGTTAACCAGAAAGTCATCTGGACCACGTCATTACTACTAATATTATGAAAAGAACTCAGGATCTGATATGCTGTGACAAATGACTCACCTCCTGACATGCCAATCCCTTTCCACCATCTACAAAGCACAAATGGATGTTCTCCACTTGCCTGGATGAGCGAACCTCCAACCATTCTCAAGAAGATTGACACTATCCGTAACCTTAACTGTCATAGAGTCATAGAGTAATACAGCATGGAAATAGGCTCTTTGGCCCAACTGGTCCATGCCAACCACAACATCCTCCCTGCTAGTCCCAGTTGCCTGCGTTCGGCCTATAACCCTCCAAGCCTCTCCCCTCCATGTACCTATCTGGTACACATTCACCTCCCTGAATATTCATTCCCTTCACTACCAGTGCACAGTAGCTGCAATGCTTAACATCCGTAAAATGCACACACCTTATTCACCTGGGCTATTCCAATAGCACTTCCCAAATGCCCTACCCCTACCAACAAAGGTTGCAGATGTGTAGAATACCACCACCTGCAGGTTCCCCAACAAGTAGTACATCATTCTGACTTGGACATATAGCACCATTCCTTCATTATCACTCGGTCTAAAACCTGTAACTCTGTTTCCAAAGCACTGTGGGAGTACTTCCACCAGAAGTTCAAGAAAATGGCTTACCTCTATTTCTTAGAAACAATTGGGAATGCATCAGATGCGGGTCCTGCCCAGATCTTGAAAAATAAATGTAAAAACAAATAATTCTGGGCACTCCCGTACTTTCAGGCTGGTCTTACCCTCTCCAAGCTGTCCAATGCTATTCACACATTCCTCCTTTTGTCTGATACTGATGCAACATCAACATAGGCTCAGACATGGGCTATCAGTCACATGTGCTACCTATTGTACAATGCAATCAGACAAAAGGGAGAGAGAGAGAGAGAAGTAGAGAGAAAGTAACAAAGAAAGATAAATAATCAGATGGATAGACAGACTGATAGAAAAGAGAAAAGGCAAGGGGCAAAACAAAAGTGTAATAAGAAATTGGACTATATGAATAGAATGGCTGTTCCTTGCAGTTTCTGATTGTGCTTTCTGCTTTTAAAAATCTTGATGACTTTTGGCAGAAATCAATGTCTCAGGTGCAAGGCCCACTGTTCAAATTCTCACATCTCTGATCTCTTCACATTGCCAGGTCTCCCACTCTGAACTATTTTCTCTCATTCTGTCATTGCCTGTGGTGTGGTATCGCATGCTGTTCTTTAGTCTTGTAGTATTAATTAGAGGATATCAAAATTGCCTCCATTTACACTGTTCACGGTTACTCCATATCCCTCCCCCACCCCCATCCCTATCTCTCACATTCCCGATTTCATCCCCACAGTGATTTCCCAAGAAAACTTTGGTGAATTATATTCTGTGTGTTCACTCATCTTTGACTTTAGGGTCCTCTGGAGTACTTACAATTTTACACTGGAATAGGCAGCTACATTAGACTTGATCTGTGTCCAAGGACTGCACTTCTTCACATCTTTGAAATAAAAGAACTGACACATTGAATATTTAATTTTATTTCAGAATAGAATGAAAACTTAATCTTCTAGACGATGCTAGAATAACAATTATATCACATGCTAATGTAACTTAGGGTGTCATTATTTATTATAGAGATTCACAGCTGTATAACTGCAGCAGTTCTGAGATTTTACTCACTTTTGTAACCAAAACACAATGTCACCAAACTTTTGAATATTATGAAATTAATTTGATGATTGATGATAGGGAGCAAGGGTATATCGTGGAGTGGCAATGAATGCCCCTGTTTATTACATACATTCATGGAATGTTGATGTTGTTGGCAAGGCCGGCATTTACTACCATCCCTGAATGCTCCTGAACTGAGAAGGCCATTAAGAATCAACCTCACTGAAATGTGTGGAGTCACATAGTACTTACTCACACCTGATAAGGATGGTGAGTTTCTGTTTAGGAAAAATTTAAGGATGTATCTGAACCCAATAAGTTTTGATGACAAGCAGTGGTATCATAGCCATATTACCAATACTTGCTTTTTATTCCAGAATGTACTTAATTAGCCACATTTAAATTCCAAAGTTGCCGCAGTTGGATTCAAACTCTCATCCTCCTGTCGATAACATAAGAACATAAGAAATGGAAGCAGGAGGAGGAAATTTAGCTCTTTCTTTTGCTTGGCCATTCAACAAGATCATGACTGAGCCTTTACCTCAATGCCACTTTCTTTCAATAAGCCAATATCCAGTGATTCTCTTTGCATCCAAGCTCTTTCTCAAACGTATTCAGCAATTGAGTCTTCATTACACTTTTGGGTAGAGAAGTGAAAAGATTCATTGCCCTCCGTGTGAAGAAATTTCTTCTTATCTCTGTCTTGAATGGCTGACCTTATTTTGTGACTTAGAGACCCCTGGTTCTAGACATTACAGCAAGTGGAAACATTCACTCTACATTTAATCTGTCAGACCCATTATCAATTTTCTGTTCCAAAGAGATTTGTCTAAATTCTATACTGTGCTTCCTCATTACTATCACCTTAGGAATCAGACTGGTGATCAATGTTCCTGGACTAGAGTTTCCTGGACTTTGAAAATAAAATAAAAGCTGCAGATGCATAACATCTGAAATAAAATTTTAAAAAAATGCTGGATATACCCAGCAGTTCAGGCAGCATCTGTGGAAAGAGAAACAGTTAACATTTCAGGTCGAAGACCTTCGTCAGAGCTGGGAAAGAGAGAAAACGTTAGTTTTCAAGAGCAGAGGTGGGAGAAAGATGGGCAGAATAAAGGCAATATCTCTGATAGGGTGAGACCAAATTAGCAAAATTAACAGTAGGAGTAGGAGCTAGGTTCAGGTTATTCTTCTTTGTCTGTGTAATGTGCTGCTAAGATCAAGGCTGTGGGACATGCCCAGCAGGCTAGACTGAGCAAGTGGAAAAATAAAACTGAGCCAAAATGATAACAGACAGAAATGGCCAGTCCTGATAGAGACAGAAGGAAAGAGTGAGTTACCTAACGCTGTAGAATCCGATGTTGAAACCTGCAGGCTATAACATGCCCAGATGTTAGATGAGTGTTGTTTTTCAAGCTTGTGTTGGGCTTCATTGCAATGGTGTTGGGGGCTACAGAGAGGCTAGAATGAGAATACGACAGTGAATTAAAGTGGGAAGGAACCGACAGCTCAGTGTCACCCCTTTGGATTGAATTCAGGTGCTCCATAGAGTTATCACCCAATCTGTGTTTGGTTTCTCCAATATAAAGGAGGTCATATTGTGAACACCGAATGCAGTACACTAGATTGGAAGTTCAAGTTCAAGTTTATTGCTGTGATAGGCATACATTCACAGGGGATAAATCCCATGAAAATTAACATTTTTGCAGCAGCAGCACAGTACATTACAAATAAGATAAGATAGATATCTTTATTAGTCACATGTACATCGAAACACAGTGAAATATGACAAACTTAAAATAACATGAACTTAAATTAACAATGATTATACATATTGCAAGTGAATCATTGCTTCACCTGGAAAAACTGTCGGTATCCTGGATGGTGGGAAGAGAAGAGGTGAAAGGACAGGTGTTGTACTTCTTGTGATTACAATGTGACATAAGATGAGGAACAGTAGCTGAGCCAAGAAGTCACAAAGGGAGGAATCCCTTTGAATTGCTGAAAGGGGAGGGAAGGGCAATATGTGTCTGTATTGCAATCTTTTTGGAACTCACGGAAATTGCAAAGGATGATCAGCTGAATGCAGAAGCCGGTAGGGTGGAAAGTAAGGAACAGGAGAATTCTCTGTCCGTTATGAGAGGGAATGAGAGCAAAGCTGTGGCAAATAGATGAGATGCAGTCAAGGGTTCTGTCCACTATGGTAGAGACGAAGCTATGATTCAGGATGACGGAAGACATTTCAGATGACGTGTGGAATGTCTCATCATTGGAGCAAATGCAACAGAGACGGAGGATCTGGGAGAATAGAAGGGAACCCTTACAGGTGGCAGGGAAGAGGAAATATAGTCAAAATAGCAATGGGAGTCGGTGGGCTTGTAATGGATGTTTGCGGCTCAAATGAAGACAGAGAGATCCAGGGAAGAGTCAGAGCTGGACCACATGAAGGGAGAGCACAGTTGATGTTGGCAACAGAAGTGATGACATTTTCAAGTTCTGTCTAAGTGCAGGAAAGGGGGCTGTGTACATTCCCCTGTCTACATCAACGGTGCTGAGGTCGAGAGGGTTGAGAGCTTCAAGTTCCTGGGAGTGAACATCACCAATAGCCTGTCCTGGTCAAATCACATAGATGCCACAGCCAAGAAAGCTCACCAGCACCTCTACTTCCTCAGGAGGCTAAAGAAATTTGGTATGTCCCCTTTGACACTCACCAACTTTTATCAATGCACCATAGAAAGCATCCTATCTGAATGCATCATGGCTTGGTATGGCGACTGCTCTGCTCAGGACCACAAGAAACTGCAGAGAGTTGTGGACACAGCCCAGCGCGTCATGGAAACCAGCCTCCCCTCCTTGGACTCATCTTTACCTCTCGCTGCCTTGGTGAAGCAGCCAGCATAATCAAAGACCCCACCCACTCGGGTCATTCTCTCTTCTCTCCTCTTCCATCAGGTAGAAGATACAGGAGCCTGAGGACACATACCACCAGGCTCAAGGACAGCTTCTATCCCACTGTGATAAGAATATTGAATGGTTCCCTTCTATGATGAGATGGACTCTGACCTCACAATCTACCTTATGACCTTGCACCTTATTGTTTACTTACACTGCACTTTCTCTGTAGCTGTGACACTTTACTCTGTACTGTTATTGTTGTTACCTGTACTACCTTAATGGACTCTGTACTAACTCAATGTAACTGCACTGTGTAATGAATTGACCTGTACGATCAGTACGCAAGACAAGTTTTTCACTGTACCTCGGTACAAGTAACAATAATAAACCAATACCAATACCGAACAGCACCAATGGAGTCATCAGTCTACCAGAAGTAGTGTTGAGGGAGTGGGCCCAAGTAGGACTGAAACAAAGACACTTCCATGTTGCACAGGAATGAACCTGCATCTGTGGGAGGTTGTATCCCATTACATCAGTGGTGTTGAGGCAGGCTGGAGACCATTTCCAGGCTCAGTTTCTTTACCTTTGATGCCTGGTTCGTCTTCCTATGAAATCCTGGCACAATGCCTGTCCCTGCAGGTAGTTTGATTCTAATAATCAACAGCAATTAAAAGATGCTAATCTCAAAAGCCTGCAGTTTCAATTACCCTCTGAAGTGGCAGACCATGTTTACAGTGAATGGACATCATAGACTCCCACACCTAGCAAGGTACCTTCTCCTTCCCCACGGACAGTAACAGCAAAGATTCTGATAACTTAGGTTCTGGCTGAGCCATTGGAGAAACTTACAGAACTGATAAAGGATCTCAGACCTGAAATGTTAAGTTGCGACTCCTTTTAACGTTAAATATGAGGGCAATTAAGGCCAGTTTCCACAGATGCTGCTTGATCTGCTGATTGTTTCCAGCATTTTCTGTTTTTATTTCAGATTTCCAGCATCTCCAGTTTTTCTGGTTTTCAAAGACTGTAAGACTCAAATATTCTTGCAGCTTTTGTTTTTTATAAAATTCTTTTCCCAGGTTGTTGCAGCAGTATATATCCATAATATCATGCAATATTTAATTTTGGCCTCTATTCTAGCATTCATGGAACCAATTAGGTAGGCATTCCAAATGCTTGTCCTAAAATCTTTTGGGATTATTTTTACCCGAAGCAATAGTTGCAATATAATAAGTTTCCAGGAAAATATGTTAATTAGATGAATCATTCAGTGATTTAGCAGGGTCGTTATCATTAAATAAATATTGGAACTAATCTCTTATGGATATGACAATTATGCTGAAGTAGACTTCCTCATGATAGTCTGAAAGAACCTGGCGATATTTTATTAAATGCATAAGAAAAATACCTCAATATTTTAGAGGAAGAAAACAATGCACTGGCATGACTATTTAGAGTGGTCAGTGCTTCTAACGCAGGACAAATCTCCTTGCAAGAATAAATTTCCAGAAACTGCACTTAATAGTCTCTCCACAATTATTGAAAGCCCACCCTTACAACCCATTCCTCTTCCCTCGCATTCCTCCACTGGCTGGTCGAGGAGTTAATCATTTGTTATGTTTGACATCATTGTCAGCTTAAGCTACTGGTAAATTTGATTAATAGATTCAAACAAGTATTCTCCACTATGTTGCCTATAAACATGGCTTGTTCTTGAATGCTATCTCTTTTGCTTGCAAAGTATTTGAGGATAAACATTTAGGTAGCTGTTCATATAAGATATCAAAAACAAAGACTGCAAAAAACACTGGGAATGTGCTAAAAATATAAAATCTTTTACTTATTGGTTTATTCAGTTGTCCTTAGTATTAAGGTCAATAAAATAAAGCTTGTGTTAAAATATAATTTGATATGACTGTTATACCCTAGTTTAAATTTTGTGAAATAATCAGAATCATTAAGCATTAGAATTTTACTTAGTACTGTCAGGGATAAACTGGAATGCATTAAGTGGCGACTCCTTTTAACGTTAAATATGAGGGCAATTAAGGCCAGTTTCAAACAGCGATTAGTCTTTACTGAGGGAGTAAATGCTTTACTTGAAATTGTACTGCTTGCCTTGATATGGAAACCAATTATCAACAGGCTGGTACCTAATTTGTTGTTGATATGTTGCTTATCTTACACAATCACATCCAACGTTTTATTCAACTGCTTAATAGTAGCAATAAATTCTATTGTACAAAGTGTTAAGTCGCTGATTAGTGATTTGGCAGTAACTGTTTTAAGTACTAACTGTCTTAATGTCATTGACGTGATTCTGCTCCTGTTCTGCTGACAGAATACTCACAGGGAAGAGTACTAGTGGAAAAAAAAGTCATTGTGGGAACTACTTTTATAACTCCTTTATTAATTATAAATTACTTGTAAGTATTTCCGAGAACTTTGGAGGCATTATATCCCTTCTTTTTTTTGCTTTTGAAATAATATAATTTGCGGATTTAGTATTACACATTTTATACCATTGAACAAAGTTAAGTAAGTTTTCTGAATACATGATTTTTGTCAACCTTTTCTGTTAACATTTGTCATAGTAAACTGTCTAAACATGTTCTTGGTATAATCATATACAATGTATTTAGCACTATTGACTAGAGATAAACAAATTCTCAATGTTATTTTTTCACTGCTTAAATGGAAGTATGAAGTTATAGTTTACTGTCTTCCAGCTCCACCTCACTCTGTGGCTGAATTGGTCTGCTTGAAATTTCAGTGGCGTGTTTGACTTGAAATGATCTGCAACCCCAATGCCATCAATTATACCACCTGCTTGTCCATCTATATCAGCCGCTGAAGCTCTCACCTGTGCCTTTATTACCTACAGACTTGTCATTCTAATGCTTGACTGGCTGGTCACCACCTTCTACTTTCCATAAATCTGAGTTCATCAAGAATCTGCTGCCCATTTTCTAGTACATGTCAAGTCCCATTCGTCAATCTACATCAGTTCCTGATCCAGCAAGGACTCAGACCTAAAGTTCTGAGCCTATTGTTTGAATCTCTCCACACTGTGTCCCTCACAAGCTCTGTAGTCCTATTTCTGGTAAACATTTTTTTTGCTTCCAGAAGGCACTTGGAGATATTGAGCTACATTAAAGATGCTGTTTAAAAAGAAACGTCTTTAGAGCTAACTGATGTTAAATTTACTTTAAGTAAATATAACTTTTGCTATCTTTTTATTTATTTCCTCCCAACATTTATGGACTTCACTTTTGGAGGATAATAAATATACTGCATCCTCCATCAGTCCTGATCAGCCATTCTATATGCTAACAACACTGCAAGAATATATTCTAACCTCTTCCTTTATTCTTACAACAGTGATGGTAAGATCAGTTCTCTGGTTCCTCCCTCCGACAGTCTTTATTTCCCTGATTTACTTTCCCAGAAGCTCCCTGACTAAAAAATTCTTTGATGCCCACAGAGGCACTTGAAACAGGTGGTATGCACCGGGCAAGCAAATTGATTTTTTGAGGGCCAGTCAGTGCAAATTTCTACAGTGCATGAGACCCAAGGGACCAAATACTATAAATAGGTCTTATACAATTAATATGTGAATCACCTCTTTTATGGATGCTTTGCTACTGCAGAGCATGCCGAGGTAATCAGGAGTAACCAGATTTGGCTCAGGAGTAGCAGGTGCAGAGTTTTGTGCTGGAGAGAAGTCTGTGGACGGTGAGAGAAGAGGTGACTATCAGGAGATGATCAGGGGCTTGGGGTGATGCAATTAGCTGCCAGGAGAGTTGTCAGTCACATTACAGTTGATGGCTAGTGGATAGGGATTGATACTGGACAGAACAGACTCTGTTCAGTGTTAGGATCTACTACATGAATGGATTGCGTAACTGCCCATTTCTGTGTGCCTTTGTGTGTCAGTCAACCCAGAAGGAAAATTACAGACATTATGATCCACACAAATTCCTTTTTAAAATGGTTTCTTTCCTGGAAGTTGTCACCATGTGCAAATAAATGTGCTGCTTAATAGGTTCCAGACCCTTATTTGTACTACAATATCTAAACTAATTTCAAATGATTTTCAGGGCACACAGTAAGTTACCCAGTAAGAGTCACTTTTCATTATGTATTTTGACATTGACAAGTCAAGCAAGGCTGAAAATTTTCCATCTGAAGAGACATACCAAATGTTTCTTTTACATCTCACCTGGATCCTGTTGTTTATTAAGTCAATCATTTTGAACATCTCATTTTGTCATTAAATGGAGGGCATATGATATTAATTGGTCTAACAGAGGCAGAATTATCTCTTGAACTGGACAAATTAACATTAAAATTTGCATGGTGAGAGCTAAAACCGAAAATGGATCCAAAAATCTACAATGTTCAAAAATACAAATCAATAGTTCTAATTATTATTATAATAATTCTAATTCAAATAATTCTATTCTAATAATCATCTAATTAAATAGTTCTGAATCAATAATTCGTGATGTATAATCCTTTACTTTGTTATCAGTCTCAGATGAAAGTAACAGCTTTGATCCAGCTCCTCAGGAGGACAGAGAAAATTCAACACCAGCAGCACAAAGACTCATGAATTTCAACTACTTTTGGGGCCCTTCAACAGAAAGAGCTTGAGTTGCTTGTAAGTTGATACTGTTTTATTATAATGCTGATTTATTTTGTTAATTCAATACAACATGCACAAAATTGCCAAGAATTTCGTAAGATTCACTGCAACCTCTCCACAAAAGCAGTAAGAAGATGATTTACAACAAAATCATCTTGCATTTATATAGGACCTTAATTGAAAAATCATAGAAATAATGGAAAATTTACAACACAGGAGGACATTCAGCCCATCATGTCTGTGCTGGTTGAAAAAGAGCTAGCAAGACAAACTCCACCTTCTGGTATTTGGTCCATAGCCCTGCAGATCACAGCCTTTCAATTACACATCCAAGTACTGTTTAACTGTCGTGAAGATTTTTGCAACTACTACTCTTCCAGGTAATAAATTCTAGACCAAACTCTGAGTGATTTTTTTTCCTCATCTCCCTCGAATCCTTCTACCAATTACTTTAAAGCTAATTCTTTTTAGGGAAAACTGAAATGAGAGGCCATAGGTTTAAGGTGAGGTGGAAAAGATTTAAAAGGGACCTGAGGAGCAAGTTTTTCACACAGACGGTGGTGGGTATATGGAACAACCTGCCAGAGGAAGTGGTTGAGGCAGGTACATTTGCAACGATTAAAAAGACATTTGTGCAGGTACACGGATAGGAAAGGTTTAGAGGGATATAGGCCAAATGCAGGCAAATGGAACTAGCTCAGAAAGGCACCTTGATTGCCATGAGCGTTGGACCGAATGGCCTGTTTCCCGACTCTATGCCCTCTGGTTTTATATCACTCTTTATTTACTCTGTTTAGGCCTCTCACCATTTTATACACCTCAATTAAATCTCCCTCAGTCTCTTCTGTTCCAAAGAAAACAACTTCGGCCTATGCAACCTTTCTTCATGGTTACAAATTGCCAGCCCTGGCAACACTCTCATGAATCTCCTTTGCACCCTCTCCAGTGCAATCACATCTTCCCTATCATATGGTAACCAGAACTGTCTGTTGTATTCAAGCTGTGGTCTAACTGGTATTGCATTATGTTCTAGCATAACCTCCTTCCTCTTACATTTTCTGCCTTAGTTATTGAGGAAAAGCATCCTGAATGCTTTTATATCCACCTTATTGACCTGTCCTGCTATCTACCATACAGTTCTGTTCTTCTGTTCCATGTCTCCACTCAATGTCCTCTTACTTTTTTTCCAGATTGCCTTGTTGCATTTTCCCAAATGCGTTGGCTCCCATTTCTCTGGATTAAAATGCCTTTGGCATTTTTTTTGCCCCACTGACCAGAATATCAGGAGGAGCTTTCCGCCTCACTGCCAACCACAAGGTCAATGCTTGTATTATCTGCAAACTCCTTTAACATGATTAGTTTAAATCATTAATATAATCATGCATGGGACAGAGTACTGAGCTCTAAAGAACTCCACTGGTAACAACGTTCCAGTTACTCTTTCCTTCTGGAAATTTAAACATTTTTGGCACTCTCTCCTATATAGCTTTTTACTTTCTTGTTAAGATAAGATATCTTTATTAGTCATGTGTACATCGAAACACACAGTGAAATGTACCCTTTGCATAGAGTGCTCTGAGGGCAGCCCACAAGTGTCGCATGCTTCCGGCGCCAACGTAGCATGCCCTCAACTTCCTAACCCGTACGCCTTTGGAAGGTGGGAGGAAACCAGAGCACCCAGAGGAAACCCACGCAGACACGGAGAGAACATACAAACTCCTTACAGAGTGTGGCCGGAATTGAACCCAGGCCACTGGGGCTGTAAAGCATTATGCTAACTGCTACACTACCATGCCTGCCATGTGGGATCTTGTCAAAAAAAAATAACATACTAGGTGGATTGGTGACAAACCTGGTCAAGCTGAGTCATAGAGTCATACAGCATGGTCCTTCAACCCACTGAGTCCATGCTGACTGTCAAGCACCCATTTATACTAATCCTATTTTGTTCTCCCCATATTCCCATCAATTCTCCCCATTTTCTACCACTTACCTCCACATGTCTCTGACATGTAGGAGAAAACTGGAGCACCTGGAGAAAACCCATGCAGTTACAGGGAGAATATAGAAAATTCACACTGATGCCACAGGAGGCCAGGACATGAACCAAGGTCACTGGATCTGTGAGGCAGTGGCTCTACTAGCTGTGCCATTGTGCCATCCAAGGTAGAAAGGTATAAAAGCATAGGGACATAATTCCTGAAATTTGAGCCTAGATAGCTCTAAACATGCCCATCAATGTGGGCCATAGGAATAGCAGGCATGTAAGAATTCAGATTTGGGAAAATACAAAGATCTCAGAGTAGAAGGTTATCCAGAGATGGAAGTACAAGGCTGCTTGAGAGCTTGAGAATGGCACACTGGCCCAGCTGGTAGAGCCATTGCCTCACAGTTCCTGTGATTCTGGTTCAATCCTGACCTCCGATCCTGTCTGTGTGAAGTTTGTATGTTCTTCCTTTGACCATGTTCTGGCTTCCTTCCATGTCTCAAAGATCTGCAGATTGGTAAGTTGGCCACGTAACTCGTCCCTAACATAACTGGGTAGTCGAATTGATGGGAATATTGGGATAGTGAGCTACTGGAAAAATCAGTGGGGGAATGTGATTATTCTGTGAGTTGATGGGCCATATGACCTCCTTCTGTGTCATAAGGAAGTATGGGAAACAACAATGGGAATTGTGCAATCATAATGTAAAATATTACAGGTGTAATATAGCAGAAAATGCTGGAATTATGCTGCAGGGGAGGCAGCATTATGGAGAGGCAACAGAATTAAGGTTTCAGGTTAATGACCAATTAGTTCTGGAGAAAAGTCATGGGCCTTTATCAATAACTCATTCTTCTCATTTACTGGATGTGTCAAATTTTTGGTTTCATTTTTGGCAGTCTAACCTCCTTTTTCAATGTTTTAGTACCTTATCCCCTTCTATCTTGATGAATTTACTCCTGTCAATTAATTTAACCATCAGCTAATTTGAATCTGGAATGGGAATTCCTGTTTCAAATTGATAAAGAATTGGTAGGAAATACAATGTTGACAGGAATAACGCTGCAGCATTTATCTTTCTCTTCCTCTTTTAGTCTATTATTTAAAAGGTCTTGTTCTCAGGCTGCTATGTGACCTATAACTATCTCCCTGCTTCATGACCTTTTCCTTTCTTGTTTGTATAAAAAATGAGAACTTTTTGAAGTTAAAAAGACATGTAGAAGCTTTATCAGCCAACAGCAGTGCCAACAAGATGTTGCTATTCTTTCACTATAATCACAGGATCTGTAAAGTCAGAACATAGGTCTATTAAAATGTGAGATATCAACGCGCGTTTCCATGAGCCAGGGAGTTCTGATGCCATTCAAGCAAAACATTATTTGATATTCCTTTAAAGGCATGATGCTAGTTTATCAGAGACTTGCTTGTGGTTTCTAAGAGAAGAATTTGCATTTAAAGATCTCTGGGGATATTGAATGGATGTCATCAAGTACATAATTGGACAGGTTCCTTAATTGGGAAAATTGATCTTATAGGAAACAGTATGTGATTACACAAATTATTTTTTTCCTCTCATTTCATGGGATCAGGAGCCATTGATCACACTCTTGGTCATTTTGTTAGCAGTGCTTTTTCTAAATTTTGTTCTAAATTGCCCACTTTTCTCTTTATATTCCTTAATACCATCATTTTTCAAATTGGTGTCGAACTGCTTCAATTTGTTTTGCACCCTTGGCTCTCTGGGATAGGGTATTCCACATTCAAGAAGAAACAATGTTTGCATAGTACCCTTAACATGATAAAATGTTACAAGGGACTTCATAAGCGAGCAATCAAACAATGTTTGATACTGAGCTGTGCAAGAAGATGTTAAAGCAGAAGGCTAAAACCTTGCACGTGGAGGCAGATTTAAAGGAACATCTTAAAGAGAAAGTACAAATAAAAACCTGGAAATATTTAGGGAGGGGATTCTGAAAGAACTTTGGCAACTGGGTTTCTGCTTCTTTAAGAAAGAACTACTAATGGCTTCCAGTGATGGCGTAATTAAAATTCAAGAGGCTGAAGTAGCAAAGATGGATATCTTTCAGTATTGAAGAGCTAGAGGATCATGACAGATACAGATTTGGAGATCACACAATGGCTTTTATCTAAAATGTAATTCTGCCCTTAGTGTGTGCATTGCAGTTTCAGAAATTTGCACATGCACATGGAGGATATTGTAGGCCAAACACTTTGCCATGGAGGTTTTGACATCACTTATGCAAGGATATTGGAACTAGGAATGTGACATGGTGTGGAACACCGCCAGCTATGAAATGATTACTGGTGTTGTCAAACAAATCTGGCTTTAAGATCAATGTCTTTCATACCCACATGACAAAAATGATTCAGCCACCCTGCATTTAATCAAATCTCACTTGTGCATCCTAGTCCACAAACGGTGCAGGCCATGCCTACAAACACAGGCCTTAACTGCACTAGTTCAAGGGAATCAGTCTTACCTGATGACTGGCAAGGGAGTCTGAGGATTAATCACCTGGTGGGCATTTCCCCTGTAAGAGTTTTACTTGGTGTTCACTCTCACCCATTCCCCTCTCCATCATTGCTCACATTATTCAGATCCCATCTTAACATCTCTGACACTCCACCCTAAACTCTAGCCCGAATGTAACTCTAACCACCACCCTGCTGCCTATATCCTCCAACACCTCACCATGTGCCCCACCCTGATGCCACAAACCTCAATGTCCCATCTCTTAATGTCCGTGTACCCATGTCCCTTTCCCTCTGATCTGTTCACTCAATGTTCCTACCCATGGTTTCCTATCCCTCAATGTTTCTTCATTTATGCTACTGCTCCAATATTTCTTCCCTCATATGTCAATCCATTGCCCTCGAATCTTGATATTCCTTTACCTGATATTCAGTATTGCTTCTTCCCTTAATTCCCCCCGAACGATGAGATCCTACACTCCCCCTCATTCTCTTGGTAATTTCTTGATCTTTCCCCCAGACTACTTCAGCCTGCTAAGTGGGGCATTGAAGGAAAGGCCATTATACAAGAGCTTTCCTTTGCACTTGAAGTCTTTGGGCCTGTGTGCAACAGAATATCACTGCTGAGGAACTAGCGTGAAACTGTTGCAGGCCCCTCAAGTAGGCGATGAAGAATTTCTCAGCTATGAGTTGTTTCAGGGGGAGTGACCAAGACACCAAAGTAATTCCCCTAATGGGGACTAAGGGATCAAAGACAGAGCTGTTATTGAACACATATATACCTGCATGATGTCACGGTGAATGGAGGAATAAAGAGAAGGCAGCTGGAATTTTTAAAGTGCCATTGTAATGAATTGGAGGCATGATTATTTTCCCAGGGCAATCAGAGAAGGGAGAGGAGTCGGGAGTGAGAAGGGGAATTAGGGTTAGGAACAATTTAGGGAGTTATTGCAGATGAGCTCATCTGTTATTGAGACAGTAAGTGCAGCCAAGGAATGGCATGGACATGAAATCTGCCATGAATATGAGAATGGATGTTTATAAGATGGGAGAGACTAATGGAGTGAGGCATTGAGGTGTCCATACATCTTGACTGCCTACCCCTCTTCTGAAGTTATATTTACACTTGGGTGTCCCTACAAAATGAGTACACTGATACTATTCAGGATTCCTGTAATCCACAGGGAGTGCATACTGTGACAATACAGGTCCTCCCCAGCTTACAAACACCTGACTTATGTACAGCCCATACATACAAACAAACATTTGGGAGACCGGTGGGATGGATTTGCTGGCTGTAGCAGGGCTGCAGGCATCCGCTGCCATGTGGGAACTCAGGAACTTGGTTCGTGGCCGTATTTCCAACTTGAGAGCTGTTCAGGTGACGGACAGCTCACAGGAATGGGACCCTGCTGTAACCTGGGGAAGACCTGTATGTCATTCCAAGTTTCAGTTTTTTGAATTGACTTCCCAGATGAAGCAGTGATTTATTTGTATTTCTTCAGATTTAGCTCACTGTATTTGGTACCCATGATGTGATCTCCTCTACAAATTGAAATACAGACACAGATTGGGCAACCATTCTGCAGATCAGCTCCATTTAGCTGCAAGGGTGACCTCTAGCTTCCAGCTGTCTATCACTTTAATGTTCTACCCACTCCCATACCAATTTCTCTTTGTTGCCCTGCACAAAGCTCCATGTATACTTAAGGAACAACACTTCATCTTCGACTTACAAATCTTAGTCTTCAGAATTCAACAATGAATACAACAATTTTACATAACCAGCCATTTCAGTCTTGTATCTCACATTTCCTTCATTTTTTTTCTTTCCTCTTCTGGTATTTCAGATTTCATTCATCTACTCCTGTTTATATCTCCTCCACACATAAGTTTACCAACAAACAATCTGCTGGAGGAACTCAGTGGGTTGAGCAGCATCTGTGGGGGGAAAGGAATTGTCGATGTTTTGGGTCAAAACAGTTGCAGGGTTTCAACCCAAAATGTCTACAATTCCTTTCCCCCCACAGATGCTGCTCAACCCACTGAGTTCCTCCAGCAGATAATCTGTTACTCCAGATTCCAGCATCTGCAATCTCTTGTGTCACCATAAATTTACCAACTTCCTTCAACCAGCACCCCTGCCACCTGTACCACTCTATCTCTCTTGGATTCCACCCTCACAGAGATTTACCTTTTGCCCTCTATTCCCTTCTGCCTTTCTCTGCAACTTCCATTTCTAACTTCTCCCAGTTCTAATGAAAGTTCATTGATTTGGAATGATACTCCTATTTCTCTTTCAACAGGTGCTGTCTAACCTGCTGAGTTTTTCCCACATTTACTGCTTTTATTTCAGATTTCCAGCAACTGTAGTATGTTTGTATTTGGATTCATTTTATGATTTCATGGGATTTAGTTTCTAAGCTTTGATACCTAAGCTGAGGTCAAAAGAAGTTTGTCTAGTACAAAATATTGTCAGTATTGTAATTGATATTCATCACCAAATTCAGAACTTTCTTACTAAAGTTGGATCTACTTTTGCAATCACAGATTTCTTCCTTTTCATAGTGTTTTAGAAGTGTGGTTGATCCAAGTGAATTGAACCCTTTGATCACATTTTCCCATCTTTATTGTCATTCTGTGGAGCCTCTGAATGGGCAATCCAGCCAACTTTTAAAGCAGGTTGGCTTCAATTGAAATAAAAAGCAGGAGATACGTATAATGTGCAGCTGGTTCAATATTGTCCATTTCACACTATTACCTACTTCCTCACAGGCCATGGGTATCTCTGGCAAGGCTAACATTTCTTGTCTGTCCATAGTTACCCTGGAACCTAGCGGTCTGCTGCATTAGTTCAGAGGACATGTAAAAAACAAATCATGTTGCTATGGGGCTGGAATCACAAATCAATAGGTGCAGCACATTCCTTTCTCTTTGAAGACATTAGTCAACCAGACAGATTTTTACAGCAAACTGGTAATCTTATGATCACTGTGACTGATCCTAGCTTTTTATTCCAGATTTATTTAAATGCCCAGTAGACCTTCTGGAATTTGAAGTCAATAGATTACTAGTCCAACATTCTTGCTTGTTTCCACAGTAACGACCGCTATGCTACATCTTGCACAAAATTATTTTTTCATGTATTATGTGTAAAATGAAAACATGCAATGAAAAAGCTGGAACACACAAGAATTCATTTCATAAAATCATTTGTGCACTACTATAGGAATTGAATTGTTCCCATTTGCACATGCTCTATTTATATAACAATGTTTTAGCCCAAGTGGTATCTGAAGAGCTCATTAATTCATAATTTTCCAGGAGTATTCTCCAGGGTAATCTCACCTAGGATGTAAGAAATGGAAAATATCAATAAATAGATCTGCAAAACACAAAGACTATTTTACTGATGTTTATTTTTGTCCAAGATATTATGTCTTCACGTACTTTAACTTTCAGTTATTAATGTTAATTATTGGATCAATGTAAGATTGGTCCAGATTTTCACTTTATTATGGCTACTGTATTTTGTGTATTGGTATTGGTATGTTATTGTCACTTGTACCGAGGTACAGTGAAAAACTTCTCTTGCATACTGATCGTACAGGTCAATTCATTACACAGTGCAGTTACATCGAGTTAGTACATAGTGCATTGAGGTAGTACAGGTAAAAGCAACAACAGTACAGAGTAAAGTGTCACAGCTACAGAGAACATGCAGTACAGGTAGGCAATATGGTGCAAGGTCACAACAAGGTAGATTGTGAGGTCAAGAGTCCATCTCATCATATAAGGGAACAGTTTAATAGTCTTATCACCATGGGATAGAAGCTGTCCTTAAGCCTGGTGGTATGTGCCCTCAGGCTGCTGTATCTTCTACCTGATGGAAGAGGAGAGAAGAGAGAATGACCCAGGTGGGTGGGGTCTTTGATTATGCTGGCTGCTTCGCCAAGGCCGTGGGAGGTAAAGACAGAGTCCAAGGAGGGGAGGCTGGTTTCCGTGACGCGCTGGGCTGTGTCCACAACTCTCTGCAGTTTTTTGCGGTCCTGAGCAGAGCAGTTGCCGTACCGAGCCGTGATGCATCCAGATAGGATGTTTTCTATGGTGCATCGATAAAAGTTGGTGAGTGCCAAAGGGGACATACTGAATTTCTTTAGCCTCCTGAGGAAGTAGAGGCGCTGGTGAACTTTCTTGGCCACAGCATCTATGTGATTTGACCAGGACAGGCTATTGGTGATGTTCACTCCCAGGAACTTGAAGCTCTCACCCTCTCGACCTCAGCACCGTTGACACAGACAGGTGCACGTACACTGCCCCCTTTCCTGAAGTCAATGACCAGCTCTTTTGTTTTGTTGACATTGAGGGAAAGGTTGTTGTCATGACACCATGCCACTAAGCTCTCTATCTCCTTCCTGCACCCCGACTCATCGTTGTTTGGGATACGGCCAACTACAGTGGTATCATCTGCAAACTTGTAGATGGAGTTAGAGCAAAATCTGGCCACACAGTCATGAGTATATAGGGAGTAGAGTAGAGAGCTGAGGACGCAGCCTTGTGGGGCACCAGTGTTTAGAATAATCATTCTGGAGGCATTGCTGCCTATCCTCACTGATTGAGGTCTGTTGGTCAGAAAGTCAAGGATCCAGTTACAGAGGGAGGTGTTGAGTTCTAGGTCTCGGAGTGTGGTGATGAGTTTGCTTGGAATTATAGTATTGAAGGCGGAGCTGTAGTCAATAAACAATAGTCTAACGTAGGTGTCTTTACTGTCCAGAGGCTCCGGAGATGAGTGTAGGGCCAGCGAGATGGCGTCCGCTGTTTCAGTGATAGGCGAACTACAGTGGGTCGAGATTGTCTGGGAGGCTGGAGTTGATGCGTGCCATGACCAGCCTTTCAAAGCACTTCATGATGGTGGATGTCAGAGCCACTGGTTGGTAGTCATTAAGACATGTTACCTTGATTTTCTTCGGTACCGGGATGATAGTGGTCTTCTTAAAACAGGTGGGAACCTCAGATTGAAGCAGGGAGAGGTTAAATATGTCTGCAAGTACCCCCACCAGCTGATCAGCACAAGATCTGAGCACATGGCCAGGGACACCACCTGGGCCAGATGCTTTCCTTGTGTTCACTCTCCAGAAGACTGATCTTACGTCCTCGACGGTGACCACGGGTCCAGTTGCATTGGAGGCTTTCAGGGTCGGTGGTGACAATCCACTTCCCTTCCGTTCAAAACGCACATAGAATGCATTAAGCTCATCAGGAAGGGATGCACTGTTCTTAACTATGCAGTCTGTCTTCATCTTGTAGCCTGTTGTGGCATGTAAGCCCTGCCATAACTGACGGCTTATCTGGGACTCTATTTTGAGTTGGTATTGTCTCTTGGCATAGCTTTCTGAAGTCTCTTGATAGATTTCCGTAGGTAGATCTATCTACCTTGTGTAGAACTGTGTAGAATTGTGTAGAACTATCTGTCATTCTCTCTGATCCTGTGCTTCGTCAGACTTTAGGAAAAAGGACAGAAATATATTACAAAGAAACCTTTCTCTGTCTATTTAAACTAGTATGATTAAATGAGTCTGCCTGATCAAAGGAATGCTAGGACTATTCAAAGAAGAATAAGAGACTCAAACTTTTATCATCAAAAGATTATCTGATCATTCACCTCATTGTTGTTTAAGGGATATTGTTGTTTCAGAATTGCTGCCATATTTCCCCTACAAGAAATCTGCAGTCCAAAAGTAATTAATTATGTGAAACATTTTGTTTAAAGTGTTTTGATGACATACTAATACATTTCATAAATGCAACCCTTTCCTTCTTTTCATCTTCTTCAATACTTAGCATATACCAATAGAACTCCTAGAAATGTTTGAATATCTAATTTACCTCCTTTGCAATGGAGAACTTGCTGCTTAACATATGCTCAATGATTTATAATATTTGATGCCTTATAATTTCTGATGTAGCACATCCTCATTGTTAGTGATTGAAATTAATAATGGGTTATTTGTAATTCATGATGCTGCATCAGGACCATTTGAATGTGGCAGGTCCCTTCATCTGAATGATCATACAAAAGGATGTTTAATGAGAGGTGAGGATACACAAGTACCTTTTTGCCTCATAAGCACTTGTACCTTTCCAAAAGCCATCACTTTTACATTTCTACATAGACTGCTGAATAGTATTTCATTGCTTATCATTTAGCATCCTCTTAATCGAAAAAGTAACACTATAGAGGTGAGGGGGTAACTGGCTACTCTTTTATTTAAGGGTTAGATTTTCTCTTACATTGACTTGGGCAGAATTTGTGAATGCTTATTGTTTCTCTCTAAGCATAGTAATCTTATTTCCATAAAAAAATTATTACAACTGAAAATAAAAAAAAAAATGCTGGTAATACTCAGTTTTGATGAAAGGCCATTGACCTCCACAGATGCTGCTTGACCAGCTGTGTGTTTCCAACATTTTCTGATATCAGATTTCCAGCAAATGCAGGTTTTGGATTGTTGTTCTAACTGTTCTGATAGGTGACTTTTCTGATTTATGCATTATGATTACAACAAGATACTTCTGCTAGGGAAATGTTTTTTGACAATGCATAATGGAAAGACAGCTATCCTTAAACAGAACAAATATTATCTCTCAATTTTCTGAAGTAGATGCCTTAGGAATGCTGGGATCATCACTTAGTATTGCTACCTTACTCTGCAATCTGACACATACAAGGAATGATGGTGATAAAATGGATAAGGCATCCATCCTGAATTTTAATGAACTTTTCTATATGCATTTGAGACTGTAAATTGTGTTGGTCATCAGCAGTAATCTCACACAGAGACCTGCGCACTTTCTAATCAAGTGCCGTACTGCTTAATTTTTCATTAAATATTAATTATATTGGAAATTAAAGAGGTGAATGAAAATTAGGAGTGGAGATATGAATCAAAAATTAATTTTGTATGAGCCATTGAGATTTTAGGCCAAGATCTCATCCTACTACTTGGATGGATTTACAGCACTTTGTGGCACTTTATGGATGGAGCTCTGCCAAAATTCATCCCTCACCCTGTAGCATCAGAAAACATTAACTGTGTGCTTGACCCTTAAGTGAAATGGCCCTCTAAAATGGCAGAGCACATTCATTTCAAGATTAAATTGGAATGGGAAACAAATATTGGCCTTACCAGTGAAGCTCAGATCATAACAAAACAAAATCTCATTGCTCTTCACATGTATTTCCAATGCATGAATTTGTTTAATATGTACTATGAATCAACATTTAATGCTAACCTTATTATAATATTTCCAAACACTACCTATATGAGCAATCAATTCAACATGTCCCAATCAAAGAGTTCTAATTAACAACAATATTGCTTCAATTTGAGTTAATTCTGAATATTCCAACTTCAGTAAGCAAAAAAGGGGAATTATTACTGAATTGTTTCATTTGTTAAGGATTTCACAGGAAAGATGGTCTCCTGAGAGCAATTGTGGGTACGGTTGCCAATATATCCTAGTAGGAAAGGTGGGCAATCTAACCACAACATCCACCTTATCACTGTCACATCTTGGATATGTCATTCCTCTTTTGTATATGTCTACCTCGTCATTCCTCTTTTGCATTATTTATTTATTTTTGTACCTTATAGTAATTTTAATGTCTTTAGGTCTTGCACTGTACTGCTGCCGCAAAACAACAAATTTCACAATGTGTCAGTGATAATAAACCTGATTCTGATTCAGATTGCAGCCTATGGTACCAATTCTGAAGTAGAAGCCTCAGGAATTGTTGCATTTCCAAGATATCTACTTCAGAATATTAAGAGATATTTAAGATTTCATGCACGGGGTCTTAAAAGCAACATGGTAGTATCAGAAAAAAAACTGTTCTCTGCTGCAGTGAATGGAAGTTCAAAAGGCTGTGTTGCATCTCCTCAGGGCCGGAGAAGAACTTGGAGTGCAGCTGGGGGGATCCAGTGTCTCAGTTCACAGAGGAATCAATGACATAGGTAGTATAAGGAATGTGGTTCTGCTTAAAGGACTTTTAAGGCACAAACGCTAAGCAGGAAAAGTGATCTAACAGGAGAAGTCATTTGATAGGAGGTAGTATTAGATTAAAAGAAAAAACATAGTGCTATGGCTGATTATTGTGCCACAGTACCTACTTTAAGACTTATGGGCATCACAGTGGCACAGCTAGTGGAACTGCTGCCTCGTGGTGCCAGAGGATTGAGTTCGACCTGACCTTGGGTGCTGTCCCAAAGATGTGTGGGTTGGGAGGTTAATTGTCCACTGCAAATTGTAGTATGTTGATGAGTGGTAGAATCTAGGGGGGAGGGGTGATGAGAATGTGAGAAGAATAAAAAATAAAATTAATATAGGATTAATATGATGGTTAGCACAGACTCAGTGGGCCAAAGGGCCTGTTCCCAAGCTATATGATTCTATTACCCAATGACTCTAATGTGCCGAAAAGAGCAGTAAGCCTGAAGATTGGGAAAATATCACAATTCAGAAAGGAAGCCAAGAAATTACAAGGACAGAGAATGCAGAAAATGAGATGAAATTGAGAAACAGAAAATTATACAATAAAAGATTCAATAGATATGTAAAAAGGAAAAGGTCAGTAAATGTTAATGTGTGCCTAATACAGACCAAGGCAAAAGGAATTACACTGGGGAAAGGAAATGGCAGAGAAATTAAACAAACTAGAATATTTCCAGGTAAAACAAAGGTGCAGCTGTGGAGAGAATGAGAACTGAAAGAAATCAGCATTAGTGGAAAAAAAGTGTTGGAGAAGTTAATGAGACTGAAAGCCAATAAAATTCAGGAATTGATGATGCATGCTGTCCTTTATCAGTCAGTGCATTGAGTATAGGAGTTGGGACATTATGTTGCAGTTGTATAAGATGTTGGTGAGGCTGCACTTGGAGTACTCTGTACAGTTTTTGGTTACCCTATTATAGGAAAGACATGGTTAAACTAGAAAGAGTTCAGAAAAGATTAGTGAGGATTTTGCCAGGACTAGAGGGCATAAGTTATAGGGAGAGGTTAGCCAGGCAAGGTTTTTATTCCTTGGAACGTAGGAGAATGAAAGGTGACTGTATAGAAATGTTTAAAATTATGAGAAGAAGATAAGGTGGATGGTAGCAGTCTTTTCCCCAGGATAGACGAGTCCAAAACTATAGAACCATCGAACAATACAGCACAATACAGGCCCTTCGGCCCACCATGTTGTGCTGACCTTTAAACCACACCGAAGACTGTCTAACCCCTTCCTCCCACATATCCCTTTATCTTAAATTCCTCCATATGCTTATCTAACAATCTCTTGAACTTGACTAATGTATCAGCCTCCACCACCACCCCAGGCAGCGCATTCCATGCACCAACCACTCTCTGGGTGAAAAACCTCCCTCTGACATCTCCCTTGAACTTCCCGCCCATTACCTTAAAGCCATGTCCTCTTGTTTTGAGCATTGGTGCCCTGGGAAAGAGGCACTGGCTGTCCACTCTATCTATTCCTCTTAATATTTTACATACCTCTATCATGTCTCCCCCATACTCCTTCTCTCCAACAAGTAAAGCCCTAGCTCCCTCAGTCTCTCCTCATATTCCATACTCTCTAATCCAGGCAACATCCTGGTAAATCTCCTCTACACCCTTTCCAGTGCCTCCACATCCTTCCTATAATGAGGCGACCAGAAATGGACACAGTACTCTAAGTGTGGTCTAACCAGAGTTTTGTAAAGCTGCATCATTACTTCGCGGCTCTTAAACTCGATCCCATGACTTATGAAAGCTAACATCCCATAAGCTTTCTTAACTACCCTATCCACCTGTGTGGCAACTTTCAGTGATCTGTGGATATGAACCCCAGATCCCCCTGCTCCTCTACACTGCCCAGAATCCTGCCATTTACCTTGTACTCTTCACGTACGAGAAAAAAGCCTTGGGATTCTCCTTAACCCTACTCGCCAAAGCCTTTTCATGTCCTCTTCTTGCTCTCCTCAGCCCCTTCTTAAGTTCCTTCCTTGCTACTCTATATTCCTCACGAGTCCTGTCTAATCCTTGCTGTTTACACCTTATGTATGCTGCCTTCTTCTTCCTAACTAGTTGTTCCACCTCTCTCGTCACCCACGGTTCCTTCACCCTGCCATTCCTTCTCTGCCTCACCAGGACAAATTTATCCCTAACATCCTGCAAAAGATCCCTGAACATCAACCACATCTCTATAGTACATTTCCCTTCAAAAATGTCATCCCAATTTACTCTCCCAAGTTCTCACCTTTAGCCTCATAATTCACCTTTCCCCAATTAAATATCTTCCCGTCCTCTTTGGTCCTATCCCTGTCCATGACAATTCTAAAGGTTATGGAGCAATGGTCACTGTCTCACAAATGCTCACCCACTGAGAGATCTCTCACCTGTCCCAGTTCATTACCTAAAACTAGATCTAATATGGCATTCCCTCTAGTCGGCCTGTCAACATACTGTGTCAGGAATCTGTCCTGGACACACTTAACAAACTCCACCCCGTCTGAACCTTTGGCACTAAGCAGGTGCCAATCAATATTTGGAAAGTTGAAGTTTCCCATTATAATAACCCTGTTATTTTTGCACCTTTCCAAAAACTGCCTCCCAATCTGCTCCTCGGTATCCCTACTGCTACCGGGTGGCCTATAGAATACTCCCAGTAGAGTAACTGCTCCTTTCTTATTCCTAACTTCCACACATACTGACTCCAGAGAGGATCCTTCTACATTATCTACCCTTTCTGCAGCTGTAACAGTGTCCCCGACCAGTATTGCCACCGTTCCTCCTCTTCTCCCCCCCTCCCTATCCCTTTTAAAACACCGAAAACCAGGAATATTCAATATCCATTCCTGCCCTGATGTCAGCCATGTCTCTGTAATAGCCACAATATCATAGTCCCATGTACTTATCCAGTCTCTCAGTTCATCTCCCTTATTCCCGATGCTTCTTGCATTTGCACTTTAGCCCATCCACCTTACTACTTTTATAGCCTGTACTCTGCTTCTCCTTCCTCAAAGCCGCTCTACCTGTTAGATCTGACTTTTCCCCATCCCCTTCTTCCTCTGACCTACTCCTCCGGTTCCCTTCCCCCTCGCAATCTAGTTTAAACCCTCCTGAACCCCCCTAGTAAACCTGGCCGCAAGGATATTGGCCCCCCTCAGGTTTGGGTGTAACCCTTCCTCTCTGTACAGGTCCCACCTTCCCCAGAAGAGATCCCAATGATCCAAAAATCTAAAACCCTCCCTCCTGCACTAACTTCTCAGCCACACATTTATTTGCCATCTCCTCCTATTCCTACCTTCACTATCTCGTGGCACTGGCAGCAATCCCAAGATTGCTACCCTTGAGGTCCTGTTCTTCAGCCTTCTGCCTAGCTCGCTAAACTCACTTTTCAGGACCTCACCCTCTTCCTACCTATGTCATTGGTACCAACATGAACCACGACTTCTGGCTGTTCTCCCTCCCACTCAAGAATCCTGTGGACCCGATCGGTGACATCCTGGACCCTGGCACCTGGGAGTCAACATACCATCCGGGATTCATGCTCACTGCCACAGAACCTCCTGTCTGTTTTCCTGACTATTGAGTCCCCTAACACTACTGCCTTCCTCTTGTCCTCCCTTCCCTTCTGAGCATCAGGACTGGTCCCAGTGCCATAGACCTGGCTACTGCTGCTAGGCCCTGGCAGGTCACCTCCCTCAACAGCTTCCAAAGGGGGATGACTAGGGGCATAGGTTTAGGGTGAGAGGGGAAAGATTTAAAAGGGACCTGAGGGGCAACTTTTTCATGCAGAGGGCGGTGAGTATTTGGAATGAACTGCCAGGGGAAGCGGTTGAGGCAGGTAGATTAGTATCATCTAAGAAGCACTTGGATCAGTATATGGAGGGGAGGGGCTTGGATGGATATGGGCCAAACATAGGAAATTGGAACTAGCTGGGTGGGCACTGTGGTCGGCACGGACTGGTTGGGCTGAAGGGCCTGTATCCGTGCTGTATTGCTTTATGACTCTATGTGCATCCCAGTGTTTTGAAAGAAATGGCAATGGAGATAGTGGATGCACTGGTTATCATCCTCTAACATTCAACAGATTTTAGAACAGTTCCTACATATTGGAAAGAAGCAAATATAACCCCACTACTTAAGAAAGAATTGAAAGATAAAACATGGACCCTTCAACCAATTAGCCTGACATTAGGAGCAGAGGCAATGCTGGGATCGATTATTGAAGAAGTGACAGTTAGAAAATAAAAATAAGTTTGGACAAAGAAAAACAGAAAGGGATATCAGATCTGACTAATCTGTGAGAGTTTTTTTTGTTATTGTAACTGCAGAATAGATAATGGGAGATAATAGATAATAGGTAGTGTTATTGTCCCTTGCACGCTTTGAAAGTGAGAATAACACCTGTGCAAATCTCCACAGCATCCGACGACCCTGTGATCTCTGTCTCAGAGGCTGATGTCCAAACGTCCTTCAAGAGGGTGAACCCTTGCAAGGCGTCAGGCCCTGACGGTGTACCTGGCCGGGTACTGAAAACCTGTGCCGACTAACTGGCTGGAGTGTTCAAGGACATATTCAACATCTCATTGCTGCGGTCTGAGGTTCCCACCTGCTTCAAAAGGGCAGCAATCATTCCAGTGCCTAAGAAGAGCAGAGTGAGTTGCCTCAACGACTATCACCCGATAGCACTCACATCTACCATAATGAAGTGCTTCAAGAGGTTATGGCTAGGATTAACACCTGCCTGAGCAAGGACCTGGACCCACTGCAGTTCACCTACTGCCACAACAGGTCTGCAGCAGATGCAACCTCACTGGCTCTCCACTCTGCTTTGGAGCACCTAGACAACCACAAGACATACGTCAGCCTACTGTTTATCGATTACAGCTCAGCACCATCATTCCCTCAGTACTAATAACCAAACTTCAAAACCGGGGCCTCTGTACCTCCCTCTGTAAGTGGATCCTTGACTTCCTTATTGGGAGACAACAGTCAGTGCAGATCGGTAATAACATCTCCTCCTCACTGACTATCAATACAGGCGCACCTCAAGGACCCTCGCCACCCAGGACATGCAGGAGGAGGTACAGGAGCCTGAGGACCCATACTCAATGATTCAGAAAGAGCTTCTTCATCTTCGCCATCAGTGATTCATGTACCCATGAATGCTACCTCATTATTCCTTTCTTTTGTATTATTTATTTATTTTTGTGATTTATAGATTTTTACGTCTTTGCACTGTACTGTTGCCGCAAAACAACAAATTTCACATCATATGTCAGTGATAATCTGATTCTGATTCTGATTCAGAAACCAGTGGATGTGATGCATTTTGACTTACAAAAGGGACATGGGATTGGTGGTAATATACTGGCATGGACTGAGGACTAATTAACAGACTGGAAGCAGAGAGTAAAAATAAATGGTTATATTCTGTTAGGGGGGATGTAGCTAGCAGGGAGCCTTAGGAATCAGTGCTGGAGCTTCAGCTATGCAAATCCTACACAGAGGCTCCCTGGGTTATGAATGACCTGACTTATGGAAATTCAACTTTATGCAAATTCTCCGATATACTTTTAAAACATTTTTCAAGATAGTTATAATAATAATAAAATGTTTCATGGTATTCATTAATGACTGAGTACAGTATATATTCTATTGGTTTAATTATGGATAGTGTTAAGGTGAATATTCAATGAAATTAAAGAATTATAGCAAGTATATATAGTGCGATATGATATGGGTTACTACAGAAAATGGACATTTCTGACTTACAGAGAAATCAGTTTACGGATGTTTCTCAGGAATGGGACCCTTATGTAACCCAGGAGCTGCTGGAATGTTACCTGGATTGAGGTCTACAATGACTTGGATGAGGGGAAACCAAGTATAATATATCCATGTGTGCAGACAATGCAAAGCTGGGTGCAAGTGTGGATCACCAAGAGGATGTGGGTAGGCTTCAGGGGGATGTAGCAAACTAAATTAATTTGTGAGGACATGGCAGATAGAACATAGTGTGGAAAATTATGAGGTCATCTACTTGTGGTAGAAAAAATAGAAAAGCAGATTTTTTTTAAACAGTGAGAGATTGAAAGATGTTGACGATCAAACAGACCTGTTATTAACTAGAAGGCAAACAGTATGTTGGCATTTATTGCAAAAGGTTTTGAAAACAGAGGAATGACATCCTTCTGTATTTATGTGGAGATCACATCCATAATATTGTACTGATCTGGACTCCCAACCAAAGGAAAGATAGTCTTACAACAGAGGAAGTAAAGGTTGTCTAGATTGATTCATGAGATAAAAGAGAGATTAAACTGACTGGACGGATGCTCACTTGAGTTTAGAAGAATAAGAGATGATCTCATCAAACCTATACAATTCTTACAAGCTGGACAGGGTTGATGTTTCCCACTGGCTAGAGTGCCTGGAACCAGGGGCCTCAGTCTCAATCTCATTCAGTATAGAGACAAGAAGAGGGTAGCGAATCTTTGGAATTCTCTTTCCAACAGGCTATTGAGGTTCAGTCACTGAGTATATCCAAGCATGTTGCCTGGACTGAAGGACTTTATTTATGGCAAGAGATTGGATAGGCTGGGTCTGCTTTCCCTGAAGTAAAGGAGGTGGAGGGGTGACCTTACTGAGGAATATAAAATATAAGAGGCATAGATAAGATAGTCAGAATCTTTTCTTCCATGGTAGGTGTATCTAAAATAAGAGGGCATAGGCTTAAGATGAGAGGAAGGAGTTTTAAAGGGATTTGAGGGGAAAGATTTTTATACGGAGAATGGTTAATATCTGGACCTTGCTACCAGAGGAAGTGGTAGAATCGGATGCAATCATTTCATTTAAGAAATATTTAGAATGGCATGTGAATAGGCAAGGTATAGAAGGATACAGACCTAATGTGGGGAGATGGGATTATTATAGGTGATCAAAAAGGTCAGCATGGGTGTGGTGGGCTGAAGGGCCTGCTTTTATGCTGTATGACTCTATGATTCTATGATAGATGTTCAGAAATTAAGGGTATCCAGGGGTATAGGGTTAGTGTAGGAAAGCAGTCTTGAGATAAAGGATGGGACTGTGAAGAAAGTTGGAGTAAGATTAGTCTATATTCACTGGATTTTGGAAGAATAAGAGGTGATCTCATTGAGATATACAAGGTTCTGGGAGAGATCCAGCAAGGTGATCCAGAATGTTGAAGGAACTGAAGACTCCAAACCAAGAGGCATCATCTCAGGATAAAGTATGAGTTTCTTAGTACTACAACAAAGAGAAATGTTGTTAAGCACTGGGCTGTAAATGGAATTTTCAGCATGGGCTCAGGAGGAGGCACCAAATAAAAAAAAGTGTTTATTCATTAATCTTTTATGATTCAGCTTTTTTTTTTCCTTTTCACAGCATGATACTGAAAAATACCTCATGATATTTCTCATGGTTTAAAATTAACACAGCTACCAGTGTTGATATTTTTCACAGACTAGTCAGCGTCCCACGATTTTGTGGATTATGAGTGTCTGCGATATTGAAGGCACGGGTTAGAGTGTGGGAGGTGTAACAGGACTCAGGGGGTTGAGAAAATAGCTTGGTGGGTAAAAGCACAAAGTAAAAAGTGGGGTGTAAAGAAAGGGAGAGCAAGTAAACAATGACAAGACTGAGAATAGGATGACATTAGTAATTAAAAGGAATTTGGGAAGAGGGATAGAGGGAAAGAAAGAGAAGAGCGAGGAAAAGGAAAGTAACAAAAGGGAGTGAGGGAGGGTAGGAGTAGAAGACAGAGGGTAGGGGCTAATGGGACTAATTCTGGCTGGAGATCGGTGACCAGTGGTGTTCCTCAAGGATCCATACTGGAACCTCTACTGTTTGTGATTTATATAAAAGACCTGGATGGAAATGTAGATGGGTAGGTTAGTAAGCTCGCAGATGATACAAAGGTTGGTGGTGTTGTGAATAGTGGAGAAGATTGCCATAGGATACAGCGGGATATAGATCAGTTGCAGATATGGGCGGAGAAACGGCAGATGGAGTTTAATCTGGCCAAATATGAGATGTTGCACTTAAGGATATCAAATGAAAAAGGACAATACACTATTAATAGCAAGACCCTTAACAGTATTGACGTACGGAGGGATTTTGGTGTCCAAGTCCATCACTCCCTGAAAGTGCACAGGTTGATAGGGTAGTAAAGAAGGTGTATGGCATGCTTGCCTTTATTAGTCGAGACATTGAGTTCAAGATTCGGGACATTATGTTGCAGCTTGAAAAAACTCCTGTTAGGCTGCGTCTGGAGTATTGCATTTGATTCTGGTCGCCCCATTATAGGAAGGTTGTGGAGGTTTTGGAGAGGGTGCAGAAGAGGTTTACCAGGATGCTGCCTGGATTAGAGGGCATGTGCTATAAGGAGAAGTTGACAAATTTGGGTTGCTTTCTCTGGAATGGCAGAGGCTGAGGGGTGAACTGATGGAGATTTATAAAATTATGAGAAGTACTGATGAGCAGAGAAAGAAATAGGCAGAGAGAGAAATAGGGAGACAAAAGAGAAAGGTGGAAAGGAAGAGGGAAAGGAAAAGAGGAGGAAAAGGAAGGAATGGAGAAGGGAACTGGATTGGAGAGAGCAAAAAAGAGTCAGGAGGAGATCATCCATAGGATATAAGATACAGTAACTGGCCATTTGGCCCAACCCGTCTACGCCGGTATTCATGTTCCACCCATGCCTTCTTCCCTTCCTTCCTCATGTAAACCATCAGGTTAACCTTGTATTCACTTTTCCCTTGCACGCTTGTCCAGCCTTCTCTTAAACTTGTGTGTGAAGTCGATATCTATCAATGCTTGCAAAATTTTTGTATTGGGGCTTTTTCCTGTCTTTTGAAAAGTAACAGAAATTTGCATAAAGGTTGGCCATGTCTCAAGTTCTGTCCAATCAGTAATATTAATCTCCATCTTATTTCAGCACCAGTGCATAACTGAGGAAAATTCAAGAAGGAGGGTATTTGAATATTTGCCAGTTGCAGGATCACATACCAAGGTTCAATGAGCAAAACTAATTTACCATAATTTGCTACTGGTCTAACTTTGTTTATTAGTGTCAGATTGTATTTCGACACAAGCAATTAAATTGATACCTGAATAAACATAATCTCTTTAAAGCTGTGTACTTTCATTGGTCAATCGAAGCTTCTCTCTGTAAAATGAAACACTTTGCTTTGGATAGTAGAGAGTTAATCTGTGTCCTATGTTTTATTCAATTTTGTGCACCATGACTAATCACTGGATGTCACCACCTACACTGGTTCTAAAAGCATTCACAATACATCCTGTCTTTCTCTGCAAATGAAAAGATTTTGGTGTAAATTAATTCTTTTAAGCAATGCGATCTAGGATTCAAAAGCACATTGTGGAATCGATTATGAGCTCTATTGAGTAGCTTTGGAATAGCATGTCCAAATGTTGATCTATTAGCATTCACAAATGTTTTATTGTGCTCTATCTTGTATGCCCGTTACCTTGACTGTGTGAAGCATTCCTCATTATAAAAGCTCAATAAAAGTGTGCCTCCACCACAGCAAAGCATATGCTACAATGAAGAACAGTCACTTCTCACACTTTTGTTTCGTCTCACAGCGAATAAGGAATCATGAAACATAATTAACCGGATTTTGTACTCATCTTGTATGCATTCAGCATCTGCTATGCAGATAATATAACAAATGTTAGTTAGTAGTTTACATTAAAAATAAAATGTTAACATATATTTTAGCAAATGCATCTCTCAGGAAGGGTTTAAATGTTGGGATATTCAGCACTACCAGATTCACAACAGATATTTTATATTTAATTAGTTCTAATGAGAAGAATTTTAAGTGATGCTCTATTATCAAAAACAAGCAGTTATTTTGAATGATGTCCAAATAATGTCATTAAAAGTAAGCAATTAAATTACACTTTGTAATGTTAGCTACATTTTTGTAATATTTGGGAATAGGAATTTTACTTAGCAAGTTTTTATGCCGACATGAGATTGATTTTATCTCCATGTGTCATGATTCCACAAGAAAAAAATGATCTTCATGGTCAGACATAACCGTATCCCTAAAACAACATGCCATGTGTCAAAAGGATGAGCGAATTGCAATTTACTCACGTGCCAAATTTTGATTTCTGCTAAGCTATGGGGGATAAGACTGAGCAACATATGGGTGCTAAGGAAATGAATCATTCTTACCCACCTTCTAACCAATGGAGACTGAAGAACTTGAAGGAATAGATTATGACAAGCAATCTGTGGAGTGAACCTTATGTGCAGGCAGTTAAATTGAATGGGAGGTAATTCTGTACATCTTGCACCCAAAGATTAAAATGCATACACACTGCATATAATTATAAAGACAATATGACGGTATGAACTGAATTATGATATGAACTAATTCTGATTTAATTATAAATTAAAAGTCACTATGGATCGCATCAGAACTAAAAGGTTGGGATACATTGAGCTCCAATTCCCATTGGTAAATCCGTCACTTGATCTTATGGCAAATCTGATAGATGTAACTCTGTGCCATTTAACCACTGTCATCAAGGGATGGAAGTGAAATAGCTACTGTGGTCTAGCAACACTGCAGTTGAAATTTTGCAATCACTTCTTATGAATATGAAAGATGGGTAAAGACTGGGCTCGTTTTAGCTCCAATACCTTCAATGAACACCCTATTGTTGCACATTATTCAGACTAACATGTGAAGGACAGTTACAGGTGAGTGCCACTGTTGTCACCTTTTATCTATGTAGTACCTATATAACCAAGGACTGAGATGTATCTTCAAAGGATAAAAGGAATGCATTAAAGCAATCAAAGTTAAACTTTATTTGTTCATTACTTTGTTTCAAGTAATGCTTCATTAATTGTGCCTGAAATATCTTATTTGTAATTTGCAAATGAACCAACCTAACCCTAACCCTAATGCATCTTTGTAGAAGAGTTCCTTATGTTTATAAATTCTGCATTACCTAACATCATTTGCAATCCTTTTGCTCTGATTTTAGTGATGCTGAGTGCTGAATCTCAAACAAACCATTGAACATGAAAATCTTGCTCCATTAAGTCTGCAAATAATGGGTACTACGCAAGATATGATTCCCATTTCTGTGAGTGTTCCTCTCACAATAGAGTGCACAAGAGGTGCTTTCTAACCATTCTTTCTACATTCAAAGAAAATGCTTCAAAAAAACCTAATGAGCAGTAGTTGTCATCTAAAATCAGCAGTATTGTTTGGTTTTGCATAAAAAGGAAATAACTAATGGCAAATTATATTTCACCTCAGACATCTAGAATAGACCTTTACTGTCTCAAGGGCAATCCCGGAGGAATAAAGCTCATCAGAAATCAACAAAAAAATTGCAAGCTTACCATATAAGGGGAGTTCTCTGCAGCAATAACTCTATGAATCCAAATGTTCTGGTGACACTTGTTTACTTTGCAAATTTAGTTCCTTTTCCGACAGCGGTAAGTAGGTAAACTGTATCCCCATAAAAAAATGAAATTTAGAAAAAAAATATACTGGTTGTGTTGACAGTTTTGTACCCTTGCAAATGTGTTGATAGGATTTACATGATAGTTTTATTACATGAAAAATTTTCACCCATTTTGTCACACTGAAATAAGCAGATTTCTTTTTACCATTGTAGACAGTAGCAGTATTGGTTTATGTTGTGCAGTTGCTGGTCTGTAAAATGCTTTAGCGTTCATAATTTTGCATCTGTCTAAAGATTGCAATTTTCTGGCCTTGCACAAGCTCCAATACATTATGAGCCATATGCCCTTACCTCTAGCTTTCTCTTCTTGTTTCCTACCCTGAAGTCATTAATTCCATAAAGAGGTAGAATCCCCAACACTGAGAGCACATCCTATTCATGTGTGACCATCAATAGTTAGGGCTTACTGGCTTTTCAGTTTAGGAGAATACTAGTCAATCCTAGTCTCTCTTCACCTAACTTCCACACCAACATATCTTCAAAACAAATTCTGGGTTGATTGACAAGGAAGCCTCTGAGAAAGACCATGTTGTCCTCCTTCCCGGTTTGCCACTAGTCGTAAAATAAATAGTTCAAACATGTATAGAATGAGTAAAATATTTAATCACTGCGTTGACACTGTGTTAAATATACTGCTTCAATTTTATAAGAAATAAACCCTTTTAAAGACCTGATGGGGAAAAGATAGCCCACTTTCATGGATATTATCAGTGAAAATCTATAGAACTGCATTATCATTACACAAGGGGCTGATCCGTGCTGGCTGTTGCTAGTGCTATGGAACCATTGGCATTCCACCATTCTAACTGACATAAATCCCAGAATTACTTGGTTTCGGTGAGTCCTTCACTGAAAAATTCAAGGATCCAAATCTGTCACTTACATTGTGGAACTTCATTTCAGTTCTTGTGTCATGTCCGAGCAGGCATTAGATATGAAATCCATTGACGTTAATGAAATTTCGATACCCGCAGATGAGCAAACAAATTTCTGAATTTAATTATTTTTAAGTGTTTTATGTGTTATCAATTTGCTGTATTTTTATGTTCTCATTTTTTTTTATTTTTTATAGATCAGTTTCTTCAATTTTGAAATACTAAATAGTTCTGAATATCATAGACATTTGAAAACTCTTATGACAGAGGCTGTCAAAGCTTGTCAAGGTATCTCAGGGATACGGTTGTCACACAGTATTGACCTTCATTGCTGGACTAGAGATTGCAGAGGGCCAGTGAAGTAGGTCATCCATGTCCATACCAGGCAAATGTCCCCATATGAAGACCAGGCCTCCTCCAGCAAGATCCAACCCATTGAATCTTGTGTTTACAGTTTTCTAGAGAACTTGCACGGAAGAAGAGAAATTTTAATAAATATTTAGTTTACTCTATGTACAATATATGAGGAGAAATGTTAAGCAGTTTGCCATTGAGCTTGCTTGATTTTATACCAATTTCTTCATAGGGCACTGGTGAGACCATACCTGGACTACCATGTATGGTTTTGATCTAATATTTAAGGAGTAGAGCAAGTAACTAGGAGCAGGAGTAGGCCACTCAGCCCCTCAAGCTTGCCCCACCATTCAATATGATCATGGCCGATCTATACTGGCCTCAGCTCCTCTTCTATGCTAGTTCCCCATAATTCCTCAATTTTTAAAATATTTATCTATCTTTATCTTAAATATACATATTGATCTGACCTTCATCACCCTCAGGGGCAGAGAATTCCAAAGATTCACTACCTTCTGAGAGAAGAAATTTCTACACACCGCTGTTTTAAATGACTGGCCCCTTATTTTGTTGTTATGTCCCCTTGTTTGTGACTATCTCACTGGTGAAAACATCTTAACCTCTGCCCGGCAACCTCCCTTAGGATCTTACATGTTTGACTAAGCTCACCCCTCATTCTTCTAAACTCCACAGACCCAAACCCAAAGATTCTCAGGGGGATTGAGAGAGGATACTGAGAAGATACTTTTACCCCTGGTGAGGGTATCTAGAATTGGGGGGCAAAGTTTCAGAATAAGGAGTCATTTATTTAAGGTAGAGATGAGGAATTTTCTCTTTCACAGAGCTGTGAATCTCTAGATTTTTCTTTCCCAGGGAGATATGCAAGCAAAATTTTTGAATATATTCAAGGTGCAGATTGACAAATATTTCACCTGCAAAGAACAGAGTGGGAAAGTGGTGTTTAAGTAAAGATGGGAGCAGCCGTGATCATAGTGGATAGCAGAGCAGACTCGGGGGGGGGGGGGGGTGGGGGTCAATTGGTCTATTCCTGCTCCTGTCCTTATGGTTTTTTTGTGAGCTTTAGGACTCTGTGATATTCCATATCCATTACATAGCAGTGTATTCAAAAGCATGTATAGCTGACATGCTGCAGACTTTATAACTATCTCCCTCTCAACATATTTTCTTTACCATCACAAGTATAGTTTCAATTAATGTTTCACAGCATTTGCAAGATTGTACAGAAATGTTCAGAAAACAGAAATGAGGCAGGATATGAGTAAATTCTTCTTCTAGAAATCATAGAGAAATATTATTAATTCTGGTTAAAGGATCAAGATCAAAAGAAAAAATGTGATTAATTTAACAGATAGAGGAGAACAGCAATTGGGCTGCCATAGGGCTGCGTATGAAGAATTACCAAGCTGCAGCTGCTGATATCTTTGCCGTTCCCTTCAACAGTTCAGGTGGATATTATTATTTCCATTCATTTCTGTACTGGATGATTTAAATCCCCTTTTTTTCTTCTCTGCTTCCCTCTGCTGTTAGGACAGCTTTCTGATGCTGTTGATTGTGCAGTTTCCATTTGTACCTTTGGATAGCACCCCAGGGTTCAGGAGAATGCTCTCAATGAAAAATGATCTGCAGATAGAAAGGCTCTGAGTATCATGAAGCAGTTACTTAATATCGTCTGTTCCTTCCTTCCAAAGTGGCCAGCTGGAGATTGAGTATTCACTTTGGATATTACACCTGCTGGCCGTACCTTGGTCAGATCTGAGAGCATGAAGCAGGAATGTGTCATCTGGCCTCCTTCATAGTCTCTTTCATGGAGTTGGTGTAGGTTAGAAAAATAAGAAGTGACTTTATCATAGATTTCAAGGCAAGGTATCTTGACTGGTTGAAAAGGAAGAAACCATTTCCACTGGTTGGGAATTCTAGGACTGAGGTGATGGAGTGAGTGTGGAGAAGAGGCATGAAGCAAATGTGTGGACTAAAATATACATTTAGAGCTTCCAAGGTTGAAGTTAGAAAGCTCTCCTATTTCTATTTCTTCTTCATGTGTAGTGGAAGTCTGGAACAGTTTCCTGGAAATGGTCATTGGTGTTAGAACAGCGGTAATTTTAAATCTATGACTGAAACGATTTTTGATTACTGGGATGTGGGCCACAGCCAAGTATATATAAGTATATTGCAGATCAGCAATATTAGAAGTGACTTGAAGGGCTGAATGGCCTACTCCCAATCTTATGTTTCTTTCTTTGCACCCACAATTACAATGATAAAAGAATTCCATGACAATTGTTTTCTCAAGAATAGGTGAAGTTTTAATTCATCCATCATATCCAGTTTGTCCAGTATCTTTTCACAGGAACTTTGAATTCCATGTGGAAATCATTAATTATCAGAAATAAAGCAGGATAATAGTATTTTTTCTTGTAAATGTAGATGGGGTAGGCAAAGAACAGCAACAAGGAAATGGGAGCTAAGGAATTCACTGAAACGTAAGCTGAAATGGCACAGAATGGGACACATGTGCTAATGTTCCATAAAGTTAATGGATAAATGTAAAGACCCATCTAACTGCACACAGTTTGGGGGTCGTGCACAAAAGATAAGATAAGATATTTTTATTAGTCACATGTACACCGAAACACACGATGAAGTGCATCTTTGAGTAGAATGCTCAGGGGTCAGCCCACAAGTGTCGCCACATTTCTGGCACCAACATAGCATGCCCACAGCTCCTAACCTGTACATCTTTGGAAGCCTAACTTGCATAATCCACTATGGCTTGAGCTCCCAAAGCAGCAGTTCTAAACTACCTGAGATGTTACAAGCAATGTAATGGGAAGGGGTGAACTGCCACAGGACACCAAAACAAGCATTCATCCTTCACCCCACCAACCCACCCCTTCTCCAAAGCTGGATTGGAGAGGCAGAAGAGGAGGACATCCCATGGAGAGCATTCAAGTAGTTGGTGCCCCATCAACCATCCTCACGCCAAAAAAAAACATAGAAAGCCTCAGCTGAATTATGTTCAGAAACCTGATCCATTGTCGCATCTTAGTTGAGTCTATCAAGATCTTCTGTGATGGATCCTCAAAAATAATACTGTTAAAGTCTATTCCTTTAAGGATTGTTCAAAGAGACCTGCTACCTTTTGTTATGAGATTCTTTTCCATTTACAGCCTTGTGGGTTTTTGGTGGTGTAATCATGATCCACTGTTTCAGCAGTAATCTTAGATGTCAGGTACACAATGATTAACAAACTCTTTTCCTGGGCTTTTACATCCTTTGTGTGGTGCTGTTCCAGTGTTGTGGCACCACAGTTAAATTGCTTGATTAGTATGCTGGAAGCTTGGACTAATAGCCTGGAGATATGATTCAAATCCCATTACAACATCTGGGGAATTTAAATTCAGTTAATTAAATAGTCTAGAATGTAAAAAAACTAATATAGTAATGGTGACTATGGATAGTTGTAATAACCCATCTAATTCACTAATGTTCTTAATGTTCTTCTGGGATTGAAATATCCTGTCCTTACCTGGCTTGGCTAGATATCACCTGAAACCCAGAACAATGTGGTTAATGTTTAACTGCCTTCTGAAACAGCCCAATGAGTCACTAAGTTAAAGGGCATTTAAGGAAGAGCAATCAATGCTGGTCTTACCAGTTGCACCTAGATCCCTTGGTTGAATAAAATGATTGAATATGGTAAGCTAGGTATTAGACCAGACTTTTACATCAATGTAACATGACTTACCCCTCTCTAAGTACTTGATCAGAAAGTCATAGAGTCAAAGAGTAATACAACACGAAAACAGGCCCTTTAGCCCAACTCATCCATGCCAACCAAGATGCCCATCTAAGCTAATCCCATTTGCCTGCATTTGGCCCATATCCCTTTAAAGCTTTCCTATCCGTGTACCTGTCCAAATGTATTTTAAATGTTGTTACTGTGCCTGCCTCAACCACTTCCTCTGGCAGTTTTTCCATATACTGTACCCACCACCCTCTGCGTGAAGAAGTTGCTCCTCAGGTCCCTTTTAAATCTTTCCCCTCTTACCTTAAACTTAAAGGCAAAATTCTATTCTTTTTTTTATACTTATTCATTCACTTCTAGAGATTGTTGTACCTGGAACCTTAAATCTTTTTGATCCTCCATAGACCCCTGCTCTTGACAGTTTGAAAATATTCTGATATGTCTTAGGTCCACAGCAGTTAACCCCACAGTATTCAACATAGAACTCTATCTGCCCCAGTTTTGTGGGAGCATAATAATTAATCAGTAGGTTTCTAGAATCCTGTTATCTACAAAGTAGCTGCAAAGTTGTCTGGAAAACAATTGGTTATTTATTTACTGATGGGACCTGCCAGTATTTATTGTCTATCCTTAATTAGATAAGATAAGATAAGATATCTTTATTAGTCACATGTACCTCGAAACACACAGTGAAATACATCTTTTTGCTTAGTGTTCTGGGGGCAGCCCGCAAGTGTCGCCATGCTTCTGGCGCCAACATAGCATGCCCGCAACTTCCTAACCCGTACGTCTTTGGAATGTGGGAGGAAACCCATGCAGACACGGGGAGAACGTACAAACTCCTTACAGACAGTGGCCAGATTTGAACCCGGGTCGCTGGCGCTGTAAAGCGTTATGCTAACCGCTACACTACCGTGCCTGCTTCTGAGTGGAGAAAACAGTTAATAAACATGAAAATTCAAAGTTCTTAAAGGTATTATTTACAAAGAACAGGATAAGATGCTTTTTTAGTGCACATCCTTCCCTTCCTTCGTACTATCACTTTTTAAATGGGTTAGGACTGAATTGGACTACATAGTTCACTGGGCAGATGGTGTGGCTCACAGCTGGCACAGAGGAAATATTTCTGTTCAAATGAAATAAGCTGAAAATAGAAAAAAACGCTTTTCAAAACTTCTTCCATCTCAGTGACATTCTAGTGTCTGGGTTGATCTTTATCCTTCATTCATTCAGCTTATCTCATTGGAACTTGTGCAAGCTTGCTTTGTGAAAATTGGCACATTACACAGCAACACCACACTTCAGAAGAACTGGCTGCAAAATACTTTGGAAGATCCTGAAGACCTGACAGATCATAAATGTGAGTTCTTTCTTATTTAACTGTTTGAACTCTTGCGCTGAACATCCACTTCATCCTGGTGGACAATTCTACTGATTTTGTGAATGTGGTCCTCTGAATGTTGTTAAATCATAAAGTGCAGAAATGCAACATAATCCCTTTGCATCCCAAGCCACTCGAGACAAAGACAACGTGCTATTAGACTTTTAATTTATTTGTATACTGTCTGCTAAATTTTTGTGACTTTTGTGGCAGGATCCCTAAATCTCCTCCAGTCCTCCATACTTGACAGTTAGGAAATATTCTGATATAGCATACATCCAGAGCAAATACCAAGTTCCCACAAAATGAGATCATGAACAGACAATCTGTCTCTTGACGTTGGCTTGAGGATAAACATTGGGCCAGACACCAAAGAGACACTGAGGTAGAAATTTACCCTCTGTTGTATACACAAAATGCATGATGGATTAACTAACCTCTGCTTCTGTAATTTGGTTTCATTAAATTTCAGAAGCAAGGTTCACTGTGCACATATTACATTGTGCATTTAGCATATAACTAGAGGATAAAATTCTACCTCATCCTCTTCTTTGAATATTGTTTTAAGATCTTTATGAGTTCAGATGGGGACTTGGTTTAACGTAAAATGTCAAAATGGATTGTGTGCTCAATATACTTGTAAAGTGCTTGAAGCCACAATCTTCTAACTCAAAGCTGAGAGTGCTACCAACTGGGCCAAAACTAGCAGGAAATTGCCAGCAGTTACTTGTGGTATCTGTTATTTACCTACACACCCTTCATAAAAGTCTGCCAGTTTGATACTGTTCACGTGTGTAAGTTCCAAAGTTGATCGGGCTCTGAACTCACGCCAGGTTAGACCCGCTGCAGGAAGAGTGAGCCCTTTAACTTCAATGGCTGTGAAGGGTAAGTATAAGTTAATTTGCATACGTTAATTAATTGTATTTGTTTTAATCATTTAGAAGTCTTCTTAAATGCATTAAGTGATTAAATGTTTTGTAATTATTTGTAATCTTTAATCTTTTATAATCAATATATTGGATTTTTGATGGTTTAACATTACTTCTAAAGCATTCAAAGCATTTAGCAGCTTTGACAGCTGGCAAAGCTGGGGTAATATTTTTCAGCCCTTTCATGAGCCGAGCTTGTTCTGCCCAACTACATGATGCCACCATAAGTTCCTGATACCATTCATGTTGAAAGGTCTGTACCAGTAAATTTACGTATGAGATTCACGATTAGTAAGTGCAATTTATATTTTCTTATACCAGTGATGAGGGCAGATTTTGGCCTCTGGACCCATGGACAGAAGATAGGCTAATATATATTCCTCTCCCTGAGTTCTTCAGTCCAAAGACACTTGACTGGGTGGCAAGGGACTAACCCATGTATCAAATGTACAGTGACATGACACCGTCTGGAAATCAATCACAGCCCTTCCTTACTTCCTGATGGGTTTGCAGTTAAATGTCAGCCATTGATTTCCTTGCTTACACTTTCACCATTTCATTCTATTTTGGATTTTAACCTCCTGATTCCTGTAGATGACTGAGGTGCTTAGCTAATAGCAGATGCAGGCCACATTCGCTTATGCTAATAGAGTCATAGAGTTATACAGCGTAGAAACAGACCCTTTGGCCCAACTTGTCCATGCCAACCAAGATGCCCACCTGAGCATGGGAATAATGAGGCTCCCAACTCCACAACCAGACCCTGAATGCCTTTAACTTCTGCATGAATAAGCCACCAGTGAGTATTAAGGCTGCAGAAACAACAGGCCTCCAACATGAATACAGGTTTTTTTCTTTGAAGGGTCACTAATGGTGAAGTGTGCACATTCTTGGCACTCAAGGAAAAATATATCTTCCCCATCCCAGACTGCCCATCCACAAAACCCAAGAATCCACTCCTTGAGAGCCTTTAAACTTTCCCTTGGAGTTGCTCAGCACAAGGCAGCCTGAAACCTTTCTCCTCCCCACTAATAGAGTTACAGTATTGTAATGGAACTTCTACCATAGTAAAATGCTGCTATCCCAACCTCTCCCAATGGCGGGTAGTGGCCCTGATCTAGTCTTGTCGTAATAAAAAACACCCAAAGCCAATGTCCATTCTGAAGCTCAAGAACCTGGTTGTCCTCTGACTAAGATTGTGACCCACCACTCCATAGGTCTAGCTTCACAATGAACCCTTCCCCACTCCGTACAACCTGAAGCTGTTCTAAATTCCTTCACTCATTATGCAATAGTGGAATGAGCACAGGAAAAATATTTGTGCAACCTCAGTTATGCAAGTCCTCGGTGCATAATAGAATTTTACAGCACACAGAATGTTGGATCCCTGCTCTTCGCAAACTTAAGATGTCTCTCTTTGTGCAGAACAATTTCTCGGCCAAAATTTTCACTGAAGCTGCCACCGATAAGTGTTTGCTGTTCCTTTTCTACATCTCCTTGTGACACGAAAGGAATTGATTCAGTTAATTCAGTTCAGAGAGCAATCCCATTCCCTCACCCAATTTTCTCTACTACATATCCCTTCCCCTACCCTCACCCCCCCCAACACACACATACATTCTACCACTCACCTACACACTAGGGACAACTTACAGTGGCCAATTAACCTACAAACCTTCAGGCCTTTGGGAAGTGGGAGGAAACTGGAACATTCTAGGGAAACCCATGTGGTCACGGGGAAAACGTGCAAACTCCACACAGACAGCACTGAAGGTCAGGATTGAACCAAGTCACTGGCATTTATGAGGAATCAGTTCTACCAGCTGTACCATTGCACCTTTAGGACAACTGTGTGTTATTTCTGGTGTTCAACCAGATGCTTTTTGTATTGCTGGTTGAAAAAAATTGCTGAACATTTTCATTGAGAATAGGTTTTCAAATCATCGGTGGAGCATTGTGTCAAAGTAAATGATATTTTATTGACACTTTCTTTGATGCTTTGGCTCCAGGGTAAGTTTTGTCAGTTCATTGATCATCCTACACATCTGCCGTCAGATGCTTCAATTGGCCCCTTTGGTGATCATTCTAGCAGCAGCCAATATTTGTGGTGGCAAAGAATTACCGTAGCCTGTGAAAGATTTAGATTCTTTTGTGAACAATTTTGTTCCAAGAATTGTGGCTTACAGTACCATTTGAAAAGAATCCCAGGCAGCTGCCTGAAACGGGTGTTAGGCCCCATATATATATATCACTGATGAGTCTAATGTCTGTTTTTTGCTGGTCTGTAGTAAGTAACATTGCCGTCAAATCTTCCTGCTGAGAATTTATCAGAGGCCAAAGCTATGATCAGAAGGAAAGGAAAGACTATTCTGACAGCCCCTCCAAAACTCGGAATCTCTATTAACAAGAAGAAAAAAGACTTTAGATACCACATCTGAACTGAGGGCACGTACCACCAGACTTAAGGACAGCTTCTACCCCACTGTGATAAGACTATTGAATGGTTCCTTTATACAATGAGATGGACTATGATCTCACGATCTACCTTGTTGTGACCATGCACCTTATTGCACTGCACTTTCTCTGTAGCTGTGACACTTTGCTCTGTACTGGTACTGTTTTTACCTGTACTACGTCAATGCACTCTGTACTAACTCAATGTAACTGCACTGTGTAATGAATTGACCTGTATGATCGGTTTGTAAGACAAGCTTTTCACTGTACCTCAGTACAAGTGACAGTAATAAACCAATACCAATACCAATACACTCGCACTTGCAGATTCCCCTCCAGGTTACACACCATCCTGATCCATAAATATAGCACTGCTCCTTCAGTATCACTGGAGCTAAATCCTGGAGCACCCTGCCTGACAGCACTGAGGGAGTACCTTCACCAGAAGGATTGTAGCTGTTCAAGAATGTGGCTCTCCACCACCCATTCATGGCAAAAGGGGGTGTGTAACAAATTCTGGCTTTGCCCTCACTGCCCAGATCTTGAAAAATGAATAAAAGAGGGAAAAAAAGTAATTGAAATAAATCCTACCTAGCACAACCTGCCTGTCGTCTTACACCCCACCTCAGTCCACCAATCACCTCACACTTCTTTCTCACCACTCCCCTTCCCCTCTTTATACTGGCCATCTCTCCTCTCCACTCTCAGTCCTGATGCAGGGTTTTGATCCGAAATGTCAACTATTCCTTTCCTCCCACAGATGCTGCTTGACCTGCTGAGTTCCTCCAGCAGATGGTTTGTTGCATCAGGTTCCAGCATTTGCGGTCTCTTGTGTCTTAATTTGAAACAGACATTCTGGTGGAGCCAGAAGATACAGGTACAATCACACAAAATTGATGCCTGAGAGATGCTAATGACTAAGGCCATGCCCTCTTCAAACTCTTCCATCCCAAGACTTATGTAAGAAAGGCTGTCTCAAGTGAATGAACAAATGTGAGGATAGGCAGCAACACCTCCAGCACGATTATTCTCAACACTGGTGTCCCACAAGGCTGTGTCCTCAGCCCTTTACTCTACTCCCTATACACTCATGACTGCGTGGCCAGATTCTGCTCTAACTCCATCTACAAGTTTGTAGATGATAGCACCGTAGTGGGCTGTATCTCAAATAATGGTGAGTCGGAGTACAGGAAGGAGATTGAGGGCTTAGTGACATGGTGTCATGACAACAACCTTTCCCTCAATGTCAGCAAAACAAAAGAGCTGGTCATTGCTTCAGGAAAGGGGGCGGTGTATATACACCTGTCCACATCAGTGGTGCTGAGGTCGAGAGGGTGGAGAGCTTCAAGTTCCTAGGAGTGAACATGACCAATAGCCTGTCCTTGTCCAACCACATAGATGCCACGGACAAGAAAGCTCACCAGCACCTCTGCTTCCTCAAGAGGCTAAAGATATTCAGCGTGTCCCCTTTGACACTCACCAACTTTTATCGATGCACCATAGAAAACATCCTATCTGGATGCATCACGGCTTGGTACGGCAACTGTTCTGTCCGGGACTGCAAGAAACTGCAGAGAGTTGTGGACACAGCCCAGCACATCACGGAAATCAGCCTCCCCTCCATGGACTCTGTCTCTACCTCTCACTGCCTTGGTGAAGCAGCCAGCATAATCAAAGACCCCACCCACCTGGGTCATTCTCTCTTCTCTCCTCTCCCATCAGGCAGAAGGTACAGGAGACTGACGGCACATACTGCCAGGTGCAAGGACAGCTTCTATCCCACGGTGATAAAACTATTGAATGGTTCCCTTATACGATGAGATGGACTCTTGACCTCACAATCTATCTTGTTATAACCTTGCACCTTATTGTCTACCTGCAATGCACTTCTCTGCATCTGTGACACTTTACTCTGTATTCTGTTATTGTCTTTACCCTGTACTACCTCAATGCACTGTGTAATAAATTGATCTGTACGAACAGTATGCAAGACAAGTTTTTCACTACACCTCGGTACAAGTGACAATAATAAATCAATACCAATACCAAATGAATAAATGTCTAAAAGAAATGAATCAAAATTAGATTTTTCCTTTGCTGAGTTGATCAGTCTTTAATACTTATGCAAATAAAGGAAAGGGCCAATTTTTTCATTGCTTGAGAAATCCAATAGTTAATTTCATAGCGCAATAAAACTTAAAATGGAATAAGATCGACTGTTTGTAGAGGTGTTGCTGGGGTAGGGAACAGGCGATTGATGGAAGATTTGAGATGGAGAAATGCAGGGCAGTTAAAGTTAATAGGTTTCTTTTACATCCTGAATTGGCCAATCACAGGGTTAAATTGCAGATTGTGGGGAAACCCGACCCCAAGTCTGCAGAGGTGTTGCTTTAAATATGCAAATTAAGTTCCATTGATGTAATTGAGGCCTAACTTGGCACTTTGCCTTGAAGCCTGAGCTATGTATGAGGTGAGGCTCCAGTTTGCATCTCAATTCCTGGGACACTGACTTTGCTTTTTAGAAACTGTGAATGAAGATTGGATCTAGGAATAGAACAGGAATAGGTTAATTCTCTGGATGTAGTTTCTCTGTCTTGTGCTCCTGTCAGGGTGGTTTGTAATATTGGTTTTAATTTGGTTTTTACTGATACCTGAGTCACAGGAGACTGCCAGCTATTCATTTTTGTCTCTTCACTTTGTTTTTGTTTCTTTTATATTTTATATTGATGTCTTTTTTTAAGTGCAAAATAATGCAAAATTATTGCTAATTGAAAATACAAATAGTGTGAAATAAATAGATCACCCAACATTGGGTGTTGTTATGTCACCTGCAGGTCAATGCTGCATTTAGAAGTTAAATGTTTGTCAGATTGCCCCAGTGCTTTATTGTAAAATTTATTTCAATTATTTTTTTTTCTCTTTTATTTATTTTTCAGGATTTGGGCAGTCACAACTAGGCCAAAACTTATTGCGGCCTGATTGCACTTGAGAAGGTGGTGGTGAACCACATTCTTGTAGCCAACTAAGTATTTTTTTGAAATGTAGTCACTGTTGAACATGGCAGACAATGTCCGCACAGCTTACTTCCAGAAACAACAATGTGATAATTACCTAGAAATTCAGGTGCACAACTTCTTTTTCCAGGGTATTGAAATCAAGAATCAATTTTTCTATGCGTAAAGCATGATACCAACCATTTCCAAGTCTCAATGTAGTCACAAGATTCTTTCTAAGGCATCCTATCGTAAATCAACCTTGAAACAGAGCTGTTTACCTTGCTCTGCACACACACACAATCTCCATGAGGTTGCTCTGATTCCCCCCAATTTGCAACTCGTTTCTACAGACTTCTGGTCTTGCCCTGCCCCACCACCACCCCCCCCCCCCCCCATTATGTTGCTAGGGCATTCCCATATCCCTCTTTTTTTCCCCCCCCCTTTTCCCCCTCACCCCTGACTACCACCCTGCAGGAAGAATATCAATAAACCTCTGATATCCAGCAGCTCCAGCCCAACTCCTTTGACTTTACCTGGCCAGCAACCCAATCAAACCAAACTCCAGAGAGGAAATCTGGGTTGCACGTTTCTGAATATGAAAACACACAATGCCCAGCTATTGTAAGACCTGGTTTACAATAGAATTTTGCCACTGATAATTACAACAGTTGTCCCACTTGCTTCTGCTCCATTCCGGTGCACCACTTTGGATGCACTAGAAATCCTAGGCCAGTATTTCTTACTTAGAGATGTTGATTAAGAGCTAAGTATGAATTGGGTCCTTGGTATTAACTCCTTTGCTTTTATTTTATTTAGTGTCCTGGGATCTTTTACATCCACCTGATGGGGCCTTGGTTTAATGTCTCAATATAAAGAAAATATAAGGTATGATCTAACAAGAATTACTCATTTGTTTTGCTGTTCTATGCTGTGTATGAACACAGAATTAACCCAAGGTCCTCTAGTCTATCATCAAACACATTGGACCTTTCACCTTATTAAGAAATGTATTAGTGAGGAAAACCAATTATAGCAAGCTGGCCTGCTGCTAATTTGTAATAAGGTCTGCGTGCTTGCCAGGGCAGTGATTTCATGTTAAGCTAATCTTCTTTGCTACTTGATTTGTGGTCAGCACCTTGTGTTATTAATCAAATGTTAGTGAAACTCCCAAGGTATTGCTTGTGATAAGTTAGTCAATGGAGCAGATCTCACTCTGCTTGTGTTCATAGGAACTAAAGTATCTAGAAATTAGATTTTGCAGTGCCTGTTCTTTTTATGTGCCAACTTTGTATAGAATAATATGAGAGACAGAAGATACTGCAGATGTTGGAAATCTGGAGCAACACACACGTCAGACAGCATCTATGGAGGGAAATGGACGGTTGACCTTTCAGGTCAAGACCCTTCATCAGGACTGGGAATAATCAGAATAACCTGATGTGTACTGCTTGTAATTTTCCTACATTGAATGGGAAGAAATGTTGGGTTTACTGGTCAACACAACACTGAACCATTGCTGGTCTAGAAGCCCTCATTGTTGTTTGGATTGTTTTGTGGAAAGAGGTCCCTTTCAGGCAATTGTCAGCAGTACACAAAATAACAGCCGCATTTCCAATTGTAATGTTGCCTCTGAAACTTGTCACTAACTAACATTGTGAAAATGAGTCTCAAAAATTGAGGGTTTTTTTTGCTTACTAATGATTGCACTGCTCATTTTAACCCTATACTCCAATTTCAGCAAAAGATGGGTATAGATGCCTCTTCTCATTTTCTGAGAGCCAGCAAACAACAAAAAATATATCCAGTGGGGTGAAGCCATGCTGTATAGTTAAGTGTAGTACATACGTGGGGATGTAAACTACAAGAACAGAACAAAATAATACTGTTAATTTATTACTTAGTTCTTTTCCTTTTCTAAGGAAAGATATACTTGTTATGGAGTGCAGAGAAGGTTCACCAGATTAATTCCTTGACGAATGTAGAGAGACTGGGTCCATTAGGTTTATATTGCTGGAGTTTAGAAGAATGGGAGGGAACCTCACAGAAATGTAGAGAACTCTAACAGGACTGGACAGACTAGATACAGGAAGTAGATCCCCGACGGCCAGGGAGTAGAGGACCACATGTCACTGTCTAAGGGGTCAGCCATTTAATACTGAGGTGAGGAGAAACTTCTTCTCCCAGAGAGTGGTGAACTTCTAGAAATTCTCTATTGAAGAAAGTAGTTGAAGCCAAATCATTAAACATATTCAAAATGTTAGATTTCATTCTTAGAGCTGAAGGGATATGTCAAGAGGAAGCTGGAACACTACTGAATTTGGATAATCAGCACAGTCATATTGAATGGAGGAGCAGGCCTGAAGAGCTGAATGGCTTGCTGTTCTATGAATATTGCAACACATACGCACTCTCCTATCCTGGCGGTCTGGTAGAGCACTGGACCAAATGAGAAGTTATTAACAAGCCAATTACAAAGCCTCCCATGTACTGAAGAGACTGACTAAAATTGATAAATTGATTTATTATTGTCACATGTATCAAGGTACAGTGGAAAAACTTGTCTTGCATACTGTTCATACAGATCAATTCATTACAACGGTACATTGAGGTAGTACAGGGTAAAACAATAACAGAGTGCAGAATAGAGTGTTAGAGTTGCAGAGAAACTGCAGTGCAGGTAGACAATAAGGCGCAAGGTCATAATGAAGTAGATTGTGGGATCAAGAGTCCATCTTATCGTACTAGGAAACCATTCAATTGTCTTATAACAGTGGGATAGAAGCTCTCTTTGAGCCTGGTGGTATGTGCTTTCAGGCTTTTGTACCTTCTGCCCGATAGGAGAGGAGAGAGAATGTCTGGAATGGATGGGGTCTTTGATTACGCTGGCTACTATATTGTCCCACAGAAATTTCTTTCAGTACTGTTACAAAGCGGCACTACCTCTGCAGTACTGTAATATGTCGGCAAGTTCTTTTGCCCAAATCCTGCAGTTGATTTGAATTCCGATTGATTCTCAGCCAAGAGAACATTGAACAAGCCAAGTTATAGGCAAGCCGCTGGACTGCTATAGAGCCTCGAGACAGCCCATTGCTAGCTGACCTTGCAGTCCCATGAATAAAAGTCACAAATGCTTTTGTTGTTTGTCATCACGATTGTGGAGATGCACCAACTTGGACCAATGATGGCTGATAGCAAGGACCTTGTGCTGACACCAGTTCTGACATAGTTTGCACTGTATGGACAGGCCAGAACACAATGGGGAGCCAGCAGCACTGACATCTTCTGAATGGGAAGGTCAGTAGATCTGCAGAGGTGTGAGCCTCTGCTTGTCCCCTGCTTCCTAACGTAGAGAACATCAGCAAGTGCCAGCAGTCCCTGACATAACTGCCAGTGGCAGGGTGGACAATCCAGCCCACGTTCTTACCCTTGTGTGCAGACATCTCCTAATTCTCCAGCAGCTAAAGTTCCCATTTCAGATATAGCCTCAAACAAAGTGCCCTCATCATAACACCCATCTGATTAACTGTTTAATGTCACTTCTTGTTCCTAGTTTCAAATGATGTTCAAATGTTTGCACCAAATGCTGGGGGGAAAACCTCAGATGGTCAGGCAGCATCTGTGGAAAGAGAAACAGTCAATGTTTGCAAGACTATTTCCTTCCACAGATACTGCCTGACCTGCTGAGTTTTTTCCACCATTTTCTATTTTTATTTCAGATTTTCAGCATCTGCAGTTATTTTTTGATTTTCAAACTCAAATGATTCTTCAGTTGAAACTGGATGGAGCCTTCAGAACTGTTCCCCCTTCCATAGGTTAGGACTATTTTGAAAAAAGTTTTAATATTCCTATACTCCTGAAGGGGCTATAAACTCTAAAGCGCACCCTATCATTGCTAAAATTTTGTCAGAAGGATACAGCTCAGAAGCCCATTGTTTGAGGACAAGAGAGAAAGTTAAAAGAGCTGTAATCTGTGCCAAACCAAACAACAGAATGCATGTTAATGGTTGCAGTAGCTGAAGCATTTTTTTTAGCTAAAGTTCTGTGAACAGCAGTATATACGGACAGGATAGATTCTATTTATGGAGTGATGGGGAGGGAGCAGAAACATGCAAGTACAAGTTTTCCTGACCTCATGCCTTACTGTCATGGAAACGCTAACTTAATCTACAATTAGAGACGATGACTCCGAGTTTTGTTCCAAGGTTTTATTTATACATGGTACCATGGAGAATGGGCAGCGATCTCCGCCGTTACCCAGTCTCTAACATACAGAAGATTACAAGCGTATTTTATATGTTAAAACAACAGCTATATCACGTGACTAGTTCAGTTACGGTTGTTACACGCTTAAGAATTTAATCAATGTGTCACATAGATTAAGATTCCCCTTATCAGTGTGCTCAAGGCTGACCTCGCACCCTGTTTTATTTCAAAGTCTGGTTTCAGCAGTCTTCTGCAGACCTGCTGGCTCCAAGCCCAGTACTCTGTTGACTGCAAGCATAGTACTCTAATAAAATGTCAAGTACCCCATCAGCCCCAGTATAGTCAAAAGACACTATTTATTCTTCTACCCTTACACACCTATTTATCATGATATCGAAAGAGGTCATTCAGCCTGTTGAGTCCATGTGGCCTCCACCAGAGCCAAACCAATGGTCTTGTTTCCCCTCATTTCCCTATAACCCTTCAACCCTCTTGCATACCCCGACAACTCCCCTTTGCTTTTTGTTAACCACTTACCTACATTAAGGAGCAATTTACAGCAGTCAATTATCAGCATGTCTTTGGGATGTGGGGGGAATCCATAGGACCTAGGAAAAGCCCACAGGGAAATTGTGTGTATTCCAAAGGAACAGCACCCATGGTCAGGAATTGTGAACTGTGAAGCATCTGACAAATTTATGGCAAGAATTGACTGAAATTTCAGAACTCTGTTTCCCAGTAGCCATTTATCAAGATTAATTTACAACATAAGAAATGACCCAGGGCCATTTTTCAGCACTGTCCCCATATCTAGAACATAGAACAGTACAGAACAGACCCTTCGGCCCACGATGTTGTGCCGACATAGCTAATCCTCCTACCTACAGAATGCCCATATCCCTCCATTTTCCTCCCATTCATGTGCCCATCCAAACGCCTCTTAAAAGCCCCCAGTGAATTTGCCTCCACAACCCAATCAGGCAATGCATTCCAGGCATCCACCACTCTGAGTAAAAAATGTACCCATCATGTCTCTTCTGAACCTACCCCCTCTCACCTTAAGTGCATGCCCTCTGGTATTGGATTGCTCCATTAATAGGAAAAAGATATTTCTTGTCCACCCTATCTTTGGCCCTCAATTTTATGCACTTCCAACAGATCACCCCTCAGCCTCCGCTGTTCCAGAGAAAAGACCGCAAGTTTGTCTGGCCTCTCCTGATAGCACATGCCCTCTAATCCAGGCAGCATCCTAGTAAACCTCCTCTGCACCTTCTCTAAAGCCTCGACATCCTTCTTCTAGTAAGGTGACCAGAATTGCATGCAATACTCTAAATGCGGCCTAACCAGAGTTCTATAGAGATGCATCATAGCTTCTTGACTCCTATACTCAGTGCCTAGATTAATGAAAGCAAACATTCCATAAGCTGCCTTAACCACCCTATCTACCTGTGTAGCCACATTCAATGAGTCATAGACTTGCACCCCAAGGTCCCTCTGCTCTTCAACACTGTTAAAGGTCTTGCCCTTCAGAGTGTACTGCCTCTTGACATTAGTCCTACCAAGGTGCAACACCTCACATTTATCCAGGTTAAACTCCATTTGCCATTTTTCTGCCCACATCTGCAAATGATCTCTATCACGCTGTATCCGTCTCCAGTCTTCTACACTATTCATAATTCCACCAATCTCGGTATCATCTGCAAGCTTACTAACGCACCCATCAAAATGCTCATCCAGGTCATTTAAGTACATCACAAACAGCAGAGGTCCCAGCAGAGGTCCCTGTGGAACACCACTACTCACAGGTCTCCAGCTCAAATAAGTCCCTTCAACCACCACCCTCTGTCTTCTACGGGCAAGCCAGTCCTGGATCCACATAGCCAATTCTCCACTGACCCCATGCATCCAAACTTCCTTGATTAACCGATTATGTGGGACCTTGTCAAATGCATTACTGAAGTCCATATAGATGACCTCCACAGCTCTACCTTCATCAATCTCTCTCGTCACCTTGTCAAAAAAAAAACTCAACCAGGTTAGTAGGACACGACTTGCCCCTCACAAAGCCATGCTGGGTTTCCCTAATCAAGCCATTGGATTCCGGATGCTCATAGATCCTATCTCGAAGAATTTTCTCCAGCAATTTCCCTATAACTGATGTGAGACTCACTGGTCTATAGTTCCCTGGATTTTTCCTTGTTCCTTTCTTAAATAGAGGAACAACATTAGCCACTCGCCAGTCATCTGGGACCTCACCCATGGTCAAAGAGGATGCAAAGATACTGGTCAAGGGCCCAGCAATTTCCTTTCTCTCCTCCCTCAGTAACCTGGAGTATATCCCATCGAGCCCTGGGGACTTATCCACCTTAATACTGTTTAGGAGATCTAACACTACCTCCTCCTTGACCTCTAAATGCCCTAACATGTTTACGCCCTCAGTTCCAATTTCTGCGTCCTGTATGTCCCCTTCCTGGGTAAATACTAAGAGAAATACTCATTCAGAACCTCCCCTGCATCCAAATATAGATTCCCTTCTTTATCCTTAAGTGGTCCTACCTTTTCCCTCATTATCCTCTTTTTCCTGACATAGGTATAGAATGCCTTTGGATTCTCCTTAATCCTACTTGCTAAGGACTTTTCATGGCCCCTCCTGGCTTTCTTAATTCCTTCCATGAGTTCACTTCTAGCTTCTTTATGGTCCTCACGTGATCTGTCTGATCCTAACTTCCGAAGATCTACATACTTGTGCTTTTTCTTCTTCACTAAGTTCAGCTCTTCTCTGGAAATCCAAGGTTCCCTTATTTTGCCATTCATGTACTTCCTTCTAATCGGTACATACCTATCCTGTACTGTGTATTTGATCCTTAAACACTTTCCACATGCTCGACATGGACTTGCCAGCAAAAAGATGTTCCCAGTTTACTTTAGCTAGCTGCTGCCTTATGCCTTCATAATTAGCCCTACTCCAATTTAAAGCCCTCCCACTAGCCCCATGCCTATCCTTATCTGTAGCTATCCTGAAAATTAATGAGCTGTGGTCACTGTTCCCCAATTGCTCACCCATTGATAGGTGAGTCACCTGGCCAGGCTCATTACCCAACACCAGGTCCAGAATAGCCTATCCCCCTGTTGGACAGTCAACATATTGATTTAAGAACCCCTCCTGGATACACATAACAAATTCTGCCCCATCTAACCCGCTTGCACTAAAAAGGTCTCAATTTATATTAGGGAAGTTGAAGTCTCCCATGACCACAAGTCTGTAATTTTTACACATTTCCCTAATCTGTTTGCATATCTGTTCCTCAATGTCCTGGTGGCTATTGGGAGGTCTATAGTACACCCCCAAGAGAGTGATTGCACCCTTCCTATTCCTGAGTTCTACCCATATAGACTCTGTGTCCGAGCCCTCCATTATGCGTCCCTGGGAGTGCAGCTGATGTATTATCTCTAATTAGTATTGCAACTCTTCCCCCTCTTTTACCCCCTCCCCCCTACTTAAAACCTCCAAACCCTGGTACATTGATCACCCATTCCTGTTCCTCCCTCAACCAAGTCTCTATAATGGCCACAACATACAGTTCCATGTACTGATCCATGCTCTAAGTTCATCACTCTTGCCCATAATACTCCGAGCATTAAAGTACAAACACTTCAAACCATTCGTCCCATCACATCTGTTATTAGCAATCTGCCTGATAGTACATTCCCTGACATCAGCCCTCCTGCTCATTCCCTCACTTACTGACCTGATTATATCTTTTGATTCTCTTAATATGACCAGAAATCTATTGATCTCTGTTTTGAATGAACACAATGTTTGAGCCTCCACAGCTGTCCAGGGTGGAGAGTCCCAAAGATACACTACCCTTATCTCAGTTCTATGTGGCTAACCCTTTATTCTCAAACAGTACCCTGATCCTTGACTCCTCAGCCATAGAAAACATTTTCCCTACATCTAACCTGTCAAGCCCCTTAAACACTTTTGTAAGTGTCAATGACATCTTCCCTCATTCTTCAAAACTCAAGAGAATACAGTCCCAATCTGCTTCATCTATTATGTGGCAAACCCACCATCTCCGGAACCAGTCTAGTGAATCTTCACTGCACTCCCTCTATGGCAAGTAAACACTTCTTTAGGTAAGGAGACCAAAACTAAACACAATACTGTGTGCAGTCTCACCAAGGCTCTGTACAACTGGAGTGAGACTTCCTTACTCCTATGTTTAAATCCCCTCATAATAAAGACCAATGTACTATTTGGTTTGCTAATTGCTTGCTACACCTGCATGTTGCCCTTCAGTGACTCGTGCACAATCACATCCAGTTCCCTTTGAACGTCAACATTATCCAATCATATGAAAAATACTCCGCTTTTCTGTTATGCTCACCAAATTGGATGGCCTCAGATTTTTCCACATTATTTTCCATTGCCATGTTCTCACCCACACACTTGGTTTGACCATGTCCACCTGAAACCTTTTTACATCCTCCTCTGTGCCCAAAACCTCGCCTAGTTCAGTATCATCAGAAAACTTGGAAATATGACTTTCAATGCTGTCAGCCACATCTTTGATATGGATTGTGAATAGTTGGAGCCCAAGTGATTCCTGTGGTACCCCACTCATCACAGTCTGTCAACCTAAGATGGATCAATATTTTCCCTCTTTGTTTTCGATCCAATAACCAATTCTCCATCTGTCCGCCATTCCATGTGCTCTAACCTTGTTGACCTACCTACTGTGTGGGATGTTATCAAAAGCCTTCCAAAAGTCCAGATACACCACATCCACTGATTTTCCCCGTATCTATTCTACTATGTACATCTTCAAAAAAAACTCCAGCAGATTAGTCAAACGTGGCATCCCTCTCATTAATCCATGTTGATTCTTTTCAATCCTATTATTCTATCCAAGATGTTCTGTTATTACATCCTTCATTTTAGATTCCAGCAATTGTCTACATTGACATTAGGCTAATAGGTTGGTAATTCACTGCTTTCTCTCTAATTCCTTTCTTAAATAGTATGGTGATATTTGCTAACCATCATTCCATGGGAACAATTCAATCTATAGAACCAGAAAATTAAAACAAGAGGATATGCTATCTCTAAAACCACCTCTTTCAAAATTCAGGGACATAAATTCAGGTCCTCAAGATTTATCAGCTTTTAAGGTCATAAGCTGCTCTGGTACTATTTTTTGACTAATATTTAGTTCCTTCAGTTCCTCTTCTCACTAGACAGTTGATTCTCTAAAATATCTAGCAGGTTTTGTTGGTCTTTTTTCTGAATACACACACAAAGTGATTGTTTAATTCCTCTGCTCTTTTCTTCTCATTATCAACTCTCTTGTAAAGTGCCCCACACTTGCCCTCACTGGCCATGTCTTTCCCATATTTCCGTATCAATAAAATCTCTTGCACTCTGTTTGTATGTTTTCCACCAGTCTACACTTGTTCTGTCTTGCCTTTCGTTATCAATTTTCTGGTCCTTTGCTGAGTTCTAAAGTACTCCCAACCCTCAGGCCTACTGTTATTTCTGGCAACTTTATAAGCCTTTTCCTTTGAGTTAATGCTAGCTCTAATTTCTCTTGAGAGCCACAAATGAATCACTCTTTCTGTTGGGGCCATAAAGGTTATTTTCTTCTGCAACATATATTGTTTCTTTAAATGCTAACCGCTAGCTATTCACCATCATACCTTTCAATGTGTTCTCCCGATCAACTGCAGCCAATTCTCCTCTCTTGCCTTCATTGTTTAGTTTTAAGATCCTTGTCTTCCATTGAACTACGTCAATTTCAAAAGCAATTTAAGATTAGGAAAAGCTGCGATGTGAGAAGGAGGGAAAGATTGTGGTTGGGAGAAGAGGCCAGGAATGGGCAGGATAGATAAGTTGGTAGAGGGAAGGAACTGATCATTAGGTGTATGAGTAGGGAAAGAGAGAGATCACAGGCCTGAGAGATCCAGGTTTGGTATCATAGATTAATCATGGCCTTGATAGGTCAGGTTTAACGTCATGTGGATGGATTGTGGGTTTGATAAATCAGGCAAGGACCATGGCAATCAGTGGTGGAGGGTGGTCAGGAGTGAGGGGGTAGGTTTCAGGAGGAAGGTCTGACTACAAGGGTCTGGTCATGTGGAGGGGGAGAAGGTCATCGTTTACTTGGTGTTGTGAGTGGGAGACTGCTGAAATGAAGCACTCTCATCCCCAGCAAACAGGCAGTGCAAGAGAAACATTTACCTACGGTAGGCAGCTCACGTTCACATTCCTGCCTCTGTTCATTTGAATGGTTTCATGAACGTCGGGGAAAATTTAAATTTAAGGCACATCTGAAATGTGAGGCCTGCAGCTTCTTAAAGTATTTAAGATTGGGATCCAGCTCTGGAGAGGACGTTAATTCCCATCCATTTGCATTAAAATCAGAGCGGTAAGGTTGGTGGGGAGGCTGATTCAGGTTTCCAATTGTTTAATTTTTAACGAACTCCCTCTCACCTCCCACCTGTATCAGGCTGAGGGTGATGTAGTCAGAATTCCCCCTCCCCCTTCCTCCCTGCAAGCCAGGATGACAGTCAGTACCAGAGCTGGAAGACCTGATGTCATCTGTTACAGTCCCTTTTTTGTTGTCAATATCTCCATGACCCTGAATCAGTCTTCAGATTCTTCCAGATCACCACAGAGAAGATTAGTATCATCAATCACCATCTATTATATTTAGCAAATATGACCATCCTTTACCCCATGTACGTCCAGATGCAACAGGATAGGTTTCCAGGTTTGCACAGACCGTGGGATAGAGCAACAATAATTTCCTCTGCAAACCACTCCTTGATGAATCTCAAAGATTCCACCATGTGTGAGAACAAGCATAAACCTGTGATCATGATAGTTGCGAGGCTCACCTAAAGAAAGCTTCTAATCTCATGCACAGCATGTGTGGAGGTACTCAGGAAAAATCATAATTGTTGCTACACACTGAAGATTCTTTCCCTTCAAAATTATAAGCTCACTGCAGCAGACCAGATGATTGTGAAATATTTAGGCTGTGCTTCTTGATCATTGTTGGAGCTTCCTCATCCTGGCAAGTAGAGAGTATTGACGTGTGCCTTGAGGATGGCGGAAAGACTTGGGATGTTAAGAAGTGAGTCATTCACCACAAAATATCCAGCCTCTGATTGCTCTTGTAGTAGTTACTGTATATGAGCTCCAGGATGTTGCTGCTGGGGAGCTTTGTGATGGTACTGCTATTGAATGTGAATTCAATAGGGGTAGGTGGTAGGTGGTTAGGCTCTCCCTTGTTGGAGATGATCATTGCCTGGTACTTTTGTGGCACAAAGGTTTACTAGTCATTTATCAGCCCATACCTTAATGTTGCCTAGGTTTTACTGCACACAGGGGCAGACTGCTTCATTTCCTGAGGAGTTTCAAATGGAATAAAACATTGAATTCTGTGAAGTTCCCCATTTCTGACCTTGTGATGGAAGGAAAATAATTGATAAGATAGGTGAAGATAGATGGGCCTAGGACACCACCCTGAGGTACTCCTGTAGTGATGTCCTGGATGGGATAACTGACCCCCTGCCAACAACCACATCCAACTTCCTTGGAAAAGTAATTGTTAGTGAAGAGTTATTGTTTGTGTGGGACAGATCCAATTGTTGCAAGCTGAGTGATGCTTCTAACCACTGAGATTTCATCAGTTCTGCCCCATTGTGTACCTTGAAATGGTCAGTTAGTTGTTAACTTCATTTGAAATGTAATGGAGGATATTTCAAGGAACAGTGGACTTCATTGCTTAAAATATTACCACTTAATGCATTTCTCTACCTATTGTTTGCCTGAACGATCAACATATTGTTATGTGATTTATTCTCAGCTCCTGTGACCAAAATGCTAAGCAGCAGTCAAACAATATTTATACCTCAGAGTGGAGCTGATCTGAGCAGTGTATTTTGTGCAGAGGTCACTGATTGTTTAAACAAAGGGCTGTTCATCTGAAAATACAGAGATGATATAGCAAGCTATTTAAAATGTAGGTTGAGGGGATAATTCAGTGTTGTGTTATATTCAATGGAATTAGATCAGCTCAGGATGGGAGGGAATTTTAGGTGTCATCTTGATTACTGGTGTTCTATGTTGCTGTTAAGTTTTATTGTGTGGGGGGGGGGGGGAAGTCACATTGGGAACATTTAAAAGGCTCCTTCTGAAAATCATCTTTGAAGGAGCCACTTATAGCCAATTCAGATAATGCCTTCCTCCTCCATTCAGCTGAGAGATGCTACTCTTCAAATGGGACTTTCCCCACATCATCCTCCTGCTCGTCTCCTTTCTGTTGTTGCAAGGTTCCAGATTATTTATTGATCACATGAGTGCAGCCATTGGTGGCAAGAGCCTGTAGAAAGCTGACGACACTGGCAAATCCCATTCCCTGAGATGCCACCAGTTCTCACTGAAATCGTTCCTCGAGGAGTTGACAAGCTGGGTGACCTCACTGAAACTGTGGTGAGCAGAACTCTGAGATCTCAGGAGATCAGATGGGACGAGACAGAAGCTAGGACTAGGCAGAAAATCAGGTCAGGATGGACTAGATGGGCTGAACAGCCTGTTTCTGTGCTTTTGTACTCTATGACTCCATCTACTGTGCCTGCCTGGAATGATCCAATGACCAGGAAGTTGAGTGTCAACCAGAGTTGAAAGTGAGGGGGACAGAAAATGACTGAAGCATTTAGTACAAATGGATAAAATAGGTTGTATTTACCACTAAGAAAGTTGTATTACTTTTGACTCTGATGTCACCATCACTTTGACCGCTACATTCTGGTGAATGTCTATCGTGGAGGCTCGATCATTGGAGATATTTGGGGAGAAGGTAGATACATCTTTGAAGGATCAGGGAATTCAGGGCTATAAAGAACTGGCACAGAAGAGGAGGCGAGACTGGTGGCAATTCAGCCATAATCCTGTTGACTGGTGGGGCAGGATTCAGGGGTCAGGAGGCCTGCTCCTGCTCCTGCTCCTATTTTCATGTGTTGTGGTGTTCCATAGAGAGACCAGTCCAGGGGTGAGAGAGTGGCCAAAGTTGTCTTGTGGAATGCGTGAATGCACTGTGTGCTATATGGTCAATGCAGACTTGATGGGGAAAATGGCCAACTTCTGTTCTATATCACTCTGTAACTAATGAAGAACAATGGTATCTCCTACAACTCTTCAAAGTGAGGCTCATGGCCAGGATAAATACTAAAGGTGTAGCCGGTGATGCATTCCCCTGCCAATATTATCTATTTTTGTACCCCATTTTATTAAGGATGTTTCCTTATCAACAGACACAAGTGATTAATGTGCCAGATTCTGTTCAATCAGACCCACTGCCTGCATTTCCCTCATTTACAATGAGGCCCTGTGGGTCCAATCATGCTGACAAAAGTGCTGATGATTTGGCCTCAGACGGTAGAACCAGAGGACTGGTCCTTGGACCATGTTCAGCCTTTGAACTGATTTTAAGCAACTCTGATTATCAGAGGCATTTGACTAACTGTTCAAATTTATTTAAATAGCTAATAAAAACAAAATTAACTAAAATGTAAAATTATTGAAGAACAGCTTTGTGTTTAAAAATTAATTAAAAACCTTAAAACTAAGTAAAATAATAATTAAAAAAAAAACACTTACCTGCACTTACCTTTTCAATTAAGTCTGGCAATTCCTTTTAAAGAGATAGGGGTCATGCTACATACCCATGCCATCCCTTGCATAAATCTGAGAGGCCTGTTATGTTCATCTGGCTATTCAACTGAAGATACTTGTGCTCCATCCCAAGACTCTGAGAGTCCACCATGGGTGCTGATGTTCAGATGCACCAGCATCTGAACTCAAGCATATTTCTAACTTCCACACAGCCATGCTCTGAAGAGCAGTATGATCTGGCCCAATATCTTTCAGATCCATGGCTTAGATCCTCTTGACAAACTTACACTATGAAGGCAAGGACAAATATATATGTTTACACTGTATAATTATTGTGTTATACCATGAGCTTTAAGAACATAACTTTTATGTAAAAGTATAGATAGAGCTTTTTATTAACACTTCTTGCAGCAACAAAAGTGACACAGTCCACATCTTTCCAAAGTACACAGCAATGGCATGACCACATTTCACATCACTTTGAGGCACAAAGCAAGGGCAATACCTTCGGATCAAGTAGGTTTCCCTCATTAGTAACAGAAGCCATTCCCGACTTGTATACTGGGACAACAGACACTAAAACAGCCTCCATCCACTAGTACGGTATAGCCAACAAATAGAAATAACCCCCATCCCCTGCACCACCTGGAACACACAGTACAGCAGCAAATGGTTGATACATCTTGAACTGTACCATTAATGAGTAGGACTGTCATCATCTGTGGAGCAAAGTTTTAGTCTAGAGTGTGGTTTAACTCAAGTGAACATGAGGTGCTGATGAATCCAGCATAGTTATTTCCTACAACCAAAAGCTATATCAAACTACAGTAGTGGAGCACATAGTACAAGACAATGCAGTTGATTATGTGGATTTATTGCTTTGTACACAAATACTGCAGTCCTTGCTGAATCTAATAATGTGGAGGGGAAATGGGTTTAGCCAAAATGACATTGCGTGATACTAATCCTAAATCTGATGAGGCATGCTACCTTTTGTTTTCAATGAGGACTGTGATTCTGTCCTTTTTTCTGCTTTTCGGTCAAATGCTCAGATGCAGATCCTACATCTGGGGCTATGATAGATTTTTTTGTACAGTAAATGAAAATTTTGCAAAGCTTTAACTCCTTTATATCTGACAAATAACCTCTTAAGTACTAATTATATTCAAGTACAGATAAATCATAAATATGTGACTTTTTCCATTATAAAAGCTATTTACTTATCTAGAATATCAATAGATAAATTTAAGTAATTAATGTGTGTGCTCTACGGCATTTCTCCTTTGCATACTTTGTTCATAGTAATGGCGAGACTTGTATAACAGTTTGTTTGGTTTGGTGGAAAACTGAATGTAAATTTACTACACATCCAAGATGGACATAATGACACGTGCATTTTGGCTATCAAGTTTATAAAATGTCTAACCAGGATGAAAACATTGATTCAGTGGGATTTCACAGATAAAAGTATTCATTTAAGGAAAATGCATATTTTGAATATAGGATTTTAATTAATCTTTTAATTGAGATTTTCTTTGTACCAAATATCTGAATATTCATATAATATGCATTGAACTTTGGCTCGGATCCACTGAAACTATGTACGATTTACTTTAATATCTAAAACTCAACAATACAATTCATAACTAGACATTCGTCCAAGCACTCAAGTTAGAATTTATGTTTCATTTGAATGGATACCCAGTTAAACTGCAAGTAATTTCTCCTTTTGAATGGCTAAATCATTTTGGACATCCCAGCTAAATTTCCTGGCAGTTTGCCGGTCAACCAGCAGATCCTGAAAAACCCCAAGTCCTTCTAAAAATGGCAAAGCCTGGATTGAGATGATGCACACCACCATTTTATACAAATTGCACTCAAATGCTGCTTTGTTAAATTGTACACTGTTAACAATTGTCATTCTTATGTGTGGACATTCACACCACAGTATTCTGTGCAAACAATCACAATGAATCTTAGACACAATACAAAATATCGAATAGACCTTTTTTGTTTATTTCCCTGTTATGAATAGTCTCCTCCTTGGTCTTTACAGTAGTAAGAATCTTTCACTTCCTCTTGTACAAACTCTTCCTTCTTTTCCCATCCATTAGGCCAGCCACCATTGCTACAAGTGGTGGCCCCATAAGACTTTGTTGTGCCATAATTCTGAGTAATGTCCCCAGTTTCTTCTGCCAGTTCATCTTCGTGTATAAAACCACATTTTTCTTCACTTGTTTGCTCAGGGTCTGCCCAAGGCTGCTTTTCACCCGATGCAAATAATGCGTAAAATATGACTCCTGCATAATGCACTAGTGCCGCAATTAGAAAGACATACTGCCATTCTTTCTGACTCTGTAAATGGAAGCAGACAAACTTGTGTTTAAGCTGTACATCAGTTAAGCCTTCAGTACATCCCAAAGTGCATTAAGCTAATGAATCATCTGTGAAATGTAGCTACCCTTGCACCAAGCTCCCATAAACACCAAGGAGCAGATTATCTCTTTTGTTTAGTTATATCGATCGAGAGAAAAATATCGGACAAGACATCTGGAATACCTCCCTGCTCTTCTTCGAGTGCACATGAGCCCTTAGGTTAACATCCTTACACAGAACATAGAACAGTACAGCACAGGAATAGGCCCTTCAGCCCACAATGTCTGTGCTGAACATGATGCCAAATTGAACTAATCCCGTCTGCCTTAACATGAGCCATATCCCTCCATTCCTTGCATTCTAGTTTGAAGATGAAAGTACAGTGACTCCTGTTCATAACCCCATAATTCACACAAGTAGGGCAGCATTGTTACAAATTAACTTCGTGCAGTGGCTCTGCTCCTTTTTTTGTAACACTAACACATTGTTCATAAATTCTCATACTTAAAAGAACGTTATAACAAACAGATTGATATGACTGGAATAGCCATGTAGCCCACAATTGCTGAGGTCATTGAAGACGATAGCAAAATTTTTTTTAAATGTGTCAGTATTCAGTTTAACTGTGTGTGTGTGAGAGAGAGAGAGAATTTACCAATTCTTTTAAATAGTTTAAATATATTCCAAAGCATTCTGGTTTAGATGTTCTCTCTCACGTATCCAATTTTCCTTCATACTTTTCTCCCTTTACCCCTTCATAGACAGTATGTTCAGGAACTCTACAATCACATTTTTAGCTTTGTTATGCAAAATGGTCACAAATGTGAATGAAAACAAATTTCCACAATTTAAGATTTTTTTAGATAAGATTGCATCTGCATCATGAGACTTTTACTTCAGGATTCTCAAAACAATTTTTTGAAGTGAAATCACTTCCATAATGCAAGAAACATTGTTCCCGGAAATAGATATCAAAACTGAGACATCATTCCACTGACAAATATTATGGGATTAATGAGTAATGCATCCAGCTGACCATGCACCAGAAAATGTTGAGCAGTGCAGCATAAAATCTTTAAATTCCTAAATCACTCAGTGGCGTAGTGCTTGGTCAAAATTGAGAAACATATTTCATGTAAGGACACTGAAGCCTAAGAGTATGCATGACTCAAATAAATTCAATAATTGTAATTGTGGAAAAGTAGATTATTTTCCTATGCTGGATTTTTTTCAACACATGTTGTGTATTCCCTGAAGGCAGATTGGAAAAGTTAACATCAATTGTGCTCATAGTATTTTGTAAGGAAAAAAAATGTAAGCAACAATGCATTGACATTTCTCAAATGTCATGCCCTTATGTGAGAGGAATTTGCTTTGTTCAGTAATGATGGTCAGCAGTGTAAAATGATTATTCAACCTAGGATGTCATCATTTTACAATCCCAAATAAATATATAATTTCTCTTGGCAGTTTATGCCGAAAGGTATTTAATTTACCAAGTCTGATACTTGGCCAAAGAAACTATGGGAAGTCTGCTGGTTGCAATTCAAACAATAAATCACTGACTAGAGAGTAAGTTTGATTGTGAGTAGGTTATGAGGCACTTGGGAGAGGGGCTGGATTGACAGTTTTGTGGGCAGAGAACCCAATTAACAGAATTGTATTAGCAACTTATGAACACTCTTCCGACAGTGAGTTGAGTGTTTGTATCAATGTTCCATTCTACCCATTCTTCAGTACAAGTTCTATTTTTATATCACCCTTTGGGGTTATATTTTATAAATTTAACCTCCTTGGTAAAAATCTTCTCCTCTCACACCCCAAACTTCAACATGGGATTCACCCACAGGGATATTTGGCAAAGGTCTCCACCATCTGTCCACTCTTGCCTCTTAGATTGAGACTGGGGTTTGAAGAGAGCAAAGTGCCTTTTCATCTGCACACTGTAAGTGTAATTGAAGGTTTGTGTTGTTCTCTTTCTACTACTTGATTTTCGGGAGCAGAAATTAATTCATTTCCACCTAAACTTCAGAGTGTGCCAAAATTATTATCAAGATAATACAGTAAAACTCCATGAATCTGACACAATCAGGACTTCGGTGGTGCCGGCCTGTCAGATTTTCCATACTACTGGATGTTATTCTAATTACTATTCCAACACACTATTAATTCATTTTTGTCTAGGTGTTACCAGTACTATAATAAGAACTCATTAAGTTTAAAGGGAGTGCAAAAAACAGAAGTCAATGACTTTAAAGGTACTGTAGGACCTAAGGCCCCAGTGAGTGTAGAGGGCGTGCAGGAAACAGCATCTGGTGAGCCAGAGGAAAAAGCATTCGGATTTCCAAACAATCATAGTGGATTATTGGGGTTTTACTGTAGCAAGATTAATGGAGTTTAGCATTACTTGGGGAGATAATGTATGGCAAATTCAAGTGAGAATGAATGGTTAAATGCCAATAGTCAAAAGTTCCGATCTAAATTTCTCCATCTAATTTGACCAGGGATGCACTCCCTTATTTCACTCTCCTGTTTTACTTTCCTAACTCTTTAAGGAGATATGATATTGCTTTCTCCACTTATTGTCATTTCTGTTGGAATGGAGCAAATCTACAAAACTATTGTGAAACTACTTAACCTATGGCACCTATACTCCAGAGCCAACATTACCCCAACCTCGGTGGCTGGGCTGCAGGTGAGGCTTGCATCTGTACTTGTTTGAAAGCTGTGCTCTGAATGATTGCTGACTTGTTCACTGAAGCAGTATGAGAGGATGGGTCCTGTACTCGATATCCGTCAGACCAAGGTCCTCTACCAATCTCCTCCCACTGTATAAACTCACTGTCTGACATCAAAGGTTCATAGTGAGACCCTTGAAAACGTGGACCACTTGTCAGATCTTGAGAGCCACCTCTCAGTGAAGGTAGAGATAAATGCTGAAATTCATGATCACCTTCAATGCGTTAGCACAGCCTTTGGCCGACTGAAAAAAATAGTGTTTGAAGATCAAGGCCTGAAAAGACACAAAACTCAGTGCACTGGGCAGCAGTGATTCCTGCCCTTCTGAGACTTAGATTTCCTACAGCAGGCACCTCATGCCACTGGAAAGATATCAACAATGCTCTCTCTGCATGATCAACAGAATTCACTGGAAGGACAAGCAAGCTAATGTCACTACCCTTTCTCAGGCCAACATTCCCAACAGTGGAGCACTACTACACTCAGTTACATGCCCAACACCAGACTCCTGAAACAGACACTCTATTCCAAGCTCTGTCACAGGAAGGGATGATGAGGTTGGCAAAGGAGAAAAAAAAAATCAAGGATGCTCTTAAAGACTCCTTTTTTAAAAAAATGCAACATCCCTATTGATTCCTGTGAATCTCAGTCCTAAGACCACTCAATGTGGAGGAGGAGCATTCAGGGTGGTACGGAGTCCATGAATCTGGAGCAACAATGAAAGCAGCAAAAGGAAGCTACCACCTCACAAACTACCCATTCACACACCCCATCCTGCCCAACTGTGGAAGAATCTGCAGTTCTCATACTGACCTCATCAGTCGCCACAGAACCAGAGTGAAAGCAACTCATCCCTGATCCTGAGGAACTGTCTAAGGAGCAGATCATATTTGTGGCCATAAATGTTTTGAGGGAAAGATCACAGGGACAAATCTAGATGAAGGCAGATTCCATTCAATCATTGCTACAACAAATTCTTGCCTAATATTTAAAGTAACACAGTTACTGAAGAATACACTTGGCCAGCTTTTAACTGTATTTGCCATTGTGGGTAAACACTAAAACATTCTGCAATGCAACTGCATTAGTAAAGAAAACTGGGAATTATTAGAATGAAAAATACTGAAATGTCACGTTTCTAGAGTTGATCTGAAATTGCGTGTGTTAAGCAGGTTGAAATCTACTGTCTGGAGTTCAACAGTTGTTGATTTAACAGTTCTGTACCTTGTTTTTGGTCATTGCACCAACAATCAGAGGGCACACCATTCCAGATAATGTTCCCACACCATTGGAAATCCCCATGAGAATACTGGCATATCTAGGTGCTATATCCAGATGGTTAACATTGAAACCTGAATAGGAAGTGAAAAATCAATTATGAATATAAATGCACGTCTTCTGGAATGCAAGCTAAATAATTGAGGGTTTGGACAAGGGATTCCTTTTCCACCCAAGGAAAAACTATTGAGTTAATTTCTTATGCAAATTAGTAATCTAAAGTGGTTCTTAAACCAACACACAGGTCTAACAACAGTAAAATTTAACTACTATATTTAATATCTGAACAATCAATGCCTTTTATGTGAAAATAGCTTGGGATAAACGGGCATGCACATTTAGCATATAAAATTACAAACAAATAACAATTTAACTATACTGTAAACTACTACCTGACATTTGAGGTAAAATCCAGCATGAAATAATGAAATTATATTGTCACGTTTATTGTCACCTGTCATTCCAAATGAATTTGACCTGCTTCCTGTAATTAACTGGAAGCTATGAGGGTAGTTATTGTGGAAGATGGAGCAATTCTCATTGACATAGTCTGGATTGCCCTTCTGAACTTCTTTTCTAAAGGTAAAGCATTATGCTCTTATTCTTCATCTCGTATCTGTCAAATCTGGAAAGTGCTATCTGTTTAGGAGTGATATGTTATTTGCCCTTTGAGTCCAAATTGAACACATTTTGATTATCAATTTGGCTTAATCTCATCATTAAAACTCATTAAAAATGAATGAAGATCAGGTCACAGTAATATGCCTGAGGAAATGATTTTCTTGTCGAGGTGACAGTAATTCAATCATATCATATAAGGATAGTGTAATACATGGTGCTATTAACTGACTAATATTCTCCTCGTAGAAATAAAATGCTGTTCACAGCACTATTAAGCATTTTGATAAAGGTCTAGGAAAGCTGTGAGTAGGTAAAATACTTAAGTATTAGTGTCTGTTACAATGGGCCAGGCATGGGCACATTACCCAGAATCAGTCAATTGTCAGCCCACAGACAAGCTTGCTGAGTCCACCTGGCTGGCCTGAAGCATCCTGGATTCCAGTGGTGGCAAGACCTTGACTAGCACAGCAAAGAAGTCCCACCTCTGAAAATCTCCTGGAAGCCTTTAGCTGTCATCAAAGCCCCAGACCCACTTTATCTAGTTGTAAAAGTTGAAGGTTTTTAAAATGCCTTGACATTTGGAAGCATTTAAAAATAATTAGATTATTTTATTAAATTGATAATATTTTTAAAAGCTCTCAAGTAATTCTTAAATCATTAAAGCAGACTGAAATAAACAAAGACAAAGGGTTTTTTTCCTCCACCACTCATTGGAATGATTGGGTTCATGGAACCTGTGGCAGGGCTACCTAATGCAAGTACTGGGGAATCACAATGTGATTGAGCTGTCAGATACACTTGCCCACCCACTGACCCTCCCACCATTGCTAAGGAAATCCTGGACCTAGTTTCTTTAAGATTGCTATATGCCAATGATTCTGAACAAAACCCATCATGTTTACCAATGTAATCCAGATCAAAGTATTCAGAATGTACAGAGTTAATTATAAAGGATAAAAATAAAATAATTCAAGAAAAGCACTATACGTGGTAAAACCAGAATATAACAGTGCTGCTTAATACAGAGATAGTCTGACTGACAATCAGCAAAATACAGTAAACTCTCCAGTATCTATGCATCCAGATTTCTCATACGTGGCAAAGTTTCTAAGAATATTCAGCAATTTCATAAATTACTCAGAGAATTTTATTCAGCGTGTGATGCAAATTAAGTGTGAAAATACATTTTTAATTTATTTACATTTATACAAGAGGACAGTGCAGTTAGAGGCTGATTAGCAGCAACATCCTCTTTGAAGATTTGGCACTTCATTTGATGGTGAGTACAGACATTCATTTGCTTTATTTTTGCTGTATTTTTCATTAATACTATCTAGCATTAAATATATAGATTTGCAGTATAGAACACTTATTTAAAAGGGTAAGGAGATGACAGGTAGATCAGCAATTTATTTCAATGTTTATACATTGAACACTGACTAGTATGTGATGCACAGTAATGCCTTTGTTGAGCACTTCTCATGCAACCAGCACACCCCATTCCCCGTGGATGCTGGATGGCTAAGCGTATACTGTAATAATGAATATGCCTTACCTGATATTGCAAAGCCACTGAAGCCAACAGCCATGACAAGGAATGAAATCGCAACCCCTTTGCTATGTGAGTAGCCTACAACAAGAAGAAATGTCGCCTCCAAACCAAAACCTTCAGGGAAATAAAATATAAGCAATTATCATCCAGAAGAGAATCATTAATAATTCTGATGTTATGGTATTTAATTGTACCCTGCACCAAATGATTCACCTCATGACACCATAATGCCTCTACTTTTTATGACATCAATGTCACCTAGCATTTACCTAGCTTACCCCAAGATATGATATCAGCACTTACCATGTACAATCACAACATCACTCAAAGAAATAGTCAGCTCCTGTTACTGAAATCGACATCCATCCCTTCCATCACAAGCATACTATAGTAGCACTATGGTCTAAATACATGGTGGACCGAAACTAGTCAACAAATGTAATTTAATAGTAGTTTCCAGCCACCTGACCTCTATCATCAAGAAAGACGAGTGCAATAATGAATGGAAACACTTTTAATTGCAAGTCCCCAACACGGATCATGCAACATCCTGATTCGAACCATTATTCTTTTCATCAGAGCTGCATCATGATCCACTTCTGAACATTCATGTGCAAGCTTCATTGCTGCAGCATTTCAAGAGGAATGTCCATAACCATCTTCTCAGGGCAACTATTAATGGAAAATAAATGTGGTCTACCTATCATTCCTGAAAAAAAAATATGTAAGATGAATAATTTGAGAAGGAAGCATCTGGTGCCTTGTTCTTTAGAATATGTCAATGAGCTTTCCAATAAATTAAATACTAATTAATATGTTATATTGGAAATAGTCAAGCAATTTCTGCTCAGCATAATCCCACAAAGCGCTAATGCAATAAAGTGGTAATTTCAGATTTTCAAATTAAGTCATTAACCACAAATATTGAGTTAGATAGGAAACTGGGTGTGTGAGGAAATTGCAAAGGGTTATAGACAAGTGTGGTTGAATGGCCAAGAACTTGAAAAATAAGGTAGATTATAATATGAAGAAATGAGAAGTGATATTCTTTGTCTGGGAAAAGAGAAAAGCAGAATTTTGCTTTAAATGTGAGAGATGGAGAAATTTTGTCCTTGGGTGTCCTCGAACGTGAAACACAAAATTAACATGATGGTACAGCACATAATTACAAAAGCAGATAGATAGCAGCCTTTGAAATATGTTGTAAATAAGATTAATTATCATTATTATTTCAGAGCAGACTCACCCAGAGTACACAGTATCTTTTAGGTTTCATAACCTAAATGGATAGACTTGCCCAAGAAGGATGGTAACCAGGGGTAACTTGATGAATTCCTAGCAATGAGGAAATTGTTGCATAATTGTCTTTAGAAGACTAAGAAATAAATTCTTGAAAAATCCACAGACTTTAAAACTGTGACAAGGTAGATGGTAAGCTGCTTCTCCTGGCTGTTGAGTATGGAACTTTCTCAGAATAGGGAGTCGGTAAAGTGATGGGGAAGTTTCTTCAGGCAGGGAATTGTGAACCTTCAGAATTCGATATCTCAATCAGTGAGAATGGTCATGAGAAAGAGAGCAACAGATTTCTAGATACAAAATTTACAAAGCAAAAGCTAGGAAAATGATGAGCCAGGATCTGATGTAATGGCAGAGTACGCTTGAAAGGCCAAATAGCCCATTTTCTTATAATTTGTTTGACTACAATTAAGCACAAGATAGCTGAGTTACTGATTGCCGACTCTTTTGCTCAAATGTAATTTGTTGCAATCTCACTGTTAACTGGTGTTTGGCAACATCAGTTTTAGGGTACGGCAAGGGGAATAATTCCTGACAGCATTTATGATTTTTATAATGAAATAACTACAGAATACCTGATTCAAGTAAGCTACATGAAAATAATTGTGAATCTCAGAAGCAAAATTACAGCATGTTGTATATTGCAAAAAATTGCAAGGAAATTTCTGGAAGTTCACAAGATGACAAGGGAGCAGAAGCAGGCCATTTGGCCCATCGAGTCTGCTCCAAGGAAAAGGGAAAAAGAAATGGGGAATGGGGAGAACAAAAAAAAACCTATTCTAATCCCAATTTCCGGCCTTATCCCCCATATCCCTTGATACCCTGACTATTTAGATATCTATCTAGCTCTTCCTTGAACGCCCCCACTGATCTGGCCTCCACTGCTGTACGTGGCAAGGAGTTCCACAAATTCACCACCCTCTGGCTAAAGAAATTTCTCGTCATCTCTGTTTTGAAACTGTGCTCTCTAATTCTAAGATTGTGCCCTCTGGTCCTGGACTCACCCACCAAGGGAAACAGCCTAGCCACATCTACTCTGTCCTTTCCTATCAACATTTTAAATGTGGCTATGAGGTCCCCTCTCATTCTTCTGTACTCCAGTGAGTACAGTCCAAGAGCCGACAAATGCTCATCATACGTAAGCCCTTTCATTCCTGGAATCATCCTCGTAAATCTCCTCTGAACCCTCTCCAACGTCAGCACATCCTTCCTAAGATGTGGGGCCTAAAACTGCGCACAATATTCCAAATGAGGCCTCGCTAGTTAAAAGATTAAAAGCTTAGTCCTTATGGGTATATATGGCAAAACAACTAAACTGAAAGTACTATGATTGACTTTTGGAATGAGGGGAAAGGATTTAAATGCCACAACATTTCCTTCAAGCATCACCAACTTTCCATTATCAAGCAGCAAATTAAGTAGATATAGTATCATGGACAATACTAATTGATTAAAAATACAATCCTTGAGGTCATATTGCAGCCAGTGGCAAAGGAATTACATTTGCAGTTCAACTTACTGACAGCTTCCCACTAAGTTTTTTACAGATTATAAAGTACAGGACATGGTCATGCAGAGCACCACTCTTCCAACCCAATGGTGAAGTCACCTTCCTCCCCACTGCTTTGCAGTATCCATTCCCCCTTCCAAATGAGGCATTGATGGGCTGTCAACTCTCCATTGCAGGAGGCTACAAACTTCAGAGGGTATCCATCTGGACTCCCAGACTTCCGCAAGTAAATGTTAATGACAACAGTGGGATAGTGTCAGGAAATGCACAGAGGGGAAATTGGAATGTGTGATTAACTCAGGTCTTTTTGATTTGACAGTGTACAAATTCATGCTGCTTGTATCCAGTCACAGGAGAGATGGATCACAATGATATTCAGGCCATTCACTAGAAGAAGGATGGGGTGACCTATCTCCACATTTGAAGCACCCCAGACATATATCACAGGTAGGGTAAGGAGAAGCCAATAAAAGGAAGATAGGGTAAAGTGGAGTGGCCATTGTGTGAGTGAGCCAGTGTAGGAGTGGGAATCTGAGGCTTTGTCCCAAGAGGCTTCAGTGAGGAGGCACAGGTGAGTAGCAGGTAAGAACAGGTAAGTTTTTTTTTATAGTAGTTAAATAAAAGACACCAAATTACAACTAATTAAATAAAGTAGGGATGCAGGATCAGGTGATGTGTTGTAGCTGCATGATGTGGGAGCTGGTGGACCTCTTTGTGGTTCCTGGTGACCACATCCACAGCAAGTGTTAGTTGCTCAGGGAACTCAGGCTCAAAGTTGATGACCTGGAACCTGAGCTTCAAACACTGCGACACATCAGGAAGGGGGAGAGTTACCTGAACGCTGCGTTTCAGGAGGCAGTCACACCCATCAGATTAACTGCTTCAAATTTGATCTGTGGTCAGGGACAAAAGGGTATGACTGTGAGTGGGGCAGGTAGGGGGATCAAAGAGGTAGTGCGGGAGGACCTCAGCCCTTGAGCTTACCCAACAGGTCTGAGATTCTTGCACCCTGTGCGGATGAGAGTCGGGGCTGTAGGAAGGATGAGCAACGGAGCCGTGGTTCAAGGAGCCATTCAAGAGGAGGGAGAGAAGAGAAATGTAGTTGTAATTAAGGATGGTATAGTCAGGGAAATAGACATAATTCTCTGTCGCAAAGATCTGGTATCCAGGTTCGGGACATCTCATCTGACCTGCAGAGGAATTTGGAATGGGAGGAGAAAAATCCAGTTGTCACGGCCCATGTAGAAACCAATGACATAGATAGAACAGGGAAAAAGAGGTTCTGCTGAAGGAATTTGAGCAGCTAGGGACTAAATTAAAAAGTTGAACCAAAAAGGTAATAATCTCTGGATTTCTACCTGAGCCACATGCAAATTGGCACGTGGTCAAAAAGATCAGAGAGTTAAATACATGGATCAATGATTGGTGTGGGAGAAGTGGGTTTGAATTCGTGGGACATTGGCATCAGTATTGGGGAAAGAGGGAACTTTTCTAATGGAACAGACTCCATTGGAAACATGCTGAGACCAAGGTCCTGGTAAATTGCATAACTAAGGCTATGGATAGGGCTTTAAACTAAATAGCAGGGAGGGTCGGTTCAACAGATTGGAAAAGTATGGATAAAGTAAAAGGGAAGGAGAATGCCAAAAGCCTCTCCACTCTGAAGTCTCCAGAATAAAGAATAAGACAGAAAGTTTAGAAAGGGATAAGAATTTAACTTCAGGCAACATGGAGACAAATTTGAGAAGAAGGGTGGTGAATACAGGACTGAAGGTGTTATATTTGAATGCACAATGTATATGAAATAAGGTAGATGAGCTGATAGCGCAGTTAGAAATTGGCAGGTATGACGTTGTGGGCGTCACAGAGTCGTGGCTGAAAGAAGATCACAGCTGGGAGCTAAACATCCTAGTATACACATCCTATCGAAAAGACAGGCAGGTGGGCAGAGGGGGTGGGGTGGCTCTGTTGGTAAAAAATGAAATCAAATCCCTCACAAGAAATGACATAGGATCAGAAGACGTAGAATCCTTGTGGATAGAGTTAAGAAACCGCAAGGGTAAACAGACCCCGATGGGAGTTGTATACGGGCCTCCGAAGAGTAGCCGTGACATGGGGTACAAATTACAACAGGCGATAGAAAAGGCATTTAAAAAGGGCAATTACGGTGGTCATGGGGTATTTCAATATGCAGGTAGATTGGGAAAATCAGGTTAGTACTGGATCCCAAGAGAAGGAATTTGTAGAATGCCTAAGAGATGGCTTTTTAGAGCAGTTTGTGGTCAAGCCCACTAGGGAAAAGGCAATTCCGAATTTGGTGTTATGCTGTGAACCAGCTTTGATTTAGGGAGCTGAAGGTAAAGGAACCCTTAGGAGGCAGTGATCATAATATGACAGAATTCACCCTGCAGTTTGAGAGGGAGAAGCTAAAATCAGAAGTATCAGTATTACTGTTGAGTAAAGGTAACTACAGAGGCATGAGAGATGAGCTGGCAAAAGTTGATTGAAAGGGAATCCTAGCAGGGATGACGGTAGAGCAGCAATGGCAGGAGTTGGGAGTAATTTGGAAGATGCAGGATCACTTCATCCCAAAGAAGAAGCATTCTAAAGGGAGGATGAAGCAACTGTGGCTGACAAGGGAAGTCAAAGACAGCATAAAAGCAAAAGAGAGGGCATACGATATTGCAAAAATTTAGTGGGAAGCTAGAGGATTGGGAAACTTTTAAAAACCAACAGAAGGCAACTAAAAAAAGCAGTAAGGGGAGAAAAGATGAAATATAAAGATAAGCTAGCCAATAATATAAAAGAGGATACCAAAAGCATTCTCAGATATATAAAGAGTAAAAGAGAGGCAAGAATGGGCATTGGACCCCTGGAAAATGATGCTGGAGAGGTAGCAATGGGGAACAAAGAAATGGTGGACGAACTGAATAAGTATTTTGCATCAGTCTTCACTGTGGAAGTAACATGCCAGAAATTCAGGAGAGTCAGGGGGCAGAAGTGAGTGTAGTCGCTATTACTAAGGAGAAGGTGCTTGGGCAGCTGAAAGGTCGGAAGGTAGATAAGTCACCTGGACCAGATGGACTGCCCCACAGGGTTCTGAAAGAGCTAACTAAAGAAATTGCGGAGGCATTAGTAGTGATCCTTCAATAATCACTAGATTAGGGAATGGTTCTGGAGAAATGGAAAATTGCAAATGTCACTCCACTCTTTAAGAAGGGAGGGAGGCATAAGACAGAAATTGGTCTGACTTCAATGGTTGGTAAGATGCTAGAGTCCATTATTAAGGATGAGGTTTCGGGGTACTTGGAAGCACATGACAAGATAGACCAAAGTCAGCATGGTTCCCTTAAGGGGAAATCTTGCCTGACAAGTATGTTGGAATTCTTTGAGGAAGTAACAGGCAGGGTAGACAAAGGATTTTCAGAAGGCCTTTGACAAGATGCCGCACATGAGGCTGCTAAACAAGACAGGAACCCATGGTATTACAGGAAAGGTACTAGCATGGATAGAAGATTGGCTGATTGGCAGAAGGCAAAGAGTGGGAATAAAGGGGACCTTTTCTGATTGGACTAGAATATGAAAGCAAGGATGCAATTACTGGGGCTCTATAAAGCATTGGTCAGACCACATTTGGAGTGTTGTAAGCAGTTTTGAGCCCCATATCTGAAGAAGGATGTGCTGGCATTGGAGAGGGTCCAGAGGAGGTTTACAAAAATGATCCTGGGAATGAAAGGGTTAACACATGAGGAGCACTTGATGGCTCTGGGCCTGTACTCACTGGAGTTTAGAAGGATGAAGGGGGGATCTCACTGAAACCTACCGTATATTGAAAGGCCTGGATAGAGTGGACGTGGAAAGGATGTTTCCAGTTGCAGGGAAAGACTAGGTCTAGAAGGCACAGCCTCAGAATAGAAGTTTGTCCTTTTAGATGCAGAGATGAATTTCTTTAGCCAGAGGGTGGTGAATCTGTGGACTTCGTTGCCACATACAGCTGTGGAGGCCAAGTCATTGGGTATACTTAGAGATTGATAGGTTCTTGATTAATAAAGGTGTCAAAGGTTACGGGGAGAAGGCAGGAGAATGGGGTTAAGAGGGAAAAATAAATCAGCCATGATTGAATGGTGGAGCAGACTCGATGGGCCAAATGGCCTAATTCTGCTCCTATGTCTTATGGAGTAGTCTGGGGCTGATTAACAGGAGTCAAGCCTGCAGGACTGTCTTTGATGAGATTATGCCTGAAGAAGAGTAAAGACCTCCCATGCAGAGTCAAGGTCAGTGAGGGCATCTTCAAAAGCCATACCTTTATACAAACATCACCAGCCTCAATCGCTGGTCCATGCACCACATCTCCTTTACCCATTTATCAACAATCTCAAATGATTAGGAACTGGACAGAACGGTTATATGCTTCACTGCATCCTCGCATACTGACAACTCACTCTTCATCATACAACCACACTTTCACACAACACCGACAATTCAGCCATTCTAGGAACATCATCTAAAGAGTAATTACTAGATCACATTGGTAGATTCCCAGGAGTTTTGCAGAGAACTGCTAGCAATCTACTGTGTACAAGTTCTAGACTAGAGCAATAGTGCAGTGCAGCACAGATGCCCAGAACATTGCTGAAGGTCAGATGGCAACAGATCAGGCTTCTGTTCCTCTACTGGATTCAGCAGGGAGTCCAGGGGCATTCTGTAAGGTACTGAGTTGTGCATCAGGATGCACTTTGTATCTGGCCCCTCTGTTTTAAGCTAGCTGATGCACCTAGTGTGATCCCATTCACTAAAATAGTAAGTAAGAGTGTGTTTTTAATTGCCTTTAAGTATCAATAATATTTTAATTCATTTACATGTTAAGTATGCTTCTAAATGATTTTTAATGATTTAATGTTTTTCAGCTGTTCTAAATGTTTGTGGGCATCTTTGAGAGGGAATATATTTGCTGCCACTCACAGGCAACTAAGTATCCTCCCATAAGTTGGCAGAACAATGAGGATCAGGAAAGCACAAAAGGTAAGTATGACCACATCCATCCCTTGTGAGGCAAATGTAAAGCTTGGGCTGGCTCCTACACCATACAGCTTATTAAATAACAGAACAGGTAGTGCATAACCAGCAAAAATAAGCACTAGTATTTGATGAAGGGTCTTGAGCAGAAATGTTAACCCTGTTTCACTTTCCATAGATACTGTCTGACCTGCTGAGTGTTTCCAGCATTTTCTGTTTTTATTTCAGATTTCCCATATCTGCAGCTTTTTTTGATTTTCACTGTAGTAGGCACTAACTGTATTTAGCAGGCACAGCTTACCACCACCTCCCACCCCCTGGCCAGAGGTGACAATATTTATCATCGCTGAACAGGAATTAGAGTGTCCATGCTGAAACTTATTCTTAAGAGAAGTAAAACAATTAAACCACAATGTTTTAGTCATGGAAACAACCATCCAATTGCACTTATCCAATATTTATCCCATTTTTAATGCTCCCTACATTCTCATCCTGCCTCCCAGATTCTACCACCCACTTACACACCAGAGGTGATTTACAGTGGCTAATTAACCTTTCAATCTGGATGTTTTTGGGATATAGGAGGACACCAGAGCACCTGGAAGAAACGGGAAGAATGCGCAAACTCCACACAGGCAGCACCCGAGGTCGATATTGAACCTGGATCTCTGGTGCTGCGAGGCGGTCACTCTACCAGCTGTGCCACCCACCTTCAACACCGTTCTCATACTTATAATTGTGCAATAACTTTGGGCCTTAAAGCATTTAGTATGTTTGGCTTCTATTGGATCATTATAAAATTATTATTTCATAGGGTATGAAGTTATAAATTGTATGTCATTTCCATCAAACTGTCTCAAATACAGTGGGCTGAGACCATTTAAGATGACAACATGATCATGACTGTTACTTTAAGTAATTATAGAAGCATCTCACAAGCTGTATCAAAACAACACACAATCAAAAATAATTTATCCAATGGTTGAATAATCCATAGGAATGTATCTTCTCACTACATTTTCTTAAACTCATAAGGAATGCAATAGATTCCAAAACAATAACCTGTTAAAGAGTATCAAGAATTATAAATCACTCATATTTTCATGACTATATCAATACATTATTGTATTGTAAGTCTATCTTGAAGAGAACATATGTAGAAATATTTAAGTATTGCTATGAAAAGTAAAATAGTGTACCTCCACAATTCATTATCTTTCTGACCATTGTAGTTGAAAGTATCCTCTTACTTCTGAGGTAGTCCGCAATCTGCCCACCAATAGGAACTATAATTGTCATGACAAGATGGGGCAAAGCCGATAGCATACCAACCTGAAATAATAAAATTGAATAGTTAAAGAGAATAAGGGAAATGATTTGTACTTGGGCAGTGAAAGACATTCATTACTAGAATTAATTTACTCAAAATTCTCTTTAAAAAGGTAAATGTGGAAACACTATCAGCTGGGAAATCCAAAAAAAGCCAAAAATAACAACAAGCTTCTATCAGATGAATGGACCTAAAAGAATTTCCTCAAACCACTTGGAAATCAAAAAACCTGCAGATGCTGGAAATCTGAAATAAAAACTTAAAATGCTGTAAACGCTTAGCAGATCTGGTGGTATCTGTGATCTGTTGAAAAATGTTTCATGTCTAAGACATTTAATCAAGAACTGGGAAAGAGAGAAAACAAGTTAGTTTACAGTTGCAGAGAAGATGGGGGGATGGATAGGACAGAGGGTATATCGTTGATAGGGTGAGACTAGAGACATTATGCTTTCTTTGTCTGGGTTAGGTGTTGCTAATAGCAGGGCTGTGGAGCACGACCAACAGGACAAGTTACAATTGAGAAGAAAGAACCTCTGTGCCGCTAACATGCACACTGCCACTAGCGAGTGGTTCTCTATAGTGCTGTCGGCATTTTCTGATCCATTGTGTTTAGTATGCAAGTTTGACATCAGATCAAAAATGAATGGAGATCTTTTAAAATGGATTTGAGGTATTCCAAAAAGACATGAAATTAATAGGAGGAACTCTGCCATTCACTTTAGCCAGGATTTTCTGTTTTAGTATTCTAGTTCAACATGGTAATTTGGTTCTGTCTGCCTCAGTAATCACTCCACATCCCCTCCCCACCCAACCCTGTCTATTTTGTTTTTAAGAGGCAGGGTAATTAAAGTATTGTAGATAAACAAAAAGGTTGCATTGATATGCAGTCTGTCTTTTATAGCCTCTGTAAATCCCAGGCCATTTCATAGTAAATTAGGTACATTTGAAGTGCAGCCACTGATGTTGTGGGATCACAGAGCAGCCAAATTACAAACAGCAAAATTCCAAAATAGCAACAAGATGATGGTCAGATAATAATCTGGAATATCTGCTCAGTTACTTTGTATCTCCAGAGCAATTCTTCCAATATCAATGTAGTTGCAACAGAAGATTTCAAAATCTCCATCCTAACAAGTCTTATTTTAATGACTTTAAAGGGCAATTGTTGGTCAGAACACAAGGAAATAAACACTCTTTAGACAATAGCATGTAAAGATTTAAATCCACAGAGTAACCCACATGTACAAATAGTCTTAAAAATTAAGCAAAGGATTTTCTTTTTTAGTAAAACAAAATAATAAACATACTTGGGCTAATAAAACTCAAATGAATCTGTAGCTTCAAGAGAATACAGTACAACACCCCCACAGTACTGCAAAGTGTTCCTCAGTACGGAATTATCAAATCCCCGGAGTGAAATCTGAAGCCCACACCCCTCCCTTTCTGATTCGGACTACTGACCCAAGTTGACATGTTTTTGGGGTGGACTCATGGTGAAATCCTTCCTTTGTCAATGGCCTGCATGGATTTAGGAAGATGGGATATATTTTAGCACCAAGATACGAGCACCTACCATAGAATACCTTGGCTGAGAATCTATAGGGTTGGAATTGTTTCATGAAGACAATTCTATCTAAGCCTAAGAGGAGAATACCATGTGTTGAGAAACAGCCCTTAAGTTACTTTCCCCCAAAAGATATAGAATTTTTGGATGCCAAGATATCACCAATTTTTAGTGTTCCTGAGGAGAAATCTACCATGTGGCATTTTCCACATTGGAAATGTCAACTGGGCAAATTGCCTGTCCTGTTATAAGCTATGTTATTTGCAATGAAAATTACCTTGCTGATTTCAAATCCAAATACTTCTTCAAAGTAGGCAGGTTGGCTAATCAGCAGCAAGTAGAAAGTCCAGCTTCTACAGAAGTTTGCCACAATTATTGCATAGACTGGCAGAGAGGTAAAGAACTTTCGCCATGGTGTCTTGAATTTCTAAAATTAAAGGGCAGAACCAATTATGATGTAGTTGTTGTTAAATGACAGTGTGCGCTGGTTAATTTGTTGCATCAAGCACATTTGTAAGCTGAAAGCATTAAAATCAGAAAATTAAATCAGACTATGGTCCAGGAGAAAAATCAGCCCACATTCAAAAACTAATGAACTATTATGTGCAAATAGTCTACAGATTAAGCAAATGATTTTTTTTTGGTAAAGGAAAATAATGAATATACTTTGGCCAATGAAGCTGTCAAATGATCAGCTACCAATTTACCCAATGATTTAGTATTTTTTAAAAAGACTTAGAACATAATTATTTATTAACCAGCTACCTTGCTCTACAGCATAGATTTATCAACTGAAAAACTGATGAAAATGGTAGTAGCTCAGTTGTAGATTAACTAATATTTTCAAGTTACTTTGGGAAGGATCTCATCCCTCTTTGGTGCCTAATCATATGCTTTTCGTCAAGTCCCCTACACAAAGAATCAGAACTTAAGGAAAAGCACTCCATTGTCATATTTCAGTCCAAGGCTACAATTTTTCATTTTTATAATGATACACTATTACCCAATTAAACAATAAATGGAATATTTTACTATTTAGAGGAGTTATTTTCATATGCCTGAAGATGTAACTAAAGTTTGATTTTGATCATATGCTCATTGAATAACAATTGATAATATAACCCCCTCGGACTCTCAGATCGTAATGCACAGTAATAGTATTGCATCAATTATATCCTGGCTACTTTTTCTTTGCTGTACAGAAACATTACTGTATGATAATAAGTAACCAACATTGATAAATAAAATTTATATTGGGATATAAAATGTCTTTCCATAGATTCTATGTCCTGCAACAATGCATTTTAATACAAGTAACTATAGCAACAGTCATGAAGTTTTAACTTTGTAATTGCTGGCTTCAAGTAAGCTCATAACTGTATCTTCGAGTACATTTCATTTTGCTCGAATAACGTTTAAAGTTTTACTTTCCATATTTAGGCTAATAGACATGAAATTTTTGCATATCTTGTGTTACGATATGGCAGTTTCAGGTTTATAATGATTGCAAATGAATACCAATAATATGTCTCACATCTTATCCTGAACGTGAATACACTTTGAGCAAATCAACAGGCATCATTTTCTTAAAAAGGAACATCTATCAATCTATATTATGTATATGTTAATAAAAAATGTCCAAGAAATCTATTGCACCAGTTTTATGTTTCTAAACTTTGAAAAGGGCAGCCAGAAAAGCAAGATTTTATTCTTCTTAAAAAATTGAACGACAAATGATAAGTGCATTGCCAACAGGTGGAATATTTGTTGAATTATGAGCAGAACTCAGGACATATATTTACCAATGGAATAATAAAATTCTGTGGATTTTTATATATGCAAATATAAAGCTCAATGTTTGTGTTATCATATGTATGGACAGAACTCAAGCACATCTTAAGGTATGTCTTCACATCAGTATGCATGTTAAACCGTGTGAGCAAAGAAAGCGTACACAGAATTTTTGTGCATGTTAAGAGCATGAATAGGCAGTTATGCAAAGAAACACGGTGCACATATATTAGAACAGACCCCTGCATGTATATTTTAGTATGCAAATCCAGAGCCCTGTGCCCACAATTAAACAGTAGAGATAAATTTCTCCATATGTTTAATCTAAAAAATGCAAAATAGACATAAAATACCCATATACAAAGCTCAATAAATGCTGTTATGTATGAAAAGAGCTCCAGGAATGTGCTTAAATAATATCACATAGAGCTATATTTGCCTTTAGTTAACTGAAACACATCTAAAATAAAGTACAGATGGAAATGACCGTACATCTATTCCTCCAATTAGGTTGGCACTTTCACCAATGCTCTCTTCAATGTAGGTGCGCTCCTCATCCGTGATAGTTGGATGTGCTGCAGGACTTTCATAGGATACCAGGATCCAAAACATATACCAGAAGATTCCAAAAGACCCTTGTCCAAGAACATTGAAGGAAGCAGCATATGAAAAAAAAAGCAGGATCAGTTGCTGGTTTCTGTAATACAAAATTCTATTGTTCTACAACAGAGCAATTACTAATTATTTAACATGTTATTAATTTTAAAAACATATTATAAAAACAATTATTAAAACATATTCAATTATTAATCAGCATATTTTAAAAAAGAAAACAAATGCATAAGAATGCTAGAAGTTTGAAAAAAAAGAACACGTTAGATCTCCATTGCCAGGCAAATGATTTATGTATGGGGTACACGAGTTTAACATTTTGAGGGTAGATTTAATCTTCATTCATGTCGAATTAGTAGGAGGGCAAATATTCAGAATACTGACAATGTCAAGTGAAAACATTTGTGAGAACAGAGCCAAGATCCTGATGAAGTTTCTTGCCTGAAAAACTGACATGGGTGACAGAACTGCCATGCACTTTCACCTGTTCCTCAGAATTTTTCTGTCATTAGCTTATTTAGGATATTATTTTTGTATTAAATATTTTTAGTAGATACCAGTGTGAGAAATTATGATTTGACCAAGAGATAGCTAAAATTTTTCACCAATCTCATTACTGGGTTTCCTATCTAAGATTATATATTTCAAAGGAATAAATTTCATTTTCCCTTATAATTAGTCTGTAACTTTTCAAATGGGCTATAATATGCAATTGGTCAATTATTGTTAACCAATACTTTGGAAGACTTTAGTACCTCAGCTTTATGTGCTTAGCTACAGTTGTATATTCTTACTTTCCAATTTACAGTTTCTTGTCTTTTTATGAAGTTGAACCTATTAGCGTATCATATAGCTGTCACTGAACTATCACTTATTCCATCTAAAATTATCCTTATTTGGAATTAAATACCCCTTTTTAAAGTTATGTTTAATAACAACGTAATTCTATGAGGTACTCTCCTTTTGCCAGTAGCTTGGAAGAGAACAGATATTCCCTGTAGGTTGGTGTGTTCCATATCTCCGTGCCTGCGCAGTGCAGAGTGAAATTACGGAATATACTAGAGGCTGTCTCTGTGCTGTATGACTCTAGTTACACATATTGAAAAGAATAAAAATAAAATTTCACAGGGAAAGGGTTGGGGAGAGGGACTGCTTGGAAAGCTCTTTCAAAGAACTAACATAGGCATAATGGGCCTAATGATTTCCTCTGTGCTGTAAGGTTCTGAGGCACTGTTTGGTAAACAGAGCATTACATTTATTTTTAAACTTGATGGGAAGTTCAATCTTTCTTCATAATATCATTGGTTAAAAAAATAGGGTATTATTGTCATGAAATGTTGTAGATTTTCCTTTAAGATTAAATATTATTGCATTATCTTTAATATATATTGGTGGTTGGTGAAGTTCCTGCCATCAATGAACCAGAGACAGTTCCAGATCATCCTGAGCTGAGTGGTCAGACTCTCAGCTTCACACCAGCTAAGATTTTGAATTTGATGTTATTGTTTTTAATTTATATTAATTATGTTTATTTTTTTCTATTTTGTGTCTTTAAAATACTTAAATATAACAGTGTTTCTATGAATCTCATTGCCAGAGTCATTTTAGAAACAACTGAACAGGCCTTGTCAAAAACCATCAGGGTGGTTGGGGGTTGGCCCTCAGAGTCACCAACTGAGGCCTGGTTGCAGTTTGCAGGATGGCCGTGATAGCAAGACCTTGAAGGCAAAAGAGCAGCACTGTGCAAAAGGTATGTGCAATCTTGGGAATGTTGTAGAGTGGTGTACTCGAGGTAAGGACTGGATCAAGCATGATCCAAGTCTAATTTTGTTGTTCTGTACCATTCAGATGTTGCTCTTGAATCCATAAGCAGTCATCAGAACTGTTTTTTAACAAATGAAGTGCATTAGGGAATGCCTAACCAACATTTGCAACATCTCAGAGAAGCATTCCAGATACACATTCTTGGAAGGAACTTCACCAACTGCCAACATATATTAAAAGTAATGCAATATCATTTAATTTTATTTTAAATCTGCAACATTCCATGACAATAATACTTTAATAGTTTTTCTTATCAGCAATTTTATGAAGAAAGATTGAACTTCCCGTCGAGTTTAAAAAAATAAATTTAATACTATATTTACCAAAAAATGCCTCAGAACTTTACAGTGCAGAAAAAATCATTTGGCCCATTACTGTATGTCTGTGCCACTTCTTTGAAACAGCTTTCCAACCAGTCCCTCTCCCCAACTCTTACCCTGTGAAACTCTAGTTATACATATTGAGAAAAAAATAGTCATAGAGCCATATAGCACAGAGTTCACGCAAATCATTAAGCACACAATTACATTAAAACCATTTTATTCTCTGCACATTCCCATCAACTCTCCCCAGATTCTCCCACTTACCTACAGACTAGGGCAATTTACATTGGCCCATTTACACAGAGACCCGCATGTCTTTGGGATGTGGGAGGAAACCAGAGCACTCAGAGGAAACCCACATAGTCAGAGGGAGAGCGTACAAACTGCACACAGTCAGCACAAGAAGTCAGGACTGAACTTGATTCATTGACACTGTGAGGTAGCAATTCTACTAGCTGCACAACAGTGCTGCTACTTCCATTATGAAAGTTATCTTTTGAATCTGTGGCCATCCTCACCATTTCAGGCAGTGCATTCTTAGTCACAAGAACCTGTTGTATTAAAAAACATCACCTCACTTCACCACCTCTCTGATTCTTTCCATAATGATCCTAAATCTGTGCTCTCTGGTCACTGCCCAATAGCAGAAATAATTTTCCCATGTGTCATTCAAAAAATCCCCTTATAATTTTAGCACCTTTATTAAATCTCCTCTTGTTCAAGCTTCTCCAAGTAAGTACAGATCTCCATTGATCTGGAAAGACTTTTTGCCCCATCTCTAAGGTTTCGACATAATTCATAAAGTACAGTGGAGACACAAGAGACTGCAGATGCTGGAACCTGGAGCAGAGAAAGGAGATGCTGGAAGAACTCAGATGAAGGGTCTTGACTGCCCGTTTCCCTCCGCAGACACTATCTGAGCCTCTGAGTTCCTGCAACAGTTCATTTTTTGTTTGTATGGTGACTAGGACTGCAAACTTAGGGTGGAAAATTGACTTAAACAGCAGCACAATATAAACAGTATCATTTTGGTTGTCTGCCCTATTCCTCATTTAATACTCAGTTTTTAATTTCAATAGAACTGAACATTAGATGAAGCGTATAATAGAAAGCCAGAATGATTTATGCAAGATGAATTTCTGTCAAAGTCCTCAAGCTAAAATCTGACCAGAGGTTTATAAACATTTGACATAATATCCTTCCTTTCACTCTCTATGCTTCCAGTTAGAAAGAAAAAGATCTATTACGCCTTTAACATTTTTATCTCACTGACAAGAATTAAAATAGAACCATTATTTTTTTAAATAGCTTCCTAGATTTTTAAATGGCATGGGAACTTTGTAATGACTTACATTATTTTGTAAGTTATCAGCACTTTTTACCCCAGAAATGTGTGTATTGATATTACAAATCCAGACATTAATAAATATACAAAAGTAAATCAATCTGCTCTTTTAATAAAAATAAAACAAACGTGCTTTAAACTTGTACTTATTGGACAATATGCATTCAAGGAATAGTGCAGGACTACAATAAAGAACTTACCATACACATAAAACACAGAAGGCCATCCAATGTATTGCACAAGAATCCCAGCTAAAGGCATAGCAATAACAGCTCCAGCATAAGAACCTGCAACAAGATCAGTATGAAATCAATCCAAAATTAAGATCTCATTGAAAGGATGAAATTCAACAACATTAAAAAAAAATTTACAGGGCAAACAAAATGCTAATTACCACAAAATGAGGTGGTTGCAAGTCTGCTTCTCTCCAGTGGTGGTGCCCATTTACTCCATATGCCATGACAGGCTGGGTATGTGACTCCCTGCAAACACATATCATACCAAGCTGTTCAGGAAAGTGTTAATTAGCATCTACGTTTTTAAAAAAATCAATACAGACACTATATTTTACTATTGATGCAGACACAATGGCGAAATTAGTACTGGATTATTTCCAGAGCTGAGAACATTTCTTGCAGTCTGGATATAATATTTATATTTCCTTTTCGATGTAAAAAATAAGCATGTGAATACACAGATTCCTACATAAAGACCATAACAACCAATTGAATCTTGGTAGGAATTCAAATATATGAAATTAAGACTACAGATGATCAATTAAGAAACATAACAATTGTAATATGCAATGATTCCAATTCAAAGTTAAACTTAATAGGGTGGAATTGCTGTACATGTTTAATAAAATTAACAAAGATTAACTTGAATTGAAATGTGGTCAGTCACCACATTGCAAAAATGGAAAACCATTTGGGGAGCGAAACTTACATCCGTTTTAAAACGGTAATGGATGAAGTGTAAGCTTTATGACAAAAGAGGTATTTTGGAGCTATCTACAGCGGGTTACAAGGTCCTTGTGGGCTTTTGTGAATGAATCGCCGTTTCTTTGTCATCCCAAGAGGGTCGAACATACCTCCACCAAGCCCTGCAGAATCCTGACGAATATCACGAAACCATAGTGGACTTTAGCTGCAGATGGGATGAGCATATTTAGGGAGGAGGTGAGGAAGATGGCAGCGCCAAATACTCTGGAAAAAGAGCCGAAGAAATCTCATCATACATATTCTCATTAGGTCTCTTTTTTAATGTTGGTGTCTCGGGTTATGTCCCTCGGTTGAGTCTAATTTCTTTCACAATAAATATTCCCAGTAATTATTTGGATTTTAATAGATGCATTGGGTCTTTTTCTCGGTTAATATTCAAAATTTGACTGTGATTTCCAAATATTAATTTGGGGAAAACCTTAAAATCCTGGTACCAAATTTCCTCAGCAATCGGTGTGATACGAACAAACCCTTTAAACCTTGCCTCAAAACTCTTTCCGTGAAAGAGATGATTCTTTTGTTCCAGTTTTTACAATTTATTTTACAACGTAACGTCTTAGACTGTTTCAACCACCCACGCGATTGACATACTCTTAGAAAAGTAACGTAATTATGCCAAGGAATTTAACCTCGATTATCAAATCCTCTTATCAGTGTATTATCCCTTTCTTTCACCGCAATTTTAACACTACGACATTAATGGCGAAAATCGAGTAAATAATCCTTACACTGATACTCACATCAATACCTGGATTACTGTTCCATTAATACATATCACAGTAACCAGTATCTATCACAATATCGGTCATAACAATGAATAATACCATCATAATAATGAACACTACAGTAACAGCAAATACGCATTGCATTTGATTGGCTTGGTTTTATTAATTCCGTTTGAGTGTTTTGTTAGGACTGGTGGACGATTTAGGTTACAATTGTACTCAATGGTCGGATCACTACGGTGAGCCTACAATCAATTAAAGCAGTGTCTCTGAAAACATCAAACCCTCCCAGTTCTGCGCCTAGCTCATCCTGGTTTAACCCAACCATTCGGATCAGCTGAGCTTGTCGGCGACTGCTTTATTCCACCCCGACAGAAATAAAATCTCGGAATGCACTATTTGAATTGTAAAAATAATTTCATCAACATGCATATAAATTGACTGACTTTGCAACATATGGTATGACCATATTAAAACCCCCAAGTGCAGGCTACAAAAACTTGTGTTTAATCTGTGCAACAGGATTTTTTTCCTCACAACTGAAAATGCAGAATCCGGACGAAACCAAAAGCTTACGGACCTTATGTATGGAATCAATAAAAGGCGAACTTTACAGGGTCTCTAGTTACTGGCCTATCGTAACTCGTTTAGCAAGCGACTCTAATTCCTGCTAATCGGCAGTTAATGTGCAAAACGAAAATTACACTTGATGAAGGCTTTATTTGTACAATTAGCACTGCGACTCAACAGTGAATTCTAAAACATGCCAGACCAGAAGATCCTCAACACCAAGATACAATTCCAGTATCAAAGTATATTCCGCATTGCTTCTGGATAAACTACATGAATTACAATATTCATTTTTTTCTGGAAGGAATATGTATAACCATGGGAACTATTTGCGGCCAAAATTGCGTTGAATCGTTAGGTCAGCCCTTCTTGTCTGAGGAAGAAAAAGCCAAATTTGATGTGGCGAGAGAGATTGAACAGACAGGTTGCTGAATGCCTTGTGGCAAATCTCACGCTGCATTTCTTATTTAAGGTTTGGACTAAATGCTATGAAATTTAGTCAAGAGGCGCATGTTTTATTTCAATGTTAACGGTTATGCATTTAATATGGCCGTATTATCTGGATACTAAGCAGGCATTTTTAATTAAAATAGGAGTTTAAGCAATTCAAGTTCGATCACTGCCCGGTACTGCTGCTGCCCACATCAAGCCAACGAATACCGCAGAGAGGACAAGTCCTTCGGGATAAATTACAAGCGTGTTAACCTGCCAAGACTGCCCCCGCAAGTATTACGCTCCTACTATTGGTACCCTTGAGACCAGCCGCACTGTGAACATGAAGGCAGAGAGAAAGAAAGCGGATAAGATGAACGAATGAGCACAGAAAGAGCTTCGGTTCCTTTGTGCTTTAAGTTGGATAAACGGCTCCCAAGATAGTCTCCTTCGCTAAATTACAACAACCGACTTCCGAGTAAAGGATAAATAACGCAACGGAACGCAGACCATTGTATCCACGGGAAATGATAACCATTTCTTTCTTCTCTCTTAAGTCCAGACAGCCACGTCAAACGAGAATACTAGAGAAACCAAAACTGCAGTATAGATCCTAATACTCAGTATGAATATCTTTAATTCAACCTCTTTTACAACGCATCAATATATATCCTGTAAGCATATGTTGCATTGTATTTCATAAATACACAGTCCAATCTCAGTGACTGATGATGTTTTGAAATTTCCAATAAATATGCAAATACTTTGCAGTAGTCAATGCATTGTAAATCTTCACACCAGTGCCTAAATATTTAATGAATACAAATACGGCTTAGATTCATTGATGATATGGGACTGTGCGTTACCCCGAGCCTCGACTCTGCGGCAAGGAACAAGAAAAGGAACAAGACCATTGTGGCGGCATCTCGATGGTTTGCAAATACATTTCAACCCCAACGGGACTTAGTAAAATTGCATGCTAGAAAACAGAACCGTCCAAACTGATCCTATGTAATATCACTGAGATACCAGAATGGTAAGATCATTTATCACGGAAGACTTAACTTAAAATAACAATGTGTAAATATTATTTTAAAACGATAAATCACATTATATACAAACATGAATTGTGCACTAAATAAAAGTAAAGGTACGTTAACACGGAGATCTCCTGGACGCATTGTTGAATGGTTGACATCACCTAGGGCCGTGTCAAGGTGCACTGGTAATTCAACACCACTATACAGGAAAGACAGTTCAATCTGGGCAGATTGTTACACACTTTCGTCGCATTGTATTATTTGCAACTACATGCCAGGATATTATTGTCTCTGCAATTGTAACCCACGGCCCCAAGGTCACCAACCTTACTATGAATGACAGTTTATACCTAATGTCCCATATTTCTTCAAATTGAGGAGCTTTTAAACCAATCACAATTGAATTATAGCTTCATTGCTATATCTATAACTCATTGTAGAACAACTGTGGTTTGAGATCGGCTCTTGTTTGAAAGCGAATCCAAGAGATGGAGCAGAGTTATACTGTCCTTCTAGTCAGCTCTGGAAATGCTTACTCACTCACTAGATTGCAAAGATCATTCTGACACATAACAAAAACTTGAATTTATATTGTTCCTCTAACAGAGTAAAACGTTCCAAGATGAACATTTTTTTGAGATTGAACCAGAAATAAGAGATTTTATCTTCTCTCTCTCTCTCTCTCAGAGAATCATGAGTCTTTGGAACTCTCTTCCTCGAAAATAGAAGCAGAGTCTCAACAGCGGTGAAGGTTACTGCAGATGTCTGGACTGTAAATGGATTCAGCAAGCAAAAGAATGAACTGGAGGGTGCAAGTTAAAACATGGTTAGCAGGGTTTTGGATGACCTTGTTTTACAGAGAAGAGAACTTGGGAGTCCAGCCAGGTGTAAATTGGAGTCGTCGGATCTAGAGATAACAAAGACAAAGTTGTGGGTTTGACAGTAGATGAGTTATGTCGAGTTATGTCATGGTAGAAATCACTAGTCCTGGCAATGGTATGAATATGTGAAGAATTTCAAGATCTAACATGATACTGAGGCTGTGATGTCTGTTTCAGTCTCCAAAAGTTGATGGCTACAGGACAAAACTTCAGCTTGATCTTCCCAATATTGATGGGAATTTTTGCTCATCCAGCACTGGATGTTTGACACATGGAAAGTCAGGAAGAATGGAGGGATTGAGAGAAATAGTGATGATTTTGAGTTGGGTGTTATCAGCAGACAGACAAAGACAGATACTGCATTTTCAGATGATATTGCCAATGGGAAGTATGCAGATGAGAAAAAGGATATCCACTTGGATTGGGAGAAAAAGTGACACCAAGGGGACCAAAGAGGACCAGGAAGAAAAGCCATTGCTGGTAATTCTGTTGACTTGTTCAACAAGAATAGAACTATACAAGTTTGCCCAACTTAATGAAGGTGAAGAGGCATTGGTAAGGTGTCTAAATTGAAGGTTACAGACTGGTTGAGGAGAGAAAACAAGGAATAGTTTACTTTCGTCACAGCCACTTTGATTTGTGACTTTGATTAGAACTATTTATTCTGAAGCAGGAACCCACTTAAGAGACTCAAATCTAGAGTTCAAGAAAGATGGACATCGATTCTGGGGGTGATAACAAAGTAAAGGTATGAGGAGAGGGAAGGATGCTTTGGTAAAACTCATTTGAATTGCTTGGTTTTCCATAACCAGTACTTTGTATAATACATCTATTCAGCATATTCATTTAACACCCAATTTGTTCAAATGATACTCACTTCTGAGTAAAGTACACAGAAATTATTTGATAAAATAATTTGAATACATGTCGATATTTTACTAAATTGAAATTGCATGTGAATTTGTTCTTAATTGTACAATGTTCAATGTACAATAATCTAGAACAATGTACCATAATGTTCTTAATTATACAATTCGGAAAGTTCATATTTCACAGTTCATAGTACTTTAATTATACTGAGCACTTTTAAACCTTTAAGTAGGGCAAGCATTAAGAAATCTGTATAAAACACAGATAAATATAAAACAACATAATATAGAAACAGGCACTAATGTAATTTTTGGATCTGGCACGTAATTTCATTACATTTTATAAAGGGAATCAATCAACAGATTCTCTGTACCCTGTGTAAGAAAGCCATAAATCATTGCTTTTCCAATGTATCTCTTTAATGATAGTACCTTAGACCTCTCACTTTTCATTGCAATACTGCCCACATGTAAGAAAATACATGGCATAACAGGAATCCAATCTTAGGACCATTCCATACTATATCGCTACATAAAACAGTGAAACTGATAAATGATGTTTGAAAATTATAATACCCCAGGAATTGATATGATGTTGCCGGACTACACAAGATTTGTTCTCACAATTACAAAACACTTCTTTGGTCCGAAAAGATTTCTTTCGTCATTATATTATCCAAAAAGGATTAAGCAATTGAACAATGCAATAGAAAACAGTAATACTCTACATTTGTTCCAATCATCTTCATCCAAAATAAAGAGTATTAACAGAAAGAGTTTTTCCCTGTTTGAGGGTTGTTCAGTACATGTTAAAAGTGGATGAAGATTGATTGCACATTATAGAATGGAAAGGGATTAGTCAAATTCAGAACTGAGGAAAAGTCAACATCTCTATGATTTAATGTTTTGGTACATATACATAACTGTTCATTTTATTAAAGTTTCTGATAAAATAAATATAGATTGAACTAATTCAGTTCGTTTTCATCCTATCCTCATTCTCCTTCTGAATGACATTAAATGTGTACTGATTCTGATGATATTAAGTTGGAAGAAATGATCTAAGGAATTTCTCATAGTTGTCTATGAGAGAATGATTCAAAGATGGAAGTTGGTGCAGATTTAATTTAAATCTGGAGCTGTTTAAAAGAAGATGTGAAGCAGATAGTCAGACAAATTCCTACTTAGTGATAAATACCTAAAAGCACAGGAAAGAAGAAAGGATAAACATGGAACAGATATCAAGAATTGTAGGCTAATAGTATAAGTGAACAGGATGTCAAAAGTTGAGGTATTAAATACTAAATGACCTTAGTAAGCAAGGATATAATAAAATATATTAATGTACTATTGTTTCCTTACAGTATAAATGTTAACACAGAGTTAGAAACCAGGTTCTGGGCCATGATACACCAAAAAACTTAAATAACGTCTGCAGTAATTGTAAACAGTTACATTTGACATAGATGTTTTATAGTATTAAACTAAACCCAGATGTGCTAAATGTCTCCAAGCAATAGTCATACAATGAGACACACAATATGGCTACATTTCCCCTGGGTAGATATGTAACCTTGGTTTTCCTTTTAAAACATGACTTTCTCTACAGTTTGATAATACACATTTTTTAATAGACCAATTCCCATGTTCGCTTCAATGGCTGATTTATTATGGCACCTTGGTAATATTGTGATCAACGACACAGAAAAGAATTATTTCCTTCAAAACAACATTTTCCATCCAACATGCATGTCTCCTTTCCTGTCTCAAAATTGTCTCAGCTATTGTTTCATAATTTGTCAACAAAAATATTCTGAAGTTAATGATTTCTAAAGTTAATTTTATCAAGTTGGCTGGAAATACTTAGATTGGTTATCCTTGGGCTAAGACAGGCTTCAGCAATAATCAAAATAAATTTACCAGAGATGTTAGGAGAAATAATTATATGAGAATGCGAACTTAATGTTTACATCAATAACTTAATTTTATGGTCAGCAAAACAGAGATGGATAAGAAAAGAAAACCTCTCAGTTGGGAAGAAAATAACATAGAAATTGACAACATTTATGAAGAGCTTTTGACTGCCTTCTGGATAGAACTGCAGGATCAAAATAAAGAAGTAAACTAAAATATGTTTCTAATATTTAAAATGTAGCTCAGCCACTTAGAAATTAATTTTACATTAATTACTTAAAACTACTTATAAATGCAAGCATTTGCTTTGTATGTGCATCTACACACACTTATTAGAGTATAAATGTCTCCTTCACGTGTTTGTAACTGGGTGTATTTGGCAGGGAAGACTTGGAAAGGTACACAATGCCTGAAATTAAATGGTGGGATAATAACTATTCAATGTTATCTGAAATTTCTTCCTACTGCTATAATGGTGATGGCAAATATATCCTAAATGGTTTAATGCATCAACGTAAGTATAATACACATTCATATTTATTGATGGATCTAATTTCAGTGCTTTGTTGTTTCTTAACACAAGACTTGAAGTTTCCAAAATGAAATTGGTAAAAGCATTTTTTAAAGCTTTTTTTTAAATCACCTATTTATTTATTTTTTATTTATTGTTTTACGGAACATGGATGTTATTGGCTAGACCAGCATTTATTGTTCATTTCTAGTTACTGATGAACTGAATGGTTTGCCTGGCCATTCAGAGGGTACTTAAGGGTCAACAACATTGGTAGGTCTGGAGTTTCATAGTAGTTTGAAGAAAAACAGAAAATGCCAGAAACACTCCATAGGTCAGACAGCATCTTGGCAAGAGAACCAGAGTTAATGTTTCAGGTCAGAGACATTCATCAAAACCAATTCTTTGGCCTGAAACATTTACTCCAGAAGATTTCCAGCATTTTCTGTTTTTATTGCAGATTTCCAACATCTTCAGTGTTTTTCTTAAATTTTCAACAACATTGTGCAGTGTACTCTCAGTCATCTGGCATCCATGGGGAATGGGGTGGGGGTGGGGGACAGTTGCCAGTTGCATGAATGTGCCAGTTACATGAGAATTGCTTAAAAAAATACAGTACAACACATACAAGCATTCCAGGCATAAATAAATAGATTGCCAAACTGTATGTCATCTGCATAGCTTTTAACAATTCTTTATACAGTAATTCTAGGCTTTAAGGCTGAACCTATTAATGTAAAATAAAGCAAAAAGTTTCTATGTTTTAAGGCTCAACGTGTTAGTGCAAAATACAGCAAAAGCAAATCAAATGAATGACTGTACTCACCATCACATGAAGTGCCAAAGCTTCAAAGGGGATGTTGCTGCTAATCAGCCTACAACTGCACTGCCCTCCTGTATAAATGTAAATAAACTAAAAATGTCTTTTCACACTTATTTTGCATAAAATTCACTGTTTGAGCTTATTTTCATTAAAAAAAACAAAACATCTTATTGCTTGATATTCTTATTTATATTGCCAGATGCATGAGAAGTCTAGATGCATATATACCTGGCAAACAAAACATTACTGTAATTTGATGGTTACCTGTACTGATATTAGCTTTTGATTCCATATCTATTTGTATAGTTGAATTTAAATTCACCAGCTACCTTGGTCTCTGGATGAACAATTCAGGCCTCTGTATATTAGTCTATTAACTTAACCACTATGATACTTAATTGATATAATTGCACTACCTATTTCCTCAGAGCAACTGTGCACCAACAGTACGACTACTTGTAAAAATATGCTTCCAGTCCACCATAAGTATTAGTAGTTACTTATAAAGGTGACTTCATGAAGTTAATAATAAAGGAAAATCAATTAAATATTTGTCATTTACCCTACCTTTTCTACATGCTCATTGTAGGAAAATCTTAGCCAATTGTTATCTACATTAACATGTATTTTTAAAAATGTTTTTCCCAGTAAATTTTGTTTATGTTTACAAAAATTATTTCTTCTGAATCAAAACCATTAAGTTGTTTACTAATTTTACTGCCCCACGAACGGTGAAGAAGGATGGTTGGTGTATGAGCTTGTTAGTTTTATTTCATAAATATTCTAGTTTTACCAAATAGATGAATGTAATTGTGATGCTCTCATTTTACAGTAACTAAGGGGGCCTGGTTTTCATCTAATTAAACCACCTGGGATGGAAGTGGGTCGGCACATGGGATTTTTTTTTAACCAAACCTTTATAGTTAAAATGCATTTCTTCTGAAAGTGTTGAACTGAAGATTTTTAAAAAATCATTTATATCAGCATGTTGGCTTTTTAACTATTTGAACAGAATGATGTGTTTTTAATACACATCCCACTGAAGTTTCATTTCATGAAACTGTTAAAGGAGAAATTAGACTCAGTTACATTTTCAAATGACTCATTAACAGGCAACACATTTTTGCTACTGTCTTCAATTTTCTCATGCATTGTGCATGGTAGCCAATTTATAGGGTTGTTATTTTCAGAGATTATACACATTTTATCAATATCTAAAGTTTGGATCTCATCATTCATCAACTAGTGGAGTATGCACACTGGAATATCCACCCTGAAAATCAAATGAAGCAAAAACAAAACCTGCCCACTATGTTTTTAAGGAGAAAAAACAAAAGGAAACACAAGATTGATTTTCAAATAAAAATGTTATTCCAGAATTCAGGTGACATTAATGACTAAGTCAATTGTGCTTTTTGGTTTTTGCTGTCACTTAAAACATTAAAATTAGATTACAGCCAGCTACTGACCATCAATTAGTAATTATATTCCATGTAATTAATACAATTGTCCTATAATATCTATTTTTTTTATAAAAATATATATTTTCAGATTATTCTTTCACACATTGAGCTATTTCTCACGGAGGATTTTTTGAGTTTTGAATTTAATCTGGTGGAATTATTTTAGTTCCTTATCTTAAACTAAACCAATTCAATGCCCCTTCAGATCGATCTTCGGGGCACGTTAATTAGTTCTTTCAGTCTATTTATCCACCCGATTAAAGGTACTTTTGCCGGGTGTTTTGCATGCATTGCGGAGACTCCTAGGTGCTTCCTCGGACGCAAAGCGGATAGTTCCTCTTCTCTAGGTCGCAAAAGATTTCATGCAAGGACATTATGAGTATTGTAGAGGGTGAAAATCTGACTGGAATTTTCCTCGAGCCCAACAAGAACAACCATCTCCATTGCTGATGTGCCTATGCTCACTTCTACGATGTCAGAACCGGAAGTGAGATTCACCTTTGATCTCATTTGTAAAACTGAAAGGGTTTATTGGAAGGTTTTGATTGGATAACGAGGCAATGTGTCATTGATAATGTCAGGGGAAAAAACTGTGTATTCAAATATGGGCATTGCATTGAAATACAAGAGAGAAAGTTGACTTTTAAAGTTAATCACAAAGTTATTTTAATCTTCACAGGGGAAGATAGAGAAGCAGGTTTGTTAAGATTTATGAACGAATGTATTTGTACAAGTGATATTTTGGTATGTTGTTGATATACACAAGTAACTGATTTGTAGGAATTTCTAAAGAGTATTGCATTTGGTACAATTTGAAATCTTTACATTTCAGTGAATGATCTCGACGCTTAAATGGTTTATCCCTTGGGAAATATTGCTCATTTCCCGTATTTTAATTAGCCAAGAAAGAGCATAAAATGAGATGAACGTTGCCTGTCAAAACGGACCCCCTTCTTACATTGCAATAATATTCTCGGAAACAAACTCACGCTAAGTTAGTCTGCGTTTTCTGATTCATGTTGTCGCATAACCACACAACCGGTACTGGAAGGCAGTGTGGGTTGGCAGATGGTCACAATTCACAGAGCCAAGGCCACGAATGATGAAAGGAAACTGCTGCAAATCTAAATATGTGGAGCTGTAACCTTAATATTCGGAAATTTAAAGGATATTTTTCTAACAGCTGTTACATAAGATTCAATTTATGTGCATCTTTAATGCAATCATATTTTTGTGTTTTGCCGTTGTGGTTTAGATCCGAAATAACGAGTAAAAATAAAGTTAACTAATATTTAGTAGAAATAGTCCACTACTGTTTTTTTTAAAAGAACAGACTAATGAAACTATAGTGTCCCAATAAAAGTTCGGATAAGCATGCCGCCATAGGCTACAGCCGATGATTTAAACATTCTGCTTTTTATGGAATTTCTCAATAAGTGTCCGAACAAGGTGAAACATATACCCGTATTTTGTCTTTTATGAAAGTCCTCGGCTTAACTATAACTGTAGCCAGAAAACAAAATATAGGTGGCAGTGGGAGCATCGAAAAACGGTGGTTGTGCGCATATTCATGGTGATGTCAATAGATTTGATACCATTTATTAAGATACATTTTCTGTCTCCAATGATTGTAGGAACGCTGCACCAAAGCTACTTGGGGCAAGCAGAAGGTGCATTTAATCTACAATTGCCAAGTGGCCATTGCGGATAATAAACTGTAAACTCAAGCTCAGAATTGTGCCCAGGGAGAGCGAGTAGGGCGAATCTTTAACGATGCTGCTGCCCTAACGTGTAGTTTTCATCTAAGTAACTAAGAGGATGGTTCTCCACACTGTCATACAAACGTTTTAGCTAACAAGAGACTGGAAATCGAGACAAAAAGCCTTAGGTGGCTTTTATAAAAAGTTGCCGGTTTTAATCGCCATGACCACCAAAAGAAACTGTCACTGAAAAGCTATTGTTTATCGATATAACTCAGGGCGACTTTTGCATCTCAGCGGACATATTTTAATGAACTCCATTGGGGGTCAGAACAAATAGTCAAATATCGTGCAACCGATCTACTCAAATCGAGAGAAACGATAAATCAGCACCTTTACCGCTTTAAATAAACAATTTTAGCTATTATGTTAGGCTGTGATTATTCTTCCAAGCCTTAGCCCTGTTAAAATGGAATCGTGAATTTACTTTTTTTTCACAATTTCAGACAATGCAACATCGAGCAATGTTTTGTGTTATTTTCCATGAAATGAAAAAAAAATCCCGAGATTTGGCTTTTTTTTATAGGATTATTCCACCACACAAGTCTACATCTTTTAAACTTCCCGGTTGATATCTCAAATGCTTACTACACCTCAATGAGCTCTTGTCCGGAGAACCCTTTTCCTGACACATGGAGTATTTAGAAACGACCAGTAAAGTTTGAAAGGACGTGTCAAATAGACATACACACGCTTGTGTCTCGAGCGTTATTGGGACGGACAGTAAATGCTGGCCTTTTGCTGACTGGTTGAAAAAATAAAGAGATTTATTCTGAAAGTGAAACCGGCTGCATCAGTGTGAGACAATCTAGTGGAAATGCAAAATTAGATAATTGGTTGTAGATTGCAATGCTAAAAGACCACCTCCACATTCCACTAGGAATATATTTAAATAATACTGGGATGTATCGTTTGCCTTGTAAGGTGGTTGGGGTTTACGCGAGGCCTGTGCTTTAACAGATATATCCAAATATGTTCTGTAGTTAATTAACACGAACATTCGCGCGTTTTAGATCTATTTTTCCCCAACAGTTTTCCACGTAGAATTCTGATATTCTTGTCTCTGTGCTGTAACCTCGCAGTTCGCACGCAATGTGTTGTTATCACATAAACCTGTAAACACGGTATACTGCACTGTTTAAGTAGTCTGCACGCCAGACAATGCGGATTAGGAATCCTGCTTCTGTTCCCTAACACTTTACATTTTATTGCGGTGGCGGATTAAATTATTTAATACGAATTATTCGAATGAAATACATCTCTCATGTAAACACTTCAGCATTGTCCGATCCTGAATGAAAGAGGGACTCTTGTGGTCATTGCAACTTTTAGCAATCCGCTTGACAAGGGTCGATCTTGTCGCAGTGTTACGCAAATCATCTCGCTCACTGCAGTAGCTACACCAAACACGTTCCTCTGCAGCTGAGGTGTATAAAATATTGCACACACGGCCGAGACGTTTGAAACCGGATTGAACATATTGTTAGTTTTGAAAGTGGGATCGCGTCCTACTGCATGGCTGAATTAGACGGGAGTGCGTGACTCGGATTAAGATGAACTAGGTCTAAAGCTCAGGGGATCCAATTAACAGGTTGGATGAAACCCCCTGAGTACCGAAATATTAACAGACTCCATGGAAACGGGTCGTCCACAACCTGCTACCCAACTCGCTTCTATATCTCGAACAACATCCTGAGTTGCCTTTCACGTCCCTGCATTATCTGTTCAACCAAACTGCAATAAAGAAACGTAAATCGGCCCTGGACTTAAAATTGCAAAGGGAAAAAAAGTGCTGCTTAAAACATTGCATCTGTTATGAAAGCAAACAAAAAGAAGAATATAATTTTGAAAGGGAAATTAAAATTAATCTGATTTTCGCAGCATATATAACCGTGCTTTACGATTTGTTATATTATTCAACTATTTGATTGCAACATCTTTTTTAAAATTAGTGTGGATAGATTAAAAGCGAACTAAAGTGGTCAGATCTCAATAGATTTTTAGGTGCCCTGATGGTCTAAACATCGAAGACCACGGGCAGAGTCAATAAGTCAAGTTCAACGATTGAAAAAGGCATATTCGACCTTTATTGAAAAGATAGGACTCATTAAGACAGGATTCCGGACAGTGCGCAACTCCGGGCGTGTGATGCAATTGTGGAATCCCATTTAGTATACCAGCATTTCCTCCATTCAATAGCTTTTAAACTTAATGCAATTGCCGTTCAATTATTTTTGTTCAACTGCCTGCTTTGAAATCAAAATGATCAATTTACATACTGGATCATTGGTAAAATAAAAGCATTTTTCAAGTAAAAACCGAATATATAATGCGACCATCCGCAGTTGCTAATTCCCGATTTTGGTATTACAGTCTCCGTATCAGGCTGTCAGTCAATTTATCTATTTCCCAAGTTATTTTACCTGTTTGCTGCCAATCTAGATGCTATGTAACCTCCGGGAATCTGAGTGACGATATACCCCCAGAAAAAGGACCCGTGGATCATTCCCACAGTCTCGGGATCCCAGTTAAATGTCGCTTTCTTGTGGAAAAAGAGAAAGAACGGAGGGAAATGCAAGTCAGGTTATACGTTAACAAAACGGGAATGAATTGTTTAGATATGTCAAGGCAGGCATGTACAATTCAAAATGATCGGATATGTGTTTTAACACTAGAGGTCAATTTGAAAGGAATTGTTCTTTTTACATTAAACGGGCAACGAAGGGGGAAACGGGGAGAGGATCTCTCAGTTGAGCCGAGATCCATTCTAAATTTAACGTAGATTGATGTGGTTTACAAAGGGGGAGCGGGACAAAGGAATGATATCATCTTCTATATATACAATGAGGCAATCATCCAAATGAATTTTACATAAAATGTGTATTTCGATGTTCTGGGATTAAGCAGAAATCAGCGGAATGCTTGGAATCCAGCCTGTGGGCGTGCACTTCTCACCTTCTTAATGATTGTATTCCCGTGGTGTATAGTACTGTTGTTGACCATATCCACGATGGCCACACCAAGGTTACACCTGATCCCGAAGGAGATACAGAAGCCCAGACCACTCATGATGGCGATGATGTACCTGCGAGGTAACCCGAAACAGGTGCAATCGCAGAGAGGCGGTTTCTTGGGGCGGACATTCTGCACCTTTCCATCCTCGGTCAGCTCGATATTTTCCCCATGTTGCTGCCTCTTTTCTAAGACTCTGCATCAGACAAGAATCACATTTATTCCACAGAAACATTCTTTTAATTTCTTTAGGATTGCTTCCATCCATCGGCATGGACTTTTCGTAACGTCAGAAACGTCTTTTTTTGTGTTTTGAAATTGGTCGCCTGGATACAATCGTATAAGACAGTTCTACATAAATTACTTTACCTTTGCTAAGTATTCGTTTCATATGTTACATGAATCTGATAAATAAAACCCTTGCCGACCACCACAGAGTATCAGTTTAATATTGAAAGGAATGTGAACCTAGAACATAATTATTTATAAATAAGAACAAGTACTTCCTGTAATTATCAGGTTTTTTTTAAAAGTACATATGTTCACCTAAAATGATGTCTAACCCTAAACATATGGAATTTGCGGGCATTTTTTTTCTTTAATTAAACGCCTGATTTCAGTCTAGGATGAGTGTTTTTTGCATGACAAATCTTCGTTAAAATAGAAACGAAATTCATTGTCTACAAATATAATCTGGGAAAAAATGTGTATTGCTTCATTTTAATAATACTAGTATACAAATGATATTTAGTGAAAATAAATAAAAACGCAGATAGTGGAAGTCTGAAATATTTTGCAATATTTGCTGAGATTGAATTTATATGGAAATATCAAAACGCAGGAGAAACAACTGAAAACTTGGATTTCTTAGGTACCAATGCTGTTGCTCTGTTTAATTGCAACAAGCAGGAGTGGTTGCAACTAATAGTGCACGGATATGTCAAAAAAAACATTAATTAGCTAAAATGCAATCAAATGTGTATGTTTTGTTACGTCCTCTATGTAAAAACAAGTGAAAGTAGCTATTGTTCAAATGTAAGCATATGAAGCAAATACATTGATGAGTAGGCCAAGAAGGCTCTAGGTTAGGACAGATGTATTTTAGACGCATGCTATCTAAGCACTATTTTTAAACATCAAAATATTTGCGTCTCTACGAATAATTGTGTAAATAGACTGATCAAATTTTAAGAAAAAAGCTTTGACAAATTACACCGCAAAGGTCCACATCAAAATTATAGTTGTTGGTGGTGGTGGAGGTTGGGGGGGGGGGGGGGCGCGGCCTCGCGTGATTGTTGTTTTGATTGAAAGGCACGATGGTGTATATATTATTAAACAGATCGATATGTATGCAGCGCTTTGGATAATGCAGAGCCACCAAAGGTAGAAACAGACATCCCTTCTGATATTAATTATTTACATGTTTCATGGCTGATTCCAAAGGTGGAGATTACACAAGACAGCTGTGGAACAGCACCATAGTGCAATAAGTAGATTTTGCAGACCATGGCAAAACTCAAAGGTCTCTTAATCCTTTATTCTAAAAATATTTCGGACTATTGTAGCTGACACTTAAGGGGATATTGTTAGCAGCCATGTTTAACATACTCCGCTCTGAGTGTTATCAGCAAAGACAGATATACAGGTAAGTATTGGGGAAAGGGGTAACAAGAGAATGTTGGGTGATAGAACATCATGCACAAACATTATGTAGCATACATTAAGTCAACAGAAGAATTGTGATCATTCCGCAGTAATCGTGTTTTAATCTATGTTTTATTTTAATATTTTTCCCAACTACGATTCAGAGGTATTTAAGGGATGTTCTTTAATGCATATATTGATTCGCAGACTGACAAATATTTTAGAAGTCTTACCTGTACAGGTGACCAAGAGATTTCCCGGCAAAATTTTTCAGCCCCTCTTTGCCAGGAGCAAAGACCCGTTCCTTAACAGTATCCATACCCTCCTGAAAGTGATCAGGCAGAAACTCTTATGAAAGTGTCATTCTAGAGATAATGACAGTTCATTAGAATTAACGTGGTGAAACGATCAAGTGCTCTCAAGCTACAGAGGAGCGTACGACTGGCACATAAGAACCGATATGCTGCTGTGATTCGAAGTTCAAAGAGGAAATGAGGCAGTCTTATTTGGTTGCCCGTGTCCAGCCACTGAAGATTCAGAAACAGCCATGATGTTTAGGGGATCCAGCTTCAGAAATGCACTGTTGATGCTTAAAAAGAAATAATCCACGGATGTAGCCTGTAGATCAAGGTTAATAAAGTATATGAATATGCACGACTTTTCAGTCGCATGCAGAGACGAAACAAAGCTACCTGGCGCAATCGATCGTTAGAGTACTTTGCATTGGGAAACTGGCTGATGGCGTATTCAGCACCTTGGACAGTGGCAGCGCGTAACTGAATTGCGTTAGAACAGGGGGGTGTTGGTTCTATCGCCAACTTTCTCTGGGATTTGACCGGATTAGAGCAAATCCCTCACCGTCACCAAGCGCTTACTTGGGCTGTGGATGCTATGGAAACGGCATCAAAGGTTCGATCATCTCACCGCAGGTTCCCTGGCTGTGTCGTTGCCTCGCGGAGATTGGAGTTTATTAAAAATTGACAAGTTTTCTCTCAATTCCCGCATGTTCTCCCCACCCTGACGTCATTCTAATCCCCGACATTCATACTTAGCCTTGAATGGATGTAGGCACCCACCCCTTTAATTTGTTGAATGCACATCTAAGCAACACCACTCGTTCGCGGCTTCTCTGTCCTTACATATAATTGGGGGAAAAAAGCAAGTTCCTACATTTGCAAAAAGATCACCCTTACGCATTGCAGTATATATATTCACAGTGGATCTAACAATTCGCTTTCTTTAAATGAAATAGTTTGCACATTTTCAAAATTGTTCTTTGCCTTGTCATATCAAATTAAAAATAACTTAAGATTTCACCTCAATTTTACTTTTACAGAAGTGTTATTTTGCATCATATTCCTTATTTAAGTAAAACATGAGAATTCTTTAAAAGCTACCGTGGGACTGAACAAGTTGCTGCACCAAATTAACAGCGGTTGATTTAGGGCTAATTTCTTGTGGCCCACGTCTCCGCCTGGTGGTTTGTCCTGACACTGTTCAGACTCACCATAGGTGTAAACCATCAGGTTTGTTTTTAGCAGGTTTTGTTTGAGGGGAACACCCCATCACATTTCGATATTGTTTCGTTTTTGGCATTAGGTAGGTGAGAATGGATTACACGGTGCTTTTCATAAGCGCATTTTGGATATTTAGTCTTTATCCGTCAAAGATATAGCTTTACAATCACTGTCATGTCATCCCTTATTTCATAAATTCTTACCAGAAATGCTGTGATTCCTAAATACACGTTATATTTAATTCCTACTTAATGTACGATATTGTACGATCTATAATCAAGTTTGCCAATTGTTTTAGCTAATATCTTCTGTATTGCATCATATATCTCAAAGAAAATTGAATATTCTACACAATTGGCTGAAGGCAAAATATATTTGAAAAATATCCCTAAACCTATTAAAAATGGAGTACACGCAACTCAAGGTGTTGACCAAACCTCAAGCGCAACAATAGTTTCAAGTTTTAAAACCCGAAAACATTCCAATAGTAGTCTGGAACAAGAGAAATAACTAAGAGGAGGTGAAGATTATGCTGCAGAACAGAAGCATATTTGAACAACTCATACAAGTACTTAAAATGCATCACGGGTCAGAGGATTCAAGGCCCTATGAATCGTCCTATATGTTAATTACAACCCCAGGGAAACATTCCTATGGCGCTGTTTCTGTTCTCTGCAATTCTTGAGAGTTTTCGGATGCTTTGCCAATTTGGTGGCACGCTGTCACTTAGAATAAAATCACTGGATTTTGGGGCGTTAAAGAAATCAAGGATGACGAGGATAAAGTAGAAAAATGAAACTGCTGAAGAAGTTCTACGGCAATCTTCATGATTGGGAGCAAATGACACACACCTGCTCCTATTCCTCGTGTTATTATTATGTTTATGATAGTCTACAAGGACAGAGTCACTTAGAAGTTGATTGACACTGGTTACATATTTAACGTACAACATTGACAAATAGTAAAATGATTCATGTTCTGTGTGGATTGGATTTTAAATCGTTATTAGTTGATGTGAAAACTGGTGCACGAAATGCAATATTTTACCATTCCCTCACATGCCAATTTATGTCATCTAACCATATTAACTCTCACTGTGCAGCCCTGAAAAGTCAGATAGGCAAACTAGTCTAAAACCCTTGCCTGAAAGTTGAATTGCTCCTTTGTGGTGTGCTAAAACACGGTTGCAAATGACTCCAGAAACAATTCTGGTCTCCCTCGGAAAAAAATCATGCAAGTGGTCAATGATTCGTGTACAAATGCATTGGCGTGTTTTATACTGAGGAGAAGTCCAAAACGAAAACTGCGTGGATCCCAGTGGGACAAATGTAACCTGTAATATACCTGCCGCTAGAGTGCCATACACCAATGAGAGAAGGGCGGTATCCCCCACAGGAACCCTCCCGACTGCATCCAGTCAGGAGCAAGACACATTATGGCTGCCACGGAAGGTTAAGGAGGTGGTGGGAGGGAAGAGGGAAGGAGAGAGGGAGAGGGAGGTCTGATTTACAGAGAAGGACACTGAAGTGCTCATCGATGAGATATGCCCTGCGAGAGGGAATGGAATGTCTGTCTGGGGCATCACAAGAGTCTGACAGAAGATGACTGGAGTGTCTCTTCGAGGAGTGAGAATCTATACTCAATGGAGTAATATTGTAATATGTTCCATGACATCACAAGGTGTCTGAAGGTGAGTTGCACTCCAGTAGAACACCTGCTCTCAGAGATGCACTCAACATGAGGACATACGCACACAAATCCTTACTTACATACTGTGACTCAATTCACATTTTTCCCACCTCCTCACCTTACCATTGGCCACCACACATGGTTAAGGGTGCCGAATGCCGCATAATGAAAAGGCGAATCATCTCCTCCACACGGTGCAAGTTAGCAAGGGACAAGAGGGAAACTCCTGAGTGAGAGGCGACTTTCTCAAACGCAATTTCCCCACCCCGTGAAGATGAGGATCCTTCTCGTTATCGGCACAGAGACAGAGGTTCAAACCAGCTCTCAGGCAGAAGCTAAATGAAATCTGTCAGGTGTGCTCCTTAACACTTTTACTGCAATTATGTTGATAAGTTTTGAACTGTTATGTGAACTGTTTTGGCTTCACCACGAAGGTATTTGGGGTACAACTCATTCATTGCCAGAATAATATGGCAGCTGTGGCACTGATGGAATTCTTTCACAAACATTTTGCAAGATACCATTCATCAACGGAGATATTATGTCAAACAGTACAAGGAATTGGAGTAGAAATCGCTGTGATCGGTGCACGTAGCGGTGGTAATGATCGGAGCGTGGAGAGTGTCACAGTTCACTATGATTGCGCACACAATTGATAAGAAATGCCTCGTTACCCATATATAGGATTTTGTGAATCCTCTTTGGACATTTTCTATCTGCTCTACGCCGCTGGGAGATAAAGCTCTTCCCGGTGAGAAGGACCAACACCTCGGAGACTTCGTTACCCTCCATACTTCTTGCCCTGCCAGTTCCGCGTGCTTTGTGACATTCAGGCTCCAGGTGTCCTTGCTGCCCCTCCTCAATCAGGCTGCCAAGTTACATAATGCAACCCACTAGCATGAAGTTATAGAGTCGTACAGAGCAGAAGTGGGCCGTTCAGCCCAACACAGCCATGTCAACCGTTTTGCCCACCTACACTAATCCTATTTGCCTGCATTAGGCCCATATCCTTACCTATCTTACTTCTTCCACTCACCTTAAATCTATGGCCTCTTGCTTTTGACACCCATGCCATGGGAAAAAGATTTTAAAACAGGTCACCTTTTTGTCTCCTTCGCTCCAGGTAAAATAAACCCGATCTATCTAATCTCTCCCACCCACCACCGCCAATGACTGAAGTCCTCCAATCCAGCCAACATCCTGGCGAATCTCCTCAACGCACTCTGCAATGCAAATACTGCTGCGTATTACAAGACTGATGAAGACACCAGAGCCTCATTTCCCAGGCCATCTTCATACCTACATTCCAGTCATTGTATCAATGCCCATCTGAAGTAGTGGGAGTGCGCTCAGGTCTAACGCCACCAAGGTAGAGTGTAGCTCTTGTCCTCAAGACTCATCTCTCAGGGTACCATTGACCACTGAAAATGCCAGACTTGTGAAAGACAAAAAGAATCGTGGGAGCTTCCAGGACACATGGCACTGTAATTCTTCTGAGGATTCACGACTGCCTACGTGTTGTACTAATTACAAGATCTGGGTTACTCAGGCCTGTCCTTGCAGGAACCCGACTGTAGTCACTGGTTTTCTGCACTTTCAGGAACTTGTTCGCATTGCTGGCTTCCCATCACTGAAATCAAAGCAAATAAGTTCGTTATAGTCATAGAGTACTCCAGCATAGAAACAGACCCTTCGGCCATCTAGTCTATGCTGACCTGATCTTCTGCCTAGTCCCATCTACCTGCACCTGGACCACATCCCTTCAAGCCCCTCCCATCCACGTACCTATCCAAACTTCCCAAATGTTACAATTGAACCGGCATCTACTGCTTCCACGGGCAGCTAGTTCCACACTAGCACCGCCCTTCCATTGAAGAAATTCCCCCTCATATTTCACCTTTCATCCCAAACCTATATCCTCTAGTTCTAGTCTCACCCGACCTTAGGGTGAATACATGCAGGTTTTCCCCCCTTATCTATACCCAAGTTTGTAAACCTCCAAGATCTCCCTTCATTCTTCTGTGCTCCAAGGAAGCAAGTCCTAGCCATCATGTAGTCATGTTCTTCCATGACTACAGAACCCAGCTGGCCTCTCTAATGTCAGTCAGCCACAAAGTGAGAAACATGACTGAGGTATGTAATGGCCACCCAGAAAAATCCCGAGGCCAGAAAGAGAATTATCATGTATCTGAACTGTTCTCTGTATGGATCATCCCATAAAATTTCTAATATCTGTTGCTACAGCTTTCAGAAACCTGAGCCTGCTAGGATATTACTCACCCAGGAGATCATGCATGAAGACTGTCCATAGGGTCTTCCCAGGTGGAGTTCTTGTGCTTCCTGCTCACTGGCCCCACCCCTCCCTGGAGTTGCCATCTACCAGGAAGCCTCCATCAATGGAGCAATGTCACCAGAGTCACCATGGATGCTCTTGTTGAATGAATGCCTTAGCTGTAACAAGCACTGTGTTTTAGCACCTTCTTTGGTCTTTGAGAGGTATTTCAGGAACCCACAGTCAGTTTTGGAGTTGCCCTGTGATCTGTCCTGATGTCAGTAGAGTAGCCCTTTTGAGTTGTGACAAAATGACGTTGTCACGTTTGGAAAATAAACAGTAAACTTATGTTTCCGTCAGTGTTCAATGACGATCATTTTCTGAATCACCAAGCTCCAATTTGATTTGAAATATGCATGACCATGTGTGTGATTAGGTGTACATTTGATGGTAGGAACATGGCAGGTGAACGAAAATAAATCACAACCTAAACACATGGAATCCGATTTTGCGATGGTTGAGATTGCACCCAACAATGATCACCAATGTGATTTACTCCTGATAAAATTCAGTTTGGATTTCTGGAAAAAACACTAATCAAATCCAATTTCTTAGCAACTATTCTTTGGTATTCTATCTATTTTGTTTGCTGTTGTCCACGTTGCATGTTTACTAGTCTCTGCCTTTGAAACAAGGAATTCTGATGTTTATATGGAGCACACAATTATAGGGAATGCGAGAAAACTAAAGCAGTTCTGAATGAGTGTGTATCTACACTCAACGATAATCAAGATAGTTTTTCTCCTCTCCACCGCCCGCCCCCCAAAGCACAAATCAGGGAACAAAGATTTATTTCTTTCTTCTATGAAAATGAAACTTCGTCTGTGTAGCTATGAAACATTTCAGAGTATGGATGACTTGTGAATTAGAGGGGAACTGGCAGGGTATAGTTTTTACACCATGGTTTAAAAAAAAGCAAGTTTAAGAGGCATTTTAACAAGGTTTTGACAAGATGCTCTAGTGCATGGTTTGTAGCTGATTCACATAACCATGGCTTGCTAGTAGTGATGGAGTGATTATTTAATAGGATGGATGAGGATTCAATCAAGTTGGCTGTTTTTTCCCCTTGATGAAGAGCTTCTTGAGTGTTTTTGGATCTACACTTACCCAAGGAAGTGGAGAGTACTCCTTTACATGCCTGATTTCTCACCATCTACAAAGCACACCTTTAGTGAGTCAGGAAGCACTTCCCAGAATACATAGCCTTTAACCTGCTCCTGTAGGAATGGTACAGAAGCAACTCCCAGCCCAAGATAATACTGTGTGGCAGGCAGGGTGCACTGACCCAGGCAAGATGGTTCAATTTTCTCTTGTTAGGGATGGTCATTGTCAGAGGTTTTTTAGGTAATTACTATTTTCATGTTTTTATTATGAATATACAATCCACCTGGAGAGATTATTTAATAGGCAGTGAAGAATTTTGCAACAATATGCCACATTAGTAGATTTAAATTATATTAAGTATTTTGCTTTGCTGCTATCTACTCCAAGGGCATTGAGTTATTTGAGGGGATTATTCTTGCCTCCTGTGATGAGGTTACAATCACGTTGAATGACTGTACAGGCTCAAGGGATCAAGTGGCCTACTCCTGCTCCAAATCCAAATGATAAATCATGGTTAACTAACAGGAGACAGGAAATTTGCCAGAGAGTTTTCTAAAATGACCAAGGACATTTTTTCCCCCTACCAATTGTTGGGGGGGGGGGGGCAGGGGGAAGAGAGGAGGCGGCAAAAGAAAGGGCACCACGGTTTGTGGAGAGGAAACAATGGACCAGATGGTCTTATTTTTCCATACTTAACAGAATCCATTCCATTCATATATTATACTTACCATGTGTTGATGCATAGACACCAATAGTTGCCAAACTAGGGGATCTGGCATCAGTTGCCATTAGTAGGCATCTTCCTACACTCTTCAACTTTTGCATTTCTCACATACACACACATTAAAACACAAAATGGCACTTAAAACTTTAGTAAGTCATAGGGAGAAGAAACTAGAGTTAATTTGTACTTGCTGGGCAAAAGGTCTATTAGTGGTCAACAATTATTACATTGTTTAAACAGTACTTGCACTATGACGAGACTCAAATTCTTGGGACAAGATCAAAGGGCAGTTAATTTGCAAATCTAATAGCACTGAAAGCTTCTGCAAAGTAAATGGTAGAGATGCACAAATCAACCAACAAGCTCAGGAGTTCTACAAATTAGAGCATGCCATTTCACCTAATTTTGCAGCATACATAATAATATTCTTTGCTTACAAAGTCTAGCCCTACACAAAAAGATTAATTAGTTTCTGCATAAACTGTTAGTCAAATGAATCAATTAAGAGGAAATCAGCAATGATTGAAGCTTTAATTTGAAAATAAACTACAGTATATACAATTTAAAGATTAGCAAAATCCTTCTGGTGTTTTACGATCACAAGTTTCTCTTTACATAAAGTCTATTGGTCATTTGGCAAAATTAATAGCATACAAACAGACATAAACATGTACACCTGTTTGGCTACCAAATGAAGTTCTACACTGAGCTTTCTGGACAGTGCAAAAGTTTAAGAATACGTTCATTAGAAAAAAAATCAGTTTAATGTTCAAAAACTGTTACAGTGTTAAAGATCCAAACTGTGCTATACCATATACACTAAATAAAACTCAGCTTGAGCCCCTTTTACATAGATGTTAACGCTTCAATTTATGCGTGTTATCAACTGCTAAACATTGCACCATAATATGGATATAGCTAATAGGAAACAATTTTTCAGAAATGTGTTAATCAGAAAATGGTGCAAATTACAGACAAGTGAAAAGAACCCTCATTTATATGTATCACCTCAGCAATGTTTTCTCATCTCATATGCTTAACTGATCCACATACTTCCAAAGTTCTAACATTTCCAGTTCTTTCACACACCCCTCCCCCCACCCAACCCCCTCCAAACCATGACCATTTAGAGAATTACAATGGAATTAGGCTCTAAATCCTAAAGTGCAAACTCTGAGAAAACGGATGGGCATGTGTACATTACCCAGTTCACAGAGAATGCTATCATGGAACAATGACCATGGGACATCTCGCATGGTGAGGCTGCAACTCCACATGGATTTGAGACAAACCATGTAAATTTCAATTTTAATCTATTGAACTGAATCCATTGGATTAGTATTTCTTGATATATTGCACATTAATTTTGTCAATGATAATGTTTCAAATAGTCAAAGCTCAGTAACATTGGTACAGAAATATTCTTCCACTGCAAAAAACAAAACACTCGCAAATAACCTCCATTATTTTACAACAGATTATTTAAAAAAAAATAGGCACATGGGAGAGACTGCAATGCCAATGTTAGTGCAAGTTGATTCAATGATTCTTCCACATGTTATCTCAATTTTGATTTCCTTATAAAACAACTTGTCATTACCCTTAGCAGTGATGTTGTCATTATCCAGTAACTTCCTGGCTAAACTACGGTGCTGCTATTGTTGCGAAGAATCAAATAAAGTGAGAAATAGACTAAGAGTTTACATCATTTCTACAGTATTTGTCGTGATTTACAAAGTTAATCAGATATGAATAAAATAGTGCATTTTTCCATAGATCACTGAGGATCATATTACAAGGAGCAAGTTTGGACCTTGATTCACAAGAACTGTTTTCCTGTTCGAAAATGAATGCAATGTCTTACAGAAGCAATTAAAATTTCGGCAAAAATGTAGCATTGGGTGAAGGTATTGATAAACATTAAGGTATATAACCATAGTACTGTGACGTGAATCATCTGTGCAACTGGCAAATCAAGTTTAAAGGGCTGAATGTCTTATCCCTATTTTACGTTCCTCCAAGCAGAACTTGCGACTTCGTCTTTTATGATGTCATCCAGTAACAAGAGTTCTGAAAATAATTATCTTTACAGGTAAAGGAATTCATTTGCACATTTCGTAATCTTCTTGAGAGAAGAGGGGAAAAAAAAAATCACTCATTCATGCTTATTATAGTATTGAGTGGTCCATGCAGACAAAATAAATGAAACTGCAAATTAACAAAGTCCCAGAGAGATGACAGGTGCCAGTCTTGGACTTCAGGTACTTTGCATTATGTTAACAACAAATCCCATGTGATCCTTGGGATAGCAGGGTTGGGGGTGTGAAATCAAAAAGGGGAGGATATGAGACAAACCGAATGTGTCATCTGATGAAGATCAGGACCTGAATTCTGATTTCTTGCTTTGTTAGTTTGTCGATTCCCCCCACAAACTAGAAATAGTATTTCACATTCTAAGCCACACAAAAAAAAACTGAACTCTAATAATTTGGCAAAACACTAAAAAACACAAAAAAAACTTGATGCATCAAGATATTAAAAAAAAGTATGCTGGGAAATCAGTTTACAACATTGGGATTCACACTAGGGCTAGGGCTGAGTTCTGGGTCAAAATTCCAGTCCACAATAATGGGGGGGGGGGGGGGGGGGGGCGGCAAAAAACAGGGATTAGCACTTTCCTGTTTTAAGAGCCATGTGCAAAATTAGACTGGGTAATCTCTAGATCCCTCAAACACAATGGAAAGCACAAGAGAAATAATTGGCTCTGTGTCCTTGGACGATGACCAAGTACACCTGCACTATGCTTCCAAACCAGATCCATTAACTTTGAGGCTGAACAATGAACTGCTCACCAAACTGAAATGTCATTGAATTACACAAAACTGAATCAGAAACTTTCTACTGAAACTATAGTGTGAAATAATAATTGTGATAATGTGTAAAAGATCCTAAGTAGTGAGCAGCTGTACATTTTAGGTGCAAACTACACAAGAAGTTGAACAACATTCAACACAATTATTCTAAAGTTACAATTTTGTTTAAAAAGTCATGACATGAAAGTATTTAATATATTTAAAGTGCTAATTTTAAGTGAAATGCTAGACTTATAAACATTGTTCAGATACACTGCTTTTCAGTTATTCGCCAACCTTTCTAATCCTCCACATACAAGGAGGAAGTGAGGAAGAACCTCTTAAAACTAAACTCAGCAAACTTAGTCTCAGTATTGTGGGAAAGATCATAAATATTATTTCCATTTACAGCAGGGAGAACAGATGAGAAGCTAAAAATTTCTCCCCCACTTATAACATGTCACATTCAATTTAGATCCACTATATATCATGCAAGATACCAAGCTACCTATTTTATACAGCCTGACTAGACAGGCTATCAGTCTCATTAAAAAGATATACAATAATTGTTTCATGAATGCAAGTCATTTACTTTCACCACTAACAATATTCGCAAATATGGATAACAGGAATATTCAATCCAAATGGGAATTTTAAAATTTGCTTATTTTCACAAAGTCCTCCAAAAGAGATTCCATAAACTATCCTGAAGGATTAAACACAACATTCTTCTCCATTTTGAAGAGTAGTTTGTACAGAATTCCGCACCGTGTGATTAACAATGTAGAAATGAAGCAAAAAACATACACACCAAAGCTTCACGTGGTCATATTTCAGGAGGATGCAACAGAGGCGTTCGTTCTCCGATTACTGCATTTCTCCTCTTCCATTTTTGGTACGGACAAGGTGGGAAAGCTAATCTATTTCTTGCCAAAATAAACTGCAGTATTGTGCCATTAATGAACAAGAACACCCATACAGATGTCAAAATGTAATCTGGAGGAGAAAGAATTAAAATATTATGATCCGTTTAACAAAAATCAAGGGGCTTTAGCCCCAGAAATGATCTGAAGAAATAATGCATCTCATTAAAAACATAATATTGCATCCCACTTCCATTCAAGTACAGAATGAAGCAAACTGCCCAGTTTTACAAGTTACAGTGGAGGTTACCAACATTCCCAGAATCTAAACTGCTGGAGATTACTGCCATCTTTTCTTCATTTAGCCCACAAGCAGAATTTGACAAATAGAAAACAGCTTCACTAACTGAGTGATCTAATTTGCTACTCCCAGCTTATGAGCTGACGTGTCCGTGATAACAAATACACAAACAGAACCACAAATTTGTTCCTCACCTCTTAAAAGACTTCACTGAACTAATACACTTACCTGTACTCTGAAAAGGAGCATAGCTCTCGACCTTTGCAAAATCTGGATGTATTGCTCTCTTGATGACATTTAGAATTATGTAAGTTAGACTGCTATAGATGTAAACACCAACTGCAACAATCACAGCATACGAGCCAACCAATGCACAAGTGATGATGTTTAGCTATTAAAACAAAATTCATGCACAATTAAAAGCCAGATATTTAATACATATTCTACAAAATGCAGCCTTGGTTCCCTCTATTGTTGAACTCAATGATTACTTGGGGACATCACCACCATATACACGAAGTTCAGGCGTGCAGAAACCACCCTGGTTTCAGACAACACAAGTTTAGGGTGGCAGAGTGGCACAGCTAGTAGAGTAAGTGCCTCACAGTTCCAGTTACGTGGGTTAAATCCTGATCTTCACTGCTCTATGTGGAGTGTGAATATTCTCCATGACCACAAGGATTTCCTCCCAGTCCCAAAGACTTGTGGGTTGGTAGGTTAACTGAGCACTGCAAATTACTCAGTGTACGAGCGAGTGGGAGAATAAATTAGGATTCGTGTAATGGGTGCTGATGGCCACCGACTCTGTAGGCCGAAGGGCTTGTTTCTGTGCTGTATAGCTTTAAGTGAGCACGAGCTGTTTTGCGAATGCATGCACCAGCTGCACAAACTCAAACTAATCAATACAAGTACCTTAACAACAAAAGCACTTGAATGCATACAGATCTTTGATAGAGCACTTTGTGGTGCTATCTGTGCCAAGCACAATGCCAAATTACACTGATCCCTTCTACCTGCACATGGTCTATATCCCTCCATATTCATGTGCCTATCAAAAAGCTTTCTGAACATTACTATTGTATCCGCTTCCACCATCAACCCTGGCAACACGTTCCAGACACTAACCACTCATTGCGTTTAAAAAAAACTTGCTCCACACATCCCCTTTAAACTTTCCCCCTCTCAATTTAAAGCTATGCCCTCTAGTTATTTGACATTTCTACCCCAGGAAAAAGATTTTGGCTGGCTACCTGATCAATGCTTCACAATTTTATAAGCTTTCAGTGTTTGTAAACTTTTTATAAACTTCTAAACACTTAACGACAATATTTGAATGTTGTTAAGCTGCTTACTTTACAGTGTATATTTTTCATTACCACTGCATATATAACCTGCCCATTAAATGTTTTTTTTTTTAAAAAGCACAGCTACTTACCGTTTTCACAAATGGAAGCAGAACTGTGGGGATGACCAGTGTTATAAAGGCATATACCATCCAGAAGTTGAGGTCATTATGGAATAAACTGAAATTTGCTGTTTGGGATAAAGAGACAAATTTAGACATCAACAGCAAAGCCACCTTAACACAACTGTTTGGTGCACCAAATTGCGCTGTTTTGTCACATACACATTAACATCCTTTAGCAAAGACATATTCGATCGTTACTCGCTCCCTCTTACATGACTTCAGATTCATAGCAATATCATTGATTCTTACATGTGCTCGAAAATGGGTTTGTAAGCTGTTTTAATTCACAGGTAGGCAAGGATGAACATTGGCCTTAGTCATGATGCCCACATCCTGTGTATGAATAAGCTAAAATCCTACTCAATGAGAAGTTTTATTGTAAGGCCACATACCCACAAGAAAATTTAGGAAGTCTGGAGAAACAAATTGCTGATTGACTTGCAAAGACAGATTTTCCATTTGCCACAGGTAGCTGATCAAAGCCTTATGGGCCAAATCTTGCATGAGGATTATTAGAGGCCACCAGTGATGACTTACCATGCACCAAATTTACAGCAACCTCTAGTGCATAGTTTATGATGAAATCTAGACGTCATCAAATTACCCTGCTCTCTCATGAGCTCTGGAACACTACCAAGTGATTTAGCAGTAAAACCGATGAAAAGTGTGAAGGTACAGTACCAATCTGCTGGATTTGCATGCTGGAAAGTGGGAGGGCTGATGCAAATCAGGTCCAACCCCATTTTTCTTCTAGTAGAAATATTCATTATAGGTCTTGCATGCTCAAAGATTGTTGGCTCATTAAAAGTTTAATTTTATGAACTCCTTCAGAAATTAATTATTGAAGATTTTAAAGAATCAAAATGACTTTGAAATTTTACTGTCTTTGATTTGTCCCAATCTTAATTTTTCTTTTTTATTTCACTTCCTGCACATGAAATTGCATGTAATTAAATATTTGATTTTTACTGCCTGGATCAGACTCAGCATGTCTCAGTGAGGAATCTTCCACTCTGCTGATTGAGATACACTGTTCCTTGTCCTGCACACAAACAAAACATCATACTAGAAATGGAGAGGAAAGGTACTGCAAAGAATCTTGAAATATTGTGACTAGCTATTCAAAAGCAAGGAATAAGCACGTGGGCAGCTACAATCCTGACCTCAGGCGTTGTCTGTGTGTTGTTTGTACATTCTCCCAATGAACTCCTGGGTTCACCAGGTGCTCCAGTTTCCTCCCACATCCCAAAAGATGTGCCGATTGGTAGAGCGATTACTGCAAATTACCCCTTGTGAGGGTGGGTGGTAGGAGAACCAGGGTGAAGTTCTTGGGCATTGGGAGAAAATAGGTTGCAGAGGAAAAAAAAAGTGGAGAATGGGATAGATAGGAATCCTCTGAGAGCCAGCATAGACTCAATAAGCTGAATGGCATCTTTATATGTTGTAAGAAAGAAAAGCTGACATAACCAAGATATAGCAAATCCTACTGACTGCCCATTGAAAACAATCCCATCTCCTAGTCTTAAATTCCCCCAGTCAAACACTTGTTCCAACAACCCAACCCCAGCTAAGTCGACAGGAAAGATGGAAGAAATGGAAATAAAGGAACTCCGACTTGAGAATCGAAAAGTACTGCCCCTTGAGTGCTTCGTTCTTTTAAAGTGAAAACATTACCAGGACATGGATGAAAGTGGATACAATTAATTCAACCAAACTAATTGTAGAGTCAGAATTATACAGCAAGGATACAGGCTCTTCAGCCCAACTCGTCCATGCCGACTAAGTTGTCTACCTGAGCTAGCCCCACTTGACCCACATCCCTCTCAACCTTACCTATCCTTGTACCTCTCAAAATGCCTTTTAAACATTGTAATTGTACCCACTTCTACCCCTTCCCCTGAAAGATCGTTCCAATACCCAACACCCTCTGTGTGGAAAAAAAGAGGACCCTCAGATCCCTTTTAGATCTTTCCCCTCATACCTTCAATCTATGCTCTCTAGCTTTAGACCCCCTTACCCTGGTGAAAAAAAAAGACTGACTGTTCACCCTATCCATACCCCTCATGACTTTATAAACCTCTACAAGTTCACCCCTCAGCCTCATGGAAAATAGCCCTAGCTTATCCAGCCTCTCCTTATGACTCAAGCCCACCTGTCCCAGAAACATCCTCATGAATCTTTTCTGCACCCTTTCCAGCCTAATGACTTCCTTCCTATAGTTGGGCAACCAGAACTGCGCACATGTTATATAGATTATTCTCCTTTGACTTACCAAGTGGAGTGAAGAAAATTATTGCTGCCACCAAAAATCCCAGCACCAATCCCGCACATGCCACACAGATGACAGGACGACCAAACCTCCACCTCATGAGAGTCATTGTCAAACCGCCAAACAGCCCTGTGCCTACCAAAATGGCAAACCGTCCTGCAAAAGAATACAGTGGCTTTTGAGGAGGTCTTAATGTTTTCATGAAAAACATCTGAGGTGCACAAGGAGCTTTTACGAACATCTTTTACAGCTTTACTGCAGTATCAACTGATATCCAATGGTGTATTTTATACAAACTCAGCTGCAAAAGCTCTTTCAAGATGGTATAAATTGAATATTACTGTGCTTCCGATTAGAATCAGAATCATTAGATATGAAAGAGACCTTTGAGCCTAGTCAGCCAAAAGTTAAAGTAAACTTAGATGAATGATAGCTCATTATGCACATGCACTTTAGCCACTTTTGTAGCAGCTTGCAGAGATGTTGAACTCCAAACGGCTACTGGTACGTACATCAAAAAACACCAAACTGAATCCCCTGCAAATTCTGGCGTTCGAAATGGTTAAACGGGGCATGATGAAATAATATGTATATTTAAGAAAATAATGCTCTTCACAAATGTGCGCTTCGTAATGAGCATCAATGACGGTGTTAGTTTTCAGGTCAGACATGCTCATTATAATGAAAAGCTGGATTGATGCAGAGATTCTGCAGTAGAGTTGTGAAAACGTGAACATGAAGTTATGAAGAGAGAGTTGGAGATATGGTAGAATCAGAGCCCATTTTTTGTTAAATGTTTTCTGGAAAGCTTATTACCTCCTCAATGCGTGACAGAAATTTATATCACATCAATGCAGAGTAAATTCTAAAAGGAAATATCCATTCGCAGAATAAACCATCTCCATGCTTAATATTAACATTACTGCCAGCAGGTTCAGTTCATTGGTATTTTTGTTACACTTTGAGACACATATAGCATCCCCTTGGTCAGATGAAAAAAATTCTTACCATCTCCCATGATATACAATGCAATTTAAATCTTACTGGAGAAACCAACTGCAATTACAGGAGCTCAGATTGGAGGTGGAAATGAAATAATTGATGAAATCCTGAAGTAGCACAACTGTTGTCAAGTGTTTGGTTGGACAAATTGAAACGAATGGCATTGCTGTATATGGTTTCTTAATCAACACTTACTGATGAAGTCAAGTGAAGAGAATCGTGTTACCACAACAAAGCTTATGAATGCAAAGATCAAGAATCCAAAGAAGAGAAATTCTACAAACAAAAATTGAAAATACAAGTTAGCCTGGTTTAGAAATTCATCCTTAGCCACTGAAGACAATTGTAATAACGTGATCTGCAAGCATTGGCAATATATATCCAGTCAGTCATCAGACACGTCAGACAAAGACTTAAGTGTACAAGCCGTTATTTTATTCTCTTCTGACGCTAATAGAAGTGTGTATCACTAACACTTGTCCATCTTATGTCTACATTTATTTCATTTTTAAGTCTGATTGGATATACAGGTGACCCCCATGTTACAGGTGTGGCTGGGTTCTAAGAAAATGGCCCATATCACGGTTGTCCGTAATGTGAACCCACGTCATCCATGCGTCAAGAAACAAGAATTTAAAAGAATAAATGTGCTGATTTATTTACATTTCCTCCCTCCCGACATAAATTCCATGGGTGAATTTTAATCTGTATTTCAAATTTATGGGTGGTGATTTATTAATTCTGCAAGGATGAATTTCTGTAACTGAAACAGCCATAACATAGGGGTCATCTGTATCAAGTTATCACTAGAAACAGAGTATCCTTTTCAGTGTATTGAAAAGAGGACAATGTCCCAAAACTTACTACAATTAACCATCAATAAAATTTTCAGAAGGGGAAAAGAATGAACAGTAAGATGTTTACACACATTACAAAAATGAAATCCCATTACAAATATTTTAAGACTTTACCTGCTTCAAAGATTCTATGCCCAACTAAGCAGAGCAACAAACCATAGATTCCAAGTACTGTGCACAGTACCTGTATGTAGATGAATGTTTCATCTGCAAAACAAAAAATTAATGTTGTTTTGGATAGTATTTTTAAAGTCTAATGAAATCTTAATGTGAGGAATAACCAGAATCACTTCTCATAACATGGGCCAAATGGCTGTCTCCTTCAAGTCCTTACATATCAATCCCATTCCCCCATTAATTTCCTTGTAACCCATTTTCTCTCACATGCCCTGTAACTCCCCCTGCACCAGGGGCAATTCACACTGGCCAATTACCCTACAAGCACGTCTTTGAAATTTGCAACTAACCGGAGCACCTGGGGGAAAACACAAGCAGTTAGAGAATGTGCAAACTCCACACATACATGTCACCAAACAAGAACTCTTATTTGACTTCTAGAATGAAAAAAAATTCTGATAAAGAATTTGTACTTGAGTTACAAACAACCCCCTTCTCCATTATCTAAAAACCTGTTACAAGTTAGCCAGGTTTCCTGTTTCAATTAGAATCCATTTGCTTGTAACATCTAATTTTACTTATTAAATATGTAAGGGATAGAAGTCAGGAAATTTTGTTGCCTGCCATTTTTAAAACCTTAAATCTATTGCCCATAAATGGTGGCTGTGTATTGGTCAGAATGTTCATGATTTCCACTGATTGAAATTACATATCTTTCCCCAGGGCAGCATGAATAAAAAGGGAGGAAAGGAAGAATGGAAAAGAAAATTCCATCCGTGATCAGTCTGCCTTTAAAAAAAAATATACATAATGAAGGTTGCAAGCAATGTGGAGCAACTAGAATATCTTCCGAGTTACCTTCAAGGTTACCCAAGGGGTAAAAAAAAATACATTGCCTGAATCTTACACACATTCTTTTATTCCTTTGTGTCGAGTGGATGGATAAGCAGACAATCCATCCCCAACTCTCATTTTTAGATATGCGTCGGTCACAAAATAGAAATATTTTAATTCGGAAATTTCAAATTACTTGAAGTTGAATGTTGAAGAAGTTATGTTTTACTTACCTGAATCCTTACATTTGGATCCTTTGGCGGACAAGTTACAGGTGTACGTGGACACAGGGACATAAGCCGCAGAGGTCTTTAAAAGAGGGTCTCTAACAATAACATTGTATATCACTCCAATGCCAACATATGAATTTCCATAGAGTCTGGTCTGCTGAGATGAGCTTATTGTAGTGATCTATGATTGAAAGAGAATGTACACTTAGTCTAAAAGTATGCCAAGCTACAAGACTAAAATACATTCTCAATGGACCTTATATTGGGGGTCGGAGAAAGGCTCATTCATTCTTTTACTCCATTTGCAGTTCTAGGATCTGTGAACAGAAGCTGGTGTTATGTGTAAGCAGTGACACTACCAACATGGGTAATATCCCCAGACACCAATACAAATACAAAGCAGCTCTGGATCAGAAGAGCAGGAGGGTAAAAAATAACAGCCAGTGACAGCCCAAAGGAGGCCACTAGCTCTGCAGCAATCAATGAAGCCATTTCCATCTCACTGGCCAGGTCAGATTCTGGCACGAAAGATATCCAAACAAGGAAATCCAGGCATTCTGGATCATTCCTGACAGGAAGTGAGATCTTTCTTATTGCAAATTGCACAAGAGGGAAATTCATCCCTACTCTGTCAGATAGAAAATATTGATGGAAATAACTAAAAAACTTTTTTAAATCACATGAACTAACTTCATATGCCTTTTGGAAAGATGCAACAGAAAGATTTTTTTCTTGAATTTGCATTATTATTGTGCACTGTTTTATTAAAAACAAAAAATTAAGCAGGTTGGGTTTATGAATTTTTAAAATATCCTATAATACTTCTGGAATGGCCTGATTAATTATCGAGGGGTATGACTTGCCTTTGGCGATATGCAATGTTTGTACTCTCTCACAATTAGAAACTTGTTTGACAGGAAACATGTCAAAGATAGAAATGAGTGCTTACTCATCCTGGATAAAACTGGAAGGAATTTTCAATTTCTTTTTAAATTAGGCAGACCAAGCAGAATGAGAGCAAACTGCATTTAGAAGATACAACAGTCCCAAATCAGCAGACATAAGATTTAGAAGGTCAAGGCTCACAGGATTCATGGTGAGTTAGTAAATTGGATCCAAAATTGACTTGGTCATAGAAGACAAAGGGTAATGGTAGAGGGGTGTTTTTCTAACTGGAGGCCTGTGACTAGTAGTGTTCCACAATGATCTTTGCTGGGACCTCTTATTTGTAAATTACATTAATGATTTGGTTAAAAAAATGCAGGTGGTCTGATAAGTTTGCAGATGACAGGAAAAGTGGTGAAGTTGTGGATAGTGAGGAAAGTTGTCAAAGGATACAGCAGGATATAGTTCAGTTGGAAATTTGGGTGGAGAAATGGCAGAAGGAGTTAATCTGGACATGTGCGGTGATGCACTTTGGGAGGTCAAATGCAGAGGAAAGTTTACAGTAAACGGCAGGACTCTTAGAAGCACCGAGGTACAGAAGGATCGTGGGGTGCAAGGCCATAGCTCCCTGAAAGTGGCAACACAAGTGGATAGGATGGTAAAGAAGGCGTATAGCATGCTTGCCTTCATCAGTCGAGTATAAAAGTGGGCAAGTTAAGTCACAGCTCTACAAAACCTTGGTTTGGCCACATTTGGAACATTGTGTGCAGTTCTGGTTGTCACATTATGGGAAAGCACATGGAAGCTTTGAAGATGATGCAGAAGAGGTTCAGCAGGACGTTGCCTGGATTGGAGCACATTAACTACAGGTCACGACAGGGTTCCATTCCCAAGAACTGTTCGTAACCCAAACAATTTGCAAGTTTGCAGTGTGGCTGCCCGGCAATATATTTAAATAAAAACATGGGTCAACCACAGGTAATGCATAGTTAAACCAGGGCATTTAACTCAACCATTCAGATATTGCCACAAACAGAGTTCCCATTTGGCAGAAGATGCCCGTAGCAGCCAGCAAATCCATCTCACTTGTCTCCCAAATGTTTGTTCATACATACGGGCTATACACAAGTCTGGCATTTGTAACCTGTGGAGGACCTGCACAAGGAGAAGTTAGACAAACTTGGATTGTTTTTCTGGGGTATCAGATGCTGAGGGGCAACCTGATGGAATTATGAGAGGCATAGATAGGGTAGATAGACAAAGTCTTTCTCCCAGGGTGGAAATGTCAAATACTAGAGGGTATAGATTTAAGGTGAGAGGGGGAAAGTTTAAAAGGAGATTTGTGAGGCAAGTTTTTGTTTTTAAACACAGTGGTATGTGCTTGGAACACACTAGCTCAGGGAGGTGGTAGAAGCAGATATGATGGCAATGTTTAAGAGCTATCATTCATGATATTCATGATAACTATTATCATGAATAGTGAACAGAGGAATTCTATTCTAAAAGGCAAGAAAAGCTTCCAAGCAGCAAGAAAGCAGCATTTTGAACCAGTAGGAATTGCAACACACTTCTCCATATCTACCAACCTCCTCCACCCCCCCGCCCCCCCACCGGTTCTCAGTACCGCTTACATTAACATTTGAAATTAAAAAATATTATTTCGCACAAACAGAATCCTTGAAACAAAACTAGCAAAAAGCAACTGCTTAGCTTCTTCCCAACAGTCAATTTCTCCCATCCTATTGAATGGGGATTGCTGTACTCGTGACAGATTTAACTGGGAGCAGGTTTCACAGTCCAAGTAGACTGCACATATCAAAATGCATTCGCAATTATTCAATGATTCCAATAAAAGGATAGCATTGACACAGCATCAAAGCCAGACAACAGTATGGATGTGGCACTATCTACATAGACTCCTGACAAAGCTGGAAACTGGGACTTCTGCACACAAACAGACAGCACCAGGTATAAAAGTGTTGGCTTCAGGTCAAAAGGTCAGGCCCAATAACTAATTCTTTCAAATAACTTTCCATCTACACATTTATAAAAACGTTGTATGTTTTAAGTTTTAGTCTTAAACAATCACACTTAATTCCAGGTTTATTCACTGCACATCAAATTTGCATCTGAGCTTTAAAATAGGATTTTAAGTAAAATTGTGTTGTTGCCAAAATTAGAACAATGTGCAAATATTACAAAACATTCCAGATTAGTGATTTAAAACGAGATAGACTATTCTCCACCCAGCTTTTAAAGAGTAGCTTAAAAGTGAGGTTAGCTTCAAATTCTAAAATACCATTTATCATTGCTTTTGTATATTCTGCTACAATTGTTTTTAATTAATTATGTATGAAACAAAATACAACTGAAGTTCTGTTAGCTCAAAACCAACTGCAAGTATAATTATAATAATCGCAAGATCATAATTTACATTAAACATGTAGGGAACTTGAAGAAACACTCAAGACCATACTGCTATTTTGGTTCACAGTTCTTTCAAATATTGTGCCACCATGTAGTTGGCACAATGCAGCCACGTACACAGAACATAAATGGATACAAGTCTCCAACCCATCTTTGACATCATCCCCACAGAGTGATTAAAATCTCACACCTTGCTCTGGCCATTTGATGCATCAGACCTGGACTTTCAAGTTCTTGGGAGTAAGGCTAGCGTGAAACAACTAAATGAAAAAAAACCCAATCATAGATCCAACAATTAAACCCTGCAAGAAGTGGACATTGAGCAATCAGGTGGAACAGGCCAAGATATGTCAATATCACCCATGTGTGAAAGATTATATTAAAAAATAATTTGACTGGTAATACTGGCTTTGTAATGCCCTCAATAATATCTCAAAGAAAATTTAGTAGTTTCTGGAGCAGCCAGCACAGGTTGAAACACTATAGTCCAGCATTCTCTGGTCCAGCAGCACATGTAGTCTGGCATGTTTTGAATGTGTTGTACAGCTTTATACTAATTAACTAATTCTGAGATCTAAAATTAACTAAGATCTGTGGCTAATTAACCTACTAGTGTAACCTTTGCTTTCTCAGCTGACATTCCTGGAAACGCTGGGTTACAGACAGTTCTTGGTGCCCTTGTGACCTGGGAAGTGTCCATACTTAAATAGAACAGTTCTGCTGCTCAGAGGAAGATGACTAGGGACAACTTAAGTGGTTCGGCACCAGTCAGGTCCAAAAGGGTACCCGACTAGAGAGTTGCAACCTGTACTTGGTCACAAAATGCAAGACTTTGCCTTAACTTTGATTTTATTTAAAACTTTGTTGGAACATCTTTGTCACACTTTTTCTTATGCCATAAAGTATAGCCTGAGGCAAGAAATGGAATGCAGTTTTCTAAATAGACTTGCTGCTTGTAACCATAGGGCAGAAAACTTACATTTTTATAACCTGAATCTTTTGTTCAAAGACATTAATGCACCATTCAGGTCCTCTCAAAGCTTTTATGACCATTTATCAATGAATCCCAATGTATAACTCAAACATCCTGAAATAATTTCACTATAAATGAGGATTTATTATCTGGAAATTTTACTGAGGCATTGACACATCATCAGAACATGGCCAATGTGTAACCATTGAAATCAATTCCTTTATAAAGCTTTGTGCATTGATTGCTTAGAAAATATCTGAATTAATCAAATTCTTGGTGCTGACTGCTGGTATCTTACCTTGCCACCAGATTCTAAATAAGCCTTTCTGTGGCTCTTTGTATTTTTTTGAAGGAGGATCCACAAATGTAGTACAAAGGATAGGAATGCTCATTAATCATTAGATGAGGCTCCATTGAAGACAATGGCAAACCAATTAGGAAGAGTCACACTGGCCTCTTACCATAAAAGAAAAGTTATTGAATATTGCATTGAACTTTAGTCCAGATTACTAAGAAAAACCAGTACAATCATATTTTAAACTTTAGTGGATAACTACCTTGGAAATTTAATCATGATTAAATGCATGAAAAACCATTTAACTTACTGAGTGCCCCAAGGAGAAGTTTAATTCAAAGCAAACAGCACCTAATACATCCTCAGAATCTGCTGGCACGAGTACTTCCTGGACAATTAAGGACTGAGTTATTTCTTCTTATGTCAGAAAATATAGTAATCGAGCTTTATTTAAGTACTGACTTTGTACTTCTCTGTAATACTCTAAGCTCTCTGGTTTCATTGAAGAACTGAAGTCCATATCTTGCAGCTCAAAATTAGTCAAGAATCCAAAGTGACATGGGTTGAATATCTCATTGAAATTATTACATCTAAAAAGGAGGAAAAATTCTCCTTCAGTAATTATGTTACAAAGAGGTTCACCCAAGGCTTACATCATCACATGTCAACAATACACTTTGTTACCTTCATTCCATTATTTTCTATGCTTTGTACAGATGACATTTTCCTCATTCCAGTTAATAGACTTGCCACGGTCAGGTCATTCTCAGGTAGAAAATATTGGTAAAGATCGTAGGTCAACCTCCACCTAGTGTGAGCATCTGTCCCAACATCACAAACAGGGGGCAGCAACCCTCTAAACAAAACAAAGCAAGCAGTATGTACATTTCATTGAACATATCACCTGATTCTCTCTCAAAACTATGTTTTCATGCAGAAGGAAAAAACTTAACCATTCAAAACAGTTTAAGCTTTAAAAATGTCAACATACAGACCAAACGTATTTTCCACTGTTCTCTCTTTCTTGGAGGTTGTAAACTAGAGCACTTTATCTCAGCAATTATATCTTTAATATGCACTACATCGAAAGGAAAACAGGCAATAAGTGCATTAAACCACAAACTCCACCAGCCAGGAGGCCTCAACCAGTGGGGCTACAGGTCACCCATAAGCTCAAGGCTTCCTCTCAAGTCGTACACTATCCCGACCTGGATACCTACCACTGTTCCACCACTGATGCTCAAACAAATCCTGGAACCTTCTACTGATAACATTTTGGGGGCGGGGGGGGGGGGGGGGGGGGGGGGGCATGGTCGGGTGGTATCTTGAGTGAATTGGCAGTAGCCCAAGGCAGCTCTTCACCCTTTTCTCAAAAGCAGCCAAGGATGGACAGTAAAGCTGGCCTTGTCAGTGGCACTCATATCCTCTGGAATCAATTTACCAAAAGATAAAGTTACCAATACAACAAACCAATGCAGCTCTGAAGGTTATACAATGTGACAACGTTTCTTTCTTAAAGCCCAGAGCACTAAAAATTGAGGTTTTGCAAGTCAATAGACATTTTTCAGTAGCACATTTGCATAGTTTTAAAGCACAATACCACAATTATGAATAAGAGCAATCCTTGATAAGATGCAAGACAACAAAATTTCAGTGAAACTAGAGATCCCCTGAAGAGAATATTAACTGAAAGTCACTAAACTAAGATGACAATCAAAAAGACATCTACATTAGTTAATAACTCTCTGGCTTACCTACTTGTGCCCAGGTTAGCTGGCGCAAACGATACAGTAGTTTCATACACATTGAACATCAAGTGCAAGTTTGGGTCATTTTCCAAGACAAACTCTAGGTTGCAGGCACCGGGTACTGGATCTGAGAGTATTGGAGGGAAATGTGATCAATTGATTCAAATGTTCAACTGATATTCTCCTTATAAAACATGATTATAGTTGGAAGTCGATTCCTAAAAGTTCATGGTGAAAGTGAATTGCAACAAAGATGAAAAATAAGCAATGAGGCAGGTATTGTGCATGCACCTGTTGTATATCCCAAACAATTCTCCTTTTGATCAGCTTCAGTCAAGAGAATGGAACAAAAAGCTGAAGTGCTGATTGGCAATTTGTTTATTGTTATCACATGTACCGAGATAGTGAAAAGCTTTAATTTGTATGCCACCCAGTCAGATCATTCCATAAGTATAATGAACTGATACAAAAGGAAAAAAAAAACAAAATGCAGAATATAATGTTAGGGTTGCAGAGAAAGTGCACTGCAGGTAGACAAAGTGCAAGGGCCATGATGAGGTAGACTGAGAGATCAAGAGTTCATCCTTATCGTACAAGAGGTCCCTTCATGAGTCTTATAACTGTGGGACAGAAGCTGTCCTTGAGCCTGGTGGTGCATGTTTTCAAGCCTTTGTATCTTCTGCCCGAAGGGAGAGGGAAGGAGAGAAAATGACCAGGTTGGGAGGGGTCCTCAATTAGATTGGCTGCTTTCCCGAGGCAGTGGGAAGTGTAAACAGAGTTAACGGAGGGGATGCTGTTTTCAGGATAGACGGGCCTGCGTTCACTACTGCCAGTTTGATGCTCTGAGGCTTAATTTTATCTGTCGTTTTTGTTCCCCTACTTTCAAAAACCAGTAACTTTGAGCAAACCCATGGCCAATTTCATTGCAGAGTACAATGCAAAGGTCTCCCTAAGCATCTCCATTTGATGTCATAAAACAAGTTTCATATCACTAGATTTGAGTAATTAGATTCACTAAGTTTATGCCAAAATAAACCTTATTTATTTTTCCTAACTTGAAATGAAGTAAATTTCCAAGGCATTAGGGGAGTTAAAGGTGACTGAATGCATGTTTAAGGAGGGAAATTTTAAAGATTTTAGGATGTGGAATGGGAAGTCACGGAGCAAAAAGGTTAAGAGTGTGAGTGGGAAAACTGAGCATTCCACCACTAATTACAGGTAAATGAGGTGTAATGTCGGAAAAGGATGGAGAGAAGGTGGAGGAAGATGAAAGGATTGAAAGAGGAAAAACAAGGATTGCCAAGACTTTCACACTGTATAGCATGGGCTGCAAAACTAATTGTAAGCACATTTGGTGCTTTGATTTTCCTTGCTTACACTGATTAAGAATTTGCTGCTCATTATGCCTGATTTATTGGCTTCATTCCTATGGATCAATATAAAAAGGAACTGCCTCAACACCAGCAACCTACACAATGCCTTGATTTAGTATACCGCTCCAAAACAGAGGACACCAGCAGACAAAACTGACACCAGCCACAGAGGGGTTAAGAGAGGCAAACTAAACATTGTTCAAACGGGGAATTCTAAAGGTGCATCTTCAAAGAAGTGTCAAGAGACAAGTGTTGCAGAAGGATTTAGTGAGGTTTTGAGGGCACAGAGCCTAGGTAGCTAAAGGCATGACAGCCAAAAAACAGGATAATGAAAATCAGAGATGCAAAAGAATTAGATTTTAATGGAGGAGATTACAGTGTGGGTGTGGAAGACCAAGTGTGGAAAGATTTGAACACTAATGATGTTCTAACGCAAAGCTTTGTCAGACCACAAGTCAACTGGTGAGCGGAGAGGTAAAGAGTACACAGGGCAAAATGGGGTACAAGCAGAAGCATCTTGGATGAGCTCAAGCTCAGAGTGGGAAAGGTAAGAATGAAGAAAAATAGAAACATTCAAGTGTGGAAGTATTGGACATGGGAGTCTGTTCACAGAAGGATTTACAGCCCACAAGGTCTAAGGCATGACTCAATATCCTCAAGAGCAGGAGATGCGAAGTCTAGATTACTCTAGGGAGGCTATAGGTAATCTTCCAAATTTCAATTATAGGTCCTATCTTTTATGTTGAAATAGTGGTTGAATTTCTCCATATATTATTTCTTGCAAATCAAATTTAGAGCTAGTAAAAACAAGTTAGTAAATTTGTTGAAGGCTATTTTAGCACAGTTCTAATATAGTATCTACATTCTAAACTAGCCAAGATTTGCTCAAAAACAACTCAATACAACAGAAATGTAGATTAAACTTAATGAGAGTCCAAAACCTTAGGTGAAAGCCTGAAGGGCTTTGAACTATATTTTTTAAAGAGAACATATGGATTGACTACTTTATCAACCTTTGTGCTCCTGTAGTGTCTCAGCCTGTCTATCATCAAATTCGTCTCCATTCTCTTTTAGTGATCTAGCTTCTGCAACTACAATATTTTCCTCAACCACATCAGTGCCATGGAATTCCGCATTCTCACACTGGGTCATGAAACTGCTTCTGCTTTTCCCATTTGGTCTCTCAGCGACTATCCAATATTGATGACCTTTGATTTTGTCCCCCACCCCTACACTTTCTGGTGTACATTCTGTCAAAATGTATCACAGTTTGAAGATGACTATTAAGTCACCTGTCATGTTCCCTGTTCAAATGGAAAGTTTAACAAATCTGCTCATGCTTAGATTCTTATTTTCTGCGTAATATGCAAACTCCTTGCATTACTTACCAATATGCATTGAAGCATTACCAGAGTTTATTTACCTTGGGAAGTGTAGGGCAGAGCAAACAGAGTTACCGACACCTCCTCCGCCCCAGCTTTGATGTAGAATTTTGCCTTTTCAGCAGCCGGCTGCAATATTAGAACCACACCAGCACTTGAGCTGGTATAAGACGAGTCTACAGAAAAGAACTGAGGCACACCAGGAAATAAGTCAATTTCTACATCACTGAAATTGCAAGTCTGCCCACAAGTGCCCAAAGGTTAAAGTGGGATTGGAACTACATAATGGCTAACTACCACTTTGATCTAATCACATTCATATTTCCATAAGACCATAAGCAGGAGCAGAATTAAGCCATTTGGCCCACTCAAGTGTGCTTCACCATTCAATCATGGCTGATGTTTTTTTTCCCAAACCCATTCTCCTGCCTTCCCCACCACCCCCCCCCATAAACTTTAACCCCTTAAAGCAAGATCTTATCTTTGCCTTAAATACACCCAATGACTTGGCCTTCACAGTCCTCTGTGGGAATGAATTCCACAGATTCACCACCCTCTGGCTGAAGAAATTCCTCCTCATCTCAGTTTTAAGGGGACATCCCTTTATTCTGAGGCTGTGCCCTTAGGTTCTAGACTCCTACTGATGTGAACTTCTTCTCCACATCCACTCTGTCCAGGTCTGACATTATTTGGTAGGTTTCAAATAGATATTCCACCCCCATCATCCTTCTGAACTCCATCATGTACAGGCCCAGAGCCATCAAACGCTCCTCATATTAAGCCTTTTATGCACAGAATCATTCTTGTGAACCCCTTCTGGATCCTCTCCAGGGCTGTGTGTGGCACCTTGTCAAAGGCCTTCTGAAGATTTCCTTGTGATATAGGAAGACATCTTTCCTTAGATACAGGGCCCAAAGTTGCTCTCAATATTCCAAATGTGGTCTGACCAACACCTTGTGAAGCCTCATCAGTATCCTTACTTTTATATTCTAGTCCTCTTGAAACGAATGTTAACATTGCATTTTTTTTTCCCCTTACTACCGACTCAACCTGTAAGTTAACCTTGAGGGAATCCTGAATTAGGACTCCTTAAGTCCCTTTGCACCTCAGATTTCACAATTGTCTCTCCATTTAGAAAATAGTCAACACCTTTATTCTTCCTACCAAAGAGCATAACCCCACACTTCCCTATGCTGTATTCTATCTGCCACTTCTTTGTCCACTCTCCCAACCCGTCCAAGTCCTTCTGCAGACTTCCTCCCTCTAACACTGTCCCTCCACCCATCTTTGTATCGTCTGCAAACTCAGCCACAATGCCATTCATTCCTTCATCCAGATCATTAATGTATAAAGTGAAAAGCTGTGGTCCCAACACTGACCCACTCCACTAGTCACTGGCATGAAATGTTAACATTCTCTCTCCACAATTCTGCCCACCCTGATCAGCACTTCCAGCAACCAAAATATCTTCCTACCACAGTTAGTTGTTTAATTTAAAAACCCTGAAATTCAAACTCTCTCTCGCCAGTGAACCCGGATAACAATCTCAAAAACCTGCAGCTAAGCAATGCACTAGTTGAGCATTTGTTTCGAATTCCATTCTGTTTCAAAGTATACCTGAACTCAGGCCTATAACAATGGTTCAAACTTCTACTTGAAGTTTAGTTTCTTTATAAAGTTGGCAAAGTCTCCTTACTTGCAATATACGAAGATATCAAAAATATATTTTTTTTAATTACATTGATGCATTGTGGGCACATTTCCAAACTGTCTTACAAAATACCACTCATCATTGTAGTAGTGTTCTGCTTTATCAGTTGGCTATTTTGCATTAAGTCACAATGTGGAATTCACATTTTTTAAATACTTATTACAAAAATAAGCTCTGATTACTTTTCTTCAACAGTCAAGTGAATATTGGACACAAGAAAAAACAAGATCCAATTGTGAAATCAAAAATTTCAATAAACAGTATCAGGTATCTTTTTTTTAAATAAGGTGTTAAGTGCCTCACAGATATCCTTTAAGTGTTAAACAGCAGAATACATGTTTTTATTTCATTAATAGCAACTAAAAGATAACAAAAATCAAAAAGAAGTGTGGTTCTTTGTGCCATCTCTGATTATTCGCATAGGTTTGAGATCAAAAAGACAAGTACAGATGAGGAAGCCAATTTAAAAATACTTAACTCAGCCTTTCACTTACCCTAGAGAGCGAGACTGTCACGTTTTGCATGTGCGAGTATACTTGGGTAACCACAGAGGAAGCTTGGTGACTAATGTTTGTAATGACAACTCGTTTACTTTCATTAGGCTCCAAAAGAACAGAAACGGGCACCAAAAGAGGGATTTTAATGTTACCTACAGTGAGAGAATTAGAAGCAAAAGCATAATCAATGCTACTTAAGTGCAACATTTTCTCAAGATATACACCAGCCACAAACAAGTACAAATCTAAAGCTCAGTTATTATTGAACAGGAGGCCACCATTTGACCCACTGAGCCTGTGGCAACATTTTGGAAACGAGTCAGTTCCATTCTCTGATTTCTTTCCCACAGCCTGAAATACAATTTGTTTCAAGAGTTGATCCAGTTCCAATCTGAAAGCCAGCAAGTAAAATATTTTACTACCTGAAACTGTGATGGAGCAATTATGTTGTTAAAACACATACACAATTTAGTTACACTTGCATATTTGATATGCTGAAGGTAATTTCTACAATAACAGAATGCAGCAGATGTTATCCTTTATTCCTTGCTTTCAATTATGTCTTAAAAGGGATCTGTGAATACAACCACCTGTGCTTTCTTCAAACTTTTGGCACAAGTTGCCTGAAATATGGGAGAAAATTATTTAACTTACTCGTTTAAAATAAAACTTCCTTATCAGCAGAAATGTCTCAACAAGCACAGGCTGTCATTTCACTTCTTGTTAAAGCTTGACATTAAATTGCAGCAGAACCACAAAGAATGTGTCATATGGTAAACATACCCTGATCTCAAAATAATTGCATAGTTAGTGGGGAGGAAAGGAAGATTTGAATTAATGAGACCTTACAGCACAACACAGACTGGCAATGCAATAGTCAGCCAAATAGATTTTAATTCTAGCAGTGTCAAATAAAAGGTTGTTGTAGTCTAAGGCAAGAGAAGCAGATCAACATTTCCAGGTTGAAGAACCATTTATCAGAATTCTGATAAATATTATCTCTATTTCTCATTTTGTTGCTGCCTGAGCTGCTGAGTTTTTCTATCATTTTCTGATTTTATTTCAGCTTTCGGGCACCTGGAGATTTTTTTTTGTTGATTTTCTATTGTTGTAGCCTATGTGGGTAGGGATTACTATTAATAAAAATGTACATTGTGTGATGAGCGATTAACATAAATACCTTGAATTTAATAAAGTTTTAATTTCACTCTCAGAAAACAGATGGATAGGATCATAAAAGGACTAGAGACAAAAGTGGTTAATTGTGTAGGTATCACTAATACATTATTTACTCGTATATTAAAACAAGTAACAACTAAATCTTGCACATTACCAACAGCAGGAAATTCCGTGCAAGTCTTTCAAGAAACCAAATTCATCAAAACATTAGTTATGAGCTGATTATCAAAGTTTGGGCATGAGATAGCTTTGAGAATTAAATAAATATTGCACAAAAGAAACCAAACCAATGTCAGTTAGAAGAGTAGGGAATGAATAACATTGAATCCTAACTTCTACGCAGCAAATTAATTCAGAAACATCTGGCATTTTGAATTTGTAAAATATGGCAATTACTCAACTCCTCAGTCTTAATAAAATCAAAACAGAAAACTATACTCCAAGAAACACACTGAGAATATACTTAATCTTTTAAACATTTCTACTGAAATACACACACGAAAAATTAAACTCAAATATTATTTTAATATTTGAGGCAAGTTAACACAGATCCAAGGCATTGAACCAGAGGATTGCCCATGACTCATTTTTGAGATTGCACTTCATCCCTAGTGCCTCCCAAGGACTGATACTTGACTCCCTTCAATTTTCACTAACATGCTTTCCTTACTGGCTATTCTACACAGGCTCCTGAATAAGATGTACTTTAATTTCAAAATTCCTATCATTATTTTCAAATCCATGACTGGCTTTGCTCCTCCAGCCCAGTAGCTCTACAAGCCACCCATCATGCTCATTCTCAAATTTCAATTGCTTCATCGAGGTTCTTTCAACACCCAAGATCCAAAGCTCTGGAACTCCCTCTATTAAACTTTCCACCCACGTCCTCCTTTGAAACTTCTCTCTGGCCAAGCTTCTGGGCACATGCACCATTTCCTTACTGTGCTTGGCAATTTTTGTTTGTGCAAAGCACTCTGTGATGCTGCTACATTCAAAGAGGCTGCCGAGATGGGAGTTGTTATTGTTGAATGCAATGTTTAAGGGCATTACATTCATAAAACTGGATGCAACAGACGGGCTGACTATCTGAAGCCAATGTTACAATGCCAACAGGCTCATTGATAGCACTTATACAAGAATCAAGAGGTCACAGGCTCAAGCAGCACAAAATTTGAGCAAGCAGTCGGTCCAACACTGACTGTTGTGCTCTTCTTCAGGCAAACTTAAAACAGTTTCTCCTCTCCCATATGCACGATGCAAAGGAGCAAGTTGGGTTTACCTAAATAAAAAAGTTATTTTCTTTTAAAATACGAGTGCCTGGTAACTTAAAATTTAAAAGTGGCTAGTCAACAAAAAAGAATTACACTAAACCATTTAATAGAAGTGTATTTATACAAACCTGTTCACAAAGTCCCAGAGCATTATTAACAGATGCAATGAACAAAGGGCAAGCCAGAACACGGGACAATTGTCCTGCTCTTCTGCAATACTTGAGTCATCTCCAAGAAAGCATTTAGAATATTGAATTAGATTTCATAAATACAGAAATGAAGGCAACTAATGTTAAGCTTATAAAGCTACTTACATTGGCTGAAATACTAGCCCTTGCAGGAAAACCTTAAATTGCTTGGGTAAACTGGAAACACTTGTTCTGAGAGCCATTGGAAATAAACAAGCACATAATTGATACCAGAATGATGAAGTGATAGTGAACACAGAAACAGGGCAAGAGACCGTACCCACACTAGAGCAAGTGCAGGCCATGTAAACCCACCCGCGATTGATCAAATTAAAGAGATGGCCATGTGATGAGCAGCATGGGGGGGGGGCAGAGCTGGGGGGGGGGGGCAGAGCTGGAGGGAGGGAGGGAGGGAGGGAGGGAGGGAGGGAATTGTCGATGCTTCTGGTAGAAACCCTGCATCAGAACTTTCCTCCCACAGATGCTGCTCAACCCGCTGAGTTCCTCCAGCGGACTGCTTGTTACTCCATATTCTGGCATCTGCAGACCCCTGTATTCCTCTGATGAGGTGCATTAGTCTGTTTGTGAGGATTCTCCAGGACTTTAGTTGGATTAGAGCCTGGTTAAATGAGACCCTCCTGAAGGCACTAGAAAATAACAGTGTAAGATGATAGGTTCAGAAGCAGCAGAGTCACAAGAGAATAACTATGGCCACCATCCAGAACCAGCATAGGAAGTACAGAATGCACATTAGAACATTACAGCACAGTACAGGCCATTCAGCCCACGATGTTGTGCTGACATTTTATCCTGCTCTAATATCTATCGAACCCTTCTTTCCCATATAGCCCTCTGTTTTTCTATCATTTATGTGGCTAAGAGTTGACTGTAAATCCCAACTCGGTCAAACTCTCTCAATCATGCAGCTTCACAATAGAACTTTGTCACATCCATTCTAGCACCAGTAAAAAGAAAGGGGCTGGGGTGGGGTGAGAACAATACACTACAATTATTTACACCCCAAACAAAAAATGGAACATCAATAATGCAGAATTCCCCAAGTATTGAACTGAGACACTGGGAGCATCAACCCAGAATTCTGAACTCAAGCTGAGAGTGGGACTTGAACCCATCACATTGACTCAGATTCAAAAGCACTACCAAGTGCATCATTGTTGGCATTTCAGTTATGATTTTCAGTCAACTAAATATTTTCTCAGTCAACTAAGTGTTTAATATACAAAAACTAGTTCGTTATGCCCATGCACTTATGCAAAACCCAACAATCAGTAATCAATTGGAACTGTGTGAGAGAGTGAGAACATTTGGGGTGTGGAGAGAGTAAGGGGGCTACATGGCTAGTTTTCATAGGCAAGTACAGTTTCAGTCGCAATGGTTCACAAATGAGCGTTAAAACTGCAAAATCTGAAATTTGCATTTGACAAATTACGTTTAAAATTCCTCGGCCCTCGCACAGCTTGACTAATGTTTATCACCAGTGACGACACAAACAGCGGAAACAGCCTGGCGCAATTTGACAGAATTTCTTGTATTCCAACAGAAACACGCACTTAGATACTTGCTCGCCTCGCATGCACTTGGGCACGATGTTTCGTTCCGAATCAGTAACACCTTTTTATTCCAAAAGTGTTAAATAAAAGTCAAGTGCAAATAAGCAGAAGAAATGCCAGAAGTTCAAAATCCATCAGGTTAATAAAGTTTGCAACCTGTCTACGTTACTCGAGTTAAAGATAAAGTTTAGAAGGCATGCATTAACTTTTGGCTTGAATTGAAACTGCATCACACATTCTCGCAGCTGTTCCGATTGGAGGTCAGGAGAAGGCTCAGTATCAGCCAAAGCGGAAGAGCTGCCCAGAAATGACTGCAATCCTCCCAGGTGTAGCCTGCAATAAGCTCACCTATAACCGCAGCCCGATCCAGACTCCGGGCATCCGCCGCCAGAAGTCCAGAGCAGCGACTCCGGGGGAACAGGGCAACACTCAGAACAAACAGCCACACAACCACACAAGGCTTCCACATCGTCCACTTCCCAGCCGCCCTCCTGTCAATCAAACAGTCCCTACAGTTCCCATTGGCTAATGCCTACACCCTAACAAACGTCACATCCTGAAATCTGCATGTCTGATCGATTTTCACGGGAGGTTACTTCTGTAATTTGCATATAAATATTTTTGCAGATGTATCTTTTTGCATCTTTCCTACTGGTGACTTTATTATTGCTGCCAAAGGAAATTATTTCCAATTTATTGCAATGACAGGTATCAAATGAAATCAATCTTAACGCTCGTCTGAACGTGCATAATTATTTCCTTCCTCGTTGCATTCATTACAGTCCAGATTCCTGGTTCTGTTAGTCTGTGTTAACCTCGCCACCTATTTGTTCATTTGGAACATCGGGAAATAAATGTCTGTGGTTGCAGCTAACAAGACAAACAGGGGAGAATAGAGGAGAATCGGGCCGCGGTACGAGCGCAAGACGCTCATTTAATATCAAAACTGGAAGTTGAACAGAACGCTGTCTTCTAAACTACTCGGCAAAAATACAAAACAAAGGGGTTGCGTTTGTTTACCGCTTTCCACAAACTTGGGATCTCCCAATAACTTTTACACCCAATGAAGTAAGTTTGAGGTGCAGTTCGTTTTCTCTCTGAGGGAAGAGAACTTGATGCTGGTGATCAGCTGCGGAGTTTGGAGAGAAAATTTCCAGACTATTTTCCCCCCATATTTTCTTGGGAGAATACTGGTTTAACTCAAGATCTTCTGACTCAAAGTGTGACCACTGAATTAAGGCAAACAGTGATAACAACGATAAGAACTTGTCTTCATATACTGTATGGAAAAATAGAATGCTGATAGTAGAGATGTACCCAAAGTACTGGACAAAAGAATAAGATAACTATTAAAGTTTACTGGAAGATAGGTGACATTTAAGGAGGTTCTTAAAGGAGATGGAAGTAGATAAAGAAAGGAAATTATGGAATGCAGAGGCCAGGTGGCTAAGAGCTGTTCTTTTTGCAGTCTGAATGGAAATGTTTTGCAAAGCAATCAGCCGTTCTGCTTTAGTTTCTCCAATGTACAGGAGACTACATCTTGAACACAATGCAATACACTAAATCGGAGGAAGTGCAAGTGACTTACTGCTTCAGCTGGAAGGGTTGTTTGGGTGCCTTTTTGTGGGAAAGAAAGGGTTGAAAGGGCAGACTGCGTTTAGAGTCATAGAGTCATACAGTATGGAAGCAGGCCATTCAGCCCACCACATCCACACTGACCAGTGGGCACCCACCTGTATTAATCCCATCTTCCAGCACTTGGCATGCAGCCTCCTAGTGTCATCTTGACACTTAAGCACGGGGTGCTTCACAATGTGAAGACCCAAGTTCAAAAGTTGTTAGGCATGCAGCCACAGAATGGTTGCTTATGGGAAGAAAGATCACCTCAGCTTCACTTCTCTTTCTCTCAACTTCAGGATGTTCTTTAATATCTTCCTCTTTAATCAAGCTTTGGACCACTAGGTTTACGAGAATGTTGCCAGCACTTGAGGGCCCGAGTTATCGGGAGAGGTTGGGCAGGGTAAGACTTGATTCCTTGGAACATAGGAGACTGAGGGGTGACCTTATAGAAGTGTATAAAATCACGACGAGCATAGATAGGGTGAATGCACACAGTTTTATTCCCAGAGAAAGGGAACCAGAAACTAGAGGGCACAGGTTTAAGGTGAGAGGGTAAAGATTTAAAAGGGACCTGAGGGACAACTTCATCACGCAGGGGTGGTGCGTATATGGAACAAGCTGCCAGAGAAAGTAGTTGAGGCAGGTACAATAATGACATTTCAGAGATATTTCAATAAGTATATGGATAGGAAAGGTTTACAAGGATATGGACTAAATGTGGGCAAATGGGACTAGCTCAATTGGGCACCTTGGTCGGCGTGGACGTTAGGCCGAAAGGCCTGCTTCTATGCTGTATTACTCCATGGTTCTATAACTAGTCCTAAAATTTACTTTTGTGAATTTGAGTTAACCTTTGGTTGACAGCTAACTTTTGGATGCTTCATAAAACCAATGAAACCATATAAAAGCAACAGTTTGTTGTTGTCAAGAATACAAGTAGACTGGGTGGACCCTCTGAATAGGTTTAGGAAAGACTACTAGTGCACTTGTACAACCGATTGTTTTTTCACTACTACCTAACAATACTGTGGAGGTTACCTTTCCTTCTGCTGCTCTGTTGTATTCATCAAATGGAGATTTCACCCGGTTTCCATCAGGAGTGGTGAAGCTTTAGATACTCTATGAGTACATTTGATTGCTTTCCAAACATCATTCTAAAGACAGATGGGACCTGCTAATTACACAATGATGAGTCTCCTTTTAAATTCTTGATAAAATTCATCAATTTGAATATAGATTCCTTATCCACTGATGATATTGGATTTGCTGAGTCTTTTATTCTTTGATGATTATATATTTTCTTGTGGAAAGGACTGGTATGTTGTGTTGCCTTTGCATTTTAAGGCTCTTAAATCTACGTTCAGTAAATCCAAAGGTGTGATTCCTTCAGAACCTTGGTTACAGGATAACGGTACATTTGCTAATAGAAACCAAAATCAAGGCTTTTGTCACAGGAGCCTTGATACCTAGAACATTGCAAGGGAGTTAATGCAAGAATACCTGTCAAAAGGTCCATTTGGATTAATAAGCAGGCTAAGCAGATTATTCAGAGAACAAAATGCCAATTTATTTTGACAAAGCCTTGCAAATCATAGAACACAAGAAGTTTCCACTAACCTGGAAAGGATTGTAATGAGTTAGCTGTATATTGTCACCAGTAGTTTATTAAATATTAAATTACCTATGACAGAGAAATAAATGGCTCATGTGGGATCCTATTAATCAGCTGAAACCCTGCCAAGAGCTCTAGTAGAGTCTGGTATTATTAGAAATGACAGGCTCCAAATGAATGAGCTGAAGTCCACTGGCAAACTAGAAGTAGGTTAGAGGCCAACTATTCAAACACAACTTTAATCCAATTTCCATCATAACTTAATTACTAATAGTTAATTAAATTTGATATGATTAGAGTCAGTGGTCAGCTTGAATTCAAGGAAAGAGATGTATGTCTAATTAACTGATGAAGGCTTATAGAGACATAGCATATCTTTTTCAGGAATAGAAAACAAGCCAGGCCCTTCAATCACACAGCTTCAGGGATGTTTTTTCATGAGCCTACCTTATCACCCCACCCCTGTCAAATAAGATGGATTTCCTAGGGAATAAACAAGTGATAAAACTTATCTGGGTACCGATGCTTAATTGAGTTGACGGACATCAGAGCTACCATCATGGATGTGAGAGATGACTGGCACATAAAGATCCAGACTCACCTTGCATGGCTTTCACTCAGATTGGTTGGTATAATCAAGTCGACATTTGTGCATTAACAGTATATAAAATGATGTTTTCACATTCAAATCCTCAGACTTAAGTTGTTGGTTTGATTTAAGTTCATATAAGTTATGAAGGGGTGAATGTTTTTATCTCCAGTAGGCATAGAAGGTTTTTGTAAAATGGAAGATTCTGAAGGAGATGTTTGTCATTTTGTTATAGCTGAAGGCTAACAATGACTCCCAGAGCAAGGCACAGTAACCAGTTTATCCATACCTCCCACGGAGCCAAGGTTGTGTAAATTTCAGAAACAAGGGTAAAGCATTTAATCTATTCAACAGACTGCATCTTTATCTGCAAGTTTACGATCAGCAAACAGTTAATGCTGACTTACGATGAGGTAACCAAACTGTCTTTGAAAAGTGTATATTTCATCAATGAATGCCACCTATTAAATATTTACTTTTTAATTAAACTCTGTCAACTCTGATGAACAAACAACTATTTATAGTCTGACCTCTTTGATAATTGTTAAAGTAAGGGGTACCATTTTTTAAATGTAATTCGTGGCATGGAACTACCTGAGCATAATTTTCATGACAAAATTTTATTTTTCCTGTTTTGATTGTCTAATATTAAAATTCAATTTCTTTTGAAAAAATAAGTAACTCCCACTCTGAGAAAAAAAAATGCAAGCACCATTGATCCTTTAAGGGGAGGTCTTTTTTGTGCTCCTTTGATTTGCCCCGCTCCACATTTCAACCAACTCATCATTATTTGGAACATTGAGTTAGTAACTAAAGGTTGCCAGCACTCATTGCTGACCTCAAAGGAAGCAACAAAAACTTAGTGGCTATTTTGGTGCAAGCTTCTCATTTTCTGACATCAGTCAGACAGCAGCGATTACTTTCTTATTACAGGACAGATAGAGGCTATTCAGCCTTGTGAGTCCATGCCAGCTCCCAGCAGAGCAAGCCACTTCTTCCCATTCCATTTCTTATTTCCCTGTAACCTATTCTCTTTCTTATTCTCAACCACTCCCCTTTGATTCTTTTTGCCAGAAATAATTTACAGTTGCCATTTAAACTACCAGCTATGTTTGAGTTGTAGGATGGAACTAGAGCATATTGGGGAGGAAACCCACACGGATACAGGTAGAATATTGCAAACTCTACACAGACACCACCTGCGTTAGGATCGAACCAGGGTTGATGTAAGTGTTTGGTATCCAACAACATTGATTTCATGAAGCAGGTTTAGCATTTAATCACGCTGAAGAATTCTCAAAAACTGATAACCTAAACCCTTTTTTTTTACATCCTAGAAATTAAGCAGTACTTATGGGTTAGTTGGTCATTAAAACCATAAGCACATGTTCAAATACCATGCATAAATTTTCTGGGGCTTTTAACTGTGAAAGTAGTTTGTGAGTAATTTTATTTCTAATCTCACTGATATCTGAAATTTATTGCAGAAGGCATGTTTGTATGCCTTGTGGACAAGTAGGTAATCACTGTGATTGCGATATTTAACTTGACCATTATTTGCATTACAAACTCTTGAACAATGAAAATATTTTTTATCCTCAACCTTAGCCTAGCCAACATTTCCCAAAAGAAATTGCAGCTGTTACTTCCATTTTTTTGCTGTTGCACACTTCTGCCATTTTGTACCATATTACATTGAACATTTAACATGGCATCATTAGTATATGTTTTTAATCTGTCCCACGGTGATTTTCGTGATCTCAGTTGATTATTTTTATCATAAAATTAAAATACTCACGTGATTCATGAATTATTGTCCCAACAGAATTTCGTCAAAATCTAAGTTGAAAGCTTCTTACTTTATTTCAAACTTTAGGGAATGGCACAGGCAAAATAGCAACAAGGAGGCAGTAACTAACTGAAATTTAGTCATAGGCCAGTATGAACCCAGTTGAGTTTGCCTAAATTGTTCAGTCATTCTTCAGAAAACTGTCATAACTTGGTAACCATTACTGATATTACAAGTATTTAATGAAGGAATTTTGAAGCATAGCAACTGTTGTAATTTGGAAAACATTGCAGTCAGTTGGCAATACAGTATCTCTCATGGCCAACAGTGTGATAAGGGCCAAATGTTCTATTTCAGTAATGTGGCTAGACTAGAATAATTGGCAATATTGGTCAGTAACACAGTGCCATCTGGTGTTAAACTGGATGATGATCTTTAAGTGTGTATAGTGAGAGTTAGCCACAGTGTTTACGACACCAAAAGCTTTTGTAAATAATAAAGCATTCTTCATTAGATCTTCATAGCGTCAGAGAATCATGCAGCACAGAAATGGGCCCTTTCGCCTTTGTCAATGCCAACCATGATGCCTATTTGAGCTAATCCCACTTGCCTGTATTATGCCTGTATCCCTCTGTACCTTTCCCGTCTGAGTACCAGTCTAAATGCCTTTTTAAATGTTGTAATTGTATCTGCCTCTACCACCTCTTTTGCCAGCTTGTTCCAGATAATCACCACCCTCTGATCAATGTCCTGCTGTATCCTTAGACAACTGTCTTTGCTATCGAAGACTCCAAAAATTGTTGTGTCATCTGCAAACTTACGAATCAGACCACCTGCATTCTCTTCCAAATCATTTATATACATATATATATATATCTTACAAACAAAGGCCCCACCACTAATCCCTGTGGTACACCACTTGTTACCGACTTCCAGTCAGAAAAACACCCATCCACCACTACCGTCTGTCTCCCATCACTAGCCAATTTTGGATCCGGTTTTCAAACACGTTTTGGATGCCTTCTGCCTTAACCTTCTGGACCAGCCTGCCTTGTCAAAAGCTTTACTGAAGTCCACGTAAACCATGTCCCTAGCACTGCCTTCATTAATTTTCTTGGTTACGTCCTGAAAAAACTTAGCCAGATATGTGAGGCACCATTTCCATGCACAAAACTGTGCAAACTCCTCCTAATCTGCCCCTGCCTTTCCAGGTGAACATAAATCCTGTCCCTCAGAATCTTCTCCAACAACTTCACTACCACTGATGTAAGGCTCACTGGCCTGTAATTTCTGTGCCCTTAAATCTGTGCCATCTAGTTCTAGACTCCCTTCCCTGATGAAAAAAACTTGACTATCTGTCCCACCTTTGCTCCTTATACTTTTATAAACCTCTATACGGTCACTCTCCAGCTTCCTATATTCCATTGAGAATAAACCTAGCCTATCCAATCTCTCTTTTTAACTACAGCACCAGGCAGTATCCCGGTGACAACATTCACAGTCCTCCAGTCTTCTAGATGAAGTTCTCAAATTTTTAGCTGTAATTGGACATTTTATTTTCTCCTGCAATGACTGTGAATATAGCAGTTTCTTTCCATCTGTTAAATATTTGATAGGTCGATTGCTGTAAATTGCCCATAATGTCGATGAGTGTAGGAGAATCAGGGTCAGGGTATAAAGATCAGAGTGTGAGAAAAGACAAGGGATTAGACTAGATAGTACTTGATGGCATGGGTGCAGCGAGATGAAGTTTCTGTTTCCATGCTGTATGTCTATGACTCATTAGTTTGTAATTCTGTATATTTGTGTATTAATTCTTGTAGAAATTCAATATTTCTTGTTTCAGTGAAAGCAAGTGACAATGTTAATTTTCAAATGAAATATTGTAGTTATGTATCAGAGACAACCATATCAATTACATTATATGTCATTTTTCTGTACAGAGTTATTGGTGACATAATCCAATCTAGCAGTACCTTGTGGAATGCCAAAAGGCATTTTGAAGCATTGATGGCATTCATGGGTTGGAACACCAACAATGTGGCCACTTACACGTCACATAAAAATATTCTTTCCCGATATGACTTAACAATGTATTATCATCACTTTGCTTTTTGATTAATTCCTGAAATTTGTTCTTTCACCTAAACTATTAAATACCAAGCAAAGTCTTGGATGCAGTGGGGTGGGGTTGGGGATTGAATTTGGTTTCCATCCATTGCACTAAATATGCTCATTGCAAATTGTCACCCTATTTTACACCATTTTTGTTTGCACTATTAATTTCAATGCAAATGATAATCTGGTACAGTACAAGATCAGTTACCAATTTGTAATGAATACATCTTGAACTACTAGCAAAGATTAATTTCACATCCCTGAGGACTAAATAATTATTTTGCGTTAGAAATGCATTCTTCACTTTCTCATTAATCAGTTAACTTATGTTGATTAGTTAAGAATTAATATGCGAATATTATACGGTTGGGAATATTATACGGTTGGCATTTTGCTATGAGAGGTGCCCACTCAGTATTCTGAATGAGTATTTGGACATGAAGAACAATTACTTTTCAAGGGATGCATTTTCCTCAGCATTACTATTTCTGTGTTTTTGCATTTTGACAGAATTGTACCGCAATCCAATAAGAGCTAACTCACTATATTTCCAATTTCTTTCTTTGTGAAGTGCCTCTTCAACCACCTAATTTTAAACACTTGAATTATGTATCTCTTATGTACCGCCCTTTTTAGCACAGATAACTGACTTTGCTTGTTTGAGCTCTCTTCATATTCCATCAATTTAAATTCTGCTTATGTTTCTGCTGTCTTTCCTCAAACCTTCTCACACGTTTCTTTGTCTTTTCACAAGTATTGTGAACAAAACTGGTCTCACCCCAACTTTTAGGATTATCTGTAAAATCTCAAACTTCACAATGGATTTACTTATTTTATATAATTTTCCAATTATTACAAATAAATTAAGTGATAATTTCAATGATTTATGAAGCACTACAGACAAATCTTCTTCTGTTTTACTTCATTTATTGATAGATTGTGGTGTTATCATTGTGGTTGGATTCAGTACTAATATATATAAAATATGACATTATCCATGTTAAAATTATTTGCCTCAGTTTTTCCACTGTGTTTATCAATACTTTGATTAAGAAAGGGAGAACCTTATATCTGGGTTTGATGATAACACTAAGTTAGGTAATAGAATTATCCACAAAGGTGGGAAAAGCCTCCTACAAACTCCCTTTTTCCAACAGCCCAATACCACTGTAAATGCTTGGATGGGCAAGCTCCACAGGTAGAACCTATAGGACCTTAGATGTGGTGCAGAAACGATCAGGATAATCACTAGACACTAGAGATTAAAAAAAACTAAAAAGACCAATAGAAGATTATTTTTTATATGAAGGAACCGGATCACAAAGAGGTAGAAGTCTTGCAGCTATTGCATGAAGCTCTGGTTAGACCCCATCCACAGTTATTGTGTTCACCAAAATAATATGAGGGCTGTAACATTTTGAAATTATGAGAAAGGATTACATGTATTGCTTGAGTATAGAAGAACTTTCTCAAGTGGAATTTGTTTTCAGGATTTCCTACATGGGTCAGAGCCCTTTACCCCTAATCCCACCATGCCAAAGTCAAATGAAAAGTTCAATGGTGTTTGGTAGTAGTATTTAAATAATATGGAATCAAACCTAGTAATTGAAGCTGACATGCAAATCAGAGCATGAATGTCAGAGCTGGCTGGATAGTTGACGTCTGGCTTTCATCTTCAGAGGAGATAGGAGAACAGAATCAGACAGGATATGTGGAGATCATGAGATTATGACAAAAAACAAAACTTTGTAGAAAAGATGTGTGTGGCTGCATAGATTTTAGTAAATTATAGAGAGATTCTAATAGATAGATCTCAAAGGGTTGTTCCAAACTGTCTTTTTGCAGACATCCTAGTGACTGAAAGCAACATTCTAATCCAAAAAAAATGTATCTTCTTGTGCAATTATTTCAACTAGAATAAAATCACTGGAGGATCAATTATATAAAAAGAAAACCTGGTTATTTAGAAGGAAAAGTTTAATTAAGAGCAATGATATTTTAAGCTGCTTGAGAGCTGTTAAATATTTATTTGCAATGGAAAGTACTCAAGGTAAGTCAACAGTGCCATTTGGAAAGTATGCAAACATCTTTATGATCACATTGTACCACAAATTTTGTGAAGGGCTTGGACTCCATGGTGACAAATGATTAATGTGTGATATAAGGTGTGTAAAAACACCTTGGATACCAAATCCTCTAGACTGGGTGGATTGGAGCCACTTTGAGCCTAACCTGTCGTTTGGTTTCCCCGCAACAAATGGAAAGAGTTTTTCTTAGAGAATTCTTGGCGTTGCCATTTGTTACAAAATAAAAGAAAGGATTGACGCAGGTGTTTAAGCTGCAGATGGCCATCTCGACTGAGAAGCCTGCATCTGAGCTGTAAATCAGCCAGGTCTGATTACTCCGGATGGCTCTCATGGTGATGCAGATATTCCTCATGAGGTGGTAGGGCAGGTACATGAGACTAAAAATGATCAGGACGGAATACATCAGCCGGAAGAGCTTCTTCTTTTTTTGGGTACATTGCAAGTTATGCTTTTTGAGCTCTTTGGTGCAGTTCCAGTAGCAGTAGCAGATGGCCATGAAGGGCAGGAGGAAGCCAGTCACTGTGCTAATTGCTGAGTAGGGCAATGACTTGCCAGGGTCGTAGGAGAAGATGTAGAGGGTGCAAACAGATTGGTTGCCTGAGCAAGGGATGATTAAAGTCATGAGGGCGGAGGGGACACTGACTACCATGGCCAGCACCCAGATCCCCACACACACGTACAAGGACTGCCGCATGTTCAGCAAGAAGAATGATTGCAAAGGATGGACTATGGCTAGGTAGCGGTCCAGGCTGATGCAAGTCACAAAGTAGATGCTGGAGTAGAAGCAAGCATGGTACATGCACCTCACGATCTTGCAAATGACACTGCCGAAAACCCATTGTAGCCTGGCAAAGTGGTAGTGAATGAGGAAGGGGAGGGTCAGCATCCACGTGGTGTCGGCCATCGTCAGGTTGCAGAGAAACAAGGTGCTGCGGTTCCAAGGTCTGGTCTGGCGGATCATAACCAACAGGACCAGGCAGTTCAATGTCAGACCAATGACTAAAACCAGCAGAAACGTCACTGGGACCACGTAAATCTGAATGAAGAACAGTGCTGGGTCCTGATCCAAAGAGCAGAAAACAGATTTCAACCCCTGGAAGAGAGGATTGGTAGATTGAAATCACGACTCCCCAAAAAGGCCTTGCATTTATCTATAGCTTTTCACCACCTCACTATATCGCAGAGACTTCACAGTTAATGGAGTATTTGTAGAGCTGTATTCACTATAAGAACATGTGGAATCCTAGAATCAGCAGTGTGATAATAAGCATACATGCAACGTTTACAATGATGGACAAATGCTAAAGGATACACAATCCATTAAACAATCACCTTGGAACCTTCAGTTTGGGGTGGAAGATGGCTAAAATTCTATGTTGCAAAATATAATACAACAGCAATATCAATAATAACTCACTGTGCTTTCTTGTAAAGCTAACATGCAGCCCAACATCTCCTTGTGTGCCCGAATCTGTGGAATGCCGTTACACTTGATCAGTGGCGCTGGCATTAGTTGGTTTCAAAATTTACAGTCTGAAACATGTGTACATACATGCAGAAAAAAAGATACTATAAAACAAACCCTTGATATTTTCCGTTCGGTATTTACTCAAATTTGAAGATTAATGATGCACTCTGCAAAGATTCAGGGAACACTCGTCTTTCAATTTCTTGGGATTTTCGAGATAGGGTGCAGGAAACAGATAACTTAAGAAGCGTAAAAAATAAAGGTCAATAATTTGCGAGTGGAAGGTGATGGATTGGCAGACTAGTCCTTTCGTGTTTTGGATTTATTCCTATAAACTGGCAATACTTTAATATCACAGACTCATTTTTATAGCCCACCCATTCATTGGCCAAAGGAGGATAAAACTTTCCCGATATTCCAATGCCCTAATCGAGTTGTACCCACTAATTGGTGAACGAGAGGCATTCTATAAGGCGACCCTGCTTTTAGCGGTATCCAGAACCCTAATTTCAGCTTCATTGCACTCGATAACTTACATCTATTATCAATTTCTCGCACTTGAATATGAAAAATAAAATCACATTTTTGTCAGGATTAAGTATCTCTGTGTTTATATTATTTGACCTTTACAAATAAACTTTTGAGAAGTTAATGCCTCAGTAAAATGTCATTACAAGTTACCAGTTGTTGCACCTCCAATTAAAGAATTGTTGGTTCTCTAGAAAGCTGCGGAGTGATTGTGAAGAATGGCATTTGACTCTTGGGAATTAAGACCATCGCTAACACAACACTTCTCATCTCATTTGACCAAAAAAGTGGAACATATATCAATCTCACTCAAACTCACATTTGAAAAGTGCACTACGCTCACCTCCACATTTGCGACAGTCATAATCCAATGTTGCTCTTATTCCAAGTGAGGAGCTTCGAATCCCAGGCGCTCTCAATTACTCTGGAAACAGTCAGGAGGCTTTTAGCTGTTTAATGCTTTTTCACCAGGTAACCTAGCTATGTGATCCGCGGCAATAATTCTTTCTTTATCTAAATAGCTACCTCGTCGACTTTCATGACATCTCCCTTGGCAAACATTGATACTGCTCGTAAGAACATAAACAAAGGAAATAAACTTCGTCAACAGAAATTAGTGTGAAGTAGGCCAGATTAATTGGTGCATTCACCAAGGATGACCAGGTTCAAATCCAATCCTAACTGGATCAAGAAAATGCTATTGATAGGCATCTTGATTCCAAATGCAAATGTGAAATTCTGGCTAACAATTTCTAAAGCAGAGCTGTTGCATTTGCATCCACAAGCTCCATGGTGTAACCTCGGGACAGGTATGGGGCGAGGTGATAATCCCCTGGGACTGAAATGTCAGTTTGCAGGAGCAAGCTTCCACTTCTGTAAGCTTGCTCCTGCCAGTTAGACTCCCCAGGATGCTTGGCAGGAGGTTGTGCATGGCAGCCTGGTGCATCTTTCTGCTCTCCACTGATCTGGTGGTCTGAGATAAGAAGGTGGGAGGGACAGGATTGGTGGCCATTAGGTCCCACAGTTGCTGAAAGAGCAACAGAGGAACTTTCATCTTTCCTTTGACTCAAACAATTTGTTTCAGATGGTGAACAGGTTAATAAATGCATTTTATTAAAAAGTCCACCGGTAGAGAAACAAATATCTCCAAGAAAAACCTAAGTATTAACCACAATTCTCTTGTTTTAACTGCACTGTGCATTAATGGCAGAATAATACATTTTTGGTGATTAGTTTCTAGGTAATTTATTACAATCTAACCATGAAAATAATTTTAAAATCTTCACTTTAGGTAGTGCCATTTTTTGGTTATATCATACATCTTCAATTACACTGTGATTCCTAATTCTTCTGAATTCTCAGAGGCCTTGGAAGAACTTTACCCATCATAATATTAGCACAGAAATCAAATATTTGCACATTCTAAGTTACAAACACATTTTATTTCTTTGTTTTAGAGGAATTCTTTTTCTGCAGAAATAACCCAATAAATTGTGCCCAAGTGAAACTTATCATTTTTAAATTGCCCCAATTCTTGATAGCTGAATTGACAGATATTGTTTCCCCTAACTAAAAACTTCTTTCCTTACAACACAACAAACTACTAAAATGTACTTTTCTCTCTCTTGTTGAAGATTTGATTATCCCCTTAAACCTTCCTGAATTCACAAAACATTTATCTTCATCAATTCCAGTTTCAGATAGAATTGATTCCAAGGCTTGTTGGTTTTATCTCTGAGTAAGAAGCTCTTGCAATTACTTTGGAGATAGCCTTCATATTTCCCCTTCTTAAGCAATCAGAAGATAACCAACAACTCACAATTGATTAAACCAAGCTGTTGAAAAGCAAGGCCAGGTTCAAATCATCGTGATGCTTTGTCAACTGATGTCTGCAGATAAGTTCTTAAATTCTTAAAAAATAATGGATTGGATGCTATTCCATCAATTTCATGTGGTCTAGATCACCAGTTTATAAGAATCTATTGTGGCTTTGTTAGAAACCCTAAAGATATTAACTTCTTAATTTATAATTTTCCTTGTCACTGTGAGGAAATCTCCACTTAAATTAACAATTCCAAAATCTTAAAACTGGGAAAAAATTTCCTGATACAATTACATCCAAAATTTAATTTCAGATTCTTGATTACTTCCAATTTTCAATATATGAGATAGAAAACACAAATATGTTATCAAACAATCAAAACTGACTGGAAAATTAGTTTTTGTCTGTGTCTCCATTTAGTATTGTGAGTCTGTGGATAAAGAAGTAAAAGTAAAAATGCATGGACATTGCCCACTTTGGATGGGGGTGGAAAATATTGTCTCTGAAATAGTTCATAGGGTTGCCTGGGTGATAGTCTGGCTGCGCTGTCACTAAACAGAAGCAGGTATTAACTCCATAAACTCACTATGTGCTAAAATAAAGGCAAAGTGACTCTACATAACTACTGTGACCATATTCTCAAGGGATATTAAAAGTTTAAAGGTTATGACGTTCCATTGATTCTGACAAACTATCTCGATTTATCATTGTGCATTAATTCAGCCAAGGAGGTGAAGTAAATCTTGGGATAGCTATTGGCTGTGTCAAGGCACACCTGAAAGTATATAAGATGAGTATATCAGCCTATTAATTTGGAGGAGAAAACTTTTGGAGAACTGGGTAACCATTGCACATAATCTCATATTAAATCATGATTTACTGAGGTTGTTCAAGTGATCCTCCAAGAAAGGAAGGGTGTATGGTGTGTCATTTACTGAGGTTGTTCAAGTGATCCTCCAAGAAAGGAAGGGTGTATGGTGTGTCACCTCAGGTAGGGTCACTTAACATATTTTGTCACTGCTCTGAATTCATAGGAATGGGATTACTGCTACTGCTGTCGCCATCTCCTTCCAGAATATACAAAAATCTGTTGACACTCACTTTTGATCCTTTAAGAATGGCTTAGAAGCCAAAGACAAACAAGGTCTAGTTTCTACATCTCTGGGTTAATACCATATGTGTCAGCGTATGGTATTAACCAGCTTAGTGCAAGTAATCCTATCATAACATTTTCTTAAAAATTATAATAAAACAATTAATGAGATGATCATTGAAGTTACATGTGTCTCAACAGAATAATCCAAACTTCTTTACTTGTTTTTTTCTCAGGCTGCCTTTGAAGAATAGAAGTCAACCAGCTGTTTTATAGCCAGCACTATGTTTTTCAGTATTCCAGCAACTTCATCACGTTTAACACGGATTTATACCAATATCTGCTCCATCACACATGCAAACAAACAGACCAAGGAAACCCTCATTTAAATTACTCTGTTGATCACTGAGAAATTTAACAATTTACAGCAAGGAAATCCTCGCCGCCCACCCATTATTACTAATCTGACCCGCCAGAGGTTATGTTAAAATGGAGAAAATTATCGTTTAATGCGTATGACATGAAATTCTCTTTTGACATAAACACCTTATTAGTACCAGTAATCACCATTTCAACATTCAAGTTCAGAGACACTTAAAAGTTAGATTGAAAGGATATTGACTCAATTTGTAGAAACATTGTATTAAGTTCATCAGTACCTTCTCAAGGGCAACAAGGGATGGGCAATTAAATGCTGGCAAAGACCACGAAGCCCAAATCCCTTCAATGAATATATAACAAACAATGTCTGTATTCTCCAAAGGCTTGCAGCTTCTGGGACTGTGTAAGAAATACATTTTGTGCAGACAATTTGACTCTTGTGAACTTAAACAATTTTTATTCTTTACTAAGCAATTGCAATTCCACTTTCTTGTTTTATTTTTCTGCCTATCTGCATGATAATTCTTACTGCATCACAACAATGACTGCAGCTAATAAGTATATCATGGCTGAAGAGCACTTTAAGGTCATGAAAACACTAGATAACCATAAATTACTTTTATAGATGCTTTAGTTATCAAATAAAAGATTGACAGGTTCATTTCCAGTTTTCTTCAGTGAGTGGTATTGCAATAGAAGACATAATGGCTTTGATTTTGCAACTGCCAGCATTTGCCATTTAAATGGCAGCAATTTCAGGAGTTCCATACCTGAATAGTCAAAAGCAGATACCCTGAACTTACTGACTGGTATTAGGTGCCATATGTTTCAATACACTCCACCTCTGGGAATTCAATTTTGCTGAGATTCCCCAACGCTTGGTTCTTGTGCCAAATTAGACCTGGCATGGTAGAGTGCCGAGGAGGTTTACCAGGGTGTTGCCAGGACTCAAGGGACTGAGTTATGGAGAGAGGTTGAGCAGGTTGAGACATTTTCATTGGAGCGTAGGAGAATAAGGAGTATAAAATTACGATGGGCATAGATAGGGTGAATGCACACAGTCTTCTTTCCAGGGTTAGGGAAACAAGAACTAGAGGGAATAGGTTTAATGGGAACCTGAGGGGCAAATTTTTCACCTAGAGGGTGGTCTATATATGGAATGAGCTTCCAGAGGATGTGGTTGAGGCAGGTACATTAGCAACATTTAAAAGACACTTGGGGTATATGAATAGGAAAGATTTAGAGGGATATGGGCCAAACATGGGCAAATGGGACATTTAGATGGGTGCCTTGGTTGGCATGGAGGATTTGGGCTGAAGGGCCTGTTTTCATGCTGTATGACTCTATAACTTGCATTAGCCTCTCTATTAGTTTAATTGGTATCTGTAGGGTTGCAGGAAACACAGGAATAGGGGAAGATTAGTTCACTTTCAAAACAATTATGACAATTTGGTTTAACTTTTGAAATTATTTATTGGTGTTAAGTATTCAAGCTTCATACTGTACATAGATTTTAATTTAAAAGTTTTTTTTATTATTTCTTTTAACTTTAAAAGATATGTTCAGAAATATTTAAAGTTCTGTACATCTTTGACAGGTGGCAATGCTGTGAGGAGATCTTTCCCAGACATCAAAGATTTCAGAGGCATTTCAGGGACAGAGTTTCTCCAATGGACTGATGAAGTCCTTGCTGCTGGTTTCAGGACACTTCAGACCAGCAAGATAAGTCCTCTGCTTCCTGACCAGGTAATTTTGGGCATGGATTGACTACCGCTGGTGATTGCAGGTAGCGGGCCCTTGCCAGTAAGATCTATCCCATTGTTAATTTGATAGCAAGCTGCTTCCAGTGGAGATATCATTCATTGACTACTTGTCTTCTTACAGAAACCTGCATCTGCTGTGAATATGAAATGGATTGCAAGAACACTACAAGTGAATCAACCTTAAGTCTTTAAATTTCACGATGACGTGACATGGAAGTGCAGCCTTTCATGACCTTCAGCATTGGTATTAAAATGGAGCACAGTGATTCACAATGATTCTGCCTTCATGTCCACTTGAACAACAATGCAGAATATAACATGCTTCAGAGATTTAATACATCCTAGAGTTGAAATTATGTTTTTAATTCACTGTAGCTTTGCTTCAATGACAATGAGGTTATTTCAATCCTTTTATGCATTGCCGTCTATGACAAGTACCGACTGATGTCCTTTTTTATACAAGTATTAATTCATAATTTAGTGACCTTCAGAGAGAGATGTACTCTGAAGAACCTTTAATATAAATTAACTGCTGTATTTCTATGCTTAAACTCCCATATTGCTAGATATTTTTTGATGTTGGTTTTGTGACCTGGAAATATATTTGCACCCTGATACCTCCTTTGGAACAGCTTTCAATGCTTAAATTCAATGAATATATCTTGATGCAACAATCATATCAAGTAACAGCAAAGATAAGCCTTAATTATGGAACATTAAGCCACCACACCGGTGGAATCCCGAGGTTGATTATGACTCCTTTAGCTGGTTGGAAGGTTGTAGTTAGATAGGTAAGGTTGGCAGTGGGAAGATTAAATGAAGGTGGGGGAAGGGCAGAGATTAAAATGCAGGCTCATGATGTATGTGTTAAGATGTTTGCAATCTAGTCCCAACACATTTCCTCCCTTAACGATTCCAACTGAATTTAGGCCTCATGTGGGAAGGCTGCCTTCCACTGTAATGATGAGGCCCACTAGACTGTTAAATCATTACAAAATGGGCAGAGCAATGTAACATTTACTCAAGAGATGGATCAGCACCCCTGGGTCCAACCGGATAGCTATACAATGGCAAAAGTCAGCAGAATGACCAGACGAAACTAGTGTTAGGAGTTTAGACCCAGAAAAGAAAATTAATTTCACCTTGCATTCTTGGAGCCAGCAGACAAAATTTTACTCTACGATAAGAATGTTAGTTATCGAAGATAACATTCGAGCTAGCTGGTGTTGTAGCTAACAATGCCATCACAATTGGCTGCAACTGAAAAATGCTTTTCTCCACCAAAACATTACCCTGCAATTAAATAGGGAATGGATAGTAATCTGTCAAGCAACATCAAGAGGAAAGCTGCACAGTCTCCGACAGCACAAAATGTAATGCAGTCGATAAATAACCTAAAAAAAATGGTAGTTTTAATGAGAGAGGGTAAGTATTGCACTGATGGAAAATAAAGAACTTAGATATTTTGTCACAGGTTTTCCAAGTATAGATTCTAGTTGTGTTCAAAATGAAAAGAAAAAAATTAGTTAACCTTTTAATTTTCATTTGCTTGCATTATCTTACTAATATTGAAAGTACTAAAGTCAGGAGTATTAGTGTAAAATATTTCTTGATATTTCCAGTATATAATGCATTATGCAAGACACCATTATCTGTATTGCTATGAATATTTTTTTAATTCATTCATGGGGTATGGGCATCACTAGCACTTGTTGTCCATCCCCAGACATCCTTGACCATTTTGCAGTTTCATGTTAACCAAATCGGTGAGAGCCTGGAGTCACATACCAGCCAACTGAGACCAGGCCACTAAATCTCCTTCTCTAAAGAGCAGTAATACATCAACCATTTTTTGAAACTTCAGTGTAATTGTTTCATGGCTGTTATTACTAAAACTTGCTTTTCATTCCAGATATATTTGACCAACAGAATATAAATACTGCAGCTGCAATGATGGGGGTTGATTATGTCACTGGACCATAATTCAAGTCTCAGGATTTCTTATCCAGAAACACAATCATTCTGTTACTGTACCTTATTAAGTTAAAGTGAGGCACATTGCTTCTGAGTTATGTTGTAGAATCAACAATTATGAATATATTATGCTATTTATTTTAAAACATGACACTTTTAGTGGTAAATTGTTGCTTTCATCAAATGCCAAAGGTTTACAGTTATCTAATTTGGTATAAATTACTGCCCATGAACCAATCTTTATCAGATTAATTCTGATGAATATTTAGTAAAATTAATTAGGTTAGGGATAAAGAGATTTTGCAGTCAAAATAATGATGGTGTTATTGGCGCTCATCTTTAAAGCTAATATTAATAATTGTGAGGATAATGATTTATAAAAATCAAATTCTTTTTCTGTGCTCCAGGATACAAAAATATACATTTTAAAAGCAATTAAAAGTGATTTCTGTTTTAATTTACCAATAAGCTAGCTAATATCCCATAATATAACTGGTAAATAATTTTATTATTTTTAAGTAGATTTCAGAATGATACCATGATTAAAATGGTTATTTATGATAATTACATATTCAACTGCTTTAATTAAACTACGCCTATAGGAATTGGACAAAATCCAGAAAGAAAGTACATGGCGAGCATGTCTTTTACTGCTTGGACTTCGGATGGTCCAGTGGCCAATCAGTGAAATTGGCAGGAGAACAGGAATGCAGAGAGCCCAGTGTGGGCATTTTGTTCGGATCAGATCCAAATTAACTCTTGTGTTGTTGTAATTGTACTATTTATAAATGTATCGCTGTGATAGGGGTCAGTATAAGAGTTAGATGTCTGAGGAGGGAGTAAACATCAGATTACCAGATATGGCAATTAAGAACCGACAGGGAAGGCAGACACTTAGTGCTGATGAAAAGGACGGGTGCAATTATGGAAAGGAATTAGGATTACGACCAGCAATACCAGCATCTACACGAGGTGCTGCCTCAAGAAGGTGGCATCTATCAAAGATCCCAACCATTCCTGTCATGTCCTCTTCTCGCCACTACTGTCAGGCAGGAGGTACAGAAGCCAGAAGTCCCACACCACCAGATTCCTGCAATCATCAGGTTCTTGAATGAATCCTACCTCAGGAATGGAACACAATGGAGCACTTCTTGCACGACCATGGACTTGTCTCTGATTGTCTTTTTCTTGTACTAAGATTTTGTTTTGCAGAGTCTTTTTCTTCACTGTCTTGTACATTTTTTGTATTATTTATGTTCTGTGTGTTGTCCAAACCTTTGTAAGCAAGTTTTTCATTGTACCTGCACCTCATCGTATATGTTACAATAAACTCAACTTGACTTGAATCCAGGGTGGTTGCCAGATATCTCAAAGAAGATAACTTATCTTACCTTCGTCCCTCTACACCCCCACCTCAACAAATTCCGAGTCCGGCACGATGCTGTACTCTTTTTCCACCACCTCCATGCCTTCTTCTTCCGTAAGGAGTCCTCTCCCCCCTTCTAATGACCTGTTCTCCCGCCTCCAGCCCTCTTATTCCACCTGGACTCCCCCACAGAGCCTGTTACCTTTCCTGGACCTATTCACAGTCAACTGTCAACACAACATCAGCCGTCTTGACTTTTCTGCTCCCCTCATCTACTCCAAACTTGCCCTTTCTGAACGGTCTACTCTCCACTCCCTCCGTACCAACTCTGATATTGTCATCAACCAGCCGACAAAGGTGGTGCCGTGGTAGTCTGGCGTACTGACCCCTACCTTGCAGAGGCCAGACCCCAACTCTCGGACACTTCCTCCTACCTATCCCTGAACCATGACCCCACCAAGGACCACCAGGACATTATCTACCACACCATCACTGACCTCATCACCTCGCGAGATCTCCCCCCTACAGCTACCAACATGATAGGCCCGCAACCTAGGACTGCCCACTTCCATCTTCTCCCAAAAATCCACAAGAAGGACCGTCTTGGCAGACCTATTGTGTCCACGTGCTCTTGCCCCACGGAGTTCATATCCTCGTACCTGGACACTATCCTGTACCCCCCCCCCCCCACCGGTCCAATCCCTTCCCACCTACGTCCGTGACACATCACACGCTCTCCAACTCTTCCAAAGCTTTAAGTTCTCCAACACGCACAACCTCATCTTCACCATGGATGTCCAGTCCTGATATACCTCCATTCCCCATCATGACAGCCTCACTGCCCTCTGCTTTTTTCTTGACCAGAGACAGAACCAGTCTCCTTCCACTAACACTCTCTTCCGCCTGGTTGAACTTGTCCTCACTTCCCTTTTGATTCCTCTCAATTTCTACATGCTATGGGCACTCGCATGGGCCCCAGTTGTACCTGCCTCTTCATTGGCTACATCGAACACTCTGTGTTCCAAGCCTACTCCGGCCCCATTCCTCAACTCTTTCTCCGCTATATCGATGACTGCATTGGTGCCACCTTTTGAACCTGTGTGGAACTCGAGAGTTTCATAGATTTCACCATGCTCTCCAGTTCACTTGGACTATCTCTGACACTTCTTTCTCCTTCCTCGAACTTTCCATCTCCATCTCCATCTCAGGAGATTCCTTATCCACCGACATCTTCTACAAACCCACTGACGTCCACAGCTACCTCGAATACAGCTCCTCCCACCCTGTATCTTGCAAGGATGCTATCCCTTTTTCTCAATTTCTCTTCCTCCGTCGCAGCTGCTCCCACTATGAGGCTTTCCACTCCAGGACATCCGAGATGTCCAACTTCTTTTCTAACCGGGTCTTCCCACCCCCCCCCCCCCCATGTGGTCGAGAGAGCTCGCACCTTTATCTCTGCCATTTCCAGCACCTCTGCTCTCACCCCTACCCTTCCCAGACCCAACAGGGATAGGGTCCCCCTCGTCCTCACATTTCATCCCACTAGCCTACGTATCCAACACATCATTCTTTGCCACTTCTGCTATCTTCAGAGGGACCCAACTACCAAACTTATCTTCCCCTCCCCACCCCTTTCTTTCTTTTGCAGGGACCACTCTCTCCGCGACTCCCTAGTTCACTCCTCCCCCCCAACTCATCCCGCTCCCATCCCCGGAACTTTTCACTTCCCCTGCCATAGGTGCAACATCTGCCCCTACACCACCTCCATCCAGGGACCCAAACAGTCCTTTCAGGCGAGACAGAGATTCACCTGCACCTCCCTTAATATCATCTACTGCATTCGGTGCTCCAAGTGTGGCCTCCTCTGCATTGGTGAGACCAAACGCAGACTGGGTTACCGTTTCACAGAACAGCTGCACTCAGTCCATAACCGCGACCTGCATCTTCCCATTACCAGTCACTTCAACTCCCCCTCCCACTCCGTCACAGATATGTCAGTCCTTGGCCTCCTCCACTGCCAGGAGAATTCCAAGCGCAAATTGGAGGGACAGCACCTCATTTTCCATCTTGGAACTTTGAAGCCTAATGGCATGAACATTGAATTCTCCCACTTTAAGTAACACAACCCCACACCATGCTTCTTCTCTTCTTCCCTTTCCTACCCCCTTTTTATCCCCTTTCTCTCCTTACCTTTGGCCCATCCCCCAGTGGATCTGCTCTCCTCTCCTCCCCCGCACCTGCCTATCACTTGCATCTACCTATCACCACCTTGTGCCCACCCCACCTCCCCTCTTTTGTCCACCTATCACCGCTCTGCTTTTCTCTCCTATATATTGGGCTTCCCTTTTTCCTAGCTTCAGTCTCGAAGAAGGGTCCTGACCCGAAACATTGACCGCCTGCTTTTCTCCACGGATGCTGCCTGGCCTGCTGAGTTCTTCCAGCGTCATCGTGTTTTTCATCTAGATTGCGGCATCTGCAGTCCTTTGTTTCTCTGCCCCAAGGATGGTTTTCGAACAATTATGGTCTGTAATTAAATATTGTGGAAACATGCTAGTCTTGTTGACCCCATTCTTTTTGCCAGCTTTGATTTGCATCAGTACTTATCCTGATTAAAGTTACTCATTGCACAATCGTTTATCAGATATATAAACCAAAATAAATTCCAGTCAGTGAATCATCACACCTCACGCAAATAGGAGGCTCTCTGGAAGTATACATGTTATCATCATCTGGTGTTTAATAAACAGCATGTGGGGAGGAGGCATTTAAAAAAAGAACAGAAGGTAACTACGTTAACCATGCACTGACTATTGATTCTAAAGCTGCATGATTTCATGCCAGCTGTCTTCTCCTCACTGACATAATATCTCACTTTTTGTCAACAGCTTTTCCACTATGATTGGTAACTTGACAAATCAATGATAAATAAAGTTCAATGTCGACAGCACAATGTGATTACAAAACAGAACCACAATTAGTAAAAGTCTACTGCACAGAAAAAAATAGAACTTGCTAATGGGAAGATTGAAAGAGACGTGGATGTGTCACTTTACTGATTGTTCATTTCCAGTGTAGGATGACCACAAAGAAATCAACTATTATCCTTGTTCATGTTACAAAATCTATTGAGTCCAAATCTCTGAATGATTCTAAGATTAAAAGCAATATAATAATTTGCCTTACTAATTGCTTACTATACATGCATGTTGTTTATTGATCCCTGGAACCACCTCACCAGGTCCATGTACACTAATATTTACTAGTTTCTCATTGTTTAAAAAAATCCTGTTTTTCTACATCCCTACCAAAATATAGTACATATTTTTATCCTCAGTAACTTTCTTACCCAATCAGTTAACCTGCCTGTACACTTCTGTAAACTCTTTGCATGTTCCTTACGTCTCACTTTTCCCACCCAGTTTGCTAATATCCCATCAGGGTATGGATGTGAAAAACTGGCTTTGTTTTTCTCTCACTACAAATGATCTGCTGAGTAGTTCTAACATTTCATTTCAGATCTCCAAGTTCTTGTCAAATGCACAAGTACAGTGAGGTACAGGTACGATGAAAAACTTGCTTGCAGCAGTATCACTGGCGCGTAGATTCAGACAACACATTGACATAAATTATACACATTGTACATAATTTATACAAGGCAGTGAAGAAAAAGACTGCAAAATAAGACATTAGTGCAAAAACACAGCTAGAAACAAGTTCATGGTAGTGCAAGAGGTGGCCCATAGTGTTCCGTTGTTGAGGTAGGATTAGGTTTGTGCAGGTCGGTTCAAGAACCTGATGGTTGTAGGAAAGTATCTGTCTCAACATTCCTATTATTTTATTGTTTATGAATTCTAGTCCTTCACCACAAAGTTAACTAATGAACAAGTCTTTCATCTGGCGTGCCTATATTGTACAAATACATTAGGCTCAGCCAGAGTAACAAAGCGGAGAATGTGAACTTAATATGAAGAGTGTTCCTACAAAGCATTTTCATTTACTTGGTGCAGCCTTCAAAATTCAGCTCCAGCTCCATATACATCCTAGCATTTCTGATGGAAAGTAAGTGACCTGAAACATTGGAGTAACAAACAATCTGCTGGAGGAACTCAGTGAGTCAAACTGCATATTTAGGGGAAGAAGAATTAGCAACTTTGCAGGGTTTCGAACTGAAACGTCGACAATTCCTCTCCCCCCACAGAAGCTGCTTGAAGCTGAGTATGCTGAATATGCTGAGTTCTTCCAGCATATTGTTTGTAGGTCCAGGTTCCAGCATCTGCGGTCTCTTGTGTCTTCACCTGAAACATTGCCTTGGATTATGCTGAGTACTGATGATGCAATGATCACTTTTCAGCATCATTATCCTGCAAAACTGGAAGTAACTCTGCAACTTCTGCACGCAAAGATAGGAATTTGGAATTTAGTACCAGCAATCAGTTACCAGGCGTTGGGATTCATCAGGGAGTTCAGCAAGGGAGCAACAAATTGCTTCAACTGTCCAACACAATACAAACTAGATCGGAGGAGGTGTAAGGGGTATCAATGGAAAGGAATGGCTTCGAGAGCCTCGAGCAGGAGGTTGGCAATTTTAAAAGACATTCAGAGATATTATTACTTCAAAAATATTATTTCATCATGGCCTTGCACTCTATTGACTGCCTGCACTTTCTCTGTAACCGTAACACTATATTCTGCATTCTGTTATTGCTTTTCCCTTGTACCACCTCGATGTACTGATGTAATGAAATGATCTGTATGGATGGCAGGCAAAAAAATTTTTCATGTGACAATAATAAACCAATTTACCAGTTTCAAATCTTTCCACAAATCTTAAAAAAATCTTCAATAAGTTGTTGCTTTAAATATTTCTTTTTTAAATATTTTAGGTTTTATACGTTTTTTAAAAAACTTTTTGTATATTTCAGAATACTTCAGAAATTTTTTTGGAAATGTTTAACACTCACAGTTCTGCCCAAGTCTGGGGAGTACCACCCATTTTCTTTTCCTGTTTTGTAGGTGGGGCTAGTTTTAGCCACTCTGAGGTTCCTTTTACATCACCAGCTCTTACCATGCAGAGAATGTTGGGAGAGTCACATAAGATAGGATCACGTTTGTTTTTTTAACCAGGGTTCACTGAGTGCAGACTGCAAAATCTGTCTTGTTACTTTCTCTCTTCAGTGATGCTGGTTCACCCGTTTTCTCTCACAGAACTGAATAAAAAACGTAGTTTGGGGAGCAGTACTTGAAGAACGAACTAAAGCTTGGACCACTATAAATCCTTTGGATCAGTCCTGCCATGAAAAACAAAAATGCACACAAGAACACAATAGGAGCAGGAGTAGACTACTTGGTCTTTTCAGCCTGCCCCACCATGTAATATGATCATTGGCTGATCTGCCTCTGTCCTTCACTCCCTTTTCTTGCATTTTCCACTTAGCCCTTAATTCCTTGATCTTTCTAAAACTTATCTACTTCCTCTTTAAAATATTCTCAGTGATCTAGACACCACGACCTTCTGGGGTATAGAATTCTAGCGATTCACAGAACTGAACAAAAAACGTAGTTTGGGGAGCAGAGCTTGAAGAAGGAACTAAAGCTTGGACCACTATAAGTTCTTTGGATCAAATAGAAATCTGCAGATAGAAATGTCTACATAGCTCAGTTTTAAATGACCAACCCCTCATCTTGTAACTACATCCCCTTGTAGGAGACTCTCCCACTAGTGGAAACATCTCAATATCTAACCTGTCATACCCCTTAAGATAGAAACATAGAACATAGAAAAACTACAGCACATTTCAGGCCCTTCAGCCCACAAAGCTGTGCCAAACATGTCCCTACCCTAGAAATTACTAGGCTTACCCATAGCCCTCTCTTTTTCTCAGCTCCATGTACCTATCCAACAGTCTCTTAAAAGACCCTATCGTATCCACCTCCACCACCGCTGCCGGCAGCCCATTCCACACACTCACTGCTCTCTGAGTAAAAAAACTTACCCCTGACATCTCCTCTATATCTACTACCTAGCACCTTAAACCTGTGTCCTCTTGTGGCCACCATTTCAGCCCTGGGGGAAAGCCTCTGACTACCTACCCTATCGATACCTCTCATCATCTTATACACCTCAGTCAGGTCCCCCCTCATCCTCCGTCGGTCCAAGGAGAAAAGGCCGAGTTCCCTCAACCTACTTTCATAAGGCATGCTCCGCATTCCAGGCAGCATCCTTGTAAATCTCCCCTGCACCCTTTCTATGGCTTCCATATCCTTCCTGTAGTGGAACTGAGCACAGTACTCCAAGTGGGGTCTGACCAGGGACCTATATAGCTGCAACAATACCTCTCGGCTCCTAAATTCAATTCCCCGATTGATGAAGGACCATACACCATATGCCTTCTTAACCACAGAGTCAACCTGTGCAGGTGCTTTGAGCGTCCTATGGACTTGGACCCCAAGATCCCTCAGATCCTTCACACTGCCAAGAGTCCTATCATTAAGACTATATTCTGCCATCATATTTGACCTACAAAGATGAACCACTTCACACTTATCTGGGTTGAACTGCATCTGCCACTTCTCAGCCCAACTTTGCATCCTATCTATGTCCCTCTGTAACCTCTGACAGGCCTCCAAACTTTGTGTCATCCACAAACTTACAAACCCACCCCTCCACTTCCTCATTGAGGTCGTTTATAAAAATCACAAAGAGTAACGGTCCCAGTACAGATCCCTGAGGTACACCACTGGTCACTGACCTCTACGCAGAATACAACCCTTCAACAACCACTCTTTGCCTTCTGTGGGCCAGTCAGTTCTGGATCCACATTGCAATGTCCCCTTGGATCCCCTGTCTCCTCACCTTCTCCATAAGCCTTGCATGGGGTACCTTATCAAACGCTTCACTGAAATCCATGTACACTACATCTACTACTTTCCCTTCATCGATGTGCTTAGTCACATCGTCAAAAAATTCAATCAGGCTCGTAAGGCAGGACCCGCCCTTGTCAAAGCCATGCTGACTATTCCTAATCATACTATACCTTTCCAAATGTTCATAAATCCTGCCTCTCAGGATCTTTTCCATTAGCTTACCAACCACTGAGGTAAGACTCACTGGCCTATAATTTCCTGGGCTATCCCTACTCCCTTTCTTGAATAAGGGAACAACATCCGCAACCCTCCAATCTTCCGGAACCTCTCCCGTCTCCATCGATGATGCAAAAATCATCGTCAGAGGCTCCGCAATCACTTCCCTTGCCTCCCACAGCAGCCTGGGGTACATCTCATCTGGTCCCGGTGACTTATCCAACTTTATGCTTTCCAAAAGTTCCAGCACCTCCTCTTTCCTAATATCTACATGCTCAAGCTTTTCAGCCCGCTACAAGTCCCCACTACAATCCCCCAGATCTTTTTCTGTGGTGAATACTGACGTAAAGTATTCATTAAATACCTCCGCCATTTCTTCCGGATCCATACACACTTTCCCACTACTACACTTGATAGGCCCTATTCTTTCGCATCTTATCCTCTTGCTCTTCACATACTTGTAGAATGCCTTGGGGTTATCCTTAATCCTGCCTGCCAAGGCCTTCTCATGCCCCCTTCTGGCTCTCCTAATCTCCTTCCTATTAGCCTTATACTCTTCCAGATCTCTAACATTACCTAGCTCTCTGTACCTTTTGTAAGCTTTTCTTTTCCTTTTGACTAGATTTATTATAGCCTTTGTACACCACGGTCCCTGTGTCCTCTCGTGACTCCCCTGTCTGATTGGAACATGCCTATGTAGAACTCCACACAAATATCCCCTGAATATTTGCCACATTTCTTCCATACTTTTCCCTGAGAACATCTGTTCACAATCTAATCTTCCAATTTCCTGCCTGAGAGCTTCATAATTCCCTTTACTCCAAGTAAACACCTTTCTAGTCTGTCTGTTCCTATCTCTCTCCAGTGCTAACGTAAAGGAGATAGAATTATGATCACTATCACCAAAACGTTCACCCACAGAGATCTGACACCTGACCAGGTTCATTTCCCAATACCAAATCAAGTACAGCCTCTCCTCTTGTAGACCTATCTACATATTGTGTCAAGAAGTCTTCCTGAACACAATTAAACTCCTCCCCATCTAAACCCCTCACTGTCTGGAGATACCAATCGATGTTTGGGAAATTAAAATCCCCCATCACAACAACTCTGTTATTCTCACACCTTTCTAGGATCTGCTTCCCTATCTGCTCCTCAACAACCCTGTTACTATTGGGCAGCCTATAAAAAACACCCAGTAAAGTAATTGACATCTTCCTGTTCATAACCTCAACCCACAGAGACTCCGTAGACAGTCCCTCCACAACGTCCACCTTGTAGACCTATCTACCAGCTGTGACACCATCTCTGATCAAACAGTGCCACTCCCCCACCTCTTTTACCTCCCTCCCTGTCCTTTCTGAAACATCTAAAACCCGGCACTTGAAGCAACCATTCCAGTCCCTGAGCCATCCAAGTCTCCGTAATGGCCACCATATCACAGCTCCAAATATTGATCCAAGCTCTAAGCTCATCTGCCTTATTCACAATACGCCTTGCGTTAAAATAGACATATCTCAAATCTGTCTGAGCACGTCCCTTCTCTATCACCTGCCTATCATACCTACTACTAGCTTTCTCTATTTGAGAGCCAAACACCTCTTCCCCAGTCTCTCCGGTTCGGATCCCACCCCCCAACAATTCTAGTTTAAACCCTCCCCAGTAGCCTTAGCAAACCTCCCTGCCAGGATATTGGTCCCCCTGGGAGTCAAGTGCAACCCGTCCTCTTTGAACAGTTCATACCTGCCCCAAAAGAGGCCCCAATGATCCAGAAATCTGAATCCCTGCTCCTTACTCCAATCCCTCAGCCATGCATTTAACCTCCTCCTCATTCTGTTCCTATACTCACTGTCACTTAGCACAGGCAGTAACCAGGATATTACTACCTTTGAAGTCCTGCTTCTCAACTTCCTTCCTAATTCTCTAGAGTCTCTTTTCAGGATTTAATTCCTTTCCCTACCTATGTCGTCGGTACCAATATGTACCACGACCTCTGGCTGTTCTCCCTCCCCCTTCAGGATATCTTGGACGCGATCTGAAACATCCCGGACCCTGGCACCTGAGATGCAAACTACCTTCCGAGTTTCTTTCCTGCGTCCACAGAATCGCTTGTCTGCCCACCTAACTATAGAGTCCCCCCATAACTAGTGCCCTCCTCTCTCCTTCCCTACCCTCCTGAGCTGCAGGGCCGGACTCTGTGCCAGAGACACTGCCACCGTTGCTTCCCCCAGGTAGGCTGTCTCCCCCAACAGCACTCAAGCAGGAGTACTTATTGTCAAGGGGTACAGCCACAGGGGTACTCTCTAGTACCTGACTCTTCCCCTTCCCCCTCCTGACTGTGACCCACTTGCCTGACTCCCGTGGCCCCGGTGTGACCACCTGCCTATAACTCCTTTCTATCACCACCTCATTCTCCCTGACCAGACGCAGGTCAAAATCTTACTTGTTTCAAACAGATCACCTGTTATTCTTCTAAACTCCCAAGAATACAGATCAAACTTTTGCACAACAGGACAGCCCTTTTATCTCAGGAATTATCCTGGTGAATTCCTTCTGGTCTACCTCCAATGCATCTGAGAACATTAAATGCTGCAGATGTATGGGGCTCTCTGCTGTTCAGTATGAGTTCTGATTATTTAGACCAGTGAGGCTGCCCATCCAGCACCAGAGCTTCTAGTAAGTCATCCATATTGAGCTCCAGGATCATTGAGTCATACAACACCAGGAAAGGAACAGGACCTTCTGCCCTCCGAGTGTGCACTGACCATCAAACACCCAATGACTAGGAACAACCTTCTAGCAGTCAGACTTGAAGGGACATTGTGACATAGTATAATGATGTTGAAAGCCACCCACAAGGTGGTATAAATTATTATTTTGTTGGTTTATTATTTGACTTCATATTGTTCCAAATAATTTACAAGATGTAACATTCCAATGAGTGCACACTTAAAGATGTTAAGTGCCAAGAGAAACCACAGTGATTTGGTCATTACTCCATACTTACTGAGCCCTCAATTAGCAAGGATACTCATAGCATACCATTCAGCTCAATGTATCTGAGACCATACTTGACTGCTGCAAGCCAATGAGGGGTGTTTTTCAGTGAAGCAAGTTTGTCACACTGCAGTGCAGTTCATAAATATGGACTAAGTACAACATACCTACCATGCTATGTTGGCACCAGAAGCGTGGCAACACTTGCGAGCAGCCCCCGGAACACTTTACACAAAAGATCATTTCACTGTGTGTTTCAATGTACATGTGACTAATAAAGATATATTCTTTTCTCTTATGTAATTCCTGCAATGGATACATGTGATCTCTGAAGTCAAGTCAGTTTCTTTCGGGTATTCTGCTGTCGCACATTGGCTGCTCCTGAAAGCCTTGAGGGAGAGACCATCTTACACAAACAGGTAAGATAGTGTTAGTTATTAGCAATTGATTGATCAGGATGCCATGAGAATTTTATGAGAACACAACCTCCAAGTAAATTCCAGAAGGGATTTCTCATCAGCGAGTGAGTGTGGACTTTATTGCTTGGAAGTGACTGTACTTCAATGTGTGATCCTACCCACTACAAATCCATCTGAACAATATACCGTGAGCTAAAAAAATGAAAATGTTGGGAATACTCAGCAGGTCAAGCAGCAAAGGCGGAAAGAAAAACACAGACATTTCAGGTCGACGACCTCCATCAGAGCAGAAAGTTATTGTGTTGTGTAATAGTTTCAGCTGTATTGGCCATTATGGTGAATACCCACCATTGCTGTTCGTCAGTAGATCAAAACAGAAATGCTTTAGACTTATGACAGCACCTTCCATTTAGAGCTTCGCCAAAGAAATTGTGCTGCGCTCAGAGTGCTTTAAGTGGGGTGCCATTCATTAGGAAATACAGAGATGTTGTGACACGAATGTCACAAGTTCAATGCATAATGTGTAATAAACTAAACTAATTGCCAATCAATGTAATAAATAGCTTGTCATTATCACATTGAAGTTTGCTGTGCACAAACTGCTTGTATACATCACAACAGTGTCTGTACTTCATAGGCTGTAAAGCAGCTTGGGAGCTCCCAACATAACCAAAGGAACTATATAAAGAGCAACACACAAAAAATGCTGGAGGAACTCAGCAGGACAGGCAGCATCTATGGAGGGAAATGGACAGTCGATATTTCAGAACGAGACCCTTCATCTGGACTGAAAGAGTAGAGGGCAGGTGGTCAGTAAAATAAGGTGGAGGGAAGGGATGGAGCAAGAGCTGGCAAGTGATGGGTAGCTTCAGGTGAGGGAGGTGATATGCAGGTTGGGGGTGGAAGAATGGGAATAGCACCAGAAGCTGGGAGGTGGATGGCCAGATGGAGATACAAAGATAAATTAGCTTTACTTTGTAAACAAAGAAAATGAGACTTCCCATGAGATTGGTGTTTAGTGGTGGGTGAATTGACTGCTTAACATCAATCTGAGCAGATCAGGAATATTTCCACTTACGATGTTCTGCCTGGGTGTGTAAAACCAGTTTTCACCTTTGCCTATTCCTATCAGATACTATCCTAAACGCAGGAGTTAACTGCAACTGGGTTTTATCAGAATGGAAGGACCTAGAACTGCAAATATAAGCAGCACAAAATTAAAAATGAGAATTCAACAAGTTGCTTTGGCATTTGTAAAATATTGTTTCATTCAAGTCAGGTACAGAGCAGGTCTGTTATACATTAATTCTGAATAAACAAGTCTATGTAATTTAGAAGGCAAACATGGTCTTACAAGAAAGAAATCTGCTGAAACTGTAAACCAGCAATATTGAGTATCAATAAAATGTCTGCAATTAAGTTATCATTGGGGAGCTAAAGGGGGAAATCCCACAATGTGTGCAAAAGTGAGTTCACAAAAATACACCACACACATAATACAAATAATAAAAAATGTATTACTAAGTAGCACATTACACTTTTTCATTTTAATTTAGTTGAAACAAAATATTTTTTCTTAAATATACAGATAACCAGATAGCTTAGCAGAAACTCAGTGACTACATTGACATTTTCAATTCTCAATTGCTTAAGATATCTGGTTGTGTAAAGCAAGACTCTTCAACTCAACAACTTTCACAAAATAGGATAACACTGTTCCGTACAGGTACTGGGTGTGTTGTATACATTATATGGCTTACTGTAATTTTGACATAGGTGCATCTGTCTCTGTAACTTTGCGCAACTATTAGAGACTAGAAACAGATTAGCAAGGGATAAATGTACCAAGGATACCTTTTGACCCAAGTTTATAGTGTGTAAAGAGGTTCGGTGTGTGGCCACATTGCTGAGAAGGCAATAGTTTTGATACAGCAGGGGAGAAATACATTTTTGGTTGCCCATGCTAAATGCATATGAACCTTAGCCACCATTTGTACTCATCTCCCAACAGTTGCTTGCATTGACTTCAAAGGCACTGAATGTGCAGGTGAAGAGTACAAACAATCTTAACACTAGCAACTAAAGGTCCTCCCCCATGCATCATTCATGTGAATATTTTTATGTTCCTTGAGGTTTGTTTTGAAGGCACCTGTGTTTTATTTTACAAAATGCTTCATTTAAACAGTTACGTTACTACCGACTTCATTACCAGTAATTTTGTCAAGTAATTATTACGAGATTAGATACTGAAATACTTAATGGTTACAACAATTATGGAAATATTATATGAAATGCATGCTTTCAAATCACCAACAGCATCCAATTGCTTCAAATTCCTTGAAGTTTAGTGATTTTAATGCATTTTTAAACTTGGATTACTTCTAATTCTCAGACTAAACATGCATTAGTATGATTATTTGTATAGTGCAAATGCTTTGAAATACTGTTTTGGGAGACTAAAGAATCTTGTCTGACCTTCATTCAGATTTGTAACAGAGACAACAGAAACAAAAAGGGAAAAAAAACGTGACCAATTTTAGCACTTAAATGTTGAACTTTTCTCCTCTCCACACTAATAGTCAATCACACATCCAATTTCTCAAATTGACTATTCGTGCTGCTGACTAGTATGTGCGATGAAACTGACATCCATTCTGTACATCTTGACCCCAGTGTATTGCAGATTATTATATTAACACATTTCTTTGGCTTTATATTGATGAAATGATTTCATAGACATGTAATGAAAAAAGAAAAAAAATTCAGTGAACAATAATGGTTCTCTAGCCATTATACAGGCATGACTTGAAAAAGTCTATTACAGTATTTCTAATCTAATTTGTATGACAAATTCATGCTATTTTAGTTGGCATGAATGATTTACAACTAAGGAAATCCATAATTTTTCCCTCAAACCTGTACTGACCAGTCAGACCAAAAAACATTTGAATGAGTGACCAGCAGAGTACAAAAATCAAGTATGACTTCTCTTTTAAAACAGAAAACCGTGGAAGCTCTGGATTTCAGAGGTAAAGATAGAGTGAATAAGGGCAACTGAAGTTGACATTAAAACATCTGCTGGTCTGAAAAACTGGACAACAAAGAGTTAACCAACAGACACCCAACTTGGAGTCAGTGGTGTACTGGAAAAACAAAAGAAGCATTTTTACCAATCTTTGTAATATCCCATCGTGCTTCACAATTTTAAGTTCAACTCATTACTAATGAGCAATACATTCAGAACGTAATCTTCATTTGGAGAAACACAACTTACTTGAACGATTTTCAGCCTTTTTCTCACCATGTCATGGGGATAGAGATTTGTCCAAAGTTGCTAGTTCAATGTAATGGCAAATGTATATTGTCCTCTGCTTCCAAAATCTGGTTCCTCTGGGGACTTCAATGGAGCAGCATTTCAGAAGCAGTGTAGTTGAGTGACCAAGGATGAATTTCTACCCCCATGTGCCTATTACATGGTACTCATTGGCTTTCTTCATAAAGTTAAACACAGAGAGTCTTAACCTTTATGTAACAGTTTATATAATAAAGGAAAATATGATTATAATTGTTTGGTGGAAAGCATTGCGACAGAAGCAGTGAAATTGAGTTCTTAGTAGAGCAGTTGAACTTGGCAGACTGCCAACAATCTTACCCAGATGCCAGAATCTCCACTATATAATTGCTAAATAAATGGAAAGGCTAGATCACTACAACTGTCACAAGCCCTGCAAACTACATTCAACATCGAGTTACATTAGATTGGCCTCAAACTCATGTGTTTTTTTATTTTAAAGTTCACAAGTTTGGGCACTCAAGATTTTTCCACTGAAGATTGAAGGACAACAGGCTGCAGATCAAGTGAGGTGATGTGGATGGACAGGAGGGATGCGGAGTGTGGAGAAGGTATTAATGCAAACTTTATTAATATTCCAGAAAAGGGAATTTCAAAACTCTGCAACAGGCAGAACAAACATCTGTATTTGGGAGAAAACATGATTAGAGAATGTAAAGGGGGCTATTTCAGATTTAAGGCTGTGAAGACTAATTTGTCTTGAAACTCAATCTTGGTCATTAGCTCCAAAAGCCCTATAAAGGCCTCATCACAAGTCCGTGAATTTCAGGGACAAAAAACATTGCATTGATGTTACCATCAAGCATTGAACACCACTGACTGCAATGAAATTCAAGTCAATTAAATTGTATAACAGGCAAATAGAATTTTGATTGGTTCTGGTAAAAGTCTCAAAATTCCATTTTAATGATGAACATCTGGAATTTATCATCATTCTTTTGAGGTGTTATCAGACAACTAATTATTGCAAAAGTGATTGGACTAAAGCTTCTTCCATTCCCTGTGAATTTTTCAGTGAATATTGTGCTGAGTGGGCAGAAGTTAAATGGGGGTGGCAAAACCACAAGGCTCAAACATCTTCCTCCATTTTACCACAAGTGTGACCCTGCGCAAATTATGTTAAGAGTGGGGAGATGTGGACTCTGCAGTTATCTCTGCCACCTGTGTTGTTGAAGCACTGGATGCTTAGGACCATGTGTGCTGAAAGACTGGCATGAAAAACCACAGCAAGGCAGGAGTTCCCAAGGGGCAAGAGTCAGAGCCTTCATAAGACAGGTGATGCTTTGATACTTCCTTTCTGAGCTTTGATTGGCAGCTCAGATGTGGTGGTCACTTCTGCCTCAACTTTGGCAGAACCCCTTATCAAACCTGTCTGCTTCATTGCAATATTAACACTTTGAAATTAAAACATTAGAAGTTGTATTTACCATACCCAAGGGTGGTTTGAGAATTATTTTTTTTTGTTTTAATTGCACTGTGATTTTATATTTTATTTAACATCAGATATTAAATAAACACATATTTGCATTAAATCTAGTGTAAATCACACAGGAAACTAGATATATTTCCAAGAAGTGCATGCTCTCGGAGTGGAATCTCAACTGTCAAATCAGGAAACTCCTTTGTTTTTTCATCCATGAATATTAATCTCAGGAGAAAGCAATGAGAAAATCTATTTTGTAGATTTAATTCACTGCTTCAAACATTGAAATGGTCCTGTAAGATTGGACTCTTCTTATCTAGGGGATTATATTTAATTCCGTATTCTCCCTGTATTTTTACAAGCAATAGGGAGACTTGAAATGCCTTTGATATTGCTGTAAAGATTAATTTCATTGGCTATTTGGAGACTCTCCTATCAGGTTACCCCAATGAGCTGATGGCTTTTCGATTCAGTGTGAACAAAAATTTATTGCAAGGATTGTTAAGAACTATACATTTTTTAAACAAAGGCTTTTTTTTGCAGCTACTTTACCCAAATATTGCATGGGGAGATGGCTCACAAGAGATCAGTAGTTACATCTAGGCACCAGAATACAGCAGATATTTCCCTTCTTAGTTCGGGGGGGCATAACCTAACTCAATCTAATATCTTGCATGAGTTCTGTTCAATTTTGTTATAGTGACACATGCTATGGGTCAAGTTGCCATTCTGGCAAATTTGTCCTGACAGTAGATGGAAGAAAGAAATAAGACGACCAAATAGAGAGAGCAAAAAGATCATTTAACTAGAGAAAGAAACCAAGTGAATATCTAAACAAATGATAAATGATATTGCATCCAAAGGTTTGTATTGGTTCTCATAATGATTGCAACATATTTTCAAACTGTCCTTGGCATCCTGTTCTTCCCAATCTCATACATGAACTCTTCAATTTACCTTAAGTGACAACATTTTGGAAGGCTCCATTGATATTAGATGCTTTCTTTTCTGCAGAAGGCAGGCAAGTAGTACATACAACAGAACCGTTAGCAGTCAGGTTAAGACACTGCTTTGACAAACTCTGTACAGGGACCACACTGAAACTGCTTCCTTATCAAGTCTGTAGGCTGTGGACAGTAGCTGAATCAGTGCCAGTAACATTGTGGTTACTGGAGCCAAATGCATGCCACTTTAGCATGTTGTTCCTTGTTAAAAAGAATCAAATAAATTGATTTATTCCTAAACAACTGAAACACTCGTTTCCCACCATTCCCAAACAGACACAGCATGGACTACAGCTCCTCGCTCAGCAGTTCCACTTTCTCTGCGTGCACTGCAACCTCTTTGTTTACCACGACGTTTCCCTTGCCAGCAAGCATCTCCCTCAGTTTGTTGAGCTCGTACTCATGAAGTATCTTCTGCGTTAAATACTTCTCTCGTTTGATTCGATCCTTCACCTCCCCTGGGACATCAGGAATTAAAGCAGCAACGGCAAACTTCACCAGAAAGACGATGTGCTGGATTGGAATGGGAAAAATATCAGTCAGCGTGCTAAGATGAACAGTCCTAAGAAGGGAGAATACTGGGAGGACATGATAGAAGCCAACAGAATAATATGCCATCTGATAGAATAAAAATCAGGGCTTTCTGATTCATACATTGAAATGAGATTCAGGTTTCCTTGGCATTTGTGATTCTGGTCCTGGGAAACAAATTATCAATAAACAGAGTTGGAGCAATAAAACTACAAATGTTGGAAGTCCACATAGTGTAGCGATTAGCATAACGCTATTACAGCGCCAGCAACCCAGGTTCAATTCCGGCCACTGTCTATCAGGAGTTTGTATGTTCTCCCCGTGTCTGCGTGGGTTTCCTCTGGATGCTCCGGTTTCCTCCCACATTCCAAAGATGTAGGGGTTAGGAAGTTGCGGGCATGCTGTGTTGGCGCCATACATGTGACTAACAAAGATATCTTAAAAAACAAAAACAGGGAAAGGTGGAAGCACTCAGTAGGTCAAGCAGCATCAGTGGCGAGGGCAACAGAGTCAATGTTCTGGGTGAAAAACACTTCATCTTAACTGGAGAGCTGAGAAAATAAATGTGTTTTAATTGTAGACATGGGGAGGAGGGATGGATAAAACAGAAGAAATATTTGCAATAGCATGCAACCAATGTCACCAAACAAAGAAAGGGCTGTAATATTGAGAACACCAATCTCAAAAAGATGTGAAGACTGAACAATGAGGTGCTGTTGCTTGAGCTTACATTGAACACAGTTGGAGCCATATAGGAGGAAAAGACAGAGGTCAGAGTTGGGGTGCGACAGAGAATTTAAGGGAAAGGTGACGGGAAGCTCAGAGTCACCACCTCAGGCACAGTAGTGTAGCGATTGGAGTAACACTTTACAGCGCCAGCGACCTGGGTTCAATTCTGGCCGCTGTCTGTAAGGAGTTTGTACGTTCTCCCTGTGTCTGCGTGGGTTTGCTCTGGTCTCCTCCCACATTCCAAAGACGTATGGGTTAGGAAGTTGTGAGCATGCTATGTTGGCGTCAGAAGCGTGGCAACACTTGCGGGCTGCCCCCAGAACACTCTACGCAAAAGATGCATTTCACTGTGCATATCCATGTACAAGTGACTAATAAAGATGTCATCATCATCTTAACTTCCACTTTGACTTCTGTCTCCAGCCTCCTGTGTTGTTCTAACAATACCCACTGTAACCTTAAGGAACAGCGCCCCATCTACCCGTCAGCCTTCACCCAACCTCGCTCCACCTACCAGCTCCTGTCTCACCCCTCCCCTCTTTATACCAGTTGTCTTCCCTCTCTACTCTGTCAACCACCTGCCTCTTTCTCCCAACTCCACCTCTCCCCCTCCAGCTGCCCATCATCCCTCAGTCCACTTATCACCTAGAGAAAGGTTCAGACATATCTCAACCCACAGCCTGCAGTGTTCTTGCTGCCTGGATGGCTCAGTGACAAAGCTACTAGAGCAGCTGACTTGCAGCGCCAGAGATCTGGGGTCAATTCTGACCTAGGGTGCTGTGTGCGAGGAGTTTGCTGATTCTCCCTGTGATCATGCGAGTGTCCTCCAGGTGATCCAGTTTCCTCCCATGGCCCAAAGTTGTGTGACTAATTGGTCATTATAAATTACCTCTTATGCATAGGTGAGTAATAGAATTTGGGGAGGGATCATGAGAATGTGGGGAAAATAAAAAATGGGATTAACGTAGGATTAGTGTAAGTAGATGGCCGATGCAGACTCTGTGGTCTCTATCTGCATGAAACAGATAACGGAGAAGAATGTGGCTTGCCTGGCTTATGGGGGTTGGCTTCCTATAAAATAGAGGCTTTCCATCACACTGTTGCTCGAACTGGGTTCAGTGCTGAGGACTCAACCATTTACAATCTGTATTAATGACTTGGATGATGGAAGCACATCTGCCAAAACTACAAAGATAAGTGAGTTAGCAACTTCTAAGGAGGACACAAGGAACCTGCCAAGGAATATATATAGTTTTAATTGAGTGGGAAAGAAATTAACAAATGAAGCATAATGTTGAAACGCACGAGGTTATCCACTTAGGAAGAAAGAATGAAAAAGCAAATTGTTATTTAAAATTAGAGGCTACAAAATGTTGCAGAACAAACAGGAACTCAGCATCTTACTGCATGAAACACATGTTAGCATGCAGATACAGCAAGTAATTAAGAAGATTGATGGAATGTTGGCTGTTTTTGGGAGGGATAAGGACTACAGAAGTAAGGAAGTTTTGATGCAACTTCATAGGGCACTGGTGAGAGTATTACATACAGTCTTAGTCTTACGGAATGATATATATTTGCAATGGATACAATGCAGAGAAGGTTCGCTTGGTTGACTCCCGGGATACATGAAGGGAGGTTGAGCAAGCTGGGCCTGTCCTCACTGGAGTACAAAAGAACGAGAAGTGATCTAACTGAATTACATAACATTCTGAAGGGTAGTTGCTGAGAGAATATTTTCCCTACTGCAGGGTACCTAGAACTGAGGGGGCACAGTTTCAGAGTAAATGGTTTTCAATTTAATAGGAAGATGAAGAAAATTTCTTCTCATGGAATGTACTTGGAATTCTCTGTCCCAGAGAGCAGCAGAGATGGAGTCATTGAATATAGTCAAGGTGGAGACTGACATGTTTTAAGGGAGTCATGGGGCATGCGGAGAGAATGGGAGAGTGATACTGAGGTGAAGACCGAATCGACCGTGACCTTACTGAATGGTGGAATAGGCCCAAGGGGTTGATTAAGCTTTCTACTCAAGTTTCTTTTTGGACTGTTGGTAGTAGTCAACTGTTTGGTTGGGAACGTCATTCCTTCTGCAAACCATACCTCTGCGGCCCTGTATGAAATATCTCATTGGAATTGTAGTTGTAATGCTTCGACAGTCACCCTCCCCATTCGAGGCAGGTAACCCGGCCGACAGCTCACGTTCATTGTCATTACAATGTAACTGATCCAAATTCCCTTTGACTTAGCTATAATCCCAACACTTCATTGTATTTACCAGACTTGAAATGATACATTTTCCCTTGTCACTTGCACTTCAAAAATAGGAGTTTAAAAGTTCAGATAATACCTCCAAGATGATGATGAATGCCATTTTTGCAGCCAAAATATGCCAGAATTGCATGGTGTGCTGGAATTCAAGCTTATGTCCTGACGGGTAACGATAATCTTTATATCTAAAAATCAAAAAGGAATCAGTGATGACATTTGTGCAAAGTAGCAAATTCAATGGAGATTAAGTTACAAGTAAACTTTGATCTAAACAGCAAAACCAAAGCGAGACTGAGAAAGGTGCTTGGGTTATATGTACCTGTACCTTAGGTACCTTGTTTGGTACTGAGGATGTATGGGAGAGAATGAATGTGGAATCAGCACTAAAGGAGTGTTGCTGTGCCAGACACTTCACAAGAACTCTTGGCCTTCCTGCTACAGTGGGCAGCTTTGCTGGGAGCCCATTTGAGGGTTCAGCCCTCTGTTTTTGATCCTGCAGCAAGAAACAGCTGAAGGTTTCATTGTGACACAAGAAACCTGCAGATGCTGGAAATCTGGAGCAACCCATGACATGTTGGAGAAACTCAGTGGGTCAAGCAGCATCTATGGAAGGAAACAGACAGTAGACATTTCGGGTCGAGCCCCTTCATCAGGACTAGAAAGAAGGGGAGATAGCCAGTATAAAAAAAAGTGGTGGGGGGGGGGAGGGGTTCAGCAAGAGCTGGCAGGTGGGGGAATTGGGAGAGTGGTAATGTTGCAAGAAGCTGGGAGGTGAGAGGTAGAAGAGACAAAGGGCTGAAGAAGATGGAATCTAATAGGAGAGGACAGTGGACCATGGAACAAAAGGAAAGGTGAGGAGGGGAACTGGACAGAGGAATGTGCGGGTGATGGGCACCTCGAGAGGATGGGGGAAGGGGGAAACAAAGGGGTGATGGGGCTGGTGGGATAAGGGAAAACAGAGGGGAATGGTTACCAGAGGTGAGAGAAATCTATGTTCATGCTGTCAGGTTGGAGACCACCAAGGTGGAATACGAGGTGCTGTTCCTCTAGTCTCAACTTGGCAGTGGAGGAGGCCATGGACAGACATGTCAGTGTGGGAATGAGGTGGAATTAAAATGGCTGGCCACCGGGAGATCCTGACTGTTGTGGCAGATGGAATGAAAGTGCTTGACGAAATGGTCCCCCAATCTGCATCGGGTCTCACCGATATAGAGGAGGCCTCACTGGGAGTGCCAGAGGCAATAAATGACACTGACGGATTCACAAGTGAAGGACGACCTCACCTGCAAGGACTGTTCAAGGCCCTGAATGGTGGTGAGGGAGGAGGTGCAGGGGCAGGTGTAACACTCAGTGCGGCTGTGTGGACTGTGTCCCTCAGTGTGGACTGGGCCACTGAGGCAAATATTCAAATGGCCACCAGTGGGTGTGCTGCTGCTAGGCAGTCAAGGGTGAGCATTGCAGTCACTCTGGGCTGAGCTGCGAGATGCGAGACTTTCTCTGCACCTTGGCGGGTGTGAACTGCTGCTGAGGACTGACTGCTTCATGCGTTGTCAGATTCTACGCTAGATTAAATGAAAACTGTCATCTCTCTCTCCCTTCATGTGCCTGCACAGTTCTCCCCGGCCTGGAGATTGCTAACAAGCTCCACAACAGTCATTTACCATTGAGCTCGTTACTGTGGATAAACTTCAAGGCTGAGCATCCGAACCAAGAGGATACAGCAGTTTCATCACATCCAACAGGTGGTTAAGAAGGAGACAGCAGGATCTGGGCAGTTTATCAACATCCGAGACAGAAGAGGTTCTGCAGGTGCTGGAAATCTGGAGCACTGCACATAAAATGCTAGAGGAACTCAGCAGGTCGGGCAGCATCTATGGAGGGAAATGAACAGTCGACGTTTTGGGCTGCGGACACGAGTTCAGTAGGGCAGAAGGAGGCAGAAACAATGGGCCTACCAGGGCAGTTAGGTCTGTGGATCTTGGGCACAGATGCCTGAAATGTTGACTGTTCATTTCCCTCCATAGATGCTGCTTGACCTGCTGAGTTCTTCCAGAATTTTGCATGCATTGCTATCAACACTTGTAGTAGCTCTATCCCTCCAACACTCACTGTGCTGACCAGGGTGTAGTCTTGAGCCCCATACCTCAGCAATGAGTGGGTGCACCATTCGCACCAGCCTGCTGATAACCAGCCCTCACAGGGAACTTCTGCATACTGCCTCAGGTGGTTCACTGTCTGGTGGGAGTGCCATGGAGGCAGGGGATTGCATAGATGAGCAAATATCTTTCTTTAAGATACAGGGTGGTAGGTACCCCTTAGCGTTCTGATTCCAGGACAGAGTGCCACAACTAATGGGTTCTCTGCAGGGTGGTGGGTGCTCTGAAAAACTAACTTTTCAGAGTCTTGTCAATGTAGGTCGTGAAACTTAACTTTCTCAAGACAAGTACAAAGTGGAATATTGGAGCAATGACCCAAGAAATTAATGCGGAGTTTCCTGTCACAGGAATGTCACAGCAGCTGCATCTACATTTAGTGAATCAGTTGAAAAGACATGCACTTAATCCTGTGTAACCAATGCACTTTGCCTGTCAGATGGCTATAATCCAACTGTGAAACCTTACAATATACATTTGCTGGTGTCTGGCGTTCTCTGGTGGACCAGATACACCAAAGCTCTGGCTGCAGGTACTCGAGCACAAGAAGTCAGCAGTCAACGTGGATTTATGAAAGGTAAATCAGTGTAGTTGAGACATGCCTCAGTTAATCCAGAACCTTCAGGTTGACCAGAATCCTACAAAGCAATTCCACCCGGTAAATTACACCAGCACCATTTAAGGTGTCAGAGCTTTAACTCCAGACACACATTAAACTGCCAACATAGAAAATGGAACAGTACAGCACAGAACAGGCCCTTCGGCCCACACAGTAATGCCGACATAGCTAATCTCTTCTACCTACAGAATGCCCATATCCCTCCTTTTTCCTCTCATTCATGTGCCCATCAAAGCCCCCAATGAATTAGCCTCCACCACCCTATCAGGCAACGCATTCCAGGCATCCACAACTCTCCGAGTAAAAAAAAACTCACCCCTGACGTCTCTTCTGAACCTACCCCCTCTCACCTTAAATGCATGTCCTCTGGTATTGGATCGCTCAATAATGGGAAAAAGATATTGCTTGTCCACCCTATGTCCCTCATAATTTTACACACTCTCTCAGCCTTCGCCGCTCCAGAGAAAAGAGCCCAAGTTTGTCCAGCCCCTCCTGATAGCACATGCGAAACGTAAAAAAGAAATCAAAATATCTGACATCATTCTTAAAAAAAAATACATTCTAAATAACATCGATGATCTGTTTACCAAGCAAAAGAAAATATTTCTTCAGTTCTTACCTGCAAGATGGGATTTCAAAGTCATTGTATGATAATGTTAACTGATTGGATTTTAAGACAGAAGTGTTGGCGATTGAAAGACTGTTATTGATGTATCCTTTCATTGGTAGTTCATCGTTTGTAGAATATGCATATTTGTACACCAAACGTGGGATCATATCAGAAGTAAAAGCCACAATGAAAGCCTGAGGATTTGAAAGCAGTCACTCAATAAAGTAGTGGTGTTTTTCTGCATACAGTAAATATATAATAGCACATCTGTAGAGGGTGGGTAGCACGGACATTAAAACTGCCACGTTCAATACTCTGGGCACTAAGCATTCTATCACCCCAAGTGATTTCATGCAACAAGTACAAAATCTAAGAGTATCACACAGTGAATCAAGGGTCTAGTGAGAATGCTGAGCTGAAGGAAGTAGGTAGAAGCAGAAAACAAAATACTCGTGCAGTCGGGGAGCTTGAAAGTTGATAAATCCCAAGCACTTGATTATCTGTGTCATAAGTTTTGAAAGAGGTGGCTTAAGAGATGGTCATTTTCTGAGATTCTAGATTCTGGAATTCTTCCTGTGGATTGCAGGGTCCCAAATGTGACCCCACAGGATGAAGGGAAAACAGGGAACTACCCATCTTCAAATGGTAGGAAAAATGGTAGATGAAAGTTGCATCTTTCATCAGTCTTCAATGAAAGATGTAACAAGTGAACACCTTGAAAAGAATAAGTGGATTGAGCAGTCAACATGGATTTATGAAAGGTACTATACTGGAGTTCCTTGAGGGTGCACATAGTGGAGTAGATGAAACAAGTGGAGGTGACATATTTGGGTTTTCAGGCGGCTTTTGTTAAGGGTCCACACAAAGGATTGGCCAGCAAGGTTACAGCACATGGAGTCAGGGGGTAATTACTGATGTGGATAGAGAATTGATTGTCAGACAGAAAGCCAAGCTTGGAAATAAACCAATTCTTCTTCAGTTGCAGGCCATGACTTGAGGGTACTGCAGTGCTTAGTGCTTGGCCCAGCTATTCATAATCTGTAGCAACGATTTCACTGAGTGGGCCAAATATCACAATTCAAAAGTTGCTAAACAAGGCGTGATTGTGAGCATGGAGGAGGATGTAAAGAGGCCTCAGGGGGATATGGACAGGCTGAGTGAGTGAATGAAAGATGATGAAAGGTTGTACATGTTAATGCTTAAAGGAACCTGGAGGTGGTTGTGCACAAGTCACTGAAGGCCACCAAGCAGGTACAACAGGCGATTAGGAGGATAAATGGTATGTTAGCATTTATAATGAGAGGGTTTGTTTATGGGAGTAAGGAGGTCTTCTTGCAATTGTATGGGGCCTTATCGAGACTGCACCTTGGTATTATGTATAGTTTTGGTCGCCTTATTTAGGAAAGTATGTACTTGGCATCGAGGGGGTGCAGTTAAGATTCACTGGACTGATTACATGGGTAATGAGTGCGAGGGGAGATCAAGTAGATAGATAGGGACTACATTCTCTAGCTTCAAAGAATGAGAGGAGAGTTCATTGAAACCTACCAAAAGGTTAAGGTGATGATAGTTCAGATGGAGGGAGGACGTTTCCCCCGGCTGTGGAGTCTAGGACCAGGAGCCCATAGGGTAGTGAACCTTTAGAATTCTCAAGCCTGGGGGGCCATGGAGGTTCAGACATCGAGTTCATTCAAAGCAGAGCAATAGTTTCTGACTGTTAAGGGAATCGAGAGATATGGGGATGGTGCTGGAAACTGGCTGCAAGGTAGAAGATCAGCTATGACTTTAGTGAATGGCAGAGCAGGCTCTAAGGGCCAAAAAGGTCTTCCATTGCCCTGATTTCTTCTCAAAAGAAAAATCAGTATCTAAACAAACTTCTGAAAGAAGAAAGACGTTGATATCTATGCTTGTTCCTGTGTCTAGTCATGGATACACATTGGTCTTGTGCAATGCTTTGTCCTCAAGAGGATTTTAAGAGGACTGTCCAATTCTCTTGGTTGACTCAAGAGGTTTCTCCCAGATCATCAGACTGATTGCTAGGAGATCAGACGACTGGAGGGGGGGGGGGGGGTAGGTTGTTGGTGCATACGTGTTGCGCAACACGTCATTGGAGTGGGGATTGGGTGGGAAATTGGAGCTGAGGTAGAGGATTAGCCACGAATTCAAAGCAGCCTTGAATGGGTGCACTGTCCTAGTGATAAAATTACAGGATTGACATCCAGGGGTCAGGATTGTTGAAAAAAAAGAACACGTTCAAATCTCATTAGGGAATTTAAATTCAAGTTATTCAATTAAATCTTGAATGAAAAGCTAATACGAGAAATGATCACAATGAAACAAATACTATAAAATCCCTTCTGGTTCATCAATCTCTACAGGGAAGGAAATCTGCTATCATTACTGTATTTGTCACTTCAAACCCAACAGTGTGGTTGGCTCTCAACTCTAATCTGAAATGGCCTATAAAGCTAGTCAGCTTGGTTTGAAAAAGGGAAGGGCAGGAAGTGCTGGCCTAGTCGCCGCCATCCACGTCCATGAACAAATAAGGAAAATTTCTTATGTCTGTACTTAACGACCTTCTACAGAGTGCAAATCAAGCCAAGTCCTGCATTAACATGGACTGTACAGCTCCTCTGGACAGCATCGGTCTGGTATTATGTACAGCACAAAGTAATTTCCAGGAACTCACCATTCATTGAACGTTGACATCACATTTAGTTGGTCATCGGTTAGAACAGAAATCGGCCCTTCAGCCTCCCAAGACTTGCCAATCATCAGGGACCATTTATACTTATCCCACTTTTCTCATTCATCCCACATTCCCATCAAATTCCAGATTCTATCATAACCACCGCCCTTACGTACACACTAGGGACAATTTACAGCAGCTGATTCACCTACCAACTCACAGGAGAAAACCAGAGTATCCAGAGGAAACCCATGCAGTTACAGGGAGAACTGGCAAACTCCACACATACAGCACAGGTGGTTAGGATTGAATCCGGATCACTGGAGTTGAGAGGCACAACTCCTTGAACTGTACCACCGTGGTCTGGATTATGAGTGGAACTTTGAAGACCGCCCTGCCAGGTTTATTACGCATTAAACATCTTGGTACCACAGACTCTGTGGGAAGCGAAACACTTACATTCGTAACGACAGAGAAAATAGCCACACCATTCAGTATCTGCTGCCATATTCCTATACTGTGAGCCTTTGCTGCCATCGGCCTCCGGAACTGTGTGATAAACTTCCAAGCATCCACACGGATCTCTATGATGTTGTTCAGCAGAGCAAGGACAGGAGCCAGGGGAAAGGAGGCCACAAAAAGAGTAACAAAACCAAACTGGATAACTGCAAGACAAGCACCAGATGACAGACGTAACCAAACGTGATCTTTTTTGTTTTCAATGTCCATAAAGCATCTGAACATCAATTCCATCTGAACATCAGCCATCATTGGTCTTTCACCACTCAAAGGCAGTGGCTGACAGATTTTCAGTCCGAGGACGGGGCCACAGAAACATTTCCTTTACTCGCTGGAAAAAAATTTAGAAAGCCCACACATCTGAGGAAAGTCTTCAAAGATTTTACACATTGACTTTTATAAAATTGGAACCAACAAAATGGCTGCCCAACACAAATAAAATCACATCACAGACACATGTGGATATTTACTGAGAAACTGCAATTCAAAAATAGAGTTCTTCCCCACACACCGCAGTGAAATTTGACTGGGCAGTTTCCGTGGCGAATCATCCTTGCATCCTGACATGATTTCGATGTCAGGGAGCACAGAATGGCATTACTGCTCGTACAACTCTCCTTTTGGAGCATTGAAGGAACTTGGAGCATTGTTGGAAACCCTGGGAAAACATGATCTTCCCAATGTCAGAGGAAGCTGAGAGCAGCATGGACCAGGGAAGAAGTGCTGTATCACTGAAAAGAACTGTGGGGTTTCTGTATTAAACCACTCGTGCACAGAAATGCTGTTAATGTCATGGCACAGAGACAGCAAATGGTAATAGTTTTGTTAGGATTACAACTGGAAGTTCGTGGCTATTATTTCTTCTTTATATCAATCCAACATCCCCTTTTCATTTTCGGTGTTAATGATTAAATGTTTTTCTTTCCTTAAAACTTCTTTTCCTCTAACTTTATCACTCCTTAATTGTGAGGAAGAAAGGGTTTGGGGTGTCATTGATTTGTGGCTTCCCTTACTGAACTTACAAGGGCAAGGTTTCAAAGCTCTTATATTGAATATCCCAGATACATTTGAAAAGGAGTCTGCAATAGTTTTGGGTTTACAATTAATTTTATGCTCAATGTACACAATATAAAGAAGGGAACAAAGTAAAATTTAACAGAGTAAATAGTAATATTTCAGATCCACTAATTTAAAAATTATCCAGCTTAAAATTTAGAGAAGAGGGTTTATGGAGCAGTTGCTTTAACTTATGGGTAGCTGCAACTTATCAAACGATAAATTGCCACCTGCAAATCAAGATCCTGATTGTCTGTGCAATAAATTTCCTGCTCAACATTTATCAGGAGATGCAGCAAATAGATGACAAGCTCTCAATGGAAGGAAGGAATCAATAACCTGTCACACAACAGCACTGGCAATAGATTCAGGCTGATTTCCACCTGCAGACTCAAGCTGGTATCCCAAGAACAGCAAATCACACAGCTCAAGTCTCTGCCAGTTCCTAGTACAACAACCCCACCAGTCCCAGTTTCCCACTTTATCCCCATCGACTTCCTCAAGTATATGTTAATTCTCTCTTCAAAGCCTCGATTGATTCTCTTTCTACCATCTTTATTAGTCATTGAGTTCCAGGTCATAACTGCACTCAGTGAGAGAGAGTTTTTCTTCACATCCCCCTTGTGTCTTTTGCCCTAAAATTCAAATTCATACCCCTTTGAATATTGTTGAAATCATGAGAAATTGGATGTTGGAACCAGCAAAAAAACTACCTGTTAGCAGTTTTGATTCTGCACTTAAATCACTGGAGTTCTGTGAGATGTATCAGCAGCTCAAACACCACAGGCATCTCTCCTGTCCTCAATAAAGATGATGTTGACAAGTTACTTCACTCACCCATTTCCAGATATTCATAGAAAAGGCCAAGTTGGCCCATGTCCTGCAAGTCGTGGTCCTGCTCCCAGCGGGAGTACAGTCTCTCTGGATGGTGCCTGGCATTTCGACTCACCCACCAGTTTTTTATCCAGCTGTAGAAAGAGCATACAAGAAGTGAAGAGCCATCCCTCGTGTTGAAAGCTTAGCTGATCCTGCAGAGCAGACAACACTCTTGTTTTACAGAGGCATCCAAATGCCACTAGCTGGTTTATCTCTGAAAGTCCTTGCAAAATGATGAAACAGCTCTATCTTAAAAATAGATAGCCTAAAGAAATCTGATTGAATCCCTGAACATTGCATACTAGCACTATCATGAGCTTGGTTTTAAGCTTGCTTATTAATTCTTAAAATAATGAAAAGGGTCCTGCATTCAGCATGCCATCGAACTTAAAATATTAATTTTCCTCTTTTCCACAGTGCATTTGAGAGAATCTGCAGACACACGTCTGAACTGCGTAAATGTAGGTAGGAATGTACTGGATGTTGGGAGATTCCAATTATCCCAGGAGCAGCGAGCCTTTAGAATAAGTTCCCAGCTTGAGTTGCCTTCCTTCAGGAAGGAGCTGCTTTAATCCTGATGCAGGGTTCGACCCAAAATGTCGACAAGTCCTCCCCCCCACTGAGGCTGCTTGACCAGCTGAGTTCCTCCAGCAGATTGTTTGTTGCTCCAGCTTCCAGAATTTGCAGTCTCTCGTATCTCTGCTTTAATCCTTAGTTGTGGAAGATAACAGTTGGCCCACGTGAGCCCCTGGACTGGGCTTGAACATCCAAAGGGAAATCAGAGAAATATCCCCACCTTTATTGGGCTAGGACTTAATTTATTGCTTCTTCCAATAGGCTGCAGGGCAGAACGAGATGAGGTTGGGGGATGAAAGGGGTGCATTTATACACATTGCTTTGGCCACTGATGTGATGGGGCAGCATCACATTTTCCTGCCCATTTATTTAGCCTGTGGAATAGGATTCCCCAGGCTACTTCCTGGGATATAATTCCATTCCTTAGTGAACCTCAAATAAACTTAGGGAAGAGAGAGCTAGGATGCTAGGTCAATGAGGAGTAATTGAACCTGGAAAAAATTGGTTAATTTTTAACTTTTTAAAATATGCTTCCAAATGCAAGGATCCTTAAAATAATGAAAGAGACCTGCATTCAGCAAACACCAGGCCAAGGAAGGAGCAGAGATGAGGGACAAAGAGGAGGAGGGAAAGGGAAATCAAACACTGGAACCAAGCAACGTGGGGTGCCAGGATTCAGAATGTTAAATATTCCCCCAAATTTTTAGGAGTTAAAATTCTCCAAATTGCAACATTTTTCTCTTCATAAACTCTAACACTGATATACCCAAAGTTAGTTTAATAGCATTACTATGAGACATAGAAACATAAATTATAGAGATAGGTTCAGTTGCCTTCTAATACTCTTGCTACACTATGAAGATCTTAGAACTTTACAGATCTAAGAGCAGGATAAAATGTCAACACAACATTGTGGGCTGAAGGGCCTGCACTGTGCTGTAATGTTCTATGTTCTAATGTTCTAAACAGTAGCAGCAATTGAGAAATCAACTTACGGCAAAAATGACTCCTGGATGTTGCCCCAGATTTGTTTGCCAGCCATGATGATGGTAAGCTGAGTGGTCAGTTCAATCAGGCAGCCACCGGGGTCGCACTGTCAGAAGTGGCCAAAGGGAATAAAGATGAAATTAAATGCTTGGCTATCTTACCCTGCAGACAATCAAAGATAATTTTCAAATGCTTGTTCTTCTGTATCAATGGAAACAGTGAATCACAGAAGTAAACTGAAGGGGCTGTTGTAATGGTTTAATGTGATCTCTCAGTTACTCTTGGGATATCAAAATAGCCTTTAAAAAAAATCATACAAAAGATCAAGGTTCCAGAAACACTGTGGGTCATTTTGTCCGTGTGACAACAAACCAGATGAAAGCGAGTGTTCGGCCATAATACATGTATTCTGTTTTTGTTTTGCATTGATATCAATGGAAATCAAGACTGAGGAGGGATCCACAATGGAAATCTAAGTGGAGAGAGATACAAAGGGTACCATTTTACACCATTGTATCCCCATTTGTCACTGCGGTCAAGCACCGAAAGTGGGTTGAAGTTTGTGTAATAGCAAATTCAAACACCTGAGGGCGCAATTGGCCTAATACAGCACAGCTTAAATTCCATCTCCACTCCCAACACTAAAAACGAATCTTCAATAATGGACTAACAGGAACCAAAGATTCTGAGCAACCAGGTATAAAACAGTTGAATCTTAACAACTTTCCTTATTTAGATGCATAATTTAAAACCAAATGTCTTAACAAAAAAAGCCATTTTTGTTCAAGAGACATGCATGGTTCATCTGATGCACTTCCCTGTAGCTGTGACACTTTACTTCTGTACCCTGTTCTTACCCTGTACTACCTCAATGCATTGTAATGAATTGATCTGTACAAACAGTATGCAAGACAAGTTTCTCATTGTACCTCAGTACAAGTGACAGTAATAAACCAATACCAATCATTTCACACAACTGATTTTGCCACTCATTGGAGAATGAAGTCATGTCTCCTTGACCTTTTGTACCTGACAGAGGTCTTCAAACTTACCATCCTTGATTTCAAGTCCCTCTTGCTCGTGCCCTTTCCTACTTCTGCAACCTCAGAAGCCTACAATGCTCTTATTCTGGTCTCTTGCTCATAGCCAGTTTAAATCCATCCACTAACGCGAGCCATGCCTTGGAAATTCCCTCTCTTCAACTCATCTTTTCTCCCTCTCCTTTTAAGATGAAGTCTACTTTTTGGACCAAGCCTTCAGTCGTCTGCCTTTCTACATCCTTAAGGATCTAATTTTGTTTGGTAACATTCCTGTGAAAGGCTTCAGTACATTTCGCAAAAGCAACTTATTGCCTGCCCGAGGATCCTACCTCTTCATTCCTCCATGACCCAAACAGATAGTTGTATCCTCCAGGGTGGCCAATAAACTTGCCCTTGAAGAAGGCAACATAGAAACAGGAGGAGTAGTAGTTAGCAAACTGGAAGAGGAACATTTTCATGGTCAGTCGGTTCTCGTATTCAAAGTGAGTTTTGGGAATCTCTGGTGAATCAAAAACAAAATTAAACAGTGTGGTTAATACAGAGGAGCTGTGACATCACCTCAGTGAGTTTACAGATATGGCAGCAGCAGTTTTAATGATCACCCCACTAATCAGGGGAAAACCTTGCCCAGTACCAGCACACATGGGGAAAATTGCAAGCGAGCCTCTCTCCAACCCCATGATTTGGAGTATGAGGGGCATAGATAGGGTGGATAAGCAATATCTTTTCCCCATTGAGTGATCCAATGCCAGAGGACATGCAGTTAAGGTGAGAGGGGGTAGGTTCAGAACAGACGTGAGGGGTACATTTTTTTTACTGAGAGAGTGCTAGATGCCTGGAATGCGTTGCCTGATAGGGTGGTGGAGGCTAATTCATTGGGGACCTTTAAGAGGGGCTTGGATGGGCACATGAATGAGGGGAAAATGGAGGGATGTGGGCATTCTGTCGGTAGCTATTTCAGCACAACATTGTGGGCCAAAGGGCCTATTCTGTGCTGTACTGTACTGTTCTACGTTCTATTAACAATTGTTCTTCAAATGCAGATTCCTCATTCTTTATGCCAAAGCATTTGTGTTACAGGTCTTTTCCCAGCATTCAGCTCCAATAGGATTAAAAGTACTGCAAGGCAGTACTTCAAGTGCAACATGTAACATCATCATTTCTATCCCAATGTGTGTTTTATGCAGAATTATTATATATATTTCCACTGTGTCACTGTACTTCTTTGGGGGACAGGTTGCATGAACCATCTTTACCCTCATTTAAATGTCCATATTTTCTTTCAAATTTCAAAACAGAGATGCTATATTTAGATTATTAATTACCTGGTGACCACAACATATCATTTTGTAATTATATGGGCAAAAAAAAATGCTCCCCTATTAGCAGGATTTGATTATGGAAAAAAAATCATCACTGCAATAGTTAGAGAAGAGTTCTACACTGGCATAGGAATTGCCCTCCAAAAGATTTAGAGTTTGTAGAAAGTGGACTGTTGTCAGCACTGTTGTCTTACTGCAGACAGACACTGGCAAACAAAGGATGTATTTACACGTTGGTGGTCTTTAAATTTAGAATAGTGTAGTGAACAGAGCCCAGTAAACTGCCTTCCCTTCTAGAATTTGAGTGTTTCACGATTAATGGGATTGAACAAAAGCACACTTCCCTTGGAGGGGACTGCATCAGTCAGGTTTGGCGAGTTTCACTTCTGGTCACACTGGTACTGGCAGATGGTACATAGCTGTCAAAACTGGCACTAAATTCAGATCACTAAACTCACAAAAATGATTGATGTGTACACACAGTTGAGAAAGCTTTTGCACATGTGTCTTTGACACACTCCCTCTAGTTATATTACAGCAATCAATGCATGCCAAAAAGGTTACAGAGGATTTCCACACAGGTATTCATAACTGGCATCACACACACCATGATTCAACTGCTTCGACTGCCCCAGAAACCTAAACTGGTTCCCTGTTAAAACCAATACATAAAACAATACAGCACAGGAACTGGCCCTCTGGGCCCACATTGTCTTTGCCAACCATGATGCCAATCAAAACTAATCCCATCTTCCTGCATGTGGTCCATAACCCTCCATCCCTGCCCGTTCAAGTACTTGTCTGAATGCTTCTTAAACATTGCTATTGTATCTGCTTCCACCAATTCCCCTGACAGCGTGTTCCAGGTACCTACCACTCTATATGTAAAAAAATACATACAAGTCTCCTTTTAATTTTCCCCCCCTCACCTTAAAACTATGCCCTCTAATATTTGACATTTCCACCCTATCCACCAAGTCTCTATCTACCCTACTTATGCCTCTCAATTTTATATACTTCTATCAGAATCTCCCCTCAGCTTTCGTCGCTCCGGAGAAAACAATCCAAGTTTGTCCAACTTCTCCTCATAGCTAATACTCTCTAATCCAGACAACATACTGGTGAACCTCTTTTGTACCCTCTCCAAAGCCTCCACATCCTTCCTGTCATGCAGCTACCAGAACTGGACACAATACTCCAAATAAGGTCTAATTAAGAAGTTTCATACAGACATGCAAATATTTCTAATGACTTAACTTGGAATAAGTCTCTCATTGCTGTCAGTTTAGCAATTGAAGGATTAGGTCCTCATCCTATCTTCATTCATATAAAGAGGAGCTCTGACCAACACTGCCAATTAATCAATAATGGAAGATACAGTACTGAATGACATGTGGGTTTATTATTCTGGACTACAAACCCAAAAGCCTGAATTAAATCATAGTGTGCAAATTCAAATCTGGAAGCTATTTTGAGAATTTGAATCACTTTAAAATATCTGCTATCTGACCACTGTTGTAAAAGTCCATTTGGTTGCGTGATGTCCACATGGGAAGGAAGCAAGGTCTTTCCTCAGTCTGAATCCATGCGCATAGCACTGTGTTCAGCTTTGGTCACACGCTATCAGAAAGGTGCCATTAAGTTGGAAAAGTTGCAGAGAAAATTTATGAGGATGTTGCCAGGACTAGAGGGCCTGAGTTATAGGGAGAGGTTGGGCAGGCTAGGACTTTATTCTTTGGAGTGTAGGAGACTGTGGGTAATCTTATAGAGGTGTAGAAAACCATGAGGGGCATAGATAGGGTGAATGTACAGTCTTTTTCCCAGGACTGGGGAATCAAGAACTAGAAAGCATAGGTTTAAGGTGAGAGGGGAAAGATTAAGTAGGAACCCAAGGGGCAACTTTTTCCAACAGGGTGTTGGGGATATGGAACAAACTGCCAGATGAAGTGGTTGGGGCAGGCACAATAACAACATTTAAAAGGCATTTGAACAGGTACGTGGATAGAAGGGGTTTCAAGGGATATGGGTCAAATGTGGAAGACTGGGACAAACTTAGAGGGACATCTTGGTCAGCATGGACAAGTGGGCTGAAGGGTCTGTTTCTGTTCTGTATGATTCTAGAGTGCCCAGCAAGTTTTTCAGTTCAGTGAAGGGGCTGTAGGTCAGGGAGGGGGAGGCTCAGTCAGAGCAGGGGGAAGGAAGGGAGAGACCTGGTGTGGGGTGTAGGGAGGGAGAAAAAAAGTTTTTCAGTTGTACTAAAGTTGGACTATGAATGCCTTCAAGTGAGTTAGGGCAAAAAGAGAGATCCTTTTACCCCAAAGTACTTTAAAATTTGAAAGCTTCAGACTTCAGAGTCTTGCATAAATTTTTCAGTAAAGCAGTCTTCTGGAGAAGGGTGGGGAACAAACTTTACCAAGGTCGGTGATCCAGATTGCCACCTTCTCATAGAAGTAGTTCAGGATCATGATGATGATGAAGTTCAGCACGGAGGCGGTGACGCTCGTAGCCATCTGCGGTGTAAACAACGTGCCGATGTACTTCACCTCCTTCATGTTCACAGTGATCTTGGCAAAGGAGGCATACATCGAGAGGCGGTATACGATGACTGCAATAATGCAGATCAGGATTAAAAAGATCTAAGCAAAAAGGTGGAGAAAGAAAATGAAATTTAACTCGCTTTATACAAAAACATGGAATCCCTTCTCAGTGCAGTCTCCTACTGCACTGATGGCAAACTTAGTGCACAGTCCAATACCAAATTATAGCAGGATCAGAACATGGTGGGTTCAAGACCAAGTAGCTGGGGCCCACAATTGGTTTTGCTGAGTGCCTGCATTCTCATCTCTTAAATGATGAATATCCATTGTAAAAGTATTCATAATGTGTGTTATAGTGGATGAAACACCATATCAAACAGATCATCTCAAAACCTTTCAAAAAAAAAAGCTGCAGGTAAAACAAATGTTCTTTTAGTTATGGTGTTTATATATAACGTAATGATACTAAATGGTTGCAAGGAATACTGAATCAGATGAAATTTGGTGAAGGAGCAAAATTTGATGTGATCATTGGTGTGAAAAGGGTAGTGTAGCAGTTACAGCGCCAGCAACCTGGGTTCAATTCCAGCCATTGTCTGTAAGGAGTTTGCACGTTCTCCTGTGTCTGTGTGGGTTTCCTCTAGGTGCTCGGGTTTCCTCTGGGTGCTCAGATTTCCTCCCACATTCCAAAGATGTATGGGTTGGGAAGTTATGGGCATGCTAAGTTGGTGCCGGAAGTGTGGCGACGTTTGCGGGCTGCCCCCAGAACACTCTACGCAAAAGATGTATTTCACTGTGTGTTTTGATGTACGTGACTAATAAAAGATGTCTTACCTAAAATGGCATCAGCTATCTGTTAGCAACACTTCGATAAACACAGGCCTTCATCTGAAAATAATCAGGCACATCCTACAGTGGAGGAACATCCAATGCCACTTCTCATGTCCCTGCCCACGTCCAACTTCAACACCACAACTTATGATTTAATACTGATGTGTTTTATCAAGAGAGGAAAATGTGCCAAGACCCATTGGGATGCAAGTCGTTAGTGAGGAATTATCAAAATGGGTGGTAACTAAACTGACATCATCCTTTTGTTCTTAATCTACTTAAAACCAGGGTTTGGCTTTGAGGAATTTTAAAAAGATGCTTACCCAAAACAGGACTGTAACCCCCGATAGAAAGGAACGAAGTGCTTGATTTGATATTGGGATGTAAGGCTCAAGTTCCTGAAATTGATGAGCATATGTTAGAACAGTGCAAAAACAGAGTATTTATTCTCAAGCGTCATAATGCTACACAGGATTTTAAGGCTGTTCAAAAAAACCAATGTCTTCAAAATTATAGTCTCGGTGAATGAGTAAATACCGTACATTATCAGATTGGATAACTGCTGATAAAATTCATACTAAAGATTCCTAGTAATTTGAGGAATTCCTGGCAGAATCCAGGAAAATTCCTCTGATCCAGTATTTGCTTAGGCACAGCCAGTTTTTGATAAATACATAAATTTCACTACCCAAAGAAGACATTATGCTTCTCCAATAAAAATTACTACTTAAAAGACCCACAATGTGAATACATTTACTGCTTCTCCGGCCAATATAAATTAAAAATGTAAATCCAAAGCAAAAACTGAGTTAGGCTTGGTAGCAGCAAAATGTGGGTGGAATTAAGGGAATTTCTCTGATGGTAAAGACAGGTGGTAGGTGGGATCAGGTTAAGCTACTATGGCTATGTAATTTGTTACTGATGTGGTTCTGACATACTGGGTCATGCCCCACAAGCCAGACTATTTAACAAGAGGAAAAGAGAGAAGGTGGCAGGTAGAAGTTGTCCTCCTATAGATGGGAGAAACAGCATGTTATCTAAAGTTAGAGAATCTGATATCAAATCCGGAGAGCTGAAGATGAAGTGTTGTTCCTAAAGCTTGCATTCTGCCTCGTTGTAGCAGTGTGGATGTCACAGACAGAGACTGGGATGGTGAACTAAAGTTCCAGTTTCCAGAGGGGAAAAATGGCATGTGAGCAAGACTAATTTCAGGCAAGGTACATTTATTTTAATTGATTGAGTTATAGAATTAGCTCAATTTAAATCAAGTATTTATAGTGTTCAAGTGTTTCTCAGTTATTTATTTTCTAAAAAAAATAAAGTTTTTGGATGATCATGTCAGAAATATTCAAAATGTTTGATAGTTTTGACAGTCAATGAGCCAGAGAGCATTTCTGTTAGTAGAGCTTGCCATTACAGAGCATGCCCAGACCACGCCAATCATATTAAAGCTGGCTCTGTGCAGGCAACTGTCACTGAGCAGAGGGTATCAAGAGGATGGGGAAATAGTAAGTGTTGAGACTCCAGCCAGGAAATTACATGGCACCTCTCTTGGAATGAGTGGGGAGATTTGGAGTGGCCTTTGTGGTATGGAAGCAGCTGATGTAAATGTGCAACAGGGCGAATGTTTCAAACTGCTCAAGTTACAGTGAGCCAAGTGGGCAATACTTTCACTTCTGGTCCCTGTAACTTCCACCATACTTAACCTTTGAGGTGCTGTGTTCAAAAACAAAGAAGTGCACAGAGCTTCGGGATCAGACATCAACAACTCGGAAAAGAATGTGGGGGTTTGTCTCACAACCATCGTGATATTTCTCTTAAGATCTTTTCTATTCATTCACTAGGTTTTGTTCACCATCGAGCCTGATCGAGTTCCAATGTGGGACGAAGTTTACCATCTGTACATTGCAACACGCAGGTTGGATGTGCACTGGAGGTTCGATGTCAGAGCATCTGATCACTTGGCTTTGCCAATGAACTCAGAGTCCAGCAGCAGCTCCAGAATGTACTCAAAGGGGCTAGAGGCCTTCGGCTTAACATCAGCAAAGTTCAGGTCAAGTTTTTTTTAAAAATTATTTCACTTTATATTTATTCAAGTCCTTAATTAAATTGTTTGTAAACTATTTAAACCCATTTAAACTTTTGTTTCTACAAAAAAAAAATCACTTTGAATATCAAATGCCTTTGACCACAGCAAGTTGTCAGAGAGATCAGGGCCATACTGAGCAGCAGAGGGGAGGCCTTCATTACAATGGGACCACTGTGTCCTGCCGTAAATAAGTGCAGGGTTCGGATGAATGTGTGGATAGAGGCGGACGAGGGCAGAAGGCGAGTTAGATCGAGCACAATCCTGTTTAACGTGAACTCGGATCATACTCCAATACCTTGTATTTCAGTTTGTTCCTTGCATCAAAATATTAACTGCTGAACTCATCAGCAGATACAAGTTAAGGCAAATAACACTTATTGATCTTTAGGCTTTATCTTTATATGAATATGTCAAACTTAAAATGAAATGGTTTATCTTACAGAAAACCATTACAACTTCAACATGTGATTTATCCCTACCCAATCCTTCTCCCTTACTGCTCCTTTACTACTGGGAAAAGAAAGATCAAAGACAATCAACGGCCTGGTGAATTGTTTGTTACAAGTCATCTTCAGCTTTATTAAAAGGAATACTAATCTGTGTCACATTGGAGGATATTGAAGCAATGCCAGTTACAATATGTGATGCAGTCACATTCCTTCCACAATGCCTATGCAGCTAAAGTTAGAAACTAAGGAAACACCTCGTTTAAGAGCGAAGGTAGTTCAGCGTTTCACTCAAGTATTACAGAGAACGGGTCAGGCTGGGAATAACATACCTCAAAGATCAAATGAAGTTAGTAATTTTCATTTGGACCTTTCCAATTTTTTTTTGTCAAATCGTAGAAAAATGCATTTGCAGTACAAAAGGAGGCCATTCAGCCATCATGTACATGCTAGCTGAAAAGGAGCTCACTAGGTTAACAAGTGATAGACAATTTAAGAAGTTAATTACTTTCAAAGAAACGCTACTGACAAGCTATTCTAGCAGCAGTCAGATGGAATACCGTTTCACCAGATGGAAAACAGCCCATTCAGGTGCTCTCAACGTGTGGTCAGGACACCCATCAACTGCTGTAGAGATGAGGTTGAAAGAGGTGCAGGTGTATCTCTGCCTCATCCATCAGGAGTTAATGCACATTACTATCAATGCATCGGAATCGAGCATTGTGGCAGTTTGATTTCCCAACCATCAACTCTACTTCATGCAGGGAGGCGACACAGTGGCACATCTAGTAGAGCTGCTGCCTCGCAGCTCTGATGATCTGACTTCAATCCTGACCGCCGGTGCTGTCTGTGTGGAGTTTGCATGGTTTCCTTATAACTGCATGGGCTTCCCCAAGATACTTCAGATTTGTCCCACAGGTTAGGTTAACTGCCCCTAGTATGCATGTGGGAGGTAGAATCAGGGGGGCATTCATGGGGGAAAATAAAGTGGTAGTGGTATAAAGTGGGTGCTTGATGATCAGCATGGAGATGGTAGGTCAAAGTGTCTGGGTGGGGTGGATTAGGAAATCTCCCAAGGAAGCAGAAGTTTAGGCCACACCTGAGTAACCGGGTTTCTCTTGCGGTGCGTACACTTTGCCTCGTACTCAGGACGGATCTGGAGCTGTTGCTGTTCTTCTTCAAAGTCTACCAGGTCCCACTCATATTCCAGCTTGGCCTGTCGCCGCTTCCACAGCTCCAGAAAGAGAGTCACTGCCCAAAACACAAACAGAAAAAGCACATATTATTTAACCCTGCCAGGCTTTTATCCTTGCTTCAAGATTAACTTTTGAAGCTCATATCTTCACAAGAAATTCCAGAAGAGTCAAAGATGTCAGACTCATTCTCCATGGATGTCATTAAAACAAAGGCAACTTTATATCTTCCAACCAAACAAACAGGACACTCACCCCAGATTCCCATAAAAACTGCAAAAAACAAGGTAGCCGCATTGTCAAACAAGTGGGAATTCTGCAAACATAAGAGAGAATGATCTAAATTAACAAACAATGTCAATCTTTCAAATTTAGTATAATATTGAGTGGGTTACAGTATCAGTTTTATAGAAATGGAAAATCTCTTATTGGTGGCCTTTTTAAAATTAGTTGTTTTTAACCTCCAATAAAGCCTTCTATTTCAATTATGCATGAATGTACTAGCGTGCTATTTCTAATTTAACCTGTTTTTGCATCACTGAAACACAATAAATGCTCTGTCTGCATGAAATTATTTCCTCAGGTGTGAAGTTTTGTAAATACAGTTGTACAATAGCTTCTAAAGCTTATTGTAATTAACTCTGACAAACATCTGCTGGCACTGTTAAAGAACAGCCTATAAGTCCCGAACATCATACATCTATACAAATAGCACATCATAATACTTCTGTCTCAACAAACCATTGAACGCACCACTGAAATAACTACCTTGGACACTTCTGTCCCTCTGGCTTTGTTCTTTCACCACATGGTGAAGCACCAGGCTTAAACCACATGTTTCCCAAGGGCTTAGGTTGAGTCTACCTGCTCTCCTAAAAGTCATTTTCCAATAGAAATAATTAGCACCTTAATTTTCAGTAGAGGATTTAATAACAGCAAAAAAAAACATCTGAGACCAGAAGTTCCCAATCAATACCCATGGGATACATGAAACTGTGTGGAGGGTCCACTTGAGAAAATGTCCTGCAGCAGATTTGTACAACCATGGATATTTACAGAAGGGGATAAGTGATAGGCAGAGGAAAGATTGGTGGGAGAGTGCAGTGGAGAAGGGATGGCAATGGGGCGATAGGGGGAGGGGAAGTCAAAAGATGGTCAGGTGGGTGATAATTGGCATTTTAGGAGACAAATTGCAAAACATGCTGAGAGAGGTTTGCGGGCAGCTGATAAACCCAGAAAAGATGTGCAAAATATTTCAGGAACCTCTGGATCTTTACTTTTCATAGACAACTATTTGTAACCAACAGGAAACCAGCTTCAAGAATCTGTAACAAATGTGGAAAGGAAAGCATGCAAACTTCAAGGCAAAACCGAGTTCACCCCAAGTTAATGGACAAATTTGCAACAAGTGTGCAACCCATATCCTTTTGGAGTTTTGCAAGTCTCACCTTCAATTTCCATTGGAGATGGTTTCAATAAATTTGAAATGTTAATATTACCCTGTACTACCTCAATGCAATTGATCTGTACGAACGGTACACAAGACAGGATTTTCACTGTACCTTGGTACAAGCGACAATAATAAACCAATAAAATAAATCCTACCTGGACTATTAGTTACAAAATAATGGAAAGTCCCAGCAACAGAAGAAGAAGAAAAAAATAAGGGAACTCTAAAACTATCCACTGACAAGTAACAATAAGAAGACAGAGTTGCAAGCAGGACAGATAGTTTTGCAAAAACTGATATCACACTGTTTTGAAGTCTGAGAAATATCCCCAATTAACTTCAAAAGCATCTTATAAATAATAAAAAAATAATGTAGGGAGCAGTGTTCTTGAATGATCCATCTTACATCTGGAAGATTTGTGGAGCAGGTCTGGCAGGTGCCGTTGTCTGAAATTGTACTGCGTTCTGTTTAGATCTACAAACCTTGGTTGATTCGCAGGTAGTGTTCAATCTCCAGAAGTCACAAGCATCACAAAGGGGACACATGATTATCTTTCCTCCAATCTCTGCATCACAGATTTCATCACTGTGGGGAAGCAGGAATAACTGATCAGTAAAATGCCAGTCTACATTTTATAATTTTAGTTGCAAAATATATTTAATTTTAGAAATAAAAGGGAGGTTTGACTTTGAGTAGTCAGCCAAGCATTCGAGGTTGACCAGTTAAACCTTGTGCTATTCATACCCACGTGACTAACTTACAGCAGACATACCATCTTTAAGCAGCAGAGGACGAGAGACTTGATGGTGAAATGATCACCATCCCTGCTACAGGTTAACATTTTTGGAAAGCACCTATAACAAAGCCAGCTGCACACAGTGAAAGTAACAGACGTGGTGGGTTTCATAATCCTTTTTGGCCTTTTATTTCCTTTGTTCTCTTGTGCTGTCTTATCGGTGGCAATTGTTAAGAATAGGAAGGTCAATTTTGAAGGCAGAATACAGGGTTTATGGCAGGATTCTTAGCAGTGTGGAGGAACAGAGGGATCTTGGGGTCCAAGTCCATAGATCCCTCAAAGTTCTCACGCAAGTTGATAGGGTTGTTAAGAAGGCACATGGAGTGTTGGCCTTCATTAGTCAGCGGATTGAGTTCAAGAGCCACGAGGTAACGTTGCAGCTCTATAAAACCATGGTTAGACCACACTTAGAAAAAATATTGTGTTCAGTTCTGCTCACCTCACTATAGGAAGGATGTGGAAGCTTTAGAGAGGGTGCAGAGGAGATTTACCAGGATGCCACCTGGACTGGAGAGCAAGTCATACGAGGATAGGTTGAGCAAGCTAGGGATTTTCTTTTCGGAGCGAAGGAGGATGAGAGGTGACTTGATAGAGATGTACAAGATGATAAGAAGCATAGATCGAGTGGACAACCAGACACTTTTTCCCAGGGCAGAAATGGCTAACATGAGGGGGCATAATTTTAAGGTGATTGGAGGAAAGTACAGGGGGGAATATCAGAGGCAAGTATATATACACACACACACACACACACACACACACACACACACAGTGGTGGGTGCATGGAACAGGCTGCCAGGGGTTCTGGTAGAGGCAGATGCATTAGGGACATTTAAGACTCTCAGATAGTCACATGGATAATAGAAAAATAGAAGGGATGTGGGAGAGAATGGCTAGAGTGATCTTACAGTAGGCTAACAGTTCGGCACAACATCGTGGGCCAAAAGGCCTGTACTGTGCTGTAATGTTGCATATTCTATATTCTAATAGCATTATGACCCAAGTTATCTCTCCAACATCAGGAAGAGCATGGACATGGTAGGTAAAATGGCAGCAGGGTTCATAGTGAACTCATGCATTCATGTCCAAATTCAGGCATGTGAATTTAAGCAGTGCCAGAGGAACAGGACCTTAATTTATCTGATATCTATCACATCTCTTTAAAGATGTGCCCAAATGGGGACTACACTGTGTCCATGGAAAGCTGGACTCTGTCCAGCAGCACAGATTCACGACTAGGCAAGTAAAACTGTTTTTTTTAAAAAAAAGACAAAGTGCATCCAGAGAAGAGCAGGCAGTAGCATCCAACCTCCAAGCTTCTGGCAATTGGTATTTTGCTTGAGTACCACCATTTTGTGGTCCCCTGAATATCTCCAATTTATTTTTCCCACTTTTAGCTCAAAGAGGTTCACACCAAACACAGGTCCTCATTGAGTCAGCACAGAGCAAGTGTCAGCATTCCTAGACAGTTGATCAGCAGTTCCTCCAGCATCGCAGTGTTCTTCGTCTAGATTCCAGCATCTGCTGTCCGTCGTTTTTCTGTCTCAGTACAAAACTGAATGGGGCATTGAATTATTGGGGACTGGGAGATGGATGGGGAGAGTTTGTGTTCCTTATGTTACAGGTGCAAAGGTGTCAAACATATTTTCCTCCTGACAGCTCGAAGTTCAAAAGAAAGCTTACCTCCATACATTGCCGTCCTTGGTTATGCAGCCAAACAGAAAGCAGATGAAGCCAACAGCACCTGCAATTCCCAACATTTCCGTATAAAAACCAAGCCAGGCAAAATAGATTCCAATCTTCTCTCCATAGTATTTTCTGGAAGAGGGAACCAAAGTACACAATCTCAATTCTCATCCTTAGCAGAATTATCAGAGGGGTACTGGGGATATGAAATCATATTGTTGAAAGACATGTTGTCACACATACATATATTCCCACTGATGTGCTTTCCAGATGATCAAGCAATAGTAACTGCTATAAATGTATATCTGGAGAAAAGCAAAACAGGCTCTTGGGTTAATGTTAATCAGGTGAATTACTTTAACCTACACAATGGACATAGTCATTTTAGACCAAGGTGAGCAGAACTAATAAAACAAAAGCCAAGTCCTGGAAATACTCAACAGATTAGGCAGCATCTGTAAAAGAGAAACACTTAATGTTTCAGGTTGAAGACCCTTCATCAGAACTGGAAACAAGTGAAGTACATGAAAAACATTTTCTTGAAACAGTAAAGAAATCAATTAACAGAGGAAGACATGGCATACATAATGCTATGAAACCAAGAATCAAAAAAATTAATATGAGATTGCACTTGGAATATTGTGTGTAGTTCTGGTCACCGTACCTTAGGAAGGATGTCATTCACAAGAATGTTGCCAGAACTGGAGAAATTGAGTTATGAAGAGACATTGAATAGGCCAGGACTGTTTTCCTTGGAGCAAAGCAAGGTTGAGAAGTGACCTCAAAGAGGCTTATCAAATCGTGAGGGGCATTGACGAGGTGGAAGGTCACAGTCTTTGTCCCAAGGTAGGACAGCCTAAAACTAGAGGGCATATGTTTGAGAGGGGAAAGACTTAAAAGTGATCTGATAGACAATCTTATCCCCCCCCCCCCCCCCCTCCACACAGAGGGTGGTGGGTATTTGGAACAAACTGCCAGAAGAAATGGTAGAAGTGGGTATTATGACAAATGTTTCAAAGAGATTTGGACAGGTTCTTATTTTTCAGGTTTATTATTACTGACATATGTCGTGAAATTTGTTGTTTTGCAGCAGCAGTACCGTGCAAGACATAAAAATTACAATTAGTTACAAAAAATAAATTAATTAAATAGTGCAAAGGAGGAATAATGAGGTAGTAGTGTTCATGCGCCGTTCACAAATCTGATGGGAGAAGGAAGAAAGCTGTTCCTGAATCGTTGAGTTTGGGTCTTCAGGCTCCTGTACCTCCTCCCTGAAGGCATGGTAGTAATAAGAAGAGGGCATGTCCCGGATGGCAAGGGTCCTTAATGATGGATGCTGCCTTCTTGAAGAGGTCGTCAGTGGTGGGGAGGGTTGTGCCCATGATGGAGCTGGCTGAGTCTACAACCCTCTGAAGATCCTGCATATTGGAGCCTCTATACCAGGCGGTAATGCAACCAATCAGAATGCTCTCCATCCTATATCTATAGAAATTTGAAAGAGTCTTTCGTAATATACCAGATCTCCTCAAGCTCCTAATGAAGTAGAGCCGGTGGTGGGCCTTCTTCGTGATTGCATCAATGTGTCGGGCCCAGGATGGATCCTCTGAGATGTTAACGCCCAGGAACTTGAAGCTACTCACCCTTTCCACCACTGACCCCTCAATGAGGACTGGTGTATGTTTTTTCAGATTTCCCCTTCCTTAAGTCCACAATCAATTCCTTGGTCTTGCTGACGTTCAATGAAGGTCGTTGATGCGACTTCACACAACCAGCTGATCTATCTCACTCCTGTATGCCTCCTCGTGGATAGGAAAGGTTTAGAGAAAATATGGGCTAAATGCAGGCAAATGGAACCGGCTCAGGAAGGTACCTGGGTCGGCTTGAATAAGTTGGGTGGAAGGGTCCCGTTTCCATGCTGTACAACTATGACTCTAATATGGGCCAATTAAAAAAAACTCTTGGATATTTGCTTTATTGTACAAGCCAACTGCTTTAATTTATTTATTTAGGTGGAGTTCTGCCACCAGGATAAAGTGGTTCATAAAACATTGGAAACAGAGTGCGCTCATCAATGTGGTTCATAAGTGATTGGCCCTTCAGAAATGAGATAGGGAGGAATTTCTTTTGCACAAAGGAATGCTAATCTTTGGAATTCTCTACCTCAGATGGGTTTCGAATGCTCTGTCACAGAGTACATTCAGGGCGGAGATGAATAGACTATTGGACATCTAGCAAAGTGGAAATAGGGTTTGGGCAGCAGAATGAACTTGAGACACAGATCAGAATGGCAAAGCAGGCTCAAGGGGCCAAATGACCTTATTCTTACATTAGTCTCCTGAGAAACAAAGGGGACTTACAAAAAAAAATTGAAATGGAGAATTAAGAAGAAATTAGACAGGAAGATGAATGTTTAATAACAAAATCAGGAGCATATGAACTCCAGGAACATGTGCAAACTAACCTGAAATCATAGTTAATTCAGACTCCGAGGGGAGTGTGGAAAGGTGGTTGGTGTTTGTATTTGCTATACAAATCTAGAAATCCAAACCTGCCTAACTCCAACGCACCTGGCAACAGCCTTGGGTGCCAATGCCAAATTAAATGACAGCTATACCATGGGCTGCTAGGGCAGGCACGGTAGTGTAGCAGTTAGCGTAACGCTTTACAGCGCCAGCGACCTGGGTTCAATTCCGGCCACTGTCTGTAAGGAATTTGTACGTTCTCCTTGTGTCTGTATGGGTTTCCTCCCACATTCCAAAGACGTACAGGTTAGGAAGTTTTGGGAATGCTATGTTGGCACTGGAAGTGTGGCGACACTTGCGGGCTGCCCCCAGAACACTCTACGCAAAAAGGTGCATTTCACTGTGTGTTTCAATGTACATGTGATTAATGAAGACATCTTGTCTTAACAAAGGACTTGCACTTTCTGGAGGGTAAACGTCAAGCCAAGTTAACATTAATTCAGTTGCAAAAGCCATTTGCTCTTTTTCAGCTAGAGCTTTAAAAAATGTAAACAGTTTGTCTCACCAAAATTTCTTTGCTATGCTTGGAACAAAGCTCTTCACTGCAAATTTGACCTCCATTTAACATTGTTACCATTCTAATGGCTAGTCCAGATCAGGTTGTAATTTGAACCCCAATTATGGTACATATTTATGAGCACTCTATTTCTAACCAGTGTAATCTTAATTATGACAGGACTGTAAAGTAACCAAGCAAATTGAGGCAAGTTTTTTTTTGCTAGAAAATGGACACAATTCTAGGTGGGAGGTCTGGAAAAAAAAAAGAGAACTTTGAAGACCATCTGATGAGGTCTGGTGCAGCATTTACCAGCTTGCCCATTGGGGCACCTCAATTTCAAGTCAATACAATACAATCACTTCAAAGACTCACCTGATGAGGTTAAGAGGCTGCTCCTTGTAGAACTGACCAAAACAAGCCCACTGTCTATATAATGTGTGTCGCTCATTCTCACTCTTGGGGTCATGGGATTTCTTCCAGTATCTACACTGTAGAAGCATACACAATGAGCATATAGCAGTAATAAAAACAGAATATATTGCAAATACTCAAGCAGCATCTGTGAAAGCAGCATCTGTTCAGCAACTGGTAACAAGATCACCTCGAATCTCTTTTCCTGCCTCAGAATGGATTTCTGATCTAGAAGTCTACACACTAGCACAATTCTATTGAAGGTAGAGGGAATATGTATTTTTGCATTATGGTGAAGTTTTTCCAGTAACACACACTCATTGCAGGGTGGACTGTTTGCTCATCAAAATACAAGGTGCATGTCTGAAAGATTTTAAAACAAGGTTACCCCTCACTACCTCTGTTCCCACCTCACAGTGGGTGGATGGATACTTCAGGGAAGATTATGGTCAAAAGATCACGCTCTAAATTATGGTTTACAGCATCCTGCTCTGATACCACAAGATATGCTGCTCCAATATCCTGCTCTAACCCAATATCACACCCAAAAAAAATCTGGGAAAGTCCACATGCAGACCTGCTCACTCTCATAATGCCCACCCTCACTTTAAAAATTATCATTTCTTTGAGCATAAATAGACTGAATCAGTGTATGTTGCTATAAAACATAACACAAAATATTGCAGAATCCCATTAAACCACTCCAAAAATGAGCTTCTCCAAGTCTGACAACACTCTTGGCTCTATGCACAGTGCTATTCTTAAAATCAATTTTGCAATACAAGTCTGGGTATCCATGCCAACCGTGCAATGCTGATGCAGCTTCCCACTTGGCTCTCAGCCAATGTATAATAGCAGCAATTCTCACCACAAGGTTCCTGCAGCTGCACTGAAAGGAAATGGAGGTCTGTCTGCAGAGGCAGGCAGATCTCATTTGTTAATGCATCAGGGACACTGATTTCTATTAAAAAAAAATTAATCATTGTGCTAAAATAAAAAGCCAGCATCAATTAGCAAAAAAAAAAATCACTGTTTCTTCTGACATTTAACACTTGTTAGTTGGACCTAGAAATGGAGGATATATATATAAAAATCAGAAAAAAAAGTCATTTAGAAACAACTGACTTTTTTTTAAATCTTGCTTGATGCGCACTCGGAAAAATGTATCCAACACGGATAGGGCACCTCACTCAGGCACCACTGTATCCATTTCACAGATCTTCAAACAAGTCTTCATATTGGTACAGTAGCCAGCAATGAAGTTAAATAGAATTCCTAATTGACACAGATTGATAACCAAAACTCAGGGTCTGAATTCTCCCAGGAACAATTTAAGTAAAACCAATTCTTGAACAGTCCCGCATGTCATACAAAAAATTATTACACAATTAATATTATGTTATAATATGTTGGCTCACGGCCAACCTCAAAAAGTGACTGTCAATCAATGCCTTATATGAAGTTGGGAGAATGCAGAGATCATTCCAACATGGAAGATGGATCACTGCTTGTCTGCCCTGAATAGCTGCAGTCGATGTTGGACAAAAGCTTTTGACAAGCAATGCCTCCCCAGTTCATAATGCATTTAACAGAATGCATGAAGCTCCAATAACACTCCAGAAGTTCAACACCATCCAGAACAAAGTAGCCTGAAAATTCACTCCTTGCATCACGGGCAAACAGACTGTAGTGCAGTGTGTACAAATGACTACAGTCACTCACCAAAGTTACTTCAACACACTTAAAATGCGGGAGGAACTCAGCAGGTCGGGCAGCATCTATGGAAGGAAATAAACAGTCGATGTTTTGGGTCGAGACCCTTCATCGGGACTGGAAAGGAAGAGGGCAGAAGCCAGGATGAGAAGGTCGGGGAAAGGGGAGGTGATAGGCAAGTCCAGGTGAGAGGGGGAAGGTAGGTGAGTGGAGGAGGGGGGAGATGCAAGAAGCTGAGACGTGATGGGCTGAAGGAGGAGGAATCCAGTAGGAGAGGACAGTAGACCATGGAATAAAGGGAAGGAGGCGGGGAATGGATGGGCAGGTCACAAGGGTGGAGGAGGAGGGGAAAGAAAGGGTGAGGCAGCCACAGGAATGAGTGAAAACAAAAGGAAGGAAAAGAAAAAAGGAGGGGGAAAAGAGGGGACAGGTTACCAGAAGTTAGAGAAATCAATGTTGAGGCCATCAGGTTGAAGACTACCAAGGCAGAATGAGATGTTGTACCTCCAACCTGCGTGCAGCCCTCACCTGCATCTCCTCCATCTCCCATACATCTGCTCTCACTCCATTCCCCCTCCACCCCCAACATAACAGGGACAGAGTTCCCCTTGTCCTTACCTACCATTCCATGAGTCTCCACATCCAACACGCCATTCTCCGCAACTTCCGCCACCTCCAATGGGATCCCACCACCAGGCACATCTTCCCCTCCCCCCGCTTTCTGCGGGGCTCGCGCTCTCCGCGACTCCCTCATCCACTCGTCCCTCCCCGCAGATGACCCTCCCGGTACTTATCCCTGCAACCATACTAAGTGCTACACCTGTCCCTACACTTCCTCCCTCACCACCATTCAGGGCCCTAGACAGTCCTTCCAGGTGAGGCATTGCTTCACCTGTGAATCCGAGGGTGTCACTTATTCCACCCGGTGTGGCCTCCTCTGCATCGGTGAGAGCCGACGCAGATTGGGTGACCGTTTCGTCAAGCGCCTTTGCTCTGTCCGCCATTAAAGCAAGGAACTCACGGTGGCCATCCACTTCAATATCACATCCTACTCCCATACCGACACGTATATCCACAGCCCCTTCCACTGTCACACTGAGGCCAAACGCAGGTTGGAGGAACAACACCTCATAGTCTGCCTTGGTAGTCTCCAAACTTTGGCGTCAACATCGGTTTCTCTAACTTCCGGAAACCCCTCCCTTCTTTATGCTTTTTTTCCCCCCTTCCTTTTGTTTTCCCTTTTTCCTGTGGGGGGACCCCCCTCGCCCCTTCTCTTTCCCTCCCCACCCTAATGACCTGCCCATCCATTCCCCACCTCCTTCCCTTTATTCTATTGTCTACTGTCCTCTCCTATCGGATTCCTCCTCCTTCAGCCCTTTGCCTCTTCTATCACCTCTCAGCTTCTTGCATCACTCCCTTTCATCCCCCCCTCCCCCACCCACCTACCTTCCCCCCTCTCACCTATCACCTGCCAGCTTGAACTCCTCCCCCTCCCTTCTTATTCTGGTTTCTGCCCTCTTCCTTTCCAGTCCTGATGAAGGGTACCGACCTGCAACTCGACTGTTTATTTCCCCCCATAGATGCTGCCTGACCTGCCGAGTTCCTCTAGCATTTTGTGTGTGTGTGTGTGTTACTCCAGATTCCAGCATCTGCAGAACCTCATGTCAAGGCATGTTCCAAACCCATAACCTCTATCACCAAGGATAAGGGGTTCAAACACATGGGAACACCACTACCTGCAGATTCCCTCCAAGCACCATAACACACTGACTTGGAAATATATCACAGTCTCATCATCACTGGGTACAAATCATAGAATTCCCTCCCTAGCCACACTATGGTAGTATCTTTGCTTGATTGACTGCAAAAGTTCAACATAGCAGCTTCTAAAGGGCAATCAGCGTTGGGCAGTACGTGTCCTTGCCAGCAACATCCTGATCCTAAAACAACAAATACATTAAATGAAAGCACGAAGCAAAATTTAGAACGGCAGCAGCATTATTACAAGTCAACAGTCCTGAGGGAGCTTTAAATTCAGCATTTGTATTTCTTGTTGGCAGAGACTGATAGCCTATTTCAGAGGCACTGATTATTACCACTTGTACTTCAACCAGGCAAAGTCAGAAGCACATGCCCTTGGCATCAAAGTCAAAATAACATGAAGATAGCAAGTGATAACCCAAGTCTAAACTCAATAGGCCACAAGACAGATGGCAATCCTATACCCACTTTGAGTTAAGGTTCTAACAAAATGAACCATTCTTTAGTTAGCCCGAGAGCAAGTTTAGAAACTCCATTCATTTTAATGGAGGGGAATAATTACAAGCAAGAGAGAGGTAAATCAATGGTAACACACAAAATGCTGGAGGAGCTCAGTGGGTCAGGCAGCATCTATGGAGGTAAATGGACAGCTGACATTGAGTTGAGACCCTTCATCAGGACTGAATGGCAAATTAAATCAATGGTAATTTTCAGGTAACTTGCAAATCTTTGAATTAATTGAGTCAACAAATGTAGTTAATTCAGTTTTTTTTCTTGTATTTTAACTTTTTAAATTTTAAGTCAGTGAATTACATGGCTCACATTTAATGGTATCCCCTCTCCTTCAAAGCTTGAATACCCACCACATGTACAGGATGTACTGGGGCAAACACAGATCACTGTTGGCTTTTTGGTGCAGTAATGTCTTCATCCTGGTATCAAATTTACCACATATAGCTTGTTTCTAAGACTGCAATTTAAGATGTCATCTGGTTGAAACTATTCGCCAAATATTTAGAGTGAAGAGTTTTCTCACACTGCAACAGTGCATTTCTGTTCAAGGTTTGACAAAAGCCATCAGCTTCACGGAGGGACAGGCAGGAATTTCCTGCCAACAATGAGTCACCATGCTCAGAGAGCCTCTCCCTGTAGAGTCTGCACTTATCTGAAGTAGAACTTCTGGCAGAAGCTTCCTGGACAAAGCTAGTTACAGCCTAATCACCAGAGGCTTTATGATCACAAATCCCACAGAAGTGCTTTGTCAGTCAGTTACACTTTGCCCCGAGGATGACGTAGCTCGAACCATTGATAATGTCTCAGAAATGGACAAATATTCAAAGACTATTAAAAAAGCAAGCATGCTATCAAAAAAAGAGATTAAAATATTAAAAAAAATTCAAACAGAAAAGCAGATCTTTGAATTAAATGAGATAACAAAAAAAACTGAAAATTCCCAAAACTTGCCTCTGTTCTTCCCAGCTGTTTCTCTACATTGAAATGAATGGAATTGCAAAATCTGCTCCAGTGTTAACTAAACAGGCAGGTTTCCCAGCGTAACTACAGCAAGTCTGAATAACATGAAGGCAGCAATTGTGCCCTAAGTCACATGTTCTGCTGCTAGACTCCATTGGGAGCAAGAATCCACCAGAAGTTCCCAATTTCTGCATTTGCACAAGAATCCCCAAACCTTTTGACAGTGATGCAGAAAAATATTAACAGTTGCACACCTCCACGTGAAACAGTCAGCTTTCTCAGGAAATTCTGGGACAATGGAAAGGCAAAGGATCCAGGTCAGACAGCAATAGAGCGGTTCTCCTGCAGCAGCCCAATTCTGTTGCAGCTCTCCTACAGTCATGAAAGCTGTTTTGTTATTGCCAAAGTCTCAAAACTAGAGGTAAACACCCAACTTCAAAAGCAAATGGCAAATATTATTCCAAAACTGGTAACTGGCAACAAGTCAATGGTAATATTTCCCATGACATAGTGAACTGGAGAATATTGTGAACATGGCCCACTACCAACCTCTAGAATATTGCTTGTGGTGAGCTGAATCTCCCACAAGGATACATAAAAAACATTTTCATTGCTGCGTCAAGCAGCTGAACCAACCCACAGCACCGAGTCAAATCTGGCTATTCTGAAGGATGGCAACATCTTCAGCAGGTTTTGCTGCGTCCCTTCTTCAGTCAGGAACTGGAGAGGCCAAAGACTAGTTGGTGACTAGAACAAACTGTTGATGCCATAAATCAGTATGAGTAATGTGGATGAACACCATGTGCCTAGAGATATCTGTGATTCAAATGACATGCATGCCCATTCAGAAACTCTGAATCATAAGTATGTATTTACATTACAGATGAATTCAAACAAAACAAAATGTGCTCCAGAACTGATAATTTAAGAGATGGGAATGTCTCATTTGCTTAGAGAGGGGGAGAGAAAAGTGAATACAACAGTAAATAAGGGAACAGGAAGTTCAAGGTATCATTACTTAATATCCTGTAAGTGACCATGAACAACAGGTTATCAGGATGATTTGGAAAAGTGTTATATTTGGTTCTGGTAAAACTCATACTTCTAATGACATGGAACAGCATGACTAAGATTCATACAAGGAAAGTTCTGCTCACCTGTTACGTTAGTTCAGTACTGGCTGGGAGAACAATAATTGGGAATAAAAAGAGAGATCCACTGGGGAAGGAGGGTGGCTGGGTTGCTGGCTACAAGGAAGGCAAGTCCTACTATGGGAAAGCATAATCATGACACTTAACTATATTATAACAGGGCTGGGGGAGAGAGTAAGAGAGCACATATCCCACATTTGAAGCCCATCCTTTTCTAAAAAGAATTTTAAATTTGTCCTTTCAATGGTTTTTCCTACGTCATGGCCACCGTCAACAATAGGCTCGCTGGACTACAGTTTCTTGGCATATCCTCTCTCCTTCCATCAACATTTGGATAATTATTAACTCTCCAGTCCTACAACTCTGCTCCTCTATTCAGTAAAGGTTGAAAGCTTCTGACCAATGCCCCTGTTATTTACATCTTTTCTTCTTTTGGCAACATAAGATGCATTCCACCTGGATCAACTGAGATACTCAGTAATACTCATCTTGTTATCTCTTCACCATTCCCGACTAAGATTGGTGGAATCTGAAATTTTCTCACAAGATGCAATAGATGCTAGCATAATTTTACATCCAACAGTAAAAGATTTTTGTTGGGCAAAGTATTCAAGGGAAATAAAGCCAGGAAGTGGGTGAAGGTTTGGGTAGGGGTGGGTCGTAAGGGGGCAAATGGAGTTTGGACATAGATCAGCAAAACCTAATTGAAAGGTAGAACAAGCCCTCATTGTTGAGGGATTTCACCTAGTTCTTGACACCCAAAGGCACATCATAATTGTGATCAAAATATCCAGCAGAATGTAGTACAGTAATTGCATACTGTAACAAAATCATTCCAAAAGATAGATAAGAAGTATCGCAGTGAACAACAGTTTTGATAAACTACAAGCAATGTACAACAAAACTGGTAACTAACAGGTACTGCAATCACAATGTTGGGTGATTAATTACTTCTTCAGCAAGGTCAGGGCAGGGCAATGTGATGGAGACACAAGAGACTGCAAATGCTAGAAGGTGGAGCAACGAACAAACAATCAGCTGGAGGAACGCAGCGGGTCAAGCAGCATCTGTGGTGAGGGGCGGGGGGTGGGAGAGGAATCGTCTACATTTCAGGTTGAAACTCATTTCAGAGTGGAGATGGCCAGGATAAAGAGGAGAGAGGGAGTCAGGGACAAAAAAAGGTGGGGAGAAAAACACCACTTTGGAACCTAGTAAATATTTATTTACCAGAACCAGCCAGACTCTTAAAAACTGACAACCTTATTACTCTGTGAATTATGAGGAGACTGAAGTTGTCTCCTAATTGCTGCAAACACATTTAACCTGCGAGAGATATCTGTGCTCACTGCTCAGGTGTGCAGTTTCGGTGAAGCAGTATGAATATCCATCCATTTTAATTAGCAAGTGTATCAGGAATGTCAACAGCTTCATTCCAAGATTTACAGGTTTGCCTCTTCTGCAAAGTTTTAGATTGACTGTAATTGCGTGCTGCATTGTGGGTCCCTAACTATCCTCTTCATGTAATATCAATTCAGCAATTCACATTAGTTTGCAGTTTCCTGATGAAGTTTAGAAACCCAGAAAATCTAATAATCTGACTGAAATTGAAGCACTCTGAACAGAATACATACATCGTGGAGTGGGAAAGCAGCAGTGTATGTGCCATTGTTCAGCAGCCTCTTAATCCCAATTTTCTTCTTTCCATCTTCTGTTGTGTATTTGCATCGAGAAAGAATGTAATAGACCTGGAGAAAGGAGAGGGTGAATATGATGTGAACAAACATTCAGCTCTCTTCCCACACATTACATCGAACAAGGAATTAATAACTCAGGATTTGGACATTTTACAAAACAAAGAGCACCAGCTTTACGGTGAACCTTAATAATGGCTATAAAACTAGTGAAGGAACCCAGTGATTCAGAAGTTAAAAGAATTCACATTTAAAAAGCACTTGAAGAAAAAAAGTGCTTTAATAAAAGTGAGGAAAATATTCAGAGGGCCAGGCACCACTGAAAGGAACAGAAGTTGTGCTTCTGATTTTATTCTCCCTGTTCCTGTGTGCCACACCTTGCTGGCTGTAGCTATTAATTATGTCTCGTGTAATTATTGGTCTGTGGGAAATAATTGTTCCTTTAATGTCGTCACCCTTTTACAGGATTGTTTCACAAAACTGGCACTTCTCGTGTTGTTTGGGAATAAAAGATGGCCATGAAAGCTGATTCCCAAATAAAGTACTTCTGCGGTTTAAATTACTGGCTATTTTCCAGCATCTTAGTGAGTCAATAAGGGAGATACCGAGACGGCGGCAGACGGTTCCAAAGGGTACGAGTAGCATTCAGTCATTTGAACAAAAATCAGGAACGAGCGACAGAGAGCATGGCGTCCCTCACTAAGTTTCATCGCTGGACTCCCATAGCCCAACAGCAGACTCCCATCTTGCTGGGATTCCCCAGCATTACACTTGGAAAATTGCCTTTCAGATACCACTCTAGGTCAGACCTGGTGTAGGATCCAAGTCTACATTGATTTCAATAGTGACTCCAGGCCTGTGGATTAAAAGATAAAAGGAAGTTATATTTCCAAATGTTTTGATTATTTGTCTCCTTTTAATTGTCTGAATGTCTCTGATTTTCAGGGACACTTAACCGTTAAGATGCTTTGACAGGAGATAAAGTTTCACCTGCATTTGTGGGTGGGGCCTCTGCACTGTACCATTTGCAGCCCAGTTGCCATCAGATCTTGCCACCACACTCAAGGTTGCCCTTGGCCAGCAAGGTCAACTCATTGCATCCTGCCCAGGTTAAGTACAGGCATGCAGCCAGTAAATCTGGGTTGAGAGTCAGGTTCAACATAACGCAGCCCAGATTTCACTGTGGAAGTGGCATAAATCAGTCCAATACACAAGGTCTTGAACCAACCTGCACAACCCTAATCGCTACCTCAGTACAACAACACTATAACTACTTTGCAATACAATGGACTGTTTTGTGTTTGTTTTAACTGTATTCTTTCTTGTATAATTTATGCTTAATTTATGTTTTTCTTCTGAATTTTGTCTCTCTAATGCTACGTGCCTGTGATGCCGCTGCAAGCAAGATTTTCACTGCATTTTTTTTTGTGCTTATGATAATAAACTCAACTTTGACATTGTGTCCACAAGAAACCCAGATTCAAAATGAAGATTAAGTGATATGGAGTTTTGGGGTGGAAGAGGGAAAAATGAGAGGAAGATTTTATCTGCTTTGTGTGAAATCATGATTTGGAAGTCTCAGTCTCTAGGGTGGGGGAAATAGTTAATCAGTGCTTCCAAAATTAATTACACGGACAATTGAGGAAAAATAATTGACAGTGCTCTGTGGAAAGAGTGGGGGAATGGGACCAAATACATTGCTCTCCAAGAAGATAGGATGAACTGAATGAGTCAAAAGTCCTTCTCCTTTGCCGTTATGTATTCTGTAAACATTGTGATAACAATACTTAATATCCCACAGTCTATTTGATACTGATCCATAACAAACAGTTTAGTATGATCATACTTACAATTCTGTTGCGAGTAGAAGGCGAGAAGAAGGTCTCTGGATTATTGATCAAGTAGAGTTCCTGCCGCTGTTTGCTGAAAGGTGCTGTGAAATAGTCTGGTTCTGGGTTTATTATTGCTGGATCCAGGCGAAATGGCTTCAGCAACCAGTCAAATGGGTTTTCCCTTGCTTGTGGAATATCATTTTCTTTTATAGGCACTTTAATATGCATAACCTCCGCATACATGGCCAGCACATCCCAAGGAGCATGGATTTTCACAAAGTAGGTTTTACCATCATCTGAATCCTGAAAGTTAATGGTCGGGCTTAGTTTGCGACAATAAACTATGAAAGTTGACACCCTTTATTTCTAAAAGTATTACAGCATCACCCTCTAGGAAGGCAAAATAATTTGGAATGGATGAGGCCGTGAGGATGTACAGTGGAAAAGCCCTTGGTCTGAATGGTCTTCTGCTGGGTTTATCCTCTAATGTCAAGCTTGAAAGCCACCCATATTTCATAAAGTGTTCTTCAATACTGCACAAGTTTTGTGTTCTTCATAAATACAATTCACAGCAGACCCCCACAGGGAGCCTGGGGACAGATCTACAAATCTGGCTGTATGCTTTGTCAGGGTGTTAAATGGCTTTCTAGATCTTCAACATAAGCAGGCAAGAGGCATTTGCACATTACTATCAAGAAACTGGGCACTTCTCAATCCAACTTATCCTGCTGGCTTCCTGTTACTCCAGGAGCTCTCAAGCTTGATGAGAACTAGGTCTAACGACTAATATCAGAGTGGCCTCCGGATCCCACCATTCGGGAACACTCATTCAAATACAGACTTCCTGATTAATTTTCCAATACTTTAACATAGTCAATAAGTTGGTCTCTGAGTTCTGTCAACTTCATTGAAAACCTTCTTCAGACATCTTTGGTCAGATGTGCCCAACAAGAAATCATTGATTAGATCAGACTACATAAATCAGCATACTAAATGTACTTAAAAATTAGTAGAATTTTATTTAAAAAACCTCATTGAACTGCATACAGTCGGCATGTTGCATTAATGGCTTTTACAATGAGACTCGATGCACATTTTACATGGCATCAATTAATGAGCCAGAATGCAAGGCCCCTCCTGTCACAGATCAGAAGCTGCCCCTGCCATGCTAGAAATACAACGCAAATCCAATACAGCTGCATCAATGCTAGATCCCCTGCCTTTCTGGTGCAGTGCAGTGGTGGTGAGCAAATTCTCAGCCAAGGTGAACAATAATGGTGACTCATGTTGAAGAGCAACTTTAACATAGTAAAACTTGTACTTCTTGGGAAAGAAAACCTCAGCCTGAGGGCGCCACATATAACCCACGTGCTTTGTCCAAGACTAAGTGTTAAGCAGCACCACAAAGGAGGAAAGATTGAGAGGCAAAGAGGTTTAAAGGGAAGGAATACCTGACAGTTGAAGGGCGAGATTGTCAATGGTGGAGTGATCAAATGAAAATGACCTTCACTTACATCTTTATTTTCAGTTTCCAGTTCAAGGCCTGTCTTCAACAGGTTCTCTTCAAATTCTTTTCTTCTTTCCTGAAAAAGAAATTCATCACAAGTAATAGAGATTGCTGACATGCTTCAAAAGGTGCTGGAATTCTAACCTCCACACACCTCAGATCAATTAATTACCAAGGTTATGTGGCAAGTGATGTAGCAAAAGCAACAGGAACCACTGGCAACCTCCTCCAGTAGTACAACTTTGTAGTCAACACCAAAATGCCAATTGGCAGGGACACCAGGCATAATTATTCTGACTTCCAATGGTCTCTTGGCCTTGCCTGCACATCCAGCCTTCCCAGGTAATGTTAAAGAACTAGAATCAGTACACCACAAATGCAATGTTGTTACATTTCTGTTCCCACATACACAGTTGCTGCAGTATATTACTCAAGTTCTCAATAGTGATGGAACCAGCAGAGTTGTAAAATTGGATACAGTTCCAGAATGAAAATGTCCAAAATAAAAAGTCGTTGACAATTACAAGTAGGATGGGAAGGCTGTGGAGAAGGCACAAAGAAAGCTGTGAAAATACTATTGGGAAAGAACAACTTCAGTTAAGTAGAGCAACTGGAAAGTTTGACATAGTCTTCTGTACGTAAAGGAAAACGAAGCATTGATTAACAAAGTTGTTCACAGTTCTGAAAATAAGCAGAAACTATTCCCACTGGCAGAAAAGTCAGCAACCCATGGTCAGATTTAAGATAATGAGCCAAGGAAGCAGAGTGTGTGGAGGTGAGGCAGGAGTGGTTTATTTAAATAATAGCAAATTGTTACCCTCGTGCAGCTTGAAAGGGTAGTGGAAATAGACAGCAACTTTGCAAAGGGGAACTGGATTCATGATAGAAAAGAAAATTACTGTAGTGGGGGAAAAAATGTAGTAGGAATAATTGGATCCAAAGAACCAACACAATCAAAGTAGGTTGAACGGCCTTCTTGTGCTTTAAGCTTGCTGCAAACTGGTGCCTCACCTTTTAAAAAACAATTCACTTATACAAACTCATCCTTGACATTTAACTCAATAAGGCCACTGCACATGCAAAAACCCGATTATAATAACAAACAGGATCACAGCCAAAATCTTGATATTATTTGGGACACCCACAAAATTGAACTGTTGCATCTAATGCCCAACAAGTAAAGGCTCCAAGTATCTGTACAGATACTAAAAGCTAACCCACCCCACCACTTGTGTTTTCTGAATGTGGTATTAGGCAGTTTAAAACAAACGACCATGAGAAAACCTTAATGCTGTGGGTGTCATCAGCTAGTAGATGGCACTTTACTGCCGGTCAAAAACAAGATAGCTTTCCTCATAAATGGATTGATTTTAATGATCTGATGTAATGTCTCATCTGAGGTGTCATTAACATTATTAAGCAATGATGGTGCCAATAGCTTAGAAGTTGCTATCTTTGCTATGGAAGCTAAGGCCAAACTTTTTAAGTCTACTTGAAAATACTTAAGATTTAATAAATCTTTTACCCATTGAACACACTTCCTCTTTCCCCTGGCATCTTTAATCCAGTGCCAGCACCCACCCATCCCTCACCCCACCCACTGGTGCGGTGTGGGCGGAGGCGCAGATTAAATGAACACCATTGATAAACCTAGCAGGCAGTCTGCAACTACAGAGAATGCTGCTGATTTCTGCTCCATAGGAATGAGCCTTGTGCGAAAGAATTCCAAAACCTCATACTTGATCAGTGACTGATTTGGTCTTGAGCAATAAACAAACAGGCAGATACATTTCCAATGAGCTTCTTCTACAAGTGACCCTGTGCACACATGATACCACATTAGAAGAAAATAGACACGGCCATCATCCACTCTGTGGGTGCAAGTAATCCTTCCTCACAGGGGACTAAGTAAGTATTTCCATGATTCATTACAACCTAGGAGGCCACTCATCCCATCAAATCTATGCTAGCTCCCACCACAGTTCCAGCAATCCCATTTATGTTCCTGTAACCCATTCTCTCACACACGCTAATTAACACCCCTTCTAATTTTCTTTTCACTACCACCTACACCATTAAGCTAATTAAACTATCAAGCAGCACATTGTCAGGATGTGGGTTGAAACCAAGATACCCAGAGACACAGGGAGAACATGTAACCTCCTCACAGAGGGTAGTGGAGGCCAGAATTGAACTGGATTGCTGGAGCTGTGTGATAATTGCACAACCTACACTGTCACTGTGCTGAGAAGATTTGACTTAGTATTGGCCATAGTGATCAAAGAGCCCCACTCCAAGTTGGGTGGGGGGAAAAAAGAAAGAGAAAATGCTGGAAGTACTCAACAAGTCACGCAGCATCTGTCAAGAGTGAAATGGATTAACATTCCAGGTCAATGTTATTGGGTGGGGGGGGGGGGTAAACTGGATGGGGTTAAAAAGGAATTGTGTTCAAAGCACATAGAGGAAATTATGGAAGTTGCTTTTGTGGGGTTATAGTCCAACAGTGTGCTACCTTAGTTTGTTGCTCCCAAGGCAACAACGCCATGATTGTTCATGAGCAACTGAAACTAAATTTCTCCTGGAATAGTCCAAAAGAGGCATTGTATAGAGAGTGATGCAGCGTGACACAATCTGATACAATTTCTACATCAGATGCACAAGATGACTTATCAGGAAGTTACCGGTCAAATTTCCAGAATGATGTAAAATAATCTGGAAATTAGTGTTATCATATTTCACTGTGGCAAGTACAGCACCAACCAAGCTAGCTGAAACAATTGGTTTTGCCCCAATCCAACTGTTAGACCCAGGTACATACTGTCTGGAGAGCAGATATATACGGCAGTTTGAAACCAAGAAAAAAAAATCACAATGATTTTAAAAAAGTGCCATATTCTCCTAATTTTCTCAGAACAATTACTTGTAAGTCAATATTATTTGACTAGGTAAGGCAGCAGGTCATCAACTTTCATGAGTACTATGTAGGGCTTGAATACCAAATATTAAAAACAATAAATGGTGTATTAAATGGCTATGCCAATCGTAATAGACTCCAAGGTAATCCATGGGAGATTTAACAAACAGAATTTGACATCAATCCACAGAAAGTTATACAAAGAAGTTAATATTAAGACAAATGACTTCTTTGAAAAAAAGAGGTAGCTTTTAACGAGTTTGTTTAAACAAGGCAGAAAGAGGGTGAAAGGTTTAGGGAGGGAATTTCGGAGCTGAGCAGCTGAATGTTTGGCTGCCAATTTTGTGCGATTATATTTGGCAATGATCAAGTGCACAGAATTTGAGCAGCAGAGATATTTCTGAGTTCTGATGAAGGATCTTCATCCAGAAACATCAACTCTGTTTCTCTTCCTGCCCAACTTGCTGACTGTTTTTATTGCAATGATCTTCAGATACATCTGAAATGAGATTACAAAGAGAGGTGCAAAAACACAGAAGGATTTGAGAACAAGGACTGGAAAGTATATTTTAAAAATATAACTCAAAATACTGCTGAACTGGAAGATGAAGTTGGCCTGCAAGTGATGAGGAGTGAATGAGATTGGGTGTGTCATGTCACAGGAACTATGGTCGTGGATGTAACAGCAGATTAGAAAAAGGGAGGCAGGCCAGATCAGGGGAGATTTGACACACAGCCATACTACAAACTGGTGCGACATAATCTCATCTGTAAACACAAGTCTGTACCAACAACAGTGTATAGATAACACAAGTCTGTACTTATAATGGTGTACAGATAACAATTGCACAAGATAAAACAAATAAAACACTGGAGTTCATTTCTAGGATTCAGGAAGAGTTCAGTGATACCCACAAACTAGATGTTTGACTTCAATTTAGAATCTTAGTGCTGGGTACATTCATCCCATCACACGCATTTCAGCAGTTTGATAGAACTGACCATTTAGCTCCACCCATGTATTTTTTGCTCTTGGCTTGCAGTTTCCCCAAGGGATTAATGCAATTCTCTTCAGAAACTGCCTCCACTTCCCTTTAAGGCAGTGCATTCCAATCATTACTCACTGCATAAAATTTAACTTCCTGTCAGCCTACATTTTAAAGCTCCTGCAGACATTTGCTGCAGTAATATTAAGTTTTAGTAGTGCCGCCATTGAATAAAGCTTAAAGAGAGCCCTTCTGTTCATCTGTACTATTCATTCATTTAAAGATATTCACTTTATTCTTCACAGTACCACACCCATCTCTGCAGCAAACAGGTCTGTGTGGACCGTACGACAATACCACAAGGCGGCAGCAGTCCAGTACACACCAACCTGATCCACAGGACTGATTAAAATCAGCTGCTGGCACTTCTTTGCCAACCACTGCAATAATTATTGGTAACCGAGGTCCGCAAGATGCATTTTCAACTGTCAAGTCCATCTATTTGAAACACCCATAAATGACATCAGGCTGAGAGTGTCAAATTTTCATTTTACTAAGTGCTATTCACTACAGCAGATATCTGTGCAAAAACTATCACATCTCAACAGCAAAACTCTGCATTTACATAATTCCTTTAACGTACTGAATGCCCAGAGGATGAGAACAAAGGCTGAAAGATGAACAGAAAGCAAGAAAGGAGAATTTGCATTCCCACATACACACACCCACCCAGAAATTCTTTACAGCCCTTCCTCCAATTTACAGAAGGGATGTGTACTGGAAAATGTTTCCTTAAGCAAATTTTGTAAACTGAGAAGACTAGGTGAAATGCACTACGGGCATTTTGGTAGTGCATTCCAATGTATGGAGGTACATGTTATTTGTCACAGTGAAAAATAGCTTTGTCAAATCGGAGACATGTGCCCCAAAAGTCATGGCAAAAATTCATAAATAGAGGAATTACTATGATACCAATAAATGTACATTGAAATATTGCTGTACAGTGGCCTGTCTACTGGCAGCATTATTCTATCACTCAAGGCTCCAGGTATCACAAGGATTAGGAAGGCCCGTGTATGTAAGTGTGCAGATAGATCTTTCTTCCGGAGGAAAATGAACAAGTCAAGGCTCATGGTCAGGGGTGGAGTCAGTCAGGGCAGGAAGGAGAAGGGAAGACGAGGGGATTGGGAAATTAATAAAAGCATTTCAGAGACACGATCAGGATATAAAATCATGCAATTTTAAAGGGGTCGTTGGAACTGAAGCTCCAAAAGATTCAGAAACAAAAGTCTTTGAAGGTGGCAGGGCACAGAACCAGGTTTACAGAAACAGTGGTTCAGAGTACAAAAGCAAAGTTGGCTCAGTGCTTACAAACCTGGGGTTAGGCTTCTGCTGCAGCATCATGAACCATACTCTACATCAGTTTAGGACCGTCAGGGTGCGACTTACCCTGGTGTCACACCCCCAATGAGGTCATGAGGCTTGAGAAGAGGTTAGATTAAAGTGGATGAAGGAGAAACTTAATACCGACATTCAGAATTAGGAAGGGGTTTTGCTGAAGTGAAAAAAGGAGACACTTCTATAGGTTGTGTAGGAACTGAGAGGCCTAGGTGGATAGGTGCACTAGTCTTTGGGAAGTTGAGAGGACAGTTAGTAAATCACATGGGATTCTAGGCTTTATAAGTAGAGGCACAGAAAACAAGAGAGAGGTTACACTGAAAATGCATAAAAGACTGGTTAGGCCACTAACGTAGATCATGTCTACTTCTCGTCGGTGTACTTTAGGGAACACATGAAGGTCTGACGTTGAATGGTTCTAGGGATGAGGGGTTTGCGCTACAAGGCTGTTCTCCAGGAGCAAAGAAAGTTGAGGGGATGAAAATCAAAACAACTGCAGATACTTCAGTGCTGCCAAGGTCAGCTTTACAAACACAGAGTTGGGTTTAACCAACTTTCACTTCAGCTGGGGAGAGATGTCAAATCCAGGATAGCATATTTTCTTACTGGCCATATTCACTGAGCCTGAGAGGAAACACTTAAATTAATTGAAGATTTTTAAAAACTGCAGATGCTGGAAATCTGAAATAAAAATGGAAAAAAAATGTTCAAAATACTCAGTAGGTCAGGCGGCAGCAGTGGAAAGAGAAACAAAGTTAACATTTCAGGTCAAAGACCTTTTGTCAGAACTTGTCTGATGAAGGATCTTTCACTGTGTGTTTCAATGTACACGTGGCTAATAAGTAAATATCTAAATTAAATAATCTTAACTCTGTTTTTCTTTCCACAGATGCTGCCTGACCTGCTGAGTATTTCCAAAGTTGAGGGGAGATTTGACAGAGATGCACATTTGACTATGTTACAGGGGGGTTTGAGTTCCTAGAAAACAGTCTGTATCACGATTTTCCATAACGTGAAGTTGCATCATCTGCACACGAGTCAAGAAATAAGAGTGAACAAAATAAATTGTGTTTACTGATTTACTTTTTTTCACCCCCCAACACACACACAAATTACATGAGTCACAGAGTCACACAGCACAGAAACAGACCCTACACTCAATTGGTCCTTGTCGACTAAGCTGCCTGTCTCAGCTAGTCCTATTTACCAGATATCTCTCTAAATCTTTCCTATCCATATACCTGTCCCGATGCCTTTTAAAGTGAATTTTTAAAGTGAGTGAGAGTTAATTTTATTCCATATCTCAAATTTATAGGTAGTGACTTGTGAATTCTGAAATGGCAAATATCCGGAGGGGTCATCTGTTCAAGGTCAGGACAGATTTAGACAGGGGCAAAATGGAAGTTAGTGCATTAGAGAATAGTTCAAGGATCAGAAGACACATTTCTAATGTGATAGGCAAAAGCCATGCTTTGGGGTTGGTGGGGGAGGGGGGAGGGGATGAACAGACTGTATCAAAAAGAGAGCGGTATAATCTCCTGTGATGCAAGTCCAGTGATTTGCATTTTAAAAAAATTGATGCAGCATTATGAAACAGATTTATTAGCAACCCTCAGAAGGAATGGCTATGTTTGAAAAAGGAAAAAACTGCTGGGTTATGGGGAGACAGTTGGGGAGATAGATTAATGAAATAGCTTTACCAAAAAAATAACTGAGACATTACGTGTTGATTGGCCTCCTTATAGTGCTGCAAGAATTAATGATTTGAAACAAGTCTTTTCAAACGCAGTGATACAGAGCGGTTGACCTGGGGAAAATGGCTGACACAATAGCACCAGTTCTCAAAACAACAATGGGCGAGCCTTGTTTGTATTTAGGATAATTAGTAAATAAGTTTCAACAGCAGAATTTTAGCATATTCCTTCAACTTAAATATTTATGGCAGTTAGAAGACTTTCCATGATTCAGTACATTCCAATCTAACACTGAGTAAACATTTCAAATTTATTTCTTGCTCTTCGTCCTTCAAGCACTACACTGTGCTCTAAATAAAGAGTTCAAGCTTGTATCTGATTGCAAGCAATTTCATTTTTTTGACCAAGTCACATTCTGTATGCTCCACCTTGAGCTGCATTTACTGTGAAAATACTTCAATTACAATCTCAATTTGTTGGCATGTTGTGTCCTGTTACAATTAGATCTGGTGGTAGATGATTGTTGCCACGTAATTATACCTAGTTTTCAGGTTTACAATCAGCCTGTTGTTTCTATTTACATTACATAATTATTTTATGCAAGAACAACAGTGAGTTATTTGTTTTATTACTAATATATTGTTATTGTAACTGTCAATTTGCACACAAGAAGTTCTTATAAACTTCAATGTGAAAATGGCTGTATCATTTCTTTAAGTGACGTTGACAAAGGGAAAAATATTAAGGGAAATACAGAGAGCTCTTCCCAACCATTACCACCCTGGTCACCTTCAAAGATAATATATTATATTATAAATATAATAATATAGTGTGGAAACATTCTATTTGTGCATCTCTTTTGAGATTTAACACATGCTTAATTGAGGAGCAGGACATTGCAAGAATAGGTCCTGTTTTACTGGTACCCAGAGCTATAAGAACTCCGAATCAATTTCAAGAGGGAAGAGCAGGGGTAATGTTTGGATTGGACATTCAACCGGGTGGAAAGATGACCAAGTTCTCAAAAAGTTTAAGACTATCCATGTGGGATGCTCAGAAGAAGAATACCGATCTGTCCATGTGCTTGCAAGCATCAGAATGTTCGATGTGGGTGTTAGCAATGAAATAAGAGGAGCAGAAGATGTAAATGGAAAGAAAGCAAGAGGTAGAATAAAGCATTCCTGGCAACAGGCGAGATTTGCAAATTGGGTCCAGGTTGCACACTCCCAGATTTAGCCAGAGGTGAACCTGATGGGGTGGGTTGGGAATGTAGGGGTTCACGTGCACAGCTAACCATTGAAGTAAAAGCTTTGGTTTAGATCAGTGATAGACCATCAACTTTGTTGAAAGCAACTTCATTTTTGTAGGGCTGTTAAAGCAAAAATGCCCCAAGATGTTCCATAGGAATCCTATCAAACAAAAACTGAACTACAAAAGGGAGATATTGGAACAAACAATGGAAAAAAAATGACCAAAGTAGTTTTAACATTTTATAAACACTTAGAATTGAAAACAGGGCTGGCAGTTCAACAGTGTCTAGATGAATCTAAACTAAGAGCCAGCATAAAATCAGCCAGCACAGGAATGGTGTGTGAATGGGAGTCTGACAGATTTAGATCACTGGCAGTATTGAAGGGCCTCAAATTTTTACAGTGAAAAAGAATCCAATTGGACGGTACAGCAGCAACCTTGGAAATGTGCTGGGATGGAGAGGTAGAGTCTAGTTAAACACCTATGGATTGCGAGCTCATGTCAGCTGATGAAGCTGACAAAGGGTTGCTTGTGAAGGAAGAATAGAAGTTCCAAAGGCGTTTGTGCCACATGTGGAGAAGAACTAGTGTGAAGAAATAACACAGCCAAATTGCAATGTTAGCCTTTCTGTGACATTCCTCCATCAGCTATTTCCATAGCAGAATCAAATTTAAAATGAATAGATTAATATACACTCAAAGATAATGCCATGTATTCATGTTGAACATTTGCACACCGGCATGACAAACATATCAACAGAGCTGTGACAGAGCAGTAATGCACTGGATGGTGTTGTTTTCCAAAAAGACAAAGTCAGAGTCAGTGAGCTATGCAGCCCACAGGTAAGAGAATGGTAATGCAAATCATTGACATTGGGCAATCTTTTCATGTAGGCAGGGTCCAGCCCATGATCTTAATGAGGTGAATCATGCCAGGTCTGGATGTGTTTTTTTATATATCTACACATATTTAAAGTTAGTACAAATTCTCTGGTTACAGCTTTTTTTTAAAAATGTATCTGAATTGATCAAGCAGTTTTCATTAGCCTCAAGTTTGAGAACAAAGGGCAAACTCTGAATTTTGACCAGGGTAGTCTAATCCTTTAAGAACAAAGATGACAACAGCATAGGAATGACACACTAATCTGAATGGGTAGATTTGCACTCAACCAGTAAATGCTTGAAAAGTCTTTCAACACCAAAACATTGTCACAATTAGAGAAAATTAACTATTGTACAACTAATTTCCCTATAAATATAAAGCATTCAACACACGAACACAAGAAATAGCAGCAGGAGCTAACCAAACAAACCCTCAAGGCTATTACACCATTCAGTAAGATTGTTCCCGGTGCTCAGCTCAAATCCATGCTCCTGTACCATCCCTATATCCTGCTATTTTGTTGACATTCAAAAATTAATGGAGTTAGAGTTATGCAGGACAGAAAGTAGACCTTTCGCCCACCACTTCCACACTGACCCAATGGTCAAGTGCCCATTTACACTCATCAAATTCTTATCCCATTTTATTCTCCCCATATTGCCATTGACTCCCCTTCCAGATTCCACTGCTCACCAACACACCAGGAGCAATTTACAGAGGCCAATTAAACTGCAATCCCCACATCTTGGAGTGCGAGAGAAAAAACCCACACAGGCACATTGAAAACAGCAAACTCCATGCTGATTGCATGTAGGCAAAGATCAAAGTCCAGTTGCTTGAGCTACAAGGCAACAGCACTAACTGTTGCATCACTGTACTGCTTCAAATGTCAGTGGGGAACTTGAAAGTAAAAGTGTTGAGTCTTTAAAGCAAGGTAAAAACAGATACAATATTCTAAAATGGTAATGTGCCCCGTGCATTTTTTTGGCAAGTGAGTTAAGATCCAGGGGTTGATCTCTTCATTGCTGTGAACCCATTTATACCATATTGGTATTATGTAGCTGCTTTATATTAACAAATAGTACAAAAACAAAGTGCTTCCACAGTTATAGCAAAAGGAAAAGAGTAAATAAAGTTAACATTGGTCTGAGGGGAAGTGGGAAATAGAGAAATGACAAGGTATTATTTTGATCAGTCTTCACAGTAGAAGACAGTAAAAACATCTCAATAATAACAAATCAAAAGGCTGCAGAAATGGAGGAACTTAAAAAAAGGTTTATCACTAGAAAAAGTGTACAAGGCAAACTAATGGGAATTAAAGCCAAAAAGTCCCTGGACCTGATGTCCTACATACTTGGATCTTAAATGGAAGTAGGCACAGGAGAGAGCCAAAGCATTGGCTACATAACATTTTCTAAAGCAGAATCAATGTAGCTTTATGAAAAGAAAATGTTTTACAAAGTTGCTGGAGATTTTTGAGGAAGTAACTAACAGGATGGATAAAAGGGGAACCTGTAGATGTAATTTTTTTTATTATTATTATTTCCAGTAGGTATTCACAAGACTAGAGTACACGGGGCTAGGCATATATATTTCAGCAGGGAGGAGGAGTGGCTAACTAACAGACTAAAGAAAATCAAGATTTTCTGAATTGGGCAATTAGTAGTGTCCCACAGGATCATACAGGGGCCACAACTATTTATCAAATCTATGCTAATGACTTGGATGAAGAGATTGGAAATCTGGCTGCAGGACACTCAATGATACTTCGAGGTAAACTAGCACATTGTGTGGAGGGCACAAAGGGCTTGCAAAGGTTTATCAATGGATTAAGTGAGTAGGCCAGCAGTTGGGACATGGACATCACATTTGAAATGTGAGGTTATACACCTTAAAAAGAAGACTGGAAAAAGAAAGCAAATATTATTTAAATGGAGAGAGACTACAAAAATGTTATGGGTACTGAAGGACCTTGGGGTGCTAATACCTGAAACACAAGTTTGGTATTGGTATATTATTGTCACTTGTACTGAGGTACAGTGAAAAAACGTGTCTTGCATACCAATCGTACAGGTCAATTCATTACACAGTGCAGTTACATTGAGTTAGTACAGAGTACATTGAGGTAGTACAGGTAAAAACGATAACAGTACAGAGTAAAGTGGCACAGCTATAGAGGAAGTGTGTTGCAGGTAGACAAATTATTAACCATGTACAGCAAGTAATTAGCAATGTTAATGTAAAATAATTGGCCTTTATTGCAAGGGGCACAGAGCATAAAAGTACAGATGTTCTTATGTAATTTTACTGGGTTGATGAGACTATCTGAAATACTGTATACAGTTTTGGTCTACCTATTTAAGGAAGGAGGCTGTGCAGAAATGATTCACCAGGCTGATTTCTGGGAGAAGGAAATTGATGTGTAAGGAAAGGTTGACTAGGTTGGGCCTATACTCATTGGAGTATGAAAGAACAAGTCGTAATTTCATTGAAACATATAAAGATTCTGAAGGGGGTGACAGGGTGGATGTTGAGAGTACTTTCGCTAGTGGGGATATCCAGAACTAGGAGGCATTGTTTCAGAATAAGTAATTGTCCATTTCAAATGGAGATGATGACGATTTTCTCCTTTTAGAACTTGTGAATCTTTAGAATTCTCCATCCCATAGAGCTCTAGAGCAAGAGTCAGAATATATTCAAGGTGGAGACTATCAGTTTAAACAAGTCAAGGGGTATGGCGAGAGAGTGGGTAAGTGATGTTGAGGCTATGACTAGAACATCCACTGAATGGAGGAGGAGACTCCAGTCCCTGCTCCCATTCCTTACGTTGTCAATTTGCAGAACACCAATCTAATTACATCATCAGTAGGACATCTTGGTAACTTAGCAGAGAGCTCTTCAGTCCTAAGAAATTTTTCATCAAGGTGGTATTTGTATATTCATTTCCAAATAGGTAGATTCCTAGCACTCAGCATATTTGCTGTTTCAAGGGATCCATATCTTATTACAAATATTACATCAGTGTACTTCCTGTCTGTACCATTTAACTTCTTGTTATATCTTTACCACCTGACAAAGACAAATATTGTGGCATTTCCCCCCCAAGTGTGTGTAAAAGGCAGAGAATGTACCTTTTGGAAATCTATTTACACCTCACATTTTATTTCCAGTAAAATGAGTTTTTAAATGTCTAAATTATAACTTAAACAGTACTTAATTTTTTTTAAAACAATATACCCATGTTTTATTCTAGATACATGTAACTCATTAAATTTAACTTCCACAACTGCCACAATGGGATTTAAATGTACCTTTGGATCAAATATCCAGGTGTCTTAGCAATGAACAAGCCACTTAATTAATATTCTACCAAATTCTCTTCAAAATGTCTTCAAAGATTTGAAGGAAAACCATAGGAGAAAATTTCAAGAGCTTGTTTCAGGTAAACTTTTTCTGTTTTCTTTAATAATGTGCGGTGAATGTGGTATGTGTATGACTGAGAGAAGCTCATGCTAGATGCATGACACATTGCAGGGGGTTCATTGAGGGAAACAGAATCATTGGGGTGGTAATCTGTGTTGGACATTAATGCAAAGTTAGCAATAGCAAGTTAGGTGTCCAGTTTCATACCTTGCACTCATTCCTTCGGTGTGAAAAGTTACTAACTCAATGAGCCATTTCTACCTGATTTACAGGTAGTTCAGTTATAACGTGATAGTTATGTTCCTAAGAAACTTCACGTTAAAGAAAGTCACGTTACAGAACAGGCTGTAATTGAACAGGTTCTCCCTGATCACGGTCGCACTGTAACCAATGAGGCCCATGTTGTGCAAATAGTGTTCCCTAATCCATCAATCTCCTTGTAACCAATTCTTGCATGGAGACATGCATTATTGCAGGACTACCTGTACTTAATATTGCAATTGGGCATCTTTTGGAAAAAAGTTCGGTTTTGAAGTAAACTGGCTCCAAATAACTGAATACTGACATTAATAAGTGTTTAAATGTTCCAAAAATCTCTTTGACAAAAAGGATCGAAAAAGAGCCGAGCAGACAGAGGCACACGGAGAGGAAAAGAAAACATTGAAGTTAAAGTGATTATACTGTATATCACAATAATTTCTCATATTTCTTGATACAACTCACTTCTGCTACTAGATGGTTTGCAGTCAACCCTTTTGAGCATGATAAATCCCTTGTAATTTGATCCATTGGTCATGTACCTTATTCTACTACCACTGTCATTTCTAAATAGTTCAGTTATCCCACCCAATTCTTGTCCCTTCCCTATACAATGATATTATAATGTGGAACATTTATTTGTCATCCTGTTCTTTATGCAGCTGTGGTTCATAGTATTCCTGCCCTAGCAGGTGTCTGGCCTTTGGTATATGTGAAATAGACAATCCTATTATAAAAGATGGAAAATATTGACATTGCAGGGCACACTGTATTTTACTAATATTTAATCTCCATATGTCACTCCGCACCTTTGCTAGAAACTTCAATGTCCACATTTATAAAGGAAATTGTCAATTGGTATTTCTTATTGTAATTAGACCTTCCTGTCAGTAGTGGCTTTGTGGCATCTGCCAGCCTATCAATGCTTCTGTTCTTCTTACTGCTATCCTTCCCAAACCACCATAAATGCTGTTAAAAGCAATTTAAGATCCAAGCCATAAATATTGATGCAATATACAATTAAAATAGGGACTAAATTGCTTCTGGCTGAATGGATCCAATTATCCCCGTCTCTACCCTTGCTTGGCCTCGTCTTCCCCTGTTGATTGATGGCAGAATTTCACACAGATAAGGAAACATAATATTATCAGCAAGAGGAAATATACAAAAAAAACCATAGTAATTGGGCCCACAGATATACATGTTCTGCTATTGCTTTAGTGAGAGCTCCATATGAAACAGAATTTATGACCATATCGCATGGCAGATGATGCACCAATCTAGAAGTCAAACATTGACTGGATCCAGAAAATAACATCAGCATATCAATAATTTTTTCAGCATCTGGCTGTATCTGGGTTTATGTAATGTATGAGTCATCATATTAGTGGTATATACACTCTTAAATAATTTCTCTAAGAGCTTTATCCTAATTAACCTACTTTGATCTCATCCATCAAAGCATTGAACGGATATCCCATTTTCAAAGGAACGATACAATTCCCATTTTTTTCAGCCATCCTCAGATATAGTCAATAACAGCAGATAGTAGTAGTTTGGTTGCTTTCAACAGTTTGATAGCATTCCAATCCTGAGAGTATTGAGCTAATCAGAATAAATTGTTGAAAGAGACGTGCCACGAAGTGCCTGTGTGTGGGGTTGATGGTGGGTTGTGAGAAATGTATGTAAGAGGACATCAAGACCAGTCACATGAGAGTTGTATTAACACTTAACCAACATCATGCAAACAGTTTTGTATGATATTGTTTGCAGCTTATTGCTTCAAAATGTGAATTCAAATGGGAAGACGAGATATACTGGAAAATTTATACTTATCAACTGTTACTGGAATGTGTGTGATCATATTTTATTTTAAAAGGATGACCTAGCTGTGAGAATTAGAAGGAACAATGCATTTTAGTCCATGATTGTTAGATGCCACAGATAATGGACAGATCATGCTGATGACTGGCTGATGGTGTCCTGAATCAAGAGGCCTACAGTAATGATTTGAACTGAGAGTTTAATACTCATCTGACACCTCAGCTTCACATCAACCATGGCTGCTGCATCTAAACCAGCAACCCTCATTCAAAATGGTGGCAAGCAGTTTGCTTTCTACAACTAACTAACATTAATAGGAGATCAATAGCTGGAGAATGGCAACTCACTGCAAGCTGCTCTCTGCAGATCTATTCATTATCTCTATTATAATCGTTCTATTCTTAAATCTAAATTCTATGACTCTAAGATGGACTTGCACCTTATTGTCTGCCTGCACTTTGTCTGTAACTGTAACACTTTATTCAGCATTCTGTTTTTGTTTTCCCTAGTACTACCTCAATGCACTGTTGTAATGAAATGATTTGTATGGATGGCATGCATAAGAGATTTTTCACTGTACCTCGGTGTATGTGACAATAATAAACCAATTTAATTCAATTCAGATTTGTACACCAGTAAATATTATAATTTCATGTGGGAAACAGATGAGGCAATTCCCGTTTCACCCAGGTGCTTGTCAACTTTGTTACCAATAACACATCTTTGCAACCTATTCCTTAAAATTCAGATAACTTCACCAGAAGTTTCAAAGAGTACATTTTACAAACCCCAAAGATATCCAAACAAGGAAATCTAGGCTTTCTGGATCACTCCTGACAGGAAATTAGATAATTGTTGGCAAATTGCAGAAGAGGGATATTCATCACTACCTCTGACAGAATATATTGACGGAAGTATAACTAAAAAGCTTCTTACCATGAACTAACTTCAAATGCCTTTTGGTATGATGTAACAGAAGGAAAATGTTTTCTTGAATTTGGACTATTGTGTGCTAGTTTTATGAAAATCAAAATACTCAGCAGGTTGGGTTTATAAATTTATAAAATATCCAAATGCTACATCTGGAATGGCCCGATTGATTAATTATCAAAAGAGGGAAATGACTTTTCTTTGGCGGTGTGATGTTTGTATCCTGTAACATTGAGAAACTTGTTTGACAGGAAACATATCGAAGATACAGTAGAAATGAGTGCTTACTCATCCTGGATAAAAATTAAATGGAATTTTCAATTTCCCTTTTCAAATTAGGCAGACCAAACAGAATGAGAGCAAACTGCAATTAGAAGATACAACAGTCCCAAACAATCAAACATGTCCAGAAGGTTAAGTTACATGGGATCCACAGTGAGTTGGTAAATTGGATCCAAAATTAGCTTGGCCTTTGAAGCCAGAGAGTAGTGGTAGAGGGGAATTTTTCTGACTGGAGGTCTGGGACCAATAGTGTTTCTCAAGGATCAGTGCTTGAACCTCTGTTCTTTGTAATATATATTTGGATGAAAGTGTAGGTGGTCTTTTTAGTAAGTTTGCAGATGATACGAAAATTGGTGGAGTTGTAGATAGTGAGGAAAGTTGTCAAAGCACACAATAGGATATAGATCAATTGGAAATTTGGGCAGAGAAATGGCAAATGCAGTTTGATCTGGATAAGTAAGGCGATGTATTCTGTGAGGTCAAATGCAAAAGGAAAGTATACAGTAAATGGCAGGACCCTTAGGAACACTGAGGTGCAGAAGGATCTTGGGGGGCAAGTACATAGCTCCCTGGAAGTGGCAACATAAGTGGAAAGGATGAAGCAGCTCTACAATATGCTTGCCTTCATCAGCCAGGTCATTGGATATAAAGGTTGGGAAGTCACTTTGGAGCTGTATAAAATTTTGGTTGGGCCACATTTGGAGTATTGTGTTCAGTTGTGGTTGCCACATTACAGGAAGGATGTGGAGGATTTGGAGAGCTTGCAGAAGAGGTTCACCATGACTTTGCCCGGATTGGAGTGTATTAGCTTTTTGAAGAGGTTAGACAGACTTGAATTGTTTTCTGTGGACCATTGGAGGCAGAGGGGTGACTTGACAGAGGTATATAAATGATGAGACTCATAGATACGGTAGAGAGTCAGAGTTTTGTTCCCCAGGGTGGAAATGTCAAATAGTAGAGGACAGAGGTTTAAGGAGGAAAGTTTCAAGTTTTTTTTACACTGAGAGTGGTAGGTACCTGGAACATGCTGCTGGGAGGGGTGATAGAAGCAGATACAATAGTAATGTCTAAGACGCACTTAAACGGACACAGGAGAAAGCAGTAAATATAAGTATAGGGAGCACGTCCAGGCAGATGGGATTAGTTTGGAATGGCATCATGGTTGGTGCAGACAATAGGCTGAAGAGCCTGTTCCTTTGCTGTACTGTTCTATAGGATGTATTGAGACCATCGCATCATAATTAAATACCAACTTCAGTTAACTTTCTATAATTAAAACATAGTAAGATCACTAATTAGAAATATTATTGCCTGTAAAACAATTTACAATAATTCAATTTGATTCCTTTCCAGAATGCCCAGTCACTTATTAGATACATAAGCATCATGATGTTATGATAGGCAATTGTCTTATGATCAGTTATGACAAGTACTGACCTCAGACCAGATGATAACAATTTGTTTCCTAAATATTGGGCTATATTAAATAATTTCTGAAATAGTTTAAGCTAGAAGTGCAATATAAATTTGTCTGTAGTGCACAGAAAACCTATAATTCAAATATAGTAATACTTAATCTCAACTGACCTCTGCAAATATACAACAATCTCACATGAGCTAACACAGTTGCACACAATCAACAATATCGCATCAGATAAATGTTCAGAGTTCCAAACCCTACTGCAACATGCACCAGTGTTCATTGTCTGCAAGATAGGGCTTACATTAGACAGGAACCTGCTTTTTGGTTGATTCAAAATTGGCATTGTCTCAAGATCCTTGCACAATAATATGGTCACAACTTGGCCAAATAAGCATCAGAGGTCCAACAGGATATTGAGAGTGTCTCAGGAGACTCAGACTTCAACTACTACCATTGGGAAACAGACTCTCTGGGTCGGTGATAAAAGGACAATTACTTCAAGAAATGCTCAAGGAAGATTACTGTAAATTTTTAAAACTACTTTTGGTCTAGGTGTAGAAGGCTACTCAGCCCTAATAAACAAACAAGCACCAGAAACCTTGAGCTCGCCATTTCAAAACTCAATTTCAACCACATAAATGCAACATGAATTTTTAAAAACATTCTCCATCCCACAGTTATGAAAGCTCCCATAACATCAGCAATCTTAGCAACTGCGGCATGATCTCCAGTAGGTAAAAGACACAGCTGATGTACGAATGTGGTTTCCAGCACAACCAGGGAAGATTATTTTCCTTTAATAGGTTGCTTAGAAACCTCTGCTAAAAAGGAATAAAACAGAGCTGAAGATTTCAAGATATATTAGTACATGGCAATTTTAATGTCAACCTTTCACCAATGCTCTCAAGATAAAGATCTAAACTTTCACAGCCTTGGGGCATCCCAAATCAGGCAATCATTTTGAGGTTTAGCAATTTAGAGAAAATAAAAATAGGGAAAATCTAGTATTCATTTTCCACACAGCAAGTTTCCATAACAATTTGCAAGACAAATAACCAAATAAATAGAGGATCAAAGATGGTGGGTCATTGAATTGCTCAAACTTTCTGCAGTTACTCACCTAAGCTACTTGGAAACCTGTGAGCCATACAGCCAAGGAGGACAAGGGCAGTAGGTGAACACGAACACCACCATCTGCAGGTTCCCCTCCAAGTCACACACCAGCTTGGAAATGCCTTGCTGGTCTTTCATAGTCATTGGGTCTAAATCCTGGAACACCCTGTTCAACAGTACTGTGGAAGTCCTTCACCAGAAGGACTGCAGTGCTTTAAGAAGCTGGTTTGCCATTACCTTCAGGGCTCGCTTGGGATGGACAATCAATTTGGGTTTTGCCAGCAACACTCATATCATGAAAAATGAGTAAATTAAAAAAAAAGTAGTCAGTCCCATTCTGACTCTTCTACTGTAGCTCTGCAAGTTTTTAATTTAGTAGTTGGAATAATTAGGAAGTTTTTAAATCAAAAGAGCAGGGAAGAAAGGCAAATGTTATTAGGCTTTTGAAGAACAAAAAGAAAGCAATGTGCAGAAGATAGGAAGGCATGGCCTGCTTAGGACAGTCAGCATGGCTTTGTGCAAGGCAGGTTATGCCTTACAAACTTGATCGAGTTTTTTTTTTGAGGTGACAAAGGAGCTTGATGAGGATAAGACAGTGTACGTTATCTACATGGACATTAGTCTGGCATTTGATAAGGTTTCTCATGGTATGTTTTTTCTGAAAATAAATAGGCATAAGATCCAGGGTGAACTGCAAGTTTGGATTCAGAACTGGCTTGCCCATTGAAGACAGAGAGTAGGAGTGGAAGGGTGTTATTCTGGCTGGAGGTCCATAACCAGTGGTTTCCACAAGGATTGGTGCTGGGACCTCCATTGTTTGTGATATATATCAATGATTTGGATGAAAATGTAGTTGGGCGGATTAGCAAGTTTGCGATGACACCAAGATTCTTGGAATTGTGGACAGTGTAAAGGACTATCAAAGAACACAGCAGGATATAGATCAGTTACAGATATGGGCAGAGAAGTGGCAGATGGAGTTTAAACTGGTATTCTTTTTTAAATTGGTTTATTATTGTCACATGTACCGAGGTATAGTGAAAAACTTGGTTTTACATACCATCCGTACAGATCAATTCATTACAGCAGTGCATTGAGGTAGTACAAGGGAAAACACCGACAAAGTACAGAATAATGTGTTACAATTACAGAGAAAGCGCAGCGCAAGTAGACAATAAGGTGAAAGGTCACAATGAGGTAGATTGTGAGGTCAAGAGTTCATCCTATTGCACAAGAGAACCGTGCAATAGTCTTCTAACAGTAGGATAGAAGCTGTCCTTGAGCCTGGTGGTATGTGCTTTCAGGTTTTTGTATCTCCAGCCCAATGGGAAGGGGGAAGCAGAGAGAATGTCTGGGGTGCATGGGGTCTTTGGTTATGCTGGCTGTTTTACCGAAAAAGGGAGGAGAAGTATTGACAGAGTCCATGGAGGGGAGGATGGTTTCTGTGATGTGCTGAGCTGCATCCACGACTCTGCAGTTTCTTGTCTTGGGCAGAGCAGTTGCCATACTGAGCCATGATGCATCTAGATAGGAAGCTTTCTACGGTGCATCGATAAAAATTGGTGAGGGTCAAAGGGGACATGCCAAATTTTTTTAGCCTCCTGAAGAAGTAGAGGCACTGGCGTCAACGTGGTTGGACCAGGACAGGCTATTGATGTTCACTCCTGGGAACTTGAAACTCTCAACCCTCTCGACCTCAGCACTGTTGATGTAAACAGAAGCCCGTGCACCATCCCCTTCCTGAAGTCAAATGTGAGGCGTTGCAATTTGGGAGGTCAAATGAAAGGAGAAAGTATACAGTTAATGGCCGGTCCCTTAATAGCATTGATGTACAGAGGATTCTTGGGGCCCAAGTCCATAGTTCACTGAAAGTAGCTGTGCAAGTGAATAAGGTGGTAAAGGCAGTATATGGCATGTTTGCCTTAATTGGTAGGGGTGTTGAGTACAGGAGTAAGGAAGTTATGCTACAGCTATGTAAAACTTTAGTCAGACTGCACTTGGAGTATTGTGTGCAATTCTGGTCACCCCATTACAGAAAGGATATGGAGACTGTGGAGAGGGTGCAGGAGAGGTTCACCAGGATGCTGCCAGGATTAGAGGGTAGGAGCTATAAGGAGAGGTTGGACAAACTTGGGTTGTTCTCCCTAGAGCAGAGGCTGAGGGGAAACCTGATAAAAGGTTTTTAAAATGATGATAGGCATCGATAGGGTAGACAGTCAGAATCTTTTCCCCCCAGGTAGAAATGTCAAGCACCAGAGGACATGTTTTCAAAGTTTTGGTGGGGCAGGGGGTGTGATAGTTTAAAAGGCAACATGGGGGGAAAAGTTTTTCTTAAAATATATAAGCACAGAGAGCGGTAGGTGCCTGCAATAGGTTACCAGGTATATAGTGGAAGCAGGCACTTTGGTGGAGTTTAAAAGGCTTTTAAATAGATACATGAATATGGAGGGAATGGAAGGATATAGATGATACACAGGAGGAGGACATTCAGTATAATTTGGCATCAAGATTGGCACAATGTCATGGGCTGAATGGCTTGTCCAGTGCTGTACTGTTCGTTGTTCTATAGCACCAGAGGAACTGGGCAATTGAATATCTGAACGTGATCAATCTCTAATCAGACAAATCAAGTATTGCCATCACTTTTGAATGTTACACTGAGGTCATTCTCATCTGACCAAGGGGGCTGATAGGGGTTCCTCAAGTTAAATGGCCAATTTGAAAAGACAATATCCAAGGTAATATGATATTGCCTCAGTACAGGAGGCAAGTACCGGTCTGGATTATTTGGTCAAGGTTCTGTCATAACCTTGAGCAGTGGCAGTCTAGAAGCCACTTCAATAAGCCTCTAATAGGGCTTATTTCTGTCTTAGTATTGCCATGGTCTTTGCCAACAATTTAACAGCAAGTTCAAAATCACAGTTCAGTACTTCAACATTGCAATCTATAGAAAATGCTCCAAGGTATGACTATTTAACTAGGTTCCTCACCAATTCTTTCTACCAGTCTGGAGTAAATAACCAAAACCAATTTGCGTATTCAATTTCACAACCAATTAAACAATTTCAGTCCATTCCATCTAAGCTGCATTGATAATTTGGCAGCTTCCTCAACATCTGCTGATTGTGACAGTGGTCATGGAGGGAAGAAACAAGCCTTCTCCATAAGAAAGAGACATCTCAACCTCACTTCTACTTTTCCAAATCGCTTACCCGACATGGACTGAAAACTGGAAGACTTGTACAATAGGATCGGTAGCTCACAATATATTTATCATCACACATTCTAGTTGTAATGCATTTGAGGCAAGGAAGTAAATTTAAAGGGGAGCTGTGGAAGGAAGTGTGAAAGTTCAGAACAACTCATATCCACTTAGTTTTATCAAAGGCAGAGCCTTCCACATCTCTGGGGTCTTAGCCCCACCATTGCTCAATGACAGTTGCAGAACACATGCAAAGAATTAAAAGTGTGCCTCTTACCATTTTCTTTTCTCCATCTTTAGGATCATCCACATACGAGAGGATGAAGTCAATTCTTCTGATTCCATCACAAAAGAAGACCGAGTCTTTGCTGTAGATCTGTTTATCAATCTAAGGAATAAACAGAAGATGAATTATGAAAAACTAGCCAATGGTTTTGGTTTAGACTCTTGTTTTCTGACATGTTACAGGAGAACAGGCCAAATTTCCAGAACAGAGCAGAAAATAGTTTACTTAAAAGGCAAATCGCCAAGATATGGCTACAGCTCATACCTCATGCACAATTACCCAACAAAAGCAATGATATATACGGGATCTGCTGCAGAATAAGTGGTCTAATCCTGTTAAAATGCCTTTCAAAAACAACACTGGACTATTGTTTCACTTGCAAAGTTATTAAACACAATTGTGACTATAGTACAAATAGCTATCTTGTCTCGTAAATAACATTCCAGCAGTGCCTGGGTGTACTTTTCAGAAACAAGTCCTGAAAGACCAGCATTTCAAATTATCTTATTTTCTTTTATATATTTTCCTTACAACAGACTTGATGGCCCTTTTTCTATGCCTGTTCTCAAAGCAATCCCATCAATCCAATTCCCCCACTTATTTCCCTGCAACCTATGCTCCATCACGTGCTCATTAACTACCTCCAATTCTCTTGCCAACCACCAACCCCAGGGCAAAATATGAATTATCTAAAAGCAAGCCTTTGGGACATGGGAGCAAATTTGAGAATCTGGAAGAAACCCATGCGGTCACAGCGAGAATGTGCAAACTCCTATACAGGCAGCACCAGAGGTCAGAAATGAACATGGGTTACTGGAGCTGTGATGCATGGTTTACTACTTGGCTTCTTCAGGGTTCTGTTAGTGCCAGATGATGGGACTCAATACAAGTGAAATCTAGAGCACAGAACAGTACAGCGCAACAACAGACCCTTTGGCCCACGATATCTGTGCCAGTCATGATGCCGATACAGACCAATCCTATCTGCCTGCACGTGGTCTATATCCCTCCATGCCCTGCCTGTTCACGTGCCTGTCTAAATAACTCTTAAACATTGCTATTGCACCTGCTTCTACCACTTGCCCAGGCAGTGCATTCCAGGCACCTCCCACTCTCCATGTAAGAAATAAAACCTCAAATCTCCTTTAAACTTTCCCCCTCTCACCTTAAAACTATGCCCTCTAATATTTCCACCCTGGGAAAATGTCTCTATTTACAGTAATGAAGGTAAAATCCATTGGATTCAATGGGTGAGAACAGTTTCAATGCACAAAAAAGGTTCGTTAAAATGGGCTGTCAGGAAAAGGCCTGTGTATGCAATAATAACAAAAAGACCATTCATCTTTCCATAGATGCTATTCGACCTGCTGAGTTTTGAGCATTTACAATATATGCAATTGTTTTTGATTTTCATTTGTTATGTGTGTGACCGTGGACCTCAATGAGATGATGACCAATAATCTGGTTTTGATGGTGTGCAAAACATGGAGGGGTAAACAAACCCAGGTCAAGGTGAATTACAACAGGAAATGTCAAGTCCAATTTCCTGAAACTTACTCTCATTTCCTCATGACGAGGCCACTAAGCCCATCAAGCCAGCTCTCAGTATTTCCAGAAGTCTCTTTCCCCCATAGTTTGTCTATACTCTATTCTCTCTCACGTGCCCAGCACATCTCCCCGATTTTCCTGCCACCCTGCTACACAATTTATAGTTGCCAATTAAGCTACCAACTCACTCGTCTTTGGGACATGGGAGGAAACCAGAGCAACTAGGAAAACCCATGAGATCACAGGGCTGGGGGGTTGGGTGGGGGGGGGGGGTGGATATGCAAACTCCACACAGACAGCACTCAAGGTCATTGGAACACAGGCTGTGTAGCAGCAGCAGCACTAACTGCAGTATTTCAACAAGAAACAAACACTTCAGGGTACTTCTTAAACTCTTAACGTACACAAAAACCAGGCATGTTTTTATCCAGTTTCTCGGCTAATTATTCTCAAAGGCACATCTTGGTCTGGGACACTATCTTGGCTTTGGCCTGTACTTTCCAAGCTGCTGCCATCTATGGTCTAGAGGAAATGAGTACAGTACCATGGAAATAATGAGTCAGCATGCAGGCACACTACAGAGATTTTATACAGCAGAACACCGTGACTCACTCAGCACAAACATGGATAGAACTTCTGAACTTTTATGGGAAATGCTCTTGCTCTGACTAATTTACATGGCGTCTTGGCTATAAATCATCACATTGTATAAACACACAAAAATTCAGTTAACAATTTGGATGCCAGTTTTTTTTTTTGGAAAAAGAACTTTAAAAACAAAATCCCACCCTTCCAAGATGATGTTTAAACATTTGCTTCCTCAGAATCTAAAAACAGTATCTTGCATGCGAGTTGAATTTAGCAGGCCCTCCCACTCTTACACTAAAACTATGTTATGTGCTCTGTGATGCTTATACAAAACAGCCCCAAACTGGAGTTGGTAGGGGTTAAGAATGCAGTTCCTTCAACCTTCCAATGGATACAATGGGCCGAACAGTCTACTTCTGTTCCTATATCTTATGGTTTTAATGATAAATATGGTGATCCACTGACATGACTTGTGATGCAACATATTTCTCCAGAAGTTTGGATACACAGTGGTTATTATTCATTTTTTCTCTCTTTGCCCCTAACCATCCCAAAAAATAGACATTTGCACCCATTTCTGTACTGAATTGTGTTGCTGCAGAAAGTTGCCTCAGTGTTTCAGATCAAGACTCACTGTTGCACATCTTACAATTCCCACCTTTGATAGGTGTGCACAATATTATCGGCCATGCCACAGCCTTTCGAGACATCAGAGGGACCTAGAGCACCTTGTTTCAAGGAGTGACTCTACTGGAACAATCGGGCTTTAAAAAGGATGATCCTGGTGTAGAAGTCACATCACTTACCTCTTCTACTCAAGGCCCTCGCCATAAGGTACCAACTAACCCCTGCCCCAACTCCTTCCTCCGAACTAATTTCCCCCCCCACCAAGAGTAAGAAGTCCCGATGCTCCTTGATCTGGCTGTCTGACTGGTGATTTGACTTCCTGATCTTCCTCTCCCCAACCCACAAGACACGGATGACTTGCCAGGACTGCCGACCCCACTTGCACCCAACAATCTTGATCCAGAATCTGCCCTGGATGGGATATTATCCTTTGCAAAGACCACACCAAGAAAGTGTACCACAGCATTTCAACAGCAAATGAGGGCTTGAGCATTGAAATTGCAGTGAGGATCCACAACTGGAAAGTCTTTGGCCTACTGCACCACCACCAAACACTTTAGCTCTTGGGCTACACACCAGTTTCTGGTCTGTTATTTGCACCAAACACACTTGTATCAATCTGCCTCCCACCTCACAATCTCCAAAAATTCAAGCTCAGCTAAGCTCCACTAACTATAGTTGAACTTGCTCAACTATCATGATCACGTCCACCCTTATTTTATCCATTTTTCAGGATGTGGACTGATCACTGACAAGGCCAGCATTTACCGCCCGTTCCCAATTAGCCTTGATAAGGTGACGGTTACTCATCTTTTGGAACTGCCACCCTCCTTCCCATAAAGGTAATCTCACAACAGATATGAACCCAGGGACTAGGATGGTGTGCGGCTCAGAGAGAAACCTGCGAGCGGCAGTGTTCCCAAGCAAGAGAGCTAATCGTCCTTTATGTGAGAGGCACAGGTTTAGGGAAGCTATCACCTGACTGAGCAACTACAATGCATTTTGTAGAAGGGACTCAACTGGTTGTGGAGGGAACGAGTGTTTAGGATGATGGATAGGGTGCTAGTCATACCGACAAGCTGATGGAATGCTGGAGCTGCAAATGGAGGTATAGCCTGTGAAGGATTTGCCAAACAATGAGGTTACAGGCTGTGGTGGTGTACATTTCTGCTGCTGCTGCTGATGGCCCACAGTACCAGTGATGGCTACTTGTGAGCTGCAAGATCTGATCGAGTCGGTCCCAATTGTAGTGCCTCATAACACAATGAAGGAAGTCCTTGGTGTGGAGATGGGACTATCGCCGCAAGGATAGTGCAGTGGTCTCTCCTACCAATATGGTCATGGACAGATGCAACATGCAGATGGGCAACAACATGGTTCTTAGTTTATCCCTTGCACCAGTTCACTCACAATCCACTGTTGACACATTCTGGCCTCTACATCATGTGGGTCTCAGCCAGCCTAGTGACGGATGGTGCAGCCAAGCTACTTTTGGCAATGGACATGGTGGATTGATAAAACCAAGTGGATTGTTAGGCCATTTCAGCGGGTAGTGAAGAACAGATCTCGTTGCTGCAGTCTGGAGTCCCACACAAAAGATGATAGATTTCCATTCCCGAAAGGACAAAAAAGTGAACCAGGTGTCTCTGAAAGACAACTTGGCAATTCTGTGGTTGTCATTACCAATAGTCGGTGTTTGTTAATAAATTCCAAATGAATACCTGGATTTTAGTTCCATGATGGGATTTCAGCTCTGGATCATTAATTCAGGACCATACAGTCCCAAACTAAGGACTTTAGAAAATGGCAATCGCAATGAAATCATTCTACTTCATTGTCACTTCCTTCATTCCGTGGCTTTGCCCTTTCCCAGACTCTTATAGTTTCTTCCAGCTGCACATGAACTTGTGTCCCTCCTCCACATTCCACAATTGCTTCAGCAATAGCTATCTTGTCAACCATCAGTAGCCCCAGAAAATCTTGGTTCTCATCAACAGCTTCGCCCAAAAGAATCCTCCAATGACTTTCCCTGCTTGGCTGACTAATTAAAAACAGCAATCAGACTCCAATCTACATATTTAAAGAAAGATTGGTGGGGTATTGAGCCATTTTCTTATGAGTATGCTTAAAAGGATAGTGTTGGATTCAACTGTTTTAACTAGTTTTTTTTTAAAACATGCAAAGTGTTTAATACACCTTAAGTGGCTGCTCAAGGAATGGCCGCTTCCCAGCTTATTGGTTCTTCCATCAGGTGAATACGTGTTTTCTCATTGGTTGGTTTTGCCACAGGTATCTAATAGGTTTTCTTATTGGGAGTACCTCTCATCTCAGGTATAAAAGGTGTTATTTTTTGATAATCACCCTTGCTCTCTCCTCCCTCTCCCACCCCCAGCTGATACTTAGTTCCTTTGTCTCGGCTCATCTTCTAGTAGTAAAGCTAGTGCCATATGTTCTGTGACTGTTTCTTAGTTTTAAACTTTTCCAAGAAAACTTTGTGAAACGCCAAGTTGTTTTCAACTCATTCTTGGACTCCTGAAAGAACCTGTGGATTCGAAAATAAATGGATCTGACAATAGGTTAAAATGGAAGACAACTTGGGTGAAGTTTCTTGCTAACTACATGGTTTCAGTGTGTTAACAGCTTCGGTGTGTTTTTGATTTATGTGAGGCAGGTTGCATTGATAGGCACAGAATGGCAGGTGCATTAAGAGTAACGAGTAGAGACAGAGAAAAGTCAAAAGTAATGAATGATTAGGAGAGAAGCATGGAACATCCCTGCAAATGGAGTTTCCAAAGTAGTTCCAGTAGCCAGACTAATGGCATGTTCCAAGAATTCTTATCCTATTTGCAGAAATTTTAATCAGAGAAAGACAATCATTCTATTTCATCTCTGCCTTGAGGTATTCAATGGTTTACAGTGTTAATCACCAGAGTCTGGGCATTTGTTACATTACAATAGTAAAAATTACACAAGACAGCAAAACCTCTAGCCCTTGGATTGCCGCAATTTTTTTTTAAAGAAACAATTCCATCATTCCAGATAAAGAATTGCTTGTTTAACAGAATGAATACTGCTTGACATCATAGATAGTTTAAATAGCCCAATGAAGAAGATGTTCCAAACCTCCAAATATGATTTAAGTCATAAGCAAGCTGAATTCACTCCATGAATTAGAGTGGGAAGATATAAAGCACACAATTTTATGGGTCAATTTTAAATAAATTATTTATTGTCAGTTTAAAAAGTGAAGAGTCAAGTATTATGCCATATGAATTAGGATCTTAAAAGATTATCCTGGTAGCAAAATCTTTTCCCACTGCATAAAGGGCATCCAGGTAACAATGGTGGCTTGTATTGGATTGGGACACAATTTAGCTGTGCAGCTTCACAGGCACAAAGACAATGAAGTATGCACTTCCTGGCATTGAAAATGGAAAATCAACATGAGCTCATATCCTGTGTGAATATTGTTCTGCAGAAGCAGCTCAGTTATGCTCACCATCTGCTTTTTTAAAATAAGCAACATAATGGAGGCAATTTAAAGCAACAAGCTATTTTTCAACCAACACAAGAAAATGGTCAGAATAGGATTTTAAAATAATTAAATATTCTTAACCATTTCAGGAATCAGCAAACCTATACACCTTATGCAAGGCAATCTACAGTGACATAAATAAGCTCTTTTCCTGTAGTCACCTTGTGAAGGGCAATGGGAATTTAAAAAAAAGAACATGAGGATACACAAGGATCTTCTGACACTGCATTAGTTAATGTGGTTGAAGAAATGGCACATTGCCAGGTTGAACAAATATTTTTCTATTTTACTTTGTTTCTTTCAAAAGGAAATTTATTTTGGTATTGCTGGATGCGTAGTACAGAGACCAGGACACCTACAAATCTGTCATGGCATGAGGAGTTTAATGTTAGCTTAAAATATGAAAATTAAACAGCTGGCACAAAACAAAACTTCAACATCTGCTTTTCTGTATAATAACACAACCATTTACCCACTTAATTACTATTATAAGAGCTTTTGAAAATGCAGCCCTTTCTCTTATAGTTCCAAAACATCAAGGCTTAAACAGAGAACAAGGTTTACTGCCCATACTGCTGCCTTCTGCTACCTGTAGATTTTCAGCATCCTGTTTCCTACCAAACTGTCACAGCTAAACAGCCATCCACAGGTTTCAGGAAGTGGTGAGCGGACTCGAGAAAAATGTGAAAACAAAACTTTAGCACAACTGATACTAGAAGGGTTAAGAACCTTTTATACAAATGTTGAACATTTGTTCAATTTGTTGTATTTGTATTCAGAGCAAACAGCAAATCAATGCCAATGGCAGTCTATGATTTAACAGACAATTACATTTGCCTAAAACTGCAAAAGAATAGCACCTAGATAATAAAAATTAACAGAAAAATAAAAAGCTCCTCCTTCTGAATATATGTTTAAATATCTTTTCACTGGGTTATGTCAACATGAGGTTCACCATTGCTTTCAATGCACCAGCACCATCTTTGGATGATCGAGGAAAAGGATGCATGAAGATCTCAAATCTGGCACAAAACAGTGATTCCCATCTTCCTCCCACCCCTCCCAAGTGCTTCTCTAAGTTGGACTACTCATAGCAGGCATCTCATGACACTGCAGAGATATCACCAATGCAGTCTCCCAATCCACTGGAAGGATAAACAAACCAATATCAGTGTCCTCTCCCAGGCCAAAGTCCCCAGCATCCAGACTTCAATCATACTCAGTTGGATTTCTGGGTGAGCGCTCTGTTCGGACAACAAAATCCCAAAACAGTCACTCTGTTCTGAGCTTTTTCAGGGGAAGATACTACCAGGCAAACACAGGGAAACATTCAGAATGTGCTCAGAGCCTCCATGAAAATACTCCCACTGATTCCCAAAAATCCCTGGACCACGACTACTCAAAAACTTCAAACTATCCACCAGGGACTTCCAGCCCCATCTGTGGGAGTGTCTGTGCTTACTACATTGGCTTTATTAGTCACTTGAACACCCACAAAACTGGAGTGGTGGCAAGTTATCCTTGATCTCAAGGGCTATCCAAGAAGATTATTGCCAATTCCCATGATAATAGCTCAAGTAGTCTGCCAACTTTTGAATCACTGCAGTCCACAATGTGAACCCTTGCAGATGATTTGCTCAGTCAAACAAATCTAATCTTAAACTGCAATAAGACGAAATATTCTTTTCCTCTACCCCACCAGCACCCTCTCCCACATAGGTAAACATATAGACAGGAATCAAAGGAGTGGAAGATGCATAACAGTCAGTCAAGAACACAGATTCAATGGTTGAAGGATGTTATAAACACCAAGAATGACAAAGCCACGAAGGAAATTTAAACTAAAAGAAGGAATTTTAAAGTACTGAGAAATGGAATTTATAACTCAGAATACAGACAACATTTACACACTGTTATGTTGCACTGACAAAGTAATGGGGTTGGGCCAGAGATTCGTGAACATTATTTCAGCTACATCTTCAGGAAGATGTGTTAATTATACCCTTCCCTAACCCCCACACCCATTCTTTGCCAAAATGGCAAATAGAAAAAGCAGAATAAAAATACTTTTTCAGAATTATGACCAATTTCATTCCCCACACTAAGGCCCCTGAGATGAAGCACATCCCTAATTTGGTCATTGACCTTCTTCCTTCTCTTATCATCAAATATGAAATGTTCTCACGATAGTTTTGTGGGAGCAACCCATGGGTGGCTTTTGCCCTGAACATGTATGATATTTTTGGGCAAAAAAAAAGTCACTATTTTTTCCAGTGAGACCTTGTTCATCCCTTTTCAGTTTATCAACTTGAGCCTGTAGACCTGCAAAGCTTTTTAAATTTTTCTTAGCTCAGAATATCATCCCACACAATTCTTTCCAATAAACTGATGGAGTCAAGTTTCAGTTCACATTTTTTCCTTTGGCAATTTTTTTTTCAGGTTATCAAGCCACAGAATTAATTTACTTTCCTACAATCTTCAAGCTTTTAAAGTTAAGGCACAAATGATTTCATCCCTTCCTTCTAATTTGCCTCATTTTCTTCTGTTTCATCCCTGGAAATATACTGTAGAACAAATCTTGGCTTTGCATTTAAACTTCCCAAATGATTTTAAAACAATCAAATAACAAAGATGTTTTCAACTTTCCCCACGAAGAGAAAATACAATGTGTAAAACATGAAGCCAAGAATATCAAACCCCTCCAAACTCTGGAAGCCGTACAAGATAAAAAGTCACTGCAAGACATTTTTTTTTATTAGTCTTTTGTTCATTTGCCAGTGATTCAAATTAATCCCATGATCCAAATTTTTCAACTAATAACCCTGAAAATGGGTGCATCAAGTACCTGTCCTGCTGCCTTTTAAAAAAACTTCATGTCATCTGCTTGCAATATTCTTAGACAATGCATTCCAGACCTTATCATGTGTGAAGAAATATCTCCATCAGTTCTTTTAGCAATTATTATATAAAAGCCTCTAGTTTCTGATCCATTTTCCATTTGAATAATGTTTCCCTTTTTGCTCCAAAAAGAAAAAAAATGTTTATTTTGAATATCACATTCATATCTCCACTTAACCCTTCTTGCCACTTGGAGAACAATTCTAGCTTCTCCAACCTCTTCCCATCAGTAAATTCCCTTATGGTGGCAAATTTTCTGCACCACCTCCAGCTGTTTTTTGTACCCACCTCAGAACAACATTATTGACACTCACCTTCTTGTTTCTTTCAAGGTGCATCACTTCACATCAGCCTATTTCATGAGGCAACACCCACCTGATGTCTGCTCCAATCATGCTCACCACATTGACATACTCTGATGTCAGAGTACAATATCGAAGCTTGCAAATGATCAAAGTCCAGCGCTCAAAGCGAGATGAACTGAAGTTTTAACCCTAGTGAACTACATCGCAGTTTGAAATCATCTCCCCCTCTTTACCTCTTCCTGAGAGAAGTTACCACCATCTGTCTTAGAAGGTACTTCATTGCTGTTGTTATTTAAAGTCCATGCATACATCACACCATGACCTTCACCTGTTATTTCTTCAAAGCACTCAAATCAGGTTAATTAGACATGACTAGGTTTCAACAAATTCATGCCACAATTTAACTTGATTTTCCAAGCACACATTAATCTTTTTCCTTGGCAATGAAGTTGATTAGATTTCCTATTAGATGGATTGGGTTTTTAGATACCAGGTTTATTGCCTCCTGATAAAAAGCAAGGGTGCAGTATCTGCACATCTCCAGGCCTTTGGCACCACTCCAATACCCAAAGATTAAAGAAGATGGTGTGCAGAGCTTCTGCTACCTCCATCCCAAATACTCCCAAGCATCCACCTGGACTGGTGGACATTAAATGTTGAGTGCTAGTAAATTTGTTGAGTACCTCCTATTGTTTTAGGATGTTATACAATGTTTCAACTCCTCTGATATTCACCTCAGCCTCTTCTTTAGTGAAGACACAAAAAGTATTCTCAGTACCAGACCCTGTCCTCTGCCTCAACTAAAAGGTAGATTCCTTTTAACCACAAGTGGTCCTACCATTTCCCAAACTATACTTTCACTTCTACAAGCTTACAGATTTTTGGTTTTGTTTTCATGCTAATATTTCATATCGCCTCCGCCATTCTTGATTCCCTTGCTTTGCAGTTGTGTGTCCCAACTTTCCAATGACTGTTAATGGCTGGAACATTATGAGCAATGGGTGCAGAACTTCTTGAACAGTGCTCGGAGTATGTGACTTGGGGGGGAAGGGGCAGAGTTGCAGGGAGTGGGCTGGGAGACAGGGGAAAAAGACGTTACTGCAGGCTCCAGTATTGATTCTATATAATTCCTCCGCAATAACCCTCTTTCATAATACTCAACAGTAACTGCACTAATGTAACTACACCAATATAAATTCACACTCAATTTCTGAATGAGAATGTATTTGCATACCGAAACCCTAGGGCATGCTCTGTTAGACACAGTGGTTTTTGCCACATGCCATTCAAGATATTTACAGATGCTCAAATTCAGCCCTTTCTGCATTTAGTAATGTTTCCACATTAACATGCTGGCTTTCTTATCCATATTCTAATGAAATGGAAAGTGCTTCATATTCAATTAACAATGGAAGCTTCCTTTACAACAAGTGCAAACACACCATCACAACTCCCAGCCACAATATGTATGCATAATGCTGAAAAGGTATTGGGCAGTTTAGTCATCTCTCTCAATCAGCTGTCCAGTAAAATGATCAAACATGCAAGGAGTAACTGCTCCAAACTGAAGCAAACTTCTCCAGTTTCAAGGAATTAGTCGGAGAAGAGACTGTTACAATATGCCGACAATACATTGCTGTTGCACGGTTAAGTGGCCCAGTAACTGCAAGCGAAGCTCCCATACACTGCACATATCATAGCACTTCACAGCAATGTAACCTCTAATTGGTGTCCGATGAAGGAACTTTACAAAGAAACTTAATGGTGAATAGAAAAGCCCATATAATCAGAACATTGGTCTGCCAAAGTTCCTGTACAGAAATGACAAATTTGTGTCAAAAAAAAATCCTTTCATGTATTCTTGAAGTTCCAATTTTGCCTGCTGCAAAACATAGCAATTCTAAAACAATATGATCAGGTTATTATGCTCATTCCGTCTTCACAAAATCAAGTTAGCCTCTGGGAAATCTTACAGAATTGTGTTGTCCATTACCATTACTGAATTATTTCAATTAAGTCAGGTGATATGTTGCAAAAAAAAAGTTAGAGCCTCTACCACGAAGGAAATTATTAGTACAACTATCTTCATTGTCAAAAACGTTTGTAAGCTTTGAGCATTAGAGGGTAGACTGCTGCTGTATATGCAGATAATTGCAGGCTCCAAACCACTGTTACAATTTAACACTACAAGTGCAATACCATACAGTACCATGAAACGTTTATTCATGAAGAGCATATGTTTTCTCTGCATCTGTGGAGTAACCACCAAAAAGAGTAAGAATTGTGCAATACCTTAAGTGAAAGGCTTTGCACGTGTGCACTGAGACATAACAGCCCCAATACTACTCTAAAGCAATTATGGATCCACACAGTGATAGTAGAATATGCTTTTTTTTAAAGTTGAGTGCTAGATCCTTGAATGACATTTAAAGTTCAGCTGCATTCAGCAAGTAGGATTCCCCAATGCCCAGCCAGACTGTGTGATGGAGAATTACAAAGGGAAAGGGAAGAAGCAAAAAAAAACAAAGCATTCAGTTGCAGGCTCTGTTGGTCCATCACCTGATGAGTATCTGTGGATTAAGATCAATGGATAGCAGTATCCCTGTCATCTATAGAAATAATATGAAAAAAATACATATTAAATTACACATTCTAGCAACAGCAATACAGAATGAAATTCAATTGCTTCTCTGTTTAAAAAAAACAGGGATTCCAGATTCATTCGCAAGGTTGAATGATGTGAAATACCTGGCTGAAATAAACATCTCACACCACATGTGCTAGAGCAAAGAATTGCCATCATCACACAAGACTGTCTCCCAGTTGCCTAGATTTGGCTTCCACTTACAAAGATATAGGTTAACCATCAGCATTACTTCAACAAACAGTGGTTGAGTGTGTAACCACAAGACTCCTCACGAAAACAAATACTCAAAGACAGGTCATACCTCTTCAAACTGTCAAAAATTCAGATTTTTTTTTACTTGCAAAACAAGATTTGGACAGTTTTTTTTTCTTTCATCCTGCAACATTTCCCTACATTCCCCTTCTCTATTGCCCTAGCTAAAAAGATTGCATTCCTTCCATAGTCATTTAGAGGTTGTGGGCATTGCTAGCAAGGTCAATATTTATTGTCCATCCCCATCAGCCCAGAATAGGTGATGGGGGCCACCTTCCTGAACTGCTGTTGTCCCAGTAATGAAGGTACCATCTCTGTGGGGTGGAGAACTATAGGACTTTGACCCTACAATGAAGAAACATTGATATTTTACCATGGATTGTGGGCAACTTATGAAGACAGCTTGCAGGTTGTTGAGATCCCATGCACCAAAATGTCCTAGCACATCAAAGCGTTTTGGGAGGGGCCAATGAAGGTTTGACAACTTGCTGCAGCACTTCGTAGATAGTGCACAGTGCAACCACATTGTGCTGGTGGTGGAGCGAATATTTAGGGTAGGGGATTGAGTGCAAATAAAAGGGGTATGTTGGAATTAAAACTCAAATGTTGTTGGAGCTATTTTTGCTTCAGAAGGTAGAAAATACCTCGTAAATGGTGAGGAACCTTTGAGTGGTCAGTTGCTAAGTTGCTGCAGCATACCTTTGACTTGCTCTTGTGGCCATGGTATCAATGTGGTCAGTCCAGTTATTTTTTTCTGCTAATGGTGAATATCAGCACCACCCCAACCCAACCACCCGCTCTCAAAGATGTTGATAATGGGCGATTTGAGGACAGTAAAGCAATTGAATATCAAGAGTTGGTAGTTAGTCTTTCACTTGTTAGAGATTATCATTGGTTGCTACAAATACCATTTGCCCCTTTCGGCTCAATGAAAAAGATCGAATTCATACAGCACTTTTCAAGACCCAAGTTAGCTAAACTGCTAAACAGTTAACTAATTTTTAAGAAGTGCAAAATATAGCAGCCAAACTGAACCAAGCAAGCTCACTCGAAACTGGCCCGCCACGTTAACTTAAAGGTCAATGGTGCCATACCAGCAATATCTACAACACAAGAAAAGATAAGAATAAAAAGCCTCATTAATAGAAATATATAGCATTGACCTGGCAGCTGGTTCTTTGTTTACCAGAGAAAAGAAATCTTAAACCAGTTAAATGTCTATCACTGAGAACCCATTCACTCACCTTTTAGGGGGTATCAAAGGATACCTCTCAGGGGCCAGTCTCCTTTGAATGTCATCAGTTGACACAGTGTACTCCATTGTCAATGATGTGGGAGCATTAAAATGCCTGGCTCTAAACCAGTTATAGAGTCACAGAGTCAAAGAGTAATACAGCACGAAAATGGGCCCTTTGGCCCAACTCGTCCATGCCAACCAAATTGCCCACTTAAGGAAGTCCTATTTGCCTGTGTTTGGCCATATCCCTCTAAACCTTTCCCATCCATGTACTTACCCAAATGGCTTTTAAATGTTATTGTACTTGCCTCAACTACTTCTCTGGCAGCTCATTCCATATATGCGCTGCCCTCTGTGCGAGCTTGCCCCTCATTTCCCTTTTGAATCTTTCCCCTCTCACCTTAGTTTAGCCTCATTGGTCATGTTATACTGCCTTCCATCTCATCAGTCTATAACTGTTGAAATGCTTGCACAATGAGTGATTATCTTTGTCTATCACCTCAAATAGTGGAAAATGCTATTATTTGTTTAACAAAAACAAATCACAACCAGACAATCATCACAAATACAACAAATCATAGAAAGAGATCTTAAAAGATTTAGTAACTCTTCCCTTCATCGCACTGGTAATTGAGGGTGAGTAGACAGGATGATAATTAATCTGGTTGGATTTATTTTTTTTGTACACAGCATACATGGAGAAAATTTTCCAAATGATCATGGATATTCCAGATGTTGGAACAGTTGGGCCAATTCTGGGGTGTAATTCTTAGCTGTAAAGTGGGGACTTTGTCAGGGTGGATGACATTTTCTGTATACAGCCCACAGTGACATTTAGAGACAGCAATACAGCACAGAAACACAAGAGATTCTGCAGATGCTGGAATCAGGAGCAACACACACAAAATGCTGGAGGAACTCAGGTCAGGCAGCACCTATGGAGGGAAATAAACAGTCGGCATTTCGGGTCAAGATCCTTCATCAGGACTGGAAAGGAAGAGGGCAGAAGTGAGAATAAAAAGGTAGGGGGAGGGGAGGAGCACAAGCTGGCAGGTGATAGCAGAGACAAGGTAGATGGGCGAGGGAGGGAGGGAATGAAAGGGAACAATGCAAGAAGTTAGGAGGCAAAGGGCTAGAGAAGAAGGAATCTGATAGAAGAGGACAGTAGACCATGGAATAAAAAGGGAAGGTGGTGGGGGAACCAGGAGGGAGGTGACGGGCAGGTCATGAGAGGGGAAAAGAGAAGGGGTGAGGGGGCCGCACAAATGAGAGAATACCGGGGGGGGGTGGGGGGGGGGAGAAAAAAAAAAGGGGAAAAAACCAGAGGGGAGGGGTTACCAAAATTTAGAGAAATCGATGTCGATGCCATCAGGTTGGAGACTACCAAGACGGAATATGAAGTGTTGCTCCTCCAACCTGTACGTCAACGTGGCAGTAGAGGAGGCCATGGACAGACCTGCCAGTATGGGAATGGGAAGTGGAATTAAAGTGTATAGCCACAGGGAGATCCTGGCTGTTGCGGTGGACAGAGCAAAGGTGTTCGATGAAGCGGTCACCCAACCTGTGTCTGGTCTCAAGGGATGTAGAGGAGGCCGCATCAGGAGCCCCAAATGCAATAAATGACACCCTCACATTCACAGCACGGAGACAGGCCCTTTGGCCTAAACTCATCCATGCCAACCACGGTGCCTACTAAGCTACCTGCATTTGGCCCATACCCCCCTAAACCCCTCCTATCCGTGTACTTATCCAAATGTCTTTTAAGAGTTATTATTGAACCTGCCTCAACAACTTCCTCTGGCAGATCATTCCATATACGCACCACCCTCTGCACAAATTGCTTCCTTTTAATTCTTTCACCGTAAAACCTACGCCCTCTAGTTTTTCCATTCTCCTTCCCTGGGCAAAACACGATGTGTGTTCACCCTATCTATACCCTTCATGATTTTACACACTCCTCAATCTCCTACCTTCCAAGGAATAAAGTCCTAGACCACCCAACCTCTCCCTGTAACTCAGTCCCGTGAGTATTGACAAATTAGTTTCTTGAAATGAAGTGCTAATAACTGGTGTGTACGATGACAGGAACTTCAGGATGAGACCAGAGCACAGTGATCGGATTCTACAGTGGACCCACTTAAATTCAAGACCTCAGGTCAGTGCTACTTTTCTTACAACAGTGACATTTCACATAAGGAGATAAAAACACAGGCATGCCCTGGTCCAAGGTAAAAACATGCACTACTTTCACAAACCCAGACTAAAGCATGCACAGTGAACACACACCACATATAGACGGACATATTAGCAAGGGCTGCTTACCATCTTTGGCGGACCAGAGATGAGAGAAGCAGTCTCTGTTGTTGTGCTTAGTACCTGATGAGTCGTCAAGGAAAGATTCTAAGGTTAGATTCCAGATCAAGCAAGCCATCCTTTAGAGTTATAACATTAGGTTACATGAGTAGCACAGGCAAACGAACATGGCAAGGAAATAAAACAAATAAATTTTTATTGCAGAGGTGACAGAGCATATGTCACTAGCGGGAGGAATAAACCAATGGTTACACCATAAATTTACGTTTTCCCTGTTAATCGTAGGAAAGAACACAAAAGGCTTTTAGGTCTATGATAATAAAATTAATCAAAGCAAGTTTATAACGGTATCTCTGAACCTAATGAAGTTCTCATCCTTGTGCTCAAGTTACTCCATTCTTTTGGCCCTCTCCCTCTCTGATCTCCTCCAGCCCTGAAGGCTTAAAGATCTCTGCCCTCATCTTGTGTGCCTTGATTTCACTTGCCTACCACTGACCTTGATCTCCTTCTTTGGCTTCCTAGGCCCCAGCCCAGAAATTCCCTTTCAGACATTTTCCACCTCACTCTTGTCAATCTGTCCCAAGCTACTGCTATATGATTATATCAATTTTTATCTGATTACACTCCTATGAAGGATTTTAGAACATAGTACAGTACAGCACAGGAACAGGCCAGTCCGTTAATTATCTGGTTGTCTTGACAGTAAATCAAGGATAGATAATAATAGCTGGCCTTACCAGTGACACTCCCCCATCCTGAAAAAATAAACTTTAGACAAGTTATATCTCATCAATTCAGTTAATCAGCAAATCCAATGGCAAAGCTCACTACGACTGAAGTGCAAATCTGTGAGTTATTTTGTGCCTGCACATCAAAGATGGTGACTTAAGCCTAAACAGCAGGCCCTCCTCCAACCTCATCTCACACTGGGAAGTAAAGTTGGGTGGGAAGTTAAAACTGTTGGAATATTTGCTAGACACTTGAACCTGCTGTATGGGTCAGATTCAGATTCAAACTACCTCCCAACAACCCCTTGGAATAATTTCAGGCCCTTCCACATTAACAATTCACCAGCAAATTAGAAAGGAAATGGAGACAATTGAACGACAGGACATGCTTAGCCCAAGGGGTTATTAGAACATGGAAAGGCTACCTACAAGAGTCTACGAAGGCCACAACTTCACACAGTTGGTCTAGCATCCAATTAAGCTCCAGTTTAATTTCTAGCACCAACCTTTACTGATTGTGATTTCTGTCTTTAGTTTCAGTTGATAAAGTTTTGGAGCCCATCCAATCCTGACCAACAACTGCTGAATGTCCAAACAACCCTTGGAGGAAAAAAAACCTCTACATACTTTCTTTGGGGCTACTATGGAGTTTCCTTCTGTAGGAACCCAGAACTAGAGAATGTGAATGAGCACATAATCCACAAGACGAAGACTATTTAGGATTTAAATAGAGTCATTTCTTTACTTGATTCTTGCTGATCTTCAGAATTCACTAACTCAAAGCCATGAGCGCTCAGTTGCTGAGTTATTTCAAGGATGAGAGCAACAATTTTTTGTATGCCAAGGGAAACTGAAAATATGAGGATCATGCAGAAAAGAATATGATCCTACTGACTAGCAGTAAAGATGCAAAAAGGGCCATATGGTCTCATCCTATTTCTACATACTTGTGAAATGTAGATGAAAGCAGAGATTTTCCCTTTTTTTTAAAATTGATACCCAATTCCAAATTCCCAGCAGCGCACAGTAGTGTAGGGGCAGGCACGGTAGTGTAGCGGTTAGCGTAACGCTATTACAGCGCCAGCAACCCGGGTTCAATACCGGCCACTGTCTGTAAGGAGTTTGTATATTCTCCCCGTGTCTGTGTGGGTTTCCTCCAGGTGCTCCGGTTTCCTTCCACATTCCAAAGACGTACAGGTTAGGAAGTTGTGGGCATGCTATGTTAGTGCTGGAAGAGTGGCGACACTTGTGGGCTGCCCTCAGGACACTCTATGCAAAAGATGCATTTCACTGTGTGTTTCGATGTACATGTGACTAATGAAGGTATCTTAGCTAACATTGATTTTGGGCCTCTTTTACTTAAATTGCTACCATGTTTATACCGTGATGATGTAGACCAAACTGGAGGTGTTAAATTTCAATAACAAGCTATCTATACTTTGAGCTGTTAATCACACATTGTTAACCACCACTGGACACCATTTAATAGTGGGTTAAAGCAGTAATTAAAATATACACATATTGCTTACGGGCTTAAAAGTCATGTGCAAAACACATTGCTTTAGTGTTGGAGGCTAATTGTTATATTAAAAGGGTAATCCACCTACCTTCCTTTATTTAGGGCCTAGTAGTTTGCCGGCAAGGCACAATTGGCCTCAGCATCATCAACTTCTTTTGAAAGAATTACATAATGTTTTGGAATTTGCTGATGAGCATTTGATCAGAGTCCCTGGTCTCAGGAATGCACCGCCTTCAGTTATAAAGCCGAGCACTGCATTTGCTCAGCACTGCGGCTGCCTCATTACCTTTCACCCTTCATTCGAACCTAGAACAGCTGCAGTACGTCTGTGCTGTATACGAAAATAGAGCTGCTGGCAGCCAGTCAACAGACGTCTGCACATTTCACACACAGTCATCTGATCCCATCTTCCAGTGAAAATAGGGTGTGAGGCACTTCTGTTTGTTCAGCTCCAACTGCCAAGTTTACTTGAAATGTACCTCACTGCAAGCCAAGGGTTCGTCTGAGATTTGTGACAATAAACTCCATGAGTGCAACTTCAGGTTAAATCTATGTTTTCCTTTTTTAAATAAAAAGAGGGACACTATACTTTAGGAAGAGTAGAGCAGAGGTTCACCAGATTGATTCCTGGGATGGGGGAGGGGAGGTTGCTGTAAAAGGAGAGATGAAGTAGACTGGGTCTGCACTCTGCAGCGTCTAGAAAAGCAAGAAGTGATCTCATCGAGACACACAAAGTTCTGGTGAGGCTTGACTGAGTGGATGGAGAGATGCTGTTTCCCCTGGCTGAGGTGTCCAGATTAGCAGTCATAGTCTCAAGTTTAGGAGTCAGCCATTCAGGACAGGGATGAGAAGAAGTTTCTTCACCCAGATAGCAGTGAATTTTTGACATTCTCCAACCATGGTGGCTTTGGAGGATCATATACTGAGTACATTGAAAACCGATGAATACATTTTTTTTAGACATTTAAGGAATCAAGGGTTGGGGGTTAGCGCAGAAAGTGGCACAGAGGCAAGAGATCAATATCTGATGGAGTATGCATTAATGGTCAAAGGGTGTACTCCTGCTTCTATTTCCTACATTCAATGTGTTAGAGCATGCTCTTTGGTTCCACTTCATGTGTTAAATATTTAATGGTTCTGCTTCCATCATCATTTACATTCTGTAATTCATGGCTTTGGTAGACAAGGGCTTTCATATGGGAGCCCTGTAGCAACCATAGATTCTTCTCGTCAGTGTTGTTTGGCAAGGCAAGTAAACAGGATAGAGCCTTTAACCAAACAAACATACTTATTGTTAACACAGCTAACTAATAGCAGTGGCTGATACAACAGTGCGTCAGAGGTCATCCATATTGTACACTTTGTTCTTGAAAGATGTTTATCGACTCAGTTATTATGACAAGACCAACTTTGTATTCAGCCCAACGCAATGAATAGGTCTCAAAAACCTTCCAGCCTGCTCCACTGTTCACTAGAATCATGGCTGATCTTCTACCTGTAATCCACCTTTCTGCCCAATTCCATTTCCTTCACGGTCATGTATATACCTGGAACACCCCAGACTCTGGGGTAGAGAATTTGAAAGAAGAAATCATCGTTACCATGAAGAAATGTCTCCCAACTCTGTTCCAAAAGGCAAGTGTATGACATGAAGCTTTAGACTCAATAGCAAGAGAAACAGTTTCACTGAATCTATTATATCAAAACTTCCAAGAATGTTTCAATGAATGTGATTGTCCTTGGTTTCTACCAACTCCAAAGAAAAATCTGTGTTCTCTTCTATTCCACTAGTCAACCTGAGGTGGTGTTTAAAAAAGAAACATTAGTATGCCCATAATGATAGTTCTATTAAACCCTCATTTTGGATTACTCAGTTCCAGTGAGTCTAAATTCCCTGAATATGACAGAACATGAAGCCATTGAGCATGAAGCACTATTTCCACACCTTATTCTGGAGAAGAAATTTTCTGTTTCCTGGGCACCTTTATAAAGAAATTATGCACACAGTGGAATACAGCTTCAACATGTATGCTCCCATTAGTCAAGTCACAGTGGAAAATGGCAATATTTTTGGAGGGAGAGCTGGACGAATTTACTGCAGAAGAGACACGTCTGATGCACTTGTCTGTTCTTGCTCTCAGAATTAATGTGTGTTCCGAAAAAACACAAAATTGATGGGAAGAAAATGAATGTTATCCCAGAGTAGCAATACAAAAATGGGGAAGTTATTATGAAGCTGCTATAATTCTGCAATGACAACTAATGGTTAGAAGACTGAAAATGAACTAGTATTTACATCTGGCTTCTCATGTTTCTTTCCATACGTCACACAGCATTTCACAACCAGGTACAATCACAAGGAATTTGACAGTAGTTTAACCACACCAAGTTCCTACAAACAATAAAATCACTAAATAACTGTTTTTTTTTTAAAAACTGAAGTTTAAGACTAAATAGTGAGTATGCCTCTGAAGACAACCTTTCAATGCTTGAAATAAATGTCACAGGAACTCCATACCACCTAATAGGACAGATTAGTCATCGGTTTGCTAACTCAGCCAAAAGAGGACACATCTGACACTGCAGTCTCAGTACTGCACTGAAGTGTCAGCATTGACTTTTGTGTTCTGAATTCATGGAATGTAACTTGTAGTATAATGTGGATGAATGTGAAGTTATCCATTGTGGTAGGGAAAAAAAAAATCAGAAAGGATCAATATTATTTAAATGGGATATTAGAAAATGTTAATATAGAAAGAGACCTACACATTCTTGTACACCTATTAGTGAATGCAAATGTGCAAGTGCAGTAGGCAGTTAAGACAACCATTTGTAGCTGGCCTCCACTGAAAGTGATTGAATACAGGAGCAAGGATGTCTTACTACACTGATACATGGCCTTGGCAAGACCACATTGTGAATAGTGTGTAGTTTTGGTGTCCGTCCCCAAGGATGTACTAAGCATAGAGGGAATTCACCAGATGGACTCCTGGAGATGACTGGACTATCATTTGAGGAGCAGCTGGGTTTACCAGGCCCATATTCATGAACGTTGAATGAAAGATGATCTCATTGAAACTTAAAATTCTGACAAGGCAAGACAGATTGATAAGGGGAGGATGTTTCATTTGGCTGGGGGTCTAGAACCAGAGTTCATAATCTCAGGATATGGGACAAGACATTCAGGACTAAAAAAATTACTTCATTCTTTCAGAGTGTAGTGAATATGTGGAACTTTCTACAACAGAATGCAGTGAGGGTCAAATCACTGAATATACTTAAAATAAACTGATTTCTCGACACAAAAGGCGTCAAAAATATGGAAGGACAACAGGAAAATGGTATTGAGGTAGAGCAACCAATTAGTATTGAATGGTGTAGCAAGCTTGAAGGGCTGAACAGTCTGCTTCTATTTTCTATGTTTATCATCCACAGTCTTTGGCCTTGGAGGCAAGAGTTCTACTAACCCAGTCATGGGCAATAACGATCTGAAAGATAGTCAAGTATGATGATAAATCCAGAAACATTCTCTATCTAGCCACTATATCAAAAAAGGATCTGCAAACTGGTTGCTCTCCCTTAATACATTTCTATTAATAATCTGATATGACACATCACTCACGAGATAAATGCTGTAACATCCATCTACTACCAAAAACATCTTGGATGTTTCTGACAGGTCTCAGAGGACCCATCCTGGGCCCAGTTTTCAAATTATGAATTGAGGAATAGAGTCAGTTCATTTTCCAATATGAACATTTTTTTTTTAAAAAAAGGGGCTAGGGGAGGGCAAGGAAAGCATAGACAGATCAGATCTCCAGGAATATATGGTCAGCCACAGTCACCAGTAGGAATTCACACAGTGCCAATGCACTTACAAATTGAAGAACAGGATTTCCCTTGATATGACTAGCCCCTGGGGAAATCAGCATGAAGGCAGGCTGAGAAGTTGCTGTAGGAACATCACACACAGGCAGAGAGAGGCTGCAGCCGAGTCTCACTTTTACCCACCCATACCAGAATCAACTCCAAAAACTGTCCCTTGATTGAACATTGTGGGTGTGAAATTCTGATCTGCAAATAACAGTACACAAATGTTCCCCTTTGTTTAGAAATAAAAGTGAGTGGGTTAGAGCTGGTATACACAGCAGAATTTTTGGGAATTTCCATCCTGCCAAGTGAATGGTCAAGAGGAGATAAAATGTAAATACCAGTTAGAAAATTCAGGAACACTACTTTTAAATAGCAAAGGGACAAATAAAAACCCTATGCCCCATTAGTCGGTATTAATCAATTCTGTATTGAAGGACAGCAGGGCTGAAATGCTCTAGAACGATTCAATTTGCTGCAGATTAAGTTTAAAAAAAACTGCAGAAATTTTCTTCCTTAAGTAGTCTCACTGGCACTGTGGAAGCAAACAGACAGCAATGAAATGGAGCTTACAATGTTTAACTGTTTCACAACCTTAATGCTGCCATCAAGACACTGAAGAATGACAACATTCTCTTTAAAGAAAGGAATCAGGAACAAGTGATTCCTTCTCCTGCCTTGCATTTTCTTCAGCACCCTTTTAAGCCAATATTTCACATTTTAGGTCAGATTGTCCTGAAGGTTAATTGCCTAGACACTGCTCCAAGGAACTCAAGAGGAAAAAATACATATAATGGGGTATTTAAAAAAAATGATTACATTTCCTTCACTTCAACACATTAATTAGTTGCAAACTCACATTAGTTTACTCTGAAATGAAATAAAGATACATTCCATCTGACCTCTATACAGTACAGAGTAACTTCCTTTCACCTCCTTTGGTGTTTACTGCTACGAGTAATTAACACATTATTGCATTGGATATAGTCATAGAGTCCAACAGCACAGAAACAGGCCCTTCAGCCGGACTTGTCCAGGCTGACTGAGATGCCCATCTTATCTCATCCCATTTTCCTGCATTTGCTTGTATCCTACCCATGTACCTGTCCAAATGCATTTTAAATACTGTGATTGTATCTACCTCTACCACCTCGTTCCAAATACCCACCATCCTTTTTGTAAAAAATATACCCTCAGAACTCTTAAATATTTTCCCTCTCACCTTCAACCTACGCCTTCTACTTTTATGTTCCCCTACCCTTGGAAAAAGACTATCCACCCGATTTATGCCCCTTGATCTTACAAACTTCTCTGAGGTCACCTCTCAGCTCCTGTGCTCCAGTGAGAACAACCCCAATCTATCCAATCTTTTCTTGATATTAAAGCCTTCCATTTCAGTCACGATCCCAGTTAATCTCTTCTGCACTCTTTCTAGCACTACCACATTCGTAGTGTGGTGACCATAACCACGCACAATACTCCAAGTGCTGCCTGTGTCTTGTATGGCTGCAACATGTTGTCCCAGCTCTAATACTCCGTACCCCTGTATATTAGGGCAAGCATGCTAAACACCTTCTTCCCTACCCTGTCTACCTGTATCATCATTTTCTGAGAGCTATGAACTTGCAAGGAACCCCAAGGTTCCCCTGTACATCAATACATTGAAGGTCCCTGCCATTTACCACACACGTCTCATCGGTAATACACTTGAAGGGGTCTGTTTGGATGTAGTTTTTTTTTAAAAAGATATGAACCCCTTATTCCTTATTGGGATTTTGGATGCTTAAGGTGTGGTGATCATAGTCATACAGCATAGAAACAGGCCCTTCAGCCCAACTTGTCCATGCCGACTGTGTTGCCCAGAGAGCTAGTCCCATCTGCCCACGTTTGGTTTGTAGCTCTCTAAATCTCTCCCATCCATGTACTTATCTAGATGGCTTTTACATGTTGCTAATGTGCCCGCCTCCACCACTATTTCTAGCACCACCCTTTTCATGAAGAAGCTGTCCCAATATCCCTCTTAACTCTCTCACCTCTGATCTTAAATCTATGCCCTCTTGTTTTTAGCACCCCCTCCCTGGGAGACATACTATGTGATTTCACCCTGTCTATGCCCCATCATATTTTAATTACTTTTACATATTTTAATGGCATATTTCAGACAAGTCTGATCACTATTTCTTGTCAGCACCCAATCTCAATTGCCCAGCATTCTTCCCAAGACTCAAGTGTCTGAACAGTCATATCTGTAAACTGAATGAATCCAAGAGGCCAATGATATTTTGTTTTTGTCAGCTGATATTTAAACTAACCAGTAAACAAATGTACCTGCAGACATTTCAATATGGTGAAAACGTGTCTCTTTTGAGAAATGTTACTTTTTCACCAAAACTGTACATAAATTCTTAGGATCCTGTTAAGGGGAAGTAACGACACACTTCATACTCAAATATTGCTCTAAATATTTACCGAGTCATATGTTTACCATGACATTCGGCAAACAATTTTTTTAAAATGGGAAAATACTTAAAATCTAAGCAAATGCAAGAAATAATATTGATAAAGAACCTATCCATGTTATTGTAGGTACATCATCGAACATCACGAACATTGTCATGAACACTACCTCGTTATTCGCCTTTTGCACTGTTTTTCTAACTTATAGTAATTTTTATGCTTTGCACTGTACTGGTACAAAACAACAAATTTCACGACATGTCAGTGATAATAAACCTAATTCTCATTAACATTTTGGATACGTGCACTCCCTGACCACTGCTCATCAGATTCAGTCTGTCTTTTGTTCTGATCTATCACTCAAACCGGGTACATTCTCAGCATTGCAAATTATTACTTCAACTGAAAGCAATTTTCCAGTACCGCTTTTGTTTGCTACAGAGTTTCTACTTTATGGAGATAGAGGAAATCAGTAAACAGTAACATTTACCTCAGAATTGCCAGGAATTTCTCCTTCTCGGGTACCATTGGAAGGATCATAGTAGGGCCCATTATCTTCACCTGAAGTACAAAAAGGAATATAAATGCACAACATGAGTATTCAGCCAATACAAATGGTACTCCAACATTTACAATTATAATGTTTCAGAATATAAAATAACCTTTTTCAAACCAACATCTGCCAAGTTTTCTTTCAAAACCTTCAGCCAATATATTGAATACAGCAAGAACATAACAGCGTCAGGCATTTGCCAAAGCACTTTCCCACAGACTTAAACAAAAATCAGCATGTGCATCTTCCAAACTTGGTGAAAGCACAAAATTGAAGCTAAAAATGCAACCGAGTTGGTCTTCTGACTGGGTGGCTAGGTTTAAGCAATAATTTATAACAGGTAACATCCTCAATAAGTTGTGGGAATGTCAGGCCCTAGACCACTCAAAATGGAGAAGGTAAAACCTTTTCTGGGAGCATGCAGAAGCCTAGAGCACGAGGCATGTTGCCTCCCAAACTCTCCACCCACCCTCCCTGTCAAACATCTCCTGCCCCACCCAAGGCAGAGTATGCATCCCACTTTGGGTTCTGAGATGACCCACGAAACTACAGAACTGGGGTGTATGCCGTTCATCCTTGGGATGGCTGACAAAGGAGAAGGGTTGGAGCAGTATGAGTCTGAAGGGAGTGGGCTGTGTATAGCCAAGCAAAGGAAAGGCTATCTTTGCCTATCAAAGAGGAATCAGTGCATAGAGACCATTTAAGTTTTTCTTTAATTTATTGATGGCGTTTACACTGGAGAATGAGATCAGCACTGCCATATGGAGAATGTTCTATTCTCCGTCCCCCACCTCAAGCAGAGGTCAAATGCGGGAGCTTGGAAAATTCATTAAAATATGTAAAAAAAATGCCTTGACCTCTGTACGTTATAAATATCTCAAGCGAAGGGTTAAAAGTTAGAACAAAAGGCAATGAACACTATCAGAATCAACATCCAGTCAGCTCAAATATTCACAAGCAGTTAGGCAGAGACTGATGCCAAAAATCACTGTTTTGTTAACACAAGAGGTTTTAAACCATGAGGGAAAAAAAGTCAAAATACCTTTTAACATTTCTCCTTCAGAGCTTTAACAGTTCCCTTGCTGCTTCCCTGCAGCATGCTGTAGAAGAAGGTTTTATTTTTGCCCTGGTAAGTGGGCTAGAAGCAGATTAGCCCATCCTCCTCCACATATCATTACAGTGAAAGCTATTGGGCAGACCTTGAAGCATTATGGAGCCACTACAATTTCTTTTAATTGGATTTTGCAAAGAACAATATCTCCACATTTAGAGGGGAAAAAAAGTAATAATTCAGGCAATGGTCAGCGAAATGAATGAAGACAAATCGAGATGAACAAGCAAGCAGAAACTGAACACACCGTTCAACGGAACAAGAAAATGCATTCGTCTGAATGGCTAGGTAGAGCAAAAGTTCTTTAAATTTTTTTATTAATACTTCTTTCTAGATTTATCATGCATGCTGGAGGCCTGGAAAATCATTTGTTTTATAATTTTAGATACTTAAATGGTGATCATTTTTATTGGATACTTTTAAAGTACTAAGATTTACCTGTTATCTTTGAAGTCAGTATATTGCAATGGATAGCTTACCCTGTTTTTCTGAGCACTGTGACAATTCAACATGTTGATTATTTCTCTTCCCCAAGCCCTCCCGCACTTGATAAACACCCATGGCCTTACAAACCTGCCTCTATTTTCCCTGCCTATCCTCCCAGAAGTATGTTGACATCCCCAGGGGATGGATGTACCACAATTTGGGAACAAGAAAGAAACAAGGGAGACCAAGATACAACCCATGTTGTTTTGTTATAGTAAACACATCATTTCAGACAATGCACTTGCGAGTAAATACTTTAGCATACCATTTCAAGCTTAATAATTGAGAAATTCCACAAAATACTATGACATCACAACATGAAAAGCCACAGTAAAGCTACCAAAAGGCACCACTACTAGCAACTTTCACAACACTTTGACACTTGAAAATGAAGGACAGAATGGACAAACCATTTGCACAAAAGATTGATTATACCTGGTGACTCCGTTTGCAAAACCAGAAATAACCGCAATATCTTCAGGGGAGAAAAAAACATTAGGTTTAGGGGAAGTGAGAATTAAAACAAGTACTATTTAAATTCATTACATCTATACAAAATAAAAAAAGTTGATGTTTGCTGTTGCAACCAAACAAGTTATATTAACAGGAAGGAAACAAGTCTCTCTCCGAGAACCGACAGCATCCGTAAGCAATTCCTGAGGTTTCCCCACCTCGGGAAGCATTTATCACATAGCACAATTTCCTGCCTTGTCCTTGAAGCAGCTTCTACACCTGCACTTCAACTGAAACCATTCTGTTCAGAAATGGTTTGTGTAATGAAAGCAGCAACTGCCTTTAATCTCTTCTCTTGGTTCAATTAAGGACAACTTGAAAATTCCTGTGCAATGATACAGAGAAGAATGCTTTGAAGACTGCTAAAGATGTAGAAATACAGAATAAAATCATTTTACTTGTACAGCTTATAAATTATCTTAATTACTATTCACATCAGGGTGCATGAACATGAAGTATTAAATTTAACCATTGCAAAATAGAAACTCAGAACAGTGCAGATATCTTTTTTCAGTAGAAATGAAAACAGGTGGAAAGCCGTGTTGCAATGAGGACATGGTGTTTCTGCAACAGATATAGATTTTGTGAATGAACAAAACCCTGGCAATTAGCATTTAATGTGAGGAAGTGAGAGATCATGCACTTTGGTATGAGGAATCGAAAGGTGGAGAGAGACTGCAAGTGAGTGAAGTACAGAGGGATCCAGTTGTTCTAGTGTACGAATCAAAAGTGGTTAGTAGACAGATCCAGCTAGTAGTAAGGAGGCAAATAGCTTTGTGGCCTTTATTGTGAAGGAGTTGGAGTATAAAAGTAGGGAGGGTTTTGTTACAATTGTACAAGATGTTGTTGAGGCTGCAGCTTTCATCGTCTTACTTAAAAGGGTAGAGTAGCATCGGAAGCAGTACAAAGGAGATTCACCAGGCTAATTCTTGGGATTGTCCTATCAAGGGAGGCTGGATAGTTTGTGTTTGTATTCTTGGGAGTTTAAAGAATAAGGAGTGACCTTAATCAAAAATAAGATGTTAAGGGGGCTTCACAGGGCAGATGTTGAGATGTTTCCACTAGTGGAAGAGTAATGAACAAGGGGACATCATTACAAAATCGGAGGTCAGTTATAGTTTTAGATGAGGCATATAGAAATTGCTTCTCTCAGAGAATAGTGAATCACTGGAACTCTGAGCCCAGAGGGTAGTGGAGGCCAGATCATTAGAAATATTTAAACTAGGAGGTAGATAAATATTTGAAAGATTGAGGAATTGAGGGCCATGAGGAATTGGTACAGAAGAGCTGAGGCCAGCAGAGATCCACCATGATCGTAATTGAATGGTGTCCTCGCCCTGCTCCTCTTATTTTTTTCTGTGCGAGATCTTCAACTTACACAAAGGAAAACTGTGTCACAAAGGAAATGCAACCGGAGAACAATTTCTCCATAAATCAGACTCATGGAGACATACAGAATGGAAGCAGGCCTTTTGGCCAACAAGGGGCACATCAACCACCGATTTACACTAATCCCTCTTTTTTTTTGTTTAAATTCTCCCCATATTCTCATCAACTTCTCACAGATCCTACCATTCACGTACAAACTAGGGGCAATTTACAGCAGCCAATTAACCTACCAACTCACACGTCTTTAGGACATGGGACGAAACTCAGGGGGGAAAACCACGGCCACGAGAACGTGCAAGCTCCACACAGAGAGAACCTGAGGGCAGGACTGAATGCAGGTCCCTGGGACTACAAGGTGGCAGCTCTACTAGCTGTGCTGCATTGGTGATCTGCAAGTAGCCCCAGTATATAGAAGACTTACTTCAATTAGCTTTGATTTTATTTATATCCAGATCAGTTTAGAACAAACTAACCAGCAAAGTTCCAGTGGAATGTTTTTCTACAACATCTTGTGAGATTGGACAGCTAGCCTGCATGCCCACAGCAAATGACCCACCTCACTACATCCCAAATGTTTATCTATCATCTAAAATGGTGCAAATCAGGAACAGGATAGAATACTGTTCCCTTGTCCAGCTCCATCCAAACAAGAATCTTAACACCATCCAGCATAAAATATTCTACTTGATTGGCACCCCATCCACTACCCAAAACGTTCATTCCTGGCACGCAGTGGCTATGGTATACAACTGCACTGCAGTTACTTGCCCAGGCTACTCTGACAGCATCTACCAAATTCACAACCTTTACCACCAAATTGGGCAGCAGACACACAGGAACGCCACCACCTACAGATTCCCATCTACAGTCACACACCACCCTGACTTGGAATTAGAATGCCGTATCTTAATTCTTGCTCAATCCAAGTCCGAAATCTCTTGACCCAACATTGTAGAATACTTTCACTAGAAACATTGTAGTGGTTAAAATTATGATGGGCGTAGATAGTCAGAATCTTTCTTCCACCCCCCCATCCCCCACCACCTTAGGTGGGGAGTTTAAAACTAGATGGCATAGGTTTAAGGTGAGAGGGGAAAATTTTAAAAGGAGATCAGAGGGGCAACTTTTTATACGCAGAGGGTGGTGGGTATTGGCAGTGTGCTGCCAAAGGAAGTGGCACAGAGGGCAGGTACAATTACAACGTTTAAAGGATACTTGGACAGGCACTTGGATAGGAAGGGAGTAGAGGGATATGGGCAGAATGGATGCAAATGGGATTAGCATAGACAGACATCACGGTCGGCATGGATGAGGTGGGCTGTCGGGCCTGTTTCTGTTCTGTACAACTATATGACTGTATGGTCAGGAATCTTCCAAAGTACTTTTCTGATAAACATTATAAAGCAACTATAGGCTCGAGAGAAAACAACTTTTGGCAAGCGAAAGCATGCATCATTTCAATCGGGAGTGATACATCTTCCAAGACAGGTCCTCAAAATGAGAGGAATACTGGCAAGAGCACATTCTCCATTTCTGCTTTGCTGCCAGACATTCCTTTTGAAACTGCTGCTGTCCCTGTTGCCATGGTGATAGCTTTACAACTTTGCATGAAGGATTAGTCACACTGGGAGATCCTACCACATTCTTCATTCTTTAACATACTTTGGTCGAGTTTCCCCCACTCCCAGATTGGAGATGGCACTTCTACATTCCATTCCACAACTGGCATAGATAAGATTTGTATACATCAGCCCTGGATTACTTGCCTGGTATTCCATAATTATACATCTTCTTCTACTTCAGCACTGTCTAGTCTCACTCTTGTGAGTAACCAGAGACTAATGCAAGAGAGCCAGCCAGTAAACAGAATGCAAATACATACAGTTTACAGACCTGATCATAATCTGGGAATAGTGCCAAATTGTAACACAAACACTAATGCCAGAGCCAAAAAGTGAGCAGGGGGATGAAAGGAGGAGAAATTATTTAAAAAATTCATAATTATTTATTTGAAAATCAGCAGAAATGAACATTAGTCACTTTCAATAGAGAATAGAGAGTGGACAAATAAAAATTGCAAGTTAAGAAACCGAAGAGTGCTTTCCGGGAGGAGCCAAGGCAGTCGAGTCCGGGAATATCTGGTGTCCATTTGCATGTTTTAGAACGTCAAGGTCCACGTGGACATTTGCAATACGGCTTGCTAATCTATTAAACCCTTCCCAAAATGGGAAGGGGTGTACTTCTGGATTATAGCAAGAACACATTTTTCCCTTGGAATGTCGAGAGACCTTTTTGTGACCCACGCCTCCCCACCAACAAAAAGGTGAACGTTGAAGGTCTGTAAACCAGAGTCCATAATCTGGATACATATTGCTAGAAGAACTCAGCAGGTCATGCTGTCCAGATGAAGGGTCTCAACCCAAAACTTCAACTGTCTATTTCCCTCCAAAGATGCTGCTTGACCCACTGAGTTCCTCCAGCATCTTATGTGTTGCTCCAGATTTCAGCATCTGCATTCTCCTGTGTCTTATTTTCTTCTGGTTCCAGATCCATCATCTAATTCTCCTCTACAAGGATGATTTCATTTGTTTCAACCAAACACCAGTGAACCCTTAATACTAGGACATTTTTCATAGCTCAGTCAATGTAATTCACTTTAATCACTGTAATCTATTTACAGGTAGACTGGTTTTGAAAATCACAGACTGCACAAAGCCAAATCAAATTAACATTTCAATTTACAAAAAAAAAGGTGGCCTTCAAATAAACCCTGGCAAAGAAAACAACACCAGTTTGTGTGTCCTGTGTACAATTACTCTCTCCCCTCCCCCCGACCCCCCGCAACCCACCAAAGTTTCAAAGTGTATCAACTAAACAAAGATGTGCCAGTATTTGAGAACTGTTTGGAGGGATATTTAAAAGGCAGCAAAAATACCACATGCTACAAAAAAAAATCGAAGTCATTTAACACAACCCAAAAATCACAGGATGTCACTCTCAATGAATGACAGGTTCTATGAACAGTTGGGGTTGTGATTAATATTTTTAAATCAGCCTGAGACGACATAACACCTGAACACAGAAAATTCTAAAAATGGCAGATTATGGAACATGGACTTGGCCATGACCTTGAATCCAGTAATCTTTGAATCCTAACTTGTTTTTTTTTGCAATACAAAACATGTTCCAGAAGTAGGGTAGCACAAAAAAAAACAGGCAGCAGGAACCTGATCTGAGTTCAGATAAGTGTGTGCGCGCAGAGAGAGAAAAAAAAAATCAAGGAAGGAGTATTTGGCAGGCACAGTAGTGTAGCGGTTAGCGTAACGCTTTACAGCGCCAACGACCCAGATTCAAATCTGGCCACTGTCTGTAAGGAGTTTGTATGTTCTCCCCGTGATTGCGTGGGTTTCCTCCCACATTCTAAAAGACATACAGGTTAGGAAGTTGTGGGCATGCTATGTTGGCGCCGGAAGCGTGGCGACACTTGTGGGCTGCCCACAGAACACTCTACTCAAAGTATTTTACTGTGTGTTTTGATGTACACGTGACGAATAAAAGATATCTTATCTTATAAAATCATTGATTTGTTACAGCAGAGGCCATTCAATCCATTGAGAATATCCTAGCTCTCTGCAGGAGCAATCCAGTCAGTCCCATTCCTCAGTTCTTTTCTTGTAGCACAAGTAAAAAAAAACATGCTTACTTAAGTATTCATCTCCCTTTTCCATCTCAAAAACCGCAACTGAATCTGCTCCATCACCCTTTCAGACAAAGAATTCTAAATCAGGATTACTTCCTCAAATTCAACAAATCAAATGTAGATACAAAAGGCTTTGAAGCTGATGTGCATTGTAAACCATACAAAGGAATAGATAGGTCCAGAATGGAGATTTAAGCAGGAGGTGGGGGAGGGGCAGGGAGGGGAAATTTAGCTGGTTGGAAAGTGGTACCTTGAGGGGGTCGAGGGTGGGGGTAGGTGACCTGAAAGGCAAAATGGAATCCCCGACCAGAGTAGTGATACCGAAGCCCAATAATACCTAGGAGCGTCCCATGACTGCCACACCCAGGATACATGGATTAAATTTCCTTAGCAATGCTCTAAACAAGGAAATGTGTAAATTCAGTGCACATCTGATGTAGAACGGTGCCAGCTTCGCAAAGGAAGTACCCAAGCAAAATACTATCGAAATGTAAAACAGCACTTAAATAGTCATTACCACGTTTCACCCCAGAAACGATCCATTTTCAATCAAGTAGCAAAAACAAAAAAACCAGCATTAGATAATGGAATTTCTAGGGCAATATATTTATAGTGCACAGGAGTTGAAATAATGTGTAGAGTACTTTTGGAAAAGAAGCTAAATCACTTCTACGATCAATATCCATTTCAGTGCAACAGTGGCCTGGGACAAACTCTCCAGCCTCTCCTCCATTTTCAATCTGTTCCACCAGCTGGAATTTCTCCCTGATAGGATCACATTACACACAGAGTTATTAACCATCGACTGCACCTCTCTGCTCCAGCTAAACAGAGGTCTGAAAAGTTGCATTTGAATTTCAATTAATTCATCACAGGCTAAAGCTGTTTCCAAAGCAGCTTAAAAGCCATGGATCCCTAACGATGAAGCAACTTCCGTTGCCAAACTTAAACCATGGCAAGAAATTGTAAACGGGAATCAGAAATCAAAAGGAAAAACAACTCAAAAGGAAAAAAGGATAAAAATCAGAAATGTAATAAAAAAACTCAAACATTCTAGAACATGGTAGGGTTTTAAATAATTAAAAATGCATAGATATTAAATATCGCTACCAAGTGATTAAATCTATGACCCAAAATGACTTTTCCAAAAAGGAAAGTGACCATTAACTTTCCTATATTTAGTAGTTTTCACAGTAAGGATACACCATAATCAGAGGTAGCCAATTTTTGAGGTAAACTAGTATTACTTGCTGCTCCAAAGCAGTATAATACTGTCAATACCAAACAGCAATATGTACAATTCTGGACCTCAGATTTTAACCCTGCACTTCAGAGTTATACAGCATGGCAGTAGGCCCATCAGCCCAACTTATCTAAACCTTTCCTATCCACGTATCTGTACAAATGTCTTTTAAGAGTTGTAATTGTATCTGCCTCTACCACCTCCTCTGGCACCTTATTTCTATAGGCCCACCACCCTGTGTGAAACACTTGCCCCTCAGATCCCCTTTAAGTCTTTCCCCTCTCACCTTAAACCTATGCCCTCTAGTTTTAGACTCCCCTGCCCTTGGGAGAAGACTGTGACTATCTATGCCTCTCATGATCTTATAAAACTCTAAGGTCACCCCTCAGCCTCCTTTGCTCCAGGGAAAACAGACCTGGCATGTCCAATTTCTGCTTATAACTCAAGCCCTGCAGTCTAGGCAATATTCCCGTGAAGCCTTTCTGTTCCTCTCTAGCTTAAATCACATTCTTCCTATAAACTGGTGACCAGAGCTTCACACAATACTTGGAAGTGCAGCCTAACAAAGATTGAGCAGGAAAGGAATGAGCAAGGGGTTAATAATCTTGAAATGTTGCATTTCTGACCAGCATAATAATGATACCAAGTAAAGCTAATAATGACGTTCTTATAAAAAGGCAGACACGGACCTAATTTACTGCGATAAAGTGATAGCCCAAGTTACAACACAGATGACCATTAGGCACATGCTATTTGAAAGAGAGTCACCCCCTCAGCCTTCTTTGCCCCAGGGAAAACAGACCCAGATCATCCAGTCTCTCCTCATAACTCAAGCCCACTTGTCCCGCAACATCCTCCTGAATCTTTTCTTCACCATCTCTAGCTTAATCACATCCTTCCTATTGTACGGCAACCAGAAATGCACACAGCATTCCGGGTGCAGTCTCACTAATGTCCTATACAGCTGTAACCTGACATCCCAACTCTTGTACTCAGTGTCTTGTCCAATGAAGGCATGCTTGCCATATGCCTTCTTCACCACCTTGTCTACCTATGTGGCCACTTTCAGGGAACTATGTACTTGTACCCCCAGGCCCCTGTGCTCTACAACACTCCCTAGGGCCCTGCCATTTACTATGCAAGTCCTGCCCTGTTTTTAACTTCCCAAAATGCACCACTTTACACTAATTAGAGTTAAATTCCATCCGCCATTTCTTTGCCCACTTTCCCAGCTGATCTAATTCCTGTTGTAATTTTATTTAACCTTCTTCACTACTAACTTTAATGTCATCTGCAAACTTACAACTCATGCCACCTCTATTCTCATCCAAATCAATCATACACATGACAAACAACAATAGACCCAGCACTGAAATCTGTGACACACCACTGTCACCAGCCTCGAATCTGAAAGCAACCCATCACTACCACCCTCTATCTACCAAGCCAATTTTGTATCCAATTGGCTAGCTCACTTCTCTGTGATCTCATCTTCCAGTCCTGTATCCCTCACCCTTATTTTCAGCCAAACAAAATGATCAACATGATTAGGAAACAAGATGTTGTTTGCTGTGCCTCTTTTTAAATTTCATACGCCTTTTGTGTCTTTTAATGGTCTGGGGGAGGGAGCATGTTTGTATGATTAGATATTCTACTGTGCAAAGATCAGCCAGGAGCCCACGTCCAGCTAAAGTTAGTGAGCATTTTTGTTTCCATTAAAACAGCCAACGTGCTTAACTAAGCTTTCCAATAACTCTTACTTTCATATGCAAAACAACCACTCCTTTGCTGGCTGAATTTTATTTCTGACACAAGGTTTCTACAAAACAGAGCAGCACATTCAACCCATTGCATCAATGTACAGAGTGGTGCCAACACAGCAGTAAGTCATACAAGAATGCATTCTCTCCAAGGCAAAAGATGTAAAATCAATAGGCATGGGCAGCTATCATCCTACTTCTTAACCACATGATCACTTTTTGGCTTAGAACAAGGACTGCAACCTTTCTCATTACATGGTTCTACATACAAATTATAAATACATTATAATAAAAGAACAAGAAATCAATCTTTCTTTTAAAGAAAATAGAAGAAACCAACCTTACTGGGCTACAAGTTTCTATGTTTGAATTCCAAATTCAATTCCTACTGGCGTCTGTCCTTGAAATCAAATTCTCCCTCAATTTAAAAATATAGTTTGAAATTTCCAATTTCCCAATATATTCTGAACAAGTTGGAAAACCGATGGTGACAGAAGAGAGATACTGGCTTAAAAATGATAATGATCTGGATAAAGCCTTCAAAAGCAAGGTGCGAGAGGTAGGAGTGTAAATGTCAGTACTAAATAGTCTTGGTGAAGCAGGCAATATGAAGTTTGCAATTTACTTCTTTAGGGCTGAAAAAGACATCAAGATTTCATATTTTTCCAAATCAGCCAGAGCTGCGAATTAGGGATGACTGAAGTCAGTTATAAGAGAACAAGGTTTATAGGAAGAGACTAAAAGTGGCTTTCAGTTTGAAAATATTGATATATCAATGGTTAATAATTAGCTAGGCAGCCTAGGGTCAAAAGATGCTAGCATCCAACGTAAACATTCAAAAAAGTCCAGGAGGTTTGCACAGCACAAACAAAATATCTGAGGCAACAAAATACCTTCATAATGAGAAGCAAGCCAGTAATTAAAATATAAAACACTTCAAAGTTCACTCTATGAGTCTGTTCACACTTCTTGCAGCCTCAGTAAAGCAGCCAGCATGATCAAAGACCCCACCCACCATAGACATTCGCTCTTCTCTGCCCCCCCCCACCCCATCGGGCAGAAGATACAAAAGCATGAAAGCACTTACCACCAGGCTCCAGGACAGCTTCCGTCTCGTGAAAAGTCCCCTAGTACAATAAGATGGACTCTTGACCTCACAAACAACCTCATTATGGCCTTGCGCCTTATTGTCTGCCTGCACTGCACTTTCTCTATAATGCTAACACTTTATTCTGCATTCGGTTATTGTTTTCCCTTACACCACCGCAATGCACTGTTGCAATGATATATGGATGGCATGCAAGAAGTTTTTCTCTGTTCCTTGGCATATGCCACAATAATAAATCAATTTACCATTTACTCCCTAACCATTTCAGTGTGTTCACTTTTACACTATTGTGAAATCTCAGGATTAAACCCAATCTCTTTACTCCAAACATATAGACAGATATTGCCAACACAATATAATCACAGTTAACTTATGGACATTAAAATGTGAAAAAGGATGGGATACACAAGATACAAGGTGATTATTTCACAGAAAATAAAAAAAGGAAAATTATAAAACTATAGAACTAGGATGATGCATCATCTTCAATCACCCTTATCTTGTCATAGAACATACTACCTTGCATATGAAAGTAGACTTTATTTCAACACTAAAGTGTTAGAAGCAAGTTAAAAGGAATAGTTCTGGTGATTTGCATCAAATTATTATAACATTTTTTAGATTAGAGGTTGCATTTTGAAGTAAACAAATTAAATGTGAAAAGCATCTACCACTTTTGGTAAAAAAAATCCTTCCACAACTGCTCTCTAAACATTCTGCCAATTACCCCAAAAAGTATTTGCTTTAGTTACCAGCCTCACTGCTACAGGAAACAGAATGGCTATTAGGATCTCTCTCAACCTCTTAATTTTACAATCCTCTCCAAAACCTCCCCTCCGTCTCCTCTATCAACATGCAAGTTTGAAAGTGGTATTGTGTTCAAGTTGAGGTTTTGTTTGAAGCTGTAATCAGCAGAATAGATATGGGGGAAAAAGTTAATAGATGTGGTGTAGTTAGTCTTTTGAAAGGGCTCCCAGAAAGAAAATAGAACAAATAAGATTGCAGATAACATACTGGCATAGGCTGAGGATTCATTGCCAGGTAGAAATCAGATGGAATCAAACAAAATAAGCCAATCTTTGGGCTGGGTGGTGGAGATCTATCAGTGGGTGCAACAGGGATTGGTGGTGGAGCCCCAGCTATTCACAATCAAATCAATGAGGTGGATGAGAGGCCAGAGTAATTTGTCCAAGTTCGCTGATGTTACAATGCTGGGCAACAACCATATAGACAGGCTAAATGAATAGGTGGGGACATATCAGAAGGAACAATATGGAAAAAAAATGAAAGGTCACACACTTTGTAGAAATACAGAGAAGTGGGATAATTTCAAATGACAAGAGATTGAAAGATGTTAGTGTTCAGATGGACCTGGATGTCCTTGTGCTCAGATCATAGAACATTACAGCATAGTACAGGCCCTTTGGCCCACGATGTTGTGCCAACATTTTATCCTGCTCTAATATCTATCTAATCCTTCCCTCCCACATAGCCCTCCATTTCTCTATCATTCATGTGTCTAAGAGTCTCTTAAATGTCCCTAATGATCTGCCCCCACAACCTCTGCCAGTAGTGCTCTCCATGCACCCACCACTCTGTAAAAAAAACTTACCTCTGGCATCCCCCTTATACCTTCTTCCAATCACCTTAAAATGATGCTCCCTCATGTTAGCCATTTTCGCCCTGGGAAAAGTCTCTGACTGTCTACTCAATTTATGTCTCGTATCATCTTGTACACCTCTATCAAGTCACCCCTAATCCTCCTCCTCTCCAAAAGAGACAAACCCTAGCTCGCTCAACCTATCCTCATAAGACATGCTCTCCAATCCAGGCAACATCCTGGTAAATCTCTTCTGCACACTCTCTAAAGCTTCCACATCCTTCCTATAATGAGGCGACCAGAACTGAACACAATACTCCAAGTGTGGTCTAACCAGAGTTCTATAGAGCTGTAACATGATCTTGCAGCTCTTGAACACAATACCCCGACTAAAGGCCAACATACCACACGCCTTCATTGAAAATCATTGAAAGTTATCAGGCAGGTACAGCAAGATAAGGAACACTATGTTGGCCTTATTGCAAGAGATCAGAGAGCAAGAGCAAAGATGTCTTGCTCAAATTTTATAGGGCCCTGATGAGATTGCACCTAGATTATATTCAGGTCTAAGTCTCCCTATCTCAGGATCTACTTGTGACAGAGAGAGTGTAGCAAAGGTAAATGCTGGAGTAACACCAAGACTAAACAAGCTATTCTTGCTTCTATTTCTTATAATCATCTATTTCTGTGAAGACTAACTCAGCCAAAACTTTTCCACTAACCAAGGTGTGAAAGAAGGAAAGAAGGAAAGAAAGACTTGCAAGTACATTGCATCTTTCCCGTCCCTCCTGAAGGTCCAAATGCATCTTACAATGATGAAGAAAACCCATCAATTTGCACACATCAGGCTCCCATAAACAGCCAAGTTAAAACAGATCATCTGATTATTACAATGACGCTGGAGCGAGCAACAATAGCTGGGGAATAATGTTGGTTGGGATACAAGAGATGGCTTCCCTGCACTTCCTTGAAAAACAGCACTATGAAAATGCTTAGACAAGCAGGCAAATTTCAGGACTCCCATGCGAGTGCTTATGTCCCAAACATAGTGACTAAATATCGCTTTTTTTGTTTGTTTTCAGGACGCAGGCATTGTTGCTCTTCGATTGCACGAGAAGGTGGTTGCAAGCCACCAAGTACTTTTACCAGGAGGATTACAATGCTGACAGGAAGTTCTATGATTTAGATCCAGGCAAAATGAAGGACCACCAAAAGGTTTCCAAGACAGAGTTGTGTACGACCCAGAGAGAAACTGGTAGGTGCTCTCGTGTACCTGCTCTCGTGTCCTTTCTGTTGGTAGATTTGAAAGGTGTTGTCCAAATAGCCACAGTGAGTAACTGCATCTTCTAGATGTATTGCACAGCAGCCATTGTGTGCCAGTGGTAGAGGGACTGAATGGGGTACCAATGAAGTGGACTACTTCTTCTGGATGCTAATGAGATTCTTTAGTACTGTTTTGGGCCTGTACTCACCTCGCAAGAGAGTATTTCATCACCCTCCTCAGATATGCTGCAGAATTGGTGGAAAGACTTTCTTGCATCATTCACCACAGGATAGCCAGTATCTGACCTGCTCTTGTAGCCACAGTGGCTGGTCCATTTGAGCTTTCGATCAATGGTCATCCTCAGGATATTGATGGTAGGAGACTCAGAGATGTTAATGCCATTGAATGTCAAGGGTAGATCGTGAGACCTTCTATTCTCCAAGACAGTTATTGCCTGCATTTTCATGCAAAGATCATATTTGCCAATTTTCAGCCTATACCTGAATATTGCCTATACCGGACTGCTTCATTTTCCAAGTATGTGAGAGTGGAACTGAATGTTACACAAGCAGCAGCAGCATACATTCCTATTTCTCAAGGAAGGAAGATCATTTCCTGGTTGTGCTCCACCATAGTACTCGCCATGGAATTCAATGACTGAGCAAGGATCTGCTGCTTTTCCCCAGGATTTACACTGGAATATTGCTCTTGGATTCTATACTAGTTGCCTTGCTATGAACAGGAAATTTCTAATTTGGGGTGAAGGAAAGCCAAAAATAAGGTTAGGTTGCATATTTTTTTTCTAAAATTATTTGTGTTTGTGCTTGGTCTAATGATTTAGAACATAGAACAGTACAGCACAGTATAGGGCCCTTCAGCCCACAATGTTGTGCTGACTTTTAAACCTCGCCTAAGACTATCTGACCCCGTCCTCCCACATATCCCTTTATTTTAAATTCCTCCATATGATTATCTAGCAATCTCTTGAATTTGACCAATGTACCTGCCTCCACCACCGCCCCAGGCAGCACATTCCATGCCCCAACCACTGTCTGGGTAAAAAACCTTCCTCTGATATCTCCCTTGAACTTCCCACCCATTACTTTAAGCCATGCCCTCTTGTATTGAGCATTGGTGCCCTGGGAAAGAGGCGCTGGCTGTCCACTCTAATATTCCTCTTAATATTTTATAAATCTCTATCATGTCTCCCCTCATCCTCCTCCTCTCCAAAGAGAGAAGCCCTAGCTCCCTTAGTTTCTTTTCATAATGCACACTCTCTAAACCAGGCAGCATCCTGGTAAATCTCCTCTGCACCCTTTCCAACGCTTCCACATTCTTCCTATAATGAGGCGACCAGAACTGGACACAGTACTCCAAATGTGGTCTAACCAGTTTTAAAGAGCTGCATCATTACCTCGTGGCTCTTAAACTCGATCCCTCGACTTATGAAAGCTAACACCGCAAAAGCTTTCTTAACTGTCCTATCCACCTGTGAACCCCCAGATCCCTCTGCTCCTCCACACTACCAAGAATCCTGCCATTAACTTTGTACTCTGCCTTGGAGTTTGTCCTTCCAAAGTGTACCACCTCACACTTCTCTGGATTGAACTCCATCTGCCACTTTTTTTTTTAAGAAGGTTATTTACAGTGTGGTAACAGGCCCTTCCGGCCCAACAAGTCCCCGCCGCCCATTTTAAACCCCAAATTAACCTACCCGTACGTCTTTAGAATGTGGGAGGAAACCGGAGCACCTAGCGGAAACCCAAGCAGACACGGGAGAACGCAAAAACTCCTTACAGAGCGACGGGAATCGAACCCCGATCGCTGGCGCTGTAATAACGTCACGCTAACCGCTACGCTACCGTGTTGAATTTTTTTTTTAATTGGTTTTTGAACATTGAGAAAACCGTGATAGTCTTGACAGACTGCTGAACTGGGATGAAGCTTGGCTGTCTGTCAGATCTTTCCAGTGGAATTTTGTGCGGCTTGTCCTGCCCATCCACTTCACCAGATTCTGTTATTCAGCCCCACTAAGTCTGGTGGCTTTGATCAGAGAAGTAAGTTTGAATGATGTGGGGATGATGGACAGTTGGCCCCACTTTAGGATGATAAGCCAGTCTCACCTTGAGTGAAAGTATCTCAAAGACTCAACCAAACCAGCAAACACTGGATCTCACAACATGTGTGTTGATGCCCATCTCTGGAATTTGATACAAACAGTAAACAAATGTGTGAGTGCATTTGCTCTAAAAGTATCCCCTCTGTAGGATTCCAATAACAGCTAGTAGAATGCTATAAGAAACTTTCAACAACCAAGAGCTCTTTTGACTTTACTATCAAATTGCAATATTCAAGTTTTGCAATTCTCAAACAGAAGATTGTGGAAATTTGTATGTCTACTAAAAGTGTAAAGTTATACAGAGCTATCAATGCTCTTTATGGATAGGCAATGAAACAGCATCTATGAACAACATTTGTTGCAAAACTTAGGCTTCAAATTCCTCCTGTCCAATTTCTGTCTGAACTTTGTAAAAAGGGACTTCCACAATGTGTTATATTTACCGCCATCCTGCTGAAGAGTTGGTGAATCAAGCTGCAACAATTCCTTGGAATTAACATGAAACTCTTCCTTGGAACCCTGCATAGATCCATCCTGCCTCAACTTGACCATCATATCTGTTGCCCCTTGGTGGAATCAGATGGGTGCAAGTATGTACAGGGTACCCAGTTCCCTGCTTCACCTTCGCTTTCAGCCAGCTCTTCTGTCAGACCACCCTTTCAACATCATTTTGCAAGCAAGTTGCCATTTTCTCCAAATTAAGAGGAAAAGGAACAATTGTTTTGTTTTTAGAAGATCCCTTTCTCAGACTGAATTAGATTTAACAGCTTGTTTAACACAGAGCTGAACTTCAAATCCAGCATTTATTCAATGCCTGTACTATTTACTGCCATGCATTTGTTCCTCTGGCCAAATCACTTGAACATAATCCTCTCATGTGAACAGTTTAAAGCAACTGACTCTGTCAGTTTTTTTTTTAACCCGAGTCATTTTAAAATGACAAGAGGACCTCAAGCCCTCATGTATTAAATTTAAAATCTTCAACATTGCTTTCAATTCATCCATGACTTCACCCGACCCGACAGAGGCAATATTGTTTTAGACTTGGGCTTCCGCTGACACCCCATCCACTGTAAACTGTCCTGACTGTCGAGGTGAATGGTGGAATCTGGGGAAGTTGTGGCGAGAATAAAATGGGAATAGTGCAAATGGGTGCTTGATAGTCAGCATGGACTCGATGGTCTGAAGGGCCCACTTCCATTCTGTATGACACCGTTCCCTTCCTCTCTTTTGTATTCCTTTCATTCTCCCTCTGATCTAACACAAAAGCCTCAACCCACTCCTGCAATTCATACCCGGATATCCTCTGCCCATCCTTTCACCTCAGCCTTAAAGTCTGTAAAACAAATCATCTGACCATACACTTGATTAATTCTTCCGAGCATTCCTTTGACAGGTTGCTTGTTTTAGTGTCTGTGTCAGCAATAGTTACTTCCACTGGTGTCATCAGCAGTGCAACTGCAACATAGCAGAACATCCAGTAATCTAACTGCATCATTCACCAAGCATTCCCTGATCAATATGCCTTCTAGAAGTGGATTTGGGACTGAGAAATTAAACATTAACTGCTGGTGTATGAATTTTCAAAGCTCTCATGTGTCTTGTTCAATTCAATCTTAAGAGAAATCCACAGGAGGTAATAATTAACAGCAAAACATTGAACAGACTGGACCTCCATTCTTTAACAGAAGGAAGAGGAATATTGACATGATTTTGTAAAGTAGCCCAAAACTACAACTCATAAATATAGACAGTCACTAATAAATCCATCAGGGAATTCAGGAACGATTTCTTTACCCAGAAAATGCAACTTACCACCACACTGACTGTAATAGCTCAAGACCCAGGCTTATCATCCTTCTCAGCAAGAAAGGGATAGTAAACCTGGCCTCATTGGCAAAGTCTCCATCTCATTAATGAGAAACAGCTACATAAATAAGAGAAAGTAATGGGAGGTGATGAGGATAGGGTAGGGAGGCAGTTTATATGGTGTGTAATTGCTATATGGAATAGAAGGGATATGTTTCTGTCATGCAAAGATACTTTGAACAGAAAATGAGAATAAACATGTAGTACATTTGGTTCAGCTGTAGACATATCATGAATTCAGATGGATCAACAATTTAAGTAGGTCAAAGCAAGTTGAAATAGTTGCATGTGGATATATAACTACATTAGAATACTTGGCCTTCTACAACAATTTCATTTCAGTAATTATTTTGGAAAAAGGAGAGGTGAGCTGTTCCTATCTTAACAACTTCTGTCAGTCATACCACCAGTCAATTAACAATGAAAGCTTCAAATCAGCCTACCGTATGAGACCGACTGAAGCAAACATCTGTTGAAACCCTCCGTCAGTGGGTGGATTAACTCGCTGCTCTTCAAATGAGTCACCAACTAGCAGAGCCAACTGAAATTTGACAGAGGCAATGAAGACCAGGGCTGGAAGGTGGGGACTTTCTACAGGTTGCAAAACTTTTTTTTTTGAAGGTTTGCCATCTTAGTGATAGCAAAGTCAAAGTGTATCGTAAAGTTAGAACACATTGAAAGCAGGCATACATCAACACTGACAACAGGTTAATTGACACTTTAAGCAGTGCAAATCAGTCTTACATCTGTACCCCTTTAATTTAGTAACCAGTTGGATCTTAGTAATAATTTTCTAACAAGTTCACTTTCTTTTAAAAAAAAAGTCATATGGTAAAGTATCTGGCAGATTGGGAAATAGGCACAGATTGAATTCAACACTGACTTTCTATCTACTGAGTGCATACAAAATGTGACAGAGATAACGATGGTCATGTTATGCCAAATCACTTTGTAGGAACAGGAAATAAACCAAACAGAGCCTATCATAACATTTCCTAGAAAACTAGAATGCAAGGAGAGTAAAAGGAATATTGAAGAACATTTGTCAGGTGTAAAACCTAAAATAAAACCATTAAGATCTATCAGATTCTTTTAGACCCCAGTGACCCCTTTGTGCATCTGAAACATGGCAAATCTCATAGTTAAGTCTGGAAGTTAAGTCTGGATCCTCAGGATCGAGGATATATGCCTCCTTTCTGGGTTTTGTGGGTTCTGAGTCGTCTGAAGGGACCAATATGGGAACTGCAGACCCTTTCACATGGGGCATGTACATGGATAGCTTGAGAGGTGGTTTACTCTTTCTGACATTTGCAAAGGCCTGTGTGCTTCTAACGTATGGACTTGAGGTTCTCAATACCATCCTGAATTTTCCTTCTCTGCACTGATCAGTTATAGTCCAGAGATTCCCAGGAATCAGTGGCAATATTGTATTTCTTCAAGGAAGCTTTGAGCACATCCTCGAATCTTTTCCTCTGATTGGCCTGCCCTGACAGAGTCCAGAATAGTGCGCTTGAGTCTGGTGCCGAGCATGCAAATTATGTAACCTCTTCATTTAACTGACTGAATGTAACTACAGCCTTAGTGTTGCGGCTTTTGGCTTGGAAGAGGGCATTGACATTGGTTTGCTTATCCTTTCAGTAAACTGAGGAGAAGACAACTTTGGCAGTATTCATATTTTGACTCAAATATGAGAAACAAATCTCTGCTTTTCTAATATTAATGCATGAATAGAACACCTTTAATGTAGCTGCACTGCTTCAATTTGTCTGGCATACACCAATGTTTACCATTTGTTAGTAAAAAGTCCCAGACTTAGGACAGAGGTGCAGGGGTGAAGCAATTGGTGCAGAAGAACACAGAAACAGAGCTCCAAGCATCTTTGGATAAAAAATGAAAACTTACCTCTGCCCCTGTTTCCCACATCTATGATAAAAGAAAACTAAAACAATTTCAATAATATCGTGAAAATGAACATGATTTTAATGAATACAGCTCTTTCTGTGGCTTTAGTGCCGGGATCAACATAATGCGTGAAATGTAAGGGACAAGTTCTGTCCTTTATTGACAGTGATGATCATCTGTTATTGCACCACATGTGGTATGCCCACTCTACAATTTTGTGGTAAGCTTCGATAATACTCAAACCTAAACCACAAATCATGCCAATTCTCGATATTTAAACAAAGTAGCGTACAAGCTGAAACACATCATTATAGCAAAGATTCAATTTTGTTTTATAGATATTTCCTTTTCCAGACCTCTGCTGAATACAAATCATAACACCTTTTGTTTTAAAAAGGTCTGTCAAATTTCAAAGCCTATTTTCACGATGTATTAACTTTCCTTGAAAATTTCCAGCAGTTTATATGGACAATGTTTCACTGACATTAGGCAGAACCTTATTTTCAAATCCCACCAATGCCTCCATCCTCAGATGTCTTCTGTACTATTCTGCAACCCTACAAAAAATTTTTCAGTTACCTTCCAATTTTGGTGTCTTGCCCATTTATAGTTTTCACTGCTACTCCATTGATGACTCTCCATACATCTTTCCAAGCAGACCACATCACTTTCTTCCTGAGCCCAGTGGAACAAACATCATTTAGAGCAAACTAATGATGTTCCTTCCAATCCTTGTCCTAATCTGCATCCCTTTTTAAATTTACAGGCCTAAAACTCTCTCAAACTTGAATATATTTGATGACCCAGCTTCCACAGCACTCTGGAGAAAAGAATTCCAAAGATTCACAAACCTTAGAAGAAATTTATCCTAATCTCAGTCTGAAATGGACAACCCCACATCCTCAGGCTATGCCCCAGCTTTAGATACTCAGAGAGAAAATATTCTCTGGCACCTATTCTGTCAATCTGCTCCCCCTTGGGATCTTAAATGCTTCTATAATATTACTTCCCACTTTTCTAAATATCAGAGTGAGTACAGGCCAAAACTGCAATCTTTCCCCCAAAAATCTTCAAAACTATAATCAATCCAGCACAAACACTCTCTGCACTACCTCCAAGGTAGGCCTATCCTTCCTCAAAGTGATCCAAATTGTACATAGTACAGTACAGTACAGGAACAGACCCGTCGGCCCACGATTCCGTGCGGAACACAATGCCAAATTAAACTAAATCTCTTCTGCCTGTACGTGATCCATATCCCTCCATTTTCTGCATATTCACGTGTCCCTCTAATAGCCTCTTAAACAACACCATCATATCTGTTTCCACCACCGACTCTGGCAGCCCATTCCAGACACCTACCACTCTCCATGTAAAAAAAGTCTTTCCCCCACTCACCTTAACTGCATGTCCTCTAGTGTCTAGCATTTCTACCCTAGCTATGCTTCTCATAAATTTTATAAACCTCTATCAGTACGCCGGGTGTAATCTCAAAGTCCAGTTTCTCATAGTCAACCTTCTACACTGAGTGGGTAACTATTCCCTCCAACTAAATTCAGCAAAGACCAAGCTATCACCTTTGGTCCTCAAAAATATTTTCTTCCATCAAATGACACCATCCATCTCCCTGGTGAATGCTTGAACCACACTTGTGACCTTCAGTGTCTTTAATGAATTGAGAGCAAATCTACATTGCTCAACATCACCAACGTCTCGACTCAACTGCTTCCAAGCTCTCATCCATTCCTTTGTTATCTCTTGACTTGACTCTTCCAACACATTTCTGACTGCCTCCCCCCACCCCCAAATCCTAATTTGTAAAATCCCATTGCTCCCGCACTTGGGAGCACACATTGGCTCTCATTTGATCAACACCTGGTTAGACAATTGTCAAATATAAACAGAAAATGCAGAAAAAGAGAACTTTGCAGGACAGGCAGAATCCATACAAGGAGAAACGGATAAACTTTCTCTATAACTTTTACACTTCATTCTGTTATTGTTTTACCTTGTACTACCTCAATACACTGCTGTAATGAAGTGATCTGTATGAATAGTAGGCAAAACAAGCTTTTCCACTGTACCTCAGTACACATGACAATAATAAACCAGTTTACCAGAGTTAAGAAGACCCTTTGTCAGAACACTAACTCTTTCTTTCCACAGATGCCATCTGAACATTTCCAAACTTCTAGCATGTACAGTTTTTCAATTTTTATTAAAATTCTCATCCTGGTTTGCAAATCATTGCATTGTTACCCTCAACCTCCCTAATATTAGCCTCTTTATCATCACCACATTTAAAAATCACTTCGTCATCGGTAGCTGGACCTTCAGTAGTACAACCCTTGGAATCCCTCCTTCAGGACAATTCTAAATAGACAACTCTGATGGAATCTGATCCAATATCTCGTTAATTGGTTCAATATCAATTTTTGGTTTGAAAACACCCATGTCTGTAGAGCACCTTGGAATGTTTTTACTACGTTAAAAGTTATACAAATATTGTGTAAAAGTTATACAAGTATTTCTATTGTGTAAGTATTTTTAATCATTTTCAGTCAGCGGTGCTGAATGACTGATTAAATCTCAAGCTTCCAGGTTCCAACCACCAGAAATATCAATCCCAAATGATACAGAAGTAGCTGCGCACAGTGGAAATAAATCATCTGATTTCATTGTTAGAGACTTGTGCTCCATGATGAGCCACACCTTTGGCTAAGTTATTCCCAAGCAGCTACAATACCAGTGTACATCTGACTGAAGTGGAAACTTGCCCAGTTATGGCCCAACAACAAGATAGAAGGGAACATCCAATCTGAAAAATTACTGTCCTGATTCACACACTCTCAAATTGTGGAGAAATTAAGCAAGAATTGACCATGCTGTTGATGGCCACAAGTGTTACAACCTCTCAGATACTTTAGGCTGTGAAGCAAGCTTCCACCCTTTTGTTTTTGAGATAAAGCCTTTTTTGATCACTGTTTGTATAAACCCAGGGGCTTTTAAGGATGTGTGCACTTGGGACTCCTCAACCTGATAAGGCAGTGCCAAATGCAAACACATTGCCTCTCACTTCTTCAATGACAGCACTCTGGATGTAAATGACCCAACCACCAAGTCAAGAAAACCACATCTCTGGCAGATACAACTTCTGTCTCCTCAGACTTCAAAAGGTGAAGACTCCCTTTTTGCTTCATTTATTTACAAAGTCATGGGTGCTGTGCACCAAACCTTGTTTTTCACTGAGGCTCACCAAAACTTTACACAGTTTGAGGACCTCATTTTACTAACTAGTCACCGCTCAGGTTTATAAAAGTTCCAACTGTCCAATCTGGCACAGGCAAAAACAAACATGCCAGTTGCTTCCTGCACATAGAAAAGTCTACAGAACACACGTGCTCTCAATGAATGAGCAACACTGGTTACATGAGGCTCACTAACACACTAGATAAGGCTTGGCAGGCTTCCATCCTGCGAGATTCTCAAATGACTTTATCCTTTCTGTTATAAACTCAGCACTGACAATTTGTCCAGATTGGAGCATCAGCGTGAATCACAATGCAAGGTTAACAAGGCATTTCCTTCAAGGAACAAAAACCTTAGTCTATAAATTCTTTCTGCTTTGCAAACATCTCTTCCCTCCAATCTATTCTAGCACTGGCAGTGGATGGATAGACAAAACTGGTGAATCTAAACGTCCCCATTCAGGGTAATGCTACAGAAATGATGGCCCTTCCACACAGTGTGAATGGTGTAATACATTTTAATTAGGGATGAGATAGCTGGTTGGAGAGGGACGGAAGAGAGAAGTTAGCAGGAAAAAAGGGTGAAAGAGGGCAGTGATACCCGTGTCCCCACCACCACGTGGCCGGACCAATTAGATCAAACAGGATTTCTCCCTCCACCCACAACAATTGCCTCCCGTCATATATTCATTCATTCCCTGGGCCACTTGAATGACAGTCGCCAAGGCTGGAGTGGTCCAATTCCCGGAGAGATAAACCCTATCTAAACAAGGTGGGGACAGAAAAACCAACACAGAAACTGACTGGCGAGACACAAGGCTGTGAGATGATTAAGCAGGCTGCATGGAGAGAGGAAATTCACTCATGCCGATTACCAGTGCCCACAACCATCAGCAGCCTGTCTGAATGTACAGCAGCTAGTTCTTAATATCAAAACTGCAAGTAGACGCCCATATTAAACCCTCAGCTCCCATCCCGTTAGATGGATCGATCTCAGCCTCGACTCCTTCCCTCCCTCTCTCCCCGATTTCACTCCCGTCCAACGCAGCAGATAACACAGCGCCCAACAGCAGCTACACAGTACAACGGGGGAAACTTAACAGCTCATACCGGTTTATGAAAGTTCACATTTTTAAAATAGATATATCAAACGTACTGACCTCCCGTCTCCTCTCCGGCAGAAGAAGACATTTCAATGAGGGTTTCATGGTGTTTGTGATTGCGCGGTATCATCCTTCCCCACCGACACAGGAGCTACCACCGACTGCCTTCCACCCGGCGCCGCTTCACATTCAGCTTTTCTTGACGTGTACCTTAAAGGGAAGGTCCCGCCTTCTTTTTTTTCAGTCGGCAGAATTATACTCCAGTCATCCACATCCCAAATGATCTGTTCTCAAGCTGCGGTAGCTTATTTTGCAGAATTGTTACTGGCAACTCACCTCTTTCAGACGATTGTTGGCGCAGTTTGGGCAGTTTGTAAAACATTTTGGATCCTAATCCAGATCACCAAATAATAATGAAAAGATAATTGTGCGGTATTCCATTGGACATTTTACCTGTAGATCTTAAAGAACAGATCTTTCTGCATTTCATTTGTGTGTGCACGTTTAAAGTCAATATAATTTTAATTTAATTAGACTGTAACGAGAAAAAAAAAGCATATCCACAAAAGCTACGTCCCCGGGATTCCATCCTCCTTCAACACAATCTCTTCTTCCACCCCTTCCCAATTTATTAAGGTTATTAGCCCTTCCAACATCCATCCTGTGTAATGGATGAACGGGAAACCTAGCACGACAAAATCAGCTGATATTTTACTGAATGGCAGAGCAGGTTTGAATGGTCAGTTGGCTGACCCCTGCTTTTGTTTCTTATCATAGAATCACAAGATAATTACAGCACAGAAAGATGCCATTCGGCTCTCGTGTCTGCACCTTTCTAATCTTTATTCTCCACTCCACAAGAGTTATGCTGCATCTCCAACTTCATAGGGACCCTTTGGAGTTGAATCTGGAACACACTGCCTGCTTTGTCAGTGGAAGCAGATACTGTCACCACATTTAAAAAGTATTCAGATGAACACTTAACTCACCAAGGTATAAGAGGATATGGACCAGGTGCTGGTAAATTGGTTAGTACAGATGAGTACTTGATGGTTGACATAGACATGGTGGGCCAGAGAGCCTATCCCTGCGACACTATGACTCTATAACTTTGGTAGATGATGTTTGGTGATGCAAAGAATTTTTTGTATTTATTTACAAAGTTATTTTTGTAACTTATAGTAATTTTTATGTCACTGTACTGCTGCCGCAAAACGAATTTCACGACATATGTCAGTGATAATAAACCTGATTCTGAAGAAACCTTTATGCCTTCCTGAACACTCAAGGTAGATTTAAGTAAAGATGGCAATAGGCTGTCAAAGTTTCTCAGTCCGCATTTTCCACCAATTCACAATGCATTCCTTTTTCACTCATTTTATTTTGAATTTTTCAAACTGAAACAATAGATATTTATCTGCGCTTCAGTCACATTTATGAATACAACTTTATTTCTTGAAGATGCAAACTACAATATAACAATGAACAAACCTTTCCTCATGTATGGTAGGGTGGTGACACAGCAGAGGTTATCTGATTGTTAGTAGAAAGACAGGAGTTCAAATCCCACCATGACTGTTGTGTAATTTAAATTCAGTTAATAATCTAGATTTTTTTTAAATAAGCCCCAATCATGAGTAAAGATGAACATAAAAATATGAAAGTGTTGTAAAAAGCCATCTGGTTCATTAATGTCTCTATTTCAGAGGAGGCAATCTGGTATCCTTATCCAGTCTGGCCTCTATATGTCTCCAGTCTTACCAAATGCCCTCTGATTAACAAGCTAATCAGTTCAAGTGTAATTGGGGATGGGGAATAAATGCTGATCTTTCCACTGATGCCCAAATCCTGAAAATGAGTAAATAAAATCCAGAGTGTGGTAAACTGTGAAACTAAGTTCACTAAATCTGGCTACGTGTAAACTGGGCCATGAGAGTGAAAAAGGACGCAGCAGAGCCAAAAGGGATGAAAAGGGAAAGTACAATGTAGTCAGACTGAAAGGGGATGTAATCAGAGCGATTACGGTGTTGTGGCAGGTTGGGAGATCTGAAAGGAGAAATTATGTTGAGCAGAGTTCTGCGAAAGCTGGATTTGGGAGACAATCTTCATGAACCTGACAGAGAAGGGTGGGGATAATTTGCATGAAGAGAGGTGTCAAAGTGAAGTTTGAGGATCAGAGGAATGGCATTAATTTTGAAAGGCATCAGGAAAGTTGATACAAAGGGGGAACTACTACATTGTGGATCCACTGAAGTTGGTTCATCAAGATGTTTGAGTAATAATGTGAAGGGAGCAGTACACGGTTCTCAGGGATAAAACTAGCTTAGGAAGGGCAGGAAAGGAAATAGAAGAAGCAAATGAAAAATGCACTGACTAAAAACAGCAAGCATCGGGGGAATAAGGATCATTTCTTTAATTCACACTCTGTTCCCTCTCCATTCCTTTCTTACTGTCTTCTCCTCCAGGCTGATTGCATTGATATGGCTTTAACAGCTATTTGGTTCATGGGTGATAACACATTAGCCTTTACTGAAGTTTCCCCATTTTTTCATACCTTTCACTATCCACTCCATTCAACCCTTCATCCTGTTCTCTCCCCACCTCTTGCCCCATTAATACTATCACTTTCTCCCCCCCTCCCCATTGTCAACAGACGTGAGGAACTCCAAAACCTAAAACTAACTTGTTTTCTCTCTTTCCCAGAGCTGATGGAGGATCTCAGACCTGAAATGTTAACTGTTTCTCTCTCTGCAGATACTGCCTGACCTGCTGAGTGTTTCCAGCATGTCTGTTTTAACTCAAAGACCTTGTCTCATTTATTCAAGAACTCCTCACAACCTCCTTCCGCTTATTTCTATTTACAATGACACAGATCAAGAAGCAGTACTTAAAGAGTGACAGCCTTAAAGAAGCAATTAATTTTCACAACCAGTAAAACATATCCCACACTCGGGTTTTTTCCCCATCTCTTTGCCTTTAAAATTTTCTATCGTTCATACCAGCCCCACTCAGTTTTTTGCATCAGAAGATCCTTCCTTCTGTTCTCCCTTCACTTATCTATCCACTCAATTGTTGCTATTGGTATTGGTATTGATTTATTATTGTCACTTGTACCGAGGTATAGTGAAAAACTTGTCTTACATACCGATCGTACAGGTCAATTCATTACACGATGCAGTTACATTGAGTTAGTACAGAGTGCATTGAGGTAGTACAGGTAAAAACAATAACAGTACAGAGTAAAGTGTCAAGCTACAGAGAAAGTGCAGTGCAATAAGGTGCAAGGTCACAACAAGGTAGATCGTGAGGTCAGAGTCCATCTCATTGTATAAGGGAACTGTTCAATAGTCTTATCACAGTGGGGTAGAAGCTGTCCTTAAGCCTGGTGGTACGTGTTCTCAGGCTCCTGTATCTTCTGCCTGATGGAAGAGGAAAGAAGAGACAATGACCCGGGTGGGTGGAGTCGTTGATTGTAGTGGCTGCTTCACCAAGGCACTGAGAGGTAAAGACAAGAGTCCAAGGAGGGGAGGAGTTATTCACCCTCATGAACTTCAATTCACCTTGCCATCTATCTCTTGTATTCACTATCCTCCTGACCTCCCTTAAGGTTCCTCATCTAATCACACCTATCCTCCCGGCCTTGCAATCTTGTGTGATATCTCTATGTGTATTATAATGAATTAAAGTCCCTTCCTCATATCACCCACTAATTGAATAGGCTTTCCAACTCAACATGAGCTATACGCAACTTTGTCGATACCACATAAAGGTAGTCCCCAGGTTGTGACAGGGTTCTGTTTCCGAGAATTGTTCAAAATAGGAACAAAAACAGTTGTGATGGGAGAGCTGGTAGGTGCGGAAAGAGTGGATGCCAGCGGCCTCGCTGACTCTGTGAGTGTGCAAGTAAGTGAGTCTGCTCAGTGCTCCCAGCTCTGCTCGGCTCAACTCAGCTCTCGATTGTTGTGGCTCGTTAGGGAGAAAAGGCATATGGAAATGTCCCACCTCCCACTCAGCAGAAGATGCTTGGAGCTCTGAAGCCCTGAATATGCCTGCAGATCCATCGCCATCCATCTCACTGGTCTCCTAAACACTCAGTCATATGTATGGGCTGTCCATAGGTCAGGCATTGTAATCCGGGGGGACCTGTATGAAGTTTTGTGTGCAGTTTTGGTCTCCTTTTCACACTCCCCTTAGAGGCGGTGTAGAGAAGGTTCACCTAGTCCTTATATGATTAGTCCTGATAAACTCCTGATAGGAGTTTATCTCATGAGGAGAAATGAATAGAGTGGATCTGTAATATTTGGAATTAAGAAAAATGAGAGCTAATTTTATTGAAATAGAGTCTAACTGTTGTGAGGATGTTAGGAGGAAACTAAAACTAAAGAGCAATTTTTCAGAATAAAGGGACATCTATTTAATTCTAAGATTTGAGGGAATTTCCCTTTACAGTAGATTATGGAATTCCTTATCTCAAAGAGCTATAATATATCGAACGGGATGATGAGATGCTATTCCTTGGGCTTATGTTGGGCTCTCTTGGAGCTGCGTTAGAGACTAGAGATAAAGAGTTCAGAGTGGGAATGGGATGGAGAATTAAAGTGACAGATAACTGGAAGCTCAGGGTCACCGATGCAGAATAATTGAAGTTGTTTTGCAAAGTCTGATCCTGATCTGCAATTGTTTTATTTCAATAAAGAGGAGACCATTTTGTGAAGACCAAATGCTGTGGATGAGATGGGAAGACATGGGAGGACACCTGGTAGGATTGTTTGGATCCCTGATGGTGGGAAGAGAAGACCTAAGCAGGGAGGTTTTGCATATCCTGCAGTTGCATGGGATGGTGCCGTCAAAGGGGGAGTGGACATTGGTGGAGATAGGAGAGCAAACCAAGGAGTTGCATAGGGAATGGTCTGTTCAGATTGCTGAAAGGGGAGGGGAGGAGAAGATGTATCTGACAGTGGAATCATGGTGAAGTTGGCTAAAGTTATGGATGATGACCTGTTGAAAGTGGAGGTCAGTGGCATGGAAGGTGAGGGCAAGGGGAACTCTATCCTTGCTCCAGTGAGAGGAGAGGGGTGAGAGCAGAAGTGCAGGAATGTCACCGTGGCTGAGAGGAAACAACTGAAAAAGGAAGACACCACAGATGTATTGGTGTGGAAGACACAGTGGGGAGTGAAATGATATCCTTATTGGAAGCACAATGAAAATAGGTCTGGTTCAGATAGCTATTGATGACTCGGGGCTTGTACTGGATTTTGGTCGCAAACCGATTCCCTCCAATGGAGATAGAGATATCAAGGAGAGGAAGGGAAGAATCGGAGATGGTCTGTGTGAAAACAAGAGCAGAGTGGAAATTAGCAGAAAACGAGATGTGACGCTTGAGGTCTGTATGAGAGCAGGAAGCAGCATCAATGGAGCCATCCATATACTGGTAAAAGATGTGAGGGAGGAGTTGAATAGAACTGAAATAGCGAAGGAGGAGGAGAAAAACTATACATGTTACAGCCCTCGGAATGCCACGGTGAATGCACTAACTTCAGATGATCAGCCTTTCCACTCATTACAGAGCTGCACAGTTCTGATGACAGGTCATTGCCCCGAAATATTCCATTTTCCTCTCACCACAGATGCTGCCTGTCTTGCTGGGTATTTCCAGCATTCTCTTTTATTTCAAATGTCCAGCAACTGCAGGTCCAGCATTGCTTTTTTGTCTCCTTTTCTGTTTTCATTCATCTTCTGTTTAGATCTCCTCCAGACAATTAGCTTCCACTAACAAGCCTTCACCACCACATACAGTATTGCTCAGTGGCCATCCCATCACAAACGCTCTTTTTGTTCTCTCCACCACTCACCATTTGATTTCTAACTTTCCCTGCTTCTGACGAAAGATTATCAAACTAAAAATTAACTCGGTTCCTGTCTCCATGGATGCTGCACGGCATGTTGAGAATTTCCAGTACATTCTGTTTTATTTCAGGTTTCCAGCATCTGCAGCTTTTTCTTGCCTTTTTGAGGTTAAAGTGATGTTGATTTCATGGAAAATGTCTGGCTTATATTCTTTTACTTTGCCTGCTAACAACAGGATGGTGGAGGGAGCAATATTAAATATAACTAATGTCAGGTCATGAAACTTCATGAGAGGGATGCTAAAAACCACGGTAGTGTAGCAGTTAGCGTAATGCTATTACAGCGCCAGTGACCCGGGTTCAATTCCGGCCGCTGTCTGTAAGGAGTTTGTACGTTCTCCCCGTGTCAGCATGGGTTTCCTCCGGGTGCTCTGGTTTCCTTCCACATTCCAAAGACATACGGGTTAGGAAGTTGTGGGCGTGCTATGTTGGCGCCGGAAGAGTGGCGACACTTGCAGGCTGCCCCCAGCATATTCTCAGTGATGCAAAAAGATGCATTTCACTGTGTGTTTCGATGTATATGTGACTAATAAATAAATATCTTATCTTATCCACCACCTCAGAACTTGAACTTTTTGTGAACACAGAAGCTTGGTCACCATCTCTAAACTTGTAGATACTGAACTCAAAATGTTGGAGACAAAATTAGTCCTTGATAAACAGTGCATGGAACCATTTTACATTTCATGTGAGGTTAACATTAGGTGGCACGCAGAACCAACTTCTTACTTGTGTCGCCTGTTTGAGATAAAAGTTTCATCCACTTTCATATCGCTTTCAAAGCAAAATGCAAGACCACATCTGGTGCTCCCTCTGCTGGCAGTTCTGATGATAACAGGTTGGTATCAACAAATTTTGCTCAGCTGGGGGATATGCTCTGATTCACCACAGACTCCTGAAATTGGTCATTTTTCTTCAAGATTCACCTTGTTCCCAGCCTAAGAGATAATCACTTAATGTCTTCCAATACTCACCAGCCCTGTGCTTGCATTTATGATTCTCTACAATTTACAAATAATGAAATGAACAGAAAATGTATCTTATGATAACCCAAAACATTTTTACAAGAATCCGTCAGGAACTGAATTAACACAAAGATTGTCAGTTCTGTGAGTGCCATGTGTTACTTGGCGCAGGTGCTGTTCACAAGACTCAGGCTCCTGTGATTACTGTGAAAATATTTAATCGAAACGATTCTCCCTTCGGTATACCAGTGCTGGGGATGGGGATAGGAAGTTAGGAATGGTAGGGTGTTGGGGACAGCAGTAGTGAGTGGTTAGGTGTTAGGGTTCGTTACGTAACTGTTACTGAAACTCTCATATCTCATTTACTTCCTGTGGCTTTTACAGTTGATGAAAACTCTGTTAACGAAATATCTTGTGTGAGTCACATGCAAATTAAACTGCATTCACTTCAAAGTTACTGTGACCTCTGCAGGTGTTTTAGGGAACAGGTTTATTTTCAGTCGTTGAGTGATATTCACATAGTAACATGAATAAATTTACAGCATGCTCAATCTGGTCGTTTCATGCCATCTGGCTTTGCCGCATTTCATTTGATTTTATGCATGAGCTACCTTGTCTCCTTACAGAGACTCAGGAGATAACATAAGCAAAAGTTGCCCTTCAGACACCGGGGGACCTACAAGGCAGACATGGTATTGAGATGAATATTGTGTATTTTCTGTATCTACACAATTTTGTGTATATACTTGGTGCATATTGCACAGGTCAGCCAAAGGTGAAGCTGAAATCTTAAGTGAGCAAAAGTGGTTCACAAGTGGAAGCCAGACTTCTGTAAAGCAACTAACCACTTCTTCCTGTGCAAATACAACTTGAATAATTGTTTTCTGCTGAAGCCACTTTGTTAAAAATTAGACCACAAGGTCACTTCTGTACTCAATTTCTAAATTCCTCACAAGGACACGTTTGTTAGCCTCAAGCTAAATGAAACAGTCGGCCAATTTTAGGAAGGTGTATCCAATAAATGATCAAAGCAAAAAAAAGAATTATTTAGTTTAAAAAACACCTTATTACCGTCAATGATGTGGCCCAGTTCTACTGGTATCCACTGGTCATTCAAAGGACTTCAATGTCCTGGCAGACTTTTCCACTGCTACTTGCAGTGCCACCCACACATGCACAAAGGGAGGCAGGCAGCTGGAGAGTCCAGGGCTGTACACACTGGAGGCAGATCCACATGAAGCTCCTCTGACTTGCCTGCCCGCTTCCCCACCAGGTGGCCATAGTCAGGAACATTGGACTGAAGTGCTGCCGGATATTGAGAATCAGCCACTTTGGCATCATTTCTGTATTTAAACAGCAAGCAAAACGATATTCCAATTCTATGTTAATTAAGCTGCAGCTCTTGCCAATATTCTTTATTCCATCACAAATCTATTGAGTCACCTGCTGGTATTTCACAATATATGGATAATTTAAAAACTGGAAACCAGAGTGACTAATCAATCAAAGTTCAGATGTGATGAGGAAATAAAAGAAACTGCTTCACAATGAACTCAACCCTACCAGGTAGTGCAGGGATTAAAGTGGTAAGAAAATGGAAGGTGGCCTTTGTTCGAACAGGACTGATGCAAGGAGATACCCTGGGGTTGCAGATATTTAAATTACAGAGATACTATTCATGGCTTTAGGATATATGAAAACTGAATTCAGCACGATGCTCACAAAAATAAGAAACGTTGGACAATTTTCACCTCTGGATCATTCTGAAGCATTTTACATCTGTCACCAATCCAGCATAAGAGGTCAGGTACAACATTAACTTTAACCTGTAAAATGTTCCAATGAACTTTGAAAGACATCATCAAACAAAAATTGAGATGTATGAGAATCTTAGGACAGAAGTCTAAAAACTTGGTTAGTGGATGGTTTTTGAGGACAGCCAACCCAATAATTCCATTCTCCCATTTCTTCCATCTCTGTTGTATTGGTGACATGTGATTTTTCAATATCATTTTTCATAGAGATACGTCTTGAAATGTCTTTCTTCTTATTGAACTGTGCCTTCCTTTCTACCAGACTGGACAGAGAACTTGACTGCTTCTCATCTATTTTCTGCTCTCACTCATTCTCCTCCTGGACCGAGTTCCCCAATCCTTGCTATTGACCTCACCATCCCCTATGTTTAAAAGGACCATCATTCACACTTTCTACCATTTCCAACAAGATTCCAACACCAGACACATACTCCCCTCCTCTCTCCGTTCAGCATTTCAAAGGGACCATTTCCTTTGTGACTCCATGGTCTGTCTTCTACCTTCACCCACCACTTCCCATCTTAAGGCATTTTCCCCTGCAACCGAAGGATTTGCAACACTAGTCCTTCCCCTTCCATCATCCAAGGACCTTACCTTTCTTCCAATCTAGTGTACTGCATTTGGTATTCACAATGTGGTCTCCTCCACATTGAAGAAACCAAACGCAGATGAGGCGATTGCTTTTTGAAGCAATCCTGTGCTTCCTGTTACCTGCTACTTTTAGTCTGCACGTCACTCCTACTCTGACCTATCTGACTGTGACTTTGTGTAACAAAGAGTCCCAATGCAAAGCTTGAGGAACAACACCTTCCATCTCATCTTCCATCTGTAGCCTTCTGGACTCAATACTGAGTTCTCCATCCTTAGGTAACTCTCTTTCTCTGTCAGTATCAGAACTGGCCATTTCAGCTGTAAGTCATCTATCTGTGATATTGGATCAGGTTTTCCCTTTCCATTTGTACAGCCTCATCAGCTGGACGTGCCCTACAGCCCTGCTATTACCAACACATTATGCTTCCTTTTCTATGTTATCATCCTCTAACTGCCCCCACTAACTCAAGTATTTGGACAATCATTATAACTCATCTACATAGTAACACAGACTTCACCCTATCATAGGTATTCCATTTGTCCTATCCAACCCTCCCACCACATTCTTGCGACTTAAAGCTTGCTTCTTCTCTGTCTTTCCCGGTTTTGATGATGGATCTTTGACCTGAAACATTAGCTCTGGTTCTCTATTCACAGATGCTGCCTGACCAGCTGGGTGTTTGCAACAATTTATATTTTGATTTCAGTCAACCCAATAGCTGTGGCAGACAAAATGAAATGTAAAAGAACATTTAAAGATCTTAGAGCAGTTGATGTTATGTACATGAACTTTTACAATGTATTTTATAAAATATAGTCCTATAGGGAAAAATGAAGCCCCTGAGATTTAAGGGTTTTGTCTGCAATGACAAGGAAACCAAACAAGGAACAAAAGGGGTAAAAAGTTGTGGTGTACTGCTATTTTTCAGATTTTGGGGAAGTGTGTGGTTTTGTTCCTCCCCTGTTCTTTTTGACCCATTCAGAACTATTCTAGACATGGGAGAATGGGAGAAAATTGCAATGTTTCCATGTGACACAGCACAAAGTACTTTAGCAGACATCAGGAGGACATCAACAGGCTGGCAAAGGCTGCAGGCACCCAAGGTGAAAAGGATAGACAATATAAACGTAGATTTAAACAGAGGGACAGAGGCTCAAATCAGATGGCTCCATTTAATGGCCAACAGTTGGTAATTAGTACAACTCATCTTTAGCCACTACCTCTAATGGCTTTATTTTCTTTTGTTGAACCCTCTAGGACTATTTCACCGAAAGAACTATTGCCTCCCATGCTACTACATCTATTTTTTTAAGTAGGGGTACCAAAACACAGCATTGCAGGTACAAACTCAGTAACACCCTGTACAATTGCAACAAATACTCCCTATTTTTAAACTCCAACCTTTTTGCAATAAAGGCCAAAATGTCTTTTGCCTTCTTAACTGCTTGTTGGACCAGCCTGCTAGCTTTTTGTGATTCATGCACTAGAACAGGTAGTGTCCTCCGTACTTCACACACTTGCAGTCTTTCTCCAATTAGAGTAATCTGCATTTAGATTTCCCTATCCAAAGTGCATCATCTAACACTTCCCTGCATTAAACTCCATTCCATGAACCCATGAACACTACCTTGTTATTCCTCTTTTGCACTATTTATTTTCGTAACTTAGAGTAATTTTTATGTCTTGCACTGTACTGTTGCCGCAAAACAACAAATTTTACGACTTATGTCAGTGATGATAAACCTGATTCTGATTTTTCCCAATCACTGAATCTATCAATATCCCATTGCAGAATCACAGTATCTTGTCACAACATGCCCTTCCACCCATTTTCATATTATCGGCAAATCTGGAAACCTTATGTACTGTTCCTTCCTCCAGGTGATTAATGTAAATCGTGAGCAATTGCAGGGCAAGAACTGATCCCCGTGGTACTCCACTACTTACCTTCTTCCAGTGTGAAAAGGTCCCATTTATTCCAACTATCTGTTTTCTATGAGACAGCCAATTTTCAATCCAGCCTAATACGCTTCCTCCGATAACATGGGCTTTTAATCTATGCATCAGCCTCTTATGTGGCATCTTGTCAACTGCCTTTCGGAAATCTAAATATACTACGTCTATAGGTTCCCTTCTGTCAAACTTCCCTGTCACGTCCTCAAAGAACAGGAGCAAATTTGGCAAACATGATTTACTTTTCATGAAACAATGTTGACTGGGTTTAATTATATTCAGCTTTCCTAAATGATTAGCTATTTCATCTTTGATTATTAACTCTGGCATCTTGCCAATTATAACTGTTTAACGAACTGGCACTTAGTTCCCTGCCTTCTGCCTTTCTCCTTTTTTGAACAAGGGAGTCACATTGGTTTCGGTTATAGGATGATATCACTGTGTTAGTGAAGTGGGCTAAGAAATGGCAGATGTAGTTTAATTCTAATAAATGTGAGGTGATGTATTTTGGGAAAACTAATGAGGCTAGGACATACACCATGAATGGTAGGGGCTGAGGGAGTTTTGAGCAATGGAGGAGCCTTGGTGGACAAGTCCAAAGCTTCTTGAAGGTGGCAATGCAGGTAGGTAATGTGGTTAAGAAGGTATATAGGATACTGGCCTTCATTAGTAGGGGCATTGAATACTAGAGCAGGGAGGTTATTCTCCAACTTTATAAAACATTGGTCAGACCTCAGCTGAAGTACTGTGTGTAGTTCTGCTCACCACACTGTAGGAAGGATGTGATAGCACCGGAGAGACTGGAGAGGAGATTCTCCAGGATGTTGCCTGGGATGGAGCATTTCAGTTATGAGGAGAGGCTGAAGAAGCTGTCTATTTTCCATGAAGCAGAGGAGGTTAAGAGGGGAAATGATTGAGGTATTTACAATTATGAGGGGTACCATCCACAAGTTTGCAGATGATACCATCATAGTAAGCTGGATCTCAAATAATGATGAGTTGGAGTACAGGAAGGAGATAGAGAGCTTAGTGACATGGTGTCATGACAACAACCTTTCCCTGAATGTCAAGACAAAAGAGCTGGTCATTGACTTCAGGAAAGGGGGCGGGGTACATGCACCTATCTACATCAATGGTGCTGAGGTCGAGAGGGTTGAGAGCTTCAGTTCCTTGGAGTGAACATCACCAATAGCCTGTCCTGATCCAACCACGTGGATGCCATGGCCAAGAAAGCTCACCAGCACCTCTACTACCTCAGGAGGCTAAAGAAATTTGGCATGTCCCCTTTGACACTCACCAACTTTTATCTGTGCACCATAGAAAGCATCCTCTCTGGATGTATCATGGCTTGGTATGGCAACTACTCTGCTTGGGACCGCAAGAAACTGCAGAGAGTTGTGGACACAGCCCAGCGCATCACAGAAACCAGCCTCCCCTCCATGGACTCTGTCTATACCTCTCGCTGCCTTTGTGAAGCAGCCAGCATAATCAAAGACCCCACCCCCCCCGGGTCAGTCTCTCTTCTCCCCTCTCCCATCAGGCAGAAGATACAGGAGCCTGAGGGGACGTACCACCAGGCTCAAGGATAGCTTTTGTCCCTCTGTGATAAGACTATTGAACAGTTCCCTTAATCAATGAGATGGACTCTTGACCTCACAATCTACCTTATGACCTTGTACCTTATTGTCTACTTGCAATGCACTTCCCTGCAGCTGTGACACTTTAGTCTGGATTCTGTTATTGTTTTTAACCTGTACTACCTCAATGCACTGTGTAATGAATTGATCTGTACCAACGGTATGCAAGACAAGTTTTTCACTGTACCTCAGTACAAGTGACAATAATAAACCAATACCAAAAAATGTAGGATAGACTGCAGGAAAATTTATCCAATATCGTAGGTACATAAGACTAGAGGACATAGATTTAGGATAAAGGGCAAGGGATTCAGAGGGGGTCTTCTATACCCAAAGAGTGGTGAGTACCTGGAATGTACTGCCTGAGGGAGTGGTGGAAATATAGACACTGACAGCATTAATGAGGTGTCTAGATGAGTGCTTGTATCACCTGGGCATAGAAGGCTATGGGTCAATTACTGGAAGACGGGATTAATATGGATTGGTGCCCAGCGGTTGGCGCAGACATGGTGGACCGAATGGCCTGCTTTCATGAGCTCCCCATCTACAGTCTGGGCACATTGCAGTCCTTGAGACTCAATCTTTGATTCTAAAACTTCAGGTAACTTGATTTCTCTCTGCCCATCTGTCATATTAGCTCAGCTTGTTTGATGAGTTTTTTCCCCTTTTTTTCCTCTGGCAGTGGAACATATGTCCAGCCTAACTTGCTAGGCATGTCTTCCTGCGAGGCATTTTGCAACTATTACATTCCTTTTTCCCTGTGCTTTTTCTGTCTATGTCTCACTCTCTAACTGTGCCCATTCATTCATTGACCAGATAACCTTGTTTACAGTTAATCCCCATGGTCACCCCGGTTTTACCCCATCTTAGGCATTCCCTTCTACCATTTTCTCTGCAGCTTTACAAAGTTCTTTAGCCTCCTTCTCAGTTCTGATAAAGGGTCTTTGACCTGAAACATTAACTCTGTCTCTCTTCCCACAGATGTGATCAGATCTGCTGAGTATTTCCAGCATTTGCTGTTTTTATTACACGTTCCCAAAGCAGGTTGATGTGTGACTCAGGCTTGGTGTTGGGAACCTGCAAGTGGTGCTGAAGAGATGCCCTGTGCCTAATGTGTATCCTGCTGGGCAGTGACCCGACCAAGATTTCTGAGGAATGCAAAGCACCTTGCTCTACAAACACCCAGAAAGATGAAGAATAGTGCAGTCTGCAGACTTGAGTTGAAGCCACACACAAATAAAGCTGGAATTCAGCATAAATCAATTGTGAAATATATTCTGCAGTTATGATCTGCTGTGTTTTCCAACGCCCACGGTAAGGGTACATCTTTCCTTCTATCTTTAGCATCCACTGAATTACTGATGTTCAGACAAAAGATCACAGACCTGAAAGGTAGTTAGCAATTTTAACTCCTTCAAGACAATAATAGGTTTGGGAGGGTAACAATGGTGGGTTCAAGTTCAAATTTACTGTCATGGACATACAGACCCAGCGTATAAATGCCATGGAAACTGGTCTTTTGCAGCAGCAGCAGAGCAGTACATTATAAACATCACAAACATAAGTTACATAAACTTAAATTAACATGAACAGTTGTTAATAGAACAGGAAAGAAGATGAAGAAGGAAATCTAATGATGGTAAACAACTCTCTCTCTAGGGAGGGGGGAATGGGTGGGGAGAATTTTGTTGAGAGCTGCTGTTCGATATTGGTGACTTGAGGCTACTTAATATATCGGTGTAATCATTAAGGATTTGACAAAGTACCTGAGATTAGCTTGGTTGTCAGATATCACTGAATGAGAAAATGAAAGAATATCCAAGGGAATAATTCATCATCAGCGCAAGCACCATTTCATTGAATTGGAATTGGTTTATTATTGTCACATGTACCGAGATACTGTGAAAAGCTTTTGTTTGCGTGCCATCCAGACAGATCATTTCATACGTAAGTACATCGAGGTAGTAAAGAGGAAAACAGAGCACAGAATATAGTGTTATAGTTACAGAGAAAGTGCAGTGCAGGTAGACAAATAATGTGCAAGGACTATTATGTATCAATGATATGTAACATTAAGATAGCAGGAATAAATATTACAGATTCTTGCTTCAGAATGCAGTAGTTCCATAACAAAGCAGATTTTATGTCCTTTTCATTCCATGGACACCAGAGGGAGTCAAACCTTTTTCTAGCTTCCTACTCCTGGTGAAAACAAATTAAAGTTTGCCTGCCTTTCCTGCTCAGCTGACACATCTTGGCAGGGGAGCAAACGTGAACAGCAAGGTTCTTCTCCCACGTTAAGGCTAGCCCCATTGCACATTGAGCGCGTTGATGCCTGTGATAGCCCCAAACGCAGAATATTCTACTGCAAAATTTATGGTTGTTGGGGGACCGCACTTGTGCTTTCCCTTGATTTTCAATCAAAGAGAACAAATTCCTCCTGGGAGAAAGGATCCTTGCTCATACTTTATCAGGGGGTGTTTTTAATTATCTATATTTACATATCAGTAATGGTGAAGGATAAAATTGTTTCTGCTCTCTTTCAAAAGAGCTTAAAAATGCCTCATAAAACAAATCTTCTCAGGTTGTGATGTTTGCAACTCCCACAGGAGGGATCTTATGACTTGTGCAGTAATTAATAGGCTTTGCAATCGTGCAACGGTGAGAACAAAACCAATTAGTTTTATTCTTATTTTCACATTACACATGCGAGATAACTCGCTTGTAAATCTCAGAATGGCTGTTTTACATGCAGGAAGAAAATCTCTATATCCTTCACCAATGTTTGGATCGTGGGAATAATAGATCACTATAAAACAGTCCAGGAAAGCAATACTTTATTTAAAAGTTCACTTCTACCTAGCTCCTCCACAGTATCATTTCAATTGCAATCACGTTTTTAAGGAACGAGGCCATTTAGTCCAATGGACATTTCCAGATTTTTGATCTTGTTAACTGATAAAGGCCTTTTATACTCAATCTCTCCTTTCCAAAATATCTCCCAAGAGTAATAATTCCTTTGTGTTTGTTAATTTTGCTGTCAAGGTGAGCAGGTGGAGTGCCTGAAGTTGAGACAGAAAGTTTAGCTCCCGAGTTGTCTCTACGCAATGTACTGAGAGCATGGATGCAGGAAATTCATCCCATCACTGTGTGCATTCTGCAGGATGAGGGATTGCATCCCAAAGCAGTGCTAATTGTGTGAGGACAAGGTGAACCGATGAATAATGGGGTATGTCGACAAGTGGAAGTCGAGTTTTGTAGCATTAAGTAGTATGTGAGGCTAGTGGTTCAGTCACCCAGCAAGTGACACAGTGTACTACACTGACAGCTCGTGAGACCATTGAATTCCAACAGAACTACATCCAAGTCTGCAGGGCTTGACTCCTGGTGTTGATCACCTTGCTAAGCTGGTCCCAATGTTTGGAATATGGTGCACCCCTCCCTCTCTCCACCTCCTGCACCCCAAAACCTCTAGTGCAGAGAATAACATTTTCTAATATCACAGACACAAGAGACTGCAGATGCTGGAATCTGCAGCAAAAACCACACTGCTGGAATATACTCAGCGGGTCAAGCAGCATCTGTGGGGGGAAAGGAATTACTTACAGCGTGGATATAGGCCGATCAGTAAATCATGGATACAGGTCTACAGCATATCATTGAATTACATTTTATGATAAGTTCTCTCCCATGCCATGGGTCAGATTGAGTTCTAGCATCTATTCCAGTTGGAAATCACCTGCCCATTGGAAGACGTAGGCTAATTTTAAATGGTGCCAGCCACGCACAATGTTGGCCATCTGCAGAAGGGTCCAGCCACGCACCACTGTGGTTGGTGCCGGCTTGGTGCAGAAAATAGCAAGCAAATGACTGCATACAACCTGCAATAAAACTGACAGGCACAGGTTAATCCCATGGTGTGATCCCTTATGCTTGCTTACAGCTGGTGTCAATTTAACCCAAATATGCACATTTATCCTGGTATTGGGAGATCTTTGAAGACAGACAGATATAGATATTTATCAGTCACATGTACATCGAAAAATGCAGTGAAATGTGTCTTTTTGCATCACTGAGAATGTGCTGGGGGCAGCCCACAAGTGTTGCCACTCTTCTGGTGCCAACATAACATGCCCACAGCTTCCTAACCTGTACGTCTTTGGAAAGTGGGAGGAAACCGGAGCACCTGGACGAAACCCACACAGACATACGGAAAGAATGTACAAACACCTTACAGACAGCAGTGGGGATTGAACCCGGGTCGCTGGCACTGTTACGCTACACTACCGTGCCGCCCATGAGACAATGCTCATTGATAGGTTTTGAAAAAGAGCCCTCAAAGTTAAGTAATAACATGCTCGAAAATGTCCTAGAAAATAGCTAGAAATTGCAGCAAGTAAACTAATGGTGAGATGGAATCTGAAACCACCAACACCAGTCCCTGAATGTCTGAACTGTAACCAGCAAGAGAGGTTGGATGGACAACTAGCTTTCTTCAAACATTGGTGTGGTGTCCATAGGTATATGAGTACCTCTAAGAACTGAGTGTATCTCATGGTAAGAGCTTAATACATTGTTGTACTAGGTACTGCTGCTTGGTTGAAAAATACTGCCTTTAGTAAGAGATGTGCTGTTCATTATTCCAGTTCTATCTGATTTTCCATACTTGCAGCTACTAAAGAAGCCAACAGTCATTGGGGTCAGTGCTAAGTTTGGGATGTTGGTGTTTCAGTCGTAGGATGATGACCTAGAGCGTGGGGAATAGAAAACCAGGTTCTCTGGGCAGAGCAGTAATAATAGCTGGTAGTTGATATGAGGGGTGCATTAAAGAACTTAAAAAACAGCCTCAGCCTTTTGCCCTGTAAATGGAATGCTAGAAATGTTCCTCAGTGCGACAATTTCATCAAGGTCCTAGGGGAGAGAACAGGGAAATGCAGTGAAACAAGGATAAATGCAGGAAGGTGATATTATTGCTGGTGGTAGAGCTGGCGACACATGAATTATGGTGACTGTACTAGCACCATGAAGCACAGACAAGGACTCATACCAAAATATTTGACAGGACATTTTAATCTGATGTTGTCAAAGATTTTTGGGAGTTACAAGTTTGGTACATGCAACATATATATGTACCAATGTGGGGCTAAATGAAATGGTTTGTGAATGACTGCAATCAGTGAGGATAGGCAGCAACATCTCCAGTACGATTATTCTCAACACTGGTGCCCCACAAGGCTGTGTCCTCAGCCCTCTACTCTAGTCCCTATATACTCATGACTGTGTGGCCAGATTCTGTTCTAATTCCATCTACAAGTTTGCAGATGATAACACTGTAGTAAGCCGTATCTCAAATAACGATGAGTCAGAGTACAGGAAGGAGATAGAGAGCTTAGTGACATGGTGTCATGACAACAACCTTTCCCTCAATGTCAGCAAAACGAAAGAGCTGGTCATTGACTTCAGGAAAGGGGGCGGTGTACATGCACCTGTCTACATTAATAGCGCTGAGATCGAGAGGGTTGAGAGCTTCAAGTTCCTAGGAGTGAACACCACCAATAGCCTGTTCTGATCCAACCACATAGATGCCATGGCCAAGGAAGTTCACCAGTGCCTCTATTTCTTCAGGAGACTAAAGAAATCTGGCATATCCCCTTTGACCCTCACCAACTAAAACTGATGCACCATAGAAAGCATCCTCTCTGGATGCACCACGGCTTGGTATGGTAACTGCCCTGCCCAGGACTGCAAGAAACTGCAAGAAACTGCAGAGAGTTGTGGACACAGCCCAGCACATCACAGAAACCAGCCTCCCCTCCATGGATTCTGTCTATACCTCTCGCTGCCTTGGTGATGAAGCCGCAAAATCAAAAACCCCACCCACCCCGGACATCCTCTCTTCTCCCCTCTCCTACCAGGCAGAAGATACAGGAGCCTGAGGGCACATACCACCAGGCTCAAGGACAGCTTCTATCCTGTTGTTATAAGACTATTGAACAGTTCCCTTATATAATGAGATGGACTCGACCTCACAATCTACCTTGTTATGACCTTGCACCTTATTGTCTACCTGCAATGCACTTCCTCTGTAGCTGTGACACTTTAGTCTATATTCTGTTATTGTTTTTACCCTGTACTACCTCAATGCACTGTGTAATAAATTGAGCTGTATGAACGATATGCAAGACAAGTTTTTTACCGGACCTTCAAAAGGTACAGTACAAAAGGTATTGTCACTGTACAAGTGACAATCATAAACCAAATACCAATGCTTGCTCAGGCTAAAGGCAATGGTAAAAATGTGCAATTTTCAGAGATTCTTTAGATAAGGAATGTGCAGAATCTGGTCAAACTTTGGTTGAAAGTTGAAAGTCGAAAGTTGAAAGTTGAATTTATTGTCATATGCACAAGTACATGTATGCACAGGCGCAATGAAAGATTTAGATGCAGCATCACAGGCACAAGGCATCATACAAGCAGCATTCACAAGAAAAACATAAATTATACACAATTTTTTACAAGAAAGAACACAATTAGAACAAAAAAAGTCCATTGTGACGCAGAGTAGTTCAAGTGTTGCTATAACGAGGTAGTGATTAGGGTTGTGCAGGTTGGTTCAAGAACCGAATGGTTGAAGGGAAGTAGCCGTTCTTGAACCTGGTGGTGTAGGACCTCAGGCTTCTGTACCTCATGCCCAATGGTGGCTGCGAGAAGATGGCATGGCCCGGACGGTGGGAATCTTTGTTGATAGATGTTGCCATCTTGAGGCAGTGCCTCATATAGATCATACCGATAGTGGGGAGGGATGTGCCCATGATGTACTGAGCCAAAGCCATAACTCTCTGCAGCTTCTTCCTACATTCCTGTGCATTAGAATTGCTGTACGAGGCCACGATGCAACCAGTCAGGATACTTTCAAGTGTTTCACAGGCACAGCAGCTAGTGCTGCTGCCTCACAGCTCCAAGTTCATTCCTGACCTCAGGTGCTGTCTGTGTGGAGTTTGTACGTTCTCTGTATGACCACATTGGTTTTCTTTGCTATGATTTTCTTCCACATCTCAAAGACGTGTTGGTGTTAATTGGCTGCTGCAAATTACCCTCCAGTGTAGGTTAACGGCATAGAAGTGAAGCAAAAGAAGTGAATGCAAGGTGTTACATTTTGGAAGGACAAATCAAGTGAGGACATACACAGTAAATGGTAGGACACTGAGGAGTGCAGAGGAACAAAGGGATCTGGGAGTTCAGATACATAATTGCTTGAAAGTAGACTCACAGGTAGGCAGTATTGTAAAGAAGGCTTTTGGAATCCTGGCATTTATAAATCAAAGTATTGAGTATAGGAGTTGGAACGTTTTGGTGAGGTTGTATAAGTCATTGGTGAGACCAAATTTAGAATATTGTGATCAGTTCTGGTCGCCGAACTACAGGAAGGATGTCAGTAAGATTGAAAGAGTGCAGAAGAGATTTATAAGAATGTTGCCAGGTCTTCAGGATTTGAGTTATAAGGAAAGATTGAGCATGTTAGGACTTTATTCCTTGGAGCGGAGAAGAATGAGGGGAGATGTGATAGAGATTTATAAAATGATGAGGGGCATAGACAGGGTTAATGCAAGTAGGCTCTTTCCACCTAGATTAGGAGAGATAAGTATGAGAGGACATGGCTTTAGGGTGAAAGGGGAAAGGTTTGGGGGGAACATCAGAGGGAACTTCTTCACTCAAAGAGTGGTGGGAGTGTGGAATGGGCTGCCATCTGATGTGGTAAATGCGGGCTCGCTCTTAACTTTTAAGAGTAAATTGGATAGGTACATGGACGAGAGAGGTCTGGAGGGGTATGGACTGGGGGCAGGTAAATGGGACTAGCCGAATAATGTTTCGGCACAGACTAGAAGGGCCGAATGGCCTGTTTTCTGTGCTGTAGTTTTTCTATGGTTCTATGGTTCAAAAGGGAGTTGATGGCCTTGTGCAGGAAAGAACAATTTGTAGAGGTACAGGCAAATAAGGAGAGGCGGATGGCACTAACAGGATTGTTGCGCAGGTGATGGCATGGACCGGCTGGGCCAAATGGCCTCTGCCTGTGTCGTTATGTCTAAGGTGATGTGATGGATCTAACATTCAAGGAAGCTTTAATGCATTTTCTCCATTTGCCGCCTTGAGCAGCCGTGGCTTCGGTCGTACGGGCCCCAGGCTCTAGGAAATCACCCCTGAACCCACTCATGTGTACCACTCCTGTGAGAGTGCCTCGCCACATCCTGCAGGGCTCCCCCCCCCGGGAGTTCCTCAGCCATCGGCAGAGAACAGAGCAGCTCTGATTTAGGTTTTGTTTCCTCACTGATGTTCGAAGCAACTAATGTGTTCATTCCGAGAGGAAAGGGTGCCCCACTTAGGGAGATGGCTTTGATGAAGCACAATTTGTCTGGAATTACTAGAACATGACAACAGCTTTGATGCATAAATTTGCAAACTGTAAGAAAAGTCAAAAACCTTGAGGATTAAATGAGCCATATAAATTGATATTATTTTTATATCCTCTGCATTAGCACAACCTGACCTGTTATTTGCAACATATTACACTTCTTGGTCACCCTCCAACTGCCTCATTAACAACCTATCCCCACAGCCACCCTGGTCTCAATCTATTAAAATGTTCTCTTTATCCGACACATCGTTCTCCCTCACTTTCTCTGCAACTTAAAACATTTTTCTCTCTCTGTTCCAGTTCTGATAAAAGGGTCTTCGTCCTGAAATGTGAACTGTTTCTCTTTCCACAGATACTGCCTGAACTGCTGAGTCTTCCCTGCCTTTGTTTCTTTAATTAGATATCTGGACAGACAGCCAAAAGTTTGATGAAAGTGGCGTGTTCTCAGGAGTATCATAAAGGAGGAAAGAGAGGTGGAAAATGGGGACATTGGGGAGTGAATTCCAGGGTTTGGACCTTTTACAGCTGAAGATACATCTGCCAATGGCAGAGTAATTAACTTCTAGGGTGAGCAAGAGGCCAGATTTGGAGAAGCTCAAGAATTTGGAGAGCTGCAGGAGATGACAGAGTTAGTAGGGATAGGAGATGACTTTGACACTTCCAACGTAGAATGATTTGCCCTGAATTATGGGAACTGAGCAACAGTTTTGATGCATAACCTTGCTGTGGTTGCTTGTTATATATATAAAAGGTTAAAAACCTTGAGATTTAAATGAAATATCATCGTTAAAGCCTACTGTACCAACACCAGGAAAACTGCAAAAACCCTTTTTGGTCTATCACTTAGTTGGGTAAACTTTAGAGAAATAAAGAGGTGTGTAATATAAACAGACCAAAATTTTCAATCTCCTTAGCATTTTTGTGTTCCCTTAAAACAGGAAAATACGTGAAATTATCTGATCTCCAGGTTTTTCCTTGCAACCACCATTCTATCACCTATGCTCTGGTGTCTGCTGCAGTTATCTCAGCCACTGACAAGCTCAGAGGCAGCTTAGCTTATTCAGCAATCAGTAGGACAATTTCACGGCAATTTCATGTACTCCAGAACAACTCATCAGTGTTCTCTGTGCAGCGAGAGTCATTCAACAGGATCATCAATAAGTGAATGCAGGTGATAACATTTGAAATGTTTCTTGATGAAAATGGAAACCCAGTTGGTGCCCCGCTCCCAGTGATGAGTCTGCTGAAGGCCCCAGAACTGATCAGTCCACAGACTTCAGGAATGCAGGTCATAGCCATCACTGAACCAATTTAGTTGTACTTTACACCCCTTTTCTACAGTTTTCCAGTTCAGCTCAATTCAGTCATTGCCTATCCATTTCTGGTATATGCAGGGAAATTGCTCCCATAATAATAGTGTTATATGTAAGATAAATATTTTATGAATCTGAAATCTAAATCCAAAAGTGGGATATCTGAAATCTCAAAGGCTACAAAACTTCCTTTCTATCCCCAATTCCTTTCCTTACTTTAGACTGTGTGGAAGTTTAAAATAGTTAGAAATACTAATTTTCCCACCAAAATCTTCATTCTCTTAATACTGGGTTGTCCCCCTCTGTCTCCATCATTCAGCCTTTAAACTTCTTTCACACAGCCTCTGAGCAATCCCCTGCCACAGATCATGGTGCCTTGTAGTGGTCAATAAATGATATCCAGTGCTAGACAATGATGGGAAATGAATAATATCCACTGACAGCCAATAAATGGTCCACTGATGGATAATAATTGATATCCAGTGATGGTAATAAGATGCCCAGTGATGGGTAATAGATGATGTCCAGTCGTGGCCAATAAATGATATTGAGTAATGCCCACAACCTGATAATAATTTTAGAAAGCAGCCAACATTTGCTGTAAAACATCAATCAGAATATTCTCCAACTTATTGTTAGGAAGACAAGAATAATAAATTATAATGCACACTTCACGTCAAAAATATTTAAAGGCACAGGAGCATGCTCAAATGAAATTTTACTCTGAACCATTGATATCAGGGCAGACAACCAAAAGCTTGGTGAAAGTGATATGTGTTGAGGAACATCATTAAGGAAGAAGGAGAGATAGAAACTGAAGATGTTTAGGGATGCAATTCCAGACTGCAGAACTTTGGCAGCTGAAGACATGACCGGTATTGGTGGAGCAATTAATCTTGGGTGTGACCAAGCAGCCAGATTTGGAGGAACATAATATTTCAGAAAGCTCGAGGAGATTGAAGCGATAGGAAGGAACAGCATTACAAAGGGATTTGAAAACAAGTAAATGGGAAGTTTAGAGCTAACATGGATGGGGGATCTGCAGCAAATGAACTGTGGCAGGGTGAACCAGGCTATGTGGAAGAAGGCAGCTCAGTGATGGTACAGATATGCAGTCCAATATTCAGTTCATCCTAATCCCTTTGCAATGTGATGCATGCATCTCTTAAATCACTCAGTGACTACATTGAGAGGCATCAGATTAATACCTGACCTTCAATTACACTTTTGCCACTCGTAGGAAAGCACAGAACAGAAGAGAGGAGCTGACTGGGGATGTGTAACTGCAAGCTCTCCGTGATTTGCCCATTATTGCATTCTGACTGCCAATTTACCCTTTTGATCCTTTCATGGTTAAGGCCAGTTTACATTTATATGCAATGGCCTATCACAGTGTACGTGTGCATGCCAGTGTAATATCCAAAGGATATTGAGGGCAGGGAGAGAGCAAGCTAACTGCAATGCAGGAGAGCAACCTGGAGGAATTTGATTTAAATTTTCTCCTGAAGGAGTTGCTAACTGAATCTTTCCGTTGTTGTTATCCCCGGCATTAATCCATAAGGTTGGTCTGTCATACAGCTTCTTCCTCATACAGTTCCTCATACCAATTCTCATCCTCTGCACTACACAAGGCTGTATGTGCCCCTGCCCAGCACTGTGGACGTGGACACCATCGCTAGTGACTGCTCAAAGGTACATCAAGGCCTATGGCTCTTATTATAGCGCTGTTACGACTCACTGGTAGGATTCCTCAACGGGATCATGAGCCATGTCTGGAGAGGGTGTCCCTTCTCTCAGCCAGCCCTTACTTTCATAGAGTCACAGCGTCATGCAGCCCAGAAACAGGCCCTTCGGCCCACCATGTCTCTACCGCCCTTGCGCCTCTCTTCACCAATCCCATTTACCCGCCCCCATTTCTGCTTCGCGCTGCCGTGTCCGCACCCTCTTCACACCGCCCGGTTCCACTGCCAGTCACCCCGCTCTCCCTGCTTCACCCTGCGGCCGATTAACGTCCTGGTTCACCCTACACGGTCCGCCGGCCCACCGCCCTTTCAGGTCCGCATCCACCCTGACGTCTCCCTTTCACGTCCGCTTGCGCTTCACCCTGCCGTCTTCCTTTCAGGTCCGCTTGAGCCACACCCTGACTTCTCCCTTTCAGGTCCGCCTCAGCTGCACCCTGCCGGGTGCGTTCCCAACCGGATCATCCTGCTACCACCGTGGTCCCCCCCCCCCCCACTACCTTCTGCGCCCTCGAAGTTCACTCTCGCTTCGCTCTGACTTCTCGGACTATTCATGCTTCCCCCGAGCTGGTGCGCTGGCTCGTCACCCTGCACCTCTTCAACTCCCCGCGGCCGATTAGCGTGGCGCGGCCCTTGCTCGGTTGCCCATCAGCTCCGTCCATTCATATCCCCGGTTCACCTCACACGGTCCGCCTGATCTCCAGCCTGACTTCTCCCTTTCAGGTCCGCCTGAGCCCCAGCCTGACTTCTCCCTTTCAGGTCCGCCGGAGCTCCGCCCTGACTTCTCCCTTTAAGCTACTTTTGCTTCCTCTGTGTGGAGGTTTGAAATGTTGTTTGAATAAATCACGATGACAGTTGTCAGGGGATGAGGCAAATACAAGGATGAACCAATGGTGGAATGGTATTTTTTGCCGTTGTTAAAGCACCTTGTCTACTCCTACTCCTCGGTATAAAAATCCCATCCTTGACCCTTCCAATCCAGATTATTGACGTGTCTCTGGTGCTTCACTTTAGAGCCAAAGATAAAGAGACTGAGAACAGTGGTGATTTTCACAGAGGTAAGCAATGCACAGCCACCAGGTCCATCAGGAGCAGCTCTTCTTGAAGAAGACTGCCGATCTGCAAATACATGCTACATTGATCTGAGCTGGTGAGAACACTGCCCTCCACAAAGGTCAAGGAAAATGAACCTTGTTCTAGAGCCTCTCACATAAAACGTGGTTCTTTTGACCTCAGCCCAGCTGTTGCCCTCCTCCCTACTGCTTTCTTCTGCTCTTTTGTTTTTTTTTCTCCACCCTGTTCTGCTCTTTACTGACCTCTACTCTTTTCATCTCTGCTGTTCTCAGCTCTATTTTGCTCTCTGCTCATCTAGTCTCTTAGATTTTCCATGGTATTGTGTGATTTTTCCACTGTATTCCCCACTCTGCTGTTCGCTACCCCAACTCTTCACCATTCTATTCTCGTGATCCATTTCATAACAGTTCTGTGGTTCCTTTCTCTAGTGCACCCTTCTTGGCTGCATCCTCTCCTTGGTGCACCTATTCTCTGGTGTGTCTTTCCCTGCTGCATCCCCTGTTTTTTTGCCCTTCTCTGATGTGCCCTTTTCTGGTATATCCTCTCTCTGGTGCATGCTCTGTATGGTGTATGCTCTTTCTGGTATATGTCCTCTCTGCTGTACACCCGCTCTGCTGTACGTCCTCTATGGTGCGTGCCCTCTCTGATGTACACCCTCTCAGGTGTACACCCTTTCTGTGTATGCCCTTTCTAGTAGCTCTACAGATCCTGCCGCAGCATCGCATTGCTGGTATGAAAATGAATACATTTCTCATTTGCTGCTTGGTTGACAGTAACACAGTATGACCCATTCTGGTCTTGTCTGCTTCAAAGCTTTCACACTATTGAAATATATCAGTGACCTCAAGAAACTTCTGTGAAATATTTGTCAGGGTGCATCGAGCAAGCTGCTGTATGAACTAAAACTGGAACTTCAAACTCTCCCACAAAATACTGTTTAATTTCACTCCACTTCATTGATGAGCATTCTGAGGCCTAGAACATAGGTTTGGAAGGTATTAATTCAAATCCCTATTGAAATCTTTTGAAAAATACCTCATTAGCGGGTGCTAATGATTGAGATGGTTCCTGTGAGCTGGTGTTACTTGTATTGATATTGGTTTATTATTGTCACATGTACTGAGATACAGTGAAAAGTGCCATCCGGGCAGATCCTGCCATACGTAAGTACTGTACATTGAGCTAGTAAAAAGAAAAGCAGATTGCAGAATATAATGTTGCTGCTTGTTGGAGAGGTTGTTATCTTGACACCATGCTACTAGGCTCTCTATTTCCTGAACTCCGTCTCATCACTGTTTGAGATCCAGCCAAGCCCAGGGGGTGCGGCTTCTGCAAACTTCCCTCTCCCATCAGGCAGAAGATACAGGAGCACATACCACCAGGCACATGAGGGCACATACCACCAGGCTTAAGGACAGCTTCTATCTCACTGTGATAAGACTACTGAATGGTTCCCTTATACGATGAGATGGGCTCTTGACCCACACAATCTACCTTGTGTGACCTTGTACCTTATTGTCAACCTGCAATGCACTTCCCTGTAGCTGTGACACTTTACTCTGTATTCTGTTATTGTTTTTACCCTGTACTACCCCAATGCAATCTGTACTAACTCAATGTATCTGCACTGTGTAATGAATCGATCTGCATGAACAGTATGTAAGACAAGTTTTTCACTGTACCTCGATACAAGTGACAATAATAAACCAATACCAATAATTAGGGGCAGGGAGGGGGTGGAAGTAGTATGTAAGCCTTTATTATGAGAGAATTTGAATCTTGTAGTAAGGAATGGCATCTGGAATACTTTGTGCCGTTTTGGTCTCCTTACCAAAGAAAGTATGGAGTTGTCATAGAATAAGTGAATTGAAGATTCATGAGGCTAGTCCCAGGGATGGTGGATTTACCACATGAGGAGAGGTTGAGTAGATTGGGACGGTATTGTCTAGAAGCTAGAAGACTGAGAGATCTAATCGAAACTTACAAAATTCTGAAAGGGCTTGACAGGCTAGATCCAGGGAGGATATTTCTCCTGGATCAGGAGTCTGGGACCAGGGAGCTCAATTTCAGAATACAGGGTAGATAGTTTAGGACTGGGATGATAAGGAATTTCTTCACTCAGAAGGCTGTGAACCGTTGGAATTCCCTATCCCAGAGGTTTGTGGAGCCTCAGTGGTCATGTTCATCCAAGCATGTATACCAGTCAGCATGTTTCCAGTACTAACAATATGGCACCTGGGTGACTCATGGTGCAATGGACATCCGGATATGAAATGGTCATGGTGACAAAAACCAACACACCCATCTGGGTGAACTACAGGAAGGTTAAGGATGTTCACAACATCTCTGTAAAGAGAAATGGCAGGAATCCCTTGGCCAGGTCTCTGCCATTGCTCACATGTGGACATTTTAAAATTGAAATGATTGACATTTTTAATTGCTGATATAATTTAAAAAGTATCTAGCAACAATGTGCCAAGCCACAGAAGGGTGCAGCACCAAATGTGGGCAAATGAGACATATATAGGTAAGTACAATAGTCAGCATTGACATTGTGGGCCGAAAGGCCTGTTTCAGTTTTGTATGACTCTGTGACTCGCTCTGCCTCTAGTAATTACTGGCAATTTATCTTACCCTGAAAACTTTGTGCTGAAACTGAAATGTCAGAGGCAGTAAATCCAAAACATTAAGGGACATTGGGCGATTTGTAAAACTGCAATGGCTCCCTAAAGCTATTCAAAACCAATATTACAAATAATGTTGTAATGAATTAATGTTGTGGGATTTTGGTCCCCAGATCTGATACTGAATTTGTGAAGTCCTAAGATTTGCACAGATATTTTACAGTCAGGGTCATGAGGGAGATCAGTAGATATTTGTTTGCCCTGCCAGGCTCTATAGTCCTCAAATTCATGACAGTTCCCTTATTGAAGGAGAGTATAAGAACACAAGAAAAGGGAGCTGGAGTGGGCCATGTAGTCTCCTGCACCTGTTCTATCATTCAAGAAGAAATTGGCTTTTCCTGTAGCTCAAACCCACTTTTCCATCTAATCCTTTTATCTATTAGTGTCCAAAATCAATCAACCTCAGTTTTAAATACATTGACCCTGAGCACCTACTGCTGCTCTGGTCAGGGAATTCTGAAGATGTACAACCCCCTGGTTCATGAAATTTCTCTTCGCGCTCTCTTATTTTGTGACCACTCCCTCTGGCTCCAGATTCATCAAGTTAAGTTCAGCATCTACCCTTTCAATCCCTCTGAGAGTAAGGTAACCTCTAAGTCATTAAAACTGCAGGGTATAAGGCTAATCTTATTCAATTATTCTTTAGAAGACAACTCCCTCTTTCCAGACTATCAACAGAATTGTTTTATTTAAACTCAGATATTTTTTGGGATGTGGGTGTTGTTAACCCAGCTACCATAGGGGCAGACATGGTAGTGTAGCAGTTAGCATAATGCTATTACAGTGCCAGCAACCTAGGTTCAATTCCGGCCGCTGTCTGTAAGGAGCTTGTACGTTCTCCCCATGTCTGCGTGGGTTTCCTCTGGGTGCTCCGGTTTTCTCCCACATTCCAAAGACATACGGGTTAGGAAGTTGTGGGCGTGCTATGTTGGCAGCGGAAGCGCGGCAACACTTGCGGGCTGCTCCCAGAACACTCTATGCAAAAGATGCATTTCACTGTGTGTTTCAATGTACATGTGACTAATAAAGATATCTTATCCATTGATTGCATCCCTAAATGCATTGAGAAGGCAGTGATGTGTGGTTCCTTTAACCACTGCTATACTTTTGGTGAGATTGCTCCCTCAGTGCTGTTGGGGAGGGAATTTCAGGTTTTAGACCCAATGATAATATAAAAATGACTGTATATTCCCAATTTTGGATTGAAACCCAAGTCTGGTGGTACTGCCAAGTGCCTACTGCTCTTGTCCTCCTTGGCAGCAGAGAGCTTGGGATATGCCAGATCATTTTGTGAATGGTATACAATGAAGCGACTGTGCAGCAGTGGGACACAGAATGAATGTTGAGGGTGGTGGTTTAGATGGTGATTAAACTAACTGTTTTGTCCTGGATGGTGTCGAGTTTCTTGAGTATTGTTGGTGCTGCACTCATCCAGTCAAGTGGATGGTATTCCATCAACCTCCTGCCTTGTACGTGGTTGTAAGGGATGTCAGGAGGTGGATCCATCTCTTTTGATGCACTACCTCCAGACAAGTGCATCCTTTCCCGGGTGTAGCTTCACAAACACCCAGCGCAACTGCAGCGATTCTTAATCATTCCTGCACTCCAGAACCCTCGCAACAAATGGTCGACATTCCATCTGCCTTCTTAATTGTCTGCTGAACCAGCACGCTGATTTCCTGAAATAAAAACTGAAAATGCTGGAAGTGTCAGGCAGGTGTGGAAAGACAAACAGTGTTAATGTTTCTGATTCAACACCATCTTCAGAACTAAAATAGTGAGAAAAAGAATAGTTTAGTTATGGTGAGTGTGAGGGGAGGGATGGTTAAGTAAAGAGGATACCTCTGAAAGAGTGAGGCCAGAACTGCTAATGGTGAGTGACTGTCGCACAAAGCAATAACTTATAAACCCTTGCCTCACCCTATCAGGGATATTCCCATTGTCCTATCCATTCCTTCCCCAACATCTCTGCAACTTAAAAAGTAACCAGTTTTCACATTTTTTCGAGTCTGCTGAAGGGTCTTTGATTTGATATGTTCACTTTGTCAGATGCTGCCTGACATACTGAGTGTTTCCATCACTTTTGATTCTATTTTCGTTATGTATAATCTTTGGATTTTCAATTACTGTTTATTTTTTCATGAATTAGCACACCCACCTCCCCGCACACCAACATTTCTTATACTATTACCACTTAAAAAAGGTTTTGTTATTGTATTCTTCCCACAGAAATGAATAACGATATATTTTCCCATGTAGAATTTCAGCTGACTCCACTCACCTCATTTGAAGACACTTTGTACCTTCCTCACAGCTTTTTTTCCTACCTGCCTTTGTATCGTCAGCAAACTCAAGTACATTTTTTTTCACCCAAGTCATTAATGTACATTGTGAGTAGAGAAAAGGCCAGAACTGATGCCTCTGGCAACGCACTAGTAAGGATCTGTCAAGTAGAAAATGACCCAATTATTTCTGCCCTCAGTTCTCAGTCCTTTAACCAAGCCTCTGTTCATGCGAATAAGTTCCTCCCAACCCATCAGACTTATCGGACTAGACTGAGCAGATTTTTAGCTGACAGTCCCATAGGGAACCGTTGGCGAGTTGCTGTGCTTGTTCTTGGCTTCTGTCTCTGCACATTGCAATGCAGAAGTCAGAGACAAGCTGGAGGCCGCTTGCCGGTGCACTCCAGCTCCCACTCCACCGCTCAGCTTGGTGAAACGTCCAGCCTTTCAACTTTATGGCTGACTTCCCTAGCACAAACCCACTTGGGAAAAGTAAATGCAGGTGATTTTGTTTCAATGTTGCATAATTAATTGATAGAACTTAAAGGTGTTTAATGAGTTATTTTTCATTATTTAAGTCTTTTTATAAATGTTTAAATTTAGTAGCTGGCCTCACAGCCCAAGAAGTACACAAGGGTAGATATTTTGATCAATACCTTCTATTTATCACTGATGAGTTTCTTTGCATAAGACTCCTCACTGCAATGTTTTTAAGAAAACATTAACCTAACAAACAATTTGATTAAGACGCATATAAAAGGACTTGTTGAAATGTGCATTAGTCTGTTATCCCTGTCTCTGCAACCTAATCCTTTACAAGAGAGCAGCAGTCTGGTCTCTTGTTTCCTTCACTATTTTCATTGCTCCAGCATACGTTTAGTGTTCTAAGTGCTGGAATTTCCTCTATAAACCCCTCTGTCTCTGCCTCTCTCTCTCTTTCCTCCTTCACGTCTCTCTTCAAAATCTCTCTGACCAAAGCCCCTCGACCTATCCTAAAATCTCTTCTTGTGGTTTGGTGTCAAGTGTTGACTGGTAATGCCTTGAGATATTCTTATATATCCAAAAACACTATTTAAATAAGTTTTTGTGATTAATTATTTGCATGTGAACATTATAAAGCAAAATCTGTGGATATTTTACTCTGACAGAATATTTCCTGGACAAAGTACACGTCAATTTTCCCCAGTGGATTTGAGGATTAAGGGGGAATTGAGCTAATGTTTTTCACCCAGGGAGTGTAAAGGTCTGGAATTCAGTACCTGAAAGGGAAGTGGAGGCGAAAAGCACCTGGATGAGTATTTAAAATGCTGTGACCTACAAGACAATAGAGCTCGATTTGGGGATTGTAATTAGCCCGAACAGCACTTTTATGTCTGTAATTTCACAAGAGCTGAACAGTTTCCTTGTGTGCTGCAATTTTCTTTGAGTATATGATTCTATGATTTATTCATAACCACACTAATACCTTTAAATTCAAAGAAAGGTCTCAAGGTCCAAGAGGTTGAACACTTGATTCCTAACCAAGATATTTCTCCATCGAGTCACTTATCATGAGTAGTATTGTCCAGAGGTCTTGGAATTCAAACACTCCTTTCTTCAGTTGGTCAAGGGCTGTTATGCTGCATTGAAGGTGATGTGAATTTTATCCTTGATGACTGCCTGCACAAGAGACTGCTTTCAAGGCATGGGAAGTGATTGTTATGCACATTTGTTGTCGGAGGGCAGTGTAGTACAGCAAGGTAGGTTGATAGAGGACTTTTGAATGCAAGGCCCATCCTCTTGTATGCTTCAGTGAACAAGGGAGAGGATACCGATCTGGAGCTCAATATCCAAAAGCATCTATATGCAAGCATCACCTGCATATTGCAGCTTGACTACCAAGGCTAGGGTGACTTTGGTTTTAGAGTGGAAATGATGTAGGTTGAGTAGGCACGGTAGTGTAGCGGTTAGCGTAACGCTTTACAGCGCCAGCGACCTGGGTTCAAATCCGGCCACTGTTTGTAAGGAGTTTGTACGTTCCCCCCGTGTCTGCGTGGGTTTCTTCTGGGTGCTCCGGTTTCCTCCCACATTCCAAAGGCGTACAGGTTAGGAAGTTGTGGGCATGCTATGTTGGCGCAGGAAGCGTGGCCACACTTGCGGGCTGCCCCCAGAACACTCTATGCAAGAAGATGTATTTCACTGTGTGTTTCGATGTACATGTGACTAATAAAGATATCTTATCTTAGTCGGTAGATTAGTTCCACTTCAGCAAGAAGCTTGTTGGACGTGAGGTGTAGCATTGCAGTGAAAAAACTTGGAAAAATGTGTGTTGGGTGCAATGATGCAGCCTCGCTCAACCCCAGTCTGTACTGAGATTGGCTTTGTCGTGAACCTGTTGATTAGGATCACTCCTTGCATGCCATCATAAGCAAATGTAACATTATGACCTCAAACCCAGCACAAAACCATGGTCTGTTGGGAAGCAGTGATCTCTGACGTCTTGTATGCTTCTGAGATTTGGATTACCAAGGTAGTCAGTCACTCTAGATCAAAAATGATTTACTTCATTTCCAGTTTAGTGGATTCTGCAGTGGCTAATGAAGCCAAAATGGGAACAGACTCTTCCACAGATGGGAGAGGAGGTGGCTGACAGGACAGGTGAGTGGGTAGTTTGTGAGATGGTACGATCCTTCTGCCATTTACACGAGGCCTCTGTGTTCCGGATGCACGGCCTCAAAGCTCTCAATACCATTGTGAACACTCCTTCTCTACTCTGATGGCTATGGGCTAAGGATTTGTGCAAATTAGTTGGGATCTTGCATTTCTTCTAGCAGGCTTTGAGCACATACCTCGATCTTTTCCTCTGTCCACCTGGCAATCTCCTCTCACAAAAGACCTTGGAATATAGTGCCTATCTCTGGAGTCTTGTGCTAGGCGTGCGACTAAGGTCCAGGAAACAAGATGCTGGCGGAACTCAGCGGGTCAGGCAGCATCTGTGGAGAGAAATGGACAGTCGACGTTTCGGATTGAGACTCTTAATCTCAAATGATGTGGGCTGTCCAACATAGCTGACTGTGCGTAACCAAGTGCAGGGGATATTGTCTAGGGTGAGGGCACTGTTGGTGATTTGCTTTACCTTCCAGTGAATTTGGAGGATTTTTCCGAGACAACATTATGAGGGTTCTTCCAGTCCATTGAAGTGCCTGCTGTGGGTAGTCCTGGAGGGCGATGATCACTCATTGCCAACAGACCATGAATTCCATGTCAGACCTGAGGTCTTGATCTTCAAATACTCTTTTCCTTAACTACAACATAGAACAGTTCATCACAGTACAGGCCCTTCGGCCCACGATTTGTGCTGATATTTTATCCTGCTCTAAGATCTATCTACCCCTTCCCTCCCACATAGCCCTCCATTTTTCTATCATTCATGTGTCTATGTAAGAGTCTCTTAAATGTCCCCAATACACCACCTCTGCCAGCAGTGCGTTCCACGCACCCACCACCCTCTGTGTAAAAAACTTATCTCTGACATCCCCCCTATCCTTTCCTCCAATCACCTTAAAATTATGTCCCCTCATGTTAGCCATTTTCGACCTGGGAAAAGGTCTCTGACTGTCCACTCGATCTATGCCTCTTATCATCTTGTACACCTCTATCAAGTCACCTCTCATTCTCCTTTGCTAGAGAAAAGCCCTAGCTCACTCAACCTATTCTCATAAGACATGCTTTCCAATCCAGGCAGCATCCTGCTAAATCTCCTCTGCACCCTCTCTAAAGCTTCCACATCTTTCCTATAATGAGGAGACCAGAACTGAACACAATACTCCAAGTGTTGTCTAACCAGAGTTTTATAGAGCTGCAACATTACCTTACAGCTCTTGAACTCAATCCCCCGACTAATGAAGGCCAACACGACATACACCTTCTTAACAGCCATATCGACCTGTGTGGCAACCTTGAGGGATCTATGGACATGGATCCCAAAATCCCTCTGTTCCTCCACACTGCTAAGAGTCCTGCCATTAACCTTGTATTCTGCCTTCAAATTCGATTTTCCAGAGTGTATCACTTCACACTTTTCCAGGTTGAACTCCATCTGCCACTTCTCAGCCCAGGTCTGCGTCCTATCAATGTCCTGTTGTAACCTACAGCAATCTTCTACACTATCGACAACACCACCAACCTTTGTGTCGTCTGCAAACTTACCAACCCCCTCTTTCACATCCTCATCCAAGTCATTTATAAAAAATCACAAAGAGCAGGGGTCCCAGAACAGATCCCTGCGGAACATCACTGGTCACTGACCTCCAGGCAGAATACGCTCTATCTACCACCACCCTCTGTCTTCTATAAGCAAGCCAATTCTGAATCCACACTGCCAAATTTCCCTAGATCCCATGCCTCCTGACTTTCTGAATGAGCCTTCCATGAGGAACCTTATCAAACGCCTTACTAAAATCCACGTACACCACATCCACTGCTCTACCTTCATCAACGTGCTTTGTCACATTCTCAAAGAATTCAGTCAGGCGCATGAGGCATGACCTGCCCCTCACAAAGCCATGCTGACTGTCCCTAATCAGCCTATGCTTCTCCAAATGCCCATAAATCCTGTCTCTAAGTAATTTGCCCACCACTGAAGTCAGACTCACTGGTCAGTAATTCCCAGGGTTATTCCGACTCCCTTTCTTGAACAAAGGAAGAACATTTGCCATCCTCCAATCATCTAGCTCTACTCCTGTGGCCAGTGAGGACACAAAGATCATTGCCAAAGGCATAGCAAACCCTTCCCTCACTTCCCATAATAACCTTGGATATATCCCGTCCGGCCCGGGGACTTATCTATCCTAATGTTTTTCAATAGTTCCAGCACATCCTTTTTCTTCACGTCAACATGCTCTAGCGTATCAGCCTGTTGTACGCCATCCTCACAAACGTCAAGGTCTCTCTCACTGGTGAATACGGAAGCAAAGTATTCATTAAGGACCTCCCCTACCTCTTCCAACTCCAGGCACGTTTCCTCTTTATCCCTGATTGGTCCTACCCTCACTCTAGTCATCCTCCTATACTTCACGTATGTGTAGAACACCTTGGGGTTTTCCTTAATCCTACTCACCAAGGCCTTCTCATGCCCCATTCTTAAGCTCCTGGCTACCTTGTAACTCACAAGAGCCCTTTTTGATCCATGCTTTCTAAACCTCAGGTAAGCATCTTTCTTCCTCTTGATAAGACATTCTACGTCTCTTGTCAACCATGGTTCCTTCACTCTGTCACCCTTACCTTGCCTCAATGGGACAAACCTATCCAAACCTCCTTGCAGGTACTCCCTAAACAACCTCTGCATTTCCATTGTGCACTTCCCCAAGAACATCTGTTCTCAATTTATGCTCCCAAGTTTCTGCCTAATAGCATCATAATTCCCCCTTCTCCAGTTAAATACTTTCCCATATCGTCAGCTCCTATCCCTCTCCAAGGCTTTGGTAAAGATCAAGGAGTTATGGCCACTGTCTCCAAAATGCTCTCCCACCGAGAGATCTGAAACCTGATCAGGCTCATTGCCTAGTACCAGGTCTAGTGTGGCCTCTTCTCTAGTCAGCCTGTCCACATCCTGTGCCAGGAATCCTTCCTGTACACACTGAACAAACTCCGTCCCATCTATCCCCTGTACACTAAGGAGGTGCCAATCAATATTAGGGAAGTTGAAATCACCCATCACAACAACCCTGTTATTTTTGCACCTCTCCAAAATCTGCCTCCCAATCTGCTCCTCAGTGTCTCTGCTGCTATTGGGGGGGGGGGGGGGGGGTCTGTAGAATACTCCCAATAGAGTGATTGCTCCCTTCCTGTTTCTGGCTTCCACCCACACTGACCCAGCAGATGATCCCTCCAGGACGTCCTCCCTTTTTACATCTGTGATACTATCCCTGATCAGCAAAGCCACTCCCCCACCTCTTTTAGCTCTGTCCCTGTCCCTGTTGAAACATCTAAACCCCGGAATATCCAACAGCCACTCCTGCCCTTGTGACAGCCAAGTGTCTATAATCACCACCATGTCGTACTTCCATGTACTTACCCATGCTCTAAGTTCATCACCCTTGTTCCTGATACTTCTCACATTAAATTAGACACACTTCAGCCCATCCAACTGACTGCAATTTTGCCCTTTCAGCTGCCTATCCTTCCTCACAGTCTTTCTACACTCTGCATCTATTTGTACACTAAATGAACCAACCTCTAACCTATCACTCAGGTTCCTATACCTCTGCCAAACTAGTTTAAACCCTCCCCAACAGCTCTAGCAAACCTGCCCACAAGAATATTGGTCCCCCTCCAGTTCAGGTGTAGCACATCCCTTTTGTACAGGTCATACCTTCCCCGGAAGAGATCCCAATGATCCACAAATCTGAAACCCTGCCCCCTGCACCAAATCCTCAGCCACGCATTCATCTGCCAAATCAACCTATTCTTACCCTCACTGGTACATGGCACAGGCAGCAATCCAGAGGTCACTACCCTTGAGGTCCTGCTTTTCAGCTTCCTACCTAGCTCCCTATATTCTCTCTTCAGGACCTCATCTCTTCTTCAGCCAATGTTATTGGTACCAATATGTACCACGACCTCTGGCTGTTCGCCCTCCCCCTTCAGAATGCTGTGGACCCGATCCGAGATGTCCCTGACCCTGGCACCCAGGAGGCAACATACATCCGGGAGTCTCTTTCACATCCACAGAATCTTCTGTCTGCCCACCTTACTATTGAATCCCCTATCACTACCGCTCTCCTCTTCTCCCACCTTCCCTTCTGCACCACACAACCAGGCTTGGTGGCAGAGACCTGGTCACTGCGCCTTTCCACTGGTAGGTCATTCCACCTCCCCCCCGCCCCCCCACCAAAATTACCCAAAGCTGTATCCCTGTTATTCAGGGGAACAGCCACAGGGGTACTCTGCACTACCTGCCTATTCTCCTTCCTTCTCCTGACAGTCATCCAGTTACCTGCCTCCTGCAGCTTAGGAGTGACTGCCTCCCTGTAGCTCTTATCTATGAACTTTTTGATTTGACTGAAGATTGTGCTGGCGTATTGAGGATGGTGGTGAATTTTGTCAATAATATCCACCCTTACCAAGAGGCAGCCGCCAAGACATGGGAGATGGTCCTCAGCCTCCAGGGTTTGCCTTGAACGCCTATAATCGAGAGCAGTGTAGTGCACCAAGAACAGGTTGGGAGAGGAATCTTGTTCCATGGATATCAATTACAAGGCCCATTCCCTCGCATGCCCCAGTGAAAGTATCTACAATGGCTTGGAGCTTGGCCTCTGAGTGTGGCAGGCATGGTAGTGCAGGGCAGGCACGGTGGTGTAACGGTTAACGTAACGCTTTACGGCGCCAGCGACAGGGGTTCAAATCCAGCTGCTGTCTGTAAGGAAGTAACGTTCTCCTCGTTTCTGTGTGGGTTTCCTCCAGGTGCTCCAGTTTCCTCCCACATTCCAAAGACATACGGGTTAGGAAGTTATGAGCACGCTATGTTGGCGCCTGAAGCGTGGCGACACTTGCGGGCTGCCCCCAGAACACTACGCAAAAGATGCATTTCACTGTGTGTTTCGATGTACATGTGACTAATAAAGATATCTTATCTTATCTTAAATGTCATCTGCAAATTTCATTCTCAGTGAAAACCACTGTCAAGCAATGCCACAGCATTGTTCATACACTGTTCTCAATCTTCCTTGCTGCAATGTTGCATCTCATCTCCAACAGCCTTCCTGCAGGAGTGCACTGTCAGAACACCCTTGAACCTTCTCTTCTGTTTTACTGATAATCTCTTCCTGTCACACAGAACAATACCTTCAGAAATATTGGGACACTGTTCAACCTCTGGTGACTACAGTTTGGAATCAGAGTTCCTCAAACCACAGTTGTTGATCTGGACCACCTGTAGTAGGCATTAAAAAACAGTGGAGAGATAACACCAATGCTATCTCCACAAAATCCTCCAAAGCCTCTGGCAGGATAAGTGAATCAACATTAGTGCTCTCTCCCAGACCAACATCTAGACCTTTGAGGCCTTAATTGCACTTAATCTGCTCCGTTGGTTAGGTCACATCATCAGCATGCCCGAAATCAGACCAGCGAAACAGACACCCTATTCCAAGTTCTGTGACAGGAAGAGATTATCAGGCAAGACTGAGGAAACAATTTAAGGACGTTCTCAAAACCTCTCTGAAAAAAATGCAACATTCTCACTGCCTCCTGTGAATCTCTGGCCCGAGATTACTCAAAGTGGGGAAGGAGCATTTGGGTTGATCATGAGAACCTTGAGTGCACATGTCCAAATCTCATAGAAGCTTAGTGCAACTACTGGAAAGAGCACACAACCTCACAAACTACCATCTCACCTGCCACCCAACCAGTGGCGTTCTCTGTAGATTTCACATAGTCACCTCAGAACCCACAGAACTAAAGTGGAGGCAAATCATCCTTGACCCCAAGGGACTGCCTATGAAGAAAGTTTTACCAGAGGGCTTTCAAACTCTATAGAGCCATACTTCATTAAAACAATTTGCACTCAGGATTGAGGTGGAGGGACAAATAAAAGAGGAGCAAAGTTTGCCTGGTGATGATAGAAAAATGACATCAACCCATGCATCAAATTCATTATCCTGAAATATACAAAACAAACCATACACAGCAATACTCTGAAACCCTCATTTGGTGCTCCCTTACTAATAGGGTCATTCCTTAGATCTCAGAATTTATCTTGGTCTTACTTCCAGAAGCAATATGACAGAGAACATGACTGAAGAGGCACAAATCTACAACTTCCATTATCCAATACAAAACAGAAGACCAGATGCCTGCTGAATCTGGGCATAATCTTAATTGATAGCAATTACCCAGGTCCATTGGAGGACCAAATTATTTCAGAAGAAATAAAACAAAATCTGAAAGTTGTTTGATGTGTCTCCCACTGGGCACAAAATACAGAGAAGTCAAAAACTACATGCAGTTCAGAAACCTTTCAGATAATAGAGAATGTCAAATGATTGGCAGTTTTCAACAGCAACAAGAACACAAATCAAGTGCAGGCACAGGATAAACACTGCAACATCTTTTCATTATGTAGCTCGTTGTTAGAATAATTTGGCAGGTCAGTAATCACATTTATTTACCATAATTTGCAATTGAAAAAGAATACCGGTGTGTGAGATATCACAGTCATCTAATTTGTTTCACTACAAAGCTGCTTTACTAGTTTGCAATGGCAATTGTTTCTTTTTGCTCGATTAATTCTGAATTGTTATGCATGAATAAAGGAAACATCTTTAGTTTAGCTGCAATCCATACAAATCCACACGGGTTTTATGACTGTTTTTCTCCACAGTCATTCTTTCGAGAGACAAAAGGGGCAAAGTATTTTCCCCAGGTTAATGTATTAAATGCCCAGTTGTCTTCAGAAAAGTGAATTTGGCAATCCCTTCTCCTTTTGCAATATGTGATCTGGAGAAGGGTTTCTCATCAAAAGTGCATCATATGGTGTTACATTTGGTATTAACAGGACTTGTTTGTACTTACCATCCTCCTGGATAAAGGAAATCAATTGAATGTTTTCTCCCTAGAGCATTATTCTTTTAAGGTAACAAAAGTGGGTTATTGTAATATATATGAGGCTTCACAATTCTATAGATGGGAAGAACAACTTTTATGGACTTCATCCCTATAGCAAGGATTCACTTGTAACGGTGGGCTTGTCAGAATGATTTTAAAATATCCAGTATGTGTCTGAAATTTTCTGATAAAACACTCCCTGTATTGCACAGGGAATTTGTAATCACGTCATTATGGATTACCTGACAACAAGTTAATGTGCTTTACAAATACATCTCATCAAGTGGGAAAACAATGCTAGGCTATACCGACTTTAACATATCCCTAATCCCGGCAGGAAATCGTACAGGTAACAGAGTATCCCTGGTCCTCACTTTCCACCCTAGTTGTCTCTGCATTCAGCAGATCATCCTTTGCAATTTCCACCACCTTCAATAGGATTCCACCACCAGACTCAGCTTTCCTTTCAGCTTTTCAAAGGAACCATTCCCTTTGTGATTTCCCAGTTCACTTCTCTACCTCCACCAACCACTCTCCTTCCCATACAGGAGATGCAATTCATGTTTTTTACCTCTTCTCTTCCTATTATCCAAAGACCAAAACCATTCTTTCAGATGAAGCAACACTTCACTTTTACTTCTAATCCAGTGTATGCATTCAGTGTTATCCTCTACACTGGAGAAACCAAAGGAAGATTGTGTGGCTACTTGGTGGATTATGTGATTCAGTCCACAGAGGTGATCTATTGCTTCTAGCTGCCTGTCACTTTAATTCTTCATCCCACTCCCACTCGTATCAATCTGTCTGTGACTTCTTGCACTGTTTTAATAAGGCCCAATGTAAGCTTGAGGAACAGCACCTCATCTGCTGTCCAGTTACTTTGTCATCAGTGGACTCAACATCAAATTCAATAATTTCAGATAACTCACTTTCTCAGTTTTAGTCAGAAACTGGCCAATTCTGTTGTTGGTTAGTCATCTCAGTTTTTTTCTCTCCACTGACATTGCCAGGTCTGCTGGGCGTTTCTTACAGTTGTAACCTCCATCTCACAACTTTAACATGTCACTGTGTTTGTTTCCTCTCATTCTCTCTCTCTCTCTCTCTCTCTCTCTCACACATACACACACACACACACACACACACACACACACACAATTAAACCTCACTATTACTTGGAACGATACACAATTAAACCATTGATGAGTGTAATGCAGAATAATGATGAGAGGAAGAAATCGATTTGCAGAAAACATTTCAACATATTTGCAGCTGCAGGAGCATTTCAGTAATATTTCTACTTAAATGCCACAACTTTGACTGCTGACGCAATGACAGTCCTTGGCCACATGGAGATGATAGTGAGTTTAAAATGGCAAATTTGATCCACTGAAACAATTGCAACAACAGCAATTTGTATACCAAACAAATGCTTCTTAGAACATAAAATACTGACAAGCAGAGGCCAGTAAAACCATGTGTGATTCACTCCCAACTTATTTATTCTCCCAAAAGAGCAGTGTAGCCACTGAATACAGTTTCCAGAACAGAAATGCAGTCTTAACTTTACCCTGATCTGTGCTCTCAGGAAAATGTCTCAATCTTTCTGTTGACTATGGCCATTAAATACTGACGTCTAGAAAATGGACTTCACCCTATCCTGGTGCACTAAGCATGCTTTGTGTATTGTGCTAATGTGCACTTAGATTTACCAAAAGCATTTATGAAATTGAACAAAAATCCATTTAGAAAAGAGCTTTGACAGTTTACATTTACCTGTGGTCAATTGTGTTCATGATCAATATTGGATGCACTTACGGACACTGGGAAATTGGCTCAGGTGCACTTGTGCAAGTCACCTTCACCTTTACCTGGCATCAGTTACACAGTGACGGGTCATGCACTGCATGCTCCCTTGACCCCGGCAGACACTGGAGCTTTGGTGAAGACACGAAGCAAAGAGTGCAATGTCTTTTCATCATGTGGAGATTTTGTACGTGGTTTATATGCTAAAATGGGACCCATGTGGTTCTCGTCAGGAGCTGCATTCAGAGCTTGCAGTTAAAACCTTGTTGCATCACTCACTGCCGGGAAGTGGGTCAGTGTTCAAAGAACTCCCTCCATGGCAACCACAGTACAGGCAGCCATGGAGGTGAAGGGAACATGGATGAAATGGGACTTGACAGTCTCCCATATATATCTGGGAGTCCCCGCGCAATAGATTAACTCTCATGCCATGAAAGGCTCAACACCATTGTGACATGTGGGATGGTCAAGGGACCAATGGTTGCAGTAGCATTAAGATGAATCGTGCATTGAAATATCCAGGTTAATAACTCAATTTGGTATTAGTGTTGGTTTATTATTGTAAGTTTTACCGAGGTACAGTGAAAAACTTGTCTTGCATACCAATTGTACCGGTCAATTCATTCCACAGTGCAGTTACATTGAGTTAGTACAGAGTGCATTGATGTAGTACAGGTAAAAACGGTAATAGTACAGAGTAAAGTGTCACAGCTGCAGAGAAAGTGCAGTGCAATAAGGTGCAAGGTCACAACAAGATAGATCATGAGGTCAGAGTCCATCCTATAAGGGAACCATTTAATAGTCTTATCACAGTGGGGTAGAAGCTGTCTTTAAGCCTGGTGGTACGTGCCCTCAGGCTCCTGTATCTTCTACCTGATGCAAGAGGAGAGAAGAGAGAATGACCCAGGTGGGTGGGGTCTTTGATTATGCTGGCTTCTTCGCCAAGGCAGCGAGAGGTAGCAATCTCACCAAGGTAGTACAATCTACCCCAGGTAAATATTTCTGCATGTAAGAAATATGTGCAAAGTGGTCCAGATGAATGCTTAGAGATGATGGCCATCACTAATCAGAACGTGAAACAGCGAAAGCAACCATAAACTTTCCCAAATGTTTCTATCTTTGATATTTATTCAAAAACAAGATCTGCTTCATTGACTATTTATTAAATTATGTATACCTCTGCACGGCAAGGAGATTAAAGGGAAAAAAAGCTACCTGTTAAAAGCAAATTGAAGGAGTAAAACTAAACTATGCCTCAGAATGTCTTAAACAACAATATAAGCAATGACGTTCTCTTGAGGAGTAGATGCTGTTGCAGTTTAGGAGATTAGCTAATTTGCATACAGTGAGGCCCCATTAAATGCTATATAATAATGATCTGAGAATATGCTTTTTTATTGATTTGTCTGTGGAATAATTATTGGCCAAAATGCAGAGGAGAACTCCGCTGCTCTTGTTCAAACACTGGCTATGGGATCTTTTACATCCTTCAATGCTCATCCAAAACAGTTAAGTATACACTCAGCTCAGGAGCATCAGTCTAGATTATGCAAATGCCACTCAACAATAAGCCTTGCCAATGCTGCCATTTCAGGAGATCATTTGGAATTGCATTCTGTTCCTAAAATTTCCTTGTTAAAAAATCTAACTGGGATAAACAATACGTAAATGGTGATGGAATTTGCTTAAAAATAATCTTCTCAAAATATGAGTTACCTGAAAAATGAACCACTTTCATTCAATTTATTCTAAAGTCTTTTTGACATTAGCTAGCTACAACATTTTAGCTTCATTTAACTGTGCTTCCAGCTCCCGAGAAAGGAGTCATATTTGGCAGCTCCATTATGGAATGTACAGCAACCCAACTGCTGTTTCAGAAATTCAACTGTAAATCATTAATGTGATGAACACTGAAGATTTTTTTTCTTTCTGAACAAATCTGACCCAAAATTAAATCCAGTTCAACATAGTGGACACTCAGGGAGTAAAAAAACAGATAGGACCAGTTCAAGTGTATACAACCAATGGTTTAGGTTTTAACACACAATTTCTGCTGTCCTGAAGGAGAAGATGGATTCTAATTTGTTCATAGCAAAGTACCAGTAACTGAAAGAGAGCTCAGAGAAGAGATTTTAAAATGGCTTTTAAAATCACGTCACTATTTAACAGCAATACTGGAGGAAATCAGCAGGTCAGGCAGCATCTGTGGAGGGACCTGAAACATTTCCCTCAACAGATTCTGCCTGAGCCACTGAGTTCCTCCAGCATGTTTTTTTTTGCTCTGGGTTCCAGCATCCTTAATCTCTTATGTTTTCACTGTTTATTAGCTTGTTAGGCAAACATTGGTCCAAGTCATGACCCAACAGATTTGCTTGGCTCTGCAAACTTTTAAGTCATTAATTGACTGGAACCTCTGTATTTTAAAGCTGGGGCTGGAGTACGCCATTCCACTCAGTAATGGCCCCGGCACACTTGTCCTGTGCTTGTGGATTACTGCCAGAGTCCAACGGCACAGGGCAGACTCCCTCGGTTTTCCCATCTTTCTAGTACAAAGGTTAACCTGGCACATACAGTGGCCCTTTGAAATAAATGAGACAGATGGCTACGGTCAGGAAAATGAGTAGACATTTACATTCATTTTGAGTTATTAAGTTGAAATGTATCCAATTGATTTTAGCGTGCAAGCATTTTTTTAATTTAAACTATTTTGTTCAATATTGATTTTTTAAAATAATTTCTGGGTCTTTTTGACTGTTTGTGATTACCAAAGACATTAATGTACAAACTCAATGACAGCTTTGACAGCTGGTAAGCCTATGAGATGGGCCTTAATGGCTGTTAAAACTGTTATGGGATTATAGCTACCAATTTATGCTGGGCATGGGCCACACTGTACTAGAGGCAGCATGGGCTGAATGGCCTTTATTGATGTAAATACCTTGTAGATTTCAACAATGGGAGATACTCACTCCTCCATTGGTATAATCCATGACTTATAGTAACCTAATAAATGCTAAATATACGAGTTACACTAAAAAGGTAACACTGTTATATGCATATTTCAGATTTATTGAACATCTTTAATTCGATAATGCTTGAACCACATTTGCAGAACCAACCCCCTTCTCCTAATGTCCATGGCCAATTCTGTTTGATAAAACTGGTATTCCCATTGATTGGTATTTGGCAGAATCCATACACAATTAGTAATTGTGAGTTCCCTGAGGAAATGTGAATGCATTTCACATCACTGGGATGTGCAATCTATATAAAATAATTTACTGTTTGACACAATACAGCATTTTTACACTGCCATGTAGCAAACATAATAATACAGTCATAGAATTTCATGGCACGGTAGAAGACAATATTGCCCGCAGCAGCCGTGCTGGTTCTTTGTAGGATTGCTCTGCTTGGCCCCATTCCCATGCTAATCCCCACACCTTCGACATTTTCCTTTTTCAATGACTGATGTCTCCATTGTTTACTTATCTTCTGTGGAGGGAGAGGAAAGACCTGTAAACTCCTGGGCAAAATGGCATACAGGACATTTTGGCATTTCTCCTGAGGTTTCCAGACTCTTCGGCTTGAACCACACTGGTCAAGATGGTGAAACCTACGGAAGTTCATCCCGTATGTTTCCTGGCCACAGATTTTATCACTAAATGGACACTGGAGTTTCAGCCACCAGTTGTCCTAATGCCCCTTTAATCAGTTGCATTGAAGTATTGGTTTTCAGTTGCTTCAGTTGTGTAACACTTATTCCAACTACATTCAAGGCAAATGGAAGAAATGCACTCCCACCCGTTGGTGGAAGTAGTACTGGGTGGCATTCTATGAAAAGTAAATCCAAGCCTTTCAGGAGTGAAGTTCGGAAACATTTCTACAAGCAAAGGTTGGTGGATGATCGATACCCTTCCACACATGGCAATTGGTGTGAGTTTAATTATCCATTTACATTTCAGAGATTGATATGCAGAAGTAGACCTTAGATCCACCATTAAATGATGAACTAAGCTTAAGGATTCCTCATGGGCAGGCACAGTAGTGTAGGGGCAGGCACGGTAGTGTAGCAGTTAGCGTAACGCTATTACTGCGCCAGAGACCCGGGTTCAAATCCGGCCACTGTCTGTAAGGAGTTTGTGTGTTCTCCCCATGTCTGCGTGGGTTTCCTCTGGGTGCTCCCACATTCCAAAGGCATACGGGTTAGGAAGTTGCGGGCATGCTATGTTGGTGCGGGAAGCGTGGCGACACTTGCGGGCTGCCCCCAGTACAATCTACGCAAAAAAAGATGCATTTCACTGTGTATTTCGATGTACGTGTGACAAATAAAGATATCTAAATCTAAATCTAAATCGTATACTCCTACCTTTTTCTGTCATTGTCCCTTCTCTAGCTATTTTTGGTTTTTTCATGCTGCACTTCCACCCTTCAAGTATAGTTTCCTTATTGTCATCCCAGACTCGGCCTCTTATGTCGTCCTTTTCATCCAGTCAAAATACCATTGAAAAATTGTTGTAACAGCAACGACAAACTGAATTTCTACAACAGTCACAATGCAGAGAAAGATCTAATGATATAAAATCAACATCAAGCAAAATTTGTCTCTGAGGCAAAGAACGAAATGTGTAGCCAAAGGTTTGAGAGATTGGGATAGAGACACATCTTTGGTCACATCCAGTAGATGTGTGATGCAGCAACAGGTATGGTTTGTACCCTGTTTCTGAAATTTGCTTCCATGGAAGATTCAGCTCTATCACTCTTTTACCCCATGCAACCCTGTACAAATTCCTCTCATGCACAGTTAGAAGTAAAACCTTAAAGGAATAAGAGGAATAAAGGAGATTAGCAAATGTTTCCAGAATGTGGGGCTAGCTGATTGAAAATATGACCTCCATATTAAGGAGGGAGGGAGCTGCACGACAAGAGGAATACAAAATGGTAGCAGTGGTTTCAAAACTGGGGAGAAAAGGCTCTAGAGCGATCAAAATGAGAATTTTAAAATCGAAGCCTTGCTGGTTTAGGAATGTTTGTAATTCTGCAAGCATAAGGAGGATGGATAAATGGGAACTGCTGAGAGTGCAACTATATTACAGCAGACATGCACCACAAGTCTGGAACTATCACTGCACCTTGAAATTATTGCGGGACATGGACGTGTTCACACCAAACAAGATGATAAAATATCAGCTGTAAATCCAGTTTAATACTTTACCCTCCCCATGACAGGCATCCTCAATGGCAGTCAGGCATTGCATTGAATTGTCACAATGCCAGCCATTCCAATGTAAAATGCACTGAAATCCCCTCAAGTTAATCCCACAAACTTCAGTTGACTTTATAACTAGGCTTCCCGAACTGTTAACAGAAAATTCAAAGTAACAAGGTATCACCAATTAAATCCACAAGTATTTGTGAAAATATTTCAGCTCTCCTTTTCCCATTATGAGTTCTGATTAATCCTGTATGTATTTTCTGTTAGAAGTTCCTGATCCTCAAAATTCTTAAAGTACACTCAGTATGGAATTCTTCTTGCTTGATTCAATTTTGCTCCCTTTTTTTTAAAGTGTTTGGTCTTCACATCAGTTTTTCATCAATTATTTTGACTGGCATCAAATATGTAACTACATTCATCAAAATTATCATTCTCTTTGTATGGTATGTTAGTGCAAGTATTTCCTTCAGCTATCGTTATAAATTAACTATTTTTTCCATTTATCTATCTCAGGATGTGGGTATCATTGGCAAAACCTGTGCATCCCTAAGGCCATTATACATCAGGATGGATCTTGTAGGAAGCAGTGAACAAACTGAAGGAGTATTCATTTTGCTTGCACTTGCCCATTGACAAAGGAACCTGGATTGCTTGTACAGAAGCCACTGAAAGCCAATATGCAAGTGCAGCAAGCAATTAGGAGGACAAATGGTATGTGAACCCTTGTTAAGATGGGTTAGATACCACAATAAGACCAAGGAGGTCTTATTGAAATTGTATCGGACCTTGATGAGAATAAACCTGAAGTATTGTGTACTGTCTAGGAAAGGACATACTTGTCAGAGAGGGAGTGCAGCGAAGGTTCACTGGACTAATTCTAGGGATGGTGGGTTTCCCATATGGAAAGAGATTGTGTAGACTGGAACTGTAATCTTTAGAATTTAAAAGGATGAGAAGACATATCATTGAAACTTACCAAATTCTTAGAGGGCTTTAAAACTGGATACAGGGACAAAGTTTCCCCTAAATGAGGAGTCCAGGACCAGGGCGCACAGTTTGAGAAAAGAGGTAGAGTGATTAGGACTGAGATGAGGAGAACTTCTTCACTCAGAGAGTGGAGAACTTTTGGAATACTCCACTGTGGAAGCTGAGTCAAAACAGAAATCAATAGATCTCTGGGCATTAAGGGAATCAAGGTACATGATGATAGCGCTGAAAAATGGGGCTGGGATGGAAGATTAGCCATGATCTTCATGAATGGTGGAGTAACATGAAGGGCTGCATGACCTGCATTACTCCTATTTCTAATGTTCTTCTGAATTTCTATGGGTTTTTGCACCGGATACTGCGTTCAGTCAACTTTCCCCTTTACAAACCTTCTACGACCTTTGTGAACAGAGAACACAACTGGGTATTTCCTTAATCCATCAGGTCAAAGAATTGGTGTTGGACACAACGTAGGTTGAAATGAGGGGTCGGTCAAAATATATAATCAAGCCAAGAAAGCAAAATAAAGAGGTCATAAAGAAAGATGTAATTGAAATAGAGAGATGAAAGACAGAAGGAAAGAGTAAATAAGGCTTTTCCTTAAAAAATATTTTTAATCTAAATCCTCAAAAGTAACATCTGAAGTATAGAGACTTCACATTGTGAAAGTAAGTTTGTAGGTGGTTTGTATGTAGTTAAAACTTATCACACCATTAAATGTGTACCAACTCTGTAAAGGAGAAGCAACCTTTTGTGTTTCTCAGTCTTGATGATAAATGATTAATCTATAAACCTTCACAATTCCAATTCAATAAAGAGACAAAGATTAAAATAATGTGACTTAATAAATCCCAGAACTACCTTTCTTTCCAAACTCAAAACGAACAAACAAAAGCTATAAGTCAACCCAAGAAACCATCTATAATAATAAATGGTCAATCGTAATAAATTTGGATGATACTGATGTATTTAAGATTACAAAAGTTCAGTGATTAAGTTCCTGGACTAAATTCTGCCGTAGATGCTTGAGAATTTTAATTCAACTTTTTTAAAACAACTGGAACCCGTAAACTGATACCAGTAAAAGTGATAATGAAGCTGTCAGATTATGATCAACTCTACAGCTAATTCACTCAATTACTTTGCTGTGGAGTTCTATCATAATTTCACATTGAATGTCAAGTGTTCTTTCACACCACTGTACCAGGTGGAGGTAGGGTGAATCTGAGCCTGGGACTTGCATATATATTTCACAGAAAGTATAGTAAGCAGCAAAAATGACTCCTCCTGTTGTCCACCAGTACACTGCCAACTTCTGCACGTTTCCTGGCTCACATGCTGTGAAATCTGCCCACTGAGCCTGTGGCAGATTAGACTTGGAACAAGTACAAAGAAAGTTTGTTTAAGGATTCTATTTAAACTGAATGGTAGAAATCATCTCTGAGGAGAGAGGTAAACAGACTTTTTATCTTATTTAATTCTGTTCATTTAAATGTTTTGAATTGTTTATCAAAATGTGTTTTTTTATATGTGTTTAATAGACATAGAAACATAGAAAAATAGGAGCAGGAACAGGCCATTCAACTATTCAAGCCTGCTTCACCATTCAATAACTTTATGACTGATCTTCTACCTCAAAACCATGTACCCGCTGTCTCCCCAAATCCTTTGAATTTTTTGTGTCTAGAAACCTATCTGTCTCCTTCTTGGATATATTCAGTTACTTGGCCTCCACTGTGTTCGATGGCGGAAAATTTCACAGGTTTATCAGCTTTTGAGTGAAGACATTTTTCCTCATTCTAAACCCTAAATATCTTACCATGTGTTGTGAGACACTGACCTCTAGTTCTGAACCCAAGGGAATCGTCCTCTCTGCATCCAGCCTGTCAAGCCTTGTCAGAATTTAGTATGTTACAATGAGACCTTCTTTCATTCTTCTCAGCTCTAGTGAATACATGCCTCATTGATCCAAATTAGAACTTAGGAATCAATATATCCCAGTAATCAATCGAGTGAAGCTTCACTGTAAGACAGGTACATCTTCTAACTTTTATGTTATAATCATTTTAATTATTTTGAAAGTGGATCCCAAGTGATTTTAAATCCCAAATGGGAAATTGGTTTATTGTTGTCACATGTACCGAGGTACAGTGTAAAACTTGTCGTGTATACTGTTCATACAGATCCATTCATTACAACAGTGCATTGAAGTAGTACAAGGTAAAACAATAACAGAAAGCAGACTAAACTGTTACATTACAGAGAAAGTGCAGTGCAGGTAGGCAATAAGGTGCAAGATAGTAACGCGGTAGCTTGTGTGGTTAAGAGACCATCTTATTGTACTAGGGAACTGTTCGATAGTCTTATAACAGCGGGATTCTGACTGGTTGCATCATGGCCTGGTATGGAAACTCCAATGCACAGGAATGCAGGAGGCCACAGTGAGTGATACATTCAGCCAGTTCCATCATGGGTACAGCTCTCCCTACCAGCAAGGACTCTACAAGAGGTGCCTAATGGGATAGTGGAGAAAAGAGAATGTCTGGGGTGGGTGGGGTCTTTGATTATGCTTACTGCTTTACCGAGGCAGCAAGACATATAGACAGTCCATGGAGGGGAGGCTGGCTAATTACGTGAAGAGTCCTTGTGCCTTAGGGCAATGATGACGTGACAGGAGCTAGGCTCCATGTGGAAGACTGAGCTCCCAGATTGTGCTGGAAGGAACAGTATAATCCAGGGGCAAGTGATCAGATCTGCTTCAAGTTTGTTTATTGTCAGACATAAATACCCAGGGTATAAATGCCAGAAAAATTGGCTTTTTTGCAGCAGCCGCACAGTACATTACAAACATGACAAACATAAGTTAATATAAACTTAAATTAACATAAATTATACATAACTTGCACAACAAAATAAACAAAATAAATATGATGACAAGTTGAGAGAGAGAAAAAATAAATATAATCCGAGGTAGTGTTAGGGTTTTTCTGGTTGGTTCAAGAACCTGATGGCAGTGGGGAAGATGCTGTTGTTGAACCTTGAAGTGCGGGTCTTCAGGCTCCTGTGCCTCCTGCCTGATGGCAGCATTAAGAAGATGGCATGGCCTGGATGGTGGGGGTCCCTGATGATGGATGTCACCTTCCTGAGACATCACCTCTTGTAGAGTCCTCGATGGTGGGGAGAGCTGTACCCAAGATGGAACTGGTTGCATGTATCACTCACTGTGGCCTCTTACGTTCCTGTGCATTGGAGTTTCCATACCAGGCCGTGATGCAACCAATCATAATGTTTCCACTGTACAGCTGGAGAAGTTGGTCAGAGTCTGCGATGACATGCTGGATCTCCTTAAACTTCCAAGAAAGTAGAGACACCGGCACATTCTTCATGATTGTACCTACATGCTGGGCCCAGGAAAGATCCACCAAGAAGTTGACACCTAGGATCTTAAAGCTGCTCACCCTTTCCACCACAGACTCTCCAATGAGGACTGGTGCATGCTCACCTGACTTCCCCTTCCTAAAGTCCACAATCAGTTCCTTGGTCTTGCTGACGTTGAGCGCAAGGTTGTTGTTATGACACCACTCAACCAGCTGACCTACCTCACTTCTGTATACCTCCTCGTCGCTATCCGTGATTCTGCCAACAACAGTGTACACCAAGTGTATTCAGTGAAGCCAAGAAACTGAAAATAATGACAAAAATCCTATAACTGTCTCAGGAAGAATGCTTTTTATGTATTATAGCTTTTATTAGCGAAATATTCAACTTTACCATATATTTGGGACTGGATTTATTCTCCAACTGACAATATTCACCATGACTTGCAGAATATCTTGCCTTCTGTTGTCATGCAACAAGAAAATGCATTCAAGCAGTTACAAAATTTGTTTCTGAAAGATTTAACTTACAGTATAACCCATTATTCCAGAGCACTGAGCAGTTGTAACAATGAAAGCTGAGATATAAGAAAGGAATTAAACCCGAACCAGATCTGTCTGATGACACACTTGAATTCCTTATCAAACATCAGACTCTTCCATAATTTGGAAAGTAAATGACCCTCTCAGTATATTGCCAGGGATTTGCCCATGGCAGTGACCACTGGCCCTTTATAAATGTAGATTTCTCTTGCCAGATGGGATGTAACTTGGGAAAGAGCCTTCCAGCACTCTTTCCGTGGATGTGTCTCCATTGCCCAGACCTTGCATCTGTTGGTCTCACAATTTGCAATGGCAAATGACGGAAAACTATGACCAAAAATTGTAACAAAGGGAACTAACAAATAAGGGGACGGAAGCAGGCAAATTAGTCTCTCCTCCTTGTTTCACATTTTATTAGATTAGATCATGCCTGATTTGTAGCTTAATACCGTTTCCTACCCAATATTCTTTGATACTCTTACCAAACAATTTTGGTTTATTGATCACAGACTGAAAACATCCAGTTGATTCAGAGTCCAATATACCTTGGGGAAGCCCACTGCAAATTTTCACTCACTCTTGTAAGTGTTCGGTCTTCCCAGTTTGAGTACTAAATCACTTCATCCTGATTATATGCTCATTGACTTCTATAACTGCCTTAGAATTAATAGTTTTTAATATCAGCCCTATCTCATCCCATCATTATTGTAAAGATCTCAATTGGTACATCCCTCAATCTTCTGAACTCAAGAGAATACAAGAGTAATTAATCCAACCTGTCCTTGTAACATCACTCTTTAGGTTTACTGTCATTCTGCTGAATCTGTGCTGCACTTACATTATATATTTTGTGAAGTTTGGAGTGCACAGTATTCCACTAAGTGCTCAGCGAGGCTCAGCAAGCATCACAACATTTATTTTTATCTTCTAACTCTTTGAGATAACACCAATGATTCAGTATTCATGTTGATCATGTTTTGTGATGATTTTGGAATCTAAATCCCTTTGCTCCTCCAATTCCTATCTTCACATCATTCAGAAAATATTTTAAATTCTCTTTATCAAATGTAAAATGGTTGACCTTGCATTTTCCCAGACTGAATGTATATTTATCTATGCAATTTAATCTTCCTTCTCCCCTTTGCACAAACTTTGATACGCTATTCTTTAGTTCTTCATTGAAATCATCAATAAATGATGAAAATCTGAATAAATCCTGATGGGCACCTATCACAGCACATTCCCATTATTTCAGCTTGTACAATCTAACCAATCCCCAACAAACTGGGTCACAAGGTTTGGTTACAGAAATTGCATGTACTATGCAAGGTTTTTATTTATTAAACTGGGGACCTTCAATGGTGTTTTCATGTGATGCAAGGGTGGAGGTAGTTACAATCTGTACCAAGATGCATGGACCTTGTTTCCATATCAAAGCTTTAGTAGGCTTGAAAAAACCCACTGTAAATTGAAGAGAATATTTTGAAAGGAAATACAGAAGATGTCCAATATGAAGCCAGGAAACTAGATTCCAATAGCTTTTTTGTGCTTTTCAATACAAATGACAACGATATCCCACAATATGCTTTAATTCTTACGATGATTCATTCCTTATTATTTTAACAGATTTATACAGCTGGAGACAGTAGTTTTTCTGGCAAATACATTAAACGTGTACTGTTTCGAAAAGTTCTGCTTAAAACTCGATAAAAGGATTACCTACTATTCTCATGCCTAAAACTTAGAATATGTTTAAAGGCTGAAGGAATCCTTGAAGAATACCATTTGAAAATGTGTCATCTTTAGAATCACCTAACATGCACTGAAGTAACATATTCATTGAAATCAAATGAAATTCAGCTCCACTGAAGTCACAGAGTAACAGAGTAATCAGAGAAAGGATGCAACATATAAGGAGGCCATTTGCCCAACAAGTCCATGCAACTCTACGCAGGAGCAATGTAATAGGACCTATATCTGCACCTCTCTCCACAGCCTTCCAAATTTTCCCTTTTGAATACTTAATCAGTTCCTTTCCGAATGTCACATTTAAATTTGCCTGTGTTCCTTCCCCCAGCAATCATTCCAGACTTCAGCTTTCTGCATAAAAGAAGTTTCTCCTCATGTCACTTATGGTTCTTTTGCCAATTACTTTCATATTGGTTCTGGTTCATAAACCTTCCATCTCATAGAGTGATCATAATTCAGCATGGAAAGAGGCCCTTTGACCACCATCTCCATGTCTCTTCATGATTCTAAAGAAGTCTATTAGTTCCTCTTGCAGCATCCTCTGTTCTAAAGGCAACAACCTCAGCTTCTCCAGTTTAGTTATTCTATGACTAAAGTCCCACATCCCTGGAATCATCCTTGTCTAGCATTTTCAGAAGTGGACGTAAAAAAGTGTGTATTACACTACACTACATATTTAACACAGACAAAAAAATATGAATTTCTATGGAGCCACAAGAGACTGCAGATGCTGGAATCTGGAGCAACAAACAGTCTGCTGGAGGAACTCAGTAGGAAAGGAATCAATCTCTGCTAGTCACAGAACATGACTGTTTTTCCCATCTCTATTAAAATGGAACAAAATTAACAAAATGCTTTATCTTAATTTCAGAAAGGAAAGATAATGTCAATGAAGACACAAAAAACACTTTTCAATGACTAAGGCCATTAAAGCAAATAAATAATTAAATAGTATGTCGACTTCTCCTTATTCTTGCTTTCCGATCACAAGCTTTGTGAACGGGAAATACAGGGAATGATTTTGTGGCTTTTACCATGACCCTTAGCAGAAAACTACAAGCATGGCTCAAGCAAGACATTTCATGTTACCTGGTCATGAAGATAGCCCTTGGAACACTGAGCAGATTGCTGGAGGTTGTGGGTTGATTGATATCCTGTTACATTTTACCATTGCTCTTACCAAATATTGGTTCATGAGCTAAACATGGTAAGTCTTGGAAATACTCAGCTGGATCTGTAGAAGGAGAAACAGAATTGATATTTTAGGTCAATGACCTTTCATTAGAGGAGGGGAATCTGGGGTAAGGAATTCAATGCTCAGCTCTGTTCTCAGAGCGGGAGGGGTGGGGATATTGATACATTTTAAAAGGGTAAAGGCAGCTGCATGATTCATTTTCTCATATTTTTAAGTATGTCCTTCCTCCCAGGTGATTGATATATAAAGCCTTGTGGACATTTTGCATCTGTATCCTTATTTGAGGGCCTGGGAGGTAGGGGAGAATGAATGAGGCCCCTTCCCCACTTCAAAATAGGATATAGCTGAGAATTGTCTCCAAGGATTTCTCTGTCAATCACCTTGGAAGGCCAAGCATTGCACGTCATCAGAGGTTGGTCATGTGACTCACTCGTGCATTGACGATCAGTGAGTCGGGTGATATTCACAAGAAACCCAGGAGACTGAACCCAACAGCATCTTTCATCCCGATGTATTATAGGGGGATGTTTAATTGGATAACTGGAATTGGAATTGGTTTATTATTGTCACATGTATCGAGGTACAGTGAAAATCTTGTCTTGCATACCATTCATACAGATCAATTCGTTACACAATGCATTGAGGTAGCACAAGTTAAAATCAATAACAGTATGCAGAATAGAGTGTAACAGCTACAGAGAAAGTGCAGTGCAGGTAGATAATAAGGTGCAAGGTCATAACGAGGTAGATTGTGAGGTCAAGAATCCATTTTATCATACAAGGGATCCATTCAATAGTCTTATAACAGCGGGATAGAAGCTGTCCTGGTGGTATGTGTTTTCAGGCTTTTGTATCTTCTGCCTGATGGAAGAGAGGAGAAGAGAGAATATCCAGGGTGGGTGGGGCCTTTGATTATGCTGGCTGCTTCACTGAGGCTGTGAGAGTATAGACAGGGTACATGGAGGGCAGGCTGGTTTCCGTGATGTGCTGGGCTGTGTCCACAACTCTCTACAGTTTCTTGCAGTCCTGGGCAGAGCAGTTGCCATGCCGAGCCGTGATGCATCCAGATAGAGACACAAGAGATTCTGCAGATGCTGGAATCTGGAGCAACACACACAAAACGCTGGAGGAACTCAGCAGGTCAGGAAGCATCTATGGAGGGAAATAAACAGTCTAGTTTCAGGTTGAGATCCTTCCCGAAATGTCAACTGTTTATTTTCCTCCATAGATGTTGCCTGACCTGCTGAGCTCCTCCAGCATTTTGTGTGTGATGCACCCAGATGGGGTGCTTTCTATGGTGCATCGATATATGACCTGGAAATCATCCAAAATAGTATTAGTGTCATTGACATCAAAAGATAGGATGTTTAAACAAACAGTTTATGCCATCTTTGCCTATGTGTCTTCATCATGTAATCATGTGAAAGTATTGATTTTACATTTGTATTCTGTTCTGGGTAAGCATACCATTTAACAGCTTCAGATGAGGCAGTGTAAATGGTTATGTTGCCACCAGAAATGGGTCTCTCAGGGCAGGAGTTCATTTAGACATCATGAAAGGAAACAATGATTTGGAATATCCTGGGAGCAGGGATCTGTTTGTGTTTGCCACAGCCCTGTCCATTAGGTCCTCACATATCTGGAACAACTTGGTCTAAGACCACCATATTATGGGACTTTTCTGATTGTCAATGGCAAATTCTGCCTACAAGATTTCAATGACTCCTGGCAAAGCTATATCCCCATACGTACTGGCTGTCAAGATTATTAAACAGATTAAATCTTTGTGGACACTTCTGGCATTTACATGTATTGAAGAACTTTTTGTTAATTAAAAATTTAAAATAGAACAAAAAAAGCTGTAAAACACTAGAAAACACTTAAATACATTTAAGTTTACTCATTTAATTCAAAAATATGTAGAATACCTGCAATTTACCTCTTCTCTCAGAGGCAACCCTCTCCTCTCAGAGGCAACCCTCTCCATCAAATCTACAGCAGGTGAGACCTGGCTTTGGTTCGGAGAATAAATTTCTCAACATAATTACCAGAAAACTGCAGGAAGCTGGCACTCAATGTCAAAATCCAACATTGGCAGTGCAGTCAGAATAACTATGGCCAAGACCCTCAGGAAATTTTGGACTTCCTTGTACCTGCACAGAAGTCTCAAACTTCCTGAGAGTAATGAAGAGGAAATCGAACAGTTCCTTTGAGGAAGCTTCAAAGTGTTTTACTGCAAATCAAACATGTTTGAAGTGCAGTCAATGTGGTAATGCACATTGACTGCACTTCAAACATGTTTGATTTGCAGTAATTTAATTTATGTGCAGTAAGCTCTTATAGACGGTAACAAGATAATCTACTTCATTGATGTTGTCTGAGAAATAAACATTGACCTCATCATTGTAGATAGCTCACCTGATCTCCATGGAAATAATAGAACATAGAACAGCACAGTACAGCGCAGTACAGGCCCTTCGGCCCACGATGTTTTGCCAACCTATATAAACCTACTCCTTGAACAATCTAACCCTTCCCTCCTACACAGACCATAACCCTCCATTTTTCTTACATCTATGTGCCTATCTAAGAGTCTTTTAAATGTCCCTACTGTATCAGCTTCTACCACCACCCCTGGCAGCATGTTCCAGGCGCCCACCACTCTCTGTGTAAAGAACCTGCCTCTGACATGTCCGTCCACTCAGCTTAAATGGATGTCCTCTGGTATTGGCCATTGCTGGTGTCCACTCAACCTATGCCTATCTTATACACGTCCATCAAGTCACCTCTCATCCCCCTTCATTCCAAAGAGAAAAACCCTAGCTCGCTCAACCCTTCCTCATAAGACATGTTCTCTAATCCAGGCAGCATCCTGGTACATCTCCTCTGCACCCTCTTTAAAGCTTCCACATCCTTCCTATAATGAGTTGACCAGAACTGAACATAATAATGTCATGGAATCTTTTACATTCAAGAGGTTTAATCTGACGAGGCAAAACAGATCACTTGATCAACATTGTAAAGACATGTATGATCTTTCTCAGTAAATACTGTGGCAGCAATTGGTGAGGTCACATAACCGTGTTTATTTATTTTCATTGTCCAAGAGAGTTTCTGACTGTGTTTCTATGAAAACAGTAAACAAAGTGACCTGTAAAATGCTTACTTAATTTTAATTTAAATTAAAGTGGATATTTTTAAAAGAAATCTGAACAATGCTTATAATTAGAGGAGTGGATACAGGCATCATTCACCTTAAGAATTCACACTGGCACGTACCATCAAAAAGACCCACAAGACCAACACCAAGGCTGATCAGATTCATTCTCTCACAGCCAGAGGGACAAAGCATTACTAGCAAGCATGGCTCAGTTGCTGGCATTCTAACCTCCAAATCATTTTGTTCACAGTAAGGTCCCAAACACTGCATACATTATCTGAGGAGTTGCAAATGGAACAAATGCCATACAATCATCAGCAAACATTGACCTGATAACAGAGGGAAGGCTTTCTTTCTTTTCTGGTGATAGATGGGTCTAGACCACCACCTCGAGGAACTCCTACAATGATTTCTTCAGGCTGAGATGATTGGTTTCCAATAACTCTAACCATCCTCCTTTGCTTTAGTATGAGCACAGCTGATGGAAGGCTTTCCTTTCATTCTCATTAACTTCAATGTTACTGGGGCTTCTCAATCCCACAATCAGTCAAATGCTGCCGTAAGGTCAAAGACTGTTATCCTCATTAATTAGTCAAAAGATGTTGGAACTTCTACATTGACAACTTGGAAGGGCAGCAAAGTATTTAAAATAATTTTATGGAATGAGGTTGTTATTAAAAGAATTTGATTTGTAACAGTTGCTTTCAGCAAGATGTAGTCCTGTATTGGCAAATTTTATGTCGAGGAGGTTAATAAACCCCATAAGAAATGTTTCAGAGTTCTTGAAACAGACCATAAACACAGTACAAATGTCATGTTTGTACAGAAGATACCAATGCTGCCTAAAGCCATTGGTGTATTACATGGAGAGATTTTGACCATTCCTCAGCCAAGGGACAAAGTTCAGTGATTGGAACAATGAAAAAAAACAGTTACATGCTTGCTGATATTTGGAAGCAACATTGCATTGAGGAGTGGCATGTTCCTGTCTAATTCCATGTGACAGCTTGAAAGGACCCTGAAGGATAAAAAGTTTACAGAGGTTATTAATTTAAAAATGTTGAAGGTCCAATTCTGCCCACATTGGGTTGCTGCATTGGCTGAGTCAAGTTCAACAACTTGTCAACTTTCTCCCTGGATAACCAAAGTTATTACATTCACTAAGGTGATAAATATGACCATTACACATGTTTTGGATCTGAAGAATCATGCATTTTCATTGCCATTTCTGTTATCTGCATCTTGTTCTTAAACAGCAAGTGCAAGCATTGGTTATGCTGGATAGTGTGTAAACTCTGCAGCATTTGCTACACTTCTGTTACTTTTACTCCTGTTCAAACTAATGGTTAATTCTGAAATTAAGTCATTAAAATCAAAGTTCTGATGAAAGGCCTTTGTCCTGAAACATAGATGTTGCCTGATCTACTGAGTTTCTCCAGCATTTTCTGTTTTTATTTAAGTAATTAAACATTAATGGAATCAATGATTTGACAACAAGTTTTAGCAAGCTAGAACTATACTGTTACATTATGGTTGAAGTTTCTGAAAAATTATCGCTTTATTTAGAATCAGTATCAGATTTATTACCACTGACATATGATGTGAAATTTGTTGTTTTGCCGCAGTAGTACAGTGCAAAGACATAAAAACTATAAATTAAAAATGCTTTCTTGATTTTGACCTTCTCTGCTTGGATTAGGTCCTGTTGCAACTAATAGAAAAATTAGCAGCAAACTGAGGCTTAGATGACCTCTGCCTCACAGTGAAACTTATCTAGCACCGTTAACAAAGTATGCCATTTGAAGGAAATACGCAGGTGTGCACCCTAGTCTTCTATTGGCAAAAAGTTTGGTCGTAGAGTTTGAGGTTATGAAGAGTCTTTAAGGAAGAGAGAAAGAGAGAGTTACAGAGAAGAAAGGGTTTATGGAAGGAATTCTAGAGTTAAGGCCCAAGCTACAAAGAATGAAGTTGTAGTAATGGAAATCAGTGATGCAAGAGGCTCTCTTACTTCCCAACAACCCCACCATTAATGCAAACTCAAAACTATTAATGTGACTAATGCATCTTGTGTTTTTTTCCAGGTAAGCTTTCTCGATAGCGAAAGATGCAGAATAAAATACACAAAACAGTGTGTATTTGAACTATTGCCACAAGATGGCACTCTTCATTCCCAATCCTGGAAGTGTTAACATTCATGTCTAGACTTTGACAATGACTAGGGGGCCAGCAGATAAACACTTACCTGTTTGTGAACAAAATATTCTTTGCTTGTAGCCATGTGGAATAAACAATTACATATCTCCTTTGTGCATTCCAGTTCTTTAACTGTGTGATTATAATTTGTTCAGTTTTTGTTGGTTCAATTTGTGCACCAACAACATACTTTTATGAAATGAACTTGGCCCTGAATTTAATTTGCAGTACCCTTCGGAAAAGAGCAGGAAGGTGGTTCAAATTGCAGCAGTTAAAAGCAAAAAATCCAGAAGTTTCCATGTTCTGTGCCTCCAATACAGTTTGCAATATTGTACTCCTTGTCGATATTTTCCACACTTATATAATATTGAGTGCACCCCTTTAAGCAATGTACCAGGTGCCTAATTGTTCACTATATTTGTTTAATGCAAAGCTTGCAAGAAGCTGCCTGACTCTCTATAATAGGCACAACCGAGAAAAATGTCCAGGTCTCTCGAAGTTCTTTTGTTTAATAAAGGATTTTGTAAGTTTAAATAACCGGCTGTCCTCCAGAATCTTAAGCAGTGAATGACAAAAGGTAGTGAAGCATTCAGTCATGAATGCAAAGGGATAAATTTTCTTTTACCATGGACTCATGGAAACAAAAAATATCATTGTAGCATCATATAAGGTCATTCAGCCCACTGAGCCATCTCCAGCTCTCTTTAAGAGCAATCCAGTCAGAATCATTCTCTGGCTACAGTCTAATGAAGCTTTTTCTCAAGTCATCTCAGAAACATCTTTTCCTTTCATTTTAGTTAGCAAATTAGGATGTGAACCAATGGCTGAATTCTCTTTAGTCAGGTGTCTTTGACTTGACACATGCCACAATTAGGGCTTCACGATATCTTCTAGCTCCTTTCATGAATAGGAAAGGCTACAACTCCATAAATGTCCACCTGGAGTCTGATTTTAGGAGCGGGCTCATGCTGGTCTCTGCAACCTACCCAAACGACTGACATGATACATTACATAGGCGTGAACATTGATTTCTCTAACTTCCGGTAACCACTCCCCTCTGCACCATCCCCCCCTTTTTTCTCTTATCCTACCAGCCCCATCACCCGTTCTCTTTCCCCTCCCCTGCCCTCTCAAGCTGCCCATCACCCACACATTCCTCCCTCCGGTTCCCCTCCTCACCTCCTTCCCTTTATTCCATGGTCCACTGTCCTCTCCTATCAGATGCCATTTTCATCAGCCCTTTGTCACTTCCACCTATCACCTCCCAGCTTCTAACATCATTCCCCTCTCACCTGGATCCACCTATCACCTGCCAGCTCTTGCTCCACCCCTTCCCCTCACCTTCTTATACTGGCTATCTCCCCTCTTTCTTTCCAGTGCTAATGAAGGGGCTCAGCCCGAAATGTCGACTGTCCATTTCCCTCCATAGATGCTGCCTGACCCGTTGAGTTCCTCCAGCATTTTGTGTGTCCTCCAGATTTCCAGCATCTGCAGTCTCGCTTGTGTGTTGACATGATGCATTTGTCCTGCACAGTTCCACCTTCTATCCCATACCTCCGTACCCCACCAGTATACTCTGGCAACTTGGCTTGGGAATGAAGAGCCATGTTGACATCCTAAGTGTGGGAAACACATACTACTCCCATTGTGGCAATGCCACCCTGTGAGCTAAATATGGCTCTCCCATTAACTCCACTATCATTTCTGCCACTGCTATAGGCTGGTCTCTTCACTACTACTAATGTGCAGGAGTGCGAACCAGAAATGAATGGTCCCTGGCCATTCACTGCTTCAAGCCTGAAGTGCAGCAGGAAGAGTTTGAATCCAGATCTGGTGTGACTCAGTGTGGTGATCTTCCATAAGTAGGAACAACACATAATATTTTAAAATGTTTTTCCAGCAAAAGCAAAGGAACTTATTTTGGGACCTGTCTTGGTAGACTTGATGGAAATTGAAGGGTATCATGGGGATATATGTGTCAGGATTTTAAATAGACTAATTTATAATAGACATTAAGTTTTTAGGCAGATCTCCAAGATGATGCCAGAGAGCAGCAACTCGTTGCGAGCTGTCCTCAGCAGATCCTCTCATTAAATTTTCTACTCTTTTACATCTCAGTTCTAAGACTATCAACACTATATTCTGCATTCTGTTTTCTTTTTATTACCTTGATGTACTTATACATGACATGATCTGCCTGGATGGCACACAAACAAAGGTTTCTCACTGTATCACGGAACACATGATAATGATGAACCAATAACCAATACTACCCAATTCCCAATATCACCAGGAAGCATGCCCATCAAACAGAAATAAGTCAATGAAAACATAAGAACTTAATTCCTGCATCACACTCTATCGATCTAATTTACACCAAGTTACAACAGGGCTCTATTTCCTCACAGGCATCTGTATTTTTTTATATTGATCTATGTAGTTTCTGATTAATAAGGAAACAAAATCACAAATAACTGATGATTTTTCGGCTCAGGATTTAGGTATTAGATTATTTCAAGACTGGACAAATTCTGAGAGCACATAATGCCCAATGATATGGAAGACATGCTTCAGTAGTTTTGATATTGGAAATGAAAATCCAATGCAAGTACAAGATTAGCCTAGGAAAGCACAGAAGCTCAGTAGAAAATCAGAAGGAACCATTAAACGCCAGTGAGGTGATTGGTCTGTTACATCTACGCACCACGGTATCTGGCCCATTCATCTTCATTCACATTCTCTCATAACTTCTCCATGTCAAACATTCTACACTCTCTCCCTGGAGGTTATTCTGTATCCTTGACTGGTTGTGACCCACTCTCTCACCTTTGAATTTCATTGAAATATCCATATGCATGCTCAAAGCTGTATGGAGCTCACTTCAAACGTTGATCTAGAGGTGATCTGAAAGCATACTGTGGCATTCCGAGATTAGTTCCATGTAGTTTCATGTTGACATTCTCATCAATTCCGAGAAAGGTCTTTTAGCATCTTACTGCAATAACAAGAAAAGTCCATGACAAGAATATCCTATTGTGTTCAAGTGCATCAACTTTGAAAACTCATTCAAAGATAATGGTGTAGCAAAGTGGGAAAATAATGGAAGTCTGTGATATTTTGGAGAAATTGATCAATGTCATTAAAAGCTGTACATTCAAGTGCAATGCTGTATCAAAATGGAAAAGGTGCTGACAGAATTGTTTATTACACAAGTAACGAAGGTGGCAATTTCTTTTTTAAATTCTTCAGGAAAGTTCAATGGCTCCCAAGTTAATGATATGAAGAAATGAACTTTGCTGATGAATGTGCCAAAATTACAATTCAGAAAGACTGGCAAACTTTGGTATGCTGCTATTTTAAAAGTTCACATTCAGATTCTGGACATCACCGGCAAAGCCAACATCTATTGCCCAGCCCTAATTACCCTTGAGAAAGTGAGCCACTATGTTGTTTAGTTTCACTGGAGGTCTGCATGCACTTCTTCATCTCTCAAGGACAAGGATGATTTACTTCTACTCCCGTTCTATGTTCTGAGGTGGCTGATGGGGCCAATGTGGGAATTTTAGACTCTTCTACAGATGGGACAGGAGCTCCCTCAAGGGATGGGTGGGTGGGAGTTTGTGAGGTGATGCACTCCTTCTGCCAGTTACACTGGGTATCTGTGTGCCTCCAAGATATGGACAGGTTCCTAGCGCCATTTCAAATGCTCCTGAACTTGAGCTTTCATGGACCAGAAATTACCAGGAGTCAGTGGGGATGTGACATTATTTTCATGTAGGCTTTGAGAACATCTTTGAAACTTTTCCTCTCTCTCAGAATGGAGTGTCTGTTTTTGGAATCTGGTATTGGATATCCAAATGACATAAGCTGCCCAATACTGTGGAGAGGACATTGATGTTGTTTCACTTGTCCTTCCAGTGAATTTGGAAGGTTTTGTGAGGGCAGCTTTATAGTATTTTTCCATTACATTGGGGTGATCATTGCTGCCCACTGAATTATGAGTTTTGAAACCAGGTTTGATATCTTGATATTCAAAAGGTCCTTTTCCTCAATTGTCAGGTGTGCAAGTGTCGTAAAAGTGACAGTGAATTCCATTATTATTGTCAGGTGTCTCCACAAACACTAGTTCTGCAAAGTCAGCAGTTCATCAAAATTGCTTGATTGTCTAATGCTCAATACAAATATAAATATTTATTTTACATTTAGCATGTAGTAAGTGATTTTAACTTTGTTTACTTATATAACATTGCTGACAGTAAATCAGCAACCCGTTCTTCATCTTTATGGATCTACCTTTCCATTGACAATTGTAGATGAGAAAGCCTGATTGGTTTATCTTAATTCAGCTATCCAGAGAACGTTAAATATCTCTCCAATATAGCATCAAATTGCTTCTGAAGCATTTGCCTCTACCACGCTACCTAGAAGTTTATTTCAGGTATTGATCATGTTTTGTGTCAAGAATTTCCTGATGCAGATCACTAAATTACTGTTTACTGGTTTGAACCCTGTACACATAATATATTCTCAAAGTAATATTCCAGGTTAACATTATCATAGCAATCTTATATAGCTGCATAAAATATCCTCTAGCAGCTTTATTCCAAATTTTCAATACTGAGGTACATAACACATAGAATTAATGTCTCTTCTCAGCATTGCTCAAAGTTCCTGAAGGTTTCCTGGACCCACAGTGTCATCTGACCACAGGGCTGTACAAATTGGTTTCAGTTTTTACACTTCACATCCTGTCAACCGTGTTGATTGATGCTCTTCAGTTGGCTGGACACGTTGATGCTGAGTTTATCTTGTGCAGAAGAAATACATCATTTGCTGCACACCAAACGCTTAATATTGTAATGTTTCTCAATATACTAAACTTTACTTCTTAGATATGGAGTTTGATTGACCTCAATGGAAGCAAATTTCAGGTATGGAGTTCAATATGTATTCATATCGTATCAGGTGTTTAGCAGATAAAACAAAGGAAGAACAAGGAGATAATGTAGGATGAGTGTAAATGGGTGGTTGATGGTTGGTGCAGACTCTGGGTCGAAGAGTCTGCTTCCGTGCTGTACCTTTCTGTCACTTTATGACTCTTACTTACATGAAACTCCTCTGATTGTCATTATTTCAATGTTTCAACACCATTCATGATTCACCACATTTCTCCTTTGCCCATTACTCCTCCCTCTACGACACTTTCTCAGCCATTATCCTGCATATTTGTCCAATCTCTGATACAAATAATGCAGACAATGGAAATTGTTGGTTTCTCCGGGTGCTCTGGTTTCCTCCCACATTCTAAAGACGTATGGGTAGGTTAATATGGGGGTCTAAAGTGGGCAGCGCGGACTCGTTGGGCCAGAAGGGCCTGTTACCACGCTGTAAATAATTTTTTTTTAAATTGTCCACATCGGGGAAGGAGGACGATATACCAGGGGACCTCAGAGATGTCATCGTCATAACCAAGAAAGGAGATACGTCCAGCTGTAGTAACAACGGAGGGACCTCCCTGCTGTCTTTCACAGGCAAAGTCATTGCCAGGATCCTCTTCAAACAACTCTTTCCAATGGGCAAAGAGCTGCTCCTGGAATTACATTGTGGATTCCATCCATCTGGAGACATAGTAGACATGATTTTCAGAGTGTGACAACTCCACCTAAAATGCAGTAAACAGCACCAGCTGCAATACATGGCCTTTTTGACCACATTAAAGACTTTGACTCCATCATTTGGAAAGGATTGTAGGAAACAGTCCTCAAATTTGGCTGCCTACAGAAATTTGACTCCATCTTGTGCTTCTCCAATACGGCAGGGAAGCTATGATATTAGCTAATGGGTCTGCAACAGAACCATTCTCAGTGAAGACTGGTGACATACAAGGCTGCATCATTGCCCCAGCACTTTTCTCAATATTTCTTGATGTAATGGTACACTTCACCTCCATCAAAATTCCCTGAAGGAGTGGAGTAATCCTCAGAACTAATGGAAAAAATTTCAACCTATGGCAACTACAGTCCAGAACCAAGGTTACTAAAACTCCAGTAGTTGAGCTGCAGTATATGTTTGTATGCACTCAGAGGTTGAGCGCCAAACCATCATGAAGCTTTCACTGAAGGGTACAAGAGGACTTACACTCAACAAATGCAAGAGAAAGGTTCCTTACCAAACTGCCTCTGGTACATCACACTGCTCTCCAAGAAGAAAGGTTCAAGGTGAAACCTTGGAAAACATGAATTATCTCCTAGATCTCAGAAGCCACTGCTTGATGAAGTTGGTCATCAAAGATGAAATGCACCACTGCATTTAACGTGCCAGCAGAGCCTTTGGTCAATCAATAAAAGGGTGTTTTGTGCTCAATCCTGACACAAAACTCAGACGAACAGGCAGCAGTGATCCCTGAGCTACATGCTTCTCACCTGACTACTTGAGGTAGGCACCACAAGGCACTGGAAGAACAATACCTGTGAGATCCTCCTAATTCACTGGAAGGATAAGAGAACCAATGTCAGAGTCCTCTGGCAGGCCAACATCCCCATTAATGATGCCCAAGTAAAACTCTGTTGGCTATGTTGGGTAGGCAATGTCATTTGCAAGTCCCACATTGGACTCCCAAAACCGACACTTAATTCTGAGCTCTGTTGAGAGAGCAGATCTCCGGGTGGGCAGAATAAAATGATGTGCACAAAGCTTCCTTAAAGAAGAGAATGTCCCCACCAATCTTTTGAACTTCTGGCCTGACTGCTCAATGTAGAGAAGGAACATTTGGGACGGTATTGAGAACCTCGTGGTCATGCATTGAGAACACGCAGAAACCTTGGAATAAAGAGGAAGGAGATCACCAACTCACAAACTACCCAGTCACTTGACCTGTCAACAACCTCACAATCTACAAAACAGGAGTGAAAGTAGGTCATCCTCAATCCCAAGAGACAACAAAGAAAGAGGAGAAATAAAAGCAGAAAATTCAAGAAATATTCAGCAGGTCAGGCAGCATCAGTCAGTAGTGAAAAAGCGTTAGCTCTTCAGGTTGATGAACTTCCATGTGTTCTGATGAAATGTTATTGATGTGTATTGTTAATTCTGTTTCTCTTTCCATTGCTGTTGCCTGACTGGTTAGGTACTTTCAATATTGTCCATTTTCCTTTATCATTCTTTGAACTAATAATTGAAAGTCAAACTGCTTGAAGTCATGAAGATTTCCATGATCTAATTGTATTTTCACATCCTTGAAGTAATCAGAAAGTTTATTAGGTAGGATCCTTTTCTGAATCTGGCTGCTATTAATTCTTAAATATACTGATGCTCCCTGACCTGCTGAACATTTCTTGAATTTTCTACTTTTATTTCTCCTCTTTCTTTGTTGTCTCTTGGGATTGAGGATGACCTACTTTCACTCCAGTTTTGTAGATTGTGAGGTTGTTGACAGGTCAAGCGACTGGGTAGTTTGTGAGTTGGTGATCTCCTTCCTCAATTGTCATTTTATATAGAATGGAGTTATGACCAATGGGTCTGCAGTTACCTGGGTTTGCTTTGAGCCCCTAGCCTTCTGCATATGGAGATCAGATTTTCCTGCTTCCAATTTACAGATACCAACCTAAGGTCTAAAAAGATACCGATCCAGATTATCATTCCTTCCTGTTATTCTTTAGTATTCACGATTGATGCCTAGTTGAAAGATAGGATAGGAAAATCCTCATGACAACTACAGCTCTGCTGCCATAACTTTACAATCAGTACCACTGATAAGATAGGATAAGATATCTTTATTAGTCACACGTACATGGAAACACACAGTGAAATGCATCTTTTGCGTAGTCTTCTGGGGGCAGCCTGCAAGTGTCGCCACAGTTCCAGCGTCAACATAGCGTGCCCACAACTTCCTAACCCATACGTCTTTGGAATGTGGGAGGAAACCAGAGCACCCGGAGGAAACCCACGCAGACACGGGAAGAACATACAAACTCCTTACAGACAGTGGCGGGAATTGAACCCGGGTCGCTGGCCCATCCACACTAATCTCATTTAAGTGTATTTAATGTTTGTCTATATGCCTCTTAAATGTAGTAATTGTATCTGATTCCATCACCTCCTCTCGCAGCGAGTTCCAGACCTCAACCACACTCTGCGTAAAAAACTTTGCCCTCAAATCCCCTCTAAAACTCCTTCCTCTCACTTTAAACCTGTTCCCTGTTTTAGAGATCTCTGCCATGGGGAAAAATGATTCTGATTATCAACCCTATCTATGATTTTTGTCACTTTGTATACCTCAGTCAGGTCACCCCTCAGCCCCCTTCACTCCAGGGAAAACACATCCAGCCTATTTAATCCTTCCCCATAACTCAAGTCCTTCAATCCAGGCATAAGACATTTCCTATGATAGAAAATATGTTATCTCATTATCTTGCTTCAGTTTGTCTTTAATCCATACTTTTTTGTTTCCTATTGTTTTATATTTCAGTGTTTATTTTTCTAAAAATGAATGGCAATTTTTAAAGATTGTTAGGTATTTGAAATGGCTTTAAACATATTCAGATATATTACATTTTATGCATTAACATTTCTAACATTTGGTAGCATATGGCTCATTAGTCTTAACTGTTTTATTTAAAAGTTCGAAAAACATGTATTTTTCCAGTTTAACCACTGTGATTGTAACATTTACATAAACAGAATAAGGGCTGGAGGAAGATAAATGCCCAGGAAATAAGTTGCATGACTTGTATAGCAGGGAATAAAATCAATGGTCACGAGATGAATTATCATGGCTGTTCTCTGATTCAGTTAATTCCATGGTGATTAGCTTAAAACCTATGTAATATGAGAAGAATTTGTTGATTTGCATGGAAGTACAGCCTTTAAAAAAATAATCAATTCTGACTGAAGCTGACAACAGCACCTGGAGGAACAGCAAGTGAGCAAGAAACAATGCTCGGCTCTGATTCTTAACAAATGGTGCTATTGCACATCACTGGCATATATCTGTACCTCCGTCTGAGGAACAACTGACACATGATGACAAGCAATGCAACAAAGGATGGGGCACATGATGAGGTGGTGGCATGATTTCATGGTGTCGGGGAACACATATTCCTGGATGTTGTGGCAGGAAAACCAAGGAGAAATGTGGCTCGGGCTGAGGTGGCACCAGCACTGAACATCAACCCTAGAGTTCAATTTTCAGAAAGTAAGGGACACAAGATTTTCATTGGCTGGATCTGGAGTCCCCAGGCAAGATAGCAAACGCTCTTCACCTTTATTTTCTTGGGGTCCCTGGAATGCCAGCACATTATTTAACTCTAATTGTCACATCTATACTACTGATCCCTCACCATGAATTCTGTTGTAGGGAGAATGCTTACTTCATCTCAAGGCAGAGTAATGAGACTGGAATATAGTTGAGGCACAGGCATTTGAATGATTGACTAAAATTCCTCGTTCTGAGCTGTAATTTCTATGATTCTCCTGACAATAATAAATAGAGCTTTGTATTCCAAAACCTTCCCTGCAAGTGTGGGGTAAATTTATCCTTGGTCAGTAGTGCTAAACACCTGTTAAAATATTGGCCGTCACTTGTACCGACCTCCGATGAAGTCAAAGTGATGCAGCTAGTTGAGCTGCTGCCTCACAGCTCCAGTAATCTGGGTTCAGTCCTGATGTCCAGTGTATTCTACATAGAAACATAGAAAAACTACAGCACAATTCAGGCCCTTCGGCCCACAAAGCTGTGCCGAACCTGTCCCTACCCTAGAAATTACTAGGCTTACCCATAGACCTCTATTTTACTCAGCTCCATGTACCTATCTAACAGTTTCTTGAAAGACCCTATCGTATCCGCCTCCACCACCGTTTCCAGCAGCCCATTCCACACACTCACTATTCTCTGAGTAAAAAACTTACCCCTGACATCTCCTCTATATCTACTACCCAGCACCTTAAACCTATGTCCTCTTGTGGCCACCATTTCAGCCCTGGGGAAAAGCCTCTGACTATCTACCAGATCAATACTTCTCATCATCTTATACACCTCCATCAGGTCCCCCCTCATCCTCCGTCTCTCCAAGGAGAAAAGGCCGAGTTCCCTCAGCCTGCTTTCATAAGGCATGCTCCGCATCCCAGGCAGCATCCTTGTAAATCTCCTCTGCACCCTCTCTATGGCTTCCACATCTTTCCTGTAGTGAGGCGACCAGAACTGAGCACAATACTCCAAGTGGGGTCTGACCAGGGACCTATATAGCTGCAACAATACCTCTCGGCTCCTAAATTCAATTCCCCGATTGATGAAGGACAATACACCATATGCCTTCTTAACCACAGAGTCAACCTGCACAGCCAATTTGAGTGTCTTATGGACTCGGACCCCAAGATCCCTCAGATCCTTCACACTGCCAAGAGTCCTACCATTAATACTATATTCCACCAACATATTCTACCTACCAAAATGAACCACTTCACACTTATCTGGGTTGAACTGCATCTGCCACTTCTCAGCCCAACTCTGCATCCTATCTATGTCCCTCTGGAACCTCTGACAGCCCTCCAAGCTATCCACAACACCCCCAACCTTCGTGTCATCCGCAAACTTACTAACCCACCTCTCCACCTCCTCATCCAGGTCGTTTATAAAAAATCACAAAGAGTAAGGGTCCCAGTACAGATCTCTGAGGTACACCACTGGTAACTGACCTCCACTCAGAATATGACCCTTCAACGACCACTCTTTGCCTTCTGTGGGCCAGCCAGTTCTGGATCCACACTGCAATGTCCCCTTGGATCCCATGACTCCTCACCTTCTCCATAAGCCTTGCATGGGGTACCTTATCAAACGCCTTGCTGAAATCCATACACACGACATCTACTGCTCTCCCTTCATCGATGTGCTTATTCACATCCTCAACAAATTCAATCAGGCTCGTAAGGCAGGTCCTGCCCTTGACAAAGCCATGTTGACTATTCCTAATCATATTATACCTTTCCAAATGTTCATAAATCCTGCCCCTCAGGATCTTCTCCACCAGCTTACCAACCACTGAGGTAAGACTCACCGGTCTATAATTCCCTGGGCTATCCCTACTCCCTTTCTTGAATAAGGGAACAACATCCGCAACCCTCCAATCTTCCGGAACCTCTTCCATCTCCATCGATGACGCAAAGATCATCGTCAGAGGCTCTGCAATCTCCTCCCTTGCCTCCCACAGCAACCTGGGGTACATCTCATCTGGTCCTGGCGACTTATCTAACTCGATGCTTTCCAAAAGTTTCAGCACCACCTGTTTTCTAATATCTACATGCTCAAGCTTTTCAGGCCGCTGTGTGGAGGTTTGATCCTGATCTCCGATGCTCTCTGTGTGGAGGTTGAATGTTGTCCCTGTGACTGTGTGGGTTTATTTCTGGGTGCTCCGGTTTCCTCCCACATCCCAAAGGCAAAGGGGTTGGTAGGTTAATTGGCCACTGTAAATTTCCCCTAGTGAGAGGTATTAGTATAAATGGATGATGGACGGTGGTGGAAGGGCCTGTTTTTGTGCTTTATAGCTCAATGAATCCATGACTCGAAATGCACAGAGCATGAGTGATACCAATGGTTGATATTCTTCTCACTCGTTTAGCAATGGCAAACAGATACAAATTTTTCCCTCATCTCAGTCCTTGTCTACAATCATTCATGTACAAATCAGTGCTGCTAATAATCTTCACATCTGCTTGCATAAGTACCTCATGTCTTTGTGATCTCTTGTAATCGTGGTTCTGAGTCAGCTTTCATTTTCCATGTTCTGTGTTCAAATTGACATCCACATTTAATTCTTTCTCGAGTGAAACATTTCTTCAACTGAACCGTCATATTTCAAATGTTTGGGAGTGTCTCTGTGTATATTGATGCTTAATTTAAATCACACATTAATTTTGTTTTAACTGGAAACTGGATGGGAACAGATGTTTTTGTAGAATCAGAGTGCTGTGACATGAAACCTCCCAGCAATGACTGGGAAAATAGCCTTTGTGAAGTAGTTCTACCATGTCACTGAATCATAACTTCCTGCTGGGACCACAGGAGAAGTTTACAAGAATTGTCTTTCTCAGAATCTAACCAGTTGTTCACAAACATAAGGCACAGCAGTAACTGTTCCGCCTTTGATCAGTTCAGACATACCTCCCTCTATTCCATTGTATATCAATTCAGTGGAATTCTATTTCCTTTCAAATAAACATATAAATTAGTTTTAGTGTTTACTATCACAGACACCAGGAGAAAATCCACAATGATGCCCACTGCTCTAGGGTGCAAATCATTTTATAACAACACAGACAAAAAAGCACAATCATCTGAAAATCCTATATTGCTCAGCTGACAATGGACAACACCACAAGAATATGTAACCTTGCACATCATACACTTCATCGTTTGGCTCACCATAACAGTAATGTTCCTGGACTCGCAATCCAGGAGCATGTACAAATGATCTGTGTGCAAATCACACTAGCGCAGGTGAGTAATTCAAATTCACTTAATTAAATAAATCTGGGATTAAAAGATGGAATCTTTAATGGTGTCTGTGAAACCGCCTGCTATTATAAGTGTTCTATACTCTTTATGGAAGTCAATATGACATCCTTAATTGTCTAAATGGAACTTTAGATCCACAGCAATGGCATTGACATAATTTATATATTATTATTATATTTTCATGTGACATTCAAGCATTCAGTTGGTTGAGTCTATGCTGGCTTTTGGAGAATTCCCATGGTCAATGTTTTATTTTCTCTTTCTTGGTAGAAGGAACGGGGGATAAAGGATATGGAAACTAGGGCAATGGTAGGCTGCTCCTGAAGGATCTCAGAAATCAGGAACATACTTGTGGGAAGTTTGTCCAGCTGCAGCACCTGTCAGACCGCATTGAACAATTAGACCAGTGCTTGGACTTGCTTTGGAGCATCTGGGATGTGGAACATGTCATAGATAGTATGATTAACGAGCTGGACATGCCACAGATGCAGAAAGGAAGGAGATAGGTGACCACCAGGAACAACAGGAAGTGTAGGCAGGTAATGCGGGGTCCCCTCTGGTCACTCCACTCTCAAACAGGAATACCATTTTAGGTACTGTTGGGGAAGCAGGAGCAGCAGCCAATTAGTGGCACCATGGTTGGCTTTGATGCACAGCAGGGAGAGGAACAAGCTAGGCAAGCAGTGGTGGTGGGGGATTCATTTCTGTGGCTAAGAGTGAGACCATAAATAGTGTGCTGCCTCTCTCGTGCTAGTGTCAGGGATGTCTCGGATCAGATACAGAACATTGTAAAGGAGGAGAGAGAGCTGTCAGAGGTCAGAGTAAACACTGGTACAAGCAACGTAGGTAGAAGGAAGGATGAGGTCCTGCAAAGCGAGTTTAGGGAGTTAGGCAGATGGCTAAAAAGGACTCATAATCTCAGGATTACTCCCCATGCCATGTGCTAGTAAGGGTAGAAATAGGATAGGACAAATGAATGCTTGGCTAAATAGCTGGTGCAGGAAGGAAGGCTTTAGGTAGTTGGATCATTGGGAATGCTTCTGGGGTAGGTGGGACCTGTACAAGAAGGACGGGTTGTACCGACACTGGAGGGGGATCAATATTCTTCCAGGGAACTTTGCATGTGCTACTCGGAAGGGTTTAAGCTAATTTGGCAGAGGGATACGAAACATAGTAGCAGCGCAGCATGTGGGGAGAATAATGTGTAAGAATAATCAGACAGACAGAGCAGACAGAGACAGATAAGAGAGCATTGAAGGGCCGGCAGGCTCAACTACATTTACTTTAATCCAAGCAGCCTCAGAGGTAAATCAGACAAGCTTACAGCATAAACTAGTACTTGGAATTATATTACCGCAATCATTGAAACGTGGTTGAGGGAAGGGCAGTCCAGTATTCTGGGGTATAGAGGTTTCAGATGTGACAGAAGGGGATTCAAAAGGAGGGAGGGGGAGTAGTACTACTTATTCGGGAGAACATAACGCATATTTAGAGAGGATATTCTGGAGAGATCATCCAATGAGGCCATATGGGTAGAATTTAGGAATGGGAGAAGGACAATCACTCTGCTGAAGTTATACTCTAGGCCTCCCAATAGTCAGCAAGAAATAGTGCAACAGATATGTAGGCAAATTGCAGAAAGGTGTAAGTGCAATAAGTTATAGCAATGTGGGATTTCAATGGGTCATACAAGTGTTGATAAATCCCCAGTGCTGGATGAGATCTATTCCAAGTTGCTGTGGGAAGGAAAAGAGGAAATATCAGCAGCCCTGATGGAGATTTTTGCATCTTCATTAGCCACAGATGAGGTGCCAGAAGACTAGAAGGTGTTAACGTTGTTCTTTCGTTGAAGAACAGCAGCACTAAGCTAGGTAATTTCCAGCTGGTGAGTCTTACACCAGTGGTAGGGAAATTACTGGAGAAAATCCTAAGGGATAGGACTTATATACATTTGAAAAAGCAGAGCCTGATAGTCAACATGGTTTTGTGCGGGTGAAGTATTGCCTCATTAATGTGATTGAGCTTTTTGAGGAAGTAACTAAGAGGAATATGAAGACAGGGTGGTAGACGTGTGAATAGACTTTAGTAAGACATATGACGAGGTCATGCATGGTAGGCTAGTCCAGAAGTTTAATGTACATGGGATCTGGGTGAGTTGGTTAATTGGATTCAAAACTGGCTTGATGATAGGAGGCAGAGGGTAGTGGTAGTGGAAGGATGCTTTTCTGATTGGAAATCTGTGACCAGTGATGTACTGCAGGGTTCGGTGCTGGGACCCTTGTTGTTTGTGATTTATATTAATGACTTGGATGGGAATGGAGGAAGTCTGATTAACAAGCTTTCAGATGACATGAAAGATGTTGGTGTTGTGAATAAGGAGGAAGTTGTCTAAGGCTACCACAGGATACAGATCAGATGGAAAGTTAGGTGGAGTTTTGGCAGATTGAATTTAATTCCCACAAAAACAAAGTGATGCATTTTGGGAAGTCAGGTGGGGGTATGACATATACAGTAAATGTTGATGAACAGAGGGATGTTGGGGTTTGAATCCATAATTTCCTAAAGGTGGCAACACAGATAGATAGCGTGGTGAAGAAGTCATATGGTGTGTTTACCTTCATAGGTAGTGGCATAGAATGTAAGACTTGGATGTTATGTTGCAACATCACAAAACACTGGTTGGACCATATTTGGAGTATTGTTTGCAGTTCAGGTTGCCACATTCCAGGAAAGATGTGGTTGTGCTGGAGAAAGTGCAGAGGAGATTCACTAGAATGTTACCTGGAAATTTCTTGTACCATTGACAGGATATGTCAACCAGAGTTGGTTACACGGCAGTACACAGTTGATGGGGAAGGGCCCACAGAGTTTTCAATATTGCATCTGTGTTTAAAGAAGACCTACAATAAGATTTGCAAGGACACCTAACGTACTGCAAGTGGGAGACTTCATTGTCCATCACCAAGAGTGTTTCAGTCTCATCGCTACTGAACAAGCTGGCTAAGTCCTGAAGGACATAGCTGTCCATCTGAATTTGTAACAGGTAGTGAGAGAATTCATTCTCACCAACCAAACAGTTGTAGATGCATCTGTCCATAACCGTATCGGTAGAAGTGACTATTGCACAGTCCTTGTTGAGATGAAATTCTGCCTTCATGCATTGTGTTGTGTGCCATTGCGCTAAATAAGATGGATTCAGAACAGATCTAGAAGCTCAAAACCGGGTATTCATAACACACACTGATGAGTCATCAGGAGCAGCTGAACTCTATCCCAATCCAAACAGTAACCTCATTGCAGAAGGGTTGACTAAAAATTAGATATGGGTCAGAGAAAGCTATAAAATAGGACTATACACATGTTGAGGAGCTTTCTCAAGGCAGATCTAAATGACGGATCAGATCTCATGAATGGGGGGGGAGGGAGAATTAAAAACCAATGGAGCAAGAGGGTCTATGCCATCTCCATCCGGAACAATGGTGAAGCCTAGTGCTTGAATGCAAAGGAAATGGTGTCTCAAAGCACGATTATGTTATCTTCAATTTGGTGGGTGGCACAATGATGTAGCTGGTAGAGCTGCTGCCTCACAGTGTCAGTGACCCTGGGTCAATCCTGACCTCAGGTGTTTAGGTGAGGAGTTTGCAAGTTCTTGCTGTGACCGTGTGGGTTTCCTCCGTGTGCTCCAGTTTCCTTCCATGTCACAAAGATGTCTGGGTTAGCAGGTTAATCGGCAAAAGTAAACAGCTCCCACATTGCCCCTACTGTGTAAGAGAGTGATAGAATCTGGGAGGATGATTAGAATGTGGGGAGAATAAAAGTGGGATTAATGTAGGTTTAGAGCTGATGGGCTGAAAGGCCTCTTCCATTCTGCTGTTTTTGCATCCATCTTCGGGCAGAAGTACTGAATGGATGCTCCATTTTAAACCTCCTCCCGAGGCTCCCACCATCAAAGAGAATGTTCTCCAGCCAACTTGATTGCCTCTACGTGATATCAGGACTAGCTGAGCACATCACAGACAGGTGCTCTAGAGCCAGCCACACTATAAGCCAATATGTTCTGCTACAAAACAATTTGACAATGTGAGGAATTGCACACAAAAAAGTGGCTCACATCCATTCTGTACAGTGACTGCACAGTCAGTCCACACTCAATCAGTAGCAAAGTGACAGGAAAGGTCACTGACAGATGAATTGTGCCACTTTCTCAGCAATATCTTGTTTACTGATCCTCATTCTTGGTTCTGTCAGGAGCACTCAGTTCCTGTTTATTTTATAGCATTAGCTAAGACAGGGACAAAAGAACTTAATGCCAGAGGTGAAGTGAGAGGGGCATCCCTTGAACAAGTGTGGCATCAAGAAGAAAACAGCCCACCAGTTAGAGATATATTGAGCATAGAGGAAGGAAGTTTAGTGCATGTACACCTTTAAGAATCATGCATAACATGTGGTGTAACTTTTGATACATCATTGCATCAGCCACTGCTGTTGGTTGAGTTCACGCTGAATAAGGATGTTTTGTTAGAAGTTCTCTCTTTAATATTTATTTTACTGAGCAGCAATACAGAAGGATGTAAAGAGCTGTCTGGTGATGAGTTTTGGATTTGCTGTGAAGGAAGTAGTGAGGCAGCAAAAGAGCATGAAGGAAAAGAGAATGGAGTTCTCTACATTGTGCAGTAACAATGATAAACAGTGGACATGGCAGTTTGGTTGGTGAGCTGGAGAAGTGTGAGAGGCCACAGCCATTTGCTGTGTGTGTGGAATGGATGGAGATTTCCTGAAAACAAATAATGTTGTTAGGGTCCCCAGAACAGAGGATAGATGGATAAAGGAATGGTGTTGGTATGGCTGGAAGCATACCCAACGCTCCACCATTTACTATTGCTACTTAGTAAACTAAATAATAAGGACCGACTTTCTAACAGACATCCTTTATTCAGTGTGAATTCAACCAACAACGGTGGCTGATGTATCAAAAGTTAGAGGGCATAGATTTCTCTTCTGATTTCTGAAGGGACCTACTCTTTCCCTAGCTACCCTCTTGCTTCTAATACATAGAACATAGAACATTACAGCACAATACAGGCCCTTCGCCCCACAATGTTGTGGCGACGTTTTATCCTGCTCTAAGATCTATCTAACCCTTCCCTCCCACATAGCCCTCCATTTTTCAATCATTCATGGTTTTGGAGTTCTCCTTAATGCTGGCCAAGGCCATTTCATGTCCTCTTTTTGCTCTCCTCAAGTTCTCTCCAGAACCCCTTACAAACCTCAAAGGACTCACTCAGTTCCATATGTTTTTACCTGACATCTTCTAACCCTCACAGGGACATGCTGACTCTGAGCCCTTAATATCTCACTTTTAAACACCTCCCACAAATCAGATGTTATTTTCCCCTCTAGCAGCTCCTCCCAATCTACTTTCGCCAGGCCCTGCCTTATACTGTTGAAATCAGCTACTTTGCATACTGTTCTAAAAATAAACTCTTACGCCTCCAATGCATTTTATAATCAAAGCCCCTTATACTAAGGCAATCCCAGTCAATATTGGGAAAGTTAAAATCCCCAGCTACAACCAGTGTGAGGAGTGTCTCCCTCTCCATCTGCCTGTTACCCACCCACTGGTTCCCCTCCCCACCTCCCTCTCTTTATTCCTTGCTCCACCATCCTCTCCGATCATATTCCATCATCTTCAGTCCTTAGTCACCTCCACCCGTCACCTCCCAGTTTCTGACATAATTCTCGCCTTCATCTGCTTATTGTCACCCTCACCCGGATCCACCTATCACCTTCCAGATCTTGCTCCACCCTTTCCTTCCACCTCTTTATACTGGCTATCTCCCCTCTTTCTTCCCAGTCCAGATGAAGGGTCTCGACCTGAAACATTGAATGCCCATTTCTCTTCATAAATGCTGCCTGACCTGCTGAGTCCCTCTGGCACTTCTTGTGTTGCTCCAGATTCCAGCATCTGCAGTCTCATGTCTCCGTTTTGATGCTTCAACTGATCCATGATGTCTAAGAAGAGCTGCAGTTGGACATACTTCCTGCAAATGTAGTCATCAGGGACACTTAATTTCTCCCTGATCTCCCAGATTTTACAGGAGGAGCATACCACTCCACTGACTGACATTCCTACCCCTCAAGTTATTGCTGGCTTTAAAAGAAGAGGGAAGACCTTACCTTGTTACCACTCAGTCTCCATGCCAAAGCCTCCCTCTCAATGCCTCTGCACTTTAACCTGAAGCTCAGCACTCTGACTTCAAAACAGCCTTTCTCAAAATGGCCAGCTCTGCCTGTGAGGACATGTGGGTGAATAATAAAGAGAATATTGAAAGCCTAACAACATATATTGGGCATTTTCTAATGGATGATTGATCTGCAATGTCAGTTCAATACCCAGATGAAAATGTGTAACTCTTGTCTTGCTGTCAACATCTCTTAAATAGGAATAGTCGACAGAAGCACCCTTGTAAGACAAATATGTTTCATCATCAGTAATATTAAAAACTCTGCACAAATTAAATCAATGAGGAAACTGGTTTAGAAGACTGTGAATGCTTAACAGTGCTAGAAATGAACATGAATACTGCCATTTCGGCTGTTAATTTAATAATCCCTAACTGTCTGCCTCATCGGTTTCAGCAAGTCAACTTCTATAAGCATGAAGGTCATTGAATCATAGAAATTTATGGTGCAGAGAAAGGCCATTCAGCCCATAATATCAAAAACTCATGTGAACGAGGGCTGTCTATATACCTGTCATCTTAGACTGCAGTTTTGCTCCCACTTTTCATCAAGGGAACTAAACATCTAATTCCTGAGTTCCTGCTTCCCTGTTCTTGATCAGGAAATTTGGACTTTCAGCCACACCAAGCACTCATCTAAAAAAAACTTCAAACTGTGATTTTTCTTTTTAATTTATTCATGGTAGGGTGTTGGGAAATATTCTCTGCTATTTCTTCCATAACTAGAAAAATTCAGGAGCTCTCTCTACACCCACTGTGGCATAAAGTCAGAAGGTATCTTGTAGGGCTATCAGCAAGCCCATACAACAAACACAACTTGCATTTATGGAATACATTTAATAAATCTTGCATTTATCTCGCACATTTAACTTGACCAGATGTCCCAATATTGTTCTGGTGTGCTTAATCAAAGAAAATTGATACAAAGCAACCAAAGCGAATATTAACATGGGTGACCTTGTATTTGATCCAGGCCATAGGTTTTAAGCAGTGTCTTCAAGGAAGATGGAGAGACCAAGACTTTAATTTGGAGTTGCAGTGATTAAGGCCAAGGTAGCTGAAGGCAGAGCCAGCTGTGATTAAAATCAGAAATATACAAGAAGCCAGAACTGGAGAAGTGCAGAGTTCTCAGAGAATTAGAGAGTTGGAGGAGTTTACTGAGATCTGAATGGGTGAAGCCATTCAGTAAGGTGAAAATAAGGATTCACTTCCGAAATGGAGACATTGCATACTGGAGCCCAATGCACGTCAGTGAACACGGGGATGAGGTGACAACGAGAGGTGTCCCAATTCAGTATATTGGATGAACTCATGTTCCAGGACTACTCCCTGCAGTAGGCTCAATGGGAAGAAAACTGGAATAGATCCACTAGATATAAGAAGCAGCGTATTGAAACCCAGAAGCCTAATTTCATTGCTTTATGGCCATCAGTTCAGAAGAAAGAAAGAAGAAATAAAGACCCCTAATATCTTGAGATGGAGCTGCCCACCCCCAGTCTGAATTTTCACTGCCTGTCTGACGCAGCTGTGCTTGTTTTATCATCCATGTTGGCTCTCACTTCTGTTGTGTCAATGGGTTTGTGCCCTGAGGGTTGGGACAAGATCCCTGTATGACCACAATGGTAGATGGAGATTCTAACCAACTGGCAACTCTATTCTTTCTTGAAAATTATCATTACACTCACTTCTTAAAATAACTGAAGGTGACACTCCAGCACTAATTATAACCTTACCAACTAGGTACAAAACTAATGGATATAGATTTACACTTTTCCCAGTCTTACTTGCCATTGAAGTCTGTAGGATGCCAAATTGGTTGAAGTATGAACGTGATCAGTCAGCTTAAACAAGTCAGCTTCCTGCTCATCAGGATTGATTAAAACCTCTCTCTCCTCTACTGGTGATGCGCTCTTTGGAAAATGTATTGCATTAAAAATATGACTACTCTTCAGAAGTATTTAATGTATTGTAACTTGTTCTAGGACACTCCAAGGTGAAGGCCAATGTATCAGTGTGACTCTTTTCTTCATTTAAAGGATTTTCCAGTTATTATAGATGAGTTACAGAATTATAATCTTTAAAAGGAATATTAGATATACATAAAAGAAAGATGCAAGAAGTCATTCAGCAAAATTAACCCTTTTTCTCGAAAGGGAAAGAAAATATAGCACATCTTGATCAATGAGGTTGGGAAAATGATTATTTGGATCATGGAATGCTTTGCCACAGAGAATGTGTGAGGCTGAAACCAGTATTGTAAAGAAAAAATGGATGAACATTGTGGCAGAAGAAATTTATTGGCAGGGATTGTTTTTAAACTGTTTAACAAAGAGGCAGTATTACAATATAAAAGGAATCATTTTATCCCCGATTCTATTAAATGTATTTCTGAGTTGAAGACATGAATGTTAATACCATTGTTGTGGTTGCCTCATAATTTTTTGCACCCTTAACATTGACTTCAAAGGAGAGTGAAATTGGTTAGAATGTAAATCAGGGGGATTATCAATTAGAAACACTCAAAAAATTTGCCTGACATGTTCATGCCACCAGTTCAAGAACACCTTATGCTCATGAATAATTTGTTTCTGGGTCTCCTGGTCATTCTCATCTGATGAGTCTTTGTATTTTCTGGTAGAGAAGCCAAATGTTTCTTCACAGATACTAATCATGGTGGGCTCCAAAACAGACCAGGCACTGTGGATACAGTGCAGTTCCTGTGGAGGAACTGCCCACACCTGTTGGTTAGGGTCTTCAGGTTATCTGTGAGGCACTGACTGAATAGGGTTTTCTTCGTGGGTCTTTTAAATCTCCATATTGATTTCCTTGTGGCAGTGTTTCAGCTACCATCACCATTTGGAGGCCAGGTTGATGTAAATGACAGAACAGATTAGACAGTGGTTGGTCCAGTTGTTATTCAACAGAAGGTTTTGACAACTAAGCTCCCTTCTCAGGGGCTGATGGATTCGCTGTGAATTTTCAACATTGATTTTCAGTTTCTATCTCCACTGATTTTCTTTAATAACCACCATGATATCAGTGATAACATGAATTAAACAAATACAAGAATATAGAAAATAAAATAAATTCTGATATTTGAGGTTTTTGCTGCACAGAATGAAAGATGAACATTTGTGTTGATGTAGGCAAGGTTGATTTTAAATTCATGGTGTGAAAGTTAGCCAGGGATTCAACAGCCTTGTATTAGTTGTTCTTTTTCAATAACATCACTGAAGCTTACCAAAGGCAATTCAGTAATCAAGTCAGAATGTCAAACCATATTTGATGGACAGTCACACTGAAATGCTGAGGAATACATATTTTTTTTACAAATCTATCTTTCCAATAGCGCAAATGAAAGAACAAGTTATATTTACTTTTAGTATCTCAGCAATAACTCTATTCAATTTCCCATCTTGCTCTCTCATACAAATATTCCTTTCAAGGCAATTGACTTCAGTTTGTCTCAATGTTTTTGTCACATGGAATCAACTTCCTTTCCTTTTGATGTTGTAATTTTTCATCTCTACATTTAGTGATTTATTATAAAAACCCTGCTATTCCAGCTGCTGGGTTTCTTGACCTACATGCTATGGGCTTGCTTCTGAAACTTTATTTTGCTTTAAAATTGCTATAACAATGCTGAAATAACCTGAAGCCCTGTCACTGACACTGGTTCTTCCCATGTCCCCAATTCTAAAAGAAATTCTCAGTAGAGCGAAGCTTTGATTTTGTTTCAGATTCAATCCAGAGTAATTGAGTTATTTCTAAACCCAGCCCCTTTTGACATTAGCACATCCGGTAAATATGGCAACCAGTAACTAGGCTTCAGGTTACTGGAGCATTGTTGTAACAATCTCAAACCAAAATAAATCTTAGAACAGTCAAGCATATGTTGATCAAAAAACTCAACTTCCACAGGTTGTCTTCATCTATTTTAGTGTTTTGATTGTGACTTTAGTTAAAGTTCTGCTCAACTGACAAATTCCAACCGATCACATTATTTTTACTTTGTTTAAGGGCAAACGATTTGGCAAAAATATTCAGCAGGTTGAGGATTTACCGCCTAACTCATCTGAATAGTGTAATTGCACTATTTATTCGGTAAGTTTCATTCAGTAAGAGTTGTTTCTGATATTGTCTGTATCCTTGTAAATCCCCCAGTCTTAACTCCACTCCCTCAGAGACAGAGGACTGGGGAGAAAAAGGTAGGGATGCCTGAAGTAGAGAGGGGGAGCAAAGGAGACAGTGTGAGTTTTTTTGTCTGTCGTCAGTCTGTGTGTGTGTGTGTGTGTGTGTGTGTGTGTGTGTGTGTGTGTGTGTGTGTGTGTACATGTGTGTGTGTGGTTGCTGTGTGTGTACATGTCTGTCTGGTTGCAGTGTGTGTATGTGTGTGTGTGTGTGTGTACATGTGTGTGTGTGGTTGCAGTGTGTGTACATGTCTGTCTGGTTGCAGTGTGTGTTCACGTTTATGTGTGTGTGTGTGTGTGTGTGTGTGTGTGTGTGTGTACATGTGTGTGTGTGGTTGCAGTGTGTGTACATGTCTGTCTGGTTGCAGTGTGTGTTCACGTTTATGTGTGTGCTAACTCTGTACAGGGAGAAACTGGTTGCCAGTCATCTTAGACCTCCTTGCCATGGACCATGACCTCATTCTGTCAGGATCATATGTTAGCTGGTGTGCAACTTCCACCTCAGATTATAAAATAGTCATTCACAGAGCATATTCCTATCCTCAGGATGAAATTCAGAACCTGACACATCAAGACTCTTAACATTCTCAAACACAACAGAACTGAATATCACTCTGGTATTATAGCCCCAAAACTCAGATGTTTTGTCAATGAAATCACTGTCCTGCTGAGGACAAAGAGTGAACCAGATCAAAGGAGAAGATAATGAGCGCATCTTCTTCTGGAGGAGGAATGACACCTTCTGATTTTGCCAACAAAAATGTGCCTACTTAGTGTTTCAGTGACTCTCCATATAGGATAAGCAATATCTTATGATCCTCTGGTTCATTTTTGCACTGAACCAGCATATCGGTGATCAGCACATAAACCTGGATGCAACGGATGAGGTAAGAGTCTTAAACATTTCCTGGCTAGCATCCCAATGGGAAACAAATTGATCCTCCTTTGTGTCTTCAATATTAGAATCAGGAAAAATAGAATCCCTCAAAAGTTGTGATTGGTGAGGAGGAAGTAAAGAAACCTAACTCCAATGGAAAAAATGCTTAGAACACAGCCTTGTCATAACCAACAACCTGTTTCATCAAAAGACTTCACGGCAACACCCTTAATCTAAGCATTAGCATCTGCTAGATCAATCATTGTTCCAGTGAGGGATCACAAGGAAGTCCACATCACTTCCATCATGACAAGCGCCATTGACAGCTACAAGTCACAGCAGTTACTCCAGTAACTGCTATTCCAGGGTCAGATGATCTAACCTTTGGTGGTGAAGTACTTCTGATCGATGACGTCATCTACATCATAGACGACAAAAACATGGCTTTGGATCTCGGAGATGCCATAATCTTGAATAACTTCAAGAAAAGTTTTGTTTGATTTCATTAATTATAGAAGGTCTCCTGGTTGTCTGCTGCAGGAAAATTCAACTCCTCTCACTGGCAGAAGAGCTTCTCCTGAAGCTGCAATACCAATTCTGTCCATCAAAAAGTACAAAGGATATAATCTTTGCCACACGAGAACACCTAGGAAAATGTAGAGAGCAGCACCAACCATTATATATGGCCTTCTTCAACCTCTCAACAGCCTTCCATTCAGTCAACTGAGTGGGATTATGGAGAATTCATAAAAACAATTAATTATCATTTTATATTTGCAAGTCGCAATTCAAAGCAACAGGGCCAACGCAGTCTCAATACCAATGCAAACAGGGGCAAGGCTGTGACATTGCCACTAGTTTTGATGAGAGATCATCAGCCTGAAACTTTAGTTCTGTTTCTCACTGTCCAGATGCTGCCTGGCCTGCTGAATATTTCTAGCATTTTCTTTTTTTTTTATGTCTAGCATCTGCGATATTTTAAATTTGAGCTTTTGGTCATGCTAAACTCCTTGAGCCATATTGTCCACATGCTTGATACCACACTCCTGAAACAAGAGCACTGGTCTGAGTTCCATTACAGAAGGAAATATCCAAGAAGGCAGAGAAAGTGGTTCAAGGGTATTTTCAAAATCTGCTTGAAAACAGCGCCACTGATTCATGAGAACCCTCTCATGGTCTGCATCTGCTCAAAATGAGGAGTGTCCTGGACATCAATAAGCATCCTGAGTGTCCAGAATGGGTGCACACAGGCACCATGCACAAACAGTGGAAGTAGAGCACACATCTCAAACTACCCACCCCTCCACCTCTCAAGCATCATCTGCCCCACCTGTGTATCCCTCATCATGCACATCAGCTACCTCATAATGCACAGAAATGGAGAAGAAGTAAATCATCTGAAATCCCAAGAAGAAGAGAAACAAAGCGTAATAAGAACCTCGTGATTACCTGAATGAACTGCGAATCAGGATTCATTTGACGAGCAGGACTATTTATTGATTAAAACAAGGAAATTCATCAAGAGTAAATTACAACAGAAAGAAATCTAAAATAGTGAAGAAATCAGTCCAGTAAATATGATCGCTCTGCAATTTAAGTCTACCATCATATGAAAATGGAACACATTTGTCTCAATGTGTCTGATGCATTTTCTTAAAAAAATGATCTCAGATGTATTACTTGCATTGAACGGGGCCCATTGCCAATCAAAGTAAGTGAATTTGTGGATACATCCATTCCAGCCACTCTTTGAGATGTAGTCTGGGTTAATAATGTTCTACTATAGAATTTTCATGTTAAATAGCAGAGCAAAAGAACTCTGCAATAAGCTGTTGCTTAGCCTTAGTCTTTAATCATTTTCCAAACACTTTTTAATATATACCATAAAGTAGAATCATGCAGACATTACATTATTTTTAAATTTTTTTTTAGTTCTATAATATCAAGACCGTCCATCTCTTGGGGAGTCTCCTCCCTGCCCACATGACTGTTCTTCAGGTCTAATTATGTTTAAAGGAGATTTCTTAAGATCGTCCCTTTTCTCATGGTGTCATCAGTCTATCGAAGACACAGCAGCCTTTAATCACCATAGAAAGTGAAGTAATAAATGATTTCATTATCTAGTAAACCTGGAATGACCTTACTAGCAGTGTCTTTTTCTTTCAGTAGCTGCATTTCATATTTTTCTACCTGCACTAATTACTGTCTTGACTTTGGCGTGTAGGTTACTTACACAGATGCAAATGTGCTTAATAATCCAAGGTGGTTGTCTTGGAAGCAAAATGTGATCACAAACTGCAATGAACCAATTTGAGCAATGCACTCACTCTCTAACCGCATGTTTTTGAAGGTTAATATTTGTCTCAATTTCTTTTGATAAATCAACTTTGTAGCAGCCAAGATGAAGTTCTTTGAAGGCTACCATTCTAAAGTAGGAAGCCAATTTGCAAGCAGCAAGCATCCACAAACAACAGTGCAATAACAACCAGGTAAGCTGATTTTAATGATGCTGTCTGAGGAATAAATATTGACCAAGAAATAGAAGAGAATTATTCTACATTGCTTTGAAGCAGTGATTTTTATATTTACCTGAGAGGGCAGGTGGGACCAGTCCAATGGCCAGTCCAAAACAAGGCCCTCTTTCAGGGCAGCACTCATCAGCATTGCCTGATGTGAAACTTAAACCCACAACTTTTGAACTGCAAATAGACTGGAAATGCAACTGACACTTCTGCTGCATACCTGATTCTCTGCAAAGTAAACAACACCAATGCCGTTTCACTTGTAAAGTGGACCATTTATAGAGCTATTAAATCGTTAATTTTAGTAGATTGTAGTAAGGATTCTCCTCTTTATCTTGAAGAGTTAAATTCCCCAGGACTTTCAGCAAAAAATACTGAATGTGTTGCTTACAGTTAAGGACCACCTACAGGGATAAACATTAAGTTTTTAATAGGCTTATTTTTATCTCTGTGCCTCATTTCCTCTCCATCTGGATATTGTCCTTAAAGTTTTGAAGTGATTTTTTTAACGTAATTAGATTTTTTTTAAAATAAGCATTTCCCGAATGAATTGAATATTGAATTATATGTGGCTAAGAGGGAGCTACAAGGTAGTAATTCAATTGAGTTGTGCTGCGCATCAGCAGAAACCGAGGATTAAATTATAAATATATTATACTTGTTTTTAAATTCACTTGACTGATTCAGTATTCAGTACTGGATATGGGGCAACAGACTGTCTAATAAAAGCTTATTTATTTTATGTTGCCTTGCATTATAAATTATTGACCAATATGAGGAATTATGACTGAAACAGAACTGAAAGTAAAAACTAAAGATAGACATGGTTCTGTGGCAGGCACTAAGCGATAACATATGCAGCCACACAACCCCGATCCTGTGAAGCAAGGTGGGTTTGAATTTTAATCCAGTCACTTTCATTTGTCCTGTTGCAATTGCTGAAAAACACTTGTAGCAAAGGAACGAAGTATCAGCAAGTAAGTAAGACTGGAGTGTCAGCACTGCCTCTTAGCTAGATGGGTCAAGTTTCTCTCCATTAACTTGAGCACAAATTTCTAAGCTGATGTCCAAATAGAGGACTCTTACCCAGTTGGGAGTATCATATTCTAGATAGGATATGAAACCCAAGCCCTGTCTGCCTTCTCGGATGGATGTGAAATGATTGATAAATATTGGCAAGAAGACCACAGATAAACCCCCAAAATAGTGCTGGGGATCTTTCACATCTGCCTAAGAGGTGTACAGGGCTTGGGTTTAATACCTTATAGTCATTATTTTGCTGTTTATGGGAGACTGTTGGATGTAAATTGGATGCCTTATTTCTTGGAAGAATGAGTGCAATACAAAAGTAGTTGTAAAGCACTTTGGGATGATATGAAAGGTTTTAGTACGTGAAACATTTTAGCAAGTCCTTTACCATCATGTTAGAGATGTACTTAGAAACCTGTGTTCTTTAACAGAAGAATGGATGAGAGATTTATTTTAATGGAATCCTTCCCTGCAATTGAGTGCTAAACTGCATTTGAACTAAAATTACTTCAGAAAAGGAACTCAATTAGAAAGTAATGAGATATTTATCAATCTGCTTATGTCAGAAGTGATGTTCTGAATAATAGAGGCAGGTATATTGTCATTCAACCTATTCCTGCAAAAGGCTACCACATAATCAGAAAGAATTATCATAGTCACCCATGGGTTAAATTAGAAAAATTAATTTACTTTTAAAGTAATATTTTGAGATGGTATTATTCTCCATTTAATAATATTTATCTGTTTATTAATTATTTACCTGACAGCACTGCAAACATCTATAAGCATGCTGCATGATATTCAACTGAAAAGAGCAAGTCATAACAGATGAAATATGCAATGTATAAATAGAAAACTGACTGCAGGTTAGGGACCAACCAGAGAACACAATACAGAGGAGATAAAAATTGAATGTTCCTCTTATGGGGCAGTGCTTTGATTCAATTTTCTCTAGTGCCAACTATGCTCTTGATGGGTAATGTACTGGTATGAAAGCAACCAGCTCCATAATAGCATTTGCGTGAGTAGACAGCTCTTATTTTAAAACATTTATTTTGTGAATATAATTTCCAATTATCCTTGCTGACTGGGAACAGGCTGAAAGAATGATGACCAGTTTAGTTCACCACCTCAGCATTCCTGGCCAGTCGTCCACAGACCTAACCTGGCCGTAAGTGTACAACCTTGGCTGGTTTCCAGTCCTCTTCCGACGTAGGCCACTGTCCTTGGATCAGTGCTCCACTTGACATCACAACCAATACAGAAAATTTGGCAGCTGGGGGGCAGCCAGATTGCAAATGTCAACTGAGATTAGGATTGAAACCTAAGTGATTATAACCAGAAACTGCTGGAAGCACTCATCAATTTGAAATATTACTGCTACCTTCCTCTCTTCACAGATGCTTCCAAGCTCCTTAGTGGTCCTTGTGTTTTCTGTATTCTATTTCAGACTTCCAGTAGATGCAATAATTTGCTTCCTGGCTTACTTGATTCTCTTTTACTTAGACAGTGTCTCTGAATTTAATCCGATTTATGTCTACTCCAGTTCTGTGGGTTCTGAGCTGGCTGATGAGGCCAATGTTCGACCTGCAGACTCTGTCATGGGTCGGGGAAGTGGTGTTTGATGGGAGAGGTGTGTGAGGAGCATGGAAGATAGTCAGGCACTCCCACCAGTCCATCATACAATATACTCCTAGTGCATTGTAATCGGCTGGAATCATAGAAACGCCCAGCATGGAAACAGGCCATTTCAGCTCATGTCGTCCATGATGACTGCAATGCCTAACTACACTATTCCTATTAGCCCATATTAGGCCTGTATCCATCTACACCTTTCCTATCCAAGTACCTGCCCAAATGCCTTTCAAGCACAGTAATTGTATCTACCTCAACTATAGCACTCTATTCCAAGCAACATCCCGGTGAATCTCTTTTCAGGATTACACCTTTAAATAAGATAAGAGATAAGATATCTTCATTAGTCACATGTACATGGAGAATGTGGGAGGAAACTGGAGCAGCTGGAGGAAACCCACGCTGTCAAGGGGAGAATGTACAAACTCCTTACACACAACAGCCGGAATTGAACCCAGGTCGCTGGCACTGTAATAGCATTACACTAACCGCTACATTACCGTGCCTGCCCATCAATTAATTAATTAATTAATTAGTCCACTTACTTGAGGAAACATTATTATTTCTGGGAGTTATTGAGCTCACTGAACTATTTTCAAAATCTAAGTCAACTGTAGATACCTAAAAACTGGAGACAGATCATTTCTCGTACAAAGGCTCTGTATACTGTTGCATTGTAAATTCCCAGCTCTTTACATGGATTACTGATAGGGAGGCACTATCTTCATTCTCAGATTGAAGCTTCAAACTAGAATACATAATGAATTGGATAAGAATGGTTATCAATACCAAAGAAAGCCATCAGAATGGAAAATGAGAGGGAAATTCAGGTAGTAAGGTTGTTTGAGAAACATACATTTCAAAATGGATAATGACATTGAAAGTGAGTGGGCAGGACAAGGGAGGGGTGGGGGCTGGGTGTGATTTATATCTTTTTAATTAATTGTGGAGGCGTTTTGAAATTAGAGCAAGTCTGTATTTCTGATATTTCTTGAAAAACCTGGGGCTGGATTGTATCTTCGAAAAAGACCAATGATCTCATGGTGTTGAAATACGAATGAAGTACTGTTCAAGTTACTTTTCAAAGCTTGCATGTAACCAATTGGTCAAAGACTTCATTTTATATGAAACTGGTCTTCTACACTTTGAAGCACTAATACAAACATGAAGTTCTGCAAAACAATGCAAAAGCACTGCATGAAGTAGCAATGGTACTGGAGGAACATATACATAGGAACATCAGGAGTACCATTCAGCTCCTGGAGACTGTCTGCTCCTCAGTGAGATTATAACCTGTCCCTATCTTAACTTCATCCACTTGTTTTTATTCTATTTCTCTTAATACCTTTCTGCATCAAAAAATATTGCTCTCAAGTTATGGGGCAAGGAAGCATAATGGTTAAGTTACTGGTATATTAGCCAATGTTCTGGACCATTGATCTGGAATTATGAGCACAGTGTAACTATTTTTTTGATGACATACAGAATGTTTCGTGTGTTCATGTATTTTATAGAGAGATGATGCTTTCTGCTTCAAGATACAGAATGACAAAGCACACGTTTCAATAGCTGCATGCTTGGAGGCTCAAACTTGATTTTTAGTGTTTCACTATATTACCTCTTATTAGTACACTGTCATCTTACTGTTCAGAGAACCAGCTCCATAAATCACAAACTGAATGGCTTACTGGAATTATTAAATTGAAAAGCTTCTTTCCTGCACCAAAAGGCAAGAGTCTAACTGATAGTTCTCTTGGCAACAGATTGAGACCAATTGAAATCTACTTCTATGTACCAACAGAGTCATAATGGGCCAAATGTCCCCTTTTGGTGCTTTTTCATATTGTAAGTCCATTAAAAGCTTCCAGTTCAAGCTTTTTCAAAGGGAAGTCAGCTTAATGCTATAAGTTCCAAACTGAAGTAAGTTGTCTGATGGGAAATGATTTCAGATTCAGATTAGTTTATTGTCATATATGCCAGGGTGCAATGAAATTCCTTGCTCACTTGAGTAAGGAATGCATTTCAAGTACACTCATCAGCTCCTCCATTGGAAACATGGAATAGTTAAATTGCATCACTCCTAGAAATGAACATGGGATCGCAATATATGATTAACTTGTGCATTTTGCTTCTGATGTAGGCAGCACACCAAGTTCATGCTGCCAATTTATTTACATAATTAGCGTTCTATGGCCTACCACCCCAGCAGGTAGTTTTTAAACATTTGGGTTGGTATCAATGGCAATTATCTACCTGCTCAGAACTTTTATCAGTGTGGACAATTCTGGCACAGCAGGGAGGGTAAGACAAAGATTTTGATACCATTCTACTCAAATCAGCAGTGGTTTGTTTGAACTCTCTTCTTGGTACATACTTACTGTCTTCAACATTGCAAACAGAATTTTCCTTCACAAAGGAACGCCAGGTTAGCTGCAGGTCACAAAATGGTTCTCTGCATCTGTTCTCTCACACACTAATAATCTCTCCAGTTCAAAGTCAATTAAGAATCCCTGCTGTTTACATCCCTGCCGTGACAGCAAGTTACGTTTATCAAACAGTTGTACTGGTCTCTGAAGTGCAGTGATAATAGGGACCATTTAAGTGACATTGGTTGTCATTGATTTAAGCACATTGTACTTTAACATTCAATTGCCTCGAAATTGGATCCATTTACACATGCACTTCATTTGCAAATCAGCCAAAGAAGTAGTTTTCCACAGGATAGATTGTGCTAGTGATTATTTTCAGGTCAATTTGTGCCCATTGGGGAACTGACCTGGCCATTTTTACCCAGAACAAGTCACATTGCTAATTGTGTCATCAATTTTGCACTGGCCATTTCGATGATTACCATACCAAAATGGTGCATGAACATATAACCTATGACCTTCATTTATTAGTCACAAATAAAACAGGAGCAAACCCTGCAGCAGAAATGCAATGAGATGAGAGGTAATGGGTCTCCAGTGACATGGATGCTTCACTCACAACCTTAGCAGACTAATTTTTCATTGCTTAATTCAAATGTGAACTCAGGTTTCTTTTAAGAAAGCATTTTTAAAAACCACAAAAATGTTTATATTTATCACCGCATTTAGGTGCTATCTACCTGCTTTTCAACATTCAGGGACAATTCAGTGTTAACATTTGATTTGTATCCATGTTTTTTTATTTGAAATCCAAACACACATGAAGCAGAGCACCTTGCAATCCAACCTTCATTCTTACATTTATTCCACTTACACCTTGGAAGAAATGGAACATTTAAGGTGCTTCACAAGTAGAGATGTCTTCAATGAAATGGAATGGGGAGGAGTGAAGGAAATTGTTGGTTAATCAAAGATTTAAAGAGATCATGGAAAGTTTTGAGGCAGCAAATGGCAAAATATTGTATTTTACTAGTTTACAAATTGGTGTTATATGGCTCTAATTAACACCAGGAGAATGCAGGGGGAAGTTAGGAACAAGAGTTGAGGAAATAGGCTGCATGGCCAATGTAGTATGCAAGTTGTGGCTACACATTTTGAAATGGAATTCACACTACATGGCAAACTGTATATTCCATTGGTGATACATCATTCCTGGACACTTGAAGTAAGAGAATTAAGTAACTAGTGACATCAACATTCATGCTAATTTGATGCCAGCCCATCATATTGGGTTGTGACAAGACAACTTAAAATTGATAGAATTATTATGGGCATGGAAGGAGGCTTCCTTGTAGGCCAATCCACACAGTGCCATGCCCCAAATCTTTCAATGTAACCCCACAAATATTTTCCTCTTGCCAATCCAATTTAACCTATTTCTTTTTAAAAGTCCTGTGTGCTTATGGTTCCACTACAGTGAATTCCAGATCATAACCAATCTCTGCATAAAAATATGTCCAATCCAAAATAAGAGAGAGGTCAACCCTTTCCCCTTGAGATTCAATAACATTACCACTGGTAAAACCCCAAACATCAACATCCTGGAATTTACAGTTGTCCAAAAATATACCTGACACGTAATTACTGTGACCACAAGAGTACATTAGATCTAGCTATCTCATGGAAAGTGACACATCTCCTAACTCCTCAAAGTCTTTCCATCATCTGCAAGCCATAAGTCGTGTGATAGAGTGTACACTGTCTGCATGGATGTGTGCAGCAACAATATTCAGCCCACTTGATTGGAATCAGTCTACCACAGCACCACCATTGCTGCAATCTACGCCATCAACAAAACTTAAGCTAATCACTAAGTTGTCTTCAAAAGCACCTGCCAAACTTGTGGCCTCTACCACAAGAAGGAGGGCAGCAGGAGAACCACTACCTTCAGTTTCCCATACAAGGTACCCATCATCCTAGCCTGGAAATATATCACTGTTTCTCCAATATTTCTGGATAAATTTCCACCAATTGCACCGCCAGATATGATCATTAAATGCTGGCTGCCAGCAAAGTCCCCATCTCATAAATGAATAAAAAATCATGGGGAGTTTAAAAAATATCAACAGAGATAATTTTGGCTGAACACAACTTGAATATTCCAGCAGTCATTATGCAGGCATATTTAATCATTTCACAAATTCTGACAAAGGATCTTTGAACTGAAACATTAGCTCTTTTTCTATTTCCAAGGTTGCTGCCTGACCTAGTGAGTGCTTCCAACATTTTGTGGTTTTATTTCAGATTTCCAGCATCTGCAGTTTTTTTTTTGATTTCTGCAAATAGTCGTTGACAAGTTACTGAACTCAAACATGGCCTTTGCCAGCCATTTGTCATTCTAACACAAATAGATAATTGGCTAATTGAAACTTAGGCTTGGTCTGGCACCAAGACTTGCTGCCTGTGTCCACTATCTATCTGCACTTACCTGGGCTGGATATGGTGAACCGGAAGTTCTGTTTCCCCATACCTGAGAAGTGCTCATTGAGGTCTAGTGCGGCATAATCTTAGGGCCTGCCCTGGAACACCCAGGCAGGAAGCAAGACTGGGACTGGAGCCTTGTTTCCTGATCCTTGTTTTTGTAATTAAATTAACTAAAGTAAAACTGTAATTTAAATAACTGAGAATACCTTATTTGTCTTTTCCCACTTAAACTATAGGTCTTGGAATTCCAAGTTACCGGGATTTCTGGTTCCAGGTAGGATTAATCCTGCTGACCTACATTCACAAAGGACTGGGTTATTGAAGTATCATCAGCTGGGGCGGGGGGTAAGTCCTACAGAAATTTTCTGTAAATGATCAATACCATAATTACAATGGAGAATACCTTTACCAATCAGATACAATTGCTATGTATAAGAAACACTTAGACAGACACTTAAATAGACAAGGCAAAGAAGGATACAGGCCTAATGCGGGTAAATGGTATTTGTGTAGATGGGCAAAAAGGGTTGCATGGATTTCGAGGGCTGAAGGTCCATTTCTATGTTGTATGACTCTCGACTCTTTGTAAACCTGGGATTTACATACAGGTTGCCCCCGGGCCCATTTTTACAGACATCCATAAGTCGATTTTGTCCAGAGGTCAAAACACGCAAAAATTACTAAATATGGTAATCATACCTCCACAGCATTGTAGTGAATGGCATCAAAAGCACCCAAGATCGATAAGAAACGATTACTAAAAATGGGGCGAGAGAGAAAATTAATTCTGCCATTCGTAGGAATGAAGTATGTTGGCACATCGAACTTTTGAACAATGATATTATGAGAGCTCGTTTGTATGTTGGGGGCATCGGCAAGTCAGGCATTCTCATCCTGGAGACAGCCTGCATCTGGGAATGGCCAAATGATGGCTGTTCTCTTATGAGCTGTTGACAACAACTATCTCTACTCAGCCCGATATTTGGTATAGGTAAGGAAATTTATTCATGACCACTCTTGTTACATCGGCTTATTTTTGTTTCTTCCTTCACAATTTGACTTTCAGATTTTTATGTTCAAACACTGATGTAATCTCCCCAGAGAAACAAAAATTGTCAATTGAAAGGTATGACCTTGTGTCATTTTACTTTAGAAGAATCTGATATACTTCAATTGTTTGACATGATAGCCGAGGCATTATTTCAACAAGAAAACTATAAAAGATTACTTTGACATTCAGTTTTGGTCAGACTCCTTCATTTCACTGTCAAAGGGAATTAAGGCTGAGGTGCGTATATGTCAAATGCTGACTGTCAAGAGGGAGTTGTCTGAGTCATCTGTTAAAAACAATTCTCATTATTGTCTGCAAGTTGATGCCACTAGTCTTCTGTAAGTGATGTCTGCTGGCAAAATCGCTTTCTATTTGCTTGTAGCCTGTAACTAAAAGACTGTGAATTTTTGTTGCAAGCAACACTTGCAATTTTGATGAGAATTACAATAAGGTAATTAGTAAATGAATAATCAGGCAATGCTCATTGTGTGAGAAAATGTGCGTTAGTTCACTCAGAATTCGATGCACATACTCAGAACAATAACTTACTTTGGCTGGGTCATTAAATTCAGAAAACGCAGAACCTGTTGCAAAGTTTTCACTGCTTCGTGCTCCTTGCTTCATTAGAGAATGACTGATCTACAGCTTAACTTTATTTACCTGTTATTGTTCAATTTACCTTGGTGAGTTTACCTAACAAAAAAAATCACTCTCATTTGTGAAATTCAAATTGACCAATATTCACAATCGGGTGGAGAGAGTTGTTGATTTGGCCAGCAGAATTAGTTCTTCTGTTTGACCCATCTAATCCTTTGATGATCTTAAAGACCTAATTTCAACCATCCTTCATCATTTTAGACTGGCTGTAAAGTGCAGAGTTGCATCCTAAAGTTGTGAAAACCCCTATTCAAATGCAAGGTCTTTCCTTATTGGATCACTGATAGTCTACATGGCAAGTATAGCATGGTTCCCTTATATGATGAGATGGGCTCTTGACCTCACAATCTACCTTGTTGTGACCTTGCACCTTATTGTCTACCTGCACTGCACTTCCTCTGTAGCTGTGACACTTTACTCTATACTGTTATTGTTTTTACCTGTACTACCTCAGTGCACTCTGTACTAACTCAGTATAACTGCACTGTGTAATGAATTGACCTGTATGATCAGTATGCAAGACACGTTTTTCACTGTACCTCGGTACGAGTGACAATAATAAACCGATACCAATAATTTCAGGTGACACAAGTCTATTTACTGTAGTACCCTTTAAATTGAGGTGTCAGTTCCTCAGAATGTTAGATTACCCCCTAACTAAATTGGTCAGAACACATTGCTTCTCCCATTGTTTTGGAATGGAAGAAAGGGGAACAGTTAAAGAAGGTGAAATCTTATGTACTGTTTGGACTGGTCTTAGGGGAGTGGAGAACAGAAACCAATGTGGGTAAACAAGGTAAAAGAAACAAATAGAAATCTCATTGGAGAGAAGAGACACTATTTCCTCAGGCTGTTCTTGTTCTTGGATCATACGTTTTAACTTGACTCTTTTTTCACTCCTTGTCCACACCCTTCTCACCAACATCAATGATATTTCTTATACCACGTGCTATTCTACCAGTTTTCATTATCCTGGTCCTAACTGGTTCTTTCTCCCTATGGTCAGTTGAGCTGAATTGCCTGTTTCTTTGTTGTAAACTTTGAAACAATTGAATGGAACAATACATGAGAGCTATCATTATCTTCTTTTGGGAAAATAGAAGTAATATTAGGAATTAATTTGAATAAACAAATAAACTCTTTTGGAAAATAGTTCTGTTATAAATCATCGCCATTTTTTAAGATATAACCCAGTGTAGCCAATAGTATTACCTTTTTAACCTTCATAAGTTTAATATACCTCCATTCATTTTATGAATTCACAATATTAAGATTTGATCATTTCAAAACATATTGTATTGGAATCCTTAAAGCTCGTAGTTAAAGTGTTTGCTTTCATTGGAAATCACCTTAAGATGAAAGTAGTGTGAAACAGTTGGTGAGTAATCGTGCATGTTTGCAAATTTAAACAAGTGTGTTTGAATGTTTTGAAATAAACATTACATTACCCTATGGATCACTAACAATCAGTAATTTAACTGGATGAGCCACAAAAAGAGAAGCAGAAATACTAGAAATATTCAGCAAATTGGACATTTCGGGCCAATGACTTTTCATCTGGATGGCTACAAGAGCAGACTAAAGGCTGGGGATCCTGCAGAAAGTGACTCATCTCCTGACTTCCCAAAGTCTTTCAATGATCCATCAGGGACAAGTCAGGAATGCTTTGGAATACTCAACACTTGCATGATGTTTGTATCTGCATAGTAGACAAGAAGTTTGATGCTAACCAGGGCAAAGCAGCTCATTTGACAGGCACCCAACCCACCATCTTCAAAATTCCCTCCCACCATCACCAGCTCACCATGGCTGTAGTGTGCAAAGTGTACTGGAGCAACTCACCACTGCTCCTTCATCAGCACTGTTGAAACAAATAAGCCCTATGGCTCAGATGGGCAAAGACAGCAAGTGAATGGAAGCAATAACATTGCACATTCCTTTCCAAGCCACAAATCATCCTGATTTGGAAATATCTTGTCCTTCCTTCATCGTTGTTGGGTAAAAATCCTGCAATACCCTTTCAAATAGCGCTGTAGGTGTACTCTCAGCAAACATACTGCTGTGGCTCAAGAAGGCATGTCACCACTACCTTCTCAAGGGAAGTTAAACATTACATGCTAAGCTTTTCAAAAGAAAATGCCCCCATGATAATATAAGTGTACAATTCTGAATCCTAGCAAACTGAATGTCTGCAAACATTTACAAATCCAAACATCATCTCTTTGAGTTCAGAGAGAGTGTGAAAGTAAGAAAGACAGAAGGACAAGAGAGGAAAAATTGAACAAGCATTTGTATAGCACTTTTCATGATCTTAGGTTTAAGCACGTTGTAGCCCTTTGATATCCAACCATTGTAATGATGTAGGAAAACAGACTATATTGTTGGAAAAAGAATGCAACGCAAGTAAACGTTTGTTAATGATAATGTTCCAGTATCAGTTATCCATTACATTTTCTCCACCATAATCATTTTAAATAAGATAAGATACAGTAAGATAAGACATAGGAATGTTTGAATTGACACATGATCTATAAATGCAGGATATATTTCATTCATTGTGGCACAAAGGAAGTGTGCATAAGCACCAGACTCACAAATACAGTACATAATACCAAGGAGAGCAAACCTAATCTGTTTAGGGTCACCAGCATCCTTAAAATCAGCCTCAAACTGGCTGACCAAATTTAAACTGCAAACAATGTTCAAGTAGTTGACGTTCAGATTTATTCAACTGCACTAAAACCAAATTAATTTGCCTTAATTAGCGGGGAAATGGCAGGAAATTCCAGAAATAATCCAAAAGAAGCAATGAATGCCACAATAAATAGGAAATGATTATTCATTTGCATAACATTTAAATAATAAATGCAGGTGTGATCAATGATTAATGAATTAGTGTATGTACATAACTGTCGAATCATTAGTTGCTGATTAATTTTGTCTTTAGCAGCTTGAGTTGGTTTGAGCTAAAACTCATGATGCCTGCAGGGATGACTTGTAAAACAAGTTCAACAGCATGCAATTCTAACGGAGGTATTGTACGATCTTACATAACATCTATTTGTCATCATTACCAGCCTATAGATAGTCCATATTTTGGCCTCCTTGGCTTGTAAGAACCTCCTGCAGAGTGTCAGTTGCAGAATGGAAGTGAGATTCAGATGCTTGAATTAATGAAGTCAATTTGTCATCCATAAAGACACTTTCCCAAGTATATCTGTCCCATTTGACCTACATAGATACTATATTGAAAAGGAAGGACACTGTAAGATGTCACGATGTAATCCATTGCCATCACAGTCCATTAAAATGAATTGAATTTTATTCCCACAACCCTTTTTTTAAAGAAAGTCACATCTATATGCTTTTAAAATTCATGAGAAACAGATTTTGGAACTTTACCTCATTTTCAGCAGCGTACTTCCAACTTTGTTTCTGGTATGTTTAGAAAGCAAGACTGAGCTGTAGATCATGGGAACAGGCCCTTTGGCCCACCAGCTCCACAGCAACCATCAGGCATCCATTTAAGCTAATCCTACATAAAACTTATTTTATTCTCCCCTCATTCCGATCAATTCCATGCAGATTCTACGACTTGCTTACATTCTGGTGGCAATTTGCAGAGACCAATTAACCTACCACCTTGCTGTCTTTAGGATGTGGGAAGAAACTGCAGCACCCAAAGGAAACCCGTGCAGTCACAGGGAGAACATGCAAACTCCGCACAGACAGCATCAGAGGTCAGGATTGAACCCAGGTTGCTGGAACTCTGAGTCAGCAGCTCTACTAGCTACACCTCCGTGCCTCCCCACAGGAGATTCATTTTTCCTGACAAAAAGGTGCCTTAAAAATCAAACATTTGGACTTATTTAATGCGGAGCAAGCAACTCAGGTTTATTTAGGAAGAAGTGGGTCACCTGGAGTATTGTCGAAATCTTTGTTTATAAAATGATTAGTCTATATTCAGGCTGTCACATTCAGCTGTACTATGTTTTGTCAGCCACTGGCTAAGCTGATAGACAGAATTGATGGCAGTGTTAAGTCAAAGATTTTCAAACTTCTCTCTGAGAGATGTTATGCAAACATAAGCACAATCCCAGTGAACAAAGAGAAGCTCCTAGGGGTCATCTGAAATAACTTCATAAAGGTAGTTAGAAATTCAACTCTAGTCTTCACAACAAAACACATGCAAGAGTGTTGCAAGACAGATACATTCTCTTCTTCACTTTCATTTTCAATGGAATTGGACATGTATAACACTTGAAGTCTAGCCTGTCATTCAACGAGATTTGTGCTCTAAAGGTCTCCAAAGATCTAGAAATATGAGTTTGAATTCCACCATGGCAGCTGGGGAATTGAAATTCAAGAAAAAGCTGGAAATCCAAAACATGTTAGGCTCTGCAATGTTAGTCATGAAACGATTGCAATCTCGACAAACAACATTTAGGTCGCTGATGTCATTCAGGGTAGGAAATCTATTGTCCTTATCTAGTCTGGCCTATGTGTGTCTTCAGACCCACCAGTGGTTGATTTTGTAGTTCAGGGGCAATTAAGGGTGGATAATAAATGCCAACATTAATAATAACTTCAATTTTATTAATGTTAGCTTTAACAACTGAAGAATTTTAACAAATTCCTTCTGGAAGTCCTCACAAATAATTTTTATAGTTATTCCCCTGTCCCTTACTTTAAAAAGAGCAATCCATTTACCAGGATTGACTCACACTTTACAAATGCAGGATAGCTCCCGCTAGTTAGCTGGAAGTGATCAAAGTATACATCCATTCCATCCTTAGTCATAAACTCCGGTAATTTCCTGACAAAAATTGGGCAGGCACATCACATTTAAAACCTTTCAAGATATTTTGTTGAAGAGCCATGACCTGAAGAGTAATGGACCTGGTGCTAGATGGGATTAGGCTGCGTAGCTGTTTTTTGATTTGCACAAACATGATTGGCTGAATGGCCTCTTTCTGTCTCCTAATTTTACAATTACTCATTCTATAATTCTCTGCCCTTGATATTAAGTGCAGCGTCTAATTTTTCAGGATTGACCCACATTTTATAAATGCAGGACAGCTCTCGCTGCTTAGCTGAAAATGATCAAGGTATTCATTCATTTGTAAGTTGAATTCAACAGATCCCAAGGTGTGAAAGAAAAACAGAATGCCATAAGTGCTCAGTAGGTCAGGCAGCATCTGTGGAGAAGGAACCACAGTTAATGTTTCAGGTTGATGGTCTTTCATCAGAACAGACTTGTTCAGACGAAGGGTCATTTAACTGAAAAATTATTCTATCACTCTGTCTCCACAGATGCTGCCTCACCTGCTGAATATTTCAAGCACTTTCAGTTCTAAGTTTAGATTTCCAGCATCTGCAATTTTTGTTTCTTGGATCTCAGGGAATAATGTTTTCATTGTCTGGAGTTGTACCTTGTCCAAGGGAACACAGTTGTAGTTGTTGGAGGTCACCACCTCTGTCTCAGTACATTGCTGTCGGAGTTCTTCAGGGCAATATCCTCATTCCAGCTGTCTTCAGCTGCTTAGTCAATGACTTTCCCTCCATTATAAGGTTGGTTGCAGAGATGTTTTCTAATATTTGCACAGTGTTCAGCTCAATTTGTAACTCCCTAGATAAGGAAGTAGTCATGAATGCATAGAGCGAGATCTGAATAACCTCCACTCTAAGTACTTGTTAATATCTGCTCTGTAAGGTTTAAAAACCTCCCTTTGATTTGACTTTAGTTTTATTTATTTGTTTTTAAGGATGTGGGCATCACTGGCAAAGCTGTATTTTTTGCCCATTCCCAATTGCCCTTGAATAGAGTACATTGTTGGGCTATTTCAGAGGACATTTAAGAATCAAGCAATCCAACAAGTCAAATAAAGGCCAGACTGGCTAAGGATGTTAAATTTCCTCACCCAAAGAACATTACAGAACCATATAGGTTTTTGTTTCATTTTGACTAAGATCGGCAGTTTGCTTTTAAGTTCTGAATTAAAATTTATCTGCTGCCCTGATGGGATTTGCATTCAGTCTGTAGATTGCTAAATCCGTGGCATTACTACTGTTGTAACTCAATCTCTCCCTCATCACCATCAACATCTTAGGGATTACCATTGGTTATAAATTGATTACAGTGTTTAAATAGATGATAATATTTATCACCTATATAAACACTATATCTACAAAATCAGCATAGATGTTGAGCAACTCATCTTGTTAATTCCAAAGATATTTCTACAAACAAGAATTGTGATGAGCCACTTTCTCCTTGACTGAATGAGTACAGCTTGATCAACATTCAAACAGCCAACTTCTACCCAAGGTAAAGCAGTCAACTTGGTCAGAATCTTAAACAAGTCCTCGCTCGTCTCCAAGTGCAAAATGACAGCAGTGCTTGACATCCACAAGTAGTCTGACAGGAACTCGCCAAGGTTTCTTTGATAGCATAAGTGCGTGAGGGCTTCAATCTAGAAGGGCAAGGACAACAGTGACATGAAAAGACCTGCAAGTTGCCTTAACAAGAGTACGCCATTCAGCCTCTCATACTGCTCAGACATCTAATAAGCTCATGGTTGATCTTTTACCTCAGCACCACTTTCCTGCACCAACTCCATCCCCTTTAACTCACTCAGTGGTTGAGAACTTCAAGTTCCAAGGTGTAAACATAACCAATAGCTTGTCCTCGTCCTACCACGTAGACGCTATGGCCAAGAAAGCACTCCAGCACCCTACTTAATTTAGAAGGCTAAGGAAATTCTGCATGTTCCCATTGACCCTCACCAATTATTATAGATGCACCACAGAATGCACCCGATCCGGATGCATCACAAGATCACAAGATCACAAGATAAGGGAGCAGAAGCAGGCCATTCGGCCCATCGAGTCTGCTCCAAGGAAAAGGGAAAAAGAAATGGGGTGGGAAAAAAAGAGAGAGAAAAAAAAAAAAAAAAACTATTCTAATCCCATTTGCCAGCCTTATCCCCATATCCCTTGATACCCTGACTATTTAGATATCTGTCTATCTCCTCCTTGAACACCCCCACTGATCTGGCCTCCACTGCTGTGCGTGGCAAGGAGTTCCACAATTTCACCACCCTCTGGGTAAAGAAACTTCTCCTCATCTCTGTCTTGAAACTGTACCCTCTAATTCTAAGATTGTGCCCTCTGGTCCTGGACACGCCCACCAAGGGAAACAGCCTAGCCACATCTACTCTATCCTTACCTGTCAACATTTTAAATGTCGCTACGAGGTCCCCTCTCATCCTTCTGTACTCCAGCGAGTACAGTCCAAGAGCCGACAAACGCTCATCGTACTTAAGCCCTTTCATTCCTGGAATCATTCTCGTAAATCTCCTCTGAACCCTCTCCAACGTCAGCACATCCTTCCTAAGATGCGGGGCCCAAAACTGCGCACAGTATTCCAAATGAGGCCTCACTAGCGCCCCGTAGAGCCTCATCAACACTTCCTTACTTTTATACACTATACCTCTCGAGATGAATGCCAACATAGCATTCGCTTTCTTAACCACCGGATAAGGGAGAGGCGGTAGATGTTGTGTATTTAGACTTTCAAAAGGCCTTTGATAAGGTGCCTCACAAGAGACTGATTAATAAGATGAGAGGTCATGGAATTATGGGCAGGGTAGCAAAATGGGTGGAGAATTGGCTGGTTGGCAGGAAGCAAAGGGTGGAAATAAAAGGATCTCGTTCTGGTTGGTTACCGGTTACTAGTGGTGTGCCGCAAGGGTCGGTGTTGGGGCCTCTCCTTTTTACCTTGTACATCAATGATTTGGATGATGGAATAAATGGTTGTGTGGCTAAGTTTGCGGATGACACCAAGATAAGTGGAGGAGTAGGGAGCATAGAGGAAATAGAAAGAATGCAGAGGGACCTAGACAGTTTAGGAGAATGGGCAAGAAAATGGCAGATGAGATTCAATGTTGAGAAATGTGCAATGGCAACTGCTCTGCCCAAGACTGCAAGAAATTGCAGAGAGTTGTGGACACAGCTCAGTCCATTACGAAAGCAAGCCTCTCCTCCATGGACTCTGTCTACACTTCTCCCTGCCTCAGTTAAGCAGTCAACATAATCAAAGACCCCTCCCACCCTAGTCATTCTCTCTTCTCCCCCTTCCATCAAGCAGAAGATACAAAAGCTTGAAAACATGCACCACCAGACTCGACAGCTTCTGTACCACTGTTATAAGACCTTTGTACAATAAGGGTGGACTCTTGCCCTCACAATCTACCTCATCATAATCTTTGCACCTTGATGTCCACCTGCACTGCACTGCTTTTTTTCCTTTGATCTACCTTGATGTACTTACGTTTTGAAATTTTCTGTATGGATGGCATGCAAAACAAAGTTTTTCCATTGTATCTTAGTACATGTAGCAATAAACCAATGACCATCTACTGATAATATCTAAAAATCCATTGATCTCTGACTTGAACCTACATATTCCTCAGCTTTCTTGGGTAGAGAATTCCAATGATCCACTACCTTCTGGGTAAAGAAATGTTTTTACATCTCTGTCATGAACGGCTAACCTCTTATCTTAAGACTGCAGCTTGGTCTTGATGCCTTAGCCAGGAGAAACATTATTCTCTTGTCTACTCTGTCAAGTTTTATTAGAATTTTGCATGTTTCATTGAGATAGGCTCTGATTTTTCAAGTCTCTGGAGAGTATAGGTCCAATCTGTTTAATCTGTGCAGAAGCTGCCTTCCCAGGAATCAATTTGGTGAAACTTTACAGCGTTTCCTCTATCACATGCATAGCATTCCTTAAGGAGGGAGCCAAGACCCGTACACAGTGTTCCAGGTGCAGTATCACCAGGGCCCTATACAATTGGAACAAGATGTCTCTTGCACTCAAATTCTTTTACAATAAATGCCACCATAATATTTGCCTTCCTAATTGTTTGCTGAACCTTGGAATTCGCACAACATCCTGACTTGGCAATACACTGCCATTATTTCTTCATCTCTAAATCCTGGAAATCTCTGCTCAGCAGTACTGTGGAAGTATCTTCACTTCACAGGATGTCTGTATCTCCCGAACTAACAAAAAACAAATTGCGTGGTAGCTCATATCACATAGAACTGGGAATAATTCTCACTTTGTAGGCCTGGTTTTTCATCCTCCTTCTCAGACAGGAACTCAGGAGAAAATCTCAAGATGACTAGTACCTGCTGTCCCAGTCTGAGTCTGTGCTATTTGGTGGGATCTTTCCTGGGGCCACCCTGGTATCTACCAATAGACAACAGCGGATTCATTAGCCTGTTTGCATAGTGAATAATAATCAAACCTGGCCTGTTGGAGATGTAGGAGGTTCTACTACCAACCACCCTTACGTGGACCGACTGCTCTAGCAATGGTCATTGTGTTTCAAAAGTCTCGTGATAAATCATCTGCTGCTGGTCCCTCCGTTCTTGCTGAACACCCCATCCCAGCACCGTTGTCTTGTTTCCTGCTGGTGTAGAAAATCTTGCCATTCTGCTCCATTGGTGACCTGATGGATTTACTTTTCCATTGTCCCATTCCTGATCATGGTGCGCATTCTCCAAAGACTTCAATGGTAGAACCGCAAGTTACCACCACACTTAAAAAAATATCAGTTTCAGCAGCTCGAGCTGGTGAGTGACATTGCAGTCTCTACCCTCCAGCCCCGCTGAAACACTTTTGCCTGACCCCTGCGCAGACTGGGTATCAGGCAGACCTGAGCAGGATAGGACATATGCAAACATCTACAACTGACAATCAACTGCCCCCATGAAGCATGCCTTCTTTTTGCAGCTATTGGGTACTGGCTGGTTGCAGATGCAATTAAATATGCCCTTTATGGAGATATACTATCTTTTAATGACTTATAATTTCAGATAATCCATTTAATATGTGTCTGATTTAGGATTTATTGGTGAGACTCTAATGCTACTGGTGTGTTCAGTAAAACACTACAGTTTTCAAATATGGATAATCACTGGATTCACAGATGTTTATCTGGATTTCATATTAGCTTGTGGCTTTACAAAGGGCAAAATATGTACATTTATCACTGTGAGGAAATATAAATGTGGCTGAATTTTAAACAAAATAGTTTCAAACTACTGGAATATTGATCATTAATGCACATTTTATAGTTCTCATAAAATGCTTCATTTAAATTGTTTCTTTTAGAATTACATTTCCATTAATAATGTAGTAATCACTTTTGGATCCTTTTAAAGTCACGTATTAGTACACTTTAATGAATTGTCTCTTAACTCTTTATGTAGCTTCACTTATCCTCCAGCAATTTTGTGAAAGCATTCTTTTGCTAATGGCAGTTTATTAAACTCTTGAATTACAGCACACATAGTGCAGTAATTCCAAAGAAATTTGCAAGTTGTGAAGTCTATGTTAATCAACAAAATGATTTTGCATTTATGATGTAAGTAATGTATGTACCAGTGAAGGAAGGACAGGTGAGATAGGTGAATGCTTGCTGATATGCATCTTGTTACCTATTAACACCTGTTGAGTTATTGACCCAGAAATTACCTTATGCTGACTTGCAATCCCTGCTTTAGAGCAAATTAACTTGAGGCTAGGGTTGTGTACAGTCCCTAACTGGAGAGGATGCCCTGTATGTGCATGAAAAATTGTTTTCCCGCACAATATTAGTTTGGAATACTCTTCCTTCTGCATGATTTCCACAAAGTACCTAAGCTTATTGACTCTGGGATAGGGAGAGGTTTGGAATATGGACAGAGAGAATGGAATAGAAAAGAGAGGGGTGGAGAAAAAGCAAATACTATTACAGGGAGGAATCCTTCATGGGGAGGCGGAACAAGCTCTGCCCACAACATTTACACACCCTGATGAGAAGTCTGCCAAAGCCAGGGTTAACAATAGTGTACCTAAACAATAAGGGTCAGATTGTGGACAGAGCTGGTTGTGAGCAGGATTGTTTGACCTGGCTGGAATGGATACTGCCAGCACCTGAAAGTTCCCACTGGATGGGATTTTTCCTTGGAGAGAGTTCATTTAGGATTGGGCTTTGTATGTGTGATGCATACATATGCCTCGCTCTCAAGGATTTCTCCCAGTGGCTCATAGAAGTTTCCTCAAGAATCACTGCAAAGTAAGGTTCAATTTATTTTTTGGTTTATGATGGCTAGTTTGTTGCAAAACATCTCTCTGCACAAAGGAATAATTAAGCTTTACTTTGCCTGAATCTTAATTACACCTACTTAGCAATCAAAGAAGTTATTTGAAATGGTTCATGGATTTAATTAATCCATTCAGTCACTTAATTATTGGTTTAATTGGTGGCACTCTACTTTGGCTGTAAGGCTTAATGCCTGGAATTAATTGGAAGTACTAAGAAATGGTAATAATATCCAAAATATTTTCTTGTGGAGGAGCACACAAATATTAGGCACTTTTTTTCCCATTGACTTTTTTAATTACTTATTCATTTGTTTGGAAGAGGAATCAGCATTTATTGCTGATTCTTAATTTCCCCTTCAGAATATATTGGTAAGAGAACTCCTTGAACAGTTTTATTCCTTCTGGTGCTGTGAAGTACTGTTAAATAAGGAAGACCAGGATTTAGACCTAGTAATAGTGAAGGAATAGTGATGTATTTCCAAGTTATGATGGTGTGCAGTTTGGAAGGGAATCCTGCAGGTGGTGGTGTCCCCATGAACCTGCTGCCTTTGTCCTTCTTGGTGGTAGAGCCATGAGCAAGTAACGGCTCTGCATCTTGTGGATGGAGGGAATGTATGTTTAGTTTGGTGGATGGGTTACCAGTCAACTGGGATGCTTTGTCCCGGATGGTGCTGAATTTCTTGAATGCTTTTTGAACCATAGCCACCCAGGCATGCAGAGAATTCATTCATGTGGCTTCTGGATACATGAAAGGTTGAAGGATGTCAGGAGGTGGGACACTTTTTGCAGGATACTGGACTGATGACTTACTCTTGCAGCCACAGTATTTATGTGGCTGTCTGAGTTGAGTATTTGGTCAATGGTATCCTGTGGGATCTTAATAGTGGAGCATTTCAACAATAATCATACCATTCAATGTTATGGGTGGGTGGTTATAATCTTTCTTAGTCGGAGATAGCCACGATGCATCACAGTTCTGTGGTACAAACGTTATTTGCTGCTTATCTTTCTATGTCTGAATGTTGTCTAGGTCTTAATGCATGCAGGCATGGACTATACATTTGCTGCAGAGTTGCAAATGAAATTCTACATGGGGCAATCTGCAGCATACTTCCCCACTCCTGACGTTATGATGGAAGGAAGCAGCTGAAGCTGGTTGGGTCTCAGACACTCTACTGAAGAATTAATCCAGCCATGTCATAGAGCTGGGCGGATTGACTTCCAACAACCACAACTATTCAAATTATTTTCCCTGGACGGCCACTGTCTTCAGTTTTTCTAATGCTGCTCAACTGCACTATTAGTCAAATGCTGCTTTGATGTTTCTTTTCACTTCTGGGATTTAGCTCTTTGATCCTTCAGCTTTTTTTGGTTTTAATTAATAATTCAGGGGTCTGCACTAATATTCCCGAGAATGTCAAATGATACTGTTGTTTTGAGAATTTTAATTTAGATTAAAAAAAAATGTAAATTAAGAAGTCTGAATTAGTAAAATGGACATTGCATAAGATTACGATTTTTAAAAACCCAACCAGTGCATGAGTGGCTTCTGGAAAATAAACATTCTTCCATTATCCAGTCTGACCTAGTTCACACACCAGCATGTTAACTTTAATTTCTTTCTGACGATTCCCAGGAAGTCACTCCGTTGTATTAAATTGTTGACAGTGGTTTAAGGAGGAGGCTCAGTACTGCAACTCAGAAAATAACTTTTGGTACCATCAATGATATGGCACAGAAAAAGGGCCCAAATAGTCTGTTCTGGAATTTATGCTTCACTCAAGCCTTTGCCCATCTTTCCTCATCTAAATGTCGGTGTGACCTTCCATTCCCTTCTCCCTTGTGTGCTTGTCCAACCTTCCCTTAAATGTATTTGTACTCATTGCCTCAACTACTCCTGGCTGGTAGCGTGTTCTACATTCTCACTATTCTTTGCGTAAGGTTGTTTCTTCCAAATTCCCCATCGGATTTCTTGCTGATCTACTTGTGCTGCATCTCACAATTAGACATAATATCTCTGCATTCAATCTGTCAGAACTTTTAATAATCATAAAGATCTCAAATAAGGTCACTGCTCAGCCTTTGTTTCTCAAGAGAAGATGAACCCAGTCTGTTTGCCTTTTCCTGAAGTCATATTTTTCAATGTAGCTCACATTCCAAGAATAAAGAAAAAATCGTGTTTGGAAATAGTGTAATTCCAAATTCACTTAAAGAGTAATTGTATAAGTTAACACTCTGAATGTGGACCTGTGCTTGTAAAATGCAACACGAGGAAAATAGTACACTCACATCCAGCAATATCTGAAAGCTGTCTCCAAGCTCCACTTCCTACTTGGAGAGCTAGTTCACAAATTCAACCCTCTTATATTGCCTCTATCCTTAGAGATATCACTGTCCACATTTCTAAAATATTGCTTGCTATTTGATATTAAAAAATGCTTGCTTTGTCAGCTTTGTAAACCAATACTATTTCCTTTGGAGTACAAGTGAAATCCATTTGTAGTGATCAAAGGCAGTTTGCTGAAACCCATTTACATTTTTCTATGGTTTACACCGATTGGTTAATGTTGGAAATCTGGACCCAAAGCTGCTAATTCCAGGAAGAGAAAGCGATAAAATTTATACATCCTTAAGAAGCTGGTACTTTGAGCAGGGTGCTCCTCAGTCATTTAAATTATCAGGCAGAAGAGCGACGGATAAACAAAGAGTACAGAAAATGGCACTTACATTAAACTGTTAATTAACTTCTAGGTTATTTGCACTCAGATAGGACAAAGGTTCATAACTGTTCCATGCATGCTGGTTATCAGGCCCCAAACCATCATATTAAATGAAACATATTTATTTCTTTTCTCCTAAAGGTGAATGCCATTTATGCAGCTAAATTGGCGCCTATCAGAGGTCAGCGTCAACATTTCAAATGCACCCAAATGCTCTTAGAGCTTTAACAACAGCTTCCCAAGGTTCAGAAATATTTGGAAGAGAATTCAAAAGGGCAGAGATGTATGGGATGACCCTTTGAATGCCAGTGCAGAAGAAACAGGGAATGAAGAGTAACCTGGAGTCAAAGCAGACCTAAAAATCATTAACCATTGAAAATAGCAGGTTTGGGCTCCCACTCTGAGCCTTGGATGCTGAAGTTGTTTCATTATATTGGGATACTGCTGTGAGATAATTCTGACCTGCTGTGCATATCCCACAGCCCTGCTCTTTCCAACTTTTACACTGTTTTGTGTTCTTACCATCCAACTGCCCTCATTTCATGGCTTTTGTTCTCTCTCTCTCTCTCTCTCTCTCTCTCTCTCTTTCTCCCCCTCTCTCTCTAACTGCTCCCCTTCCCATTGATGGGATGATCTTTACAATTTATCATCATGGTTACCCTAGCCTCACTATCAGAGATGTTTCATTTCTCCTATCTGTCAATCCCTCACCCTCTGCAAAATAAAAGTGCTTTTCTCCATTCCCCTGTTCAGAGGAAGGTTCTGTGACATGAAACTTTACCTCTGTTTGTCTTTCCACAGATATCACTTGACCTGCTGAGTGTTTCTGGCATTTTCTGTTTTTTTTTAAATTTCAGATTTCCAATATTTTTGGCTTTCTTTTACTAAGATCTAATCCTTGTGGAAATGTTCCTCTGGCGATGTCACTCTCCATACCAATGCATCCAATGAGCCTTCCTGAACTAAGGATTCCCCTACACTGTGCTTGGCAGGGACCTGACTGCATCCATCCAACCTTTGCACTCTCTTCTTATCCTTTCCCTTCACTCTCAAGACTAAGAAAGGGCCTACTGCCTCACTCTCACATCCAGTGGGGCACTGTGCACAACTTCTAACGTGACCCCATCACCAAAATCATACCTCTTCCCCATCTTCCTGCAATTTAAAGAGACAAATCCCTCCTTTCGACCCCAGTACAAGGATCAATCATTCACAATACCCCATCTATTCTCAGCAGAAAGTGTTAAAGAAATAAATTTTATCTCCTTCCATCCTATCATCCAGGACCTCAAACTTTCCAGGCGAAATGGTGATTTACTTCTTTCTCTGTATTAATTATGTTGTATTCATGGTCTAGATGCAGCCTCATCCACAATGAAGAGTCCAAACACAGACTTGATGACACCACTATTCAGCCTGCAACACTGACTTTCTGGTCACTCACTCCTTTAATTATCTGCCCCATTCACACTCTCATTTCCCTGTCAGTTGCCTCTTGCACAGTTTCAATGAATCACAACATTTGGAGCCCTACCCTAAAATTGTTTGTCCCAGTATCACACGTATTGAAATTTGTGCATGCACCTTGCCCAAGGATGTGCAAGTTTAAGCATCACTAATCATACTGTTTATCATATTATCCCAGGAAATTGGCGAGAAATTTCAAAGGTTTCTTGTACCTTGTCTTGCGTAGCTTCACTAAATAGAGCTATCAGTCTGTTCTGAGGAATCTATGCGAAGACATTGAAATAGACTGGTTCTGAAAAGGAATGACCGAGTGTGTACGGAGAGGCAGGTCCCTCCAGTGGGAGAGGGTAGAATGAGGAGTCTGATCTCTGGACTGTCAATTTTGAATTGCAGAAGACTGTATTTTTGAGATTCTTTCCTCTGGAGGATTGTGGATGCCTAGTGGTCGAGTATATTCGAGTTTGAGTACATTCAAGGTCAAGATAGATAGCTTTTTGGACATTAATACAACAGCAGATATGGGAATTGCTTTGTAAAGTGGATTTTTTTTGCAGGGTTAGCCAGACTTTACTGAATGGCAAAATAGGCTGAAGAAGTCATAGTCTCCTCCCACTTCTACATCTAATATTCAGAATTCTTTTTTGTACTCTAAAGCTCTGATGTTAATAGTTTGAGCTTCCATTCTAGAATCTTAGACTGTTGCCATCATGGCTGTAATTGCATGGCTGTTGCTTATACTGCAATGGAAGTTGGAATGATGCATTTCCATAGGATAGGAGTTCCCCAGTCTCCCTAAAATCCTGTACCAATTTGGTGCTGGTGTTCTGTGCATCATTTGATATTAAGTGCTAATTGTCTGGCAGGCTTCACGTGTACCAATCAGTTTGTTGTGCCTAATGCCAGATTTCTGCTTCTGTCTGCCCTACTGCAGTAGAACACGTGTCCTTCAATAAACTGGCAGCATCCCCTTTCCTACTTGCAGACCACTCATTCCCAGTCAGCCAGCACAAGCAGATCACCTCCAACCACCATCCCCATCCTTCTCACCCTCTAATATTTGCAGGGACATTATCCGAGCTAGCAACTGTGGGTGTGAATCCGTGTGCTACTTTGTCTTCACTATTACTGCCTTACAACTGTTCTTGCACTACCAAGCCATGTTATAATTCTTGGATATTTGCAAGAAGGTCACAACCGTAACATTGTGGTTGGGGTACAGGGAAGGCAAGAGTACATGCTTACACCATTGTACCTTATAAATCAGATAAAGGACCAAGAAATCCAAGGTATCCAACCTATGATTCATCTCCTTCAGTAGACCACACCTCCCCTCAAACCTGCCCAGCCTCAATCATGAGCCTGATCATGGCTGATCTAACCCAGGCCTCAACTCCTTTTCTGCACCATTTCCTCATAGCCCTCAATTCCCTGATCTTTCAAAAACTGATCTACTCCCTCTTTAAATAACACCCCATCCTTCCAATGATCTAATCTCCACAACCCTCCGGGGTAAAGAATTCCAGAGATTCACCACCTCTGTGAGAAGCTGTTCATATGCATATCCATTTTAAATGACCATCTCCTAACCTTGTATCTATCTCTTCTCATTTGACATTCCCGCAATAATGGAAACATCTCAACATCTACTTCCCATGACTGAATAAGATCACCTCTCATTCTTCTAAACTCCAAAGAATACAAGCCTACTTTTTTTATAGCCATTCATTATTGGACAGTTCATCATACAGTAACTCCAATAGAAGTACAGTGAGCCATACCGGTCATCATACATAACCTCAATAAAGCCTTTGATTCCATTAATTATGAGGGAAAATGGAGCATCTTCTTCAAATTTGGTTACGTGCAGAAATTCATTTATTTATTTCATGATGGCATGCAAGCAGTGAGTCACTGCAATCAATGGATGTGACCTAATAACACTACTATTCCAGCTCCATTTTTGAGGATATGTGGGTTTAGCCCCCAGTCCATCCACTTTCTCAGAGGAATACAGATCCATAAAGCACTGAAATAGAAAACAGCAGAAGCTTAAATTGCATAAGTGATGCTGGTGTGAGGTAAGAGCAAGCAAAGCCAGATCACACCAGGGAGGTTAAGATGCAAGAACGTGGAAAGGGCATGTCTAGCCAAAGCAACGGTGATATGGGCAAACTAATCAGAAAGCAGTAAAAACAGGCAAAACAGTACGGTCTCTGTTGGCGCAGTAGCCGGAGAGGAAATAAAAGATCAGCATTGAGGACCTGCTCATATAATGGCTTTTGTACTTGACTAGTCATCTGGAGAACATGTGCTCAAATTCAACCATTTGAATTCAATATAAAATAATTGGAAATTAAAGGCTAGTATATATAAAAGTGACAGAAGCTGTTGAATTGTCATAAAAGCTGCATTGGTTCATTAATGTCATTTAGGGAATGAACTCTACTGTCTTCTTGCAAGGTGGCTGATATGTGACTCTTGTAAAATTTTCTATTAGAAATGCAATGAAAGGAATTTTAAGAGTTAAGAATTTATATGACAACACTATACAGGGCATCTTTCAGGCTTTTGTGTTTTATGGAAAGCAATGCTCAACTACTGTGCTGGTGAATGGTACTGAACGAGTTTTTTTTAAAGGAATGAGGAAAAGGAAAACAAGTGTGTTTTTGCCAAGTTTGTAATAGGAGGTCTTTTATAGAGAAATATCCCTGGGAAAATGAATTCTTATTTGGCACCACCTAATATTAATGAATAATTTTTGGACAATGCTTAATTTTAATAATTTATTTACTGACAGGGTCATTTAACATGAACATGCAGATTAGCTGTTAGTTGATAAAGCATTTAAGTTTTTTTGAAAGTTGCAGCTTGGGAGAAGACTTGGGCAATCTTAAGAGGTTTCTCTAATGGCAACATGCCCTTTGAGATGGGAGTGCATGATGGATTTAGAAATAGAAGGAAATCTACTAATTAAAGGTGCCCTAGAATATCTACTTGCACTAAGAGATAGAAATGGTCCCAAGATCCACCTGCCTGAATAATGACAATTATAACAACATTATCAAGGTAAAAAAATAATGGCGCAGCTTCTATTGAACTCCTCCACCAGTGCACCATTGTTGTAGTACGAACATAATGTACTAACTGATCAAAGATGCTTTGACAGCATCTTGCTACCTAGAAAGTTTTATGCCTTCACAGCCACAAGGTACAGCAGCAGCAATAATTGCTTTTTTTAATTCAATCACCAGATGTAGACTTTGCTGGTAAGACCAGCGTTTATTGCCAATTCCCAACTGGCCCCTGAATATAATGGTTTACTGGGCCATTTCAGAAAGTGGTTAAAAGTCAACTATAACATTGAGTCTGGAGACTGAAAGGGCAAGGGCAGCAGATATCCTTCCCTGAAGGACATCAGTGAACTAGATGAGCATTTACTACAATCCAGTAATTTCATGGTCACCATTACTGATACTAGCTTTTTTACTTAATATGTTTGATTACCTGAATTTAAATTTCCCAGCAGCTATAGGGTCTCAAGAAAAACGAATCGGGTTTCTGGATTAATGTCCAAAGACATGGCTGCTCTCTTGAAACACCATCACTTGATTTAGGCACATGCTGCCAATCCTTCAGTGTTACTAGGCCAATGTTTAGAATTTTTGTTCCAACGTTGCTGTGGGAACACCATCACCACAAGGGCAAAGACCACTTTCTTAGAATAATTAGATTAGACAAGAAGTGCATCATGGCCAGCATTAGCCACGGAAGGCCATACAACATCTTGATGGGTGAAGGGAGATGTGACAGAGTCAGCCAGTCATTAGTATGTGGTAGTCAGTTGGGATGTGGGCATCACTGGCAAGGCCAGCACATATTGTCCATTCCTAATTGCCCTGAAGAGAGCAAGTTGCATTTAAGACACCGTTGCTGGAGTCACATATTGGCTTGGCTGGGTAAGGGCAGCAGATTTCCTTCCCTCTAAGACATCAGTCCTATCGTTACTAGGATTAGCAGTTCTGCTTTAAAAATTCCAGATTATTGATTGGATTGAATTTAAATTCCACCATTACCATGGTATTATTTAAACTTGGATCACTGTAATGACAATCCAGGGTTCTGGATTGTTACCCAAGTGACTTAAACCACTACACCACCACCCTATTCTAGGTATGTATCTAGTAGCTCTTCCCACAATAGGCACAGGTCCAATTACCAGATAGAGTATGGAGCACACTCTACTTCAGCTGCAGACCTCAGCACTACACAGTGACAATTTGGCCAATGTGTTCAAATGTAATGGGCCTTGAAAGTCTACATGCAGTCACATCCTAACATAGCAGCAAAGTTTGTCCACTGGGAACCTAGGTGACAAACCTTCTGGGGTCATAAAGCCAATCTTTGTGAGTTCAACCACAGTCATAATTGTCAGACAATCATTGCATTCTCAGCACATTGTAAAGGAATGTCAAAAATATTAGGGAACTTTTAAAATTAAAGCAGAATGTACTGGAAACTCTCAGCAGGTCAGATGGCAACTGTAGGTAATAGCCATTTAATGTTTCAGTTTGATCAGAAAGGCCGTTAATCTGAAACATTAATTGTTTTTTTTTCCCCAGACTCTGGCTTCTGCCCTCTTCCTTTCCAGTCCTGATGCCTGAAGGGCCTCCACCTGAAACGTCAACCTTCTATTTCCCTCCATGGATGCTGCCTGACCCGCTGAGTTCCTCCAGCACTTTTTATGTATTTCTCCAGATTCCAGCATCAGCAGAATTTTTTGTAGCTAAGTATTTCCAGCATTTTCAGTTTTTATTTCACTGCCCAAAGCACTTTGCTTTGGGAACTTTTGCAAATTATCCACTGTCACGTAGAGAAACAGGAGTAAATTTCCCCAATTTAATGAAATGAAACCAATGAATCTGATGTTGACGGTGTTGGTTGTGGGATGATTGATCAATGGCCATGAGCACTGGGAGAATTCTCTGACGTTATTGAAAGATGCCAAACGATCTGTAAATCTATCTGATTACCAAAGGTTAATGGAGACATTTCACAGTCATAGAATTATAGAGCATGCAAATAGGTTGTTCAGTCCATGTATACCATCAAACACCCATTTACACTAATCCTTTACTCATTCCAGTTACTTCTCCCCACCTTCCCATCAATTCCCCCTCAGATTCTACCACCCACCTACACACCAATGGCCTTCTAACCACCAACCTGCATGTCTGTGGGACAGGGAGGAAACCCATGAGGTCACGGGGAACATGCAAATTTAACACAGGCAGCTCCAGAGGTCAGAATTAAATTTGGGGCACTGGATGTGAGACAGCAGCCCTACCAGCTGTACCACTGTGCTACCCTCAGTTGAAAGGCACAGTCTCCAACAATGCATCACATCCTCTCTGCTGCATTGCTGCCTCAGCATATTGAGCATGGATTTGTTCCAGTGTCACAGGTATCAGCTTATGAAAGGGAAATGGAGTTACTGTTTCACATCCATGACCTTTCTAATGAGATTGTATAAAAGCTAAGAAAGCCTGAAAGTAGTCTCATTACTCCCCAAGAACTGACACTGAATGAAACTGAGAGACTGGGAAAATGCAAAGTGAATGGCAGAAAGAAAATCATGACTTATTAGTTTTGTCAGAAGAAATCCATCAACGTCCACTTTTACAATTAATTTCATCTGCACCATGTGTATCAATTTCATATCGTTAGAGCTTAAGTCATCCCTTAAATGCATTTTATTCTACTGTGTTCTATTTCATTTTGGAGGAGAGGAAATTGGATTCATTGCACATGGCAGGTTTCTATAATATACATTTCATATAATTGATTTGTACCTTCTGAAATGAGTGTAACAATTGAGTACTGGAGAGTTCCCTTTGCAGGTTACTTGTTGCACAAGACTTGAAATGTTGCTGTTCTCAGCTCACTCAGAAGATGAATGGCATTTTCATAGTGTTTTCAAGTAATGATTGATTTCTAAAACATGTTCCCTTCACGAAATCACATCCGTCAAAGTTGAGTCAGACAATCACAAGCCCTCTTGCCACAATAGATGGAACAGTTGAGCACTCTGCTAGCAAATACACTCCAGGCTAACACTCAGAACGCCCTTCACATTCAGATCATCAGCCCTAATGAAGAGTGTTATGCCACTAATGTATATAGTCAATTGAATTAGATTTGTCCATGGTCTGTGCCTCTCTATATATTTAGTGCAGTGAGTATGATACACATGACCAAGCAGTTACAAAGTAATGAGTGGGAGATGAAGATTCATTACTTTAATTTAGTTTCAAATGCCAAGAGTGAATTCAAACCTCAGCAAAGTGGTCTTGGAAAATTTCCAACCAACCATTGGAGCATTATAAAGAAAATTCACCATAGATAGCATAACACATGTTGTTATGTTAAGCACCAAATTGATAAGTAAACTGAAATTTAATTGCAGAGTAATATTTCAACATAATATTTTTGTTGAGTGAATCACAGTACATCAAAATGTTGGAAAAACCTCCTTTTGTTTTCATCATTCAATACTAGATTCTGCTACAAATGGCATCAAATCTTGCACATTGAAGAATCACACCATCATATTGGTAACAAAAGTAGTTCAATTTAACTTCATGATCTGTCATATTACAAATAATACCAGCTATTTCATCTGCAGTCTACCATTCCCAGGATAATCAAACACTTTGCTTTGCTATTGGTGATTACAATAGAAATGCATGAATTAGATTACTGCCTTGTTGCTCACTTACAAGTTTCACTGAAGTTCCTAAAGGTCTCATATGCAAGTCTTAGTAAAAGTAATGGAGGGCTGTGGGTTTGTCTTTTTTTTAAAACCCCTGTAGCTGGTGAATTTGGCAGCAAAGTTTGGATGGTGTGTCATGTGTTAAAAATGATGGGATGTCAGAAATTCATCACCAACATTCTCACATCTACATTTAACTAGCAGGAACCATGCTGCAAGTGGGAACATCCCTGGGAAAGGTGACTCGTCAAGTGCAAATCTTGTAACTGCACGTTAGTAGTGATCGTAACAGGGATTTATGAATTCAACTGAAAACACTGGGTTTGTTAAGCTTCTAAGAACATAACACTGAAAACAAGATGACAGCAGAGGAATATTGAATCAAGGAGGAGGAGTTGAAAGGCAGATTTCTTAATAAGTACCTCAACAGTGCTCCTTTCTAGAGTGATGTTGTGAGAGGTTTTCTTCACAGGAGTTATGCTGAGAGGTCGCTTGTAAAACGTTTGGAGCTTAATTTCTATCCATTAGAAAGTTCATAAACTTTGTGGTTCAGGTGGTAAACTTTGAACCATGAGGTGATTTTGCTATTCCCTCTGGCCAAATTTGCACAGGTGCTGCATATGCTGCCATTCTTTGGGAACCACGATCAACTTCAGCTAGAGACTCAGTAACACAAGCTAACTCATGCCCAAAGTCCCTGCACTTGCATGGGAGAGAAGCAGCCCATTAAAGGCACTACGCACGAGACAGGCTCAGACAGACAGAAAATAAGCTTCCTCAATATGAATGAAAAGCAGCATCTCAGAGTGCTCTGTAGGATTGTGTTGATCTGCTCCCAGTGGGGCCTGCTGACCTTGGTTTATTAATAGAAGTCATATTCATCACTACCCATAACATCTTTGCTTCAGGACTATCCCAGGGCCCTGTTGCAGAAGTTTACAGGATTTTTCAGTTGGTTTCAGAGTGATGTATAAGACAGATGGCTTGTTTTCCAAGGCAGCCAATTATATCAATTTTGCCACTGGCATAGGTAGCCAAAATAAGTGGGCACTGCATTCAGGTCTGCTCCTTTGGCACAGATTCATCGATTTCATGCATGTAGGAATCCAAACCACTGAACAACTTAAAAGTGCTCATAAATTGGAATTGGTTTATTATTGTCACATGTACCGAGCTACAGTGAAAAACTTGTCTTGCATACTGTTCATACAGATCAATTCATTGTAGAGTACATTGAGGTAGTTCAAGGTAAAAAAAGTAACAGAATGCAGAATAAAATATAACAGCTATAGAGGAAGTGCAGTGCAGGTAGATAATAAGGTGCAAGATCATAACGAGGTAGATTGTCAGGTCAAGAATCCATCTTATCATAGTTGGGAACTGTGTAATAGTCTTATAACAGCAGGACAGAAGCTGTCCTTGAGCCTGGTGGTACGTGCTTTCAGGCTTTTGGATCTTCTGCCCGATGGGAGAGAAGAGAGAATGTCCAGGGTGGGTGGGGTCTTTGATTATGCTGGCTCCTTTATTGAGGCAGCGAGAAATATAGACAGAGTCCATGGAGGGGAAGTTGGTTTCCATGATGTGCTGAGCTGTGTCCACAACTCTCTACAGTTTCTTGCAGTCCCGGGCAGAGCAGTTGCCATACCAAGCCGTGATGCATCCAGATAGAATGCTTTCTATGATGCATCGGTAAAAATTGCTGAGGATCGACAGGGACATGCCAAACTTCTTTAGCCTCCTAAGGAAGTAGAGGCACTGGTGAGCCTTCTTGGCTGTGGCATCTGCGTGGTTGGACAGGACAGTTTATTGGTGATGTTCACTCCTCGGGACTTGAAGCTCTCAACCCTCTTAATCTCAGCACCATTGATGTAGACAATTGCAAAAGTTTCCATTCCATGTGTGTGCAACTGGCATGTAACCACAGAAAGATATTCACGTTTGTGTGTGAAAGATTCCTATGGAGTACAATCATACCTTCATTTTGCAGCAGGTCATCCTTTCAGGTCTTTTATATACTGGGGAATTGTTACTGGCTGGCAGGTTGGAGATGATGTATAACCCCTCACACCAAGGCTGATGACACCTGTGAGGAATACAGGCAAACCAAAACAATAGGGAAATATGGATTACACTGAAAAACATACACTGAGTTCATGATGGGTGAATAATCTTTGCCTGCTTCACATTCTATGTGATGTTAACAGCTCACCCTGGTGAATTCAGCATCCAGGTAGAGGTAACCATGCTATTGAATTCCTGCATCCAGTTTTACATGTGTCTAGCAACAGCTGAGACTTATTCGCACTGATTGAAACCATGTCTTTGTCTGTTAAAAGGGTACATTGTTCAGATCCCATGATGGAAAACATGTAGGTTTTGAGTGTTTCATTGAAATCATTTAACTCCAATTCTCAAACACTGATCTGGATACTTGCTCAGCCATGGAGAGAATGAAAGGGTAAATGCCAGGGTGTCTTGTTATAATCCAATGTCTTCCATCTCCACTGGATGTATAAATATGATTTGAATGATGACTTTGGTCAATTTTTTCATCAACCATTCCCAAGCAGACACTGAGATGATCAGCAACAGGGAATGTAGGATGGTAGCAGTGTTGGAATGCAGACTAATGGGCTGGATTTTGCAATAGTAATCCTGACAAAACTACTCGGAATTCATTGTCATAATCCCATGAAAATGAACAGAACCTTCAGGACTTTTACACATATGGAGTTCTGAAACTACTGCACCACAGGATGCTGTCTCCTCCATTGTAAACAAACCAAAAATATCTTGACTTTGAGCTATTTAAGTACTAGATCTGCTGTATAGTACATAGGCATTTTTTTGTTCAGCTACACGAGGTGTAGGTGAGATTTTGATGATGTAGGCTACAAGTACTACTGAGAACACTACCTTGCTTTAAATGAAGGAATTTTATATAAAATGCTGGAAAAACTCAGCAGGTCAGAAAACATCTGTGGAATGAGAAATATTTAACGTTTCACGTCCAGCATCCTTCATCAGAACTAAGAAAGCGAGAAACAAATTAGCATAGGGAGCAGAGAAGGTGAGGGAGGGTGATGGGAAGAACAAAGGGGATTTCTCTTCTGAGGGGAAATAATGTCTTCCATCTCCAATACATGTATAAATATGGTTTGAATGATGATTTTGTTTTGTCATTTATGGTTGCCCCATTACAGGAATGATGTGGAGGCTTTGGAAAGGGTACAGAAGAGGTTTACGAGGATGCTGCCTTGATTAGAGGGCATAAGCCATAAGGAGAGTCATAGTCATAGAGTACTACAGCATAGAAACAGGACCTTCAGCCCATCTAGTGCATGCCAGCCTAATTTTCTGCCTAATCCCATCTACCTGCACCCAGACCATAGCCCTCCATACCTCTCCCATCTATGCACCTATCCAAACTTCTCTTAAATGTTACAATTGAATCCGCATCCACCACATCCACTGGCAGCTCATTCCACACTCACTACACCCTCTTAGTGAAGTAGTTCTCCCTCAGATTCCCCTTAAATATTTCACCTTTCACCCTAAAGCTATGACCTCTAGATCTAGTCTCACCCAACCTGAGGGGAAAAAGTCTGCATGCATTCACCCTATCGAAACCTCTCAAAATGTTGTATACCTCTATAAGATCTCGCCTTATTCTCCTGCGCTCCAGGGAATAAAGTCATAACCTACTCAACCTTTCCCTATAACTCAGGTCCTCAAGTCCTAGAAACATTTGTGTAAATTTTCTCTGTACAAACTTGTTGATATCTTTCCTGTAGGTAGGTGAGCAGAAGGCCAATGTGCCAAAAGCTCTCTTTACGATTCTGGCTACCTCCGATGCCACTTTCAAGGAATTATAGATCTGTACTCCCAGGTCCCTTTTGTTCTACCGCACACCTCAGTGCCCTACTGTTCACTGTGTAAGTCTTACTCTGCTTTGTCCTCCCAAAGTGCATCACCTCACACTTGTCTGCATTAATTTCCATCTGCCATTTTCCCAGCTGGTCCAGATCACTTTGCAAGCTTTGATAGCCTTCTTCGTTGTCCACTATGCCCCCAGTCTTGGTATCATCTGCAAATTTACTGATCCAGTTTACCACACTATCATCTAAATCATTAATATAGATGATAAACAACAATGGGCCCAGCACTGATCCCTGCAGAACACCACTGGTCACGGGCCTCCAATCAGAGAGGCAACCATCTACTACCACTCTCTGGCTTCTCCTGCTAAGCCAACATTGAATCCAATTGACTACTTCATCCTGAATGCCAAGCGACTTAACTTTGACAAAATCCATGCAGGATTTTGTCAAAGGCCTTGCTAAGGTCCACATAGAAAACATCCACCGCCTTCCCTTGATCAACCTTCTTGGTAACTTCCTTGAAAGACTCTATAAGATTGTTTGGACATGACCTGCCATGCACAAAGCCATGTTGACCATCCCTAATCAGGCCCTGTCCATCCAAATACTTATATATCCTGTCCCTCAGAATAACCTCCAACAATTTACCCATGACTGACATCAGGTTCATGGTAGTGTAGCGGTTAACGTAACGCTTTACAGCGCCAGCGACCTGGGTTCAATTCCGGCCACTGTCTGTAAGGAGTTTGTACGTTCTTCCCGTGTCTGTATGGGTTTCCTCCGGGTGCTTCGGTTTCCTCCCACATTCCAAAGACGTACAGGTTAGAAAGTTGTGGGCATGCTATGTTGGTGCCGGAAGCGTGGCGACACTTGCAGGCTGCCCCCAGAACACTCCATGCAAAAGATGCATTTCACTGTGTATTTTGATGTACATGTGACTAATAAGGATATCTTATCTTATCTCTTATCTACAATTTCCTGGCTTATTCTTAGAGCCTTTCTTAAACAATGGAACAATGTTAGCTTTCTTCCAGTCCTCTGGCACCTCACCTGTGGCTAAGAATGTTCTATCTTTGAGAGGTTAGACAAACTTGAGTTGTTTTCTCTGGAGCGGCGAGGCTGAGGGGATACTAGATAGAAGCTTATAAAATTATGAGAGGCATAGATAGGGTAGGCAATCAGAATCTTTTTGCCAGGGTCAAAATGTCAAGTGCTAGATGATATGCATTTATGTTTGGGTGGGTGGAGGGTGGAGGTTAAAGGAGATATGCAGGCTGAGGTTTTTCTTCTTTACACAGGAGAGCTGATGGTGCTTGGAATGCTCAGCCAGAGGTAGTGGTGGAAGCTGATATGATAGTTATGTTTTAGAGGCTTTTAGAATAGGCACATGAATATGCAGGCAGAAGGGATTTAGTTTAATTTAGCATTGTGTCCAGCACAGATATTGTGGGCTGAAGGGCCTGTTCCTGTGCTGTACTATCCCATGTTCTAATGGCTCGTTAAGGTAAGATTACGCTTCTTTGTTTGTGTAATGTGTTGCTAATATCATATAGTTGGTGTAATATTGTATTGTCCCTCTATACAAAAAAACAAATGTGAAAAAAGGATGGCAGGCAAAAATGGTCAGTTCTCATGTGAACAGAAAGACTGAAGTATCTAAAGTTAGAAAATTCAGTGTTGAGTCCTGCTGGCTGCATCGTGCCCAAGTGGTAACGAGGAGTTGTTTCTTGAGCTTGCATTGGGCCTCATTGTTACAATGCAGGAGGCTACAGACAGAAGTCAGAATGGGAGTGGGATTGTGAATTAAAGTGGCAGGCAACTGGAAGCCAAGGGTCACTCCTGCTTACTGAGTGCAGGAGCTCTGCAAAGCAATCAGCTAATCTGCACTTGGTTCCTCTGCTTCTCCTGGGAAGACTTTTTGGCTCCCTGGATGGCAGGAAAGGAAGGGGTGAATGGGCAGGTGTTGCACCTCCTGGAATTACACAAAGCAGTGAGAGGGAAACGGTGCACATTGTCTTCTGCCTGTAGTGTTCAGCCAAAATCTTATAAAGTTCATGCTTGCAATATGACTTTAAATAGTAGACATGATATTGTGTTGTAGATACCAACACTGAATACAGTACAATAGATTGGGAGAAGTGCAAGTGAATCCTTCTTCACCTGGAGAGATTACTTGGTTCCTGGATGCTGGGAAGAGGTGGGTGGACAAGTGTTGCAGCTCTTGCTGTCACATGGGAAAGTGCCATTTGATAGGGAGTGGTAGGCAGGGAGTTGCAAAAGGAGTGATCCCTTCAAAATGCTGAAAGGAAAGAGGAGAGGAACATGGATTTGATGGCAGAATCTTGTTGAAGCTGGCAGAAACTGTGAAGGATGATCCGTTGAATGCAAAGGCTGGTGGGTGGAAGATGAGGACCAGGACTGCTCAGCCCAGGAGGAGAGGGGCTGAGAGAGGAAGTGCGGGAAATAGATCAAGTGCGGGTGAAAGCAGAGTTCTCACTTTCCATCCGTTTTCTGTTTTTATTTCAGACTTCCAGCATCTGCAATTATTTTCTTTTATTTCCCTTGACCAGGAATATTATGTTAGAGAATTATGATTTCCTCATATAAAAATCCCAATATTAAATCTACCTTCCCCTTTTGTGCTCCCTTCTCATGCAAGAAGAGATTTTGAATGAGAGTCATGGGATTAACTGGATTTGTTGAGGAAGAGGCTGAATGTGGATGGATGGATCTGAGGATGTGTCTGGACAGAAAGAGATGGGTGTATCTGTAAGATAAGTAGATGTGACAAATGATGTGCTGGACTGGATTTTTATAGGGTAGGTAAGGCTTGGGAGCCACACCCACATCAGGATGTGGGTGATTATGCCAGAGAACTCACTGTCAAGGCTTACTAAAGCAGTCCAGCAAGCAGATTTCATCCTCTGCCAACAAAGAAAACTCTGGCCCTTGCCCCACATGATCTCCAGAATTATTTTCAGTCGTGTGAAGGACAGCAATGCACATTTACTTCTACCTCCATGGTACAGCCAAATTCCATTGAAGTTCATGCTTGCAATATGCCTTTAAACAGTAAACATGATATTGTTCTAAGTGCCAACACCACGCCTGCTCAACCTATGTGATTGGAAAATTCAGAGATGTTGAGCCAGTGCAGTGTCCGAATTAAAGTGGCTGTAATAAATTCTGGTCTGTAACCCATGACAAACCACCAACCATGTCCCCATACACTCCATTCCCAGTGCCTAGGGAAGTTAAAAATTACTCTCCGTAGTGTCATGCTGATCAAAACTCTGGTTTGAAGTATACCTGTCCAGAAGAATATCATACACCATATCCTCGAACATGAAATAAAAGAGTAAAGTACTTAGTCAGGATTTGCTGAACCACTGATTGATTATTTTACTGATAGAGCTTCCATTGAAGCATCTTTGACAGGAAACTTTAACTCTGTTCCTCTTTTCTTAAATGCTGCCTGACCTACTGAGTGTTTCCAGCATTTCCAAGATCTGCAGTTCTTCAATTTTTCACAGCTATAGGATTCATAGAATAATATTGATTTGGATATTAATCATTTATGCCATTATTCAGTATCAAGGTCAGTTCTGGAGCAGCAGCTGTCATTCTCAATGAAACTTAAGTCATCTGGACGTCTCAGTGTCCCTAACACTGAAGTGTGGTGAAATAGCAGAAATAATGAGCTCAATGATACATTTTCTGCACAGTTAATCATTGAAAAAGTATGATGTGGCTATTGAGGAAATTAATAAGCAAACAATCCAAGAACAAATTACAGCAGCTTGGAAATTCAATCGTGTAGCACATTTATTATGCACTACATAAAACGACAGGCTGTGATTAAAAAAATTGGTGGGGCACGAACCTCTTGCAAATAAATCCACTCCAGACTCATCAATAGTTCTCTGTCACTAATATAGCCTCTGCAAATCTACTTTCTACCACAATCCTTCATAAACACATCGATCCATTATTTTCTTTCAGCTAGGGGCTCCTTTGTAGCTTTCCTGCTTGCCTTTCCTCTTCATGATATAAAGGAAAGAGCTGAAGTGAATATGTCCTTCCAATTGCTCAGATAAGACATCACACCTTCTGAACAGGAGTTCGTTTACAATGTGCTATTAGATGTAGGATATGAGGTCAAGCCTATGGTCATTCACAGGTCAGTCCTGGCTGGCCGTATCCTGTACTGCCTGCTGCTGCCTTTTTTTGTCAGAGTGCAGCCAACTTCTGACTATGAAATTCCTTGAACTACTCAAGAGTCATAGAGACACACCGTATGGAAACAGGCCCTTCAGCTCACTGAGTCAGTGCTGACAATTAACCACCCATTTACACTAATCCTACACAAATTCTATTTTTATTCTCCCCATATTTTCATTAATTACCACCCCCACCCCCCCACAGTTTCTACCACTCACTCACATACTGAGGCAATTAACCTACCAACCCATGTCTTTGGGATACAAGAGAAAATCTGATCACCCAGAGTGAATTCACACAGTCACAATGTGCCAGGTGACCACATCCGCAGAGTGACTGACTGTCACCTGTACAATTAGCAGTACAGGTTATGGAGTTATAAAAACAGAAACCGCTAGGGAATTATCAGCAGGTGAGACAGCATCTGTGGAGAGACAAATAGAGTTTCAGATGAATGGCACTTCATCTGAATCAAGAGTCTTGATGAATGCTCATCGACCTGAAAATGTTAACTTTGTTTCTCTCTCCACAGGTGCTGTCTGACCTGCTGAGTACCCACGGCACTTTGTTTTTATTGCAAATTTCTCGTAGCTGTAGATTCTTTTTTTGCTTTTTCAGCTATAGTGTTGTTAGCTAGTCTGTTTGACATTGAAAAATCACATGCTGAATGCAATCAGGTCTTTTGAAACATATTGTTCATAATAAAGCTTTGAATCATGCACTTTGAGCATGGTAAACATTTGATGTTGCTTATGCAACACCAGACCTTAGTCCTATGAATAAAAGGCTGCAAGGGCCTCAGCCTAGAAAGCAGAAGAAAGGCTGCCAACTTGAGCAATGCTTAACTGGGTGAACCTTACCTACACTATTACTGAGGAACCTTTTGCAGAAGATACCAAAGGATCCTTTCCAATGCAATAATAGACTGAACTGTTCAGGATTTTGTTAGGCCTTCTATTTATTTTGGGGACAAAAATGGGTTAACACTTTATTCCTACCACCACAATGTCCGACGCAGTGCTGGAGAAGTGAAGTACTCACTTCCATGTCTGACCTACTTCTCTTCACATCACATACTGTACCTGCGGCCACCTTGCTACATTCGCCAGTGGTGCTATGCTTCAAGAGCTGTCAGTAATTGGTCAGATTATTTTGCATTTTACAGGCATAGCAATCCCACATGCCTGCTGAAATTAAGCATGGCTAATATGTGCAACTATAGAAATGGCCAAGATTTGTGCCATATGTTTCCATGAAAATCACTTCCCAGAAATCCCAGTTTAAACTGATACGGGTTCCCTTCACAGCATTATTTTTGTGTGTTTTCATGCACAAACTCCAGCAATGTATCATATATTTTCATTTGCAAAGGTGAATATCTACAATGCCTTCCTATTCAGCCTGTGGTTTTAAAATGTACCCTGAAGGTAATTTCAAGGCCAAGTTCTTGACTGTGACATAATTTCTGCATTCATTTCAAAAAAGTAAACCTTAATGTAGGTTGACTGAAACCTGAGGAGTCAAGACTCAGAAAAGTCTTCTCCTTACACATTACTGACAACGCATGTTCATGCAACACTGCCTCAAACCAACTTGATAAAATAAGGTGGTCTGCAGTGCAAACAACCGCACACACAGCCTTTGCAGTCTTGCTGAAACAAAGAACATAAACAGATAAGGGAAGGATCAGAAAAATAAGAATATACTTGCACTGGAGAGAGTTAGAGAACAAGGAGATTCTCTGTTATCAGCACATACTTGGAGGAATTGACTACACCTTGACTGGTTAAAAAAAACCATCAACAGTATATTTTCCAATTTACATACAGGCTTCTATTGTTAGCTTGCGTAATGTCACATTAAAAGGAACAAGAACAGATTTAGCTGACCAATGGCTTAATTCCAATCACCCGACTTAATTAACTCATGCACGACGGGAAGCATACATTTGGACCATACTGGTTGTGCAGCCTCTTTGATGGATCTGTTCAATTTGCTCAACTTCCTGCTCTTTTCCCGTGGTCCTACATTCTTTTCCCATTATGATCACGCATCCAATTCCATATTGAAAATTAACATTGAATCTGCATCCACCACCTTACCATCAGAATTTATTGGATTAAATGAAGTGAAATCATTTAGCTATGGCTCTTTTACCAGTCATTTTAAATTGTTATTCTCTTCACTGAGAGCTTTTGTAGGAAAATTCCCTGAGCTGGTCTATAGGACAGATCAAAGCTGGTGACTGATGTGACATAATAGAGGGAAAGAGGGCAAATGTACCAGAGGTACAAAGGTGATAATGACTTTTACCATGCTTATCAAGCCAATTGAAAGACATTATCCCACCTTTTCGTTATCACCCCCAATAATATTCTACCTCCTCCCCTTTCACACTGTTACTGAGCCACACCCAGAGAGGCATAGGGAGTGTAGCACTCAGGAGCATTCCATTTTACAATAGATGGAGGAAAAGCCACGCTGAACATAATCGCCTTGTCCTTAAAACCTGTTGCAAATCTAAAATCTCTGCATCCACAAAGTTCCTCAACTCTGGGATTCCTTCTCTAAGCATCTGACACCTCCCACCTTCTTAAATCCCAGCTCCTTGACCAAACTTTTAGCCACGCATCCCGATCTATTCCTGTGCATTAATGTCACATTTTGATTGCCATCCCTCTCCTGTAGCAGCTCAGCATGCTTTGCTGCATTAAAGACCCTTCATACATGCAAGTAGTGTTATTACCAACGTGACTACAATTAAACAGGCTGTAAAGTGCCTTGCGACTTTGAGGTTGTGAAAGACGTGATATAAGTGCAAATCTTTTACATGTCTCACAAGCCTGATTGAATTCTTTGGGGATGTGACAAAGCATATTGATCAAAGTAGAGCAGTGGATGTGGTGTACATGGGTTTTAGTAAGGCACTTGATAAGGTTCCTCATTGAAGGCTCATTCAGAAAGTCAAAAGGCATGGGATTCAGGAAAACTTGGCTGTGTGGATTCAGAATTGGCTCGCTCATAGAAGACAGAGGGTGCTAGTAGATGGAGCGTATTCTGCCTGGTGGTCCGCAGGGATCTGTTCTGGGACCCCTGCTCTTTGTGATTTTTATAAATGACTTGGATAAGGATGTGGAAGGGTGGGTTAGTAAATTTGCTGATGATACAAAGGTTGGTGGTGTAGTGGATAGTGCCAAAGGTTGCTGTAGACTACAACAGGATATTGATAAAATGCGGAGCTGAGCTGAGAAGTGGCAGATGGAGTTCAACCCAGAAAAGTGTGAAGTGATACACTTCAGGAGATCAAATTTGAAGGCAGAATACAAGGTTAATGACAGGACTCTTAGCAGTGTGGAGGAACAGTGGGATCTTGGAGTCCACATCTATAGATCCATCAAGGTTGCTGCGCAGGTCGATAGGGTTGTTAAGGCATATGTTGTGTTGGCCTTCATTAGTCGGGGTACTGAGTTCAAGAGCTGTGAGGTAGTGTTACAGCTCTATAGAACTCTGGTTGGACCACACTTGGAGTATTGTGTTCAGTTCTGATGGTCTCATTATGGGAAGGATGTGGAAGCTTTGGAGAGGGTGCAGAGGAGATTTACCAGGATGCTGCCTGGATTGGAGAGCATATCTTATGAGGATAGGTTGAGTGAGCTCAGGCTTTTCCCCTTGGAGAGAAGGATGAGAGGTGACTTTATAGAGGTGTACAAGATGATAAGAGGCATAGATTGAGTTGACAGTCAGAGATTTTTTCCCAGGGCGGCAATGGCTAACACAAGGGGACATAGTTTTAAGGTGATTGGAGGAAGATATAAGGGGGATGTCAGGGTTAAGTTTTTTTTAAAAAAAAACAGAGTGGTGGGTGCCGGCAGAGGATGTGGGGACAGATACATTAGTGACATTTAAGAAACTCTTAGATAGACACATGAGTGACAGAAAAATAGGGGGCTATGTGGGAGGGAAGGGTTAGATAGATCTTAGAGCAGGATAAAATGTTGGCACAACATTGTGATCTAAAGGGCCTGTACTGTGCTGTAATGTTCGATTAAGGTCTTGGTTCTGCATGTAACTGTGATTAAAGCTCCAGAAATAATTGTTTAGAATTTCAATCTGGATAAATGGAGGTTTGACTTTGTCTTTTATTGGTGATATTTTCCTGGATTTCTGATCCAAGTTCCTGAAGTGTACCAGCCCATCTGCAGTGGTTCAAGAAGGCAGAACACCACCACCTTGTTCAGGGCAGCTGGAGACGAGCAGTCAATACTGACCTTGACAGTGATGCACACCTCCCAAACCTGGATTAAAAAAAATCTACACTGCTGCCTGACACAAGGATATTGTGAGCTTGGGGAGCGCTGTCAAAGAAATCTTGACAAGTTTCTGCACTGCTTCCATTTGTCTGATTTGCTGCTGAGACTCTGTTTTTCCACACAGGATGTCAGTGCTCATTAATTCCAGAGCAGTCTCACTTTATTAGATTACTTACTCAAAGAAACTCCCACCAGTTGTCTATCTGACACCTCTAAATGCATTCAATGCTGCCTTGTTTTCTTCCCTAATTACTCCATGATTGTACTTAATTTTCCCTCGCTATCGTCACAAGAAAATCATTATCCTTTCATAGTCTCCTTGGAGAAAACATTTGGATTGCTTGCCCCTGCACCCATCTAGTGAAATATAAAATGCCCCAATTAATGTGCATGAATTAATCTGGGAGCTAAATTTATTACCCATGGAAATACGCACAGGAATCATGATGTGTGTTTAACCTGAGCCCATTGATTGCAATGCAAGCAGCGTGCCAACTTTGTACTGCCTGCTGATCAGAATGATTTCAGCTTCCAGCCAGCATTAATTGCTTTGTTCTTTGGTTGGATGCATCAGTAGTTGGCTAATTTCAAGAATGGCTTACCTCACTTAAAGGTAGGCGACACTGCAGAGAGCAAGGTTTCATCCTTTAGAATGGAGGTGCATTATGACTGGGACAACCATTCTGAAAAGTTAAAATGGGCAGAGAAAACTCCCACTTTTGTCCTACCAATGTCCTTGGTGAGGAGAGGGGGAGAACTTCACTTTTCCAGGAACTCATGCAAAGGGCAGTAGGAACAGATGGTCTAGGAGATTAATGCCAAGAGTCAAGCCCTGAGAATCTGGATGCAGTGCTCAAGCATGTCACCACCATCACGCGTTTTATCAGCAAGTGTGTGGAGGACTGTGTACCAAAGAGGTTCAATCTGGGTGTTCACAATCCCTACTGAAGTCCAGGACTGCAGCATTCAAATTGGGTAACCCTCACCTATAAAAGAAATGGAGATACAAACTCCGTAAAGCAGGGATGCCAAGGACAATACCAGTCCAAAAGAGTCCCAGACTAGCCGTCAGTTGCAGCAGGGCTTACATGCTATAATGGGCTACAAAGCTAAGTCAAGCAGCATTGCTGACAACAGCACCTACCTTCCCAATGAGCTTAACGCATTCTATGCACGTTTTGAACAGAAAGAGGATGGAATGTCACCACCCACCCCAACAGCCTCCGATGCACCTGGACCCACAGTCAATGTTGCAGATGTTAGATCAGTCTTCCAGGAGTGAACCTACGGAAACCATCTGGCCCGGATGGAGTCCCCGGCCACGTCCTTAGATCCTGCACAGATCGGCTGGCGGGGGTATTTGAAGACATTTTTAACCTTTCTGTACTTCAACCTGAGGTCCCCACCTGCTGTAAGATGACCACTATCATCCCAGTACCTACGAAAAATAAGGTAATGTACCTTAATGACTATTGCCTGGTAGCTCTGACATCCACCATCATGAAGTGCTTTGACAGGCTGGTCATGGCACGCATTAACTCCAGCCTCCCAGACAACCTCAACCCACTGCAACTCACCTACCGCCAAAACAGGTCTACAGTGGATCCTCTCTCCCTGGCCCTACACTCATCTCTGGAGCATCTGGAGAGTAAAGACACCTACATTAGACTATTGTTTATTGACTACAGCTCCACCTTCAATACTATAATTCCAAGCAAACTCATCTCCAAACTCCTTGACCTGGGACTCAACACCTCCCTTTGCAACTGGATCCTTGACTTCTTGACCAACAGACTGCAATCAGTGAGGATAGGCAGCAACACCTCCATCATGATTATCCTCAACACTGGTCCCCCACAAGGCTGTGTCCTCAGCCCCCTACTCTACTCTCTATACATTCACGAGTGCATGGACAGATTCTGTTCTATCTCCATCTACAAGTTTACAGATGATACCACCGTAGTGGGCCAGATCTCATATAACGATGAATCAGAATACAGGAAGGAGATAGAGATCTTAGTGACATAGTGTCACGACAACAACCTTTCCCTCAATGTCAGCACAACAAAAGAGCTGATCATTGACTTCAGGAAAGGAGGCAGTGGACATGCACCCGTCTACATCAATGACACTGCGTTCAAGAGGGTTGAAAGCTTCAAGTTCCTCGGAGTGAACATCTTCAATAGCCTGTCCTGGTCCAACCACGTGGACATCATTGTCAAGAACACCAGCGCCTCTACTTCCTCAGGCTAAACGAATTTGGCATGTCCTCTTTGACCCTCACCAATTTTTATAGGATGCTTTCTATGGTGCATCTATCTGGATGCATTACAGCTTGGTATGACAAGTGCTCTGCCTGAGATGCCAAGAAACTGCAGAGGTTTGTAGACACAGCTCAGCACATCATGGAAACCAGCCTCCCCTCCATGGACTCTTGTCTACACTTCTTGCTACCTTGGTAAAGCAGCCAAAATAATCAAAGACCCCTCCCACCCCAGACATTCTCTCTTTCCCCTCCTTCCATTGGGCAGAAGATTCAAAAGCCTGAAATCACGTACCGCCAGGCTCAAAGACAGCTTCTATCCCGCTGTTATAAGACTATTTAACAGTCCCCTAGTAGAATAAGATGGACTCCTGACCTTGCAATCTATCTCGTTGTGGGTCTTATGGGGCACCTTATTATCTGCCTGCACTGCACTTTCTCTGTAACACTTTATTCTGCATTCTCTTATTGTTTTCCCTTGTACTACCTTGATGTACTGATGTGAGGAAATAATCTGTACGGATGGAATGCAAAGTGAAGTTTTTCACTGTACCTCAGTTCATATGACAATAATAAACCAATTTATCAAGGAGTCCAATCATTTGCAAGGCCAGTGAATGTATCTTTAATTGTCATATCTGATCAAGAGATTTACGAGCTTCAACATTGCTCAATCCATAACATCCCATCATTGGTAGGTGAAATAAATTCTACCAATCTAGATGGACACTGACCGTTCATATATTCTAGCTTACCTACTTACACTTATCACTACTTAAGGCTTCAGACTCATATCTTGCAGTTTGTACACTATGCTGTTCAACCATGGCAGTCATGGCCAATAATAAATGCTGGCCTTGCTAATTATGCCCATTCCCCAAAAACTGAGTAAGAGAAAAAGACACCCAAGTAGACTGCTCAACAATCATTGACTTGCCTCTTTTTGAGGACAAGGTGACACATTACTAGATGCAGAAATGAATAACTACATTGTGTGTCCTAAGATCCATGGAATGGAGAGTGCTCTCCAGAATTGGGATGGATATTGCTGGGCTTCAGTCAACAGCACCACTGAAATTATTGAAAATGGTGGTATCTTCTTAACAACTAGCCCCTCTCCGATCCCACTTCTGCCTCAAGCTACACTCTTGTCTGATTTATAAGCTGCGGGTAATGCAAGTGTGTGCTCCTTATTTTCCCTTCTCCCTTGACGTCCTCTGCTTATTATTTGTCATGTTGCATTCCAATGTAATTGCTGACTGACGTAGCTGGAACATAGAACATGACAGCACAGTACAGGCTCTTCGGCCCATGATGTTGTTCCGACCTTCTAACCAACTCTAAGATCAATCTAACCCTTCCCTCCCACATACTCCTCCATTTTTCTATCATTTATGTGCCTATCTCAGAGTCTCTTGAACGTTCCTAATGTATCTGCCTCTTCCAGTATCCCTGGCAGTACATTCCACGCACCCACCACTCTCTGTGTAAAAAAACTTACCTCTGGTATCCCCACTGTACTTTCCTCCAGTCGCCTTAAAATTATGCCCCATCATGTTAGCCATTTTTGTGCTTGGGAAAAAATCTCTTGCTATCTGACTTGTAGTCACCACTCTATGTAGGCCTTTGCAAGCTGAAATTTAATGTACTTGTAACAGTGTGAAAAATACAGCGGCTAAGTTGCAAGTGGATAACGATCCCTTTAACTAGCACTGATGGAATGGGCATGGGTTGGGATACTTCCTGTTACTGAAGCCAAATTAAGAAAAAGGCACTAGCAAGACTGTTGAGCTCTGCAAAGGCAATGTCTGCATCAAACCAACATTGCACATTTTCTCCCTCTCCCCTTCTAATCCTCCCCCAGTCCCCTCATTTTTGTCCCCTCTTCCATTAACACCCCCCCCCCGCCCCAACCAGTCTCCATCACCCCTTTTCAGCCCCCTCCCCCTCCTAGGTGCATCCACTTACTACACACATCCCACCCACCAGCTCTCCACCTCCCCTTCCCCATCTGGTTCTATCTGCCCTTCACCCCTCCCATAATGGTTCCCATTATCACTTTCCTTATTGATCAGATTCCAGCACTGATAACCTTTTTGTCTCCACCTTCACCCTTCCTTACCCCCACCTGGCTCCATCTGTCTTTATCCATCATCCACCTGCCTGTCTCCAGCTCCATCCCTCACCTACCTGGCTCAAACTGCCTGTGATCCTTTATCATTTATTGGTGCACCATCACCCACTGGCCCATCTCACCAATCCCCCTCTCCACTCTTACACTGATGCGGGGTTTTTGACCTGAAATGTCAACAATTATTTGCCCTCACAGATGCTGCTTGACCCACTGATTGTTTATTGTGGCAGATTCCAGCATCTCCAGTCTCTTGTGTCAGCATTGCGCATTGATTAACATAATGATTTGCCCAATCTGAATACTTTTAGCAGAGATTCTTTGTGTTTACACCTCATCGTTATTGCGGCTGGCTCAATTCACCTCCCATCTAATGTAGGATTAAAATAAGATTAGTATAAATGGATGTTTGATGGTCATCACAGAATGACGGGTCTGTTTCTGTATCTTACTCTGACTCTGGGATAAATGAACTCAATGTCCCAATTCAGAATCAGATTTATTATCACTGTTTTGTGGCAGCAGTACTGTGAAAAGACATAAAAATCTATAAATTACAAAAATAAATAAATAGTGCAAAAATAATGAGATCGAGTTCATGGATCATTCAGAAATCTGATGGCGGAGGGGAAGGAGCTGTTCCTGAATTGTTGAGTTTGGGTCTTCATGCTCCTGTACCTCCTCCCTGATTGTAGCAACAAGAAGACAGCATGCCTCAGATGGTGAGGATCCTTAATGATAGATGTTGCCTTCTTGAGGCACCGCCTCTTGAAGTTGTCCTCGACGGTAGGGAGAGTTGTACCCGTGGCTGAGTCAACAACCCTCTTGCGATCTTGTGAATTGGAGGCTCCATATCAGGCTGTGATGCAACTAGAATGCTCTCCACTGTACACCTATAGAAATTTGTAAGAGTCTTTGATGACACACCAAATTTCCTCAAACTCCTAACGAAGCAGAGCCACTGGCATGCCTTTTTTGTGATTGCATCAATGTATTGGGCCCAGTTTAGCCCTGTCCCACTCAGGGGCATTATAGATATTCCATCCATCATTAGTCAGAAATTAACTTTGTTGCAGCAGTGAAGCAGATTTGATAATTCAAGCTGTAAAGAAGGATATTTTGAGAATGTTTACACTGGATGTGTAGTTAAACTAATAATTGAAGCATTATTTAAGAATTATGTAAAAAAGAACCACAAAGCATGCAAAATATTCAGAACTGCTTGAAGAACAGAAAAAAAAACTACTTCTGAAGCGGTCTAATTTAAGTAAGGACTTCCAGTCCCAATAGTTCTGTCAGGATATGCAAGGCAGAAATGGGTTCCAGAGGATGTCTTTGATTTAAATCCTCACCGGGCAGATCTTGTCCTTCAGGAAACACATGTCCACAAGAAGGTTGATCATTTAAACCTGCCCATGTCCCATCAGTGGATTGAAATAAATAATCTATTAATTAATTTCTAACACCGTAAGGAAAGCATCTAAATAAACAAATTTAAACTATTCCTACCATTGAGTATCAGTCAGAAATTTGTCAAATTAAAAATTCAATACGTTCCTTCCATGCCTGGAAGGTTTAACTCCACACTCTCCTGGCCCTTCGCACTTCATTTATCTCTCTTAATCAGCCATGTCTTATTTGTAGCATCACCACATGATGAGCTCAAGGCCTACTCCAAAGACTTGAGCACATAATGAAAGCTGACACTTCAATGTAATACAAAGGGAGAGGATGCTGCTGATGGTGGCGTCATTTGGACTAAATGTTAAAGCCCGACTCTATTTTGCTTGATCATATGGATGTAATGAATGCAAATTTGTTTTCTTTTGTCCGTATTAATTTTTCACGATCTAGGATTCAAAGGCAAGATTGGCCCTAACTGCCATAAGATATAGGAGCAGAATTAGGCCATTCAGCCCATCGAGTCTGTTCTGCCATTCAATTATGACTTTTTTTTTCCAATCCCATTCTGCCCTTGAGAACAAAGTGGTGAACTGCCTTCTTGAACTGATGTCATCATTTTGATGAAAGTATTCCCACAATGTAGGCTAGAGAGTTGAAATGAATGGCAATGAAGGGATGGGGAGCAAAGATTCCCATTCAGGGGTTGGTGTGAGACATGAAGGTGAACCTGCACGTGGTAGTTTTCCTAGTCTTTTTGTGATAGAGGTTGCAGTACTGATAACTATGCTTCAAAACCTGGTCCTCTGTAACTCCCTCTGCAACTGGATCTTCGACTTCCTGATAGGGAGACCACAGTCAGTGCAGGTCGGTAATAACGTCTCCTCCTTGCTATCAACGCAGATGCACCTCAAGGATGCATGTTTAGCCTACTGTTCTACTCTCTCTACACTCATGACTGTGTGGCTAAGCTCAAACACCATCTATTAATTTGCTGATGACACCACTGTTGTTGGTAGAATCTCAGATGGCGATGAGGAGGCATACAGGATGAGATAGATCGGTTAGTTGAATGGTGTTGCAACAACAACCTCACACTCAACGTCAGCAAGACCAAGGAACTGATAATGGATTTCAGGTAGGAGAACTTGGGAGAACACACATCAGTCCTCACTGAGGGGGTCAGCAGTGGAAAGGGTGAGCAGCTTCAAGTTCCTGGGCATCAATGTCTTAGAGGATCTATCCTGGGCCCAACACATTGATGTCATCCAGAAGATGGCACACCAGTGGCTTTATTTCATTCGGAGTTTGAGGATATTTGATACATCACCAAAGACTCTTACAAATTTCTATAGGTGTACAGTGGAGAGCATTCTGACTGGTTGCATCACAGCCTGATATGGAATCGTCAATGCACAGGATCGCAAGAAGCTGCAGAGGGTTGTAGACTCAACCAGCTCCATCACTGGCACAACCCTCCCCACCATCGAAGACAACTTCAAGAGGCAGTGTCTCAAGAAGGCAGCATCCATTATTAAGGACCCTTACCATCCAAGACACACCCTCTTCTCACTGCTACCATCAGGGAGGAAGTACAGGGGCCTGAAGACCCAAACTCAATGATTCAGGAACAGCTTCTTCCCCTCCACCATCAGATTTCTGAACAATCCATGAACACTACCTCATTATTCCTTTTTTGTTGCAGTATTTATTTATTTTTGTGATTTATAGATTTTAATATCTTTGCACTGTACTGCTGCTGCAAAATAACAAATTTCACGTCATATGTCAGTGATAATAAATCTGATTCTGAATTATGGAAGATGCTGTCACAATATCCTTGGTGAGTAACTGCAGTGCCTATTGTAGGTGCATCCACAGTGTAATAATGGTGCATGGAATGGATGTTTAGACTGGTTGATGGGATTGCCAATTGAGTGAGCTGCTGTGTCTTGGATAGTGTCAAACCTCTAACGTTGTTTGAGCTGCACTCATCCAGAAGTATTCCATTACATTCCTAATCTGTGCATTGTTGATGATGGAATAGATGTGAAGTGTTAGGAGATGAGTCACTTATCAAAGGATAAGCCTCTGACCTGTTCTTCTGGACAGTATTTACGGGAGCTGGTTTTAATAATTTTCTGGTCTACGGTGATCACAGGATGTTGGTGGTGGGGGGATATGTCAATGATGATGCCATTGAATGTCAAGGAAAGATGATTAGATTCTTCTGTTGGAGATGGTCATTGCATGGCCTATGTGCAGTACATATATTACTTGACACTTATCAGTCCATGTCTGGATGTTATGAAGTAGCTCTTGGAACAGTCCTTGCCTACATGCAAAATGTGCTGAAAATGGATTTGAACATTATGCAATAATGAACAAACAATCCCACTTCTGACTTTGAGAGAAGGAGGGTTATTGATGGTCCAGCTGAAGACAGATGGGCTTGGAACAATGTCCAGAGGAAATCGTACAGCCAAGTCAAAGGGTGAGGATGATTTGCATTTATATTCCTACATCCAAGATATGACACCAATTATTGTTTTTCTTTGAAGATGCCAGTGAAGAGTTTTAACAAGGCTGCTTGATGCCACACTTGGCTAAGAAGATTAATAGAAGCAGGAGTAGACCATTTGGCCCTTCAAGCTTGTTCCATCATTTATCAAGATCATGGCTGATCTTCTCCCTCAGCGGTATTTTCCACATCCAAATTTTTTGTTTTCTCATAATTTCCATAAACTATTAATCTGTTGTAAATAAACAATGATTGAGCCTCCACAGCCTTCCCAAATAGAGAATCACAAAGGTTCACCATCTGATTGACGCGCCCCCCCCCCCCCCCGCCCTTTGTTGAGTTTGAAAAGGCTCCCAAACCTCAGGCCTGCAGCTATTTCTGGCAACTTTAAGGTTCCTTTCATTTAATACCACCTCACATTTCTCTGGTAAGCTGGAGATGTATCAATTCTCCTTTCAAATTTTTGTGCTTTAAATGGTGCATTATTTTTTGGCAACATGTGCATTAATCAGTGCCTGCATGTCATTATGCCTTTTAATGTGTTCTCCCAATCAACCACAGCCAGTTTTCCTCTTATTGTTTCCTTTGTTTAGATTTAAGACCATAGTTTTGCATAGAGTTTGTAAATATTGATGAACATAAAATTCCATCATGGTCACTGCCCTCCGAAGGCCCCATGACAATTATGTTATCAATAGACTCTTTCTTATTGCACTACAATTCCAATTCCATTGCACTCTATGAGATCCAAAATTTCCTTTTCTCGAGTTGGTTTCTCAACATACAATAGGATATCTTTATTAGTCGCATGTACATCAAAACCTTCTCTGTGGATTGTCACCTTGTCGTGTTGGAGAAGCTTGTGTGGTCCTGAGATCCTGAGAGCGATGCCATCTGGAGCTATGGTGGTAAGGTTGATGGTGAGGTCCCTGACAACAAACAATCCAACCAAGACCTCAGCAATGGAATAGGCTTATGAAGTTATTTCAAACTCAATGTCTGTGAAGGCGGATGAAGGCTGCAATAAATTCATCAGCTCCAATCATTGTGGTTTCCATGCCATTGGAATCAGTTGGTTGATTTGTGAAGTATCGTGTGCTTTTTGCAGTGCAACATCAAGTACACGTTAAACAAACACATGCACAGGCGTCTTCGCTCTGTGGGCTACTTCTGATCAACAGAACGAAGACCATCATCCTCGACCTCGAGGGATAGCCACGACCGACGACATCAAAACACACAGTGAAATGCATCTTTCACGTAGAGTGTTCCGGGGGCAGCTCGCAAGTGTCGCCACGCTTCCGGCGCAACATAACATGCCCACAACTTCCTAACCCGTACGGCTTTGGAAAGTGGGAGGAAACTGGAGCACCCGGAGGAAACCCACCAAGACATGGGGAGAACATACAAACTCCATACAGACAGCGGCTGGAATTGAACCCGGGTCGCTGGCGCTGTAAAACGTTATGCTAACCACTACACTACTGTTCCTGATAACATAGTTAAACATAATTACCTATAAAGACAAAGGAATCCAAATTGCCACTATAAATCAGTAGATTAAAGTCTCCCATTATTATTGTGTTACCCCACTACAGGCACTGCTAGTTTCCTGATTTATACCATTCACAAAGTTATTACTTGGTGGCTTATAAATAACCCCTCTTGATGTTTACTGCTCTTTTCTATTTCTTAGCATGACCCAAATTGATTCTAATTCTACCTCATGATTTGTCACACCAAGATCATTGCTCATCACTGCATTAATTTCCTCCCTTATTAATAACACTACACCATCTTCTTTTCCCCTTTGTCTGTCTTTCCCAAATGTCAAACAACCTGGGATATTTCATACCCAGCTTTAATTACCTTGCAGCTATATTTCCCTAGAGAAAGGAAGGACTACAAATGCTGGAATCTAGATGAAAAAACAACAAGACGCTGGAGGAACTCAGCAGGCCAGGCAGCATCCGTGGAGAAAAGCAGGCGGTCAACGTTTTGGGTCAGGAGCCTTCTTCAGGACTGAAGATAGGAAAAGGGGAAGCCCAATATATGGGGGGAGGGGGTGGATAAACAAAGCAGTGATCAGTGGAAATGTTGACCGTCTGTTTTGCTCAACAGATGCTGCCTGGCCTGCTGAGTTCCTCCAGCATTTTGATGTTTTTTCAGTCATATTTCTCTCATGGCAATTAGATCATTTTCTTCTATTTGTACAGTCAATTCATTTATCTCTGTCGTCATTTCTGAAAACATTCAGTTACGGTGCTTTAAATTTAGTTATTTTAAAATTTTGCTTTACTTCAACCCCTTTTGCTGTTTGACTTTATTTTTGGTGTTAATTTATTCCATGTTTTTTTTTAAATTTCCCTTTCCTGCTTTGTCTCTGTCCTTCCCAAATTCCCCTTCAGATTCCCACCCACTACTGAACTATTTAAACCCTGTCCAATAGCACTGGCAAAGCCCCCCTGCAACATTACTGGCCCCAACGCTGCTGAATTGTGCAGGTCCCACCTACCCAGCAACAGTTCCAGTGCCTCGGAAATCTAAAGTTGTTCCTAATGCAACATGTCTCCAGCCATGCACTCATCTGCTCCGTTCTCCTGTTCCTCTACACATTCGAATGTGGCTTTGGCAGTAATTTTGACATTGCACTCTTTGAGGTCCTGCTTTTTTTAAATCTCTTCCCAATTCTCTATATACTGCCTTCAGAACCTCATCCCTTTTTCTACCTTTGTCACTGGTACCAATATGAACCACAGCCTCCAGCTGTTTATCCTTTCCCTTCTGTAGGTGTTCAGTGACATCCTGGCACAAGGGAGGCACTATCCAGGAGTCACATCTACAGCCACAGAAACACCCCTCTTTCCCATGATGATCCTAATCACTATTTGCCTTCTCACTCTTCTTCCTTCCCTCCTGTGCAGCTGAGCCACTCGAAATGCCATTCTGTGAGTGTATTCCTCCAAGGAACAATCACCCCAGCCGCATCCAAAGAGGAAGATCTGTCAGAGAGCAAGATTGACGCAGTGGACTCCTCCATGACCTGCCTGCTCCTCCTTGTTGGTTTGTGGTCGCACACACTCCCTCTGCTTGCTCACACTTCTGAATATGTTATCCACAAAGTTCTCAACCTCACAAATGCATCATAATGACTCCAACGTGTGGTTGCCTGGAACACTGGAAGTCCCCAGGATCTCCCACAGGATGCAGGAGGTGCATTTTACTCAGCCAAGCTGTCCTGCCTCACTCATAACCTATAAACCACAAAAGTAAATTCAGTTTGGTGAATTAGTTTATTATTGTCACATGTACCGAAGTACCGTGAAGAATTGATCTTGCATACCGTTCATACACAATGCATTGAGGTAGTACATGGTAAAACAATAAATGAATGCAGAATAAAGTGTTACAGTCACAGAGTAAGTGCAGTGCAGGTAGACAATAAGGTGCAAGGTCATAACGAGGTAGATAGAGTATCAAACATCTCATCACACTCCTACTTGAGTTGCACCAGTGTCACCCTGTTGAATCCATAGCTGCTCCCACAAACCATACTCACCAAAGCCCACATTGACACCACCATGGTTTCTGAGCATCCCTTGTTATACACTTAAACAACTCCTGTTTAGTCAATTAACTTCCCTTAATAGCAGCCTTCCCAATTTCAATTACAGTGGAGTCCCCCAAGGTATCTTGTTTACATTCATTATCTTACATTAGCTGCAATTTCTATCTAATAGCTTCAAATATATAGGGGTATTACTGTAAAAACCATTAGATTTAACTACTAAACAAGATAAACTTAAAAATAAGATGGTCTCCACTTTCCTCTCATTCACCAAGTCTCTCTCACTCTCAGACCATTGTGTACAAACTTCACTGTGGTTTACGAGCCTCTCTTCTTAAACAGTACTCATCAGTCAACTCACTTCATTTGATCTCATTTGAAAGGATTCCCTTAAAATGTCGCCTTGGTGTCCACTTAATGCCGTCAAGAGTAGCAATCTCATAGCACGTCTGGAGTTCAAATCTGTGGTCCACCTTATTCAGCTGGGCAACAATTATCCCATTATCCCTCAATCAATGATACTAAGCACAGATTGTTCAGTTATCCCATTGTTTTCCCATTTAAGGAACTTGTTGTGCACGTGAGGTGCATCTGGATTTCCGTAAAAACTGATTGGCATTGAAGTACTTTAAAATTTACATAGACATTCCTGACGCTAAAAAAATACATCATTTCTTCCTCTATACTTCTTAAAATCACTCATCTGTCTTCTGCTCTTAATGACAATTAGGTTTACTTTTTATTTCAGGCTGATGGATGACATTGATCAAAGCAGAAATTTGCTATACTAAAGAGGGCACTGTGAATGATTAGCAGAAAGATTGTTGAATCCAAAATTTCACATCACTGGGATCTTTGTAATTAACTGAATTGACCAAAGCTTAATACTTCACAGTACCTGGAGCTCATTCCTTTATAATTTAAGAAAGCAATGATCCTAACAAATGGGTCCACAATCGATCCAAACTCAATACAGAATGGTGTCAAGCGAGGCTGCATCATCACCCCAACATATTCCTTGATGATGCAACTTCAACAAACCTTGCTGAAGAGGAGATAAATGACAGAACCGATGGGGAACTGTTCAACCTACCCTGCCTTCAATCCATCACCAAAGTCACAAACAGACAACAGCAGATGAGCTGAAGTATTTAGACACCACAGGTGTATGCACACTTTTGGAGGTTGAGCTCCAAGTCATCATCGACTTGTTCACATCAGCATACGGGAGAATGGGCTCTAAACTCAATGTCCACAGAACCAAGGTGCTCTACTAAATCAGTCCTCATTGTATAACATTATCTTCTGACAATAAAGGGTTCACAGCGAGACCCTGGATAAAGTGGACCACTTCCCATGTCTGGAGAACCACCTGTCAGTGAAGTCAGACACTGATGATAAAATTAATCATTACCCTCATTGTACCAGCACAAGCCTTTGGCTAAGAAAAAAATAAGTGTTTAAAGATCAAGACCTCAGACCTAACACCATACCCTAATTCCTGCCCTCCTGAATGCTTCTGAAACTGGGGCAACTTACTGCAGGTAGCTCAGTGTACTGGAGAATATGACCAATGCTGTCTCTGCGGAATCCTCCAACAGGATAAAGGAAACAACGTCAGAGTCCTCTCCCAGACCAACATTCCCGGCCTCAAGCAGTAGTGGTTGGCGTAACACTATTACAGCACCAGCGACCCGGGTTCAATTCCAGCCCCTATCTGAAAGGAGTTTGTACGTTCTCCCCGTGTCTGCGTGGGTTTCCTCCAGGTGCTCCGGTTTCCTCCCACATTCCAAAGACGTACGGGTTAGGAAGTTGTGGGCATGCTATGTTGGCTCCGGAAGCATGGCGACACTTGCGGGCTGCCCCCAGAACATTCTTCGCAAAAAGATTTATTCACTGTGTGTTTCGGTGTACATGTGACTAATAAAGATATCTTATCTGCCTGACACCAGACTCCCGAAACAGACACTCAATTCTGAGCTCTGTCATGGCAAGTGATTGCTAGGTTGACAGAGAAAAAGATTCAAGGATGTGCTCTCAGCCTCCTTGAAAAAGTGCAACAATCCCATTGACTCATGAGAATCCTTAGTCCATAATCACTCAAAGTGGAGAAGGAACATTTAGGTTAACATTGAAAGCGTTGAGCCCATGTATCAAGACCTCACAGAACTCCAGTGTAAGTGGTAAAAGTTAGTACTGTGGCGACTCACCGTTTAGTCGGTCGAACCGGCTCGGCAGTCGGGTCGAGCGGCGTCGGAGCGACGAGGCCCAAGATGGTGGCGGGCCTCTTCTTTCCCGAGCGACAGGGAGAACCCGCGCGCGGGAATGTCTTGATGACGTAGTACTTACGTCACTGCCGGTTGGATTGGGTGGGAACAGTCTCCCCTAAAGGGCCCGCGCAAGGCGAGAAAATAAACCAGTTCTTGTTCGACAATCCTCCGACTAGCATCTTGTTTTATTTCGCGGTAGCAACCGCTACATTGGTGACCCTGACGGTCCAAACGGATTTTGGACCCGCGCAATGGCCGACAGTGCAGCAGCCAACGCAGTGGCCCTCAAGCTGCCCACCTTTTGGACACTTCGGCCCAGCGTCTGGTTTGACCAGGCCAAAGCACAAATCCACCTTCGGCAGATCACCTCCGACTCCACGAAGTACTACCGTGTGGTTAGCTCTCTGGACCAAGAGACAGCTGCCCAGGTTGGAGACTTCATCCTGTCGCCTCCGGAGGAAGATAAGTACCCGGCTTTCAAAGACCTTTTGATTCGGACCTTCGGCCTCTCCCATCGTGAGCGTGCCGCCCGCCTGCTTCGTCTGGACGGCCTGGGGGACAGATCCCCATCCGCCCTAATGAATGAGATGCTCGCATTGGCCGAGGGACACAAGCCATGCCTGATGTTCGAACAGGCCTTCCTCGAACAGCTCCCCGATGACATCCACCTGTTGTTAGCTGACGCCGACTTCAGCAACCCCCGTGAGGTGGCCACCCGGGCAGATGTCCTGCGGAGGGCCAAGCGCGAGAGCGGTTCGTCCGTCAGTCAAATCACCAGGCCGCAAGCCCAACGCCCGCCTCGCCCGGCCCCAGCAACCGAGCAACCACACCCCAGGAACGCAAACGACGACACGGGTGACCAGCTGTGCTTCTACCATCAGAGGTGGGGTGCGGAGGCCCGTCGATGCCGCCCACCCTGCAAGTTTCAGGGAAACGCCAGGGCCAGCCACCGCTGATGGCTACGGCGGCTGGCATCCGACAGAGCCTCCTATTCGTTCAGGACAAGAAATCTGGACGGCGTTTCCTCGTTGATACTGGAGCGGAGGTCAGTATTTTGCCCCCGACCGGCCGCGACACTCGTAACAGGCCACCCGGTCCTCTACTCAATGCCGCCAACGGTACAACGATACGGTCTTTTGGCACCCGTACACTTCAATTACAATTCAGCGGCAGCCGTTTTACCTGGACCTTTACTCTTGCCACCGTCGCCCGACCACTCCTAGGAGTCGATTTCCTTCGGGCCCACAATCTGTTAGTTGACCTGCGAGGGTCTAGCACCTTCCAAACCTATCCCCTGGGAGAAATCAGCACACCAGCCCCGTGCCTGGACTCCATTTCCCTTTCTGGCGATGATTTCGCCAAGCTCCTAGCTGAATTCCCATCAATTTTGGCACCTTCGTTTACGAATTCTAGGCCCAAACACTGGGTACGACACCACATCATTACTACAGGGCCACCCCTTCATGCGCGAGCACGACGATTACCTCCAGACAAGCTCCGCCTGGCAAAGGAAGAGTTCCGTCACATGGAGGAGCTGGGGATTGTTCGAAGGTCAGACAGCCCCTGGGCCTCCCCCCTGCACATGGTCCCCAAAGCCACCGGAGGGTGGAGGCCCTGCGGCGACTACCGCAGGCTGAATGTCGCCACCACCCCGGACCGCTATACCATCCCTCACATCCAGGACTTCGCAGCGAACTTACACGGGGCCTGCATCTTTTCCAAAGTGGACCTCATTCGGGGATACCACCAAATCCCGGTCCATCCAGATGACGTCCCCAAGACTGCGATTATCACCCCATTCGGCCTGTTCGAATTCCTTCGGATGCCGTTCGGCCTTAAGAACGCCGTGCAGACCTTCCAGCGGCTGATGGACGCGGTAGGCCGAGACCTGGACTTCGTGTTCATTTACTTAGACGACATACTGATCACCAGCTGTAACCACCAGGAACACCTTTCCCCCCTCCGCCAGCTGTATTCCCGCCTCCGCGATTTCGGCCTCACGATCAACCCGTCCAAGTGCCAATTCGGACTTGACTCTATCGATTTCCTCGGCCACGAAATCATCAGCGACGGGGCAACACCCTTACCCGCCAAGGTGGACGCTATCCGCCATTTTGCCCGCCCCGACACAGTCAAAGGCCTACAGGAATTCCTTGGGATGGTCAACTTTTACCATCGGTTCATCCCTGCAGCAGCCCGTATCATGCGCCCTCTGTTCTCGCTGCTGGCTGGTAAGGGCCTGGACTGACGAGGCTGCGACTGCTTTCGTTAAGGCCAAAGGTGCCCTGGCAGACTCCACGATGCTTGTACACCCTAGGACTGACGTCCCAACTGCCCTCACGGTAGACGTGTCCAACACCGCAGTGGGTGGGGTACTGGAACAGCTACTCGAAGGCCGCTGGCAACCCTTGGCATTTTTCAGCAAGCACCTTAGACCGCCCAAACTGAAGTACAGCGCTTTTGACCGGGAACTTCTAGTACTGTATCTGGCGGTCCGGCATTTCCGATACTTTCTAGAAGGCAGGCCTTTCACCGCTTTCACCGATCATAAGCCTTTGTCCTTTGCCTTCTCCAAAGTCTCCGATCCCTGGTCAGCTCGGCAGCAGAGACATTTATCCTACATTTCTGAATTCACAACTGACATCCAACATGTCTCCGGAAAGGATAGTGTCGTTGCTGATGCACTTTCCAGACCAACCATCCACAACCTATCCTAGGGTGTCGACGACACGGCCCTAGCTGACGCACAGCAGGCCGACGACGAACTGCCCAGCTACAGAACCGCAGTCTCGGGCCTGCAGCTCCGAGATTTCTTGGTTGGTCCAGGTCAGCGGACCCTACTTTGCGACGTTGCAACTGGTCAGCCCCGCCCTATAGTCCCTGCAGCCTGGCGGAGACGCATTTTTGACTCGGTACATGGGTCGGCACACCCGTCCATCAGATCAACTGTCCGACTGGTCGCCAGCAAGTTTGTCTGGCATGGCCTGCGCAAACAGGTCAGTGAGTGGGCCCGGACTTGTCCGCACTGCCAGACGTCAAAAATCCAGCGACACACCAAGGTCCCGCCACAGCAGTTCGAGCCTACCCGTAGGAGGTTCAACCACATACACGTCGACCTCATGGGCCCTCTGCCGGTTTCAAGAGGAGCCCGGTACCTCCTTACCATCGTGGACCGGTTCACGAGGTGGCCTGAGGCAACCCCCCTGACTGACATCACAACTGATTCCTGCGCCCGGGCGCTGCTCACAACTTGGGTCTCACGTTTTGGTGTTCCGGCCCACATCACTTCAGACAGAGGCACCCAATTCACTTCCAGTCTCTGGACTGCATTAGCGAATCTGCTAGGGACGCAGCTGCACACCACCACGGCCTACCATCCTCAATCAAACGGGTTGGTGGAACGTTTTCACCGCCATCTGAAATCAGCCTTGATGGCCCGCCTGAAGGGTCCTAACTGGGTTGACGAGCTGCCTTGGGTCCTGCTCGGCATACACACTGCCCCCAAAGAAGACCTCCGCACTTCGTCAGCTGAGCTTGTGTACAGGGTGCCCCTAGTTGTCCCCGGGGATTTCATACTTGCTCTTCGGGACCAAGGGGAACAACCCCCAGCAGTCCTACAAAGACTGCGCGAGAAGCTTGGCAACTTGGCCCCGATTCCCACCTCATGGCACGGTCAAGCCCCATCCTGCCAGCCCAAGGATCTATGGGACTGTAAGTTTGTTTTTGTTCGCAGGGGCACACCTCGGGCGCCGTTGCAACGACCATATGAGGGACCGTTCCGAGTCATAAGGAATAATGGATCCACCTTTATTTTGGACATTGGAGGCAGGGAACAGGTTTTCACGGCGGACCGCCTCAAACCGGCCCATTTGGATCTGCAGCAACCTGTCGAGGTTGCAACGCCGCGACGCAGAGGCCGGCCCCCTAAGCGGCAGCTGGCACAGCCCGCGGACCTTGGGGACTGTATCGCCGGTTCTGGGGGGGGGGTTGTGTGGTGACTCACTGTTTAGTCGGTCGAACCGGCTCAGAAGTCGGGTCGAGCGGCGTCGGAGCGACGAGGCCCAAGATGGTGGCGGGCCTCGTCTTTCCCGAGCGACGTGGAGAACCCGTGCGCGGGAAAGTCTTGATGACGTAGTACTTACGTCACTGCCGGTTGGATTGGGCGGGAACAGTCTCCCTTAAAGGGCCTGCGCAAGGCGGGAAAATAAACCAGTTCTTGTTCGACAATCCTCCGACTAGCATCTTGTTTTATTTCGCGGTAGCAACCGCTACAGTACCACCTCCCAAACTATCCACCCACCTGCCCCATCAAGCACCTTCTTCCCCATTTGTGGCAGGATCTGCAAGTCTCATATTGATAGGACCCACAGAACTAGACCGGAAGTCATTCTGAACCCCGAAGGGGCAGCCAAAGAAGGGAAATGCACGTGTTAAACTCCCTTTTCTGAAGTCAATTGAATCAAATTTCAGAAGGGGATGTCGTGAGGCATCTCCGATTATTTCACAAGTTCAGCATACACACTTTCTGTATTCTATCCAATATCTAATGCTAGAATCTTTGGAAAACAAAGATGAAGTCAGTGAGAAATCAGATTTGAATCCAACTGGAATGTCAAATGAGCTTCTCTTGTTTTCCAACCAGCTACTTAATAGTGTATGTCATTGTCCAGCTACTAAGGTATGCTTTGCATCGCAGATGAGAAGTGCTTTCTGCTTATTGCTAACCTAATAGCTATGAGTACTCCCTGCCAGCTGTCATATAATTTACATGATTAGGTTGATGGGAAAACTGCAGGAACCAACTGACATACAGATGAGTCACTGAAATGATAGGTATTTCATTCCAGGGAATGCACCACACAGATCAAATGCAAAGAAGATGGAATTTCTGTTGTCACTTTAGTTCTGATAGCAAAAAGAAAGTGAAAGTGGCACTTCCCTCTGATATTCTCTCCCTGTTCTTTGGTTAGGGCCTGCCTAAATGATAGGCAGAAAAACACCAACTGGTCCATCAAGACTGCTCTGCGGAGGCTGACATGATGCAGACATTCAAAATGAATGATTTCACAATAAAAAGAATCAGAATCAGGTTTATTATCACTGACATATGTCATGAAATTTGCTGTTTTGCGGCAGCAGTACAGTGCAAGACATAAAATTTATCATAAGTTACAAAAATAAGTAAATAGTGCAAAAGAGGAAGTTATAAAAATATCCAGAACAACCTTCAGATAAAGAGGACTTGTAATTATACAGCACCTTTCAGGACTGACAGCCAATGAAATATATTCAATGTCATCATTAAGCTAATAAATGAATCACAATAGCCAATCCATGCACACCAAGCTCACCCAACCCATGGCTACATAGTGATGAGTATGGATACATATCTGCAATGTAAATATTCATCCCTATCATTATCACTTGGAAATAATAAAATCAATGTTAATGAAAGTCTCTATTTCCATATACATAACACATTAGACTGTCTTTAGGCACTTCACACAGTGAATTACTTTTGAAGTACATTCATTTGTTGTGTAAGCATTTACACAGAACCACAGCAAGTCCTGGGGATATGACAAGACGGTTTGTCATGACATCTAATGGTTTAGTTATCAACTGTAGTTTCAAATAAATGTCAGAAAATACAGCAGGCAAGTTGCACACAGCAAGATACCTCAAAAAGAAAGAGAGATTAATAACCAGGTAACCTGTTAACTTCCATAGTCCGGGCAACAGAACTAATAGGGGAGACTTTTACCTAACTTGACAGGCAAGGAAACCCTCAACAAATCATTGGTTTTGCACAAAGCCCAATCATTTCAATGGAGAGAAGAAATCTAGCATTACACAAAAATTCTTTGTTTCCTGACAGATTGCTGAGGTTAAGGCCGTCCCTTTTTATGACTCTTGGGCAAGCACGTTAGAACATAAAGGAAAAAGAGCAAGAGTAGGCCATCCAGCTTTTTAAACTTGCTCTGCCATTCATTAAGGTCAAGGCTGATCTGCCACCTCAGTGCTATTTCTCAGCACTATCACCACTGTTTTTGATTCTATCAGTTTCTATTTTGAATGAATACAACTGCTGAGCCTCCACTGCTAAAGATTTGCCACAATCTAAGTGAAGATATTTCTCATCTCAGTCCTTAATATCCTATCCTTGTTTTCAAATTTGGTCCCCAGTCTGAGACTCCTCAATCAGAGGAAACATCCTCCTGTAACTAGACTGCCAAGCCCTTTAAGATGTTTTTAAATTTTATGAGATCTTCTCTCATTCTTCTAAACTCCATAAAATACAGTTTCATTCAGCCAAATCCCTCCACAGAGAGCAAATCTGCCATCCCTAGAAGTAGTCCTTAGGTAAGGAGACCAAAATTGTACAGTACGCCAGGTATAATCTCACCATGGCCCCATACAATTTCTAACTACAAGATCTCATTATTATTTAAATTCACTCACTATAAAAGGCAAACATATCACCATTTGTTACAACTGCATATTGGCCTTCAGTGACTTGTTTACAAGCAAACATAGGTCCTTTTGAACATCAACACTGTCCAAGCCCTCACAGTTGAACAAATATTCTGCTACGCTGTTATGTGCATCAAAGTGGATAACCTCATATTTTTCTATATTATACTGCATTTGATGTGTACTGACCTATTCAATTAACTTGTTCATACCCCCTTGATGCCTCTTTACATCTTCCTCCATACTCACAATCCCACCTAGTTTAACATTATCCACAAACTTGGAAATAACATTTTCCAGTAATTCTTTTTGCATAAATCTCAGGTCCATTCAGTTCATTATTCCACGCAAGACACTGGACTTTCCAATTTATTTGGCAGGGCTTGTGTGTCTCCTTTCATGAAGGCGGATACAAAGTAATTGTTTATGTCCTAAATTCTCCTGTCTCTGACTGCAACTGGCCCACATTTGCCCTCGTTGGTTACTATGTACCTGTAAAGGCTCTTGCAATCCATTTTATGTGCGTTACCAGTCTACTCTCATATCCTATCTTACCTTTCTTTATCAATTTCTTGATTTTCCTTTGCCAAGTTTTTTGTGTTCATAATCCCCAGTTCTACTGTATTTCTGGCAAATTTAAAATCGTCCTGCTTGAATTTAACACAAACTCTAATTTCTCTTGTCTGCTATTGATGATTCAATTTTCCGGGTGGATTTGTGCCTTAAATTGAGTATTTTGTTTTGCAACTCATGCATCTTAGCATTATGTATTCAATGTTCATGCTACAAACCCCTTGCAACACAGGAACAGGATATTCAGCCCAACTGATTGATGCCTGTTCTACATATGCTCCACACAATCTTTCATTTAACCTCATCCTTTCTCTCTTAACACTTAATTAGGTCTTAACTATTAATAGAATCATTGAATAGTTAAAGTCATTTGTCAAATCAAATCCAACCCAGTATTCTTGTCCCCTGCAGGTATGTATCTACTTCCTATTTAAAATGGATTGAATCTACTGTCAGCAAACTTTCACGTAGTAAGTTACAAATCATACGTCCTCAATAGTTCTTAATGCTTCCGGTCCCTACACACTTAAATAATCCGTGTTAGTAAGATCCACACACTTCTCCATGATTCTGAACTGGATCTAACAGTGACTCTCTTATATTTGAGGTTCCAAATTCTCTTCTCACCCACAAATGGAAAATAGTTTCCATCTATCCTCTTAAACTCATTCATTATTTCAGAACTTTTATCAAGTTATTCCTAAGTCTTAATTTTTCTAGAGGTGTAAAGTCCTGGGCTGGAAATTCTATTGTATGGCATCTTGTTTCATAGATCTGGGCAATAGAATTTTATCTGAAACTTGACCCCTCTGTAGACATGTTGTACACATCTGTGATTTTGATTCTGGTCCTTGAGTGGAAAAGCTGGTTTACAGGAAGAGGGAAACTGAATTGTTCGTCCAAAGTGACAGCATTGGCATTATGAGCTAAATTGCCCTTTTCTATTTTACAATCCTTTCACAATTACAGAATCACACTTGTTCTCAATCCTGGAGTTTTGACATGTATGTGACTATTAAATATGATATGATCTCCCCTGGCCTCTCCCAAACTCCTTCCAGCCTTCCTGATCTCACTAGCCTTTCTAAACTCTCACTGGCTTTTCCACTCTCCCACTGGAGTATGTGATTTCCCACCCTTGCCTCTGAGTTCTTTTATCCCAGCACTCCTGAACTGCTCTCTCCTGGGCCTATTATACAAATCTATTCAATCTCTTTCACTGCATTACATCCTTGCCAATCTGATGTTCAATATTCCCTCCAACCCAATTTCATTCCTCCAGTATCCAATTGCCTTTCCCCAGTTTTCTCCAGCCTTCACCCTTCCACCCCATCCTCTACATTCACTTTCCACCCCTTCTCAACTCATTGACACCCCCCAGCTCACCCCCATCTCCTGGCTTCATACACATTGTCACCATGCCATATTCTTGTTTTTCCTCCAATCTTGAATATCACCACGCCATTCATCTGATTTCCCTGGGTTCCAATCTCCCCGTGCCTCCAGCCACCAATCTTATTGTGTAAACACCACCATGATCTACCTCACTCCAAACTACACTAGCCTCTGATCATCCCCTTTTTAGCTTCTGATTACGTCTTATTTCTTCAACCCCTGTCTGCACCCACTGTAGCTTTCCAATCCCTTCCCTTCCCTTCCTCCCTCCCACTGGATGCAATCTGTTGCTACAAATGTTAATCAGGCCTGGCTGTAAATTTGACAGAATCTAACAGAATCTCATTCTACAGATTTCCCAAAGGCAATACAACATCCGTGCTCTCTGGAAATATTTGAGCCTTTAAATTTGTCAATTGTGTGTTTCTGCCCACTTCTTGTATTTAAACTTGAAAGAGAAGGACATCAAACCTTCAAAATGCGGAAGGAAATGGTTTCCCATCTTTATTTTATAGACCTAACTTGGTGTGGGTGTACGACACAGGTAACTGTGTTCTGAAAATATTATTGGTGTCTATCATCAATTATGTCTATATTTAATATTGTGCCATATCCTTGCTATGAAGCTCTACAATAGGAAGAAATAAACAGCTTTATTTTCATTGTCAGCAAAATAATGTTGCTATCATGTTTGTTTAATATTAAAGTCCCCCATCTATAGTGCACCATTTAATCATTGTAAGTCAGTTTTTGCTCTTGAATGAACATATAACACATTAAGATTGATGGACTCTGGAGGACAAAAAGCAGCAAAACAGGATTCAAACTGTGCTTGCATACATTATTCAAGCTTTGCTCAATTCTGCAAAGCCATCATGATTTACGCATTGCCTATCTGATCAGAACGTTACTCAGTACACAGCATATTTCCAACCTCTATCTGAATGCATTGACTCCAATGATTTAGAGCATGAATGTTTTGATTATAACTTATAAAAGCTGAAAAAAACACCCAAAGACCTAATTAGAACATTTTTCTCCACATTAAACCTCTATTGGAAATAAATGTTGACAATGCAAAATTTGCATTTTCATTCATTTTGCTTTAGAATTCTACAGTGGCTTTCAAAATACTTTGAGCGACCAGTGACAAATCGCATTTGTTCAGGAATACGATGGTCAGAGGCATGACAGTGGGGATAAACGGCCAGAATAGTAAAACAAAGCAAGGTTGGAAGTAAACATGGTGCCTCTGGTTTACTTAATTTTGTCAAAGAAACCATCAATATGAAGTCTGAACTATCCATAATTGTTATTATTCTGATTTAGTTGCGCATTAATATGGTTCAAAAAACGTTATTATAAACTTTGCATGTTTTTAATAACTGAAAATGCCCAACTTTACCAAATGCTCATCAAATTGAAGTAATTTCAAACAAAAACAAGCCTATATTGATCTTTACATTAAAGTGACTTGTGTTATTTTATTAATTAGTGCACTGTGGTACAAATGATCCTTACATCTTCTTGGCTTACTTTTGATCTACTTCAATTCAGCCTGGTGAAATTTTCTTTACCAGAGATGAAACTCACTCCATTTTGTTTAATCTGACAAACCATCCAATTAAATACAAAGGCAGGCATCTCCACAGAAGCGTCCATTAATGTATTTCAGTTACTACCAGCTTATGCTGATACAGTGCAAAAAAACCTCTGGAGGAACTCAGCAGGAATTCAGCAGGTCAAGCAGCTTCTGTGGAGACAGAGGGATAGTCGATGTTTCAGGCTGAGATCCTGCATTAGGACTGTCCCAACAGAGCAATCCCATCACTCCTATTCCCCTCTTACTTCCTTGCAGCCTGGCAACTTACTGTCTCACACTTGTCCAACAAGTTTGCTTTGACTCTTTCTGCCACTTACCAACATTAAGGGGTAATTCACAGTAGCCAATTAATCACTAGCACACCTTCGGGATGTGGGAGGAAATTGAAGCACCCTAAGGAAAGCATTGGGAGAACATGCAAGCTGTACATTGACAGCAGCCAAAGTCAGGATCCAACGCGGGTCCGTGCAGCTTTACATCGTGCTACCATATCACCTATCATTATTCCTTAAAGACACTCCTGACTATTTACCTCATCTGCCAAACTTTTGGCCCTATATTCAGATATTTTACTATATGGCTCACTGCCAAATGTTTTTGATAATGTTTGGGTTGACTTATACACATGATAAGATAAGATACAAGATATCTTTTTTAGTCACATGTACATCGAAACACTTAATGAAACGCATCTTTTGCGTAGAGCGTTCTGGGGGCAGCCCGCAAGTGTTGCCAAGCTTCCAGCTCCAACATAACATGGCCACAACTTCCTAATCTGTATGTCTTTGGAAGGTGGGAGGAAACCGGAGCACCTGGAGGAAACCCACACAGACGCAAGGAGAACATACAAACTCCTTACAGGTAGTGGCCGGAATTGAACCTGGGCTGCTGGCGCTGTAATAGCGTTATGCTAACTGCTACGCTACCGTACCTGCCCCAATATGTTGTTGCTTTTGATACTGCTGGTGTCAGAATATCAGAATAGGATATTTTGTCATAAGTTCTGTTGACAATTAATTGTAATCATATTTTTAATTCATTAATTTTTTTTTAAACACTTATCCCTTAACAACATTTGAATTGGTTGAGCTTGACCTTTAAAGTGCAGCTAACTTATAAAGGTTTTATGTAAGATATTATTGTCTGTCCCCATGTTTAGTGCTGGTTCCATGTTTGACTCCAGATGCCACAGTACCTTTACAAAAGTAGAACTTCAGCATTCAAACGGAAGAGTGTGAGGCTATCAATTCAACAGAAGAAGATGCAGATTAAAATTAAAGACATAAAACAACATCCACAAGAGGGCACAGAAAATTCCTTACTATCTGCCTCAGTATTCCTTCAATTCTCCATTTCCCAGTTCACTATTCCGTTCCACTTAACTGTCAGTTTTGCCACATCTTTTTCAACCTGCCTGGGATAACATAGATTGAGTGCTTCAACCACCAGAGAGTAGAGCTGTTGAAATAATACAACCCTGAAAAGGTGACAAATAGCTTGCTGTCTATTTGTGGTATCCTACCTTTATTGAGAAATACATTAATACGATTAACCTACTTGCACTTCATTTGTTTGCTAAATAAAACTTCAGGTAATGTATTGTGAGAGTTCAGAAGATGTGTCTGTTGTTTTAAGGTTAACTGGATCTATAAGAAATATCTCTAGAGGATCAAAAGCATCCAAAACTCTTGGACAAATTCTAAAATGTATTGAAATTTGAAAGCATAGAAATTCAAGTTCACATGAAGGCCCTTAGAACTTACTTTTGACACTCTCCAATCTCTGTTTTAAGCTACATCTAGAGCAAGATGATTCTGACCAAACATGGCTTCCAGACAAAAAAATTATAATTTTTTTTTATTCACAGAGGATATATAACCTATAACTGAAAGATTAAATAAAAGAATGCAAACTGTGACACCAAGAAGCTAAATGTTGCTTTCCAACGTGTAGTCCTGGTATTTTTCAAGATGCTATAAATAAAGGACCTGCAAGAGACAATATCTGGTTGCCATTGCTCTAGGCTGCATATTTAATCAGGTTGCTAGATCTATTTTATGGTGCCGTCTTTAAATGGATTAACATCATATCAATAGCATCTTTGAAAAGTAGGCCTTGGAAAGGGTGCAGGGGAGATTTCCCAGAATGAGACTAGACCATCAGTTATACAAAAAAACTGGAAATGCAGAGTCTGTTCTCATTAGAGCAGAAAAGGTTAGGGACAGCTTTTGTCATGGTATTCAAAATGGGATTTGGTAGAACAAGTAGTGGACAAGAGAAACCTAAGGTCAATGAAGAAAAAAAGTCTTAATTCAGTGCTTTGATATAGAGTCAGATTCGTAATACATTGAATCAGGCTGCTAGGCCCATTGAGACTGTACTGACTATCAAGGACCCATTTATGTTATTCCCTTTTAAAAACTTCACCCCACATTCCCACCAACTCCCTCCATTCTGCCAATTTACTGTCGACAATAAACCTACCAACCCACATGTCTTTGGGATGTGGGAGGGAACCAGAGCATTGGAGAAAACCCATGTGGTCACAGAAATAATATGCAAAACTCCATACAGACAGCACCGGAGGTCAGGATTGAACCTGGCTCATTGGGGCAGTGAGACAACAGCTCTATTAGCTGTACCACTGTTCCACCTTATGATATCATCTGGAATACATTGACTGAAAAAGTTGTGGAAGTATTCTGGGTGCTACGCAGCCTCCGAAGCTAACACAGTGGGATCTATGTCCCAGGCACACACTTCTGATGTGAAATGTGTGAGAATTCATGAAGTAGAAATTTATCCTGTGTTGTACACACCAGGCACAATATTTCAGAATACAAGTGGTCTGCTCTCTCACAATTCATGTGGCAGATGGTATTCATTGTAAACACACCTCGCGCGAGTTTCTGGATCACTTGCTGGAGTCATCAGTGGATAATGATTGTAAGATAAGATAAGATCTTTATTAGTCACATGTACTTCGAAACACACAGTGAAATGCATCTTTAGCACAGTGTGTTCTGGGGACAGCCCGCAAGTGTTGCCATGCTTCCAGCGCCAACATAGCACGCCCACAACTTCCTAACCTGTACGTCCTTTGGAATGTGGGAGGAAACCGGAGCACCCGGAGGAAACCCACACAGACACGGGGAGAACGTACAAACTCCTTACAGACAGTGGCCGGATTTGAACCCAGGTCACTGGCGCTGTAAAGCATTACTGCCCCACAGCTGGTTTAACATTGTGGCTCAAATATAGATGGCATAGTATATTACTGCAGAATGAAGATATAATTCCAGCAGCGAGAACAGCATAGGTCTGGTTTATTCACGTGCAAATGATTGCAATTCAGTTTGAAAGCAGGATTGGTGTGCAGTGTCCACAACTCAATGTATGTTAGTCTGCACCACCTTGGACCACAGGGAGGCCTCCAACCCTAGCAAGGTCTTGTACTTTCTCCACCAGCTGGGCTGCAGCAGTACAGACTGAAATATAATTCACTGCCTTCGGTTAGAGAACCTCAGTAACAAAAGGTGAGGTTGAATATGTCCACCTCCAAACTGGAAGGACCATGTGACTAAAGGTTCATTGCCACAATCACTTTGGCGATCACTGACAATGCCATCCTTGCCCTGAAGTTGTTTTCAATGCTACAGCAGATAACAGATTTTACTGACAAAATTCTTGTGCAATATCTGACACATTGTTCCCCATTAAGGTTTGGTTAGAAGAACGGCTATCTTAACATCTTGGTTGGATATGATCTCCCGTTGGGAGATCTTACTTTCTTCCTCATTCAGCAATTCATCATGCTCTAGTGCTCCCTGCTCAATCTCCCAGTCAAGCTTTATTCCAAGGAAAATGCCTAGAGCACACCATGCAAAAACCTTGAAGTCAGCACAAAGCCTCACTTGCCATACCTCCATCCAGAAATTGGCAACTTTTAAGAACGATGGAAAGTGTATTTTGTAGAATTCCAGCAACAAGCAGATGAAGGGAAACCAGGACCTGAAGTAGTTGCTGATTCCTTTCAAAAGCAAAAGTGAGGGAGTCCTACCTGTTCAATGAACATAGAGCCATGCAGGTTGGTGGGGGGATTCTTAGTGTGAACATTAAGCTTCAAAATGGCAACAATGGTGTGAAGCTGTCATTGCCTTCTGATTGACTTCATGATTTGCTACTCTACACTGTAACATGCTCAGTGTGTGCCAAGAGTAGTTTTGTACTCTGCAGATGCCAGTTTGGAAGTATGGAGTCCGAAAAACCGATAGTACTCTTGATAGATGCTTTTACATGGAATTTTTAACCAAAATTAATGCATTTAAATTGAAGTTTTATTGAAGTTAATTTTGGAGAAGGAAAATGATATAATTTAGCAATTTATAAATTAATTCAGCCAAATAGAACCCCATGGAGATGCATGCCTACTCTTGTTATAATTTGCCTGGAAGCATGGCAACATTAGATAACAATAATAAAAAGAATGGGAAACCAGCAGATAACAAATCACATTTATGAAGCAGAATGCCTGGTTATATTTAATAATATTGTCTGCAATACAAGGTCATTAAACAACTGGTCAGGATGTATAAAAATCAAGAAACATTTGAATATTTTCTTACAAGCACCAACTAACAAATGCAGAATATTCTTGCAAATAGATACATCAAAACATAATTCAAATTAATCTTCAAATGCTCAGAACCTGCAAACTAGTGACGCTTGTCCAATTTCCACATAAAAATAATTGCTCATGTTTAATTTAAGCAGCTTTTAATTCCTGTTATCTCTTGGATTCTACACAATATATTAAAATACAAGTAATACAATTTTAATTTAAGATTTGATATCAGATTGGTCTGTATTGTAATTACATGTTCTCCATAGACAATCATTAGTAATCAAATTTATACCCACATACATACACAGAGACATTAACCTAATTCAATCTAATTATTGCACTGTTTATGTGGTTTTGTTCCTCTTTTTAGGACATGATTACCCATTCATCATACTCCTGCACAGTCACTTACATTGCTCATTATCAGCATTTATCTAGGTATTGTTTCCTTGCATCAAGACTTGGGTCCTGATTGGAAAACCAGCCCAGTTTTCTGTAAATAAACAGTGGTAAAAGAAAAACTTCTCTTTCCTTTCATGATTTCAAATCATCTCAAAATGCAATCAGTGAAATGTTCTTGAATTACAGTATATTCATTGTTGTTGTACAGGAACCCATCAGGTTAATTCATTCATAGCAAGTTCCCCCAAAAAGCAATGCAATAATTATGTGGTAATCAGTCTTAAAGTTCTTGATTGAAGGATAAACATCAGTGATGCCTCCCTGCTCTTTGAAATGTTGCCTTGGGATATTTTATCTCAGCAGAGCAGACATCCAAATGACTATACCTACAGCAGTTCAGCACACTGAAAGTGCTGTCAGCAGAATTGTTCGGCTATAGCTCTGACTGTGGGGCTTGTACGCACAACCTTCTGACTGGGGCAAGAAAGCTACCCATTGAGGCACAGACCACACCTACAACACAAGAAAATAGGAGCAGTAGTGATCCTCCAAGGCAGCAAATCTAGGATTCACCTCCTGCAACTACTGCAGCTTGGAACTCAAGAACACAAGAAAATAAGAGCAGGAGGAGACCACTCAGCCCCCCAAGCCTGCCCTGCTGTTGTTCAGTATGATCGTGGCTAATTTGCCCCAGGCCTCAACTCCTCTTCTGTGCCAGTTTTCCATTGCTCTGAATTCCCTAAAATTTATCTTTAAATTTTAAATACCTGCAATGATCTAGTCTCCACTACCCTCCGGGGGAAGGGGATTCTGGAGATTCACTACCCTCTGAGAGAAGAAATTCCTATGCATCTCACCTCATCCTTCTCACCTCCAAAGAATACAGACCCAACTTCCTAGAAACTTGTGCTGGGACAACTTTCTCAACCCAGGAAATGGCCTAGTGAATCCCTGTAGGATTGCCTCCAATACTAAGCATAATGAAGGCACAATAGACTACAAAGCTGGAAACAGGAGCAACAAACAATCTGCTGGAGGTACTCAGCACATCGAGCAGCGTCTGTTGGGGGTGGGTGGGGGGGAAGGAATTGTTGGCATTTCAGGTCAAAACCCTGCATCTGCTCTGCCCAAGGCATCAATAAATTGCAGAAAGTTGTGAACAGAGCCGTCTATCATGAAAACCAGCCTCCCCTCTGTTGATTCTGTCTACATTTCCTGCTGCCTCAGGAAAGCAGCCAGTGTAATCAAAGACCCCTCTCACCCCAGTCATTCCCTCTTCTCCCCCCTTCCACCGGGCAGAAGATACAATAGCTTGAGAACACACACCACCAGGCTCAAGGACAGCTTCTATACCACTGTTTTAAGACTCTTGAATGGACTTCTTGTATGATAAAGATGAACTCTTAATCTCTCAATCTACATTGTCATGGCTCTTACACCTTATTCGATTACCTGCACTGCACTTTCTCTGTAATTGCAACAATATACTCTGCATTCTGTTGTTGTTTTTCCTTTTGTACTACCTTTATGTATTTATGTATGGAATTATCTGTCTTGATGGCATGCAAACACAGCTTTCCACTGAATTCCCATACATGTGACAATAACAAACCAAGTACCATCAGGACATCCCCCCATACATGCTGTTCAACCCACTGAGTTCCTCCAGCAGATTGTTTGTTGCTCCAATGCTAGTTTATCTTTTTCAAACTAAGTTTTCAGTCACTGCCAGTTGGAAACTCATGTACAGTATTAGAAGCACCCTGAGCAACCCTGATTCTTCATCCAGTTCAATTCCAATGGCTGACCAACCACTGCTAACATGGATGCAGCAAAATGTTGTACAGTCCAAACATCACTGCCATGTGGCAGGATTGTCCAGCAAGACCATACTGGAGCTTTTTCACAATCCAAATTTGGTAGCGAGGAAGTTGCTAGCTGTGTGCAAGCCCATGGGACAAACACCCTAAACTTGCCTCATTGGCCAGGCTAGTAAAAACAAAAACATTAAAGAACTTATCCTTCTGAGCTGCTTCAGACCCTTATCATCTTCCTAAACCATATGTCAGTAGGGCTGCCAGGTTGAATTAACAGTTGGTGCTGGACATTACTTGTTCTGCATAAATGGAAGATAACTGAAAAATTGAGGACACCCTGTGAAGAAAAGATTGATGCAATAGAGAGCACAAAGGAAATATGTCAAATTCTGAAGGACAACTGTCACAATGAGAAAATAAATGACAACAAAAGAGAGAGAATGGAACAGAGGTGGAGAGAGAAGCACACAAAAAATTAAAAAATAGGACATCTTATCTATAATATCCCTTGCATATTATGCAAGATAAACATTTAAAAGAGCATGTTTTCTTCTTTGCAACATCACATGGATGAGCTAGCCTTCAGGTGGTTTGGTGGTTGCATTATTTTAATGGACAGATGGGAACAGAGTAGTCGGTTTAAAATATAATGATCAGCAGTTGGCTGGAGCATTTAATTTCACTTACGTTCATTGGTCTGTAAATATGCATGAACTGAATGCTGTGGACAAGTTTGCAGAACCTAGCAAGCTTGAAAATCTTTTAAAATAACATTTCCCCTCACTTAACTGTCCATTGGAAAATACTGGATTTTTATTTTAAAGTGAGCACTGGATTTATTAAAAATAAACTTGATCTTTTTGCCTTTTAGTGCAATTTCTCTCACCTCTCTCCATGTTTCACGATGAATAATATGCAGTGGTTTCAGACTTCAACATAAACTGATGTTATCTTGGAAGATTGCATTAATTTTAAAATTTTCCAATTACATGGATTAAGTACATGACAAAGACAGAAAGTCTAATTAAATGGAAAGACAAGTGTTCTAAAAATAATTCAAGGCTATGCATTGAAACACTTAAAAGTAGACTAAACTTAAATATTGAAAGCAGCAAGTCTATTCTATATTGAACTGATGGGCTGGAAGAAGTAGCGAGGACAATTATATTCAAAGGCATTTAAAAATTATCATGCTTTTCAGTAATCCATGCATATTAAATATTTCTGGTAACTTTTGACAATGCATAATGCATCAAAATAAAATTATTCAAACAAAACCTATAGGAATGATTAATGCATCATTTGGATCTTGGTCTCCAGTTTCAAGTTTGGCTAATACATTTGCTATATCTGAGCATTCACTAATGTAGGAATGGTCTGCTGAAAAATCAAGACACAACAGTGCTCTGAGCTGATAAGACTGTGGACTTCGATTACTTGCAGCCAGCCATAAAAAGGACAATGCCTGAAGAATGTCAAATTATGTCAAGCTGCGTGAACTCTTCCCAAAACATGCAATTGGCTCAGGTCAAGCAGGCCTTAAAGCCTTTAGACATTGTTACAGACATGCAAGGATCAGGAGGTCCCTCCTCCTCTGTGGCCAGTTCTCCAAGGGAAGCAAATCACCTTAATCTGGTGCTAACAATTTTGATGGCGTAAACTGAGCAACAGAGCCAAATTGCACATCTGGAATATAAAGGCAACATAACAGATGGTTGCGGAAACTGCAAAATCAAAACCTATCTATTACCTAAACAATTCGCATCCTGGTACAAATTAAAAACACAAACGTGGGCAAAGGTAATTTTTCTTGGCTGTCATATTGTCAATTTTACATTCATTGGTTCACTGACCGGTTCGTGGGGCTTAATGAACAGGAGAATATAACTAATGAAATGAACAGGAGAATTTTCCAAATCATTGAGAAATGCTACTTGTACTGAACCATTTAAAGTGCCTACAGTTTGCAATTACTGCAGAAAAAAATGCCTTCCCTTCTTTTCCACATTTACTTACAAAACAAGTTTATTCCAGTAGCTTCCAAATTCAAACCACAATATTAATTTGTTCAAGAACTACTGACAAGGTCTTGTCATTTTGCATGGTCATTGTCAAGGACATTTTGACAAGATAGAGATTCAAAACCAATTGAAAACATATTTATAAATGTAGCTTACAGTCACAATGGTATCATCAGTAAGGTGTGTTTGAAAGTGAGAATAAATTCAAAACAATTAGGTTACCACAATTAAATTTGTAATTTTAAAATGATTTTTTATTGATGTATGAAATGTGGGCTTTGCTGACAAGGCCAACATTTATTGTCCATCCCTTATCGCCCTCATGAGGGTTTGTACTGAGCCACTTCAGGAAAGTTTCCTTAATCAATATGTAGAGGTCCCAAGTAGAGAGAGCACGACACTGGATCTCCTCGTAGGGAACGAGACAGAGCAGGTGACAAGTGTGTGTAGAGGAACACTTTGGATCTAGTGATCATAATTCTATTAGCTTCAAGGTAATTAGGGAGAAGGATAGGACTGGTTAAGATTCTAAACTGGAGTAAGTCCAATTTTGATGGCATCAGAAGGGATCTTGCAGGCGTGGATTGGGAAAGGCTGTTTTCCGGCAAAGAGATGCATGGTAAGTGGGAGGCTTTTGAAAGTGAAATATTGAGAGTACAGAATCTGTATGGTCCTGTTAGAATAAAAGGCAAGGCTAACAGGTTTAGGGAACCTTGGTTATCAAGGGACAATGATGCCCTGGTAAAGAAAAATTTGGAGGCACGTATCAGGTCTAGGTAGTTAGGATCAAATGAGGTTCTTTAGGAGTATAAGAAATGCGAGAGAACACTTAAGAGAGAAATCAGGAGGGCTAAAAGAGGACACAAGGTTGCTCTGGCAGACAGGATGAAAGAGAATCTTGAGGGTTTCTATAGCTATATTAAAAGCAATAGGTAGCAAGGGACAAAATTTGTCCTCTTGAAGATCAGCATGGTCATCTATGCATGAGACCGAGAGAGATGGGGGAGATCTTAAATGAATTCTTTGCATCTGTATTTACTCTGGAGACAGACACAGAGACTATAGAACTGAAACAAAATAGTAGTGAGATCATTGACCTTATCTGGTTTACAGAAGAGGAAGTGCTGGCTCTCTTCAATCAAATTAATGTGGATAAATCCCCAGGGCCTGACAAGGTTTCCCCTCGGACCTTGTGGGAGGCTAGTGCAGAAATTTCAGGGGCCCTGGCAGAGATATTTAAAACATCCTTAGCCACAAGTGAGGCACCAGAGGACTGGAGGATAGGTAATGTTGTTCCATTGTTCAAGAAAGACTCTAAGAATAAGTCAGGATATCATAGGCCAGTGAGCCTGATGTCAGTCGTGGTTAAATTATTGGAAGTCATTTTAAGGGACAGGATATATATTTAGATAGACGGGGCCTGATTAGGGATAGTCAACATGGATTTGTGCGTGGCAGGTCAAGTCTAACCGTTCTTATAGAGTTCTTTGAGGTGGTAGGGAAAGGCAGTGGATGTTGTCTACATGGACTTCAGGAGATTTATGATGAAGTCCCACATGGGATGCTGGCCCAGAAGGTTAAGATACTTGGCATTTAGGATGAAGTAGCCAATTGGATTCAACATTGGCTTACTGGGAGAAACCAAAGAGTGGCAGTAGATGGTTGTCTGTCTGACTGGAGGTCTGTAACTAGTGGTGTGCTGCAGGGGTCAGTGCTAGGTCTGTTGTTGTGTATCATCTATAATAATGATTTAGATGATAATGTGCTAAACTGGATCAGCAGACTTGCAGATGACACCAAGGTATGGGCATGGTGGACAGCAAGGAAGGCTATCAAAGCTTGCAGCATGATCTTGATCAGCTAGGAAAATGGGCTGAGAAATGGCTGATGGAATTTAATGCAGACAAGTGTGAGGGTGTTGTGCTTTGGGAGGACAGACAAGACTTACACAATAAATGGTATAACACTGAGCTGTGCAGTAGAAGAGAGCGACCTGGGAATACTGGTTCACAGTTCCTTGAAAGTGGCATCACAGGTTGAAAGGGTTGTAAAGAGAGCTTTTGGCACTTTGGCCTTCATAAATCAGGGCATTGAGTACAGGGGTTGGGATGTTATGTTGAAGTTGTACAAGAAGTTGGTGAGGCTAAATTTAGAGTATTAGGTGCATTTCTGGTCACCTTCCTGCAGGAAAGATATCAATAAGCTTGAAAGAGTGCGGAGAAGGTTCACAAGGATGTTGACAGGTGTTGAGGACCTGAGTTATAGGGAAAGGCTGAATACATTGGGACTTTATTCCCTGGAGTGCAGGAGAATGAGGGGAGATCTCTTAGAGGTATACAAAATTATGAGGGGTATAGATAGGAGAAAAAGCATGCATGCATTCACCCTAAGGTTGGGTGAGATAGAACTATAGGTTTAGGGTGAAAGGTGAAATATTTAAGGGGAATCTGAAGGGGAACTTCTTCACTCAGAGGGTGGTGTGAGTATGGAACGAGCTGCCAGCGGAAGTGGTAGGTGCGGGTTCAATTGTAACATTTAAGAGGAGTTTGGATAGGTACATGGATGAGAGGGGTTTGGAGGGATATGGTCCGGGTGTAGGTTGGTGGGACTGAGCAGCAGATCAGGGCGGCATGGACTAGATGGGCCAAAGGGCCTGTTTCTGTGCTGCAGTGGTCTATGACTCAATGACACTTTCTCAAACTGTCAAAGACCTTCTGATGAAGCTACAAAGTTTCTGGATTTGGATGCAGTGATGTGGAAGAGTAGCAATGTCGTTCCAAGTCAGGATGGTGCATGCCTTTGAAGGTGGTGACGTTATCATACAACTGCTGTCATCTCAGTGGTTGAGGTTATGAGTTTGGAAGTAGCCAACTTCCATACATTGCGCAAATGGTAAACACAGCAGGCACTGTGCTCTGGTGATGGAGGAGATAAATCTTCAGGATGGTGGTTGATTAATTTGGTTGCATGGTCCTGGATTGCTATAATGACACCTCAAGCTGCCAAAATGTGGGTTGTGCATGGAGTGGCAGTCCAACCCCAAAATGTGAAAGCCAAGGCACATGAGACCTCATCTTGGAACCAACTTCACACCATATGGAGGATAACTCCAGGCTTGATCCTTTCTGCCAAGCACAAATGATCTAGCAGCAAAAATCTTCATGCATCTACTTGTAACTATTATTCCCTTAAAGAGGAGAAATTCAATTGATTCAATTATGTAGAGGTGAGTACAATTCATATGCAATATCCTCCCACATAGTTAATGCACTGACCAAAGACTTATTTTCCCATCTATGTTATTTTGTGTTGTATGCTTGACCAGATGTGCAGTCATGCTTATTCTCCTGGGAAGAATATTTGACATTTCCCACTTGAGACAATTCACCAGCACCCTACTCAACCTGTTCACTCTTTCCTCTTTCCCAATGCAATAGCAAAAAATTCACCAATTCACAGACACCACTTTCTCTGTTCAGTACTTTGGAGCATATAAAAAGGCCAAAAGTTCCTTCAGCTTGGAATTGAGAAAATACATTAACTAGCTCTAAAACTTGCTGCCATCTTGATAACCAAGTTAACATTGAAATTGCTTTCTCCAAACCAAACTCACTCACTACGTTGCACATCCAAGGCCAGAGCTTCCAAGAGCTCTCCGGAAATTAAGCGTAACTTTGTCATTATTTTCTGAAATACAATTTTGGCAAACCACCAACAAATTCACAAAAACATTTCATTGTCACTTCATTAATGGACAAGAGCCATTTAAGACCTGCTGTTTTATGTTACTCTGTACCTCCTAGTCAGGTGTATGAGAGGTCTTTCTATACTTCTCATGAAAAACATGCACAAAGGAGCATATGACAATTAAGGGGAGGAGAGCTGCTTGCAAAATGGAGTGAAGCCTGTCCTTCTGTGGCTGATAGAGGTCTAGATGCATCATACATGATTGCAAATCTGAACTATTATATCAAAGAGGTATTTACTTTGATACTCTTCCTTCCCATTAGCAAACAAAGGAAATGAATGTTTACATCAAAATCTTGAAGTCATCCCTCTCCTTTAGTCTATTGCAGTTGTAGAATTGGCAGGTGCATGCAAGAATAAATTTATTTTAGGGGCCCTGTTCATTATGAGAAGTGATAGTGCAGAAATGCTGGCACGTACAAGCACACATTTTTCTAAGCTTGAAACAAAATATATTTTTTTCCCTCCAATCATTTACAATTACATGGCACAAAAGACCAACATTTCCTTCTACAGCAAGGCCCTGAGGGTCCTGTTTTTAAGCATTTCAGTCGTACATTAACTGTAACAAGCTGTGATGCTTTGCCATTTTTGACAGGCAATACACATCGACAACTGCTTGAATTATGGAACCATCCAGCTTTGTCTCTTAAGAAAATTTCAGACAACACTTAGATGAAAGAAAACTGCAATTGTCATCTCTGCATCCAATGATATTAGTGTCCAGATGATTATAAACCTTTTATGATCTTTGTAAATTGGCTTTTTAAATTGCTATGAATCCCAACCACATTCAGCAAGTAACTCTTTGCTGACAACACAAACTGGATTCCAAGAATGCCGACTCAACAAGAGAGACACATTGAAATTAAAGTTGGTACAAACTTTAATGTTCACCTGCTCATGACTGGTAGTGTTGGTCCAGATCTGATTCTGGAAAAGAATTTACATTTATATAGTGCCTTTCTGATCCTTGCCTTTAATGTCAATGATCTGTTCTTCAAATCCCCACTATCCAAGCCACACTGTCTTCTTGCAGCTACCATCGGACAGGAGGTACAGAAACCTGAAGTCCCACACCACCAGGTTTAAGAACAGCTACTTCCCTTCAACCATTCAGTTCTTGAACCAACTGACACAACCCTAATCACTACATTATAGCAACTCTGTGACAACGTTGTATTAAAATGGACCTTGTGCTCTTTTGTTTTATTTGTAAAAAATTGTGCATATTTTAAGTTTTTTTTCTGAATGCTGCTTATATTACACTATATGCCTGTGATGCTGCTGCAAGTAAGTTTTTCATTGCACCTGTGCATACATGTACTTGAGCATATGACAAAAAACTTGACTTTGAAATGTAGTCACCTTTAACTAGGGAAAGGATAGAACATAGAACAGTACAGTGCAGGAACAGGCAGTTTGGCCCACAATGTAGTGTTGAACTAAAGCTAATGACAGCTAACTGAAATGATCCTTTCTGTCTGCCAGGATAAGGCCAGAGACATAAGAAACTGCCGATGCTGAAATCTGGAACAAAAAACAAACTGCTGGAGGAACTTAATGAGTCAGGCGGCATCTATGGAGGGAAATGGATGCTTCCTGACCCAATGAGTTCCTTCAGCAGTTTGTTTTTTTTTTGCAAAGGATAAAATCAGTTGGCTTGAAACAATGACTATAGTTAAGGAAACACGTTGGCCTGGACATAAGGAGAATTAAAATAAAAACAGAAAATGTTGGAAACACTCAGAAAGGTCTTTGGACTACAGCATTAACCCTTTCTCTTTCCACAGATGCTACCTGACCTGCTGAATGTTTTTAAGCATTTTTTTTTTGTTTTTTCTTAATGTCATATATTCCAGCAATCATGTTTTTTCCAAGCGCTACACTGGCCTTTAAATAGTTTCACCTGAAGCCAATGACACAACTCAGCACTTCAACCAATAAACAGCACTTCCAGTGTAGAATTGCCAATACTCATCGGTTTCATTCTTGGAGGTTTCATCAAATGATAACCTGCCTCAAACAGTCTTGCCTCCACTCTCTCCTATCATTGGTTGCCCAGCACATCATTTCTTGTCTTCTTATCTTTAACAGCACTAACTAGTTTGTAAACAAGCTCTTAGCTACTCATTACTATAATGCAAAACTGTAGATAAAACTTTTAAAACAAAATGTAATAAACAACAATTTTATAACCAACAGTTTAAAATAGCAGACAATTTTTTTATGTAATATCCTCCAGGTCATTTGTAGAATCCCATGGAAGATTAATCTTCAATCTACAGAGACTTCAGTACTATCTGGGAGTCTTGACAATCTTACAACAGCACTGTAAAAATCCTGAGAACTGTACTGAAGTATTTGCTTGGATTATGCGCTGAAGCTCTGGACTTGAACTTGGATCATATCCTTTCAAAAAAAAGTGAGGTACTCCAAGAAAGTAATGTTGAGCTACCTGACCTTAGCAGTTTATGAAGTTAAGCCTGATTGAAAAAATATGGTGGTAAACCATTTGCTGAATCCTCTTGGTCGCCTTATTAAATTACAACAGAGTCTGCTTTAATACTTGGAAATGTTTCTGCCCACTCATGCAATGTGAAAAGATTTACCTGTTAGATCTGAACTCTGTGAATTTGTGTTAGCAAGCCAACAGCGATTGCTCTCAATTTACTCAATGCGGTTTCAGCCTGCTATTACCATTCACAAGGGAATCTAGTCACTAGAATGAAGAGCTTAACCATACTGTGACATTATAAATGGGCATGAGGCAACAATATGTGATGTGGTTTAACTTACTTAACATGGGCATTTATGGTCGTTGCAAAAGTCTCATTGGTATAGGCTAAAGCAGAGTGAACCTGTCCTAACCAAAAGTGGTTGAAGAGGGCTGTAATCATGTGGCCTGTTAAATCCTGGCTGACTGTTTAGAGATGATGTGGTGATGCGATGGCTTTGTTGTTCATCATTCTGCAAGTGAATAAGGAAAGGCCCTTTCTCACTCTTCACAATTTGGCAATGGCTCACAGTCCAACAGATGGAGTAACTAGGGCTCCATTTGAACCCTTGAGACTTCCTGAAGAGTAGCAGTGGAGAAATTTGGGCCAATGAGGGATCCTTGCTTGAAATTTTAATTGTATTTGTTGCTCATAGGAAGAGGACGTCAATAACAAGGTCAGCATCCCTCAATGCTTCCTGAACCGAGGAGCCCCTTGAGCCATTTCAGAGGCCCACAGGAAAGCCCAGGCTCAATTATATTGCTGTGGGAAAACAAAACTGCAGATGCTGGAAGTACTCAGCAGGTCAGACAATATCTGACAGAGTTAACATTTCAGGTCAATGACTTTTCATTGGAATTAGCTAATTCTAACACAAGGCTGGACTTGCTGCAGTACATCTGTTATGACTTAACATTAAATTCAACCATTACAGACAATCAGCCACTCTGGTTTATGGTCAATCCATATGAAAAGTCATCACTCTGAAACATCAACTCTACTTCCCTCTCCACAGATGTAGCTGCTCTGCAGAGTATTTCCATCATTCTCTGTTTTATTATACTACTATTCTTAAATATTGCTAATCCAAGAATGCAGCTCAATACATTACCTGGGATTTAAAGCTAAATTTTGTTATGCTGAAGCCCACAGTGATGTACACGGCAAAGAGAAGGCAATTGCTTGCTAAGGGTTCAAGTTAATGATTTGAGCAAGCTTCATTAATGCTCCAGATTTCATGGAGAATTTTTTTTAGGAAAAGAGCATGTATTTCTACCAGCCTTGCTTCTTTGCCTTTGGCTTCTGTTTGGAAAAGGCACTGGTAAACAGGGAACAGGCCATTGTTCTTTTGTTTTCTGTTTTTATCCTCCCCCATGACATAGTACAGGTAGTATCACTGTTGGTAACAGAATTCTTTAATATTTTTGATCTACAGTTTTTCATATTTATTTCAGACCTTATTTTTAAAAAAAATCTTTAAGGTACATTTATTCAGTTGCCAGCAACAAAGGTATTGGCTGCTGTTTGTTCTCACTACCAAGTTCAGTAAATAAATTCAGATGATCATCCTGCTGTGCCCAATTACACCTCATACCTAAACCTGGTTTTCTTTGTTTTATTAGCGCTGTATTTTTGGTCTGTTCTTTCTATTCTTGTGTAATCTCTGCTGCATTTCATTCTTTCCCTTTGACCTGAAATATTCACCCTCCCTCCGCTCCCTCAGATGCTATTTGATCTGCTGAGAACTTCCATCATTTTCTGTTCCTTATTTCAGATTTCCAGCATCCACCTTACTTTGTTTCTGTCTTACTCAACTCTGGACAAACCCACAATATGCATCTGTACTGCCCTGCAGCTTTTATCTGGTTCGACCCCAATGACTGCTTTCTTTGGTCTTTTCATAGAAGTCTGGAGAAATTATTCATAATCATGGCCTGCAGCTATTTCTTTCTATCCTGCAGGATTTGTATTCCTGTTTTTAACTCAGTTTGATTTCTTTTCCCATTTTCTTTTCTCAGCTTGACGTCTTGGAGCTTGAAAGAAAATCCCACTGGTTCACAGTTCAGTAACCCACCTCCTTTCAAGCTCAGCTGCTTGGGCTGGCTTCTTTATGCCATGGTTGTCAATGGCGCTGACATTATCTGATTTTCTGGAGAGAATTGTGCTAAATGACGGCATAAATTAATTTCACCCGAATGACGGGCCAGCTCATAAAAACAGTACCTTGAGGACTTGCTGAGAATTTCTTGGTTTCCAGTGCTCTCGCCTTCATGAGTGCAAGGGCCAGGTGTTGGCCCCTCAAGCCAGCTCTGCTGTTCAATTAAGATCATGACTGATCCAACTGCAAACTCAACTCTATCTCCACCTGCCCCCAGTAACCTTTCACCCCTTGTTTATCAAAGACTGCTGCGATATCAGAAAAGGAATACTTGCATTAAGCATAGCTATGTAGTGTTTATAATGCAGCTAACCAGTTCCATATTGCTGGGCTTGTAATTGAAAGGTGCAAACTAATATTTCATAGAACAAATTCTCAGAAGCAATGTGCTGCTACAGCTTCAGAGCAGTTAGGCCTACAGACCAGAGATGAATTTAATAGTTGGAATTCAGTTTTAAGAATCTGGAAGAGACCAAGCACATACCACTAGGCTCATGGACATCTTCTATCCCGCAGTTATAAGACTATTAAATGGACCTCTTGTACAATAAGATGGACTCTTGACCTCAATCTACCTCGCCATGGCCTTGTACCTTATTGTCTACCTGCACTGCACTTTCTCTGTAACTGTAACACTATATTCTGTTATTGCTTTTCTTTTGTACTACCTCGATGTACTGATCTGTTTTTTCAGTGCATGAGACAATAATAAACCAATACAATACCAATACAAATAAGAGTAAATAAGCTATTTCATTGTTAGTGGACACTCAGCTGATTCACTAGTTACCAAATTGCCTTATAGCATAGGAGGTGGCCAGTCAGCCAATCAACTCCATGCTGGCTCATAAAAGAAAACTCATTCCCCCACTAAATTTACCCTGTGATTTATTCTCCCCACATTGGTATCAATTCTACTGCACACTAGGGGCAAAAGTGACCAATTAACTTACCAACCACACATTTTGGAGGAAACCAGAGCATCCTGAGGAAACCCATACGGTCACAAAGACAAACATGCATACAGACAGCTCCAGAGGTCAGGACTGAACTCTGACCACTTCAGTTGCAAGACAGCTGACCTAGTATCTGTGTCACCCAACACGTCTTGGAGAAAGAAAAATATTACCTGCAAAAATCAAAATAAACTGCGTATGGTGGAAATCTCAACAAGTCAGGCAGCCTCTGTGGAAAGACAAGCAGATAATGATCCAGATTGAAGACACATCATCAGAACTGGAAAAGGGAGACAAGTTAAAGTCACAGTGAGAATGGGAGAGGGATAGATAAGATAAAAAGAATATCTCTGATAGGGCAAAGCCTACTAGCGAGGGCTGGGATATTTTTTGGTGAACAATGCCAAAGACTCATTACCTCCTTCTTAGGTTAGCTGGGATGGAAAATAATTGTCAGCCTTGGAAATTGTAGGCACATCCCACATATAAATATCTAATACTTGAAGCAGGACCTGCTCAGATAAAAACCACTCAATGGAACAAGATGGTGAGTGTTTTATCCTCCCCAGTTTATGAACGCCTGACTTATGTGCAGCCTGTACATATGAATGAGCATTTGGGAGAGCAGTGGGATGGATTTCTCAGTTACTGTGGGGTCTTCTTCCTTCTGGGAACTCGTTTTGCAGCCACATTCTTGACTTGTGAACTGTTCAGGTCACGAACCTGGGGACATCCTGTATCGCTTTTCCAGTCAGAATTGCGTTTAAAACCTCAATCTAAAAATGATTAAACAGTCTGTTCAAGAACTGATTTACCCATAATCATACTCCTATTTGTTTATTTTTATATATATATATTTAAAATTATAATTATACTCTACATATACTTTTGGAATTTCTTTTTGATTCTTCTGTTGTCTGAAATAAATTACCAGGAGCCCAATTAAGACACAAATAATGTGATTGCTGAAGCATCCTAGCATAAACATTCTTGTAATAAAGTGACAATAAAAAGAAAACTAGAGAACTTGAATACTCTAAAGATATTAGACCCAGATGGAATGCATCCAACATCCAGTTCAAACAGATGTTTGATTTGAATGCTAATTTGCCCAATTCTGACATTTAACTGCAACACCCACTCTTACGATTTTATGAATTAATTAGACACTGGTTAATAGTTCTAGAATCATAAGATACATAGCATGTGAGGGAAAAGTGGTTTTGGGACTGGAAGATTAATAGCCATATCATTTTGTTTTAGTGATACTACTGCTGTGGGTGCTAATAGCCATTTGAACATCATCCTCAGGAACTAGCAAGAAAAAGATTTCAGAGATTGAGTATAGGAGATAGGATGTCATGTTACGGTTGTACAAATTGTTGTTTGGGGCGCAGCTGGAGTACTGTGTTTAGTTCTGGTCACTGCACTACAGGAAGGATGTGATTAAGCTAGAGACGGTGCAGCAAAGATTCACAGGAATGGTGTCTGGACTGGAGGGCTTGAGTTATAAGGAGACATTTTTTCCCCTGGAGTGAAGGAGGCTGACAGGTGACCTTATAGAGACTTATGATATCATGAGAGGCAGGGATAGGATAGACAGTTACAGTCTTTTTCCTGGGGTCAGGGTGTTCTAAAACTAGAGGCATCGGTTTTAATGTGAGAAGGGAAAGATTTCAAGGTGATCGGCAAGTTTTTCCATACAGGATTTAATGGGAATATGGAATGAGCTGCCAGAGGAGATGCTAGAGGGAGGTACAATGTTTAAACGATATTGGAACAAGTACATAGAATAGTACAACACAGAACAGGCCCTTCGGCCTCCAATGTTGTGCCGACATAGCTAATACCTTCTACCTACAGAATGCCCGTATCCCTCTATTTTCCTCTCATTCATGTGCTCATCCAAGCCCCTCTTAAAAGCCCCAAATGAATTTGCCTCCACCACCCTATCAGGCAACGCATTCCAAGCATCCACCACTCTCTCAGTAAAAAATGTACCCCTCACGTCTCCTCTGAACCTAGCCCCATCACCGTAAATGCATGCCCTCTGGTATTGGATCACTCAATAATGGGAAAAAGGTATTGCTTGTCCACCCTATCTATGCCCCTCATAATTTTATACACTTCCAACGGATCACCCCTCAGCCTCTGCCTCTCCAGAGAAAAGAACCGAAGTTTGTCCAGCCTCTCCTGATAGCACATGCCCTCTAAGCCAGACAGCATCCTAGTAAACCTCCTCTGCACATGGTTAAGAATGATTCAGAGGGATATGGGCCAAATACAGGCGATTGGGATTAGCATAAGTAGTTATCTGAGTTGACATGGATGAGTTGGGCCAAAGGGCCTGTTTCTATGCTGTATAACTCTATGAATCTCTGATCTCATCAGGATTGCCAAATGAGGACCTTTATCCCTGGCACACACTCTATGGGACAATTGGTATCTCATGCGGTAACGATTCACTGATTCAAACATCACACTCACAATGAATGCAACTTCTCAATACTGCATTTTTTTCTTACACTGCCAGCTTTTCCCTTCCCTGTTATACATGTCTCACCTCCAACCAGAATGGTACACTGCCCTGCACCAGAGCAGACCTAAGAAGGAGGTAATGAGTCTTCGGCACTGTTCAACAAAGAAATATCCCATACCTCTCTAGAAGTTTTACTTCTAGTTTACTTCATGTGCAATTTTGGGAAGGTTTATGGGCATTATCTAATGTAACTCGTACTCAGCTGAGCCACCAGACAGAAAACCCCTCTAACCAAGCTGGGGAATCGTTCTAATTCAATGGAGCAAACCTACAGCAGACCATGTAAGTCTGAGTGCTGATACAGACAGAAAGCAGATTTTGTAAAGCCTGCTTCATGCAGTATCATTGAGGACGGATAAGAGGATAGCAAAACACTATTTATAGGTCAGGAGAGCCACAAGCAGATTGTCTAACTGACATGTAGCAGTGACTGAAGCACAGTTTCTGCAGCTGACTGCACATGGCAGGATGTGAGAAAGGAATCCAAATTGAAGTAGTGCTCAGTTTTCAACAATAAGGCTAATTATCAGCTATCTCACACTGGAATATAGGCAAATGATTGACAATTATTTTATATTGCCATATTTCAGAATGAATGTTACTTAATTTCCATTGATAGAAAGTACTATCCAAGGACACTTCTCTGAATAATCTCACAGAAGTGTTGTTAACATTTATTCCATGATTAGCTGAAGGCTGAGGGCCAAACAGAGGTAATCAGCACCTTTCAAAAGAACACAACAGGTGACAGAAGACAAGATGTTCGCAACTGAGAAATACAGCTCACTGAATATCTTTAAGCACATTCAGAACAGATTCACAAAAGCTTTCGGTTTGGTCTTCCATCTTCAGCTAACAATGTATTTCATGTTTCATACTCTTGGTCTGGATTGCATAGTGGGTCAGACTTGCTCCCTTTTAAAGTACATCTCAATTAACACAACACTTTTTTGCCAGAAGAAATCAGGAAGTACAGTGGTGGGACTGCTGGTGGCAAATGGGTGTCCCCATGGAAATCACTAGAGAGGTCAAACAAGGGTTTGGGCTCTGAAACCTGTGAAGGAAATCACACTTCTGTTTGATGTAACATCATCTGAATATATTGACTGCTGCAAACATTTATTATTCCGTCAGGTTCCACTCTGAAACACTAATCCTGATTTAATAATGCAGGTGTATTGTGACTGCACCCACACATAAAATGGGCAAAACACATAACATGCAAAACATTGGTGTCATCGCAATTACTTGCTGTTGTTAAAAGGCTCACCGTACATGCAGCAGAGCTGTGCTCTGAAGGATTATCTTGGGTGGAAATGTGATGAAGGTGCTTCTCTTCACCAGTATTGGGAAGCAATTACTCTTGACTAAAAAGTGAACAGTGAACTAAGGGGGATTAGTGCAGTTCAGTAGGCTTCCTGCTGCTGAGAGTAAATGAAAATGGCTCAGTTATGGGAGGGGAGAGTCATCCTCCTGTAAAAGCAGAGGTGAGAACAAGCAGCTTTAATCCTTCCCATTGATGGTCCTCAATAGTTTTGCATAAAATAGCTTGAAACGCAATTTACCAGCAGTTGATTAAAAGCCCTTGCAATGCATCTCCTGATTCCAATTCAAAGGCACGTTACTATATCAATTAAAGGCTTCCTTACACTTCAGTCTCAAGAGTTTTGTTCAAAAGCAGGTTTATTACTCAGTCACTAGTAGTACAATAACTATTACCAGAGGTTTCCATGCAATTATTGCTTCATCCCACTTCAGAGAGATTTATTTTTCTGCCCTCATTCTGTAATTTAGTTAAAAGTAGATAAAAAATTAATTATTGTTTTCACATTTAAAGCTCCTCTCACCTCCACTGGGGGAGCCCAACCCACTTTGAAAAATTTGAGAATGTTCCATAAATTAATCCAACCTGGTTTCATTTAGGCCAATGAATATCAAGATTTCTGTAGGTCTTGGACATTAGCCCATTCTGCCAGCTCTTTCCCTGGACAACTGCTAACCATTCTTAAAAAAAAATCCCATTTGTCCCTTGCGCTAAAGACCAAAGCCTTCCCTTTTACAGTCAAACTGTGTCATATAATGCTCAGAATGTGTAGTGAAAAGCTGTTCCTACTTGCCAGATCTTGATGTCCATCTTGATGGTTTTAACTATTAACCAGGTCATTCTGATATTTCACACCTGACACTACAAGGGTGTAGTAGACAACCAGTCCTGATGCAGGGTTTCAACTGAAACATCAATTTCTTTCCTCCCATAGATGCTGCTTGACCCGCTGAGTTCCTCTAGCAGATTGTTTGTTACCACAGTCAGAACTTTGTTCAGTGATGTTTCCACTGATAATATTGAAATATTAGGTACAAAACAGTGGCACACATACAGAAAGACAGGAGTAGCCTGATAGATTCCTGATGCTCCCTTGTTAATATCTGTGTTGAGGCATAGATCACCAAAATGTGTTCGTCAGATACAAAGTTATTGATCTAAAATTTGTGGCTGTAATTGCAGTGAATCTATAGTCATTAATCTCAGCAAACAGCAGAAATTTTTGGCATCTGCATAGACTCAATTTAAGTTGAACCTCCAGATGTTGCTGGTATACTACATAGTAGATGTAATCAGCAGAGAATCAGTGACATGAATTTCAACATTTTACAACATTCTTGGTGTAAAAAAATATTGAAAATGTTATGCCTTTTTGAATGAGGTGCAAATGAGTCTCTAAATATTACAATTCTGTTTGTGTAAATATGAATAAATTTGCTCATTTCTCTTTTTGCTATTTGTTTTCTTGAAAACAATCACCCAACACCATAACAGTGTCCATTATAATGCAACTCAAACTTAATATATTCCCAAAGCCATCCAGTAATTTATTTTTATTTAGAATTAGGAAATCAGCCAAAATTGATATGATCATGCCTCTTCTTCTTTTCCCCTCTCTACCGTTCTTGAAGGATTGGTAACGAGGAGAATTAAAGACATTAATTATTTGTTGTCCTAGCTTGAGACATGTTTCTTTTATCACAACCGTGCCAAAATCCCAAATAGAAATCTGTACACATAGGCCATTTAAAGAAATAGGCAATTGTTATTTGCAAACTTTATTCTCCCCTCTCACTTGATATATGGCATGGATACAAGTGAGTGTTGAATCTTTGCAGCACAATCCGTCCCCAGGTAATGAACGAGTTCCTTTTTACAATTGTCCACAAGTTAATTTTGTTCGTAAATCAGAAAATACGCAGAAAAAAAAAATCACTCAATATGGTAACCATACCTCCACAGTATTGTAATGAATGGCATCAAAAGCACACAAGACTGATAAGAAAGAATAACGACTAAATGTGGAGAGACACAAAACTGGTGCTGCCAGTCATAGCAACGAATGCATGCACGTTGGACTTTTAAATTTATTATTATGGGAGCTCGTTCATATGTAGGGTTGTCCATAAATCAGATCATTGTAACCCAGGGATGGCCTGCATTATCTCCATAAATTCGACCCAGTTGTATTCATTAAAGAAAAGGAACATGATAGTTATCCTGATTTTATACAAGGCCACAAAATCAGGAGTGCTGGACCAAAGCAAAGCACTGGCCATTGTGTACTACACTTTGCAGTAGGGAAAGATAAAGGCAAGCCTTGCTGGTCATGTGCAGTGCATGGCTCATTATGGTGAATGTATCCCATGCCCACCTTAGATTTTGATTTATGCCTCTATAGACATTGACTTCGATATAACTCAGTGCCTTGATGGTACAGAAAGGAAAAGGACGATTATTTCCATATTCTCCCACAACAAAGGAGGCTTCCATTAAGACTATGCTGGTGCAAGAGCAATTCCATCAATCCCATTCCCTCACTCATTTCCCTTGTAAGTTATTAGAACATAGAACAGTACAGCACAGAACAAGCCCTTTGGCCCACAATAGTGTACCGACATAGCTATTCACTCCTACCTACAGAATGCCCATATCCCTCCATTTTCCTCTCATTCACGTGCTCATCCAAGCCCCTCTTAAATACCCCCAATGAATTTGCCTCCACCACCCTATCAGGCAATGCATTCCAGCGATCCGCCACTCTCTCAGTAAAAAAAAACATACCCCTCATGTCTGATCTGAACATACCCCCTCTCACTCTAAGTGCATGCCCTCTGGTATTGGATTGCTCAATAATGGGAAAAAGATGTTGCTTATCCACCCTATCTACGCCCCTCATAATTTTATACACTTCCAACAGATCACCCCTCAGCCTCTGCCACTCCAGAGAAAAGATCCCAAGTTTGTCCAGCTTCTTCTGATAGCACATGTCCTCTAATCCAGGCAGCATCCTGGTAAACCTCCTCTGTACCCTCTCTAAAGCCTCGACATCCTTCCTATAGTGAGGTGACCAGAATTACACACAATACTCTAAATGCGGCCTAACCAGGGTTCTGTACAGATGCATCATAACTTCCTGTACTCAGTACCCCGATTAATAAATGCAAGCATTCCATAAGCCTTCTTAACCACCCTGTCTACCTGTGTAGCCACTTTCAATGAGTCATGGACGTGCACCCCAAGGTCTCTCTGCTCTTCAACACTGTTAAGGGTCTTACCCTTCAGAGTGTACTGCCTCTTGACGTTAGTCCTACCAAGGTGCAATACCTCACATTTATCCAGGTTAACCTCCATCTGCCATTTCCCTGCCCACATCTGCAGCTGATCTACATCACGCTCTATCCATCACCAATCTTCTACACTATTCATGACTCCGCCAATCTTGGTATCTTCTGCAAACTTACTAACCCATCCATTAACATATTGTACTTGTCCAGGTCATTTATGTACATCACAAACAGCAGAGGTCCCAGCACAGATCCCTGCGGAACACCACTACTCAGAGGCCTCCAACCCAAATAAGTCCCTTCAACCACCACCCTCTGTCTCCTACGGGCAAACCAGTTCTGGATCCACACAGCCAATTCTCCACTGACCCCATGCATCTAAACTTTCCTGATTGACCGATTACGTGGGACCTTGTCAAATGCCTTACTGAAGTCCATATAGCTGACCTCCACAGCTCTACCTTCATCAATCTCTCTCGTCACCTTGTCAAAAAACTCAACCAGGTTAGTAAGACATGACTTGCCCCACACAAAGCCATGCTGGGTTTCCCTAATCAAGCCATTGGATTCCAGATGCTCGTATATCCTATCTCGAAGAATTTTTTCCAGCAATTTCCCTACAAATGACGTGAGACCCACTAGTCTACAGTTCCCTGGATTTTCCCTTGTTCCTTTCTTAAATAGAGGAACAACATTAGCCACTTGCCAGTCCTCCAGGACCTCACCTGTGGTCAAAGAGGACACAAAGATACTGGTCAAGGCCCCAGCAGTTTCCTTTCTCTCCTTTCTCAGTGACCTGAGGTATATCCCATCAGGCTCCGGGGATTGATCCATCTTAATACTGTTTAGGAGATCTAACACTATCTCCTCCTTGACCTCTAAATGCCCTAACATGTTTCCACCCTCAGTTCCAATTTCTGTGCCCTGCCTGTCCCTTTCCTGGGTAAATACTGAAGGAAAATACTCATTCAGAACCTCCCCAACGTTTTCTGCATCCAAACATAGATTCCCTTCTTTATCCTTATGTGGTCCTACCTTTTCCCTCGTTATCCTCTTATCCCTGATGTAAGTGTAGAATGGCTTTGGATTCTCCTTAATCCTACTTGCTAAGGACTTTTCATGGCCCCTCCTGGCTTTCCTAATTCCTTTCTTATTCATTTCTAGCTTCTCTATAGTCTTCACATGCTCTGTCTGATCCTAACATCTGAAGCTCTACATACTTGTCCCTTTTCTTCTTGACTTAGTTCATTACCTCTCTGGACATCCAAGTTTCCCTTATTTTCCCATTCATGTCCTTCCTTCTAATTGGGACATACCTATCCTGTATTCTGTGTATTTGATCCTTGAACACTTCCCATATGCTCCACGTGGACTTGCCAGCAAAAAGGTTTTCCCAGTTTACTCTACCTAGTTCCTGCCTTATGCCTTCATAATTAGCCCTGCTCCAATTTAAAACCCTCCCACCAGTCCCGTATCTATCCTTATCTATAGCTATTCTGAAAGTTAATGAGTTGTGGTCACTGTTCCCCAATTGCTCACCCATTGATAGGTGAGTCACCTGGCCAGGCTCATTACCCAACACCAGGTCCAGAATAGCCTCTCCCCCTGTTGGACAGTCAACATATTGATTTAAGAACCCCTCCTGGATACACCTAACAAATTCTGCCCCATCTAACCCCCTTACACTAAAATGGTCCCAATTTATATCAGGAAAGTTGAAGTCCTCCTTGACAAGAACCCTGTAATTTGCATATCTGTTCCTCAATGTCCCAGTGGCTATTGGGGGGGGGTCTATAGTACACCCCCAAGAGAGTGATTGCATCCTTCCTATTCCTGAGCTCTACCCATATGGACTCTGTATCCGAGCCCTCCACTATGTCTCCCCAGAGTGCAACTGATATATTATCTCTAATTAGTATTGCAAACTCCCCCCTTCTTTTACCCTCCTCTCTATTCTACCTAAAACTTCGAAACCCTGGTACATTGATCACCCATCCCTGTCCCTCCCTTAACCAAGTCTGTGTATTGCCCACAACATCATAGTTCCATGTACTGATCCATGCTCTAAGTTCATCACTCTTGCCCATAATACTCTGAGCATTAAAGTACAAACACTTCAAACCATTCATCCCATCACAAGTGTTATCAGGGATCTGCGTAATACTACATTCCCTGACATCAGCCCTCCTGTCCGTTCCCTCACTTACTGACCTGTCTTTCTGGGTCCCTTCCCCCTGCGAAGCTGGTTTAAATGTTTCTCAGTAGCTTTAACAAACCTCCTGGCCAGGATATTGGTTCCCCTCCAGTTCACATGCAACCCATCCCTATTGGACAGTTGACTCCTTCCCCAGAAAAGGTTCCAATGATCCAAGAACTTTAAACCCTGCCCATCTCCCCACCCACTCATTTGTCTGTTCTATCATCCTCTTCTTTCCTTCCCTAGCTTGTGGCACCGGAAGTTATCCGGAGATTTTCTCCAGGTTGAATGATCTGGAAGGCACAGTACCACTTCCTGCACAACTGTGCTACCTATAATAGATCGTAATATCTTATGATTTGAAAGAAATTGAGAATAAAAGAAAGGCCTCTCTCGCGGGCAGTCTAGGGAGAGGGGACATGAAAAAAATCAGAGGCAGCCCATTCAGGAGGTATTTGGAAATACTTCTTCATGCAAAGGATGGAAAAGAAATGGAATGCTCTTCCACAAAAAGCAGTGGATGTTAACTCAATCAAGTTAAAAATGGGAGATCAGCAGACTCCTGCACTTCAAGGATTTCAAAGGATAGTGGAGTAATGTGGATAGAATAAAGATGTAGATCAGTCATCATGTCATTGAATGGCAGAACAGGCATGTAGTTTTGAATGGCTCTCTGAAAGAGATTCTGGAGATTCACCTTGTAATCTAGTAAATTTGTGTTGAAAACCCAGATGGTCCTCTGCACGCTCACCAGTATTAGACAGAGCAACATGGGAACTGAAGAACAAGCAGAATCCTCCATCCTTATTTCTTTCCTAAGCCTTTAATTGGCAGTGTTAGAGGAAGAAAAGCTTCATTCTTGAAGAATTACTACAGAAGTAGCAACATATTACACAGAGGAGGACTAATGCAAAGATACCCATATTTTTTATTCTGAAGTGATAAAATAAAGCTGGATATATTACAAAGCAAACTCTTAAACAGAAGCATTTAGCCCAGTCATAAGGAAGAACGTTTAGTTACCTTACAAAGTTCTACACTCTGAGATGATGTTTGCTGCTTAAGTCTCCAAGAATGGAATTGATAATCAATGACCTTTACCCTGTATGACCTCAACCAATCATTTCCACATCCTCTCCTCCTGACTCATGACCTTCTGTTTATTCAACACCCAGGTTCTTTCTCAGTGGCAACATGCAACCGTCATTTTGACAGCTTGCCCGAGATTTCATTGCAAGGCACTGTTGAAGAATTCCACTCTTCAGAAACAATGATTTATCTAACACACAAATGTTTTATCATTATTGCCGCTTTCATCTGAAATCCAATGGGCAATCATATGTGGAGTGATAATCCAGAAAATAATGCATGATGAATATTCCTTGGGAAACAAGTTAATTTGAGAAAGTTAGAGGGGAATTTCAGTGTGTACACGAGTGAGAAAGGATTATAAGATTATAGAGATAGGGCAGATGAAGTAGGAGAGGAGCCAATGTGATCCAGTCAGACTGACTGATATATTTCCATATTGCAAGTTCTATCTAATGAATATTCAAGAAAACATAATGCTTTCTGAAGAGTAACCTCTCTAAAAGTGCAGGCGTGATTAATGCAAGTGCATTCAATTGTATCTGTTAGGGAATTTCACATGACTAAAATAATTGGGTCTGCCTCTCTAGGTGGTGCTATAAGCTACTGTTCAACCTGATGTCTGTTGACAAGTGATGAAGGAGGACATTAGTTACCCCTGTGATCCAAATCAAATCTTTCAAAGCAAGCGAGTAGCTTCTGTAATATGAATGCAGCTGGTAAAACATCAAGATTGATTTATTATTGCAGTGGAAGTTTATGTGCACTTAGAGAGAGTAAAGGAGGAAAATCAAACTAACCAGTTAAATGCAGGAAAACATCAAGATAAAGGACAGAAAGTCAAGGCTACAAAACACTGAACAGCTTTGACAGGAAGGTAGAAAGAACTTTTTTTCCCCTTCCGAGAAGGAATCCATAACTGTGAAGGATAACTAATATTGGAGCTAAAGTACTCAGGGGGCTGTCAAGACTGTTCAGGTAAAGAATAATTTTACAAAACAAAAAGGGACAAAAAAGGGAGGAGGTAGGCAATGAGGTACGAATCCTGATGCAGGGTTTTGACCCAGAACATCGACTATTTCTTTCCTCCCATGGATGCTGCTCGACCCGCTGAGTTCCTCCAGCAGATGGTTTGTTGCTCCAGATTCTGGCATCTGCGGTCTCATTTCCCCCCTGATAAAAGGCATTGGGAGCCATTTTAGGTTGGCAACCAGGGGAGTACCACAGGGATCACTGCTGGGATCGCAACAGTTTACAATATTTATTACTGACTTGTAGGAAGGACGGAAATGTTTACTAGCCAGAGCTGCAGGTGACACAAAAATAATTGGGAAATTAAATTGCAAGGATACAGATTACTGAGAGGCATTGATAGGTTAAGTGAGTGTGCAAAAGAAGACAGTGGAATAAAATGTGGGAAAATGTGAAGCTGATCATTTGAAAAGGGAGAACAAAAAAAAATCAGATTATTATTTAAGTGGAGAAAATTGCAGAAATCTGAAGCACAGTCTTACTGCAACTATTCAAGGCACTAACAAGACCGTGAACAAATTTGGTTCCCCCTATTTAAGGAAAGGTGTTATTTCATTGGATATGGTTCAGAAAAGGTTCAATTGGAAAATCCTGGGAAGGGAGGGGTGGTCCTGAGGAAAGGTTGGGACTCTACTCATTGGAGATTAGAAGAACGAGAGATGATTTTATTAATATTAGAGATTCTTGAGATTACACAGGATAAGGGCCGAGAAAATGTTTCAAAGCATCGTAGAGTCATACAGCATGACTCTGTCATGTTGAGGAGATTTACGAGAATGATCCCAGGAATGAAAGGGTTAACACACAAGGAGCATTTGATGGCTCTGGGTCTGTACTCGCTGGAGTTCAGAAAGATGAGGGGGGATCTCATTGAAGCTTACCGAATATTGAAAGGCCTGGATAGAGTGCACGCGAAGAGGATGTTTTCAGTAGTGGGAGAGTCTCGGACCAGAATAGAAGGACATCCCTTTAGAACAGAGATGAAGAGGAATTTCTTTAGCCAGAGGGTGGTGAACCTGTGGAATTCATTGCCGCAGATGGCTGTGGAGGTCAAGTCATTGGGTATATTTAAAGTGGAGGTTGACAGGTTCTTGATTAGTAAGGGTGTCAAAGGTTACGGGGAGAAGGCAAGAGAATGGGGTTGAGGGAAAAATAAATCAGCCATGATCGAATGGCAGAGCAGACTTGATGGGCCGAATGGCCTAATTCTGCTCCTAATGTCTTATGGTCTTAACTTATGTGCCATGTGCTGAGATCTGATGGCAGACACTAAAGGATCCAAAAGAAACTGACACAAAATAGTAGAAACCCTGAAAATTATGTTTCTGGAATGAAATCAGAATGTGCTGGAAATATGCAGCTTCTCGGAGGGAATCTGTGGAGAAAGAAACAGAATTAACATTTCACGTCAATGAACTCTTAGCTGTTTCAATCTCAGGTTTCCAGCACCTGTAGCATTTTTTTTTAATGATATTTGATGGTTCTTTTGGGAGTGGATGCAAACTAGAGAACTGGAGAGCAGTCAATGTGTTAAAACATTTGCAAAAAGGGAGAAAAAGCCAAACCATGTGACTGGAGGATAGGGAACTTAATCTCTGCGGTGGAGAAAATTTAAGATTCTTTCAAAATGAAATGATTAAATATTGAGAGGAAGAGAAAATAATTAGAAGCTCAAATTGAATTTATGACAGAAAGATTGAGCTGACGACTTGTACGAGATAGGATATTGTGGATGGGGGAATTGCAGTAGATATTGCTTACACAGACTTTTGGAAAGCCTTCAGAGGAGAATATTGGAGAAGATTAATGAGCATAGAATTGTGAGAGAATATCAAATAGAATTTAAAAATGTGGTTGGAAGGCAAAAAACAAAGTAAGTGCTAAGGACAGTTTTTCAGTCAGGGTGAAATGTCCCAAATGGTTTTGTTCTGGATAATCAGCTTATACTCACTGTGCTTGTCAATGGGATGGATGGAATGGAATCCATCCTAAAATAGGAGACAAAGTTATTAAGTATGGGAATCAAACAGCAAGCAAGAAATGCTATGATTGGCAGATGGAAATCAATGTTCATAAATGTGAGGTGGCATATTTTTATAAACAAATACAAGTAACCATTACTTGCTAAATGAAGGAAAGGCAAGTGATGTGGAACTGCAGACTGATATGGGATTTCAGGTTCATATTGCATTAAAAACATAATCTCAAGTCAATACCATGATTTAAAACAGTAATGGATTATAAGGTCTGACACAAGGTATACAATATTGTATTTAAGATGGAATGCAAATATGTGACAACCTTACCCCTACTGGAGTACTATTTTCAGGTTTGGTATCCATGCCATGGATGAAATAATAATGCAAAGGAGAAGGCACGGCAGAGATTCACTGGGATGCAAATTAACTGGTATTCAATGATGCAAATGCAAAAAAAAATACAGATTGCATTCAGAGGGGATTACAAGATGATTTGATAATGATTTTTAAAGCTATGTGAAAATGAGATCACAAGATCACAAGTCAAGGGAGCAGAAGTAGGCCATTTGGCCCATCGAGTCTGCTCTAAGGAAAAGGGGAAAAAGAAAAAAGAAATGAGAAATGGGGGGGTGGGGGCAGGGTGGAAGTCTGCTCCATGAGTAGGGAAAAAAAACCTATTCTAACCCCAATTTCTGGCCTTATCCCCATATCCCTTGATACCTTGACTAATTAGATATCTATCTCCTCCTTAAATGCCTTCAATGATCTGGCCTCCACTGCTGTACGTGGCAAGGAATTCCATAAATTCACTACCCTCTGGCTAAAGAAATTTTTCCTCATCTCTGTCTTAAACCTGTACCCTCTAATTCTAAGATTGTGCCTTCTGGTCCTGGACTCACCCACCAAGGGAAACAGCTTGGCCACATCTACTCTGTCCAGTCCTTTCAACATTCTAAGTGTTTCTATGAGGTCCCCTCTCATTCTTCTGTACTCCAGTGAGTACAGTCCAAGAGCTGACAAATGCTCATCATATGCAAGCCCTTTCATTCCAGGAATCATCCTCGCAAATCTTCTCTGAACCCTCTCCAACATCAGCACATCCTTCCTAAGATATGGGGCCCAAAATTGTACACAGCATTCGAAATGAGGCCTCGCTAGTGCCCCATAGAGCCTCATCAACACTTCCTTACTTTTATACACTATACCTCTCGAATAGGTGGGACAAGGTATGATAACTAGCCAGAAGGCCAACTGAATCAGATTGAATTCAGAGTGCAGGAGCCTTTTTTTTAATATGTAAACACAGACAGTTATGGGTTGGTGGAATATACTGCTGGAGTTAGAGACAGGAGCAGGTATAACATTTAAGAGTAGATCACAGATGGATGAGCAGAGGGGACTTGTAACACAGTGAATAAATTGTTGGACTGGCCAAGCAGCCAGGATGGACTGTTGATTCAGAGACTTAAATTTGAATTCCCCCACACGGCAAGTGGAAATTTAAACTCCAATTGTTAATTTAAAGAAAAGCTAGCCTTAGAAACAGTAACAATACAATTGGGTTGTCACTACTGGAGCTGCTATCTCACAGCTCCAGTGACCCCAGTTCAATCCTGACCACTGGTGCCAATCGTGTGAAGTTTGTACATTCTCGCTGTGACTGCATGGATTTCTTGCAGGTGTACAGGTTATTTCCCCCCACATCCCAAAAGACACATGGGTTGTAGGTTAATTGGCCAACGTAAATTGTCCCTCTTGTTCTGGTGAGTGGTAGAATCTGGGGAAAGTTGATGGGAATGTGATGAGAATAAAATGGCATTAGTGTAGGATTAGTGTAAGTGGGTATTTGATAGCATGGACTCTGTGAGCCAAATGGTGTTTTGCACTGCACAAGTCTATAAACTGGACTCTATAAAGACCCACTGAGTTCATCATGTCCACAGGAACTCGGCTATCTTTTCTTGGTCTTTAACTCTAGGCCTATCACTGCAGCTGATTCTTAACTGCTACTTCAGTTCAGGTGCAGTAAATACCAGGTGACACACATATCCCATGAACAAAGAAAAAAAAATGGGTGCAATCCAAACCAACTAACTGGAATCAGAGTCTATGGTCTTCCCACAGCTGTCCTTACCTGGTCCAACAGGAGATTCAAGCACAATCCCACCAGCTACCCTCTTCCCTGCCCCTCACCACACCCACACACATTCAGCCACGATCCCGGAGTCCAGGAATGTGTCAAAGCCTCATGAAGAACTTAAAAACGCCCCCGATGGCCTTAGACAACAGAAGAAATCCTGCAGCCAAGTACGTTGGCTGTCAAAACTGTGATTTTCAATGGTTCTTAAGTGTCATTTAAAAGAAACATTTAGAAACTCTTAAAATGGAAATAAAACCTAAAAAGAATTCAAGCTTTAGAAAAATAGCTACAAATATGCAATGCATTTAAATAATTAAACTCATTAGAGTCAAGTAAACTTATCATCACCTTTGAACAGTGAAAAAAAAAGAATTTCTGTTTTGCCATGCAATAAGATCATGGCTGATCTTTTACCTCAGTCACTTTTCTGCATTAATACCATATCCTTCATTTCCCTTAATATCCAACAATCTACGATTAAGCAATTGAACCCTATCTGGTAGAAGTGAAGAGATTTCTTCTCTTCTGTCTTCTTCTCTATGACTCATGGTTCTCGATACCATATCTAGGGGAAGCATCATCTGTGAAGCCCTACAAAGAATTTTGTATATTTCACTGATATCTATTTCCATTCTTCTAAACTATGGAAGGTACAAGTACAGTCTGTTAATCACTCTTCATGGGACAATCCCCCATTCCAGGAATCAATCTGGTGCAGTTCCCCTATCATACGTATATTCTTCCTTAGGTCAGAGACCAGGTCTGTACAGAATACACCATGTACAATCTCACCAGAGCCCTATACAATTTCCACAAGATGTCTTTATCCTAGCAATCTCGACTCCTCTAGCAATAAAGGCCAAATTTACCTTTGCCTTCCTAACTTGTTGCTACAACTGCACATTAATTTTCAGTGGTTCGTGCACTAGGGTCCTTCTGATCGAGCTAAGTTATCTGTCGTTCCTTTTTTTGTTCTCCTTTCTTTTTCTATAATGGAGTGGGGAGAGTGTTAGTTTACATTTGCTATCTTTAAATCTGTGGGAGTTGTTCTAGAATATGAAATTTGGAAGATAACAATGAGAGCATCACTATTTCCATTGCCAACCCTTTCAAAATCTTGGGATGTTGGTCATGAGATCATGGGGATTTATTAGCTTTCAGTCCCATTAATTTCTCCAAAGCCTTGTATCCCTACCACTAGGGCCAATTTCTTATTCACTTAGGATCTTTTGTTCTCCATTATTTCCAAAAGGTTTTTTGTGTCTTCTTCCATGATGGCAGGTGCAAAATACTTAATTTCTCTGCAATTTATTTATTCACCAATATTACTTCTTCCATCTCAATCTGCAAGGGACCCACATGTATAATTGCTAATCTTTACTTTTCACATATCTATAGAAGCTTATACAATCTAATTTTAATCTTCTTGACAGATTACTCCAATATATCCTGTTCTTAATAAAATTCTTGGACTTGCTTTGCTGAATTCTCAGTTTTCTTTTAATCCTAATGCTTACTAAAAATTTTAATAACATTGGAAGTCCTTTGTTTTGATACTTTTTCTATTTGATAGCCACTGTTGGACACTTTTCTGGGAGGTTCTTGTGTATTAAATGAATGCATATTTGGTGTAACCATGCATTAATTCTTTAAATGAGAGCCATTGTTTGTTTCCTGTCATATCTTTTAATGTAGTAACCCAGCTTACCATAGATAATTTGTGCCACATTCCTTTCCAGCTTGCTTTGTTTAGATTTAGGATCTCAGTTATAGATTGAACCAAATTTCATTCAATCTTCATACAAAATACTATCATATAATGATTACACATTCTGAAAGGTCCCTTAGCTACCAGGTGATGATTTAATTCTTTACTAATTAAATAATATTAGAACTAAAATAACCTGTTCCCCAATTGTGCCTTTCAACAAGCTAAAAAATAAACTCATATACACTCTGCAAATTAATCCTCCACACAGTTATTATGGTTTGCCCTTTATTTGTGGATTAAAACCATCTAAAATCTGAGGCACCCATTCAACTCTCAGATCTGATCCACATCAGCTGACTGTAACTTCCAAAGGTGTTCAAGATGATAAGAGGCATAGATCGAGTGGACAGTCAAAGACATTTTCCCCAGGGTGACAGTGGCTAACATGAGGGGGCATAATTTTAAGGTGATTGGAGGAAGGTATAAGGGGGATGTCAGAGGTAAGTTTTTTTTTACACAGAGAGTGGTGGGTGCATGGAATGCACTGCTGGCAGAGGTTGTGGGAGCAAGTACATTGGGGACATTTAAGGGACCCTTAGATAGACACATGAATGAGAGAGAAATGGAAGGCTATGTTGGAGGGAAGGGTTAGATAGAACTGAGAGCAGGATAAAATGTCGACACAACATTGTGGGCTGAAGGGCCCGTACTGTGCTGTAATGTTCCATATTCTATGTTCTACTTAACTGGGAGACCAGCTAGCTACTTGCTTACCACAGTGAATGAAAACTATAAAGTTACAGGTAACATTCAAAACAAAACAATGAACTGAGAGCACAAAGAGAAATAAGTAAGTGTGATCTGATCGTTGTTACAGAAGCATGATGGTAAGACAGGTTATAACCTGACAATTGAAGTTTCAGAACATTTAGGAAGAACAGGAAGATAGAACAATTCCTGCACCTTTCCTATCATGTTAGTGATGCTATCATTCACTATAGCAAGCAAGTTCAGGAAACCCGGATGCAGAAGCAGCTTGTAAAGAAATGAGAAATAATATATATAAAAAAAATCACTTGTCTGAGTGGTGTACATGCCCCCTAAGAGTTACCACATGGTAGGACAGTAAAAAGGATGAAATTATGGGAGCTTGTATGAAAGGTACAGTGATACTCATGAAGGATTTTATTCTACAAAGAGACTGGAAAAAATAGATGAACAAAGTTAGCGAGCTGAGGAATTCATAAAGTGTTCTCAGAATAGCAGGTTCTGGAGCCAATGAGGAAGCAGGCCACACTAGGCCTGATTATGTGCAATTTTCTGACCTCATAGGGAAGGCAACCCTAGGCAGCAGTAATCATAATGACTGAATTTTTCATTCAGATTGAGGGTGAGAAGAATGGTTGAAGACTACTATTCTAAACTTAAATAAGGGCAATAATGAGGGCATGAAAGCAGAGCAAGCTGAAGTGAACTGGCAAATTAGTTTAAGGTATCGGTCAATCAAGATGCAATGGCAGACATTTGAGGGGATCTTTCAAAATCAGTATCTCAATAGACTAGATGTCAAAGCCTTGATGATTAGCACTTATCTCTCTCTCTCCTTCTTGAGCCACATTAACCATTTCATGATATGCTGTTGTTAAGTAACTGTACATGTCTGAGACCTCTTCCTCAGGACATACTTGCCAAGCATTTCTTAAGCTTGTTACCTCACTCACAACCTATCACACAGGCCTTTTACCAGATCATCCATGGCAACATAACCTTTTCCTGCTCTAGTGCAAACATATACTATGGATGCATTCCCTGTTGTGGTGTAAAATTGTAGTCCGATTTAACTCACATGTCATTCCCCCATTTTAGAACAAAGTTCCTCTATTGGTGACTTGACCTCCTCCATCTCCTATGTGGATGACATGGGTTGATTCTATAGCAGAGGACAGATCTCCACCCTTGTCAGCTGAAGCCATACAAGGCTGCTTTTCCTTCTCCAATTGTTATTAGCTCAGTCCATGTGCATTCTGTTAGGGAAAATCTCCTCAGAACTTTGTATTTCCTGTCAACATGAGAATCCAAAGCTGTGTTTTAATATCACCTACATTGACTGTTTGTATTATGGTGACAGGAAGATACCCTTATTCATTCCTGGAATTAGCAAAACCATCCCCATTTTATGTCATGAATGACATGGCTGCGTATTAACAGGTAAATAGTGGGTTAAGCCATTCAGCAGTCACACACTCCACATTCCTGGAGCTGGATACTCTTCGTCCATCCCAGGTCTTCATCTCTCTGGACCCAGTCAAGGTCACGTCTCATTTGGCCTATCATCCATCTCCCTTAAGCATGGACAGTGCTGGCTTGGGTTATTAGCATCCTCGTATTCTGCGACGATTAGGTGATAGTAGCACTCAAGCTCCATCAATCACCTTATTGACCTGGAATGTGAGAATACAAACTGAATAACCAAAAGACTGATTGTGCTCCAGTGCCTCTCTATCACTTTAATCAACTGATTGGTCACTTGATGCCCAATCTCCCTCGGTGCTGCTCCTGCCCAGGTTAGGTTGGTATCTTTGTCAATGAATAATCTTAATTCCTGCTTATATTTGGATCCCCTGGACAACCATCAGATTCATGGGGATATCCTAGCAGTTATTCCCAAGAGAGCATCATTTAGTAGTCCTCGTAACTATTCACACCTATAGCATCTGCTACCACCTCACATCTAGTTATTCCTCCCAAAGTCATTATACATGATTAGTGACATCAGAAGCAGATTTCTCAGTCAGGTTCCTTCTCATTATCCAGACTCCATTTCTGATTTACAGTTCTCCAACTGAATCATATACTCATGCAAGGTCTGCTGGTTCCTGCTAGAAATGATTTTCCGGGTCATCACCAGTAGAAACACAGCACTTGTCATCATCAATCTTACTTGGTCCTATAAAATGTGGGAAATACCACAGTTCCTTCTATGTAGTAGGAACTGGACCTAATTGCAACCAATCATTCTGTATTTCTTTTCCATATATTTCACTGGCCATCAGTACTTCACATAGGCTTATCCATCAGGGCACGAATCTGACTTGCTCAGGAGGCAATTTACCATTATCCTTTCTCCTACCTCTGATGGAATTGCTTGCAACTCTAAACCTCCCTCCTTGTTCCATGTTTATTGCTTTTCCTGTACCTTACCTCACTTTTCAGTTGGTTGCACAGCTGTGGCACATACTTCCTGTCCCTGTCCTTGAGACACTATACACCTGCTCTCCCATTCTCTCTAGCAGTCTCATAGCTTGTTCAATCATCATTTTCTTTGGGGCAGGTTCCAACAGTTCCCTCAGTCTCATTGCAAATATTGGGACTAGTTTTGCCCTGTTTCCTGAACTATCTTTGTTAAGGTTATTTATAACATTGAGTTTATTGCCTCTACTGTTCCTGAACTGTGGGATGGTAAGCAATGTGGAATTTCTTCTTAATTTATGCACCACCTTCAGAATTTTTCCATGTAGTGAGTACACTGGCTCCCATCCATTTTTGTTGGGGTATTACTTCTCCGGCTAATACTTTAGCTTCACGATGTTCTTTTTTACAATATGAATGTAATCAGTTTAACTGTTGCTGGTTCACATGCTCATTTCCTTAATTATTCAGTTACATATTATAAATTACATACATCACAAAAGTGAACATAAAAGACTTTACAAATGCTCCTTTAAATCATCTCCATTCCATAAACGAAAAGTTATTACCTCCCCTCAGTCTTCGACTATTCCAATCCAAAAATCAATATTCCTGTTTAATCCCAAAAGTGATTTGTCTCAAGTTAGTCATATGGCTTGGCTCTAACCTGACTATTTCAAAGTCAGTTTCTCTATGAGCTAAGTGTTGTCACCTTGATGACAACTCTCTGTCTCCCTTTCTCCAGCCACATTAACAAAAGCATATCGACAAATGGTTAAGTAACTGTGGATGCCTGAGACCTGTTCCTCAGTAGAAGCTCACAATGCATTTGCGCAGCTTATTGCCCCCCTCACAACCAAACACAACTTTATATTCAATGCAGCACACACAAAATGCTGGACTGATGAAGGGTCTCTACCCAAAACTTCGACTGTTTATTTCCCTCCTGACCTGCTGAGTTCCTCCAGTATTTTGTATGTGTTGCTCCAGATTCCAGCATCTGCAGAATCTCTTGTGTTTTCATATGCAATTCAACTTCCACACACCACATCACTGGCACCTGCTGATTCAAGTCATCCTTTGGCTTTCATAGACAAGATACTAACTTCTCCAAGAGGAACAAATTACCAATATCCACTGTGAATTTAATCTCAGAAGTGCCTGGATATTTCCCAATATTATGACTTTGTTCTTTTTCCAGGTCTAAACTAAAACACAAAATCTGTTTCTGGATTGGTAGGTTTTGTCATAGTTCATCCCAATTTCTCCAATTAAAACTCCATCCTCTGGTAAAAACAATGAAAGAGCTGTTAATGGATTGGCTTTAACTTCTCTGCACTTATCCACACTGGCAGCATTTTAAGCAATGGAGTGAGATTCTGATGTTACAATAAATGAATCCTTTTTATAATGCATTTGGACTTTTAAAATTCAAAGTCTATATTGCAAAAGCAATTTCTTACTACAACCAAATTAAAACACCATTTTTAAAAGCTCTATTGACTTAAAAACCAAACACTTTAACTGGTTTCAAGGGCACATCTTATCTCTAATTCCCTGCAGTAGTCAAATATTAATTGGTTGAAAGACAACATGCCAACACCTGCAATTAAAACTTGAATCTCTAGTCTTTGGCTCAAAGTTCTTTTTTAAACTTTATTACAAACTTGGAGAAATCAACTAAGACACAAAATTAAAGGTTTAAAGGCTTTCAGCTCTCAGGTTGCAGAGACTACTTAAAGACACGCTCTCACACAACGGGCAAGATCAGGCAAACTTTCAAACATACTTTCAGCAAAACCGAATTTCATCAATACTATAGAAACAAAGGACTGCAGATGCTGGAATCTAGATGAAAAACACTATGATGCTGGAGGAACTCAGCAGGCCAGGCAGCATCCATAGAGAAAAGCAGGCGGTCAATGTTTCGGGTCAGGGCCCCTCTTCAGGACTGAAGATAGGAAAAGGGGAAGACCAATATAAAGGAGGGGAAAGCAGAGCAGTGATAGGTGGACAAAAGAGGGGAGGCTGAGGTGGGCACAAGGTGGTGATAGGTAGATGCAGGTGAGAGATAGTGATAGGCAGGTGCAAGGGAGGAGGGGAGAGCTGATCCACCGGGGGATGGGTCAAAGGTAAGGAGAGAGAGGGGAAAAAAGTTGGGTTGAAAAAAAGAGAGATCAGCTTGGAAAGGGAAGAAGAGAAGAAGCATGGTGGGGGAGGGGGAGGGGTTGTCGGGAGGGGGGGTGAGAATCTGCATCTACCTATCACCACCTTGCGACCACCCCGCCTCCCTGCTTTTGTCCATCTATCACTGCTCTGCCTTTTCCTCCGGTATATCGGGCTTCCCCTTTTCCTATCTTCAGTCCTGAAGAAGGGTCCCGACCTGAAGCACTGACCGCCTGCTTTTCTCCACGGATGCTTCCTGGCCTGCTGAGTTCCTCCAGCATCATAGTATTTTTCATCTGAGTGTCATCAAACCTGCCTGAAATATTTCAAGATGATGGATGTCCATCACTTCTTCTAGCTTCAGCCAGGAGTCAGCAAACCCAAGATTTTGTTTCAAAGCAGGCAGTTAGTGGAAAGGCCTGGAACAGTCAGAAGTTGAGTTCCTCACTGCTGAATACCCTGCTCATGTAGCCAAAGTGATAATGTGGCTCCTCCAGTTAATTTTTGGTGTGATTAATGACAAACGAGTATTTTGATGAAGGAGGTTTGGTGAAGGCAATGACAATAACTTTCAAGGAAAAGCAACTATTCTCCCCTTTGTTGGGGAAACCATTACTGCATATTTGAATGGATTATGCAGGACTTGCAACTTATCCACTCACATTTGAATGTTAACTGGGTCTTGTTACAAGCAGGCACTCACAGAAGAAAAAAAATGATCTCATTTTCTTGAGTATAGAACCTCCACAACCTTCCTAATGCAACAGTGTGCTGGAATTCTGATATGCCTCTTATATTCCAGCACTCGCCTGGAAAAAGTTGAAAGTGACAAGTCACATTTCTTGCCACAAGCTTGGCCGTCCACGCCTCATTGTGTAAGACCACAGTAGGTGGGAGTTCACCATGAACAACTCCTTGGAGAAATGGAAGCTCCTCTATTCTATTACTGGGGTTTCAGAAGTATAGACGGTCTAGAGCACATCCAGCAAGCTGCCACATCTGGATGACATGAATGCAAAACTCTGCCCGAAACCATTGCACCTTCATGATTTCTGAGAATCTTGAAGTACCCAACAATGAGAAATCAAGAAAGCATGTGCAATTAACTCTCCTTCCAACAATTCTTCAAATCAAAATACAAGGGATGTAGAGGCTTATGTGAAGGAAAGAATTTTGCTACTAATGACAGATTTCCTGTATATGAGTAATGCATGGCATTAGTTGGACCAATATAGTCGGATGTCCAATTTAAGTCCTGGCATCAAATCAATGATTCCAGGACTTAAATTGCACATTTCACTATGTTTCATTAAGGAGGTTCTCTAGTCAATGATAGTGATCTCACCATCCTTGACTAGAGAACCTCCTTAATGGAACAGTGCATTGAATATTGCCCTTTCACCAAATTCCCATCATAAAAACAGAAAATGCTGAAACACTCATCAGGTCAGGCAGCATCTGTGGAAAGAGAAGCAGAGTTGGTGTTTCAGGTCTGAGACCCTTCATAAAAATGGGTTAGGTTCTGACATAAGGTCTCAAATCTGAAATGTTAATCCTGCTTCTCCTTCCACAGATGCTGCCTGACCTGCTGCATGTTCCCAGCATTTTCTGTTTTTATTTCAGATTTCCAGCATCTGTGGTTTGAGTTTCAAACAATTTCCCAAATTTGCATTCATAAAGTATGTGCTTACATTTCACACATGAAATTGAAAACAGGAATGAAATCTGCACTTGTAACTGCAAAACAACTACCACTGTGCAGCCCAATTTCACGTCCACTCGGGTGGTATAATCTTCTCTGATGCAAACATTTGTTCTGCTCAGGGAAAGTAGAGGATGCATACTCTTGAATGATTGCAGGATAAATCATAATCGCTGACTAAAATATGTGTGGCTGAAGATTACACCTTAATTTATCATATGCATTTGATTGCAGTAAAAGGAGCTGTTAAACTATTTTCAGTAGCTATCTGAATTTGGCTCACTGCCACCTTGTGATAAGTAAAACATCAAAAAGTTGCTGACTGCAGTAGCATCACATGTTCACTGTTACTTGAGCAAGAAGCAGGATAATGAGAAATATTTTCCCAGTGACATGATTACAGCTTTAGTTTGCCATTAACTCATCAGAAGAAAGGATGAAAAAAAATGTAATATGCTTTTAAAACATATCTTTTTGCCTTATTGACATTAAGCAGGTGGCACTTAAGCTGAGGTGCAACAAAACATGTGGAGAAATGTCTGATATTTTGAAGAGTATTAACAACCGTTATGCACTTTTATTCTGCACAATCCATGAGCTGAAATATTGAAGCAGTGACTAATTGCTCATGTTTTATTCCAGGAGGAGCAGGCTGTAAAAAGTAGCTCTTAATACTCCTCAAGGATGCAGTCCTTGATTTGATACCACAACCCATTACAAGTTGCCAGCTACTATCTCTACTTCAATTACATTTTAATTTAGATGTGAAATAGGTCAGTTGTAAATGGATTGATATCTCATACAATTCCATCAACACAGAGTTTCCTCTTAAGTTTGTGAAAAGTGACCATTAATATTTATGCCTTAAATGGATTCAAATGGTAAGGAAAAAAGGCATCTTAAGGTTTAGACAGAAATTTAGCAGGAGCTACAAACTTAATTCTTTGTATTCTTTCCCAACTTTCTACTTGCATGGGTTCTTGCTTAACCTAAGGTACAGCATCACCAAACACTGACAATGAATGCCACCCAAGTTGGCAGACAGCAAACTAGTTACTCTACATCACTGCTCAATACATGCATCACTGGCCCTGTCCAAATGCATTTGATTCAACCAAATGACAAAAAGGGGTTGATATGTCACTTCAAGTGTCCATGACACATATAAATCAAGTGCACCAGAAGAGAACGATAAATAACAAGATCTGAAATCACAGGTTTAAGCTTCATCTGGGCAGAAAGAATCTGATCCTCTCACCAGCAATAAAATTGAATCGGTTTTCTTCCATCTCACTTCACAAGAAACATTGGGCTGAGATGTATTGTGCCTGTTGGAAATCCCCATTATTGCAAAATACACATCTTGATTGCATTTTTATTAAGTTGCATTTAAATTTGCACAGACAGTTTCTGCTTAGCTGATAGCATTATTAAAGCAAAATATAATAATTTAGAACCTTAATTTTAATTGAATGCAAGTCACATTTTGATGTATATATAATTAGATTTTCTCCTGGAATACTAATCATTGCAGAGTAAAATATATTCAGGTATATTCTCCGGTACTCCCATTCTGTTGATAGGGTATTATCGAGTGCATCAAACCAATACAGTCACTCAACACTAAAGTGTGCAGCAGCAAAGTCAGACAAGAAATGCTCTTCATACTTTGTTTTACCATTTGTCCTAACCACACTTGCTTGCATTTTGTTCTCTTTATTTTGCTAAATAAAAAGACTCATTACATAGTATTTGCAATTGGCAGCTTTGTGGAATATTTTTACCTCTCAGTATAACCCACACTTGGAGGGATAAAGGTGAAATTGTGCTCTGTGATTTGAGTATATTAATATTTAAACAGCAACAGAAAACGTTGACTATACAACAGGTCAGGAAACATCTACGGAAAGAGTTAATTTTTCAGGTTGGTGACCTGAACGCAAATTTGATTACATTCTTGCCAGCAAGATCAACATTTATTTGTCCATTTCTTGTTGTCCTTCAGATGGTTACAGTAGCGAGTTTCTATCTTGAAATGTTGTCCACATACTAAGTTTACTCACACATTAAGCTCACTGTGGTGGTACTACTGAAAGGAAAGACTGGTGTCCACCCACTCCTAGGGACGTGCATCCTGGACTGAGTAGCAGCTGCCAATATACTTGTAGCTCTGCTCCATCGCTGGACTCCATATGAAATCCAGTGGAGTGGAGCATGGATGTGGTGAGAGACCTCAGTATTACCCAGGAGAATTTAAGGGCCATTGGGGCATTCCAAGGCAATTTTGAAACTTGATTGTGGCCAATACTTTTTTTAAAACCTCACCACCCAATTCTGGGATTGGGAAGCCCAAAATGATAGAACTCACACATTCATATAAGGTTAGTATGGATACGAGAAGCAAGTCCTGATGGCAGGCTGAATTAAGCACAGTTTAGTCCATTGTTGTTATGGTTTTAACTCAGCAATGATGAATTAACAGCAGTATATTCAAGTCATGAAATGAAGGTGTGTGGTTTCAAGAGCAATGTGAAGTTTCTTACTTTTTTCCATACATTTACCTTTCCTGGTTCTCCCAGCTGCTAGAAATAGCGGATTATGGAAATGTTGTCAAAAGAGCCTTGGTAAATTGCTCTGCAGGTGGTACTTCTGTGATCAAAGTACACTGGCCTGTAGGGATTGAATGCTTAAGGTGGAAGATCAACTACGGACTGTATCACCATTTGTCTTGAATCGTTTTGACTGTTTATGTGCAGTTCCTCTACCTGCTATTCTAATTGAGCTATTAACTCAGACAGATGCAGTAGATAACAAAAAGTTTCATATTACTGATATTGTAGGGCATCCAATCAATAAATTTACACTTCACAGTAATTAGTTGACTCGGTCGACAATTTAGACATTCCGGTTTGAATAATTCATGCAGTTAGAAAATCAATTGCAAGTATATTAATTAAGTAAAAATGTCTGTGTGCTTTATAGTGGATTATGTTATATCAAGGGTGCGGCATTGAGTAAGATGCACAACCAATATCATCTCAGTAATACTGGAATCTTTACTCAGTCGGTCAGTGCAGCTAAAAGCTCAGTGCATGTACTCACTGTAACTGAACAGTTACAGCCTGATCATAATCTATCTTCAGTCCTACCCTCAGTCCCACTACTATTCCAGGACACACTAAGTTTTTGTAGCTTTGTGGACCTAATGTCTAATCAGAGCCATATAAAAATTGTTCAATTGGATTTTAATAACTTTAAAAAAAATACTTAAAATGTCCCTAAATGTTAAAAATTAATTAAGAGCACTGAGATTTAACAACAGCACTTACATGGTCAGCAAACAAATGGGACCACAGCACATAAACCAGCCATTCCTGGCACAAAGCAAAGGGGCAAGAAGTGAAGTGCACATGGTCCCTCAGATCAGGATCAAAACCCCTAGATTTTGATCAGTTCACTGTTCAGGATTGAGCTGACTCATGCACTGCAGTTCACTGGTGGTTCTCTACAGTAACACCCATTAGTCATCTGTATCTTTCCACCCATCAACACAAGCACACCAGCTTCTTTGTGAAGGGTGCAAGGCAGAGGCATACTGACCGATTTTCTAAGACCAACACTGCAAAGTCACATCTTAGTTTCCAGCATGCCCTATGAGGTGGATCATTGCCATCTTACCCCTGAATGGTCCTGTTTGAACTTTTCATTAGACATATAAAATTTGTATATTAGTGCTGAACTTGCATTCCTAATGCAAATTCAGTATAAAAATCCTATTATATTACTGCAGCGTAATTTGAGTAACAACTCCTTCAGATACATCCTCAGCTTTGTACACATTTTAGTACACCCTAAACCTTTAGGGTGTAATTATGTACTTATAGGTTAAAATATTAATAGTGTATCAGAAAATTAGATGCCTTAGAGGTATGAGGAGTGTAGAATTACCACTTCAACTACAGAAACTTCACATCTTCCAGTAGATCTAATCTAATTTTGCTTATGGATTCTTGGCGTTTAGTCAGAATTATAACATACATTTCTTTGATCTTTTTTGCAAGATGGAGAAATGTAACTAAAGGGCATATGGAAGCAGAGCACTCAATAATTGAACTATTGCTTAAAGCAGAATATATCTCAATATTTTCACAGTCTCCGGACTTTAAAACATATGAAATTATTTTTGATCATTGTATAGGTGTTGAATCACATAATAGAAATTGTTCAGGTTAGAAGTTATTGGCTAATGGTCCCCAGATGATTTGGGTCTACAATCACTGCTTATTAGAGTCAGAGTCCCAGACCATATAAACAGGTTCTTTGGCCCATCAGGTTCATGCCAACCATCAGGCACCCATTTATACTAATCTGACATGAATCCTTTTTATTCCCCACCTCACCCCCATATTCCCATCAACTGCCCCAAGATTCTACCACTCACTTACGCAATGGAAGAAATTTACAGTGATTTAGAGAAATGTTGGGGTGATAGATCTGGCAGAGCTGCTTCCTCACAGTGCCAGAGACCCTGGTTCAATCCTGACCCAAGGTGGTGTCTGTGTGGACTTTACACATTCTCCCTGTGACCACATGGGTTTTCTCTCACATCCCAAAGCATGAAAGTTGATAGGTTAATTTGCCACTGCAAAATTGATCGTAGTTCATAGGTGAGTGGTAGAATCTGGGAAGAGTTGACGAGGATGTGGGGAAAATGAAGAAATGGGATTAGTGTAGAATTAGTGTAAATGGGTGCTCGATGGTCAGCATAGACTCAACGGGCCAAAAGGGCTTGTTTCAATGCTGCATATCTCCATCATCAATTAACCTACTACCTGCATATCTTTGGGATTTAGGAGGAAATGGAGCATCCAGGGAAAACCCAAATGTACAAACTACACATAGAGGTTAGAATTGAACCTGGGTTGCCAAAGCTGTGAGGAAACAACTCCATTAACTGTGCCAACCAAGTAGGAACATTCAAAGTCAAAGTCAAGTTTATTGTCAACATAACCATTAACATGCAAAATGAATATTAAAGATTTGGGCATGTAACTCAGGGGAACAGTGTCAAAATATTCAGTAGTATACAGTGAATCAAGAACATGCACTTCAGCAATTTGCTAGGGTTTCTCCAACAACACATCCCTAACCCATGACATCTACCACCAGGATGGAGGCACATAAAAATATCATCACACAGAGGGCACACACTGCCCCGACCTGGAAATTTACCAACATCATGGTGTCAAAATCCCTGAACTCTCTCTCTGACTGCATTGCACTTTCACCACAACGACAGCTGTGGTTCAAGAAGCTTGCCCACCTCTACCTTCTCAAGGGTGGTTAGGCATGGGCAGTAAATATCCACCGTTCCAATGGCATTCACATCCAAAATACTTTAAAGCAAATTGAAAAATTATTTTTAAGGCATGAAATTTTCATGAGAGTATGACACTCCACAGATACAGAATTAATTTTACCATGTCAGAGAGGTTGTTTAGCAGTAATTATATGCTAACATGCTGTTGTAAACTTGATTACTCTTGAGCCAACAGAACTTTTCATTTTCACAGAAATTCCCTGGGAAAATTGAATCATCCATGACATGCACTTACCTCATGCAGCAACTTCATCTACAATGGTGACTGCAACTTAGCAAGGCTCTGTCACTGCAGGACTACAGGCCAAAACTGGTAACACTTGGTGGGCCTGACAAACCCCACCTACAGAAATGGGGTGCAGCCTGCTTAACCACACCCACCCACCACAAAACTGGTAGTCTAACTTTTCAATAAAGATTGTTGTAAGTGTGATAAATAAACCATTAAACATCAATTACTCTATGAAAATGTATTATTTAAGAAGTTTTTTTAAAAATAAAAATACCTGAAGCAGTAGTAAATTATCTGAAACTTTCCTCTGCCCCTCAAGCAACCTCTCGCCACTGAAATGAATGGACTTACTGAACCTACAATAGATCTAGTGTAGGTTTATAAAATAAAACACTGGAAAATATCTACAAACAAATAAATACACTTAAAGATACATAATTAATTCAAAAAATGTAAATTACCTGAAATCTGTGTTTCTGGCAGCTGTTCCTCACCACTGAAATCAATGAACCTACAATAGATTTAATCTCGTGCAGAAGCAACAGGCAGATTCCAGTGTGGCTATTGGGAAAAGAGGGAATGTTGGTGCTCCGCCTCTACACTCAGTGAGGAATCCCATATGGGGGTTCAGTTGGGAAATCAATGACGAGCAATTGGGAAGAATTTCAGGGTTTGCACCCGTGCACACATATGTGCAGCTTTCCAGAGCTTCCTGATAGTTATGGAAGAAGATGTTAGCAGGTGGATAAATCCCCAGGGCCTGACAAGGTGTCCCCTCGGACCTCGTAGGAGGCTAGTGCGGAAATTGCAGGGGCCCTGGCAGAGATATTTAAAACGTTCTTAGCCATGGGTGTGGTGCCGCAGGACTGAAGGATAGCTAATGTTGTTCCGTTGTTCAAGAAAGGCTTTAAGTATAAGCAGGGAAATTATAGGCTGGTGAGCCTGACGTCAGTCATGGGTAAATTATTGGAAGGTATTCTAAGGGACAGGATATACAAGTATTTAGATAGATAGGGCCTGATTAGGGATAGTCAACATGGCTTTGTGTGTGATAGGTCAAGTCTAACCATTCTTATAGAGTTTTTCGAGGAGCTTACCAAGAAGGTTGATGAAGGAAAGGCAGATGACATTGTCTACATGGACCTTAGCAAGGCCTTGGACAAAGTCCCGCATGGCTGGCTGGTCCAGAAGGTTAAGTCGCTTGGCATTCAGGATGATGTAATCAATTAGATTCAACATTGGCTTAGTGGGAGAAGCCAGAGAGTGGTAGTAGATGTTTATCTCTCTGACTGGAGGCCTGTGACTAGTGGTGTGCCACAGGGATCAGTGGTGGGTCCCTTGTTGTTTATCATCTATATTAAAGATTTAGATAATAATGTGGTAAACTGGATCAGCAAATTTGCGGATGATACCAAGAAAGGAAAGCTATCAAAGCTTGCAGCGTGATCTTGACCAGCTAGAAAAATGGGTTGAAAAATGGCTGATAGAATTTAATACAGAGAAGTGTGAGGTGTTGCACTTTGGGAGGACAAACCAGGGTAAGACTTAGACAGTGAATGGAAGGGCTCTGAGGTGTGCAGTAGAACAAAGGGACCTGGGAGCACAGATCCATAATTCCTTGAAAGTGGCATCACAGGTAGATAGGGTCGTAAAGAGAGCTTTTGGCACTTTGGTCTTCATAAATCAGGGCACTGAATGCAGGAGTTGGGATGTTATGTTGAAGTTGTACAAGACATTGGTGAGGCCAAATTTAGAGTATTGCATGCAGTCACCTACCTACAGGAAAGATATCAATAAGCTTGAAAGAGTGCTGAGAAAATTTACAAAGATGTTGCTGGGACTTGAAGACCTGAGTTACAAGGAAAGATTGAATAGGTTAGGACTTCATTCCCTGGAGCGCAGGAGAATGAGGGGAGATCTTGTGGAGGTATACAAAATTATGAAGGGCATGAGATTGGGTGAATGCATGCAGACTTCTTCCCCTAAGGTCGGGTGAGACTAGAACTAGAGGACATAGGTTTAGGGTGAAAGGTGAGATCTTTAAGGGGAATCTGAAGGGAAACTTCTTCACTCAGAGGGTGGTGCAAGTGTGGAACGAGCTACCAGCAGAAGTGGTGGATGTGGGTTCAATTGTAACTTTTAAGAGAAGTTTGGATAGGTACACGGATGGGAGGGGTTTGGAGGGATATAGTCTGCGTGCGGGTAGATGGGACTAGGCAGAAAATCAGGTTGGCATGGACTAGATGGGCAGAAGGGCCTGCTTCTGTGCTTTTGTAATCTATGACTCTATGCACATGGCACTGCAGCATTCCTCAGGAAAATTTAGATCAATGAGAAAAGTACATTAAAAAGAGAAGTTCCTGTATAATCGATGGTTGTCTGTTGTTTACATCCTTGAAGACTGCAGGAGTGCAGCCCGTGACGGAGCAATGCATCTCTGATGCAAGTGTTTAGATTTCCATGTTATAACTATTACTTTCAGTTTTACATGATCATGGCAGCAAGCTACAACAGTTTGGTCATCATTACAACTGCAATTTCCATAAATATAGTTTTAAAAAGAAATGTAGAATTTAGCCAAACATTTCTTGCCAACTGCTCCCTATGTAAAATGAAGTGAGACGTCTGCCCCCTGCACCCAGCATTTCTCTATTGAGTAAACTCAACACAAACTGATATACAGCCGATTCTATCAACATCATCATTTGTTTTGCAACAGATCTTTATATTTCCCTACAAGGACTGTATCTACACTTGAAAAATCATTTTCTGTATAGATTTCCCCAATCAATTGTTTTTTTTTGGTTCAATCAGGAAACACTCCAGTTTATCAATTCTTATTTGTTTATAATATATAATTTTACCTGCACAGTTCTTTGTCTATCTCTTTAGTGAAAAACTATAACCTAAGGTTAGTGCGCTGCTTTAATGTTCATTCTTGAGATATTACTGTTTATGTCATTGGTGAGATCTCCAAAGAGTTTGTTGTTGAATCCTTTGCTCTCAAAGCTGGTAGCAATTTTGTTCTAAGTTTATAACTTCCTTTGCCAGTTCAGAGGGTAGTTAGCTTCCTGCATTTGTAGGCAGACTTCTATTCTAAAAGGCATCACTAAAATGGTAGATTTTTCAGTAATCTCTTGGATACTTCTACTGATATGTGCTTGAGTTTCCAATGTCTTCAATTCTCAAATGGCAATGATAGAATTATCGATGCAGACCTCTGCGTTACAAGTCCAGTAACTTATTTCGTCAATAAAACCATAAATGTCTTTGGTGATTGTACTCAAAAATATTATTAATTTGTGAACATTGTGTAATGAACAAGCTTCATATCCTAAAGTAAAACAGAAAATTCAGCACCTGTGCAGAGTAAAATGTTCAGTTCAATAACCTTTCATCAGAAATGGAGTTATCATTTCTGGTCAGAAATGATAACTCCATTTGCCTCTCCACGTGTGATACCTGACCTGCTGAGTATCGCCAGCAGTCTGTGCTTTATTTCAGATTTCCAGCTACTGCAACATTTTGTTCATGCACCTTCTTCTTTTGTTACAGGTATTTGAGGCATTCTTACATGTGTAATGAACTGCCAAAGAACGTAAGGTCATTAGCTAAATGCTTTACATTTCCAGCCTGCTAACATAAAAGGAGAACATTTTACTGCTAAATATTTACTTAAACTGAAAAGTAATTGTCCCATTATAATAAAATGTCGAAATGCTTACAAAATAAAGCTTGTGCATTCTGGGGTAATCTTCCCTGTGCTCTAATTTATGCAGCCGATCTCCATGATGATGCTTCAGCCCTGCAATTTTAGAATTAATGCAGGGAAAATAAAGATAATTAAACTCAACTAATTGGCTTCTCCTTTCATAATGAGAAAAGGAATCCAGTGCATGTTTACTAGCAAACCCGAAGAATGAATACATCAAACAGAATGAATACTGTGTTCTAAGAGAGTCACAATTCATTCATCCATGTGATCCACTGAGAATGTACAGCCATAACCTAATGGTAAAGTTGCGACATTTTTCATAAAAGAGTACAATGTGTTTATAAAGGACTTTGCACAAAGTAACAATTGTGCGTGCAATATGAGATAATGAGCAAAACAAAGGATAAAAGTTTAAAAAAGCAATGATTGAAGTATGCTAGGAGGAGTCTATCATTTATAACAAGGATGACCTCATGAAAATACACACAAATCTTAGAGGGTGTAACAAGGAAGTTGTTGAAAGGCAGTTTCACCTGGATGAAGGATCCAGTACTTAAGCATAGGATTAGTGGGGAGAAATTTCTTTACATGGAACAGTTGTAAATTTCGACTCAAGGGACTTGTTAACAATGGACAGATTTTGTCAAGGAGTCAAGGAATTTGGGATAGATTGGCAGCAGGCCAACCATGACCCCAGTGGATAACAGGTGGACTTGAGGGGTTTTATGGTGCTCCTGCTCTTATTTCCCATGTTCTTCACACTCCAAAAATATGGTTTAAGCAAACAAAGAGAGAAGCAACAAGATACAGAGGATTAGGAAAAAGGTTTTTTAAGAAAGTAGCAGAATAAAATGAAAGTTCTTTCTTTGAGGGTGTTGTGATGAAAGAGGAGCATTAACATTATACCATGATCAAGTACAAGGGGCCAACGCCTTAGGGAGCTGGAGAAGGTTGCGATAAGATCATGGTAGAAACTGAAACAAGAAGAAGGGGTTTGAATCCCAGAATGGGAACCAGCAGCAATCTGTACTGATAGGGAAGAGAGTGTTAATAAATTTGATCCTGTAGCAGTAAAAGTCAAGGATAAAGTTGCCTGTGGTTGAGGTTGATTCAGGGATGCAGAAAGGCAGTATTGAGGTATAAACAATTTTGATAATGGATGGGATTTAAGGATCAGTTTATGCTCAAACATGACAATGAATGTGCACCCAACTGATTCAGTCTCATTTGTCACCTAGTTTGTAACTGAGCCAAGAGGATGGAGATTTTGGCAAAAGCCAAATTAGGCCAATTTAACCGAAGGCCCACATACAGGATATTTATTTATACTTAATTATAATTGTAATAAGCAGTTCATAAGGACACGTGAAATAGAAGCAGGGGTAGGCCATTCAGCCCTCATGTTGCTTTGGCCTTCACTAAGATCATGGCTGATGTTTTTTAATTCAGCACCATTGCCATTCCCTAACCCTGTATCCCTTGAGTCCCTTAATGTCTAAACATTTGTCAGTGTCTGTCTTGAATACATTGACCAATTGACCCCGCCCCCCCCCCCACCCTGGTACCTAATTGGGTACAGAATTCCAAAGAATTATGACCCTCTGAATGAAGAAATGTCTCCTCATCTCTGTCCTGAATGACTAATCCTTTATTTTGAGATGGTGACCCCGCCGTTGCTAGGCACCCCAACCAGGAGCAACATTAACTCTGCATCTGCACTGTCAAGTTCTGGAACAATTCTGTTCATTTCAGTTTACATCATACAATAACGTAGACAACTTCACGATATGATTTTGTGTTTATTATTATTATTATTAAGCTCCCTTTCATTCTTACTTCACTATTTTTAAGCACATCCTGAGTCACCAAAGGAATTGAAGACTCAAATCCCGGGTCCAATATACTAATAAGTAAATCTCTGACATAAGCTGGCATTTTAAGGTGCCTAAACCATTTGTGGATGGCAATAAAAGAAAAAATATGACAATAGAATCCATTGACAACAGAATTAACATCCTTCACACAATCGATTAAAGAAGACAGCAATCAATGCAGCATCACTAAAGTTAGGCATTTCCTCAAATAGAGGAATAATAGTGAGTCACTCAGTCAATGGGACACAAAAGGGAGAGGATTATGGTGCAACAGTTTAAATTAGGGGATTAGTTATCCAAATCATGTCATACCAAGAGGGGAATTTAAATTCAGTGTTTAAAAGTTCTGGAATTGTATTTAAAATGCTAGAATCTGTGATAGGAATCATGAAGCTGCTGGGTCTTGTAAAAATGCACTCAGAAGAGACTACAGATGCTGAACTCCGGAGCACAAAACAAACTGCTGCAGGAACTCAGTGGGTCAGGCAGCATCTGTGGAGGGAAATGAATGGTTAACGTTTCAGATCAGTCCAAATGAAGGGTCTCAATGTGAAACGCTGACTGTCCTTTTCCCTTCACTGATACTGCCTGATCCGCTGAGTTCCTCCACAAGATCACAAGACAAGGGAGCAGAAGTAGGCCATTCGGCCCATCGAGCCTGCTCCAAAGAAAAGGGAAAAAAGAAAAAGAAATGAGAAATTGGGGGGGGGGGGTGGGAGGCAAAAAAAACCTATTCTAACCCCAATTTCCGGCCTTATCCCCATATCCCTTGATACCTTGACTAATTAGATATCTATCTATCTCTTCCTTAAACGCCTCCAATGATCTGGCCTCCACTGCTGTACGTGGCAAGGAATTCCACAAATTCACCACCCTCTGGCTAAAGAAATTTCTCCTCATCTCTGTTTTAAACCTGTACCCTCTAATTCTAAGATTGTGCCCTTTGGTCCTGGACTCACCCACCAAGGGAAACAGCTTGGCCACATCTACTCTGTCCAGTCCTTTCAACATTTTAAATGTTTCTATGAGGTCCCCTCTCATTCTTCTGTACTCCAGTGAGTACAGTCCAAGAGCTGACAAACGCTCATCATATGTAAGCCCTTTCATTCCGGGAATCATCCTCGTAAATCTTCTCTGAACCCTCTCTAACATCAGCACATCCTTCCTAAGATATGGGGCCCAAAACTGTGCACAGTATTCCAAATGAGGCCTCACTAGTGCCCCGTAGAGCCTCATCAACACTTCCTTACTTTTATACACTATACCTCTCGAAATGAATGCCAACATAGCATTTGCTTTCTTTACCACTGATCCGACCTGGTGGTTAACCTTTAAGATATCCTGCACTGGTACCCTCAAGTCCCTTTGTACTTCTGTACTTTGAATTTTCTCTCCTTCTAGATAATAATCTGCCCATTTATTTCTGTTTCCAAAGTGTACAACTGCACACTTCTCAACATTGAATCTCATCTGCCATTTCCTTGCCCATTCTCCTAAACTATCTAGATCTCTCTGCAACCTTCCTGTCTCCTCAATACTCCCTAATCCTCCACCTATCTTGGTGTCATCCGCAAACTTAGCCACGAAACCATTTGCTCCATCATCCAAATCGTTAATGTACAAGGTAAAAAGAAGCGGCCCCAACACTGACCCCTGCAGAACACCACTAGTAACCGGTAGCCAACCAGAACAAGATCCTTTCATTCCCACCCTTTGCTTCCTGCCAACTAGCCAATGCTCCACCCATTCTGTTATCCTACCTGTAATTCTATGACCTCTCATCTTATTAATCAGTCTCTTATGCAGCACCTTGTCAAAGGCCTTTTGAAAGTCTAAATGCACAACATCTACTGCCTCTCCCTTATCCACCTTACCTGTGATTTCATCAAAAAACTCCAATAGGTTGGTCAGGCAGGATCTTCCCTTCACGAAACCATGTTGGCTAGGACCTATCTTGCCTTGCACCTCTAGGTATTCCATAACCTCATCCTTGAGGATCGATTCCAATAACTTTACCACCACAGACGTCAGACTAATAGGTCTGTAATTTCCTTTATGCTGCCTCCCACCTTTCTTATACAGCGGAACTACATTTGCGACCCTCCAGTCCTCTGGAACCATGCCGGAGTCCATCGATTCCTGGAAAATTATCACCAATGCCTCCGTTATCTCTAAAGCCACCTCCTTCAGAACCTGTGGATGCACCTCATCTGGTCAGGGAGACTTATCATTCTTTAGCCCATTTAGTTTTCCTAGCACCTTCTCTCTAGTAATCTTAACTGAAGTCAGTTCCATTCCGTGAGACCCCGACTAACGGATATATTGCTGATGTCCTCCACAGTGAAGACCGATGCAAAATACTCATTTAGTTCTTCTGCCATCTCTTTATCATCCATTATAATCTCTCCCACACCATTATCAATTGGTCCTATATCAACCTGTGTCTTTTACTCCTTATATATTTAAAAAAACCCTTAGTATCCTTTCGAATGTTATCTGCCAACTTCCTTTCATAATTCATCTTTTCTTTCCTAACGACCTTCTTAGTTTCTTTCTGCAGGTTTTTAAAAGTTTCCCAGTCTTTTGTTTTCCCACTAATTTTTGCTTCCTTGTATGCCCTCCCTTTTGCTTTTATTTTAGCCTTCACCTCTCTCGTTATCCACATTTGTGCCTTTTTTCCATTCAAAACCTTTTTTCTTGGAATATATCTATCCTGCATTTTTCTTATTACTTGTAGAAATTCCTTCCATTTCTGCTCCGCCATCCCTCCAGCTAGCTTACTCTTCCAATCAATTTGGGCCAGTTCCTCTCTCATACCACTGTAATTTCCTTTGTTTCACTGAAATATCGATACACCACTTATCAGCTTCTCCTTCTCAAATTTGAAACTGAACTCAATCATATTGTGATCACTAGTTCCCAATGGTTCCTTTACCTTTAGTTCCCTAATCACCTCCGGTTCATTACACAGCACCCAATCCAAAACAGCCGATCCCCTGGTGGGGTCATCAACAAGTTGCTCCAAAAAACCATCCTGTAGACATTCCACAAACTCACTCTCCTGAGGTCTACTGCCTTGCTGGATTTCCCAGTCCACCTTCATGTTAAAATCCCCCATAATTATCTTCATGTTGTCACTCTGGCATGCTTCATCTATTTCAAACTGCAACTTATGGTCCACTTCCTGACTGCTATTAGGGGGCCTATATATAACTGCTACTATTGTCCTTTTATCCTTGCTATTTCTTAGCTCCACCCATAAGGATTCCGCCTCTTCTGACCCAATGTCCTTTCTATTGATTTTATATCATTACTAACCATCATGGCCACACCACCACCCCCCCCCCCCCCCCCCCGCCTACCCGCCTATCCTTCCTATACACTATGTACCCCTGGACATTCAGTTCCCAATTACATCCGTCATAAAGCCATGACTCGGTGATTGCCACAATATCGTATTTATTAACCTGTAGTTGTGCCACTAGGTCATCTACTTTAGTCCTAATGCAATGTGCATTTAAATATAGTACATTTAGTCCAGTATCTGCTATTGATTTTGTTGTAGTTCTATTGTTCAACAAATTATCCTGACCTTTCACCTGCCTGTCCTTCTTACCATCCTCACTACACACTATCTTGGACATGTTTCTATATACCTCATCCTCTATCCTAACATCCTGTATCCTAACATCCTGATTTGTTGTACTTCTATTGTTCAGCAAATTATCCTGACTTCTCACCTGCCTGTCCTTCTTGCCATCCTCACTGCACACTGTCTTGGACTTGTTTCTATAAACCTCCTCCCTTACTCTAACATCTTGTGTCTTAACATCCTGGTTTCCATCCCCCTGCCAGATTAGTTTAAACCCTCCCCAACAGCTAAATTAAACATTCCCGCCAGGATATTGGACCCTTTGGAGTTTAGGTGTAACCCATCCTTAGTGAATAGGTCATGCCTCCCCCAAAAAAGGTCCCAATGATCCAGAAATCTGAAGTCCTGCCCCCTGCACCAGTCACTCAGCCACGCATTCATCTGCCAGATCTTTCTATTCTTTCTACCATTGGCACGTGGCACAGGTAGTAATCCTGAAATTACCACCCTTGAGGTCCTACTTCTCAACTTTCTCCCCAACTCCTTGTATTCCTCCTTCAGGACCTCTTCTCTTTTTCTACCTATGTCATTGGTACCTACATGTTCCAAGACTTCTGGCTGACCACCCTCTCCCCTCAGAATATTCTGGACCCGGTCCATGACATCCCGTACCCTGGAACCAGGGAGGCAACACATCATCCGAGATTCATTGCGGTCTGCATTTTGCATTGTAAAAAAGCACCTGGTTCACTAATGTCCTGCAGGCAAGAAAATCAGTCTGGCCTGTATGTGATTCCAGGCATGCAACCTGCAGTCAGGTACTGTCCTCTAAAATGGCCTACCAAATTATTAAGGGAGCTCTCCACCATCTTCTTCAGCACAATTCGGGAAGGGCAATAAATGCTGACCTTGAGAATGATTGCCATGATTCATGAATGAATAATCTCCTCTCCACCCCAAACCACTACTAATCCCTTTAATGTGCCCCGTAGTTAGAGAGAAAAGAGGTATACTCTCTTTTCTCTCATTCTCTCAGTTGGATAGCAATGCAAGTCAGATGAAGATGGTGATTGAGAGGGTAAAGGGAAAAATTTATCCAACCTAATGGAAGACTTGTCCACAATTGTGCTTTTGAGCAGGAAAATCCTATTGCATTATTCAATGTCTTAACTCCCGTCAGATACCCTCTGATGGCTGACTTTTTTTCTGCATTTAGTGAATTTCCTCTCTGCCACACTTCCAATGACAGCATTGTTTCCTTGCTGGTGTGCAGTTTGAAAAGGGCAAAATATTAATGGATTTTCTCACCTGAATGTCTGAGTGTTGACAAGCTGTTTTACTGTGGGGATAATCCCAATAGGAAGGCACAAAATCCATGTATTTCCACAACACACCCGGGTTCGATCATTATTATGTATCACACTTACATCAAGTTTATTTCTGTGACCGAAATTACTACTTAGGATATGGCACGGACACTCTGCACCTTCTTCTTTTTAAGGACCAATTCCAGAAATCCTACTTCCAATAATTACTGCTTTCAAATCTAATAAATCCCAAATAACAGCCTTCGCAGAATTTTAATTTTGAGTCAGGACACTGGAAAACAATAAAAACAGCAGATGCTAAAATCTGAAACAAAAACAGAAGTGCTGGAAGAACTCAGCCAGTCAAGCAGTATCTGTGGAAGGAGAAACCAGTTAATGTATCAGGTTTGGGATCCTTCCTCAGCCTTCCTCAGGAATGGGGAGGAGTGAGGAAGGAGACTTTGAAACACAGACACACAAACTCGCAAATTCAGGTGCGCGCGCGCACACACACACACACACACACACACACACACACACACACACACACACACACACACACACACACACACACACACACACACACAGACAAACACAGCTACAGACACACAAACACAGCTACAGACACACAAACACAGCTACAGACACCCAAATGCAGACATAAACATCTCGACTTTCTCGACTCTCTCTCTCTGTCACACACAGAAGATATTTATTTATTAGTCACATACATCGAAACACACAGTGAAGTGCATCTTTTAGCATTACTGAGAATGTGCAGGGGGCAGCCCAAAAGTGTCGCCACACATCTGATGTCAACATAGCATGCCCATAGCTCCTAACCTGTACACCTTTGGAATGTGGGAGGAAACAGGAGCACCCGGAGGAAACCCACGCAGTCACAGGGAGAACGTACAAACTCCTGACAGACAGCGGCAGGAATTGAACCCGGGTTGCTGGCACTGTAATAGCGTTACGCTAACCGCTACACTACCGTGCCATGCATACTCACATACACAGACACAGATTTACACACAAGCACACACAACACACAAACGTACACATTGTTTCATATATATAAACAGATGTACACATGCAAACACAAACAAAACTTACATACACACAGATACACAAATACAGACATAACCATAGATTCTCCCACACACAGACACACAAGCACAGACTGACAAATACACATGAACACAAGCAGACACATACACATAGATACACATACAAAAACACACAATATTATTTTGTGAACTCTCCTCAAATATAGCTTCTATTTTCATCAAAAACGTCAGGGATAAAAGAAGATTGAAGCCTATGAACAGAGGAAACTTATAGCTATAAGGAGTCAGCAGAAGAAAGTGGAGGGAAGGAAAGTAGAACCGTGAAAGGGGAAGTAACTGTAGAAATATGAATTATTATTTTGGGTCTGCATGAAACTAGATGCATAAAAGTTCATTGCCGGTGTCAAGTTCAGCAATGCAGTCCCTGCCTTTCTCCATGTGTAGGGTATAGTAGCAGCCAGTGACGACACCTTAGTCCATTCATTGTTTCATTCTGAGATTCAGGTTGGCAAAACACTCTCTGAACATATAGGAAAGAAAAACCTCCTGCTAGCAGCCCTTCTCTCCCTCCTCCTTCACCTTCCTGCAGTTTTTCCTGGTCTACATGCCCTCTGCTCATTCTCGTAGGCATGCTACATTCCCAGTGAAATGCATTCTGTGCACACACTGAGAGCAACTGATTTGCACACAGACTTTAAAGTCAATATCACATCACACCCTGTAAGCACCAGTAACTGAAAAAACCTATGAAAAGCCATAAGTACTTGTGTCATATAAAAATAGCCAGGAGAAACCTCTTTAAGTAGGGCTGCAAAAGATGTGTTTCTCTGGTCGAACCCCTATTTAGCTGTGCAAAGTTAACAGAGGGTGTTAGCTGGAACATCAAACTTCAGAATGCAGTGCCAAATTAGTGCAGGGTGCTGATTGACATGACAGTTGCCCTGCTCTGCATAGATTGGAAGATGTTCACTGTCCTTGAACTAGTATTGCCTTTATCAATGTGGTGCCCAGCTTTGTCTATTTCATTGCTGTTCTTGCACACCACATATAATAGACACCAACAATTTCAATTTCTCTCCAATTGTGTTTTACATTTTTTTAGAGAAAAATCCACAGTGTAACGATTGTCCTTTTCACTCATGGTCTACGACTTTTTAAAATATTGGAGAATACACTGAGATTAAATACTCTGAACATTTTGCCAAGTTTCTGTGATCTGTCCTGGGTCAAATGTTGTTTGCTGCTAATAAAGTTTTAATATCCTGCCCAATATTTGTAGCAGCATGATTTATATATTTCCTGCAGTATGTACTACTGCTTCAATATTGTCAAATCAAATAACGAAAGCAGCACACAGTGAAAGCACTCAACGATCAGCTTCATAAATATGCACCACAATTCTGCCCTGGCACAGCAGCAAACAACAGAATAGAGCTCATACAAAGGAAACAGCAAGGAGTATTGCACTGCCCATTGTTATTGACTGTGCTTATTAATGTTATTTTAGCTCCACGGGCCTTCTGAGTTCATACATAAACCAATTCATGTCATCAGATGATTAATTGCTAAGAGAATAAATGATCAGAATGGGGAATAAAAATGGTTCAATTTTTAATTATTTTCTTATTTAAAGAACATTTTGTTGCCAAAGGACCCTTCAAAGATCTGACAAAAAATAAAGAGGTAGAGAAACAAGAAAGGGGATATTGTTTTCCAGCTTCACCACATTTCATTCCTATGTGTAAAGGCATATGCAAGAAAGAGTGGGGGTGATCCTGACTTTGACCAATAGTGTAAGATTGCAAAACTGTCTGTTTCCTGGCAACTAAATTTGTACAAAAATTACACAAGGAAAGACGCCATTTCAATAGGAAGTGAGGTCAGGGACAGCTTTTTTGTGGAGGTAGTGCTGAAAATTACAACACAGAGTAAAAGGCGTCGCTTGAAACATGATATGGTACAGGAGGCCAATCAGCCCATCATGCCCAAGCCAGCTCTTCAAAAGAGCTATCCAATAATCAGGATCAGGATCAGGTTTATTATCATTGACATATATCGTGAAATTTGTTGTTTTGCAGCAGCAGTACAGTGCAAGACATAAAAATTACTATAAGTTACAAAAATAAATAAATAATGCAAAAGAGGAATAATGAGGTAGTGTTCATGGGTTCGTGGACTGTTCAGAAATCTGAAGGCGGAGGGGAGGAGGGGAAGAAGCTGTTCCTGAAATCTTGAGTGTGGGTCTTCAGGGTCCTGTACCTCCTCCACGAGGGTAGTAATGTGAAGAAGGCATGACCCGGATGGTGAGGGTCCTTAATGATGGATGCCGCTTTCTCGAGGCACCGCCTCTTGAAGATGTCCTTGATGGCGGGGAGGGTTTTGCCCGTGATGGAGCTGGCTGAGTCTACAACCTTCTGCAGCCTCTTGCGATCCTGCACATCAATAAGTCAGTCCTCTCCTTCAGCCCTTTTCCCACAACCCTGCAAATCTTTCACCAGGTTTATTTCTCCAGTTCCTTTTTGAAAGCTACTGTTTGTATCTGATTTCCCCGCCCATCCAGGTATTGTGCTCCTTATTGTAAAAATTTACAATATGTGGTATAGAAGCAGAGAATACAATGTTCTTCAATTGCATTGTATACGACTATCCATTCGTAGATGAGGAAAAGAGAGGAATCATTCCATTTGATTTCTTTTCTTAAAGCAGGAGAATGAGTAATGAAAATATCATACTGCTTCACCAGACAGCATCATTATTTCTTTGTCTCCATTGAATCTATTGATATTTACATCTGCAAATTGTCAGAATTTTCTCTGAAGTAGCACCTACAGAAAATATTCTTAACTAGTGGAGAACAGCTCAGAAAATATTTTAGCAATGAGATAAAATTAGATTGGCTGGGAATGGATTCTTTGCACTCTGGAAGCTTGAAGTGATTTAACCAAAAGCGTATAAAATTTGGAGCTCTATGAGAGTGAACAGTAAGTAAAGCAGAGAGGTCAATAACCAGAGGGGATAGAGTTAAAGCAACTGGTAGAACAATAGAAGGATTAGAGGGAAGCAGAGGAGGAAGATTTTTGACTGGAGGATGGTCAGAGATTGCCTAAGAGGGTTGTAGAAGCAGAAGATATCATCAAAATTAAAAAAAGGTTGATGACTACCTCAAGTGCTCTAACCTACAGTTTAGTGGACCAAGAGGTTTGAGCTGAGATTGGGTGGATCAATTGTTTTTTCATACAGTGGGATGAATTACTCCTGTGCTGCAGATTTCTACAATACTATGAAATGTGACAGAAGCATGTTGATTGAAGCAAATGAAGAAGGCAAAGCCAAACTCAAACTAAATGCCGCTGTTTCTGAAATGATAAAGATAACACTCAATATCTTTGTAAAGTCATTAGATAGGACCACAACCTTGAAGCTCGTGGGATTTCACAAGTTTAGAACATCCAGATGATAGAATATAGTATCAAATTAGAGAAACAATCCTTGACTTTCAATTGACTTCAAACTTGGACAGTAGCTTTTACCCTATTCATATCGGATATTGTTTTGTTTATCTTACATGGTGCACATCTCTTGTTTGACCTCCCAAATGAGAAGCTATATTGATATTTCTAATCAATACAGCTACAATGGTTCACTGATATGGCCAGGAATTGATATGAAGGTTTCACTCACTGCTGTTGTCCTGCTGTTGTTATGTAACTCAAATCTGCAAAGGGGTTTAGCAGAATCTTTCAGCTCTGTGCCTTAAAGGTCAAATAACATAATGATGATCCTACAGAATGCCCATGCCTGTCTACTATAAGTAACTTTCTGTCCTCATTAATGATTAGGCTATTAATTTTAATCTGTCATTAGGGTTAGTGTTCCAAGAGTGAGAGGAAAAGTAATAATACACGTTCAAATCAGCATTTGTGATCAACAACTTGTAAGGACAAAAGAACATAAGAAATAGAAGCAGATGTCAACCATATGGCCCCTCATGTCTGCTCTGCCATTTAATAAAATCATGACTGATTCTGTAACTCAAGTCCCAATATTCCCTGACCAGTTTAGTGTCTGAAAATTGATCAATTCACTCTTCAATATGTTCAACAACTGAATGCACATTGTCCTCTGAGGGAAAAGCAGATCTCACCCTAGTCTTAAATGGTTGATCCATCTTCAGTCTTAGTCCCAAGCTTCTGGATTCTCCATCTTGATGAAACAACCTCTCAACATCTACCTTACAAATCCTGCTCAGAATCTAGTATGCCTCAATGAGATCATTTATCATTCTTCTAAACATCAGTGAGAAAAGGCCAGTCACTCAATTTCTCCTCATGGGATATTCCTGCCATTGCTGAAAAGATTTAGAGATTCAACATCCCATAAGTAGATACTGCTGAGGCTTTAATTTCCTTCCCAAGAAACCTAAGATCTACCTTTAAGCTTTCATGCTGTTTGCATTATTAATATTGTTAAGGAGTTGTTGTTGAGAAAAACTTACAATAAAAATCTACATTTTGCAACTAGATTAGGAAGCTTATTAATAATTATTTAGTCAGCTGGTTTGTTGGACATTTGAATTGCAGCATAGATCATGTGCACTGGTCTTTTCTGATCAGCTGCTATGAGAAATAAGATTCCGTTGTCAGGGAGTGCACATGTAGGAACAAGTGCTTCTGTGATTTCAAACATGCTTCCGTGATTTCCAGAGGGTGTTCTGAATCACAATGAGGAACAGGCATCTCTCTGTTAAGGGAAACAAAAGAAGTAAAATATAACCACAGCAACATTTGAGGACCAAATTTTTCATTTTAAATACTGAAATGGTTCACTTTTATTAACAGAGAAGGATATCTCTATGAATTGAGATTTGGTCCAAGGATTATTGTTGAAAGAATGATTGTTTTTGCACGTTGTACTATTAGAATATGGAATGCTGCATCTTGTGGCTATAGACTACAACATAATATTAAAAAATGGAATTAGATGTGCTTTTGAAAAGAAAGTATGAGAGACAATGAAAGACAAAAATTGGAGTAGGTAACTGCAATGCAATTGCACTAACAATGGCCTATTTCTGTATTAGAAATGCAATGATTCTAATATCAATATGTCATGTCTATTTTTCACACACCCTCTCAGAATAAACAGCTGCTGTCACAGAAAATGTGGCTTTCACAGTTACTAATGAAGGCAATAAGGCTGTCAGAACTCATTTCTCTATCTAAGCCCGATTTCCCAGGACAAAGAATATTAATGCAAGTTTTACTGCTTCTTGTCCTTGAGCCAAGACAGATCTGGCCATCATGAATTGAAGCTATTAAAAATATGAGGCAACGAACATCCCATTTTACAATGTTCCATTTTGACTTCCTGCACCTTTCTGTTCCCTATAATAGTTTGCTACGTGTATCTGTCAATAAAATGCTCACTCAAGAGAACTGAGATGCAGTTATTAAATAATCATAAATTATGCATTACTTGCCTTATCCCTAACAAAATGTTTTGAGTATTTCTGTCTGATTGGATAATTTAAATGTCAGACAATTTTACCACTGTCTTCAATTTTGATTCTCCTGAGTTTTCTAGTTTTGAGAGCCTTTAATTTTTGACATGTTGAGCTTTTAGCTTTTGGGAATGTGCCACTTGCCAGTTGACATGGCAACCATCAAAATTAAGTCATCTGGTCTCACTCAGTCATCTGACTGTATTTCTTATGAATTCACAGGCTCTTCCACTCTGCCAATGGTAGCAGTGCTGCCTCTGCCTAATCCTGATGACCTCAGTGAATTTGCTTTCCTGACAATTGCTCCCACTGTATGAAGAAAAGTTTCTCAAAGCCTATTTATTTGAGTAGCATGCATATTTCTAATCAACATCAGTTTTCACCAATTTTCTTAGATTAAGTTGGTGCTGCCTGCTGTTTTATAATGATTGCTGGATCCAGCCAGTGCTACCCATGCTGTTTATTGGTTCACACATCAGTAAGGGGTCCAATATTGTGAGTGATTACAAAAAATGTAGTCTGTAGCTCCTGATCAAAAGGTGCACTGTGCCTGCAGGAAGTGGTGGGATCATTTGAAAGCTGTATCAGTGCTACCACATTGAGAAGTAGCTGGACAGTGGAAAACACATACACTGTGATATTCAACCATTGCACTGGAGGTATTGATGGAAGAAGTGGGAAGGAGAGGCATTGTATAGCACAGAATAGCAAGGAGCCCTCCAGACATATGGACTCATGGCAGTGGAAATAACCAGCTATTGAAGGTTATGCCATAAGTATTGATTTAAGTATGTGGATGCGAGCCCAGAAAGAAACAATAATCTCATGCGAATAGTCAAGATGTAGGAGCTCATCCTCAAGGGACATATCCAACAAATTGCCTCAGGCGCTGCTCATATTTCTACACTATTCCACCACCAATCTGCCAACAAACTCTATCAAATAAGATTTAAACTTCCACTTCTTTTTCTTTCATCTCAGCCACTCTTTTATCACCATTGCAATTCCTCACACCCATAACTCATCGCTCGAATTCACAGAAGAAAAAGCAGTTTCTATCAAAGGTCTGATTTGCATAGGAAGCTCTGATTTCGAAACTCAGATTATTGACATTATGGTTCCAATTACCCCTGCAGCGGGGCTTCCAGTGTAACACAGCCATTTAACAATGTATTCCACTGTGGGTAACGAGAAGTGCTGATATGGCACCACTTATAGAGTTGGAGTTGCTTCATGGAGCATACGGTCCTCTCACAGGTTGGAAACATTCCAGCTCCCCCACTGCCTCTTTGCTAGTATCCTGGCTTGCTTTTGCCTGTCAGCTGCAGTCCCAGCTGAAGTAATGTAGACTGAAGATGCCCGGAGCTGCTCAAGGTCAAAGTCCAAGGCTACCTGCAGTCTCCCTCACTGAAAGCCAGCTGCTTTTACTGTGTACGTTATAGCCACTGAAGTAATAATGAACATTAGAACAGACAAAAACACAGGCATTAATAAAGTATGCAAATATGATTTATTATCTCTGTTGATAAATTCAATTTATAGATTTGGATTAGAATATTCTGGTGAGTTTTGTTGGAAAGAGGACAATGTGGTGGTGAGTGTTAAGAGAAGGATTGTGGGACTAGCAGTGCTCTAGAAGATGTAATTGGGATTCTGGTTTCAGTCACTCGGATCCTAAGCAGAAAGGGGCTGCATTCCATGCTGCAGTCTCTTCTCTTCCTGTTCTTTCACTTCCTGTTACACTTCCTCTCACCTCCCTCCCCTCTTTGACTAGCTTGTCCTGTTCTGAATAAACTCCCAGGCCTGCCCACTCCAAGGGTGCTGCATGGTAATAAGTAACTAATTACATATCTGGGTGTTCCAACACAAGTTTCTAAGTCCACAATAAAAAGTAGTCATACCACTTTCTGTGCACTACTGAAGTTTGGGAAAGCTCCAAAAAGTGCAAGGAATTGTAAATAGCTCGTGATCCATTTCTACAGCATTAGTGAGGAGCCCTTTGTCGCCATTTAAATGTTAAGATGAGTTGTGTGAGATAAAGGTGAAGCAATGACTGGAGCTTGGCTTTCAATGTGACATGTCACAACCCAAATCAGCAGTACTACTTGGCCTGCTGCCAATGGCTATTAGATCCATGCCTTGATGTGCGCACAGCTATTTCACACACCATTTTCTGTTGTTAGATCTCCTGGTACCAGAAAAAAGGCACTCCAGAGTCCAATTTCGCCATCTCTACAAATACAAAATGCTGTGGCGGTATACGCTTTCAGTGGCCTTGCCGGATAATACTGAAAATTCAACAGTAAAAACAGTTAACACTGTGTCAGGTATCAGCACCAGATAGATTGGAGAAGTCACTTGACATTATTGAGATAGTCAAAGAGAGACATTAGGAAATACTCCATGGATTATGGTCATTCCTGGGGGAATTTTGCAAGTTAGAAAGTGAGAAAGAGATTCTAGACTTTGGCTTTAGTGCTTTTCAGATGAAAGAAATGCTTGTCGAAATTCCTCTCTGGACAATTTTCTCAACCGAATAAATGTGGTATAATAAAGACTTTGTTCTGAATTGCAATTTATTTATTTACATCTTGAAAAAATAAACCCATCGGCACCTATTATTCTTGCAAAGGTTTATTGTGTATATGAGGAGTTTATGTTGAAGAACTGAGTGTACCTTGCAGTATGACTTTTGATACATTGTTGTAACAGGCATCATTGTTAAGTCAACATTGACTGCCTTCAATAAAATATGTTTTTTTTGGTAGCTGTACCTTGTTACTTGTCTGAGTGAACAGCACTAGCAATGGGAAAAGAGAAGATTATACCCTCAGGCCCTTGTCTGAAAGAGAACCTGAGTCTTTTACATACGTAAATAAAAGACCTGATACTTATATGAAGCAAGTTTGATTGTGGAGTCAATTTTAACTCTCCCTCTTCTCCTGAGCCCCAGCCTCTGAATCTTCTTCCTTAACATTCTATCTCACAATGACTCACGCCCGCTCCCCCCACCCCATCCGCACACCCCAGCCTCCAAGTTTTTGATGCTCCTTTCCTTGGCATCCTGGATTTCTCATTGTCCTCCCAGCATCCTCTCTCCTTCCCATGATCTCCCAATGCCTGACACTCACTTACCCGTGTCTGAAGCCACAATGGAATCAGTCTGATCTTTGTTTAATTTTGGCGAATTGTGCCATGTCCGAAGATCCAGTCTTGGGTTCTATTTGTGGATTATACTTGCCACCCCAAAGGTTGTACCATGTATCTTTGCCCTCATGAACGGAAACACCAAAACATCAATATTAAATTATCGCCGTTTCAACAGTAAACAGGAATTTCAATTTTCAACTTAAGAATCTGACCAAAGGAAGTTCCCAGATCCAAACCGTTATGTTTTACATAATTTTTTCAAAAAAAAATACTGATAATGTTTCATAGAACACTACAGCACAGTACAGGCCCTTTGGCCCACAACGTTGTGCCGACATTTTATCCTGCTCTAAGATCTATTTAACCCTTCCCTCCCACATAGCCTCCTACTTTTCTATCATTCATGTGTCTATCTAAGAGTCTCTTAAATGCCCCTAATGTATCTGCCCCCACAACCTCTGCCAGCAGTGCGTTCCATGCACCCACCACTCTCTGTGTAAAAAACTTACCCCTGACATCCCCCTTATACCTTCCTCCGATCATCTTAAAATTATGTTCCCTCGTGTTAGCCATTGTCGCACTGGGAAAAAGTCTCTGGCTGTCCACTCGATCTATGCCTCCTATCATCTTGTAAACCTCTATCAAGTCACCTCTCATCCTCCTTCTCTCCAAAGAGAAAAGCCCTAGCTCGTTCAACCTATCCTCATAAGACATTATTTCAGAAATAAAACTATTCAAGTGTTGGGAATTGGGCTTTTTAATGTCACATTCCTTTGCAAATAGAAAACAGTAAACACATATAAAATGCATCTGAACATCTTGTCTTCCTTCCTTTCTACATTCTTCTGGACTCTCTTTTCACTTTTAAATGACAAAATCTGTTCAGATACTCTCAAGGATTTTATTGCAGTTGAAATTAGGTTTTGATTTCTCAGTTCATTGTCCTTTTTGAAGGTGAAGTTTCTACCTAAAACATTATCAATCCATACAACTCAACTGAGCTCCATCAAAATAAGGCATCAGCAGAGCTCTGGAGGTTAAGCCATCACATCCAATTCTGAATTTGATCGATTTCTTCTTTGTCAATACAAAAGAATTACCCATCTTACTATCATTCTCCATCTATAATGAATCAAGGAGAAATATGCCATGTAACGCAGATTGATGACACTTCAGTTTTTCCTTACTTCCTACAAGAAACTTTAGGTTACATGGTTGAGTTTGAGCTCCTTCTGACATGGTGCCCAGAGTAGGAATGAATTTCCATTTGATAGCCTGACCTTCCCAAATTATTATGAAAATTAGGCGACAGTGTAGTGTAGCGGTTAGTGTAACACTATTACAGCACCAGCAACGTGGGTTCAATTCCGCCGCTGTCTGTAAGGAATTTGTATGTTCTCCCCGTGTCTGAGTGGGTTTCTTCCATGTGCTCCGGTTTCCCACCACATTCTAAAGACGTACAGGTTAGGAGCAGTGGGCATGCTATGTTGGCGCCAAAAGAGTGGTGACACTTGCGGGCTGCCCCCAGCACATTCTCAGTGATGCAAAAAGACGCATCTCACTGTGTGTTTCGATGTACGTGTGATTAACAAATACATATCTCATCTTATCTTAAATTAAAATGAAACCTCAGAGCCAATTGCACTATTATACTGACATAAGAGACTGCAGATGCCGGAATCTGGAGCAACATACAAAATGCTGGAGGAATTCAATGGACTCAGGCAGTATCTATGGAAGGAAATGGACAGATGAAGGGTCCAGGTGAAGGGCCTGGACCTGAAACGTCGATTGTCCATTTCCCTCCGTAGAAGCTGCCTGACCTGCTGAGTTCCTCCAGCATTTTGTGTATTGCATTATTATGTGGTTTCTGACCAATCATGAAAACATTATTAAGTTGCATACCATTTTCAAACCAGACTCTGTGCATGTATATTCTTAATTGTAGCACGTTTTCACTTATTATAGTCTTTGTCAGCCTCATACATCATGTTTCTAACTGAAATATTCTTGGAATGTTATGTATTCTTCTCCAGCTCGATATTATCAAAGCAAACAGTCAGTACCTTTTTATTAATTTCTCAGAATGGGAGCTTCACAAGCAAATTAGCATTTATTGTCCATATCTAAATGACCTTGAGAAATTGTTAGAGAGTGTCTTCCACAATTGTTGTAGTTTTCTTGAAACATTGTATTCAAACAATGCTCTTGAGCAAGGAGTTTCAGGATAAGTGAATGGCACAAATCAGTTGTGTGAAGGACTGGCAATATCATTCCATCAGAATGGTGTGAGACTTGGAGAGGAATGTGCAAATGGTGGTGTGCACTTGAGAACGAAGCCTTTGTCCTTGGTAGTAGAAGTCAGGGGAGGTGTTGTAAGAGTTGCCTAGGTGAGCAATCTTTATGCTTTTATTGATGGTACACACAGAATGCCAGTGGTGGAGGAAATGATGCAAAGGATAGTGAATGGGGTACCAACCAAGTGGGCCACTTTGTCCTAGATGGTGTTGAGCTTCTTGAGAGTTGTTGGAGCTTCACACATACAAACACATGAAGAGTATTCTATTACACTCATAACTTATGCCTTGTAGATGGTGTATGGCTTTGTGGTGTTAGAGGGTGAGTCACTTTTGACAGGATACCCAGTCTCTGACCAGGTTTTGAAGCCATTGTATTTAAGCTGAGTTTCTAGTAAATGATGAGCTCCTAGATGTTTATAGTGGGAAACATGGTGCTGGTAATAGCACTGAATTTCAAAGGTAGGTGGTAGACTTTCTCTTAATAAAGATGATCATCGTAAAGCATTTTTGTGTTGCATTTGTTACTTGCCAGTTATCTTGTCTCAGTTTTGTTGCAAACAAACATGGACTTCTTAATTTGCTAAAGTATTGTGAATGAAATTGAACATTGTGCAGTCATCAGCAAACATCCTTGCTATGAACTTATGATGGAAGGAAAGTCGTGAATGAAACAGCTGAAGATGGGTGAGCCTAGGCAGGGAACTATGAGGAACTTGTGCAGCTATGTATTGGGATGAGGATGATTGACCTCAAACAATCATAACTATCTTCCTTCCTAGGTGGTATATCTCGAGGTATTGGAGTGCAGTCCCTTTACTATCCATTGACTTTGTGATTGAAAATACCAGCTTGGTTTAGATAGTGGGGTCTAAGTGGTCATTGTGCTGGATGAGCAACCCAGAGGTTTCAAGCTCAATTTTCTGAATGGGGAGTTGAAGAACTGAATTCAAACATTTCTTTTAGTTTGTGTAATTGCAACAGGAAATATCTATTTTGCACTAAAAAACAGTTTGAATCCCTAAATGACACTGGGTGAAGGGACACTGCCATAATTCACTTGTTCCAATCTACATGTAACTTCACCCCGATTATATTACATTCTCCTAAGTCCTTCAGAGCTATCTGGGATGCTACCCACAAATTAAAAAAAACCCAAAACAAATATTGTGAATCATTGTCATTGGTCTCTGACCAATAAAGACATGAAAAATCCTTGAGCCAAATTCTGATCTGTGTGGAGTTGGAAAATCTTGTCTGCAACAGTTGCAAACGTTATGGTTGTTGCAAGCATCTTCTCACTGGGTGACAGCGCCTGCTGTGTCAAGGGGAGATCAGGATTAAAGCCACAAATCCAGAGTTCCCAACGTTGGTTAGCTGGTGTCCTGGTGAAAGATCAAGCATGTCAATGTCATACGTCTGGGGCAGATTGAACACAGATTTGCACTCAATGGTCAAAATACTATTTGACTGCCACTGTAGAAGGTGACATGCAATGATAGACACTTGGATAAAACCTTTGGGAGTTCCAGCTTCCAGGGATGTATAAACTAGAATGAGGCAAGATTCCAGGATAGAAGCAGTTGGAGGTGGGTGGAGAGTAGAAGTAAACAAAAGAAGAAAATCAAACAGGATGTAAATTGGATATTAAACAATTGTGAAGAAAATAAAATCACAAACTCGTTTTACTCAGTATTACTGCTGTTTAATGTGTTACAATCATAATTAGTGTAGATATTTCTATCGCAATTACAAAGAAAAGTAACTCCCCAGTTGATGCAATGGGCAAATGTACAGTAACATAATTATACTTCTTGGCTCCACCCATATCCTGAACAAATGTACCTCCCAATGGAATACAATCCTTGTGTTGCTTGTTCATTACTTAATGAGTCATAGAGATATAATCAAGTTAGAGTTTAAGGATCTTAAACTAAATTATTTCTTATGATTCTGAATTTGAATGGGGTGCTGACTTTCAATGGTAACAATAATTAGTAATCTCTTAGTGCACTGGCAGTGCACGTCACACTTCAATAGACCCTGATTTCTGTTTCTGGACCAAACAAATGGGTTAAGATCACACCTAGTGAAGTTGCTAACTGGAGATTTTTGTCCTGAGTATTGAGGGTGACTCAGATGAAATTGGTTTATTCCCAGTTAATGACTCATCACTCTTTACTTCAATTCAGCCCAGAAATTGGATGTCAACAACTGTACCAGCCTCTACAATGATTCTATTCAGATGGGTCATTTCTCCACTATAGACAACCATGAGTGAACAGTGCTTGACCGTGATATTTAACCTCAATCTGTCAATAGAGCACTTGAGCCTCTTGCTGCATCACTACTTGTGAGACTGGGTTTTTAAAGGCTTTTTTTCACTTTTGTTAACTTTAGTTAGTTTTAAATCATTACAAATAAGTCACTCAGTTCCCTGTAGTGTATCTTAACCAATCAGATGGTAGCTCTTTCATCAGTATATTGTGACACATTTTTTTTCCTATTATGTCAAAATGCTGGAACTCTGTCCCTTACAGAATTGTGGATATACCCACACCTCAGAAACTGTAGCAATTCAAGAAGTCAGCTCACCCTCACCTTCTCAATTATTGGAGTCTATCCTCAAGGAGGAGGTTACCGAATACCTAGAGGCGCAAGGCAAGATAGGACCTAGTCAACATGGTTTTGTGAAGGGGAGGTCCTGTCTGACCAACCTATTGGAGTTTTTTGAAGAAATCACAGGTAGGGTGGATAAGGGAGAGGCGGTAGATGTTGTGTATTTAGACTTTCAAAAGGCCTTTGATAAGGTGCCTCACAAGAGACTGATTAATAAGATGAGAGGTCATGGAATTATGGGCAGGGTAGCAAAATGGGTGGAGAATTGGCTGGTTGGCAGGAAGCAAAGGGTGGAAATAAAAGGATCTCGTTCTGGTTGGTTACCGGTTACTAGTGGTGTGCCGCAAGGGTCGGTGTTGGGGCCTCTCCTTTTTACCTTGTACATCAATGATTTGGATGATGGAATAAATGGTTGTGTGGCTAAGTTTGCGGATGACACCAAGATAAGTGGAGGAGTAGGGAGCATAGAGGAAATAGAAAGAATGCAGAGGGACCTAGACAGTTTAGGAGAATGGGCAAGAAAATGGCAGATGAGATTCAATGTTGAGAAATGTGCAGTTGTACACTTTGGAAGTAGAAATAAGCGGGTAGATTATTATCTAGAAGGAGAGAAGATTGATAGTGCGGTAGTACAAAGGGACTTGGGGGTACTTATACAAGATACCTTAAAAGTTAACCACCAGGTTGGATCGGTGGTTAAGAAAGCGAATGCTATGTTGGCATTCATCTCGAGAGGTATAGTGTATAAAAGTAAGGAAGTGTTGATGAGGCTCTACGGGGCGCTAGTGAGGCCTCATTTGGAATACTGTGCGCAGTTTTGGGCCCCGCATCTTAGGAAGGATGTGCTGACGTTGGAGAGGGTTCAGAGGAGATTTACGAGAATGATTCCAGGAATGAAAGGGCTTAAGTACGATGAGCGTTTGTCGGCTCTTGGACTGTACTCGCTGGAGTACAGAAGGATGAGAGGGGACCTCGTAGCGACATTTAAAATGTTGACAGGTAAGGATAGAGTAGATGTGGCTAGGCTGTTTCCCTTGGTGGGCGTGTCCAGGACCAGAGGGCACAATCTTAGAATTAGAGGGTACAGTTTCAAGACAGAGATGAGGAGAAGTTTCTTTACCCAGAGGGTGGTGAAATTGTGGAACTCCTTGCCACGCACAGCAGTGGAGGCCAGATCAGTGGGGGTGTTCAAGGAGGAGATAGACAGATATCTAAATAGTCAGGGTATCAAGGGATATGGGGATAAGGCTGGCAAATGGGGATTAGAATAGGTTTTTTTTCTCTCTCTTTTTTTCCCACCCCATTTCTTTTTCCCTTTTCCTTGGAGCAGACTCGATGGGCCGAATGGCCTGCTTCTGCTCCCTTATCTTGTGATCTTGTGATCTTGTGAACTGGGGATGGGCAATTAAATGTTAGCTCATCCTGCAAAGCCCACATCTCTTGAATGAATGTATTAAAAAATGTAGATCATTGGGTTCCAAATACTCAGTTAACATTATCACTGTATTACCAATTCATATTTCCAGAAGTCCATGGTATAAAAATGATAGCATCTGTTCAGTAAGGAATGAAATCCAACTTACCACAACTCACTCATGTTCCAGCAACTTCCATGCCATTGTGTTTGATTTCGGCTGGTCAAACCTGAGTAGAAGCTTCTGCACAGAAACTTCATTTATTATTCCATGTGGTATTTCTCAGCAGAGCAGTGTAATGTTTCCAGTCATGACTGTGACAAGAATACGCCTTCCTGCAGTCACTGTGATTTGGTGTGTCCGTTCTCCTTGAGATGATGGGCTGCAGATTGAACATGTTGAGCACAGTTGTACCAAATGCAATAGGATTAAATTTGAGGTCGATTCTTATTTACAAATTGTTCATAATATTCCATCAAGGTGAATTAATCCCCTTCAATTTTGAATTGCCTTACATGTTATAGATAATTCTATCACTCGTACATCTGATCACATGCATAACTTCAGTGGTCCATACTCTACATGGATTCATTGGGCCTTGTCCATTGATGAAAGGATACAAAGCAACACATTCTAACAGAAACTATAGGTTTTAGCTTTCTGCTGGAACAACTTAAGTTTAAGCCATTAAGTTCATTCCTTTAATTCTTGAGTGGCCTGTATGTAGTAGGATCCAGTTTGGAAGTTGGATGGAAATTATGACATTAATCAGGCACATCTTTTACACTCAATGGATTATTAATTTACTCCTCCAGACACAAAATGGTTTCAACACACTATTTAACTCGAGTTATTTTTAGTCCATCCTGAGACCATATTGTAGGAGTTGTGACAATATTGTAACTCCTGGGTTTGTTCATCAGCGTTTGTTCCAGTTGGCTGAGAGGAAACAGGGAATAAGATCCAGGGAGTGTCCTGAAATATTCTTGAAGCGTTTCAGGGAGAACAGGCATTTGTATTCCCTCTCAGGTAAGCATAAAAGATCATAAGCCATTATTTCAGAGGAGAACAGGCAGGTTAACCCTTGCAATTATATATCTCTCGATCAACTTCATTAAAACATTTTTGCTGTTTGTTGGACCTTGCTGAAGACACATTGGCTGTCAAATTTCATACACTGCAATTATATTTACACTGCAAAAATACTTAATTGGCTATAAAGCACTTTGGGATGTCCTGATGTTATGAAAGATGCCTTTGAGGTGGAGGTTGCACTATAGATACTACACATAGGGATGGATGAAAGTCACCCTTTGTAACAAAAGTCAGTCACACCCTTAACACCCTTAACACCCTCAGAAAATAGCAGACATACTTAGTGGGAGAGGTAGCATCTGTGGAAAGAGAAGTTGAGTTTATGTTTCTCATGTATCCTTCATCAGGACTGGGAAAGAGAGAAAACATGTTAGTTATAAGTTGCAGAGAGGATGGAGAAGTGATATGTACAATGAAGAGAATATCTTGTATAGGATGAGGTCAGAGTTGCTGTGCTGATAGATTGTTGATGAAACTACCTGGTCGATAGGTTAATGAGGACTGTTAGAGAGAAAACAAGCCCAAAGGTTCATGCCCAAATTGTGAAATGCAGGTTAGAGCAAAAGGAAGTATTAAGCAGATCAGGCTGTGTTGGAGGACGGTGAAGAACTCAGCCAACTTTTCATATGGACAACTTGCAGTAGAAGTGGCCAGTTCTAATGCAACCAAAGAAGGAATAAGGAACCCAAAACTGTTGAACTTGATATTGAGTCTAGCTGGCTGAAATTTGCCCAGAGAGAAGATGAGGAACTGTTCTTCAAAATGCACTGGGCATCGCTGGAAGAGTGAAAGTGGCAACAGACAGATAGGTCAGAGTGGGGGTGGGATGGAGAATTAAAGTGGCAGGCAGCTGGAAGCTCAGGGTTGCCCATTGAGACTGAATGGAGGTGCTCCACAAAGCAGTCATCCATTCCTTGTTTGGCTTCTCCAGTACACAGGAGACCAATGTATGCTTTGGTCATTGGTCAGGGAGAAAGGAATGACTCAAGGGAGGCAGGCAAAGAACACTGAAGATCCACCACCCTGAGTGAAAAATTCTCCTCATTTCTGTCCTGAATGCCAACCCCTTATTTTGAGACAGTAAATCCTGGTTTTAGACTCCTTTGTTAGGGGAAATATCCTCCCAGAATCTACGTTGTTGAGTTTTCTAAATATTTTGCATGTCTCAATAAAGTCATCTCTCATACTTCCAGTCAGTAGAGGCTCGGTTTACTCCATGTCCCCTTATTTGACAGTTCTGCCATTACAGGACCAGTCTGGTGAATATTTGGTGCACTTTCTCTAGAGTATATCCTTTTTAAAATAAGGAGATCAAAACTGTGTACATTACTCTATCTGTGATCTCAACAAAGCCCTACATAATTATAGCATTCAGAAGAATAACATAAATTATACAAAATTATACAATTATACAATAAAATGGCAGATAGAGTGCAATGTGGATATCCACTATAATAGTAAAAAAACAAAAATGCTGAGTATTTTGTAAATGTGAGAGATTTAGAAATGTTAATCTTTGAAGTGGTCCTGTGTGTCCTCGTATATAACTCACAGAAAATTAATATGCAGATGCAACAGGCAAAATGGGAAGGCAAATGATATGTCGGAAGCGTGGCAACACTTGCCGGCTGCCCCCAGAACATTCTACGCAAAAGGTGCAATTTCACTGTATATGTGACTAATGAAGATATCTTATGTTACTCTTGTACTCAAATTTTCTTGCAATAAAGGCCAACATATTATTTGTGATATATCATGGAAGTAGAGTCCTTGAATATTTTTATGGCAGAGGCAGATAAATCCTTGATAAGCAAGGGAATGAAATATTACCAGGTTAGGCAGAATTATAATTAAAAAATAAAAATTTTCAGAAAAGCTCCTCCTCCCCCATCCCTTTCTTTCCTTGCTCCATCCTCTAATCAAAATTAGTTGAGCATCACCGTTTGGAAATCCCTCTTCAAATCACATGCCATCCTGCCATGGAAATATATGTAAGTCCTGGACAAATGACCTAGTAGAACATAAGTTGAAATTTCTTTTGACAAGTTCAAAAAGATGTGGAAATCCAGTGTGGAAGTCATGCTGAAGCTAAGAGCTTGCCAGATTTCCCTTAGGTAAGGACACTTACAATGCTTAGCCAGTCTGTAACTGTTGCCCCTGAGACAATGTGGTTGACTTATACCTGATTTCTGAAGTGTCCCAGTCTCACACTCATTTCCTTCAAATCTTTTAACCAGCTGTTCAAGAATAGAACCCAACACTGTCTTCTGAACAGAAAATAGTCGGGTATGAGTGTGATGATGATACCACATCCTAGGAGTGAACTTCTTAAAAAAAGTAAAGGGATTCCATTTTGTTAGTTTTCTTGACTGCCAATTCTATCTAGGAGATCCTAGATTTAAAGCTACGCTCTTCAAAGGATTTTTTTCTCTCTCTGTAAAGATGCAGATATTGCTGTATTATGGATGAAAACATTCTTCTCCAACAAACCTTTTGTAAAAAGCCTGGAAGAAATCACAAACCCCTTGCCAGCTGATCCTAACATGCCAATTTGTTTCTTTTTTAAGCAGGAACTTCTTATATAGACACATTATGTGGAAATATACCATTTGCTTGCATGTTTTCATTGCTAAATAAACATCCACATTTAGTAGGCTGGTCCAGAAGATTAAGGCACATGGGGCCCAAAGTCTGCTGGGAAATTGGATCTAAAATTGGCCTGGTAATAGGAGGCAGAGGGTAGTGGTTGAGGGGTGTTTTCTGATTTTAAGTCTGTAACCAATGACATACCACAGGGATTGGTGCCGGGACCATTGTTGTTTGTCATATATATTTAAGACTTGGCTGAGAATTAGGTGGACTAATTAATAATTTTCCTGACGACAAAAAAGTTGGTAGAGTAATAGATAGTGAAGAAGGTTGTGAAAGGATACAGAGGGACATATATACAGTTGTAAAGTTAGGTAGAGTAGTGGCAAGTGGCATTTAATGCAGACAAGTATGAAGTAATGCATATTGGGGTCGAATACTGACACAACATATAGAGTAAATGGCAGGGACCATGAGCGTGTTAATGTACAGAGGGACCTTGGAGTGCAACTTCATAGCTCCCTGAAAATGGCAACATAGGGTGGATAGGGTAGTGAAGAAGGCATTTGGCATGCTTGACTTCATGGGCTGAGGCATCAAGTATAAGAATTGGAATGCCATGGTGCAACTGTACAAAACATTCATCGTGCCACACTTGGAGTATTGTTTGCAATACTGGTTGCCAGACTACAACTGTGTGGTAGCATTAGAAAGAGTGCAGAAGAGATTCACCAGGATGTTGCCTGGATTGGAGGACTTTACTTATAAGGAGAGATTGGATAGGCTGGGTTTATTGTCACGGGAACAAAAGAAGCTGATTGATGACCATATAGAAGTTTATAAAATTATGAGGGGCATAGGTAGGACAGATAGTCAGAGTCATTTTCCTAGGGTGGGAAGTGTCATAAACTAAAGGGCATGGGTTTAAGGCGAGAGGGGAGAAACTTAAAGGAGATCTGATGGGTAAATTTTTCACACAGAGGGTTGGTTATGTGGAAAGATTTGCCAGAGGAAGTGGTAGAGGCAGATACAATTACAACATTTAAAAGGCATTTGGACACAAAAGGAGTAGAGGGAAAATGGCCTAAAGTAGGAAATGGAATTGTGTAAAAGGCATCATGGAATATGTGGACGAGGTGGGTGAGAAGGCCCATTTCTGTGCTGTACAACTCCATGACTCCATAGCTGTGCCTTGACCCTGAATTTCTACTCCACCCCAAACAAGGACCACCCCTGATGTTGCTGTCAGAAACAAGGAACTACAACATGACATGCCATTTTCAGAAGTGGTACTTCAAGTAAGAAGTATTTCTTTCTTGACTTGTCATTGCTTCATTGCTCGTACCTCTCTTCTCCCTTGTAGTGGAGGGATTGCTGTTGACCTTTCTGTGATCATCCTGCTTCTTTCACACTTCCAGAAAATGCCTAGAAATACAACATCACATGTCAATGCAATTGCTTTTTAGAGATAGAGTACAATGCATTGCCACTATTGTTTCGCATGTTTAGTGCTAATAATGGGGATGAATTTCTTAGAATCTTTAATTCAATCCTGAGATGATCCACATCCTTCAGGATTATTTCTTTTTCTCCTGCCAGTCCTTTTCCTTTCAAAATGCATTACCTCATAACTCTCTGCATTTTCATGTAATTACCAGGGGCAAAATCATGGCTTATGCCTCAGTCATTGAAGCTTGCGCCAAATACAGAATTAGTCAGCCTACTTGCCTTGTACTCAGTTTCAAAAATGTTGTTTCATTGATGTTAAAGGGACTGTATTTCAGAAAAAGAGTACAATGTACCTGCAGCACAATACAGCATGATTAACAACATTGTCAAAGAGAAAATGACCGGTGGTACCAATATTTAAAAGAAATCATTAAGTTTTAACCCCAAGATAAGTAGCACATGCCTGCACTCCAGATTATGTCAAAATATTCTGGAGTGTACATATATACATACAAGAGTTACATTTCTCTTCTTGCTTCTCTTGAGATGTTAATTGACCTGCTGTGCATTTTTAGCAATTTAGTGTTTATCTCAGTTTTTAGCATTAGCAAGTTTTTAAAAAAATCTAATTTACAGGTCTTGTATTAGCCATATTTAATTTTTCCATCAAGTACTTTAAGATCTTTATCAGTCATGCTCTTTGTTTACAGAGACATGCAAATATGCTAAGGGAAATCTAACAAAGCTCAGATAATTATTGGTAAGTCATTTATTTTTAGTGTTCCCACCCTCAACACCAGCTTACATTTCATTTTCCATAAATTGACAATTAAGCAAAACCAATTTAAACTAAAAACTGACTGGCCATTAATAACCTTGTAATGCCTTTATTCTTTGTTTCACAATGGATACAAGTGCAGAAAATGTCAGGCAGGAAAGATCAGTGGCTGCATGAAGCTTTCCCCACTCGAATACAGCCTCAGGGATCATGGCTCAACATTTCCAACCCCGGCCTTGCCACACTGTCATGGGAGAGGTGTAAAAAGAGAGAGGGAACCTTATAAAAGACAAACTCTTGAAAATCCCTCTCCAACCTTTTTAAATCACTCATTGGGCCACAGATATAATCTTGCAACCAGATTTGGCCACCACACTTTAGGAAGCATGTGAAGGATTTTGAGAGAATGTAGAAAGGAATGGTTGCAAGGATGAATGGTTTCAATTATAAGGAAAGACTGGAAAATCTGGCATTGTTCTTTGAACAGAGAGGGTTGAAAAAAGATTCAACAGGGGTGTGTAAGATCATGGTAGGTTTAGGTAGGATAAAAAGGAGGACATAAGAACATAAGAAATAGAAGTCTGAGTAAGCCATGAGGTCCCTCATACCTCCTCCACTTGTGAATGCTGGGGCTCCACCACTGATCCCTAAGCACCCTGTTGTTCATAACTTTCCCAATCCGAAAATAACCCATTTATTTTTATCCTCTGCTTTCTTCCTTTAACTACACCCACACCAGCACATTATCTCAGCAATGTTTTCTCTAAATCTGTTCAATAACTCTGAGTGGCTCCTTAACAAAGGCCCTCTGAAAGTTCCCAAGCATACTATATCAACATGTTCACCCATATCTAAAAATTCCAATACATTTGGCAAACATGATTTCCCTTTCGTGTATCTATATTGATTCTGCCCAGACGTATTATTAATTTCTAATTGGTCCTGCCCCTTCCTTTGTAATAAACTGTAGTATCTTCCCTGCTATTAATGTTAAGCTAAGAAAAGCTGTCCACGTTGACGGAGGTGTCAAGAATCAAGGACACAATTTCAAAGAGATGTGCGAAGGATCCAAGACTGATGAGTGGATAAATGTTATTATGATATGAGCAGCCATAGAACATAGAGCATAGAGTATAGAACAGTACAGCACAGAACAGGCCCTTCGGACCACAATGTTGTGCCGACATAGCTATTCCCTCCTACCTACAGAATGACCATATCCCTCTATCTTCCTCTCATGCATGTACACATCCAAGCCCCTCTTAAAAGTCCCCAATGACTTTGCCTCCACCACCCTATCAGGCAACACATTGCAGGCATCCACCACTCTCTCAGTAAAAAACATACCCCTCAAGTCTGTTCTGAACCTACCCCCTCTCGCCTTAAATGCATGCCCTCTGGTATTGGATCTCTCAATAATGGGAAAAAGATATTGCTTGTCCACCCTGTCTGTGCCCCTCATAATTTTATACACTTCCAACAGATCCCCCCTCAGCCTCCACCGCTCCAGATAAAAGAGTCCAAGTTTGTCCAGCCTTTCCTGATAGCACATGTCCTCTAATCCAGGCAGCATCCTCGTAAACCTCCTAGTAAACCTAGTAAATCTGAAATTTACTGCCCGAAGGTGGATGCAGATTGGATTATGGCTTTCAAAAAGGGATCAGATAATAACTTGAAGGCTAATTCTAAACGAATATGCCACAAAGAAACTGATAGGATTGAATGGTTTTAGATCCAACCCATTATGTGTATACTTTGGTGAAGTCAAATCAGACAGTGCACAAATCAAGCAATGCAGGATCCCTGACTTTATAAATAGAGGCACAAAGGAAAAAGCAAGAAACTTGTGTTAAATTCTTTTCAGATCCTGCATATCCCTGCAGCTGGAGTACTGTGGGCATCATTACCTGGAAAGGATGTCAAAGCCTTGTAAATAATTCACGAGACTTGCACCATGGTTAAGAAATCAGTTATATGGAAGGACAAGGGAAACCAAAGTTCTTCTTCTTAAACCAAGAAGGTTTTAGGGAGATTTAACAGAGGTCTTCAAAGTTAAAATGGATTTTGATAAAAGGAGTATGATGAAATTGCTTCCTCTGAGCAGGAGGGTGGAAAATAGGGAATACAGACATATCTATGGAAAAGCATCTCGACCATTCCAAGGTAAGAACAGTCAATCTGAGAAGGGTCAGTTTAAAAGGAATGAGAACAGGACTGTAGGTACCAGGACTACAGTTTTTCTGAATGTATCAATGGTTTATATTTGGGTGCAGAAAGCACAAATTCCAAATTTGCAGCAGTACAAAATTATAGGGAGAATGAACCATTAGAAAGATAATACCAAGGAGGTATGTGCAGACAGATAGGTCAATAGATGGCAGATGAAATTTAATGCTGAAAAAGGTGAGGTGTTATATTTTGGTAGGAAGAATGAGAAGAGGCAATATAAACTAGAAGGCACAATCTATACCTCTATGCCTCTATCTAAAAGGGTTCATGAAGAGCGAGATCCGGGGGTATTTGTGAATAGGTCACTGAATGCAGTCGGGCTGGTTGAGTCAGTGGTGATAAAGCATACAGGAGTCTGGGCTTTAAAACCTGAGGCATCAAGTTCGGGACCAAGGAACTTAAGTCATAGTTGAATATCATCTCCAGTTCTGGACACCACATTTAAGGAACAAAATGAAGGCTTTAGAGAGAGCGCAGAGGGGATCTATCACAATGATTTTCGAGAAGAAATTGCATTGATGGGCTGCAGCAGCTGGGTTGTTATTGGTATTGGTATTGTTGTTGGTTTATTATTGTCATTTGTACTGAGGTACAGTGAAAACCTTGTCTTACAAACTGATCGTACAGGTCAATTCATTACACAGTGCAGTCCCATTGAGTTAGTACAAAGTGCATTGATGTAGTACAGGTAAAAACAGTAACAGTACAGAGTAAAGTGTCACAGCTACAGAGAAAGTGCAGTGCAATAAGGTGCAAGGTCACAACAAGGTAGATTGTGAGGTCATAGTCCATCTCATTGTATAAGGGAACTATTCAATAGTCTTATCACAGTGGGGTAGAAGCTGTCCTTGAGTCTGGTGGTATGTGCCCTCAGGATCCTGTATCTCCTACCCGATGGAAGAGGAGAGAAGGGAGAATGTCTCAGGTGGGTGGGGTATTTGATTATGCTGACTGCTTCACCAAGACAACGAGAGGTAAAGACAGAGTTCAAGGAGGGGAGGCTGGTGTCCGTGATGTACTGGGCTGTGTCCACAACTCTCTGCAGCTTCTTGCAGTCCTGGGCAGAGCAATTGCCATACCAAGCCGTGATACGTCCAGATAGGATGCTTTCTATGGTGCATCGGTAAAAGTTGGGGAGAGTCAAAGGGGACAAACCAAATTTCTTTAGCCTCCTGAGGAAGTAGAGGCGCTGGTGAGCTTTCTTGGCCGTGGCATCTATGAGACTTGACCAGGACAGGCTGTTGGTGATGTTCACTCCCAGGAACTTGAAGCTCTCAACACTCTCGACCTCAGCACCATTGATGTAGACAGGTGCATGTACACCGTCCCCTCTCCTGAAATCAATGACCAGCTCTTTAGTTTTGTTGACATTGAGGGAAATGTTGTTGTCATGATACCATTCCACTAAGCTCTCTGTCTCCTTCCTGTACTCCGACTTATCACTGTTTCAGATACGGCCTACAACAGTGGTATCATCTGCAAACTTGTGGATGGAGTTAGAGCAGAATCTGGCCACACAGTCATGAGTGTATAGGGAGTAGAGTAGAGGGCTGAGGACGCAGCCTTGTGGGGCACCAGTGTTGAGAATAATTGTGCCGGAGGTATTGCTGCCTATCCTCACTGATTGATGTCTGTGTCAGGTAGAGAGGCTTTGAGGAAGGAGAAGCAGAGTACAGGCTATAAAAGTAGTAAGGTGGATGGGCTAAAGTGCATTTACTTAAATGCAAGAAGCATCAGGAATAAGGGAGATGAACTGAGAGCTTGGATAAGTAAATGGGACTACGATATTGTGGCTATTACAGAGACATGGCTGACATCAGGCCAGGAATGGATATTGAATATTCCTGGTTTTCAGTGTTTTAAAAGGGATAGGGAGGGGACGAGAAGAGGAGGACGGGTGGTGATACTGGTCAGGGACACTGTTACAGCTGCAGAAAGGGTGGATAATGTAGAAGGATCCTCTCTAGAGTCAATATGGGTGGAAGTTAGGAACAAGAAAGAAGCAGTTACCCTCCTGGGAGTATTCTATAGGCCTCCGGGTAGCAGTAGGGATACTGAGGAGCAGATTGGGAGGCAGTTTTTGGAAAGATGCAACAATAACAGGGTTATTATAATGGGAGACTTCAACTTTCCAAATATTGATTGGCACCTACTTAGTGCCAAAGGTTTAGATGGGGCGGAGTTTGTTAAGTGTGTCCAGGACGGATTCCTGACACAGTATGTTGACAGGTCGACTAGAGGGAATGCCTTATTAGATCTAGTTTTAGGTAAAGAACTGGGACAGGTGTCAGATCTATCGGTGGGTGAGCATTTGGGGGATAGTGACCATTGCTCCATAACCTTTAGAATTGTCATGGACAGGGATAGGAGCAAAGGGGACGGGAAGCTATTTAATTGGGGAAAGGCAAATTATGAGGCAATAAGGCGAGAACTTGGGAGTGTAAATTGGGACGACATTTTTGAAGGGAAATGTACTATGGAGATGTGGTCGATGTTCAGGGATCTTTTGCAGGATGCTAGGGATAAATTTGTCCTGGTGAGGCAGAGAAGGAATGGCAGGGTGAAGGAACCATGGGTAACGAGAGAGGTGGAACAACTAGTTAGGAAGAAGAAGGCAGCATACATAAGGTGTAGGCAGCAAGGATCAGACAGGGCTCGTGAGGAATATAGAGTAGCAAGGAAGGAACTTAAGAAAGGGCTGAGGAGAGCGAGAAGGGGACATGAAAAGTCTTTGGCGAGTAGGGTTAAGGAGAATCCCAAGGTTTTTTCTCGTGCGTGAAGAGCAGAAGGATGGCTAGAGTAAAGGTAGGTCTGATTAAAGACAAAGGTGGGAGGATGTGCCTGGAAGCTGTGGAAGTGGGTGAGGTTCTCGATGAATACTTCTCTTCAGTATTCACCAAGGAGAGGAGTCTTGATGATGCTGAGGACAGAGTTGGTAAAGGTAATGTTCTAGAATATGTAGGTATCAAGAGAGAGGATGTGATGGAGTTGTTAGAAAATATTAGGACAGATAAGTCCCTGGGCCCTGACGGAATATTCCCCAGGCTGCTTTGTGAGGCAAGGGAGGAGATTGCTGAAACGTTGGTTAGGATCTTTGAGTCCTTGTTGTCCACGGGGATGGTACCGGAGGATTGGAGGGTGGCGAATGTTGTCCCCTTATTCAAAAAAGGTAGTAGGGATAGTCCAGGGAATTATAGACCAGTGAGCCTTACGTCTGTGGTGGGTAAGCTGTTAGAAAGGATTCTAAGAGATAGGATCTATGAGCATTTAGAGAATCATGAACTGATTAGGGACAGCCAGCATGGATTTGTGAAGGGACGATCTTGCCTCACAAGCCTGATAGGGTTCTTTGAGGAGGTGACCAGGAAGATTGATGAGGGTAGTGCAGTGGATGTGGTCTACATGTATCTTAGAAAGGCGTTTGATAAGGTTCCACATGGTAGGCTTCTTCAGAAGGTCAGAAGCCAAGAGATCCAGGGAGGATTGGCAGTGTGGATTCAGAATTGGCTTGCTTGTAGAAAGCAGAGGGTTGTGGTGGAGGGAGTGCATTCAGATTGGAGGGCTGTGACTAGTGGTGTCCCACAGGGATCGGTTCTGGGACCTCTACTTTTCGTGATATTTATTAATGACTTAGATGAGGGGGTGGAAGGGTGGGTTAGCAAGTTCGCAGATGACACAAAGATCAGTGGTGTTGTGGATAGTGTGGAGGGCTGTCGAAGCTTACAGAGGGATATTGATAGGATGCAGAGCTGGGCTGACAAGTGGCAGATGGAGTTCAATCCAGAGAAGTGTGAGGTGGTACACTTTGGAAGGACAAACTCCAAGACGGAGCACAAGGTAAATGGCAGGATTCTGGGCAGTGTAGAGGAGCAGGGGGATCCGAGGGTTCATATCCACAGATCACTGAAAGTCGCCTCACAGGTAGATAGTGTAGTTAAGAAAGCTTGTGGGATGTCAGAGGGAGGTTTTTCACCCAGATAGTGGTTAGTGCATGGAATGCGCTGCCTGGAGTGGTGGTGGAGGCTGATACGTTGGTCAAGTTCCAGAGATTGTTAGATAAGCAAAGGAGGAATTTAAGATGGAGGGATATGTGGGAGGAAGGGGTATTGTGCTGTATTGTTCTATGGTTCTATGGCTTTGTTAGAAAGACAAGGATCCAGTTACAGAGGGAGGTGTTGAGTCCTAGGTCTTGGAGTTTGGTTTCAAGCTTGCTTGGAATTATTGTATTGAAGGCAGAACTGTAGTCAATAAATAGTCTAACGTATGTGCCTTTACCGTCCAGATGCTCCAGAGCTGAGTGTAGGGCCAGGGAGATGGCATCCCCTGTAGACCTGTTTCGCCGATAGGCGAATTGCAATGGGTCCAGTTTGTCTGGTAGGCTGGAGTTGATGTGTGCCATGTCTAACCTCTCAAAGCACTTCATGATGGTGGATGTCAGAGCTACTGATCGGTAGTCATTGAGGCATGTTACCCCGCTTTCCTTTAGTACTGGGATGATAGCGGTCTTCTTAAAACAGGAGGGAACCTGAGACTGAAGCAGGGAGAGGTTGAATATGTCCCCAAATACTTCTGCCAGCTGATCAGCACAAGATCTGAGCACGCGGCCCGGGACACCATCTGGGCCAGGTGCTTTCCTCATGTTCACTCTCCAGAAGACTGATCTTATGTCCTCCACTGTGATCACAGGTTCAGTTGCATTGGTGGCTGTCAGGGTGGATGGTGACAATCCACTTCCCTTTTGTTCAAAACGTGCATAGGATGCGTTAAGTTCATCAGGAAGGGATGCACTGTTGTTAGCTCTGCAGCCCGACTTCTCTTGTAGCCTGTTATGGCATGTAAGCCCTGCCATAACTGTTGGCTGGTCCAGGGACTCTATTTTGAGTTGGTGTTGCCTCTTGGCATCCCTGAGAGCTTTTCGAAGGTCATACCTCGATTTCTTGTACAAATCAGGATCACCAGATTTGTGTTCTCCTTGGAACAGATGAGGTTGTGAGGGGTTCTGAGAAGTATTTAAAATGATGAAGGGTATAGACAGAACAGATAGAATCCGTTGCCATTGGAGAAAGGGTCAGGAACTAGGCAACGCAGAATGAAAGTTATTGGCAAAAGAACCAAAAGTGACATGAGGATTTTTTAAAAAAATGTGGCAAGTGATTATGATCTGGAGTGTCCTCCCAGGAAACCAGGAGCAGTCATGGAGGCAGATTCAACTGTTGCATTCAGAAAGGAACAAAGTTACAATGTTATGCGGAGAGGCCAGGGGTGTGACATTGCTCTCAGGGGTACAGATTTGATGGGCCAAACGACCATTCATCAGGAACCAATCAATGAATCGATGAGATGAACATCAGTAGAGGAGAATGGAGGGGAGAACACCTTTTGTGTGAGTTGTGTATGATCTGGTCTATAATGAGGTGGAAGCAGATTGCAACTCTCAAAGGGAATTGCGGGCATCAGCAGATCCTGTCGTCACCGGCACAGCAAGAGTGAAGGAAATTAGCTGTGATCTTTACGTTGACGATTGCTCAGGATTGAAATACATGAGGATGAAATCTGGAAAAACTCAGCAGTATAGACAGCACCTGTGGAGAGGAAAACAGAATAGATCTTTCAGGTTGATGGCCTTTCATCAGAACTAGAATCATGGAAGCACATATTACAGCAATAGGTCTTTCAGCCCACTGAGTCTGTGCTGACCACTAAGCACCCATTTGTAATAATCCTACATCATTCTCATACCCTCTCCCCATATTCTCATCAACTCCCCCTATATTCTACCACTCACCTGCACACTCGGGAGACTTTACAGTGACCAACTAATCTACCAACCTGCACGTCTTTGGGATGTGGAGTGTAAAGAAACATTCAAAGGAAACCCACATGGTTACAGATAGAACAGGCAAACTCCACACGGACAGTACCGGAGGCCAGCATTGAACCTGAGTCGCTGGAGATGCAAGACAGCAGCTCCACTGTTTGCGCCACTGTGTCGCCAACCTGTTGAGCACTTGCAGCATTTTTTGATCTTATTTCCAATGTTGGTGCAAATTTGGAATCTTGAATAATTATGCTTTGGCAGAAGGGTGAGTCATTGCAAATCAAGAACCACAAAAACCCAAATAACCCTGTGGGGCTTTGAAGGTTTGTGGAACTCTGTTCCATTAAAATATTACAGCAGACTTAATTTCAAGTTTGGGATCCCCTCAAGATAGTTGAATATATTAATTTAATTGCTACTGCTATAAAACTGATTTCCTTTCAAATGAATATGGCTTATCTGGTTTAATTACAAGAATTCATTATTTTGACTTCAATTTTGTAAGCTAAGTATCAGCAATAATGTCAAACAAAAATTGAGAAAGGATTTGAACCGAATTATCTTCATCATGAAAAAAATGAACGTCATAAAGCTTATTTTTTTATGCACAGTATTACAGTTGAGTTTCTCTGGCAGCCAAAAGAAATCTATGTAGACCCCACATTTTTTACCATGTTAAATGATTGGCTGTTACTAGATCAGTGCTGTAGTATTTGTGTTACGAGGGCTGATGGTGATGCCAGATAGGACATTATACTGAATCTTTAAATCCATGTATGGGGTTAAACAATGGAGCAGAGACACTGTTGGACTGCAAATTTTATCAGTTTGTGTTATTGGACTTGTTATTATGGAGAAGTTGTAGGAGTAAAACCAACACAGGAGGAAGCCAATCAGCACCCTCAAGCTTGTTCCATCAAATAATGAAATCATGGCTGCATACAAACTCAATTGAATTGCTGTGGTTTACAACCCTTAATGTTGTCAAGATTTTTCAACTTAAGAGCCAAAATAAATGAAACAATTCATGTTCTTTCACTCTGTAAATGGAATGTAATTTCTACCAACTCCGCAACTTCTGCCAACTCTTTCTACTCCTATCATCTACTGGCTCTTTCACATCCAGTTTTGTCCCATTAATTCACCAGAGCAGAGGTTTCCAATTCAGAAAATATGACAGGAACTGATAAATAATCATTATTAAGATTCAAGAAGAATCATATTTTGATAAAGATCAATGGTTAATTGTATTCTTTTGACTAATCAGAGGCATTGTCAGGGAGTAACCCTCAGTTGAATGTTCTGACAGAAAGTTGGCTGCACCCTTGTAACGAGGAAGTCTGCAGACCAAAGTTGCCCTCATCTCATGGCAACTGGATGATGGGAAAGACCCCATGGACTGCATCTCTTGAATGACTAACTGAGCAGCCTGGCTTTGCCTCTTGCCTTATGGATATGATGTCCTACATGTCACCAACAGCACTGTGTAAATCTTACCTGTTGCTCCTTTTTCTCTCAGGCAGAATACTTATTTGCCAAGAGTATGAAGAGAAGAGGCTGCAGCTTCTGGAATTTAGAACAAAAAAACACTGGAAGAACTCAGTGGGTCAAGCAGCATCTATGGAGGCAAAAGGTGTAAGTTGAAGCTTTGAGTCGAGGCCCTGAATCAGGAGTCCTGAGGTAGGGTCTCCAGTGCCAGCGACCCAGATTCAAATCCGGCCACTATCCGTAAGGAGTTTGTACGTTCTCCCCGTGTCTGTGTGGGTTTCCTCTGGGTGCTTTGGTTTCCTCCCACATTTCAAAGACGTACAGGTTAGGAAGTTGTGGGCATGCTATGTTGGCACCGGAAGCGTGGCGACACTTGCGGGCTGCCCTCAGAACACTCTACGCAAAGACGCATTTCACTGTGTGTTTCAATGTACATGTGACTAATAAAGGTATCTTATCTTATCTTCAACTTACGCTGTTTGCCTCCACGGATATTGTTTGACCCTCTAAGTTCTTTCAGCCTTCTGTTTTTTGTTACTTACTTGCCAAATCTGGTGTGAATTTCTGATCCCTTTTGCCTCCACGGATATTGTTTGACCCTCTAAGTTCTTTCAGCCTTCTGTTTTTTGTTACTTACTTGCCAAATCTGGTGTGAATTTCTGATCCCTTTCATCTTCATCTGCCGGAGTGAACCCATCTGAACTAATGAATAATTATAGAGGGATTGCCACAGGCAGGGATATAGGTTGGCCTGGGTTGGTGCTGGAGGCAACAGACGCTTCAGAGCAATCGAAAACCTCCTCACTTGGGTGTGTTTGGACTGTGTGGGAAGAAGGAGGGAACTTATAATGCAGATGTAGCTCCTGAACAGGTTAACAATGTAGGCACAATTGCCAGGATCATTCTGACCAGTAGCTGAGGGTTTCATGGAAAACCACCAGCTGACTGCCGTCTGCCCAGCAAGGGGTTCTGACCCTCTGTGCCCGTGCATTGCAGCATGGAAATAAAGCACACACTGGCAGCCAGATGTGGGAATGTCTGGTATTCCTCTTCACCCCTAGCCCTGCAACTAAATAGGAGCATCATGTACCTTCCCAAACTGAGGAACCAGATGCATCTTGTATCTGCCCCCTCAGCTTTACATCAGCCAAATCTGGCATATCAACCACAGGCTCATTAATCAAAATAGGACCATTGACTTTAACTGAAAAGGTGATGATGAGTGGTTTCTTTTTTCAACGATGTTAATTAGTATTAATGCTTTAAGTTGTTTTTCATCAATTAAATGTATTTTTAAGTTTATTTTGTTTTAATTTTTATTATTAAGTTTTGATATTTTTAATAGTTCTCCTCATCCCTCCTACCATCACAACCTGCCTCACGGGAAGAATTCAGCAGCAAAGCAGTTAGTAATTGTGAAGTAGTGACAGGGCTAGTAAATTCTCTCCATGACTCTGCTTTTCTGCATGTCTCCGGCACACGCAATCTTTGCTCTTTGGTTTATTTTGGTATCCTGCGGTACCAGCAAGAGAGAGATTTACCAACTGGAGTTTCTTACCACTAATGAGAATGGTCAATAGTTGTTCATTGTCACATTGGTAGACCATTGGCAGAATAACCAATGTAGATTTGCAAAAAAAACACTTGGGGCGATACAAAAATCCACATTTATTGTTCAATTGCAACAAAGCAGATTAAAATGCACCATTCTTTAATATCCTGTCAAAGGCAGGTATTAAAGTAAGTAACCTTTAAATATTTTAAACAGAAACATTCCCTCTACAGATAGAAGCTCTTCATCACGGCACAATTCTACCAACACCAATTAACCTCCTATGTACATCAAATGATTCGGACAAAGAAACTAAAAATGAGACTGCGAGAGTACAACTAATGCTTTAATGAGTTACACAAGTAACAAATTAAAATACAGATAGTGCTGAACAGCTGAATTAGGTAATTTGTATTGTCATGCTGGAATCTATTATTCATAACTTATTTGTAACAACTCACACGCCAGAGGTTAACTTGATGATAATGTGAGGCATTTTAAAACATTTCCAAATTATGCTTTATCCTTCTCTCAATACTTCCAGTATGAAATGTAATTTACATTTAAGACAAATGGTACACTCTGAGAATCACATGAGCATCCTTCTGACAAAGTATGACCTTATTGTAAGCGAAAACAAAACACATAACCTTTTGAGTTAAGAGGTAAGCATATTGCACATAGTATTAAAAATTGATATCAAAAGGAAAATTAAACCTCACGCAATGTTTCAAATATAAACAAACATATGGGCTTTAAATAACAAAATGGCTGGTCTCCCTGAGAGGGAGCAATATTCCTATAATTCTCAACAAAACAGCTCTTTTTCCATCAGGAGTTTTGGAGCCAATAACTCCAAATCATCAGCATTATGTATCCTGAAAAAAAAGGAAAAAAAGGAAGTTTTGAACCTTGACAAAAGTTTTGAAATATAAACAGGGTGTGGATTCTGCCCCAACATTACAAGCATTGTGTGAATTAAAGGCATGTCAGAGAATTGTAGTCAAATGTGGCACAAGAACAAAAACAAATATAACATAAATTGAACTTTTTCAGAACAATTACTGTCAAGGATCTAAAATGCTTTAACGCTAGTCATAACATTTAATTGTATGCAGCACAAAACCTCACTTTTAACAGCTGTTCATTCAGCAGTGCAGAGGGAATCAAGTGGAGTATTCAAAGGGTTAATCTTAGATACATCTACAGATCATTCCACAAATCATCACAACTGGTTTTCCAAGTAAAATAAACATCATGCGCTGAAAACCTCAGATGAAGTATGGAGCTACCGTTTAGAACAATCCTTAATTATTTTATTAGTTTGATTACTGTTGCAAATGAGCATATTGTTCAGAAAATTATCCATCAAGGGATTATAAACCATGGAGCAAACTAAAATAAGTGTTATTCTGTCTCCTACCTAAGGCAATTTTCCAATTTTCCTCTGTATCTCATAAACCTACACTACAACACAAGTAACATTTTATTTTACAATGTCGCACTAATTGGAACACATTTGCAATAAAATAATTCAACTGTTTTCAATTTTAATTCTGATATAAAAAGACAAAGTGGGAAATGCTAAATGATCCTTTTTATTCCAATCATGAGGAAGATATTTAGCAATTCATTTCCAAATCACATATCTTAGTTGAAGAAAATAAAGTGAATTGGCAAGATAAATTAACTGATAATTGAATTCTGGTGTAGGAGCTTTTGAAATACTTATCTCTTGAATACATGATTGATTGATGATTGCGAACAAAAACAACGATATGTTTGCAATAACAATCCATTTCTCTTCTCAAAAGTGGACACGTCTCCAATTCAACTTCAAAGTGAACAACTCTATTGGAAAAGTAGCTCGAAAGCAACATCAGCAAAAAAAAACATATTTTATCAAATAGATATTTGCAAAATCTGTCGTAGAGCATCACTGGTAGATTTCTGATAAGAAAAGGTGATAGCATAATATGCAGAGTGGAGGGGTCACAATTGTTATAACATGATAGGAAAGGTGAATTTTGTAAAGGACCTGAATTAGGCTTAAACTAAAAAGTGTCAAATATTTATTCACATAGTGAAAAGTGGTAGTTATAAAAAAAACCTTATGTTCTATATGTTCACAGCTGTCTATATCCTAAGCTCTGGAATTTGCTCCTTAATTTCTTCACCTCCCCATCTCTCCCTCTTTAAGGCATTCCTTACTATCTACCTCATTCACTGAGCATTTGTTTACTTGTCTCTGTATCTTAGAAATTCAGTTTTCAAATTTTGTTGGACAATACTCCTGTGGTAGATCCTTGCAACTTTTTCCTATGTTAAGAAAATGTACATTAATGCAATTTTCATTGTTGAAAGAAGGTTGTTAACATGAAACAGTCAGGGGCATCAAAACAGCAAAAGCTGGCCAGTAACTGCAGGGGAGCCTTACACTTGGATACCTACTACCACCTTCCTCTCAAGAGTTGAGAGCAAGAGTCACCTGGCCTGCAATGGGTTGTTGAACACAAGACAAAAGAGTGCAGGCTGTTGACACTGTCTGTATCCATCATGAATGTCCTCATTTTGCCGAGTTCAAAGTTCAAGTTCATTTAAAGAAGAGTTATGGGCAGGGAAGGTTACTCTGCTCATTGACATTCACCAGTCTATATTCAGATAGAACAGTGGTCACTTCAAGTAAATACGTTTGAGCATGGCAGTTTTTGGAGAGGTATTAGAATAGAAAGTTGAGATCTATCTTACCAGCTCTATGGATTCAGATAGTCATGCACCAGTTTACAGTGTTAGCGCCTTTAACAGTTGCCAACAGCTATTGTGGCAAAGGAAATCAGAAGCAGTCAACTTTCTCCATTCTGCAGTTGGATGCACGGCCAGTCTCAGCAATTTCCACAATGAGAAACACCAACTAGCACAAGGGAGCTAACAAAACACCACAGGGAAAGACAACATGTAATCCACTGAATGTACAATATGGATAATTGGTTAGCCTTTCATTGGGTTAGATGGCATACTGGACCAGGCACGTGAAGCTGAAAAGGTTGCTGACTGCATTACTGTACACCAACTCTAGTTCCCAGACTGATTCATGTTCTTCCTAAGTCCTCTGCAGTTTCTTCCACTATACTTAACCTGCCTGGGACTCTACACAATGCTCTCAGTACTACTTACTTCACTTGATTTGTTCCCTGACATATGGCCCACAGTGATTCATGCATCTCCTAGGTACTCTGCATTCTTAGCATTTCTCCCAACCATTATAATCAACCAGCCCAAGATTGTATGCAATGTTCAATTGCTCTCTGGCAAAGTGCAATTTGGTATCACTTGCTACAGATGTGGAACTCTAAGATTTGTTCGATGATATATAATAGTAAAAAAAAGGAAGTCTCATTTCTGAGGCCCAATTGAACCAGACTAAAATACTTCCCAATTTCAGTAAGCATCTCCAGTATTGTTGCAATAAAAATTGTACCTGCTGCTTACTTTGCTTGATTCGTTTGTGAGATGTAGGTGTTAGTGGTAATTCATTGGCCACCCACACTTCCCCTTAACAAGTTGTCAATGGTTCACCTTCCTGAATTGCTGCAATCTGTGCAGTGATTTTACAATGTAAAGCTGTTGGGTACATCCAAAAAACTTGTGAGGCCGCTTCAGAAGACAGTTAGGAGTAAACAAACATTGACATTCCACCATATTTAATGAATTTGTATTGTCTTCAGCATCTTTTTGAATTATTTCTTTCAGATCTTCTTCACTCTTTCAATAAGAAGTTCAAGTGTTTGTCACTGTCTATTTCCTGTGGATCTTGCATAATTTCACTTAGATGCTCAAGACATTTGCATTCCACTCCATAGAACTCCAATCTGCAAACCTCATCCCTATCCCCCGACAGAATTTCTACATGACTATTACTTAACAAGATGCTTCAAAACAAAACATTAATTATTTGTTTAACATGTAACATTAAAGGAAGTTCCTCGTAAAAATCTAGTGATCTCTGTGGCAATAAATTTCCCTTTCCCAGTGACCAATAAGATCAGAGGCTCTTCAATGGCATCCAACAGCTATTAGACAGTCATTAAGTTAGATACTGTAACTGTCCTGTCACATAAAGCAATTGTTGCAAATGGCAAATTAGGAAAGAATAGGCACAAGTTTTTAATTAATGTTTAAAAATTCTTACATAAAAATAAATAATGATTAAACGTGTAGAAATTATTAAGATAAAATTTAGATATCAAAAATGAGACTTTTTTAATTTTTGTATCAATTGAATATTGTAGTATTTCTGTAAAGAAGTTCCATATAAAATTTACTCTTAAGGACTAGAGTGGGCTAGACTAGAACATTCTGACTGGTTGCATCACTGCCTGGTATGGAGGCTCCGATGCGCAGGATTGAAAGAAGCTGCAGAGGGTTGTAGACTCAGCCAGCTCCATCACGTGCGCAACCTTCCCAACATCCCACCATCGAGGACATCTTCAAGAGGCGGTGCCTCAAGAAGGCGGCATCCATCATTAAGGACCCTCACTATCTGGGATATGTCCTCTTCGTATTACTACCATCGGGGAAGAAGTACAAGAGCCTGAAGACCCACACCCAATGTTTCAAGAACAGCTTCTTCCCCTCTGCCATCAGATTTCTGAACAGTCCATGAACACTACACCATTATTCCTTTTTTGCACTACTTATTTACTTTTGTAACTTATAGTAATTTCTATGTCTGCTGCAAAACAACAAATTTCACGAAATATGTCAGTGATAATAAACCTGATTCTGATTCTAGACAGTTTGCTAATCTGCAATTGAGGCATCAAAAACTCACTTCGACTTCATACAATAAAACATGTGATTTCAGGGTATTTTACAGCAGGACTATTTGGTACATAGTATAAATTCATGTCAATTCAATTGATTTCTATTGAACCCATTTGAGAAGGCCGCAAACAGTGCATCCTCTGGAGGACACTGAATCACCGGCAGCAACTTTGAGATGTTCCAGTTAAACAACATATGTGAGGAAACCTTGATGCTGTCAATTTCATGGAGCAATAGTTTCACCATCATCAATACCGCAAAATCCAGACCATCAGGAAACACGACCCTGACAGTCTTTTTCAAGTGAAATGGTGCAATAAGATTTCAGTGAAGATCAGCTGAAATTCATAACTTGCTGCTTGCAAAAAAAAGTAAATGAAAAGTAGTTAAAGGATGATGCCCGGTGAACCATGAATGTATCTATTATTAGGAAAGGATGCAATGTATCTTATACATATAACACATCTAAGTACTTAGGGGAGGTTTACAAACTCCTTTTAGCTTCATTTACAAGCAGCTACCTCACTGTTGAACGTGTTGGATTTCACCCTGTTGCATTGCTCCCTAGTTAGTTTGAAACAAAACTGCAAGGATCACTGCACTCAGGCTGAAGGCAGTTATTGTTGAAGCTGAATAGACTCAAAAATATTAAAACTTCACCAAGATACAAGCCTGTTGGTTGAAGATCAAATTATCTTTTCACGTCTCATAATAAATTTGATGAAAAGCTCTCCAATTTTCCTTACTTATTCAGTAACTTTCTCAAGCCCAAAGCCTGTTCGTTTATGGTCAAAAGTAATTTAAGCTAAAGCAAATCAATCATGTTACAATTTATTCCATTGCTTCCTAATTGGTGGACCAATAACCTTGTCTGACAACTTTTTGGGAATACGTTCTCAACAGATCTGCAGCAATTCAAGAGAAGATCACATTCTTGATTCACAAAATATGGGGAGTAAATTTCCATCTCAAGAACAAACTGAAATAAAAATGTTTCACAAAGATTTCCATACAATGATTGTTAATAAAAGTGAAATAAACATATGACAGTGTGACTAAGATAGCAAATGTATTTTAGGCAACACAACCACAAGGTTCCAACATATGATTATACATGGTCCATTTTGCTTTCAGCTCGTACTTTCATGCAGTCATCGCATTTTTTGTGGACCACTGCACTAGGTTCTTGGAGTTACCAGAAATATTTAATTCCAAGTTTCAAAATCAATACTTCCTTTTTTTTAATCTGTGTACAGCCAAAGGCCTTGACTGGAATAGCACTTTAGCAAAGAGCAATAGATGTTAGCACCTGCATTCTTCCCCATCTAAAATGCACTGTTTCAGACTGAGATTACCAATCTAAGATGCCATTTCTGTGATTCCTTTCTGTATTCATGGGATGTGGGCCTCCAGTTATTGCCCACACTGAACTGCTCTCAGCTTTCTGAGCATTTCGGAGGATTTTTAAAATCAAATTACATTAAGTTGCATCTGGATTCAGAGAGAGTTGGAAAATTTCCTTCCTTAATGGGCATTCATGAAGAAAATGGATTAAGGGTTATCATTGATGATATAATCTTCTGAATTCCATATTATTTTATGAATTGAATTTACATTCCTCAGATCTAGGGTGAGACTTGACTCAAGTCTCCAGACCTTCATTCCTGCTCTTTGGAACATTGGTCCTTCATCATTATGTTACATTGTCCAATGTGACAAGTGCACAAGGAAATATTAGGAAACTACCACAATTCACAAAGATCTATGCAGGCTAGTAACGATCTTCCAGCCCATGAATTATTCTTCACCTTAGACCCAGAAATTAAAATGCAATGGACCATATGACAGTATAATTGCTTCTTCCTCTTTTGTTCTCATTGACCAACCAAAACAATATTCTTCAGGATTTTAATTAATTTAAATTTTAAGGGCCAAGTATAAGGGCTGGATAATGCCAAAGGTACATGACACAGAACTCAATCTCAGCTTTTTATTTGTCAGTCTGTATTATTATCCAAGTAAGTCTGCCGAAAACAGCACAGAACACACTGAATAAATAGCAAGGCCACAAGCATTAACAGACTGCTCTGAGAAATTCTTCAATATTCATATGCTGACCTCCTAATGAACTGCGTCATTACTAAATCATAACACTTGGAGGGAAGAAAATCTTCCCGGCCAAATGTTAAGCAATTCAAATCAAATCTGTCGTAGGCTAGGAAATGTACTGGAATTCAGCCAGTTTTCATTACTTTCCGATCTATATCTGCCTCTACAGAGTTGATCACACAACAGTATATTTATAGAGATATAAAGTGTACTTATGCAGGTACAAGGGATATTTTAGAGCTGCAATGTTTAGTTATAGAAATATCATGCTACATTTGCAAAACATAAACATGGACAATAATCGGAATATCTAAATGAGAAAATGCAACAAAAGGTTTTGCGGGCTTCTTCCTATGAAGCAGTACTTGTCCTGTGAAGACAGATTGAGGAGATTACACCAATATTGCCTAGAGATTGGAAGAATTCTCTCATTGAAATATTTGCACTCTTAAGGGCCTTGATGGAGCATGTGGATGGCAGAATTAAGGGTTACAATCTCAGAATAAAGGATCAGCCAATTAATTGTGTGTTGAGAAGATATTTCTTCAAGAAAATGGTTGTGACTCTTTAGGATTCTCTACCCTTGGGGCTGTTGTTGAGTTATTGAGCGTATTAAAGAGACATAGATGTTTGGATATTGAGGATATTAAGAAATATGGAAAGTTGCAGCTGAGTTAGAAGATGAGACTGATAATAAATTTTGAAGCAGGTTCAAGGGATCATATGATATACTTCTCATATTCTGGGCTAACATGCCAAATTATCCAGAGACTGTTATCTGTCTTACCAGCCTGCATAAATTGAATTGATTCCTAAACATTTTAAATTGACATATAACTAAATGGTTATGAGTCAGTTCTAAATTTGTGCAAGTGGGTAAGGTGTGAATAATATTCAAACTTCACAGTTAACTTCACTCATATATGGATGACACAAACCAGCAGTGGAAATATTAAATGATATTGAGTGAAATTTAAATGCATGTAATCTACTAAAGGGAAGTGCACTTTACGGTATCAAAAGTTCTGAAGTCTTATAACATCCAAGAAAAGGTGAGGAGAATAGTTTTAGGTTACAGAACAATATTGACCAGCTGAATATGCAGGGCAGAGCAGTGGCAGATGGAATTTAATCCTGATACGTGCAAGGAGTTGTCTTTTGAGTGGTCTAATAAAAGTAATGAGATATACACCATAAATGGTAGAGCCATTTTATAACTTTATAACACTTTGGTTAGGCCACAGCTGGAATGCTGTGTTCTGTTCTGGTCACCAGACTAAAGGAAGGACATGATTGCACTGGAGAGGTGCAGAAGAGGTTCACCAGGAAATTGCCTGGGATGCAATTCAGATAAGCAGAGAGACCGGATAGGCTAGGTTTGTTTTCCTTGGAGCAGAGGACGGTAAGGGGGTACCTAATAAAGGTATACAAAATTAAGAGGGGTATAGATATGATAAATAGTGATAGCAGATTGGGTGACCGCTTCATTGAGTACCTTCACTCCCTCCACTGCAACAGCCAGGACCTCCCGGTGGCCACCCACTTCATTTCCACATTCCACTCCCAAAATGACATGTCTATCCACGGCCTCCTCTACTGCCACGTTGAGGCCAGATGCAGGTTGGAAGAACAACACTTTCATATTCCGTCTTGGGAGTCTCCAACCTGATGGCCTCAACATCCATTTCTCTAACTTCCGGTAACCTCACCCCTTCATTTTCTTCCCCCCTACCCCCCCCCACTCCTTTTCCTTTTTCCTGTGACTCCCTTCCCCAACCTTGATGTCCTACCTATCTCCTCTCCTCCCCTCCTCCATCCTTTATTCCTTGGTCCACTGCCCTCTCGTACCGGATTCCTTCTTCTTCAGCCCTTTGCCTCTTCCATCTATCACCTATCATCTTCTCCCCCCCTCCCCCATCCACCTACCTTCCCCCTCTCACCTGGACTCGCCTATCCCCTGCCTGCGTGTGCTCCTCCCCCTCCCCCTCCCACCTTCTTATTCTGGCTTCTGCCGTCTTCCTTTCCAGTCCTGATGAAGGGTCTTGACCTGAAACATCGACTTTTGATTTCCCTTCATAGATGCTGCCTGACCTGCTGAGTTTCTCCAGCACTTTTTGTGTATTGCTCCAGATTCCAGCATCCGCAAGATTTCTTGTGTCTCCATAAATAGTGATAGTATTTTTTTCCATAACAGAGATGTCAAAAACCAGAGGGCATAGGTTTAAGGAGTGGAGTAAAAGGTTCAGAGGTGATTTGATGAAGAATTTTTTCATTCAGAGAGTGTTTGCAATCAGTCCTGAGAAGGTGGTGGAGACAGGTACTCTTTTTAAGAAGCATCTGAATGAGCACAGGAGTTGACAAGGAGCAGTAGGTCAGAGGCCAAGTGCTGATAAATGGGCAACACACACAAAATGCTGGAGGAACTCAACAGGTCAGGCAGCATCTATGGAGGGAAATAAACAATCAACATTTGGGGTCAAGACCCTTCATTAGGACTCAATATAATTGAGTAATATTGCTGATAAATGGGATTAGTATCTGTAGGTACATGATGGTTGGTAGGGACATGGTACGCTGAAGGGTTGTTGCAATGTTGGATGGCTCTGTGACATCAGAAATGGGCTGGATAGATGTTGGCTTTCTATTTTCTAGCAACTCAAAGATTCCGGAGATAATGAATTTCTTTGGAAGACAATAAAGTGAAAGGAATGAGTGCAAGTTTGTGTTTTCGGTTGTACTAAAGCAGCCCAATTGTTGATAGGTACTGAATTTGTGATAGTGCCACCAAAGATGTTTGCTTTTTATGTGACTCCACTTAAAGAAATGAAAGAGAGAAAGAATGAATAGAAGGATGGAAGGCATAAATACAAAGAAGACAGAGAAAAATAGGTATTGATAAATGAATAAAGTAAGCAAGAAAAAGACAAGAAGAAAAGAAAAAGAACAAAATAAGAAACAAAGAAAAAGGATACAAATATAGAAAGAAGGAAAAAACAAAAAAGAGAGATGTTGTTATACGGCATCTTCTGGACAAAAATATCTTTACAACCATTGAACATATGCCATTGTTGCAGCCTGACCACAGCTGAGATTATACCATAGTCTACTCAGCTGAACCATACTGTGGCAGCTTTATGGTGTGTGTTAGCAGCAGATGAACCATAACATGCCAGCTTTATGGTGCATGTTAGTAGCAGATGTCCTTTTAACTTTTGGCATTGACCCACTGCTGGATTCTCTACAGAAAACAGTCTTCTTACATCTAAAACAATACCAGATAGGTGGTGATATTGCCAAGAAATATTTTTGATGGATGTGTTGTCAGGTGCAAGCAGTCTTTGTTGGCTGATAAACACAGTGACACATTATATTTTTGTAGTAACATGCAATGTGCACCATGTTTAAAGTGTGATCCTTCCAAAGAACCATATGAAGAAGCAAGCTTAGACAGGTATTTAGATATGTTCGTACTTTGCTAACAATTGCCATGTTATTTAAAAGAAGCTAATGTTAAATGTATTCACATGCTGTGTTTCAGTGGGGTGTTTCATATTCACTTATTATAGGAACAGGTTCAGTCTGGGGTACGTGAGCTTATCCAGGGACGCTAATACAGAATGCATGGCTCGATGAAGGAGGGATTCCAGATAATTGAAGACTTAGCTCTTGCACTCTATCCTTCATTCCCTGGTTTGTGGAGTTAAACATACCTTTGCACCTTCTTGTCATAATCTACTTTGGATACTAAAGTTACCACATGCACTATTCAGAAATCTGTTAAATGTTTATAAACCATGGCTACTGAAGTACCTCCTTGCAAATCATTATAATCTGCAAAATTCACTTTGGCAAACTTAATCATTTGAATGGTGCAGTCACACGGAGGGGTAGTGGTGATGGGGGGAGGAGCAAAGGGCTAACAGAAGAATTAAAATAGCAGCACAGAAGTTCAGAAGAACTGAAGAGGCAGCAAAAGAACACAGGTGGGGAAAAAAAAAGCCCATCATATAGTCCACAGGTGTTATAGTGCCATGAAGGTTCAAGACAGTGCAGAAGAAATTTAGTTAGACTGGTTCCAGAAATCAGGGATTTCAGCTACAGCCTTACACTGCATATGCTGGGGATATTCTTGGATCATGACATAAGTCTACATGATTAAGATGGGTTTAGGTAGGGTAAAAAGTGTGAAGCTATTCCCTTCAGCAGATGCTCCAGAGATCAGGGAGTTTTGCTTTAAAGTGATGGACAAAAGATACAAGGAGGAATGTGACATAAATCTTTATTATGCAGATTGGTTATGGTCTGGAGCCCACTTCCAATCGGGTGACGGAAACGGAATCAGTCAGGGCATTCAAAAGGGAATTGCATAGAGGCTTGAGAGAAAATAACTTGCAGTGCTCTGGGGAAAGATTAAATAATGCGATTGAATCAACTGCTCAGTCAGGAAGCTTTCTTCTGCGCCTTTAGAATTCTCTGATCCTACATACATTGTGTGAGGCCACAGACAACTGCAGACCTGCAGCAAGCCAGCTGACTCTTAACTGCTTCCTCAACAGTGGCAGGGCCCAGCAAGCGAATGCTCAAGAAAAGACAGAAGCATTCGCATGCAAGTCCAGCCAGAAAAGCAGGACAAATGCCTCTATCTGACTGAATTCAGCTCAATCTTCTCTCAACATCAGCAAAGTAATGTCACGACTTTCTGACCATGTTATCTAACAGCAATACGCATCATTAATCTGCTAAACCACGTCCATTTTGGGTTTCATCGATACCATTCAGCTCCAGATATGGCCCAAAGAGCTGAATTCCAGAGGATAGCTGAGAGTGACTGCCCTCAACATCAAGGCAGTATTAAGTGTGGCATTAAGAAACTCTGGTAAAACCAAAGTCAATGGGCATCAAAGGAAAAACACTCCAATGGCTGGAAACACGACTCACAAGGGGGATCACGGCTAGAGGTCAATAATCCCAGCCCCAAGGCATCACTGCAGGATTTCCTCACTGTACTATCCTAGATCCAACCATTTTCAGCAGCTTCATCACCAGTCTTCCTTCCATCATGTGGGGATATTTGCAGTTCCTCAGCAATAAAGCAGCCTGCATCTTCATGCCACAAATTCTAGGCAATATTCAGGCATTGGCTGATAATTGGCAAGTAACATTTATGCTTGGTATTCTTGTGGCAGTCTCCAAAGTCTACCTATCTAGCTTTGACATTCAATGGCATTAGAATTATTGATTCCCCTCCATCAATATTCATGGGGCCACCTTGACCAGAAACTCATCTGGACCAGCCACATAAAGCCTCTCTTCCTTCATTCTGCTCTGAAAGCCCTCTGTTCCAGCTTCTCCTTCCTAAAAATGGGTTTGTAACTAACCCTGCCTTGTATCAACAAAACTGCAACTTATAACTGGAGACCTGGAGACTGATGCATTTACTTTATATCTGATTTACACAATCCTAAATGAGGTTCTTCCATTATTGCCTACTTTTATGAGAAAGTTGAAGCGTAATGAAAGAATATACATTTATTTAGCACCTTTCATTGTATCGGGACTTGCTAAAATGTTTGGAGTCAATAAGATACGTTTGGAATGTAGTCATTGTTTTAACAAAAATGACAGCATGTTTTCACACAGCAATGTCCTGTAAATAACACTGACTGCATTATCCATTCAAGGTGTCAATTGAGAGAAAAGTACTGGCTATCCCCTACTGTCCTTTTACAATCATTGAGGCATCTTTTACATACAATTTAATGCTGTATTCGAAAGATGGCATCCTCAACCCTATTAGCAGAGTATTACAGCGTCACTCTAGATTACTTGCTCTTTCTTGCAAAGCAAAGCACTGAGTCAAAGCTGATGCCAGTACATTTCTGAAATTACAGTGGCTGTGACTCAAAGTAATTAGAGTTAATTATAGCATTATTTTTATTATTGTTGCTGCTTCATAATTGCAGGAAATGTCCCAGGAATAAATCATTTCCAGTTTGAATTCACACAGGCTGTGCCAATGCAAGGATACAATGGCCTTGAAATTCCACGAGGTTCTCCAAATTGCCATATCCCCAGTGGAGAACTCCGGTGGGTCTTTCTACTGCTGGAATGTTGTTGCTCTTAGGATTATTACTATTTTTCAACTCTGTTGGCAAATCAATTAAAGCAACACAATCAAACAGTACAATCAACCACACGGGTGTCATCTTAAGAAGATCCCTTGTTAGTTGCTATGAAAATTCAAAAATAGAAAAAGCAATGCATCAGTGAAAGAAAGAAAAAAATTCCAACATATGTGTTACATAAAAAAACAAGCAGAAGCTAATGGTAAGTTGTTTAGTTCTGATTTATAAGCTGATAAAATTTCTGCCTCTTTCAATGTTCATATTGGCTTTGATCACAAAATTGTTGGAAAGTATTACTTTGCCATTTTAGATTTGTTTTTCCTTTGAAAAGGGAGTGCATATCTTTCATTTGGTAATGAAATGGAAGCTACTTTATCTCTAAAGAACAGTTGAATGCACAACCCAGGGAACAACCGCCACTGTATCTTTACAACCAAAATTAAAATTGAGAATTGTTTCACTGGAACCATTTTGGATCCTTCTTCCAAAAGAAAATTACGTATTTTGTTATTTTCTTAGTCTAAAGTATTTCTTCATTATGTTCAGCACTGAAGTTCAATGGCATTTAATTTGTTGAATTGTTTGACAGAAATGCATGAATTTTAAAAACAGCAAAAGACAGTCAGTGCTCAAAGGGTTATTACACAGTATTATAGATAATTGATTTACAAAGAAACAGGACAACAAATCCGGTCAGATATAACAATCCAGTTTTTCACACATAGCCACCAAGATTCTGTAAAAAATATAGAAGTGTTATTTTCTAACAGCATGGTAATGGAAAGTCCCAACCTGGAGTTGAAAGTGAAACGTATTGAACTGGACAGCCACAAAAGTGCAGGGTTGTTCCACGACACACAAACTCTTGGAAATCTTGCTCAATTTGGTAGCTTTTGGTTCTACAACGTGAGGGCCTTTTTGCAGTATGTTTTCACGGTTACCTGCACTGTCCGCACAGGAAGTAGACCAGTCCAGAAAATGAGCTTCAGTTGTTGTAGAGGCACTCCACGTCGACTGAGCAGCAGATATTTCCATTCTAGACCAGAATAGAAAAGAAAGGTTCATGTTCCTCAAAACCTTGCACAACTCACTTGGAGAGACATTTAAATCATCCTCTCCCAAGCCATCACACCTCCAACACATTGCACCCACTGCAATCCACAAAACAAAATGCTCTCTCTTCCTTGGAAGTGATAGGGAATGCTAATATAGTGACTCTTACAGGATTACTAAACTAAAACTCTTCAGTTGTTCCAGAGACGAGCGTTTGAAACCTACAGTGACAGATAAGAAATTTGTTCAAGTAATTAAGTAAATTCCAGCATCTGCAGTCCTTTATTTCTCTAATTAAGGAAATTTGGGATGAAAATCTAATATCAGTGACAGTACCCATGAAGTGACTATACTGGCAGTCACTGGTATTGGTTTATTATTGTCACATGTAAGAAATACAGTGAAAAGCTTTCGTTTTGTTACCATCCAGAGAAATCATGCCATAAGTAATTATTTCAAGGTAGTAAAAAAGAAAAGGCCATGCAGAATATAGTGTTGCAGTTGCAGAGAAAGTACACTGCGACTTCCCTGCACTAACTCTAAATCCCTTGTTTCCCTTAATATCCAAAAACCTATCGATCTCTGTGCTCAATACACTTAGCCACTGAACTTCCATAATCTTCCAAGGGGTCATGAATTCCAAAGATTCCCCACCCGCTTGAAGACATTTCTCATCTCTGTCCTGAATAGCCAGCACTGTAACCCCATGTTCTCGCCTCCTCAGGCAAGGAAAATCTCAATTCAACATCCACCAGGTTATTTAAGAAAGCGGTGTTCATTTCAACAAGGTGGCAGCATACTGATACGTATTTGGGAGGCGATGGGAATCCATGTAGTGTCATGGCATCAAGTCAAACACGCAGAAAGAAATATCTTGCTGACGACCACCTGCCATCTTCCGCCAGTAGGCCAAAGGACCTGTTTCTGTGTTGGGTGGTTCTATCACTCTACAACCATATATCAGTTCTCCTCCAGGCTGACCACCACTTAGAAGAAACATTGAGGGCTGGCACAGTGGTGCAGCAGTTAGTGCTGCTACTTCACAGCTCCAGAGTTGGGGCCAATCCTGGCCCCTGGTGTTGTCTGTATGAAGGTTGCATATGCTTCCTGTGACTGTGTGGGTTTCCTCTGGACGCTCTGGTTTATACCCATGTGCCAAAGGTTTGCAGGGTGGTAGGCTAATTGATTAATGTAAATCGTCCCTCGTGTAGTGAGAATGGGGGTGGGGTGTGGAGGAGGTGTTGGTTGGGGGATTGGAGTGATGAGGATGTAAGAGGAAATCATGGGATTACTATGGACAGTGGCTGACAGTCAATGTGGACAGGGTTGGCTTTGTGCTGTATGAGTCTCTGATTGCTCTCCATCTATGATCTAGAGTACAAGTGTCGGGACGTCATGTTACAACTGTATAAGACGGTGAGACATTTGGAGTACTGTGTGCAGTTCTGGTCACCCTGCTACAAGAAGGGCGTTATTCAGCTGGAAAGGGTGTAGAAAAGATTCACAAGGATGTTACTGGATCTGGAATGCATGAGTTATAAGCAGAGACTGGATAGGATGGGCTTTTCCCCCCTGGAGTGTAGGAGGCTGAGGGGTGACCTAATAAGGGTATATAAAATCATGAGGGGCATAGATAAAGTGAATAGCCACTGTCTTTTTCCCAGGTTAGGGGAGTCCAAAACTCGAGGGCATAGATCTAAGGAGTGTGGGGGGAAATTTAAAGGGAACCCAAGGGGCAACATTTCACAAAGAGGTTGATGGGTATGTGGAACGAGCTGCCAGAGGAAGTGGTAGAGATGGAGTAGCTCACGTAGGCAACTTGGTCAGCATGGACAAGTTGGGCCAAAGGGCCTGTTTCCGTGCTGTATAACTCAACGGCCCTAGAATGTACCCTGGGTGAGAGTGTTCATGTCCTTCACCAGTAGAGGCCAATACTGACCAAGGTCCTGAATGATATAATGAGCAGACTGGGCCTGCACTGTGGTGAAAGAACCAATAGAAGGGAAAACATACTTGACACTGTCCTACTGGTCTATTTGTAGCAGATATATTTGTCAGTGACACAGATGCTGGATTGACAGCAGGTATTCCTTGTAGAGATGAGTTCCATCCTCCCATTTAAGCCACCCTTTTTCATAGCACCAATGCTCAGATGGATAGATTGAGAATGGATCTGGCACCTCAACACGAGACAATCATGAGCTGTAGGATATCAATGACAGGAGCACAATTGTATTCCACTACAACCTGAAAGCCCTTAGTTGTAATTAAAGACAATATCTTAAAATCAATCAAGGGATCATTCCTGGTTCAATAAGAAATGTAAAAAGTACGTCAGGAGCAGCACCAGAAATACGTACCTAAAAATGTGTAACCAACTTGGTAAACTAGGAACTACATTTGTGCTTAACAATAAATGAAGCATATGAAAGACAAAGCTGATGGATCAGAATTTCTGCCCCATCCAGTCATGAATGGTGGTGCTTATTTAAACAGCCACCAGTCGAAGAAGACCCTGTAATTACCCACACCGCAAGGTTCAGCAATAACTTCTTCTCCACTGCCATCAGGTTCTTGAACCGACGTGGAAAACCTTAACACTACCTCGGACTATATATTTTTCCTCTCTCTCAATCTTGCACAAGTGTCATTGTTTATTTTGATTTTGTTTTGCACACATGTAAGTTATGTATAATTTATGTTAATTTAAGTTTATGTTAACTCATGTTTGTCCTCGTCTTGTAAAGTACTGAGCTGCTGCTGGAAAAAGCATTTATACCCTGTGTATTTATGCCTGTGACAACAATAGACTTGAACTTGAACCTCAATTGTGGCAGAGTCCAGTGTGTGAGTGCAAAAAGGATGACCACATTACCAACTGCCTTCAGCCAGGAGTGCTGAGTGGATTATCTGCCTCAATCTCCGCGAGGTCCCACCATCACAGAAATCAGACTGCAACAAGTTCCTTCATACGATATCAAGAAAGCACTGGATAAACCAAAGGTGTTTGCACCCTATAACTTCCTGATGGCAGAGCTGTTGATTTACTCTTCAGAACTAGCCACACCTCCTCCTGACATCTACCTGACAACATGGAAAATTGCCTAGCTATTTAATGCCCTAAGAAAACAGGGCAATCCAATCCTAGCATTATTGCGTTGACAGTATAATCTCAATCATCAGCAAAGTGATGGAAGGTATCATTGACTGGGCCATCAAGTACCATTTACTCACCAGTGAACATCACAGCTTCCAACAGGACCACTTGACTTCAAATCTCATTACAGCACTGAATCAAACAGAAGCAAAAAGGATGAGTTCCTGAGGTGAGATGAGAGTGTTTGCCCTTGATATCACTCAACAGAGTGTGGGATCAAAAAAAAAACCCAAGATAATGTGAACAAAAGAGAATTGCCTGGAGACTTACTAGACACAAAGTAAGAAGAGTCTCCAAATCTACTGAGAAAGCCACACAATGAAGATGAAATTGGTCTTGGGTAATAGCGAATCATCCAATGCAATTCATCACAAAATCAGGCTATGTAAACCAGGCTTATGGTTCACAGTTTTCACGTTTGCATGACTGTCAATCCAATAGGAAGTCATGCCCTATGTGGAAAGCTTCATTAATTAAACCAAGTGAGTTTCGGTGGCGGGTAAACAAAAGCCAGGTCTCACAGACTGTGAAATGTGTGTCCAGAGCATTTTCTACCTATCTATCAACTCCACCAACACACTCTCTCCCAACACCATCATCCTACTGATTAACAATTCATAGAAATTACTTGTAAACATGAAATGAGTTTTTGTTCAAAATTCAAATCCACACCTTAGTTCAGCATGAAATAACTGGCTGGCGAAATAAGTTACAGAACAAAAGATAAGCCCTGTTATTTGGTTGCTGACAGTTTCAAATCTTGTTAAAAGCTGCTCAGTATTGCTAACATTATCTCACAAAAACATTTCTGTAATATTTTTCAAGTATTCCATTATAATAGGATCTTCCCCATCTTAATTCAACAGATACATTGGATGAATAATAAATCTTCCAATGTTTATGCAGTAGTATATCCAATGTAATTACTGAGAAAGGTTGAAGCTTTTTTTTGGTGCACTCTAACAATGCTGCCTAATCAAAGCCCTCAAAGAGTATCAAAATTGTTCAAAAACAAGTGTGGAAGTGTTTTCCACCCAGAAATTTCCACCTAGTAGACAACTTGGTCAGCATGGACGAGTTGGGCCAAAGGGCCTGTTTCCTTGCTATACAACTCTATGACTCTATAGGAATGTTAAAATCAGACTAACGCGGTTCCTGATGGTAACCAGCCCAAATTCAATGCAGCCATTGCCAATTTGTAGCACAACATCCAGAGGATGTCAGTCCTTAAATGTACACTCCCCATGGCAGCCAGAAAGCAGAAATGTACACCATAGCAGAAAGAAGGAGCTTCAGTCCCATAAGTGAGGTACGTGCCAAAGAAAGTTCCGATGTGCTGTTGGGGGGTAGAATGGGGGAGTCAGGGGTAGAGAGCAGAACACAAGATTTGCCAGGGGCACCTTAAGAACATCCCGGCAGGAAGTTGCTTGAGAAGTCTCCTCCAATTGTGAGAATCCCCATTCAATAGAGAAATGTTGCAAAAGGTTTTGTGACCAAACAGGGTTTGTCAAGGTGAACTGCACACCCAGTAAAAATATTGCTTTATCATAAGGCACAATGATCCAGTAGTATAAACACAAACACTGATACTCAATCCATACACCATCACACAGAGGTCAATTTTCCAAGGCTAGAATAACAAAGAGGTCACTTGAAGTCCATCCCCTCCATTTAGGCTATTGCATTGAGGAATAAGGAAGCCACCAACACAGGTGAGGGTGTTCTTGATTGCTGCATCTCTCCAGACTGGAAGAGACTATCTTCCTCATGGGCAGAGAAGCCACTGAGCCACAAACCATCTCCCCAGCTAAGGCTGTACAAAGTATGCCTTCATCATACTTCATTGCATTTTGCATCTCCTCTTTGAATACAGTAGACACCTTCATCATAACATGGGCTGCTGCATCATCAAGGTGCTTGGATGCATCTTATATATCCCAGCTGTCATCTGTTTTGTCTTTCCCCCTTAACAGGACAAGCGGATACAGACTGGGAAGAGCAGGGGGAAATGAAGCAGGTGGGGAAGGAGGGAAAAATGGAAAATAGGAACGCAAGAAAATTGGAGGAGCAGGCCATGGGGCCTATCAAGCCTGGCTGGCATTTGATATGATTGTGGCTGATCTATGCTGGCCTCAGCTCCTCTTCTGTGCCATCGCTCCATACCCCTCTATTCCTCAATCTGTCAAATATCTATCTCCACTTTAAATACTTCTAATGATCCAGCTTCCACCATGCACTGGGGCAGAGAATTCCATCCACCCTGTCAAGTCCCTTTGGGATCTCGTTTGAATAGGGTCGCCCCTCATTCTTCTAAACTCGAAGGAATACTGGGCCAAACTATTTAGTCTCTCTTGGTAGGACAACCCTCTCTTCTCAAGAATTAGCCTGTCAAATCTCCTTTTAGCTGCCTCCAATGTGACTACATCTTTTTAAGACTACAACTGTATTCCAGATGAGGCCTCACCAACACCTCTGCAACAGAATCTCCGTATTTTTAAACTCCAACCACTTTGCAATGAAGGCCAAAAATCCATTTGCCCTTTGAACTACTCATTAAAAGCTGCCTGCTAGCCTTCTGCGATTCATGCATTAGTGAAACAGGGAGAGAGCACACAACATCTTGATACTTCTGTGATGCCTCACTCTGGACCAGCTAAAGATCTGGTCTCTGCCACATGGGAGCAGCTTGATGTTCTCACTGATAAGTGATCATTCTCCAAAGCAACTCAGAAAGTCAGCCTACTACTTTTATGGGAAAGGGTATTCTTGACTGGTCTAACAAGATTATGGATCTCCTTTCCCAGTCATGTCCCAACACTCCATACCTATAGCTGCTCCACTACTTCCAGCAACTGCTTCCAGCGGCACGGTAGCGTAGCGGTTAGCGCGACGCTATTACAGCACCAGCGATCGGGGTTCAATTTCCGTCGCTGTCTGTAAGGAGTTTGTACGTTCTCCCGTGTCTGCGTGGGTTTCCTCTGGGTGCTCCAGTTTCCTCCCACATTCTAAAAGACGTACGGGTAGGTTAATTTGGGTTTAAAAATGGGCGGCACGGACTCGTTGGGTCGGAAGTGCCTGTTACCACGCTGTAAATAAATTAAAAAAATTTTTTTAATTTAAAAATTGTGCTGGTTGAGAACTGTCACTTTAAGAGTTCCAGCTCCAGTGGATAAGTTTTCACTTCCCCTGTGGCTCCCAGAATCATAACTACATTGAAGATCTACAAATGGTGATGCTTAAGATGATCATGCCTTGTATGTTATGCATACATGAATGTTACCCCTGTGATCCTGGATGTAACGGGTCCCCTGTCCCCATTTGTGTTTCTACGCAAGATGGAATCTCAAACTCATTTTCTTTGTCGAAATATGTCTCCAAATGCTTCAGAAAATAAAGTAAAGACCCTGGATCTGCCACCAGCTGCGGCTCAAAATATATTCTAATCATGACACAGATGCAAATAACATTTTCAAAAGAAGCAGAATCTGTAAATACATTCAACATGTGCAAACCTTCTGAGAATTGGTTGACTGCTTTATCTTTGTCATTAACTCCAAATCACTGCAGGTTACAATCATCATAAAACCATTTTAAAATCCAGAAAATGAGATAGCACTAATTTCATCAGGGTTATTATTCATTAATTCTGATCCTCAACTTGGACTAGTTTTACACATTTGCAAATGCAAGGTGAAACATCACAAGGATCACACATTCTAATCTACGTCGACTGCAGGAAATGCGGTTTAAAAATGAGTTAAATTTCAAACGCACGATACACATATTAATATGCAAGGAATATACTCTTACCAAGTAAACAAAATGCTCTCCCTTAATTCATTAAAAAGGGATACAGTGAAAACAATACTTCATAATGATCTAGAGGCAGCAGGTCAGAATTAGTATGTTATGCTTCAATATTTCATTAGCAATGGAAAAGTAGAATATCTGTTTCAAATTGAATCACCATTTAGAGACACCAGAACATATTTAAAAATAGAAATCTGGACTCATTTTGACCACTTGAATTCAGCAATGAGTGCAAAATGATTTTAATGAATACATGCATGTGTCTTTCACTTCTGGGCTTCTGACATAAAGCAAGCTGCAGATTGGCAGAATGAAGGCTCCCTTTCCCTGCTGGCTTTCTGCCATCGTACATGGATTGAACACTTTCACCTACTTCCAGTGGCTATAGGCCCAGAGCAAGTAGTACTGGAATTCAATGCAAATTGATAGACTGGGATTAAAAATTTGAACTTGCATCTCCCCATGCTCAATGTACAATTATGTATAAATCATAAAATTATGCCTTTTGTTTATTCCACTGCAGTCATTAAGTGCCTGTTTTTTGTTAAACCCATTGTTAGTAAATCAGACACATTACGGCCAAACACATCCTGAAATCAAGTGGAGACACAAGAGGCTACAGATGCTGGAATCTGGAGCAACACACAAAGCACTGTAGGAACTCAGCGGGTCAGGCAGCATCTATTGGAGGGAAATGAACAGTCGATATTTTGGGTCGAGACCCTCCATCTTGACTCGGATGAAGGGTCTCAACCCAAAATATTGACTGTCCATTTCCCTCCATCGATGCTGGCTGACCCACTGAGTTTCTCCAGTGCTTAGTGTGTTCCTGATATCAAGTGGGCAGTGTTAACGTTGCCCTGGGTGGAAGCCAAACAATTGAGCAGTAAAATTGGTCTTGCTAGGATTTCAAAGCCTTCACTTTTAAGCTGCTTCTCTGAGCAGATGATAAAAACAGCCCCTTAAAGCTTGTGGAGTCCTTAGGAACACAGGTGATGAAATCAGCAGGACTTATCCGTGACTTAAACTGAGTGGGGAATCTGTGGCAGCATTCTCACTCTGTAAAGCCAAGGCAGATGAGGATCAGTGCCATCATGTTGCAGAACCAAGAGTAGCAGGACCTCCCCCACCCCCCATTTACTTGCATGACACTTGAAGCTCTCCAGAACACCAACGAATTCTTGACATTGATTAAGCACGCAACTGCCTGCAAGTTTCACCCATGATCAAGTCTACTCATGTAACACTGTGGGAATCACAGATGGAAAGCAATTGTTTCAAGGAGTAAAGAGGAGTCGAGGAACAAAAAAATACCCAAAGTGGGAAGGAAATGGCTTGAAACGGTGGTGGAGACAGGAATTCTCATCATTCTGCTACCATGTGTATTGGATTCATAACATATATATAATGATCAACTATGGATTAGCACTTGCAACGCTGTAACCTGGAGACCAAGGGACAAAGTGCTGAGATGAGGGAAAAGCGTAATCTGTCATTTTTGGCTGGTGTGATGTCAAATTGCTTCCATCTGTGACATAAATTTCTATATTTCCACAATAGCACTGCCACAGGCAATAGTCCATTTGTGAGGAAATTAATAACAATTCTCCACTGATTAGCATCAATATAACAGGTCCTTTCATACAGATGGGAAATGAGGCTGAGGATATCTTTCCCCCCTGAATAATGAGTTTGATTCCAACACCGTCTGTTCCTCAGTTGCATTTTCACCTTAATTTCTGCTGGACAGCTATTCTCAGTGAGAAATGAAAACACTGTAATATAACAGTCAGTGATTCACTAAGGCTGAAAGCTTAGGTGCATTTACTTGGCTATAAGAAAAATAGACAGATTTACTCTATGATGGTCCTACAACAGAAATGAGCAAAAAGTGCTTGATACTAAGTGCCTGAAATGGGGCAGTTTTCCATTTCTAAGTGCTAACAATCTGTGCCTTGATGATCACAAACATTCAGAGTAATTTAATTGCAAATCTGACACCTTTTTGCAAGGCAGTTGAAGGGAAAGTGCTGTTTTATTCAGGGATAAAAATGATAGTTTTTGAGGAAACGACACATTCTGGCACTGTATGTATCTGATTCATTATGGACTTCTGATGATTAACATCACTGTTTTAGAGTACCAGAAATTGCTAGCCCCCTACAGACTTTATAATCATTACAGAGGGTCTGCTCATGTCAACTGTATATAGATAGCTGAATTTGATGACATCCTGATTGATACGTGATGGAAACCACACAGGAGATGATTGCTGCAGTGCCCAGGTTTAGTCAATCACAGTGCCTGGAAGGTCCAGTGGGTGAGTCAAAATTCCCACTGACCAGATAGAAGAGGTCTCAATTAAATTAGAACAGCAAAGCATGCTTAATGAATGCATGACAGCATCAGCTTGCAGATAATTTGCAGTCTTGTGCACATTTTAATTGAGAATTGCAATAATTATCTTTCAAGTTTATTATCTAAGTTTATTTGTGGCCATTACAGAGACTTGGCTGTCGCAAGGGCAGGAGTGGCTGCTTGAGGTTCAGGGGTTTAGATGTTTCAAAAGGGAAAGGGAAGAGGGTAGAAGGGGTGGGGGGGGGTGCGGGACTGCTAATCAGGGATAATATCACAGCTGTAGGAAGTGAGGACATCATAGAAGGATCGTCTATTGAGTCAATGTGGGTGGAAGTCAGAAACAGGAAGGAAGCGATCACTCTATTGGGAGTATTCTACAGGCCCCCAAACAGCCATTGGGACACTGAGGAGCAGATAAGTAGGCATATTTTGGAAAGGTGCAAAAATAACAGAGTAGTGTGTAGACAAGCTGACTAGAGGAGAGGCCATGATGGATCTGGTATTAGGCAATGAACCTGGTCAGGTGAAAGACCTCTCGGTGGGCTAGCATTTCGGGGACAGTGACCACAACTCCCTGACCTTTAGCATAGCCATGGACAAAGATTGGAGCATTCATTATGGGAAAGTATTTAATTGGGGGAGGGCAAATTACGATGGTATTAGGCAAGAACTTGCGAGCATAAACTGGGAACAGATGTTCTCTGGGAAATGTACTGCAGAAATGTGGAGGTTGTTTAGGGACCACTTACATGGGGCCCTAGATCGGTTTGTCCTGCTAAGACAAGGAAAGGATGATCGGGTGAAAGAACCATGGTTAACAAGAGAAGAGGGTGGCATGGTAGCATAGCGGTTAGTGTAACGCTATTACAGCGCCAGCGATCCGAGTTCAATTCCAAACACTGTCTGTAAGGAGTTTGTACGTTCTCCCCATGTGTCTGCGTAGGTTTCCTCCGGGTGCTCTGGTTTCCTCCCACTTTCCAAAAGCATATGGGTTAGGAGTTGCAGGCATGCTATGTTGGCACCGGAAGCGTGGTGACATTTGCGGGCTACCCCCAGAACATTCTCCACAAAGATGCATTTCACTGTGTGTTTCGGTGTACATGTGACTAATAAAGAAATCTTATCTTAGTCAAGAGGAAGAAGGAAGCAGTTTAAAATTTTTAAGGTTTAAGTTTAGGAAGCAAAAGCCAGATAAGGATCTTGAGAGTTATAAAGTAGCCAGGAAGGAGCTTAGGAAAGGACTTAGGAGAGTTAGAAGGGGACATGAGAAGGTCTTGGCAAGTAGGGTTCAGGAAAACCCTAAGGTTTGGTGTGTTACCAAAGTACTATCAGCACATCTCCTGCTCCATCAGGGGCGCCAACACCCTTGACCACTGCTATACAACCATCAAAGATGCCTTCCGAGCCACCCCGTGTCCTCACTTCGGGAAATCAGACCACCAGGCTGTGCTCCTCCTCCCTGCATACAAACAGAAACTGAAACGGGAGGATCCGGTACGGAGAGTCGTGCAGCGCTGGTCTGAGGAAGCAGATGAGCTCCTACGTGACTGCTTTGAGACAGTGGACTGGTCCATGTTCAAATACTCAGCTACCAGCCTTGGTGAGTATGCCACCACCATTACGGACTTTATCAGCAAGTGTGTGGAGGACTGTGTACCAAAGAAGACAATACGGGTGTTCCCAAACAGGTAACCATGGATGAACCGGGACATCCACACCCTACTGAAGGCGAGGACCGCTGCACACAAATCTGGTGATCCTGATCTGTACAAAAGATCGAGGTACGACCTTTGAAAAGCTATCAGGGATGCCAAGAAACAATACCAACTCAAAATAGAGTCCCTGACCAGCCACCAGTTATGGCAGTGCTTACATGCCATAACAGGCTACAAGACGAAGTCAGGCTGCATAGCTAACAACAGTGCATCCCTTCCTGATGAACTTAACGCATTCTATGCATGTTTTGAACAAAAGGGAAGTGGATTGTCACCATCCACCCTGACAGCCACCAATGCAGCTGAACCTGTGATCACAGTGGAGGACGTAAGATCAGTCTTCCGGAGAGTGAACACGAGGAAAGCACCTGGCCCAGATGGTATCCCGGGCTGCGTGCTCAGATCTTGTGCTGATCAGCTGGGAGAGGTATTTGCGGACATATTCAACCTCTCCCTGCTTCAATCTCAAGTTCCCTCCTGTTTTAAGAAGACCACTATCATCCCGGTACCAAAGAAAAGTAAGGTAACATGCCTCAATGACTACCGACCAGTGGCTCTGACATCCACCATCATGAAATGCTTTGAGAGGCTGGCCATGGCACGCATCAACTCCAGCCTCCCAGACAACCTGGACCCATTGCAATTCGCCTATCAGCAAAACAGGTCTACAGTGGATGCCATCTCCCTGGCCCTACACTCAGCTCTGGAGCATCTGGACGGTAAAGACACATACTTTAGACTATTGTTTATTTACTACAGCGCTGCCTTCAATACAATAATTCCAAGCAAGCTTGTCACCAAACTCCGAGACCTAGGACTCAACACCTCCCTCTGAAACTGGATCCTTGACTTTCTAACAAATAGACCGCAATCATTGAGGATAGGCAGCAATACCTCCAGCACGATTATTCTCAGCACTGGTGCCCCACAAGGCTGCGTCCTTAGCCCTCTACTCTACTCCCTATACACTCACGACTGTGTGGCCAGATTCTGCTCTCACTCCATCTACAAGTTTGCAGATGATACCACCGTTGTAGGCCATATCTCAAACAGTGATGAGTCGGAGTACAGGAAGGAGATAGAGAGCTTAGTGGAATGGTATCATGACAACAACCTTTCCCTCAATGTCGACAAAACTAAAGAGCTGATCATTGACTTCAGGAAAGGGGGCGGTGTACATGCAGCTGTCTACATCAATGGTGCTGAGGTCGAGAGGGTTGAGAGCTTCAAGTTCCTGGGAGTGAATATCACCAACAGCCTGTCCTGGTCAAATCACGTAGATGCCACAGCCAAGAAAGCTCACCAGCACCTCTACTTCCTCAGGAGGCTAAAGAAATTCTGTTTGTTCCCTTTGACTCTCACCAACTTTTACTGATGCACCATAGAAAGCATCCTATCTGGATGTATCACAGCTTGGTACGGCAACTGCTCTACCCAAGACTGCAAGAAGCTGCAGAGAGTTGTGGACACAGCCCAGCGCATCACGGACACCAGCCTCCCCTCCTTGGACTCTGTCTTTACCTCTCTTTGTCTTGGTGTAGCAGCCAGCATAATCAAAGACCCCACCCACCCGGGACACTCTCTCTTCTCTCCTCTTCCCTCGGGTAGGAGATATAGGATCCTGAGGGAACATACCACCAGACTCAAGGACAGTTTCTACCCCACTGTGACAAGACTATTGAACGGTTCCCTTATACAATGCGATGGACTATGACCTCACAATCTACCTTGTTGTGACCTTGCACCTTATTGTACTACACTTTCTCTGTAGCTGTGACACTTTACATTGTACTGTTATTGTTTTTATCTGTACTACATCAATGCACTCTGTACTATCTCAATGTAATTGCACTGTGTAATGAATTGACCTGTACGATCAGTTTGTAAGACAAGCTTTTCACTGTACCTCCGTACAAGTGACAATAATAAACCAATACCAAGGCATTCTATATGCATGTGAGGAACAAGAGGATGACTAGAGTGAGGGTAGGACCGTTCAGGGATATAGGGGCAAAAATGTATCTGGAGGCAAAGGAGGTAGGGGAAGTACGAAATGAATATTTTGCTTCAGTGTTCACCAGGGAGAGGGAGAAAGAAGCAGTGTTGGAGTTACTAAAGAGCATTAGGATAGATAAGTCCCCAGGGTCAGACAGAATATACCCCAGATTACTATGGGAAGTGAGGGAAGAGATTGCTGGAGTGTTAACAATAATCTTTGAGTTGTCCCCATCCACAGGAGTGGTACCAGAGGATTGGAGGATGGCAAACGTTGTTCCATTGTTCAAGAAAGGTAAAAGGAATAATCCCAGGAATTATAGACCAGTGAATCTTACATCAGAGGTGGGCAAACTATTGGAGAGGATTCTTAGGGACAGGATTTATGACCATTTGGAGTAGCGTAGTCTTTTTATGGATAGTCAACATGGCTTTGTGAAGGGCAGGTCATGCGTCATGAGCCTAATAGAGTTATTTGAGGAAGTGACAAGACAAATTGATGAAGGTAGTGTGGTGGATGTGGTATATATGGATTTTAGCAAGGCATTTGACAAGGTTCCCCATGGTAGGCTCATTCAGAAAGTCATGAGGTATGGGATCCATGGAAAGTTGGCTGTGTGGATTCAAAATTGTCTTGCCCACTGAAGGCAGAGGGTGGTCGTAGAAGGGGAGTATTCAACCTGGAGGTTGGTGGCTGGTGGTGTTCCTCAGGGATCTGTTCTGGGACCCCTGTTCTTTGTGATTTTTATAAATGATTTGGATGAGGAAGTGGAAGGATGGGTAGGTAAGTTTGCAGATGACACAAAGGTTGGTGCCATCATAGGTAGTGCAGATGGTTGTCATAGGTTGCAACGGGATTTAGACAGGATGCAGAGCTGGGAGGAAAAGTGGCAGATGGAGTTCAATCTGGAGAAGTGTGAAGTGATAGACTTTGGAAGAACAAACTTGAAGGCACAATACAAGGTTAATGGCAGTATTCTTAGCAGTGAGGAGGAACAGAGAGATCTTGGGGTCCAAGTACATAGATCCCTCAAAGTTGCCGCACAAATGGAAAGGGTGGTTAAGGCGGCAATAGGTGTGCTGGCCTTCATTAGCCGGGGGATTGAGAGGTAATGTTGCAGCTCTATAAGACTCTGGTTAGACCACACTTGGAATATTGTGTTCACCACATTATAGGAAGGATGTGAAAGCTTTGGAGAGGGTGCAGAGGAGATATACAAGGATGCTACCTGGGTTGGAGAGCACGTCTTATGAGGAGAGGTTGAGCGAGTTAGTGCTTTTTCTTTGGAGCGACGGAGGATGAAAGGAGACTTGATAGAGGTGTTTAAGATTATGAGAGGCATAGACAGAGTGGACAGCCAGCATCTTTTCCCTAGGGTGGCAATGGCCAATACTAGAGGTCAACCATTTAAGGTGCATGGAGGAAAGTTCAGGGGAAATGTCAGAGATAGGTTTTTTACAGAGGGAGTGATGGGTCCCTGGAATGCACTGCTGGGGGTGGTGGTAGGGGCTGATAAGATAGGGTAATTTAAGAGACTATTAGATGGGCACATGGATGAAAGATAAATAGGTTATGGGAGGTAAAGTAGAGAGGGGGATAGATAGTTGGCACAACATTGTGGGCCGAATGGCCTGTACTGTGCCGTACTGTTCTATGTTCAAATGACCAAGATTATTAGCACATCAATTTTTAAAAATACAGCCCTAATCAGCAACAACATAAACTCCATTTGTGCACACCCAATTTACCCAGCAAATAATGTTTCAGAGAATTGCCTGTGCTAAATATAAACTTTGTTAAACAAGAGAGCTCTTCCATTTGATATTCTGAATAATATTCTAACCCTAAGTTTCTGTCATCTTTTCATGCTGTCATATTTCCTTATACGACAGGAAGCCATTTCTGCCCTTTGATTCAATGGCAGTTCATCAGAGCAATCCCATTCCCCTGCTAATTTTCCCTAAAACTTATTCACCTTACATTCCTATCAAATACCCCCAGATTCTATCACTCACTACATGAGGGGCAATTTACAGTGCAATTTAACCGACCAACCTGCACAGCTTTGGAATAAGGGAGGAAACTGGAGCACCTAGGAGAAACCCACACAGTCATAGGAAAACCATGCAAACTGCACAAAGACAGAAGCAAAGGTCAGGATTGAGCCTGGGTCACTGGAGCTGTGAGGTAGTAGCTCTAATCGTTGTTCCAACTCAATATTTTCACAGCTTCCTTGCCATACAAAAGCTGAATTTGAAAATAATTTCCAAAATATGAATCTCAAGCTGTTTTGAATTCTCTGGATAAGCAACTATCCTGGACATCCTTCAGGATACTGGCTGCCTGAACCATGTGTGTGCATGTATTTAATAAATACACTGGGGGAAAAAAACAGCTTGAAGAGTAGGGGATTCACTCTTTCACACAACAATCTGGAGAAATCTACCAACAACTATTTCTACCAATAACCATGAAATGAATACTGAGCAGTAGCACAAGATCATTGTGGGATCTGAGAAGGTAACATGAAATGTTCACGCAGTACAATACCTTGCACTTGCAAGTTGTGCAGGGGGATCCAGCCATGGTCCATATCGAGCCACTTAGTCGTGTTATTCCATGGTTGTCTATACACGTCTGCCGGATATCATAGACCATATTGTCAGCTAAGCAGGGGTCACTCACACAGTGTGGGCAACATTCTCCATCTGGAATGGTGGTATACTGACAGCTGAGGGCTGGGCAGGTTAAAGGCCAGCAATCCACTTCTCCCTGCTACACACACAAAATATACACGGTCAGAATTGCGAGAAAATTGTTGGATTCGGCTGGGAAGCAAATAAGAACCAACAAGTCACGCATCCCCTGAGAAACTCCAATGCAGTATGCATTCAAGGTTAAATGATACCCTTTTTTTTACAATGAAACTATCTTCTTACTGAATATTCCTATTGGCACATTTCCAGGCAGACCAGAAAGAATTCTGTCCTTGCTTCTGTTTGTGTTGACCACTCAAATCAATAACAAAAGAAGTACCATCATGAAACATTTTGATCGAGAATACTATTGGATTCATTTAGCAGGAACACAAAATAAAACATTTTCTACAATGCACACATGGAACAGTAGGGAACTAGGTACATTTTAAATCTTTTATACAAAGCAGCTTCCATTTGTTTCTACATTTGCCTCAACCCATGTCAACATTTACCCGCACTGTGCTCAAATCCATGTCAAGCTCGTCTTGAATGTAGGAATAATTTCAACCTCAGCCACTAGTCCAGGTTGTGAATTACATAGTTTCAAAAGTACCTGGGTGAAGAAACTTCTGCCATCACACCTAAATCTTTTTTATTAAAGCTATGGGATCACAGAATTCATTAGTAGAGGCACTGATCACAAATGTGGTGAAGTTATGTTGAACCTGTACAAAAATTGAGGTGGACCATAAATTGATTATTGCACCCAATTCTGGTAAAGATCCGAGAGAAGATAGACTAAAATGATTGCATCAAAGAGGGCTTTCGCTGTAAGGTTAGACTGGAGAATCTGGAGTTACTCTCCTTGGAGCAAAGCATGTTGAGAGGATATTTGACGCAGAAGATCAGGACTAGTTTACACAGAGCAAATAGAGGGAAGCCATTCCTTTTACCCAAGGGATCAATGACCAAGATGCACAGATTTAAAGTTGTGGGCACAAGATACAATGGGGATGTGAGGAAAAGGCCAGCATTGTGGTACTGCAAATAATTTGGGTTTGATTCTGAATTTCGGTTCTGTCTGTGTGGAGTTTGTGTGTGCATCATGACTTTATGGTTTCACCTGGTTGCTCCAGTTTCTTCCCACATCCCATAAGATGAGCCATTTGGTCAATTAATGGCTACTGTAAATCATCATTAGTGTCAGTTGGTGGGAGGAGAATCAGCTGAGCATTTCTGTGAAAATTGGTTACAGGGAAGTAAATGGGGGGATGGGATTGATGGATTGCTCGGTGAAAACCAGCATTGACTCAATGGACTGAGTGGCCTTCTTCTTGGCTTTAGAGAGGTATATAAAATCATGAGGGGCAGAGATAGGGTGAATGCACACAGTCTTTCTCCCAACGAAAGGAAATCAAAAACTCGAGGGCACATGTTTAAAGTGAGAGTGGAAAGATTTAAAAGGAACCTGAGGAGCAACTTCTTCACACAGAGGGTGGTACGTATATGGAACAAGCTGTCAGAGTAAATGGTTTAGGCAGTTACAATAACAACATTTAGAAGACACTTGAACAGATACATGGATAGGAAAGCTTCAGAGGAATATGGACCAATTGCGGCAAATGGGACCAGCTTAGATGAGCATCTTGGTTGGCATGGACTGAGATGGGATGAAGGACTTGTTTCTGTGCTGTATTATTCTGTGACTCTGTTTCATCATAAAGATGAAACTTTATTTTAATATGGAGCATATTTATGAGCTGGATTTCACTGCCTTGAGGTGTGGTGGAAACAGAATCAATCATAGTTTTTAAACAGAATTGGATAGCACTCTAGGGAGAATAAGTTGCAAGACAATAGGGATAGACCAAAGGAAGGAGACTGATGGATTGCTTCATTAGAGTCAATGGGGTGAATGGGCTCCTTTGGTATTCTAACTATGGCAAGATTTACTGCTACTTTCAATATAATGTTGTACCTATGGCCCTTCATTTTGAACCCTCAGCCACTGAAATCGGTCTGCTTCATTAGCCTTCCTGTATTGCATCATTATTTTCAACTCTCTTCTTATTTTGCCCATAACCTGCCTTGTACTCAAAAATATAGATCAATCTTTCAAGCATCTTCTTAAACTATGCAGCATACCAGAAAATATGTGTTTCACCCTCCATTGTTCTTCAATATCCTTCCTAAGGTCTGGAGAGTGATATTGCACATAGCAAGATCAGTCATAGGGTGTTTTACAGACGCACCACTCCTTCCATTTTCTTGAAACTATAATTCTATTGCAGTGGGTTCTGATGGAACATCATTAACCTGAAATGCCATCTCTGCTTCTCCTGTTGATGCTACCTGGTAGGTGAAAGGGGAGTTGGGACTATGATATCTATAGGAGGAGTGGGGTTGGGGTACTCCAAGTTTGCAATTTTAATTTTACCCTTGACTTCAGCAAAAAATAAACTGCTGGAGGAACTCAGCAAGTCAGACAGCATCTATAGAAACAAACGGATGGTCGATGTTTCAGGTTAAGACCCTACATTAGGACTCGGCCATCTCTGTCAAAAACTGCTTGTAATGGCCAGTTTAGTCCACAAGTGACACTGATGTCACATTGAAATTAAAGGGCTCAAGTTAAAATGTGTTACAACCAGGTGAATGCCCTTATCAATCTCCATGTGCTTCCTTGAGCTAACATCAGGTGCCAGGAAACTGCTGAAAATTACTTAGGAAGTGATAACAGAGGATTTAGAAAACCGTTACATGACTAGACAGAGTCAAGATGGTTTTATGCAAGCAAAATAGTGCTAATTAGATTTTTTTTTGAGGATGCAAACAGCAGGAAAGATAAAGGGAAGCCAGAGGATGTCACGCATGAGATATCACAATGAAAGATTACTGCACCAGGCAGGCTCATGTGGTTGAGAGTAACACCTCACCAGGAAAAGAGGACCGGTATCATACAGAAAACAAAGGACAAGGACAATGGGGCTATTTTCAAATTGGCAAATTGTAACTAGTGGGATGCCTCATGGATTAGGGCTGGGCCCTCAACTATTTACCCCTGCCAAGGCCAGCATTAATTGCCCATCCATAATTTCCTTTAAGAAAATGGTAATCAGTTGCTTTCTTCAACTATTCCAAGCTTTCTGATGATAATCAACTAGGTGGGATTCTGAGTATGGAGGAAGATATGAAGAAGCTGAATGAATTAGGATTTTTAAATGGTGAGAGTCTGGGTAGTATTGATGCTCACAGGGACCTGGGTCTGCTTGTATACAAATCACTGAAATCCAACATGTGGGTACAACAAATGAATTAGGAGGGCAAATGGTATGCTAACCTTCATCATGTGAAACAGTTGAATGCAACCTTGTTGAGATCACACCTGGAACATTTTGTACAGCTTTGCTCTCCTTATCTGAGAAAAAATGTACTGGCCATAGAAAGAGTGCAGGGAAAACTCAGTGTACATGAGGAGAGATTTGATAAATTAGATCATATTCTCTAAACTTTAGAAGAATGAGAGGAGGTCTAATCAAAACTAACAAAATTCTCTTAGGGCTCAACAGGCTGGATGCAGAGAGGATGTACTTTGACTGAGGAGTCTAGGGCCCAATCTCAGATTAAGGGGCAAACTGTTTAGGACTGGGATGAGGAGAAATTCCTTCAGAGGGTGGTGAACCTGTGGTATTCTCTAACCTGGAAGGCTGTGGAAGCTCGGTCATTAAATTCATGATAGATACTTGAATTACAAAGACATATGAATTTCTGATACTTTGAGAATCAAGGAATATGTGAATTGTACGCAAAAATATTGGTGAAGTAGGTCAGCCATGAATTTCATGAATAACAGTGCAGGCTCAAAGGGTCAAATGGCCTAATCTTGTTCCTAATAGTTATGCAGACCTTGTGGTGAAGATGATCTCGCCCTGCTATTGGCAGGGAGTTCTAGGATTTAGACCTAGCAACAGTGAAGGAATGCAACATATTTATGAATCAGAATGGTGTGCAACTTGATGGGTATTGGTAAGTGGTCACCCTTGTCCTTCTAGGCAGTTGAAAGCATGGGATCAGAACACATTGCTGGAGTAGCCTTTGCTTGTTCCAGTGTTGCATTATGTAGATGGTACACAGTGAAGCGATAGTAAGTCGGTAGTAGAGGGATCGGATATCTAGGGTGGTAGATGCGATGCCAGTCAAGTGTTTTGCTTTGACCTGGATGTTCTTGAAGTTCTTGAGTATTCTTGAAGCACTTCAGGCAATTGAACAGCATTTCAGCACACTCTTGGCCTGTGCCTTGTAGGTAGTCAAGAGACTCTGGGGAATAAGGAGCTGAATCATTTGCTGCAGAATAGCAAGCCCACTCTTCTGACCTACACATGTGGAAAATAATTTAACCGGTCCAATTAAATGTTTGGTTAAGCTGAGACATCATTGAACATAGATATAGAAAGCTTTCCAGCAAATTAATGAGTCAGGATAACTACTGCAAGTGGCACTTCACTGCCTACAGAATTATATTCAATTCATTGATAAGTGTGCAGTAATTTGACCCCCAGAGCACAATTTTGGAGATCATCTTTTTGCAAGGAAAGTGTGTGGCCTTTAATAATCACAAGACTGTGGCACTGAATTCAACTGATTAATAGAGCTCCTTAGCAAGCAACTTTAGTAAGGACTTGGAAAGTCATGCTGAACTAACATCACTATTTGAGTTCATAGTTTTACACACATTTTACATCAGGGACAAAAATCCTCTCAAGACAATGAACAATTGAACCCTTACTCATCAAGACTGGAAAAAAGTCAATGTGCCCTTTGAAAATTTTTGTTGGAACAATACAATCTCTCGACCTACACTCAGCAGTAAGTTAAGAGGTTTCCATCCAGTTAATAAATAACAGTTTGCAGAAACTTCTGTTGAGACAGTTTCTTTAATTTTCCTTCTTTTGCTTGCCTCCAAATATAGGGGAAACAGCTAACAAATATATTTAAGTCAATGCTATTCTGGGCATCATTGCCAAAGTTTCACCTTATTGAATTTACCCTCTACCCAGTTAAGGGTGGATATATTCATTATCTTAAAAAAGCAGTTCACGTTCTAAACTATTTTAATTTTTTGAGTTATAGATTTGCATTTTTATTAACAGCTAACTAAATTTGAATGCAGTTTTGGAATCCATTACCACCTCAAAATATTCTAATACTTTCTCAGCTGCCCCACCTCACCAACCTAAACAAATTCTCCTCTCTAAGTTTGACTGCAGCTGATAAATCACATCAAAGAGATGCATCACCCAAGCCAGCCTTCAAAGCTATTTGAAATATTTACAGCAATTCTTTAGTGAAATGCTTGAATTTTTTCCAAGCTACCCATGTTATGCAAATGACAATCTTAAAGCGAAAAGCCTTGAAAGTCAGATCACTGGTTCTCCTGATGAAGTCTTCAGTAAGCTAACTTTGCAGCAGTCTGGGATCTTTTGAGTTCATGCCGAGACAACCAAGGGATCATTTTTACAGTGATATTTGCCATAGTTTCAGATTTATTGACCATTGGTGAGACAAGAGGTGAGTCTGGTAGCTTGCTTGTGAGTTTCACTTGCAGGAGTTCGGGACTTGGAGCGAGAGTGGGAGAATTGAAAAAGAAGTGAGTCTCATTGCTTGCTTTTGAGTTTCACTTGCAGGAATTGAAGAGATACAGTAAATAAGCTAATTATCAGCAACTAATAAAAAGAAGTTAGGGTCAAGAGGAGTGACCATTTTGGAGCGGCCATCTTAAGAAGGGCTGCTGGTTTTTTAAGTGTGGACATTGGTGAATACCGGGCATCAATGAGGAGGGCAAGCAAAACACTTTAGAGTAGGTTCTTATTCTTCTTTTGTCTCTTTAACTTCCCTCAAAGCTTTTCAGTCATGGCAGGTGAGCTCAGACCTATGTCATGCTCCTCCTGTGCAATGTGGGAACTCAGGGAGGCTGCCAGTGTCCCTGATGACTACATGTGCAGAAAGTGTGTCCAGCTGCAGCTCCTGACAGACCACATGACGGCACTGGAGCTGCACACGGATTCACTTTGGAGCATCCGTGATGCTGAGAATGTTGTGAATAGCACATTTAGTGAGTTGGTCATACCACAGTTTAAGGGTCTAGTGAAAGATAGGGAATGGGTAACCAACAGGTAGAGCAGTAGCAGGACGTTAGTGCAGGAGTCCCCTGTGGTCATCTCCCTCCAAAACTAGATATATTGCTTTGGAAACTGTTGGGGGAGATGGTTCACCAGGGAAAGGCAGCAGTAGCCAGGATCATGGCACCGTGATTGGCTCTGCTGCACAGGAGAGCAGGAAGAAGAGTGGCAGAGCTATAGTGTTAGGGGATTCCATGGTAAGAGGAACAGATGGGAGTTTCTGTGACCGCAAACGGGACTCCTGGTTGGTGTGTTGCATCCCAGGTGCAAAGGTCAGGAATGTCTCAGAACAGTTGCAAGGCATGCTGGAAGGGAAGGGTGAACAGTTGTCGTGATGCATGTAGGTACCAACAATATAGGAAAAAAGAGGGATGAGGTCCTTCAAGCCGAATTTAAGGAGCTAGCAGATAGATTATAAAGTAGGACTTCAAAGGTAATAATCTCTGGATTACTACCTGTGCCACATGCTAGTCAGAGTAGGAAGAGCAGCATGGTTAGGATGAATATGTGGCTTCAGCAGTGGTGCAGGAGGGAGGGTTTCAGATTCCTGGGGCATTGGAACCGGTTCTGGGGGAGGTGGGACCAGTACAAACTGGACAGTCTACACCTGGGCAAGACTGGGATTGATGTCCTAGGGGAATTGTTTGCCAGTGCTGTTGGGGAGGGTTTAAACTAATATGGCAGGGGGATGGGAATCCATGCAGAAAGACAGAGGGAAGTAAAGCAAAGACAAGAGCAAAAGTTAGAAGAGAGAAAAGTAAGAATGGAGTACAGAAAAGTCAAATGCAAAGGACGCAAAGGTTACTAGATTCTAAAGGGACAATGAGTGTAAGGACACTTTACCTGAATGCCCATAGTATTCGAAACAAGGTCAGTGAACTTCTGGCACAAATCAGTACAAAGGGGTAGAACTTAGTGACCATTACAGAAACGTGGTTGTAGGGTGAAGATGAGTGGGAATTAAATATCCAAGGGTATCAGGTAACATGGAAAGATAGACAGGAAGGTAAGGGAGGTGGGGTAGCACTCCTAATTAAGAATGAGATCAGGATGATAGTGAGAGATGATATAAGATCTAAAGAGCAGAATGTTGAGTCCATCTAGGTGGAGATTAGAAACAGTAAAGGGAAAAAAAAATCACTGGAGGAAGTTGTCTATAGGCTACCGAATAATAACATTACAGTGGCACAGGCAATAAACCAAGAAATATTTGATGCATGTAAGAATGGAACGGCAGTTGTTATGGGGGACTTTAACTTGCACATAGATTGGGTGAATCAAGTTGGTTGAGGCAGTCATGAGGAGGACTTCAAAGAGCGCATCCGTGATAGCTTTCTTGAAAAGCATATTAGTGAACCTACAAGGGAAAATCCTGTCTTAGATCTGGTCCTGAGCAATGAGACAGGAAAATTAATGATCTTGTAGTTAGGGATCCTCTTGGAAAGAGTGACCATAGTATGACTGAATTTCTCATACAAATGGAGTGTGCAATAGTTCGATCTAAAGCCACTGTATTATGCCTAAACAAGGGAGACTACAGCGGGATGAGGGAGGAGTTGGCTGGCGTAGACTGGGAACACAGACTATATGGTGGGACAGTTGAGGAACAGTGGAAGACTTTCAAAGAGATTTTTCAGAGTGCTCAACAAAAGTATATTCCAGTTGAAAGCAAGGACAGTAAGAGTGGAGAGAGCCAGCCTTGGATCACCAAGGAAATAAAAGGCAACATCGGGTTAAATGCTCGTGCATTCAAAGTCGCTAAGAGTAGTGGGAAACTGGAAGAATGGGAAAACTTTAAAAAGCAACAAAGAACCACGAAACAAGCAATAAGGAAAGGGAAGATAGATTTTGAAAGTAAATTAGCACAAAATATAAAAACAGATAGTAAAAGATTTTATAATTATATAAAGCAGAGAAGGGTGGCTAAAGTGAATGTAGGTCCCTCGGAAGGTGAGAAGGGGGAATTAATATTGGGTGATGTGGAAACGGCCGAAGCCTTGAATGACAATTTTGTGTTGGTCTTCATGGTGGAGGACGTCTGACATGCCAAATAGAGATGTTATGGATGCGATCGGAGGTGAGGACCTCGATACAATCGCTGTCACTAAAGAGGTAGTGCTGAGCAAACTATGGGGCCTAAAGGGACAAGTCCCCTGGTCCCGATGGGATGCATACCAGGGTACTGAAAGAAATGGTGGAAGTTATAGTAGACACACTTGTGACAATGTACAAAAATTCTCTGGACTCCAGGCAGGTCCAGCGGATTAGAAAACAGTGAATGTCACACTACTGTTTAAAAAAGGATTCAGGCAAAAGGCAGGTAACTATAGGCCAGTGAGCTTAACGTCTGTAGTTGGCTTGAAGAAATAGTGAGACATCTGGATAGAAATGGTTCCATCAGGCAGACACAGCACGGACTCAGGATGGGCAGGTCCTGTTTGACAAACATATTGGAGTTCTTTGAGGATATAATGAGCAAAGTGGAGAGAGGGGAACAGTTGGATATTGTATACTTGGATTTCCAGAAGACGTTCAATAAGGTGCCGCATAAAAGACTTGTCTAAGAGAAGGATGCATGGAGTTGGGGATAATGTATTAGCAATGGAAGGCAGAGAGTTGGGATAAATGGGTGTTTCTCTGGCTGGCAATCAGTGCCGAGCAGGGTGCCGCAGGGGTCGGTGCTGGGCCCGTGACTGTTCACTATATACATTAACGTGGAAGAGGGGACCGAGTGTAACTTATTTAAGTTTGTTGATGACACTAAACTGAGTGGAAAAGCAAATTGTGCAGCAGATGCAGAGAGTCTGCAGAGAGATATAGATAGGTTAAGTGAGTGGGCAAGGGTCTGGCAGATGGAGTACAATGTTGGTAAATGCGAGGTCATCCACTTTGGAAGGAAAAATAAAAGATCAGATTATTATTTAAATGGTGAAAGGCTGCAGCATGCTGTTGTGCAGAGGGACTTGAGAGTGCTTGTGCATAAATCGCTATAAGTTGGTTTGTAGGTGCAACAGGTTATTAATAAGGCAAATGGAATGTTGGCTTTCATTGCCAGAGGGATTGAATTTAAGAGCAGGGAGGTGATGCTGCAACTGTACAGGGTACTGGTGAGGCTGTTCCTGGAGTACTGTGTGCATTTCTGGTCTCCTTACTTAAGGAAAGATAAACTGGCTTTGCAGAGGAGGTTCACCAGGTTGATTCCAGAGATGAGGGGGTTAGCCTAAGAGGAGAAATTGAATTGCTTGGGACTATACTCACTGGACTTCAGGAGGGGATCTTATAGAAACAAATAAAATTGTGAAAGGGATATATAAGATAGAATCAGGAAGGTTGTTTCCACTGGTTGGTGAGACTAGAACTAGGGGACATAGCTTCAAGATTCAATGGAATAGATTTAGGACAGAGATGAGGAGAAACTGCTTTTCCCAGAGAGTAGCAAATTTGTAGAATTCTCTGCCCAGGGAAGCGGTAGAGGCTACCTCATTAAATATATTTAAGACACAGTTAGATAGACTTTTGCATAGTAGGGGAATTAAGAGTTATGGGGAAAAGACAGGTAGGTGGATCTGAGTCCACAGCCAGATCAGACATGATCTCATTGCAGGCTCAATAGGCCAGATGGCCTACTCCTGCTTCTATTTCTTAAGTTCTTATTTCTTCTTAATGAGAATTTTATCATTGTCTTCCCAAGATCATTTCACACCACACTGGGGGTCAGCAAGTCAGCAAACAGCAATTATAATATCAGGTGGAAACCTTCTCCTTTACAGGTTTTGTGTGTTTGGTCTATCTCATCAGATACAGGATGTAGAAAACTTGAACTGACACTTCAAACAGTACTAAGGGTATGCTGCACTGTCAGAGGTAATGCCTTTCAAATTAGATATTAAAACAAGCTCTTTCAGTGGACAAAAGATCCCACAGCACTACGTGAAACAAGGGCAGGTGAGCTCTTTCCAATCTCCTTGCCATTACTTATCCCTCAGCCAAGTTCACTGAAACAGGTTATCTGGTGATGATCACATTGCTGTTTACATGAGCCTAGGTGTGATCATTTCCTGTATTAAAACTCAGTGACTATATTTCAAAAGTACTTCACCAGACTAAGTAGCTCTAGGAGTAACCTAAGATATAAAAGGTTCTATTTAACTGCTTCATTTTTCTTCATCAAAATCTGCAAATTCTCCCAGAAAATTCACACACATACCAGACATCGGCATTGCTGGCAGCTGTAAGTCCAGATATCACCACTGCGATAAACCAGATGTCCATTCTGATGCAAACACTGGCTGGTCACCCTGGTGTCACACTCTGAGCAGCAGAAGAGGTCCACGTTTGGATTGCGACAGTCACAAACTGTCCTCCTGCAGAAAATCTTGCCATCCTATTTGAAGGGGTGAGAAAACAACTATCATGTCGAGGAAATGTCCTTGGGTTCCAGTTGATTATAAAAGATAAATTTCAATTGATTCTTTTAATAAATTACATTTTCAGTAGACTAGAGTCACACTTAGACCCAGGCAAGTTACAATGCTGAATTAAAAATTAACTAAGGTCTCGACTGAGAGATCTCGATCATATATTTTATCCTGAGAATGCAATTATCTTCAGGAGAATGAGACTCAAGGGACTAGATTGAAATCAAAGACAAGATCAGCTTACAGTGACAATTCTATGATAGCATTAGCACATTTATCACCAAATTACATACTTCTCCTGGTCATCTATGGCAGTATTGGTCATTCTTTCATGTTTTCATTGAGTTCTCACTGAGGGGTCAGCAGTGGAAAGGATGAGCAGCTTCAAGTTCCTGGGCATCAACATCTCAGAGGATCTATCCTGGGCCCAACACATTGATGCAATCACGAAAAAAGCATGCCAGTGGCTCTAACTCATTAGGAGTTTGAGGAGATTTGGTATGTCTCCGAATGACTCTTGCAAATTTCTATAGATGTATGTGGAGAGCATTCGGACTGGTTGTATCACAGTCTGGTATCGAGGCTCCAATGCACAGGATCACAAAAGGCTGCAGAGGGTTGTAGACTCAGCCAGCTCCATCATGGGCACAACCCACCCCATCATCGAGGACATCTTCAAGAGGCGGTGCCTCAAGAAGTTGGCATCCATCACTAAGGACCTTCACCATCCAGGACATACTCTCTCCCCATTGCTACCATCAGGGAGGAGGTACTGAAGCCTTTCCTTTCTTTTGCTGTTTTTGTAAGTTATAATAAGTTTTATGTCTCTGCACTGTACTGCTGCCGCAAAACAACAAATTTCATGTCATACAAGTCAGTGATAATAAATCTGATTCGGATTTGGATTTTGCAGTGTGTGTAATTGGACATGTCACATGCCTCCACTAAATGATTAGATTGAGAGTAACTGCAGGTGAGACTAACTACTACAGAATACTGGTACTCGACTTCCACCCGGGAAGTCAAATGTACCAACCCTGTTAGGGGTGCTGTCTTTGAATGAAATGTCAGAGTGTCCACCCCTTCAGTTGGACATAAATGAAGGTGAGTTGTCCTAGCATTATGGCAAATGTCAGTAAGGCCTGTTGGACTTCTATAGGACCTGGGAGTAGAGCCCAACTGTACTTGAATTGCTCATCATTATACTTGCAAACTGAGGCTCTCTCCATGCATGTCCTTTATAGCAACAATTTCTGCTCACTCTGTTACAATGCAAATGCCAGGTTGATGAAATGGATGATGTTTCAATTATTTTTGCAGTTGGCTGTTTTCTTTGGTTATCCTTTATATCCTTTGTACTGATAACAGGTATTACCATTTCCCTTTTTGTTGATTGATAATCATATTGCTTTCTTAACATCCTATTTGCTTTCTGTCTATTCCTTGTGCACTTCTTGCTGTTTTGTTCGGTATTATGTCTGTATTTATGAGATATTTCTTTTTACGACTCATGTATCCTGGACATGTTCACTACTTGCACGATTTTCATTTCCACCAGGAAATTAAGAGGGAGAGAAAATCATGTCTGTTTGGAAAACCAAGTTTAAAAACTGTCAGCTGCTTTAATATGGAAGAGAAATAAATTGAGCCATTCTGTTTCTCTCAAAATTATGAGAGAAACCATCAAGCTTCATACCAGGCTGTGATGCAACCAGTCAGGATACTCTCCACCATACATCTATAGATATTTTTTAGAGTCTTTGATGACATACCAAATCTCCTCAAACTTCTAACGAAGTAGAGCCACTGGCATGCCTGCTTCATGGTTTCATGAATGTGTTGAGCCCAGGATAGATCCCCTGAAATGTTGACACCCAAGTAGTTGAGAGGAACCATTATGATATTTCCTTTATGGCTACGTTTAAAAATCCCAGGTAGAATGGGATTATCTTGATTTACATCTCGGTAAGAATTGGTGTAGTCCTTAGCTGGCAACTTCCAAAGAAGCATGGGTGGGAAAACTTATTAGATTAGCTGGCAACCTGACCTCGGAAGGGAGGTCTCTCTAAGCTCCTGTAACTGAAAATACTAAGAAATAGGTTTAAAATTCCAAAGAGATTCCCACTTCTGCTGCATGTTCTACTCTCTGATCCAAAGGTCTGGTTTGTAATTTGAACTGAACAGGAAATATAAGCTGATGTCTTATTCCTGCCACATTAATGTTTGCAAAATGATAGACCTATATTACATGTCTTCCACTTTAAACATGTAGAATCAGAATCAGATTTATTATCACTGACATATGACATGAAATTTGTTGTTTTGCTGTACACTGTGCAGTGCAAAGACATGAAAAATAAATAAATAGTGCAAAAAAAAGGAATAATGAGGTAATGTTCATGGATTCATGGACCATTCAGAGGGAAGAAGGTGTTTTTGAATCGTTGAGTTTGGGTCTTCAGGCTCCTGTACCCCCTCCCTGATGGTAGTAATGAGAAGAGGGCATGTCCCTGATAGTGAGGGTCCTCAATGATAGATGCCTCCTTCTTGAGGCATTGCCTCTTGAAGATGTCCTCGATGGTGGGGAGAGTTATGTCTGTGATGGAGCTGGCGGAGTCTACAACCCTGTGCAGCCTCTTGCGATCCTGTGTATTGGAGGCTCCATACCAGGCTGTGATGCAACCAGTCAGGATGTTCTCTGCCATACATCTATAGAAATTTTTCAAGAGCCTTTGGTGACATGCCAAATCTCCTCAAACTCCTAACGAAGTTGAGCCACTGGTGTGCCTTTTTCATGGTTGCATGAATGTGTTGAGCCTAGGATAGATCCCTTGAGATGCTGACGCCCAAGAATTTGAAGCTGCTCACCCTTTCCACCGCTGACCCCTCAATGAGTCAGAACTATTTTTCCACAATTTGCAAACCATAACTTAGTCATGTTATAAAATCATTCACCACATTATGGCACTATGCACCATGAGTTTGGGCCTTTCGCAAGTCAGAATAAAATTCATCTCACATGACACCCTCCTCAACCCACCCCGTTTCAACACTGCATGCACTCACCTGACAGGAACAGACAGAACATCGATCATTTCTTAAGGTCCAGACCTGTCCATTGCGCTTTAATTCTTCATCATGGGGACAGTCGCCTGTGCAATGTTCACCAAAAGGACATCGGCAGTCAAATCCTCCTTCCAGATTTACACAGACTGAGTCATTCCAGCAACTGTGCATTCCTGTGGCACATTCATCGATATCTGTGAAGAATCAAACATTCATATTGGCTGACTCAAAGCGACTTTCCTCCGTGTTGTGTGCATTCTGGATGTGTGAATGAGAACAAACCCCCAAGGTGTGCCAAGCGCACACTCAAAGCATTAATTTGTCCTCTGGCTTTGTTAATTAACACATTACGATCCACGAGTCAAGAAGAAATTGCAATCATTTGCTAATTTAATCAATTAATCTGAACTTTGGTATGTGCCAGCTGGAACAGGAAGGGCACACAACTTTACAAGTTTTATTTAATTCCTCAGGGTCTAAATAATTATCACATCCCATACATTGTTACATTGTTTCTTTAAGTACAATTTGAATGAATGCTGGTTCACCAAGTATGAGACTCTCACCTTAATGCAGAAGGACCGAGAGAAAGAAAGCTGTGGTACATTTAGGACATTCAAGGATATCTGAATAATCAATTTATCATTTCAGCCAGTCTTTTGAATTGATTTCCAGAGCCAAACTCACATTCAGTACTGCCACAGCTATGAGCAGAGCAATACTGAAATTACACGGGAGATAACATTCAGAAATTCATAGACCTTCTGGCTCTTGTTAATCAAGTATAAGTGGGAATGAAGACAGGTCGGGTTGCTTATATAAGCAGATAATTGGGCAGGGAAGTTATGATTCAACTGTGAAAAGATTGGGGCACTGGGAATGTGCTCAGGTGGAGTTTATCAAATGTCTGTGCAGAAATAAATATGAGTCATACTGGAGTGAAATTGCCGACTGCATCTTCCTTATTAACCTGGTCTTTTCTACACAAAAGGAACATAATGGTCATTGTCAGAAACAATAAACATGTCAATGAAAACTTCCCTGCCTTAGTTTCATTTTTAGCCAATCCCCCTGAAAACCATCTTCAGTTGATGCACAAGGTTGCACAGACTTCCTTAATGCTTTGGAAAGAAGTATGGTGATGTTTCAACCAAAGACCTCATCACTAGAGCTGGATGGAGTCATCATTAGTTTAACACGGCATTTCTTTATGGAATTGGGATCAAAAATACAAGCAGAACTTCTGGCAGTATGGGGTTCAGACAGCCCTCACACATTAAATCACAAGAGTGGCTGTTCTTTACACATAGCTATCAGAAATAAACCTAGCTGTGCTGAACTGCTTATGCAAAACCCTGCATCAGGAAGTGGAAGCAGCTTAGAGGCACTGAACAATAGCTCTTGCTGCCAGTGTGAAACCAGAATGACAGAAGCTTGAGAGTACACTGCAGGTCCCAACTCTCAGAATCTGCTTGCAGCTTATCCTAAGCTTTCTTCAGAGTGCCTGCGTTCTACTCTGTGCATTTTTACACTTTAATCCCATCCTTTGCTGCTAAAACAAAGATAGAATACTGCAGTTGTTGAAAATCTGAAATAAAGAAGAAAATTCTTGGAAACACTAAGTAGAACAGGCTGCTGTTCAAAGAGACAGAAAAGCAAGACTTAAATTCTTCAGGTACAACAGCAGCATTTTATACAGCAGAGGAGCAAGCTATATGGTCCTATCATTCAAAAGGATCAAAATCCAATCCTTTTACTGTCCACTCCCTTGAAATCTAAATATATACGTGTGTCAGCCATGAATACTTTAAAGGACTTGCCCTCCACAGCTCTCAGGGGTAGAGAAGTACAAAGATACACAACCGTTTTGAGTGAAGAAATTCCTCCCCAATTCAAACTTAAATGGAGTACCCCTTAACCTGAGATGATGTCCATAATTTCAGCTACCCCAGCAGTGTTCAATGAAATAACCTCTTGTTTATCATACTATACATCACTGATGTGGATGAGACAACTAAATGTCAAGTTTTCACATGACACAAAGCTGTGGGTGGGTGGAATGTGAGCTGTGAGGAAGATGCAAACAGGCTTCAATATGATTTGCACAAGTGGGCAAACGCATGGCAGATGCAGTTTAATGTTAATAAATGTGGGGTTATCCATTTTGGTTCCAGAAACAAGAAGCTATTATCTATACATTGATATGTTGTGAAAAGAGAAGGTGCAATGAGGTCTGGTGTGCATGTGGGGAAAAAGCATGTGGCACGCTGGCGTTCATCAGTCAGGACATTGAGTGTAGACATTGGGACGTTATGTTGCAGTTGACCATACTTGAGACCATACTTGGAATTCGAATTGGTTTATTATTGTTACTTGTACTGACGTGCAGTGAAAAACTTGTCTTGCACACCGTTCGTACAGATCAATTCATTACACAGTGCATTGAGGTGGTACATGGTAAAACAATACAGAATGCAGAATTAAGTGTCAGGGCTACAGAGAAAGTGCAGTGCAGGTAGACAATAAGGTTCAAGATCATAACAAGGTAGATTGCGAGGTCAAGAGTCCATCTTATCGTACTAGGGAACCACTCAATAGTCTTATAACAGCAGGATAGAAGCTGTCCTTGAGTGGTACATGCTTTCAGGCTTTTGTATCTTCTGCCTGATGGGAGAGGGGAGAAGAGAGAATGTCCTGGGTGGGTGGGGTCTTTGATTATGTTGGCTGCTTTTCCAAGGCAGTAGGATGTGTAGACAGAGTCCATGGAAGGGAGGTTGGTTTCCGTGATGTGCTGAGCTGTGTCCACAACTCTCTGCGGTTTCTTGCAGTCCTGGGCAGAGCAGTTGCCATACCAAGCCATGATGCATCCAGATAAGATGTTTTCTATGGCGCATCGATAAAAGTTGGTGAGTGTCAAGGGAGACATGCCAAATTTCTTTAGCCTCCTGTGGAATTAGAGGTGCTAGTGAGCTTTCTTCACCGTGGTGTCTACATGGTTAGACCAGGACAGGCTGTTGATGATGTTCACCCCTAGGAACTTGGAGCTCGCAACCCTCTCGACCTCAGTGCTGTTGACATAAACAGGAGCATGTGCACCACTCCCCTTCCTGAAGTCAATAACCAGCTCTTTTGTTTTGCTGACATCGAGGGAAAGGTTGTTGTCATGACACAATGTCACTAAGCTCTCTATCTCGTTCCTGTACTCGACTCATCAATAGTTGAGATATGGCCCACTACAGTGGTATCATCTGCAAACTTGCAGAATCTGGCCACATAGTCATGAGTGTATAGGGATTAGAGTAGGGGGCTGAGGACACAGCCTCTTGGGGCACCAGTGTTGAGAATAATCGTGCCGGAGATGTTGCTGCCTATCCTCACTGATTGCGGTCTGTTGGTCAGGAAGTCAAAGATCCAGTTGCAGAGGGAGGCTTTGAGTCCAAGTCAAGGAGTTTGGAGATGAGTTTGCTTGGAATTATAGAACTGAAGGCGGAGCTGTAGTCAATAGACAATAGTTTAACGGAGGTGCCTTTATTGTTCAGATTCTCCAGAGATGAGTGTAGGGTCAGGGAGATAGTATCCACTGCAGATCTGTTTCAATGGTAGGCAAATTGCAGTGGGTCAAGGTTTTCTGGGAGGCTGGAGTTAATGTGTGCCATGACCAGCATCTCAAAGCACTTCATGATGGTGGATGTCAGAGCCACCGGGTGGTAGTCATTAAGGCACATTACCTTGTTTTTCTTAGGTACTGGGATGACATCGATCTTCTTGAATCAGGTGGGAACCTCAGATTGAAGCAGGGAGAGGTTAAAATTTCTGCAAATACCCCCACCAGCTAATCAGCACAGGATCAGAGGACATGGCCAGGGACACCATCTGGGCCAGATGCTTTCCACGGGTTCATTCTCCGGAAGACTGATCTTACATCATCAACTGTGACCCTGGGTTCAGGTGCATTGGAGGCTGTCAGGGTGGGTGGTGACATACCAATCCCCTTCTGTTCAAAACATGCATGGAATGCATTAAGCTCATCGGGAATGGATGCGCTATTGTCAACGATGCTGCCTGACTCTTTTATAGTCCGTTACAGCGTGTATACCCTGCCACAACTGACAGGTGGTCTGGGACTTGATTTTGGACTGATATTGTCTCTTGGCATCACTGATAGCTTTATGGAGATCATACCTCGATTTCTTGTAAAGGTCAAGATCACCTGATTTGAATGCTGCAGTTCTCAACTTCAGTAGGGAGTGGATTTCCTGGTTCATCCATAGTTTCCGGTTTGGGAACACCCTGATTGTCCTCTTTGGTACACAGTCCTCAACACACTTGCTAATAAAAAGTCCTTGATGACAGACTCATCTAGGCTGGCAGCTGAGTCTTGGACCAGTCCACTAACTCAAACCAGTCGCATAGAAGCTCATCTATCTCCTCAGACCAGCACTGTATGTCTTTCTGTACTGGATCCTCCCGTTTCAGCTTCTGTTTGTACGCAGGGGAGGAGGAGCACAGCCTGGTGGTCTGACTTACCAGAATGAGGGCGGGGAGTGGCTCAGTAGGCATCTTTGATGGTTGTACAGCAATAACTTGGAGTATTGTGTACAGTTTTCTTCATCATTAAACTGGAAAGAGTACAGAGAAGATTTACGAGGATGCTGCTAGGACTTGAGGGCCGGAGTTATAAGGAAAAGTTGGGCAGGCTAGGATTTTATTCTTTGGAGCGTAGCAGATTGAGGGGTAACCTTACAGAGGTGTGTAAAATCATGAGGGGCATATATAGGTTGTATGCACATCGTCTTTTTTTCCAGGGAAGGGGAATTAAAAACTAGAGGGCATAGGTAAAAGATTTAAAAGGGACCTGAGGGGTAACTTCTCCATGCAGAGGGTGGTGCGTATATGGAATGAGCTGCCAGAGAAAAAGAGGTTGAGGCAGGTACAACAACAACATGCAAAAGACATTTGGATAAGTACATGGATAATGGGCCAGATGCTGGCAAATGGGACTAACTTGGTGGGCATCATGGTTGGCATGGATAAGTTGGGCCGAAGAGCCTGTTTCCATGCTGTATTACCCTAGGACTCTCTGAATGCAAACGTTCAGGTCCAGAAAATAAATAGGAAGGCAAATGATATGTCGGTCTTCACTGCAGGAGGATTAGGTGCAGGATCATGAATTTAGTTTCCTCGTCATTGAAACATAGCGTCAATTGTTCAGGGCATTGGTGTGGCCCCATCTGGAGTTGTATGTGAAGTTCTGGTATCCTTATCTGTGAGGAAGGATGTTCTTCTCATGGAGGAAGTGCAACAAATATTTACCAGACCGATTCCTGGAATGGCAGGACTGATGTATGAGGAGAGATTAAGTCGGTTTGGCCAATATTCAACGCAGTGTAGAAGAATGAGAGGTGATCTCTGAGAAACCGCTAAAATCCCAACACAAGTCAACAGATCAGGTATAGGAAGCATGTTCCCAGTGCCTCAGTTGACCAGTGCCAGTGGTCACAGCCTCAGGATATAGAGAATGCCTTTTAGAACCAAGATGAAGACAAATTTCTTCACCCAGGAGGTAATTAAACCTGTGGAATTCTCTACCACAACAGGGAGTGGAGCCAAATTTATTGAATATACGCAAGAAGGAGATAGATACATTTCTTAATGCCAGAGAATATAATGCTATATTTCTTAATGGATATGGGGAAAAAATGGGGACAGGGTACTGAAGTGGATGATCAGCCATTACCATGCAGAGTCGTAGAACAGCCCTGAATGACCCACTCCTACAACTATTTTCTTTGTTTCTATGTTAACCCCTTCATTCTTGGAATCAAAACACTTAAACATTAGTCCCTATTTTAACAAGGGAAGAAAACGAGTGGTGGTGGGGGTGTGTAGAGAGCCCAGTACACTCAAGTGCCAGGAGTTCTTGCTGAAGTTAATCACATTTAATAATGTGTGTTGCATAATTTACAATCTAGCTTCTTAATGACTTTGCAGGAAAGGATTAAAACACTCATCCAGCAGCTTGAAAGATAACCGAGCTAAATTTGTAAATTCAACTGATTATATTCTATACTGGGTGAAGTACAAGACAGTGAAGGATTTGTGCAAGCCAACATCAATCACTGGCCTAAGTAGAGGAGGTGAAAACCCCAGCCTGTTTCTCAATAACAGATTGTCTGCTTTCTCAGTATATAATTGTCACAATGAGAAAGCAGTTGTTTTTACACATTGTAGGAAAGATATACTCAGTCCTCATTATTCGGTGATTTCCATCCACAGATCTACATATTTATGAGATTGGTCCTGGGCCACATCTCATTTTTTTCCCAGAACAAATACAGGTATGTACATGTTGAAGAACCTGTCTGTATAACTATAGTGATCAGTTTCTGGACCACTTGTGTCAAGTGGCTCCCTGTTGTGCACTGATTGATTCGAGAGTGGTCTATAATTACACAGCTAAACCCAGCAATTTTAAAACCTAACACAGCTTGTAAATTCCAATGGAAGTAGTTTCTTAGATTATAATTTAAATGCTTAAAGGAACTAAATAATATTAAGACATTATTGTTTATTTGGGGGTTGCATTGGGTACAAAGGAGAAGGCCTTAGTGATGTCTGATTATCCACAGGAAGTCCATGCCCTTATCCCTGGTGGATAACAAAATTCAGTATAACACTGAAAGAAAAAGTGCTAAAGATTCATGTGAATAATATTAAGACTTGTAGTCATTATTCAGGGTCTAGGCAGTAGATAGTAAAGGCAGCAGAGTCAAGAATCAGAGGACATAGAACAGAGGTGATTGGCAGAACTAAACATGACAAGAAGAAGAACACTGTACACAGTGGGTGGTTAGAACCCAGAATGACACTGGGAGCATCAGTGGAGGAATTCAGAAGTGAACTGAATTAGTTCGAGAGAGGAAGAAAATTGCAGGACTATGGGCAGAGGTCGAGTCGTGGGATTCGCTGGTTGTTCTTGCATGGAGCCAGCACAGATTCAATGGGCCAAATGGTTTCCTTCCACACCATTACCTCTCTGTAATTCTGTGGATGAGTCTTCATCATGATGAAGAGACACTGGGAGGAAAAGAAGGTTACTTTCTCAAGAACGGAGAATGTCAAAACAGGATTGAATAGAGCAGTTGAAAATCAGCATTCACACAGTGGCCTTCATAGTCCTAGGTCAATTGATATGCTTTATAGCTAACAAAGGACATTTGACATGTCACCACTATTGTATGGTAATTGAGGAAGGTAAATGGTTTTGAGAGTATAAAACATAAATTCAGATTCCATTGACTGATAGATTAGGGATAGTCATAAAGAAGTAATAATGGCCTGAATTTTCCAGTAAGGCACCTGTTGCCTGCATTCAAACAGCCATGCTTCCCATTCCCCTGAAATCACCTGTTCTGGATCTGGAAGAGTGGCAAAGCCCTGAACGCTGGCTGGACATCAAACAATGAATGGAGTGGTGTGGAAGGGATCAGAACAAACATAGCCCATGAATCTTTTCAGGAAAACTTTGACAGATAGCACACCTCCAGTCCCAGCTACACCATCTGTCGAATATTACCAATTTAAATATTAGGAGTGAAAGAAACACTTAAAAAATTCAGAATATTATTGGAAATGTTTAACAATATGACGAAATACAAAATCAACTGACAAAAATTAAGAACACTTAAATAATAAAAATGTCAAACTAAACACAAATAATGTAAAATATGTAACATTTTTAATTCTTTTCTTAACTTATTCTTCCATTTCTTCCCTGTAATACAACAATCCCAAATAAAGTGAATCTTTTGCCGTTTAACCTGCCCTAGGTTCTGATGATAGGGTTCCTGGTCAGCCATTAGACACCACCGATAGGATATGGCCAGTCAACTTTAACCAGTGGTCTTGTGATATTCACGAAAGCAGAGTCATGAAAATTATCAGTGCTTATGCTGAGAAATACCAGCAAATTCTGTGCTATTTAAGAAACTAGTATAAATATTTCACAGATTCAGAGTGTCATGGACTCATACAGCGTGGAAATAGACCCTTCAGCCCACTGAGCCTGTGTCAACCATCTAGCACCCATTTATACTGATCCTAAACTAATCCCATTCTCCCTACGTTCTCATTAACTTCCCCTGGATTCTGTCACTCGCTTGCCCACAAAGGGCAACTTACAATGGTCAATTAACTTAATACTCCGCACACCTTCGGGATGTGGGAGGGAAATGGAGCCCCGGTGGAAAACCCACGGCCACAAGGAGAACTGTCACTGTTATTGGATGTTGGTCTTTGACATGCACAAATATGAAAAAGAACTTGGAATTATTAATGGATAAAAATCCCTTTAAATGCCTTTAAGAAAAGATGAAAACACACAAAGTCATGGAGTGGAAATCATAGAAAGTCATGGAGTGGAAGTCACAGCACAGAAACAGGCCCTTCAGCCCAATTCGTCCATGCCAACTAAGATGTCTGTCTGAGCTAGTCCTATTTGCCTGCATTTTGCCCATATCCCTCTGAATATTTTCTATTTATGTACCTGTCTAAATGTCTTTGAAACACTGTAAATGTACCTGCCTCTACAGCTTCCTATGGCAGCTCATTCCATACACTACCACACTCTGTGTCAAAAAATTTCCCTTCAGATCCCTTTTAAATCTTTCCCCTCTCACCTTCAATCTATGTCCAAGTTTTAGTCTCCCCTACCCTGGGAAACAGACTGTGACCATCCACCTTAGCTGTGCCCTTCATGATTTTATATACCTCTGTAAGGTCATCCCTCAGCCTTCTATGCTCCAGAGAAAAAAGTCCTAGCTTATCCAGCCTCTCCTTATAACTCAAGCTCTCCACTCCTGGTAACATCCCTGTGAATCTTTTCTGCACCCTCTCCAGCTTAATGACATCCTTCCAATAGCTGGGAGACTAGAACTGTGCACGATACTCAAAGTGTGGTCTCACCGATGTCTTGTATGGTTGCAACATGAACAAACATGTAAACTAGAGACACAAGACCCTGCAGATGTTGGAAGCTGGAGAAACACACAAAAAGCTGGAGGAACTCAATAGGTCAGGCAGCTTCTAGGGAGGAAAAAAAACCACACAAAAAGATGGATTTTCCTCCCATAAAAATACGTAAACCAACTTAATTACATCAAATATGAAGCTCCATTTATCTTCCCCACAGAGGGTTATTTCTCTGATGCAGGGTTTTGACCTGAAATGTCAACAATTCCTTTCCTCCCATAGATGCTGCTCAACCTGCTGAGTTCCTCCAGCAGATTTATTGTTGCTCCAGATTCCACCATATGCAATCTTGTGTCTCCGCCTATTTCCCTTACTTGATTTAATAGGACTGCTGTATTGCACCAGGTTAAACCCAGAACAGGCTCAGTCGATGGACTTGCCGCTGGGAAATCTGCAGAGGCTTTCTCTGCTCATTGGTGTGGAGGAGGGCAGCTGGGAGGCAGAAAACAGAAGATGCTATTGCATGCTCAAACCCATGCCAGTGTTAGACATGGGGACTCCTTCTGAGATATGCAGACACGTCCTGGCACAAGTGCCGGCATCAGGATGGAACAATTCTTTGCGATGTAAACTCAGACCCAGCAGTGGTGCCTGGCCTGTAGCACTCCATGTCCAGCCTGTTTCTAAACTGTTAAATAGTTATACTGGGATCAATTGCAGATGCTCCGGTTCTCTTCCAGCCACAGGTAAGGCTTTCCCTCCAGATCTGAGACTTTGCTATCAACCCTAATGCCTTCAAGTCCTCTTGCTTTAAAGTCTCCTTGTAGATTCAGCAGCACTTTCTTGTCAGCAGTTCTGTCCAGGTGGGGCTCTGTTTCCATTTCCCTTCCAGCATAGAACCCATTCCTCCTCTCCCCACTGTCCATTAATGCTCTTTTTTGGCACTTTGCATGACACAAGAAACACTGATCTTTGAACAAGTGTTTGGTCATAAAATCTCCATAAGTAAAAACAAACAAAATCCGTAAATACTCACACCGTTAGGCAGCATCTGGGGAAAGAGAAACGTTGCCTGATCTGATGACTATCCCCAGCCTCTTCCTTTTTTTAGGTTTCCAAAAGCAGTATTTTGCTTTTGCACAAAATCTCTTTAATTCGCACAGTGTAAAATTTTGAACACCTTGGCACGTACATTAGATTAGATGGGACTAGCGGAATAAAATTTTGGCACAGACTAGAAGGGCCGAATGGCCTGTTTTCTGTGCTGTAGTGTTCTATGGTTCTATAGATTTGCTATATAAATGAAAGCTTTGTCCATGCTGTTGTACAATACACTGTATACTAGCTGTGAGTCGTATGAGTGAACTTCTCAACTTTCATTTTGCAATTGTTTATTGTAACTCAGATAGAAGAACTGTGAAAATCACGGCAAGAGCATTGTACTTCTTTTACCAGGGATGTCGAAGGCTTTTCTACGAGAGTACCAGCACAAGGACCCTCCCAGGACCCCACCACTGAAAATTATCCCCAGCGCATCTTTCCACTGCTTTAAGCAGTATTGTGTAGGCTCCATAAAAGATTAAATGAGCATTGCTTAACACTCTCCACACAATCAGCTCTGCACAGCACCTTTAAAAAAAAGCCCTGGTTTTATGTCATAAAAAAGTTAAAGGATTCTGCCAGATATATATTTAGCCATGATTTGTGAGGCTGACAGTTTGCATTTTATTCTGTTTCACTCTTAGTGTATAACAGCAGGGAAATGACAAATAAATAACTTTCACTGAGATAACATTAAAAAATAATAAGAAATAGAAGGAATTGGCCTTGAACCTGCACTGGCATTCAAGAAGATCGTGGCTCACCGGTCTTCATCCACCCTCACTGCTTAATCTCATAACCTCAAATTCTCTTCTTGTCCAAAGATCTATGAACCTTAGCTTTTAACATACTCAGACACTGGGCATCCATGACCCTCTGAGGTAGAGCATTTCAAAACAATCATAACCCTCTGTGTAAAAAAAAAATTACAGTATCCAAGTCCTAAATGGCTGACCCTCGTAGTAGGATCATGTTCCTTAGCTCCTGGGAAACAGCATCTCGATATCTATGCCACCAATCCCTCTCAAAACTGTGCACATCTCAATGAAATGAGCTTTTAGTTTTCTTTTTCAGCTTAGATCAGAGAAAGTTGAGTGTTTTTTGAGAGTAGGGTTATCAAGATCAAAACAGCAACTAAAGAGAAACTGCTTGCTTCTATGGAAGCATGGACAATTGGATGTTTAGCAAAAGAAACAGAGGCAACATCCACACTGCATGGTTGAGTCCAAAGACAAGAGTTAGCAAGGCAGCAGGCAGGTCCAATAAGTCAAAGTCCCTTTAATAAACTTGCCAACTTTACCAAAATAGGAAAGAAGCTAAAAATAAACTGCTGGTGGAACTCAGCAGGTCGAGCAGCATCTGTGAGGGGAAAGGTATTGGTATTGGTTTATTATTGTCAATTGTACTGAGGTACAGTGAAAAACTTGTCTTGCATTCGGTTGGTACAGATCAATTCATCACACAGTGCATTGAGGTAGTACAGGGTAAAAACAATAACAGAATACAGAGTAAAGTGTCACAGCTACAGGGAAGTGCATTGGAGGTAGACAATAAGGTGCAAGGTCATAACAAAGTAGATTGTGAGGTCAAGAGTCCATCTTATTGGATAAGGGAAACATTCAATAGTCTCATCACAGTGGGATAGAAGCTGTCCTTCAGCCTGGTGGTATGTGCCCTCAGGCTCCTGTATCTTCTGCCTGATGGGAGAGGAGAGAAGAGACAATGACCCAGGTGGGTGGGGTCTTTGATTATGCTGGCTGCTTCACCAAGGCAGCGAGAGGTATAGACAGAGTCCATGGAGGGGAGGCTGGTTTCTGTGATGCGCTGGGCAGTGTCCACAACTCTCTGCAGTTTCTTGCGGTCCCGGGCAGAGCAGTTGCCATACCAAACTGTGATGCACCCAGATAGGATGCTTTCTACGGTGCACCAATTAAAGTTGGTGAGCGTCAAAGAGGACATGCCAAATTTCTTTAGCCTCCTGAGGAAGTAGAGGCACTGGTGAACTTTCTTGGCCGTGGCATCTACGTGGTTGGACCAGGACAGGCTATTGGTGAAGTTCACTCCTAGGAACTTGAAGCTCTCAACCCTCTCGACCTCAGCACCATTGATGTAGAAAGGAATTGTCAATGTTTCAGGACAAGACCCTGCATCAGGGAAGGAGCTCCCTGAGTATCCTTTGTTTCGTTGCAGCAATGACCAGGGCTGGGTGTCGTGTGTGTCTTATTCTATCAAACATGAGTTTAATTCAGAACTGTTGCATGGGAGATCTTAAGCTGCATTTTACCACAGCTTGTGCTATCATTTTTTTGGAATATGGAAAGACCTTCCTGTTCATATGCAAAGATCCTGCACAGAATCACACATGGGAGCTAATAAGCAAATTTTGCAGTAAAAGTCTTACACATGATGATAAAAGTAATGTCAGCATGACCTTGCTGTCACTCCTCCAAAGACAGGAGTTTGTAGTTCTGAAATTATGTTTGTGCTACATATAGGAGTGCTATTATTACCGTTCAATAAAACTTCTATTGTTCGAAATGTGAACAGGTCCTAGTTATTTTGGAGCTGTCACCTTTAAGGTTGTTTAGATTAGATTTTAATGGAATTTTGAGATTCATCCAATGCAGACTAACAAAATGCAATGCTATAGCTTTAAATGTGTCATGGGTAAACAATGTACTTTTGCCCTGAAGAAATGCTTGAAATGGAGGCTCCTGTGCTCGTGTTCTTCTTTTGATTAGGTGTCTGCATTTGACAGCATTTCAACAGCAATATATAATAAGATAGACATTTCAAAATAATTTTTTTTGCAATTCCAGAAAACATGGGCCACTCCAGAAAACATGTTCCAAATTGCAACACTGTGATGTGACTTTAAGTCTGTTGTTTCAATTCATCTGGGTTTAACTATCCATTAAATTCGGTTGATGTAGTCTGCACAGAATCTCATTGGCATTCACAGCTAAAATTTCTTCGCTCAGTATCCACCTTTCAATATATCTCTGGAGAGATCCAAGTAAAAATTAGTTTACTCCCTGTACCAATTCAATGAGCATTATTTGGAAAGAGCAAAATGATCAAACGCCATTTTACCTGAGCAGAATGAAGAGGATTCTTTTTATTCATACAAGGGATAAATATGTCACTGGGAAGGTCAGTGTTTATTGCCCCTCCTTAAACCCCTTGATGGTTTCCTTGGCCACCTCAGGGAGCAATTATGTCAACCGCATTGCTTTGGCTTTGGGCCTGGAATTGCACATAGGTCAGACCAAAAAAGGATGACAGATTTCCTTTCCTGGGCTTTATGACTAGATAGCTTCAGTGTTATCATTACTGATGATTTCAATTCCTGTTTACTTAATTAACTTAATTTAAATTACCTACTTGCCAATGACTCATGACTCTGGATCATAGGTCCAGACCTCTAGCTGCTGGTCAAGTAATTTAACCACTATTCTACCCATTCAAACTCTGAATCCTTATGTTGATTCTTCTTTATTGTGCCTTTATTGAAGTGCGTTTGAGTTGTTTGTTCAACATTTGTAGAAAGGTGTGTGTAAGTGCATCTGTGAGAGAGAGGGGGAGGGAATGATTACAGGTGATACAACCACACCATTCAGGTCCAGGCAGATTTAACCATGTCACTTAGATGTACAAGATTGCTCTAAATCAAGGGTGTCCAGATACATCTATTAGTGGGCAAGGTTAATTTAGCCAGGATGAAAGACCCAGGAGGAATGAGTGGCATCTCAGCGTTTGGAGATTTATCACTTTGTCATCTCGTCCTCCCAGAGGAAGTTGAGACAACCTATTCATCCTTGTCAGCTTGTAAAGACATTTCATTTTTAGAAGCACTGATAACTAAAAAATACTATTTAAGCTGTCCAGTAGGATAAATCTTTAACACCATTAACTCGTTACCTATTGAGTTATTGCCAAATTCACCTCACCATATCACTCTCAGACATTGACCTGAACTGTATATTCATAATCACAAACAGTTAATGCTGATTCTCTGTGACAGAACTAAACTGTTTTTGTAATAGGTTATGACTTTGGCTGATGAAAATACATTTCTTAAGATATCCAAGCTGAATATTTAGGTGCTTTTAATTCATCTCCAAAATTAATTAGAAATTAGATGGTTCTTGACTTTCTTGTCTTAAGTCTTTGGTAATTGACAAGAAAACTCTAATCCACTCACTCAGTAATTTGTGCTCAGCAATAAGCTCATATCTCTCTACTCCTTTCCTATCCAAGTACCCACCCAAATGCCTTTTAAGCACCATAATTGTATCTGTCTCTACCATGTCCTATGGCAGCTTGCTCCACATAACCACAACCATCTGTGTGAAAATCTTGCACCTCAGATCTTTCTTAAATTTCTCTCGTCTCACCTTAAACCTATGCCCTCTTGTTTTAGACCACCCCACCTTATGAAAAAGACTATCTGCACTTTGTAGGCCCCTCATAATTTTATAAACTCAATACAGTCACTCCTCAGCATCCAATGTTCCAGTGAGAATAAACCCAGCCTATCCACGCCAGGCAACATTCCAGTGAGAATAAACCCACGCCAGGCAACATCCTGGTGAATCTCTTCTGCACTCACCCTAATGCTACGTCATGGTTCCTGAAGTGTGACGATCAGAACTATACACAATACTCAAGTGTGTCCTGACCAATAAGAGCACAACATCGCAGCTCTTATACTCAATGCCTCAGCCTATGTAAGCAAGCATGCTGAATGCTTCTTCACCACCCTATCCACCTGTGTCACCATTTTCATGGAGCCATAAACTTTCACCCAAGGCCCCACTGTACATCAATAATCCAAGGTCCTACCATTTACCCTATGTCTTGTTAGCATTTGACATCCAAAATGCATTACTTCACACTTGTCTGGATTAAATTCCATCTGCCACCTCTCTGGCCAACTGATCTATGTCACTCTGTATGCTTTCATGACCTTCTTCGCTATCTATTACTCCATCAATTTTTGTGTTGCTAGCAGACTTATTGATCAGTCCATCTGAATTGTCATCCATGATCAGAGAATTTGCTCACATTACATGTGTACTGTCTGAAAAAAGCAACTGGCAATGAGCTATCATTGTGGAAAATTAGTAAACTACATCCTGTCCACATAAAAAGGATGAATCCAGGATAGTTAATGATCACTTTGTCACCCTATTCTCAATCATTAACAAAGTGACAGAAGATACTGTCAACAAAGGCAATCAAGTGACATGTTGATGTCCCATTTACATTTCATCAGGACCACTCAGTTCCAGACCTCATAATAATGTTGGTCCAGAATATAGAGAAAAGAGTTGAATTCTGGAGACTAGTGACTGCCCTTATAGTCAAGGCAGCAGTTAGTTGAGCAAGAATTCCTCAGAACAGTGTCCTCGTTCAGATCATCAATGACCTTTCTTCCATCATAATCTCAATCGTGAAGGTGTTCTTGATGATCATTAACATTTAATTCCTTCATCAAATAACAAAGCAATCCCTTCTTGTATGCAGAAAGAACTGGGCAACTTGGACTGATAGGTATGAAGTAACATTCCCAACAGGCAAGTACTTAGCAATGACAATGTCTGATAAATCTCCTTGACATTCAATGGCACTCTTTTGCTGTCCTCTACCCTCAAAATTCAAAGATTACAACTGACCTGAAACATAACTGGGCTAACCACATAGTCAAAATCGAGTTTATTGTCATATGCACAAGTACATGTACACACAGGTGCAATGAAAAACTTACTTGCAGCAACATCACAGGCACGTAGCATCATATAAGCAGCATTCACAAGAAAACCATAAACATAAATGATTCAGAATTTTTAAAAGAGAGCACACAATTGGAACAAAGGAAAACAAAGTCCATTTTTAGTGCAAAGTGATCAAAGTTGTCATAATGTTGCTAAACTGTAGTGAGTAGGGTTGTGCCAGTTGGTTCAAGAACAAAATGGTTGAAGAGAAGTAGTTGTTCTTGAACGTGGTGGTGTGGGACTTCAGGCTTCTGTACCTCCTGCCCGATGGTAGCTGCGAGAAGATGGTGTGGCCTGGATAGTGGGGATCTTTGATGATAGACGTTGCCTTCTTGAGGCAGTTCCTCCTGAAGAGACTACCAATGGTGGGGAGGGATGTGCCATGATGTATTGGGCAGAGTCCACTACTCTCTGTGGCTTCTTACGTTCCTGCGCATTCCAATTGCCATACCAGACCATGATGCAGCCAGTCAGGATACTTTCAATAGTACATCTGTAGAAGTTTGTTAGAGTGTTTGCTGACAAGCTGAACCTCCTTAAGCTCCTAGGGAAGTAAAGATGCTGGCGCGTTTTCCTTATGATTGCATCTATGTGCTGGGCCTAGGACAGGTCATCCGATATGCTAACAACCAGAAATTTAGAACTGCTGACAATCCCCCTAATGTAGAATGGTGCATGTTCACCCTCCTTCCCCTTCCTGAAGTCAACAATCAGCTCTTTAGTTTTGCTGACATTGAGCGAGATGTTTTTGCAGCACCACTCAACCAGGTAAGTAACAACATAAATACTTCAGTTACAACAGCAGGTCAGGTACAAGGCACATCAGGATTGCTATGGAGTACTCTGCACTTGCCTGGATGAGTGCTGCACTAACAAAGAGTTAAATAAACCAGGAACAAGGAACCCAATAGACTGACACCCAATCCTCCCCATTATTATTCACTCCCTCCTCTACAAGGTTACATGTCTGCACAAAGTGCATTGCAACAACTCACCAGGCTTCTTCAACAGCACTGCTTAAACCAGATCCTCTATTCAACTTAGAAGAACAAAGGCAACATGCAATTTCTTCTCCAAGTTATACATCATCATAATGGGAAGGTACACCATGTCTTCAACTAAATCCTGGAACTCCCTCCCCATCAACACTGCTGGCGTACCTTCACCATATTGACTATGCCAGTTCAGAAAGGCAGCTTGCCAACACCACTTCAAAGGCATTTGGGGATGGGAAATAAATCTTGACCTGCCAGAAATGTCCACATACTGTAAATGAATAAAAATAAATTGCAAGCTAAATTAACTCCTAGGTTTCTAGTTTATCACAATTTATATGTACCAAAAGCACTGCCTGAGCCAGTTCCAAACAAAGTTATTTTCAATATAACCTTGTCACCGTTGAAAGACTCTTCATTGTATTTGCTATTTACTTACATTTGGGATATTGGCCTTTACACAACACTTGAGTACGCTATCACTCATGGGTTATAAAGACTTGTGCATGCAAACACCTTGTCACCTTTGCTCACAGCTTATGTCCTCTATTTATTATCACTTTCACTTGTATTGATTTGTGTATTTCTTTCTATGTCAATGAAGACAGACAAGCGATATGTGAAAAGGTGAGGATTTACTGAACGGAAAGTCAATCTACTGGCAGCACACAAAGGCTATGCCCTGCTTGGCTCTTCTTTAAGTCATCCTGAAGCTTGCTGAATGAATTAAGCCACAAGGCAGTCTTCTTGCACTAGTTGTGGTAAAATTGGTCTAGTTTGATCTACGTACCACAGAAACAATACCTTATTCGAGTTTGTTTCCTCCCACACACAAACATGTAAAATAAAAAGAAACTTAAACAGAATAAACTATACCAGGTACCATGCCTATTTGCATAAGAGTCTTTGGTTGTGGATCTCACCTTGGAAACAGGGTACATCAACACGAGTTAAGCAACACAATTTGAGCTCCAAATTCAGGTGACAAACAACCTTTCCTCTGTAAGATTGTTTTCAATTTACTGAATCCAAATTGGTACATACTCCCAAGACAACAAAAGTTGGCCTTGAAAACTACATATTCAGCCAAACTGTGACAATAATTCTACTCATCAACAATTTGTCATTTTCACCATCCGAGCAACATTTGCTCTGCTCACCGAAAAGTCACAGAGCCAGACTTTAAGTATAACGGGTTGGTCCAAGTGTTCACCGTTACTAATGTGCACATCGGACAGTAACATCTGTTTATTTCACACGCACAGTTAAACCTGTAGCCATGATGCTGCTACCTGATATGCTTGCCTTTTTCCATAAGCAACCTGATAATGGTTTCCCAACAAAAGACTCAGCAATACAATTCATGGAAATGGTCTGAAATTGCTGCATTTCACTGATACACACAAGGTAACAAGTCTGTGGAGGTGCTGAAATGGATATGGTTCTTAATGCTTCTTGCTTTTGTCTCTACAAGAGGAGTTTGAAATATTGGATGAGATGGGCAGGGCAAATACTGAAGAGTTTAGCATCTTTGAGATTGATAAATGGATAAGCCTTGATAAAATTCAAGCCAGCTTTTAAGAGAAACAGGAGATGGTAAAGCAGAAACACTGACCATCATTTTCCTTCTCTCTTTGCTGCTGGCACTGTGTGAGAAGGAAGGGTGATTGCTGATATGGTACCACTGTTTAAAAAGGAGAAAGAGATAAATGAAGTAATTCAAATACAAATCAGCCTAACCTTATTGGTAGGTACATACATAAAACATTTCTACAAATAATAATTGTCAGTTAGAAAGGCAAAAATTAATCAAAGAAAGTCAACAGAGATTTATCAAGGAAAAGCTGACTGATTTGACAAAATAATCTTTAAGCAGGTGACAAGGGAGGCAATAACTGTAACGTGTAATTTAAATGGCCTTTCACCTGAAAGACGCACTGAAAAAGCAAAAACCCTTGGGATTCAAGGAGAAGTGGTATATGAGATCCATGTTCCCTCATGAGCAGAAAGCAAAGAGTAAGGACAGACATGTTTTTTTGTTATTGGAAGGCAGCTTGCAGTGGGGTTCTGCAATACTCAACCCAAGTCTGTTGTTTTGAATGCACCTATAATTTAGGTTTACGTGTGAAGAAGTTTGCAGAGTATATAATGGAGAAAAGTGCTGTAGACACTGTCCCCTATCCTATCCTCTGCCTGCATTACTCCTACCCCTCCCCCCACCGTTTTATTCTGGCTTCTGCCCTCTTCCTTTCCAGTCTTGATGAAGGGTCTCAACCCGAAATATCGACTGTTTATTTCCCTCCATAGATGCTACCTGACCTGCTGAGTTCCTCCAGCACTTTTTGTGTATTGCTCCAGATTCCACCACCTGAAGAATTTCTTGTGTCTCTGCTGTAGACACTGGACTGATTAAGTCAGCAGAAAAGTAGCAAAAGAGATTCATTGCAGGTAAATGTTAGGTTATGCATTTATGGAGGAAACTAGTGGCAAAATAGTAGTCTTCTGAGAAATGTAGAGAAACAGAGAGTCCCAGGATTACATGTTCAGAGTTCCTCTCAAAGTAGCAAAGCAAGCAGCTAAGATATCTTATAGTGGTTAGTATCCCCGCCTGTCACGTGGGAGACCGGGGTTCAATTCCCCGACGGGGAGATGGTTTTTCACAGGACGGCACAGTGCTGTAGTGGTTAGCGTAACGCTATTATAGCACCAGCGACCCAGGTTCAATTCCCCCTGCTGTTTGTAAGGAGTTTGTACGTTCTCCCCATGCATCTGCGTGGGTTTCCTCCGGGTGCTCCGGTTTTCTCCCACACTCCAAAGACGTACAGGTTAGGAGTTGTGGGCATGCTATGTTGGCGCCGGAAGAGTGGCGACACTTGCGGGTTGTCCCCAGCACATTCTCGGTGCAAAAAATGATGCATTTCACTGTGTTTCGATGTACATGTGACTAATAAATAAATATCTTAAAAGAAATAAAAGCAACAAGGCTAATATGCTGCTGTACTAGGTTGTAATAGGACTATAGCAACTAGAGAGGAGATCTGCAAAGGTATTACTGGGACTGAAGAATTTTATCCAAGGGAAAACAATGGAAAGGCCAAGCAGTTTTCTTTAGCAGAAAGGAGGTTAATGGAGGTGTAACTGAGGTCCATAAAATTTTGAAAGGCTTAGATTAAGAAGGTTTGAAGAACCTTTTCTTTCAGTACAGAGTTCAATAACTGGTGAAAACAGATTTAAAGTAATTACTAGCTGGATTAGAGAAATGTTTCCATCCTGTGGCAGGTAGGGGATTGGAACTCACTACTTGGATGATTGGCAGAAAGTCTCATCACATTTCAGAAGTATCTGGATATTCACATTCTGTGTCAAAACATACAAAGGTGCAGATCAATCACTGGGAAGTGGACTATGCCATTCATAATTTTCTTGGCTGGCTTGGCTCACGTTGGGCTGAATGGCCTTCCTTTGCCATCAATTTCAATGATTATATGATTAACACCAGAAAAACAAGGCACTAGTAAGTGCCCTGCTAAGGGCATTGAAGCTCAACTACTGCCAAATGACCTTCCTGGCACCGCAAACTGAACTTACAGAAGTACAGAGCTTCGTTCCTTTAAAACTTTCAACAATTATTAAAATTAAAAGATGAAAAGTATACAAATAAAAACATTATTTTAAACATTTTCTTTCTGTCATTTCTACCTTTCTTTCAATCTCTTCTTTCTTTTCCTGCTTTTATTCACTGCAGGTGTGATCTCACCAAGGTCCAATATAATTGCAGCAATCTTCTTTCCTATTATTTACCAATTCCTTCACAGTTAAGGTTAATGTTATTTGATGTCCTTGTTTCTTGTTCCAACTGCTTGCAAACCTTCTGCAATTTTTCTCTGAATTCCAATATTTATTAGTCTTTCAGCTTTTATTCAGTAATATGCTTTTACATTTTTGCTGTAAAGTGGAAAATTCACATGTCCATCCATTATGCTCCTTTTGTTGATTTTTTACATAATACTTAACCAGTCTACATCCTTCATAGAGTATTTAAATCCTCACAGCCTATTTTCATAAAACACTACAGTACAGTACAGGCCCTTCAGCCCACAATGTTGTGCTGACATTTTATCCTGCTCTAAGGTCTATCTAACCCAACCCTCCCACATAGCTCCCCATTTTTCTATCATTCATGTGTCTAAGAGTCTCTTAAATGTCCCACCTAGCTTTGTTTTACCTTTAAAGTTAGATGCACTATACTTGGTCCCTTCATTTTAGTTACTGATTTAGATTTCAAATAGAAATTGTCCTTACAGCACCTCACTAGTTATACTCTACAATCCAAAATCTGACCCATTCATTTCAAGACTGTTTTTGTTCCTTAATTCAGTGGTTTTCAACCTTTTTCATGCTGTGGTCCCCCAGAACATGTCCTTGTTAGATGGTGGACCCCCCAAAATCAAACAATCGATAATTCATGCATACAACACTTAAATTACTGAACATAGGCCCTATTGAAATAGTGACTACTTCAATCTCCAATAATTACCAGCGGTATCTTTCAGTGTTCAGTTCAATGTGAAGGTTGTGCCTGTTTCACACTGCAGAGTCTGTCCAAACGTGGTGGTATGTGCGACAAACATACGCGTATGTCATCCTCAATATTCAGTCTTGATCTGTATTTGGTTTTCATGGCAGTGACTGCAGAAAATGCTATTTCGCACAAGTAAGTTGTCGCAAATGGTAACAGAACATTGACGGCTTTGCCGGACAGCAGTGGATACTCCTGGGAACATGCTATCCAGAATGACAACAGTGACATTCGGTTGAACTGCAAGCGCAAAGTCCTGTCAGATGACAGTTCAGCCAATGCTTCTTGTTCACGTCCAGTTAAATCAGTAAGCATGCATTCAAACGGATTTCGAATCCAATCAAACATGCTCGTGTCATCGTCACCGAAATACTCATGGAAATAACGTGACAGCTGTCGAATATAGTTCAAAACGGTGCTTGCAATGGCCTCTGTCTTAGTCTCGTTCACTGTCAGAAAGTCAGCCAGCAATGGAAACATATCATAGATGCCTTGCTCACATCTTCCCTTCCAGATACGAAGTTTTTTTCTGGAAGGCATTGATTTTGTCATGCGTTTTCAGAACATTTGAGCCAGGTCCTTGCAATGATAGATTTAAGCTGTTGAAAATATCTGCAAGATAAGCTAATCTGGCAACCCACGTCTCATCTGTCAAGAACTGTGCCAATGATCAGTTATGCTCATTTAGAAAAACGCAATTCATATACACGCTGCACAACGCAATTCATATACACGCTGCACAACACGGCCTCGTGACAGCCATCTGACTTCTGTACGTAGCAACAAATGCTAATGCTCGGCTTCCATTTCACAGCATATGTTTTCAAACAAATGATGATTGAGAGGCCTGGCTTTGATAAAGTTAACAACTTTAATGCACGTGGTAAACACATCCACAAGATTTTTATCCATATCCTTTGCAGCCAAAGCCTCACAGTGAATCATGCAGTGGGTTGCTGCTACATGTGGAGCTACTTCTTTCACTTGTGTGACTAGACCTGACTTCCGTACCATCATTGCGGCAGCACCATCTGTGCGTACTCCAATACACTGTGTCTATGCCAAGCCGATTATACAAAAAAAAGTGTCAAGCACACAGAAAAGTTCTTCACCAGTTGTATGCCCTGGGAGCACCTTGCAAAACAAAAAGTCTTCCAAAGCCTCTCCTTCCCAGCAATATCGAACATAAACCAACAACTGCACAGCACTGGCAACATCAGTACTTTCATCGAGCTGAATCACAAATCTGACTTGCTGAAGAGGTGCTATCAGCTGGCTCTGTATATCTTCTGCCATATCACCAATTCTTCTGCTTACTGTGTTATCAGACAGTGGAATAGCTTTCAGTTTTTGACTGGATTCTTTTCCCAGTACAACTTCTCACATATCTACTGCTGCAGGCAGTATAAGCTCTTCTCCAATTGTGTGAGGTTTTCTGGAACATGCTATTCGTAATGCTACCAAATATGATGCGTGAAGAGCCTTCTCATTTACAGTGGCGCAGGCTGTCATCAGAAAGAGCCTTTCTGCTTGAGGTACAGCTCCTTTTGCCACTCAAAATATTCCTTCGACTTACTGGCAATATCTGGATGCACTGTTGTTAAATGGCGTTTCAATTTCGCTGGTTTCATTGCATCATTGGACAGTGTTTGCAAACACACAACACAGAGAGATTGGTCCGCATTTGACCCCACTGCGGTGAAGCCATATGAAATGTATTCTGGATCGTACTTGCGTTGTTTTCTCTTTCGGTCACCCTTATCCCCTTCGTCATCAGAATCTTCCGGTTTCTGGTCAGCTTTTCTCTTCAGAAATTTCTCCATACTCAGCAATACACGCTGGACAGTTTAATTACTATTACTGATAAACAAAATGATCAAAACTAATCTAAAATTTACACGCTTGCGCACTTTTCATTTAACAGTGACGTCACTGTGGCGCAAATGCACGGTAAGTAAGCAATATTATTAAGGCACACCAACAACGTCACTCAGTCTCTCTTAACACTACAGTGCACAACAGAAAAGTAGTGAGTAGTGAACACCACTGACTACACAAATATTAAGCGGCAGCTTACCAGAAGGGAACACCGTCTGAGTCTCTAAAATTGTCGCCTATATCAGATAGAATAGATATGGCCGGTTTTCTGAATAGTGGAAAACTGGAGCAAGCAAGTAAGCTACGTCTTTATAACAGTTCGCTTTTCCATTTTTTTCTTGGCTCGCTCGCGGACCCCCAGGGGTCCGTGGACCACAGGTTGAAAACCTCTGCCTTAATTAATCCACAATCAAGGCCCTGAATGCCATGAAGCCTAATCTGGTGTGATAAGCTAGTTGTGTACAAGGGAGGGGATATGATCAGCGCACTTCCCACCCTGCTCAACAACCATCCTGAAATAACATGTAGTTATGGATGCTCACACATAACATTAAGGGCACACAGGGGTCTGTCCCTTGTAAAGCTGGCAAATTCTGACACAATTCCCTGATTGTGCAGCATCTTATCAAATTCCTCCTAAAAATCCGTATGTTACAACTACATCCACAGCCTTCCCATCATTCTCATTGTCAGTTGTTTTCCATTATTTGGCTTCTTATCTGCTGGTTACAAAAAGTTCCAATACACTTTTCAAAAATGATTTGCCTTTAATAAAGTGATGCTCAGATTATTTAGTTATATTGGGAATTTTCCAGAAGCCTTGTCAGCATATTCTGAACAGATTCAAGGATTCCACTAATAAATTCACTACTTTTTTCCCTTGTTCTTGAAGAGCTGGGTTAGATTGCACCCAAAATGTGTCATTTCATTCAAGCATGTATCAACTTTTGATTGCCAGGAGATGCACAAAGATTTCAACTCCAGTAGACTAGAGCAGGTTGTTTTCAGAGAACCCAAAGATCCAAGTGCTAAGATTTCCAATTTACACAAGGCAAGGTAACTAGTTACAGTCTGGACTAAACGTAGAGGGGAACTTAATCAACAAACTGGGCAGAGCTCAAGTGTCTATGAATAAGGGAAGATGATTCCACATATTGTAGCTAATGAAAAGGCAGATTGCAAGCACCTCCATCATAATTCTAGTCTCCTGATAAAATGGTCAGTGATTTGGGATCCATGCTGCTTGGGAGATCTCATACTCCCAGTTACTGAAATACAGCTTCAGAGCCTTAGGGCCTATCCTTTTAGAACACCAGTCTTTTGTGGATTGCTACTGCGGATGCTCTTGGATGACTTCCATTCGATTGCCCAACTGAAACTAATAACAATGATTAACTGCAAAAAATCAGTCAGGGTTGAGATTTTTGAAGCTGGATCTGATTTTAATTTTCATGAAGAACATTCAGGAATTTATAGACAGCAACACAGTGAAAATCACAAATGAACTGCAATACCCTGTGCATAGTTTAAGTATTTGATACTTAATGTGATGGAACTGATGGATAGAATTAAGAAAATGTTGCTGCAGGTTTGATCTAGTGAATGATGATGTAGTATTCCAGAACGAAAGAAATCAGTTCATGTAGTCTGCAGCTCCCCGGTACTAGTAATGTCAAAATTAGCTGTGTTCATAATTTAATGACATCCTTTTTCTTCCCGAAGGAGATCGATCATCAGGCTTGGGTTCAAACTTTTGTTAGGAGTTACTTTCATTTCAAGGTCAGACCATTGGCCATTACATTCAACAGTTTAATGGGTAATAAGGGATCTAAGAACACCTTAATTTTAGAAATTACTATGCCGATATATGGAATTCTCTTTCTATGAAATATTGCATTCATTCCTGTAACCTTGTACTTTAAAATTGTGTTCTACACTCTACCATCTATGTGCTATAAGCCATACTCATTAACAAAGGTTAAGTGGATCATTAACAGTTATTAAGAGCATAGATTTACATAATGTAATTTCACATTCTACTCACCACTGACAGAAAAATTATACAGTGACGAACCACGACAAGACATTTTCACAACTGATGAAGTTTTGGGTAGCTGCTACTCATCTAGTGGAAATTGGAAATCTGCACTTTCAAATGTAGGGCCCAATTGCTGGTTCCTTAACCAGGCCCTTCACATTGCAGAAACTATGGGACAACTATTGGACAATGACTGGTAGAGCACACTGACTGGCAGCTTTTTGGCTGCAACAAAATGCAATGACAACCTGATGGGGTTAGGCAACAGAGGAAAGCCATATCCCACCATAATCTTGTAGAACAGGTCTCCATCATCAAATTTATCACCAGCAACTTGCATCACTGGGAGTAGGTACAGGAGTACGTGGTCCACCCAGCTGTCTCCCAAAATGGCAACCAGGGTCACATGCACAACATTGGATCATTTTTAAGTGAAGCTGCAGAACCAGGAATGGGATGCCATCACGTTCTTGAACCGACCTGAAAAACCCTAACACTACCTCGGATTATATTTCTTTTTCTCTCTCTCAACCTGCACTAATGCTGTTATGTATAGTTCATGTTAACTCAGGTTTGTCATGTTCATAATGTACTGTGCTGCTGCTGCAAAAATCTATTTTTCATGGCATTTATACCTAGTGTATTATGCCAATGACAATGAACTTGAAAGATTTTCCCAGCTGGCAAAAGGTAAAAAAAAAGACCTGTATTTATACAGCACCTTTCCCTACCTCTGTAGACCACAAGTGCTACCTTAAGTTGTATTCCAAAGCCATCTTCAGTCCCTTCTTATGAAAACCAAGAGTCTTCAACCAGCCATTTGGGGAACACTACACAGGAGTGCACAATGGAATCCTGCAAGATTGGTCTAGGAAATGTGCCAATGAGCACCTTTAATCCTTCCTATTTTTCTTCCCCCAAAGTTTCTTTTTTTGCCTTTTCTTTCCAGTTGAGTCTCTATCCCATGCACGTGCTTTGATTTATTTTCATCTCTTTCACCAGCCTTCATGTGTCAGAAGTTTGTGGGTTCAAGTCACACCCGAATGATGCGACATGGATGGCTAGGCTGAATCTCTGCTGTAGTAATGAGAGGGAACTGCATTGTCAGAGCTGCCACATTTCTGATGGGATATTGAATTCAGCACCTGCCTTCCATCTCAGATGCATGTAAAAGATCCCATGGCACTAGTTCAAAGAGCAAGGAAATTTCCACAATAAACAATCTTTATCTCTCAATAATCATCGCCAGAAGTCAGATTACCTAGTCATTAAGTCGTTGATCTTTATGGGAGTTTGCTGTTGGAAATTCATTGCCATGCTTCCTACATAATACCTACAAAGTATACCATCCCTGTAAAGCACTTTATGATCCCTTAAATCACAGATGCTGCTTTAAAATTGCAAGTTTTCTTTTTTAAAAAAAAACAGGCAAACGTTTTTTGTCCTTCACCATATGAAGAATCTGGTTAAATTATTTGGCATCTTGTTTGCAAAGGCTGCTTTCATTCCATGGGTAACAACAAATAAATAAACAGTAGACAAAGAATAAGGACGTAGAGTACGGTAGCGTAGCGGTTAGTGTAACGTTACAACAGCGCTAGCGACCCGGGTTCATTTCCGGCCGCTGGCTGTAAGGAGTTCGCACATCTCCCCAAGTCTGAGTGGGTTTCCTCTGGATGCTCTGGTTTCCTCCCACATTCCAAAGACGTAAAGGTAGTTTGACATGGGTTTAACTGGGCGGCACGGACTCATTGGGCCAGAAGGGCCTGTTACTGTACTGTAAATAAAGTTTTAAAAAACTTCATTTTTAAATTAGTTCAGCCCATCTGGATCCACAACCAGAAACCACACTGGCAACTAAATAGGAGGCCCAGACAGGCCTGCAATTGGCCCCCTAGCACCATAATTCTGCATGACCTCTCCGAACCTCTGAAGGCTACTCACTGCTCAACGGGCTGAATGGCTTCCACATCGACACGTATTCAGGAACCCTGTTGGTTTTCACCCACTGCACATATATTTGTCTTCTCTGAGAACTTTCAGAGTCCACCATTTGTAGTAATCAGTAGTTACAGAAGGAGAGGAGTGGAGTGTCAGCTTGTTATGACTCGGTGCCCAGCATACTTAACCCTCCGATTTGTTCTGTGGCCTAAAAAAAACACTGGTCTTCCGCGGTGCAGTTTCTGCTGTGAGCAATGAAGGCATGAAATCTATTTGATAAGGACTCTGGTAATACATCTCCCCTGCCCAGGACATTCTGTTCTTTATTTTAAAACAATTTTTCTGGCAGTTTTCCCTTTTAGGATCTAATTTCATTCTGCCTCCTGAAGCCAAAAGTTATAGTAAAATAGAGGAACTAAATCCCAAAGTGAATTCATCAGCATTACCTAGAGGGAAGGAGCTCTGCACTTCTTTCAGAAAGGTCCAGATTAATGTAGAATATCAAATACACAGAATGATTTGTAATTCATGTCGTGTCTTTGATGTACTATTGATACCTCATGTACAGAACATGCATAACTATACAGGTCAGAAAACTCCACTGATAACTTAATTCACAGTCAGACATTGCAAACCAGAAGTATGGTGACTGTAGAAAGCCAGTAGGGAGCATTTTCAATAGTCAACCACTTGTTTCACGTTTCAAAAATATCCTAAGTGTACAGCTCAGTCCTCAGGCACTGCTCAACTCGCCACATCACCATTGCTCACCCACCAACAACTCTGTCAGTCAGGATTTGTACCCAATGGTCATATCCTTCACATTACCATCACATTCTGCACTGCCACTGGACTCATGTCCACATTTCACATGGTCCTGGCCATCCGGCTATTCAACTGTGACAGCTGCATTACCCAAACAAACTGCAGGACCTTACTATACATTGCCCTTGCCTTAAAAGAGATTTATGGGGATTCTAAGACAGAATATTAGCTGTGATTTTTCTGGATGGTTATCCAGGCTTGCGAGGTTGAATGGCTCCTCCTGATTTTGATGTTCATTGGTTAAATGGGCTACTGGGGCATTGTTCAGAGGGAATGGAAACAGCTCCATGGAGCATGGGTCTAGTATCCACTCTGAAGGTGGCACCATTTTTCAATACAACACCACCATGTCTCACCAAGTCCAGCACCACCGCCGCCCATACTATGATGGTGCAGTTTGCTGTCAGGAATTCTAGACTCTGTGTTGCCCGAGGTCATCCTCCAAGACCACCTGCAATCTACTCCAATGAAAGTCAGCAGTCTTTCACCAGTCATGGGGAAGCACTGAGACATGCATATGTAACTGGATCCTTGACTTTCTAACAAACAGACCGCAATCAGTGAGGATAGGCAGCAACACCTCCGGCAGGATTATTCTCAACACTGGTGCTCCACAAGGCTGCGTCCTCAGCCCTCTACTCTACTCCCTATGCACTCATGACTGTGTGGCCAGATTCTGCTATCCCTCCATCTACAAGTTTGCAGATGATACCATCGTTGTAGGCCGTATCTCAAACAGCGATGGGTCGGAGTACAGGAAGGAGATAGCTTAGTGGAATGGTGTCATGACAACAACCTTTCCCTCAATGTCAACAAAACAAAACAGCTGGTCATTAACTTCAGGAAAGGGGGCGGTGTACATGCAGCTGTCTACATCAATGGTGCTGAGGTCGAGAGGGTTGAGAGCTTCAAGTTCCTGGGAGTGAACATCACCAACAGCCTGTCCTGGTCAAATCACGTAGATGCCACAGCCAAGAAAGCTCACCAGCACCTCTACTTCCTCAGGAGGCTAAAGAAATTTGGTTCGTCCCCTTTGACTCTCACCAACTTTCACTGATGCACCATAGGAAGCATCCTATCTGGATGTATCATGGCTTGGTACAGCAACTGCTCTGCCCAGGACCGCAAGAAACTGTAGAGAGTTGTGGACACATCCCAGCGCATTACGGACACCAGCCTCCCCTCCTTGGACTGTCTTTACTTCTCATTGTCTTGGTGAAGCAGCCAGCATAATCCAAGACCCCACCTATCCGGGACATTCTCTCTTCTCTCCTCTTCCATCGGGTAGAAGATACAGGAGCATGAAGGCACGTACCACCAGACTTAAGGACAGCTTCTACCCATAGAACCATAGAACCACACAGCACAAAACAGGCCCTTCAGCCCACCATGTTGTGCCGTCCATCAAACCACCCTCACACTATCTAACCCTTTCCTCCCGCATATCCCTCTATCTCACATTCCTCCATGTGCCTATCCAACAAACTCTTGAACCTGTCCAATGTATCTGCCTCCACCACCATCCCAGGCAGTGCATTCCATGCACCAACCACTCTCTGGGTGAAAAACCTCCCCCTGACATCTCCCCTGAACCTCCCACCCATAACCTTAAAGCCATGCCCTCTCGTCTTGAGCATTGGTGCCCTGGGACCCACTGTGATAAGACTATTGAATAGTTCCCTTATACAATGAGATGGACTATGACCTCACGATCTACCTTGTTGTGACTTCGCACCTTATTGCACTGCACTTTCTCTGTAGCTGTGACACTTCACTCTGTACTGTTTACCTGTACTACATCAATACACTCTGTACTAACTCAATGTAACTGCACTGTGTAATGAATTGACCTGTACGATCGGTTTGTAAGACAAGCTTTTCACTGTACCTCGGTACAAGTTACAATAATAAACCAATACATGAGGCAGATGGACACCAATGGAAACCACAAAGATGGTTGGTCAATGTTTCTATGGAATATGTCATGATCTCATTTACAACTGTGCTCTGGTTTGGAATGTATATAGAGTCATACAGCACGGAAACAGGCCCTTTGGCCCAACTGGTCCATGCCGACCAAGATGCCCATCCAAGCTCATCTCAATTGCCCATGTTTGGCCAAGGCCTTCTCAACCTTTCCTATTCATGTACCTGTCAACTGTCTTTTAAAAGTTGTTATCGTACCTGCCTCAACCACTTCCTCTGGCAGCTCATTTCATATACGTACCACCCTCTATGTAAAAAAGATGCCGCTCAAGTCCCCTTTCACCCTAAACCTATGCCCTCTAGTTCTTGATTCTGCAACTCTGGGAGAAAGACCGAGTACTATCAAGCTATCAATGCCCCTCATGATTTTATGCACCTCTATAAGATCACCTCTCAGTCTCCTACACTCCAAGGGAAATAGTTCTATCCTGTCCAACCTCTCCCTGTTACGCAGTCCCTCAAGTTCTGGCAACATCCTTGTAAGTCTTTTCTACAATCTTTCCAGTTTACTCACGTCTGTACCATAGCAGGGTGACAAAAACTGAACAGAATATTTCAAGTGCGGCCTCACCAGCATCTTGTATAATCGCACCATAACCTCTCAACGTCTACACTCAATGCCCTGACTGATGAAGGCCAGTGTGCCAAAAGCCATCTGCACCACCCGGTCTACCTGTGACTCCAATTTCAGGGAACCATGTACTTGAATTCCAAGTTCCCTCTATTCTACAACAATCCCCAGGGCCCCACCATTCACTGTGTATTTTGCAGTGGATTTTGTTTTTGCACTTGGCCAAAATCCGTAATGGTGAGTGACTGCTGTGAGTAAATATGGAATTGGGGTTGCAGGTTCTACACATTAGTTTACCTCCCATCCTTCCCTCTCTTTCTCCCTGTCTCCTTCTGTTTTTTAGCTTAGTGTCAGAGAACTGGTGGCAGAGGCTGTTCCTCATAAGAACAAGGGGAGGCAGCATGAAGCAGGTCAGAATGAACTTTGACAATTGCTCTGATGAACACTATGTGGTTCCTGCAGGGTGCTCTCTACAGTGGAACCACTGCATCATCACACTGATGGTTTGCTCTTGTTTTCTGTGCAGTGTGCACATGGGCAACTCAGAGGGAATACCGTTCTCACTCATGGATAGCTGTTATCACACGTTGGTTTACTTTAGATCACCATCCTCCAGATTGGTGTGATGGTTCCAATGAAGGTATTACAGCAGACTGCTATAGGAGCTTCTGCATCCTAGGCAGCCTCTTGGGATTGAAGATGATTTGCTTCCACCCCAGTTTAGTGGGTTCCGAGATGGCTGATGAAGTCAATGTGGGAATTGCAGATTCCTCCACAGATGAGGCAGGAGGTGCCTGACCCCTTCCACGGTTTATATATATATAATTCAGTGTTCTCCCAATGCGTGGTCTCAAAGTTCTCAATACAATCCTGAAAGATCCTTTTCCATTTTGAGTGGAATGTTATCAGGACTCAGTGACGATGTCAAGGAGGCTTCGAGCACAAGTGCATTAGAATTGTACTTACAGGCAACAGATGCCATTTTGGTCTCCAAACAAATGGGCTACACCCAGTCTAATTTCATGCCTGCACTACCTGAAAAATAAAATATTCCAAGTGGTTGGAGTACTGGTTGGACTAAAAGTAATTTATGTTTATATGGAATCCTACCCATATGGTTTGCTTGAAACTAGTTGCTTATAATTCCTGCAGATAACATTGCTTCTGTTTGTTTTAAGAAATGGACTATAGATAATGACAGTTGCACATATCTATCTCTTCTATCACTGACATAGTTCCAGACTTTTGAATCAGAACACGTGCCCTGTGAATGTCTGTCAATTTACCTTGGGTAAGAGAAGGCTTAAATTATGGAATTAAGAGAGATACCAACTATAATGAATTACTGACCCGTAAATGGAACAATAATTTAACTCAAGGTTGCAACTAATCTTATCAAGTCTGGATACATGCTACTATTGTATACAATGTCCTTGAAAAACAGGACAAGCCATATTACTGCAAACAGGTGATTAATGTGCAACACAGTGCCGCACAACAAACTCCTGCTGGACAACAAGGAACACCCAAGCGCATACCAGCAGTTATGGATATATGAGAGCATGGGTTATAAAGCCAATGAGGAGGTAAAGCCAAAAAGCTGTAAAGATGTAAACATTTTGGACCATGAGCTGAGAAAGGATGAGAACAGAGTAAGAGCACATAGAGGTGGATGTGGCAAATTAACTGAAGAGCCCAACTAAGTCAGATGACTGCTGAGCACTCAACCCAACATCGAGATGGCAAAAGGTATGTAACCTTTGTAGTGTTAACTGATGCTTCAGTGGTTCAAAGTGAATTAGGATCTCAACTTTAATACAATAAATATACTGTTACCAGACCAAAACCATTCAAACTACTGTTCAGGGAAGGGCAAGGTGTCCCACTGATGGAGACTTATTTTCAATGCTGTGGACTTAACTGTTGGCTTTACATAGGTCGTGTTTTTACACATAATTCAAGATTTATGAAGCTCTCAGCCTCTGATAAACTGCATCCAATTTACATTCACACTTTATTCCAAGAAGTAAGAAATCAATAAAGCCACAAATCTGCACAAGGTAGTCCAGCAATCGCTTTGTGCAACCATTCACTCCATCCATAACAGCTGTCAGGGCACTAGAGTTTGTTAAATGAATATTGCTAAATTGATGAAGCAAAGATGTTCAAACTTTTAGAGCAGAAAGCCCTCGTCTTTTACTAACCAGAAGAGGATCTGAGGACCATCACTCATCGTCACTCAACAGACATCTCATTTCTATGGACTCAGCTCTAATTCACTGCCTTAATTTCCTTCTTCACAGTTGTCCTGCCCCTCCTCACCTCCTTCACTGTACATTCCCTCTCATTTGACCTGCTGTTTAGTGGCCAATCATAAAATGACATCTTTAATATGCAGGTTCTTCACCTGATTTACACAGAAGCATACTGCTAGGAGTTAAGGAGCAATGAAGTTTCCATTTGCTCATCAACTGATGGTACATTACCCTTCAGTACATTCCAATGTTGGTTTTGACTTTTGGCTTAACTCCAGGTCCCAAATAGTCACTGTTGTCAGAATAAGGTCCTTCCAATCTGCAGATTATTTCAACATCCTACCAATCCTGGGTGGCTCTGGCTGACAATTGGGTAGGTATGAAGGGGGAGAGGTGGACATCATGAGTGTGGATGGATGGCCCAAAAAAAAAGTACTGGCCCACATTGCTTTTGCCCCTCGAACTCATTAAAAGTAATTCCAAACCAAGCTGCTTTCAACTTCCTGAGCCAGAACCATGGAAGAAAGTCAGCTCAGACAATAAGGAAATATCCTTCAGAGGACACAGCTGACTTTGGCTGGTGGGCTCAAGTGTCAAGATCTCAACCATCGATCTTTAGGAGATGTCAAGAGCTTCAATCTCATGACATGCACACAATATAGACAGTTTCTTCTTGAATGCTTGAGATGGTAGAAAAGTGGAAGAAATCAACAACCCTTATATGTTGTGTAATGCAAGGAAGGTGGTATGGTTTGAGCAAAACCTTGTTAACAATGCTTGTGCAACTTCATGGTATCAGGAAGAGGCTTTTAGAACAGTTGTCTCTTTCAGAGTGACAGTTCAATAGTTCAGCATTTAAAAGAAACTTTTCGATGTACTCTTAAGTAGACAGTTAGTCAAATTGCCTGGAGGCTCTTTTTCTAACAGCAGTGACAATGCATCACCATTAATTCAACCCCTTCATAGTCAGTACCAGAGGATTGTCTTATGGGTCAAATTGCATTTGCTTTCTTGAAGTGGCATTCTTCTAGATTCCACCTTTTCTTCTTCTATTTCCTCATCATATCCAAATCGCAAAATAATGACAATTTCAAAACAAACTTCATTATTTCGCTTAGTGGAGATCCCTTTAAATGTTGGCAAGGTTTACAAAGCACCATGTCTTTACAGAAGCAATAAATTTCACAGTGGTGTGGGTGGAGATGCAGCGAAATCTTAGAGGACATATTGCCATATCCCCTGCTTCATTTAAATACTTGGATATCAGGGTTAAAATTGTGATAAACCTTCTCACAGCCTTTCAGCCCTCATTTTATTTCCTGACCTTCCCAAAAATGGATGGATATGTAAAGGAAACTCTGTGGCTGAGTTTGTCAGCCAGAAGTTAACCTGGGGTAAATTCCAACAAAAAGTCACCATTCTTCAAATGTCCCAAATGAAAATGAAAAGGGGTTTGAATATTATCACTTCAGTGTACTTGAGGAGCCTGAATATCACCATTTTGGAGAACATACAAAACAGAATTCATTTGAATAGATTAAATTAAAATGAAACATGGATAAATTAAAATAAAAATGAGCAATATGAAACACTGCTACCAGAGAAAACACAATTAAAGGTCAACTTTGATATGTCTATTCCAAATATTGTACAGTTGTCCTTGATATCAATGATGGGCACATTTGTGATGCACATCCTATTATACTGATTGCTTCTTATCACAAAGACACTAATATTTCATACAATGCCAATTACAAAATATTTAAATCACACAAAAATATTGTATAACTAATCACACTTGATTATTTTTATTCCTCGTCATCTGTGCAAATCACACTGTGGGCCCATTTCTGCAAGTCTCACCCTTCCTCACTCAGAATATACAGTTCAACCATGTCCTCAATCATGTCTTGACATTCTCAAATAACACAAATGGCACATTTTATCAAAGCTCACACTGCTGCATGCTGTGTGCACACAGTATGAACAATGTCAATTTATTGCTACTAGTTTCTAAATAAGTAGCCTTGGAAAGCTCCCTACAATCAAAAATACATCCTTTTCGCTCCATGCATTTTCTGTTTCCTAAGTGTTCCTGTTCTGATTTTTGTGGAAAAACAAAACACTGCTTTTTAAATGTTTGTGACTTCTTTCAATAGAGGATAGGCGTGGCTGATTGTGTAGTATCACGTTTCGAGACCAGAATGGGGTCAATTCTAAGCCCATCATTTGTATGTGACTATCTTCTGCTCAATATATTAATGCGAATGATCTTCCTTCCTTGCAGTTTGATGGTGAAATCATTTTGCTATTGTCAAGAGATTTCGGTGTAATTTCACACTTGAATTCTGTTAGCTATTTTTCAAGTAGACTCACTAGATTGTGTGCTGAAGTACCATGTAAAATGGACTTTGGTTTCTTGGATAAATATAATTTGTTAGCTGTAAAATAGACTCTTTGCTATGAGTATTGCCATCAGTCCTGCCCCACTACCAACTCATTGCTGGAGACAGGAGGTGTCAATAAAGGCTCTCATAAAAAGATCGATTGAATCATCTCCCTCATACTATCCGAATGCATGGGTGAGGTGGACCTTACTGGAGACAGACCCCCACCCAAGTCCTAAACAAGGTTTTATGCTACTAATCAAAAACAACAGTAATGTCAACTAAATCAGCATTCTGACTTCATATTGCAGCTTGATAATAATAAAGCAGCACCTGTGGCACTAAAACATAGACTACCAACTGGCCATGATACCTGGATGTACAAGGGTCCAAGAAAAATAATACTTGCTCTCCAAATGAGACGGACTCATTAATATCACATGCGGAAATCAGATCTAATGGCTTAACAGTAAATGTGTAATTCCAAGAACACCAACAGCATTATATTCCCTGCGGCTTCCTACAAAGTACTGACAAAACCAGTAATTCAAAAGAAAAAAAAATGCAAAGCGGAGATAAGGAAATCCTTTTGAAGAATGAATGATCCACTTCCAAATGCACACCAAGGAGAAGTGACAGAAATGCATGTTTCTCATTACATTTTGGAATAAACTAAGAGTTGGAATACAATCGCAGGCTGGATTACCTGAAACATCACAAGAAAAGCTTACCTCTGAGGTTAGCTCTGAAAGGTCTGTTGACAGTTGAGACATACAAGTACAGAGGCACCTTAAAAAAACTAAAGCAAAATGTAAAAGTAAATCCCTCTCAGGTGCTCAGCACAGAGGCTACAATGCTTCAAGAAAGAGTGCCGCGTACTTTCTATTTGTTGGAGATGCCTGTGGTTGGGGGTGGAGGTGTGGGATTGTAACTTGGTACTTTTTTTTGGAAAAGGCTGACACTTTGGGCAGGGTTGATGTTGAAAGGGACATAGATATCCTTGTACACAAGTCACAGAAAGCCAACATCGCAGCTAGAGATTAGGAAGGCGAATGGTATGTTGGCTTTTAGAGTCATACAGCACAGAAACAGGCCATTCGGCCCAACTGGTCTATGCCGACAAAGATGCCCATCCAACTAGTCCCATTTGCTAGCATCTGGCCCTACAAGTGGCCCTGCTTTTTATTACAAGAGGGTTTGAGTGAGAGAATGAAGATGTCTAACAGCAATTGAACAGATGGTCAATGTTTCGGGTCAGGACCCTTCTTTAGGACTGAAGATAGGAAAAGGGGAAGCCCAATATATTGGGGGGGGGGGGAAGGAAACAGAGCAGTGATAGGTGGACAAAAGAGAGGAGGCAGGGTAGATACAAGGTGGTGATAGGTAGATGCAGGTAAGGGATAGTGATAGGCAGGTGCAGGGAGGAGGGGAGAGCAGATCCACCAGGTGATCAAAGGTATGGAGGCAGGTTGCATTGGTGGGGGGGGGGGAGGAGAGAAAAATAAATAAGCAAGGATAAAAAAGAGAGAGGCTAGGAAAGGGAAGAAAAGAGGCATGGTGGGGGCGGGAGAGAGTTGGGTTACTTAAAGTTAGGCTGTAAAGTTCCAAGACGGAAAATGAGGTGCTGTTCCTCCAGTTTGCGTTTGCATTTCTCCTGGCAGTGGAGGAGGCCGAGGACTGACATATCAGTGATGGAGTGGGAGGGGGAGCTGAAGTGACTGGCAACAGGGAGATGCAGATCACAGTTTCCAGTCACTTCAACTCCCCCTCCATCACTGATATGTCAGTCCTCGGCCTTCTCCACTGCCAGAAGAAGTCCAAACACAAACTGGAGGAACAGCACCTCATTTTCCGTCCTGGAACCTTACAGCCTAACGGCACGAACATCGAATTCTCCCACGTTAAGGAACCCAACCCCCTCCCGCCCCCACCATGCCGCTTCTTTTCTTTCCTTGCCAAGCCTCTCTTTCTTTTTACTCCTTGCCTATTTTTTTTTCTCTCCTCCCCTCCCCCCATACCTTTGACCCATCCTCTGGTGGATCTACTCCCCTCCTCCCCCGCACCTGCCTATCACTATCTCTTACCTGCATCTACCCATCACCACCTTGTGCCCACCCCGCCTGCCCTCTTTTGTCCACCTATCACTGCTGTTTTTTCCCTCCTATATATGAAGAAAGGTCCTGATCCGAAACGTTGACTGTTTTTCTCCACGGATGCTGCCTGGCCTGCTGAGTTCCTCCAGCATCTTATCGCTTTCTTTCATCTGGATTCCAACATCTGCAGTCCTTTGTTCTTCTTATAGCAATTCCATAGGGTTCTGGTGAGACTACGCCTGAAGTACAGTGCACAGTTTTTGTCTCCTTACCCAAGGATATACTTGCAGTGAAGATTCACTGGACTGATTCCAGGGCATTGGATCTGCTACATGACAAGAGACTGAGTAGACATGGACTGCATTCTTAAGCGTTTTGAAGAATGAGAGGAGATCTCATTGAATCATACAAAATTCTTACAGGGATTGAAGATACAGGAAGGATGTTTGTCCTGTGTGAGGAGTCTAGAACCAGATGTCACAAGCTCAGATTCTGAGGGTAGGCCATTCAGCGCTTAGGTGGAAAGGAAATCTCTACCCCCAACAGTTGTGTGGTTCAGTCACTAAGTTCATTCAAAATGGAGACTGATAGATTTTGGGATATTAATGGAATCAAGCGGTATGGGAAAAGTGCAATAAACTGGCGCTGAAGTAAAAGATCAGACCTCATCTTTATGAATGGTGGAGCAGACTTGAAGGGTGAAGTGGTCAACTGCTCTCCTGTTTCTTCTGTCCTTATATACATGCAACATTGTTCATGTCAACAGGCCAATATCCTAGTCAGTAGCCAGTTCTTCAGGTTTGCTATTCCACATATCTATGCTTTCTGATGTCTCCAGATTTTTGTTGCTGAACAGACCATCCATTCATATCCTTTGAGTCAGAAAGCTTGGGTTAAAGTCCCTCACTAGAGAGCTGAGCAGAAAACCCATGGTTACATTTCAGTGCAAGATATCCAATCTGTGAGCTGAAAGATTCAATTGATATCCTTCCTGTCCTTTCAATTGGATGTAGAAGATCCACTGGCCCCAGTTCCAAGTGCTGGGGAGTTTTCCTTGATGGCTTGACCAATATCTGTCCCTTTACCAGGATCAATAAAACTGATAACCAGATCATTACTACTAAGGACTGAATCAGCTGGATTCCACCCTCTTACATGGACTCACTGCCCATTCACACAGTCACAATGGGTGTAGAGGTCCAAACGAGTCATCTCTTCAACCCTGGGTGTCCAATGGAGAAGTGTTGTGAAGCATCAGTGGTGGCAAGGCCTTAGCCAGCTATTTTTTAATGAGTTCTTAAACATCTCTGCTGCTCAGATGTTCAGGGATATTAAAATTACTAAATTAAAAATGTGTTTAATTTTTTTAAAAAGTAATTTAATTTAAATTACATTTGTTACGGACTCAGTGAAAGTCCCTTTAAGATAGAGAGTGTGTGTGTATGTGTGTGTGGGGCGTGCTTACGTCAATAGAAGATAAAGGACGTAATGACGTTGTTGAAGAAGAAGAAGAAGAAGAAGGAGAGAGAGAGAAGGGAGAGAGACACCAGCCTGCTTGTTTTCTCTATCGATGGATGAGAAACAATAACTGTGTTTGCCACTGAAATCCATGTATGGAAGTTGGAAGTAATCCGGTGGAGTTCACTTTGTTGCTGACCTGTAGAAGGAAACAGGTATTTGTGTGTGGACGACCACGGTTCGGATGCTTTTCGGGGTGAGGAAGTCACTACCGAGTAAACACTGAAGTGTCGTTTGGGTTCCATCGTGGAACATTTGGATTTCGTATGTACTCTCTCTATGTTTTTCTACATCTACATCTTATCTTCAGACAACGGTGGTTGTTGAAGAAGCCCTTGCTCATGTTTCACCTTATGGCTTGCGGAACTGAACTTTAAGAACCATTCCGGAACTGGGAGTTTTGGACTTTGTCACACACACACATGAAGAGTTTAGTTTTGGGGTTAACGTTCGAGGTTTAACATTCTTGAATTCTAACATACTAACATTTTTTTTTAACTTTTATTTTACGTATTATCATAAGTAGTGATTAATAAAATAGTTTTTAACACTGAATCATGCTCAGTGTGTTTCTTTTGTTGCTGGTTTGTGACACATTCAACATTAAAAAATGAATAAAAACAGTGAGTAAATATAAGCAACTCACTCTTTTCCTTGCAATATCAGGAATTCCCATTCAAATCAACGAGGGTGACAATCCGACCCTGGATCTGGCTGGCATAGGAAGGTCCCCTGGGTAGTTCTAAGGGATCCTAACAGATCTGGGCTCTGATACTGGACTCCATGGGGAATCCAGAGATGCAGCAGAGTGACTGATGTATGGCATCTGCTGCTCAGCTCATCCTTGACTTGCAGCAGCTCTGGAATTTACTTACCAGGTCATGGCTGACTGCTGGTAGCTACTTTTAGAACCACTGGCCACATCCAACACGATTGGGCCCACAGTGGCTTGCAAGAGTTTGTTGTGAAGTGATTAGCTACTGTGTTTCTTACATTACCACCTTGCCTACTGAACTCTTGATCTCCCAGTCTACCTTGTCGTAGCCCTTGCACTTTGTCTACCTGCACTGCACTTTCTCTGTAACTGTAACACTATATTCTGCATTCTGTTTTCTTGCTACTACCTCGATGTAATTATGTATGGCATGATCTCTCTGGATGGCACACAAAACAAAAGCTTTTCACTGTATCTTGGTACATGTGACAATAATAAACCAATAATAATACCTTTGGAGTTTTTCATTCGTTGCAACATTACTGAGGAAGCCTTGATATCATGAAGAACACTATACAAATCTGTCTACCTTTTATCTTCAACCCAAAATAGCAAAACTTTAATAGATATTTCATGTATGGTATATTTACTTTCAACAAGTCAAAGAATTACCCCAGCAGGAATCAGGAAAACTCATTAAAACAGTTCTATTTCACTTGAATCTTTCAGGTGAATGTCAATTATAAGCCACAAGTTCCAAGCAGTTAATGCTGTATGTGAAAATGGTGCCATGTGTGATTTAACGATGGATTGAAAAGATAAAATAAAATCACATTCACTGTCTTGTACCTTAAAGGCACACGTTAATTTCTCTCTGTGTGCTCACTGTTATCTGGCATGGAGGACAGGAGGAGTTAATGCTCGTCACATAGATTGAGCCATTTAAATTAAACAAAAGGGCAATGGTAAAGAAATAAAAAACAAATTCCTTTAGCTTTTAGACTTTTACATGTCCATCCATTTCTTTCTTTCTGCCACACATCACTCCATAGTCTATTCCCAACAATGAGTGGATTTTAACAGCTTCAGGCTTTAAGTGTCTTTCATTTCCTTTCCAATAGTTGTTGCTGGTGTTTCTGGAAGTGATGGGAGAGGGGTGGACTGAGACATGGTGTGGGATCACCACTTCAAACACACTACCCTGCTAGGATAGTTTGATCCCATGAGGATAGATGGCTGGTTTCATTCATCAGATTCCTGGTGCATGTTGCCAGTTGCTCATGCTTGCCATTGTACACAGCTTCCTCCTTCAGCTATTCTTATGACTTTTGGGTTAAATTCTGACTTTGTGCGTCAGATCCATTTTAGCATCTCTTCTGCTTTTGAATTCCATTTTGTGGGCTAATATGTAAAGCTGACTGCCAATTGGCTGTCTCTTCACCATTGCGCAAAATCAAGATCCAATACTCTTGAACTTTTTCCTTAAATTGCCGCCGTTTCTTGCCAATCATGCAAATTTCTGCCAATGAACTCTCTTCTATTCTATACTTCAACAGTTTAAAGGTCATTCTGTTTTATTTGTTTGTGTTACATAAGCACCACCCACCCCCATCCCCTTCCCTGCTTTTTCTCTTGTTCTATTCCTCTTCAATGCACCCAATCTGTAAAACCTGATGAAATGCTACCAATCTGATAGTTCTGTTTCCAGGTTTACTGCTGATCCAATGAGTATTTCCAGCAATTACTGTATTTCATCTGTTTAAAAAAAAACCTTAACACATCCTCAATTTTGGGGAAGTACTTCATTGCTTGTTCTTGAAAATTAGCCCATTTGAACCTTCCATCTCAATCTGGATTCAACAATTTCAGGTATTGATTTCTCTGTTCCCATTTACACCTCCACCAAGTCCACCTTAGGTTTCTTTACTCGTTCCATTACCATCCACTTTAGCATTACACCAATTCATCTTTCCTAGTTCCCTCCTGCCCTCACCTCCCTTTTCTATCCATTCTTCCTTGCCTCACTTTCTCTCCACTTTTATACTTGTTTGATCTCTAACTTCTTCCAGTCTGAAAAAACTAACTCTTTGTTTCTCTCTAGCAAGGAGGCCTCACCCGCTGAGTACTTCCAAAGTGTTCTGTTTTTATGATACTTCAGACTGTTTCTGTTCATTGACTGATGCTGGCATCTGTTTGGTATTTCCACAGGTTTCTGTCATTGCTAGCACAGGACAGACTGGAACAAAACTGGGGACAATAAAAAACATGCGGTGGAGACTCTAAATATTGTGATACACAAGACATCCCAATTGCATGGGTCAAGATAGAGGGACTTTTTCTTTCCATCTTTCAGACATTTATTTACTGTTCGTGAATTCATGTCCTTTCAAAACTCATGCTGACTAAGAAAGAATCCCTTATGTGCAATTCTGGTGAATGGACAGCCCTGTAATTGTTTACTGAGATCTGTCATCTAGCAAGCAGATTCATGAACGCCCCTATCATCTGACACCTACATATTTAGGCCTTATGGATTAGTAACAACATTGCAACTCAGAGTCTGAGTGCATCATCTTAGATTCAGGACACATAGCCAGTAGATGTCTTCTATAAATGAAAATTAAAAGAAACTGCACATGCTGGAAATCTGAAATAAAAAACAGAAAATGCTGGAAGAACTCAGTGGGTCAGGCATCATATGTGGAAAGAGTTAACATTTCAGGTCAAAGACCCTTCATCAGAACTCGGCACCACCTGAAAGGTCAACTGTTTCTCTTTCCACAGACGCTGCCTGAATTGGTGTGTTTTAACAGTATTTTCTTTTTTTTTAAATTTCAGATATCCTCTAAATTTGGACAACATCTGAGCATACAGAAAACTCTAATTCAATGGACATTTTAAGGGTTTGCTTCTTGGTGAATATTGTAGGCAAAAAGGCAGAGAACAATTATTACCGAAGAGGGTGTCCACCAACTGGTCCAGGAGGAAGATGGTGTGATACCCATTGAATTAGAATTTTCTGTTACCCACAGATATTGTAAACTATGTGTCAACAGAAGAGTCAGTCTAATTACACTCATCTGTTGTGGAAGTAGTTTTGATCATCGCAAGACAGCTGACTTCCATGATATATTCAAATTTACTTTGTCCAATTACCACAGCGGGAATTTCTGGAATCTGTTGGGAAGAGACCTTGGTTGCAAAATCCTGCAAGTAAATTTTTTATTTTTCTGTAGTGGGTTAATAACTTACCCACAATGTCTCAGATCAGATATAGCACAGCCCAATTTGATACTAAGGTACCTTTCATCTCCACACCACCCACCAAGTTTCTTTGACTCCTACCTCAAAATTCATCCTCAATGCAGATTTTTCCTGTACTAACACAAAACATAACCTCCAATTTCAGCTATTTATGCTAAATTCTGCACTGTATTGTGCAGTGCATTAAAACATTACTGGCAAGTCGGCCAAATCTTTTCTTAAAGACTCTTACATCCAGAAGGGAAAGAAAGGAAGCAGTGATCCAAGTAGATAATGCTCTGTTCAAAACATAACTTGAGCAAGGTGTCAGTTCTGGTTAATGAGTTTCCTGCACTTAGTGGTAGGGGTTATGAGGAAAGATTGATGAAAACAACAGCCTCATCAGGAATCATATCAATCCATTGCCTACAAATGAATGGCAAGTTATGTGCACAATAATGTTTTTATTCAATAATTCAGTGCTGGTCACCACCCTTTTCAAGGCACTACTCAAATGAGACCAGAATCTTTTTCCCCCAAAATCAGCCAGTTCTTAATTACAATTTCTATGGCTAAAAGTTGATTCCTCAGAAAAGCTTTTGCAGCATCAAGATTTGTGCCACAATTGACCAAGGCAGTTCTAACATGGTGTAAAGCAAATCCTTTCATATTAATACAGAGAAGCAGTGTATTAGAAATGGCTGGGAGCTGGGCCTCTCTTGCCACATTCTTGCATCTGTTGAAGCTGGAGCTAATTCTGTGCCATCATAATCTTATAGAAAGGGGAACAAATTGAAATTCCCTCGACAATCAGACTTAGCACAGGATGACTTTCAAGCTCAACTAAAATGAAATATTATCAAAGCTTTTTTGGTATTGTATGCCTTTCATGCAGAGCAATAGAATAATTCTGGAAGGCATTTTTTCTCACTTCTAACAGCAATTTAAAGAAAGCACAGATTTTTTTTCAGGATGTGAGGGTGTTTCCAAACACAAATAGAACAAATGCCTATTGAAATGAAGCCAGTTTTGTTTAATTACTTACCAATGCAGGTCTCGCCGGTGAATGAATAGTTGCCGTTGTCATGGTAACCAGTCCTGCATTCACAGTGATACCACCCTGGTAGGTTGACACAACGGGCGTGTCTGTGACACTGTATGATGCCTTCAGCACACTCATCAATATCTGTCTCACAAAGAAATATAGGACATACATAAGGGGCAGCTCTGTAATTTCACATCATCCATAACTAAGAAACGTTACGATTTCTAAGTCCTTCTTACCATGACACCTTTGTTGTAGCAAGTTTACTTAAAATGGAGACAGAATCTGAATCTTTGAAAATTTCTTCACCATATTTGCTTTGTGTAAGAGGACATGTGTAGGCATACAAAGAGCAAAATGGGTCCATTAAGCTGTGATTGATGACACAATGGCTATACCTTTTTAAATGGCTATTTGTCAAAAGCATTCTAACTGGATCATAAAAAGATTCTCTGCGACATTAGAACCTTGAACTTTCATTTCTGATTTTCTGATTTTACTATTTACGCATGATGAGCTCAGCTATAACCTATAAGGTTTTAGTTTTCTGCTCTGTCTTTCCTTTGTGCTCCATGATGCATTAAACCACAAATTAACCCTTCAGAAATAGGTCAAATTTCATGAAACAAGGAAATACAAATCTGTACGTCTGAATTCTCTTTCATCTTTCATAAACTAGTTGGAGTTCACACTCGCCAATAGGGTGACCATATTATCAACATGAAACAAGGATGCGTTTGCTTCATGTAATAAGTTCGTACTTGTCAGGTGCGCTGCAAGAACCAACAATTGGTGCATTTAGTGGCAATCTGTTCACTCGACTATTCTCCTCGTTCTATCATTTCAAACCAAGGAATCAATGCGGGTTCAAAGAGGAAGGCAGAAAGACTTGCTGGGAATGGCACCAAGTATAAAAAAGTGGTGAAGCTGCTGCATGGCTGAGTTGAGTGGGGAAGCCCCTCAAACATTGATAATGGTGCATCACCCCAGGGGGTCACAAAAGTGGCAATGGTTAACACTACTGAATGTATTGACCATGAATGTAAAGGTTTTGCACTGTTTCTTCCTTTGTATACATTTTTTATTATGAATAAAGTTTATTTTTGAAATAAAAATATGTATACTAAATTGCAAATTAGCAGGCAGCTGACAAAGCAATGTGATCTTATAACAAATCGATCACGTAGAAGGCCTACAGTGCATGTTTCACCAAATAAGAGAACAGAATAAACATGCTCTCTTCATGAGAAATAAACAATTGTGGACCTCAAAATTCAAAATTTTGGTCAAAGCTAATCTAAATATTACAAGGGAATTATATACTAAAGGTAGGTCTAATAATATTTGATAATCGCTTGAGAAATTAAGGAAATGTGAGGTGGAACTGCAAGATCATTGGAAGGATGAAACAGAATGTATAAAGTAAGAATACAATAGGCATTTAAACAGTAGCAACACCATGAGAGTGTACAGAAAGATAATAAGGAAAATGTAGAACAACTTGAGGTTGAAGGACAAGAGTACACTTATGAAGCACAAAGGAATTGCAGAAATATAGCAAACACTTGAGCATTTGTTTTACAAATGATAATGGAAGTGAGAAAGATGTGAAGTAACTTTGGAGATGACTGTAGGGAAGTAATCCACAGAAGACAAGGTGGATAAGGTACCAGGCCCTGATCAGATAATTACAGTATCATTGAATCGCTATGTTTCAGAAGGAGATCATTTGGCCAATAGAAGTTATGTCACTCCTATTAGAGCAATGCCATCAGTCTGTTCCCCCACATATTCCCCATGGCCTTGCAGAGTACTTTCTCTCAAGTGCCTGTCCAGTTTCCTTCTGAAGACACTGATTAATTGCTTTCATCATCCTTACAAGCAGGGAATTGCATATTCTAGCTACTGGCACAATTTTTAAAATCATAACCCCCAAGTCTTTTTGTCAAAAATTTCTCCCATCTCCCCTGTTCCTTGAACTATCTGCAAATGAAATCGGCTTCCTTACATTACACTACACCCAATCTTGCCTAAATTACTGAAAGAAATCGGTGAGGAGATGGCAGAGCTTGTAATGTGGGACTGGAATGTAACCAGTCAAAATCCTTCTTCAGAAATAGAGAGACAGAGACAAACTAGGTACCACAAACCAATCGTGGCCATATTTTCAGATTCAATAGTCTGAGCGATAAAGTTAGTTAGCAATTTGAAATCTATTGGTTATTCAAGAACAGCCACCATGAAGACACAAAAGAAAATCACATTTGACAAAGCACTTTTAGATTTTTTTAAGAGATTGACTGTATAAGCATAGCTGGCTTTAAAAGACAATATTCAATAATGAAGGGAAAAGTCCAAGTGGAAATGCAACAGCATGACTAGAAAACTGGTTTACAGGTAAACAATAATATGAAGTTATTTGGTTATTTGTTGAATTAGAGATCAGAGTTGTATATTTTTGGTTTATAGATATATAAAATTGCTTTGAATTTTGATGTTGGAAATATTCAGTAGGTCAAACAGCAATGGGGAAGGAAATAGGGACAATGTTTGAGATCAGTCAACTTTCATTAAAACTATTTCATTTTCCTGGCATCTACAGTATTTTGCTTTTTACAGTCTTAAAATATCTGTCTGGAGTAAAGACAGGGTACATGGCTTAGGCTGAAGAGCACAGCAAAAGTGTTTTGAACAGGTTAGCATGATGGGCTGATCTAATTAATATGGAAATATTTAAAACAATACTTTCTGGGAGGATAAGTATTTAATGGTGTTACGGGTCAGGTTGCTATTTGGTGAATGTCCCTTTAAGACATGGACAGTAGAGTAGTGTGTGTGTGGTGTCGTCACGACAGCAAGATTACAACGTGCTGACGGTTTTACTCAGTGAGGGGAGGGGGAGGGGGAGGGGGAGAGGGAGACTGACTGCTGGTCTCCGTAACGATGGATGAAGAGCAATAGCTGTGTCTGTCACTACAATCCACGTATGGATTTTTGGAGCAATCAAGTGGAGTCCACTTTGTCGTTAACCTGTAGTGGGAAACAGGTATTTCTGTGGGCGGCCACGTATTGAATGCCTTTCGGGGTGGCAGATACTTCGGAACAAAGCAATGGAGATCGGAGATTGAGGTGTTGTATGGGTTCCATCATGGAATGTGGATTTCGTAATGTCTCTACATTTTGTCTTCAGTCAACGGTGGTCTTGCAAAAGCCTTTGCTCACGTTTCACCTGATGACTCGCTGAACTGAACTTTGAGAATTATTCCCAGACTTGGAGTTTGGGAATTTGTCACACATACACACTTTGAGTTTAGTTTTGGGGATTATGTTTGATATCTGACATTTTTACTTTTCTTATTATTACAAGTAGTTATTAATAAAATAGTTTTTAATACTTGTACATGACTCGGTGTGTCAGACTAAGGCAGACTGAAGGATTCAAGTACAATGACAACTGCATTTTACATTTATATAAGGCCATGGCATACAAAAGTAAATCAGTATAAAACAGCAGTGAAGCCATGGAAATTCATTTGTAAAGTTTTACAATGGCTTTGATATTACCATTACTTAAAGCACACAGCAGAATTCATTAGGATGACGTCAAAGATGGGAAAAGTTCATTATGTGAAGAAATTTGAAATATTAGGACAGTTTCACTGTAGGAGGCAAGGCCATGAGGAGATTAAACTTCCTTTTACTATATGAAGGGATTTTGAAAGTGAATAGGGAAATATTATCACCTAATTTTTTTTAAAATTAAACTCATGGAATCATCAGTTTAAAGTTGTCATTCGGAAAGTGAAAAAAGATTTTTACACAATTGGTTACTGGAACATGAAGTGATTTGCAACAGAGACTTCTTCGAATACAAACCTTTGCGAGTACTGTGGGAAAAGAGGATGCATTGATAAAGAAGGGGGAGCTACAGATATACAAAGAACGAGAGGTGCAGTGTGCTTTGTTGAGAATTGCTCCAGGACAGTGTTGAATGTAAACAGCCATGGTGCTAAATTGATAGGAGTATTTTTGGAAATTGTGCTGACTTCATGTGCACCTCTTCATTCCTTTGTTTTAAAAAATGGTGACAACTACAGATAATCAATATAGGAATACAGTTCCAGGCCCAGTACAAATTGCTTGGTTCGAACCATATGAAAATTAAGCTTGCAGTGCCATCAGCTTTTGGTTGTCATTTTGGCATGATCTCAACAAGAAAGGATGGCTAAGGCACACACATTTTGATGTGATGTACCCGTTTTACATCCCACCCGATTTACCTTCTGCTGAAGATCTCATCCAGTTAGCTTGCCACTGGACATGCTGAGTTAAAAATTATCCTGTTCACGTAAAATGGGAGTCAATATCCATTCATGTAAATAAAGTCCATAAATGAATTAACCCATTGCAAGGTTAAGTTCTGATGACAGATTGTGGAGTTGAAATGTTAATTATGTTTCCCTCTTCACAGATGGTGTCTAACTTTTTTCCCCCAGAATTTCCTGCTTTTATTACAAATTTTCAGCATGTAATATGGTACTTTGCTTTTAAGGAAATAATCATAATTTCTACAATTCATCTTCTTCACACCAACATTCTGCCCTTTCCCTGATGAGTTCACTGTACATCAATTAATGTACATTAAAATCACAAACTGCAGTCATTTGACGCAATACCTGCGTCATTTCACCATGACGTCCTCCATATTTTTCAGTGAAGCAATGAGTCAGTTTACTTCCAGTTCTTTACGTGCAGGTGCAACATTATTTAATGCTAACATATACTTCCACTAACTTCAAATCACAGTGATTCCAGCTTCAGCCAGCACTATATGCCAGCAAGTCCGTATCCCACAACCTCCAAATCCTATTGTTTCTATATCCCATCAGCTTCATTTCCCACTGCTTCCATGTCCCATTCTATATATCCTTTGTCAACTTGTCACCAACCCTTTCCACACTCTGCCCTTTTCTTTTCCATGTCATAGAGTCACACATTTATAGAGTCACAAATCACAGAAACAGGTCCTTCAGCCCATTGAATCCACACCAACCACCAAGCATCCATCCACATGAAACTTACACTAATCCCATTTACTTCTCCCCACATTCCCATCACTCACCTACACAACAGGGAATTGTCAGTAGCTAATTACACTACTAACCCACACGCCTTTGAATGTGGGAGGAAACCAGACTACCTGGAGGAGCCCCACACAGCCACAGGAAGAACATGAAAACTCCTTGCAGACAGCACCAGAGATCAGGATTGAACCCACGTTACTTGAGTATGAGCCATCAACTCCACTAGCTGTGCCACTGTGCCACCCACATTTGCATTGGTCTTCTCCTTAAATATGGGAATGTTATCAGTTTTAACCACCCCTTTGTCATTGAGTTCCAAATTCTTTCTGCCCCCATATGATGAGATTTCCTATAAATTCTTTACTCATTATGATTTTATTAGTTTGGATAGCCCCCAGAAGTATGAACAGCTTCTGAATAAATACCCAACTGAAAAAAAATCCTCCATCCAATTTAGGTTCATGCTTCGACAGAGTAAGTGATTGCAAAAGGGAAGTCAGTTGTTATTTCAATGTTCATAAATGTGTGTTCTGTAAGTATTATCTCAGGGTATTTATTCATGATATTGCATCAGCCAATGAGCTGGAAGTGGGGCGGTTCACATCAGTCACAACAACAATCGAGCATACAGCAAAATCTGTCAACGTACTTGGAAAAGTGAGAGAACTATAAAGCAGAGGAAACATGAACTACGATACCTTCTCCCAACAAAAGCAGGGTAATTTTCCAAAAGATTGCAATACGTGGAAGGTATGTACATTGAAGTTCACAGAGTCATAGTCATACAGCATGGAAACAGGCCATGCTGACCAGGGGCACATTAAATTATTTGCCAAAAAAAAAATCGCTCTCAGCTACTAACTGCAGTGTGATCATCAAACACAGGAATTATCCAAATATTTCTCTCCACTTAGCAAAAGTGTTGTAGCTACCTGTAGCTGTTTTATATTTAATGGCTGCATTTCCAGTACCAGGGCTCAAGTAATAGCACAAAGGAGGCAAAATGAGCTGAATCCAGCTACTTCAGCACCGCTTGCAAGTCAAAGCACAGCTTGGTCATGACACATCAATATCAAACCCACATCCCACTACCACCATCACAAGGTGGCCTGAGGCAATTGAACTCCTCTCTGTGACCTGAAAAGCCTGGACCCTGATCTCAGTCCCCTCTGATCTGTGATGTAATTCTTGTCAGTATTCTCTTTATCTTTCCCATTACTTTCTGACAGCTAGGCTCGCTGCTGGCTAGAAAATGGGGAGAAAAATATGTGGTAGAACCTCTACATTAAATACATTTTTGAGTTGCCCAGCTGCTAACAGTTCTCCTGCACACTCCCCATCTAAATATTACAGCCTATATTTCCAATTCCAGTATTTAAATTACATGAGGAGTCTGAGTGGGGACCAGAAAAAGGTACACAAAATTGAGGCATATCGATAGGGTAGATAGTTAGAAATTCTCCTGCTGGCAGAGATGTCTAAGACTAGAGAGCAAAGTTTAAAATGAAGAGAAAGAGGTCTTGAGGGGTCAGAGGAAGATTTTCTTTCATGAGGAGGGTGGTTGCAATCTGGAATACACTGCCTGAGATGGTGGCAGCGGCAGGTACTCTCATAATATTTAAGAAGCATCTGGATGAACACTTGAATTGCCAAGGCATATCAGGTTATGGACCAAGTAAACTGGATTAATATATATGGGTTCTTAATGGCCTGCATTGACATGGCAGGCCAAAGGAACTGTTTCTGTGTTGTATAACTCCATGATGAACAACAGTGCACAGATCCCTACAAGACACTGGTCTCCATTTACTGCTAGCCTGAGCAACTTCCTTCACTTCTACCCTCTTGTCGTCTCAATGTTTACCCTTCTAAGGACAGCTCTCATTGCTTGCCAAAGAAACAGCATGTAACACCTGCTGGAAAACAGAGTTCAAATATTGGTTGTTTGACTATCCCAGAGGATCACAATGGGCTTAATTGAAAAGCCCACATTAAAGCCTTTTCATGGGCAAACAAAAACGTTGATAATCATTACTAAAACAGCTGATCAGAAAGCATAGTTGAGAATATGTCACACCACTAATAAAGAAACAACCAGCTCATGTAACTTTTGGTAACAAAGGTTCTACTGGCAACACTGTGGGAAAGTACTACTATTTTTTTTATGTCAATACATCAGTAGCATAAAATCATCCTTAACAAGCACTTGCAGAGAATGCATACAAGTCGTATTGGCTTAATTTAGCAGCTTTATTTTTTTAATAAAATCTTGATTTTTATCCCTTGGTACCTTTAATTAACAAAAATTGATTGAGGACTGACCTATCAGTTGCTGCTCTACATGTAGAAGTGTTTCTCAACTTCATTCCTGAATAGCCTTGCTCTATTTTTTAACCATACATCTCACTCTAAACTCATTAATCAGTGGTAAAAGCTCATGCCTAATCTATTAATTCCTCTTAATATCTTGAACACTCAATCAAATCCCTACAAACTTGTAATTTGCATATCCTGTCCATATATTTTAATCCTTGGAACTCTGATATATATTAGCTGCACTCTTTCCTAAGATGTGGTCCCACAAGTATTCACACCACTCCAGATGTGATCTAACCAGGGCTTTGTATAGTTACAGTACTTGTACATTAGTCCTCTAGTAAAGATTGCCATTCTTATACCGAGAGACATTCTACCATCCTCTCAGATTGTTTTCTCTCTCTGCTGAGGGCATCAGAATGCTCTTTGTATCTGGACATCCAAGTCTCTTTGGACATCCATTGCTTCTATCTTTTCACCATCCAGTAAAAAAACTTGTTCTATCCTCTTTAGTTCCACAGCAGATGACTTGTATTTGCTTGCATTGAAATCCATGTCCCAGAGTTGCAGTAATAAATTTAATCTTTGTATTTCTCTTTCGAATTCACCAATTCCAACCATAATGTGTACAATGCTGCCCATTGATATATCACAAACAAACCAGGATATGGGGGATTGTCTACCATCATCCAAATACACTGAATCATATTCTGCCAGTTGAGTTCCTGCCCACTTCCTTAGTTTTTCCAGTCTCGTGCAGCACTCCAATACACAGTAGCAACAGATGCAGCTGCCTACACTGAATATTGGGAATAGACTATACAGAAATTGAAAATCAAAAAACTGGACACGCTGGAAGCTTAATATAAAACACAGAAACTGCTGGAAATTCTCGACAGGTCAGGCACCATCTGTGAAGATCGTTGTAAATCAATGACTCTTCATCAGACTGGAATCGTTCAGAGTCTGACTTGCCGAGTATTCCTATCTCTTTCTATTTTTTGACCATATAGAGAGGTTGGACTGCAGATCCAATGAGGAAGATCCTAAATTTCTTGTCTCCTGCCATTTAGTCTATTCCCAATCTAATCAGTAATTTGAAGTTAAAGTTCATTTCAATGAGCTATCACTTTAGTTCATAAACTTTTAACTGGACTTTATCAAATGCCTTCTGGTAACCCATATAAATAACATTCATTGGAGTTTTCCTTCCACGGCTCCAGTCACCCCTCCTAAATGTTCAAATTTACAAATCCATGCCATCGCTTCTGATCAGCTGAAAATTTTCAATGTTTTCAGTCATTTAATCACTATTATTTAATTGATATATAATGATGAGCTCATGATCGCCTCTTTACCTAATACAGCTGTCTCCTTGGTTCTTGAACATATTCAAGATTATCTTACTCCCACCTCATAGGCAGAAAGGCCTCCAGGTGAACTCCACACCCCTAGTGAGAAAAGCCTACAGAAGAGGTCAATTCAAAAGCCAGGCTCTGAGGTCCTGGTTGCAATGCTGCCAAAGTAAGGATCCTACTGCTTTCATAGGAAAGCCAATGTGCATAATTAGATGCCTTTGAACTGAATAGCAAACTAAGCCATGGCAGAAGGCAATTATGAGTCAACCATTTTACTGTGGATCTGGAGAGTCAGATAGATCTGATTGGGTAACAATAACAATGATGTCAGGGTAGTTTGTGACTTGAAAGGCATCTTGCGGGTGGTAGTGTTCCCGTGTCCCTGCTGCCCTTGTCCTTCTTGGTGGTAGAGGTCACAAGCTTGGGAGATGCCTATGTGAGTAATTGATGTGCACTTTGTATGGGCCAAATGGCCTAATTCTACTTCTATATCTTATGGTCTACTGGTGGTATGGAGAATGAATGTGTTACATGGAATACCAATCAAGTAAAATGCTTTTTCTTGGATGGTGTCAAGCTTCTTGAGAGTTGAATTCATTCTGGCAATTGGAGAGTATACTATCTCACTTCTAACTTGTCCATTTTAGAGGTGGAAATGCATTGGGATGTCAAGAAAAGAGTCATTTACCAGGGTATACCCAGCCTCTGATGCAGCTACAGTACTTTTGTGTTGATCCAATTGAGTTACTGTCAGTGGTGACAAAGAAGAAATTGATGGTGGAGGACTTACTAATATTAATACATTGAATGTTAAAAGGTAGATGGTTAAAATACATTTTCTTCGTAATGGTCATTACTAGGTATGTTCCTTGTATGAATATTACTTTCTACTTATCACAGTATGCCTTAACGTTGTCATGGCCTTCCTGCATGCAAGTATGAGCTGGTTTATTTCCTGAGGAATTGTGAATGTAATTGAATATTGTGCAATCATCAGTGAACGATCCCACTTCTGACCTTATGATGGAAAGAAAGTCCTTGATGAAAGAGCAGAAGGTAGTTGGGCCTGGGACACTGTCCTGAGCAACTCCTAGTGATGTCCTAAGCTGGGAAGATTGAATAGCAAATAGCTACATCAAATAGCAAACAACCATCCTCCAACGTGCAAGGCATAACTCCAACAACTGAAGTGTTTTCCTTGTTCTCTGACTTCAGTTTTACCGGTGCTCCTTGAAGCGACAGGGCCAATTACTACCTTGATTTCTTGGGCAATCACTCTCACCTTGCCTCTGGAATTTAAGCTTTTTGGCCTATATTTTCACCCAAGGCTTTGAAGATGTCTGCAGCTGAGTGATATGGGTGAAACCTGCTGATGAGGAGGCACCACTCGACATCACTGTCAATCACATGCAAGGCTCAAAGTCATGCATGCAGTGCTATAGAATTTTTTCAATGGCAAGCCCTCAAAAGTTCATTGGACTGTTATCTATTTTTAAATGAACACCCTTCCAGGCACAAATTTTTCTCTGCCATTTTCAGTTCATTACCTCATGACAGTATGTGGACCTCACTATATGCAAATTGACTGCCACATTTCCTAATTCATGGCAGTGACTGCACCTTAAAATTTAAGATGCCATTGGCTGAAATCAAAGAATACACAAATCCAAGATGCTGCAAATGACAAGTGTTACGGAATTGTTAGGAGGTAAAAGAACAGCGGTTACTAATGCAGCAACTAACACATTTCCATGAAAACTAAACTATTATAGAGTTCAAAGGAAAAACATGATGCAAAATCAAAGCAGCAAAGGAAAACTGTGAAAACATACAAGTGTTGCTAAAATGTTAGTGAGTTGAAATTCAATTGATTGAAAACTGAAATTTACTTCAAAAGAGGAGGATGGAACAAAGATTGGTACACTGGTAAGGTGCACAAGATGTTTAATTCACAAAATAAGCTTTCCAGAAGTTGCTTTTGTGATCAAAAATGAAAGTTTGTTCTCACCAAATGGAAAAACAGATGGAGATAATTACAATTCAAGAGAGTTCTGGTGGTTTATTCAAACTGAAATAAAATTTAAATGAGACGTTTAAAGAAGAGCTTTGAGGTTAGCACTGCAGAAAAGAAAGAGCCATGAGCCATGGAGGTCCAGTGAGAATGAAGAATAGGGCAATGCAATACAAGATGCATTGATTGCTTCACTGCAAATGGTCTGTTATCTATCTTGTCCCTTTGATCTTCAATGCCCTTTTCATCAAGCCATTTACGTGGAGCATCAATTGAGATTTACTAACTTATAACTTGATCTACTTCATCTGAAAATAGATGGATTGGTGGTTTGGCAAATATTATCATCATTCATCTCCCAAATAATGCTGGGGACTAAGGTATTAATTTCCCAACTGCAGAACAGAAGATCAGCAGAGGTTGTATGGATCAGATGGGGCTCTTAAAAGGATGATATGCTGCAGCTAACTTGTGATGGACATTAAATAATTTTGCAAGATTGCATTCACAATCTTCAAGTACCTATTTGTGGGGGTGAAGAAATGTCACATTCAGTAACAGCAGCTTGCATCTATGCAATTGAAAAGCAAAAAAAACTGCAGGTGCTGGAAATCTGGTACAAAATAAAAAGTGCCGGCAATACTCAGCAGGTCAAGTTGCATCTGTGGAGAGAGAAAGAGTTAATGTTTCAGGTCAATGAATTTCCATCAGAACCTCTAATTAATCATTGAAAATGCTCACGTTGCATCTCTTCCACAGATGCTGTCTAAAAGCTACATGGTTCAGGAATGTTCTGATTTTAATTGCATTTATGTAACACCTCTTGGGTGACTTACTAAGTTAAGTATCAATGCACAGAAGGAGGCCATTTATCCCATTCTGTCCATGCCATTCCCAGCTGAGCAATTCCAGGAGTCCCATTTTCCCTCTCCTTATTTCCCTGTAACTTATTCTGTTATATGCCCATCAACACCTCTTTGATTATTTTGCCACTTACCTACATTAAGGAGTAATTTTCAATGGCCATTTAGTTTCTGGGATGTATGTGGAAACAAGCGTCATGGGAGGAACATGCATACTCCACAGACAGTAGCCAAGATCTGGATTGAATGCAGGATCCCGAAGCTGAGTAAATTGCCCTAACTGCTATACCACTGTGCCACACTCCCCTGCCTATGTGATTGATGTAGTAGCATAATACAACAAACAAATGGAGACATTTAACATTGAGAATGATAATCAAAGGCACGGCCAAGGAAGTTCTCTCTGGTATTTAGTATTAAGTTTTAAGGTATCCCTCAAATCCAAAAGATGAAGAGTGGGACAAATCTAAGTGGAATGGTCCAGAGAGGTAATGATAAGATAAAGCTGAGTGTCTTCAATATCCTTGAGTGGATGAGAAGTCGAATGTGGAAGCAATGTTAAATACTTGGGAGTCAGAGATCACCATGCAGGGGTGGCATGAGAAATCATTGGATGCAACTCCGTGGTTACAATTAGAATGCAACCAGATCTTCTCAGCTGGACAACAGAGGTGGTGGAATACAGTAGAATGGCCAACTGTGCCAAAGGCTGAGAACAAAGAAGAAAGATTGATAAGACCTTGATTGTGCTAAACAAAGTTAAACTGATCTTTAAGGGCTATTTGGTACTGTGGCAAGGCTGAAAACCAAATGGGATGAAGGTTAACATGGAACAGAATGATAAATGGACACAGAATTTGGATGGCAAAGAGAAGACAATGATGAGTCATTTCTAAAGGCAGTAGGATCAAGGATGAGCTTTCTGAGAAAGTTTTTCTTGAGTACCTAGAACAGTACAGGCCCTTCGTCCCACAATGTTGTGCTGACCTACATAAATCTACTCCACAATCAATCTGACTCTTCCTTCCTACATAGCTCATAACTCAATTTTTCTTACATCTATGTGCCTATCTAAGTCTTTATTGTATCAGCCTCTACCACCATACCCAGCAGTGCATTCGAGGCACCCACCACTGTGTGGAAAACAGACCTCTAAATTTTCCTCCACTCAGCTTAAATGGCTGTCCTCTGGTATTGGCCATTGCTGCCATGGGAAAAGGTGCTTGCTGTCCAGTATCTATGCCTCTCAATCTTATACACCACATCAAGTCACCTCTCACCCTCTGTCATTCCAAAGAGAAAAGCCCTAGCTCACTCAACCTTTCCTTACAAGACATTCTCTGATCCAGACAGCATCCTGGTAAATCTCCTCTGCACCTTCTCTAAAGCTTCCACATCCTTCCTGTAATGAGGCAACCAGAACTGAACACAATACTCCAAGTGTGGTCTAACCAGAATTTTATAGAGCTACAACATTACCTCGTGGCTCTTGAACTCAATCCCTTGACTAATGAAGACCAGCAAACCATACGCCTTCTTAACAACCCTATTAACTTGCACGGCAACTTTGAGGGATCCACGTTCCTACACACTGCGAAGAATCCTGCCATTAACCTTGTACTCTGCCTTCATGTTTGATCTTCCAAAATGCATCACTTCACACTTTTCTGGATTGAACTCCATCTGCCACTTCTCCACCCAACTCTGCGTCCTGTCTACATTGTGTTGTAACCTACAACAACTTTCTACATCGTCCACAACACCATCAACCTTTGTCATCTGCAAACGTACTAACCCACCCCTCCACATCCTCATCCAAGTCATTTACAAAAATCACAAAGAGCAGGGATCCCAGAACAGATCCCTGCAGGACACCACTAGTCAATCACATCCAGGCAGAATACACTCCATCTACTACGTAACGCTATTACAGCACCAGTGACCCGGGTTCAATTCCAGCCACTGTCTGTAAGGGGTTTGTATGTTCTATGTCTGCATGGGTTTCTTCTGGGTGCTCTGGTTTCCTCCCATATTCCAAAGACGTACTGGTTAAGAGCTGTGGGCATGCTATGTTGGCGCTGGAAGCGTGGCGACACTTGTAGGCTGCCCACAGAACACTATACAAAAGATGCATTTCACTGTGTGTTTCAATGTACATGTGACTAATAAAGATATTTTATCACCACCCTCTTCCTTCTGTGGGCAAGGCAATTCTGAATCTATGTAGTCAAGTTTCCATGGATCCCATGCCTAATGACTTTCTGGATGAGCCTACCATGGGGAACCTTGTCAAAAGCCTGACTAAGATCCAAGTATACCATATCCACCACTCTGCCTTGTTTTGTCACCTCCTCGGAAAACTCAATTAGGCTTATGAGGCACGACCTGCCCCTCACAAAGCCATGTTGACTATCCCCTAATAAGACTCGGCTTCGCTAAATGCTCATGAATCCTGTCCCTAAGAATCCTCTCCAAGAGTTTGCCCACCACTGACACAAGACTCTGTTCAAGAATTCCCAGGATTATCCCTATTACTTTTCTTGAACAACAGAACAACATTTGCCATCCTCCAATCCTCTGGTACCACTCCTGCAGCCAGGGAGCATGCAAAGATCATTGTTAACACCCCAGAAATCTTTCCCCACTTCCCCTATGTGTAGGGCATCTTGGGGTTTTCCTTAATTCTACTCGCCAAGGCCTTCTCATGTCCCCTTCTAGCTTCTCTAAGTCACTTCTTAAACTCCTTCCTGGCTACCTTACAATTCACAAGAGCCCTGTCTGATTTTTGCTTCCTAAACCTCAAGTATGCTTCCTTCTTCCTCTTGACTAAATGTTCCACTTCTTGTCAACCATGGTTCCTTTACACCTCCATCCTTTCCCCGTCTCAGTGGGACAAACCTATCCAGAACCCCATGCAAGTGGTCCCTGAACAACCTCCACATTTCTGCTGTGCATTTCCCCGAGAACGTCTGTTCCCAATTTAGTCTCCCGAGTTCCTGCCTAGTATCATCTTAACTAGCCCTACCCCAATTAAATACTTTTCCATATTGACTGCTCCTATCTTTGTCCATGGCTATGCTAAGGGTCAGGGAGTTGTGGTCACTATCTCCGAAATGCTTGCCGACTGAGAGGTCCATCACCTGACCAGGTTCATTGCCCAGTACTAGATCCAGTATGACCTCTCCTCTAGTCGGCCTGTCTACATACTGTCAGGTGTACACACCTAACAAGTTCTGCCCCATCTAAATCTTTTGCACTAAGGAGATGCCAATCAATATTAGGAAATTTGAAGTCCCTCATGACAACAATCCTGTTATTTTTGCACCTTTCCAAAATCTGCCTACTTATCTGCTCCTCAGTGTCCCAATGCCTATTGGGGGTTGAGGGTGGGGGGCGCGCTATAGAATACTCTCAATAGAGTGATTGCTCCCTTCCTGTTTCTGACTTCCACCCACACTGACTCATTAGACGATCCCTCCAAGATGTCTTCCCTCTCTGCAGCAGCGATACTATCCCAAATTAGCAATGCCATTTCCCCCTCTTTTACCTCCTTCCCTATCCCTTTTGAAACATCTGAACCCTAGAACATTAAGTAACCAATCCTGCCCTTGTGACAGCCAAGTCTCTGTAATGGCCACAACATCATAATTCCACATACTGATCCATGCTCTAAGTTCATCACCCTTATTCTTAATACTTCTCACATGAAAGTAAACACATTCCAACCCATCCAACTGACTGTATTTATGCCCTATCCATTGCCTATCCTTTCTTGCAGTCTCTCTGCACATTGCACCTACCTTTACACCAACTGCTCACTCATCTGACATAACACTCTGGTTCCCATCCCCCTGCCAACCTAGCTTAAACCCTCCCCAACAGCTCTAGCAAACCTTCCCGCAAGGACATTAGTCTCTCTCGAGCTCAGGTGTAACCCGTCCCTTCTGTACAGGTCATACCTTCCCCAGAAGAGATCCCAGTGATCCACAAATCTGAAACCCTGCCCTCTGCACCAACTCTTCAGCCACACATTCATCTGCCATATCTTCCTATCCTTACCCTCACTGGCACATGAGGCAGGCAAGAATCCAGAGATTACTACCCTTGAGGTCTTGCTTTTTTAGCTTCCTTCCTCACTCCCTATATTCCCTCTTCAGGACCTCATCCCTTTGCCTAGCTATGTCATTGGTACCAATGTGTACCATGACTTCTGGCTGTTCACCCTCCCCCTTAAGAATGCTGTGGACTCGATCCGAGACGTTTCTGACCCTAACACCTGGGAGACAACATACCATCCAGGAGTCTCATTCTCGTCCACAGAATCTCATGTCTTTTCCCCTAACCAATGAATCCCCTACCACTACTGCAACTCCTCTTCCACCACCACCTCCCCCCCCCCCCCCACACTTCTCTGACCCACAGAGCCAGACTCAGTGCCAGAGACCTGGCCACCGTAGCTTTCCCCTGGTAGGTCATTCCTCCCGAACAGTATCCAAAGTGATACACTTGTTATTGAGGGGAATAGCCATAGGGGCACCCTGCACTGACTGCCTGTTCCCTTTCCCTCTCCTGACAGTCACCCAAGTATCTGCATCCTTGGTGTGACTCCTGTCTATCAACCCCTCAACCTCCTGAATGACCCAGAGTTCATCCAGCTCCACTTCCCTAACACGGTCAGTAAGGAGCAGTAGCTGGATGCATTTTACACTTGTGAGAAGTGCATTGGAGGTCTTCCTGATTTCCCACATCCTGCAAGAGGAGTATACCACTGCCCTGACTGCCATTTTCACTACTCTAACTGTGCAATAAGAAAGAAAGAGACCTTACCCGAACCTCACCTTAGCCTCTCAAATCAAAGATAACAACAAAATAAAACCTTAACTGTGCCTTCTTACTGCAGCTTTTTTTTCCTAAAGAGCTGCCCTGCCCACACAACACTGGCCTACTCCAAAATGGCCACTCTGCTTGACCCTAACTTCTTTTTGTTGGCTGCTGCTAATTAGCCAATCAATTATTCACTAACAATTTGCAAATGTGCATCTTTTAGGATCCTGTTCAGTGAAACTCACCAACAAGTCCTTCACACTCTTGCGCCTCTCGCTCCCTGTCCTGTCCTGCATCTTTTTCAATTCCTCACAAAATACCTTAAAGCCATTACATCAGTGCAGTCGCTGTTGTAATGTAGTAAATGCAGAAGTTAATTCATACATAGCAAGCTTCTATTAATAGCAACGTAATGATGACCAGGTATGTGGGCCAAGGGATAAATATCAGCCAAGATAGTAAAGAAATTCCCCTTATCGTCTTCAAGATGATAAAAAAATGTCAGGAACATAAGTATGTAGAGACAAATCCTGTAGGAATTTCAGATATGAAAAGAAAATGTACTAAATATTCAACAAACCAGACAGCATCTGTGGAGAGATCCAGATCCCTTATTTCAGCCTGCCATACTGATACGGGAGAAACATCTGTGGTCAGGATTAAATTTAAAATCATAGTTAACTCACAGCTTGAGGAGGTCATTAAAATAGCTCAGATTTTTTGCTAGGTGAATCTCAATGAAAGGTGTCCACCAAGATTCCCCTTTTCTTAAGGATCCCTGGTTATCTATCATCACAGATGTCATCAAGCTACCTGAGCAGCCATTTACATTAAAAACTTATCACGTTAAAGAACATTGTCTCTTCTCTGTCTGAAATGTATGACCCCTTATTTTATTTAAAACAGTGACTCCTAATTCTAGAAGGTGTACAAAAGTCTGAGTGGATTTTGTATCATGGTAGATGATAAGAGATGCAGAGTCAAAAGTCAAGCATCAGTGTCTCAATATAAGCATTGCATCCTCCAGGACTGAGATGAACAGAAATTTCTACAGGGAGATGGCAGTGAATCTTCAGAATTCTCAACCCCAAAGAACAACATTCTTTCCTCTCGGGGAAGTGAGAGTCTTTGGAATTCTCTTCCTCAAAGAGCAGTGGAAGCAGAGTCTTTGAATATTCGATAGAGTCTTGATAAGCAAGCTATGAAAGGTTACCACGGGAATGCAGAGTTGAAGCTGTCATCAGATCGGCCATGATCTTAATGAAGTGCAGAGCAGGCATGAGGAGCCAATTGGCCTGCTCCTAATCTGTGTGTTTCTATGTGCTAACTCACTGTGTTTATTAAAGGCTGAGCTCAATGGATTTGTGGTTTATATGGAAATCAAGGTGCTGGGGATTGGGCAAGAAAGTAGAGCTGCAGGATCATTCACGACATTGAACAGCAGAGCAGACTCAGCGGATCCTACTTCTTATGTTCTTCTGTTCCCACTGTCCTTCTCTCACAGAACCCTTCATCTGGTCTGGACCTTGCAAATGATTTGAAGGCAATATTCCAATATATCTTTGCTATACTATTGGTATTGGTATTGGTTTATTATTGTCACTTGTACGGAGGTGATCATACAGGTCAATTCATTACACAGTGCAGTTACATTGAGTTAGTGCAGAGTGCATTGAGGTAGTACAGGTAAAAACAATAAAAGTACAGAGTAAAGTGTCACAGCTACAGAGAAAGTGCAGTGCAATAAGGTGCAGGGTCACAACAAGGTAGATCGTGTGGTCATAGTCCATCTCATTGTATAAGGGAGCCGTTCAATAGTCTTATCACAGTGGGGTAGAAGCTGTCCTTAAGTCTGGTGGTACGTGCCCTCAGGCTCCTGTATCTTCTACCCGATGGAAGAGGAGAGAAGAGAGAATGTCTCGGGTGGGTGGGGTCTTTGATTATGCCGGCTGCTTCATCAAGACAACGAGAGGTAAAGACAGAGTCCAAGGAGGGGAGGCTGGTGTCCATACTTACTATTTGAGGGTTTTTTTATGATAGGAGTGAGGACTTTAAACCTGAGTCTTTGAAGGGATATGGAGCTACCATCAGTCAGGAGTTACAGGGGATAGTGTGGCAAAGAACAAGGGTTGTGGAGGCTTGGTGAGCTGATGTTACTTGAGGCTGGAGAGTGGGTGGCTAACCCAGTCAGCAAAGGAACAGTTGAGTTTAAAGGTGACAAGGAGTAAATAAGAATTAAAGTGGGAAATGGGCCAGAGCAGTTGTTACTGAAGTGGAAGTGACCTTAATGAAGGAATGTTTATGTGGTGGGAAGCTCATGTGAAGCACTGAAAGACATATGTAGGAGTGTATATGGGAAGCTCTTTGTATAGAGAACCATCAATATATGGAGTGAAGTCCAATACGGAGTAATGCAGACAAAACTCTCAAATCATTTGAGACAAAATTGAGAACTATAATTCTGAAAGGTCAGACTAGGACTTGTTGAAAGATATCCTCACCCACAATTGTCCTCCTCATTTCAGAAGGTAAATTGGTAAGTTGGTTTATTATTGTCACATATACCAAGGTACAGTGAAAAACTTTGTTTTGCATACCATCCATACAGATCATTTCATTACAATAGTGCATTGAGGCAGTACAAGGGAAAACAATAACAGAATGCAGATTATATGTTACAGTTACAGAGAAAGTGCAGTGTAGGCAGACAATAAGGTGCAAGGCCATAACGGGGTAGATTGTGAGGTCAAGAGCCCATCTTATCATACTAGGGGACTGTTCAATAGTCTTATAACAGTGGGATAAAAGCTGTCCTTGAGCCTGATGGTACGTGCTTTCAGGCTTTTGTATCTTCTATCCGATGGGAGGGGGGAGAAAAGAGAATATCTGGGGTGGGTTGAGTCTTTGATTAGGTTGGCTGCTTTACTGAGGCAGCAAGAAGTGTAGACAGAGTATACACAAGGGCTTCTCTCCATACAAGGGCTTCTGGATATAAAGATGCTTTAGCTGGACTAAGTATTTGAAATAGAAATGGAAGCAGGATAAAACTTAGAAAGCTATGTCATTCTGAGATAGACTCCAAGCAGCCGAGACTCGGGAGCTAGCCCTGTTTGACAGGCAGGACCTCTGACAGCTGAAAGCAAGCTCATGTTGAGAGTGTGTGAGAGGAATCTATGGTGTAACTTTGATGGCTCCAGCATTTCAACACTGAGGGTCTGCTGTAAACTTCACAATTTGTGAATATGAAACAGCACTGAGTGGATCTTTGTGAGCTACTGTATCCCTATGCGAAGCGAAGACTTTTGCCTGATGCGTCGGCTAAGGAACGGCAGATGGATGCTGATGAAATGTTCATGCATATCTCGTCCCATGTTAATTTTTGTGTCAACATTAATAAGGCTGCCAAAGTCCAAAGTGAACAACTAACCACAAATGTGTTCACTTCAACCTTAACCATCTGTTATTTATAATAAAATATACAAAGATTTCCTTCTTTCTCCGCTTGACTAAATAATTGAAACGATGATGGTAATTACAAAAAGAACAATTGGGAGGAAAGTGGACAGGTGCAAAACAGCTGCAAATGCCAGTTTTCTTAACTAGATCTCACAATCAAAGGAACACAGCTAAAACAGGTAAACAACGAGCTTAACTGTGGTTTTCAACCTCTAACTAAATGGCATGATGAAAAAATCCTTTCCCGCAACCATTTTCCGTTATGTGGAATTCTCAGCCTGAAAGGGTGGCACAGGCAGATTCTATCACTGCTTCCAAAAGAAAATTAGTGGATATTTAAGCGAGAAAACAAATAAAGGCATGAGGGAAAAGGGAGAAGGATTGATACTGATAGGATTGCTCCTGTCACAAGAGCTAGCATGGGGTTGACAGGGCTGAATGACCTCCAACAACATTAGAATTCCACAACTTCCTGGAATATGGATGTCACAAAACAGAAGCCAGTTATGCTTCTTTCAGGACAGCGACTGATAAGCTTTTTAAGTCGACTTTAAGGAGGGCCTCCCTCACGGCTTCTGCCCATGTACTCACATTCCAATGGGATCCACCTTTGGACCACTTTTCTCAGCCATCGGCAAAGGCAAAGATGCCAGCAGCTGGTCCAACTGAATACAATAAGGCTCTGCATCGGAGTGAAGTAGAGCTGTGGACTTCTACCTGGGCTACCTGCACCTCACACGGTGATCATAACAAGGTCTGAAAATGAACCTAAAAGGCTTCCCTCCCCATTATTCTGTATTCCTTGCCGGAGGGCTGTTATTGACATTACAGTAAGATGTGGATCTCTTCGATGCTCAGATTATTTTGCCTCATATCTAAGGCACAATTTTCACCTTCAGATCCAAAGACTGTTTTGCCAACACGTCTGGAAAACAAACAGCAATCCATGTTTGAGAATCACTTTAAGCCACTGGACTTATCAAATGATGCCGCAGTCTTTTGCACTGGTATTTGAAAGGAATGGGGTCCCTCATTGGATCTTGCTTTAAGTATAAATTATCAAAGTGTTATGGAGTCATGTGCCATGGTTCCAAGACAATCAATCAACAATCTGGATACATAATTATGAGTCACAAGGGACCATGATAGATTGCCACAATGAATAAAGCGTCATGACCGCTTCCAGAGTATCTGGCATTGATGTGCAGAGAAAGGTAATGGCCATCAAAAACTACCCACACATTAATTGGTTTGAATAAATGTGTCACTGAAATAACAACAGGAAATCATTCTCGAGATCTTCCTGCAATACAGGATTTCAATGCATATTCAACACCTGAACTGCATTTTACTACCAAACAATAACAATGTTTAAAATGCTGGCTTATCTCCAATTAACTTAAACTGAAACTTTCTTGGAAACATTAGGACTGTTGCTAATATTATGGGTAGAGTTACTATTCACATATTAATACTATATTTTCCATATTAATATGAATAATATTACTCTCTCCTTGTGTGTAAGGTGGTAATTACATTGTCTTACTACAGTTTTAGTTAAGGAATATTATTCCTTTTATACCCAAATTATGCTATATTAATAAAAATGGTCTCGATTTTACTGAAGAGTTGGCTTGCTGATATTTACCCACAGAAGCTTTTGACAAACTGTGCTGAATTTATGAAACTATTTTGTTCACAAAAGAAAATATTCCTGACAGAATATGATGGATTGCTCCAAAAATATATAAAGCCAAAGCAAAGTTTAATTGATGTGCTTACCTTTACCTAAATTTGTATTCTCAACTCATCCCATGAATTGAATTCCGATTTGCATCATGATAATTTAATAGAACCCCATCTTTTTGTCTGATAGTTATTTGGAAGTGACAAAGAATTATGTTCTCAAGGTATAGACATTTATGGAAATGGAAAGTAGTGTGAAACAGGCGAGGTAATATATCCACTTGAAAAATGTTATTTCCCTTGATAGTTCTTCACCAGTTATATCAGATATACCATTTCACACTCTGCACAGGATTACATATAATGTATAGCACAACAAAAGACCATTCAGCCTATCTAGTTCATATTGGTGCTAATGCTCCACTCAAGCCTCCTTCCCTCTAACCTCCATTCCCCACTTCTTTCCATGCTTGTCCAACTTCCTCTTAAAAGTATCCTCTTAAAACTAATCTCATCTCGTCTCATCTAACCCAAACCAATCTAATCTAATCTATACTACTTGTTTCAATAACTCCCTGAGTTTCATCCCTCACCACTCTTTGGGCAAAGAAGTTCCCGTTGAATTTCCTTCTGGATTTCATGGTGATTATCCTTTCTTGACAGCCTTTAGTTATACTCTTCATCACAACAGAAAATACAAGAACAGAGGAGATAGGAGCAGGAAGAGGCCAACTGGCCCTTCGTACTTGTCTCCCATTCAGCAAGATAGTGACTGATCTTCTACCCCAATGCCATTTTCTTTCTCTATCCCCAGAAATGCTTAATTTCTTTAATATCCAAAAAATACTATTGACCTTCGTTTTAAATGCAGTTAATATCTGGGCCTCCAAACACTCAGGATAGAAAATTCCAAAGATTTAACACCCTCTTCAAGAAGAAATTCCTCCTCATCTCACACCTAAACAGCCTTTTTCTGCTTCTGGACTGCTCAGCCTGTGGAAATGTCCCCCCGATGGGTCTGTTGAGTTCAGTAAGAAATTTGCATGTTTCGAGGAGACATACTCTGAGTTCCTCAAAACTTTAGAGAACACAGACAAATTGTACTTAACCTCTTCTCATACAGAAAGCCAGCCATCCCTTGAATTCATGCAGTGAATCTTCATTGCAGTCTCTCAGTTGGATGCATGTCCTCATTTTGTTTTGGTTAAGGGACATAAACTATTCATAATACTCAAGCTGCAGTCTCACCATGGCCTTATAAAATTGCAATAAGACATCTTTGCTCCTGTACTCAAATCCTCTGCTGATAAGGACCAACATACCATCTGCCTTCCTAATTGCTCACTGAACCTCCGCATTGGCTTTCATTGACTTGTGTACAAGGACACCAAGTTCCCAATGAACATAACCACTTCCCAATCTCTCACAATTTAAAAATTACATTGCGAAAAATTCTCTGGAGAGAGCATTTTGGAGACAGTGACCATAACTCCTTGATCTTTACCATAGCCTTGGAGAAGGATAGGAACAGACGATATGGGAAAGTATTTAATTGGGAAAGGGGGAATTATGATGCTATTAGGCAGGAACTTGGGAGCGTAACTTGGGAACAGATGTTCTTGGAGAAGTGCACAATAGAAATGTGGAGGCTCTTTAGGGAGTATTTTCATGGGGTTCTGGATAGCTTTGGATGGAAGAGTAAGGATAGAAGAGTGAAGGAACCATGGTTGACAAGAGACATAGAACATCTTGTCAAGAGGAAGATAAAATCTCTTTATTAGTCACATGTACATCGAAACATACAGTGAAATACATCTTTTGCGTAGAGTATTCTTGGGGCAGCCCGCAAGTGTCGCCACGCTTCCTGCGCCAACATAGCATGCCCGCAACTTCCTAACCTGTACATCTTTGGAATGTGGGAGGAAACCGGAGCACCCGGAGGAAACCCATGCAGCTTATCTAAGAAAGAAGCTTACCTAAGGTTCAGAAACCAAAGATCAGACAGGGCACTGGAGAGTTACAAGGTAGCCAGGAAGGAGCTTAAGAATGGACTTAGTAGAGATAGAAGGGGGCATGAGAAGGCCTTGGTGAGTAGGATTAAGGAAAACCCCAAGGCATTCTACACATATATGAAAAATAGGAGGATGACTAGAGTGGGGGTAGGACCGATCAGGGATAAAAGGGGAAACGTGTGCCTGGAGAGGTAGGGGAGGTCCTTAATGAATACTTTACTTCAGTATTCACCAGTGAGAGAGACCTTAACGTTTGTGAGGATGGCGTACAACAGGCTCATACTCTTGGGCATGTCGACATGAGGAAACAGGATGTGCTGGAACTTTTGAAAAACATTAGGACAGATAAGTCACCGGGGCCGGATGGGATTTATCCAAGGTTATTACGGGAAGCAAGGAAAGGGAGTGCTGCGCCTTTGGTGATGATCTTTGCATCCTCACTGGCCACAGGAGTAGTACCAGATGATTGGAGGGTGGAAAATGTTGTTCCTTTGTTCAAGAAAGGGAGTAAGGACAACCCTGGGAATTATAGGCCAGTGAGTCTTACTTCAGTGATGGGCAAATAACTGAAGATTCTCAGAGACAGGACTTGTGGGCATTTGCAGAAGCATAGGCTGATTAGGAACAGTCAGTATGGCTTTGTGAGGAGCAGGCCGTGCCTCACAAGCCTGATTAAATTCTTTGAGGATGTGACAAAGCACATTGATGAAGGTTGAGCAGTGGATGTGGTGTACATGGATTTTAGTAAGGCATTTGATAAAGTTCCTCATGGAAGGCTGATTTAGAAAGTCAGGAGGCATGGGATCCAGGGACACTTGGCTGTGTGGATTCAGAATTGGCTCACCCATAGAAGATAGTGTGTGGTTGTAGACAAAGCATATTCTGCCTGGAGGTTGGTGACCAGTGGTGTTCTCCAGGGATCTTTTCTGGGACCCCTGCTCTTTGTGATTTTTATAAATCACTTGGATGAGGATGTGGAAGGGTGTGTTAGTAAGTTTGTAGATGCCACCAAGGTTGGTGGTGTTGTGGATAGTGTAGAAGGTTGCTGTAGGTTGCAACAGGACTTTGATAGAATACAGAGCTGGGCTGAGAAGTGGCAGATGGAGTTCAACCCGGAAAAGTGTGAAGTGATACACTTTGGAAGATTGAATTTGAAGGCAGAATACAAGGTTAATGGCAGGACTCTTAACAGTATGGAGGAACAGAGGGATCTTGGGTTCCACGTCCATAGATCCCTCAAGGTTGCCACGCAGGTTGACAGTCCAACCAAAATGTGATACAGGTGTAATAGAAACTCTACTTTTCAATTCTATTCATCTAGAAATAAGCAAAGTTTTGTTTTGTTTTTTTTAATGACCTTGCTAACCTTTTGATGATCAGTATATTTATACTCTAATGAGTTTTTTTTATTTCCTCTATTTCATCAGACATGGATCTTGCAAGCAAAAAGTATCCTCCCCATTCTTCCTACCTTTATCTGGAAATTATTTGCCCACTATGGAATTTTATTATTGTTCTGTGTAATTTGTTGCAAAGCTCCTCATTGTTGACTATCCCTCCCAATTTAGTAACATTTGCAAATTAAGGAATTGCATTCTTGTGTCCAAATTCTAAATTGTGAACAGCAGCGGTCTCAGCACTGTTCTTTGTGGAACATCACTACAAACCTTGTTGCACTGTGAATAACTACCATACATTCACTCTGTTTATTGCCTTGAAGTTAACAATATATTCTGCTACTTGTCCCTTGACTCAGACCTTTTTTTTCCTTTAATTCAATGCCAGTACTGTCACTTTCTTTGACAAAGACTGACAAAAAGTATTCATTCAGAATCACAACCATGTCTTCCACCCCCACATACAGGTTAATTTTTGTTCTCTAATAGACCCTATCCTTCTCTTTGCCATCCATTTTCCTTTACATATCTGCAGTATTTTTTCTGACTTGCTTTTATGATTTCAATCCAACATCTTTGCTACTCCTCTTGTTTTTTTCTTTGACAAGAGCCAAGCTTTTAGCATCTGTCCTATGATTCCCTTCTTTACCTCATCATGGAACATAGAACACAGAACAGTACAGCAACAGAAAAGGCCTTTCAGCCCACAATCTTATGCCAAACTGATTAAACTAATGACACCTAATTCTTTATGCCTGCCCATGATTCAAGTACTCCAAATGCGGAGGCAGGCACGGTAGTGTAGTTAGTATAACGCTATTACAGCACCAGCTACCTGGGTTCAATTCCGGCCACTGTCTGCAAGGAGTTTGTATGTTCTCCCTGTGTCTGCGTGGGTTTCCTCTGGGTGCTCCGGTTTCCTCCCACATTCCAAAGACATAAGGGATAGGAAGTTGTGGGCATGCTATTTTGGCACCAGAAGCATGGCGACACTTGCGGGCTGCCCCCAGAACACTCTATGCAAAAGATGCATTTCACTATGTATTTCGATGTACATGTGACTAATAAAGATATCCTATCCTATCCCTCCATTTCCTGCATATTCATGTGCCTATCTAAGAGCCTCTTAACCGCCTCTATCGTATCTGCCTCCACCATCACCCCTGGCAGCGCATTCCAGGCACCCACAACTCTCAGTGTAAAATACCTGCCCCGCACATCTCCTTTGAATTTTCCCCCTCTCAGGTTAAATGAGTATTTGATGGTATTATCCTGTCCTGTGTACTCACCATCCAGTGGAGTCTACATGTTGAAGTTCCCACACTTCCCCCCACAGAAATACACATACACATACTTTTTGTTAATACTGTATAAACCTACTTGCTCTGAGTTCTCATTATCTCCCTCTTGAATGCCTTCCACTGCTGTAACACATTCCTACCTTCAAGCAGCAATTTCCAAAGCACTTTTACAAAATGATATCCCAGGCCAGTAAAACTGGTGTTACTTCACTTTAGAACTTTTAGACTTAGTCTGCTTTATTCCTTTTGCATTTCTGTTAAAATTGAAATGAAGTATGAAAATATTCTCTCATGCTTTCCTTTTCATCTACAAAGCTTTGTTCTCTTATGTCAAATCCAGAACAACTGTTGCTCTTGAAAAAAAATGTTCTCTTGACTGCATTATTGGAATGTTCCACCCTCTAGATATTTCACATTTTTTATGATCCAGTTAACATTAGGATAGTTGAAATCCCATATTATTTCAACTTCTCAGAGTCCTCCTGAGATATTTGCTCTTCTATCTTTCTTTGACAGTTTGGGGGCCTAATGTACACTCTCAACAGTGTTACTGCCTCCAGCTTTTTCCCTCATTTCAATACATACAGCTTTGATTGTTGATATTTCCAGCATATTGCAGCTCTACCAATTTCCTTAACTAAAACAGTTATCCTTCCTTCCCTGTTATCCCCTCAAATTCTGCTGCAAACCCTGCAACAAGGAAGCTGAGTCAATATTCCTGCCCTTCTTTCGGCCAAATCTGGATTAAGTTTTCAGTATTGGTTTATTATTGTCACTTGTACGGAGGTACAGTGAAAAGCTTGTCTTACAAACCGATCGTACAGGTCAATTCATTACACAGGGCAGTTACATTGAGTCAGTACAGAGTGCACTGATGTAGTACAGGTAAAAACAATAACAGTACAGAGTGAAGTGTCACAGCTACAGAGAAAGTGCAGTGCAATAAGGTGCAAGGTCACAACAAGGTAGATCGTGAGGTCAGAGTCCATCTCATTGTATAAGGGAACCGTTCAATAGTCTTGTCACAGTGGGGTAGAAGCTGTCCTTCAGTCTGGTGGTATGTGCCCTCAGGCTCCTGTATCTCCTACCCGATGGAAGAGGAGAGAAGAGAGAATGTCCCGGATGGGATTAGTATAAACACTGTCAGTATTAAACTACATTGTGGAGGTATGCGGTAACTTTGAAAGGAAAATGAAAGAGAAAGGGTCAGCTTAGGTCACTGGTTCGACTCCGGCTTGAAGGATCGGCTCTTCTTCATATGCTAAAAGATGAACTCTTGATCCAATCAATCTCGTTGTGGCCCTTGCACTTTATATGTCTACCTGCACTGCACTCTCTCTGTAACTGGAAACTATATTCTGCATTCTGCTTTCCTTTTTAGTACCTTGATGTAATTATGCATGGCATGATGTGTCTGGACGGTACACAAAAGTCTTTCACTGTATCTTGGTACATTTGACAATAATAAACCAATACCATCAGTGACAGGAAGTTCAGTCAAAAACATAAAGGAGACAAAGAAAATCAGCCAATGTGCAAGTGGAAACCATCCTGATAAAAATTACGCCTTTCATTTAAAAAGAACTATTTTAATTTAGCCTCTGTGATAATATATTATCACCACATCCTGATTGGCGCATACATTAAGTCATGAAAAAATACATTTGAGAGTGTGGATGGTCGGTGTTGGAACTGCAGTGACAAACTTCAAAGCATGTCCACCAAAGTTGAGCACTCCTGAGAAAGTCAGACTACTAACACGATAAAGCTGACTAACTTACAAGCAAGAATGGTCCATTTGATCCCTCAAGCTTGTTCTGCCATTCGGTAAGATTGTGGTTGATCAATGAAGAGTTCCATATATCTGTCCTTCCTCCATATCCTTTAATGCATTTCATTAACAAAATTTAACAGAAGACCCAGCATCATGTGCTGTTTTCGGTTTCCCTGTACGTGTGAACATGTCTCCTCCAGAAAGGCCACACTGCAATTTTTGAGTCCATGCCCCTAATCTTAAACTCCCCAACCCTCAAGAATATCAGCTCCTGCAAGTAGTCTGAAAGCTTCATTCCAATTATCCCATTACCTTCTAAGTTCCAAGAAATGCCATGGTAATTTATGTAAACTCCTCTAGTAATTTAATCTTTTGAGTCCAGATGCATTTCTGGTAAATCTGGACTGCATCCACTCCAAGGCCGCTGTATCCTTCCTTACAGTTTCTTAGTTTTGACACAACAAGGTTTTGTACAGCTGCAACAGGGACTTCCACCCTCTCTTACTCCTCCAGAAATAAAAAATAGCATTCCAATAGCTCCTTTGATTATTTTCTGAACTTGTGCATGACTTTTTAATGAACTAACTATTTGCACCAATAAATCTCTAAGATTTGCACTATTTCATTTTTAGAAAGTACTTTATCATGTTTGTGTACAAAGTAGATGATCATTCGCTATACCTGGAATTCATTTGCCTTAGTTCTGCCTACTTGATTAAACATTTAATGTTTTTGTAACTATATGCTTGCATCTGAGGAATCAGCTTATGATGCATTAGCCAGAGAATCTGGATCAATGGGGTTATTATTGGTTTATTTCTTACACTACAACAGTGATGTGCTGTAAGTACTTCATTGTTGCTTCTTGATGTTCTAAAGTCATGAACAGTGCTCTAATTTTTGCTTTCTGTAATGTGGGTAAGGTAGGCAATTCTGAGTGGATCGTGGAGCAAACCAAGCTTGTTCAAGGTTTGCAGGAACTGGACCTTAGAATAACTGTGGCTCACCTTTCGTGTATTGTCATTCAGATAGGATGACAAATTTTTGCCATCACTGCAATGGTAAAATTACAGTGCTAGTAATTCAGATGTCTTAATTTATAATTCAGGGACACAAGTACCATTGCAGCAGTGAATTAAATTTATGAAAAATTCTAGACTTATTTAGAACATAGAAGAGTATAGCACAGGAACAGGCCCTTTGGCCCATAGTATTGTGCCAAACCAATTACATTAGTAATAAAGTGCCCAACTAAACTAATCCCTTCTGCCTACACAATGTCCATCTCCTACCATTTCCCTCACGTTCATGTGCCTATCTGAGAGCTTTTTGAACGACCCTAGCATATTTGCCTCCACCACCACTCCAGGCAGCGCATTCCAGGTACCCACCAGTCTCTGTGTTTAAAAAAACAACTTGCCTCGCACATCTCCTTTGATCTTTCACCTCAAATGTATGCCCTCTGGTATTAGGCATTTCAACCCTGTGGGAAAGAAATAGTCCAGATGCAGCCTAACTAAAGTTTTATAAAGCTGCAACATAATTTCCTGACTCTTGAACTCAGTGCCTCAACTAATGAAGGCAAGCATGTCATATGCCTTCTTTACTACCTTATCAACCTGTGTAGCCACTTTCAGGGAGCTATGAACTTGAACTTGGAAGACCCCTCTGATCATTAACACTGTTAAGGATCTTGCCATTAACAATGTACTGTCTCTTTACATTTGATCTCCCAAGGTGAAACACTTCACATTTGGCCAGGTTGAACTCTATCTGCCATTTCTCTGCCCATATCTGCAACTGATCTATATCCCACTGCATCCTTTGCCAGTCTTCTATGCTGTCCACAACACCAATATTGGTATCATCTGCAAATTTACTAACCCACCCATGTACATTCTCATCCAGGTCATTTATATACATCACAAACATTTATAGTGACTGTGAAGCTAATGCATGATTATGAAAACCCACGTAGTTCATGAATATCCTCAGGGATATTGAAGCTAACTTTATCCCATCTGGTGTGACTCCAGACGAACAACAATGCAGTTGATTCTTAACTGTCTTCTCAATTCAGGGTAATTAGGGATGGACAATAAATGCTGGCCTTACCAGAAACTTCTACATCCAAAGAATGAATGAATAAGTGAATTAAAAGGAAATGCATGGTCATTTGTCAGATTTCATCATCCTCCTATTTGCAGTAACAGACTTATTTTTGTTTTCAAATTGCAGTAGTGTAAATCAAACAGGCTCTTTATTTTGTTTGAATCCTTTAGATTGATTGCACCTTTTAAATCTTTTATCTCACCACTTTTCAAATTCAGGAAAAAGGACAGGGTGTTTAGAGAAACTACTCGTTGTTGTAATTTTGCTCTTCCAATGAGTTGTAGACAGATTCAGTTAACATAAAACAAAATCACATCAAGGATTTAGGCCATTACAAGTTTCCTTTCCTCACCACAGAAATCTGCAGAGGTTTCATTTACTTCCCAGCAGTCTTCAATTCTGATCTGTGTTATTTCACCAGCAATATCAGAGTCACTCTTTGTTTACAAATGTCACCAACCCTTCAGAGAGAGAATGGAGATAATCTATATCCTGTGTTCACAAAGGTGGACCAGGCACAAAGTCTGGCAAAACAATTTCAACCCACATTGGCTCATCACTGACCTCCCTTGGAGGTCACTTGTAAATGGATTTCTCTTTGCTCATTTGTTTTCCTTCCCAGCTTGTCTGCAGGTCAAAAACACAATGACCTCAGAGGATTGATTGCAAGCTTCTAATAACTGACTTCCCATCACTCAATCTTCACCTTCTGTTAAGCTCACAAGATCAATAAATATAAACAACCTCTCACTTAGTTTCCTCACGACCCCACCCACCATCTTCTCCAAGTCCAAACGATTATGAATTTGGTTCTGGTTTTGGGAGTTTGTTGGAAAAATTGTAAGGAATTTTAGAAACGGAAAGATAAAATCAATAGGTAAAAACTGTCATTTCCTTCTTTAAAATGCTTACTTGGTTTAACAAAGATAAAGAGCCTCGGTGGAAATTAAAGACCTATCCATCGAAAGTATGTTAAACTACCTAGTTTATCTGTTGAAATAAATCCTACGTGCAACTCATAGGCAATGTCAAAAAAGTGTTGTTGTTCTTTCTGTGACTTTATATTCTTTTCTTTGGAGAATGGACTGATGCAAGGAAGAAATCTTGGGCTGAATGATACTTGTGATGTGGCCACTGCTTCCATGTCCATTACAGATAAAGTTGCTCCAATACCCATGCCAAATTTGTGCAGAACTACAATTTTCTGTTGCGTATGTGACCCAACATCTGGGAGCAAAAGAAAAGGGCTGAGGTCTTTCCTCCACGATTCCTCCCATCGTTGTAGGAGGTGGAAATTGCAGATATGGGTGTGCATTGTAGAATGGGTGTGGGATGGGGAAAAGACTGCAAGGTGTGGGGAGGACCAGAAGAAGGGATAGAATCACAGGGCAGGGCAGAGGATCATAGGGAGAAACGCTGAGGGACAATGATTGTGGGTGTAATTGAGAGGGTGTACCACAGTCAGAGCGGCGGTGCATGTGGAGAGGATATTGCAGTCAAATGTATGTCAAAGATCATTCATACAGCCAATTAGTTTATAAAACTCAAAACCCGGTGCTTTGTTAAGATATCTGTACACAAAGGCAAAAAACATTTTAAAAAACCTGAAAAATCTCTCCATTAATAGCTGACTAAACTCTGGCGTGCTTGAGGCAGAGACTTCACAGTTGGACAAACAAAGGAATTCAAGGGGAAAGCAAAGGTAATTTTTTGAGCTGTAAACATCAAAGAAAGGCAAGCAGCCAGCTCTGGAATGGCCTGTACATTTACTTTCACGCAGAAATAGTAGTGTGAAGAGAATCATCAATTTCTGTTTTTTATGCACTGGGCTAATGGAGAGCAAGTGCATTTATTTGAAGACTAAAGTCCCTTAGCATAACATCAATCTCATTTACACCAGCCCAAACATTCCATTCTTGGAAGGTTAGAAGATCTGTTGAACTCCAGTGTCTCATCACTACTAAAAGTGGAGTTGGTGGCAGTAATTGATTCTCCTAATAGGCCTAAAATGGGCTATAAAAGAATATCAATATGACATAAATGTACACTATTGCAGAAATTTTCCAGCCAGGGACTTGGCCATAAAGTATATGATTCGAGTTCAAACACATTATCTGATTCTCTCCAAAGCTATAGCTGTTGTATAAATCATGCATTCTACAAATGACTGTGCCCTCTGCAACTGTGTGCATTCTTCTGAGATGTAACATCCATTGTGTTTATGTCCTACATACACTGAGATTCTTCATAAATGGTGACATGTAGCCTGTATACTTGCAACAGGGTGTGAAAAAATGCAATGAAAATAAAATACAGATAAACAGATCAAAGATATGGAATTTCAATCCTATCCTGGAAAAATAGGGATTGTCAGGTGTCTGGCAAATCTGGTCAGAGAGATTCATGGGGAAAAAGAAATTGCTGTAACAGGCAAAGGAAGAATATCGGTATTTTATCAGAGAGGTGCTCTTCTACGAGTACAAGACATCAAACTGTATTTTTAGTAGCCTCATTGCTGCTTCACATGAGAGGGCACTTTATCTCCTTACAGGCCCAAGTGAATGTCACTTTAAACTTGCCTTTTGATATTTGGAGGTGGAACATGTTGGCAGTGGTTACAAAGTGGCTGGAGTGTGCCTTGTTTTCAACCTATTGTACATACTCTTCAGATGCTAAACCTCCCCTCCACCCACTTCCCCCCTCATCATCTCCCTGCCCCCTCAACTCCCTGAAAGGACTTTGAATGAGAGGCAAATGCAGGCTTAAAGATCATTTATAAAAATGTAAATGTGAAAAATTTTCAATGTAATGAAAATCTTATTAAATATTAATAGCTTTAATAATACATGACAAAAGGCTGTGCAATAAAGGAAGTAAAATATTAAAATTTATGAATAAAATTAACAGCCTTTTGAACAGTATCAAGAACATGAAATGTCAAGCTCCAAAGAATATATAAAATAAAGTTGGAAGTCTGTAACGTGGAACAGAAGTAACACTATACTGTTACTTATTGTTCTCCTTTCATGGTTACATTTTTTTAAATTACTTTTTTATAGGACTGTTTTCCTTCTGGTAAGTACTTCTTACTGTCTGAATTAATATATTCAATTTCTTTGGCACCGTGTTGATTTTCATTTAACTGGATCCTCACTTACAATTTTTTATTACTTTGCTTTGATTCATCCTTTTCTAAATTCTCAACAATGTATCCTCCTACACTGTGGCGGCAAGCATTGATTTGGCTCTCAGACTTAAAATGGCCATAATCATCAACAGCTTGGGTTTAGACAGCTTTTTAATAGAAGTTTCAAGGTGGTTCGCACGTCAGCAGATGGAAAAGAGGTGCTGAGCCAAGAAAGGAGAACTTGGTAGCGACAATGAAGGGAAGGGTTTTCAGGAGGTTTTTAAAAGTAAAGGGACAGTAGCTGGTCTTAGCTGGTAGCCTTTTGCCTCTGAGTCAGAAGGCTTGTGAGCTCAAGTCCCACTCTACAGACAAGTGCAAAATTCCAGGCTGACAGTTTAGTGAAGTACTGAGGGATTGCTGCACCGTTGGAGCTAATATCTTTTGCACAGATATTGAACTGAGATATCTTCTCTCTCTCGGGTGGGTACATAACTACATAACTACATAACCACATAACTCTATTTCAGACAAGAGCAGGGGAGTATTCCTCACTTGACACTGACAGATTAACTGGCGACTATCATGTTGCTGATTGCGTGAGCCTGCTGTGTGCTAAAAGGCTGCTGTGTTTGCAGTACAAGAGTTGTTATGCTTGAAAAGTACTTCATTCGCTGTGAAGCATTTTGAGATGTCCTAATGCGGCAAGAGAAGCCAGCACACAGAGCTTAGAAGAATAGACAGCTGGAGGAGAGAGAAAAGGATATACAGAATTTGTCACAACAGAGTGAGTTGAGACTATGGAAGTCTTAAAGGATGAAGATGAGTATCTTAACTTCAATCCAATGACTGACAGAGAGCTGATGGCAGAGTAGCAAATGAGCTGCAGAGTTGTATGCAGTTTGATCTTGGACATGGGATTGAGGCACATTTGTATTTATACCAATCCACATTGCACTCACAAGGCTGACGGAATACCCATGGTTAATAAGGTGAACTCTATAGAGAGTGCGGTGTTGATAATTGACCTGCATATGAGTTTCTTCTCCATGGGTGCAAAAGGAGCAGCGGAAATGTTATGGGGGGAGAGATATAACTATAGAGTGAAAGAAGAATATGGACATCTCTGTATAGAAATCACCCACTGATGTTGCACAACTGCAAAAGGTTTATATAATGTTAGCTTTTATTTTAAGAGAGCTTTTGTACACAGTGATGAAGATGAGATTCATACGGTGAAAGCTTTAGACAGATCACACCTGAAATATTCCATTCAATTCTGGGTAACCCCCGCTCCTCAGGAAGGAGCTATTGGTTTTGGAAGGTGTGTGACACACATTCACCAGTACAACACAGGGTTCAAAACAAGGCTTAAAGCATTAAATTACACAGAAAGGTCACTAAATCCTAGGCTCAGAAGATTGAGGTGTTTCAAATGGTAGAAGGATTTGATAGAGTACTCAAAGAGCCTTGTGTCGTCCTGTGGTTGGGCCAGTTTCTGAGAATGCATTCCTAAAAATAGAACTCAGCTATTCTGAAGTGAAATCAGGAAGCACTTTCTCATAGAAAGGGTAGTGAACATATGGAATTAGCTTCCCCAAAATGGCTGAGGGTCAATTCAAGATTGATCAAGGTGAAGGATCAGGGTTATGGATCAGAGTCAGGCAAATGGAGCCCAATTACAGAAACACTTTAATCTAACTGAATGGTAGAACAGACTCAAAGGGATGAATATGTTAATTCTTAAATTCCTAAACCACTAGATTAGTGACGGACAATAGTCTTGTCAATGTTACTGATACCAGAGAACAAAAGGAGAAAGGGTAATTCATTTTCATTTCTTGTTTAGTAGCCAGGCCTTGAAGCAACACTGCTCAGCCTAGTCTAGATTTGTCTATGACTTCAAAACCAAATTGTTGGACGCCAGGCACTAAGACATAAAGATGACCTAATTAGTTAAGGTCAATTCCTACACATGAAAAAATGAAAGGAGAAAAGTGAAAGGCCCGGGGCCTGACGGAATATTCCCCAGGCTGCTCCGCGAGTTAACGGAGGAGATTGCTGAACCGTCGGCTAGGATCTTTGAGTCCTTGTTGTCCACGGGAATGGTACCAAAGGATTGGAGGGTGGCAAATGTTGTCCCCTTATTCAAAAAAGGAAGTAGGGATAGTCCAGGGAATTATAGACCAATGAACTTTACATCTGTGGTGGGCAAGCTGTTGGAAAGGATTCTAAGAGATAGGATCTATGGGCATTTAGAGAATCACGGTCTGATCAGGGACAGCCAGCATGGCTTTGTGAAGGGCAGATCATGTCTCACAAGTCTGATAGGGTTCTTTGAGGTGACCAGGAAGACTGATGAGGGTAGAGTAGTAGATGTGGGCTACATGGATTTTAGTAAGGCATTTGACAAAGTTTCACATGGTAGGCTTCTTCAGATCCAGGGAAGCTTGGCCGTGTGGATTCAGAATTGGCTTGCCTGTAGAAAGCAGAGGGTTGTGGTGGAGGGAGTGCATTCAGATTGGAGGGCTGTGACTAGCGGTGTCCCACAAGGATCGGTTCTGGGACCTTTACTTTTCGTGATTTTTATTATTGACTTGGATGAGGGGGTAGAAGGGTGGGTTGGCACATTTGCAGATGACACAAAGGTTGGTGGTGTTGTGGATAGTGTGGAGGACTGTCAAAGATTGCAGAGGGACATTGATAGGATGCAGAGCTGGTCCGAGAAGTGGCAGATGGAGTTAAATCCAGAGAAGTGTGAGGTGGTACACCTGGAAGGACAAACTCCAAGGTGGAGTACAAAGTTAGTGGCAAGATTCTGGGTACTGTGGAGGAGCAGAGGAATCTGGGGGTTCATATCCACGGATCCCTGAAAGTTGCCTCACAGGTGGATAGGGTAGTTAAGAAAGCTTATGGGATGTTAGCATTCATAAGTTGTGGGATCGAGTTTAAGAGCCACGAGGTAATGATGCAGCTCTACAAAACTCTTGTTAGACCACACTTAGAGAACTGTGTCCAGTTCTGGTCGCCTCATTATAGGAAGAATGTGGAAGTGTTGGAAAGGGTGTGGAGGAGATTTTCCAGGATGCTGTCTGATTTAGAGAGTATGCATTATGAGGAGAGACTAAGGGAGCTAGGGCTTTACTCTTTGGAGAGAGAGAGGATGAGAAGAGACATGATAGAGGTATACAAAATATTAAGAGGAATCAATAGAGTAGACAGCCAGTGCCTCTTTCCCAGGGCACCAATGCTCAAAACAAGAGGGCATGGCTTTAAAGTAATGGGTGGGAAGTTCAAGGGAGATATCAGAGGGAGGTTTTTTACCCAGAAAGTGGTTGGGGCATGGAATGCGCTGCCTGGGACGATGGTGGAGGCAGGTACATTGGTCAAATTCAAGAGATTGCTAGAGAAGCATATGGAGGAATAGAGGGATATGTGGGAGGAAGGGGTTAGATAGTCTTAGGTGAGGTTTAAAGGTCAGCACAACATTGTGGGCCAAAGGGCCTGTATTGTGCTGTACTGTTCCATGATTCTATGAGAACAGGCCACTAAATGGACATTTTCATTAGTCCAGCAAATGAAAGGTTATAACTCTTCATAGTTAGGGATAACATCACTCACAACAGATTTTTATTGCAGAAAAAGTTGCAGGAATGCATTTACAATACTTTCTGCAGGCTGTAAAAGCAAAACATAAAGCTCGGCAAGAACATTAGGAAATGTGTCATCTTACTTCCAAACCTATGTTGCTACTGCCATAGGCACATTAATAACTACAACTCAAAACTTTCGCTGTACAGTTTACAATAATTTTTCATCTGAGTTTAACATTTCTGTGAAGTCATTCCCCTCATATTTTTTCTTATGGAACTATGGGTTTGAGTTCAGAAATTCTGTTTTTCTAAGCATAATTTCTTTTTCACATTTTTGTAGACCCCGATGCCTGAAAATTTACTGCTTAGTTTCTGAGGGCACAAAATCCAACAAACAGAACCAAAGGAAGGGCAGCTAAAGTTAAAGAATTGAAGAGTGCAGATGGAGAGGTAAGACATAAGTTAATCATGATCCAGCTGGCTACCACAACAGACCTTAAAGAATACGATGGATGGAATTCCCTTCTTCTCGCAGCTACCGTTGGATAGGAGGTCCAGAAGCCTGAACCACCAGGTTCAAGAACAGCTACTTCCCTTCATTCATTCAGTTCTTGAACCAACCTAAACAACACTAATCACTCCCCCAGTATAGCAAGACTATGACCATTTTGATCACAATGGACATTTTTCTGTTCCAATTGTGTTCTTTCTTGTAAAAATTATGTATAATTTGTTTTTTTTCTTGAGAATGCTGCTTATCTGATATCATGTGCCTGTGATGCTGTTACAGGTAAGTTTTTCATTGCACCTGTGCATGCATATACTTGTGCATATGACAATAAACTCGACTTTAACTTTTTGACTTTATTCACCGATCACGATTGGGAGCTCAGTCGCTAAGTACATATCAGCTGTTCGTCTCTGAATATAGAACCTTCAGCACAAAAACCCAGGCTGACTCTCCAGTGGAGTTTGGAGATGCCAGCTTTCTGAAGGGATGTTAAAGTAAGTCACTATCTGCTCTCTTAAATGGATGTAGAAGATCTTGCAAAAGTATTTTGAAGAGCAAGGGAATTATCTCTCTGTCCTGTCTATATTTATCCTTTATTCAATACTTCTAAAAAAGATTAACTTTACATTAACATATTACTCTTTAGGGAAGCTTGCTGTGTTAAAATTGAGTGCCATTTTTCCAACGTTACAAACATTACTGCACTTCAAAACCACATGGTTTATGGAATGACATGAAAAGTACTGTGTAAGTTATATAAGTACCTCAATTTCTCCCAGTAACTATTAGTATTCAGGTTAGAATTTCTGTGTACAATGTGCTTCTGTGTTTCTCTTTTCTAAATGCAAAGTTATACAGGTGGGAGGACAGTGGTGAACTTTGTGTTCATTGAGAAATGCCTGACGCTAACACAATCTGTCTCTTTAAAATAGTTAAGGGGTATAGATGATATAGATTCATTCAGATCATTTATTTGGGAGCACAGAAAAGAGAAGATTAACTAGCTCCCAAGACGCAAAGTGCTTTGGAACACAAACAACAGATTTAACAGAGTTGCATTGTAATAGTACATTTTGTCCAAGGAAGTTACACCATTGCTGCAATTTGTCAGTGAAAAATTTCAGTCCTTTCCTTTCAGTTATCTTCTCTAATAGCTTTACACCTCTCACCGGCAAACAACTATTCTTAAGTGCCATCAAGACATTGCAGTCATTGCAGCTGAGCTTCACAGTGGCAGAGCTAGTAGAACTGCTGCCTCACAGCTCCAGTGACCCTGACTTCTGGTACTTACTGGAGTGTGGCATTTACTTGTTCTTCCTGTGACCGTATGGATTTCCAGGGGTTGCTCCAGTTTCCACCCACATCCCAAAGATGTTCAAGTTGGGAGATTAATTAGTCACTTCCCCAGTGTGTAGATGAATGTAGAATCTGGGGGGAGTTGATGAGAATGTGGGGAGAATTAAATGGGACAAATGTAAATGGGTGCATGTTGGTAAGCATGAACTCTATGGGCTGATGGCCTCTTTCTGTGCTGTATGACTCCATGACCCCATTCATTTTTCAGGCATCAATCTTCCACTGACACTATTGAGATAATTGGTTAGTTGACATGATCAAGGTACTTGGAAAATTTTGTTCTTCTTCATGAAATGCCACAGTCTTCAATATCAACCCAATTCACTGCAACAGGCCATGGTTACTCTTCTAAAACATGGGCTGCCACTTTGAGCAACACCACACTGGTACAGCACTGAAGAACCTAACTGGATTTAATGAGCAACCTTGGCATTACACTTCATTCCACAATTTACCAACTGAATTAATCAAACATGACTAAGTTACCAAATGGTGAGCCAAACTCAATGCCACTTAAACCACCAGTTATCCATGATCTCTAGGAATAATGGTGTCATTTTCTTTCGGTTCCCTTTGTAACACATTATTTTGCTTTAATAAATATTCATGACTTCTCAAAATATAGAAAGGTCAACCTGTGAGGATTAGGCCTGAAACAACATACAAAATTAATCCCTAGGAAAAGAGCTAATGGTCCATTCAGTCCCTCCCCCTCAGGTGCGTTGTTTACGTATTCGAATCAATACACTGCTCACCCACCATCTACTGTGGAACTTCGGAACTTCACGGAGGAAAAAAGAAACCAGATGGAAGTCCACATTAGGTTGGGAAGGTAAAAATAACCTGGAAAATTCTTGTCCCACATCCCTTAGTAATCAGAACTAGATAATGGAATTCTTCTGCTCACCCATGCCTCAGCGTTCAGGTAAGCAAGTTGCATTCCTATAGGAAGATTGTTGGGGTTAAAGTTTACTCTGTGGGTTCATAGGATCAATTGTGGGCTATTCAAACCTTGTTCTACCAGTTAATTAGCTGTTAATTACATCTATTTAGTTTGGATTTGTAACTCTGATTAACTTTACCAATCTACTGGTCTCAGTTTTGAAAATTTGGCCTTGAAATGGCTGGTTTTTTTTGGTATTAAATCAACATTATGGATCATTCTAAAGTCATCTGTGAAATTCACCTTCAAATGTGAAGTTTACAGAATGGCACGGTTGCGTTCCGCTGTGTAATGTTGGGCTGAAAGTTTCAGCTCAGCATTTCCTATTGATGCATTGCAAGTTCCCATGACTGTCAGCACGTAGCCCAGTGGGTGAGATCTTTGTTGTGAGGCATTCTAATATATGTCACACTCTTGCAGCTGGAGGAAACTGTTCCTACTGAATGAAAAGATGCTGTAATGATAGGGGTGAATGCTCCCAGGGGAGTCACAGGGACCTACACAGGTTGGCAGAGAACACTTCCTTTGTGCAGGGAGGCACAGCAGACCCTCCAAGGCTACAGAGCAGTTGCCAGGCCGTTGCCATGGAGGACCTAGTAGGGACAAATGCAGACCATGACCATGAAAAAGGCATGCCAGCAACTCTTTAGGAGTTTGAGGAGATTTGGTATCTCACCAAAGACTCTTGCAAATTTCTACAGATGTACGGTGGAGAGCATTCTTACTAGTTGCATCACCACCTAGTATGGAAGCTCCAATGTGCAGGATCGAAAGAGGCTGCAGAGGGTTGTAGACTCAGCCAGCTCCATCACTGGCACAACACCGCTCCCCTGCCCGCCACCCCCCCCCACCCCCACCGCCATTGAGGACATCTTCAAGAGACAATGCCTCAAGAAGGCAGCATCCATCATTAAGGACCCTCACCACCCGGGACATGCCCTCTTCACGTTACGACCATCGAGAAGGAGGTACAGGAGCCTGGAGACCCACACTCAATGTTTCAGGAACAGCTTCTTCCCCTCCACTATCAGATTTCTGAATAGTCCATGAATCCATGAACACTACTTCATTATTCCTCTTTTGCACTATTTATTTATTTTTGTGTAACTTACAGTAATTTGTTTACGTCTTTAAGTCTTGCACTGTACTGGTGCCACAAAACAACAAACTTCAAGACATATGTCAGTAATAATAAACCTGATTCTGAATCAGTATGCATTGGGAATCCTACAATGCACAAATATCTGTACCTGTACCTCCCATTCCTGAGAGCTGCACTAAAATCAGATGAGGTCTTTGCTCCTTGACTATGGAGTTTTGGTGACTTTCTACCTGCAGCAGTGAGATGTGGCAGAGATCAGCAGAAGCAACTTGGAATAATCCTGAAGCTCACAAACTGAGAATGACCTTCACTCTGACTTCCACGGGCAAATTAGTTAAGGCACAGACATGAGGTTATCGGTGGTCACAGATTGCAATGAGGAGGAGTCAGCCTTTAAATAGCATGGTTTCAGGGGGAACCGGTGAGTAAAAGCTATTTTCTCTGTAATTAAGAATTGCTCTCTTTCAGATCAATGAGGTTGAAAAATCACAATGCAGACAAACATTGCACATCACTCTGTTTACATCATTTGAGAGAGTTTTGCACATGAACAATGTTCAGAGACGCACAAAGGTGGATTCAGGTTGCATGTGTGTCAGATACGAAACAAGTCAAGGCAATTGAAGAATTTGATAACAAACTTCTGCCATTCAAAATAAATATGGTGGGAACATTCAGCAGGGTAGTTTGCAGCTGGAAAGCAGGTCACCATTATGGATGGGAAGCTATTTCTGATAGAATCTCTGAATCAATGCAAGTGGTCACAAAACTTGTTGAGATATTTTGCAACAGGAACAAAGAAGCTGTATGGTTTTCTCAGAACCCCACCACTGTCCCTCCCGTTGAGAATTTTTTGCAGTCAGATTTTCAGCAGAGTTCACAAGTAACTCTCCTCCACTCTCGCAACAGAGACTTGCTGACAATTTTTTATTCTTGCCCTGGCTATCTTCAATTGAAACCCAGTAGTAATGGATAAAGATGACTAGTAGTTATGTAATATTGGATGTGATATTTACAAGTGCCACTGTGATTCACTTCTGTGTATATAACATGTGCATGTGTGTAGACAAAGTGTGTGTGTGTTATGTATGTATGCAATGTATGTGTGTACATATGTAATTGTGTGTGTGTGTGTGTGTGCGCGCGCGCGCGCGCGCGTGTGCATACCCATATGCATATGTGTGCATGAGTAGCTCTTGTAAAACTGCTGATGATTTTTGACATTTTTTTTTCCTGACCAAGGGAATTATGCAACAGTGGCAATCAAGTGGATGAAAAGAGAGAAGACATTCAGCACAGATTTCTAACACCTTAAAAAAAGAGATGAGCGACTGAGTGTGGGCTGACATGATGAGATGTGAATGCAATCCAAAAACAGTCTTTGAGTCATTCAGTGGATGTCAACAAAAGTAATCATGCTCCATCAGAAACAATTGCCAACAAATACTGAGAGATTTTCCTCAACAACTCTACTCCACCTCAGGTGAAATTTTAAGTAAGATGGTACAGAGAGGGCAATCCGGCATGGTAGTGTAGCAGTCAGCGTAATGCTATTACAGTGCCAGAGACCTGGGTTCAATTCCTGCCGCTGTCTATAAGGAGCTTGTACATTCTCCCCGTGTGTCTGCGTGGGTTTCCTCCGGGTGCTCCGGTTTCCTCCCACATTCCAAAGACGTACGGGTTAGGAAGTTGTGGGCATGCTATGTTGGCGCCAGAAGAGTGGCGACACTTGCAGACTGCCCCCAGCACATTCTCAGTAACGCAAAAAGACGCATTTCACTGTGTGTTTCAATGTACATGTGACTAATAAATAAATGTCTTATATCTTCTTATATCTTATATTCCTTGCCTCACCAACCTCCTAATCCTACCGAGGCCGTCACTGATCACTGTGGTTGCGACTACTGTGGAATGGTGCGGGGAAGGGACCCCAGCTCAGACTCCTCATTCCTGTGGCCCCCCTCACCCCTTTGCTTTCCCCTCCCCCATTCTCATGACCTGCCTATCTATTCCCCACCTCCTTCCCTTTCTTCCATGGTCCACTGTCCTCTCCTACTGGATTCCTTCTTCTTCAGCCCTTTGCCTCTTTTGTTCAGACACTGTCTGCAGTTGTTCCAATGGCAGAATCTGTAGAGGTTGCATCTTTCCTGCTCTGGCTGCTGGGGAGCAACTCCATTCTCCATATCATCTGCAGTCCAGCAGTTAAGGCTGCCAGAAGTACTTGAAAATACTGAGGCACATCCCTATATTGCAGAAGTAAATACACCCCAACAGTACTCCACTTGCTTTAAGTCAGACATGCCACCCCACCTCAAAACCATTAGTTTCAAGAGTGTGTTCAAAACAAACACCATAAGACAAATGCAACCTGAAGTTGGAAGACCTGCATTTTGAAAATGGAACTAGCTAAAACCTTAGCTACTAAACAAATCACACTGCAAGAGGTCAACTTTGGAAGGATGATGAAAAGAATCATTCTATATCCTTTGATTTACGAATCAACAACTATTTGCCTGATATTGAATACATTGCTGACCCAACTTTACAATGTTTTCATCGGGATAATTTATGGCTCAGTATGATTCTAGCCCATAGCTTCAGTGAACAACTGCACAAGTCGCAGAGAAGTGGCTCAGACACTTTCGTTCTGGGGCTTTCACAGACCTTGCACTGAGCAACTGAGCTGGAGGATCCCTGTGGAGAATCAACCTCTTACATTATCATATAGCAAAAAACTGCTGTTCACCTGTTTAAAGCCTTGTGGTAGAATTGGTGTGTGAAATTTTTGAACAAACAATATGAGAGCTCCTGAAGTGTACAAATACAATCAATATAAAATGCTAGTTTTTGGCAAACATGTGAAATTGCACATTTAAACTTTTTAAAACAAAAGTGTTTACAAAGACGAAACTAACTTGATTCTACTGAATAATGTTGAAAAGCAACCAGCATTTTGGCTTCAATGAATGTGATAGAACTTCACTTCCTTGCAGTACAAAATGAAACAAAGAAATCTTTAAAACAACATGCTGTGAAATGCATCCTCAAGCACAAGAATCTAGAACTTAGAGCCAAGTTGTCCTTTTAATAATGAGATGAAATAAAAGTTCGTCAAGCACAAGGTTGTAGGACTTGAAATCATGCAACTAATAATTGAGGTTCAAGGAATGGTCCTGCAGTATAGGTTTCTTCTAAGCAGTATCACGGAGTCAACACTGACACGAATGCAGAGAGCTGCTTCAGTCATAATACATGGCCTTTTTTTGACTTCATAAAGCCTTTTACTCCACCAATCAAGAGGGACTGTAAAGTATCTTTCTGACTGCCTGCAGAAATTCATCTCCATTGCACATCTGCTTCATAATAGCATTCAAGCAATGATCTTTACCGACAGATCCACAACAGACCCAATCTCAGTGCAGACAGGTGTCAAGCAAGACTGCATTACCTCCCCAATACTTGTCTGGATCTTTCTTGCTGCAATGCTGCACCTCCAACAAGCTTCCCAATGGAGCAGTACTAGCCCACAGGGCAAATGAAGAATTGCTCAATGTATGTCATCTCCATGCCAGAACCACGGTCACCCCAACTTTATTCATTGAGATGCAGTATGTGGATAGTGTTTGCATATGCGCACATTCAGAGACTGAGCTCCAAGACATTGTCAACTCATTCACTGAAGCATGTGAGAGAATGGGCCTCAGACTTAACACATACAATGCAATGGCTCTTGATCAACCTGCTCAGGCTGCACAACACTACACCTGACAATAAAGACCCAAAATGAACATAGAACATAGAACACTACAGCACAGTACAGGCCCTTCGGCCCACAAAGTTGTGCCGACATTTTATCCTGCTCTAAGATCTATCTATCACTTCCCTCCCACATAGCCCCCTATTTTCTATCATTCATGTGTCTAAGAGTCTCTTAAATGTCCCTAACGTATCCGTCTAATGACTCTCTGAAAAATGCAAATCACTCCCATATCTCAGGGCTACCTCTCTGTGAAAGCAGACATCAATGACAAAATTCACCAGTGCCTTCAGTGCATTCGCACAGCCTTTGGCTGTCTGAGGAAAAAGAATATTTGAAGATCAAGATCTCAAAGCGTGTTTTACCAGGTAGTAATGATCCCTGCCAAACTGTATGCTGCTGAGATTTGGACTACCTACACCAGGCAGTTCAAAATACTGCAGAGACACAACCAATGCTGCTTCTACAAAGTCCCCCAAGTCCACTGGCAGGTTAGATGAACCAACATCCGTGTCCTCTCATGGGCTCTAATTATGCTCAGCTGTCTCCCATGGTCAGCCATATTGTTTAAGTGCCAAACCCCAGCATCCCAAAACAGAAACTCTATTCTGAACTCCATTATGGCAAATGATTACCATGTGGACACAGGAAAGGATCCAAGAAATGTTCTTAGTGCCTCCTTATAAAGGTGGAACAGGTACAACGACTTGTGAGAATTCCAGTGGAGAAGGAGCATTTGGGGTGGTGTTGAATATCTTCAGTCAGGTCGCCAGGAACACACAAAAACCCAGCGTAAATGGCAGAAGGAGCATACCACCTCTTAAACCACCCACCTGCCCACCCCCATCAAGCACCTACTGCCCAACCCGTGGCAGAATCACCAGGTCCCACACTGGCCCCATCAGCCACCTCAGAACCCACAGAAGAGAAGTGGAAGCAAGTTGTCCTTAATCCCAAAGAACTGTTCAAGAAGATAAGAAATGTTCAATGCTCATATTGACAAATAATCGAATAGGAAAGGAATCAAGAGGGGAAAGCAGATGTGGCGGGGAACTCACAGAATGGCTTGAGGAGCTGGGTGGCCTGTCCTGCCAGGTCTCAGGTCACTTCTTCTGAAAATCTCACTGTTCATCATTTTATGCATGGCTAAAGCTCAAATGCAATGGAACTGCATCCTTTGAAACCATATCATGATTTAAAAATTCAGTATTCAAATACATATTTCATTGCTTATCTATATCTAGCTACGGTTTCATTTTCAATCGTCATCATTCATTTTCCCTCTGTGTTCAGCTGCTGTTCATCAGTTCCTACTGACACCAGTGGAAAAACCTACCAAGGGTCTGTGAATGTACTGATCCATTACAGGCAGGTAGATATATTTTATTCATCACCGGCAAGACTGTTGATTGCCCATCCAAAGTTATCCTCAAGAAGATAGTGATAAGCCACCTTGAATCACAGCAGTTCTTCTGGTGAAGGTGCACGGGATATTCAAAACTATCCAGAGGATTTATCGCAGGTGCATTAATGATAAGACCAGACATTTCAGGAACTGATACAAGTCCAAGAATTTCGGGTCAAAACCGCTACTGCAATTTTTCTTTCAACAGCAGTCAAGGGTAATGGTTCTGGTGATGGCATTTACACCTCTAGACCCATCTTTTGTTTCTTTATCAGTCCTGTTCCCAAGTGTAAAAGTAAATTTCGCAATGCTACAACCATGCTGGTAAACATAGCCTATTTTAATGGTATGTACTGAATACTTCAGCTACTTTTGTACCGGTGCATTGTTCCAGAGTGTGGCAACTTACTATCACCTCTGCTTGTTTCCACCCACCAAAAACTATCATAGTTTCCCTTTAAACTTCTGTCTTCCACTCCCATGCCAAATCCCTTCACTGTCTGTACTTAAAATATGTTATCTTTATTATACTTTCAGTTCTGACAAAGGGGTCACAGACTGAATTTTAATCTTGTTTTTCTCTCTGAAAATATTGCCTATATCCAAGAAATCTCCTGAACTCTTCTAGCGGATATTGCCTCTGCATCCGATTGACCATGGTTTGCTTAATGATTAAAGCAATGGGTTTTGTTACGAAGTTTTGGGACTGCTGATGAAGAGTGCGAACGGCAGCGACGAGTGATTCAGCCTACAACATGCCACAGGTGAGGCAGCAGCTGCTCCAGCAAGAACTAAGTTGGAATCCTTCTGTGTGTGAGCACCCAAACTATGAAAGATGTATTGCAAAAGTTTCCACTTCTTGTCTGAAATGTTGAAATCAATGCATTTGTAACAGGTCAAGCAAAAGTACAATACTCAATCAAATCTCCAGTAACATTTTAGAAAACAGTTGTTTCTTTAACTTGCACACTTACATTGTCTTCTGCTTCAATGCATGGGCTCAATTTTAAAATTTGCTGCCCTGTTTTCAATCCATTCATGATTGTCCCCTCCTCACCTTTATAGCCTTCTCCATCTCTGTAATTCTCTGGTCTTTTGCTTATCCCCACATTTAGTAGATCTCATACAGGCAGCTGAGCTTTTAGCTGACAAAGCTCTAAACTCTGATAGTCTCTCTGTAAAACCACTCTGCCTCTCTCTCCCTCTTTGACCAAATTTTCAGTCATCTGCCTGAATCCCTTTTTACTTGACTTGGCATCAACTTAATTTGTTTGGTAACATTCACTTGAAGAGCCCTGGGTCACGCTTGGAGACACCAGAGATTGCAGATGCTGTAGTCTAGGGCAACAAAAAGCCCTGATGCAGAGTCTAGACTCGAAACATTGACTATCCCTTTGCCTCCGCAGTTGCTGCTAACTTCTGGTGCAGGGTGTCGACCCAAAATGTCGACTATTCCTTTGCCTCCACGGATGCTGCTCGACCGGCTAATTTCTTCCAGCAGTCTTGTTTTTTGCTCCTGGGGCATGTTTGCTTTGTTGAAGACAGTATGAAAATGAGTGTTGCCGATTTAAAGAAGAAATCAGCTCAAAAAATGAGCATTTACTGCAAAAATACTGTGAGCACTGTCTCCAGCTAGACAAAAGTCCTTCCTTTGAACTGTTCTGAAGTCAAAGTATACTTGGTCAGTAGCTCACTCCTCTCTTATGTAGAGACTGAACAGAGAAGCTAAGTGATTGAACTGTCAAGCCAAGTTAACTATACCCCATCTTAACAAAACCAGCAGAGATCATGCGCCCAGTTATTCCAGTGCAGAGACATGTCGGATTGATTTACTTGCAGGTGCTGATTTGATAGAAACGTGTGGAAATACGAATCAGTGATGGAAAGAAGCAAACATGTGGTACTCAACATGCTCACTCTGGTGTGCTGCCCAGGATCCTGACCACTGAAATTAGAGATAAATGGATATAAACTGAGCTGCAGCCACACAGCCACCAGATCCCATTACTCCCATGAGTACTTACTTTTCAAACAAATTTAAATAACTTTCACTTCATTGGAAAAGGTTTGCAGCTCCTCAGGCCCTTGCACCAATAGGAAATTCCCCCAATGTGTATAAAGTTGTGCCTTACCAACAGAAACACAGAATGTCCATACTTGCATCCATTTGAATGTCCTAACAAACAATCTGCTGAAGGAATTCAGCGGGTCAAGCAGCATCTGTGGGAGGAAAGGAATTGTTGATACTTCAGGTCCAAACTCTGCATCAGGTCCAAACGTCAACAATTCCTTTCCCTTTCCTCCCTCCCCTCACCCCCCCCCCCCCCCCCCCCCCCCCCCCGCCACGTACAGTGCTCAACCCACTGAGTTTCTGCAGCAGATTGTTTGTTGCCCCAGATTCCCGGTATTTGCAGTCTCTTGTGTCTCTCTGAATGTCCTGCTAGACTGCCTCCTGCTAGAATGTCTTCCAAAACTCTGCTGCCCTTATCCTCTCTCACACCAGAGCTCACACTCTGCCCTCAGTACTTTGCAGATCTATTTTAGATGGCAAGTCGTCAACATCTTGGATTTAAATTTCTCATCCTCCTGCTCAAATCTGTCCATGACCTCATCTCATCTTCTGTTTCTCTGTAATGTGTTCCAGCCCAACAATATTCCTATGTCTCTATGTTCCTCCAAAAATTTAAACAGGAATAGCAGAAGACTACTTAGCTGCTCAAACTCATTATACCATTTAAAGAGTCTGTATCTGATCTGTGACATTGCTTCTCATACCTACTTGTCACCAATCTCACTCCCTGTCCCCAGTATCCTCAAATACCTTTGGTAGATACAAACAAAATCGATCAATCCTGGAATTAAAGTTTATAATTGGCCAAACTTCAATTGACATTTGTGGAAGAGAGTTCCAAATCACCATCACTCTCTGCATGTCAAAGTGCATCTTAACTTTATTCCTTAAGCATTTGGCTTCAACATTTATGCTACACACCTTAGGGCCACACTATCAACCAGTAGATGAATCTTCCCTCTATCCACTCTCTCAGTTCCCCTAGTATCTGCATCAAATCATTCCTTAACTTTTAATTTCCAGGGAATACCACCCTTGTTTCTATGTTTTCTTGTAAGTTAAGGTTAAATTACCAGTAGAGTCCAGGCAGCATCCAGGTAAGTCAATGCTATGTTCCCTCCAAGATCAATATATCCATTCTAAAGTATAGTGCTCAGAACTACTCAGGGGTGTGGTCTAACCAGAGTTTTGTATAGCTACAGCAGAACTTCTTCACCCTTCTAATCCAGTCCTCCAGTTATAAAGGCCATAACTTCACTGTTATTTCAGAACCCATTCTTGAGATTTTAATCATCTGATCTCTTGCACATCCCAGAATTTCAGTGTTCCACCAATGGTAGCCTTGCCTTTTGCTGTCAAGAGTCTGGAAACCCCTCTCTGAATTTGTCCACCTTTCCTACTGAAGAAACTCCTTAAAAACACCTTGACTAGGTTTTTATTCATGTGTTCCTCTTACTTGGCTCGGCATCATATTTCATCTGAAAATGTTCCTGTGGAATGTCTTGCTCACTTTATGTTAAAAATTGAATGGTGTTGTATCCTTGAGAATTCCTCTCAGCTGCATGGTTAACAAAGCCAGCTAAGCCTCTGAATATGCCACACTGTTCCAATCTGTTCCTCCTGCACTTGTATCACTCTATAATCCATGCAAGGAACTACCTAATCAGCATGGAATCCAGGCAAAAGCCCTGCCTTAATATTTTTCTATGAACTGTTCAGTCAGGTAAAGTCAGTGAAGTTGGTTGGAATTCAAAGATATAGCTTGTCTTTGTTATGACCTCCAAAAGTAATTTAAAGTATGCTAATTTTAACACAAAGTTTTAAGTGACTTTGGGGGGAAAAAAAGGCTTCACTTCAGGAATTAATTAGAAATAAGCTGATTTTATTTTTAAAAAACTGCTTTATTCTTTTATTTAAAAACTGCTGGCTGATCCAGCACTGCATTTCTCAACCTATCATACTATACTTCATTGTTGAGACTTCTGCAATGTTAAGTTATAAAGACTGATGGAATGGCAGGAGCAGTAACACAAGTCAGAATCAGAATATGAAACACACCATGATCTGCTGTAATACTTTGAGAATAAAAAGGTGTCAGCTTCAATGAATAAAATGTGGACAACTATGGTAAAGTAGTCTCAGCTTCATTGATTAGTAAGATCAGTACTTATAACATCAAAAACCTCTCACAACACAGCCCAGGGTCTGAGCCACTGGAGGCATAAAGTCTATATTCTTCTTCCTCATCCGACCACCCTGCACATGAATGCATCCGAATGTCCACTCCATCAGTGGACTCACTATGGAGCCCAACACTGGGCAATGAGGCTGCCAGTGGGGACTAAGTGCACTTTACATGGGACCCTTCAACTTTACACCAAGCAGGGTTGGTGTATAAATGGCGACCTCATCCATGTGTATGGAGTCACTAACCCTGTTGAGAAGGGGTTAGTGCTTCATGTATTCACTTTATCTTAATTATTGTTACGGTTTTAATTACAGTTAATGGCAGGACCCTTAACAGCATTGCTAAACAGATGGATTTTGTGGTCCAAGTCCATAGCAGCCTGAAAGTGGCGCAAATAGATGGGATGGTAAAGAAGACGTATGGTGTGCATTTAAGGTGAGGGGGAAAAGTTTAAAGGAGATGTGCGGAGCAAGTTTTCTTACACAGAGAGTGGGAGGTGCCTGGAACAGGGTGCAGGAGTAGCGGTGGAAGCAGATACGGTAGTGGCATTTAAGAGGCTGTTAGACATATAAATATGCAAGTAATGGAGGGATATGGATCACATACAGCCAGAAGAGATTTAGTTTAATTTGGCAAAAAGTTTGGTGCAGATATTGTGGGCCAAAATACTAGTTCTTTGTTCCATGTTACATTGGCATTTTAAGGTGTTTAAATTCAACTTTTTTAATGTTTTTCTCAAAATAAACTTTATTCTTTAATTCGCTATCTCTGAGGCCTCAATGCACCATGTGTCCAACTCCAGGATTGGGAGCCCAAGGATGATCGGGCCAAATATCGGGCCACAGGCTGAATCCAACACAAGTCAACTGACTGAATGATCAAGTTCTGGTGGAAATATATTTAATTTAATACATCAGCTATTTGTTTCTCACAGACAGTTTGAGGGAACTGGGAAAGTGCACTGGTCACTCTGACTGGTCTCATCTTTTTAAAGATAAAGACAAACAAATAAAAATATTTGAATTGGATCACATCATTGGTTGAAGATTTAACACTTGTCCAATGTTAATGTTCAGTTTTGTTTGCAAAGGCATAACTTCCCAATGTGTAAACCTATCCTGCACATTAGTTTTTATTTTTAAAAAATGTTAATGCAAAATTGATGATAATGTTATTGCAGAAAACTGAGATTAGTTGTTGTAAATATCAAGTGTGCAGTTCACAGCTGAATGTTCTTGACTGAACTACCTCAGTGGCACAGCTCTCACTAATATAACCAGCAGTACTTCAACATTTGCAATACTGGTGGGTGGACATGGAACGGAAAGCTGGGGTGGGGGAATGCTTTGCTATTATTATAGGAAGCTCTGGTTTGCTTCCATTCAGAGTACAGGGCACCACACCTTGGAGGGATATATTAGCCTTTAGCTGGCAAATACAGAAAACATAGTGTAACTTCTAAGATTGCAGATCAAGGGGCTAAATGGGTTAATGTACAAGGACAGATTGCACAGAGTAGGATTATTTTCTCCTGGCTACAGAAATTAAGGGAGGATCTATTTGAGGTGCTTAGAAATGGGTGATAACCGGAAATTATTTCCTGAGCAGAGTGGTGCACTGTGGCTGCTGTGTGTGCCATCTACAAAATGCACTGCAGCTACTCACCCAGGCTATTCTGAGAGCACCTCCCAAATCTGTGATTTCTGTGACCAAGAAGGTCAAGGGTAGCATGTGCTTTGGGATAGCATTGCCTGGAGGTTCCCCCTGTCAACCATCATCCTGATGCTGCTGTTCAGGGGTCATGGGATTTAAGTCCTGGAACACCTCTACCTAAAGTCACTGTGGAAGTACCTTTATCAAAAAGACATCAATGGTTCAAAAAGCTAGCTCACCACTTCTGTCTCAAGGACAATTAGGAATCAGCATCCCAAAAACTGAATGAAAGACAGCATAATCTTGAAATTAAACCTAGGCCTTTCATGGACAACATCAGGTAACAATTCTTCACAGAATAGAGTACTTGAAATTTGTGAAATACCCCAATCCTCAAAGAAGAAATACTGACAAAAGTCAATCAAAAGTTTCAAAACTAAACCTACTTAAACAAGGGTGGTAAGGATTATAGAGCCAACTTGGTCAAATGAAATTAAGGTACAGAGTAACAACAATCTAACTTGAAAGCCAAGCAGGTTCAAGGAACTAAATGGCCTAAACCTGTTCCCATGTTTCCCATTTCCAATTGTCTTATTGTGCCGATGAAACATTTTTGAAAGGGAACCAGGAAAGTTGCTTGGCTTCAGGTTGTTTCCCCGAAGGACGGGTAGTTTTAACTCTTCTCATGTCCAATTATCTTCAAACCCCTCTTCTCACTCTCATTCCAGAACCTGCAATGCTAGCCATGGCGAAAGAGACTTCACAGTTGTGGGTTTAGGCACACAAGATTTTGAGGAAATGAGGTCCTTACTTACTATACCTAGCCTGCATTTAACAGTTGGGTTGGACAACCTACTCTCTCTCTTTACAATACTGCTATATACTTTCTGGCAGGAAATTACTCACATAATATTAAACTGTCAAAAGGCTGTCAGCAGAAATATCCTCTGTGGCACTAATGCTAACTGTTTGGCATCTCTGACCAACAAGTCTTTACCCTCCAGAGGAGAAGAATATTTGTTCACTCTTTCTGACCTGTTGTAATATTTATTATGGTAGGTTAAGGTATAAAAGCATGGCACAAAATCAGTAACTGCACATACATTTTTATAAACTGGCACTTTAATTGGAAAATAAATCTGTGAATCCAACTGGAGAATCACGGACAAGCTATTCTATCCTTACCAATTTTTACCAGGGTAGCATGCTATTAATACTCTTCTCTCATTTCTCAAACAAAGCATAATTACCCCAGGCATATAATTCAATATGTATTGTCTAAACTATGCCGGAAATATAGTGTGCATTCCAACATTGTTAATTTGTATGATTACCTGATGAATGCAAGATATTATATAATATGCATAAGCTTCTAATCTATTCTGGCAGGCACAACACAAACAACATAAATATCCAACTTTAGAAAACATCAGGATAAATTTGCTGGCTGTGACCAGTGATTGTGAAGAGAACTGTCAGCATCAGCTTCTCCCAGGTAAGTAATTATCAGACTAATGCAGACTGTTTTAAGTCTGAGAACTGCTAAGGGAGAGATATCTCTCACATGTCACAGTAATCCACATGGAGTCCAGTGGCAGGGGCCAATCTTGCTGGGGCATCCAGCAATAAGATGGGAAAGTTGTGTCTGCAATCCTATACCAGTCAGGTCTGGTGCAGAATCGGACCCCTCATTCATTCGAATTGGCATTTCAGCCCGGACGTTAGGAGATAAAATGTAAGCCAAGTTTTCTTTTGCTTATTTATCTTGTTTTAAAGTTTTTAATTATTTCTTAGCATTTAATGTGTTTAATGATTTTGTTTATTACTTAAAGTAATCTAAATTGTTTTAAATGTCTACGAACAAGAGTAACATCTAACAATCTGTTGCAAAGCTTCAGCAGTTTTGAGAGAGAGTGAGACTCTGCCCACAGCTTTGCTTTCTGTCAACAGCTGTCAGGCTGTTATGGGCTTTACAGGAACATCACCTGAGGACAATGAGGTGATTCACTCAATTCAGCCTGTTATGTCTGTATGATAGTTGTGAAACACAGAACACGGAACAGCACAGCACAGAAACTAGCCCTTCAGCCCACAATGTCTGCACCGAACACGATGCTGAATTAAACTATTCCTCTTCTGCTTGTACATCATCTACAGTATATTCCTCCATTCCTGCATATTCATGTGTCTACCTAACAGCTTCTCAAACACCACCATCATATCTGCTTCCACCAATCCTGTCAGCAGCCTGCTGCAGGCCCCTGCCACCAGCCTGCTGCAGGCCCCTGCCACCCTTGTGTGTAAAAAAACTTGCCCTGCACTTCTCCTTCAAAATTACCTCCTCTCACCTTTAGTACATGTCCTCTTGTACTTGACATTTCTACCCTGGGGAAAAAAGATTCTGACCGTCTCCCCTATCTACGCCTCTCATAATTTTATGAACTTCTTTCAGCTCTCCCCTCAGCCTCTGACACTCCAGAGAAAACAATCCAAGTTTGTCCAGCCTCTCCTTATAACTCATACCCTCTAATCCTGGCAGAATCCTGGTAAACCTCTTCCGCACCCTCTCCAAAGCCTCCACATCCTTTCTGTAATGGGGTGACCAGAGTTGCACACAATACCCCAAGTACCCCAAGTTTTATATAGCTGCAACATGACCTCCTGACTCTTATACTCAATGCCCCACCAATGAAGGCAAGTATGCCATGTGCCTTCTTTACCATCCTTTATTTACTGCTGATCCTTTACTTTCACTTGATAGAATGATCACCAGTGCCAAGGTTTGCAGATAGAAATAATCCAAAATGAGCACTTAGAAGATAATAGGACAGCACTGCAAAAAGAACAAATGTGAAGATAGTTGACTGGCAAATCTTCCCTGTACTCTCCCCAAATTTCAGGCATTGTGATGTTGGTGGAGAAAGGGGACAGAAATGGTTTAGAATCAACGCTAACCAATCTGTTGTCGCCAACTGTGAGTAAAATCAGACGGTATGCAGAAATTGACACCTCACCCAATCCTATCAAGTTCTTCACAAGAAGGTTTAGGTACCATTTTTCCTCTGTACCCTGAGGGGATGGGGTAGATGGCAGGAGCTGGCTTGTGCTAAATTATATAAGATTTCTTTGCTGCAGAAATTCAAGTGTCCGTGCCTGCTAAAATAGCCAGTAGCGTCCCTCAGAATTCTGAATCATTGCCAGTGAGCAACAAGCCCAGATATAAGATAAAATAAGAAGATCTCTCTATTAGTCACATGTACATCAAAATACACAGTGAAAGGCATCTTTGCGTAGAGTGTTTTGGGGGCAGTCCGCAATTGTCGCCATGTTTCCAGCGCCAACATAGCGCGCCCGTAACTTCCTAACCCATATGTCTTTGGAATGTGGGAGGAAACCGGAGCACCGGGAGGAAACCCACATAGACATGGGTAGAACGTACAAATTCCTTACAAACAGCGGCGGGAATTAAATTCAGGTCGCTGGTGCTGTAATAGCGTTACGCTAACCACTACACTACTGTGCCTGCCTGTCACTGGACTATCAAAAAAACTCAGAAATTCTTAACAACTATTCTACATCTTCGGCACAAACAGAAGAGGTCACTTTTGATGTTTTGCAAAGAAGAAAAAAATAAACTCACATTTATTTCATCTTGAGGGGACAACAATGATGAATACATCACACAAAACAGGTCAATAAACACTACAATACTTAAAAGTGGTATAATTATATCACCAGCAGCATGGAGAAGCCTGTGTAAGTTAAAATTATCTTAACAGTTGTTTTATCAATACACATTTCCTTCATGAACAGTTACTTGAAAAACATTTTACCACAGATAAACAATGAGAAGTTTCTTTCCTCTGCAAGCAGGCTGTTTATTGTGCGCTATCACAGTCTATAACAAGCAGTAATTAATATGGGAAATGAACTGACAGTGAGTTGACTGGGGGAGGATTTAATTTTCCCAAGGGTTTATGTTCCATTAAACTCAGCGGGAAGAATAGATAAGAGTACCAACCTCATCAAGAAAATTGGACAGTGTATTGCAAACCAAAAAAAATGCTTTATACCTGGTGTGTGTTTGCGTACTAGATAACCACAAATTAACTGGAAGAAATGTTGAATATCAAAATTTGATCGGTTTTATGAAATTGTGGATTCAAATTGAAGAAGACCTGAATGTTTACTTCGCCTCAACAATTTCCTTGGCTTTACAAAGAACTGGGTGGGTGAGGCCATAGATGGACCTGAGAATAAGATTGAAAATTTGAAAATTCTAGACTGGGAGACAATTTAAATCAAAGGATACAAAGGTGATGGGTGAACAGCATGAGGTATAAATTAGAATGCGGCCAACTGGGTTTTGGATAACCTCAAGTTTAAGGAGGGCAGTGTTTAGGATATCAGCGAGGAGAACATTGGAATGACTGAACCTAAAGGTAGCAATAGCCAGCATGGGGGATTCAGAATTACTTGAGGTCAGCTGGAAGTGGAGTCAGGTGATCTGAGAGAGGTGGAAATATACTTGGTGATAGAGTGGATATGGGAGTCAAACAAAATAACACTATAAACAATCTAGTTCAGCATCAGATCGGAACGAAGGACAGGAATGTAGTTGGTAACTGGGGAAAATGAGTTTGTGTCTTGGATCAAAGGCAATGGCTTTCCCAATATTCAGTTGGAGAAGGTATCTGCTCCTCCAGTACGGAATAGCAACAAGCTCCACTACCAATCAGCATGAGAGTTGAATGGGTGATGGTGAGCCCTTGCTAGTTGTCATTTGCATACATGCGGGACCTGATATTCTGAATTGAGATGATGTTGGTGAGGGGCAGCAAATAAGATATCTTTATTAGTCACATGTACATCGAAACACACAGTGAAATACATCTTTTGCGTATAGTGTTCTGGGGGCAGCCCGCAAGTGTCACCACACTTCCGGCGCCGTCATAGCATGCCCACAACTTCCTAACTCATATGTCTCTGGAATGTGGGAGGAAACCGGAGCACCCGAGGAAACCCACACAGACACAGGGAGAACGTACAAATTCTTTACAGACAGCGGCCGGAATTGAACCCAGGTTGCTGGCACTGTAATAGTGTTATGCTAACCACTACACTACCGTGCCTATAAAATGGAACTTGACTAACTGTTGGCTAGGTCACAGCTGGAATACTGTGTGCAGTTGTGGTTGCCACCTTTTGGAAGGATGTAACTGCACTGGAGAGACTGCAGAGGAGATTCACCAGGATGTTGGCTGCAATGAAATGTTTCAGATATGAGGAGAGACCAGAGAGAATGCAGCAAAATAAGTTTAGGTCACTGAAGGTTTCTGTTGGTAATGCTGCAAGAGAAGGAACAGAAGTGACTGATGGAAACATCAAAGAGCTGGACACCAAACTCCAGTGACTTGGGATTCAGCAACAAGTGTTAGAATGGAAAAGAAAATTGATAAAAAAGGGGGTAAGTGGCAAGGAGAGAAGGGAGAGGGCTCAAGGGTGAGGTTTGGAGAGGAATGTTGACTGCAGATTTTAAGGGGTGAATCTAGACTGTTCCTAAATTGAGGGAACTATTAACAATCCAACTACATGATGAGGTCGGGTGATCAGCATTTGGTGGGAACAGTTTGCAGGGAACAGGAACTGGATCTCGTGGACATTTGAGAATGAAGTGGGAATGAGGGGATAAGGGGAAGAAAACAGAGAAAGGCACACACTCAGGGGTAGGAACTCTCAGAAGTCAATAGCAAAGTTGTTTGAACAGTCCTAAGTCAAGAGAAGCAGAAATAAATCTTACAGCAGTGCAAATATTTGGGCTTATAATAAATCATGCCACACAAATGAAAACTCAGTTATCTTCTTTCAATAAAATAGCAGATTTGGGTTCCTAGCTCGGCTTGAAAGGTACATTACTCTTCCACTCAAAACTTTACTGGAACCAAATCTTCTCCTGAGATAATGTATTACTTCTGGGGAATGGTTGTTTCCATTTTTGGTAGAAAGTGTCAACAGTAAGTGGTTGCTGGCCAAGTGGATAGGTTGTCTAATGTTGTCAGCAGTCTCTACAGAATCATTCCAGCTCACCAGCCGTTCTCAGTAAGCTGAATGTGTTTACACTGTCAGGTTCCAAATCAATGAAATACTTTGATGCAAATCCTGGTCCACAATGAGCTGGTTCGAAAGCTCGGAGGCTAAAGGAATTTGGTTTGTCCTCTTTGACTCTCACCAACTTTTACAGATGCACCATAGGAAGTATCCTATCTGGATGTATCACAGCTTGGTACGGCAACTGCTCCGCCCAGGACCGCAAGCTACAGAGAGTTGTGGACACAGCCCAGCGCATCACGGACATCAGCCTCTCCTCCTTGGACTCTGTCTTTACCTCTCGCTGTCTTGGTGAAGCAGCCAGCATAATCAAAGACCCCACCCACCCGGGACATTCTCTCTTCTCTCCTCTTCCATCGGGTAGAAGATACAGGAGGATGAAGGCATGTACCACCAGACTTAAAGACAGCTTCTACCCCACTGTAATAAGACTATTGAACAGTTCCCTTATACGATGAGATGGTCTATGACCTCACGATCGACCTTGTTGTGACCTTGCACCTTATTGCACTGCACTTTCTCTGTAGTTGTGACGCCTTACTCTGTACTGTTATTGTTTTTACCTGTACTACATCAATGCACTCTGTACTGACTCAATGTAACTGCACTGTGTAATGAATTGACCTGTACAATCGGTTTGTAAGACAAGCTTTTCACTGTACCTCGGTACAAGTGACAATAATAAACCAAAACCAATACCAATACCAAGTTACCTTGGTTGGATTTGAACTCCTCTCAGATGTATTAAACAACTATCCTATTTTATTTTGCCATTTCAAGGGGAATTAACTTTCATCAATATGAATAAAGCAAGGATTAGAAACTTGCACAAAATCTTTCTCAAACACAAAATAAACTAATTAGATTGTTCAAACATTTCCAAGTCAAGAGACTGAACAGTAGATTCTGCACATTTTAGGTATGGGGATGCAGTTCATGTACTATTGTGTTGTCTTGTACAAATGATGTATGTAATTTACTGAGCGCCAACTGAAGTACAATACATAAATGATATTACAATAGTTTGAAGATGCATTAATTAAGTTGCATGGCCCAGAGTGGACATGAATTATCACATGTTATCTTATTGTGGCTGTAGAAATATCATCAAAGCAATGTAAAAGCCAGGGCTTGGTAAAGCAAAGATGGTATCATGTTAGATCACAGTCTATTCAATTAATTCAAAGTATCTGGAAGAAATTTCTGTTCCTTTTCTAACAAAGGTCTTACTTGTCACCTGCAATCAATAGATTACTGGGAAAGCCCATCACAGGTTAAGCTGTATGGATTAAGGCAAGAGAAAACTCCATGTAACAAATGACCCCTTTTCTTCTGGGTCTGTAATCTGATATAAACACACTCCAGCAGCTCAACCAAAAGGAAGAAAAGTGACAGGCTGTGGATTGGAAAATTCACAGAAAAACGAACCGGCTTTCTTATAATGGAGACCACGTAAAGTGGAGAGGAATAGAGGACCTAAGTGAAGCCATCGCAGAACAAAGTCTCAGTGACGGCCTAGAAATTCAAGCATATACGTAGCTCATGACTTTTAAGTGCAACACAAATGGAGCAAACAACTGACCACTAATTATAGCTGGTATCTTATGGTTCTCACTAAGCATAATGATTGCAATGTTTAAGTGCTTACCATGGGAACATGGCCAAAACACAAAGGGCATCAATCCTTGTGAAAAGCACACTTTAACAGAACTTTGTGAAACTGATATGGAATTACCATATAGCCTGGACCACATGTAGGAAATTGGTTCTGAACGAGTGACCATTCTCTCCTCCTCAGCTGTTTGAAGGAATCATCAATTAGTCATGGGCTGATTGGGGAGTTGATTGGAGCAGAGCTTGTTGGAATGAAGCACACAGAACTCTGGGGCAAACTACGGTCTGAGTGTTTCATCTAACTCTAAGGGAGGTGTCAAAACAGGTTCTTTAGCAACAATACCTTTAGACTTCCAGTGTGATCAGAGTGAAATGAGTGGGACTCAGGGAAGGATGAAGGAGGAAGAGGGAAATGGCTCCAGCCAGGATTGCTAATCCCCAAGAGATTTCTCAGGGCAACACTCCTACTCTGTATGTCTGGGAAGCAATACATCCAGAGGCCAGGATTTTCAAAGGCATTGGTGATAGAAATCTGCCATCTTCTGTTTACATTTGGACCCTTTTACCTGTTAAAGTCATCCATCGCCCCAACCCTCTTAAGCTCTAGATATTCCGGGTGGCATCGTCTGTTATCTGTCACGTGTTTCAGCTTGCGGATGCCCTCTGCACATGGAGAAGGAATTCTTCTCATCTTCTATACCACAACAGAGATTAAACTTCAAAAATAACTCACTGGCTGTATAGATCTTTGGGATATTCTTTGAAAGAGATGCAAAAAATATTCCATGAATGCAAGATATATTAAAAAAAGAGAATTCATAAATGCAAGACCATCAGTAGGGAGCAGCAGACGCTGGGGGTAAGTGAACCTGCCCAGACTATGGGCCTCCCGAGGGTTCAGGGAACGATAGACCATATTTCATAGACACCTGCACAGGGTGCATGACATATCTCGAGGTGATTCACTGTTCCCACCAGAATTCAGCCGTCCAACCAAAGAGTCCAGTGACCCTTGGAGGACACGCTTCTCACATCCTCACTTCAGTCCCTGCTCATGCCATTGCTGGAGAGTGAAACTGCAACTGTTGTCACGTATTGTGGAGTATTCCATAAGGGTTATCGGATTGCTCCCGTCGCTCAGGCGGCATACCTCCCAGATGGGATCTTCAACTGGATTTTACACAACCTTGTGAAGATTAAGACAAAGCTTTCACCAATAAAGTAGGAGCAAGTGGAGGAGGATGAAGAAATGCCCCCACCAGATATACTGTCAGACTGCATCTGATAAACTTGATTCCACTGTGGCCTCACATAGAGAGGCCATCCTGGCCTTACTGCAGTAAGACCAGTTCCAAAAACACTGGAAAATGCTCTCCACTTGCCTCAAGGGAGTACAGCTCCCAAATCAATGGAAAAAAAAAGAATTATCACTTCAATCCAACAATGACAAATGTCCGCCAGATGCACCAAGCACCAAATGCATGGTGGCAACTTGTCAATGCTTCCTCCCTTGCCTCAGCCTATACAGAGACACTTACAAGATGGAGTCTATGTCCCAAAACATCCTCGCTTGGATTTATATTTTCTTTTCTCTGTTTGCTTGTTCATTCACTACTGTATGTGGAGCAGCTCCCATAATAGCAGTGGTATGGGTCACGACAGTGGGCTCTCACTGGAACGGTGACTGGAAGTCCAACACCGTGTGACAATCAGTAAAGAAATGCCTGTATCGTCACAATGACTCAACCATCATGTTACTTTCTTTCTGCTTACCCATTGTCTTGGAATCCCTTCTTAATGAGTTACTGAAGGCAAAACCAAGTAGTTCTGGGTTTAGCTGAGCAGGTTGCATCATCTCGCCTTGAGTGGCAGTAGTCCACACTGGTTGAGTGATGGACAGCAGTGGATTATGACACTCAGAAAGGACAGGAGATTGTTGCTTCACTGAGCCACTGTCACACCGCTAGAGCAAGGAACCAGGGACCGACTGCTGAAACCATCAAACATTTGCATCAAGAACCACAATGACAGCAATCTGAATTTGCATGAGAGGAAGCTGAGCTTGAATATTAGAAGTGCGCACATTTCATTGAAACACGTACTTGGGCTGCTGACTGACTGAGCAGTCACCATGGATGAAGTAGTGACATCAGTTGATAAAGGCAACAAAATCATTTATTGTGATTTGACCAACTCTCTGTTATTAGCCCAAAGAACTCCTCTGGATCTCAATACTTTAAGGTCAATAACTGGCATGTATTGCAGCCATCATCTGGATGTCATGGTGTGATTGTGACAAACCTACCAATCAGATTATGAGTAAATGAGGCTTTTTTTTAAAGATACAAGGCTATAAAATCCTTTAATTAAAAGCCAACTTGAAAGGTGTCAAACAGGCATCATGAGCAGAAATACACATGGTGATTAATTTGTTATAGGGGCAAATGACTCTATGCACATCCTGGTTCCTCATCTGAGTTTTTCAAATCAGGGCAAGGATCGCAGAAACTCTGAGATTTGGATAGAACAGAGCCTGTGCTGGAAATTCCTCAATCATTTCACCAATGCTGGTGCACTGGCACCCTAACAGAAAGGCTAACCTACGTGGCAAGGTCAAACTACAGCCTGTGGTGATCCTTGACGTGGCTCACTGAAGTTGTAATATTTTGCACAGAAGAATGTCTTCGGAGATCTCCCACCAATGCAGAGATCATGGGGAAGTGGGCTGATGGAAGGACTACCCTGCATGAGGAAAAAAATCTAGAGGGGGTGGCATAGGGTAGGCAGAGGTGCTAGAAAGGATCAGTTGGCAAAAACGTGATCAAAGGGAGGATCACTCATGGAGATTGCGGAGAGAATCACCGGGATAGAGGAATGGGTTTAGAGAGGATTGCAAAGATTGGAGAAGATTGGAAGCCATTGATGTGTGAGGGGTGATTGGGCAAGTGATGGAGAGATGGGATGGGATTGGATGGGATTGGCAGGTGATTGAGAGCTGGTTATTCTTGAGGTGTAGTTGATGATTGGAAAATTGGGTTGGATTGTGCTGTTGACTAGAGAAAGGGCCAAAGACCAGTGTTGAGTGGAGGGGTTGTATGGCCAGTAAGAAGGGAAAGTTAGAGTCCTCTGCACATAGGAGGAAAGACATCCTCAGGCTCCTCACCAACAGCACAAGCAGGGTGCAGCTCGATCACAAACACCAATGCAGGCCTCAGCACTCTGGTTGAGATGTAAAATATAACTGGGAATGCAAGGGTTAATGACTGGCAATGTAACAGTTATGTGCAGCTATTCTTCCCATGGTGTGATATTGCCTCAACTATAGCTATGACTATAAAAATGTCCAGGTGCGGGTGAGAAAGAAAGAAGTTTTTTAGACATACTGTATCTTGTTTTGCTAAAAGCTTGCTGTAAGCAACTGCCTTAGTAAGTGCAACTTCCCACGAAGGTTTCTCATGAAGTGGGTATAAGAGTAGGAACACTGACCACAGATCTCCGAGTGGGATCAGTACAGAGCTCGGGTTACACTGTTTACCCTTTCTCTGCATCCCTCACTCCCGCTAGCATTAAACTAATAAAGCATTAATCGTATGTTCTTTGGTTCTGCTGTTGTCTGATTTATTACAGTGCGGGTCGACTTTCACAGAGACAAGCTTCAAAGTTCTTATGAATTTCACAAGCATGGTGGAACGTTACATGTGACTTCACATATATATCATTTGACATCACTGCACTAACCCAATGGACCGTGTACACCTGCACATCAAGTGCACAATTCATGTCAGCAACAATTCAGACCCCATAAGGCACCAAGTTTGGCCACCCTGCAATGTATGTTCTTTCCCTGTAACAACAGTAGCACAAAAGAATAAATAAAAGTCAATCAAATTTAGATTACAGGCAGATCAACAGTTGCTGTTCAGAATTACTTAGGGCCTTAAGAGAGTAAGTAAGCAGAGTAAGCAAGGTAAGTAAGCAGCAGCCATTGCAAAATTCATGTCACTGTAGTCCCATTGGTATTGAACAATATTTCAGTAACTTGACAACATTGAAATTGCCGAGGGCTTTGAAATACCACCCTGCAGCGACTTTCCTCAATTCACGCATGGTTATGAAGACAGCTCTTTAACAACGCTTTTTTTTCATATAAAAATACCATAGTTTAGTTAGGCAAACGTTCTTCCCTAAGATTGACTTTGGAAGATGTCCAAGATACATATAATAATTGAAGAAATTTCCAGCGGTCAACAACCAGACAAGGCAGATTTCAGATAATTGCCGAAAGAACTAGAGAGGCAGAGAAGAATATTATTTTTACACAGTGAGTCACTGTGCTCAAGGATGAACTCCCCATAAGGAGAGTCAGCTGACTCAGTCGTTCACATTGGAATTAGATAACTGCTAAAAGGGCTGAATCTTTCTGTTAGTCCCTTCCCAGTACATTACTCATTGCACTAGCAATGCCAATTGAAAAAAAAATTTGAATAAACACTTCAAAATGTCTTCAATCACATTCTTGACTTCTTCGCAAGTCAACCTCAAGGTAGAACATTTGCCAAACCATGTTTTTGCTACAAACAAAAAAAGTCTTGTTAAAGAGTTGTTTTCATAACTGCGACAGAATTGAGGTAAATACTGCAGACTGGCGATCCAAAGTTCTTGGCAATTTCAATGTTGTCACATTAATGATATATTGTTCAATACCAGTGGGACTGTTATAACATGAATTTTGCAGCACCTACCGTGTCAAAACAATTTCAAACGTTCAAGAATGGACGAGGGAGAAATTCAGATGGCCAAAATGAAAACTAAGATTGAGAAAAGGAACATTAAGCTCAAGTGCTAGCCAGGGAATGAGGGGAGGGCTAGGCTATCAGGGAACAAAACAACTAGAGGCTCTTTCTTCTCAAGACCAAAAAGCATTCCAAAATGACTTGCTTGTGACAAAAATCCGGGAGTCTTTGGGGATTGCCTGGAATGAATAATGTTATGAATTTGGAATGGTTTTCAAAGTACTATTGGATTTTGTTTGCTCTGTTTGGAAGGAATCCATAAGACCCTTGTGACAACCAAGTCCTGCGTTTCAATGAAATATTGAACAAGCCATTTATTATTGCTCAGATATCAGCATTTTCATCACCTTAGAAACTATTCACAAAAGTGCAGTGTTTAGGGGAGAATTCTTTGCAAATATACAAATTTCTCAGATTTATCCAGGGCTGTCACACCATGACAAATCAATTGCTCAGCTAGAATACCATGTTGTAAAAATGCCAAGGTAGTACTTTCATAAATTGCTAGTTACTAAACTGTCTTTCAATTTTCAAATGAAAAAATTGCCAATGTACCAAAGTGCACTGTACTTCAGAAAGTAATTCCCTGCATCCTAAGTACTTTGGGAGGTTTCGCAAGAAATGTGATTAAGTAACTTTGACGTGAACTCTTCACTTCAGGCCAGAAATTTCCCTTTAAGTTGCCATTATAAGCACAGTCTAGAACAAATCTAATTCGTCATTTAATGGCCCATTTATTCTGCAGCTTTTCTGCTGCACTGATGTAAAAATTGGAGCTCATTTTAAGAGTGCAGTCATCAATCTTCTCATGCGTGTATCCTTGGAAGTGATATGAGAACTGTGAAGGAGGCAGTGTTGCACTCGAACATATCCAGCAAGTTGCTTAAAACCAGTGGAAAGTTGGGATAGCGTCATTTGAGAACATTTCTGTTTCACTAAAATGCAACTGTTCTTACTACTTTTCATTACTATTAAAAATGCAGTTTGTTAATATTGTTTAGCACTTAACCTAAATCAAACATTGCTCAAGGTTCACAGGACCTGAAATTTAATGCAGTGAATACAAAGTGATAAAGTTTGGCTGGAAGAAATAGTGAGAGTATGGACTGAAGAATATCATTCTAAGCAGAGAGATCTGGGTGAATATGTGCTTATACCTTTGAAAGTGACAAAGCAGATTGAGAAAGCAGTTAATGTTCAAATATCCTGTAGTTCATAAAAGGGGACCGATAACAAAAGCGTGTTTAACCTTTATGAAGCATTGGTTCAGCTGCCACTAGAATGTTGCATTTAATTCTAGTTACCACACTTCAGAAAGGATATGAATGACTTTAAGAACATGTGGATTTTTTTATATTACCTTCTACTCACCAGCTTTTACCTTGCTGCATGCCAGCTGTATACACTCTGTCCTATGGACCATTACTTGCTGAAATCTGTATTGTCATTTTTGTTCATACTTTACCACATTTTACTTGAAGCACTTAAAATATAATACATAGACATGATACCTTATTAATGGAACAAATAGCCTTTCAAAACTTGAAGTGATGTTTTAAAATAATTAAACTAATACTTATAGGAGAAAAGCAAAACAAATGTTGAACCTAATAAAGGAATTTTCCCTCAGATTGATGACCCCAGATGGGCGGATATCTGCTTATAAACCAATGAGAATCGTACACCAACTTTTACGGAGCCTGTCCATTTTCAATATTCAGGCTCATAAATGCCAACTGGATAGATGAGAAGGTTGCTGATACTGCAGAACCATGAGCCAGGAAGGAATGATACCTTCCTCATGGAAAAGGACAACATGAAGGCAGATGTTTCAGGAATCAAGGTAAAATGACAGATTCAACAAATGTTCTGCTTATTCCCTAAATCATAAGGTATTTCAGTTTTAAATGTTCTTTTAATAAGAACTGTATGAGTTCCTTCACCAGAGAAGAATTAAGTAAACTCAGGGATACACAGTGTGGTCTCATTTCTTCTGCTTGTGAAATATTGTAAAATTATTGTATCTTGGGGGTGATATATGGTTTATTTTATTACGGGATTATAGGGTCCACTTTGAGATTTATTCAGCAGTTAACTGTCTGTAAACCCCTTCATAATAGAGAGCAAAAGGTACAACACTGTATCATTTCTTCACTATTATGGAATATTGGTTCAACCTGGAGATATATATGTCATTCAATCATCCTTTCAGTTGCAACTCTATCCAAACTTTTATATTCAACAAATATAATAGACAGTGACATACTGACAATAGACAACAAACAAGTCACCTCAGATAGTAATTTCTAAATGAATACTTTTAATATCTGAAAAGACATCAATGAATAAAGACAGTTGGTTATTTATGTCAAAATATCTTGTTAGATTGTGACCTTCCTCATCAATTGTTGTAGGATTTCAGTGCATATTTTGTTTACTTTCATAGGCACTAGGTTTTAGAATTCATTGTCTCTTTTTTAAAGGTACGTCACTATATTGTCATTTCTTCACTTTTATGGAAATTTGCTTCAACCTAGAGATATATATAAAACAGTCAATATGATTTGCCAACAGCTTTCTAACTCTATTCATTATTCCACCAATATTCAGTGATCTGCATTTCATGTGCCTTACAGTACACAGATGAGTGTTGCTGGTTGGGAATTGCTTTGCAACTACCATTGTTCCAATATCAGCAGGTATTCAGCAGAAGCCTACATGTGCCAATATGCACATCCAGTGAGGTCACAATAGTTGAGTGATAGCACCTCTGAAGACAATTTGGGTCATGGTTTTTGCTTAATTAATATTACAACAGATGCACTATTGCTTCACAAGATACAGGTTACCACTCAGGAACATGATGCAAAATCTCGGTTTCCCATTCAAAAAAAACTTGGGTGGAGGGCCTTAAAAGTTTGTAGCAGAGAGTTACCCAGCCTCAAGAATCTTAATTACTTCTTAGGACTAAAAAAGTCCTTAACTTTGATGTACAGATGGGGACTAGAGCAGGGAACAATTGGAAGAAATTTTCAAAACAATAGAGGACTGTTAAGGATGATAGAGTAGAAAATCTTAAAAGCTAGAGACATAACTAAAAATGATGAGAATAGGGGGACGGTTAATGCACAGAAATTAATAAGCATAAATTCAAAGAGAAAATGATTTGAATTAATGGAGACATGAAAGAAAGAATTGATTGAGCTATGTATTGGGAGTGGTGGAAGTTGTCACTGTCAAATTGGGTCAAGAGTTTCTCAAGAGATTTGGGGAAAGAAGACTTGCCAGGAATACTTTGTTTGATAGACTTCCAAGAAATGACAACAGCTGAAATGCAACATTAAAGCGAGATTGTTCTGACTACAATACATTCAGACAGGGTAACACAAATCAAACACAACAATAATGAAGGCAACCCAAAGCAGGTGAACTTTGACCAAGTCTGAGTAAAATAAATTTTATCAATATGATATGAGGAGGATTGAATTTTTCAGTTTTAACCTACATAAAAAAAACCCTGAAGACTTACTTAAAAAACTTTCTGTTTTTACCAATAGAATTTACATTTTTATTCATTTGGTTTTAAAATGCTCTGCAGAGTTTTCAAATGTGGATAGTGACCCTTGTTTCTGGGATGTGTTGGCCACTGGCAAGATAGTGTTTAATAAGTAGAAAGTGGTAAATGTCCATACATTATTATAGGTTTCAATGTGCACAGTTTGTTGGTACTGACAATTTTAATTTATGGAGATTGAAAGTTGATTCATCCCTTGACTGTAAATTTTCTTTGGAGAACTGAAAAAATTAAACTAAAAGTTGAAAAATTCAAACCCTGCATACGAATTTTGCTCTTCTTAAGAGAAGGTCAACCGTATCTGACCAAATTGGGCTAAGTAAGTGAATGAATGTTAACCTTACCTGTCTGGCAGCTTCTTCCTGTGAACCCAGGAGGGCAGGCACACACTTCTGGAGTGACACAGCTTCCACCATTCCTGCAGCCTTCTTCACAGAATGCTTGAAAGAGAAATTGTCTTTTAGTATGTGTGTGACCTACACATGATCAAAACAAATCAATCCCCAAGTGCAATTTTTTGTTAAAGAAACCATGCTTCTTTTCCTAAAAACACTAAAGCCTGAAGTCCCAGACCATCAGGTTCAAGAACAGCTACTTCCCTTCAACCATTCAGTTCTTGAACCAACCTGCACAACTCTCATCACTACCTGAGTATAGCAACACAGTCACCACTTTGCACTACAATGGACTTTTTTTTTGTTCTAATTGTGTTTTTTCTTATATAATTTTGTATGATTTATGTTTAATTTATGTTTTTCTTATGCATGTTGTGTCTCTAATGCTATAATGCCATGTGCCTGTGAGGCTGCTGCAAGCAAGTTTTTCATTGTACCTGTGCATATGTGTACTTGTGCATATGACAATAAATTCAATTTGACTTTGACTTTAACACATCCACATTTTATTGCTTGCTGACTATTTGTCATTGGTTGAGATCATGCACGCAGTGCTGAGGGAATGTGCCCTCCTTGACCTCAACATAGGCTGCCCAAAAAGTTGAGAAGGCTCCAAAGTGCAGATTTATATTTTTCTAATATCTTTCCGAATTTGGTGCCTTCTGCAGAGGATCCATGGTGACAAGGAACAGAGCAGTCAACAGAAAAGACTGATAAGGGAATCAGACTGAAGAATTCCTGCAGGTGGCCAAGCAGGAAGTAACACGTCGGGGAGAGAAGTCACACCTTGCACAGAAAGTAAAGGGGCCCAAATGGCATTGTCCTACTCCTTTGTGTTATTACCTTAACTAGCGAAGTACTGTGCACATGACTTCTAAAAAAAAGAGGGCATAGGTTTAAAGTGAGGAGTAAGGAGGTTATAGGGGATCTGAGGACATTACTTTTCATCCAGAGATAGGTTGCAATCTGAAACCCACTGCCTGAGAAGTTGGTGGAGGTAAGTACTCTCATAGCTTTGAAGCATCTGGATGAGTACTTGAATTGCCAAGGCATAGAACACCACTGACCAAGTGCTGGTAAATAGAATTAATATAGATGGGTGCTTGATGATCAGATTGGACATCGAAGGCCAAGAGGTCTATTTCTTTGCTCTATGACCCTATGACTCTAAGAGTAGACCAGATGTAGTCACATTCAGTATCACTACCCCTTTGAAACCCATGTGCTTCACCTACAACAATCATGATGTAGATTGGAAGACTGCATGGAGTTGACGTACCTTGACATTAACAGCAGCCGGGATGTGGACTATAAGTACAGTTAGAAATAGAAAAAGTGTATCAGAGAGACAACATCAAGATAATTATGGGGCATTTTAACATGAAGATGGATTGGGAAAGCAAGGAAGGCAGTGTATCTCAGGAGAGTGAGTTTGTGGAATGTCTACGGGATGGCTTTTTGGATCAACTTGTTGATGAGCCCACCAGGGGATCAGCTGTTTTGGATTGGGTGCTGTGTAACGAACCAGAGGTGATTAGGGAACTAATGGTAAAGGAACCATGAGGAACTAGCAATCACAATATGATTGAGTTCAGTTTCAAATTTGAAAAGGAGAAGCTGATATCAGGTGTGTCAATATTTCAGTGGAACAAAGGAAATTAAAGTGGCATGAGAGAGGAACTGGCCCAAGCTGATTGGAAAAGTAAGCTAGTTGGAGGGAAGGCAGAGCAGAAATGGATGGAATTTCTGCAAGAAATAAGGAAAATGCAGGATAGATATATTCCAAGAAGAAAGGTTATGAATGGAAAAATGGCACAAATGTGGATAATGAGAGAGGTGAAGGCTAAAATAAGAGCAAAAGGGAGGGCATACAAGGAAGCAAATATTAGTGGGAAAACAGAAGACTGGGAAACTTTTAAAAACTTACAGAAAGAAACTAAGAAGGTCATTAGGAAAGAAAAGATGAATTATGAAAGGAAGTTGGCAGGTGACATTCAAAAAGATACTAAGAGTTTTTTAAAATATATTAAGAGTAAAAGAGAGACATGGGTTGATATAGGACCAATTGAAAACGGTGCGGGAGAGATTATAATGGATAACAAGGAGATGGCAGAGGTACTAAATGAGTATCTTGCATCGGTCTTTACTGTGGAGAACATCAGCAATATACCTGATAGTCAGGGGTCTCAGGGGATAGAACTGAGTTCAGTCAAGATTACTAGAGAGAAAGTGCTTAGGAAGCTAAATGGACTAAAGATAGATAAGTCTCCCAGACCAGATGAAGTGCACCCTCGGGTTCTGAAGGAGGTGGCTTTAGAGATTGCGGAGACATTGGTGATAATTTTCCAGGAATCAATAGACTCCAGCATGGTTCTGGAGGACTGGAGGGTCGTAAATGTAGTTCTGCTGTATAAGAAAGGTGGGAGGCAGCATAAAGGAAATTACAGACCTATTAGTCTGACATCGGTGGTGGGAAAGTTATTGGAATTGATCCTCAAGGATGAGGTTATGGAATACCTAGAGGTGCAAGGCAAGATAGGTCCAAGTCAGCATGGTTTCGTGAAGGGAAGATCCTGTCTGACCAACCTATTGGAGTTTTTTTGAGGAAATCTCAGGTAGGGTGGATAAGGGAGAGGCTGTGGATGTTGTGTATTTAGACTTTCAAAAGGCCTTCGACAAAGTGCCGCACAAGAGGCTGATTAATAAGATGAGGGCTCATGGAATTACAGGTAGGATATTAGAATGGGTGGAGCATTGGTTTCTAGGCAGAAAGCAAAGGGTGGGAATAAAGGGATCCTGTTCTGGTTGGCTGCCGGTTACGAGTGGTGTTCTGCAGGGGTCGGTGTTGGGGCCGCTTCTTTTTACTTTGTACATTAATGAGTTGGATTATGGAGTAAATGGTTTTGTGGCTAAGTTTGCAGACAACACCAAGATAGGTGGAGGAGTAGGGAATATTGAAGAAACAGGAGGGTTACAGAGAGACTCAGATAGTTTAGGAGAATGGGCAAAGAAATGGCAGATGAGATTCAATGTTGAGAAATGTGCCGTCGTACACTTTGGAAAAAGAAACAAACAGGCAGATTATTATCTAGATGGTGAGAAAATTCAAAGTACAGAAGTGCAAAGGGACTTGGGGGTACTCGTGCAGGATACCCTAAAGGTTAACCACCAGGTCGGATCAGCGGTAAAGAAAGCGAATGCTATGTTGGCATTCATTTCGCGAGGTATAATGTATAAAAGTAAGGAAGTGTTGCTGAGGCTCTATGGGCACTGGTGAGGCCTCATTTGGAATACTGTGTGCAGTTTTTGGCCCCATATCTTAGGAAGGATGTGCTGATGTTGGAGAGATGATTTACGAGGATGATTCCTGGAATGAAAGGGCTTACTTATGCTGAGCGTTTGTTGGCTCTTGGACTGTACTCACTGGAGTACAGAAGAATGAGAGTGGACCTCATAGAAACATTTAGAATGTTGAAAGGACTGGACAGAATAGATGTGGCTAAGCTGATTCCCTTGGTGGGTGAGTCCAGGACCAGAGGGCACAATCTTAGAATTAGAGGGTACCGGTTTAAAACAGAAATGAGGAGAAATTTCTTTAGCCAGAGTGTAGTGAAATTATGAAATTCTTTGCCACATACAGCTATGGAGGCCCAATCTTTGGGGGCATTTAAGAAGGAGATTGATAGGTATCTAGTTAGTCAAGGTATCAAGGGGTATGGGGATAAGACCAGAAATTGGGGCTAGATAGGAATAGTTTTAGTTTTGCTCATGGAGCAAACTCGATTGGGCCGAATGGCCTACTTCTGCTCCTTTATCTTGTGATCTTGTGAAGTATGTCCTGACAGACCCAATGTCAGAGCCCCCTGTCTTTAAATCCTATCTGCACAAACAATGGGGGAGCCAGATCCAGGCACGGTAGTGTAGCGGTTAGCATAACGCTATTACAGCGCTAGCGACTTGGGTTCAATTCCGGCCACTGTCTCTAAGACATTTGCACGTTCTCCCTGTAACTGCGTGGGTTTTCTCTGGGTGCTCCAGTTTCCTCCCACTTTCCAAAGACGTATGGGTTAGGAGCTGTGGGCATGCTATGTTGGCACTGGAAAAGTGGCAACACTTGCGGGCTGCACCCAGAGCACTCTACACAGAAGATGCATTTCACTGTGTGTTTCAATGTACATGTGATTAATAAAGAAATCTTATCTAAATGAAAATTAAAAACTCTCTCTGGATCATATAACTCAATGCTTGATCCACAAATATGAAGGTGGTATCCAGGAGATGCACTCTGCTTCTCCTGATGCAATTATGTGGCACAGCCACTTAAATGTAGAAGTATAGTCAGTGATCTACATCTATAGCAGTCATTTGAAAGAAGAGGGAATGCCCTTTCAACGTTTCCAAGCTCTGGCAAGTATCAAAATAAGTCTTTATTCCCTCTACCTCAGTTGCCAAAAAAAGTGTATTTTATAGTCCTCAGTTAACTATTACTGAACTATTAGGTTTGTTGCAGAATGTGGTCTCATTGGGGTACACCATGCTGCAGCTGTCTCTTGCTTGACTGTATGCAGAGGAAAAACACAGAAGCTAGAGTAGATTCATGAAGGCTGTTGAACGTTGCTAGCATTGCGCATGCACAATGAGTTCCAGCCAATATGAGGCCTGCTCCCCTGATTTTTCTAACAAGCCCACCTGCCTAATTATCCTCCATCGATCGCTGGGGACCAGTTACAACAGACTGTGTGCAATAAGGCAGCAGCTGGATAGAAATTCAAATACATCGAGCAATGGAAGAGAGATTAAAAAATGAAAATGCTGGAAACAGCAAGTCAGGCAGCATCTCTAGAAAGAGAAACAGAATTAACATTGCAGGTCAAAGACCTTTAGTCAGAACTGGGAGAGTGGGAAACAAAAGGTCATTTAAAGTTGCAGAAAATGTGGATGTATTTATTTTTTGTTTTTATTTCACATTTCTGGTACTTGCAGTTTTTTGATCAGCAATGGAAAAGACTATGCTGATGTACCACACTCACACAAGGTTTTAGCTGGTTATTTGAGAGAAAAAAAATGCCAGGCAGTCAATAAGCAGAAGAGAAGGAGAATGCTCTTTCCTTCACCAAAGATAAGATGAAAATTGCAAAAGGTAAACCAGACTACAAAGGAAGCAAATGCTTCAACATGTTATGGATTTTATACAAATATATTTGCCACTGAAGTTGCAGAAAAAAAAAGGACAGAATCACAAATAGTAAAACCACCAATTCAGAGTTATATGTAATAAAACAAAATCTAACACAGCGCTTGGTCTTCAAAGGACACAATTGCAGAATGCAATTTTCAAAACACAAGTAATACCCTTAGAATCCTTTGTAATAAAAATTGATTTTGACTTGATTCCATCACTGTATACCTAAGAGCTTAGAAACTAGAATCCAGACAATTTTATTGGTGCATTAAGCATGTGTAGATCATCTGTTAATTTTGCTTTCTTTGAGCTTTGACATGCTGGAAGCTATTATTTTCACAAAGGAATGATACAAATGCCAAAAAAAAACAGCAATTTTCTAAGCCACTGGAGAATAAATTTGGGTTGCATTGTGTTTGTTTCTCATTTGCTATGCAACCACCCAAGGCTCTAAATAGCAGGCAGAAAGCAGGCATACATTTCCGTTTGGAACTTCTTCACTTGCCATAATGGCAAGGACAAACAAGAGGGATTCTAAACTAATGGCTACGGTTAACATCAGGCAATACGAACATGTCGATAAGCCACCTAACAACTATTTCAGGTCCTATTAGAGTTCTCTGGGGTTGTAATTAGCAGAATAAATAAGGATTAACCTGCTGATTTTCAGAAGGCCTCAACAGAGCGCCATACAAGCTATTATTGGGGGCAGCCAAACAAGCTACAATTGGGGCGATATACTGATATGGTCTGAAGGTTGATTAATAGACGAAAAATAGAGAGTAGGAATAAATGTGTGTTTTTCAGATTGGCAGCCCATTCCAATGCAATCATCTCCCATTCTTCTAAATTCTAGCAAGTATGGCCCAGTCTGCTTATTCTCTCCCCATAGGGCAAACCCAGGAATCCATTTTTTGAACCTTTAATGTACTCCCTTTATTGCAAGTACAACCTTCCTTCGGTATTTAGAGGAAGGGATCAGGTGTAACATCGACAACTTTACTGATAGTGCACAGCTAGCTGGCAGTGCGGGCTGTGAGGAGGATGCAGTGAGACATCGGGGAATACAGACAAGTTAATTGAATGAGCAAATATGTACCAATGGATTATAATGGGAAAAATGTAAGGTCATCCATGATAGTAGAGAAAATAGAAACAATTTCGATTTTAAGTGGTAACTGATTGAAGGGTGTTGGTGTTCAGACATAAGTGTCATTGTACATGTCATTGTAAATTAACTTGCAGATACAACAAGCAATTAGGAAGGCAAGAGATATCTTGATCTGCATTGCAAGAGGATTTTGAATGCAAGAGTAGAGGCATCTAATTCCAAATATCTAGGATCTGGAGAGGCTGCTTCTAGAATACATAATAGTAAACAGGTCTACCTACCTAAGGAAGAATGTACTTACAATAAAGGGAGTACATTAAAGGTTCACCAATGGATTCCTGGGTTTGCCCTATGAGGAGAGAATAAGCAGACTGAGCCATACTTACTAGAATTTAGAAGAATGGGAGGTCATTGCATTGAAATGTATAAAGTTCTTACAGGGCTTAACTGGGTAGATGTGGGGTTGAAGTTTTTCCTGGCTGTGGTGTCTAGAAACAGGGGCAGTCCCAAGACAAGAGGTCCGCCATTCGAGACAATGATGAGAGGCAAGTTCTTCACTGTCAGAGCAGGAACCTTTTGAATTTTCTACCCAAGAGGACAGTGGAAGATCAGTCATATATGTTCAAAATGGAGATTGCTATGTTCTTCGATATTAAGGGACTTGAGAATTATTGGGTTGGTGCAGGAAAGTGGTGATAAAATAAAATATTAGCCATGACCTGACTGAAAAGCAGAACAAGCACGAGGGGCTAACTGACCTATTTCTATTTCTTATGTTCTTATATGTACTCCAAGAGGGTTAAAACCTAAACACCTCCAAACAAAATAGTGTATTTACTCATGTTATCCTGATCACTATGGTTTCTCCAACCTTTCATTTATAAGCTCCAACCCCAACACTCCCCAATCTCTGATGCTTCCTTAGACTAATTCCTCTGCACCCCAAGTCCCAACGCATATAACTCATCTTCTGCCCCTGATACTGACTCTGAGACCACCCTATCCTTTCCAGTGCCTTGGTGATAACTTGCTTGATAATTTTCTCTCCACCCTCACCCAGCATTTAGATATAAACCCCAATCCAATTTCAGAGTGCCCATCTCCTATCTCAGCGCCTCCTTCCACAACACATTTTCTACGTAGTAACAGCTCGCCTTCACCTCCTAAGGACAATAAAGGACGCAAAATGATTGCAGGGACTTGCTACAATCCATCAACAAATATTAAAAATTACAGTCTGTGGCAATATCTGGTCCTCCTTGGAGATCACCATTAGTGCATGAATAAATAATTTAGGATAATAAAGAGTAGGGGCACCCAAAAATAAGTGTGGCCCCTTCTCCCAAGACTTAACCCTAATTTATTTTGTATATCGTAAAGAGCAAGCGAATGGCACCGGCTTTAAGAGAAACCATGACTTTGCAGTGGATGCTTTAAACAGTGGTGAGGATATGCAGTTCAGTTATGTTTCTGGGACTGAGGGCTGTTTTATTATTTTGGAGTCTAAGTAATAAAAAAAATGTAATATATATTTGTGTATCTGAATGGATCATGCAGTACTAAGAAATTGACTGGAGTTTAGCTTTACTCCTTTATCCAGAATTTAAGGCTGACGCACGAAACCACAATCTAACAAGAATATGAAAGAAACTAATAAAGAAAATATATTGCAACTTGCAGTTGGAATATTGTTAACTGGAGGTCACCATCAAGACATGAGAGTCAGGCAAAGAATAGCGAGAAGTCAAAAAACCCTACAGCTTAGTTTCTTGCAGCAGTCAATTTATAAAACCCAACCACATTATTGATGATCAATATCCAATGCCATAGATCATATAAGTGAACTGACAATTATTCCAATTTGTGTAATATTGCTGTGAACCAGCTGCCTTGGAGAAGTGAGAGTGAGAGGCTTTGGGAGGAAGTTGTGGGGGAGGAGTGTCCAAATGATGGATGTTTGAAATACTCACTTCAGGACTTTGCATGATTAAAGGGGTGAGACATGATTGAAGGAATCAAACAATGTATTACCTTCCTCAGTGGCTCTTTATTGGAGGATTGATACTGGGACAAGATAGATGAAGATGTGATTATCTCTCAGGCAAAACACTGAGCAATAGCTGTTCTCCCCTGAACAAGTATCTAACACTTGTGTGCCTTGGGTGATTGCATTGTCACATTACTAAATCCATTGACCACTGAAGTATAATGTTGAACCCCGAAGAGACCACATCAGCAATTAAATATTGTGACTAAATACTTACTGGATGCTAATTTAATTGACACCTTCATTGAAGGTTTCGGACTTCCTAATTAAAAGCTCGATTTGTTCCGCATTGTGAATTTCCACACTTCAGATTAATAAGCATAGAAATTCAACTTCAAAACACTATTTTCAGCATTCGGCTATTAAAAATCTTCTTCCACCAGAGTGAATTGCAATAATGACCAATGCTAGCATGGTTTGACTGGACATCTCTGATGACCCTCGATCACCTGACAAGATTTCCTCACCAGTCAAGCAAACGGTGATGCCAATCCCAGTCCAACACCCCTTTTGGAACACTGCAGATGAATTTTACATTAGTGCCCCCAGGAGTCCTAGTCTTAATAACACAACACAGGATTAGGATAGCTGTAAGTCCTTTAGTTACCTTTTATTCTCAGGACCCAGCCCCCCCACATTCCCCTGCCCCCACCGACCCGTATCCTTCCTACCATTCCTAATCTTGCTCACAAACATGTGAGATCCAGACACCAACCTCCTTACTCTCCTATTCCCCCCCGAGAGTCCATACTCCATTGCCCCTGTAAGGCCCCTGTGACTGACCAACACCCCCTTCCCCAACTGCCCACAAGGCTTCTCTGATATTCTTCCCCCCTCCCCAAAGGACTCTACGTTACTTCGGCTGTTCAACTTTAGTCATGACATGGGACCAGGCATTTAACTGCCCAGTAAGTTTCCTTAACATCATTCATTTTTCTCTGTGAAGTAAGTACTCCTCTGTGTTCTCATTTCTGACAAGATAACAAGGTATAACATTAGTACCGTGAAAACTACAGGAAAAATTATGCTATTCCCACACTGATAGAAAAATGGGGGATTTTCACCAGCCCATTAATAATCATCCTGCTACACTGAGTGCATACAGTAGTACCTGTCTACTCATCAACACTAATGGTTCTGGAGATAAAGGATAGATCTTTGACCCCTTCACCAACCAGCTCTCAGTAAGGATCAAATATTCATTAGTTTTGTACAGAAAATACAACACATATATAGCCATTGCATAACCTTCTTTATACTATACCTACAAAAACTGGCGATCGCAGGATCTACATCGCTATGTTTCCACCATCCAGCATTTAATTTTATTTATTAGTTCATAGGATCTGGACGGCACTGGCAAGAGCAGCATTCACTATCTACTCTTAATTGGACCCTGAATTGCATGGCTTGCAGAGGGAAGTTAAGAGTTAACCACATTAGTGGGTCTGGAGTGATAGGCCAGATTAGGTAAGGCTAAGAAAATGTTGTTCTTGAACGGCATTAGTGAACTAGAATTATTCAAATTCACGACTCTGGATCCATTACCCAGGGCACTGGATACCAGTAACTTAAAACATGAGGCCACCATACCCCTGCACTGTGATAGTGAAATTTCTATTGAAATTTAAATTGATTATGTTATCTCAAATCTAAGTGGTATGATGACATAATGTTTAGGTTACTAGACCAGTGGTCAGGAGGCTTAGATTATTGACCTGGAGACATCAGATCTCACCAATCTAATGGGAAATTAAGCCAAGCTATTGAATCAAATTTTAAAAGAGAAAAAAATCAGGAATACTAAATTAGAACCATAAAAGCATCAGATGTTGTAAAAATAGGTCTGGTTCACCAAAGTCTTCCAGGGACTGAAAAATGCCATTCTTACCTGGTGTGACCTATTAGTGACTCCAGTCCCAAACAACATGCCTGACTCTTAACTGTCTTCTGAAATAGCCTAGCATTAGGATTAGTGTTAGGGTTAGCGTTAATTCAAGGGCAATTTTCAAAAGGCAATACATGCCAGCATTGCCAGTACGACCCACATCCTGTAAATGAATAAGTGAAAATAATATTTGGGGATTCAAAGGTCTCCAATATCCTTTGCATTTACTTCAGAATAATTACATGATGGTGCTAACAAAAAGATTTTCACAATTCATTGATAACTTAGATGAAATAAATAACAGAAAGCCAAGTCACTCAGCCAGGTTGCTTGACACAGTTTGAATCCAGTATCAATCAAAGAGCAAGAGGTCCACTGTGTAGCCATGCTTTTCCAATGCAGTTACCATACTAGCATTCACCTAACAATGTGAAATATTCCCAAAAGGTGGGGCATAGGCAATCCAACTAATTAATTAATGCCCAATCAATCCACTCTCAATCATCAAAGTGATGAAAGCTATTAATCAACTCATGATGATGATCAGCAGCACTGTGGCACCAATGGTAGATCTGCTGCCTCACAGCTCCAGTGGCTCCGGTTTAATACTGAGCTCTGGTACTGTCCATGTGGAATTTGCACATTCTCCTTGTAATTGTTTGGGTTTCCTCCGGGTGCTTGGATTTTCTCCCACGTCTAAAAGATGTGCAAGTTTGTAAATTAATTTTCCACTGTAAACTGTACCTAGAATAGAATAGATAGGTACTTGATGGTGGGCACGGACATGGTAGGCCAAAGGGCCTGTTTCTCTGCTGGATGACTCTGTCTTTGTTTATTCTCTCTATTGTCACATGATATTTTTGCCTCTCTATTTATGCCTAAAATTGGACTGTGATTCACTCCTTCTCCTTTCCTGTCATTCCTACCTTCCTTAAAAAACTGGTGATCTTCTGAACCGGCAGACTCGGGACTCCAGACCACCGAGGGACCAAGTGCAGCAGCTGGAAGCTCAGGGAATGTCTCTATTGTTTCAGGAAACATGGTTGCAGGGCAGGGCCGCAGGTAAAACTGAAACGCAGGGCCCTAAGGTCCCCCCTCCCTACCATCCTCCTGGTGAATGTACAGTCTCTGGAAAATAAAATTGAAGACCTCAGAGCAAGACTGCAGTACCAGAGGGGCATCAGGGACTGTTGTGTACTCTGCTTCACAGAGACATGGCCCACTCCCAGCACTCCGGACACAAGTGCATCTTCAAGAGGCGGTGCCTCCAGAAGGTGGCATCCATCATTAAGGACCCTCACCACCCAGGACATGCCTCCTTCACTTTACAACCATCGGGGAGGAGGTACAGGAGCCTGAAGGCCTACACTCAACATTTTAGGAACAGCTTCCTCCCCTCTGCCATCAGATTTCTGAACAGTCCATGAACACTACCTCGTTATTCCTCTTTTGCACTACTTATTTATTTTTATAACTTATAGTAATTACGATGTCTTTATGTCTTGCATTGTACTGCTACCACAAAACAACAAATTTCATGACATATGTCAGCGATAAGAAACCTGATTCTGATCCCATTGGTTCAGGATGTAGGCCTTTGGTACCATTATTCACAAGTCCCACTGACCCCATGAGTGCATCACACTTCTAGGTATACTAGCACAGAATATTTTGCAGGTGGAGGGTGAAGGAAAAAGTCCAGTGCACAAATTCTCACAGTAAGATGCCATGCAACCTTACTGCTTATCCTTGTATACAACATTACTGCTTATCCTTGGAGATTTTTTTTCATGGGATGCGGATAACGTTAGCCAGGCCAGCATTCATAACCCATCCCATTATGCTTTTCTGAAGATGGTGGTGAGCTCCTCTTTCGAACCTACACAGGCCCTTTTTATTCATTTGGGGTATTTGGGTACCATTGGTGGGGCCAGCATTTACTAAGCTATTTTAGAGAGCACTAAAGGGTCAACCACTTTGGATCTAGGGCCATATATCAGCCTGATAGGGTAAAGACGACATTTTCTTTCCCTCAGTGACATTGTGATGAAGGTACTCTCACTGTACTGTTAGCAGGGAATTGACCAAGTGACAGCAAAGCATCAGTGATGTATTTCCAAGTCAGGATGGTGTGTGACTTGAAGGAAAACTCACAAATGATGACATTTTCAGGCATTTGCTGCCATGGTCCTTCTAACTGGAAGAGGTCACAGGTTTGGGAGATGTTATCAAAGAGATTATGGTGAATTACTGATATGTTCTCCTCCCCCGTTATAAGTTCTTCACCTTAATCAAAACAAAAGTCACAGCAGGTGCATTTTAAATGTTGGAAGGGGAGCTGGCTACTTTCACTTCAATGTCCTAATCTGCTGCTTTCTATTAATGAGATATTATGAAATCCAGTTATTTTGAAATGTATGCTTATTGAGTGAACTGCTTGTCAATGTTATGGAAATTTAACTTCCCAATCAATCAGAGAATGCCATCTCACCCAGAGAGTTTCTGATCGCAAGTTTATATGAGAAGGCTGCACACTAATCTCTGCACAGTGAACCATATCTGCGACTTCTAACACTATGTAAATATCAGCTGCCAATTTTTGTCAACAGCGTCCACAATCAAATTATTGACTTATTTTCAGATACATATAACTAAACAGCAATTAAGTGATTGTATGTCACCACAACTTCCTATTTAAATAATTTCTCCCCCAAACATGAAAACTGGTCAATAAAGTAGTCAATAGCACATTTGTTGGTACATAAAGCAGAAAGGGTCATTGCTGATGGTGTAAAACCATTGTTGCTGAAACCAATAAGAGGCATAGAAAAGAATACACATATATACATACCAGTGGGCACAATGGCTGATGACTGACAGAGGAAGTGTGTCATCAAATCTGTTTGAATGATGTGACCGCTGTAGCAGCTGACAGACCGCTGTAGCGATTAAGATTTTTTTCCAAAGGCCTGGGGATCAACAGTGTCGGAAAATCCTCAAACCCAGTCATGTGACTTGAAGAAGTTGCAAAAAAATCTGATTTTAGAAGCCTCTCCTCACCCAATCCCTCACCCCAAACAATTGTGGAGTCTAACATAGCCAGCTAAAACTGCCTCATGATGCAAGTTTTTCATTGTACCTTGGTACAAGTGACAATGATATACCAATACCAATACGTCCGCGACTGGCTGCCTGTGCTCAGCATCTGGACTTAATGAACAGGAAAGCCATTTCAACAGGTCAGATGGAGGTCCACCAGAGCCCATGGAGCCATACTCCATGGGGACTGAGTGGAGCTGAAATTAACCACTACAAGTGCACAAAGTGGGCAATGACAAACTGGCCACTGCTTCTGCATGATCCACTAACACCCATTCTGCACCAAATTATTGTTGTACGCATTGGACAGAGAGTATTGTGCAAGGTTGATGCTCCAACAGCCACTCGAAGCCCTCAAAGTTGAAATTATATCCTTGTAACCTTTCCAGGAAACTGGACAAACAAATTTGAATTGGATTCATTCTGCCATCATATACATGAGCAGACTGAGACAGATTGGGGGAGGCAAAGGACACACATATTAAGTTGTTAAAGCAAAGAATGAGGCACGAGAAATTCTGCAGATGCTGGAATCTGGAGCAATACACAAAAAGTGCTGGAGGAACTCAGCAGGCCTGGCAGCATCTGTGGAGGGAAATAAACAGTCGCCGTTTCAGGCCGAGGCCCTTCATCAGGACTGGAAAGGAAGAGGGAAGAAGCCAGAATAAGAAGGTGGGGGGAGGGGGAGTCCAGGCGAAGACTCGCGTATCACCTGAATGAGGTTGCTTGTCAGGTGTTTGCTCTCTTTTTGCAAAGGATCATTTATATTTGGAACAATTTGCCACCTTATCCATCTGTTCCCAGTATAAAAAAGATGCAAGGTGTTTGGGTACTTTGTTCCTCATTCCCTTCCAGTTCCTGAAACTTGGAGCACTTTTAGTCAAAGATTGGAGAAAAACTTCCAAGACTTTTTCCTGAAATTCACCTTGGATTTTTTCCTCTCTGGAGGTTAACTGGACGAAAGACCATGAAGTTTCTGTGTTAAGTTGCAGAATATGATTGAGAGTTAACAGAGACACAAAGATCCAATATTCATTACCTAACTTTGCAGCAGGTTAGATCTATCCTCTTTGCAAAAATACATTGCAAAGAAGACATATTTGTGCATGACATCATAAATATTAACATGACAAATGTTACAGATGTTTAATTTTTCTTTCAGAAGATAGGAACATGATTAGACCTTCAAGCCTGTCTTGCCCTTCAATGAGATCACTGCTGATTTGTGACCTGATACCATACATCCACCTTTGCTCCAAACCCCTTTGGTTAACAAGGATTTCACAATATTTCACTTAAATTTAGCAGGTGAACTACAACTAGTTGTCTTTTGGAACTACATCGCCCTTTGTTTACAGAAGTATTTTCCATCTCCCAAACTTTTTGACAATGTCTTATAGTTCTAGACTTCTGAACCAACAGAAATAACTTAAAAATTCCAGCAAATACAACTCTCATCTGTTTTAACTTTCCTCCAAGGTTAGCAATTGTTGTTGACGCTTTGTACATTTATTCAAATTTCGCTCACAAATCACACCCAAAGGAAAGGGAGGAAGAAATATGGTTACTAAAATCAATAAGTCTAAAATACTGGGGCTATATAATTGTGTTTCTTCCTATTGTTGGCTTACAATTTGATTCAACAAGGCTACGAACTCAATGCAGTTCCTGAAAACAACTGAGTAATCATATTTGAAGTGAAATATGATCTATTTCATGGTATGGTAGTGGGGCAGGCATGGTAGTGTAGCTGTTAGCATAACACTATTACAGCGCCAGCGACCCGGGTTCAATTCTGGCCGCTGTCTGTAAGGAGGTTGTACGTTCTCCCTGTGACTGTGTGGGTTTCCTCTGGGTGCTCTGGTTTCCTCCCACGTTCCAAAGAAGTTGTGGGCATGCTATGTTGGCACCGGAAGTGTGGTGACACTTGCAGGCTGCCCCCAGAACACTCTATGCAAAAAGATGTATTTCACTTTGTGTTTCAATGTACATGTGACTAATAAAGATGTCTTATCTTATCTAGACTTCCTCGTACACAGTGGGTGCATGGTGGATTTTTCAGTTCAGAAGACTTAGTGCCAACTATATCAGCCAATGGGTGCAAAGTATGTGACTCACAGCAAAAGAATTTACCATTTTGCTCAGTAAAGAGCTTGCAGCAACTTCTCCCGGCAAAAGCAGGATAATTTCTCAAGCAAAATGCAGTGAGTAAAGGTTAGCTACATATAAATTGTGTGAATAAAATCCATCTCAGTCACTTACAAATTGTGTTCACCATAGAACACAGAACAGTACAGCACAGGAAAAGGCCCTTCGGCCCAACAATGTCTGTGCTGAACATGGCATCATATTAAACTAAATCTCTTCTGCTTGTCATGTATCTAACAACTTCTTAAACACCACTATCGTATCTGCTTTCACTACTACCCCTGCAGCCTGTTCCAGGCATCAACCACTCTCTGTGTAAAAAAGCTTGCCCCACACATCTCCTTTAAACTTTCCCCCCCGCTCACCTTAAACGCATGCCCTCTAGTATCATGATTGGAAGAGAGTGGAATTCCCCAATCATCACTGCTCTAGCTGGTTATAGTGTTGTCACCATATGCAGTCTTTAAAATTATACTGGAGAGCTCCCTTGGGTTTGTTGTGCTGAGTTCTGGTTATAAAGCAACATACTGGGCTGCTAATTACAGCAATTGAGTAACTTATGTTTTATGACATGAAATTCTGAGAGAGGAGAGAGATTTTGAGTTGATCAGGGAAGCAGAATGCCTGATTAAAATGCCTGAAATCATCAGCAACTCTGGTAGCATCTGTGAAGAGAGAGAAGCAGATAAACTGTTAACTCTGTTTCGCACTCCACAGACGACACCTGTCCTGCTGAGGATTTCCTACGTTTTTTATTTTCATTTCAAATTTCCAGTATCTACAATTTTTACGCCTTCCAAAGTGGAACTATGACTTATTTGTTGAAAGACCACCACAGATCATTGGTAAATTATTTTAGTTACTTCTTTGAACAAGGGCATTTAAACCACAACTGATATAAGATTTGACAAGTTTTAGAAATGCTCAATGGGTCAGGCAGCATATGTAGAGAGAGAAGTAGAATCACCTTTGCAGATAAATGAATGGTCTTTGACCAGAAATTTTAACTCTGTCTCTCCCCTCAGATAGTCCTGCTAAGTATTTCCCATATCTTTTGATTGTATTTCTATTGCCTTCAATATTTTGCCTTTGTGTTTATCAAGTCTTTGTACTTATAAAGAAGACATTAAAAATTTCAACAAGTGTTCCCTTGATAAGATTGCTAGAATAACTTTATTAAATTACCGGGTTCTCTTTTCTGTAATTTTATCAAAAATTTGAATTGCTCTACTATCGCATTGTGACCCCTGATTCAGCAAATCCATAGGTGTGCTGGGAAGATCAGAACTGAGCTTTTGACCTAAATTTGCCACATCCCAACCCAACTGGACTAATATCGAAAAGCCTGGAATATTGATCCCAAGCCTGATCTAGGGACAGGAGTTTGAATCCAGCCAGGGAATCAGCAGCTACTTTCAGTAATGGTGACCATGAATCTATAGATTGTTGTACAAATCCATCTGGCTCACCAATGTCCTTCACTGAAGGAAATTTGCCATCCTTTCTCAGTGTACCAACATGTGACTCCAGACCCACTAAATAGTTGCCACTTAACTGTCTTCTAAAGCCACATTGACAAACGAACAAATAAATAACAGTGGTTATGTGCATATTCAAGTACTTCATGATAACAAATACTAAATAAATAATTGTCATAGACACCATGCAAAAGTGCACCATTTGGTTCAGCAGATCTAGGCCTGTTTTGATACTCCACATGTGATTCCTCCCACTCCTCTTCATGTCAGCTAACAAAATATCCTTCCATTCCTTTCACCTTTGTGGGTTTATCGCGGTTTGCCTTAAATGTCTCGAAGCAAGTTATCTTAAATGATTCATGTCATAATTAGCTCTCCTGAATTTCTTATTGGATTTATTCATGACTATTTTGTATTTATGATACCAAGCTTTGGTCTTGTCACAAGTGGAAATATCTTCACTATGTCCATGCCACTGAGCCCTTTCATTATTTTAAGCACATTACAACTTGATAAATTTTGCATAATGAGGTCTCGCTTAAAATTGTTGAGATCCTAATAGGGGTGTCCAGTTCAGAGGTCTTGTAATGAAACAGTCCTTTCTTATATTAGCTTAACTTGTAAAGTATTTGTTCGATAATACTGTGAAGAAAGTAATTTATTTAAGGTCAAAATACAAAAATTTTCCACATTTGCCATTAAAGAGACTTTCATGTATACAATTAGTGCTTGTGTTCATTCCAAAACTATTTTGTTTTTTTAATCTGGTGTAATGGAGAAGCTACAGCTGGTAAATTAACCACTGCAGACGTGGCTGCTTGATAATAAAGCTAAAGAATAAACAAGATAAAATCCCAATTGTATTGTACATTGCTAATAATATTCTAAAAATAGACTGGTGAGAAATTACTGCTGACATCCAATTTTCTTCAGATCTCTTATGTTCAAATTTACAACAGACAACTCGAAAACATGCTTGCTTACAATGTAAAATCGAAAGCCTGTGTTCCTTCTCAATTCCACTTGTATACCGTGTTATGGACAATGAATGCTAGTGGGCTGATGCACACAATGCCAGGCCACACTACAAAATCAGAATCAATACAAGGTCATCAGATTGAAGCACTGGTCCATTACCTTCCCTGGCACTCGAGCCCATATTTCCCATTCCCCTGAACACACCTTCACCGGCTCTTCTTGGCCCAGAGATTGCTGGGGTCAAGAGGCAAAGCTCTGAGCAAAGGCAAGGCCTTGAGTAATGTTGGCTGGCGTAAACACCACTCACAAAACTACGTTGCAAGTCTTGACAGCCAAAAAAACTCTGATCAACTATCTATAGATTTTTAAATGTTCAAAATCACTGAAAAACTATTAAATTGAAATATTTTTTAAATTAAAAGTATAGAAAGTATAAAAATAAAATCTGTATTTACACTTATAACACAATTAAAACATTAACCAAAGCAAATAATATAAAGCATATAATTACCTTATATCAATCCTTCTTCCTCATACCTCGATTTAGGCAACTGGCCCACAGGTCCTCTGCTGGGTCTAACTTGCTGCTGGATCCGCAGATTCCTCATCAAAAATGCTGGGGAACTTCAGCAAGATCCTGCACCACCACAGGTCTTGAAAACCACCAGCAGTACAGCTGACCGATGTCCCTATTCCATGAGAAGTCAGTGATGTTCCATTGTTGTTCCAGGCCCATTAATGTCGATGCTTGACCTGCTCCATGTTTTCCAACATCTCTTCTTTATTTCAAAATGTAAGCCTGGCAGATTCACTAAGAAACCTCCCTTGCTTGCCCACTTCCCTGCAGTCTTATCAAATGCACCAGCAAACACTATTGATCCTTTGTGATGGTTGCAGGATGAACCATATTGTTGAACTGGCCAAAATATATTGAGCAGGGAACCGTAGCTGTCATCATTTTGTAGACTTTTGTCCAGACACAGGACTTGAAATTCCATTAACTCTCTTGTGCTGAATAATCCTACTCAGATTTAACCATTTGTTACTTACTTGTTATGGCACAGGAGGTGGTTACTTGGCCCATCAATCCTTGCTAGCTTCTCAAAGAACAATCCTTTCAGTCTCATTTCCCTTCTCCTTATTACTTTTCCTCCAGTAAATTCTCTCACACATGCCCATCAACTCCTCTCTTATTCTTTTGCTACTGACCAACTCCAAGGGGTATTTTACAGTAGCCAGTTAATCTACTAACATCTCCTTGGGATGTGGGAGGAAATAGGAGCAACCAAGGGATCCCACACAATCATGGGGAAATGTGCAAACTCCACCCAAAGTCAGGATCAAACTCAGGGTCCTGCAGCTGTTAGGTAACTGATACTTTGTTTACTATTGTCACATGTACCGAGATACACTGAAAAGCTTTTGTTTGTGTGCGATCTAGAGAGATCATTCCATACATAAGTAAATTAAGAAGAAAGAGAAAAAACAGAATACAGAATATAGTGTTACAGTGACAGAGAAAGTACTAAGCAGGCAGACAAATAAGGTGCAACGGCCATGGCAAGGTGTATTGAGAGACCAAGGGTTCATCTTTCGTGTACAATAAGTTTGTTCAAGAGTCTTATAACAGTGGAATAGAAGCTGTCCTCGAGTCTGGCGGTACGTGTTCTCAAGCTTTTGTATCTTATGCCTGATGAGGGCGGGGAGCATTATGTTGGCAGCTTCTCTGAGGCAACGGGAAGTACAGACAGAGTCAATGGAGGTGAGGCTGGTTTTCAGCAGCAATAACTGTGTTATAAATGAGGTAGCAGCAATAACTGCACCAGCATACCACTACTTTAGCAAAGGCATTGGTACTTTTAAAATAAACTTTTTAAAGTCTCCCCTAAATAAGCAGAAAAAAAGAACTTCAGACAAATGAGATGGTATATGCTTGCATCTCATGCATATTGTAACCACTGTTCAGACTGTTGCTTTTATTGAGATGTGAAATAATAAAGTCTATCATAAAACATCAATGCAAAGGACTTGCCTTTTGTTAATGTTCCAGGAAGAAGCATTTTTCCAGTTTCTTTATTGTAAACTGTTTCTCATAAAATGTTTCTAAGCACTCATTCTTTGCAATGGCAACCTTCACATCTCTTTTTATCCTTCTGTACTTTAATTTTACCAGTGAAAGACCCAAATTCCAGATTGCAGATTCCCACATGTAAATAGAAAGCACTAGTCCAAAGATCAATCTTATCATTGATTATTAAAGCTTAATCCAATTGCATATTTATTTTTTTTCTTGGCGTTCTGTTTTCTCATGGTGAAAAAAACATCTTACTTTTGAGCGATATTGGCAAACATTGACTGCAATTCATAGTCACGCCAACCTCTGAAACCATTAATTTTGAGATACTTCACCCGGGAAAGGTTCAACTTGGAATGCACATTGGACCAACAAATGATTTTTGTGAGAGGCCACAGCTACAAAATTCACTGGCAGATGAGTCCAAGGTGCAATAGAATCATAGAAAATTTATGGTACAGAAGAAGGCCAATTGGCCCATCATATCTATCCCAGTTGACAGAGCGACGTACTCTACACCCACTTTCAGCATTAGATCTGCAGCAACAGGCTGTGTATACTTTATTTGTTCAAGGACTATTAATCTGCCACTGAGCAGAGGAAACCAAGCAAACAGTCCAGTCTGGGGAGAGTGACGGGCAGTGGAATGGGGAATGCAGGGACAGAGGCCTGAGGAAGAGGGTCATGCTCCTTTGGAGCAGTGGGATGGGACCTTGAGAGTTCGGTCAGGAAGGGAGGATTGAGATTGGCTGCTGGGGGAAGCCAGGATCATGCTGGGGAGGGAAGATCGAGAACCTTGAAGGAGCAGCTCAGATTCCCTTTTGGTTACCCTCAGACAGGTCTCATTCTTCTGCATGCATGGCCTAAACTGTCCACGAGCAATTCACGTGTAAGTGAAGATTGTGAAAGGGGTCTCCGGATGTTGGCAGTGGAATCATCGTGCATGTCCAGGGTGCTCTGAGCTTACCATGAGCTTACTCTGAGCTTACACTTGGAGCATATGGAAGGAAAATCATCGATACCACAGTAAGTACCGCATCTCACTTGATGATGGGTTTTCTGAGGGAAAACATTGTGCTCTACAACAAAATTACTGGGCCATTAGCTCTTCTGAGCAACTCACAAAAATGTCAATGTGGTCATGTCAAAGGTATAACCAGACTTGTTTTCTCATGTGCAGCGAGAAGGCGCTAATGACTGTTGACACTACTCCACAATGCATTCAGAAGAGTGTTGTGTGGAAAAGTAAACTCATTTGTAAAAGCCCAGAACTTTAGAAAACGAAGTAAAGTGTCAAATATATTCCTCATGTTGGCATGCATTCCTTGGCCCGTGTCAATGACTGGTGCACTGATCTCTGCCGATTATGTTAAAACAGCTCACTCAGGCTCAGCCTGTTCGCACTTAACCTTGATGCCCTCGCTCAAGTAGATCCACGCTTCAAATCCTACATCTTAGCCATCATTAAAGTAGCTTATTTCAGTTCTAAAATATCATCCATTTCTCTTTCTCAGCCCATCACTGTTTTAACCTTCACCTGGCCCGTCTGGTATTAGTGGTCAGATCATGCCGTAGATAGGTACGTCTGCACAGATATTTTTCTTGCTAACCTCTCAAACTCCATTCAAAGCAATGATGACGGCTATAACAATTCTCTTTTATATCCCACCTCTGATGCCAAAAGCTGAAGCAGAAACAAAAGATGACAGTCCAGTGGAGGGATAACTAAAATGTTGTCAGAGAGGTGGATTGCAAGGAGGGTTTTAAAGAATAGACATAGGGAAAGCATTCGAGATTAGAGGGCGTATGAGTGAAGGCACAATAGCCTGAGTTTGGTTTAAAAGTCCAGGGACTGAACAAGAAGCTGGAGGGACATATGGCTAAACAATAGCAGTGCCTTATTCTGATTCGTTATGAAATCCAAATCCAATGAAATCTTTAATGTGCATGGAAATCAGCACATTGTGCAAGTTGCTTGAAGGTAGTGAATTTAGTTGTAGGTTCCATTAATCTTAGAAGACACCAGACATATGCAGTGGCATCTAATGGCCTGTAATGCACAGCTGCAAGCCACTTGTGGACTTTTCAATCTGGCTCACAAAACTTTTTCCATACATCAGTCATTCTTACAGAAGCTCAGCGATGTAGCTTCAGTACAGTCGAGCCGATGTCTGCTCAAGCTGCTAATGTAGTGACTTAGGGTGGGTCCCCACCACAGTTCTCCATCCCCGACCCTGAAATGACTGCCAAGTACCTCAAGCTCACAACCATTGCACCATCCAATCAGCCACGCCATCCCTCTCTGGCCACCACACTACCAACTCAGTAGCATTTAGCTGCCCAGCCAATGGACAGAGTTTTGTGCCAGGTCTTGATCTTCAAATACCCTTTTCCTCAATTGACCAAAGGCTACAGTGGCCCACTAAAGGTGGTGGTGAATTTCATCAACAATGGCTGCCTTCGCCAAGAAGTGGCTCCCAAGATTTGGGAAGTGGTCCGTGTTTTCCAGTGTCTCATGGTGAATCTTTAACTCCACCTGCTGGTCGGCAGACATATTCCACCTTGCATATTACTACTGCAACCTGTTTGCTCTCTGACATGCCAGGGACCATCTTGTGCATTAATTCTGTACCTTCCTCTTTCCATTGGCATGTCCACCCTTCTGTTTGCTCCAACTTTGATGGCCAAGCCTTAACCATTTTGATTCAAAGCTCAGAAACTCTCTTCGTAAACACCTTTGACTTGCCATGACATTCTTCAGCTTCAGAAAACATTCAAACCCTCCTCGCGACCTGGACCAACGGATTCTTCCCTTACCACAGATGAGGCCCTGTTACGTTACAGTTGCTGCCATGGGTCAAACTATCATATATTTTTCTTCTGCACGGGTTTCCACAAACATCAGGAGGACAGGAACACAGTGGTTAAGTCCTGACGTAGGGTTTCGACCTGAAACATCAACAATTCCGTTCCCCCCACAGATGCTGCTCAACCCGCTAAGTTCCTCCAGCAGATTGTTTGTTGCTCCAGATTCCAGCATCTGCAGTCTCTTGTGTCTCTGCAGCAGTTTAGTTATTGGGCTGGAATCCATAGGCAGGGACCAATGTTCCGGACACTGAGTTCCAATCCTATCACAGCACACTCGGGAATTCAAACTCAGTAAATAAATAAATTTGGAATGAAAACCTCGTATCAAAAAGTAGATTGTCATAATAACCTATCAGATTCACTAATAATCTTTAGGGCAGAAAATGTGCTGTCCTTTGTGACACTGACCCGCTGTTATTCAGTTCAAGGGGCAATTTGGGATGGACAGCAAGCACTAGTCCTACCAACAACATCCAAATCCTGAATTAAAAACAATTATTAGAGCCACATGTTCACACTGAGTGAAAACTCTCCAGAGTGTTTTGCAATGTTCAATATCAGAAGCACTTGCAGTGTATTTGACAGCAGATTCTCAATTCGTCAACCATTAACACAAAAAGCATTGACTGGAGCTAATCTATATCCTTTTCTCTGCCAATGAATTGTACTTTGTCTGCTTGTTAAAAGCAGCAATTTGTTGCCACAGATTTCAGCCTTTCAACTCAAATTGCAGCTCAGTATAAACTCGTCAATCAAATTTCTAATATACTAGCACAATAAAAAACACAGCAGCTTAAAGCTTGCTTGCTGAATCTTTAAACCGCAGTATTCATTTAATTAATGCTAGTTAATTTGTCCAGTGTGCCTCAATAATATCAAGAGTTAGCAAGGGTCATGTGTCCTCATTTCAAATCAGTCTTCACAATAGCATTTGATACTCAGTCACCAAGGGTTCAAGGTTAAAGGTTACTTGTGGATCTTATGCTGATCTGCAGGGCTTAATTCATTAATGGATTGGCTTTTGGTTCTTCCTGTCTCCACAGGAGAAATGTGGACATCTTATTCCATGAGAAGCTACATTTCCACTAATGTGAAATGCTCATCCAATTAAAATCCCTGCTTAAATCAGAGCACATAATCCCACAGGCAAATTTAATTGGTAATAAAGTAAAAATATTATAAGCCATTTGTGACCTAAGTGTACAATGCTTGATAAATTGGAACATAAATAAATTAACACAGTTTTAGTTAGAATATTGTCAAGATTGCTTTCAATATATTTCAGTAAAAGTGGCACATATTGATTTTGAATTACATGCAATCAAGGTATTGGGAAAAAATGGAAATGGTCAATAGAATGAAAAGGGTAGAATTGCAAATAATAATGCAAATAAGATTCAGCATACCTTTCCTGCATTGTTATGCAATCAAATAGTATGCATAGATGTAAAAAGAAAATATTATTTAGTTGCCTTCTCTCTGCAAGAAATCAGAAAAGATTTCAATTCTTTTTTTTTGCTGTTATAAATGTAGCTATTACCTCGTGATACAATAGGCTTTTGCTACAGCTTTTATTTAATCATTGGTATGGTTTTCACAGTTTATATCCCACAGCATGTTGCTTTTTTCTCTCTGTAAGGGCACAGAATGATATACACGCAAAGAAATAGTGCATCAAATTAGCCCAAAGCTAAACAGGATTTGACGTAATAGCAAAAGATTTTCATAGTTTTTACATTGCTAATGATCAATTTGGATAAAATGTTTTTATTTTTCTGATTAATAAGAGCCATTTGTCCACAACATAGGGTGATATCAGGATTGTGGAAGACGTTATCTTGATCCAAAGAAAGGTTTAATAAAAATCTAAAGTGCATTTTGCAAGGAAGAATCGGGAGAGGGAATATCAACAAAATGGCACAATTTTAAAGTGGGTTCTGAGACTAGAGGTTTACAAACATGAATCTTTAGAAGTATCAGAAGTCGATAAGGCAATTTAAGAAAAAGCATACATATTTCTGTTTTATATGAGTCATCGAGTAATACAGCACAGAAACAGACCCTTCTGCCCAACTGGTTCATGCCAACCAAGATGCCTATCTAAGCTAGTCCCATTTGCCCATGTTTGGCCCATATCCCTCCAAACCTTTCCTGTCTATGTACCTGTCCAAACATCTTCTAAATGTTGTTAATGTACCTGCCTCAACCACTTCCTCTGGCACCTCATTCCATATACATACCACCTTCTGCGTGAAGAAGTTGCCCCTCAGGTCCCTCTTAAATCTTACCCCTCTCATCTTAAACCTATGTCCTCTCGTTTTTGATTCCCTTTCTCTGGGAAAAAGACAATGTGCATTCACCTTACCTCAGTCTTCTACACTCCAATGAATAAAGACCTGGCCTACCCAACCTTTCCCTATAACTCAGGCCCCTAAATCCAGGCAATATTCTCATAAATCTTCTTTGCATTCTTTCCAGTTTAGTGACATATTTGAGGCAAATGTAATTTGATACATATAGTGCCAAGATAAGAAAGTTCTGCCAAATCTTTTATAAATGACTCATTAAGTTTCAGTTGAAGTATATCATCCAATCAAAGGCAGCATACTCTGTGAAGGAGAGCAAGGTCTTGGGGAAGGTGCAGGGGAGATTTACTAGAATGATACCAGGGAGGAAATCCTTCAATGATGCAGAGAAACTGAAGCAGTTGGGGTTGATCACAGTGGAGCACAGAAGAATAAATGAAATAACAGAGGCTTTCAAAATCCTGAAGGGTTTAAACAGAGTAAAAAAAAATTAAAGGGCAAAGGGTTGGTAACCTGAGAACGTCAATTTAAGGTCATAGGCAAATGATCCTGAAGTAAGGTGAAGAGATTTTATTTATACACAGTACATAGTTATGATAGGAAAGGATAATACAAACAGATTCTGCAGCAGCTTCCTAAAAGGGTTTGAATGTATATTTGAAAATGAAAAAAATGGAAGTGAGCCTAATTGGCGAGTTCTTTCAAAGACCAGCACAGGTACAAAGGTTGAATGGCCTTTTTCATTTGGTCTGATTCTATGAAACATTCATCTGTTTTGTCCCTTCTCCGCAACACAGCTTGGTGTTATGTAATTTTAGTCCTTTTAGGGCCCAATTAATCCCACACATTTTTGGTGTATTACAAGCAGCTATCTTTTCAACAGGAGGTTCCGAGTGCAGGATACAACTTTCAAATTCTACTTCATTTCACTCCTTCACAGTATCTGCAAGATACAAATACTTAACCTACTAATTACACTAATATTATATGTTAATGCAACAGTTTTAAGTTCCATTTATACAGAAAATATAGCCAAAAGATGCTTGGAAAGTGTGATCACAAAGATGATGTGTTATCTGCACTGGAGCCATTTTAAGCATTACTTGAAAGATTACATCTGTTTCTCTCTCCATGAATGCTGCCTGACTTGCTGAGTATTTCCAATATTTTCTGTTTCTATTTCACATTTACTGCATCAGTAGTACCTTACGGTCAATTATTAGCAGATACTCCTCTTGTTTACCTGCTTTTATTTGTTGCTGGTTAGTATAACTATCTCGTTAATGTTTTAAGTGATGTAATATCTATTGATTGCCACTAGGTGTCTGACACACTACAAATCCTCTGCAGTCTGGTCTTTTATTGAAACGGCAACATTTAATAGTCTAAAATTGGTTTTAGACTTAAAAGCCATGAAGATCTGTTAAGATTTTTTCCTCATATAAACAACATTTAAACATTAATAACAACTGTACCAAATCATTATTAAATCTAGGTTTGGAATGCACACATATTTTCCTTGTTAAATGTCACACTTTCATTTGTCTGCCCTTGGAGATAGGGCAAATAGTTAAAATTATCAGCAGTTTTATTAAGGGCCAGCTAGCAGAGTTTGGCCAATAACAGTGAAAAGTCCAGTCATTAACATTTCTAAAGGATGTTTTTCAAACAGATGTTAAGAGACAAAAGACAAAGTTTTTCTAAGGTTCTGCAGTAACTAAACTCCAAAGGCACTCTGCTGACCATAAAACACTCCAGGGCGGCAAAGGTCTCTCGCTCTCAGTGACAGAAATATTATGCAAGAGCAGGTCAGAGGCTGGGTGTCCTGCAATGTGATTCACTTTTGTTACCTCAGAGCCTGCCCACCATCTACAAGGCATAGTACAGGAGTCTGATGGAATACCTTCCACTTATATGAACGAACATCAAGGAATTCAACAAAATCCATGACAAAAAAAGCTTGCTTGATTGCAACCCCACCCAGCATGGTAGTGTAGCGGTTAGATAACGCTATTACAGTGCCAGCAACCCGGGTTCAATTCTGGCCACTGTCTGTAAGGAGTTTGTGCATCCTCCCTGAGACTGCATGGGTTTCTTCCGGGTGCTCCGGTTTCCTCCCACATTCCAAAGACATACAGGTTAGGTAGTCGTGGGCATGCTATGTTGGCGCCAGAAGCATGGCGACACTTGCGGGCTGCCCCCAGAATATTCTATGCAAAGATGCATTTCACTGTGTGTTTCGATGCACGTGTGACTAATAAAGATATCTTATCTTTTCCACTCCTTCCATCACCAGAGTACTGCAGCCACATACCACTTTCTCACCTAAGTTACTCCAACAGCATCTCCCAAAACAAAGACCTCTATCACCAAGAAGAGCAAGGTCAAGATTAAAATGGAATGCCACCAACAAAGGTTATGCCCTAAGTCACAAACCATCCTGGCTTAGAAATAAATTGTCAATCCTTCAACTGTTGACAATTTAACAGTATGTCTAAATTCTTGAACTCCCTACCTATCAGACAGGGGTATGTTCTCACCAGCAGGAGTGCCGTGGTTAAATTCATTGAGTCACAGAGTTATACAGCACGGAAACAAGCCCTTCGGCCCTACTGGTCCATGCTGACCAAGGTGCCCCATCCAAGCTAGTCCCATGTGTTTGGCCCATAACTTTCTAAACCTTTCCAATTCGTGTACCTGTCCAACTGTCTTTTAAAATTTGTTATTGTACTGCCTCAACCACTTCGTCTGGCAGCTCATTCCACATATATACCACCCTTTGTGTAAAAAATGTTACCCTTCAAGTTCCTGTTAAATCTTTCCCCTCTCACCTTAAACCTATGTCTTCTAGTTCTTGATTCCCCAACCTTGGGGAAAAAGACTGAGTGCATTATCTATGCCCCTTATGATTTTCTCCACCTCTACAGGGTCACCACTCACTCTCCTACACACTAAGGAATACAGTCTTAGCCTGTCCAACCTTTCCCTATAACTCAGTCCCTGAAGTCCTGGCAACATTCTTATAAATCTTTTCTGCACTCTTTCCAGTTTAATAACATCTTTCCTACAGCAGGGCAACCAAAGCTGAACACAATACTCCAAGTGCGGCTCACCAGCGTCCTGTACAACCGCACCATGACCTTCCAACTTTTATACTCAATGCCCTGACTTATGAAGGCTAGCGTACCAAAAGCCTTCTTTTGGTGGCTTCGCTAATGCATCTACATCCTGTAAATCAGTTTTAAAAATTCAGCAGTCACGAAAGGCACTATGTGCACTGTGCAAATCAAAAAGCACAAACTGGATATGCTGGATGTCTGAAATTAAAACATACAATATTGGAAAAATGCCGACATAGGTAGCCTCTGTGGACAGAAAAACAGTTAATGCTCGGGAAGCTGAAAGGACATTAACTGGAACATAAAGTGATGAAAGAACTAAACTGTGTCTGGGGTGGAAAGAAAATTTGAATTAAATAGGTGGGAGGGGATTGAGGAACCTGTGTATAGGACACGTAAGCACTGAAGTATCAGTTTAATCATGGAACGTTGTTTTCTCTGTATCCATGTGTGTTTACATCACAATCCTTTTGGATAGCAGAGTCATGTGGTACAGCCGTTAACATTACTGCAGAATTTCACAGACATTCAGTTTCTCACCAGCAACATAAGACTCAACATGTAAGTGGTTAGTGTGCTATCTTGCAAATAAACATTACTTCTATTTCCCATGTCTCAACACACTCAAAAGTCATTACAAATTGGCAATGAGCACGTTGAAGGATATGTTGAAGGACTGTAACTTGGCAAGTTTGAAGTGAGCTTATTGCACCAAAACTAACATTTTCACATTGAATCCTGCTTGTTTAAAGCCTGCCTGCATTGCAGAGCAAAACACAGAGGTGTGGTATTGTCACTGGACTATGTATGCACCAAGTTTAAAGCTATCACTATACATAGGTGCTTTGGACCACCGTGTCCATACTGGCCATCAAATTCCTATCCTAATCCTGTTTTCCAGCACTTGGTCCATTGCCTTCTATGCCATCGCATTTCACCCAAATGTTTCTTAAATGTTGTGAGAGTATCTGTCTCCACCACATCTCAGGCAGTGTGTTCCAGAATTCAACCACTCTCTGGGTGAAAAAAATTCCAAAAAACCCTCCTAAATCTCCAACCCCTTCCCTTAAACCTGTGCTGTCTGCTCATAGACACATCTGCTGAGAGGAAAAGTTTCACTCTTATTGTATCTTATCACAATATTACTTTCTGGACCTCTAAAATATTCTTCCTTTTAAGGAATATGCCCATTTGCTTGACCTATGAACTGATAGGGTTCCAAAACTCTGTCACAAATGCTTGGACTCCACTTCATAGTTTCGTATGCCTCAGTGAGGTCCTCCGTCAACTTTTTCTGCTCCACAGAAACCAAACCCAGCCTATCTAGTCTTTTCTCATAACTGAAATATTCCATCTTAAGCAACACAATGGTGAACCTCGTCTCCAGTGCAATCACATCCTCTCAATAGTGTAACAACCAGAACTGCACACAGTATTCCAGCTTGGCTAAACTAATATTTCATGTAGTTGTACTATAACCTCACTATTCTCATATTCTATGTTCATATGACTTCTTAACCACCTAACCTACCCATGCTGCCACTTTCAGGGATCATTGGACATGTGCATCAAGGTTCCTCTGTTCCTCAGTGCTTCCTGTGGTCCTCCCATTCATTGTGTATGCTTTCTTTACCATGGGCATCATACACTACACTACTGTCACTTTAGAATAACCAAGTGTCTCAGTTACCAAAGGAAAGGTCACATTTCAACAGCTTGCAGATGTAAGGCCAAGATAAGCAACTAAAGCAATTTTAATGGCAATTCAAAACAACAACAGAATAAAAAGTACTTCATGGTTTGGCAGTTCATTTAGAAGATGAGGAACTGAGAGTGTATAGTATCCACGTCACACATAATGACAGCGGCAAACAAGTAGACTTTTGAGTTAAGGTGTTGATCAACAACCAGTGCATTGACAGGTGAATTGATTCCTCTGCAGATTACAAGGAAATGATTCACAAGGCTTACTCCAGCATATTCAGCCATGTACCTTTGACAAAAAAAAATTGTCATATATTGAAGCCCTGTTCTGGTGAGGTTTTACAGATATTAGGGCAATTGGATTGCACAGTGCAACACAATGGACAGTGAGTGCAACTACCCATCATTATACCAAACTATGAGATAGGCCATCTTTAACAGGGAAGGACTGGCTGAGACAGTTTATGCTAGATTGGATGAATGCTTCCACAGCTGATGCTTTGAAGTTACATCCTAACACATTGCTGGAAGGGAAATGTACAACAAGGGGCATACTGGCAAATCTTCTTACATCAGACACCGTCTTTAAAGAAGTGTTGCACAGTCACATAAACCAAATGCAAAATTCATCTACTGAAAGTCAAAATCATTCCCAGATTCTCTAAAGAGTCAAGTTGAGAAGGAACTCTATAGTCTCAAACAAAGTGGTGCGGTTGTGATAACCAACCAGGGTAGACCATGCCAAAGACAAAACCGTGCGACTGTGTGTAGGCAATAAAGTCACACTAAATCAAGCTGTATACTCTTGTTCTTTCACATTATTCAATTTCAATTGGAAAGACCAAATGGTCAGTCAGAATAGGGAAGCTCTCAAAGGGCAGATGTTGTAGGGATAGTCAAATCTCAACATGAAACGTTACCTCTGCAATTTCACACTGTTGTACAGAACAACTCTGCACACTACTACCAGGTATGTCCCTGTAGAACTCCTGGATGAAGAGAATACACATGAACCTTGTTCAACCAAATTTGGCTCTGAAAGATTAACACCAGCAGCTGAGTCACAATTGTTACCACAACACTAATCAGAAAGAATGCACTTTCAAGCAAAATGAATGTGTTCCTATTCCTCGCACCCTCCCCCTCCCCACCACTATTCCCCTCCCACAATCATGCTAACATAAGTAGGAACCATAGGGGAGGTTTGTGTAACCAGGACATATTTTGTCCAAATTGGTAATAGAATAGATCAAATGTTGAACTGCACATTCCCAAAATTGTTTTCAGCTTACTTCCAAAGCAGATTTCCAGAAGTGAAATGCCAAAGCCAAGCAAGTCTTTCAAAGAAAGAGAATATAATGACCTTCATTGAATTCAGATCCAGAACCAAATTGTCCAAGCATGGATTCAACACCTTAACCTTGTTAAGTGTCAAGGAAGATTTCGAGAAACAGTTAATGGACATAATATAATATTGTTCAATAAATGTGCATGTTTCTGATATTTCATCTTTGTTCTCAAAGAATGTTTGTAAGCAATGACTAATGTATCTTTGCAACAGAACATGCTGTTACCTCTGTATCTGTGTGTTTTTACAGTGATCCTGTTAGACAGCAAAATTATGTCATGAACCTGCTTCTAAAGCAATATAATGTTGTCACAGACAGTTTCACAGCCATTCAGTCTTGCATCAACTTTATATGTTGAACCAACATTTCAATAATGTGCTGTTTTGCAAATAAACTTCATCACTTTTGGATATGTATTTGCTGTGTCTTGATGCATTTTGAAGAAATTATATACATAGAGAATGGAACTAGTTTAGCTATCAGGTGACTCCTCTTGGGTAATGAAATTGGACAGGTACATGGATAGGAAAGGTTTAGAGGGATATGGGCCAAACGTGGGCAAACAGGACTAGCATAGATGGAATCTTGGTCAGCATGGACCAGTTTGGCCGAAGGGCCTATTTCCGTCCCGTATGACTCTATGAAATCCAGGTCACAATATTCACTGCGTGAAGAAGCGCTTTTTGCCATGTCACCTTTGGTCCTTCAACCAATCATCTTAGACTTGAGTCTAATTGATTGTGACCCTTCCACCAACAGGAACAATCTCTTTCTGCACACACTTTGTCAAAACTTTTTGATTAATTTTCAAAACCTCACCTCTCAACTTTCTCTCTTTTAAGGACAGCAACCCTAGTTTCTCCAAGCTTTTAATTCCCTCGGATTATTCCAGCAAATATATTGTGGGTGTCAGGGGAAAAATTCAGCACCAACTTCATAAGTTAGCCACGTTATAAGTGAAACTAACAGTACTGAATTTTGAAACCCCTCTTTTTAAAAATATATTACAATGCAGAATATAGTTCACAATCACAAAATAAATCAGCTATTCACATTTTATTGATTTCACTGATACATATTTACATACAGTTTATACCTCCAAGATAATCAGTCTTAGTGATAGAACAGTGACTCTGTTTTTTCAGTCCATAGTTCTTAATGATCAGATGCAATGAATGATAGTGTTCACTGTCAAACCACGTTCATCACTTAATGTTTTCAAGCTCTTCATTTGATATTATGAATCATTATCATTATCATCACTGTCTTCAGGTTGGTCATTTGCCTTCCCACTCTTCACAGAAGCTGTGATTTCTTCTTCACTTCGATGTTGCACAATTGACACTTCCATATCTCCCCAACGCATGTGGCCAGGTTAATTGCTTCAAGGTTGGTGCTGAGTGCATAACAAAGAGGCTTGACTTCATGTTCTGAAAACATTGCTAACTCCAGGTTGTACTCATCTTTTCCCACACATTTTTCAGCAACATTCAACTGCCAATGAATTCATTTTTCTCCATGTTAACCCAACCTTGTACGCAATGTCTTTTAATGTTGATGTCTTCAGAAACTCTGGAACTTGTAATTCTGAGTTTACAGCACGAGCAAGTAGCTCACCCCAGTAATAGGTTTTGAGGCTCGAATAACACCTTGATGCATGGGCTGGATCAGTGCAGTGGTATTCTTCGGCAGGAACAAAAACAGAAATTGACAGAAATTTGGCTCTGGTCTTGCTCTCTTTCTGTTTCAAGATATTAGCTGAAGGATGGGCTGGACAGTGATCCAACAGCAACAGAGCCTTTCTTCCAGTGCTTTCAAAAGTGGCACCTCACTATTGATACAAACTCACTTTCAAACCATGTCATCCAAGCACTGGAACTACTTTTGTAGATTACAGGCACAAATTTCATGTTGATATGCTTGAAACTCCAGGGACTTTTACTAATGCACAATGGCTTTAGCTTGTGATTGCTAGTTTTGTTGGCACAAAACAACAAAGTGACTTTCTGTTCATTTTCATGCCTGCTTTGTTGAGATCCTTTTTAAGATCCATTGATTTGTCCAGGAGCAGTTGATAGTACAGTGCTATTTTGTCACAGTTGTGCACTGAATATCTTCAATCACTTCATTTCCAGAAACCTCACTGACGCTTTCCTGTCACTGGATGCAGATTCACCTTTGAGACTAATTTGAGACATCCCTTGATGGGCCTTCCACTTCCAAAGCCATCTGTTAAGAGATTCAACTGTATCATCTCCACTGAGTAAGTTATGAAATTTAACTGCCAGTGCTTCCAAAATTATTCACAGGCACTCCTTCACTATACTTTTATCGAAACCACTTGTACACTTAACCACATCAGTTTTCACAGAATCTAGCTTTCTTTCTTTGAAGCCCTACTTCATCTTCTACAGAGTTTCAGAACAAATATAATTTTTCTTGTTCTTTCTAGTTCAAATTCAAGTTTATTGTTGTCATAGGCATACATACACAGGGTATAAATGCCATGAAAACTAGCTTTTTCAGCAGCAACACAGTACATGACAAGACAAGGACTAACATAAATTAACATAAATTACGCATAACTTATATGTGTGCAAAACAAACATAATGACATCAGTGCAAGATTGAGAGAGAGAAAAAGAAATACAGTCTGAGCTAGTGTTAAGGTTTTTCAGGTTGGTTCAAGAACCTGGTGACTGTGGTGAAGAAGCTGTTGTTCAACCTTGAGGGGTGAGTCTTCAGGCTCCTGTACCAGGGGTGTCATTTATTGGATCCGGTGCTCCCGGTGCAGCCTTCTGTACATCGGTGAGACCCGACACAGATTGGGTGACTGCTTCATTGAGCACCTACGCTCCATCCGCTGCAACATCCAGGACCTCCCGGTAGCCACCCACTTCAATTCCACATCCCACTCCCATACTGACATGTCTATCCATGGCCTCCTCTACTGCCAAGTTGAGACCAAGCGCAGGTTGGAGGAAAAACACTTCATATTGGGCCTTGGTAGTCTCCAACCTGATGGCCTCATCATTGATTTCTCTAACTTCCGGTGACACCACTCCTTTTTTTCCCCTCCCCACACCCCCCCCCCACCCACTCCTTTGTCTTCACTTATTCCTGTGGCTCCCTTCCCCCACCTCGATGACCTTCCCATCCCCTCTCCTCCCTTCCCCCATCCTTTATTCCATGGTCCACTGCCCTCTCCTACCGTATTCCTTCTTCTTCAGCACTTTGCCTCTTCTACCTATCACTTCTCAACTTATTACATCTTCCCCCCCACCCCTCCTCTACCCACCTACCTTCCCCCTCTCACCTGGGCTCGCCTATCACCTTAACTCACCTATCACCTGCCTGTGTGTGCTCCTCCCCCTCCCCCACCTTCTTATTCTGGCTTCTACCCTCTTCCTTTCCGGTCCTGATGAAGGGTCTCGGCTCAAAATGTCGACTGTTCATTTCCCTCCACAGATGCTGCCTGACCTGCTGAGTTCCTCCAGCACTTTTTGTGCATTGTTCCTGTACCTCCTGCCTGATGGCAGCATCAAGAAGAAGGCATGGCCTGGATGGTGGGGGCCCCTGATGATGAATGCCGCCTTCCTGAGACATCACCTCCTGTAGATGTCCTTGATGGTGGGGAGAGCAGTACCCATGATGGAACTGCCTGAGTCCACCACTCTCTGAAGCCTCATCCAACCAATTATCATTCCTTCTGTAACTCCATACTCATGGAGTGAACCACTGATCTACCATTTTTCATTCATTGATCATTTTCAACTTTTCTTCGATCTTATCATTTTTCTTTTAGCAGTGATTGTTGCAGCCCTGATAACTTATCAATAAACTTACCAATGAACTGTCAGCTCATTGCTGTCAGCTGTATCCGGTATTTTCTGTCATATATCCAGTGCCACCATTTGATAGGGGAGTTCAAGGAAACACTTGACTAAGTTGGAGAACTCAACATCGTCAACGCACATAACAGACTACAGATTTTGCCCTATATGTTGCAATGAAACAACACATATGCATCTAGGAGGACATGATAATACCTGTGGCACATCCAAAACTATGTGCATTAAAACAAGGTATTTTCCACTTGCTTAAAGAAGTGCAGAGACAGAGGAAGCTGGGTGTATGTCTCCACAGATCATTGAAAGTAGGAAGACAAGTTGAGAAAGCAGTGAAAGCAGTAAATACACCTCACTGGCTTTATAATTAGGGGCTTGGAGTATAAAAGCAGGGAAGTCTTTATCTGTGAATCTTTAAGAATACTGGGCCGGTGTCAACTGGAGTATTGTGTTCATTTCTGGTCACCTCATTATAGAAAAGGATGTAGAGATGCTGAGGGAAGTCCAGAGGAAATTTACAAGAATGGTTCCTGGCATCGGGGACTGCTGTTACAAGAGAAGATAGGAGAGGGTGGGACTGTTTTCTTTGGAGAAGAGCAGGCTATGGGGAGATCTGATAGAAGTACATAAAATGATGAGGGGCCTGGACAAAGCAGATAGAGCAGGAGGCTGTTTCTGCAGTTGAAAGGGTTGAGAACTAGAGGTCACATCATAAAGTAAAGGGGAGCAGATTTAACGTGCAATGTATGTTTGGAATCCAGAATATATTCACTACAGATATGGTGGAGACGGGTTGCACTGTGGCCTTCAAGAGGGAATTAGATAAATTTATGATGAAGTAAAATTTGCATGGCTATGAGGAAGGGTGAGGGAAGAAACTAATAAATTGCTCTGATAGAGAGCCAGTGGGGTCAAGTAGTCTCCTTCTGTGCCTTAGACATTCTAGGATTCCAAGTGCCAGCCTCTGATCAGAGCCATTTGCTCCAATACAATTTCTTTGCCCCTTACCCTTTAATATTTCATAAAAAAACAGATGAAAGGAAAAAAAAAGTGAGGATTAATTTTGAACTACTCTGGCAAAGATCTCCCACAGAGATGACAGTCTGAAGGTTCTTCCTACTGAGCTGGCAAGTTCCAGGACAATAATATTTTTCTTCAAGTTTTGAATTGAGTTCCCTCTGAAATGTCAATGTTCTCAGCTTCAATAATTCATCTCATCCCTAAAAATGTTTCACATGTAGTTCAATTTAAACCTCCCTCTTTCATACTTTGGTCTTAATCCCGAATTCCCATCTCACCAACTACTGTTCCTAATCTTTCATAAACCTTTCAACCCTTTCATTATTTCAAACATCCACAGACCATCCCTGCTGTAAAAAATACCATGCAAGCTTTTCCATGTCACTCACTGCAACTCTACTTATTTATATCTTACATCAGGTTCCACTAACATTTCTAAAATGGAATGACAATAAACGCACATAGTACATAGCAGATATGTGGTCCAACTAAAGCAGCAGTTCTCAACCTATTTGCCACTGTGGGTCACATATGCTGCTCCCAATCTATTCTGTGGGCTGCACACCCACAAAATGCAACTCCCACAGATCTATTTAAAAAGCATTTTAACAGAATATGTAATGTGTAGATTGGTCCATGTGCTATTTGCATGCTGTCATTTTAAACCAGATAAACAAAAGATTTGTGCAAACAAATCCCACAATCCTATTGTTTTCATTTGCAATTGTACTTTCAGAACCATTTTCATTGGGTGCAGTATTGATACATCCTTGATTAAAGTTACACACAATGTCCTGTGCATTGTGACCATTGTAGAAAATGGCTCTTTTCCTCTTTGCAATCTCTCTGAGAAGGTTGACCACATCATTCTCTTCAAACATCTCTCCTCTCTTGTTCAGCTGGGTTCAAACTGTCTTACATTCCCATCTCTCTCTCCAAAGAATCATCTGCAGTATCATCTCTTCCCATGGCCACATTACCTCTTGATCCATGAGGTTCCCCTCATATTTCTCATTTAAATGCTGCTTCCAGGCGTTACGTCTGAAAACCTAATGCACATCCATATGGACACTGAAGGCAGCCAGCTCCACCTCACCAGCACCTCTCCTCACCCATTCTCTGTCACTGACCCATCACACTAATTGTCCAGCACCCAGAAATGAGCGAGTAGAAATTCCCCCAATTAAATACAGGGAAGACTGAAAACATTGTCCTCATCCCAATCATCTCCCGAGAATCCCTCTTCCTGATAAATCTCTGTTGGTGAACATTGGAATCCACTCAAAGCAACTCACCCACTTCATTACCAGTTACTTAATTTCAGCTCCGTAACAAGATCTAATCACATGCTACCTCAACCCTTCACTGCTGAATCCTGTTCTATGCCCTCGTAACCACCAGACCTGATGCATCCAGTGCTCCAACTAGACAGCTTCCTAACTCTGCCCTGCCTAAACCAGACTTCACAAAAAACTCTTCAGCCTGTTTGCTGTTTGTGCTTGGCCTCCAGGTGCTCCTGTCAGAAAGACTCAAAGTATTTGGCATCTTCCCAGATGCTTCTCCATCAGCTTGAGTAGTCACTGGCCAGGGATTCCCACTGGTGATCAAGGAGACTGTTTCATTAAGGGCCTTGGAGAACAACCTTGAAACATTTACTTCCATCCTCCTGGAAACCTCTTGCCAAGTACAAACCTGGAGTAAAACGCTTGCTTCAGGTGTGAGGTGCTGGAGTTGGCTGAGAATGATCATACTTTGTTGATGGAGATATTGGCCTGGCAAGAGACAATATCTCCATTGTAGGCCGTATTTCAAATAGCGATGAGTCGGAGTACAGGAAGGAGATAGAGAGCTTAGTGGAACGGTGTCATGACAACAACCTTTCCTTCAATGTCAACAAAACAAAACAGCTGGTAATTGACTTCAGGAAAGGGGGCAGTGTACATGCACCTGTCTACATCAATGGTGCTGAGGTCGAGAGGTTTGAGACCTTCAAGTGTCTGGGAGTGAACATCACCAGCAGCCTTCCCTGGTCAAATTATGTAGATGCCACAGCCAAGAAAGCTCACCAGCACCTCTACTTCCTCAGGAGACTAAAGAAATTCGGTTCGTCCCCTTTGAAACTCACCAATTTTTATCGATGCACCATAAAAAGCATCCTATCTGGATGCATCAGGGTTTGGTACAGCAACTGCTCTGCCCAGGATAGCAAGAAACTGCAGAGAGTTGTGGACACAGCCCAGCGCATCATGGAAACCAGCCTCCCCTCCTTGGACTCTTGTCTGTACCTCTTGTTGTCTTGGTGAAGCAGCCAGCATAATCAAAGACCCCACCAACCCGGGACATTCTCTCTTCTCTCCTTTTTCATCAGGGCATGTACCACCAGACTTAAGGACAGCTTCTACCCAACTGTGATAAGACTATTGAATGGTTCCCTTGTACGATGAGATGGACTATGACCTCATGATCTACCTTGTTGTGATGTTGCACCTTATTGCACTGCACTTTCTCTGTAGGTGTGACACTTTACTCTGTACTGTTATTGTTTTTACCTGTACACATCAATGCACTCTGTACTAACTCAATATAACTGCACTGTGTAATGAGCTGACCTGTATGATCGGTATGCAAGACATGTTTTTCACTGTACCTCAGTACGAGTGACAATAATAAACTAATACCAATCTCCAGCATTGGTGCGCCTATTCTCCACTTTGTGGAGCTAATGTTGGCGTGGTGGTGCCAAGTACAGGTAGTATAGGTTTCAGAAGCACGCAGGAGGGTGGGGAACTATGCTGCCTGGCAGACAATGAGCCTGGTTCTGTGCTTGAGGACTTGATCTTCGAACACTCTTCACCCTCACCACGAGCACCCGATCACAACCAAAGCCTCAGCACTCCCTCCAACAGCTAATTGTGACACGCCAACCCCCATTAACCTAACTTCCATGCACCAGTCCAAACATGCACCTCCTTCCCAACTGCAGCTTCCCTTTGGCTGTCGTCCCCTGAGTGTCAAGTGCAATAGCATTTTGCAGTGGTGGAGCCCACATACAAAATGTGTGCTGATCCACCTTGGATTGCCAATTTAATGTGCCTTTCCCATCATGAAACAATTTCTCGATCCTCAAGTTTTACTTTCTTAGCTTTGTTTTCAAAGCTCTCCATGTTGTTAGTTCCACCTTATCCTGTAACCTCCTCCAGCCAAAAATGCTACTGGAACTTCTGCACTCCTCCAATTTGGCTCCTTTCATCACCGAGTTCAATCGCTCCACTACTGGCAGCCATTCCTTCGATCTCTGCTCCTTTCAGACCTTTGTACTCCAGTTCTTTCAGCAATCTTTAATTCACCTCAACTAATCTCTCCTTTGCAAGTTTTACATTGCCTTGGGATGTTTTAAACATGAGGAATGATAAATAAAGACAACTTACTGCTATTTCCATTCATGAAAAACAACAAATTTCTCATTATTATTGTGAACTGCTCTTAATTCAATTTAAATTATTTTAATTCATTACAATTATCAGAAGAACACGGTAAATTTGAAAGCTCCACATTATGTCACTTGCACCACACAATGACTCATAATCTCAGAAGAGGGCAAAAAAATCAAACAGTTCTTTCTTCAGGTGGTGACAGAGATAGTGTGGGGCGGCTCCTTGAATCGTTCAAAAGTTACAGCATGAAATCCCTGATAATCACCAGACAAAACTACAGTCACTAATGAAGCATTTACTCAAACCAGAGACGCTGGTTATAAAATGGAGACCAGAGGAATATAGGGCATGGCATACAGGGAAGCAGAACTCATACATCAATTAAGACTTTACCCATGCTTTATCATATCTGACATAAGCCACAATTATGATGGTTTGTGGTGCACAGTACTTGTTATCATGGAAGAGGAGAATCAGCTCCAAGAAAGTTCTGGGTCAATTGTCCTCAACAGTGTTTCGCCAGCATTGTAAATTAAAATGCTACTTTTGTTGAAGTGGTATGCGGTATACTTTGCATAGTATATCTCCCAGCAAGTTTAAAAAAAACTGCTTTGAAAAGTTGCAGAGTAATTGTCAGGTAGGATAAGAGAATGAATACTGACTGAGGCAGTCAAATAGAATCATGCTGGCACTCTGCAGGAAAAGGCGAGAGTGAGTTGATTAAAACATTGTTTACTGCCTTGTGTTATAATCAATTCTATGTCCTCAGTACAGAACAATGTTCATTATGTTATTTGTGGTAAACTGCTGCTTCTTTGAGAATGGCCCTATTTAGCTTAATGAGATTACAGAATGTGATACATGCTGTAGTCCATTAAGTGATAATTCATAGTTGTAAATTATCATACAGAGACAGTGGGATTATTGCTAATGGCTGTGGAATAAATACAACATGATGATTCATTTTGCTAGCCTGAATTACTTTGAAACCAAATAGTAATTTATTTAGGAATGCTACAAACTTTATGTGGTAATCTATTCAGACCTTTCACAATTTAATATCATTGAAATGTAAAGTAGCCAAAAGGAAATGATTAAAATGATTGTATCATGCTTATTAACACTGTCTGAAATGGTTGCATTAAAAGCTGCAAAAGAATCAGTTTCCACTCATGCCCAGGTGATGAATTGCCGTTGGATACAGGATTGAATTTGAGGTCTCTTTCCCTTTATCCTTCAGCAGACCTAAATCTATTCTTTTGTTCTCTTTATAAAACAAAGAATTACTGCTCATGATCCTTGTGGATTACAGAGTGAACACACAAGAAGTACCTCATTGCATACTTATGAACACCCATGCTCTGATAATCCGGATTATATACAACTGTTGTGAGCACTGTTTCTGCATCACTTGCTTTTTAGTTTGTGGTTGACATTGCTACATGTCAAAGCTGTCTTCTCTGCACGATACAAGTTAATACCATTTCGGTCGATCTCCTAAATCCGTTCCCCAATTCTTCATTTCAAAGCCAAGCGGGTCCAAAACAACCTTAAACTGCTTCCTTTGTTCACTTGATTTGTTTAATATTTGGAATGTGTGTTAACCAGCATTATCTCAGCACCCTGATTTTCCATGTTTCAGGACATTGCAATTGGTAACTTCATTCTGTTTGGCATGTATGATCTCACCTCACTTTGCCACTACGAAGGTAGTACAAGTCAATAGTCTTGATAGTTTCAAATCGTAAATGAAGAGGCCTGATCCAATGGAAGACTTTGAGTCTTGCACATAGTTCAATGGTGTGTTGACAACAGATTAACATTTGTAGTCTTCCTGAAGGAACTACTACATGTAACTTTTAGATTTAATACACAAGATGCTGGAGGAACTCAGCAGGTCAGGCAGCATCAGTGGATGAAAATGGGCAGTCGACATTTTGGGTCGAGCCCCTTCAACTTAATACGTCTCAAGCCAAAACATTGACTATCCATTTCCATCCACAGATGCTGCCTGACCCACTGAGTTCCTCCAGCATTGTGTGTGTTGCTCCAAATTCCAGCTTCTGCAGCTCCAGATTCTGCAGTCTCATGTGTGTAACCTTTAGGTTTGCTCATTCATCACTAAACTAGGATATATTCAACTGCACCAGTCCTAATATGTCAACTGTTTATCAGCACAGATTCCAGCAATTAGTGTCTTTTAATAGAATCAGATTGAAATTATCACCAATGATGACAGTATTTTTGCTGGAAAAAAAACTGAAGAGTTAAAAGAAAAATCGATAAGTATTAATACATTTGCTACTTGAGTTAATATATGGAATAGCAGTTAAAAAATGAGCAAAATATCGCAATAAAATAATTCCAATGAGGAGTTCCATACACTGTTTTGGTTACAATCCATTTTTATCTCTCCCTATGGACACTTCCCGACGTGCTTTGCTTTTCCAATATACTCCTTCGTTTCAGCTCTCTACAGTAGGTCGAACCTGCATTTCATGGCTTTTATGTAGCCCTTCCTCTAATTTCCCTCCAATTGCCTTCAATAATCTATCAACCAGATGGCTTCAGAAATGGCATATCACCATGGCAACCCTAGCCTCCACCAAACCAAAGTATTCTCTGTCCGAAACATCCCCTGCCCATCCTCTTTGCAACTTAAAACTAACTTGTTTTATAGCTTTTCCAGTTGCAATATAGGGTCTTTGACCTGAAATGTTAACTCTGTTTCTCTTTCCACTGAAGATTTTTTGAGTGCTTCTATTTTTACTACATTGTTAAGGTGGTTCTGGTGGGGATGTTTACCAATAGAGGGCAAGATCTTGCAGACTGTTGCTGTTAGTTGTGGTTGGAACAGCTGGCATTCAACTATTTACACAACAGCAAAACCTGCTTTTGTCACAGGCAATGTCAAATGTGGAAGTCGGGGATGAAAGAGCAGATTTAAATTCCTGGGCATTAACATATCGGATGACCTGTCCTGGGTCCAGCACATGGATGCAATCATAAGGAAAGTGCGACAGCATCTTTACCTTCTTAGGAGGATAAGGAGGTTTGGCTTGTCACCAAACACTCTAACAAACTTCTACAAATGTCCTGTTGAAAGTATCCTGACTGGTTGCATCATGGTCTGGTACAGCAATTTGAATCCACAGGAATGTAAGAAGCTGTAGAGAGTAACGGAATCAGCCCAATACATCCCCCCCCCAACAATTGGTAGTAGTTACGGGAGGTGCTGCCTCAAGAAGGCAACCTCTATCATCAAAGATCCCCAGCATCTGGGCCATGCCATCTCGTTGCAGCTACCATCGGGTAGGAGGTACAATCGGGCCTTGAAGTCCCACACAATCAGGTTCAAGAACAGCTACTTCCCTTCAACCATTTGGTTCTTGAACCAACAAGCAAAATCCCAATCACTACAGCTTAGCAACACTATGACCATTTTGATCACTTTGCACTAAAATGAACTTTGCTTTTTTTTATTCCAATTGTGTTCTTTCTTGTAAAAATTGCATATAATTTAAGTTTAATTTATGTTTTTCTTGTGAATGCTGCTCATATGGTGCTATGTGCCTGTGATATTGCTGCATGTAAGTTTTTCATTGCACCTGTGCATGCGTGTACTTGTGCATATGACAGTAAACTCAACTGTGACTTTGAATCGTAGATTCAGAAATTATATCTATCCAAGGTCGTGATAGTATGTCACATGAAAGTAAACTTGCAAATGATGGTCTTCCCAAGGTTTGGTGTACCTATCATGCTGAAATTGAAAGGCCAAATCTGTGAGTTTGATTTCTGACTGGATGGGTCAGATCCAGCAGAGGATCTGAGGCCCCATTGATTTCAAGGGCAAATATTTGAGCAGCAAAAAGTAATTTTCTTTTATTAAAATAACTTTGATTTAATGTTTTTGAATATTTATTTTATACATTTTTGTTAACTTTATTTTCCAAAAACATGCAACAATTTTTAAGCAAAAATTATGAAATTCAATTACAACTTTTACAGTGGGAAATGGCCTTCCCCCATCTTTACCGACCATTAAGAGCTATCATGGTTGTTTCAGGCGTGGGTCCCTATCACCCATTACCCAAGGACCTGTTGCAGCTGACAGCATACTGCTGGATCCCAGGATGCAGGGAATCAAGTGGACTGGTCTGTACATTGGGAACTGATTAGAACAATGATTTTCAATGGGGACATCAGTGAGTTTTGGTTTGGTAACTGTGAAGTTTCGTAAGTTTACTTTTAAATACCACACCATTGGGACTAGGACAGAAATAATGATGAATTCCTACAATGTTGCTGTCTCAAGAATCCACAATTACCAATTGGATGCCATCTGCATAAGTGCTGGTGAACATCATGAGTGAAGAAAGTGCTGTCCTTCACTGACGGAAAGGCAGAATTAGAAAACCATCAGGGAACACTTTGCTACGACATTGTTTCAAGTTTTTGCCTCATATTTATCCATTGTCAAAACAGGATTTCATATATAAAGCCACAAAAAAGTTCTGAACATGTTCTGTGACTCTTCTGCATCAAAAAGATTATTCTCTTTACAGCAATCTAATGGATCAGTTTAATGTTTTATAGCAGACTTCTGATGTACTCTAGTTTGATGCCACCTTATATTTTATGTAAAAAAAACTGAAAGATACAGGATAAGCCTGGATAAAATGCAGCTCAATCCTACATATCAACCACCGATGAAAACAGCAATCAATACCAGTTATAGGTCTAAGAAGATTCAACAGACAATCTTAACCATTTCAGAGCAGGAGCATATCCAATAAATTGCTCAGTGACTCAAAGAATGATTCAGAGGTTTAATGATGGCACTGAGGGGAACTAGAGAAGAGAAGTAATGATCCCAATGTATCCAGCGAGGTTCAGGTTCTCAGGATAAAAGTCTATATTGTTAAGGAAAAAGGAAGAGGAAAAGCTCATGGTGACAGGTATGGTGTAGTGGAGATATCCATCGTCCATTGAATGCATTAAACTCACAAACATTGAGTGTAATGCATTCACTGGAGGATGGATATCATATGTGCATTCTATTCTCCTAACATTTGGTTCCATTGAAGTCAATGATATTGAGTTAAATGTATATGTTGCATGCATTTAGTACATAGCACAAAGGACAAACTTCTGTTGATACTATCCTGAACAAGATCCTTATTGCTCCAGAACTGCCAAAAATCATTATCAATTGATAATTGATTACATATTGTTCAATGTTTAAGAAAGTAAATTTGTGTTCATTGGAAACTAAAGATCACTGCAGAGATATACTTCATATAAATACAATGAGAACTACTTAACCAGTACTGCTTAACCACTACAGAAACACCTTTTATTCTGATTGCATATTAGCACTGGCAGCACGGTAGCGTAGGTGGGCGGCACGGTAGTGTAGCAGTCAGGGTAATGCTATTACAGCACCAGCAACCAGGGTTCAATTCCCATCACTGTCTGCAAGGTGTTTGTATGTTCTCCCTGTGTGTCTCCGTGGGCTTCCTCCAGGTGCTCCAGTTTCCTCCCATATTCCAAAGACGAACAGGTTAGGAGCTGTGGGCGTGCTATGTTGGCGCTGGAAGAGTGGCGACACTTGCGGGCTGCCCCCAGCATGTTCTCAGTAACACAAAAAGACACATTTCACTGTGTGTTTTGATGTACATGTGACTAATAAATAAACATCTTATCAATCCTGAAGTATCCAAACACACTCAGACCTTGAAAGTTCAGCTTTGCTCATTTGAACTGTTTGATTTTGAGATCATACTGGATCTAAGAAAAAGGCATAACGTTGCCAGACAGAGCTTTAACTCTGATGACCAGGAACATTTTGGAATTCAGCCCTGGACTGAGACATTGATAAAGGAAGGGAATGTACACTACCAGAGTAATCCACCAAGAAACATAAAAATAGACTGCTTCATCTATAGACAAAAATTTTTAAACGTGCAGATGCTGGAAATCTGAAACAAAAACTTAAGATGCTGGAAACGCTCTGCAGCATCTATGGAAAGAGAAAGATTTAGATCAAAGACCCTTTGTCAGAGCTTCTGTAAAATCTACAGACATATAAAAAGGGAAAAACACGGGCAAAAGCTAATGTTAGACCCTTACAGAGCATGACAGGCAAATTATATAGGGGAATAAGGAACTGGCAGAGAAATTAAACAAATGTTTCGTATCTGTCTTCAGGGAAGAAGATGCAAAGAACCTTCCTGAAATAGTGGAGAACAACAGAGCAGAGAGAATGTGAAGCTGAACAAACTATAGTTTTAGAGTCATAGAGTAAAACAGCACAGAAATAGGCGCTTCAGCCCAACTTGTCCATATCGACCAAGATGCCCGTCAAAGCTAGTCCCATTTACCCAGGGTTGGCCCATATTCCTCTAACCCTTTCATATCCATGTACCTGTCCAAATGTCTTTTAAATGTTCTTATTGTACCTGCCTCAACCACTTCCTCTGGCAGCTCGTTCCATCCTCTGCTTGAAGAAGTCCCTTTTAAATCTTTCCCTCCTCACCTTAAATTTATGCTCTCTAGTTTTTGATTCCCTTTCCTTGGGAAAAAGATTGTGTGCATTCACCCTATCTATGCCCCTCGTGCAGTTTAAGAAGGTTATACACCTCTATAAGGTCATCACTCAGTCTCCTGCACTCCAATGAATAAAGTCATTGCCCGCACAACCTCTCCCACAACTTAGAGAAATTAATGGGACTGAAAGACAATGAATCCCCAGGATCTGATGATGTCCAACCCTGGGTTTAATGAGAGAAGATGGAGATGGCAAACGTACTGCTCGCCATTTTCTGAAATCCCATTAAATCTAGAATGCATTCCATAGATTGTGAGGTAACAAAGGTAACACAACTATTTACAAAATTAGGGAGAGAGAGGCAGAGTTCTACAGACCTGGCAGCCTGACATCATAGAGCAACTGCTTAAAACTAATCAACAAAATGGTAACCGGGCACAGAGAAAATAATAATATAATTAGGCAGAGTCAATGTTTATTTATAAAAAAGAAATCATATTTGACAAATTTACCAGTTCTTTGAGGTTGTAAAATAGATAAGGGCGAACCAGTAGATGCAATGTAATAGAACTTCCAACTCACCTCTATAAGGTGCTAATATTGGAAGGGATTGAGAATTAGTTAACTGACAGAGAACAGAGTAGGAACAAATGGGTCAGTTTGGAGTTAGGAGACTGTAAATAGTAGGGTATCACTGGAATCAGTGTCGGGGCCCCAGTTGTTTACAATCAATATCAATGAATTGGCTGAGTTCCAAGTGTAATATATCCAAGTTTGCTGATGATACAAAGCTGTTGCAGTTGTGAAAAGAATACCAAGACGTTGCAAGGCAATAGAGATTGGCTAACTCAATGATTAACTGAACAAGCAAGAGCACAGCAGTGTGGAAAAATGTGAAGTCATCCACTTTGGTAGATAAAATGCGAAAACAGAATATATTTTAAATGGTGAACAAGTGAAAGGTGTTGGTATTTGAAAGGATTTCAGCAGTGTTGCATACAAATCACAGAAAGTTAACCTGCATTTACAGCAAGTAATTTGGAAAGCAAACATTATTGCACAAGGTAACAACTGGCCTATATTGCATGAGAGTCTGAACACTGCAATTATAGAAAGCCCTTGTGAGACTTCACCTGGAATATTTTGTTATGGTCTGGTCTCCCTAGCTATAGAGTCATACAGCACAGAAACGGGTTTCAACAAACAAAATACTGGAGGAACTCAGCGGGTCAGGCAGCATCTGTGGAGGGTTGAGGCCCTTTATCCAGCTAAAACATAGAGGTGAGGTAGCCAGAATGAAGAGGTGAGGGCGAAGGGTGGAGAAAGAGCTGGGAGGTGGGGTGGACAGACGGACACAGTGGGGGGAGGGGACAGCGGGAGGAGTGTGTGGGCAATGAGCAGATGGAGTGGGTGGAGGAGGGTGAAGAAGCAGGGTGACGGGGGGGGTGGGGGTTGTAGGAGGAGCTGGGTATATCAGGAGGAGAGGGTAAAGGGACAGGGGGAGCCGTTTACCTGAAATTAGAGAATTCAATGTTCATGCCGCCGGCGTAGACTACTCAGGTGGAATATGAGATGCTGTTGCTCTAGTTTATGATTGGCCTAACTGTGGCTGTAGAGGAGGCCAAGGACAGACAGGTCGGTATGGGAACGAGGAGGGGAAGTAACACGGCTAGCAATCGGGAGCTCCAGGCGGCCAAGGTGGATGGAGCGCAGCTGCTCGGCAAAACGGTTGCTTAGTCAAGAAACGGGACCTGCAGCCCACTATGTCCATACTGAACTTTTTGCCCATCGACACAAAAGCCATTTGCTCACATTAGGACCTACCTAAGAAAAGATAAATGGAATACAATGAAGGTTCACCAGCTTTAGTATTGGGAAGAGGGGGTGTCCTTTGGGAAGAGATTAAACAGACTGGGCTGGACTCTCCAAGTTCAAAGAATAAGAGGTGATCTCATTGAAACATGTAAAATTCTTATGGGGATGACAATGTTGGTGCATAGGATGGTGTTTCCTTTGGCTGGGGTGTTGGGAACAGGGGTCACTGTCTCAAATTAAGCCATCAGCCATTCAGAACTGAGACAAAATCCACCCAGACAGGTGTGAACTTTTGGAAGTTGGTAATTGGTTTATTATTGTCACATGTACTGAGGTACAGTGAAAAACTTTGTTTTGCATGCCATTCATCCTAATCATTTCATAACATCAGTACATTGAGGTAGTACAAGGGAAAAGCGATAACAGAATGCAGAATATAACATTACAGTTACAGAGAAAGTGCAGTGCAGGTAGACAATAAGGTGCAAGGGCCATGACGAGTTAGATTAAGAGATCAAGAGTTCACCTTTATCGTACACGAGGTCCATTCAATAGTCAGCGGGATAGAAGCTGTCCTTGAGCCTGGTGATGGGTGTTTTCAAGCTTTTGTATCTTCTCCCCAACGCAAGGGGGGGAGATGAGAGAACGTCTGGGGTGGGTGTGGGTCTTTGATTATGCTGGCTGCTTTACCAAGACAGCGGGAAGTGTAGATAGAGTCCATGGAAGGGAGGCTGCTTTTCGTGATGAACTGAGCTGTGTCCACAACTTTGCGATTTCTTGCGGTCTTGGGCAGAGCCAACCGTGATGCATCCAGATAGGATGCTTTCTATGGTGCATCTATAAAAATTAGTAAGGGTCAATGGGGACATGCCAAATTTCCTTAGCCTTCTAGGAAAGTTTCTAGAATTGTGGGGGGTGGGTGAAATCGATGGAAACGTGGGGAGAATAAGTTCGGGTTAGTGTAGATGGTTGACACAGACTCAGTGAGCCAAAGGTTCTGTTTCCATGCTAATTTATTCTATTAATCGATGGCATGTATAACTCCACAGGCTCTGATCTCAGAAGCTTCTTTACAAAATACTTTTACAAATTTCTTTTTTATATAATGTAAGGTTTGAGTTAATTTTGGCAAATGTGTTCTACATTGGGCCTATGTATGATCAGCTGCACCCATCCTATATCACAGCAGTTGATAATCTGCACCCTGAATTACCTAAAGTGCAACTAATCTGGATTACAGTTCACCTGCTGGTTCTCAAATTCAGAACTCCAATTAATGCACCAGTGCTTCTATCTATTCCATCTCTTCCATCTATTTTTTTAACCAATTATTAAATACAAAGAGACAAGCAACTCATATAAAAATGAATGATTTATTTAAATTGCATCCCAGATAACATTGTACGATCAGAGTAAAATAACTATAATAGCTTAACGTACTGTTCAGGTATCTTTGCACGTGTACTTTCCAACCCATTATGAAAGGGATCCTAATGTCTCTCAGAACACAGCGATTTTATTTTAATTAGTTCTCTAAGGGGAATTAGCTTCTATAATTATTAATCTTCCCAGGTAGCAATCATTCAGCATTTGCTCACATTTCCCACAGGATAAATGTAACATTTTAATGAAGGCCAATGGCTACACACTATATATCACATAACTAGCGCTGTGCACTTGCAGGTTGGTTGTTTAATCAGCTACTTTTGAGGTTGACTTGTCCTGCTTCACCATGAGGTGATTATATTTCCCTAGGTTTAACAAACTAGCAAAGGATCACAAGTTTCACCAGTGTGATATGCAAGGAAGTGATACAGGGATGAATTAGCAAAATACAGCTGGAAAAAACAATGTAACTCAGCATGTCCTTTGTGTGTAATCAAATTATCTGTAAAACTAATGATGTAACTAATTATCTAACCTTCAGATCCTTGTCAATTGGTTGATACTTATGACTCTTCCAGCTAAGCAGCTGGTTTATTGCCCATTGTCCCAGCCCTGTAAATCCTGCAATTTAATGCTGAGAGTCTCTCAATGCACAAGCCTTCACTCAACAGCTCAATCCCTCAACACCATGGTTTGTCATTTTGCCTTGAAGAAACCTGTATAAACTGATGATACTGGCCACTGTGATATTGATAAATTTGACTTGGCACATCATGCACTTTGTAGAAAGTATGCCTTAGCAAATGACTTTTGCAACATCATCTCGGAAACAATTTGGATCTTATCTACCAATGATTGTACTGTTTTGCAAATTAATAGTTCTATGACTGGAATGAAGACAGACATGCCTTTCATGACCTCAGGTGATTGCGAAGTACTTTCCAACCTATTAAGTACCTGCTTGAGGTATAGTCACTTCAGTGATGCAGGAAATACCTCATTCAATATGTACATAGACAGCAATGTGAAAGTGACCAGGTTATCAGTATTAGCCTCCTTGTGAAACCTGAGGACACATTGGGCTGTGCTGTGCTTGATTCAGCCACTGCCCTCACTCAAGCCTACATTCTCCCTACACTGTACTAATCAGGTATGGATGTGTGGGTCTGAATGGATTTGTTTAGAATGATAGTTGAGTAAATCATTGTTGCTGTACCATGACAGCAGATGCACCTCATGTCCTCTCTGAGACCAGACACCTCAACTGGACAATTGTTGTCGATGATTCTCAACTGAATGAGGATGGTGTAAATTGGTTTATGATTGTTGCATGTACCGAGGTACAGTGAAAAACTTGTCTTGCATACCATTCATACAGATCGATGCATTACACAGTGCATTGAGGTAGCACAAGGTAAAACAATAACAGAGTACAGAATAAAGTGTAACAGCCACAGAGAAAGTGCAGTGCAGGTAGACAATGGGTGCAAGGTCATAACAAGGTAGATTGTGAGGTCAAGAGTCCCATCTTATCATACGAGGGAACTGTTCAGTAGTCTTATAACAGCAGGATAGAAGCTGTCCTTGAACCTGGTGGTACGTGCTTTCAGGCTTTTGTATCTTCTGCCTGATGGGAGGAGGGAGAAGAGAAAGTGTCTGGGGTGGGTAGGGTCTTTGCTTAGGTTGGCTGCTTTGCCAAGGCAGCGAGAAGTGTCGACAGAGTCCATGGAGGGGAGGCTAGTTTCTGTGATGTGGTGAGCTGTGTCCTCAAATCTTCTCCTAGTTTAGTTTTGTTTAGTTTATTATTGTCATATGTACCAAGGTACAGTATAAAGCTTTTGTTTGTGTGCCATCCAGACAGATATTTCCATACATAAGAACACTGAGGTACTAAAAAGGAAAACAGAATGCAGAATATAGTGTTATAGTTACAGAGGAAGTGCAGTACACAGATAAAGTGCAAGGGCCACAACAAGGTGAATTCGGAGATCAAGATTTCATCTTTTAACGTATGAGAGGTCTGTTCTAGAGTGTGATAACTGCAGGATAGAAGCTGTCCTTGAGCTTGGTGGTATGTGCCCTCAAGATTTTGTACCTTCTGCGTGATGGGAGAGGGGAGAAGAGAGAATGACCAGGATGGGGGGGGGGGGGGGGGCCTTAATTATGATGGCTGCTTTCCTGAGACAGTGGGAAGTATAGACAGAGTCAATGGAGGGGAGGCTGGTTTGTGAAATGGACAGGGCTGCATTCACAACTCTGCAATTTCTTGCAGTTTTGGGCAAAGCAGTTACCTTACCAAGTTGTGATGCATCTGGATAGGATGCTTTCTGTGGTGTGTCTGTAAAAATTGGTGAGGGTCAACAGACATGCCAAATTTCCTTAGCATTCTGAGGAAGTAGAGGCATTCCTATAGGGCATTCTTGACAATGCCAGCTGTCCTTATAGACAATTATTTTGCATCCCTCAACAATATGTCCCATCACCTCTTCACAACCTTGGCAAGGCGAACAATTACTGCCTATCCAAAATGCTCATGAGAAAGGAGGAGTAAGATAAATAACCCATAATCTATGTCCCTGAATTATTTCCATTTACCAAATTAAGATAAGATATCTTAATGAGTCACATGTACATCAAAACACACAGTGAAATGCGTAGAGTGTCCTGAGGGCAGCCCGCAAATGTCGGTGCGCTTCCTGCTCCAACATGGCATGCCCACAACTTCCTAACCCGTACGTCTTTGGAATGCGGGAGGAAACTGGAGCACCTGGAGGAAACCCACGCAGACATGGGGAGAACGTACAAACTCCTTGCGGACAGCGGCTGGAATTGAACCCAGGTCGCTGGTGCTGTAATAGTGTTATGCTAACCGCTACACTACCACGCTTGGAGGCTCCAGAATGTTAATGCTGATGATGATGACATTGTGATAGACTAATGAATTTTTACATCCAGTCAATGCTTTTGAGCCATATAACCACATTAAACATGGGAAAGTGGAAAAACAACCCAACAGTATGCATCTTTTAAATAAAAAAACTGAATGGAAACAAAGGAAATAATTCCAGAGAGCTACACTACTCAGAAAGCACTAGAACATCTGATACGTACACATGTGTGAGTGTGGTCTCCTGACAGACTAGCCTGCAGCAACCATGGCATTACGTCACAGGAAGCATCAATCTATTTGAGCCACTTAGGAGAAACTGCAGGAAGTCCAAATGAAACTGAATTACATGAAGTTGAACATCATTATTTTTGCCAGTTAACAATCCACACAAAAGTGATCTGTGCATTAAATTTTTCAGGCACTGAAATAAAATGAAACGCTTCAGTGAGTGGTAGAAGCTGAATGAATTTTTAATGTACTGTATAAACACACAAGGCAGGAAGAGGTAACAAAGACACCTCTCTTACTTTCCCAATAAAAATATTCAGCTAAGTCTTCAGTAACGGAAAGGCCTTTTCATAATATTCTTTAGATTTCAACTACAATTTAACATTCAGAGTTTCCTTCTGAAGCAAAAACCTTTGCCAATGGAAGATCATATATTTTTGTTAAAAAGATTGATTTGACATGGGGATTCTGTCGTGTTGGTTGGCTTTTAAGGAGGCAGTAATCTTTCCCTTACCCATTAGAGAAGAACCACTCTTGGTGCTTACTGGAGGCGATGGTGCCTTTGTGCTCTCAATCTCTGTTGAAGGTGCAGAGACTACTGTTCTTGATCTTTGTAAGAAACCTGCAATGCATCTAGTAAGTAATGAGATCCACCTTAGTAACTCCTGGGGCATAATCCAAGACGTTCTGATATAACAACCTAATTTCTGAAGTGGGACACTGATTTAACATCCTTGGAGCAAAAACCAAACCACCTCAATTTGTGTTTAGTTTAACTGTCCAAACAGTGTTATTTTGGAAAAATATAATCAGAGGAGGATTGTAAGGCACAGTCAGGGAAACAACTGACACCTGCTGTGTAAATGCTACTTGTGAGTCACAAACCGAGGACCATGAGAAGCCCCTCAGTGCTTCTGATGCCTCACCACCATCATCAGTGGCTCCCTTACATGGGCTATTGAAAATGTGGGGAGGATAGGGGGACAGACGACAAGAGGAGGAAGAAGTGGATGAAAGGAGGTGACATATCACCAGTCACTAATTGGCAGGGCATTCAACAGAGGAGATGATCTGGTCCCCATATATGCAACCATATCTAACTTTTAATAATAAATACCAGTTTCACAGTAACAACAAACAATCTGCTGGATGAACTCAGTGAGTCAAGCAGCATCTGTGGGGGGGAAAGGAATTGTCAATGTTTCAGGTCGATACCTTGCATCAGGACCCAAAAGGTCAACTCTTCCTTTCCCATCACAGATACTGTTCGACCTGCTGAGATCCTCCAGCAGATTGTTTGTTGCTCCAAATTCCAACATCTGCAGTCTTTTGTGTCTCTAATTTCATGGTGTCCTTGATCATCATGATGCAGTGTGCTTTAACTACCGTTCACAGCCATCAATCCACTCATCACTAACTTAGTACGTCCTTTCTAAACTAAACTCCTGAAAATTGCATTGAGATGATGTTTTATTTCATTATTTCCCGACTCAGGTTATCCACAGCCCTAATGTTTCAAACCATAGCACTGGCACTTGACAATCATTGTATTTTGTCCACAGACGTATCTAACATTATTGCAACAAGAGGAGTTTTGGAGAATTCAGACTGATATTTTTTATTAATAATACAACATAAGATGAAAAACAAAAATGAATAGGTCTGGCAGCATCTGGGGAGAGAAAAACAAAGTTAGCATTTCAGTTTGATGGCCTTTCATCAGAACCGAGAAAAGTTTGAAATGGAACAAGGTTTTATTTGCAGAGAAAGGGGGAAGGGACAGAAAGAATAAAAGGGGAGATCTGTGGAAGGGTGGAGACATTGAACGACACAAATCGTGGTGGAGCCATCTGAGGGAGGATGGTAAAGGCATGTCTGGAGGAAGTAGGAAGAGGTAAATGAAATCTGAAACAGAGGCAGGAAAAAACATGAATGTTGGAAATGTGAGATACAAGACTGGGGTGGCTGTTTATGTTAAAAATTCATGTTGAGTTCTATAAATCTGTATGTGATGGTGAGATGGTGTTCCTTGAGTTACATTGAGCTTCATTGCAAACAATTAGGCCAAAGATAGTGAAGTTAGAGTGGGAAGGGATGTCACCTTAATCCTCTGTCCCACTCCCATTTTGTGGGATGTCTTGAGGTCGTGAAATGCTCGATATAAAGATGACATTTCATTTATTTCAAAAGGCGTGAAGTATCACCTTGAGGTTCAGTTATCTCCACACCAGGCAGGGTGCACCACTACCTTAAGGTCAACTCTCCTTCCAAGTTATTCAACGGCATGTTCACCTCACCCTGCCTAGAATGGAGATAGTACTTTCTTCCTGTTAAAACAATGCACCCTAATGCCAGCTGTGAAAGTTGGATAAAGAACAAGAAGTTCAAATGTGAGAGTCAAAGAGAAGTATAGTTGGATTTCCCTGTGTAACATTTGGCAGAAAATGATGTTGTGGGTTTCAGTGATGTGTTCTCCCTCCAGCGGCCGTCCCAGTCTTCACATTCTCTCCCCCATCTCGCTCCATCTGCCTCTCAATATTTTATTTTCTCTCCCTTTGTCTGTCTCCATCTCTCATTCACCTGCCACTGTCTCTCAACTCCACTCCCACTCCCCTTCCCTATCTGCCTTTCATCTTACACCCCTCCTCGGTCCACCAATCACCTCTAACTCCTTTGTCCCCGACTCCCCCCTCCTCTTTGTACTGGCCATCTCACCTCTCCACTCTCCTGAATCCTGCTGACCCTTTTCACACTTAAAGCAGAGTTTTCCGTAAATTCACTTTGTACAGGGTACAAAGCAGGGTTCGATGCAGGGTTTTGACCCAAAACATTGACGATTCCTTTCTCTCCACAGATGCTGTTTGACCTGCTGAGTTTCTCCAGCAGATTGTTGCTCCAGATTCCAGCATCTGCAGTCTCATGTGTCTAGATGTGTTGATGTGTGCTGCAAGTTCCCACAGTTGTCAACATATAGCCTAGCAAATGTGATCTTTGAAGCCATGTATCACAATACAAGGCAGTCTTCCAGTTTGAGGGACAGTATTGCCAGTGAAAGAAAGGATGTTGCCATAACCCTGCAGGTGGGCCATGCAGACCCTCCAGTGACACAGCCAAGCAGTCTTGGCAGGAGATTGCCAGAGTCATCACCACAGTACATGAATACAGAATGAAGGCTCAATGTAGACAAATGCCCATGTCCTCTCTGTCTAACCTTGTGGAGCTCATGGGGGAAATCAGGTAGGTCAGGAATTACAGTGTGGGGATGCAAAAGATGTTATGGAGGATATAATGGAGGGGTATTGTGGTCTAGATTCAACTAGGAGATAGTGTTCAAAGACCACCAAGAGAAGGGACATAGAGTGAATACTGCACTTGGTGATCATCCCCCTGAGTGTGGAGTTTGGGTGACCTCCACAAAGCAGCAATCAGCCAGGAACCTGTGAGAAGTGGTGGATATCAGGAGCAAAACCTGTAAAAATCTTGAGGCTTGGAAGCTTAGAGTGGACTCCATGGGCAAAGCAATCAAGGCACAAATAAGAGTTGTATTTGAGGTCACATGTAGTCACAGAGTTTAGTGAGGGAAAAGGATACCGTTTGAGTGTTGGCACTTTAACTAACATGCTCTCAGGGGAATGGAGTGAGTAAAATCTGGTTGCTCTGTGAGCAAAAACAATTGCCACTTGTCACATCCTTGAGGCTGAAAATCTCACAGGAGATAATTGTTGCACTACTGCTGACGTAAGTTTGGGAAGTTTTACCCTAGAGAAAAAGTGCAGGGGAGAAGAAAAAATGCTGTTGAAAAATTAGGAGATGAATTTCCCAATGGGTACTCATGCATTGATAAATGTATGCAAACCTGTTCTCTCGTAAATTCTAAAACTGCGGTGTGATTCTTACCTCACACCTCACAGTGAACAGGGAAGAATCCCATCGAGGTTCTCTCAACATTCAATTTTATTCAATTATTTACTTTGCAACAAAATTGAAAAATATGTTTAAAAAATAAGCTGGTTTTGGTTTAACATTCATCATAAAGCCAACAGTACCCTCGCTGTTTCTGGACAGATTAATTTGTGTCAATGTTCAAAGCATGGTTTGTGTTGTATTTGGTCCCAGAATTTTGCAAAAGGAAACAGCATCGTTGCAAGATCCCACAATGAATATAAAACAAATGGGTGAATCTCCACAAATTTATTTTATAATCCTTTTTGTGTTACACTAAATGCTTCAGAAATCTATACTGATCAAACAGGAAGGCTGTTTCTGTAAAATGAAACAGTATATAGTTTGCCATGAAATAAGAAATCCAAAGACAAATCTTCCACTGAAATTGTCATGGACATTGTGGCTGACAACCACATAAACACATAAGCAGAAATTGCTGTGAATACCCAGCGGGTCAGATTACATCTGGGGCAAGCGAAACAGAGTTAATGTTTCATGTCATTGACCTTCTGTCAGAACTGGAAATTGTTACAAATAAAACAAGATTTTAAATATGTGTGAAAAGACAGGAGAGAAGGAAATAAACCAAAGGGAAAGTTTGTGAGAAGGTGAAAACCAGGAGAACTTGAATAACAAAAGAATCATAGTATCAAATAATTTTACAGCCAAAGATGGAAACACTATTAATTGGAAACACTATTAATTACTTTCCTCCCACAGATGCTGCTAACTCTGCTGAGTTCCTCCAACACATTGTTTGTTGCTCTAAAATGGAACCAGTTTGTTTACTTACATTTCCTAGCCCTTATTCGGTAGCCTTGTTACTTTTCTCATCCAGATATTTTTAAATATGATGAAGGTTACAGCTTCTACCATCTGTTCAGTTCCAAAACCCTACAATTTTTTGGGTGAAAAATATTTTCCTTAATTACCCTTGAATCATTCTGCCAATGTGCTTAAATCTATGTCCCTTGAGTGACCAATCTCCTTGTGAAGGGGAATAAATGCTTTCTGTCCATTTTGGCTAGGCATCTCCTAATTTTGCAGAGCACAACTAAATCTCTCCACAGACAGAAAACAAACTCAATCTCGACAGTCTCTCTTCAGCTTCTCCTCAGGCAAGACCTCCTGATGAATTGTTTGGAGGTTCCCAGTGCCATTCCGAATGTTCCATCTCTATGATCAGTCATGAAGTTAGGGATTCTAATAGGTTGGTAGGAATGTTACACTTCTTCAAGGAGAATCTTTTCCTCAGTCCAGCTGGAATCTTTTGCCTTGACAAAGTTGAAAACTAAATGTATCTTTCCATGATCCAATGGTGGCCTGTCCATCAGAACTGACTGAATATAATTATAATCGCAATGTTGGGGATATAGGTCTTCAAGAGGACACCGCCAATGGTTTGCATGTCTTATCAGGGGGTTTGGAAGATTTTGCAAAATGGTGTAAGTGTTTTGAGGGACCTGCTTAACAGTTTAGAGATAGAGTTCCCTGGTCCTCACTTTTCACCCCACTAGCCTCTGCACCCAACATACCATCCTCAGCCACTTCTGCCAGCTGCAACAGGATCCCATCTCCAGCCACACCTTCCCTTTTCCCCCACTTTCTTTTTACTGTAGGGACCACACTCTCCCTGACTCCCTGGTCTACTCATCCCTTCCCACCCACCCCTCCCTGTCCCCTGGCACTTCCCCCTCCAACTGGAGGTGCAACACTTGTCCCTGCACCTCCTCATTCACCACCATCCAGGGACCTAAACAGCCCTTCCGGGTGAGGCAGAGATTCACCTGCTCCAACAAGGTCTATTGCATTTGATGCTCATGATGTAGCCTCCTCTACATTGGCGAGACCAAGCATAGACTAGGTATCTGGCAGAGCAGCTGCACTCAGCACGCAATGACCATCTTGAGCTTATGGTTGCATGTCATTTCAACTCCCTTCCCCTTCCCACATCGACCTGTCCGTGCTCAGCCTTCTCCACCGCCATAGTGAGGCCAAACGTAAACTAGAAGAACAGCACCTCATATTCCATTTGGATAGCCTAGAACCCAATGGAATGAACAATGAGTCTTCCAATTTCAGGCAGCCCACTCTCCCTGTGCTCCTTTCCCACTCCCACCAGTCCACCTGGAGGTCTCTCCCTTTTTTCACCTTTTCCAACCCCAACCCCACCCCCCCTCCATTATCCAGACTCATCTAGTTACCTAAGATAGATATTAAAATAATAAGATCTCTTTATTAGTCACACGTACATCGAAACACAGACTGAAATGCATCTTTTTGCATTACTGAGAATGTGCTGGGGACAGCCCGCAAGCGTCGCCACTCTTCCGGCGCCAACATCACATGCCCACAGCTCCTAACCTGTACGGCTTTGGAACGTGGAAGGAAACCGGAGCACCCGGAGAAAACCCATGCAGACACGGGGAGAACGTACAAGCTCCTTACAGACAGCGGCGGAACTGAACCCAGATCGTTGGTGCTGTAATAGCGTTACGCTAACCGCTACACTACCGTGCCTGCCCTAAAGTGCGCTGAATTGAGAGAGTAGCAGACTCGCCGCAATCAACGTGATGACAAAATCTGACACCGCATTTGTAACTCTGACGTGATTCGAATACGCAGCCTTCTGATCTGGAGTCAGACACGCTACCATTGTGCCATGAGGTCTTATAGAGTCCCGCACCTGGCCCATCACCACATACCTATCTACTATCTCCTGGGTTTCTTCTCCATTGGCTCACAATTCCTAACCCTTCCCACACTCTCCCTTATCTGGTTCCACATATCATTTACCAGGCTCTGCCTCAACGCTTTGCCCTCCCACTCCCCCAACTGGCTTCACCAGCCTAAAAAGTTATTTTTCTTATCTTATGTTTCCACATATCATCCACCCGCTTCTGTCACAAAACCTCCCCCTCCCCCACCTAGCTCCATCTGCCCATCATTCTTCCCCCCCCCACCCCTTCTCAACTGCTTCCAACAATCAACTACCAGCCTCTGTCTCAGCCCTCCCTCTCACTTCTATATACTGGTCATTTTCCCCCTGCACTCTCAGTCCTGATGCAGGCTCTCAATCTGAAATGTCGACCACCACTTCGCCTCCATAGATGCCGCTTGAATTGTCGAGTTCTTCCAGCAGTTTATTTTTTGGTCCAGATTCCAGCATCTGCAGTCTCTTGTGTCGCCGTTCTCTCATACACTTCAGTGAACAACCCAGTGATGGCTTGGAGCTCAGTCTTAGGGCATACACATACACAAGCATCTTTTGTGCACTGCAGCTCAATGACTGAAGTTACAGTGACCTTCGTTCTGGAATGGAGGTGACGTAGGTTGAACAGTTTTTTCCACTAGTTCTGTAGATTAGCTTCCCTCCAATTGGAACGTTGTTAGAGAGGAGATGCGGCATTGCAGCAAAAAAATTCACTGAAACTGATTTAAAAGGCTCAACAGGGTGGATTCAAAAGGCTCAACAGGTGTTTCCCTTGGCTGAGGAATCTAGAACTAGGGTTCACAGTCTAAGAATGAGGCTATTTGGGACTGAATTGAGGAGAAATTTCATCATGCAGAGAGTGGTGAATCTTTGGAATTTTCACCCCAGAGGATTGTGGCAGCTCAGTTAATGACAGACCAACAGATTTCTAGATACTAAGGAGATCGTGGAAAGTGGCGATAGTGCAGGAAAATAGTGCTGAGTGAGTAGATGAGCCATGATCTTGATGAACGATGGAGAAGGCTCGAAGAGCTGGGTGGCCAAGTTCTGTTACTGTTCCACCATATCTTTAACCCATCATGACAGAAGGCAAAATGAGTGGCAATGGTTTCTCTCTTCACAGATGTTTCACCAAAAGCTCATCCATCCTCCAAAGTTATTTGTCATTTTTCATCTCAGTCTTATCTTATGAGCTGTGTCTGGCTTGAAATTAGCAGTGGGATTCCGAACAGCTTGAGTCAGGAAGGAAAGTGGCTTGGGGTGAAAGAATTACAAGTGACACGGAGCACAATCAGAGGAACATACGTTCTGCCTCAGCTTCAACTACTTTGAAAACTAACCAGTAACTTGTACCTCCAACAGCCAATATTCTAACTGCAGACTAAAAGCTGAAACTATATTGATCTTATTTGAGATTTCTTGTTTTCTTAAATCATTTGTCTCATATTATGGTTCAAAAAGTACGTCATTAAACTTACACCAACATGACTCTTCTTGTATTTCTATGAGGCGATGTTTCAAGACTTGCTTCCACTCCTCTGGCTTTGTGGGTTTCGTGGTGAGGCCAATTTGGGAACTGCAGACACATCCACAGATGTGTTCTGCTGAGGGAGGCAGGTGGGGCATCTGAGGGGTGCTGCACTCCTTCAGCTCCTTACGCAGGGCTTCTGTGCTCCCAATGCATGGACTCAAGGTCCTCAATGCAATCCCAAATGCTCCTTCCCTACCTTGATTGGTCATCTGCCAGAGATTCCCTGAAGTCAGTGGGAAGGTTGCATTTCTTCAAGAAAGTTTTGAGAACAACCTCGAATCTATTTTTTGGTCTGTCTCTTAATCTCTTCCCATAACAGAATTTGGAATAAATGACAGGTCTGTCTCAGAAGTCTGGTGTCAGGCATGGGAACATAAAGGGAATGTGCCCAGCACAGCCAACTGAGTGCAACTTGGGCCTCAATACTGGGGACAGGACATCAAATTGGTTCATTAATCCTTCCAATGAATTTGGAAGATTTTTCAGAGACAGTATTGGTGGTACCTTTCAAGTGCCTTGGGGTGCTGGCTGTAGGTCCAGGTCCCAGAAATAACTGCTTGTTCACTAGTCCATGTGTATTGTTCCAAGTCTGAGATCTTGATCTTCATATAGCTTTTTCATCAATAGACCAAAGGCCGTGATGACGCATGACAGTCTGCCTTCACCGAGAAGTGGCTCTCAAGGTATGTGAAGTGGTCAACATTTTCCAGGGTCTTGCAATGAACTTTTATTATGGAAGGGCAGCATGGTTCATCAAGGGCAAGTTGGTAGAGGATTTTTGTCCTGCAGATGTTGAGTTTAGGGCCCATACACTTGTAAGGTGATGATGGCTTGGAATTTGGCTTCAAGATTCACCTGCATATTGCAGCTCAGTTACGGAAGTTTGGCTGACCTTGGGTCCAGGTTAAGCAGTTTCCTCTTAGTTCTGAAGATTAGCTCCACTCTTGCAGGAGGTTTGTTGGAGGTGAGATGGAATATTGCAGCAAGAAATGTTGAGAAAAATGCTGGGGCAATGATGTAGCCTTGATTGACAAGTGTCATCACTGAGATTGGTTACATTGTAGACTTGTTGGTTGGTATCACGGTTTGCACGCTGTCATGGAACAAACATAAGATGGAAACAAATTTCTGGGGGCGGGCACGCTTGAGGAGAGTGTTCCATAGTCTGTCCTAACTGATGGAGTCAAAGACCTTTGTGAAGTCAAAAGTAAGCATGTATCATGGCTGACGCTGCTCTCTGCATTTTTCTTCAAGTTGTCGCCCAGTGCAGATCATGTCCATTGTGCCTCGAAAGGGACAGAATCTACGTTGTGAATTGCAGAGCAGCTCTTCAGCCTCTGGGCGGAGGTGGTTCTGAAGCACCCTGATGATGACTTTCCCTGTGGCAGACAGCCAGGAGAACCCATTGTAGTTACCATACTCAGACTTGCCCCCTTTCTTGAAGATGGTCATGATTACAGCATCCTCTCCCGATTTATCCTTCTTTTCCCAGATGTGAATGATGAGATTGTGGATTTGTGACTGAAGTTCTTCACTGCCAAGCTTTAGGATTTCAGTAAGTGTATCATCTGCTCCTGAGGCTTTGCTTTTTTAATAGCGACAACATCCACTGAGTGCACAGGTACTTTGCTTTGCCCCAAGGACATATTCCCGGGAATGAAAGCGCTAATGGAATCAGCACTAAAAGAGTTCTTTGTAGCACGTTAGCTGCTGTGCAGGGCACCTGATGGGAAGCTCTGCCATCCCCACTGCTGTGCCCAGAGCCTGGATGTCAGAAACATGGAAAACATAGAAAAGTATCACACAGGAAAAGGCCCCTTTGGCCCACCATGTCTGCGCCGACCATGATATCAAATTAAACTAATCCTATCTGCCTTCACATGGTCTGTATCCCTCTATCCCCTGTCTGTTCATGTCTAAGTGCCTCTTAAACATTGCTATTGTATCTGCTTCTACCATTTCCCCTTGCAGCACATTCCAGGCACTTACCACTCTCTGTGTAAAAAATCTTGCCTCACAAATCTCCTTTAAACTTTCCCTCTCTCACCTTAAATCTATGCTTGCTAATATTTGACATTTCCACCCTGGGAAAAAGAATCTATTTATCCTATTTATGCCTCTCATAATTTTATCAGGTCTCCCCTCAGCCTCCAGCGCTCCAGAGAAAACATTCCAAGTTCATCCAACTTTTCCTTATATCTCATACCCTCTAATCCAGGCAACATCCTGGTGAACCTCTTCTGCACCCTTTCCAAAGCCTCCATATCCTTCCTGTAGTGTGGTGACCAGAACTGCACACCATTCTCCAAATGTGGCCGAACTAAAGTTTTATACAGCTGCAACATGACTTGCCGACTTTTGTACTTAATGCCCTGACCGATGTAGGCAAGCATGCCGTACATCTTCCTTACCACCCTATCCACTTGTGTTGCCATTTTTGGGGAGCTATGGACTGGCACCCCAAGATCACTCTGCTACAAATACTGCAATGAATCACCCACAGCTCAGTAAGGAAGGGGTACCTGTGAGGGCAGGAATTGGCTGGGCCATGTGAGTGGGGGAGGCAGTGCGACTGCTCAGTACTGAGATGTGGGGCACCCTGGTCTGGAGGGTGGACCATTTCTGGGGACTATCAGCACCTGCTCCAGATGCCCCAGATCCTGCCGTCTCCCTCATCACCTCTGATGGAAGCTGCTATCTCCCTCTCTCTTTGTTAGCCTGCACAGCTCCCCCGAGTCCAGAGATTTCTCCATAGTAACAAGCTCCACAGTGATCACTGGTTGTTAAGCTTGTGCAGCCAAACAAGGAGTAAGCAGGAGACAGCAGCTCCCATCACTTCCAACAGAAGGTGATGAGAGAGACCAGAGAATCTGGGTGGTCTGCCAGCATATGGAGCAGCCTACACTCACCATAACAGCTGCATCCCTGAACCCTGCATTCCAGTGCCCAGTGGCTTGACATAGGCCCCCAACCCTTACAGGCAGTCTCTCCACACCAAGGATGATTCATTGGTGAAGGAGCACCACTGAAGGACAGGTTCCCAGCACAGTAATGTGAAGCCTGAGTGGATGCCATATACGCACTTGCATGTGTTCTGACTGAAGGACCAAGAGCTCTACAATGAATCAACCCTCTACCCTTTAGCGCCAAACAGGGCACTATAGTTGGCATTGCATTAAGGCTCCTGGTTGCAGCCCTGATCTTCTGCACAAAGTCAATGTCGAAGTGTCATATGCACAAGTACACGTATGCACAGGTGCAATGAAAAACTTACTTGCAGCAGCATCACAGGCACTTAGCATCAGAGACACAATATTCACAAGAAAAACATAAATCAAATATAAATTATGCAATATTATACAAGAAAGAACACAATTAGAACAAAATCAAAGTCCATTGTAATAAAAAGGGGAAATGAGGTCATAACGTTGCTATACTGAGGTAGTAATTAATAGTTCAGTGAACAGTAATCCACTATCACTGCATGTTTTAGTACTTTAGCACAAGCTGGACAAGATAATGGGGGGGGGCCATTACAGCTGGGAATCAATGCTTAGTTCCCCATTAGTGTTGTACAGTTCTTTAGAGCTCCAACAAGCCCATCACTGCACGTCCCTCATCTGAACTTCACTCGGAGCCGTCCTTCATCCCATAGCATGCAGCAGTGTGCTGCGGAGTTCTGCCAGGAGGAGGTTTGGGTTCTTCTTATAACTTAAGCTTTCAAATTCCTTTCTGCACCCTCTCTCACTTAATCACATCCTTCCTGCAGTATGGCGACCAGAACTGCACACAATATTCCAAATGTGGTTTCACAAACATCTTGATCAGCTGTAACATGTTGGCCTTGCTCTTGTACTCATCGCCCAACTGATGAAGGAAAGCGTATTATATACCTTCTTCACCATCCTGTCTAAATATGGCACCACTTTCAGGAATTTACGTACTTGTATCCCGAGGTGTCTCTGTTCCACATCACTTCCCAGGGCACTGCCATTCACTATGTATGTCCTGCCCTAGTTGAACTTCCCAAAATTGATCACTTCACATTTGTCTGATTTACATTCCATCTGCTATTCCTTGGCCAACTTTTCCAGTGGATCTAGATCCTGTTGTAACCTTGAATAATCTTCTCCACTGTCCACCATACCACCAATTTTGGTGTCATCCACAAACCTATTAATCACACCATCTACATGCTCATCCAAATTGTTAATATATATGACAAACAACAGGTGACACAACACTGATCCCTGCAGCACATCATTACAGGCCTCCAATCTGAAAAACAATCCTCCATAACCACCCTCTGACTCCTTCCACCAAGCCAATGTTGTATTCAATTGGCTAGCTCGTCCTGGACCCCACATTATCTAACCTTTCTGACCAGCCTACTATGTGGGACCTCATTAAAGGCCTCAAGAAAGTCCATGTAGACAACATCTACCACCCTGCCCTCATCAATCCTCTTGGTCACCTCTTCAAAAAACTTAACCAAATTTATGAGACATGATTTCCCATGCACAAAGCCTGATCAGTACTTGCCTTTCCAAATGTAGATAGATCCTGTCTCTCAGAATCCCCTCCCATAACTTTCCCACCACTGAGGTTTGGCTCACCTCCCTGTACTTCCTTGGCTTGTCCCTGCAGCCCTTCTTAAACAAAGACACAACATTGGCCACCCTCCAGTGTTCTGGTACCTCACCTGTGGCTGATGAATAAACAAAATCTCTGCCAGGGCCCCAGCAATTTCTTCCCTTGCTTCGTGCAACATCCCAGGACACACTTGGTCAGGCCCAGGCGATGTAAACACCGTCAAGTGCCTCAGGACCGTGAGCACCTCCTCTTGTGTCATGTGGATATGTTTCAGGGCATCACTTATCTTCCCTGAACTCACTAACTTCCATGACGTTCTCCACTGTAAATACAGAGGTGTATTAATTTAATTCCTTGTCCATCTCCTGTGGCTACAAACATAGACCACCACACTGTACTTTAATGGGACCTATTATCTCCCTAGTTATCCTTTTGCTCTTCATATACTTATGGAATCTTTTCAGATTCTCCTTTACCTTATCTGCCAAAGATATCTCATGTCCCCTTTTAGCCCTCCTGATTTCCTTCTTAAGTGTACTCCTATATCCCTTGTGCTCAAGGAACTCGCCTGATCTCAGCTGGCTATTCTTGACATATGCCTCCTTTTTCCCTAGTCAGAGCCTCAATATCCCTTGTCAGCCAGAGTTCCCTAATCCCATCAGCCTTGCTCTTCACTGTAATAAGAATATGTTGGCCTCTCCCCAAACGGCCTCTCCCAATCAACCTTTGTAAGTTCCTGTCTAATGCCAAGAAAATTACCCTAAAAATACACCAGCTAAATTTTTCATTGGAGCTAATCACGTGTATGCTACATTTAGTGCCCTGAGTTTCAGCCTCCTTACCTTTTCTACGTCAGTCCTTAAAACCTTATGTTATTGATTCTTAGAAAGTGTGCCAACTTATCCTGCATCTACCTCTGGGTTTCACAGATAGCCTACGCAGGACTGAACCTGATCACAAACAGCTGCCGAGAATGTTGTGCCACTTTCCTCTAGGGAGAATGTCGTTTAGTTCCAAATAGCCTAACTAACAGCTGCACACCATTTCCCAGCTGTCAGACAGGGGGATGTATGCTCTGTCATTCTGTCACTTGACTGTGGAATCTCTTTCATGCCTCTTCATTGGTTTTCTTCTCACTTCACGTTTTTGACTGTCACTTCTGGAAAGGGAGACAGTATTTCAATTTCATTTAGAAGGCTGAATAAAGCTGACCCAATATTTATCCCATCTGCAGCCAACTCCTTTTAAGTGTGTTCATCCTTTGAAATTCCAACTACGGGACAGATTTTGTGCATTCCCCATTGAGAATGCTCCCTGCACAAGGTTACTGTGGCGGAGGAAGTTACAAATAATTATTCAATTGAACTGATAAACAAAACCGATGGCTAGCAAGCCTTATGCCAGCGGAGGAACAGATGCAAACACCAAAGCCTGCACAGGAATGAAAAATTAACTGATGTAATCCACTGCAAGTTCATATAAAATGGGTGATGTATGTCTCTGCCCAGCAGGGAAGCCATGCCCACACAGGCTATACACTTCCAAATCCGACAGTTCGATCCTCCAACCTGTACTTCCTGCTGAAATTAGGAGATAATTGTACGGTTCAGGAATAAAACTGCATCAAGTTAAGATCTAATTATCCCAGCAGTGAGATTATAAATTTTATCTATATCATTTGGAGAGCACAAACTAAGTTCCTCGAGGTAGAATTAGATAGCTAATGGTGAAATGCATTGGTGTTCATGGATTTAATGTAAGGTCAAAGGTAGTTGTGGAGGAACCTTCTTCTTCCAATGCAGCAGTACTAATGTAACTCATGTCCTCGTGTTTCATAAAATACAGGTTATTAATCATAGAATCTGAGGTAATTCATAGTCAGAAAGTTATACAACATGGAAGCTTGTCCCATTTGCCCATGCTTGGCGCACTGAACCCCTAAAATCCCTCTAAACCCCTCCTATCCATGTACTTATCCAAATATCTTTTGACTGTTGTTATTGTACCTGCCAACCACTTCCTCTGGCAGCTCATTCCATATAAGCAACATCCTCTGTGTGAAGAAGTTGCCCCTCAGGTCCCTTTTAGATCTTTCACCTCTCACCTTAAGCATATGCTATCTTGTTTTTAGTTCTGCTTCCCTGGGAAAAAGACTATGTGTGTTCACCCTATCTATACACCTTTATATGGTCACCCCTCAGTCTCCTATGCTCTTATGTTCAAATGAATAAAGTCCCAGCCTGCCCAACCTCTCCCTACAACTCAGGTCCTTGAGTCCTTGCAGCATCCTCGTAAATCTCCTCTGCACTCTTTCCAGTTTAATGATGTCTTTCCTATAACAGGACAACAAAAACTGTACACAACACTCCAAGTGCAGTCTCACCAGCATCTTGTACAACTGCAATGTAACACCCCAAATGGTGTCCATGCCGGCCAAAGAAAAGCTGCTTGGCACGAACATACCTCTTAACAAGAGGCCCATGGTGTAGATGTTCACAGCTCTTCAAGTACACATGCAGTTGCTGTTTAAATGTAAAATAAAAACAGAAAATGTTCAACATACTCAGCAGGTCAGGCAGCATCCATGGAGAGAGAAAGGGTATGCTTTTCAGGTCAATGACCTCTCTTCGGAATATCCCAACTTGCCGAATTGGAGATTCCAGTATTGTCTACTTCCATTTCAGATTTCCAGCATCTGCACTTTTGTGCCTTTCAATTACTGTTTAAATGTGATGTGATTCTGATCCTTCTACCTGATGCACAACCAGAAGGTCATAAACAAGCATGACTTCAGAAGATGGAGAACTGGGCACAAGTCACAATTCTTTTCCCCGTGTGGATATTGTCATATTCTTAACTAAACATTCCATTTAGAAATGAGCTCCAAACTAACTGATTATTTTCCCTTCTAAAATAATCAGGTGAAAATAAAATTCCAGCGATTTGTGCATAGCCAGAGTGTCATACCATTAGTCATGTGTCAAATGTCAAAATGCAAATGATGCAAAAAAAATTACAAATTAGCATTTTAAACAATACATTTCAGGTGCGCTTGTTTTGGCTTTTACCTTGGTCCTTAATGAGAAGTCATAATTTTAATATATCTCTCCTCTGACCTAACAATTTAAGTTTCAAAATATACTATCAATCCAAGTTGTTCTGGGATTTAATTCCACTCAAGTGGAAATTGTATCAGCATATTATTAATTCTAAATAAGCAAAATATCATAAACATCACATTTTCAGTTAGATTTTCAGCATACTTAAACACTGACTTGCTGCTATCAAGGTTATGAGTTAATTTTTTTTTAAAAAGCTGCCCTGCCAGGGGCCACCTGAACATCCATGTGTCATTAAATACTAATTTAAGTAACATTTGGAAACAACCAGTTGACTGCACTGTGGACAGTAATATTATAACATACTCCATAAAATTGTGGTTTAACATATAAATACATATCAAAACAGGTACTGATATTATAGCCATAACCACCTTCTGCACACACACATACCCACACACATATACAGTATATGATCCACACTCTAACAACCCCTGCCATGAACAATTGACACAATTGTTGTGGTGATGTGTTAACATTACACAATAGTGATCTTAAATTATAATCAAGATTCCATTGAAAATTTCAAACTAAGTGATAAAATCTCCGTCTTTGGTCAGAAAACACTCCACATAGAAATAACCTCCAAACCAGGTAATGTTTCCCAGCTAAAATAATAAATAATAAGTACAGTTATGTTATCATGTTGGCCAATCAGACTCAACCTATCATACAGCAGAAAGAATCAGAAATGAGAGTTATATTCAAAATTGGGGACATGCAGTACACTTTTCTCTGTCTGAAAGGCACATTGAGTGATGCACACTTTTGGAAAATGCTGGTCGGACGTGCAGCCTTTGTAACCTTAACATGCAACCACTGTAATGGTTCGTGGTTGGACAAACTTGGGTTGTTTTCTCAGAGGCGGAGGCTGAGGGGAGATCTGATAGAGGTTTATAAGATTATGAGAGGCACAGATAGAGTAGACAGCCGCTATCTTTTTCCCAGGTTTGAAATGTCTAATACCAGAGGGTGTGCATTCAAGGTGAGAGAGGGTAGGTTCAAAGGAGATGTGCGAGGTAAATATTTTGCAAAGAGTGGTGGGTGCCTGGAATATGCTGCCTGGGGTGGTGGTGGAGACACATACGATAGAAGCGTTCAAGAGGTTCTTAGATAGGCACATGAATGTGCAGAGAATGGAGAGATATGAACCTTGTGTAGGCAGAAGGGATTAGTTTCATCGGGCATTTGATTACTAATTTACTTAGTTTGGCACAACATCATGGGCTGAAGGGTCCGTTCCTGTGCTGTGCTGTTCTATGTTCTATGTTCCTCATGTTGATCTCCACACAATGCAGCAAAATTATTAAAACAAAGACCAAATAAAATTATATTCCTACAACAAATCCCGAGGCAATAATTTCTACTGTGGCTGTAGGAAAAGGTTAGAAGCTGGATATCCTGTGGTGAGTGATTCATCTCCTGACACCTCATGGCCTAGTCACATTTGCAAGGTACAAGTCAAAAGCCAAGCAGAATACTCCCCACTCGCCTTGTTGAGCACAGTTCCAAGCTCTGGGAAGCAGAGTGGAATGGCAGGCAGTCCAGCTGCCTCACAGTTCCAGCATTCCGTTTCAATCCTGACGTCCAGTGCTGGCTGTGAAGTCTTTGCACATTCTCCCTGAAACCATGTGCGTTTCCCTCAGGTGCTCTCCCTCATCCCAAAGATGTGCTGATTGGTAGGTTAATTAGCTACTATAAATTATCTCTGGTGTAGATGGTTAGGAAAATGAAGGGCATGTGAGAGAGAGAAACAAGCAGGAGAATGGGATTGATTGGATTGCTCTGAGTGTCGGTATAGACTCGATGGATTAAATAGCATCCTTCTATGGCAGTACAAAATCTGAGAAAACCACTCAAGAAGGTCAACAGTGTCCAGGGCAGAGCAGCCCATTTGATTGTACCCCATCCACCAACCTAAATATTCATTCCCTTCATCATCAGCACGCATCTTCAGAATGCACTGCAGTTACTCATCAACGCTACTCTGACAATGCCTACATGACCTGTGCCCTCCCGAATCAGAATCAAGTTTATTATCACTCATTTAGTAAGAGACCGGGAGGTTCAGATTATATATTTTACTCCCTGTGTTTGTATATGTCAACTGTTATTATTGTAATCCTGATCTCTTGGCACCGTGTGTACAATTACTATTGTTGTGTATTAATTTGAAATTTACTAAAAAGATTGAAAAAGAAAAAGAAGTTTATTATCACTGACAAATGACATGAAGTTTGTTGTCTTGCTGCAGCAGTATAGTGCAAAGACAAGAAAAGTAGGAAGGTCACCAAGAAGAGTAAGGGCGACAGGTGAACGGGAACACCACAAACCTGCAGGTCCCTCTCCAAATCACACACCATCTAAATATGGAAATATAGTATCGTTCCTTCATTATTGCTGGGTCTAAATCCTGGAACTCCTTTCCCAATGGAATTTTGGGAGCTCCCTTATCATATATGACTGCAAGACTTCAGGAAGGTTGCTCGCCACCACCTCCTCAAAGGCAAATAGGGATGAGCAATAAGTGCTGGCGTGCTTGCCCCCAACTCCATGAACAATGAATGAATAATTTTCATTGAAATTTACACCATGAGCTGACTTCATCCTTTGAGTGGGTCCTAGAGAGTAGGAGTTGACATGTTTCCTCTTATAGTGGAGACCAAAATGGAGGTTCATAAACATCAGCTAATCACTAACATTCTGTGAAGAAATTTAGGAGAAATGCAAAGGTTGTTAAAAAAAATATGTAACTTGCAGCCACAGAGAACTGCTGAGGCAAACTGCATAAAATCCATTGACGGAGAGGTGGAAAAATAATGAGCAGATTGTTGGAGCAGCAGACAGATAAGTTTTTAGATTCTGATGGAGCACACCCTCAGGTATTAAAGGAAACATCTAGTGAGATAGTTAACACATTAGTTTTAATGTTTTCAAAATTCCCAAGATTCAGGGAAGCTTCCATTAAATTGGAACATGTAAATGCAACCCTTTTATTAAAAAAAGGACAAAAAGCCAGTTAGCTTAACCTCTGTTATTAGGAAAATATTAGAAGCTATTATTAAAGTCATTATAACGCAGAACTCAGAAAAATTCAAGGTGATCAAACAAAAGCAAAATGGTTATGTGAAAGGAAAATTATGTTTGACCAATTTGTTGGAGTCCTTCGAGGAAGTAACATGTGCTGTGAATAAAAGGGAACTGATGGATGTATTATATTTACATTTCCAGACGGCATTTGATAAGGAGCCATATTGACGATTATTGTGGGAAATAAAGGTTCATGATGTAGGAGGTAACAAATTGGCATGAATAGAAGATTTGCTGGCGGACAGGAAACAGAAAGAAGGCATAAGTTAGTCTTTTTCTGGTTAATAAAATATAATGAGAGTTGTTATGAAGGGATTGGCGCTAGAGCCTTAACTTTTTACAATTTATATAAATGACTTGGGTGAAGGAATCAAAGGTATGAATGTTCAATTTGCAAAGATACGTGTGAAAATACGACAATCAAAAAAAGCTGCAGATACTGGAGATCCGAAATAACAACAGAAAATGCTGGAAAATCTCAACAGGTCAGGCAGTACCTGTGGAAAGAAAAATAGTTAATGTTTCAGGTGGAAGCTCCTTCACCAGAACTAAGAGTGAAAGCAAGTAAGACTAATGTGCTTTCTTCTTCGCTACCAAGGCTAACTTGCTTTCTCTCTTTCTATGTTCTGAAGTAGACCTGGAACATTAACAGTTTCTCTTTCCACAGAGGCTGCCTGACATGCTGAGCTTTTCCACTATTCTCTGCTCCTATTGCAGGTGGGAAAAGATGCTGTGAAGAGAACATCAAGAGGCCACAAAGGGATATTGAAAAGTTAAGTGAGTGGGTAAAGATCTGGCAAATGAAGTACCATAGAACCATACCATAGAACCATAGAACCATACAGCACAAAACAGGCCCTTCGGCCCACCGTGTTGTGCCGTCCATCAGACCACCCTCACACTACCTAACCCCTTCCTCCCGCATATCCCTCTATCTCACGTTCCTCCATATGCCTATCCAACAAGCTCTTGAACCTGTTCAATGTATCTGCCTCCACCGCCACCCCAGGCAGTGCATTCCATGCACCAACCACTCTTTGGGTAAAAAAACCTCCCTCTGACATCTCCCCTGAACCTCCCACCCATAACCTTAAAGCCATGACCTCTCGTCTTGAGCATTGATACCCTGGGAAGGAGGCGCTGACTGTCTACTCTATCTATTCCTCTCAATATTTTATATACCTCTATCATGTCTCCTCTCATCCTCCTCCTTTCCAGTGAATAAAGTCCTAGCACCTTAAGCCTCTCCTCATATTCAATACTCTCCAATCCAGGCAGCATCCTGGTAAATCTCCTCTGCACCCTTTCCAATACCTCCACATCCTTCCTATAATGAGGCGACCAGAACTGAACACAGTACTCTAAGTGTGGCCTAACTAGAGTTTTGTAAAGCTACATCATCACCTTGCGGCTCTTAAACTCAATCCCGCGATTTATGAAAGCCAACATCCCATTGGCCTTCTTAACTGCTCTTTCCACTTGTGAGGCAACTTTCAATGAACTGTGAATATGAACACAATGTGAATACAATGTGGGAAAATGTGAAACTGCCCGTTACAGCAGGAAAATTTAAAAAAAAACATATTATCTAAATGGTTAGAGACTGCCTAGCTCTGTGATGTAGGGAGACCTGGGAGTTAGTGTGCAGGTACAGAGAGTAATTAGGAAAACTGACAAACTGTTACTGTTTTTGTGAGGGCAACTGAAATAGGCTAAAGTAGAGAGGTTATCTTTAGTTATACAGAGCACTGGTGAGACTTCATCTGTTATTGTATTAGTTTCTTTATTTATGAAAGGTTGTTACTGTGTCTTAAGCAATTCAGAGAAGGTTTACTAGACAAAGATTTATAAAGCTAGTACCTGGAACGGGCAGCTTGTCTAATGAGGAAAAGTCAGACAGGTTCTGCTTACATTCACTGGTGTTTAGAAAAATCAGAGGAGATTTGATTGAAGTTCCTGGGTGTCAACATCTCAGAGGATCTATCCTGGGCCCAACACATTGATGCAATCACGAAGAAAGCACATCAGCGGCTCTACTTCATTAGGAGTTTGAGGAGATTTGGTATGTCACCAAAGACTCTTACAAATTTCTATAGATGTACAGTAGAGAGCATTCTGACTGGTTGCATCACCACCTGGTATGGAGGCGCCAATGCACAGGATCGCAAGAGGCTGCAGAGGGTTATAGACTCAGCCAGCTCCATCACAGACACAACACTCCCCACCATTGAGGACATCTTCAAGAGACGGTGCCTCAAGAAGGTGGCACCTATCATCAAGGACCCTCACCATCCGGGACATGCCCTCTTCTTGCTAGTACCATCAGGGAGGAGATACAAGAGCCTGAAGACCCAAACTCAACGATTCAGGAATAGCTTCTTCCCCTCCGCCATCAGATTTCTGAACGGTGCATGAACCCATGAACACTACCTCGTTATTCCTATTTTTGCACTATTTATTTATTTTTGTAATTAATAGATTTTATGTCTTTGCACTGTACTGCTGCCACAAAACAACAAATTTCACACCATTTGTCAGTGATAATAAATCTGATTCTGAAACATGTAAGATCCTGAGGGTCCTGATAGGGTGGATTTGGAGAAGGTGTTTTATCTTACGGGAGAATCTAGAACAAGGGCCACTGTTTAAAAATAAACATTTACATCAGAGGTGTAGAATAACTTTTCGTCTTAAAGAGTTGTGAGTCTTTGTAACACGTCATCAAATAGCAGTGAAAGCAGATGCTTCAAATACTTTTAAGCGAGTTGGAAAGCTGAAAGGCAACATGCTGAAAGGCTATGGGGCAAACAGGAATACCGGTTACAATCAGATCCACTGTTATCTTATTAAATGGCAGAGCAAGATCCAGAGGCCAGATGGCCCACTCCTGCTCCTGAATTCATATATTCATACAGTTGTAAAGGAATACAAGCATGGCATGGGAGTTAATACTGAGTTTTACTTTTCTGAAGTCATCTTGGAGATACAGTATGTTCAGTAAGTCACCATGATGATATTGTCCATCCACATTATTGTCTGAAATCAAATTTACAACAGTGGACTTTGTGTTTTGCATACTTTGGTGATGGATACCTGTTTCACCAAATCACAACACTGGAAATTAGGAAGTCAAAGCCATATTTTTTGTCATTAAAACTCTGCTGCACTTCAAAATAACCAGTAGACAATCATTAGTGACAAATTCCATCAGTTAAACACTCATAGCATGGAACTTGGTTTAGGTAAAGACCAGAAAACCGAATTTTTTAAATTCCCAAAGCCAATGTAGATAATGATAAATAAGAACTGACATCCTACAAAGCACTATAGAGAAATAGTTGGGAATCAATATTACACAAAAATATCTCAAACTCAAAGAGAACCTCAGTTTCCTACCCATAGAATTTCTGAAAAGTTTACCTCAGTGCTGATCAAACACCTGACTCAAGTCTCTGTCTCGATCTCAAGTTGCAACCAGCAGTTAATATAAGTTGAGCAAAAGACATAGCTAAACCTCCAGTCAAGTTAAACTGAAGGATTCTACACAGAGTGCATATACTCCATTTTACTGTAGTTCATCAAAAGTTGTGCCACAGCTTAAACCCAAGCACAGCCCTCACTCATAATGGACATGGAACTTTTGACAATCCCAGAAATAATGACCAGAATCAAATTCACAGACAACCTAAAATACAGAGAATCAAATATTTGTTGGAATGCACATCAGATATCCATTGTAAAATATACCGAGATGACTAGATCCATGGATTTGATCCACACCAAAGTCAGGGCCTGGAAATGAATGATGTTAATAAATGCAGCTCTGTAAAATATCACAAATGAAGATAATATGGTTCCCTCATAAATCTCAATTGACCTATTTAAAAAACTTAAAGGATTCAAGAAACATTGCACTTGTCCAAGAAAATGAATTTATACAACAATTTTATTTAATAGACTGACATGGTGGTAGGTAAGTGGTTTACACATATTTATATAGAAGTATTGTTGTTTTAAAGCCAATTATATGATGCGATGGTTCAATCCCTGTTGCTATGCCAGTTATTTCAGAATAGCTCGAAGCCTGAATGCTTTTGAAGCTTTGCCTTAATACTTGAAGTGCTATCACACACAGAACACCAGAATACGTCAGCGTCTATGTTTAAAAGTGAAAGAGAAATAATTGCTGGCTACAATATATTTAGAGGATTTGGATGGCATTATAAACTACAGATGCAAAGATTCATTGCCAGCTGGATCCTATTTAATTCAGTTATGCTTGTTTTATTGCTATGTGCATATCTTCTGCTCCTGCTTGTCTATTAGTTTTTGGGGCAGCCTTTCCCCTTTATGACAGGAGGGTGGTGTGATTTCAACATCATGCTATTACACATACAATACAAATCAAATGATGGAAAGAAAGGATTTCCCTGAGATATCATATGTTATTTCAGAGGTATATCACCATGCAGACCAATTTACAAAAGCTATAGAACTGTTGTAGGTAAAGTCATAAACCATTACAGCTGAACTTGATAATTCATCTGTATTGATATGAGAACTGTGCAAGTTTCATACAATATAACAGTTATTATTGGCAAGCAATGTGTATGAGCAGTGGGTTTTAGGACTAAAATTCACAGAAAATTAAGAGACAGACCTCAGGGTCTGTAAAGAATCTGCTGAGGATATTTCTAGGAAAGAAAGTGGGCAAAACATTGCCAGATGGATTATAATGTGGGAAAATGTGAGTGTCAGCACTTTGGTACGAAGAGTAGAAAAGCAGAATATTGCTTAAACAAGAGAATGCTGTTGGACAGAGAGGTCTGGGTATCATTGTACATGAAACACAAAAAGTTAGCATGCAGGTACAGCAAATAATTAAGAAGGCAAATAAGTTGTTGCCCTTCAAAGAAATTAAGAATAAAAATAGGGAAATCTTGTGCGACTGTTCATAGTATTCATGAGACTGCACCTAGCACCTAGAAGTTCACTAGGTTGATTCAAAGGATGAAATGATTGTCTTATGAGGATAGGTTTTGCAGGTTGGACCCACTTGCATTGCATTGTAGTTGAGAAGCTTACAGTGATCTCACTGAAATAAAGATGCTGAGAGGATTTCTCCCTTAACGTAGCAAATCTAGAACTAAGGGTTATGGTTTAAGAACGAGGGGTCAAAGATAAGAAGAAATTTCTTCACTCAGGAGACCTTGAAACTTTAAAATTCTCTATCCCAGGGAACTGTAGGGGATGGGGGTGTGGGGGAACACTGAATGTTATCAAGGCCATGATAGATACATTTTTGAAAATCAATAAACAGAATAATTTCTGTAAGATCTTGAGTGATCTCAAAACTCTGACAAAGAGTCTTCGATCTGAAACTATAACTATTTACCTTTGGACAGAGATGCTGCCTGACCTGCTGAGTGTCTCCAGCATTTAAGGTTTTTAACTTTAAAATAATTTTTGGCTTTTAGAGGAAACAAGGGTTAAGGTGAAAGGCAGGAAAGTAGAACCGAGGCTGTAACCAGTTCAGCCAGAATCTTACCGATGGAACAAGGCTCACATGGCTTATTCCTGCTCCCATTTCATCTGTTCTTATGTGCTCATTAAAAGACTCTGACAAAAGCTAACAAGTTGTACTCTATCTCAAAGGTATGGCATAGAGGAGATAATGATAAATCTGAGACGTAATAGACCTATTTATCAATATAATGACGAACTTCTGTTCGCAACCAAATTGATGTTTATTTAGCTGATTTGAGCTTTATCTTACAGCTCTGTGTGCAGAAATTTTGCAATTTCTTTGATTACAGAAAATCTCTGCACCAAACTATCTAAGCCTGTTATTACTTCTTGTGTGATGCCCTCCAGCGATTTTTTGAGAAAAAATATTAAATCCACAAAATAACAGTTGAAACCTAGAGTTTCTCTGGAGAATTACTGGTGCCTTTATTACTTAGGGAAATGCAGTTCCAATTGTCACCAGGAGCTAAAAACTCCATACAGTTCCAAATTTTGTAAATGCTAAGCAGCGAGAAATGGAGAGCCTACAACAATTACTGATTCAGAAACAACAGATTGCAGGCAATAATATTACTTGTATTGTCAATTGTCACAAAATACTTTCAGAAATGGTTCCAATTTTCAGGCAAGAATAAGTTCCTCATTTCCCATGTCAGTGCATCTTTGGCTAATATGATATAATAGGCACATAAGTGGTGTAATAAACAAACTGCTGGAGGATCTCAGTGGGTTAAGCAGCATCTGTGGAGGCAGAGGGATGATGGTCAATGATTCAGGTCAAGACCCTGCATCAGAACTGGGGTGCAGGGAATTGGAGAGAACAGGTTCAATTATCCCCAGTGTCCCCAGTAAGCACAGCCAGCAGGGTAATCCATACTCTAGGCATTATCCTGTGTTTTTCTTCAACCAGACTTCCAAGGCACTGGATTTGCTTCTCTCACCTTTTGGCTACCTCCCTTTGACTCTCCATTGTCATCTGGATTTCTTTACACACTCACTGAACGTAGGGGTTTACTGGCAATCTCAGCCTTTATTGCCTGTCTGTAATTGCCCTTCAGGTGGGTAGTGAGCAGTCTCTTTGAACTGCTTTTGTACACACAGGGCGGGCATTGCCTTGATGCTGTTGGTGAAGGAATTCCATGACTCTGACCCAGCAACAATGAAGCAGCAGCAATATCTTTCCAATTCAGAATGGTAGATGAATTGGAAGAGAGCCAAGTAGTGGTTTTCCCAGGCACCTTCTGCCCTTAGTGGTGGAGGTGGTTTGTGAGGTGCTATCAAAGAAGCCTTGGCAAAGTTGCTTCAGTGCATTTTGTGCATGATACACACTGCTGCCATGGGACGTCAGGATGGAGGGAGTGAATGGCTGTGGTCTGAGGACTGGACACTGATAAATGGCCTGCTTTGTCTTGGGTGGCATTGAGCTTCTCCAGCATTGCTGGAGCTGCTCTCATCCAGACAAGTGTATCAGCTTGACACCACACAGCTCATTTGATAGGCACCCCATCCACATTCACTCACTCTCCCAGCGATATACAGTAGCACCAGTTTGTACCATCTTCAGGATGCACTGCAGCAACTCACTAACACTCCTTAGGCTGCACCTTCCAAATCTATGACCTCTGCCATCTAGAAGGACAAGGACAACTAAAGCAATGGGAACACCACCGCTTGGAAGTTGACCTCCAAGCCGCACACCATCCTGACTTGGAAACATATCGCCATTCCTTCACTGTCATTGGGTCAAATCCTGGAACTCTCTCCCTCACAGCATTGTGAGCATACCACACCTCAAGGACCACAATGGTTCAAGAAAGGGAAGCTCACCACCACCTTCTCAATGGGCAATTAAGGAAGGGCCACTAAACACAGGCTCAGCCTGCGAAGCCAACATCCCTTGAATGAATTAAAGAAAATATTCCGACACCCTCAGTACTCGTGCTTTCTATGTGCAATAAAGGGCAGGAGATCCAGTGACTGGCCACTGGAACCCAGTCTCTTTTTCTGTAGCCTCCACACTTCTATTTATACCTCCATTCTTTCAGTGTCGTTAGCTACCACCTCCTCCTCACCACTTAATCATTGTGCTCCCAATTGCCACTGTGCAATTGATATCCACTCAAGCACAAGCAGGTTGGTTGCAATGTAAGCTTCAATAATTTCAGATCCGTTACTTCGCCATTAATGCAAGTATAAATGATAGAAAATGAAATTTTTTCATTCCCTGATTTAATTCATTTCCTGTAATGGAAAATGCCCCAATTTGAAATCAGAGGGAATCTCCATTTCATCATTGTCCAAATCTACTTTATTTAAAAAATTTCATCCAAGATAAGTTTTATCAATAACAGAGTATTAACAAAGTTCAATTTAGCAATTTAACCAATTTTAGTACAATGAAGTTCCTTTTAAAAGCAAAGATCTGCTTGAAATGGAAGTGGTTCTGTTCAAGTGTCAGGGACACATCTAAAACAGTCTAGCCTTGTGCTTACAGGCTTTGCTTCTAACAGAAACTTCTCTACATTTAAAAAGACCAAAACTTTATTAAATTGAACCACCAGTAAGAATATTGCTTTCTGATATTCTGTTGTTGAATACCACCTGAACCAATGCCACCCTTTACGAAACGTAGTGGTTCAACATTATTCACCCAACGCTTCAGTTTGGTCACTCCATTTGCTATCGGAAGTTCAGTTTAAGAGATGCCACCCACACAGACCCATCCCAAACTCCCAGTTGCATGCCATTCCTACATCAACCTGTCCAACCTTGGTCTTCTCCACATTTAGCAAAGTTTTGGCTTTTAAGAACAACCTTCTGTTCCCTCAAAGCTTAAGGCCGTTTATGCAGGAGGCCATGCCAGTCCTCCTTGTGGTCTTATCACTTCCTCAACACACCATCTCACTTCCACAACATAATGATGACCTTCCATGTTTTGCCTGTAAATCTTCTTATTGCACAAACCACACAATTATTACTCTGGGGGTGAGTTTGCTTAATGCTTTTGGCGACCTCACTTTGTAGCAGTAGTGTAGTAAAAGCTTTATAGTGGAATAGAGAAACAAAGGACTGCACATGCTGGAATCTAGATGGAGATGGAAATGGAGATCACAACACATCATTCTCCGCCACCTCTGCCATCTCCAATGGGACCCCACCACCAAGCATATCTTCCCCTCCCCACCCCTTTATGCCTTTCGCAGGGACCGCAGACCACTCTCTCTATGACTCCCTCATTCACTCCCCCCCCACCCCCAGAACTTTCCACTGCCCCCGCCATAGGTGCAACACCTGCCCCTACACCACCTCCATCACCTCCATCCAGGGACACCAACAGTCCTTTCAAGTGAGACAGAGATTCATCTGCACCTCCCTTAATACCATCTACCGCATTCAGTGCTCCAAGTGTGGCCTCGTCTACATTGGGGAGACCAAACACAGACTAGGTGACCGCTTCGCAGAACACCTGCGCTCTGTCTGTAACCGCGACCTGCATCTCCCTGTTGTCTGTCATTTCAACTCCCCCTCCCACACCATCACTGATATAACAGTCCTCGGCCTCCTCCATTGCCAGGCGAATTCCAAGTGCAAACTGGAGGAACAGCACCTCATGTTCCATCTTGGAACCTTGCAGCCTAACAGCATGAATATTGAATTCTCCCACTTTAGGTAACCCTCACCCCCCTTCTGCACAACCTCCGCCCCCAACCCCGACCATGCTTCTTCTCTTCTTCCCTTTCCTAGCCCTTTTTTTTCCTTTTCCTCCTTACCTTTGACCCATCCCCGGGGTGATCTGCTCTCCGCCCCTCCCCTGCACCTGCCTATCACTACCTTGCCTGCATTTACCTATCACCACCTTGTGCCCACCCTACCTCCCCTCTTTTGTCCACCTATCTCTGCTCTGCTTTTCCCTCCTATATATTGGGCTTCCCCTTTTCCTATCTTCAGTCCTGAAGAAGGGTCCTGACCCAAAATGTTGACCGTCTGCTTTTATCCATGGATACTGCCTGGCCTGCTGAGTTCCTCCAGCATCATCTTTACAGTGGAATGTTTCTGTGGTTTTAATACAATGTCTTTGTTCACTCTCCTACCCCTGCATCTGATATCACCCAACTAAGTACTGTAAGGCGACTGCACTGTCAATGCTGCTGATCTTTCAGCTGGGATGTACAGAAAATTAAGGACTATATGCTCTCTCAACTGGAAATAAATGACTCCATTGAGGCACAGGAGCCAGCAGATGCTGGAATCTGGAGCAACAAATAAGATGCTGGAGGAACTCAGCAGGATATAAAACATCTGTGGAGGGAAATGGACAGTTGACATTTTGATCCATATGAAGGGTCTCATCCCAAAACGTCAACTTTCCCTTCATAAATGATACTAGGGCTATTTTTAAAAATATTTCATTTCTTAAGCAATATTTCTCCCTCAGAACACATCACCAAAAATAGATTTTCTGGTCATCATCGACTTGCTGTATGTGGGATCTTGCTGTGCACAAAACAGCCACCAAGTTTCCTACAGTTCACCAATAACCTCACTTCAAATGTATACGATGTGAAGGAATTTGGGTCATGAATATAAATCCAAGTCCTTCTAATTTTTTAAACACTTTCCGATCATCCAGCTTCCTCTTAAATGCGATTTGCTTCAACAAAACCTGATGTTCTGTGTTATAATTACTTTCTGGTTAAAAGAAGTCCTAAATCCTTTATTGGATTTACCAGTGATTTGCTTATATTTACACCCACTAGATTTAGACTCCCGCCAGAAGCAGAAACATTCACTTCTCTCCTTCAACTTTAATTCAGCTTTAAACCTTCTGCTTTCTTATTTCTGGCCCTCTGTAAAAATAACCAGGCAGCAATACATTCATATCAGAGTAGCATTAATTTTATTTTTAGGCTTCAAAACAAGGTGGCAGAGATAAAGGCTTTCACAGTTTTATATGTTAAAACAAATCTTGGAAACTCTCAGTGGCTTGTGCGGCATCTGTGGAGAGAGATACAGAAGTCCTAAGTATTTTGCTTTTGTTTTATTGTATAATTCACTTCCACGTCCACAAAAGCTCATCTTGAAGAAGCTCTGCTCTTCTCACTGAGGGGATTTCAATATGTGAATTCTGATGAACATAGAACAGTACCACACAGAGCAGGCCCTTCGGCCCACTATGTTGTGCCGACATAGCTATTCCATCCTACCTGCAGAATGCCCATATCCCGCCATTTTCCTCTCATTCATGTGCCCATCCAAGACCCTCTTAAAAGCCCCCAATGAATTTGCCTCCACCACCCTATCAGGCAACGCATTCCAGGCATCCATCACTCTCTCAGTAAGAAATGTACCCCTCACGTCTGTTCTGAACCTAGCCCCTCTCACCTCTCTGCATGCCCTCTGGTACTGGATCACTCAATAATGGGGAAAAAGATATTGCTTGTCCACCCTATCTATGCCCCTCATAATTTTATACACTTCCAACAGATCACCCCTCAGCATCCACCGCTCCAGAGAAAAGAGCCCAAGTTTGTCCAGCTTCTCCTGATAGCACATGCCTTCTAATCCAGACAGCATCCTAGTAAACCTCCTCTGCACCGTCTCTAAAGCCTCAACATCCTTCCTGCAGTGAGGGACCAGAATTGCATGCAATACTCTAAATGCGGCCTAACCAGAGTTCTACAGAGATGCATCATAACTTCTTGACTCCTATACTCAATACCTCGATTAACAAATGCAAGCATTCCATAAGCCTTCTTAAACACCCTGTCTACCTGTGTAGCCACATTCAATGAGTCATGGACTTGCACCCCAAGGTGTCTCTACTCTTAAACGCAGGGTCTTGCCCTTAAGAGTGTACTGCCTCTTGACATTCGTCCTATCAAGGTGCAACACTTCACATTTATCTGGGTTAAACTCCATCTGCTATTTCTCTGCCCACATCTGCAACTGATCTATATTACGCTGTATCCGTCTCCGGTCTTCTACACTATTCACGACTCCACCAATCTTGGTATCATCTGCAAACTTACTAACCCACCCATCAACATACTCATCCAGGTCATTTATGTACATCACGAACAGCAGAGGTCCCAGTCCAAATCCCTGCAGAACACCACTGCTCACAGGCCTCCAGGCCGAATCAGTCCCTTCAACCACCACCCTCTGTCTTCTACGGGCAAGCCAGTTCTGGATCCACATAGCCAATTCTCCACTGACTCCATGCATCTGAACTTCCTTGATTGACCGATTATGTAGGACCTTGTCAAATGCCTTACTGAAGTCCATATAGCTGACATCCACAGCTCTACCATCATCAATCTCTCTCGTCACCTCGTCAAAAAACTCAACCAGGTTAGTAAAACACGACTTGCCCCTCACAAAGCCATGCTGGGTTTCCCTAATCAAGCCATTGGATTCCAGATGCTCATATATCCTATCTCGAAGTATTTTCTCCAGCAATTTCCTGACAACTGACGTGAGACTCACCAGTCTATAGTTCCCTGGGTTTTCCCTTGTTCCTTTCTTAAATAGAGGAACAACATTAGCTACTCACCAGTCCTCCAGGACCTCACCCGTGGTCAAAGAGGACACAAAGATACTGGTCAAGGCCCCAGCAATTTCCTCTCTTGCCTCCCTCAGTAACCTGGGGTATATCCCATCGAGCCCCGGGGACTTATCCACCTTAATACTCTTTAGAAGATCTAACACTACCTCCTCCTTATCCTCTAAATGCCCTAACATGTTTACGCCCTCAGTTCCAATTTCTGCGTCCTGCATGTCCCTTTCCTGGGTAAATACTGAAGAGAAATACTCATTCAGAACCTCCCCCGCATCCTCTGCATCCAAACATAGATTCCCTTCTTTATCCTTAAGTGGTCCTATCCTTTCACTCGTTATCCTCTTATCCCTGATGCAGGTATAGAATGCTTTTGGATTCTCCTTAATCCTACAGCTAAGAACTTTTCATGGCCCCTCCTGGCTTTCCTAATTCCTTTCTTGAGTTCACTTCTAGCTCCTTTATAGTCCTCACATGCTCTGTCTGATCCTAACTTCCGAAGCTCTATATACTTGTTCTTTTTCTTCTTGACTAAGTTCATCACTTCTCTGGAAATCCAAGGTTCCCATACTTTGCCATTCATGCTCTTCCTTCTAATCGGACATATCTATCCTGTACCCTATGTATTTGATCCTTAAACACTTTCCACATGCTCGACATGGACTTGCCAGCAAAAAGGTGTTCCCAGTTTACTCTACCTAGTTCCTGCCTTATGCCTTCATAATTAGCCCTGCTCCAATTTAAAACACTTCCGCTAGCCCCATACCTATCCTTACCTATAGCTATCCTGAAAGTTAATGAGCTGTGGTCACTGTTCCCCAATTGCTCACCCACTGATAAGTGAGTCACCTGGCCAGGCTCATTACCCAACACCAGGTCCAGAATAGCCTCTCCCCCTGTTGGACTGTCAATATATTGATTTAAGAACCCCTCCTGGATACACTTAACAAATTCTGCCCCATCTTAACCCCCTTGCACAAAAAAGGTCCCAATTTATATCAGGGAAGTTGAAGTCTCCCATGACCACAACCCTGTAATTTTTACACATTTCCCTAATCGGTTTGCATATCCGTTCCTCAATGTCCCAGTAGCTATTGGGAGGTCTATAGTACACCCCCCAAGAGAGTGATTGCACCCTTCCTATTCCTGAGTTCTACCCACAGAGACTCTGTATCCGAGCCCTCCATTATGTCTCCCCAGAGTTATTATCTCTATTTAATATTGTATATTATATTATCTATTTAATATTATATTATCTCTAATTAATATTGCAACTTCTCCTCCTCTTTTACTTCCCTCTTTATTCTTCATAAAACTTTGAAACCCTCTCTATTCTTCCTGATGGTAGGTCTTCAGCCTGAAACATTAACCCTATTTCTTTCTCCAGAGATGCCGAATGATCCACTTTGTCTTTCCAGGATTTTTCATATTTCCAACATACAACACAGAAAGAGGTCACTTGGTCCATTGTGCCTGTGTCAGTTATTTTGTAATGAATCCATTTGATACCACTTCCATTCTTCTTGATAGCCTAATATTTTTTTCCTGCATGTAAGTTTCTCTTCAACGTTACTGAATTGCAGTCACCATATTCTTTGGTGGTGCACTCTAAACCGTAATATTTTACTGTGTAATGAAGTTGCTTCTTTTTGCACTTCTCCCCATGGGAACAGTTATTTTATTTTCTCTTTTGTGGTCTGAACATTTCCGTTAAATCTCTACTCAACATTTCCTGTTCGAAGGAGAACAACGGTAACATCTCCAGGCTCTCTATATGACCAACGTTCTGCAGCCCTGGAATTGATCTCTCCTTGGGCTTGTTACTCTCCCTAAAAACAAAATACTATGATTCCCAGAACAACACTCCATATAGGGCCTAATAAATATTTTATGAACATCAGGAAAACCTCTTTTAATATATTAATCTATTACGAAAGCCAGGTATTTTAATGACTTTGTCAAACTGTCCTGCCACCTTCAAAAGTTAGTTTACTTGGAAATTCCCCTCCTTAAAATTGTCCTGTTTGGCCACCAAAATGCCTCACAATGTGTTTGTCAGCATTGTATTTCTTCTCTCTGCCCATTTCACCAATCTGTATGTCCCCTTGAAACCTATTACTTTCTACCTCATTGTTAATCAGGTCTTCCAGTTTTGAATCAAGTACAAACTTTAAAATGAAGCCTCAAGTATCCAACTGCAAACCATTAATATATCAAAAAAAAATTCAATTTTGATCCCAAAGCAATACTATTGTTTACTTTACCCCTTCTTTTTTCTCTCTTCTACCTTCAGGGAGAAGATAGGGGAGCTTGAAAGCCCAGACAACCAGATTCAAGACAGCTTCTTCCCCACTGCTATCAGACTTCTCACCCAATCACCTCTTTCACATCCCCTTCCCAGTTGTGCTGCCATATTCTTGGTCATTTAATTCTACCTCTCTTGGTTATTCCATAATTGTCACTTTAGCATTTCTTTTTGCACCACTTCAGATTACACGACTACCTTTGCACCATTCTGATGTTTTGCACTCATCGCTGTATTTATAGTTGTCATTTATTCTTACCACATTTACTGCTTGGTCTGTAAGCTACACGCAAGCAAGAAATTTCTTGCACCTTGGTGAATATGACAATAAACTAATCTAAATCTAGTCCAAAACCAGTAAGGCCTGGAAAATCTTCCCGGTCTTTATAATGCAGGCAACCCATGTTGTGTGTGAGCACTTGCTGCTGCAAAATTAATTGTACAAGGCACAAAATGTTGTGGAGGGAGACCTCGGATGATGTGGCATTGGGGTAGGGGATTGTCAGAAGCAGTACTGTGTCCAGTTGAATGGATCATAATTGGCTACTGGGGAGAGCTGGCTGAGGTACAGCAGTAGGTCTCCCTTGGAAACCCAAAACAAGAGGTAAGTGCCTAACATAAAGGGCACGTACCCATTATTGACTCCAAGCATTTACTCTACTGGCTCGGACCTGGTAACGCAGACCCCCTCCCCTTTTAAATATTGCCAAAATATTGCCTTATGCCCTGCACCATCCGTGGGCCCCATCTGCAAGGTTGAATCTCCCACTAACTTGTTAAACGCAGCAAGGACCCAGAACAATATTGTGATCTTCATGAAAAACACAGAAAGTTCAGTCCCATTATCACAGAAAAAACATCCCATTACGTAATGGAATCTCCTGGCATGTTCAGTCTGACACTCTGCATTCTCTCCCTTCCCCCATGTTGCAAGTACTGTCACATTGCCCTTTTAACTCTCTGGATTATCATTTTGTTGTAAGTCTATTTTGTGGTGCTTTTAAACACCTTTTTTGAAGTCCATATCAACAATACATCCCTTAATGACCTGTTGTATTGCATCACAAGACATTCCTGACAAAGCCGAAAAATGGAATTAGTTTTTAACAATTCCATGCCAACTCTTATTTTTTTTTAATCATTCCTTTTCTAAATCTCATTCTGGATTATTGTCACAAAAGATTTCCCTGTCACAAAATTAGGCTACCTGGCTGGTAATTTCTATGTGTCTTGCCCACACCATTTTAAACAGACGTGTAACATTTATTTGCCTCCAGTCCTGGAGCACCATTCACACATTGAAGAGTGTCGCTCACAGTGTCAGAATGGAACAGAAGGATGGCACTGAACCTCTGCCAGTTCCTTGTACAGCCATCCCAACAGGCCAAATAGCTCTTCCCTTTCCTATTGCCCTGAAAATTATTTTCTCTCAGATGTCCATCCAATTTCCTTTTAAAATGAAAGCTGGATTGTGCTCAGTACAACCCGCACCTTGTATTCACCCCCTCACAGGATATCTGTGGGCACACTTGCCTTATGAAGTCGTGTGATCCTAAAGACCTGCTGGTCTCAAGGCTGTAGTTGTACCATGGGGTGCAGTGCGCTGTAAGCACAGCTCAGTTGTGGATTAAGACCCTGCCAATGGACTGCTCTGATGACCCTCTGACAGCTCGTGCCATCAAAGGCCAATTCCAGTGTTTCCAAATGACTCTGATGATCAGTAACATTCAGAAACAGTTGAAAAAGAGTTCAAAAATCATTGGTAAAAATTTCTTGTTAAAATGCATTCAACAATTAAGTTAATTTAAAATATTAATATTGATTGAAGTTAAGATGTAGCTTCACTTGTCATTATACTAATGTTCACTGACCTACACAAGACGCTGGCATAAAACTGTGGGGCTGGATGTGAAACGTAATGGGCCTCTTGGCTCTGTAGAATCAGGAACTGGCTCTAGACCCAGTGCAATGCTCTGCTGCCGAAGCCCGGAACCTGCTGACATGTGCAATGCAGCCTTATGTGACAATGCAGTGCAGCACTCTGACTCAGTCCCACTAGTCTCACAGGCCAAGTTCTGGATCACAAGTCTCTGTGTAACAACATTACTCCTCATATGACTGCACCATGTCTTTTGCCTGCACTTAAATCTGTGTCCACTGGTCTTTAATCCATCTGCCAACAGGAACGCCTTCACACTATTTGTCTTGTCTACTTGCCATGGTCTTTTATACCTCCATTAAATCTCCCCTCAATCTTCTTTGGTCCAAGAAGAACAACACTTCAGTGTAATCTTGCAGCCAAAATTCCTTATTTCTGCGACTTCTCATTAAATGGAGGCAATGTTAACTCTTATGTGCATCAATCACCAGAAAGGTAACCCTTCGCTTCTCTCCATTATCACCACTGCCTTCTCTTTTACTAATACATTGGCAGAAAAGGATGCTACATATTCATTCAGAACCTGAAGCATGTCCTTTGCCTCAACAAGATCTCCTTTTTGATGCCTTGACTATCCTTTTTACTCATTTATGTGTTTCTAAAAGTCTTTTGGGTTTTATTTTATGTTAACTGTTTATGCGTTCTTTAATCTCCCTTATTCCAAAATTTCAGATTGCTCTTTTTTTTATTTTCTATATTATCTTCAGGAGGACTTTAAAATAGAAGGATATGTGGGAGGAAGAGGTTAGATAGTCTTAGGTGAGGTTTAAAGGTCGGCACAACATTGTGGGCCGAAAGGCCTGTATTGTGCTGTACTGTTCTATATTCAGTCTTTTTTTCTGTATTACGGAACTGACAATTGTCACATCTCATTTTTCTGTCTCATTTTAACCCTGTTACTTTGATGGCTTTGAGTACCTTTTCTTTTCCCCTTGTGGAAAGGTGTGTTCTCTGCACATAACCCTTCTCTTTGAAGGTTTTGTGTTCTTCAAACACTGCTTTGGCAACCAATTTTCAATTCCAAGCTAATTGATCCATTTTTACCTCTATGAAGTTATCCCCAGTGCAGTTATCTATATTTTTTCACATTAAAGTGCCATGGTCTTTCCCAACACTATTTGAAAGCTGATGTTGTGGTCATTATCTCTCAAGTTTCCAATTGCTCAGATGCTCTACCAGATTTACACCTGCAATGGTACCAAGGTGAAAGCAAACTAGCAGGATGCAATGAGTACAGTTTTTATTTGAAAGAGTAACAACAATTTTGAGGAAGTTCTAGATCTGAGGACTAGTTCAATCCATTCAAATAAGTTGTCAGAGGCCAGTCCAGTATTTCCCAGCCCATAGGTTTAACGCTGACAGTCACACAGAATATCTTTACTCCAAGCTTCCACCTAGGCCAGTGCCCACATGATGCAACTACCATTTGCAAAACTGACATCAGATCCAAATGAATACCTATCGTGTCACTGTTTGCCAGAAGGTTTACATACAATGCCATTGACACCTGTCTTATCGCTAATGAACACGAGAATCAACGTATCTGAATGACGGCAATTTCTTCTCCATCTGTTCTACCAACACTTGAGACTTCTAACACTTTACAAATAGCAAACTTCAGTTTTTCCACACATTCAATGTTGTTTTCATTACCAATATCACACAGAATATGCACTTAACACAGAACATTCTGATAAGGGAGCATTGTGTCATGTTCTGCTCTGGCCTCAATTCTAATTGTATCTTGACATTGTTTTTGAACACATCTGTTCCTATGGGAAGGGTTGTTCTCACATTCATCAGTAGTGCTGCAGTAAGCTAATGTACTTAAAGCACCTGGAAAGTTCAGCAACTGTGCTTTTCCTCAAAAATCAATTGAAAGTAAAAACAGCATAAAGTACTTAAGGAGATTGATTTGTGACAACTGTGAAGAGATTGCTTTTTAGCAAGCAGCATGGAGTGTGTAGGAGGTAAAACACATCTACTTTCACCATGCTATTTCTGTCATGATCTGCCTTTCAAGCATTTTTACTAATCAAAGTGGAAAATATTGCTCTCCTTAATAATTCATTTTCTGATATATATGAAGCTAATACATCATGATGTAAACTTAAGAAATTGCACCATAGTACAGGAACACAGGAACAAGTACAGACCATTCTGTCTCTGGAGTATTCCCCATCATGGCCTGTAACTCAACTCCGATTATCCATTTCTTTTCCCCACCTCTGAATATATTGCCAAAACAAAACCTATCAGCTGCAGACTTGATAATTTTAATTGAGCCAGGATATGTAGCTTTTCGGAAGGGAGATTTACTTTCCACTTTTGACCTACCTTTTCTGTGAAACAATGCTTCTTGTTTCTCTGTTAGATGATTCGGCTGTAATTTAAAATTCTGGCTCTGGTTCCCCCTCTGGAGGAAATAATTTTGTTGCATTTACCTTATCGATTTTTTTAATCATTTCAGAAAACCTTGTTTAGTTTCGCCCCTCAAAATTTTGAACTCGAGGGAACATGAAATAAGTTGCATACCATGTCCTCATAACTTAATCCTTCAAGTGTCAGTATTAATCCATTGAATCAACATGGCACCCCTCCAGGCCAATATATCCTTCCTGAGATGCAGTGTGCAAAACTAAACACACTACTTTGGTTAACTTCTGGCCAAGGCTCTGCACTTAAAGCCTAAACCTTTGATCAAGATTTTAGTGCTCTGCTACAATGTTTTCTTCCTTGTCAATACGTGCAACAAACCTGTTAGATTGCTTGTGATGCTTTCCTACATTAAAGGTGCAAGTTATTACTCACCTTAATCTCTACACAAAATTATTGAGGCTCTTGAAGAAAGATAATGCACTTCAATCTGAAGTAGGAATTGCCTGGATCTCAGGTATTTTTTCTTTTCTAAGGGATTCAGGAGCCTGAGAGAGGTAATGACGGTGTCACCAGCATGCAAGAAGTTATCTGCATGCCTTGAGGAAAGACCTGGACAGCTCGGCAGGTTACATTAACAGGAGTCCAAAGGGGAGAAATCAAATGTAATTAAATCACACATCCAGCTTACTGAACTTAGTTTGCTGTGGCAAGTGACTGACCACGACGCAAAATTCAGGAGCATGATGGAAAAATCTCCACTTGCCTGGAGACAGACCACACCATCTAACTGCAAAATAGGTTAACAACAAACATGAGAAATGCCAATGTGATCTCCTGGACTGGTTCCATCAACTGAGAAATTTTTTGCTCTTTCAGGTCCTGTTTTCTTTCTTTTCTTTTGCCTCCAAAAGGAAATGATTCTGGTAAATGGCAAGACAAGAGGGTTGGGGTTATGCATGCCTTATAGTGATACTGCTGGCATCATGAGTGTGGGGCAGGCTTGATGGACCAGCTGGCCTTAAAATGCTTGCCATTTTCATGTGGGTCAAAAACAGCTCTTTGGGAGTAGAAATAAGGCCAAGATCATGAAAATCTGATAACCTCCAGGATTCCTTTAATGTTGCAGCAATTATAAGTATCAGCTTAGTCAGCGCAGAATGGAAAGAAAGATAAATCAACTGAAAAGTTTGTATATACACCTTAGGGTGATTACCTTGGTGCAGGGACTGTGCTGCCAATCAGTCCTAGGTTCACCTGTATATGAAAACATTAAAGAGCCTACAATTAACGTGTGCTTGGTTCCAAACCAGTCCCTACTTACCTCGACAGATGGTCCCATTGCCCACATAGCCAGGTTTGCAGGTACACAGGTGGCCTCCAACAGTGTTAGTGCAAATTGCTGTCTCGTCGCAGGTGTGCTGTCTGCTTCCGCATTCATCGTGCTCTGCAGGAGAGAAAGGATTCTGCTCAAATGCCATGATTGACAGTTCGGCAGGTTACATTAACAGGAGTCCAAAGGGGGCAAATCAGTTGGGAAATAATGCACTGTGGGCTCCTGGTTTGCTGAAGCGTGGTTGTCTGCGGCAAGTGATTCACCGCCACATACAAAGCAGAAGTCAGGAGCATGGTGGAATCGTCACCTTAAGTACAGCTCCATTAAATCTCAAGGAGTTTGGTAATGTAGCCTAAGCACCAATCTCCACCTTAAATATTCACTCCCTCTACCACTGGTGCACCATCTTTGCATGAATGAGAAAATGCACTGCTTCAAACCACTAAAGCTTCTTTGACATACCACTATATAAGGGCAAGAATAACAAGCATTTTGGAAAACAACAGTTCCCCTCATACTATTCTAACTTGGAAAAATGTCCCTCTTCCTTCACCAGCGTTGATTTAAAATCCCGGTACTTCATATCTGGCTGCACTGCAGGAGTACACTCACCAGATATGTTCAAGAGGGCAACTCACTACTACTTTCTTAAACAAAAAATTGTGGATAATCATTCAATGCTGTCCTTGAGTCAGAGTACAGGAAGGAGATAGAGAGCTTAGTGGAATGGTGTCATGACAACAACCTTTCCCTCAATGTCAACAAAACAAAAGAGCTGGTCATTGACTTCAGGGTAGGGGGTGGTGTACATGCACCTGTCTACATCAACAGTGCTGAGGTCGAGAGGATTGAGAGCTTCAAGTTCCTGGGATTTGTCCTGGTCAAATCATGGAGATGCCATGGCCAAGAAAGCTCATCAGCGCCTCTACTTCCTCAGGAGGCTAAAGAAATTCAGTTTGCCCCCTTTGACTCTCACCAACTTCTATCGATGCACCATAGAAAGCATTCTGTGGCTTGATACGGCAACTGCTCTGCCCAGGACCGCAAGAAACTGCAGAGAGTTGTGGACACAGCCCAGTGCATCATGGACACCAGCCTCCCGTCCTTGGACTCTGTCTTTACCTCTCACTGTCTTGGTGAAGCAGCCAGCATAATCGAAGACCCCACCCACCCGCGTCATTCTCTCTTCGCTCCTCTTGTAGAAGGTACAAGAGCCCGAAGGCACGTACCACCAGACTTAAGGACAGCTTCTACCCCACTGTGATAATACTACCGAATGGTTCCCTTATACGATGAGATGGACTATGACCTCATGACCTACCTTGTTGTGACCTTGCACCTTATTGCACTTCACTTTCTCTGTAGCTGTGACACTTTACTCTGTACTGTTATTGTTTTTACCTGTACTACATCAATGCACTCTGTACTATCTCAATGTAACTGCACTGTGTAATGAATTGACCTGTACGATCGGTATGCAAGACAAGCTTTTCACTGTACCTCAGTACAAGTGACAATAATAAACCAATACCAATACCAATCATACGAATGAATTTAAATCATCCCTGGAGTTTGATCCTTGGGTGACACAAGATCAAATAATCTTTATTTTTTTATTAGCGATGCTTAGAACTTCTACATGTACTATATTGATGTTTCATCTCAACTGTTGAAACATTCCTTGCTTTGAAAGAGAGACATTTTCTCCCATTGACTCTTTGGGTACAATAGCATTTGTAATAGCATAACCAATCAATGTAAAAGTAAATTCAAGGCTAGACTTAAAATACAGCTCTTGAATTCCATTTGCAGGTGGTCTAGCAATGTTTCAGTGAAGTGGAATTTGCAATTAAACTACATGGTTTAAAATAATATGAACCAAAAGCCATTCACATCAATATAGACAGTACCATGTCATCTATTTATAAACACCAGCCAAATATTATTATCTTATTTACTTCATCTAAGGTAATGTTTATGCCTCTGTCATAAAATATTGGCCAAGAAACAGGATGTCCCATTATCCAGGGATTCAACGTGTAATCTGATGCTTTATTGTGAGCTAGAGATATTCTGCCCACTATATTGATGTAGGCAATAAAACAAGCATTCATTTTCAAGGTCTGAATCCTGTGCCAAACCTTTTCTGAATTCTAATAAGGATACCAATTCCTGTCTGGGGCGTCATCTCCAATACTGGGTTACTGACTAAGTGGTTAGTGCCAATTGTGTTGCAGAAAGCCAGGTCAACTCATTGCCTGCTAAGCATTCCTCCAAGGAAGTACTGTATGATGCCACTGGTAGGTTAGTGTATAAGATATGTTTGAATGTATATACAGATCCCGCTTGTTTAACCCATTCACCAGTATTTCCCTCCCATTATTGGACCACCCCTCCTCTATCGTGAGCAGTCATAGGTCATGCAGCCCAATTCCAGCCACTGCCACCCGTTCTGTTGTCCCCCCTGGCTCACAACCTCCTCCCTCCCATTTTAATGTTTTTTTTCTTTGGTAAGAGATGTACTTGATCAATTCTAAATCCTTCAATGAATAAGATTTTAGATACATACTGATAACACCATATTATTCCACACTGAGGATTTTTTTCCCCATAATGCATAATGGCTGTAGCTTGTGTAATTAACCAACAAACTAAAAGGGATCTCTTAAAAGAAAAGAAATGAGTTTAATTCTGCATGACAAAAAACAAATTAACCCCCTATCACACTAATCATCTAATAATGTGACACTTGCTCTTACTAAATTCTAGCTTGCTAATTAGAGACAAACACAATCATCCATTAGCATTTGAAAAGTGAAGAACAGAAGTTAATTTTGCAAGAGGCAGAGAGTAGTTAGCATTAGAACATTCCTGAATTATGGGTCTTCCAGCCTTTGTCCCAGCAGCCAAACTAAGTTTATTTAAGTAACTGTATATTCTGTTTATTATGTACAATGAACCCATGGCAGGATGTCAGAGGTGCGATAAATGCAGTAATAAAGTTTTCCAAGAACTGATTTCCACTTCCCATATTTCGCTTGTAAGGTGAATAATAAATGGTTGCCTGCGTAAACATAAGGTGCTAGCTTTCTTTATCCTCCAACAATGGCTTTGATATTTTATGTACCTTTTCTATAAAGCAAACATACTGTCTCAACATCATGACTGACATGAGCTCTGGGATAAGATAATTCAGAGGTTAGCTGTGATCTCAGATCATTGCTGTCAGAACCTCTTCCTATCCAATCTCTTAATGCAATCTAGCAAGAAAACTTAATTGGAAGGGCACAATTTCTGCAAGGTGACTCCTTTGCTATTCTCCACCTTAACTAAGGCCTTCATTTACTGGAAACAAATTGCAAATTGTGATGTTTCACTGAATCCTGGCACTGAAATGTTGGGCCAACTTGGGAGACATGTGTCTCCTCAACATTTTGCACATGGCTCTATTGTTGAAACAGATGCTAAAGATGTGTGTGCACATCATCTGCCTTAATCCCCCTGTGACATTTTGACATCACAGATCATCAAACATGAATTGCCCATATGTGGAAACAATGAGGCTAGGAACTTAACTGCTTTGTTCAGAAAATTATGCAGCATAATCCATTTGAGAAGTCTTTTAGTCCTGTGAAATTTTGCTTCAGGTTTTCTCCATATACCTATTATGACATTGATTCAGAAACTGATATACTTCAAGGGTTCCACAAACTTTTATGATTTTACAACTTATCCACAAAGATTAAAATTAAAATTCCTCATCACATTTCCACTCATTCAGGGTGCTGCAATCAAAATAAGAGGATGAATCTCAAAATGTAATATTTGAATCAATTCATTCCTGTGTGTGTGTTTGTATGCATGTCGGTTTTTGTATGTAGGTGCATGGATGTATCCATATTTGAGAGAGAACAAGAAAGAGAGAAAAAGGGAGAGAATTTAGTCTTTGGTCACTAGCCTAAAATCATCTCAACCAAATGCACGGAGGTGAGTGCAGCAGACACCCCATATTTTCACATCCTTTAAGTATCAGTCATCTAAGGAAACTTTCTTCCATCTATGGGTCCCAATGAATTCAAAGTATAGTTTTCCTACATTTGGGCATTCAAAATAAGCATTTTCTATCAGAGATTCTGCTCTAATGAGTCCACTGAATAAATTTATAAATTTGCCAATGGAACTATTGAGACTTCCCATAGGTAACATTGGATCATTATTCTTGGAACCCTAAGCTTTCTTTGACGTACATACTAATAAAATTTAATACAGAAATTTTAAAGTTGAAAATGTAATACAGCATTTTATTAATTTCTTAACGCTGGATACAGCTTCCTCTATGCCCAAAGAGAGTTTCTACCGCAAGGCTTAATTGAGTGAATAGCACAGATGCATTTAAGGGGAGGTTAAATGAGTACATGAGGCAGAAAGAAGAAAGAATATCCTGATAAAAGTGTGGTGAAGTTGGATGGTCTATCTCTTGAAGTAAATCTGATGTGCCTCCATGTAAAATGTAAATGAAATAACACATCCTCAATACATGCAATTATGGACTGAAGTCTGTTGTAATGGAGCAAGTTGGCTAAGTGTTTAGAAGTACATCCAGATGGCCAGATAGTTAGCCATGAAATTGTTCAGAATATTCTCAAGACAACATGCTTATGACAAGCCAAAACTCATTTATTTTTCACTTCATCTTAATAGATTTGAAAAATGTCCAGGAATACTTTTGACATTATAAACACAATTTAACTTTGAAAAATTAACTTGTTCCAATGTGAATCAGTTGGGCACACTGGGCCATCTCATTTATTACAGATTAGGGCATTAACATTGCTAAGACCCCCATCATCAATGTCCTGGCCATTGCCAAGGACCAGAAACTCAGCTGTGCTAGTCTCATAAATATGATGGCTACAAGAGCAGATAAGACACTGAGTATTCTGCTGTGAATGACTCACTCCCTGAAACCTCGAGGCCTTTCCACCATCTGCAAGGCACAAGTCAGGAGGTTGATGGAATAATCTCCTCTTGCATGGATACATGCAGCTCCAACAACCTTCAAGAAGCTTTACACTATCCAGGACAAAGTCACCTACTCGACTGGCTGTCCTTCAACCACCCTGAACGCTCATTCTTTCCACCAACACACAGTGATTACAAAGCGTATTACCCATCTACTCCAAGAGCGCCTCCCAAACCTACAATCTCCATCACCAAGAAAGACCAGGCAGCTGGTGCATGTCAGCACCACCACCTAAGGATTCCCCTCCAAGTCATGCACCGTCAAATTGGCAGTCCTTCATCATCACTGGGTCTACTGATGTACTGATGTTGGAGAGGGTTCAGAAAAGATTTACAAGGATGATTCCCCGAATGAAAGGGCATAGGTACGATGAGCGTTTGTCAGCTCTTGGACTGTATTCATTGGAATACAGAAGAATGAGGGGGGACCTCATAGAAACATTTAGAATGCTGAAAGGACTGGACACAGTAGATGTGGTTAAGCTGTTTCCCCTGGTGGGTGAGTCCAGACTAGAGGCACAATCTTAGAATTAGAGGGTACCGGTTTAAAACAGAAATGAGGAGAAATTTCTTTAGCCAGAGGGTAGTGAAATTATGGAATTCTTTGCCACGTACAGCTGTGGAGGCCCAATCATTGGGGGTGTTTAAGGAGGAGATTGATAAGTATCTAATTAGTCAAGGTATCAAGGGATATGGGGATAAGGCCGGAAATTGGGGCTAGATAGGAATAGTATTAGTTTAACTCATGGAGCAGACGCGATGGGCCCAATGGCCTATTGTGAACATCATGGGAGTACCTTCATCAGAAGGACTGCAGTGGTTCAAGAAAGCAGCTCATCACCCCTTTCTCAAAATCAATTCCGGATGGGTAATAAATGCTGGCTTTGCCAGCAATGTCCAGATCCTAAAAATTATTACAAAAAAATCGTCCTTTCTTCAAAGGTTCCAGACGGTTTCCTCCCACATTCCAAAGACGTACGGATTAGGAAGTTGTGGGCATGCTATGTTGGTTCTGGAAGTGTGACGACACTTGCGGGCTGCCCCCAGACCACCTGATGCATTTCACTGTGTATTTCGATGTACATGTGACTAGTAAAGAAATCTTATCTAAATATGTTACAAACTGGCTTTCTGGTTTCAACACCCATAAAATTTGAAACAAACCAACAATAAAAATAAATGTATTGCCTGGAATAACCATTAAACTCAATAAATATTTTAATTATAATGATTTAAAATCTGCCTCATTTTATCTGTTGTGCTTTTCTGCCACTGAGTACTGATGAAATAAAGCCATAATTCAAACTTGAGCCAGATAGCCATAGACTTGCCAAAGCGATTCAGCATGTTACACTAAACTCTTAGACAACTGCAACCCATTGAGACACAAGAGAATGCAGATATTGCTGGAGACATACTGCTGGAGGAACTCAGCAGGTCAAGCAGCATCTGTGGAGGCAAAGGGATGGTTGACATATTGGGTCAAGACCCTGCATCAGGACTGAGCATGCAGAGAGACAGTATATAGAAGTGAGAAGGAGGGGTGAGACATAGGCTGGTAGGTGACAGGTGGAACCATATGAGAGGGAGGAAATGATGGGTAGATGGAGGGGGAAATAGGATTGTTAAGACAAGAGATCGTAGGTGATAGGTGGAAACAGATAAGGAAAAAACTAAAAATAAAAAATGAAAAGCCTGATCAGTTTCCACCTATCACCAACAAGCCTTTGTCTCAATAATCTCCTCTCCCTTTCCCTCACCTGGCTTCACCTAACCCCCCCTTACCCCCCTCCCCAATCCGGTTCCACCTATCACCTACTGGCCTCTGTCTCACTCCTTCCTTTCACGTCGATCTATTGGATATCTTCCCTCTGCACTCATCAGATAAGATGCAGGGTCTTGACCGGAAACATCAACCATTCCGTGGCCTCCACAGATGCTGCATAACCGACTCACTGTCTTTTTTGCAATCCATTGAGACCTTTCTCCACTTCTGAAAGTATCATTCGATGCAGCTTGATCAACTCAAACCTAAGTAAGACTGATAGTTGCTTACTTAAAGGATCTAATCGAGGGCTGCTGTAAAAACAAGTAACAACACTCTGACTATAACTTTCTGTTATTCAGTAGAGAGTAAAATTGTTCCAGAAAACTGTGATAATGATCCAGAAAATGATAGACCATCCAGTCTTAATTCAGTTATTGGTAGCCCATGCATGCAGAATCCCGTCTTTAATGAGCACAATGCCAACTGTATCTACGCTTATAATATCTTTACTCTTGTAATGTTGAAATGCTTTGAATCACAATTTTGAGGGGGAAAAAGTCACCAAGTTACAATTTCTGCTCCAAATTGTTAGTAAACTTTTGTTTGAAAAAGGGATTTTTCTTTGTTGGTAATTTACCAATTGACACAAATAATCAATTGACCAAGACTTCTGAGCACACTGGTATATTCTTACATTATAAGGTAAAAATTTTGTATATGAATGCTGGAAAAATGTACTAAAACTACAGCAGTCCTTGGTCAGGAGTGACACAGGACAAAAGAACAAAGACCTTTCTAAATAAAAATCAAAGCTTATTCAGAACTTCAGAAAAACATTCCCTACTGCACAATTCCAACATTTTGATTTCCCAGGCCACCCTTCATGTTGGGTCTGTCCAAGTAAGATTACTCAATCTTGTGCCAATTAGTGAATTATAGCTAGTCCCTCTTGCAGTTGCATTAAGGCTGCAAAAACTTACTTCATTTGAGACTCATGCAAACTGTAAGATTACAAATAAAACTTTCATCACATCTGCCAGTTTACCATTGAAGGTCATTTTCTCGATGTGAGTCAGCTCTCTTCTAACCCACCGTGCTGCCTGGTGCACTAACAAATGATTAAACATTGCCGCCAGCAAAGGAATACATTGTGGACTTTCATTTCAAATCACAAGGACAAAGGAATCTTGGAAGGAATTTTTCACAGGAATTGAGAAAAATCTTTGTGAACAATCTAAAAGTACGTGATAGCAGTTATCAGGGACATTCTACTTCTAGCTGAAAGATTCAGTAATCCGCATTAGGGAACAAACCTTCCCTGAATGGTTTAGCTTCCAAAAGGGGATAAAAAAAACATATCCAAGTGCAGTTTTACAGCTTTCTTGCTAGAATAACTTAAAGCTGTGAAAGAAATGCCATAAACAAATCAGTCGTACTGGTACCATGTGTGATTAACTATCAATATTAGGAGATCAGAGTCAGATTACTCATATCCTGTTGGATGGTGTGGAACACTGCACACCAAATAATCTGCTGTGACACAGGAAAGAAAAGTCAGTAAACCTGTTAGCAACACACAAGGGACAGTAAATAAGTAGGCCCTGAAAACTGGAGCCAAGTTCAGAAATCCTGGAGGAGTTCCTCTTGGAACTCCAGTACACCACTTATAGTGAGACGTGACAATGTAATATTGTCTATATTGACACTAAAGATGTTTGCCAACACTTTACACTATCTTCAACTCATGTTCAAGGCTCTGCACAGTCAAAGATAGGAATGCTAATGGAATATCTTCTTCTTGTTCATTGATTGGTTATGCCCCTGTATTTTTGACTGGATGTGATAGAACTACAGAGCCTATCTCCGACCCATTGTCTGTTTACACATGATGCTCATCGTTGTTAGCATGCCAGTAGCTATGTGTTGTGGCTTTACTTGTTTTCAATCTCTTTGTCAAGGTGCTGCTTCTGCCACAGCCCACTGTCATCCTACTGAACAAAAGTAGGTGTCCACAGAGCAACGTGATGAGTGATAAGAATACACTTGCTGGTGCTGATTCCCTACAGCATGTCATTCAGACCAAATTTTGGTTTCTTAATCTGCTCAACTCAGTATGTGGGAATTTGCATATTAAGGATAATCTCACTGCAGAGACAAGATGTTGTCTTCACGAGAGCTATGTGCTGTCATTTCTATTAATGCAGCTTCTATCTGCAATCTATTTCTGATGCACTCTTTCCTGAGTGTGAACAGAACATTGCCACCGAGACAAATAACACAGAGATCTATTCGACAATGGTGTTGATAATCATTTGTATCTCTGTTATTTAGCCTAAAGATAAAGATCAAAATCATTTATTTCAAACTTGTGATGGTAGGCATGCTGCATTTCACATACAATAACTATTAAACGCCCGTGAATAAATCTTACTTTTCATTTGCTCTCAGGATGGGTATGCCAAAGGTTGGACAACTATTTATTGCCCATCCCTACCTGCTCCTGAACCAAGTTGCTGGCCAGGCCATTTTAGAGGACAGTTACAAGTCAACCAGATTGCTGTTGGTCTGGGCTCATATACAGACCAGACTGGTTACAAGGATAGAAATGAACCAGATAGGAATCCTGCAATCCAATGAACTTAGTCTATTCTATGGTAGTGTAGCAGTTAGCGTAATGCTTTACAGCACCACCAACCCGGGTTCAATTCCGGCTGCTGTCTGTAAGGAGGTTGTACATTCTTCCCGTGTCTGTGTGGGTTTCCTTCGGGTGCTCTGGTTTCCTCCCACATTCCAAAGACGTACGCGTTAGGAGGTTGTGGGCATGCTATGTTGGTGCTGGAAGAGTGGCGACACTTGCAGGCTGCCCCCAGAACACTCTACGCAAAAGATGCATTTCACTGTGTGTTTCGATGTACATGTGACTAATAAAGAAATCTTACTTATGTGTAGGACACTTGACTTTGTAAACAGGGACACTGATTGCAAAAAACAGAAAGGCATTCGACATTGCTGGATCTCACTGAAGAAATGCATGAAATTCTGAGCTCCGCACCTGAGCAAAGGAGGCTAGGCCTTGGAGAAAGTAGACAGGAAATTTAGCATGATGATGGTAGCAGGAATAAGAGACCTCAATTATGTGGAAACAATGGAAACAGTGGGCTTGCTCTCCCTGGACCACGGTAGTTACAGGGAATCCAAATGGAAATATTTACAATGCAATAGAACATGCAGGGAGAAATTGTTCCCATTGGTAAAAAAAGACTGATTACCAGAGATCATGGATATTAAATATTAGGAAGAAATACTGATAGGGGTACAAGGAAAATGTATTTTACACAGAAGGCTGCTATTATCTTAACACACTTCCTGAAACGATGATTAAAGGAAATTGTGTAAGGATTTATTGGAAGTTAATTGGTTATATACTTGGAATAACAAGGCTTGGCTTGGCTATGTTACTAATTTGGAAAGCTTATTTAAAGAGATAGCAACGACATGATGGACTGAATAGCTGCTTCCTGTGCTACAGAATTCTACATATTGCTTCGAGTTGTTGCCTCTTTGGCTGCTGTTCATCAGCTTTCCCACCTTTTGTAGATTGGTGATTATAGTTCTATTCTGTCCATCTGAGGGACACAGAGGGATAGGCTGACGCTGGAGGCTTTTCACAGTTAATTAGCATTAAATGCACATTCTGAAATAAAGGCAGAAAGATCCATTTAAAATGAATGACAGTCATATCTATAGACTATATCATCACCTCAGTGCATCTGGAAAGAAGTGCAAGAAATAAATGAGTTTCCTATGATTAAAGAAAAACAGTCTTTCTGTGGTGAATCATTTCACATGTAGATTAGAAACCATCAGAAAAGCTGTGAATTTACATTTATCACCTAAAAGCACACTACAAATAGTCATATGGGCATCTTTTCAGTTGGGAGAATGAGTTCATGCATTCAGACACAATCACAATTGCCAGACAGGGACTGTCTTTTGATAATGACTATGTAAGCAGACTGGCTGGATTCCTTTCACTAGTGCTAATGTTAAATCACAAATAATTAGCAGTTAATACTAAGACCATAGATACTGGTAAATTGAAGCACAAGAACTCAATGGACTTGCTTCAAACGAAACAGCTTTGAATGGAAAAGTTTACCGTCTGGCTGAGATCCATGAAATAAAACTCCAACACAATAATATGGCATTTTGTTTCCATAAGAATCATTTGCTGTCAATTGGACACTCTAAATCATATTACAGTCTGAAGCTGCTGACAGTTTATTGTTCAGGAATAATAAATCCAGTTGCCATTTGTAGACACAAACAGATGTCAGCGTTTGGAAATTAGGTTAGGGACATGATGTCTGGGAACAAACTCAACCGACCTGGGCAAGTTCTTTGTATCTGCTACACACAGCTGCATGGTGACAGAAACACAATTAGCTTAACCAGCCCTTCAGCGAAGCAAAAAAACACTGCAGTTATTTACAAAACTGAACCCTAGTCATGAACATCGAGTAGGCTTGCAGTGTGAGTTAGTAGTTGTCTCTCCTTGCTGAGTTTCTTCAGATTTTTTTTTCATACATAAACTATAAATACTGTTTGCAGGCACGGTAGTGTAGCAGCTAGCGTAACGCTGCTACAGCGCCAGTGACCCGGGTTCAATTCTGGCTGCTGTCTGTAAGGAGTTTGTACGTTCTCCCCATGTCTGCATGGGTTTCCTCCGGGTGCTCCGGTTTCCTCCCACATTCCAAAGACGTACGGGTTAGGAAGTTGTGGGCATGCTATATTGGTGCCGGAAGCGTGGCGACACTTGTGGGCTGCCCCTAGAACACTCTATAGAAAAGGTGCACTTCACTGTGTGTTTTGATGTACATGTGACTAATAAAGAAATCTTATCTTATCTTATATCTGGGCTTGTTGCACACTGGCAATGATGCTGGAATCTTAAACAACAAGCAATCTGCTGGAAGAACTCAGCGGGGTGAGCAGCATCTGTGGGAGGGAAGGAATAGTCAACGTTTCAGGTTGAAACCTGACACCAGGGCTGCCTATCATCAGTTTGACTCAATTTTTCTAATTCCATTCATGTAGTCTGGCCAACTGGGCACATCCCCAAACCTCACCATGAACAATACATTACACAGAAAAAGCAGTAACCCACTTGGACTCATCCTATCAATGATGTTCCCTTTGTCCTACCTGTCCCTCCCCCAACTTCCCCTCACCTGAAAACTAACTTGTTTTTCTCTCTTTCCCAGTTCTGGTCAAGGGTCCAAGATCTGAAGTGTCAACTTAGTTTCTCTTTCCGCAGAAGCTGCCTGACCTGCTGAGCGTTTCCAGCATTTTCTGCTTTTATTTCAGATTTCCAGCATCTGCAATTTTTTTTTTGGTTTTCTTTTACTGGGGAATCGGGGTTTATGGGGAGTGAATAGGAAAATGGATGAGGCAGGTTGGTTCAGCCACGATCTTACTGAATGTCAGAGCAGGCTCAATATCCTACTCCTATTTCTTATGGTCTTGTGGACATTATTGAGAGTGCAGGGAGGGCACTAAATAAATGTGGTTTATTTAAATCTAAATATATATAATAGGGAAATTCAAGATGAAATCACTTCAGTGACAAGATATAACAGGTTGATTCACACTGATGGCCAACCAACATCTCAATGAGAACCACTGGCTATCTGTAGTGCATTTGTCAGCATATTCTGAACTTCCAGTCCTTCACATTGCACCACAGGAGGTGTGGGAGGTTATATGTATGAATGTCTGACGAACATCAGGCACGGTAGTGTAGTGGTTAGTGTAACACTATCACAGCACCAGCGACCCGGGTTCAATTCTGGCCACTGTCTGTAAGGAGTTTGTATGTTCTCCCCATGTCTGCGTGGGTTTCATCCGGGTGCTCCGGTTTCCTCCCACATTCCAAAGACATATGGATTAGGAAGTTGTGGGCATGCTATGTTGGCGCCGGAAGCATGGCGGCACTTGCAGGCTGCCCCCAGAACACTCTATGCAAAAGATGCATTTCACTGTGTGTTTCAATGTACATGTGACTAATAAAGATATCTTATCTCCTGCTCTATCCCTGGACTCAGCACAGAGCCAAGAAGCCAGATGCGAAAGCTATCTGGCTCTTTAGCTTCACACTAATACAGCTGGAGCAACTAGCACAACCACATTATTTGAATGGGCCATCAATCTGGATGGAAAATGTAAGTGAAGCTAAGAGGTTTGGTTATTTTTCCTTTATCTGAGTGAATAATAATACTTTCAGTTAACTTACATGAACTGTTTCAACTAAGTGTATTATTTATTCACTTTAAAATGTTTTAATTGTTTAGCAGTATTTCAACTTTCATTGCACCTGCGCATATGGCAATAAACTCGACTTTGACTTTGATGTCTCTGATCTTTAGATAACTAGAGACAATAGAAAAGGTCTGGGTTGTTAGAAGGACAGTGGCGGAGTGCAGGTCCCCCTCCTGAGGCCTGCTTGTCATTCACTGACTGCTCCAATTTGTGGGAAGGCTTCGGCAACAAGCCCTGGAGGACACTGGGAGCCGCACAGCTGAAATAAATTTAAGAGCGGCAGTGGTAGTGGTGGGAGTTATGGATAGGTTAACTCAAAGCTCTGACCTTCTCAAGTATGATTTGGGTCAATATCACAAGAGGTAATCAAGCAGCAAAGACTTTGTGGTTCCAGCTAACAAAGAGAAATAGTTAAGACAGTAGCTGGGACTCTGTACAGGCTCTCTGGTAGAATGCATAACTGCAGAGATCAGACAACCACATAGCAAAGGTCTGGTTTCACTGGGGCATTTTAACATTCATATAGACTGGGATGGCAGACTAGCTCATGTTTGAAGGTGGAAAGTTTCTGGGATGTATACAGGACAGTTTCCTGAGACGATAAGTCATAAAACCAAATGGACGAAAGGTCTCGTCATACACAGCCTGTTTAAACTACTTAAGGGTAAGAAGTCAAGCTGCCAAAAAGATAGCCCAAAGGATAGAGCTAGAGGACAGCATAAAAACAAAAGATTTTTTTTAAGAAGGGCAAAAACTAGTTTAGATCCTGGTAACTGGGACATTTGTAAAGAATGGCAAAAAAGAAGTCAGAGCTATAAAAAGGGAGTTAAAAAAAGAAACATGAAGAGAGATCAGAATCAAAGCAAAAGTACAATTAGTTGGATGAGACCAGTCAGGTGCAATGTGTCCCTTTACAAACAGAGAATATGGATACAGTAAATGAAAGTAAGAAAATGCCAAAGCATTTAAAATAATTACTTTGCCTCTGGACACTCAGAGAAAACTAAAATTGAATCATGTACAAGGACTCACCAAGATGTATGCAAACAATTAACAATGATGAAAAAAAAAGGGATTAAAGAATTACAAATTACCAGGGTGCAAAGGAAGTAGATGAGCATTGTCCAGTTGTCCTAATTATAATTTTCCAAAGTCTTCTCAATTAGGGAACAATTCCTTTTGATTGGAAAGGAGAGACCAGGGAATTCTAAACCCGATAGTCTAACTACTGTTTTAGGGAATTTACTGGAGTTTATAATGAGGGACAGAATGACTCAACGCTTTAAAAATTTTCATGAAACGTGCTGGAGGAACTCAGCAGGTCAGGCAGCATCCATGGAGGGAAATAAACAGTCGACGTTTCGGACCGAAACCCTTCATCAGGACTGGAAAGGAAGAGGGCAGAAACCAGAATAAGAAGGTGGGAGGAGGGGGAGGAGCACACGCAGGCAGGGGATAGGTGAGTTCAGGTGATAGGTGAGTCCAGGTGAGAGGGGGATAGTAGGTGGGTGGGGGAGGGGGGAAGATGTAATAAGCTGAGAGGTGATAGGTAGAAGAGGCACAGGATTGAAGGAGGAATCTGGTAGGAGAGGGTACTGGACCATGGAACAAAGGATGGGGGAGGGAGGAGAGGAGATGGGCAGGTCATCAAGGCAGGGGAAGGGAGCCAAAGGAATAAGGAAAGACAAAGGAGTGGGGATGGGAGAAAAAGAAAGGGTGGGGTTACCAGAAGTTAGAGAAATCGATGTTGAGGCCATCAGGTTGGAGACTCCCAAGGCTGAATATGAGGTGTTGTTCCTCCAACCTGCGTCTGGCCTCAATGTGGCAGTAGAGGAGGCCATGGATAGACATGTCAGGTAGTCTGGCGGACTGACCTTTACATTGCTGAGGCCAGACGTCAACTCGTGGACACCTCCTCTTACTTATCCCTCAACCTGGACCTCACCGAGGAGCATCAGGCCATTGTCTCCCGCACTATCACTGACCTCATCACCTCCGGAGACCTCCCCTCTGCAGCCTCCAACCTCATAGTTCCACTACCCCGCACTGCCCGTTTCTACTTCCCACCCAAGATTCACAAACCCAACTGCCTTGGTAAATCCATTGTTTCTGCCTGCTCCTGCTCCACTGAACTTATGTCCTCATATCTTCATTTTGTCCCCCTTGGTTCAGTCCATTCCTACCTACGTCCGTGACACTTTGCATGCTCTCCATCACTTCAACAACTTCCAGTTCCCCAGCACTGACCGCCTCATTTTCACCATGTATGTCCAGTCTCTGTACACTTCCATCCTGCATCACGAAGGCCTTAAGGCTGTCTGTTTCTTTCTCATGACAGACCTAACCAGTTCCCCTCCACCATCACCCTCCTCCACCCGGTAGAACTGGTACTCACCCTTAACAACTTTCCTTTCAGCTTCTCCTACTTTCTCCAAACTAAAGGTATAGCCATGGGCACTCACATGGGCCCCAGCAGTGCCTGCCCCTTTGTCGACTACATGGAACAGTCCATGTTACAGCCTACACCGGTAACGCTCCCCAACTCTTTCTCCACTACATTGATGACTGCATTGGGACTGCTTCCTGCACCTGTGCTGAGCTCATCAATTTCATCAACTTCGCCTCCAATTTCCACCCTGCACTCAGATTAACTTGGTCCATCTCTGACACCTCTCTCCCTTTTCTGGATCTCTCTGTCTCCATCTCCGGAGACAGATTAACTACAGACATCTTCCCACCCTGTCACTTGCAAGGATGCCATCCCCTTCTCCCAGTTCCTCTGCCTCCACTGCATCTGTTCCCATGATGAGGCTTTCCGTTCTAGCACATCAGAGATGTCCTCCTTTTTCAGTAACCGGGGTTTCCCTTCCATCACCATCAATGCTTACCCATATCTTCTCCACTTCCTGCATGTCTGCCCTCACCCCCTCCCCCTCCCAACATAACAAGGATAGGGTTCCCCTTGCCCTCACCTACCACCCCATGAGCCTCCGTATGCAACACATCATTCTCCGCAACTTCTGCCACCTCCAACGGGATCCTACCACCAGGCACATCTTCCCCTCACCCCTTCTCTCCACTTCCCGAAGGGACCGCTCTCTCCGTGACTCCCTTGTCCACTCATCCCTCCCAACCGATAACCCGCCAGCACTTATCTCTGCAACCGCACCAAGTGCTACACCTGTCCCTACACCTCCTCACTCACCATTATTCAGGGTCCCAGACAATCTTTCCAGGTGAGGCAGAGCTTCATCTGAGTCCGAGGGTGTCATTTATTGCATCTGGTGCTCCCGGTGTGGCCTCCTGTACATCAGTGAGACCCGACGCAGATTGGGTGACCGCTTCGTCGAGCACTTTCGCTCTGTCCGCCGCAACAGCCAGGACCTCCCGGTGGCCACCCATTTCAATTTCACATCCCATTCCCATATTGATATGTCTGTCCATGGCCTCCTCTACTGGCATGTTGAGGTCAGGCGCAGGTTGGACGAACAACACCTCATATTCTGCCCCTTGGCAAACTGATGGCCTCAACATCGATTACTTGAACTTCCGGTAACTACACCCCTTCTTTTTCTCCTCCCACCCCTCATTCCTTTGTCTCCCCTTATTCCTATGGCTCCCTTCCCCTGCCTTGCTGACCTGCCCATCTCCTCTCCTCCTCCATCCTTTACTCCATGGTCCACTGCCCTCTCCTACTGGATTCCTCCTTCTTCAGCCCTTTGCCTCTTCTGCCTATCACCTCTCAGCTTATTACATCTTCCCCCCCTCTCCCTCCCACCTACCTTCCCCCCCTCTCCCTCCCACCTACCTTCCCCCTCTCACCTGGATTCGCCTATCACCTGAACTTGCTTATCACCTGAACTCACCTATCACCTGCCTGCGTGTACTCCTCCCTCTCCCACCTTCTTATTCTGGCTTCTGCCCTCTTCCTTTCCAGTCCTGATGAAGGGCCTTGGCCTGAAACATTGACTTTTGATTTCCCTTCATAGATGTTGCCTGACCTGCTGAGTTCCTGCAGCACCTTTTGTGTATTGCTCCAGATTCCAGCATCTGCAGAATTTCCTGTGTCTTCTTTAAAACTTATCGCCTGGATTTGTGAAGAGTGAGTCCTGCCTGAAAAGCTCGTGGAATTTTTTTTTGAAGAGTTGACTGAAGTGGTTAATCGGGAATGTCTTTAGGTGTTATTTGTATAGACTTTCAAAAGTCCCTCATAACTCTCCCTTAGCTAAGGTTGAAGCTCATGGAATTGAGGACAAGTTATTGACCTGTCTAGGAAATAGGCTGAGCAGCAGGAGACAGAGTGAAGGGCACATAGCCAGATACTCAAATTGACAGAATGCGACTAATAGGAACCAGGGAGTTTGGACTGCGATTAATCCCCATATAGTGTATATAAGTGACTTAGCTGATGGAAAAGAAAGCCACATTTCCAGGTTCAGTTCAGATGGAAACATTAATTTACAAAGGAATACTGAGTAATAGATTGAGCAAATGTGTAACATGGTGGCAAATGGATTTTAAACGCAGGCATAGGTGAGGTCATTTACTTCAGACACACAAAGAATAGGACACTGAATATTTTGTCTGGTGAAATGGTAGAAGCAGTGGAGGGTAGCTGCATAGATTATTAGAACATTGGTAATTTTCTGTACCTGCCGACAAAGGTGCAGAAGGAACACCAGCTGTTAAAGTGAGAGGACAGGAGTATTAATAGGTGGAGGTTATAACCATTAAGGCCTGCCAGCATCTCCACTTTCTTAGAAGTTTAAAGAGATTCGGCACATCATCGAAGACTCTACAAACTTCTACAGATGATCAATGGAATGCATTCTGACGCGTTACATCACAGCTTGGTATGGGAATTCCAATGCACAGGAACACAGGGGAAAGGCCAATTTTGTGGAAATGAGAAAGGATCTCGGAAGAGTGGATTGGGATGTTGTTTTCTGGCAAGGATGTGCTCAGTAAGTGGAAGACCTTCAAAGGTGAAATTTTGAGAGTGCAGAGTTTGCATGTTCCTGCCAGGATTAAAGGCAAAGTTAACAAGCATAGGGAACCTTGGTTTTCAAGGGATATTGGTGATCTGGTTAAGGAAAAGAGAGAGGTATATAGCAGGTATAGGCAACTAGGAACAAATGAGGTACTTGGTATAGAAAATGTAAGAAAATACTAAAGAAGGAAATCAGGAAGGCAAAAAGAAGACATGAGGTTGCTCTGGCAGATAATGTGAAGGTAAACCCAAAGGGTTTCTACAAGTATATTAAGAGTAAAAGGATAGTAAGGGACAAAATTGGTCCCCTAGAAGATCAGAGTGGTCGTCTATGTGTGGAGCTTCAGGAGATGGGGGAGATCTTAAACAGTTTTTTTGCATCAGTATTTACTCAGGAGACTGGCATAGTGTATATGGAAGGAAGGTTAAACAAGCAGTGGTGTCGTGGAACATATAGAGGTTAAAGAGGAGGAGGTGCTTGCTGCCTTACAGCGAATAAAGGTGGAAAAATCCCCCTGGCCTGACATGATATTTCCTTGGACCTTGAGAGAGTGTAGAAATTGCAGGGGCCCTGGCAGATATATTTGAAATGTTCTTAGCCACGGGTGCGGTGCCAGAGGACTGGAGGGTAGCTCATGGTGTTCCGTTGTTTAAAAAAGGCTCTAAAAGTAAACCAGGTAATTACAGGCCAGTGAGTCTGACATCAGTAGTGGGTAAATCATTGGAAGGTGTCCTGAGAGATCAGATATACAAGTATTTGGACAGCCAAGGGCTGATTAAGGATAGTCAGAATGGCTTTGTGCGTAGTAGATCGTTTTTAACAAATCTTGTAGAGTTTTTTGAGGTTACCAAGAAAGTAGATGAGGGAAAGGCTGTGGATGTTGTCTTCATGGACTTTAGTAAGGCCTTTGACAAGGTCCCACATGGCAGGTTAGTTCAGAAGGTTCAGACACTAGGTATCCATGGAAAGGTTGTAAACTGGATTCGAAATTGGCTATGTGGAGAAGACAGAGAGTGGCAGTGGATGATTGTTTCTCAGACTGGAGGCCTGTGACTAGTGGTGTGCCTCAGGGATCTGTGCTGGGACCATTGTTGTTTGTTGTCTATGTCAACAATCTAGATGATAATGTGGTAAATTGGATCAGCAAGTTTGCTGATGACATTAAGATTGGAGGCGTAGTGGACAGCGAGGAAGGCTTTCAAAGCTTGCAGAGGGATCTGGACCAACTGGAAAAATGGGCCAGAAAATAGCAGATGGAATTTAATGCCCGCAAGTGTGAGGTGTTGCATTTTAGAAGGACAAATCAAGGTAGGACATACACAGTAAATGATAGGGCACTGAGGGGTGCAGAGGAACAAAGGGATCTGGGAGTTCAGATACATAATTCCCTGAGAGTGGAGTCACAGGTAGATAGGGTTGAAAAGAAGGCTTTTGGCATCCTGGCATTCATAAATCAAAGTATTGAGTATAGGAGTTGGGATGTTATGGTGAGGCCAAATTTGTAGTATTGTGTGCAGTTCTGGTCACCTAACTATAGGAAGGATATCAGTAAGATTGAAAGAGTGCAGAGAAGATTTACTAGTATGTTGTCGGGTCTTCAGGAGTTGAGTTACAGGGAAAGATTGAACAGGTTAGGACTTTATTCCTTGGAGCGTAGAAGAATGAAGGGACATTTGATAGAGGTTTACAAAATTATGAGGGGTATAGACAGAGTAAGTGCAAGTAGGCTCTTTCCACTTAGATTAGGAGAGATAATTATGAGAGGACATGGCTTTAGTGTGAAAGGGGAAAGGTTTAGGGGGAACTTCTTCACTCAGAGAGTGGTGGGAGTGTGGAACGAGCTGCCATCTGACGTGGTAATTGCGGTCTCACTCTTAAGTTTTAAGAATAAATTGGATAGAGACATGGATGGGAGAGGTCTGGAGGGTTATGGACTGGGTGCAGGTCAATGGGACTAGCGGAGTAACATTTCGGCACAGACTAGAAGGGCTGAATGGCCTGTTTTCTGTGCTGTAGATTTCTATGGTTCTACAGAGTGTAGTGGATTTGGCCAGTTCCACCACAGGTACAGCTCTCCCCACTATCACCATTTTTCTCTCTCTTTGTCTGCCTCCATCCATCATTCACCTGCCACTATCTCCCAACTCCACACCCCCTCCCCTCCCTGGTGCAACTTGCCTGTCATCTTCCACCCTTCCTCAGTTCACCAATCACCTCGCACTTCCGTCTCACCATTCCCCTTCTTCTCCTTATACCGGCCATCTCCCCAGTCAGTCCTTTGACCTGAAACACTGACGTTTCCTTTCTCCCCACAGATGTTACTCAACCCGCTGAGTTGCTCCAACTGAACGTTTATTGCTTCAGATTCCAGCAGCTGCAGTCTCTAGTGTCTCCATGATTTAATTGGATGTGAGAATAGGCTGAAGGGACTGAATAGTCTACTCCTGTTCCTTAATTCCTATTTTCCCATGTGCGGCAATGCACAATGCAAGTGCCAGTGGATTATCAGCTCCAAAGTTCTTTCAAATCTAAAAATCCTCTCAACCAGAAATTACATTGTACAGTCATTCTGATTTTGTTACAGCAAATGAATAAGATTTCATATTATTTAAGCAGCAGATATAGAACAGAGATTATGGGCAGGTACTTAAATTAACTGAATGTTAATAAGAACAACATTCTTCCCCTCCGCCATCAGGTTTCTGTACAGTCTATCAACGCATGAACACTACCTCATTATTCCTCTTTCACATTATTTATTTATTTTTGTAACTTATAGTAATTTTATGCCTTTATGTCTTGCACTGTACTGCTGCCACAAAACAACAAATTTCACAACAACTGTCAGTGATAATAAACCCGATTCTGATCTGATCCATTGGAAATCTTGACGTACTTAAGTGATCTGTGTTATATGTTTACCATGATAAAGCAGAATGCAAAAAAAATCTTAAAAATCATCGGGAAATGCAAAAGAGAGCAATGGGGATAAAGACCACCTGGGTAGGAATCTGGCTAAGTGGACACTCCCCACCCATCCCCACTCCTGAACCTCACCACCCCCATCACAACCTAGAATGTCTTATTCTACCTGTTAAAGTATGAGGAAATTCAGCAATGGACAGGCAATGCACTGCACAAGATTAGTGCACTGTCAGTGAAGGTGAAAATGCGATGCAATAGTGATTATATCTTTCGCATGAGGAATCTCTGCACACTGAGGCTCTGTGTCAAATCTATCATGTCCCCGTCTAAGCACACTGCTTCCTCGTACCTCTTATCTACTAATCCCTCATTTCACAGTAACCACAAAACCTCACATCCTCAATTTTATGCTCATTGTAAATGATGACTGGAAAAGTAGCCTTATTTAATTATATGAATTTATGGGCAACTGTAAGTTCTGAATCATTTATTCCACAATGTTCCCTGAAGAAATTGCTTGTGTATCCAGGATATTTTAGCTACCTGTATGTATAGTAATGAGAATAAGTAGCTGGATCATCAAGCCAATTTCATCTGTAGACCAACAACCCCTCCCCACAATGAAGAGAAAAGGTAGAATGTATATGAAATACCAGCTACAAGTCACACACCTTCCTGATGTAAATATTTCAGCATTCTTTCATGCTTTCTGGTCAAACTCATGAAATTCCCTACTGGACGGCTCTTTAGGAGTATCTTCACCACATGGACAGCAGCAGTTCAAGCAGGTGGCTTACTGCTACCTCAGCAGTAGCATAGGATGGAAACAAATGCCAGTGATGCCCATATCCCAGGAGCAGATGCATTTCTTAAACAAACAACATGATATATACCTCCCTTATCACTGAATCAGTCCTAACTATCTTAACTCTTACAGTACCAGGAGCTATAAAGGATTCTCCATTCACATTATCAAGCTAATGCAATGTGATACAGGAATGATTCCATTCAGAAACGGGAGACAGATTCATTTCTATTGTTTTGTAATATTATTGAACTAGAAGTTATAATAAATCATTTAACAACATGCTCAAACAATCTTATTTCCCCTACTTCCCCTTGAACCTAGCTACAGATGTTTACATGTGACAGGGCAGACAGCCTTAGCTGACAGGGAGGAAACTTGGTATAAAGGCTCTAATATGTTTGGAGTTTTACAAAATCCTAGGCGACTGATGGCCAACCTCATACTGTGCACCCCACCATTTCCCTCCGCTCCCCATAATCATGGCTCAGTAAACATCTGGACCCACATGTGAAGAAGGTGAATTTAAATAGCACCCTTCACATCTTCATAGTATCCCAAATTGCTTTATAGCTAACAAATTGCTTTTAAATACCAACACATCTTGAGTACTATGCAGAGCTTTGGCTTCCTAATTTACAGAGGAATAAACATTCAGTGCAGGCACAACAAACAACCTGCTGGAGGAACTCAGTGGGTCATAGAACATAGAACACTATAGGCCCTTCAGCTAACAATGTTGTGCCGACATTTTATCCTAATCTAAGATCTATTTAACCCTTGCCTCCCACATAGCCCTCTGCATAAAAAACTTACCCCTGACATCCCCCTTATACCTTCCTCCAATCACCTTAAAATTATATCCCCTCGTGTTAGCCATTGTCGCCCTGGGAAAAAGTCTCTGACTGTCCATTCGATCTATGCCTCTTATCTTGTACACCTCTATCAAGTCACCTCTCATCCTCCTTCTCTCCAAAGAGAAAAGCCCTAGCTCACTCAACCTATCCTCATAAGACATGCTCTCCAATCCAGGCAGCATCCTGGTAAATCTCCTCTGCACCCTCTCTAAAGCTTCCACATCCTTCCCATAATGAGACAACCAGAACTGAACACAATACTCCAAGTGTGGTCTAACAAAATTTCTATAGAGCTGCCACATTACCTTGTGGCTCTTGAACTCAATACCCCAAATAATGAAGGCCAACACACCATACGCCTTCCGAACAACCCTATCGACCTGTGCGGCAACTTTGAGGGATCTGTGGACGTGGACCCCAAGATCTCTCTGTTCCTCCACACTGCTAAGACTCCTGCCATTAACCTTGTATTCTGCCTTCAAATTTGATCTTCCGAAGTGTATCACTTCACACTTTTCCGGGTTGAACTCTATCTGCCAGTTCTCAGCCCAGCTCTGCATCCTATCAATATCCTGTTGTAACCTACAGCAACCTTCTACACTATGCACAACACCACCAACCTTTGTATCATCAGCAAACTTACTAACCCACCCTTCCAAATCGTCATCCAAGTCATTTGTAAAAATCACAAAGAGTAAGGGTCCCAAAACAGATCCCTGCGGAACACCACTGGTCACCGACCTCCAGGCAGAATATGCTCCATCTACCACCACTCTCTGTCTTCTACGGGCTGCAATTCTGAATTCACACAGCAAAGTTTCTCTGGATTCCATGCCTCCTGACTTTCTGAATAAGCCTTCCATGAGGAACTTTATCAAACACCTTACTAAAATCCATGTACACCACATCCAGTGCTCTACCTTCATCAATGTGCTTTGTCACATCCTCAAAGAATTCAGTCAGGCTTGTGAGGCATGACCTGCCCCTCACAAAGCCACGCTGACTGTCCCTAATCAGCCTATGCTTCTTTAAATGCCCATAAATCCTGTCTCTAAGAACCTTCTCCAGTAATTCTCCCACCACTGAAGTAAGATGCACTGTTTTGTAATTCCCAGGGTTATCCTTTCTCCATTTCTTAAACAAAGGAACAACATTTGCCACCCTCCAATCATCTGGCACTACTCCTGTGGCCAGTGAGGATGCAAAGATCATCGCCGAAGGTGCAGCAATCTCTTCCCTCGCTTCCCATAATCACCTTGGATATATCCCATCCGGCCCTGGTGACTTATCTATCCTAATCTTTTTCAAAAGTTCCAGCACATCCTCTTTCCTCATGTCGACATGCCCAAACATATCAGCCTATCGTACACCATCCTCACAAACGTCAAGATCTCTCTCACTGGTGAACAACGAAGCAAAGTATTCATTAAGGACCTCCCCTACCTCTTTCAACTCTAGGCACATGTTTCCTCTTTTATCCCTGATCAGTCCTACCATCATTCTAGTCATCTTCCTATTCTTCACATACATGTAGAACACCTTGGGGTTTTCCTTAATCCTACTCACCAAGGCCTTCTCATGCCCCCTGCTAGCTCTCCTAAGTCCATTCTTAAACTCCCTCCTAGCTACCTTGTAACTCTCCAGAGCCCTGTCTGATTCATGCTTTTTAAATCCTAGGTAAGCTTCTTTCTTCCTCTTGACAAGATATTCTACATCTCTTGTCAATCACGGTTCCTTCACTCTACCATACTTACCCTGCCTCAATGGGACAGACCTATCAAGAACCCCATGCAAGTACTCCCTAAACAACCTCCACATTTCCGCTGTGTACTTCCCCAAGAACATCTGTTTCCAATTTACGCTCCCAAGTTCCTGCCGAATACATCATAATTCCCCCTCCCCCAATTAAATACTTTCCCACATCATCTGCTCCTATCCCTCTCCAAGGCTATTGTAAAGGTCAAGGAGTTATGGTCACTATCTCCAAAATGCTCTCCCACTGAGAGATCTGAAACCTGATCAGGCTCATTGACTAGTACCAGGTCCAGAATGGCCTCTCCTCTGGTTGGCCTGTCCACATACTGTGTCAGAAGTCCTTCCTGGACACACCCAACAAACTCCGTCCCATCTATCCCCTTTACACTAAGGAGGTGCCAATCAATGTTAGGGAAGTTGAAATCACCAATGACAACAACCCTGTTATTTTTGCACCTCTCCAAAATCTGCCTCCCGATCTGCTCCTCAGTGCCTCTGCTGCTATTGGAGGATCTGTAGAATACTCCCAATAGAGTGATCGCTCCCTTCCTGTTTCTGACTTCCACCTACACTGACTCAGCAGACAATCCCTCCAGGACGTCCTCCCTTCCTACAGCTGTGACACTGTCCCTGATCAGCAAAGCCGCTCCCCCACCTCTTTTACTTCTGCTCTTGTCCCTTTTGAAACATCTAAACCCCAGAATATCCAGCAGCCATTCCTGCCCTTGCGACAGCCAAGTCTCTGTAATGGCCACCACGTCATAGTTCCATGTACTTACCCATGCTCTAAGTTCATCACCCTTGTTCCTGATACTTCTCGCATTAAAGTTGACACACTTCAGCCCATCCAACTGACTGCAATTTTGCCCTTTCAACTGCCTATCCTTCCTCACAGTCTTTCTACACTCTGCATCTACTTGTACACTAAATTCACCAACCTCTATCCTATCACTTTGGTTCCCATCCCCCCCGCCAAACTAGTTTAAACCCTCCCTAACACCTCTAGCAAACCTGCCCGCAAGAATATTGGTCACCCTCCAGTTCAGGTGTAACCCGTCCATTTTGTACAAGTCGTACCTTCCCCAGAAGAGATCCGAATGATTCACAAATCTGAAACCCTGACTCCTGCACCAACCCCTCAGCCACGCATTCATCTGCCAAATCAACCTATTCTTACCCTCACTGGTGTGTGGCACAGGCAGCAATCCAGAGATTGCTACCCTTGAGGTCCTGCTTTTCAGCTTCCTCCCTAGCTCCCTATGTTCCCTCTTCAGGACCTCATCTCTTTTCCTACCCCTGTGTCATTGGTACCAATAGGTACCACGACCTCTGGCTGTTCACTCTCCCCGTTCAGTATGCTGTGGACCCGATCCTGTGGGAGGAATGGAATTGTCAACAATTTGAGGCAAAACCCTGCATCAGGGTTTGAGTCCTGATGCAGGGTTTTGACCTAAAATGTTGACAATTCCTTTCCTCCCACAGATGCTGCTCAACCTACTGAGTTCCTGCAGCAGATTGTTTGTTGCTCCAGGTTCCAGCATCTGCAGTCTCTTGTGTCTCCATTCACTGGAGGCAGTTCAGAGAAGATTCACTGGATTAATTCCTAGGATGAAGACATTTTCTTATGAAGAAAGTTTGAGCAGATTGGACCTAAGCTCGTTAAATTTTAGAAGAATGAGTTAAGATTTCTTGATTAGTCGCATGAATATCAAAGCACACAGTGAAATGCATCTTTTGCGCAGAGTGTTCTGGGGGCAGCCCGCAAGTGTCGCCACACTTCTGGCGCCAACATAGCATGCCCACAACTTCCTAACCCCTGTGTCTTTGGAATATGGGAGGAAACCAGAGCACCTGGAGATCGTATTGAAAAATGTAAGGTTCTGAGAGGGGTTCTCAGGTTAGATGCTGAAAGGATCTTTCCCCTTGTTGGGGCATCCATTTCCAGTTTGAGAAAAGGCTTGCCCATTCAAGACAAAGATGAGAAATAATTTCTCCTCGGATAACATGAAGTTTCCTTCTCTACAGATGCTGCCTGATTAGCTGATTATTCCCAGCACTTTCTCCGATGTATCCCTTTTGTTTGGAGCAGTTAATCAACACAGCAGTAATTGCTTATTGAGAAGCTATGATGTGCACCATTGTCTTGTAGGGTTGAATACCATCTTCTAATATCTAATCTGAGTTGAAGCTCATTAGTTTGTTCATTTGAGTTCAGAGTTTATATTCATCTGGTACATGTGGATTTAACTTGAATGACAGATTCATATTTCACCAAATAATAATTGTGCAAAGTAACAAAAATAGGATTATTAAACTGTGACTTTAGCGTTCATCCCTAATAATTAGGTGTCACTCCTTTACAGTACCAAGTGACAGTATAAATTTAGCTTTTCTTGCCTTGAAGAAAGTGACTAGCTTTATTGTTAAAACAGTGTTCCGAAATAGACTGGCATGTGGAAAAGATATTACAAATGAACCAACAGATTAACATTCTTCCTCCTCACCATGTGCTATTTTGTTTTGTTTCTCAGCTGAGGTACACCATAAATATCTGGCTTCAAAATGCAAGCTGCATTAAAATACAACAACTTGCATTTACATTGTACTTATAAAGGCACTTTGCAGGTGCATTATTCAGAACAAAGAGTCTAGGCAGCTGCAGCAACCGTTACCAGTGACAAACAGTGAACATTAGGAATGCACAAGAAGTCAAAAGGGTGCAGAGACTTTGTAGTTTGAGGGTAAAGAGACGGAGAGGTGAGACCACGAAGGATTTGAAAAGGGTAGGAATGTTGAAAGGCAGGCACGGTAGTGTAGCAGTTAGCATAACACTAATCTGGTTATATGGCTCAAAAGCATTGACTGGATGTAAAAATTCATTAGCTTATCACATTATCATCAGCAGCAGCATTAAAATTCTGGTGACTCCAGGTGCGATAGTGTCGCGGTTAGAGTAACACTATTCCAGTGCCAGCGAGTCGGGTTCAATTCCCGCCGCTGTAAGGAGTTTGTACGTTCTCCCCATGACTGCGTGGGTTTCCTCCGGGTGCTCCGGTTTCCTCCCACATTCCAAAGACGTACAGGTTAGGAAGTTGTGGGCATGCTATATTGGCGCCGGAAGCGTGGCGACACTTGCGGGCTGCCCCCAGAACACTCTATGCAAAAGATGCATTTCACTGTGTGTTTTGATGTACATGTGACTAATAAGGAAATCTTATATAATAAAAAAAATTTGAGGCATTTTCCTGGGACTATCGAGTGATTTTCGATTGGGACTTGGTGTGAATCAGGATACAGGCTATATACAGGCTATAAGGTTTTGTATGCAGTTAATGGCAAATGATTGATTGCAAATAGTTGGACTGAAAATTCTTCAGGAAGCACATTTTCAAGCTCTAGGCATTAGTAATTTTATTTGAAAACCATTTGATTGACACCACTTTACATGCACAGCTTGCTTTGCGAAATTAGAGCACACTCTTCTGAGCGTATGGTGCACTGATAGCAAACTAAGTACGCAGCCATGATGTCATTCAGCAGGCAATGTCCAACTGACATTGCTGTAGGTAAATTCTAGCATGAATGCACTCTTCACCGGACCATCCAGGGTTAGTTAAAGAGTTTGTCTTATTTGGACCAGAGTTTGGGGATTCAGACAGCAAACACCGCACCTGCAGCATTCAAGCATGGTTTATATGTCCCCGGTAAGTCCTCCTTTTTCAATAAGCAGGGTGGGGGCCTGAGGTAGGCTGCTCTGACAATTATGAACCCTGCCTCAGATTGGTACGGTAGTGTAGCGGTTAGTTTAAAGCTTTACAGCGCCAGCGACCCAGGTTCAATTCCAGCCACTGTCTGTAAGGAGTTTGTATGTTCTCCCCGTGTCTGCGTGGGTTTCCTCTGGGTGCTCCGGTTTCCTCCCACATTTCAAAGATGTACGGGTTAGGAAGTTGTGGGCACGCTATGTTGGCGCTGGAAGCGTGGTGACACTTGCGGGCTGCCCCCAGAACACTCTATGCAAAAGATGCATTTCACTGTGTGTTTCGATGTACATGTGACTAATAAAGATATCTTAAATTGGTTTATTATTGTCACATGTACTGAGGTACAGTGAAAAACTGTTTTGCATGCCAGCTATACAGATCATTTCATCACATCAGTGCATTGAGGTAGTACAAGGGAAAACAATAACAGAATGCAGAATAAAGTGTTACAGTTACAGAGAAAGCGCAGTGCAGGCAGACAATAAGGTGCAAGGCCATGACTCGGTAGACTGTGAGGTCAAGAGTCCATCTTAGCATACTGGGGAACCATTCAATAGTCATAACATTGGGATAAGAGCTGTCCTTGAGCCTGGTGGTATGTGCTTTCAGACTTTTGTATCTTCTGCCTGATGGGAGGGGGAAGGAAATAGACTGTCTAGAGTGGATGGGGTCTTTGCCAATGAGAGATACCCTCCTCTAACAGCATAATGTGATGCCCACCCTCTTCACATCCACCACTTGTGGCAAATCTGCCATAATGCAGCCTAATTTCCAATGGGAATTTCTGCTTTAAGGGCTCCCATCATGGTAGGAGGCTCTGCAGTAAAACTTGCACTTTTCACATCATGTATATTGGAGTAATATTCTCCCTCAGAGTCTGCTAGTGCTAGAGTCTGCTAGCTTTGCATGACTTTAACATACAGAGCAATATCTAGGCTGGTAAGCCTTATTTGCTATCTTCAGAAAGAAATTTCAGCTTATAATAAAAATGCTTGAAAGTAACAGTTAGATTGAGGTGCCTTCTGTTGAAATAATCTTCAAGATGTGTCTTCTCAAATCTTTACCTGAGAGATGCTATCAATAGTGCACAAAGCAAGAGCACCACTAATCTATCTGAGTTTCCAGTTCAATCTAAAAGCAGTAAAAGGTGAATTCTCTGTGAAGATTGCCCTTCAGAAGCCCATCAATCTCAGAGCAACAAGCCATCTGAAGCTGCAGATGGAATTGAAATGGCCAGTAGAATAAATTCATTAACATTAAAGGAAACTCAGGCCCAATTAATTTATGCGTGAATAAAGCGTCATTTATACTCAATACCCCTCACTCCAAAACTATACTTACTGGAAGTTCCACTAAGTGTTGAAGTGAATTGACATTGGCTTGAATTTTCAAGAATTTCAAGTTTTCCTTCAATCCATATACTGAGAACGCGAATGCATATGAAGTGTGAAACAGGGTTAAAAAGATGTTTAAATGACATTAAGCATGGGTCTTAAAAAGCGTCCAGAATGAAGATAGGATTTATGAAAGGGCAGGGAGAGAAAGTGAAGCAGGGTCACATGTTGAAGTGCACACATGTTTGTCCTTAATATGATAGGGCAGACATGTGAACATCTGCATCTATCTTTTGACTGTTTATGGGGGATGTGCGTAAACATTCCCCACCCTAACACTTGTGGATGGCAGCGGAGAAAAATGCAAAGAAAAATATGTCAATCCTTGTTCAATACTCCAAGGTTTTCTCCCGAGATGGTGCAGAGTACTTAACCCTTCGAAAGACTGGGTGCTTACAGAATGGAAAGAGATATAAGTATTCAAATGCCGACAAAATTAAGAATCTTGCTGGGATTTCAATAGGAGTGACTCTAGAGGCACACTGAAGGTCAGAGGAAATTTTCAGATCAGATCAGATGAATGAAGGTCTATAGGTGGAAATCTGCAAGAATGAGCTGATAGCTGTTGCATGGACTTTGGAGACACATGAATAAAGGATGTCATGGAAGAACTGAGACTAACAAGAACTGATGCATACATGGCTTCACATAATCAGCGTTTCTGACCGCCTTTCAATGGTGGATCTTCTGACATCAGCCTTCATTGCTGGAGGCATTTTTCACTTCAATATTCCTTGAAATGGCAGGCAATTTCATTTGAATTCCCAAGATTTGTGTGCACACCAGACACGTACACACATCACCAGGCTTCATGAAAGTACGGAGTTCTGTGAATTTGGGCATGTGGATTCATCCAAATGTCCTCACTACGCATAATAGGGGAAGTTAATTGACGGGAACACAGCATACGTGGGATTCTACACTGAGTATAAACTCACCAATGCTGCTGAATGTATTACACGAAACTTTAATCAATAGACTTCCTGCTTTGAAACTCCTAAAGCAGTCACACTCTCTATCAATCACTCCCAATTTTTTTTTACGAAAAAAAGTATTAATAAACAAAAGCATTCAATGAAAATGACAAAAAAAATTGCCATACTGATTTTCCTCACAGTTTGCTTGTAGATGTATCCAGGAGATTAATCGTCAATTCCTCAAGACTCCAGGGCAATCCTGGAGCATTGCCAACTCCAACAGACATGGAGGGGATTTATATCAAGCTGGAAAACAAGCCTTTAACTGGGAGACAGCCCATTAACAGAATGTATTGCAAGTACTTACTGTTGTGCTGATGAAACGAGGCATGCATCTGTAATTGATTAAGGGCAGGTGCCGGTGTAAGGGTTAAATCAGCAGCCCACTTCTTTTCTTCAAAGTTTCTTTCTGATAAAATATTTCTGTGTGGAAGTTTTAATTGGCATTTCACATCTGTGCCAACTATGACTGTTTAATGCCAACAGTCGGCACTGCTTTAGCCCACAACAGGAGCAGCCCTTTCAAATCAGTCTCCAACTAGTCAGCCGCCCCAGGATGTCCTGAAACATTATTCCACTCATATGCAGATCAGCACAAATTGGTGCCAATTAAGCAAGAGAGAGAGTGCTTATTAATGAGATACCAGGCAGCTTTTTGGTCTTTGGGAGGTTGAAGAGCATGTGGGTCTCTCGCAGGTCCAAAGCAGTTGGTAACAGACAAACTATAAGATTCATATCTTTGGTGAAAATATTGTGTGTTCCCTGAACAGGGTAAATATTTTACATTGCATTGCAGGAAAAATCAAAACCAAGCATTCCAACAAGTTTTAATCCTCATTCATATCAACATAATTCATACCAATGAGAATATTATATAAGCATTGGCATGACTACAAATATTGGTCCCCATTATTAGATTAGCAGACTTTTGACTCTCTGTCGGTCTGTGGCCATGCTTTATCCATTGAGAACAAAGGTGGTCTTGGAGAAAAGTCACTGGAATGAGCAGCCTACCTCTGCTGAGGTTTGTGAAGGATATCCGTTGGACACATGCACACCCTCGGCATTCCACAGGAGAAACTGTGTCTGCTGTTTTTGCTATTCTTACTGTGGTTCTTTGGAATAAGGTTGCGCACCAGGCATCCATTACAGAGTATCTGAAGCATTGGAGGCATGCGTAAGCAAAGGAAAATAATACTTTTCTTCTATGGGGCATGTGTGAAGTAGGTTGTGACTTCACATGAAGTCACAGTAGCTTAAGGCTTTATGCAATCTACTCACACTGCTTTCAGTCATATACTCTGACTGCAGGATCCATGCAAGGGAAGATAAAAAGAATTCTGAACTTATCTCTCTCAAACAAGAAGTGCAGTAAGATTTTTGCTATCAGTCATTCCATTTGAGGTCTTCATCAGTGATAAATGTGATGGTACTGTAAGTTCATTGTCTGATCATTCTACAACTGACTGCTCCTTGTAGATGGAACGGTATTGTTTTCCTTATACTATATGGATAGTGGCATCTAATTCAGAACGTTAACCAATGTGGTGCAAAAGGAAACCAATTCTCATCCCCAGGAAATAAATACCACACCAGTGTCCACTTCCCTGCACCCACACTCCAAAAAACATGGATTACATTGTATATATTTTAAAAAATGACGATCTACATCTTTTCACATGCGGTTGTTGGGCTTTTACTTTCGCGGAAAGGCAAATCAAAATTGTGGAGGAGTGATCCTAAAGCAGGAATTCAAAAGGCTGAAATTCAATGCAATGTTCAGTCAGGTGATACTGATAGGTTAGAAGCCTTTATTTGGGGCTGCTTTCGATAGTTTGTTGTAATATGGGTTTTTGGTGTGGTTGATACTATTCCTCGGCTTCAGCAAGGTTTGTGCTTTGGCATTTGTGATCGGACAGAAAGGAAATCAACTACTTCAGTCAGCATGGGTCAAGGTTTTGGATAGTGAGGGTATTGTTGGCATGAACGGTAGTGTAGCGGTTAGCGCGACGCTATTACAGCGCCAGCGATCGGGGTTCAATTCCCGTTGCTGTCTGTAAGGAGTTTGTACGTTCTCCCGTGTCTGCGTGGGTTTCCTCCGGGTGCTCCGGTTTCCTCCCACATTCTAAAGACGTACGGGTAGGTTAATATGGGGGTTTAAAATCGGCGGCGCGAACTCGTTGGGCCGAAAGGGCCTGTTACCACGCTGAAAATAAAAAATTAAAAGCATTTTTGTCAAAATCTGGTTTATCATCAAAGAATAAATGGGGACATTAGATTGATGACAGCAATCAGAATAATAACAGTAAAAAGAACAAACCATCTGAAGATTGTAAAACGTTATTAGGCTCGTCAATATAGGAATTATAATTCTCACATGAATTGCTCACACCTCACTCCTTAACATCACCGCTCACAACACTGACAGGATCATACAACTTAGGAGCAAGAATTAGCCACTCAACCCCTCAAGTCTGCTCCATACCATTTAATACTCATCTGGTCTGATTGTAACCTCAACTTTCCATTCCCTGATAACCTTCCCCTTGCTTATCAAGTATCTATTCACTTCTAGCTTAGAAATACTCAAATAATTTGCTTCAACCATCCTCTGAGGAAAAGATTCCTAAGACTCATGATCCAACTGATAAAAATAAACACGGCATCTCCATCTCATGTGGGCAAGTCGTAAAGTGTGACTCATTTCATCACAATTACACCACATTTCATTCCACCTGCTTCTCTCCCTGCACTAGTCCCAGTCACAGTGGCAGTCTCACCTCTGAGTGGATTCTGGGTTTTAGTCCCACTCCATGGAATTGAGAACAAAATCTAGGTCAGCACTTCAGTGCTGTCCTGATAAAAGTTGTCTCTCTCAGAAGAAGCATTAATGCAAGACTTCTGCCCTCTTTGATGGATGCAAGTCTCATGGCATGATTTCAAAGAAGAGCAGGGGATTTATTCTGGTGCTGTTGCCACAGTTTATCTTGCAACAAGCATCATTAATGCATAATTATCATTTCCCCAGATCACATGCCCTATATAAAACATTGGAACAATTCGAGCATCATAGACACATGCTGAAATCATAAGACTCACTAACACATTGCCAGGAACTCTATCCTGCAAAACAGATAGCAATTGGAGGATATTCTACCAACTGGCACCATCTCCGCACTATGGAGGAGGGCATGCTGACCATTCCTATCAAAGGGTGGGGTGGTGGCAAGGGGGAAGGGAAAGGCTGTTTCAGTTCATGCATCAATGACTGGCAACAGTGGTGAAGACCAACAAGCTACCTTCACACCTTATCTTCATTTTCCCTTCTTACTTCTCTCTCTGCCTACACACTCTGCATGACAAACTTCTCTCTCTCTTTCTCTCTGGAATAGAATTTATTTCCTAATGAAGTTCTGGTTCCAATTCTCTACTTCTGATTTATTGCACTTTTTTGGATTCACATCTAAGATTGTTATGTTCCGCGTTGCGTGTTATGCTTCATTCCCGTCACCCGTGTACTCTTGAAGTCTTCAGCTGTGGCTCAGTGTTTCTAAGTATTGATCACTGCTCAACAGTTCTGTGTGTATTTTCCAGCCCTTCCTGTGCTTACTACTCTCTGGGGGGTCCATGACTCAGCATGGAAACAGGCCCTTAAGCCCGACTCATCCATGGCAACCAGCTATGCCAGTCCTATTTGCCTGTGTTTGGCCCATATCCCTCCAAACCTTTTCCATCCGTGTACCTGTCCAAGTGTTTTTTCAATGTTGTTATTGTACCTGCCTCAACCACTTCCTCTGGCACCTCATTCCATATACACCCTCTGCATGAAGTTGTTGCCCCTAAAACCTATGCCCTACTTTTTGATTCCTTTTCCAAGGGAAAAAGACAGCATGAATTCACCCATCAAGATTTTATATACCTCTGTAGTGTCACCCCTCAGTCTCCTATGCTCCAATGAATAAAGTCTGAGCCTGTCTAACCTCTCCCTATAATTCGGGCCCTCAAGTCCTGGCAACATCCTTGTAAATCTTCTTTGCAGTCATTCCAACTTAATGACGTCTTTCCTTTAACAGGGTAACCAAAACTGTACACAGTACTCCATGTGCAGCCTCACTGACATCTTGTACAACTGCAGCATTACATCCCAACTCCTACACCCAACGCCCTGACTGTTGAAGGCCAGCACCTTCACCAACCTGTGATGCTACTTTGAGTGCGTCTGGAAAATACATGGCAGTTGCAGCAAGTTGGAGTGCAGATCCAATAACAAGGAAAAAGGTTGTGCTTGCAAAATTGATTATAAATAAAAGGTTGGTTTTGCAACCGATAGATTGGAAGGCAGAAAAAAAATGTCAGACCAGTTGCACACCAGGTATACTTGAAATTTCGGAAACAAAGCAAGGTGCCTGTCGATATTGAAAGAATGGATGAAGTAGGGGGCGAGGACAAAAATGGTCTGAAAGGAGATGCATGTAGGTAAAAGAAGACAATTCTTTTGTGGAAGTAGAGAGGAGAATGAGAGGCCAGAGAGAAGATCAGCTATTGGGATGGAAGAAGATCATGGGGAAGGGAGTGTTACGAGATGATTGGTGGGAGAGTGATCATGATAGAGGGGGAAGTGTGAAGACTGAGGGTGGTGTCGGAAAGGACTGTGGGTGGGGAGTGGAGAGGACCAGTGTGGCTGGAGAAGACCCAATAGTGTGTGTGTGGTGGGGGCAGGGGGGAGAGAGAGAAGACTGTTAGTGGGTGGTAGGGATGAATGGATGCAGGTAGAAAACGGGGGAGGGGGTGCTGGAGTAATTTGGGGAGAGGTTGAGAAGTAAATCAATGCTTCAAAAGGAAGGTTGAGGTTACAAGGGGGATATCATGGGACAGATAATTGGTTTATTATTGTCACATGTACCAACTTTATTTTACATGCCATCTATATAGATCATTTCAATACATAAGTACATCGAGGTAGTACAAAGGGAAAAGCATTAATGGAATACAGAATATAGTGGTACAGTTAGAGAAAGTGCAGTAAAGTAGACAAGGGCCATGATGAGGTAGATTGTGAGGTCAAGAGTTCATCTTTATCATAGTGAAACAAAGGATTGCACATGCTGGAATCTAGATGAAAAACACTATGATGCTGGAGGAACTCAGCAGGCCAGGCAGCATCCGTGCAGAAAAGCAGATGGTCAACGTTTCAGGTCAGGACCCTTCTTCAGAATTCTCCCACTTTAAATAATTCCCCACACTCCTTCCCCACAACCATACTTTTTTTCTTCCCTTTCTTCACCTCTCTTTTTTCTACCCCCTTTTTTTTCTCTCCTTACTTCTGACCCATCTCCCGGTGGATCCGTGCTCCCCCCCCCCCCCCCCACCTCTGGCTATGGGGCAACGACTGAGGTTTTTGACGAAAGAAACAGGAATGTGCTTTGGGGATTAAACCCAGCTGGAAGAATCTTCACTGTCGGACTTTCGAGCAGTGTTCCAGTTAGTGACGGGCTCTTCAAGTGATACCCGCCAGTTGAGACTGATGCCATTTGTGAAGCACACATTGAGAGCAAAACCAACAGTCAGGCAAGTGGCATCAACTGCAGGGGGTGAGTGAGATTCACTGCACTGTTCTGTGGGCTCTGTGCATAGACACGTCATACATCTGTACAATCACAGTTCAATGTCCAGAAGTGCACAAAGTCCCTCATCACATTAGGTTTTATATAAAATTCTATCACACAGTACTGAGGTCCCCAAGATGGGAGTGCACAACCCCCTCGTGGTTGTTGTGGGGGGGGGGGGGGGGTTGGTGGAGGGAACTGAGGTGGCAAAAATTACAAAGTGGTTGTGGGATTTTAATGAAATTAATTTGCACATTTGCAAATATAATTAACAACTTACTCAACACACTTGCTGCTCCAGTCACAGGGCTACCAAATCCCCTATCCCTGAGACAGCCCGACCCTTAAAATGAATGGCCTGTGACATCATCAGGCGTCTATTGGAGGAGGAGGAGGGAACACCAGTATTTTGTTGATTGCGCACCAGTAGATCCCTTCGTTTGGTGAGTATGTTTGAAGGGGGCCAGATTAAGAACAATCATCCCCCACCATGTTTAAAATTCTAAGAGGGTGTGACAGGATAGGTGTTGCCACTGGTGGGGAAGTCTCAATCAAGGAGACATAGTTACAAAAGAAGGGGGAGGTTACTTAAATATGAGGTGCTCAGGGATATCTTGTCACAGAGAAGAATTCTGTAACCTGGAGGGCTATAGAGGCTAGATCATTGGAGGTATTTAAAGAGAAAGCAGATAAATTGTTGAAAGATCAGGAATTATGGGGAACTAGCACAAAAGAGGCCTGGGCCAGATCAGCCATGATCATATTGAATGATGGGTCAGACTTGAGGGGCCAAGTGGCCTCCTCCTGCTCCTATTTTCTTGTGTTTTTGTGTGTTCTTGTGTCACAGCCGGATTGAAAAAGTGCTGGCTGAACAACATTAAATCCAGATGTTAATGCATTGCATGAGTTTATAATTATCGATTAATCTTCATTCACTCTGGTGCGATCAGTCACTTTACCGACAATGTTGTCAGTGTAAAAAGGAATCATTATGCAGTTCATATGCATAACACAAATGAAAATATGAGATGGACAGGTGAGAAAATCTGAAATAAGGTTCCTTATTAAATATTCATTGAGATTATCCACCTTGAATTACACTTTCATGTAACAACTGAACTGAGTATTTATTCAACTGTTGAATCAATGCTGGAAACAGGAATCAATTTATTTCAAATCAATGATCTTATGGCGATACACTCGAGAGTGTCTGGTCATAAATAACACGTTAAAATGGGAGGCTAAATCTGAAATGCTATGTGGTACATTTCATAAGTTCTCCATTAGCACTCTGGATCTCAGGTATCCTGCTAAGTATGCACAGGACAGATTCTGGTGATTTATACAATAGTATATGACCCCAATAAATCATGGAATAGTTTGGCGCAGAAGGGGGTTGTTGAGCCCATCATACTTGTCCTGCTTCTTTGAAAGAGCTATCCAATTAGTTGCACTCCTCTGCTTTTTCCCCACAGCTCTGTAATTTTTTTTTTCTTTTCAAGCATACATCTAATTCCCTTTCGTAAATCAGTATTTAATCTGCTTCTACTACTCTTCAAGGCTGTGCTTCCCAGGTAACACCTTGCTGTATAGATAAGAAAAAAATCTCCTCTCCCTTTTGGTTTTTCTTGCCAATTATCTTAAATGTCTGCCTCTGGTTACTGAGCCTCCTACCCGTTTCTCCATGGTTACTCTATCAAAGCCTCCATCATCTTGAACACCTTTATTTGCAGCTCCCCTTACATCAAATCTCAGTTAATAATTTCCTCACAGAACAAGTCCCACAACCCTGGTCTAATCTTAGCAACTTATCACTTGAAGGCAAAGTTCACATTGATTATCCATAGGCTTCACATTTGGCTACTCCAAAATATGACCACAATTATCAGTTTATTTTTAATTTAAAATCATTTACTGACAGCAATATATGATGTCCTCATAGCTATAGATAATTAGGGATGGGCAATAAATGCTGACTTTCCTCATCCTGAAAAAAATTAAGAAATAACAAATAATTTGATTAAAACAGTAATAATGTGGGTGTGTCAATGTAGATGTCTCAAAAGCAAAGGAACCAAATTTCAGAAGCAGAGTTCAATATGGCTGCATATTACAGGTTTAATACATGTAGCAGAAGATAATTTTCTCCTCCAATGTTTCAAAATTCCACAAAATAAATATTGGATACCTGCTTAATCACTCACACTAGTTCAGAGGTCAAACTATAGGTTATGTACCCATGTAGTCTGACCCATAGAACCAGGCTATTCAGTTCTATTTGTTTTTTTTTGTTACATGCAAGTCACCTAGTCTAAAATCTATCTACATCATTTGATAACAGTGTGAACTACTATTGGGAGATTTTGCTATGTCACACATGGTTGGGATGCCCTCTTGAGTTTCATGGATCTAGATGCACGGAATAGTCTGTTGGCTCATTCGGGGATGAGTTGGAAATCATTTGGCCAAACTAGTAGTATTCACACTTTGTATCCAGAAAACGAAGCCTGGACAATCGTTTTAGAAGCTTAAATTTGAACCTCACAACAGCCATGGAGGAACTTAAATGAATCGGTGGACTGGACTATATTCAGGGATTCATCTTGGGATCTGAATGAATATGCCACAGCTGTAACTGACTTCATCAAGACCTGTGTGGACGAATGTGTGCCTTTGAGAACATACCGAGTTTTCCCAAACCAGAAGTCCTGATGAACCAAGAGATTCGCAGTCTGCTGAGGGCGAGATCTGTGGCATTCAAGACCGTGATACAAAATCCTACAAGAAGTCCAGGTACAAGCTACGGAAGGCCATCGCAAGAACAAAAAAGCAACTCTGAGTGAAGTTAGAGACACAATCAAATGCCCGAAACTGTGGCAGGGTTTGCATGCCATTATTTTCTATAAGGCGAAACCTAACAGCATAAATGGCAGTGATGCTTCACTCCCTGACAAGCTTGACGCCTTTTATGCACGCTTTGAAAGGGAGAATAACAGTACACCTGTGTGAATCCCCACAGCGTCCGATGACCCTGTGATCTGTCTCAGAGGCCGATGCCCGAACATCCTTCAAGAAAGAGAATCCTCACAAGGCGTCAGGCCCTATCGGTATACCTGGCCGGGTACTAAAAACCTGTGCCGACCAGCTGGCTGAAGTGTTCAAGAACATCTTCATCCTCTCACTGCTGCTGTCTGAGGTTTCCACCTGCTTCAAAAGGGCAGCAATCACTCCAGTGCCCAAGAAGAGCAGAGTGAGCTGCCTCAGTGACTGTCTGCTCACATCTACTGTGATGAAGTGTTTTGAGAGGTTGGTTATGGCTAGAATTAACTCTTGCCCGAGCAAGGACTTGACCAGCTACAATTCTCCCACAGCCACAACAGGTTTACAGCAGACGCAATCACACTGGCTCTCTACTCTGCTTTGGAGCACCAAGACAACCGCAAGACATACCTCAGGTTACTGTTTATTGGTTACAGCTCGATGTTCAATGCCATTATTCCCTCAGTAACTAATAACCAAGTTTCAAATCCTCCATTCTGTACCTCCCTCTGCAACTGGATCCTCGACTTCCTTATAGGGAGACCACAGTCAGTGCAGATTGGTAGTAACATCTCCTCCTCACTGACTATCAACACAGGCGCACCTCAAGGATGCATGCTTAGCCCACTGCTCTACTCTCTCATGAGTGTGTGGCTGAGCACACCTCAAACACCATCTATAAGTTTGCCGATGACACCATCATTGTTGGTAGAATCTCAGATGGCAATGAGGAGGCTACAGGAGTGAGGTAGATCGGCTGGTTGAGTGGTGTTGCAACAAACACCTCACACTCAATGCCAGCAAGACCAAGGAACTGATTGTGGACTTCAGGAAGGGGAAGCTGGGAGAACACACAACGGTCCTCATTGAGGAACCAGTGCTGGAAAGAGTGAGCAGCCACAATTCCTGGGCATCAAAATCTCAGAGAACCTATTCAAGGCCCAATACATTGATGCAATCATGAAGAAGGCATGCCAGTGGCTCTACTTTGTTAGGAGTTTGAGGAGATTTGGTATGTCACCAAAGACTCTTGAAAATTTCTATAGATGCACAGTGGAGAGCATTCTGACTGGTTGCATCACCGCCTGGTATGGAGCCTCCAATGCACAAGATTGTAAGAGGTGTCAGGGGGTTGTAGACTCAGCCAGCTTCATCACAGGCACAACCCTCCCCACCATTGAAGACATCTTCAAGAGGTGGTGCCTTAAGAAGGCAGCATCCATCATTAAGGATCCTCACCATCCAGGACATGCCCTCTTCTCATCCTGAGGAAGGGTCCTAATCCAAAATGCTAACCACCTGGTTTTCTCCACAGATGCTGCCTGGCCTGCTGAGTTCCTCCAGCATCATTGTGTTTTTCATCCAGATTCCAGCATCTGCAGTCCTTTATTTCTCTTTCCCTCTTCTCATTACTACCATCAGGGGGGAGGTTCAGGAGCCTGAAGGCCCAAACTCAATGATTCAGGAACAGCTTCTTCCCCTCCACCATCAGATTTCTGAACGATCCATGAGCCCATGAACACCACCTCATTATTCCTTTCTTTCCCACAATTTATTTATTTTGTAATTTACAGATTTTTATGTCTTTGAACTGTACGACTGCCACAAAACAACAAATTTCATGTCATATGTCAGTGGTAATAAATCTGATTCTGATTCATACAAATCTGCAATAAAATTATGGTATCAGCAACCACCACACTATTGTAAAATGTGTAAACAAAACAAATAAATCAAAATATTGCATATTAAAAAGTGTTCCATGAAACATAACCAGACATATCTTAAGTAACCACAGATAAAGAAATACTTAAACCCCTTCTTAATACAGGAGATATCCATTTTAATACTATCCCTGATCTCATCCTGGGAGTTTCAACGAGGGCTGATTTAACATTTAAAAATAAAGTTATTTCTTCCCGAGTAGTTACAATGGTGCAAAATCAAAATGTCCCATAGCAAATGGCTAGTTTCAATGTCCTTAAAGTATCAACGGATGTCACAATGGATGTGAACAGGTTTTGTATTAACTGGCTGCTAACCCTATCCCATAACTCCTGAAAGATGTCCCATACCCGATAACCCCTATTATTGGTTACCGACTTCATACCAATTAAACGTGGGATGTGTTGGCACCTGCTGACAACAGGTAAGTGGTAGTCATTCCATTAGAGTCTCTCCTGTACATGTGGTTGGGCGATGGTAAATTTGTGGCAAACGAAATGCAGACTTCAGTCTTGGAGCATGAGGAGGCACATTTGCTGCCTCTGTTTCGACATGGAAAATAAAACAAGGTAAAATCTTACATTCTTGGGCCTCTCCTGGCCTTGTATCCTCCGGGGCCTTCACCAGTTCATAACAGTTTACCTTCAAGGTAAGACAATTTCTTCAACAAAGTGCATGTTCGAAGATTAATGATTTCAGCAAAAGTAACACATGACCCAAATGCAAGAAGATCTCCAAAATGCAACTATAAGAACATGGAATTCAAAGTCATAGTCTGCCATTGGATTTGCATTGATTCTTTGGACAAAGGCTGCCTTGTAATTTTAATACAAGTTCCAATTGTAATAGAGTGATTAATCAAATCATTGAATCATAAGTAGCCAAAAATAGTTGCTTTCAATCTTAGTCATCTTTAAGCAAACATGGATGGTTAATACAGAAATCAAAATCACTTTTGAAATATATAAACTAAACTATTGGATCAAGTCTTGGGAGTTCTATCTGAATGGAGTTTTAAAAAGGACTACCATAGCATCCAAAAAAAAGAATAATAAGATTAAGTCAGAATATAAAAAACCTCAGTAAATATACACCCCAGGTTGGAATCAATGTGTCATGAAGGAACAAAATTTGATAAAATACTTAAAGCCCTACAAAGATATGTTATGGGTATAATTCAGCTCAAGTATTGAGAAGCAGGATGAGCATGAATATTGTCATTATTCATTTTGTTCACCAAGAAAGAGCTAAGTTTTCCAAGCATGGCTGTAATTCTCAAAGGTAATTTAAGTTTGATTCAAGCACAGATGCTCAAATTCCCAACTGAACTGTGCCAAGTTAAACTAAATATTGCACTGCAATTATAAAACCAATTGTCTTATCCTTAACTAAAGAGAAGTACAACAATAGCCTAGATTCTGCTGCTGGAATGAAGACGGTGAAACAATGAAACATACTGCAACTCACAACTTAAGCACAAGTGCAGTTCAAACCGAAAAATCCAAAATATATTGTGAGTGATTCCCTACCTCTCCAGCAGGTGCACGAATTGCTACCTTCTCCAATGGAATTTTCAGAAATCAATTATCTCACAACAAGTAAAGGTGCCTACAAATAGCTCCTGTTGTAAGCTATCCTGAAAATGTTAATCATTGTTAAGTGAATTTTTAATCGGATGCTGGGTCATAATTATAGTTTAGCAACCTCTGTGTCCTACAGCTAATTCTGCATCCGTGCATTGTAATTTCCACAGGTAACCACTTCAAATTGTAATGGATTTTAAAATAATCAGCTTTTTTCATTTTTTTATAATAAATTAGTTCACAAGGTTTTGGCTTCTACCCTAATTTAATGTGCATATCTTCAGAATCAGAATCAGGTTTATTATCACTGATATATGTCATGAAATTTGTTTCTTTGTGACAGCAGTACCGTGCAAGACATAAAGACATAAAAATTACTCTAAGTTACAAAAATAAATAAATTGTGCAAAAGAGGATTAATGAGGTAGTGTTCATGGACCGTTCAGAAATCTGATGATGGTGGGGAAGAAGCTGTTCCTGAAACATTGGGTGTGGGTCTTCAGGCTCCTGTACCTCCTCCCTGAAGGTAGTAACATGAAGAGGCATGTCCCAGGTGGTGAGGGTCCTTAATGATGGATACTGCCTTCCTGAGGCATCGCCTCTTGAAGGTGTCCTTGATGGCAGGGAGGGTTGTGCTCATGATGGAGCTGGCTGAGTCTACAACCCTCTGCTGCCTCTTTCGATACTGTGCATTGGAGCCACCATACCAGGCAGTGACGCAACCAGCCAGAATGCTCTCCACCGTATATCTGTAAAAATTTGCAAGAGTCTTTGGTGACATAGCAAATCTCCTCAAGCTCCTAATGGAGTACTGATGTGCCTTCTTCGAGATTTCAATTAGTACTCTGTGAAACGTATAAATTTTTTGTGAGAATTGTATTTTTTCCTTCTTGTTTTGCTGCTGTAAGTACGTGAGAATTCTACAACGTGATTGACATCTCAGACAGTTTTTCTTTTTTTGTTCACAAGATGCATTTGTCATCTATCCCTAATTGACCCAGAACTGAGAAGAGTCAAGAGTCAGTTGCATTGTTGGGCTGAAGTCACATATTGGTCAAACTGGGTTAAGAATGGCAGATTTCCCACCCCAAAATACATAAGTGAAGCACTTATGCAGTCCTGATGCAGGGTTTCGACCCAATATGTCGACAATTCCTTTCCTCCCACAGATGCTGCTCGACCCACTGAGTTCTTCCAGCAGATTGTTTGTTATATAAGTGAAGCAGGTGGAATTGCATGACAATTCAGAAGTTTCGTGATTACTATTAATCATACTAGCTTTTAACTCCAATTTTATTTAGTCACTTGAATTTAAGTTCTGTCGCTGCTGTGATAGGATTCAAACTTTATTGTTGTATCAGTAATTTAGGTCTTTGGATGCTAATCCAGTAACTTAACCACTGTTTAATTGTACCATACTTCTACCACTGATGTCTCAGTCATTGGAGGCCAGGGATCCCTTTGAACTCACTGCTGATGAAAAGTGATTGTTGGAAAAACAGAAGTCTACACCACAGCAATTGTTAAACCCTATTGTTTCATCACTAAATGCAAAATCTGGACAAATGAAGTAGTTGATGCTGATCAAACCACACAGATACAGTCTTTGGTATTTTGAATCAAGGTTTAAATTGGGATTTACAAATTAAAATCTTTCAAAATTTCAACTCAGCGCTGCAGGCATCTGACTAAGAATTTTAGATTCTGTTTGCAAGTTGCAGTGGAACTTAATTGTTTTTTGCCAAGCAGTTGCCAACATTAAATGACATAACAAATGTAAGAATTGTTCTCACTGCTACATCTTGTGGCAGATATTTCATTTCACTTATTTTTCTTTTGTAAAAAAACTCCTACTTGCTTGCTATGAGAAACTACAACAAAAATCAAGTATCAAGGGACAGTAGTCCAGTGCTTGCATTATCAATTCTTGCCAGGCTGTCATTAATATCAAATATTTCTGAAAACATTATACGTTGTACCAAAGAGGGAGAATTTGCCATACATTGAGCGGCACAAGAATCACAGCTTACAAGTTTGATTAAATAAACATATCTTTGAAAACAAACTAATAAAAAGAACCTGCCAGTCACCCTAGAAGCAACAGTTTGTATTGATTGACTTAGAATTAGAGAGGAGAAAGCCCTTACAACAACAAATTATTTTTTTCCTCTACCAATAACATACATGTACACTGAAAAGGGAAGAAAAAACTGCCTGGAATTTCTCAAGCAGTCAATCGATTAGATACAAAGACAGGTCATTGTACAAAATCACAAATTCCTAAAGGCTTTCAACTTTCAGTATTGATTCTATTAAGAGCCACTGGAACACATAAAACAGTCGACTTTAGCACAAGATTGTCTAATTTTTGATTTGCGGCTCAAAATTGCAATTGCAATTGCAAGATCATTTATTTTCACTCATTCTTGCAATGAACATAAAACATAGAACAGTACATCACAGTATGGGCCCTTCAGCCCACGATGTTATGCCTACTTACATAAACTTTATCCACATTCCATCTATCCCTCTGTCTAGCATAGCAGTTAGCATAATGCTATTACAGCGCCAACGACCTGGGTTCAATTCCTGCTGCTGCCTGTAAGGAATGTGTACGTTCTCCCTGTGTGTCTGTGTGGGTTTCCTCTGGATGCTCCGGTTTCCTCCCACTTTCCAAAGACGTACAGGTTAGGAGCTGTGGGCATGCTATATTGGTGCTGGAAGAGTGGCAACACTTGCAGGCTGCCCCCAGCATATTCTTAGCAATGCAAAAGGACGTATTTCACTGTGTGTTTCGATGTACATGTGACTAATAAATAAATATCTTATCTTATAACCCTCTATTTTTCTTTCATCCATGTGCTCTCTCAGAGTCTCTTAAATGACCCAACAAGAACTGCATATATTCCCTTGTTCTTTCTAAACTGCCACAGTTTTGGAGGTAAAGAACATTTCCACAGTGCCATTGGGAATGAAGTTCAAGATTTTGATCCAGCAATGAGTGTTCGATTACGAGTAGATTTGAAGGGGATTTTGCTTCCATGCCTTTGCTACCATTGTTCTTCTATATGGCCAAGACCAGGGATTTTGATCATAAATTATCAATTTTATCTTTGATCCAGGAATGCCAGGATAACCAATCATCAAATAGAGAAAGTGGCAAACAACAAAGTAAACTAAGCAAAGGATTGCAGGTGGCAGACTCCACTATAATTTAAGCATTGGAATATGCAACACATTGCTCATTAATGGCTGGTGTTAAGGCCTCTTTATATCATGCTCAGAATTTTGAGGTACCTCTGGGTTCACTAATTTAGTGACTTACCACAGCAAGGGTAGCAGGGGCTTGGGAATACCACAACTAGTACATTCTGTTCCAAACTCAAGCACCAACCTGACTTCAGAATATATTGGTGTATCTTAATCAGTGCTGGCCAAAGCTCTGTAATCAACAGTATAAAGGGAGTATCTCCACTGCAATGATTTGTGACAGCTCACTACAACCCTCCCTTGGGCAATTAGGATAATAAATGCTAGCCTTGTTAGCAACCCTCATATCCAATGGAAAAAAGCAAGTACTTACCAAACTAAAACCAAAATAATTAAGTAATTTTGCAAGGAACCAAAGTAATAAACTAGCTGTAAAGTGACCGTGACCCTGGAGTACTGAACTCTCATGAGGTGAAAGGGGTTTCAAATTGCAACTCCCAATTGAAATTTGACCTCACTTAACTGAGACAATTAGGGTTTCAGCCAAGCTATGAGGGTCTGTCACAGGAAGCATCTTCCAAGTGATTCATCTGACTGGCTGCAGATGATCTCATCTCCCAAATGAAAGAGAATGGCATGCATTATGAAGGTAAATCTTAAATGAATATCTCAGCATTTCCCAGATAGCAATGACAGGATTTGAGGCAGAGTAAAGTAAGATATTGTAATGTAAACCCAAGAGTTCATCTCAAAGAGTAGCTATTGGTATTAATTCTACTTGCAAAAGCACAGAGAAAAGCAAACCTTATTTATTTGCTGCTATTTCATACAACATCTGACAGAAATATCCACTAGCCATCTTCATTACAACTATTTCTCATTCCATTTAAATCAATCATCAGTCAATCCACTCAGCCACCTAATGCAATGCACATCTCCCTCCAACCAATGGAAACATCACTCCTAATAGTTAACAATCAGACAAATTTACAATGAGAGTAATACTTTGATGAGATCTCAGAAACCAAGTTGGTTCCATACACATTCCAGCCTGCAGTCTCCCAAGATGAAGCAATGGGAAGCAAGCTTAAACTTTGAGTATTCTGGAGACTTTGTGAAATAATCCATGCCTTGGAGGAATAAATAGTGGGCAGGATTCTGTTCGTAGACATCAGACAGTTGAAAGGCAGAACTTGTAAGGTGTCAGTGAACTGTACAAAAGTACAATCCTGCCATCTTCTCCACAAACTACAAAACAGCCAATATGCATACGGCAAGGTCTCACAAGAGGAAAGCTGTTTAGAAAAAAGCTTGCGGAATGGATTGCAGGAATGCACTGCTGTGTGGAAAAGACTTCAGCAGTTTACTAACACCTTAGAAATTCCATTTTCCAGACCAACTCATACCTCTCACGAGGACTCAACTACTTTCTTAATTAATTTATTAATTGTTCTTATTTCAGCGTAAAATACCCTTACCCATTTATAATTACGAGCCTGTACAGAAATAACAATTCTGTGAGTGGTTTGGTGTTTTGCTCTCTAGGAAGTTTCACATTAAGTTTTTGGTTTATTTCACTTTACTCCACAGTGGAAGTAGTGCAGGCTGAGCAAGGAAAAGTCTACTTGATCTCAGGTCTGACAAAAGGCTGATTATCTCTGTTTCTCTCTCCATGGATGCTAACTGGGCTGCCAACTTTTCCTGCAATTCCATTGTTTGAATCAGGTTATTTGTTTGGTGATACTTGTACAAGGATAAATATTCATCAGGACATGTCTAAAGTAATTACACATATAATCTGTTCATCTTTTTATGTAAGATCAATAACAATTCTAAAACCAAAAAAATATATACTGTATCACATGCAGAGTGGCAAAAATGGAAGTGAAATTTTATTGTAAATTACACTTTTTTTCTTTCAGTGTACTTAAAGTGATGTACAGTAACAGATGGAAATTCCTATATATATATATGAATAAAAGCAAGTTTGAACCCAAAGTGTTATCACGTTATGTATAAGCGTACCAATACTGTTCAATATGGTTATGTTGTAGCAGCTGGGGGCATACTTCCTCCTCCCCGTGCACTCACATCCCAAGTAAAAGGCAGATCTCAAGTAGGTCTACAACATGGCAGATATTCCCCATCTCCCTGAACAATCATCACAAGTCATACTAAGGCAATAGAGCAGGAAACATATTCTATACTTGATATTCATGCTGATGGTTTGCACTAACATTAGCAAATGGAAGAAAATAACAGTGTGTAGACTATATGTCATCAACGTCATGCCTCAAGCTGCACTTTCCCGGCTTTCACTCTTCTAGTGTCCCTTGCTTATTTTTCTAAATGCCTTACTCCTTTTTCTTCATGCAACTTTGCAATTCTATCCCTAATTATTCTAATTTTTATTTCTGGCATAAATGGGATTGAGGAATGGGAGGCAGTAGGATGGAAGGGAAGGATGAAGGAAAGAAGAAATTGTATTTATGTTGAATCTCTGAAAGAAATAAATTCACAAGTGCAGTATTCTTCTAATTCTGGTGACCACACTTTCTGAGAGATATGAAGGTCCCAGAAAGGTACAGGGCAGATTTACTGGAATAGTTTTAGGGATGAGAGATTGCAGTGACAGGACTAGACTGGAGAAGGTGGTATTGTTCTTCCATGGGCCAAGAAAGGTAAAGATTTGCACAAATTCATGCCTGGTTCAGGTAAGGTAAATGGATTAGTAGATGGTGCAAGGACCAAGGAAAACATTTTAATATTTGGGCAAATGATACAAAGGACACATGAAGAAAATCTCTTTTTTAAACTCAAAGGGTAATTATGGGTTTAAATTCACTGTGCATAAGGATCAAGCAATGCTTATCCAGTTTCCTTTTGAGGAAACTGGATAAGCACTTGAGAGAGAAATAAATCCAGGACTTTTTGGACAGATCAGGAACAGATGGGACTGCTCCATGAAGAGCTGACTTAGTCTCAATGGCCTAAATTGCCTTCTGTGCCATAATAATTCCACAATTCAATGATTCTACAATTCTTATATTGTCAAAAAGACATCACAGAACGTTTAACAATAAATGGATTCCCGTTAGATTGTAGCTGTTGTGGTTTTGCAGAAAGGATAACAGTTAGAAACGTACATCACTGTGTCATAAACAACAAATAAAGGTATGGCCAGATAATCAGTCATAACGCAAATACACTCATGGCACGTAGTATTAGTATTCCCTTTACAATGGATACATCGCCTATTGTGCATTCATATTGTTCAAGTTCCAAATGGAATCGAGAAGCGTGCCTTATCATACTATTACCAAGTAGTCTGATTGTTAAATGCACCAGCAATCTATTTTGAGCAACCTATTAACATCTTTAATGATTCACTTAAACGGAACATGGTCTAAGTGCACATAAGGGATAGATAATTTATGGGGCAACAATAATTGGCAATGTAGCCAACAAAGCTTGCGTGCATCTGACATTTATGGGATATCTGTATGAGATGTTATTGCTCACGTTGTTTAAGGGTTTATTTTTAGTGAACTAGCTTCCCACAGAGTATTCCTTCCTCAATGGGGGGTGAATGGAGTCGGATTGTATTTGTGTCTGAAAGAGACTGTGCATGGGAAATTGTGTGAGAATGTATGAATGTGTGTATGAGAAAGATGATAAAATAGTGTGTGTGTGTGTGTGTGTGTGTGTGTGTGTGTGTGCGCGCGTGAGAGAGAGAGAGAGAGAGACTGCAGATAAATGTGTACACATTCTGCATTCAAGATCGGTTTAGTCAGCATATGGTCAGGTGCTGAACTTAATCAGTGGGCTGTTTTCAACAATATTTAACCCAACTACCTAAACACTATTAAGGTAAGGGAGATGTTGGGGGGAACCATGACAAACGTGCAGGCAAAATATCCAACAGGAAATATGTTAAATGCAATGCAGAAGGAAAGGCTTTGTATTTCATTGAATATGTCCCTTCTATTTTCATTTAGCTTTCAAATCAAATTTTCAAAGGAATCATTATTAGAAATTATTTGACAAGTTGTTTTTTTTAAATCTAGCAAATTTTCTCATGACATGTTCCCAATATAATGATCTGACTTCATTAAGCATGCAGCACTCATTTCACATATTGAAAAATGAATAAGGCTTCATTTAATGCTTGAAGCATCGGCTTTCAACTGCTGGAATGATTGGCACTTCCCATGTACAAGCTCCTCAACTGGCTGAGAGTGCTCAGCCTCAACTGACTTGGCATGCTCAGTTGGCAACACACAGCAGGAGATTTTTCCTGCCATGGCAACAGATAAACAGGCAGAAGAAACAAATGATGCTTTGGGGCTCCCTTCTGCTTTCTGATAATGGAAATGGGGAAACTGTATTACAGCAGCAGAAAGGTGACTTCCCTTCAACACTTGGGTCATGTTCTATCCCTTAATGAAATACTTAGGATTAAAGAGAAACCACCACCTCAGCCAACACAAGCCAACCGACACTAAAGTACTCTATTCAAAATTGCTCATTTAAACTCCACCAATATCTACTTAACAGCAGCAAATACTAATTCTAAATCACAGCGTCATTTTCCGCACCACATCTGAAGGGTTACACAGATCAAACACACTCAACATTAGCAGCGTCCAACCGTATGGGCTCACACACCCTAGCGATCTGCAAAAGATGAGTGAGGGACTTTCTTAGTTTGCTCCTGAAGAAAATACTTAATTCTATCCAAATCTGTTGCTTTCCAAAGCATATTAACTAATGCCTTGCTGCTCTGAAACTTATCTGCTCCATAAAGCTTTATTTTTCCTAAACTGCTCTTACTTGTACAGGAGTAGTCATCAACTCTGGTGTATCCTGGGAGACAGTCACAGTGATATGATCCAGGCACATTCACACACACAGTGTTTGCATGGCAGTAGTGTGTGCCATTCGCACACTCATCTTTATCTGTAACAAAATGGAGAGCAGACAATGGTTAAAGATTGTAGTTAAAATGTCAGATGGATACAATAATTAGCACAGCGGCTAGCGACATTTGAATTGTCAAAGATCTGGGGGCTGGATGTGACTGCCATCTTCCTCTCAATAAGGCGTCTGGAGTTTAGCAGCATTACATTTTCAGTAGCAAGACATGGCAAAATAAATCATCAGTGTTTGCCTCGGAAAATGACATGGCCTGAGTTGGCTTTGTGTGGAAAATCTAGCCGATAATTTCAAAACACACACAGTGGGGCCTCTTATTGATTTTATAGTGATTGAATTTGTAGCCGGGAATTAAAGTAATCGATATTTTGGCCAATTTTATATGTGCTTGTATCACATTCTATTACAAGCAAGAGGCTGTGAAGTTTTTTTTTAAACTGGATTGATGGCCCTTCAAAATTAGTGAGAAAGATTTTGATAGCAGTGCAGTATAGTACAAGTGGTACTGAGTGGTGTATTTATAATACACCACTCAGAGTAATTTCCAGGCTTATAAATCATGGACCTTTGAGTTGCAGTTGAAAGCGAATTGACAGAAAGAGACTTCTGTGCAGTTTGTGAAAACTGTACTTTTGCAACAGGTGTTAGTGCCTTCAGATCGCTCTTACGGGTTAGCAGCCCTGTGCCTGCAGTGTTTGTATCAGATACTTGCATGCTGTGTCAGTTTCTGTGGGCAAGGACCCCATCAAGAGCATTAGCCTTTCATTGCCTAAATTCTTAATATTACCCATTTTCTGCACAGTGGATATTTTTATTTTTAATTGAGATTACTTGAAACAATCCACATCTTTTTCGGGGAGGAGGAGGAGCAAGGTAGAGGAAGAAGTGTGCAACAAATTCTTTTGATGAATATCACAGGGTAAGTAAAAGTTCAGTAGCTAAGATTTGTTCTTCTGACTGCTTTGCAGAATAAGATTTCGCTTCATCTGAATGAATTATCACAGCTCCAATAGAACTCCCTGAATGTTAACTTCGGCAAAGCCCTCAACTGCACTGGGAGAATCATTGTTAGAAGTGGGGAGGGAGGAGACGGCGCAGACTCCAGAAATTTGTCACCTTTGGAAGGGTCTGGTGAAGTGGATGATGGTTCTGGAGTCTCAGGCAACACATACGATACATTCTATAGCTACAGTATCGGCTAGTTCTACTGACAAGACATTAACAATCCATTCTGCCTCAGAGCCTTTTGGCAACATTTGAGTTCAGTTGACACTGCAGATCTCTTGCCAGTGCTGGCCACTGGCTGAATATATTGTCAGGGCTGGAATGATAGCAAATCAGGCACATGACTTTATTCTGCTTCTGTTGCCTGTTTAGCAAATCCTCAGACATGTCTTTCTAGCCTCTGCCAAGCACAACAACGGAATATTGCTGTTCACCCAGAAAAATTAGCATATCTGACAGTAGCAGCACCCTAGGAGTTTTCCTCCTTTGCTCACCCCATTGCCATCAGAAAATCCAGGCCTTGTTGATAAATTTATCATAACTGAAACAAAAGAGTTTTGTCTCTCCAACACTAAAAAACAAATCATGTTGCCTCAGATGCTGGCTGAACTGCTGAGCATTTCCAGCATTTTCTGGTTTTAAACCAGGAACAAATCATTGTGAGAGTTGAATGAAGTTGTTGTGCCAGCCTTCATATGAACAAGGGCAGCATGGTCTAATTCACTGTCCACCATCCTGCACCAAAAAAACTTGAGAAACATTCAATATAAAACTGCGTCAAGTAACAATAGATATGTAATTGGGAGGGATAATGTGCAAATTGGTCTCCTCATATTCAACAGCTTGAGAAAAACCTTAAAATATGTTCTTCAAGTGAGACGAAAATAATGCTTGGATCCAGAAGCAATGATTCAAATAATGGATCCTTCATGGCATTGACAGATAACGTGACTGGCTTCCCTAAATGCCACAGGCAAAGAATCGAAAACTATTTACTGATCTGTTTAGTCCATGGTCACCACTTGATTGAATGGAAAGTCTCTTCATTGATAAATTACTTGGACAGTTTATAGACAATAAGAGCTTGTACCACGGACAAATAGATTTCACCATTCCTGGTGGACTATTGTTACAATCACAATGAACTATCACACGGTGAATACATTATTATGTGCACACATACACACACAAAGAACTGGCCTTACGTTACGTGATTTTCCTTTTAAGATCCTAAACTGTCACCAAGATACAATAGTTAAGCCTAATCTAACTAGACTATTCGATCTTTTTAAGAACTCAAGTTTGGGTATAAAAACATTGCAGTAGCTAAACTAACAAGATTCTTTGGTACAATGCATTGAAAAATCTATGTGTGTCTACCAAGTGATTTTTAACTTGGATTAAAACCGCAGATCTCAAAATGCAGTTATCATCAATTAACATTCGTGTAACTCCAAATGATGTATCATCCAGGATCAGAAGATGCGCAACAATAACTGTGCTGAACACAGCACTACAATATCACTGATGTTATACAAATTGTAAAATTCAGTGACGAAGTGGTGAATGACTCTGTATTGCACCCTGTGGGATCAATCCAGAACCCAACAATAGTGTGCAAAAGTAAAACACGGCACTCCTGAAGGGAGCCATCGCACATTGTATTGAAGATAACAATGCATTTGGAGCATTGTACACACACAATGATTTCCTTTCTAAGAATAAATAAATGTTGTTTACAGTATGACAATACAGGGGCTCCTTGGGTTACAAATGACCTGACTTACAGAAATACGACTTTACGCGAATTCTCCCATACATTTTAAAGCATTTTTCAAGTTGGTAATAATAATAATGTTTCATGGCATTCGTTAATGACTGGATACAGTATATATTCCATTTATTTAATTATGGGTAGTGCTAGGGTGATTATTAAATGAAATGAATGAATTATAACGTGCATGAGGAGATATACGATATGAGTTACTGTAGAAAACAAACATTTCTGACATGGAGAAATCAGTTTATGGACAGTTCTCAGCAATGGAACCTTTATGGAACCTGGAGACTGCTTGCAATTAAATGCCTTTTTTCCAGTCTTATCCTGTATATTTTGGACTACAGTTGTAAAGACATGGCATTTCAACCAAATGGACATTCTCAGGGTCTATTTTCCATTAAGAGTCATTTAACAGTTAGTGAAGAATCAGAGAGAAACAGATAGCACTTTACAAATGGAAGTTCATTATTCTGACACCCCAGAGGAAGACAAAGCAACCAATTCGTCTTGCCAGTTCATGAAGAAATCGTATGAAGTCTGAAAATATTGCTAATGATCAGCATGTAGACTCCAACTAATTGGCTGTAAGGCACTTTGGTCCAGTGAAGTTGGAAGAGATATTATATAAATACAAGTGCCTTCCCTTTTATTTTAGACTATGCAATGGACTAACTTGAAAACACTTCAAGCTACCTAACATATCTAATTCTAAATCAATCAACAGATGATACTGATCTCTCACATTGATTTCATTGTTGTTGCAGTTAACAAGTAACTTGTTCTGAATTATGGGGACATAATTGAGCTACCCCTGTGACAGTTATTTTTTCAATTAGCCCTATTTAGTTACTTATATATTTGATAAAGTGTTGCCAACCAGGATTACAAGAATATTAAGCAAAAGCTACATCCGGCGTAAAAGCTTGGAAAACCTTACCCCACCATCATTGGGTAAGCTTTTAATCATTTTTAGCTTGGTCATCATCTCCTTAAACATCGAAAAGTGTCTTTGGATGATTTTCTGTGTTCTGATTACTAAAAGTGTCAGAGAACAGTTATGCTAAAGGTACCTCACCTTGGCCTATTTAGAGCTAACCATGTGGAAATTCATGCTGTCAACCTACGTAGTATGCACACCACTTTGACCCGACTAACTTGACTAGTTTACATTGCTTGGACTGAATTACCATGCATAACCTTGGGATTATTCCAGAAAGACATACGGTCAGTTCACATTGGAAATACCATGTCAAATATCACCAGGCTGAGCACTGGAGCCCCCCCCCCGGGCTGAGTGCTCAGTCCACTGCTGTTCACACTGCTGACCCATAACTGCTCTGCCAACTCAAGCTCCAACCATATCATCAAGTTTGCTGATGATACAACAGTGGTGGGCCTCATCAGCAGGAACGATGAGACAGTTTACAGAGAGGAGGTGGAGAGGCTAGCAGATTGGTGCTCAGTCAACAGTCTCTCCTTGAACGTGGACAAAACAAGGGAGGTGATTGTGGATTTTAGAGAGGCCCAGACTGACCACTCACCCCTGTGCATCAATGGCATCACTGTAAAGAGAGTCAGCTGTTATAAGTTCTTGGGAATACATATAGCAGACAACCTGTCCTGGTCAACCAACATCTCCTCCCTCGCCAAGAAGGCACAGCAGCGTCTCCACTTTTTACGGCAGCTGAAGAGAGCAAACCTGCCCTCCCCCACCCTCACCACTTTCTACAGGGGCACCATTGAGAGTGTCCTGACCAGCTGCATCTCTGCCTGGTACAGTAACTGTAACATCTCTGACCTTAAGACTTTGCAGAGAATTGTGAGTACAGCTGGAAAGATCATTGGAGTACCTCTTCCCTCCATCCTGGATATCTACAACACACGATGCACACACAAGATCTGCAGAATCATAGATGACCCTTCTCATCCCTCCCACGACCTATTTGTCCCACTGCCGTGTGGCAAGCTATACCGGAGCATCCGGGCCAGAACTACTAGACTGTACAACAGCTTTTTCCCCCAGGCTGTCAGGTTCCTGAATAGCCTGGAGACAATTTCAGACAAATGCCGCATCAAAAGTCCTGGTTTGCACAATGGCGTATAAGAACTTTGTATAAACATGTTCAGCAGCAGCCAATTAGTGCAACACACTGAATTCTGTATTTTCTTCGTCCAACTCGGTTTTGCACAAACTCTGCACTAAATTTGTATTTTGTATATACCGTTTTTTTGCACTATTTGTACTTGCACAATTTTTTTTTGTCTGCGTTTATTGTATGTCTTCTGTTTTATGCATGTCCTCTGTTGTGAGAGTCTGGGGGAAAACGACATTTCATTCCTCCGTGTGTTTTTATAGCAACTGACCATGAACTTTAATTTGAGTCAAAGGAAGAGCCTTCAAGTCAACGTCTGACTCGAACTCGACTATTCACCAACTCTATAATCTATACTCATCAAAAGCATCCTGCTGGCTGGGTGGTAAATTCAAAAACTGAAAAAGACAATTGCAATTGAACTCTTTAATTCAGACAACCACAATCTCCAATGAAATAACTTCAGGTCAAGAATAACGATGTGAGCCTTCAAACGATAAAGAAGAGATGGGATAATCCCAGTAGACTGCACCCTTTGCTATTGGCATTGCAATCATAACAGGTCTCCTCTATCCAATGACTGTACAATGAAAGAAGCCTGTCAAAGTTGAGAAGGTAGAAAGGGGATTTGATAGCAGTGTATATGACCATTACTTGATGGGTAGGAGTAAAAAGAAGGAAGCTATTCCCATTAGCAGATGGTTCAAGAACCAGGGCTTACAAAACTTAAATCCCGGGCAAAGAATGCAAGCACAATCTGGAGAAAAACATCTTTACTCAGTGTGGTTACGATTTTGAATGGACTGCCTGTAAGGGTGGTAGAAACAGAATAAATCAGTGCCTTCAAAAGGGAAGCAGATTGCCACATGAGAGAGAATAATTTGCAGAGCTATGGCGGAGGAGCAGGAGAATGGGACTGGAGACACAAGAGAATGCAGATGCTGAAATCTGGAGGGAAAAAAAAAACATATTGCTGGAGGAACTCAGCAGGTCAAGCAGCATCTGTGGAAGTAAAGGAACGGTCAACATTTCGGGTTGAGACCCTGCATCAGCATGCACAAGATCACTCTCATTGGAGCTAGCACAAACCCAATCAGTAGAATGGTCTCCTTCTGTGCTGTAATAATTCTATGAGCCTATAACAAGATATTTAATATATATAAAGAGATTTATAATCATAATAAAGATTCTCCATTGAATTCTGGCAGAACCCAAAAAGGGAGAGAAATTCATTACGGGCAAGAGCAGGCCATAGAAGAATGTAATTTTACTCTGTTTCCACAATGCTGTATAACTTCCTTTCCCCTCCCTATTGGATAGATCTGACTCTTTACAAAGAGGACGTTTTAAACCGGTCAATTTTTGGACCCATGCAAACATAAAATCAGGTTTGAAAATATTTGGGTGGATCTCCCATACTCCCCACTCTCATCTTTAGTGTTGACCTTGCTTGTGCACAGACCTGTGGCAATAACTATCCCATGACAATGGAGACTCAATATAGTTGGCCCAGGATTCTGTTATTCCAGTTCCACCTGAGTCGACTCATCAAGCATGGTTATTACACTGCAATGACATGTAGTCACAAGTAAGTGGGGAGCCAATTCTGTTGTCAAATGTACTGAGCTGCTCTTCACAGTGCACGGCCACTTCTAACCACTGTCGCATCCCGTTATTTTCAAATCCACACGTTCTTTCAGGAGTCCAGGAATGAGTTGAAAACAACTTGGTGCTTCACAAAGTTTTATTGGAAAAGCTTAAAACAATGAAACAGGCACAGAGCATATGGCACTAGCTTTACTACTAGGAGATGAGCTGAGACAAAAGGAACTAAAGGTGAGCTAGGGCGGTGGGGAGGGTGGCGGGAAGAGGGAAGAAGGAAGGAGAGAGCAAGAGAGAGATAGAGGCAAGAAAGTGATTAACAAAACAACACCTTTTATACCTGAGATAAGAGATACTCCTTAGTTAACAGTAGTCCAATCAGAAAACCTATTAGATACCTGTGGCAAAACCAACCAATGAAAAAAACACATGCACCTGATGGACGAACCAATAAGCTAGGCGGCCATTCCTTGTGCAGTCACTTGAGGTGTAGTAAACATTATACATGTCAAAAAAACCTACTAAAAACAGTCAAATCCAACACTACTAACGTGAACTAAAACACAGAATGGAACTTTGTTGCGAGTAACCTCATCAAATTCCACCGTCCTGCCCACAGCACTATCTTTAATTAACATGAAGGGAATTTAAGGTAAATATGACTTGTAGAAGTAGAATAGTTCCTTCATTCTGGGTTGATATAATGCACCTATTGAAGACAAAGAAAATTATGTTTGATGATGGGATCCAATAGCATTTTGGCACTCAGTGTTTCAATATTTTGCACGATCACAGGAGAAGAAACTTGTCTGTGCTAAATATAGTTGAGCGATTCGGCTGCAGGTTACAGTCAGCCCTGCACATTAGAACCAAACGTACAGCCAATATTCCCAATTGCGTTTAGCACTGATATCCAAAGTTGAAATTCTCTCCTGGATTGTTTTTCCAGGATTAATCTTTCGCTACCCCTTCAACAAAATTTGATGTTGCTTTGTGCTTTCAATAGAGCTTGAATTCACAAGATCACAAGACAAGGGAGCAGGAGTAGGCCATTCGGCCCATCGAGTCTGCTCCAAAGAAAAGAAAGGGAAAAAGAAAAAGAAAAAAGAAATGAGAAATGGGGGAATGTCCATGAGAGAAAAAAAACTATTCCTCTCTAGCCCCAATTTCTGGCCTTATCCCCATATCCCTTGATACCTTGACTAATTAGATAACTATCTATGTCCCCCTTAAACGCCTCCAATGATCGGGCCTCCACTGCTGTACGTGGCAAAGAATTCCATAAATTCACTACCCTCTGGCTAAAGAAATTTCTCCTCAACTCTGTTTTAAACCTGTACCCTCTAATTCTAAGATTGTGCCCTCTGGTCCTGGACTCACCCACCAGGGGAAACAGCTCGGCCGCATCTACTCTGTCCATCCCTTTCAACATTCTAAATGTTTCTATGAGGTCCCCTCTCATTCTTCTGTACTCCAGTGAGTACAGTCCAAGAGCCGACAATCGTTCATCATATGTAAGCCCTTTCATTCCGGGAATCATCCCCGTAAATCTCCTCTGAACCCTCTCCAACATCAGCACATCCTTCCTAAGATATGGGGCCCAAAACCCCGTAGAGCGTCATCAACACCTCCCTACTTTTTATACATTATATCTCTCGAAATGAATGCCAACATAGCATTCGCTTTCCTTACTGCCGATCCAACCTGGTGGTTAACCTTTAGGGTATCCTGCACTAGAACCCCCAAGTCCCTTTGTACTTCTGTACTTTGAATTTTCTCCCCTTCTAGATAATAATCTGCCCATTTATTTCTGTTTCCAAAGTGTACAACGGCACATTTCTCAACGTTGAATCTCATCTGCCATTTCCTTGCCCATTCTCCTAAACTATGAATTCACATTGTCATTCCATTCTTGAGACAATTTACTTGGGCAGTGGCTCACTATGTTTATTCATCTTGTTAGCAACAAAGGAAGTTAAGTCAACTTACCCACTATTTTTCCCCACTTTTTCCATGTGTCCATATAGCTTCGAGATCACATGCAACATCAACACTGATTTGTGTTCTGAGGCAGATGAAAACAATGATAGATATCAAAGGTAGTTTGAAAGTTAAATCTGGAATGGTGCAGTGAGTTGAAAGATATGACAGTAATTGAAAGGTTTCGGAGAAAGACATTACCAAGGATGAAGTAATTCATTTCAGAGGTAAGATTTATCAGGCTGATTTATTTTTTTCCTTTTGGCAAGTAGTAAACTGAGGGGAGATTTAATCAAAGCGCATAAACTTATGGGAGCATACACTCTATTACCTCATGTGCTAGTCCAGTCTCCTGTTAAATTTATTTGTACGTAACAATCTAAGAACATTTCACATCTCCATCCCAAATCAGGATGGTCTGAGGGCCCTCTACTTCTTTCTGGAGCAGAGACCCAACCAGTTCCCCTCCACCAACACATTCATTTGCCTGGCTGAACTTGTTCTCACAGTGAAAACCTTCTCCTTCAATTCCACTTACTCTCTCGCATGGCCCAAGCCATAACTATCTTTTTGTGGTATATGTGGAACAATATTTGTTTCAGTCCTACCTGGGCCCACTCCCTCAACTTTGTTTCTAGTACATTGATAACTGCATTAGTGCTGCCTCCTGTATTCATGCAGAATTCAACGAGTTCATTACCTTTGCTGCCACTTTCACCTCCACATAGTCAGTCTCTGACTCTTCCTTTACTTTTCTGGATTTTTCTGTCTCTATCTCAGGAGATAGGCCAGCTATATTTACTACTCTTTGTCCCACTCTGCATCCTGTGAGGACTCTATTCCATTCTCCCAGTTCCTCTGTCTCTGTCGTATTTGCTCCAATGATGAGACCTTTCGTACAGGTACATCTGAAATGTCTTCCTTCTTCCTCAACCATGTCTTTCTCTCTAATATTGTTAACAAAGCCCTTAACTACACCTCATCCATTTCCTCCACCTCTAGTCTCACCCCACTTCTCCAGGACAGAACAAGTCAGGAGATCCCCTGGTCTTTACCTTCCACCCTATCAGCCTCCACATTCAACAACTCATTCTTCGCAATTTCTGCTCCCTCAGCAGAGATTCCACCGCCAGACACATCTTCACGTCTTTCAGCAATTCACAGAGACCATTCCGTTCACCACTTCCTGGTCCACTCTTTTCTTCCCACCAGCTACCCTTCTTCTTATTGCAATTTCCCTTGCCAACCACAGGCAAACGCAACGCCTGTCCGTCCATTCACCTTTTGCCCTCCCACCATCCAGGAACCAAAACAGTCTTTGCAGGTATGAGACATTGGAGAAACCAAACACAGATTGGGTGACCATTTTGCGGAGCACCTGTATTCAGTCCGCAGGGGCGACCCTGAGCTTCCCGTTGCCTGCCGCTTTAATTCTCCACCTCACTCCCATTCTGACCCATTAGTCTGTGGTCTCCTTAACTTTACAATGAGACCCACTGCAAGCTTGAGGAACTGCACTTTATTTTCCATCTGAGAACATTGCAGCCTTCTGGACTTAAAGATTGAAATCTACAACTTCAGGTAACTTAATTAATGTCTGTATCTGTCATCCACCTGTGATATTGGCTCAGCTTGCTTGCTTTATTTCCACCTACTTTGGGAGTGGGTGCTCTGGGAGTGTAGGACATGCCCAACCTGACCTGCTGGGCATGTCTTCCAGCTCTGCATTTGGCTACTCCTACATTCATTTGGCAATGTTCTTTTGTCTATGTTCTCAGATTTGAACTGTTCCCATTCACTCCTTGACTAGATAACCTTGTTTACAGTTTATCCCCATGGTCACCCTGTTTTTACCCTCCCCCACCCTCCATGTATGAAACAAAATTCTTTCGTCTCCTCCCCAGTTCTGATGAAGGGTCTTCAACATTAACCCTGTCTCTCCTCCCACAGATGCAGCTGACCTGCTGAGTATTTCCAGCATCTGAAGTTCTTTAGATTCTCACTTTTAAATTCGTAACAGAATATGAGCAGCAGTTGGTCACTCAGCTCCTCAAGCCTGCCCTGCCACTCAATATGATCTTGGCTGATCTGCCTCAGGCCTCTTCTTCTGTGCCATTTCCTCAAAGGCCTTTATTCCTTGACCTTTCAAAAATGCAGCTACCTCCTCATCAAATACCTCCAATAAGCGAGACTCCACAACCTTCCAGTGTGACTTGGTTCAATCACTCCCTGTGGTAGCGAGTTCCACATACTCACCACTCTTTGAGTAAAGAGATTTCATCTATTTTCCCCACAAGTAGAAACATTCTCTCTGCATCCAACCCTTCATAAACTTATAGGCGTCTATTAAGTGATTCCACAGCCATCCTTTCTCGAATGGAGAGACACCTCATCTCTTTCATCCTTCCCTGATATGTAGATCCTCATGTTTCTGCTATGATTTGTTTAAACCTTCTCTGAACCTTCTCTAGTGTCTGTTATCCTCGAAATAATATGGTGGCCAAAATCATATATTCCGTATGATCTAACCAAGGTTCAAGACATGTTTCACACAACTTCCCTCATTTTCATTTCTATCCACTGGAAATAAACCCAAATGTTTGGTTTTTTTTTATGGTCTTGCTAACTTGTGATTTGTGTATTTCCACCCTTTGTTCCTACACCTCAGCTGCACTTACACCTTTCAAGTAATAAGTGGCCTTCATAATCCTCCCAACCAGATCTACTCTGTAATTGTGCTGAACTTTATTTATCATGTACTACTACAAATAGAACCACTGACCTGAAGGATTAGAGGCGACACAGGATCCCAAGGGATTGACAGGGTTCCTGATCAGAAGCTTTCTCCATATTTCTCCAGGCAGTGTATCCAGCCCTGGTGTGTGGTGGGCAGGAATTACAGAGTGAGGTGGGAGGATCATTTTTGATCCATATACCAGGTAATTTCTTCACAAGGAAGATTATAAATCTTTGACATACTCTATCAGAGGGTGTGGATGCTCAGTCACTCAAGACTGAGGTCAATAATTTTTAGGGAATATGGGTTTTAGGGAGGAAAGTGGATTTGAGATATGGTACGTACAAGAGTAAATGGCAGGACAGGCATAAGGAATCATATGACCCACTTCTTCTGCTTCTTTGTTCTCATGTAGTTAATATGTCAAGCAGACCGACAGCCAGCTATTCTTGGTGCAGCTCTCCTCGGACTTCTGCCCAGGCTTGGCCAAATGCAGAAGTCTGAGCTACTTGGTCATTTACCAGAGTATCAAACCCTTCACATCACTGCTGGACTCATGGATGAGTAAAGCACGGAGCACTGAATTGCTGAGAATTGGAATCCAATCCACTTCACATCCAGCTTCTCAGCCTTATGCCAGTGAGGCAGTGCATGGATGATAACTTCACTCATTTCAATGGTCTACCATCCATATGGAGAAAGTTAAGTGCAGATGAGACTTTGAAATAACATTACTTTTATGTCTTTAATTGAATATTTTTAATTGTGTTCAGTTCTGGTCGCCTCATTATAGAAAGGATGTGGAAGCTTTAGAGATGGTGCAGAGGAGATTTACCAGGATGTTGCCTGGATGGGAGAGTATGTCTTATGAGGATAGGTTGAGCGAGCTAGGGCTTTTCTCTTTGGAGAGAAGGAGGATGAGAGGGGACTTGATAGAGGTGTACAAGATGATAAAAGGCATAGATTGAATGGACAGTCAGACACTTTTTCCCAGGGTGACAATGGCTAACACGATGGGACATAATTTTAAGGTGATTGGAGGAAGGTATAAGGGGGATGTCAGGGGTAAGTTTTTTTTTACACAGACAGTGGTGGGTGCATGGAATGCACTACCTGCAGAGGTTGTGGGGGCAGATACATTAGGGACATTTAAGAGGCTATGTGGGAGGCAAGGGTTAAATAGATCTTAGAGCAAGATAAAATGTCGGCACAACATTGTGGGCCGAAGGGCCTGTACTGTGCTGTAGTGTTCTATGGTCTATGTTCTAAATTTGTTTTACTGAGCTCTAATTATTTAAATCTACATTTTTTTTTAATTTGTTCATTTTTTGAGATCTAGGGTGAAGTAAAGGAACAAAAGGATCTAGGAATGCAAATATATCAATCAATGTGCAAAAGGGCAGAAAAAAACAAGTTAGCGTCAGGATTTATGCTTTAGTGGGATAGAATTGAAAAGTAAAGAAGTTGTGTGAGATCCATATTGAGATGTCTCTGACTACCAGAAACAGCCTTTGGGTGACCACATTGTGGACCATCTGCATTCAGTCCACAAGGGCAACCCTGAGCTTCCTGCTGCTTGGCACTTTCATTCTCCATCACACTCTTACTCTGACCTATCTGTCTATGGCCTTCTGCACTGTTATAGCAAGGCTCAGTACAAGCTTGAGGAACAACACCTCACCTTCCTTCTAAGCACATGACGACCGTCTGGATCCGATGTTGAATTCTCCAGCTTCCAATAACTTGCTTTCTCTGCCTAGAACTGGCCACTTAAGGTATCTATCTGTGATATTTCTTTCCCTCTCCATTATCATACCCTGCGCTATTTCCAATACTTCATTGTCACCCACTAACTTTCCCATTAATACCTCATCCCCACAGCAACTGTAGCCTCAACCCACCACAGATATTCCCTTTGTCCAAAATTCATCCCTCCCTCTCCTTTTCTGCAACTTAAAACCGACCTTTTTCTTTCTTTCCCAGTTCTGACAAAGGGTCTTCAACTTGAAATGTTAACCCTGTTTCTCTTTCCTCAGATGCTGCCTGACCTGACGAATGTATCCAGCATTTCCTGCTTTTATTTCAGGGAAAGATAGATCAAGGCAGCCCAGCACTACAGACTGCAAATCCAGGCAGCATAATCGCTCTCAGTCTTGTAGTAATCACAAAGCCTCAGCCTTTACAATATTAGCTGAATTTAGATACTTGCAATAGCACATGTGCCCCAAACACCACCCAGGGACAGGAAAGCCATAAATGACTTTGGAAGTACATCAAGTCATTGAATCAAAAAGTCACGAGATAGCCAGTTTTCAATCCATTCTAACATACTGCCTCTGATACCACGGTCTTTTAATTTATGCTCAGCCTCTTATGCGGCAGCTTGTCAAATGCCTTTCAGAAATCTAAATACACGACATCTACAGGTTCCCCTCTTTCAACTCTCCCTGTTGCAAACTCCAAGAATTCGAGCAAGTTTGTCAAACATGATTTACCTTTCATTAAACAATGATGGCTTGGTTTAATTTGATTCAGCTATCCTAAATGATTAGCTCTTTCCTCTTTGATTACTGGCTCTAACATCTTGCTAATAATAGCTAGTTCCCTACCTTCTGCTCTTCTTTTTTTGAACAAGGGAGCCACATTGACTATTCCTCACTTCTCATCGTGTCAACAATCACAGCTGTGTCACAGCTCACAGTTAAAGAGCACAGGCCAAAACCTTCAAAGGAATATGAACACATTCCATTTCTATTTGAAATGAAGAGACATGTTTATTTACATATACAATATACTCACCATTTATTTTTACTTTGAGAGCTCAGACATTTAAAGGCTCCCAATGAGGGTGCCAAAAACTGATTTAAATTTTGAAGATCAGCCCTGAATCCATCTCAGTCTCACCAGCCCGGCACCAACACACCCACACTTACCTGTTCCAGATACGGAGAGCGAGCCAAGCTGACGTGTTTAGTCTGAGGCGTCCCGCGGGGTGGAGTGGGCTTGGGTGTGTGGCCAGTCCTGAGGACACGCTAGAATGCCTTGATGGTCTCTGACAGCTCATTCGTGTCAAAGGCCTGGGAAATTATTTTTAAATGTCCCTAACAACCATGGACACCTTAAAATTCTTCAGAGATTTAAACAATTTTAAAAAAAGTAAAATATTTGAAAATGAAATAAGAGCAAATGATTAAAACCATGAAAAGTCATGGTGAGTTCAGAAGCAGGCAGGGAAGTCAATTGTGGTGGGAACTAATGTCCAGCTTGTCTCCAACTGCCAAGAGTGGAAGTCTAAGTTGGGGTGAGCTGTGGACGGCAGATTGCTGACAGCCCCCTGTAGAATCACTAACTACTGCTGAGCTCAATCCAGACCAACGTTAAAGCTTTTTATTCTGTGTTTCAATAAATACCTTTGCTTTACCATCTTTACCAGTAAGATACAGAGAGGGGACTGAAGACAATCTCACTTCAAACTGTAAGTTGCAAGATCATCACATTTGTCAGTGCTCTGACACGATTGGGCACCAGGTACATGAGGTAAACTGGAAGGTGACACTGGTAGTTATCAAAAGTGACCAAAATCTCCAGCTGTAATTAAAACCATGTATTGATTACATATCAAGGGACAGTGGGGAATGACCTCAAGACTGCAATCTAATCTCAGCATTCATGAGTTATTTAGATGCTCTTCAAACTTCACATGGGACTGTAACATCTTTGGGATATGTCTGTTATGACTAATGAGTTGTAAAAACGTTTGGGATTAAAATCTGTTTAGAACCCCTTTTCTTGCTGAATAATAAATAGGGAAATGAGACAAAATCAACTGGAAACTGGAAATCTGAAATCAACGTCAGGCAGTCCCTGTAGAGGGGGAAGCGGCTTAACGTTTCAGGTCTGTGACCTTTCATCACAGGTTTGAGATAAAACAAATTTTATGATGCACAGAGAAGGTGAAGTGAAGAAAGAACAAATACTGGGGTCTGTGGTAGATATATTCCTCAGGATATATCTATCTCACCATATTCTCTCCTACCCTTCCTCTCACGGAATAAAGAGAACAAACGGAAAGATCTGTGATGGGGCAGGATAATAGACTCCAGATCATTGTGTTCACTGTCTGACACTCTGTGTAGAACCGAAGGTGAAGATGAACTGCCATCAAGAAATATTTGAATTGTTTTACTCAGACTCTCTTCACTGTCAGACTAAGCAAATTTTGTGGTGAACCTTCTGGTGAACTCAAGGACATGACTGAAAATAAAGCTTTTAAGTTACAAAAGGGACAGAAATAAGAAACATTGAAGAATGCTGTGGTTAGTCAACTTCTCCTTGACCGCTGTTTCACAGGAATACCAAAGTTAAATCTTCATTGAGTACTTTTTTTATATATTTACCAACAGTAAAATCTTTAAAAGCCATAATTTGATTATCTGCCTTAATATTAGCCAGTGACTTGGGGTCAGGTTTTGTTTGATAACACTCTTGTGAAATGCCTTGGAATGTTTTTTCTACATAAAAATTGCAATGAAAATTCAAGCTGCTTTATACATCAACTGTTGAAGGTAGGTTTCACATTTGACTGTGAGATTTGTCCTTTAAACAGGATGTTGATGGGGGCACTTGCTTTGAAAGGAAGTTTAGAGTCATCCGGGACTGTAAAGAGTAGAAAACACACGCTGAGATATTTTTCACACATCTTCATGAGAGAGTGTCCAATTTAATCATTTGGCAGTGCCTATTATTTTGTGCTTGACAAATTTATATCTTTCCCTCCAGACATTTGTGGATTCTATTATAAATAAAATAGACAGCTCACTCATGTTAAGCTTCAGGTAGCTAAAGGCAATTGCAATTTTGAAAAGGCATCTTTGAATAGCTTATGATGTTTACAAAACATCTAGGTTTAATTCCACTGAATAAACTAAAATGAAATCATTATTTCTTTCAGAAATCTTCAACAGTTCACTCAGTGCCTTGCAGATTATGGACATGTGAACAAATGCATGTACAGATGGACACTGGAATTGGGAACAGTAGCTCTCTCATTCCTTCATGCCTACTTCTCCATTCCAAAAGATCACGACTAATTCAACTGTAATCTCAACTCCCCACTCCTGTCTAATCCCTGTAACCTTTCATCTCCTTGTTTATCAAGAGTCAATCTGTCTTTGCCTTAAAGTATTCAAAGATTCAGGTTTCACTGCTCTTTGAGAAAGAGAATTGCAATGCAGGAAAAAAATCTCTCATCACCATCTTAAAGCGCAACCACTTATTTTTAAACAGTGACTCAAGTTCTAAATTCTCCAACAAGAAATAAAGTCCTTTCCTGATCCACTCTGTTAAGATTCCTTTGAACCTTATGTTTCAATAAAGTCACCTCCAATTCTTCTAAGACCCAGTAGATACAAGCACCAGCTGGTCCAACCTTTCCTCATAAGATAACCTTCCCATTCCAGGCATCAGTGTAATCAACTTCCCCTGAACTGCTTCCAACAATTTAATACCCTTCCTTATTTAAGGAAAACAATACTGTACCCAGTATTCCAGAAGTCATTTATATAACTGAAGCATTAACGATATTCTTTTGTATTCAATTCTCCTAGCAATAAAAAATAACATTGTTGGCTTTCTTGATTACTTGCTGTGTCTGCAAATCAGCCTTTTGCAAATCTTGCATTGGAACAGTAATATTCCTCTGCCTCTCAAAGTTCTCGCAGCATTTAGATAATATGTTTCTTAATTTTCTCTGTAAAAAGGACAACTTTACATTTCCCCACATCATCATCCATTTGCCAGCTCTTTCTCACTTACCTCACCTATCTATATCCTTCTGAAGCCTACTTGTAACTCCTTCACAACTTACTCTGCCATCTTTCTTTGTCGTCATCTGCAAATATAGAAACTAAACCTTTCTGACCCTTCATCCTAATCATTTATATAGATTGTAAAAGGTTGAGTACTCTGTGGCACATCATTTGTTTCATGTTGTCAATCAGATAAGTACCCATTTATGCCTACTTTCTGTTTCCTGTAAGCCAGCCAATCTGCTCCCATGCCATAACGTTACCTCCCACCTCTTTAGCTTTTACCTTCTGCAATAAGGATTGATGCAGCACCTTTTCAAATGCATTTAATTTTTTTGTATCTGCACCAGCCCCCTTCATCCACAGCACTTCTTTAAAGAACTCTAATAAATTACCATAGAACAGTACAGCACAACACAGGCCCTTTGGCCCACCATGTTGTGCCGACCTTTAAACCACGCCTAAGACTATCTAACCCCTTCCTCCCATATATCCCCCTATTTTAAATTCCTCCATATGCTTATCTAACAAGCTCTTGAACTTGACCAACGTACCTCTCTCCACCACCACCCCAGGCAGCGCATTCCATGCACCAACCACTCTCTGGGTAAAATACCTCCCTCTGATATCTCCCTTGAACTTCCCACCCATTACCTTAAAGCCATGCCCTCTTGTATTGAACATTGGTGCCCTGGGAAAGACTCGCTGGCTGTCCACTCTATCTATTCCTCTTAATATTTTGTATACCTCTATCACATCTCCCCTCATCCTCCTTCTCTCTAAAGAGTAAAGCCCTAGCTCCCTTAGTCTCTCCTCATAATCCATACTCTCCAAACCAGGCAGCATCCTGGTAAATCCCCTCTGCACCCTTTCCAATGCTTGCACATCCTTCCTATAATGAGGCGACAAGAACTGGACACAGTACTCCAAGTGTGGTCTAACCAGAGTTTTGTAGAGCTGCATCATTACCTCGCGGCTCTTAAACTCGATCCCACGACTTATGAAAGCTAACATCCCATAAGCTTCCTTAACTACCCTATCCACCTGTGAGGCAACTTCCAGTGATCTGTGGATATGAACCCCCCAGATCCCTCTGTTCCTCCACACTACCCAGAGTCCTGCCATTAACCTTGTACTCCACCTTGGAGTTTGTCCTTCCAAAGTGTACCACCTCACACTTCTCTGGATTGAACTCCATCTGCCACTTCTCAGCCCAGCTCTGTATCCTATCAATATCCCTCTGCAAGCTTTGACAGTCGTCCACACTATCCACAACACCACCAACCTTTGTGTTGTCTGCAAACTTGCTAACCCACCCTTCCACCCCCTCATCCAAGTCATTAATAAATGTCACGAAAAGTAGAGGTCCCAGAACTGATCCTTATGGGACATCATTAGTCACAGCCCTCCAATCTGAATGCACTCCCTCTACCACAACCCTCTGCTTTCTACAGGCAAGCCAATTTTGAATCCACACGGTTATGCCTCCCTGGATCCCATGCCCTCTGACCTTCTGAAGAAGCCTACTATGTGGAACCTTGTCAAACGCCTTACTAAAATCCACGTAGACCACATCCACTGCACTACCCTCATCAATCTTCTTGGTCACCTCCTCAAAGAACCCTATCAGGCTTGTGAGGCAAGATCTTCCCTTCACAAATCTATGCTGGCTGTCCCTAATCAGTCCATTATTCTCTAAATGCTCATAGATCCTATCTCTTAGAATCCTTTCTAACAGCTTGCCCACCACAGATGTAAGGCTCACTGGTCTATAATTCCCTGGACTATCCCTACTACCTTTTTTGAATAAGGGGACAACATTTGCCACCCTCTAATCCTCTGGTACCATTCCTGTGGACAACGAGGACTCAAAGATCCTAGCCAACGGTTCAGCAATCTCCTCCTTCGCCTCGCAGAGCAGCCTGGAGAATATTCCATCATGCCCTGGGAACTTAACTGTCCTAATATTTTCTAACAACTCGAACACATCTCTCTTGATATCTACATACTCTAGAACATTAACCTTACCTATACTGTCCTCAGCGTCATCAAGTCCCCTCTCCTTGGTGAATACTGAAGAGAAGTATTCATTGAGAACCTCACCCACTTCCGCAGCTTCCAGGCACATCTTCCCACCTTTGTCTCTGATCAGTCCTACTTTTACTCTCGTCATCCTTCTGCTCTTCACATGTGAAAAAAGCCTTAGGATTTTCCTTAACCCTACTCGCCAAGGCCTTTTCATGTCCCCTTCTTGCTCTCTTCAACCCCTTCTTAAGTTCCTTCCTTGCTACCCTATATTCCTCATGAGCCCTATCTGATCCTTGCTGCCTACACCTTATGTATACTGCCTTCTTCCTCCTACCTAGTTGTTCCACCTCTTTTGTCACCCATGGTTCCTTCACCCTGCCATTCTTTCTCTGCCTCACCAGGACAATTTTATCCCTAACAGCCTGCAAGAGTTCCCTGAACAACAACCACATCCCCATTGTACATTTCCCTTCAAAAATGACATCTCAATTTACTCTCGCCATTTCTAGCCTTATAGTCTCATAATTTGCCCTTGCCCAATTAATTATCTTCCTGTCCTCTCTGCTCCTATCCTTGTCCATGACAATGCTAAAGGTTAGGGAGCGGTGGTCACTGTCCCCCAAATGCTCACCCACTGAGAGATCTGTCACCTGACCCGGTTCATTACCTAAAACTATATCTAATATGGCATTCCCTCTAGTCGGCCTGTCAGCATACTGTGACAGGAATCCATCCTGGACACACTTAACAAACTCTGCCCCGTCTAAACCTTGGTACTAAGCAGGTGCCAAACAATATTTGGGAAGTTGAAGTCTTCCAATGATAACAACCCTGTTATTCTTACACCTTTCCAAAATCTGCCTCCCAATCTGCTCCTTGGTATCCCTGCTGCTACCGGGGGGGGGGGGGGGGGGGGGGGCGCCTATAGAATACTCCCAGTAGAGTAACTGTTCCTTTCTTATTCCTAACTTCCACCCATACTGAGTCTAGAGAGGATCCTTCTACATTATCCACCCTTTCTGCAGCAGTAATAGTATCCCTGACCAGTATCACCACCCCTCCTCCTCTTCTCCCCCCCTCCCTATCCCTTTTAAAACACTGAAATCCAGGAATATTCAATATCCATTCCTGCCCTGGTGACAGCCAAGTCTCTGCCAGAGCCACAATATCATAGTCGCATGTACTTATCCAAGCTCTCAGTTCATTTCCCTTATTCCTGATGTTTCTTGCATTTAAGTAAATGCACTTTAGCCTATCCAGCTTTCTACTTGTATACCCTATACTCTGCTTCTCCTTCCTCAAAGCCTCTCTTCATGTTAGATCTGACTTTTCCCCATGCACTTCTTCCTCTGACCAACCCCTCTGGTTCCCATTCCCCTCACAAACTAGTTTAAACCTTCCCAAACCACCCTCGCAAACCTGCCTGCAAGGATATTGGTGCCCCTTGGGTTCAGGTGTAACCCGTCCACTCTGTACAGGTCCCACCTTCCCCAGAAGATCCAAAAATCCAAAACCTTCCCTCCTGCACCAATTCCTCAGCCACGCATTCATCTGCCATCTCCTCCTATTCTTACCTTCACAATCACGTGGCACTGGCAGCAATCCAGTTCTTCAGCCTTCTGCCTAGCTCCCTAAACTCACTTTTCAGGACCTCATCCCTCTTCCTACCTATGTCGTTGGTACCAACATGTACCACGACTTCTGCTGTTCTCCCTCCTGCTCAAGAATGCCGTGGACCCGATCAGAGACATCCCGGACCCTGGCACCTGGGAGGCAACATACCATCCGGAATTCATGCTCACTTCCACAGAACCTCCTATCTGTTTCCCTATCGAGTCCCCTATCACTATTGCCCTCCTCTTCTCCTCTCTTCCCTTCTGAGCAGCAGGACTGGTCCCAGTGCCAGAGACCTGGCTACTGCCGCTTGATCCCTGTAGGTCATCCCCCTCAACAGCATCCAAAGCGGAAAACCTGCTACTGAGGGGAACAGCCTCCGGGGTCCTCTGCACTATCTGCCTGTTCCCTTTCTTTTTCTCTCCCCTGACAGTCACCTGCCTCCTGGACCCTAGAAGTATCTGCTCTAAGGGGGGGGTGACTGTCTACCGATGCACAGCATCTACATAACTCTCTCCCTCCCTGATGCTTCGCAGTGTTTGAAGCTACGACTCCAGCTCATCAATTCTGAGCCGAAGTTCCTCCAGCAGGGTGCACTAGCTCCCACATCAAGCAGCTGCAGCACATCACCATGTCCTCCATCTGAACCATTTTTTCCCTACCTAGTTTTATTCTACTTAAAAGTTATAACAGGTAAACCTTACCTTTACTTACCAGCTGCTCACCCGCCTTTCCCCGTCAGCGCCTAAACCCGTTGAGCCAAAGCCCAATCACTCTACTCCCTCTCACTCTGCTGCCGCTCCGACGCTGCCCACTGGATATGGTGGTCTTCTTTTTAAACTGTTCGCGCTCTCCCGACTTACGTCACGCGCCTGCGCAGTCTCTCCCCGCTATCCCCGAACCGTTAGAAGAAGAAAAAAACTTCTCTTTGTAAGTCCTCGGCTGATTCTGCTCGCTCGCCTCTCACTCCCGATCAAACATTGACTTCTCTTTCACAAAACTATGTTGACTTTGCCTGATTATCTTGAATTTTTCTAAGTGCCCTGCTATAAAATCTTTAATAACAGCTTCGAACATTTGCCCTACAGTAAATGTTAAGCTAAATTAGCCTGTAATTTCCTGCTTTTTGTCTCCCTTTTTTTATACATCAGTTACACTCAAATTTGTTTTTTGCAGTGGAATTGAAGTAAGCAAGGGGAAACAGTTCAACAGTGAAAGTCAATGTGAAGATATATCATTTGGTGAAAGGACATGTTCTTGGATACAGTGTACAGAGGAATCTCTCCTGCCTGAATTTAACCACAGCCCTGACAAGCTGATTTTTTTCTTCCACATAATAAATTAGTTTTGGATCCCTAACCCTGATCAATGTCACATTCTGCCAGTCAAACTGTGTACTGTGTACTGAAGATAACAATGGAAAAAATTGTGTCAATAGGACACAAGGGAGTCATATAACTGATGATCAAAATAACCCATTATTGACCTACAATTTTGAACGATTTTCTTTAAGTATTAGTGACTTACAGAATTGTTCAAGCCATAAGGAGGCCATTTGGCCCATCAACTCTTTGTTAGCTTCTTGTAAAGGAACACCTTCAGTCCTATTTCCCGTTGTTTCCTGGCACTCCGACAAATACCTATCCAATTCCCCCCTTGGAAACAATGACTGATCATTTCTATCACCCATTTCATTAATAAATTCCAGATCATAACTAGAAAGCAAAAAAAAAGAAAGGAAAACAAAAGCTAAGGTGCTGGAAATCTCTTATTTAAAAAAAATAGAAAATGCTGGAAACACTCAGCAGGTCAGGCAGCATCTGTGGAGATGCAGTATCTGTACTCTCTCCACTGCTCCACAGCATCAAATTAAAGTATGTTTGATTTCCAGTTGTTTCAAGCTCTGAAGAAAGCTTCATCAACTCAAAACAGTAAGTCTCCACAGATACTGGCGAGCATTTCAAGATATTAAGTTTTTATTTCTGGGCATAATTACTCTCTGCTTAAAAAGGCTTTTCCTCTTATCCTCTTGTATCTTTTGCCTATTATTTTAAGACAACGTATCCTTGTCCTTGAAGCATCCACCAATGGGAAAACCTTCCCTCTATCTACCCTATCTAAATCAGTTATGATCCTATCACAGGACGAGTTCCATCATAATTTGTAATTACTGAAACACAGTAAATATCCAGTAAGCTTTAACATTTCACAGATACTTTACTTTCCCCTTATGCAGAATGTAGTTGATCAGTGCATGTTATTAACATTATTATGCATAAAATCCAATACCTACATCTATACAAACTTAGTAAATTCATACATTTAGAAAATTTTCAGTGTCACTTGCAAATATAACTGTGCCACATGGATTTGACAGATACATTTATTTCTCATTGATTTGGATGTTACACTTAACTGTTTTGTTGGAATGGATAGAACGGAGAATGTTAAGCTGCAATAAACAGTGATACTGCTCCCAGCACACTTTATACTGCAGACGCAAGCATTAGATATTAATCCAAAAATGTGAAAGCACAAACTCAGCAACCCATAACCATGCAACAGGAGGGCAACAGCAGTGGTCAGTTAATTGAATGCACTACTAATTCAAAAGCGCCCATAGTCAGGAGCAAACAATGTGGCACTTCGCAGGCATGGTAAGTTAATTTATCTCACTCCGCTGTTCCTCCTGCACCATTTATCTTTAACAAGTGCAAACAGCTTGAGTTTTCACTACAATAGCAACAACCTAAGAGTTCATTTGACAGGGAAAGTAATCAGAAAATTGCTTCAAAGTCAGACAACTGGGACACAAATCATGTCCAAAAGATTTTTTTTATTTCAGCTAGTTAATTCAGTGGGCCAATGAGAAAGATCCTTAAAAAAAAATTACCAGAAGACTCATGAAAAGAGATAGACTTTGTCCTTCAGAAACAATTAAAGGAAGAAATTAATGCCCTCTGTTTATGCTTCTAGATGCCAAAACAGAAGAAAATTTAGCATCTGAAATCTTTTAAGACTATTAAGTTCACTCATAAGTCTTTAGCCTTGAACCTGCATCCAATGTGATTGCTTGTGTAATCCTAAACTAATTTTACCCGTCCTTTGAGATCATTTCCCAGATGAAAGTGATCTTTGTGAAATTGGATCAGGCACTTCCGTTTGAGGCTCATGGCTGGGCATCTGGCCTCTATCCAGTGCCAGACATACATGCAATAGAGTTTATAAGATAAAATTGGAATTAAAATGATATTTTCAATGGTGGTGACCAGTGAGCCATTGGACTGACCTCTAAGGAATGATGTCAGCCATCCTTACCCTGTCTGGCCTACATGTGGCTTCAGACCCACTCAATGGCCACCTCTTTACCACCCTCAAAAGGGCAAAATGACCTGTAGTTCAAAGGTAAGTAGGGATGGCCAGTAAATTCTGGCCTTGGCAATGATGTAATAAACAATTCAAAGACTTCACTTTGATGTGAATCTCCAACTTGCACAAAAATAGACTCATACTTTTAACTAATGTTAACTGAAAACTGTAAAGATGCTGTGGAATATTTTGCAACTTCAGTACCTGAAGTCAGCAGTTATATTCAGCATGAATTGTACTGGGAATGCACAAGGTATAATGGGAAGAATTTGTCTTGCAAGGCGGAACACATGAGTTCTAAGAAAATGCATCTGGATTTCACTGGATTACACCACATAATGAGTTAATTTGCATGAAATACAGAAAAAGGATAGCAAGCACATCATATTTAGGGAAGCCAGCATATTTCCATTATGAATGGTTTGTCAAAATTGATTACTATTATTGAGTATTCTGTCATAATGAAGTAGCAACGTAATTAAGCTTTCCACACATAGGTATTTAAGAGGAATCCAGATAAACACAAGGGAGAAAGGTTTCTGATGTTCTCCTGAGTAAGAAACCGACAGTACTCCTGCATGGAATTATCCTTGGGAGATCATCTGATGTTAACTGCAGAGATAGCTGCCTGGCCAAAATAGAACTGAATGCACTGATTCACAAGATTAGCAGATATTTGGTAAAATCACTATCACTCGAGGCAGGAGGTAGAGGAAAGATCGGTGGAACTTAGAATTGTGGAAACCTTTTCCAGACCTTTGCTGGAATGGCAACCTCTTAGAGAGCAGAAAGTGCTGGGCTTTGTCCACAATGCATCCGTTTAATTTGTATTCATTTGGGACAATTCATAAAGTGTGGACGCTCATAATAAATTTATAAACGCTCATAAACGGAGGCCAACATTTTGTCTGGAGTGTGGAGAAAAGTCATTGGCAAAGCTTCACTGGCTTAAAATGGACTGAATATCAAACTTCTTTTACATACCAGAGTCACCAAGTCATACAGCACAGAAACTGGTCTTTCAACCCATCATGTCCATGCCAACCATCAAACACCCATCTATTTTAATCCCATTTAACAGAACTTGGTCCACAGCCTTCTATACCTTGGTGATTCAGATTCTCTTCCAGATGCTGCCCTGATGCAGGGTTTCATCCCAAAACCTCGACAATTCCTTTCCTCCCACAGATGCTGCTTGACCCGCTGAGTTACTCCACCAGATTGTGTGTTGCTCCAGATCTCAGCATCTACAGTGTCTTTCTTTTAATGTTGTGAGAGTATCTGATTTCACCAACTTCTAAGGGAGTGCGTTTCAGGTTGCATACACTGACAGGATGAAGAAAATTTTCCTCCAATCCCCTCTAACTTTATTACACTTCACCTTAAACTTATTCCCTCTAGCTTTAGATGTCTTCCTTATGAGGAAAATTTTCTATCTAGCCTATCTATGCCCCTCAAAATTTTGCATACCTCTATCAGGACCCCCCTCAGTATGCCCCTTTCCAAAGAACACAAACCCAATCTATCCAATTTGTCCCCAGTAATGAAATGTTACATCTCAGGCAACATCCTGGTAAATCTCCTTTGTGCCCTCTCCTGGAGTGTAGAATTCCTGCAAAGGATGTGGGGGTCATTAGCAAGCCCAGCATTTGCTGTCTATCAAAATTGCCCCCATTCTCATCACTAGACTGTAGGAAGGATGTGATTGCAATGGAAAGGATACAAAGGAGATTCACCAAGATGTTGCCTGGATTGGAGCATTTCAGTTATAAGGAGACACTGGATAGGCTGGGTTTGTTTTCCCTGGAGCAGAGGAGGTTGAAAAATGACCTGCTGGAGGTATACAAAATTATGAGGGTGGCATAGTAGTGTAGCGGTTAGTGTAACACTATTACAGTGCCAGCAATCAGGGTTCAATTCCCACTGCTGTCTGTAAGGAGTTTGTACGTTCTCCCTGTGTCTGTGTGGGTTTCCTCCGGGTGCTCCGGTTTCCACCTACATTCCAAAGATGTACAGGTTAGGAAATTGTGGGCACGCTATGTTGGCGCCGGAAGCATGGTGATACTTGCGGGCTGCCCCCGGAACACTACGCAAAAGATGCATTTCACTGTGTGTTTCAATGTACATGTGACGAATAAAGATATCTTATCTTATATGGGGAACTATAGAAAACGGACATTTTATACTTACGGAGAAATAGGCTTACAGACAGTTCTCAGGAATGGAACCCTTATGTAACCTGGAAAGCACTGATACTTTAATTCCAGATTTATTCCATTGTTAAATTTAAATTCCCCATCTCCACAGAGGGATCTGAACTCATGTCTCCGGTTCAATAGATTAGGCTTGTTTGTGGATACCAGCCCAATGATTTATACTGTATCCATTCTTATACAATCTCAGTTGTAATGAACAATGCCTTCCAGACCTGAATGCATTCTGTACTTGAAAAAAATCAACAAGATGCTGGAGGAACTCAGCAGGTCAGACAGCACCCATGGAGAAAAGCAGACGGTCAACGTTTCAGGTCAGGACCCTCTTCACCTATCACCACCTTGCGCCACACCCGTCTCCCCTCTTTTGTCCACCTATCACTTCTTTGTTTCTCCGCCCCTATCTATTGGGCTTCCCCTTTTCCTATCTTCAGTCCTGAAGAAGGGTCCTGACCCAAAATATTGACTGTCTGCTTTTCTCCACGGATGCTGCCTGACCTGCTGAGTTCCTTCAGCATCCTGTTGTTTTTTTCATCCAAATTCCAGCATCTGCAGTCCTTTGTTTCCCTTGCATTCTGCACTTCAAGCTTGGGAGCCACAAGTGACACAATGGCAGGGGAAACAAGGGTAGCAAGATAGTGTAACAAAAGGAATTACAGCAGTTCTGCCATCCATTCCCCTGCTTCATGTCCGCTGTTTGCCATCCACAATCTAAGATGCTTTGAAGATATTTCCTGCACATGTTAGAGGTGAAATCTGTTGTTTCTGACTCTGAAACTTCTCCAATGTTTTGAGGACAGAATTATGACCAGGTCCATTAGCACAAGGTGGTGAACAAGTCAATTCCATTTTCAGTTTGTTAAATTGTTGGAATGTACTGAAAATGTTGATTCCTCTAGTTCTGTGATTTTGTATATTTTTCTGTTAAAACCAGCAGCTCACAACACGGTATTAAATAAACTTAAATTGAGATTGTGTATCCTCAGCAAACCTTTTCCATCTATTCATAACATGGTTCTGATGAAAGGTCATTGACCTGAAATGTTAACTCTGTTTCTTTATCCACAGGTCCTGCCTGACCTCCTATTTCCAGCAATGTCATATTTTCAGCATATGCAGTTTATTGCTCTTTGTACACCATGGCTGTGCTGGAAGGTGTTGAATAGTTCTTCAGGAACCAGTTATTCCACGAATCTTCAGGAGCAGCACAGGGGTGTCCATTCCTTTGGGATTGCAGGTGAATCTCCATACTAGAGCTGTTGTAATAATAACTCGGTAGCTTGCTTTAAGCCCCTCTGCAGCCAATAGCTGTGATACTCCCATTTTCCTCAGACTCAGCAATATAGTAGCCCACTTCAGGAAGGTCATAGACTTCTTGCCCAAGAACTGAAGTCCACCCCTATATCTCCATCCACTGGGAATGCACTGAGCACTATCAGTGAAGTTTGTAATTCAGGAAGTGAGACAATTTGTAACTATCCTAACATCTGTCACTCAGTCAGGAAGAAGTAACTGCTCTTTGACTTATACACACATACCTGGGGGGGGTGGGGGGAGGTCATGTAGGTAACTTATACGAATGCAGGACCACAGATGTTGCAGCAACCATGCTCACCAGTTACTTCATTCAGAGGTAATCTGAAATATATTTACTTCAGCAGCTTTGGGCACTGACAAAGAAACTAATGTCTCAAACAGGAAATAGCATCTGCAATGATAAGGCCTCCAAATATAAAGCAAGCAGTTGATTCTTAACTAAAAACAATGCATTTGAATTTACGTTATTTTCAGGAGGGAAAGAAAATGAAATAGCAGCAAAACAGCTTTCTGACAACATTACTGCTATTCACGTCACCATTCACCCCTTTATCTCCACTTTCTAATTCCAAAGAACATATATCTATTTTGAATGAACTACTTAATCATTAGTATAAAGGAGTTAGCCAAAATAGCCTCTGTCATTAAAATCAAAATTGCTACTTTAACGAGAACCTTACTGGAGTATTCTTTTGGGAGCCAGATTGTTTCAACAGAAATAGATGCCTCTGAGCAACCCATTAATCATAAAAATACCCCAGCAAGATTATTCTAAAATATCTGATCCTATCAACATGCTTCTGCCTTCTCCCATGCTTTTGCTCTCTCTGGCCTATTTTTATCTGAAAGTATCCATGCCCTCCCATGCTCTGTCCTTCCACAGCTTTCAGAAATGATATTGACTAATTTTGCCTTTCAATTCCTCACAGATCCTATCACCAAATGACAAATTATTGCTGACTACCCATTCAATTGATCTGCAATGTCTCCGTTCCATGTTATTCATCCACACATCCTGAAGGACTTGTTCTAAGTTTGTCATATGCTAGCATTTTAAGATTTTATCATAGTAATGTATGGATGAATGTCAGAACCTCAAGATTTGGTAGGTTTGGATGTCAAACGTCTTGCACCTGAATTTCTAAATAACAACAGAAGTCCTAAGTGGACTTATAGTATCCACATGCAACAGCAGGAATCAGATGCATCAATGAAGAGAAAGAAAGACTTCCATTTACATCGTGCCTTTCAGATCCATTTCTGGAAATTGCCAAAGCACTTTATAGCCAAGGAGGCACCTTTAACGTATACTTATTGGAATGCAACAAATGTAGCAACCCACTTGTACACAGCAAGCTCAAATGAGGACAATATCCAGATAATTTATTTTGATAATGCTGAGCTAGGGTTAAAGAACATAAGAAATAGAAGCAGGAGTAGGCCATCTGGCCTGTCGAGCCTGCTCTGCCATTCAATGAGATCATGGCTGATCTGGCCATGGACTCAGATGCACCTACCTGCCTTTTCCCCATAACCCTTAATTCCCCTATGAAAAAATCTGCGTCTTAAATATATTTACTGAGGTAGTCTCTACTGCTTCCTTGGGCAGAGAATTCCACAGATTCACTACTCTCTGGGAAAAGCAGTTCCTCCTCATTTGTCCTAAATCTACTCCCCCAAATCTTGAGGCTATGTTCCCTAGTTCTATTCTCACCTACCAGTGGAAACAACTTTCCTGTCTATCTTATTTATCCCTTTCATAATTTTATATGTTATAGATCCCCTCTCATTCTTCTGAGTTCCAGCGAGTATAGTCCCAAACAACTCAATCTATCCTCATGGACTAACCCCCTCATCTCCGGAATCAACCTGGTGAACCTCCTCTTCAATGCCTCTAAAGCCAGTATATCTTTTCTCAAGTAAGACCAGAACCGCACGCAGCACTCCAGGTTGCAGCATAATGTCCCTGCTCTTAACTTCAATCCCTCTAGCAATGAAGGCCAACATCCCACTTGCCTTCTTGATAACCTGTTACACCTGCAAACCAACCTTTAGCGATTCATGCACAAGCACGCCCAAGTCCCTCTGCACATCAGCATGCTGCAATCTTTCACTATTTAAATAATAATCTGATCTATTTTTCCTTCCAAGGTGGTTGACCTCACATTCACCAGCATTGTACTCCATCTGCCAGACCCTTGCCCACTCACTTGAAATTGGTCAGGACATCAGGCACAGTGCACCTGCTCTTCTTCAAAGTAAAGTCATGGGATCACATGAACATAATAAAAGCAGGAATTGGCTGTTTGATTTTTCCTGGCTGCCACATCATTAATAAGAAGGTCATGGCTAATCTTTCACATCAGTGCCCATTTACCTGCACTAACCCCTTATTCCTCAATTCCCTTAATATCTAATAACCTATCAGACTCTGCCTTGAACATACTCAACAATCAAGCCTTGTAAGGAGAGAATTCCAAAGATTCATTGTGCAGAATGGCTGAACTCTTATCTTGAGGCAATGTTCCCTCGTTCCAGAAACCTTAGCCAGAAGTTTTATCATCCCTGCATGTACCCAGTCAAGCCACTTTACGCCCACCTCAGGAAGCAGTAGCTGAATATCAAGAGAGCAGCTGATATTCTAGCACACATTTGATGCCAGTGTCAACAAGCTTCTACCCCACAGTATGAATCACAGCACAAGGCTTGTCATCCATTATAAGTCTACATGGGCAATCTTCACACAGCAAACCATTCTTTTTTGCATTTTTCTTCTGCGCTCCCTAAAATAAAATGCAAATAACACAAAAGAAATCTCATTTTTTTAATCAAATTAATGCATCTGAGTGGCACATTAGGTAAAGGCACATGCTGTGTTAGACAAGGAAGCACACGCCAGAGGCAGAGCTTATCCAATTTACATTACAAAATCCAGCATGGTGCCTTTCAGTGCATCTTGAGGATATTTGATGAAGTGCCAAAACAGCTTTTTTTAAACAGTGCACAGAGCACAAATAGAGATGCATTTAGAACATTGTTCAGAACACCTTGAAAAGGGTGAAAATGGATTGATGAGGGTTTTGCAAAGAGACGGCACAAAATAAAAATCATTGAGATACCTCAGGACATGCAAAGTCATTGCAGAACTTCTGAAAGTTGTAATTCAGGAAACCTCACAGCCAAATAGTGCACAGCAAGCTCCCATAAACAGCAAAGATCTGAGACAATATATTTATGTTAGTGATTTTATTTGAAAGATAAATAGTGTCCATGATGCCATGGATCTCTGTTCTTTTTGATCAAAGCCTGTCTAGCACTTTGCAAGCCTGAATGCTCTCGTACCAGACATTTCAGAAAGTGTACACAGGCTGATGGGAGATAGCACCAAGGGCGCAGGCAGGCCAGTAGAGGTCCAGTGAAGTGCCAGGACCAACATCGGGGCAGAACCAAGGGAGTTCCTGGTTCAACATTGGGATAGCTCCAAGGGAGTGCCTGGGCTGACCCCAAGATAGCACTGAGGGAATGACATGACTGACACTGAGGAAGCACTAAGGCAGCAGCAAGGTCAACATTGTGGTAGATGTTGGGGCAGCACTGAAGGAGTACCTGCACCATAATCAGGAAGAGTTGAGGGAGCTGCTGTGTCAAACCCTGGGCAACAACAATGGAGCACCCAGGCCAATTTTTGATTAAGCATCATGTTTGATTAACTGGCCTCTGTCAACTTCACTATGTGCCAGACTGCCAACCATTTACTCTAGTATGATGGGATCTGTTACTTTCCCATGGAGGGAATAGAGGACCTCATCTAGAAGCCATCACCCCCGGCAATGCAGCACTCAGTCAGTAGTGCTCTGGGCATCAACCTGGATTATGGTTTCATGCCTCTGGCAAGGAATTTGAACTTTCTACCAATGGACTTGGAGACGCAAACGCGATCAACTGAACTCAGGTAGAACATGTGTTATCATGAGCCTTAGAGCCTGGGTCTGGAATAATGACTAAAACAGAACTGCTTCAGTGGGAAAAAAGTGTGGCTGTGATGCAAGTCTTCACAATAACGACAGGAAACCAAAGCACAGATATTTACTTGGGATTGTGAAAGAAAGCCCGAGGGAGATGAAAACAAAAATGAGATACGGATAAGATTATTAGAAGGAACATACTACAGACAAGATGGTTACAATCTTAGTAAGAGCAGCAGTGCAAACTTGAGGGAGGTGAGTATGTGAACTGCTCCAACTTTACAATTATAATTCACACAGAAATTCTGTCAGTTGTGTTATTGTTCCCTAACCTCCACCGAAGTTAGGCCAGCATAGCAGGGACAGAAGAAGTCCCCAGCATAAACACTGCGTCAATGATCTTTTACTGGGATAAGTACATGGAGAAATCTTTCAACGTCACAGGGCCGACAACATTAAGGATTAGGATGGATAACAGGCAGTCAATCCACTCCTGGTTGTTTTGTGCCCTCTCCTGGCACATCAGTCCACCATAGCCAGTTATGGAGGGATCAGAAATCACAAACAGACCGGACAGAAAAATTACGTTATAGTTTTCGCTTGCAGTAAGTTCTCACACCACCACATGACTCAATGAGGAGTCCGACTTCAGAAGGCAATCAAGAAATCAGTTGCCCGCATTTCCCTGGAAGGTCCAGCTCATTGTTTAGCTGGGAGGGGGTAAATCTTTATGTATTATAAGATAGGATAAGATATCTTTATTAGTCACATGGACATCGAAACACACAGTGAAATACATCTTTTGCGCAGTGTTCTGAGGGCAGCCCGCAAGTGTCGCCACGCTTCCGGCGCCAACAAAGCATGCCCACAACTTCCTAACCCATACATCTTTGGAATGTGGGAGGAAACCAGAGCACCTGGACGAAACCCACGCAGACACGGGGAGAACGTACAAACTCCTTACAGACAATGGCCGAATTTGAACACGGGTCACTGGCGCTGTAAAGCGTTATGCTAATCGCTACACTACCATGCCTTACAATAGAATTATAAGTCTCAGCTAATATTCTGCAGTTACGCTCAACTATTCACAGGATTTGGAGATTCATACTAAAAACTATCCTTCAGGCTGAAGCATGAGGTAGAATTTGTAACAGGGAAACTAATTACCAGTGAGAGAAGCACATTGGTACAACATTTGGTACTGGTACTGCTGCCTCATAGCTCTAGAAACCTGGATTCAATTCTGATCTTGGATGCTTTCTGAATGGAGAGTGCACATTCTCTCCATGGCCACATGAGTTTCCTCTCACATCTCACAACCCTATTGGTAGGTTAACTGGTAACCATATATTACACTTTGGCACAGGTGAATGGCAAGACGACTCAAAGGGGAACTGATGGGTATGTTCAAGAGAGGATAAATAGCAAGGATACAGGGAAATAAGGAGAAGGAACGGACTAATGGGATTTCTCCCCTGGGAGCTGAATGGCCTCCATTTGCGTTGTTAAAAGTGCAACAACACGTGAAAAGGAGAAGCTAAGTGGACCAAATACTTCTTTTAATTCAATTTTCTTAACAAAGACAATGCAGTTTAAAGCAGAATAATCTGAGAATTTAGGATAAGCATCAACCGCTATCACAACTTGACCACATTTTCTGGGAGATTTGATATTACCCCATAATTAAAATGATAAAGTATTTATTTTCAGCACCAATCGGCCTTCTGACATCCTTACACTTCAGTGGAAGTTTGAAATTGTTCCACTAAGGAGATCACAAGTTGCCGAGACTTCCTCTGCCTTAAACAAGATGTGCTGAATCTGCCACCTCAGATTCAGCCCTCTTGCAGCTAATCCTTCAGAGCTGTTGAAACATCCACTGGAGACTTCATGGAATCCCCATTGATTATCTGGCACAGTGCAGCAAGTACTCTCCTTTTGAATTTTACAATGAGCCTGAAGTAGATTATCCACCCTGTCGTCTTTTCCTGACTGTCCATCCTTTGTTACACAAGCTGTATCTTCAGTGTAATTCAGCCCCTAATATAATCATAAAGGGTTGAGAACTCGAGGCTTCCTGACAATGGTCATGTACCTGTGTCAAAGGGAAGAGCCATCACATTAAACCAAAGGCAACTAAGTTACACACTGAAATAAAACCAGAAGCACTTTAGAATAGAATCATTGGCTTTAGTCACTTCCCTGAGACAAAGACTATCAAAGACACTCTTGGTTACTTCAAAAAGATGTTTGGTATGAAGCTGAACCTTGAGAACAAGATTTGTCATATCTGTTTCCTGCACAAAGGGAAGGAAAAGATCATAAACTAACATTTCAAAGGTACTTCAAAGTCCTTCCATGGTATCAACTGCAAAGAAAGAGATCTCATCTATCAAAGCACTTCGAATGCACTCAAGAAACATTTAAATTGGCCACAGTAGGACCAAGAAAGTGAAGTGCAGCTCCACACATCAATTCTGATTAGTAAAATGGGATTCCAAGTATACAACCGGTTCTTTTTTTCCCTCTGTCCCAATTCACTTCCTTCTACAGGAAAACACAAATAATCCCGCATGCTCGGACTTTGGCAGTGTCAAACTGGCAGATTTTCTGGATTGTTTGGATTTTATTCCAATTAATACTCCAACACACTTTTAATTCACTTTTTTTGATGTTACACAGAATGGTAGCACAATGAATTTTCTGATGAACCCAGTAAGTTTCAAGGAAGCATGGGAAACAGAGTTTAAAGGGAGCACATGAGGTTCAGGGGAGCACAAGGACCAGGGCCTCAGAGAAGGTAAAATAGGAACCTTGGTCCCAGTGAGTTAGAAGGATGTTCAGGAGCTGGGGCCCCGGTGAGTTAGAAAGCAGCACTGGAACAAAGGCCCTGGCATGTTAGAGAAAGCGTGGGAACTAGGACCCCAGTGTGTTAGAGAAAGTGAGGGTATCGGGGTCTGGTGTATGAGATGGGACATGGGAATTAGCAAGCAGTGAGCCAGATGCTGTCATCAGGTTTTCTGAACAATAAGGGAGCAGGTTATTGGAGTTTCACTGTATTTTCATCTCCTTTCAACAGTTCAGCTGTGTTTAACAAGCCTTCACCAACCTCTCTCCCCTGCCATCAACCCCCAGTTGCATTCTTGGATCTCACCCCATCACAGACACTCTCATTGTTCTCTCCACCCCGTTCCCTTCTCTGCATCTTGAAACGTATTCAATTTCTGACTTTTTCTGGTTCTGGTGAAGGATCATTGACCTGAAGGGTTAACTCTGAAATCTCTCTACAGGTTCTGCCTCACCTGCTGAATATTTCCAGCGGTTCCTGTTTTATTATACAGCAGCTTTGTACATCTTCAGAAAAAGTGTCCGGCACTGTTATGCAAAGTGAGAAAGAAAATGTTATGCTGCATAACATACAGCCTGATATCTGGGTCACTGGTTAACACTGAGAGAATACCAAATACCTTAATATACAAGTAAAACAGTTATAAGGAAAGAAACACAGAATACAGACTTTTATATCCTTTTCAGAGAGCCAGCACAGGGAGGATAGAATTATAGAATCATCCGGCACAGAAGCAGGCCCTTCAGCCCTCCATCTTCATGCTGACCAGTGTACTTAATCCATACTAGCCCCATTTACCTACATTTAATCTGTAGTATTCTGTGCCTTGATCATGGACAAAATAGCCAATGGACCAAGTGGGTTCTTGTTATGCATGGTGGCATTTTAACCACTGTAATGAGAACCACATTTCACAACTTTGCCCATGAACGAAGCACAATCCCGCAGTCTTCAAGGTGTCAGCCTTCGTTCAATTGTAGCACTCTCATATCTTAATTCAAAGCCTTACACTGACACAATTACCCTCACAAATTTTACAGGAGCACCAAAGTTGGTTACTTTCATCACATTTAGATTGATGGGCCTTGCAGGGAAACACCAGTAAATGATTTCCAACATTGTACTCTGTCTGAATCTATGCCAGTTGAAGTCAGGAACAGAAACTCCATTCAATTTAATGGAGAGGTAAAGGGGTGAGGGACCTGTGTAAATAGTTGGTAATTTATGTCTTGGAATCAATTGAGACTACTTAAATGTTTTAATTGTTTTTAAGCATTTTCTATTTTTAATCTTATAAATGTTTAATTACGTTAAATCATTTATCTTCTGTGGTGGCAATCTTCTAAAGGTTTGTTGGATCCTCATGGGTCCATAAAAGTAGGAAATATTCCATGACGTTCCTGACCTTTGCCTTACAGATAATGGAAAGACATTTAAGTAAACTCAATTAATTAAAAAAATGTAGATGATCTAATACTTACCTCAGTCATTCAAGGAAATCCTTTGCATTGAAATGAATAGACTCATTGGTTTAGTGGGCAGATTCACGAGCAGAGAAGCAACATCAGAGTGCAGTTGTGGAAGTGTCAGCAAAGAGTGGCCAACAAGTTCAGGACATTATTGACCGCACAGGATTGAAGTGGGTGGCGCTTATGTAGGGAAATTGCTGGCAATTCTGTAATACTTCTGGCTGATAGTGTTTTTTAGCTGTTTTATGGCAGGGTTTGTTCTTGAAGTAGAACTTTGGACAAAATCCTGCTGTCACACAATGCCTTCCCATAAAGGGTCAGGTACACTCTGAAGAAAAAATTGATAACAGCTAAATTAATATTTACAGTGTAAGTCCATGGGAAGCACAAGCAACTGGCTGCTGACAGCAGGCTCTTCATGATGTAATGAACTAAACCATCAAGGCAAGTTTGAGAATGAACTAGTCCAATAGGCTTTAACTGTTGTTGCGGTTTCATCGGGTTTGCATTTATCAATAACAACTTGCATTTGTTTAATATAGTGAAATGTTATAAGACACTTCACAGGAGCATAATGACGTGATACTGGGCCACATAAGGAGATTGTGATTGGCAACAAAAGACTTGGTCAATGATGTAAATTTTAAGAAGTGTCATAAAAAGAGAGAGAGAGAGAGAGAGAGAGAGAGAGATAAATCCAGGAATGCCAAAGTTCAGGACCCAGATGGATGAAAAGTAAGGCTGCCAACAGCAGGATGAAGTAAATTGAGGACCGGCAAAAGACAATTATTCCAAGGTATCCGGCTGATCAGGATGTAATTTGTGAATTGCCACTGATTAACTAGCAATGAAAATGAACAAGAAATGAAGGCTTGTTAAACGACTTAGTGAATTTAATCAGCAGCCAAATCACAAAGGGCCGGAAGAACCAGATTTGAACTTGATTTGGTGATTAATTCATCAGGATCTTTTATTGAGGTTGTCTAGCTAATTATTATGAAGAGTTATGGGCTCCCTTGGAGGCTTACCTGAACACAATAAAGTCAAAGAGCAATTTTCCATACTGTTTCCAGAATTTAACTGGTGATCTTGTACAATGTCCAGGAAACTAAGTGTGGCTGGCATTATTGATATATGTGGTATGTATTGTGCGTGGATGAGACTGATTGATTTATCCCATCATTTTTCATTCATTAAGGCTTGCAGGTAATCAGATCAGTGCTGAGTAAGTCAATCATAGCTGGAGCCCAACTGAGGCAATATAACTAGGTCAAACACAATCTATAGGGGAAAACTAGAGAGAATCATTTTATTACAGAAAGTAACTATTCATCAGAAATGTGCATCTCTAGAGGTTGAAAGAGAAAAGACTGATGTTCATTTTGCCTGATAACAGTCACTCCAGGACACTTCCATGAACAATAAAGGTCTAGGCAAAATACTGGTAATGTCCCTCAACTCTGCAACCTCACTTTATTGTGGTTCTTGAGTTCATGGACATTACCAATACTTTGCCTCAGTCTTTATTGGCAACCTGGAGTCAAGGAAGCAGAGGGAGAAGATAGGTGACAGAGAAATCATAAATAAGCGGAGGAGTAGAGATGAGTAGTGGGAATGAGGCTGAAGCTTAGAAAATGCACTTCCTCAATTAAGAGAAACCAAACACAGACTGGGTGATCACCTTTCAGATCACCAGCGCGCAGTCCACTGGAGTGACCCTGAGCATCCATTGCCTAGTCCAGTTGTCTGCTACCCATCCTACTCCCAATCAGACCTCTCAGTCTGTGGTTTCCTGCACTGCTACCATAAAGCCCAATGCAAGCTCAAGGAACAATTCCTCATCTTTCACTTGGGCACTTTGCAGACTGCAAGACTCAACATCGAATTCTCTAACTTTTGATAACTTGCTCTCTTTTTTTTTCCTGTTTGTATCAGGACTGGCCACTTTTGCTCTCTTCCTTCTCCTTTCATTTGGATATCCTGGCCTACTGTACACGGTAGTGTCGCAGTTAGCATAACGCTGTTGCAGCACCAATGACACGAGTTCAATTCCGGCCGCTGCCTGTAAGGAGTTTGTACGTTCTCCCCGTGTCTGCGTGGGTTTCCTCCGGGTGCTCCGGTTTCCTCCCACATTCCAAAGACGTACGGGTTAGGAAGTTGTGGGCATGCTGTGTTGGCGCCGGAAGCGCGGCGACACTTGCGGGCTGCCCCCAGAACACTCTACGCAAAAGATGCATTTCACTGTGTTTCAATGTACATGTGACTAAAAGATATTTTATCTTATCATGTCCCAGTTAACCAGATTATACATTACCTAGACTTCACAACATTAGCAACACAAAGAAGAGTTTAGCTGCTCCTTAATGATTACACTATTTCACCCTGTCACAGAAATTTCTGTTGTTTCACCCACCGCCCTCTCCCACCTTTCGTACTACGTAGCCCACCTTCTTTTCTCTCTTTCTCAGTTCTGATGAAGGGTTGGCTGCCTGCAACTTTATCTGTATACCTTTCCATAGTTTGCTTCCTGACTTGCTTCGTTTTTCTGGCATTTTCTATTTGTATTTCAGTTTTCCAGCATCTGCAGCTTTTTTAAAAATTTTCTTCTGCTAACGGGTGCTGAAATAAACCTCTGGTGTTTGGTATCCATTTTGTACCTTAATAATCAGAGGAGGCAATTTGCACATAAGCTTATCTTCTACATATACAACCAAAATTAAGAAAAAAATTGTGTATTTATTTTAACAATATTAGCATTGCCATAAAGGAGCTTAATTAGTTAATCTTTCCTCTATCTGGTTCCATTTGCTCTTCACTTTTCCCCTAATCCTTATCAAATTCCAGCACTGGTGGCCTTTGTGATCCTGCTTATCTCCCTCCGAGCTGTCCACCTTCACCCTCCCCTCCCACACCTGCCTTTGGTATTTCTTTCTCTCCTTCCACCTATCATCCACCCACCTCTTTCTCCCAACTCCACCCCTCCCCCTCCTCCACCTGGCTCAACTTGCTCATCATCCTTCACTCTTCCTCTCACCTCCACCAATCACCTACTGGCCCCTGTCTCACCCCTCCCCCTCTCCTCCCTGTATTCCACTCTCAGGTTCTGATGCCGAGTCTCAACCCGAAGCATCGACGATTCCTTTTCCTCCACACAAATGCTGTTTGACCCACTGAATTCCTCCAGCAGGTTCCTTATTGAAGGGGCTTAAACAATTCTGTATCCTTTCTGCAGTATATTAATCTTAGGCTAAGTACTAGAGACCATTTTAAGTTTGAAAATACTGAACTGAAAAAGTTTTGTGGAGATTTTTTTCATATATATTTATCAGTCACATGTACATTGAAACACAGAGTGAAATGCATCTTTTTTGCATTAACAACAAGGGCAACCTGCAAGTGTCGCCACGCTTCCGGCACCCACATAGCACGCCCATGACTTCCTAACCTGTACGTCTTTGGAATGTGGGAGGAAACCGGAGCACCCGGAGGAAACCCATGCAGACACAGGGAGAACGTACAAGCTCCTTACAGACAGTGGCGGGAATTGAACCCAGGTCACTGGCACTTATAGCATCACGCTAACTGCTGCACTACCATGCCACCCCTACACTACCATGCCGCCTAAATAGGCTCTCTTCACACAAAAGAAAATGAAAGCAAGGAGTGACTCAATCAGATCTGCGCAATCCATTTGCAAGCTAGCTGTTCAAAAACTGACTTGTGGGGGGATCTTTCTTTGCCAGCTAAGGTGAATGGATGTCACAAAATTTTGACTTGTACTTGATGTGCACTCTTGTCAAATGTTAGTAAATGAAGGGAACCAGAGACAGTCAAAACTGCAAACCAAATCCCTATTAGTTTACTGGAATCCTTGGCAGTAAATTAGACCATCAGTCAAGATTTGACACTAGTCTACATTTCCAATGCATTTCAGCTACAATATTATCCTGTGCCACTAAATTATGCACTGCACAATTCCAAACATAGCTGTATATTCATCACCATGACACTCCTACATTCTGTTTTAAAACCATTAGGCTGAACAAAACCTGATACTATTCATCTTGAGCTGTCCCAGATGAAAAGGACCTTTGTGTGTTTTTTATCAATATTCCTGCAAGTAGCTGGATGATTATGAACAAATGAATGGATGAAATCGCCCTCCTGATTCATTTGTCCAAACCTTATTTGTGAACTCTATCCTATAAAAAAAGAAATCAGGTGTTGATGTTATCATTTGAATATGATTACTATGGAGGGCCGTATGCAGAGTGAATGAAAATCTAGCAAATGCCGACTCATACTGGGTAACTATTCTCCAGTTATATTTCTAGAAGCTTTTGTCATGGAGCAAAGAGACTCTAATTACTCTAATACTCTAATTTGATTGAATTGTTTTAGTAGTATTTGGTTTAAGACAGTTTTGCAGGAGAAACCTACAGCACAGATAGGCTGCCATTTTGTAACTTCAAAACTAATCAACAAAATTCTAATTCTTTTTGTTGGATGCCTTTTGCTTGTCCTTTGCACTGTTGATCCTACCCAAAGCCTTATTTCCTCAAATCATCTCTGCTTCTTTTGCCAATTTCTTTAAATCTATGCCTCCTGTCAACCAGCCCACCTGCCACTGAACACGGTTTCTGTTTATTTACACAATTAAAATCAATCAAGATTTGGTACAATATCACTCTCCTATCAATCATCTCTGCTTTAGGGGAAACTACATCAGATTCTCCAGTCTCTCTACATAGTTGCAATGCTATTTTAATCATTCCCTTCTGGCCCCTGTCTAGAACCTTGTATTTTAAGTATTGATGCCTAGAATAGAGTAAATTACACTTCTGATACCAAACAGCATTCCACGAAGGTTCAGTATAACTTTTTTTGTACTTGAGTTCCTTTCCTAATGAACTCAAAGATCCCAAATGTTTTTGTTTTAAACATCAGGTCCATGTATCCTTTTCCAATATCTCCTTAAAATATAATACCATTTATTTTTTAATTGCATTTCTTCATTCTTCCTACTAAAACCTGGAAGGGCTGTAGGGATGTACTTATAATGAGAGATTGGGTAGGCTGGGTTTATTCCCACTGGAACATAGGAGGTCAAGGGGTGACCTGATAGAGGTTTATAAAATTAATGAAAGACACAGGTAGAAGAAATAGAGTCTTTTATTTCCCAGGGCAAGGGAATCTAAAACTCGAAGACACAGGTTTAAGGTGAAAGGAAAAAAAATTTAAAGGAGGGGCAGGTTTTTCACACAGAGGGCAGTGGTTATCTGGAAAGAGCTGCCAGAGGAGGTGGTAAAGGCACACACAATGACAACATTTAAAAGTTTTCTCTACCTTGCATGAGTCTGCTTTACAAGTTTGACAACATCTTGAAGTTTGTTACTATTCTTCACACAGTTCAGTACATCTCTCAGTTTGGAATCATCTCCAAACTTAGAAACATTAAGCTATGCAGCCAAGTCCAGGTCAAAAAGAGCACTGGGTCAAATACTAACACTTGGAAAACCCAACATATAATTTCATATCATTATTCACAACTAAGTCCTGTGTTCTGACTGCTTCCACCCTAACCTCTCGCTGCCATGGTGAAGCAGCCAGCATAATCAAAGACCCCACCCACTAGGGTCATTCTCTCTTCTCTCCTCTTCCATCAGGTAGAAGACATAGGAGCCTGAGGGCAAATACCACAGGCTTAAGGACAGCTTCTATCCCACTGTGATAAGACTATTGAACGGTTCCCTTATAAGATGAGGTGGACTCTGACCTCACGATCCACCTTGTTGTGACCTTGCACCTTATTGCACTGCATTTTCTCTGTAGCTGTGATACTTTACTCTGTACTGTTACTGTTTTTACCTGTACTACCTCAATGCACTCTGTACTAACTCAATGTAACTGCACTGTGTAATGAATTGACCTGTAAAATCAATATGCAAAACAAGTTTTTCACTGTACCTCGACACAAGTGACAATAATAAACCAATACCAATTGTGGGTTGTGAGGGACCGATGAGGAGAATGTGGTATCCTCAGACTCATCCACTGATGGGGCTCAAGGAGTCTGGTACCACAGGCGGAAGGTAGTTTTTAAGGTGGTGTACTAAATGCAGGACTAGCATAGGTGAGTATCTTGTTCGGCCAAAGGCTCTGATTCCATGCTGTATTACTCTAAGACTTTATTGAAATCCTAACAACCAGTACAGTTCAACACTTTGCTCTGCAGCACCACCCCATAGCCTCAAGGCACCACTTGCTCCACCAGACCAAAGGTGTGTTTTAGACTCCACCCTCATCAGAACTGAGCACTGGAAACCAATCTCAGGATGTCTCACTCACAGAGGACTCCCACATTTTCTATTATTTCATTTGTGATCACTACATCCTGAACGTAACGTAATGCGATGTGCCCTCTCCTGCTACATGTGCACCAAGGAATTCTCAGTTTCCTTTCTGCCAAGTAATGACTCCAGCCACTGATCCAGTTTGAAAAGCCTGAGCTTAAGTTTAAGCACCCAGAAGGTAGCAAAAACATACAAAGTGTCTTGGAGCTCCCACACGGCAAGCAAATTGCAGGTAACCTGTCTCACAGAACACAGCACAGTACAGGCCCTTCGGCCCACAATGTTGTGCTGACATTTTATCCTACTCGAAGATCTATCTAACCCTTCCCTCTCACATAGCCCTCAGTTTTCCTATCTAAGAGTCTCTTAAATGTCCCTAATGTATCTGCCTCCACAACCTCTGCAGGCAGTGCATTCCACGCACCCACCAGTCTCTGTGTAAAAAAAACTTACCTCTGACATCCCCCTTATACCTTCTTCCAATCACCTTAAAATTATGCCCCCTCGTGTTAGCCATTTTCACTCTGGGAGAAAATCTCTGACTGTCCACTCGATCTATGCCTCTCATCTTGCACACCTCTATCAAGTCACCTCTCATCCTCCCTCTCTCCAGAGAAAATAGCTCGCTCAACCTATCCTCATAAGACATGCTCTCCAATCCAGGCAGCATCCTGCTTAATCTCCTCTGCACCCTCTCTAAAGCTTCCACATCCTTCCTATGATGAGGCGACCAGAACTGAACACAATACTCCACGTGTGGTCTAACCAGAGTTTTTTGAGCTACAACATTACCTCGTGGCTCTTGAACTCAATACCCCGATTAATGAAGGCCAACACACCATACGCCTTCTTAACAACTCTATTGACCTTCACGGCAACCTTGAAGGATCTACAGTATGGACGTGGACCCCAAGATCCCTTTGTTCCTCCACACTGCTAAGAGTCTTGCCATTAACCTTGTATTCTGCCTTCCAAACTGCCACTTCTCAGCCCAGCTCTGCATCCTATCAATATCCTGTTGTAACCTACAGCAACCTTCCACACTATCCACAACACCATCAAACTTTGTGTCATCTGCAAACTTACTGACCCACCCTTCTACATCCTCATCCAAGTCATTTGTAAAAATCACAAAGGGCAAGGGTCCCAAAACAGATCCCTGAAGAACACCACTGGTCACCAACCTCCAGGCAGAATATGCTCCATCTACAACCACCCTCTGTCTTCTAAGGGCGAGCCAATTCTGAAACCACACAGCCAGGTTTCCCTGGATCCCATGCCTCCTGACTTTCTGAATGAGCCTTCCATGAGGAACCTTATCAAATGCCTTACTAAAATCCATGTACACCACATCTACTGCTCTATCTTCATCAATGAATTCAATCAGGCTCATGAGGCACGACCTGCCCCTCAGAAAGCCATGCTGACTGTCCCTAATCAGCCTATGCTTCTCCAAATGCTCATAAATCCTGTCTCTAAGAATTTTCTCCAGCAAAAAAAACCTGCACTGTAGTGTAGCGGTTAATGTAACGTTATTACAGTGCAAGCGACCCGGGTTCAATTGTGGCCACTGTCTGTAAGGAGTTTGTAAGTTCTCCCCATGTCTGCATGAGCTTCCATCAGGTGCTCCAGTTTCCTCCCACATTCCAAAGACGTACGGGCTAGTAAGTTGTGGGCGTGCTATGTTGGCGCCAGAAGCACGGTGACACTTGCGGGCTGCCCCCAGAATACTCCACGCAAAAGATGCATTTCACTGTGTGTTTCGATATACATGTGACTAATAAAGACATCTTGTCTTATCTTAATTTGCCTACCACTGAAGTAAGATTTACCGGTCTGTAATTCCCAGGGTTATCCCTACTCCCTTTCTTGAACAAAGGAACAACATTTGTCATCCTCCAATCATCTGGCACTAGTCCTTTGGTCAGTGAGGTCAAAGATCATCGCCAAAGGCGTAGCAATCTCTTCCCGCACTTCAGGTAATAACCTTGGATATATCCGGTCTGTCCCCGGTGACTTATCTATCCTAATGTTTTTCAAAGGTTCCAGCACATCCTCTATCTTCAAGTCGACATGCTCTAGCACAGAGATTTTCAACCAGGGGTCCGCGGCGGGTTGCCGGGGGTCCGCGAGCGAGCAAGCCAAGAAAAAAATGGAAAAGTGACCTGTTACAAAGACGTAGTTTACTTGCTTGCTCCAGTTTTCCACTATTCAGAAAATTGGCCATATCTATTCTATCTGTTATAGGCGACAATCTTAGAGACTTAGACAGTGTTCCCTTCTGGTAAGCTGCTGCTTAATATTCGATTTGTGTAGTCAGAGTAGTCAGTAGTGTTCACTACTCACTACTATTCTGTTGTGCACTGTAGTGTTAGTGAGACTGAGTGACATTGTTGGTGTGCCTTAATAATATTGCTTACTTACCGTGCATTTACGCCACAGTGACGTCACTGTTAAACGAAAAGTGCGCGTGTAAATTTTAGATTTGTTTTGATCATTTTGTTTATCAGTAATAGTAATTAAACCGTCCAGCATGTATTGCTGAGTATGGAGAAATTTCTGAAGAGAAAAGCTGACCAGAAACCGGAAGATTCTGATGACGAAGGGGATAAGGGTGACCGAAAGAGAAAACAACGCAAGTACGATCCAGAATACATTTCATATGGCTTCATCACAGTGGGGACAAATGCGGACCAACCTCTCTGTGTTGTGTGTTTGCAAACACTGTCCAACGATGCAACGAAACCAGTGAAATTGAAGCGCCATTTAACAACAGTGCATCCAGATATTGCCAGTAAGCCGAAGGAATATTTTGAGTGGCAAAAGGAGTTGTACCTCAAGCAGAAAGGCTCTTTCTGATGACAGCCTGCGCCACTGTAAATGAGAAGGCTCTTCACGCATCATATTTGGTAGCATTACGAATAGCATGTTCCAGAAAGCCTCACACAATTGGAGAAGAACTTATACTGCCTGCAGCAGTAGATATGTGTGAAGTTGTAACTGGGAAAAGAATCCAGTCAAAAACTGAAAGCCATTCCACTGTCTGATAACACAGTAAGCAGAAGAATTGGTGATATGGCAGAAGATATACAGAGCCAGTCTTGCACACCTTCAGCAAGTCAGATTTGCGATCCGGCTCGATGAAAGTACTGATGTTGCCAGTGCTGCGCAGTTGTTGGTTTATGTTCGATATTGCTGGGAAGGAGAGGCTTTGGAAGACTTTTTGTTTTGCAAGGCGCTCCCAGGGCGTGCAACTGGTGAAGAACTTTTCCGTGTGCTTGACACTTTTTTTGTACATTCGGCATTGGTGTGGACAGTGTATTGTGGTATGCACAGATGGTGCTGCCGCAATGACGGGATGGAAGTCGGGTCTAGTCGCACGAGTGAAAGAAGTAGCTCCACATGTAGCAGCAACCCACTGCATGATTTACCGTGAGGCTTTGGCTGCAAAGGATATGGATGAAAATCTTGCGGATGTGTTTTCCACGTGCATTAAAATCGTTAACTTTATCAAAGCCAGGCCGCTCAATCATTGTTTGTTTGAAAACATATACCGTGAAATGGAAGCCGAGCATAAGCATTTGTTGCTACATACAGAAGTCAGATGGCTGTCACGAGGCCACATTGTGCAGCGTGTATATGAATTGTGAGATGAACTACTAATTTTTCTAAATGAGCATAACGGATCATTGGCACAGTTCTTGACAGATGAGACATGGGTTGCCAGATTAGCTTATCTTGCAGACATTTTCAACATTTTCAACAGCTTAAATTTATCATTGCAAGGACCTGGCTCAAATGTTCTGAAAACGCATGACAAAATCAATGCCTTCCAGAAAAGACTCTGTATCTGAAAGGGAAGGTGCGAGCAAGGCATCTATGATATGTTTCCGTTGCTGGCTGACTTTCTGACAGTGAATGAGACTAAGACAAAGGCTATTGTGGGCACCCTTTTGAACCATATTCAACAGCTGTCACATTATTTCCATGAGTATTTTGGCGATGATGACACAAGCATGTTTGATTGGATTTGAAATCCGTTTGAATGCATGCTTACTGATTTAACTGGATGTGAACAAGAAGAATTGGCTGAACTGTCATCTGACAGGACTTTGCACTTGCAGTTCAACCGAATGTCACTGTTGTCGTTCTGGACAGCATGTTCCCAGGAGTATCCACTGCTGTCCGGCAAAGCCGTCAATGTTCTGTTACCATTTGCGAAAACTTACTTGTGCGAAATAGCATCTTCTGCAGTCACTGCCACAAAAACCAAATACAGATCAAGACAGAATATTGAGGATGACATACGCGTATGTTTGTCGCACATACCACCACATTTGGACAAACTCTGCGGTGCAAAACAGGCACAATCTTCACATTGAACTGAACACTGAAAGACATCGCTGGTAATTATCAGTGATTGAAATAGTCACTATTTCAATAGGGCCTATGTGCAGTAATTTAAGTGTTGTATGCATGAATTAGCGATTGTTTGATTTTGTGGGTTTTGGGGGTCCGCCATCTAACATGTTCTGGGGGGCCGCAGCATGAAAAAGGTTGAAAACCACTGCTGTAGCGTATCAGCCTGTTGTGCGCCATCCTCACAAACATCAAGGTGTCGCTCACTGGTGAATACTGAAGCAAAGTATTCATCAAGGACTATCCCTACCTTTTCCAACTCCAGCCACGTTTTCTCTTTTATCCCTGATCGGTCCTACCCTCACTCTAGTCATCCTCGTATTCTTTACATACATGTAGAATGCCTTGGTTTTCCTTCATCCTTCTCACCATGTCTTCTCAAGCACCCTTCTAGCTCTCCTAAGTCCCTCCTGGCTATGTTGTAACTCTCAAAGCCCTGTCTGATCCTTGCTTTCTGAACCTTAGGTAAACTTCTTTCTTCCTCTTGACAAGATATTCTACATCGCTTGTCAACCATGGTTCCTTCACTCTATCATCTTTACCCTGCCTCAATGGGACAAACCTATCCAGAACCCCATGCAAGCACTCCCTAAACAATCTCCACATTTCCGTTGTGCACTTCCCCAAGAATATCTGTCCCCAATTTACGCTCCCATGTTCCTGCCTAATAGTATCATAATTCCCCCTCCCCCAATTAAATACTTTCCCATATGGTCTGCTCCTATCCCTCTCCAAGGCCATGGTAAAGGTTAAGGAGTTATGGTCACTGTCTCCAAAATGCTCTCCCACTGAGAGATCTGAAACCTGTTCAGGTTCATTTCCGAGTATCAGGTCCAGTATGGCCTCTCGTCTAGTAGGCCTGTCCACATACTGTGTCAGGAATCCTTCCTGGACACTCCTAACAAACTCTGCCCCATCTATCCCCTTTACACTAAGGAGGTGCCAATCAATATTAGGGAAGTTGAAATCACCCCTGACAAGAACCCAGATCTCATTTTCTTTTAAGGCCCCTCTATAATGTAAGATAAATGCAGGTCAACTTAGAGAAGGCATCTTGATCTTCGTGTACAATCCAAACACCTTGAATCCATGCAAGGAGGCTGTACCCCTTCTGCACTTTCCATTCCATAGTCCTCAGTTGAACTGAATATGCAGGAAGCAAGTACAATCAGAGGTTGATACCCTCACCAGTATTGTACAATACCAACTCAGGAAGAACTTCCCCCATTAATCTCCTGACTAAAGTCCATGGCTTACTTTTGTCAGATCTCAGCCACATTTGTTGTTGATGTGGCTGAGATCTGACTAAAGGAACCCACAGCCTTCAGGGTCCTAAATCACCTTAAGATAAAACTGATTGAACTATAGAACCATAGAACAATATGGCACAATACAGGCCCTTCGGCCCACCATGTTGGGCTGCCCTTCAAACCACACCTATGACTATCTAACCCCTTCCTCCCACATATCCCTCAAACTTAAATTCCTCCATATGATTATCTAACAAGCTCTTGAACTTGTCCAATGTATCAGCCTCCACCACCACCCCAGGCAGCGCATTCCATGCCCCAACCACTCTCTGGGTGAAAAACCTCCCTCTGACATCACCTTTGAACTTCCCACCCAATACCTTAAAGCCACGTCCTCTTGTTTTGAGCATTGGTGCCCTGGGAAAGAGGCGCTGGCTGTCCACTCTATCTATTCCTCTCAATATCTTGTATATTTCTATCATGTCTCCCCTCATCCTCCTTCTCTCCAATGAGAACAGCCCTAGCTCCTTTACTCTCTCTCCATAATCCATACTCTCCAATCCAGGCAGCATCCTGGTAAATCTCCTCTGCACCCTTTCCAATGCCTCCACATCCTTCCTATAATGAGGTGACCAGAACTGGACACAGTACTCCAAGTGTGGCCTAACCAGAGTTTTGTAAAGCTGCATCATCACTTTGCGGCTCTTAAACTCGATCCCACGACTTATGAAAGCTAACATCCCATAAGCTTTCTTAACTACCCTATCCACCTGCGAGGCAACTTTCAGTGATCTGTGGATATAAACCCCCAGATCCCTCTGCTCCTCTACACTGTCCAGAATCCTGCCACTTACCTTGTACTCTGCCTTGGAGTTTGTCCTTCCAAAGTGTACCACCTCACACTTCTCCGGATTGAACTCCATCTGCCACTTGTCAGCCCAGCTCTGCATCCTATCAATATCCCTCTGCAAGCTTCGACAGCCCTCCACACTATCCACAACACCACCGATCTTTGTGTCATCTGCAAGCTTGCTAACCCACCCTTCCACCCCCTCATCTAAGTCGTTAATAAATATCACAAAAAGCAGAGGTCCCAGAACCGATCCCTGTAGGACACCACTAGTCACAGCCCCCCAATCTGAATGCACTCCCTCCACCACAACCCTCTGTTTTCTACAGGCTAGCCAATTTTGAATCCACACGGCCAAGCTTCCCCGGATCCCTTGGCCTCTAACCTTCTGAAGAAGCCTACCATGCGGAACCTTGTCAAACGCCTTACTAAAATCCATGTAGACCACATCCACTGCACTACCCTCATCAATCTTCCTGGTCACCTCCTCAAAGAACCCTATCAGGCTTGTGAGGCAAGATCTTCCCTTCACAAAGCCATGCTGGCTATCCCTAATCAGTCCATGTTTCTCCAAGTGCTTATAGATCCTATCTCTTAGAATTCTTTCCAACAGCTTACCCACCACAGACGTAAGGCTCACTGGTCTGTAATTCCCTGGACTATCCCTACTACCTTTTTTGAATAAGGGGACAATATTCGCCACCCTCTAATCCTCCGGTACCATCCCCGTTGACAACGAGGACTCAAAGATCCTAACCAATGGTTCAGCAATCTCCTCCCTCGCCTCACGAAGCAGCCCGGGGAATATTCCGTCAGGCCCCAGGGACTTATCTGTCCTAATATTTTCTAACAACTCCATCACATCCTCTCTCTTAATATCTACATACTCCAGAACATTACCCTCACCTACACTGTTCTCAGCATCATCAAGACCCCGCTCCTTGCTGAATACTGAAGAGAAGTATTCATTGAGAACCTCACCCACTTCCACAGCTTCCAGGCACATCCTCCCACCTTTGTCTTTAATCGGACCTACCTTTACCCTAGCCATCCTTCTGCTCGTTACATATGAGAAAAAAGCCTTGGGATTCTCCTTAACCCTGCTTTCCAAAGCCTTTTCATGTCCCCTTCTCGCTCTCCTCAGCCCTTTCTTAAGCTCCTTCCTTGCTACTCTATATTCCTCATGAGCCCTGTCAGATCCTTGCTGCTTACACCTTATGTAGGCTACCCTCTTCTTCCTAACTAGTTGTTCCACCTCTCTCATCACCCACAGTTCCTTCACCCAACCATTCCTTCTCTGCCTCACCAGGACAAATGTATCCCTAACATCCTGCAAAAGAGGAGATTCATATTCTCCTGATTAAAGCAACCAAGTCCAAACAAAAATCATGGTTGGTCTTAACCAAGGTCCTACTTCAGTTGTAAATAAACTGAAAAAATTGCAGCTGAGTTGCAACCTTACTTTTGTTAACTGGGGAGACTTGCAAAAGTTAAGAGGGGCTCAGAGAGGCAGCAGAATAACTATAACTATTATACTGATACTACACACTTAAACTACACACTTATTATACGTTAAAACATTGAAATCATGCAATTAAAACTAATACCTTTAAAACGAAGTATAGCTTATGCATTGCATTTCATTGCTCCAATCCAGGAATATGATTGGCTTGCTTCTGTGGAGATAGGTGCGGTGGGAGTCAGAGCTGCTGGTGTAGAAACAGGCAGGTCTTGGGTGTGGAATTGGAACAGAGAGCAAGCCTGTGATTGGGAAGTCAGAGACCCTGAAAGCAGGAGCTGTTTGGTCGATTGCTGTAGAAGCCTGATCTTGTGATCCACAATTTCTTCAATATCACAACTTAGGTAGGGCTTTACTCACATGGTTTTTCATCAATATTGTTCCATTTCTAATTATAAAAAAGGTTAACAGCCAGGTTTGATTCATTGTTAATTTAAAATCATTTGTTTTAAATATTAAGACTTATAATACACCAAGAGCATTTAATCATGTTATACTCGGTGGAATTTCAAAGATGAAATCCCTGTTGTATTCTACTGGTCAGACCTGCCTGGAATGTAATTAATCATCCTACTCTTTGGGGAACACCCTCAGTTCCAGATATTAACAGATGCTTCTGGACAAGCAGATAAAGCATCTTCATAAAGCTGGAGCAGTCAGTCTGACGATGTCATTGGCCCCTTGCAGTGTTTTAACCTTGGTTTAAGTGGGAAAGCTTCCTCGACAGGTGAAGGGCAGCACAAAGTGGACGGGAAGGCTCAGCAGGCTGAATGTGTGAGGACTTTTTCTTCCCATTGTGGAGCTATGGCTTTCATGGGACAGTCACTTCTTAGAATCACAGAATTTTACTGCACAGAAGAAGATCACTCCACACAGTGTGGTTACACTGGGTCTGAAAGAGTTATTCAGCTTTAACCCGGTTCCTGGGCCTTGGTCCATGATATTGAAGTTTTCACCTATTCCGTTTGCATATCCAAGAATCTTTAAAATACAATTAGAATTCCTGTCTCAAACAAACCTTCAGTCATCCAATCTCATATACGCAGGATTAAAAAAATCCACCCTCATTCATCTACTAATTACTTCAAATGTACATCCCCTCTCCACTCAGAGAAATAGAACTATCTCGCCCCCTCATAATTTTATGCATGTCAGTTAATCCTCCCTTCAACCTTATCTATTCCATTGGAAATAGCCCCAGTCTAGCCTATCACTCCTGGTGGCTAAATTGCTTAAAGCTCTTTATCTTAAAGTATAAAGCACATTGAGCTGAAGCACCTGAAATCCTCTTTGTCACAGTGTGCACATGGCATCTGGCCAGCAATCATTCGTCTCCCACACCGTAGACAGAAAGTGAATAACCAGCACATTGACAAGATTCAATGGTTGTTGTTTCCCCAGCCTTATGCTGCTGAAGAAGCCATTAAACAACTCGCTTCTGGAACATTTCTTCTCAAGTCTCACATGATGAAACATGTCAAAATCCATTGAAAAAATAACATTGCTTGCAACCAATCTGAACCATATCTATGTTCTTCTTTTCTTCTAATTCCTCACACATTTTTTTTATACCTTGGAAGGCAAAGCAACTTTCATTTCAAGTGTACACGGGTGACTGGGGGACGGAATAATTGCAAATCCTTCCTATAGGCACAGTCGGGAACCCTGGTCAATTCTGAGAGTACAGGCCACACATAAGTAAAATTCCAGTACATTCTACAAACAATTATCTTCTTCAGATGGTTACGGCTCTCCAGCTTCAGAACCTTTTGATGTTTGTGTTAAATGCATGATGTGTTATCCCATCAAATTCTGCATCTGAAATTTGTTTCCCTTGAAGTCAAAGTTATCGAATTTTTGAAGGAGTTCAACACACGTGTTGACTTGTCACGCATTTAGTTCATAACTAAGAGGACAAATTTCTCTCTTTTTACTCTGTTGCTGTTGTGCTAACTTAGAACAGCTGGCAGCATTCTGTGTCAGAAGCTTCAAGGGTTAAAGGCTTATTAGCTGGGGTACTATGCTGAGAGGGTAATACATTGCCCCAAACTCTGTATCTCTTTGTGATGGGGGTAGGTGTTCTTTGGCTCTTTATGCCCAATAAAAACAAATGGGCAGCTAGGTTTGCCTGAATACAGCAGCTACTACAGTTCAGCAAAAATAACCTCAGTGGACTATTCTTTAAAATTCGCCTGTTGATATCACTGGTCACACGCTGCAGATTTACACTCAGATAAAGGCCATCATATGTGAAGAAGCACAGCAAGCTACATATTTGCTTTGCTTGCTATTTAAGGAGAGACTGCCAACACTGGGAGACCTGATTAGACATCCACATGACTGACTGTAGACTGCTCAAACACCTTCCAAAACCTAAAGACTGTGCTGCAATTAACATGGACTAAAATTGCTAGCATTGCACTGGCAAGCTACTCATTCAAGATTTTTATCTATTTATTAATTCACAGAATGTGGACTGTCATGAACCAGCAACAAAAGAAACACACTGAGCATGATTCAGTGTTAAAAACTATTTTATTAATCACTACTTATGATAATACGTAAAATAAAAGTAAAAATGTTAGTATGTTAGAATTCAAAAATGTTAAACCTCGAACGTTAACCCCAAAACTAAACTCTTCGTGTGTGTGTGTGACAAAGTCCAAAACTCCCAGTTCCTGAATGGTTCTTAAAGTTCAGTTCCGCAAGCCATAAGGTGAAACATGAGCAAGGGCTTCTTCAACAACCACCGTTGTCTGAAGATAAGATGTAGATGTAGAAAAACATAGAGAGAGTACATACGAAATCCAAATGTTCCACGATGGAACCCAAACGACACTTCAGTGTTTACTCGGTAGTGACTTCCTCACCCCGAAAAGCATCCGAACCGTGGTCGTCCACACACAAATACCTGTTTCCTTCTACAGGTCAGCAACAAAGTGAACTCCACCGGATTACTTCCAACTTCCATACATGGATTTCAGTGGCAAACACAGTTATTGTTTCTCATCCATCGATAGAGAAAACAAGCAGGCTGGTGTCTCTCTCCTTTCTCTCTCTCTCTTCTTCTTCTTCTTCAACAACGTCATTACATCCTTTATCTTCTATTGACGTAAGCACGCCCCACACACACATACACACACACTCTCTATCTTAAAGGGACTTTCACTGAGTCCGTAACAGGACATTGCTGATGACACCAGCAGTTCCAAAGGTAACTCCCCTTACAGCACTCATTACTGGAGGCTTTAAGACAACCACGTCAGGTCAGTCAGGGAGATTTGGGGACCTCGGGCTTAAGGCAAAGACTTGTCACCTGCGAGGAGACTACTCCAGGACAGCGTTTTAGAAACAACATGTCCCACATGGCCTGTTTGATGAGCAATATATGCAGAGGATTAGTTTTCACTATCTAAGACTTTGCAGGAGAACTTTTGGCCATTCTGTCATGCCCTGATTTCTCTCTCTATGGAGGTCAAGGTGATGGTGATGGTGATCCTCAGCTTCCTGGTCATAGGATCATTCCAGGCTGCCACAGTAGATAACAACATTTTTCAATTTGCTGCTAAATGTGGCATCTGAGAGGTTATGGTGACTCACTATGCTTTCATGCTTGCCTTTATCAGTCAGAGCATTGAGTATAAGAGTCAGGAAGCCATGTTACAGCTATGTAAAATGTTGATTAGGCTGCAGTTGGAATATTGTATGCAATTCTGGTCGCTCCATTATAGGAAGGATGTGGAGGCTTTGGAAAGGGTATAGAAGAAGTTAACCAGGATGCTGTCTGGATTAGAGGGTATGAGATATAAGGAGAGGTTGGATGAAGGCTGAGGGGAGACCTGAGAAAAGTTTATAAAATTATGAGAGGCAATAAATAGGGTAGACAGTCAGAATCTTTTTTCCCCAGGGCAGGAATGTCAAATACTGGAGGACATGCATTTAAGACAAGAAGGGGAAAGCTTAAAGGAGGTTTGTGGGATGTCTTTTTGACACAGTGAATGGTAGGTGCCTGGAACTGGCTGCCAATGGTACTGGCGGAAGCAGATATGATAGTGGCGTTCAAGAGGCTTTTAGACAGGCACGTGAATATGCAGGAAATGGAGGGACATGGATCATGTGCAGGCAGAGGGATTTAGTTTTATCTGGCATGATGTTCAGCACAGACATCATGGGCCAAAGGGCCTGTTCCTGTGCTGTACTTTTCTATGTTCTATGTACTACTCACAAAGGAAGGTTCTTGTCTTTTGTTTTGACTTCAGTGAGGTGAGAGTGGCATCCTGGCAATGGGATTGGTCAGCAACGCTGGCTTTCCACAGAGCCAGGGCTCCTGTTAATAATCTGGATCTTTTCATCAAGGAGTTCTATTTATAAATGTACAGCTGGTTCTCAGTCATGAGAAGAATTCCATGATGGTGATTGCCATGATTTCTGGAAGGACCCATGACTCCTTCATCCTGAGGAAGCCCCAACTGCCTTACACTTTCCTGCTGAAAACACCACCTACAGTTTCCATTGTACCATTTGTCCTGATACAGTGACGTTAGTTATTAACCCTTATGAGCTGCATGAGAAAAGGAAGGAAATCAGGTGCTATGCTGAGGAACTCAGAAAACAAATAAAACTGGAATCTGAAACAAAAACATAAGTGCTGGAAGACCTCAGCCAGTCATGCAGCATGTGTGGAAAGAGAAACCAATCAACGTTTCAGGTCAAAGACGCTTTATCAGATCTGAGAAAGAGAGAAAGTAAGTTAGTCTAAGTAACAGACAACAGGGGTGGGAAAAGGGGAATGTCTGTAGCAGGGTGAAATGACGGATACCCATTGAATGTATAGTTAAGCTGCTTTGTCTGTGTTTTATGTTGCTGACATTGTGAAGCCTGGGTGATGTTTTATAGAGCGGCCTACTGGAACATGCTGAACAGGCCAGAAAATAGAAATGAAAGAAAAAAACAAGCAGAGGACTGGCAAGCAGAAATAGCCAGTCCTGATACAAACAGAGAGAAAGAGCAAGTTATCTGAAGGTGGAGAATTCAAAATTGAATCCTGAAAGCTGCAGATGAAAAATGACGTGTTGTTCCTCAAGCTTACACTTAGAGGAACCAGAACACTGGAGGTTTGCAAGTCTGGATTTACTCAGCAGTTAAGAGTCTGGTGGACGTTTAATTAAACTACCGGATAGGTACCAGAAAGGGCCTGCAGGTTTACTATTCAAGCATTGACCAGAAGCACTCTTCAAGAAGCAGCATGAACATGAGCTCCACATACTGACTTCCACTTAAAGTATGGAGTGTGTTAGGTGATGCGCTTCAGAACTTATGCACCGTGATGTATTGGTTCTTAGACACAGGACCAGAGGTTCGATGGGATAAGAGATGTTCTGTGCATGCAACAAGGTGAGAGACATCTCACCTTGCTGATCCTCTCTCCTGCAGCAGCTGGTGTTGTTCTACCTGGCTTCATGTCTTTTTCCCATTCTTATTATATCACCTATCATGTTTTCTTATGATATAGGAGGCCAATCAGCCCACTGAGTCTAACCCATGAATCCCATTCCCTCACTTACGTCCTATTCTCTCTCACATAATTTGCAGTAACAACTCAGCCAGCAGGTTTCATGGATGTGGGAGCAAGAGGAACAGTGAGGGGAAAGCCACGGGATTGTGGGGAGAACGTGCAAGCACCACACACAGAGCACCAGAGGTCAGGATCAATCCTGGGTCTCTGGAGCTATGAGATAGCAGCACCACCTGCTGTGCGACCGTGCTGCCCAATCGACAGGGAATCCTGGGCAAGATGCCCTTGACCAAGCACTTCTGGTCTCTCTAATATATTGGCCAAGAAAGTCAACCTGTTTGCTCTTGCTTTTTATACTGTTGAGATCCTGTCCATGAAAAATTAGATTGGGGACTTCCTGGCTTCATTTATGCTGGTTTCGGTTTTCCATTTTCTTTTCTGCATGTGAAGATATCATCAGTGTTCCTGGCTTATTTTAATTAGTCATAGAGTCATACAGCATGGAAACAGGGCCTTTGGCCCAACTGGACAATGCTGACCAAGATGCCCATCTAAGCTAGTCCCATTTGCCCACATTTGGCCCGTATCCCTCAAAACCTTTCCTATCCATGTACTTGTCCAAGTACCTTTTAAATGTTGTTCATGTAGCTGCCTCAACCACTACCTCTGGCAGCTCATTCCATAAACTGACCATTCTCTGGGTGAAAGTTGCTCCTCAGGTTCCTATTAAATCTCTCTCCTCTCAACCTATGCTCTCGAGTTCTTGATTCCCCAGCCCTGGGAAAAGACTGTGCACGTTCACCCTATCTATGCCCCTCATGATTTTATACGCCTCTACAAGGTCACACCTCATTCTCCTACACTCCAATGAAAAAAGTTCCAACCTATTTAACCTCTCTCCGTAACACAGTCCTTCATATCCCTGCAACATCCTCATAAATCTCCTCTGTACTCTTTCCAGCTTAATGACAATCTTTCCTATAGTAGGGTGACCAAAACCGAACACAATATTTCAAATGCGGCCTCACCAGTGTTTTATACAACTGCAAGAACTGCATCCCAGCTTCTGTACTCAATACCCTGACTGATGAAGGCCAGTGTGCCAAAAGCCTTCTTCACTACCCTGTCTACCTGTCACGCTACTTTCAGGGAACCATGTACTTGTACTCCAAGGTCTCTTCTGCCATTCTAATAAAGTTAATGGCAGGATTTGGATCAAGAGTTCATGACTGACAACTTTCATAACTAACTCACAATACAGTGAGGTGTACATCATGCTAAGAGAACTGTGCATGAAATAAACATCATTTTCATGTTCAAAAATTCCTCCCGTGAAATTTCCATTAGAAATAAATCAGTGCTGGCAGACCTCGTTAATGTACGAGGCTTCTGTGAACTGGTGGGTGTAGTTTGTAGAGCCTTTGAATCGTGGACACAATGGTTCCTGCTGATCATGGGAGCTTAGCCTATTCTATAGTTGGGGACATCCAAAGCACAAACCCATGGCCCATTCCACCTTCTCCCTCACTTCCTGATATGCGGGCATAGAAATGACACAGCAGTTACGTATTAGCTAGTGGCTACTATCTTTAATGCTCAGAAGTATGATAATTTTTTTTAAAGCAAGGTTGTCCCAAGTTCGCCATTTTTTGAGGCTTTCAATTTAGCATTAACTCTCTGTACAGCATACCAAAAACACCTAAAATCCAATTCCTGGGCAATTATCTTCAGGTGATGTCCTCAGAGAACAAGAAAGATAAATGCTCATAAAGTGAAATCTTGCGAAGTGTCCGAGAAAGTCTCTTGACAAATCTCAAAAGACCTTATTAAACCTCCATCAGCAACTGAACATGAAAGATAAGCACAGCTTTAGGCAACACTTGAAAGGTTCAGAAAAGATTCATTTGCTCCTGTTCAACTGGTTGCAATTAAGAGAAGAAACACCAGCCACCAAAATCCACGCAGCCTTTATAACTAGCGTGAAGAGCCAATTTAATTGGCAATGAGACTGCTGCACTAAAGGCAGGCTAAACCAATGATGCAGCTCAAAAATATACCTTGCTGACCTCAGATGCTCTTTGGCATCTAAACTCTCCCACCATCCCATCAATTCCTACCCATCTACACACAGAAAGAACACATTCAATTGGTGAGTACCCTTCATAACTTTGCGATGCCCTATCTCACTTTACAGCAATTGAAATACTTCCTGAAGAGTCGTGACTATTATAAGAAATGCATCTGTGCAATTTGTGCACAGTAAGGTTCCATACACAGTATTATGTTACTGAACAAGTAAGTTTGTTTTAGTGATGCTGACTGGTAAATTTTGATCTAGATATTAGTGATACCTCCCACAGTTCTTCAATTTTGTTTCCATGAGAGGAGGACAAACACAACATTTTCCAGGAAAATTTGTTGACAATAACGTGCCTGCTTGTTTTAATGCAATGTGAGGACACTTTTCAGATTATAATTTTGACCACTGTTTAATATATTGATATATCTTCATTGAATGGGAAGATATTATACCTTCTGTTCAGTTTGGTACTTATCATTAATACTATTGTACAAAGCATGAAGAGACCTCTCATCAGATAGTGCTTTTTAAAATAATTTTGAAGTCTTCTTTGATTTGTTAATTATTCTGGACATGCAAGGAAGGCCAGTCGTCATTGCACATCCCATATTGTCCTTGGGAAGGTAGTGGTTAGCCACCTTCTTGAACCACTGCAGTCCCTTTGTACTCCTGCCAGGCTACTAGGGGAGGGAGTGCTAAGATTTAGACCCAGCAACAATGGAGGAGTGATGGCTTACTTCCAAGTCTGGATGGTGTGCAATTTGGACGGGCACGTGAAGGTGGTGGTGTTCCCATGGTGGCGGAGGTCACCGGGTTGGAAGGTGCTGCTGGAGTAGCCGAGGTGCATAACTGCACTGCATTTTCTCGATGGTGCACACTGCAGCCACTATACCAGTGTTGGAGGAAATGAATGATTCAGGTGGTGAAATGGAGTACCAGTTGCTTTATCCTTGATGTTGTCTTGTGACAACATCTTGTGTCCTGACTTGTGCCTAACAGATGGTGAAAAAGTTTTGGGTGTCAGGAGGTCAGTCACTCACTGCGGGATTGTAATTTTGTGGTTGGTCCAGCGGAGCTTTTGGTCGACGGTAATCCCCATATGGGAGACTTCTTTTGCTCATACTTTGGGATCTGGGTGTCTTGGACAAGGTTAGCCTTCATGGCCCATCCCCAATTACCCTCAACAAAATGGTGATGAATACCTTCTTGAACCACTGCAGTCTAAACACAGCAAATACAGTATAACCGAGGAGCTTGTTAGGTTATTTCAGAGGCACTTAAGGGTCAACTACATCAGTGGGTCAGAAATCATATATGCATTAGATTGAGGCAGGACAGAATACTTCCTTCTCTAAAAGGACATGAGTGAACTAGATCTGTTCATAATTGTGGTGAGTTTTACGAAAGATTATATTTTTGTTTGCTTTTAAGTTCCATGTCATTGATTATATTTAAAATCCACAATTGCCATGGAGAGATTTGGACTCGGGTTGTGGGCTGCTTGTCCAGGTCTCCAGATGACCTGTCCAGTGACTCAATGATAATACTGCTGTTGAATATCAGGGTTGGGTGGTTTGAATTTCTCTCATTGGAGAAGGTCAATGTGGCACAATTGATATTTGCCACTTATCACTCCAAGTCTAAATGTTGTCTCTGTCTTGTCACAAACAGATATAGACAGCTTCATTTGCTGAGGAATTAGAATAGAATTGAACATCAAAGTCTCCACCACTGCCCTCTGATGAAAAGATCATTGATGAAGCAGCTGAAGATGGTCGGGTCTAAATCACTGCCCTGAGGAATTTTTGCAGTGATGTCCTGGGGCTGGGATGATTGACCTCAGTCAAACATAATCATCTTGCCCTGTGCAAGGATAACTCCAACCACTTGGTGCCCATTAAATTCAGTTTCACCAAGGCTCCGTGATGCCACATTTGGTCAAATGCTGCCCTGATGTCAAGGGCAGTCACTGCCACATGAGCTCTGGAATTCAGCTCTATGTTCTACATTTGGGTCTGGAGCTGAGTGGTCCTGGCAAAGTCCAAACCAGGCATTTGTGAGTATGCTAATGGTGAGTGTGTGTTGTTTGATGATGCTGTTGATGACACCTTACATTGGTGAGACCAAACGCAGACTTGGTCACTGTTTCGCAGAACACCTACGCTCTGTCCGTAACCGCGATCTGCATCTCCCCGTTGCCAGTCACTTCAACTCCCCCTCCCGCACTTTCACTGATACTTTCATTGAACACTCACCAACTTTTATTGATGCACCATAGAAAGCATCCTATCTGGATGCATCAATGGCTTGGTATGGCAACTGCTCTGCCCAGGACTGCAAGAAACTGCGGAGAGTTGTGGACACAGCCCAGCACATCACGGACACCAGCCTCCCCTCCATGGACTCTGTCTATACCTCTCGCTGCCTTGGTGAAGCAGCCAGCATAATCAAAGACCCCACCCACCTGGGTCATTCTTTCTTCTCTCCCCTCCCATTAGGCAGAAGGTACAGGAGCCTGAGGGCACATACCACCATTTCCTTTGGGTGCTCTGGTTTCCTCCCACATTCCAAAGACGTACGGCTTAGGAAGTTGTGGGCATGCTATGTTAGCGCCGGAAGCATGGTGACACTTGCGGGCTGCCCCACAATACTCTACACAAAATATGTATTTCCCTGTGTGTTTTGATGTACGTGTGATGAATAAAGATATCTTATCTTACCTGCATCTATCTATCACCATCTTGTGTCCACCCCACCTCCCCTCTTTTGCCCACCTATCACTGCTCTGCTTTTCCCTCCTATATATTGGGCTTCCCCTTTTTCCTATCTTGTCCTGAAGAAGGGTCCTGACCTGAAACGTTGACCGCCTGCTTTTCTCCATGGATGCTGCCTGGCCTGCTGAGTTCCTCCAGCATCATAGTGTTTCTCATGCCAATGTTGTAACTTGGCTAGAGATGCAGTGCGTTCAAGAGCACAGGTCTTCAGTACTGCAGATGGGATGATGTCTGATCCCATTGCCTTTCCTATATCCATTTATCTTTGGCATTTCTGAACGTCATGTGGAGTGAATCGAACCGGGGAAAGTGATGGGGAAGACAAATGATCATCCACTTAGCACTTCTGGCTAAACATGGCAGTGAATGTATCAGCTCTGCCTTTAACATTCATGTGCTGGGTCCTGCTATTGTCGTGGATGAGGATGTTCTTGGAGCATCCTCCTTCCATGAGTTGTTTAATTGTCCACCACCATTCATGTCTAGACGTGGCAGGACCACAGAGCTTTATTCTGATCTTTTGTTCAAGAGATCGAGAATCCCGGATGGTCTGTTGCCTCCCTGGTGCCAGGGTCCGTGATATCTCGGATCGAGTTCTCGATATTCTCAGGAGGGAGGGTGAGCAGCCAGATGTCGTGGTCCACGTAGGGACCAATGACGTGGATAGGAAAGAGGAGGAGGTCCTGCAAAGAGAGTTTAGAGAATTAGGTGCAAAGTTGAAGGACAGGACCTCCAAGGTTGCAATCTCAGGATTGCTACCCGTGCCACGAGGTAGTGAGGCTAGAAATAGGAGGATCATGCAGCTAAATACGTGGCTAAGGAACTGGCGCAGGAGGGAGGGCTTCATGTTTCTAGACAATTGGGCTTTGTTCCAGGGAAGGTGGGACCTGTTCCAACTGGACGGTTTGCATCTGAACTGGAAGGGGACTAACATTCTTGCGGGTAGGTTTGCTAGTGCTGCTCCGGGGGGTTTAAACTAGATTTGCAGGGGGATGGGAACCAGAGCGTTAGAGCAGATAGTGATGTGGAGGAGGAAAAAGGTCATGCGAGGACTGCAGGTATCGACAGAAATCAAAGGTTTGTACATGATAGAAATGTTTTCAGGTGCATCTATTTCAATGCAAGAAGTATTGTAGGTAAGGCAGATGAGTTTAGGGCAATGGATTGGCACATGGGATTACGACATTATTGCTATTAGTGAAACTTGGATGCAGGAAGGGCAGGACTGGCAGCTTAATGTTCTGGGGTTGCGTTGTTTCAGACGTGATAGAGGGGGAGGGATGAAAGGGGGAGGAGTGGCATTACTAGTCAGGGAAAATATCACAGCTGTGCATAGACAGGACAGCACGGAGGGCTCGTCTACTGAGGCCATATGGGTGGAACTGAGGAACAGGAAAGGTGTGGCCACACTAATAGGGTTGTATTATAGACCGCCCAATAGTCAGAGAGAATTGGAGGAACAAATCTGCAGTGAGATAGCAGACTGATGTAAGAAACAGAAAGTTGTAATAGTAGGGGATTTTAACTTTCCACATATTGACTGGGAATCCCACACTGCGAAAGGGCTGGATGGCTCGGAATTTGTCAAATGTGTTCAGGGAAGTTTTCTAAATCAATATATAGAGGTACCAACGAGAGAGAATGCAATACTTGATCTCCTATTAGGGAACCAGGCAGGTCAGGTGACAGAAGTATGTGCAGGTGAGCATTTTGGGTCCAGTGACCATAATGTCATTAGTTTCAAGTTAATTATGGATAAGGACAGGTCTGGTCCTTGGGTTGAGGTTCTAAATTGGAGAAAGGCCAATTTTGTGGAAATGAGAAAGGATCTAGCAAGAGTGGATTGGGATAAGTTGTTTTCTGGCAAGGATGTGCTCAGTAAGTGGAAGGCCTTCAAAGGCGAAATTTTGAGAGTGCAGAGCTTGCATGTTCCTGCCAGGATTAAAGGCAAAGTTAACAAGCATAGGGAACCTTGGTTTTCGAGGGATATTGGTGAACTGGTTAAGAAAAAGAGAGAGGTGTATAGCAGGTAAAGGCAACTAGGAACGAATGAGGTACTTGAAGAGTATAGAAAAAGTAAGAAAATACTAAAAAAGGAAATCAGGAAGGCAAAAAGACATGAGGTTGCTTTGGCAGATAATGTGAAGGTAAACCCAAAGGGTTTCTACAAGTATATTAAGAGTAAAACAACAGTAAGGGACAAAACTGATCCCCTGGAAGATCAGAGTGGTTGTCTATGTGTGGAGCCTCAGGAGATGGGGGAGATCTTTAACAGTTTTTTTGTATCAGCATTTACTCAGGAAACTGGCATAGTGGATATGGAAGGAAGGGAAACAGGCAATAGTGTCATGGAACATATAGAGATTAAAGAGGAGGAGGTGCTTGCTGCCTTACAGTGAATAAAGGTGGATAAATCCCCCGGGCCTGATAAGATATTTCCTCAGACATTGAGAGAGACTAGTGCAGAAATTGCAGGGGCCCTGGCAGATATATTTAAAATGTCCTTAGCCACGGGTGCGGTGCCGGAGGACAGCTCATGTTGTTCCATTGTTTAAAAAAGGCTCTAAAAGTAAACCAGGTAATTACAGGCCAGTGAGCCTGACATCAGTAGTGGGTAAATTATTGGAAGGTGTTCTGAGAGATCGGATATACAAATACTTGGACAGCCAAGGGCTGATTAAGGATAGTCAGTATGGCTTTGTGCGTGGTAGATCGTGTTTAACGAATCTTGTAGAGTTTTTCGAGGAGGTTACCAAGAAGGTAGATGAAGGAAAGTCTGTGGATGTTGTCTACATAGACTTTAGTAAGGCCTTGGACAAGGTCCCACATCGGAGGTTAGTTCAGAAGGTTCAGACACTAGGTATCCATGGAGAGGTTGTAAACTGGATTCGAAATTGGCTGTGTGGGAGAAGACAGAGAGTGGTAGTGGATGATTGTTTCTCAGACTGGAGGCCTGTGACTAGTGTTGTGCCTCAGGGATCTGTGCTGGGGCCATTGTTGTTTGTTGTCTATATCAATGATCTAGATGATAATGTGGTAAATTAGATCAGCAAGTTTGCTGAAGACACTAAGATTGGAGGCGTAGTGGACAGCGAGGAAGGCTTTCAAAGCTTGCAGAGGGATCTCCTTACAGGTCAGGTGACAGACCAACTGAAAGCATGGGTAAGAAAATGGCAGATGGAATTGAATGCAGACAAGTGTGAGGTGTTTCATTTTGGAAGGACAAATCAAGGTAGGACATACACAGTAAGTGGTGAAGCACTGAGGAGTGCAGAGGAACAAAGGGATCTGGGAATTCAGATACATAATTCCTTGAAAGTGGCATCGCAGGTAGACTGGGTTGTAAAGAAGGCTTTTAGCATCCTGGCATTCTTAAATCAAAGTACTGAGTTGGGATGTTATTGGTGAGGCCAAATTTGGAGTATTGTGTGCAGTTCTGGTCACCTAACTATAGGAAGGATATTTGTAAGATTGAAAGAGTGCAGAGGAGATTTACGAGAATGTTGCCAGGTCTTCAGGAGTTGAGTTACAGGGATAGATTGAACAGGTTAAGACTTTATTCCTTGGAGCACAGAAGAATGAGGGGAGATTTGACAGAGGTTTACAAAATTATGAGGGGTATAGACAGAGTAAATGCGAGTAGGCTCTTTCCACCTAGATTAGGAGAGATAAGTACGAGAGGACATGGCTTTAGAGTGAAAGAGGAAAAGTTTAGGGGGAACATTAGGGGGAACTTCTTCACTCAGAGAGTGGTGGGAGTATGGAACAGGCTGCCATCTCACATAGTAAATGTGGGCTCACTCTTGAACTTTAAGAATAAATTGGATAGATACATGGACGGGAGAGGTCTGGAGGGTTATGGACTGGGTGCAGGTAAATGGGACTAGCGGAATACCATTTCAGCACAGACTAGAAGGGTTGAATGGCCTGTTTTCTGTGCTGTAGTGTTCTATGGTTTTTGAAACTTCTGAGGAAGGTCTATTGCATGCTGTTTACTGCACATGGAGTCCAGTGTTGCACTTCACCAGGTCGGCACCTCATTTTTTTAGGTATTTCTGGTCTCTCATTGAAAAAGAGTTGGTCCTCCAGCTTGATAGTAATGGGGATAATAGCGTTAGGTGGATGCCAGACCATGGGTTTATTGATTTTGGTGGCATACACATCTGCTTCTGCTGATGGCCCACAACACCTCATGCATGTCCAGTTATAAGTTGCCAGACCTATTCTGAGCCTGTCTCGTCTAGCACATTTTTAGTGCCACACAATATGTTAGAAAGTGTCCTCTGTCTCCACAAGGACTCTGCAGTGATCACTTCTACCAATGGTATGAAAGACAAATGCATCTGCCTTATGGTCGGTAGATTTGTGAGGACTAGATCAAATGGCTTTATTCCTCGTGTTGCTTCACTCACTAGCTGCCACAGCTGCAATGTGGGAGCCATGTACTTCAGGAATTGTCTAGCGTCATCAAGTCAGTCTTAGTGATTTATCCAGGCACAGTAGTGTAGCGGTTAGCGTAACGCTTTACAGCGCCAGCAACCTGGGTTCAATTCTGGCCACTGTCTGTAAGGAGTTTGTACATTATCCCTGTGTCTGCGTGGGTTTCTTTCGGGTACTCTGGTTCCCTCCCACATTCCAAAGATATATGGGTTAGGAAGTTGTGGGCATGCTATGTTGGCGCCGGAAGCATGGTGACACTTGCGGGCTGCCCCCAGAACACTCTACACAAAAGATGCATTTCACTGTGTGTTTCGATGTACATGTGACAAGTAAAGATACCTTATTTTATCTGATGGACATTGGAATCCCCCACCCACACTACACTCTGTGATCTTTCTATTTTCAGAGCTTCTTGCAAGTGTTGTTCAATAGGGAGGGGCACTGATTTATCAGCCGAGGGAGGACAACGAGTGATAAAGGAGGAGGTATCCTTGCCCATGCTTCAGCTGATGCCAAGAGAGTTTATGGTTTTGACATCATAATTAAGGATGCCTGGGGATACTGCACTGTATACCACTGTGCTGCCCCCTCAAAGTGAGTTTGATCTACTGATACAGTCACGGCCAGGGAATGTGTTGAAGGAGTCTGGCATGTTGTCTATAATGTGTAATTCAGTGAGAACAACTCTATCAGATTGTTGTGTGATAGCCTGTGGGACAACTCTCTCAATTTATACACCAGTCCCCAGATTTTGGGAGGAGGACTCTGCCAGGTGGAATGGGCTGAGAGTGACTTTGCCATTTCCAAATCTGGTGTCTCAGTCGATGCCAGATTGTCCATCTGGTTTTATTCTTTTAGATGTGATTTTAGGAAACGGGTACAGTAGCTTATTCAATAACTTGAATTATTATCACTTTTATTGGCCCAAGTGCGTAACTGGATTAGATGGTTTACAGGTACTCCAGACTGCTACAGGTTTATATCAAAATTGATATGTGATCCACGTGTGCAATTTTTAGTAGAAAATAATCTTATATAGTATTCTTGTCTGTAAGAGTTATTGGAGATGACCTGTCTGATGTTCTGTCTGAAAGATGCAGAAGCAGTTTTTGTTTAAAGGAAGGCCAATATATAAAACGCTGAGGTATTTCATTGTCCTCATCAGTTGAAACAAAATGAACTGAACCTCTTGAGATCCTACATCAGAGTCAATACCTTGCGAGCAATGAGTAGTTTGTTGTGGAAAACAATCCTAACTGCCAAGCCCATTAAAAATTTGTGACCAATGCTTGGTCGGATAGAAAATGTAGCCTGTAAAATTTATAATGTAAAACAGACAAGTGTACTTTCCATTTGCTTTATTAATTAAATGATCCTTGCAACTAAAATGACCAGTGTTGCCATTGATGTTTCACTTTCTACACCCTAATTCTAAAGACCCTAATTCTAAAGACCCTAATTCTACCTTGGACTATATTTCCCTTAACTTGCAATAATGTTGTTATGTTATTTTTGTTTACTGTGTCATGTAAGTTATGTTAATTTAAATTTATGTAATTTATATTCATCATGTTTGTAATGTACTACAAAAGGCTAATTTTCATTGCATTTGTACCCTGGGTATGTTTGCTCATGATAATAAACTTGAACTTGATCAACAAGGAGGAGAGTGATACTTGTGCCATCATCACTGAGATACAGCAGTTAAAAAAATGTCAGCAAAATTACCAGGGAAAATGAAATAGCATAAGGTGGTGTAAAATGTACAGTTGTAGTGGGTACTTAACTTCTAAGAAGGTGCGCTGTAGGGTATGCAAGGCAATACATGTGACATACAAGGTAAAACATGCTAAAACATGTTTTGTCTAGTTTATGCAAGGGGTTTCCTCAGATTGTGCACATGCAGGTGAGTCTCTCAGGTCAGAATGTGTCATGAATGAGATCACACATACTTACATATATACAGGTAGAAATATTTAATGTGCAGGCATAGAGGGTTATTAATACTCAGAAATAAATGGGAAAATATGTAGGATGTCAAATTAAAAGAATCAGGTAAGGAAACTGTTTGGAAAGGACACAGAATTGGCTATGCTGAAGAAACAACACTTTTCCAAACTGAACAGTGGTTGGGCTGCTTGCTTTTACATAAGAGTAGCCATAAAATGATTACTTTATAATCCCTTAGAACACAGTGTAATGGTTCTACAGCCAGATTCAAAAAGCATCTTGTTCCTACTAAAATACAATGCTTCATTCTTATCAGAGACAGTGCGACAACATTTGCTGTAACCTTGCCAGGGAAGGCAGCCTCTGTGCTGCTTGTGGAATTGGACAGCAATCAGGCAACCTGCAGCCCAGGAGTCAAAGGACACCTAGCAGGTAGAAAATGGAGGTGACATGGTGATGAAATGATGTGGCAACATGTCAAGGACCCGATGACAGAAGGGGTGTAACTCATACAAACTGATTGATAACGTGTCTCCCTGTAGCCTGCCGACCACCCAGGTAATGATTACTGCTGGATGGAGGGAGCAGTTTGACTTTCAGCAGTGAAGTGGAGCACAGGCCTGACACTGTATGGAAGCCCCATTATTAAACATGGAGGTACAAGAGACTGCAGTTGCTGGAATCTGGAGCAACACACAATCTGCTGGAGGAACTCAACAACCCTGAAATGTTGACAATTCCTCCCCCCTCCCCAAATGCTGCTCAGCCCCCTTGAGTTTTTCGAGCAGATTATGTGTTGCTTCCTTGTTTAACATTTCTGACCAGGAGTTCCAATCTAAGCTATCGTCAGATAACTCAAAGCTCTAGGTCAGCCCTTGCAAGTGGATGTAGTGAACCCTGTGGTAAATGGATAATTTGGTTCATTATTGTCACGTGGACCAAGGTGCAGTGAAAAACATTGTTTTGCATACCATCGATATGGATCATTTCATCACATCAGTATGTTGAGGTAGTAGAAGGGAAAACCATAACAGAATGCAGAATAAAGTGTTACAGTTACAGAGCAAGTGCAGTGCAGGCAGACAATAAGGTGCAAGGCCATAACGAGGTAGATTGTGAGGTCAAGAGTCCAGTTTATCGTACTAGGGGACTGTTCAATAGGCTTATAACAGCGGGATAGAAGCTGTCCTTGAGCCTGGTGGTACATGCGTCTTGAAGGAGAGGAGATCTCTCAGTTAGCTAAACCTGATGTTTTATTTCTCCTGCCCTTTTCCATATCTTTATACATTGCCGATACCAGAGTGGGAACAAGTCATGCTCAACACCAGGAGTGTGTTCATTGCAAATCCTTCACTTTTATGTCATTGTGCCTCAAAAAAGTAATAATCTGGTTGCAACAAACCAGCCCCTAATGCCAAAAAACAGGAGGGAATGGCTGGACAATTGTTATTCAAGTAATGCGGCAGAACAGTAGATTCAGCAGAAACATCAGCATCAGCAATGCATTTGCCAACTCTCTCCTTATCTCGGTTAATACAGTCTCTCCTACAAATCGCACACTCTCCTTACACTGAGGGAGAACAAGACCGCAGTCAGGTATTAGGCTTGCACTCACAAAGGTCCGGACATTTCACTGACCAGTGAGATGCCCAAGTTTGCCCTTCACCTCTGCTCTCAAAACACATCTTGACCCAGGAAATGGTCTCCACTGGGAAGGCGACTACAATAACAACTTTTAAAAGAAACTTGAACAGGTACATGGATAGGAAAGGTTTAGAAGGTTATGGGTCAAACACGGCAAATGGGACTAGCTTGGATGGACATCTTGGTCGGAATGGACCAGTTGGACCAAAGGGCCATTTTCCGTGCTGTATGACCCTCTGAATCCCAGCCGATTGCTCAGTCCCAGCACAGTAGAGGATTTTTCTGAGTGAAACTGGCATGTCCCACCCCACAAAATGTCTCCACAGTCAGTTAAGCCATGGCCATTGGCTTACCACCTGTGAACAGGATTGAATGTTGCTAAACGTCCACAACATGCATAAACTGTCAAAAATATTCCCAGTCTGTTAACAGTTAAAACACCCAATAAACAAATGTAATGATGGGTTTTATATTTGCCTGGTGTAAAAGGAATTGATGGGTCCTTCAGAGGCAGAGCCTCCTCCTTGCACTACCAGAGAACCTATATTATCCTGGTCAAGCTGCTGGACTCTAGGATGAATAGGACAAGTGTCAGGGCCCCTCCACATCCAACCCAGGGAAATGTGGGTTGTTGAACTACAGCTGGCAATTCCAAGCAAAAGGTTCAGGCAAGCGTGATCAAGCCCTTTATGTTTATGCTTATGCCAAGTAATTTGTTCTGTAGACTAACCCGTGGAGTTAATTAAGAGTGTATTTTTATTCTATTTCTTAAATGCTTCTAAAATGGAAATTGTATTCCTCAACGCAAGGTTTTGCTCAAATACTTCCCTCACAGAAAATTATTGCCCTGGATTTTGCCTTTGTAATGGCATTAAAATTATTCACATTCCCCCTCACTACACTGTGAAAATGTGAAACTTCAGGATTACCTGAATGTATAGTTTCACGTGGATTTCTCACACACGTTATCAGAAGATTTAGCCTTCCATCACAGACTGCAGTGATTTGCAGATGTTTCCCACAATCAAGGAAAATTGGTTGAATTGCTGAAAATTTCAGCTATTTGCAAATTAATATTGCTGTAAAAAACCTTGAAAGTATTATGGTTTGTTATATGAGATTTCAATGGGATTTTAGTGGTGACCTAGCAACACCTCTGACCCTTAAAAAAATTCTATTTATGTGGATTGTACTTCGCTTCGTTGAAGTAAAAAAAGAACATAAAGTAATAAACATTATTTTTATCTAACATGATATTTCAGTTTTGACCTTAATTTTATGTGAACGTTCCCTTATTTATCGAGCATTGCACTGTATGTTTAAAACATTAATTTAAAATTGTGTTCTTTTTTTCCTCCTGGCTTGCTGTCCATGAGAATTCTTGAATGCAATAAACCAGTTTGATGATATCATTGTTTTTGGATGTTCGGAATTCATCTGAAGTGACCCCTGACATATCTGATGAAAGCCAAAGAAATTGCACAACCTTTATGAAGACATTTCTCTGAGGTCAACACTGTTTCTTCAGAGCTGACCAAAAAATTCAGCCCAACATTGACAGAAATTGTTCTAAGCATGACAGCTCCATTTCCACTCTTGGCTGTTTTTCCAGATGGAAAGAACAAGATGCACATGTTTCCTATTATTTGATGAGAAAAGTTGTCTTGCTTTAAATTCATGAGAGAGGAAAACAATTCATTGACTTTTTTTTTCCCCAAGTTCTCCTGGGACTGAAAGAAAAGCTTTCATTTCCACATTAATGCAAGTAGTTGAAAGAACTACAGTTTTACAAGCTTGTCGCTGAATCTGTCATCATGAAAGGTTGTATTTGTGAGATCATGCATTTTTCCTTATTTTCATCTGATCTGGTCAAGGCTAAATTCTACAGTGGAAATATTATCATGCATTATGTAAAATAAAAAGCCCTGTTATTTGTTAAGTACGCTGGAAATACTGTGTGAATTCTGAATACTTGTTTCCCTCACACTATTCAAAATGTTACAAATAGAAAGTAATCTTCAACAAATGGTAATAGCATTTCCACTTGTACTAATGGGCATGAATAATTCTTTTTGAGGAGTATTTATAGTTTGCTTAATAGCCTGACAAGAAAAGTGGTGAGTAGCAGAAGACAAAGAGCAAAGATAATGGGCAGGTACTCAAACTGGGAAGATGTGACAAGTGAAGTCCCAAGAGTATATGCTCTAAGAATATTCACCATATTCATAAATGACTAGGATGATGGTGTGAAAAGCCACATATTCAAGCTTGCCAGTTCTAAGCAATATAGATAGAAACATCAAATGTCAAGAGATATTAATAAATTGAGCATATAGGCAAAACTGCAGCAAATGGATTTCAATATATGTGAGGTCATCTACTTTGGACTTAAACAAGAGAGGACAGAAAACTTTCTAAAGAGTGAAATGCTACAAGCAGTGGAGTTATCGTGAAACAAAGATCAATATACATTGATGGTTAAACTGTTATGGACGCCTACAGAAAATAATCAAAAAGGCTAATGACCTTTATATCAGGAGGGCTGCAATACAAATGGTTAGAAATTATGCTGCAGCAAAAGAAGCTCCGGTTAAACTATATTAGGAGAACTGTGTGTACTTTGGTGCATTGCTCCTTAATAAGGACAGTCCAGCTTTAGAGGAAGTGCTGCCTATCTATAAAAGAATAATCCCCAGACTCGAAAAGCATTAAATTACAGGAAATATATTACACAAATGAGGAATAAAAACATAAAATGTTCTGTGTTGCAGTGAGTAGGAAAGACAGGAATTCTTGGCAGGTCAGACAGCATCAGCGGAGAGGAAAACATAGTTAATATTTTAGATTGATGAACCTGCAAAATATTGTTTTATATAAAATTGGGATGTATCCCTGGAAATTACAAAGTGAAACTTAATTTAAGAAAGTGTCCATTGATTCTACTCTGTCAAAGATTGATAGAGTAGAATAAATAGGAAAGCTGGAGAGAAGCTGGCTGGGGTTTCAACAAGTTAGAGACAGTCCTTCCAGGAGTACTTTGGAAACACTTCACTGCACAAAGAATGATAGAAATTTGGAACTCTCTTCCACAAGCCACAGATGACAGTCAATTGATCATTTTAAATCTGAGATCAATCAATTTTTGTTACTAAAGGTACTAAGGATATGGGACAAAAACTCTCTAATTGCCTAGCAATTCATCTTTAATCAGTAGTGCTAAACACACTATACACTAGTGTCAGCAGGTTCTCGTCTGTCTCAGAAATTGAGTTCATTGAAGTTAATGAATCACATTTCCGTGACAGGGTACAATGTGCGAATGCTACTATAGAGCTCATTTAGTGCCAATGAACAGGTTTCCAAGCAATGGAATTAGATCATAGATGATCCATGATTTCCTTGAATGGGAAAACAGGCTCAAAATGCAAAATTTTCAACTCTTATTCTTCCATTCCATGGACTATGATCCTATTTTTCACTCGGCTAATTACATCCCATCTATTTTTTTAAAAATTAAAAACAGAAATATCTCCATTGCTTTAACAGAAGAGATCATACCACTTTCACTCATCACAGGCGCATTCAAGCAGAGAACTAACATAATAAAAACAGAAATTGCCAGAAACACTCTGTAGATCAAGCAGCATCTCTGGAAAGAGAAATAGTTAACACTTGAGATCAAAGACCTACCTGATTTCCAGCATCTGCAGTTTTTTTATTATTATTCCAGAGAGGTCAAGGCAAATAGGGGAGATTATGTAAGGCTCTCCAGCCTTTCAAGAGTCAAAGAGTTCTGCAGCACAGAACCAAGCCCTTCAGCTAAGCATATCCATGCAGACCTCCTGTTCCATTTACTGTAATCCCATTTGCCCTCATTAGGGCAACCCTTCTACAGCTTGCCTATTTTGTGTCTATCTAAATGCTTCTTAAATGTAGTAATTGTACCTGATTCCATCACCTCCTCTGGCAGAGTAATCTAGATATCAACTGCTCTCTACGTAAAAAAACATTCCCCGCTGATCCCCTTTAAAACTCCAATTCTCTATTGTTTTTAATATCCCTACCCTTCTGAGGTACACGGTAGATCAGATCAACTAAACTAGCAGGGTAAGTGGCAGTACTTAATTGTTCTTAATAAACAATGGTGGCAGATTGAACACAAAGAACGATCATGCAAACTAGACCATTCACGTGGTCAAAATAGCAGATACGGTGACAGGTTCTTCTAATTTTAGCGCATTGTAAAATAAGACAAGAGCCACTTTAAACACATTTACTCACAGATGAAACAAGGTTTCAAGATTACACTGTATGCTTCAGTAAGAGCCCTGGATTTCCTCCTACGTCTCATAGATGTGGTCATTGATAGATAAATTGGATATTGTTAAAAACAAATGGCATCTAGTGCAGGTAAGTAGGAGGAGAATCAGAGGAGAGTTGATGGGCATATGAGAGAGAATAGTTACAGGGAATTGTGGAAAAATGAGATGGATGGGAATGGTCTTAGAGCCAGCATTGTCTTCTTGGACAAGTGGTCTCATTCTAAGTTGAAAGAAAATATAAAATTTGAGGCCAGCTACTTCACTGAGGAAAGGTAAGAGAATTTAAAAGGGTGGACGGGCAGGGTGAAGGAAGAGATGGAGTGTCCTCCAAGTTGTTTCCCGTGCTGCTAAGCCAAAAGGTTTCAGAAGAACACTGACACAAGGTGCAGGGAGACACAAGTCAGTGAAAAGGATAGGAAAAACAATAACAGCCTCTTGTTGAACTCTCAACAGCATCACAAACACACTTATTCTTTTTCCAATAACATCATTTCTGACTGTAGTACACAGTTAACCTCTACTCAAATGCATTGTTTGCAAACTGAGGCAAATAATCAAATCCAACTATGAATGCAATTCCAGAATTGGAAAAATTAGACACAAATATTAACCCATTCATGTAACTGTCACTGTATAAAATGTATAATAACAGCATTACTTCCTATCAAACACATACTAAAATATTCATATCAATACTTGATAAAGGCATAATTTTCAATGATTTTAATTTCAGGAGCCCATTAAAAGCAGCACTTCATTCCCTAAATTAGTCATGGCATCAGTGTACTTAAATATGCCAAACATTTGAAGAGTACATTTTTGAATGTGATTTTGCCTTTAACAAGCCACTTCTAGTGTAAAAAGAGGCCATACATTTTTTAAAAATTCTTTCAAATTATTTACATATTTTGAAGACAGGTTTGGCAATAGCAAATTGGATATGACACAAGAAGCACATAGTTCACAAGCTCACAAAAGATTTAAGACTGAGAAGCTCATTTGGCTGATTTTACTTCATCAATCCAGATCATCTATAATTATTTGGAGTCTGGAATTTATCATTGGTAATATTGGTAGACAAAAGCTTATTATATTGGTGCATGATATTTTTCTGGTATTTACCTGTTTGTTTTAAATGTAGCTAAATTAAATAAACAGAAACTTTCCAAGTCAGCTGTAGCACAGTTGGTATCACTCTCATGTCTGTATCAAAAGGTTGTGATTCAAAACTCCATTCCAGAGACTCTGTTCAGGGAGATCTGCACAGTTGGTGGTGTCATCTTCCAGTCATCCGAGTGGATTAAAAGAGTTGTCTTCCACTCAGCTTACTTTCCCATCTATCTCTGGATGATCAGCAAATTTGAGCACAAAGCATTGGTGCCTTCATCTAAGTCATTTAATATAGAGTGTAAATAGCTGAGACCTCTGCACTGATGCCTGAGGCATCTCATTGGTTACAGTTTGTCAACCTGAGTCTTTCCACTTCCTGTCAATTAACCAATCATTCCTCCATGATGATATATTGCCCTGAATTCGATGAGCACCTAACTTGAAAAGTATCCTTTTATGTGGGCTATATTAAGGGGGCACCTTTCTTTGAAATACATCAATATTCCGTCACAATCATTGGGTCAAAATCCTGGGGCTCCTTTCTCAACAGCATTCTGAGAATACCTTTACTATACAGACTCTGGAAATTCAAGAAAGCTTGCTACAAGTGAAATCAGGGATCAGGAATAACTGGTGGCATTGCTACCAACTCCAAACTCTTTAGTAGAATCTAAAGCTACACAGTCCTGCCCCAAAGCACAGAATCATAGAAACACACAGCACATAAAAATCTTCAGAAGTTCCTTTCTATCTTTCCCGGGAGATCTTGTTCTGTACCAGAGTTCTATATAATCTGAGATCAATAACTCAATTCTGACTGTTTTCAAAGTTCCTTTCCCCATTCCATTAACTATCTTAGGAACCTCCATATGATTACCTTTCTGAGACTTTTTCTCCGAACAAAATATCTAACCAGGTTTTCTCAGACACATTGAATGCTAGAAAAAGAGGCCATTCAGTCCATTATTTTGATGCTGGCTCTGTGAATCACATGGTTGGAATATATGTAAACAGAAATATGAATGTTTCCTGGAGCACAGATCACCTTAATTTTTACTCAGGTATTAAATATGCACCATTCTCTAAGCTTTCTAAATAGAAACATAGAAAACCTACAGCACAATTCAGGCCCTTCGGCCCACAAAGCTGTGCCGAACATGTCCCTATCTTAGAAATTACTAGGCTTACCCATAGCCCTCTATTTTTCTCAGCTCCATGTGCCTATCCAAAAGTCTCTTGAAAGACCCTATCGTATCCGCTTCCACCACCGTTGCCGGCAGCCCATTCCACACACTCACCACTCTCTGAGTTAAAAACTTACCCCTGACATCTCCTCTATACCTACTCCCCAGCACCTTAAACCTATGTCCTCTTGTGGCAACCATTTCAGCCCTGGGGAAAAGCCTCTGACTATCTACCCAATCAATGCCTCTCATCATCTTATATACCTCTATCAGGTCCTCCCCATCCTCCGTCGCTCCAAGGAGAAAAGGCTGAGTTCCCTCAACCTGCTTTCATTAAATACTGTAATCTCTTTCCCTCTGTAACAATTCCTAAGCCCTATGAGATTTTTAATATTTCTTCTTTACACATGAAGTCCGAAGTGATACACAAGGTTTCGAAGTTGGCATCAAAGCCAAGCAGCTTGAATGTAGAAAGTTTTAGTTGTCATAAATAGGGACAAGATTAAAAGCTAAGGAAACCAGATCTTTGGAATTAATTTCAGAACCATTGATGTACTGTGTAAATATTTTGGATACCAAGACATAGAGAACTCGAGCTCTGAAAGTAATTATGATGTGAAAGACATCTCCATTTTTGTTTAATTTATGCATTAGAAGTTCATGAGTAGTTTTTTTTCTAAAAATATACTTTATTCATAATACATAGTGATTGCAAAAGGGACATGTCATTACTTTCATTCACTGTTCTGAGCAATTCAAATGCCTTCTCTTACAGTATGTCAATGTCTCTTATGTTTATCCTTCAACATTTGCATCAGTGAATTGTTGAAGAGGCTGTTACAGAGCCCAGCTGCTGTGTATCCAGTAACAGCAGGACCCTAGACTGTGATGGCAAGGTGGGCATTTACTGCTCCTTTCTAATTTAACTGAGTGGCTGGTGAGCCATTTCATGGGCTATGGGTCTGAAATCACACACACAGGACATCAGTGGAGTTTAGATTTTTACGATAAACTGTAGTTTCACAGCCACCATTATTGATGCGAGCTGATTATTCCAGAACCTACTTAATTTGAGCTCAAGTCTCTGGAACATCATTCCATGCCTCAAGATTTTTTGCTCATTAACTTGTTCATCGTGACACTTGCAACCTGAAATCCATCCATCCAGGGAAATCCAGTTCTGCGTCAAACTACCATGTACCCCGACACCAATCATTTGCTCGGGTTCCCTTTACCTATTCCATTAACTATCTCAAATACTTGTAAGATGACTTTTCAGAGTTTCTTTCTGCAGGCTGAAATATCTAACCAGGCTTCTTCAGACAGAGAAGGAGTTATTCAGTCCATCATTTCAGTACTGGCTCTGGGAATGTGATCAATTTAGCCCCATTTTACTGTTATCATCCTTATCTCTAATTCTTTTAGCTTGCACAAAGAAGCACATACTCCCTGCACTCACTCTAAGACATCCTCGGAGAGTGTATTACCAAGAAACAGTTACAATATTCCAACTTGGGCTAGCCAGCAGGAACAAAATCATAACAGAACCATCCCACATGCTTTTTCCTTTTCTGCCACCAGCCCTCAATGTCACCTTTGTGTCTCAGTAATCAGCATTATGTATATAAACTGAGTGTTTCAACAATTTTCCTTTCTTTTCATTGTTGCTTTGCATTGTTTGGGCTAAACTAAGTCTCTGTCCACTCCATGTCTTTTTTTTGTTTCATTTGTGCAGCTCCTTTGCATTAAGTTTTATCTCCTAAACTATTTTGTCCAGTTCACAAAGTTCTTTCTGAGCCACTTACACTGCCACACCCTGTTTGATAAAATACAAAACATAACTTTTCATAAACTGCATCAAAGTACACTAAAATCAGTGGATAAATGGAGTGATGGGACATCTTGGTCCTATCCACAGCCATCATTATCCATCCAGTTGGAACTGCACCATTAAATTACAATTGTTTTGTCTTTTTTTTTGTTGCAGTTTGAATCCAATGTATTTGTGTTTTATAAAACCTGTTGAGGATATTCCACTTGCATAATTATTATGTCTGTAAATGGAAGTGACCTTTAAGAGCTGTGCCAACTATGTGGTATGACTTTTGATTCATTGTTGTACCAGATACTGCCATTGGTCAAGTGTCTACTGCCTTCCGTGAAGAATGTCTTATTGCTATGTTTACTTCTGTTACTTGCTTTTGCAATTAGCAATGCTGAAGACCCTACTGGTGACATTTGAGATATTGCTGATTTTGGGAGGAGTGAAATACTGACCTAGTATTAAGAAAATAGAGAACAGTGTTCTCTAATTACAGCAGTGGCAGGCAGTGGATGTGGCAGGCGTGATGGTAAACTCCACATATTCAGCCATTTGCCATGTCTGTGGACCATGTTGAAATGTTGATGAGGATAAATTATATCACCAAGGTCCCTGGGGAGGACACAGAACAGGAAAACATGGCCACATGCAAGAAGTGCTTGGTGATATCATTGCTGATGGTAGACCCAGATAGTTGGTGAGACTACCAGCATCACCAACTACAAATGAGGTCCTGTGCATGCAAAGTGAAAACCTTGAAAGCACTGTCAGGGATTTAGCACAGCTACATGTTTAGGACAGGCAACCTGGATCAGAGGAAGGGGGTTAGTGTGCACCTGGTCGAGCTGAGGACACTGACAAAGAAAAGCAACTCCAGATCATTCTAGATTGGGTAGTGTGAGCTGGCTCAGATCGAGGTCTGACTGATGAGAGAATTCAGGAACAACCTGTAGGATAGCTGTCAGAATGGAGAAAAGTGCTTCAAATTGTGAGGCAGTTTTACTCAGGACGGGGCTATCATGTGTAAGCAAGAATCAAGGCTGCAGATATGGAATTGCTGCTTTGGTCATCTTCTTTGTAGCCAAGTCATGTGTACACTAAAAAAGAGAAACTAGAGGGTCACATGACTGTTAAAGGCTCTAAGGCTGCAGATGATCGAGGTACCATGAAAGAGAAGCTTTGCCATGGATGTTATGGGAGATGACCAGCTTCAGAATACTCATTCAGGATGGTCACTGCTACACTTGCCACAGGGTGGGGCATACTGAACGAAGGTACAAACCTCTGATGGAAGTAACTGCTGGTGAAGATGGTATGACTCAGACATAAGCTGGTGTAAGAGCATGGAACAGTCCCACAAGGTGGAATCAGATAAGGAGGAGCTGGGAAAGAGAATAAGATCATAATGATATATGTAAACAAGGCCACTGTTGGCCAGAAGGAATTAAAATCTGCAAAACAGCTAAATGGAATGAGCCAAGGATAGTGGAAGCAGACAAACCAAATGTCTTTGTTCTAGCCAATGTGGTCAAAGGAATAGAGGCTGCCATTTTGTGAGATTGTTCTTGCAGCTACAATTTTGTGAACTAGTTCTTACTGGGGATGGCCTTAATCAGAACAATTGAAAGTGAACACAATGAGGTCCCTACTGATGATCTGCTGAACCTGACATCTTTTCCAAACAAGAAGCTGTTTATTTGGTTAGGTAGAAGTGGAAGTCTTGTGGAAAGAACAACCTTTGACCTGAAGCAACCTGAGCCCAGTGTTTGGCTGACCTGGCTAAAGTGGTTTGAACTGGTCTGTCTCAGGGAGATCAAAGAAAGTGACATGAGACACAAGTCTGGTGAAAGAGCAATAAAGTAATACTGCTTGTAGCCTTGGGCCAGATCCAATGAGAAGCTGACACAGACCAGTCAGATGAGCCTGAGCCAATGAAATCGAAACACAACAGTTCGATCTGATAAGAAAGAGGATAAGAATGGAGGGGTTCGGGTGTTGAAGCAGCGAAAACTCTGGAGACCAACCATCCCGGAAGTGGATGACCCCACATTGGAAATGTGGAGATTACATTGGGATCAAGAGGAACGCCTGGCCAGCATAAATTCCTATTGCCAGGTATAACATTTTCTAGTCTTTGACCGTTCAAAGAAGCCTCGTGGGTGTGCACACAGATATCTAGTTTTGTATGACTTGCATGTTTGTTGTTAACCGAACCAATAAAGGTATTTGTCAGTTAATACAGATTCTCTCTGTGCCTAATCGATTATTGTTGTTGAGGGTGAATACCTGCAACACCACATTACTCTGTCATTGGCCAGGTCTTGCATATGAACTGACCTTAACCTTTCTGTGACAGGGAACAATCAGTGTTGGGCACATACGTAGGAAGGATAATCCAGCTTGTGAGTGAGTTGAATTATCAAATTGCCATTGAGGCAGATGGGTTCAGATGACTATAGTAGTCACGGGCCCTGGACATGAACCAGCGATCATGGATCTAGATTGTATGAATCATTTGAACTGAGGGATTATGTTTTTGAAAGGGTCACATCCTTCAGCAGCAAGGAGATCCTGGAGCAAAGCACACCTCGAGGTACAATGAATGTGCCCAAACCGACCACTGGTCAGGTGGGCTTGCAAGGTGAAAAAAGGTCTTTGGCTTGCAGGCACTGGTAGACTTGTGTTATAGGATGCAATTCTAATGGAACATAGAACAGTACAGTACAGGAACAGGCTCTTCGGCCCACAATGTCTGCGACAGACATGATGCCAAATTAAACTAATCCTTTTCTGCCTGTACTTGATCGATATCCCTCCATTTCCTGCACATTTATGTGTCTATCTAATAGCCTCTGAAACATCACTATTGATTCTGCTTCCATCACTACCCCAGGCAGCCCGCTTCAAGCACCTACCAGTCTCTGTGTAAAAAAAACTTGCCCTGCACATCTCCTTTAAACTTTCCCCCTCTCACCTGAATTGCAAGTCCTCTAGTATTTGATATTCCTACCCTGGCAAAAAGATTCTGACTGTCTACTCTATCTATGTCTCTAATAATCTTATAAAAATATATCAGGTCTCCCCTCAGCCTCCAACGCTCCTGAGAAAACAACCCAAGTTTCCCCAACCTCTCCTTATTGCTCATACCCACTAATCCAGGCGGCATCTTGGTAAACCTCTTCTGAACCTTTTTCAAAGCCTTCACATCCTTCTGGTAATGGGGGGAACCAGAATTGCACACAATACTCCATGCAGCCTAACCAACATTTTCCTACAGCTGCAACATGACTTCCTGACTTTTATACTCAATCCCCCGACCAATGAAGGCAAGCATGCCATATATCTTCTTTACCACCTGATCTACATGTATGGCCACTTTCAGTGAGCTACGGACTTGCACCCCATGATCCATCTGTACATCAACGTTATTAAGTGTCCTGCTATTAACTGTATACTTTCCCCTTACATTAGACCTCCCAAAATGCAATACCTCACACTCGCTCGGATTAAACTCCATTTCTCCGCCCACATCTGTAACTAATCTATATTCTGCTGTATCCTTTGACAGCCCTCAGCACCGCCTGCAACTCTACCAATCTTTGTGTCATCCGCAAACTTACTAACCCACCCATCTACATTTTCATCCAAGTCATTTCTATACATCACAAACAACAGAGGCCCCAGCACCAGTCCCTGAGGAACACCACTGGTCACGGACCTCCAGCCAGAATAACATCCTTCCACCACTACCCTCTTCTATGGGCAAGCCAATTCTGAATCCAAGTAGCCAAGTCAATGTAGATCCCATGCATCTTAATCTTCTGGATCAGCCTACCATGAGGGAGTTTGTCAAATGCCTTACTAAAGTCCATGTAGACAACATCCACTGACCTAGTCTCATCAATCACCTTCATCACCCCCTCAAAAAACTCAATCAAGTTTGTAAGATGGGACCTGCCCTGCACAAAGCCATGCTGACAGTCCCTAATTAGGCCATGATTTTCCAAATGCACGTAAATCCTATCCTTGAGAATCCTCAGCAATAGCTTCCTGACCATTGATGTGAGGCTCACCGGCATATAATTTCCTAGATTATCCCTATTTCCCTTCTTGAACAAAGAAACAACATTGGCTACTCTCTAGTCCTCTGGGACCTCACCTGTTGCTCGTGAGGATACCAAAATCTTTGTCAAGGCCCCAGCAATCTCCTCATTTGCCTCTTTTAATAACTTGGGATACCTCCCATCAGGTCCTGGCGATTCATCCACCTTGATGGTCTTCAAAAGACCCAGCGCCACTTCCTTCCTGATCTCAAAAAGCCCTCGCATGTTTGCATGCCCCACACTGCTCTCACTATCCTCCATGTCCTTCTCGGCAAATACCGATGTAATGTACTCACTTCATGAAATATTTTGATACCTGGGAAAGTGAGAGTAGATACAATTTGGGATGAGGGTGCACTGAATGAGATCCACTCTTTTCATAGGTGCAGGTACAGTGATCAGGATTTGTGTAGCTATTTGGAAATAGAATTCGACTACAGCCTATCTGATGAGGAACGTGAAGCTGGGGCTGAAAGAAGAACTAAGCAGCTAAACAGGAAGAGAGAGGAGAGCAATGTGACCAAAGCATGCAGAACAGGTAATGGTTATGTGATACAGAGCTAAAGGCTCTGCTGAAGTTGCTTGGTGGTAAATGGGAATGTGATATCTCCATATGTGGGCTGAAGGGCTTGTTTCTATGCAATACTACTCCACGAGAGTACACAAATGAAAATGGTTGATATCTGGAGCACACTGTCAGAAGAGATGGTGGAATCAGATACAATCACCACATTTAAGAGACATTTAGACAGGCATGAAATAGGCAGGGTATAGGATGCGGACCTGATGTGGGCAAATGGGATTAGCATAGATGGGCAAAAGGGCTGACATGGACACGGTGGGCCGAAGGGCCTGTTCCTGCAATGTACAACTCTATGACTCTGTGACTCCAGCTATGTCAGAAGGTTAATGGACCTACTTATGGAAATTCTGTTGGATTGGATTACAGGACACAATTTCTGGGCTACTCTTTGTCAAATGTAAGGAGTGTGGGCAAATAATATGCTCATTGACTTGAACTCTGAACAGAGAAGAAGTGGTGCAGAAAGCGAATGGCTCAAGATCCAAAATGCTGCTTTTCTCTTCCTCCCCTCTCCCAGCTGGGAAATTTGGTCTACAGAAGCTTGGTCAGTAACTCCACAAATCCATTTTTTTTTCAAGCTCTTTCTTCCCTACCCCATTCTTCTCACTGAATGTCAAACCAATATCCTATTAATAACATCGGGAATATTATTTATTCATAATTGCCCATTGGTACCTGAAAACTCATCTGAAGTAAGACAGTGCAAAGATCATGAACAACTCTGTAGAGCTTATTCTGTACTTTGCCTGCAGGGCTTTTACCTTGTCAATAGTAGAAAGAGCAGTGCAGTTCATCCAATGAAAAGTAAACCATCTGCCTGTGTTGATTTATACTTTATTGAAGCTGAAATCTTTCATTCCACAGCAGTTTAACACCAGCATAAGGTAGCAACTATTGGAACAGAAAAATATAAAACTGTCAGTATAAACATATGGAGTTGGATTTCCTTCATTGATTGTGAATCGGGGAAATCTAGACAACAATGATAAACTCGAGTACGAATCTCTTTTGATTACGGCTATATACTGGCACAAAATAAAAATCTGGAGGGTATAAAAATAACCTGCAGTTGTAATGGCCTCCCTGTGCTTACTTAGCTTCACACATTTTCAACATAATCTAATCAGTGTGCCCAGGGACATATGTATTTGCATTATAGTGTGTTCATTTATTGTAAGGCAATTTGATAATTTTGAAAGAAGTGTTCTCATGGAGGGCTGTTGTAACAAAATACTCCACTGTGCAGTTAGTGAACAGAGCCATGAAAAAGAAAGCAGCTTCTACCTGGATGCCAGATGCATTTTATCAGAATGTAAATGGGACATGGTATGTCTTTGACTATGTGCTTATATCAGAAATTCAATTTAACTGCTTCATTTTATGAAGATATCTACACATTCTATATATCTCAGCTAAGCAGAACACCTTATTTTAGTTCTCATCAGATGATTGCATTGCAGCTTTCTGCATATTCTTCTTTTGAATTCCTATTCCTTTCAATCCTTAGGATTTTCCTCCCCTTATTCTTGCATAATTTGACTTGTGAATGACTTGAGTAAAATTCGTAAATCATCTCAAAAATGTTACTGCATATGTAGGTGTTGCCTGCCTTTTTTGCTGAAGGACCAGATGAATCTGTAAATGTAGATGATGGCAATATGTTTAAAAGGGCTTCAGAAAGCAGAGGGTGGATTTGTGGGGCCAACATGAAGTCATCGAGTTATATTAATTAACTGTTTAAAAAGTGAACCAGATACCTATTTGCTCTGTCAATGGTTTTGGATGTTCCATGGATGGATACAGGCTGTAATAATCATATATTCCACTGTGGTTGATAGTTCTTGTATTATTTGGGTTACAATAAAGTAATGTGTATTGAAAGGAGCAGGTTTAAGTTAAATAAAAGTGATGTGTGATGGCCATATAGTATAAATATTCTCAATGAACAGTGTGGATAAAGAAAAGCATTTCTACAGAACTTTAACTCAAGAGTATACTGAACTTCATAATGGGACAAAGTCAAAATGATTTGTTGATGTGTTGGAAAGCCATTTTTCATTCCATGTCATAGCATTGCCACTTCTTTTTAGACATATTACTAGTCTATTGTAACAGTTCAATTGGTCCAATGATTAGTAATTCTGGCCCACATTTCCAATTGTAATCTTGCCAAAGCACACATTTACAGAGTAAACTCAAATGCTGATCAACTATCTTGGGAAATGTCACCATTTGATACATTGCAGCTTAACCTAGCTAATAGCACTATGTTAGCATCAATCATTTTACATTCTGTCAAAAATCATGTGTCGAGTTTAGTTAAATTGGTGCATGCTGCTTTTTTGTCGTTGGTCACAAGATAGAGAAGCCATGCTCCATTATGTTTGTAGTTATAGTGCGGAGAAAATATTACAAAATTTTAAGGGAAAGAAAAGGGGCTAAAAGGAAAAGAATAAAAGAGATAGCAGTGAAAAGCTTGGAGAAGGAATCAAAAGTGCAAGGAAACAAAGCACTGTAAAATTAAACCTGAAATAAAACAAAATTTAACTACGGTAACAAATGTGGGAAAGATCTTGTTGAGTTTGTGAGATTTTCCATTGTGTCTCTGCTGAAGGTATTCCATGCAAATAGAAAAATTGGCCATACCCTACATTTAGGTCAAGGTCTTATATGCTCGGTACTGCATTTTCTGACTGCTGCCAAAGTATATCATTATTGTCAGCAACACACACGTACTCTGGAGGATTATGGTTTGAGGTTCTGATGTACAGATCTTAGTTAACAGTTGATTGTGAATGCATTCCCAGCAGTATTTAAAATCAACACAAACTGCAAAAGAAACAAAAGCAGTTCTTTAGCATTCAGCTCCAATAGATTCACAAGAGAGTGTGAGGATTATACTGTCCATTGCAGAGCACCTGAGTTTTAGTAAGGGTTTTACAATGAACAGAAACCATTAATAACTAAAAAAAAATCAATTTGCTGCTTCTAGCTGTTAGAATACAATTGCTCTGCTGCTCATACTGAATTTTCAATGTGTAGATTGAGGAGTGATTCATTCTTGTAATGTGCACTTGAGGCCTATGGGTGGTTACCCTAAACTAGCTGCCAAAAGAGTCATAGAGTACCACAGCAGAGAAACAGGCCCTTCAGCCCATCTAGTCCATGCCGACTTGATCTTCTGCCTAGTCCCATCCACCTGCACCCAGACCATATCCCTCCAAACCGCTCCCATCCATTTATCTATTTAAACTTCTCTTAAATGTTACAATTGAACCCGCATCTAGCACTTCCACTGGCAGCTCATTCCACACTCGCACCACCCTCTGAGTGAAGAAATTTCCCCTCAAATTCCCCTTATATATTTCACCTTTCACGCTAAACCTATGTCCTCTAGTTCTAGTCTCACCCAACCTTAAGGGAAAACACCTGCATGCATTTCAGACATAGTGAGACCAAATGCAGTCTCCCCAGAGTCAGAGATTCACCTGCACCTCCCTTAGTATCACCTACTGCATTCAGTGCTCCTCGTGTGGCCTCCTCTACATTGGTGAGACCAAACGCAGACTAGGTGACTGTTTCACAGAACACCTGCGCTCTGTCCGTAACCGCAACCTGCATCTCCCTGTTGCCAGTCACTCCCCCTCCCACACTCTCACTGACATGTCAGTCCTCGGCCTCCTCCACTGCCAGTAGAATTCCAAGAGCAAACTGGAGGAACAGCACCTCATTTTCCGTCTTGGAACCTTGCAGCCTAACGGCATGAACATTGAATTCTCCCACTTCAGGTAATCCCCACACCTCTTCCCCACAACCCCCCCCCCCCCCCCACCCCTCCACCATGCTTCTCTTCTTCCCTTTCCTAGCCTCTTTTTTTTCAACCTTTTCTTCCTCTCTCTCCGTACCTTTGACCCTTCCCCCAGCGGATCTGCTCTCCCGTCCTCCCCCACACCTGCCTATCACTACCTCTTACCTGCACCTACCTATCACCACCTTGTGCCCACCCCGCCTCCCCTCTTCTGTCCACCTATCACTGCTCTGCTTTTCCCTCCTATATATTGGGCTTCCCCTTTTCCTATCTTCAGTCCTGAAGAAGGGCCTTGACCTGAAATGTTGACTGCCTGCTGTTCTCCACGGATGCTGCCTGGCCTGCAGAGCTCCCCCAGCAGCATCGTGTTTTTCATCCAGATTCCAGCATCTGCAGTCCTTTGTTCTTGAGTGTCTGGTACAACTTTGTATCAAAAAACAGCACACACTCATGTTCTTAAATGTACTTCTATTCATATATATACTGCCATGTTTCACTTGTTAAAAAATTTAATAATCTGATACAAAACATCAAGTACCTAAGAAAATTTTGCAATCAATTAACTACTTACATCAATATACAGTTGTGAACTCAACCAACTATCATTTAACTCAATGTCTTTGCTCACTGACCTCTTCACTGCAAGCTGTACAGTCAGTCCCCAGGTTACAGCAGGGTTCCATTCCTGAGAACTGCTCATAACCTGAACTATTCAAAAGTCGGAGATGATCAGAGACAGCTGTGAAGGGAGAGTGAGCAGGCACGGAAAAAGCAGCCGCCAGCTGGCCTCAATGACACAGCGAGTGAGCTCAGTGCTCCCAGTTCTGCTCAGCTCCACCCAGCCTCTGATTGTTACAGGAGGGGGTGGGGGTGGTGATGGGGAGAGAATGCATGCAGAAATGCCACATTCCCACCCACCAGAAGGTGCCTACAGCCCTGCAGCAGCCAGGAAATCCATCTTCATTCATCATGCCGGTCTCCCAAACACTCGTTTGTACGTACGGGATGTCCATAAGTCGGGCGTTCGTAAGCTGGGGAGGACCAGAACTTGACAGCTGTGAGACGTCCAATCCGCTCACTGATAATTCCAGTGGATCACTTTGCCAGAGAAGCTTCATACACATCTAGTCTCACATGTGAATACATTATTTTACATTTTCTTCACCACCATGTTCCTGGTGTTACCTGTCTACAGCAAAATTGTTGAATACAGGACTAACTCTTATCATCTCCTGTGGAGGTAAAAGTATACATGGTGTTTAACACATTACTGGATCCTAGCGACTCAATTGCAACAATTTCTACTTTCATTGCTTCTTTAAAGTATTCACTTTCAATCTATATTATGTTCTGACTACCTATACTCAATCAGTGATATCTGTCCTATGTCCCAGAATTAATCAGTATTACCTTGCTACGACACGTCATACTAAGTCCTTTGTTTCTCACCTTTTTTCTTTGTAACTTCCTCAATAAAACTCAAATTAGTGAGACAGAATTTCCTTTACAAGCAATGTTGACCATCCCTGATCAGCTCCTGCCTTTCCAAATGAATAAAAATCCCGTCCCTTCCGATTTTCTCCAATAATTTCCCAACCACTGACACAAGACTCACCTGTCTGTAGTTACGGTAGTGTAGTGGTTAGCGTAATGCTATTACAGCGCCAGCGACCTGGGTTCAATTCCAGCCGCTGTCTGTAAGGAGTTGGTACGTTCTCCCCATGTCTGTGTGGGTTTCCTCCAGGTGCTCCGGTTTCCACCCACATTCCAAAGATGTACGTGTTAGGAGCTGTAGGCATGCTATGTTGGCGTCGGAAGTGTGGCGACACTTGCAGGCTGCCTCCAGAACACTCTATGCAAAAGATGCATTTCACTGTGTTTCGATGTACGTGTGACTAATAAAGTTATCTTATCTTATCCTGCTTGTCCCTGCTACCCTTCTTAAAGGTACAACATTAGCTAACCTTCGGTCTTTTGGCACCTCACATGTAGCTAACGAAGATGTAAAAATCATCGCCAGGGCCCCAGCAATCTCCTCCCTTGCTTTCCATGGTATCCTGAGAGAGAGCTTATCTGGTCCTGGTTATTTATCCACCCATATGCATTCCAAGACATTTACCACCACTTCCTTCCTAATACGGACATACTCCAGACTACCAACGTACCTCCCCCTGAACTCATTATCTTCTACATCCTTTGCTTTGGTAAATGCAGATGTGAAATATTAATTTAGGACCTCTCCCGTATCCCCTGGCATGACACAGATTACTCACTCACTTCCCAAGTGGACCCACTCTTTTCCTGGCTGTCCTCTTGTCCCTGATACAAGTTGCATCACAATCATTACATTGGAAACCACCTAAGAATAATACACAAGAATCAACGAAAATAGGAGCAGGAGAAGGCCACCAGGTTCCTCAAGGTTGTCCCACCATTCCCAATATGATCATAGCTGCTCAATGCTGGTCTCTTCTGTACTAGTTCCCTGTAACTCTCAGTTCCTCGATCTTTCCATATTTATCTATCTCCATCTTTAATAAATCAAAAGATCTGGCTTCTGCCACCCTTGGTGGGGGGGGGGGGGGTGGGGCAGAGAATTCTAGAGATTCACTATCCTCTGGGAGAAGACATTTCTGCACACCTCAGTCTTAAATGGCTGGCCCCTTATTTCGTTGTTGTGTCCCCTTGTTTTGACTCCCCCACTTGTGAAAGCTTCTCAATACTTGCCCTGTCAAGCCCCCTTAAGATCTTATCTGTTTGAATGGATATCTCTCATTCTTCTAAACTCCAAGGAAAACAGACCCAAACTACTGAGCCTCTAATGCCAAGGATCCTGACCCACCTGGCTTGCCCAGGAATGGCTATACCAACTACTCCAGTACAGACTGCTGCCAAAGGTGTCACCACTGAGGCAGTTATGGAATGCAGATCTCAGCAGCTAAACACTGAAGGAAACACTCCTCATGATTTGTTCTCACTACAGATTTTGAAAGGTGTTCGAACAGCCTGAAGTCAGTTCAAAAGTTATCCGGTCATGTCTCCCGATGTCACCGCCCGATGTCACCGGGGAGTGCCCACTTAACTAATGAGGAAAGCCAGCATAACGTGCATCAGCTCGACATCGGAGTGCACAACCGCTCTGCCAAGCACCTGCGTTCCATCTGCGGTGGCCATCCTGAAGCTCCTACTTGAAAGCCATTTCAACTCCCCTCCCCATTCCCCACACCGACCTGTCTGTCCTCGGCCTCCTCCACTGCCAGAGTGAGGTCAAAAACGCAACTAGAGGAACAGCACCTCATATTCTGCCTGAGTTGTCTACAACCCAATGGCATGAACATTAAATTCTCCAGTTTCAGGTAAATCCACACCCCCCTCTGCTCCTTTCTCTCTCCTGCTGATCCACCTCGGTCCTCTCGCACACACCCGTCTTTCCAAACCTTGCCCCCCAACCCCGGTTTCTGGGTTTCTTTCCCCTTTCCTACCATGTACATACTCCACTCCCTCAGTCCCCTAACACCTCACCTCCCTCCAACTGCTTCCCCTTTGCCTAGCATCCCGTTCCACTCACTACCTTCGTTACTTATCAGATTCCACAATTTGTAGCTCTTTGTTGTCTCTACTGTCACCTCCCAGCCTCTATCGCGAGCTCCACCCTCTCTACCCCAACTGGCTCCATCTGCCCACTAATCCCTCCTCAACTGGATCCACCTATTGCTTGCCAGCTGATTTATATTTTCCTTCTCAACTCCATTCTGCTGCCTTCTCCCCATAAACCTTTGACGCCCCTTACTAATCAAGAACCTATCAACCTCCACTTTAAATATACACAATGACTTGGCCTCCACAGCCGTCTGTGACAATGAATTCCACAGATTCACCACCCTCTGGCTAAAGAAATTCCTCCTCATCTCTTTTCTAAAGGGACGTCTTTCTATTCAGAGGCTGTGCCCTCTGGTCCTAGACTCTCCCACTACTGTTAACATCCTCTCCACGTCCACTCTGTCGAGGCCTTTCAACATTAGGTCGGTCTCAATGAGATTTCCCCTCATCCTTCTCTCCCTTTGCCTCCACAGATGCAGCTTGACCCACGGTGTTTCTCCAGCAGTTTGCTTTTTTGCTCCAGATCCCAGCATCTGCACTATCATGTCTCTGTGCATCATCTCTACACTGAGCTTGTTCCACAATGGTCATGATGTGGTACCTTTTGCTCCAATTTATGTTGGTACAGAAATGCACAACTCGTGGTATCATTTGTTCAGCTCAGACATACTAAAGTGGATTGCACCTAAACTTGTTTGGTCTAATTTCATATGGGCACACTTTCGCATGGAAATGATCTCCAGAGCAATGTTTGCCAGTTAAAATCAAAATTAGATCAGATAACATCTTTGAAAACAGGCGCTATACAATCCAATTTCGACACTATATTCTGCACTGCTGCCAAGTCCCCAGGTATTAAGCACCATGTTAAAATTACATCCACACAACGTCCTTTGAATTGCCATTAGATTAAATCCCACAGAAGTAGTTCCATTTTCCCAAAGTATATTCTGACAAACTGAAGAAATCTATTAAAATACCCGCACATTCTCTGCCACAATAACTGCACGCACTTTGTGGAAATGGATTTATATTGAAGCTTTTTATTCAGAACTAGCAATAAACTTTACAGCTGCTACATTTGCTTTACACTGCTGACACACTAGGCTTTTAAAAGCAAGGATCTATTTAGTTACTGCTTCTTGATTTGCCTTGGCAATTTCATTCTTCAACTTTTGTGGGGTCTTCCGCAATCAACTCTGTTCAGCTATTTAACTCAACAATGAATAGTCAGTGAAAAACTTGTAATTTTTCCTGTAAATCCACAACAATAAAAGTGTATTCAGTCATCTAATGTAAGAAAGAATACATCTGGATTTACCATCTGCCTCCACCGCCAAGAAAGACAAAGCCAGTAGATACATGGGATCACCATCATCAGCAGATTACCCTCCAAGTCATGCACCATCCTGACTCATAAATATACTATCGTTCCTTCCCCATTACTGGGTTTAAATCCCTACCCAATAACACTATTGGAGCACCACAAGGATTGCAGCAGTTCAAGGGCAATTTGGCTCTAATTACTGGCCTTGTCAGTGATGTCCACACAGAAAAAAACAGAATAATAAAAACCCAGTCTCAGAGCTCAGTAAATAGAGCATCTTTCTGGGTGCAGAGTGCCTCTCCACTTTTACATGGATGCTCGATGATCTCTCCTGGCATTGTCAACTGTAATTGTCAGGTGAGAAAGGGTCAGAGGGTGAGATGTAGTCGGGCCACTGTCAATGTAAATCCCTTCCTCAAATGGCAGTGGAAGCGGAGTCTTTGAGTATTTTAAAGACTGAGGGAGGCCGATTCATAATGAGCAAGGGGGTGATGCGACATCCATTCCAGGAATTGATGGAATGCAAAAATTAGGTTATAGTCAAATCAGCCTTGATTTTATTAAATGGCAGAACAGGTTTGAGGGGTTGAGTGGCTTCCTGATTCACACAGTTGTTTCACTTTAAATTGGTTTCACGCTTTTCTGTCACTGGAAGCAGTTTCTCTTTATTCACTTAATGAAACCCCATTTTGATTTTGAACACTCAATCCAACCTGCTTTTAACGCCTGCCAGCATTTCTGGCCTGTTCTAATGTGACATATGCAAACTATTTTTCTGGAGTGCTGGATTTCGTGCTACTTACAAAGAAATTCAGGCAGGCAATTGTACTAGTTGTTCTACTGTGTTTCCCTTAACTTCTCTGGGGAGCCCCTTTCCATGGTCCTGTGCAGTGCCAGAGCCACAATTGGCAGGAGAGTTCAATTAGAAAACAGCACCTTGCACAGCTGGCTTCTGTTTAAAATTGGGACAGAGGAGTTTTTTTTATTGTTAAGAATGCTACAAAACAAATTTAGTATCATGCTGGGTTACAAGAGCAGTTCTATTTATATATGTAGAACAGTTGTAAGGTACATACACCCAGGGGATTGAAGACAGCTCACTTTTCCCTGGAGTTGTCCAAATCACAAAACTACCATTGTGTTTACTGTAAATATTTGTCCAATAATCTTAAAGAACCATTTGAAATTATTATTAGCACTCAACCATTTACAACCAGACTGAGATAGTAAGTTTGGAGAAGCAACAACTATACTCGGGTATCAATTATCATTCCCACGAAGGGGAACCTGTTCCAAACAACATTCTCAGATGACCGACACCTTCTTTGCTTGCGGTCAGTTGTGCATCCATCTCTCATGTGGGGCTAGGACAGTAACATAAGCCTACTCCACCATTCATCAATATCATGGTTGACTTTCCGCCTCAATGCCATTTTATTGCACTCTCTACATCTCCCCTCATTCCTTTAATATACAGAAATCTATCGCTTTCCTGTTTGAATTAACTCAATGACTGAGCATCCACACATTCAGGGTTAGAGAATTCGAAAGATTCACCACCCTTCCAAAGAGGAATTTTCTGCTCACCTCAATCCTACATGGTTAACCCTTGCTCTTCAGTCAGAGGAATTATCCTCTCTTCATCCTGCCTATGGAGCCCAGTAAGAATTTCTTCTGGGTTTCGATGCGGTGGAGTATGTGTGTATGCATCTCACACACACCTTCTGTGATCTTGCTGTCAAAAAGATTCAAAGCCTTCTTTCAGCTTGTACAAGAACTAGCTAAATAATAATTACAATTGGAAAGCTTGCCTAAAATTGCTAACCAGATTTCAAATGGAAGAGACAAAGTACATTGCTGTTTAAATAAAACCTTAAACCTAACCTTGCATCACTGAACTGTTCATTTCATCTTTGTGTGCCTTTCTTGCTTCCCCTGAAATGCTCTGCGCTTTGTCCCAGCTGCTTCTTCTGGATGTAGTTCCATATTCTAAGGATGATTTTCCTGAGTTCAACACTGAATTTATTTTGACCTCTAGTTTCAGTCTGCAACCTACGTGCTCTTCCTATTCAATACGTTATTTTTTGAAATTAATTCCTTTTAGGAGACAAAAATGAATCCACGCTGACAGCTGGTGAGATACAACTCCTTCATCTGAATATATTTTTGTCTGTGTTAGGTAAAGGTCGAGTATTGGCTTAGTCACCTAATAAACTTTCCACCCTTCTTTGAAGGGTGCAGGGCCAGATCATAACATAAGCCTCACCTGACTAATGGCGCATTTGACGATGTTCAGCCAAGGAGCTCCCGGAGTGAGGCTTAAACCTATCAGCATATTACATCAGCTGGGTCAAACTGAGATGATGTGCAATACCAAATGTTCGACATAGAGCACGGTAAATCCCAAACTCGCTAAGGCATACAATGGATGTCCCTTTCCCAATACAGAACCCTCACTGAAGGAGGGTCAACTAAAGATGCCATGGATTAATCACATGGGCAATAATCATAGTTAAAGCTTTTGAGCAAGTCACGCACTCACCTTCTGGGAGGGGAAACAAGCGTTCGTATTTCCTCACAACATAGAAGGCCATTTAGCCCATCAAGTCCATGCTGGCTCTCAGAGCATACCCATTCCCCCACTCATTTTCCCTGTAATGTTGCAGTTAGCATAACACCATTACAGTGCCAGTGACCTGGGTTCAATTCTGGCCGCTGCCTGTAAGGAGTTTGTACATTCTCCCCATGTCTGTGTGGGTTTCCTCCCGGTGCTCTGGTTTCCTCCCAGATTCCAAAGACGTACAGTTTAGGAAGTTGTGGGCATGCTACGCTGGCACCAGAAGCGTGGCGACACTTGCGGGCTGCCCCCAGAACACTCTATGCAAAAGATGCATTTCACTGTGTGTTTCGACGTACATGTGACTAATAAAGATATCTTTAAAAAAAATCCTCCTCACATTCCTATCAACTACCCCCACGTGTTTATACCACATACCTACACATAAGGAGAATCTACAATGGACAGTTAACTTATCAACCTGAACATCTTTGGGATGTGGAAAGAAACTGGAGCACCCAGAGGAAACCCATGTATTCACAAGGGAAATGTGCAAACTCCACACAGACAGCACGAGAGGTCAGGATAAAACCCAGCTCACTGGTACCGCGAGGCAACAACACTACCAGCTGCTCCTCTGTGCTACCCAGACATGAAAAACCTGAAGAGCAAGATGGAAGTTATTAGCAGGTTATATAATGATTCCATGTCCCACCTCCAAACCCCATCCTCACTTCCTAACCCTCAGTTCCTCATTATCACATATGTATTCACAGACACTTCAGGTTGGAGCTGAATTTTGGGATCTGTCAGAACGTATTTGAATCAAGTGTAAAAAGAAAGCTCTTTTGCTCAGAATTAATTGTCACGTTCAGTGCCATTTTTTGATGAATGAAATACTGTATGACTAATTTTGGTTCTAGTAGAAACTAATCTTCAATGGAAAGTAGTCATGAGTTGCAGGAAACTTCGAGCTGGAAGATCAAAGACGCAGAACCCTTTGGAATCAATTAAAACATGATCTATGATTTTCATTTTCCTCGTTGCTTTGTACCTTCATGAACATTTGCCAAAAACATCAGCTCCAAAAGCAAAATTCTGGAACAAATCCTGGCAATGAATATTATCAATGCTACAACACAGGAATATGTGTAAAGGAGAGCAGAGATCTTGTTCTTTGCTTCTCCGGTATAATCTCATTAACAAATATGAAGAATGAGCCATGCTCCAGTTCCCAAAATCTTCAGGGAAATCAGAGAACTCTTCAATGTTTCAAAAGCTGCCATGACTCCCCAAATGACTTTGATTAAATCAAAAAATATTTTTCCTTTAAAAATTTGTAAATAGTTTCATAATCGGAAATCAGAAATTAAATTGAAACTTCTTGAATTGGATTTCGAGTTATGGCTTGTTATTCTTATGTTGGTCACATTAAGGCCTTCAGTCAGTGGGATAGTCGTGCTGCCCATCAGGAGAACAGAACTGATGCTGTGCCTTCTAAAAACTTAATCAAGGCCCCTGTTCATCATTTTCATTCTGTAATATCTGTAAGGAAGAATAAAGGACTCCAGGGTTCCTACGCTTTGGGGAAGACAAACTGTTCCCGGCCATGAACTGCTTTTTAAATACCATTAGTTCTTTGAAGAAAATGTTTAAGTGGCAATTTGTCACCTTGCCGACATTTTCATGCTGACCAAGCAAAATATTGGCAGAGGTGTGCAATGGTAATCCATTCCTAATCAATGCCATTGTAAAATTAACACCAAAGGAGCAAACATCAAGTTAAGACCAGTGGTGATGATTCTAATTGAGGGAGGCAGCAACATCTCCCTCTCTGTATTCACGTGCACACCTTGTGCAGTCTTCGCTCTCCTTTCTGCTCCTCAGCGATCAGATAACAGGGCTTATCAGCTGGCAGTGTTAAGGTTCATGACTGGACGATTGGATGCGAATGAGGAGCAGACACTGGGAGGGACAGGGAGAAGACACAGGGGACTGGGTGTCATGCCTATGAGGTCAACAACTTAACATCTTGTGACAGTCATATTAAAAAGATCTAATTAAAATGCTCTGGGGATGGAACATCTCAACGAGAACATTTAATTATAATTTTACACAGAACTATAACCATATCAAGTATTCAAGTGATATAAAATTAAACATATTTAATTAAAAATATACCCCAGGCATATGTCTAATGCAGGTACCAGTCATAAATTTATGGCTTAGAAGGAGACCATTCAACCCACTGGATCCTTACCCATTAAAAGCAAAACATTGAGACAAATGCCACTTTCAGCTTTAAGTCACAAGACATGCAGGTCCTATTTCAAAGCAATGAGGGGTTCTGTGTCATCAACAGCTTCAGGCAGTAAGTTGTTCACCAACCTTTGGGTGATATTTCTTCCTCAACTCCTTTCAAATCCTTCAACCAATTCCTTAAATGTCTGCCCTTTACGTTACAGACCCCTCTGCTAAGAAAAATTGATAATTGCTTACAACCAAAGCCAGGCCTCTCATAATTACTTCTATACTGCTTGGTTAAATTTCCCTTCAGCCATCTCTGCTCCAAAGCAAACCACTCTAACCTACCAAATCTTTCCTTGTAACCAAACATCACTGCCCCTGAGAGCATCCTTGTAAATCTCCATAGAACAATGTCTACTACTATCATATCCTCCCTATAATGTTGTGGCTTGACCTGCAGTGGTTCTCCAACTAATATTTTGTACAGTTCTAGCGCAACATCCCTGCTTTTATATTCTGCTAAGAAACTATTCCGTAATTCCTCAAAACCATCTTACCTGCCTTAAAGGAAGCATGGCCATGCATTACTGGGTTCCTGTTCTTCTGCACTGCTCGTTATCCTACCATTTGTTGGGCATTCCCTTGCCACGTTTGATCTTCACAAATCTATTACCTCCCACTTCTCTGGACTAAATTCTATTTTCCACTTTTCTGTCCACCTAAGCAGTCCCTCATTGCATTTCCCTCACTATTCGTCACCCAGCAATTTTTTTGTATCATCTGCACATTACTTAATCATGCTGACTAAATCTGAGTCTATATTATTTTAATACTCAACAAAAACAAAGGACCAAGCAATGAGCATGGTAGAACCTCACCGCAACTACATTCAAATCATTGAACCTATAGAATAATACGTTTTGCTTCCTGCCAGTGGGGCAGTTTTGGATCTAACTCATCACATTCTGTTGAACCCTATGGGCTTTTGCTACACATTAGTCTGCTGTGATCAAAGTATATTTTATATCCTTTCTCCAGCATCAAGTTCAGAACATATGTTTTTGAGGTGAGATGAAAAACACGATGATGCTGGAGGAACTCAGCAGGCCAGGCAGCATCCGTGGAGAAAAACAGGCGGTCCATGTTTCGGGTCAGGCCCCTTCTTCAAGACTGTGGATAGGAAAAGGGGAGGCACAATATATAGGATGGAAAAACAGAGCAGTGGACAAAAGAGGGGAGAGGGGGTGGGCACAGGGTGGCTATAGGTAAATGGAGATAAGAGATAGTGATAGGCAGGTGTGGGAGGAGGGGAGAGCAGATCCACCGGGGGATGGGTCAAAGGTAAGGAGAGAAAAGAAAGGGGTACGAAAAAGAAAGATAGGCTAGGAAAGGGAAGAAGAGGCATGGTTGGGGGGGGGGGGGAGTGTAGGGAAGGGGTGTGGGGATTACTTAAAGTGGGAGAATTCAATGTTCATGTTGTTAGGCTGCAAGGTTCCAAGATGGAAAATGAGGTTCTGTTCCATAAGTTTGCATTTGGAAGAGAAGTTTTCTTCCTCTCTTCGATGGGAACTTCCTGAGTCCCTTTCTCACTGCTCCCCCCCTGTGATCTCCTCTGCTCTCCAGCTCTTCGACCATGTGCTCACTGAGACTCGTTCCACAGCCACTGCTCCACTGTGAAGTCTCCTCATGATGCCCATTTTGAAGAAGTTTTCTTCCTCTCTTTGATGGGAGCTTTGTGAGTCCCTCTTTCACTGCTCCACCTCTACGATCTCCTCCATCATGTGCTCACTCAGACTCATTTCCGCAGCCAGAATTCCAAGCGCAAACTGGAGGAACAGAACCTCATTTTCCGTCTTGGAACCTTGCAGCCTAATGGCATGAACATTGAATTCTCCCACTTTAAGTAATCCCCACACCCCGCCCCCCAACAATGCTTCTTCTTTTCTTCTCTTCCCTAACCTCTCTTTCTCTCTTTTTTATACCCTTTTTTTCTTTTTTCTCCGTACCTTTGACCCATCCCCCAGTGGATCTGCTCTCCCCAACTCCCCTGCACCTGACTATCACTATCTCTTACCTGCATCTACCTATCACCACCTTGTGCCCACCCTGCCCCCCCTCTTTTGTCCACCTATCACTGCTCTGCTTTTATCTCCTATATATTGGGCTTCCCCTTTTCCTATCTTCAGTCCTGAAGAAGGGTCCTGACCCAAAACATTGACCACCTGCTTTTCTCCATGGATGCTGCCTGGCCTGCTGAGTTCCTCCAGCATCATCATGTTTTTCACCTAGATTCCAGCATCTGCAGTCCTTTGTTTCTCTGTTTTTGAGGCTAAATATATTTGCATATCCAAAGAAAGGTTTCCCATTGAATATTGTACTTAACCAAGATAACATTCTGCTTTTACTTTATGGAAATGAGACCTGAGAGTTAAAACCTTTTTGTTCCTCACTTTGCTCCAGCTTGAAAATTTCTAACTCTATCCAAACCACTAGAGTATATTTAAGATTTCTTTATTAGTCACATGTACATCGAAACACACAGTGAAATGCGTCTTTGTGTAGAGTGTTCTGGGGGCAGCCCACAAGTGTCGCCATGCTTCCAGCACCAACGTAGCATGCCCACGACTTCCTAACCCGTACGTCTTTGGAATGTGGGAGAAAACCGGAGCATATTTTACATACCTGGTTGAATAGCCAGATCTTCACATGATATCTAATGATAGTTGAGGTGTAGGTATATAGAAAGTAAATGATAAAATCTGAAATTGTATATTATCCTTCATAGTCTTGGGATTTTCCAAAGCTCTCTACAGCCATTAACATACTTCTGATGTACAGTTATTGTTATAATATAGGCAAGATATCAATGTTTGCCCCACAAGCTCCCACAAACAACATTAAGACAAATGAGCAGATCACTTGTGTTGTGTGTTGGTTACAGGATAAATGATGGCCTGGGTTAATGGTGTCAGGAAATATCTTCCATCTGCTTGAGAGGAAAGACATGTTAAACATTTCATTGAAAAGGCAACATCTACAACTGTGAAGAAGTCCATCTGTGACTGAAGTCTTTAGAGTGGATTTTAACACTGGAGATCAGGTTGCCAAACAGAGAAAGGCTGTTTAATGAAAGGAAATGGGGAACTAATTTACAAAAATGATGTTCAGAACTAATCCTTACTGACTGATTCTTGGAAAATGGTTTGCATTAACTAAAGATTAACTGTTTTTCTTTGCAAAATATGCATTCCTTCTGTATTCTATGAGGTTGTTTATCCTATTACCAGCAACAAATTTGTGCACAGATACATCAGATTTAAGATTGGCATCCATCTCCAAACTCCAATATAAGCATGCCTTTTTTTTCCTCTTTCCCAAATCCTGAGTTTACCAATTGAATAGGACAATGTCGTTTACATTTTTTTAATTTATTCATTAGCAGAATTTGGCTATCATGAGCAAGGCCAGCACTTTTCATTGTTAAGCTTTTCGTTTGCCCTCATAGGTCAATGAGGTGCTGTGTGAGTGGCCTAGATGAATAACTGCATTGCATTATCAATGGAAGGTACTGCAGCCACTGGGATATCAATCAAATGAGTTGCTTTGTCCTGGATGGTGTTGAGTTTTTTGAGTGTTGCTGGAGCTGCAGTCGTCTAAGCAAGTGGAGACTTTCCCATCACAATCCCTACTTGTAGATGGTGGGAAGGCTTCTGGACATCAGGAAGTGAGTCACTCACACAGGCTTCCTAGCCTTTGATCTGCTCTTGCAACCACGGTATTTACGTGGCTGACCCAGTTGAGTTTCTGGTGTGACTCCCAAATGTTAATGGTGGGGACCTTGGCAATGGTAATGTCATCCCTACTTGCCCCTTAGAACATTGCAGAAGTCATTGAAAAGTCAAATGTTCTGCATTCACATGTAATCCAGACTGGGCAAGGATGGCAGATTTCCTTCTCTGAGAAACATTAACGAACAACACACGTTTTTGTTTTCATGTCGATCTGGTGAATTCATACTCATATTTTATTCTCATCTCATATAATGGTGATTTCAATCCCTCCAGTCAAATTCTTGCCCCTGGATACAGAGTCCAGGCCTCAGGATACAGGTCCATTAAATGAACCAGTTTGCTCTCCCACTTTACCATATCAAAGATAAAGAGATATTTCTGCAGCTTGAGCATTGTTGCACCCCAGTACCAAGTATCCCAACAAGTAATCACAGAAAAGCTGCAGAACCTTACATTGCCTTTCAAATCATTAATTGGATTGAAAAATGCCAACAAATTAAATAACATTTTGATCCATCACAAACACAAGATCAGTCATTCTGTTAGATGCACCATGATTAAAATATAATCCTTTTATACTTGCTTCCAGGCAATCAAAAACTCTGTAGAAAATAATGTTAAAAATTATAGCAAGGGACTCTATAATTTGATTCTCTTAATTACCGAAAACTGCAGCCCTAGCGCATTCTCAAGTAAGATAGAATCTGATTGACCTGTTACTGTCCCTGAAGATTTATTACCAAACCAACAAGTATTGCCTTCAATATTTTTGATCAAATCGAGAGTCTGAATGGTAAACTGAGCACAAGAAAACAATGCCCAATGAAATAATGCTACATAATACATAAAAACCTCCACATTTCAGGAAAGCTACAATCCGAGGTACAATATGAGCTACAATTGCACACATTCACAAATGTGTGCAATAATCCGAGAAGTACTTCTGTTGGTGATGATTCTGGACTTCCTTTTAAGATACAGCAAATTCAGTTCTTCAAGAGCTATGTTGATGAGCCATTCCTAAAAGAGGATAAATAATCAAGAGAGATGCCCCCTTTGCACCATCTCAAGGTTATTCAGTGTCATATCAAATCCTCATTGTGATGAACATCACATCTGGAGTAACCTGTCTCTACAGAAACAGCAGGAATGAATTGCTACATGGCTCCAACAATGGCATCACATGCAAGCTATCAAAACATTGGGTAGAAAAATGAATCTGAGCCACTTCAGTTCATTAAAATCATCCAATTCCATCTGCTGTACCACTTGGACCTACATTGTCTCAAAAAACCTTGAAGCCTGAGGAGAATGTGAAGCCGAGCCTCAGACAGTGAAGGAAAATACTTCCATGTTTCAGTCTATTGACTGAGAGGTGAATATATGTCTACGGTTTTAATGGATTGTGAGCCCATGTTCCCAAAACATCAGAGGCCAGTGTACAACTTACAGCACTCAGCTGGTTACAGAAGGAAACAAGTCTGAATTGTCATCTCCCAGTTCATTTACAAGGCTCCCTTTAAGATTTAGGTGTGGTTGCACTTCACATGGAAAATACAAAGTAAATAGTTACAGAATAATTGAATTTCATTGAATTTCAGGACTGCATTTATCCTGCTTGCCACAGAATCAGAAGAATAGCATCGTGACAGCAGAGGTTAGATCTCAACAAACTGAGCAAGAGTGAGAAACAAATATATTAATATTCATAGTGGGGCGCTACCCCAAGATCATCTCAGACTGCTCCCTACTGCATTGTTTCTGCTAGTGTGGCTCTGGCATCAGTCTCCCGCAGGAACACTGGTGACAGCCAGGGCAACACAATACCACACAGGGCATCTCCCAGGAGTGGCTGACTACATTTACAGAACAGCATTTACAGAAAGTGAGACTGTCAAAAGTGGCATTCAAAAACATCCAACATCAATGCAGACCTATTAAAAAATAAAAATAAAGCCAGAAGAAATTATTTTATTAAAAAAACAAGACTTAGAAACAAACAGACATAAAAATCAATTAAAACATTCAAGCTAACTTAATTAAAACAAATTGAATCTACTTATCCTGCTTCCGATTTCTCTCACTCCTTTCAATGAGATCACTGCACTTGAGCCAGATTTAATCCGGTGTCACTTTGCAGGTAGATTTCACCTCTTGGGAGCTGGGAAATCCACGGACATCAGAGGAAGATGTGCCCCATAGTACCTTCAGCAGGCTTTGAGCAGGTGGCGCCAGTTTAAACAGGGCATTACTACTTGGGCAACTTTCATTCCATTTATATCGGTTGGTCCAAAGCAAAATGTAACCCATTACAGTTAAGAAAGTGGTGTGACAGGATATATAAGAGACACCTAAATAGTCGTTGAGAAATTAAACATCAGACAAATCAGAGATGCGAGAAAGGTGAATAAGATAATTGTTTCCTGTGGATTTCAAATGGCTTATTATTGATTGGAGAAAGGAATGAGTAAAGAATGTTTAGGAATGGAGAATAGGTCAGATGAATGTGCAGCTGAAGGGATGGTGCAGGAGGGGGAGTACTAGATTTCTGGGACCACTTCTGCGAAAGTTGCAAACTGGACAGATTCCACCTGAACTGATCCACTTGTGGGGAGATTTCCTGGAGAGGTTTTAAACTAATCTGGAGCACAATGAGATTAGGTAATGGAGACGGGTACTCTGACAACATTTAAGAAGTATCTAGGGGAGGACTGAAACAGCCAAGGCATAGAAGGTTACAACCCACGTGAACATAGAACATAAAAAATCTACAGCACAATTCAGGCCCTTCGGCCCACAAAGCTGTGCCGAACATGTCCTAATAAATGGAATTGGTATAGAATACGTGCTTATGGTCATCATGAACATGGTGAGTTAAAGGGCTTGTTTCTGTGCTGTATGACACTATGACTCTAATGTATGTGAAGAATTCCATTAGTCCAACTGTATGCTTACAAGAAACCTGTACTTTTGGATGGGAGGAAGTAGATCTGGCAGATAAGTAAATTGTAGGTGATACATTCTTTACTCCAAACAGACGGGGAAGTAGACTGGTACCAAAACAATCACCCTACTCTGAATTACAGCAGATTTTCATCAAGAAGTATGATTCATTTAAGATAATGTGGATAGGGATACTGGCAAATGAGACCAGATTAGCAATGGGGTGACATTAAAAGGGAGGTTGCAAAGCAGCAAAAGAATTGCACAGCATCAAAAAAATGGAAACAGATTGAAGTCTCCAAATGCTGCAGATAAGTAGGGAGGCTTGGTACAAACTAAAATTCAAAAGAAGTCACGGTAGCCATGACAAACAAGGAAGAGAGAATAAGGAATAAGATTAACGAATGAAGAAAGCAAGTGTGGATAATATCCTGAAACATACGCAAAAAAAATCAATAAATATACAACAGTTAAAAAAAAACTGAGCTGGGACCACTGAAAGAAAAGCAAATCAAGTTAGTGGAAATTTATAGGGATGCTTAACATGGTTCCGTTCAGTGTTTGTTAGGGGGATATCGAAAGGAATGCTGAATTGGTTGAAAATGTGATGAGAAATATTACAGTAAGTAAAAGGAATAATGAAGGGAAACTATCAAAGCTGAAGGAAGACAAAGCACTGAGACATGACAGGACCAAGGGTCCTGAGAGACATAGAGATAGAAATAGCAGGAAGTATACTTCATGACAGTATTATAAAAGAGTGTAATTCAAAATAGACAATTTTGATTTCGGCTGTGTATTGGAGGACTGATTTGCAGCTAATGTAACAGCCATTTTCAAAAAGGAGAAGGAGCTAACCTGCGTATTTAAATTAAATTTGAAGGAATGGTGACGTTAATAAATATCCAGACTGGACCAAAATAATTCTTTTCTTCACATGGACCAAACAGCAAGTTGCTTTGTCGTGATCCTATTGAAATCCTTTATGTACTTACATCGTGCTAATCTGTTTAAAAAATGTTCATTCAGAAATACAACACTGATTTGTTCCTGCTGCTTTTCATGTGACAAAAGTTCCTCATATCTCTTGGAGTACCAATAGATTCAATGAAGCCCACCTTTGTTTGGTTAGTTTTCAACCAACAGTGCACTGACCAAGAGAGGACAAAGGGTCACTCAGCAGGATTAATACCATTAGTACATAAAAAGCAAACTGGTGGTATTAATTCTGTCATAATTCACATCCCACTAAGGGAGAGGGGGATATTTAGACTCCCATAATAACAGCTTTCAGCGAGGATCATGAGACTATCGCCCAATGCAGGATTTCTTTGGTTGAATTGATTTTGTTTATATTTCAGATCCATTGTTCCTTTCAACCATTTACCTTGAATCAGTAAATTTGTTCGCGTCAAAAGAACACAATTTGCCAAAAAAAGATGAAAGCAACACTCATCTGTCAAGCAGAGGAGCAAGCAATCAACAGTCCATTATCTCACCATATTGATTCAATGTTGCCTAGAATGTCCCTGTATTTTCAACATGAAATCCCAGTGAGAGAATGAGGTGGCAATTTCCTAATCAAGATAATGGAGTCACTGAACTTCTGTTGCAGAACTCTAATAAAAGCCACTGAAAGGGGAGAGGGGTTGGGGATGCTTCTTCTCTTTTATTTTAAATCTATTAGTATATTAAAATCATTAACAACATGGTCCTGTCCATTTGTTCAATGGATATGTCTGGATTGAATGTTAACATGATCTGATACCCAACCAGACATCTTATTTTTAGTTAAAGTGGCAGAACAAGAAATGGACAAATTCTTCTCCCCTTTTTTGAGAAAGAGAACTGCAACAAAAACATTAGTAGTCCACGCACCAGCACAACAGACTATTAATAAGGTAGGAAGATCTACATCCAGGAATACGGCACACTTCTGCAAAGAAACTACTAGCAAGAAGCAGGTTGTCCCTGTTGTAAGTAATGGAGGTATTAGAAAAGCGTGTTATTCGGAATGGATAATTTTGATTTCGATTAGACTGAGCTCAGCTTATTGAACGGTTAATGGTAAACGAGTAAAGATTGTCTAACATCAATCATTAAACAATGAACTTTGATTAATGAGTTGTTGGTTGCATAGGTTAAAAAAAAAGCTCTACAAGAATAAATGCACTCAAAACATAACTGGCTAATTTATTTCCCTGTAGTGTGGCGCCAAAGTGCAATATATTGACCTACGGAATAATGTCAGTGTACATGAAAATTAAATTATGCTGTTTCCCTCTAAATCAGCACAATCCTTTTTATTAAAGAGTAATTAGAGATTATCTCACTGTTGAAATGCTGTCTGGACATCAGCAATTGCACTCTCATTAGAAAAAACCTCTGCCAAAATAGATCTTTGCTATTGTTAGCTTTGTGATAGCTAACAGGTGGTTTGGACTGAATTCAAGACTTAAAACATTTCTTTTGAAGTATCACATGTACATCAAAACATCACTTGACGAGTTGGAGATATTGAATCAATGAGATCAGCTGATGTTTGCCTGTGCAGTTTTGATTTGGTTAGTTGGGGAGCTAGGGGATATTTAGCCAAATCTTACTTGTCCAGCATGTTGCTTGAAATTCCACCCATGGCCTCCTATTGGTGATACTTAGCAGATCCGGATGTCTACTGGAGTGTTCTGGACTCACTCCAGAGGAGTAAAGCTGTGGAGAAGCCTTGCCCCCAAAACATTCCTAAAATCTTTGACAGTCATGGAAAGCGTGATGGTATTATTAGGGGAGTGGGGGAGGTGGATGGGGAGTGAAGGAGATGGCACTTCCATGAGAGTCATTTGATATTCATAAATGCCCTTCTTTTAAAGACATTTAACAGCCATTACCAAAGTAGATAATTATAAAATAGCCAAGAAACTTTAGTATATAAATGATTAAAATATTAAACCAAATCTAAGTATTTTCACAATAAAGAAGCCTAACCTACCTTTACCATTACTTTCCAACCCTAACAAACCCAAATGAAATTAAGAAAGGCATGGATACTGGTCCGGACCTCACTTAGGGCAGGAATTCAGAGCCAATTCTGCAGTGTAAATGCTGGGCAACTTGGCAAGATCTGTGTAAAGTCTTTGGCAGAGTCAGAGTCATACTAAACGGAAGCAGGCATAAAGACAACTAGAGACAGCAATCCATACTCATCCCATTTTATTCCCGTCAACCCTCCCCCAGATTCTAACATTGGGATCAATTTACAGTAGCCAATCAACCTACAGATCTACGTGACTTTGTAGGAAACCAGAGCACTCAGAGGAAACCCGGGTGGTCACAGGGAGAATGTGCAAACTCCACGCAGACAGCACCAGAATTCAGGGTTGAACCCAGGTCACTGGAGTTGTGAGGCGGTAGCTTGACTAAGTGTGCCACAGTGCTACTGTGCACAGTAAACCAACAGGCTCCCCACTTCAGGACTGCCAGTAAGTTGGGAGTTGCCGTGTTCGGCTTTATATACATGGAAGCTCCAGACATTAAACAAGTAAATGCCAGTGTTTCTGAAGATCAGGGATAAGTGATTCAATGCTTAATTTGTTTGTGCAGCATTTTCAATTCCTTCAATTCATCTTCAATTCCTTTCTCTACTATTTTAGCAAAGGCCTGGACTATTTCTTTTGTTTGGCTTGTTAGGTCTATCAGGCAGTGGAGAAAGGAATTGAAGATGAATGCAGTAAGGATTCATTATCATCTTTTCATCATAGAGTTCCAAGGTCCAAGTCTTTTGGCAAGTATAATGGGGTTATGTTTCTGTCAAATGCAATGATAGGCTCAAAGAGGAAATGTTGTCATGGAATTAGTCAGTTTTGCCAAGCTAAATAACGCAGTTGCGACTCTTCATAAAGTGAAGGTCAACTTTCATGTTTAACCCAAACAACCTCAGTGGAAATATCAATTTAAAGTAGGAACTGTTGTCAGTAAAGCAATTAGAAGAAAAATAGGGACAAAAATCTTGAATGTTAGCCTATAATATATGCAATCAGTGGTCCAAAGTGCCTCTCAGCTTACTCTTCCATTCTGCATGTTTTTTTTGCAAATAGATTCAACATATGTCTGATTCTCAGAGAGTTTTGTTAATTAAATCACATCAAAAAAAAAGATGCTAAAATGAAATATCCATGAATTAACTAACTGATATCCAAGCTGCACCAAAGCATTTAGAAATCAGAAAGCCCAACACGTTTCTTGAGAAAGGTGTCCGAACCAACAAAATTGCACAGATGTCTGACTTTGCAGCATGTGCCTTCTGGGTACGTCACTTTGTCATTTGCACTCAAACAGCAGCAGCCAATCATAACAGAGCCATAATAACAATCTTTGAAACACAAGGCACTTCTGAGCCATTTACCAGTACAAATCCCCAAAGGGTTTGTAACCTACTGTGAAAACAGCTAAACAGCTGATAAGCAAAGAATCCAGGTCAGCAATGAAACTTTGAGAGCATTGTAAACTCTGCCTTACTTAGCCCTTATTTCTTTATTATCATGTAGATGATGTAAACAATGGCTGCTTTGATTTACTGTCACACCGAAGATCCTAGGCAACCTCAGAACTATACACAATATTCTTAAAGGGGTAATGCAAGAGCATAGCATGGCCTTACCACAACAATGTAACAACAGCGCAAATGCTGGTTTTCTCTGGAACAGAGCAGTGAGAACAAAATTGGATTGAGGCAGGGTGACTTAAATATACAGGTAGTTCTAGACTCCTCTGCCCTGGGAAAAAGATTCTGACAATCTATCATAGATCTGCCCCTCATTATTTTATAAACCTCTATAAGGTTCCTTCATTCCATTGAGAATACACCAAGCTTATCCAATCTCTCCTTATAACTACAGCTCTCCATTCCAGGCAACATCCTGGTGAATCTCTTCTGTACTCTCTCTATTGCTACCACATTCTTCCTGTAGTGCGACGACCAGAACTGTACACTATGGCCTAAGTATGACCTGGGCAATGTTTTGTACAGCTGCAACATGACATCCCAACTGTTATACTCAATGCCTCAGCTGATGAAAGCAAGCAAACTAAATGCTTTTTTTTAACTACCCTATCCACCTGTGTCACCACTTTCAGAGAACTATGGACTTGCAACCCGAGGTCTCTCTGTACATCAATGCTCCTGGGGTCCCTACCATTTACTCTATATATCTTACCACAAGCTGACCGCCCAAATTGCATTACCTCACACTTCTCTGGATTAAATTCTACCTGCCACCATTCCAACTTTCCAGCTCATCTATGTCTCGCTGTATCCTTAGATAAGGTAAGATATCTTTATTAGTCACATGTACATCAAAACACACAGTGAAATACATCTTTTTGCATAGTGTTCTGGGGGCAGCCCACTAGCGTCACCACGCTTCCGGCACCAACGTAGCATGCCCACAACTTCCTAACCTGTATGTCTTTGGAATGTGGGAGGAAACTGGAGCACCCGGAGGAAACCCACACAGACACGGGGAGAACGTACAAACTCCTTACAGACAGTGGCTGGAATTGAACCCGGGTCATTGGCGCTGTAAAGCGTTATGCTAACCACTACACTACCCTGCCTGCCTTCTTCACTATCTATGACTCCAACTATTTTTGTGTCATCTGCAAACATACTGATCATACTCCCTACATTTTCATCCATTTAGATACATCATAAACAAAGGTCCCAGCACCGATCCCTGCTGTACTCCACTTGCTATGGATTTCCAGTCAGAAAAACACCCATCTACCACTACCCTCTGCCTCCTGTCAGCCAGCAAACATTGGATCCAATTTGCCACCACATCTTAGATCCCTTGTGGACCAGCCTACCACGAGGGACCTTGTCAAAAACTTTACTAAAGTCCACGTGAACCATATCCACTGCGCTGCCTTCATCAATTTTCTGGGTTGCCACCTCAAAATTCTCAGATTTGTGAGTCACGATTTCCCTGCATAAAACCATGCTAACTCCACCTAAGCAGTTCCTGCCTTTCTAAGTGAGCATAACTCCTGTCGTCCCTTGGAATATTCTCCAACAACTTCCCTACCCCTGATGTAAAGCTCATAGGTCTGTGGTTTCCAGGCTCATCCCTACTGCCCTTTTTGAACAAGAGGACAACATGAAATATCTTCCAGCCTCTTGTAACATCACTTATGGCCGACAACTATGCAAAAAATCTCTACCAGAGCCCCAGCAATCTCCTCCCATTAGCATTCTAGGATAGATCTAGTCAGGTCCTGGGGATTTATCTACTCATATGTGACCACTTCCTCCTTCCTGATACAGATGTGCTCCAGAATATCAATGTGCTCCTCTGATGCTCCAGCATCCACATCCTTCTCCCCAGTGAACACTGATGAAAAGTATTCATTTAGGATCTCACTCACAACCTCTGGCCCCAGACATAGATTACTCCTCTGGTACCTGAGGGGACATACTCCTTCCTAAGCTATCCTCTTGCTTATAATTACCTGCAAAAGGTTTTAGGATTTTCTTTAATCCTGCTTGCCAAGGTTATTTCCTGGCCCAATTTTGCCCTCCCAATTTCTTTCTCCTGTATCTCCTATAAAGCTCAAATGACTCATTTGATACCAGTTTCCTGTACCTAACATATGCTTCCTTCTTTTCTCTGATCCAATATTCTTCATTAACCAGGATTCCCAAAAATTACCATCTTTGCCTCTTACACGTACAGCGACATGCTGACTCTGTCTGAACTCTTACTATCTTGCTTTTAAGTGCCACCCCCCACCCCACTTATCAGATGTTGTTTTCCCTCCTAGCAGCTGCTCCCTAACTTCCTCTCCCAAGTTCTGCCTTACACTATCGAAATCCACCTTCTACCAGTTTAGGGCCCAAACTGGAGAACCAACTTTATCTTTCTCCATGATTACCTTGAAGCTTGCCAAACTAATGTCATGGATTCCAAAGGGTTCCTGCACAGAAACTTCAATTGTTTGACTGCCCTCATTCCCAAAGCCCCCTCCCTGGTTGGACTCTCTACATAATGCTTCAGAAAACTCTTTTGAATTCATTTTAACAAATTCTTCCCACACGAAGGCAATGCTGGTCAATATTGGGAGAGTTAAAATCCTCTACTACTATTACCCTGTTATTTTTACACCCTTCTGCAATCTGACTACACATCTGTTCTGCTAATTCCTGGTGACTACTGGGAGATCTATAGCATAACCCCATCAAAGTGACTGCCTCTTTTTTATTCCTAAATTCTACCCATATAGCCTCATTGGATGTATTGGATCCCTCAGACTATCCTCCCTTACCTCTATGCATAACATTCTACTCATCATAAATCCATTAAGCACATCAGTGCTGCTCCTATAAAGCCCTGACATTAATTTATTTTTGAATGTTAATTAGTAATAAACATGGACAATTAATTCAGCAATTAATTCTCCCTGTATTTTCACACTTTTTAATGTGTTTAATTTTCAGAAATAAAGGTCATAGTTAGTCAGTCTCGCTATCATAAAGTAACATTATGTAATAATATAGACGTGACTGTGAAAATAATGGCAGAATTAGAACTGCCATTTTATTTGTTTTTCAAACTATTTGTACACAATAGACCTATCACCATTCAATTCAAAATCAAGAGTTTGGTTCAATTATTTATCATTGTGATGAACAATACACTGAATTCAATAAGTTACAGAAATCATTTGGAGGTTGTTGTATTTCAAAGCAACTGATACAATGAGAATATCATTTTGGATAAATAACAGTTTTGTTGAACCTCTGGTCATTACATCTTAGAAGTTCAAATGCACTCTAATTATTGTGCTAGATGATTAAAGCAGTAATAGACCAAAGGCAATTTGCATTGTGAGTCCACTGCTGCATATTTTAGTGCTATCCAAGGATGTTGCGCATTATTCATCATCAAAAAAATGCTACTGGGGATCAGGGCTGGAGCATGGAGTGTCAGGGGTGAGAGGACCACTACTCAGTGGTCCCATGGGGAGTGGATGAAGGTGTTGAGGAATCAGAATCAGGTTTATTATCACTGCCTTACGTCATGAAAATTGTTGCTTTGCAGCAGCATGACAGTGCAAAGACATAAAATTACTATAAATCACAAAATAACTAAATAGTGCAGAAAAGGAATAAAAAAGTAGTGTTCACGGGTTCATGGACTGTTCAGAAATCTGTTAGCGGAGGGGAAGAAGTTTTTCCTAACTTGTTGAGTGTGGATCTTCAGGCTCCTGTACCTCCTCCCTGAAGGTAGAAACAAGAAGAGGACATGTCCCGGATGGTGAAGGTCCTTGGTGAAGGATGCCACCTTCTTGAGGCATAGCCTCTTGAAGATGTCCTCAACGGTGGAGAGAGTTGTGCCCGTGTTGGAGCTGGCTGAGCCTACAAGCTTCTGCAGCCTCTTGTGATCCTGTGCATTGGAGCCTCCATACCAGGCTGTGATGCAACCAGTCAGAATGCTCTCCACTGTTCATCTGTCGAAACTTTGATGACATACCAAACCTCCTCAAACTCCTAACAAAATAGAGCCGCTGGCGAGACCAAGATGTAGGGGTGGAAATGAGATTGTTGGCTGGTGGGAGTCAGGACAATGGAGGAGATGAAGGGAGGAGGTGGAAATGACCCCAAAGGATTAAAGGTGAACATAACTCATGGGATTTCAATTCAGCCCTGTGCTGTGAAGATCTAATTGTCCTGGGAATGCCTTTGTAATTGGTTCTCTTTCACCCACAATGTTTCTTGAGGAACACTTGTTGGGGAACAGCACTATCCTGCCCACACATGGTGTGGAAATCATGACTCATGCCCAGAAGTGTAGCTCAAAATCCCAAAAATGATTGTCTTCACACAAAAAAAATCAATTTTTGAAAGCTGAACGTGAGACAAAACATTCTCGAGTCTCTTTAAAGAGGAACTTGAAAGTGAACTTGCTTTGTGAAAATGCTATGGTGTGCAAAATTGGGCCAAAAGGCTGTCAAAAATTAATAAAGCCATTCAGGAGGAAAAACTGGACAATTAAAGGAAGGTTGAGTTACTTAATTTAATAAGGTCATAATAATTAATAAGGTTACTGTATCCTTCAAAACATAGGTCAAATGCATAGTAACTCGAGAGCAAGTTAGTAGGTGCATATTTAACTGAAGCTAAGAAGAGAACACTGTGAGCAATAAACAGACGATTTAAATTCTGTTGAATGGCATTAATCTTGTGATGGTATTAATTGCACTACTCAAGACAAAGCGAAAGCTTTGATCTTCCCAGAAAAAGCAGTTCGGCATCAGTTCAGGCAGCATCATACAACAGTCCTGTTCTCTACAAATGGGGTTCGGTTTGTGATTTCATTTGGACTGGAGTATATGGGTTTTTCCACAGCAAGTGAACAGCCAGCACCTTATCCCCAGGGTGGCAAAGGCCAATACTAGAGGACATCAGTTTAAGGTCAGCGGAGGAAAGTTTAGGGGAAACGTCAGAGGTAGGATTTTTTTTTAAACACACAGAGTTGTGGGTGCCTGGAATGCACTGCTGGGGGTGGTGGTAGAGGCTGATACATTATGTTACATGTTCTAAGTTGATTAAGGAATTACACACAAATCCCCGGACATGAATGAGAAAGAACAATTTATTTTTTGACAAGTGGAGGCTAATTAAAATATTTGTTTGATACTCTTTGACCAATGCAGCTTACCTAATGAAATTTCCCATGAAATCTTTAGAACATAGAACAGTACAGCACAGTACAGGTCTTTCGGCCCACGATCTTGCGCCAACCTATATAAACACCTACTCCATGATTAATCTAACCCTTCCCTCCTGCACAGCCAATAACACTCCATTTTTTTTACATCCATGTGCCTATCTAAGAGTCTTTTAAATGTCCCTATTGTAGCAGCCTCTACAACCATCCCCGGCAGTGCATTCCAGGCACCCACCACTCTGTGTAAAAAAACCTACCTCTGACATCTCCTCTAAACTTTCCTCCACTCACCTTAAATGGATGTCCTCTGGTATTGGCCATTGGCACAATGGGAAAAGGTGCTGGCTGTCCACTCTATCTATGCCCTTCATAATCTTATACACCTCTATCAAGTTGCCTCTCATCCTGTATCGCTCCAAAGAGAAAAGCCTTAGCTTGCTCAACCTTTTCTCATAAGACATGCTCTCTAATCCAGGTGGCATCCTGGTAGATCTCCGCTGCACCCTCTCTAAAGCTTCCACATCCTTCCTATAGTGAGGCGACCAGAACTGAACACTATACTCTAAGTGTTGTCTAACCAGAGTTTTATAGAGATGCAACATTCCTTTCCTATTGTGTGGACTTAATAAGCTGGTTTTAAATGGATATAGGAGAAACTTAGTTGGTGGGAGTACGAATCCTGGAAGATTGCAAATACTGAACCTCATCTGCACACTGCCAATCAACTTCTTCCTGAAGTTGGCCACAGGTTACTGTCTGCTGCTGGGGAGAAGCACTTTGTTTAGCAGCAGGAATCTACCATCAAGGACTGGAGGAATGGATCCCAATACTCAGAAAAGTCACAGAGATGAGAACTCGGAAGGGCCTTGTGCCTGGAGGAAAGGGGGAGCCTAAAACTGTCCTTGTGTGTCTGGGAGGAGTGTTTGTGTTCTGGCTACCCTGATACAAAAAGGGGGTAATTGCTTTCCTCTTCTCGCAGGGTGCACTAGACATAAAAAACAGAATCTCTCCCCCAACTCGGGCCCACAGTTAAAATTGCATTTGGACACCAATGGCATCATCAGACAACAAGGAAAGTACTGGGCTTTTGAGATGATTTCGTCCTTTATCAACCTTCTACCATAATTGACTGCATCTCATCTATTTCCCAGACATCAGCTCTCAATCCTTTCCTCCTGGAGAGAGCAAGGATTGAATTTCTCTGGTCTTCACCTTCCACCTCACCAATACATTCAATGAATCATCCTTCACAATTTCTTCCAGCTTCAATGAGATTCCACCACCAGGCACATCTTCTCCTCTGTCTCCATGAACCACAGCTCTTCTCAAGGCATTTTCCCATGCAACCTGAGGTGCAACACCTGCTTTTTACCTCAGTCCTTCCCATCGTCCAAAGACACAAACAGTCCTTTCAGGTAAATCAGCAATTCTCTTACATTTCTTCCAAACTGAATTTTGTTCTCATGATGTGAACTTGTCCATATAGGAGAAACCAAAGCCAGATTGGATGACAGCTTTGGGGAACATTTGCATTCAACCTGCAAGGTGAGACTAAGCTTCCAGTTGCCTACTATTTTAACTCTCCATCCCACTCCCAGTTAAACTGATCCATCGGTTTACGGTTTCCTGCACCATTCCACTGAGACCCAATGTAAATTTAAGGAACAGAACCTCATCTTCCATCTGGTTACATTGCCTTTGGGATTCAATATTGAATTTAAAAATTCAGATACCTCACTCTCTGTTTGTATCAAAACTAGCCAATTCTGCTGTATGTTATCCACATGCAATATTAACTCAGCTTTTCTCTTACCACTGACACTGCCTGACCTGCTGGCATTTCCTACAGCTTGCATTCCCTGCATTTCACAGATTTTACATGTTCCTTTTTTTGTTTTCCTCTCTTTAATTTCCCTCATTTATCTCTCATACTGATGGCTTCATCACCACAGCAACTTTGGCATCACCATACCAGAGATAGTCCCTTTGTCCTGTCCATCTCCCCACTACCATCTTTGCAACTTAAAACTAACTTGTCTTCTTTCTATTCCACTTGTGACAAATGATCTTCAAACTGAAGTGTTAACTGTTTCTTTTTCCACAGATGCTGCCTGACCTGCTGAGTGTTTCCAACGTTTTCCATTTTTATTTCTGATTTCCAGCAGCTGCAGTTTTTGATCTTCATTTACTGAAAGAAAGGACTTGGCTAGTTTCTTTCTTATCTGGTCACAAATGTGGTTCGTTCTGCCTGTAAGCTTGTTATCATAGGAGGGGATTTCTACCATCCCAATCTTCACCAAGCAGAGAGTGTTAAAATTGCACCTATGCCCCCTGCAGACTGTAGCAGCATGTGCTACATAACTAAAGGTCAATCAGTTGGAGTATAAACTAATCCAGTTGCCATAACTGATGTTATCTTTACTTTTAAGGCATTAGAATTACAAACTCAGACAGGAGAGCTTGCAGTTTACCTACACCAATATGATCCTTCACTAATACTAAAAACAATATTGCTAGTAATTAGGAAAGAGAAATGTCCATTGGCCTTTATTGCAAGATGATTTGAATGCAAGAGTACACCTTGCTCCATTTATATGGGGCCCTGTTGAGACTGTATCTGGAGTACTGTGTGCAGGTCTGATGTCCCGGCCTGAGGCAAAGATACACTTGCAATAATGGGAGGTCAAAGTCATGTTACGAGATTGATTCCTGAGATGATGGGATTGTCACATGAGGAGAGATTAAGTAGACTCCATCTGTTCTGCCTTAAGTCTTGAAGAATGAGAGTTGAAAAGCAGAAACCTCTTACAGGCTTGACAGGATAGATGTAGGGATGGTGTTTCCCCTTGTTAGGGTGCAGAGGACCAGGGGTCACAATCTCAAAATAGAGTTGGCCATTTAGCACAGAGAGGAGAAGAAATGTCTTCACACAGAGGTTGGAGAATCTTGGGCAGTCATTAGTTAATAGGGCTGTGGAGGCTCAATCACTGAGAATATTCAAGACAATCACACAGCCTTAAGCAGTCCCTACCACCAACTTCCCTCCCCCGCCGAGTGAATGGAACACTGTACTGATTGGAACATCGACGATGAACAGTTCGTTTCCTCTGGACAGAAGGCAGTGATGTGACACCAGCCCTCCAGCAGTGTCCTGGAGCATACAGGAATTAAAGCTAGTTCTGCTGGGCACTGCTGCATAACAACCTCAAAGAAATGTGTATTCTGTTTTTTAAGTTTCTCATTTTCATTAAACACCTTCATTTTGTTATATATGTTATGTTAGAATACTGCATATGGGGCAGGGTGGTGGAGGGATGGGAAGGGAGGAGAGCCATTTGGCATGGGCAGTTGGAAGTGAGAAGCCATGTGATGCATCTTTCAGATGTCCCAAAATAGTTGCCAGTCCTGGTGAAGTGAGAGAGAGGCTGTACAACTCTGTGTGTAGATGGATGCCTCGCAGCATCGAGTAGAACATACACTATTATAGTAAGGTATCATTTGAGCTTTATTATTGAAGGATTAGCACAATCCTACTAAGGGGAAGAAAATGTTATTTTTGCCTGCCAGTGGGAAAATATTATGAATACAGTGTTGCAACACATTCCTGCTTGTACCCAATGTGTGATTTTTATCAAAAGTAATTCACGTTGCTTCAGGGACATTACTTAATTAAGCATGAAATTAGTACCTGTGCTGTGTCCTCTAATGAATGGAAGAATTATTTTTATTTACAAAGTGAGAGAGGAAAAATGTCCCATTTGTTTTCAGTAAGACTTGCTTTTCAATGTTTTAACTGGGCAACACAGCTCGGGACATCATGGGGCAGACTGTAGCCTTTCCCAGTGATGTGGAATCTGCCCACATTAGGAACTCATCAGTTCTGGGAACCCATCCAACATTCAATTTCTAAAACTTGTCTTTCCCACTGTGTGATTTATGGCAGAAGATTGCTCCATCTTGCTCTGTGAATGTTCTGCCCAATGCATTATCTATTGTACAACAGGTAATCTCAAACATCTCCTACAAACAGGTCAAACTCTTTCAAGTTACTTGTTCATGACATTTCATCAGAACTCATTGACCTGAAATACCAATGCTGCTTCTTCGATGATGCTGCCCGACCCGTTGAGTACTACCAACATTTTTCTGTTTTTATCTGAAACTTGCAGGATCAAGAGCATTTCCTTTTTTGCATTATCTCTGGCGTCCAGACCAACGTTTATTCCACAACTAACACTACCAAAGCAGATCGTCATTGCACTGTTGTTTGTAGGAGCTTGTTATAGGCAATTTTATTACCGTCTTCTTTGCTTTATAAGTTACTACACATGAATAGCTGTAATAGGCTTTGGGATATTCTGAAGAGATAATGATCCTTTGCCATAAGGAGAGGTTGGACAAACTTGAATTGTTTTCTCTGGAGCATCAGAGGCTGAGGGGGCAATCTGATCAAAATATATACAATTATGAGATGGTCATAGTCTTTCCCCCCCACCCCCACCCAAAGTGGAAGTGTCAAATACCAGAGGGCATAGCTTTAAGGTGAGAGTGGGAAAGTTTGAAGGAGATTTATGTGTTAAGTTTTTTTTTCACAAAGAGATTGGTAGATGTCTGGAACACACTGGCGGGGAGATGATGGAAGCAGAAATGATAGCAACATTTAAGAAGCATTTAGACAGGCACATGAATAGGCAGGGAATGGAATATAGACCACGTGCAGGCTGATAGGATTAGTTTGGGCTGACATCATAGTTGGCATAGTCATTGTGGGCTAAAGGGCCTGTTCCTGTGCTATACTGTTCTATGTTCTACATTCTATGTTCGAAAGTTGCCTTAGAAATACAAGCTTCCTCTCTTGCCTTGAGTCTTGGATAAACATCTTTGACTCACTTTTTCTCCTTTCTTATTAGTTGTTGCTCGGTGCTCTCCCCAGAGACTTGGCAAAGTATGTCAATGCATTATTATGGTTTCCAAGCCTCTCCAAAGGCTTTATAGCAAAGCTGTTTTTTTCCATCCATGCACCCTGGTCAAGACTTCATGTGTTCACTAAGTTGCAAGGAGGACACAAGGAAGCTACAAAAGAATATCGACTGGTTAAGTTTGTGGGCAATGACCTTGCAAACAGAAGATAATGTAACAATGCGTGAAGTTGTCCAGTTTGGCAGAAAAAATAAAAGAGAATATTAACTAAATGGTGAGAGATTGTAGAGTCAAGGAATTCAGAGGGGTCTGGTCATCCTTGTGAATGACTCACAAAAGGCTAATACATAGGCACAACAGGTAATGAGGGGAAGTTAATAAAATATAATTTATTTACCAGGGGAATTCAATGCAGAATTTAGGTTTGCTTCAGCAACAGGGCATTGGTGACACCACCTCTGGATTACTCCAGCTCTTACCACAGCTGGGATACTTTGCAAGATTTTGGTCCCGTTATTTAATAAATGATATGCTGGCTTTGGAGACATTCCCAAAAGGATTTACTGGGTTAATTCATTGGACAAGATGGCTGTCCTATTGTGAGCAGTTAAAGAACTTAGATCTATATTCTTTGGAGATTCGGAGAATGAGAGGTGATCTTATTTGAACATATAGGACTCTTAGATGACAGGACAGGGTTAACGTTAAAATGTTTCCACGAGCAGGTGAATCTTGAACAAGGGGACGTGATTAAAAGATAAGGGGCAAGCAGTTAAAACTGAGGACCATAGGACGTTCCTCTTACAGAGGATAGCCAATATCTGGAAATCTCTACCCCAGATGGTTATGGAAGCTAGATCATTGGTGGTATTTAAAGAGGAAAGAGATAAATTAGATCAGGAAGTAGATCAGGGAATTGAGGGCTATGAGGAACTTGCACAGAAGAGCAGACGAGGCCTGAGGCAGATTAGCTCTGATCACATTGAATGGGAGCAGGCTTGAAGGGCCAAGTGACATACAATTGCTCCTATTTTCCTGTCTTCTAATTCATATGTTCATGAGGTTAAATGGCACTTTATCAGTTTTTTGGAATTTGCACAAATAATTTCAGCAGTCACCCACAACAGAGCTAACAAACCTGCACTGTGCTTGAACACATTAAAGCAGCAGTGGTGTATTGCCACAGCTGGAAGTCACTGGATAGCCTGTGGTAAGCTATTTGGAACAGTAGCGAGACAGAGGGAAGTAGAACCCTGCTTCTCTGATGTGGTGAAAATTGTGGACATCAGAAGAGAGAACTGGCAATGGTCAGGGATCTTCCACTCCCAAAACAATAGAAGGCTTTATACGAATAAATAACAAAAATGTTTTCCATCATTTTGAATTTTTCAATCTACATTAAATATTAATGATTTGACTGAAGAGGCTGAGTGTACTGCAGCCAAATATGCTGATGATACAAAGGTAGATGTGCTAGCAGGTTGTGAGGACACAGAGAGCCTGCTAAGGGATTTTAATGAGATTATGTGAGTGGGAAAGTTGACAAATGAATTGAATTTAGGAGCTGAGAGGTATTGTTGCAGCTATATAGGACCCTGGTCAGACCCCACTTGGAGTACTGTGCTCAGTTCTGGTCGCCTCACTACAGGAAGGATGTGGAGGCCATAGAGAGGGTGCAGAGGAGATTTACAAGGATGCTGCCTGGATTGCAGGGCATGCCTTCTGAAAGCAGGTTGAGGGAACTCAGCCTTTTCTCCTTGGAGCGACGGAAGATGAGGGGGGACCCGATAGAGGTTTATAAGATGATGAGAGGCATTGATTAGGTAGATAGTCAGAGGTTTTTCCCCAGAGCTGAAATGGTTGCCACAAGAGGACACAGGTTTAGCGTGCTGGGGAGTAGGTATAGAGGAGATGTCAGGGGTAAGTTTTTTTTTTATTCAGAGAGTGGTGAGTGGGTGGAATGGGCTGCCAGCAACGGTGGTGGAGGTGGATACGATAGGGTCTTTTAAGAAACTTTTGGATAGGTGCATGGAGCTGAGAAAAATAGAGGGCTTTAGGAAAGCCTAGTAATTTCTGAGGTAGGGACATGCTCGGCACAGCTTTGTGGGGCCAAAGGGCCTGAATTGTGCTGTAGGTTTTCTATGTTTCCATGATTATAATGTTGGAAAATGTGAGGTTATTCACCTCAGAAGGAAGAATGAAAGAGCAAATTATTTCAATAGAGTGAGGTTACAAAAAATTGCAACATTAAGAATATTGGTGGTCTTTACCAGATGCCAGTGACATTGCATCTAGAATACTGTGTTCAATTTTGGTCTATATGATTTAGGAATGGTAGACTTACATTGGAGGTCATGCAGAGAAGGTTCACTAGATCTATTCCTGGGATGATGGAGTCCATAAAGAAAGGTTGAGGAGTTTGGGTTGATACTCATTGGAGTTTAGAACAATGAGGGGTGATTTCATTGTAACATTCTTTCAGATTCAACCTGCATTAGTTTCCATACCCGGCCAAAAAACATAGGGATGAGTAAAAAGTTATGAAATATTGAAGCGTCAAAGAACGATTCATCCATTTTTAACGCCAAAGTGAGGATTTCAAAGATCCAAAATAAACAAATGTCCTTATTTAAAGTAATTAACAATATATACGTGTTGACCTATAATTACGAAATCTACAGATTTTTTTTTGGAGAGCAAGTGTTGAATTTCAATTAATTTATTACTTATTTTTATTTAATTATTTTATATATACCAACTGATGATTTCATCACTAATTACCAAAGTCAATTTGTGGTCAATTTAAAAATATTTAAGGAGGTAATAACAGCATATTTTGGGAATCAAAAATGTATGATAGGTCCATTGCTATTAGCACAGTAGCTTAGGGGGCAGCACAGTAGCTTAGCGGTTAGCACAACGCTATTACAGTGCCAGCGATCGGGGTTCGATTCCCATCGCTGTCTGTAAGGAGTTTGTACGTTCTCCCGTGTCTGCGTGGGTTTCCTCCGGGTGCTCCAGTTTCCTCCCACATTTCAAAGATGTACGGGTAGGTTAATTTGGGTTTAAAATGGGCGGCGCGGACTCGTTGGGCCAGAAGGGCCTGTTACCACGCCATAAATAAAATTTAAACTTAATTATTTAAATGAGAGCATACGTGGAGTAATCCTTAAATTTGCAAGCTACATGAAAATGTGGTGGTATCAGAAATGCAAATTAAATTCAGAAATTGAGGCAGACTCAACACGGTTTTAAGAAACTGAAATTCTGCTTACTCAAGTTCTTTGAGGATGCAACAGGGAACCAGTAGATGTTGTGTATTTGGATTTCCAGAGGCATTCAATAACGTGCCACATAAAAGTTCATGCATAAGGTAAGATTACTTGCAATTGAGGGCAAAATTTGATTGGGATTGGAAAGTTTGCTGAAATTACAAAATGAGTGGATTGCGAAGTTTTGAGGATGACTGTTTTTAGGAATGTCCTGAAGAAGGGTCCTGACCCGAAACGTTGGCCATCTGCTTTTCTCCATGGATGCTGCCTGGTCTGCTGAGTTTCTCCAGCATAGTTGTGTTTTTCGTCTGGATTCCAGCATCCGCAGTCCTTTGTTTCTCTATCTTTACTTGTTCCATTTAATGAGTACCCGCCACATGTTATAATAATGAATGAAGGTTCATAGCCCCTAAACACACACCACTCTCATACTGTGTGCCCCGTGCAGAGCAGTGTAGACATGCCCTGAGAAATTTCTGAACTTAGTTTAAATTTCCGAACTTAGTTTAAATTTCCACCACCATATTTTCACATAGATTGCAAATTTAAGGACTGCTCTATTTATGCCCTCATTTAAATAATTAATATTGTAAATAACAGTGGACCCACAACAAAGCCAGAAAGAATTCTACTCATGACCTGAATTCAATCCTATTTATTACAGTCTCTGCCAAAGCAATTTCAGCCAGTTAACTATCCAGAACAACATCTGTCCAATGATGCTGTGTAATCTAATTCTATTCAATATCTTTGTACTTTATCAAATTTTTTTTTTAGTAAATAAAGATATTTAGCATCAAACAAAAGCACCATCACCCAGTACACTGGTAATTCAGTTTAGTGATACAGGGGCCACGCTGGGAATCCCAATAACTGCTGAACTCTCCAAATGATCATAAATCACATCCCATTTAATACATTTCAGCAGCTTTCCTATAACCAACGTCAGACTCATAAGCTATAATCCCCAGAATCTTATTTCTTGCCCATAAATAAAGGGGCCACATGAGTCTCTATTTAATCCATTGAGTGACTCAGACGGCAATAAATTTTTGAATATGTAAGTTGGTTCCCTTCAGGACTCTGCATAAATGGAATTGGATTTGGTTATACTATTAGCTTTAATTGCTTTAACCTTTGCAAGACCATTTCTGCAGTTGCTTCTATTGAAGGAATTTTAACTGCCCATCTTTCCTAGGACTGTCTCACTGTACTTGTATTTAAAAATGAATGCAAATATGCTAACTTGGCCACTCAGCCATATTTCACCTGCATAGCCAACCTTCTCCATTATGGCCTTAAATTGAAACAGATAGGAAAGGTGTCAAAAATTAGTACAAACATAAAGGTAAAAGTGGACTTAAAATACAAGCTCTGAGAGGGGATAGAAACCTCCATTGAAGCAAATAAGAGTGAAGGATGAAGGAAGGAGAAATAGAAAATCAGGGCTCAAATATATATACTTCATGCATTAAGAAAGTCAATGAATCCAGGCTACGGAAAACATCTTTCTCGTCATGATCCAGGCAGAACTTTCTTCAGCCAGCACAAGGCTGGATACTAAATTTTCAGTTATAAATATTTCACGAGAGATTTTAAAAATTGGATATATACTTAAAAAGGAAAAAATTTGCAAAGGTAAGAGCAGGGTAGAGGGGTTAATTGCATTGAGTTCAGACTGCCAAGACAGGCATAGTGGCCTCCTGTGTTGTCTGGTTCTGTGAAATTAGAGAGACATAATTTCAGCTGGAGAAATTTTTCATCAATGCCAATGGTCAGAATCTCTTCAAATAGAGAGCCTTCCGTTCCCTTATTGAATGTACACTGCAGACAAGTGAATATTAGGAAAGAAATTAAAAATATAATCAACTTGTAAGATTTGCAGCAGCAGCTAGATTGTAATTACAATGGAACGTAACAATCCGAAGGTAGACTGGGATAAAATAAATGTTTGTGGCCTATTTTCTTTTTGTTCATTCAACAAGAAAGGACACAGTGTGAATTACAGTGCCACATTCAGAATCAGAATTGGGAAGCAATCTAAACGTAAGGGAACACTTTTCAAAACGTGACTGTAGCCTAATCAAATTTATAATGAAAATAGATAAAATAGCTCAAGATGCTGTAAAATGGGATGAAAAGTACTTATTTGGTCTTGGGAAGGAAAGAAAATGGCAAATATACAGTGGATTTTGGAGATATTGAAGTACAAGTGATATTATGGTCAGCAAGAAATAAAGGAAGGGTTTCTATGGATAATCAGAGACGGTGGACATGCTTTTGAGCGGAAAAAGCAGGTCTAAGATAAATATATGAAAGCATTACTACAGAAAACTATAATTATAGAAAGCAAAAAGTATTCTTGTTAACACAATGCATGAAAGACACCTGGAGATAAATGTTGTAAGCTACAATGGTTTTAGCCCCTATATTTGTGATTAATTATACTGATTTACTGCTGAGCATACTGCCTGACCAGAGATACCAGCATGCTTAGAACTTTCAACGCTGTCTTCTAAAGAGCAAATGCATGGTTTTCTTAAAAGGGAAATATAATGACAGAGCAATACAGTAACATAACACTATAAAATAAAGAGAAATAATAGAGGCAGCATTTTAAAAAGATGGCTAACAGGGTGCATGAAAGACACCTGGCAATAAACTTACAGTAATAAAATGCTTTCCTAACAACATGATCATATAGAAGTGGCCAAATCATTCAGCAAAGAGATCTACAGTGCAGAATGAAAAGTGGTGCTGATTTTGCATATTTTACAGCATGAAATCAAATTTAAACTTGTAGGAGAGCTCAGAAGTTTGTGGAACAGTCATTACGTGAGATGAAAAATGTGAAAAGCTCAATGGAATGAAAACAGAAAAGTAATCAGAAAGTAAGATGCCCTCCAGAATTTGGAGGGAGGGGATAACAAATTTATTGGGAATACTAAAAGAACTTACTGTAACAAATAAGTATGGTAGTGGTTAGGTTACCAGAGTGGTAGCTGTGGAAGTTAAATTCAGATTATTTCATATATGCATATACTGTGTGTGTGTGTGTGTGTGTGTGTGTGTGTGTGTGTGTGTGTGTGTGTGTGTGTGTGTGTGTGAGAGAGAGAGAGAGATATATCTATATAAATAAACATACACACAGTCCCTGTATATATGGTCATCGTGGCTATTCCTCGAGGTCGAGGATGATGGTCTTCGTTCCGTAAACAAAAAAAAAATGGAGATTATTACACGACAATGACAAAACTACCATTTTGTCATCTGCTTCACCAGCACCGTTTGGGAGAGGAGATCTGATTCTCTCATCCATTTCAAACAGAAACAAAATGAAACCAGACAGAAAACCTGGAAATGAATTCAGATACCAGACCAGTTGGCCTTGCCATGCCCACCCCACAATCATCTGGTGACTGTTTCCAGGTGTGAGTATCACCAGCAACTTGTCCTGATCCAGCCATGTGAACACTGTGGCCAAGAAAGCACATCAACACCTCTACTTCCTCAGAAGGCCAAGGAAGTTCAGCGTGTCCCTGATGACTCTTACCAATTTTTATAGATGTACCATAGAAAGTATCCGAACTGGATGCATCACGGCTTGGTATGGCAACAGCTTTGTCCAAAGCCGCATGAAATTGCAAAGGGTTGTGAACACAGCCCAATCCATCATGCAAACAAGCCTCCTCTCCACTGACTGTCCACACTTTCTGCTGCCTGGGGAAAGCAGACAACATAACCCAGGACCCATCCCATCCTCTGAAACGACCTCTCATATGCCAAAGATGAACTCTTGATCTCTCAATCTACATTATCATGGCCCTCGCACTTTAATTGTCTACCTGCACTTTCTCTGTAACTATAGCACTATATTCTGCATTTTTTTCCCTTTTGTAATATCTAAATGTACTTATGAATGGAATGATCTATCTGGATAGCACGCAAAAAAAAGCTTTTCACTGTATCTCGGTATGGTAGTGTATTGGTTAGAGTAACACTATTACAGTGCCAGTGACGCAGGTTCAATTCCGGCCACTGTCTGTAAGGAGTTTGTACATTCTCCCCGTGTCTGCATGGGTTTCCTCCGGCTGCTCCAGTTTCCTCCCACACTCCAAAGACGTATGGATTAGGAAGTTGTGGGCGTGCTATGTTAGCGCCGGAAGCGTGGCGACACTTGCGGGCTGCCCCCAGAACACTACGCAAAAGGATGCATTTCACTGTGTTTCGATGTACATGTGACTAATAAAGAGATCTTGTCTTATGTGACAATAATAAGCCAATTACCAGTTGGGAGAGTTATCCCAAAGACTAGTCAAGTAACAGCCTGATATTGTCACACTCACAGAATACCTCACAGACATGTGCCAGTCTCCTTCATCCTAGTCTCTGGGTAGGTCCTATCCCCACACCAGTACAAACCCACCAGATGTGGTATATAGGTGGAAGGGAGTAGCCCTGGGAGTCTTCAATATCAACTCCCTGACAAACGTGGGCAAAGAAACCTCCTCCTGATTCCCACCTACTGAGCTCCCTCGGCTGAAAAATCAGTGCTCCTCGATGTTGGACAACAGCTGAAGAAGCACTGAATGTACCCTGGGGGAGACATGCTAGACATGCAATGATGCCGAGATGCTCAAGAATTAATAAAGTAAGAATAAATATTCAATAAATAATCTTGGATCTTATAGGCCAGTTGGCTTTACCTTAGTTGATAGAAGCATCTTGAAAATCAACCAACATCAATAAATTCTTGGAAAGACCTGGGCTGATGGTCAGTATCAATACATGCAATAGAAGCCATACTAGATTAATTTAATTGATCAAGCATGATTGATGGACGGAGGAAGGTAACAATTATAAAATTGATTTGCATAAGGTCCAAGATCTTTTGTTATGAAAATGTTCAAGAGTGCAAATGCATAGATCCAAAAAGCTTTCAATGAATTGATGCTTTTCAGGTCAACTTGATGCAAGCGTTCTGTAGTTGACCCCCATTAGTTTTCTATATGTGCCCATGAGTCAGATGTAGCTAATTAATAACGAATAAAGGTGGCTAACAATATGATTATACCTAACATGATAAAATGAGAAGGGGATCAAAATTCTGCCAGGATTTTATTCTGCAAATCCTTCTTCTTAAACTGTCGCTTGGGACTGAGGATGACTTGCTTCCATTCAGTTTCATGGGTTCTGAGGTGGCTGATGAGACCAACGTGGGACCTGAAAACCTTGCCACAGCAGGGGCATGTGGGGGATAATTTGGGAGGTGGTTTGCTCCTTTTGCTATGTACACTGGGCTTCTATCAGATCCTGACACGTTGACTCAAAGTTCTCAATTCCACCCCAAATGCTCCTTTCCCACTTTGAGCAATCATGGGTCAGAGAGTCCCAAGTGTCAGTGAGGATGTTACATTTTTCCAGGTTTTTGATAACACATTATTTGTCCATGGCCTGTCTGAAGCTGTTTGCATTGCATGTTCTAAGTCTTTCATTATTCCTTGCACAGCCCAAACCTTTTCAGCAGGTTGTTGAGTCCAAGTAGGGTTCCTAATGACACTTACCTCACAGGATAGTGCCTGTGCTAAGTACACTATAGACATAGAATTCAATACACAGCATCCACTAGTCTTCTGTCAACAGTAAAAATGCCAAGGACCCATTCCCACAGTTGTACTTTACCATAAACAAGATAAAGTAGGCGGTGCAAATGCAGATTTAGCAATCTTGAGGAAAATATATTACAGCACATGTTCCTGAAATTCCTTCAGCAATTGGAAAGGTCTGTTAAATTGGAAAATGGTGGCAGGTCAACAAACATCTTTCTCCAAGACTTTGTTGGAATATTTTCTTACAGACAAGGACCAAGTTGTCACGTACAATGGATGAGATCATACACATTCTGCACACTAGTAGTTGCTGCCTTCTCTAACTTCTTCAATGCAGTGGAGTTTGGGTGAAGGAAAGGCTGAGTGAGTATGAAGTCTTTGGTGGGAGTGGTCATAATCAGCTTTCTACCCCAGGGGAGAGCCATCTTGAGGGTATAATTTTACACTGAAAGTGATCCTACCTGAAGCTGGCTCCCATTTTTGGATAAAGCAAGTTTCACATGTTATTCTTAAAGTGTTGTGCTCAGAACTTGAAATGGTACTCCAGCTGACTATTATAAAGTAACCAGTGATTTATGCATTTGCAGAGATTCTGGCAACATTAATACATATTACCCACCCCTACATACCTTTAAAAAGTGGTATAGAGCTAATTTCATGAACTGCTTAAACCCTTTTGGTGAAGATACCCCATTCATATTGTCAAATGGGTGTTCCAGGATTTAGAACCAGTGACGTTGAAAGACCAGCAATATATTTCCAAGTCGGGATGATGGGAGATGGAGGGAACCTGCAGGTGGTTGTGTTCCTGTTTTATCCTTATCCTTTTCAGTAATAGAAATTTTGCTGTCAGAGTTACCTGGGTAACTAATTCCTTTGTAGATCTACTATTTTGTAGATCTCACACATACACAGTTACCATGGTACAATGATGTGCAGGGAATGAATATTTAGGATGCTGGATTGGGAGCAAGTTGGGCAGGCTGTTAATAGCTTTGAGCTTCCTTTGTGCTATTGGATCTACAGTCCTCCAGCCAAGTGAAGAGTATCCCATCGTACTCGGAATGCGTACTTTGGTGGTGGTGGCAAGGATTCGGAATGCTGGGAGATGAGTCACTCACAAGGTATGCAACCTATGACCTGTTCCAGAGCTTATGAGCTTAGTTCAGTTGTTTCTGATCAACCACAAGGCAAGGCAGTGAGCTGAACAACATAGTGGTCAGGATGCTAATGCCAAGACAGAGGTGTGATGTGGACATGCAGCAGAGCAGCATTCTGCTTTTACCCATTTGATCTCAGGCAATGCGCCTCTGCAGAAGTACAAATTAGTTTTGCCCAGTTGGTGGCACAGTGCACCCTCTGTGGTGGTGGTGGTCAAATGGTCTAAGATTCCTTGTCACAAGCCTCCTCCACACTTAATACCAGGTCTTCCACAAAACCTTTAGGCATATCCTTGTCCATTTCTCTCCAACGTACGTAGTCCAGGTCAAACTCCAATTCAAGAACTGCATAGTTCCATCTTCCATGGATTTCACAAATCAAAGTGTTCAAAGAATACAGTTCCTGCAGACTGTATTTGCTAACATTGGACACACTTTCAAAACTGAGCATGTGCTCCTTCAGCTCTCAAGACTGCCTTCATTCACACCTGACAATACACCCTATAATTTAGCTTTAAATCAAAGCACTGCATTGCATCATGCATCCTTCCAAGAAAGACTGAAATTGCCAAAGCCCAAGACATCTGAGAGGATATAACTAGTGTTTAATGATGTACAACTGGGAAGGGAAGAAGGCACAGGTGAAGAGGTAAACTACCAGAATAATAATACAAATTTTTAGACTTCCAATATGGAGACAAGTTAAAATTACCACCAGAGAACAAAATACATGTCTGACTCAATTTACACACAAGCATTCCTCACACTGAGGAGTGCCTGAATGCACTTCCAGAATGACACAAGTCATCCTGGAAATGGTCATTTTATTTCATTCCAAGAAATGTCCCTTTACAATTGCATGGCACCAAAGTTAATAAGATTAGATAATCAAATTTCTGGGCAAATTTTTTTATTGAAGCTTGCCCTCATTGTTTAATACTACATTTTCTTCGTCATTAAATCTTACTATTTCCTTTTGTTTTGAAATGGATTTACCTGGAGCGCACCATCTTAGTGTTCTATTTTTTTCTAATAAATGTCTCTCAAAGTGCAGAATTGTGAAATGGTGAACTTGCTCTAGGGAGCAGCTGTTGACAGACCAACCGAATCTAACACTGGATGTTCCGTGTATCCCAAGTCACCACATTTTGAAGTGGAAACTCATCTGGCTGGGGAGGCTGCATTCAGGCAAGCAACTTTGAAAGTGGTAAAGGGAATAACTTAGAAACAGAATATACAATGTGAGAAGCAAAAAACCATTCTTGCATTGAACCAAAAATAAAACAATGTGTAAGGCCTTCAGATATTTAACAATTTCTTGGAGGTTCTTTTGAGCAATTTTCTTTATGACCAGCGAGCGAAGAGTTTTATTTCTTGCAAGTTTCCTGGCTGACATTAAGACCTATGCAATAATTTTCTGTTACCATTGATGAGACAGAAGTTATCCTCCAGTGCAAAGGCCCTCAGCTGTATTAGCCTTTTTCTCTGCCAGGTTAAATAGCTAAAAGAGCAAAAATTTCTTGCACTGTCTAATGTGGAGTTGAGATTTCTTCCCTATATCTGTCCCTTTAACATTCCTCTTGCATCCACTTTCTCTCAAGCTCAAAACACGGCCTGCCTTCCAGCTTCTCCCTGCTCCACTGCCAATACCAAAATACCAATCAAACCTCAGTTCTCTTTGAACCAGCAACCATGCCTCCATCCTCAACAAATTCTTAACATCCTTGAGATCCTGGTAGGTCTTTATAGGCTGTCTGTGGAAAGGATAATTCCTCATATTGGTCAATCCAGAACTAGGGCTTATTATTTATAAATAAAGATTCAACAATTTAAGACAGAGGTAATGTAATTTTTTTCTCTGAGGGTCACGAATGATTTTTTTTTTAAGTCACAAGTAGATAGATTCTTGATTAGCGAAGAGGAGAAAGGTTACCAGGAATGCAGAGTTGATGTTGCCCACTGTCTGCAAGGAGTTTGTACGTTCTCCCCATGTGTCAGTGTGGGTTTCCTCTGGGTGCTCCGGTTTCCTCCCACATTCCAAGGAAGTTGCAGGCGTGCTGTACTGGCACCAGAAGTGTAGCAATATTTGCAGGCTGCCCCCAGAACACTATGCAAAAGATGCATTTCACTGTGTTTCGATGTACATTTGACTAATAAATAAATGTCATGCCTGTGTCCGATCTTATTGAATGGCTGTGAAGCGGGATCACAGCTTGAGTGGTCTACTCCTGCTCTTAATTTATTTGTATGCATGCTGCTTAATTGTCTCCCCTTTCTTGATCTATTTCCATATCCGGAGACAGATTATCCACCGACATCTTTTACAAACCCACTGACTCCCACAGTAACCTTGAGTGCACCTCTTCTCACCCTGTTACTTGTAAGGAATGCTATTCCTTTCTCTCAGTTCCTCTGCCTCCATCTCATTTGTTCTCGTGATGAGGCTTTCCATTCCAGGACATCTGAGACGTCCACTTTTTTCAATAAACGGGGTTTCCCTTCCACCACCATCAATGCAGACCTCACCTGTATCTTCTCCATTTCCCATACGTCTGCCCTCACCCCATCCTCTCCCTGACAAAACAGGGGTAGGGTTCCCCTTGTCCTCACCTGCCACTCCACGAGCATCCACATCCAACACATCATTCTCCACAACTTCCATCTCCAATGGGATCCCACCACCAGGCACATCTTCTCCTCCACCCCTTCACCCCGCTTTCTGCGGGGATCGCTCTCGGCGCGACTCCCTCGTCCACTCGTCCCTCTCCGCCGATCACACTCCTGGCACTTATCCCTACAACCATGCAAAGTTTTACACCTGCCCTTACACCTCCTCCCTCACCACTGTTCAGGACCCTAGACAGTCCTTCCAGGTGAGGCAGTACTTCACCTGTAAATCCGAGGGTGTCATTTCTTGCATCCGGTGCTCCCGGCTCAGCCGCCTCTACATCGTTGAGACCCGATACAGATTGGGTGACCACTTTGTCGAGCACCTTCGCTCCGTCCGCCGCAACAGCCAGGATCTCCCGGTGGCCATCCACTTCAATTCCACATCCCGTTCCCATACCGACATGTCTACCCACAGCTTCCTCTACTACCACTTTTGAGGCCAGACGCAGGTTGGAGGAGCAACACGTCATATTCAGTCTTGGTAATCTCTAACTTGACAGCATCAACATCGATTTCTCCGACTTCCGGTAACCCCTCCCCTCTGTTTTCCCTTTCCCATCCCCCCCCACCCTTTGTCTTCCCTCATTCCCGTGGCCCTCTCACCCACTCTTTCTCCTCCCCCACCCTCATGACCTGCCCATCACTCCATCTGGTTCCCCATCTCCTTCCCTTTATTCCATGATCTACTGTCCTCTCCTATCCAATTCCTTCTTCAGCATTCTGCCTCTTCCACCTATCACCTCCCAGTTTCTCACATCATTCCCACTTCCCGTCCTCCCCCACCCACCTACCTTCCCCCTCTCACCTGGACTCACCTATCATCTGCCAGCTTGTGCTCCTCCCCCTCTCCTTTTATTCTGGCTTCTGCCCTCTTCCTTTCCAGTCCCGATGAAGGGTCTCGACCCAAAATGTCGACTGTTTATTTTCCTCCATAGATGCTACCTGACCTGCTGAGTTGCTCCAGCATTTTGTGTGTGTTACACTTAATTGTCTCCTCAGCTCAGGAGCAATTAGGGAAGGATAATATACAATGGCATTGCCAAGGCAAGAACATAAATTTAAAAAAAAATCACAATTCATTCAACCTGTAACATCCCCTATCCCAGAGTCATGGAATCCTACAGCACTGAAACAGGCCCTTTGACCCATCATGCCCATGATAACCACCCATGCTCTCACTTGGAGCTGTTGAGGTGAACCTTGAGGCAAATTTAAGGGAAAGCTGAATAAAGGAATGGATGCATAAGCAGGCAGAGTGTGTAAGGGTACTCATGTGCAGCATAAAAATATCATACGTCTGACACGCTAAATGTACTCCATGTTCTATGGAATCCGCAGTAACAATCTCCTCTCATATGCCATTCCATCTAATTCCATCTTTTCTCTATTCTGCCACTAATGGCTGCTTCGTTAGTTATGGCAGCCTTCCACTCTCAAATTCCTTCCATCCCCACCCGTCCCATCTCTCCTACCACCTCCCAATGGCTTCTTTTCACATGAACTTCTCTTAAATTCCTATCTCACCCCTACAGTTTTCTTCTAAATTCTTATTTAGCCTACCGTTCACCATCAACTGCTCGCTAATCACTATGTCTCTTCTGGGACAGGAGGAAGATTCTAAAAGTTGGACCTCGTGATGATTGGAGGTTAGGTCACTGGATCACTGATCTGACCTTTCAGGACTGGGCTCAGTGTTCGCCAGTAAGCCAAGGAAAAATCGTCCAAGATTCACATTAGCAAATTCCAGTCAGTCGCTGGAGTGGGTAAGTAAGCAGACGTTTGGTTCAAGATCAGCTTCACAGATCCTTGGTTTAACAGCCTGCTGGGACCAATCATCTAAACTGTCTCAAGAATAATGGCTTCTCAAGCTGCAGGTGCCTATGAAACTTGAGCACAGAAACAAGCCTCTGGCTTAAGATGAGAAAGGGAGACACTGGAAGACAATTTAACAGAACACCTCCAGATTTATTTAGTAAGCAAAAGACCTCCTGTCACCCGTTTCATGTTGGCACAAATCCAGAGCATCTTCTCAGACTAATATGAAGATCTATGAATTGAAGGATCCAGTCAATAGGCAGTGAAGCTTCTACGAGGAAGAAGGAACTATTGGCTACAATGGAAAGAGAGTATCAGAACATAATGACACATCATCTTTAGTGCACTGAGGTGAAAAAGCAATTTCAATTGCAGCTTATTATGTGTTTTTTTTAAATTGCTTTTCACACTGAAGCACAGTCTACATTTTAACAAACAAACGGTATACTCTACTGCTGGTACAGCTTCAGTCAAAATTTCCGATGCAGTTTCCCCTCCCTTTCCTGTGGAGACAGAGCAACCTGCAGACAGCAAACGTCAAAAGCAACTCAGATTTATATCCAGGTTCAATATAGCAAAAATACCCAAGGTTCTTCACAGGGGCTGTGTCAAAACAAAATTTGGAACCAAGAAACAGAACACAGAAGACGTTGAGGTAAATGAACAAAAAAAAAAAATTTGTTCTAAATGGCAAAGTCCAAGAAGAGACTCATAGGAGGAAAATGAGGTTTAGGGAGGCATTTCACAATTTAAGGCCTTGGCAGTTGTAAGCAACCCCACCAGTCGTGGAGCATTTAAAATCTGGGATGATCAAAGGGACTGAAGGGAATATAGAATCAGTTTTGGGGTGCATCACTCATTTCAATTTTTTTTAAATGAACAGTCAAGGCTCTCATTCAGGAAAAAAAAGATGCTGGAGAAACTCAGCAGGCCAGACAGCATCCATGGAGAAAAGCAGACGGTTAACAATTTGTCCTTCTGTCCTGAAGCAGGGTCCTGAACCAAATCATTGACCAAGTCTGCTTTTCTCCACAGATGCTGCCTGGCCTGCTGAGTTCCTCCAGCATCTTGTTGTTTCTTTCATCTAGAATCCAGCATCTGCAGTCCTTTGTTTCTCTGGTTTAGGGAGCTGCATTATAAAATGTGCTGCAAAATTCCATAATTATGTCATAAAGAGCAATGAAGATGGTATGGATAATAAAATGGCCAAAGCAAAGAACTGCAGTACAGTGGATCAATAGGGAAAGGCAGGATAAACCATAAATGGTCTGTAGTGTTCCATTCCTGAGGTATGGTTAGGGTTATACAGGCAGGTGCAAGAACCTTTCCTACAACCATCATGTTATTGAACTGACCTGCACAAGCCTCAACCTACCTTGGCAATGGAACGCTACAAGCCACCTCTTGCACTACCATGAACTTCTCTTCAATTGTGTGTTTTTCTTTACACTAGGATCTTGATTTTACACAGTATTTTTCTCCCCCCACACTGTATAGTATAATTTATATTTTGTGTGTTGTCTGTCCCTACGTGCCTGTGATGCTGCTGGAAGCAAGTTTTTCATTGTACGTGTACCTCACCATTCTTTTGCACGTGACAACAAACTTGACGTGACCTGACAGGGAAAAGATGCCATTGAGTGGAAAAACCTCGATTCCGTTATCACAGATCTTTACAGGTTATAAAGAAAGACTTGTTTACTTTTACCACGTCTTTCACTACAAGGGACCTCAGAGCTTTTACATACAATAAAGTAATTTTGAAATGTAGGAAACGCAGCAGTCAACTTGAACTAAATCAGGCCCCAAAATGTCATAATGATCAGATAAACTATTTTTGTGACGTTTGCATTATTTTTATGATTTTTGTGATGGTTGATAACTATTAGCCAAAACAGCAGGGATTACTCTCATGCTCTTCTTCAAAATAAAATGCATGGGATGTGGTAGCTAAAAACAAAAAAAAACTGCAGATGCTGGAAATGTGAAATGAGAACCAGAAATTCTGACACCAGGCAGTATCTGTGGAGAGAGAAACAAGAGTTAATATTTCAGAGATTCTGCTGAAGCAGTTAGCCTGTTTCCCTCTACACAGATACTCCCTAACCTGCAGGGATATTTTATATCAAGCTGCAGTTTAACATCTCATCTGAAAGAGATCAGCTCCCAATTGCTGCACTTCTTTTGTACTTTTTAGTACAGTAAGATCGACTCTTGACCTCACAAACTACCTCGTTATGACCTTACACCTTATTGTCTACCTGCACTGCACTTTCTGTAGCTATTACACTTTATTCTGCATTATAGAATCATAGAGCACTACAGCACAGAAACAGGCCCTTCAGCCCATCTAGTCCATGCCACCTGATCCTCTGCCTAGTCCCATCTACCTGCACCTGGAAAATATCCTTCCAAACCCCTCCCCATCCATATACCTATCCAAACTTCTCTTAAATGTTACAATTGAACCCGCATCCACCACTTTCGCTGGCAGCTCATTCCACACTCGCACCACCCTCTGAGTGAAGAAGTTGCCCCTCAGATTCCCCTTGAATATTTCACCTTTCACCCTAAACCTACGTCCTCTAGTTCTAGTCTCACCCAACCTTAGGGGAAGAAGCCTGCATGCATTCACCCGATCTAGACCCCTCATCATTTTGTATACCTCTACAAGATCTCCCCTTATTCTCCTGCACTCTGTTATTGTTTTACCTTGTACTTCCTCAGTGCACTGTGTAATGAATTGATCTGTATGAATGGTACGCAAGACAAGTTTTTCACTGTACCTCAGAACATGCGACAATAATAAACCAATTCCAATTCCTGTCCACCTGAATATTTTGTGTCCAAGTTTCAGTCATGACTCTTGAACCCACAGCTTTCTGACTCACGGGTGAGTGGGCTATTTATGGAGCCACAGCTGAGAATTACAAGGGATCAGTAGGCATTTGTGTTACTTGGATCAACAGAGGTACAGAATATAAAAGCAAAGGTATAAATGTATGGCTTGACCTGAGCTGTTATATGGCAGGCAGATCTGGTCAACACATTTCAGAAAAAACATATGTGCTTCACAAAGTGTATGAAGGAGATTTAATGGGATGTTACAAGGGATGAGGGATTTCAGTTATGAGCAGAGTTTAGGAGAATTAGAACTGCACTCTTTGGAGCAGAGAAGGTTATGCAGTAACTGAAGAGAGGCATAGAAGAGATGAGAAGTTTTAATATGCAGAGAAACTATTCCCTTTGGTAAATAAGCAGGGGTCACAGATTTAAAATAATTGGCAAAAGATCAGGGGGAGCCGAGGAGAAATATAGTTTGCTGGATCTGGAATGCTTTGCTATAGAAAGTGGTGGAAACCGATCCCATAAATAATAGCCAAGTCATGGAGTCATACAGCATGGAAACAGGCCCGTCAGCCTACCGAGCACACATCAACCATCAAGCACCAATACTATATTAATCCCATATCATTCTCCTCACCTTCCCATCAACTCACCCCGGATTCAACCACTCACCTACATCAGGGGCAATTTAGTGGCCAATTTACCTACCAAAGCTCACATCTCTGTGATGTGGGAGGAAACCTGCGCTTCGGGGGAAACTCATGGTCACAAGGAGAATGTACAAACGCCACATAGACGGCACTGGAGGTCAAGGTTGAACCCGGGTGACTGGAGCTGTAAGGTAGCAGCTTCACTGGAAGTACCACTGCCTGATAAATCTTCTAATGACTGGCAAGCGGCCTGAGTTTGTCTGTACTCAACCAACCCACCCCCACCCCTTACCCAGCATGGGCTTTTGAATGCATTTTTCTGCTGGGTATTAGGCTGCCAGCTGATCTGTAAGAAAGTGCAGCAAAGTTAAAGTCAAAGCTGAGTTTACTGTCATATGCACAAGTACATGTATGCACAGGTGTAATGAAAAACTTACTTGCAGCAGCATCACAAGCATATAGCATCAGATACACAACATTCACAAAAAAATTATACACAATTTTTACAAGAAAACTCAATTAGAACAGAAGTTAAAGTCCATTGTAGTGCAAAGTGGTTATAGTATTGCTATACTGAGGTAGTGATTAGGGTTGTGCAGGTTGGTTCAAGAACAGAATGGTTGAAGGGAAGTAGCTGTCCTTGAACCTGGTGGTGTGGGACTGTACCTACAGGCTTCTGTACCTCCTGCCCAATGGTAGCTGCAAAATGGCATGGCCCAGATGGTGGGGATCTTTGATGATAGATATTGCCTTCTTGAGGCAATGCCTCTGTGGATACTACTGGTGAGGAGGGAAGTACCTATGATGCGTTGGGCTGAGTCAACTATTCTCTGCAGCAGATGGTCTTTCCAATAAACTGGAATGAGCTGCCAGAGGAAGTGGTAGAGGCAGGTACCATTACAATGTTTAAAAGACATTTGAACAGGTTCATGGATCGGAAATGTTCAGAGGGATATGGGCCAAATGCAGGCAAATGGAACTAGCTCAGGAAGACACCTTGGTTTAGAAAGCTGATGAAGTCCTAATTCAAACTTTACATCATCAGGGCTTAGCAGCTGCCAGAGCTATGAAGGACTGTCACTAAAAAAAAATACATTCTTTAAAATCAATTTTTAAAAATTAAAACAATTAAGTACATTTAAATCAACTCAATTAAATCAAAAAAAGGAAATTACTTTGCATTTGTACTTCCATTCCATACTACGAGGCACTTACATAGATGAAGAGGGTGTTTAAATGTTTAAAGGGAAATGGAGAAGAGGAGAGGGAACTTGCAGAGTTACAAAAAGCAGGGGTGTGAGGCTTTGCCCAACAGCTTTTACAAAGGGCAAGCATGGGGCATAAAGCGTCTCTTCCTGCATTCTCCATATCTCTGGTTCTATAATCAGCACCACTGCACTCACCAACCCAATCCATTTCTATATAAAAGAACCCAATCCAGTCAGCCAAAAGTAAATATATGCTGGCTTTCATTTGCAAACCACATTTTTCCAAATTAACTTTGTCTTGAATTATTGTCTCTAGAAGAATTCTCCCACTAACTTTAGACTAATTGGCCTGTAATTAAAGATTGGGTTTCTCTCTTTCCCCTTTGCTGAACAGCAAGAAGTGCAATTCTCCAGTCTTTTGGCACCTCTTGCATTGCTATAGAGAATTGGAACATTGTGGGCACAGCCTTTGCAAATTCCACCTTCATCTCCCTCAGCAACATAGGAAGTACTCCTTTTGGACTGGGAAGACTTTCTACTTTAAATACTACCAATCCTTTAAGTACCTCATTATCTTTCTCTCTCCCATCCAGTTTCTCAATTCTCTCCTCCTTCATTGTGGTGTCGGTAACATCCTCTTCCTTAGTTTCAGCAGTTATAGAAAGCTCACTGAGTGTATCAGCCCCACAAGGAAAATTGTGAGACATGCCTTTCCTTTGATCATTGCCTTTCCATACACATTTCTTTTAGTACAAGACTGTTGGGTTCCTTTTGAGTTGGTATTCTCACACTCCCTTTTTGCCCCTATTATAGTTCACCATTATTTCTTCCACTGGAGTATATTACATCCACCTGAGAGACCCAATTCTAAAGTAAGCACGTCCAACAGTGTAGCACTTCCTCAAGACATTGAGCAGTAATCTTGAGTCAGTTTCCTCAAGCAGGACTTGAACATGCAACCCATTGATTCAGAGACCATTCTGACAACAGCCATATCAATGCTCACACCCAAGTCATTATTTAATATTTTTGTCAGTTCACTCTCACAGCTCATCCATCCACAGTGGTACAATTCCCATCACGCAGGACTTAATCCTGTTTAGTCCGAAGCCACCATATCACAAAGTTGCCTACCTTCTTCAAACCACAATTTGGTGCTTCTGAAGTTGAACTGCAATTATCGATTTAACTGTACTTGTAAACTAAACTTGTAAACTAAACTTGTAACTAAGCTTGTACTTATGGCTTTCAGGAGGTCACAGACAACCTCAAGTAGATGTTTTGAAACTAATGCTGACGGATTTCGTGTTTTCCTTGTAACTATTTAGAATAGCATTAGGCAGATTGTAACATCAGAAAAAAAAGTACTGATGAATGTCTGGCTCTTCGTAGATGAAACGGTTAATGCTCCAGTGTAATTCATTGAAAAATAGTGCTAATGCTATCTAAGTTCCACAAGATATTCTTAAAATACGTATAATATTCTCTGTGAGCAGAACCCAGTGAAATCAGAAACAATTTTTTCTGAGCTCAAAGCATATTAAAATCACTCTTCTTTTTATATTGAATAGAAAATCCTGACACTTAAAAAATAATGGCATAATTAAAGATTAAAGTCAAATAAGACATGGGAGCACACAGAATTGCATTAATTCATCCCATTCATTTCTCACACTTCTGACTTACACAGTACTGAAAAATGTTGAGTTTGCACGTGACCTAATTACTTCTGGGGGAAAAGTAGCTTTGAATAAAAATGTAATTTTTTTGCTGGCTGAATGGATCTTATAAATAAAGTTGAGAACTCTTTTTGTGAAAACATGAGGGTAGAAAGCTATCCGTGGTCATGAGCGCTAAACCTATCATATTGTCACAGCTGCATATTGTACTCCACTCCAAATATTCACTTCTGTTGGAAAAGATTCAAAAGGCTTGCCATGATCCAGACAAACAACATCAAATGTGTTATCCTCATTGGCCCTCTGTCGTCACTTCAAACCATTCAATTGCAATAATCAAATTATGACCTTTCCTTAACAAATTCACACTAACTGCTCTTGATTAACCAATGCCTTTCTAAATGATGTATAGCAACCAACTAAACATTTCCAGTAACTTACCCATTAATGTTAGGTTGACTGGTCTGTAATTACTCAACCAATTCCCTCTTCCCTTTTAAACAATGATACTATTCTCTGCTGCCAGAGAAATGACGGAAAATGCTGTCCAGAACTTCCACTATTTTCTCTCTTGCATCTCATAACAGCTTAGGATACACTTTAATGGATGCTGTTCATCTACTTTCACGGGCGCTAAATCTCTTAAAATTTCCTTCTTCCCTGTTTTTAATCACGTCCAATATTTCACTCTCCAGCCTCCTTGGCTAAAATCTTTGCATCTTCTGTGAGGGCAATCACACATTTAACAATACCCACACCAATTACTTTCACCACCATACATTGGTAATCTTCTTGGCCTCTGAAGGACACTACCCATTCTTTGGCTATGTAATAACAAAAGGTAAGTGATCACATTTTCAATATGATTCCCAGCCACCTGCCTGTGGTGAGGAATTGAGCCCTTAGAAAGAGGTGATGGAGAAAACAGAACTCTTTGCATGCCAATTTATCATTGGTATGCAAGGACAAATGGAAAATCAGGGCTGCAGGCTTAAATCTCCGTGACCTGTGACCCCCAATTCCTTCCCAAGCATTTATCCAAATGAGCAATGCTGACTGCCAAGGAAGCTCAGAGTCCACGGGATCATTCCTCCATTTGTATGAAATTTGATATTTCACAAAGTAGAAGAAGAAAATATTTCTCAAGCCTCAATTTCCCTGTCAGTCTTTCATCATACTCAATGACAAAGGCCATAATCATGCAAATTGTATGGTATTAGAAAGAGCAAGTTTGACTGTTTTAACATCCTCCTCTCATTCCATACTTGCAATCCAATCATCTTTTTCTGTGTTTTTCAGCATAAAGGGCTGGATCAAACTCACCTTGTGCTACTGTTTCCATAGTGAACTGCCTTCCTTGCTATTGGTGCATCTGACCACTGCTCTGTTGCTGGACTCACCACTACTATATTACTGGTTCAGTACACAAGTAGTACATTATTCATTTGAATGCAGTCACCAAGTCTGACTAAACATGCAAGTGTGGCTAAGTATTTATTTTACTTTCCCTTACTGTTCTGATTAATTTCTCAGACTTCAAGGCGTTTTAATTGTTTTTCATCTTTCTATTTTTAAATAGTTGCTCAAAGATATTGAAGCCTATTTGAATGGTTTTCAAACGTCTATGATCATCAGAAACATTTATAAGTAATGCATAAGCCTTTGACAGCACTGAGCTGTCAAAAGCTGTCATAGCATTCTGGAGGCAGGACCTCAGGATACAATCGATGTACCATAGAAAGCATCCTATCTGGATGCATCACGGCTTGGTACAGCAACTGCTCTGCCTAGGACTGCAAGAAACTGCAGAGAGTTGTGGACACAGCCCAGCGCATCACGGACACCAGCCTCCCCTCCTTGGACTCTGTCTTTACCTCTCGCTGTCTTGGTGAAGCAGCCAACATAATCAAAGACCCCACCCACCCAGGTCATTCTCTCTTCTCTCCTCTTCCATCAGGTAGAAGATACAGGAGCCTGAGGGCACATACCACCAGACTTAAGGACAGCTTCTACCCCACTGTGATAAAACAATTGAACAGCTCCCTTATACGATGAGATGGACTACAACCTCATGACCTACCTTGTTGTGACCTCGCACCTTATTGCACTGCACTTTCTCTGTAGCTGTGACACTTTACTCTGTACTGTTATTGTTTTCACCTGTACTACCTCAATGCGCTGTGTACTACCTCAATGTAACTGCACTGTGTAATGAATTGACCTGTATAATTGGTATGCAAGACAAGTTTTTCCACTGTACCTCAGTACAAGTGACAATAATAAACCAATGCAACACCTGATGGCCACTCACAGCCTGTTTCATCTTCCATTTATTGCCTCGTCTCGCAGGATGAGGCAATAAATGTAGTATAGTGACTCAGTTCAGCAGGGCTTTCATTTCTAGATCAGGTCAATGTGGCTGGCAGACTCCACAGAAGGCAATTATGGGCAGCAGGTGGGTTTCCAGACATTCTTTCCATGCACAGAATCAGGATCAGATTTATCATCACTGACATAGTACATAAAAGAGACACAAGAGACTGCAGATGCTGGAATCTGGAGCAACACACAATGCTGGAGGAACTCAGCAGGTCAGGCAGCATCTATGGAGGGAAATGGACAGTCGACGTTTTGGGTTGAGACCCTTCAGGATAGAGGGGTATATTCTGTCAATATATCTCTTCATTAGAATGATATATATTAATTTATGGCCCTTATTAAACAACCACAATTCCTATTGATTCAAAATAGTGTAAATATACTTCCTTTAGGAGGAGGAATCATAACCCAATGTTTGGTTTCAATGTCATCCATATCATTTTTAACATACCACTTCATGAAATGCAAGAGGTTTCATTAGATGCATGTACACCTGAATTGTCAAGAACAAAAACACCTGGATCCTCAGTGCTGCCAAGTTCATTAACAAGGAAATAGGAGCAGCAGTAGACCACTCGGCCCCTCAAGCCTGCCCTGTCATTATGACCATGGCTGATCTATGCTGGCCTCCACTCAGTTTCTGCGCTAGTTCCCAATTGCCCCAAATTCCCCGATCTTTCTAAAATGTATCTACCTCCACTTTAAATACTTTTAATGAACTCACCTCCACAAACCCCTGGGGTAGAGAATTTCAAAGATTCACCACCGTCAGTGAATAGAAACTTCTCCGCACCTCCTTATCTTGTAACCATGTCCCCTCATGGCAGAAATATAAATAGCTGTGCCTTTTCATTATTATTCAAAACACATCACTTTTTCAAAATGCACTCTTTACAAGCATGTTACTCTGAACATATGGCCAGACTATCAATAAACCTTCTTTTGAAAATAAAAGCATACAAGTATATTTATTACACGGTTTTCCATTGTTGCTTTTCCTCCCACATTCTCTGGACACTCAGAGGGCTGAAGGGCCTGTTTCTGTGCTGTATCTCACTATGACTCTCTGACCCTGGTTGTCATTGTGAGTGCTGGCTGAGAGCAGTTTGTGCCCCAAAGGGTGACAGAAATGAATGAATGAATGTCACTACTTAAATAACAAGGTCAAGGACCTCTGTGTTTAACAACCGTATGGTTTGACATTAATTCAGCACTCACATTGGCAGTTTGAATGACTCCGCCCAGTTAGTTTCCATAGCAAAGGTCATGACATTTGCTGCCAGTAAACAGGAATCTTCACAAATAAGCAGTCTCATGGAATCTGCTCTTTCTGCAAGAGTTAAGCCAGCTCTTCAATGCAACTAAAATGGATTGAAATATCACTCACAGCTCATTCCATTGTTCCTTATATGATGGAGGACCACGGTGTATGTCTGAACAAAGATGAGGGAAGTTGTGGGGGGGGGGGGGTGGGGGAGGGCAGGCAATGGGATGGTATTAAACTATCCACCACTCCCAGCGACACTACATCTGAGACTGGATTGAAGGGCTTGAGTTATTTGGACAGACTGGATGGATTAGGTCCTTTTCCCTGGAGCGAAGGAGGCTGAGAAGTGACATAGTAGAGGTACGCGAAATTATGTGTGGCATAGATAGGATAGGTGGTCAGCGAGATAGATGGACAACAGAAACATCTGTGTATCCATTGGTTTTGATGACAGAATGGGTGATTTGAATTTTTAAAGGGGGTTCCAAGTAATTCAATTAATCATTGAGTGATCAATTTAACTCAACCACCTCACCTACCCTATATAGTCTGTAGAACAAATGGATTGAAATCCTAGCTGTGCCATAGGTTATGTTTTATGCAAGTGACGTGCCCTGGTATTATCGATACGTCAATGCCATAGAACACCTGGTCAGAGATGTGAGGTGACAGAGTACCAGATCAGCTTGGCCAAGGTGCTGGGTTGGACTACTTTGCAACTCAGCCAATGCCAAAATATCTCCTGGGGCAGTCTCAATGTTGCTTCACATAAACATATTCCGAATTTATTTGCATCACAGATTACTTCGAGTTCATTGCTGTCAATCACAGTTTTATGTAGTCTGTGCATTTTTGATGAATTGAAATAATGGAGCTCTCTGTTTGCAAAATTCAGACAATAGCAGAGCAATCGGTAAGGCAACTTTTTTTTTAATCACCAGACCTGGATACATGTGTATATTGTACATGCTTCTCTTCTTTCCCTCTGAAAGCAGAGGAAGATTGGAGAACTTGAGATATCACAGGATGGATTAGAGGACTTGAGTTATTAGGAGAGAATGGATAGGTTTGGTCTTCTTCCCTGGAGTGAAGGAGGCCGAGAAGTGACATAGTGGGGGTATACAAATCTTCATCATTCCTCAACTTTCACCTGTCCATCAGTGGATCAGAGACTACGGCAAATCACAAGTTTGGGGAATATTATTCTGGACAGTAACAAATCAGTTCAGACTACAGTGCTAGAAAATATTCATGGAGTCTCAGAAGTTGCAGTTTTGCTAGAGGCCATATGAGATGGTGGATATGAGTTGTACTTCTGATCCATCTTCTGACCGTTAAGTACAAGAAACATGATAGATGCAATGGCCAGCTCTAATGCTTCTGCAGAGCTGTCAACCATTGAGTGATATTTACCAAATAACTAGGTCAGTTCTGCTCAACAGACTGAAGGAAGATCCAACAGTGGTTTGAAATAAACATGCTGTGTTCTCACTGGTGGTGATGGGTTATGAGGAAGTGAATCATAATAAATTAATGCTGGAACAAGCTGTGGAAATGATGCACAATTGTGCTGGCTATGTTTAATTTTTATTTAGTCCAAAGCCAGACTAAAAATACCAAAAATTCTATCTTTAGTTACAAGCCTCTATGCAGCACATTGCACATCTCTAAACAACCTGCTGTAATAAGAAAAATCTACATTTATACACAGCTTTTCACAACTGCAACATGTCCCAAAGTGTCTTTTTTTGAAGTGTTGTCACAGTTGTAAGGGCAGAACTGCATGCCAGTGGTGAAAATTGCAACCAACTTTTCCCATATGCTCACATTCACAATGAAAAGACAATCTGGTTTTCTTTCAGACCAATTCATATCTCACCAGAAATAAGTTTGGTGTGCAGAAATCCTTGCTCATTTAGCAAAAGTCCACTGTCAGTGTTAGTGATTTTGTTTTAACCTTTTGGGAAATATTCCACAATGAAGGCAGGTGTATGGGAACTTCACAAACTTGATACCAGTTGCACTCTGTCCTGACCTGGAAGCACCTCAATATTCCTTAGTTGCTGGTCTTGAATCCTGAAACTCTCTACCTATTAGCACTGTGGGACTACCTTCACTAGAAGGACTGCAGTGGTTCACCACCATCTTCTTGATTATGAATGTGTAGTGAATGCCGACCTTACCAGCAATTCTCATATCCCACAGATTAGTAAAAAAAAACAAGAAAAACTGCAGAGTGAATCCAACCAGATAGAGATCCACAGTCACAAGATAACCGAGCACACAATTATTTAAGAAAACATTAGACTGATTGACTGCATAATTTAAATACCCAATTACATCAACTGGTTTTCACATCACAAATGATTAGAAGGTTCACTTGACATGTAAATTCCTATATTTCCTTGTAGTAAAACTCATACTTGAAAATTGTTTTATTTTTAATTGGACACCAGTGATTCACAAAACTGGACTCACTAAACTTGATTGAATGGAGACCTCCTGCTGCATAATGCTATGAGTTTTGCTCTTATATTAACATGGTCAGTGAAATGGAGTCAAGGTTCAAGTGACTGAACGTATGTGCTCATTCCAAGCTAATTAAATTAGTGAACTCTGATCCAATGCTTAAATTGTAACCATGGACATTGTTGGAATAATTGAATATGAATACAAAAACAAGTGAATAGGATGATAATTACACGACTCAATGAACCACAGTATTATACATCTTTCAATCGCACTTTTAGATTTTGAAACACAGAATGTGATGGGTGCCAGTGTTAGCCAACTGCACTTACATCAATTTCATTTTCATGCAGTCCATTATCACATAACGTATTTCACCTCCAGAGCCAAAACCCTTACTTTCCCTGTGCCACAGCCCAAGAATGGATATCTGAAATGTTCACTTTCCCCAATGAGGTTTCCATGTTATTAGTAATTTAACAATAATGTGCAAGAGCTGCTCCAAGATGTGACACAACTTCACATACATTGAGATGTACGGATCACTATTTTTCTTAAATGCATGGTCATTATGCATCTCAAATAAAGATGAGTCAGAATACAGGAAGGAGATAGTGTTTAGTGCCATGGTGTCAATGACAACATTTCCCTCAATGTCAGCAAAACAAAAGAGCTGGTCATTGACCAGGAAGGGGGGTGGGGGTGCGGTGCACATGCTCCTGTCTACATCATCGGTGCCGAGGTCGAGAGGGTTGAGAGCTTCAAGATCCTAAGAGTGATCACCACCAATAGACTGTCCTGGTCCAACCATGTAGACGCCACAGCCAAGAAAGCTCACCAGCACCTCTACTTCCTCAAGAGGCTAAAGAAATTTGGCACGTCCCCTTTGACACTCACCGATTTTTTTTTTTTAAATCGATGCACCTTAGAAAGCATCCTATTTGGATGCATCACAGCTTGGTATGGAAACTGCTCTGCCTGTGACTGCAAGAAACTAGATAAATGGTAGAATGGTCAGATAAATAGAATGCCATGCACAAATGGTAGCACAATGTCCTGTCACTGCAGGGAAGTGGAATTAGGTGGTATAGCTTCCTTTTGGACAGCATGTACATAATGGGCCTGACTACCTTCTTCTATGTTGCACTTTCCTAGGATAATGTAAGGATCACAGAAGAGTGATCCACAGAAGAGTGAAGAAAAATGCAATCACCCAAAGAATGGAGGAGGTCTGGAGCTCACTGCATGAAGGTGTCAGTGACCTCAGACCTCCGTTCTGTCAACAAATGTTACCCTGATCTGCTAGTTGCCTGTCTCTTTAATTCTGTGTCCCAATCTGAATCTGACCTTTGATCTCCTACACTGTTCCAACAAAGGCCAACATAAGCTCAAGGAACAGCACCTTATCCTGTCGAGCATGTTGTAGCCTCAGGACTCGACATGGAATTCAGCAATTTCAGATAACCAGCCAAAATCAAAACCAGCCAGTTCTGATGTCAGGTACTTGTAGGGTTAAGTCGGGATTTTCTCCTTCCACAGATGCAACCTGACCTACTGAAAATTTCCAGCATTCCATTTCATTTTGGCCTTTGAGTGACTGCTACATTCTGTGCCTCACAATTCAAAATTATGAGAGCAGACCATCTGACATGGTAAATCTGATGTGGTAAATGCGGGCTCAATCTTAAGTTTTAAGAATAAATTGGATAGATACATGGATGGGAGGGGTCTGGAGGGTTATGGACTAGGTGCAGGTCAATGGGACTAGCAGAATAAAGTTTCAGCACAGACTGGAAGGGCCAAATGGCCTGTTTTCTGTGCTGTAGTGTTCTATGGTTCTATTCCAGCATTGCTTTATTTCTCCCTCTCTAACTGTCCCCATTCATCTTCCTCTTAAACCCTCTCAAGAGGGATCAGTTATGAATAACAGGCATTCACTTCCCTCCCTTAGAAGAATAGAAAGCATTTCTGTCACCCAGACAACCTTGGTCTCCACTCCATCACAGACATCTCCTTGCTCCTCTTCATCACTCCCCTTCTCTGCAACTTATTTTTCTCTCTATTCCACTTTAATGAAGGGTCATTGACTTGAAACATTAACTGTTTCTCTCTCCACTGAGGCTGCCTGCCCTGCTGAACGTCCTGAACATTTTTTGTTTATATGCTTAAAGGAAGACAAATGTTTAAAAAGAAACACTTGAATTACCTTGACGGACAGGAGTGCAGAGTGACATACAGAAAAGGGGCATAGCCTCAACAGCTTTTTCGGTTTGCATGGAACAATGGACCAAGTGGTCTTATAATGTGCAATAAATGTCCATTTTTCCATGATATCTGGAAATATGCTTATCTTGTATTTATTAGTCACATGTACATCGAAACACAGTGAAATACATCTTTTTGCATGGTGTTCTGGGGGCAGCCGGCAAATGTCACCACGCTTCCGGCGCCAACATAGCATGCCCACAACTTCCTCACCCGTACGTCTTTGGAATGTGGGAGGAAACCAGAGCACCTGGAGGAAACCCACGCAGACACAGGGAGAAAGTACAAACTCCTTACAGGCAGCAGCAGAATTGAACCCGGGTCACTGGCGCTGTAATAGTGTTACGCTAACCGCTACACTACCATGCTTGCCCTTAAAATTGTGAGCGCTGCGAGCAGGGTACGAACCTGCGTGGGGAATCCCGATTGGATTTCAAGTCCTGACAGAAAATGAGATGGATCAAGTGGCAAAAGTTTCAGCAGCAGAGTTAAGCATTTGGATGAGAAGGTAGGAGTGGAGAGTGCAGGAGTACAGGAAGGGAAGGAGATTCATGCCACCCATCAGCAGAAAAAGGAGAACCTATTAGAAATGAGAGCAAATCACTCACAGTGAATTGTTGTTGACAAATACAGATACAAGTGTTGACGTTTCAAATATCTGACTCCAAGGGTCCCATCTTTACTTGTAGCTCTTTTTTCCAGATTTGTTGAAGTTCAGACGATCTTCAGTAATATGCAAGAAAAATGCATTTTAAGAAAATATAAATGCAAAAAGTAGCAGAATGAATTGCATTTTCTGGTGAACATCTCCATCTTCATTTCTCTGAGCTAATCACTGTGTACTTTACTTGCTCTCATACCAGCAATTATAAATAATAGGGCAAGAGGAGCTTTAAGATATTTTTCTTCTCAGCAAGCCTGACAATATTGGCATGCCATTTATCTGATGGTATAACTCCAGCAGGGAAATCCAGAATGAACCAAAGCCAGTATTTTCTTGGCAGGTGCACATTGACATCATTATCTATTCACAGTTGTTAACCCTGGAACAATGACAAAGTGTCATCTGATAGGGTTAAATGAAGTTGGGCTGGAGACCTGTGTTCCAAAATTCAGCAGGGACGTTAAAACTCATCATTAATTATGAATTGAATTGCACCCAGGGGCATATTCAAAGTGCCAGTATTTTCCTGTCATTGGTAATTAATCAATACCTAAAATATCTCAGAATCAATTTGCTCTCATTCATCTGTTGTTTGATGAGTGAATTTCCACAGTGAGAGTGCTTATTATCCATTAGTCCTTCTACTTCCCTTCTATTACTGTTGATGGTTTCTAATTTAAACCAGATCAAATATATGATCCACAAACCCTTAATAGCCAGCTGCTGGGTCTCTAACAGATGGCACTTTCCATATAACCATTTGTTAACAATTAGTTTCTTGAACCAATTGAACCATTTTATATTTTGTTTCGGTTTACAAAAGGGCTGCAAGATCAAGAAAGTAGATTAGTGCCTTAAATGACCTTACGGCAAATGCTAAAGCAAACTCTTCACAGGCCACAGCATCCTGTCACTTCCAGACAATACGGGTGGCAGATACACTGATTAACCTTTGCTTCAAGGCAATGCTCTTTGTAGGGATCTGGGTTATGCAGACACAACTTTCAATCACCAGTTTAGCTCATTTCAGCAGGATAAGCATAATTGTGTTTCAAGGGAGGAAAGAACAGAATTAACGTCCCTCCCTCCTATTTGCGAGGGAGTTTCTCCCACTGGAAGGTTCAAATGGATGAGTGTGCAATTAGGCTTACTCACACTGCTCACATACCCTGCCAACACTCATTGTCTCAGTTAACACATTAAGCACGGTGAATTGGCCTTAGTTTTAAAAGAGGCTTGAACGGCTTTTAGATTCTTACCCAGCCAGCCTCAATACCTTCAGGCCAGGAGGAGAAATAATTGGAAGGTAAAGAAAAAATATTATTATTCCAGAACATTCTTAAAACTAACAGTTGGGACTTTTATTGCTTTACAGTTTCAGACATTTGAATTGTTTTTTCCATTATGCATTCAATGCTCACTCTTATCTTTAATAAGGTGATGATTCCTCAGTGACTGCATCCAGCAGCATTTACAATTTCCCCTCTCTGCTTTCATCGACCTACTACCCACACATTTCACCCACTGGATCCCCTCCCACGTGGTTCAATTTGCCTTTCATCTCTCTCCTAATGGTTCCCATTATTACCTTACTTAACAGATTCCAGCACTTGTAGCCTTTGTGGCCCTGCTTATCACCCTCCAGTCTCTGTCTCCACCTTCACCCTTCCCACCTGTCTCCATCTGCCATTTTTTTCTTTTTCCTTGTCTGCTTCAACCCATAGCTCACCTGCCTGTCTCCCAACTCCACCCTCCCACACCTGGCTCTGCTGGCCATCATCCTTCACCCTCCCCCTCAGTATCACCTACTGGCCACTGTCCCACCACCCCACCCCCTCTTCGTCCTCCACTCTCAGTCCTGATCCAGGGTTTCCACCCAAAATGTCAGCAATTCCTTTCCCCTCACAAATGCTGCTCGACCTGCTGAGTTCCTCCAACAGTTTGTTTTCTTTATCACAGTCAAGAAACCAGGGACAAAAAAAAACAAAAATTTTTTGTATCAGAGGGTCTGTCTTGGGCCCAACACATTGATGCAATCATCAAGGCGGCACGCAGTGGCTCTCCTTCATTAGAAGTTTGAGGAGATTTGGAATATCACCAAAGACTCTTGCAAATTTCTACAGATGTACGGTGGAGAGCATTCTGACTGGTTGCATCACCACCTGGGATGGAGGCTCCAATGTGCAGGATCGAAAGAGGCTGCAGAAGGTTGTAGACTCAGCCAGTTCCATCACAGGGACAACCCTTCCCACCATCGAGGACATCTTCAAGAGGCGGTGCCTCAAGGTGGCATCCATCATTAAGGACCCTAACCACCCTGGACGTGCCCTCTTCACGTTACTACCATCAGGGAGGTGGTACAGGAGCCTCAAGACCCACACTCACCATTTCAGGAACAGCTTCTTCCCCTCCGCCATCAGATTTCTGAATGGTCCATGAACATTACCTCATTATTCCCCTTTTGCACTATTTATTTTTGTAACATAGTAATTTTATATCTTTGTCTTGCACTGTACTGCTGCCACAAAAACAAATGTCATGACATATGTCAATGATAATAAACCTGATTCTGAATTACATGAAATAACAACAGTCACTCAAAATGATGATTACTTTGAACTTTGACAATTCAAAGGAAATATTTGACCTTGCAGAATGGGTGCAGCTATTCCTCCCCCATCTCCCCAAAATCCCAGACACACTTGGAATTTCAGCTTTAACAAAAGTGAATTAACTAAAAATTGAAGCATAGTTAGGTGTCCCAAGACAGTCAACTCAAAGCTCCTCTGATTCTGGCACCCCTGATTTTAATTGGTCCAAACCTTGGTTTAGTATTTCAGTTCCCTCAGGTCTGGACTAACTAGATCGCAAGTTACTACTAAACCCCAACACCTCTCTACAATTCTCACAACTGTGAAGTGCAAACCCAAATTTAAAATTATCCTTGGAAGTCTCTAGACTAGGGGGCTGTGGAATTGTTGAGTACATTCGAGATTTGTTATTATTATTAATTCACTTTAGAAATACAAGTTGTTGAAGTGAAACATGAACTCTGGTTCCCTTTCCACAGGTGATAGCCAGCCTGCTGAGCGTTTCCACTAATTTTCTGGTTATACTTCAGATTTCCAGCACCTGCAATTATTTTGGTTTTCACAAGTTGCTCTTGTTGGGATCCACACACAGAGAAATTTAGGAGTCATTGGAGCAAAAAATTGCAGAGGCTGAAAATCCAAGTGCTGGAATAACTCAGCATCAATGAGGAGAAATATCAACACTATTCCTCTCCCTAGAAATTCTTCCTTGAGTGGTAATGTTAAACCTGTTGTATTGTAGCATCAGTGAATTTTACTCTCCATAATTCATTCCACTCATCTCAATGAGTTTCACGGCAACAGCTCTCTGCATTACGAGGAAATAAAGTGTCTACACCGTATTATAAAGAAGAATCAATCACATTGCCATATTCTCCCACTTTTCCCAGTGACCATGCTGACTATATAATAATGAAACTTGTATAGGATTCAGCAGCAAAATTCTAAGTGCCAACAAATAAATTCCTCACCCTCCTTCCCCTAACCATGTGAAGCTTCCCCAGGAAACAGTCATAATATTTCATTATTGGTCAGAAAGTTGCACTCAGTTGGTTAACTGAAATGTATGCACCACAGTAGAAGAAATGGGACTGGTCAAAATAGAGCAGATTGGTAAAAAAAGTGTTGTGAGAATAAATCTTTCATTAGCTTTTTGTTATCATGTAAATATCCCAGCTGCATTGGTATTGGTTTATTATTGTCACTTGTACCGAGGTACAGTGAAAAACTTGTCTTGCATACCGTTCGTACAGATCAAATTCATTACGGTGCATTGAGGTAGTACGGGGTAAAAACAATAACAGAATGCAGACTAAAGTGTCACAGCTACAGAGGAAGTGCAGTCCAGGTGGACAATAAGGTGCAAGGTCATAACAAGGTGGATTGTGAGGTCAAAATTCCATCTCATTGTACAAGGGAACCGTTCAATAGTCTTAGCACAGTGGGATAGAAGCTGTCCTTGAGCCAGGTGGTATGTGCCCTCAGGCTCCTGTATCTTCTGCCCGATGGGAGAGGAGAGAAGAGAGAATGACTTAGGTGTGTGGGATCAATTACCCCAACCACAGTTCATTATTGGATTAGAAATGCTGCTTTTTGGTCATGTAACTTTAACTTCTTGTGATTTTTATGAATTTATCTTTAAAAATAAAACTTTGCGAACAAGCACTGATCTCACACTATTTTTTTCAAATACCATAATAAAATATTTTCAAAACACTAGAGACCACCTGGGAATCTCTCAATGGTCAATAAAGCATGCCTCAGCTAACATCGTGTCAAAGACTATTTATTATCACCACAAAAAAGTTGTAACTTTTATTCCTCCCAACATTTATGATTTGTTAACTGCAGCATTATTACTCCAACTCAGTTTTGAGCATTGTGTTTATTGTGGCTGACAACATGAATGCTTCTTAACTGAATGGCAGTGCTCAAGATCAAACAACAAGAGCTTACATTTTCTTTAACTGCTTCTGCAGGAAAAAGTACAAATTTCCTCAGTACAAGTGACAATAATAAACCAATATGGCAGTTTCCATCTGTAATAGGGAATCAATTTGCAAAGTGGCAAAACTTGTATAATTCCCCTCAAAGTTCAGATTTTATCTTCTCTTGTGCTGAGACCCTTAACAGATGAAAATTTTCCTACACAGATTCTGAATTTCAATAGCCAAGGCACACAAGCATGATAATTCAATGTTACAATACTGCAAATGCGCTAATTCCTGTATTAATCTGGCTTAATCATCGACTACAAAATAAATAGAGATCATGTCGTATACTTCACGACACATTGCATATTCACCCTGTAAGACTTTTGGTGCATCAACAAAACAACAGGAATAGACATCATAGCATGTCACAAAAGTAGGTTGCATTTAAGAAGGTGGCTCATCACTGCCTTCTTGAGACAGACGGGGCGAGGTGATAAACGAGGTGACAATCATATCCAAGAATGAATAAAAAACTTGGAACCGGAACAGACTAGCAAACCTTAAAGCCACTAACTTAGCACCACTTCTTGAAAGAACTGCTGTAGTGTTGATATTCATTCAAACTTCCTCCATCAATCGTTCACCAAGACAAAAGTCTGCCTTTCCCACAACAGGGTTTCACAACACACAGTTGTAGAAGTCTGAGCAATCGGAAGCCATGGCCAAATCCCTCTGCGTTCTTGTCCACAATTATGGGCTTGAAATAGTCAAAAGGGCCAAAATGAAAACACCTCCTACCTTCACAATTCGCCGTGTCACCCTGTATGGGTACAAAGCCATTTTTGCACATGCAGATAGCTTTCGTGTTCAGATTCCAGCATTCAGAGTTTTCACCACATTGATGCCCTTCTGCACAGAAATCATGGCCTACAAAAGAAGGACATGATTAGACCACAAGAGAGTCAGTACAGAAAAATAGCCAAATCATGTACACAAATGAACATGTTGCTCTGTACTCAGAACCAAAAAAAGGTTTTTTAACAATATTAAATGTAGGTGGTTAACAAAGTGTTTATCAAAGAACTGGCATTGCAATTTATCTCTCTTCAGTAAACTGGTTCATCATAGCAATAACAAGCACAGGAATAAGAAAACCAGATATAGAAAACACCACATCCTATTCTGGAACTTGCAGTTTTACAGTCATTAGTTTGAGTGATTGAGCAGTAGAGTGTTCAGTGCTTTCACGTTCATTCTTAGAAGTTGAAATCACTTTTTGAACCCTGTTAAAGGATTTCACAAAAGCCCTTAATGTGATTTTAGGTTTAACCTATAAAGAAATTTTTTTTACATTGAAATTTTCCTTCTGTTGTTTGACAGATTGAGGTATCAGTTCATATCAATGAAAGGGTGATGAGTAATTCCATTGCTGGGATTGCCTGGATAATTCAGCAGACAAACATTACAGGTGATTTACAAGAAGGTTCAAGAGCAAGAATAAACAGCATATTTCACTGTGAAGCCTTGGTATCCCTCTTGCTGTACATAATTTAGATTATTTGATAAGAATTCTAGTTGACCCATTACAGGCAAGATGTCAAGGCTTTGGAGAGGGTGAAGGAGAGGTTTACCGAGATGCTGCCTGGATTAGAGGGCCTGTGTGAAAAGAAGAGGTTGGACAAACTAGGGTTGTTTTCTCTGGAGCAGCGGAGGCTGAGGGGAGACCGGAGAGAAGTTTATAAGATTATGAGAGGCATAGATAGAGTAGACAGCTAATACCTTTTCCCCCCAACGTCAAAATGTTGAATATTAGAGGGCATGCATTTAAGGTGAGAGGGGAAAAGCTCAAAGGAGACGGGCAGGACGTTTTGTTTTACACACAGAGAGCGTTAGATGCCTGGAATGTATTGCCAGGGGTGGTGGTGGAAGCAGATACAGTAGAGGTTTTTAAGACGCTCTTAGATTGGCAAATGAATACGCAGAGAATGGAGCGATATGAATCACGTGCAGGCAGAAGGGATTAGGCGTCATTAGCTTTATCAGTTCGGCACAACATCATGGGCCGAAGGGCCTGCTCCTGTGCTGTACCGTTCAATGTTCTAAGAGAAAGAAATCTAATGATTGTAATTTAATGCCGATGGAAATAGTTCGGAAACTTAACAGCCCACACAAATCTGTTAGCAAAATTAGATGACATCTATCTTTCCAAATTTACTTTGCAGGCTATTGAAGAAGCAAACTAAAATACAATAAGCCTAAATCTTCTAATGCGTTTGATTTAACCCTCTTCCTGCTAATTGCTTTCATACATTCAGCCAGATGCTTAGTTTATTAAGTCTCTGGGAAATGGAATCTCTGGAGAAATTAAACACTATATTTTGTAAAACAGTCATTCTTGACTATTCCCGAAAAGACTAATTATTCCCAGTGGCAACTGATGGTGTGTATTGTGAACATGGAGAATGGAATCTTCTGATTAGTAATTGCAATTGCTAATGGAGAAGCAACAGGGCCCGAATTACTATTGGGTAAGTATTTTCCTATTGCTGCTGTATTGAGGAGACAGGAATAATTTTTCTAAAATCCAATCAGAAGACATTTATGGAAGCAGTAGCAGACAGATGTGGGGTTCACATTAATAAATTCTTCATGGTGGCAGATTTGTTGATGTTTCAAAATCATGTCTTGCCTTGACGAAGACATTTACAATCAGTCCTGCTCAGTCTAACAAAATAATTGAATAGTTATCAGTGGTTACCAATTCAGTTAGTTTCATCCCAAGACAGATAACCTGACATTCCATGAAAATAAATGCATTTTTACAGTGTTAAGATTGTATCCTCCCTGCACTTAATCCAGATGAAGAGATTTTGTGGAAGTTAAAACATAAGTGGCTACAGGCCATACCCAGATTATGAACGGGTACCATTTTTACAGATGTCCATAAGTCAATGTTGTCCATGTTGGAAAAGACACAAAAGTATTTAATATGTAACCATGCCTTCACAGTAAAGAATGGGGTTGATGAGGGTCAATTAACATGAATATCTTTTCCCCTGCCCAGTTACAATGGTACAGAATCAGGGTGCCTCATGCTCAATGGCTGGTTTCAATTGGCTTGAATTATCTAATGGATGGTACATTGTTTAATAAAGTATGGTTGCACAGGTATCAATAGAAGTGGTTGCTTGTCAATTTCCAAAGCAACTCTTTTAAGTTGCCTCCTGAGGTGAAACTGGTAGTCTGTGTTCTTAGCAGACAATGGTATCCGATTACTGTGGAGCAGTTACATGGAAAGAGATTCTTCCCCCTCCCCCCAAGACTGGCTCTCATTTAAATTTAGTAATATTTATGGGAGTTTGTTCATGTGCATGGGTGTCTATAAGTTGGGCATTTGTAACCTAGGGAGGGCCAGCATCAGCACCTAGACAGAACTGAAGAAAAACACTTCATTTAAGTCTCAAGAAGGTTTTATGTAATAAGTATAGGGTTACTGAAAGATTCTTTGAAATTATATCCAATGTTGCAATCGAATACAAAACTATTTTAATTCTTAGCCTTTATTATTACAATAGTACCACATACTAAATGGAGAAATGCACTGGGAGTACAGTTATTTAAGTTGATCAAATTGTAAAAATTGCAGACAAAGCACAGAGCTGCATTTCTGGAAGAATACAAACATCAGAAATACAATTAATTTAAATCTTCTTCCCTTGAGACCAAGGATAATTTCCTTCCATTCCAGTTCCATGTGCTGTGAGGAGGCTGGTAATTCTCATCTGGGTCCTACAGACTGCCACAGATGAGGCAGGTGGGTAGGTTGTTTTGCATCATTGTGCATGCCTTCTGATTAGAGTCCCTCAACATGCTCCCAATGCAGACACCCAAGGTGCTCAGAGCCTTCCTGGATACACTTCCAGTAAGGATGTTACATATTTTCAAGGAAGCTTTGAAAACTATTTTGGAAACCTTTGTTCTCTGGAAACATCTAGCCATGACACAGCTTGAAGCAGAGTGCCCATTTCAGCAGTCTGGTGTCAAGCAACACAGACAATGTGGCCTGCCCATTTGAACATGCCTACAGATTCTTGTTGGGAATGTTAACCTGGGAAGGATGCCAATGTTGGTTTGCTTATCTTGCAAATGGATTTGGAAAATTTTGTGGACAGTGTTGGTGGTACTCCTTCACTGCTGGAGGTGCACTCTGTCGGTACTTTTTGCCTTTAAACCATACCAGAGGGTAGGGATCACTGCTACCCAGATGACTGAGCTTTGTTCTAGGCTGGAGGTATTGATCTTAGAAAACTCTTGTGAGATGGCTATGGGCTATTCCTGTACGTTAGAAGCAATGGTGAATTTGTTCCACGTTCCTCTTTGCTGAGAGTGGGAGAAATGGAAAGTGATTTATGTTTAAACAATATTTTTGTGGAATTTTATCATGGGAGGAGGTGCCGTATGGGCAGCTGGTCAGAGGAACTGTCTTACATGTGTTTAGTGCAAGGTTCATTATCTCACATGCCCTAGAAAATGAGTCAACTGTGACCGGAGCTTGGCCTTCACATACACACAGACAGAGGCTGGAGTGATCTTGGTTCTGGATTGGAAGCAACCAAGGAGTTCCCCATTCTTCCTGTGTGGACCTTGTTGGAGGAGTGCCAGAATATAGCAATGAAAATAATTAAGAGTGTTGGAGCAAAAGCAAAACTTGCTTTGCCCCAAAATGCATTAGGACAGGGTTTGTGATCGACCAGCTGCTTTGAATCAGGACCTCCTGGTCATTGTGTAGCAAGTGAGGACTGGAAACAAATTTTAGAAGCCATCCAAACTTGGGAATAACTTTCCACTATCATTGAATTGTACAGAACAAAGAAAAAAGACCCTTTCAGCCCACCTTATCCATGCTGACCATGATGCTAATTCCATTTACCTACATTATACACATTAAGCCTGTATCGCCCTATACCTTTCCTATTTAAGTAGGTTTAAATGCCTTTTAACATTGTAATTGTTTTTGCCTCTACCGCTGCCTCTAGCAGCTTGCTCAAGATCACCACCAACCTCTGGAAAACTTGCCCCTTAGATCTCCTTTAAATTTGTCCCCTATCACCTTAACCCTGTGCCCTCTAGTTCTAGGCTCCCCTGGGGAAAAAAAAAACTTTCCTATATATGCCTGTCATAAATTTTATAATCTTCAATAAGGTCACCCCTCAGCCTCTTATGTTCCAGTGAGAGTAAACCTAGCCTATCCGATCTTTTCTTATAACTACAGAAGTCCATCATGGTGAATCTCTTCTGCACTCTTACTACTACATCCTTTCTGTAGTGTGGCAACTAGAACAGTACAAAATACTCCATGTGCAGTCAAACCAATGTGATGTACAGCTGCAACATGGTATCCAAACTCTTACACAATGCCTCAGCCCATGGTATACCAAATACCTTCTTCACTACCTTGACCACCTGTGTTGCCACATTCAGGGAGCTATGGATTTCTTGGCTGAAAGATGAAGACTTGATGGGGTTGAAAGGCCTGCAGGCAGTGTGGCCTTAACAGTGGAATTAGTTGAGCATAACTACAGCTTCTTACTGAGAACATTAGCCTGGGGAGGACGCCAGTGTTGATTAATTTTGCCCCCTGCATTTTTTTTTAAAAAAGGGTTGTTGTGCAGTTCCTTGCATCTCTCGACAGACTGAATCCATCCTCCCATTCTGGGAAGAGCTCTCCTGTACTGGGAAGAGGCAGTTTAAGTGAACCATTGTGAAGATGTTCTGTGCAACAATGAGCAAGCAGACTCCTTTGAAGTAAATGCAACCATATTTAAATCTTTTCTAAAAGATGATCATGATTGTCAAGTCTCAGAGCTCCTGACATGCTCTCCTCTTTCTAGAGAAGGGAACAGAGTCTGAATCTCTTCAACAACTTTCAGAACTTCAGCAGAGACTCCATCTGTGCCAGAGGCTCTTGTTTTTCAGCTGGTAAATGGCCTGTTAACAGACTGTGGTAGGAGCAAGACTGGAAACCATATTAACAAGTGGAGTCAAGGACACTAACCTAGGGGAAAAGCTCTGGGTGAGGAGATCTTCAAAGTGCTTCAAGCACTTGGTGACTAGTTCTCCATACTCAATAAGCTCTCCTCCATCCTTGGCTTTCAACAAAGTGGGTCCTCTGAAATTTGGACCATAACATCACTGTACAATCCACACAAACAACTACACACTTTTTTTTAAAAAAGCATTCTTGAACAACTGTGTAGTTTGGATATTGGACCTCAAAACAAATGGATTCCAAAGCACTGTTTTCCCCATGGCTGAATCGATAACAGAGACACAAGTGTGAGATAGCAACTAATGGATCAAATCAAAATGTTAATGGGATAGTGAAGTTGTGGAATTCAAGGTCACATGGTACCACTGAAATAAACCACACTGATGTATTCAAAAGGGAAAAGAAATTGAAGGGACAAAGAATTCCAGTTAATTCTGACCACCAAATACCTGTTAGGCCAAATTACCTGTATGTGTAAAGCTGCATAAGTACAAGGCACAAAATTGTCAGTGTTTCACCTTGCATCAAACAATTCCATGGAAACCAATAGGATTTAGTTGAGATTACATACTGCAAAGAAACTTGGAAATGCAGCAATAAGATCTTCCCAATGGAAAGCATCTGATTTGCCATCTAAAGCTTCTGTCAATCCACCAGAATAAACAGTAAATAAATAAGATGTCCCCAAGCTGGCTCCCTGCAATTCCACTCCAACTCAGCTGGATCATTCATAAACAGACATTTAAGCTCCCAAAAGCCATATAGAGCTGGATTTTGAGAATAAGATTGATGCCACAGGGCAAATCAGGAATTCAGCACAAAGGCCATTAATTGATGGAAACTTGCACATGTGCTTTGAACACCACAACCATGTTTTTGATACATGCTTCTTCAACAAAAGGTACCAACTGGGCAGCACTAATTCATAAAATCAACTGTTAAACATTTCAACATGGGATGTGCATAGCCAGGCAACTATACATTGGAGATGTAACAGTACACAGGAACAGACTGCTTGGCTCACCACTTCTGCACCAACCATGATATCTATCTAACTAATCCCATCTGCCTGCACATGATCCATATCCATCTATTCCCTGCCTGTTCATGTGCCTGTCTAAATGTCTCTTAAATATTGCTATCGTATTTACTTCTACTAACTGCCCCACCACTATGTCAAAACTTGCCTTGTAAATCTCCTCTAAACATTCCCCTCTCACCTTAAATCTATGTCCTTTAGTATTTGACATTTCCACCTTGGGGAAAAAGAAACTGACCATCTACCCTTTCTATGCCTCTCATAATTTTTATATACTTTTATCAGGTACATATACTCCTCAGTCTCTGATGCTCCATAGAAAACAATTCAACTTTGTCCAACCTCTCCTTATTGCTAATACTCTAATCCTGGCAGCATCCTGATGAAACCAAGTTGAAATTCCCATTTTGTCCTTTATACTTTTACTTTTGAGGTTCATTCAGATAAGATGAAAGCTTTGAAGTTTGTCATGAATGGTGATAGACAAACAGTTAACAAGAATATCTTCAACAATGATAGGGACCTGAATGCAAGAGCTAAAGGCTGAAGCATCCACTACCACATTCAGTCAGAAGTACTGAACATTTGATCCATCTTGACTGAGATCCCCACCATCATAGAAGCTTGTCTCCAATCAATTTACTTCACTCTATGTGATGTCAAGAAGCAGTGGTTGCAGCAAAGCATCAAACAGCACTTGATAGAGTGTGGCTTCAAGGTATCCAAATAAAACTGAAGTCACTGGCCAAAGGGAAAAACACTCCAATGTTTGGAGTCATATCTCACACAAGGGAAAATGATTTAGTTATTGGAGGTCAATTATCCCAGCCTCAGGGTATCACTATAGGTGTTCTTCAGGACAGTACCCTCAGCTCAACCCTTTTCAGCTGTTTCAATGACCTTCCATCCATCACAAGGTCAGAAATGGGATTGTCCACTAATGATTGTGCAGTGTTCGATTCCAATCACACTCCTCAGCAAGTGAAACAGTCTTTGCCAGGATGTAGCAAGACCTTGACAACATTCAAGATTCTTTTAAGCAGCAAGTAATATTCATTCACAAAAATGCCAAGCAACGATCATTTCAAGAGTCTAGACATTCAATGGCATTACCAAAGCCAAGTCTGCCTTCATCATTGACCCGAGACTCATTTGGAGCAACCACATAAGTACCACGGATATAAGATCATGTCAGAGACTGAGTATCTTCCACCAAGACATCAATCAAGAGCATGGTGCCTCAGATGAGAGCAGCGCCAACAATTCTCACAAAGATCAACTCCATCCAAGACAGCAGCCCACTTGATTGGCCCACTCCAAACATTCAACCAGCACCACATTGACTTGCCCAGACTGCTCTGACAGCACCTCCCAAACTCAGTACCTCTGCCGCCAAACAAGGTCAACAACTGCATGGGCACACCACCACCTGCAAGTTCCACTCCAAGTCACACTGACTTGAAAATATCACCACTAAATCTAAATCCTGCCAACAGTACTGCATGAGCACCTCCACCGGTACTCCCTCGCCAACAGTACTGCAGGAGCACCTCCACTGAAGGATTGCAGCAGTTCAAGAATGGGGCTCACGACCACTTTCTCAAGGGCAATAAACTTTGAACTTAACTTGAAAATAATTTTTAAAATCTGTTCCAAAAACCCCTCCAGTTTGTTTGTTCTTTTGTCCTTCAAGCTGGCACATGCCAGACAGAACACAAAATACCATCCTTTTTCACTGATGGGATGTGGGTGTTGCTGGCAGGAACAGCACTTAAGTTGGTTGTCAGGCCAGTACCAGGGGCATTCATGCTTCGAGTGCAACACTGTCAGTCTGGAGTCAATACAGGTCTGAATGGGTAAGGACAGCAGTTTTCCTGCAATGACAGCATTTGTAAACCAGATGGGTTTTTACAATTCATTAGTATCATGCTCATCATTACTGGTAGTGGCTTTTTAATTCCAGAATTATTTTAGTAATTTTATTTAAATTGCCCAGCTGCCACCATGGGAATTGAAATCATTTCTCCCAGTGGTTGGTCCAAGCCTTCAGATTGGTGGTCTAGTAACATAACTAGTACGCAGCTATGCTGTGCTGAAAGTGTTCCCAATTCACTGTACTTTCTACAAAGAAAAGCAGAGTGTTCCAGACAGAAGGAACATACACTTTATAATCAGGGATGGCCGAGTCAGATATGGCTGGAGGTAACAGGCCAAGCACAAGCATTGGGAATTTCAGTAATATTCATCCGCAGGACCCGAGTCCAGCAGTGGGCGAGTAAGTTTGGGGCTACTGTGGAAGTCCTGAGACCTACCAGCACCTAAGCAGAGAAGCGCAGGCAGTTCTGTGCTGGCATTTACCACTAAAATCCAGGCCCGAGATATAGTGAGGGAAGAATTCATTTTAAACAGCAAGGGTCACATAAGTTTCATTTACATTACTGTGGGTGTGCCACACTTTCTAATGTTGTGAGGGTAAATGATTCTTTAATCAAATACAGCCAACTCACAAACAGCATCGGGGGAATCAGCCTACTGTACTAAAGGTAGACTGGTATTGGAAGCATATTTGGCATATGAATTAACTTGCTGGCATCTTCTGGTCTTTCACTTTTACTGAGACCTTCATCCTTGAAGTGTAGCACAAAGTACAAGATATTAAAGCCTTTCTTCCTACTGCAGTTTTTCTTGGTGCAATCCAATTACCAAATCTCAAGTATCTGCCTCAGACAGTTGTGTTGCATACTGTTATATTCCCTATGCTCACTACTAACTTTATGATCATGTGCCACCATTTTGGTAACTCAGTCATGTGAAGATTACAACAGAGAAACAGTGTTCATGTTGTCAAATCAATGCTTATGTGGTGTCAAACTTCCCAGAGTTTCTTCATGCCAGCAAAGATACTTTGAATTGAAATCTCCTACTTACTGCCCAGAAACCAAAACATGCCTATTTAGGTCCTTTAAACAATCAGTTCACAGCAGGCCAACAAGCATTGTGTTTGCAAATCTGCCACTGATGAATTCTGTGACACATTAGACCCAAAGCCAAAGGCCTTACTCAACAGTAGGTCTTTCCCTTGCCATTATGGATGCCAAGGGCTAAGGGGAGAGAAGTCAGTAGTTGGGCAAAATGGGGAGGAGAAAGGCTCAGTAGTGTGGTGAGAGGGTGTTAGTCTTCAGGGAAGGGGGAATCTTAGCTGGGGATATTGGCGTTGGATGACAGGTCAATATTAGTGGGACAGGGTTGGAAGGAAATCAATAATCATTAGGAGGTAGCACTCTGGAGAGGGAAGAATTGAAGCTGGTGGAAATTTGGAAGAACAGGGTCAATATTCATGGGGGCTATTGATAGGCAAGAGGGAGAACAAGTTGTGGGTGGGGGGTAGGGATGATCAAAGGACTATTCTTGCAGAGTAGGCAATTTGAAGAGGGGAACACTAGCCTGGGTGAGGAGAGTGGGCAAGGTTTAGAACTATATCCATGAGGTGGTTGATAGTTCAGAGAAGAGGAACATCAACTGGGGTTGTGGGGGTGGGTGACAGAGTATTGGAGAGAGGAATACTCACTGGGTGGAGGGGAAGGTCAGGAGAGTATCAGTGGTGGGTTGGATAGTCAGGAAAAGGGATCATTCGCTGGAGGGATGGGTGGAGGCAATGTTGGTACAGAGGAGGGGAAACAGTTGGAGGGAGGTTGGTATTCACGGAGACAATTGGGAGATAATCACACATGACTAATGGGGGTGATAGGTCATTATACATGAGGGTTAGGCAGATGCAAAAGGAGGAATTAGCAGGGACAATGAGGGGAGAGGTCAGTACAATGCTGTGGGGGAAGGGTAGGTACACAGTAAGGAGAAGGACTCATTAGCTGGCGTTATGGGATGGAGGGAGTCAGGAAAGGGGGAAAACACCAGAAGGGGGAAACCAGCTGAGGGTGTGGGATAGAGGGGGGAAGGTCAGGAGAGGGGGAACATGAGCAGGGGATGTGGGATAGGGTTGAGGAGGTTGGTATACTGAGGGGGTGTAAAATGTCCCAAAGGGGTAATGAGCTGGAGCAGGATACAAGGTTACCCCTGTTAGTCATGTGTGATCATCTCCCAATTAAGTCCCCATGAATACCAACCTTCTCCCCCCAACCGATGTTTCCCCCTCCTCTGTACCAACCTTGACCCATCCCTCCAGCTAGCGATCCTTCTCCTGACTACCAGGGTGGGGCAACGGGTAGAGGAAGGAGACACTCAGGAGGGGGAGTATCAGCTGTGGTGTTTGGATGGGGAGTGAGGAGCTCTCAATTCATGGGAGGGTTGCTAGTCAAGGGACAGGACAGGTCAGGTCAGGTCAGGCTGCTCAGCTGGTGCTGTAGGTGGAAGATGGTGGAGCTCAGAGGAGGGTCACAAGCTTCTGAAGGGAGGCAAGGATTATAATCAGAGGAAGGGGGATGGGCAGCTGATGGAGAACCAATTAAGAACATTAGTAATTTCTCACTAAAATTGATGGCAGAGCACAACCACTCCATTTGCTGCATGATTCAATTTCTTGGCATCAACTTTTGGCAGCAGTTTCCCCCTTAGTAACTCCTCAAACACACCCAAGTTCACAACCTCTCTCATGATTAGAACTTCTCTCACTTTTTAAATGGTAAATAAGAATCCAAAAAACAAGCAAAAATTCAGCAAGCAAATAGCTTCAGTTACAACAGTGTGAATTGAAAACAAAATAACAAATCTTCATTAAAAAGAAAGGAGAAGCAATCTACAAAAAAAAGGGACAGAATGCCAAATAAAACTTCGTGGACAGCTGATGTGTTTGCTACTGTCTTTCTCAGAAGCTTAAGGACAGAAATTCTTTAAGATGAGAGGAACATCTCCTATAAACTCAGACATCTCAGAATGTGTCTTTTTTAAAAAAAATTTGTATGATTACTTTCAGACTTCCTGCCAGGTCATTTGTTAAAGATGGTGTGCAAAAAAAATCAGGAGTTATTCAGAGGCAAAAACAGAACACTATAACACAGGCCCAGCCCCTCGGCCCACAATGTTGTGCTGACATTTTATCCTGTTCTAATATCGATCTAACACTTCTCTCCCAGATGTTACCCCTTCCCTCCCACTTCATCATTCATGTGTCTATCTAAGAGTCTCGTAAATGTCCTGGTAAATCTCCTCTGCACCCTCTCCAAAGCTTCCACATCCTTCCTATAATGAGGCAACCAGAACTGAAAGACTAAGTGTGGTCTAAGCAGAGTTCAATAGAGCTGCAACATCACCTCATGGCTCTTGAACCCAATACTGCGACTAATGAAGGCCAACACACCATATGCCTCCTTAATAACCCTATTGACCTGCGCAGCAACTTTGAGGGATCTATGGACATGGACCCCCAAGATCCCTCTGCTCCTCCACACTGCTAAGAGTCCTGCCATTAACCTTGTATTCTGCCTTCAAATGCGATCGTCCAAAGTGTATCACTCCACCCTTTTCTGGGTTGAACTCCATCTGCCACTTCTCAGCCCAGGTCCGCATCCTATCAATGTCCTGTTGTAACCTACAGCAACCTTCCACACTATCCACACCACCACCAACTTTGTATCATCAGCAAACTTACTAACCCACCCTTCCACATCCTCATCCAAGTCATTTATATAAAAAAAAATCATGAAGAGCAGGGGTCCCAGAACAGATCCCTGTGGAATACCACTGGTCACCAACATCCATGCAGAATACTCCCCATCTACCACCACCCTGTCTTCTATGGGCAAGCCAATTCCAAATCCACACAGCCAAGTTTCCCTGGATTACATGCCTCCTGACTTTCTGAATAAGTCTTCTATGAGGAACCTTATCAAACACCCTACTAAAACTCATGTACACCACATCCACTGCTCTACCTTCATCAATGTGCTTTGTCACATCCTCAAAGAACTCAGTCAGGCTCATGAGGCATGACCTGCCCCTCAAAGTCATGCTGACTGTCTCAAATTAGCCTATGCTTCTCTGAATGCCCATAAATCCTGCCTCTTCCAGTAATTTGCCCACCACTGAAGTCAGACTCACTGGTCTGTAATTCCCAGGGTTATCCCTATTCCCTTTCTTAAACAAAGGAAGAACATTTGCCACCCTCCAATCATCTGGCACTACTCCTGTGTAATAACCTTCTCATGCCCCCTTCTAGCTCTCTGAAATCCATTAAGCTCCCTCCTGGCTACCCTGAAACTTTCCAGAGCCCTGTCTGACCCATGACTTCTAAATCTTAGGTAAGCTTCTTTCTTCCTCTTGACAAGATATTCTGCCTCTTGTCAACCACGGTTCCTTTACTCTACCATCCTTACCCTGACTCAGTGGGACAAACCTATCCAGAACCCCATGCAAGTACTCCCTAAACAACCTCCATATTTCCAGTGCACTTCCAAGAATAGTTGTTCCCAATTTATGTTCCCAAGTTCCTGCCTAATAACATCATAATTCCCCTCCCCCAATTAAATACTTTCCCATATCGTCTGCTCCTATCCCTCTCCAAGGCTACAGTAAAGGTCAAGGAGTTATGGTCACTATCTCCAAAATGCTCTCCCACCGAGAGATCTGAAACTTGATCAAGCTCATTGCCTACTACCAGGTCCAGTAAAGCCTCTCCTCTAATTGGCCTGTCCACATACTGTGCCAGGAATCCTTCCTGGACACACCTAACAAACTCTGCCCCATCTATCCCCTTTACACTGAGGTGCCAATCAATATTAGGGAAGTTGAAATCACCCTTGACAACAACCCTGTTATTTTTGCACCTCTCCAAAATCTGCCTCCTGATCTGCTCCTCAGTGTCTCTGCTGCTATTAGAGGGTCTGTAGAATATTCCCAATAGAGTGATTGCTCCCTTCCTGTTTCTGACTTACACCCACACTGACTCAGTAGACGATCCCTCCAGGACATCCTCCCTTTCTCCAGCTGTGACACTGTCCCTGATCAGTAAAGCCGCTCCCCCACCTCTTTTACCTCCATCCCTGTCCCTTCTGAAACATCTGAACCCAGGAATATCCAGCATCCATTCCTGCCCTTGCAACAGCCAAATTTCTGTAATAACCACATCATAGTTCCACATACTTACCCATGCTCTAAGTTCATCACCCTTGTTCCTGATACTTCTCACATTAGACACACTTCAGCCCATCCAACTGACTGCAATTTTGCCCTTTCAAATGTCTATCCTTCCTTAATGTTTCTACACGCCACATCTACTTGTACACTAAAGGAACCAACCTCTGACCTATCACTCTAAATGCACCTATCCCCCTACCAAACAAGTTTAAACCCTTCCCAACAGCTCTAGCAAACCTGCCTGCAAGAATATTGGCCCCCTCCAGTTCAGGTGTAACCTGTCCCTTTCGTACAGGTCATACCTCCCCTAGAAGAGATCCCAATGATCAACATATCTGAAACCCTGTCCCAACTCCCCAGCCACATATTCATCTGCCAAATCAACCTATTCTTGCCCTCACTGGCACATGGCACAGGCAATAATCTAGAGATTACTACCCTTGAGGTCTTGCTTTTCAGTTTCCTACCTAGCTCCCCACATTCCCTCTTCAGGACCTCATCTCTTTTCCTACCCATGTCATTGGTACCAATATGTATTGGTATTAGTAATACCAATGTTGCAAGATGGCACCAGAGCATGGCGACATGTTGCAAGCTGCTCTTCAAGATGTAGTCATCAGGGTAACTGGATGTCTCCCAGAGCTCCCACATTTCACAAAAGGAACACACCACTGACCCTGAAGCCATTCTAACTACTCTGGCCTGGCACTAAAGCAAGCAAGAAAGAAAAACTTACCAGAGACTTGCCTTCGCATCGTCTTGCTGAAGCCTCTTGAGCAAAACCCTCAGTCTCCAACTCTGAACACTGGCCCAGTCCAACAACAGCCACTCCCAAAATAGCTGCTCTGCTGCTACCTACCTTCCTTTTATTTGCTGATGTTAATCAGCCAATCAACTGGTAACAATTTGCAAATGTACCTAGTTTAGATTCTTGCAAGGTGAAACTCACAAGCATATGCACAGAGACTCTCCTCTTTTCAAAGGCCCTCTTCCAAATCTCACTTTGGAATGAGTCCCTTCAAAAAGACTACATATCAAAAATGGGAGGGAATAGCAAGCAAAATTACGGTTGGAGCAGGGGATTAATAGCTGCTATCATGATGATTGGAGTAAGCAATCTTGTGCTCAAGCGTAGGTATTCAGCATGGGACCATAAAGGAAAAATCACGATGTTTAATCACCACCTTTTTAAAAGAGATCCGAGAGAAAGCAAGGGTTTATTCAGAATAACATTCCTTCAGTTCTCAGCTCTCTCAACTTCTTTGGCAAATTAACAACTTGCATTCAGATAAGCACTCTGCCAAAGGAGCAGGAACTTCACAGATGGACTGTCAAACGAGAACTAACACAGAGTTAAAAAAACTAGTTAGTTGGTTGAAGATGGTTTTGGTCATCAGAACTCATCCCATATGTGAGTATCAGTCAATTGCCACACTCCTGTCTAGAACTGAGTCCACTGGCTTCAATGGGTGGAGATGAGTCCAACAGACGGACATTCACAAACATGTATTTGGTGCTGGCAATCAAAGGTGACAGTTCTCCCCTGCAGTGTTCAACAGAGGTCTTGAAATGAAAAGATATGGCGTGGCAGATATGCTTAAGAGGAGTATCCCAGAAACTGGTCCCCAGATCAATAAGGCTGTCACTACTGTAGTGAAGTGAAGGGAATGAAGTAGGTGAGGGAAGCAGGCCAGAATCGGTGGAAAACAGTTCCCAGAATTATTATTAAATTGTAGATGCAATAACCTGACACTGATACTGAAAAGGGCAACAGACAGTCAGACACAAGCCAAAACGCAGCAACGATAAAGCAAACACCAAACTTACATTTTGCAAGAATCAATGAATTATTACACACGGAAGTGACATATACAGATGTTCCCTGCATTCCACTCATAATAATTTTTCCTGTTAATACAGACATCAGCATCCTCTGAAGGTACAGGCTGACTGTGTGGCAGTTAGTCTGACCCAGGCAATGAGGAAGCAGCAGCTGCAAGGCACTGTACTTTAGGCTTGCTCTGGTTCTCCAGAACACAGGCAACAATAAACTTTGAGGAATAGCCTTACTTACCAGTGACTGACTGATGCCCACATTTCCTAAAGCAAGTGCCTGAAGGTCACACTGAATAAAAGGTGAGAAGTGTGTGTTGGCACCAATAAGAAATAATTGGTCCGAGACTCCCTAAGACCTCTAAACGCGTCACACAGCTTTTTCTTATTAAAACTAATTCTCCAAAAAAAAAGCACTTGTCAGATCAATCAATAAAACTAATCATCTGTAAATCCTGTGGGGTGCTTTCCTTTCCTACAAGTTGGCACCAGCAACAATCATTAGGTCCTTTCAAATTCATTATGAAAAGACAATTTGCCACCTTCTTTATACAGAATTTCATCATTTACTCTCCAACAGAATGAAGCAAATAATGATTTAACAAGCAGGGATTTTTGAAACTCACTGTAAACAATTAAAGTCGCAATTGGTGGCAAAATGGTTTTGTTTGCAGAGCAAAATAGAATGCAATGCAACTGCAACAATGCAACAAAATGTTTTGCAATATGAACACATTGCAACATGCTTTTAGGCAATCTGCTGTCTATTCCTCCTTCAATGACACATTGCAGTATTAAGCTGACCCATGCAAGACTCACGGATCTGAGATATATCAGCTGAAAAATCTGCAGTAGGGGCTACTAAATTCCTTGTTGAAAGTAAAATATCTCAGTGTTCATCGTCGTTAGAAATGTCACCAAAAGCATCTGGATCGGTGAAAAGGAAACACTAAGTTTAGATCACTAAAACAAAGAAAGAGGGACAGGGGAAAAAGTAGTGTGCTCCGTCTCATCTCTCAGCATCCCGCCTTCTTCAGCCTTGAGGGCTTGAGTCCGTTAAGGGTAATGCTGCTTGAAGTATCTGGTGTGTTCTTTTGGACTAGTCTGTAGATATTAGTATTGTTGTTATTCATTCACTCAGAGGATGAATGCAGATATTTATTGTACCCGTTGGCTTTCAACTGAGCTGCAAGCATTGTACAAACAATGTTATGAGGGATATCACATGACATGAATGTGTAAGGTTGTGGCAACCTTCTAGCTTTTCCCAGCAACTAAAAGACACAAACCACACTACTCCTGCCAGCAACCCCTCCACTCTCTTATTTCATGTTTCCATTACTTATGCTCATCAGGGATGCTGAGAGCATCATAGATAGGAGTTTTAGTGAGGTGGTCACACCTAAGATGCAGGCTGCAGGTATTTGGGTGACCACCAGGAAAGGGAGAAGCGGCAGGCCGCTAGTGGAGGATTCCCCTGCCATTCCCATCAAAAACAAGGATACCGCTTTGGATAATGCTTGGGGGGGGGGGCAGGGAAGGAGGGATGTTGACCATTCAGGTCAAAGCAGCGGCAGCAGCAGCCAGGTCTGTGGCACCAGGAGCAGCTCTGAGGCTCAGCAGAGAAGGCAGACAGGACTATAGTGATAGGATACATGACAGTTAGGAGGGTAGACAGGAGATTCTGTGGCTGAAAAAGGGATTCCATGATGGTGTGTTGCTTCCGTGGTGTTAGTGTCGAGGATGTCTCTGAGTGGTTGCAGAACGTTCTCAAGGGAGAGGGTGAGCAACCAGAAGTCATTGTGCACCTTGGCACAAATGACACAGGGAGAAAAAGGAATGAGGTCCTGCTTAATGAATATAGGGAGTTAGGAAGAGGGCTATAAAGCAGGAACTTAAGGGTAGCAATCTCTGACTTACATCCAGTGCCACTTGTGTGTGAGGGACAGGAGGATATGGAAGATGAATGCATGGTTGAAGAGTTGGTTTAAGGGGCAGGGATTCAGATTTTTGGACCATCGAGATCTCTTCCGGGACAGAGATGACCTGTACAAGAGGGATGGATTGCACCTGAACTGGAAGGGGTGGAAGGGGCAATATCTCGGTGGGCAGATTTGCTACTGCTACTCAGAAGGGTTTAAACTAGATTGGCAGTGGGGTGGGATCCAAAGCACCAGTGAGGCAAATGAGAAGCCAGAAGTTGATACAGAATTGAATGGGAATCAGAGCACCAGGATAGAAAGTGGAGGGATTGAGGAGAAGGTATATCTCATGACCAGCAAGTCTGTAAGGAAGGACAGGCAGGAGCAAGATAATATACACTATGGGACAGTAGGGTTGAAGTGTGTTTACTTCAATGCAAGGAGTATGAAGGGTAAGGGAGATGAACTTAGAGCATGGATCAATACATGGAACTATGATGTTGTGACCATTGCAGAGACTTAGTTGAGAGAGGGACAGGGACGGCTGCTTAATGTTCCAGGGGTTCAATGTTTTCAAAGAGATGGAGGAGGAGGACTTACACCACTAATTAGGGACAACTTCACAGCTGCACTCAAAGAACATAATGGAGGGCTCATCTACTGAGTCTATATGGGTAGAACTCAAAAACAAGAAAGGAGTCTTGGGTCCAAGTCCATAGGTCCCTGCAAAATGGCCACACAAATTGATAAAGTGGCAGAGGCGGCAAATGGCATGCTTGCACTCATTAATTGAGGCACTGAGTTCAAGAGTCAGGAAGTTATGTTGCAGCTTCATAAATCTGGTTACGCTGCATCTGGAGTATAACATTCAATTCTGGTCACCCCATTATACGAAGGATGTAGAGGCTTTGGAGAGGGTGCAGAAGAGGTTTGCCAGGATGCTGCCTGGATTAGAGGGCAGGTGCTACAAGGAGAGGTTGGACAAACTTGGGTTGTTTTCTCTGGAGCGGCGGAGGCTGAGGGGAGACCTGATAGAAGTTTATAAAATTATGAGAGGCATAGATAGAGTAGAGAGCCGGTATCTTTCTCCCCAGGGTCAGAATGTTTAATACCAGAAGATATGCATTTAAATTGAGAGGAGGAAAGTTCAAAGATGTGTGGGATAAGTTTTTTTTTATACAAAGAAAGTGGTGGGTGCCTGGAATGCACTGCCAGGGGTGGTGGTGAAGGCAGATATGATAGAGGCACTTAAGAGGCTCTTAGGTAGGCACATGAATATGCAGAGAATGGAGGGATATGGACCATGTGCAGGCAGAAGGGATTAGTGAAATTATGCACCATTAGTTTAATTAGTTTGGCACAAAATCGTCGGTTGAAGGACCTGTTCCTGTGCCGTACTGTTCTATGTTCTATTACAACCCAAAGCTTTAATCTGACCTGCAAGCAAAATGCTGAAGGAACTCAGCGGACCAGGCAGCATCTGTGGAGTGAAACAGACAATCGACATTTTGGGATGACACCCTTCATCTGGACTCAAGAGACTTTTCAGTCTCTTGCGTCTCCTTCAATTCCACCTATTATTATGAGAGACAAAACACAAACACCTATTTTCGCCCGTCTCCCTTTCTTTTAGTGATCTAAACTTTGCATTTCTTTTTTATTGGTCTTAAAAATATGTTTTTGGTGACATTTCAAATTAAGGATGAACATTCAGAGTTCTTTTCCTTTCAACATGGAGTTTCGTAACCTCTACTGCAGATAATTCAAGGGCATTTCCTGGTCTGCAATTATTACTCAACCAACACCACTAAAGTGGAGAGATAGCTCCTTTTCTCTTTACTTTGTACTGAACCATGTCACGTGTGAAATAGCAGTCTCATTTTTTAGAGAATGCTGAGGTACTTGGTGAAGGGTTATTGGACAAAGCTTTGTTCTGCTGTCTGTATTGTCCTAAAGCCAAAGCATTTCAAATGTTGTCAAGAAAACTGAGTCTGAATAAGCACCCGCGTTATAAATTGCCACAGAAAGGTGACTGGAATATTAAACTGAGGCAGTCATACTTACCACGACATACATTACAGCATCTGTTTTCTGGCTGAATGTGTTCATTCAGTGGGCAATCCAGAGGTGGGCAGGTCTCATGAACAATGACCATTGTTCGATTCTGTCAAGCATTAATCAGAGCTATTATTAAAACAATATTCTTTCACCTGGCTAGGAAGAATATTATTTATTAAGCTTTAATAAAATGCAACCTTATGTAATCTCAGTAATAGAGATACTCGGTTGAATACAGAACAGTACTGCATCTTAAGCCACTTTGAAACTCCTTCCATGACAATAGAGTTAACTCTTTCAGAACATGAATCATTTTCAGTAAATGACAGATATTCTAAGTAACTTTGTCTCCAGTAATCTCTTGTGAGAACATTTGTTTTTTTTTAATAACACAATATTGGCTGAAACAAAATAAAGATGGATTTAAATATTGCATTCTCTGGGGGAAGAATTGTTCTGATTGCAATGGCAGTTAAATAGGTTTCCTTTGAAGGTATTTACAAAGCTGCTTCCTGCAACAACCAGACTGTTCTACCACCTTCCAGGAATCAAATGTTAACAATATTTCAAATGTTACTGAACTCCAATAAGAAGCTCCATAAGCAGTCATTTACATAATCAGTTCTAGACTTTGGAAGAAATATTGGAGAAGCATTTTCACTGGGACTTATGTGGAAGTAATTGTAAAGTTGCTCTTTCCCAATAGGTTCACTGTTTTGTAAAGACTAGCACAGAGACAAAATATTAAATGTTGCCTTAACAGTAAATACTTACAAGCAATCCTTATTCCATTCAGTTATATAGATAGACCAATTCAACACTTATTATTGCCTGTTCCTGCAAGAAGTGCTGACTTACATTTATGTAGCACCTTTATCACAGGAGAATTTCCCAAGTACTTTACTGGGATGTTAAACAAAACGATCCAGATCCAAATATGGAAATATTAGCACAGTTGAGGTAGGTATTAAGGTATGGCTCAGAAGAAGTAGAAGCGGTGAAGAGGTTCAGGGAGGGAATTCCAGAACCCCAGCCCCCAACTGTGGAGGTTTCAAAATCAGGACTGATCAAAAGGACAGGACTTATGGAACAAGGAACAGAGGATATTTGGGCTGGAGTAGATTAAAGGAAGGCTGTGGTGATGGAGGGATTTGCAGGCTCTCCACACCCTCTGCACTATTTGTTTTTCCACTCAATTCAGTGTCACCGGCAGACTTAGATACGCTACACTCAGTCCCCTCTTCCAAATCGTTAATGTACATCTTGAACAGTCGCAGGCCCAGCACCGACCCCTGCGGCACCCCACTCACCCCAGATTGCCAACCAGAGAAACACCCACTTATCCCAACTCTCTGCCTTCTATTGGTTAACCAATCCTCTGTCCATGCTAATACATTATCCCCAACTCCATGCATCCTTATCTTATGGATAAATCTTTTATGTGGCACCTTATCCAATGCCTTCTGGAAATCCCAGTACACAACATCCACCTGTTCCCCTCTATACACAATACTCATTATATCCTCAAAGAACTCCAGTAAGTTTGTCAAACAGGACCTGCCCTTCCCGAATCCATGCTGTGTCTGCCTGATGGAACCACTTCTATCCAGATCCACTTCTACACGACTGTTTTGAGTCAGTGGACTGGTCCATGTTCAAAGACTTAGCTGCCAGCCTTGATGAGTATGTCACCACCATCACAGACTTTATTAGCAACTGTGTTGAGGACTGTGTACCCAAGAGGACAATAAGGGTGTTCCCAAACCGGAAACCATAGATCAACCAGGAGATCCACTCCCTGCTGAAGTTGAGGACTACTACACACATATCTGGTGATCATGACCTTTACAAGAAATCGAGATATGACCTCGAAAGCTATCAGGAATGTCAAGAGACAATAGCAGTTCAAAATAGAGTCCCAGACCAGCCGTCAGTTGTGGCAGGGCTTACACGCTAAATGGGCTACAAAAGAAAGTCGGGCAGCATAGTTAACAACTGTGCATCCCTTCCTGGTGAGCATTCTATGTTTTGAACAGAAGGGAAGTGGATTGTCACCACCCACACTGACAGCCTCCAATGCAACTGAACCCGTGGTCACTGTCGAGGATGAAAGATCAGTCTTCCGGAGAGTGAACCTGAGGAAAGCATCTGGTCCAGATGGTGTCCCTGACCGATTGTTCGGATCTTGTGCTGAGCAGCTGGCAGGGGTATTTTCAGACATATTTAACCTCTCCCTGCTTCAATCTGAGGTTCCCACCTGTTTTAAGAAGACCACTATCATCCTGGTACCGAAGAAAAGCAAGGTAACATGCCTTAATGACTACCGACCAGTGGCTCTGACATCCACCATCATGAAGTGCTTTGAGAGGCTGGTCATGGCACACATTAACTCCAGCCTCCCAGACAACCTCGACCAACTGCAGTTCGCCCACCGCCGAAACAGGTCTACGGTGGATGCCCTCTCCCTGGCCCTACACTCATCTCTGGAGCATCTAGAGAGTAAAGATACCTACGTTAGACTATTGTTTATTGACTACAGATCTGCCTTCAATACTATAATTCCAAGCAAGCTCATCTCCAAACTCCAAGACCTGGGACTCAACACTTCCCTCTAATAAATGGATCCTTGACTTTCTGACCAACAGACCACAATCAGTAAGGATAGGCAGCAACACCTCCAGCACGATTATTCTCAACACTGGTGCCCCACAAGGCTGCGTCCTCAGCCCTCTAGTCTACTCCCTATATACTCATGACTGTGTGGCCAGATTCTGCTCTAACTCCATCTACAAGTTTGCAGATGATACCACCGTAGTAGGCCGTATCTCAAATAACGATGTCAGAGTACAGGAAGGAGATAAAGAGCTTAATGACATGGTGTCATGACAACAACCTTTCCCTCAATGTCAGCAAAACAAAAGAGCTGGTCATTGACTTCAGGAAAGGGAACTGTGTACATGCACCTGTCTACATCAATGGTGCTGAGGTCGAGAGGGTTGAGAGCTTCAAGTTCCTATTGGTGAACATCACCAATAGCCTGTCCTGGTCCAACCATGTAGATGTCACGGCCAAGAAAGCTCACCAGCGCTTCTACCTCCTCAGGTGGCTAAAGAAATTTGGCATGTCCCCTTCGACACTCACCAATTTTTATTGATGCACCATAGAAAGCATCCTATCTGGATGCATCACGGCTTGGTACGGCAACTGTTCTGCCCGTGACCACAAGAAACTGCAGAGAGTTGTGGACACAGCCCAGTGCATCACAGAAACCAGCCTCCCCTCCATGGACTCTGTCTATACCTCTCGCTGCCTTGATGAAGCAGCCAGCATAATCAAAGACCCCACCCACCTGGGTCATCTCTCCTCTCCCATCAGGCAGAAGATACAGGAGCCTGAGGGCATATACTGTACCACCAGGATCAAGGACAGCTTCTATGCCACAGTGAAAAGACTATTGAACGGTTCCCTTATACTATGAGATGGACTTTTGACCTCACAATCTACCTTGTTTGACCTTGCACTTTATATTGTCTACCTGCCATGCACTTCCCTGTAGCTGTGACACTTTGCTCTGTATTCTGTTATTGTTTTTACCTGTACAACCTCAATGCACTCTGTACTAACTCAATGTAACTGCACTGTGTAATGAATTGATCTGTACAATCGGTATGCAAGACAAGTTTTACACTGTACCTCGGTACAAGCGACAATAATAAACCAAAACCAATAAAAGATGTCTCGCTATTTCTTCCTTAATGATAGCTTCCAGCATTTTCCCAACTACAGATGTCAAGCTAACTGGCCTATAGTTACCTGCCTTTTGCCTGCATCCTTTTTTAAACAGTGGCATGACATTCACTGTCTTCCAATCCACCGGGACCCGGCCAGAGTCCAGAGAATTTTGGTAAATTATCACAAACATCTCTACTATAACTTCTGCTATTTCTTTCAGTACCCTGGGATGCACCCCATCAGGACCAGGGGACTTGTCTACCAGTTTGCTCAGCATTACCTCGTTAGTGACAGTGATTGTATCGAGGTCCTCACCTCCCAGCGCATCCATAACATCTCTCTTTGGCACGTTAGACATGTCCTCCACTGTGAAGACCGACACAAAATAGTCGTTCAAGGCCTCGGCCATTTCCACATTACCCAATATTAATTCCCCCTTCTCATCTTCCAAGGGACCTATGTTCACTTTAGCCACCCTTTTCCACTTTATATAATTGCCGTTCCATTCTTACATACATCAAATATTGTCCGTGCTACTGTGATGTTATTATTCGGTGGCCTATAGACAACTCCCACCAGTGATTTTTTTCCCTTTACTATTCCTAATCTCTGCCCAAATGGACTCAACATTCTGCTCTCTAGATCTTATATTGTCTCTCACTAGCGGTCAGCGTAATGTTATTACAGCACCAGTGACCCAGATTCAATTCCGGCCACTGTCTGTAAGGAGTTTGTACGTTCTCCCAGTGTCTGTGTGGGTTTCCTCCGGGTGCTCTGTTTTCCTCCCACATTCCAAAGACGTATGGGTTAGGAAGTTGTGGGCATGCTATATTGGCGCCGTAAGTGTGGCAACCCTTGCGGGCTACCCCCAGAACACTCTACGCAAAAGATGTATTTCACTGTGTGTTTCGATGTACATGTGACTAATAAAGATATCTTATCGCCCTGAGCTCATTCTTAATTACGAGCACTACCCTACCTCCCTTACCTTCCTGCCTATCCTTCCGTATTCCCTGATACCCTTGGGTATTTAATTCCCAATCATCTCCACCCTGCAACCACGTTTCTGTAATGGCCACTAAATCATATCCCTTTGTACTGATTTCTGCCACAAGTTCACTGACCTCGTTTCGAATACTAAGGGCATTCAAATAAAGTGTCCTTACATTCATTGTCCTTTTATAATCTCGTAACCTTTGTGTCCTTTGCGTTTGACTTTTTTGTACTCCACTCTTACTTACCTGGTGATGAGATGGAGTTTACTACCCTCAACATCTGGTGGAAAATGACACTGTGTTTTCAGGATTATAAACTACATTAGGCTTTCAGTAAAACACACACCTTTCCGTACAGACAAATTGTGACTTACGAAGTAACAGATTCAATGAGTGAGAAGATTAACCTCCTCTAAAGAACAAGGAACATCACACCTAAGTGAGTAAAGCGTCATGTTCCTTTTCTGAATCTCTATATCCCAACAGCACCAAACACAGAAACTGTTTCAGAAAAGGGGTTATACTCTATTCACTTGCCAGAGTGAAATCCTCATACTTCAGAGAAGCAACTGATATGATCGAAGCTAAACTTTTTCACTACTAAATTTACAATTCAGTGTCTCTTTCTTTTTAAATAATTTCTCTAACCTGAGGGCATTATCAAAGATATGCAATAAACAACTGCCTGTTAGGGTTTCTTTCTTATCCTATAACCTGTCTATAGGAATCATTTCTTTTTAAATAAAAATCTCGTAACCATATTGGTTCCCGGGAGCAGTGACACAAAACTGCTCTGAGAAATCACAGTGTGAGACTGTTGAAATGGAAGGAGGTTCAGTCATGAGCATTTTCCACCCTACCACCCCCCTCCGCCACCCCCTCCACACTCAACTCTGGTTTCCCAAAATAATTACCACTTAGCATGAGCAAACTGTCATTTTATTTTTCAGACTTCTCGATAAAAATGGTAGGACTGTTGAGCTATTTACTGCATGTAACACATTGAATCTCTCGTGGGCTGTTTTTGGCTGAATGGAGGAGGAAGAACCTGCTCAGGCAAACAGGAACACAAATAGCTTCTGCGATTTGTGAAGAAGACATGCATTTCTCAGCCAGGAGAAGCTACACAGGATCATCCCTTGAGCTGCCGTTCTGTCACCTACATTAATTGTCTGTACAATTGATTGTTGCACAAATGTCACCGCCTTCAGTGCTCTTCACACTAGAATGAGACATCCCAGAAACTTAAGGCAAACAAAATGGCAAAAATGTGTAATAAAGGAAGCCTTTTTCCCCATTGAGAGCTCATGCAAATCCACAGGGCTAGAAATTGTGAGGTGTGGCAAACACTTTTGTGCGCTTCACAATTGGATTTGATCAGAAAGTTCATCACTGAATATGATTGGATACTTTGCGATTTTTATTGTGTATTCTCCATCTGAATGATGAACATATACACTGAGACTGCCAGACAAGAGAGGTATTTACATGTCATGTGCAAAAATTCTTATAAATCCTGCAAATGGTATAAGCCTTGCACTCTGAAGCCGGCCTTAACTGAATGGTTGCAGCCTGTTACAATGTTATTTAAGAAGGTCTCAATTCACCAAGGCTACTGTTATGGAGGCCAAGACATCTGCCGCCTTCATCTTTCTCTCCTCTCTGACTAATCACTCCTATTCCCAATCATCTCTCGCCACCCAGATTCTCTCACTGACCCATATCCCCACAATTTCCTCATCCCCACCAACTCCCTAAATCTCTCTACCCCAATCCTTTTTCCAACCAATCCCCTGCCCAAATATCTTGGCAATTGCCCCCACTATCATGCCCACTACTGGTGCTGTGGTTACTTGGTTCTAAAACCCAATTATTAGGATATGATTCACAGAAATTAGAATGTTTCGGAGCAATCTATTGAAGATGGACTTGATTAGATCTAAAACAGGTAATGGGTAGGTACTCATACCCAACCAAACTAACTTCACCAAGAATGCCCTCAACGGACACCCAATAATTGTCTCTCGCTCTCCACTGTAATGTCCCTATCCCCACAATCTTCTCCCCACACAGGGTTTCGCTGTCTCTGCCATTTTTCCCCATGACCCTCTTTCCCGCCCTCCCCCGCCCCCATCACAATCTGTTATCCATAATGACAGGAGCTTGTGGACAAAAAAGCCTTGGTATACATTTAAGCATTCGAGTCCTTTTCAATTGCGCACAATAACCTTGTACACAATAGCACATTGCTAATGGAGGGTGCAGCATGAAACTTGTCATGTTCCTCCCACAATCTTTTTGCATCTGGGAGGTCAATGAAGAGTCACCAAATACCTTTAAACAATTACTACAGAAACATTATGCAACTGGTTACAAATTTTGTCATTGAACCAGCCTGTGCCAATGTTTTTACAATGTTAATGCAAACAGGGTGACAAGGAGGAATGATAGAAAAGTATCAACAAACAAATTAAACAATTTTTGTATGCTCAAATGCTTGATAATTGGAGTAATATACTTCTTAAAGAATTGATAAATTAGGAATGTTGCAAACCAAAGCCTAGGTTCATCCACGACCTCAGAAAGAAAAATATATCTTGCACAGACTACAATTCGACCAAAGTGGAGGTGGTCATAGAATCGAAAATAAGACTGTTTCAGGGAGTGAGCTGCCATACGACACTGATCTGCAACTGTCCATTGAGGATTGAGCAAGATCTTTTTGATAAACTTCCTCTAGTGAAGACCTGGATTGCTACCAGGTGTGGTATTAGATTAAATTATCCAGGTCATCAAATAAACTTTATTAATGGAACACGTCAGGAGCAGCTGTCTGGGTTTAAATTAAGAATGTGCAATTGCTATCAATTGTGTTGCTATACCAATGTAACAGACTACACAACATGATATTCTTCAAGCCATGACTTGAATTGAAGAATATTGAGTTGAAATCAGCTTTGTGTGACATGTTAAACTGAGCCAATACTGTGGTAATTTAGTTCTGAAACCCAATTATTAAGAGATGATTCACAAAAATTAGAATGCACAGAAGCAATCTATTGAAGAGGACAGAGGTTTGATGAGGTCAGAAACAGATAATGGGTCTGTACTCAGAGTGGCACAATGCAGGAACTGATGTCCACTAGTATCTGCACAAAGCTTCTGCTTTATCCTAGATTTATAAACAGAGATATAAGGAAAAAGAGCTTCATAATCAAGTTAGTATGTTGGACAATAGTAAATATTTAAGCAGAAAGTGACATAGAGTGAGCAAATTTGTGAGAGAGAGTTTGACATACAAAGCGATGACGTAATCTACCTTGGATTGATGAAGGATGGTAAGAAAGTAGGACCTGTGTAGTAGCAAAGAGATTTTGGGGTCCAGGTACGGAAGTCACTAATATCCACATTGAGTGGGGCAAAAAAATTTTTAAAAAGTCATCGCTTTGTATGTCAAACTCTCTCTCACAAATTTGTGTGAGTCGTATAAGTATCGCAAAGATTCACTGGGACTAAAAAATTAAATAGGCTGGCTTCCACAGATCAAGCTTTGTGCTCTTGATCAATGTAATTAATGAAGATTAAGGAAGGATTTTCATATCAGAAGGCAGTAGTAGCAGCTGATAAAGAGAAAAGGGTTATTTGAGGTGCCTTGAAGGATTTGATAAGGAAAGAGTTTCTCAAATATCTTTCCTAAGGAGATGTACAAATGGAGGAGGGGGGAACCTTAATAATGGAGTAGGGCCAGTGAAGACTGATCTTAGAAAGCATTTGGTCAGACAAATGGTAATAATAATCTGGAATAGTCTCCTCCAAAATCTTGTTGAGACTGGGCCATTTCAAACTCAAGACATGCAAATCTACAGGTTTTTGTGAGGCAAAGGCATTAAAGATAAGGAAGTTAAGGAGGTAGATGGTGTTGAGAAAAAATTTAATATGATCTTTGAGGGGATGGCGGCCTAATCGTGTTCGTACTTGTAATAACAACTTAAAAACCAAGGTATTTTTTCCACTCAACAAGAATGTATGACTAATGATGGAATTCTTTTGCTACCTATTTACTGATATCCAGCAACCCAAAAGTGAAATGGTTTCCAACTAATGCTATTATTTATCCAGGCCATTGTGAGAATATAGCCTTAATTAATACTATTCATGTCAGCTAATGTAGGTCAATTCAAATAAGCCAAATATAAAAACGCTAAACATTGTTGCAAGAGCTGCAGGAAGATTGGTTTACTGTCCCTGCATTAACAGGGCAGGGCGGTTGTGCAGGAGAGAGTTTACAGCCCACAAATGCAGAAATTGATCGTGTTTAATCACCCACTAAACCCCGAGAGAAACAAAATTCTGAATGTACAAGCTGTGAGGACAGAGACAGATTGGCATGATTTGCGGGTTTAACCATATTCTTTCTTCTCTGCATTCTTGTTTCTGACTTCTGTTGAGCTATATTCGTAATGCTGTCATAAGGTAAAGACTTTATCCAGCGTTCTGTTCCATACCTTTAGAAATGCTGTTAATCAAAAATTTTTGGATCCGTAAAATCCCTCGGAAAAAAAATTCAGTAACGCAAACAAGCAAAACTACAAATTCTGAAACTGCATGGCTGAAGGATTAGTTTACTGACATATGGCATTTGACATCAATATATGATGAGCTAGTTTCAACGAAAGGTCCCAGATGCAGTTAGCTCGTTTTACTGAACACAAAGCTCGAGCTGGGAAGTTTAAAAGTTTGTATTCCAACCTATAATGCAATCTTATTATGAACATGCAACTCCACTGAAACCATTTACCTACTTGCTACCCTACTAAAGTGATGTAATCCCAGTGTTATTATTGTAATTATATTTGACCAACTTCTAATTCTAAATAACACATTTTAAATCTTGTATTAAATAGCTGACAAGACACAAAACGCAAGGGTAGGGGGAGCCAAGCCTTGTTTACTCAAGCCAGGAGGATAAGGGAGTCTGGGGATTAGTGCTCTATAAAAAGGAAAGTTGAAATTTCTGTTGTTTCATGGTAAACTGGATTTTACCTGAAAGCAGAGAACATAGAAACATAGAAAAGTACATCACAGGAATAGGCCCTTTGGCCCACCATGATGTCAAATTAAACTAATCCCATCTGCCTGCAGATGGTCCATATCCCTCCATTCCCTGCCTGTTCATGTTTCTGTCTAAATACCTCTTAAACATTGCTGTCATATCTGCTTCGACCACCTCCTCTGGCAGCGTGTTCCAGGCACCTACCACTCTGTGTAAAAAAAAAACTTGCCTCGTAAATCTCCTTTAAACTGCCCCTCTCTCGCAAATCTATGTCCTCAGTATTTGGCATTTCCACCTGGGGAAAAAGATTGACTGTCTACCCGATCTTTTCATAATTTTATATACCTCTATCAGGTTGCCTGACCGCCTCCAACGATCCAGAGAAAGCAATCCAAGTTTGTCTAACCTCTCCTTATAGCTAATACACTACATTCCAGGCAACATCCTGGTAAAGCTCTTTTACACCCTCTCCAAAACTTCCACATCCTTCCTATGGTGTGGTGACCAGAACTGCACGCAATCATCCAATCGTGGCCCAACCACAGTTTTATACAGCTGCAACATAATTTGACAACTTTTGTACTCAATGCCCTGACAGATGAAAGCAAGCATGCCGCAAGCCTTATTTACCACCCTATTCACTTGTGTTGCCACTTTCATGGACTGATGGACTTGCACCCCAAGATCCTTCTGTTCTTGCACCTAAGGCTCCTGCCATTTATTATGATGTTTTCCTCTTGCACTTAACCTCCCAAAATTCACCACATCACATTTGTCTGGATTAAGCTCAATTTGCCATTACTCCACCCAAGTTTCCAAATGATCTATACCCTGCTGTATCCTTTGACAACCTTCTCTGCTATCCAAAGCTATCTCAGCCATGATGGCACTACAGCAGAGAAGGGTGGCCTGGTCAGTCACCAGAAGTTACGCCTTACTGGATCACCAGCCGATCGATCCCCCACATGTTCTTTTGTCATTTACTAAATATTCCCAGTCAGCAATTCTGCACAGCAGTTGGTAATTCAGCAAGGTATCAGTCCTAAACATGCAATGGTAAATTCTTTAAAAAACAGAAGAAATAGGAGGAGTAGGCAATATTATCCTTTGAGTCTGTTCTGCCATTCACTAAATTCAATTCCACTTTCCTGCTGTTCCCTGTCACCCTCGACTCCCATGTGGATCAAAAATCTGTCTATTTTGGCCTTGAATATATTCAATGATTCAGCTTCCACAGCCTCTGAGGAAGCAAATTCCAAACATTCACAATCTTCTAAAAGAAGAGATTCCTCTTCCCAATCCTAAATGTCAGCCCCCTTGTTCTGAAACTACCTACGCACCAGATTCCCTCACAAGGAAACAGCCTCTCAAGATTCAAGACTTACTTTATTGTCATTTTTCTGAGTATTTACATACACAAAAAAAACGAAATACTGTTTCTCACCAGTTCATATCAGTACAACAAAAAGAACAGTGATAAACATCTAAAATAGTTTATAAAACCATCTCTAAAACAAAACTAAAAGCATATCAACACCACATATTCATATCTGTTAAAGTGCGTTTATGTATTAATAAGTGCTTCTTCAATTTGAGATGAAGTTCAACGTATCAGGTAACTAACTATCAAACTGTTTCTGTATTGATGTGAGTACATATGTGTGTGTGGAGGGAGAGCTTGTCTCTCAACATTCATCTTGTTAAACCTCCTCTGTATCTTATGTTTCTATAACAATGCCTTTTATGTTCTTGATCTCCAAGGAGGATCGGCTCAATTTGCCTGACCTTTCCTCATGTCAACTCCTTCAAACCACGTACTCACCTGGTGAACCTTCTCCGGATTACCTCCAAAGCAAGAAAGTTCCTCCTTAAATAAGGAGACCAAAATTGTATGCAGGACCCTGGGTGTGGTTTCAAAAATGACCTTACAGCTGTAGAAGGACTTCCCAAGCTATATAATCCACCCCTTTACTTTGAAGGCCAACATTCTATTTGCTTTCCTAATGACTTGCTGTATCTGCATGCTAACCTACTGTGTGTTAGATTTGCCCAGATTTTCTAGCAGCATTGCTGGGGGGTCTCAGGATTTTCGGTCATCATTCTGCAAATCTGACAGCAATTTTTGGATCTCCACGATATGATACAATACCTTTATTGTTCACATATACATTGAAACACACAGTGAAATGCACCTTTTGCGTAGAGTGTTCTGGGGACAGCCAGCAGGTGTCGCCACACTTCCGGCGCCAACATAGCATGCCCACAACTTCCTAACCCGTACATCTTTGGAATGTGGGAGGAAACTGGAGCACCCGGAGGAAACCCACACAGACACGGGGAGAACGTACAAACTCTTTACAGACAGCGGCCGGAATTGAACCCAGGTCACTGGTGCTGTAATATCATTACGCTAACCGCTACATGACCGTGTCCACATGGCACAGTTTAAAAATTGCCGTCAGTGATTCAGTGATCCACCTCAGACTGGATGGTTTCCAATTTTCTCCAAACAAATCAAGTGAAATCTCTTGAACTGGTGAAAATTTAAGCTATTGACAACTGTTGCCCCCAGACAGAATGACAACCTTACAGTGTATTGTATGAGGTCCTAATGGTGTGCAAAGCCAAACTTTCTGGCTGTTAAAAAACATTATACCCATCTTTGTTTATTTATTTATTGTATTTTCCTCTCTCCCCCCTTCTCCCATCAGAAAAAAAGATACAAAAACTTGAAAGCAAGTACCACCAGACTCAAGGGCAGCTTCGATCCCACTGTTATCAAATTCTTCAATGGACCTCTCATACGCTAAAGATGAATTCTTGATCTCCCAGCCCTTGCACGTTATTCGTTTACCTGCACTGTGCTTTCTCTGTAGCTGCAGTACTATATTTCGCATTCTGTTTTCTTTTTACTACCTCAATGCATGGTAATGATCTGCCTGGCAGCATGCAAAGCTTTTCACTGTATCTCGATACACGTGACAATAACAATCCAATTCATCATAACACTTCAAAAACAAAATGTGTGTGTATATAATGATTTTCAGCTCAAACATTATTCATGTGTACATCTTCAAATTTCTCCATTTAATGCTTTGTAAAAGTGTTCAAAGGGGAAATAAAAGTTGTGATTTTTCCTTCCTGCGTTGTCATTTGTGAGAATTCTTTCAATGTGATTGGCTGCTCAGACAACTTCCTGACAAATGGTCTCTGAACACTTGTGATCTCCTAAAGTCACAACAGCAGTAGTCAGATAAAGGGAAGTTCTCGCCACGGAGATCATTATATCTCTATGGGGAGCTTTCTTTGAGATCCGCAATGGCTTCACCACTGCATCCTGATTCTTGGCCAATATATTCCTCATTTCATTCACAAGTATATAACATCAAGGTTTTCCAGCTGACTACACTATATTTGGTAATGCAGTCGCATAATAAAAGGGACTTATAAGAATCAGGGCCAGTAGGTTCCAGCAAGGGTAAATGGCAAGGATGGCACGATTAGGGAAGCTAGGGTAACAAAGGATATTGATCAGAAAAGAAAACAATTAGCAAGTATAGGCAACAGATCTAGGGACTCTCTTATGGAATATAGAGTGAGTAGGAAGGAACTTAAGAAAGAAATTAGGCGGGCGAAATGGGGCCATGAAATATGCTTGGCAAGTAGGATTAAGGAGAACCCCAAGACATTCCACAAATATGTCAGGAGCAAAAGAGTACCCAGAGTAAAACTGGGTCCCCTTTAGAACCAAAGAGGTCATTTGTGTGTGGAGCTAAGCAATGTAGGTGAGATCCTAAATGAATGCTTCTCATCTGCATTTACACAGGAGAAGGACATGGAAGATAGTGAGTCCATGGGTAATCTGGAACAGGTCAGTAGAAAGAACGAGGTGTTCAACGTCATGGGACAGATAAAGATTGATAAATCCCCAGGGCCAGATGAGTTCTCTCACAAGTTGTCATGGGAAGCATGGGAGGACATAGCAGAGGCCCTGATGGAGATTTTTGCATCTTAGCCACAAGTGAGGTACCATAAAACTGAAGGTTAGCTAGTGTTGTACCTTTACTTAAGCAGCAGGGATAAGCCATGCAACTTCAGAACAGTGAGCCATACACAGTGATAGAGAAATTATTGAAGAAAATCCGTTGGGATGGGATTTATGTACATTTGGAAATGCAGGGACTGGTCACGGATAGTCAGCATGGCTTTGTGCAGGGGAAGTACTACCTTACTAATTTGATTGAGCTTTTTGAGGAGGTTCTTATGGAGATTTATGAAGGCAGGTCATAGATGTTGTCTATGTGGACTTCAGTAATACATTTGACAAGGTCCCGCATGGTAGGTTGGTACAGAAGGTTAAGTACATGGGATCCAAGGCGAGCTGGCTAATTGGAACCAGAATTGGCTTGGTGATAGGAGGAAGAGGGTAGCAGTGGAAGGATACTTTCCTGATTGGATGTCTGTGACCAGAAGTGCAGTGCAGGGATTGGTGCTGGGACCCTTGTCATTTGTAATGTATGAACAACTTGGATGTGAAAGTAGGAGGTCTGATTAGTAAGTTAGCAGATGACAGGAAAGTTGGTGGTGTTGTGGATAGTGAGGAAGGTTGTCTAAGGCTATAGCAGGATATAGATCAAATGAAAAGTTGGGCAGAGCATTGGAAGATGAAATTTAATCCCAACAAGTAGCAAGTTGGGAAGTCAAATAGGGGTAGGACATATACAGTATGATGGAATGCTGATGAACAGAGGGACCTTGAGGTCAATTGCATTGTTCCCCAAAAGCAGCAAAACAGTTAGATAATGTGGTATTAAAGGCCTATTGCATGCTTGCCCTTGTAGATCAGAGCACAGAATGTAAAAGTTGGGATGTTATGCCACAACTTTACAGAACATTGGTTAGACTGCACTTGAAGTAATGTGTGCAGTTCTGTTTGCTACACCATGGGAAGGATGTGGTTGTGCTGGAGAGAGTGCAGAGGAGATTCATCTGGATGTTGCCTGGATTGGAGGACTTTAGTTATGGGGAGTGATTGGATAGGCTGGGTTTGTTTACCCTGAAGCGAAGGACGCTGAGGACTGACCTGATAGAGGGATATAAAATTATAAGAGGCTGAGATAGTGCTGCTACTCAAAATAAATTTCCCACGCTAGAGGTATCAAAAACAAAAGAACATTGGTTTAAGGTGAGAGGGAAGAGTTTTAAAGGGGATTTGAGGGTAAAGTGTTTTTTTTAAATATACACAGAGTGGTTGATACTTGGAACTCACTACCAGAGGAGGAGGTGGAGTCAGATATGATCACCACATTTAGATGGGCAGAAATAGGAAAGACTCAGAAGGGTATGGACCTATTGCGGGCACGCGGGATGAGTGTATACGGGCAAAAAGATTGGCATGGACATGGTCAGCTGGAGGGTCTATTTCTGACTATGACCCTAATATTGCACACAATGGAAATCTGAAATGGGATCAAAAGTGCTGGGATTACTCAGCAAACCAGACCAGTACCAGCAAAGAGAAAAACAAATTAATGTCCAGGTCAATAATATTTAATCAGAACAACCCACATCCACAAACTGTTTTCTGCAACTTTCTCCAATCAAATCATGGGAAATGAAGTGAGTTGAAGCTATTTATATCCTGCTGTAAAATACTCTGCAACTCATTGAACGAGTGCTAAGTAAATCTTATACTGTACTAAGCCATTCTTCAAGTCTCCAGACAGAAAGTCATCACCATTTTAAATTTGCTTCATGACAGCATGCGAGCCCTGATTCTAACAATTGGTTCTACAAGTAGAGCCAACCTCAGTGAAGACTGGTGACAAACAAGGCTGTGTTATTGCCCCAAAACCTTTCCCAATCTTTCTTGATGTAATGTTGCATTCCACCACCGACAAACTTTGGCAAAAACAGAGCTCATCTTCAGGACCAATGGGAGATCGTTCAAGCTAGGGTGACTACACTCCAGAATCACCCGAACCTCAGTGGTTGAGCTGTAGTTTGAAGATTATGCTTGTGCAATCAGAGGCCAAGATCCAAGCCATTGATAGCTTGTTCGCTGAGGCATACAAGGGGATAGAAAATAAAAATAAAACTTCAGATGCTGGAAATCCCAAATAAAAAAAATGAGAGACGTTGGAAACACTAAGCAAGTCAGGCTTCATCTGTGGGAAAAGAAACAGAGTTAACATTTCGGGTCCAAGGTCCTACTTCAGAATTGGGAAGGAGAGAATGGAAGCCTTTTAAACTGAGAGGATGGGGGAAGAGGGGGAATGTTTCTGACAGAGTAATCTAGGTTGCCCAAGGGGATGAGCTGTAAACAAGCTTAGTTGGTCAATTAGTTAATGGGAGCAGATGTAAAGTGAGAACATAGGCAATAGAATGCAGGAGTTGTAAAATGCAGAACAGGAAGATGTGTCTGTCAGGTCAGGCTGGACACGCCCTGAATTCCCAGAGGGCAAAAAAAAGAAGCAAAACGAAAGAGGAAAAAAAATCAAACTGGGCCAATTTGACAGATGAACAATTGATACAGGCAAAGAAGTCAAGTAACCTGAAGTTGTACAATTCAGTACCAAATCCAAAAAACTGGAATGTGCCCAGACGGAAAATGAAGTATTGTTCCTCAAGCTTGCAATGAGGCCACAGACCAGGAGTGGGAGTGGGAGTGGGATGGAGAATTAAAGTGGTAGACAACAGAAAGCTTGCAATCCCCCTGCAGACTGAAACGCGTGTTCAGCAAGGTGGTCACTCAATCTGTCTTTGGTTTCTCCAGTGTAGGGGAGACCACATTGTGAATACCTAACGCAGTACACTAGATAGGAAGTATTGCAAGTGAATCGTTGCTGCACCTGAAAAGACTGTTTGGGTTCTTGGATGGTGGGAAGGGAAGAGGTGAAAGAACGTGTTGCATCACCTGCAGTTGCAAGGGAAAGTGCCATAAGGCGGGTGGTTGGTGGGTATGGAAGAGTGGACAGGGAGTCGCAGAGGGAACGGTCCTTGCAAAATGCTCAAAAGGGAGGGAGGGTAAGATGCATCTAGTGATGGAATCTCTTTGAAGGTGGCAGAAATAGTAAAGGACGATCTGAGTGCAGAGGCTGGTGGGGTGGAAGGTGAGGACCATGGGAACTCTATCCTTGTTCTGTCCCAGAGAGAGGGGGTGAGATCAGAGCTACAGGAAATGGATGAGATGCAGCTAAGAGTTTCTTTTGCCTCCTTCCCAATTCTGGTGAAGGGTCTTCAACCTGAAACATTGTCTCTGTTTCTCTTCACCACATAGGCAGCCTGGCCTTCTGAGTATACCCAGCATTTTCATTTTATGGGTCTTGCACTCAAAATCCACAAGGTCACCTGCCCCCACTGACAATAATGCCCTCTGATAAGAAAGGTTCAGTGAGAGACCCTGGAAAATGTGAACCACTTCTCATGTCTCAGGACCCACCATTCAAAAAAAGCAGACATTGATGATGAAAGTCACCAGCACGTTCAATGTGCCAGCACTACCATGGATTGACTGAACAGAAGGTGTTTGAGAATCAAGAATCTCAGTCCTGAGATCTATACTACCTACCGCAGGGTGCTCAGGCCACTGAAACAATACCACCAATGCGGTCTCTCCTGAATTCTCCAACTTCACTAGGTGGACAAGCATTATTTTCCCCTAGGCCAACATCCCCAGTATTAAAGCCCAAATTTCACTCAATCAGCTCCCTTGCGTAGGCCATGTCATTCACTTGCCCGTCTCCTGATAAAGACACTACTCCGAGCTCTGGCACAGGAAGGAATTATCAAAGAAAAAATTCAAAGGATGTGTTTGTAACCTTGATAAAATGGAACATCCCCACCCATTCCTGGGAATCTCTGGTCCATGACCATATAGGATGGTATAAGAACCTCAAGTCTATGCATTACAAACACACAGACACTCAATGTAAGAAGAAGGAACATACTTCACAAACCATCTACCTATTACCGCTCATATCCTCCTCCAGTAGTCACCTTCTACCCCTGATCCTCTGCATAAGACTGCAGGACCAATGTTGGTCTCATCAGTCACCACCAAACCCACAAAACCATAGTGAAAGAAGTCATCCTCAATTCTGAGGCATTGCCTAAGAAGAGTACTATGCCGTAATATTCTAATTTAATATCTGTCAACATAAGTCTGATAGAACCTGAAACATCAAACCTCTTTCTCTCTGCACAGATGTTGTCTTTAATGTGGGGTTAGGTCCAGAATTTCCACTTGTGAGCTCCAGACCAAGACACATATCAGTTTCTCTGATACTGATAGCAAACAATACAATAACTGAAGTGACACTGTAAATGAAAAGTTTAAGTCATTAAAGCTTCCTCATCATGCCAGCACAGTGCTTTGCTGAGTTGAGCATCCTGAATTTGGAAATATCGTACCACTTGTTCATTGACACCGAGTCTAAATCCTGGAACTCCCTGCTCAACAGCACTGTAGGAGCACCCTTACTGCAAGAAATGTAGAGGTTCAAGGCACAGCTCACTCCCACCTTCTCAAGGGCATCTAGGAATGGGACTTAAATGCTAGTCTTGCCAGTGTTGTTCACATTGCTTAAGTGAATAAGCTAAAAAATTATATTTATGGTGGTCACTCATAATGGTTCCTGCCTCTGATCAATTCCTCATTTGGACTGGAATGAAAAGACCACAACTTTCCAAGTCTCCGAGTTCTGACATTCAGGAAACAAGGTTATCGGACTGAATCCTCTTACTACACTTAAGACCAAGCTGGTGAATATGCAAAGTGTAATGTAAACAAGTCCTGGACTGGATTCAATTCTTTCAACACAAATCTTGAATCAAGAATATACCATTGATATGAACTAGCAGTCAAATCAGAATAAAGAAAGCTAAGGCTTAGTAGCCATGAAAGTGCAAAGTGCATCTTCCAAAACAAGGTAATTGCAAAAGTCTTTGGAAAACACAGCAAAAAAAAATACACACAAAATGGAAATCAAAATCTTAACAGCCCTGTCAGAAATTGTAGAAAAAACTGACACTGTAGGCTGAATTATAAAATGTATGTACCTGGGGTGAGTTGGGTCACTAGATATGGAATAAGCTCTTGATGCTGCAGCATTCCTTCTTCCATACAGAAGATAAACTGTCTGGTTGGTGCACAGAGTTCTAATCTTAGTGGTACATTGAACAAGCATTAGTTCAACTTTCAGAGTCAACTGATTAATATTGCTCCAGTCATCCGTTACAAGAACATGAAATGCTGTGAAGATTGAAGCGATTGCTGGTGTGGGCATATCCCACCACAGGGTCTCAAATGCTCAAGGTTCATCTAAGGAGCCAAAGGCATCAGCTTCCACAGCAACTATTCTGGTTACCTATTAACTGTATCAGGGCTGTGGACTGACATTTTCCAGGAAGCAGCAAGGAAAACCTGTTTTCTTGCAAACATGATCATTTGTCTTTTAATCCTGATGTAGGGAATGGTCTTCACTGAATTTAATAGCCAGTGGGTGTCAAGTGAAAGCTATTTAAATATGGCCATATTGTATCTGGGGAACTGAGCTGAAAACTGGTCACAATGAGTGTCTCTTTACAGTCATTATTAATTGTATATTTTCTAATTGTCCACACTTTTAACAAGCACGATTCACTTTAATTAGATGATTGTAATTTGAGAAATGAAGTCACAGAAAGAGACAATGTCACACTTACTCTGCATTCACGGCACTTGGATTTCAAAGCTCTCTGACCTTCGGCAAGCTTCTGACCCCCATAGAGACATATAGCTGCAGAACCAAACATAATAGAATCCTGTTATACGCAATCTGTCAGATTAGAAAAAGAACTGTACATAATTACTTTGGCACACCGTCAGATATGATTATTACTGCCATAGTATATTAGTGGCAGCGTCCAGGAAAATGAAATGCAAAACGTTAATGTGAACAAAAAGAATTTTTGTCTTCCAGGAAGTAATTTGTAAAGAAACAATCCCACACTCAGCATCTACACTGTGCATTATATTTTCAGTGTCATGTTTAAATAGGGGTCAAATTGTTCAATTGTGCCTTGAATGAATGACCTGGGTTCAAGTAACAGTCTTGATGGACATTCACAACATCTTTCTCCTAAACAGTAGCTTGCATTGCTCAGTTGTGCTGGGATGACCGGCAGCGAATGGAGGACAAACACGCGGAAGGAGAGAAATACAATTACTAAATACACTATGTCATTAAGGACATCTTTCTATGCTCCTGACCTTTTTGTTATCTCAGAAACGTCTTTGACAGAGAACATAGACAAATCTGCAGTCATTTAACCTATTTGTTTATCTAGGGTCCAGGACAATAGACTGAAATAATAATAGTCTTGATTTATATCACCATTCCCTGAAAGAGTTCTGAAGTATGTCCTAAGGTGTCCTGGGATTTGGGACCATTGTGGATTAAATTTCAAGGCAATTCCAAAGCACCAGGATAACACAAAAATAACAAGCTCTTGGTTTGCCATTTTATTTCTGGCTGCCCTGCCATCCACGGTGACTGGGGAAAAATCAAGACAACCAGATAAAGGAGGAAAAATAATCGCCTTGCTGATCATGCTCAGGGTGTTAAAACAGGTACCACTGCAGCTTGTCCTGCTCACTCGGACATAAAGGGGCTCCTGATCCCAAGAGATGCCACAGAGAAGAACAATGATAGCCAGGACGAGGTGTGATGAATAACCCAGTAGGGTAACAGAATCATAGAAATTTACAGCAAAGAAAGGTGACATGGCCCATTATATCCATGCTGGCCAAAATCAAATGGTATGTTAATCCACTCCCCAACTCATGGTGCATAGCCTTTAGGTTATGGCTTCTGAAACGGTCATCCAAATACTTTTAATTGCCTCTGCCAGCCTTTCAAGCAGCCAATTTCAAACCTCTTTCCACCAACCGTTCACCCAAGTGAAAATAACTTTCGTTAACTTCACTGAAGTTTCCCACCCCTGGACCTTCTGTCACCTTTTCAAAAGGAAATTGAAAATAAAGTGCTTCTCACTAACACAAGACCTCAAGACTTCTTTAGGGTGCTTAATGGAATAAAGGAAACAGCCATAACCTGCATTTCATACAAATGTCTTAGTACAGTAAAATGTCCAAATACATTTCACATTAAATTTACAAAACGAATTATAATGTGCTCCCTAAATGGCTACTGAGAGAGAGGTTTTAAAGAAGATTTTAAAGGAGATAAGAGGGTAGAATAATGGAGAGGTTTGGTATGCGAATTCAAATACTAGCAAGAGAGGCCTGAGATTAAAACTGCGATGATCGTTTCTGGTAGTTATTTGGCTACTGTAAGTAAGTGGCAAATGAATCAAAAGGGAGTTGATAGGCAGAGAGAATAAGTTGTAGGGCTACAGAGAAATAAGGAGAAGGGCTATGGGACTGATGGGATTGCTCTGCTGGAAACCAGCATTGATCCAATGAGCTGAAAGACCTTCTTTTAGTAAGCAAGTCAGTCAGTCAAATGAAAGAGCAATACTTTCAAATAAGCCGAGATAAATCAACAATGGTTCAGAGTTCAGAGTTATAAATTGCAAATTTAGTCAATGCCGGATACATGTTCTTTATCCAAATGGAAATGACGAATTTGTTCAAGTTGTGAGGAAATTTGTTTGAGATAAGGCTACAGAACTGCTCTAACAAAAGGCCAGACTTTTAATGAGAAGATCACTCTAGGTGGTTCTGAAAGGCAAAATTAAATATGCTAAAGAGGCTCCTTCATCCAAACCAATTCTGTGATCTCATAAAGGGATCTGCAATCCCCACTTCCAGTGACACAGGTTTGCTTGATGCAGAAGACATGTCGGTCTTGAAGGCACAGCAAAACTTAACAGATTTGACAATGGCACTTTAGTCTGTGCAGAGGATCTGTAGAATTTTCAGATTTACCAGGGTAAAAGGTCATCCCATGTCACTGTGTCAAGGACACAGTATTGCAGAGCATTAGTATTTGGCTTTAATTGAATTTAATTGATTCAATCGAACCAAATTTCAGAGGTAGTGCATAATGGTCACCCTGTCCAATGTAACAGAATTAAGGCAAATAGTTTTGGATGAACTTCCACCATCTATTGGATGAAATATTGAATCAACATGCTGCTGGTCAGATCTTCAGGTAATCTAAAGGATTCTATGGTACTATTCAAAAAAAATGTTCTCCCGGTGTCTTGGAAAAATTGTGTGCCCCTTGATCACCAAACTGACCAAATGATTATTTATTTGTTGTCTGTAAATAAAGCCAATTGCAACCCCATACTAAATCATTTACTGTGAAATAGCTTTGTTAATTCTTTGGAGAAAGATGGCACTACATACATTTTAATTCTTTCAATAACTAATCACATTTAATCTTCCTAACATTTCAGTTCACACTATTTTTAGAAGAATGTCAATAATGCTTGCAAGGAATATCACAGGTGAGGGTTCCATTCACAAAATATCAATGTAAAGATCCCATTCATTTAATTCCAACTGTGATAAGTTGTACATACTATTTTGTTTAACAATATTATCCAAAAACAGGTAAAATGATAAGACACTGTCATGCATTCATAAATGGGAAATTGAAAGAGATTGTAGGACCTGAGGACTAAATTTCAGATCAAGTGGGAACAATGGGGAAATGTGGAGAACTGCATCTGCTTTTAGAATAAGATAAATAACATTGAAATGGTTCATTTTCTGGATCAATTTATGCTTGAGAAAGTGAGCCAATGCAGTTCATCACTTTTGTTCAGTAGACAACAGGTATGAATTCCAATTTAAGACATCCAAATACTCACAAGTATAATCACAATATCACTATTCATTAAATAATTGCTGAATATAATAGAAACATTTATATTGGAAAAGAACACAAAAAGTACTGCTCTGAGTGTTCAAGTTAATGCACACAGAATATATTACACATGAACATTGCCACTCAGAATGGAGTCTACAATCACTGTTACTGGGTAATAAGAGGTGCAATTAAAGGACAGTATATGGTGATGTTCTATGCTACTTTCATGCACTTACAATCAATATGTACTGTTAACTAAGTGCTACCTTGGCAATTCTAGTGACAGCTTGCTTTTTCACACAGTTAACATGTATAAAAAATATGCCTGACTGGATTTTCTTTGAATTATACTGGTGAGGACGAATCACTGCACAAGAGTTTTTGCTGCATTATCTCTATGCAAACTGAAGTTAATTCTCTAAATTGAAGGAATTTATTTATTTTGTGATTACTTAGAAAGCTATCAACATTGCCCCATTATAATGGTGAAAGGAAGGAAACACCAGATCTGTTAATGATCTCAGCAGATCCTCTTAGTCAGCTGTGGTAATCAAATAAAAGGATACACTAGACGGTGTCTAATTTTGCAAAATCAATTAATTTGAAAAGGATAGTGAAGAGGTACCTGAACATCCCATAATTAAAAGCAATTCACTAGAGACACAAATTATAATATTCCAGCAGTGAAACAGGAAATTTGGAAGAGGAAAGTTGACAAAGCTCTCCTCACATCATGGAGTAATGCTGAACAAGAGTGTGGGTCACAAGGTGCACCCTGCAACTCTATGGCTATCGGCAATGCATAATCCTGTCTGTTGCAGCTTCTTGGCATGAGTAGAGCTTTCCAAAGCCCTGCAGAATGCTAGGAGGCAAGTTAACAAAGCAGTGCAGAGGAGATTTAATGCAAAACTAATACTCACTTTAAAAATGTTGTATATAAAAAATATCAAGTAGTAATTCCTTTATTTTGGGAGTATTTGTGCTGATGTTAAATCCCTTTGTTTATCTGTATGCCTATTGAATAAAGGTAATGAAAATACCAACACTGCTCACCCTAATTTTGACTAGATGCAGGCAAAAGCCTGATGAGCTGTGAAGATTCTTCTGCAAACACCATATTTCAAAATTAAATGTCATACTTTTCCTCCCTAAACCACCCTTTAAGATGCTCTTTCAAAATTACCTCTTTGGCAAAGTTTTCGTTCATCTGTTCCAATGTGACATGGTATCGTGCTTTATAGGTTAATGCTTCTGTGAAATGCCTAGGGATGTTCCACTACATTAAAGATTGTAATGAGGCAAAATGAAAATTGTGCAAGGGAAAAAATGTAATTATGATGTGCTGTAATCTTCAGGTAGCTAATGTTAGTGATATAAGAGTCATAGTGTTGTTTAGCATTTAGAAATAAAATGTAGGTATTGTTAGGACCACACTTCTGCTGTTCCATGAAATAGAGAAGTAAAATGCCCCTTCTTTGTAATAGGTCATAGATATAATATGCTAAATTCAAAGGGAGTAATTATAAAAGCTTCAGTGACACATCTAAAATTAGTGGGCAAGTGTAGCATTTTGCACCAAAACCAAAATTTCCAATCTCATCCATGATCTAAACCATTTATGCACAACCTCCATGTATAAATGTCAGACCAAGTGCATGAGACAAGGAATAATTATATGATAAAAAATATTAATCAAACAATGAATCACATTAAATAAAGCCCTATGATACAAATGTCTCTCCAATAAAGTACAAGGAAAGAACAGCAGAACAGAGGGAGAAGGAGACTGAAAACACAAGAATAAACTTCTTGATAAATGTGGGTTTGTGTTAATCCAATTCCATTAGGAGATACCTTAATCATTTTGATAAATCACGGCAAGCGATAAAACTGAAATAAGCATTGATAAACGTGTAGTTTCCTTTGATTGAGCGCAGGGAAAATTCAGGGCTACAATGTCCTGACAGTGATCTTACAGACATTAATATTTCATCCATAGTGATTAAATTTGGTAAGAAGGCCAATTGCTTGGAATTAAATCAGGGTTGGGATTGGCAACAATCAGAAGCAACATGTTGCTTTGCATTAGCAAAGTATAGATGTCCTGACCAATAGAACTGGTTCAGCAATCATATCACACCCAGAGCAAAGATTATGTATTTACAATAGGTTATGTTAGCCTAGTAACCTACCTTTTTATTCCATCAAAAAGATTGCTTAGGTTTAGTTCTCTTTAGTACATCCATGGCTTATTTTCTATATTTTCTATTAAAATCAAGAGCTAGGTAGAGTAGAAAGATACATTGTTTTGATCACAAAACACAGTTTATTGAAGTTACTTGGTTTTTTTAAATCACTTATAATATTGAAATCCAGTCTTGCCTGTTGTACTGAGAAGGCATTCGGTTTCTACATGTGTGATCATATATAACTCGATTTGTGATAGGGATATACCTCACATGGGTCAGGGTATTGATTTCCAATGTCTCACAGGCTACTGAGTGACACTACTGCACACACACCAAAATAAATTATTCTATTTTATACATAAATGCAATACCCAATATTAGAAGGAAGTATTATTCTCTGCCGAAAGGAAGAAAGTAGGACAGGTCCCACGGTACACATGATCTATTTCCTCAATGACTTTTTCCTCGAAGGTTACTAGCAGTTTAGGTTTGCATCATGTCTTCCCTGGCTCTGTCGGAGTACATCACATGCGTTACAAGGATTAGAGGCTCCCTCAACACTACAAGGTTCATTCAGACTGGCAGAATCATTCATAGGATGGACCCAGATTTGCTCATTAATTAATATTGAGATCTCCCAGTGGAAGCTAAGATAAAATGCTGGAAATCGCTTTAAAATCACTTTTAAACACACCTCCCATGTTTACATCATCAAAACTGAGCAAACAACAATATAAAACTCCAAATAGACCATTAGATCTTAAAAAGTTTGCTGTGAATGCTTCTAAGACATGAATATGGAAATTCATTTGTTCTGACAACACATTCCAAAAGAATGTTACTGGTTGTTTGCAATGACTCAGCCAGTCAAATGAAAGGATGTTAGCTATGGGAGTAGGACTTACTCTATGCATGATTCAGTTTCACCTTAACTGTTCTTTAGTCTTTGTTCCACTTCCCTGATACCCCTACCAAAAGGCTTCATCCATCTCAGCACCGTGTGTGCTCCTTTGTAATGTTCTCCAAACAGAGTTTGATCAACAAGTTGGATACAGAAGTCATTGGGGTGTGATATTTCTATTTAATTTTGAATACAAGAAAAAATACATTATCAGACTATAATAAGCTTTTATTTTTGACTTGATGGAAGTTACAGAAAGGAAGTATAATTGAAACAATGTAAAGTCTAACTTGAGTTTTATTTATTTGAAGACTGTAATCACTGGGTACTGATGGTCATAAGGGTGAAACTCTTGGTTCCAAGATTCTTATTTTTATGCAATGGATAGTCAGAAATCACCATCACCAAAATCACACTGTGGTACATTTTGCAGGAACTCAATCTAGCCCCATCTTGGGCAATACAAGCTAACATCTCCATGGCAACATTTAAAGATTGTTCAGTATTATCACGGAAATACTAACCTGAAAGCAATATTTTAAAAGAATCATATTCAAGTCCTTTTGAATGAGGACATTTTCATCTATTTGCTATTTCTCATGTGCTACAGGATATGAAGTATTATTTAATTTAGTAAAATTGGAAATCAAAATAGAAGCCTGCACAGCAACAATATTTATTTGAAACTCTATCAGGGTCATGTGTGAAAAAAGTTTTATTTTCCCGAATTACAATTTATGTAAACCAACTGTAACGCATGTTACCCTGTTCCCATTAAGCATCCTGGGAAAGTGACCTCTAATGGTCTTTCTATGCTTCAAAGTGCTAATCTTACCAGCTGGAGAGCAGTAAGGTGCATTCAGCATTTATCACCTTACTTTGGCCTTCTTTGGGATACTTTCACATGGCAAGTGGAGTTGAGATTATTGCTCAGGTTATCCCAGCCCAGTTAGCTTGAACTTGCCAAGCAGTGGTTGGATGGGAGCAATGATGGAGACAGGAGATTCAATCTGCCAGATCTCCATTTGTAATATATCCTGCCGTAGGTAACAGGGGCACCTTGCTAATGGATGGGTATATCGCATTATGAGAGTGAAGCATGTATACCACCCAATGCACCTTCAATAATTAAATCCACAGCATCACTGAACAAGCCACTCTTGGGAATCAACATTGATGTGGGCAGCACAGGGAACATTTAAAAATTAATTGCACTAAAAGCCTTTGCCACAATAGGTAATATTTCCAACAGGCCCCACAGCCCTCTCTCTAATGGCAAGCAGAAGTCACATTAATCACATACCTTAATTTCAAAAAACAGAATATCAAAGCTTGTCCAAAAAGAGAAAGTGCTCCAATTTCTTGCAATGACATTTCTCAGATTTGCTGAAAATACAGATTAATTACCAAGACCTAGATTCTAGATAAAATTAACACAGCTTGTAAAATCTACAACACTGTGTGAAACTTTGAGTAGCAAAGTTTACGGAATCAGTGCCAGGAGAATTAGCTGCACTGAAATCAGATATGGCAATTGCACAATAAATGGTGGAATTTCAGTTCGGGGCTAGGATAAAACTGTTGGATATTTGGAGGAATTTTAACTACAGGCCAGTTTCAAGCAGGTAGAAACTGGGGCATGAATCAGGGCACTAAATCATTTCATCAATCCAGCCTTGAGCTATTGTAACTCCCAATGATCATACCAAAACAGGCTCTAAACCTGTGAGCCATCAGGCCAGGTATCACTGGAGGAAGTTAAGCGTCACTGGAGTCATAATGATTTCATTGGACATGGTTGCTCATTTTATTTTAAAATCAAAGTCTTGCTTCTGTTCCTTGAAATAAAAGGGCTCAATTGAGACAGGTGTGGGGGGGGGGGGTGCCATGTTACAGTATTCTTCGTAAGCTTTTCAGGTCAATTCCACCCCATTACCACCATATGGATGGGATTTAACTCACCTATAATATTTCTATTTCAGTGGTTGTACCAGGCGAACTACAATATTATTGAAACTTTCATTACCTGATATCATTGGCTAAATCTGATGAGCTGCAAGCGAGTTACATTGGAACCCTAGCCAATATTTGTTCATTAGTTAACATCATTAAAATAGATTACTACTTACTAGGACACAAGAGGACAGTCCACCCATTAGATCCATACCATAGCAGAGCAATCCCACCAGAACCAATCCTCCTCTCCTCATCTCCCCGTCACCCTTCAACTTCATCCCACTTACCGATACTCAGTGAGGATTTACAATGGCAGAACAATACAGTTAACCTACCAGCACATCTTTGGGATTTGGGAAAACCACAGTAGAAACCCAGGTGATCACATGGAGAATGGACAAACTCCACAAGGGCAGCACCCAGGTTGGTTCCTGGAGCTGTGGGGCAGCGGCACTAACTGTTTGGCTCTGATGCCACGCAAACCACAGTACTGTTTGTGGAATCTTGCTGTGTGAAAATGGTTTGTTGGAATTTCTACATTACAACACTGACTACACTTCAAACAATGTAACAATAGCTGCAAAGCACTGTGGTGTGCTCTGAATGGGACTTTAGAAAGGTGCCATGTTAATACAATTCTCTTTTTTGACTGGGATGAGGTTAGAAGTGAGAGATTGTTGGGGGGGGGGGGGTGGGGGGAGGGGTGAGATATCCAGAGTTGGCAACACAAGAGTGGTCAATAGTAGCAGGCTAGGAGCAGCTATAAGGAAATCCTTAACCACTGTTCACCACTAGTTAACAACACAACATTAATGCAGCGTTTGTGGAGAATACTCATTGATTTCTCAATTTTTGAGAATGTCTAGCAAGATTGTGATAAACTGTTAGAAACACAAGGCAATGATCCACTGCAAGTTTTCTTGGTTACATTGAGAAGTACTTTTAATTAATGCTCTGTGATTATTTCAGATTGCATATGGCTGATTCACAAATCTCAGGAAATCCCACTGTGCTATTCTACTGAACTGAGGAACCTTTTTATTCAAATCATAGTCAATTTAAAAAGTACTAAGTCAGCTTGAAACTTACAAAAGAGAAAAGAGAAAAATTCCAATAAACCGGTATGAATTAATAACATCAGCTTCAAGAGAAAACCACTTAAAATTTCCTTAGAAATTTTGGCTTAACTTTTAGTCTTACAGCCTTTTTATAATTTCAAGTTCTCTTTGAGCTACAAAGACAAATATTTCCAGTGAATGATTTTGTGAGTACCCATTCACTTTTGATTCTTTATTTTCTAATCAAAATGAGATCTGAAATGAAGTTCCATCATTTCTGATGAATGGATTGATATACAACTCAAAAGTACACATCTCAAGAGTCAGTTATGGCACAGTTGACTGCTCTCTTTCCCTTGTATCAGAAGGTCAAGTGTTCAGGTCCCACTCAATAGAATTAAGCACACATTACTTTGAAGAGGGGAACTGTGGTATGTCATGGTTAACAATTATCCCTCAGTCAATGTTACTAAACAAATTAGCTGATCATCATCACAATGCAGTATACAGGAGCTTGGTGAGCACTTTAAAAAGTTACTTTATTGGCTGTAAAATAATTGCAGGAGTCTTTTAAGGGACATGAAAAGTGCTAAATAAATATAATAAAGAAAAACTTGCAACTGAAAGTAATTGTCCCATACAGTTTACTGTTCATTTTCCAAACATCACCCCAAGAATATTGGCACCACAATGCGTGCAGCAAGGATTAAACAGAAAGTTCCTTGAAAGACAGATGGTTGTCAAGGGTTTTGAATAAACATTTTATTTTAAGAATTTTTGGAAAGGATCACAATGGTAGAGAGAAACATCTTCTGACTACAGGGGAGCTGAAAGTAACTATGGAACCAGAACCAAGCTATTCCAGATAAATGTTTGGAGATATCTTGTTTAAAATGGAGTGTTCTTCCTACAAATGGCAATAATTGCCAGTTCAAATAATAATTCCTTTATTAATCCAAGGTCAATGGAAATTTCCTAGCCAAAAGAATGGAGAGGTGCAGAGCTAATGTGGCTGGATGAGATAAAGATAAAGCAGTCACATTCGCTCTGAAGGAGGAAATAACAGAGTAGGCCACTAGCAGTTCCATGTTCCTAAAAACTTGACTGGATTTAAGAGATCACAACACAACAATGTACATTCACAGAAAGGGTGGATATTCGAACATCACCAGTTTAGTGATCTACAATACAAGAGCCAAAATAATTTAGAAAGTCAGAACAAAGATACAGAAAAAGTAGTCTTTCTATCACATCTGTCTCTCAAGGGAAACATCACACTCAGGACCCAACATATGTGCACTAAAGCTTTCAAACAAATTTATTAACACAAAACTATTTACAGAAGCAAATGGTCACACAAAGTACAATAAATATAAAAGACCTAGATAGGAGTCCTCAAAAGGTTTCCTGTCATTTTCCTTCAGGTCAAAAGGAAATGTCCGAAAAAAAATGCTTCTTCCACCATCTCCAGCACAACATTTTGAGAACGAAAACCACCTCCCACCAGAAGGCTTATGCTTCAGTGAAGAATCTTAAAGGATCTTTCTTTAATGCCGAATCTTAGTCGTATATATATATTTTCCTTTGTTGTCCTTTTGAAGAAGCAAAGTATAATTTTTACAGTCAAAACAATGAAGAATGGTACAATGGCTTGTGACAGCCATATCTTTCCACCTACAGTTTTCACATTCAGCCGCCAGCCTGTTTTGACATGTGGCACGAATTGGAAAATACACTTTTCTGTCTGCCATTAAACCAGCATGAATGAACATAAATTATTCCTGAAGCTCATCCCGCAATATGTTAATGAGAACACATTACAGGAATCTAAGCACCTCAGCACCTGTTGACAACATAGTTCATGGTAATTAAATGGCAGAATCCAATTCACATGCAGTTCAAAAAAGTAATGCAGCTGTGGAATTCCTAAGCAGCCACTTAATCTGGTTAACAACACAAAATTCATTGCAAAGCTTCATTATCTTATATTTAGTCATTTACAAAGATCTGAACCTAACAGGACAAAATCTGATTTTCATTACATTATTACTTATCACTCGTGGTTTTAAAAGATGTATATACTATACAGGCAATACTGAGCTACCAAGCTATGTAGCAAATGGTGCAAGAATTATTAAACATTCAGAAGATATGGATTAATTAAGTAAATGAATTCAGAAGAACAGATTCATTTTAAAGTCGTGTACACTGAAAAAGCAAATATGATGCATGGATACAGTGTCAAAGTCCAGAATACTTTGAATGACTTGATGGAGAAAAGGAGGACATTAATAATTCTTTATTTAAACAACATCAAGCCAACTTGAAATGATTATCAAGACCAAATACCGAAAAGAACTAAAGGCTATTTGCCCAAAACAAGTTTATTTTAAGTTGATGTAATTTATTAATACAGTCATAATGAGAGCATTGCAAGAAGTTCTGAGCATCAAATGCACAATGTCACACTGACAATGATGATTTGGAGAAGATAAAGTCTGAGACTTCTAATGTTAAATTATGAATTCCATCAGACATAATATGAAAATTGGGGGATAGAATTACTTTTCCATTCTTAAACAGAGTCAAGACTATTGCAACTATATTTCAGTCAACATCTGTTTATCTTCACACTCCCCAGTTCAAAAGTCTTCAGTGTAGTTTTAATTCCCATTCAAAGCTACCTTCTCCATTTGATGTCAGTTTAAGACTTGCATTTTGTAAAAATGCTCAGATTTTCTGTTCGAGAAATATTATAGACACCAAAATTGTCAATGTGTTAATTTTAAATTAGTGTATCTTCAAAATTCTAAAAGGCAAGGGCAGACACAAGCACAGCAGGGGCAGCACATTCCCCCAATAATTCCCCACTGCACATTCTCCCAACAAATAATCATTTCAAAGAAATGCATGGCATTAGACAAGCACATGCAAGTTCACCCTTAACACCAAGTGGTGATGTACACACCCTCCCATGCCTCTAAACTTATATGCCTAAGCACACCTTTGGACATGGAAATTGTTAGCAAATGCAGGTTATGCACAAGCACAATAAAACTAAGCAAAAGTATAAAGACTCAAGGATGCCCAGAATTAGATTAAAAACCGTCATCCTCAACAAAACAGTGCATGTGTGGAAAGAATTCTACCAGCAATGCACATTAACTAAGGGTCATTATAAGAAAAACAATATAATTGGCATATCATACACAGGACTGAAGGCTGTGAAAACACGGCAGACAAAATTGACCAAATACATTGAACGCTGTTTCTTGCACTGTTGGGACTATGGACATGCCACATATGGAATCAAATTCACCCACCATTAGTAAATGGCATTGTACATATCTTTCAGCTTCCACTGAGATTTTTCATTTTGATTATTCACCCCCTTAAAAGCTAAAGTAATTTTGTCAAAATCCATCACGTTATATTGCTCATTGCTTTTTCAATCTAACAGGCTTGTTGAACCAAACTGCCTGGAAATTCATTTGCATCAGTAGCATTGATTTTGTTACAGTTAAGTTACCACATTATACTCTGCCTCATGATATTCATTCCACTGAAGTCAATAGAATGAATTTTGGTATCCGTATAATGTGCTGATCCAATTATCTAAGCCTCTTATCAGGACTAAGTTGCTAAGCAAACATTCTTTAATTGTTCTGTCCTATGAATGCCAAATTGTTCTTACATCACAAATGGTAGCCCAAAACTACAAAGAATCATTACACTACATTTCTTCGGAGCTTTTAAATGCACCCATTTGACCTGCAATACATCCAGTGACTTAGCCAACTTATCTAATGAGCATCTATGTCACAACTGGCCCAGGACAGTTTGCAAACTTATCCAGTCTTTGCCAATGTCAACCATGACAACAGTAATAAACACCACAACCAGATCCCGTACTGTTGACTCTGCAAACAGCTAACTGCTTAGCCAGGTCATGCTGCTGGATTTGCCCTTAATCATCAAATGAGAGGTAGTTACATGGTGATGCTTCCTACACTGTCAAGATTTGCATACGAACTATAGGTTGTTGGACAAACACCAGGGGGCAACCAGCACCCTTTCACCCCACTTTGGGAACTTGACAGAGAGAAAGGCAGAAAAAACACCAAGTTAAAAATGACACCACATTTACATTGGCTTGTGTTGGGAAAAGTGTTGAATCTTGCAATTTATTTGAGAAATGTATGCGGCTGATTTGGAGAATTATACTTGCAACAGCACAAAATACAATGTACTTGACCGAACTATGTATTTATTGAAACATAACAATGAAGGAATATTTTTGAGAAGGTCCCTCTATAATCCTTTCCCTCACATTGAGAGATTCAGATATTTTGATTCCTTTGACTACCATAGTGCTTCGAACCTGTCTCGCAATTCTTTCAATTTACTTCCCATACCATTTTTAAGACAGCTGGTTATTTTTAAATTCACGGTCTGAAGATTTAGTTTTGCAGGAATAATGAAATTGTTCCAATTACTTTTAAAGATTATGGTCCAAGAAGATTTAATACCGAGTAAATCTTAATTGGAAACCCTGGATTTTTCTTGTTTCCTGAGGAGTAACATGCAGGTGTCACCAGATGCCAGATAATATTGGAACTCTTTGGCGTAAATTACCAACAAAGCATCAATGAACTTGACAACAGAAGTACATTTAGATATAACATTTCTGAAAAGAAAGGAGATTGATTGATTTAGTAGGAAGGCAAGACGGTGAAGCTAATCTATGGGAGAAAATTATTTGTCAAAAGGCTTTCTCCCTCCCATCCACCAAATTGTTAATGTTGCAACCTTGAATGGTTTTATTTTTTGTGATGCTCTGTTGACCAACTGCCAGATGAGGAACTGGTGTGCACCAACTAACGCTCAAGCTGTCTAATCAACTAATTTGGTACAGTCATGGAATCAAACCCAGAGCCTTTTGACTTGTAGGGTTATGATTTTTCCTTAAATTCTCTTTTTTGTTTTGCTGACAGAAGGTGACTGAAACTTGGCATGCATGTTAACCATAGTGGCTGGGCTGAAATGGAGTGGGAGATGAAAAGTATGTGCATTTGCATATGCCTTCAACCAAAGCCTCTAGTACTCCACTCAAGAACAACATGATTCCAAGATCTTTCAAGCAAATTTTCCAACTTTTGCTCCTACCTTTCTTCCTATAATTGCTCAATTAAAATGTCAGAAAACATGCAAAACAAAGATCTTCTTAGAACTTGGTTTTACAGTGCATTTGCGAAAACAATCCAAAGATGGGAAGATAATATCGTTTCCACTGCAGGACCCTTTTTGTAGAAACTGGAGCAACTATTTTCAACAGAGAATTTTGAATGAACAAAAAGAAAAAGAAGATTCAATTCTGCTCCAAATAATCCACAATTATGAAGTTTCCATTTAGAAATGAGAACCAAAGTTTTGATCTTTCACAAGTGCAATGCAGAAAAAATAAGCAGCAAAGCACATAACAAATAATACAATGGTTAGCAGTGCAGGAAGACTGCATTACACCCAAAGTGCAGGTGTATCTCACTTAGGTGCTCAGTAAGTAATGACTTCGAGGGCAAGAAAAAACAATCCCCCATCTTTGAAGGACATGACCATACAAAATATTGTGGGCCTGTTATTTTTGAAAAATCTGTGCAACAGCTCAGAAAGCAGAACTGCAGGCAGAGTTCATGGTAGTTAATGGACATAGGATTGATACAAACATTCACATGAAAGCACATTCACTCAGAAGCTAATTCATTTTCAGTTGCAGTTTCATCAAAACCTATGGATTTACAATAATGGAGAGTTGGGTAGAAGGACAAAAAGTTTATGATCTTCCTGTAAAATTTCTTTTTGGTGCTCCCTCCTGTCTACTATTAGATTTTTCAGAGTGATGCACCTATTGTCTTGCTCTCTGACCAACTGCCTACAATATATCCACATGAGACACAAAGAACACAGAACGCTCAATATGTTAAATTCCCACCTAAAAGTTGTTGCTATGTGGTATTACTGCTATGAAGGCAGTTTTTTAATTTAAGCAATATATTTAATAATGGAAGTTGTGCATCTAAGCATGATATTAAAAATGCTGCTTATGGAAGTAACTAGATCGACAAGAAACACTGCAGGGACGTTCCATCCAGTTACACTTACCCAATTCAATGCTTAATTTTATCTACAGTTACCACCTTTTCAAATGGAGTGACCATACTAAATATTATAGCTCATTTAAAGGGAATAGAGTATATAATGTGGAGAGATTGACTATGTTACGATAAAAATGCAATTGTTTCACACCAGCGGATACATTAAAATGGATTAAATCTACTTATAGTGTGGGGTACAGCATTTCTTTTGCTCTTAGGATAATTGCACTTGGAAAGCAATAATTTTACATTTTTTAAATCTAATAAAACCACACAACATACAGAGCCTAGAAAGGAAATTAGAGTAAATTAACCCTTCTCTCCCCTAATTTCCAACTGAGATCTTTAATGGTACATAAAGCCAAAAGGATGTGTTTATTCTTCAAGCTTCACTCAGTGGATTAGAGCACCTTGAGGCCATTGGATATTCAAATTTTTACTGCAACCACATCCACGCCTCAAATGACAAATCAGCTATAGGTGATCATACTGCTATAACTGCTGATGAAACCATGTGTGACAAAGGTCATTAGATCTTCATTCAACATCAGAATCCAAGTTAAGGAGGGGTTTAGTAGTATTGAATGCTGATATTACCAATTTTCAAGTTCTGAATTATAAGATTTAGATCCTAACTTCAAAACAGACTTCAGATGGTCGACAGAAAGGTAAAGTCATTAAAAGCCTAAAAATACAAGTTTAGGAATAGAAAATATCTATTGTTACAGAACTGTTGATTAAATAAAATATTTGTAGGATATAGGAGAAAAAAGATTTGTAAACCTAGTGAGAGAAATGTATCATAAATCATTTTTCACTACAGAGTCACAATATATAGTGACATTTGTATGTTTACACATATACACATGAAACCATTATTGTGAGTTTGTAAAGTGACTTATATTTTGCATTGATCTAAGAACAGGGACTGCTTATTAACTGTTTCTGAGGTGGCATTTAAAGTTTGTGAAATGATCAAAGGCTAATTGGAACAACTTAAGTTTTCACGGCACATTCCACCCTCAACCTTACAAATCTCCTCAAAGTCTGACTTGAAGGGATAAATGTAGCCCAATAAAAGCCATCTTCTCGGCAAGACCGATGTAGCCGGTATACTACTTTTCTCTTATTTTTGACTCAGTATGGTCAGGTTACCAAGTTTGCAATTGATCGACTGGACCACTCCTGTTACCCAAATCTCAACCCAAGACATTTATTTCCAGTCTGTTGGAACCTTCCCAGATGTTTCCTGAAAATTACAGTCACAGTCTCAAAAAAAAAATCACTTGTTTCTCTGAGTATCCTGACTTGGCATCCACTTAAATTTTAAACAGTAAAAACTCAAGTCCATACTCTGCACAAGCCTCCTCCCACCCTGCTTTATCTCATCCTTCCAGCATACCCCATTTCTTTCTCCTTCAGATGCATTCCCTGCTCCCCCTTAAATGCAAATGTCCTGAGGCAATGATTGATTTTCATGCCCTTTGGTCCATTATCTGCTTCACTTCCATCAACATCATTGAACAAATTCCATGCATTTGACGTTGGAGGTTATATAATTAGCTTCCCACCAAATTGGAAAACTAATCTTCCAATCTGCATTATCTAATCTCCTGTTCAACTGTATTTTAGTCCCGAACAGTTTTAGTATCTATCATAAGAACTTTGTTATGTATTGTTAGAAAAATGTTCTTAGAAGCTAATACAAAACAATGTCAGTCTTGTACCTTCATTGTTTTAGCAACCTAATATTTTGTTTTACCTTTGTTTCCTTGTTATTTTGTATCCTCTCCTTCCTTTAACTGTGGAACATCAGTGAATAGGAGCAGGAGTAGGCCACTCAGCCCTGCCCCCATTCAATGTCATTGAGGTTGATATGTCCCAGGCCTCATCTCCTGAACAGTTTCTCCAGAGCCCTCAATTCCCTGATCTATCAAAAAAAATCATCGCCCTCCTCTTCAACTGCTCCCAATGATCTTATCTCCACAATACTCCAGGGAAGAGTTCCTGCAAGAAGTTCCTGGACACCTCAATATTAAATGACCACCCCTAATCTTGTAGATATGTCCACTTGTGAAAACATCAAAACAGTTATCCTGTCATGCCCTCTAAGGATCTTGTATGATTCGATAAGATCACCCCTCATTCTTCTAAAATAATATAGATCTAATTTTTTAGCTGCTGTGAAACACAATACTCTCATTTCAGGTAGTAACTTGGAGATTCTCTTTTGGACTGCATTCAATACCAGAATATCCTTTCTTGGGTAAAGGGACAAAACTGTGCACTGGACTCTAGGTGTGGTCTCACCAGTACCCGTGCAATACTAACAACAATTTTCTACTGCTGAACTCCAACCCTCTTGAATGAAGGCTAATATTGGCTTCATTTATTGTCCTAATCTTCAAAATTTTCTATTGATTTAAATTGCAACATCAACTTATACAACTACACTAACATTTGCATTACTCAGATTATCATAATGGCACCAGGGTCAAGGACAGCTTCTATCCCGTTGCTATCAGAGTATTGAATGGTCCCCTAGTACGATAAGATGGAATCTTGACCTCATTCTACCTTGTTGTCACCTTGCACCTTATTGTCTGCTTGCACTGCACTTTCTCTGTAACAGTAACACTTTATTCTGCATTCTGTTGTTTTCCCTGTACTACCTCAATGCATTGATGTGATGAAACGATTTTTATGGATGGCATGGAAAATAAGTTTCTTCACTGTACCTCGGTATATGTGACAATAATAAACCAATTCAATTCCAATCATCAGCTGGATGTTCAGCCACTTCTATCCCTTAAAAGCGCTTGGGTCACATACCACATCTAAAAGAGTTCCATCCATCTCTTACATAGTCCCTGGAGAATTGAGTCAAGGAGCATGCGTTAATGCAGGCAGGTAACACTGCCTGTTGCACTAGTTGAAACCATTTATTAACACTGCTTTCTATTTCTGGAACCATCTCCAACAGAGTTATGAAGTGAGGAGTGACTCGACTTAGTTTAACGCAGCCTCTGAGTTAATCCCAAATGCTGCCCTGGTCCCTTTTTTGAACAACCTATCCAATGCATCTCAATTCTCCTGTTTGATCAGCCTTCAGCTCGCTAACTGTAAGTAACTCGTCCACTTTCCTATCATGTATTCTGTATCTCTTGGGTTAGCCATCTATCCAATTCCCCAACATGACCATTTCCTGTTGTCACAAATTCCACCAATTCATTGCATATACTTTTTGCCCTCATGCTCTTGGGGTCTGTGTCCACTCAGCCACCTCGTGGTTGCTTGGTTTGGATGTCCAGTCGATGTGTACGTCTGCTACCATCAGCAAAACCCTGAAAACTCTGATATAAAACAGCAGGCATAATCAAAGTCATCTCAAGCAGTCACACACATAGTAAGTTTGGTGGTCAACATTTTTGTGAGGAGATACAAGCTTGGGGCTGAAATAGTGACCTTGGTCACTTGTGTATATACAGTACAGCCTGCACCTCGTACTGCACTTCTGAAATTCGACTGCTCACTTCAAGAGCAGAGTACAATACACAGATGTTGCCGGCTGCACCCCTAGCATGGATGATAAGGAGAAAGTTCTATCCCAGTATCTTAACAATTTTGCTGTGGTGCATGGTGAGAGGCCAACTTGCAATCCTTTGAGGGCAGGGAGTAGGAGGGAAAGCAAAATAATGCAAGAGCAAAAGAGGCAAGAGACTGATGTTCTACTCAGTGTCCTGCCCAATCATCTCCATAATCTTCAATGGACGATTCACATGTCCGATGGTACTCAAATCTAATGATAATTTTACGTACCTTTATTATTAGAGTTTCTAGTACAAACTGTAATGAAATGCGGAAATTAAGAATTGTGCCTAGTTTGATGAAATAGATGTGAAATGCCCCAGTAGTTTCTTTACTTACGTCGACATTCTTTGCAGCATTTGCCTGGTCTATACACTGGCCGAAAATCTGCTGGGCAGTTTAGAGGAGGGCATGATACTCGCCTGCACTCAATGGCTCCATTCTGAATTGGAGAGAAGAGATACCCATGAGAAAATGATGATATTATTTAATGGTTCATGCAAATTTATCCAAAGAGTAATACAAGCTAAATAAGATGCGTCCTGCTGCTCTGTGCTAGAGAAGCAAAAGGAAAACCACAATTAGCATCAAATCTTATGAAAACTGTTCCACTATAAATGTGTGGAAGGGATTGTTAGAAATGGATCTTTGCCCTTGCAGCTCATCTCAATGTTCAAAACTGGTTGGCACGAACCAAAACTTCATGCAGAGGGGTGGGCATGGATAAAAATCATTTCCATGTTGGGCCAAACAAACTGTACACTGACAAGCCATCAGCAGAGGGTTTGCCTCCTTACTTTGATGCAGGAGGCCATTCAGCCCATCAAGTTCATGCTAGGTCCCAGTAGAGCAACTCCATCAATCCCATTCTCCTCTTATTTCCTTGTATTCTTGCAACTTGTTCTCTCTCACATGGTCATCAATTCCCTTTTGACTTTTGTCATTTACAATGGCCAATTAATCTAGTGGCACATCTTTGGGATGTGGCAGGAAAGCAGAGCACCTTGGGGGAAAACATGGTCATAATGGAGAACGTACAAACTGCACACTGGCAGTACCCAAGGTCAGGATTGAACCCTGGTCCCTGGGGCTGTGAGGCAACAGCTCTGATTGTTGTACCACTGTTCTGCCCACTTGATCTTAAACATCAGAGAGACATTCTAGCAGAGGAATGAAAAGATGAAGGCAAGATTTTAATCAATAACAAAGCACATGATTATCATGCCAAAAAGCAGTGAAATCCAATGTCCAGGCTTTGGATTTTTAACTGTACCAAATGGATATTTGGTTTGCTACAGTAATGTCTTACTCAGGATCTTGACAGCGCAGCATAATTTGTACATTTCAAATTCAATCTTCTGGGTGCATTGGCGGTGAGCCCAATCCAAGAACAATCTTCAAACTAGTAGCTCTTGGTGTCGAGAGACATGTAGAAAGATCAAAGGCTTTCTTTGGCACAAGATCAGACTGTTTCATATCAACCTCATGAAACCCAAGTCATAAAGGTGTGGAGTAGGTGGTCAAACAACAGCACAGTACTTAAATTAATGGACACATATCGCATGACATATGTTTGAACTTATAGCAGTCGGGGAATTTAAATCCAATTGATTAATTAAATCTTGAACTAAAAGCTAGTATCAATAATGGTGACCATGAAATTAACAGATCATTTAAAAATCAATTTGTTCACACTGTCCCTCAGGGAAGGACCTTTGCCAACTTTACCCAGACTGGTTCACATATGAATCCAGATATTTAGCTGTTAATTGCACTCTGAAATGGCCATACATGTCACTCAGTGGAGGGGCAATTAAGGATTTGCAATAAATACAGAATTTGACAGCAATGCTATAAAAGGAACCGGAAGCCAGAAATAAAAGCAGTTAATCTGGAAATACTCAACAGGTCAGGCAGCATCTGTGAAGTGAAAAACAAAAGTTAACAGGCTGGATTGTGCACAACTCAGCCCATGGCTTGGGTTTGCCCCCTGCATTGTTCCTTTTGGCTCTGCAACTCCAGTCAACTCAAAGCTTTGCAGTTACAGCCATTCCTACATGCAGCAGTCCACAAGCGATCCTGAGGCCACACCTCATGGACTTTTATTTATCTATTATTTATTTATTTGCAGCGTGGTAACAGGCCCTTCCGGCCCAACGAGTCCGCGCCACCCATTTTAAACCCAAATTAACCTACCTGTACGTCTTTGCAATGTGGGAGGAAACCGGAGCACCCGGAGGAAACCCACGCAGACACGGGAGAACGTACAACCTCCTTACAGACAGCGACGGGAATAGAACCCCGATCTCTGGCGCTGTAATAGTGTCGTGCTAACCGCTACGCTACCGTGCCTTTCAGCTGTCAAAATTTTTCCAGCTGACCCTGTACATCTATGATCAGTGACAATCATCAAAACTGTTGAAACACTGAAATAATTAAAAAAGGAAACATTTCAAAGAAATTAAAATAATAAATTTATCCAAAAACATGTATCTGATGCTCAATCATATTTCAATTGAAGGAAAGAAGACAAACCACTAACCACCATTATCCAGACCAATGACTTCATTGAAAGGAATGGCGCCCACACGAGAAACGATGACTTGGCACTGAGTCCAGGGGTGTAACTTAAGGTCAGATGCATCAGCACTTTACCTCCAGTGCATTCCATATTTCTGCAATGCACTGGTGCTGAAGTCGGGAACATGTTGATCTACAAGGTGCACATTGCCAATGGTTCTCTTCCATACCATTGGCAGATGACCTCTGCTCTAAACTACCAGAGAGATTTTGATGAGAGGTCAACTACCTCAAACATCAACTCTTTCTCTCTCCACAGATGCTGTCTGAACTGCTGAGTACTTCTACCATTTCCTATACTCCTCTCAGATTCCTGTCAACTGCAGCAGATTGTTTTTGGAATAAGGAAGTTAAGTTACCATTGGCATAAAACACCCCAGGACTTGAGCAGAATATCCCCGGTTCACCAGAATGCAGAGTCTAGCTGACAAAACCATAGTCAGGAACCAAAAGAAAAGTCAGCAGCAAGAAGTCAGCAAGAAGATAAAGGAGCCTGAGGGCACATACAACCAGGCTCAAAGACAATTTCTATCCCATGGTGAAAAGACTATTGAACGGTTGCCTTATACGATGAGATGGACTCTTGACCTTACAATCTACCTTGTTTGACCTTGCACCTTATTGTCTACCTGCAATGCACTTCCCTGTAGCTGTGACACTTTACTCCATATTCTGTTGTTGTTTTTACCCTGTATGACCTCAGTGCACTCTGTACGACCTCAATGCACTCTGTAATGAATTGATCTGTACGAACGGTATGCAAGACAAGTTTTTCACTGTACCTCGGTACAAGTGACAATAATAAACCAATACCAATACCAAAGGGTTAATCACCCCCAAGATCTGACAATTCGTATCCAACTAGAAATGCAAATTCATCCAATAAACAAGAGATTTAGGCTCTGATCTTGTTCGTGGTCCCAGTCAAAGGGAATACGATCAAAATGATTCAATCATCTAGCTGTGTAGATTGTGCCACGGTCTCACCAGGCAGTATTGACCAATTCACTATGGAAGGAAACACATAATATATTCCCAATACATGAAACTACCCCTAGCAAATTCCGTAAGTTACCTGCAACAGTTAAAGCTGAAAAGGTTCGTGACCTACTTAGAACTTGCTCCTTTCACAACACCTGTGATCTTAACATGCAGAATTCTGTAGGCCATGCCAAAGATCAATTGCTACCCAGACTTCCATTAAAGATTTTCCTGTGGCAGCTTTTCTGCCAACTAAGCTGACAGCCAGAAAGAAGGACTAAAAGACACACCGTCTTGATTAGAAGCTTCCTCTTGTGCTCTTCCGGGGAAAACTGCAGACACGAGAGACTGCAGATCTGGACCAAGAAACAAACTGCTGGAGGATAATAGCAGGCCAGGCAGCATCTACGGAGGGAAAGGGATAGCTGATGTTTTGGGTCGAGACCCTACTACATCAGGACTGAGTGTGTAAAAGAGAGATAGTATAAAGATGTGAGGGTGAAGGATGAGGCAGGAGCTAGCAAGTAACAGGTGAGGATGAGTTGATGGGCAGATGGAGCCAAGTGTGGGAGGGGAGATGTGGAGACAGGGAGAGAGGTGGTTAGTGGAGACAACAGAGGGCTGCAGATTATGGAATCTGATAAGAAACGAAAGTGAAGAGTGAAGCCAGATAAAGGAGGGATGGTGGGCAGATGGGAACAATGGGAGAAAAGGAACAGGGAACCCAGTGAGTAGAGTGTGTGGGTGATAGACAGATGGAACCTGATGGGGGAAAGAGGAAGGGGGAAGCAAAAAAGGCAAAGGGCAGGCACGGTGGTGTAGCAGTGAGCGTAATGTTATTACAGCGCCAGCGATCCGGGTTCAATTCCGGCCGCTGTCTGTAAGGAGTTTGTACGTTCTCCCTGTGTCTGCGTGGATTTCCTCTGGGTGCTCCGGTTTCCACCCACATTCCAAAGACATATGGGTGAGGGAATTGTGGGCACGCTATGTTGGTGCCAGAAGTGTGGAACACTGTACGCAAAAGGTGAATTCCACTGTGTGTTTCGATGTACATGTGACTAATAAAGATATCTTATCAAAATTGCAGCCTCCCTTTCCATTCCTGTGCACAACCCTCCCGAAGACTCATCCTACCCTGATGGCTCGTGGCCTTATCCACAGCAGTTGATCCACACCTAGTTAACTTCACCCTGGTCCAGGCATATGGAAAATAGCCAATTGCTTCAGCTGGGCAGGAAACTACAATACTGATAGAGCTTCTGGCAGAAATTTGGTCTTAGTTAAATCATCTCTGGATCCCCACGTCCTCTCTCAATGCCATAAATCACAGAGATCCATAGCTGTTCAATCCTCAGAAAGAGTACAATGGCAAATCAGACTTTATGCACTTTCAGACCACTCAGATATTTCACTCCATGAACCACTGACCTTGCAGGTGCAGTTTTTGCACTTTTCAACCCATGATTCCATGCTGCGATGCACATCTCTGTTCACTTGACAGGTCTTCTCACAGTAGCAGCTCTCCAGCTCATTCAGTCGGGCTTCAGCATAGTTCAACTGCAACAGTAAGATTAGCAGTGAGATGATGCAAAATGAACAATGAAAAATTAAAGCCCATGGAACTGATCCATGCCAGCATATGCTCCAAATTAGTCTCCTCCCATTCAAAATTATCTGAAGCCCTCCAATATTCCCTCCTCCCGAATGTATATAACAAGGTACTACTTTTGTCAATCCTCCTTCTCTCAGTCATTTCCTTATTCACCAAATCCATGCCCCCTAATCTGGAATTCCCTCTGAATTTCTCAAATTGGGTTCCTGCCCCAACCATAGTATTGAAGCACCCCAATTATATCTACTAAAGAAATCCAGGTATCCTGATCCTCCTTATCTTTCTCAACCTGCCTGCATTCTTTGATGTAGTTGACCTCACTAACCTCATCCAATGCCTTTCCACTAGCACTCAGCTGGGTGAGACCACAGCTTTAGAAATGTTAGCAGTTTACCTTATTACCCCATATGCAAACTGTCAGGCTGTGTGTCTGGCACACGTCAATGGATGACCATTCCCAATGAACATCAGTGGATCAAAACTGTCACATTCAATCCCTGTTAACCTTCAGGTCATCTCTTTCCTTGCTGATTGCTCGAAACAATTGCACTCAACTTGGGTGTCATACTTGACTTGGAGATGAGATTTGAATCTCAGTGATTCTCAACAAAGACTACCAAAATAGATGTTTAGATAATTTCTAAAAACCTATTCTTCTACAAAGTTAAGGGAATCAAGGGACATAGGGTTTGTGCAGGTAAGTGGCACTGAGGTGTAGGATCAGCCAAGATCTTAGTGAATGGTGGAGCAAGGAGGAGCTATGAATGGCCTACTCCTGCTTCTATATTTTTTTTCCTCATGCCTATTTCCACCTCTGAAACATCACCCAACTAGTTTCAACTTCTCTTTTGCTAAAATCTTTAAAGCCTCCAGTTCAATTGTTCCATTAGCTCCCCGGAAAGCCTTCCTTGTTCTGCTCCCCATAAATGCAAGCTCATTCAGAATCTTGCAGCCCATTCCTAATTCTTGTTAAACCACCTGCCGTGACTTCCAGTTAAAAAACACTGATCTTAAAATTGTCACCCTTCCAAATGTCAGCATGGTCTCAGCCTACCTTATCTCAACTCTGAGACAAAAACACAAGGGTCCCAACCTCAAAATGTTAACTGTTTCTCCTTCCACTGATGCTGCCTGACCTGCTGAATGGTTCTGGCATTTTCTTGTTTTGTTTTAGATTTCCAACATCTGCAGGTTTTTCTTAATTTCATATCCCTGACTTCCTTAAAACTTTCAAAAATATCCAAGATCCCCATTCTCCGATTCTAACCTGAAATTAATCCCACTACTAAATAGTAGCCATGCCTTCAACAGTCAAGAGACCACCCTCTGATATTCCTTACCTAAACCTTTCCCCTGATCATAACACCTTTAAATAGTCCTCTCTCCAGTACATTAGTCATCTGCTCTAATATCACCCATGTGGCTCAGTGTCATGTTTATTTCTGATAACTCTCATGTGCAGTGTGTTGAGACATTTGTCTTATGTTAATGTCACTATATTAATGGACGTTGCTGTTGTCAAAGCAGGTTCCACACTTCAGCCAGATATTCCAACCATATTCTTTGAATTGTTGCTTCTGAATTACTTGGATCTATTGGGGATCCTATTTAAGGTTCCTGGCTTTGACATGTACATAAAATAAGCATTTTCACGGCAGTCGAAAACAAAATATCTTGGTGCTCTCTTTTGATTTTAGTGGAGCCAGCTTCCAGAAATTATATGATGTCTTTCCCCCACCCCCAGCAGTCCCTCCCCCGCCCCAAAAGATTTAATAAGACTGGTAGACTCGTCACACCACAGGGGGTTAGATATATGGATCAGGCACCAGCAATTAAACAGGAAAGCTTGTATTAAAACTGCAGCTGTAAAATGCTGACAGATGATAGCCTCTAATACTTCTTCCCTTTCTATGCTAGTCTCAATAAACAACATTGAAGCAATTTGGAAATCTAATTATTTCAAAAAATAAAGACAAAATGGCTGGAAATGCCCAATAGGTCTGGTAGCACCTATGGACAGGAAAACAGAATTAATGTTTCAGGTCCATGATATTTCAGTTCTGCAGTTCCAGAATTAATCAACAAACAGTAATGGTAAGATTCTGCTTTCCTCAAATTGCACACAGCTATTTAACTATCTTTGGAACATGAAATAAGGAAAGAACGAGAGATTAATTAATTTAATAGCTGCTTCAAACTGCAGGCACATACAAAATAAGGTGTGTATAACTGCCTTCTGGTCTAAACTCCAATTCCATGTGAAAGGAACAAATTTAGCCACCTGCAATTGATCAGGAAATCAAGAGGGAGTGAAACTGCTCTTGGACAATAGTACTGCCTCTTTTTACACACTGTCCAACTGAACACAAATGGAAATAAAAATTAGGTAATCTGAAAAGTGAAGTAAAAACAAAATTGCTGGAAACACACAGCAACTCAGGCAGCGTCTGTGGAAGAAGTCTCAGTTAACATTTCACGTCCATGATCCTTCGTCAGAATGAGTTCCAGACCGAAAATGTTAACTGTGACCCTTTTCACAGATGCTGCCTAACTTGCTGAGTGTTTCCAGCATTTTCTGTTTTTAATTCAGATTCCCAGCATTTTCAGTTTTTTGATTTTGGTTGAACTGGGAAAGGAAATTTCTGGATACTGTTGGCATGTTCTACATCAGAGGAAGTCAAAAATGCAGTTGCATTTGGCAGTTTCCTGAAAGGAGTCTCTGCAATAAACAATACTAAAGAGAAAAAGGTGTATTGCTAACTTCTGTCTGGATGGCACACAAAACAAAAGCTTTTCACTATATCTGGGTACATGTGACAAAAATAAACTAATACCAATATGCATCACATTCATGGCCAGTGTACATGTATAAGGAGGCTCGCTTGTAGATCTGGAAATTCTTAACATTAAACAAAAATTTGTTTAAACACCACATGCATTTATTCACAAAATATTCTTAACATTAATGGAAAGCTGTGGTTGCTTCAAAATCCCCAATTTGGATACTTAAGGGACAGTCACAACTGGCTGCAAGGTTCAACCCTTCCACATTGTCAATACCCATATTATTTCGAAGACAGATGCTGGAAATTCAAAACAAATGTGGGAAGTACTCAGCTGGTCAAGTAGCTTTCGTGGGGAGAGAAACAGAGTCAATATTTGAGGGGCCTTCATCAGAACTCGAAAAGTACCAAAGGGTGAATGTCTTGTGATATGGTGTTGACTCAAATTGTCATGGCAACAAATACTTTAGAAAATGGTAATTAGATGCAGAAGAGAAGAAACATTGAAACAGAAGCAATGCCACATCTGTGGAGAGGTAAAGGAAAACATATGGAGTATTACCCAAAATTGTTCATTTCAAATGATGGAGTTCAGAGGTGTGCAACGTAACCCGACAGAAAATCAGGGGCTGTTCCTTGAGCTTACATTGGACATCACTGGAGAAATGTCAAAGGTCAAAGACAAAGGCCAGAGTGGCAAAGGGACAGAGGATTAAAAAGCGCCAGGTAACTGGAAGCTCCAATTCACCCTTGTAGAGTGAATGGAGATGTTCCAAGAGGAATCACCCAATCTGTATTTGGCTTCTGCAATGTGGAGGAGATCACATTGTGAACACTGAATGTAATGGGGGGGTGGGGGGGGGGGGGGGGTTGGTGAGGAATAAGGAAGTTGCTCCTTTACCTGGAAGGACTGTTTTGGTCCCTGGATCATAGAAAGAGACAATGTAAAAGGGTAAGTGTAGCTCCCACTGTTGCACAGGAAAGTGTCAAGAGAAGGGAGCAATTAGTAGTTATAGAGGAGTGGACCAGAGACTCATGGACGGAACAGTACATTTGTCTGTCACTTGATTTCTCTGCCCTACTTCCACTGCCTGTGGCCTCCTACATTCCAAGAGGGTACATTGCAATCATCAGACCTCAATATTGAATTTAACAAACTCAAGTAGTCATCCTTTTATTTCCTTTCCACTCTCCACAGTGTGGTTGTGTTTCAATTTTTCCTTTCCACACCTCCCCACCACCCCCCATTCTTAAAGTAATCACTTCTTTAACAGCTGTGACCTACAACCTCTAACAGACATTCTCAACCCCACGCCTACTCTGCAACTTAAAGCACTTGGTTTCTGGTATTGGTATGTTATTGTCACTTGTATCGAGGTACAGTGAAAAACTTGTCTTGCATATCGTTTGTACAGATCAATTCATTACGCAGTGCATTGAGGTAGTACAGGGTAAAAACAATAACAGAATACAGGGAAAAGTGTCACAGCTACAGAGGAAGTGCGTACAGGTAGACAATAAGGTGCAAGGTCATAACAAGGTAGATTGTAAGGTCAAGAGTCCATCTCATCATACAAGGGAACCATTCAATAGTCTTATCACAGTGGGATAGAAGCTGTCCTTGAGCCTGGTGGTATGTGCCCTCAGGCTTCTGTATCTTCTGCCTGATGGGAGAGGGGAGAAGAGACAATGACCCGGGTGGGTGGGGTCTTTGATTATGCTGGCTGCTTCACCAAGGCAGCGAGAAGTATAGACGGAGTCCAGGGAGGGGAGGCTGGTTTCTGTGATGTGCTGGGCTGTGTCCACAACTCTCTGCAGTTTCTTGCGGTCCCGGGCAGAGCAGTTTCCATACCAAGCCATGATGCATCCAGAGAGGATGCTTTCTATGGTGCATCGATAAAAGTTGCTGAGTGTCAAAGGGGACATGCCAAATTTCTTTAGACTCCTAAGGAAGTAGAGGCACTGGTGAGCTTTCTTGGCTTTGGTATCTATATGGTTGGACCATTCTGTTTGCCAGATGAAAGACCCTTGACCTAAAACATCAATTGTTTCTCTCCCCACAGATGCTGCTTGACCTGTGAAGTATTTCCAGCATTTTCTATTTGTTGTTTCAATATCTGCAGTTTGTTTCATCTCTTCAATTCCTGGCCAGATCTGATGCAACTCAACTTTCTTTTCTCCACAGACGCTGCCTGGCTCATTGGGCTTTATCTAATTTTTTCAGTATCTTCTGTATTCTAAATCTCACAGTTCCAGCAGGTTTTCTTTTCCTCTCCTCTGCCCTCCCTCTATCTATACCTCCTTCAAACAGATTAGCTGCCATTCAGTGCCTTCCTCTCATCAAAACCAATCTGTGTCATCCATCTATTCGTTATCACCAACCTATCAGAGACCTTCCCCATGTTTTCTCCATCCTCACCCTTTTCTGCAAGTTAAAACATTCCTGTTTTCTAAATTTTCCCAGTTCTATAGAGGTCATAAGCATTGAAACATCAACTCTGACTCTCTTCCCAGATGCTGCCTGACCTGCTGAGTATTTTGAGCGTTTTCTATTTTTAGATTTAAAACTGAAGTAGTTTCTCCCTGGTGGAGTATTTATGAACAACATGAAAAATAAAAACTCCTTTTTTGTTGCCTGCACCAATTCCTCAGTTCATTCCCCTTTGTCTCATTCATTAAAGGCACCAGCAAGCACAAAATAACTGCCTACTTCAGGCATGAAAAATCTGCCCACCCCAGAAGATCAGAGGCTTAATTGGAATTGTTTGATTACTGCCACATGTACCGAGGTACTGTGAAAAAACTTACTGTTCATACAGATCAATTCATTACACAGTGCATTGAGGTAGTACAAGGGAAGAGCAATAACAGAAGGCAGAATAAAGTGTTACAGTTACAGAGAAAGTGCAGTGCAAGTAGAAAATAAGGTGCAAGGTCAAAATGAGGTAGATTGTGAGGTCAAGAGTCAATCTTATTGTACTGGGGAACCATTCAATAGTCTTATCGCAGTGGGATAGAAGCTGTCCATGAGCCTGGTGGTACGAGCTTTCAGGCTTTTGTATCTTCTGCCTGATGGGAGAGGGGAGAAGAGAGAATGTCTGGGGTGGGTAGGGTCTTTGGTTATGTTGGCTGCTTTACCGAGAAGTGTAGTCCATGGAGGGGAGCAATACACAAAAAGTGCTGAAGGAACTCAGCAGGTCCGGCAGCATCTATGGAAGGATATAAACAGTCGACATTTTGAACTGAGACCCTTCATCAGGACAGGACTTCATCACCTCTCAGTTTATTACATCTTCCCCCCCGCCCTCCCACCCACCTACCTTCCCCCTCACCTGGATTCACCTATCACCTGCCAGCTTGTGCTCTTCCCCCACCTTCTTATTCTGGCTTCTGCCTTCTTCCTTTCCAGTCCTGATGAATGGTCAACTGTTTATTTCCCTCCACAGATACTGCCTGAACTGCTGAATTCCTCCAGCACTTTTTTGTGTTTTGCTCCAGATTCCAGCATCTGCAGAATTTCTTGCGTCTCTATGGAGGGGAGGCTGGTTTCCGTCAAAGTGGCAATATTTGATGATTGTACAATCACTATTCTATCCTCCACCTTCCATAAACTTCAGCTCATTGAACTCGGGTAAGAGTTATGTCATGAATAATTCAGCGGTGCAGAATAACAACCGTCTCGCCCATTTGCAACTCCGCACCCACAGTAGTGACTCTTAACCACTTTAAAATGGCCCAGCTGTTTGTATCAAAACCAGTACCTTGAGGCACATTCACGTCAGAATTCATCCCCAGTTGGTAACATGGCCCATCGTAATGTAGTGGTTTGTACCGTGCCTCAACATCAGTTCCACTCAGCCAATGAAAGGCAATTTGAGACAAGGATGCAAGGCTCCATGCTACTCTGCAACCAGGGACAAACTTCTAGGCAAATTAGAAGCAAGCCTGGAATTCCCAACACATTACTTTGGAATTGCCTTCAGCAGTAGGACTGCAGCAGTTCAACAAGGTCACTCACCACCACGTTCTCAAGGGCAATTAGGGATGGGACATACACAATGACCTTGCAGGCACTGCCCATATTCCACAAGTAAATAAAACAATTGCCCACATCCTGTCTGGGCACAGCCAGTTTCCCATCCACCCTACTGGCAATAATTTAAAGATTCTCAGCTCATTATTGCATCACATCTTAAAATATTAAAATCCTCCCACATTTTCACACCTTCAATTCTCTCTAAGCCACCTCTATTGATATTACGAAAGAGAGGGCGTTGGCGGTTTTCAGATGCATAAAAATGGATAAATCAACAGTGCACAACCAAGTGTATCCTAGGATGTTGCAGGAAGTGAGGTAAGGACTCCAGAGGCCCTGGCAGAGATCTTTATATCTTCCTTAGCCACAGGTGAAGTGCCAGAAGAGTGGAAGGTAGCTAATGTTGTGCTCTTATTTAATAAGGGCCACAAGAACAAACCAGGGAACTACAGGCTGAGGGATGACCAGACAGAAATATATAAAATGATGAGAGGTATAGATAGGGAAGATGGTCAGTCCTTTTTCCAGGGTGGAAATGTCAACCGCTAGAGGGCATAGGATTAAGGTGAGAGGGGGAAAATTTAAAGGAGATTTACACGATAATTTTTTTTTTACACACAGAGAGTGGGAGGTGCCTGGAACACACTGCCAGAGGAAGTGGTACAAGCAAATACAATAGAATGTTTGAGAGGCATTTAGAGAGGTGCATGAACAGGCAGGGAATGGAGGGATATACACCACATGTAAGCAGATGGGATTAGATTCAACTGGCATCAGGGTCGGCACAGACGTTAACTCAAACAAGTGCAAAGTGATGCAATTTGGGAAGTTAAACCAGAGCAGGACATGCGCAGTAAAATGACAGGAGTGTTGTAGAACAGAGAAACCTAGGGGTACAAGTACATAGTTCCGCAACACAGGCAGACAAAGTGGTGAAGGTGGAACATGGCATGCACTGTTCAGACAGGGCACCAAGTACAAGAGTTGGGACATCATGCTAGAGTTGTGTAGGATGTTGGCGAGACCCTACCTGAATACTGTATGCAGTTCTGGATGCCATGCTATAGGAAAGAGGTGATTAAGCTGAAGAGCATGCAGAAAAGACTCAAAAGTATTCCACTGGGACAGGAGGGCTTGAGTTACGAGGAGAGACTGAATAGGCTGGGATTCTTTGCCCTGGAGTGAGGGAGGCTGAGAGGTGACCTTATAGAGGCTTATAAAATCAAGAAGGGCATAGAAAAGGTGAATGATCAGTCTTTTTCCCCAGGAACTAGAGAAGATAAATTTAAGGTGGGGAGGGGAGGGGAGATTTAAAGGGGATCTGAGGGACTTGTTTTTCCACACAGAAGCTATGGTTCAAGCGGATACAATTACAATATTTAAAAGGATCCTGGACAGAAAAGGTTTAGAGGTTTATGGGCCAAATGCAGGCAAATGGGAATAGCTCAGGAAGGCACCTTGATCAACATGGATGAGTTGGGCCAAAAAGCCCATTTCCATACTGCATAACTCTACGACTCTTTTGTTGATCACTTCCCCAATCTGTAGGTCCTTTGGTTTCTCACCTCTTGAGCTGCAGTCTTTCCATTACCCCACCACTGGCAATCACACTTGCAACAACACACGGGACATTTCTCAATAAACACTTTGAACCCCTCGACCCTTCTTGAAACACATCTCTTTCTAATTGTCCCTCCTGACATAACTGTTGGTTCACATCCTTTATGTTTCCTGCTGCTTTTTCAAGATTAGATATTTTTTAAACACCAAAACACTCTTCAATGTTCAGCTTCCATTTTTAAATTTTTTTCCCTTAAATTCATCTATGCAAAGATTAAACACCCAAACCTATTAAACGGTATGGTGTGCAACTACAAAAAAAAGGTATCAGCTTCATTTCTGTGGATGTGTTCCAATATGTAAATATGCATTTTAAAATTCCAAGATAAGATTTATAACCAAAAATCATTGCACCTCATCTTGGAGTGAATTTCTCAACTTATTATGCAGTGCTAAAATAAAAAAAATCATTAAAGCAATCATGAGAAGCCTGCAATTAAATTATAGCCCTGAAGTCACTCTGGAGTTGGTTTATTTTTGCACATTACATGTACAATTTTTTGTGGCTCTCTGTTCCTTTTCTCACCTACATGCACCTGTAGCTACTGTCTCTTGAGATACTGCACTAGAAATTAGTAGCAAATCTAACTAAGTACCCAATGGTCTAGAAATTTATCTGCTCAGGAAAACATGCACTAAAGTGGCTTCACTGGGGACCTTTGCAAGTTTGTACTGATGGTGTTAAGATTTTCATGCAGGGACCTCATACAAAATCTTGTGCTCTAGAAAAAGCCAGTTGTGATATTTTTGCCATTGTCATTTCAGGAGTCCCTTGCACTTGCTGAAACCTACCAGTATGAGTGGGATTATGCCTACACCTTTAAGAAGGGGTGACACTGAGCCCACCCACAGCTGGAAGTTATTATGCACCATGGAAAGCATTAACAGCAGGATCAGCCACACAATTCACCAATGTCAAGCTTGAAATCTGGAGGAAAAAGGGGAAACCTGCAGAGAGGTGCTGCCTGCACACCACAGCAGGAATTAAAGAGCAGTGGGAGTTGGTGTCCAGAAAGACCATTGCCTGCAGTAATGCACAGGGGACATGGTCCCAGTGTTGCAAGAAATCCAGTGACTGGCCACAAGTTGTCACGATCAGTAGAAACAGCATCCAATCTCATCCATCAACTACTGCACGAGTACACTTGTATTTCCCCCCCACTGTTCCAGCACTTGTACAAACCTCACATGACACTTTCAGCTATTGAACCATAACAGGAGGCAGGTATTAATGAAGTGAACAAGGGCAATGTAAAGTATTGTACAATTTTGGTTTTTAACGGATGAATAAAAGTATTTTCCATTGATTTGTTTCCTTCCAGCTTTCAAAAGTAATGCAGAAAGGGAAACAAAGAAGGCCAGTGACAAAAGGAGGGCGATGTTGAAATGGTGTCAGTATAAGGATTTAGCTTTCTCTTTAGTCATAGTCTCTTGTGCATGGTGGTAATTGCTGGGAGGTCAGCATTTAATGCTAAATCTCATTGGGCGTAGAGGGAGGTAAAGTGTTACCCTCCAGACCTGATGCAGTGCTTGTTTTGAGAGCTGCTCAAACATAGGGAATGAGCAAAATCATGGGAAATGGAAGATATTCCAAAATGAGGACATTGCAAAACCAGGAGTCTACCATGCAGAGGCAAGATTGCTGAGGTGACAACTGACTTACAAGGTGGATGGGATCACGGCTTCTCCTTATGAACGAAATTTGCTGCCCTTCAGCTGGAAAACAGCACAGACTACAGACATTATACCAATTTGGAATGCAGTGCAAGTCAGGTTTGCTCATGAGGGTAGCACGCTGCCTTGAACTGAATGAGAGAGGTCTTTTCAGTGTTCTTGGACCTGCATTCCTTCATACAAGTAGACTAACTTTGCAGATGGTGGAACAAATTCGCAAATATCTGAGCCCTCAGTGTGGTAATGACAACGTCTGACACGTCTTACAGCCTTAGTAAATTATTGCCCATTTCAAGAGACCTTCCGATCAGTGGTGGCCCCCAACATACAGCTGTTGGGGGAGTGGGGAAAAAATAAAGACAGCTCAATGTCAGGGAGAAAACGGTGAGACTTCTTAAGAAGCAAGCAGTCTTTGCCAACAGTTGGACCTGGAATGATAAGAGGCAACTCATCACTGTGCCACTTTAATGCCTGGCAATGTTTTATTGCTATTGTGCATGCTCTGAAATAGGCTGCTCAGATGAACCTTGGGTTACAAGGTTTGCCCTGAGGCCTTCGATCAACAAGTGCCTCCTTCCTTCTCACGAGGCATACGTTGATGGAAGGCTTCAGGGAATGCCTTGTAACCCAAGGTTCCCTTGGGCAGTCCAATCTGGAAAACTCCTTTCCTCCCCCTCCTCAAACTCCACCTGCCGCTGTGCTGTTGAACCAGATTCTGTAGTTTACAGATATTTCCCTGTAGTGCCCTTCAGGACACTCTGACAGCACATTCAAATCCTGGAGCACTCTGCACTCAGCTCAGTGTCACCTCATGGTTATGGTTATATCTATGAGTTCCAGCACAATGGGGAGCCCATATGGACTGAAGGAAGGAGATAAGGAAAGGAGGGCTCATTGCTTTTGGGGAAAAGAAGAATAATCAGTTTGTCTGATGCAACATCAGAAATATGGCTGGCAACCTCAACCCCAACCATAAACTTGCAGTTCAAGGGAGTAGTAACTGGATTTTCCAACACATTTGTTGGCAGGGAATCTGCAAAGGCCAATTCAATCCTATTGCTAAACGAGTTCTGGACTACAACACAACCCAGATCTGACATCAAGGACATCACAAACTTTGTTTTAAATCAGCCCTATTTTAGCTTAATTCTGATCGAACTGTGCATTTTATGCTTTTCACCACAGATGCTGCCTGGCCTGCTGAGTTCCTCCAGCATCATTGCATTTTTCATCTAGATTCCAGCATCTGCAGTCCTTTGTTTCTACGTCCATTTTATAATATGCATTGTGGACTGCATGAATTCTTTGTGTTCTGCAGTAGATAATCCTTGTTAGGAATTTTTCATGCTAGTGAATATAATATTGCATGGAGAGAAGTTACTAAAATGGTCACCCTTATGATAATTTGATTTAGTATTGAATTTTCTTTGAGAGAGAGTTGCATTGGCTCAAAGAGATTAGATCAAGATTGAACTGCATCCTGATCTCAAATCCAGAAAAGATTAAAAGGTCACCAGTAAAAACACGTTTCATTATGCTGAAATCATTTTCCAAACTGAAATGAAAATGAAGTTTGGCTATCTCTGTAATCTGTAAGGCTTTACTGTGCAAGACTGCATCCTGCTACTTGGATCAGTTTGAATATTTTTTCAAAGAAAAACGATAACACACCTCCAAGGAAAAATGAAGGGCAATTAAATATATCAAGCTTTCTCTCCATCATTCTTGTCAAGTTCAATTTAATTTAGCCATCTGTGGTTGGAATAAGTAAAGGAGGTTCCAATGAACTATCAGCATTCTTTGTGTTTGAACACTGCTTGCATAATGTAGATGAATATCTAACTTTGATCATCGATTTAAGATTAAAGGATACTATAGTGGAGTCAAAGGGAAACTATTTTGTCTGGCAGAGATTCCAGAACAGAGAGGTGGCGGGAGGGGGTTGGTGATCTTAAAAATAGAAAAATATTACAACAGTATGAATTGTCAGAAGGCTGCTAGCACTGTCCATGGTCAGGAGATTAGTTTCCTCCACCTGTAGCCCAGTCCCTGCTCATGGAGAGGCCAAAACAGTGAGGATGTTGGAAGTCACAATTATGGGAATATGTTGAGAAGTGAATGCAAGGCATGGGTCCAACACAACCCCACCCATTCATTCTTTAATGTTGTCAGATACGCCAGCTGAGAAGTCGCCATGAGTTAAGCCGTCATGAGTGAAAGTTCAGAAGAACTAAATATTTTTTATTTCATTTAAAAACAAAACTGTTCACCTTGGCCCAATGTTCCGGTCATTCAAATCCATTTTAACCATAGACGTAATCCTAAATTCTTGTTTTGAATCCTACCGTAGAGGAATGCATCTGTGTATCCATTTATCTAATGGCTATTTGAAAGATTAAAATGGAGCAGAGTGTTTATAAGTTAAAAATACCATAAACCAGCATTCTGGTAAACTCACTTTTGTCGTCATTTTCGCAAGTAGTTCCTGCAGATCCATAATGCCTTGCACCAGGTTAAGGAAGTCACTGCACGTTGGACATGCTCCAAAATGGCAAAAGTAAAGAAAGGATAAGAAATAAGAATTAAGGCACAGACCGTATAGAGTACAATACTGATGACACTACTGACGATCATTATTTAAAAGCATGCATTCACTTTACTTAGTTTCCATAGCAATGGCAAGAAATCACATTCTGCTATGCAATGCCTCCAAAACAATAAATAAGTAACATTGGCATGCACAATATAATATTGCACTCTTTCAATTTAGATGGGCATGATTTCCATTGCAATGACAAAACAAGCCTCCAGTTGTCACCATGGAATTTGTAGCAAACCTGTTTGAAAGCACACATTCCGTGAATTTGTATTCCTGCATCATCTCCGTTCACTCCCCTGGTGCAAGTTGTCAACAGAATTTTATTTAAATGTTGTTGCTGATTTATTCTCAAGCTGTATTGTGTTCTCATGCCACTGAAAGGATACATTTCTGAAGGGTTTAGAGGTTTTACACACAATAGTTTCCATAAAAATTTAGGTTTTCAAAATGGTTAAATTTGTAGAGCCTTGGTTATCAGATTTAAGGACATAAAGACAGAAGAACTAGGAGGAGGAAGCAGCAATATGGCCCTTCAAGCCTGCTGCACCATTAAGATCACAGATGACCTGATCTTGGTTGGCCTTGGCTGCATTCTGCACTAGAACTCCCAACTCCCCTATAAACAACTACATGCCTTGAATACATGCAGTCTCAGCGACTTCCACCGCAGTCAATTCCAAAAACTCACAAACTGCAGAGAATTTTCTCCATGCCTCAGTCTTAAGTGGTGACCCCTCAATCTGAAAATATGCCCCACGTTCTAAATACCCCCTCCCCAAAGAGAAGAACATGCTTCTCAGCATCCAAACTTTCAAGCCACCTCAGACCCTGATGTTTCAGTTTGATGATTACCTATCGTCCCTCTAAATTCCAATGAGTCCGAGTGAACCTAAATCAACTTTTCCTCATTGGACAATCACATCATTTCGGGAGTCAACCTAATGAATTTTATCTGAACCACATCCAATGCAAGCTTTTCTCCCCTGAAACAAGACAACCAAAGTCTTGTGTAGTCATCTTTTACATGCCACCTAAGCAAATGCCTTCTGGAAAACTAAATGTACGCGTCTACCAATTCTCCTTCATTCAGTCAGCTTATTATATCGTCAATGAACTTTCAAATTTGTCAGACATTATTTCCCTTTCATAACACCATGTTAGCTTTGCTTGACTGTAGTTATGATTTTTTTTAAACAAAGTTCTCTACCACTTATTTCATAATAGATTCCTGCGTCTTGGATGATTAGACCAAATGGACCATTGATTCCCGCTTTCTGTCTCCCTCTTTTCTGAATAGGAAAGTTAATTTTGCAATTTTCCCATCTGCCCAGACCTTTCCAGAGTCCAAGCAACATTGGAAGATCATGAATACAAGGGGATTTTATAGCCTATAATTCTGTTATTTTGTCAAGCACCTCTTTTCAAGTGAGTGATGGTTTAAGATACTTTCTCTCTCACCCACCTCCATGCCCCAACACCCGTCACCAGCTTTTCTACAATTGTTAGGATGTTTTTTGTTTCTTCTACCATGAAGATAGATATAACAAATTTATACAAAGTTCCTTCCTTTTCCTTATTTCCCCTTAAATAATTCCCCAGTCTCATCCTTTAAGGGATTAACATTTAATTGAAGTATGACATATATTTGTAGAAGTGCTTACCATCTGTGTTTGCATTCTTGTTAGCTTCTCATCATAACCCATTTTCCTTCGCTGTCAGCCATTATATATGGTCAAAGATTTATGACTTCTTTTCATTACATGATCAACACCCTCTATGACTATGAGTGACTATTGCTGCAAATACTTTAATAGCATCGATAATTTTAATTTCTCATTAATGTGCAGTCCTCGTGGGTAGCATGCAGTAATTGGAGAAAAGTCAGCTTTTATGAACATTTAAACAAGTAACACAATATCGATCTTGAAACAAGGAAGGACAGAATGTGGTGTAGAGGGATCTAGGTGTCCTAATGCAGGATTCTCACAAGGCTGGTATGCAGGTACAGCCAGTAATTAGGAAAGCTAAACAGAATGTTCTTTTTGTGAGCGGTAAATGAAAATAAAAATAGTGAGGTTATACTTAAGTTAGTGAGGGCATTGATGGACCAATCTGGGATATTGGTCTCATTTAAGGAAGAATGTAAATGCTTTCAAAGCAGTTTAAAAAAAAGTTTCCAGGATTAACACCTGGAATATAATATACATCTTGAAAGGAACATAGAACAGCATAGGCCCCTTGGCCCACAATGTTTTTCTGACACACCTAATCCCTCCTACCTACAGAATACCCATATCCCTCCATTTTCCTCTCATTCATGTGCCCATCCAAGCCCCTCTTAAAAGCCTCCAATGAATTTGCCTCCACCACTCTATCAGGCAACGCATTCCAGGCATCCATCACTCTGAGTAAAAAACGTACCCCTCATGTCTGTTCTGAACTTAGCCCCTCTCACCTTAAATGCATACCCTCTGGTATTAGATCGCTCAATAATGGGAAAAAGATATTGCTTGTCCACCCGATCTATGCCCCTCATAATTTTATACACTTCCAACAGATCACCCCTCAGCCTCCGCCGCTCCAGAGAAAAGTGCCCAATCTTGTCCAGCCTCTCCTGATAGCCCATGCCCTCTAATCCAGGCAGCATCCTAATAAACCTCCTCTGCACCCTCTCTAAAGCCTCAACATCCTTCCTATAGTGAGGTGACCAGAACTGCACACAATACTCTAAGTATGGCCTAACCAAAGTTCTATAGAGATGCATCATAACTTCTTAAATCCTGTACTCAATACCTCGATTAATGAAAGCAAGCATTCCATAAGCCTTCTTAATCATCCTATCTACCTGTGTAGCCACTTTCAATGAGCCATGGATTTGTACCCCAAAGTCTCTCTGCTCTTCAACACTGTTAAGGGTCTTGCCCTTTGGAGGGTACTGCATCTTGACATTAGTCCTACCAAGGTGCAACACCTCACATTTATTGAGGTTAAACTCCATCTGCCATTTCTCTGCCCACATCTGCAACTGATCTATACCATGCTGTATCCGTCTCCAGTCTTCTACACTATTCACAGTTCCACCAATCTCGGTATCATCCGCAACTTACTAACCCACCCATCAACATACTCATCCAGGTCATTTATGTACATCACAAACAGCAGAGGTCCCAGCACAGATCCCTGCGGAACACCACTACTCACAGGTCTCCAGCCTGAATAAGTCCCTTCAACCACCATCCTCTGTCTTCTGTGGGCAAGCTAGCTCTGAATCCACACAGTCAATACTCCACTGACCCCATGCATCCGAACTTTCTTGATCAACCTATTATGTGGGACCTTGTCAAATGCCTTACTGAAGTCCATATAGATTACATCCACAGCTCTACCTCCACCAATCTCTCTTGTCACCTTGTCAAAAAACTCAGCCAGGTTAGTAAGGCATGACTTGCCCCACACAAAGCCATGCTGGCTTTCCCTAATCAAGCCATTGGAATGCCATGGAAATGCCCTGTTGCCACCCAGAAGACCCCTGCAGCACCACAGCAGCTGGAAAATCCTGACGGTCTACCAAACACTCATTTGCATGTACAGAGTGTCCATAAGTCGGGTGTCAGTAACCTGGGGAGGACATGTATTACACATGTTGCAAACACCAGCTGCTGGATTAATACAAATTTTAAAAAAATTACACAAGTCAGTTCATTGATGACGAATGAGTTTTGAACAAATCACACATCTTCAATGCACTTGTTTTGAATTTGTTATTGTTGCAAAACTAAATCAGAACAAAGTAATTGAAGAAAGATGTCAAACCACACATGTTGCCATTTCAAAACAAACACCATTTTAAGCTGGCTATATCTCAAGGCAGAGAAGGCAACTCAATGGTGAGAGAGGGACATTGTGGAGAAAGAACTCTCCTTCCTTTATATTTTTGGGATTATTAATATTTAAAATTGTGAATCATGAAATCTTAATTTTGATACCCTGTTTAAAAATTCATGTTTGCATTTGTACTCCTGACATAAAACAAAATGTGCAGCAGAGGACGTAATTTTGCAGCTCACAATGTTTTTGCATCTATATTAACAAGGTGTTTCTGCACTGAAATATGTCACCTCATTCTATCTCCTGCAAACAGTTTTCAGGTTTGGGGAAAAACCCATTGTGAATGGGAAATGAGGTGTCGAGAACTAGCTCATTAACAAGAAAAGACGCTCAAGATTTTGCAGCTACAGACCTGTTAAGCATATTAGAAGAGCCACAAAAGTGTCAATGCAAGAATCGCTCATTATTTAAGAAATAGCTATTGCTGGAAATGAACAAATCAGCCTCCAAATAATGCAACCTCGCATAATATTGTGAAGCTTCTTCCATTCACCATCACTGTATCAAATTCCCTCCAACCATCAAACAGACCAAACTAAACACTGCAAATTTGTTTTTCATATGTCATCAGTCTAACACTGAGAATCACAGAGACGGTATGGAGGCAAGTTTTTACAAAATAATTAACAGTTAGGGAGCAAGAAACAAAAACACTTGAAGTAATTAAGTTAACCATTCGAAGTTTAAATGTCATGGCCATCTCTAGCACCAGGACTCTATGTAACATTGCAATAGGCTGACAAATCCCTTACTCCTCTATTACATTGGTTGGCTAATATTGGCTCAATGAGTAACCAAACAGGAATAAAAGGCTTCATGAATATCACAATACTCAACGATGGCAGAGTCAGCATTTAAGCGGAAAAGACAAGGCCAAAGTGTCTGTAAACAAAATTACTAAAGAAATGTCTTCCTTTCAATGTCATGACTTCTGCCACCTGGATAATTTTAAGTCACACATGATGCTGACTTGCACATAATTAAAAATTGCTGGGTCAAAATCCTGGAACTTCCCTCTTAACATTACCATGAGTGTCTTGACACTGCACAGTCTACAGTCAACCTTGTCAGAAACACACACCACCTGTGTGTTCCTTCCTCCACAAATCAATGTTTGCAACAAGAAGCAGAACTGTAGGAAATAAAGAATTCCACTGAACAGTGTCAAAACTGACAAATTTGATTGAAATTTATGCAAACAGTCTCAAGGATAATTTTGTTGTTTATTTCTAAGCATTCACTAAAAACAAAAAGGTTCATTTTTATTTGATAAAATGACATCTGCACTGATATCTCACATATGAATAGGAGCTCCAATCTTAAAAGAAAGGCACTAAAATTTGTAGAACATTAACATTTAAATTGAAAATGTTGACCATGTTTGTATTCAAGCGCAAAACAAATCATTTTCATGGCTCAGATGTTTGCATCAATAGCTATGATAAGACTTCCTCCACTAGGTGTTTGAGGTTCATTCAATGCACCACTTCTTAACATTTCAAGTGACGGACAAACTGACAGCATTGGTTAAAAACCATTACGGGAAGGCAAGCTAGACTACAAACACTGTGACTGTAATACAGCACAGGAGAGTTCTAGAGGTAAGCTAACAGGATTGCAATTTTGACAAGCATAGAGGGAAGTTATTAAGTAAGTTATTCTCACCCTGCGGCAGCTTTGCACCAGCTTCAGTTTGGCTGCAATTGAAGCAAAGCCAATGTCCTCAGCTGGTTCTTTGTCCATTCAAGAACTGCAATCTTTGCCTCGCACCGTTGAAATATTGTCAAAAGTGTGCTTGGGTGTTAATCAGTTACTTCTGTCACATGGGGAGTCCCAGCTTCCTGCCTGACTTTGGGCAATTCTACAAGTCATGCATGGGAAAAGGTTGATTCTGTTTATTTGTTTCCTTGATGTCTTGCATGTTCTTTATGTCTTACAAGCCAAGTCAAATCTATTGTCATATGCCAAAGTACAATGAGGTACAGGTACAATAAAAAACTTGCTTGCAGCATCATCATCACAGGCACTTAGATTCAGACAACACACAGAACACAAGTTATATCTAAATGATAAAAGACAATGAGAAAAAATTAAGACTGCAAAACAGGACATTAGAGGGGGAATAAAAAGAAACAAGTCTATAGAAGTGCAAGAGGTGGTCTGTAATGTTCCATTGCTAAGGTAGAATTAAGGTTGTGCAGGGCTGTTCAAGAACCTGACGGTTGCAGGAAAGTAGCTGAAAGTTCCCGAACCTGGTGGTGTTGGACCTCAGGCTTGCTAATTCCAGGGCAATGTTGGTGAAGTGTGCTGGTTTTTCTCATGAATTCTCCCACCATTCTTCTAATAGGGATCTCACACCTACAGAGAAAAAGAATGGGCCCTTGGCATACATTTCCTGAAGGACTTGAAGACCCATAGGTAATCAATACCTGAAGAATTTGAATTCCCTCAGAATGATGCTCCACCATTCTCCAAGTCATTTTCATTCCTTCATTCTTTGCTCTGACAAAGCCCAAGGACAGGATGATCAAAAGGCACAAGTTGTGACCTACTGTAGTACCATCCACTTCAACAGATCTATTGAAACCTGAAGCCCAAGATGAATGGACATTTGCATTCCAGTGAGTTCCACCAAGCTTGGCCATTTATATAACCAAGGTTGGATGACTCCTTGGGGGAAAGTTTGGAAAAAAAAGTCTTTCTCAACCCATTCCCTTCAACTTTAAACAAAGTTTGTGGAAGGGTTAGCTAACTTAGTCACAGGAGACACACTCATTATTTAAATATTGAAATGTCAGCCACCATTTTAAATTTAGTCCAGTCAAATTTATTAGGTACAGGGAAACCTGTCAGCCAAAGGACATATTTGGGATGTGGGAGGAAATCGATGCACCAAGAAGAAATCCATGTGGTCAAACAGACAGCTTGCAAACTCCATAAAGCAGCACCAGATTGAACCCAGGTTGCTGGAGTTGAGGAAACTGCACCCTGTACTGCTTGTACCAAGGTGAAAACGGAGCTAAAATTAGAATTGGTTTCTTGAGCAAAGAGATGGCATGGTTACAATGGGCCAAGTGAACTCTATTTATTTTGATGCAGCTTGTCTGCCAAGTTGATTCCTGATGCAATGAAAAGACCAAGTGCCACTTGAAGGACTGAAAAAACATTTTCAGACTGCTCTGGGATTTAACAGTGATGGTGGGAAAAGTAAAATGGGAAATATTTGTTTGAAATGGTGTTCTAAAAAAAATGCATCTTGATATTGCTGATCAAATAAAAAGCTTTTGGAACACAAGTTCTTCATCTCAGCAGGGCACAGTATCAAAAGGTTGTTTTACAGGAAAGCAGTAATGGAAAGTAGCAGTCTGATTTTCAAAAGGTGCAAGGTCTCTGTATTTGGCAAACAATTTGAAACAGAAGTGTGACTGGCAAAATACAAGGTATTGTCGCATTCATTAGGACAAGACACAGAGAACACAAGGGCAAGAAACGGAGACCCAGAGATGTGAAGCACCTACTACAAATGTTATACCACCTAAGCAGATAAATCTCAGACCTGACCTACAGCACTTTACTCATTGTGGTCAGTTAATATGTTCAAGATTAATAGTTTGTCAACAATAAGTGAAGTGTATCTTCAAACACACTATTGCTTCCACAATCCTATTTAAAAGGCCAGGGAAAATGCATCACTTTTAACATATTAAACATGCAAAGCTCAAGAAATTCAGTACAAATCTTGGACACCTTGCTCAAGCTGTACAAGCTGAATTACCGATTCCCCTCATTCTTCAGAATTTGCCTCAACAAGGAGGAAAAATATCGATGGGAAGAAAGATGACAAAGATTTAATGTGGCTGATTCGCAGCATAACTTTCAAAATACATGATACCTAGCCTTGATAGCAAAACCAAGCTATCTATATAATTGAGAGTGATGGCTTCAATGGCTGTTAGCTTTCAACGTCAGCTGACAGTGCCAGACAGTAATCCAAGAACAATTATGACAAACGTTAAATGTTGGATTCCCCTAAGGCATGGTATTTGGCCTGATATTTTCTTTAATCTTCTTGAATGACCTGGTATGACACATCACATCAGAGATTAATCTCTTTATGGAGAGGATAGCATCAGCATAACTTACTAAACGTCTGCATGCCTGGTATTGTTAGGTTGTATACTTGCTCTGGCATCAGATTTTCAGATGGATAGCAATATCAGTTCTTTCTTTATTTAAAATGGACTGGGAAGGAACGTGTCCTGCCAATAGTCAAGAAGGCTATAGAAATAATTTGCACTTTTTGGAAGCTCTATTTGTAAGGCAACATGACAATTGATTCCAGGCAAACAATGGCTTTCATTGACCAAAGCGATTGCTGGGAATGGAATATGCATTCAGATTCTAAGATTCAAAAATAAATATTCCCAAGCAAAAATCAAGAAGCATGACTAACTGTCTGGGGTCCAAAATAAAACAGGGCATCTGCTCCTGCACCACTTTTGAGCTTCACCTGAGTCAAAGATAATATCTTCTGACATACCATGCGTGGGAAGCTAAAAGCTTTTACAGTCACAAAAATAAACAAAAGGATATGGAAAAAAAATCCAAAACTGAAGTAATGCAGATGCTGGAAATCTGAAACAGAACAAAAATGCTGGTAATCCTTGGCAGGTTAGGCTTCTTGACTCGCTGAGTTATTTTATTAGAGGATACAGATACAACAAGGGGAAATTCAAAAGCACCCAAAAAAGGGAGTGGAGTCACTGGAAGGATAAAGTTGAACTACATGCATGGAATGCAGACAGGACACAAATTTATGCTGCCTACTTACATCAACCAATATATGTAACTGCACTGTGTAATGAATTGACCTGTATGAACGGTATGCAAGACAAGTTTTTCACTGTACCTCGGTACAAGTGACAATAATAAACCAATACCAATACCAGCAGTACTGGTTGACTTACCAGGAGAGGCTAATAATGAATGGTTGGTTACACCTTTTAAATGAAGGGTGCAATACATCTTAAATGTGTAAATCCGTCCAGAGAAACATTGAAGACTGTGAGAGAGTGGTCCAAGGTGTCAGCTGATACCCAGATGATGTTAGAAATGATGTCCTCTATTTACAGGGGACTATGAAGATCCCCCAGATGTATGCATAGAAGGTAAGAGGAGGGAGTAATGTTGGAGGACCAGCCTGTTGAGGATTTTGAGGGGGGAGGTTACAGAATGAAGCTAGTGGATTCTGCACCAAGAAATGCTTTGTATATTGACACCTGCCAGATGGCATCTGTTCACTGGAACAAGGAGTACAGCACAGTTTAACAGAGTGTGGATCCCATCTTTCCGAGCATAGAGGTGGCAGCTAAATTTATTTACACACCTGTGGGTCCAATCATGTTTGTCAATGCCTCAGCTTCCATTAGCCACCATTCCTCCCCCTCCCAATGCCAAAAAACTACATGGAAGCTCAGGATGACAGAAGAATCAGGCTGCTATCATTATAAGATATCTTTATTAGTCACATGCACATCGAAACACATGGTGAAATACACCTTTTGCATAGAGTATTCTGAGGGCAGCCTGCAAGTGTCACCACGTTTCCAGCGCCAACATAGCGTGCCCTCAAACTTCCTAACCCGTACTCCTTTGGAATGTGGGAGGAAACTGGAGCACCTGGAGAAAACCCACACAGGCACGGAGAGAACGTACAGACTCCTTACAGACAGCGGCAGGAATTGAACCTGGGTCGCTGGCGCTGTAATAGCGTGAGGCTAACCGCTACACATATATGTGCAAAGGAGTTCTCAAGATATCATGATCCAGCCACGACTTCCGACAGATTACTAGGACTGCCGAGATCCACTCTGGAGAATGGGCAGTGGCTCCATGGAACTCAAATCTCCCCTCTCTCAGGAAAGAGGCAGAGGCATTCACTTTCCCTTAGCCCACACCTCTGCTTGCGCCCTTGCTGTCAGCCAGCCAGCCTGCCCAGACCACTGCTGCCACGCAGAGAGTGCGGTCTGAAGTCACTCCTACCAGGCCCAGATTTGTTCAAGGTCAACCTCCAAAGTTAGCTGCAGTCTCCTCCACTAACAGCCAGCAGCTTTCCACCAGCCACGGAAGTAACACTGTGCCTGACCGAGTATTTCAGTACAAGAAGGACTACTCTGTGTTTGCGTGCAATATACCGTGAGCTTATTTATTAACAATACGCGATGGTTATTTTGCAATATCTTTTAGTTTTATACGACAGCCACATGGATGATATGATGACTGTTAAGGCAACACATGGAAGCGTTAGTGAATGGGGTACTGGTGTTGTGGTTACTAACATCACACTTGGATGTGTTGTTTTACTGACCTAAGAGATTCTAGGCTGCCTCCTCCCTTCCTCCTCCAACAGCTTACTGCAGGGATGGGGGCCAGGGCAACTGTTCATGATGGCAAAGTTATACCACATGTATCAAACTATACAAATGTTAACACTGGCTCTTTCAAGAGCTGCATGGCTCTCCCCAAGCCTTACAAGCAGTGTAGAAATTCACTTGAGCTGACAAAAGGATTTTCCCCCATCACATGTGAATATATTGCACCTTTGAGTAAACAGCCACGTCATTACCAGACAGCCCTCATCAGTCAGAAGCCACTCGTTGCTTCGAACTCAAATGCAACCATCACGGCAGAATGTCATAGGCAAAACACATGGTGACTGCTGTAAGGATGCCAGACACTATTCTGTGTAATTCAGTGCCTGAGCTCACTCACGGCTAGACAACTAAGGACCGAAATTCCCTCAATTCCAGTGCATGGCAAATCTTACGTGCAACACTCAAAGCAATATGGTTGCACTCAGTGGTATCCTGGATTACAATGATGCCTGCAATCCTAACAAAGTCAACAAGTTGCTCAGCTTCCAAGTCTATATCAAGAGTGATTAAGTGAAGAGGCTCCTTTTGAACAGTGTCTCAGAGACTTTCCTTACGCAACTGGAAACAGCAAGCTGCAAGATGCTGCACCTATCTCCAGTGCCAGTCCAAAAGAACAGATTTATAGAAGTTAACTGCCACCGTCACTTTAAGCACCTCTAGCAATGCAGTCCTTGCCCCACTCTGTGACTAGAACTATGGCTGCTACAGCTGATAGATTTCATAGAGGATGGCTTTGTAGTCAAATATTATTCCTTTTGGAGGTTAGTATAAAATATTATTCCTCTTGGAGGTTAATATAAAATATTATTTCTTTTGAGATTCAGGTGGGACACGTGCTTCCTGAATGTACTAGACTGATATTGCCTTGGGCTAAGAATCCTTCACCTCCCTCACTCTTCCAGCCCCTTACCCTGATCTGCATGTTATTATCCAGTATTGCAAAAGGAGTGTCCACCAATACACACACATTTGAGAGCAACTGGTTTGTGCAGAATCCTGCAAGTCAAAGCAACGTTACTCAGCAATTGTCACAGCACTCTATGAAGACATCTGCACAACTACAGAAAACACCAAACACGTCCATGATTACAACAGTCAGAAGGAACAAAAACTAACTAGTCTTCTTGTCAAATGATGACTGCAAATTGTGCTGACAGTCATGTCCTTCCAGCTGCTAAGTACAAGTTCAGTCAATCAAACTTACATGGTGGGCATTAGCTGGAGTTTCAAGCTCCAAAACATCAAGTCACTGTTACAGGCTGATTGGCAGCATGATCGCCCAGCTCTGCATGTTTCCGACAGACTTTCACTGTATGTGTTTTAAGGCTTCTCCAATATGGCATCTGGCAGGATTCAGCCGTCAAGTTTGTGCACATGCAGTAGACATCATTTGGGATACAAAAGGCACACATAGTACCCAAAGCAGGCACTAATGACCAGAGTTGCACACTGATAGTTCGGAAAAAATGCAAACGTGTTCTACTTGGTTAAAAAGAAGGAATCATCAAACATATTGCAGTCACTACTTGTAAAGACCTATTAAATTGGATAAGGGAGGACTTATCCATCACCTCCTTCAACGCAATTAAATGCATGAAGCTCAAAGTCTGCACCACTAACCCAGGACATATGGTTCCTCAAAGTGCATAAACTGATTATTATCCCTCTATTTTTTTCTTAAGTTTTTTCAGGACAAGAACAAATAATTGACTGGGCAAAAGATGTCAAGGAGATTCTTGAAAGGGAGAACTTAAGCTTACAAAAAAAACTAGACATTTCTTTTTTTGTTTTAATCACAGGAAAACAAGACTTAATGTTTATGCAGTCACTTTGGGATCAGTTGTACTTTCAAATTTACTTGCCATTTCAGACACTTGCATTGAATTCCATCATCTTTCAGTAAAAAGATGCAGAATTTCACCAGTGGTTCAGTGAGATAACCCTTTAATCAGCTGAGCAATAGACCGAGGAAGTCCTTGCGCAATCCCTGCTCTGTGCTGCATTCATTAATCATGACTGCACTGTTGTGGAACCATCATAACTGGCCTTGGTGCCAGAGCTCATGAATGAACCAATGGCTGATTATTGCTTCCAATTGTTGCTCAAGGATGCTTACTTGATAGATGGAGTGCAAATATCAGATTAGCCTCAACCATGATATTGCTGCAGTCAAATGGACTTCCAATATTATTTGTGAATAATGCCATCTTCAGCGAGAAAGATAAAAGGTGCCAAATGCTTCAGCAAAAAGAAAACTGGCCAGAGAACGTTAAAGTTTCTTGAGAAAAATCAAATACCTTTGATCTGACTACTACCAAAAAAAATTCGATAGTCCTTGGAAAACAAAAATCTCCAAATTCATTTAATTGTGCAGATAGATTTCTGAAAGGATTTTTATGAATGTGTTCTGAAACTACATTTTTTTTCCAATGTTCAAATAGAAGACCATCTTCCATGTAACTAAAAAGCTTAGAAATATTGCCAAAGTTCTCACCTGCACATTTAGCACATGAATATCAAATGCCTTTCTCCTTTACTAAACAGAGATAATGGCCTAGAAATTACTCTGCACAACACCTAATTTTTGGGCTATTGAGAGGTTTGTCTAGGAGACTAATACAATTGCTGGCATTATTCACTCACAGTGAAAATTCACCTGTCACTGTACAAAATCTCTCTCAAAAATGGTGCCTCAGGATCCTTGCAGGCAGACTCTGCAGAGATATGCCGCATATGGCACTTTGCTGCTCTGTGCTGCATTGCACAAGTCAACAGTAGCTCCATCGACAACATAGGGAACATTGTTGATAAATGCAATTTCTGCATTCAAAATTGCAAGGGTATTACTTGTACTGCAAGGCTCCCAAGAACACAGTCATTCATATAGAGCACCCATACACTTAACAACTCCTCTGTACCAATTTCGTAAGATGAGTTGCCTTTGCACAAGAAAGCTGCTTGTGTTCAGCATTCTTCAGAAGACTGTGTAGGTTCCTCTTCCTGCTTGGTAGGTCTCTGCCAACCCCTCATACACTGGAGCAGCACATGTTCTTTACCAGCTCTCCCCTGTAGCTGAAAGGGTAGTCTTGATATGGCAGTGTGGCACTTGGAGGATTACTTCCCAAGGCTATAGCTCAAGGAAAGGTGCTGAGCACACAGGAATTCAAGCCCCAACATCCTATTATTCCTAACACTGAGGAAGCCCATTAGTATAGCTTTGCAATTTTTTTTTAAAAAGGAGCTTATTGAAAAAGTTTTCGTGAAATGGCTAATGTAGTTTTAATGCTGGAAAAAAAACTGTCAAATTTCTAGGTCATTATTTTAAATGGGTTAATGATTCTGTTAAAATTGTGAAAAAAGAAATTTGATATAAACACGCAAGGTCCATTGAGTAGCAGTGCTCTCAATAACTTCCAGACTGTGAAGCTCACCACACAGGATGGAGCTTAACAGTTCATTCTAAAATTTTAATAGGAAAATGTTAGGTCTGATGGTCTCAAAATAACATTGGGTATAAATTATTCTGCTGAAGTCTATTTCTGGCAGTATGTGGCTGCCATATCACATCAATCTGAATGATTGGCAAAACTTCAAACAGAAAAGCATCGGGAGTAATTTTAACCTCAAAAAGTGGTGGGTTTGAGTTGGGCAAAGTTAATATTTTAAAAATAAGACTGATGAGAGAAATACGCAGATTTTTCTTCCCAAAAGACATTCTACGGTAAATATCTTCAGGACACACAGAAAACCATATTTGCTCTTTTATAACTCCTCTTCCTCATTCCTACTGCCACATATACCCCAAACACAACTTGTTATACGCCAGGGCTGTTCTTTCTACGTGGTATTAACCAATCCCAGTTGGACAGTTGGCAATAGCACATCTAAGGCTAAAAGAAATTGGGGAAATAATATTACCCAGGTGTGTTACAAAACATTAACCAGCTGGGTGATCCATGCCAATTTGTTACTCAGAGACCGCATACCCTTTAAATAGAAAAGTCAAATGGCAATGCTTTGAAACAGGATACTTGAAGACTCTTGTAATCACCGAGTAGTAATAAGGTCAGCCTTGGCTGAGTGGTATCATCTTCAGTGCAATCCTGACTTTCTGCCACCCTGTCACAAGTGCCATAGTTTGATCATGATATTAAACTTCAACTCCATCAGGTGAACCCAAAAGGATTCAATATATAACTTAAAGATTAGTAAATCCACAGAAAAATGATTATGTGGACTATTTATTTCATTTCTTCTTGAAAGAGCTCACTGTGCAAATTGGCTGTCACATTAACTACATTATGGCAATAATTATACTTTTAAAGCAATCAATGGCTGCAAGGTACTTTGGAATGTCCAGAGGTTGTGAAAGGCAGGATGCACATACTTCACATCTGCCAATGAAATCATGGTGCACTTGATAGACCGTGAACTACAAAGTAATATTATTTATGCATTCAGTTTTTTTTAATATATTTTTCCCCCAGATTACTCAGCAAAGTTAAATCAGCTTACAGATTCTCCAATTATAGATTCAGCTCCTCAAACAAATACATCCATTCTGGAACACAAAAGGAAACTATTAACAATTCTGGATGCTTCACTAAAATTGAACGAGGAAGGAAACAGACATTTTCATGTCTAATAAACATTTACTGAACAGTAAATATTTTTCCCCCCCTCACATGCTCCCTCCCAATTGGACCCCAGCCTTGCCTCCTGTAACAGGCATCAGCAGGTTCTGGGGCCAGATTCTCAGCAGTCTGTTGCCTGATGTAGACAGTTCACAAAATGTCTCCCAAGATGAGGTCAGCTTGATCCAAGTGAGTTCAGCAGGTGGGCAACAGAATCTAGCTCCATTCATCCAACTTTTTCCTCTTTTGTACAGATTTCCAGCAATTGTGGTATTTTGCTTTTGCATGCAATGAAAATGTGCAACTTCTTGACATTCACTCTGATTCACTGACAACTCACATGTGGGGTAATCTGAACAAGTATGCCCTGTTGCATGACTCACATTTTAGCCTCAGCCTTGGGAAACATCTAACACGCCAACTACAGAGGCTCAAGTCGAGTTATGCCGTCTCTGCTTCAATCAACACAAATTGGTTCTTGGACGCAAAGCAGAGATAGATTGAAGCTTTTGGGCTGACAGGTTGTGACTAAAAGGGGTATTGCAGGGGTTACACATAGACCCCAGCTATTCACAATCTATATTTTAGTTGATGGAATCAAATATCATATTTCCAACTTTGTTGAGGATATTAAACTGGCAGAACAGTGAGTACAGGAAGGGATGTAAAGAAACTTCAGGTGGATAGGCACAAGCAAAGTGAGTTGGTGAAAACATGGCAGATGAAAAATATTGTGGGAAAAGTGTAAAGTCATCAGCTTTGGTGAACATAATAAGAGTATTTGTTAAGAAGCAAAAATTCAGGAAATGGTGATGTTCAAAGGGTCCTCGATGTGCTTGTAACTAAGGCCAACGTGCAAGTGTAACAGGCGAAGAGGAGGCCAAATGGTACAGTAATCTTTATTATGAGAGGGGATGATCACAGAAGGAAGTAAGTCTTACTGCTCTTGTGTAAAGCCTTGATGAGACCATACCTGTAGTTTTCTGTAGAATTTTGATCTCGTAATCTTTAAAAAAGGATGTACTTACCAGAGAGGGAGTGCAGCAAAGATTCTTGTGTCCGGTTTCAGTGATGGTATGTTTTGCTGTATCAGTAGTCTGGGACCATCTTCAAGTGTTTAGAAGAATGAGAGGAGATCTCATTGAAATGTACAAAATTCTGATAGGGCTTGACAGGCTCGACACAGGAAGAATGCTTCCACTGGCTGAGCTGTCTAAGACCAAAAGGGCACAGTTTCAAAATAAGTCATAGGCCATCTAGAATTGATATGAAGAGGAATTTCTCCACACAGATAGTGGTGAATCTTTAAATGAAGGGACATGTTGATGGTGCTGGAAAATGGCACAATGGTAAGAAGATCTGCCATAACCTTCATGAATGGCTGACCAGGCTCAAAAGGCCATATGACCTACACTAGCTCCGATTTCTTATGAAAAGTCATCGACCTGAAACATTAACTCTGGTTTCTCTCTCCGCGGATGCTGTCTGGCCTACTGGACATTTCCAACATTTTCTCTTTTTAAAATTGAGGTCCAGAAGGCAAGATTAAAAAAGCCAGAAGCAACACCTGTTTTCTTTTATGTTAACTCCTTGCCACCACCTCATTGTCTGCTGACAATATTTTTGGCCGATCATATACAAACAGGATGGTAGCCTAAAGATCCAAACAAGTAGACCACAAAAACACAAACCATTCCAAAATGAGATAACTGAATAGAAGAAGAAGAATATCCAGTACCATGGGGTAAAGAGCAGCAAGAATCACATTGACAATCCAGCGCACTGAACAAATTTTGTGAAAAGTGAAGCAAAGTGTGTTTGGCTATGAGCTGTGTCTGATTCCATTGAGGTCAACAACGACTAGTTTCAAGACTAGGAGATTTTGGAGCAGACACAATGCCAGTCAGAAGAGTTTTTACACATCACTGTTATTACAGTATTCTAGTCATCTACCACTGCAATTGGATTTTTATTCTCAATGAAACTGCAGTACAGTGTGTTCCCAACTTCACTGTTAGGTACCAGTTCAGATCAAAATGACATTATCCCTTGAACATTTGAATAGAGTATAGAGTACCAACTTGGAGGAAAGAAATGAGGAGATCCAAGACAGAACTTTAAAAGATTGGGGGGTGGGGGGGGGGGGGCAGGCGGGGAGGTGGGGGTGGAGAGAGAGACAGAGCAACACAGAGAGACACAGAGACTAATTTTCATAATTTTTAAAATTCAAAAATGTTTCATTTCCAAATCATTTTATTTCAAATGTAATCATCATATTAATAGGAAATAGAGCAGGCTATTTGCATACAGCAAGTTCTCAGAAATAACTAATGACCCAGTAATCTTTTTTTGTGAGGCTTATGAAGATAAAGTTTGGTTAGTGGACTGAAAAACTGCTGCCAATGCAGCCCTGAAGGATCAGCCTAGATTACGTGTTCAAACATTAAAGTGGGACTTGAACCCTAACCTTCTGACTGAGAGCCATTATCGGGCCACAATCTGCAGTGCCAGAGTTTCTAATGTCTTTTATCTGACCTTTCTTTGCACATTTAAGTTTAATAATATTTTCCTTGGCAAGCTGCTTAAAGAGTGAAGCAATAACAAAACCAAAACACTTAAGATGCTGGAAATTTGTAATAAGATAAAAAGCTGAAAATAATCAGATTTGATATCTCCTGTGGAGAAATAAACAGACTCAATGGACCAGAATTTCCAGGCAACAGTAAACATGGGTTCCTTATGCACTGGACCTGCACTTACCTGGAATGGGTCTTTTAGCACTGATTTTCTTATCAAAGCAGTTCCTATGTTATTAGGCAAGCCTGGCCAGCACAGTGCCAGTTGTAAAGAATATCACATAAAACAAGGTAACGTGCCTTAATGACTACCGACCAGTGGCTCTGACGTCCACCATCATAAAGTGCTTTGAGAGGCTGGTCATGGCACACATTAACTCCAGCCTCCCAGACAACCTGGACCCACTGCAGTTCGCCTACCGCCGAAACAGGTCTACAGTGGATGCCATCTCCCTGGCCCTACACTCATCTCTGGAGCATCTGGAGAGTAAAGACACCTACATTAGACTATTGTTTATTGAATACAGATCTGCCTTCAATACTATAATTCCAAGCAAACTCATTCACCAAACTCTGAGACTTGGGACTCAACACCTCCCTCTGCAACTGGATCCTTGACTTTCTGACCAACAGACTGCAATCAGTGAGGATAGGCAGCAACACCTCCAGCACGATTATTCTCAACGCTGGTGTCCCACAAGGCTGTCCCCTCAGCCCTCTACTCTACTCCCTATATACTCATGACTGTGTGGCCAGATTCTGTTCTAACTCCATCTACAAGTTTGCAGATGATACCACCTTAGTAGGCCATATCTCAAACAATGATCAGTCAGAGTACAGGAAGGAGATAGAGAGCTCAGTGACATGGTGTCATGACAACAACCTTTCCCTCAATGTCAGCAAAACGAAAGATCTGATCATTGACTTCAAGAAAGAGGGCGGTGTACATGCCTGTCTATATCAATGGTGCTGAGCTCGAGAGTGTTGAGAGCTTCAAGTTCCTTGCAGTGAACATCACCAATAGCTTGTCCTGGTCCAACCACATGGATGCCACGGTCAAGAAAGCTCATTAGTGCCTCTGCTTTCTCAGGAGGCTAAAGAAATTTGGCATGTCCCCTTTGATACTCTCACCAACCTTTATCGATGCATCATAGAAAACATCCTATCTGGATGCATCATGGCTTGGGTACGGCAACTGCTCTACCCGGGACTGCAAGAAACTACAGAGAGTTGTGGACACAGCCCAGCCTGTCACAGAAACCAGCCTCCCCTCCATGGATTCTGTCTAAACTTCTTGCTGCCTTGGTGAAGCAGCCAGCATAATCAAAGACCCCACCCACCCAGGTCATTCTCTCTTCTCTCCTCTCCCATCAGGCAGAAGATACAGGAGCCTGAGGGCACATACCACCAGGCTCAAGGACAGCTTCTATCCCACTGTAATAAGACTATTGAACAGTTCCCTTATACAATGAGACGGACTCTTGACCTCACAATCTAGCTTGTTGTGACCTTGCACCTTATTGTCTAACTGCAATGCACTTCCCTGTTGTTGTGACACTTTACTCTGTATTCTGTTATTGTTTTTACCCTGTACTACCTCAATGCACTATGTAATGAATTGATCTGTACGAATGGTATGCAAGACAAGTTTTTCCACTGTACCTCGATACAAGTGACAATAATAAACCAATACCAATGATAGGGCTGAATAAGCCCCACCCACTGAAAGCTGAACCAGACCAACAACCAGCTAAGTCACACCTCCATGCTTAGCCAGCCACCAATGCTGTCAAAGCAATTTGAATATTCATCAATGACCAAATCCAAATTGCTTAAAAGTGAATCATACCAAGAAACCCAAAAGTACCAGAAAGCCAGCCAAAAACTTAAGCAATTAAATTGAAAACAATGGGTTTCACCTGAAATTTGTCCCTTTCCTCCTCAATGAAATGAATGGAATCTCTAAGGTGCAATTTCCATGCAATTCTGGTAAATTGGAACTCCACAAAAAGTCCAATGTTAGTAGGAAACTCACCAAGCACCTCTTAGCAAGTGTTGTATTTGAGCACAAGTCCTAAGCTCTCTGACAGTTAGAGGGAAATGCTGGCTTTTCCACAAGAGGCAGCCACCAATTCTCAGGAAGACTGGGGTCACTACTTCATTTCTGTATAAATATCACCAACCTAATTCCAGGCCACCGGGTTTTAATTGGAAAATCCCTGCAATTTTGGACCAAACTGTCAGTATTTCAGTCAGGCATCCATGAAATCCAACAGCAAAACACTTGTCTTGCTGAGATTCCCCAGCATCAGTACTGACAAAGCTTCTCTTGGACCCTATCAAAAGGAGCAAGAGTCCATTGATTCAATTTGGGGGATTTTAGGCTGTGGGGGAATAAAGATATGGTGAGATTATTTTTAATTAAATTCCATGCATTAAATAAACCACAAATAATTATCCAATACTTTTTGGTTGATTTTTTACTTTTATACTTCTAATATAATTTTCAATTTCAGTTATTTAAAAACACTGACAGCCAGCAAAGCTGGGTGCAGGACTTTGTCTATTACTTTCAGACGAGATTTTTGGGCAGGGCATTCTGGATCATCCATGTCTCTCCATTATGTGTTTGAGGCTTTGCCAATGCTTGAATCCATGGGTTAAGAAGGTAGGCCTCCTGCATTGAACTAGAAATTGAGGGAAATAAAGACGACAAGTCCGGCAGTGGGAAAGAGGCACTACAACCAGAGCCATCAGATCCCTTGACCTGTGAAGTACTTCCATCATTTTCAGATTTTGCTTATAATACAAGCTGATTATGTCACAGTGATGGAAACAAGGTTTCTGGGATCATAATGAGAGGAGCAACTGGATTAGGTTGAAGGAGTGTGAAATAAATAGCACAAATGCAGAGGAGGAGCTGTAATTTGGAGTGGGTGAATTTAGTGTCCAATTTGCTCCAGAAAAAAAGAGAGAAAGAAAAAAAAAATGGAATAAGATAAAGACAAAGTAACAAAAAAAGCTTACATTTCAAAAACTCTGCTGTAACTCATTCAAATTGCTAAATGGAATTAGTCACAGCATTGGACGAATGTTCTTGCTTTAAAGATACAAAACCCAGCAACTAAGGTGTTATAAGCAGATAAATCATAAACTTCTAATGATCCTGCAGCTGAGAACTAGGCTATTGCCCCTTCTTTGTCCAGTGTGTTCTGGGAGTAATGGAGTAAACTTGGACTTGTAGGCAGAGTTTTTTTTCCTCTGGTCTTTACAATGTGCACTGAAACTGTGCCACAATAGGTGAACTGCTTCATACAAGCCCATGGAAAGATAACACTTTCCATTGTACATTGATGCACAATACACAAGGGCATTAAAATCATGAAACACAAGCTGTCTGCATAATTATACACAGAAACTACAAGATACCACAAGAGGGGAGAAAAAAGGCCGAACTTTGAAGTGCAATCTCTTGCCAGGGAGCCCTTAAAGCAGTGGTCACCAACAGGTGGACAACGGAGCAGGTAGCACACACCTCAAGCAAGGAGCACAGTGTGTGGTTCTTCCCAACCACCATACTGCCCAAAGAAAGAAAGGTCCTCATGTTAGATGGAAAGCATCAGGACTGTCCGTAACAATTCAATACCTTGCTTCATTGCTGGGCAACCCAACCGACACATCCTTTAACTCAGACTGTACTCCTGCACGTGTACTTGAGACCAACACATCTTGAAAGTTCATGTGCACCTGTATTACAATAATCACAGAAGGCATCAATTCTTTATTGCCCTACTAACTGACATCCAGTCACTTCCTTGCATAAATATGTCATGAGGACCATGATGTTGTTCCACACCACAGAGTTGCTAATTGACTTCAGTGATCAACTTCCGCACAAAAATCTTGTCATGCCTAAAAATGTAGTACTACACGATAGAATTTAGGCCACATATCCTGCATTTTACTTAATAATTTTTCACAACTGTTTGTTTCATCCTAAAAAGAGCCTCCAAGCTGACAGATGCTTTTAAGGGAATACATTGTGTGGCACCACAGAACTAAGCTCTGCCACTAAAAATCGGTCCCAAATCTCAGGCTTATTTTAATAATGTAGGCGTGGATCAAAACCTGTAAGGAGTGGACGTTCAATCTGTATCATTCTGCATCATTCTGATCCAAGAGAAGGTTTCCAAAGCCCAAACTGGTGCAAATATAAAAGCAAAAGGTCCCTATTGCAAAAAGGAATAGATGGTGGGGCCAGATGAAGGTAAAATGATTCCTATAATGGAGCCCTACCTATTTGAATTAGCTGCACAGATTTTCTTTGGCAATCTTGGGACACTCCCTCAAGGATGAAATTAAACCAGACTAGAAATACACTTAAGAACCATACATTCCCTCTATGCTGCAAGTTAATGGACAAGTCCAATGAACAAGACTGAATGCATTCATCCTAGACATTAGAGGCAAAGATAGGGTGAATGCACTCAATCTTTTTCCCAGGGTAGGGGAATCAAGAACTAGAGGGCAGAGGTTTAAGGTGAGAAGGGCAAGATTTAATAGGAACTTGAGAGGCAACTTTTTTTGTGTAAAGGGTGGCATATGTGTGGTATCAGCTACCACAGGAAGTGGTTGAGACAGGTACAATAACAACCTTTAAAAGACAGTTCGACAGGTGCATGGATTTGGAAACTTCAAATTGGAAACTTCTACTATTCATCACTTCAAAATCCTGCCTCATTTCCAACTTTTTTTTATTCTTAGTAGAAGTATGAGCAAACTATTAGAGAGAAGGGTCATTGGAACTCAAGGTACTAGCCTCATTTTCCAAAAATATACAAGCCAGGTTCTGCTTCAGAAATTTTCAGGCATTGCTGTAAGTTAATAAGAGCTGACAGCTTGTAGCAAGGCTGAATATAGAGTGACTTCAGTACATAATCTGTTTTCCACAGCACGATAACAAAATACTTGAGAGAAACGTTCAGGAGGTGAAGGATGGCTCGAATTAAAATATGAATTAAACCAGCATACTGTTCACTTCCACACACTGAAGCTGCTGCTAATTAGATCCCTGGACCCAGTGTAGTCTGGCAGTTGCCTCTGGAGAGCTTGCTACAAGATGTGCTGCCCTTTTACCTGCTACTGAAATGCACCCAATAGCAAGCAGCCAATTTAAGGAGCTAAAAATGGAAACTGTCCAACCCCACTGTGCCTCACCTAGGCATCTTTCCCTTGAATAAAAACAAATGTACAAAATGTGGCAGGATTAACCCACAGCTCGCTCAACAGAGTGGCTGCTAGCTGAATAAACGATGGGTTTAAACTACACTATTTTGCACTATAGGGATTAAGCTCAAAAAAGGTCTGTATTATTTCCCTCCAGTACAGTGAGAGTTAAATGTAATCACTGCTATTGTGGTCTGATAACCAGGATCTGGTACAAGGAGAAGGCTGGTAAAAGTCAAGCACTCAGAGAGGAGAAGGAAGCTTGCAAAAAAAAACAACTGGATTCATTCTAGTAGTTCAGCGATCAAAGGAATTTGGTGGAGAAGGTGATAATGGTTTCTCACATCCAACCAAGAGGAGGTTTGGAGTCACAGAAGACAAGGATTCCAAGTACCTAGATAGCTATTTTGTTTTGGTTCAACTTTAAATCACTGGCACCAAGCACGTAATTACTTGCAGTAACTACATTTTATCATTGGCTTCTGAGAAACCAGTTCCAATTTAAGTTAATAAAACTTAAATTTTCAGAAGCAGAGATCAAAATACTGCCAAGTGCAACATTACTCTTTAATGAAAGGGATAAAGATGAATCTCTGTGCTAAAAGCTCAGCAAATGGTTAGGAGCTCCGCCAGGGCATCAGGAGAGGCAAGCAGAAATGGGAAACTCAGTCGACTGTGAACAGGACCCAGAGAGAACAGAGTTCAGCAAATGTTGCTCCTTCTCAGTGCACAGCCTTCATCTGCAGCAAGTATGACAGAGGCTCCTGAGCCACACCAGGCAAAGTTGAATGGAACTCACCGTGAAGATGTAAACCATTAACTTAGAAGAGAGCAAGCCATCATCTTATGAAGATCAAGCGAATTTAGTGTTTATATACATGCTTCGAAGAATGAATAGGAAAGTTAGTGTGTGCTTGAGACAAAGTTAACAGTAATTGCACAGACTTGATCAATTTGAAGCAAATCAACTTCCTAATTAGAGTAATGCAACAGCTATAAGCAATTCCCACAACATGTTTGATGAGGATGCTTCAAGTGCCCAGGAGTACAGGTTTACAAGAAGTTTCTTCAACTACGCTAGGGACTTATAAGTTCAAAGAAAACTTTAAGCCATTCAGATTGAGATTTTCCTGGGAAAGAGAGTTCAGGCCGTTGTCACCCTACAGACTTAGAGGGTTCAAAAACAGCCACCATAAAGGGCAAGAAGGGTCTGGAAATGTAGAGATTTCTGGAAGTTTGTCACCTTCAAACCCACGTTCTTTATGAAACAGTGAGAATGACCACAATCCCAAGCCTGGCTGAGACACACGGCACAGGTGCAGGAGTGCAACAAAGGAATTCAGTGGTCAGGAGGACAGTGTGAAGCAGCACGTAGTCTGTGGGCAACACAACCTTCTTATTGTGCCATCTATTCTGGAATCCTATGAAGGCCTTGGAGAAGGTGCAGAGGAGATTTATCAGAACTGCAACAGTGATATATGACACCAGTTGCATAGACAGTCTGAATAAGCTGGAATTGAGCAAAAGTTTAAAAACTTCAAGAAGCTCTTTAAAAATTATACATTTTGACAGAGTTAAAAAGGAGAGAAGGTGCTTCTAATCACAGAAGGGAGAATAACTAGGACCACCCAAAGTAAAATAATTAGTTAAAAGCCAGCGGGATGAGAAGAATTTTTAAATCTAAGCTCAGTGAGTTATGATATCTGGATTGCACTGACCAAGAGGTTGGCAGAAGTAGATTCAATAGCAAATTACGAAAGAGAATTGCTTGTGTACTAAAAAGTGGAGACATTTGCAGGGCTGTGGGACTAATTGAATAGCTCCCTGAGAACTGGTGCAGACACTGTGCCAAATTATCTCCTGCGCTCTGTGACTTTATCTGTGTCAAAAAAAATTATACTTCTTTTCAAACCTCCCATCCAATCAAAACAGTAGCTGTCAAGTCCTGTAACAGTTACAATAATGATAGCATTTTAAGTGCTATGAGAGACATTAGGTTAGGAGACAATGCCCCAGTGATTGGCACACTTTCTTCATTTCACTTTGAGCACTCAGAAAACATCAATCACTCTCAGTTTGACTAACAGAAGTGAGCTAAGTGAAAGGTACTTTAAGCACAAGCAGCTGAGCAAGGAGAATGGAGTCTAACCAAAGACCAGTCGACAGCATAATGGCTGTATCACAATCATTTGAATCACCCAAGTCGAAGACTACATTACTCATTGGAAAGGAAAATAACAGGCAAGTAAAAATTCAGAAATCTTCAAAGCATTTCAAAATTTTTCCAACTACTCTGTGACCAAATGCAAGACTGCTTCTAAATCAGACAGTTTTGTTATTGATGTTCAGAGGTCTTTTTATGAAAGCCCAAATACATGGAACTCAATTAGTCCTTACTTTGTAAATTCTAATGAAAAATAACTGTAGAAGACTTTCCTCTGATCAAAAGGGTTTTTTTTAAAGAAAATCATAAAGATGGAAAGCAGTACCACTTTTTTTTTGTTTTATGTTCAGTCACAGGATACACTGTATTAATGATGCTAACATTTAATGCCTTTCCCCATTTGTCCTCAAGAAAGGGGCAGTGAGCCACCTTCTTGAACTGTTGTGGTCCTTCCCATGATGATGCTGTGACAGTACTGTGGGATAGGGAGTTCCAGTGACTGAACAGAGTTGGGGCAGAGAAAGATGCACCGGGGTGAATAAGGGCAGGGAAGGACAGAAGTGCCAAGTTAGATTGAAGGAGATGGAATTACTGTGACAGCAGAATGACAGGGTGAGTGGGGAAGAAATTACTCCCTGATAACAAGAATGATGTGTGTAATATAGCAACAGTCAAATGAAAGATTACTGTTCTACTGTTTCCAAAGTTCAGTTGCTTGGAAGTGAAAGCAGGAAGCAATGTATTAGCAACATGGTATTACCCATTTAGCACATAATTGAGAACCAATTTCTACCACAGGCTTTTCCAGAATGGGGCTGAGTGTTTCTAATATAGGAGCGAGTGTGATTGGAATGGAAAGAGCAAATGTCACAGAAGAAATAGGACCAGAATCCCTTCAGGACGGCACAGACTTTTTCACAGTGACTTTTTGGCAGTTAGCCCTGAGATACAGAGAAATCCTTCAAGACATGATCTATCAGCGTTTATGAGGCGCTAGTGAATTTCTGAAATTTCTCTGTTCTATTGACAGAACCAGTTTAAGTATGCAAGCCAGTGCTCCACTAGAGCAAGAAATGAGAGGAAAAGCAACCCATTCAATTTGCACTCTACTCACTATCCTAAGCATTCACTCCATCCACCACTGGTGCACCAAGACTACAATGCCTACAAAATGCACTATACTTACTTGCCTAGGCTACTCATAGTCATTGAGCTATACAGCACAGAAATTGGCCCTTCAGCCCAACCTGCCCATGCCAACCCAGATGTCCATCTGAGCTAGTCATATTTGCCTGCATTTGGCCCATATCCTGCTAAGCATTTTCTATCCATGTACCTGTCTAAATGTCTTTTAAACATCGTAACTGTGCCCACCTCCAACACTTCCTCTGCAGGCTCATTCCGTATATCTTCTGTGTGAAAAAGTTGCCCCTCAGGTCCCTTTTAAATCTTTCCCATCTTACCTTAATTCTAAGTCCTTTAGTCTTAGACTCCCCTGCCCAGAGAAAAAAAGACTGATCATCACCTTATCTACACCCCTCATGATTTTATATACTTTTATAACATCACCCATCAGCCTCCAACGCTACAGGAGAACAAGTCCCAGCCTACAGAGCCTCTCTTACAACTCAAGCCTTCCAGTCCTGGTGACATCCTTGTGAATCTTTTCTGCGCTTTTCGAGCTTAAATTACATCCTTTGTATAGCTGGGTGACTAGAACTACACATAATACTCCTGATCTCACCAACTTTTGATACAACTGCAACATGACATCCTAACTCCTATACTGAATGTCTTGACCGAAGGCAAGCGTGCCAAATACCTTCTTCACCACCGTGTCACCATTTTCAGGGAACTACGCACCTGCACCCCTCAGTCTCTACATTCTACAACACTCACCAGGGGTCCTGCCACTTACTGTGCAAGTCCCGCCCTGGTTTAATTTACCAAAATGCAACACCTCGCACTTGAGGGTTAAATTCCATTTACCATTCCTTGACCCACTTCCCCAATTTTTCTGATTACAGCGGGAACTAGATTACCTCCTTCACTGTCCACTACACCCCCAGTTTTTGTGCCATCCGCAAGCTCACCAACCAAGTTATCAACATGGTCATCCAAATCATTACTATCGATGACAACCAGTGGACCCAGCACCGATCCCTCCAGCACAGCATTGGTCAGAGGCCTTCAATTTGAATAACAACCCTCCACTACCACCCTCTGACTTCCTACCACCGCCGATTTTGTATCCAGTTGGTTAGCTCACCCTGGATCCCATATGATCTAGCCTTCCGCACTAACCCAACTGAACCTCTCAAACTGCCGATCTCAAGAAAAGGGGCATTACATGCATGGGAATACAGGCTCTATAGGTCTCTTCAAGGACGGCGTATGTGAATTGACATGGAAACAAATCAGTTCCTTCAGCATTGGGGGATTGCCAGAAGAACTGTGGCACACCCTCACCTTCTCGAGGAACAGATTACAAATGCTGGCCTTGCCAGTGACATCCACATCCCACGCACATGATAAAAGAGCAGGCAAACACTAGAATTACTTGAGAACCACTCAAGGACCAAACTGTAATATTACTTTCTTTGAAATGTGGTTGTTCTTTACTCAACCACCATCTCTCCAAATCTGAGCTACTGTGACAATGGCAGTGTTCCAAGAAAAGTAAAAATTGATAATACATGAAAAACCAAGAGCTGCTTCAGTTTTGCTGGCACTTTGAGTGTGCGCTTCACAGCCTCTACATTGCTTCAATTAGCTGCAACAACCAAGGGGTATGGAACACAAGCTATCAACTTCACACTTTTCTCAAAGTTGTAAGACCATAAGACAAAGGAGCAAAAGTCAGCCATTCGGCCCGTCGAGTCTGCTCCGCCTTTCTATCATGAGCTGATCCATTCTCCCGTTTAGCCCCACTCCCCCGCCTTCTCGCCATAACCACTGATGCCCTGGCTACTCTGATGCCTATCAATCTCTGCCTTAAATACATCCAATGACATTGCGTCCACAGCCACCCGTGGCAACAAATTTCACAGATTCACCACTTGTAGGGCTTGTCAAACTCCCATCACAGCTGTTGTTTGATTTGGCAGCAATACCTCTTGTATAAGGATGGTCTATTGAGGTTTGAAAAAAAAGCATTACAAGTTGGGCTTGTTTTACACATAAGCATAATCCCTTCTGATTCCCATCCACAACCTCCTTGTCAATTCTTTTAATTATTTTAAGTATGGCCTCATGTTTTTTCAAATTATTTTTCTTATTTCCAGCAAAACATGATCTGCCTTTGGAAGATTAATGATCCACTTCATTTCAACAGTGACCACACTTCAAAAGTGCTTAATTGCCTGAAGAGTGCTTTAGGGCACCCTCTGGCCATGAAAGGCAAAACAGAAACTCACACCTTCCTTTCAGCCTTGTCATGGCTCAGCTGATTGTTTGATCCTTTGAACACTACCACTAATGTCATTAGAGTCCTGAGATCCAAATAAAATGATCTATGGTTTTCACACCTACAGGGCACTGGATGTAATTGTTATTAAAAGTTTTTCAGGAAGACAGCAAGTATAATTATTTTGAAATGGAAGCAGCTTCAGAAGGGTGAAAAAGACCCTACTCCAGGGAAAAAGGAACAAAAGGGAAAGTAAGAAAAAAGTAAGTCTGAATTTGCAGAGCAGCCTCCCACATCATTGCAGTGTTAACTGTTCCCCTTTCCACAAAAATTGCTTGACCCGAATGTTTCCAGCATTTTTTTGTTTTTAACCACCCCAAACCCTCCTGAAAATCTATTTAAATTGTTTCTCATTTTTCTCTCTCAAAGATAAAATTCTGTTGTCAATATGGGTTCCCTCAGGGTGCTCTCGTTTCCTCCCAGATCCCAAGGACGTGCGGGTCGGTAGGTCAATTGGCCATTGCAAGTCGCCCCTAGTTTGCAGGTGAGTGGTAGAGTCTGGGGGGAGTGGATGAGAATGTGGGGAAAGTAAAAATGGGATTAGTGTAGGATCAGTGCAAATAGGTGGCTGATGGTCGACATACACACAGTGGGCTGAAGGACCTCTTTCCATGCTGTATCTCTGTCTATATCCATGTCTAAAGTCAACCATAAATTTTGCTTTAATCTGGCTTTCAACGTGCATAGACTATCAACTATTCATTTTTTTTTCATATGGACTTTGAATAAGATCTGCCTGTCAGTGATGTGACTTGGTGTTGGGTGGGAAAGACAGAAGGAAAACTTGGAATATTAAAACTGCAAATGGCACTGAATGTACAGATGCTGTCACTGCTAATTTAGTAGCAATGTATGAAGGAAAACCAAGTTGATGAATTTGCCCAATTTTATTTTAATTAACCAAAAATACACAATTTTGCCAAAGACAGTAATCACAAAGGCACATCAGAACTGAACAAATAGAATGAACTATTGTTTTTATTAAACAAGTGCAATCATTTAGATTATACGAGAAAGTACAACAGTGAGGTTCCACACAGCGGATGAATAAATTGACTGATTAGCCTAGTTTTAGCAGTGTTGTCTGAGGCATGACCAGTGAACAGTACATCCTGACCTTTTACAAATAATACCATGGGACTTTTAATGTTCAGCCAAGTAAATCTCAGTTTAACATCACATCTCAAAGTCGGCGCATCCGGCAATACAGCTCCCCTTTAGTATTGCGCCAAAACATCAGCACAGCTAAGGGCTATGGTGAGCGCTTGAAGCTAAAACTCTCTGAAGGTGAAGCAAGTGTGTTACCATTTGAACAGAGGTGATGAGGACAACAAATTCAGAATGCTGTAACCTACAGTTCTTGACATGCAATGTGGTCAGAAATCACTTGTGCTAAATTGTTCATTTGGTACTCCTGCTCCTAAAGTGCACACAGCACAAAATCTCAATAGGAAAAACTGCAATTAAAGTACTTCACAGACACATATTGCAATTTTTTTTCTCTCAGTATTTACTCCTTTCATATGCAAAGCTGCGACATGCAACTAGAAATTAGCTTTTGCACAAAGGTCATTTGCTTGGTAATGTGTTGTGCCTGACAGGTATCATCATGGAAGGAACAAACTGAGTACTTACTGCGATTAAGATTTGGGCACTGTGTTATATATCCATTAGGCATCAAGATGATTTTGACATCCTGCAGAATGCCCTAAAAAATAATCAGAAAATAAGGGAAAATGAGTACAAGTCACGGTGTGACACAAATTTGAACTTCAGTATTCATGTGGCTGGAATCATTCTCAAGCAGCTAAAACAATTTCAGACAGAGCAGTCAGACCTCTCAAGGATATTTTGGATCACCACATGAGCACGGTCTGCTATAGCATCATTTAATTCTGACCAAAGAGTTAGTTGCTTCAGCTTTACAAAGGGCTTTGCACAGTTTTAAACCAAATGAATTACCTTAATATTCATTGTAGAGTTTGCTATTGCAGCTCTTTATGTTAATGCTCAGGACCATTTGGCTGATTGACAAGCCTACTGGAAAATTTGGTTCATTAAACTTCATTATGTTAGCTCTATTTCCACAAAGCCAACACAGTGTCATTTGATGATTAGCAATTAAGGAACTGTTGCATCAGTCAAAGCATAAAAGCTTAAAAATACAAAGCAAATTTACTGAAGGTTAAAACTAATACATAAAAATTTAGATTTATTACATTTGAATTGCACACTAAAGATAAGAAGTTGCTGTTTTCAAATTGTCATTTTGCTTCCAATTTTTTTTGTGCCACATCACAAATCAAGATTAGCGTCAAATAACCTGCTTGAGGAACTCGGCAGGTTGAGCAGCGTCTGTGGGGAGGAAGGAATTGTCGACATTTCAGGTCAGTCCTGATGGAGAGTTTCAACCCAAAATGTTGACAATTCCTTCCTCCCCACAGATGCTGTTCAACCCACTGAGTTCCTCCAGCAGATCATCTGTTGCTCCAGATTCAAGGATCTACATTCTCTTGTGTCTCCAAGATTAGCATCAAACCAGACCAGAGAACCAAATACATTGGACCAGATTATTCTGGGTCCAGTCCACCAACTGTCCATTGTGCCCAGTCTGCTATACGAAGCTGACCCTTCATACCAGTGTCATCCCATGAAACAGAGCGAGATCCAAGCAGTAACTGGGCCTCAGACATTGGATCCCAAGACCCTGGCTCTGGAAATCCCTGACATCCTTTTGCCAGCTTGTCACCATCAGAGGCCTTTGAGTCATTTTTAAATTAAATATATAATGAAAGGGAAGCATTTGTGATTCAATATCAAGGTCAGCAATCCATTCACTGGCTTCAAGTGAAGCAGTGTGGGATGATTGTGATGTCACCAGAAATGATCTGCCTGAGGAGTTTAATACGTGGCCAATGGCCTGAATTTGGACTGCTCCTCATGATGTACACATGCTACATCTTCCCGGGATGGAGCTTGGGCGGCCAAAGGTTTTCTGGGTTTTCAGTGGAAGCTCTTACACTCTATGGTCTGGGATCTCACTCAGATCAGTTGCTGTTTGTGCTGTATGCAACTGGCCAAGAGCTTGCTAAATGTCTCTGCATGTGAATTTCTTTTAAAAGAATGTCATTTTTATCCAATGAAGCTTTTCCTGCATGCGAATTTTCTTTCAAAATGAACAAAAATGCAGTCATACATTGTAGCATTATGATCAGCCACTTTGACATGCATCACGTGACCAGTTTTAAGACAAAAAGCTCGACAGCATTACATTGAAGACTAACATTACACAAGATGAAGCTCTCTGGTTCCAAAGTGATCAGTTAGGATCAACCAACAAGCTCCTACCTCAATGACACCTACACTGTACATAACCTGGAATTTGTACTGATGACCCAACTTATTTAATTAATGAGAATGATGCTAACTGAAAGGGAAAGGGAGGTTTGTTATAAATATATAAAATGATGATGGTTCTAGATAGAGTTGATAGTGGGAGTGTTACCTTTGGTGGAGGGACTAGAGGGTAAAGAAGGGGTATAAAAACTTTTTTCCTCCCTCTTTCAGTAAGAGTAGAAATCTGGAATGCACTGTCTGCAGAGGTATTGGAGACAGATTCCATTGAGGCCTTCAAGAGGGAATTGGATAAATATATGGAGGAGACAAATTTGCAAGGCCACGGGGATAGATGCAGTGGTTGGAACTGGAGAGTTGCTCTGATAGAGGGCCAGTGAGGACATGGGCTGAATGGCCGCCTTCCGTGCTATAGCCATTCTATGATAAAGTTCTGAAACAACTGAAATTGAAAAACAAAACTAACTCATTGTTTGGCAAGTTTTGAAAGAACAAAAGCACATTCCATAATCTGTGAGACGCGATGATAGTAAGTTAAAAGTATCGAGTCCATGCACTGAGAGCACAGAAAAGCTCTGCATAAATGGCAGAATCAAGTCAAGCTCGATCCCAAAGCATTGTATAAGAAGGAATGCTGCAGGACATATTCCAGAATTTCTACATTCTACTTGACACTTCCAAAAAAATAAATGAATAGGTAAATAAGTAAATGATATGCTGGCACCATTGAATGCAACCAGGTAAAGTAGTTGCAGACAATACCAAGTTTATGAGCAAGAATTTTATTTATGGAGTGGTGCAATTCCACCTATAAATGGAATTGTTTGTGTAGCCACAGGTTCAGCAAATTAAGCCCTGGAAATGCCTTAAAGTTGAAGGAAAGCTACTCTTGTCACTGACTGCTGTCTGCAAAGATGCCAATGCCTTTGTCAAACCTGATCTGGCATCAAATCCGTTTGCCGCTTGTGCCCACTGGATATTGGGCAATCTGGCAAAGATTCTTTTTCTTGGTCGGTACATGCAGCCTGAAAACCTAACTATAGGCATGACAACAAAACTACAAGCAAAAGAAATGCACAAAAAGAATTTCCCTCTAAAATTGAAAACAGCATTTGTTTTTCAAAAAAGCCCTTGGGCCATACTCAGGGCAGATACTCACTACAATACTAGCAGTGACTATAGTTTTCAATTGGTTGTGGAAACTTGGCCCACATTCTATCAAGAGGAAGCTGCAATACAGAAGAGCTTCAACAATGACAACATAAAACAAAATAGGGTCACCTCCTCAAGCCTGCTCTGTTGTTCAATGAGATCATGGTTGATCTGAATATGGCCTAAACTTTACTTTCACGCACACTCCCCATCATCCTGGATTCCCTTTTAGTCCAGACATCCTTGATTGTATTTAAATGGGCCAAAACATACTTGGCACTTGCAGCTTCAAAAAGAGCCACTGGTGAGATAACACTTGCTGTCAGCATGGTTATGACTTCCATGCCTGAGCATTATATTGCAGAAGCATGGAATGCACAGGACATCAGATGCTGGCACTTCTGACCTCCCACTCTGCCACTAGCTCAGCACAGAGTCCAGGGACAGATCACAAACATCCTGAGGCATGGCACCCATGCACTTGCCTAAACCTTCAGCTTTACACCAACCCAAGGTGGTATCCAGCAAGACTCCATTCATTTGAATGGGGTTACTAACATGGGTTGAAAAAATTAAGTGTATTGTGATTTTTAAAATCATAATTAACTTTTTAACAGAATACATCTGTTGAATGAGTTTTGAAATTTAAAAATACATTTAAGCTTTTTTTAAATGCCTATTTCAACTCTTTTTCAAGCATCTATTATCAGACACTTTCAGAAACTGTTGAAAAGGCAGAGGCTGTCAAATGTGATCTGACCCATTGACTCCATTCTCTGGGGTGGAAAGCAAAGGTTCACAATCCTTTGAAAGAAGGAATACCTCCTCTTCTCAGTCAGAAATAACTGACCCCTTATCCAGATACCATATCTTCCAGTTCTACGTTCCCTCCCCAAGAGAACATCCTCTCAGCATCTGCTCAATAAATTGGTATTGGTTTATTATTGTCACTTGTACTGAGGTACAGTGAAAAAGCTTGTCTTACAAACCGATCATACAGGTCAATTCATTACACAGTGCAGTTACGTTGAGTTAGTACAGAGTGCATTGAAAGAGAGTATAGAAAGCCTCTTCAGAGACTTCCTCGTTTCAGCAAGACCACCTCACATCCTTCCAAATTTCAGAGCATGGACCCAGTCTGCTCAATCATTCCTCAAGTAATCCCCTCATCCCAGGCATAAATCAGAAATAACTCTGCAAATCAAATATATCCCACCTTAGATACGAAGACTAAAACTGTACATGGCATTCCAGATGCTGTCTCACTCAGGTCCTCCACAGCTGGAATAAAACTTCCTTTTGTTCTCAATCTCTTTTCCCCCTGCAATAAAGGCCAATATCCCCTTTGCCTTCTTAATTACTTGTACCTGCATGCTAACTTCTCGTAAACAGATTTTACCCAGATCGTTCCAAATTCATTATTCTCACATTTGCTTTCCTATTTTTCCTCTCCAAGGGTATTATCAGGATAACATCAGCATTGTACACCACCCACTACACTCATGGCTGATCTGGCCGTGGATTCAGATCCACCTACCTGCCTTTTCCCCATAACCCTTAATTCCCCTGCTGTGCAAAAAACTATCTAACTATCCTAAATATATTTAATGAGGTAGCCTCTACTGATTCCCTGGGCAGAGTATTCCACAGATTCACTACTCTCTGGGAAAAGCAGTTTCTCCTTATCTCTGTCCTGAAGATAAGATAAGATTTCTTTATGAGTCACATATACATCAAAACACACAGTGAAATACATCTTTTTGCAGCGAGTGTTCTGGGGGCAGCCCGCAAGTGTCACCACGCTTCCGGCGCCAACATAGCATGCCCACAACTTCCTAACCCGTACGTCTTTGGAATGTGGGAGGAAACCCACACAGACACGAGGAGAACATACAAACTCCTTATAGACAGTGGCCAGAATTGAACCCGGGTCGCTGGCACTGTAATGGTGTTATGCTAACCACTACACTACCGTGCCCCCTAATCTATTCTTCTGAATCTTGAGGCCATGTTCTCATCTCATCTATCAGTGGAAACAACCTTCCTGCTTCTATCACTTTCATAATTTTATATGTTTCTTTCAGATCCCCTCTCATTCTCCTGAATTCCAGCGAGTATAGTTGCAGGCGACTCAATCTCTCCTCTCAGGCTAACCCCCTCACCTCCAGAATCAACCTGGTGAACCTCCTCTGCACCGCCTCCAAAGCCAGTATATCTTTCCTCAAGTAAGGAAACCAGAACTGCACGCAATACTCCAGGTCCGGCCTCACTGGATGTGGTGTATATGGATTTCAGTAAGACATTTGACAAGGTTCCCCATGGTAGGCTCATTCATAAAGTCATGAGGCATGGGATTCATAGAGACGTCCCTGCATGGATTTAGAATTGGCTTGCCCACAGAAGGCAGAGGGTGGTAGTAGATGGAGAGTAGACAGCCTGGAGGACGGTGACTAGTGGTGTTCCAAAGGGATCTGTTCTGGGACCCCTGGTCTTTGTGATTTTTATGAATGACTTAGATAAGGAAGTGGAGGGGTGGGTTAGTGAGTCTGCAGATGACACGAAGGTTGGAGGTGTTGTGGATAGTGTAGAAGGTTGTCATAAGTTACAACGGAATGTAGACAGGAAGCAGAGTTGGGTGGAGAAGTGGCAGATGGAGTTCAATCCGGAAAAATGTGAAATGATACACTTTGGAAGATTGAACTTGAAGGCTGGATTATGGTTAATGGCAGGATTCTTAGCGGTGTGGAGGAACAGAGGAATCTTGGGGTCCAAGTCCATAGATCCCTGAAAGTGGCCACACAAGTTGATAGGGTGGTTAAGGCAGCGTATGGTATGCTGGCCTTCATTAGTCGGGGGATTGAATTCAAGAGCCGCAAGGTAGTATTGCGGCTCTACAAAACTCTGGTTAGACCACATTTAGACTACTGTGTTCAGTTCTGTGCTGTACTGTTCTATGTACAGGTATGCACAGGTGCAATAAAAATCTTACTTACAGCAGCATTACGGACACATAGCACTAGATACACAACATTCACAAGAAAAATACAAACTAACATAAATCATACAAGAAAGAACACAATTAAAAAAACAGTCCATTGTAGTGCAAAGTGGTCATAGTTTTGCTATACTGAGCTAATGATTAGGGTTGTGCAGGTTGGTTCAAGAACCAAATTGTTGAAGTGAAGTAGCTCTTCCCAAACTTGGTGGTGTGGGACTTAAATGTCTGTACCTCCTGCCCAATGGTAGCTGCGAGAATAATGGAGCAATGTCATATGCAATTTGATGACTTCAAGATATATCAAGGCATACACCAGAGAGGTACACCAGGCACTGGTGGGCTGTTGTTTAGGACCAGGCATAAGGAATCCACTTTGCAATTCTCCAGAGAGTAGATTGACAGATCCATCCTGAGCCAGAGGATGAAGATGAGGGCAATATATTCCACATTTTCAATGACAGGCCCAGGGCAGTACCCGAACCCAGCTTATCCAAGGCAAGAGCTTCCAGTGAGTCAAAGGATATCCAAGTGGAATCAAAGAGAAGAGGAGCAGCCTACCAGCAGCCAAACACTGCGACAAACCGGCTGAAGACTGAAACCCAATGACGAAGATGTGAAATGGGAAAGGCAACCAGGTGCGAAACTGGAGAGACAAACGTCTTCGTTTTCCCTTCAATGTACTATTTCAACCCTTTATCGTTGGAAGCAAATATCAAGAAATTGGCACTTTCTCATTGACAAATGTTCTCATTCTTTTCTCCCTGTACACTACTTTTCCTCCAGCAACAGTGATCATTTCAAGCTCCTCCTTCTATTGCCCCAATTTCCTACAATTTTTGTTGTGTTTTACTGAATTTTTAAATGTCTCTACCATTTCCTCATTCACTGTTAAGTCCCCTTTCAAGAGACTAATGATTACTGTTACCTGTTGCAAAACACTCAGTTTAATAACATGCAGTCCTGGAACTGTATGCTGGAATGCCAACTTGCAAGAAAACTTTGAGGAGAATGTGAAAACATCAACCAATCTCAGTCTGCCATAAAATGACTGAAAGTATTTGAAAATTTAGACAGATATTGATGTATACCATAGAGTGGAGAAAAACCAACTTGCAAATGCTGCCAAATATACCTGAGGCACTAAAATGCTTTGGGCGTAAGAGAGCTTCATCACAGTACATCCCTAAGGGCCAATCTGAACCCAATTCACAGAATAATGTACAGCACAGCACTTTGAATGCTCACTTTAAACCATCGTACAAACTATGCCCCAGGCTCATTGAACAGACCAAATTCAATGCAACAAAAGAGACTTCAAATCCCAAATAGCATTGGATAGTTCGTATATATAAAAAAAATGGGCAGAACATCTCCCTGATGACTACATCTGTGGGAAGTGCACCTCAGTGCAGCTCCTGACAGATCGGTTCGAGGAACTGGAGCTGGATTTGGATGTACTCAGCATCATAGATGAGACTTTTACCGAGGTGGTGCTACCCAAGGTACAGGCTTCAGATAGATGGGTGACCACCAGGAAAAGTAAAGGGAGTAGGCAGTCAGTTCCCCTGTGGCCAATCCCCTCACTAACAGGTACACCTCTTTGGATACTGTTGAGGGGGATGTTCTTTCAGGGGACAGCAGTCAGGTTTCTGGCACTGTGACCGGCTTGGAGGGAAAGGGTGCAGTCAGACAGGGTCATAGTGATTGGAGACCCTATAGTGAGGGGGACCGACAAGAGATTCTGTGGCTGCAGGAGAGACGCCAGGATGGTAGGTTGCCTCTTGGGAGCCAGGGTAAAGGATGTGTTTGAGTGGCTGCAAAAAATTTGACATAATAGGGGGTCTGGACAGGGTGGAAATTCTGAAATGCGTCCAGGTAAGTTTCCCCCGAGTCAATATAGAGGAGCCTACTCAGGAGGGTGCAAGACTGGACCTCCTCTTAGGGAACAAGGTAGGGCAGGTAACTGAAGTGGGAGTCAGAGACCACTTTGGTTCGAGTGACAGTAATTCTTAGTTTTAAGATAGTGATGGGAAAGGATAGGACAGGTCCACAGATTAGGGTCCTACACTGGAGTAGGGCTAATTTTGGGAGGGACTTAGGCAGGATCTAGCAGAAGTCATTTGGGTGACCCTGTTTGAAAAGAAAGGAATGAATAGCAAATGAGAGGCTTTTCAGAGTGTGATATCAAGAGTCAAGGAGCAGCATGTTCCTGTTAGGGTGAAGGGTAAACCTGGCAAGTTTAGGAAATCTTGGCTGATGAGAGATATTGAGGCTCCGATCAAGAAAAAGGAGGAAGCATACATTAGGTTTCAGAGGTCAGGGACAAGTGAATCCCTTGATGATGATAAAAAGTTTAAGAGTATTCTTAAGAGGGAAATCATGGGGGCAAAGAAAGGGAATGAGATGGATCCATCAGGAAGGGTTAAGGAGAATCCCAAGAGGTTCTATAGCTACAGTATATTAGGAGTAAAAGGGTGGCTAGGGAGAGAGTAGGTCCCCTGAAGATCAGCAGGGCCACTGATGTCTCGAGCCACGGGAGATGGGTGGGGTTTTTAAACAAATATTTCTCCTCCGTGTTTACTGAGGAGAAAATCATGGTTGCTCGAGAGAAGGGGCACAAGTGGTGATGTTTTGGAGGACATTTGTATTACCAGGGAGGAGGTATTTGCAGACTTACAGCACACATTGAAGTGGATAGATCCCCGGGGTCTGACCAAGTGCATCCTCTGACTTTGTGGAAGGCTGGAGAAGAAATTGCAGAAGCCCTTGCGGAGATATTTGCTTCATCGTTAGCCACTGGTGAAGTTCCCAAAAACTGGAAGGTGGTTAATGTTGTTCTGTTGTTTAAGGTAGCAAGGACAAGCCAGGGAACTGCAGGCAGGTCAGCCTGAGGTCAGTCGTGGGGAAGTTACTGGAGGGAATTTTGAGGGACAGGATCCATGGCTTTGAGCATGGAAAGTCGTGTTTGACAAACCTTTTTGAGTTTTTGGAAGAGGTAACCAAAAAGGTAGATGAGCGTAGGACAGCGGATGTTGTCTATTTGGACTTTAGCAAGGTCCTGCATGGTAGGCTGGTCTGGAAGGTTAGGTCCCATGGAATCCATGGAGAGCTAGTTAGGTGGATTCAAGATTGGCTCAGAGGTAGGAAGCAGAGGGTGGTGGTTGAAGGTTGTTTCTTGGAATGGAGGCCAGTGACTAGTGGTGTGCCGCAGGGGTCGGTGTTGGGACCCTTGTTATTCATTTTTTATAGAAATTATTTGGATGTGAATGCACAAGGCTAAAGAAGAAATTGCAGAGATATTTGCTTCATTGTTAAGTTTGCAGATGGCACTAAATTAGGAGACATTGTTGATAGTGAAGAAGGTTATTGTAGATCACAGGAGGATCTTGATCAGTTAGGGAAGTGGGCCAAGGAGTGGCAAATGGATTTCAATACAGACAAGTGTGAGGTGATGCACTTTGGAAAGTCCAACCAGCATAGGACTTATAGTATGAATGGTAGGGCACTAGGGAGTGTAATGGAACAGAAGGACCTAGGAGTACAAGTGCATAGTTCGTTGAAAGCAGCATCACAGGTAGACAGGGTGGTGAAAAAGGTGTTTAGCACGCTAGGTTTCATCAGTCAGGGCACTGAGTATAGGAGTTGGGACATTACATTGCAGGTATGCAAGTCGTTGGTGAGGCCGCACTTGGTGATTAAACTGGAAAGAGTGCAGAAAGGATTTATGAGGACGTTGCCAGGACTAGAGGGCCTGAGTTCATAGGGAGAAGTTGGCCAGACTGGGTCTTTATTCCTTGGAACATAGGAGAATGAGGGGTGACCTTATAGAAATGTTTAAATTATGAGAGACATAAATAAGGTGGATGACAAGAGTCTTTCCCCCAATGTAGGGGAGACCAAAACTGAGGGGCATAGATTTAGGGTGAGAGGAGAAAGATTTAAAAGGGACCTGAGGGGCAACTTTTTCCACACAGAGGGTAGCAAATATGTGGAACAAGCTGCCAGAGGAAGTGGTTGAGGCAGGTACAATAGTATCATTTAAGAAGCTCTTGGAATAAGTACATGGAGGGGTGGGGCTTAGAGGGATATGGGCCAAATGCAGGAAATTGAGACTAGCTCGGTGGACTATGTGGTCAATATGGACTGGTTGGGCCAACGGGCCTGCATCCATGCTGTATTGCTCTATGACCCTCTTACAAGACCCTCTTAACCAATGATTCTGATAAAATGGTCTGTATTGGAAAATTCCTTTGGCTAATTGTTTTCTGTATCCCAGAAATAACAGCAGAACATGGCTGCTTCTGTATCCCAAAGTGTGACAGAAGCAGTGGGCTCTACATCCTTTCATGGACATGGCTAGACAACTAAATGGGAAGAGGGTCCATGAATATTTCCATTGTCAGCAATGATGCGGCCATCTATGAGGCTGAAGTACTTGTAGCCAGAACAGATGATCCATCTCAGCCTACTCCCGAGATTCCCACCAACTCAGAAGCCAATCCTTATCCACTTTGATTGGTGCACTCAACTATTTCTTGATCTTATCTGCAATCAAGGGGCTGTGTTTACGATTTAAAGACTTTGCTCCAGAACTCTAACAAAACCATTTCCAATACAGCTGGAACATCAAAACAGAAAGAGGAACAATCCTATCCAACCAATCAACAGAGTCAACTGTCCATCATAAGAATATAACAAATCAAGGTTCAGCCCCTTTTACCTGCTCCACCACTCAATAAGATGGACATTTCAGCTGTGCCATTTTCCTGAATTAACCCTTTATCCCTGGATCTCCAAGCCTACCTCAGCAACGGAACACTACAGACCACCTCTTGCACTATCATGAATCTCTGATTCCGTTTTTTTTTTTGCACTAATGCTTTTTTTCCTTCACTGTCTAATGTACAACTTACATTCTGTGTTGAATGAATCTACATGCCTGTGATACTGCTGCAAGCAAGTTTTTCCATCGCACCTATAACTTGCCATACGTGCATTTGACAATAAACTCCATTTGACTTCCCGCTGCTGTCTGTAAGGAGTTTGTACATTCTCCCAGTGTCTGAGTGGGTTTCCTCCGGGTGCTCCGGTTTCCTCCCACATTCCAAAGACGTACGGGTTAGGAAGTTGTGGGCACGTTGGTGCCGGAACCGTAGCAACACTTGCAGGCTGCCCCCAGAACACTACACAAAAGATGCATTTCCTGTGTGTTTCGATGTACATGTGACTAATAAAGATATCTTGTCTTATTTAGTCTTGGAGTGATAAATGACAAGTAATGTTTGTGTCACAAGATAGTCAACTCCAACAAGACAGTTTAACCACTCCACTCAGACATTCAACGGCATAACCACCAGCAAAATTGCCACCATTAATATTCTGAAGGTCACCGTTAATGAGAATGCAATTCCATCGATGACATCATCTGTGTAGCCACAAGATGCTGCGAATCAAAGGCTCATTTTTCTGTGGCAAGTGATTCAACCCGTCTCCCCAAACCTATTCCACCATCTGCAAGACGTAGGTTAAGAGTGCAATGAAACGCGTTTAGTTGAATGCAGATTTAACAACATGCAAGCAACTCAATACAATCTGGAAAAGCAGCCCAAATGATGGGGGTTCTATCTACTAAATTAACCACCAATTCCCTCTAGCAACCTAACAGCAGATTGCTCTGCGCACCACCCACAATGCACTGCCAAATCAACCAACGATACCTCACAAATTTATGACTTCGGCCACCTTAAAAGACCAATATAGCAGTACATGAAAAAGCTCTCAGCTGCAAGTTCCTCTCCAACTCACAAACCCCATGCTTTGGAAATGTACCACAGCTTCATGATCACTAGATCCAAGTATAGGAGCCCTCTACTCAATAGCATGTCTCGGAGGGACTAAAGCTGTTCAAGGTAGTAGTTCATCATCACTTCTCCATGGGTATTGGGGATGTTGGTCAGGAATGAATGAAGTTCCAGGTTTTTTTTTAAGAATAAATATTAAGAAAACTTATCAGCTGAAATATTTCTGTACATTTGACAAGTTTTTTTTAAAAAAAATCAGTAACTGCTGCACTGTTGACGCTACTAATGAGTCTGTTTGCTTGCAGCTATAGGAAAAGTTCAGGAGAATTTTAAGATGATCAGAGAAATCAGAAGAAAATGGTACATTTGCAGCTTAGAACTCTGAACACAATCTTGCATCACGTAGAAGGAACAACTCTTGTAAACAGACTTGCCCCAAAACAACAACTCATGAAACGAGATTCCTGAAGACTTCTAATAAGAAACTGCACAGAGTCCTGAAGATGCTCTCATAAGCCATTTCTTCCTTTCAACAGGCTTTATCGCTTCCTTCCTTGTCAAGTGACAGTACAACTCCCTGTAAAAGGGATTTGATGGACTTTGCACAGTTATGCAATTACTGCTCGGCACAAATTTATATTTGTTGTAAACTTTATTCAGGTGCAGTATTTGAAAGTTTCAGCCTCTGCCACATGCCCTCCCCCATTGCTTTACCAGTGCACAGCCTGGAATACAGGATTGACAAAATGTGGCACATAACAGGAAAACAGTTCCGATCATTGAAGATAAATGCTGGTTTTGTTTTCTTGTGGCTTTTGTTTTTGAAAAATAGTCACCAAATGCTATTGAGATATGCAAGGTCATCTGGAAGATACATCGATGGCAGCTGGACATCGACACTTATGTTGTATTCAAAATAGAATCTACAAATGCTGACACAGATAGCACAGCATCACAAACAGGACATTTCAGTCCAACTGCTCGATGCCTCTTTGAAAGCTCTGTTCCAAACTTCATCTAACTCCGTCAGTGATATCGCGGAATCCATTCTTGCCCTCGTCTGTATCCACCTTCCCCTTCAGTGTATCAACACAACTCAACTCACCTACCCCACATGGTAACAAGTTTATGATCCACCAACTGTGTAAAAAAGAGTCTCTCCTGAATTCCTCATGGATTCCCTCAAGTACAAATTTACTTTCATTTTTACTCCATCGAACTCCTAATTTTAAAAATTATCCCTCAGCCTCCTCTTGTTTTATATAAACTAACAAATTGAAGAGAGTGTGAAGCAAACCTCTGGGGGGGAAACAAAACTAATTACTTTCTTGAAGACTCCAAAGGAAGTTTCTCCTCCCCTGTGTCCTCCTAATCTCTTCCACTCCACGACTTGCATCCTTTTGACAACCTCTGCATCATTCCCCTGATACTTGCCCATGCAGTTCCATTTCCACACTCTTTCACTAAAATGGGAGAGCCAAAAGGTTAGGAAAAAAATAAGCTATGACTCTGGTTTCCACAGCCCCTTTCCAAAGACTAGAGCAAGCAATCCCCTGCAAAAAAAAAAGACTGTAGCACTGTCACTCTTTGGCCACCAGCAAACAGCTTCACAGCATAAAAGCAAATAAGAAAAAAAAAACACCTGAAAATATGACAATAACTAATCCATCTAGCAAGTCGCAAAGGAATAACCCCGCAGCTATGGTTTAATGAAGAAGCCACTTGGAGTTCTTTGGTTACTTGCATCCAGATCTCCAAGTGCTGCTCACTTTGAAGGCCTTCATTCCCCATTCTCTGACAGCAGATGGTATTTATGGATACCAAGGGAAGAGAAGAAATATCCATGGAGGAAATCTGATAGGGTTTCAGAGGCTTTTTCCTCACACACATTGTTTTGCCTCTCAGACAATTTCGGCATATTGGAAGAACTTTATCAGGGCCCTAGACAAAGATGCAGATCTGAAAACGTCCATTAACAGGAAGTTAAACGGAAAACAAGTGGTTCTGAAATAAGGAATATTTTAACATGAAGGCTGTCTTGTTAATTGGGTTTAAATGCTACTATGAACACTTCACAAATGATTTTGTCCAAATTACTTTGTTCAGTGTACAAGGAGGAGATTCCATTCAGCAAAGGCTGTGATTAGTGTCATCACATTAATGTCAAGCAGAGCACTGCTCTTGTATCAGCTTGTTTCATATCTTTTATTCTGACCAGCTGCACTCACACTCTATGCAAATGACAAATGGGAGAAAAAGTACCTGAATAGATGATGATATGCAAAATATTATTTCCTGAAAATTTATATTTCCTTAAAAAAAACTCATGGTCATTATCACATTGCTGTTTGTTGGTGCTTGCTTGGCGACAAAATCGGCAGCCAGATTTCCTACATCATGACAGTGACTCTGTTTCAAAGTGTTGTACTAAGTCTCAGCCACACAGCATGGAAACAAGCCCTTCAGTTCACCAAATCCACTCCAACCATTTAGCACCCATTTATGCCAATCACATTTTTTATTCTCCCATCTGCATAAAAAAATAGCACCAAAGATCAGGATTGAACCTGGGTTGGAGATGTTCTGAGGCATCCTGTGGCAGTAAAGCACTTTGTTAAGTTTGAGCTGTGAAGTGCGCCGTATGAATGCAAACCTTTCTTTCATTTTAACTCCTCTTTTATCCATGCCTTAGAAATGGTGTCAAGTCAATTGACTCCTTGGCGCATCAGAAACATCTTGCGCTGATGAGTTTCTTGATCACGTTGCCAAATCCACTATTCCATGTACAGCAATCAACAACGCCAGCAAAATACATACTGGGCTCATCCAGCACTGGATATTAACATCGATAAGGTAATTAGTGAGACATTTCCACTTGGAGAGTCCAGTAAGTGTGGTTTAAAAATTAGAGCCAGGTTCTTCAGGAACAAAATTAGAAAAGACTTCTGTATGCAAAGGGCTAATAGAAGTTTGGAACACTTCTACAAATGGCAATTGAAGCTAGGCCCTCAGTTAGTCTTAAATCCGAGATTCATTATTTACTAGTTATTAAAAAGAGGCAAAGGTTGGGTTTGTATGTACCTCTAAGAAATTTAAAAATTAGGTGTGGTATGACCTATGATACATTGTTGCATCACGACAGTTGTTGGTTGAGTACAACATAGGATATTTGCTTATAAGCTCCATCTTTACCCAATAAAGAACACATGGATAATGCATTGGTGACCGAGGAAATAGCAAGGCATTAACAAAGTGCAGAGGAAAAGAGAATGGAGTTCCCTGGACAAAGCGTGACAAGTCATAGATGTGGTGAGCTGAGGAAGTGCAAGGAGTTGGAGCCAAGATAGTCCTGAGAACAAATGATATTGTTGAGCTCCTGGCATACAACAATACAGCAATGCAACAATCCATGAAAAGTGAAGGTATTCTGACTATAACTAGCAAGACCAGGAATGCACAAAAACACGAGCAAGTTTATCAACATCAGAGACCTCGGATAAGAACACAAGATTTTTTATGGGATGTTTGAATCCAGCGCCTTCAAAGATTTTTGCAGAATACACATCTAGGACATGCAGCTGAGAATACTGAAGAGAACGTGGGTAGATATGTTGTCAAGTTAAGAAGACTTATTACAAGGTGCAACTTTAGATTGGGTGCTGGGGGATCGTTTGGTGCCAAGGATGGCAAATGAGAAAGTTCAAGTAAGATGAAATTGATTGATATATGTCTATTATGGTCACATGTACAGAGATACAGTGTAAAAGAACTGTTTTGCATGCCATCCATACAGATCATTTTACCACATCAGTACAATCGAGGTAGTACAAGGGAAAAGCAATAACAGAAGGCAGAATAAAGTGTTACAGTTACAGAGAAAGTGCAGTGCAGGCAGACAATAAGGTGCAAGGCCATAACGAGGTAGATTGTGAGGTCAAGAGTCCATCTTACCATACTAGGGGATCATTCAATAGTCTTATAGCAGTGGGATAGAAGCTCTCCTTGAGCCTGGTGGTATGTGCTTTCAGGCTTTTGTGTCTTCTGCCTGATGGGAGGGAGGAGGAGAGAGAATATCCAGTGTGGGTAGGGTCTTTGATTATGTTGGCTGCTTTACCAAGGCAGTGAGAAGTGTAGACAGAGTCCATGGAGGGGAAGCTGGTTTCTGTGATGTGCTGAGCTGTGTCCACAACCCTCTGCAGTTTCTTGCAAATGTTTGACCCAGTGGATCTGGTGTTTAAGGGAGCATGCAGAATAGCCATTGAAAGCCCAGTAACAAAGTGAAAGTGCTTTGCTCAGGATTCAACCCCAAGGTGCAGGCAGAATGCACAAAGATGAGAACGATGGCATGGTCTTCTTTCAATGCATTTGGCAGGAAAACAGTAGTCATACAAGTATCAAAAGGCAGGGACTCCGAGTCACAGGGGTGGAAAAGATGAGAGGCCTTGCTGTGTTAGTCTGGGGATGTTCTTTCAGAGCAGCCCAATAACTTAGCACCCAGCAGACTGGACAGATAGTTACCAAAGCTGGTGACTGCCGGTATGGACTGCAGCCCTCAGTTGCCTCAACGATAAGGGAGCGAACAGTCACAGTGGAGAACAATCCACGTGCTGGAATCCAAGAGTGAAGAGGTGAAATTCGAGCCTTGCGTAAGGGACTGACAAGATCTAACAGTATGGAACCAAGAACTGTTGTGGAATTGTACAACAGTATATGGAAAGGTGATAACTGGCAGACATGAAGCTCTGTTGCAAGTTGGTAACGTCAATGACAAATATGCCTTCAGCAATATGAAGAGTTGCAAGGGTGTTTTTTCGAAACCAGGAGATTTGCACAGTTGAAAATGTGAGTGTCCTCCAGCAAGAGCTGCCCATGGTTACTTCATCCAGGGGCAGCTGGTTAATCAAATGCTACAGCACATGGCAGCAAGTCTTGGAATTAAACTTGCTCATGGTGAAAGCATCCAATGGGAGGGGACCATAAAGGTACAAAATGTTAACGAGCACAGCATCAAGAGCCAGAAATGCAAATGAGGTCAAGACATCTGGGAGTGACAAACATTTCCTGATGAGGAAGCAGTTTATCGTTTGTGGAGACAGTGATTTTGCTTCTGAGCAAAGGGTGTATTCACAGTCGCCAAAGGCAAGCAGTTCAAAAAAAGGGGCTCTTATTTGTTAGATGATATAAACTCTCCGGTTTTTTTGAAATGTTAGGACAACTGCTGTGCCATGTCCAGAATGCAGAGTGATACATCTAAAAAAGTAGTTGGACAGGGACTTGGATGGGAAAGGTGCAGAGGGATGCGGGCCAAACATAGGCAAATGGGACTAGCTTAAATGGGAATCTTGGTCGGCATGGACCAGTTGGGTCAAAGGGCCTGTTTCCGTGCTGTATGACTCCATGACTCAATGACAGCTGATAAAGCTGCTGCCTCAAAGTTCCAGCAACCAGAGTTGCAGAGTTCAACCCTAACCTCTAGTGCTGTCTGCATGGAGTTTGTACGTTCTCACTGTGCACGCATGGGTTTCCCCAAGGTGCTCCAGTTTCCTCCTGCATCCCAAAACCACACAGGTTGGTCGGTTAATTGTCTACTGTAAATGACCCCCTAGTGTGTAGGTAAATAGTAGAATCTGGGGGAGTGGGAATGTGGGGAGAATAGGATTAGTGTAAATGGATACAGTTTTTCACTGTACCTCGGTACAAGTGACAATAATAAACCAATACCAAATGGATGCTTGATGGTTATAGAGTCATAGAACAATACAGCACAGATACAGGCCCTTCGGCCCAATGAGTCTATGCCGACCATGGTGCCCATCCATCCAGACTCAGTGGGCGGAAGGGCCTATTTCCATGTTATATGATTCGAATTCACTGGGTAGGTGTTAAGCAAGAAGCACACTATAGGATGTTGTGGAGAGGCCAATTGAATTAAGTTAGATGATATTACTGTGGTGCAAGAGACTGTGCAGGTCTCTCAACAGGGTGAATCCAGTTCAAGGCCAATTGCAAATCAGCAGATCAGCTCAGAAATTAGAAAAATAAAAGGCCCTGTATCTAAATACACATGGCATTCCAAAAACACGATCTGTGAAGTGAACTAGTATTCTCTGCTCATCATCATTACCGCACACACACAGCTGCAGAACGGCAAAGATTGGGACCCAAATACCGAGAGGTACATGACATGATATTATTGTCAATTGTACCGAGGTACAGTGAAAAACTTGTCTTGCATACCGATCGTACAGGTCTATTCATTACACAGTGCAGTTACATTGAGTTAGTACAGAGTGCATTGAGGTAGTACAGGTAAAAACAATAACAGTACAGAGTAAAGTGTCACAGCTACAGAGGAATTGCAGTGCAGGTAGACAATAAGGTGCAAGGTCACAACAAGGTAGATTGTGAAGTCAAGAGTCCATCTCATCGTATAAGGGAAAGGAAGGACAGGAAACCAGGAAAAGGGCTGAGGAGTGGCTCTGTTAATTAATCATAGCCCTACCGAGAAAGAGCAGGATGACTAGAGTTCAGGAAACTACAATGTAGGACCAATTTGGGTGGAGATGAGAAATAATAAGATGTCACTTGTGGGGGTGTTGTACCAGCCCCCTGACAGTAACCACAGGGTGGGAGCAAGTATAAAAATAATGGGAACTTGTCAGAAGAATGCAGTGATAATCATAGGGTAGTTTAATCTACATATAAAAACTGGAAAAAAAAATCAAATTGGCGAGTGCAGCCCAGATGAGGAGCTCACAGATGTTTTCAGGATAAATTCTTAAAAGAGCAGCCAATCAGGAAGCAGTCTAAACCAGACCTGGAGTTGTACAACAAGAAAGGATTACTTAATGACCTCGGGTGAAGGCACCCCTAAAGAGCAGTGATCATAATATGACTGAATTTTGCATTCAGTTTGAGAAAGAGAAGAATGGTCCCAAGACTAGTACTTTAAACTTAAGAGGCCAATAATTAAGAGATGAAACCACAGCAAGCTGCAGTGACCTGGCAAATTAAGTTAGGGAATCAGTTAATCAAAATGCAGTTATTTAAAAGGAAATTTTTTTCCCCAGAATATACAGAATAGATACATTCCAACAGGACAGAAAAATTCCAAGGGCAGGTCCCACCACCCATGGTTAACTAAAAAAAATGTAGACAACATACTGTTTGCTTTCCTGATTGCTTGCTGTATCTGCACATTAACTCTTGGTGATTAGTGTACATAAACACACAGGTCTTGCTGAATACAAACTACTTTCAATCTCAGTCAAAGAAAACAACTGTTTTTTCCAATTTTTTTTAAACCAAAGGAATGACCTCCCATTTTTCCCCATATTATATTCCATTTTTACACATTGATATCCCTGAACCTCCTTGGGGTGGTTCAGGACAGTATTAGTCATGCTGCTTTACATCATCAGCAAACGTAGCTGTACTACACTTGACCCCCTTATTCAAGTCACTGATTCAGATTGTGAATCGCATCAGTGGGTGCAGTCCCTAAAGACAGGAGTGCTGTGTGGTACTTTGCATGTATACATACTTTTAAGAACTATGTGATGCCACTTCTAATACATTGCTATATCAAACACTCACCTATCAGTGGTAGTGATTGCCATCAACAAGGAATGTTTGGTTGGAATCTTTATCCTATCTACTTGCCTTCCCTATCAGCAACATGAAGAATGTACAGATGCTCAGTAGATAAAGAGTTGGGTCACAGATCAGCAAAGACTTCAGCAAATAGGGGTTCAGGTGAGTGGACTAAATGGCTTACCTCTATGCAGAACTTACTGAAGAGAGATGAAGCAGCTGAGAGAATTTCTTCAAAAAACTCTCCAGAACATTTCCAACTCTTGCTTCAGAACATTTTTGGCTATTTGATCTCAGAATGTTTAGTTTTCAAATATGCTAAGAATAAAACATAGCTCCAGTTTATCCATCTACTGAAAACCCTTCACGACACATAATTAACCGACAGTACATTCCATATGCTACCTGCCAAACCCATCAAGACGGACAAAGGCAGCAGATACAAGTCATATCCCATCCCTATGTGGAAATATTGTAATGTTCCTTCATTGCCACTCCAGAGTCCTGAACCTCATTTCTACCAGCTCTGTGGGATTCTATTCAACACACACACTGCACCAGATCATGGCCACAGCTCATCACCATCTCAGGGTGAATTAGGGATTGTAAATGCTTATGAAATGCATTAAGAAATACCATTACTGTAAATAGTTACTCACTCTCACATTTGCACCTGGACTAGACTCTCCTGGCAGAGGCTACTGTGGGATCATATGAAGGAAAGCTGACCAAACCACTCACATAGTTATAGAAACAATTGTCAGAAGCCATCTAAAATACACAACTGCTTTTTCATCTTTCGCCAATCAATTTAGAATTTACAGTAATAATTCAAGACAAGCCTATTTCCATCATTTCAATCTACGTTTCACTTCTAGCTTGTAAAGAGACAAGGAAAGTTGTTTAAAACTTCTGTGGTGGAAAGTGATCTACCCATCAAAAAAGTTTCTTCTAACAGAAGTAAAAGTACAAACATGACAAAATGCATTGCACATAAATACAACTTGGAAAAAGCTAGGAAGGAGAAGCTGAACCTTGTGCTCTCAAAAACGGGCTTCACTAATTGCCTCCAGTCTGAGTTCAGTCCAATATATGCTTTCCATCCTGGTAATTAATGTCATTTCTCACATTTTCCTCTGAATGTTGACTGCTGAGAAGATGAATAGTCAGGGCTCTCTTTCTGCTTATTATATTATAAACAAAAGGACCTCCTCCAAAATCAAGTAATCATCTGAAAGACATTGTTAAAAGCTTGGGAAGGCAGCCAGCCACCACAACTCATCCACAAACAAGCCAACTGTCTGCATCACACTTCACAGTAACATTGTGTAGGAAGATCCAAAACATTTAAAAAAAACATGTATTCTAATCTCTTAAAGAATTATCCACAGTGAAGCCCAACTCCCATTTTTATTTCCAAACACTAAAATCTTGCAAGTTCAGTGGCTGAACGTTCAAATAAGTTTAAATTCTTTCTAAGCAGCTTATCTCAAACACCAAGAGCAAAAGATAAGCTCTCATGTAAAATACCAACATTGAGAGCGACGGATTTACAAAGCTGTACGGCCCACCCTTCCGTACGCCAAGACCCTTCCTAAAGCACTACTGCTTACATCCTCACCAAACTTTGCCCAATTCCCTTCCCTGCCTGATTGTCATTTACAGGATATCAGAATCTCTGACAAGGCTGGGATCGTCCACTACCCATTGCTGTTAAGGAGGAGGTTGTGGTGAAGCACATTTTACGAACAACAGCAATCCTTCTAGTAAGGGTATCCCCACAGTGTTTTGTTAGCATAGGGTGTTCCCAGGATTTAACTTTAGCAACAAAAGAAAAGGAATACATTTCCAAACCAAGATGGTGTGTTTTGAAAGGAAACTGCAGGGGGTAGTGTTCCTATGCACAATGTCTTGCCCTTCTTGAGTGTTCAGGCTATGTGTTTAGGGGGTGATATCAGAGATGCCTCAACTATGATGCAGTCCATTGTGTTGATGGTATACAATGTTGTTCGTGTGACACAGATGATGGAGGGGATGAATGTTTAGGGTGTTAGATGCAGTGTCAGTCAAGTAGGCTGCTTTATCCTGCATATCATAAGACTTCTTGTATGTTCTTGGAACTTCATTCATCCAAATGAGTTGACATTAGTTCATCATACTCTTTGCATGCTTTGTAGATGGTGAAAGGCTCTGCAGTGTTGGGAAGTGAGCCACACACTCCAGGATACTCAGTCTCTGAACTGATCTTGAAACTTCAATATTTATGTGGCTGATCCAATAAAGGTTCTAGTCAATGGTGACTCCGTGACAGTGGAAGGTTCAGTGGTGGTAATGTTACTGATCCACAAGGATAGATGGTTGGACTCCCTCACTTGTTGAAGGTAGTAACTATGTGGCACATGTGCCATAAATGTTACTTGGCACATTTCAACCAATTCCTGAATGTTGTCCATGGGTGGCTTCATTTTTAGAAGTTATAAAAGGTGCATATGGTACAGAAAGAAATATGGTGCAGTCGTTTTTGAATATGCTTACTTGAGAAGGCTAAAGAAGCAGCTAAAAGTGGTCAGGCCAAAGATGCCACAGGACTTCTGCATCAACATCTTGGGTCTCAGATTAAAACCCCCAATAACTGCTTTCTCTTATGTAACTCCAGCCAGCGGAGGCATCTCCCCTTGATTCGCACCTACTTCACTTTCACCTTATATCACCCTCAATCAGGTATAACTCTCCTGCCCCTGTTTGGACTCAGATTGTGAGGAGATCAGAAACTGAGTGCTCCTGGCAAAACCCAAATTTATCATCGGTAAGTAAGTTATTAGCGAACAAATGCATTTGATGGCATTGTCAATGACACATTCCATAACTTTCATGATTAACAGTAGACTGATCACTTGGAAGTTTGCTGCATTGAATTTTTGTTGGGCAGGACTGGGAAAATTTCCACATTGTGCAAATTAGGGTATTGCAGCTACAGTGGAACAACTTAACCAGAAGCTTAGCTAGTTCTGGAGCACAAGTTTTCGTCTTTAGAGCAGAGATGTTGTTCAGTACCACTTGGCTTCTCTAATGATGGGGACCTTGGGAGACGACCATGATCGATCTTCCACTTAATACTTCATTTATTTCAAAAAAATTAAGAGCAAAGCTTGGATCCAAATCTCATCCCATTCTCACCTGTCTCCCACTCTCTTCCTCATGGCTACCTTGGATTTCATTTTACCAATCTCACCAGCAGTCTCACAGGACCAATAATCACAGGAATTTCCCAAAGCACCAATCCCCACAGAACTGAAAGAGCTGCCAACAAATCAGACTGCCAAACAGAAAACAACAAATTATACAAGCATTTTGATGCAACTCCACACTTAACCCACAATATCACAAACAGATCAACAGTTGAGACTGAAAGTCATGCATAATGCAAGATTGAATAATTCTGAATTGAAAATAAAAGTACTTGAATACTAAAAGTTATGCACATTCTTGATATCTATTTTCACCCAATAATTTATCCTGGTTTCCAACATAAACACAAATAATTTCATATTGGTATTATAAAATACTTCACAAGACACTCATTAGTATGGTGAGTCACTGCACAAGCACAAATAAAAAGTTCACCAAGATAATGATTGATTCTGAAAAATAAACAGCAAAATAAAAGTGATTTTGTGTGTCTCATTACAATTCTTTCCTGCATTTGACTAATATTCTATTTTCTGCTGACCCAAACCTACATTAAATTGATTCATTTTCTTAAAATATCAATTATAAAATTTAGTGCAAGTCAGTATTAAAAGCTCCTTATGAGGTTCAGCATAGATGTATCCCAAAAATCAGTTTTTCCAACGGATTATCACAAATAAAATTCCAGGAGTCAAATTTTGACGACGAAGAGACTTAAAAAATAACTCCAAGTTTAAGCACTCCTCATCACTCAACATCTCTTCCACTGAGAAATTTCCCACTATTTATTTCTGCAAACAATCAGGTCTGGAAATCAGCCGGACTTCCTTTAGTGACATCAGCCTTCACATCTTCTGTGCCCTAATAACATCATTAATGAGATGTAACTCAAATGCAGTCCCAATATTTGGCAAGAGACCTCGATTACATTAAATCACCAATGGAAGGACTACTTTCTTTATGCTACTTTCATTTCAAGTGAGATGGGAAATAAGAGCAACAGTTTATTAATTTACTCAGCACCCTGACGGAAAATGGAGATAAAGGTTGGCTCAAGTCATAGATCTAAGCAAAGTGCATGTCAAGCATTTAATCATGTGGCAAAAATCAGCTGTCCCTCCATTCATCATCATAATCACCACCATTTTTTAAAATTTGAGTAGCCAATGTTGTTCCTTGGTTCAAGAAGGGGAATACGGATAACCCAGGAAATTATAAGCCAGCAAGCCTCACATCAGTGGTCGGGAAACTAATGGAGAGCATTCACTCACATTTGGAAGAACAAGGGCTAATTAGGGACAGTCAGCATGGCTTTCTGTGGGGCAGGTCATGTCTTACAAACTTGAGTGAGTTTTTGAGGAGTTGACCAAGGTGATCGATGAGGGTAGGGCAGTGGATGTTGTCTACATGGACCTTAGAGTGAAGTGTTTGACAAGATCCCTCATGGTAGGTTGGTCAGGAAGATCAAGATGCACAGGATCCACAGTGAATTGATAGTTTGGATTCAGAATCAGCTTGTCCATAGAAGACAGGATAGTGCCGGAAGGGTGTTATTCTGCCTTGAGGTCCGTGATCAGTAGTGTTTCATAGGGATCAGTGCTGGGACCTCTGCTGTTTGTGATATATGAATGACTTGGACAAAAATGTAGATGGGGCAAATAACAATGTTAGCAAGTTTGCAGATGACACTAAGATTGCAGGAGCTGTGGACAGTGTAGAGGTCTGACAAAGGATACGGCAGGATATAGATCAGAAACACATATGTGTGGAGAAATGGCAGATGGAGCTTAATCCAAGCAAGTGTGAGGTGTTGCACTTTGGGAGCTCTAATGTAAGGGGACAGTATAAAGCTAAGGGTAGGATGATTAAAAGCATTGATGTACAGGCGGATCTTGGGGTGCAAGTCCACAGCTCACTGAAAGTGGCAACACAAGTAGATAGCGTGGTAAAAAAAGGTACATGGCCATGGTCTGCCTTCATTGGTCAGGGCATTGAGTATAACAGTCAGGAAGTCCTGTTGGAGCTATATAAAACTTTGGTTAGGCTGCACTTAGAGTATTGTGTGCAATCCTGGTTGCCCCATTGCAGGAAGGATGTGGAGGCTTTGGAAAGGGTGCAGAAGATATTCACCAGGATGCTACCTGGGTTAGTGGCCATGAGGAGAGTTTAGACAAACTTTGGTTATCTTCTCAGGAGCAGAGGCTGAGGGGAGATCTGACAGAAGTTTAAAAGATTATGAAAGGCATAGATAGGTAAACAGAATATTTTCCCAGGGTAGAAATGTCAGATACTGGACAACACGACAAGGTGAGAGGGGGAAGGTTTAAAGATGTGCAGGGCAATTTTTTTTTAAAATGCAGAGTGGTGGGTGCCTGGAACAGACTGCCAGGCATAGTGTGGAAGCAGATACAATAGTGGTGTTTAAGAGGCTATTACATAGACACATGAATATGTAGGAAATAGAGGGATATGGATCATGTACAGCCAGAAAATAATTTGTTTAATTCAGCACCATATTCAGCATAGACATTGTGGGTCGAAGGGCCTGTTTCTGTGCTGTACTGTTCAACGTTCTATATCTCATCATAGTAGCAGGAAAATGTCAGGAGACCCAGTCAAACATAGTCTCTTCAATTTTGGAGTTAAAATGAAATTTATCTGGAGATAGATCTGAAGCTGAGACGTGCAATAGTGATGCCCGGAACATTGGAACTTATTACGACATGTCATTTTGTTTTGATAGATCTTTATGGCTCCTTGTTTTCTGCAACTGTGATCAAAATAAAAAGTTGTGATATACTAATTTCCTCCATGTTTGTGTAATCCTCCCACGTCTATATTCTACATAGCAAAAATAAATGTATTGGTAACGAGCTAAGTGGTGATTACTTATATTATAGTTCAGGTACACACCATAACTGCTTATAGTCTGCCTTAACCCCCACTGTAGAAAATTACACTAGTATAAGAAATGTCCATATTTTAAAATATTGCATCCCCTCCAAGCAAGGCTGTCAATTTAGGACCATTCTTCCACTCTTATATACTTTAAATGTTTAAATTGTTTTTTTTATATAAAGTGTCATAGCAAAGTGGAGTTCTGATTTGATTGAAGTATTATCTGTAATCTGATCTAAAAACTTTACTTAATATCAGTGCCCAGTATTTGAATCTGGTTTGAATGATTAAGCTTCCATTGTCATTTCGCAGGGATGCATCTCCTCATAGGCAAGGAGAATCTATTTCCTGGAAAATGCACTGCATTCTTTTGGGATCCAAATTAGCAAGTGTCATTATAAAGAACAGAATGCATGTGGCAAATAGGATAATCCAAACACAGCAGCAAAACAGTCCCTCCAAACTTGTTCAGATGTGAATCTCTATATCTGAGAGGAGATTTCATATTTCCATTTGTGTTAACATAAAGGGAAGATTTTAGCGTGTTTCATTTATCGTCCAAGCGATGGGCTGACACAGATTTACCAAGGTCAAAAATCAATGAAGCATTTTCAGGACTAGCATTCCAAAATTCCTTGTGGTATTTTCTCAAACAAATTAACTTATTTTCAGGGTTTCCCTGCCCCACGCACCCCCTCCCCTCCAATCTCCACCTCTGACAACAGAGTACAAAACTAAACTAACATTACAAATAGTAAAGTGGATCCACAGGAAATGATGTTGCCTGAACTGGAAAAATGTAACTATGTCTAGATTGAATAAGCTAGGATTTGGAACAGAGAAGTCGAGGGAGACTTTATTGAGCTGCATAGATTACAAAAGGGGCTTGGATAAAATAAACAGCAAGAATCTATTTCCCTTAGCAGAGGGATCAAACACCAGGCGCATAGATATAAAGTAATTGAAGGGAAGAGAAGCAAAATTGGTTTTCTCTCAGTAGGTGTCTGGAAATCTCTGCCGGAAAAGGGCAGTAGAAACTAAAACGCTCAATACCCTTAAAACATAATTGGACACAGACAAGTACAGCTGTGATTGGGAGGATGGGGAGCAATGGGTCAAGTGTGAGAAATAGGACTAAGCTGTAGTTTTGTTTCCACCCCCCCCCCCCCCCATTGGTACACATATTGGGCTCCTTCGGTGTTACAAATTTTCATATATTTCTACACATCCCCACAGTGTTCTTTTCTGTTTCACTTCTTTCTAGAGCTCACTTCTTTCTGGAGAATCACTTCTTTCCAGAGCTTTAAAGCAGTTCTATTCTAGTTTGCAATATCTAAAGACCAGCTTATATCATTATTGTTAATAATTAGCCAAAGTTGCACTTTATTTGCATAATTATTCAATATTATATTGGAAGTTTAGAATGAGACCAAGATTTAATAGTGTCAAGATACAGTAAATTGTCACAATGAAGGTGGCAAAGATGGAGAAACCTATTGTACAATATTAAAATCCAACCATAATGCAACTGTGGCAAGGCTAGAAAGCTGGAGCATTAAGATGCATCAGGCCAGAGTGAAGGGGACCTGCAACTACTCTCAGACAAGAGGACATGAAGCCCCACTCACCACTTAGCCTGCTTTCCATTGTCAAGTTGGGCTCATCCTGCATTGGATCAGTGCCAAGAAGGATTTCCTCCATGCCATGCCAGAGCACCACGGCAGCAAGCCCCCTCCAAGAAGCCAAGCTTCAGGCCACAACACAGCACCACTACTTGCAGGCAGGCAGGCTCCATACTATTTGAGGTCACTGGAGTGCAAACTGGCATCTTTCCCTCTGCTGAAAGATTGGTTACACAGGAGAGTTTCCCAAACCAGCAAAAGGTGCACCCTCCTGACTAAGCAGACTGGTGTTCACTGTAGTGTGCCTTTTCTCATTCCATACCATGATCTCTGTTGCAAGGAAACTTCTGAGCATAAGAATTAAACATACATTCAAACAAGGCTGCAGGACAGCAATGCCATCACCAGTTAGAATGGAGATGATTAATTATTAATCCTCCTGTCAACCAAGCAATGTGATCACGATGCTGGAACTGTCTGAGACTGAGTTTACACACTATTTTCTATTGATCCATCCTCCAACCACTGGGTCAGTGGTGGCACAGTGGTTATGTTACTAAAATAGGAACTGAATGCTGGAAATGCTCAACAGGTCAGGAAGCATCTGTGGAAAAAGAAACAGATTTCTGATGAAGAGCCTTCAACCTGAAGCCTCAACTCTTTCCACAGATTCTGCTTGACCTCTTCCAGCATTCTGTTTTTTTTAAATTTCAGATTCTAAGCATCTGCAGTTTTCAGAATTTCATTTATGGTTAAATTACTGGACTAGTGATCATGATGCCAGTTCAAATTCCACCATGGCAGCTGTGAAATTTAATTCAATTAATAGTCTGAAATCAAAAAAAAGCACTCACCATTAGTAATGATAACCACAAAACTACCATATTGTTGTTAAAAAAAATCAATCTGATTCATAAACATCCTCCAAGGGTCGAAATCTGCCATATTTATTTATCTGTCTTATGAATCTCCAGACCTAACAATGTTGTCTACTCAAATTGGTCAGCAAGCCACTCAGTTCAAGGGCAATTTGGTGTAGGTAATAAATGTTGGCCTTGCCAGTAATGCCCAGATCCCAAAAGCTGAATAAATAAGAGAAACTGTATTAGAATGGAGAAATTACCCTGCTATTATTTGGAGAACTTGGTTCCTCTATCCTTTCAACTTTGAGAAAATTGACTTTGTTTGCTGTACTAAAGTCTGAAGTAAATTAAAGACCATTCCTTACCTCCAATTTATCAACAACACTGCACAAGCCAATAAATACTCAGCTCCTAAAAGACTTCTATTGCTCTGCCATTATTCACTTTCCTATCAGAACTACCCAAAGTGCTTTACTTTAAATGTGGTCACCGTTATACAGGAACTGATCCATGCACAGCCAATCCCACAAATAGCAATCTGTTAAACAAAACAGATTCTCTGGTTGAAGGAAAATATAAATTTTGGGCAGAACACCAAAGATCACTCCTGTTCTCAGTTTCAAAATACAGGACCTTTCACATCCGCTTGAAGGTAGGCAGGGTTCTGGTTTATTGTCTCATCTGAAAGGTGGAACTTACAGCACTGCAGCACTCCGAGTACCGCAATGAGCTGGCAAAAATAGAATTGTGCACTCAGGTTTCTGGAACGGAGACTAACTCAGAAGCTTATTACTCAGTGGTCACAGAACTACCAACTGACCAGCACTTCTCAGTAATGCAACACAGGATAAAATGCCTCAGAACCATCATTAAGAAAAGCCTCTGCTAATAACCTCTGCCAACGTGAAATCACCTACCTCTGTGTATGAGGGATGCTTGTGCAAGCAGAATGTTAGGGGTGCCCTTCGGCAGTCTTCTGTTGGCAACAGTGAAATGCAGGACACAAATAAGTCAATACACCTGATGCTAAAACACATGAAAACCAATTAAGGGATGAGTGTAATCAGCCAATCTTGTATGTGCAACTTCTAAACCATCCCCACACTTTCAGGTACGCCACAGCTCTTTTTCCCTGCTGGGATTTATCCCAAATGCACCAATTTCATTTCTTTCTGGTGAATGAGGCTTTGCTTAACAAGACCCAAATTAGCTCAGCTTCAAGACAAGCTAACTTGCATTTCTTACAGTTAAGGTCACAATCTTGCCAACTGATATGTTATAGCCCATGGGATAAAGGGGTTGCAAGGTCAGGCATTTTGGCTTGAAGAAATTAAGGACCATAATAACCAATGAAAGAATCAATTCCTGATGCCCATCAAGAATGTGAAATAGGAACAGGAATACAAGCCTTTTGATAAAACCTTAGCTGATCTTATCCTTAACCTCAACTCCACTTTGCTGTCCGATCCTAATTACCCTCCATTCCCCTAATCAAACAAAAACCTAAATATGGCTTTAAAAATACTTAATGGCTCAGCACACTCAACCTTGCAGAGCGGAGAACCCCCAAGAACTTCTTCCTTCAGTCTTATGGCTGACTATTTACCCCAAGACTATGTCTCTCGTCCGGACTCACCCACTAAAAGAAACATCAACAGGTACCGTATATCTATCCTGTAGAGCCCCATTAGGACATAACTTGTATCTGTAGGATCACCTCTCACTCTAAACTGCAGAGTACAGATGCAATTTATTCACCCTTTCCTCTCAAGAAAATTACTTAATATCAAGAATTAATCCAGTGAACTTTCTCTGCATTACCCCTGTAGTATATCCATCCTTAAACCAGGAAACCTAAACTATGCATAATGTTCCAGGCAAGTTCTCAAAGCTTTGTGCAACTTAGCAATACCTGCCAACCTCTATACCCCAACTCTTTCCCTGATTGCTTGCTGTTACCTGCATGCTAACTTTATACCCTGAATTTACTTTAATTGGAAATACTAATGGTGCATCTACTATCAGCTTCAAGCAGCTGCCTCTGTAGGAGATCTGGAGAAAAACAAATAGCTGGCAGCTTTTGTTTGAGTAATTCAAAAGCAAACAACTGTGATGAGACTCAGGAGGTTCAGAGGAGGTGGGAGACAGAAGGTAAATGTACAATGCAGGATTCAATTAGGAATTAACTCGTGTCATTGTGCAAGACTAGATTAGACAATAGGCACAGGTACACTTCTACAAATATAAAAAAGAGCATTTGACTGACATCAAAGTGCTATTCTATTCAGGTCAGGTATGCAGGAAATGATATGAGCTTCAAGAGAAAGTAAAAATATATAACTTTCACTTAGACTATCAGTCACATTTCTAATCTAATACTGTGCATAAAATACAAAAACTTTGAATGTTTAGCATCATCTTTTATCTATGACCTCAAGCATATGGTAACCTTCTGTGGGAGTACTTGAGCTGGTTTTAATATAAATAACAGCTGTTTTGAAGGATGATATCACCATCAATTTTACTTCTAACTGACAGTTGAGCCAGCACAATTAGTCACAGATCCCAGGTAGAGTTATTTTGTCCTGGCACCATTTGAAATTGCAGATTACAGTAATTGGCTATTCTGCATACCTCCAATGCATGAGCATATAACATCACTGTGAAATGATTGCCATTATAGGCTGAAAAGACAGGAAGAGTTTGGAAGGACAGAATGTTGCAGCTAATTAAATACTATTAAAGCTTTGTTATATGTGAAATGCAAGAAAACACAGCAAGATCCCAAAACAATGGCAAGGTAATTGAGATAGTTGTGATCAAGACAGAATCAGAATCAGGTTTATCATCGACACGTGTCATGAAATTTGTTGTTTTGCGGCAACAGTACAGTGCAAGACATAAAAATTCCTACAAGTTTCAAAATAAATAAATACTACGAAAGAGGAATAATGAGGTAGTGTTCATGGAATGTTCAGTTTTGTGCCAATTCTTTTGTAACTGTAGGGGTGAATACAACTTTATTTTACTGCTCCGGTGGTATCATAAACACAGTGTGGTTACTTTCTAATCAATATGCAGTACCAACTTACTTTCATCTCTGACTGCAGCAATATAAAGACAACATTGCACCATGGCTGCAAACTGCCTGCTCGCCAAACTCAGGTCTAACTATACTAAACTCATTAAGTGAGGAGGCCAACGCTTTGCAGTGCATGCACGAATTTGCTAAATTAACAAACACTCAATGATCAGTGCCCTGGAATCATCGATATTCACTGGCAATGGCCCAACAGGGATGTAGCATATACCTGTAACAATACAGTGCACCCACACATATAAAAGCTTCAGTTTAGAATATATGCAAAGCTGGGCCTGCGTTTGTAGCCTTCTGACAAAGAAGAGCCTGCCACTACTGAACCAAGTCTATTGTCTCAAACACTTGTTTATTGTAGTGTGACATTTTCCACCATTGATGTACCCACCAAAATGTGTAATATGGAGACACTAAAGACTGAAGATGCTGGAATGTGGAGCAAAAAAAAATCAAACTGCAGGAAGAACTCAGTGGAACCAAAGGGTTTGAGACCCTGCTTGCAGGGAATTCCAACCGTAGTGGGCTGAATCTCAAATAATGATGAGTCGGAGTACAGGAAGGAGATAGAGAGCTTAGTGACATGGTGCTATGACAACAACCTTTCCCTCAATGTCAGCAAAGCAAAAGAGCTGATCATTGACTTTGGTGGGGGTGGGGGGGGGGGTGGTGCAGTGCACATGCAACTGTCTACATCAATCTACATCAATGGTGCTGAGGTCGAGAGGGTTGAGAGTTTCAAGTTCCTTGGAGTGAACATCACCAATAGCTTGTCCTCGTACAACCATGTAGACACCACGGCCAAGAAAGACCACCAGCACCTCTACTTCCTCAGAAGGATAAAAGCATTTGGCATGTCCCCTTTAACCCTCACCAATTTTTATCGATGCACCACAGAAAGCATTCTATCTGGATGCATCACAGCTTGGTATGGCAACTGCTCTGCCCGTGACTGCAAGAAGCTGCAGAGAGTTGTGGACACAGCTCAGCACAGCACAGAACCAGCCTCCCTTCCATGGACTCTGTCTAGACTTGGCTGCCTTGGTAAAGCAGCCAACATAATCAAAGACCCCACCCACCCCAGACATTCTCTCTTCTCCCCCCTCCCACTGGGCAGAAGATACAAAAGCCTGGAAGCACATACCACCAGGCTCAAGGACAGCTTCTATCCCTCTATTACAAGACTATTGAATGATCCCCTAGTATGATAAGATGAAATCTTGACCTCACAATCTACTTCGTTATGACCTTGCACCTTATTGTCTACCTGCACTGTATGTTCTCTGTAACTGGAACACTTTATTCTGTATTCCATTATTGTTTTCCCTTGTACTACCTCAATGCAATGTTGCAATGAAATGATCTGTATGGATAGCATGCAAAACAAGTTTTTCACTGTACTTCAGTACATGTGACAATATTAGACCAATTTGGACTGTAGAGGGGAGATAGCCGGTATAAAAAGACAAGAGGGAAGGGCGAGGCAGGGGATGGAGCAGGTGAAATATTGTGTACACATGCTCTGCCCAGGAACAATCTTTGAATAAACTAGAGACCTTGTTTGAAGCTTCTTACGTGTCAGTGCATTCTGCAATATACTTCATTAGAGAAGAAGAACTCATTGAGAATCCATTTTATACTAGCAATAAGAATGGGATTACAGACATCAAAAGGTAAAGAAGTTGTCGAGAATGTCAAGTGATTACATGTCTGCTTTGGGTCAGCCACGTTTGAGAAACTCACAGTTAATCGTGGTAAGTCTGCTGTGTAGATAAACACAAGAAACAAACATACATATTGTATGGAAAATAAACTGATCAAGGGCAAGAGGATAAACCTGGTAACTGTCAAAGTGGACAGGCATCTCTGAGCAAGATGACAGATCAGAGTCAAACCAGTTATCTTGGCCGCCTTGGTGGTTATGACAAGAAGTGGGAGTCTTTCAGTTCACACGCAGAAAGAATGGAGGTTCTTCAAGTTGAATAATGCTGAAGTAGAGAGCAAGGGCAAAAATGTTTGGACAGCATTACATATGAATGCTAGAGAGTGACCTTATCTGGTGAGGAAAAAATGGAGCAAACACATTCGCAATATTGGCAAACCTACTTATAGCCCACAAAGTGATCAGTGTCGCATTTGCTATGTAATGGAAAAATTACTACACCATTTCAACTCATATACTCCTGGACTGCAAGCTGAGAGTTAAGTTAATGTGTAGACTAAATAAGGAGCATATTCAATCTAAGATCTAACACAAGAATCAGCACAATATCTGACTACATCTATAGAAAGGGCTTTGAGAAATAAGAACAATTTATGGCCAATGTAAAATGAGAATGATAACCCGGTATAAGAGAAAATGATTGATGTCCCATGGCACACCATGTGCACAAAAAATACATTTACGTCACACAAAAAAAATTCAGTGAATACAAACTGCAGTGGCAAACAATAGTTCTTCCCTCACCCTAATTCTCACTTCCTTAGCTTCCCTCACCTTTGGTGATATAAAAGTTCTGGTTGGAGGTTGGGAAAAATATCACAGGGCTTGACAGGATCCGGCATATGACAGGACCCCAGAGAGAAATGAATGGCAAGGCCAAGGATTCCCTGAAGATAGCAGCACAGATAAATAAGGTGGTTGAGGCGGCTCTGGGATGTTTGCCTTCATTAGATTGAATGTAGAATATGAAAGCAAGAAGGTTATGGTACAATTATATAAAAGATTGGTTAAGTCACAGAAGGAGTGCTGCATATAGTTGGGGTCACCACACTTTTGGAAGATCAAGATGGCAGTAGAAGAGGGTGGTGAGGAGATTCTCCAAGATGTTGCCTTGGATGATGAAGTATTTCAGCTATGAGACACTGGATAGGCTGGGTTTGCTTCCTTTGGAGCCAAGAAGGGACTTGAATGGATAGGGAGAAAAATTTCCCCATAGCAGAGATGTCCGAAACTAGACGCACAGGTTCAAAGCAACAGGTAGGAGATTTAGAGAAGCGAGGGCATTTTTTTTCCCCCCCACACAGAGGGCAGTTGTAATTTGGAACACACCACCCGAGAGATAGATGGAGGCAGAGACTCCCACAACATTTAAGAAATATATGAGCACTTGGATCATCAAGGCATAGAAGGCTACAGGCCAAGTGCTAGAAAACTGGACTGGTGCAGAGAGGTACTGAGTGGACACAGTGGGCGAAGGACCCATTTCTGTGCTGTTTGACTCTATGATGTTCAGAACAAGAAAGATTCCATTGAAAAGACACGTAGACTAGGCTTGATCTCCTGTGAATGTTAATGATTTAATTGAGGTGATCTACCGAGGTGGACAGAGAGAATCAGGTTAAGAAATTCTATCATGTAGTGTGGTTTTCATGTTCACTGATAATAAAAAATTGATCAAAAACTCAATGGAATACTTAGTCCACTGATGGCACAGTTATATAAATTAGAGAGGAGTCCTTTGTACACAGGTACAGAGTCGGCCAAGCATGCACAGTGGCATCAAATGGTACAACACATTTGTTTTGATGTCAATGTGCATAGAAGACCCAGGAATGGCATGGTTCTCAAAACAAAACTAAAAAGTGTTGCAACCTAGATCAGTATTTTTTTTAAAAAACGAAGAGGAACTGTCCCTTCACTTCCAGGAAGACTACAGAGTTCCAGACAAGACCTCACCTCTATCATTGTCATAGTTTCTCCATTCAATATAATTTCTGATCCATCTGTATTGTGGTGGTCGTGGCTGTCATGTGACAACACTGCCCCTACCTGGTCAGATGACAGCACTGCCCCTACCTGGTCGGAAGACAGATCACCGTCAGTGAAGGATTGGCTCCACCCCACCCATCAATGCACATTTGACCATTGGCCCCTTTAAGCGCCTTTGTACATGGCCTCAGGTCATTGGCCTTTTTGAATTACCTGGGCTGGACCGCCCAGCCCTCCAGCACTATAAAGAGTGCCACGTGCGTGGCTCGGCCTCCTTTTGTCTCCGAGGGATGCCTTGTTGGTAAGCTGTGCACTGTTCAAGAGAAATAAGTTAGGATTCCCCGTAGCGTAGAGCCATGCCTGCACTGAGTCAAGGGGTGGTGGGTAGCGTATTGCTTTTCCTTGATTGTTTGTACTGTGTGTGTGTGTATGTGTGTATGTGTGTATGTGTGTGTGTATGTGTGTGTGTATGTGTGTATGTGTGTATGTGTGTATGCGCACGCGCATATTCTACCCTTGTTGTGATTTTCCCATGCTCGCTCTCACCGGTGCGCGTGTCACCCCGTTACCTTTTCCCCGCGTTTGTCTTTGTAAATAAATCATTTAATTCTAAGACTAAGACTGTGTTTAGAGTCCTTGTCCTTCGAGACCCCGAACTTGTCTCACAAGACCATCCCAACCAATTCTCTCTACTTCTCCCCCCAATCTCAGACCCTAGCCCAATTTTCAATCCCACCATCCCCAAGATTCACAATCTCACTGCCTTTCAGAGGAAAATGCTGTGTGCATACAAAGCATGCAATGCCTGGTATCATGTGCAAAAATGCCAAGACAGGGACTCCCTTACAGAAGCCTTGCTGCAGAACACCCTACCCCCATATAGAACTGCATCAGTGCACCTTTTGAGACATGGTTCAAATACTAGCCCACTATTTGTCTACTGGGGGGGGGGGGGTGCGGGGGAGGTGGAAGATAGTCATGGACAAACAAAGGCAATATCAGGATTGATATTGCCTCTTCACACAAAGGGTAATGGAATCTGGATCTTTGACATCCAGGCTTGCAAAATTTGGGAGGCTAATTGAAAACTGCAAAATTAAGACTACTAGATTTGTTATTTAAAGACATTAAGGATTATTAGGTCAAGGCCAATAAATGTATAAAGGTACAAATCAGCCTTTGAATGGCAGGACAGACTCTAAGGGCTAATTGGCATTTACTTGTTTATCTTCCCACAATCTATGAGAAATTACAATTCCCATCTTCTAGACACAATGTATCATATTTTTTTAAATTACAAGTTTGGAAAGCCTACTGAAAATTATTAGAATTATGATGACAGGAAACAGAAAACATTTTTGATTAATTACTATCTGTCAAGCCTGCATAATATGGCTGCTGTTTGGTAGTACAATTAGGTGTGAAAGGCAAGTCAGTTCTTCGGTTGGTTCATCTTTCACTTAAGCTATCCTTCATTGATGAGCTTGCATCTTTCATATCTTGTCAGTCAGTTTGGCTCAAGACGATAACACAGCTGCCACAGTGCCAGTGAAAGTCACTAGAAGTGAAACCACTGCATGATTCCATGGTTACCATGGAGCACAAAGTATGCAAATAAAACAAAATAGCAAAAAAGTGTGGATCCCTCAAAGTCAAGAGAAATTACACTGGGGAAATAAAGTGGCTGAGGCATGAAACAAATACCATTTTAATCTGCATTCATTCAGAAGACATTGTAAATGCAGCTAAAGCAAAGCCTACTGTTAAATGACAACATGCAAAAGCCATCAGATCCACTGGACATGATCTCCTTTATCCCAGGATTCTCAAAGGGGGCTAGCACAGAGATAGTGAATTCAATAGTGCTGACATTCAATAGGACTGGAAGACAGCAAATGCCCCCATTTTTCCAAGAAAAGAGGGAGAGGGAAAATAGGGAAAAGCAGTTACTCCAACATAAGTAGGAGAGGACATGGCTTTAGGGTGAAAGGGGAAAGGTTTAGGGGGAACATTAGAGGGAACTTCTTCACTCAAAGAGTGGTGGGAGTGCGGAATGGGCTGCCATCTGATCTGGTAAATGCGGGCTCGCTCTTAAGAGTAAATTGGATAGATACATGGACAAGAGAGGTCTGGAGAGGTATGGGCTGGGGGCAGGTAAATGGGACTAGCAGAATAATGTTTCGGCACAGACTAGAAGGGCCGAATGGCCTGTTTTCTGTGCTGTAGTTTTCTATGGTTCTAGTTGTCAGTAACATGCTGAAATATATTATGGTAATAATAATGCGAGTCAGGGCACTGAGAAAGTCATGTTTGATTCGGCAATAAGTATGATTTTATGAAAGAAAAAATGTTTGATAAATCTAATACAGCTTTTTGAGGATGCAAATCAGAAGGGTTGACAAGAGGGAAGGGTTAGGATGAGGGTGGGTGGGCAGCTATTTATACCATTGGCATAGACAAATAAAGTTGAATGACAAGTTTCAGTGGGAAAGTGAGATGAAAGGACATTGTAAGGAATCTGCACAGACACAGTCAGATTCAAATCAGCAGATGGAATGAATTGTGAAGAAATGCAAGGGTAACTACTTCGGTAGAAAGAGTAGAGAATATTATTTGAAATTGTGAGAAACCTGTAAATGGTGTTCAGAAGGATCTTGGTATATTGGTTAACAGATTGAACAAAATAAATCTGCAGGTCCAACTATCCACTGGATATTTTCCTTGGACAAGTAGGTTGTTTGATGAAGAGGTTAAAATCAGCCTGTATTTAACAGAGTTTTGAGAGGTATAGCGGGAAGGAGTTGCTGAGAGGCTTTCAGGCACCTTGAACAAGAAGCCACAGTCATTGGATAAAAGAGGGATTCAATCATTTTTTTTTAAGAACTGAGATCATGAGAAATTTCTTCACACTGGAGGGTGGTAAATCTTTGCAATTTTCTCAATGGTCTGTCATTGAATACATTCAAAGTTGAGATCATTGGATTCCCTTGGAAACCAAAAATCTAGAGATAAGAAAGAAATAAGCTAGGAAAGTGGGTTTGAGAGATTAGATCAGTCATGATCTCATTGAAGCTCAAAAGGTATTCAAGGGCTGTTCCTTCTAACATTCTTAAGAGGCATCAACTTCTTTTCCTCAAATTCATCATTATGTGTCCACTCCAAGCCCAACTAATGGGCAACTGTACCACTTTATCATGACTGAAGTCAAGATGGATGTGGAAATTTGCCTAGGTGCACTTAATGGGAAACTAACTAGGAATAGAAGGGGATTGGAGAAAATATTGACAAGAACAAGTAGTAAGGCAGCAGGACATTCTAAAAGGGCACAGACCAGCTGCATAAGGTAGTTGGGGACTAATTAAGCAGTTGTTTGCTTTGGTACTATAAAATTCTCAGTAATTCCATGTGATAAACCAAATCATGGGAGTTTTGATAAGCTCTTGGCCAAGAATATGCCCGAGAGAAACATGTTCTTACAGAGCTGACAAACTGAAATACTGCTCTCACTCCACAATTGCATTGCCAAGTACATTCATTCAATGATGCAAGCATAATCCCTACAAGTTCTGCCACCACATCTTCCTCAATAAGTGCAGTTGTCAAGGACACACAGGAGGAAATGAAAAGCAGCAATCCAAAACGGAAATAAGATCAAGAATATTAATCCTGAAATGTAATGAGCGGCGCATTTCAGAGAACAAGTGCAATGCCCGGTCATGCAGTATTTAAACTCTATTGCACAAAGGACAGTGATTAAGCATTAGGTTTGTAAACTGGGTGTTGAATAGCTAAACAAATTTTAGGCAAGTTGAAAAATTTAATTCATTACATCTGTCAGCTTGTGTGACAGCCATAAATATCTGACCAATACTGTAATGTTCCTCATAAGAAATGGGCCAGATTTTTGCAGTCATCAGCAAAGCCACAACCCTAACAACCAACGTCAAAGAGTATACCCCCTAAAAACTCATGAGTTTGACCTTTCCCAATACCCACCATTGTCATTCCTAGGGAATACCTACATCTAGCAACAGTAATGCCATAAAACAAGCCAATTAGTCAATTACATTAAAGAATAGTCATGGTGTCAATCCAGAAAATAAAAAGCAAAATTTTTAATTAACATTTTACAACATGCAAACATATGCAGGAGATAATGGTCACTGAAATATTCTAAACTTCAAAACAAAATGAAATTATTTTAAAGAAAGTGGAAGATGAATAATATCTAAGAAGAGCAACAGTCCATGTAGAAATAAACTGCAATTGCTATGTACAAAAAAAATGCTGGACATGACTGACATGAGTAGGGTTAAGGAAAATCCCAAGGCCTTTTTCAAGTACGTGAAGGGTAGGAGGATGGCTAGGGTAAAGGTAGGTCCGATTAAGGACAAAGGTGGGAGAATTTGCCTGGAGGCGGCGGAAGTGGGAGAAGTTCTCAGTGAGTACTTCTCTTCAGTATTCACCAGGGAGAGGGGTCTTGATGACGCGGAAGGGAGTGCTGGTAGGGGTAATGTTCTCGAGGTTGTAGATATCAAGAGAGAGGATGTGTTGAAGTTGTTAAATAATATTAAGACAGATAAATCTCCAGGGTCTGACAGGATTTTCCCCAGGCTGCTTCGAGAGGCTAGGGAGGAGATTGTTGAACCGCTGGTAAGGATCTTTGAGTCCTCATTGTCCACGGGGATGGTGCCGGAGGATTGGAGGGTTGCGAATGTTGTCCCCTTGTTCAAAAAAGGTAATAGGGAAAGGCCAGGGAATTATAGACCGGTGAGTCTCACGTCTGTGGTGGGTAAGCTGTTAGCAAGGATTCTAAGGGATAGGATTTATGAACACCTAGAGAATCATGGACTGATTAGGGACAGCCAGCATGGCTTTGTGAAGGGAAGATCTTGCCTCACAAGCCTGATAGAGTTCTTTGAGGAGGTGACCAGGAAGATTGATGAGGGCAGTGAGGTGGATGTGGTTTACATGGATTTTAGTAAGGCGTTTGATAAGGTTCCTCATGGTAGGCTTCTTCAGAAGGTCAGAGGCCAAGGGATCCAAGGAAGCTTGGCTGTGTGGATTAGGAATTGGCTTGCATGTAGAAAGCAGAGGGTTGTGGTGGAAGGAGTGCCCTCGGATTGGAAGGCAGTGACTAGTGGTGTCCCGCAGGGATCGGTTCTGGGACCTCCACTTTTTGTGATATTTATAGATGACTTCGATGAGGGGGTGGAGGGCTGGGTTAGTAAGTTTGCGGACGACACTAAGATCGGCGGTGTTGTGGATAGTGTGGAGGGCTGTCGGAGCTTACAGAGGGATATTAATAGGATGCAGAGCTGGGCTGACAAGTGGCAGATGGAGTTCAATCTGGAGAAGTGTGAGGTGGTACACTTTGGAAGGACAAACTCCAGGGCAGAGTACTGGATAAATGGCAAGGTACTTGGCAGTGTGGAGGAGCAGAGGGATCTGGGGGTTCATATTCACAGTTCATTGAAAGTTGCCTCACAGGTGGAAAGAGCAGTTAAGAAGGCCAATGGGATGTTGGCTTTCATAAATCGCGGGATTGAGTTTAAGAGCCGCAAGGTGATGATGCAGCTTTACAAAACTCTAGTTAGGCCACACTTAAAGTACTGTGTTCAGTTCTGGTCGCCTCATTATAGGAAGGATGTGGAGGCGTTGGAGAGGGTGCAGAGGAGATTTACCAGGATGCTGCCTGGATTAGAGAGTATTGAATATGAGGAGAGGCTTAAGATGCTAGGGCTTTATTCACTGGAAAGGAGGAGGATGAGAGGAGACATGATAGAGGTATATAAAATATTGAGAGGAATAGATAGAGTAGACAGTCAGCGCCTCTTTCCCAGGGCACCAATGCTCAAGACGAGAGGGCATGGCTTTAAGGTTATGGGTGGGAGGTTCAGGGGAGATGTCAGGGGGAGGTTTTTCAGAGAGTGGTTGGTGCATGGAATGCGCTGCCTGGGGTGGTGGTGGAGGCAGATACATTGGACAGGTTCAAGAGCTTGTTGGATAGGCATATGGAGGAGTGTGGGATGGGGGGGATATGCGGGAGGAAGGGGTTAGGTAGTGTGAGGGTGGTTTGACGGACGGCACAACATGGTGGGCCGAAGGGCCTGTTTTGTGCTGTATAGTTCTATGGTTCTATGACATGGACAACAGGTCAGGCAGCACCTGTGGTGCAAGAAACAGAGCTAACAATTCAGACTGATGAACTTGTAGAGCTGAACCATGAACTTGTTTTTCACTCCATAGCCGCTGCCTGAACTGCTGAGTATTTCCAACATTTTGTGTTTTTTATTTCAAAAGTTCAGATACATATTTAGGGCCAGAGAGAGTTTGTTAAGCAATTATAGCTCAATATGTGAAGAAAAAAAGATCATGCTAGAAAGCATATGATTTTCAGTTTATTTACAGAGGGAACAGCTCATAAATAGACATGGTTGTTGCTAATTCACTGCTTTTCAAAGTTCATGCTGCAGTATGCTACAAAACTGGGTACTCTGTTGAGATGCAGGATATTTAACTGTTGGTATGTACTCTAGACATTGCTGTCAGTTTAACAGCTTACATTTGGCAAATACAGGTAGTTTTTTTTCATCATTAAAACTGCATAATCTGTGTTAATGCTACCCCACCTCTTCATGACCTAAACCACACAGGTCAGACCTGGCCCAATAATGGCCCACCATTATCAGGCAAAGACTCGAGAGTTAAGCAAAAAGTGCAAATTTCCTCATTTTGTTTACATCCAGTAAAGGCCATCAATGAATTTCACTTCCCAATTCTTTTTGAAAAAAAATGGTTGGCAGATAGTTAAAGTCATTGTGAAGAAGGCTAGCATAAAATGCAGGTTTTTCCAATCAATTCTGAATAATTTCACCTCATTTTCCAGAGTTCTCTTTGGACCTCTGAAAGTCTTCATTATTATTTTGTAAGGGTTCCAAACCTTTCAATGCACCATATCTCAGTAAAATACGCACATCAAGATTCTAATTTACAACTTATTTTAAAGCTTCATTAAACACCAATTTCTAATTTGTGTAGCAGTAAATGCATACTGTAATTTCCCTGTTCCACATTTTTGAGAAGTTTTGTAAATTGTGATGCTTAATGATTTTATATTCATTAACTGACAAAATACATGGGTGAGATTCAAGATTAAACCCTTGCATTTTCTTGACAGCAGAGAATCTTGGCAGAAATACAAACATGCCCCTCCCTCCCTCTCCCAATTAATCAGCATCCTCTATTTCCGTAAATCCTAAGATAAGCTACACAGGAAAATAACAGCACAATATTCAAGAAAAATAATATACCAATTGTCTCTCTCCATTGTAAAACAAGAAAATATAATAACATCTGATAAACTGTTTTCTATTCCAGAACTCATCTCTACATCCAATTACATTATGCCAGATGATAATATTTCTGTTGCTTATCTAAACTGTAGACAGTTTTTACCAAGAGGACAGCCATATGAATATTTGCAATAATTGCCATGAAATATTGTGACAAATGGAATAAACATATCCTTAATCAAGTAAGATTTAGGATGTAATAATATTGATATTTTAATACATTCATGCCACTGTAATGTAATCCAAGTGTGTAAAGGGATGTACTGCAAGGCAATGATTTAGCTCTATTTAATTAGTTCTACTTGCATTTGCTTACCTTAAATAGCCCATGTCTGCTGTTCCGTTGACCAAGCCACACACTGATTCCTGGGCTGAGAGTGGTCTGGGGAGGATCGATGACACGCTCATAAATCCTATGGAAAAGAGCACATATTTTTCCCTCAGGTCAAAAGTTGTTGTCTAAGGTTTTGGCAAACCCTCCGATAAAAATAAACTGGAGACTTTAATAGTCCACATAAACAGGTGAATGACATCAATTGATTTGCCTCACTCATTTCAACTACAGTGAAAGAACCTGTTGAGGTGTCACCTTTACAATCAATTTTCCAAATCAAAAAAAAATTAAGCCTCCATCCATTTTTCAAAGCAACCTTTCTCCAGCCAGTATATGGGTGAGCAGATGATGGGATTCCTTCAGGACTAAGAATTTCAAAAATTGCAAACTCATTTACTACCTAAATTTTTAAGAATTAAAAATTGAATAGATGTAAACTATTTTTCCTGCTGGAGGTATATTTACTTGTTTTTAAGTCATTCTCATATCAAACTGTGAATGCCATTCATTTAGTTCTGTTACAGAGCAAGAAAGCCCAATAAATAGCAGATCACAATTTGCTACTCCTGTAAAAATCAACAATCTCTTTGGAGAAGGAAAGAAAAACATTTGTATCTGTGTCTCTCTCTACATCCTCTAAAAACACTTTTACGGTGGGTTAGAAGTTGAAATATAATCACCATTACACTGAGGTAAACAGAGCACCCAATTTCACACAGCAAGGTCCCACAATCAATAGCATAATATATTCCACATTATCAACTCCACCAATACCAAGTGAGGGATAAATAGAAAAGAGAATAACAGAGATAAGTTCTCTGTTTTATCTCCCCCATAATAATGGCATACATATCTACCCAAAACCAAAAGCAAGACAGTGCTTATTTTTAAATACCTTATTCACATTGTGGCAACTTTGACAGAATAATGTTCTCAATTCTGTACTGTGGTGTTGATTATCAATCTGAAATTTCTGAAGTGAACCCTTAATCATCTGTCTCAGAGTGCTACCAAATGAGCCACAGCTGATGTAGCAAGAACGACAGGAACACAGGAAGGAGGAATACAATGGGGAAAACAAAGAAAGATAACTCTTCAGTTATCTCAGCATGCTCACAGACTCAATGGCTTTCTTCTATCCTGTAACCTTCGAGGAAAATAGAAGGACTATTCACAAATGTTCATACCTAAAACTGAAAATTGAACTGAGCAAAGGCTGATATTTCATGACATTTGGGAAAAGCTTTCAAAACTATTTCTATCAATTCTCAGGTTACAAACTGTTGGCCAAACCAGGATTTATTCACTCTCCATGGATACCTAGGGATGGTGTTGTTCAACTATCATATTTTGTGATGAGTTGGACAGGAGCAACTTGAAAAAACACCCAGAGAACAGCACATCACCAAGAGCTTGCTTGAATAAAGGCATTTATTGTCTTATATGGATATTTGTGATTGTTCGTTTTTAAACAACAACTGGCAGCAGAACAACCAAATTCAAAATCTTAAACAGACATAATTGGATGTGAATGCATATTGAAATAAATACAGCAAGTACTGGATTCCCTAAAGGTTAACTTGCAGGTTGAGTCAGTACTAAGGAAGGCAAATGCAATGTCAGCATTCATTTCAAGAGGACCAGAATATAAAAGCAATGATGTAATGTTGAGGCTTTATAAGGTATCAGTCAGACCACATTTGCAGCATTGTGAGCAGTTTTGGGCCCCATATCTAAGGAAGGATGTGCTGGCATTGGAGAGGGTCCAGAGGAGTTTTACGAGAATGACACTGGTAATGAAAGGGTTAATGTATGAGGAGTGTTTGATGGCTCTGGGCCTGTACTTGCTGGAGGTTAAAAGGATAAGGGGGGATCTCATTGAGACCTACCGAATATTGAAAGGCCTGGATAGAGTGGATGTGGAGAGGATGTTTCCAGTAGTGGGAGAGTTTAGGACCAAAGGGTACAGCCTCAGAATAGAAGAACATCCCTTTAGAACAGATGAGGAGGAATTTTTTTAGCCAGATGGTGGTGAATCTGTGGAATTTATTGCCACAGATGGCTGTGGAGGCAAAGTCATTTGGTATATCTAAAGCAGAGGTTGATAGGTTCTTGATTTGTAAGGTTGTCAAAGGTTATGGGGAGAAGGCAGGAGAATGGGGTTGAGAGGGAAAAATAAATCAGCCATGATCAAATGGCAGAGCAGACTCAAAGGGCCGAATGGCCTATTTCTGCTCCTATGTCTTATGCTCAGCAGGTCAAGCAGCATCTACTGAGAGAGAGAAAAAAGAAAAGAGTTGACATTTCAGGTCAACGTCACTTCATGAAAGGTTATCAACTCAAAACAGTAACTGGTTCTCTTTCCACCTGTTGAGTATTTCCATCATTTTCTATTTTTATTTCAGATTTCCAGCAAACTGCGTTGGAATTCACACTGTCCGGTTTGATAGCTTTGAGGTTACTAATCCAATTGCACAACTACTGCATGATATTATCCAGTTATACAATACTAAAGAATTAATTACTGCAGAAGACATCAGTCATCCTTAATTGTCACAGGGCCCTGCAGCACATAAACGGGCTGCTTGTCACATTTACCAGCACTTAGTCCATAGACTTCTATACTTTGGCAATTCGTCCCAAGTTCTTTTTAAATGTTCTGAGAGAACTTGCCTCCACCACCTTCTCAGGTAGCACATTCCGGATTGCAACCAACATTTCGGCGGTGCTTTTTCCCTCAGATCCCCTCTAACCTTAAACCTATGCTCTCTGGTTTTAAACATTTCTCATTGTAGTTAAATAATTTTCCAAAGCATCTTCCCTTCATAAAACTTCAGACAGAGCCACAGTAAATTCTAGCGTCACAGAACATCAAACAATACAGCACTGGACAGGCCATTCAGCCCATGATGTTGTGCCAATCTTGATGCCAATTTATACTAAATGTCCTCTTCCTGTGCATCATCCATATCCCTCCATTCCCTTCATATTCCTGTGTCTATCTAAAAGCCTCTTAAATGCTACCAAACTGCCTGCTTCCACAACTACCCCTGGTAACTATTCCAGGCACATAGCACTCTCTGTGTAAAAAATTTGCCCCTCATGTCACCTTTAAATTTCACCACACACCCCCCCCTCAAAGTTGCCACACAAGTTGATAGGGTCGGTTAGAAGGTGTATGATGTGCTGGCCTTCATTAGTCGGGGGATTGAGTTCAAGAGCCGAGAGGTAATGTTGCAGCTCTATAAAACTCTGGTGAGACCACACTTATTAGAGTATTGTGTTCAGTTCTGGTCACCTCATTATAGGAAGGATGTGGAAGCTTTTAGAGAGGGTGCAGAGGAGATTTACCAGGATGCTGCCTGGACTAGAGAACATGTCTTATGAAAAAAGGTTGAGTGAGCTGGAGCTTTTCTCTTTGGAGCAATGCAGGATTAGAGGTGACTTGATAGAGGTGTATAAGATTATGAGTGGCATAGATAGAGTGGACAGCCAGCACCTTTTCCCCAGGGTGGCAATGGCCAATACCAGAGGACATCCATTTAAGGTCAGAGGAGAAAAGTTCAGGGAGATGTCAGAGGCAGGTCCTTTACAGCCTGGAACGCACTACCGGGGGTGGTTGTAGAGGCTGATACAATAGGGACATTTAAAAGGCTCTTAGATAGGCACATGGATGTCAGAAAAATGGAAGGTTATGGGCTGTGTAGGAGGGAAGGATTAGATTGGTCATGGAGTAGGTGTTCATATAGTACTGTGCTATACTGTTCCGTGTTCTACATTCTAACCTTAAAATCATCTCCTCTGGTGTTTGACATTTCTACCCTGGGGAAAAAATTCTGACTGTTTACCCTATCTATGCCTCTCATAATTTTAAAACTTCTATCAGGTCTCCCTTCAGCCTTTGACACTCGAGGGAGAACAACCCAAGTTTGTCCAACCTTTCCTTCTAGCTCATACCCTCTAATCCAGCCAGCATCCTGGTAAATCTCTTCTGCACCCTTTCCACAGTCTCCACATCCTTCCTATAATGGGGTGACCAGAACCGTACACAATAATCCAAGCACAATCTGACTAAAGTTTTATATAGCTGCAGCATGATTTCCTTACTCTTACACTCAGTGCCCCTACCAATGAAGGCAAGCATGCCACACACCTTCTATACTACCTTATCCACTAGCGGAGCCACTTTCAATGAAATATGGACCTGGACCCCAAGATCCCTCTGTACCTTAGTTCTATTAAGGGGCCTACCATTAATTATAGACTTATCTCCTTTCATCTGACTTCCAAAAGTGCAACACCTCACACTTGCCCGGATTAAACTCCACCTGCCACTTCTTCTCCCATATCTGTAACTGATCTATATCCCGCTGCATTCTTTGATAGTCCTTTACATTGTCCACAACTCCACCAATCTTATTGGTATTGGTTTATTATTGTCACTGTACCGAGGTACAGTGAAAAGCTTGTCTTACAAACCGATCGTACAGGTCAATTCATTACAGGTCAATTCTTGGTGTCATCCGCAAACTTGCTAATCCACCCATCTACATTTTCATCCAAGTCATTGATATATGATTTCAGAGAGTTTTCAGTCTTCAGTGATATTTATTTACCAGTCATTTGCAAAAACATTTGCCATGTTACATGGACAGGCTTGACTAATTGAGCATAGTGGTAATAATAATAAGAAGAAATAATAAGAAATACCAAGACACATCTATGATAAAGACAACTCAGCCACATGGTATATAATATTTTCTGTGTTTTCATTTGGATGCAAACTTCATCGAACATAGAACATTACAGTACAGGCCCTTCGGCCCAAAATGTTGTGCCGACATTTTATCCTGCTCTGTCCCTTCCCTGCCACAAAGTCCCCTATTTTTCCATCATTCACGTGTCTATCTAAGAGTCTCTTAAATGCCCCGAATGTATCTGCCCCCACAACCTCTGCCGGCAGTGCGTTCCATGCACCCACCACTCTCTGTGTACAAAACTTACCTTTCACATCCTCCTTATACCTTCCTCCAATCACCTTAAAATTATGTCCCCTCACGTTAGCCATTGTCGCACTGAGAAAAGGTCTCTGACTGTCCACTCAATCTATGCCTCTTATCATCTTGTACACCTCTATCAAATCACCTCTCATCCTCCACTTCTCCAAAGAGAAAAGCCCCAGCTCACTCAGAAAAGCCCCAGCTCACTCTTCTTTTCTTTAACAAAAAGTCACAAATTTAGTTTCCAAATGGTTTCAGTCTTCCTTTAAATGACACCTGAAGTGCATTGGGCACAAAGACCAGATCATTCAAACTGTGCCTCTGTGGTCACAATCCTATTCAAAGGTCAATAATTCACTGTGCCATGTGAAACAGTTCTCCAGTACTTAATTCCACAAAGTTGGCAGGGAACAATTTATAGCATATTGCTGCTCTCTAAACGTGCATACTGTTCACATCATGGAAGAAAATGGAAGAATTCTTCTGATCTAATGTCATAAGCAACAATTCGATGGACCTTCAATATCACAGCCCCATAGCACCAAAGCTAATGACAGAGTCCAACTCTGCCTGTAGCTCCCCTCTGAAAGATTAAGCAATTGGTTCTGCGGCCCAGAGACTTCCAAGGCACTCTTTGAAGAATAACGGGGAACTTCTGGTGCTTTGGCTGATATTTGTTCCTTTAGATGGTTCCTTTCAGATGGTTACATTACTAACCATCTGAAAGATCTAAATCCAATGACTGGATTTATCTTCTAAATGTTGTGCCTCCCCTCATTTCAACTCTTGGGTTTTCTCTAGCCTGGAAAACATAGCTCTACCTCTTTGAAAGCAGTAACATCACATTAAACCAAAGGCTGTTATCTTCATTAAAATATTAAAGTCCCCAATCTTCCTCCCAAATGCAGGTCAACTGCCTACTCCTCCTGTGACACCAATCCCCTCACTCCCTTTAAACCAGCAGTGGATGAGTTGAGGGTGAGGCAGAGGTTCAAAGTTTGAAATGTTATTATCTGACACTAACTTAAACCATCTACTCAATATTCAGAATCTATACAGTTAGAGCAAACCACACCACAGGGAATGCACTTTTTGTGACTTTGGCCAATGAAGCTGTGCATTAGTTTAAAAAACAAAGTTGTAAAGTAACAGCCAATTCATACACAGCAAATGCAGCCACAGCCATAACACAGAAATGGAATAGGAATTTGTAGAGATTTAGATCTTTCAGGTTAGTAATGTAACGCAAGAAACAAATATTAGCCAAGACACCAGAAGTTCCCCGTTATTCTTCAAAGAGTACCTTGGAAGATTCCAAAGTCCACCTGGAATAACCAAGATTAGCCATGCATTACTGTTGCGTTGAAGGACTGAAATTTCCAATATCACAGAAGATCCTCAGGTACTCTGACTGAAGTGTCTCCTAACATTATGAGATCAAGTGATGCATCAATCCAGTATCTTCTAACACAGAAAACTATATGTAGGCACCAAAAATATATAAATGGAGAAAAGGGGACCAAAAATCCTTGATACAAGTCAGAGCTTATTGAATACTGTATTAAAAGGGCAAAAAATAAACAGTTTAAAAGTTAATTAATTTTCTGGAATGATAAATATGGAACACAAAATAAGCAAGCAGGGAGTCATGATAACATAATTTTTCTTTAAATTATAGGCAAGTTCATACAACTTACAAATCAATCACTAAAACTGTATACTGTGCATTTGGAGAAGCAATTTCAAAAACATATCATTCTGCGCTAGTTACATTGACACAGAATGGCCACTTTCAAATGATTTACAGAAAAGTGGAAGCATCAGAACACATTTCCAGGCTTTCATGACACAAATACTAAAATTCAGTTTTCAGTCATACACTCAGTCGACTTTTCCCTGCAACAAAAGCCAAAATTATCCACTGTAACTTACCTATCACAGCCAGTCTGGATGATGGATTTATAGGAGTCAAATACTTCAAAGAACTAAAAGCACCTTGGTTAACCAGGTTGACAGCTGTCCCTTTAAACAAAGCAATCTGACACAAAAATCAAATTTTGAACCTACTGCAATCTCCATTTTAAATTAAATGCTCTCACACCACATTTGCCTCACGGTAAAGCTGACAAATATTCAATCTCAATATATTGAGTCCTCACAGGCCGAATGCTTTTGGCTAACCTCATCATCAGAAACATGCAGTTACAACATCTCCTCAGGTAAATTGATTATTTTTGTCTTGTCATGCTCTTGCTTCTCAGTTAATCATTTCAAAAGTAGTGAGCAGATCAGCAAATCAGGCAGCTCATCACGAAATCAGGCTTCTACCTTGCCGATAACTGCCTATTGCCAAAGTTCCAAACAGGATAGTTCAGAACTATCCTGTTTCAGTCAGCATTTTATCAGCAAGGTCAACTTAATTAATGTCAACCCAGCATTTGCTTGGCACTCAGATTATGAACAGCTCCCCACTTAGTCCAGCTAAATAGTCTACTAGCCACTATCATTAGATCAATGATTGGCTCCAAGTTTCCTGCCTATTCTTTAAAGCTATCAACAACCTTTTGTTGGAAGGATTACTGAAACATGCTCAGTTCAAAAACTGCCCTGGTCTCCAAATAATTTCACAACACATAAGAACTAAATTGAATCCAAGATTAAGGGCCATGCTCTTGGAGAGATTGCGCCATATGGACATTCGATCACAGCAGACGTGGTCTCAGTAAAACATAAGGTCATGATTGGAATTGGCAGGGTCGATGCTGAGAAGCTGTTTACTCAGTCTAGAATTATGGCATAAAGTTCATGACAAATAAGAAAGAATTCTTTACTCAGAGAGTTGCGAACTTTTGGAATTCTTCATCCTAGAGGATTGTGGATGTTCAGTCACCAAGTATATTCAAGGTTAAGACTGATAATATTTTGCACATGAAAGGGAATCAAGGGATATGGAATCCCATGAGAAAATAGCCAAGTTAAAGATTCAATCACAACTCTACTTGATGGCAAGACAGGCTTGAAGGGGTGGGTGGTGGGGGGGGGGGGGTGGGTGGTGGGGGGGGGGTGGGTGGCAGGGGTGGAGGGGGAGCGGTTACATATTGCCTTCTTTACCCATATGTCTTATTAAAGTTCTGTTTGCAAAAGGAGTGCTATGAGCAATATGATGGTAGGCTAACAACTCAGGAGTCAGATCACACGTGGCAAATTATGAAGAGTAACTTAAAATCAGATAAACAGTTGCCTGACAAATCAAGAGCTTTTCTCAAATCCAGCTTAAGTTTCTTCAGGTAAGGGATCCTACCTGGACATCTAACAAGGAACACTACCACACACTTTGTGGCGTGTGTTCTAGTACATTGATCGGAAAGTAGTGATACAATCCAGATGGTGGGCATATCAAAACCACGAGACAAAGGCCATAAATAGGACCTTGCTACTGTTATCCACACTGCAGACTGAAAGAAAACCTCGTTATTTCTGCAAGGTTAAATCATCCCTTTGAAAAAAAAAGAGATGCTCAAACAGATTTATGTCTGAAGAACTTAACAGTAATGTACCTTAGCTACATTACAGGAAAGAAATCCTTCCAAAGCAATCCCTCAGGATCAAGGGTGCTTCTGTTCCCATGCTGTCTGCTCTCAGGTGATTGGTGTGGGGCCGACAAACTCTACTGCAGATGGGGCAGGAGGTGCCTGACAGAGGAGAGATTGAGGAGTGGTGTGTGCCTTCTGTCCTTTACACTGGGTTTCTGTGTGCCCCCAACATGTAGGACAAAGTCTCCATGCCATCCTGAATACTCCTTCTCCAGTTTCAATGGTCATGGGCTAAGGATTCCCAGGATTCAATGGGAATGTTGCATATTTTCAAGGACATTTTGAGAACATCCCTGTATCTTTTCCTCTTTTTGCCTGGTAATCTTTTTCCAAGACAGAACTCAGAATCGAGTATTTTTTTTCTTCTGGACCTCTCTACCCCAGAGGGTTGTAGAAGCTAGATCACTGGGGTAGTTAAAGAGGAGGTAGATACGTTTTTGAAGGATTGAGGAATTGATGACGATGTAGAATTGGCGCAGAAGAGAAGTTGAGGCCTGGGGCAGATCAGCCATGATCATATTGAACGGTGAAGTAGGCTTGAGGGGCCAGGTGGCCTACTTCTATTTTCTTGTGTGATGGCTTTCTTGTGTCTCTCTGGAAACAGATATCAAGCATGCAGAAGACATGACCTGCCCAACTGAGCCGATGGAGTGTGATCAGGTCTTCGATGCTGAGAATTTTGGTCTGAGAGAGGATGTTGACATCAGTGTGCATATTCTTCCAGTGGATATGGATGATTTCGTAGAGACAGTGTTGGTGATATCCCTGCTGTGCTTTGCGATATCTACTATAGGTCATCCAAGTCTCAGAAGCATTAGCAAGACCAGGTTGTGCCAGACTTAAGATCTTGATCTTCACTCTTTTCCTCAGACTGACAAAAGCTGTGCTACTGCACTGAAGCACATCATCTTTTTCTACCTTTGCTGAGAGGTGGCTCCCAAATAATAGGAAACAACCATCTCATGAGTCTCACCGTGGACCTTTCCTGTTAGAGTGTTGTGCAGTGGGGCAGATTTGGTAGATACCTTTGCTTTGCAGAGGCTGACTTCTCGTGTGTTTCAGTGAATGAGTTGCCAATCAGTCGAAGCTTGGCCTCTGAATGCACAGAAACCTACATATGGCCTGTGTGCTACAGCTCAACTAAGGTATGGTTTGGTGTGACTTTGGTTCTGGAGCAGAGGCACTGTGGATTGAACAGTTGCCTGTTCGTCTTCTATTTTAGTTCCTTTCCATGGGCAGTAGCTTGATGGAGGCAAGGTGCAGCATTGCAGCAAGAATGGTTGAGGAAAAGAAAAATCATACAGCTTTGCTACACACTGCGTCTCATTAATGTCTGCTTGACTAAAATGAAAATAGTTTCACCACTTAGTCAGAAGATTATTAACTTAAATTCAATGCAATAGATTTCCATACAGTAATGATGCATTAATTATTTGGATGAGATGAACCAACGCATTAGTCATATTACCACAGCAATACAGCATTCTACTGACAAAAGACAGATTTTCATTTATTAAATGTGCTACATTATCAGATATGAAACGAGAGAAGTAAGGAGGATGGAACAGGTTTTCTCCTTTTTCTCTCATTGAGCTTTCTAGCTCTCCCAGATTCCTTAACTCAGAAAATCTATTCCATCCAGCAAAAACATCGTTACTGCCGACATCAAAGACATCCAATTAAGCAGGAGATTCATCCAAGCATTTCAATGCTTACCACCATCGATCTGGCTATGTGTTTATGGCAGAATTTGTGGTCAAGTGTAATAATAGTTGCATGTTCAGAGAAACTAATTTCACAGATTATGAACAAAAAATTAGTTCTCTTCATCTGTCATATTTAAAACTTCCTTAAAATAGAGAGTTTGAATATATCAACTGCAAAAGCAGGGTAAATATTACAATGAAAGGGTAGATTAAGAAGTCTGTCAAATTTCTTGTTAAATTCAGCTGGAGCAAAATGTCAAATTTGGCACTTTTAATAATCATTTGTCAAGCTGGTGTTAATATGGATTCACACAGTAAAATATCAGACAAACTGTTGTAATATTGATTGATTCACTTAAGCAATGTTTAAATTGCTTTTTATATGGATTGAAATAACAGTCTTGGCTCAGCTGATTGGACTCAACTGTGAATCAAAAGGTCATGAGTTCAGGTCTCAATCTAGAGACTGAGCACTAATTTCTAATCTGATACTCCAGTGCCATATTAAGGGAGTGCCACACTGTCAGAGACGCTGTCTTTCAGTAAAACATTAAACTGAGAGACACTCTCTACCCTCACACTAGCCTCTGAAGTGTGGGCCAAATATTTATTATCCTGGTCAATGTTTATCCATTATCCCATTGCTGATAGTGGGACCTTAATGTGTGCAAACTGACTCCCATGCTTCCCATTTCTCAGGTTCACAGTTTGGATGTCCAGTCTGTCAATTCAAAACTTTCCTGAGATTCCAAGTGGATTTGTTTCCTGCATTGGATCTGAGCTGCAGTCTCAAGGGACAAACTGTTGAAATCCTGAACTCCCAATCTACCTCCTTGTGGCCCTTGCACTTTATTTGTCTACCTGCACTGTACTTTCTCTGTAACTGCAAGACTATATTCTGCATTCTGTTTCCTTTATACTGCCTCAATGTGATGAAAGGAGCAGTGACACTTTGCCAGCAGCTAACAGCAACACAAGTTCATACTCGAGATCTGACCTTTTAAACCCGAAAAATGCAGTGGACACTACTGCAGTAAATAATATGCTTTTAAGCCATTTAAATGAATTAGCAATACTATGAACCCTAGATAGAGCTGACAGGCAGAGAACTGACCACCCAGAAGGTGAGCACAGCAGCTGGAAACACTAGGGAGGCCTCCATTGCCTCAGAAAACGTGGTTGCCGGGGCAGACTCCAGGACAGACTGAAGTGCAGGGTCCTACGGCACCCTCTCCCTCACATCGTCCTGGCTAATGTTCAATCATTAGACAACAAGATTGAGCACCTCAGAGCAAGATTGCTTTAATCGGAGGGACACGAGGGACATGGCTCACTCCCAACTCTTCCGATTCAGCGCTCCAGTCTGAGGGTTTTTCAATCCACCACATGGACCAGATGGCAGGGTTGGGTAAGGGAAAAGGCAGCGGCATCTGCTTCATGATAAACTCATCGTGGTGCACGGACATGGCAGTCTTGCTCCATTCCTGCTCCCCCAACCTGGGACATCTGGCAGAGAAGTGCCAACCATTCTACCTTCCGTGGGAGTTCACCACTGACATCCTGACTGCAGTCTACGGCAGACATCAAGCTAGCACTTGAGGAACTGAGTGCCATAATCAACAAGAACAAAGCATCCCCCCACCTGTCATCATCATGGCAGGAGACTTTAATCAGGCGAGCTTGAAGAAGTCTCTGCCTAACCACCATCAACACATCATCTGCAACACTAGAGGACCCAACACACTCGACCACTGCTATACCACCATCAAGAACACCCACCACTCCATCCCTCGCCCGCGCTTTGGTAAATCCGACCACCCTGCTGTGCTTCTTCTGCCTGCATACAGACAGAGACTGAAGAGCGCGGCACCGGTGAAAGGGACTATGAAGAACTGGACAGCAGAGGCGGAGGAATGAATTCGGGATTGTTTCAAGTCAACGGACTGGACCATGTTCAAGGATTCGTCGGCGGATCTAAATGAATATGCCACAGTCGTCACAAACTTCATAAGGACATGCTTGGATGAGTGTGTACCCACAGAAGCATTCTGAGTCTTCCCCAACCAGAAGCCCTGGATGAACCAGGAGATTCGTAATCTACTGAGGGCTAGATCTGTGGTGTTTAGGGCTGGTGACCCAGAATCATATAAGATAAGGTATCTTCATTAGTCACATGTACGTTAAAACACACAGTAATACCCATCGTTGCATAGAGTGTTCTGGGGGGCAGCCCGCAAGTGTCGCCATGCTTCCGGCGCCAACATAGCATGCCCTCAACTTCCTAACCCCTACGTCTTTGGAACGTGGGAGGAAACCGGAGCACCCGGAGGAAACCCACGCAGACACGGGGAGAACGTACAAACTCCTTACAGACAGTGGCCAGAATTGAACCCGGGTCGCTGGCGCTGTAATAGCATTGAACTACCATGCCTGACTTCCGGAAGGCCACTGAGAGCGCAAAGAGGCAATTTCGGACTGAACTGGAATCACAGATGGATGCTCGACTGCTGTGGCAAGGCTTGCACAATATAACTTCCTACAAGGTGAGATCGGTTAGCATAAGTGGCAATGACCCATCACTCCTGAATGAGCTCAATGCCCTTTATGCATGATTTGACAGGGAGAATTATGACACACCCACACGAGCCCACACATCCCCGGATGACCCTATAATCTCTGTCTGAGGCCGATGTCTGGGCATCCTTCAAGAGGGTGAATCCCCAAAAGGCACCTGGTCCAGATGGCATTACTGGCCAGTACTGAAGATCTGGGCAGACCAACTGGCTGGAGTATTTATGGATATATTCAACCTCTCGCTTCTATGGTCTGAGGTTCCCAACTGCTTCAAAAAGGCATCTATTGTACTGGTGCCCAAGAAGAGGGTGGTGACCTGCCTCAATGACTACTGTCCGGTGGCACTTACATCAACCGTAATGAAGTGCTTTGAGAGGTTGGTTGTGGTGCAAATCAACTCCTGCCTCAGAGATGACCTGGATCCACCTTAATTTGCCTACCGCCACAATAGGTCAACAGCAGTTGTTATTTCTCTAGCTCTTCACTCTGCTCTGGACCATCTGGACAACAGGAACTCATACATCAGGCTGCTGTTCATCAACTACAGCTCAGCATTCAACACAATCATCCCATCCAAACTCATCATCAAACTCCGGGACCTGGGCCTCTGTACTTCCCTCTGCAACTGGATACTCGACTTGCTCATTGGCAGACCTCAATCAACGACAATTGGTGAAACATCTCCTCCTCACTGACCATCAACACAAGTGCACCTCAGGGCTGTGTGCTTAGCTCCCTGCTCTACTCTCTATACACACATGACTGTGTGGCTAAGCACAGTTCCAATGCCATATACAAATTCGCCGACAACACCACTGTTGTTGGATAAATCACAGGTGGTGATGAGTCAGCGTACAGGAGCGATAGGACACCTAGTTGAGTAGTGCCACAACACAACCTCTCGCTCAACATCAGTAAAACTAAACAGATGATTGTTGACTTCAGGAAGGGGAAGGAGGGTGAACACGTGCCAGTCTACATTGGGGGATTGGCGATGGAGAGAGTCAGCAGCTTTAAATCAACATATCAGACGATCTGTCCTGGGCCCAGCACATAGATGCAATCACAAGGAAGGTACGCCAGCATCTTTACTTTCTTAGAAGGTTAAGGAGGTTCAGCTTGTCAGCGAACACTCTAACAAACTTCTACAGATGTATTGTTGAAAGTATCCTGACTGGTTACATCATTTTGGCATTTCGAATGAGTAGGAATGCAAGCTGAGGAGAGTAGTACACTCGACACAATACATCACGGGCAAATCCCTCCCCACCATTTTTAGAATCTATATGAGGCACTGCTTCAAGAATGCAATATCCATCATCAAAGATCCCAACCATCCGGGCCGTGCCACCTTCTCACAGCTAGCATCAGGCAAGAGGTACAGAAGCCTGAAGTCCCACGCCACCAAGTTCAAGAACAGCTGCTTCCCTTCAAACATTTGGTTCTTAAACCAACCTAATCACTACAGTAAAGCAACACCATGACCACCTTGATGACTTTACACTAAAATGGACCTTTTTTTTGTTCTGATTGTGTTCTTTCTTGTAAAAAATCATGTATAATTTATGTCTAATTTATGTTTTTCTTCTGAATGCTGCTTATATGATGTTATGTCCCTGTGATGCAGCTGCAAGTACAGTTTTCATTGCACCTGTGCACACATGTACTTGTGCATATGACAATAAATTTGACTTTGACTAATCATGTATGGCATGGTCTGAATGGGATGCAACAAAACCTTTTCACAGTATTTCGGTACATGTGACAATAATAAACAAATACCATCTATGCAGTAGGTTTGTGCCCCAAGTACAGATATCAGTTGCTGCTTCCTAGAACGACTGGCATGATTTTAAATGCTTTGTGGTAGTTTTGTCAACTCTTTACAAATAGAGAGGCTAGTGTTGGTTGTGACTTTCACCATCTCCAGGAAAATGATTACACGTGAACCATTGAGGTCATGAAAGACACTATAAAAATGCAAATCTTTCTTTCTTTCTTCTCTTTTCTTGGTTACTGAATTAAATCACTGCTAAATATGAAAGAAGGGATCTTGGGGTCCATAGCTCCCTGAAAGTGGCTGCACAAGTCAATAGAGTAATAAAGGAGGCATATGGCATGCTTGCCTTTATTAGTCGAGGCATTGAGTTCGAGAGTCAGGAAGTTATGTTGCAGCTTTATAAAACTCTGGTTAGGCCGCATCTGGAATATTGCCTTCAGTTCTGGTCGCCCCATTCTAGGAAGGATGTGGAGGCTTTGGAGAGGGTGCAGAAGAGGTTTACCAGGATGCTGCCTGGACCAGAGAGCATGGGCTATGAGGAGAATTTGGACAAACTTGGGTTGTTTTCTCTGGAGTGCGGAGAGTGAGGGAGACCTGACAGAGGTTTATATGATTATGAGGGAAATAGATAGAGAAGACAGCCAGCATCTTTTTCCTAGGGTCAAAATGTCTAATACTAGAGGGCATGCATTGAAGGTGAGAGAGGGTATGTTCACAGGAGATGTGCGGGGCAAGTTCTGGTTTTTTTTTAACACAGAGAGTGGTGGGTGCCTGGAATGTGCTGACAGGGGTAGTAGTGGAGGCAAATACGATAAAGGTGCTTAAGAGGCTCTTAGACTGGCACGTGACTATGCAGAGAATGGAGGGATATGGACTTGTGTAAGCAGAAGGGACTAGTCGAGTTAGGCGTTTAATTAGTTCAGCACAACATTGTGGTCCAAAGGCTCGGTTCTTGTGCTGTACTGTTTTTTTGTTCTAAATTGGAGTCCATATTAATTGCTTCAGGAAATCATTGGTTATTCATAACTATATTCCTATTGACAGTATAGAAATGATTGGTTCGTGAACAACCCCTTTAGGTGAACACACATGTTGCCTATAACAAAGCAAACTGGAAAATACAATCTTAGAAATTCATTCTCAGTAGGTACCTCTAACGAGCCTGTATAGTGGTGTGAGAGTATTGCATCCAGTTTCTGAAATACATTCCATTAATGTCTTTCCTTTGATCTCAGAGTAATTTATTTTCATATTTCTTAATGTTTTCATTTATCATCCTTCACCTTTTATTGGTTTCAATACCTATTATTAATTCAATGAATCAGCTTTCTTGTATCAATGGCGAATTATTTTCTCAATGTAATATGGTTTGAAACTCAAGATGATTAAAGATTAAACTCGAGTAACATAATTCTAGACAGAATGTGGTCTGCAGGATTGGGTATCAAGAATTCCATGCACTGTGCAAATTATGTACCTCTTACTGTAGTTGTCATGCTCTAAGTCTTACCTGTGGCAATCCACGTGCAGCAAGAGATGAGAAGCACTGATTGAGAGTGCTATCCGGTGCCACTGTCCATCAGCCAGTCGATATGGGAATACTTCGGTGCGGGGTTTACCATTGAAACAGTAGTGATATCTTATCTCATCCCTTTGACCGCTGCTCTCCAGTTCAAAATACCTGCATTTAGTACAATAAGCAACAAGGACATACTATTTAACAGCAACGTTCAGTATAAACATTATCAGCATAGAAGTATCACAGGCATAGTGTATTTATTAAAATTCTAATACATAATACTGGGCTCACTCTCTTGCTAGCAGTTTAATTTTCTTGCAAATTCCACAAGTTTCTAACCAAAACAGCGTTGGTTCTTTAAGTAACTTCAGGCCAGCTCCTTTGATCTTTCTTTCCTTCAGCAAATAAAACCATTTCACCATTCTTCAGGTCCTTTCAACCAGACCAAATTCCAGCTTACGGCTGAGTGACAAGGCACAATATTATCCTTAAGAAGCAGAAAATACATCTCCCCGAATCTTCTTGTTGTTAAATATACAACAGTAGAAGTGCATATTGTACTCCCCAATAAAATTTGTGTTTCATTTCTTTTGGTTTTGAAAAAGAGTCAACTGTTGTGTTTTCACAAGTTTAAAAGAACTCTAACAATGGGAAGAAATTGAATCATGCTATTCTAATCAGGCTGCAATTGAAGTCACAAAAGAACTAATAATATGATGAACAGCAGAGTACATACTTTCAGTGTGAAAGCTACGACTTAGCTAGCAAAGTGTCTTCATCTGCTCTGGCCATATATGGTAAAGTTAACGTATATCCATTACTGGAAAGGTAAAATTTTTTCCAACTCAATGTAGATAAGATCAAAGACATTGAATTTTGTAAAATGGACTGAAGACAATCTATCATCACTGACTGCATCAATCTCTGAGGCCAAACCAGATTGCCTGCAACCTCTCTGTCATATTTGTCCCCAAGAAGAGCTTCTAACTACATTTGCATAAGATTACCTATTTTCACCTCTGAAACACTATCTTATTCCCCCTCACTATCACCATTAGCCATGCCTTTGGTGCAGATGGTCAGCTGTGATCGAGTAACTTGCTCAGTCATTTCATGGGATGATTAAGAGTTGACAACATTGCTGTGGATCTGGAAGCACGTATTGGCCAAGCTGTGTAAAGACATAGAACATAGAGCAGTACAGGCCCTTCGGCCCACGATGTTGTGCCGAACTATATGAACACCTCCTCCATGATCAATCTGACCCTTCCCTCCTGCACAGCCCATAACCCTCCAGGTTTCTTAAGACGGCTGAGTTCTTTCACGAAAGGGCATTTGTAAATCAGATAGATTCTTAATAACAATGCACTTGTTTCATGGTCACCCATACTGATACAAACTTATAAATTACAAATGTATGTAGTTAATAATTTAATCTCACAATTGCCATGGTGGGATTTGAATTTGTGTCACTGAATCATTATTCACCCTGTATTAGTTGAGCGGTATAACTGTCATGCTCTATACACCTGCCTCTTCATTGCAGTTAATGCCTCTTTCTGTCTTTTTCCCCTATCTCTTATTCCAGTTTGATCACCTCAGGCCCACTTCCTTCATTTTTTGCACTCATTGTGTGTTTTGCTTGACTTTCTGACATGCTCCTACTTTACTGCAAATTCATTTCCTCTGGATTGTTGGCCAAATGTACTCTTTTGTGTTTGAACTCTGCAGCCTTGCTCAGAGAAGAGAGACGATAAGATCAGCTTTGCCAGCAAAGATGCTCACTGGACCAGCATCTTGCTGCATAGGAGAGAAGATTCAGGTCAGACAGAGAAGAAAAGCTAAACCCTTTGCCATGTGAGAGAAAAAAAGAAACTATTAAACTTTCACACAGAGAATGCTGGAAATAATTTAAAATTTACAGCTAAAAATGAAAGCAAACTCAATAATTTAAAAGAGGAAAGTAGGGCAAAGATAATGTGAAGCGCAAGCTAAGAATAAAATATATATATCTACTGGGTCATGTGTTCCCATGGAATGCAGTATTGGGAATTTTATTATTGGCCCACATTGATACTGGCTACAGATACAGCCTACAGTCAAAGTGGTAATATGGCAAACACAGAAATGTAAACCACTGTAAGAATTATACAAAGATTCCTATACTACAGAAAACAAAATACTGACTGCAACTTACTATGCAAGTAGCAATTCCACACTGGACATGAACTTGCTAACACAAACAATTAGTTTTATTTGCTTATTTAGACTCTCCCACAGAGATCACTTGAGTAGTTGCAGAGCATTAGAACTATCCAGCGGGTTTAAGACGATTCGTGAATAATTCCAACTGGAGCTTATTTATATATTAAGAGAAAAGTCTTGCACTTTATCTGCCTCATAGCAGCATAACATCGTTTATGCTGAAATTTTGTGCTGTATTTTTATCTTGTTAATTCAATCACTGTCATTTCAAGAACAGTGACAAGTCCCAACAATGCTTGAATGTGGGAAAAATAGGTTAATATTCAATTAAATGTACAAAAACAATAAATTGAGAATAGTCAATAGAAGTAACTGATTAAAAACTGATGATGAATGATACCATTCACAATGAATTTGGAAAATGGAAGTTAAGTTTTCAACACATTAAAACCAACACAAAATTGCCAAGTTTTAACAAAATAATAATACATTTATCTACCTGCTGCTACTTTCATGTTTGTAATGTCTCCGAAATTGTTTTCTGTAGGAAGCCTGACACTTGTCTAAAAAGCTGCACTTAATTGGGTTCTCATGTTATCTCCAAAGTAGGCCCACCAGCAGCCTGCAATGGCATTCACCAATATGGATCAATTGCACATGAAGGAATCCTCAGATACTCATTTCTCTCTTAGCCTAATGAACACAGGTATATCTTACATGAGGAGAAAAGTATTATCCACCTGCAGTCAATATGATTTATTCATTTTCTGGGAATCAATAAACACCGACTTTGCTGCCTCATATAAACATAAGAACATAGAAGTGCGACACTCAGCACCGCAAGCCTGTTCCACCATTCAATATGATGATAGTTGATCTGCCCCAGGCTTCATCTCTTCTATGCCAGTTCCCCAGAGCCCTCAAATCCCCCATTTGGGGATCAGCTGCTTGGGGATGGCTGGGATTGGACTAGTGATTGGTAGGGCGATGGGGTAGGGGTATAGACTAAGTCTATTCTGAATGCTTTCAACACCCCAGTTTACACCCCGTCCCTTCTTCTCCATAACTTCAAACTCATTGGGAGCTGCGTCATCAGAGATCAGCCTGGACAAGCACAAGGGCCGAGCAAGTGTACGGCATCTGGGAAGACACAGTGCACAGAGGGACAATGAGACCTGCCATTGCAGATTTCTGTCACGAGCTGGTCCCAAGGTGATACATGACGCAGAATAGATTTTGAGCAACTTTTGCACTGTGTCTGAGGGGGGTTGGGTGGGGGGGAGGGGGCGCATGGCAGAGGTGGCAGATGAAGGTAATGGGGAGAGATGTCAGGGCAGGGAAGGTGGTGAGGAAGCTTATCAGGAAAAATGCTGGTGCTTTAAGGGTCAGGTAAGTTCATTGGAGGAGGGATCAGGCCAGAGATGTGGGTGGTGGTTGCTGTATCCAGCTGCTTGCGGTGCTTGGGGCTGGGTTTGTGATCGGTGGGGAGGGTTAGTGGTCAAGGTGGTAACAGGAGAGGGTAGGCCTGGTGCTGGAGAGGGAAGATAAGACAGACTAGCTTTTGGGGGGTGGGGGCAATACAGAGCATTGGGCTAGAGATCGGTGAGGGATGAGAGTGTCTGGCTAAAGTTGGGCGTGGGGAGGGTGCAAGCGTCAGGCTGGGTATCAGAGAGCTTGAAGATTATTGAGGTAGGCAAAGGTAAGCCTGTTAATTAGGGGAGGGACGAAAGAGATGGCAGCCGGATCACTTTCTAAGTGGCAGGGTGTCTGTCACCTTGAGGGTGAGGTGGAGGGGTGGAGGGGATGGGGTTTTGGGAGGACAATGGGAGCCCAAAAGGAAATTTGTTGTGAGGGTTATGCATTTTAAGAGTACCTCCCTGAAGATGGTTCTGAGTGCCGAACCCCACAGGCAGGTCCCCTTTACATAACAACCTCATGAGCATGATAAAGGTCTGCTTCAGTGAAAGTGACTGTCATCACTTGAAGAGGGCTTAAGAGGGCTTGGGGCGGCATAGCGGTTAGCATAATGCTATGACAGCACCAGCAACCTGGGTTCAATTCCCACTGCTGCCTGTAAGGAGTTTCTACGTTCTCCCCTAGTCTGTGTGGGTTTCCTCCAGGTGTTCTGGTTTCCTCCCACATTCCAAAGACATACAGGTTAGGAGCTGTGGGCTTGCTATGTTGGCGCCGGAAGAGTGGCGACACTTGTGGGCTGCCCCCCAGATACTATGCAAAAGGATGTATTTCACTGTGTGTTTCGATGTACATGTGACTAATAAATAAATTTCTTATCTTAGGGTGAGTGATCGGGAAGGATAGAGAGGGTCAGGTAGCAAACTTGGTGGAGAGGGCCTCAGGCCACGCATGTATGATCCAAAAATCACAGAAGTAGAAGCAACGCTTGCGGTGCACACCACCACACATATGCAGGCACCTCAGTCATTAACTGAATGAATGAATCACTTGATTTTGTCCTGACTTCCCACTTTCACATTAGCATGCCCATTGTCAATTTGATTCACTTCAAGAAACTAAGGGCGCTGGACGTAACAATGGCCACTGCTCTCTTTAAACCTCATGCTAATCTTTTCCAGTATAGTGAATACTTCCATGTACCCAACAGTGTGAACAATTGTTCAGATATATTATATCCACAAAATGTAGGAAAACCAACCCAGGTAATTGTACTCCCATGAACTTTTCTCAGTCATTAGCAATGTGACAGAAGTAATTGTCAAAAATATAATCAAATGACACATAATCATCAACCACTTGCTCGCTAATGATTGGTTTAAGTCCTGCCAAGACCACTTAGCTCTAGATTTTTATCACAACCTTGATTCAACCATGTGCACAAGATATGAATTCCAGAGGTGTTGTGAAAATGACTGCCCTTGACACCAAAGCAGTAATTAATCGAACACAAGTAAACTGAATCAAACTGAAATCAGAGAGGAAATCAGAGGGGAAAGCCTCCAGGCGTCATGCCTGTCTTAAACAAAGATGGCAGTTGTTACTGCTTGTTGAAAGTCAATTACCTCTGCTTCAGGACATTTCTGCAGGAGTACCTCAAGGCAGTATCCTCAACCCAACTGCTTTACCTTTTCCTTAATATAAGGTCCAAGTGGGGCTGTTCATGATAACTGTAGAGTTGTTCATCTCCATTGACAAATCCTCAGGTAATGAAGCACCCATGCCCTCTGGACAAAATTCAGAGTCATGCTTCTTATGTGGTAACAGATATTTGCCCCGCCCAATGCTGGGCAATAACCATCTTCAGTAAGAAAGGGAATAAACCCTTTTGACATTCATTATCATTACTGTTTCCTAACTCACACCGTCGGTGCTCTGGGATGTCACCATTGACCAAAAACAAAGAGACTGTGTCTGCTACAGAAAATGTTTCACTTACGAAAATCCCGAAACTTTTTCAACCACATACTGGGACCCCAAGATGTTATCTGACTGGGTGAGAGAACTACACCAAACTAAAGACCTCAAGCCACCATCGATGACAAGGCAGCCCGCATGATTGCCATCCTATCTATAAAGCATTATTTCCATCAGCAAGTGTGGGGATTTCTAGCTGAAGGAATGGACAAATCCTACAATCTCCCAAGGGCAATGTAAATCCATGAAAATACCATCACCTCCAAATCCACCTTCAAGGCATGCAATGTCCTCACATGCCACTATCACTTTGCTATCTTTTGATCAAAATCCTCTAACACCCAAACTATCAGAATAGTGGGAATTGCTTCATCAGAAGGGCTGTTCTATTTCAAGGAGAAAGCCTATCATTACCTTCTCAAGGGTAACCAGAGACCTGCCAACAAACAATGCCCTTGCCAATGATACAAAAGAAACCAGAGAATGATGACAGAGGACATAACCATCTTAAATCGTTACTTTTTGATCAGAATTTGTTCCAGTTTTATTGAATGCAAAAGGAAAATTAGTGAAAAATAAATTTCATGAAAAAGATCTCAACTTGATCTTCAGATTGGTGACAATAAACACAGTCTACAATGATGTCAATTTAATTGAATTTTACAAGTTTAACAAACACAAGTTGCTTTACCTTGCATTTAACATTACCAATCTGAGGATGAATTTTATTCTGCTGCGCAGACTTTCTCTTTACCACAAGGATCCCAACAACTCAGACACAGACTAGCACATTTCCCATGTCTACATTAAAATCCATTCCATACAGCTCCTTCAATATTATTAAGCTGGGATGCCTCAAAACTAAGATTTGACTCAATCTTGATTCTGTTGTATCCCAAACTCAGCTAATATTGTAATGTGTTTAACTTTGCAAGCCAAGATCCCTAGATAAGCCTACATATTGACTATCTCTTCAAAGTGCACTAGTTCCTGTACTCAATGACCATAGGTCAAAGTCACAAATGGGCTCATTGACTTGAAGGGTAAATAATCACCAAGAAAACTTCTCTCTTTTTGGCACGAATACTAGGGTACGTTTTTGTCTTCACTACATTGGGAGTAATCTGCTAATTCAGTTCTCAGGAACGGCATCTCATATAATGCCTGGGTAGTCTACGTTCTGGTGGTATGAACATTGAACTCTCCATTTTCAGGTAAACTGTCCTCCCTCTGTCCCTTTTCTCTTTCTTCCTGATCTACTGAGTTGCTTCTACATCCAGCCCAGCCCCCCCCAATCACCCTGTTACTTTCCCCTCCTCCATCCACTCTATCTGCCCATCACCTACACACACTCCTTCCACTCGGTCTCCTCCCCCCACTGTTCCCATCTGCCACCCCACCTCCCTTATCTGATTTCATTATCTGCAGCCCTTTGTTTTCGCCACCTATCACCTCCCAGCCTATTTCCACGCTTCCCTCCTCCATCTGCCTATCACCCCTCCTGACCTGGATCCACCTATTGCTTGCCAGCTCTTGCTACACCCCTTCCCTTCACCTCTTTATACTGGCTGTCTCCCCTCTATCTTTCAGTCCAGATCAAGGGTCCCAACCTGAAACGTCGACTGCCCATTTCCCTCCACAGATGTTGCCTGACCTGTTGAGTTCCTTCAGCATCTTGTCTGTCGCTTCAGATTCCAGCACCTGCAGTCTGTGCCTTCAAGCTGTTCAACTGCCATTTATAAAACCCAACTATTTTTCATTTTATTTAAGACAATAGATTATTTACCTCGTCAAATATTCAAGTGGACTCAGGGCTCACCATTCATAATCCACAGATATATTGCTTCAAAAAGGAGCTCAAAACTCTTCTCACCATGAATTGTACACATGTAGATAGATAGTAAGGTAATCGTGTCTATTTTGGAAATCCTAGAATTTTTTAATTCATTTCAAGGGAAACAGCCTTGTACGTAATGGACAGTAAAACTAGCCAGTGGGCAATGATATAATATTCAATGGACTAGCCAAATCCAGTCAAGATCTAAGAGATGTTGCTGCTTGGTAATCCCTCCTGGCTAAGGACTACCTTCTCCATTAATCAGGTAGAGGGTAATAGGTGAGTGCATTGACTGAAGAGTGCAATCCTCAAGCCATAAATCCTCAAGCCACAGTCAACGGCTGATGGGAGAGTGAGACCCTGGGTGTTTGGGTCTTCCTTTCCTCTTTTTTCTGCCTTTTGTCAGTCTTAAAAGTGAGACAGTTCTCATCAGAATGGTATAGACACTTCCTCACAAAATGACGTTCTGTGGTCTTGACCTGGTCTGTTATCATTGGTGTGAGTGCTTTAATGTTCACTTTGATGGTATTTCCAGCAGATGTGCTGAATTGCCTGAATGGATAGGGAACCAAGGGGTTTATTCTGTATCCTGCTCTGAAACGGAGATAACCAGTGATAGATTGATGCTTGATATTCATCTTGTCCTTTTCATTAGGAGATCAATTATATTCTTTCAGCTCTGACAAACTATTACCTGGCATTTTTACCTCTGATAAAGAGTAAAGGTTTTACAGGCTTCTCATTTATTCCTGCCTCCTCGGCAGTATGTGCTGACAAGATACACACAAAGCAATGTCAAGTTTGGCAAGAAGGCATAATCCTTCCAGCGTCTGAAACTGTACATGAGTTAATCATAATTAGAAGATAATTTATTGATGTAATTAAAAATCTAGCATCTGGCACACATCCCATGAGTAGAAAGTTCAAGCATGCTGATGAATTTTGAATATCAAATTTAATAAATATTAAAATTTGCTGCGATTTTAAAAAAAGTAAATCATTTTATGCAACATTTTCATTCTAAGAAGCAACAAGCAGCCATATCAAATTCCTTATATTTTCTTCCCAAGCCTGCTCAGCAGCAATATTTTTCACTCCACATCATACTGCATACTTGAAATTTATCACAGCATGCTAAAGATTAAAAATTCTGCAAAAATATGAATTTACACATTCCACACCATACATGCAGTTCACTAATCAAGGTACGCATCCATTAAGTCTCAACTGATAGTACGCAGGGAGTATTGATATGAATCATCAATTTACTAGAACCAATCTACACACTGAAACAAACAATCAGACTGGGTAGTCAGCTAGATATTCCATCCTCTCTACCCTTCTTGACAATGGAACTCTGGCGGCTCCGGGCAGCTTTCTTGGTACAACTTTCTCTGTGGGAAGCAATTACCAATCAGCACTCCATAAACACCTCCAAATATTTCCAAAACTTTTACAACTGCTTTTAATGATGGCAAACACTGACACAGCACCTTCTCCTTAAAGGGTTAAGAAGGTCTCCACCACATCATAATGAACAGATATGCTTAATTCCAGCAGAGGTATGCAACAGCACCAGTTTATAAACAGCAGCTATATGGCGATGTACACAAGTTACATGAACACTTTTTAAATGGGATGTGGATGTCACTGGCAAAGGCCAACATTTATTGATCATCCCTAATTGTACCCTGAACTGATTGGGCCATTTCAGAGGGTAGTTAAGTGTGGGTTTGGAAACATTGATGAGTCTGACAAGATAAGAATGGCAAATTTCCCTCCCTGAAGGATACTAGTGAACCAAGCAGCATTTTTTTTCCAACAATCTTGTAATTTCTTGATCACCATTAGCCTTCATTCCAAATTTATTTATCTGCTTGAATTAAAAATGCCCATCTCCCTTTACTGGAATTTGAACTTCAAGCCAATTAGGCAGGTATCCGGCAACTACTCCAGTAAGTTAACCATTCACTCTTGCACCCATATGCACATTACCTAATGTCGGCCAACTCATATTTCTGAGTCTATATTATATTTCCCAGCTCTGGTCAAGCCCTGTAACTTACTGATTCTGGTTGTTAAGTATCAGGAAAACAACCCTGTTACACCCTCCTTCCTCACAAGTCTTGCAACCCATTTCAGTAGTTATCCATCCCATTACCCAGACTTGTACCTCATTCCCCATGCGCCTCCTCTGCTCTACAGCCCCAGGTTCTTACCTTGACTGCTGCTCTACTTTATGCTTTGAATTGGCAATGGACAATGCCACAGAAAATCTACTTGTACCTTTATAATTTTAGTCAGCATTTGTGTCGTGAATAGAATGCATACCACATCCAGAGAATCAAATTCTCCTCTATTCTGGATGCCAATTAAGTCATTAGATACTTTCAGTAAAAGCAAACCTTTCTTTCCTTTCTGCTATCAATCTTTCAAGATTTCCAACTAACCTTCCATGGATAAATTTGCAAAACATACTGAAAAGGATGTTATTAATTGAACCTTTCATTACATTGAATCATACAACATGGAAACAGGTCCTTCAGCCCATCAAGTCTGCACAGACCGTTCAGCACCCATTCACTCCGATCCCATTTTTTAATTCTTCCCACATACACATCAACTCCTCTGCAGAATTTACCACTCATGTACACACTAGGGGTAATTTACAGTGGTCAATGAGCCCCAATCTACACGTCTTTGGGAAGTTGGAGGAAACCAGAGCACTGGAGGAAACGCACGCAGTCACAGGGAGAACATGCCAACTCCTCACAAACAGCAACTGAGGTCAGGATTGAACCCAGGCTGATGGAGATGTGAGGCAGCAGCTGTGCCAGTGTGCCATCCATTACCCTGTAAAATGGAGGTTAAGATTCAGATGAAGCCACAAAATCAGAACTCTTAAGGTACAGAAGGTAGTTCTGAAAATCAAATGAATATTCCCTCCCATGACAATGGCCCATCCACTTGTCTTCTTGTGCTTAGCATAAACTTCCGCAAGAAACTTCACTGTGTGGACAATAGCCAGCAACATTCTCAGATATATTGGTGAATACGTTAAAGGGAAAGTTAACAGGAGGACATGAGCATTCTTTTCCTATCACAACAATCTAAAATTCAGTGAGGAGCTTGGCCTCACAAGGGTAAAACAACATGTTTTGTCCAGAACAGTCAGGATTGATGCAGCATAATTTCATTGTTTCTACTCCAACAGAAAGCATCTGAAAATATTTGGATTAGGATAAGATTTAATTAAATCCGTCACCCTGTTCATTTACTTGCTGTCTCAGATAAAGCAATTTCAATAATTTGTCTTTGCATGGGGGTTGTTTCACTTAAGTCTTTGCAATCTACCTACTTATGGACTGGGCAAGTGTCTCTGGGAAACACAGACAGCAATATCAAGTGAATGTAGTGTTAGACAAGTGCAAAACAAAGTGTTCAGCTGCTCATATTAAAATAGCTGGAAACTGAAACTGCAAATGCAAAGTGAGTGTGGAGATATTCTGCACAATTGATGCAATAGTTATTTAACAAACAGGTTGCTAATTTTAATTGAAGAACTAAGGGCACCTTTGAAAAAGATTCAGTTCAAAGTGCAAGCGATTATGATTCCAAATTAATTTCATAATTATATATTGTACATTACAGACCCAGCACAGAATGTAAGACACAAAGGCTGTTTTCAACTCTTATCGTCACCAATAAACTCAGGAATAAAGAAGGCAAAATGGAAATTTATAATAGTTGTCGACAAGCAGTCTTAGGTCAAGTAGAGGAAAACAAACTGTTAAATAACCTCATCCCACACTTGTCCTACTTTCAAGGCTCACTCTCACCTGACAACCCTACAAAGAATTCATTTTATTGATAGCAACTATTGTAATTGGCTTTCTACACTAGATCATCAAAGAGAATCAATGATGTTGGCAGTTAGTGCAAGAAAGTGGGACTGAGATAAAAGATTAGCCAAAATGGTGAAGCATGAGTGCTGAAGGGCCTACTGCTTCTGTTCCTTATGGCTGAGCCTGACTTTGAGTGGCCAAGGTTCTGAGATTTGAGAGAATTCTCTCTCACCATTCATTTTCTACTTAAATTGTGTTCAGGTACACTCTCCCCTAACTGTTCTTCCAAAAAAGTGGCTTCTCCCCATTTCCTCATTCTCCTTGTCAGGTAAGGTTGAAATCTAAGGAATTCACACATTGTTCATTCTTCAATGACCCTTCTGTCTTCCATCAACTTACTGGATCTTTTAAAAACTGAGATAAATATGGCTATTTCATGAAAAGATGATGAATGAGACTAATTAATTTGGATTGATGCAATGCAAAGTTGAGGAAGTGAGCTATCCCTCTAGTTTGCCACTACATCTAGACCCCTCAATATTTTGAATTGCTTATCGATCAACCTCTCTGTTCTAATGAGAATAGTCCAAGTTTTTACAGACTTTCCTTGTAAAATAAGTGCTTTATCCTTTTAAGTATTCATGTAAAACATTTTTGCATCTTCTCCAAGACTCTCATAAACCACCTAAAGTGTGGTGAACAGAAATGGATTCAATAATGCTGTTGTGGCTGAACTGTGCTTGTATCAGCTCTCTGAAGGAGCAATAATAAAGATATTTTTGCAAAGAAATACTGTTAATTTAAATCAACTGCAGACCGTAGGTTGTCTTTTCTGGCTACTCAAAAAACGCTGTGCCTCTACAATGCAGGCAGAGCATCTGTCAATTTTGATCACGTGACATAAGAATCAAAATGACATAACAATTATTTTTATGAATGAAAATGAATGGCATCATAATGGTTATCATTGCAACAAGGTGCCAAATAACAGAAACAGTGAGCTGAATCATTACTGACCAGGGAATACCTCGTATTCACCCTCCCTGCTAACTCCATGGATTCCATTAACCCTGAGACATTGCACCCACCCTCCCCACCAGCAGCTTGCTACGAGCAAAATTCAGACATGTTTCAAAATGATGTAACTGGATTTAAATATATTTTTAATTATTAGAAATAAGAGATAAATATCTTTATATCTAAATTTATTATCTTCTGTAAATTATATTGCAATGCAAGGTGGAATAAAGAAAAATAAATTTAAAAACCTAGAGCAAAGAACAAAGTGTTAGCGGGTGTAGCAGCATAAAAAACCCAACCTGATCTTACATTTTTTAAATGATCAGTGACTTATTCAAATGTAGAGGGCTTCATCTGTACACCAGTAATGGCTGGTGTAAGGCTAAGGCGCCAGGTAGCAAGGGCTTCCAGCCCCCCAACTCATTGCAACCCAGAACCAGCTGGATTGGATTGAGAGGTAACTCCAGCATTAAAATGGAAAATCAGATTGGGTGGCATCTAACCTCCAGAATGTTTCCAACTCTCATGTGCATTGCACAATTGTAGAAGTTGAAAGCAAGCTGAACAATGAAGAGCAGACAGGCAGTAGGTCCATGGAGCTCGATCTATAATACACAAGGATAAAATTCAGAAAATAAAAGGAAAGGATGAGGCAGATAGCTTGAAACTACTTCTGCCAAATGAGGAGTCGAGTACCAGGGGCTGTGGTCTAAAAATTAAAGCCAAGTTTTTCAGGAGTGTAACTATGAAACATTTCTACCTGCAGAAGATCATAAAACCTCAGAACTTTCTTCTGCAAGTAGCAGTATCAATTGTTAATGTTAACTCTTAGTTTACCAGATTATTGTTAACCAAAGGTAACAAAAGATTAACCAAAAGGAACATGTAGTGAAAGTAGGTATAGGTATCTCGCCCACGGATCAGAAAACTATAAACTGTATGATGCAGGGTTTTGACCCAAAACATAAAAAACATACAGCACATACAGGCCTTTCGGCCCACAAAGTTGTGCCGAACATGTCCCTACCTTAGAAGTTACTAGGCTTACCCATAGCCCTCTAAATTTTTCTAAGCTCTATGTATCTATCCAAAAGTCTCTTAAAAGACCCTATCGTATCCGCCTCCACCACCATTGCCGGCAGCCCATTCCACACACTCACCGCTCTCTGAGTGAAAAACCTACCCCTGACATCTCCTCTGTACCTACTCCCCAGCACCTTAAACCTGTGTCCTCTTGTGGCAACCATTTCAGCCCTGGGAAAAAGCTGCTGACTATCCACACGATCAATGCCTCTCATCATCTTATACACCTCTATCAGGTCACCTCTCATCCTCCGTCGCTCCAAGGAGAAAAGGCCGAGTTCACTCAACCTGTTTTCATAAGGCATGCTCCCCAGTCCAGGCAACATCCTTGTAAATCTCCTCTGCACCCTCTCTATGGCTTCCACATCCTTCCTGTAGTGAGGTGACCAGAACTGAGCACAGTACTCCAAGTGGGGTCTGACCATGGTCCTATATAGCTGCAACAATACCTCCCGGCTCCTAAATTCAATTCCCCGATGGATGAAAGACAATACACCATATGCCTTCTTAACCACAGAGTCAACCTGCGCAGCCGCTTTGAGCGTCCTATGGACTCGGACTCCAAGATCTCTCTGATCCTCCACACTACCAAGAGTCTTACCATTAATATTATATTCTGCCATCATATTTGACCCACCAAACTGAACCACTTCACACGTATCTGGGTTGAACTCCAACTGTCACTTCTCAGCCCAGTTTTGCATCCTATCTGTGTCCCACTGTAACCTCTGACAGCCCTCCACACTATCCACAACACCTCCAACCTTTGTGTCATCAGCAAACTTACTAACCCATCCCTCCACTTCCTCATCCAGGTCATTTATAACATTTATGACAATACCTTTCCCCTCACAGATGTGGGGGGAGTTCGACCCACTGACTTCCTCCAGCAGATTGTTTATTGCTTCAGATTCCAGCATCTGCAATCATGAATCAGCTACGATGTCACTGAATGTGTAAGAGGCCTTCTCCTGCTTTATTTAAAAGGATTTCTGTTTCTCTCTATTGAGCAGGCAGATACAATGACTGTCATGACTCTAGCTGCCCTTTGCATCGTGTTTCTGCACATGTCCTAACTGTCACCCTTCAAATCCAACAATGAAAAATACATCCTGAGAGACGAGATTCCCCAAAAATTGAGTCAAGGTCTAAATCTAAACAAATTTCACAATGAATTCTTACAGCCAAGAAAGAGTACGATTGCTTCTTGCTTGATTCCCATTCAGCCGTCTCCCTTGAGCTCAATAACCTACACTGCCAACTCTAAACAACTCAACTGTAAAACTTCCATCCTTGTTTTTAAACTCTTCCTTAACTCTGTAACTTCCTCCAGCCCTGTAACCCTCCAGCATCTCTGGACTCCTGGAGAACTTTCTGTGCATCTGTTTTTCCAACACCCCATCACTAATTCTTCCGCTAGGAAAACCTTTGCCTTGAATTCCCTCCATTACCCTTTCCACCTCCCTTTCCTCAACTAAGATCGTCCTTAAAGCCCACGTTTTTGACAAAGCTTTTGGCCAATTGTCCTAATACATTCTTATTTGGCAGAATCAAATTTTCTTTCAGAAGCAGCAGTTTTCATGCTTTACTATGATAAGGTGGTGTAGAAATCAAATTGCTCTCACAGTTGTTTTTAAACCTCTACCCCAAGGATAAAACAATACTGAAATAACCTCTGTGCCATACTGTCTCTCCCCAGACAATCAATATGGTCTACTCCTGCTTCTATTTCTTATCTTTTTATTAACCAATAACTGCAGGCAACAAATTTGGGAAGGGTGCTTCACAGTCACTGCTCATGGACAAAGACAAAGGCTTCTGTGAGGTTGAGAAAGGTCATGTACAATGATTAGTGCTGCCCCTGCATTTCTCCTAGAGTTGTTGCGTCAAGATCGATCACGTCCACTACCTCAAGATGGTTAGGATCCACATTACAATTCAACCGCTGGAAGGAGGCAGTTGAGGGGGACCCTGACAGTTGCTTTCCCTGTGGCAAAGAGCATGGAAAATTCTCTGCAATTGTCAGAGTCAGACATCTCCTTTCTGGAAGGCCGCTATGATTACTGGATCTTCATGGTCCCCAGTATATCCTCCTCTTCCCAGATGTGGCAGTCGAGCTTGTGAATTTCTGACTGAAGTTTCTGTACCAAGCTTTGAACTTCATCAGGGATACTGTCTGTTGTCAAGGCCTTTCTGACTTCTTGCTGGTCTGGGTTGGTGGCAAGGCTGGGCCAGACAAATTGCTGTGGGATGGACTCGAGGACACATAGAACTTGGAACAATACAACACAGAAACAGGCCCTTCAGCCCACACTGCCTGTGCCAACCATGATGCCATTCCAGCCTAATGCCATCTGCCTGCACATGGTCTATATCCCTCCATTCCCTGCCTGTTCATGCACCTGTCTAAATGCCTCTAGACACGTGTCCAGGACAAAGTCACAGTTGAGGAGTACTTCAAAGTGCTCTTTCCAGCAGTACCACCTCTCTATCCTTGATAAACACTCTTAGCTAACAGCAAGGTGCACCTTGGGTGCTTGGGCCTAAGATGATCTTCATTCTTCTGAGTGCTACATACAGTCTCTCTGCTTCACTCGCAGTGAATAATGATTGAGACTGGTTTCTCAGATATTTTATGCAGTAGCTCATGAGAGTGATTTTGTGATTTTTTTTTTGTTTTAAATCCAAAACTAATTTATTTTCATCTCCTTTGTGACTAAAGCAGGCACTGAGAGGAAGTGAGGATGCTGAAGATCTCTCTATAGCTGATCAGGGAGGTTTAAGTACATGACTCTTGGACTGAAATTTCCCAAAAGAACAAGCAACCCAGCAATATTTCCCAGCTGAAAAATGTAGAAGTATAGAGATATTGCATGCACTAACTTAACGTACCCAACAGAAAAATGTCAGAATAGACTTGTTCCCCAGTTTTATCCCCTATACATTTCTGGGCAGGATGTAAAACAGGTGGCTAATCTGATCCCATTAGTATCCTATTGCAACTGAGGTCAAAATTCCTATCTCAAAATCAATTATCTTTCAGTAACACAATTTCAATCCATGGCGCTGTGAACACAGCTCTAACTCTCTGGTTGTATCTAATTTCAACCTCAACAATTGATAAGTAACACATTTCATATGTCTTATTTACTATGTTAGTTGGGGAATGTCTTTCCAGACCAAGCTTGCATACAAAGTCCTGTTGAAAGCAAGAATTGCCTCAGATTCAGTGTTCATAATGATAAGCTCCATGTAAATGCATGGAAAGTACAAATCTGTATAGAACAATGATCAATCCTGTCAGAAATGATTTGTGGCATTGAGCTTTCAAAGCTTGATCCTTTGGAAATACAAAGCAGCTCTGACTTACAAGTAATACTGGAGTGACATGTACCCAGGTAATGGAGGAACAAGACAGAGTGACCAGACACCTTGGGTTAAAACTTGGCAGGGTTTTAGCTAGATGGAAGAAGAATTGAGCTAGGAAATGCTTGTCTATTTTATGAACACAGATAATTGTAATAAAGTGGGAGAAGTCCATTACCTCATCTTTATTTTCCTTTAGCTAGAATTTAGCCATATTTATCCTGTATCCATAAACACACCATTATTTTAACAGTCAAAACTCTGCTCTGATGGTAAGAATGGTTTTAATGGATTTTGTCACACCTTACAAAATAGCTTCTTGGGTCCATATCTTGTAATACTTTGAATGTACTTCATGGCTGTAAGGGGCTTTGGAGTACATTATTTTTTTACCTTTTTCTATGTTTTAATGGTTAAGGAGACACTTTTCAGCTGAGTAAGTGTGGAGAATCTGCTCATGGATAACAATATCCTGCCAGTAACATTTCTGACAGACTAGCCATTGAAACTGTACAAGCAGAAAATGGAGTAAGGCCACCCTTTGATGTTTATGGTTACACAAATAATTATAAACCAAGTTCACTGGAACAACTTCAATAGCAATCAGGTCTCATTAAGAGTTACCTTCATGCAGTTAATGACAAAATCTTCAATCTTCAATGGATTATCACCTTGCAATCCTTCCACAGGTGCCCCATTATTCTATATTTGCATCAGGTTCACAGTTAAACAAGATATGAAATCAATCCAGTGAGGTGTAGTGATGTATCAAAAATCTTATCTCAGTAAAAAAAAAATCACTTAAAAATTCTTTTGGCAAAGTTTCCAACAGCCTAAAATAAAAGTAGAAAATGCTGGAAACACTCTGCAGTAAGAATCTATGGAATGAGAAATAGAGTTACTGTTTCAAGTTAAAGACTTGGTCAGAACACCTTCAACCTGAGACATTAACCCTGTTACTCTTTCCATAGATGCTAACTATGGAGTCTATCCAGCATTTTCTGTTTTTATTTCAGATTTCCAACATCTGCAGTGTTTTGATTTCCAAAAGCCTATTTCTGCCCAAATTAAAACCCCATTTGAAGCATTGTATTAGACTTCTGAAACTCATGTCAAGTTAACTAATAGCAGGCTTGCCACTACAATTTATAATAACTATACAGTTAAAATTTGTGAATTTGTCAAATGCAGTGTACAATACTCTACCTGAGATCAGACTCATGGATGGACAAGATGACCCCAGAAGTTAAAACCTTTTGTTGGATCGTTGCTACAACTGTGAACTCGCTTTTATTTCTAAGCAGTTGAATCATTTTCTCGGTCATGTGTGGAGCTGCCTCTATCTGTCTCTCCACATCTGAGGAAAGCAAGCACAATCAGTCACAACAGAACCCATATGACATAATCTTCCAACACCATCTCCAGTGCTGATTTCTTCAGACACCAGTAAGTAAAGTTCACTCCTTGTTTATTTTACCATCTCAGCTTAGGAAGCATCAACATGTTTATTTGTTAGACAACAGTACATTCATACTTTTGCATTTGTGAAAGCTCAACAACCTCAATTTCGAATAAAGCAGTTCAAAGACTTTTGCAAAAATCTATAAAACAGGTACATAGAATGAAATGAAGCAATGAATTGGCTCTCACAGTTAAATTTGGGCCATCACAGAATACGCACAAAAACGACTATTTATGTCTTCCACCAACACTGTCAGGAAATTTAGTCTCTCATTTCATGTGTTGCTGTCTTGTCAAAGTCTATTCATTAATGGTTCCACATTGAATACTATTTTGGTGAAAGGATCATTTCAATTTGAAAATCAAGAATTCCCATGGCAAGCTTTGCAGTCGATTTAGTTTGAACTGTTTAATGCATCTTGCATTCTCACACTTAAAAATGGCATGTCAAGCTCTCATCTGTGACAGGATGGAGGGTGTGCAAGTGAAGCTCAGGCCTATTAACTCTTTATCGTGCCATTAATCCAAGCCAATGAAGAAGGAAAAACTTCAAACAAAATCTCAATGAGAAAAGGTGTCCTTTACAGCAATATCACCAATTATATTTTGGATATTCAGCACCTGGCATCAGGAATGTCAAAAGCAGGCTTTCTCTGCTAGTCCCTCATGCTTGCATGACTTACTTTGACATGAAATCAGCACAGAGTGAAAAGCAAGGGATCAAACCAACGACGGCCTTGGCATCTGTTCAGTCACATTTAATGTCTACCTGCTAATAATAACTCCATTCTAGATTACTGATGACCTGTTGTTTGTCTTCAGACTTACTGTATTAATCTAACCCCACTGTTTAAAAATATTTAGCTAAGAGTTGAGTTTTTTTTGGTCTCTTTTTATTTTGGTTTTCAGACCTGGGGAAGTTCAGTCAATTAAAAAGCATTGCGTTCATGATTCATATATCATTTAAATCTAGACCCTCCTTACGGAGTGGGGGCCCAACAATTTTGGAATATTTACACCCTTTTTTAAAAAAAAACAGTCGTGTCCAATCATGAGTTTAAACACCGCTCAGATTTACCTCTCAGAATATCAATCCAATCTACTTCATTAAAATTCTACTGACGTCATTAGGTAAAAGAACTGGGCTCAAACGCTACAGCTAAGGACAATTATTGTAAAGGGATACAGCCTCCAAAATGCCAGCAGAAGGGGAGGCTCCATCTCAAATTTTGGGAGTTAAGCTTGTCGGAACTCTATGATTTCACAGCCACACAATTTTCCAGATGATCGTAATATTAAATAAGATGAGCGACCTGTTGTTTCCTTCTGCTCTCAATGTGAACTGCGGCTGAGCTGTAAAACATTAAATCAGCCTTGCGGTGCACCTGCCCGGTGTGTCTGCCCAACGGGTCGGTCTGCCAAGAAAAGGGGGGCAGAATCTACGTGATGTCTGCGCCAGGTACTTTTGGTCAGGGTGTTAGAGCCAAGGTGAAATGTCACAGTACGGGGCCGTCCCACCAAGAAATGACAGACTGTAAATGGGAAGAGTCTACATAACAAGCACGGAGAGAGAGAGGGGGGTGCCCACCTACCATTGACAAAGCAGAATGCTCCCAGTTAATCAGTCCGTTTGTTAATAAGCACATGCCAAAAAAAAATGAAAAGCCAAGGTTCAGCGACCCCGGAAACTTTCTTATTCCCAGAGACTCTTTAAATCGCACACGCGCTCTAATCCTTCACTCCATCGCACGATGGTGATTTTTTAAAAAAAGATTCTGCCTTTTGCTCGCTTCAGCGTAACATGACAAAAGTCATGAATAAAATATGACGAATTTGATAGTATTCATTACAGAGGTTTCATCCGTGACCAGTGACGTGCGCTGGGAGCTAATGGACCCACTTCCCTACTTCTATGTTTGCGTCGGAACACCTCTGCCATGTATTTCTGTTGCTTAACCTTGCGCTGCTAGCGGCTAGTAAAGGTTCAACTGTACTGAGGAAAGAGTGAGAGAGAGAGAGCCTGGTTGTATGGATGGTGGTGATAAGGCTGGAAGGTGAAGGAAAATGATTGATATCTTTGTCCTATTTACCTTGAAACAAATATGCTTTGCTGTTATTATATAATCCCGGTACCTGAGCAACTCCCGTCGTTGTATTATCAAGATCCATTTCTGTAGTGACATCAATTTGCAAGTCAGGGTCCATTCCAAACCCTAAGACTATAGAGATAAAACAGTCTTAACTGAACGTTTAACACCACAAGAGTAAAGTTGAAATAATAACGGCTTTATTTTCCACTACTGTTGTTCCTAAAGTATTAGTTCGTGAGTGCATTCACAGAGAAACGCCAAGGATGCATCTCACGTAAACAGAGTCAGTTGGAATCGCTCGTTGCTTTTATCAATGAATTGTCGGTGCTTTCAAGAGACTGAAGTTTAATCTTTATTCGGTGCAAATGCACTAATGCGTAACACGGTTGCACCATCCCATTAAATTACCCAAATAGAAACCCGGGAACCTTGACCTCTCCAACCGAGCGGAAATATGGTCTCAAACGGTTAACGGTGACGCTGAATTGCATATAGCAACAACGCGGCGCCTGTCAGTGAGCGCTCGGGGATTGTACATTGGGACTGGAGTAACTGAGCATTGTTTCCCCAGCGAGCAAACGGAGACTGAGCGAAATGGGCTTGTGAACGGAGGCAGCATAGAGTGAGTTGCCCGGGAACGAATGAACCGCGTGCTTGCAGCCTTTGTAAAACAAAACATTGAACCTTTCTGGGGCGGATTCAGAAATGCCGCATTAAGTTGATTTTATTTTAGAAAGTTTTTCATTAGACCCAGGTTTCAAAATGTTCAGACGAGTGAATCTGACCCACTCCAATCACCGATGAATCTCGACATCAAGGATAGTTACTGAACTCTCATTTTACTTAACAGCACCGTGGATGAGCTGACTGAAATTCACATTTTAGCAATGACCAGGGAGGTGAAGAGCTGTTAGAAAAGCACATGCGCATGGCGCCGCTTTCTTTCAAAGCGCCTTGCTAAAATTAATAGGATGAGATAATAAGGGTCCCAGGAGGAGATGAAAGCGTGAGCGCCGTATGTATAACAAGTCTCCAGCCGAATTGTTATTAAGGCTTGTTTTCAAACCCGCTCCGAGTGGAGCACCATTAAATCTGCAGCCAACTGACCCGTGCGAAACAATTTAACTGTGCTAAGGGCGGCAGGGAATGAATTCGCGTTTGGTTTAAAGTCACTGCAACCATGACTGCAAGCTTCTTTTAGGAATGCACTAAAAAATCTCAAAAGGCTGTGCATTAATGCACGTGTCCCATCATCTTATTCCCGAAGTCACCTGTAAAGCAGGAACTTAAACAAGCAGTTGCAACTGTACAGGAGCCAGCAATTCAGTGCAGGAAATTAACTATCACCTTACCTGATTTTGCGCAGAGTATGAAAGCCAAAATCACTGCAATTATATCCATTTGCAGCATGTTGTGTTTTTGTTTAAACAATAAATTGCTGCCACGACGCGACCCTCTCTACTTTGCTCAATATCGTGCACAAACTGGCCAATCGGGCTCAGACTGCCGCGACTTGTGCGTTCTGCTCGCCTTGGATGTTTCTCCCAGGACCAGTCCACCCTCGATGGAGAAATAGGGGGGTGTCCAAGTTTGACTCACGCACTGGCATTGGCAAAAAAAAAACAGATGCAGACCCTGGCGGGCGTCCATGAAACGTTCAGAGTGTGCCCGAACGCGCGGGGGTGGTGTGTCGCTACACACAATGGACATTTGTCATTTCACCTTGCAGCGTTGCCTCGCCATACGCCAGCCACCCCTCCGATGGATCAAGCGAGAACTTGGCAGCTCGGAGGCAGGATTAGACCTAGGAAGGAAAGGCTGCTCGCTCGGGTGAACAGACGTGTCCCGGGACCACGATTCCCCCTGTCCCTTCCCACTGAGCTTCACCCCCAAATACATCAGTGAATAGATGTCAAGTTGCGGTATGATAAACGGCTCGGAGAGTGCTTTGATTGACAGCACAGCTCTGGGCAGAGAATAAACAAACACGCCGCTTCTCTATTGATTAGCCAACATGTGACATTTAAAACATTAACATTTATTTCGTCTTTCTTGGAGTTACATTATAGGATCATCTCTATTTTGAATATCATATAGGCAAATATATAATGCATTAAATCGTATTTGTACACATAAATACAAAATCTGAGGTAGGGCCTCAAGAATGGTGATCTTTTAAATGAATCATGCACATTACATATGCAAGATAACATCGAGTATAGGTGATGAGACACTCACATTAACTTAGATGTGTGTTTATGTGTGCGTGATCATTCTATGACTGTGATGACTTGATCTGAGGCACATATCTATATCCATAGGCAGCAGTACCTCATATAGAATGCACAGAAATATACATGGCATTACGTTAAGTAATTAGGAATTAACCTACTCAGAGGTAGGTCTACTTAAAGTGCCTGAAGACACCCCGTATATTACATACAAGTGACTTATATATATGGCAAAAGTACAGGTTAATTTTTATACGTTTCATCAAATACACCTTGTATATCTGATATTGGAACCCATCAATAAGGCCAATGGTCAACCTGATGTATTGAAAGACAACGTGTAGACTTAATAAAAATGTACTTCGGCAGCTTTTGACAATCTTTCGCTCAGCCAACGCAGAAACAAACTGTCTTTGGTACCCACTGCCTTACGATGGCTTATAGAAGGACAGTAAAAGTGAGAGGGGAAAATAACATTGCAATTAACGTTAAGGTGCTCAAATGACTCTCTCTGTATATAAAAGGCAAATATCAAGATGCAGTGGCTAGTTTAATCATAAGTAACGTTTCCACGGGAAATACCAGAGGAAACAAATATATATATATTTATATATGGGCTTGGATGGGCTTCAAGACTACAATGGAAATTAATGAAATCACTTACATGAGGAGAATTAGTTATATCTAAAGAGGAACAAAAACTTAACAGAAACACTACCTGAGACCCTTTTAACACGAAAACACACAGACAGACAGGAATATTGACCAAAAAAATCCCCGAAAGTCAACTACTGTAAATTTAAGACTAAACTTTTTTTAGAAAGTTTTCTTTTGTTAAACTACGCTATGCTCACCATCTCTACGTTTTCATAAGATATTTAAAAGGACGTAACATCACTAATACGCACTAATGAACACAGCTCACCTGTTAAAAGCATGAATACCTAGTGGTTACATCATAGAATGTACAGTCTGGCCAATTATTGGGGCCAACCTAGTGTTGGTGTGGCAGGGGCTAGGGCGTTCGTTTTAAACCCAACATCAGTTGAAAAAGGATTAGAACAGCAAGACTGTACAATGCATAACTTTTACACCCGTCGAGTATTGGGGATATAAATAGAATTGCACAATTACTTTTATTTTTCAGCTGCAGATCAAGTAAAAGGGTAACTAGGACGTTGAGACTACAGATAGGCACAAATCACAGGACACAGTTTTGGAAGAGGAAGCGCGTGTCAGTGTGAATGAAAGGTGCAGGCATCGCCGGTAAACTCCGGATTAGAGCAATATCACACGGGGAAGAGGGGAGGAGATGGAAGCATTAAGAGAACTAGCCAAGAGAGACAAAAGGAGGGGGGAGGTGGGGAAGAAGGCTCAAACCCGGACAAAATGGATTGACAGTATGGGGGAAGATGGGAATTGGAAAACAAGACAATGACCAGATTTTAAATATTCTTGAGTTGCGGGGGAAAGGGACATTTAAATGCGTTTAAAAAAAAGGGTAGCAACATGAAAATATGCTAAGCTGATATATTTACGCGGAGAGATCGGTAATACTAGAACTGAGATCCTAATTCCATGTCTTTCGGGGGCAGCTTGAGTCCGAGAGAAGAGGTCCCCAGAGGGTCTATCATATTCTTGTAGCGCTCTCCACGGTGCTGAGTTAAAAAGGGCCCCCAGTCGGGTTGAGGACTGCACACCAGCTTGAGTCTCTGAAAATACAAACCACATATTCAGGACGAAAATAGAGCCTTCACATAATGATCATTATAATAAATATAATTGCAATTCAATGTGCGGGTCCAATCAATATACCTCTATAAAGCTACCAGGGGCCAAGTGCATCTTAATCACGAACATGATGGGTATCCATATGACAGAAGAAGCCAACATTAACCATCCCATCACCATCGACCAGGCCGGGTATTTGTAGTTTTCATATGTCATGGGTTCCCATTGATAAAAGCTGAAGCAGAGGATGAACTGGAAAATGAAATAAAATTTGTAAAAATGTTGTAACATCAGCCACCCAAAGCATACAGGTTATTGTAACAATTGGTGCTAGTCATAAACATAAAACAACCCTTTTCATTCTAAAAGTTTCCTGAGAGACACTAAACATTTTTTTCTCTCAATATTCCCTTATCTCACAAAGAATGTGTTTGCTCTGCTCCATCATGCCACTCAAAACAACATCAATTATACCAGAACAATAAATCAATGTTCATAGATTTAAGAACATTTCTTAAACTGTGTAGCCATAAGAGTGTAACAAGCAAGTATGAAATGCCTGTTTATGGTTCTCGAGTGGAACCAATAGCATATTTCATGCACTTGCTCATCGCCTGCTCGGTTGGCACCAATAAATATTTTTTTATTGAAGATAATACTGTTTAAAGCTTCAGGTTTTCCCAAAGCTCTTAATGGCCAATGAAATACTTGTGAACTGTGGTTATTTATAAATACAGTACTCACTTTTCATGGAACAAGATCCCACAAAGAGCATTGCAATCAATAGGCCTATAATTTTTTTTGCAATGTGCTCTACTTTGTATCATGTCATGGTATTTGTTAGTTCCACTTGACAGGGTAGATGTGGCCTCAGTTTTGTACCTCATCTGATAAAGAATCCACCTCTGACAGTGCAGCACTCCCCCAGCACCACACTGGCATGTCGGTCAGGAGCATATCTCAGCTCTAGAGTGGGTTTTCCCTTTATATTAGTTATTTTTGTAAGCAATTCCTTTGATGGATTTCAATATATTGCCCTCTGATGAGAATGTACAGTGTATTATCGAATGGTCAGCGTGATATATTCCATTGATAAAACTGGTCTCCTGTGATGTAAATTATATTCAACAGCAACTGGCTCAATTATGTCTCCTGATTGTGCTATAATCTAAGCTTTTCTTACATTTTGGATAAATTTAGTTTTGCTTTGGTGATTCTTGATATTGTTGAGAAACTTTTTGATGGTATTGTTACCCTAAGATTACATATGCTGAAGTTCATTTATCTCAATGTTGCTCTAAAGCTGGCAAATTCTCTTACCTCTACTTCTTTCTCCCCCTTTAAGGACATTATTTAAAATCTACCTCATTGGTTAGTTGTTTGGTAAACTATCCTAATGCTGCCTTCTTCATCTCTTTGTCAACTTCTTTTGCTGGAGAGACAGGGCCAGATTGAGTTTGACCCAGTCTACATCTTACATTTGCCTCTCACAGAAGTTCTGCATACCTGTTGTAGCCACACAGTTCCCAATGTTCTGGAAGATCCACTGCCATGGACATCCAGCTAGGCAGAAAAGTCTGCAAGCAACATCTGGGCCCCAGGCAGCAGAACTTGAGACGCTGGCCCCTGACTGTCTTGGATACCTCAGACAACTTGGCTTATAAAAGGGTTTTTCAACTGTCTATCAATGTCTCTAGTGATCAGAGATATTCAGAAATATTTAAAATACATTTCAGCCATTAAAAATTAAAAAGTATTTTAATAAAAGTGTGAAAATTAATATATTGATTTATAAATTAACTGATACATTAATGTTAATTATAATAAAAGAAAAAGAACAAACTAGTTAGCTACCCATACTTTTAAGTAAAGGTCAGAGACCCCATTCAAATGAATGGGACTGAGCTGGATAAATCAGCAGAGATCTGCTTCTATATCCAAGTACAGAGCACAGGCACTTAATTCTGGAACAAGCTGACACATATGCTGCAGCTATCCAGCAGTTCCCTCTAGAACCATTGGCTGGTCACCAGCACAATTCAGCCTCATGAAGCAGAAAATGAAGCATGATGATACAAGATCTAAAGGAGAATGATTCAGAGTACAGTTTGCTGTTGTGGACAGCCAGCATAGACCCAGAGTGTCAAATGGTATCCTTTGATGCGAGTTCCATTCTATGATTCCGTGACTCTTAAGGACTGAAAAGTAAAACTAATTTGGCCGGCATCAGGCAAGTTGCCACCACCACCTTTAGCAAGCTTGAAAGGAACTGTGACTTTGGTTTTCAAAGCTCTCCACCATTGGGGTTTCCTTGTATTATGTCTGACCCTGCTGTGGAGCAATTAGTAACGACTGATTACTGTGATGAGTGATCCCATTATCATACAACTACAAGGATGGTAGAAAAGAAATCAGATTGAGCATCAACCATCTTTATCGAACAATTGATAAGTTTCAATATATTGTAAACTTCAATATCGCATTCAAAGTGAGTTTAACAAAGTTTGCATTGTTTCTTAGTGTATTCACATTGGATAATGAAACTTATTGGACTACTTAAAGTTAAGGTACATACTGTAAGAATTGTAGGAGTGAAAAATGCCCAGCAAATCCTCCAGAAGTAGCTAGGCTGGAATCCAATCATCATCTCTATGTCTTCACAAAATCGTTTCAATCCTATTAGCACACAAAACACAACATTAACTGATGTTCTTTGCAGGAGGGAGGTGATGAGAGTAATTGCCAGCCATTACATTTCCATATATTTCCACATCTCTTGATTGCTTTTGCTGGGCAGAGAACAGCATAACATTATTCAAGCAAAAATTGTGCACCTGCAAAAAATTCAAACTTAAGTGCATTAAAACTGAATAGCAATGCTGAAAACTTTGATTTTCAGCTTCGAAATGGAACATACATTTCTGTGTAACTGCAATCAAACCAGAGTCAGTCAAGGATTTGGTGTTGGGTTCAAGATGAGCTCCAGGAAGTAGTGTCAAATTGTACTTGCTGTGGGATAATTCCAACCTGGGTAAAAGCAACTCATAAAGCTCTAAAACCTATGCCTAAAACAAAGGAATGGGCTCTCCACTGATGGGTATTTGGGCATTCAATTGATCACAAAGAACCAACAAGCTGTGTTTTTCTGTTTGTTTATATTAATGAAACATGTCACTGATTATCAAACAGAATTGTGAAAATGTCTTTGGTTGGAGCAACAAAGCCTATCACTTCTCTGATAGGGTAGTGTTATCAGTGGCAGCACGTAATTTGGTACTGACCTTCTCAATGACTCTTTCAGCAGGTATATGCAGTGGAACATAAGCCTGTTCTGCCTTTCTGTAATTGACTGTGCTTGCTACATTTCAAATGTAGGGAAAAGCCCAAGACTCCTACTCGGTTTATTTCATGAGTCTTGTGGAAAAAGAGACTCATAACCTATGTGTGCAGTTGTGAATTCTTTCTCAGGGGAGATATGAATTGAGCAGTGGACCAATAACCATCGATTGAACATCTGTTTAAATGTGTGAAAAGCAAGATTCTTGTGCTTTCAGTAGCATGACTGCTGGTCAGTACGTACATCACAAATGTAATTTCAGCTATGATTATTTTCCTCTTCATCTTTCAGAAGCTTTGCCTGGATTTGTCTAAATCTGTACAATTTTTCATTGCCTTTTGCTCTAAATCCAAATGTATTTTAATGCCCTGAGATATAACTATCTTGTTCATGGGACAATTGCTTTCACAATAATAATAGTCCACATTGAGAGCACAGTAATACCAAGTGTTACTTTTCACATATCCTGTATGTAAATTAGTTTTTTACTTTTACTACAGTGAAATACCAGTAGCTGGCTCACTAAATATAAATCATATGCACATAATATAGGGTGAGGTTATTACAGATTGTAAAGGCCTACTTAAATATCTGGGGTTGCTTGTAAATGTCAGCTTGTTACAGTTTCACGATATTAGCCCAGTTCTGTACCTTTTCCTTCGAGTACATGGATATTTGCAGAAAGGTTGCCACCATGTGGTAGACAAAGGCATATCTTGCTAATTTAAAATTTTGAACAGGTATAGCTCTCTCTGCTAATTCTGCAACCTCACAATAGGTGAGAGTGGTGCAGACTGTTGCTGGGAGACGGTGACAGTATCCAGGTGGCAAATAGAACTGGGCTAGACTCCCAATATGCCACCATTTTAATTAGCCCTGGAGGGGGTTGGGTCTAATTTAAATGTCAAAGTAAAACAGACTGATAATGTCATGAGGACCTGCACACCACTTCAACAAACGCCAATTAATTGCTGCACAGTCAGGGAAAAGCTAGCATTAGCACGGATGCTTACCACAGGAATTAACATCTCAGGGCAATGACCTTTCATCATTTTCATCATTGACCTGAAGTTTTAATTCTGTTGCTGCTGCTTGACATGCTGAGTACTTTCAGCAATTTTGTTTATATTTCAGATTCTCAGTTTCCGCAATTTTGCAGTAAAGGTGTCAAACCTGATTTTTAATATTTAGATTGTTCTGTGAAGCAGCAGAATCAAGGTACTCTTCCTAAAACCCACAAGGATTCCTTAGGGCATAGCTGACTTGTCTTCGACAGGTCATCAAGCTGAAACATTATCTCTGTTTTTCTTTCCTCAGATACAACCTGGCCAACTGAGTGTTTCCAGCATTTTCGATCTTTATTTCAGATTTCCAGCATCTGCATTTTTTTCTCTCTTCTTTTGGAAGAGGGCTTTCTCAGATTTATTCAAATATCCCCACGTATCATTTCCTTTACTTAGTGACCTTGTCAGAGACCATTTCCGCGGGCCCAGATGGTGACCATTCTTTCCCATTAATTTTAACCTCCCTTGTGTACTAACTACAGTTCTGGTCACAACTTTACAGGAAGGATGTGATTATACTGGTGAAGGTGCAGAAGAGACTTAAAAGGATATTGCCGAGGCTGGAAAACTGTAGCCGTGTGGAAAGATTGGGTAAGCTGCAATTGCTTCCCTTGCAATAGAGGAGTCAAAGGGAAACACAATTGCAGCGTATAAAATTGTGAGGGATCGTTGTGAGAGTAACCTATTTCCCTTCGTAGGGAGGTCGAAAACAAGGGGCCATAGTTTGAAAGTAATTGGTAGAAGGTTAGAGGGGAGGCAGGAAATTTTTTCTCACCTAGAGAATGCTCGAGGTCTGGAACCTACTGCTGAAAGGACAAGGCAGAAAGGCTCATCGCATTCAAAAAGCATTTGTACTGAAGAATGGTCACCTGCAGGACTACATACCTAATAATGGAAGAAAGGAGTAAGCTGGGCAGCTCTTTCTTGACCACCACAGACACAATGGATTTTCTTCCATGTCATAATTCTTCTTTGATTCCAGAAGACATCACAAGCATCAGTTACCGCAATCCCCATAATTGGCTTGCGGTAAAATTGGGGCTATGCTGTAAAGTGGTCCCACAAACATGCCCCTTACTTTGGTTTAACATTGTTTTTATTCCTAAGAGCAGTAAAATGTTAAGCCAAAAGGACAGAAATGTAATTTAGATAGTGGCTACCACAGCCTCAGTTAAGCTAATGCCTTTCACAGTTATTGAAGTCCTTTGAAGTGTAGTCACTATTTTTCATTGAAAACTGATTGGACCACAGCAACATCTCACAACGGTAATGCAGTAAAGGATGAGGAAATCTATTTTTGCTAATGTTTTAACTGTTGTCTTTGTTCATTTTACTTTACCTTACCATCTATCATTAGATATTTTATGCACACCTAAATAAATTCTCAATTTTAACATTTTGTATAACAATGTGATTCTTTTCTTCAATACTGCACTGAAGTATTAGTCTAGATTAAATGCTCTGCTTCCTGAAGTGGGATGTGTGCCCATGAGTTACTTGTTCAGAAAGCAACAGTCAAGCCCAGCCAACATTCACAGAATCATCTCAACGACAGCGCAGCGGATAAAGAAAGCAATACAATAATTCACCACAACTGTTAAGTTATGCACATCATGATTCCTGCAATCAGCTGTCAAATGTCAAAACTGCTTTGTCGAAGACAGAGGATTATATGGAAGTGCGTGGGTTGGTTTATTATAATTATCATGTTAAAACAGCAAAGCAGGAATTATCTGGGGCAATGTGTCGTTACCTGGCTTTTTAATGTAGATTTTTTCCCACAATATGACGGGGAAAGTTATCAAAGTAACTAATTACCCAGCATGGGGAATGCCACTCATGCTGGGAAAAGGAAAACCTCAGCAAAATGCTGAATTGACTCATATTGCATTATGTTATGGAATTATGCTCATTCACTTACTCTTGCACCAACAGATTTATACAAATATTGATATGGATAGCCCTAAATATTGATCCCGAATTGTTAATCGCTTTTCAGCAACTTTAACAAATACAAAGAAGATTTATTAAATAGAGTAGTCTTACCATATATGTATGAAACTCCAACTAGTTCAAATATTGCAATAATGACGAGGGAATAGGAAGCTGCGTAAGTGTCCACCAGCTGTAGCATGTAGATCCCACTCTAATAACAGAAAACAAAACAGAATCATGAGTACTTGCACAGGGGCAGGCACGGTAGTGTAGCGGTTAGCGTAACGCCATTACAGCACTAGCGACCCAGGTTCAATTTCGACCACTGTCTGTAAGGAGTTTGTACGTTCTACTCGCGTCTGCTTGGGTTTCCTCCTGGTGCTCCGGTTTCCTCCCACATTCCAAAGACGTACGGGTTAGGAAGTTGTGGGCGTGCTATGTTGGTGCCGGAAGTGTGGCGACACCTGCGGGCCGTCCCCAGAACACTCTACGCAAAAGATGCATTTCACTGTGTGTTTCGATGTACATGTGACTAATAAAGAAACCTTAACCTTAAAAAAGATCTGAAACCTGAATAATATGACGAAAAGCAGTGTTTTGCTTACTGATGCATGGTGACACTGTTACCCACTCTTATTCTATGTCTAAGAAAGTATGAAATGAATTGGAGACACAAGAGATTGCAGATGTTGGAATCTGGAACAACACACAAAGCACTGGAGGAAGTCAGCAGGTCAGGCAACATCTATGGAGGGAAATAGACAGTCAGACTTTTCAGGTCAAGACCCTCCACCAAGACTGGAAAGAATGAGGGAAGGTAGCCAGTATAAGGGAAGGGGTGGAGCAGGAGCTGGTAGGTGACAGGTGGATGCAGGTGAGGGGGGGTGATAGGCAGATTAGGGATGAGGAGGTGAGGAGATGAATTGGGACCATTTTGCCCATTGGACCTGTTCCCTCATATAATAAAACATCAGCAGTTTTTGGGTGGCCAAGAGAACAATGCAAAACATATCTTTTCCTTTCTCATTCACTTTTCTCCACAAAGCAATAATTCCATTGACATTGATGTTTTGTTGTTAGTTCACAAAAGAGATTCAGAAAATCTTGCCTATAAATTGGATTTCACCACTTTTGATGCTCTAAGCATGAGCTGATTATGCTACTAATGCCCACTCGCAAAAAGGATTGATGAAGTTTGGCAAAAATCTATTAAAAGTAGCACAATGGCATTTTGCACAAAGAATCGTGTGCTAAAATGGGATTGTTCAATCAGGAGTTGCATATGGAACTTACAGTTATTGTGTAATTACTGCACTGACCACCGGGAAGTGAGTCAAAGGTTAAAGAGTTTTACCTATGGCAGCCATAGCACAGCGGCAGAAAATACTGCCACGGAGAGAAGGGAAAACATGGGTGAGGGGGGTACGGCGCTCTCTTGTGTGTTTGGGTCTCAACCCATGCAATGGTCTGGTCCAATTTACTCACGAGTTATGGGTGGCCCCAAGCCACTGCGGGGTACAGGTCGAACAAGGGACAACAAGCATTGCATGCATCTCACAAATGAGTTGAACTAAAAGGCTGTGATCAGTGGAGAGGTCACTGCTGATTCATTCTGCACAACGCTGACCATTAGAAAATGAGGCTGGCAGAAAATACAAGACATCAATATGACAGTGAAGATTGTTTAATAGCTATCTTATTCCAGATCCCTGATTAACATATTCCTAGTTTGTCTGCAAGTGAACAGTGAAAATTGGAGCTCGTCTCTCAAGGGATTAGTTTAATTTGGCATCATGTTCAGCACTGATATTGTGGGTTGAAGGGCCTGTTCCTGTGCTGTATTGTTCTATGTTCTATATTCTGGGAGTGGAGGAAACATCATAAGCTTCACGACCACGTCAGGCAAACATCAACAGTTCTGAGGTGAATTGCATATGAAAGTATAAAAGGTAGCTCAAATAAATAGTAAAATATTTTAAATGTATAAGCCTTCACAATCTACCTTGTTGTGACCTTGCACCTTATTGTCTACCTGCAATGCACTTCCTCTGTAGCTGTGACACTTTACTCTGTACTCTGTTACTGTTTTTACCTGTACTACCTCAATGCACTCTGTACTAACTCAATGTATCTGCACTGTGTAATGAATTGATCTGCACGAATGGTATGCAAGACAAGTTTTTCACTGTACCTCGGTACAAGTGACAATAATAAACCAATACCAATATATTAAAATGTTTCTGATCTGTTTCATTGTTTAAGTATCATTGCTCGAATGGAGCAGTGCTGTAAAAAGTGTCAAAGAGATTACAACATGTAATTCTCTGCATTAAAATTGTGCAATGTCAAGAAGCAAAACATAATGGACCACGAAGTCAAAATGAATGTTAACTGCAAAAAAACATGCTGAAACAGAATTATGCTTAAAGCTTGCAAAATGTGAGAGTCAGGGCACTAATCTTGACTGTGATGTTTTGTTTGAAGCAGACAGATAGCCCAGGACAGATCAAGTGCATTAAATCTACCACCAACTTCCAAAGGAAGTATGGTACTTGAGACATATAAAGTAGGACCCAAACACTATTTAAGAGAGGGAGAGATCAAAGGAGGGGTTGAAACATTCAAAGGGCCATGTTACTGAAGCAAGAGTCCCTTTCAAGAAATAGATCAGTCTGTGAGAGTGTAAACAAGAAGGATAAATGAAAGACATGGCAAGTACTAAATAAAACATGGAACACATTTTCAAAAGGAAAAGGGACAAATTAGACCTGGAAATTAATAGTTGGTGGGTAATATCAAAGAGAAATAATGTATTAGGTATTTTTTTGTACTGGATGCATATTACTTAATTCATCTGTTGTGCCTAAAGCCAATATACCTGGAGTCAGTGAGCCATAGAGTCACAGAGCACAGAGAGAGGGCCTTCAGCCCATTGAGTCTGTGCTGACCATCATACACCCATTTACACTAACCCTACACTAATCCTATTTCATTCACCCATGCTGTCCATCAACTACCCCTCAGTTTCTACTGCTCACAGACACACTCAGGGAAATTCTCAGTGTTCAAATAACCTACCAACGCGTACAGCTTTGGAGTGTGGGAGGAAACCTCCACAGTCACAGGGAGAGCATGCAAACTCCCCACAGAAAGCACCAAGGGTCAGGAATGAACCCAGGACACTGGAGCTGTGAGGCAGCAGTTCTACTGGCTGTGTGACTGTGATGCCCCAGTGGTTTGTCCCCGTCACAAACAAGTCCTTTGACTAAGATTAAATTAACTAAGAATTGGCAAATCTTACAGAAATGTCTGGGGGCAATTCACCAACAGGCACAGCTTCACCCTGAAGAGATCACTGGAGATCCTACCCTCCATAAAACTGCTTTTACCCACATTTACAGTCTAACTTCCAGGTGCTTGTATCCTGATTCATTTATATCATTGTTGTGAAGGAAAACCAAACAGCATGGCGCAGGACAGCGATGTACCAGGTGCAAGTCCATCCAGCTGGTGACGTGCAACTTCCTTCATAAATCTGCCATATGTTCATCCTCAGTCCCAACATCCTCAGATAGCAGAGAATCAAGATATCTAGAGGGTCGCAAAACGGACCTCCTGTTGCTGTATTGCTGTCCCATTGTAAAACTTGACCAAATCTGTACAGTCATAAAGTCATACAGTATCGAAGGAGGCTCGCCAGCCCACTGTGTGTGTGCCAGCCATCAGATACCCATCTACACCAACCCCATTTTCCAGCACTCAGCTCACAGCCTTCTATACCATGGTATTTCATGTGTTCATCCAAATAAAAGTTGTAAGAGTATCTGCCTCCACTAAAACCCTCAGGCAGTGCATTCCAGATTTTAACCCCTCTCTCCCTCAGATCCCCTCTAAATCTCCTACCTCTTGTCTTGGACCTATACCCCCTGACTATCGCCATCCCAATTTCAGCCCCAACTCCATTTACCCAGGTTTGCTCCATATTCTTTAATAACCTTACACAAACAAAAATCTATTGCTTTCAGTTTTTAATTTTTCAATTAACTTAGCCTCAACTCAGGTACAGGTTCAAAGCCTTCAGTACCCAGTGTGTCAACAGGCACATTCCGACATCTCCTTGGCATTGGGCTAGCTGTAACTTTAAGGACAGCTGTATTCCTTAGATTTCACAGGGTATGCACTGAGCACCCATTGGTTTGTGGCATTTTATCCCCAGGATGCCCAGCCCAACTGTGATGCAAACCAGGTCATGTCTTACTTGCACCTACATGGTATAGGATCGCTCTAGACATCTCTTCTGGATGAAATTTTACCTGTTGGTCAATGAGCCCTGGAAAGCTTAATTTATCCTAATTCAAGAGGTCTGTTCATAACTATAACAAATCACAAAGGGTACAGGGATTTATTAAGTTGCATCCAGTACAAAGAAGCAATGCTTAACAAAGGCGATAGCGATAGTGTGTTCCTCAAAACCTCCGAGTAACTGTGCTATGATCTCTTTTCCTCCTGCTGTGTTCTGTTGACTGCAGGTTCTCTTTCTTTTGGTTGTGCTTGTTCTCTCTCACTCTGTCATCAGCTGATTGACTGTGGTGGCAGCACCTTCACTTTCACTCCTTCTACACTCTCTACTTAATGATACCAAACAGAATCTGTTTGGCTTGGGGAGACCTCACCAGGTAGCCACATCTGTGCGAAGCCACCCTAACCTGAGTTCTGGGGAAGAGTTTCTGACCTGAAACATCAACACTGTTTCTCTTTCCACAGATGCTACCTGACCTGCAGAATTTACCAGCTTTTTCTGTTTTTATTTCAGATTTCCAGCAACTTCATATTTTTGGATTTCCAACCTGTTTCTTTACTTACTGCAATATTCACAATTAACAAATCATGAGCCAGGATGTGAAAGACGTGTGTGTGTGTGTGTGTGTGTGTGTGTGTGTGTGTGTGTGTGTGTGTGTGTGTGTGTGTGTGTGTGTGTGTGTGCGCGCGCGCGTGCGTGAGTGCGTGCATGTCTGTGTGTGTGTGTATTTGTGTTTGACCATAAGATTATGCAATGAGGTGTGTGTGGCAATTGTCATTTCTGGGAAATGTTATATTTCAGTGGAGAATGATGCTTTGGGTCCTGCAAGGTGGTTGATTTAGCAAGTTGTAAGGACCCTGACTCAGGGTGTAGTATAAAAGATTTGGTCTGCTTTAAGAAGTTTGGTGGTACCCATGATGTATAGGGAGGGAAGGGAGAGCATGGTGACATGTGACCCTTCCCTCACCATCATCAGTCACTTTGTTGTAATGTAGTGGGCCCCACATGAACAGCCGATCCTATTCTGCTTTGGTGCCAAACTGAGAATATGCCAAAACTGTCCCAGCTAAGATGAGCATCTGCTCTGTGTAACCATGTCAACCGTTGTCTGTCCTGGCTCATCTCTGGCCCTGTTATGGTGTATGGGGCCCTGATGTGATTGGTTGAGAACAATGGACCTATAGCATTGAAATCTAGTGGGGTGGACTGTTACGGGCAACGTCAGGCAAACAGTTCAACAATAGATCTCAGTGTTGGTAATGTACCTGTTGAAGTGAATGCAGAGTATCTGAAGTGAGCACCATTGGTCGAATCAACACACAAAGTGGTGGAGGAACTCAGAGAGTCAGACAGCATCTATGAGAGAAACAGACAGTTGATGTTTCAGGTTGAGACCTTTCACCTTGACAGTCCAGATGAAGGGTCACCCTGAAACATCAAGTGTTCATTTCTCTGATGGATGCTGCTTGACCCGCTGAGTTCCTCCAGCGTTTTGTGTTGCTCCAGATTCCAGCATCTGCAGTCTCCTGTGTCACCATTGATCGAATCATCTAGATTCTCGTTCACAGACACAGTCATTGAACACATCTCTGATCTGTAAAACAGTAAGGGGAGGATGTACACATTGTAGTGATGGATCTTTGTTGCTGTGGTGATACCACAGCACCAGATATACCTGTTTCATACTCCCGCAGCAACTGACCATCTTCGTTTAATTCCAACCTCACTGCTGCCTTTATGTAGCATGCTGCAGCTGAGGGAGGTGAATGACTTTACCTCATGACCCTTCCCTCACCTAACAAAATGTTTTTACTTCTTTCTGTACTCAAAAGCAACAAGTGGAGAAATTGCTAACTGCTGGGCTTTAGTGCAAATATTATTTGTTTAAATTGGAATGATTTCTTACCTGAGTTATCATAGGGATGCCCATGAAGAAGAAAACCACACAACAGGCTAGGGTAAACAATGGTTTCTTAGGCCGGAGGTATCCAGGGAATTCATCCACAACTGAAGTCACAATGGTCTCAATCGTTGCAAACTTAAGATTTAAATGGAAAACACAGGTAAATTATACACATGATTGTAAAATGATGACCTTTACTGATATTCAATCTTGGAATCATTCATGTATGTCTGGACTACTCATACTGACTACACATTTCAACCAACACTCATTAAAACCATTACATTGGAAGTTAAGTGCTTAGAAATGAACCATTAATCAGTAGTACAATATGATAGTGTCAGTGCATTTTTTTTCTGTCTCCATATTTCAGTTCTATTGATTTCAACTGAAATAAGTTTCAAAGGCAAAATAGAACATTGGCACCACTACTTAACAGGGTATGTTTATTGTTTGAAGTAGAACTGGATAAAAATGTGAAACTGCCCAATTTTCATTCATGTTGATGCCACGCTGAAAATTTATTCCTGTCTTTTTGTCATCTGAATTCCTGCAAAGCAACAATGCTTACAGTTCAGAACTAATTCACTGGCCCAAAATGGTTTGGGGCATGCTCAGAAACCATAACTTCTCTCTTCTGTTTGCCTTTACATATGCAGTTCAAAGTCTGCTTTTGTGGTGAGGATAACACCGAGAAGTGGAATCTAAAAGTACAAAAAGACAGAAACATTTGAACAGATCAGGCCGACCATCAGAAAGGAATTTTTTCTGCCTTGATATTTGTCCTTGATTAGGAATGCAAAACCAGCCAAGAAGCTGCAAATTTTGAAATTTATTTCCATTTACATCAATGGAACAGAACTTCAGACTTTTAGCAACACACAAAATGCTGGAGAAACTCAATGGGTTAGGCAGCATCTATGGAGGGAAATGGACAGTCGATGTTTCGGATCGAGACTGTTCATCCGAAGAAGGATCTCAATCCAAAACATCAACTGTCTAATTCCCTCCATAGATGCTGCCTTACCCGTTGAGTCCCTCCAGAATTTTGTGAGTTGCTTCAGATTTCCTGCATCTGCAGTCTTGTATCTTAAACTTTTAGAACAGGCAGCTGGTATTATACAGTGTGTTTAGGGTTTCCTTCAGGTGCTCTGGCTTCCTCCCACATTCCAAAGGCGTACGGGTTAGGAAGTTGTGGGCATGCTATGTTGGTGCCAGAAGCGTGGCGACACTTGTGGGCTGCCTCCAGAACACTCTACGCAGAAGATGCATTTCACTGTGTGTTTCCATATATATGTGACTAATAAAGAAATCTTATCTAGTGCTCCAAAGTAAGGAATATCTCCTACTGGCCTTGTTACCCAGACAAGGAGATATAACTAATGAATGGCAGCATGCTGCTGACCAAACTACTGAATGTTTCTGGGAATTTCTGCTTTTGTTCCTGATTTCCAGCTCTTTTGATAACGCTGAATTGTGATTACTGAAGTGCTAACTCCCCATTAGTGCTTCAACATGCATATGAGGAAGGGGACTGTCCCCTCATCATGAACCCAAATGCACTGTGCTGATATTCAGTAAATGGTGTGGAATCTAATTACTGTTTCACTAACAGCATTGACTGTAAATTAAACAATTTGGTCACTGCTACTCAACCAACTCGTGATAATTATGTACGGTGTAATTGAAGAAGGTCAGTCAATTATCCATGAACCACTGTAAATACAACACTGTGCCAAAGCTGCAATCTTCCCTAGATATTCCTACACCAGTAATATCTCCAACACATCTCGGCAGTTTGCATTCAGAATTAGTTTGCCCACAGAAGACAGATGGTAGTGGTGGAAGGGTATTATCCTGACTGGAAGTCTGCAACCAGTGGTGTACCGTAGGGATCAGTGCCGGGATCTCTTGGGACCTTATATATACTTGGGTGAAAATGTAGGTGGGTTGGTTAGTAAGTTTTCGGATGACACACAAATTGATGGAGTTGCAGACAGTGAAGAAGGTTGTCAAAGGATACAGCAGGATATAGATCAGTCACAGATTTGGGCAGACAAATGGCAGATGGAGTTTAATCTGGGCTAATGTGAGGTGTTGCACTCAGGGAGGTCGACTGTACGAGAAAAAGCACGGTAGTGTAGCGGTTAGCATAACGCCATTACAGTGCCAGTGACCCGGGTTCAATTCCGGCCACTGTCTGTAGGGAGTTTGTACATTCTCCCTGTGACTGCGTGGGTTTCCTCTGGGTGCTCCGGTTTCCTCCCACATTCCAAAAACGTACGGGTTAGGAAGTTGTGGGCATGCTATGTTGGTGTCGGAAGCGTGGCGACACTTGAGAGCTGCCCCCAGAACACTCTACACAAAAGATGCATTTCACTGTGTGTTTTGATGTACATGTGACTAATAAAGATATCTTATCTTATCTTATCTTAAAGTATACAGTTAATGGCAGGACCCTTAACAGCATCCAAGTCCATAGCTCCCTGAAGGTGGCAACACAAGTAGGTAGAGTGGTAAAGAAGGCATACGGCATACTTGCCTTCATTGGTCGCCGGATTGAGTATAAGAATCAAGAAGTCATGTTGCAATTGTATAAAACTTTGCTTAGGCCACACTTGGAGTATTGTGTGCATTTCTGGTCGTTACATTACAGGAGGCTTTGGAGAGGGTGCAGAAGAGTTTTACTAGGCTACCTGGATTAGAGGGTATTAGCTAAAAGGAGAGGTTCAACAAACTTGGATTACTTTCTTTGCAGCATCAGAGGCTGAGGGGAGACCTGATATAAGTTTGTAAAGTTATGAGAGGCGTAGATAGGGTAGACAGTCAGAATCTTTTTCCCAGGGTAGAAACATGAAATACTGGAGGACATGCAGTAGCTTTAAGGTGAGAGGGGGAAAGTTTAACAGAGATGTACGGGACAAGTTTCTTTTTACACAGGGAGTAGCGGGTGCTTGGAATGCACTGCCAGGTGTTGTGATGGAAGCAAATAAAATAGTGGCATTTAGGATGCTTTTAGATAGGCACATGGATATCCAGGGAATGGAGGGATATAGATCATGTGCAGGCCAAAGGAATTAGTTTAATTTGGCATCATGCTCAGCAAAGACATCGTGGGCCGAATGGTCTGTTCCTGTGCTGTATTGGCCTGTGTTCTATGAATTCTAGAACCATTGTTATTGGTTGGCTATTCTTCCCAAAGCCTTTACATGACTGTAAAAGTTACAGGGGTTAGGGGAATGTGGACAATTTTAACCAAGTACAAGTGTGAATGGGTTTGAGTTGGAGACTACATCCTGTCCATTTAATCTCATCATTGACTTTAGTAAGAACTTAAAACTGGACAAAGATTATTAGCTTGAAACGACTTCATTTTCTGTTTGTTGTGGGTGGGGGAAGGGTGTCAAATTATCCTTTTTATGTCTTCTACAAAATTTTTTAAATCACCTCTGGCCCTGCATTCCTGTGGAACGTCATTTTCTTTGATTGGACATCAATTCATGTCCGGTTATGCTTCTATGAGGTGCCTTGAGGTCATATACATAATTAAATATATTAAATGAATGTGAGTTATGGAGCTAAAATAAACTAAGTTTGGTGGTGAGTAAACATGGGCAGAAATTAGCCAAGTTTCATTTGGTTGAAACTTATCTATAAAATGATAGCCACATGCCTTTGCAGCTAATAAAACTGTGTGATTTTTCCTCAGTGTTATGTATAAGTTCTATATTGTGCTAATTACATTACATTAATTATATTATGCTACTTGTTATAGTTCTTTATCGTTATAACCTGCACAGCTCTAGATCAGAACAATGGACCTTCATCTCTACGAATGGGTTTAGGTACATCTCAGAAGACTGAGATTGAATTGGTAAATTTCTGTTCCTGCACTTGCAGCGGGGTGCTATGTTTGAAAGGAGTACAAGTCAGAGAATCTCCATTTCACACTCTCTTCAAGCAAGGCTCCTTGCTGGGACTGTGGCACTGGTGAATTTATATTAAAGTCTATCATCTCCAAACATCCCCAAATCAAAAGAGTTTGAGCGGTCGTCGTGACAATGTGTTGAAGGATTGCCTTGAACTCGGTATTCATTGGAAATTTCATTAAAAAGGCCTACAAAATGGGTCATAAGCAAAATTGAAACATGATAGAGGGTTAACATCCCTCATTGTGATGCATGAGAGCGTATAAAATGGGAATCACTTTGAAACTTGGAAATTAATTACTAAAGTAGAATAATTATGATAATAACCTGTTTAAGTGATGCTTGGAGAGCAGGTTGTTAGTGAAATTCATCTGTCTAATGTGGTCTCCACTGAACGTCAGACCCTAATCTCAGACAGCATAGAGCAACAATTCGTACACAGACTAAGTAAATGAAATAACAATAAATGTTTCATATAGGGACCGTGATTTACCATTGTGTCCAGTCCGAGCGTTAGGAGCATCAGAAAGAAAATTATAGCCCAGAATGGAGATAAAGGAAGCCTGGTTAAAGCCTCTGGATACACCACAAATGCAATCCCTGGACCTGCAACACAAAAAGAATTGCATGTATAAAACAAAAGAACGTCAGCAAGTGTTTAACTGGGCTTTCACCATCTTCCACTGATGAGAGCATCTCATCACAGAGGCAGAACCCCTAACTGCTATTGTGATGCTTCTCTGTCCTTTGCCAAATGTCTGTTCCTTGGGTTCTTAGATCCTGGAAGGAAGACCTTAAGTTTTCAGCCAGTCCTCTCTTAAAGTAAAGAATTTGATTTGTTCAACAAAATCCATGACCTAATCCAGCAAATTAGAAGCGAAAGAAGAAAAGTGAATTCCGTTTAAATGTGACTGAATGTTCAGAGCAGTCAGTGGAAGCACAAGCCGTTGCAGGCTGCCCCCTTGTGGCATTTTGTAGACAGTGCCAAATCTTACCCGAATGTTTAACCCCTCAATGATGGCAAATATTTTCAAAGTAAAATCTTTCTGTAACAGTTGTGCCTGGTGCATTTCCACCATCCATTTGACCAACCACTTCCAACTACACCTCTCCCACCCTCCATGGACCCTATGTTTGGCTTGAAGGTTCCCCCATTGATATTTGAAAGCTGGTGTCTTCAGTGTTTTGACTATTATGTATATGTACTGGTGTATATCAATGGAATAATAAATAGTGTTAGATACAGCATGTGTGCATGTGTATGTGTGCGCATAAATACGAATTGTGTGTGAGGAAGTTGGAATTGTCGGTGGATAAGATGGACATGGGCCTTTGTACGGGTGTTTTGAATTGGGGTGAGTACTTGGTCTGGATAGTGTGTGTGTCTGTGTGTGTGTGTGTGTGTGTGTGTGTGTGTGTGTGTGTGTGTGTGTGTGTGTGTGTGTGTGTGTGTGGCTAGCAGGAATATTTTGGAACTTAACATAAGACTGAGCTGCAATATCCACATGTTGCCATAATCATTGACAATGACAAACCAATGGTCTCCAGTCTGGAGGCTGATTCATTCTTATTGGACTTAGACATCAGCAGTCAGATGAGTGAATGTCTTCAGGAAAAAGAAGACATTGACATACTAATAACGTTTGATAAGTAATTACAATGTTTAACATTACCTTCATCTGCAACTTCAGTGATGGGTACTTTAAGTTCCTTGGCCATGAATCCAATGACAGAGAAGATGACAAAGCCTGCAAAGACACTTGTGGCGCTGTTGGTGCAGGTCACTAGCAGGGTGTCCCTGGAGGATGCAGAGGCAAGTGGGTGTCAAGGGAAGGGCATCAGTCACAGGCAGAATGACATTACAATTACATGCTCCCACACCCACCCATATCCCCAGCCCCAGAGTGGGGAGAGATGTATGGGGTCCTCCTGCTTACCTGTATATGTTGTTGTGGAATTTATTATATGAGGAGAGCGTTATCAATCCTCCCCAGGCAGCAGAGAGGGAAAAGAAAATCTGAGTAGCAGCATCCTTCCACACCTTTTGAACAAAATGAGAAGAAATATGATGTTTAAAAAAGGGCAAATTCCATTGTAACAACAACCCACAGTCATGTCACCTCTTTAAATTATTAAAGGTCCCCAGGTGTTTGACTGTGTACTAGGGGAGGCAATTTGACAACAAGCTCCATTAGCAAGTTTTAGGCTATATTTTAATACTGTAAGTTATATTTTAAGTCTTCCTTCCACTTCCACTGTCTTCTGCCAATTTCCTCAAAAACACTGTACCCTCCGCAGGGTGCCCATGTGAACTCGATGTCTTAACCACTCAGATTGAAGGATTAACAGCTTAGAGTCGGAAGGTCAGTCCAAAATGGTGAATTCAATGTCAAATCAATCACAGAAGGTGAACCAAAGATACGAAAAGAAATTGAGAGGGATTGAGAGGAAAACTATTTTCTCTAATATCTACAATAGGAAACACCAAGCTTTTGAGCCAGAAAGGTTGTTTGGCAACAACAAAGAAATTACAATATCAATAAAGGCTTTTACACTAGAACGGACAAGCCCAACTTTCTTCTGGCAAGTTCAATTCACAAAAATCAGGTCAGTACAGGAACTTTACACTATTCAATGTACTTTAGTGGTGAAGTACTCAATATCTTGCAGTGTTTAGAGGCAAAAGGTATCTTGGACAGCAATTTCCTGATATCCACATTTTATTGCATGTGTGGTTGGCGTAACACTATCGGTACTGCTGGCTTCATCATTATTTTCACCACATAACCTGTCCCAATTGGACAGATTGGACAATTTTAAGTAATATCTTGTTGGATGAGAGGTGGAGAGATGGAGAAATTTATGCCATGAATTTGAAACTTAGGGGTTTGGTAACTGAAAGAACAGTAAGATGAACTAAATTAAGGAAATATAATACTCTCCATGAAATAGTGGGTTTGAATATAATTTATTATTAATAAGCATTTAATTGCAGCATTTATTTCTCTACTGGAAGCAGGATTTGAGCATATTAAAGACATTTTAGGAAATATTTGCATCATTGTCTTTTTAAACAATGAAATGAAAACCAAAACACATCTTAAAATCTAAATCAAACTATGGCTATCAACGAATTTATGGGCAAGTTGGGCCAAAGGGCCTGTTTCCATGCTGTACAACTCTATGACTCTATGTAGAACGTCAAGGGAAGGAACCTGTCCCCTAAGCAATAGTGAGAGGTTGCTGAACTGTACTTATGATAGCAATCAATTAATATTTCAGGCTATTTTACAGCAAGAATAGTTTGTTAACTCCTTGCTAGATCATTGATTTCAGAAAATTACAGCGGAGAAGGCTGCAGCATTGCACACCTGGTGGAAGAAAAGGGAATCATTGACATCAGCTTCAGGACTTCTGTGGTTAAGTGTGCTTGTGTTTAGTCCAGATGTTCCTACCAATTTCATGATGACAAATGCTTCCTGTTCCAGCACAATAACAACCACAATATCCAGCCTTCTGTGTTTCATGTACAAACACAACCTGATTCCTTTAAATGACATTTACTAGTTTCTCACAATGATCTGGTTTTCTATTCTTCCTACCAAAACAAGTAACCTCCCACTTCCCCACCTGTACCATCTTCCACTTCACTCATTTGACTATTCTTCCTCCAAATCAGAAGATGTCCCATTCCAGAGGATTCCATACAAAAATCTAGGCTGATGTTCCAATACAGAACTGGATGATCGCTGCACAATCAGTGATGCTGACTTCTGGATGAGTTGTTACACTGATGACCCTTCTGTTCTCTCAGGTGGACAGGACAAATCTCAGGGCAGGACTACAGAGAAGAGTAGGAGTAGCGAGACTTATTGCAAAGTCTCGGTCAAATTATTTTGACAAAACTATTAAGTTACTGTCACTTTTCTGTTTTGTGGTATCTCGTTAGTTGCAGTGTTTTCTGTATCATTACAGTGAATACGTTTCAAAAAAAAGACTTCATTGCCTACAAAATGTATTGGAACCTTCAGAAGTTGGGAAGCATGCTGTACAACACAGTCCTTTATTTATTTCATGCATTGCAACACATACTGTAAATTTGAAATTAATTGTTACATTGTTTTACATTTCCAATGAACAGTCCTTATTTTCATTTTGTTCTTTCCGGTTTAACACTCACTAATGCTTAGCTCTAGGGAGAAGTACTGACTAGTGGAAGTCCCTTCTAAATGGAAACAGATGTTATAAGCCTCAAGTATCATTTATTCATGACACACTCTATGAATTTTCTTTCATTTACATACTTATTTTTTCTCAAGAAGGTTCCAATTATTTCAATCACTTCATTCCGAAAAGGGAAAATTTGATTTATGCACAGAATCTAGTCGTTAGTGTGGAACTGAAACAAGAAAATTAAATTTAATTTTATGATTGGAAGTTATTGGGCTTGGCAGACAATGGGACCATGGGCTGCTTTAGGCTGCCCTCATGTGGTAGCTTACTCAGTGTTCTATTTTCATTTGGAAATCAGCATGAGTGTTTGGCCACATGTTTTGTAATGAAAAGGGAGATACAGATTAGAACTCTAATGGCAAAACCTCATCGTGAAGGAAGCTGCCCCAACCTGAAGGAGTATATCATCATATTAAGCAATAATCTGTGCTGTGATGTAATCTCCCCCTTCAATGTCACTGAGAATCATCTAATTATAACATCAAGATGAGTGAGGAAACTTTGGCATAGAATATACATTAGAAACATGGAATAATATGAAAAATACACGTGAAATGTGGGAAAATGTAACATAGAAGCATATTATCTAACTAGAGTAAGATTGCAGTGCTAGATGCAGAGGGATCTGGATATTCTAGTGCATGATTTGCAAAAGGTTAAAATGCAGGTACAGTAATTAGGCTGACAGAATGTTATTGTCTACTGCTAGGGAAATTGAATGCAGAAGTCAGGAGATGATGCTTCAGTTATATAGGATATTGGTGAGATATCAACTGGAGAACTGTGGACAACATTGGTCTCCTTATTTAAAGGGAGATGTTACTGCATTGGAAGCAGTTCAGACAAGGTTTAACAGACTAATACCTGAAACAGAGGATTGTTTTATGAGGAAAGGTTGGACAGACTAGGCTTTTGTCTGCTGGAATTCAGAGGTGCTTTGACTGAAACAAATAATATCCTGGGCTATCTTGACAGGTTGGAAGTGGAGAGGATATTTTCTCTCGTGGGAGAATCTAGAACTAGGGAATCAGCATTTTAAAAAAGACAGAGATGAGGCAAAAAAATTCTTTCAGAGGGTTTTAACTTGCCATAACTCTCTTCCCCAGAGAGAGTCCTTGAATATTTTTTAGGTAAAGGTAGATACATACCTGGTAAGCAAAGAAGTGAAAGATAAGACCGAAGTGAGGAGGTGAGGTTTCAAATCAGCCATGATCTTACTTAGGCTGTGCATCACTGCTTGGTATGGTAGCTGCTCTGCCCAAGTCCACAAGAAGTTGCAGCGAGTTGTGAATGCAGACCAGTCTACCATGAAAACCACCTCCCCTCCATTGACTCCGCCTACACTTGCCACTCCTCAGGAGAGAGGCCAACATAATCAAGGATCCCTCCCACTCCAGCCGTTCTCTATTCTCCCCTCTCCCATTGGGCAGAAGATACAAAAGCTTGAGAACGCGTACCACCAGGCCCAAGGACACCTTCTACCCCACCGTTATGACTCTTGAAAGGACCTCTTTACGATAAAGATGAGCTTTAATCTCTCGATCTACCTCGTTATGGCCCTTGCACATTATTTGTCTACCTGCAATGCACTTTCATAGAACATAGAACAGCACAGTACAGGCCCTTCGGCCCACAATGTTGTACTGACATTTTATCCTGCTCTAAGATTTATCTAACTCTTCCCTCCCACATTTCTCTGTATCAATAACACTATATTCTGCATTCTTTTTTTTATCCTTTTGTACTACCTTTATGTACTTACGTATGGAATGATTTGTATGGATGGTACGCAAACAACAGCTTGTCACTGTATCTTGGTACATATGACAATAATAAGCCAATTACCAATTAAATGGCAGAGCAGTTTTGAGGGGCCAAGTAGCCTTCTCCCGCCCCTAATTCATATAGTCATACATACCAGGGATATGAAAAGATTATTAAATGCAGGGAGAGTTCAGTGAGGGAAATATACTAAAGAAGCAGGTACTAGAGAAAGTCCTTGGAACAGAAAAGCTTAAGAGGTAACCCAATTGAGTTCCTCAAGATACTGAGAGGTTTGTGAATTGGTCCAGAACTTCAGAACATTTGAAAGCACAGGTAAAGATCTAGTGGGGAGATCAGAAGCATTTTTTTTCTCTCAGAGAGTTGTGAAGACCTGGAACCCTCAGCCTGCAAAGATGGTGGATGCTGATTTCTTAAATAATTTCATCTCCGAGGGCAAGCAATTTACAGAGTAAGAAAGCAGGAATGTGGGACCAAGCATGACTGCTCTGTAAAAGAGGTGCAATTGCTGCAATTTTCTATGTTTCTCTTAAAAGATGAAAGCCCAGAGGAAAGGCACTCATAAACTTCCAACATGCAACTTCAGGTGGATGATTCTCTGCATTTGGAGCACACATTTAGATACTAATTCTGTAGCAAATAAAGAGAGGCACTCATACATTGACACAAGCATGCTTGCTAACATGCCTGCACATATATGACACTTACAGGTCTGTACCAATGCAATGAGACACAAAAGAAGATACATATTTATAGACTAACAGGCAACCAGCATGCTGATAAGAAGCGCTCTCAGACACACACATATCCCAGTGTATTGTAGTATTGGTGGAATTGGACAGGGACAAATACATAGAGTGCGACACAGGTGGACACACGCACACTCACACAAATACACACACACACACACACACATACACACACACACACACACACACAAATGGAGCATATATAGCATGTTAAACAACAAGCAAAGTGATACGGGACAAATAAACAGATGATGTAAGTTGTTCTCATTATTACAGAATGGTGACAGGGCAATGAAATTCAACAGTCTCTCACCAGGTTTATGGTTATACATCTATCTTTATATTAAGTAGAATGCTCCCTCCTATCCTCATTTTAGTAGGCCGAAAAATTCACAAGGAGGCAAAATGACCACAGTTTTTGTTTGAAAATCAAGAACCTACAGATGGCTGGAAATCTGAAATGAGAACAGAAAATGCTGGAAACTGTCAGCAGGTAAGAACGTGGAAAGAGAAACAGGGTTAACTTTTCAGGTCGAAGGTCCTTCATAAAAATGGGGAAAGAGAGAGAACAAGTTAGTTTTAAATTGGAGTGAGGGTGGGGAGAAATGAATAGGACAAAGGGGAATATCTCTGACAGGGTGAGACCAGGAAAACCCAGTTATGGATTTAATAGACTAATAAACTAAAATCAATAAACTACAGAAGATGGAAATTTGAAATAACAATAGAAAATGCTGTAAAAACTCAGCAGGTCAGGCAGCATCTGTGGAAAGAAAAGTAGACTTAATATTTCAGGTTGAAGACCCTTCATCAGAAGACTTGTTATTTTTAAAGAGGCATGTAGAGCTGTGAAGTGCAGGTCAGAGCTGTTGCTGAAACCTGAAACCAATAGGAAAATGCCCAGCAGATCAGGGAGTGTCTGTACAGAGAGAAAATGGTCAATATTACGGGGAGATAAGCTTGCAACAGAATGGGTCACCTATGACGCAACGGGAAAAGTGAGTTATCTGAAATTGTTGAACTCTTGTCATTAGTTAACTGATGCAGTGCTTTTTTTATGAGCTTCTCCCATTCTGGAATTGTTAAAGACTTGTATCTGAAGTCTGTGTGAAGGTCACATTATGGCAGTTTCTTTCCTGATAAGCATCTGTGATATTAACTCAGTTTTTCTCTCTCCACAGACGCTGCCTGATCTGCTGGTCATTTCCAGCAATTTCCTCTTGGTTTCACGTTTCAGCAACAACTGTGATCTGCACTTCGCAGCCTTAATATGTCCCCTTGTCTGTTTTCTCTCTATATAATCACACCCATTAATCTATTAAGTGGACAGCTCCATGTCCTGGGGCAGTCTGGCCTCAGCCTGTTAAAGATATTCCCTTTGTTATATCCATCCCTCTGCGCTTAAAACTAACTTATTTCCCCTCTGCTTCTGTTCTGATGAAACAGCTTTGACCTGAAACTTTAATAGTTTCTTTTTCCACAGATATTGCTGAGTGTTTTCAGTGTATTTTTTAATGTTGTGAATGTTCTTCAAGCAATAGTGACCCTATATGCAAATTCTTAGCACACAAATATAAATTGACTAACAACTGTATTTGCTGTTTTTCATTCCTAAAGAGGGGAATCATCCTTGCCATTTAATACAGCTAGCTGGTAACGGGGCCAGTTGCAAAGTGCATTCTCAGACACAAACACAGGGGGCATCAGAGGTATAGCCAGCAAAAGTGGTATTGGAGATAAATGCAAGAAATTAAAGTATGAAGAGATTAACAATAAGTTTAAGGCTGAGAGTTGGGAGTTGGAGCTTGGGAATAAAACAATTGAAATAAAGACAGGAATTCTGTAATTGGATGTCTATGATGTGAAAATTTACAATTCTTGCACAAGACTGAAAGAATCTAATAGTATTCTAGAATTCTACTAACGTCTTATAACTTACATTTCCACACTATTTTCTTCTTATTTTCTTCACCTATTAACTCCATGCTAAGGCAGCATTACAGCAGTATCATCTCTGATAAACAATATAGTCAATTCATATTAAACCAAAAGATCTAAAACAAATTGCATAGAACTAGAGACAATGCAGCCCAGAAGTAGCTCGTGGGGTCTGACTAATGCGTGAAAGAGCTCGTACTTCCACCTAGCCCTTCATCTCACTCAATCCTTGTAATCTTCTATTCCCGTCACCCATATGTGACTGCCAGCATTTCCCTCAGTCCACTGTTAAGGTTCTCCTCAACTGCTGCACTCTCTGGGTAAATATGGTTCTTTTGAATTTCTAATTTGATTTCTTGGTGGCTATCATATTTTAATGGTCTGTCTAGTTTTGTCCTTCACCCCACTGGAAACACTCTTTGTATCTCCTATCAAAACCTTTCTGCACATTGAAGACCATTAGGTAGCCCCTGGTCTTTTCCTTCAAAGAAAACAAAAGACCCGCACTGTTGATAGATATAACCATTTATTGCATTTATTCTCTTCATATTCCTGTTCCAGACACTCTCTGGTGCCTCCAGATCCTTTTCATTACGTAGAAACCAGAGCAGTGCACAGTAATCTAAGTGTGTTCTACCAAGGTTTGATAGGTTTAGTGTAACTTCTCTACTTTTCAAATGTATCTTTCCACAAGACAACTTCGGTGTCTGTGTTTCTTATACTTAATGGTTTTATTGATTGGTGTCACTGTTTTAAGTATTTTGTGTACATGTTCTTCTCAATCCCTTAATCATGCTGACAATTTAGATTCTTATTTTCTAAGAGTAATGAGTGTCCTTACTTTTCTTCCCAATGTAAAACCTTTCACTGATACACTACTCAAAAGGGAAGAGAGTGTGAACAGACTCAGAGCAAAGCAATGAAGATGTTTGTCTGAATTCATTGCCATAATCACTTCTAAAAATTAAACATCAGTTAAACATGCATTCCTACCTTCCATACACTATATCATTCACCAAAAGCTATTTTATAGCCTTGACTAACTTGCCTACCTTGGCATCCTTAAGCCTATCCCAATTGGGTGTAATGAAGTACCAGATCCCATCTCCAGCACCAGGCAGAGTAATTCCACGGACCAGGAGGATGACAAGGACAACATAAGGGAAGGTGGCTGTGAAGTAGACAACCTGCAGGTGGAAGGTGGAAAATGCATTTGTACCCAGTCAAACAAAGTATTCCCAATCATCACTAGAAAATCACAAGACCAGTAAATGAAAGAATACCGAGGCTCACCTTTCCCGATGACTTTATGCCTTTTGCCAGAGATAAATAAACAATTATCCAGGCCAATAACAGAGTCAGTGCTAACTCCCACCGTATTTTCCCAGGGTGTTCAATCCCCGCAGAAATTTGTAACACAAAGTACCTGTGGGGAAACAGTAGCAATCATAAAAATTTTGCGCAGTTTGGAAAAGTGAATCCACATATCTAGCAGCAAATCTTTAAGAGTGGAAAATGGGAGAATAACAAATCAAGGTCCTATTTTCCATCACACTCATTTTTTTTTTGTTATGAACATTGAATGGAAATTGAAACCATGAAGTTGTCAAACAGGTTGCCAACTATCACCCATTTTGCACAGTCATACAAAGTCAGGATCCATCCTCTATGATCTTTATTCTGCTGATGTAGCAAAGTTTTGTTTGTATTATTTTACAGTTTTAAATATAGCTTCTCAGTTTTCAGCATCTCCTGCTCTGCATTAAATTAAGAAAAATTACACATACATTTGACTAATTGAGAATCAATTTGTTGGCAGGGTACACACATTATGGGCACAGAATGGACTGTCAAATCCTTTTAAGATTTTCATTATATTTTTCATTACTTTTTATGAGAATATCTGCGGCTGCAAGCAATAAAATCATCTTGTGATCATTATTTTGTGGAGGAATGCTGCATTTGAAATAATTTAGACTTTCTGTGAAGAGAAAAACAGTATCAACATTTCAGGCTGATGAAAGCTCATCTGCAGTTTTTTTTTGCTACTTACTCTTCACTGTTCATTTTTCCCTGTTTAGGTTTCTTCAGTTCTTGTGCTACATACCATTCTTTCACTAACATTTACTTCATTAAATGGCATCTTCCCAGGTGTCTGCTCTAAGAAAACTAATTAGAGACTTGTGATAGTGACTTAAGTGGTAAGTCCTTCAGTTTTCCTCTTTTGCCAAGGTCTTTCCTTCCTTTTTTAATCCTGATCATATTTTGCATTTTAAATATGAACAACCCACATTAAACTTCCCACTTACTTGAAGTATTCTTCACTCCCACTGACAAAGGTTTTGTTTATGGGCCTGCTGTAATTCACCATAGTGAAGTTGGGAAAGGCAGAAATGCAAAATGATGTATTTTTAATCTGCACACTGTTGGTATCTTCAATCATACAAGAATCTGTTGGGACAAGAAAAACAAATTAATACATCAATAAATTCATTTTTTTTACTTCTGCTAATGAATCTCTAAATTGCTTACAAACACTTGAGTTAGTGTCTTGAGCCTTCAAGGCACAAAATGCTTGAAATGAATTGTTGCTATCCAAAGGACTTTCTTTTTCCTCAGAGCACTGAAAAATAATTTAGTTTCTTAGCTGACTACAAGGACCTTATGTGGATTTTCTGCTGCCTGCAATTTTGCAAAGGAGAGCAGGCTCATTTTCTTTTCTCATTAAACATATACAAGAAGGCTGTGCTTTTATACCGGAGTTTGGAAGATTAAAATACTCAACGGAATAAAAAAACAATCCAATGGATCATGTAACCATCATGAAGAATCTGCAAGTTATGTGTCCTTGTGGTCTAACATTGGATATTATTCTGGGTATGTTTTTGAAATCCAAGATCCATGGATAGGAAATTTACTGAATGAGATTGTCGGTTCTCCTATTTCTGCCTTCATTGTGATGTGCTGGATGATAACATCAGGGAAGATCTTGGAATAACAATGCTTTCTTAAAAAAACAACTGTACCATCTCCTGTTACTGATTGTGTTGTGCTCTTAATGTTATCAATGCAGTTCATCATTCTGAATCATTGCCCTGATCAATGAGAGCATGCCCTCAATGCTCCCTTGTATATTATCAGTCAAAAATAATCTTGATAATTGCCCCATGTACGTTTGTTCAACTGTAAATTCACATCATGTGGAAAATTTTGTAAGTTAGCCGGAGCACAATTTTTTGAAGACTTCACATGGTGAAGATATGTTGGCAACCTCACAGCCTGTCCAGCCATTAGCTCATATATGAAAGGACAAGCGACTCAAAAAAAAACTTGTAGGCTCAAAAAGTCTACAAATTTTTGAAGACTTGTGAAGTCTTACACAAGCAATGTATAAGACTATACATTGCTTGTCATATAAGTCTTGACACCAATTAAACATCAGGCTTATATGCCCCATTGCCATACACGTAGCTTCCTTCATGTTTCACTGTTCCAAGGAATGTTGCAGAAGGCTTCCTCTTGTACTGGAACACTTAAAGTGGATTGGTGCCAACAAAAAATTAATCTGGCAAGGTAGGTAAGTTAAACCTGAAATAACCACTGCTTAGTCATGCTCATGACATGCATGTCTTTTTTATGGCTTTTTGGATGGAAGTCTGAAGTTAGCAATTGATAATGAGTAAGCCCAGTCCATGGCAATGTACTGTGACATATTGGTGACTAGGATATTGAAAACTCTCTTACCTAGATCCTTCCAAAACTTATTTGAGGCTTATGAAATAACTGATCGGAAAACTCTGAGCCATGGGATGACAGCTTCTGGAAGCATTATCTGGAGGCCGCACATGTAAGTGTGCTCCCAGGGCTCAGTACCTACCTTGATAAGGATGCTCAGAAACCAGCAGTTGCTGCTGAGGTTCCAGCAGGTGGATTCACGCTTCTTTTGGTGTATGGCAATGTGTACATGCTATGGGGAGGAAAATTGTGGCAATGCACTCATACATTTCACTGTGGACTACACTGCTCAGGAACAGTTCTGTGTGTCAGCTTTTCAACCATCACCTCAAGCCTGAAGTGTCAATGAATCTTCTTATGGGGAACAGGGAAGGAAGTAGAGTAAGTTGAGTTCATCCCTGGTGATGTAAGGTTGGAAACCATTTAAATATCTGTGCCTAACCCAACAAAACCAACACTTAAATCAAGCAGATTATTGCACGACAGAAGGGTGATTGGCCAGTGCTAAACTTCATTGATGTGCTAAACTCTAACAGTGACTTGGCATTATCCCACATAGAGATATAACTTTGCAAGTCAATATCCTAACAGCTTGTGAGGCAGTAGTAGTTTGTGGTGGTAAGGGGTATAAATTTAGCCAGTTAAACTCCTATAATATCCTTATAAATGCTTGAACTATGCTAAACTTTACTATTGCCAATTTATGCAAAAGTTTTCCAGGCTTGGATAAAGGATTGTGTCTCAAAGGGCTTAAAATCTAAAAGCCACATGAAGGAAACTTAACTTGGATGGATTTCTTTCCAGTTTGATTTGTAAAATTCTCAGGTATAAAGAAGGGTTTCCATTTATGTCAACACAGAGTTGAATTAAAAAAAGCACAATGCTATTTACATTATGATATACTGTGGAATATACAATGTATTTTAGTGTGCGGTGTATCATGTAATGCAATATGGTATGCACAGTCAACATATTGTGTGCTGCATGTCATGCAAAACTAATTACTTATGACAAAGCCCATAGTACGGTGTGCTTTGCCCCACGTAACATGAGAGAAGGAGGTCAAGAGGGAATACCACTAAGATGTATAAAATTATGAAGCTATAAGTAGGGTAGAGTGCAGGAAACTTTTCCCCATATTAGAGGTGGATAAAACTAGATTTAGGGTAAGGGGTAAGAGATATAAAGGGAATCTGAGGGGGATCTTTTTCACCCAGAGAGTGGTGAGTACCTGAATGCATTGGCGGAAAGAGTGGTGGAAGCAGAGTCACTGAAAGCATTCAAGAAGTGTCTAGATGAGCAATTAAATCCCCTGGGCATAGAAGCCTAGGTGCCAAGCGCTGGAAGATGCAATTAATACAGATAAGCGCCTTATGGTCAGTATGGACTTGGGAAACCAAATGACCTGCTTCCGTGTTGTATGACTCTACGACAATGATATGAAATATCATACAACAGTGTATGATGTACCACGTAATACACTGTGGTCATGTATTATGTCACACAATGTTGCAGGTACTGTGTAACATTGTAGAATAAGATGTGTTGTAAAACCTGTAAGATTGAATGATAATACCATATAACAGTGTAGAATGAACTTTGCTATATAGTATGCAATTTATCATGCAGGAGCGTATAACATTGTGTTAAGTACAATGTAACAGTGCAGAGTATACGATGCAATACTTTTGTGCACACTGTGGGGCAAATTCTACATTGCATATTGTTGTAAATACCAAGTATCAACATGCTTATATATGATTTTTCATAGTACAAACCACGGTGTGTTATATAGTACATACCACATGATGTCACACCATCTAACTGTGTGGACTATACTCTATCAGGCAATGTCTGCACATGATTCAACGCCATATAGATGTAACATAATGTGGGTTACACAGTGTTAAACATATTAATATGGTTTAACACAGTGTGGCATGTATCATGAGGTATACGTTGTAACACAATGGGGTAAATATTTTGTAATACAGTATGTTATGTATTGTGCCACACAGTGTGGTATACATTGCATTATATTGTGTTCTGTGCATAGTTTTTTTTTCACCAGTTTTTTTCTACAATTGAAATGAGGTCCTATGTGCATAGTAAACTCTATCAATGTACCACCCTTAACACATTCGTACTGAATTTACTTCTATAAATTTTACAGATATATCAACCCAGTTAAACTAATATTTGGAGAAAAGAAATTGATACTAGCCTGTGACAGGATTGTGAAATAAGGTTACTGCATTAATTCCTCGGTTTAGAACTGGGGAAAAATTAATCTCAGGAAATTTGATAACATAGAATCATTAAAATTATGATTCCTATAAAAGTGCAGTGTCAGTATGTACAGGATTTCAGTTGTTTATCTTTCTCATCAACGATCTAAAGAAAATTTTAATCTGGACAACACTTTGACATTCCCAGTAGAATGTGAAAATGTTTCCCGTGATATGTAACTATAAAGATTGTTCAGTTGAAGGCAGTCTTGCTTTTCTGCAGCATCTTTCATGACTGCAGGACATCCCAAAGGCATTTTACACATAATGAGCATTAAAATGTCATCATTGTTGTAATGGAAGAAATCTGGCAGTCAATTTGCACACAGCAAGATCCCACAAAGAAAATCAATATAATCTCTATTAATGACATAAGTGTTGGTTCAAATGTCAGGGAGAATTCCTAAGCTTTTCATTGGGGTCCATCTACCTGAGAGGGCCGATGGATCCTGGGTTGACACAGCAGCATTCTCTCAGCCATGGGAAATGTTAGGCTCGATTTTGTGCTCGCCTTTGGAATGAGACTTGAATCAATGGTACAACTGTGAGCCACAACTATCAAGTCTTGTATTAATAGCATTAAATTATCTCATGGTACAGCCTTTTTCAAATCAGAGGTGCAATCATGAAAAAGGGATTTTGTGCAGTTGAATATGTTAGTATGTAATAAGACAAGGCAGAGCATGATACATGCATTAAATATATGTACTATACAAAGCATTGCATTTATATATATAATCAAATATGCTTTAAAATCAATACCAAAGGCATTATGCATTACCTTTGAACTTCAAGCATGTTTTGGAGATGGGTGAAAAACTTGGAATGCATTACTGTCTGCTGTTATCTGCCAGCTGTTATCTTTAACCCATATTAGATTTATATTACACTGTGATTTTCCAAAGTTAGCAGCCTTCATTTTCCTACGGTTTAAGATTTTGTTTCTGTGAATAAATTAATGAGATGCATCATTAAGATTTCAGTAAGGCTAGGACAAACTACAGGAACATTAAATGAAGTTTTTTTTATGGCACATGTGCGTAATTAATACAGTGACATCCAGCTGAAGAGCAAATGTTCCCAAATCAAGTTTGGCATAGGTCAGATGGAGGGTTAATTTTTCAGGACTGTTCTCAAACAATGCACCTTAATTCAACTCCATAAAGTCACCCCCTGTTGCGTCAGTGGAAAAATTCCACCTTTCACTTCAGCCATTTCTATCTTTCAGCAAGATTGTTAATTTGTATGATATTAGGGTCAGAATTTGTGCTACAGATCCAAAACCAAGAGGAACTAAAATAGTTTTAAGTAGGATCTCACAGCCCTGCAGCAAGAGAAGATATTCATCTTGCCATCGTTGACTGGATTCAAATTAACATCCCAAAAGTGAAGCAATTTTATTCTAACTTACTCTGCCTAGAGAGGCACTTAGACCTGATGTAGTTATCTATTCACTTGCATAACCAAAATATAATTTTACCATAGCACAATAATATCAAATCTGTGACCCACACTTCCTCCAAGCACAGTTTCCTTGCTGGGAGTGTGTGAATTTACCCCAATAATCAATGATAACTTTGACATGGAAGTTTTATGGAGGTCATTACTGCAAAGATTGATTTAATGCCTTTTCAATTACAATCTATCTTCTACATTGCTGATATAGCTTGCTGACTCTTTGGCAATCATACACACTAACCCCAATGCAAGCTACAAATCTAAACATACCAAAGCACAGGTTATTATAGAATGGAGACAAAGGCAAGGTAATTCAGTGTCCAAATGTTGCCTTAAACCAGAAAGATAATGCTTATACACTTGTTTAAAAAAATGTGAACAAGATAAGGTTGCATTCCTTAGTATCTTCTGTTATAATGCAAACTGTAATTTAATCTTGTTGGTTTTCTTGGCATTTCTGGAGTCCTAGATGATATAAATTAAACAAGTTTATACTCTTCAATGGCATCATTACTGCAGGTTTGTTATGAACTAATTTATAGTAGGTTACAGGTAAGTTCTTTGCACTGAATTCCTGTCTGAATCTTTCTTTCATGCTTAGCTCAAAGCTTTTTCCAAACTAAAATTGCTATAATCTTATGATGCTGATTCACTAATATTCAGGTTGGAACTAATTTAGTTTTTCGAGAATTTCATTGTATTTTTTTTGCTTAATTGAATCTTCAGAGACATTAAATGTAATTCAATATTGGTCCAGTGATACTAGAACCTTAATGGTACATCTCAGTTATATTGTGGATGTCCTGGAGCATTTTAATCAATGTAGGTGCTCAACAAAAGGTCTGATTTTGTGCCAAAGATTTCTATTTGCTTATGGTGGCACAGGGAGATTGGGAGAACGTGTGAGTATAAATGTTCCTGGTCTACAACTAGGAATGGTGAGGGTGAAGATTTAGTCCTTCCCTGATCCCAATCTCCATACAGGGCACATGGGGTGATCAAGCAGAAGTGAGATGTCGCTCTGTGGTGAGAGACAGTTTCCCAGTAATTTTTAGTGAACCACCTTTGGGTCATCATCACCACAGCAAGACCAGTATTGTTTTATGAAAAAGTTAACTATGTTCTTAATAGCCAGTTGTGAGTGCAGGGAGGCTTGATCAAGAAGGAAGGCAGCAATTATGCTGATTGAAAAGTTAAAAAACCTTAACTGGAATATGTGCAAAATTAGATGTTACATATCTGAAGTATTAACATTGAGAGAGATTATCATTTGGCCCTGTGCCCTCAATCTTGTGCAAACACTGCAAGACTAAATATTTTCCCACTTACATTATAATCACATAACAATAACAATTACTGAGGACTATAGAGAAATATGAAGCATTCAACATTTGGAGCGTTCCTCAAAGTGATCTGGTGTGACCACTGTTTTTGACATATCTGGATTAAATATCTGTCCATTTATAGCCAATAGTTTTCCAAAACTGGAGCAGCCAATTTCTGATTGAAACTGAGAAATAAAACATGCACCACATAGCTGGCATATGGGATGGTTTCCTTTATTAGCCAAGGCATAGAATGTATGAGCAGGGAGATTATACTGGCACTGCAAATAACGCTAGTCAGACTATAGCTTGAGTAGTGCATTACAGTACTAATCACCATGTTACAGGAAAGGTGTGAGTGCACTGGAGAGAGTACAAAGGAGATCTATGTGAATGTTATCTGGACTAGAAAATTGGAACAGGAGGAAAGGCCGAAAGGACCAGAATTGTTTCCTTTGGAACAGATGGGAGACTTGTTTAAAATTATGAGGAGTCTAGATTGTGTAAATAGGAAGGAACGAAAGACCTACTTCCCCTTTCAGAGGGATCAAAAACCGGAGGGAAGGGTGTTGAGGGGGTAGGAGGTGGGTAGGGGAGGAGTGGTGGTCACAGATTTAAAGTAATTAGTAAGTGGATGGACGTGGTGTTGAGGAAAATCTTTTTATCTAGAGGATGGTAAGGGTCTGGAACTCACTGTCTAAAGGGATGGACTAGTTCTTTTTTGATCAGCACAGGCACAGTGGACCAAATGGCCTGCTTTTATGTCATTTGTTTTCTACAATTCAGCGATCTAACCAAGTGACACAGAATCAGCAGGCTCTCGTGACTGATGTCACCAATTAAGTTCACTCTGATGTTTTCAGGATGAAAATACTACTGTCAAAATAAAATGAAAAACTTGGAAGGTGAAAGATTTTTAAGTTAACCTCTGAATGTGAATATTTATCACGATCATTAATTATACATAACATTGCTTACTTTAGATGGCATCACCTTCAATATAAACAGAAGAGTATCAAGGGGAAGTGGAGAAGATAGAAGAATATATTGTGCACTGAGGCTTATTAGGACTCAGAATGGCCTACCAGAATAATGGTGGAATCACAACTCACAACAGCTTTCGAAAGGAATTCAAATCAATATTTGGAAAGGAGGAGGATTAGAAAATTATGGGCAATGGACAAGTTTGGATAAGTGGATAACTCTCTCTGACAGACAGTAAGGAGACAGTGCCAAATAATCTCTCTCCGTGCTATAAAATTCTATGATTCAGCAAAACAGTCTAACCTCTTATCTTTTATATAGTTTGTAAATCATCAATGAAAAGCCAATGGTCCAGTCATAAATTACATCACCTCGTGGTCTCTGGAATATTTTGATTAGATTTACCCTCTCATGAGGTAACATGGACCTACTCAAATGAAGGCAACTATGTATTAAAATGACACCGCAATTCAAATGATCATAACAGCAGAAGTAAAATGACTAGCAGTAACCACTTTCCCAATTCCCACTAGCCAACAAAGATGGATGAAGGTTAAAATTAAATAAAAGCAAATAAGGCTCGTGATATTGCAAGATGCTGTGATCCCTGCTGGAATTTGAGAGGACCGGTTGTCGTTTTAAGGCAAGTTATGTTCACAAGTATCCAAGTCGACCCCTGTAAAACTAGTGCATGTCTTGTTGTAATATGTTAAAACCTCCTCCAATGGGTCGGAAGATTGGATCAGTCCAAAGAATAGGTTCTGCAGTGGTTACCCAATAGCAGCTTGCTCTTGTCTCTACAATTTTCAGTGTTCCATCTGTTTTCACAAGATGCCCATGGAAGTACAGGTATACACGATGCAAAAAGGTAGAAAAGGGTGTAACATATTATAATGTTGTAGTACACAGCAATCAGGACCGAGATGATTAGCATAGCGATTCCACATCCTGTGGGCAGAATGAAAAACAAGACAATTTAATATGCAATAAGGCATGTTTATTTTTGGACAAAAGAACTAGTTATCAGAAGGTGCCTGCGGATGTGAATACTTACCTTGTAAAGCAGGAATAGCCTTCCACACAGATATAGGTCCCTGACTGGCAAACTGTCCGAGTGCTGTTTCAAGGAGGAAAATGGGGACTCCGGCAAAAGCCAGCATCATCAGGTATGGGATCAAAAATGCACCTGAAGGAAGAAACAGTGAACAAAGACAAGATTCAGTATTTAAGATGATTTTTTTTAAGAAGCTTGAATGAGTTAGGGCAGAAGCTACATTTAGTTTTACAATTGTAAAATTCAGAAGTATATTCAGAAAAAAAAATTAAGCTGAAATGACAATGTCAACACAAAACAAGTGTGCTGAGAGAAACAATCTGTGTTGAGCGGAAGTAGGATTTGACACACAGTATGTAATTCTAAGGCCAAACACCAGGGGACACTACAGACTCTGCAATCAAAACTGGTGTCACTGAAAATCAGATCAAAATCAAAACAAAAGGCACATCATTTCAATTATTAAGGTAAAACTGTTCACTACAATTTGATGTAAGTTGCTAATTTCAATAATGAATCAATAAAAGGTAGATCATTTCTCCCAGACTGAGTGAACCTTGCCTTAAACCCTCTTAAATTCTCAAACCCTCTTTAAGATACTGGAAGATAGCTAGTAAATTAAACTAACAAAGTATTTTATTCCTAAAAGAACATGCAGTTGGTCACACACTACAGTTCTTAAAGGGTTCCAACAAAATTACGTATGTCACGTGTCATCTCCCTTCTTTAATAGTGAAAGAAAACAAAAAGAAAAATAAAAAAAACAAATAATTGTCAATTTGTTTCATAGAGTCATGGAAAAACAGACCCATTTTCACACTAATCGTACCCTAATCCATTTTATTCTCCCAACATTCCTATCAACTCCCTCCAAATTCTACCACTCACCTACACACCCAGGCCAATTTACAGTGGCAAATTAACCTACCAACCTGCACATTTGTGGGATATGGCAAGAAACCAGAGCACACTGAGGAAACCCACATGGTCACAGGGAGAACATACAAACTCCACACAGACGGTGCCTGAGGTTCAGGATTGAACCTGGTCACTAGAACTGTGAGGCAGCAGCTCTACAAGACCGCAAGAAGCTGCAGAGAGTTGTGGACACAGCCCAGCGCATAACGGACACCAGTCTCCCCTCCTTTGACTCTGTCTTTACCTCTCACTGTCTTGGTGTAGCAGCCAGCATAATCAAAGACCTCACCCACCCAGGACATTCTCTCTTCTCTCCTCTTCCATCAGGTAGAAGATACAGGATCCTGAGGGCACGTACCACCAGACTTAAGGACAGCTTCTACCCCACCGTGATAAGACTATTGAACAGTTCCCTTATACAATGAGATAGACTATGACCTATGACTTCATGACCTCACGATCTACCTTGTTGTGACCTTGCACCTTATTGCACTGCACTTTCTCTGTAGCTGTGACACTTTACTCTGTACTGTTATTGTTTTTTTTTACCTGTACTACATCAATGCACTCTGTACTAACTTAATGTAACTGCACTGTGTAATGAATTGACCTGTAAGATTGGTTTGTAAGACAAGTTTTTCACTGTACCTCAGTACAAGTGACAATAATAAACCAATACCAACACCCCTGTACTGATCCAGTCTTGCAAAAAGGATTCCACATGCTTGGGATGATGGACCATCCTTCTAGACCTAATCCAAAGTGGTTGCTGTTCTGCAGGAACTGTTGCTGGGCTGTGGTATTCTGTTAGTGGTGCACCCTCCATCATCTCCAACCAGCTTCTCTCAAGCAAACCTTTTTGGTGAGATTACACCTGCCTTCCAGTATGGGATGCCTTCCTCTCCCATAACCTTATATGATCTGAGATGTACTGTGTGTTGAATCCAATGCTGGCATTGGTCTGATGTAGGCTTCATTTGTAGACTGTGTCTCCAAATATTAATGGTGACAGGTCATTGACATTCTTGTTGTAGCAGTCTACCAGTCTACTCTGTGGAAAGTAATGTCTGGTGATCGAATTGTCAGTCTCTTGAGAACCTCATGAAGTTGCCGCCTCTGAATCTATGATTAGGACCTCAGGAGTACCATAACTTACAAACTGTCCTTTGAACATGTGAATTTGAAAAATAATTTTATGTCACCAGATTCTTTTTCCTACCTTTGTGAAACAGATCACGGTCTGTCTGGGACCTGATGAGAGTGAAACATTTCCTTTGGTTGACTCCTTTCGAGAGATCTGCACATAGTGTCTGATCTCCAAGTTGTGGGTATGCTATGTTAGTGCCGGAAGCGTGGTGACATTTGCAGGCTGCCCCCAGAATACTCTATGCAAAAGGTATATTTCACTGCGTTTCGATGTACATGTGTCTAATAAAGAAATCTTATCCACTCCTTCCATCACCAGAGTACTGCAGCCACATAACCCTTACTCATTTAAGTTACTCCAACAGCATCTCCCAAAACAAAGACCTCTATCACCAAGAAGAGCAAGGGCAAGATTAGAATGGAATGCCACCAGTAAAGGTTCTGCCCTAAGCCACACATTATACTGGCTTGGAAATAAATTGTCAACCCTTCAACTGTTGACAATTTAACAGTATGTCTAAATTCTTGAACTCCCTACCTATCAGACAGGGGAATGTTCTCACCAGCATCGTACTTTATCATCTCTGGTCATTAGATACTCTGCAAGAAAATATATCTACTGGCCAGGGATGAAAGGGAAGGTTCATTCCAGAGGTGAAAAGTGAATGCATTTTATCATGCTGTACCTTCCTGGCTTGGAAGTAATTGCCCTCATGTCTCTGGGTCTCCCTGAGTGCTCCTTGAGAGCCACAGGAACATCCTTTGATCAATGTATCAGGGCTGCTTCATAGTTATACAGCACAGAAACAGATCCTTTAGCCCAACTCATCCATGCTGACCAAGATGTCTATCTGAGCTGAACCCGTTTGCCTGCATTTGATCCATATCCCTGGAGGCCTTTTCTATCCATGTACCTATCCCAATGTCTTTTAAACATTGTAATTGTACCTGCCTCTACAGCTTTCTCTGGCAGTTCATTCCATATACCCACCACCCTCTTGTGTGAAAAAGTTGCCGCTCAGGTCCATTTTAAACTTTCCCCTCTCACCTTAAACCTGTGCCCTCTAGTTTTAGACTACCCTACCCTGGGGAAAACACTGTGACCATCCACCTCATGATCTTATATTGCACTATGAAATGACCCCTCAGCCTCCTATACTCCAGAGAAAATAGTCCCAGCCTATCCAGCCTCTCCTTATAACTCAAGCCCTTCAGTCCCAGTAACGACCTCATGAATCTTCTCTGTACCCTTTCCAGCTTAATGACATCCTTCCTGCAGCTGGGTGACCAGAACTGCGCACAGTGCTCCAAGTGCAGTCTCATGATTGATTTGTAAAATGATGTTCCAACTCCCGCACTCAATGCCCTGAACGATGAAGGGAAGGACTTGATGATATTTGCCTTCTGTTCTGAAAATGACATGTGCATAATCATCTGTGAGTTGTTTTGCTGATATAATTGTATGTATTGAAGCAATTTTCATGATCCTGTCTTGAAGAATCTTCATCAGTCCCATCAGCTGTACTGGACCACTTCCAAGTATAGATGTTACATCTTTCTAGGCTACTCTGATGAAATCCACATCATAGCTCTCTAATCCTTCAGTTCACCACCTTCAGAAAGCATCCAGCAGACATTTCTATTGTAGATATACCATACAAGACTCATTGGTTTTAACTGCCCCTCATTAATTTGCTGTCATATTTCAAGAGGACATTGCATTTTGCTTCTGAATCAAGCAGAAATACCATTGCAGATTTCATGGTGTTCCTTCCACAAAGTGATCTTATTTGGCACAAGGTACATTTTGTTCAATGGTTACTCTGAATCTGAACTGGTCATGGACCCTGCAGAATTCATTTTATCCACTCCATGGACACTCAATATCCTCTTCATTGGGCACAGGTTGCGGAAATGATTTTTCAATCTACATCATGCACACATTTTTCTTTCAAAGGGTTTTCTTTCAGCCAGTTGCTGTCCATTATATGGCCACACTGAGGTTATCTTTTCTGCCTTTTGTGTCAGACTTCACTGCGTGTACTTTACTGGAGGTGGCTCTGTTTCTTGCAATATCCATTTCCTCATACTGGACAACTGACTTCCATCAATAAACCAGTCTCTTATAAGTAAGTCCATCAACTCTAGTAAATTGCAATAAACTTCTAACAGTCTTAGCTCTGTTAAGAAAGGGTGACAGCCTTCCATGCTCGGCCAATTCAAGTAGGCATCTGGAGACTTCTTAAATGTTCTCAGAGTCTCTGCCTCCAGCACCCCTTAGGCTGCACATTCCAGTTCTAACCACCCTCTGGATGAAACAATTGTTCCTCAGATCCCCTCAAAACATCATATTCCTGACCTTAAGCCCATGCCCTCTGGTTTTGGATGCTTCTGCTCTGGGCAAAAGTCTTTTACTATCTATCTATGCCCTCAGTTAGGTCCCCCTCAGCCTCCTTTGCTCCAAGGAAAACAGACCCAGCCAGGAAGCTTCTGCACTAAACACACAGGAAGAAGTTAATCACACGCTACACTTCTTAGAAGGGTACCAGCCAACAACTAAGCTGTTTTGGCTTCAGTCCATTTGCAGTTATCTATGTAATCCAGGACAATTATACTCACTGAACCCAATAGACTCACTTAAAGTAAAAGCTTCATATAAGGATTAAACAATATAGATTGACCATATAGTACAGTGACATAAGAAAGTGAAAAAACACCAAACAGGAAAGATCCTTTTTACTTCCTTCTGAGTGAAAGATGCCAAAGAAGGCACAATAATCACTTCAACTTGTTTAACCTCCAAAAAAAAATGCCTGAAATAAAATCCAAAGTTTCCATGCAACCACACATTCTAACTTCCTTTGTATAATATTTCCAACTTCCCACACCATCACTAGGTATTCCAGAACCTTCAATCCGTCACTGAGTCTTTTATCAGATATCCTTTCTTCAGCAATAGTCAGTGCTTTTGCTCAATGGCAGTAATTCTAGCTTTGATCATTCATAAAAATCAGGAGGCATTAATTCAGCTCCTGCCTACAACTTTTACTTCAGTTGATGATAAAAGTGGACAGAGGTCTACATCAATTGACTGAATCACTGGCACCTATTTTACACCCAAATTCAATTATACTATTTTATTAAAAATGGACAATTTCAAGCCTCAATATTACATAATATACAATCACCACATAAAAGCAACAATGACACAATAAAATCTCCAGTCTTGCGTATAAAATCATTAGCTTAACACAGTCACAAGTTAGTTCAATGTGTTAAACAGGTGAAATTCATCCTCAACAGTTGCATAAAATTAACATCAATAAAAAACCATGAGCAAAATGTGTAACATGTGGCCAATTCCAATCCATTTTAAAATGTCATTGTGGTCAAATGTCAGTCCCAAGTCCACATCGCTTTCTACTCAATAAATATTGTGCCACTATTACAGAAAGTAGCTGTTCATTCTAAATGTATTTAATTTCTTATGTTTAAATCCCCAGCTGCCATTATGGAATTTAAATATAAGTCTGGATCAATAGTCCAGGCTTTTATTAGTCCTGTAACATAATCACTCAGCAACCATGCCCAACAACTTCCAATGGCTTGATTTCCAAGTAACTTTAAATAAGTGTAGCTGTAAAGATATCGTCAGTTGTTGCTATAACTCAAAAGAATAAAGCATCTATCTTTTTTTAATAAAGCCAATACATTTTTCTGATCTATGTCACCACTACCCTACATAAAGACAGGCAGATACACACAGCTACAAAGTAACAAGCACACTGAAGCTGTAGTAAAGTGACAGGTAATTTTCTCAGAGTACCATTGCAAAAGTACAATTTTTATCTGGGAGACTTGAATTATATTGCCGCAGCATTGAAGTCAGTGATAGGGACATCTACTTGTCCATACTTCAAAGCATGCACAAAATCCACTTCCCAATCAGCTCAATTGTTTTTAGGACAAAATGGAAGAGGATTGGCTTTCCCTGAACAATTATATTTCATATCATGCCTTGACAGGAAGCTTTCAGGTTTTCAGGGACTAAGGTTCAGGAGGAAGATCCATCACCAACTTTCCAGGGCAGAGGTAATAAATGGTGTGGTCACAATATTGCCCGTAGGTTGTGAACAAATAATAAGGGCTTCTGGTAGGGTTAATATGGCAAAACCATTTTCAACCGCAAGAAGATTGGAAACTATAGAGCACAGATTTAAGGTAATTGGGAAGATGAGGTGAAATTGTTGCTATGATCTAGAATGCATTGGTTAAAAGAGTGGTAGAAACAAGATCAAAAGTGATTTTTTTAAGATATAGTTTTCCAGACATGTAGAGAGAAATGGGGAAATGGGGAAATGGCAGATTCATGGGGAAAGAGTGAGGATGTGAATTAAACAATAGCACCTGTCACGGGCACAATGAGCAAAATAGCCTCATTTGTTCTTGGTGACTCTCTATTGGGGAAAAAAAAGTCACATATCTTCCTTTAGGATAGCAACCTGGGTTATTCTGCCTTTTTTTTAACATCAATGCAAAGTGGAAAATGTTTGCATTTACTACTTACAAAGGAAGTATTTTTGAGCACAGTGGTGTCCTTGGATGCAGTATCAATTAAACTGGTCTTTAAATTAAAAAATGCTTCTGTGATATATGCAAAATATGAAATTTATAAATCATAGAAAGTCTTATGTATTTAATAAATTTGATTAATAATTAACTTATTGTGGGAATCACCAGCAAGGTTGGCATTTATTATTCATTTCCAGTTGACTTTGAATGTACTGACTTGCCAGGCCATTACAGGTAGCCATGTGGCTGTGAGTCTGGGATCACAATTAGGCCAGAATGGGAAAGGATATCAAATCTGCGAAGCAGATGCAATTACTAACAATTGGGTAATCCTAGAGAACATAGAACATAGAACAGTACAACACAGAACAGGCCCTTTGGCCCGCAATGTTGTGCCGACATAGCTAATCCCTCCTACCGACAGAATGCCCATATTCCTCCATTTTCCTCTCATTCATGTGCCCATTCAAGCCCCCCTTAAGAGCCCCCAATGAATTTGCCTCCACCACCCTATCAGGCAACACACTCCAGGCATCCACCACTCTCTCAGTAAAAAACTTACCCCTCATGTCTCTTCTGAACCTACCCCCTCTCACCTTAAATGCATGCCCTCTGGTATTGGATCGCACAATAATGGGAAAAAGATATTGCTTGTCCTGTAATTTAAATTTATTTCAACCAACAAGATTTCACAGCAGCCTTGGTGGGATTTGAACTCATGTCTCGGGATCAATGTACGTCCAGTAATTTAACCACGTTTTTACAATAACAAACCTGTAGCTGTAACCTGTGTGATATTGAGAAATCCCTGCAAACTCTTAAAATCTACTAGGTGCCAGTGCTAAATGGAGGAAGACAAGGGGTGCTTAGTGGAAGAAGAGGGAATTCTAAGTACATTATTACCACACTGAGACACAAGATTTCCAGTGATTTACCACCTTTTTACATTTTCTTTTCCTTGGAGTTATGTTGCAATAAGGGATGAAATATAGACACAAGAGACGGCAGATGCTGGAATCTGCAGCAACAAACAATCTGCGGGAGGAACTCAGCAGGTCAGGCAGCATCTGTGGAGGGAAATGGACAGTCGACTCTTTTGGCCAAGATCTGAGGGGAAGAGGTCTTTTGGTGGTCTTTTGGCCAAGAGGTGAGGGGAAAGGGTGGAGCAAGAGCTGGCAAGCCATAGTTGGATCCAAGTGAGGAGGGTGATAGGCAGATGGAGGAGGGGGGAATGGACAGAGGCTGGGAGGTGATAGTCGGGCTGAAGAAGATGGAACCTGATAGGAGAGGAAGGTGGAGCATGGAATCAAGTAAGGGAGGTGCGGAGGGTAGATGGGATCAAATATACCTGGATGCTCTATCGAACGGGTATTTCCCGTTGCACTCGAAAGCGGCACACGATCAGCAGAGATATGAACAAGACGATCGAGCATTCTTGGGACTTGCAATGTTCTACCAACCTGAGCCAACAGAGTTCAGCGTACACCGGGTGTGGAAAGCAAGTCGGTTGCTTTGTAAAATCCCAGTAAATTAGACTGAAGTGGGTTACATCAGTCACGTCTCCTCCATGGTTTACACAGAGCAAAGCTTGGCTATAGAAGAGGGCCATCAGTCCTGAACTTGTAGGATAGGAAAACTTCCAGGCAGGCATCCAGAGCAGAATAAATCACGCAGCAGTGATTGCACTTGGCCGGTCAATGGATGGAATCCATCCATCCACCTCGTCCATGAGATCAGCGAGATCCTAAAGACTCGCTTAAATTCAAATAATCGATTGACATTTTCTTTTCCTGCAAGAGAGCCGTAGGCCACCGAGATGGTCTCCCTCGAAAACATGTGCACCATCCGAACCCCTTGAGGTCCCATCAGTTTTCTCCCAATTAGGTTCAAACCAGGTTGGACATTTACGCTGATTGTTACCTTTAATGTTGGTGGCATTGGCGGGAAATTTGAACGTTATTTGACGCGGGGTCTTTTGAGCCAGCGAACGGCAGTCTCTTCGGGGACTCCTTTCGGGTTGGGCCCCACAGAAAATTGCAGATCGGAGCCCCATCGAGTTTTCCTGCACATTTCACACAATCACCGCCAAGAAGAGTGGGGAGAGCAGAGAAAGGGCAACTGTCATCTCGCCGCAACCACCCCCTATACCTTCACCTGACTTTCCAGCAGGAAATCTTTTAATGAGAATGACCCTTGGGGCATTCCAAATTCTAATTGGACTTGGATTATTCGGAGATAAACCGTAGCAGGTACAATAAACAGATTTAACAGACGGCTAATAGCTCTGGGTGGCAATAATTATTGCAACACCCATGCAACCCAGTGAATAAAAATAGCCTCTTAAATTTAGGATTTTAAAAGGATTGGAATTGTTGCCACGTGACAAGATTCCTGGGGTTAGACACACACACACACAGAGTAGAAAATCTTGACGGCTCGAGATTTCATCGAACGAATATCACAGCCTTAAAACCAGTCTTAGAATTTTAGAAATAAGTATGGTAAACGTATTACCATCTCACATCAATACACTATGAAATAGCGTAAGGTATGAAAGTGAAAACAGTTACAAGCTTGTGGTCAAAATGGAGAAAAAGATTCTAGTTATTCTCCGAGATTCCAGGACGGTTTCTCCTAAATGTTATCGAGGAAACATTGGTTAACTCTGAATTTGGTTTAGGTGTATAAAAGTTAAGGACCATGCCAACACTTCTATGAGGGTGCATTCGAAATAGAGAGTAGGGTAGAAGTACAGCCAATACCCTTAAAGTCAGCTGCAATTCATTTCCATTGATTGTAAGCCAAATATTGTTTCACGTAACTCAATAAATCTTTTTTTTCCAAGTGCGTGAAGTTTTAATACTTACCAGTTTGGGTATTTCTTTTTTCAAATAGTTTATAATTGATATAGTTAGAATTAAAGCGAACGGTTGAAATGACTGTCAGTATATTTGTTTTTATTGAGTCCTTGGGGGAGGTCCAAAGTCTTTCATTTCCCCAGAATTAGTTGCTTTAGGTTATGGATGCAAGTTGGCAAATCCATGTTAAAATGTGCAATTTTGCTTTTTCATCACAAAACCTCGCACAAGTTGAGGATCCCTTGCTGGCGGGTTATGTTACTGAGAAATGAACCAGTTTACGAATAAAAGGGACATAAACCAGCCGAAATATAAATCATATTTAATTAAACCCTAATTTTTAGAAGATATTGATGACAATCTGAAAGCTTTTTGAGAACACGCATTTATCAGCATTTGCCGCTGATTTACTGCAATTTTCATTAAACCATTAAATACACTCTTATTGTGTTGTTCCAGATGTATAAAGGACCTTCATTGTACCCCCTTTCCAGCAAATTGTTCACTGTAACTTTTTCCCCAGTTTTGCAGATTTAAAAAAATTCAGTTGATATTTGAATTTGATCAAATGCCTCTAATCTACTTCATAGCGGCAGACACATCAGCCATCATCAAAGGGTACTTCTATACTGAGAGTTAATCTCGATTTCAACAGCCTTTAATCACGGGCCAATGATTAAAGGGGAACGATTAAAGGGGAATATTTCCACGTATCAGCAGAAATTCCACTCGGGCTGAAGTTCGATAAACTGAATTAAGTTAGTAAGGCAACGTAGGAAAGTACAATATCACAATTTTAATGCGGCTGCTGGCGTCTTTTTCCCGGCCAGGTTACACCGCGTAATGCGTTGTGTATTTTGGAAAGTTGACGTTTCTTAGCAGAAGTGATAATAACAGGGGAAACGAACATCAGTGTTGGCCACGACCACCGATCAAAAACACTTAAACGTTGATGGATATGATGGGTAAATTGGTTAAGTTCTCTTCAACTAAAAGGTTTGAATTTCACAGCATCTCCAAACTCTAACCTAAGATCTCCATGATCTGTAAAAACCAGTCGCCACGTATTAAAAGTTAATTTTCATTTAGTTATAACAATGAGTTGTTCTCTTCCCCGGTTCTGTATTTATTCCTATTTTAAGAAGGCAATAATTGATTAAAGACATTTTTATCAATGAACATCGAAGGGATTATTGTTCAATTAATTCTAAGTACATTCGCTAAACAGGCTAGGAAAGGGGGAGATTTCTCCTCTTCTATTCCCTAGGCACAGTGGTGCACAAGCGCAAGCAACAAACTTCCAAATAATTGTAGGACTTAGTATAACGAAGGCTCTCGTTGCACTCGATGGAAGGATATCTCGATTTGTGAAAAAAATGTTACGTACAGAAGTCTAATTCCCTTAAATGTACGATCATTTATCATCAGTCTTTACTGACAATACAACTCTTTCTTTCAAGAGTTATCGGCCACTAATGTCACGTGAGGTCTGTTGCAACTATCGAGAATCTAGTGTTGACCAGCGTCACCCTATGGAACCGAAGCAGAATATCGCAATCCAAAATGCTGATCCAGCCGTGACATTGAGCGTTAAATCGTGCCGATAATTTGTCCGTTTGATGATGATAAAATCATACAACTTGCTCTAGAACTCTGTTTTATAAGTATGCAGATACCGACCGTCATTAACACCAACAATAAAAAGTGTCAACTAAAACTGGGTATTTCCTTCGAAATTTGATCAAAGGCTTCATGAATTCAACACATCGTTTACTTACGATGCATCGTAGAAATATTAATTGCTGTCAGTTTATTAATCCATGCTCATTTTCTTTCCTGATACCTCTGAGACATTCACAAAGATTTTTTGTTAACGGAGAAAGAAATCTTGGAGCTTGACAAAAAGAATAGAAGTAATTGTCCTCGGTGTGGAATCTTTGTTGTGTTACTTATTGATGAAATTCCTGTGGGCTTTGCTGATATAATATGCCACAGAACATGTGGATGGATGTATAACTAAGGAAATAAAACGAAAATTCGTGCTCTGTTGCTTTAATTGTGCCATATTGACACATCAATTCAAACTATTTTGTATTTCAACATATTAGTGGCGCCTAACCCTATCTCAAGTCATTGTTTTTATCGAAACGTGAGATTAACCAATTATTGGGCAGAGAGAAAAAAAGTGTGGGAGTCCTTTGCAATTGTGTGTGTGTGTTTGTGCGTGTTTGGGTTGGGGAGGGGCAGTTTCCAACATTCCACCGGTGACCTTAAATCATGAAGATTTCCTTATAAACACGAGGGGTTCTTTGGTTTCTGAAACTAATCTATGTCCTGTTGGTGTCGTCAACCGATCAACCAATTCCCCCAGATGTGCTGCTTGGTTCATATTTAGAACCAGTATTTGGATAGTTGGTCGGAACTGCGACTCATATGTAGAAATAGGCTTCGTACATTCTAGAAAGCCAAATTATCTTTTTAGGAAATGCAAGTGGTTCTGGCAGCAACGGGTGAGTGTGACACTCTCGCAGTGAGTGGTACTGTATTGGAGTGGATCTGGTGCTGGGGCACTTATTGCCCGAGTAGTCCAGATGACACGTCCTTCCATGTGGGTTAGTAAAACAAAAGGTAGTAAAAGTAATTTGCCCAATGCAGTTTTACTGATCTCAAATTAAATTAAATCTTCTTTTACCTGCGCCGGAAATGCTTCGCTCCACCCCACGCATTCTGGTGTATCAATGGTTACAAAGGCTTCTTGGGACTGACAAGAATAAAAAAGCTGATCCTATCACCAAAACGATCATGTTTTGTGTTGGTTTGTTTTTTTGTGATAACTAATATGATTCGAAACATATTCCAGTGCTGGCCTGGTCAGTGACAATGCAGAGAAGATTGACATCTTGTCTCATTGAATGCTCTTCACACAGGACCACTAAAGAAAGGGGGAATCGAATTTACGATGCACCGGTTCGAAATTCGACGGCTCGGTTTAAACTGCCAGTGCATGCTAAAGAAATGCACGTCGGCGTTAGGAATGTATTAGTTATAGGCACTATTGTGTAACGTTCCTATTAATAGTGTTTAAGCTGTTTCAGCTTCAAATCGTTGCACTTTTTACGTAATTGACTTTCAAAATGCTGAACTCAATTAAAAGTTCAGCAAATTGCATTTAAAATAATATATATCGAAAGCAAACCTATCCTAAACTTGCTGACACGAATTTTCAGTAGTAACAACTACTCTGATATATGCCGCATTTACATGCATGAATCGTTCCATGCAGAGTAATTTATTTGTTTGTTAGATGCATCCGCATAAACGTGCATGCACATATGAAGGCATGCATTGCACGTATGTACGATATAATGCAGGTTAAAATCTGATGCAATATAAATTCTCTCAAATTGTAACTGCAAATGTCTTTTTTTTAACTCCATGCTTAAACCTCATAAAGCTCTGCCGGCTTACATACGAGTTAGTGTAAACAGAAACTATTATTTCGGACCTTACTGATGTTCACAGTGTGAATGAGCGTTCTCTTAGATTTTTCGGAGCTTTGAATGTATTCAATTTCATCCATTATTTTGTTTTAGATAAAAAGACTGTATATTTTGATGTTTTGATACTTGCCATAAACTTATCACCAATACTCTCTAGGTCGATCACTAATTATCCCTAATTAAATATACTATTACAATAGAAACGATATTGCTGTGATTTCCTAGATTATGGACAGTTATGTTGTAAAAATATCTTGGACATCGATAAAGCGTGTACCTTTTTGGCTTTCTTTTTAAATCTGATAGTATGATCTTCACGTAATGTGTTATGGAGTCAATGGTAAGCATCATCAATATGCACCGGCCTCTTTCGCAGTGCACACGGTCACTTGCTCACCTCAGCAGTAAGGAGGACTGCCGCAGAATGCAGGGGCAACCTCTTCGAGGTTCGCGGATTAATGAACCACTCTCCTCTCACACTGCTCTCCTCCCCTCCATCTTAAAATGTCCTGAATTCTGGCTTTTTCTACACAAAATCCCAGATTTCCTTTCATATTTCAGACCAATTCTATTCGAGTGGTCTTTGTCAACACCAATGTTGTTGAAGAGAGACCGAAGAGAAGAACTACTTTTTTTTAACAAAAAGCTTTTGTTTGCTTTTTTTTGCTGACTGATGTATCTGTCTCTCTGAATCTTAGAACCTCCATTTCGAGCACTACATATATCATCATACAATATTTTTAGTTCCCAATTGCTCATCGAGAGCCATGGATATTTGTAAACATTTGTACTCCAGCTGCCGGGGCAGTTTCCTGGCCTCCACCCTCTCCCCCGCCCCCAACCCCCCATTCCGATGCTTGTGAAGCTATTCCTTGTCCTGTCTATGAGATGCGACTGATGCATGTCGCAATTTTTCTCCTGCACTGGAATCTTACCTCCGCCGTTTTGAAATGCGAGGTAGGGAAACCGCCAGACATTCCCCAGTCCCACCGCATAGCCCACCATGGACAGAATAAAGTCCAGCTTATTCGACCAGTTTCCTCTGGCTTTGTTCTCATCTCCATCTTCCTAAAGAAAACATAAAATGTAGCTCAATTCTGCAAACCCACAATAATGGCGACTGGTTACAATAATGGTTTATCATTATTTATCCTAATGCCCGATTCCTTCTTTATTGCAGTCTCGATACTGAATAAGTCACAAGATTTTAGATTTATAAGACTGAACATGCATTTCAAGTGAACTGCATTGATACGAATTACTTTAAAGACAATTGCCCATGCTTCGTTGAGTGAAGTGGAATTACGGTAGTCTAACCTTCAAAGAGCTTTTTCTCCGAGTATTGTATCTACAAATGTAAATACAGTAGAAAAGTTTCCCTATTTGATAATTATGTGGATCTATTTTCCAAGCGGGGTTATTGTCATTTCAGTGTAGTTGATTTCATTGCACGATTAAAATCGAGAAACACTTACCCCATTGGCATTGCCAGGAAATACAACCGTATTACCATCTGTTCCCAGGACCACGGTACTCGGGCTTTTCGTAACCCAGCTGCTTTTGGCGTCGTTTATCTCCGTTGTGGTTATCCCAGAGCGATTTACCTCCACCTCGGTGATCTTACAATAAACCGTGCTTGCGTGATCATTGCTTTCAGCTGAAGTATCCTTGTGGGGTAAAATATCGATAGAATCCTGATGAACGGCTGAATTGGGTTGTATGGAGGCATTCTTACAGATCCCACTCTTGACGGCCTCAGATTCGTTAGATTTGGCTTCTTTGAGAGCGAAGCCTTTGCCTCCGGTGGACTGAGTGGCGAGTACAGAGGCCTGGTGTCCTTCTAAAGGTAGGTGCGGTTCAGTTTCCGGGCTGTTTCTGGGTACCCCAACACCCTCGGTTCTGCTGGGCTGTCCTAGGGTGAAAGTCTCCGCACCGCTGACTATTTGCTTGGTCATGCCTTTCTGGTCAATGCTGTCCTGTGAAATACGAAATTCTAATTAAACCACCGCGCTTGTCAGATGTTCCTAACAGTCTTATTTATTCAATTAATGGCAGCGCAGGCAGGCGAGAAGTACACACGTTTCGAATAGGTGGTGATGTGCAAGTATTTTGTCAAATTTTAAATGTCCCATCCGACGCAGCAGCTGAACTGCACCCTGTCAAACACTTTCCCCCATCTGCGGCTCTAGCACAACGCGTTGGCTTTCTGCTCACGGATTGCAGGGTGCTCGGCTCTCTCTCTTCCACAATTACGATACGAATCTTTAATTTAACGCCCCATTTGTTTCCTGTCACTCAGATCCCGCGTTGGGTTATTTTCTTGGGAATGCAGTGGGTAGCCACTGCCCGACGCTAGGCAATTGCAGTACCCTTTGCACAACTGACCATTTCAAAATAATGTTGTTTTTTATAGGGGCGGTCGATTAAATATATAATAGTTTTAAAAAATTGTCCTTCCTGTATTGTGGTAGAACCCGTCCAAACGTTGAATGTAATATATCGCAGAATTTCAAATTAAGGCAAAAAAAAAACACTCGCGTTTTTAATTCAAACTTTCTATGTGGTGTGCTGGGGTTAAGCCTATGTTATCTTGGGATGTTCCCAGGTCTTCAATAGTTGCAACAACAATTTACAAAAATACCCGCGCGGTCGCCTTCCATTTGTTATCAGGTTCAGCACCACGGACAGCTCCACCGCTCTTTTGCCGGAAAACTCAAAGTGAGTATCACAACCGGAACTATCCCCCCACTCTAAAACTACTTAAATATAAACTAAATCAAGAAACAGCTTTAAACAAAAGCCAATGTCACTCACCATGTTTTGCGAACCGGCAGATTTGAAGAGGGGGAAAGCAGTGGGAAACGCCACTTAGAATGATTTTCACCCAGCTCCGAGCAAGCGCTTTCTATACGTTCCTGTGCAGATTGGGTGTGCGTCAGTAAATACCAAGGTGCCCTTCGTCTGACATTTTCTTGATAATAAGTGTTTGATAAATCATTACCGCTGGATTCTGATTTTAAACATACAACAAAAGGCGCAAACGTTAGCGAGCTGTCACTCAAGTACGTATATGTCCCAAAGATTGCGCGTATGGAATGACTCACATTACCGAATTAATGAATTTAGGAGGAGAGGAGTACAAATTCATTACTCACAATTAAGCAGTTAACCATTTCGTATTATAAGCTGTTAAATTCCACGCTAAGCAGTGTTGGCCACGATCAGTGTATTATAACTTCACATGATGTCTCAAATGAAACAACTTCTAAGATCCCACCCAAAATATTAAAACATATAATGCTGTTGTTGATTGTTTTCCTGTCATTAGCAAGGGGAGGAAGTTTATTTGAGTCACATGGTTCAAGGCCAGAAGAAACACTTTAAATCTTGCCACTTTCTTATCGTAGAGGAAGATTTAAGTTAGTGGGGGATAATGGATCCAGAAAAGGAACTTTGGGTGCGTCCGATTTACGTCAGGTTTACCGGCCCGTTGACTAAATGCCAAGTGTAAAAATAGATCGCTTTACTGCAGCTTTTAAGAATAGCTCTATATAGAGGACTGCATCCACCCACGCTCGGACGCAGGTTGGATTTTCATGCAATATATAATTTATTTTCTTGAAAAAAAAATCAGATGGGAATTGCGATCTCAGATGGGTTGGTTTGCTCGTTTTCTCTAGAGTTAGGTTTTTATAGCGGCCGCACTTAAAACATAGTCCATTTAATCTTTGACGCAATGCACCCATCCCACTGCCATGCATAACACGTTCCGTTTTGTATTGAAGTGAGCCCGGTCAAAGCGGTTAATTCCAAACTCTGCTGGGCGGCTGTCACAAGTTTAATATCGTGAATACATGTTGTTCATGCTCTTCGCTCCTCGCAGTGGGGTTGTGGAGATGAATTTCTATTGTGCACAGGCATTAACTGGGGAACGTTCACTGTGAGTGGAGAGAACTGGACATTGCAATGAGAGAAGTTTAAGGAAAGCTTCACGATTCTGATCATTCTGCTGTGAACACACAGGAAACCTTGTTTTTAAACGAGGGGTTGTAATCACAAGTTAAAATCAGCCCGGCGGCGCAAGACTATCTCCACACCACTACACCACGCTTCTCCCAAACGCTCCCGAACCACCTCACCAACCCCCACCCAAACCTTCCTTCGCTTCTGAATGGCAGGACCGGCCTCTTATCTCCACTCGGTTAGCAACCCGGAGCTGGAGGTTTTGCTCCCGGTCACATGCCTATCATGAGCGCAGCGACTTGGAATTACAGTCATTTGAGCGGGTTAAAAGAGACATCCTGTGAAATTCGACATGATTAACACGCTTTAAAGTATCGATCGCGTAAAACGCGGCAAAAGTCAGATCTTATGTACAAACCGAAACGTTCTTCCCTAACTTTCTGTGAACACCAACATCATATTAGAACATATGGAATGCATTAAGATTTGGAACCTGGGTTCTGTTTCAGTTGTTTGTTAAAATCCTTGCAGCATACACTATATCTTACATTTCTGGGTCTTAAATTGGAATGTGCTCTCTGATTCCTCGGATCATGTCCCCACTCGCTGCACCCCGCCCTCTCCTAAAACTGCCGGATTGCTGCATTGCGTTCCAGCATTAAACCAACCGCTTTCTGGCTGTATGTAACGCAGACATTCTAAACAGGACACTCTATAAGTTCTTCCTGGGTTGCCTTTAATTAACTCTTGGGGGCTAAGACAGCAACTTCACAGTACATACGTCCATGGAGATATTTCAAATAATCTGTTACATCGGTTTGTGTTAATAACGTGTCTGATAGATGTACAATTGGGTTAATTGGGATCAGTTGGATTTTTTTTCCTAGGAGGGGCGGCCGTTTTAAAAATCAAATTAATTTATCAAAAACTAAGGCAATCGCTGTATGAACGAATGCACGCCTTAAAATAAACTGGGCCCTCACTTGTACTTAACTTCACTCATGCTTCGTCTATAACATCCCACAGCGACAAAAGCACATCTTCCCATTCTCACTTCACCAGGTACTAGTTATCCATCACTAATGTATTTTTAACTGTTCTGACCACCTTACAGATACGGAGCAGAACGGACCCCAGAAGTGGAGCCGTCAAGAACTTGGCCGCTTGAGAGTGAATTACGAAGCCTATGCCGCCCTTAATTACTTTGTCAAAGATGAATAATAGTAATCGACTTAGTGCTGTGCTCTTTCATCAGGCGACCCCACCGTGCATAGTGACCTCAAAGGGGCTTTAGCACCGGAGGTTATCTGCGCAGGAATCTGGAACGAGTGGCCATCATCTCTGGAAACCTCTAACTGACGGAAGATGCGCAGTTAATCAAATTTAATATCATTTGAAGGTGTCAGCAAATATTTCACATTCCATTATCATTAGGTTGAAAGACATTTTTGTAAGACAGGAAAAGGTTCGATCATTTTTACCGAGTTAACAAAACGCGTCTAAGAGTAAGCTGTCTGTCGCAATAGCATTAACCTCCTGAGGCTTTATTGATCTATTTTACAGTGTTAAACAAAACTTCGTGTTCAGTTTTGTGTTTAGAAAACAGAACGAGATCACTGGCAAAACCAAGACCATTTTCACCTTTGCAACATCCAAACATCTCCTAACTTTTTCTTCATTTGTCGGAGTTTACAAATACCAAGTCCAAATGTGTTCTCTCCCTTTATATCTGTTTAGGGGTAGAGAAGTGTAGTGCGGCCTCACTTCGCTACTATATCTAAAATGTATGATATGCATTCAAAACAGGAATTATTTTTAAATCCTCAATTGAAAGCGGCATGTTAATTAATTAGCCAATGTACCTTTAACCTAATCCTAAAAGCTACACGGAGTAGCATTTTAATTTAAACACCACAGCAATATTATAGGTAAAAAAACACTAAAATTTAATTTTCAATCAAAAATGTCCAGTTGCAAATTTAGAGAGAATGGAAAATATATAGAGAAGATAGTAGCAAAGTGAATACTATTTATTAAATATTCTTAACAAATACTAAGTTAGTGTTCTGTATCTTGATATACTGTATTTGTTGTTTCATAGCCACTAAAAAAAGATGCCAAATGAAAATAGCTTGAGATTGTGTTTTCCATATTGCAATACCCCCGAACTGACCTGTACACGTTACTCATGTGATTATAGGAGTTTTATCTGTGGAGATGCAAATTGTGATCTTCCGCTCGTTTGTAGTTTGTGATTCCACGAACACGTGTAATGGGATGGGACAACCGCAAAGCTATTCGTTTTATAAGCCTTGTAGTTATTAGCTAGGTTTTTGGAAGAAGCAATGGGATTGACAACATAATTAAACTAACATGCAAATGATAAGCGTTTGCACCAGATTTCGGGTTAGAGTCTCTCAGTGCTTAATAATATCAGTCACCTAAAACACTCGTGGGGCGTCTCCACCTGAAATTCTTCGTAACATACAGCCTTCCTAATGGGATATGCATTAAACGCTCAGCTTTGGAGCAGTAACCTGCCGATTGAACTAAATGCTATCTCACTTGACAACGGGTGTTTATTTTGCTTTTGCATATATCCTAGTAAAAAAAAACATGCGAAAGAATCCAGTTTCTACTTTTCTATTTTATATCAATAGATAATAAAGTACAGATTCATAAATTGCGATTGCCTGAAGGAATGTTTAAACTTGGTACGATGCCTGTTCAAAATAACCATATCAAATAAAAATACACTAGAATTATTTCCCTCAGTGCACTGCTTCGTCGATTCAAACAACAAATGCTCTGAGAAAAGCGGGCCATATTTACTACTAGTCGAGTTATAGAGATTCGAATTATATTAAGGCTATATAACAACGAAGTAAACGATATGATCTCGTTTATCTAACTGGGGTATTATATCTATTGACAAAGCAATTTTCCACAGGGCGATGGAGTAAACACCTCTTCAACTCTGTTGGAAAAAGTTAAATACTTTTTAACGTTGCTCGTTTCGTATAAAGTAGCATCGACACAACAGTTACCGTTAGCAAGTTTTAATGTGCTGTCAAAATATAATCAAGCGAAATCAACCCAGACTTATTTCTGATGAAATATTTTGTAATCTAAGTTACTTGCAGTGGGTTGTCACGTTAAATGTCTGGGATTACTTGTATGTTCTCGCGATTTCCACGTACACTGATTTGATTCCAAAGATGGAGAGTGTTAGAGGGACTCCCAGTTCGAGTCATGACTCCAACTGCGTTTTATCACGACAATTCGTTTTAAGTATTCCAAACATTGCCAAACCAATTCACGAATAAGACTCGATATACTTCGCAACATGGACACAAGAATCATGTAATTTCCTTCTTTTCCGGAGTAGAGAGGTCCAACACTATTGGGAAAGTAGCTGGAAATAACATTTCGGTGCCAAGGGTATAAGGCATCAATGGTGTAAAATCTCAGTAATTAGCTATTAATACATGAACATGATATTACATTAATCAGACCCCATCCTCACTAAGAGTAGCTGCAACCCCCCTAATGTTTTTAGCATCCACGAGTGCATTGTATAATGCATCTGGTGATGTACATTTCCATGAGTATCTGGACAGGTGATGCGGGGGTGGGGGGGGGGAGGGTGGTGGTTGCGGAGGGGGTGACGAGAGTCCAGTGGTGGGGTGGAAAACACCAACCAATGTTCTTTTGCTTCGAAACGCCTTCCCGTCCTTAGCGGAGCGTAAACTCTTCAATGCAGTGCAATGGTTTTCAGTTCTCCGGAGGCATTTCTCAATGGACGTTGGAGGCGCGCGATAACTTTGCCCTTCGGTTCAATCTTCTTTGGGAAATGTCTTGATTAAAGATTCGCCGCGTGAAATGCATGAGAGCAGACAGCGAATAGGCAGACCTGGTTGCTCTAGTGTGGCCCGCATAGTTGACATGTTTCAATGTCGCTTCATGCCTAAATGCATACTGACACTCTTCTCCTTGCCAGGAACAGATGGCGCTGGATGGACTACCGTTTAGTACAGTAAATAACAAATGATCTTTTAAGAGTGGAGTGTTGTGCCAGATAGACTGCAAGAAACAAATGTGGGAAAACATTGGTTTATAATGGAAGTTCATGCATCCGAGTGGCAGAACCGAACTGTTTCCAAATCAACTAACATTGTTCATCTGCATTTTATTGATAGCAGTTTCTGCCATATGCTTCCATCGGTAGTCAATGAACTATTACTGTTCATGGCTCCTGCACCCTCCGGCTCTTCGTGCCAGTGGTGGGGTTGTACATTTGCCCCAGCTGGAAGCGGCCTGCAGGCTATGGGGAGCAGGTTGTATCTCTGACCCAAGTGCTCCCAACTTCATCTGCAGTGTACACTTCTGTTCACGCTCCTTTGGGAAGCAGAAACTCTGGAGGCGTGAGTCCTGGTAGGTGCACCTGGGTCCGAGTTTTCGGTGAAGAGCAGATGTCACTTCTCTTTATCCTGCTGGCTCCGGGAAACTTGCGAAAAATTGTGAACTCAACTTGCCCGCTGAATTGAAACGACCGCTGGAGTCATGATCATCGACTTTGATCACAATCGCAAATATTGCACGGACATCCATCCTGCAGCCCGAGAAGGAAGACCACAACGTCAGAATCAGATTTATTATCACTGACTTAGATGATGTGAAATTTGTTGCTTTGCAGCAGCAGTACAGTGCAATGATATACAATTACTATAAATTACAAAAATAAATAAATAGTGCAAAAAAAAAGGAATAAGGAGGTAGTGTTCATGGGTATATGGACTGTTCAGAAATCTGATGGTGGAGGGGAAGAAGCTCTTTCTGAATCGTTGAGTGTAGGTCTTCAGGCTCCTGTACCTTCTCCCTGATGTTGGTAACAAGAGAGGGCATGTCCAGGATAGTGAGGGTCCTTAGTGATAGACCTTCTTGAGGCACCACCTCTTGAAGATGTCCTCGATGGTGGGGAGGGTTGTGCCTGTGATGGAGGTGGCTGAGTCTACAACTCTCTGCAGCCTCTTGTGCATTGGAGCCTCCATACCAGGCTGTGATGCAACCAGTCAGAATGCTCTCCACCGTACATCTATAGAAATTTGTAAGTCTTTGGTGACATCCCAAATCTCTTCAAACTCCTGATGAAGTAGAGCTGCTGGCGTGCCTTCTTCAAGATTGCATCAATGTGTTGGGTCCATTGAGTTTTCCAAACCTCACTGGGTTTTGACCTCACTGGGTGGATGTAATGCAGCCCTGTAACATTAAGTTATTGATTTAATGCTTAATAAATCCGCCTGACTGTTTACAGCTAAGTCACAGTCCAGTGAAGTGTTTATTCCTCTGCCTTCTGATGCTGAGAAAGATGTTCTGAGAGAGAGAGACCAGATAATATAACCAGTAAGTCAAACCCGTAACAACTGCAACAAAAGACAAGGCATGTGCTGAATGGAAATAATCTACAACCTGGAAACTCCCGGGTGAATACACATGTTTCAGATGTAGCAATTATTCAGACTAAAAGTGCACTCCTGAAATCCCCGCCGCTGTCTGTAAGGAGTTTGTAGTTCTCCCCGTGCGTCTGCGTGGGTTTCCTCCGGCTGCTCCAGTTTCCTCCCACATTCTAAAGACGTACAGGTTAGGAGTTGTGGGCATGCTATGTTGGCACCAGAAGAATGGCAACACTTGTGGGTTGTCCCTGGAACACTCTAAGCAAAAGATGCATTTCACTGTGTGTTTCAATGTACATGTGACTAATAAATATCTTATCAGCTTCTTCTTTCTCTGCAGGCACTGACTGACCTATCGAGTGTTCTAGAATATGTTTCATCTGCCCCCTGACTGTTTGAAACTACCAACAGCTTCGTACAACAGTGAGCTTGGATATAAGCAGAGGTAGACAGCTCAGTTGTATTTCTGATTGGGGAGAATGTCATGATTGCACTAACCAAAATTTTATGCAGCTGCAACATGACTTGCCAATTTTTACATTCAGTGCCCTAAATGGGGTCCACCTCTTTTGTCCACCTATCACTGCTCTGCTTTTCCCTCTTCTATATTGGGCTTCCCCTTTTCCTATCCTCAGTCCTGAAGAAAGGTCCTGATCCGAAACGTTGACTGCCTGCTTTTCTCCATGCATACTGCCTGGCCTGCTGAGTTCCTCCAGCATCATAGTGTTTTTCATCTAGATTCCAGCATCTCCATTTCTTTGTTTCTCTGGTGATTTTAACTTCCTCTATATTGACAGGGATTCCCTAAGTGCCAGTGGCTTAGATGGGGCAGAATTTGTTGGGTGCATCCAGGAGGGTTTCTTGAAACAATATATAGATAGTTCAACCAGGGGCCATACTAGATCTGATACCGGGGAATGAGCCTGGCCAGGTGATCAGCATTTCAGTGGGGAAGCACTTTGGAAAACAGCAACCATAATTGGCTAAGTTTTAAGACAGTTATGGACAAACACTGGTCCTCAGGGAAAAGCACTAAGTTGGGAGAAAGCTAATTACAACAGCATTAGGCAGGAACAGGACAAAAGTAGACTGGGAATGGCTGTTTAAGGGTAAATCCACATCTGACATGTAGGAATCTTTTAAACCCCAGTTGATTAGAGTTCAGGACCAGCATGTTCCTGTGAGGATGCAAAATAAGGACGGCAAGGTTCAGGAAATTTGGATGACAAGAGATATTGTAAGTTTGGTCAAAAAAAAGGAAGCATGTGTAAGGTTTAGGAGGCTGAAATCAGACAATGCCCTTGAAGAGGAAAGGAGGCAGGAAAGAACATATTCATGAATCAGGAAGGCTAAAAAGGGCCATGAAATGTCCTTGATGAGTAGGAATAAGAAGAATCCCAAGGCATTATACATGTATATATGGTGCCACAGGGTAGCTCGGGAAAGGGTAGATCCACTCAAGGAAAAAGGAGAGGATTTATGCATGGAGCCAGAGGAAGCCCTTAGTGAGTACTTCACCTCAGTATTCACCAAGGGAAAGAACATGGACGATGGTGAGATTAGGGAGAGCTATGTTGATATTCTAGGTGTTTTTCTGACTGGAGATCTGTGACCAGTGATGTTCCACAAGGATTAGTGCTGGGACCTCTGACGTTAGTTATACAGTACACTGTATATTAATGATTTGGAAGAAAATGTAAGTGAATGATTAGTAGGTTTGCAGATGACACAAAAACTGGTGGAATTGTGGTTAGTGAGGAAGGTTGCCAAAGGATACAGCAAGATATAGATCAGTTGGAAATTTGGGCAGAGAAATGGCAGATGGAGTTTAATCTGGACAAGTCTGAAGTAATGCATTTTTGGAGGTCAAATGCAAGAGGAGAGTTTTCAGTAAATGTCAGGACCATTAGCAGCATTGATGAACAGAGGGCTCTTGGGATGCAAGTCCATAGCTCCCTAAAATAGCAACACTAGTAGATAGGTTGGCAAAGAAGGTGTGCAGCATGCTCGCCTTCCTCAGTTAGGGCACTGAATATAAAAGTTGGCAAGTCATGTTGCAGCTGTATAAAATTTTGGTTAGGCCACATTTTGGAGTATCGTGTGCAGTTCTGGTGCCACATTATAAGGATGTGGAGGCTTTGGAGGGGGTGCAGAAGAAGCTCTCCAGGGTATTGCCTGGACTGGAGTGTATTAGCTGTAAGGAGAGGTTCGGCAAGTTTGGATTGTTTTCTCTGGAGCATCGGAGGCTGAAGGGTGACCTGATAAAAGTTATGAAGAGAGACTGGAGAAGCTAGGTCTGCTCTCCCTGTGGTATCAGTGGTAGCTAAAACTGGAGGACCTAGATTTAGGATAAAAGGGAAGAGATTTAGAGGGGATATGAGGGAGGCTTTCTTCACCCAGAGAGTGGTAAATATCTGGAATGCACTGGCTGAGAGAGTGGTTGAAGCAGGATCACTGACAGCATTTAAGAAGTGTCTAGATGAGTACCTGAATTACTTAGGCATATGGACCAAGTGCTGGGCAATGGGACTAATATGGAAGGGTGCCTTCTGGTCCACGGGGATGAGTTGAGCTGAATGGCCTGTTTCCATGCTGCATGATTCATTGACTACATTAAACGGTGTGAGGCATAGATAGGGTAGAGATTTTTCCCCAGAGTGAAAATGTCAAATGCTCAAGGGCATAGGTTTATGGTGAGAGGGGAAAAAGTTTAAAGGAGATTTGCGAGGAAAATTTTTTGATACAGAGAGTTATATGTGCTCTACCACCTCCCCTGGCATGCCTCTGAGGTGCCTGGAACATGCTGCCAGAGGAGCTGGTAGAAGCAGATACAAAAGCAGTGTCTGAGAAGCATTTAAATAGATACATGAACAGGCAGGGAACAGAGGAAAAGGACAATGTGAAGGCAGATGACATTAGTTTAGATCAACATCATAGTCAGCACTGATATTGTGGGCTGAAGGGCTTGGTCCTGTGCTGCTCTATGTTCCACATCCTATGTTCCAACTTGTTCTGAACAGTTGGAAATGGAAATGCTGAGAAGATGGGAATGAGCCAAGAACTGCTGTCCTAAATATTTAAACTGAGGTTAGGTGAATTCATGAATTAAACCAGGTTTGCCATTGCACTGGCGTAAAGTGGGAGTGTGAACTTTTGACTTTCAATACATTCACTATTGGTTTAGCCCAAGCTCCTTCAGATCAAAGTTGCACATGCAAACATGTCTGATGATTCTGCTGCACGAAAACACACTTGCCTTTTTATTGGAAGATCCCCAGAAGAAACAACAGATGCAATGTGCAACCGATGTGGGTCACAAGTCTCTTACGACAATGCACTTCATGCACAAATTTGCTCAGTGCAGAAACAAGACCATTCTGGCATTACCTGGTTTTGACCCTACCTCAACTCACCTCCTGCTAAAACACATCTACCATATGTATTTGTTACCCCCTGGACTTGACTATTGCAACATAACCTTGGCTGGGGTCCTTAAATTTGAGGGTATCTAAAGCTCTGCTGTCTCCAACCTGACTCTCACCAAACCCAGTACATCCACCACCAAGCACTCCCTAACCCACATTGCAAAATCAATGACACTATTTCAACATTTTTGAATCCCTTTACATCCTTTCCTCCCACCCAATCTTTGTTATCTCATCCAGCCCTCAACTCTTCAAGAGATTCGCATTCTTTCATTTGTCATGAGCATCCATGATTTTAATTGCCCCATCATTGGTGCCCATGCTCTCAATTGCCAATATCCTAACCACAAGGATTCTTTCCTTATAAATCTCGACAATTAATTATGAATGGCCTTCATTGCAATGTTCTGTAAAACCCATCCCTTTGACCAAGCTTTTGGACATCTTCCCTAACATATCCATTTGTGCCCAAATTTGTTTGACAACACCAAAGTGAATTTCTTAATCACACTAAAGAATCTGTATAAATACAAGCTATTACAGTTGTAACATCCTCTCTGTCCCTTTACAACCCCTCTTTGGTCCAGTTTTTGGTCATTGTCCTAATTTCACTGATATGCTAGGTGCCCATTTTTCATTTACTAATGCTCCTGTTAATGAGTTAACACAGCAATTAAATATACAGAGCTGCAGTTAATAGTTTCAAAATCATGGAAAATCATTCAAAATATTATGGATAAGAACACTGCAATCTCAGCTGAAAAATCATAACATTCTTAACCTCAACATAAATTCCACTGCCTCTGATTTTAGTCCTCATATTTAAATCTTTTTACAATGATTTGCAAATAATGCCCCCTTGAATACTTTGTATTAAAACTGGTGAGATTGAAATCTCAGGTGAGATTTTGTGTTGTTATTCAGCAATTGAAAACTTTCTTTCTAAAAGTTAATATCACCAGCCTCTTGTTATGCTCTATATTCTTTGAATAAAGCTCAATAAATAATGTAAATTATTTAATCATTGGGGAAGGGAATTTGGCTTGCATACCATTTTTTCCATGAAAAAAGAACATTTATACTCTGCTTGTTTCGGATTTCTCATGGCTTTTCATTTCCCAGAATGGATGAATGAAAAATCAAGGATTTTCTTAAAATACAACCATTTCTGTAGATATAATAATCTATTAGAACACAGTAAGGTCCAACAGGCAGCAAAAGTGAAATGACCCAAATCATCTACTTTTAGTGGTCTTGGTTGAGAGATCAGTGCAGAGAAATTTGCTCGATTGCTATAAAAACTCATCCGTTTCACTAATGTCCTCAAGAGGATATCTGCTTACAGAGATCTGTTAACGCTTCCATCCCCACACCAGGGTGGCTTTCTCTTAACTGCTCTCTGAAGTGGCTCAGCAAGCTACTTAATAGTATTATTCTATTATAGAATAGCAAGCTACTTACTAGAATAATACCACTAAGAAGAAGGAAAAACAATATCTTTGACTTCTTGCTGCCAAAGATATCTTGGCAAATTACTGTACATTGTCGACACTGCTATCCCAGTATGCAAACAGAGGGAGCGAATGTTTAGGATGATAGATTGGTAATTGAGTTGACTGATTGGTCTTGAATATTGTTGAGTTTTATGAGTGTTGTTGGAGCGAAAGCCATCCAGGCGTGTGGAAATGAATCCAGGATATTTCTAGCTGCATGTTGTAGAGGATAGAAATGTTTTGGGGAGTCACTTATCACAGTAATAAGCCTCTTACGTGCTTTAGTTGTGGCAATATTTTTACAGCTCAGTCTGATTAAGTTTCTGGTCAACAGGGACTCCCAGGAGGTTTAAGGTGAAAGATGAAAGAGGAGGTAGCTGGACTTCCTCTGTTGGAGATGGTCATTGACTAGTACTCATCTGGCCCAGAAGCCATTTGTCATTTTCTCCCAATTATTTAACTTCTGATTTGTTGTTCCTTTCAATATCTACTTCACTTGCTTTTCATATCATTTTGTTTCATGAGTCTACCAACCATTGAAAATAACCGATTTGTCCAAGTTTCACATTGCATTTCTGATGCTTCAACAATCACAAAGCTTAGACAAATCATTACGCTTTAAACTCCATTTATCGGTAAACAATAAATGGTTGATAGAAACAGATTAATGCATTTTCAGCAACATAAGAGTGAACAAAGCAAATAAAAGCAAATAAACTGGGATTGCTACTTAAGGAACAAAAGATTCTTGTTCATTAAATGTATACCCATCAATTCCTCTCTCATTGGCTATCTCTACACTATGACTAATTCAACTCTAACGCACCCAGGTGTATTTCTCCTTCCCTGTGGAAAGCTTCTCCATGGTGTACAAGTCTGGTTGAGTCATTATTTCAAGGACTGTGATGACAGAATCTACCAGTGCCAATTCACTCATATTCCTTTTGAAATTTATATCTTGATCTTTGATTTCCTGTGCAGGCCTTATTCTGTTTTACTTCTGAAAATCCACCCCATATTCATCCAATCTTGGACTTCTTGCCTTGCTTGAGTTCCCAGCCAACTTTTGAAACACTTTATTTTTTCCCCCCTGACATGCAAGTAGCAATTTCTTGTTACTTCAAAGTTCACAGGACATCAAGTATGGTCAACAAAGAACGACAAATATATATAGGCTCAGACGAATGCACCATATTAAATATTCAGTATGTGCAATGTTACTAATTTATCAATAGTTATAAGCATCTACATTGCTTGCTCATATGGTCACTTGCTCACTGTTCAATACCCCAACTTAAATATGATGTTACATTTTGGCATTTTATTCATCATTAATACTTCAGTGATGACTCAGTTGGAAACAATGGAATCAGAATGCTGTTGTTTCAGGTCTCACTGTGGTATTGAGGGAGTGCTGTATTGCTGAAGTATTAGATGGAGGCTGGTTAACTTCTGAAGTCACACTGTTTTGAAGAGCCTGACAAGTTTCTTGTGTCTCCTGCAGAATATCTCTCTCTCTCACTCATGAACATGTATGTGAAAGCTGGGTGAGTTATGCCCTAATTATAAAATCGCCCCTAATTTGGCCGTAAAATGCTTTGGTATACACCAAGGGTGTGCAAAGAATTTTAGCAATCAAGTCATTGCTTTTATCTCTAATATCTTGCAATTTTATATAATCAAAACAAATAGATCCATTATTCATTCTTCACCTTGTAATTGTTCACGCTAGTTCTGGCTTGAAACAAAATTGGGATAACATTCATCAAACATCCCAGCAAATCTACTGGCAAGGTCTTTTGTACCCCCAGGAGATGTGATTTGGTTATTAACGGTTGTCCCAGTGCTGTTTGATGACAAAAATGGCATACCTTGTAAGGTAAGCAGTCCATGTGGACCTGAAGCTGACAGGATAGCGGGCACTAGGCTTGATAACTGGTCATTCTTGCTGCTTTTGTTGTAAGTTATAAACAGTATTTCCAATACACATGGGGACAATGACGAGAAACCATTAAATAATTACAAAAAACATTTGTAGCCCATTAAAGACACATGGATGACATCAACTATTGGTCTAGTCAATTAAAAATAAATCAAAAAATGCCCCAGGGAAAGGAACATACTAGGCTTCAATTCAAAGCATTACACCAGTTATTTAAAAGTACCCAGAGAATTCTGCAATCTTTATCTATATAAAAAAATACACCTTCAGTTCAGGCAGTTACACCTTTTTTGTACCTTTATATACATGAGCACCAGAGAAAATTACAGTTTTAATCACTTAACCACCACAGGAAATTGCCCAGTTTTGTCCTGTCCACAATAGATAGGAAAACACAGTAATGGCAAGTTTGCAGATGAGGTGGCAATTATCAGCAAAATGATAGAAGGTTTGGGCAACATTATTATGAGGAAACATCCATTGAACAATAACCTCCTCAGTTTGCTTTTTTCCCCCGTACCCAGTATCATTTTAATCTTGGTCAAAACATGGGCACAGATGTGAGGTTAGAGAAGACTGTTCCTGATATCAAAGAGGCAGTCCATACCTAAATTCAGCAAGGCCTCGTCAACATACAAGCATTGATTGGCTGGTAAGTGACAAGTAACATTCAGGTTCATACACTGATCATTTCCAATCAGAAAGGGTCTAACCTCCTCCTCTTGACAATCAACACATTCCTTTTGTTGAGTTCACCAGAATAAACTATTTTGGGGATACCATCAACCAGAAGTTTACCTGCACCAGCTATACAAATACTGAGTTTACAATAAGTCTGAGGTTGGGTATCCTGCAGTGAGTGACTCACCCTGCTGATTCACTGAAGCCTTTCCACAAACTGCAAGGCACAGGTGCATGTTCACTTGTCTGTACTCATCCAAAATACTTGACATCCTCAAAGACAAAACAGCCTGCTTGACTGGCATCCCATCCACTAGCACAAAAATTTTACTTTCTTAACCACTGACACACCATGGTGTAGAATATACTTTCTACAAAGGCACCACAGTTAATCACCAAAGTTCATTAGGAGCACAACTCAGAAATTGTTGATTGATTGATTGATTCCACCAGATTGATTCCTAGGATGTGGAAATTGTCCTGTGAGGAGAGGTTAAGCAGACTGGGTCTATGCACTCTACAGAATGTACCTTTACTGCCTGATATGTAGTCACATGATAATTATGTGGACCCTCATTCTAGTAAATGAATGCTACAACCTCACCTGTGGCACTGCTTCCACGTATCAAAATCCATTTTGTCAGATGCTAAACATTGAAGGATTAACACCGAAGGACATTGGGCAGGCACGGTGGTGTAGCGGTTAGCGTAATGCTATTACAGCCCCAATGACCCGGGTTCAATTCCGGCCACTGTCTGTAAGGAGTTTGTATGTTCTCCCCGTGTCTGCGTGGGTTTCCTCCGGGTGCTCCGGTTTCCTCCCACATCCTAAAGATGTACGGGTTAGGAAGTTGTGGGCACGCTATGTTGGCAGCGGAAGCGTGGTGACACTTGTGGGCTGCCCCCAGAACACTCCATGCGGAAGATGCATTTCACTGTGTGTTTCAATGTACATGTGACTAATAAAGATACCTTATCTTAATCTCAAACTGAGTTTAACAAATCTATTATACTAATTAATAATAATTTTTTCCAGTTTAAGTCGAAACCTGAGAGCCTTACAACCACTGTCACACTGGCTACAAGGCTGAACTTATAGTGACTTCAAATATGTAGTACATTGCTGTCAAATTCAGAAATCGTGAACTGTTCATTCATGCAGATACAACATACCGGAGCATCCTTTCAATCTCCCTTTATGGAAAAGACAAGCTCTTTACTAAATGTCGAGAAGCACCACAAGTTGAAGGTTGGTGAGCAATGCTGCACACATGCAGTGAGAAAGCTTCGATGCATAACAGCTGCAGCCTATTTACATTGTTCTCAGACATCATAGAATCACACAGCTCGAGAGGCCATTATCCCCAGAAATGTACTGCTTATCAAACATTGCGACAACAGAAGAGATAATCAAGGGTTTGCAAAAAATTCATGTTTACAATTTTTTTCCTCCTATCAATTTTCTGCTTTGATTTCTCCCTTTATCAAATTGTTCCTGATGATACCTGCTCATGCTGGGATACATTGCAAGGAACAGAGAGTGGTACTTTAATTCCATGAAAATAATTTCCATATATGTTGATAGTTCATCAGTAGAAGAGGAGGGCGAAAACCATGGCAGAGACCAATCCATTTCTAACACAGTGCATTTCTAGCATTAGCTTCAAGGCAGAATTAGGCTTTGTAAGAAGATGGGCGATTGCAGTACTTAAATAGACAGCACACCTGAATTGCATTAAATAAGCACAGGTCTAGTTCAAGCATGACCCGGTTAATGTTAAACTGTACACTCAGAAAAGACAGAAGTGATAGTGCTGAATTCCAGCATAAAACTAAAATTACATCAGACTTCTGTTCTCATCTTTTGAAACAGATTATTTTCAACTGATGATCTCTAAGAAGTGATGGTGCCAAGAGCATAATCATGCATGAAAATTCTTTCCACTGTCATATTTGCTCTGGTTTCTTTTTACCAACTCCTTATACTAATTTCAATAGAGTCATAATAAAAACTCAGAATGGGTATTTTGAGAGACTATTACACAGCTCTATTTGGCTTCTCTTGTGATCTGACAAGTTCACTGCAGGAACTCCCTATGTGACTCTAGCACTGCAGTGGAACTTTATTAAAATGCAATGTCTTTTATAATGAAGACACTTAAAAGACTAAATGCGGCTACCATCACTCAGAAAGCTCCTGTATAATGAGACTGCAATAGTGTTCAATACACAGACATTACAGAGCTCCTGCAGTGTGTTTTTCTATTATCATGAATATTTAGTTGGTTATGTTCCCTTGGCCATGCTTATATTCCAGCAAAAGCAACACCCAATTTGTATCCAAATATGCTAACTTCTGTTTGTGGAAAGGCATAAAGTGGAAATAGAATGAAGGTAATGATAGGACTTAGGCTTTATACTGTTTTATAGTAACAACTTCAATTAATGCATATTTTTGCTTCACTCTGAGCAATTCGATCAAAATATTTTCTATCTAGTAAGATGTATTCTTAAAGCTACCCAAATAATACATTTTGTTTTTATCCTCAGACTGGCAAGATCTGTGTTTAATGGTCCCCTGGCCCTTCCACAACATTAGGAGATGGTGACTCATACAAATGCAGTACAAATGAATGACATGCTGGGCCATTTCTGAGGGACGAGTGAAGTTGTGCTGTGGGTCGAGAGTCACATGTAGGCCAAGGTGGGTAAGGATGCTAGATTTTCTTCCCTAAAAGGCATCAGTGAATCAAATGTTTACATTTCAGACTTTGAAGTTTACTACTGCAGGCGCTATTCTTTCCTTAAAAATGCTGGTTGTTACATTCACTAAAATTAAATTTCTCAACCACTTGGCAGGATCTGAGTATCTTCCCAGATCTTTAGTCTTGGCCGTTGGATTACTTGTTAATACTGTGCTATTATTCCCAACAATATAGAAATGTTGACAGTGATTCAGAGATATTTATATTTGGTGTGTATATTTGAGGGGAATGTCAGAGGTTTATATGTGGGGAGGGTAGGTGGTTTGGCAGAGGGAATCCTGATTTCCTTATATACATACCCAGCATGCGCTTCCTTCTACCCCATGTGGAAGCAAATCAGAAACCACAAATTGCCATTTGTGACTGAAAGCAATGACCTCTTTTGCACCAGTCCCTGTTTCTTTAAGTCCTTAGTCCAAAGGATGAATAATTACCAGAGCCAGAATCATTTAGTTTTACAAACTTCTCCCTTTGAAGAAAAATAAATCTAAACTCAAGTGGGCTCACATGGTCTTAGACTAATCTCCTTTGCTAACAGATGCATCTTCAATTTGTTAATGCGTCTGTTTACATAACAGTTTTAAATAAAGTGTGACTCAGATGTGATGGAGATAAAACTGTGGAACTCACAGCACCATTAAACTTTCATAAAAATAGACTTTGCATGCAGATTAAGTTGGCAGCATCATTGCTAAGTTGTCCAGTTATTGTTACACACAAAGCATTACTACCCTTACTTGAAGGATATTTCCCATGCAGTCACCTTGGCTATAAATTAGCTTGCGAATTTGAACCAAAATCAGAAAATACCCAGCAGATCAGGCAGCATCTGTGAAAAAAGTCCAGAAGGCTGCAACATGCCCAGAGGGAAGAAGAGGTGCTGCTCCTCAAGCTTAGGTTGGGCTTCATTACAAGAGTGTATGAAGCCACTGACAGATAGGGCAGCGTGGGAGTGGGGTGGAGAAGTACAATGGCAGGCAACTGGAAACTCAGTGTCACCCTGTTGACTGAATGCAGGTTTTCTGCAAAGTGGTTATCCTATCCCGTTCTGATGAATGTTTTTGACCCGAACTGCTAACCAAAGTCTGAATGGTCTTTGACCTAGAACATGATTTTCTTCCCTTTCCACTGATGCTGAGTGTTTCCAGCATTTTCTGTTTTTGTTCCACATTTCCAGAATAAACAGAGTTTTGATTTTCATAACCTGTGATTCTGTTTTGTATTCATAAGTCAGTCATTCTCTGATGTGGCTTACAAAAGGAGCTGAATTTATAAGGGTCACTCAGAAGAAGATGAGGGAAACAATTATCCAGTAGCCAGTATGAAAAACTTTTTTCTGCATTCACTATATTCTTCATTATTGCAAAATGCCTCCAAATAGCATTGAAGAATTCTATTATCGATAATGTAATCAATGGGATGTATTAATTTGATATTTACAAACTGGCCCATGACTGACACACAACATTCAAGTTATTCATTTGCTTTATTCATGAAAAGTAAATTGAAAATCATAGAATCTTTTAGATTATACTTCATTTGGATATGAAAAATGGATGTTCAATTATCACACATGTTGAGTGCAAAATCTGTCGTAACAAAATGAACAGGTGGAAGCAGACCTTGTGGAGGCAGACAACAGAACTTCACTGAAGACTGTATGTTTGCTTTGTGTTGTTAATAAATATTGTTATAATTAATGATCGAGGATCCTTTCTATTCTTGCAGCAGGTGATCTTTCCATGTAAGACATCACCTGAAACCAAAAAAAACATATTATTCTATGGATACAGAAATAATGAATAGGAAAAACTTCAATGTGCATAAACATCGAATTATTGTCTCTCAACAAAAAGGTAAGCTTTGAATGGCAGCAATAAATATCAAATCAGTGCCGATACAAGGAAGCATGCAGGAACTGTTAGGTCTCCTAAGAGGAGTTTCAGGTAGTGCAGCTGCGGAACTAATCCACATCATTGATAGAAATCTAAAACTCCCTCTGTACTTTGTGAGTGTTGTACATGGCATTTGCTCAACTAACTCCAGACAGGTGCGGACTATGATTGACGATGGGCACTGTCTCTAACAATGCTTTTGCTTTGAGAATATGATTTACTTATTCAATATGTGTCCTGCAAAATTTGGCCAGCAATGGGGCAATGAATGTACAACAACAACCTTGTCTTTGGAGGTGCTTTATCCACATATCATGCCAGAGATATGGATTTCCATTACATCTTCATGCTGCCCACTACTCGGACCTTGGTGACTAGGGTCTGCACCTGCCTGTCCACATGGTAATTGAGCCAAGTTCAGTGAGCCAATCGAGCTGACCCTTTGTACCCAGAAGAGATCCAGCAAAGTGTAGCAAGGCCTCAATGACAAGTGGACGTCAGGTGACTTACTGCTGAGGCTCTGCCCCTTGAATGCTCTGACAGCCTTTGGCAGGAATAACGCTGGTGTCTTTATTTTTTAAACACTTCCTAAATGTTTCCACAGTTGGGTAAAAACAACAGCCTTTTGGTATTTATAAAATCTAAAAAATAAATTAAATAAAACACATTGAAATACTAAGAACTATCTTTGCTGCTTATCAGACTGAGAATCCTCATTGAAATTAATGGGGCCTCTGATCCTTCATCAGGTCTGATTGGTCCAGGATCAGAGAGGCAGAATCTGAAGTGTAAAGCAGGGGAATCTCAGTGAGACACGATTCCACTGTCTGAGTCCAGATTCGCAGGCATCTGTTGCTTAACCCACCCTCGATTTACAATGGGTCCTTGAATATCCAGGACTGATGTAATCGGAGTGGCCCAACACTGACGGTTCCCTTGGTACTGGCAACAATAATCAGCAAGATTCAACCCAATAAATATCCTAGGTCCACATGCATAATTCGCTGGATTGCTCAGTCCACACTGACTGCCATATCTGTAGATCTGGATTCATATCCCACTAAAACATTAGAAATTGAAATATAGTCATAGAATCAAACAGGTCAAATGGCTCACTCTGTCCAACAATTGGGCACCTATCTGCATTAATCCTATCTTCCAGGACTTGGCCCACAGCCTTTCATGCCTAGGTGATTCAAGTGCTCATATAAACACTTCTTCGTGCTGTCAGTGACTCTGCTTCCCCCACTCTCTCAGGCACTGCATTCCAGGTACTTACGACATACACCTTTTGCCTCCACTGATGCTGCTTGACTCACTGAGCTCTTCCAACATTGTTTATTGTTCCACTTATCACTCTCTGGGTGAGAAAGATCCCCTAAGGTCCCTTCGAAATCTCTTAACCCCTTAGCCTAAATCTATGTCCTCCAGTTTTATCTACCTCTGATATGGTAGCCTGCAGCCTATCTATACCCTTCATAATTTTCTGTACATCAATCAGGTAAGATATCTTTATCAGTCACATGTGCATCGAAACACAGTGAAATGCATCTTTTGCGTAGAGTGTTCTGGGGGGCAGCCCGCAAATGTCGCCACACTTCCAGCGCCAACATTACATGCCCACAACTTCCTAACCCGTACATCGTTGGAATGTGGGAGGAAACCGGAGCACCCAGATGTCCCCTCTTAACCTCCTCCACTCCAGTCTCTCCTCATAACTGAATCGCTTCATCCCAGGCAACATCCTGGTGAAATGTCACAGGACCGCAGTGTTCATTTTTTAACCACTTTCTCTACCCGCCCTGCTACCTTCCAAAATTTGTAACATCCTTCTGATCCTCTACACTTCTCACTGTTCCATTTATTGAGTATGTTTTCTCAACTATCACCTTACTTCAATGCACATCCTCATGCTTCTATTTGTCCCATGTGACTGCAGGAGAACATTGCATTGGATGCTGTTTGTACCAATGACATTGTAGATATAAAAATGAAATGAAAATAATGTTAAATTTCACAGATCTTTGAGTACAAGTCTACCTACAATGCATCAAAACCAGTTACCACCACTATCAGTTTTAATTAAATGCATCATGTAAAATTCCTGGTGTGTTGTATCACTTTACTGTTTTGTGTGAAATGAAAAATCAAGAGCAACTCATGCAAGTAAATTACATGCACTATTACTGTTTATAAGCAGATGGCCATTGGAATCATATGGGGACAACAAAATAAATATGAGTCTACTGAAATGATTGCTGAATTATCAAGGGTAATGAATTACTCTTTTCTCCTTTAAGGGAGTTTTATTTGGCAGCTTTTTTTTTGAATCCCTGGCTTTATAGCAACCAAGTAGAGCAAAGCGTAACTAGGAATCATGTAGAGGCATTGAAAATTAATGATAGATCATGCAAGAACAAATATTCAGTTTCTGCAATATTTTTTGCTATCTGCCAACCACTATATTGGAAAATATTTTAGCAGCAATGACACTAGTGTCAGAATGCTGCCTTTTGAAAATATTTCACCTTATACTAGATAAATAATGCTTTTTTATTAAAAAAATACATGTACATACCTATAATTAGATTTGTGTGTAAAAAAAACATCTGTATTAGTTGGGAAGAGATAGGCTTCGAACAAACTAAGCTCTTGCAAAATTAGTTTAATAAAAGGCGAGATCTTTATACAGATGCTTAGAGTATGAAGTCACAGTTGTCACTGCTTCAAGATCAAGCCTCCCATTACAATTCTAAGCCTCCCATTACAATTGATCTTGACGCAGTAACATTGTACACCAAATCGTAGTTCAATCTCCTTTCCCTTTCTCTCTCTTTACCCCATTAGATAGGCCTGGTATGCCCATAAAGTCGATGGCCTGTCAACTTTGAGGAAAGGTCATCAACTGGAAAGATTAACTCCATTTCTCTCTTGGATGATGCTGTCTGACCTGCTGAGCATTTCCTGCTTTTATGTCAGATTTCCAGCATCTACAGTTTTTGAATTTTGGATTATTATCTTTGTTAAGATAGACTGGAATAACCAAGGTACATTCCCTGGAACATACTTGACCTCAACAGAGTTGTAGCAATAGCACCACAATTATCTTCCAGTGTGTTAGGAACGAATGGGGAAATCTGCCCAGTCTCCAAGAGTACTATCTAGCAAAACCGAAAAAAAAAAACATGCAGCTGTGTACTGGGCTCAGCTGGATGCTCTCATGCTGATGTCTGAGCCTCGGTGATGAACATGAAGATGCAGGGTCCCCATGTGAGGGTGCATCAGTGTGGAATTAATAACCATCAAGAGAGGATGCAAGAAAAATATTAAGCTTTGAAATAAACAATCATGGTTACTTTGATTTAGGATTTTCTGCATGTGAGTACATTATCTCACTGAATACTAGTATGCACAGTGAGAGTAGTTTAAAATTGCTAAATAATTTAACTACTATTTTACAGTTTCCTTAATTTCACTAAATTCAACTTTTGGGGAGTGGCTGACCAATGGAATAAAGTTCCTGGGTTTTGCAATATGGAGATTCTCTGCAATCCTTCAAAAGTGGATATGTTCCTGGCTGTAGCTAGTATTACTTCAAAAACAACACAGGTAAATTATTGAGTTAATTATTCGTACTCGTCCAGATATGGCAATTCCATCTGATTCTGGAAACTAAGACAGCTTATTTCTGGACATCACTTGTATGGACTGGAGTGTACTAGGTGGAGTATACTTTCACTGAAGAGGAAGTAAGTGCTACCAGCTCACTCTGAGAATCATCAATAATGCAAAAATGGGTTGAAGCAAAAAAGGAGGCACAGTGCACACACAGCCTTTCAGAGTAACTCTGACCTTGAAGCCAATGTTCATGAGTCTCCAGTTACTGTACTCTGCTGGAACTTGTTTGGTTATCATCAAGAATTAGAAAGTAACATCCCACCTTTAAAATGGCTCCCCTGCTGCGACTCTTCCTCCTCTTAGGAGACTGGTTGGTGGGGTGGTATTGGTATTGGTTTATTATTGTCACTTGTACCGAGGTACAGTGAAAAGCTTGTCTTACAAACCGATCGTACAGGTCAATTCATTACACAGTGCAGTTACATTGAGTTAGTACAGAGTGCATTGATGTAGTACAGGTAAAAACAGTAACAGTACAGAGTAAAGTGTCACAGCTTCAGAGAAAGTGCAGTGCAATAAGGTGCAAGGTCACAACAAGGTAGATCGTGAGGTCATAGTCCACCTCATTGTATAAAGGAACCGTTCAATAGTCAAGGAAGGGATAGGGGAGTCTGTATGTTATAAATTACACCATAACACTTTGGGAGATGATAAATTTGACAGATAGTCTTTTCCAGTCCTTCATATGCTGAAGTTTGTGTGTTAAATCCTACAACCCTTTGTGAATAGCTTTCAATAGAACCTATGTCTAAATATTCAGTTTAATTTGGCTTGAAGTCTTTAAATCTTTAAATTGATTTTAAGATTTCTCATCAGATTGGCAGCTAGAAGCTGCATACTGCAAGAAATCTTCATTATAGTCAACATAAAAGTCAAAGCTCAAATAATATCAAAAGGAGAGATTTAATGTCGCCTGTGGTGAGAATGGATTATTCTTAAAAGACTTGAATTACCCAGTCCCAATGTTAATTTCCCTCAATGGTAATCTCCTTCATGAAACTTGCACACTTTTTTATTCTCTCGCAGCGAGCAAGTTATAAGGTCTCCTTATGAGAGTTGCAGTTCATTAATGACAGCGAGCTTTAATGTCTCAAAATGGAAACATTTGGTATTCAGTTTAATGAAGCTGGGCGTCAATTACTTTTGTCTTTCCTTTGTAAATTGGCAGGTTTTATAGACTTACCACCAAAAGTTTCAATTATATTCTTGCTGTGCGATCCACTGTATGTGTGGACAACACATGGCTTCACTGAGAGCTTGTTTCTCCTTAAACCACTCAACAATTAGCTTGCAGGCTCACACAATCAGAACACAATACACCAGATCAGAGGACTCTTCTCAAGCCTTAGCTGCCATTCATCAAGATCAAGGCTGATCTGATCACTGGACTCCACTTTCCTGCCTGATGCTATGATCTCATGGGTGTCTATGTTACTGGAGCAACGCATAAATTGCTGGAGGAACTCAACAGGACAGGCAGCACATATGGAGGGAAATGGACAGTTGACATTTATGGGTCAAGACCCTTCATCTGGACTGAAAGGCAGAGAGGAGACAGCTAGTATAAAAAGGTGATGGGAAGGGATAGAGTAAGAGCTCACTGACTATAGGTGGATCCAGGTGAGGGGGGTGGGGCGGATGATAGGCAGATGGGGGAGGGGTGAGCGGGAATAGTGCCAGAAGCTGGGAGATGATACGTGGACGTGAAACAGAGCTGAAGATGGTGAAATCTGGTGGGAGAGAAAGGTGGAGCATGGAATAAAGGGAGGGAGGTGGGACGGCAGATGGGAAGTAGGGGAAGGGAACCAGTGGGAGGAGCACGTGGGCGATGGGCAGATGGAGATGGTGGGGAAGAGGAAAGAGATAGGGTGATGGGGGCCAGGTAGATCAGGAGGGGAGAGAAAAGGGACAGAGGGGGAGCAGTTACTGGAAGTTGGAGGATTCAGTGCTGATGCCACCGGGTTGGAGGTTACCCAGGCAGAATCTGAGGTGCTCTTCCTCTAGTTTGCATTTAGCCTCTTGGCAGTAGAGGAGGCTGAGGACAGACATGTCAGTGTGGGAATGGGGAGCAGAATTAAAATGGCTGGCAACTGGGAGATCCAGACAGCCACGGCGGACGGAGCGCAGGTGCTCGGCGGAGCAGTCGCCCAGTCTGCGTCCAGTCACTGGATTAGTTCAGCAGCATTAACCCACATTCGTGAGTTTGAAATCTGCCAAGGCAGTTGGTGATTTTAAATTTAACTAATTAAACAAATTTGAAAATTGGCAAAAGCTGGTCACAGTAATTTTGGCATAAAGCTATTGGATTGTCGTAAAATTACAAGTGGTTTACTAATGTCCTTCAGGGAAGGAAATTTGCTGTCCTTATTTGAACTGACCTATTTTTGACTCCAGACTTACCACTGTGGGGACTCTTAAATGCTTCCTCCGTTCAAGGGCAAATGTTGGCACTGCCATTGTTGTCCATTTCGTTTGAATGAATAAATTTTTTAAAAATCCCCATAACCCTTGATTCTCCCATAAACCCAAAATCTACCTCAGTCTGGAATATACTTAATAAGTCAGCATTCCTAACTTGTTGGGTACAGATTTCCAAAGATTCACCATCTCCAATAAAGCAAATTCCTCCTCACCTCACTCTTAAATGGACATTCTTTTGTCCTGCTCTTTGTTCTACATTCCCTCATCAAGGGTAAGTTCCTCTCAGCATTTATCCTGACAATTCCCAGTGCTTCCACCCATCCCCAGAATCTTATGTTTCAGTAAAAAGATTCCATTATTCTAAACTCTGTAGAGAACAGGCCCTACTTGCTCTTTCATTGAGAAATTTCACATGATACCTGGGGGAATCTTTGGCACCCAGAATATTATTCAAGAGAGAAGGGACCAGAGGAGAAACTCAAGGGGAACTCCAGATCAGCAGGAACTGTGATAAAGTGTCCATTTTGCTTGTTAAGTGTAAGAGAATAAAAAATAATAATCAGATTTCATGAAGGAAATTGATATTTTAGAGAATTAATGAAAGTTATACATCACTGAAGGGATTTGTTAATCAAAGCTTCACCAAGATAAAACAATACATGTAGATTGCTTTGAAAAAGTACTCTTCAAAGCAAATAGCAATTAAAAGAAAATTTAAACTGAAACTACCATGTATTGGTCAGAGCATAATTTATACCATTGTTATAGTACGACTGAGATGACAATATACACTGTGCTATAATCATTTTAGATGTCGACTATAGTTAGCATCCTTCCAATACTACTGGAATAACACTTGGACTAAACTCATCAAAGGAATTATCATCCTGCATTATTATTCCCAGCAAGGTTAAGAATTACACTACCTGATAAATCTCGCAAATGGTTTAAATCCATCCAAGAGGCCGAGGAATTTCTTTTGAACTAGCTTTTAATTTTAGAAGCTAAGAAATGCAGAAGAGACACAGTGTTTTTCCTTTGATTTACTACCTACTTGCTTTATTATCCAATTAATTTTTAGATTTAAACCTTTCTTTTTCCTTTTAATATTTTTAATGTTTTGTTTTAATAATAATTAAGAATTTAACAAAATGACTGATCATTTGCTTTCTTTTCAAAATAATTATTAAACTGTATTTTTTAAATGTCGACTGTTAACGCCCTTTGGCTCTGTTTCAATCCCACAACTATGTTGTGAGTTCGATATCTTTGTTTGGATTATGTTGTTTACCTTTAGACTAAACATGGGTGGTTTATATATTTTTCAATTTGGACTACTGCCACCAATAGAACTGGGGTTAGTTCAATTAGAGGGTAGCTTTCTGGCTGTCTATTGGCCAGTTTTTGGGCTGTTGGGGGAGGCGGGGTGGGGCTGTTTTTAGGTTTTTATTCTTCTGGGCTAAACTACAATTTTTTCTAAATTGTCGCCATATCTGCTTCCTCTTTGAACTTTTTTTTACTTCTTCCTGCTGGTGAGACTCGCATATACCAAGATTAACCCTTTACATACCATATGTTTTTTAATCTGTTAAAATGGATAAGACTATTGATTTTATTTCATGGAATGTTAATAGCTTAAACAATCCCATTAAGCGCAAGAAGATCTTTAAAGTTTTTCATAGATTAAATGCTCAGATCATTTTCATTTAGGAGACTCACATCAGGAAGAAAGATAATCAACGTTTTTTTAGATTTTGGAGGGGTCAACAGTTCCATTCAAATTCACAAGCAAAGGTGAAAGGAGTTTCTATTTTTATAGACTCCTCAATTTCGTTTGTCCATCATGAGACAATATCAGACCCAAATGGTAGATTTTTATTAATTACTGGTCTACTTCATAATAAAAAAGTTGTTATGGTTAATGTTTATGCACCCAATGTAGATCACCCTGAATTTTTTAAACATCTGTTTGCATTTTTTCCTAATTTAAGTGAATACACTGTGATTATGGGTGGAGATTTTAACTGCTGTCTAAACCCTTCGATGGATAGATCTGTGTCAAATCCTGCACTTCCAAACAAATCCACTGTCTTTATTAATTCCTTCTTAGTCGAATCAGTAATTTTAGATGTTTGGAGATTTCTACACCCACATGATAAAGAATTTTCATTCTTTTCTCATGTCTACCATAATTACTCGAGGATTGATTTTTTTTTTGATGGTAGACTAGCTCCACTTACTATGGACTGTAAATATGATGCAATTGCCATTTCTGATCATGGACCACTGAGATTATCAATTAAATTACCAGATGTACCCTTTGTTGTCAGACAATGGTGATTTAACCCTTCTCTATTACCAGACTTAGATTTCGTCCAATTTATTAAAGAACAGATTTTATTTTTCTTTTTAACTAATTTTACTGAAGAAATCTCCAGTGGGATAATATGGGATACTTTTAAAGCATATATCCGTGGTCAAATCATTTCCTATTCCACTGGATTGAAAAAACGAACTAATAATGAAATACGTATATTAGCAGACAAGATTAAGGAAATCGATAAAAAATATTCTGATACTCCTAATCTGGAGCTTTTTAAAAAGAGAACAGAACTCCAATTACAACATAGTTTATTACTAACATCTTCAATTGAACATCTACTACTTAAACACAAAAGTCAATTTTATATACATGGTGACAAATCTGGTAAAGTATTGGCCAACCGATTGAAAGCTACTTTATCTAAATGTCAGATTAATAAGATTCGTAAACCAGATGGTACCTACACGATAGATCAGGTTCAAATTAACAAATCCTTACAAGAATTTTATTCTTCTTTATACCAATCAGAATCCCCTGAGGATCCTACATTAATGCATGAGTTTTTAAGAGATCTGAAGATTCCCCAATTAACTTTAAATGAACATTTTACATTAGATGCTCCCATTTCGGAGGAAGAAATAAAGAAAGTAATATTTTCAATGAACTCGGGTAAAGCACCTGGCCCTGACAGATATACAGCTGAATTTTTTAAATCCTTTTCTGATATTCTTGTTCCCTGGTTAACCAAAATTTTTAAAGATGCCCTATCAGTAGGTAAACTACCACAATCTTTCTATGAAGCAACTATTACTTTAATTCTTAAAAAGGATAAATATCCCACTGATTGTGCATCTTATAGACCTACTTCTTTACTAAATGCAGATTCAAAAATATTTTCCAAAATATTGGCCTTTAGGTTGGAAAAAGTTCTTCCACAAATTATCTCTGAAGACCAGATAGGATTTATTCAGAATTGTTATTTACGTTTTAATATGAGGAGATTAATGAATATTATATATACCCCTTCATCCCAAATTCCAGAATGTGTTGTTTCACTAGATGCTGAAAAGGCATTTGACAGACTCGAATGGGAATATCTATTCATTACAGTTCAAAAATTTAATTTTAGCCCTAAATTTATATCTGCAATTAAAATGATTTATTATATACCTATGGCTTCAATACTTACTAATAATCAAAGATCTACTTTGTTTAGGCTTTTTCGAGATACTAGACAAGGTTGCCCATTAAGCCCTTTATTATTTGATATTGCTTTAGAACCCTTGGCTATTGCACTCTGGGACTCTTCAAATATATGTGGCATTACTCACGGACAGAAGATTCATAAGATATCTCTTTATGCAGATGACCTGTTACTTGATATTTCTAATCCAGAGGAATCTATCCCCGCAGTACTATCACTACTAGATCAGTTTAGTGTTTTTTCTGGCTATAGATTAAATCTTAATAAGAGCAAATTTTTTCCATTAAATATGCAAACCCCAATTTATAGGCAATTACCTTTTAGATTGGTAACTGACTATTTTATGTATTTAGGTGTTAAGTTTACCAAGAAACATAAGGACTTATTTAAAATTAATCTATTGCCTTTAATTGACCATGTTAAACAATTATTTACTAAATGCTCCCCACTGTCTTTATCATTGGTAGGCCAAATTAATGCGGTTAAGATGAATATTTTACCAAAATTTTTACATTTATTTCAAGTGATTCCAACTTTCATCCCAAAATCTTTTTTTGACACTATTGATTCTAAAATTATTTCACATATTTGGCAGAATAAAATCCCAAGGTTAAGTAAGAAATATTTATAAAAACTAAAAAAGTGTGGTGGTATGGCCCTGCCTAACTTTAGATTATATTATTGGGCAATTAATATCAGATATTTAATTTTTTGGATACAAGATTCAGATGTAAATCAATGCCCCAAATGGGTACACCTTGAGCACCAATCAGTACTTGAATTTTCATTAGTTTCTAATTTAGAAGCTTCACTCCCTTTTGTACTTACCAAATTAACTAAACATATGATTAACCCAATTGTTAAACATACAATACGAATATGGTTTTAATTTTGTAAATTTTTTGGATTGAATAAATTTAACCTGTCAAGTCCCATTCAACCTAATTTTTTCTTTCATCCATCCAGAGTTGACTCAGCTTTTTCCACATGGAAGTATGTTTTCGTGATTTATTTATTGATAACTGTTTTTCATCTTTTGAACAATTGTCTAACAAATACAATTTGCCTAGATCACACTTTTTTCGATATTTGCAGATTAGAAATTTTTTAAAAGCTACTATACCCTCTTTTCTGACACTTTACAAAACTGAAATTACGGAAAAAATTTTAGGTCTTAATCCTTATCAGAAGGGCTTGATAGCAATAATCTATGATTTAATTATGAAAATACGTGCAGAACCACTGGACAAAATCAAGAATGAATGGGAAAGTGAACTTCAGACATCTTTACCTACAGAGACTTGGAAGAAAATTCTTAATTTAGTTAATACATCTTCAATGTGTGCCAGACACTCTTTGATACAGTTTAAGGTAGTTCACAGGACCCACATGTCAAAAGATAAGCTGGCTCGTTTTTATCACCATATAAATCCTATATGTGACAGATGTAAATCGAATGTGGCTTCTTTGACACATATGTTTTGGTCCTGTCCTCTTTTGGAAAAATATTGGAAAGACATTTTTAACATTATTTCAAATGTATTGAAGATTGATTTACAACCTCACCCTATCACTGCAATTTTTGGATTACCAAGGATAGAGTCTGGCCATTTATCTGCTTCCGCTAACCGTATGATTGCCTTTGTTACATTAATTGCCAAATGATCCAATTTGCTTAAGATGGAAGGATCCAATGCCCCCTACTACTTTTCAATGGTTCTCTCAAACTATATCATATTTAAACTTGGAAAAAATTAGGATTGGTACTGTTGATCCTTTGCTTAAATTTGAGGATATTTGGAGTCCATTTATTCAATATTTTCACATGATGTAGATCTCCTTTCAATAACTTTCTAACTTAGAGGAACGGAGTTGACGACATAATATTGCTCTGTTTCTACTGAGAAATTTTAGTCCAGTCTTTTTTTGTTTGTTTTTGAAATTCTTCTGTTTAGATTAGTTTGGTTTGATATATTGCTTATAATTTCTTATTGATTTGGGGACTTTCTTTCTTTTTTTTATTTACACAATAAATCTTTTTCTTTCCTTTCTTTTATATTATATTCATTTACTAAGAGATCATTGGATCTACAGACTTTTTATATTTTATTGTTCTTTATGATTATCTACGCCATGATTGTTTTCCTGATCTCTTTGTATTATATGTACAAACATTGATGTTATATATTAATCTGTATTCATCTGAATACTAATAAAAAGATTGAAAAAGAAAGACATAAGCTCATAATTATTTTGAATATATCACCTGCAGGGTGAAAAATATGATTCTGCAATATTCCAAACTGGAACTAAGGCAAAATAGCAGATAAGTTTTTCTTTATCATCTTTTTTATTAGGGTTTTAAGTATAAGGCTTAGTTTTTAATAGGGTTGCAATTTATCAGGGTTAGTGTTTTTATAAGGTACTTTTATAAGGGTTATAAAAGTTTTAAGTGGTAGAGTGGAGGCTGGACTGCGCAGGCGTGGCGCGGGCAGTTTAAAAAGCCAACTGCCATATCCATCTGGCAGCGTCGGAGCGGGCAGTGGAGTGAGAGGTAGCAGAGTGTTCTGGGCGTTGGCTCAAGGGGCTTAGGCGTAAAGGGGCAAGGAAAGGTAGGTGACTTGAGTTAAGGAAGGGGTATGAGTGCGGTTTCCTGCACTCGGTGTCAGATGTGGGAGTTCCCGGAGTCTCCCTGCCTCCGGGAGGGCTACATCTGCACCCGGTGTGTCGAGCTGCAGCTCCTGAGGGACCGTGTTAGGGAACTGGAGATGCAGCTCGATGACCTTAGTCTGATCAGGGAGAATGAGGAGGTGATAGAGAGGAGTTATAGGCAGGTGGTCACACCGGGAATATCGGAATCAGGCAATTGGGTCACAGTCAGGAGGGGGAAGGGAAAGGGGAAGGCGAAAAGTCAGGTACTAGAGAGTACCCCTGTGGCTGTACCTCTTGATAATAAGTACTCCTTCTTGAGTACTGTTGGGGGAGACAGCCTACCTGGGGGAAGCAACAGTGGCAGTGTCTCTGGCACAGAGCCCGGCCCTGTGGCTCAGAAGGGTAGGGAAGGAGAGAGGAGGGCACTAGTGATAGGGGACTCTATAGTTAGGTGGGCAGACAAGTGATTCTGTGGACGCAGGAAAGAAACTCAGAAGGTGGTTTGCCTCCCAGGTGCCAGGGTCCGGGATGTTTCAGATCGCGTCCAAGATATCCTGAAGGGGGAGGGAGAACAGCCAGAGGTCGTGGTACATATTGGTACCGACGACATAGGTAGGGAAAGGAATGAGGTCCTGAAAAGAGACTATAGAGAATTAGGAAGGAAGTTGAGAAGCAGGACCTGAAAGGTAGTAATTTCCAGATTACTGCCTGTGCTAAGCGACAGTGGATATAGGAACAGAATGAGGAGGTGGTTAAATGCGTGGTTGAGGGATTGGAGTAAGGATCAGGGATTCAGTTTTCTGGATCATTGGGGCCTCTTTTGGGGCAGGTGTGACCTGTTCAAAGAGGACGGGTTGCACTTGAATCCCAGGGGGACCAACATACTAGCGGGGAGGTTTGCTAAGGCTACTGGGGGGAGTTTAAACTAGAATCGTTGGGGGGTGGGATCCGTACTGAAGAGACTGGGGAAGAGGTGTTTGGCTCTCAAATAGAGGAGGCTAGGAGTAAGTACCATAGGCAGGTGATAGAGAAGGGACGTGTTCAGACAGGCTTGAGATGTGTCTATTTTAACGCAAGGAGTGTTGTGAACAAGGCGGATGAGCTTAGAGCTTGGATCGATACTTGGAGCTATGATGTGGTGGCCATTACGGAGACTTGGATGGCTCCGGGGCTGGAATGGTTGATTCAAGTGCCGGATTTTAGATGTTTCAGGAAGGACAGGGAGGGAGGCAAGAGAGGTGGGGGAGTGGCACTGTTGATCAGAGATAGTGTCACGGCTGCGGAAAAGGTGGACGTTGTGGAGGGATTGCCTACGGAGTCTCTGTGGGTGGAGGTTAGGAACAGGAAGGGGTCGATAACTTTGCTGGGTGTTTTTTACAGGCCGCCCGATAGTGACAGGGTTATTGAGGAGCAGATAGGGAAGCAGATCCTGGAAAGGTGTGAGAATAACAGAGTTGTCATGATGGGGGATTTTAATTTCCCAAACATCGATTGGCATCTCCAGACAGTGAGGGGTTTAGATGGGGTGGAGTTTGTTAGGTGTGTTCAGGAAGGGTTCTTGACACAGTATGTAGATAGACCTACAAGAGGAGAGGCTGTGCTTGATTTGATATTGGGAAATGAACCTGGTCAGGTGTCACATCTCTCAGTGGGTGAACATTTTGGTGATAGTGATCATAATTCTATCTCCTTTACGTTAGCACTGGAGAGGGATAGGAACAGACAGACTAGAAAGGTGTTTACTTGGAGTAAAGGGAATTATGAGGCTCTCAGGTAGGAAATTGGAAGATTAAATAGGGAACAGATGTTCTCTGGGGAAAGTACAGAAGATATGTGGCAAATATTCAGGGGGTATTTGTGTGGAGCTCTGCATAGACATGTTCCGATGAGACAGGGGAGTCACAAGAGGATACAAGAACCGTGGTGTACAAAGGCTGTAATAAATCTAGTCAAAAGGAAAAGAAAAGCATACAAAAGGTACAGAGAGCTAGGTAATGTTAGAGATCTGGAGGAGTACAAGGCTAAAAGGAAGGAACTTAAGAAAGAGATTAGGAGAGCCAGAAGGGGGCATGAGAAGGCCTTGGCGGGCAGGATTAAGGAAAACCCCAAGGCGTTCTACAAGTATGTGAAGAGTAAGAGGATGAGATGCGAAAGGATAGGGCCTATCAAGTGCAGCAGTGGGAAAGTGTGTATGGATCCGGAAGAAATAGCGGAGGTATTTAATGAATACTTTACGTCAGTATTCACCATGGAAAAAGATCTGGGGGATTGTAGTGGGGACTTGCAGCAGCCTGAAAAGCTTGAGCATGTAGATATTAGGAAAGAGGTGGTGCTGAAACTTTTGGAAAGCATTAAGTTAGATAAGTTGCCGGGACCAGATGAGATGTACCCCAGGTTGCTGTGGGAGGCAAGGTAGAAGATTGCGGAGCCTCTGATGATGATTTTTGCATCGTCGATGGAGACGGGAGAGGTTCCAGAAGATTGGAGGGTTGCGGATGTTGCTCCCTTATTCAAGAAGGGGAGTAGGGATAGCCCAGGAAATTATAGGCCAGTGAGTCTTACCTCAGTGGTTGGTAAGCTGATGGAGAAGATCCTGAGAGGCAGGATTTATGAACATTTGGAGAGGTGTAATATGATTAGGAATAGTCAGCATGGCTTTGTCAAGGGCAGGTCCTGTCTTACGAGCCTGATTGAATTTTTTTAGGATGTGACTAAGCACATTGATGAAGGGAGAGCAATAGATGTAGTGTATATGGATTTCAGCAAGGCGTTTGTTACGGTACCCCATGCGAGGCTTAAGGAGAAGGTGAGGAGACATGGGATCCAAGGGGACATTGCAGTGTGGATCCAGAACTGGCTGGCCCACAGAAGGCAAAGGGTGGTTGTTGAAGGGTCATATTCTGAGTGGAGGTCGGTGACCAGTGGTGTACCTCAGGGATCTGTACTGGGACCCTTACCCTTTGTGATTTTTATAAATGACCTGGATGAGGAAGTGGAGGGGTGGGTTACTAAGTTTGCGGATGACACGAAGGTTGGGGGTGTTGTGGATAGTTTGGAGGGCTGTCGTGGATAGTTTGGAGGGCTGTCAGAGGTTACAGAGGGACATAGATAGGATGCAGAGTTGGGCTGAGAAGTGGCAGATGCAGTTCAACCCAGATAAGTGTGAAGTGGTTCATTTTGGTAGGTCAAATATGTTGGCGGAATATAGTATTAATGATAGGACTCTTGGCAGTGTGGAGGATCAGAGGGATCTTGGGGTCCGAGTCCATAGGACGCTCAAAGCGGCTGCGCAGGTTGACTCTGTGGTTAAGAAGGCATATGGTGTATTGTCCTTCATCAATCGGGGAATTGAATTTAGGAGCCGAGAGGTATTGTTGCAGCTATATAGGTCCCTGGTCAGACCCCACTTGGAGTATTGTGCTCAGTTCTGGTCGCCTCACTACAGGAAAGATGTGGAAGCCATAGGGAGGGTGCAGAGGAGATTTACAAGGATGCTGCCTGGAATGCGGAGCATGCCTTATGAAAGCAGGTTGAGGGAACTCGGCCTTTTCTCCTTGGAGAGACGGAGGATGAGGGGGGACCTGATAGAGGTGTATAAGATGATGAGAGGTATTGATAGGATAGATAGACAGAGGCTTTTCCCCAGGGCTGAATTGGTGGCCACAAGAGGACACAGGTTTAAGGTGCTGGAGAGTAGACATAGAGGAGATGCCAGGGGTAAGTTTTTTACTCAGAGAGGGTGAGTGTGTGGAATGGGCTGCCGGAAACGGTGGTGGAGGTGGATACGATAGGGTCTTTCAAGAGGCTGTTAGATAGGTACATGGAGCTGAGTAAAATAGAGGGCTATGGATAAGCCTAGTAATTTCTAGGGTAGGGACATGTTTGGCACAGCTTTGTGGGCCAAAGGGCCTGAATTGTGCTGTAGTTTTTCTATGTTCCTATGTTTTCTAAAATACTGCAGGTGCTAGAAAACTGAAATGTAAACAGAAAATGTGATAAATATCTGGCAGGTCAGACAGCATCTGTGGAGAGAAAACCAGAGTTAATGTTGCATGTTGATAACCTTTCATCTGCTGTAGAGTTCCAACAGCTTTATTTTTATTCTGCACTCTTCTTAGCCTGGATTTTGTAAAATTTCAAGACTTTTGGCTGGGGATAATTGGGTTTTGCTGAATGTCCAATAATCTATTCCTGACTATAAAGCTGTATTTGTACAATTTCTAATTACCAAGCAACAGCTAGTATTTTAATTAAATGCCAGTTATGCCAACACATTGAGGTACCTGAGACCCAACATTTCACTTTGAATTGAGTTATTGATTTCTCATTTTAAGACCATGCCCCAGTGGAAAAAAATAGTTTACAACACTGTTCATTTTGTTAAATATAAACACCACAGTGAAAATACAGAGCAATTACAGAGGAACCACGTACTTATAATTGTCATGCTTCCATTCAGCTCAACGGATCACAGGTAAATTACATAAATTTAAATAATCTCTGCCTTCATGACTTGAATTATCAAATGCTCAGACCAGGTAAAATCTTACTGCAGTACATGCAATTCCAAACTGAACAGGTTAAAATGCATTCAGTAAAAATCAAAGCAAGGCTTATAATTTTCCAGATTATGCCTTAAATTAAAATTATTTATTTGTAAATCTAATTACTTAGAAATGCATATTGTTTGAATTAAGACTGCTTTGATGTATATTTTCTCATGATTATTATACTGAACCATAGCTAATTAATTTGAATGTCTGTTGTCAGAGATTGCCTTCCTGTGGTGCAAATCTGATAAGCTACTTTGGCAGCTGCATCTGCTCCCTCCTGCAATTCACATTCTCTGTCAAAAACCCTGCCAGGGTAAACAATAATAGTTCTGGGAGCTTCAGTGCAGAACAAAGCAGAGTGCACATGTCAGGTCAATGAACTCTCATCAGACTGGAAGAGTTATCTATTGAAAAGTTAACTAAGTTTCTCCCTCCACAGATACTGCCTGACTTTTTGATTATTCACAGTAATTTTTTCAAGAATGGTAAAACTTTATGATCCAAGATTCCTTGGAAGATCTGGCCCATTAGCCAAGTTACAAAATAATTGTTTCATTTTGCTTCTCATTGGCTTCAAACAACATACAGATTTAGATACTCTTTGGATTGAAATGGTTCCGGCATTTAGGATCTGAGTAGAACACTTGGTGAATCATGTCCCACATCTGTCTTAAAATGTTACACTTGCCTAGGATATTTCATCTCAAATTTATTCAGCATAAATAAAACAGATGCATGGGACTGGGGTTTGAATTTTAATTATAGTGAGTACCTGGTTTATAACAGATAAAAACTATTTTCATGTTTAAAAGAGGAAACAATGATTACTGAATAATTCCTCCAACAAAGCTCTAACCAACAAGTCCTAATAAGGTTCAAAGAAATGATCTGACAACTTTAAACTTCCACGTTTAACACTTTTAAATGCCATAGAGTAAATCAGACAAATATGCAAATTAAATCAATCAAATACTTTGCCCGATTCTTTGATCAGTTATAACCCCAAATGTCCACTGAGATGATTAGATCTGAATTCACCTCAAATCAATGCTGTCAAGCATCAGACCGATTAAAATGGACAGGTTTGAACTGTATTCCTTAGGTAATATGTTCTTCTTCAAGGGGATTGCAGGATTACACAACTTTACCAAAGCAGCAATTAGTGGAGGAAAAGTGATAAGAGATTCTGCTGCAATATAAATTGCAATTTACATTAAATTTCTAAATAAAACAGCATTGCTAATTTTTGGCAAATTTAAACCACTTTATTCTTTATTTCTGATGAGTAATTAGCGAACATGATTGTAACAAAGAAGTCCAAGATTGGGAATACATTTGCCAACCTCTTTTGAAGCATGTGTAAATTCAAACCCCAGAATCAGAAATTTGAACCAAGGGATCTGAGGATCATAGATAGGGTGGACAGTGAGAAACTTTTCCCCATAACAGACATGTCTAAAACCAGAGGGCATAGGTTTAAGGTGAGGAGTAAGAGGGTTAGAGGGAATCTGAGGTAAAAGAAATTTCACCCAGATGGTGGCTGTGATCTGGAATACAATGCCTTCCGAAGGTGATGGATGAAGTCATTCAACAACATTTAAGAGGTATCTGGATGAGCTCTTGAATAACCAAGGAAATAGAAGGCTACAGACCAAGTGCTAGTAAATGGGATTAGTGTAGATGGATACTTGAAGATTGGCCCAGTCATGGTGGACCAAAAGTGCCTGTATTTGTGCTGTAATTGTAAGACTCTATGCCTACCACAGAAGGTTTGGATGCAATTTGCACAATATACTTATACAAAATATGCATTTTGCATTCATTTAGATGGGATGGGGCTCTACTACTGAGCAGTGACGAGTCAAGCAAAGATCATGTTGAACCAATACAAAGGGTCAAGGATTTCGGGCATTGAGTGAGATCAGGTACAAGTTGGTTATATCCCAATTTCCTCGTCTTTTGTTCCAGATGTTAGCTCTGCACCATTATTATTCAGAGTTTTGGACACAAATATTGAATGTGGCGTGTAGCTAGAGGACTGGAGAGTGTCAATGGAATTTAATGTGAGTGTGAGAAGTATAAGCAGGAGGTGTCCATTTGGCTTCCCCTGTCTGCTCCAGCATCCAGCAAGATCAATCTTTTACCTTAGCATTACTTTCTTATGTTAATTGCACATCCCTCAGTTTCCTTAATATCTAAAAATCGATCAATCTGCCTTGAATATACTTAGCAACTGAGCCTCCAGTTTCTTGGGTAGAGAATTCCAAAGATTCAGTACTCTCTGGGTGAAAAAATTAGAACATAGAACATTACAGCGTAGTACAGGCCCTTCGGCCCACAATGTTGCGCCGACATTTTATCCCGCTCTAAGATCTATCTAACCCTTCCCTTCCACATAGCCCTCCATGTTTCTATTATTCATGTGTCTCTCTAAGATTCTGTTAAATGTCCCTAATGTATGTGCCCCCACAACCTCTGCCGGCAGTGTGTTCCATGCACCCACCACTCTCTGTGTAAAAAACTTACCTCTAACATCCCCCTTATATCTTCCTTGAATCACCTTAAAATTATGCCCCCTATTGTTAGCCATTGTCACCCTGGGAAGAAGTCTCTGACTGTCAAACACATCTTTATTACACATTTATTGCTACACATCTTTATCTTGAATAGCCATTTAGTTATTTTGGGAATGCAGCCCCTGGTTCAAGACATGCTAGTCAGGGGTAAATATCAACTCTGCACCTACTCTTTCAAACCCATTAAGAATTTAGTATGTTTCAATGAGATCAGCTCATAACCTTCTAAACTCAGGAGGCTATAGGCCATTCTGTTTAATATCTTCTCGTACAACTAAAGAGTTCGGAATATGGTCATGTTTTGGGTAAGAGAAGATCAAAGTCTAAATGATTTATCTTCTAACCCTTGTATAAGTTTCTCACTGGGATTCTGGATTGAAGAGCTATGTATTCCATGTTCTCCAAAGAACCCATCCTGTCCTTTGTAAAAATAAATCAGTGGCTTTTGTTTTATCACTCCTATTGGTAACTTATTTCATAATTCTTTCATCCTTTTACCACAAGAATGTGAATGTGGAATTCTTTGTTGCCAATATTGTTTCAAGAAAAATCTATAACATCCTTTAGAAGGCAATGCTTGAAGTATTAAACAGCAAATAGTGGAACTGAACCAAGTGGCTCATTTGGAGAAATGCATCATCAGAGATTTGATACACTGGATAAAGACACAGCTACAGAAAGTTAAAACACCTTTTCAAGATTCAGTGCTATCCCTTGACAGGGAATGAAGCACTTAAGAAGTATAGTCACTTCTGTAATATCAGAAATGCAGCAGCTGATTTCCAAATAGTATGGACTTACAAAACAAACAAACAAAAACAAAGAGATAATGATGATACAACACATGCACAAAATGCTGGAGGAAATCAGCAGGTCGGGCAGCATCTATGGAGGGAAGTGAACTGTCAACGTTTCGGGACAAGACCCTTCGTCAGGACTAGAAAGGAAGAGGGCAGAAGCCAGAATAAAAGGGTAAGGGAGAGGGAGGAGATAATGATGATAACCTGTTTTAGCAGAAATTTGAAGAAAACTGTCCTGTTTATTTTATCGCATCATTATCATCTCTCAACACAGGAGGCCATTTGGCCTATTGAGTCTATGCTGGCACCCAGCAATCCCACTCCCGCAGTTATTCCCCAGTAATCTTTTCTCTCCTACACGTCCGAGTAAACCAGCGAACCCAGGGGAAACCCACATGGCCTCAGGGAGAAGGTGCAAACTCCACATAGACAGCACCAGAGGTCAGGATCGAACCTGGGTAAGTGAAGCAGTGAGGCAGCAAAACCTTCTGCACGACCAGCACTTCCTGCTACACCATTGTGCCACTTCAGCTATTCCTCCTTGAATAATGCCATTGGATCTAGAGGATTATTACCAGAGGGATCTAGGCTCCCTTTTGCCATTCCTCTAAAATCAGTACAGCACTACTTGGCTTGGACCACTACCTTTGTGTCATAGATAATCAATTTAGGCATTTACTTCTACAATGAATCACATTATTATTCTATTTATTCAACAACATTATTGAATAATGTCTGAGCGAGTCATTTCTCCAAGCTGAGGAGAGGAAAAATCGCAAGTCTAAAACAACATGACTTGCAAACTGGAAACAATGGACCAAAGAGAATTTCAAAGTCCTGTGTGCTCATCAGATTGACATTATCGGGCAGCAGAGCATCAAGGTTTCCCAGTATTTATTGGATCACAGACATTTTGTTCTATTACTCCCTCCACAAATAAAGAACAAACATTTTCTGTTAAATAATGGATGTAGGCTAGTTAATATTTCCTACCAATGTTTAGGCTAGGGTCCTTGGATTTGAGTTAATATTTTAATTCCCATTTCTTACAAAAACAGTCTGAACATCACAGAGTCAACTAACTTAAAAACTGTCAATTCACAATAAAATGGCAAATGAACCTCCAAGTCGAATTCAGTATGAGCTCCAGCATTTATTTCAACAGATGGAATCATTCATATCCTAGCTCAATGAGTATCAAGTAACAGTTTGAGGCATTGTCAACTTTGTTTGGACTTGTTTCCATTTTTGTAATAGATCAGCTAACAGGGGCGATGTTCACTGAGCAGATGTTTACTTTGGCCACTATCAATATACCTGGAGGTGGTATTTGAAAATAGTTAGGCAGCTTGGCTTCAAACACTGGATCAGAGCCAACACAACAAAGTACACCACAGATCATTTCACTACATTAAACACAATTATTAACGTTGGCCTTCTTAGTATCCAATTCAGACCACAACAATTGAATTTTACATGGAAAAGTCAGACTGATCCACTTGAAAGCTGATGATAAATGGAAAGGCAGTAAGTAAAGACAGTCACCTGCTTATCATAAGCGAAAACGTAAAAGAACCTGAGGCTAAGAGTAAGTCTTTGATCATTTGTGTAGAGTACATGGTTGTGTAGCAACGGCACATTGGGTTCTGTTTCCAAAGTTCAGCCCAGAAAAATGATTTTTGGAAACAGTCACTGCTATGTTTCACTAAGTGCAACTGACCAGGGATGTACTTTTATCTGTAAATATTTGCAATGATTATAGAGATTACTTTGTATTCTAGTATCATTTTAAGATGAAGCTAAAGATTTGAATGGTGTTGCATCACAACTACATCCTTGAATTCCAGTCCCCTGGATTTAACGGTCAGCATTCAACAAGTGCCTCAGTGGTGGAAAGCACTACCTGTGTCAGGATGCATGTGGGAGGCTGCTCAGGGAGGGTTAGGGTAATCAAGGGAGGTGGCTAAGATATGCCCATATGCGGAGGGGCTACTCCAACAGAATTCTCAGAGACGCCACATCTTACCTGTCCGATGAACAAAATATTTAAAGGCACAGGTTTTCAAAGTCTGCAGTCACAGAGGTATGTGACATTCTAACTGCTGGCTCACTGAGTGGTTGTCAAGGTCAAGCTGACTCTCAGCTTCCTGGCCACTGGATCACTCCAGGCAGTCACAGCAGATCCACGCCATACCTCTCCATTTGCTCCTCAATGCAGCATCAGAGAGGTCACGCTGGCTCTCTACACCCAGCGGAATGATTTCACCTATATTGATTGCAGTGAGGTATAGATGGCATCTTGGCCACTTGGATTTTACAATATTATTGCCTTCCCGCAAGCGCAGTTGGCCAATGACGACACTCAATGCCCAACTGGGCTTTGGTTAATAACCCAGGTCTATTCATCCACAGCTACTTGTGGATCATGGGAAGAATTTCTTGACAGCAAGTTCCATGCTTCCAGGTAGATCACATGACACCTTCATCCCGTAGTAGCCTGCACTGCCGGCAATTTAGTGGCCAGCACTGCCATGAGATTTAGATCCTGGAAAACAGACGGTTTCCTCTACTCCCATGGATGCTCTCATCAGTTCCCACTCCAACCACCTCAGCGGAGTGTAGATATGGTGAGAATCACCACTGTACTAGCACTGCAGTGGAAAACACGTTTAGTCTCTGCAAGATGAGATTCCATTTGTCTGCAGTCCTTGCAGTCCACCCCCAGCAGATGTGGAGCCTTCATCATAATATGCTGCCTGTTCTTGCAGTCAGTATTAGAGGAGGAGCAGCAAGGAGTGTTGGAGCCCAGAGGTCAGAAGCAAATGAAGACCAGCAGGAAAGAGAGGAGCAGGAAGAAGCTGAGGGATATTCCAATTCACCATCCACAGCCTCATCTCCCATTTGAGCAGAGAAGGAAAGTGTTGTCTGCCTGGTAAATAAGGGATTCCTGTAAGAGGCACACTCCCCCTAATCACCCCATAAAACCATTGGCCCTCATGCAAACCAAATACTCCTTTCTAAACTTCAATCATTACCGCCAACATTGTCCAACAATGATCAGCCTGGAGAGCCCAGATGATTCATTATACTCTCTCAGATCCTGCTTTGCAGGCTCAACTGCACTGATTATAACTTAAAAGCTTTGTGCCATATTCCTGTATTTCCTGGTAACTGGCACTTCACTTAAAAAATTTAGACCTCCGTACAAAATAACTTTCCTCTGAGGAGTTCCACGATGCAACATCTGCTGTCTATGTTCACATCTACAGTTGATGTTGAACAGTTGGCCACGATGTACAAGCTCTTCGCCTCTGATGCAGCCGAGGGAGTAATGCACATCACAGTATACTGATCAAATTGACATGCAGTAGGTAGGGAGAAGCTGATATTTTGAGTCAATAAATTCTACACTCAATTACTGATGAGAAATCCCTCACAGAACTCCTGGCGAGGCTCCTTGTAAGCCTCCCCTTCCTCTGTGACAGCCACAATATTTGGCTGCAGTGTGGAGGACAGAGGAACTGTGCCTTTAAGAGTTGACCCCCCAAGTGATTGGCAGGTTGGGACTATAAGGGTCACATTTTAATGTTCTTCCTTGGTGTAAAACACCCCAACATTGTTTCAAACTTTCTTTTGACCAACTTCATAGGGAATCTAATTTAGCATTGGTGCCAAAAATAGGTGGAATCTAATTTCCAGGCAATGTGTATTACCCTCCAGTAAATGAAAATTCAGAGTAATTTAGGAGGCGCTGCTGGAGAGATTGCCTATGCAGAACCTCCAAGGCCCCTTCACATAGGATATCTATAGATCCTCAATAGAGGGAAGGAGTCATAGAGTCATACAGCAAGGAAACAGGCCCTTTCTGTGGCACCCATCAAGAACCCATTTACACTAATCCTACCTAATCCAGTTTTGTTCTCCCCACATTCCTGACAGATCCAACCACTCAGCTGCACATTAGGGGCAATTTAAAAGGCTCGATTAACCTACTAATCTGCGTGTCTTTGTAATGTGGAAGGAAACTGCAGCACCTTTTCAGTCACAGGGAAAACACACAAACTCCACGCAGACAGCACCGCAGGTCAGGATTTAACCCGAGTTGTTGGAGCTGTAAAGCACCAGCTCTGCCAGCTGCCTCACTGTGCTGCCCATAGGAAGAATGTTTGCACTTCATTGCCAAGGTTCTCAGAAAGGAAACAGATAAAACTATAGGCATAAAAGATGAGAATGGGTGCAAAAGTGTGGGTAAGGTAGCATCGTGGTTATATTACTAAATTAATATTCAGACTCCTGAATTACTGATCCAGAAAGCACGGGTTTGAACCCGACCAAAGCAACTGTAGAATTTAAATTCACTTAAATAATTTTGGAATTAAAAGCTGGGAGCAGAAGTGCAACCCATAAAGCCGGTGTAAAATTCCATCTGGTTCACAGGTGCCCTTCTAGAGAGGAAATCTGCCGTCTTTACCATGAATGCATTCAGTACCAGTGCCAAATTTGAACCTTCGGAAAAGTCACAAAGTTGATCAAAAGCAAGGATGGAACAGTGTTAAGAATATCTATACCCTGAAAGAAGTTTAAAATAATAAACTTAACTGCAGATCCACCAATGTGGTTGACTCTGAGCTGTACTTTGAATTGGCCCAACAGGCCATTCAGTTCAGGGAAATCTAGGAAGGGCAACAAATACCAGCCTCACCTGCTAAGCACATTCCATGAACAAAAAAGTGGAACTGGAATAAACTTTTCCTCCAGGGTTGAAAAATTAACAGGACTCCAAGTCCTCTTCCTAACCTTCTTTCATTAAGCCACTGTGATAGATAAATTGATCTAGCTAAAGAAAAACAGCAGCAACTCAGCTTGCTCCTTCAGTAAACATTTAAGAAGGAATTAATTTATAGAAAAATCACTTTAAGATTAGGTACAATGCAAGTCTGTAATAATATAGCAGATTAGGAAACATAAACTTTAATTTCACAATTTTTTTTAGAGATTATGTCAAACGTAATCATTATAATCCTAACAAATTTACATGATGTGGTTATACAAATAGGTAACTACAGAAAAAGTGCATTTAGATGGTGTTTTTGTGGCATTAGCAGTTTTAGGGACTATAGTTAAGAATGATATATTCTAATGGCCTGCTTTTCAATGAGGCTTACAGCTTACCATTGCACTGCCACTTTACATTGATGCAAAAATGTTTCAGATATGCATGTATGCAAAAGAACAGCATAACTTTGGAGTGTCAATCTGTCTTTGGAATGTATTGAATTTGGAGGGTCTAAGCTTTTTTCTTAATCTGATGGAGCTTGAATTTGACAGCTGTGTTATATAACTCCAACACAGTCCAAAAACACATATTACAGGAAAAAACATGTACTTATAAAGTAATGTTCATGACTTCAGGATGCCCAAGTGCTTTTTGATCAATGTAGTACTTTAAAAATGTAGTCATAACAGAAATGAGAAGACTTAGCACAAAATTTGAAGACAGCAAGATCTCACAAACAGCAATGAAACAATGGTCAGGCAACCATTTAGTTGAGTGATATTAGTTGAGAGATAAGTATTGTCCAATACACACGGAATGGCCCTCTGCATTTCATTGACGAGTGCCATGGAGTCCCTTATTTCCACCCAATTAAAAGAGAAAACCTCAGTTTAAAAGTGCCCAGGCAGTTCACTCTAAATCATTGGTGTGCTATAAAATTATGAGAGGCACAGATAGTCAGAGTCTTTTTCCCAGGGTGGAAATGTCAAATGCTGGAGGGATTTAAGGTGAGAGGGGGAAAGTTTAAAGGAGATTTGCGAGGCAAGGTGCCTGGAATGCACTGCCGGGGAAGTGGTAGAAGCAGATGTGGGGGCAACATTTAAGAGGCATTTAGGCAGGCACATGAACAGGCGGGACATGGAGGGATATAGATCATGCACAGGCAGATGAGTTTAGTTTAAACTGGCATCATGGTTAGCACAGACATCGTGGGCCAAATGGCCTGTTCCTGTGCTGTACTGTTCTATGCAGGTTTTAAAAATACCATGGAATCTTTTTCGATGTTCCAAAATGATACATAACCCCTCTAATGACATTAAAATGTATCCTCCTTGAATCTAAGATATCTTTATTAGTCACATGTACATCAAAACACACAGTGAAATACATCTTTTTGCGTGGTGTTCTGGGGGCAGCCCGCAAGTATTGCCACACTTCCGGCACCAACATAGCATGCCCACAACTTCCTAACCCGTATGTCTTTGGAATGTGGGAGGAAACCGGAGCACCTGGAGGAAACCCATGCAGACACAGGGAGAATGTACAAACTCCTTACAGACAGTGGCTGGAATCGAACCTGGATCGCTGGCGTTGTAATATCGTTACGCTACACTACCGTGCCTGCAAACTCTCACCTTGCTGTACCAAATGTTCCTTAACAAAGATAATAGATGGAATCCAGAGAATTAAGAACTAGTTGGTTTAACATCTGTTGTAAGAAACTTACCAGTTGATAATTAAACACAGAGTGTCTGAACGCATTGAAAATTCCCTACTGATAAGGAAGATCCAGTATTGGTTTGTAAAGGTAAGTCATGTCCACTTAAGCAGACAGAAGCTTTTGAATAAGTAATGGAGGTACATAGACTTGTAGAAGACAATTGATAAAGCTTGCATAGCAGAGCATTAATGAAAGTTGAAGTGCAGAGAATTTGGGGCAATTTATTGTCCTGTTTAGAAAACTGATGAGAGAAAGGAGAAATACAATAGGGATAATGGGCAGATCCTCAAATTGGTGCGATATGTCTAGTGATGACCTGAAGAGATCTACTTTGGGACTTCAATTGTTCATTCACAGATATGTAGCAGAATAGATACCCACGACTCCAAGTTTACCAATAACTCAGAGAAAGTGGTACCATAAGCAGTAAAGATGAAGATATTAAACCACGATGAGATATTAGTGGATTAAAAAATGAGCCATACTGTGGCAAATTGATCTTGATGTAGGCAAACAGGAGGTCATCCATTCTGGAATGAAAAGAGAACCTTCTCAATGGTGAAAAGCTGAAAAAGCAGAGATGGCCCAAAGAAACTGAAGGTCCAAGTGTCTTAGATGAAAGCTAAACAAAAGGTTAGTGGAACATTGACCTTTACATCAAGGTATAAAGGGGTTGAAACCTTCCTCCAGCTGTATAAAGTTAAGGCTAGACATGTTGAATACTAAATTCACTTCTGGGCTCCATAACTTAGGAAGGATACATTGGAGGGTGCAGTGTAAATTTACCATAATGATACTGGACACTATTATTAGGAGAGATTATACAAAGTAGTGTTATTTTTGCCCTGAAATTTTGAGCTGAGCTTTCAGGATTTTAAGAGGTACTTATACAGTAGCTAGTGAAAAATTATTTTCATTAGTTGGGTTCTGTGGGACAGTGCACAAGGGGTTATTGTTTTTTCAAGTGTGAAGATAGGAAACGCCTCTCTAAGCAGGCATATGGGATTAATGTACACGAGCAAAAAGGTCAGCATGGACGCAGTGGGCCAAAAGGCCTTTTTCTGTATGATCATGAGGAGTTGGAAATTTGGAACTAATTTCTGCAATTGTTGCTGGATCAAAGGTTAATTTAATATCTGAATTTGATAGATTGTTGTTTATGAACATTAGTATGGGATAAAGGTGTGTGTACAGAGTTAAGTCACATATCAGTCATGATCTTACTGAATAGCAATAACAGGCTCAAATGGCTAAATAACTCACTTTCTTTTCTGATGTTCCTAAGTGACAGCTGAAAAGACAGTGATCTATAATCGCCTGTGACCAACCCACCCCCATCTCTCCAACCCTCTCTACATTTCAATTCACTGAGGATCGTTGCCAGAACAACTTGGCTTGTGTCAACTTGAAACAATTCTTTCCAAAGAGAGCTGAGCTTCTTCACAAAAGAGAACCTGGCAGCTGTAGGGGGTGGTGAGTAGCTGTAATTAGTGATGTTTGCTTGATTGCGTTTGAAGTTCAGAGAGGGCTTCTTTCTAAATTATCTTAAGGTTTTATTCTTGTGAGGTCATGTAACTACAAAGATGGCAGACATGGCCTACTTTCTGTTTAGTTAGGACAAGCCAGAAGAGATCAGCAGGGCTCTATCCAGGCCATTTTCAAATATTAGTAACCTAAGTAAATGACCGAGTTTATCAATCAACTCCTAGCGTAAACATAAGTATTTGCATTTAATAATGACATTTTAAAGACCATAAATATATATGTCTTCTTAATGTGTACATTTTATAGACCTGCCTCACAGCTCTAGTGACCTGAGTTCAATCCTAACCTCTAGTGCTGTCTGTGTGGAGTCTGCACGTTCTCCCTGTGACTGTGTGGGTTTTCCTGGGTGTTTCAGTTTCCTCCCACATCCCAATAGCGCACTATCCCATGACTAATTTTTTATTCAGTATCTTCCGGTTAATTCAAGTTGAAAGCTAGAGTTCTGCGGAAATTAAATGTACTTTCCACTCCAGCCCTGATGATCTCTCAGTCATGCTGTTGGGTCCTTAAAGTGGGAACTTCCATTTTAACTGCATGCATTTATCGATTTTAAGGGCAGGCACAGTAGTGTAGTGGTTAGCGTAACACTTTACAGCGCCAGCGACCCAGGTTCAATTCTGGCCACTGTCTGTAAGGAGTTTGTACGTTCTCCCCGCGTGTTTGCATGGGTTTCCTCCAGGTGCTCTGGTTTCCTCCCACATTCCAGAGACGTACAGGTTAGGAAGTTGTGGGCATGCTATGTTGGCGCCAGAAGCATGGCGACACTTGCGGGCTGCCCCCAGAGCACTCTACGCAAAAGATGTATTTCACTGTGTGTTACGATGTATGCAGTATGTGACTAATAAAGATATCTTATCTTTTTAATGCCTAACCTCATCTTCAACTTTGACAGATTATGATTTCACATCCCCCCAACCCCATCTTATTTATCATTTCTAATGTTTCCTCATAACTCTTGTGAAAGTTATACTTGTGTATGCTCGTCGTCGTGGCTATCCCTCGAGATCGAGGATGATGGTCTTTGTCCCGTTGATCTATTTATGGGCTCTCAAGAGGCTTATGAGTCCAATCTTGGCTCTGAAAAACCCACAGAGCGAAGACGCCTGTGCGTGTATTTGTTTAACGTGTACTTGATGTTACACTACAAAAAGCACATGATACTTCACAAATCAACCAACTGATTCCAATGGCATGGAAACCACAAAGATTGGAGCCAATGGATTTGTTGCAGCCTTCATCTGCCTTCACAGCCGTTGAGTTTGAAGTAACTTCGTCCCCCTGTTCCACCGCTGAGGTCTTGGTTGGATTGTTCTTTGTCAGGGACCTCACCATTGACCTTACCGCCATGGGTGACCCTACCAGATGGCATCGCTGTCGGGATCTCAGGACCACACAAGCTTCTCCACCACGACAAGGTGACAATCCACACATGCTAGGGAAATTGGCTATTGTAAATTACCACTAACATAGGTCGGTGCCAGGAGAAAAAGGGGATTAATCGGCATCTGAGATACTGTAGGTTACAGGGAAATAAATTGGGGAATGTGATTGATGGGAGTGCTCTGAGAGCCAACAGAGACATGAGGGGCCAAATGGCCTCATTCTGCATCACATGGAAATATACGAATATGAAACACGAGAAATTGTGGACAGTTTAAGCTCATTGTCGTGGTTCACTTCCTCTGCATGGCAAGCCAAATTATGTCAGTCTCTATTACTTAAAGCTATCTGTGCTACAGAAGAGCATCTTGTGAGGAACTGTGACGTAAGCATGATCATTTCATCGAACAGTTCTCCTCTTATAAAATGCCCCAGTAAGCCTTCATTTGATTTCTGCAACAGATACAAATTCAAAGAGCGTTCTACTGCCCTTTGAAGTGAATGAAATGCTTAGCAGTCCGGGCTGGAATGAGCACATGTAATCAGTAATCCCAGTTGCTGCAGTCTTGTTTTAGGAATAATCCTGAGCTGAAAAGATTTGCCGCATCAAGTTTGCTGCAGTGAAAAGACTGTAAGACATGCTTCACAATGACACCACGGAATCACTGCATCCATGCAGAACTGATGTTGATGTCAAAAGTATTGATTAATCACAAGTCAGCAATTATCAAGATCTTTCTTCAAAATCAAATGGTCCTTCAAGCCCAAGAGACAAGAGTTTTGAACATTTGTTGATTATGCCCAGCTTGCGAAGGGCACACAAGGGTAACTTTCACAGAGTTAAAAGGAAAAATTAGAAATGATAAATAACGTGAAAGGAGGGGAGGAGAGGAAATCACAATCTGTCAAAGTTGAAAATGAGGTTAAGTATTAAAATGCATGCAATTAAAATAGAAGTTCCCACTTTCAGGACCTGACTGGGTGACTGAGGGATCACTGGAGCTGAAGAGGAAAGTACATTTATCTTCTGCAGAACTCTAGCCTTCAATTTGAATTAATGCGAAAATACTGGATTCACAAAAAAAAACAATCATGGGTAAATGCACCAGCTACAAAGCAACATCATCTGCTGCCTGGATCTGGTTGCCTAGTACATTTCCAGAAGGTATCCTCCTAGCTGGATTTAACAGGACCTGCATAATATTGGAGCTGAGAAGAGCAATTTGTCAATGTCATCTTGATCTAACATGACTGATGTTTTCTCGCAGCTCTGGTGCTCCCGGATGCACAAGTGCGGAGTCTTGCTGGGGCTTAGCTGCGTCACCCAGTCTTATCGTACACCTTCGGCGATAAGTACACAGTACTCTATTGCTGCATGCAGATTAATAGGGAATTGAAATTCATTAAAAAGACAACAGCGGTAAGTTAAATTTATGTACCAGGGCAGCAAACAGCACCTCTCATTCTCCCAGAATGACAAAGGCTGTTGGACAGTTTTGCACAAAATGTTCTGCAATAGCATCAATGGATGAAAAATAGCATTAAAGAAAATATATATGCATCACTAAACAATGGCTGTTGGGACCTTGCTGCAAGCGGGAATTTAACAGACACACTGAACAGACAGAAAGGCAATGAAGGATGTAAAATCTCAATTTAATGCCTAATGTCACAAGAGACAATCTTCAGATCAAAGCTGTGCTTTAGAATGGAAAAATATACTTTCAAAATACAGGGACAATTTAAAAACCAACCCTATGATGATATCTTGGACAGGTCACTTTCAAAGATAGACAGAATATTCTTTAAAAAGAGATGATAACAAAATTTTCAATGTATAATCAAAGAAAGGGGCAAAAGAATTGGGACATAAAAAAGAGATCTTATTTATTTCCAATTAACTGATCCTGCCTGAATAATCATATATTAATTGGTAAAATGGTTTATTATTATTGTTACATGTACTGAGGTACAGTGAAAAACTTGTCTTCTTGTCTTGCATTCCGTCCATGCACATCAATTCATTACATAGTGCATTGAGATAGTACAAGGTAAACAATAACAGAGTGCATAATAAAGTGTTACTGTACAGATAAAGAGCAGTACAGGTAGACAGTAAGGTGCAAGGTCACAATGAGGTAGATTGAGAGGTCAAGAGTCCATATATGGATTTTTTTTGTCATGTTATGGCTTTGTATAAGCCTGTTTTAATTTGACTAAATATATTGTGTCATAATGCAGCCAGTTCCACATTTCATTTTACTGACGTTAGGATGACATTTGTTCTAGCTATCCCTGTATCTTCCTTCAGAAGCAAATAAACAATTATTTACCGGTGTTAGGGAGCAAGGGGAACAAAAAATTCTGTCAACAGAGGAGAACATAGTTACACAACGGCACATGTTATATTTAGTTTTCTCTTTTACATACAGTGCTGCAAATATGTGACTTTTTGTTATCAGAAGATAATTATTTTTTGTCAAATGATGAAAAACATTATGATGCTGGTGGAACTCCGCAGGACAGGCAACAACTGTGGAGAAAAGCAGGCGATCAACGTTTCCGGTCAGGACCCTTCTTCAGGACTGAAGCTAGGAAAAGGGGAAGCCAAATATATAGGAGGGAAAAGCAGAGCAGTGATGGGTGGACAAAAGAGGGGAGGCAGGGTGGGCACAGGGCGGTGATAGGTAGATGCAGCTAAGAGAGTGATAGGCAGGTGTGGGAGGAGGGGAGAGCAGATCCACCGGGGGAAGGGTCAAAGGTAAAGAGGAATAAAGGGTGGAGAAAAGAGAGATAGACTAGGAAAGGGAAGAAAAGAAGAGGCATGGTTTGGGGGGAGGGGTGTTGGGGGGGTTGGGGTTGAGGGGATTACTTAAAGTGGGAGAATTCAATGTTCGTGCCATTAGGCTGCAAAGTTCCAAGACGGAAAATGAGGTGCTGTTCCTCCAGTTTGCGCTTGGAATTCTCCTGGCAGTGGAGGAGGCCGAGGACTGACATATCAGTGATAGTGTGGGAGGGGGAGCTGAGGTGACTGACGACGGGGAGATGCAGATCACAGTTATGGACGGCACCAAGTTTTGTCAATTTCAGTTTACAATCAATGCTGGCAAAATTTCTTAAGTCCAGAATTTGTCAACTAACGGTTATTTCACTATTCCAGCCTGTAACAACATGCTTCAGTTAAAGTGGACCATTTGATCTTAAACCTGTGTGACCTGTGTATCTTACTTCCATTAATTTGTTAAGCATGATCTTCTGTACATCAGAATAAGTGTTGGTTCCATTGAAAGGGTTGTTGTTGCAAACAATGAAATCCAAATTGCAGATTTGTTTATTTTTTAATGACTGAACATGTCTAAATAATTGCCTATTTTTAATTATCAATTAATTGGGGAGCATGACGAATACATTCTTATGGATGAAATATTGGAGGTATTATTGTTATTTTTCCCAATACATCTACTGACCCATTTCAAACAAATCTCTAACAACTGTTTGTATTTCTGATCGTCACCTATTACAAAGCGAAACAGGGCTCTGTCAGAAGACAGCCTCCTCATACTTGACACACATTGAAGACACCTCTTGGCATAAGTCAAATTTTAACTCAACATAAGTAATCGACCTTGACAAATTTCAAAGGATTTCTGAGCCTGACTCCCCAAAATGGATGATATCCTATCCAAGTAAAAGATAACTCCTCAGCAGAAGAAAGGAAACTGATGACGGAAGAAAACTAATGAGGGATTGATGTACCTAAGTAATTTATCGGAGGTAATAGAGGTGTAACTGAAAGATTCCTCTGCGCCCATGCCTATTATAAGTTAAATTCCACTGTCTTAATCAAGGCAATAAAATCAGGAAGGTTTAATTTGTTTGCTGCCTAAAAGACCAATGAATAAAAGACCAAAACAATTTGAATCAAAGTGCAAAACGTGCATACATAGAAATTTGATAAAAACACAAGGATTAGTAATTATACTTTGCCAGATAGTGGGCTATAATAATTTTCCATTCTTGCTATTTAGTCGGTTATTTACCTCTATTTAAACAGATGGTACCTGCCTAATGTATGTTTTTTTCTGACGCTGGCATTTGGTGAGGCTCAAAAGGACAATGGCACTTTCCCTTTAGGTTACAGTAGTAACCGGAGGGAATGTGGCACGTTAACATCTGCAGATTTAATTCATTTGATGCAATATAGAGATTTTTTATGGCAAAACCCAAAGTGGAGGGCAGCTGGCTAGATCCTTCCACTGGCAAAGACCCAGGTTAATCTCTGAACACACCCTGGACGTACAAGGCTAATGATTCAGTATGCACTGTTGTCATTACTTTTGTTCTTGTCATTTGTGGAAGCCATCAAATCTATGAGCCAAGCCAACCATTAATTTCACATAATAGTGTTGCCTAAAATGAACTCACAATAATTAACAGAGTATTTAAAAAAAGAACAAAAATGGTTACTAAATACAGCTTTGCAGTTAGATTTGTGTCACTGCAGCAGGCATAATCAGCTATCCAAAGCTATGTGCTTTGTGAAAGCCTCATGTCTGTATGGAGATGCATGTTGGACAAATCTGTTACCTTTTTTTACTGAGATTGGATGCTCTAGAAGAAAGACGGTTTGTTTCCAGTGAGTTTTGGTGCTTCTTGGACCAGTGGAGAACGAGACCTGGAAACCAATGTGCAAAGGTAACTGATGAAAGACAATATTTCTAAACTAGTGGCACACTCACCCTTGCGCATGAACAGCACCCAATGGAAATTCAGGGTGCTGCCTACAAGAACAAAGTGAACAGATCTGATAGAAGGGTCTTTACATAAATTCAGAGGGTTAGCTCTGTAATTCCAGCAGTGGCAATTGCTTTGCTTTGTATAGCAAAAATTTAACCTCCACACCAATGCCTCAGCATCTTATAACATAGAAACAAGGGAGGAGAGAATTAATAGCCACTTCTTTGAGCTTCCTGCTTTATGTTTCAGAAAGTGGCAAAAGAACTAAAGGGAAAGATATGGTGATATCTTTTCAAAGGAGTGAATTATTATCCACTGAAATGCATTCCTTGTAAGGAGTGTGGAAGCAGATTCAATTGCGACTTTCAGTGGAGAACTGGACATATGTACATGGAAAGTAAACATATGCAGGGCTATAGGGGAAGAGTACAGAAGTGAGGCTAATCCAAAGAGCTGGCAAAGGAAAAATATGCTGAATGGCCCCCTTCTGTGCTTTCTGGGAAAACAGCTTTGCAATTAAGTTAGCAAGCATCCTATTCTCTTATAATTGTATATGCACTGTGCAGAGGCCTACTGTTGCAAGCCCTTACCTTGCTGCTGCAATTCTTCTCAAATGAAATATCAAAGTGACCAGAAATTGCCTGAAATAAAAGCACAACATAAAATCAAAAAAATATAAATGTGTACAATTCTCTGAATAATGCGTCAGCAGATGCAAGACATTTGTCGTCTGTTGTTGCTGCCTTTCTCATGGAGACTGATTTTGTTATATTATTCCACGGCTGCAAAAACAAACATTTGTGACAAATGTTGTAGTGCAGCATCTTAAACCATTTGTATGACACTTTTACCAATAGGGTAATAAAAGAAGTAACTCTATAACTCTACAGAAACACATCTTCGCAGAGAAGCTCCCAGGTCCAACAACGACCACCTAGATTTAAATGGCAGCCTTAGCACAACAAAAACATTGCCAGACAGTTCTCAGCTGCGTGATCATAATTTGATACCAGATGCAAAAGGAGATATTAGGTCAGGTTACCAAAAGCTTTATTGAGAAGATAGTCTCGAAGGACCATTTTAGAGACTGAAGTGCATCAAGACAAAGAGGTTTAATGAGGGAATTCCAGAACAAAGGAGCTACACAGCAGAAGCCAAGTCTACCAATGATGGGCGAAGGAAATCAAGGACACACAGGAGGCCGGAACTGGAGAAACAGTTCTCCAAAAGAGGGTTTCAGCATGATCTTTAATCAAACCCCATTCATCAAGATTTAATTAAAGTAATGGGCCTCGGCCCAAACGTAGCAGTTTATCAGTCATAGAGTAACATAGCACGGAAACAGGCCCTTCGCCCCAACTCGTCCATGCCGATCAAGATGCCCACCTAAACTAATCCCATTGGCCTGCATTTAGCCTATATCATTCTAAACCCTTACTATCCATATACGTATCCAAATGTCTTTTAAATGTCATAATTGTACCTACCTCAATTACTTTCTCTGGCAGCTCATTCCATATAAAATATCATTATTTTAAGCACTATGTCTGAATGACAGCTTATCATATTTTCATTTTGATACAGCAAACATACTCATGTGGTGCTATTAACAACCATTGGATGGCAAAAATCTCCTCCACAGATTTTGAAGCTCTCTTCAGGTAAAGTCTCTATTGCAACTTCAGCAAACAGTCAACTTGCGTGGAGCTAGACTTGGATAATTAATCTAAATAATTACTCTGGACCTTGTTTGAGATTGGCAGTTCAGACACTTTCAGCCAGTTTTTCTGACTTTTTTTGTGCTTTACAGCTTTAAGTTCCACAAAAAATCAAAAGACTGCAGATGCCGGAAATCTGAAATTCAGAAAATTTGCACAGTTCAGTTTTCGCAACCACATTCATGTTTGATGGAGAAAGTGGAAGGAATGAGAGTTGGCACCATGCTGAGTGACTTCAATGGGACTGGCTCAAAGTGGAAGCAATGGGTATGTACAGGAAGACTGCCTCCCCTCTGAAGGGTTGGGTGTAACTTTGGGGATCGATGACGTAATGTCTAGATAATGTGTTTTAGGTGTACGTTCGGGGATAACTGTGGCCAACCTTTACTGCTCATAGAGTCACAGACATATACCAGAAGGAAACAAACCTCTGGCCTGCCAAATCAACCATCTAATTATAGTAATCCTACACTAATGCTTCCCACATTCCCATCAACTCTCTCAAATTCTATAACTCACCTACATTTCAGGGGCAATTTACAATGGACAATGAACCTACCAACCCACATGTTTTTGGGATATGTAAGGAACTGGAGTACCCAGGGAAAACACATGCAGTCACAAGGAGAACATGTAAACTCCACACTGAGAGAACACAAGATCGCAATCGAACTGCTGAAGCCGTCAGGCAATCGCTGTACCATGCTGACTTATCGTGTTGAAGTATATCAATAGAATGTCAGCCTGGATTATGTGTCCAAGTCTCTTGAGTGGAGCTTGAACCATCAATTTATTTTGGAAAACAACAACAAAGATTTAGAAGCTGCATGTATCCAAAATATTGCATTGCCGATTCCCCAAGTTGAATTCATCCCTTCGGAGGACAGGCAGTCTTCTTCTATGCACTTGTCACTTCCACTCTGAGCCACTCCCTTTGAAGTCACACAACATGGTGCCAAGGGTAATTCCCATTCCTTCTACTCTGTCCAGCAAACATGACAATGGTTACAAAGCTTGAACCGACAGCAGTACCTAGAATGTGAGAGGTCAGGAAAACTGGCTGAAGAGGTTCTGCATGAGGAACTTATACAAAGATCCCAAATAATTACTCAATTTGCACAAAAAACAAGTGATGAAAGTGAACTTTAGTTGGTGTGGAGCACATAGCAAACTACAGCTGCAGCTGGTAAAAAGGAAAGTAGGCTGTTTAACTGTTATACCCCATAAACCCATAGGCACAAGAAGGTTCCAGGGAAGGCTGTCGATCTTTTAGTCTCCAGTTTTCAGATTCCTGTCTTGAAAACTGTTTCATATACAGGGATGAGGGTGTGTAGCGGCAGACAGCCCTCTGGTAATGAGTCTGATTGGTCTTGTTTGGAGTGCTGGTCAAGACAGTGAATGCTCAATTTTAACTGCAGGCCAAGAAAAGTGCCAAAATGTCCTGATTGTAACCTGTGAGTTGTTAATTTCAAGGCCAGCTCTCAAATATTGGGAAACAATACCCTTGGACATCAGGGGCAGAAGCTACAGTCCCTGGCACAAAAAAGATGGCAGTGGGGGGTGGGGGGGAGGAGTGAGGTGATGGAGAGTCAGACAGAAGATGACTACCTTTTCTTGTAGGCTAAGAGGACTCCCAGAAGTCCCTCATAAGAAAATTTCATAAAGAAAATTTTAACAATGAACAATAAAAGAAAGTGGGACAGGTATACGGGTAGGAAAGGTTCAGAAAGTTGTGGGCCAATCGCTGGCAAATGGGATGAGCTAGGATGGGCATCTTGGTGGGCATGGTCCAGTTGGGCTGAAGGGCCTCTTTCCGTGCTATATGACTCTATGAAATTTTGAGGCCTCTTTCGCCTCAACACTGGGAAAGGCACAGCCACCCCTGCCCAGACTTATTGCCTACAGCATTCTCTGAATGTCATCTGTATATTTACGCAAGGCCTCAGTAACAATTACTGTCCGAGCACACAGTGTCTGCTGGGTGGGGAGGGAGAGGATTAAAATCTTCCCTTATTTTTCTGATGATTATTTGTTTAAATGTCTAACCCCCATTGTGACCACATATCCAGAACAAAACCAGAAGAGTGGGGCATTCGGCCCCTCTTGCCGGCTCTACTATTCAATGAGAACCATTTTCTTGCTTGACTCCCATATCCCTTACTACCCCAAAATCTACTGAGTTCAGCTTCGAATACACTCAATCAACACGCATCCACACTGCGAAGGTGGGGAATCCCAAAGATTCTCAGCCCTCTTGTATGGAAATTTCTGATGATCTCTGCTTTAAATGGTCGATCTCTTACTGTGATACTGTACCTAACGCTGAACTCCCTATTTCGGGGGTCAATTCAGCATTTAACATGCGCCAATATTCACAATCAGAAAATGGTTGATGTTATTCTATTATAGGAACTAAAGCCTACTGTGGAGCCTTCTCAGGCAGGCAAATATGTAGATCTCTGATAGTGATAGTCACAGAATCATAGAGCACAGAACAGGCCCTCCAGCACACTGAGTCCATGCTGCCCCTCATTTACATTAATCCAACATGAATTTTACTTTGTTCTCCCCTTATTCCCATCAATTCCCCCAGACTCTACCACTCACCTATCCACCAGGGGAAATTTATAGTGTCCAATTAACTCACTAACCAGCATGTCCTTGGGATGTGGGAGAAAACCAGAGCATCTGGGAGAAACCCACATGGTCACAGGGAAAATGTACAAACTCCACACAGACAGCACCAGAGTTCAGGATTGAACCTGGGTCTCTGGAACCATGAGGCAGCAGCTCTACAAGTTGTGCCACTCAGTGAGTTGGGGGATAGACAGTGGGATATGATACATCAGTTCCTGTTCTCTACTGTAGGCGAAGCTCTTGACCTCAGCCCCATTCCATCTGGCTCTATGATTCTCATACTGAGAAATGCAGGAGGCAATCAAAGTGTCTGTAGTCTGAGAGCATCAGCATAAAAGCAGAGTTCAACCGATTACACAATCAGCTCTCCTCTGTGAATTGCTTTCTTGACAACATCACTACATGGAATATAAAAATGCTGCAACTCAGCAGAGGCCAGGGACTGATCCTGGAACCTTTTGGTCTGGATCACTGAGGACAATATTACACAACAGAGTCATCCACTGAACCATCAAAGGAGCCCAAAGAGACAACCCAAGTTAAGCAGTGTCCCGGACAATCCTCCCACATGGGATCACAGCAATATCCAATATGCAAATGCATCGAGTGAACGACGATAGAAGAACAAATATTGTGGAAGTTAAAAATGGAAACTAAATCAGAAATGCTGGAAATACTTAGGTCAGGTAGCATCTGTGGAGAGGGACACATGAGTTAACACTTCAGGTCAATGACCTTCATTTGAACATCCCACTTTGTTGAATTCCAATTGCTTCAGTTTAATTAAGGCCATGTTTCCAAACTATTAACACCGAGTTGTTACTTTTTTGGGGGAGGCTGTGCGCCCAGTGCAACCAGAACTAATGTTGTTATTGGCATGCATTAGCATTTTACACCAACAATATTATGGGCTACAGAATTAAATTCAGCGGTGTGGCATTCACTTGAACCCAGGTTTTGGATCCTTGTACATTGTGGGCCGAAGGGCCTGTATTGTGCTGTACTTTCTATGATTATTAACTGGTTCTCACAGACTATTATTATTAAAAAAAAAAGTGACTTTTCCATAATTGTTATTTAACAGTGAATTTAAATTTTTGGTGTAGTAAGCTTTAACACAACTTAACACTGGAGTACTTCTTCTGTAAGAATACTGAAGTATACTATAATGCCTTAGATTAATGAAGTACTAGCCAAAATGCCTCCTACTTATATCATCGAGATATGAATTAGGAGGACGATTAAGCAATTCTGCCAAAGCTACTCTGCCACTAAGATAACTAATCCAATTGTAACCTCAGCTCTGTATTCCTGTCTTGCTACAATAACCTTTCCACTGGGAAATGCCATTCTTGTTGGCATTGAATGAATTCTTGTTGATTTTCAAGACACTAGTTGTTCTTAAAACAGAGGAATACTCACTATTGTAATGTTGGAAACATGGCAGTGAACTTCCACAAAAGCAATGTTGTTCTTTCGTGATGTTTCTGAAGTATTGGCTAGGACACAGGGGATACTAACCTCCTCTTCTTCAAACTTGTGCCAGGGATATCTTACATCCAACTGAGAGCTCTTTTTCCTTTTTCATGAGTCCATACAATATTTATGGATTCCCTTTTATATTGTTTCACGCCCTCATGCAGATGTGGAGGAATTTGAATCAATTGCACCAGAGAAAAAATACAGAAAAGAGGAAAGATGGCATTGTATGATATTATGTGGCACAGTCTATAATCATTGCGAATTATGTACAATATTGAGCTTGAAGGTGACAAAAATTCTGTCAGCCCTGAAGGTAAAGTAGCCTTGGAGCAAAACAAAGTTATAGAGATGGAACCAACAATCTAGGTGATGGATGGATGATAGGGTTTGAAGCTCAGTTCTCAACTGCACAGCACATCATGGTTTTGCACAGTTCGCTTCAGATTGATTGAGTGGCTCAAGTGGAACTGGCATTGGTGCCAAGCAGAAGGAGCTTTACGGCAGAAAACGAAAGCAATGGCTTTAGTCTTCTTTATGCTCAGTTGGAGGAAAGTTTGAATCATCCAACATTGATCAGATTGGCAGCATAGGGGAGACCATGAGCTGGGTATCTGCAGTACAAAGGTTGGCTCAGTGTTTGAGAATATCACTATGGAAGTGCAGTCAGCAGATGAGAAAGAGGATGAGGTAAAGGTGAACCCTTAGGGGACTCTGAAGGTGGCTGAATGGGGCCAGGATAGGAAGGCTTTATTACAGATGCAAATACTGCATGCAATAAATTTTAATTAGCGCTTCCAGGTCCTGGATTTTTTTTGGTGGGGGAAACTTTAAATGACGAGGTATTGGGGGAGAAAAATAATCATCCACCTCACCCCACTGATAACCTTCAGCTGGGTGACCGACAGCAGATGAATGTCATGCATTCTAGAGGCGAGCTCTCGATTAAGTGAGGAGCCAGATTCAGCAAGAAGGGATCCCAGGATGATAGAGTCTTCGGCTTTCTTTCCGTGGGTCGGAGGAATATTCTGCTTCTCTTGACTCTAGGCTAAGTTTAAGGCCATTTTTTTTCAATGGATTGCACCAAACCCAATTTGCACATATTCATGAGGGTGCTGCCCAAGCCAGGAAGGCACACTGGTTGTTGGGAGTATCCAGCTAAAACCTCAGCAAGAAGGAGCAAGGCCACATATTTCACAAATCAGTTTTGACAGTGCAGTTGGTCCTCTAATTCCACCCTGGGCGAGTTAAAAATCAACTCCATCATCAATCATTTAAAACACTACTGCTTTCCTTTTCAAAGCAATTGCTAAAATTAATTAAGTTATTTAAACAGAAGCTTCAATAATATGAAGTCATTTTTGCCATACACGCCATCCCCAGATTACGAATGCCTAATTTACGGACACCCATAAATATAAATGAGCTCCCATAATGTTATCAAATTCAGAAGTCTGACATACATACATATGTTTGTTCCTATGAACAGCAGAACTGGTTGCTTCTCTCTCTCCACTTTTAGTAATTGTTCTTTCTTATCAGCTTTACATACTTTTGATGCCATTCATTACAATACTGTGGAGGTAAGGTTACCAATATCGAATGACTTTGGTGTAATTTTTCCAGCTTGCTGACAAAATCAACTTATGGACGTCTGTAAAAATGCTAGTCACCCAGCAATGGTCTGCACTGGGAAAGCAAGCCTCCTGAGCCAGTGAATAGAAGAAATTTTGGGTGTCTCTGTTTTTGGCTACAGGTTAGCTGCTTTTGGTTGAAGTGAGTGGAACTGTTATTTACCCTTTCAAAATCAATCTGATTGAACGTACAGCTTTTAACTCAAATACATATATAAATAGAGGGATGCTGAAGTGAGAACAGCAAAGAAGATGAAATCATATCTGGACCCTGGACAAGCCCTACACATAATCTACACTTCATATAATTGTTATAAATTAACAGTTGGCTCCAGGGAACATTTTCCTTTTAATCATGGCAGAGCCTGTTAATTCACCTCCAGAACAGATTAATGCTAATCAGTGCATATTGACATGGACAAGTCAGATTGAACAAGGTTTGTGCAACACAATTGAACAAAATTATATGACAAGGGCTGATGAATTCTAATCGCACCTGAAAAGCACCAGTTATTATTCTCAGTTACAAGAACTATGGCGATCGATACAGTCTTCCCTCCTCCCCCATGGAACCACACACCATCTTCACTCAGATCATGTCCTCAGGTTGTCTGTGCCACTGCAGTCTATCATGTGTAGCTTGCTCTTGCTCTGACAGTCTCCCTTGGTAAGTGTTAAACGAGGAAAATGCAAGACAAGTGACTGCACTTTCACTTCCACAGCTCCCTGGAGAGAAAGGCTGATAGACTGGAGTTATCTGACCATACTTATCATTCGCCTTCTTGTTTCTGGGTAACATAATCTAGGAAACAGTAACTATTAGGGAACCCTGGATAAGTAACTGCAGCTGAAGGCTGACAAAAAAAATTTGGGACTGGATGGGAGGCGTCGTAATTTTGGGGATAATTTGGCCTTTTGTTCCCAATAAATACCTCGTCAAGGCAAACAGCATGGGTCAAGGACAAATAAATTGAAATCTTTAAAAGCCAACAGCTGCACTGGTTACTAAAGACTCTTGTTAATCTTCCAGAAAAATTAAAATAGATGAATTCCCATCTAAAAAAAACAGGCCACCTGCTACCTTCTGCTAGGAACCAACAAGAAATCCATAAAAGCTAACAATTTTTGACAAGTGAAGAAAGTTAAGCATCCATACTTTTTGTTGGATGTCGGGATTTAAATGAAGTCAGGCCTTTAGCTCATAAATATTCCATTTTCTTTCAAATGGTAAGTCCCTAGATTTTATCAGATTTTATACAGCAGCATGGTTTTCTGTATATTTGAAATCGCAAAAAATAGTATTAATTCAATATGTGGAAACATGAGAAATTTCAGTTTTAAATGGCTCATTTATCCTCAAACTCTCTACTGAGCAAATCAAATGTTTCATTAGGTCAAGCAAGTGACATGTTGTCACCTTCTTTGACCACCAAACACATGTAATAAATAAAACAGAAAATATTGTAGTTTCACCACTTTCAGGGAAGGCTATTGATAAGAAATCAAAATATTCTGGGATCAAATGTACAAAAGAAATCCTATAAATGGGAAAAATGCTCTTTTACTTTCTCTCAACAGATTTGTCTCTTTATATAACCAAGTTCAGGGGAAGACATCAATCAAAAATGACCTTCCTGCTTGAGGCTATGGAATTGTGTACAGTCCAAAGAACTAGTGCTATCCAATTACAACATCCAAGTGCTTCAAAGAACACAAACAGAAGCAAGCAAATTGCATATTATTCTAAGGCAGGAAACAAATTTGCATCTATGACAAAAGCACTCAGAACTGTCCCAACGTACATTGTGTATCAGAGGAAACGCTTTATTGCTCTATCATAAATGCCCTTTGGTATACATATTGTGACGAGACGTTATCAGGGATTGCTTGGGACTTAGCCTAATAACGACATAGATGGAGGCCTTTCTGCCCATTTGTTTCATGCTGCCTCCCAAGAGAGCAATCCCATTCCCCCTTCCTTTATTTCCTTGTGGCCCTGCAACTTATCCTCTCCCCCTTGTTGACCAACTCCCCATAGATTCTCCTTGCCATTTAACCAACACAAAGGAGTAATTGACAGCAACTATTTAACCTGCCGGCACATTTTCAGGATGCGGGATGCATCACAGGGAGAACATGCAAACTTCACACAGACAGCACTGGGGATCGTTTAAACTTAGGTACCTGGAACTGTGAGGCAGCAGTACTAACTGCTGCACCACTGTGTCCCCTGGACCACTGCCCAGAGACACCACCCCCAACTTATAAGATAAGATCTTTATTAGTCACATGTACATTGAAACACACAGTGAAATACATCTTCTGCGTAGTGATTTTGGGGGGCAGCCCGCAAGTGTCGCCACGCTTCCGGTGCCAACATAGCATGCCCATAACTTCCTAACCTGTACGTCTTTGGAATGTGGGAGGAAACCGGAGCACCCGGAGGAAACCCACACAGACACGGGGAGAACGTACAAACTCCTTACAGACAGTGGCCGGATTTGAACCCGGGTCGCTGGCACTGTAAAGCATTGTGCTAACCACTATGCTACCGTACTGTACCTCTGGATGGGGAGAACCAGAAGAGCTGACAACGCGAAAGAGGCACACTACGAAGTGAAGTGGGCTCCAAGAAGGAAGCAGAAGCAGCTTGCCGGCTGCCAAAGTCTTTTGAACAGTTTGAAATGTCTCTGATTCGCATTTAATATATTGAAAATACTTTAAAAATAAAAAGGATTCACTTTAAGATATCGACTAGTGATTAAAATGTTAAATAAAACAAAATAAGTCATCTTTTTCCACAGTATCAGTGACTCCCATTAAAACAGATGGGTTCATCTCCCTGTCAAAAAGCTGCAGAGTATCCAGACCCTCTCTTCAGAGAGTCACTGCTGCACCAGTGGTGAGGTCAGTGAGGAGACGGACAGTCGGACGTACAGGCTTCTAAACTCCAGCTTATCTCAGCCTTGTGACTTTCATTGCACATCCCGGGGAAATTTCTTCGTGATTTTTTGGGAAATTTCTTCTGGATTTTTTTGGGAAATTTCTTTTGGATTTTTCTGGAAATTTCGCAGGATGCTTCTTTGGGACTGCCGAGTGTCAGCTGGCTCATTTCATCCTCGTATCCCAAACTGGGAGACACAGAACAATTTCTTTTTTTGAATCTTCATTCAGCTGGCTCAGCCAACATTGAATGCCCATCTCTAACTGCCTTTGGAGTGAGTGGCTCAACTCGGGGCGGGGGGAGGGGGCCAGTTAAGAGTATACCACATGGCTGTAGGTATGGGCCCAGACCAGGTAAGCAGATCTCGGTCCCTGAAGGATATCGGCAAACCTGACAGGTTTTGACTCTAGTGGCTCAAGAGGACAGCCCAGCATCATGTTTTCAGTAGAGATCTGCTCAGCAATGAACTAAAATCTGACGTGACCACAGCTAGGTCAAACCTGACCCACTCCCACAAAGTTATAATTCTTTTGATACCCAACCTGACCATTTCCATTCAGAATCCCATCCCAGCCCAGGTGTGCAGGGATCCATATGAAATATACAATTATAACGAGTATATTTGATTCAGCTTTGTGGATCAGTTAGCGGAGCAGCTGTCTCACAGCTCGAGAAACGCGGCTTCAATACTGACCTCAGGGAGCTTGCACCTTCTCCCTCTGACCACGTGGGTTTCCTCCGGGTGCTTTGGTTTCCTTCCACATCCCAAAGATGTGCAGATTGCTTGGTGTAACTTGCCACTGTAATTTACCCCTAGCATGAAGATGAGTGGTGGAATTGGTGGGGAGTTGATGGGATGTGGGATTAGTGTAGGATTGGCACAAATGGGTGAGAGATGGTCGGCATGGACTCAGCGGGCCGCAGGCCTGTTTCCATGCTGCATAACTCTATTATTCTATCTTTTGCTTTAACAAATAGCATGTTACTCTCTGTGCAGGGGAATACACGGTACCAAAGTATCATTCTCCACCACTTCCGCCATCTCCAACGGGACCCCACCACCAAGCGTATCTTCCCCTCCCCATCCCTTTCTGCCTTTTGCAGGGAACGCTCTCTCCACAACTCCCTCGTTCACTCCTCCCTCCCTACCCATCCCACTCCCACCCCGGGAACTTTCCACTGCCCCCGCCATAGGTGCAACACCTGCCCCTATACCACCTCCATCCAGGGACCCAAACGGTCCTTTCAGGTGAGACAGAGATTCACCTGCACCTCCCTTAATGTCATCTACTGCATTCGGTGTTCCAAGTGTGGCCTCCTCTACATTGGTGAGACCAAATGCAGACTAGATAACCGTTTCACAGAACATCTGCACTCTGTCCGTAACCACGATCTGCACCTTCTCATTGCTAGTCACTTCAACTCCCCCTCCCACACTAACACTGATATGACAGCCCTCGGCTTCCTCCACTGCCAGGAGAATTCCAAGTGCAAACTGTAGAAACAGCACCTCATTTTCTGTCTTGGAACCTTGCAGCCTAATGGCATGAACATTGAATTCTCCCACTTTAGGCAATCCCCACCCCCTTCCCCAAAAACACCCTACCCCACCACCGTGCTTCTTCCCTTTCCTAGCCTTTTTCTCTTCTCTCTTCTAACTTTTGACCCATCCCCCAGTAGATCTGCTCCTCCCCCAAACCTGCCTATCACTATCTCTTACCTGCATCTACCTATCACCACCCTGTGCCCACCCCACCTCCCCTCTTTTGTCCACCTATCACTGGTTTGCTTTTCCCTCCTATATATTGGGCATCCCCTTTTCCTATCTTCAGTCCTGAAGAAGGGTTCTGACCCGAAACGTTGACCGCCTGCTTTTCTCCACAGATGCTGCCTGGCCTGCTGAGTTCCTTTAGCATCAAAATGTTTTTCACTGAAGTACCTATTCATATTGAAGCCACATAAAACTTTGGTTAAGCCAGACTTGGAGTATTGTGTGCAATTCTGGTCGCCCCATTACAGAAAGGATGTGGAGGCTTTGGAAAGGGTACAGAAGAGGTTTAGCAGGGCACTGCCTGCGCTGGAGGGTATGAGCTAGGAGGAGAGGATGGACAAACTTGGTTTCTTTTCTCTGGAGTGTCAGAGGCTGAGGGGAGACCTGATAGAAGCTTATAAAATTATGGGAGGCATAGATAGGGTAGGGAGTCAGAATATTTTTGCCAGGGTAGAAACATAGATTTATCGTGAGAGGGGGAAAGTTTAAAGGAGATGTGCGGGACAAGTTTTGTTCTTACATAGAGAGTGTTAGGTGACTGGAATAGGCTACCGGGGTAGTGGAGGAAGTAGATACAATAGAGGCATTTAAGAGGTTGTTAGATAGACACATGAATATGCAGGGAATGGAGGGATATGGATCATGTACAGGCAGAAGAGATTTAGTTTATTTTGGCATCGTGTTTGGCACAGACATCGGGGGCCAAAGGGCCTGTCCTGTGATCTACAGTTCTATGTTCAATATTGCACTTCACCCAGCCTTTTCAATCTAAGAAAATTTGCTTTGTGAAATGTATTCCAGGAATACATATCTTTCGTAAATCAAGGAATGGCTGTTTATTTATAAAGTCCTCAGCATGAGCATTTGGCCCAATCTGATGCACATAGTCGAGACCTGTCGGGCTCAGGTCAGATAGCTGGGGTCTACTTCTCAGGCCAATTCAGGATGGAGGATAATTCCTTCCGCTGTGGCTGGACAAATGAACAGCACTTTACATTCTTACCAATCAACCATTATTGTTCATGGAAATATCCATGCTTCACAAACTCCCTGCAGCTATAAACTTCAAAAGCTGGAAAATGTAAAATAAAATGCCTGTTAGCTTCATGTATTAAGTCCAAATTTCTGTATATTTTGGAAAGGCAGATGTTGCAAGTTGCACCCCGATGTGTCTTAACTCTTCAAATTTCTAAATTGCTATTTTTATTTTGAAAGGGTATTTGCAAATATTTGAACCCAATAGACTAAAAGAAAGGCAAATTTGGCCAGTTATGATATGTGATAAATTTATTCAGCTTACTGTGCTCTGCAACCCGAATACATTCTTCAGTAAATTGAAAAATACAGATAAGCTGTGCCTTTTGAATGCATTTTCAATATCCTCCCAATGTTCTCTCCCCTGCTGTTGTATTAAGGACATATTTCAGTCAGCTGTACGGGACACCTAGGGTGGTAGTTTCTGTCCATTTTCTTCAGTGCATTTCCTAATCTTCATTCACCAGAAATGTAATAAAACACAAGACAGTACACCAACAAAATTAAGTTCAGGCAATATAAACCTTGCACTCATTGCAGCAATCCAACAAGTCATAGTTATTGAGTCATAGAATTACACTACACAGAAACGGGCCCTTCGGCCCAACTTGCCCATGCTGGCCAAAATATCTATCCATTTGCCTGCGTTTGGCCCATATCCCTTTAAACCTTTTCTATCTATATACCTGTCCAAATATCTTTTGAACACTGTAACTGTACCTGCCTCTACAGCTTCCTTCTCACTGACAGTCAACACAGGCGCACCTCAAGGATGTGTGCTTAGCCCACTGCTCTATTCTCTCTACGCTCATGACTGTGTGGCTAGGCACAGCTCAAACACCATCTCTAAGTTCGCCGATGACACCACTGTTGTTGGCAGAATCCCAGGTGGTGACAAGGAGGCGTGCAGGAGTGAGATAGATCGGCTAGTTGAGTGGTGTCCCAACAACAACCTCACACTCAACATCAACAAGACTAAGGAACTGATTGTGGGCTTCAGGAAGGGGAAATCGGGAGAACACAGACCAGTCTTCACTGAGGGATCAGTGGTGGAAAGGGTGAGCAGCTTCAATTTCCCAGGCAGCAACATCTCAGAGGATCTATCTTGGGCCCAACACATTGATGTAATCACAAAGAAGGCACACCAGCAGCTCTTCTTTGTTAGGAGATTGAGGACATTTGGTCTGTCACCAAAGACTCTTGCAAATTTCTACAGAAGTACAGTGGAGAGCATTCTGACTGGTTGCATCACCGGCTGGTATGGAGACTTCAATATGCAGGATCGAAACAGGCTGCAGAGGGTTGTAGACTCTGCCAGCTCCATCATAGGCACAACCCTCCCTGTCATCAAGGACATCTTCAAGAGGTGGTGCCTCAAGAAGGCGGCATCCATCATTAAGGACCCTTGAGTCCTCTTCATGTTACTACCATCGGGCAGGAGGTACAGGAGCCTGAAGACCCACACTCAGCATTTCAGGAACAGCTTCTTCCCTTTCGCCATCAGATTTCTGAATGGTCCATGAACCCATGATCACTACCTCGCTACTACTCTTTTGCACTATTTAGTTTTGTAACTTACAGTAATTTTTATGTCTTTACATCTTGCACTGTACTGCTGCCGCAAAACAACAAATTTCACAACACGTCAGTGATAATAAACCTGATTCTGATTCTACTTCACACAGCTGGGTGACCAGAACTGCACACAATATTCCAAGTGTGGTGTCACCAACAACTTGTACAGTTGCATCATGACATCCCAACTCCTGTACTCATGCCCTAACCAATGAAGGTAAGTGTAATAAATTCCTTCTTCACCACCCTGTCTACCTATGCCACCACATTCAGGGAACTATGTACCTGTACCCCTTGGTCTCTCTGTTCTCCAACACTCTCCAGGGCCCAACCACTTACTTTGCAAGTCCTGCTCTGAGTGAACTTACAAAATGCATCACTTCACACTTGTCTGAGTTAAGTTCCATCTACCATTCTGTGGTCCAATTCCCCAGTTCATCTAGATCCTGTTGTAATCTTAGATAACCTTTTTCACTGTCAACTACACCACCAATTTTGGTGTTACCCACAAACTTACTAACTATGTTAAAAACATTGTCATTGAAATCATTAATAAAGATGACAAACAACAGAGGGTCCAATCCTGAACTCTGTGGCACATCACTGGTCACAGGCATCCAACGTGAATAACAACCTTCCACTACCACCCTCTGACTCCTTCCACCAAGCTTAACTCACCCTGGATCCCATGTGATCTAACCTTCCAGACTAGCTTACCATGTGGGACCTTGTCAAATCCTGCCCTCATCAATCCTCTTTGTCACCTTTATTTAAAAAAAACTCAAATCAAATATGTGAGATACAATTTCCCATGCACAACGCCATGTTGACTATCCCTAATCAGTCCTTGCCTTTCCAAATGCTAGTCAATCCTGTCCCTCAGAATCCCCTCCAATAGCTTTCCCACCACTGACATTAGGCTCACCAGCCTGTAGTTCCCTGGCTTGTCCTTGTAGCCCTTCTTAAATGAAAGAACAACATTAGCCATCCTTCAGTCTTCTAGTAACTCACCAGTGGCTAAAGATGATGGAAATATCTCTGCCAGGGCCCCTACAATTTCTTTCCTTGTTTTCCAGGATGGCCTGGGATACACTTGCTGAGGCCACGGGGATTTATCTACCTTAATATGCCTTAAGACCGCAGTACCTCCTCTGTGGCAATGTGGATACGTTCCAATACATCACTATTCATTTCCCTTAGTTCCTTCACTTGCACGACTTTCTCTGCGATAAATACAGATGAGAAATATTCTTTTAACACCTCGCCCATCTCCTGTGGCTCCACATGTAGATGACCACATTGATTCTTGAGGGGACCTATTCTTTCTCTCGTTACCCTTTTGCTCCTAATATACTTGTAGAATTACCTATCTGTCAAAGCAATCTCGTGTCCTCTTTTTACCCTCCTGATTTCCCTGTTAAGTGTACTCCTACATCTCTTACACTCCTCGAGGGATTCGTTTGATCCCAGCTGCCGATATCTGACATACACCTCCTTCTTTTTCCTGGCCAGTGCCTCAATATTCCTTGTCAACCAGGATTCTTACAACCATCTGTGATCTCCCTACATATGTTCCTCTAATTCCTGTTGACTATTGTGGGGCCCATAGTATATTCCCTTCAAAATGATCATCCCCTTTCTATTTCTAAGTTTCACCCATGTCACCTCTCTGCATGATTCCCCCAAGAATATCCTCTCTTAAGTACGGCTGTGATGTTCTCCCTAATCAAAAATTCAACTCCCCCCTCACCTTTCTTACCCCCAACTCTATCATGCCTGTAGCATCTGTACCTTGGTACAATGAGCTGCTAGTCTTGCCCTCCATCAACTTTGTTGCTGTTGTATCTATAATATCCCAGTCTCATGTTCCAATCCATGCCAAGTTCATCTGCCTTACCTGTTGGGCTTCTTGCATTAAAATAAATGCAGAATCTATCATATCTTCCTCACACCCTGTCTTGCCCCTGCCTGCCTTGTCTAATGAACGTGCTCACTTTAACATTTATATTTGCCTCCACTTGTCCATCTGCCAAACTACTTCTTTGGGTCCTAAACCACTCCCCCAGACTATTTTAAACCCTCCTCAGTACCACTAGCAAATCTCCCCACCAGGATACTTGTACCCCTCCAGTTCAGGTGCATCCTGTTCCTCTTGTGCAGGTCACCTCTGCATCAAAAGAAATTTCAATGGTCCAAGAACCTGAATCCTTCCTCTCTGCACCAGCTCCTAGCCACACATTCATCTGTCCTATCCTCCTGTTCCTAACCTCTTGACACTGGGAGTAATCATGAGATTACAGCCCTTGAGGTCCTTCTTTTTAATTTTCTGCCTTACTCCCTATATTCCCTTTGCAGGACCATCCCTTTATCTCCTATGTCACTGGTACCAATGTGCACAACAACGTCTGGTTGCTCAACCTCTCCCTGGAGAATGTTCTGCAACCGCTCCAAGATATCCTTGACTCTGGCATCCGGGATGTAACATTCCAGCCAGGAGTCTCAATCGTGGCCACAGAATCTCCTGCCTGTCCCACTGTCTTCCGAGTCTCCTATCACTACAGCTCTCCTTGTCTCCACCCTTCCCTGCTGTGCATCAGTGTTGTTTGCACACATCTTTACAAAGAGGTCTTTATTAATACCCAATGGCCATTGCTGTTAAGCTTTCTTTGCTAAGCATTTTGCGGCACCCTTCCTTAATAACAAACTCTGCTGAAAACACACCAGCGTAATAAGGAAAGCAGAGACTGTCTCAACATTCACATTGAATAATGTACCACTAATGCTTTGTGACGGTACTCAGAAATACTGTGACAGGATGCTATGTGTGTTAGAGTAGGTAACATTTTTGTGTGACAGCTTCCTTACCAATTTCATGAGGAAGTCTCAGAGGCCATTTCATTTAAATTGGCATTTGAGACTCCAGTTTTCAGGTCTTTCTGATTGTCAGGCATGATAAAACGAGAAGACCCTGAGAGAGTCTGAACTAACTGGTCTGTTCTCATTACTTACAATTTTAATTGTATCTGCTGTTGTGGATTACGTGATGCTGCGGGAGAGAAATGTCCATCAGAATTCACACACTAAGCCTTCAGAAAGTATCACATCCTGCTGCAAAAGGAGGGTGTACAAGAAGGACGGGCAGGAAAAGACCAGCTTGTCCACCAAGCTTGATCCACACTCATGTCTGGTACATTAGAACTGGAAACTTCTCAACCTCCTTCCTTGAGGGTCATCCACTTCTGGGGGAAAGCAAACAAAGATAACAATACCTGGGCTAAATCAGGTGCAGTTGATGGGAGGGGGGAATATGTCAGAAAATACCACTCTGACACTCTTAAGGACCAGATGCCTGAATGAGCTTGTGGTCACATTTTAAATATTCTGTAATTTTTTTCTCCAATTAAAACAATCCAGTGCACTCACCTGAACTAACATCCACCTTCTTAGCACTGTATTATCCTTCTATCCACGGTGCTGTATTTGTTTCTCTCCAATGTATGCATGTTATCAACACCATCAGGCTTTGACACACTCTATCCTTCCATTCCAAATAATTCCTGACCATTATTCATCAAATAACTCCGGCAAAGCAAAAACAATATTATTTATCTCCCCCACCACAAAGAACCAAGCAATTACCACGTAACCAGTCAAGACAATTGGAACATTACAGACGATGATTGAAAAGGGGAAATTTCTTCACTTCTGAACATTAATCCACAAAACAATGAAGATATTTCAATGGATTAATTATTGACGCAGCATTTGGCAAGGTTTTCTTAGGGGACGGAGTATACTTAAGATTTTATACTCCAGTGCCTGAGGCACTTGTATCCATTGCGTATGCGGACATCATCTATCGTCTTTTAACGCCATCTCATACCCGCTGGTTATGATAGCAGACCCTCAAAGTAATTAATTCACTTCAATCACTACAATGGGAATGATCTTGCTGGAAAAATAATTGCGTTAACCAGGCACATCCTTATTAATGTGCAAATCGGCCAGCAAATTCAGAGGATTAACAGATGTGAATCTCTGGAACTTAGTAGTCGATTTAACCTGCACAGAGTCAATGGATAACCTTTCTTAACCACGACATAGTGCTCTAAAGTCTTGGGACGTCTTACTAAAACAAATATCAAATGGTCCAAGCCGTTCAGAGCTGAACCAAAATAACCCTGAAGCAATCGAACTGTATTCCCTTGCAGAGGAGGTTGGCCTATTGTGGGGGGTTGTTCACTTAATTAGCATTTTTAACCTGCACCCTGTCAGACAAAATGCTGGAAGCTGTCAGCTATTCAGAACATGAGGAATCAAAGCAATGACTCGCGTAGATCTGGTGAAGTAGATGGGCATGCAGGCAGTGCTCATTAATATCGAGAAGCCAGCAAAGGGAATGACAGCTAGTGCTCAACGCAGTGAAAGCATTAATAATTATCATCATCACTGCCATCATCACCGCAATGTAATTTATCTCTTTTTCTTCCCCCCTCTTTACTCCTATCATGCTTCAACAGTGTGTGTTCGGACCCGATACAATTAGGCAGCTGGTCACAAGAGTGGGAGGATAATGTGCTTTTGATGGAGTTTATCCAAGCGTAGAGATTAAACACTCACGGGCTGTGCGGGAGGGTTAGACCCAATCTTGTGTACAAAACACACTGCATTTATTGTTAAAATTTCAGTGAATATTCCGCTCAGCTGCTGTAAGTTGGATTGTCTAGCTTTCTGAAATGAGTAATAGTGCAGCAGTGCAGAGAGATGAAAATGGCTCACTAAAACATAGAGGGGGCCAATCTAGTTCAAGTCCTGACAATTTTAAGAACCATACCGAAACAACAGGGGCATACGTTTCAAGCTGCTCCACAGGCCAGCTGTATTCTGTAACAATTTAGCAGAGAAACATTCTATCTGAAGTATTTAATATCTAAACATAGAACAGTGCAGCACAGGAACAGGCCCTTCGGCCCACAATGTTGTGCCAAACTAATTCAACGAGTAAATAAATGCCTAACTGAATAATCCCTTCTGCCTACACAATGTCCATATCCCTCCATTCTCTGTATGTGTCTATCTAAAAGCCTCTTAAACACTTCTATTGTACTTGCCTCCACTACCAGCACTGGCAGCGCATTCCAGGCATTCACCACTCTCTGTGTAAAAAAACTTGCTTTGCAAATTTCCTTTGAACTTACCCCCTCACACCTTAAATGCATGCCCTCTAGTATTAAACATTTCGACCCTGGGAAAGATACAGGCTGTTTATCTATGCTTCTTGTAATCTTATGAACTTCTATCAGGTCTCCCTTCAGCCTTCTCTGCTGCAGAGAAAAAATCCCAAGTTTGTCCAACCTCTTCTCATAGCACATGCCCTCCAGTCCAGGCAGCATCTTGGTAAACCTCTTCTGCACCCTCTCCAAAGCCTCCACATCCTTCTTATAATGGGGCGACCAGAATTGAATGCAGTACTCCAGGTGTGGCCTAACTAGAATTTTATAAAGCTGCAACATAACTTCCTGACTGCATAATGCAACTTGCAAGAAAGAGTCAGTATTTTAAATTCTCATGGTGAGTCTGAATCATACAGCACAGAAACAGACCCCCTGGCCCATCAAGTTCACCCCAACCATCATAGAAACATAGAAAACCTACAGCACAATACAGACCCTTCAGCCCACAAAGTTGTGCTGAACATGTCCCTACCTTAGAAGTTACTAGGCTTACCCATAGCCCTCTATTTTTCTAAGCTCCATGTACCTATCCAAAAGTCTCTTAAAAGACCCTATTATATCCACCCAACAAGCACCCATCGACACCCATCTCATTTTATTCCCCCCACATTCCCATCAACTCCCCTCAGATTCTATCACTTACCCCACTCACTTAGGGCATCTTATAGTCACCAATTAACCTACCAACTTGCACATCTTTGGGATGTGGAAGGAAACACTTGGAGAAAGCAAAAACTCCACACAGCACCAGAGGGCAGGATTGAAGTTGGATCACTAGAGCCATGAAGCAAGAAATCTACTGGTTGCAACACTGTGCCACTCCTATTCAATGACCCTTCCCATATTTAATTATGGTGCCAATCTTTGGTCTCTTTTCTGAAGTCCTATCTCTGACAGAAAGTGGCAAGTTAATCAGCTCCCAAGCTTTTCAGATACATTGATCTTGGAGACAAGAATACCCTGACACTGATAATTTTCAATTATTCCTCCCTTTTTTTTGGAAAACACACAATTAATTTGATTCACATCTTAAATTGATGATTCCCTTCAGATCAGAGATGTCTTGTGAGGGGAACAATGTGAACAAATCCTTCACCACATCACCAGGGTAAATGGACTATGTTCTGAAGATTCACATCTTTTAATCCTATGCATTCACATCACAAATGAACACAGGATTGCTGGTTAGAGGGGAGAGGGAAATACATTGGCAAGGAATGGCACTTGGCTAACTTACAGAAAACTCAGCCTGATTTTTGAATTGGCAATCAATAACTAGTGGGCTGCCAGGATTCAGCGATGGGGGCTCAACTATGTGCACTGACTTTAATGAATGGACCAAGTACAATGGCATATCATCAGCAAATTTGGCTACGAAACAATGGTGGGTTAGCAGATCTGAAGAGGACACGAAGAGCCTGCAAAGGGATATAGATAGGTTAAGTGAGTGGGCAAAAATTTACAGATGCAGTATCATGTGAGGTTATCCATTTTAGTAGAAAGAATGGATAAGCAAATTACTATTTAAGTGGAGTGAAACTGGAAAGGGTTGTGATCCAAAGGGACCTGGGGGTCATAGTGTATGGAATACATGCAGTGGGTATACAGGTATAACGGGTAATTAGGAAATTGAATGGAAGGTTGGACTTTAATACAAGGGTATGGAGTATAAAAGTAGGGAGGTTTTGATGCAACTTTGCAGGGTGTTTAGATTGACCTGTACCTACAGGTATGGTCTTTATATTCAAAGATTTACTTGCATTGGAGGTAGTGCAGAGAGTGTTCAGTGGTTGATTCCTGAGATGACGAATTGACACATGAAGAATGTTGGCTCCACAACTACTGGTGTTTGGAAGAACGAGAGATGATTTCATTGAAACATTTCAGAATATGAAAGGGATTGACAGAGTCAATGAACAGACAATGTTTCCTGCAGTGGTAATATCTAGAACTTGAGGGTGCAGTTTCAAGATAAGGGGTCACTCATTCAAAGTGGACATGAAGAGGAATTTCTTCCCACAGAGGGCCATGACTCTTTTGTAGTCTCTACCCCAGAGAGCAGTAGAGGCTGTGTCACCAAATATATTTAAGGCATTTGAACTCCAACAGAGTTAAGGGGCATGTGGACAGACTGGAAAAGTAGTACTGAGGCCAAGACTAGATCAGCCCTGTTTCTTATGTTCATCCCATCTTCAAAGCAATTTTACACACCAATCATCAAAAACTGGCCAGTTTGGATGAAGATGTCCCTCATTTAACATGGGCTAAGCTTCTGACTTGTAGATCTTCCATAGTTTTGCCCAAGGAAAGTTGGGCATTGTGAATTCTCCTTAGACAATGACAGTGATAAAACATAGCAGGAGCAACCAAATCGTGCCAACTTCCACCTCGTGACACCTTGACACTATGTAGCAGAATGGTGATGTCAACATAAGGAGAGAATAATGTACCCATCAGATTGCTTTAGTTCCATCATTGTCCTGGACACTTAAAACCTACTGCAGAGCACATTGCAAACTTTGCAAATGACTGGACACTTCAATGAAGAAATACAATTTAAGCTGCTCTTTTGTAAATACGCAGTGCACAATGTTTCTACATTTGCAATACTTACAATGCTTTTGTCATAGAGACAGGAACCATTCCTCTTCTTAATCTCCATAATCTCAAGTTTATGTACGTCTTGGAGGCGACTCAGAGATGATCCTTGCTACAACCTTTTTCCTCTGGAAACAATCTACCTTGCAAATGAAAAATAGCCCAATTCCATATGATCCATCCATCCAGTTGTTAACTGTGTGATAGATAGGTCACCAGGTGAAAGACTTCCAAGCCTGGCTCAAAACTCATGGTCTACTGGGCAACAGTGAAGTCTGACCTCCTAAAAGCTATGGAGACCTGGACTACTTGTTGCAGGAATCTCATGGTGTTGGAAAAATACCAATGCTGTCTCTGCAAAATCCTACAAATTCACTGAAAGGATAAAAGAGCCTACATCAGCATCCTCCAGAGAAACATCGGAGTTTGGGAACCCAGCAGCAGAAGAGATCATTTAGCTGCAAAGGTATAGTCTACTATTCAATAAGATCATGGCTGATTTACATCCCAAAACTATCTACTCAACACAGTTCCATGACCCTTAATACTTTTGCTTCACTTTTCCAAATGGTTTCATTTTCGGTTTTTCATCTGTTATTTTCTGTTAAGCCATCTCAGGGGATTTGTGTGCTTAAAGCACAATATAAAGGCAAACTATAGCTGCTTATGTTTTGACAATAAGTGCAAGGTATTCAGTTCAAGTATTGTGTTCTGTTTTTACAATAAGCCAAAATCTAAGGCAGCACGACAAAATCTTTTACCACAAAATATATTCCTTGCCATTTTTCAGAAAGAGGGGTTATCCCTAGAATTCATTCCTTCTCCAATATAGCTAACTGTAAAGTTCTGTTCATGCATTCCACTATATTTGCACAATTCATTCTGTCAATAACATCATTCCATTGATGTCTATGGAATGAAACTCAGAAGCAGAGTTTGATGTGTTCATGCAACTGTACAGCAGGCTTAGTGCTATGAAAAGGCAATGAATTTCTGGGCAATATTTTCTCATGCACAAATAACCCTCATGCCCTGTTCACACTTTGGGGTTACTTTTACACCTGGATACAATGTTTATACTAAGGTCGGTTTTGAATAAAACTCATTGCTCTGTGCTTTGAAAATGACACAGATTCTCCATGAATTAAGAGTAAATGGATTTCCTCAAGCTTGTAACAAATTCAAATGAGCCCAAGGCACAGTTCCATCTGAAAAATCCAAGCTGTTAAGGGGAATTTGATTAATCCAATAAAACAAGTGAGAGGCATGAGAAATAAGAAAAAAAAAGTTTAACCTTCCTTACTTTAAACTACTCCAAGCTTCAAGGTCATTGCAGTTGGCAAAGTGTGACATTAAAGGCAAACAACCTTCCAAAACAAGGGAAAACATTCTGGCCCTATTGTTTTAAAGAAGGCAGAAGATCTCATGTAAATTGGTGCTGGATTTTTAATGGGCTTATTTCATCTTGTCAGAACCAATCAGGAATGTTCGATTCCATATGATGAGAAGAAAAATCAAATTAAAAAGAAGTTGTCCCAACACATTTGTCATAATATATTAAACTCCAAGCAGATAAATAAGAACAAAAGGTATGTTGGTAAGGTTGTTCATGAAATGCACATATTATACTGACTCAAATCTCCGAACTGAATCAAATAAGTCCCAATCCCAATTAGAGGGACTTAGATAGGTCAATGTATTGGGTGGAACAGTGGCGCAGCTAGTAGAGCTACTGTTTCACGGTTTCAGCGAACTGAGTTCAATCCTGACCTCTGCTGTTCTCTGTGTGGAGTTTGCACATTCTCCTTGTGGCTGAATGGGTTTCCCATGCGTGCTCCAGTTTCCTCTCATATCCCAAAGACATGCAGGTTGGTAATTGGCTACTGTAAATTTCCTCTTTGTGTGTGGGGAATTGATGGGTACGTGGGGAGAATAGTTCGCGGGAAAATTAGTGGGGAATGTGATTGCTCTGAGAGTCCGCTTCCAGTTGAATGATCATAATGGCCACCTTCTATGCTGTAAGCAAATATGGTATATGAAACAGACAAAAATTAAATCCCTTCACTGCCAGATGGACATGAATTGGGAGTGATGGATGTGACTTTGATTTCCTTCAGGCTGTAAGTACTGACTCAGATGTAATTAGGATTTTGAAACGAGGGTTTGTACTGGGAATTTGCTTCAATAACTTTCCCATTTCTTGTCTACCGATGGATTTACATAACAGACTTCATGCTGGTCCAAAGCAGTCAGTCCAATAAACCTGTGTAGTTCAAGTGAACAAACAGTACCCTATCTCCGTAAGATGGTGGGAAACAGAGGCAGGAATGGGCCATATGGCCCCTTGGAGCTAGCTCTGGAATCAATAACATCACAGCTTATCTAATCGTGGCCTCAACTCCACTTTCCTGTCTGTTTCCCATAACCATTGGCTCCCCTGTAGTCCAAAAAGATCTCTCTCTCAACCTTCTGTATATTCAAAGGCCCCACCTTCACAGCACTCAGGGCCGCCGAACTCCAAAGACCGTGACCCTCAAAGAGGAAGCTCCTCCTCAACTCAAATGGGCAATGTCTTATTCAGAAATACACACTTAATTTTGGGTTCACACTTGAAGCATCTGCCCTGCCATTCCCCCTCAGAATCGAATGTTTCAATAAAATCATTCCTCATTCTTCTAAACTCAAATGAATATGAAGCTAAGCTGCTTAATCTAACAACCTTCTCCAAGGAGCTTCCTTCGTCCTGACATTACCTGGATCTTGACTCAAGTTACAGTGGCAACTTCAACGTAAAGTAAAAATTCCTCACATCAGTGCTATAACTGTGGTATAAGTGCATCTGAGATGTTAATAAATTAAGTTACTTTGTTCTTCCTAGTCATTGAACTCTTGAGTTGGCCTGGCTAACAGTTATTTAACCTAAGCTCAACAGATGACATTTACTAAAAGAGACAGGAAACAATGCTTGAAAGTGTTATAACTACTTGAGTACCACATGTCAAGAAACACGGCTGTAATAAAATCTTGAAATCAACAGCAAAACATTGTAAACTTGGTTTACGTTCATGCAGTGCAAGGTGAGAAGTGTTGCTGTAACAGATCAATAAAGCCTCAAAGACAAAATGAAAGTGGATTAAATTATAAAATCCACAGATTTCACTTACACATGGATTACCAAAACACAAATCAAAGATCTCCAACAAATACAACTATAAACAGAATGTTACAAGCAGAATTTTCCAGGCAAAAGTCATTCAAGATAACAAGTGTGCATAAAGGGGATCAATAATCCCAATAATCATTGAAATTTTTCTACACTTCGGGGAATGCACAACCTTTGCCTTTTAATATTAAGGAGGTGCAAGCAAGTCCTTCGAAAAGTACTGTGCATCCCTTTAACAAGTTTTAGTTTCATTTTATGACCATCTGAGAACCAAGTCATGCTGAACAGAAAATGAGAAAAAAACAATTTTTGTTAATATTTTTAACCTAAAATAATGGCAATTTTTTAAATGAATTTCTCTCCTGCCCTGAAGTGCAGGGGACACAGACGCAAACTACAAGTTTGTCATCAATATCTCACCCATGTATATCTCATGCACACATGAGTCTTGATAATGAGTGGTTGGTCATCATTAAGGCTGTAGTGACAGCCAATCCGGGTAGCAAATGCGCACTCCCAGCAGGAGCTGGAGAGTGAACAAAAATCCTGCCCTTCCTTACCTCCTAGTTAAAGGTAAGGAGTGATCGTTATAACACTCTTCCCATCACCACAATTGATTTTAGCTATTATCTTGATAAACAAAGTCAAACTTGTGAACCTGTAAGGGTGTTAAGGCTCTGCTTCCCATTGGGAAGCTATCAATAATCACTTCCTTGAGAGCTGTTCATCTGCAACATCTTCCAGGTTAACGATTTTTCATCTGATTTGAACAATAACTGTGTATCTATCTCCCGAGGTGCTGCCTGACCTGCAAGTCATTTCCATCACAACATAATGCCAGTGATGACATGATCGACCTTCTGCCACAGTTTTGGAACTATGTCCAAGGGTTTACTGTGTGGCCCAGATGAAAATGGCTATAGAGGAACAACACCTCATATTCTGCCTGGGTAGGTTACAACCTGACGGCATGAACAATGAATTCTCCAATTTCAGGTGACCTGCTCCCCCTCTGTCCCTTTCTCTCTCCTGATCTACCCAGGTCCTCCAACACACACACCCCCAATCACCCAGTTTCTTTCCCCTCCCCCCACCTAATGCCCATCACCCACACACTCATTCCATTGGGTCCCTTCCTCCAACTGTTTCCATATGCCCTCCCCACCATTATTTGGCTCCGTGCTCCATCTTCCTTTCCTACCAGTTTCCACCATCTGCAGCCCTTTGTTGGCTCTACCTATCACCTCCCATAGTCTGGAACTTGCAATAATGAATTGCCTGCTTCAACTGACTGCAGAATTTAAAATAATATGAAGAATTATTGTTAATTGACTCACAACCAGATTTAGCTGTGTGTTTGCATGTTAGGGTATGCAGGAATTTAAATTTGCCAGGTGTTAGAGAAGCAAACACATACATGTCCTTAATGTCATATAACAAACGTGTGTGCACATCCATATATTTAATGGGGACATGTTTTCCTCCCCTTGCCCAATCTACTCCTAGGCATAGTACACAGGTAAAAAGCAATTAACACACTGACTTGACCTTAGCTGGTAAAGAAATACAACTAGCCAATGAATAAAGCAAACAGTTATTTTCATTTTTTAAAAAATCACTATTATTCAACCATGTGCTGATATTTTTGATCAGATTTGTCTTAGTTGAAGTTTAAAAACTCACCACACACTCGTGATCCTTGGTTATCTCCAGCGAGAATTCAGAGGTGAAATCCAAATCTGAGATTCCTACAGTATTGCAGTCTATCATCTGAAAAAAACCATGAGAAGTTTCTAGAAAACTATTTGTCAGTACGCCAGGAACACAGAACAAACAAACCATGTTGTGCTGCAATAAGCCAAGTACTGCATATCCTATTTTCACACACCACATAAATTGCATTCACAAATAGAAGATTATCTCCCAGAAACTGCTTAAAAGCATTTCAAACTGTACTGAATACAACCCAATAAGCCAATGCAGGTTAGTCTTGTGCATTATAAATAGTGACACCTTGGGTGAGGCAATAAGGAATTTACACATAATTATGTAAAAGTTTTCCAGTCTACATTTGGTGTTCATCATTGACTTCAACTTGGCAATAATATTTTTGTGCCTAGAAATTCACCTCCAATTGGGAATGCTAAATGCTTTCTATGGTGGGGGCAGTGCCTTGTACTCTGCCTCCTGAGTTATTCTGGTGGTTTCAATGGAACTGAATTTCAGAGGCAGAGTAAATACATGCTGCCATATAGCATTATCACCACTATCAGCTGTGGGGTGGGGGTGGGGTATGAATTTCTAGGCATTGATATCTCAGATTCCTGACATAGAAGCATATTTAATCAATGCAGTACTATTATGCTATTGCATGTAGTATACTGAGATTTACAATGTGTATTTTCCAGAACAGCTGTAATGACAGATATCACCAAAAACAAATTATTGAAGAGGAATCATTTAACGCCAATAACCCAATATTATGAAGGAAAGTCACAATCACCTGCTCCCCTTTAAGGAATTATTTGGTACATTAACAGCTTTGAAAGGGCGCAGGGGAGATTTACCAGAATGGTTCCAGGAATGAGGGACCTCAGCTGCAATGTTATGTTGGAGAAGCTGGGTTCTTCTCCTTGGAGCAAAGGATGTTGAAGGGAGATTTCATGCAGAGATGCAGGATTATGATAGGTTGAGATAAGGTTGACAAAAATATACATTCCAATCAGCTGATGGTAAAATACTAGAAGCACATTAAAAGTTTTGGGAGATACAGGGGGATGAAACAAAGAGGAACCTCCTTGCTACAGAACTTGCTGCCTCCATAAATGATTGAAGGAAAGACACTGAAAAATGAAATTGGATAAGCATGTGGGGAAATTGATTCCCTGGAGATAGAGCTGGGGAATGCAACTGACTGGAGAGCTTTATAGGCTGCCAGCATGGACACAACGGATTGACTAGCCTTCTGAACCATAATGGCTCCATGATAAAACAGGTAAACCAAGATGATTTCTGCTGTAGGTAAAATTAATTCATGTTCAAAACTCACAATTCATGGTGGCTGCTAAGCAAAGACATCATGAGCACTACCAAATGATCAAGTACAAACTCTTAAAATGTCGTTTTAGTATCTGAATGTTCCAGACATTGGTGCAGAACTCATAATGATATTTCTTGTGAAAATCACAAGAAAGAATGAAGTGTTCCAACATGAACTAAATGGTGTAATTTTATCAATCTTGGAGGAACAGAGAAACCAGTGATTTGGTCCACATAAATCTTTGTAGCTGGCAGGATCAGTTCCTTGATTTAATAAGTAGAGGCAGATTGTACAAAAGCAAAAAAGTTTTGCTAAACTTTTGGTGAAGATTTTCTGCTGGTTGCCCTTCAACCATGCTATTTGTTCCAGCAAGGTCCAGGATATAGTCTGACACTGAGAGACCATCTTCTTGTTCATCAGCGACGTCCAGCACACTGCGGTAGGGTCCAAGAAAAGTTTCCTACGTTGTGTTCCAACAATAAGGGATAGGTTGTGAATGGGGTCACTAGAAGCACATTAAAACCCCAGGTGCAGCACAGTGGACCAAAGTGTCTTACATAACCACAGGTATTGTATGAAATGATATTAAGTAAGTAAAAAGAAAATATATTACAGGATCTGCCATTCCCAAAATCTATCATAAAGCTCTAAAGTCAACAATTTTGGAAAAAATACATAAAAGCTAAGCACTTAATTCAAAATACTGGCCGTTGATCTCAGAAGGCAAACATTTCCCAGTTCCTTAAGTCTGGTAGCTGGAAATATTGTCTTGCTGTAAATCCTCCAAAATAATCAAATTTCACAGCATGGGCTTTATCTCGTAATGCCTCGTTCACATCTAGTGACTGCTACCACAAGAGTAACATCTGGGAAGGAAGGTGGGACAGAGTTCAAAGATTTTTCACACTTCAGTAATGACTCTTTAAAAAGGATCCTTGAAATCATAATTAGTGCCAGCAAGAGACTTGCCCAGGCCCAGACATGTTCCGACGACCTGGCCCCAGACTGGTCTCTGGTTCTGATGTCCAGGACCAAGCCGTTCTCCTGTGCCTGAGCTGCATCACAGTGGATGTAAGGACCTGAGCACAGTGCTGGATGGATCTCGGGGCAGACAGTGTAGGAAAGTAGAGTCATCACCCAACTCTTCAGTTGCAAGCTCCACACACTCCTTCCGATTGTCAGGGTAAATTGGGTGTTGAAGCAATGGGCACTTCCTTTTATATCTTGGAGAATCCTAAACCTGCCGCCAGAACCTCTGTTGTATTTATGGGAAAACAAAACCCCATATCAAATCATTAGGAACAAACAACTCTCCCTTCCGATATGTCCTGTACTATATGGGACTGTTGGCAACCTTATGTGCAAGGTTTCTCTCAGCAGAAGTGATGGGCTGCACTGACAGCTGGGGAGATCCTGCACCAAACCTATCAGCTGTTGAAGCCATCACTGAAATTTCATGTCTTTGACACTCAGAGACATTTATATCTGGGAACTATTTAAAGATCAAAGTAATATTTAAAAAACTATTAAACATAGAAAACATTTAAAAAACAACACGCAAACAATTAAATATATTTAAATTAACTAAATTCTATTAAATACCATTCTCCCTATACCCTGATAGCCAGGGAGTCAAAGACATTAAATTTCAATGACAGTTTTGACAGCTGCTGAACCCCTTGGGGGAGTCCACCAATGCAATGCAGGAGCAGCCAGTAGTACAGGCACTGCAGTGGAAGATGCCACTGCCAGTTTTAGCTCATGCCTGTGCTGGGTCAGAAGTTACATGGAAAAATATGGATCTGTAAAACACAGGTTAGGTCTCAGGTGAAGTTTGACACCCTGAACTTTGGGAAGAACTTCAAGGCATTGGACAAGATACGGAAGAAATTTACCACAACAGCACCTGGGATGAGAAACCTTGGAGACATGAAGAGTCCAGAAAGGCTGGGACTTCTCTAATTAGAGTACAAACTGCTCTGTAGAGATTTAACTAATTGAAGGAGGGTTTTGATATGAGAAGACAGGCATAAATTATTTCTAACAAGTGAGAGGAGGGTCATTAACCAAGAGGTGTAGGTTGAACATGATCTACAGAAGAAGCAGGAGCCACAAATGGTAATAACCTGGAATTCTTTGCCTGAAGTAGTGGCAGGAGAAGTTTCAACAATAAATTTCAGAAAGTAACTGAACACAAAATGCAAAGGTTTTAAAAAACACAGCAGGGCTGAGAAGAAACAGCCAGAGAGTGGAGCTATTTGTTTCTTTCAAAGGCCCAGCATAAGCAAGATGGGCTGAATAGTCTCTTTCTGCATCTTATAATTTTGTGTACTAAATTTAATTGCAGCCATCTCATGATTAAAGGCAAAAGAAACACAATCTTAGACACAAAGTGAATCTATTCAGTAATCTTATTCACACAGCTTCCCTCCAAAAAATGACAACTAATCTTAGTTTAGATTCATATTATTTACATATTAAATGAGAATTACGGATTTTTCTCTAATTGCCTTCATTTGATGTTTAACCTAATGAAATTAGATTTCATAGAACTGCAAAACATTCCCTAAAGGCCCTCTGTGCGGATGACTGCTTTTCACAACAGCGATAGGAAAGAGTTCTACATCAATCTCTGCACCATTCAGCTACTTAAACAGCATTTACAGAGGTTCTATGCAATGATAAAAATGATTAAATTGAGCAAGTGGAAGTTAACAAAACATACATTTTTATTTTTGGATGCTTTGAGGAATGTATACTTGTAAGGAATACAAACAACATGTACCCTTGAGCAAGTAAACATGTGAAAGTGCCTCATCTTAATGTCACTGGCTGATGCTGCATCCATTATAAAACTACTGTCCATTAAATGTGTATGTGCGCTAGAGTGTGAAATAGCATATGTAATAAACCATCCTGAGACCAATGCCCATATTTCTCCCCCCACTCTGTTTCCAGCAGTGATTAGTTGGAATCAGTCTGGTTTTCATAACCTAGCCTGTGTTTTCAACATTATTCAGTCTTAGGTTGAGTTATAATAAATATCCGCTTCTTCCTCCTAAAAACTGGGTGAAACTTGCATTTGTGAAAATTAGATCCTAATCCAAGCATGAACCCATGCTTGCATGAAAAACAACATGCAACTCTCTGCCTCTTTGGGCCAAACCACAAAAATGAAGATCCAAAATATACCTCCCCTGCTACAACCCTTAATCCCTGGTATCCTGCCAACAAGCCTCCCTCAATCAACATTACCAAAAACGATGAGATTACATGCTAATTTCCGATTTACTTCTAAACAATAATAATGCTTTCGGGTTAAGATCTTTGAACTCGACACTAATTTCCTGGCCAATCCCCAGAACACTTTATTCCCTTTGAGTTCGAAACCTATCACTCTCAGCATGAATGTTTCAACAGCTAAGCACGCATAGCCCTGCTGGGTAGAGAGCAAAGCAAAGTTCTGCTAAGAATAATCCTTGTTTATTAAGCTTCCATCAAAGTTCAGTTCAATGTCAAAGTAACACTTATACTCTCACAGAAAAGGACTGACCTACGTGATGCTGCCAATCCATTTGCACATCATGCACCATCTTTTTCGAGTCACAATCTTATGCATATGCTTTTTGTTGAATAGACACAGAAACATGAGTCACACTGCTTTGTTTACTTGAAGTGTCACAGAATTATAGGGGCATCCCATTGCAATGCCACGCACAGCTTAACTTCACCACAACAGAGGCAGTGGGGAGAAACCAGAGGCATGCTTTTTTTCCATCAGAAAGTGCAAAGAAGTGAACTAAATTAGAGCTGAGTAACAAATATTCAAACTTCTCATTTTGGTTTCTAAGGGACTTGATTAGAGCAAACGCCTACTCTCTGGAAAATAAAATCTGAAAAATTACAGATTCTGGAAACAATAATCATGTCAGACAGTTCTGATGAGGTCTTCAACCTAAAACATTGGCTTGGTTTCCATCTCCATAAATGCTGCCTGACTTCCTGGGCATTTCTGGTTTTATTTCTATATGATTCAAAGAAATAGAGGTGACCTTGTGGGCCCTCTTGAATGCAAGATTCGAAGAGGGTTTGAAAAAAGGTACGTTAATTGGGCTGGTGAGGGACTGGTACTTTGGAGGTAATTCACAAAATATAGAAATCAGCTATCTAGGACTGAGATGTGGAGAAATTTCCTCACCAAAAGAGGTGCAAATCTCTGGGGATTCTTTGCCCTAGAGGGCTGTGGATATGCAGCCATTCAAGCTGACATCAATAAATGTTTTAACACCAAGGGAATCAGGGGAAACAAGGATCACACAGGAGAGACAAGGATAGGCCACGATCTCAGTAAATGGAAGAATCGACGGTGAACCATGTGGCCGACGCTTATTTTATTATTTGTTTTGTTCTTATGTTTTTTTTCCATCTAATATTATGCTTACAATTGTACAAAAGGAGGCTATTCATCCCATCAGGTCCAGGCTAGTCTCAGGGGAGCAGCCTAATTTGTTCCATTCTTACTCTCCATATTTCTGTTTCTCTGCAATATACACTCACTCAAACATGCCCATCAACTCCCCTTTGAATCCTTCTGCAATTAATCTACACTTAGTGATAATTAACAGTGGCCAACTAACCTACCAGCCTGTTCCTGCGCCCAGAGGAAACCCATGCAGTCACGGAGAGATGGTGCAAACTCTGCACAGATAAAACCTGAGGTCAGGATCGAACCCAAGTCCCAGAACTGCAGGCCATGGAAAACTGACAGGAGAATCGATAACAAGAGGAAACAGAATTAAGGTAAATGTCTACAGAACCAGGGATGAAGGAAGAGAGAGACTAGAGTCATTTATTTTTTACACAGTGAATTATGTTCTGAAAATCATTATCTGATGTGGTGGGTACAGACTTAATGGTACCTTTCAAAACAAACCTAAACAGAAATAGTCCTTGATCCCTTGATATGGTAATTGTACCAAATGATTTTTTTCTTTCAAAATGGTTTATCATTGAGCTTTTTACAGCAAAAACTGAAAGTGAAGTAATATTATTAGGCCACCATTTACCGAATCTATCTTTTTTTTTTAAATACAGCACTGCAGTATTTCCCAAATGTCTTTTGCTATAATCTCAGCTGGCTTGAACACTGAATAATGCTGTGGTAAGCATGAATCAATTTCCATTTTTATGCTTCATAGATGTATGTGTAGAAAACTGTTTATCCAACAGTATTTTTGTTATCAGTTCTGCTGCAACCCACACTGAATGGCAGCAGATCACCACACAGTACACAAAACATGAACTCTGGGCCATTAATGTTAAAATACAGAATTTCAGCAGGAATTTGCTCACTCAGCATTAACGATTTCTGCTTTTGTAATGAAAGTGTGGCCCAAACTGCATTCATTTCCAACTTTTCATGAAAGGTATGGCTGCATGGATGGTATTCTCACCTTCTTCTGGCCAGGGTTGGCAAGTGATACCTACCTTGATAACACAGCACTCTGAAATGAGGATGTCAGGATTCAACATTTCGACCATAGCTTCTGGGATAACCACTTTCTTCATGCAGGACATCTTAAAGCCGTACACGTCATCCCAGAAAGCCACATGCTCATCGTGTTTCTTCCTGTCTCCCACTGCTACTAGGCTAATGGTGCAGATATCTGGGTACACTGAAAGAAATCACAAGTTAACTTGACTTTGGATGAAAAGGTACCCCGTGCAGTGCTTACGCACAAACTAAGAGAACCTTACCTAAAAAACAGTAACATGAGCACATGTAACACCCTCTAAAAACTCAATCCAAATCCTGCAAGTATATACACATTGGTTTTGGTTTATTATTGTCACTTGTACCGAGGTACAGTGAAAAACTTGTCTTGCATACCATTCGTACAGATCAATTCATTACACAGTACATTGAGGTAGTACAGGGTAAAAACAATAACAGAATACAGAGTAGAGTGTCACGCCTACAGAGGAAAGTGCAGTGCAGGTAGGTAATAAGGTGCAAGGTCATAACAAGGTAGGTTGTGAGGTCAAGAGTCCATCTCATTGTATAAGGGAACCGTTCAATAGTCTTATAACAGTGGAATAGAAGCTGTCCTTGAGCCTGGTGTTATGTGCCCTCAGGCTCCTGCCTGATGGGAAAGGGGAGCAGGGAGAATGTCCCACGTGGGTGGGGTCTTTGATTATGTTGGCTGCTTCACCAAGGCAGCAAACAGTATAGACAGAGTCCATGGAGGGGAGGCTGGTTTCCGTGATATGCTGGGCTGTGTCCACAACTCTCTGCAGTTTCTTGCGGTCGCGGGCAGAGCAGTTGCCATACCAAGCTGTGATGCACCCAGATAGGATGCTTTCTATGGTGCTTCGATAAAAGTTGGTGGGTGTCAAAGCGGACATGCCAAATTTCTTTAGCTTCCTGAGGAAATAGAGGTGCTGCTGAGCTTTCTTGGCCATGGCATCTACGTGGTTGCAACAGGGCAGGCTGTTGGTGATGTTCACTCCAAGGAACTTGAAGCTCTCAATCCCCTCAACCTCAGCACCATTGATGTAGACAGGTGCACGTACACCACCCCCTTTCCTGAAGTCAATGACCAGCTCTTTTATTTTGCTGACATTGAGAGAAAGGTTGTTGTCATGACACCATGTCACTAAGCTCTCTATCTCCTTCCTGTACTCTGACATTGTTATTTGAGGTATGGCCCACTACAGTGTTATCATCTGCAAACTTGTAGATGGAGTTAGAGCAGAATCTGGCCACACAGTCATGAGTATATAGGGAGTAGAGTAGAGGGCTGAGGATGCAGCCTTGTGGGGCACCAGTGTTGAGAATAATCGTGCTGGAAGTGTTGCTGCCTATCCTCACTGATTGTGGTCTGTTGGTCAGGAAGTCAAGGATCCAGTTGCAGAGGGAGGTGTTGAGTCCCAGGTCTCGGAGTCTGGTGATGAGTTTGCTTGGAATTATAGTATTCAAGGCGGAGCTGTAGTCAATAAACAATAGCCTAACGTAGGTGTCTTTACTGTCCAGATGCTCCAAAGACGAGTGTAGGGCCAGGGAGACAGCATCCACTATAGACTTGCTTCAGCGGTAGGCAAATTGCAGTGGGTCGAGGTTTTCCGGGAGGCTGGAGTTAATGTGTGCCATGACCAGCCTCTCAAAGCACTTTGTGATGTGGATGTTAGAGCCACTGAGCGGTAGTCATTAAGGCACATTACCTTGTTTTTCTTTGGTACCGGGATGATAGTGGTATTCTTAAAACAGGTGGGAACCTCAGATTGAAGCAGGGAGAGATTAGATATGTCTGCAACTACCCCCACCAGCTGATCTGCACGGGATCTGAGCACACAGCCAGGGACACCATCCGGGCCAGATGCTTTCCATGGGTTCACTCCCCGGAAGACTGAGCTTCCATCCTCAATGGTGACTATGGGTTCAGGTGCATCGGAGGCTGTCAGAATGGGTGGTGACGAACCAATCTCCTTCTGTTCAAAACGTGCATAGAATGTGTTCTCATCAGAAAGGGATGTGTTTTTGTCAGCGATGTTGCCCGACTTCGTTTTGTAGCCTGTTATAGCACGTAAGCCCTGCCACAACTGACGGCTGGTCTGGGACTCAATTTTGGACTGGTATTGTCTCTTGGCATGAATGTTCCCATGCATGCACTGTGATATCAATGGGGGTAAATACACAATTTTTTCTATGCAGAACATGACCTGCGCAACCTCAAGCACTGGAGCAGCTCTTAACTGGCATTAAAAACCCACGCCTGCCTGAGCAGTGAGTGGGAATCCATGGCCTTGAGTTCCCTAAAGCTGGGTTCACATCTGTAGTGATGGCCCTACCCCCAGAGATCAGTATCCATGCTATGCCAATGCCCTCATGGCACCTTGGATCTCCTCCTGCACCATCCATGTCACCACCCTGCCCCCCACTAATCTTCTCCTGGCATCTATAGTCTTTGTTCAGAATCCCTGACTTCCTCCACGACACGCTTGCGAACTTCTCAGTCCTTTTAAATATGTTCACACTTGCTGATCCTTCTCCCCAAGTTCCCTGATGATGTCCCCCGCACACCGGAGCCCTCAACCACTCTCTTCCCCTCCCCTGCTCACACCCACACCTCCCCATACCCGCTCTCCTCCCCATATCCCCTCCCCTCCCCTCACCCACTCCCAGCCCCACACCCACTCTCCTCCCAGATCCACACCTGCTCCACTCCCCTCCTCTCACCCCTCCCCACACGCCCTCCCCACCCTGCCTAACACCTGCATTCCTGCCCTCCTCACACCCGTTCCCCTCCCTGCCCCCCACCCACTCCCCTCCCCTCCCCCACACGCATCCCTGCCCTCCCCTCACCCATTCTCCTCCCCAGCCCATCAGATAATTAAACACAGAGATTGTGCTGACAAAATTTTGATCCAACAAATGGGAAAATTCCATTGAAAGAAAAAAGACTTGCATTTCCATTGTGCCTAACACAGATTTGGGATGATCGAAAATCAATGAAAAATCTGTTGCTGTTGTACTGTAAGAAATAAACCAGCCAATTTGCAAACAGCAAACTCTCACAATTGACTAGATAATTTTTCTTTTGTAATGATAATTGAATGGTAAGTGTGGTACAGGCTCTCCTTCAAACTAACACTGTGAGATTTTTGTATGAACACCCAAGACCATAAAAATTTAAAGTCTCATCTGAAAGGCAGCTCGTCCAATAGTGCGCTCCTCCCTCAGAACTGCATTGAAGAGTCAGCCTATATAATTAGCTTAAAAAAAATCATTGACCATGTATAACGAAATGTATCCATATTAAAGATGACAGTATGCAAAAGAAATCTTGTACAAAACAGGCTTGTATTTGCAATAGGCTCTCTAAAGATGTATTGCAGTATTTCCTCAGCCAATCAGCTGCAGCTTTTGTTTATAAAAAGAGCGGGATATTCAATGGAAATTTATGCTGCTCTTTTATCCCCATTGTGGATTAGGGTAGCCTTTAAAAAAAAATGACTTGAGATTATAATTGAAAATGGTTATGTCCAGACTTTTGAAAGCAGGCGAGGCTTTATTCATCACCTTCCTGCTTCCACATCAATGTCCTTTAAACTTTCCAACACAACGTATTTGTCAGTTCATTCTTTTCTTATTAGTGCAGTAATTGAATAATTATTACTGCACACGGGTGAAATTAACAAAGTGCTGATTGGACAGGGAGTAAGAGCTCTCTTGGCTGCTTACAAAGATTCACAGCTATGACATCTGTGTCCTTCTCGATTCGCTGCCCAGGGCCACTTCATTTCTCGCTGCAGCTCACATGGCTGGTTGGTAAAATGGGATGTACTCTGCACATTCCTGAAGGCTTGCAAACAGAAGAACGCCCAGAAATAAAAAGGGTTAGCTTCCTGGGTTATGCCAATACACCCTTGTTTCAGGGCTATGGTGAGCACGTCTATGTAATTTTTAAAAATCTCTTCCTGCTTCCTATGCCTTGAAAGATCTTGCATGCATCTGTCAAGAAGGACTTTTGGAGGAATAGTTTCCTATTTTTAACATTTATATGTTCTAGTTTTGAATTAGGGAGTGACACACATTACAGCAGATGGAAGAAAAAATCCTTAATAATAACCAAAGACCTTGGCAAATTGCATCCTAGCCAAGTCGTGATATTTAGTGCATCTTATATATGAAACTTGCTGAGAGAGCTACTATCTAACATGAACTGCTCAGGACCCAGCATAGTCTCACAACCGTTACAGTTTCCACCAATCAAAAATTGCCTTAGGAAATAAAAATGAAGCAGTGCCCTGTCACAACAGAGCTTTCAAGCTAAGCTGGCTCATTAATTAGCCAAGCTTCACTAATGTATTTGACTGGGAGAATTCACACACATTCAACTGATATCCCTTCAGTCTCCAATCAAATTTTATTTGAAAAAAATCTGTAGCTGCAGGCTGGATATTGTTGTTTTTAAGAAAAACTGTTCTTATTATGGACATTTTTCCAGTCTTACAGTCTTTTTCTAAATGTACTTACAGCTGACAACCCAACAAAACGTTGAAACTAGCCTAAGGTCAGCTTCATGGTTCCGTTGCAAGTCACAGTAACATCGTCTCTCAGTGACAATGATAGGGTAACAAACAACTTTTTTGAAAATATGGCAAATGAGAATAAAAGTATGGCTGTGGAACATCTCGGTCACCGCACATTTGACCGGCAATTTTATACCTGAAGAACATTTAAACTTGAAAGATAAGAAAGCCCTTTAATGTATGCACTTCATGTGTGATGTAGTTGAAGGTTGCTTCCGAAATTCAGTTAAATTGATCCCATTTAGCACATACAAAAGAGGACAATTTTTATCCTAAGGAAAACATACACTGGAAACATACACTTCCATAAGTAGCGGATTTACTTTAAAATTCAAATAAAAATAAAATTAATGATCAGTAAAGGAATTAAGGGTTATGGGGAGAAGGCGGGAAAATGGGGTTGAAAAAGAAATCAGCCATGACTGAATGGCCTAATTCTGCTCCTGTAACTTCTTGTCTTTTGGTCTTATTCACAGGATGTGGGTGTCTCTGACAGAATTTGTTGTCCGTTCCTAACTGCCCTTGAGAAGACTGAGTTCCTAAACCACTGCAGTCCACGTGAAGAGAACCAGTTCTTGAAATGATCCAGTAGATGAGAGACCGCTTCTCAGGTCAGAAGAGCCAAGAGTCTGAATCAAGCTGATGACTATACTTCTCTGGAGAAACCTCAGATGTCAGCTGATCGTGGCTCAGCTCGGTTTGAACTTCTAGGCAGGTTCAGCTATGCACATTGGCACACCCGACCTCTTGCTTTGCTGCTGGACTCACATTTGAGTCCAATAGAGGAACACTGAGGTGCCGGACAGAGAGGCTGGACAATATTTCCAGACTCAGAGGGATGAGCAACTGAAATAAATAAACATTAATTGGCACATTCAAAAATGGAAATTGATCTGTTGGTGTAAGGGCATATTAGTCAGAAGGTACACAGTGAGATAACACTGCTTTGGTTGTGGGAACATGACTGGGAACGACAGTGGCCCACAAGGTCCAGTGTGCTGTATGCAACTGAACAGGCCTTGGGTGGTCCAGACGTTTTTTTGATGGACCAAGCAAAGGAAAGAGATAAATCTGGAGATTGTAGGGATGGAAATCCCAGAGGCAGAAGGGTGAGGATGGTGGTGGTGGTGGTGGGGGGGTGGGGGAGTGGGGGGGGTGGGGGGGTGGAGGAGGTGTGGGATTCTTGGCTGAGTTTAGTGACAGAAAGGTAGAGGCCACTGCCCATCCAGGAGCAGAGGGGTCCGGAAAAGGTTGGCTGCCTAGGAAGTAGGATTGTAAATTGGAGGAGAAGGTGGGGTATGGTGGTGGGTGGAGTATCATGGGTGGGCTTGCTGGTCATGGGTGAGGAGGATTAGATGGTTGTCAGGGGATGGAGTGGAAGGTAGGATTGGTGGTGGGGGGGAGAGAGGGGATCAGTGATTGGATGGTTGGTAGTGGGGAAGGACAAAGGTAGGTGGGGTGTTTAGTTGTGGGACACGGTAGAAGTGGCAGTCTGATGGGTAGCATTGATCAAGGGGGGTGGAGGAAGAGGTAGGATTGATAGTCAGAAAGTTGGTAGCTGGTAGGATTAGTACTGTGGGGCTACATTCTATAGCCAAAGGGAAGAACTGGTAGTGGGGGATATGCTTGGAGGATGCAATCAGTGGTCAATGACGCGTGACCATGATGCGGTGCGTTAGATGGGGCTGGGTAAGGCAATGATGACACGTTTGCAGGGTGACTTGTGATTCATAATTGCCCAAGGAGTGAGGTAAGTAACTACCTTAAAGGGGACCCACCCTAGCCCAGCCTCTGTATGAATGGTCTGTGGGATCTCTCAGATACATGGGAGCCTCGAAATGAAATGCTAGAACTTGTGTAGATCACGTGAATTTGCTAATTCTTGATTGCTTGCAATTTGTCACTGAAATTGGATCATGTTCCACCAAAAAAAGTGGAATGATGTGATAAAAGGTCTGGGCTTTTTAAAGCTCCTGTAATCTGAACCTACTATTAGTTTGGGCAAATGTTGTTAAAGTTTTCTCCATCCACAACTTTGTTTAGTCATTGCGGTGGCCTGAACTTCAAGTAAAATAAAAACAAGTGAACAGGCTGGTTGTCCATGTTCTTCAGGTTTCCTAATTTGCTGTAATATGGATGGGGCTTTTTGATGGTGGTGGGGGTAGTGGGAGGGAGTTGAAAGGATTTATTAATTTTCCAGAAAATATTTTTATGTTGCATACATGTTCAGCTACTGGATGTTTAATGATGCTTGAAGAAGCTCTGGTGAGAATTAATTCTACATTGACATTTTTATCTTCTGATTTAATTTGCTTCAATATATATCTTGCCATTGTCATGAACTTTATTTGTAATTTTGGATGGAGGTGCAGTCTGTTGGCATGATGCTTTTCCCTCACCAGAGAGATCACAAAGAATGGCAAAGAAGATACACCATTTTCTGTGCAAACCTCAGCAGGCTGAGTGTACAGCCTATGGATTGTTATAGCACATACTTCACCGGTAAGCTTTTCTGTTATTGGGCAACATAGATATGCTGATGGAAATTGACTTTTGTGGACTAAGTAAGTATCATCCCAGAGAAGCTTAGATTATAAAACCAAGCCTTTTAAAGGATACATTCTTGCAAATTCAGCAAAGATTCATAAGCTAAGTTTTAAAACTACTTATTCTCCACATCCAGCTTTAATACTAGAAATACTGGCAGGCGAGTTTGATCTTGTTTTATTTCTGTATTTAGGAAGTAAGTTCAGACTCGCAAGAGAAAACTATGGTGAAAATTTGTCCTTCTTCACTAAGGTTAAAAAGTGATAACAGTTCTCCAGACATCCTGTTTCACTGAAGTCAAGGAAGTTGAATGTACAAAGGGGTATACAACCAGCTCTCTGAGGTGCTAGTTAGGATGCAGTTCCCTGTACCATATCTAAAATACGAAGCAATGTGTAGAGAAAGGAAAATGTCTCACTTTCCCCCATTCTGCAATTGCCTTGCATTTAAAATTCAGCTAAAAAGTAAAAATAAGTAGAAACATAAAAACCAAAATCTGACAAAGGGTCTTCAACCTGAAACATTAACTCTATTTCTCTGTCTACAGATGCTGCCTGACTTGCTGAGTATTTCCAGCATTTTCTGGTTTATTTCTGAGAACAAAAGCATCATTATTTGAATTCTAAAAGATTGGAATTCATGTTATTTTTCCCTACCTAGCTTTAAGGATAGATAATTTCTCTCTTTAGACAAGTTAATCTTAAAACGCTTTTGTGTAAGAAGCAGCATTAACCTTAGCAGTTGGGGCTGTTCTGTAATGCCCAATTGACAATTGACAATGTCTGACTTTGCGTTCAATTTATTAATTGAGAGAAATATTTTATCTAGTCTCATCAATCCCTGCTTCGTGTCAAACCCTCAATGCTCCAGGGATTGCCATTTCTTTCACAAGATACTGCTTGCAAGTAGTTAATTTTTACTCAACACACAGTTAGATTGAAGAGATTACTAATGAATCTGTTTCCAGGAAAGCAACAGGCCTTCAGTACAATAACATTATTTAATGCCATTCATTATGGGAAACACTATTATCTGTTGCTTACAACACAGTTTTCGGCATTCAATATTTCCACATCATCAGCAAGAAACAGATTGGAAGATCAGCTAAACCTCACTGCACACTTTAATGCACTAGGTATCAGCTGTGGCTCGGTGGTTGCCTCTGGATCTGAAGGTGGAGGTTTAACTCCAGAAACTTGAGCTCAGAAACCTAGGCTACCTTTCCAATTCAGTACTGAAGGACAACTGCACCATCAGAAATGCAGTCTTTCAGACAAGATGTTAAACCAAGACCCCATTTACTCATTAGATGGGTACAAGAGGAACCATGCCATTATTGGGGGGAAGAGCAGGCTTGATCTGCTCGATGGGATTGCCAGTGTCCATCCCTCCCTGAACAGTACTGCAACGTATTACCTGGTCATTATCACAATACTTGCTCTGTGCAGAATGGATGGTGCAGATCCTATTATACTTACTACACTTCACAAAGTACTTCCTGGGCCATTCGTCACAGAAGCATACAAAATTTATTCAAGCCATTGAATCAATGCCAGCTTCTTGTAGAGCAACCTTCTTAGTCAACTTCCTCCATTCTTCCCAATGAACCCGCAAATTATTCTCTCCAAAATGCCCATACAATTCCGTGTGAAGGCACCATTCGGAAAGGTAGAGAACTCCAGGTCACAACAGCTCTGAGTGAAAAAACTTTTTCTCAGATCCCTCATGACTTTAAGCATTTGATGATACTATGATCAATGAAAGTCCATTTTCTTTTTCCTTTCTCAATAGCTGGTAAGGAGTTTAAGGTGATAATTAGCTGGTATTCATGTACAGTCAGTAGGGTTATTGCCTTATAACAACATGAACAACCTATTCTACGACATGGTAATAATCCTCAATGCAGGCCATTTATTCTGTAGAAGATAAAAGTCCACACTAAAATCTTTTCCATTCTATAAACTAGGAAGACAATCACTATTAATTATTCTTTGCAAGCTTTGCAGGCATTTATAATAGAGTGCACACACTCCATAAGATCTCCAAAAGCAACACTCAACATGGCCTCCTCTTGAAAGCTAATAAATTAAATGAGTGCCTGCAAGCAGCCTGTAATGCTGGCATATTTCATTTCTAGTGGAAAATTTCTCAGTGGTGCATATCACATTACCAGACGAGTGCACATATGGCTTCAGAGAATTGACTGCAACTGAATTTTCCTTTTGTAATTTTTGTTCCTTTCCCCAAACACCAACCTGCACCGCCTTCCATCAGGTACTTGTCCCGTGCATATATGACCGAGTCCAGCATGGATTCGAACAGCAAAAAATAACCCTGCGTAAAAGCAGAGTGAAAATAGTTAACAAATGCCAAGTACAATTAAAAATCACAACAGTTTATTCAGTAAAAACAAATCCCAACATCCAAACAAAAATCCAAATGACAAGAGCATTACAAAACAGAAACGTCCACTTATTCAACATCCTCAATGTCATAAACTGTTGCACGGGTCTTCACAGAAGCTATCAGATGAAATTTGACCCTGAATCATGAGAAGGTATGATGATTGACGCCCAATGGTTGGTTTTAAGAAAAACACAAGAGACTGAAGATGCAGGAATCTGGAGCAACAAACAATCTGCTGGAGGAACTCAGCAGGTCAAGCAGCATCGGTGGGAGGAAAGGAATTGTTGCCATTTCAGATCAAAGCCCTGTATCATGTTTTAATGAGCATCTTTCAATGGGACAGCCAGAGAAGCTTAGGGAGGGAAATTTCAGCACTTGCGACCATGTCCACTGACAAGAAAACTGTTAATGGTGGAGTGGTTAAATTCCACAGGTCAAAATTGGAGAGGTAGTGATGGCTCAGTGTTAAGTTACTGGACTAGTAACTCAGAGGCCTGGAATAACAATCCAGAGATGCTTGTTCACAATCCATCTGTGTAGCTATGGAAATTAAATTCAGTTAAAAATCTCATCATAGAATTGATGACCACAAAATACCAGATTGTCACATAAACCCATCTGTTTCACTAATGCCCTTCAGCAGAGGAAATCTGCCATCCATACCCTTTGGACCTCAGTGTGCTTCCAAACCCACATCAGTGGTTGACTCAGTTTTACAATTACCATCACAGTAAAAAAGAAAAAGGGTAAAACCTGACAGAACACCCAGCATCGACCCAGGGACTGAACATGGCAAACTTGATTCCAGCCCAATCAATCTTGCAAAGACCTTACACAGAACAGTACAGCACAGTATGGGCCCTTCAGCCCACGGTGTTGTGCCGACCTATATGAACCTTATCCACATTCAACCTATCCCCCTCTCTGCTTCACCTTCCATAACACTCTATTTTTCTTCCGTCCATGTGCCAATCTAATAATTTCTTAAACGACCCTATCGTATCAGCCCCTACCATCACCCCCGACAGTGCATTCCAGGCACCCATCACTCTCTGTGTAAAAAAATTTACCTCTGACATCTCCCCTGAACTTTCCTCCATGCACCTTAAATGGGTGACCTCTAGTATTGGCATTGCCACCCTGGGGAAAAGATGCTGGCTGTCCACTCTGTCTATGCCTCTCATAATCTTATATACCTCTACCAAGTCACCTTTCATCCTCTGTCACTCCAAAGAGAAAAGCCCTAACTCGCTCAACCTCTCCTCATAAGACATGCTCTCCAACCCAGGTAGCATCCTTATAAACCTCCTCTGCACTCTCTCTACAGCTTCCACATCCTTCCTGTTATATGGTGACCAGAACTGAACACAATACTCCAAGTGTGGTCTAACCAGAGTCTTATAGAGCTGCAGCATTATCTCTCGGCTCTTGAACTCAATCCCCAGGCTAATGAAGGCTAGCACACCATACGCCTTCTTAACCGCTCTATCCACTTGTGCGGCAACTTTGAGGGCTCTATGTACTTGGACCCCAAGATCTCTCTGTTCCTCCACACTGCTAAGGATCCTGCCATTAACCATGTACTGTGCCTTCAAGTTTGTTCTTCCAAAGTCTATCACTTCACACTTCTCCAGATTGAACTCCATCTGCCATTTCTCTGCCCAGCTCTGCATCCTGTCTAAATCCCGTTGCAACCTACGACAACCTTCTTCACTATCTACTACACCACCAACCTTCGTGTCATCTGCAAACTTACCAACCCATCCTTCCACTTCCAAATCATTTACAAAAATCACAAAGAGCAGGGGTCCTAGTACAGATCCCTGTGGAACACCACTAGCCGCCAACCTCCAGGCCAAATACTTCCCTTCTACAACCACCTTCTGCCTTCTGTGGCAAGCCAATTCGAATCCACACAGCTAATTTTCCATGGATCCCATACTTCATGACTTTCTGAATGAGCCTACTATGGGGAACCTTGTCAAACATATTGCTAAAATCCATATACACCACATCCACCACACTACCTTCATCAATTTGTCTCGTCACTTCCTCAAAAAACTGTTAAGCTCGTGAGGCATGACCTGCCCTTCACAAAGCCATGTTGACTGTCCCTAATAAGTTAATGCTTCTCCAAATGCTCATAAATCCTGTACCTAAGGCTTCAGATGCACCGAAACACAATCAGTACCGGTTCCCCTCCAAATCGTAATCTCCTCCTCCCTCCCACCACCACCACCTCAAAGGCAATTAGGGATGGGCAGTAAATGCTGGCGTCGCTAGTGAGGCTCACATCCAGCTGATGGGGCTGGAGGGGATAGTGAGGGACAAGACTATGGAAGGATTTGAAAACATGGGTGTGAACTTTAAAGTCAAGTCATTGATTAACCAGTTTATCAGCTTCTACAATTACTTTAATCAACCGATCTAAAACAACATGAGGACATGTCAAAAGCCAAATTTAATAGATGCCATGACTTCCCATCCTGATTGGTAATGCAATCTGCAGCAATGATTAAATAGGTTTGGAACATCTCATTCTTATTTATCTATTCAATTTGAACGTAGTGAATATACTTATTTTTACTTTGATACAACATTTTCAGCAGTATTATTGTGTCCCAGATGTGTGCACTGCATCACAGAAGTCAATAGCGTTGAAAATAAGAACAAGGAATTGAAGCAGGAGTAGGCCATCTGGCCCATCGAGCCTGCTCCACCATTCAATAAGATCATGGCTGATCTGGCCGTGGACTCAGATCCACCTACCTGCTTTTTCCTCATGACCCTTAATTCCCCTACTATGCAAAAACCTATTTAACTGTGTCTCAAATATATTTAATGAGGTAGCCTCTACTGATTCCCTGGGCAGAGAATTCCACAGATTCACTACTCTCTGGGAAAAGCAGTCTCCATCCTAAATCTATTCCCCTGAAACTTGAGGCTATGTCCCCTAGTTCTAGTCTCACTTGCCAGTGGAAACAACATTCCTGCCTCTATCTTAACTATCCCTTTCATAATTATGTGTTTCTATAAGATCCCCTCTCATTGCCAACACTGTACTCCATCTGCCAGACCCTTGCCCACTCATTTAACCTATCTATATCTCTCTGCAGACTCTCCGCATCCTCTACACAATTTGCTTTACCACTCAATATACTGTCATCAACAAGCTTAGATACGCATCACTCAGTCCCCTCTTCCGAGTTGTTAATGTATATCATGAACAGCTGTAGGCCCAGCACCGACCCCTGCGGCACCTGCTCACCACTGATTGCCAACCAGAGAAACACCCATTTATTCCAATTCTCTGCATTCTATTGGTTAGCCAATCCTCTATCCATGCTAATACATTACCCCCAACTCCATGCATCCTTATCTTAGACAAGTCTCTTATGCAGCACCTTATCGAATGCCGCCTGGAAATCCAAGTATACAACATCCACCTGTTCCCCTCTATCCACTGTGTTCATTATATCCTCAAAGAATTCCAATAAGTTTGTCAAACAGGACCTGCCCTTCCTGAATCCATGCTGTGTCTGTCTGATGGAACCACTTCTATTCAGATGTCTTGCTACTTCTTCTTTAATGATAGCTTCGAGCATTTTCCTGACTACAGACGTCAAGCTAACTGGCCTATAGTTACCTGCCTTTTACCTACATCCTTTGTTTAAACAGTGGTGTGACATTCACTGCCTTCCAATCCGCCAGGACCTGATCAGAGTCCAGAGAATTTTGGTAAGTTATCACAAATGCCTCTACTATAACTTCCGCCATTTCTTTACCCTGGGATGCATCCCATCAGGATCAGGGGACTTGTCTACATTTAGGCCCACTAGTTTGCTCATCACTACCTCTTTAGTGGCAGCGACTGTATCGAGGTCCCCACCTCCCATCGCATCCATAACATCTCTCTTTGGCATGTTAGACGTGTCTCCACTGTGAAGACAGACACAAAATATTCATTCAAGGCCTCGGCCATTTCCACATTGCCCAATATTAATTCCCCCTTCTGACCTTCCAAGGGATCCAAGTTCACTTCAGTTGCCCTTTTCCGCTTTATATAATTATAAAAACTTTTACTATCTGTTTTTAGATTATGAAAGTAAACTAGCACAAAATATATCTTCTTTTTCCTTATTGCTTGCTTAGTGGATCTTTGTTGCTTTTTGAAGTTTTCCCAATCTTCCAGCTTCCCACTACACTTTGTATGCATGAGCTTTTAAGCCTGATGCCTTCTTTTATCTCCTTAGTTATCCAAGGCTGGCTCTCCCTGCCCTTACTGTCCTTGCTTTTAACTGGAATATACTTTCGTTGAGTACTGTGAAAAATCTCTTCGAAAGTCTTCCACTGTTCCTCAACTCTCCCACCATATAGTCTGTTTCTCCCACCATATAGTCTGTTTCTAGTCTACGCCAGCCAACCCCTCCCTCATCCCGTTGTACTCTCCCTCGTTTAAGCACAATACACTGGCTTTAGATCGAACTATTGCACCCTCCATTTGTATGAGAAATTAAATCATACTACAATCACTCTTTCCAAGAGGATCCTTAACTACAAGATCATTAATTTTACCTGTCTCATTGCACAGGACCAGATCTAAGATAGCATTTTCCCTTGTCAGTTCATTAACATGCTGTTCAAGAAAGCTATCACAGATGTATTCTATGAAGTCCTCCTCAAGACTGCCTCGACCAACTTGATTCGCCCAATCTATGTGGAAGTTAAAGTCCCCCATGACAACTGCCGTTCCATTCTTACATGCATCAAATATTTCTTGGTTTATTGCCTGTGCCACTGTAATGTTATTATTCGGTAGCCTATAGACAACTCCCTCCAGTGATTTTTTTTTCCCATTACTGTTCCTAATCTCCACCTAGATGGACTTAACATTCTGCTCTTTAGATCTTATATCATCTCTCACTATCATCCTGATCTCATTCTTAATTAAGAGTGCTACCCCACCTCCCTTACCTTCCTGCCTATCCTTCCGTATTACCTGATACCCCTGGATATTTAATTCCTACTCATCTCCACCCTGCAGCCACGTTTCTGTAATGGCTATTAAATCATACCCCTTTGTACTGATTTGTGCCACAAGTTCACTGACCTTGTTTCAAATACTATGGGCATTCAGATGAAGTGCCCCTACACTCATTGTTCTTTTAGAATCTAACCTTTGTGTCCTTTGCGTTTCACTTTTCTGTACTCCACTCTTACTTTTCTCTTTTCTAATTTTTGCTCTGGTCTCTGCTTTGCTTCCCTCTGTCTTTCTGCATGGATTCCCATCCCCCTACCATATTAGTTTAAATCCTCCCCAACAGCACTGGCAAACAATCCCCCTAGGATATTGATCCCAGTCCTGCCCAGGTGTAGACTGTCCAGTTTGTACTGGTCCCACCTCCCCCAGAACCGGTTCTAATGCCCCAGGAATCTAAAACCCTCCCTCCTGCACCACTGCCCAAGCCACATATTCATCCTAACTGTGCTGCTATTCCTATTCTGACTAGCATGTGGCACAGGTAGTAATCCAGAGATTATTACCTTTGAGGTCCTACTTATTAAACTATCTCCTAGCTCCCTAAATTCTGCTTGTAGGACCTCATCCTGCTTTTTTCCTATATCGTTGATACCTCCATGCAGCACGACAACTGGCTGTTCACCCTCCCCTCCAGAATGCCCTGCAGCTGCTCTGAGGCATCCCTGACCCTTGCACCTGGGAGGCAACACACCTACCAGGAGTCCCGTTTGCGGTCACAGAAGCTTTTGGTCTGCTCCCCTTACCATAGAATCATCTACCACTATAGCTCTTCAGCAAAGCCACTCACGGTGCCGTGATCTTGGCGACTGCTGCCTTCCCCTGATGAGCCATATCCCCCAACAATATCCAAAGCGGTATATCTATTTTGGAGGGAGATGACCGCGGGGAACTCCTGCACTACCTTCCTGCTCCTGCTCTGCCTCTTGGTCACCCAATCTCCATCTTTCGCTCGGTCTTTAAACTGCGGTGTGCCCAACTCACTAAACATGCTATCCACAACATTCTCAGCATCGCTGATGCTCCAAAGTGAATCCATGCTCAGCTCCAGTGCCATCATGCGGTCCGTCAGGAGCTGCAGCTGGACACACTTTCTGCGCACGTAATCGTCAGGGACGCTGTTGTAAGTGTACTAGCAACAATCTGCTCTGCCGTTCCTAAATCAGTGGCAGGTGAAACAGCGCTCCTAATGGTCTGAGAGAGCTATCATTTCGAGACTCAAGCCTGGATTGACCCGTACATAACTCACACTTCACTGCCCTTTCCACTCTCCATTTAAACTGGGGAATAAATTAGGTAAAGCCAGCGCAAGCAGAGAATGAATTGTCAATAGCTTGAACAAAGTGAGTATTTAGACAAACAGCATTTTACATACAAGATAGGTGGGTGTTCTCCCCGTTATATTAAATCTCAACATCGCTTTCGCAGATTATCAACAGATTATCACTTTGCCACTTGTGGGAGCTTCTTATGCACAAAGTGTCTGCCTCACTTTTACACTATAACAGTGACTACATGCCAAAGGGACTTTCCGATATCGTGCTATATAAATGCAAGAATTTCTTTTCTTTGTGCAGAAGGTATAGATACTTTAATAACAGTTCCTTCCCAAGTGCTCCTGTTTTAATTTTAGTGTTGGTCTGACCACCTACACCAATGAAGGAGGTGGAGTGACGCTTTTGAGGGATAATTTGGACAGTCCCTGCAAATGGGCATGGAGATCGCAATGTGCACTTACTTGATCCAGTGCAGGCAGCACATCAAATCTATGCTGTCTGCTCATTAGAATGATTTCAGTCTCCAGACTGCACTCACTGCAGCACTGAGTGGCTTATCAGCTCAGCACCAGCTGAAGCCACCTTGCCCTGCTCAAAGCCAGTCTGCAGCAGCAGCCACCAGCAAGAGCCCTGGAATGGAAGTGGACTGAGGAGGTAATCAACAGTGGCACTGCACAGTGCTAGAGGAGGCACTGAACTGGAGGGCAAAATGCAGGAGGTGGAGAGACATTTCCGCTTCAGTGGGGCCGATAAACATACTCTACAAGGACAGTGGGAGACAACTGCTCTGTCCTGGATGGAGCTTCTTGAGCGTTTTTGGAACTGCACTGATTCAGGTAGTTGGAATGTATTCCATCGCACCTTTGACGTAGTTTATAGATGATTTAAAGATTCAGGCGAGTCACTTCCTTTAGACTAGACCGCTTCTGCCCTGACCTCCACTTGCAGATTGACAACCCGTGGATGATGTGATCCTGCTTCTCTTCCAGGATCACCGTGCCCTCCTTCCCAGCACTGTGTCGTTCCCCTCTCAAGTAGTCAGAAACTGTTACGACCTTGCTAGACAATGGTAGAAGAGCAAGATGCTCTGGGCACACAATAATTTAATTTCACAATGACCAGCACAGATACTGGAACTCTACATGATTTTGACTAGATCAGAGGTAGGATTTGCACAAGGCAAACAAGAGCCTTAATACTTGTGTGCAGTGGTTATGAGTAATATAGGTACTTGTTCCCAAGAAGACAGCAGGGGGGCTCCATGCCCTTCACATAGCTTCCCTCCAATGGCATTTCTTATAGACATAACTAATGACTTGTTGGAATGGAATAGACTGAAGTATTGGTAACTTTTCAATTTCAATAACTTCTTTATCAACTTAATCCAACACCTCTCAATGCATAAGCTTTTCTGATGCATTTAAAATAACATACACCTGAATAATCAAGCATTTAAACCTGTAATTGCTTTCCCAGGTTTAACGTCTTAGCATGCAAACTCTTCTGATCGCCAACAATATGACATAACCACTAGAAGATTTTTTAAGGTGATTCAGCTAGCCTTCCCTTTGGTTGGGAATCTGTTAACAATCTCCAAGTTATTTAACTTGCCCTATTTCATTGGCAATGCAAGTATAACTTGTTAAGACAATGAAAGATGACTAAAGACATGGTGTAACAGGGAACACAGCCACTATCAAATCTCCTTGCCAACGAAACATGAGAAATATCAATTAAACCAAAAACAATAAAATATAACACTACATCTAGGTCCTATAATCAACGATCATGTCCAACAGAAATAATCTTAACAGATAAATAAATACATAACAATACAAATCTGAACCAAAGTATTTGCGAACAGACTATTCTGGAACAATGCTAAACCGCAGCTTCCAGTTCCTTTTTGTGCCTCGAATGATAAGAAACTAGAAACTATGAAGGAGCAAAAGGCTTTTACACCACTGGCAACAATGGCATTTATTCCTTATTCCCAATTGCCTTTGAACTGAGGGGCTTAGAAGGCCATTTCAAATTGCAATTGAGTCAATTACATTGCTGAGAGTCTGAGGTCACATGTAAACCAGTCTGTGGTTGGATGTCCTGCTCTAAAAGGCATTCGTAAACAAGGATTTTTTTTTAAATGGCAATCCATTTGTTTCGTGGTCATCGTAGTCCTTCAGGGAGGAGGTACAGGAGCCTGAAGACCCACACTCAATGTTTCAGGAACAGCTTCTTCCCCTCCGCCATCAGATTTCTGAGCGGTCCGTGAACCTATGAACACTACCTCGTTATTCCTCTTTTTGCATTATTTATTTTTGTAACTTATAGTAATTTTTGTCTTGCGCTGTACGGCTGCCACAAAACAACAAATTTCATGACATATGTCAGTGATAATAAACCTGATTCTGATTCATTAATAAAACTTGCTTTTTATTCCAGAATATACTCAATTAGTTCACTGAATCCAACTCCTTTCACTCCACCCCTCCTATCCTCTCTCCCCATCCTAATTCCATCCAACCTGCCACAGTGAGACTTGAAAATTAGAAGAAACTGCACATGCTGGAAATTTGAACTTATTTCTCCAGATCATTCAAATAGGCTGCTGGATTGCAAGCCCAATAACAAGACCACAACATTAAAATACCATTTTAGGCATCAACGAAGACATCAGTAAAACTGATGCATTGGTACAAAAGGTAATGGAAAGAGGTGAAGAATGGTGACCTTCATCCCACAAAGTTTGGAATACAAAGGCAAAAATATTCATGATTCTGCTGTAGAAAATCTGGAACAGTCTCCATCTGTTGACAGGTATTCAGCTTTGGACACCACATCTTAGTGCAATCACTAAAATTATATTGGGAGATTAAAGGGTTAAAATTTGCAGCAAGATAACATTAACGTCTTATATTCCTTCAAGTTCGGAAAGTGCAGGGATTATCTGATTCAGGTGTTTAACAGAGGTTTATACAGTGAAATCATTTCATTGGGTGGAAAGAAACGAAGGTATAAGGCTCGAGAATTTAGCATTTGAACTGCTTACTAGTTTTGCCACATTAAGATTTTTCCCAAAAAAGGCATGGTTGTTGAGGATCTCAGTACGGAGACTGATGGACTCCTTTGAGGTATCAAGGGAAATGGGCCAAAGATGAATAAATGGAATTCAAATATAGATCTACCTTAATCTAACTGAATGGCAACACAAACTCAAAGGGCTGAATGACCTACCTCGATACATTCTACTCTACACACCGATCTGAGGTGCTTTGTGTGTGAAAGGCACTACAAATACAATTTGCTTCTGCAGAAATAGGCCTTTTGTCAATTATGATCAATTACATAAAGACTTGCAAACCAATGTTTTGAGAGATTCACTAAATCCCATCAATAATCAACAGATCCACGGTTTTGGTGTAGCTGCGTGAAGAGTAACACTCATGCAGGCATGATAATAAAAAAAATTGAGTGCATTTATTCTGTAAAAAAAATAATTCCAAACACAGAAAGACTTTGAAAAGAAAATAACTTTAAAAAACATAAATGTGCAAATTAAACTGGTTTGTCTTCCAATCTAATTTAATCGCTAAAGAAATTAAGTACTTGAATATGTTGTTTTTACTGTCTCACTCGCACCAGGATCTAAAGAAAAACAATTAACAAACTGCACGACTGAAACAAACACGGGTTATTCAAAATGTTGATACAATCTCTTTCATGGAGGTGGTTTATATTACAAAATATATACACGTCAGTGCTGTCCAACACAAAATAAAAACCAAACCACACAAGTGCCTTGAAATTTTTGCTATTTGTTGACGGGATGCGGACTTTGCAGACAAAGCCAGAATTAATCGTCCATTGAACTGAGTGGCTTCCTACCTTACTTCAGAGAGGCTGGGGTTTACAAGTCAAATGGGGGTGGATCTAGAATCCGATAGAGGCCAAACTGGGTAAGGACAGCAGATATCCTTCTCTGAAGAACATCAGTGAATCAGATAAGCTTTTATTCCAAGCTGTCAATTTCATGCTCACCACCAGTAATAGTTTTATATTCAAGATTTATTTAATTTCTTCATTCATTGGGGCTTTTGCCTTGGTCCTAAAAAAAGCAATGAGTAATCAGTTTCCCTTTCCCAGGAGCTTGGCACAGCTTCATTATTTTCTATTGGCTATTATCCTTTGGCTGACCTTTTTCCACACTGACATTTCTTGTATTAATCCAACCCAACCCTATCTCCTTTATGTTAGTTACGACAGTGATGAGCACTGTCCTTGGTGCTGAATCGTGTAATTTATAACGGATATCTGAACAATCAGCTCTCTGCACTTGTGTGCTGGGCTCATCTGCAGAGTAATTTAGAATGTAATTTCACAGGCCACTGCCTCACCTGTAGGGGTGCCAGCTGGCTAGTGAATTATACCTGTCACGTAGCATGTTCAGGGGCTTGGGTACACTCTGGCTTGTGAAATCAGACCTTGAGAATGTTAGAACTTGTCCACACTTATTTTTATAAGGTGTATGAATAATGTATTCTACCCTTATGCTTAGAGAGAGGCATTTTAACAGTTAGGTTGATAAAGCTGTTCATTTTATGCTTCACATCTAGAATATTACTCATCAAAGGTACAATGAAGAAATACACACAATTTCCCAGAAATGTATTGTTTATACCAGTGATAAGAAAATAAAATGTGATCTATTCTCTACCAAATCCACTCCCAATAGCTCAATAAGCCACTGCATAAAAAGATGTCACACCGCATGTTTTCTTGTTGTCCTTTAACTTTCAGGCCCCAAATAGTGGGGTAAAGCGCCCAGTCGGTAGCAAAGCAAAAATATCAAATGGATTTGACGATACTAGTTTTGAAGGCAAAGATCAAAAGGATGATTTTGTTCTACTCCCATGAACAGTTGTACCTCTGCAGCAGCCATGGAGAAAAAATAGAATTTCAGTTGGAACGGGATTTGAATGTGTATTTAATGCACCATAATACAACACAATATATTTTATCAAATGTCAAATCAGGACACAACAGGCAGAAAACTTTGGCATTCTAATAATGTGAAGCTCCAATGCCACATCATTCAATGTGCAATTAGAAATTCAGACCTTGTTGAAAAATCACTGTGATTTTTGAGGTGTGATGTATGAGCAGAGCAATGAAAGCTGATGAACTGCAGCAAACGCGTCAGGGGTAATAAGTATGTTGATTGCTTACTGAACATTTCAGAGGCCATATACTTAATCTGTCAATAAATGCTCCAACTATATTGGCTCGAAAGTACAAAAGGTGAGTGTGATGCAACAGGAACTAAAATTTAGTTTGCATGCCATGGAAAAGTTAGAAACTGGAGTACTCCTGTAAAAAATAAATCAACGGAACACAATTTATCAGATTAGATTTCAATTAAGGGAATGTTTCGCTGAAGATTTTCTGAAAATCTAACAGATAAAATATTATCTTTTGTTCAAAAAACATACATGTAAGAAATTTTAATGGGTATGGTAGTAACAGTGGTTAACTTACTGGACCAGCAACCAAAACTACTGATCCAGAGACACAAGGGATTCTGCAGATGCTGTAATCTGGAGCAACACACACAAAATGCTGGAGGATCTCAGCAGGTCAGGCAGCATCTATGGCGGGGAATAAACAGTCGACGTTTCAGGCCGAGACCCTTCATCAGGACTGGAAAGGAAGAGGGCAGGAGCCAGAATAAGGAGGTCGGGGGAGGGGGAGGAGCACAGGCTGGCAGGTGATAGGTGAGTCCAGGTGAGAGGGGTAAGGTAGGTGGGAGGGGACATGGTTTCAAATACTACCTTAAAAGGTGGGGAATTTAAGCTCAGATAATTAATCTGGAATTTCAAACAAAATACTAATCTCAGTACCTTGAACATAAAGTTACTGGACTCTCGTAAAAATCCATCTGGTTCACTAATGTCCTTCGTGGTAGGAACCTGCCATCCTTCTCCAATCTGGATTATGGGGTTCTAGACCTACTAATAACTATCTTTTGAGGGTTATTCAACATTGGACAATAAATTGCAGCATTGCTAGCAACCTTCACAATCTGTGAATTTGAAAATAAAAGTTTCCTTTGTGGAAAAATACCAAGTTCTACCAAAGGGAAAAGAAAATAACTTGGCTAATTTTTATTAAAAGCATCCAAAAAGCACTCAAAATGAGAAAAAAGTTCAACTTAGCCTCCAAATTATTTGTGCAAACATATAAAAAGAAGCATTATTACACATATTGGTCATAATATTCAATTTGGTGAAAATGTTCATAATTTACAAGGAAAATGATGAGAAAGAAATACAGAGGAAGGACTTAAAATATGGAAGCTAGTATGGAATATGGAAGCATCACAGCTTGGTATAGCAACTGCTCTGCCCAGGACCACAAGAAACAGCAGAGACTTATGGACACAGCTCAGCACATCACGGAAACCAGCCTACCCTCCATGGACTCAGTCCATACTTCTCGCTGCCTCGGTGAAGCAGCCAACATAACCAATGATGTGCCATTTAAGATTCTGACAATAACTGAGGGCATATCTTTTTCAGTGTACAACACTGATATGTAAACTTAGTTTTGTTTTGCTATTTTCAAGATATACCAATCAGGGGCCATTAAGCCCCTCTCCTAACCTCAAACAGTTGAGGAATCTTCTACAAAAGGCTACATTTATTATTTGATATCAAAGTGGATTGTTGCAAGGAAAAGAAATCCATACACTGTGAAGTCAGTGCATTCTTATGAACTGCATCAGGATGTGGCTCACTTTTGTATCAGGAAAAGAAAAAATGCTGGAAACATTCAGCAGTCAGAGAGAACAGAGTGTTTTCAGCAGTTTGTTTTATTCTAGCAATCACTATAGTTTGATTTTGGATGTGGTCTATTACCCCTTGCCACAATTGCTGCGAAAATCAAAACTGCAAAGCTGCTGATTAATTTAATATTTTTTCTCCATTTATTTCCAACAAATTAGAATGCCTCCATGCTTGAAGTGGCAGGAATTTTTATAGATGCACCATAGAAAGCATCCTATCTGGATGCATCACAGCTTGGTATGGCAACTGCTCTGCCCAGGACCACAAGAAACTGCAGAGAGTTGTGGACACAGCCCAGCACATCACAAAAACCAGCCTCCCCTCTATGGACTCTGTCCATACTTCTTGCTGCCTCGGTGAAGCAGCCAGCATAATCAAAGACCCCTCCCACCCCAAACATTTTCTCTTCTCCCCCCTCCCATCAGGCAGAAAATACAAAAGCCTGAAAGGACATATGACCAGGCTTAAGGACAGCTTCTATCCCACTGTTAAAAAAACTATTGATCGGACCTCTTGTATGATAAGATGGACTCATGACCTCACATGGCCTTGCACCTTATTGTCCGCCTGCACTGCACTTTCTCTGTAACTGTAACAGTATATTCTGCATTCTGTTGTTGCTTTTCCCTTGTACTACCTCAATGTACTGATGTGATGGAATGATCTGCAAGGGTGCCATGCAACACAAAGTTTTTCACTGTACCTCAGTATGTGTGACAATGATAAACCAATTACAATTTTCAACATGGCTAGTCTGACAATGTGAAACTGCTTTGCTGATCATGTAGAGCAAATTTCTCACAATGACACTGGAGAAGCTCATCAGTTCCATACTTCCTTCTGACATAGAAGGAAGCCATTTCTCCCATCAAGTCTGTGGTAGCTCACAGAGCAATGCCATTCCTTACTAATATTCCCTGTAGCCTATTTTTCCCTCATTCCCATCAACACCCTTGGAGATTCTATCATTCACCTGAGCACCAGGAGAAATTAACAGTGGCCAACCAGCACGTCTTTGCTGGTTTGCTTTGGGAGCAAAACTGAACACTCGGAAGAAACTCATGAAGTCACGAGCAAACCATGCAACTGCACAGAAGATCAGGATTGAACCCGGGTCTCTGTAGCTCTGAAGCAGCAGCTCTACTTGCTTTGCCGCTGTGCCAACTACCCAACTTTAGTTACAGCTGACTTTCAAATGACTGAGCAACACACAAAACGTTGGAGGAACTCAGCAGGTCAGGCAAAATCTATGGAGGGGAAATGAACAATTGACATTTCGGGTGGAGGCCCTTCATCAGGACTGGAAAGAAAGAAGGGAGACAGCCAGTATATAAAAGTGGGGGGAGGGGGTGGAGCAAGAGCTGCCGAGGCAAAGAGAGCATTAAAGTAGCTGGGATGCATTGAACAAGCTGCTTTCTAAAAATTAATTTTGGTAAAATTAAAAGCCAAAGTAAAATGACATCCACTTCTACAAATTTTAAACCATCATAAAATAAATGCAAGATAGATTTCACTTATTGCGTGGTTAACTGGCAGAGCCCATATACAGGGGTCCCAATCCACTTGTTGACAAGTCATCAATAGGTTGCAAGTACTGAACTATGGCTGGTTATGCTAGGCCAACATCTGGTGATCCAGAAACCGGCCTTGCCAATTGCAAGGTGTGCAAGCCAACAGTCCAGTTGTCTCCCTCAGTAGAAATCAGAGTCCTGCACAAAGTAAAAGAGCCTTATACCTGAAAGAGCCAGGTATCAGGATGTCCAGTCACTGTTTCCTTTCGTGACGACTTGTCGATGAACCAAGAACTCAAACAGAGTAGTAGTTTCGATCCCATTACCTCCCCTCACCCACCTGTCGTTTTTTTTTGGAATATCCGCATTTGTAACAGCAGAGGCCATGAACATCATTTCCTCAATATCTCTCAGTGAAACCAACTTCCCTTAACTGAAAACAACATAATGTTTTACAGTTATAAAACTTAGGGATGTGTCTGTCAGGCTGACTAGCTGATTAGCACATGACACACCAACTGACTGAGGTTCCACATTCACAAGGAAAAGCAAATCAATCAAAGTACAATGAAACATTTACTAGCAGAGACTTCATCATACACAATAAAAACAATTCCCAAAGAATCAATCAAACTGGATAAACATTTCTCAGAACCAATCATAGTTTTGAAAAAGCCTTTGAGCAGTGATGTTTAATACATTTATCCATTAATCAATCTCCCAGGGCACTGCAGAAGACAAGCTAAAGAACATGGACACTTTTTTAATCTCTCTGTGAAGATTTCACAAGACTCTAGCTTGTCTTCAGACTCTTCCTCACTGCCGTTTCTCTTCCCATGAATACTATTGCTTCTTTCTCACCCTCTTCTGTCTTTTACTTTCTCTGTTTTAGGTGGGAGATGGTGGGTGATCATCCGGGGCAAGAACGACAGCAGCTGCAGCTGCCTTTGAAAAATGTGGCTCCAGGGAAATGGTGGCTCTTTGTTAGTTCCTTCTGGGATGCTCACCCATCACTCATGTTCCTCATCGTTAACATTGTTCCTCTGACCCTATCACTTTTCCATTCCCCTTCCTACCATCCATTCATTCTCTGTATTACTCTACCCTCTTATCTTGGTACTGCCAAATTAACCCCTGTATCCTGGCCTTTGTACTGCTTTACTGGCACTCTTTTTGTCCTCAATCCTTCACCCACTCTCAACTGCCACTTGCTTCCATCAACAATGGGTGCCAAGAGGGCAGACTTCCTCATCCTCAACCCACTCTCCTTCCAAGTTCCCTTACACATTGGATTTTGAAACAAAAATAGGTAAAAGCCAAACGGATCACGTTGTTCATTAAGTCAGTGCTGGCTCTATTCTGTTCCTCTTAATAGTGGACCTGTTAATTCCACTATCCCTGATCTTTCCCAAACCCCTGCTATTGTCTCTCATTCAGTAGGTAGCCACTTCACTTATCTCCTCTGAATCTGCATACAATGCATCATCAACCAGTGCAGCCCAAATCCTAACCACTCTTTCTTCCGCCATCACCTTAAACCTGTGCCCTCTGGTTACTGATTTCTTAGAATTGGAAACGACTTAGACCATAAGACAGAGGAGCAGAATTAAGCCATTCAGCCCATCGAGTTTGCTCCACCATTAGATTATGGTTGATTTATTTTTCCCTCAACCCCATTCTCCTGCCTTCTCCCCATAACCTTTGACGCCCTTTTACTCAAAAACCTATCAACCTCCACTTTAATATACCCAACGACTTGGCCTCCACAGCCGTCTGTGGCAATGAATTCCACAAATTCACCATCCTCTGGCTCAAGAAATTCCTCCTCATCTCTGTTCTAAAGGTACGTCCTTCTATTCTGAGGCTGTGCCCTCTGGTCCTAGACTCTCCCACTACTGGAAACATCCTCTCCACATCCACGCTATCCAGACTTTTCAATATTCGGTAGGTTTCAATGAGATCCCCCCCCCCCCCCCAACCTTCCAAACTCCAGTGAGTACAGGCCAAAAGCCATCAAACGTTCCTCATGCGTTAACCCTTTCATTCTTGTAAACCTCCTCTGGACCCTCTCCAACACCAGCACATCCTTCCTTAGATGTGGGGCCCAAAACTGCTCATAATAATCCAAATGGGGTCTGACCAATGCCTTATAAAGTCTCATCATTACAGCCTTGCTTTTATATTCTAATCCTCTTGAAATGAATGCTAACATTGCATTTGCCTTCCTTTCTACCAACTCAACCTGCAAGTTAACCTTTAGGAAATCCTGCACTAGGACTCTGAAGTCTCTTTGCACCTCTGATTTCTGAACTTGTTCCCCGTTTAGAAAATGGTCTACTCCATTATTCCTTCCACCAAAGTGCATGACCGTACACTTCCCTACGCTGTATTCCATCTGCCACTTCTTTGCGCATTCTCCCAACCTGTCCAAGTCCTTCTGCAGACTCCTTGCTTCCTCAACCCTACCTACCCCTCCAACGAGCTTTCTATCAACCACAAACTTGGCCACAAAGCCATCAATTCCGTCATCCACATATAATGCGAAAAGTAATGGACCCAACACCAACTCCTGTGGAACACCACTAGTCACCTGCAGCCAACCAGAAAAGGCCCCTTTATTCCCACTCTTTGCCTTCTGCCAGTCAGCTAATCTTCTATCCATGCTAGTACCTTTCCCGCAATACCACGGGTTCCTATCTTGTTTAACAGACTCATGTATGGCATCTTGTCAAAAGCCTTCTGAAAATCCAAGTAAGCAACATCCACTGACTCTCCTTTGTCTATCCTGCCTGTCACTTCCTCAAAGAATTCCAACAGATTTGTCAGGCAAGATCGCCCCTTAAGGAAACCATGCTGACTACAGCCTATTTTATCATGTGCTTCATCCTTAATAATGGACACTAGCATCTCACCAACAATTGAAGTCAGTCCAACTGGCATATAATTTCCTTTTTCCTCCCTCCCTTCTTAAAGAATGGAGTGACATTTGCGATTTTCCTGTCCACCAGAACCATTCCTCTGGATTTCTCTTTCTTTACTCTTTTATATCCTTTCTGGCTCGAACTTGGACCATGTACCTTCACCCCAATCCTCCACCTGCCCACCCCACCCTTCAGCAATACCATTGCACCAACCCCAACTGAAGTGCCAAAGGAAAGGCCTTTGACTGGGTATGGCCTGTTCAGCAGCACACAGGGCCTTGGGCTTCAACTACAACTGAAATTTACAACTGCTGCACCTCAAATTAAATGTTGCTGTCTTATTGCACGGCAACCAATTAACTTGCCTTTATCACATTCTCAGTTCCAATTTCCAGCCATTCGTTTTCTAAAGCATTTCCATCAAATCTTTTACCTCTGCTCTGAGAGAGCAAGTATAACTTATCTAGTTCACTGACAAAACTATAATTCCTCAATCCCAGAACGATTCTAGTAAATTTCTTTTGTACACTTTCAACACATTCATCCCAAACTCTAGTGCCCTGACATGTCACACCAGCTAAGGCCAAACGGGTGCTTTATATAAGATTAGCATATATTCCTGGAATAAGTAAAGCACAGGATCCTATATGTTTATTTAGCAAGTCTTACATCTTCAGTAGTGTACAACCATGCACAAGTACTTGTATCCCCTTTAAAATTTAGTTTGTATTGCCTCTCCTTTTTCTCCAGATCAAAATGAGTCACCTCACATTTGTTTGCTCTGAAGTTATTCTGCCATGTGTCTGCCAATTCCACTAACCTGTTTGGAAGTCGAATACAATCTTCTTCATGGTTTACTGCACTTAAGCTTTGTCTAACCTACAAATTTTGGAATTGCACCTTATAGCTCCAACTCACTTATCATAAACAACAACCACTGGTCCTCGTACTAAACCCGAGGGAACAGAAACATATTTACCTGACTGAGGCTTTCTTTGTTCTTAATATTCAACGTACTGCTTCTAAGAAAATAAATTGCAATGAGGGGGGGAAAATAGTTCAGTCTGTCTGTCTCTCTCTGTCCTACAAGTTTTTAGAAACTAGAATCTTTAATTTGTGCCACTAAACATTGAGAATACAGATTTATTATTTACAGGTGCCATAACATATTCTCTCTTGTCAATGGCCACATATTCACTCTGACTGAGGCAGCGTGAAACCTTCTGATAGGATGGTCATGTTCTATCCATTACCAAAACTCCTCAATTATATGGAGTAATAGTCATCAAGTAATACCGCACGAAGAGGCCCTTCGGCCCAACCTGTCCATGCCAACGAAGATGCCCAGTTGCCCGCGATATCTATCCTCATCTCCATCCTTATTTCACTGTGATACACAAATTACATCACTCTCAGGATACCTCCTTTCCCTAAACCCCAAGCAGGCAGCCTCAGAAGATGGGTGGAAGTTGGCAGACAGGCAGAATGGAATGCTTGGTGTACCAGCATGACTGACTAAATCCTGCATCAGCACATTGTGGCCTCAATACATTGTTGGTGGTGGAAGTAGAATATACAGACTGCAAGATAGGCTTCCAGTGAAGATGGCTGCTTTTGCCTGGGTGATTTCAAGCACTGAGTGCTGTTGGAACTGAACTCATTCAGGTAAGTAGTGAGTATTCCAATATACTCCTGACTTGTGTCTTATAGATGGCAAAAAATCTCTGGGGAATGAAGAGTTGAATTACTCACCTTGGAGATAAACTAGAACCTCCTTGAGCACAGTGCCTCTATAAACTCTCTGATGCAACAATATGCTGCAAATCACAGTAGGACATTGATGTCCTTTAGCAACATCTTGGAAAGAACCACAGGGAAGGAAATTCAGGAGGACTATTAAGGTAACTGCCTCTGATAAAATGTCTGACCCTACTGTGTAAGGCTGCAATATGTGGCGGATCTCCATGAAGATCTTCTTAAGAAAGCAAAATCTTCTCAAATACTGTCCCTCTGTCAAACCAATGGAGGATGGGGTCTCTTGCTCAGAATCCTCTTCTTTACCTCCTCCTCTTGTCATGCTGCCCTGCTCTAAAGGTCCTCCGCTACTCTTCCCTAAAAGCCAAAAGGTGCTCATGTCTAGTGGAACCATTAACAACAAAACAATCTCTCATGTCTTTGAAACTTTCTACAGTGCTGAACAATGAAGATAAACCAAATCTGAACGTGTGTCAATCATACCCCAACAAAATTGGAAGTCCTTGAGGAATCCGTAATCAGCACAGGGATGGATTGTGGTGTTAGGGGGAATTCTTCCTGCAGCTGAATAACAGGTTCCCTGTGTGTGATTAATTCTCAGCATCAGTGAGTGGAGTTTTTGGCACAGCTGGTGTCAAAATCCTACTGAAGGAGGATCTGCCTTCAATGCATGCGAGTGCTGCACCTTAACCAATCTGCCAGAAGGTTTAAGTCCTGTTAAGAGCATACATTTGCTATCTGGACAAACTACAGAGGTTTATTTTGTAGCCTATATTTCAAGGGATTCATCAACAAAAATTCAACAACAATTTCTATTTATATCAAAAACTGTACACCAGCAGAAATACTGGAGAAACAAAGGACTGCAGGTGCTGGAATCTAGATGAAAAACACGATGATGCTTTTTTTTCGACTTTTTTTCCTCTCTCTCCGTATCTTTGACCCATCCCCTGGTGGATCTGCTCTCCCCTCCTCCCCCGCATCTGCCTATCACTATCTCTTACCCACATCTACCTATCACCACCCTGTGCCCGTCCCGCCTCCTCTCTTTTGTCCACCTATCATACCTCTGCTTTTCCCTCCTATATATTGGGCTTCCCCTTTTCCTATCTTCACTCCTGAAAAGAAGGGTCCTGACCCGAAACGTTGACCGCCTGCTTTTCTCCACGGATGCTGCCTGGCCTGCTGAGTTCCTCCAGCATCATCGCGTCTTTCGCTGTACACCAGCAAGTGGACAAGCAAACGTTTAGGCCAGAAAGAGAGAAGTACGGAGAGAGCAGAAGGTCCTGCTGATATAAAGAGATGAAGTGGAAGTAGGGAGGATGCATTGCGGGCCAGACTCAGTGTTAAGTATGGTCATGAACACGGTAAGATACAGGAAGAAGGGAGGTTGTAAAGCCAGGACAAGACCAAGGTGGACTGAGACGATAAGAGGGGTACAATAAATCAAAGCACAATGTAGGTCAGCAGGGATGGCAGTGATGCATGAGCAAAACTCTCAATCTATTTAGGTTAGAGAAAATACTTATTTAATAGCCTAGGTAAAAGCTGCTTCCCGCTGTGAGGGGTGCTGAACTTTATTTAATTATGAAAATATGCTATGCAGGCTGGAAAGAATAATTATTTATCCATCTGCAAAGGGTGAGGAACAATCACAGGAACAATCAAACACCAATTATTTCACTGCCTCTTGGTAAATGTCATTGGAGGAAGTGGCAAGTGCAGCAGAATAATCTCTCACTCATTGGCCCAGACTTTGTAGGGAATTGTTGGCATTTACCTGCATCACTGCTGCCATTTTCCCACAAAACTAGGAGTAAAACTTCTGGGATTTCCACACAAAAGCAGAACTCCTGAAGTTGTAATCAAGGCTTCACTGCTATATTCCCAAAGGTGCCCCGACACTGGACTCCTCACAAAGTCCAATGAGGGGAGCACAGAGTTGCAAGCATTGATTTCCCATCACCCATAGTGGGAAATATGCAATGCTTTCCAATCATTTCAGCGGTGAGGAAAGGGTATGGGAGATAAGGGTATTAGATAATATAATAACTATTAGTTTCTTTTTGATTTTCTTTAAAAGCCTTTAAGTATTTTAATTATTTGAAGTTTTAATGTTTAATAATCCTTAAAAAAAAACAATTTTTGAACGTTTTTGACTGACAAAACCATTTGTCAGTCCAACAGTTCTGCTTAAGCTTGGGGACATTGTTTAGATGACTGTTGAGTTTTCTACATTTTTGTGGAATTGCACCGATTCCAAATGACAAGTTATTGCTTGGAGACCCTTGCTTTGGTAATTCCATTCTCTGGACAGCAGACAGGAGCAAACACAGGTGAAACCTAACTGACGGTAAATTCAGGGCCACAGTGTGCCACCACAGGAAAGGTTTGCATCTTAGACTACTAGAACTTCCCCCATTGAAGATCTCCCCTTTATAAGTAAGACATTGAAGATCTTGTTAATTATGCATTCATATAACTCGTATAAATCTCATTAAATAAATCTACCTATTTTGAACAACTACACAATTAACAAGAAATATTAGGCATCATTGGGTCAATATTTTCTGAAGGCATCAAAGGTCTTTGTCACTTCAACTGCAGACAGGATTATAAGATATACAAGACACAAAGCAATGACAGTATCCCAGTACAGTGGGTTTATCTCCAGTTAATTCAATTACTGTATGAGAACTTGCAGTGCTTTGTATCACTACTTGATAAATTAGATGCAGCACATCAAAAGATTTTCCTTTTTTGAATCTTGTCATCTGTAGTGCATTTAAAATGAGGGAAATAGAGCCTGAAGTGAACTCCAAAACATCAACACATCTTCCACAAGTGGAACTGTGTATATCTGCATTAACTGTGATAATGCTGTTTTTTTTCATATATTCAACATTATGAGTAATCCAATAGTTTGCTAAAGTTAATTAACTAAAGTTTGGGCCTTGATAAGTCTGTGTGCTCATGAATACACAGGTATGAAGCTGGAAAATTTTAAGTGTTGCTAACATTCAGGATGTTTAAAATTCATGGTGTGACTGGCTCCAACTCAAGCAAACTGGGCTTATCAAAGATCCTCATCATCCAGGCCATGCAATGTCAGCAGGTAAACGCAATGTTAGCATTCATTTCGAGAGGAGAAGAATATAAAAGCAAGGACGTAATGCTGAGGCTTTATAAGGTGTTGGTCAGACCACATTTGGAGTATTGTAAGTAATTTTGGCCCCATATCCTGAGGAAGAAAGGGTTAATATATGAGGAGCTTTTGATCAGGGGTTCGAAAAATCATACAATACAGAGTGGCATCACAAGAGCTGTCAGCCAGTGAATTAAGATACCTTTGGAAATGTGAGGACGATTTTAAATTTGCAATTCTACCAACAGAAACTATATTTCATGCCTGTCACTGAGAAAACATTCTTGTTTGAAGACCTCATCCTTACCAATCTATACATTTCAGATCAATCTGATCATGACAGTATCAGTAGGAGTGATCACCATACAATCCTTCTGGAGACAAAGCCCCACCTTCACACCGAGGTAGCTCAGTTGAAGGGTCCCGACCTGAAACGTCGACACTCCATTTCCCTCCACAGATTCTTTTGACCCACCATAGTTTGTTTTTTTTTGTCCCAGCTTTACACTGAGGACACCTTCCACTATGTTGTGTGGAACTACAATCATGGGATAAACTGTCAATAGATCCAGCAGTTCAAGACTGGTCACTCTAGTGTTGGTTTTCATCCTGGTACTCCTGGTGTCTTATCTCCTGGTCCTGCCCTTTTTCTATCTTGGGTGGCAATGGCCAAACTATCAATGTGATCTGGAACATTTTTTGCAACACTTTTTCAATGTTCCTAAAAAATCACGGCTAACAATACCAAATGAGAAAATATATTGTACATTCTCTCATCTTTAATATTTCTTTGAAATGTCACCCGTAAGTTGAATAAAAATGATTTGTTATAGGAGGCAGCAAAATGCATTAAATGGGGAAATAATCACAACAGATAAATAGCATCTGAAATAATCCATTCACCATACATCATCATACAAGATTGGTTGCTTGTGTTTTTTGGCTTGATGTATCCACAGAGGAAGCGATAGTGATCTACACTTCTGAAGTATTTACAGATGTTCTAATCATTGCAAAACGTCATTACTATGAGGCCAAAAGGGAGAGGAAAATGATTGTGATTCTGCTTGTGAGCAAACCCATTTCAATAGATGGAAATTCACTTTTGCCAAAAGCTTTCCACATTCCTGCTGTTCAGCAAAATCAACACTTTCTGGTTGAGAAAAATTACAAAAATTAAAATGAATATGAACTGTTTAATGTAGCATTTCACATGTATTTACTTCATTACCATCCAGAGATGGAGCATGGACCAAAAAGTCTATGGCAAGGAATAAAACATGAGTACCATACTGTGATGAGTTAAACTAATGCCAGGATTATTCACAAATAATATGGCACATTTGAATTTATTTCCTTTACAAACTTAAATTTGAGAAGAACTTACTCACCAATGTAAAAGTGAATTAAAAAATCAGCTTTTTGATGAAGGATCACTGGCCTGAAAGATTAAAGTATGTTTCTCTTTCCACAGATGCTGCTCCCCTTGCTGAATATCCTCGTATTTTCTATTTTATTTTTGAATCAAGCTGGAGAGCATTGTGAACAATATTTTACTCAATGGTGCAGGCCACGTACTGTGCACTGATGGAGACTGGTGGAGATAGAAGGGATGTAAAAATTGGTGCACAGGAAAACATAACAAATAGTTGTTCAACCCATTATGACTAATCCTTGCACAGATCTTCCACATAATGAAATTGAGCCTAATTGCATGGTGTCAATATTCTACCTAAAAACATCCTTGCCCCGATTCCTCAAATTTATTACATGAAACAGGACATTTATTCATTTCAATTTAATCATCAATTTAGTTCTTGTCCTCAAGAAAATTCCAGCATGTGTCTTGCAGATATTGATAAGGTTTTTGAATTTAAAGGGAATCGAGAGATATGTGGTTATTGCAAGATGGCACTCAGCTAAAAGATCAGCCATGACAATGAATGGCAAAGCAGAGGTATCGGGACTGAACAGCTTACTTCTGCTTCTACATTTTACCCCTCAATTCACGTTTGCTGCATTGTTTTTCCATCTGAATAATGACAAATTCAGAATTCAGTAAATTGTATAAATTCAGAACATTCACAGGTGATGTGACAAGGTGATTATCAAAATAATCTTACAGCAATTCTCTTTTGCTCCTATCGCCACGATTATCTTAATACAGTTAGATTTATGGCATGATAAAATGCCAGCTAGATTCCTGGCCCATTTTAACCTGAATGTGCAACTCCATCCGTTTCCGAGATGGATTGCCATACAATGAGGCTTTTTGTACAGCTACTTTTAAAACCTGCTCCGTTCTACATCAACAATGCAACAGCCAGATTAATTGAAAATTACATACATTTATTTACTCTGTCATTTGGTTATTTAAATTATGAGTCCCGCCCCCACCCCCCCCCCCACCCCGCCCAAAATATTTCAGGTTGTAAGATCATCATCTGCCGAAATACAGAAAAGCTTTTACAATTTTCATCAATAACAGATCACTCCCGTTTTAAAAAAAATTCCCTGTGGAAATGAACAGAGTTAAACAGTAAAGATGGCCAATTCAAAACTGCTTTTGCAAGGAATATTGGCTCCTCACTGTTGAGCAAAGCATGAAAAACGTGATACAAATACATTTCTTTCTGATTCCTTTCTATTTTCCATCTCCATTTTGATAGAACAATTTTATAGGTCCAACCAAGAGTTCATTTACATCTGATCCAATTATTTGGATAGTCAGGCAGTATTTTGAGAGTGGGGCCCCAGTCATATATTGGCAAGACCAAATGAAGGTGAAAAGAACCAATTGGATTTTTACTGTGAGTTTTAATAATAAATTACCAGATTTTTGTATGGTCAATTCCATGCTTTTGCCACAATGAGAACTGAGTTCACAATATCTGGGTTCACAGTGCAGAATTTGAGAGGAACTGTGTACTACTCAAATTCTAAAGACATTTAAAATGAGCAGGAGCTGGCAGTCAAACATCAGGAATAAGAACATTGACTGATTTTTTTTTTCCTATCCTTAATCTCCTATTTAGGAGCTCTGCAGAGATCCAGGTGGTTCTGCAATAACAAAGCACAGATCTGATTTTAGCTACCGGATTTACCTTGTCCAATAATAGAAACTGCCTTCATGACAAATTAGAACACATTACTTTCATGTCATGTTATATGCACAAAACAATTAAGTACATTGATTTGACAGGATAAACAGAGAACTATATAACAATTCTGCATTTACAATTGATAAGATTCTAACCATCTCAAGTAAACAAGGCCATAAACAGTTCCCAATACTAAAATCATTGATTTTCCTTTGTTCAAAAAAAAAGTACTTTAAATAGAACAGTGAATATACCTTAAAGTTTCTCATTATTGTGAAAGCCTAATTAATCTGTTGCCTGAAAATTTAAGCCAACATCCCTCTTGCAGGATTCAGATAGTTGTTTCTCCCAATGAAGCTCTGCTTGCTGTTCAATTTAAGCAGAATATACATTTGTTTTATGACTGAACAGAACTCACTGAATTTTGAACTTGTCATCATTCAGATAGAAAAATGATACAAAAAATGTGAATCAAGGGATAAAATATAGAAGCAGAAGTAAGCCATACAGTCCCCATGCCCCTGATCTGCCATTTGTTAAGATCATGCCTGACTTTTTACCTGAGAGCTATCTTCTTGCAATAACCACATACCCATCAATTCCCTCAGAATCCAAAAACCTTACCAATCCCTCAGTCAGCATTATCTTCCATAACCACAAGGAAAACAGTGAGGCAGAAAAAAAGGGATCAGAAAGAGATGGCGCAGACAATGGTAATAAGTGATGAAGTTTTGAGGAGAACATGGTGATAGAGGCATCAAGAGATACACCATTGAAACAGGCCCCTTGGCGCACTGAGTTCACGCTGACCATAATCCTACCCTAACCCATTTTACTCTCCCCACATTCACATCAACATGCCCCTGGAAGGAGCAGGAAACAGAGTGAATCAGTTTCAAGTCATGAATAGGAATAAAAGAGGACAAGGCTGGACTTAACAAAAGGGAGACATAATAGAAAAGTATATATTTTTTAAATCTCTCAGAACAATTTTTTACCTGCAGGAATAAGATGAAGTGATTTCAACTGCAAGTGCCATTGCATGACAATGCAGGCTCTTAAACTAATCATTTATAGGATACTTGTGCTGTCAATTCCATCCCCAACTTTTTTCAATGAATGGGCAACCCCAAGACTTTAGTGTAACTTGCAGGTGCTTGGTAGTAAGCTGTTTGCTTTGAGCAGCAAATAGTGGAGCACAACAAACCTTCCAGCAATTCATGAGGAAATGCTTCCTCACCCCACACAGCCAGGTTATCCTGACATGTCGCAATAGCACATACATTAAACTCACCATGTATGGCCAGGAAGCTCTGGCTCAATCTCACAGCACTGTACATGTTTGAACCATTCATCTATCCAGTTTGCAATGCAAATTCTGTCAAAACACACCACTGAATTTAAGGAAAGGAGCACCAATCAAAACTGCACACTTGTGCCTCATTTTTATCACAAGCACTCCATTATAGGCATGAGTTCAGGGAAGTCAGCAAAAGCTCTGTCAATCATCCCTGGAGCCTTCTGGATCTGTATTCTCTAGTGCTGGAAGCATATTCTCTCCCAACTTCCTATTTTGAAACTACGAACAATAAAAAAATCTCATCAGTACGGCTGAATTTTATGGAAATGGCATGCATTAAAAGATTTAAATTAAAGTCACATAGGATGAATAATCCAAGAGGGCGAAGGAAGTGGGAATGCTACAAATCCTTTCCATTTGAGTAGTAACAGATGCACAGCAGATGTACATTCACTCCGAAACATGGCTTGGATCCGAATGTTAGCTTAGTCAGCAATTTTGCCTTCTGCAGTTTGTCATGATGAAGAACGACGAGTTATCTGCCCCAGCAGAAGGAACTCCATTACAGTGCCAGTAACTACAATGATCAGAGTTAAGGTCTGACTCTTTTTTGCAGGGCAAATGTACCGGAACTTTGAGCTGATAAGTACTGAAGCTTGAATTGCGAATTGACTGGCAAAGACTGATATCTGACAGTCCCTGAAAACAAAAACTAATCCTTTGCAGATGCTCTTTAAAGGAGGATTCAAACACATTATTCAGGGGAAGTAATTGACATAAATGCAGAAGTCCAAGTTAATTGTTTAAGAAGCTCCTCACAGGATTAAAAATTGTGATAGTATATACATGCAATAATGGTTAGTCTCTATTTAGCATTGTACAAATCCTATGTCCTTGGCAGAATTTACAATGCGTTGAATACACTGGTAAAATTAAAACCTTGATTATTACTGGTTGATATTCGAGATGAATGACAGAATTTCTGCTTGCTCCCTAGATTTTGACCACCTCACCATTCAAGCTTAAAAGGGCAGAGTTTGCGATACATAAACTGAGCCAGTCACTTGGCTAGGTGCAAGTTGCTGATGTCAACCAGTTTTACAATTTAAATGAAAAATCTATGTTAGATAATCCCACACTACTATCTGGAAAGTGTGACATTGGTGACAGATTAATGAAGGCTGCTGTCTGAAGAGTTTCATTTCTATAGAGTCTTTCAAATAAATAATGAGGTGTGGAGCAGGTGCAGCAGCAGGAAGGGAGGGGTCGTTGTACAGGCAAGGCGAAATTTATGAATCTAGAGAGGAAGGACAAGGTGACAGTGCAGGGCAGTGATATGCATAACAATAACCCAGAGCTAAAAACTGCAGATGCTGCAAATCCGAAACAAAGCAGAAGATGGGAGGAGAACTCAGCAGGTCAAGCTGACAGAAAGACAAACACAATTAACGGTTCAAGTAAAGGATCTTTCACCAGAACAGGAAACAAGACAAGCATAGTTAATTTGCAGGGAGGGGTAGGGTGGAGAGAGGAACTAAAAGGATTATCTGAATTTGTTACATTCAATATTAATTCCTGATGCCTGCAACATATCTGGACAAAACACAAGGTGCTTCAGCATTATTGGAGCAAGGTTGGAGGTTGAAGACAGAAGGGCAGGCACAGTAGTACAGCGGTTAGCGTAGTGCTTTCCAGTGCCAGCGACCCAGGTTCAATTCCCGCCGCTGTCTGTAGAGTTTGTACGTTCTCCCTGTGTCTGCGTGGGTTTCCTCTGGGTGCTCCGGTTTCCTCCCACATTCCAAAGGGTTAGGAAGTTGTGGGCATGCTATGTTGGCGCCGGAAGCGTGGCAACACTTGCGGGCTGCCCCCAGAACACTCTACGCAAAAAAGATGTATTTCACTGTGTGTTTTGATGTACATGTAACTAATAAAGATATCTGATCTTATCTTATAAAAGTCAGAGTAGGAGTGGGTCAGAGAATTAAAATGACACGAGAGTGTACGCTCAGGGTAACCTTGCAGACTGCAAAGCGGTGTCCTGAAAGTGGCCAGCCAGTCTGTGGAACCAAATGGTGAAAAGGCTTTTATGTCATGTGTAATGTGGCAAGATTAATCAATGAGGTAAAGGGTCCTCTGAGAACTAATGACCACAACATAATAGAATTTCAAGAAACTTGGGTATGAAATGATTACACAAGAGAGACTGCAGATGCTGGAAATCTGGAGCAACACAATGGCACTGGAGGAACTCAGCGGGTCAGGCAGCATCTATGGAAGGGAATGGACAGTCGACTTCCTTCCATAGATGCTGCCTGACAGCGAGTCAGTGCCATTATGTGTTGCTATGAAATGAGCGTCTTGGTGGAGGCGACAAACAGAAAACTCAGAGTAAAAACTGAATGGTGAATTGAAATGGCAGGCAACTGGAAGCTCAGCGTCAATCCTGTGGGCTGAGCATACATGCTCTGCTAAATGTTCACCTTAAGTACATTTGGTTTCTCCAATGTCGTGAGACCATTTTGTGAACACCAAAGGCAGTACACTAGATTGGAAGAAGTGCAAGTGAATCACTGTTTGTCCATGGCCCCCTGCAGTGTTGCAACATGGCCAAAAGCAAGCTGGAGGAACAACACCTCACCTTCCTCTGGGCACACTGCAGCCTGCAGGACTCAATGTCAAATTCTCCAGCTTGAGAAAACTCACTCTTTCTTTCTTTCTGTTTGCATCAGAACTGGCCATTTCCGCCTATCATTTCAGTTTCTTTTTATTTCCCTTTAGTCTGTATTACTGTGCATGTCCCACAGCAACACTTTATACAGACAAGGAAAGTTAATCCTATCCGAGCTGCCACATTAGGCATCCAGTCTCCCCCTATAAGAAAGATTTCCTTCATTCCACCCATACTCCTCCTTCATCTACTCTGCTACCCAAAACTAACTTGTTTTCACTCTTTCCCAGTTTGGATAAAGAGTCCCGGACCTGAAACATTAACTCTTTCTCTTTCCACAGATGCTGTCTGACCTCCCGAGAGTTTGCTGTATTTTCTGTTTTTATATTAGTAACGTTTGACAACTTCCAAACTTCCCCAAGATTCTGGAGTTTCCCAGCAGATTGGAAAACCACAAATGTAACATCTCTATTCCAGAAATGGGAACTAGAAAGCAGGGAAGGATGTGGACAGTTTGCCTAACATCGGTTATTGAAAAGATACTGGAACCCATTGTTAAGGAAAAAGAAACAAAACATCAGAAAATCATTACACAATTAGGCAGAACATAGCTTGATAAAAAGGAAATTGTATTTGACAAATTTTTATTGAGAGCTCTAAAGATTTAACACACTTGGTGAATAAAATGGGGCAGACACGGTAGTGTAGCAGTTAGCGTAACGCTATTACAGCGCCACTGACCCGGGTTCAATTCCCACCGCTGTCTGTAAGGAGTTTGTACATTCTCCCCATGTCCGCGTGGGTTTCCTCCGGGGAAAACGTACAGGTTAGGAGCTGTGGGCATGCTATGTTGGCGCCGGAAGAGCGACACTTGCGGGCTGCCCCCAGCACATTCTCAGTAACGCAGACCCATTTCACTGTGTGTTTCGATGTACATATGACTAACAAATAAATATTTGATATCAAGTCTTTAGATGTGGTCGATCTGGATTTCCAAAAGACACTTAACAAGGTGCCACATAAAAGTCATTTCACAAGATAGAGCCTATGGGGTTGAGGATAATATATCTGCATGGACAGGGGATTGGCTTCCCATCAGAAAACAGAACATTAAGATAAATGGATCATTTTCAGGTTGGCAAGCTGTAGCCCGTACCTTGACCTCAACTGTTTATGATTTACATTAATGACTTAGGTGAAAAGACTAAGTGGCTTGTCACTAATTTTGCTGATATGCAAAGATAGGTGGGAAAGCCAGCTATGAAAAGACTCTACAAAGGGATGTGGATGGGATACGCTAGTGAGCATACATGGTGAAATGTTGCGAGAAGGGTGCAGTGCAAAAGGAGGGAAGTCTTACTACAGTTGTACAAGCCAATGGTGAGATTACACCTGGAGCAGTAGATGCAGGTTTGGACTCCTTATTTAAGGAAGGATGTATACCTATTTCTCTTCGGAGGGACGGCCGACTGGGTTAGGCTGACACTTTGGAGCTGAGAAGAATGAGAGTTGATCTGATTGAAACTTGACAGGGTTGATGTTGTGTGGGAATCCAAGGCATATCTTCATAAGATAAGATCTCTTTATTAGTCACGTGTACATCAAAACACACAGTGAAATGCATCTTTTTTGCGTGGCATATTCTGGGGGCAGCCCGCAAGAGTCACCACACTTCCGGCACCGACGTAGCATGCCCACAACTTCCTAACCCGTATGTCTTTGGAATGTGGGAGGAAACCGGAGCACCCGGAGCAAACCCACGCAGACACGGGGAGAACGTACAAACTCCTTACAGACAGTGGCTGGAATTGAACTCCGGTCGCTGGCACTGTAAAGCGTTACGCTAACCGCTACACTACTGTGCCTACCCATAATAAGGGATCGTCATTTAAGGCACAGATTGGGGGGAGGGGGAGAATTTCTTTTCTGAGGTTTGTGAATCTGGAATTCTCTATGACAGTTAGCTGTGGAAACTGAGTTATTGAACTATTCATGGATGGGATATATCTATGGACTAAAGGGGAGTCAAAAATTAAGGCAATGGGCAGGCAAGTAGAGCCAAGACCAAGATCATATCAGCCTCAATGAATGATGGAACTGGCTCAAGGGGCCAAATGGCCTAATGCTGCTCCTATTTGTTCCTTTAGAACCTTGCTTTACTCGATAACCCCAAAGTGCTTTTACAGCCAATTGTGTTCTTTGTAATGGAGGAAATGAGGCAGCTTATTTGTGCAAAGTTCACACAAACTACAATATGACAAGGATGCTATCTATCTTTTGTTTAAATGAAGCTGATTGAATGATAAATATTGGCCAGGACACCAGGGACCCAACTGCTTCAAAACGGTCTTGAGATCTTTTATGATGAAAAACACAATGATGCTGGAGGAACTCAGCAGGCCAGGCAGCATCCGTGGAGAAAAGCAGCCAGTCAACATTTCGGGTCAGGACTGAAGATAGGAAAAGGCCAATATATAGGAGGGAAAAGCAGAGCAGTGATAGGTGGACAAACGAGAGGAGGTGGGGTGGGCACAGGGTAGTGATAGGTAGATGCAGGTAAGAGATAGTGATAGGCAGGTGCAGGGGAAGGGAAACAAGACCCAGTGGGGGACGTTGAGATTTTTTATATCCATGGGAGAGCATATTGACCTTAGTTTGTGTGTTGTATCTGAGAGAGTACTAGTTGGATTGGAGATCCAACCAGTTTATAAATAAAAACTTTCCCACCCACAGTTTTGAGACGTTCACATGTGAAGTTTAAGTCATAACAAGAGTTGTGTGCATCTATTATCTCTTGGTTTATCTGACACCTTTTATTCATTAAAGGTTACTTTCCACATATTTCCAGAGACTTGAACATGGATAAGATTTCTTTATTAGTCACATGTACATTGAAAAACAGTGAAATGCATCTTTTGCAGAGTGTTCTGGGGGCAGCCCACAAGTGTCGCCACGCTTCCAGCACCAACATAGTATGCCCACAACTTCCTAACCCGTACGTCTTTGGAACGTGGGAGGAAACCGGAGCACCCGGAGGAAACCCACGCAGACACGGGGAGAATGTACAAACTCCTTACAGACAGCGGCTGGAATTGAACCCGGGTCGCTGGCGCTGTAATAGTGTTACGCTAACCGCTACACTACCATGCCTGCCCCATGCACCATGGAGTAACATGAGAAGTGCAGTTCTATCGGTGGAGGTGCCCTTTGGATGAGACATTAGAATGAGATCCCTTCTCAGATATGAATAAAAGATCCCATGGTGTTGTTTTGCAGAGGAGATAATGTGTTCTGCTCAGTGTCATGAACAATTTTTTTACACTGATACGAACATCACCAAGACAAGACTTTTGGGTCATCATAACATTACTTCTTATGTTTTGCTGTGGTCCTATCAGCTACCAGGTTGCCAAAAATAAGAACAGTAATACATTGCTAAAGCATTTAATAGGTTGCAAAATGTTTTGGGACACCCTGAGGTCATGAAGGATGCTAGATAAATGCAATGCATTCTTTCTTCATTTATATGCAAGTGGCTGTCTCACTCTAAGACGTTGTGGGGAAGATATTTCTTTAAGTTGAGAAATCTACACCCAAAGCCCACAGTGTAGGATGATGAAAAGAAGGATTTAGTGACTACGGTTAAATCAAAGCAGTTGCCTCTGGTGACAGAGTATAGATTGCTGCTTTTGCTCATTTCTTAAGAGCACTGATAATCTGAAATCATCCCTGCTGCACCAGCAAATCATCCAAAATGACAGAAGGAGTGTAGCTGATAAGAGACTGAGCTAATTTCTGGACACTGGGATCGCCTTGGGCTCTATCCCATAAAATACACAGCAAGAGGGATATTCCCTATTTCCTTATGACATGGAAAGAGGTCATTTCGGCCCAGCCAGTATCAGCCGACTCAGAGAGCAATGCAATTGCCCCACTAACTTTTCCCTGCAACTTAATCTCCCTCCACTCCCATCATCCTGATCTGTGTAACACCAGAAGATCCACGTCAACAAAATTCTCAAACCTGGGAGGTGCAAGGCAAAAAGACTTCCGTGATTTATGGAAAAAAAGGAACATAGGAACAGGAATTATTCAGAAACTGGGGTAAATATGAAAAATCATGACCTGGTCTTGTACTGGATTAAGGTGCCCTTGTGGTGCAGTTTGTGGCTTACTCTTTTGGTGAGCAAAATCCAGCATTAAGAGCAATGCTGCAGTATTGTCATGTCATAGAATGAGACTACCCGAGTTTCAAAAGTTGGGCTTCAGGACAATTAGTGGCTGCTTTATATGGTGTGGCCTTAGCATGGAGCACAAATTAATAACTAAATGAAATGAAAATCCCAATAGAGCAAGCAGGAAGAGGCATTGCTGCGGTGAACAAGGAGTAGGGTACATCATTCAGACACTGAAGAGGAATGGGTTGAGAAGTGCTTGGGGTTAGACATCAAGGAACAGCGGGGAGGAAGGGGGAAGCTGGTCATTGAGGGGCGAGGGGGTCAGGGAAAGAAGTAAAGAATAGATACAGGGTCTGGGGCCACTGTTCAGTCCATTGATCCCTCAAAGTTGCAGCGCAAGTTGATAGGGTGGTTAGGAAGGTGTATGGTGTGCTAGCCTTCATTAGTCAGGGGATTGTGTTCAAGAGCCATGAGGTAATGTTGCGGCTCTGTGAAACTCTGGTCAGACCACACTTAAAGAGTATTGTGTTCAGTTCTGGTCGCTTCATTATAGGAAGGATATGAAAGCTTTAGAGAGGGTGCAGAGGAGATTTACCAGGATGTTGGGTGGATTAGAGAACATCTTATGAGGAAAGGCTGAGTGAGCTAGGGCTTTTCTCTTTAGAGCAACAGAGGATGAGAGACAACATGGTAGAGATGTATAAGATTATGAGGGGCATAGATAGAGTGGGCAGCCAGCACCTTTTTCCCAGGGCAGTAATGGCCAATACCAGAGGTGTTTGTGAGAGGAGGAAAGTTCAGGGGAGATGTCAGAGGTAGGTTTTTCCACACAGAGAGAGGTGGGTGCCTGGAACGCACTGCCGGGGGTGGTGGTAGAGGCTGGTACAATAGGGACATTTAAGAGACTCTTAGATAGGCACATGGACGTAAGAAAAATGGAAGATAATGAGCTGTGTAGGAGAGAAAGGTTAGATTGATCATGGAGTAGGTGTATATAGGTTGGCACAACATTCTGGGCTGAAGGGCCCGTACTGTGCTGTACTGTTCTATGTTCTATGTTGTGGAAAAGAGGGAGATGGCAGAATAGTAAGGAATGAAATGCCAGGCATTGGGAGTCTGGTGCGTTTAAAATTATTCTCTAAATTCCCCAAGACATTGGTACAACTAAAACACAGTGAATAATTGTTCATTTTTTGTGCCATTCAAATCCCAAGTTGTGGTCATCTCCAAGAAGGGTTCAATCATTCTCCTTGGCAATTTTAATGCCATTGGATGCCAATGCACCACCATCAACAACGTGGGGATAACTACTGACCAGAAAATCAGCTGGATCTCCCACATAAATGCCATCACTACAGGCAGCTCGGAGTCCAGGTCACTTGCAGTGGCCACCTTCCCCAAAGGATCTCCACAATCTACAAGTCAACAGTGTGATATAATGTTTTCCACTTGCCTAGATGAGTGCAACTGAAGAAGACCAACACTACCCAGGACAAGGCAGTCCATTTGATTGGCAGCCCATACTCCACCATGAACTTCCTCTACCAGTGGCTGCAGGGCTGATCATCGTCAACACGTAATGGAAACCCTAAGTACATCTATAATGTAACTCATCAAGGCTTCTTCAACTGAACCCTACAGAACCACAGCTTCTACTGGAAAACAAAAACAGAAGGTGCATAGGATCATCATCTCCTGGTGAATTCCCTTCAAGTCGTGTCCCCTTCTGACTTGGAAATATAATCGTCCTTCCTTCATCACTGCTGAGTCCCAATCCTGAAACTCTCTACTCAACAGCACTGTGGATATACTTTCGCAAGGATGAAGAGTTATTTTTTGCAGCGCACAGCACATTTAGAATCAGGAATGAACTGCCAGGCAGATTAGTTGAGGCAGATTCAATCAAGGTGCTCAAAAGGAAACTGATAGATACGGAGGTACCCAGGGTTATAAATGACCTGACTTATGGAAATCTGACTTCATGCAAATTCTCCCATATACTTTTAAAGTATTATTCAAGCTAGTAATCATAATGTTTCATGGTATCCATTAATAACTATTTACAGTATATATTCCATTAGTTTAATTATGGGCAGTGTTGGGGCGATTATTCAATGAACTGAAAGAATTATGGCAAGAGTATGTGGAGCAGAATGATATGGGTTACTATAGCAAACTGATGTTGCTGACTTATGGAGAAATCAGCCAATGGACAGTTCTCAGGAATGGAACCCTCAGATGGACTATGACCTCATAATCTACCTTGTTGTGACCTTGCACCCTATTGTCTACCTGCACTGCACTTCCTCTGTAGCTGTGACACTTACTCTGTACTGTCATTATTTTTACCTGTACTATCTCAATGCACTCTGTACTAACTGCATTGTGTAATGAATTAACCTGTACAATCGGTATGCAAGACAAGTTTTTCACTGTACCTCGGTACAAGTGACAATAATAAACCAATACCAACCCAGGGACTGCTTGTACTTGAAAGGAAAAACTTGGTAGGCTGTGAGTAAACGGCAAGGAGAGGGAGCAGCTTTTGCATAGAACCATTATGGACTCAATGGGCTGAATGGCCTCATTCCATGCTATAGTCTTTCTGTGGTTCTGTGGTTCTGTGTTGGACTGCAGTGGTTCCAGAAGACTGCTCACCATCACCACCTTCTCAAGATCAATTAGGAATGGGCAGTGAATGCTGACCTAGTAAGCAACAACCACATTCTGCACATGACTAAAATCTCTGCTGCACTGCAACCACCATTTTGCCCATTCCTGAACCATTACTCCCCCTATCATTTATTTTTCAATTATCTGAATGAATGAAGATACACAAGTTAAATCTGTTTCACTGATATTTTCAAACATCATGTCCATTATCGCATTAACAATAAAATCCCCTCTAAAAAGTGGATCCTTGACTTAACAAAACTGGATGTCAATTTGATCGATGGAGAACTCCTTGACTGAGCATTAGCCTGGAGGTACAAGCTCCTTGATGGAAATGCTAGGCAAGAACTGGCTGGGAAATTTCACATTTTAAGTATCCAAAATTTCTAGACTGCAGTGCAAATGCAGAACCCCTGAATTTTCTAGTCACTTTTTATTGGACTTTTGCTGCATCCACTCTGATAGTGGAATACTCAATGAGTTCAGTGGTGGAACATGAATTTCTCAGCATTTACTCTGGGAAACCTACTGCAGTCACTTTACCCTGAGGTTACTAATGAAGCAAAGACTTTCTTGCCTTCTAAATTGGTACGGGATGTCACAAAGTGCTTTACAGCCAATAAGGAACTTTGAAAATGCAGTCACTATTATAATGTAGGGAAATTATTGCTTTTTGTAGAACCTGGCCAATTTCAAAGGTGAAAAGAGGAGGATGGACACATCTTGATCAAACTCTTGTTATCTTCTATCTCCTTGCACTATATTTCTAAAACATGGTCTTTTCAGATCTTTCCCCAAGACAGATAGCTGCAATTTTTACCTCATCCATTCCCAAGGGAACCAGGTCAAATTAATATATTGTAATTGTGCCAATGAGCATTCAGAATGGCTTGATACAGTTCATGAAATGGTACTAAGTCATACAGACCAAGGCATTTCCAGGTTTCATTTTCTTCAGTATCCTTGGCATGGGATGGATAGATGATTCCCAGTCAACCATGTCATGAAGTACATAAGTGGGTATTGGAAGAAGACAGGTTCAGCCTCGTCTGTAATACACCACAAGTTCAATGGACTGCTTTCAGGTTTCTGATCCCAACCTCACCCACATTCTTGCACAGTGATAACTAGTTGCCAACTAGAAACTTCTAACTAACTTATCCCTCACTAACCTGAGGGAAGCATCAAACTTCAGCATCCCAACTGCTGATGCCCAAAATTATGATATGTAACAGAAGAGAATCAAACCCAGTCTGAGTCTGAGTCCCAGCAGGGCAGTTAGGGAGTTAATATTCACAGAGTGAAATAAATCAGGAATGAAAAAGCTAATAACAGTAATCACTATTACGAATAGACGGATGTAAAATAAAACATCTTTCTAGTTCATCAATGTCCCATAAGGAAAAAAAATCTGCCAAAATATATGAGACTCCAGACCACTAATGTAGTTGACTTTGAATTATCGCTTCAGTTCAGATAGGGGCAGATTATAAATACTGGCATTACCAACAACATTCACATCCTGTGAACGAATGAATAAAAAACTCTCATGCCGCTACGTGTCATATAATAGGACAATGCTGAACTTCATGAATCTTTTCAGCTATGGTTTTATTCTAATGGGACCATCAATGAAATTTTAAGAACAATGTCCCAATAATGTAAAAAGTGCAAAGCAAGGGCAGTTCTCTGTGAAAAATAATCTCAAAGCTTTCAATGTTTCCTGTCATGAACCAGCAACAAAAGAAACACACTGAGCATGATTCAGTGTTAAAAACTATTTTATTAATCACTACTATTGATAATACGTAAAATAAAAGTAAAAATGTTAGTATGTTAGAATTCAAGAATGTTAAACCTCGAACGTTAACCCCAAAACTAAACTCTTCGTGTGTGTGTGTGACAAAGTCCAAAACTCCCAGTTCCTGAATGGTTCTTAAAGTTCAGTTCCGCAAGCCATAAGGTGAAACATGAGCAAGGGCTTCTTCAACAACCACCGTTGTCTGAAGATAAGATGTAGATGTAGAAAAACATAGAGAGAGTACATACGAAATCCAAATGTTCCACGATGGAACCCAAACGACACTTCAGTGTTTACTCGGTAGTGACTTCCTCACCCCGAAAAGCATCCGAACCGTGGTCGTCCACATACAAATACCTGTTTCCTTCTACAGGTCAGCAACAAAGTGAACTCCACCGGATTACTTCCAACTTCCATACATGGATTTCAGTGGCAAACACAGTTATTGTTTCTCATCCATCGATAGAGAAAACAAGCAGGCTGGTGTCTCTCTCCCTTCTCTCTCTCTCTTCTTCTTCTTCTTCTTCAACAATGTCATTACGTCCTTTATCTTCTATTGACGTAAGCACGCCCCACACACACATACACACATACTCTCTATCTTAAAGGGACTTTCACTGAGTCCGTAACACCTCCCACCTAAAAAAAAAATTTTCCCAAGAAAATTTTAATCGCGCATACAGTTAGTAATGTTAATAATTATCATGCTACACAACTACAGACTATCAGATTAGTACAGATACATGTTTCCCATTTAACATCGAGAAAGACAATCAGCAATCACATTATCTTTGCCTTTAATGTGAGTTATCATGAGATCAAACTCTTGCAAAATTAAACTCCAGTTTAACAGCCTTCTGTTCTTGTTTTTGACTCGGCTCAGAAACACCAATGGGTTATGATCTGTATACACAGTCAATGGTTTCTGAGCGGTGCAAACATATACACTGAAATGTTGCAAGGCTAAAACAAGCGACAGTAATTCTTTCTCTATGGTGGAATAATTCTTTTGATGCTCATTAAATTTCTTTGAAAAGTAAGCTACAGGATGGTCAATATCATCAAGGTCACCCTTCTGCAACAACACAGCTCCTGCAGCTTCATCACTGGCATCTACTGCTAATGAAAATGGCTTTTCAAAGTCAGGTGTTCTGAGCACAGGATGGTAGCATAAAATGGCTTTCAGCTTCTCAAATGCTTCTTGACAAGAATCTGTCCAAACAAACTTTACTCCCTTCTTCAGAAGATTAGTTAGGGGAAGAGCAATATCAGCAAAACTTTTACAAAATTTTCGATAATATCCAACCATTCCCAAAAATCTTCTAACAGTCCTCGTACCTGTGGGAATAGGGAACTCAGATATTGCTTGAACTTTTGCCTGAACAGGAGCTTGCTTGCCTTGACCTACAACATAACCAAGATACGTCACAGTGGCATGGCCAAATTCACTTTTAGCCAAGTTAACTGTAAGGTTAGCCTTGGAAAGTCTTTCAAACAACCTTTCTAACGCAGAGATGTGATCTTCCCAAGTATCATTCCCAGTCACTAAGTCGTCAATGTAGGCATCTGTATGTTTTAACCCATGAATCACTGAATTAATCATTCTTTGAAATGTTGCCGGAGCATTTTTCATTCCAAATGGCAAAACATTGTATTCATACAATCCAGAAGGGGTTACAAAGGCTGAAATCTCCCTTCCTCTATCTGTTAATGGAACACACCAGTACCCTTTTAATAGGTCAATCTTTGTAAGAAATTTTGCCTTTCCCACTCTGTCTATGCAATCATCCACTCTAGGAATAGGGTAAGCATCTGACTTTGTTACAGCATTCACTTTCCTGTAATCTGTGCAAAATCTAACAGTTCCATCAGGTTTAGGTACAATAACACAGGGCGAACTCCAATTTGAAGTAGAATGTCTAATAATATCATTTTCCAACATGTATTTTATTTCCTGATCAACAAGTTTACTTTTTTCCACATTCATTCGATATGGGTGTTGTTTGATTGGTTTTGCATCCCCAACATCAACATCATGGGTAATTATCGATGTTCTGTTTGGAACATCTGGGAACAGATTTTTAAATTTTAAAATTAATTCTCTCATCTGTTGTTTTTGTGAAACTTGTAAATGGTCCAACTTCGTTTCAAGGTTCTCCAGGATATTTTGGTTTTTTAGTTTCGATGGAACAATATTTGGTCTAAATTGGCCTTCCTCAACATCAACATCAGGCATTCTAGAAACAACCTTTACACCATCCACCAAGGCCACAACTGAATCCCTCTCATAATAAGGTTTTAGCATGTTTACATGACAGAGTTGTGTTTTCTTGCGTCTATCTGGTGTTTTGATTATATATGTTAGATCAGTCACTCGAGATTCAATAACATAGGGTCCAGAAAAACGAGCTTGCAAGGGATTATTTTGGCTAGGGAAAAATACCAACACCTTTTGCCCCACTGCGAATGTCCTAGGCCGAGCACGTCTATCAAAATATGTCTTCATTCTTATCTGGCTTGTTTTCAGATTCTCTCTCGCTAGCTGGCAGACTCTCTCCAACCGAGTTTTAAATTTTTGGACATAGTCCAACAGACTCAAGTGAACTTCCTCATTAACCCATTGCTCTCTTAACAACTCCAAAGGTCCTCTCACCCTATGTCCAAACACAAGCTCAAACGGACTAAATCCGATTGACTCCTGGATCGATTCTCTAACGGCAAACAAAAGTAAATGGATACCTTCGTCCCAATCCTTGGTGTTTTCAAAGCAATAAGTCTTCAGCATATTTTTGAGAGTAGAATGAAATCTCTCCAGAGCTCCTTGAGATTCTGGGTGATATGCAGATGATACAATCTGCTTTGCTCCCAGCTCATAGACTATTTGTTGAAAAATTTTTGACATAAAATTACTACCTTGATCAGATTGTATTTCTTTTGGCAAACCAAACAAGGTAAAAAATTTTACAAGAGCCTTTGACACCGTCTTGGCCTTAATATTTCTAAGGGGTATTGCCTCTGGAAATCTAGAAGTGGCACACATAATGGTTAACAAATACTGATTTCCAGTCTTAGACTTTGGTAAGGGGCCAACACAGTCCACAATCACCTTCGAAAAGGGCTCATCAAAAGCAGGAATTGGTTTCAAAGGAGCCACAGGGGGTTTTTGATTTGGTTTACCTACCATCTGACATGTGTGGCAGGTTCGACAAAACATCACCACATCTTTTCTCAAACCAGGCCAATAGAATTGTTTCAAGATCTTCCCTACAGTTTTATTCACACCAAAATGACCACCCAAAGGCATACTATGGGCCAGGTTTAAAATCTCATCCCTATAAACTTTTGGAACAACAACCTGATGAATAACTTCCCATTCCTCAGTAACAGGAACATGAGGAGGTCTCCATTCCTCATTAACACTCCATTTTTGACATAGTATCCAGTTGGCACTTTTTCAATCTCCTCGTATGAGAGTGCTTTTTCTTTCAATTCTGTCAACTCAGGGTCCTTTGTCTGTTCCACCATAAAATCCTTCCTTGACAAAGACAAATCTTTAAATTCAGGCTCACTATAAGGATGTTGATCCTCCAGTGAAGACAGAAAAGTCTCAGATAAGGCATCAAAATTTTCTTCCTGTTTCGGACTGTTACAAGGAACCACATCAGACTGCACCGGACTGTCTGTCTTGGCTAATTCTTTAGCTCTAGCTCGAGTCACCGCACATGATGGGTAAACATCTGAATCATCCTCAAACTCATCAATCCTTGGTTTGGTTGTTAACCGTACCACAGGATCACTTTCTCCATTTGCAAGGTCATTTCCCAATAACAAAGAAACTCCTTCCACTGGCAAACTAGGTCTTATCCCTATCTCGACTGGTCCTTCTACGAACTTTGACTTTAAAATCACCCTGTGAAAAGGGACAGACATGGTCTCACCTGTAACGCCTCGTACTAGATTTACTTCACCAGTGTCACTTTCTTCACCAAAATTTAAAACACTGTCCAGCAAGAGAGATTGACTAGCCCCAGTATCTCTAAGAATTTTCACTGGCACCTGGGGTGACTCATCATTCAGTGAAACAAAACCCTCTGATACATACGAACGGAATTCTTTTCTCACCTCCTCCAACTTTTCCGCTTTTCCCTCTTGCAAGGACTGATCTTTAACAGCATCTCCTAAACCTTTTTGATTTTTAATTGCCTGAAAACAAGCATTGGGCCCAGCTTCCTTCTTTTTCTTCAAAAGGGCACAATTAGATATCACGTGGCCAGGTTTCCTACAGTAATAACAAGTACGCTCAACAGGTTTCTCCAGCCCTGGCTTCTTTTCATCTTTTCCTTTTTGATTACCTCCCAATTTAATCTCCGGTTTACCTGGATTGTCTTTGTAACTCTTTTGAAAGGTTTTAGGTTGTCCCCATTTGGATTTATGGGTTAAAGCATAATCATCTGCCAACCTAGCAGTTTCTTGTAAAGTTTCCACTGCCTTTTCATTTAAATATGTTGTTAATTCAGCTGGAACACATCTTTTAAAGTCTTCTCCTCTGCCTCAAACTTTAACCGAATTAGTTCCCGTTCCCGTTCAGCCTCTAACTTCATCCGAGTTATCTCTCGTTCCCGTTCAGCCTCTAACTTCATCTGAGTTATCTTTTGTTCGGCCTCTAATTTCTTTTGTTCGGCCTCTAATTTCTTTTGCTCTCGTTCAGCTTCTAATCTCTTTTCCTCTTGTTCGGCCTCTAATTTCTTTTGTTCTCATTCAGCCTCTATCTTTAACTGGGTTTGCTCTCGTTCAGCCTCTATCTTTGCCAGCTGCACCTGTGCCTCAGAAATTGCTATTTCACTGCCAGGAAACTGTTTTAACACTTCCTTCTCAAACACCTTCTTTTCCACATAATGGCCAGCTATCAGTCTCTGAATATCTGCCTTTCTCATAGACTGCTTTACTTCTGTAAGGTTTAGCCTTGTAGCAATCTTTATCAAATCATCCTTTTTCGCCACCTCCAATCCCTTTTGGGTTGGTGACTCCAAAAATGCCTTAATATCCATTGCTGCTGGTTTCCACACACACAAGCCAATTAAAAAGAATTTATCAGACCTCCCTCAAAAATCTTTGGATTGAACCCCGAACAAATCTTGTCAATCTGGGAAACGATCCCAGACGACACTCGTTAACCTTGGGAACTATCCCGGACGAGCCCCCAATTTTGTCATGAACCAGCAACAAAAGAAACACACTGAGCATGATTCAGTGTTAAAAACTATTTTATTAATCACTACTATTGATAATACGTAAAATAAAAGTAAAAATGTTAGTATGTTAGAATTCAAGAATGTTAAACCTCGAACGTTAACCCCAAAACTAAACTCTTCGTGTGTGTGTGTGACAAAGTCCAAAACTCCCAGTTCCTGAATGGTTCTTAAAGTTCAGTTCCGCAAGCCATAAGGTGAAACATGAGCAAGGGCTTCTTCAACAACCACCGTTGTCTGAAGATAAGATGTAGATGTAGAAAAACATAGAGAGAGTACATACGAAATCCAAATGTTCCACGATGGAACCCAAACGACACTTCAGTGTTTACTCGGTAGTGACTTCCTCACCCCGAAAAGCATCCGAACCGTGGTCGTCCACATACAAATACCTGTTTCCTTCTACAGGTCAGCAACAAAGTGAACTCCACCGGATTACTTCCAACTTCCATACATGGATTTCAGTGGCAAACACAGTTATTGTTTCTCATCCATCGATAGAGAAAACAAGCAGGCTGGTGTCTCTCTCCCTTCTCTCTCTCTCTTCTTCTTCTTCTTCTTCAACAATGTCATTACGTCCTTTATCTTCTATTGACGTAAGCACGCCCCACACACACATACACACATACTCTCTATCTTAAAGGGACTTTCACTGAGTCCGTAACATTCCATACAATATACGCCAAGTCCCGGGATAATCTTTGCTGCCAGATGGATAATCACAACACTCTTCTACGGACAGGTAAAACAGGCAGAAAACACATCCAACAGTTCTAAATTATAGCAGTGGTTTGAATTCAATTAAAATGACTACAAAGAGACCATTCTTCAAGGTGGAAACATATTCATGACATAACAAGGTTCTGACAGAGAACACTACAGTAGGGAAGGTATCTTGTGAATTTCATCATGGAAAGGCCCGACATAATTTCAAACAGAAGCCTGATGTACCTTGCATAGAGACATTTGCTTCTGCTGGGACTTCACCTTGTTTGCCTGACAAGACTCATTTAAGCTCCTTGGCTAAACATCTAATTTTTTTTAAACCACAGCTCCTCAAGACACAGGGATAGTCATTAGGAATTATATGATAGGTCCTTAATAATTAGGAAAGGAGCCAATTTCCAAATTTGGCTGGTCAAAAAATTAATAATACAATCCCATATACCAACTGGCAAACTACCCAACCAAGACAGACATTTAACAGAATTACAATGACCACTGGCCTTCAACATCCACTGGCATCAACAGTCAAAATGGATCAGAAACTTAAACCACTGCCTCCACACAGCAGCAACTCATCAAGTCTCCAGCAACAGCACCTCAAAGCCTCAACCTCTGATACCTCAGGGAACAAGGATAGCAGACACATGGGAACACCATCCAGGAGCTCCCTACCCAATTGTGGGAGCACCTTCACCAGAAGGACTGCAGCAGCTCAAGAAGCCAGCTCATCACCACCTTCTCAAAAGCAATAAGGGATGGAGGATAAAGGCTGGCCCTGCCAGCAGTGCCCAGAAGGCGGCATCCATCATCAAGGATCCTCACCAGCCGGGACATACCCTCTTCACATTACTACCATCGAGGAGGTGGTACAGGAGCCTGAAGACCCACAGTCAACGTTTCAGGAACAGCTTCTTCCCTTTCGCCATCAGATTTCTGAATGGTCCATGAACCCACGAACACTACCTCGTTATTCTTCTTCTGCACAATTTACTTTTTGTAACATAGTATTGTTTATGTCTTTATGTCTTTCACTGTCCTGCTGCCGCAAAACAACAAATTTCACGACGTATGTCAGTGATAATAAACCTGTTTCTGATTCTGAATAAATTAAGATAAAAAGCATTCATTTTATACACAGCAAACTGCCCCACACATTAGTAGGATAACGTCTAGATACTCTGACTGTTAATAACATTGAATGAGGAATACATATTAGACACAATTCTGGTGCAAAGAATCCTTTATATACACCTGAGATGTCTTGACATCATACCTCAATCAAAAGGCAGTAATCCAACACTGCAACACTCCCTCAATACTATGTTGGAACATCAGCCTAGAATGGTGTACTCAAATCTCTGATCTGGGATCTTCAGACTCAAACGCAAAAGGACGAGTAGGGGAAAATGTATCACTCGATTAGATTGGCAAGTTACAGCCCAAAAAGAATGATAAAAGTTCCCCCTTCAGAGATGATGAATAATTCTTCTTTAAAGTGGGGAATTACACAGCATCATTGCAGAAGTGATTAAGGTACTGGAATAGTATCCAGAGGCTTCAACTAATGATCTGGAGACACGAGTTTGAATCCCACCGTGACAGATGGGGAATTTAAATTTAGTTAATTAGATACATCTGGAATGAAAAGTTAGTTTCAGTAATTGTGACCATGAAACTCGCAGATTATCATAAAACTCTTTTGGTTAATAACGTCCTTCAGGAGAGGAAATCTGCTGTCTTAATCAGTCCAGCCTACATCCAGTTCCAGATACGCAAGAATGTGGTTAATTTTTTTTTAACTCACCTCTGAAATGGCCTGGCAAGCTATTCAGAAATGGTGCATTTAGGGGCAGGCCACACTCGTCAGCTTTATCAACCCATGAATAATTTTAAAAAGCAAGTAGGAGACTCTGACAGGTTCCTCATACAATTTGCAAATATATTCCACTGCAGGTGATTTTCATTTACAATAATAAATGATGGTGGTGCTCCATCAAGACTTAAGACCCTCTGACAAATGCAAATAAAGCCAACAGAGTACAGTATCAACACTGTGGGCTGAAGGGCCTGTATTGTGCTGTACTGTTCGATGTTCAACAACACAGCCTTAACTAAGTTGCAGTAACTGCAGTCAAGAACTGTTCTTATTGTGAAAAGTCCATTCCAAAATGAAACATTAAAGGCAAGTTTTAATTTACATAGTAAACACAAATAATTGGATTATATTACGGTAAACTGTTAAAATAAATGTCATATTGAGTTGCTGATTGGTCAACTTCATATATTCTAGCAAAGTATTGCAATTCATAAGAATGAAGTTTAAAAAGTATATGCATACATATGTAGATTTCACTGTCAGCTCAGTCTAGGTAAAATGTTCTGTATTGATCAGGAATGTACAACACACACTCTACCTACGATAGTCGTGCCTTCAGCTACCAAGGTCCCAATCTCTGCAATTCTCAAGCTAAATCTCTCTCCCTCCCCCTCCCCTCCTTTAAGTGATAAAAGCACTGGATAAATGGAAGTGGTGGTTGTTCTGTTGATCACAAGTACCACACTCCCTGCAGAATCTGTTTAATAACGTAACGCTGCTAAACAATTCACCTCTGTTGCAGCAGGAACTCTCAATGTTTCATTTTAATGCACAAACAGTGGGCTGACACAGTTCAGAAAGTAACCCATTAGCTTAACAAACAGTTTTGTGCACCCATTGCTTTTAAATTGAATGGAGAGAAATAATGAATATTAAACAGCCACTTACTATTTATCAGCATTTTCTCATGCCTGGCCTAATTTCTGCAGACACTTCCAAAACTGCATTCTTGTACAGAGACCTTTAAAGGAACTTAACTTTCTGACAGTTCATTGAATTGCAATGATTCAAAGCTAAGGAAAAATATTACAATCAACATAAAAGAAACATTTCAAAAGATTTCCTTCAGAGCAGCAGTGCTATTATAAATCAGAGATATTGCGGCATTAATATACAGATATTGCATTTGTCTCTACTACATTAGATCATCAAAGTCCAACTGCTCCAACATAGTAACCTTAAGACTGCATTACATGCTGATCTGCCCCAAGCTCTCTCCAACCATCCCCACTCCCCTCCCCCAGACCAATACGTATTTCCACACTCACCTCTCCAGCTCAATGCATTTCCCTCGCTACTTCTCCAAACTGAGGTAACTCTAGGAACCATTCTAAATAGACAGATCTTCCCTCTCCAGACCGACATACTGCCTTCTCTGCACATCCATGAAAGCTTCCCAATCTCCAGATCAATATATTCATCCACCACTGGGGACCGTCTTCCACCCCCTTTTTATACCATCAAACCAACCCTTTCCCAATGGAGCTGTTCCCTTCAGCCATCTCCAGATCAATGTATTGTCCACCTCTCTGGATGGATCCCCATCCCTCTCCAAGCCATTTTATCTCCCTTACCTGTTGCTCCAACCTAATGTCTTTGCTTGATACCCACTTCAAGTTCCAACCCATCTGGCCTCTCTGACAGTCAGAATACCGTTGTAAAAATAGAACGTCTTTTTATTCACTGTAGTAGCAACTAACATTTTCACTTCTTTGACATAAGAAAAATTGAGGGCTATGGGCTGGGTAATGTAAGAAAAATGGAGGGTTATGGGCTGTGTAGGAGAGAAGGGTTAGATTGATCATAGAGTAGGTTTATATAGGTCGGTACAACATCGTGGGCCAAAGGGCCCGTACTGTGCTGTACTGTTCTATGTTGAGACAATTGGACATTGGCTCCCCAATTGCTTTGTCACCTCTCAGTCTGGTTGGCTGATTGCTTGGAAACCTCCAGTTAATTTATTTAAGTATACAATGGAAATTTACTTCTATGGCTACAAAAGCAGATCAGGGACCAGCTACCATGAAGTGAGTGACTTATGTCCTGACTCCCCAAAGTCTTCCCACCATTCACAAGACACAGGTCAGGAGTGTGAAGGAATACTCTCCACTTCCGGGCTATGTGTAGCTCTAACAATCCTCAAGAAGGTTCAGCCCATGTCTGGCATCCCATCATGGCCCCTAAACATTCACACCCTCCATCACTGTGCATTGTGGCTAGGGGCTTATCCTCTACAATATCTCTCAAACCTACGGTCCAAACCAAGCCAAGAAGGAAAAGGACAGTAGGGAGGTGGAAGTGCCGTCGCCTGCAGGTTTTCCTCCAAATCACTCATCATCCTGACTTGCATGTTCAGTGTTTTCCCTTCATTGTGGCTGGGCCCAAAGCCTGGAACTACCTACTCAAAAGCTCTGTGGAAGTACTTTTACTGGAAGGACTGCAGAGTTTTGAGGCACAGCTCAACACCCCCTTTTCAAGGGTATTTAGGGATCAAATTCAAAAAAATATCCAAAGTGCTCAATCCTAATCTCAATTGGATCTCTCTTCTCAACGAAATACAACTGCACAATCCACTGCAATTTCTGAGAAAATGTGAGCAGAGCAAGTTGCCTCCAGGGAAGAGACTACATAGATTATCATGCTGTCACCAATCTGTACAAGGCAAATGTAAAAATCTATATTAAAGGATTAAGTCAAATAAACCCAGATTACTGAAACCAATGGCTTCATAGAAAATTGTACCAGTGCATCATAATGCTGGCATTACAGAGCTGATTTACTACCCCAATACATATGGAGAGTTTCCAGTATTGAATGGCATCAAACCAACCACTTCCCGATTGATCTGTTCCCTTCAGCCATCTCTAGATGGATCCCCATCCCTCTCCAAGCCATTTTGCTTCCCTTACCTGAGAAAGAAAAAACAAAGTGCCATTTACACAGCACCTTTCCTATTCTCAACATGCCTCAAATCATTCTGGTGCCCACTAGTTGTTAATGAAGTGTGGTAACCATGAATTTGCAGGCAAAATGAGCACCCAACTTGTGTAATGCAAGTGTCATAAACAGCAGTGAGTGGAATGTCTAATTAATCTACTCCAAGCAGTGTTGGTTGGGAAATGAACATTTAGCACTTACAGGAAGAACGAAATCAACAGTCAAAACCTGCATAGACCAAAGAGAGACATTCTGTAACTTAAAAACATGAATTCGGAAATAATTAATAGGAGTAACTTACCATCCACTCAGAAACAATAACGTCCACCTTATCAACTGGAAGTTCCACATCTTCAATCCTTCCTTTGATCAGTGTTACAACACCATCCAGTTCATTTTCCCTAGGAGTAGAAACAACAGGATCTTGTAAGGAAAAGCAAACTTCTTATTATATGATCCAGTACAGAATGTTACTCGATATAGGAATCCAGCAATCCAATTACCTGTAACTGACAACTGATTGCACAGTGTTGTTGCCTGTTCTAAGCCATTTTCTCGAGATTGCTTTCAACTGTGGTGGCTTTATCAACTTGCATTTATATAGTGTGCTGAAACCAACAAAAGCTTCACACTACTTTATTCAGCAAAAATCTGACATCAAGTGCAAGGAGCAAAAGTTAGGACCAGCAGCCAAAGTCTTGCTAGAAAAAATAAGCCTAATTTAGCTGAATTGCATTGTGAGTGAGAGGTGGTCTGTAACTTAGGCAAAAGCTTCAGTAAACTTCAGATATGGCCTTTGTATGATCCCGCAGATCGTTCAAATTTCAACTTTGTCCCCACTGACATGAAACCATGGGATAACCAAATAATTTAAAATTACATTTTAACTGGCCATCAGACACTATGCAATCACTCCATTCTACTTCCACTCCAAAACCATTAACTTCTCAAGACTGGGGATTTTATCCATTTTACACTGACTAAACTGCATCCCCGATCCAATTGGATGTCCATGCTCATCCTACTTAATCCAAAACAAAAATTCCAGTTATAGATATTCCTCAGAGATCAAGGAACCAAACTACAGCTAGAGTTTAATGTGTGCTTTACCACATGGAATACAACAGAGAATTAATTTGTACCCACTGAATCTTATCTAATCAACTCTCAAATTCCAAAGCTTCCCTGTTCTGAATCACTGCTCCAGCCTACACTCCATTGCAAACTGTTCAATGTTCAGACCCCATACAAACCGTTCTGCCTTCCAAAATCTACACTTACATTGGACACCAGACCCACAACTGGGACTGCTTAAAGGTGAGCTAACAAGAAAAAAAGAGAAAAAGAAGAATTAATGGCTGAGGAAGCAGACAGACAAACAAAAACAATTTTTAGAAGGTGCAAGAGAAAGTAGAAGACAAAAGAGTAAGAGAGAGAAGGCTTAAAATATGCCTGATAGTGAGAGAAGAGAGGCAGTTGTGGGGAAAGGGGAATTACAATTTGTCTGCAAGTACTCACACACAAAATAAGGAGAGTTAGTGAATTGTTCTGCATGCATTAAAGTGGGGATAAAGAGCAGATTAACTAGCTTTTCCAAACAGTTTGAACCAATCCATACGTAACCTTGGGCATATGGTATGCACAGGGCAACTCACTGAAAATTTATGGTGTAATTTCCATAGGAAATAATAACTCTATAAATGAAAGACATTTTTCTTCAACCTGACAGTACACGTAGATCTCTCTGCCTGAGCAGAGGCTAATAAAAAAAATTAGCAGGTCACCCTCAAACATTCCACCATCCCAGGTTTAGAGATGAATATTAAGATCAGCCTTCTTTGTAATTTCCATTTACTTATTGTTTGGGAGCTAAGGAATTGCATTTAACGCCTTTATATTAATGTATCTAGTTAAAATTCCCAAGGTCCTTCACACCCCAAAGAGAAAGCAATCAGTGAGGTCCCACGCATTAATTTGTTTTATTGAATTGGTTTGAAGCTATAATTTTATCAGTGATATTAAAAATTCTTTTCAGATTATCTGCCTTTATATTGTTTGTATCAACATAATAAAAGTGGTTGTAAAAAAAAAAGGCACAATTGGGAACTAATCATCTCTTTCTTTGTAGGTGGTCCCACATGCTCAAAGATGACTTGCTTCCACCCTGGTTTTGTAGGTTCTGAGGTGGATGATGACATCCAGGTGGGACCTGCAGGCTCCATCATGGATGGGGCAGGCAGGTGGGGCAGTCTGTGAGGTGGTATGTTCCTTCCACCACTTACGCTGGGCTTCTGTATGCTCCTGACACATGGACTCACAGTTCTCAGTGCTGTCCTGAATGCAGCTCCACTTTGAATGATCACGGGCCAGGGATTCCCAGGAGTCAGTGGGGAGATTGCATTTTCAAGGAGACTTTGAGCATATCTTTGAACCTTTTGCTCTGTCAGCCTTATAATCTCCATCTGAGACAGGGTTTGAATAGTGTGTCTATTTTGGGAGTCTGATGTTGGGCAACCTGGCCAGCCCAAGGGAGCTGAATCAGTGTAATTCGGGCCATAATGTTGGGGATGTTGACCTGGAAGAGGACACTGATGCCTTATTCATCGTACACTTTGTTCTAACTCATGTGCAGCATGTCCCTCTAGAATACAAGGGCCTGGATTTTGCATGGAATGATGGGGACACTTTCATTGACCTGCAAAAACCAGCAGCAACCTTGGGTTTTCTGTGCATGCTGAGTCTACCTCTAGGTTGCAGGCTTCACACCACTCCTGGACACCTCATGAGATCAGCATGGGGATGGGAACTTGGACACTTGACTAAATCTCCCAGCACTCACATGACAAATTGGTCAGAGACCTCAGGGCCAGGTACCAGGAGATGTAAAAGATATTTCCTTGTTGATCTCAACAGAAGAGAATAGCTGAGAGTCCCAGATAAGAAATCTGTAATTTAAGAAAAGGCTGAAGTGTTCACAACCATGTTTAGCCAGAAGAGCCCAGAAGATCATCCAACTTGGCTTGAGATTACCACGGTCACATAAGCAAGAATCCATCCAATGTGAACAAGAAATGGTTAGGAGTGCTGGATACAAGTTCTCTGAGACAAGTCAACATCTCAGCTGTAGTACTGATGTAGAAGACAATGGGAAGGGGGCTCTGGTGAACAAAGGGTTACTCTTTCTCTCTCCCATCTTCTCCTCCCCCCCCACTGGTAACCTTTGAACCTGCTTGTGAAGCTTAGCAACAACTTATCAACTAAGCTGAGCTTCAAGGCCACAAGGAGGGGTGTTTGTGACTATCTGTAAAAGATAATGTTAACCTGTCTGGGACCAATGGCAGCGTGATCTGGTCAAGCATACCCAAATATGAGTATCCCAGTGCAGTAGGTGGACACCTACCGAAGAACAATGTATTTAAGTTTGTTAGCACCTTGCATTCCTTGAGTCCGGCCACGTGCAGGGAAGAGCAGCACTGCTGTTTGCTCTTCCATGTACCCCCCTCCTCCCTCTAGCATCAAACAATAAAGAACTTTTTGAACACTCCTTGGTTCTGCTGTTGTCTGATTTATTACAGAGAGTGGGTCAACTTCTACACTGAAAACCTGCAATCCACAACTATTGGTATCTCTAACCAAGCTTTTCCAGTACAGTTACAGTGCAGGCATATAGCCGACAATGTAGTAAACTGCCCAAGTGATGGAAAGTATCATCAACAGTGCTATCAAGGGGCACTAAGCAATAACCTATTTACCGATGCCCAGTTTGGGTCACACCAAGGGACCCAGCTACCTGTTCTTCCACTTTCGGAGATCTATGGACTTGTACCTCAACGTCCCTCTGTTCAACAACACTCTTGAGAGCCCTACCATTTACTGTGCATATCCTATCCTTATCTGTCCTTCCAAAATGCATCATTTTGCACTTGTCAGGATTAAATTCCAACTGCCATTGCTCTGACTAACTTGCCAGCTGATCGATATCATTCTGTAGTCTAAGACAATCCTCCTGTTGTCAACATCACTAATTTTTGTGTCATCTGCAAACTTACAAATTATACCTCTTACATTGACATCCAAGTCATTAATGTACATCACAAACATCAAGGGTCTCAGCACAATCCCTGTCACAAGTTTCCAGTTAGAGAAGCATCCCTGCACCACTACCCTCTGCCTTCTATTAACATGCCAATTTTTCATGCAAGTGCACAGGCTTCAGAGGGATACAGATAGGTTACATGAATGGGCAAGGACATGGCTGATGGAATGCAATGCGAAAAAGTGCGAGGTCATCCCCTTTGCCAGAAAAAAATGAAATTGCAGAGTACTTTTGAAATAGTGAGAGGTGAATGCTGTTGGTGTTCAGAGACCTGGGTGTCTTTGACATGAACTACTGTGAGTTAACATGCAGGTACAACAAGCAATTCTGAAGACAAACCATATGATTTGAAGATGAGGTGCAATTACAAAGAGTCCTGGTAAAAGTACACCTGGACTTTAGTATACAAGTCTTGGCGCACTATCCATGGAAGGTTATACTCATGATAGAGGAAGTACAAAAATGTTTCACCAGATTGATTCCCACGACAGAGAAGCAGATTGTCCGATGAGGAAAGATGAAGCAGATTGGGGCTATTCTCTCTCCACAATGTCCAGAAAGAAAGAGCAGGAGAAATAAAGATTAAAAACAACAGAACTTGATAGGTATTCAGAAACCTCTGCTTGAACATGCATGCCAGTGAGTTGTTGAGACTCTGAATGCACTGACTGAAACACTGGAGAATGCAAATTCCATTCTAATCTTGGGGCAGACTCTCCGCTAGCCAAAACCACCAGCTGCCAGCTCATGGGCCTGTTATGACTTCCAGTGCAGATTCAGGCAGAGTCTTCTGCTGGGAGCTCATTTCCTGTTATCAGCATGGGACAGGACAGTGCAGACCCTGTCTCAGTGCTCACAGAATGGCTTTGACCCCGGGCTCACCACCTGTCAAAGCTGTCAGTGTCATTGCATGTTTGCTACCTGTTTAAAAAATAAAATGGAAACTTTAAATGATTAATTATTTCTAATGTTCCAAGACAAACACACACAATAAATTTAATTTTAGAAAACTCTGTTCACCTTTCTCCCCCATTCATTTTAGTTGCACCAGATTTAACTCAATTTGGGATTGGCAGACAGATTGCCAGCCCAAGAGCTGGGAAGTTTATGAAAACTTCTGCTCCCCCATTTAACTCCGTGAAGAGTCCACTGGAGTAGTGTAGGTTTATTCAGCAGTACAGGAGGCAGGGCAGAAGATGCCATCACTGGGTCAAATGCTGGAACCCACGACTTCCACTGAGAAGTGCGCATACGTCCCAGTGTAAGCAATGGCAGCAGGGCAGAAGATCTGTTCCATTTGTAAAGTAAAACTAAAATATGCTTGCAAAGGAAACAAATTTACAAGGATAAGGGGAAAGAGATGGAGTCGGATCAATTAGATAGCCCCTTCAAGGGATCGGCAAGACTCCATCACCTCAGTAGACTCATTCTTTGCTCTTTTAAGATCCTCAGCCACATCTATTTTTGTGCTATGGTATTCTGATTTTTCTCTTCCCCATTCTCTATTTCCATGGACAATGCAGCTGAGGTAAATTGAAAGGTATTATCATTCCCTCACCATGGTGTTTTAAGCCTTAGATTTTCTCCAATTTCTCACGGATTAAAAAAAACTACATCATTGTGCCATGCAAGCCACAAGCACCTTCTGGTGTTGAATACCACAGCAGCATTTGCAGGGGCCTGGGTGGTGTGCATGCCATAAAATAGTGCAATAAAGATCAGGCAAGAATCCAACAAACACAGAGAAGGAACAACTAAGGTACTCCAAGTAGAAAGCCTCGGTGCAAGTCTCTGATAGACAGCTGTCCAGACTGAAACACAAAATAGGCTTGCTGGAGAAACAGACAATGCCAGAACTACTGCAAGAAAAGATGAACCACCTGCAAATAATGAGTGAATGTTTAATGGTGTCCACAATGTAACAGTCCAAGGCTTGAGACATATTACACAGATCAGTCCAAAACCCTTGTAACAAAGCGCAAAACCAGAAATATAACAGTAGAGGAGGAGGCCATTCAACGCATTGAGTCAATAGTGACACTTATGTTGCTGTAGATGTCACTACACACCAACTACCACACCAGTGGCATCTGAAAACAGAAATCAAATACTCCAGTCGATCACACATTTTTCTCCAAAGACCCAACACCAAGTCTGAAAATGTACTAGTCTGCTGTATCCTGCTCATCTTATACTAACCCAGTACCCTTTGAAACTGAAAATCTTTATTCTTAGTCAATGAAACTCAATTAACCAGCGAGCTTATTAATTAAGCAGCCAATCCCTTTGGCAAACACAATGAGGAATGAGCCCACACACCAGCACAGGGTTCTGTGTTGCATCTCTCCCCCAATCCTGTTTACTGTGGGTCTTGGCTCCAAACACTGTAAGTCAATCAGCGAGCAACTTCTTAAATTTAATGATTCTCTGGCCCGCCATGCAGCTTATCCATCTTACTGAATATGCCATTATCATGACAGCTAATGTTACACTGGACAGAATAATTACTCAAGCTGGTAAAATTTATTTCCTGTGCATGATCCTTATCTCTGTCCTTTTCTGTTATCTCATTCTCCCAGCATCCCCAATCAGTCTTCTGCCTGACTTCCAAAGCTAAAAAAGAACCATCTCATTAAAATGGCAATTTTAAGGACAATGGCTGAGACAATGGCAGCTTGTGGAAGCTCAGGAAGAAGCCAGAGTGTTAAATTCAATTTACCTTACAATATCCATGGCCTGGCAAATGATCTCAGACTGGTCAACTCCAATCACGTGCTTGGCCCCAGCTCTGGCTGCAAACATGGACAGGATTCCAGTCCCACATCCAACATCCAAGATTACCTGGAATTTATGTTTAAAAAAAAGATCATGGTTCAAATGAAGAACAAGGAATTAATAATCACAATTAATGGAACAGTATCTACAGCCTAAAATAGTGCACTCAAAAAATAATTGGATTGCATCGCACTTTATCTTTCAGTGCTACTTTTTCAAAAACTGAATTAACATGGGAGTAAATTGTATTGTAATTATTTCCAGGTGAAACTACATCAAATGCTCAGATGGACCAAAGCCTCCAGTTGCAATCCACATTGGGGCATCTGATTTCTCAGCAATAGATACTTTCTTAATGAAACAAGTCCTTGTGCAGATTATGTTAACATAAATTATGTTTAATGCAGGCTGAAATTGCCCCACACAATAACCATTGTGGAAAAGGCTCAGGAGCACCAGAATGGCAAGCTGCATTCTAATTTCATTCACAACTTAAACAGACATTCTGCCATATCCACAGCACATGCTAAAATTACAAGGGAATGCTTTCTGCAGCACTTAGCTGCTGGGCTACTGAATCAATGGCTGCCTCACTGGAAACACTATAGGCAGACACCACTACAGGAGGCCTCAGGAAAGGCATGCAGGCTACTCAGGTTGGGCACATCATGGCAAGAGACACATATCCATCTGCACATAGCCTGTTCCTTGAGAGTCTCAGGAGACACTTTGTACCCACCCCCTTCTGATCCTTCTGATGAGCAATGAATCACATTCAGGTTTCCAAAGTCTCTAAACACAGTGATATATGTATTTCTCCCCACCCTCATGCTGAGATTACTCTCTCTCTCTCTGGAGGTCAAGGTTACAGTGATTCTCAATGTCCTGGCTACAGGATCATTCCAGGCAGCCGCCATAAATTTATGCTCCATTTCCCAATTTGCTGCTCATCACAGACTCTGCATTCACCAGGCAATGATTTCATTCAGTGAGAGGAATTGCTGCAACAACTGCCCCATAAAGCAGAGCAGTCCACGAGCAGCCACTGGGCTTCAGGCACAGAATCTGGAGGTCCCACCTCCAGATTGCCCTGATTCCCTTTTGACAGCCTGATTCAACTCCGCATCTGTCGAGCTCAGTGGTAAAACAAGAGGTCAGATGCTGTCCTAGAAACTCCCAAGCTGCTCACAGTTGGCATCCCTTTGTCTATTGAGAGTACAAAGGCACAAGGAAATGGGAGCAGGAGTAGGCCACTTGACCACTCAAGCCTGCTCCACCATTCAATGTGATCATGGCTGATTTATATTGGCTTCAGCTCCTCTTTTGTGCCAGTTCCCCATAACCCGCATTCCTCGATCTTTCAAATATTTATCTATCCCCATCTTAAATATATCTAATGATCTACTAACCGGCCTCAGGGGAAGAGAAGTACAGAGATTTACTACCCTCCAGAAGAAGAAATTTCTACACACCTCAGTTTCAAATGACTGGTCCCTTATTTGTCGCTACATCCCTTGTTTGTGACTCTCCCATCTCAACATCTACCCTGTCACGCTCCCTTATAATGGAAGATTATATGTTTGAATATGATAACCCCCACTCTTCTAAACTCCAAGGAATACAGACCCAAACTATCTAGCCTCTCCTGATAGGGCAACCATCTCATCCCAGGAATTAGCCTGGTGAATCGCCCTTGGGCTGACTCCAATGCCACTCTATCCTTCTTTACAGAAGTGGACCAAAACTGTGCACAATATTTCAGGTGTGGCCTCACCAACACCCTGCACAACAGTAACAAACAAAAACCCTGTTCTTAAACTCCGGCCCCTTGGCAATAAAGGCCAACGTGCTGTTTACCTTCTTAATTACTTGTGGACCTGCCTGCTAACCTTTTGTGATTCTTGCAAATAGATCCCTCTGGACCTCACTCATTTGCAGTCTCTCTCCATTTAGATAATAATCCGCCTTTTGATTCCTCTAACCGAAGTGCATGACCCTGCACTTCCCCACATTAAACTCCACTTGCCAGGTTTCTGCCCTATCCACTCAACCCATCTATATCCCGTTGCAGAATCACAACAGGCTCTTCCACCTATTTTCATATTAACGACAAACTTGGAAGGCTTACATTTCGTTCCCTCCCCCAGATCATTAATGCAAACACTAAACTGGATATGCCATTAGTTATATCCCTCCAGCCTGAAAAGGACTCATTTATTCCAACTCCCTGCTTTCTATGTGACAGCCAGTCTTCAATCCAGAGTTCCCATCTACCTCTAAGTGGCATCATTCTGCTCAATGAGAACATCAAGCTGTTCCTTGGTGGCATACTGCTGCTTCATGCTGCTCCATGCTGCTCCTGTTTGGCAAAGACCAGACTTCTTGTTGGATCAGTTCCAGCCAAGCTTATGAGACAGACATCATGACAGAGTCAAACAATCCCCATTCCCAGCACCTTAAAGCATGCAGAAAATCTCCTACTGAGGATCATCAGCATTCCCGCAAAGTAGCATCCCATGACATGACATATCCACACACCACATCCCTACCTCTGTGCTCTCATCTTATTAAGTACATTTTATATTTATTTTGTCTTATGTGATGTAGTCATTACTGGCAAGTCAGCATTTATTTGCCGTCCTGAATTGCCCTCAAGGTGGTGTGATGAGCTGCTACCGTCCATGAATTCTGCACCTGGATATTTTTGACCCTCTGGTGGAAAACCTATAAGCTCTTTAATATCCCTCAGGAGAGCAAATCTGCTCTCCTTACCGACTTTGCTGTAGGTCTGAAGTCACAAATGGACCAGTGTGGTAGATTCTTATCCACCTGCTGAAATGGCCCAACCAGCCAGCCTGTTCAAAGGCAACAAGGAAAGCACAATAATTGCTGGCAATACCCACATCACATGAATGAATAAAAAAAGATAAGCACATTATAATATACATATTTTTTTCTCCTTGGCATCAAACTCGGAGATTAAAATATCAGCTGATATTTCTTCTTGTGAAAATTATCTTTCTCAAATTATCTCAGTTCATTTACTGTCAGAATTTTTCTTTAGGAACTCATAATAAATTTTATTCCACTTCCCAAAATTGGGTCACGTGTGCAAATTTTTATCCATACGAGCCAGAAACAAAAACCTCATGGTATAATCTTTACCATGCATAGCAAACAATACTTCAGGAAAATTACAATAAAAATTGGTTTTGTTCATCAAATCAATTGTATATTTTAGAAAACAAGTTTAATTTGCTTTTTCACTACCTCTAAAATAAATTCTGAAATTATATCTTTTAATAGAAGTAATTAAACAATTCAGTACTTTATTACATGATATACATTGATCATTAAATGCTGCTTAGTAATGCACTGCAGTTACAATAAATTAACAACAGTCATTATATTTTTTCCTATTCAAACAATAAAGAAGCTTCTTTTGGCAGTCAGTAATTCTATCATAAACCCTTCCCCCACCACAATGCTCAACCTTGTATAAAACAGGGCCTTAAAAACAGGACTAAATATGTAGTATACTAAATCATTCCTGTACAGTGAGGTGCAAAGTCAGTTAACCTATAGTTTTTATTTGTCTATTTTCATGTATAATTGGTATACTGGGTCATCAGCCCTGAACTTAAATACTGTTAAAAATTCAAGAACTGAATCACACAAATGATGTCAGGCTGGAGGATTTGATTAGTGTTAACAGAGGAATATGATGTATTACCATAAATTTCTGATCTTGCAGTTAAAGTTCCTTTCGAGATTTCTGATGAGAGTAAATAGGAGACCATTGATAAAGCTAATAATATGGAATCACGTTTTCGATGAATGCACTGAACTGTAACAAACAGACTTTTATCAGAAGCTCCATTCATCCATGGATTCTTCATGGGAAACACTGTCAATGCAAAATTGATTCAGCTCATTCCAATGCAGCAGATAAGGATGCATTTTTCAAGTACGTTTTGGAAGAACAAATTCTAAAAATAACACAGGTTCACCATTGAACTGGAAATGCTTTGGGCCTAGGGCTCATTTTGGCAGTCATTTTCAATAAATAATTACATTTAAGTAATTATTTCATACTCACAGAATACTAAGTAAATATACATCATGGCAGACTCCAAAGTTAATAATAATAAACACCCTTGCAACACTGTATTGCAAAATCTGCAGTTTAACGTTCAATTCAGGATCAAAAGACTGCCTTCAGAAGCTCACAATCTACCTCGTTATAGCCTTGCATTTTATTGTCTACCTGCACTGCACTTTCTTTGTAACTATAACACTTTATTCTGCATTCTGTTATTGTTTTTTACCTCAATGCACAGTTGCAATGAAATGATCTGCATGGGCGGTATGCAAGGCAAGTTTTTCACTGTACCTCAGTACATGTAACAATAATAAACCAATTTACCAACATGATGCAAGGTCTAAGATAGACTTGGTTCACAGCTGAAAACTGAACCAAGGCTTGGACTCAACAGGCAACTTAACTCCCCGAAAGCAATCAATGGAAGGGATGGAGAGCCAGTGTTCACCTGTGAATGGCAGTCCCAAAGAAGAGCACACTCACTAGGATGTGAAGAAAATGAAGGATGGATACTTTAGAGGTTCTGGAGCTAACATCATCATAGAAACAGGAAAAAGAGATTGCTAGAGTCTTGTACATTAAATTAGTGAGGGCATGTGGAGAGTAGGATAGAAAATTGTCAGAAAAAAAGGTGTCAAAGCTGGTGGGAGGCTGGAAGTACAGGGCACGGTGGAAACAGCTGTAGAAAATCACCAATTCTATTAAATTTACAGAGCAGCAGAAGGAATGGCCTTGCACTTACTTATCATATCAAGTCATTTCTCTACCACAAAGTATATTATAACTAATGGATTACTTATTCAACTTACACTAGTGTCATTGTGTTTATTTGTTGTGCAAGTCATGAATAATTTATGTAAATTTAAATTTGTTAACTTATGTTTGTCATGTTTTTAATGTACTGTGCTGTAAAAGCTAATTTTCATGGCATTTATACCATGTGCGTGCGCGCTTATGTCAATAAACATGAACTCGAACTAAGCACAGAATAAATTTCCTCAAAGTTCACTGAGTGTGAATGGGGGAGAAATTAGCAGTAACCAAGGGCATAGTCAAAAATAAATCGAGACAGATTCTCGAACATGGGAAGAGGAGTCAAACAGGAGGGGCAACACTGAAAAACAGATTAAAAACTGACAGGAAAGGACTTGTTTATAAACTTTATTATAGAGCCTAGCAACAGACCCTTCTGGCCCAACAAGCCCATGCCACCCAATTACACCCATGTTAACCTGCTAACCCGTACGTCTTCGGAATGTGGAAGGAAACCGGAGCAAACCCACGCAGACACGGGGAGAACATACAAACTCCTTACAGATAGCGGCAGGAATTGAACCCCAATCGCTGGCGCTGTAATAGCGTTACACTAACTGCTACACTACCGTGCTATACAAGTAGTGGAGGGACTGCTGGTTACAGAAGTGCATGATGATAACATGTGCAGGAAGGAAAGAGGTGCCTTCACTTTGGATGGCAGCTCCAGGAGATGAAGTCAAGTAAAGGCTTTATTAATAAATGGAAATGAGGAGAGCAGCAAGAAATGGGCAAAGACTGAGTAAGGACGTTCAATGATGCTGGGCTGAGCAGCGATGTCAGGAGTGGATCAAGAGAACAAGTGTAGGGCCTCGTTCAAACATTTGCCAGGGACATTTATTGCTGTGTTTTGGGCTGGAGTGCGGTGGGATGGATAAATTGGGTTTTTATTGGTCTATAGGAGAGGTAACTAGAGGCAAATTTGATGCAGCGGCCATCTTTCACCTTAAGTGCAAGTGGAGAGGGAAGGGAATGGAAGCTCAAAGAGATAAATAAAAACCAAGCAGATTATCGTCACTGTCCGACATGACCCTGGAACTGCAGAGAGAAAGAAAAATTCTATTCAATAAAGAATGATGACACATCTAGAGGTGTAATTATCCTCCTTGCTACTGGCATTAGTTCTTAGGCTTGTTTAAATTAGTAAAATGTGGCTAATAGGTCTTTGTTCTTCTGGCTCCATTGATTTTTACATAGTACTTTCTCCAACATCGATTAGATCTTCAAGAATTTTAATCTGTACAAGTAGGAAATATACCGTGCCATAGGAAAGCTGCCATTAAGCTGGAAAGAGTACAGAAAAGATTTACGAGGATGTTGACACGAGAGACTGCAGCTGCTGGAATCTGGAGCAACAAACAATCTGCTGGAGGAATTCAGCAGGTTGAGTGGTATCTGTGAGGGGAAAGGAAATGTTGATGTTTTGGATCAAAACCCTGCACCGAGACTGAGAGTGGAGAGGCGAGGTGAGGCACTCTTGGTCCTGAAGGAGGGGTTTGACCCAAAACATCTTCAACTCCTTTCCTCCTGCAGATGTTGCTCGACCCACTGAGTTCCTCCAATAGATTGTTTGTTACTTTATGAGGATGTTGCCTGGACTCGATGAACTGAGTTATAGGGAGAGGTTGAGCAGGCTAGGTCTTTAATTATTGGAGCATAGGAGAATGAGGGATGATCTTATAGAGATGTATAAAATCATGAGGGGCATAGATTGGGGGAAAAATACTGTGTGCATTCACCTTGAGTTGAGAAATCAAGAACTAGAAGGCACAGGTTTAAGGTGAGAGGGGAGAGATGTAATGGGCTCTTGAGGGGCAACTTTTACACTCAGAGGATGGTTGTATAGAGATGAGCTGCCAGAGAAAGTGGTTGAGGCAGGTACATTAACAACATTTAAAAAGGTACTTGGACAGGTACATGGATAGGAATGGTTTAGAGGGATATGGGTCAAACACAGGCAAATGGGACCAGCTCAGACGGGCATTGGGGTTGGCGTGGACGTTGGGCTGAAGGGCCTATTTCCGCGCTGAGTGACTTTATGACTCTAAGTATGCTGAGCATCTTCCAAAGCAAATATTTGTGCTGAAAAAAAAATCATTCCTCATGCTCCTTATCACCTGATCTCTCTTAACCAATATCCATATTGCCTTTTGTCTTACACTTCACTCCCTCCCCCAGCTCTGCTTTGAAAACTGTAAACCCTTCATCCTCCTCCCCCCCTCCCCCCCGCCCCAAGTATGGTGAAGGGTCATTGACCCAAAACTTTAACTAGTCTCCCTTTCCACAAATTCTACTTGACTGGCTGAGTTCTTCCAGCAATTTCTGTTTTTATTTCCAATTCTATCATCTGTAGTTTTATTTGTTTTCCATTCAGACTCTACACTGTTCATTCTATACAGGAAGCTATTTCTATACCAAGAATTTTTCCAAACAAATAATAAATCAGTGTAGCAGGTTATTCAATAGAGACCATAAACTGCATTTCACATTAGACAGTAAAACCTGCAGTGGCCAATAAATGGAGGTCTTCCAATATTCCAAGAACAAATAATATTTTGTACTGATATAGCCAAGCCATATTTCCTACCCATCATCTCTCATCTTTCTTGAAAAATAAGGAAAACTATTGAGAATATACTCCAGCTTTGGTCCAATAGAAGGTTCAAAGTAATTTATAGTGATTGGATCAGTTTTTGATAAGTTGGCATATTTTCCAAGATCTCCATCAGTCCTTTGATCAAAGTTGAAGTGTACACGATTAGGACCAAATGCCCAGTTTCAATTATCCAAAGTCAGCTTTTAGGCTATGCTGTTCCAGGATTTTGAACCGGACCACTTCCACAATGTTTATTTGCAATGTGACCTTATGTCCTGATCAATTCTTCAGATAACTGTTCATCAGCAATCCCGCCAGGTAGCAACCAAAACTGGCATAGCTGGATTCTGCTCTGCCAATGGGGTCACTCCTCGGTTGCCATCTCCATTTGAGATTAAGCAATTCGCTTGAAACTTAAATGGCCTCTGAAATGATCCAACAAGATGTATTAAATGATGACAAATAAATCTGAACAGATCACCTACAGCAAGATTCATACATGGTAAAATCACTACCCAGTCCAGTTGACCTTGAAAGGTCCTCGTCACTAACATCTGGCGACTGGTGTGTTAAATGGGGGAGTTCTCCCACAGACAAATCCAGCAACATATTGACATAGTCGGATTCACATAATCATTCCCATTAGCCAACATCACAGACAACTCTATCGAGATCCTGGGTCCTGGGTACTTCCCATCTCACCAGCAGAACAGATGTACTGAAAGTGCCAGTAAAGTCAGGAAGCAGTAGCTCTTGGTTCTCAAGATTCATTCTGAACCCCATGAAGTCTCGAGGCATCAGGTCAAACACAAACAAGAAAACCTCCTGCTGAGTACCACATACTCCTCCTTTCTGCCTCCCAGGTTGTTTAACAGTTTTAACATTTACTGAGAGGAGCCACAGCACAGAGGGAATATGTGCTCTTGCTCCTCTCAGTTATAAGATTGTGAGAGGCACAGACAGGGCAGGCGGTCAGAATCTTTTTCCCAGGGTAGATATGTCAAGTACTAGAGTACGTGCATTTAAGGGTGGGCAGGCACGGTAATGTAGTGGTGAGTGTAACGCTATTACAGTGTCAGCGACCCGGGTTCAATTCTGACTGCTGTCTGTAAGGGGTTTGTACGTTCTCCCCATGTGTCTGCGTGGGTTTCCTCTGGGTGCTCCAGTTTCCTCCCACATTCCAAAGACGTACGGGTTAAAAAGTTGTGGGCATGCTATGTTGGCGCTGAAAGTGTGGCGACACTTGTGGGTTGCCCCCAGAACACTCTACGCAGAAGATGTATTTCACTGTGTGTTTCAATCTACATGTGACTAATAAAGAAATCTTATCTTAAGGCAAAAGGGGGAAAGTTTAAATGAAGTGTGCGGGACAAGCTTTTTTATTTTTTTGTTTACACAGAGGGTGGTAGATGCCTGGAACAGGCTGTTGGTGGGAGTGGTGGAAGCAGATACAATAGTGGCAGTTAAGAGGCTGTTAGATACACACATGAATATGCAGGAAATGGAGGGATATGGATCATGTACAGGCAGAAGAGATTTAGTTTAATTCGGCCTTGTGTTCAATGCAAGCAATGTGGACTGAAAAGCCTAACCCTGTGCTATGGAACTCTATGGGAGACTTAAATTCCATCACCAAAAGTGGTTCAGTAGAACTACCACTGACTGAAACTAGACAAACCCTGAAGGACAGAGCACACAGCTGCCATATGTGGTATGTGGCAGGGTACAGAGTGGTGGGTTGGGGGAGCGGAAAGAAATTACACCAAGAGAAACCTATTGCAACATGTCCCCACCAACACACCTACTGCAGGTCCATCTGTGTGAAATCAAGAGCCCCGCACAATCCTCAAGGACAAAAAGGCCTGGAAACTTGCTCACACAATACTCCAAAAGAGAAAACAGGTTCGTGTTGTTGAAAATCAGCCAAGCCCAGAGAAGATAAATTTCTTTGCATATTTCCAGGGTTTTTTTTCAGCTCTAAGTAAATTTGTCTCCAGCCATTAACCTTCACCAAGAGATAATTTACGATGGCCAATTAACTTACCAGTAGATTCTTGGGATGGGGGTGGAAACTAGAAAACCCGGAGGAAACCCATGTAGTCATGGAAAGAACTTGCAAACCCCACAGAGTTATCATCCAAGGTTAGATTCAAATCCAAGTCCTTGGTACTATGGGGCAGCAGCACTGATCATTGTACCACAGTGTCACGCATATTAAACACAAACCTATGAAGCTACAACACAGGACTACATGTGTGAGAGAAGTGATCCCACAATCAATTGATTAGATCAAAGCTCTGCATTTCTGGCACATCCTGTCTTCAGTAGTGATGAACAAATAGTTAATCAATGGGCGAGGCTCCAGGAACATTCCCATCTTCAACAAGGAAGCCCAGAAAGAGTTTCGAGGAAGGACGCTGAAGCATTTTCAAAACCGTATCGCCAAAAGTGCTGAGGGGATGATCCATCTCGGCTTCCTCTTGAAGTCGTTCTGCCACAGACTAGGGTTAATTCGATTCACTCCACACTGTGTCGATAAATGGCAGGAAGCATGCACATGGCAATAGGCTATGAAACCAGACTGATTTCAACAGCAATGCTTATCCAGAACCAGTCAGATCTCTAGCCAACCTGCTCCAATAGAGCACCAACACCTAACAATGTGGAAAACATGCGTTGATTTGCTTGGTGCACAGAAAAAGAAATGTGGCTCAGCTATCTGCTGTTTGCCACTGTTATAATTGATCCAACTTGTCCTCTATACCTGTGGGGTGGAGGATGTGAGTTCTGCGATTAAAGAATTGGCAGGTAACTCAAGTTGAGAATCAAGTAGTCAGTATGGAATCAACAGCAGTGTGTCGGTGATATAGTGAGTGGCAGGGTTAGGCAATTAGCTCTTTTGGTTACAGATGTGGCTTGAGTCAGAAAGGATACCCAAGGCTTAAGCTGCAGAAGCAGATGTGGTACTTGTTGGAGCTATCAGCCACACTTACATATTTCAGCATGAAGCCACTTAGCCTATGGGAACTACGCTGGTTCCCAGCAGAACGATCTCATCAGTCCCAACTCCCTTCCCTTTACCCCTGAAACTTAATTCTCTCTCACACGGTCATCAATTTTTGGCCCCATGAACCATTTAATAAGATAATAGCTGATCTGACTGTCACCTCACTTCTGCATTCTAGTCTAACCTTTTAACTCCTTCATCAAGATCAATCAACCTCTGCTTTAAAGATATTTAAAGGCTATCCTATGAGGAAGAAAACTCCAAAGACAATGACCCTCAGAGGAAAAGAACTCGCCTCAGCTTTATATTAAATAGGTAGCCCCTTATTTTTAGTGTAACGCTTAGTGTAACGCTATTACAGCACCAGTGACCCAAGTTCAATTCCCGCCGCTGTATGTAAGGAATTTGTACGTTCTCCCCATGACTGTGTGGGTTTCCTCCCACATTCCAAAGACGTACGGGTTAGGAAGCATGCTATGTTGGCGCCGGAAGCGTGGTGACATTTGCAGGCTGTCCCCAGAACACTCTACGCAAAGATACATTTCACTGTGTGTTTCGATGTACATGTGACTAATAAAGAAATCTTATAAACGGTAACGCCTGGTTCTCGATTCTCATGCAAGCGGAAACATTTGCTCCACATCCACCCTTTCAGGATCCCTCAAGATCTTGTTTCAATCATCCCCTCTCATTTTCTCAACTCCAGAGCACTCAAGCCCTAAACTATCCAACATTTCCTCACAAGGCAACCTATCCATTCCAGATATTCAGTGTCAATTGGAAACAGAAGCAATGCTTGGGGAATGGAAGTGATACTAGCTAATAAAAAAAGGCAACTTTGGAATCATAGGCCAGCGTCTCTAGTAATACAACACTGAAGTGCATCCCAAAGAAGGGACTGAAACACCTTGTGGAATAAAAAGGATAATCATGGCTTTGTAGGAAAGTCATACAGCATACAGTCAACAGGCCCTTCTGCCCAGCAAGTCACACCAACCATCAAAAACCCAGTTACACTAATCCTATTTTATTCTCACCACATTCCCATCAACTCTCCCCAGATTCCACCATGTATACCACAGGTACAATCCACAGTGGACAACTAACCTACCAACCGACTTGGGATTTGGGAAGGAAAACCAGAGCAGCTGGAGGAAACCATCCTGCTCACAGGAACAGCATGGAAACTCCACATAGCAGTACTGGAGTTCAGCATTGAACCCACCTTGCCGGAGTTGTAAGCAAAAGCTCGAGGTGCCGTGTCACTGTGCCACCCCTGGGGGAGCTTCATGTCTGATAAATATATTAGATTTCTTTAAAGTAGCAGCAAATGTGGTGGACAGAGGAAACCTGAGTGGACACCTTAACAAAGTGACTGGACCACAGAAGCACAGAACAGCCTGGAGGAGGCTCTGGAATGGTTCAAGCATTAATTAGAAGATGCAACAGCAGCTGTAGGTGGAGCTGCATCAGAATGGATGAGGAGTTGCTCAGAGATCTGTGCTGGGCTGGGGATTGCTGTCAGTTTAAGCAGGAGGAGACAGAAACAAAACTACACAAAGTACGGAAAAGATGGGGAACTGCCAATGACGAGAATTCAATATGAACAAGCACACAATAGTAAGATGGTGTAGAAGCAAGAAGAGAGGAGAAGGAGCTGTGAAAAGAATAATAGATCATAAGACGGCAACAAATATTGCAACTACAACTCGTCACAATCAGCACAATGTGTGACTGCAGCAAAGAAGGACAAACAAGATTAAAGAATGTGTAGCCAGAAGGTCAGCAACAACAGCAAGCTTTGAGAAAGCTCCGGATCGCTCTATGGGAAGTGTAATGCACAAACTGGGCTTTAAAAATGACAAAGTCAACTAAATGGATACATAACGGTTGGCTGCTAAACTACAAAAGATACTGGAAATGCTGATGCAACACACAACTGATGTGAGACTTTAAGATTCTAAAAAGTATTACATGAAACATGAATAAATTAAAACACTATGTGTAACCAGGGAGCAGAGACAAGCTCAGTAAATGGGTCAGTATTAAATACTGAACAAGGAGTAGGTAATGTGTGCAATGACTGCCCAGGGAGACAGCACAGGCACAATGTTCACAAACTCAAGAGGGGTGGGGGGGGAATAAATCATAGATTACAAAAGATGGGAGAAAGATGTGATATTTTTAAACTCCGATTACCCAGTGGAACCACATCCCTGTGCATTCTTGCATTTCTATGTACTTTCTAGGTTTAACAAGCAAGGTGCAAATAAACAGCTCAAAATTGCTTCCCCAGCTGTCCCATTATATGTAGCTGATAACAGTTATGGGATACCATACAACACAATGACAACAATGATCTGCACTTGCGTTATCAGCACCCTCCAGTTTCTATGCACCAAAAAAAATATTAATGCGTAATAAACTCCAGGACTATTAAATCAAATCCTTTCAGAAACAAATTCTATTGCCAATGATCATCTACCTCAAGAGGCCAGTAACTGAGCCTGCAGCTGCTGTACCACCAGCTACGTAGCTCTTACCTTGTCCTTGAAAATATGTGGGTTGGAGTACATGAAATCCCTGTAGCTTTCTGTCCGCACTTTGTCCTGCAAATTTATGATCAAGCAGAGAGTAAGTTCAAACAAACAGTGTATCTTAAATAGCAGCATATAACAGGATTGCCAAAATATTTGTAAATTCTCTTTTATCCTTACTATAAATACATAGCAACTTATCAACTGATTTTTTTTCAAACATAAGTATTTAATAGTGAAAAACTAATCCCAACCTTAGGCATAGAATTTTTCATTCTACCGTACATCCGCTCTCTGACAAAAGCTCCCTCTACCCAGGGTACCAGTAAAGCATTGGAAATGTACCAACATTGAAAAGAAATGTCTCACAATCAGCTTCACACCCATAAGACCAGGGCACAAATGGAAAGTCATTGCAAATTAATTTTCATTTATTCAAAATCGCAGCAAGACTTTTCAACATTGTTCAAGTAACTCTTGTGATTGATGCCATATTTCACAGCATTGAGATTATGGTGCTGAAAATACTCAGAGGGCTCACCAGCAGTTAGGACTATGAAGAAAGAAACGAATTTGGTGCAGTTTATGTTCAGCAATCTTTGAGTGGCTTCCAGCTCTGTCCAATTTATGATGAAACTAACTCTTTCCTGAGGGGTATTCTTTGCAAATATGAATTCAATGAAGATGATGAGGATTCTAGTTACAGTGGTCTCACCCTAGTTTGGCCTGGGAGAAAGAGTAAACATTAAAATGTATATCTATGACTGCAGCAGCTATTTGACTTGTAATCCCTTCCTAGCCTCCCTTTGATGTCAGATGAGCCAAAAATGCTTCCTTGAGTTGCTCCATTCACTGCACTGAGGAAAGAAACCAAAATCCCAGCAACTTATCAAAACCCTCAGCCTTGAGTTTTGATCAATTTTAGGCAAGTTTGAATGACCTCACGGGGACAGGTTATGGCTCGGACTGACCAAAAAGAGAGTGACAGATACAGGGATACTGCCTTCAAGGAGGATAGAGACACAAGAGGTTGCAGATGCTGGGATCTGGAGCAAAAGCCAGGCTGTTGGAGGGACTCAGTGGGTCAGGCAGCATCTGTGGAGACAAAAAGGGATAGACCTTGAGTCCTGATGCAGGGTCTCCTCCCAAAACGTCGACTATCCCTTTGCCTTCTTGGATGCTGCTTGACCTGCTGTTCCTCCAGTTTTTTTTTTGAGCTATTTGAGTTATGAAACAAAGGAGCAGGAGCGGTAAGGCAGAGCAAATTAAGGAGGTTAATTTCTCCAGGAGAGGTGGTACAGTATATTTTGATATAACTGTATTCTGTGTTACTAATTATTTAAAAGTAGGCATACTGACTTAAGGAGTCGCATTTCAAACAGATAACAGAGAATGCAGCTGGTATTTGAACACACATTGCTTATTTTGTTAATTTAAAAAAACCCACAAGAATGTCATTTGACATTTGGCCTCAATCAGATCTCCACAGGATTGCAGAGGCTGGCCAATTGTTAAGGCACTGGCTCAGGAAAAGTGAGCAGACTTTACACAGTCCACTGTCCTCAAGATTCAGCTCCACCCAAGCTGAATCAACTGGACTCAATGTGATTGCAGGCATCAATGCTTCACTGCAGTCATTTGTTTTTCAATTTTAAAACAGAAAATATCTAGGGAACCACAGACACAAGAGATTCTGCAGATGCTGGAATCTGGAGCAACACACACAAAATGCTGGAGGAACTCAGCAGGTCAGGCAGCGTCACAGTAGTGTAGCGGTTAGTGTAACGCTTTACCGCACCAGTGACCCGGGTTCAATTCCGGCTGCTGTAAGGAGTTTGTACGTTCTCCCCGTGTCTGCGTGGGTTTCCTCCAGGTGCTCCGGTTTCCTCCCGCATTCCAAAGACATACAGGTTAGGAAGCTGTGGGCATGCTATGTTGACGTCGGAAGCATGGTGACACTTGCGGGCTGCCCCCCAGAACACTCTACACAAAAAGATGCATTTCACTGTGTGTTTCGATGTACATGTGACTAATAAAGAAATCTAAAATCTATTTAAAATCAATGGAGGGAGATAAACAGCTGACGTTTCGGGTTGAGACCCTTCATCAGGACTGTTTACTTCCCTCCATAGATGCTGCCTAACCTACTGAGTTCCTCCAGCATTTTGTGTGAAACATCACAGGAAATCCTATTTCATTTCCTCCACAGGGGATAAAAAAAAACTGATGCATTTGGCCATTTAACTTGGATTTATCTTGAAGAACACAGAGAAGCTATTCAGCCTTCTATCCTTTTGCATCATTGAATTAGACTGTAGCTGATTGGCACTGCAGTTGTATTTATCTGCTTTTAATGAAAACAGAAAATGCCACAAATACTCAGCAGGTCAGGGTGCATCTGTGGAGAGAGTAATGGAGTTAACAGTTCATTCTGCCTGACCTGCTGAATATTTCCACCATTTTCTGTTATTTTCACGTTTGCAAAACTTGCAGTTTCTTTTTTGTTTTTTGTTTACCTGCCTTTACCCCATATCTCTTTACATTCTTCCCCAATGGAAGTCCCAGTCATAAGATTGTGTCAAAAGACAAACAAAGGGTGGGTAAAGGAGAAGATACACGGGGGTCCAGTGCATTGGTGACAAGATAACGTTGGGCACTGTTGGCGTATGTGGAAACTGGTGTTTATTCAGATGATGTTAGCAAGAGACTGCAGAGGGATAGAGTCAAAGAGCACTACAGCAGAGAAACAGGCCCTTCGGCCCATTTAATCCATGCCAGCCTGATCTTCTGCCTAGTCTCATCTATCTTCACCCAGTCCATATCCCTCCCACCCACGCACCTATCCAAACCTCTCTTAAATGTTACAAGTGAACCCACATCTAGCACTTCTGCTGGCAGTTTGTTCACACTTGCACCACCCTCTGAGTGAAGAAGTTTCCCCTCAGATTCCCCTTAAATATTTCACCTTTCACCCTAAACCTATGTCCTCTAGTTCGTCTCACCCAACCTTAGGGGAAAAGCCTGCATGCATTCACCCTATCAAAACCCCTTATAATTTTGTATACCTCTATGAGATCTCCCCTCATTTTCCTGTGCTCCAGGGAATAAAGTCCAAACCTATTCAACCTTTCCCTGTAACTTGGGTCCTCAAGTCCCAGCAACATCCTTGTAAATTTTCTCTGCACTCTTTCAAGCTTGTTGATATCTTTTCCATAGGTAGGTGAACAGAATTGCACATAATATTCTAAATTCATCCTCACCAACATCTTGTACAACTTCAACATAACATCCCAACTCCTGTACTCAATGCCCTTATTTATGAAGGCTAATGTGCCAAAAGCTCTCTTTACAACCCTATCTATCTATGATGCCACTTTCAAGGAACTATGGATCTGAATTCCCAGGTCCCTTTGTCCTACTGCACACCTCAGAGCCCTACCATTCACTGTCTTACCCTGGTTCGCCCTCCCAAAGTGCAACACCTCACACTTGTCTGCATTAAATTCCATCTGCCATTTTTCAGCCCAGTTTCCTTGTTGGTCAAGATCACACTGCAAGCTTTGATAGCCTTCCTCGCTGTTCACTACGCCCCCAATCTTAGTGTCATCCACAAATTTGCTGATCCGGTATATCACATTATCATCCAAATCATTAAAATAGATGATAGACAACAACGGGCCCAATACCAATCCCTGCGGCACACCACTAGTCACAGGCCTCCAGCCAGAATGACAACCATCTACTACCACTCTCTGGCTTCTCCCGCTAAGCCAATGTTGAATCCAATTGGCTACTTCATCCTGAATGCCAAGCGACTTAACCTTCTGGACCAGACTCCCTTGCGGGACTTTGTCAAAGGCCTTGGATGAGAAGGGAACCAAGGGCAGACCCTAGGAGAGACCAGGAAGTAACAAAAGAAATAGCAGGAGTAGGTCAAATGGCCCCTTGAGCCTGTTCCATCATTCAGCAAGAGTGTGGCTGACCTCCTACCTCAAATGCCACTTTCCTGACCTATTCTAACAGCTCAGGAACAGGGACAGAGCCACGGTGGTGATTTGCTGCAGTGAGCAAGGCAGCAGAGAGAGACCAGAGAGGCACTGAAGGGAAAGGGGAGGATGGGAGGGCAGTCAAGGACATCCAAGGCAGCAGAAAAGTCAAGAACAAGGAGGGATAGATTGGCTTTGTCATTGTGTTGATGAGGCAGGGTACAGCGATTTTAATGTTGCTCCATGGCTACACGAAGGTGCTTCAAAGTCTTTCGCGAGGATGTTTATTTCCTGATATTTGTATAGCATTAATGTTGCTTGCCAGTTCATGCTTAAATGTCACCCAGGAATTCCAATACCATGGGCACAGACCACTTTATTTTTTGAAATGTTGTAAATGGAACCAAACAATTCATAATCCCCAGCAAACAATCACAATTTTAACTTTAAGATAGAGGGAAGATCACTGATAAGGCAGCTGAATATCATGGACACTGGGACTGCCTTGAGGGACTCCTGCAGTGATGTGCTAAGAGCTGAGATGACTGATCTCTTTAAAAAAAAACACAACTATTTTCTTTCATTAAGGTTTGATTCCGGCCATTGCCAAGTTTTTCCTCTTGATTGACATTTACGTCCACTTTACCAGGGATCCTTGCTGCCTTGATGTAAAGGGCACTCCCTCTCGCCTCATTTGCTCACGTTTGGGCCAAGGATGTTATGCGGATTCAAGCCATGTGGCTCTGGAAGAATCAGTGAACAGCTTACTGATGAACAAACGACAATTGGTAGCGCTGATGTATGGAATGTGATGTAAAAATGCATGGGAGAATTTGTGCAGTTGGATTTCTGGATTATCCATAACTTGGGGAGCCACTGTATTCCTTCCCAAAGCTAAAGCTCTAAACTGAATGCAAAACTCTAGGGTCTGAGTAAGGCTCTGAACAAATAGAACTCCAATTCCTCAGTTTCATATTCCAACCCTTTGAGATAAAACCCAATATTTCATCAGTCCTTAATAATTAAGTTTATACATATGCAGTAGGTTTTTGTGATGGTGATACATGGAAATAGTAGCTCCTTTGATTCCCACAGCTCTCACAGTTAGGAAGGATCTGCACTGCCTTGGTGCCTGGTGGAGGCAGGTTCTCTCGCAACATTGAAGTATGCCAGGGACCAAATGTTGGGATTAGTAAAAATAGGTACTTGATGATAAGATTTCATTATTAGTCACATGTATATCAAAACACACAGTGAAATGCATCTTTGCGTAGAGTGTTCTGGGGACAGCCCACAAGTGTTGCCACGCTTCCGGCGCCAATATAGCATGCCCACAACTTCCTAATCTGTATGTCTTTGGAATGTGGGAGGAAACCAGAGCACCCAGAGGAAACCCACACAGTCATGGGGAGAACGTACAAACTCCATACAGACAGCAGCGGGAATTGAACCCGGGTCACTGGCGCGGTAATAGTGATACACTAACCGCTATGCTCACAATGATCAGCAATGATGGGCCAAAGGACCTGCTTCTGTGTTACATAGAAACATAGGAAACCTACAGCACAATTCAGGCCCTTCGGCCCACAAAGCTGTGCCGAACATATCCCTACCTTAGAAATTACTAGGCTTACCCATAGCCCTCTATTTTTATAACTATTCTATTTATGTGACCTTATCACTCTGCAGGGAAAAACATCACTGACATCCAACCAGCTCATTCTTGATAATGAAACCCACCCCAAATGTCAACTGTCCATCTCCCTCCACAGATGCTGCCTGACCCACTGAGTTCCTCCAGCAGTTTATTTTTTGTCCCTGATCCTACCGTCTGCAGTGTCTTGAGATTCTGTAGACTCGTGCAGTCTACCACCCCCAAAAGACACCAATCGTCTTTCAATTTGCTCTTCTGGGAGGTGCGCCCACTATCTTGATCTTTGAGCTGGCCACGGTAGAGTAGCGGTTAGCGTAATGCTATTACAGTGCCAGTGGCCCGGATTCAATTCCTGCCGCTGTCTGTAAGGAGGTTTTACGTTCTCCCCGTGTCTGCGTGGGTTTCCTCCGGGTGCTGCGGTTTCCTCCCACATTCCAAAGACGTATGGGTTAGGAAGTTGTGGGCATGCTATGTTGGTGCCGGAAGCATGGCGACACTTGCGGGCTGCCCCCAGAACACTTTGTGCAAAAGATGCATTTCACTGTGTGTTTCAATGTACATGTGACTAATAAAGATATCTCCTGTCGACCACGTCTCAACTTAGGGAAGCGATATTAATGTCAGAGTATCCAAATTCCCAAACTATAAAAGTGGAGCAATGTTCGTGTCCACTGATGCTGGAACTTCTATATGTGTCTTGGCATTCCTGGTTCTAAACTTCTTCTTGATCAGTGAAAGATGGCTGTGCATGAATTCTGGATCACCATTGCTCACCAGCTCTCATATGAACTTGACAGAGCAAGTCCTTGTCCAATGCTACAAGATGACTGGAGACCAGGCTCTGCTGCATGGATATTAGGATACTAACATATAATCATACATGGACACATTATCTGTACTTACTGTTGTCTCCAGTCCCCTTTTGGCCAGAAGTTGGACAATGCATTAATATGAGCAATACAGCTCTTCACCAAATCTTTCTGCAAATATTCTGCTCCATTTTTATTATATAATTAAGTTAGAGAACAGAAACATCAAAATTTATTCATGAACTTGGGTGATTTCTACTTTAATAAACAAGAAGACTATACCTACATAACCTACTCCCGACAAGAAACAAAACCTTAAAATGCTGGAAATACTCAGCAGATCAGGCACCGTCTGTGAAGAGAGAAACAGAGTCAATGTTTCAGGTCTGTGAACCTTCATTATATTTTATAGCTGAATCAAACTGCTCATCCAAAATGATAATCAGTTTCTCCCTCCACCGATGCTGCCTGACTTGTCAAGTATTTCGGGCATTTCCTGTATTTACTTCAGATTTCCAGTGTCTTCAGTGTTATGCTTCAATTACTCCCCACAAGCCCTTGATAATGATCATTCGTCCTCACAAACATCAGGGGCTAATTCTGAAACATTAAGGTTGAAAGATGCTTTGGAAAGGGAACAGAAAAGAAACAACAAACACAGCATGGCTAGAGATTCTTACAGGGAACAAGGAAAACAAAAGTGGGACAAAAAAATTGTTTCTCTATGAAGATGTAACCTTATGGGATCATTAGCTCACCTTCAGCATCTCTTCATGTATGCCATAATGCCCATAAGAACTGAAGTAGATACTTTCCTCCTCCTCCCGCAGGTCTGCTATTGCATTTGTGTTTGATGTACCAGTTCTGGCATCTGCATTTATCACGAAATCCTGCACATATTGTCTGTAATCAATTTAAAACACACCCTTGAGGCACACTCACTGAACCACAACAATAGAATTTTCCAATGGACTTCAAAGCCTTTTAATGCTCTGACTCCCTCTGCTGCCTTACAAACTAAATTGCAGGTTTCAGGACCAATTATTATTTGGCCCACAGGATTGTAGCACAAAGGATTTGCAAATTTTTATTTGCAAGTAAAGCAGCTGTTCAGAGTTCTCATTACATTGCAACAGCTGCTTTGAAATGCAGTCGCAATATAAAGTCCCATACAAGTTTTGCTGCCATAAACATTTAACTTGAGGGAAAGAGGGAAACATCTTCACCGACAAGCAGTCTCAAGTGTTATGCAGATGTAATGACAGATTCAGTTTTAAACTTGCAAACAGAGCTTGCATGAGACTAGCCACAAGAGAGGCACAATTTAGGAGTTCCATTGCGAAATCACAACTGTACAGGTTTCAAAGAAAAAAGGCTGGCATACACAGTGACTGATTTCCAGCCAAAATTCCTTGGGAATGAACAGTGTGTGCAGTATGTATTTACAAACAAGATGGTGGAGGAACTCAAGGGGTCAGGAAGCATCTGTGGAGGGAAATGGACAGTCAAAGTTTTGGGTTCAGACCCTTCATCTGGACTGTTTTTCCTTGGATTATTGACACCAATATTTTGTTAATCTTTAAAAGTGGTGTTTTTGTATCCCTGACGTAATTTTCAAATGTTATTTCTATGATTTATATACAAATACATACTGTAATAAGAAGTTTTGCATGGAAACCGAGTGACATCTCCAGAAACTCAGGATCCATTTCAATGAGAATCCTGAAAGTAGCACCAGCATGAGTAGATGGACTGAAATTCTGAGAACATCAAGGGATTTTTTTCTAGTATTTACACATTTTATAGACAATGAAGGACTTTCTGGAAGTTAAGTCTCTGTTGTAATGCAGGAAACACTGCAGCCAATTTGCACTTTGTTAGTTCCCACAAACTGCAATGTAATAATGACCAGATATCTGTTTACAGGTGTTTGTTAAGAGATAAGTATTGTTTAGGTCACTGGAGACACCTCCACTGCTCTTCTGTTAAATAGTTTGCCATGGGATTTTACACATCCAGCCCAGAGGAAGATGGCATCCAGCTATCTTTCACCTGAAAGTCAGACAGCAACCCCATCCTGTGAGTATGCGACACCCCCTCTGTAATATACCAGAGTGACCATCTAGATCATATCATTCAACTTTCCAGAGTGGGGCTTCAAACCACAACCTCCTTAGAGGCATGAATGCTACCAACAGAACCAAGACCGCCAAAATAGACTTGTCAAGATAGAATCAACTGCAGAAAACTGTTGGGCGACATTATCTAAATCTTGTGAGCTGTGCCTCCTATAATGTGGTCACAGATACTTGAAACACCAGTCCTACAGCACTTTGCCAAATTCTACCTGGATAACAAGGCTTGCAGCTACAGAGCAACTCCAATACATTTATTTTTATACAAGATGAAGGGTCAGCCAGGAGCCACAATAACCATTATTTTCCTCAATAACCAACACAATTCTAATAACTAAAATATTTAAATTTTAACTTCTAGAGAAATTTGTTCATTTTTACCAACCTATTTTTTTCAAATAAAATGTATTCGACTGAATTTATTCCGACGACATAGACTAATAATATCCATTCTACTAAGTCTCTTCACCAAACTAAATTAAAATCATCTGAACCTATCACCAAACAGTAGAAATCCACTGCTGCGTACAATACTTCTAGCAAAGTTACTAAAATATGAGAGGACTGTTTGGAATAAAGGTGTTCATGTGCAAACATCACAAAGCACTATTTCTAAAGGCACAGAATTTTGATCTAACCTTTCTTCTTACCTCACAGTTTAACCTGTTAAATTTCTTGATGTAATATTCCTTGACCCCAGAAAGACAAGAACTGTGCTATCCTGTATTGCATTCAAGCACCTATACCTGTTGTGATCGAAGGTCATTGACCTGGAATGTTAACCGTTTCTCACTCCACACAAACTGCTTGGCCTACTAAGTATTTCCAACAATTATTGCTTTTATTTAGATTTACACTGCCCATAATAGCTTTCTGTTCTACCTATTATGTTATCCATCAAATTTTTCTAATCAGATCGACACCATTTTGCCCTAATATTCTTTGATAAGTTTTTAAACACCTTATACTTCTTGAATGTAGATCACTCAGGTTTTCCAAATGAAGTCAAGATGAGAGTCTTCCTCTCCTCCATCTTCACCTATCAGTCATTATTGATTCCCACTGGCAGTACAGTGCCATCTATACTGTTGCCCTCTGAATCTTCAGCTAAAATGGCCTTTTCATATACAGAAGCCTAGACAGAGTGTGGGCAAGGGCACTCCTCACAGCCAAGTCCATTCCAGAGGTTTGCATTCGTACCTTTCACCAGAAATGACTGGTTGGCAACATAGCTCATAGCTAATATTTGACTTTTACTGCATCTGACAGAGTTGAGAGAGGAGAATTGAATGCTTTTTTCAGGATTTTGTTAGACTGACATAGGATAAGCCACAACCATCAAGTGAACTCTTGGATCATCAAAAACTCCTCAACCATGTCAATGCCACAATTGAATGATGAAGCCCTAAACCACAAACGATATTTCAGATTACATCAAAGATCTATACAAAAAGCTAGGAGAAATTCAAACTACTAGTTTCATTATTTATCAAGCATCAACTGATTACATTCAGTATCAGTGTTTGGAATAGCTTATCCAACAATTATTCTTCAGAGAGGACAGGGTCAATTTAAAATTAAAGCTGCCTGTAGATTAAGCGTAAATACAGATTTTATTCTGTCTACTGAGTTCAGCTACCCTCTAAAACCAGCAGCAGCAAAGACAAAATGAATTAATTAATATGAATATTTCATTACTTTTCCTTTTATCTGCAGTTCAATTGAACCACAAGTTCAGACTATTGATCACCTTTCCTTTGTAGATCTCCTCGTTCACTGCTTATACATTTTCAGAAGCACTTAAATAAAAATTCTTCCGCACCTCATTTTTTGGAAGTCTTCCATGATCCTTTCAACAGCTGCTTCAGCTTTCTCAGCCCTCCTCTCTGCTTCTTCCAAGCGCTGGAAGTGGGCAGCTTGGACCTGGCTTTCATCATTACCTTGGTCAGATGAACATGGCTTCTCCACATGCTCCCAGATCTCATCCACATCTGTAAAGAGAATACCCGATGAGATAAACTGTTCACCAGCCAACATTACGACAAACTGAATAACCAGGACCACCCCACTGGATTACAACCTCAAGGGGCTGAAGTACTTAACAATCGAACAGATATTATCAAAACTTTTGCTCCTGTCAAGTTCATAAGAAATAGGAGTCATACAATCTCTCTGGCTGCTCCACTATCCAACATGATCAGCCAGATCTGATTGTTGGCCTCTACTCCACTCTCCCACCCCATAACCTCGATTCCCCTGTAATCGAAAACTATATTTGGAATACAGGAGCTGGAGTAGGCCATTCAGCCCATCAAGCTTGCTCCACCATTCAATGCAATCATGGTTGATCATCCACCCCATATTTCTTGATGCCTTTTGCATTGTTTACCTGCAATTTTGCATGAAACTTGGTTTGTTCCCATAATCAATGGTACATATTGACGAAGGTTAATGGTAACTCATTCACAGATATAGAAAGAATGCTACTGCAGAAGATTTATGGTATGCCGTGCCACCACGTTAGGCATCACCATCCAAGCAATACAGATCTTAATTTTTTTAACTAGTTTTGTCGGTCATGCAATCTCCTTTGCTTTAAACATTTATATTAACTTCATGTGAAGAAAATAATTTGTACAAAATAGAAATTTATGATTCAGGATGATGAAGTTGATGGTTAATAAAGTTGGCACTGTTGTCATGTGGAAGTAATTCATGCTCAGCAAGGTTCCATGAACATCAGTGGTCAGATAATAATGGTCAGACAGTACGATCGTGGGGCCACAGCAAAGAAGTGCTCAGATCAGCCTCAATAAACAGAGTTGCAGACTCCAGACTGAATGGGTACCACACACATTGCTGAGATGCCATCTGAGGTGCCTCAAACAGTGACGCTGCCAGATCAAACCAGAACAATACCCACTGCAGAAGATAATTCTCAAACAACCACAAGGAATCCAACACAACAAAGCAAGTTACCTGCAATTTTATATTAAATAGTTCTCGACATATTTTTGGAACATCTTACATCCACATTTTTGTTTAATTACAGGGGCACAGTATGCCCATTTCCAACTGCAGTAGGCATGGAAGAAAGCATATTTCTTGCTGCAGGTCACTCTGTAAACACCAATTCAAAGTCCATGAATGGTTTGAGCTATTCAGAGGCGACTGGCAAAAGGTGACGTTTTAAAAGAAAGTCACAGAGCACGTCATTAGGGTCTGAGGTGCACTGACAGAGTGGGTGGAGGCAGATTATCTGTCGCATTCAAAAAGGAGCTTGATATGTATTTGAAAGAATCTGCAGGATTATGGGGAGAGGGCAGGGGAGTGGCAGCAGCTGGACTGCACCTGTGTGGAAGGTGGCTCAGATTCAATGGAACAATCGGTCCCCTCCTGTGATTCTGTGACATGAGTCAAAATTCCAGATGGGATAATTAACAGCAATTTCACAAATTAGCTTTTCGTACCACATTTTGTGGATGGTGTAATTATATTCACTGTGATAACTAGATGTTCCAAACTACTTGCCCAGTATATGGATACACAGTGAAAGTTATTACATTCTGGCATAACGTTTCAGCTATTAGTTCAAGAATTTGTTCAGTTTAAATAACGTATTTATCATATGGTGTAATGCACTGAATTTAAGAGGTGCTCAGAGGCATTAATGGAAAAGGAGTCAAATTCTCATTTATTTGTCTATTTTCGCTCAAGGCAAAGGATGGCATGACAATAAAATGTTTCAGTGTGAAGCTACAACAACAAACACTGAGAGCTCAAACATATGAAATTCAGGCTGGAATATTGAACGTGATCTCAAAAACACCCAGGTTCCAAACTTAAAATGGACACAGCTGTAGGTTTTTACATTCCCTGACGTGCAGTCTGAGCCCTTTGTATTGAAGTGTGTGCCCTGTCCAATGGGTGCTGTAGGTCACAGATGCTGCCTGACCTGCTGAGTTCTTCCAGCAGATTGTTTGTTGCTCCAGATTCCAGCATTCCCTTGTCTCTATGAGCAGTTCTTCTGCCCTGCCTCCAGCATTTGACCTGGATATCCATACGAAGTACCTCGTTTTCAATGCTGACACGGACCTAAACTGGCAACAGTACTTCCTGCCCAGACCCTGCTGCTGTGGCTGCCCAAACTACCCCTCATCCACAGGTCTCCCAGCTTTCAGACTCAGCTGGTGCCAAGGTAAACCTAGTGCCCACACAGCAGTGCCCCCCCCATTCATTTGAATAGGAGAAAAATAAACAGACTAAAATTACATTGTTCTCGGTTTCAATGTTTTGAATTGAGTGCATGTGTCTGCATCTGAGTGTCTACATGTCACCATGTGTGTGAGAGAGAGAGAAACAGGGAGAGAGACAGAGAGAGGCACAGAGATGCTGAGAGAGACAGACAGAGAGACAGCCCCTACATGACACTCAAAAAACAGACTGCTGGGATAACTCAGTGGGTCAAGCAGCATCTGTGGAGGCAAACACTTCACTGCGAGTCCCTCAGCACAAGTCTGCACATCAGACCACACTGGAATGTACAGCATGGCTGTGGGGCAGATGGGCAGTGACTTGAGGCCAACAGATCATTAGCCCGGATATGTGAAAATTGATGATGTGTATTTTACCCACGGCCATATGTCTGCATCATTTAGTGTCTAGCTTGTAGAAGACAAAGGGAAGGGAGCTCTGGTGAACAAAGGGTCTCTCTCTCTCTCCCTCCCTCTCCCTCTCCGCACACAGCTTGAGCCACCTGCTCGTATAGTCTCTGCTTGGTGTGATAAGGAGTTGCTGAGCTGTGGAGGCCCCAAGGCCACCAGGGTCGTTTGTGTTAACCTGTCTGGGACCAATGGTAGCGTGAGCTAGTCAAGCATACCCAAATATGGGTATGCCAGTGTAGTAGGTGGATACCCACCAGAGAACAATGTATTTAAGTCTGTTAGCACCCTGTATTCCTTGAGTCGGGCCACATGCAGGGAAGAACAGCACTGACTGTTGGCTCCTCCATGTACCCCCACTCCCGCTAGCATTAAACTATTAAAGCATTAATCGCAAGTTCTTTGGTTCTGCTGTTGTCTGATTGATTACAGAGCGTGGGTCAACTTTCACAGGCTGATGAGTGCTTTAGTGAGAGATGGGCTCCTGCAAATCATTAAACTATTTTAGCTCTGAAACCGAAGGTGAACATGACAAACAACTTTTGTAAATATATCCTTTTTCAAAACCAAAACTCTCATCTTTCTCAAACCTCTTGGCATTCTGGGAGAGAGATTTGTCAGTGTCTAATCCCCACCATGCAAAGTGTTTCCTACCATGACAACTGATTCTCCCAGCTCTAATTTTACAGTTATTATCCTTCATACTGCTCTGCCAGCAGAAAAAGTTTCTCTTCAACTCGACCAACTTAAATTTTTTATGCCCTTCTACACTTATAGAAATTCAAATCTACTCTAAGCAACCTGGATTTATAATTTAAAGTCCTTTAGTCCAAGCGAAATAGATGCTTGCTTTGTCCATCAGAGCAGAGAGCAGCCATCAACAAGAGTCTGTCAAATCTTGCACAACATCTTTCATAAAGAACTGCTTAATAACCACGGGTTTATATATAGATCTGTTCCAAATGATTTTTAATTAGACTACTCATAACAAGACCCCCTATTAAAATCTAAAGCTCCTGCAACTGAGAGACATAACGTATCAAAGACAATTTCATTGTAATTCAAAAGAAGAAAAATTAAATATACCAAACTGGAGTAAAGCGTCATCAATGAAGAATGGTTTCATATATTCTTCTTTATCCCAGGGGGCTTCACCATGAATTGACTTAAAAAATTCAGCAGAAGGATTCTGTGTAAAACAAAAGTATTATTCTCTTTATTTCATTGCATTGTAAAATTCTCAAAATACATTTCTCAGTTTAAATTAAATTTCACACTTGACACCCAAACTCAATTCTGCTCAGTGATTTCCCCTTATAAAGTATTTTTTCAATTTTCTCCTTACCACAGGGCAACAATAAAAGTGTATAGCTTGATATCAAAAGGCAATATGAAAGACAAGTTTCTATTGTCATCAGAGCCATCCAGATATTTTCATAATAATGTTTAGTTTTTAATTCATTAAACCTATTCCATTATGGAAGACATTTAGAAACATTTAGAACCATAAAGGCATTCTGGGGATAAGGCTTCAAGGTGTGCCATCTGAGCACAGCAGATGGTCAGAGACCAGTCTGTTCCTTGGAATGGCCGTGAATGAGAGTCAATTTGGCCAGCAGGCTGCAAAAGGTTAGAGAGCTGTGGGAGTAGTAAAGGGGGCGAGTGCAAGATTAGAACAAGCTCTGTCAGGCCCATCGTGTAGTGTAAATTGTAGGATTTAGTTCAAAATGAATTGCTGATAATTAAGATGCCTTGTAAGGCTGTTAGCATTTCTCTCCAGGTCACAGAAATCATAATCTGAGTACCTTGGAGTACCTGGGCAGTGTTGTAGAACAGAGAGACCAAAGGATGCAGGTACATAGTTCCTTGAAAGTGGCAACACAGGGAGACAGGGTGGTGAAGAAAGCATTTGGTACACTTGCCTACACTGGGAGTACAGTAGATGGGATGTCATGTTACAGTTGTACAAGATGCTGGTAAGGCCACATTTGAAGCATTGTGTGCAGTTCTGGTTGCCTTGCTATAGGATGGATGTCATTAAACTGGAGAGGGTTCAAAAGAGATTTACGAGGATGTTACCAGGATTGGAGGACTTGGGTTATTAAGGAGTGGCTCGATAGCTTTGGACTTTTTCCCTGGAGCATCGGAGACCGAGGGGTGACCTAAAAGAGGTTCATAAAATAATGATGGGCATAGATAAGGTGAATAGTCAAAGGGGGAAAGGGAGAGGGGAATGATCTAAAAGGAACCCGAGGGGCAACTTTTTCACACAGAGATGGTGAGTATTAGGAAAGAGCTGCCAGAGGAAGTGGTCAAGGTGGGTACAATTACAATGTTTAAAAGATAAGATATCTTTATTAGTCACATGTACATCGAAACACACAGTGAAATGCATCTTTTTGCATAGGGTGTTCTGGGGGCAGCCCGCAAGTGTCGCCACGCTTCTGGCACCAACATAGCATGCCCAAAACTTCCTAACCTGTACGTCTTTGGAATGTAGGAGGAAACCAGAGTACCCGGAGGAAACCCATGCAGACACGGGGAGAACGTACAAACTCCTTAGACAGCAGCCGGAATTGAACCTGGGTCGCTGGCGCTGTAATAGCGTTATGCTAACTTGGACAGTTAGATGAACAGGAAAGGTTGAGTGGCGTGTGGGTCAAACACAGGCAATGACACTAGCTCAGTTAGATAGTTTGGTCAACATGGATGAGTTGGGCCAAAGGGCCTATTTCTATGCTGTATCACTCTATGACTCTATCTGGTGATATATGTATCATTTTTCTCATTGATTCATGTATATTCTTTTCTGGTTGGCAGCTAGTTTCAGGTCCCATTACTGTCAGTTTCTTCACATCACCAAATATATAAACAGTTGTTGACAGTTTTTGCAAATGTGTTCGATTGAAGTTTTATGTGATTCTACATGAACTTCCAGATCACACTGAACTTTGTGTAAAAAATTACAAGGGCCATCCCAGATAGTTAAATACCAAGATTAACAAGGAAGAAAAATGGACAGAAAATTAATTTCACAAAACTTACTGTAATTCTAATAAAATTGACAAGCTTGATGTACCTATAACAATCAAGACCTGAAAAACAAAAGAAAAGTACGTTTTCTTTCTGGTAACAGGCAGAATCAAAAAAACATTTGTCTTGCAAATAACATTCAGTAAATTTGGAAAACATGACGACTTTACACCATCTAGTATCAAGAGTGAATAATAACTTACCATGCTTGTAGACCATTTGATTAATATTAAACTGATGCTCTGATGTACAGTGAGAAAAGGTATCTTGAGCAGAATGGAATAACCTGCACATGGAGGAAATGAAAAGCAATCCAATTACCTAGTTTTTATTTTAAACTCTTAAAACAGAGGCTATTAGCTCTATTTAACAGCAATATGGTCCAAACTCACTGCCCACATTCTGATCCAGATAAGCAAGACTGACCAAGCAGACCTGTATCAGTCTTCCTGTGAGATGTTATAAACCGTTCAAATTAGTTTAAAAAAGGTAAAATAATAAATAATCTTATGGTTCTGTTGCGTCCTTGAAATTATTTTACCTCAATGTTTTTAGTTAAAGAAAAATATAAAATACAAATACATTTTTCCTTGGGTTCAATTAATCCATTCAAAAAATGGGGTTGTGCTACTTGTGTTTGCCATGGCTGAACGGCCAGATGTGAAGTGCAACTGACATCTTGGTCCAGCTTCATGTTCTGTCACTGGACTCAGTGGGGAGCCCAGATTGACCTCCAGCCTCCCTTTGATTTCAATATTTCAACACACAGAAATGGAATTCAAAGATGAGCTGACCCACACAGAGTTCATTGCTGGCGATTCCCTATGGAACTTGGAATTGGTTTATTATTGTCACTTATACTGAGGTACAGTGAAAAACTTGTCTTGCATACCGTTCATACAAATCAATTCATTACACAGTGCAATGAGGTAGTACAAGGTAAAACAATAACAGAATGCAGAATAAAGTGTCACAGCTACAGAGGAAGTGCAGTGCAGGTAGACAGTAAGGGGCAAGGTCATAATTGTGAGATCAAGAGTCCATCTTATTGCACTAGGGAACAGTTCAATAGTCTTATAACAGCGGGATAGAAGCTGTCCTTGAGCCTGGTGGTAGGTGCTTTCAGGCTTTTCTATCCTCTGCCCCGATGGGAGAGGGGAGAAGAGAGAATGTCCAGGGTGGGTGGGGTCTTTGATTATTAACTTTTCTCTCTTTTTTAGGTAACGCCTTGGGATGGAAGATGACTTGCATCCACTCCAGTCATGTGGGTTCTGAGGTGACTGATGAAGCCAGTGCGAGACCAGCTGATGGGACAAAAGGTATCTGGCATGGCATCTGGATGAACAGTTTGGAAGCTCTGTTTCTGTGGGCTTCCATGTGCTTTCAACATCTCAGTGCCATCCAAAAGCTCTTTCTCCATTTCGAGTCGTCACAGCCTAAGGATTCCCAGGAATTTGGAAGGGGGGGGGGGAGATGGTAGAGGAAGGTGGGAACATCACAGGGAAGATCCTTGAATCTTTTCCTGTTTCAGATCGATGCCTTTTCAAAGCTGCAGAAAAAGATTATGGGGGCAAGAGAACAAAACGGTTGGTCTCTTCTGCCTCACAAAGTTTTTGCTTTGAGTCTGAATAAGTGACCCAAAGTATCCAGTTGCCCATCACCTTAATTCTCCACCTGATTCCCACTCTCCCATTGGTTCCTACACTGTTATAACATTGCCCAACAGAAGCTCAAGGAACTGTACTCACTTTTCAACAAGGCATATTATAATTTTTTGACTCAACAATTAGTTTTGCAATTTCAAATATTTATAAATCACATTTCCAGCAAATACATTCACTTCCTCTGCTTCTGGGAATTTCAGATTTAATTTGTCTCCTCCCATTTATATCTCTCCCAAACATACCTTTCATTACTCACTCGTCTTCACCATGACCTTTCACCCAGCTCTATCACCTGCCTGGTCATTCAATTTATAGAATCATACAGCACAGAAACAGACCCTGTTATCCACACCAACCAGGATGCCTCTCTATGCTAATCCCATTAGTCTGTACCCCACTATGCCCATCCTGTCTAAGTACCTGCCCAAATACCTTTTAAGCATTGTGATTGTATCTGCCTCTACCACTTTCTCTGGCAGCTCGTTTCAAATAACCACCACCCTCTGAGTGAAGAACTCAGATCTCCTTTAAATTTATCTCCTCTCACCTTAAACCTGTGCCCTCCAGTTCTGGACTCCCCTGGTTTGGGAAAAAGATTTTGATTATCCTATCTATGCCCTTCATAATTTTACAAACCTCTATAAGGTGACCCCTCAGTCTTTGACGAGCCTCTACAATCTCTCCTTATAATTACAGCCATTCATTTCAGGCAACATCTTGGTGAATCCCTTCTGCACTCTCTATATTGCTACCACATCATTCCTGTGGTGTGGCGACCAGAACTGTACACAATATTCCAAATGCAGTCCAACCAATGTTTTGTACAACTGCAACCTGATGTCCCAATTTGTCCTGCCAATTTCCCTCAAGTTCTCTACCCACTTCTCCCCAACTTTTCCTGCACTTGAACCGTTCTTCATCTGTATTCGGTTCCTGTTCTGATGAAAGATCATCAGCCTGAAGAATTAATTACAGTTCTCTGTCCACAAGCACTACCCAACCTGCTGAGCATTTCTGACAGTTTCTGTGTTCATTTCAGATTTCCCAAATCTGCGGCAATTAGTTTTGTAAATTAATGTGATGCTGGTCTTCATCACAATAGGGTTGAAAGGTCAAATGGAGGGAACTATACTTAAGCTGAATAGCTGTTTGGTCAAAACCCACGTAGAGTATTGAGGACTACTGACCTGGGAAGAACACACACTGGCACCAAAGTAGGGACAGAATAGATTCACTAAAATAATATTAGAAAGGGGAGGGTAAATTATAAAGTCAGATTATATCCACATTTAACATGGATCAAGGTTAACATTGAAGTGATTTGACCAGATAGATGCAGGGAAACTGTTTCTTCGAGAACATAGAACACTACAGCACAGTACAGGCCCTTTGGCCCACAGTGTTGTGCCGACATTTTATCCTGGTCTAAGATCTATCTAACCCTTCCCTCCCACATAGCCCCCTATTTTTCTATCATTCATGTCTCTATCTAAGAGTCTCTTAAATGTCCCTAATGTATCTGTCCCCACAACCTCTGCAGGCAGTGCATTCCACGCACCCACCACTCTCTGTGTAAAAAAAACTTACCCCTGACATCCCCCTTATACCTTCCTCCAATCACCTTAAAATTATGTCCCCTCGTGTTAGCCATTGTCGCACCGGGGAAAAAGGAAAAAATCAAGAACACAAGACACAAAGGTAGGCCATTTGGGAGCAAAATTGCCACTTTTTCACAAAAAAGGGCATCAGAAGCTTGCAATGCAATGCTCTATAATGCTGAAGATACAAGGATAATTAAAATGTCCACAATGGTTAGCTTGCACTGAGAACTGGAAGAAACTGATCAATGGAAAAGGAAAGCTATAAAAACCAACTATTCCCTGACTGGAATCTCCAGTGCTTAAAAAGTCTGAACTAACAGTGTGCTGCAAAGGTAGACAATGAACAGAAGGGGATTCACTTAAATGGGGGATTCACTTAAATGGAGGATTCACTCATCCAAACATGAATGCAGAATTTCAAAGTGGTTCACAGTCACAACTGGGAATTGTAATATTTGACTGCTTCAAGGGTTAGTCATGTTTCACTTATGCCACTACATCAAGGAAGCCAGAAGAGACAGTGATCACCTTGCTCTAGGATGCGTTAATGACCCAGAAAATGTACAACAGATGGAAGTTATAGAACCCCAGGGGAACAAAATAATCATCTTTAACAAGACAGGAGAGAGAAGTAATTAAAAACAAGAGCAAAATATGTAACTTCAAATGGGCTAAATTCAATGAAATGAAGAAAAGATTAAGGACAGTGGGGAGTTAGTTTTCAACAGCGGCTCAGATTCTGTGAAGTAAGATGGTGAAACTATTAGCGAAAGAAGAGGAGAAAAGGGTCCCAGTGCAGGGAAATAAAGAATGAAAGAGATAAACAAGGAGGAGCAGGAAAATGATGAGAGCACATGTTCCCATCAGGAAGGGACAATGTCTATAAACAAAAGAGTATACACACAAAAAGAGTTAATAAATAGGGTCTGGCCAAGAAAAAAATGGCAATAGGACGGGTAGGTCTATTGTACGAAGTAAAAATGTTAACATGTCTAGAAAAGTTAGAGATTTTAAAAACTTTAAAATGGGATAACAATAAAGGTGCAATATTTAATGCGTGAAACATTCGCAGAAAGTGGATGAAATGACATCACAAATAGGGGTAAACCTAAGATTACAGAGACATGGCTGCTGGATGACCAAAGCTGAGGACTCAAAATCCAAGTATATTTGACATATAGGAAGGATGAACAAAAAGGAAATGGAGATAGGGTGACGTTGTTAGTAAAACATGAAGGCAGTGCAATAGGGAGAAAGGATATTAAGTCAGAAAATGAGGATGTGGCATCAGCCAAAAGCGCCAAAGGCCAGAAGACATTGGCAGTTGTCTACAAGTCTACAAATAATATCAAGAGTGTAAGGGATGGCATCAACCAGAAAATTAAAGATGCATGCAGCAAGGGCATTACAGTAATCATGGATAAGTTTAATCCATATATGGATTTCAAACCTAATCAGTAATTCCTGGAATGTGTACAGGATTTTTTTTGGACCAGAATGTTGAACAGCCAACTAGAGAAGAGCTAACCTGGACTAGATATCATGCAACGACAAAGGGTTATCTAATGATCTCGTTGGGAAAGGTACATTAGGGAAGGGTGACTATAACATGACACAATTCTTCATTACGATGGAAAGTAGTCAAAACCCAAAACTAGGATCCTAAGTCTAAACAAAGGAAGCTACATGGGTATGAGGAGTGAGTTGGCTATGATAGAGTATGGGCTTCATTAAAAGGCATGGCAGAGGATAGGCAATAGCTAACATTTAAGAAAAAAATCCAGGAACCAGAACAGTTACACTCTCCTTTCTAGCATAAAATTATGAAAGGAAAAAGGAATACAATCACGGCTAACAGAAGAAGGGTAGTGTTAGATCCAAAGAGGAGTCAAATAAGGTTGCTAAACAAAAGAGCAAACCTGAGGAGTTTATATTTCAGCACTGAGGAACAAAGCGATTGATAAAGCAAGCAAAAACAGAGTGCAAGAGTAAAGTTGCAGAGATCATTAAAGTGAATTATAAAAGCTTCTACAAATATTTAAGAAGAGATGGAACCAACTGTCGGTCCCACAGTCAGAAACGGGAGAATTCATAACAGGGAACAGGGAAATGGCAGAGCAATTAAACAAACACTGGTTCTATCTTCAAAAAAAAAAGAGGTCACAAGCAAGAATCTAGAAATGTCAGCGAATCAAGAATCTAATGGTGAGAAACTGAAGAAAATTACTATCAGTAAGAAAATAGCACTGCAGATATTAATGGCACTGAATGCCAAAAAATCCCCAGGACTGATAATTTGCAAGCCAGAGTACTTAAAGAAAGTAAGTTCTATGTCCTATGAATGCATTGATTATAATTTTTCAGAATTTTGTAGAATATGAAATTGTTCCCACAGACTGGACGGTGTGCAATTATCCCACTGTTTAAGAAAAGCAAGAGAGAAAAGAGGAAAATAGACTGTTCAGCCTAACATTAGTAGCAGGAAAAATAGCAAAATGAGATAACAGGACACTTGGAAAATATTGACGTGTGAACATGGGTTTCTGGAAGGCAAATAGTCCTTGACAAATCTACTGGATTCTTTTGGGAGAATGGACAAGGGAAAACCAATGTGATATGGTGCACTTGGATCTTCAGAAGCCCTTGATAAGATCCCACTTAAAATGTTAAAGTGCAAAATTAAAATACAAGATGTTGTAGGTACTGTATTGACATGGATTGAAAACTGAGGAATACTTGGCATGGATTGAAAGTGGTAGGAATAATGTGGTCTTTTTTCAGGTGGAAGGTGGTAAATAGTGGGGTAGCACAGGAAACAATGCTTGGGCCATAGCTATTCACAAAATATATCAACGATCTGGATGGGGGACAAAATGGAATATTTCAAAGTTTGCTGGCACTGGATGAATTGTGGAGAGGATGCAAAGAGGTTTCATGGCGAATTAGATAGATTGAGTGAATGGGCAAGAACATGGCAAATGCAGTACAACATTGATAAATGTGAAGTTATCCACTTCAGAAGGAAAAATAAAAAAGTAACTTATTTAAATTGTGTTTGTTTGGGAAGTGTTGATGCGCAAAGGGACTTGGGTGCCCTTGTACACTAATTACTGAAAGCAAACAGTTAAAAATGGTGTGCTGGCCTTCACACCAAGAAGAACGAGCAAGGAGCAAGAATGTCTTGCTACAATTATACAGGCATTGCGGAACAGAGTATTGTACACAGTTTTGGTCTCACTACTTTCCTTAGAGGAAGTGCAAATAAGATTCACCAGACTAATTCCTGGAAGGAAGGACTGTTGTATATGGAAAGGAGAGATTAGGAGAGAAGAGAAATTCACCAAGAAACCACTGTTGTTGGTAAAATCTCAGATGGTGACAAGGAGGCATACAGGAGTGAGATAGTTCGGCTGGTTGAGTGGTGTTGCAATAACAACCTCACACTCAGCGTCAGCAAGACCAAGGAATTGATTGTGGACTTCGGGAAGGGGAAGTCAGGAGAACATATGCCAGTCCTCATTGAGGGAAAGGATGAGCAGCTTCAAGTTCCTGGGTGTCAACATCTCGGAGAATCTATCCTGGGCCCAGAACGTTGATAGAATCAAGGCGGCGGCACGCCAGAGGCTCTGGTTTATTAGCAGTTTGAGGAGATGTGATACGTCACCAAAGACTCTTGCAAATTTCTAGAGATGTACAGTGGAGAGCATTCTGACTGGTTGCATCACAGTCTGGTATGGAGGCTCCAAAGCACAGGATCACAAGAGGCTGCAGAGGGTTGTAGACTCAGCCAGCTCCATCACGGGCACAACCCTCCCCACCATCAAGGACATCTTTAAGAGGCGGTGTCTCAAGGCAGCGGCATCCATCACTGAGGACCCTCACCACCCAGGACATGCCCTCTTCTTGTTACTACCATCGGGAAGGAGATAAAGGAGCCTGAAGACCCACACTCAATGACTTAGGAACAGCATCTTTCCCTCCGCCATCGGATTTCTGAATGATCCGTGAACACTACTTTGTTATTCCTTTTATTTTGCACTATTTATTTACTTCGTAATTTATAGTAATTTTTAATGTCTTGCACTGTACTGCTGACATTAAAACAATAAATTTGATGACATATAAGTTAGTGATAATAAACCTGATTCTGATTCTAGGTCGACTAGGTTTGTATTCACAACAACTTAGAAGCATGAGAAGAGACATAATTTTAACATACAAAATTCTGACAAGGCCAGTCAGACTGGATGTTGGGAGGATGTTTCCACATAGCAGGTTGTCTAGAACAAAGGGGCACAGTCTCAGGTTGTCAGGCAAGGGAGTTAGGACTGAGACAAGTGGTTAGCGTAACACTTCACCGCACCAGCAACCCGGGTTCAATTCCGGCCACTGTCTGTAAGGAATTTGTACGTTCTCCCTGTGTCTGTATTTGTTTCCTCCAGGTGCTCCAGTTTCCTCCCACATTCCAAAGATGTACAGGTTAGGAAGTTGTGGGCATGCTATATTGGCGCTGGAAGCATGGCGACACTTGTGGGCTGTCCCCAGAACACTCTACGCAAAAAGATGCATTTCACTGTGTGTTTTGATGTACATGTGACTAATAAAGATATCTTATCTTGTAAGATATTTTATCTTATCTTATAAATGTCTTCACTCAGCTGGAGATGAATCCGTGGAATTCACTCTCACAGAGGACTGTAGAGGCCAAATTGCTGAATAAATTTAAGGAGATGGATAAACTTCCAGCTGCTAAAGGCATCGAGGTGTATGGGGAGACGGCAGCAATAATGATATTGAAATAGAGGATCAACCAGGATTGTATGGAAAAGTAGAGCAAACTTAAAGAGCCAAATGGCCTACTCTGGCTTTTATTTTCTGTACCTATGCAGTGTTCAACAGTATTGAAGCATTTTTAGGATTTGTGGGGTTTTTTTTTGAGATTTCCTTTTTTAAAATTCAACTTCTTTTTTGTTTCTTAACTTCAACAATGCTTTTAATGTTTCTGAATATTATAGAAACACTCATTGTGTGCTTTAAAGGATTTAAAATTTTGACCATTCACACAAAATCTCAAAGTATGACAGACCTGAAAGTCAATGCTTTTTCCCCCCTCATTCTGTGGACCACCCCATGTAATTTTTTTTTCAACAGCCCCACCACAGAGAAGCCCCTCTAATGGTTCTCTGCCTGTTCCCAGTTCCAACTGAGGAGTGGGAAGGATAGAGGGAAGAAAAGTAAGGGAGAAATGAAAAAAAAATTAAATTGCTGAAGGTTTTGTCTTCTTTCTCCTGAGCCAAATGATGAGTGATCAAAGCTCGTGGCTCAGTGCAAACTCTACCTCAACATTTCAATATGAAATAATTGAAGCATGAAAATATAATGCTGAATACATAAATGGATACACGACCAAAATCAATAAATACAGGTGAAACAAACCATAACCCTAAAACAAAGTAAACACAAGGTTTAGAGGAAATAGACCTCTAAAAGTCCATGGGGGATAAAAAGGAAAGATTCACTAGGCTGACTACAATTCAGGGAAGCATTGGGTCCTGAAAAAAATTAGATAAGCAACTGACCCCTGGAAAATACCCTGGTGTTTGAGGCTACCCTTCAAAATAAAACCCCAGCAAGGAGCAGACAAAAAAAAGAGATGAAAGGCATAAAATGTAAAAGGAATTAAAATATGCGGGTGCATTCTTGCTCTGGACAATTCTTTCTGCCATGCGAACGCATGCAGACTGTAGACAAAGATATCCTGCACAAGGTCAATGACCTTAGCTGGAAATCCTACTAAGACTAAAAGATAAACTACAAATAAAAGGGGTTTATATTGTTTATTCCAGAATGATGACAAAACCAAAAACTTAGTGAGGCACTAATCGATTTGAAGCAGCTAAAAATGTGCCTACATTTCTAAAGGTCAACAGAAATGTAAGAATTTCTGGATGAACAAAGATAACATAAACTGAGATGATTTTAGCCAATCTGCTGGTGGCCAAATAGTATTCCATTTCATGTGAAGAAATGGAATTGATCAGTGCCAAATTTAACTATCATCTGATAATAATAATCTAATAAACAGAAGTCAATAGGGAATCCACAATGCGGTTGATCTAGCCTGACCTACCTCCACAACTTCCTTAAGTAAAGAGCATCATAAGTGAACAGAAACGTTTTATACCAAATGAACTGGAGTACAAGGGGGTAGAAGTTATCCTACAACCAGCCATCATGCAACAAGATTCTGCTTATATTTAAATTATTTCATTTGTTTCATCCGTCTTGATTAACTCCTAAATTCTCTTAAGGTGTAACAGACAATTGCCGACAGAACTCAGGGTTAATCAGTAATTATAAATTAGCGTGCTGTTAAAATCTCAGTTGCGTCATATTCAACAAAGCATAACATTTCCAGGAGTTGTTAACAGCACAAATAAATTGTAAATATCAAAAGTTCTTGTCAGATAGTGAGTACACCAGAAAGGGTGTGGAGGAGCAGAGAATTACAAATACCGACTTCTAGATTTTTCCAGGAGTTCCCAACAGATTTCCTCCATCATCACAGTGATGGTTTATTTTCTTTGCAATTTCATAGGCAGTTGGAATATCAACTTTTATGCCAGTGCAAATTAAATGAATAACAAATATGTAGATTCATTCAATGTTGTAAACCATTACAGTTTTCAGAATTTGAACTTTAATTTGTTTTACATTTACAGAATTTGAATTAGAGGAAACTACTTACCTTTCGCAAAACAGACAGCGTACTTGCAACTCGCATTCGCTGTGATCTTCATCCCAGTCACACCACATATCATCATCAATGTCTAAGAGTTCAGGCATATCATCTGTTTCATCCCCTTTGTCTGTCAGGATAGAAATAGGAGCGGCTGTGACAAAGGTTGAATTAAAGGGAGGAGCACAGGAAAGTAACTCTGCCTTATAAATACAAAATCTATCCACAAAGGAAAGAGCATCCTATATCAACGGGATATCTATTTGTGACAATACAGCAATAACTTGTGTTTGTGTTGCACCGTGATGTGGAAGAATTTCCCAGGACGCTTCACAGGAGCACCGCCAGCCCAAATCTGACCATCAAAAAAGACATCACGAGCAGTGAGGAAACACTTACCAGTCGCTGGGGGTGGGGATTTTATAGAGAATAATAACAGAATTTGTTCAGATGTTTAAAGGTTAAGAGGGTCTAGACTTGGTCAGCAATGGGGGAAGAGGCCAGTTATAGAGAAAGATGGTCATCTCAGTGGGTTAAGGTGCAAATGGGTGCTGGGTGTGGAAGGTTTGGAAAACAGGAGTAAGAATTTTAAATAAAGATTTGGTGGTATGGGAGCCAATACTGGTAAGCAGGCAGAGAGACAATGTGTGACTAACACTAGATTCTGCTCAGGGCATTGGAAAGTAGAGCTTTGAATGAACTTAAACAGAAGGCCAGAAGTGTGTTTAAATACTTAAGTCTGAAAATAATAAAAGCAAGAATTGGGTTTCAAACAGCAGATGGCTCGACTATTGCTTTTTAACCTCGAAAGAAGCTGGAATACAAAACAGTGCAACTTGTAATTCAGCTTATATAAGCCCATTTGGTGTACTCAGGAAGCATTCTTCAGGATAGGATTTAATGATCACTTAGAAAGGCAGGGACTGATTCAGGGGAGTCAATATGGTTTTGTGGATGGGAAATCCTGCCTCATAAATCTGATCAAGTTTTTTTTGAGGAGGTTACTAGGAAAATTGATGAAGGCAAGGCGATAGACATGGTATACATAGACTTTTGCAAAGCTTTTGACAAGGTCCCAAACGGTAGGCTGATCCAGAAAGTTAGGGCACAGGGGATCTAATGAGTTTTGGCAAACTAGGTCCAAAACTGGCTTGGTGATAGGGCACAGAGGGTAGTTGTAGAGGGTTGTTTCTCTGACTGGGAGTCTATAACCAGTAGGGTACTGCAGGTATCAATGTTTAAACTTTCATTGGTTGTCATAGCTCCCTAAAAATGATGACACAGGTGGACAGGGTAGTGAAGGAGGCATTTAGCTTGCTTGCCTTCATAGGCAAGGGTACCGAGTATAGGAGTTGGAGCTATACAAGGCATGGGTAAGGCCACACTTGGAATATTGTGCACCAGACTATAGAAAGGATGTAGTAATGCTAGGAGTGCAGAGAGATTCACCAAGATGTTGCCTGGAATGGAGGGCCTTTGTTACAAGGAGAGATCAGATAGGCTGGGATTGTTCTCACTGGAGCACAGGAGACTGAGAGAGACTCACAGACGTTTATAAAATTATGAGGTAGATAGTCAAAGTTTCTTCCCCAAGGGTAGGGGACTCTAAAACTAGAAGACATGGGATGAAGGTGAGAAGGGAAATATTTAAATTAAATCTAAGGGGCAAATTTTTCACACAGAAGGCTGTGGGTATATGAAACAAGCTGCCAAAGGAGGTGATAAGGCAGGTACAGTCACTGTATTTAAGAAGCATTTGGACAGGTACATCGATAGGAAAGGAATAGAGGGATATGGGCCAAATGCAGGAAAATTGGATAAGCATAGATAAGCATCTCGGTTGCCATGGATGAGTTGGACCAAAGGGCTTATTTCCATGCTGTACGATTCTAGGACTCTCTCTGTGACTATAGTCGTACCATGGGCTGGAATAACACATTATGAAGGCTGGTTGCATAAATGTGGCTTGTATTCCCTGGACTGTGTAATGCAAATAGGAGATGGGCAGTGTTTAAAATGATAAAGATTTTAAGGTAGATAGAGTGTTTTTTTAAATTAATTTCACATTCATGGGATGTGGATATCACCAGCAATTTATTGTCCAATCCTACTTGCCCTTAACCACATAGCTGGATACATAAGGGAAACACTGGGTAAGGATGGCTGATTTTCTTCTCTGAAGAACATCAATGAATCAGATGGCTTTTTCATAGCAGTGTAGTAGTTTCATGGCTACTGTTCAAAATACAAAAAAAAATCCAGATTTAGATTCTGATAGGTCAGAGGTTGGTGCATTTAGTGCACAAGTCGATGCAGAGTGTAGAAAGACTGTGAGGAAGGGTAGACATTTGAAAATGCAAAATTGCAGTCAGTTGGATGGGCTGAAGTGTGTCTACTTTACTGCGAGAAATATCAGGAGCAAGGGTGATGAACTTAGAGCATGGGTAAGTATGTGGAACTATGACGAGGTGGCCATTACAGAGACTTGGCTGTCGCAAGGGCAGGAATGGATGCTGGATATTCCAGGGTTTAGATGTTTCAACAGGGACAGGGACGGAGGTAAAAGAGGTGGGGGAGCGGCTTTGCTGATCAGGGACAGTGTCACAGCTGTGGAAAGGGAGGATGTCCTGGAGGGATCGTCTACTGAGTCAGTGTGGGTGGAAGTCAGAAACAGGAAGGGAGCAATCACTCTGTTGGGAATATTCTACAGACCCCCCAATAGCAGCAGAGATGCTGAGGAGCAGATCGGGAGGCAGATTTTGGAGAGGTGCTAAAATAACAGGGTTGTTGTGATGGGTGATTTCAACTTCCCCAATATTGTTTGGCACCTCCTTCGTGTAAAGGGGATAGATGGGACGGAGTTTGTTAGGTGTACACAGGAAGGATTCCTGACACAGTATGTGGACAGGCCGACTAGAGGAGAGGCTTTACTGGACCTGGTACTAGGCAAGGAGCCTGATCAGCTTTCAGATCTCTCAGTGGAAGAGCATTTTGGAGACAGTGACCATAACTCCTTGACTTTTACCATAGCCTTGGAGAGGGATAGGAGCAGACGATATGGGAAAATATTTAACTGGGGGGAGGGGGAAATCATGAAGCAGAGGGATCTTGGGGGCCACATCCATAGATCCCTCAAGGTTGCTGTGCAGGTCAATAGGGTTGTTAAGAAGGCGTATGGTGTGTTGGCCTTCATTAGTCGGGGTATTGAGTTCAAGAGCCACGAGGTAATATTGCAGCTTATTGAACTCTGGTTAGTCCACACTTGGAGTATTTGTGTTCAGTTCAGGTCACCTCATTATAGGAAGGATGTGGAAGCTTTTGAGAGGATGCAGAGGAGATTTACCAGGATGCTGCCTGGATTGGAGAGCATATTTTATGAGGATAGGTTGAGCGAGCTAGGGCTTTTCTCTTTGGAGAGAAGAATGAGAGGAGACTTGATAGAGTTGTACAAGATGACCGGACAGTCAGGGTGACAATGGCTAACACAAGGGGGCATGATTTTAAGGTGATTGAAGGAAGGTATAAGGAGGCTGTCAGGGGTAAGTTTTTTTTACACAGAGAGTGGAGGGTGCGTGGAACACACTGCCGGCAGAAGTTGTGAGGGCAGATACATTAGGGACATTTAAAAGACTCTTAGATAGACACACGAATGATTCAAGAAATGGAGGGCTGTGGGGGGAGGAAAGGGTTAGATAGATATTAGAGCAGGATAAAATGTTGGCAAAACATTTGGATCAATGGTCCAGAGCTGTATAACTTAAGCACAATGCCACCAATAGTTTAACCACATTCAGATGAAAGAATAAGAACACAAGAAGGGCAGTGGGGAAGCCATGGCCCCTTGCACTGCTCCGACATTCCACAGCACAGAGGGCAGCTGTATCACAACTCCAGCAACACAGATTTCTGACTGCTGCGTGGCATTTGTATGTTCTCCCTGTGACGGTGTGGGTTTCCCCTGGCTGGGTGGGGTTGAGAGTCAGAAGCTCGGCTAAATGTTGTACCAATCTCAGAGGAAACAGACAAAGAAAGTCGCATTCAGAGGCAATCCAACGGCAGATGGGTTCTACTGTTCTTGTTGCCTGCCACAACCCACCTGATTGCTAACAGCATCACAGAATGAACACGGAGAGGCCTGGAGTTGACTGAAACTTCTCAATCACTTCATTTGGAGCTAGTACACCATTCATTGACACATTCCACATTCAACTTCACCAGCTACTACATGAACCAATCACATTCAGCTTAGCTGTCTCCTTCAACTGCAAATACAGTGCAAACAACAAATTTGAACTGTTTGCAATAACAGCCAGTGCCACTGACGTAAATTAGAAACCTCCAACCTTGCAACACTAACCCCACACTCTTCAATCCCCACATTGAACCTTTTTAGCCCCTTCCTCGCCACATCACCAAACTCTGGCCTGCTGTGCATGAAGTGATCCCTGCCCAGCGCTCTTGATGTTTAAATCCATTTGTTTAAATCGATTGGACCATAGACCACACCACAAAATATACTCCTAACATTGTCCTAAATCTTGGTTTTATTTGCAGGCATGGTAGTGTAGTGGTTAGCTTAATGCTATTACAGTACCAGCGACCCGGGTTCCATTCCGGCCACTGTCTACAGGGAGTTTGTATGTTCTCCCCGCATCTGTGTGGGTTTCCTCCCACATTCCAAAGACATACGGGTTAAGAAGTGTGGGCATGCTATGTTGGCGCCAGAAGCGTGGTGACACTCGCAGGCTGCCCCCAGAACACTCTACGCAAAAGATGCATTTCACTATGTGTTTCCATGTACATGTGACCAATAAAGAAATCTTATAATACTGCAAAGACCCCGCAAAGTCAGTACACGCCATTACTCTGCTACCTGCAGGCTGAACAATTATCTCTTTATGCAGAGACTTCAGTTAATGGTTGCAAAAGGAGTTTTTGCAGCTGAGAATACAAATATCTGCAGAATTATCATTCGGGCTGTCTGTGACGGTGCACAGTTCAGAATAATGCAAGAAACAGCGAACAGTCACACCAGGGGAGTGAGACGACGCGACTCCGGCATCTGCAACCTTGTTGCCCCGCGGGTGGCTGCCCATTGATACACTGTGTCCCATCTCACGTTGCTCTTCATTCATCCCTCACCCACGTGTGTTTACCTCGCCCTTCAGCCATGCTCAATCCGCAAGCTCCGTCAGAAACCTTCTCGCTCCGCATCCACTTCCAGGTCAGTGGGATGGTCCATTTGGAGGAAATAGGAAGTGTTGTGTAGATCTTTTTTCAACGAGTTCCTTTAAAGCTCTCTCCATGCATGTAGTTTTTAATCGGTGCGGCCGACCGAGCTCTGGAATTGCTGTTCAGTTGCAATACTGGTCTTTACAATCGTACCAATATCAAGGTTTATGTGTAGCTCCATCTGGTGCCAACGCTGAGAATTGAGTCAATAAACTGGGAGGTTTGCATTTCCAAAGGAACTTTTACAGCCTCAGAACATGCAAAGCGATTTGCAGCTATTGCAAAGGGTTGAACGTCTGCCGCCCACGGTCACGGTCCAGATGAAGGGTCTCGACCCGAAATGTCGACTGTCCTTTTCCTTCCGTAGATGCTGCCTGACCCGCTGAGTCCCTCCAGCGCTCTGTGTGTTTCTGTTGGTATTTACCTCTGTTTGGGGTCGGAAAGTGCTGAACCAGCAGCAAGAGAGGGTGTATGGAACGTATAGGAGAAGGTATATGGTGCTGGACCGGTGGTTTTGCTCGCCATCTTTCACAGAGCCTGCTCCCACATGAAGCCGATTCGCCAGGCCTCTGCACCGGTGGCGATCTGGGCTCCGCCGGGGTTTAAAGGCACACCGGGACTGCTGAGTGGGTGGGTGAGGATTTTCTATGGGTGAAATTTATTGCTGAATGTTGCCCTCTCAATCAGGGCAATGAAATACTCCCAAAATAATAAAATCAAACTGCCACACTCCCAGCTTGATAACCAGTACGATTTTCCATCTGTTTAAAATGTTTAGTTTTACTAGTATTGGTATTGGTTTATTATTGTCACTTGTACCGAGGTACAGTGGAAAAACTTGCCTTGCATAACGATTGTACAGGTCAATTCATTACACGGTGCAGTTACATTGAGTTAGTACAGAGTGCATTGAAGTAGTACAGGTAAAAACAATAACATTACAGAGTAAAGTGTCACAGCTACAGAGAAAATGCAGTGCAATAAGCTGCAAGGTCACAACAAGGTAGATCGTGAGGTCAGAGTCCATCTCATCGTATAAGGGAACCATTCAATAGTCTTCTCACAGTGGGGTGGAAGCTGTCCCTAAGTCTGGTGATACGTGCCTTCAGGCTCCTGTATCTTCCACCTGATGGAAGAGAAAATGACCCAGGTGGGTGGGGTCTTTGATTATGCTGGCTGCTTCGCCAAGACAACGAGAGGTAAAGACAGAGTCCAAGGAGGGGAGGCTGGTATCCGTGATGCGCTGGGCTGTGTCCACAACTCTCTGCAGTTTCTTGCGGTCCTGGGCAGATCAGTTGCCGCACCAAGCCGTGATGACTCTCACTTTCCAAACAATTAAATCACTTCCATTTACGATCACACCAACATGCTGACCTAATTGCTCAAATATATGCTTTATGAATCAACTGTAGATTATGGGTTTCTCTCTCATTCCCCAATGTAGAAATGTAAAGAATTCAAATTATTGCAAAGCAGCAAATATAGTAATATTGCTGACTAATTTAGCAAATAATCAGGGGTATCTCATCATGTATCAAAACTGCATGCATTGGGTGGGATGGAGCCAATACAATAGAATATATGGGAATTTGAGACTCCGAATTAAATTATTGGAATAGAGAACTACTGCAAGTTCACCCAAACTGTTATTTGTACTGATATCTTTCAATTTGCTTCGACAATTCATGATCCCATTAAAATTAAAAAACAATTACTTTACACCATGCTGGCTGTTGTATTTTGGGAGGGCTAATATGGCTTGGATACACAATGAATGTAAGAACCCAGGAAGTTGTGAGGAACAAAAAGACTTTGGTATAAATGTCCAAGGATACCCAAAGGCAGAAGAATGGGAAATTAAGGTGGTCGAGAAGGTATATGGATAACTCATTCATTAATCAGGGCATAGAATGCAAAAGCAGGAAGATTACATCAGTCATTAGTTTGACTGGAGTACCATTGAGACCTGTTGGCACTGGAGAGGGTGCAGAGGAGATGTTACTTGGGATGGAGCATTTCAGCTACGAGGAGAGACAGGATAGGCTAGGTTTGTTTTACTTGGAGCAGAGGAGGTGGAGAGAGGACCAGATTGAGGTGTACAAAATAATAAAGGGCACAGATTGGGTAGACTGAGAAACTTTTCCCCTTGGCAGATGTACCTTTAAACAGAGGACATAAGTTTGAGATAAGGGATAGCAAATGTAGGGGAGACCTGAGGAAGATTTTTTTTTACCCACAATGTGGCTGAAATCTGGAACACATTGCCTGAGTGGATGGTGGAGACAGATACTGGCCTACAAGGCCATGGGGTAGAAGGCTATTGGTCAAGTGCTAGGAAATGGGATCAGTCCAGACAGGTACTTGATGGGCCAAAGAGCCTGTTTCCATGCTGCATGACCATGCTGTGTAGTACTTCTCAGTCTTGGATCCAATGCTGGTATTCTTTCCCAAATCTCTTCTTTCTCTAAGACACTCACTCATTCTGAGATGTGGTTCTATTAGGTCCTGTGAGCCTGGTGTCCAAAAACTATTTGTTCATTAAGGAACATAGTAATAAACACAGAAACTGGCCACAGTTACTGTCAACATCTGTACACATTCTGGCAACAGCTTGGGTTACCATTCAAGAGGCATCAATAAGTTTGGATTATCAATCAGGAGTCAGAGTTTTAGGTGATTTTTCTGTTTGAAATTGCAGTTTCTTTGTTCAGAAATTGAGTTAAATTTTAAACACCTAGACTTTTAACATTTAACATTCCAGAGTTAGGATTCCTTAATCTTTGTAATGAAGTCCCAAATCAGAAATTCAAACTGAAATGAACTTGAAATAATGTTATTTTGTAGTTCTTCCAACGTAGTGAGGGACAATACAGGAAAATAAGAGGCAGGAGCAAGAGGAGGGCTACTGGAGTATCATTGAAATCTGCTATAGTATTCTAAAATATTATAACTAAACCTTGACTCAAGTCCATTTCCCTACTTTATCATGTCCCTCAACTCCCTTTGTGTCCAAAAATACAGGACTTATGGATGGGGGATATTTTTCAGGACGTACATCAACAAAAAAGTAAACATGAATCTTTCAAAAATTCTTCTGTTCTGTGGTGTCATTATCTCATCTGCAAAGTCACTAAGATCACCCACTTCCACCTCGTCAAAGCATCCAGCTCTGCCCTTGCTTCATCTCATCTGCTGCTGAAACCCTCATGTCACATCTCCCTCTTTCTACTCTGCTGCTACTGCTCATGGCCCACTGACAATAAGTCTGATTCAGCCATCACTCCTGTGCTCGCTGCCCTACACTGGCTCCTAGTTAAAATTTTTATTGTTGGATTTTTCCCTTGTGACCTCATCCTTCCCCATCAAAAGCAGAATTTTTTTTTTAAAATGGCAAGAAGGTATTTTGGTTTACAAAGTGATCTCACTGTGCTGGTTCACATACGAGCAGGGTATAGCTAGCATTTAAAAATACAAAGAGTACGTTGGCCTTTATTGCGAGGAAGATCAAGTACAAAGATAAGGAAGTCTTGCGGAGATTGTTCAGGGCTTTGGCAAGACCCCATTGAGAAGACTGTTATTTTGGTCTCCTTACCTAAAGAACATACTTGCCTTGAAGTCGGTGTGGATTCACTAGATTAATTCTTGGGATAAAAATGTTACACAATGAAGAGGGGTTAGATTGACCAATACTGCAGTTTACTATGAGATACACAAGCAGCCAGACCATCCAACCTCACATCTGCTTGCCACTCACCTGTAGATGCAACCACAATGTGCACCATTCAGCAATTACATGCATCGTTGGGCAGGCTGATCTCGTACCTGATTCCTTACCACTCGACAATCGTTGGCAGGCAGGGAACATCATGTGACTGGCCTTTGCATGCACTGACGATGGAAGTTGTACAGCAACACACCCCTGGCTTCTCTCTCAACATCTAACATCAATTTTCAAACTCTTGAACTTGCTTTTGGCTCCAGTGTTCCAACTGTGAGTCAATGCCCAGTGAGCAAGATTTCCATTCCTTAGCTATATCCTCATTTTCAGCAAAATCAACATAGTTAAGAAATAAGATAATGGCTGCTCACAACCGCTTCTTAAAGCATAAAAGACATTTGAAATTATATGCTGGGGAGGACACTTTCGTATAAATTATAATACTCATTATTATAGCAGCCTCATCAGACTATACATGGTGACAATTTAGAACAGCCAATCTGTTGAAATAGCCTTTCCATCACCTCTCCTAGCTCCATCACATGTGAAACAACCCCTCCCTGGTCATATAGTATTTCATTTTTGATAGCACATTGTGTAAGATGGAGTGCAACTTTTAGACCTCTGCATCAAAGTTCAGTGATGCCATCTATGCCAAGTCAGCAACAAATCATACAATACGGTTTCCCTCCCTGCAAAAGCACCAAAGACAAGAAATAAATTAACAGGCAGAGGCATCCTTTTCCCCCAAATAAGTTTATTTCTTCAGCAGTCCATTGTGATCAAAGATGACTACTTAATAATTGTTGAGTATTTCCAAAATTCAGAGGCATCCAAGAACATTCAAAAATCTTGACAGTCCTGAGAAGTCACAGTATTCAACATGTATTTGAGCATACACTATATTTAGTTTTTAGATTTATGCCTTGTGCTTTCTATTCTCACCCATCTTCTCTCTTTATGAGAAATAATCCATTACAAATATGGCACAAAAAAGTTACAGTATATATTATGGGGGATTAAACAAGTTTTGGAAAACTGCTAAAAGCAAACATTCTGAATTGTGTTTCCAAAGGTATGCACAGGATCTACTTAAAGATCAAATAAAAATTTGCAAGAGGTTACATGTCCGAACACAAAGAACATTAGCCGTAACTATAATCACTCAGTTTCTGATCAGTAAATAAGGAGGTAACAATAAACCTGATGGAATAACTATTAAATAATTCCCCTCACATGCCTTAGACAAAAGTGTATCTGTGACATTATGCACCACAGCCATAAAGTAATCTATCAGAGTGATGGGCCAACACGCTCATACCTGGTATCTTCCATCTTATTCTACCAGGCAGCATTGTGGTGAAGCCGACAGAGCTGCTGCCTCACAGCTCTTGTGACCCAGTTTCAGTCCTGACCTCCTGGATACCTCCTGCATTCCAAAGATGTTTGGGTTGGCAGGTTAATTGCCCACTGCAAATTGCCCTTAGTTTGTAGGTGAATGGTACAACCTGGGGGCAGTTGACAGGAATGTGGAGAGAATAAAAACGAAATGAGTGCAAGTGGGTGCTTGATGGTCTGAAGGGTTTGATTTTGTGTTGTATGACTTTATGATTACAAGATCTCAGACTTGACAGTGTGGGGAAATGGAACATACAAGTGAAATACCTCCTGAAAGGAGCACCATACTATCCAATATCTCGTACCTCTTAAGCGGTTCTTACACAGCAGTGTTAAAAGAGTTGCAAGCAACTTCCCTGTGCACCCTCTCCACCACCAACCAAAGGACCCCGAGGAAATCCAAGTGAGGACAAAAATAATTCAGAAGATTAGAGGGATGGATCATATGAAAAGAGAACACATCTTCCAAAATGAAACCCAAAAATTGCTACTTCTCTTTGGTTTCTCCAAGTTCACCCAACTCATGAACACCCTTATTGTGAAACAATTCCACTTTCTTCTCAGATGGGAGTACAACGTTGTTCAACATGGCCTTTGCAACCACCAAAACGGGGATTGTTATTGCAGTTGGAAACATGTATGCCACAGGCACGAGGACTTTTCTTGCCATCCATTCCATTGGTCTTGATTCTTGTCTGTCACACATCAACATTCTATTTTGAACAGACAGTTGGGAAAAGAGAAATAGATTAGAAACTTTTTTCCACTTCATACTTGCCCGAGTCAGAACGTTGTGGGTTAAAGTCCCCACAGAGACTTGGGCATAAATATCGAGCCTGATACTTGCAGTGCAGTACTGAGGGAGTGCTGTATTGAATTTTGAGGACAAACAATAAACCACCACCTCACATGTAAATAATTACATGACATTATTTCCACAACATGGTCCCAAATCAGTGAAGAGGTGTTGTGCCCCCTGTTCTCCGAAATCCAGTCATTCCCTGTTGTCCTGCATATTACTTTCCTGCTAACACCCACCTTCTTCCCTTTTGGAAACTCCAAATGGCATTTACCACCACCCTTACAGGCAGCAAGTTCCAGGGCATCACCATCCTCTACATAGGAAAAAAATAAGGTTGTCCACACACCTCTCCTGTATCTTTTACCCCACCAAATTGAATGCATCTCCCCTAGGACTTGAACAGGAACAGCTTATCTCCAATTATCATATCAAAATCAAGCTCTACTACATCTATACAAAGTCTCCCTTCCCCCCCCCACCCCACCCCACACCACAAACCTCCTCTCCTAGAAGAACCACCACTGCTTCTCAAGTCTAACTTCATTGCTAAGATTATTCACCCCAGAAACATTCTAGAACAATGGGTAGTGTGGAGGAGCAGAGGGATCTGGAGGGTCCATATCCACAGATCCCTGAAAGTTGCCTCACAGGTGGATAGGGTAGTTAAGAAAGCTTATGGGATGTTAGCTTTCATAAGTGGAGGGATCGAGTTCAAGAGCCACAAGGTAATGATGCAGCTCAATAAAACTCTGGTTGGACCACACTTGGAGTACTGTGTCCAGTTCTGGTCACCTCATTATAGGAAGGATGTGGAAGTGTTGGAAAGGGTGCAGAGGAGATTTACCAGGATGCTGCCTGGTTTAGAGAGTATGCATTATGAGAAGAGACTAAGGGAGCTTGGGCTTTACTCTTTGAGGACGAGGAAGACAAGGACGAGGAAGACAAAATATTAAGAGGAATAGATTGAGTGGACAGCCAGCACCTCTTTCCCAGGGCACCAATGCTCAATACAAGAGGGCATGGCTTTGAAGTAATGGGTGGGAAATTCAAGGGAGATATCAGAGGAAGGTTTTTTTTTACCCAGAGAGTGGTTGGGGCATGGAATGCACTGCCTGGGGTGGTGGTGGAGGCAGGTACATTGGTCAAATTCAAGAGATTACTAGATAAACATATGGAGGAATTTAAAATAGAGGAATATGTTGGAGGAAGGGGTTAGATAGTCTTAGGTGAGGTTTAAAGGTCGGCACAACATTGTGGGCCGAAGAGCCTGTATTGTGCTGTACTGTTCTATGTTCATTGTAATGCAACTTTGATAATCTGCTCTCCGATCACCACCTGCAAGTGCTCTGCCCAGCATCTTGCTAGCCCCGAAATCACAGGTAGTAACAATTTATAACTGCAATATTAACTGATTACAATAAAACACTGATAATCCACTATCCGATTGTTCAGAAATCTTGGTGGTTCAGCAACTGACTCATTGGGTGCTGATTTCAACACTCCCTCTAACACACTGGGGCCCTAGTTCCCACAAACCCTTCAACACATCAGGGCCCTGTTCTCTTGCTGCCTTTAAACTCACAGGGTTCATTAGAAAATTTACTATATTGTACTGCGTAACATTTAAGTGGATTAAAAGTGCATTGGAGTATTAATTGGAACTAACATCCAAAAGCCCAGAAAATCTGCCAATCTCACAACATCTCCCAAGCGTGCTGGATTAAGAGCTTTACTGTATCCACACATTGTCTAATATTTTCCTAACAGTGACCAGAACTCGACCCAATACATTAGTTGTGGCCTGATTAATGTTTTGTAAAAGGTCAACGAAACCTCCCTGTTTTTCTATTCTGTGCCTATATTTAAGAATCCCAACATCCCTTCAACTTGGGTATGCTTTACCATTCTCTGCAGAATTTTTGTGTCCAGCATCTGGAGAATTTTTTGAGTCACCATTCTCTGCTGATCCATTTCCTATACTATAGCAGTGACTCCACATTGAATGTACACTGCTTGTAAAGCACTCTGGGTATCATGAAAGGAACATGCAAGGTACATTATAAATAGAAGCTGTTCTTCTCTCAAATTTTATCTTTTTAAGAGATGCCCTTTTCTTCCAAAGGTGGGACAGGAATACAGAAGCAACTCAGTGTACACTTCATGGGGGTTCCAGATTTTGGACTCTGCCTGATCTGCCAGAAGCCCACCATTGGTAGCTTTCATTTGTCTTCTCTGGCCAGAGGAAATTATGCTTCCACTCTCACCCGTCAAGATCAGCAGGAAAGGAAGGTTGACAAGATATGAAACGAGCCCTAATAGTTCAGAATTACATCACTATTTGCACTCATCTACTGATAGATCCAAGGATATAGAAGAATAAAGGAATTATGAAGTAGAATGAAAAATGTAAAATTATGAAGGTCTTCAAAAATAAGGAAAGCAGTTGAAATTTGGAAGTGAATCATGACTAGTGCAGCAAAGGGGCGCAGCTAGGAGAACCGCTGCGTCACAATGCCAGAGACCTGGGTTCTATCCTGATCTCGGGTGTTGTCTGTGTGAAGTTTGCACATTCTCCTTGCAACTACGTGAGTTTCCTCCAGGTGCTCCTGCTTCCTCCCACATCCCAAAGATGTTTGGGTTGATAGGTTAACTGGCTGCTGTAAAGTATCCTTCGTGTATAGGCAAGTGGTAGAATCTTCAGGGAAGTTGATAAGAAGGTTGGGGGGTGGGGGGAGTTCTAAAAATAATGGGATTAATGGGTGCCTGATCGTTGGCATGGATTTGGTGGGCCGAAGGGCCTGTTTCCATGCTATAAGATATCTTTATTAGTCACATGTACATTGAAACACAATGAAATGCATCTTTTGCGTAGAGTGTTCTGGTGGGCAGACAGCAAGTGTCGCCACGCTTCCGGCATCAACATAGCACGCCCACAACTTCCTAACCCGTACATCTTTGGAACGTGGGAGGAAACAGGAGCACCCGGAGGAAACCCATGCAGACACGGGGAGAACGTACAAACTCCTTACAGACAGTGGCCAGAATTTAACCCGGGTCACTGGCGCTGTAATGGCGTTACGCTAACCGCTACACTACCGTGCCTTTAAATAATTGCCCATTGATTATGAATTTCATAACTTTTTTTTAAAAAACACTGATAACTGCCTGAGTAGTTTCAAACCTTATTGAATTTCTTCACAATAAAATGTTAAATTTATGAAAACAACACTTTCTCTGACTAAGCCAACACTTTCTCTGACTAAGCCAATGTGAAGTTGAGGATGAGATACACAGGAATGGCAAGTTCAGGACTTGCATATGAATGATGGGGACTATGAAATATTACATAAGACTAGACAGTCTGTGGCAAGTGGGGAAGTGAGGAGTGACAAGTGGGTGCAAGACAGATGTATTGAAAACTTTGAAAAGAGGAGGAGATGGGACAGAAGGGAAAGAAAGGTAGATCGGAGCAAGAGGGAACCAGATCAATTTTGAAGACAATGAGGAAAAAGTAGGAAAAAGAATATACTTAAAACCACTAAGATGCAGTTTTTTTTAAATGAAGTGGTGAGGGGATGTCATAGGCAAAACAGAAATAGGCCTGAAGAATGATAGTTTTATGCAAAACAAAAAGCAATATGAGAATATTAAAACAAGGAGCAGAATCTGCAGGAAGAGTGGAATTTTAAAAAGTCGTACAAATTAGTCAGAAAGGGGCACTCATCTGTTGGGGCTTACTAATTATTTGTCAAATTGCTGAGGTGATTTGATAAATATGCTGAGGTGACACTTAATAGTTTGAAATCACAGGAACTAAACAAATTAACAGATCATTTTAACAGGTTCTTACCCAGGTCGAAAAATGCTGTATCTGTCAAAGTTCAGTTCTTCAACTGCAGCTTCCACTTGACCCTATTTAGAAGTTAACAGTACTAGTACACAGCATCAAAAGTGCTACATAGTTGAGTTAAGTTATCAAGAATTCTCTTTCACAACCGATCCTGATTTGTTAATTTCAATTAAAAGACAAGGAGAAGAGGCCAGGTTAAAAAGAATCTGAAATAAACCCAGTAAGATAGTCTTTACATAAAATTGAAATAAAACGTACAAAAGATGAGATTATGCAGGGCTTTGAAGAGATCTCACTTGGAATAGTGTGCGCCATTTTGGTCTCCGCACGTGTTGAAGCTTATGATTTCCATGCAGCCGCATCAGACTACCCCTGTAACTTGTGCTTTGGTCTGCGCTAACGGAAGGTGAATCACACTTCACATAAAGAAACATTTCCTGATACAGTATTGTGCGGCACTTGCATTTTACCCATTTACTTCTATGCTCTCATTTTTCAGTTCTGTCTCAAATTTAAATGCTCTGGTTTATTCCAGCATCAATACAGACTTCAGCACATAACCTAAGGTGACATTTGGCTGATTAAAGGAACACTGCACTGTCAGAGGTGTGTCTTTCAGATATGTTAAAGAGAAATCCTTTCTGCCCTATAGATGCTTCAGGTGGGTGTAAAAAGCCCCATGAGTATTGCTGCAGAAAAGCACTCAATATTACTTACTCAAACAAAACCCTCATACAAGCAAACAATATCATTTTTAGCATCAATATTGACCAGGGATAACTGTCCTGCTCTTCTTTAGAATAACACTATTGTTCCTGAAAGAGCAGTGTTGAAGCAATTCAAAAATCAACACTGGAGTCGGTCCATTAACAGCAAGGCAGTTTATTCAGAGCTCAGCCTAACTGATGCAACAGGAGAACAACCCAGAATGTTTTCTGGCTCATTCTGCCTGACTTACAGAGTCGTGGCAATATATACTGTTACAGAGGTGAGCATACACGATCAAAGTTCCTCAAACACACTGTTATCAGCATTCCTACTGCTTATGTGCATGTCTTTTTTAACTGCAGGAGCCTAACGCCCAGCTGTTGTGTCCCATTTGTTCAGCAGTTGCTATCTTCAAGTTCACAATACATTTTATTGCAAAACAAGACGGTCGAAATGTCTTTACTTGTGCAACCACACCATCGCTAAACCTGCCTAACTCGATCAATCTATCTAACAGTCGCTCTTAACTATCCCAGCTACAAGCAGTCAGGATTTCAGTTTATGTTTCACCACAAGGACAGCACCCTCCAACTCCAAGTGTTAGCCTAAATCTTTGTGCTCAGGGCTCATGTGTGACGTGAATCCAGCACCTTCTGACTCTGGAGAGAATGCTACTTACAGCCATGACAATTGACAATTGACAAAGACTTCCAAGCAGTGCAATGAAACAGTTCTATAAAATAAAAACAACTCCCGGAAAGATCACTGAAGGCCTCAAAAATAAAAGTTACACTGAGTGAATCACTTAAAACATTATCTTCATAACACTTGAGATAGAAACAGAAAACCTACAGCACAATTCAGGCCCTTCGGCCCACAAAGCTGTGCCAAACATGTCCCTACCTTAGAAATTACTAGGCTTACCCATAGCCCTCTATTTTTCTAAGCTCCGTGTACCTATCCAAAAGTCTCTTAAAAGACCCTATCGTATCCGCCTCCACCACCATGCCGGCAGCCCATTCCACGCACTCACCGCTCTCTGAGTAAAAAACTTACCCCTGACATCTCCTCTATACCTACTCCCCAGCACCTTAAACCTGTGTCCTCTTGTGGCAACCATTTCAGCCCTGGGAAAAAGCCTCTGACTATCCACACGATCAATGCCTCTCATCATCTTATACACCTCTTTCAGGTTCCCCCTCATCCTCCATCACTCCAAGGAGAAAAGGGCCGAGTTCCCTCAACCTGTTTTCATAAGGCATGCTCCCCAGTCCAGGTAGCATCCTTGTAAATCTCCTCTGCACCCTTTCTATGGCTTCCACATCCTTCCTGTAGTGAGGCGACCAGAACTGAGCACAGTACTCCAAGTGGAGTCTGACCAGGGTCCTATATAGCTGCAACATTACCTCTCAGCTCCTAAATTCAATTCCACGATTGATGAAGGACAATACACCATATGCCTTCTTAACCACAGAGTCAACCTGCACAGCCGCTTTGAGTGTCCTATGGACTCGGACCCCAAGATCCCTCTGATCCTCCACACTGCCAAGAGTCCTACCATTAATACTATATTCTGCCATCAGATTTGACCTACCAAAATGAACCACTTCACAGATAGAGAGTCTTACTCACTTTGAAGTGTGGAAAAGGCATCGTTGTAACATGCACCTTAGATGTATATTTGAAAGTTATTTCTGTAAGTTTGAATAGTTCTAACCTGCTACATTCCAGTCTAAACCCCACCAAACCGTAATGTCATGGCAGATCTGAATCTGCCAGTCATACTATAATGTAAAAAAAACAGAAAATGCTGGAAACACTCAGCAGGTAAGGCAGTATCTGTGGGAAAAAGCAACAGAGTTAATGTTTCAGGTCAAAGACACTTCATCGGGACTGGGAGAGAGAAAGAAAACAAGTTAAATTAGAGAAAAGGACAAACAAAGGTATGCAAAAAAATACAAAACGCAGAGAGTAGGAAATTCCCACTGGAGAGTGTGAAACCAAGCTATTATCACAGGTGATTGACCTACAGATGAAATGGCTACTTCTAATACAGACAGAGTGTTAGCTAAAGTGATGTGTTACATTTTGGTAAGACAAACCAGGGCAGGATTTCCACAGTAAATGATAGGGCCCTGGGAAGTGTTGTAGAACAGAGACACAAAGGGGTCCTTGAAAGTGGCGACACAGGTAGGGTGAAGGCGGCATTTGGCGCACTTGCTTTCATCAGTAAGGATATTGAGTACAGGAGCTGGGGCGTCATGTTTCAGTTATACGAGGCATGGGCAAGGCCACATTTGGAGTACTACATATAGTTCTAGTTGCTATGCTATAGGAATGATGTCATTAAACTGGAAAAGGTGATAAAAGGATTTACATGGATGTTACTAGGACTGGAGAGTTTGGGTTAAAAGATAAGGTATCATTATTAGCCACATGTACATTGAAACACACAGTGAAATACATCTTTCGCATAGGGCGTTCTGGGGGCAGCCACAAGTGTTGCCAAGCTTCCGGCACCAACATAGCATGCCCACAACTTCCTAACCCATACATCTTTGGAATGCGAGAGGAAACCGGAGCACCTGGAGGAAACCTGCACAGACACGGGGAGAACGTTCAAACTCCTTACACACAGCAGCTGGAATGGAACCTTGGTCACTGGTGGTGTAATAGTGTTACGCTAACTGCTACACTACCGTGGAGAGGCTGGACAGGCTTAGACTTTTTCGCCTGGATTATAGGAGGCTTCAGGGGTGACTTTATAGGAGGTTTATAAAATCATAAGGGGCACAGATAACATGAATAGCCACAGTCTTTTCCCCAGGGTAGGGGAAGGTATAGGTTTAAATTGAGAGGGGAAAGATTTAAAAAGGGACCAGAGGGGCAACTTTTCCCACACAGAGGGTGGTCCATATATGGAATGAGCTCCCTGAGGAAATGGTAAAGGTGAGTATAATTACAACATTTAAAAGATATTTGGACAGGTACAGATATAAGAAAGATTTAGGAGGGATATGGGGCTAATGGGACTAGTTCAGTTTGGCAACTTGGTCGGCATGGACAAGTTGGGCTGTGGGGCAAGTTTTCTTGTTGTATAGCTTATGATTCTACACATTTTATAATTAGCACAGTCACATTTTCTAATATATAGTTACCAAAGCAAGGTAACTTTTGAAGATCATTGTTAGGGAACGTGCAATATTCCATCATTATATCCTTGGGATGAATTAATTTAGTTTTGAGTCTTTGTTACTTTACAATACCACTATCTTCTTTATTATTAACTTATGTCAGAGCTAATAAGCTAGTATCAGAGATGTTGACCATGAAACTACCCATTCAATGCAATGAAACATGCACACATTAGTAAGCTGGATATCATGATTAATCAAGTGAAATGGTACAAAATTAAATTACCCAGATGAATTGTATCCATACAAAGTCCTGATTAGGCAAAGCAGTTTCAAGTACCACACCTTAAGGAGAATACATTGGTCTTGGATAGATAACTGCAGAGATTTACCAAAATAATACCCAAAATCAAAAGAGTTGAGTTGCAAGGCAAGATTTCCTCAAAATATAGATGGTTTAAGGGATGATTTGATGAAAGTTTCAGGATATATTAAGAGGAACTGATAGATTGGGAAGTCTAGGACAAGGGACCATGAGTTAATAATTAGTCAAGTATTTTCCAATTCAAATCAGGTCCTATCCACAACTCAATATTAGTTTTCTTGAAGGTTCTGACACATCATTTCTCTACTGCAAATACTGATGCTAATTTAATATGTCTGCTATTTATTTCATTTATATCATTGTATAGTTTTAAGGAGTCACATGGTTCCCAATCAGCAGTTACCCAGGAAGCACTCTTTAACACCAAAGTTGGCTGAAATTTGGAACCTTTTCCCTCCAAAAGGCTATGCATTTTAGAGTAATTGATACTTTGAAGACAGAAATTTTTAGGTAAAACTATTATGGTTGTGGAGCAATACTGGGAAAATGTACCTGCATTCTACAACAGTTACAATCCAATTGAATAGTGGAATAGGCCCAAGGAACTGCCATCAGAATCATTTCTCCTTCATTTAGAGTGGGATTCACTGAAAAGCTTAAAATCCATGCTCAAGTATGTACAATTATATGAAACTTCAAATTCTCAAGATACACAACAGGAATGTATAAATATATTAAATTAGAATGGTTCTTCATAGAGTCATGGAGATGTACAGCATGGAAGCAGGCCATTCGGTCCACCACATCCATGCCGACCAGTGGGCACCATCTGCACTGATCCCATCTCCCAGCACTCCTACCCTTCTGTGCGTAACTGATTCAAGTGCTCGTCTAGAGACTTCTTAAATGCTGTCAATGACCTCGCTTCAACCACTCTCTCCAGCAGTGCATTCTAGGTACTCACCACTTTCTGGGTGGAAAAGGTCCCCCCCTCAGAATCTCTTCCCCCAAATCTACATCTTCTTGTTTTGCCTCCCTTTGATATGGGAAAAGTTCCTTGCAGTCTTCCCCATCTATTTCCTTCAATTTAATACACATCAGTCATGTCCCTCTTAACCTCCCCTGCTCCAGGGAGAACAGACCTAGCTTTTCCAGTGTCTCCTCATAACTAAAACACTTCATCCCAGGCAACATCCTGGTGAATCTCCTCTGCACCATCACATCCTTCCTATAGTGTGGGGCCCAGAACTGCATGCAGTACTCCAATTGAGGCTGAACCAAAGTTTTATAAAGTTGGAGCAAAACCTCCCTGCTTTTGTATTCAATGCCTTGAATAATGAAGGCCAGTATCCCAAATGCCTAACCACATTACCTACTTAGACTGCCAGTATCTCTGGACTTGTACTCCAAGGTCTCCAAGACCCTACCATTTACGGTGCATGTCCTAGCCCCATTACTATTCCCAAAATGCATCACCTCTCGTTCATCTGGATTGAACTCCATCTGCCATTTATCAACCAATTTTACCAACACAGATATCACTCTGTAGCCTAAGACACACTCTCCACGACTCCACCAATCTTTGTGTCATCTGCAACCTTACTGATCATGCCTCCTACATCCACATATACTACAAAGGTCCCAGCATATATGGCCTTGAAAATTATTTCAGATAAATACTGGAAGTGCATGACCTGTCAAAATATATTTTGATCCTGCCTCTCTACTTCAGTAGCTACATGTTAGTGCCCTAGTAACCCAGACAAACACGGCCAGTTGAGACCCTTAGCATGTTGTGATGTGGCTCAAGTAGTAAAGGGCCACATCTGTACATACAAGGGTGTCATCAGTCAGGATCTTTGGAAGAAGTATCAGCACACAAGAGCACAATTACCAAATCACTAATAACTTTGGACCCAATGTCAGTTACAAAATTAATAGCAGACTCAAGATTTTCCAACCTTTATTTTTGGATACAGCATTGTACTGCTCTTATCTGCTCCTTTTGAAGATTGCAAGTTAAAATGAGTGCATCCTCCAGCTTTTGCGAGTTGGGCTGACTTTAATACATAATCATAGTCCACGCGAATAAAACCCTCCTGCAACAGAAGGAAAAATAATGTCTCTTTACTGACAGTATGAAATTACAACAATTATTCTTATTGAACGAGAGCACTATGTTTTGCACCAAACCTCATAGCTTTTCTGAAGTACAACAATTTGCATTTAGGCATAGGAAAGCACCCCAAAGTCATCACCGAGGCCAAGTTGTAAATACACGTTAAAGGAGTACCAAATGATCGATGGAATAGGTCAATTTTAATGACTGGAGCAAAGGATAATGGAAGGAAAAGAAGAATTCCAGGGCTCAAGAGCGAGACCACTCCAGTCACGGCCACCAATGCCCACCTGATCTTGAAGGGGTGCGTACAAGGAAGTATATTGACAGGAACAAAGTTCTGGCCAGAGAGGTGTATGAGGGGCAGTAGAGTGCAAGGGCTAATTAAAATTACAGCAAATGGGAGAGGCGAGGTGATCACGTGATGCAAGTTTGGAGGACTGAAACATTACAATGAGGGGGTTGAATACCTGATGGGAAAGTTTATGGAGGATGAAAGATCAGAAAGATAAGCACTGGAATACTCATGTCTAGAGAAGACAATGGCATAGATTACATAATCATATTCAAAATATGAATACGAAAACATCATATTCAAAATCTCTCTCTCTGCTATATATACCTATCAGTATAACAGCTTAGTGCATTCTATTTACTATTTGGACCTGGAGCAGCTTCAAGAGAACCAGTACAGACTTGATGGACCAAATAACCTCATTCTGTTTTTTACTACACTATTATTCACAGATTTTATCCCTGGAAAGCCATCCCTGGTGATTGGCATTAATCACACAGGATGGTACAGACAGCACGTTGTACTCTGCCTCTGAAATTTGATTCCATTGACTTCAAAGAAACTGAATTTATGGAGGCAGAAAAGAACATTACATATACGGCAAAAGTAGGCAAAGCTGAAGCAGGGCAATCTATGATTGAAAGAATAGTGTGAAACCACTGTTAAAAAGTTGGCTCTGATTTGACCATATGGCCCCCCCCATTTCAAATATCAAGCGAGTTAGGTTTGCATATCTTACAAAATGCATGAAGAATGTGATCAGTTCTCTTCACTACCAATACTGTAACATTGAGCTCACTTGGTGTCAATATAAAAAAAAATGTTCAAAGGACAAGTTTATTATATTAACTACGAAAAGCAACACAAGTCTAGCTGGAAGGATTCAGAACAGCAAGATAACTTCTCCTTATGCTCACTGAATTCAAGTTGTGCACTTCTGTATGGCATTTTTTTTTAAATACAGACCTAATATTACTGAACAAGTTCAAACACCTCCCTCCCCACAGTCCTCAAAACTTTCTTCACAGTAAGCTGACTAACTACATTCACCAAATGGTTGCCTTAGATATTGCATTAAAAGTTGTTGAAAAATGGAGATAGAATAAAAGTAAGTGTAGCCACATTTCCTAAGCATCCTGACCTACTGCCTCACCTCCTGGTTTGGTAGCTGCAAGGCCTACAAACAACAGCAGCTCAATAGGATGGTGAAGACAGCTAGCAGGATCATTGGTGCCCCTCTCCCCTTTTTGATGGAGATCTATCAGCAACACTGCGTTCGCAGAACTACGGCCATCATTAAGGACTTTCATCACCCTTCTCACGATCTGTCTTCCCTCCTGCTGTTGGGGAAGAGATCTGCTCTAGATCTAGTAGGATGCTGAACAGCTTTTCCCCACAAGCAGTCAGGATCATAAATGGACTGTGTCCCCCTCCACTTCCACCGACAAGCTCTCCCTCCACACACACGTACACACTCACATCAATACAGAAACAGTTTGATAGTTAGTTACCTGATACGTTGAACTTCATCTTGAACTGAATAAGCACTTATTAATACATAAGCGCACTTTAACAGATATGAATATGTGGTATTGATATGTTTTTAGTTTTGTTTTAGAGATGTTTTTATAGACTATTTTAGATATTTATCACTGTTCTTTTTGTTGCACTGATATGAGCTGGTGAGAAACAGTATTTCGTTTTTTTTGTGTATGTAAATACTCAGAAAAATGACAATAAAGTAAATCTTGAATCTTGATTTCCATAAACTGTAAATAATCAAGTCACAAACAATCTGTGACTATTTTATTACAATTGGGATGCTTTCAAATAAATATATAGGTGTAGTAAGTTACCTCCCACATTGATTTTAGCTGCCATTCTGAAACTGTTGAATAACATTTGGTGCCACACTGATTTCAGTTGAATTTACCTCAGTTTCGTGCAATCCAACACCCCTCCACTGCCCCATATGCCTACAGCTTATTTGAAAGGCTAGAGGCAAACAGATCCACACACAACAGAACAACTTTAAGCCTCAAAAGTGTTGAAAATACAAGTCAATTATTCGATACCCCTGACGCCTGAATTAAACGACGCTTGATTTCGCTGCCTTAGTTCTTGGTCAATGTTCTAAAACAGACTGCAGTTGACAGAAGTGCACAATGGTCACCTGATGAAATCTGAACTGACACAAATACTATGAGCTCACTTTAAATCCAATTACGCAGCTACACCACATCAATACCAGCCCAGCCAATAGATGCTGGCATCCCTTATTCAGAAGCACTGCAAACACGCAGCAGCCCCTTGCCCATGAAACAAGAACCCACGCCACTACCTCTAACACCCACGCTCAACCATCATCCCTTCTCAATAGCTTCCAGTTGACAAGTTGCCTTGCTGCTTTTTTTTAAATGAATCCGCCCCAGACAAAGTAACATATTGTCTTATTAGCAGCCAATAGAATTAATCGCAAAATTTTCAAACACAGAAAAGCTTGCACTAGGTTCCCTTGGTGACTAAAAAACCTACTTCACAGTGGAGAATTTCAATGAAGAGAATCAGTCAAGTAAAATTGAGATGTGCACATTCACAGCCTCACCATCATAAGGACATTTAAAACTCTAGGTAAATAAATTACAGTTTTATTCTTCAGCTCTTAACCATATGAAAAGAAAATTACAACAAATCAAATTTAAACAGGAGATATGGGAAATGGATAGGAAATCTTCCAGTATTTATTAAGTCACTAGTGAGGTTGTGGAAAAATAGTGTCACAAAGTGGATGAAATAATAAAGAATAATTGCCTACAAATTCATCCCTGATTGGTAATTCTAAACACATGATATAATGGCATTAATGTTCTTTTTTCTGTCTCCATAAATTCAGTTTCTTTGAAGTCAATGGAATCAAATTTCAGAGGCAGAGTATAACGTGCTGTCTGTACCATCCTGTGTGATTAACACCAACCACCAGGGATGGCTTTCTAGGGATAAAATCTTTGAATAATAGTGTAGTTAAAAAACAGGATGACGTTATTTGGTCCATCAAGTCTGTACTAGTTCTCTTGAAACTGCTCCAGGTCCAAGCAGTAAATAGAATGCACAAAGCTATTATACTGATAGGCTTGTGCTGCCTGTGGCGCCGGTGGAGGCAGGTACATTGGTCAAATTCAAGAGATTACGAGATAAACATATGGAGGGATATGTGGGAGGAAGGGGTTAGATAGTCTTAGGCAAGGTTTAAAGGTCGGCACAACATTGTGGGCCGAAGGGCCTGTATTGTGCTGTACTGTTCTGTGTTCTATGTAGCGGAGAGAAAGATTTTGAATATGAAGCTTTCTGAGAGAAAAAGTTCTTAAGGAGCTCAGTCAGAAGCATGGATGACTTCAAGGGAAAGTCAGCCAAATATGACATAGAATACTACAGCACAGTATAGGCCCTTCGGCCCACAATGTTGTGCTGACATTTTATCCTGCTCTAAGATCTATCTAACCCTTCCCTCCCACACAGCCCCCTATTTTTCTATCATTCATGTGTCAATCTAAGTATCTTAAATGTCCCTAATGTATCTGCCCCCACAACCTCTGCCAGCAATGCATTCCACACACCCACCACTCTCTGTGTAAAATAAAAACTTACCCCTGACATCCCCCTTATACCTTCCTCCAATCACCTTAAAATTATGTCCCCTCAACAGAGAAGTGGATGGACATGTGGATAAAACTGAACAGGGTGAGAGATGGCTCACATAGAGCATAACAGGTTGGGCCAAATAGTTGTTCCTATGCTGTAAACCTGAAATGCCACATAGCACAGTGCCATAAAGACTAGGAAGATTATAAATTTAATCCCTGGTTAATTGCTCAGAGGACAATCTTCATCAACCTACCTATTTATCCCTTTAGCTTTCAGATGCAGCCAACAGCTTCAGACACTGGTACATAGCAGTTAACTAAAATACCTCGCGGCAATCCCTGTCTTAAAGACTTCAAGTCAAACAACTAATTCCTTCAAGAGCATTTTGAAGATTTATATTTCCTTTCTAACTCTGTATCCTATTAAATAAATTGTAATCTTTAAACTACAGAAAATCCTCTTAATTTGAGCATTACACTGCCTCGGTACTAACACAAGCTGATGAGCAGTTCAGACCACAGCAGTTATTTCTTTTCACTCTGAGTGCAGGATCTCCACAAGTTATAAACTGTTACCAAAGTGCGTTTCTATTATGTTATTTAACTATTAAAGAATGCACTGAATTTATAAACAACCAATGGATTCTAGACTAGATGAGCTAATGTAGTGGGTGTTCTCCTAGCTGACAGATAATAACACAATTATAGCATGAGTCTGTCCCAACCAATGATAAGGAAGAATGTAATTATGTTTTTATTATTATACATGTTACTGATTCTATGAACTAACCTTGGAGTTTCCCCCAATCCCTACCATCTGGATGGCTTTGCTGTCACCTGAATGAGCAGCAATCATCTGCTTAATATACAAAATAAGATTTTAACTGCCCCATTATTTTCATAGTAATATAGCAAGTTTACAAAGTTGCATCAGCACTAGCTAACACGTCAAACTTCTAAATAAGAAAATACTTCTCTTTACCACACCAGCTTTGCCCCTGGTTGTTCCCAAGCAGCAGAACCCGACATCGTGACCTTGGAAAGCAGATGCATAGTCATCTAGTTTGTCAAAATCTACAACTTCTTGGATCTGTTCAAATAAAACAGAATCAGCAAATTAAAACATCAAACTTAAGGTTCAAATTATTTCCACAATAGCTGAGAGGCAAAAACAAAAAGAACTTCTTCAGTTTTCTGGTGATGAGCAAGCTGTCTACAGGAAAAATGCATTACCAGGAAATCTCTTTGAAATGCCTTATTGAAGGAATGCAGAACTTTCTCTGTGGCCCCCCCACCCCTCTTTCAGCTGACTTTTCACAGGTCATTCTTTACTCCCTGCACTCCTAGTTAAAGGACATGATGCCTAGTTTTTGGCTTGTTTAATTTTACCACTTAAATCAAAAATCAAGACTTTGAAAGATTGCTATCTGATCATCGCCTTCCTGATTTGGGCTGGGCTTTGAAGGAAATCCATTCCTCTGCTGTTGTGCCTGGTTTCTGCTAAATAACAGCCTGCTATTGACAATGCAGGAGTGATCCAACTGGTTGCAACTTTGTGGCACATTACATTGCAGACCCAAAATATAAAACTGTAATGAATAATTTGTTATTTTTAAAAAGATAAAAATTAATGTACATTTTCCTCAGTGCCAAAGTAAAATAAAAAAATCTTTCAATGTTTAGACTTATTTACACAACATAAATCTTACTCCTCCTCCTCATTACCTGTGGACCTGTTTAAAATCATGTATCTCTTAACCTGGCCTGTTCCACTTATGGCAGTGTCTCAACTATGTCAGCCTTTTAAACTTCATATCTCCACCTCCCTTTCCTGATCGCAATCTTTTCTCTCAGTCCCTGGTATGTAGATTTTCCAGTCATTATCATGCTCCTGTTTGGCAGTGCTTGCACTGCATAAAATGGCTATCTTTCCCATTTTACAAGGACTACACATCAAAAGTACATCATTGGCAATAAAGGATTTTATTGATATTGAAGCCATTACCTACTCAGGACAGTTCTTTCTTAAGTGAAGAAACTCCGTCCATCCCCGTCTCCATAACCTCCTGTCTACTTGCCCCAATATCTCCCCACACCACCTTTAAAACTCTTCTCAAAACTAGACCGATCTTCGGTCAGCTTCCTAACTAACTCTTTCATATGCCTTAGAACATGTGTAGCAATATTTTTCTACCATAAGAGTTTAATAAATGAAAGATACTAAAGCAATCACTTTACACCAAAGTGGAACAAAATGCACTGCATGTTATTTACAAAAATATATATATATCTGCTGAAATGGTAGAAAGATTTGGTGACAAAAGTGAGGACATACCATTGCAAGCAATAATTCTGGCAATGCCCATCAAGTAATACTGATCTACAGCTTATAATTAATTTAATTTTGATATCTGGGTTTAGCTACTTTTGCAGAGCCCATGTAGAGCCAGTACTAAGGCACAAGGGTGGAAGAAATATTCTGCATGCTATCATGAATGAGAGTTCAATTGCAATTTCTTGACTAGACTAATTATACCCCCAACATAAGAATTAATAGATTCAGATGCTCCCTTGTTATACTTATCATACAATTAGGTAGCTGTATGGTTAAATTACTACAAGTTTGATGAAGAAATTCAAACTACCATAAGTTTAATTTCCCATGGAAATTGTTAAGATTAAATAATTAAGGCAAACAGCAATGTGATTGTTATTAAAGTACCCTCCAAAATGGCCAGTGATACCCACATCCCTTGATTGAATAAATAAAATCATAGAAATTTACTTCTCATATAGGAACCATTTAGGCCTGAAAGAGGCCTTGCCATACCAATCATTCTTGGTTCCAAAGCCTGAAGGTTACATCAGGTGTTCTTTTTAAATACGTTTCTGCCTCTATGACCCTTCAGAGTTCCAGACCCTCAGGGTGAAAATACATTCAACTTCCTTCCAATCCTTTCAGCAATTACCTTAAAATTTAACACCCCTAATTATTGAGTTTAAATGTGGCTTGAACCATTGATTGGTTTCTCATTTGTACCAGTCTCACTTAGTTGCTCTTCAAATTATAACCTTCTGTAGCATTATAACATTATTGAAACCTACCACATTTTCATACATTGCATCCTCAAAGGTTAGCTTCCTACGGCCAATCAGGGTGACCTTGGAGAAGAGCTGACTTTTCAAAACCTCCTGCAGCAGCACCTTTCCTGTCTCCCCTGAAGCTCCAAGAATGAAGCAAGATTTATTAAATGTTCTATACATTTCTCGGAGCTTGTTAATATCCTGAGACATTCTGGAATAAAACAAAGAGTGGTAAACATTATGAAATGTATATACTTTAAAATTAATGGGATTAGTAAGATTTCACTGCAAACAAACAATCTTCTGGAACTGGTTTCATTATTGTCCTTTTTCCTCTTCAGAGAGTATGACCCATACTAGGCCATAATTCCATTGGCACTAGATTCTTGACTGTAATTTGAGTAAATAGACATTTCTTCATGAGTGAACCTAGTTGCACAACCACTCTATTTGAGCATTAAGTATATTGCATCACCCAAGCCTTTCCAATGGAGTCAGAACTTTATCAAAAGTCACTGGGGAGTAATGAATCCAAAATGAACTCACTGCAGGGGTTCTGTATCAACTGAAGGAAGATTTGAATTAATATAGTATATTTCACATCCCTTTTATGACATCTCAAAGTATTTAATAGTCAAAGTGCTTTTGTAGTATAGTCACTAATGCAAACAAATTGTGTAGAATTAGATCCCACATAATTATCATGTAATCTGATTTTCAGTAACACTGAATGAAGGATTTGTTAGGGCACCGGCAGTTTCTCTGCTTTTCTTCACAGAATCTTTTAAGTTCCATTTTTTTTTACAAGGCCTTCAGTTTAGTGTCTCGTTTGAAAGACATCAAGTCTGACAGTGCAGCTCTTCGCCAACGATGCACCTCTTCGCCACCAATGCACTGGAGAATCAACCTGGATATATGTGCTCAAGCCCTTGCAATAGGACTTGAACCGACAGCTCTGACTCAAGAGGCAGGTGCTGTGGCTAGCACTAACTCAATAAAAGGGCAAGATGGATTTTGAAACATCCAGAGATGTGCATCTGAATACAATATTAAAAGCACAACTTTGAACAGATGACCTTGGAACTTTGTTCTTCCTAACACAAATACAGCAAGACTCTGATAATCCAATAGTTCAAAAAATCCTGATGCTGATAGTTCAGGCTTCTGGCTCACCAGGGTGTTGTTTCCCATGCTCTCTCAAAACTCAGGTGGTCCCATTTCCCCCACTTCCTTGAAAGACAACAAGATTTACTGGAAAATTTATTACACTACTATCTTAGTAAAAAAGGCAAATCAAAAGTGTGTTGGAATATTAATAGGAATAACATCATTTTAGTCCAGAAATATCAGCCAGATCAGCAAAGTACTAAGTCTGGCAGATTAACAATGTTTTACATCAATAGATCATTTCCTCCTCATTGAGCACCTGCACCATTTTGAACTATCACATACACCTAGTTCTGGCTCATGCTCCTAATACACCCTGTTATCCCTTAAACCCACTTCTCCATTTTTTACTTTAGATTTCCAGCTTTCACTGTATTTTGCTTTTGGAAAACCTCTGCTGTAATATAAAGGTTGAAGAGCCATTTTCAATTTAGTCAGCTCAGTTCCGTTCTGCAATAATTGAATGCAAGAAGCTCCTGCAATAAACAAACTCTGGATAACACATAGTCACAACCAAAGAGACTAAGCAGCTCAAATTAGCAGGGTTTTTTTTCAACCCACATGGAGGCAAATTCAAAGCCATCATTGCTCCTTGAAAAAGTTTTATTGGTGCTAATAAAAAAGATCCATAAAGTTTCTTTAAAAAGCAAGTTACGCATACTGAACACTCAGATGTACTGGCTGTAACAGGGTTTTCTTAGGCAGCCCCTTGGGTTGGAGGGTGACTTGCTTCCACCCCAGTTCCACAGTCTCTGAGCTGGCTGATGAGACCAGAGCAGGACCCACAGTGTCTGCCACAGGTAGACCGGAAACATTGAATAAAATACACTCCTTCCACCATCTATCCTGTGCTTCCACAGATTCCTGATGAAGAAACTCAAGGTTCTCTCTGACATCCTCAATATCATACCTTCATTTTCAGTGGTCTTCTGCCAGGTGTTCCCACAACTAAGTGAGAATGTTAAGCTTTTTGAGGCTATCACACTTCTGCCAAGGAAGCTTTGAGTCAAAGAAATTAAATATACCAACACTATTGTACATTTGACCCCGAAAGGATTTTCTTTTTTAAAAGAAAATTAGATGTGCACAGGATGATAATCTGTAGGACATTTCATGGAGTGGGGCGGAGCCTCAGAGAATGACTAAGCCTCCTCCACAACCTGCTGAAACGTGCTTACCTTTCACTCAGGGAGGCTCCTGGATCAGAATTCTCCAAATGGTGCAATAAATACGCCAAGGAAAGCACTAGGATACTAAGTAATAACAGAGTCGCGTTACACCAACTCACTGCGGGAACTTTAAGAGCCTGCATTCCCACTTCGGCAGTTGACGACGGTGCTGCCGCCTATGCTGGAGGACAAACCGGTGGGAACTGCAGCCTTGCCGCAAATGACCGTCTCCGTCAACACGAAGCTTCAGTATTTTAGTCACAACCGTTTTCCTCAAAAAAAATCACTATGGGAGCCTCAAAGGACCTTAAAACAAAACAAATTCAGTATTCCCGAAACCTTTTTTACTCATATGCAGTAAACACTGCAGCTATTCACAAAGATAACTCTTTTTGTTACCTAAATCTTTCAATCCCCATATGCTGCAGATTGCAACTTTTTCCAACTATGGATTTTCCAGCATTTTTTAAAAATTGATAAAAGTTCCATTGCAGAGGGCTATCTCAAACATCAATTATAATAAGCTAAAACAAACAAAATGTAGATACTGGAATCCTGAAATAAAGCAGAGAATGTTGGAAATACTGGACTGGTGAAAATAACCCTATTTAAAAACAACCAAAGGCCACAGCAATGTTATTTCCTATTAATAAATTCTTCACTGTATATTCAAATATCATCTTTTGTGGAAGAATAAAACTGTTCATAGCTATGATTTAAACTTTGGGAATGGTATTTTCCCACAATTTTTACCAATTGGTTCCTCTTTACTGAATTTTATTTTGTTTGAGGTTTGAACTGTGTGATTTCTGCTTACAGCTCGGAAAATGATTTGATGCTGTTCCATAGGAATACCTTGGCTATCCTTAAAGATACCATCAACCAGTTCAGTCATTGCCGCATTAGATACTGCAGTCTCGGAATAAGGAGTAGCCCATTTAGGACTGAAATGATGAAAAATGTCTTCACACAGAGTGGTGAATCTTTGGAACTCTCTACCCTGGATGACTGAAGGCTCAGTTATTGATTGCATTAAAACTGAGATCAACAGATTTCTGGATATGAAAGGAATCAAGACATAATAACAACATTTAAAAGACACTTGGACAGGCACGTAGATTGGAAAGATGCAGAGGGATATGGGCCAAGCACAGGCAAATGGGACTAGCTTGGATGGGCATTTTGGTTGGCATGGATGAGTTGAGCCGAAGGGCCTGTTTCTGTGCTATATTGCTGTATGACTCTTAAGAGATATGAGGATGGGGCAGGAAAATGGTGTTGAGCCGGAAGGTCCACCAGGATCTCGTTTAATGACAAAGTACACTCACAGGGTCAAATGGCTTCCTCATCCTCCTGTTACTTATATTCTTTTGATACATTCAATTCTTGATCACATTTCATCGATTACAATATTCAGGTAAGCACTTCCGTAGAAATAAATTATATGAAATGTTCCCTTGTGAGAATAAAATGCTGAATTATCAGATACTGAATTTTTGATTTGCCTGCGTGTAACAGAGGGAAGCCCTAAATCAAACTATCATCTGTCTGAAACAGAATATGATGGGTTGACACTGATCTGTGTCCACGACGTCAAACCGAGTAGGCAGGTGAATCACATACAGATGCATCAGCGAGCCTCCTGTCAGTAACACTTCACATTGAATTAACAAAGTCAAATTATCAATGCACATTAGTTAGTGTTCCATAAAAAGAGAAAGCAGAACTGAACATGATCTTAAATGCACATTATATCTTCATCACTACTTTCAATATATCATCTTAAATCTTCCAGTCATTGTTTTTTCATTAAGTGAAAACATGTAACCGAAACATGATTTCTGAACAATAGCAACTAATCAAGAAAAATCAAGTGGACCTTAAAGGCTGATCTCAAGAAAGACACTAAGCCATGGTTTGTTGGCCACAGTCTTTCACGAGCAGTAATAAGCAGTATAGCATCATAAAATCTTATACCTCAATGATGACATTGGAGGTATGGTTGCTAAATTTTCTGATGACCCAAAAATAAGATGTGAAGACTTGGACTTTAGCAAGGCCTTTGACAAGATCCTGCATGTTAGGCTGGTCTGGAAGTTTAGGTCCCATGGAATCCAGGGAGAGCTAGTTAGGTGGATTCAAAATTCGCTTGGAGGTAGGAAGCAGATGGTGGTGGTTGAAGGTTATTTCTTGAAAAGGAGACTGGTGACTAGTGGTGTGCTGCAGGGGTCACTGTTGTGACCCTTGTTATTCGTTATTTATATAAACAACTTGGATGCGAATGCACAAGGCTTGATCAGTAAGTTTGGGGATGACACAAAATTAGGAGGTGCTGTTGATGGTGAAGAAGGTTATCGTAGATTACAGGGGGAACCTTGATCAGTTAGGGAAGTGGCTGAGGTGTAACAAATGGATTTCAATATGGATAAGTGTGAGGTGATGCATTTTGGAAAGTCAAAGCAGCGTAGGACTTATACTATGAATGGTAGGGCACTAGGGAGTGTAATGGAACTGAGGGTCCTAGGAGTACAAGTGCATAGTTCGTTGAAAGCGGCGTCGCAGATAGACAGGGTGGTGGAAAAGGTGTTTAGCATGCTGGCCTTCGTCAGTCAGGGCATTGAGTATAGGAGTCGGGACATCATGTTGCCGTTGTATAAGTCATCGGTGGTATCATCTGCAAACTTGTAGATGGAGTTAGAACAGAATCTGGCCACGCAGTCATGAGTATATAGGGAGTAGAATAGAGGGCTGAGTACGCAGCCTTGTAAGGCACCAGTGTTGAGAATAATCGTGCTGGAGGTGTTGCTGCCTATCCATATTGATTGCGGTCTGTTGATCAGGAAGTCAAGGATCCAGTTGCAGAGGGAGGTGTTGAGTCCCAGCTCTCGGAGTTTGGTGATGAGTTTGCTTGGAATTACAGTATTGAAGTCGGAGCTATAGTCAATAAACAATAGCCTAACATAAGTGTCTTTACTGTCCAGATGCTCCATAGATGAGTGTAGGGCCAGGGAAATGGAGTCTGCCATAGACCTGTTTCAGCAGTAGGCGAATTGCAGTGGGTCGAGGTTTTCTGGGAGGCTGGAGTTAATGCATGCCATGACCAGCCTCTCGAAGCACTTCATAACAGTGGATGTCAGAACCACCAGTCAGTAGTTGTAAAGGCACGTTACCTTGTTTTACTTCAGTACCGGGATGATAGTAGTTTTCTTAAAACAGGTGGGAACCTGAGATTGAAGCAGGGAGAGGTTAAATATGTCTGCAAATACCCCCCGCCAGCTGATCAGCACAATATCTGAGGACATAGCCAGGGACACCATCCGGGCCAGATGTTTACTTGAGGGGCAACTTTTTCACAGGGTGGTGAGTATATGGAATGTGCTACATGAGGAAGTGGTTAAGGCAGGTACAATAGTATCACTTAAGAAGCACTTGGATAGGTACATGCAGGGGTGGGGCTTAGAGGGATATGGGCTAAACACAGGAAATTGGAACTAGCTGGGTGGGCACCATGGTCGGCATGGACTCATTAGGCCGAAGGGCCTGTATCCATGCTGTATTGCTCTGTGAGTCTTTGAATCTAAGAGGTCACAAGGAGGCTACAAAGGGATGTAGAATGATTGAGTGAGTGAGCAAAGATTTGGCAAAAGGAGGATAAGGTGCAAAAACATATATAGTTGTCCATTTTGACAGGAAAAATAATAAAGAAGCACATTATCTCAAAGGTGAGAGTTTGCAAAGTTCTGAGATCCAGAGAGGTTTGGGAGTCCTAGTGCATGATTTGCAAAAGACTAGTATGCAGGTAAATTTAATAATTAGGAAAGCTAACTGAATGTTATTGATTATTGCTAGGGAAAATGAATACAAAATTGGGGAGGTTACACTGCAGTTACATAGGGTGTTGGTGAGACCAGGATTATTTGAGGAAGATATGTATAAATGTATTGTTAGCCACTTGGAGAAGGATTACCAGACTGATCCCTGGAATAGGCAACTTGTCTTACAAAGAAAAACTGGACAGCCTAGGCTTGTATCCACTGGAGTTTAGAAGAATGAGAGTGAACTTGACTGAAACAGGTTAGATGCTAAGGGGTCTTAACAGTGTGGAGGTGGAGAGGATGTTTCCTCTTGTAGGAGATTGTAGATCTAGCCATAACCGTTTAAAGAAGTGTTTTCCCATTTAAATCAAAAATGAAGTGAATTTTTTCTCTTAGAGGATCATGTCTGAGGAACTCCCTTCCTCAAGGTGCAGTTGAAGCAGAATCTTTGAACAATTTTTAAGCTAAACTTGATAGATTCCTAATTAGCAAGAGATTACTAGGCAGGAATGTGGAGCTAAGGTTATGATCAGTTGAGCCATGTGAACCATGATCATATTGAATGGCTGAAGGATTTGGTGGCCTACTTCTGCTCCCATTTTGTATGTTCAAATAATCATGACCAAGAAATCTATAAGGAAAGGGATAGTAGATTCTGCATATAAAAATCGATTATGAAAGCTTCCACAGATATGTAAAAAGGGAAAGATTAGCAATAGACTAAGACAGGAGAAATTATATTGTGGGATCAGTAGTGTAGCAGTTGGCGTAACGCTTTACAGCGCCAGTGATCCGGGTTCAAATCTGGCCACTGTCTGTAAGAAGTTTGTACGTTCTTCCCATGTCTGCATGGGTTTCCTCCGGGTGCTCTGGTTTCCTCCCACATTCCAAAGACGTACAGGTTAGGAAGTTGTGGGCATGCTATGTTGGCGCCGGAAGCGTGGCGACACTTGCGGGCTGCCCCCAGAACACCACGCAAAAAGATGTATTTCACTGTCTGTTTCGATGTACATGTGACTAATAAAGAAATCTTATCTTATCTTATGTCAAAGAAACTACACAAACTGACTATCTTGATGGAAACAAATAGAAAACCTCCAAGAGATAATCAAAGGATGAGCTGAAAGAAATAAGTATTTGATTAAAAAAAAGTATTGGAGTCATTAATAGGACAGGGAGCTGATAAATCACCAGGACCAGCTGGCCTACATCTCAAGGTTTTGAATGGGATGGCTTAGGAAATAATAGATACACTGGTTGTCATCTTCCAAAACTTCATAGACACTGGAACACCCCCCATAGATTTCAAGGTTGTAAACATAATCCCACTATTTCAGAAAAAGGAAGGAACTGCAAACCAGCAGGCCAGATGTCAGCAAGAAGGAAAATGCTACAATCTATTATTAAGGAAATGATAGCCAGACACTTCGAAAATAATAATAGCAATGGGCAGAGTCAACGTGGATTTATAAAGGAAAAGTCATGTTTGACATATCTGTCAAAGAACTTTTTCGAGGTTATAATTAGCAGAACAGAGAAAAGGTACCACTGGATGTGGTGTATTAGGACTTTTAGACAGCAGTGCAAGTAAGCTGGTATGGGTTATTAAAGCATATTGGCAAGGAAGTGCTGGTACAATCAGCATGAGTGGGTTAAATCAGCAGTGTTAGGGATACTACCTTAACAGTAAGAAATTTAAATTACTTTCACTTCAAGTTCTAAGGTTCTTCACACTGCCACAAAAGTGGTTATTAAACAAAATGAGAGCACATAGGATTGGGAAAATATACTGGCATGGATTGTGGATCGATTATCAGAGAGAAAACACAATGTGGGAATAAACGAGCTAATTTCAGGTTTTTAAGCTATGCCCAGTGTGAGGTCATGGGAATTGACATCAGGGCCCAAGCTTTTCACAATCTAGATCATTATTTGGACAAGGGGGATGAAAACCGGGTGGCATGTAAAGAGGATGTGGGAAGGCTTTGGGTTATATAGAAAGGCTAAATGAAGGGGTGAAGACATGCAGATGAAGTATCATGTGAAAAATTGTGAAGTCATCTAATTTGATAGATAAAAGAGAAAAGCACAGTAGTTTTCATTGGCAAGAGATTGAAAGTGTTGTTATTCAGTGGGACCTGGGTGTCCATCTGCATGATATGAAGCATAGAATCAGCATTACATAACAGGGCAGGCTCAAGACACAAATAACCTACTCCTGCTTATATGAAAGGTTCTTGTTTAATTATGCTCACATGTCTCTGTATAAGCTCTTCAGTAAGCTCATGGGCATTGAGCCAAGTATTTAAAGGGTAAGACTCATGGCATATGAGCCAAACATCCAATTTACCTTGAGCCTGGAATGAGTGACTCAGGTGCCATGGAAACTCCCATGCTTAGTTCTGCAAAACAAGGCAGTGGCTGTAGACCATTGGGCATTTTTTGCTGATTAACCTTTTCTGCTAATTAATACCTTGGGATGTTATATATCCATCTTCTGGAGTTTGAGCCAGCAGTCAACAGCAACCTGTCCCCTGGGAGTTTCAGAAAGTGTGCTGACTGGCATTCATTTTGGTATCTTTACCAGTAAATCAAAACAGGGCATATTGAAATATTTATCAGAATGACTTTAAATCTGACCAAATTTGACTATAGCACTTTGCTACAGGATTTCAATATTTATAAAAGAGAGAAATTACCTGGTGTAAGTTAGTACCACATAATAGTGCCATGCCTTAATACAATGGAGCTAAAAAACTAAATCAGAGGACTGCAAAGAACATTTTCTATCCATTCTCAAGAAGTGGGCATCACTGGTAATTGTCCTGACAAGGTAGAGAGGCAGATTCCACTGCAGACCATGTGCTGGTTAAATATTGTTTACTCTGCAGCAAATGGCTACCACTGAGAGTCTGGCTATTCTTGTTTGGAAGAAACTAGGATTCAGTCATATTATTGTAGAACTGGAATCTCGTATCAACCAGTCTGTTAAGATCGATGGATTTGTTTTCCTAGAGGACGTACCAGTTAGTAGATATGGGAAATCATGTGCTCATGCAATGAAGGTTTCTGTCTCTACCATCCTTGCCCAAGACCCCTATCACCATATCTTATATTTCATATTTTGTTTTTTTTATGTTCATTTTTTCTATGACACGGAAAGAAGCCATTTGGCCCATTGAGTTAATACTGGTTCTCAAAGCAATCCCATAAATCCCATTCCCCACTTATTTTCCTGTAACCTATTCTCTCTCACATGCCCATCAATTTCTCCCTGTTTTTTCTACCACACAGTAGGGATGGTTTAGAGTGGGCAATTAGCCTACCAATATATTTAACCTCTCCCTGCTTCAATCCAAGGTTCCCACCAGTTTTAAGAAGACCACTATCATCCCGGTACTGAAGAAAAACAAGGTAACGTGTCTTAATGACTACCGACCAGTGGCTCTGACATCCACCATCATAAAGTGCTTCCAGAGGTTGGCTTTGGCACACATTAACTCCAGTCTCTTAGACAACCTGGACCCACTGCAATTCGCCTACTGCTGAAACAGGTCTACAGTGGATGCCATCTCCCTGGCCCTACACTCATCTCTGGAGCATCTGGACAGTAAAGACACCTACATTAGACTATTGTTTATTGACTACAGCTCCGCCTTCAATACTATAATTCCAAGCAAACTCATCACCAAACTCTGAGACCTGGGACTCAACACCTCCCTCTGTAACTGGATCCTTGACTTTCTGACCAACAGACCGCAATCAGTGAGGATCGATAGCAACACCTCCAGCACTATTACTCTCAATACTGGTGCCCCACAAGGCTGCATCCTCAACCCTCTACTCTACTCCCTATATTCATGACTGCGTGGCCAGATTCTGCTCTAACTCCATCTACAAGTTTGCAGGTGATACCACCGTAGTGGGCCGTAACTCAAAAAATTACGAGTCTGAGTACCAGAAGGGAATAGAGAGCTTACTGACATGGTGTCATGATAACAACCTTTCCCTCAATGTCAGGAAAGCAAACGAGCTGGTCATTGACTTCAGGAAAGGGGGCGGTGTACATGCACCTGTCTACATCAATGGTTCTGAGGTCGAGAGGGTTGAGAGCTTCAAGTTCCTAGGAGTAAGCATCACCAATAGCCTCTCCTGGTCCAACCATGTTGGACCACGGCCAACGGCTGCGGCCGTTGGAAGCTCACCAGCCAAGGAAGCTCACCAGCACATCTACTTCCTCAGGAGGCTAAAGAAATTTGGCATGTCCCCTTTGAAACTCACCAACTTTTATTGATGCACCATAGAAAGCATCCTATCTGGATGCATCACGGCTTGGTATGGCAACTCCTCTGCCCAAGAAACTGCAGAGTGTTGTGGACACAGCCCAGCACATCACGGAAACCAGTCTCCCCTCCATGGACTCTGTCTTTACCTCTCGCTGCCTTGGTGAAGCAGCCAGCATAATCAAAGACCACACCCACCCGGATCATTCTCTCTTCTCTCCTTTCCCATCAGGCAGAAGGTACAGGAGCCTGAGGGCACAAACCACCAGGCTCAAGGACAGCTTCTATCCCATGGTGATAAGACTATTGAACGGTTCCCTTATATGATGAGTTTGACTTGTTTGACCTTACAACTTATTGTCTACCTGCAATGCACTTCCCTGTAGCTATGACACTTTACTCTGTATTCTGTTATTGTTTTTACCTTCAGTGTTCTCTGTACTACCTCAATGCACTATTTCTCACATTAACACAGAAATCTCAAATCAGACAGTATATAGTTGGCTGCATTGGCGTCAGTGGTAAGACAAAGTGGGATGTTTTGGATGGTGTGGTACGCCGACTATTTAAGGTAAGGCCTGAATGAAAATAAAATTAAAATATATAATATTTTGACTTGATAGAGGTGTACAAGATGATAAGAGGAATAGATTGAGTGGACAGTCAGAGGCTTTTTCCCAGGGCAACAATGGCTCACACAAGGGGACATAATTGTAAGGTGATTGGAGGAAGATATAAGGGGGATATCAGGGGTAAGTTTTTTTTACACAGAGAGTGGTGGGTGTGTGGAACACACTGCCAGCAGAGGTTGTGGGGGCAGATACATTAGGGACATTTAAGAGACTCTTAGAGAGACACATGAATGATAGAGAAATAGGGGGCTATGTGGGAGGGAAGGGTTAGATAGATCTTGGAGCAAGATAAAATGTCGGCACAACATTGTGGGCCAAAGGGCCTGTACTGTACTGTGATGTTCTATGTTCGACTGTGTAATGAATTGATCTGTACGATCGGTGTGCAAGGCAAGTTTTTCACTGTACCTCGGTACAAGTGACAATAATAAACCAATACCAACATGCAAACTCCACACAAACAGCACCAGAGGTCGGTATTGAACCCAGGTCACTGGAATTCTGAAGCAGCTGCTCTACTTGCTGTGCCACTATATTGCTCATGTGGGTGCATAATTAGCCTTTAATCTTTCTACTATTTGCCTTAAATCTATGCCTTCATTATTGATGTCTCTGCAATGGAAAATAGATTCTTCCTATCCACTTTGTTCAGGACCCTCGAAATTTTCAGTACTTTTGAATCTTTCTTCAACATCATTTTTCTCAGACAAAATAACTCCCATTTATTCAGTCTTTCTTAACAACCAAAAGTTACAGACCTTGAAATATTTGTGTAATTATATGTACCTTTTTCTAGTGTGATCACATCCTTCCTGTGATTCGGTGGCCTGAATTGTAGTCTAAATGGTGTTTTGTTCAGTTCTGGGATAACTTTGCTGCGCTTTATTTTAGTCAATGTTCTGTGTTTTAGTCAATGAAGGAAGATAGATCATATGCCTTCTCAACTATCTTATCCACCTGCCTTTCTACCTTCGGGGAACATACACTCCATGATCCCCTCACTCTCTGACACTTCTCAGTATATTGTTTAATGATCTGACTGCAAACAAATTCTCTTGCAATTCCACTAATCACTCTCCAGAGGGCAGGCTAGGCTACACACCAGGCAAGCAGAACCAGCCCGTTTTTAACGTCTGCAAATCTCCAAAGTAGTCTTGAAGATACATAAGGTGGGCACTTCAGTGGAAATGAACTCGTAAGCAGATCTAAAAGTGTGCTGGGAAATCCTGGCAAGTAAATGGTAGAGCTGCCGCTGGTATAAACATTCAATTAATTATTCTTGGTGCTCTTTCTTCAGAATTAGGATCGCTGTCAGCTGATGTTCCCCCCCCCCCCCCATATTTCTTTCAGTACTTCCCCTAGCAAATAATCTAAAATGAAATAAAATCTAATATGGCAAGTTAAAACGTCTACTTACTTGAAAGTTGTTAGTCTGTTTCCTTGTCAGAAATAATAAACCTCTATATTCGCGGGGCTTCAGTTTAATACAGCTTTACGTCTAACTACAGTAATATATTCATTCCTGATTTACTGCCTCAATCCACTGGTGTGTCTGATTATTTAAGGAGTATTTGTTACCTATGTTACAACAGTGACGACATATCAAAGGTAGCTCATTGGTTGTGGAACATTTGGGAAAACCCTGAGGGCTCAAAGGTGGCATATCAATGCAGGTATCAGCTTCAGCGCAGCGATAGTATTCTCTCCTCTGAGCTGCAAGATTGTGGTTCAAAGTCTATTGTTGAGTTCTCACCTGCCCTCTCAGGTGAATAACATTAGTCAAAGAAGAGCTAGAGTGTTCTCTGGGGTGGCCAGTTTTTATCAACCAATCAAAACCACTCACAAGGAGGCTTTGCTTACTCTGTTTCTAAACATCAGTAAGGTGCCTGATGCTTCTCTCGCCAGAGACTTGGAAAAAAGCTTGCATTTATAAGAAATGAAGCCAATGAAGTGTAGTCACTGTTATAATGGAAGCACACTAGCCAAATTACATACAAACAGCTCCCAGAAGCAGTAATGCAATACTACCTTCTTCTCCTAAGGCAGACCCTTAGGACTGAGGATGACTTGCTTTGTTTCCACTCCAGTTGTGTGGATTCTGAGCTGGCTAATGCAGAACCACAGACCACAGACTGGGGCAGGCAGTGGCTGACAGAGTGGGCAAGTATTTGAGGTGATCCATTCATTTTGTCATTTCTACAGGGGCTCTGCAGCCCTCAACATATGGTCACAAGGTTCTCAGTGCCATCCCAAATGGTCCTTTCTGCTTTGAGCAATTATGGGTCAGAGATTGCTGGGAGTCAGTGGGAATAATGCATTTCCTCAAGTGGAGGTCTTCCCCAGGTTACAAACGCCTGACTTATGTACAGTCTGTACATACAGACAAGTGTTTGGGAGACGGGCGGGAGGAATTTGCCAGCTACTGCAGGGCTATGGGAATATCTGAATGGTTGAGTTAAACACCCTGGTTTAACTGCATGTTACCATTGGTTGGCCGATGTTTTTATTTCAGTATATTGCTGGCCAGCCACATTTCCAACTTGTGACCTGTTCAGGTTAGGAACAGTTCTCAGGAACAGAACCCTGGTGTGACCTGGGGAGGACCTGCAGGCTTTAAACACATTTGACTCTTCCATGTCTGTCTGGTAATCTCTTTCCATGACGGAACACAAAATAGCCTCCCCAATGCTCCTGAGATCTGCATCTCAAGACACTGGAAAATACCACCAACGATGTCTCCACAGAATCTTCCAACTTCATTGGAAGAACTAGTGAACCAACTTCAAGCCAACAAGCTGAGTACTGAGGCCTTGGTTACAGTTGGTTATGTTGGGCAGGCCGTGTCATTCACACGTTCAACATTCAACTACCAAATGGAAAGCTGTAATGTTGTTTAGACATGCTGATTGAGAGATACATATTATCCAGGAAAGTCAGGATATCTCCACTTCTCATCCACAGAATAGCATCTTGGAATCATCGACAGTCACTTGAACGAACACGGTAACAGTTAAAATGGTCATTCAAAAGGCAACACTTCCAACAGTACAGTGATCGCTCAACACAACATTGGAGCTTCAGCTGAGATTTTTTTTTAGCACTCAGAACTTGAACCCAAAACTTTCTGACAAAGGTAAGCGCACTGCTAACTGAGCCACAGCTGAAACTTGAATGAACTTTTACATCAACAAATAAAACTGAAGCATCTGGAAAGCAACTTCTTTTTCCTCATAATTCAATGGGATGTTAGTTTGAGCTGGTTTCATGTAAGAGTGCTCTTATTCACTATTGGTTTCACCAGATTATCCAAAGTACCAAGAAAAATGCATTGTGCTCACAAAAATCACACTGTAATCAAAATAAATCAATTTGTTGCCCAGTGCTTTCCGTATAATCTGCTATGTACTGGAAAAGGATTTGAAAAGATTACACTTAAAATCTCCACGTTTGAAGCTCCGCACCATCTGTTGGTTTTGTTCATTCCAATTGCATTCTTATTTCTTAATTTATCATTTACTGAGGCAAATTTCACATCTGTTTGACGTAAGTGTTTGAAACACACAGTACTGTAGGATACCTCGGGCAGCTGTTCACTGCAACGTGCGACCATTTCCATGTATCCATCCTCATCACTGTACAAAGATATACTTGGAAGAAGGAAACAATTCCAGTGAACCCCTGGACTGAATACCAACTTTACTGGTCTTGGCGGTATTAGATGTGGAGTCCACTGTAGAGCAGCTAAGGAAAGCTATTGGCAATTATCATTTGACAATCCTTCTGGAAAACATGGTATGCCAGTGGAAACCTTTTAATGTGGTAAAGAAAGTCTGCTGCCACATCTCCATCAGCTGCTACTTACATGCTGGAAAGAGGATGAGGTACCACAAGCCATGTATAACACAAGCACCTTCACAACTACAGAGGTATCTCATTATTAAGTACAACAGGAAAAGTGTTCTCAAGGATCAGCTTGCTATATCTGCAAGAGTTGTTAATTTGTATCGATGAAAAACACGATGATGCTGGAGGAACTCAGCAGGCCAGGCAGCATCTGTGGAGCAAAGCAGGCGGTCAACATTTCGGGTCAGGACCCTTCCTCAGGAATCAAGGCCCAAAGCTTTGATCACCTGCTGACCCAAAGCATTAACTTCCTGCTTTTCTCCACAGATGCTGCCTGGCCTGCTGAGTTCCTCCACCATCATAGTGTTTTTCATCCAGATTCCAGCATCTGCAGTCCTTTGTTTCTCTGCCAGTTTGTATCTGTTGGAATCTCAATGTAGATTCAGTGCTGGAAGATCAACCATACACATAATAATTTCCCAGGGTCTACTCCAAGAAAAGTGCCAAGAGCAGAATTGATAATTGCACATTGCATTTAACAGAATAGAATAACAGAATCAGATTTATTATCACTGACATATATTGTGAAATTTGTTGTTTTGAGGCAGCAATACAGTGTAAGACATAAAAATTACAATGTTACCAAAAAAAATGGTGCAAAAGAGGAATAATGAGGTTGTGTTCATGGGTTCATGGCCCATTCTGAGATGTAATGACGGAGCGGAAGCTGTTCCTAAAATGTTGAGTGTGGGTCTTCAGGCTCCTGTACCTCCTCCCCAATGGTAGTAACAAGAAGAGGACATGTCCCGGATGGTGAGGGTCCTTAATGATGGATGCCGCCTTCTTGAGGAACCGCCTCTTGAAGATATCCTCGGTGGTGGGGAGGGTTGTGCCCAAGATGGAGCTGGCTGAGACTATGACCCTCCGCAGCCTCTTTCAATCCTGCATATTGGAGCATCCATACCAGGTGGTGATGCAATCAGTCAGAATGGTCTCCACTGTACATCTGTAGATATTTGCAGGAATATTTGGTGACATACCAAATCTCCTCAAACTCCTAATGAGGTAGAGCTGCTGGTGTGCCTTCTTCATGATTGTAACAATGTGTTGGGTCCAGAATAGATCCTCCAAGATGTTGACACCCAGGAACTTGAAGCTGCTCACCCTTTGCACTGCTGACCCCTCAGTGAAGACTGGTGGGTGTTCTCCTGACTTCCTCTTCCTTAAGTCCACCATCAATTCCTTGGTCTTGCTGATGTTGAGTGCGAGGTTGTTGTTGCAGCACCACTCAACCAGCCGATCTATCTCACTCCTGTACACCTCTTGGTTGCTGTCTGAGGTTCTGCCAACAACAGTGGTATCATCAGCAAATTTATAGATAGCGTTTGAGCTGTGTCTAGCCACACGGTTATGAGTGTAGAGAGAGTAGAGCAGTGGGCTTTTATGGATTTTATCAAAACTGGCTTATTTACAGTAGATAGGATATCCACAAATCCTGTTAAATCTTACTGACTTTTTCCATGGCAACATGAAAGCAAAAGTTCAGTTTGATGGGTCAGTTCCAGACAGCTTTGAGATGAAAAGTGAAGCAAGGATGTATTTTTGCCCCTACATTCTTTGGAACCTTCAGTTCAATACTTATACAGTTAAAGATGAAAAGTGGAGTGCTGCTACGTGCAAGATTGAATAGAAAATTCCACTCTTTGAAGAACCTGTGACAACAATGGCTAACACGAGGGGGCATAATTTTAAGATGATAAGAGAAAGGTATAAGGGGGATGTCAGAGGTAAGTTTTTCACACAGAGAGTGGTGGGTGCATGGAATGTACTGCCGGCAGAGATGGTGGGGGCAGATACATTAGGGACATTTAAGGAACCCTTAGATAGGCACATAAATGATAGAGAAATGGAGGGCTATGTTGGAGGGAAGGGTTAGATAGATCTTAGAGCAGGATAAAATGTCAGCACAACATCGTGGGCCGAAGGACCTGTACTGTGCTGTAATATTCTATGTTCTATGTCAACTCGAGGAAGAAAAGTGCTTATCATGGAGGTTTTAACTGTTGCACATTGAAGTCCTACTACAAGAACTTATGGAGCTTTTAAGAGCCTGTTAAACATTACTGTCATCACCAGCTTGAAGAATATAGTTGTACAAAGACAGGATGTATCACAAGAGCCATTAATCACCCTTAATGAGAACCAGGTAGAAGTATTTCAAAGGTTTAGCTACCAAGATTCAGCAGTGAACACCAACCTTTCACTGAAGGAAGAACTCAGAAAAGCTGCTACCATCTTTAGCAGTCTAACTAAAAAAGCATGGAACTTTCCTGAGTTCAAAGGTTAGTGTACAAAGCCTGTGTATTTAGCTCTCTCATATATGGTGAAAAAGATAGACAATCTATGCACATGAAGAGCAGGGGTACACCCTCCTGAGCATATACTGCCACCCCAGCTCCCCTCCCCACTCCCTCTTCTGGCCTGTCCTATCAATGAGACTGGGAGAACTGAGGGATTGGATGGAAGAGTCTGACACATCATCTGTAAGGTGTGACTGTGCAAGGCTGATGCAGTACTGGTCTGTGGGACAGCTCTCCCAATTTAGACACAAGTCCTCAAATGTTTGTGGAAGGAACTTGTAAGTTTGACTGGTCTGAAACAAATTTGCCATGAACAGATCTATCCGGATCTGACAGATTCCATGTGCCAGGTGACTGGTCCAAGTTTATTCTTTTCCTGGTTTAACCTAATGGTTATGGCACAGTTAAGAGGTCATTCAGCCAGTTCAGAGTCAATCACACACAGGACAGGCAGCATCTGTGGGAAAAGAAATAAAGTCAGTTCTGCTGAAGAATCTTTGACCCACAATCTTAGCTCTGTTTCTCTTTCCACAGGTGCTGCCTGACCTGTTGAGCATTTTCTTTTTTTTATTTCAGATTTCTAGCATCTGCAGTTTTTAAAATTTTCAACCACATCTAGTCTGGACTGCGGAAGGACAGCAGATTTCCAACCCTGTCGGGTATCAGCAAACCAGGTTGGTTCTTACAATAATCCAACAGTTATATAGAACATAGAACAGTATAGCACAGGAACAAGCCCTTTGGCCCACAGTGTTGTGCTGAACTAATTAAACTAGTAACTAAACACCTAATTAAACTAATCCCTTCTCCGTACACAAGGTCCCAATCCCTCCATTCTCTGCACATTCATGTCCCTATCTAAGAGTCTCTGAAACGCCTCTATCGTATTTGCCTCCAGTACTGCCCCTGGCAGCATATTCCAGGCACCCATCTCTCTCTGTTTAAAAAACTTGCCCCACACATCTCCTTTGAACTTACTCCCTCTCACCTTAACTGCATGCCCTCTAGTATCAGACATTTCAACCCTGGGAAAAAGATACTGACTGGCTCCTCTATCTATGCCTCTCATAATTTTATAAACTTCTATCAGGTCTCCCCTCAGCCTCCGCCACTCCAGAGCAAATATCCCAAGTTTGTCCAACCTCTCCTAATAGCACAATTCTAATCCAAGCAGCATCCTGGTAAACCTCTTCTGCGCCATCTCCATAGCCTCCACATCCTTCTTACAATGGGGCGGCCAGAATTGATTGAAATACTCCATATGCAGCCTAACCAGAGTGCTATAAAGCTGCAACATAACTTCCTGACTCTTGAAATCAATGCCTGACTTATAAAAGCAAACATGCTTTACCACCCTATCAACCTGTGCAGCCACTTTCAGGGAGCCAAAGATCCCTCTGTACATCAACACTATTAGTTGCTAAACATGTTGCTTTTATCAAAACAAAAGCCAGACTAGTAACTGAATTTAAATTCCATAGCTGCCGTAGTGGGATTTGAATTCATGACTCAGGATTGTTCCAGAGACAGACTTCTCAAACGTGTAACTTAACCACTGCACCATAAGCACATCCTATTCAGTCTTCTTTATTTATTCAGTTCTGTTGTGCACAGGTGGGAAAGCTAAAACAACTTTACTGTGACTTGAGTTAAAAATGCAATCAAATCCCCATGACAGGGAAACGTAAAGTAGCATCATTTTGAGCAGATGTCTTTGTCACCCTTCAGCTGTGGGATCCTGAGGACTCCAAGGCTGGTAAGTAACTTAGGTTGTTTTAACTGCCTACCATCATGATTTATGTTAATGTTTCTATATGTTACTTCTTAGTGCAATAGGTCTGAATATCATGTAAGACATAGTATTTTCCAAAATATATAAATTAGTAGTGGTACAGGAACAGGATAAACAGCATACCTCATATCTGTTTGAGGATAGACAAAAGCCTTGCAACCTCTATTAAATTTCTATCTTTATAATTTATTGTGTTGAGCAGATATTAGCAGATTTATATAACATAAGTTGAAATGATTTAAAAATGTATTTTGTTCTGTATTAAATATTTATCTCAGACCTCAGTGTCTTCTGGTGAAATGTCACTTCCAAATTTAAATAAATAATTTTCAGAATTGTTTATAACTCTTTTGATCCATTACTTCCATTTGATGTGTATGATCACAAGCCTTCACTTCACAAAGAATGTTCTCAGTGATGGTTTCCTGCTTGAGGAAATTTATAAAATGTCATTTCAGCCACAATTGGAGTATTGTGCCCAGTTCTGGGCACCAACCTTTTAGAAAGGTCTGTAGGATTTATAGAGGGTGCAGAAGAGATTAACAAAAATGACACCGTGGGTGAACGTCTTCAGCAATGTGGATAGACTGGAGAAACTGGGGTTGTTTTTCTTGGGACAGAGGAGACTTCAAGAGTATTTAAAATCATGCAATGTATTAACAGGGAGAGAAACAGGTTACAGTGACCATGGGTGGTCAATAAGTATATTGGAAAAAAAAACAAAGTAACGTGAGAGAAAAAAATACACCGGGAGTGATTAGGGCTGTAATACACTGTCAAGGTGAGCAGTGAAGGCAGATTTAAATGAAGCATTCAAAACAAACTACAAAACAAAATACAAAACAAAATACATAAGCTTCTGAATGGAAAAATAATAAACGGCTGTTGGGAGAGGGCAGGTGAGTGGAACTAGCTGGGTTACTCCTCCCTGGAGCCAGTATGACCACAATAGGGCTAACGGCCTCTTTCCGTGCTGTAACCATTCTGTGAAATTCTGTATGACCAAAAGCCTCAGTTCATCATGTTGCTCACTGCACAGGTGCACGAGAGGTCTATTGACAGTTCTTTATTCACCAATGTCAGCTTTTCAACCTGACTTGGATGAAAGGCAAATGCTTTCTTCACATTGCTTTCAGAATAGGATAGAGGATTGAGGCAGCCAGTTTGTATTTACTGTTGGGATTAGATGATAACAGCAGCCATGACCTTTCTGTCATGACCATACATTAAGAGATGTTTCTATGCTTGTTTTGAAATGCATGGGCTGATAAATGCACATGCATTGCACATTCATTTGTTGATTTATCCATTTTGGGTAAAAATCCTCAGTGCTTGAAAAGAATTGACTGACAGAATTAGGAGACCAAAGGTTGATGGTCTTGATCTTTTTTAAAGCCATAAACAGTTGAGGATTTAGAATGCAGACTTTCCTTTTATTCGGCACTATAAGATCCTTGTTGAATTAGTGTGCTCAGTTATGTAATAATATTGAGTTAGTGCTTACCCAGATGGTTCTTTTAACACTTCTGTCTTGTAATCTTCAATTTAATTTTTTTTGTGAAGCCAGCTACCAGATTTCAGTCAAGAATACTATGCAGTTTTCAGAGAATTACTTTTAGTGATAGATGTTCTTCAGACTATAATGCAAAGTAATGTGATGCACTTTTAATTCTTTTGATTTACACATTATACCATTTATATAGTTATTAATAATATTTGAGAAATTATTCAGCACACAGTAAAAACTTTCTAGTGAAAACTGAATTCATGAATATGATTAATTTTATTACCTCAGCTTTGTTCCATCAATTTCAAAATGACATTTATTCAAAAAATTGAAGATTATCAGAAGTCATGCTTCATTCTGAACATGAATGCATCTTTATTTTCAAAATAAATGTCTGAAGTTGCCATCTCTTCATGTGACCATAAATCATTGTACACCATGGGCAAAAAATATCAATAAGATGGTTTGACTTCGTTGGAGTTCCTATTTGGACAGGTACTTAGACAGGAAAGGAGTAGAGGGATACAGGCCTAATGCCGGCAAATGGGATCAGCGTAGAAAGGCATCACAGTCGGCAATGGACAAGGTGGGCTGAAAGGGCCTGTTTCTGTGCTGTGCAGGTCTATGATCCTATGACTTTCATGAGAGTTGACAGCTGGCAGAAATGGTCAAAAGTGAATTTGTCTTAAAAATAAACAAACTTATCTCTCAAAGTGCTGTTCACAGGCAATAGCATTTCTACCCTTCTCTTCCAGTGGACATTTTTTGAATTGTCTCTGACACTCTGACCTTCCCCAATAGCAGATTTTCTTCACCCTTTTCCTTATCATTTTGCTGACAGCATCTTGGTGACAGCAACTAACAAAATCAGGGCACTTGACACAGATGCACTGATGACATCCACCCCTATACCAATTCACTTTCCACTTTCCCCCTGTATTACTCCACTTACTAGCTATATATCTTCACAACTGATCTCTACCTCTCCGCTGCCTATCTGCACCACTACCTTCCCATTATTTCTACTGACTACCTGCCTTGAACTCCAATGGTTCTCCCCTTTTCATTATCCAGCTCTGCTTCCTCACTGTAAAATTTGCCCCTTCATATTTTATGTGTTTTTCCGGCTAGAATTTACCAGAAAGCAGAAATTGCGGGATTTCAGTAAACAATACAACTTGGCCTCATTGAATCATTTTACAGCATAGGCAGAGGTCAATTGACCCACTGACCGCATTCCTGTTTCTCTGGAAGATCAATCCAGTCAGTCCTGATGAAAGGTCATCGACCTGAAATGTTAACTCTTTCTCTCTCCCCCAGTGCCACCTGACCTGCTGACGATCTTCAATATTTTCTGTTTTTATTTTCTTCAGTCCCATTCCTATTTCCTGTCTTTTTTCCATTGATTTTTGCAATTCTTCCTCCCTCAAGTAGCTAAGAATTCCACCACCTCATCTGCCCTTTCCTTTCGAGGCAGCAAATTCCAGATGATGGCAGCTTACTGCATGAGGTGGTTTCCTTCACGTCGCTCCTGGTTTTCTTGCCATTCACTTTACATTTGTTCTTTTGCTTCTGGACCCTTCCATCAACAAAAACAGTTCGTCTCTATTCAACTTGTCCAGACCCTGAACACTTTCAAACACTTCTGTGAAATCACCTTTCAACTTTCTCTTTCGTAAAAAAAATCTAACTGTGATTCCTCATTCCCAGAGCTGTTCTACCTGGCCTTTTCTGCACCTTCTCCAGGGCCATAACCTCCTTCTCAATGACCAGAATAGGGTGCTGTACACATGTTGTGGTTTAAACTGCATTTCATAGAAATTACTTTCGAACTCTGCTTTCCACATCTAAAGCCTAGTATCTCCTACACTATTTAGTATATTTTCATAACCTATCCTGCTATATTTAAAGATGTGCCTATGTACAACCAGGTCCGACTGGTGCTACATCTGCTTTAATATTTTAGTTTTTACATTATATTGGTTTTCCCTGTATCATTTTCAATTTCCTATATTATATCTCAACCACAGTGTGTCCCCCACTTGGCAGAGTTTTGATGTTCTCACTTAGGGTGAATCACCTTTGCTTTACATTGTTTTATTTTTGTTTGCCTGTCCAAGCTAACCTGCCGCCTGGCTTTTACCAGTGTTATTCTGAAATAAGCTGCTAAGTTAATTCAGAAAGTGATCCTAGTTTGTCAGTTCATTGCATCATATGATACTAGCTCTTCTAGCCCAGGATGTTCCCTGATCCATCAACTACAGTATCACTGGAGACACTAGAACTGGTCACTGAGCCACAGTGAGGAAGAATTATCCATCATCCCCTGTCCCCATCATTTTCCATTGATCCCTTCAGTGGAGAACAGGAGCAGGTTGAGCTGAAGTGCTCCAGCTTGCTCATAATCTTCAGAAAGCAAAGACAACACAATTGTCACAGTATATTGAATATATTGCTGGCAGAAGTAAGATAATGTCACAACAACATTATTTGTCACATGATTCAGATATGTGAACTAGATGACAGAGATATAAAAAAAATCCAGAAGAAAATATGAAATAATAATGACATCCACAGTACATTTCATTCTGTCTAAAAGGTACACCTACTCATCAAAGTGTTTATGAGACAGTACTAAGCTTAGCGTTGTAGAATATGAACATGACCTCCACAGTGACTCCTCCTCAAGCTGCAAATTTTGCCAGCTGGACATAACCTTTAATGAAGAAGAAAAGACTGGATTGAGGAGTTAGGAGGGACTTTCTGTTTCCATGCTGGAATACTAATGACAGTTATTAATGGGGCCTGACAGAACAATCTGTTTCACATTGTCCTGTAAGAGGCAGCTACTGATTCATTCACTGGCTTTAGGTGATAGGAGACAGATTGGTGTAAATGAGGCCCTGCTGTGAGGAGGTCTGTGTACAGATGATCCCCTCACTCAAACGGCAAGGATTAGATTAATTAGTGTGACTCTTTCCCTTCAAAGGCAACTAAGAAAGGATTTATAATATTGGATGGGATTTCATAAATATAAATGTTTTTGGTCATCTGCTTTTAAAGTAGTTGTGACTTTTAAGGTATCGTTCAAATGATAAAAGAACTATACACTTACCACAAAAAAAAATTGAAATTAAAATTAAAAATTTAGTTTCACTGAGAGGTTTTAAATTCAACTTATTTATTAGTTATTTTGTTTAACTGATTTGAGAAATCCAGCAAAGAGAAAGTTGGAGCAAAGATCTATGATGTGACAAAACTTGCAACAGACTGAATTTTTTCCAAGAGTGCAGTGAGAGTTATTGTGACTTGAGGCGATATTGCATCAGCTGCCCCATTATACTTTTCTGCAGATCTTAAGTTCCTTTGGCATTGGTTGGAGTGTTATAATGACTATAGGCTGGGTTAGGAAGGATTGTGTAGGAGAATTTAAAAAAACAACATTATCCAACTTTACCATTTTTAGGTGACTCATGCTAAAAGATATATGTGGACAGATACTGGTAAGAGTCATATTGGATCATCTCCACTGCCATCCATAGTAAGATAAGATATTTTTATTAGTCACATGTACATCGAAACACACAGTGAAATGAACCGTTTGCGTAGTGTTCTGGGGGCAGCCTGCAAGTGTCTCCACGCTTCCGGCGCCAACATAGCATGCCCACAACATCCTAACCTGTAGGCCTTTGGAATGTGGGAGGAAACCAGAGCAGACACAGGGAGAATGTACAAACTCCTTACAGACAGTGGCCGGAATTGAACCCGGGTCGCTGGCGTTGAAAAGTGTTATGCTAACCGCTACACCACCGTGCCTGCTATCAACATTATAGCGTTATACAACAGGGATACAACAAGGAAACTTTGGCCCAACTCATCCATGCTGACCAAGATATCTATCTGAGCTAGTCACATTAGCCTGTGTTTGGCCCATATCTCTCTAAACCCAAAATGAAATATCCATTGCACCAGGTATTAGAGGTGCTAGTGTCCAGTGGTACTACACCTCAGCAAGATTCAGGGGGTGAATCAAGGGGTGAAAGTTATACCTAAGGATGGATCATCCCATAACAATTGCCACAGAAAGTGGAAAACTAACACAGAAATGTTGACAAAAAGTAAATTTTTTTTCTACCTTTGAAACGTATTGCTGGAACCTAAATGAAATGAAAATTTAAATGAAAATCAAAAAACTCCAGATGCTAGGAATCTGAAAAAAAGGACAGAAAGTACTAAAAAAAAATTCAGCAGATGAGGCAGCAGAGTTAATGAGGAACAGATTTAATGTTTCAGGTCAAAGATCCTTCATCAGAAATTAATTGTCATCAATTCAACTCTTTTAAATTTGGTGATTGCTGTATGAAACACTTCAGACAAGGCAAAGACTGAACCAGTGTGAAAGTCTCCAGGAAATAGAACAGTGGGCACCGCAAAAAATTAGACGTTTTCATATTTTTGTAAGAATTTGCTAAATCAGAAGTGTTGAAATTATGCAAATATCAGTGCACCAACCTTATTGCATTAAAGTCATGCCAACTCATAAACTATGTTCATGTTAACTAGATTTGGCTGTTCACGTGTATTAAGAAATACATTGTCTCTCCGTTACCAAGCAGTATTTTATGACTTAAAAAGGCCTACCACCAGATGTGAACTGAACTGAGGCTTGGTTGTCAACATTTGTATCAAGTAAGTATCAGGCAGAGGGTGATGAATCTCTGGAATTCTCTACCCAGGGGGTTGTGGAGGCTAGGTCCCTGGACTAAATCACCAGATCACTGTTTATAAAAGAGATAGATAAATTTTTGAAAGTTCAGGGATTTGAGGGCTGTGGGGAACTGGCACCAAAGAGAAGTTGAGGCCTGGGGAAGATTGACTGCATGGTAGGACAGAATTCAGGGAGCAGGTGGCCTACTCCTGTTCCTACTTTCTTGTCTTCTCCTGAACACCTCCAACAAGAAAAGAAACAACAAATCTTTCAAGACGATGAGTAAAGCCTTTTACTGAATCCCCCCCCAGCAACCTGTGGAATCAGGTTGGGTAACAGGTTTAAGGACATTGGTGAATGACCTTAAATCTCAAAAGGTCCGTGAGGATCTGCTGGGCAGTATTTAAAGTAGTTTTGGAGGCAGAAACCTCATCATGTAAAAGAAATACTCGGCTGACCATTTTAAATGTGCAATTATGTACATGACCATGAGCTAGAGCTGGGAAGTGGAATTAGGCTGGATAGTTTCCCCTAGGATGCCATGAACATAATGGGCTGAAAGGCCTCTTTATGCTATAAAGTGTTATTAATCTAGGATTCTATAGAGGCTCTTGTCAGTAATGGTAATAATGGAATAAGGGTGCAATAGAATATTTACCACTTAGCTAGGTGGTTGCTGGAGTGAAAAGACTCAAGAAACTCAACACCATCCGAAATAAAGTTTATTAAAGTCAAACGCCTTACTAAAATCCATGTGCACCACATCCACTGCTCTACCTTCATCAATGTACTTTGTCACATCCTCAAAGAATTCAATCAGGCTCATGAGGCATGACCTGCCCCTCACAAAGCCATGCTGACTGTTCCTAATCAGCCTATGCTTCTCCAAATGCCCATAAATCCTGTCTCTAAGAATCTTCTCCAGTAATTTGCCTGCCAGTGAAGTAAGACTCACTGGTCTGTAACTCCCAGGGTTATCCCTATTCTCTTTCTTAAACAAAGGAACAACATTTGCCACCCCTCCAATCATCTGGCACTAGTCCTGTGGCCAGTGAGGATGAAAAGATCGTTGCCAAAGGTGCAGCAATCTCTCCCTCGCTTCCCATAATAACGTTGGATATATCCCGTCCAGCCCCGGTGATTATCTATCCTAATGTTTTTCAATAGTTCCAGCACATCCTCTTTCCTCACATCGACATGCCCCAGCATATCAGTCTGTCGTACGACATCCTCACAAATGTCAAGGTTTCGCTCTCTGGTGAATACTAAAGCAAAGTATTCATTAAGGACCTCCCCTACCTCTTCCAACTCTAGGCACATGGTTCCTCTTTTATCCCTGATCGGTCCTACCCTCACTCTAGTCATCCTATTCTTCACACACCTGTAGAACGCTTTGGGCTTTTCCCTGTTCCTACTCGCCAAGGACTTCTCATGCCCCCTTCTAGCTCTCCTAAGTCCACTCTTAAGCTCCCTCCTGGCTACCTTGTAACTTTCCAGAGCCCTGTCTGATCCATGCTTTCTAAACCTCAGGTAAGCTTCTTTCTTCCTCTTGACAAGATATTCTACATCTCTCGTCAACCACGGTTCCTTCACTCTACCATCCTTACCCTGCCTCAATGGGACAAACCTACCCAGAGCCCCATGCAAGTATTCCTTAAACAACCTCCTCATTTCTACTGTGCACTTCCCCAAGAACATCCGTTCCCAATTTACGCTCCCAAGTTCCTGTCTAAGAGCATCATAATTCCCCCTCCCCCAGTTAAATACTTTACCATATCATCTGCTCCTATCCTTCTCCAAGGTTATGGTAAAGGTCAAGGAGTTATGGTCACTGTCTCCAAAATGCTCTCCCACCGAGAGATCTGAAACCTGATCAGGCTCATTGCCCAGTATCCGGTCCAGTACGGCCTCTCCTCTAGTCGGCCTGTCCACATACTGTGTCAGGAATCCTTCCTGGACACACCTAACAAACTCCGTCCCATCTATCCCCTTTACACTAAGGAGGTGCCAATCAATATTAGGGAAGTTGAAATCACCCATGACAACAACCCTGTGATTCTTGCACCTCTCCAAAATCTGCCTCCCGATCTGCTCCTTAGCGTCTCTGCTGCTACTGGGGGATCTGTGGAATACTCGCAATAGAGTGATCGCTCCCTTCCTGTTTCTGACTTCCACCCACACTGACTCAGTGGATGATCCCTCCAGGACATCCTCCCTTTTTACAGCTGTGACACTGTCCCTGACCAGCAAAGCCGCTCCCCCACCTCTTTTACCTCCGTCCCTGTCCCTTTTGAAACATTTAAACCACGGAATATCCAGCAGCCATTCCTGCCCTTGCGACAGCCAAGTCTCTGTAATGGCCACCACGTCATAGTTCCACATACTTACCCATGCTCTAAGTTCATCACCCTTGTTCCTGATACTTCTCGCATTAAAGTAGACACACTTCAGCCCATCCAACTGACTGCAATTTTGCCCTTTCAACTGCCTATCCTTCCTCACTCTGCATCTACTTGTACACTAAATGAACAAAACATGCATAAAGCCCACCATTTTCTCGGGCTTAGAATTTCTGTCTTGGCTAGCATCATCTGTGTTCTGAAAGCAGTGTAATTAATTTTAAACTTGTGGTTAAGAGTGATTTGTTTTACATGTACAAGATGTGAGCTTTGTTGGCAAAGTGAACATTTTTTGATCAATCCTAATTGTCCTTGGGAAGGTGACAGTGAACTGATTTCATGTGAAAGTCCTCCCACAGTGCTGTTGCATAGGGAGTTCCAGGGTTTATATTGGAGAGGTAATAAAGAAAACAGCATGATATTTTTATGTCAGAGTAGTGTGTGGCTCGCAGGGGTGCTCTGCCGTGTTCCAATGTGCTTGCTGCTCTTTTCCTTCCCACTGTGAAATGCTGTGAGTTTGTGAGTTAAATATTAATCCTGTCACGAACCAGCAACAAAAAAAACACACTGAGCATGATTCAGTGTTAAAAACTATTTTATTAATCACTACTTATGATAATACGTAAAATAAAAGTAAAAATGTTAGTATGTTAGAATTCAAAAATGTTAAACCTTGAACGTTAACCCCAAAACTAAACTCTTCGTGTGTGTGTGTGTGTGACAAAGTCCCAAACTCCAAGTTCAGGAATGGTTCTTAAAGTTCAGTTCCGCAAGCCATAAGGTGAAACATGAGCAAGGGCTTCTTCAACAACCACCGTTGTCTGAAGATAAGATGTAGACTTAGAGAAACATAGAGAGAGTAAATACGAAATCCAAATGTTCCACGATGGAACCCAAACGACACTTAAGTGTTTACTCGGTAATAACTTCCTCACCCCGAAAAGCATCCGAATCGTGGTCATCCACACAAATACCTGTTTCCTTCTACAGGTCAGCAACAAAGTGAACTCCACCGGATTACTTCCAACTTCCATACATGGATTTCTGTGGCAGACACAGTTATTGTTTCTCATCCATCGATAGAGAACACTAGCAGGCTGGTGTCTCTCTCCCTTCTCTCTCTCTCTCTCTTTCTTCTTCTGCTTTCTTCAACAACGTCATTACGTCCTTTATCTTCTATTGACGTAAGCACGCCCCACACACAAACACACACACACACACTCTCTATCTTAAAGGGACATTCACTGAGTCCGTAGCACCTCCCACCTAAAAAGAATTTTTCCCAAGAAAAATTTAACCGCGCATACAGTTAGTAATGTTAATTATAATCATGCTACGCAACTACAGACTAACAGATTAGTACAGATACATGTTTCCCATTTAACATCGGGAAAGACAATCAGCAATCACATTATCTTTGGCTTTAATGTGAGTTATCATGAGATCAAACTCTTGCAAAATTAAACTCCAGTTTAACAGCCTTCTGTTCTTGTTTTTGACTTGGCTCAGAAACACCAATGGGTTATGATCTGAATATACAGTCAATGGTTTCTGAGCGGTGCAAACATGTACACTGAAATGTTGCAAGGCTAAAACAAGCGACAGTAATTCTTTCTCTATAGTGGAATAATTCTTTTGATGCTCATTAAATTTTTTTGAAAAGTAAGCTACAGGATGGTCAATATCATCAAGGTCACCCTTCTGCAACAACACAGCTCCTGCAGCTTCATCACTGGCATCTACTGCTAATGAAAATGGCTTTTCAAAGTCAGGTGTTTTGAGCACAGGATGGTAGCATAAAATGGCTTTCAGCTTCTCAAATGCTTTCTTTTCCACATAATGGCCAGCTATCAGTCTCTGAACATCTGCCTTTCTCATAGACTGCTTTACTTCTGTAAGGTTTAGCCTTGTAGCAATCTTTATCAGATCATCCTTTTTCACCACCTCCAATCCCTTTAGGGTTGGTGACTCCAAAAATGCCTTAATATCCATTGCTGCTGGTTTCCACACACACACAAGCCAATTAAAAAGAATTTATCAGACCTCCCTCAACAATCTTTGGATTAAATCTCGAACAAATCTCGTCAATCTGGGGAACGATCCCAGACGACACTCGTTAATCTTTGGGTTGGATCCCGGACAAGCCCCCAATTTTGTCATGAACCAGCAACAAAAGAAACACACTGAGCATGATTCAGTGTTAAAAACTATTTTATTAATCACTACTTATGATAATACGTAAAATAAAAGTAAAAATGTTAGTATGTTAGAATTCAAAAATGTTAAACCTTGAACGTTAACCCCAAAACTAAACTCTTTGTGTGTGTGTGTGTGTGACAAAGTCCCAAACTCCAAGTTCAGGAATGGTTCTTAAAGTTCAGTTCCGCAAGCCATAAGGTGAAAATGAGCAAGGGCTTCTTCAACAACCACCGTTGTCTGAAGATAAGATGTAGACTTAGAGAAACATAGAGAGAGTAAATACGAAATCCAAATGTTCCACGATGGAACCCAAATGACACTTAAGTGTTTACTCGGTAGTGACTTCCTCACCCCGAAAAGCATCCGAATCATGGTTGTCCACACAAATACCTGTTTCCTTCTACAGGTCAGCAACAAAGTGAACTCCACTGGATTACTTCCAATTTCCATACATGGATTTTTGTGGCAGACACAGTTATTGTTTCTCATCCATCGATAGAGAACACTAGCAGGCTGGTGTCTCTCTCCTTTCTCTCTCTCTCTCTCTCTTTCTTCTTCTGCTTTCTTCAACAACGTCATTACATCCTTTATCTTCTATTGATGTAAGCACGCCCCACACACAAACACACACACACACACACACTCTCTATCTTAAAGGGACATTCACTGAGTCCGTAACAATCCCATCCACCCTTCTTTTATCTATAGCTTGCATGACTCTTTCTTAACATTTGGGCAACTGTAAAACAGAGAATCATGAAGGATCTGTTAGTCCTCACCAGACCTGTTTCTTTACGTTCATTCCTTTGGCCATTTGCCTGTATTCGCTAGTAATATCAAGCTTTTGTAGAAAACAGCAGACCAGGAATTGTTAACAACCCTTTCCTTGAAAATTTTATGTAAATCAGGGTTGGATTTCCTGAAGTTTGGCAAGTATAATGATGATTTGAATGAAGTTTTCTAGATATGAAGGAAAATTCATGGGGAAGAGAAAGAAAAATTGGTTCTGTTGGTTGAACGTTGAGTATATGAGGCTTATATTTCTAAAAGCTTTAAGACATGTTTATTAATTTTAAATCTGAAGTAAAGAAAGTTTTACTAACTAAAGACATTAAAGAATATGGGCAAGTCAGTTTAAACCCACATGACTCCTCCCTAACCAGTTACCACCAAAACCATCTTTCCACCTTTCCATCTGAGACATATATATCAACAAAGATGCAAAAGATTACCTGATTGCCTTCTCAGTTAATTGAAACAAATGGTGATTTTATTCTCTTCTGAAACAACCCAATTATATGGACAAAAATTGGTGGAGTCATAGATAGTAAAGAAGGTTGTCTAAGGATACAGGATAATGCACTTTGTGAGGCAAATTTCTGGTAGGATATATAGAGTAAATGGCAGTGGCATTAGGAGCATTGATGTACAGGGGGATCTTGAAGTGCAAGTCCTTAGCTCCCTGAACGTGGAGGCACAAGTGCAAAAGGCATTTGGTATGCTTGCCTTCATAGGCCGACACGTTAAGCATAAGAGTTGGGATGCCATGTTGCAGTTGTTCAAAACACTGGTTAGATTGCACTTAGAGTATTGTGTACAGCTTTGGTCACACACCACAAGAAGGACGTGGTAGTGATAGAGAGAGTGCCAAAGAGATTCACCAGGATGTTGCCTGGAATGGAGGGCTGTAGTTATAAGGAGAGATTGGATAAGCTGTGTTTATTCCCACTGGACTGGAGGGGGCTGAGCAGTAACCTTGTAAAGGTTTACAAAATTATGAAAGGCATAGATAGGATAGATAGAATCTTTTTCCCAGGGCAGGAGAATCTAGAAGTACAGGGCCCAGGTTTAAGATGACATGGGAGAAATTTAAAGGAGATATGAGGGGCAAGTTTTTCACACAGAGGGTGGTGGGTATATGGAACGAGCTGCCAGAGGAGGTGGTGGAGGCAGATACAATTACAATATTCAAAAGGCATTTGGACAGGTATTTGGATAAGAAGGGAGTAGAGGAGTACAGTCCTAATACGGGCAAATGGGATTAGCATTGATAGGCATTGGGGTCAGCATAGACAAGGTGGGCCAAAACTGTGCCATAAGTTTCGATGATTCTATGACTCTACCTGGACATTTATCTTGTTCAATGTCCCATGATGTAAGGTAACTGAGGATGATAAGAGTGTGTATATGGCACCCATAAACAGATGCTAAGTTTATTTTTTTTTAATTGTCATTTAATCCAGAAGGTCTAGATAGTCCCTGTGGTCAATACAAGTTCTGCAGTGGACAAGAATCATAGAGAAAAGCTGGGGTAAAAATTGAGTTTGGCATAAAAGACCAATACATATACAATAAATTTCAGTTGAACAGTAATTGAGGACAGGATTAAATTCAGATCTCGGATCACTGAGATACACTATTGAATTTACATAGAATATTGATGATTTGAAATGCCTGAGCTCTAGATCAATTTCACTTGAGATTCCTTAGATGATCGGTAATTTCAAGCAGTAATAAATATTGTCCAACCACCTTGGTTCTATTACTTACAATATTGCTTGCAACAATAGTTGTATCCTATTTTGAACTGATTCTATGATTTCTGATTATGATTATTTTATTATCATACTATAAACAACATCTGTTATTTCAATGGGCAATTGCATAATAAGGGAAAGCACATCTTTAGTGTTAATTTGGGAAGTTTTTGGAAATGATGATATGCATTGACTAATATTCTTTTTTCAATGTATATAATTACGTGAAAATCGTTAACCCACTGCCCATTTGCTGTTTGACATAAGGGCAATGTGCCAATAAATTTCAGATCTGCAATTATTTTCAGTGCAAGATAAATGTTCACACACAATTTGGCTGTTAACTAAATCTGACTCATTAACCATTATTAATCTTATGTAGCCTTTTCCTTTATTAGTTATTCAAAATATATTGGAGAAGAAAGATGTAGTGATAAGAAGCCAATATTAGTGACAAGAAGAAAATATTTTCAAGAACAGATGATTCAACGGAAATAGTCTGGGCTCATGGGAAAAAGAACAATATCGATGTGAAGTTGTTAAATCTGTATATGTTTGGTTATAAGTCAGTGCACTGTTTGCAGCTTAAAAGCTTATATTCTCCTGTTCAAAGCAGTCATTATTTCTTTGAATTGCTAATGTCCTTCAATAAATACCTTGGCAGCAGTGAAAAATAAGCTACATCCATGCTTAGCAAATTTGTTTGCAATTAACCTCTGACCTTTATATTGCCAGCCTATTGTAAAGCCCATTCAGCCTTTATCTTTCAAACCAATTGTTGCAGTCATGACCATTAAACCCATGCTATCCTTCCTGGCAGGAGATACTTCTTATATCTCTTTCAAAACCATTCCAAACATTTTCACCTTCAAATAATTTGAAGATAAAAGGGAACATCAAGGCCATCTTTTGTTTAATCAAATAAAGTGAAAGAACAATGTTTGCCCCAGTTTGGCCTTTGGTTGACTTATCCATTGGATGGTGGCTGGTGGAAACATTTGACAAACGTTTTGTCTGGTAGAATGTGTATATTTCGATTTATGTAGAGGTAGTGATTTATTTGCAAGGCAGCTCACTTAAACTATTTACATGTTGAAGCATTAAGCTAGGATGTTGAATGTCAGTGATGCTGTTACACTACAGCAAGCAGACAACGCTACATGATTCACCTTTCCAAGAGGATCACAGTTTGAACATGCTTATAGATACAGTATGTCCACACTCAGAGATATTTTACAGAAGCTTGTGATTTTATGTATGCCTGTATATTAATTTTTGTGAATATTTTGGTACATTATTTAAGTGCAGTTGCTGCTGGGAAGAATAAGAAAAGATATCAAGAGCACTGTGCAGATTTTTAAAACCATATTTTTAGTCCTTAACCCCATATATATCTGACGTTCAGGACTACTTATTTAAATATATACTTTGAAGTAAAAGCTAAGTCACAAAGGAAGTCAGACAGCATCTGTGAAGAGAGAAACAGAATTAGTGTTTCAGGCTGATGATCTTGAATCAGGAACAGAAATGCATGAGCTCCAGGAAAAGTTAGAAATGAAACATATTTTAAGTTGCAAAGAATGGGAAAGGCATGGAGAGGACAAAGAGAATTCTTATGATAAGGTGGAGATCAAGAGAAACTGATCGACACAATGGTGATAGTGTTGGTTGTGAGGGATGTTAATTAGAGTGTAAATGTCTTGAGAAGATATAAGGAGAATGAGGTAAGTGAAAAGAGTAGAGGAAGTAAAATAATGCTGCAACTGTGAGTTATGGAATACGGAGTTGCTGGATATGTGAAATAAAACAAAGAACCCTGCAAACACAAACCAGGTCAGCAAGTTTGCATTACTGTTTGATGACCTTTCATCAGAACTGGCTGGTTCTGATGCAAACAGGGTTGGCACGTTATCTGAAATAATTTAATTCAATGTTAAGGCCTAATAGCTAATATGTGCCAAGATGGAAAATGAGATGTTGTTCATTGAGCTTACATCGGGCTTCATTGGAACATATTAGAGGGCCAAAGACAAAGAGAGGTGAGAGTAGAACAGAGAATTATAGTGACAGGTGTCACTATTGAGGATTGAACAGGATGTTTTGCGAAGTGGTCACCCATCCTGTGTTTGGCTTCTCCAATGTGGAGGAGACCACATTTTGAGCATGGAATGCGGTAAGCTGGGTTGGAAAAATTACAGGTGAATGATTGCTTCATCGGAAAGGGATGTTTGGGTGTCTGGACGGCAGAAAGGGATAAGATAAAGGGGTCAGTTATTGCATCTCCTGTGGTACACGGGAAAGTGCCATGGGAAGAGGACTTAAGAGTTGTAGTCATTGAATCATAAAGCTGTCCAACGCCAAAAGTGGCCCTTCAGCCCAACTCGTCCATGTTGACCATAATGCCTAACTACACTAATCCCATTTGCCTGCATTAGGCCCGCATCCATCCACTCCATTCCTATCTAGGTATCTCTCACTGTTCCAATGTTACTCTTTTATCTCTCTGTTTGTTCATCCTCCAGTCACATCCCCTCCAGTTAGATCAACCTTGATTAACAAACCTTTGCCACCCTCTCTCAGCTGGCTCAGAACCACGACTGCTGCATATCCTGGTCTTCTGACTTGGTGCTGCTGCAGATGGACGAGTGAGCCAGGAAGGTGCAGAGGAGATGTTCCCTTCAGAATGCTGGAGGAGATGAGATGACGTATTTGGTGGTGGCATCTTGTTGAAGATGATGGAAACTATGGAGGCTGGAAGGCCGGAAAGTGAGGACAAAGGGAATGCTATCCTTGTTCTGGGTAGGAGAAGAGGTGGCGAGAGCAGAAGTGTGGGATATGGAACAGACGTGGTTGAGAGCCAGCTGTGAGATTGGCAAATGCTTGTTAATCACAGTTGTCTAGAGGGTATGTGAATAAAAGAACAAAACCAGAGAGAGATAAAATATAACATTTGAACAATGAGTTACAAAATACTGTATTTGCTGGAAATCTGAAATAGAGAATGCTGAGCATACTCAACAGCTCAGGCCATACCTGTGGAGAGAGAAACAGAATGAGCATTTACCACAGATTAATCTCTTACCACCACCGTCCATGTTATTCAGTATCTCTTGGTCTCCACTGCATCACATAATTCACTTGGTTCTCTCCATCCCTCTCTCTTCTCTGCAGCTTCAAACTTGCTCTATTTCTAACTTTTCCAGATTGTTTTTATTTCAGATTACTAGCATCTGCAGTTGTTGGTTTTCTATCCATGTTTCCTTAGGCACAGATGGTTGAAAGCCAGTATCTCTCTCCAAAGCTATTGATGATCACTCAGCACAATTCAGCCCTTTGTCTGATGTCCATATTTTTCATGTCACCAATTTTATGGATGTTCAGTGTGTAGGAGGAACTATTTGGCAACTTCTTTATCACTACTGATGTCAAGTAGAAGAAGTTACGCTTTTCACAAACTTGAGACATTCCAATGAAATGAATGAGGAACACTTGACATGAAATATTGGAACTATCGCAGCCAACTTGTGCACATGTAAAGAATCTGTTAACTAGCAGAGAGGATAGAGATACCTTTCTTCACAATTTCTTTCCAAATTGAGATCATTCCAATTTGTATCAAATGCTAGAATGGAATGACTTGCTAGTCATATTCAAACAGAGCCAAGATGACTAATTCATTACAGATGAAGTTGATTCTTCTTGCATAAGTTAATGTCAATGTTATGTGATGACAAATGTCTTTTCTTAATTAGCACCACTTTTGAAGAAACAACAAGTAAATCAAATGAGTGAATTGAATTGCATCAAATGCTATTGAAAACTAACAGTGCTTCTTTGTTTTACGTTTTGTGTTACTTGCGATATGAATCCATGCGAGGAGATTCCATGCACAGACACTCTTGCACCATGCTCATTCAAATAATAATATTTTTTTGGTGCAATCACCCTGAGATTTCTCAGAGAACTCAGGATTTTTCTTGACTTAACCAGTCCGACTTGTACTTTTAAAAATCAAAAGAATTGAAGATGTTGGACACCCGAAATAAAAAATCAAAGATGCTAGAAACACTCAGCAGGTCAGGCAGCATCTGTGGAAAGAGAAACAGGGTTAACATCTCAGGTCAGAGCCCCCATGTCAGAATTGGAAAAGATATATAAAAAAGGTCATTTTAAATTGCTGAGGTGGGAGGGATGGACAGGACAACGATTTGTAATTTTCATATTTCTGCTATTTTTTTCACTTGCTCTTTACCGATTATAATTTTCAATCGTTGTATGTTACAGTAGCATGGTGAAGCTGCTGCACTAGAATTGTGAATGCAGATCAACTTGCCACAGCTGGAGAATTTGGGCAGCACAGTGGCATAGCCCATGAGGCATTACCTCACAGCATCGGAGACCTGGGTTCAATCCTGACCTCGGGTGTTGTCTGCGTGGAGTTTGCACATTCCCAGTGACCACGTGGATTTCCTCTGGGTGCCCTGCTTTCCTCCATAGGTTAATGGCCACTATAAATTGCTCCAAGTGTAGGTGAGTGGTAAAACATGGGGTTATAAAAGGGATTAATGTAGGATTAGTGTAAATGAGTGGCTGGTGGTCAGCATGGAGTTGAGAGGCTGAAGGGCCCAATTCTGTGCTGTACCTCTCTATGACTCTAATTTAAATTTAACTAAATTACTAAATCTGGGATAATAAACTAAGATCAATAATGGTGGCAATGAAATTACTGGATTGTCATAAAAAAGCATTAAGTTGACTAATGTTCTTCAGCAAAGGAAATCTACCATCCATGCCTGGTCTAGCTAATATATGACTCCAGACCTACTACAGTGTTTTTTCATATATATTCATTCAAAGGATGTGGGTTTCGTAGGCTGAGCCAGCATTTAATTGCCCATCCCTAGTTGCCCTTGAGAAGGTGGTGGTGAGCTGCCTTCTTGAACTGCTGCAGTCCTTGATATATGGGTATGTCCACAATGTTGAAAGGGAGAGAGTGCTGGGATTTTGACCCAGTGATGGTGAAGGAATGGCGATGTACTTCCAAGTCCGGATGTTGTGTGGCAAGGAGGGCAATTTGTAGGCTGTGGTTTTCCCATTGCTTTTGCTGCCCTTGTCCTTCTAGCTGGTTGAGGTCATGCGTGTGGAAGGTGCTGCCCAAGGAGTCTTGGTGAGTTGCTGCAGTGCACTCAGTAGATGGTATAAACTGCTGCTACTTTGCACCGGTGGTGGGAGTCAATCTGGGGTGCCCATCAAATGGGCTGCCTTATCCTGTAAGGCATCGAGCTTTTTGAGTGCTGTTGAAGCTGCACTCATCCAGGCAAGTGAAGAGTATTCCAACACACTCCTGACTTGATCCTTGTAGATGGTGGACAGGCTTTGAGGAGCTAAGAGGCGAGTTACTCGCCGCATGACTTCTAGCCTCTGACCTACTCTTGTAGCCACATTGCTAACATATAACTTCCCACGGAAATGTCCTTACAAACCATTCATTTCAAGGAAGAGTAGGGATGGCCAGTAAGTGAAATAAGTGCTAGTGAAGTCCACATCCTGCAAATGAATGAATAAAAATTGGACTAAAGATGGAAATATTTTGCCAAACCTGCTTGCTATTCCAAGCAGATGATCGTAATAAAGCATTTTACCATTAACTCAAAACCGATTCAAAACCTATCACCTCTGCCACTAAGGAAGAAGTGGCACCACCTGTAAGTTATCCTCCAAGTCATATGCTATCCAGATTTTGGATATATTGCTAAATCATCACTGCTGTTGGATGAAAATCTTGGAGCTCCCTACCCAACAACACTGCGAGTGCTCTCTCACTACAAGAACAGCAACATTTCAAGAAGGGGTTTCACCACTAACACTCATGAGCAATAAATAGTGACCTTGTCAGTGATAACACACAGAATCACTGAGCAGTTTCAGCAGAGGAAGCCATTTGGCCCATCAAGTCCTGATAGCTGTTGTCAGTCCATTCTCTCTGTTCCTTCGCTACGGTCCTGCAAATTTTGCTCTCTCAAGTGGCTGTCCAAATTTAGTCATAGAGTCATACAGTATTACAGCATTGAAACAAGCCTTTCAACCAACTCATCATGCTGATCAAGGTGCCCATCTAAGCTAGTCCCATTTGCCCACATTTGGCCCTCTAAACCTTTCCTATCCACGTATCTGTCCAAATGTCTTTTAAAAGTCATTTTTGTTCCTGCCTCAACCACTTCCTCTGGCAGCTCATTCCATATACACACCACCCTCTGCGTGAAGAAGTTGCTCCTCAGGTCCCTTTCAAATCTTTCCCCCCTCACCTTAAATCTATGCTTCTCGTTTCTGACTCTCTTTCGATGGGAAAAACACTGTGTGCATTCACCCTATCTGTGCCCCTCCTGATTTTATACATCTCTACGTTTCTTTGGAAGGCACAGATTGATTCTGTTTCCACCACCCCTACAGGCAGTCAATTCCAGATCATAAGCACTCTCTGAGGAAAAGTTTTGTTTTACATCCCCTCTGTATATTTTTGCCTCAATTTTATGTCTGTGCTCCCTAATCCTTAAACTATCTTCTGATGGGAGCATTTCCCACTATCTGCCATGAGCTCGTTCTGTTCTGATACATCACCTGAACTCTTATTATATCCAAGAAATGAATAAAAATTGTCATTTGATATGAATGAATGTATCAAGATAAGATAAGATTTCTTTATTAGTCACATGTATATTGAAACACACAGTGAAATGCATCTGTTTTGCGTAGAATGTACCGGGGCCAGCCCGCAAGTGTCGCCTCGCTTCCGGCGCCAACATAGCATGCCAACAGCTTCCTAACCCTTACGCCTTTGGAATGTGGGAGGAAACCGGAGCAGCCGGAGGAAACCCACGCAGACACGGGGAGAACGTACAAACTCCTTACAGACAGTGGCGGGAATTGAACCTGGGTCGCTGGCGCTGTAATAGCGTTACGCTAACCAATTTGGTACAAGTAGCTTTTGCGACTAGAATTTCCTTTAGGTGCCTATAGCAATTACTTAATTACTGATAGTTTTACTTGTTAACAACAATTCAAGATAACAACAGTGAATCCTACACTGTTTTTTGACTGACTCCTGATTTTCATGTTTGAGAAGTTCAAGATAAATTTTGCTTTATTTCTGGACAACTTTTATGCTTTTTCTATTGGTTACAGCAGAACACTTGACTCCTGCACAACTCAGGGAGCACTTGAAAAAAATATTCTTTGCAGCAACTTCGTCAATTTTTGTCCCTCCCTATCCTTCTTGCTTTCTTCTTACCATTTAGATGTTTTAAGTTGTTTGAATAAATTTCTAAAACTAGATGATCATTTAAAGATTTTAATCTGCTACGCAACAAAATAAATCAGTTTCTGTGTGAAATTATTAATAGCATCAACATTGGTTAATATTCCTTGCGGTCCCATTGCTTAATTAATCTTTAAATACAAATTGCTTTATGCAAAAGATCTTAGAAGAGCACTCAATTGTAATGAATGCAATTAAAGTTTATTATTATCTCACAGAGGTCTGAATTTATGTTGTAGTTTTGCTAAAAGCTTTGCAGAACCGAAATACTTGAGTGAAGCGCAAATCTCACAAAAAAACCCAAAGGAATTTTTTTCCAGAAGGCTTTTTTGTTCATGTTTTTTCAGCTTTAACTGGTGTAAAGGGTAAGTGTTATACAGATAATTGAATTCCTAAGTAATTAACACTTATATGAGCATTCGATTTTAATGATATGGGCAATTTATCAGTTGATTTGAGTGAGTGAAGTGGTGATTCAAGCAGAAATCTCCACAGGGCTGTCAGTCATGTATCCAATGCCGGATGCTTACTGTAAAAGGAGTAATGTCAGACCCACCACAGTACCAAACTGGGCTCCCGCTGTGCCTGAACACTGTTACAAATAGAAGGCCTGAGTGTACAATCACAGCGTGAATGGAACTAAATTAGCCAGTGGCTAATGCTGGTTTGCTAACACCTGTATTAGTGCTGTATCACTGTGGGGTGGACTACTGTTGGACAAGCAGTAATCCCATAAGCTTTTCATTTACATATCCCTCATTAGCTGATTAAACGTGAAGGAGCCAGGTTTCGCAGCTGGTGGGCCCATTCCAGCACTCATGCTGCCTGGGTGGTTCAGTAATGAAGTAATAAAAGTGAATGTGAGGTTTATATGTATGGAAGGGATTAAAGGCATTAGAATTTGTGTGAACCATTTCGACCATATTCTCTCTACTAGATAACAGTAATTGGATGGGAGGAGAAATCGCAGATCCATTAGTTTTTACTGTTTGCTCTAGAGCTGGGCATTGGATTTCCAATTTTGCCTCCATTTGGCTCCTTACTTTTGTTAAGTAGGTCTGCTTTGTCTGGGCCACCTCTTAGCACCCTGTACACTGAGCAAATTATAGGAGAAGACGACTTACCCACTGGAAGGCAGTGGGTAAAAATGCAGTCTTGTCTCAAGGGCCTCTCGAGGGCAACTCAATCAGACCTATCTCAATCCTGGGATAGAAAGCAAGAGATAATTGAAATCCATAAACACTTCTGGAGCCTTTTCTCCCTTTATTATTAGTTCTCTACTTTGAGACCGACAGACCTGGCATCAAAAACACCGCCTTCCACTTAAAAGAAAATTGAAAGTTTTATAATTCTTTAGAAAGGGATGGGATTCTCATAAGATTTACAGAAGCTGAATAATTCTGTGCTGGTTTTCCCCTATTATTTACACAGCTGGTCTAGTTACTGGGTCTGTAACAATTATACAGTTTATCGGAATTCCAGAAATGATCAAGAGCTGGAGGGCAGCTACATTTATTCAATGCTTGGGATAATATACAAGAGGTACAAATCTGAGATGCCATGGGAACGATCTTTGGTTTTTTTCTTTGTGTGAAATATTTTTATTCTGCAACATTTTGGCAGATTGCATTGGATTTTAATTTTCCAAATTAAATATTCAGATGAAAATCAAATGTGCCTTTGCATTACACACTCTCACATCTCAATCAAATGGTTATGACTTAAGATCCACTTCACATAGCAGCATGCATAATGTAGGCTGATATTCAGCACGTCACTGAGGAAGTGTTGGACTGTCAAAGATTCTGTCTTTTAGAAGAGATGTTAAAATGGAGGTCTTACTCAATCTCTCATAGTTTGCTCTCCTTGTGTTATGGCCAATGGTTATCCCTCACCAAACACATTAAATGAGATTATCTGATCATATACGTATTTCAATGAAAGACGTGACATGTAGATTAGCACAATGTACCTGACACATTTTGGCATTGGTATTGGTATTGGTTTATTATTGTCACTAGTACCAAGGTACAGTGAAAAACTTGTCTTGCATACTGTTCATACAGATCAATTCATTACACAGTGCATTGAGGTAGTGCAGGGTAAAACAATGACAGAATACAGAGTAAAGTGTCATAGCTACAGTGGAAGTGCAGTGCAGTTAGACAATAAGGTGCAAGGTCATAACAAGGTGGATTGTGAGGTCAAGAGGCCATCTTATCGTATAAGGGAACTGTTCAATAGTCTTATAACAGCGGGATAGAAGCTGTCCTTGAGCCTGGTGGTATGTGCCTTCAGGCTCCTATATCTTCTGCCTGATGAGAGAGGGGAGAAGAGAGAATGTCCGGTGTGGGTGGGGTCTTTGATTATGTTGACTGCTTCACCAAGGCAGCGAGAGGTATAGACAGAGTCCATGGAGGGGAGGCTGGTTTCCGAGACGTACTGGGCTATGTCCACAACTCTCTGCAGTTTCTTGCAGTCCCGGGCAGAACAGTTACCATACCAAGCCGTGATGTATCCGGATAGGATCCTTTCTATGGTGTTTCGATAAAAGTTGGTGAGTGTCAAAGGGGAATTGCCAAACTTCTTTAGCCTCCTGAGGAAGTAGAGGTGCTGGTGAGCTTCCTTGGCCATGACATCTACGTGGTTGGACCAGGAGAGGCTATTGGTGGTACTCACTCCTAGGAACTTGAAGCTCTCAACCTTCTCAATCTCAGCACCATTGATGTACATAGGACTATGTGCACTGCCTCCCTTCCTGAAGTCAATGACCAGCTCTTCTGTTTTGCTGACATTGAGGGAAAGGTTGTTGTCATGACACCATGTCACTAAGCTCTCTATCTCCTTCCTGTACTCTGACTCATCATTATTTGAAATACGGCCCACTATGGTGGTATCATCTGCAAACTTGTAGATGGAGGGGGCAGGTGGGTTCAACAGATTGGAAAAATATGGGTAAAGTAAAAGGGAAGGAGAGTGCAGGAGAGGTTACTGAAGTCTTCAGAATAAAAAATAAGACAGGAAGTTTAGAAAGAGTTAAGAATTTAACTTCAGGCAACATTGAGACAAATTTGAGAAGAGGGGTGGTGAATACAGGACTGAAGGTGTTATATCTGAATGCAGGCAGTATACGAAATAAGGTAGATGAGCTGATAGCGCAGTTAGAAATTGGCAGGTATGACGTTGTGGGCATCACAGAGTCATGTTGAAAGAAGATCACAGCTGGGAGCCAAACATCCAAGGATACACATTCCATTGAAAAGACAGGGAGGTGGGCAGAGGGGGTGGGGTGGCTCTGTTGGCAAAAAGTGAAATCAAATCCTTAGTAAGAAATGACATAGGATCAGAAGATGTAGAGTCCTTGTAGGTAAAGTTAAGAAACTTCAAGGGTAAAAAGACACTAATGGGAGTTATATACAGATCTCCAAATAGTAGCCAGGATGTGGGGTACAAATTACCACAGGAGATAGAAAAGGCATGTAAAAAGGACAATGTTACGGTGGTTATGGGGGATTTCAATATGCAGGCAGATTGGAAAAATCAGGTTGGCGCTGGATCCCAAGAGAAAGTTTTTTTAGAATGCCTACAAGATGGCTTTTTAGAGCAGCTTGTGGTTGAGCCCACTCGGGAAAAGGCAATTCTGAATTTGGTGTTGTGCAATGAATCAGATTTGATTTAGGGAGCTTAAGGTAAAGTAACCCTTAGGAGGCAGTGATCATAATTTGATAAAATTCAGTTTGAGAGGGAGAAGCTAAAATCAGATGTATTGGTATTACAGTTGAGTAAAGGTAACTACAGAGGCATGAGAGAGGAGCTGGCCAAAGTTGATTGGAAGGGGACCCCAGCAGGGATGAAGGTGGAGCAGTAATGGCAGGAGTTTCTGGGAGTAATTCGGAAGAGACAGGATTAGTTCATCCCAAAGAAGAAGAAACATTCTGCCGGGAGGATGAGGCAACTGTGGTTGTCGAGGGAAGTCAAAGACAACATAAAAGCAAAAGAGAGGGCATACAATATTGTAAAAATTAGTGGGAAGCTAGAGGATTAGGAAGCTTTTAAAAACCAACAGAGGCAACTAAAAAAGCAATAAGGGGAGAAAAGATGAAATATGAAGGTAAGCTAGCCAATAGTATAAAAGATGATACCAAAAGTTTTTTCAGATATAAAAAAAGTGAAAAAGAGGCAAGAGTGGGCATCAGACCCCTGGAAAATAATGATGGAGAAGTAGTAAGGGGAGCAAAGAAATGGCAGATGAACTGAATAAGTATTTTGTGTCAGTCTTCACTGTGGAAGACACCAGCAACATGCCAGAAATTCGAGAGAGTCAGGGGTCAGAAGTGAGTGTAGTCATTATTACTAAGGAGATGGTGCTTGGGAAGCTGAAAGGTCTGAGGGTGGATAAGTCACCTGGACCAGATGGACTACACCCCAGGGTTCTGAAAGAGGTAGCTGAAAAAATTGTGGAGGCATTAGTAGTGATCTTTCAAGAATCACTAGAGTCAGGAATGGTTCCAGAGGAGTGGAAAATCGCGAATGTCACTCCACTCTTTAAGAAGGGAAGGAGGAAAAAGACAGGAAATTATGGGCCGGTTAGCCTGATTTCAGTGGTTAGTAAGATTTTAGAGTCCATTATTAAGGATGAGGTTTGTGGGTACTTGGAAGCACATGACAAAATAGGCCGAAGTCAGCATGGTTTCCTTAAGGGGAGATCTTGCCTGACAAATCTGTTGGAATTCTTTGAGGAAGTAACAGGCAGGATAGACAAAGGAGAGTCAGTGGATGTTGTTTACTTGGATTTTCAGAAAGCCTTTGACATGGTGCCACACATGAGGCTGCGAAACAAGATAGGATCCCATGGTATTACAGGAAAGATATTAGCATAGATAGAAGATTGGCTGACTGGCAAAAGGCAAAGAGTGGGAATAAAGGGGCCTTTTCTGGTTGGCTGCCAGTGACTAGTGGTGTTCTGCAGGGGTCGGTGTTGGGTCTGCTACGTTTCACGTTATACATTAATGATCTGGATGACGGAATTGATGGCTTTGTGGCCATGTTTGCAGATAATACAAAGATAAGTGGAGGATCAGGTAGTGTTAAGGAAGCAGGGAGTCTGCAGAAGGACTTGGACAGGTTGGGATAATGGTCAAAGAAGTGGCAGATGGAATACAGCGTAGGGAAGTGTACGGTCATGCACTTTGGTAGAAGGGGTAAAGGCGTAGACTATTTTCTAAACGGGGAGCGAATTCAGAAATTGGAGGTGCAAAGGGACTTGGGAGTCCTAGTGCAGAACTCCCTCAAGGTTAACTTGCAGGTTGATTCATTAGTAGTAAGGGAGGCAAATGCAATGTTAGCGTGCATTTCGAGAGAACTAGAATATAAAAACAAGAACATCATGCTGAGGCTTTATAAGGCATTGGTCAGACCACATTTGGAGTATTGTGAGCAGTTTTGGGCCCCATATCTAAGGAAGGATGTGCTGGCATTGGAGAAGGTCAGAAGAAGTTTACGAGAATGACTCCGGGGATGATAGGATTAACGTATGAGGAGTGTTTGATGGTTCTGGGCCTGTACCTGCTGGAGTTTAGAAGGATGAGGGGGATTTCATTGAAACCTACCGAATATTGAAAGGCCTGGATAGAGTGGACGTGGAGAGGATATTTCCAGTAGTGGGAGAGTCTAGGACCAGAGGGCACAGCCTCAGAATAGGAGGACATCCCTTTAGGACAGACATTAGGAGGAATTTCTTTAGCCAGAGGGTGGTGAATCTGTGGAATTCATTGCCACAGATGCCTGTGGAGGCCAAGTCACTGGGTATATTTAAAGCGGAGGTTGATAGGTTCTTGATTAGTAAGGACATCAAAGGTTACGGAGAAGAAGGCAGGAGAATGGGGTTGAGGGAAAAATAAATCAGCCATGACCAATTTGTGGAGCAGACTCGATGGGCCGAATGGCCTAATTCTGCACCTATATCTTATGGATATCTAAAGTTATAGGGCATAGCTTAAATTGAGAAATTATAGGGTTAGGAGCAATCTGAGGAGTTTTTTTTTCACCCAGTGGTTGAAATCTGCCTGTGAATATAGTGGAGGTAGATACTCTCACAACAGTTTGAAAAGTATCTGGATGAGCCCTTGATTGGCAAGGCATAGAAAACCCTGGATTGAGTGCTGGTGTGGGATTAGTATCGATGGGTATTTGATGGTCAGCAAGGACATGTGAGCCAAAGGGCCTGCTTCTGCACTTTATGATGCTAACACAAGAGATGGGAGCAAGAAGAGGCCTTCCAACTCCTTGAACCTGATTCACCATTCAGCAAAATTATTGCTGATCTGATCATCTTTCACCTGCCTGATCCCTTGATTCAACTGTGGTCCAAAAATTAGTCTCTCTCAGCTTTGAACGTGAAGCATAAGTCAGCACTCATAGGTCTCTGAGGCCAAAACTCCAAAGATTCACAACTGTCTGAGAGAAGAAATTCCTCCTCGTCAAAGTCTCGTGTAGTCAACCCCTAATTCCGAAACTATAGCTCCTACTTCTGGACTTTTCCACGAGGAGAACCATCCTCAGAGCAGCTGCCCTCAGAATCTTATATCTTATGTTACACCCTGTATTCTCTTAATTATAGGCTGCAGCCAACAGCTTCCTTTCAGAATCTTCATACAGGAAGAAGAAACGCACCAGCCATGATGCTATGTTCTCACTACTTAATAAATAGAATCATAACAGGACAAAAGGAGCCAAACTCCCACCGTGCCTTTACTGGCTCTTTGTGTGAACTATCTCATTGGTCCACCTCTTCTCTGAAGTCCTGTAATATTTTCCTTTCATTTTTTGGGATTTGGGCATCACTGGCAAGCCAGCATTTATTGCCCATCTTTATGTGTGCTTCAGAAGTTATTAGTGAGCCACCTCCTTCAACCACTGCAGTCTTTCTGCTGAATGTACTCCCACAGTGCTGTTGTGTAGGGTGTTCTAGGATTTGGACGCAACGAAGCTGAAGAACCAATAATGTAAATGTCGGAGAAGGATAAAGTGCCTTATATTTTATGTGACTGATGTCAATGGTGCAATGAATTCTGTTATTCTTTTCACACTGTTAATTTGATAAATTGGGCCTTGTTCCATTCACAAGATCAGTACATAAAGCAACCTGTTGTATTTTCACAGATGCAGTCATTCCTCTGTAGAACTGTACTTACATCCCTTTCTGTAGCTAGGTGTTAGCTTATAACTGCTATTGCTCCGGTAAAGTTCTGGGAGGTTTCAACTACATTAAATGTGCTACAAAAACTTAAGTTGTTATTTAATTATAAAGTCACAAAAAGATACAGCACAGAACAGGCCCTTTGGCCCATTGAGTCACACCAACCATCAATCATTCATTTACACTAACCCTACACTAATCCCATTTTTATTCTCCAACATCCTCAAAAACTTTCCCCAGATTCTACCACTAACCTGCATACTTGGGGCAATTTATAGTGGTCAATTAGCCTATAAACTTTTGTGCTAAGTTTAGCCCGAGAGAGATATTAAATGAAATGTTATCAAACGCAAAGGCTTGGAAACTGAAAAGCAACCCAAACAGGGTGATAAACCAACAAGTCAATTATTGTGTGTGGTTATTTCCGATAACAGCAATATTTGGCCTTGTTTGAATCACAAAGACACGTTGTTCACACCAGTATATATTGTTATAGGTTGGGATGGCTAATGCTGGCCTGCTTTGACACCATGGGGGTCAGCTAATTTGTGAGGCTGAACTCAGGCTGTCAAAGACCTTTGGTATGCTTTTGGTGACAAACCGAGAAATTCTGCTCCTCCTGTCCCTGTAGAAATGTAACATTCAAAATATTTCTGACTTTTCTTTGGGATTCCCTCAGGCAAGATGCTCCTACATGTAAATGATTTACAAATGAGTGGAATAAGGTTTCTAATTTACAAATACGGAGGGTTGTGTTCCTAAAAACTGTCCCTATCGCAATTTTTCTGTAACGCAAACCACTGACAAAAATCAGCAAAATTTGTTTCTTTCATATTTTGTGTTTATTTAATTATTTATTCTCACATAATTCCTTAAGGGTCAATTTTTACTCTGTATCTCAGATTTTTTGGCTATGATTGCAAATTCCAAAAGGGCAAATTTCTGTTATCCAAACTGCTGTAACACAGGGTGTATTGTAAAGTGCTTAATTTTTTTTCTGGTGGAGGCTCTGCAGAGCTAAAACTAGGAAACTACCAACTTGACAAGTGGCACATGAGGAAAATTGATCAAGGAATAGCTCAACTCAAAATGTGTCCACCAGACCTTAGTTCATGCCTAAAAATAGCATAAGCTAACTTAACAGTCACCTGAGAAAAATAAATGACAGAATTCCCATACTTTGAGCATTAACTGTGCATAATCAATATTTCGCCAGATGTTTCAGTTCACCTTTCCTGGAGATAGACAGCTTCTTCATTTCAATGAAATGCTCCACTGAACTCATCAAACTAAGTACCGAAAACGATGGAAGCACTCCGCAGGTAGTAATAGTGACGAGGCAGGGAGAGAGAGGCTGCAGATCAGAGCTGGAACAACCAAGAGCACAGAGAATGGGAAAAGGAAGGACAAGTCTGTGGCAGCAGAGAGGGATAAGGCAAGAAAATTGATTGCACAAGGAAAAATGAACACAAGCACACAAAACAGAAGTAAGAGTAGGTCACCAGGTGCCCAAGCCTGTCCCACCGTACAATGTGATCCTGGCTGATCTTTGCTGGCCTCAGCTCCTCTTCCTCATAACTCCCAATTCCTCGATCTTTCAAATATCTATCTATCTCCACCATAAACATATCTGATGATCTGGCCACCACCACCCCCAGGGGCAGAGTGTTTCAGAGATTCACTACCCTCTGAGAGACAAAATTTCTATGCATCTCAATTTTAAATGACCGGCCCCTCACTTTTTTATTCATGACTCTCCCACAAGTGGACACATCTCAGTATCTATCCTGTCAAGCCCTTTTAGGATCCTACATACTATACCACTATCACAGACTTTATCAGCAAGTGTGTTGAGGACTGTGTACCCAAGAGGACAATACGGGTGTTCTCGAACTGGAAACCATGGATGAACCGGGAGATGTACTCCCTACTGAAGTTGAGGACTGCTGCACACAAATCTGGTGATCCTGACCTGCACAAGAAATCGAGATATGACCTTCGGAAAGCTATCAGGAATGCCAAGAGACAATACCGATGCAAAATGGAGCCATCAGTTATGGCAGGGCTTACATGCTATAACGGGCTACAAAACGAAGACGGGCTGCAGAGTTAACAACAGCGCATCACTTCCTGATGAGCTTAACGCATTCTATGTGGATTTTGAACAGAAGGGAAGTGGATTGTCACCACCCACCCTTATAGCCTCCAATGCAACTGAACTCGTAGCCACCATCGAGGACATAAGGTCAGTCTTCCAGAGAGTGAACACCAGGAAAGCATCTGGCCCAGATGGTGTCCCTGGCCAAGTGCTCAGATCTTGTGCTGATCAGCTGGCAGAAGTATTCACGGAAATATTTAACCTCTCCCTGCTTCAATCTCAGGTTCCCAACTGTTTTAAGAAGACCACTATCATCCCAGTACCGAAGAAAAGTAAGGTAACATGCCTCAATGACTACCGACCAGTGGCTCTGACATCCACCATCATAAAGTGCTTCCAGAGGTTGGCTTTGGCACACATTAACTCCAGTCTCTTAGACAACCTGGACCCACTGCAATTCGCCTACTGCTGAAACAGGTCTACAGTGGATGCCATCTCCCTGGCCCTACACTCATCTCTGGAGCATCTGGACAGTAAAGACACCTACATTAGACTATTGTTTATTGACTACAGCTCTGCCTTCAATGCTATAATTCCAAGCAAACTTGTCACCAAACTCCAAGACCTGGGACTCAACACCTCCCTCTGTAACTGGATCCTTGACTTTCTGACCAACAGACCGCAATCAGTAAGGATAGGCAGCAACACCTCCAGCACGATTACTCTCAACACTGGTGCCCCACAAGGCTGCATCATCAGCCCTCTACTCTACTCCCTATATACTCTTGACTGCGTGGCCAGATTCTGCTCTAACTCCATCTACAAGTTTGCAGATGATACCACCGTAGTAGACCGTATCTCAAATAACGATGAGTCGGGGTACAGGAAGGGGATAGAGAGCTTAGTGACATGGTGTCATGACAATAACCTTTCCCTCAATGTCAACAAATCAAAAGAGCTGGTCACTGACTTCAAGAAAGGGGGTGGTGTACATGCAGCTGTCTACATCAATGGTGCTGAGGTTGACAGCTTCAAGTTCCTAGGAATGAACATCACCAGTAGCCTGTCCTGGTGAAATCACATAGACGCCACGGCCAAAAAAGCTCACCAGCACCTCTACTTCCTCAGGAGGCTAAAGAAATTTGGTATGTCCCCTTTGACACTCACCAACTTTTATCAATGCACCATAGAAAGCATCCCATCTGGATGCATTACAGCTTGGTATGGCAACTGCTTTGCCCAGTACCGGGAGAAACTGCAGAGAGTTGTGGACACAGCCCAGCGCGTCACAGAAACCAACCTCCCCTCCATGGACTCTGTCTTTAGCTCTCGCTGCTTTGGTGAAGCAGCCAGCATAATCAAGGACCCCACCCATCCAGGTCATTCTCTCTTCTCTCCTTTCCCATCAGGCAGAAGGTACAGGAGCCTGAGGGCACATACCACCAGGCTCAAAGACAGCTTCTATCCCACTGTGATAAGACTATTGAACGGTTCCCTTATACGATGAGATGAACTCTTAACCTCACAATCTACCTTGTGGAGACCTTGCACCTTATTGTCTACCTGCACTGCATTTCCTCTGTAGCTGTGACACTTTACTCTGTACTGTTATTGTTCTTAACTGTACTACCTCAATGCACTCTGTACTAACTCAATGTATCTGCACCGTGTAATGAATTGACCTGTACGATCGGTATGCAAGACAAGTTTTTCACTGTACCTCGTACAAGTGACAATAATAAACCAATACCAATGCTAATTTATTTGAAGAAGGTCACCCCTCATTCTTCTAAACTCCAGGGTATACAGACCAAAACTCTATTGCCTCTCTTAATAAGACAAGGAATTAGCCTGGTGAATCTTCTTTGAACTGCATCCAACAAGAGCAAAACTGTGTGCAGTATTCCAGGTGTGGCCTCACCAACACCCTGTACAACTGTAACAAGACCTGTAACTGATCAATCTGCATGTCTTTGGGATGTGAGTGGAAATCACAGCACCCGGAGGAAATCCACGGATTCACAGGGAGAACATGCATGCCCCACACAAACAATGCCAGAAGTTAGGAATGGATCTGGGCCACTGGATCTGCAAAACAGCAACTCTATGAGCTGCACTACTGTTCTTCTAACGCCCCCTCAGAGTTTCCATATACAGGATACACCAGAACGTCACGTCATCTACTGTCCCCTCCTCCATCATCTTGTTCACACTTTGGGCAGGTATCTCCTGCTATCTACTGGCACACTGGAAGCTGTGTAACCAGTGAGCGAGCTGATGGAGAAAACAAAACGATATCACCATTCAACACTCCAGCCAAGAAATTCAATCTCAATGTGTTGCTTATGTCAGTGCAATGTATTAAAAAATTCTAACTGCTTCCTCCCCTTCCACCCTTGATCTTGTTTGCTAGTAACCCTCTATCCTCACTCAAGGGGCCCCAATCATGATTGCCAACTCCCTCAACAGGGTCTCTGACTACCAACCCCCTTTCCACTGCACTCAAAACCACCTGCTGAACTGACCACAGTACCAGATGGCACATTTTATTTGCTTCTTGTGCCACTTCTAAAGGGAAAGTTCAACAATCTTTCAATATAAAGTCCAAGACCCTGGTTTTAAATGAAGTTTGTAGTACAGGGCTCTGCAACATTTTGTGTGCGATTACTGGGACACTGGGCCACTGTGGTTTGATTGGGCAATTTGTTCCTTTTCTCTAACACCTCCTCAGAAGACCATTAGCCCTCCCCCCCCCCACCCCTCCACTGCCCCTTTGCCCTAACCTCATTGTATGGTCACCACTCAAAGTAATCCTGACTGTGTTGGGCTGTTATGTTATTGTTATGCTATGTTACTGTATTTCCCAGTTAAGAATACTGTGTGCACAATTTCTTTAAGCATGCTGTGTATAGTTCGAAGTATGCCCATTAAATCAGGTGTGGCAATAAAAGTAGCAGCCACATGTCCATTAGTTCTAACGAAGGGTTGGAAATTTGAAACATCTTTCCATAGATTTGATAGCGTTTGATAAGGTGCCCCATGCGAGGCTTATGGAGAAGGTAAGGAGACATGGGATCCAAGGGGACATTTCAGTGTGGATCCAGAACTGGCTGGCCCACAGAAGGCAAAGAGTGGTTGTTGAGGGGTCGTATTCTGAGTGGAGGTCGGTGACCAGTGGTGTACCTCAGGGATCTGTACTGGGAGCCTTATTATTTGTGATTTTTATAAATGACCTAGATGAGGAAGTGGAGGGGTGGGTTGGTAAGTTTGCGGATGACACGAAGGTTGGGGATGTTGTGGATAGTTTGGAGGGCTGTCAGAGGTTACAGAGGGATATAGATAGGATGCAGAGTTGGGCTGAGAAGTGGCAGATGCAGTTCAACCCAGATAAGTGTGAAGTGGTTCATTTTGGTAGGTCAAATATGTTGGCGGAATATAGTATTAATGGTAGGACTCTTGGCAGTGTGGAGGATCAGAGGGATCTTGAGGTTCGAGTCCATAGGACGCTCAAAGTGGCAGCACAGGTTGACTCTGTGGTTAAGAAGGCATATGGTGTATTGTCCTTCATCAATCGGGGAACTGAATTTAGGAGCCGTGAGGTATTGTTGCAGCTATATCAGTCCCTGGTCAGATCCCACTTGGAGTATTGTGCTCAGTTCTGGTCACCTCACTACAGGAAAGATGTGGAAGCCATAGAGAGGGTGCAGAGGAGATTTACAAGGATGCTGCCTGGGATGTGGAGCATGCCTTATGAAAGCAGGTTGAGGGAACTCGGCCTTTTCTCCTTGGAGAGACGGAGGATGAGGGGGGACCTAATAGAGGTGTATAAGATGATGAGAGGTATTGATAGGGTAGATAGTCAGAGGCTTTTCCCCAGGGCTGAATTTGTGGCCACAGGAGGACATAGGTTTAAGGTGCTGGGGAGTAGATATAGAGGAGATGTCAGGGGTAAGTTTTTTTACTCAGAGAGTGGTGAGTGCGTGGAATGGGCTGCCGGAAACGGTGGTGGAGGCTGATACGATAGGGTCTTCCAAGAGACTGTTAGATCGGTATATGGAGCTGAGTAAAATAGAGGGCTATGGGTAAGCCTAGTAATTTCTAGGGTAGGGACATGTTCAGCACAGCTTTGTGGGCCGAAGGGCCCGCATTGTGCTGTAATTGTTCTATGTTCTATGTTCTATGTTCTAGATGCTGTCTGGATTTGCTGAGTGTTTCCAGCATTTTCTGTTTATGTTTCCATTATGCTGAGCAGTACATCTGTATGATTGATCACAAATATAAAAATTGAAACCGTCAGAGTTTACAGATTGTTCCTGGAGGATTAATTGTTTCCTCATTCCATGATTCCTTACAAGTGATTTGCTAGCTGTTCTTCTCAGTGTTTGATGCATAAGTTCTCCATTCCTGATTGGCTGCTGTTTTATTGTTGACACAGATGAGACTGTAACATGCGCCATGTAAAGTATGTGGTAAATAGATGGAAGAGGGGGTTGTTAATACAAAGAAAGAAACAACAGACAACATTGTAAGCAGTATCCCCGCCAACCTGAACAACCCTAATCACTACCTCAGTAGAGCAACACTATGACCACTTTGCACTACGATGGACTTTGGGTTTTTTTATCGTTCTCATTGTGTTCTTTCTTGGAAATTTTTGTGTAATTTCTACAGATGTACAGTGGAGAGCTTTCTGACAGGTTGCATCACCGCCTGGAATGGAGACTTCAATGCACAGGATCGCAAGAGGCTGCAGAGAGTTTTAGGCTCAGCCAGCTCCACCATGGGCACAACCCTCCCCACCATCGAGGACATCCTCAAGAGACGGTGCCTCAAGAAGGCGGCATCCATCACTAAGGACCCTCACCATCCGGAACATGCCCTCTTCTCGTTACTACCATCGGGGAGGAAGTACAAGAACCTAAATACCCACCCTCAACAACTTAGGAACAGCTTCTTCCCCTCCGCCATCAGATTTCTGAACAGTCCATGAACCCATGAACACCACCTCATGATTCCTTTTCTCTCGCACTATATATTTATTTTTTTTTGTAGTTTATGGTAATTTCATGTCTTTGCACTGTACTGCTGCTGCAAAACAACAAATTTCACGACATATGTGCAGACGGTGAGTTTTTGTTTCTTTCACCACTTTGCTTGGAATTTTTAGTGTCTAGTGGAGCAGCCGTAGTTGGAGCGGCTGTCATTGGAGTGAGCTAGAGTTAGAGTGATAGTTTAGAGGCTTTGACTCAAGGTGCTTCGACGAAAAGAGGCTGAGGCAAAAGAACAGGTAAGGAGGGTAGGTTTGTCCTTTTATTGTTGCTGCTGTGGCCTTAGATTCCCTTAATATAGTGCAGGCAGGATGGCAGATATAGCAATGGAATGCTCCACCTGCAGGATGTGGGAATTCAGGGGGTTTGATGGTCTCCCTGATGACTGCACCTGCAGGAAGTGCAGCCAAGTTCAGCTCCTGGAAGACTGGATTAAGGAGGTGGGGCTGGAGTTGGATGAACTGAGGGGCGTCAGGGAGGCTGAGCGAATCATAGACAGGACTTTTGAGCAGGTGGTTACACCCAGAGGGCAGGATTCAGGTAGTGGATGGGTGAGCACCGAGAGAGGTGGGGGGAGAAAGAAGTCAGTGGAGGGTCCCCCTGTGGCCATACCTCTCAGCAACAAGTATACCCCTTCGGATACTGCTGAGGGGGATAACGTATCTGGGCAAGGCAGCAGCAGCCAGGCCAGTAGCACTGTGGTCGGCTCTGAGGCTCAGGCAGAGTGACTCGATAGGGGACTCGATAGTTAGGGAGATTCAGGAGATTCTGCGGCCATCGAAGAGACACCAGGATGGTGTGTTGCCTCCAAGGTACGAGGATCCTGGATGTCTCGGAGCGGTTGCAGAATATTCTTAAGGGGGAGGATGAGCAGCCAGAGGTTGTGGTGCATATTGGTACCAATGACAGGCAAGAGAAGGATAGAGGTCCTGCAAAATGAGTATAGGGAGTTAGTAAAGAGGCTGAAGAGCAGGATTTAGAAGGTAGTGATCTCTGGATTACATCCGGTGCCACGAGCTAGTGAAAGACAGAACAGGATAATAGCACAGACAAATGAGTGGCTGGGGAGATGGTGCAGGGGGCAGGGTTTCAAGTTCTTGGATGATTGGAACCTTTTCTGAGGAAGGGGTGACCTGTACAAAAGGGACGGGTTGCACCTGAACTGGAGGGGAACCAATATCCTGGCAGGGAGGTTTGTTAATGCTACTGACAAACATTTAAACTAATTTTGCCAGGGGATAGGACCCAGAAAGACAGGTCAGTAAGTGTGGGAACGGGCAGGAGGGTTGATGTCAGGGAATGTAGTATTAGGCAGATTCCTAATAACAGATGTGATGGGACGAATGGTTTGAAGTGTTTGTACTTTAATGCTCGGAGTATTATGGGCAAGAGTGATGAACTTAGAGCATGGATCAGTATATGGAACTATGATGTTGTGGCCATTACAAAGACTTGGTTGAGTGAGGGACAGGAATGGGTGATTGATGTACCAGGGTTTCGAAGTTTTAGGAAGAATAGAGAGGGGGGTAAAAGAGAGGGAGGAGTTGCAATACTAATTAGAGATAATATATCAGCTGCACTCTAGGGAGACATAATGGAGGGCTCGGATACAGAGTCTATATGGGTAGAACTCAGGAATAGGAAGGGTACAATCACTCTCTTGGGGGTGAACTATAGACCTCCCAATAGCCACCAGGACATTGAGGAACGGATATGCAAACAGATTAGGGAAATGAGTAAAAGTTACAGGGTTGTGGTTATGGGGGACTTCAACTTTCCTGATATAAAATTGGGACTTTTTAGTGCAAGGGGGTTAGACGGGGCAGAATTTGTTAGGTGTATCCAGGAGGGATTCCTAAAGCAATATGTTGACAGTCCAACAAGGGAAGTGGCTATTCTGGACCTGGTGTTGGGTACTGAGCTTGGCCAGGTGACTCACCTATCAGTGGGTGAGCAACTGGGGAACAGTGACCACAGCTCATTAACTTTCAGGATAGCTATAGATAAGGATAGGTATGGGGCTAGCGGGAGGGTTTTAAATTGGAGCAGGGCTAATTATAAAGGCATAGAGCAGGAACTAGGTAGAGTAAACTGGGAAAACCTTTTTGCTGGCAAGACCACGTCGAGCATGTGGAAGGTATTTAAGGATCAAATACATAGAGTACAGGATAGGTATATCCCAATTAGAAGGAAGGACATGAATGGGAAAATAAGGGAACCTTGGATGTCTAGAGAAGTAATGAACTTAGTCAAGAAGAAAAAGGACAACTATGTAGAGCTTTGGATGTTAGGATCAGACAGAGCATGTAAGGACTATAGAGAAGCTAGAAATGAACTAGTATTAAATGAAAGCTAGAGACTAAGGGAGCTAGGGCTTTACTCTTTGGAGAGAAGGAGGATGAGAGGAGACATGATGGAGGTGTACAAAATATTAAGAGGAATAGATAGAGTAGACAACCAGCGCCTCTTTCCCAGAGCACCAGTGCTCAATACAAGAGGGCATGGCTTTAAAGTAATGGGTGGGAAGTTCAAGGGAGATATCGGAGGGAGGTTTTTTACCCAGAGAGTGGTTGGGGCATGGAATGCACTGCCTGGGGTGGTGGTGGAGGCAGGTACATTGGTCAAATTCAAGACATTACTAGATAAGCATATGGAGGAGTTTAAAATAGAGGGATATGTGGGAGGAAAGGGTTAGATAGTCTTAGGCGAGGTTTAAAGGTCGGCACAACATTGTGGGCCGAAGGGCCTGTATTGTGCTGTACTGTTCTATGTTCTAACTCAAGAAAGGAATTAGGAAAGCCAGGAGGGGCCATGAAAAGTCCTTAGCAAGTAGGATTACAGAGAATCCAAAGGCATTCTATACCTATGTCAGGAATAAGGATAATGAAGGAAAGGATAGGACCACTTAAGGATAAAGAAGGGAATCTATGTTTGGATGCAGAGGATGTGGGGGAGGTTCTGAATAAGTATTTCTCTTCGGTATTTACCCAGGAAGGGGACATGCAGGACGCAGAAATTGGAACTGAGGGCGGAAACATGTTAGGGCATTTAGATGTCAAGGAGGAGGTAGTGTTAGGTCTTCTAAACAGTATTAAGGTGGATAAGTCCCCGGGGCCCAATGGGATATACCCCAGGTTACTGGGGAAGGTGAGAAGGGAAATTGCTGGGAACTTGACCAGTACCTTTGTGTCCTCTTTGACCACAGGTGAGGTCCCAGATGACTGGCAAGTGGCTAATGTTGTTCCTCTATTTAAGAAAGGAACAAGGGAGAATCTGGGGAACTATAGACTGGTGAGTCTCAAGTCAGTTGCAGGGAAATTGCTGGAGAAAATTCTTCGAGATAGGATATACGAGCATCTGGAATCCAATGGCTTGATTAGGGAAAGCCAGCATGGCTTTGTGAGGGGCAAGTCGTGTCTTACTAACCTGGTTGAGTTTTTTGACAAGGTGACGAGAGAGATTGATGAAGGTAGAGCTGTGGAGGTCATTTGACAACGTCCCACATAATCAGTTAATCAAGAAAGTTCGGATGCATGGGATCAGTGGAGAATTGGCTGTGTGGATCCAGAACTGGCTTGCCTGTAGAAGACAGAGGGTGGTGGTTGAATGGACTTATTTGGGTTGGAGGCCTGTGAGTAGTGGTGTTCCGCAGGGATCTGTACTGGGACCTACAGAGTAATGTGTCACAGCTACAGAGAAAGTGCAGTGCAATAAGGTGCAAGGTCACAACAAGGTAGATCGTGAGGTCAGAGTCCATCTCATTGTATAAGGGAACCATTCAATAGTCTTATCACAGTGGGGTAGAAGCTGTCCTTAAGTCTGATGGTACGTGCCCTCAGGATCCTGTATCTTCTACCCGATGGAAGAGGAGACAAGGGAGAATGTCCCAGGTGGGTGGGGTCTTTGATTATGCTGGCTGCTTCACCAAGACAACGAGAGGTAAAGACAGAGTCCAAGGAGGGGAGGCTGGTGTCCATGATGCGCTGGGCTGTGTCCACAACTCTCTGCAGTTTCTTGCGGTCCTGGGCAGAGCAGTTGCCGTACCAAGCCGTGATACATCCTGATAGGATGCCTTCTATGGTGCATCGGTAAAAATTGGTGAGAGTCAAAGGGGACAAACCAAATTTCTTTAGCCTCCTGAGGAAGTAGAGGCGCTGGTGAGCTTCCTTGGCAGTGGTGTCTACGTGATTTGACCAGGACAGGCTGTTGGTGGTGTTCACTCCCAGGAACTTGAAGATCTCAACCCTCTCGGCCTCAGCACCATTGATATAGACAGGTGCATGTACACCGCCCCCTTTCCTGAAGTCAATGACCAGCTCTTTTGTTTTGTTGACATTGAGGGAAAGGTTGTTGTCATGACACCATTTCAGTCGTTCCAGTTTAACCACATCTTTCCTCTAATCGGTTGACCAAAATTGTACGCAGTACTCCAAGTATGGGCTCATCAACAACCTATACAACTGAAACGTAATGTCCCATCTCCAATACTCAATGCCCCGACTGATGAAGGCCAGCATGCTGAACACCTTTTTCACCACCCTGTCTACTATGCTGCCACTTTCACAGAACTATGCACATGTGTTCTTAAGTCCCTCTGTTCCATTACACTCCCTAGTCCCCTACCACTCTTAGTATAAGTCCTACGCTGATTTGACTTTCCAAAATGCATCACCTTACACTTAACTGTATTGAAATCCATTTACTACTCCTTGGCCCACTTCCATAACTGATCAAGATCCCTCTGTAATCTCCGATAACCTTCTTCACTATCAACAACACCTCCTAATTTCGTGTCATCTGGAGATTTACTGATCAAGCCTTGTGCTTGATCCAAATCATTTATATAAATAACGAATAACATGGGTCCCAACACCAACCCCCACAGCAAACCACTGGTCACCGGCCTCCATTCTGAGAAACAACCTTCAACCACCACCCTCTGCTTCCTACCTCCAAGCCAATTTTGAATCCAGCTAACTAGCACTCCCTGGATTCCATGGGACCTAACCTTCCAGACCAGCCTGCCATGCGGTACCTTGTTGGAGGCCTTGCTGAAGTCCAAATAGACAACATCCACTGCCCTCCCCTCATTGACCTTTTTGCTTACCTTTCTTCTATCGCTGGAAGTTGTTGCTGGCTTCACAATGTGCTTAATATGGTCTCTAGTTATAGATATGTCTGCTCAGGGGAAATGTTTCTCACAATCTACCCTATCCACAGCAAAATACGAGCTGCTGGAGGAACTCGGCGGGTCAGACAGTATCTGGATGAAGGGTCTCGACCTGACAAGTCAATTGTCGGTTTCCCTCTGCTGATGCTGCCTGACCTACTGAGTTCCTCCAGCAACTTGTTTTTTGCTCCAGATTCCAGCATCTGCAAGCTCTTGCATCTCCTCCACTATCTATACTGTATACTTTATTCTGTATAACCCAGTCAGGTCTCCCTCTGCTATGGCAAATCAGACAAAATATGGGATACAAGTTCATCCTTAATCAATGAACATTATAGAAGTGACTGCGTGTTAAACTCCATACTGGTGGAATCAAATTTTGGAAGCCCAACAAGTGCATTGTGAAGCCACTTACATGTTTAGGACTGGTAACCAAGGGAAAATGTGGACTTAGCTTCAGTGGAACAGATCACTATACAGTGGCAGCAAAATTCTCAAATGGTGGCTAATTCAGAGCTGATCTCGGGAATTTATAATCGGAACTCATAATGAATCTGGCCTGTGTGAGTCTCGGAAATCTTAGAACATAGAACATAGAACGTAGAACACAACAGCACAGTACAGGCCTTTTGGCCCACAATGTTGTGCTGACATTTTATCCTGCTCTAAGATCTATCTAACCCTTCCTCCCACATAGCCCCCTATTTCTCTATCATTCATGTGTCTCCCTAAGAGTCTCTTAAATGTCCCTAATGTATCTGCCCCCACAACCTCTGCCAGCAGTGTGTTCCACGCACCCACCACTCTCTGTGTAAAAAACATACCCCTGATATTCCCCTTATACCTCCCTCCAATCACCTTAAAATTATGTCCCCTCATGCTAGCCATTGTCACCCTGGGAAAAAGTCTCTGACTGTCCACTCAATCTATGCCTCTTATCATCTTGTACACCTCTATCAAGTCACCTCTCATCCTCCTTCTCTCCAAAGAGAAAAGCCCGAGCTCACTCAACCTATCCTCATAAGACATGCTCTCCAATCCAGGCAACATCCTGGTAAATCTCCTCTGCACCCTCTCTAAAGCTTCCACATCCTTTCTATAATGAGGCGACCTGAACTGAACACAATATTCTAAGTGTGGTCTGACCAGAGTTCTATAGAGCTGCAACATCACCTTGCAGCTCTTGAACTCAATACCCCAACTAACGAAGACCAACACTCCAAACACCTTCTTAACAAACCTATCGACCTGTGTGGCAACCTTGAGGGATCTATGGACGTGGACCCCAAGATCCCTCTGTTCCTCCACACTGCTAAGAGTCCTGCCATTAACCTTGTATTCTGCCTTCGAATTCGATCTCCCGAAGTGTATCACTTCACATTTTTCTGGGTTGAACTCCACCTGCATCCCAGCTCTGCATCCTATCAATGTCCTGTTGTAATCTACAGCAACCTTCTACACTATCCACAACACCACCAGCCTTCGTGTCACCAGCAAACTTACTAACCCACCCTTCCACATCCTCATCCAAGTCATTTATAAAAATCACAAAGAGCAGGTGTCCCAGAACAGATCCCTGAGGAGCACCACTGGTCACCGACCTCCAGGCAGAATACACTGCATCTACCACCACACTCTGTCTTCTATGGGCAAGCCATATTCTGGTAAAGGAGCTCATTGCAATTTTTGTCCCTTTCCTATTTAAACAAGAGCTCTTTAACTGCACATGATGTTTATTCCTGTGCTTGGAAATGTAATTTTGAGCCTTGTAGCAACAATGTGTTATGCATCAACATTTTATGTCACCAAGCTGTTGTAATGGTTAAAGCATCACTGTTGGTCGAGAGGAAGCTGATTATACAATACAATTTTCACACCTGGCCTAGATGGGAATTTCCTGATCATTGTCGCCCTTGATACATCAGCATCTGAATAGCTCTGATCATTGAGTTAATCCTTTAATCCCTTCACACCTGTTCAGCAGCATTTCTTCAACCTTCTCGTTATTTGACCCATTTTGGCAGATGTTTTCAAATAGCCTTTGGTTTCTTTCCCTTTAGTTCTTTCTTCCAACATTTTCATTTATTTCACAAAGCCTTTCACAGTATCAGACTTTAATATCACAACGTTGGTTAGGGGAGGCAGCAATGTCTGTCCGCAGGGCTGATGTTGTTCAAAGAATCCAACATCACTAAAAAAGAAAGCATAGGCTGAATAAAACTGGTCCTTGTGGAGAAAAAAACAGAAGAATGTAAATGCATTTGTCTTTGAATGTGCATGGACTAGAGTTATACTGCCATTCTGCTTTTGTTTGCAGATCCAGTGACCATCTGTCAGCCCTGGCCCAACCTGTAACCTTCTCCATTTTAAGTTAGAAGTTGCAAGTCCAAGTCCCACTCCAGAGACCTGATGACACTGGGGATGACATTGAGGGGCTGCAAGAGTGAAATGAACATGCCCATGAACATTCAAATTAGGAGCACTAGGCCCCAAAAGCCTATATGTCCAATCTAACTGGAAGTTCAATGCATTCTTGTAAGTTTTGACCTCATTGTTTATCAAATATTTAGTCACCTCTGCCTTAAAGGTATTTAAATATTAAATATGCTTCCACTGCCCTTTGAGGGAGCAAGTTCCAAAGAAGCAAGACCTTCTGAGAGAAATGAATTCACCTCATCTTCATCTTAGACTTGAATAAGACATCAAGACAAGGACAAGTCTGCTCTCTCAGATGGATGTTAAAAAACATCCTCTATTCTTTAAAAGAGTAGAAGTATGTTCACCAGTATCCATCCCTCCTTCAATCAACACCACAAAAACGCGTCACAGAAACCAGCCTTGGACTCTGTCTTTACCTCTCGTTGTCTTGCTGAAGCAGCCAGCATAATCAAAGACCCCACCTACCCGGGTCATTCTCTCTTCTCTCCTCTCCCATCAGGCAGAAGATACAGGAGCCTGAGGGCACGTACCACCAGGCTTAAGGACAGCTTCTATCCCACCGTGGTAAGACAACTGAATGGTTCCCTTATACGATGAGATGAACTCTTGACCTCACAATCTACCTTGTGGAGACCTTGCACCTTATTGTCTACCTGCACTGCATTTCCTCTGTAGCTGTGAAACTTTACTCTGTACTGTTATTGTTTTTACCTGTACCACCTCAATGCAATCTGTACTAACTCAATGTAACTGCACTGTGTAATGAATTGACCTGTACGATCAGTACGCAAGACAAGTTTTGCACTGTACCTCTGTAAAAGTGACAATAATAAACCAATACCAATGTTATTCTACAACATCACTGTTTTGGAAGATTTCCCTCTATGAAAATGACCTCTTGCATTACAGTGACCACAGCATTTCATTTCTGTAAAGTGCCCTGGGATATACTGAAGTTGTGAAAAGTGCTATTTAAATGCCAGTCTCTTTTATTTATCATTTCATGTTATGTGCATGAGAGAGAAACGGCCAATAAAAGCCTGATGTGCATTTTATTTCAAATTTTATTCATTTTTGGGAATCTGGGTATTAAAGGTTTTTGAGTAAGGTGCAGAAAAAATTTATCAAAATTACTCTGGGAATGAAGACTTTAGTTATGTGAATAAAGCGGAGAAGCTGGGTCTGTTCTCCTGTCAACGGAAAAAGTTGCAAGGGGGCCTGATAGAGGCATTTAAGATCATAAAGGGTATAGACAGAGAAGAAGGGAGATACAAAAAAAGTGCTGGAGGAACTCAGCAGGTCAGGCAACATCCATGGAGGGAAATAAACAGTTGACGTTTCGGGCCGAGATCCTTCATCAGGACTGGAAAGGAAGAGGGCAGAAGCCAGAATAAGAAGGTGGGGAGAGGGGGAGGAGCACACGCAGGCAGGGGATAGGTGAGATCAGGTGATCGGTGAGTCCAGGTGAGAGGGGGAAGGTAGTGGGTGGGGGAGGGGGAGAAGATGTAATAAACTGAGAGGTGATAGGTAGAAGAGGCCGAGGGCTGAAGAAGGGAAGATACTGTTCACTCTGGGGAGGGAACCAAGAACCAGGAGATGTAAAGGTGAAGGTGAATGTCAGAAGAACCAAAAGTGACCTGAGAAACATTTTTTGTTACGCAGCAAATGGCTAGGGCTTGGAAGGCAGTGCCAGGCAAGAAGTGAAACCAGTTTCAATTATGTGTCAAAGGGAGCTGGATTAGTATGGAGTCACAGAGTCATAGAGTTGTACAGCACAGAAACAGGCCCTTCAGCCCACCACATCCATGCAGACCCTTTTTGCCAATCCACATGAATCCCATTTGCCCACATTGGGACCATATCCTTCTATGGCTTGCTTACTTAAGTATCTGTCTAAATGCCCCTTAAACGTATCAGATTCCACCACTTCCTCTGGCAGCTAGTTTCAGATATCAAACATTCTCTGTGTAAAAAAACTAACCCCCAAGATCCCCTTTAAATCTCCTACCTCTCACCTTAAAACCCTGCCCCCTTGCTTTTGATACCCCTACCATGGTAAGAAGATCTTGACTATCTACCTTTTCTATGCCTCTCATAATCTTATGTACTTGAAAGGAAAGAACTTGCAGGGCTATGGGGAGAAGGCAGGGGAATGGGACAGGCTAGATTGCTCCTCTGGTCAGTCAATACAGGCTTGAGACACTGAAAGGCCTCCTTCTTTGCTGTAACTATAAGATAAGATAAGATTAAGTATCTTTATTAGTCACATGTGCATCGAAACACAGTGAAATACATCTTTTTTGTGTAGACTGTTCTGGGGGCAGCCTGCAAGTGTTGCCACGCTTCCTGCGCCAACATAGCATGCCAACAACTTCCTAACCCGTACGCCTTTGGAATGTGGGAGGAAACCGGAGCACCTTGAGGAAACCCACGCAGACACAGAGAGAACGTACAAACTCCTTACAGACAGCGGCCGGAATTGAAACCGGGTTGCTGGTGCTATAATAGCATTACGCTAACCGCTACACTACCTTGCCTATCCTGTGATTCATAGGATTATCAGCAAAAAAGGCTCTTTAAAACAGCCACGGGCAACGCTTTTATTTCAGAATCACTAATACCAAATGTTTTTTAATCTGAATTTTTGGTTGTAAATTTCTCGGGAATACAAATTTTGTGGAGCACCTGCAATTTTACATAAAAATACACATAAGAAAGGACTCTGGGCCAGTTTATGCAGGACCCAGCAACCACCCACAGTGCCCGCTTGCCCAAGAGTTAACTGTTCTGGATAAGGGAACCCAAACAAGCTGACCAAGGGATTGAGATGAAAAACACGATGATGCTGGAGGAACTCAGCAGGCCAGGCAGCATCCATGGAGAAAAGCAGGTGGTCAACATTTCGGTTCAAGACCCTTCTTCAGGACTAAAGATAGATAAAGGGGAATCCCAATATGTAGGAGGGAAAAGCAGAGCAGTGATAGGTGGACAAAAGAGGGGAGGCGGGATGGGCACAAGGTGGTGATAGGTAGATGCAGGTAAGAGATAGTGATGGGCAGGTGCGGGGGAGGAGGGGAGAGCAGATCCACTGGGGGAAGGGTCAAAGGTAAGGAGATAAAGGAAAAATAAAGGTAGGAAAAAAAGAGTCTTGGAAAGGGAAGAAGCATGGTGGGGGAGATGGGGGGGGAGTTGTGGGGAAGAGGGGTGGGGATTACCTGAAGTGGGTGAATTCAATATTCATGCCGTTAGGCTGCAAGTTTCCAAGATGGAAAATGAGGTGCTGTTCCTCCAGTTTGCACTTGGAATTCTCCTGGCAGTGGAGGAGGCCGAGGACTGACATATCAGTGATAGTGTGGGAGGGGGAGTTGAAGTGACTGGCAACAGGGAGATGCAGGTCGCGGTTACGGACAGAGCACAGGTGTTCTGTGAAGTGCTCACCTAGTCTGTCTTTCGTCTCACCAATGCAGAGGAGGCCACACTTGGAGCACTGAATGCAGTAGATTAAATTAAGGGAGGTGCAGGTGAATCTCTGTCTCAACTGAAAGGACTGTTTGGGTCCCTGGATGGAGGTGATGGAGGTGGTGTAGGGGCAGGTGTTGAACATGTGGTGGGGGCAGTGGAAGGTTCCCGGGGTGGGAGCAGGATGGGTGTGGAGGGAGGAGTGAACGAGGGAGTCACAGAGAGAGCGGTCCCTGTGAAAGGCAGAAAGGGGTGGGGAGGGGAAGATATGCTTGGTGGCGGGGGTCCTGTTTTCATGTGAGCTGGAGTGGGCTCTGAGAGACAACTCGGACTCGGATGATATAGTTGGAGGCCCTGTCTCTGGAATCCCTGATATCTTTGGACAGCTTGTCACTGTCAAAGGCTTTTGAAGTGACTTTTAAATGTGTCTGATAGACATTTTAAAACTATTCAAAAGGACTGAGATGATTAACAAGAAGTAGTACTTTTCAAAAATATTAAAAATTCATTTCAAATGCAGTTAACATACAAACAAATGATTCAAAACATCAGCAGAAGAGATTATTTGGCATTTTATTTTAGGTTACTAATTTATGGGATCTGGGCACTTTTGACAAGGCAGAGTAAACTACAAACTGCTGGAGAAACTCAGAGGGTCAGGCAGCATCTGCAGAGGGAAATGGACAGTTGACATTTTGGGTCGAGACCCTTCACCTGGACTGGACTCAGTCGAGATGCAGGGTCTACCTGTACTACATCAATGCACTCTGTACTAACTCAATGTAACTGCACTGTGTAATGAATTGATCTGTAGGAACTGTATGCAAGACAAGTTTTTCACTGTACCTCGGTACAAGTGACAATAATAAACCAATACCAATACCAAATGTTGACTGTCTATTTTCCTGCACAGATGCTGCCTGAGCCGCTGAGTTCCTCCAGCAGTTTGATTTTTGCTCCAGATTCCAGCATCTGCAGTCTCTTGTGTCTCCATTCAAAGTAACTGATTGGGTGGTAATTAGCTGCCTTGGGTTTGTCCTGCTTTTTTAAATTTTTAAATTTTATTTACAGCGTGGTAACAGGCCCTTCCAGCCCAATGAGTTCACGCCGCCCACTTTATACCCATATTAACCTACCCGTACGTCTTTTGGAATGTGAGATGAAACTGGAGCACCCGGAGGAAACCCACGCAGACACAGGAGAATGTACAAACTCCTTACAGACAGTGACGGGAATCGAATCCCGATTGCTGGCGCTGTAATAGTGTTGCGCTAACTGCTATGCTACCGTGCCGCCCCTAAATTTTTGTGAATAATCAAGGGTCCTGACCCGAAATGTTGACCGCCTGTTTTTCTCCATGGATGCTGCCTGGCCCGCTGACTTCCTCCAGCATCATTGTGTTTTTCATCTAGATTCCAGCATCTGCAGTCCTTTGTTTCTCTATACTTACTCAATGTTCTACTTTAACAGAATTATAATGGTACCTGAATAACATGGCAGAGGCATGGTGACTTCGTTATCACATTACAGTATGTGGGAGTTTGCAGTGCACAAGTTAACTGGTACATCTCTTACCTTATATGGGGCAGGCACGGTAGTGTAACGATTAGCGTAACACTTTACAGCGCCAGCGACCCGGGTTCAAATCCAGCCACTGTCTGTAAGGAGTTTGTACGTTCTCCCCGTGTCTGCGTGGGTTTCCTCTGGGTGCTCCGGTTTCCTCCCACATTCCAAAGATGTACGGGTTAGGAAGTTGTGGGCATGCTATGTTGGTGCCGGAAGCGTGGCGACACTTGCGGGCTGCCCCTAGAACACTATGCAAAAAGATGCATTTCATTGTGTGTTTCGATGTACATGTGACTAATAAAGATATCTTCATATATTATAAGGTTGTATAACCCTAGAATGTACTGAAATTGTGAATTGTGGCATGCTGTATAAGAATGAAAACATTGGCTAAATTGCTTACATCTATGCATTGAAATTTCAATGGCTCTATGACTTTATATTTTATATTCTATATCTTTTAATTGCAGTGCAATCTGTTAAAGGAAATATGTTTTCTAACTAGTTTGAGACATGGAAGATTCCAAGAAGGACTGTCAGAGTGGAATGCAAGAGGTGTTCCCTCAGATGCAGAGTCTAGAACAAGAGGGAATGGCCTCTAAGTAGGAGAAGTGAGGTAAGAGAAACTTCATTATACAGAGGGTTATAGAATTTTGAAAATTCTACTTCAAATGCTTGGTCTCTGAGTATATTCGAGGATGAGAGTGATGGAGTTTAGATCACTGAAGGAATGGGAGGATATGGGGATTGGTCAGGAAAGTGAACCAACTATAACAGTGAATGACAGAACAGGCTCAAGAGAACGTAGCCTCCTCCTGCTTCGACTTCTTATGTTCTTATGAATATGATGCATATCCTGTAATATGTATCCCATTAAACAAATTTCAGAAAAAGCATTACTGCCATTGTATTAGCCGCGCCAGATGTGCAGATAACCAAGTTCAATGAAGATGTATCAAGCCAGAAATTGGCTTCACAGTTATGGTTAAGTTTCAAAGGAATTGCAGATCAGTGAGACAATTCTGAGTGCTTGCCAAAAAAATAAATGGGAGTGATGTGAAAATCCACATGATGTGGGAAAGTGTGTAGTTGTTCCATAGTGATTGTCAGGCAAAGCAATACCATATGTTATGCACATCAGTTGCAAAAGTGAAGTCATTTCTACATTAATGTATTTCTGGCTTTAAATTTGGTATCTTTATCCCATTCAGATCGACATGAAGCATCAAACTGAACTGCAGCTGGTCTGAGAACCCTCAGTAATTGGCCCATGAAGCCCATTTTTCTGAGCACCTGTTTTAAAAAAATTCCCATTGTTAAGAACATTGATAATTCTTCCAGTTTTTCCTTCTGTTGTCCTGCATAATAAATTAATTGAAAATCTGTTTATATTCTGCATTACTTGTCATATTGTTGCTCTGTATTTTTCCAATTAGGCAACCAATTTCTTAAGAAGAAGGAGACACAAGAAACTGCACATGCTAAAATCTGGAGTAAGAAACAATCTGCTGGAGGAATTCAGCGGGTCGAGCAGCATCTGTGGGTGGAAAGGAATTGTTGACGTTTTGGGTCGAGAGACTGAGAGTGGAGGGGGAAGGTGCCCAGTATAAAGAGGAGAAGGGGAGTGGCGTGACAAGAGCCCAATGTGAATGGTGGGTTGAGGAGGGGTGAAAGATGACAGGCAGTGTGTGCTAGACAGTGGAGAGGAGGGTGTGGAGTTGGGAGACAGTGGCAGGTGGATGATAGATGGAGGCAGACAAAGAAGAAAAAAGAGGCAGGTGAAGTGAGGTGGGGCGGGGGGGTGAGGGCGGAGAATTTCTTAATACTAATTTTTAATATGGCAGCAAATTTTTAGAAGGGGAATAGAAAAGATAAGAAAGGAAAATGAATGGTAGGCTGGGTGTGTTCCCAAACAAGTGCACGGAATTCCTTATAGTTATCCTGAGAAAGAGAGAACCCCAACAATGCAGAACCATGGTACCATCTTTGAGGATATTCAGGAAATCTCTTGAGCTCTCCTATGGCCACTCCTATGACTCGCTGAAAAACAGAATCAGCAAAAGAGGTACTGCATGCAGATAACATATAGAAAGGACATCAAGAGGCAACCTCCAGGTTGATTGAGCTAATGGAATTTAAATGACTGGTCAAAAGCAATAGGCTATGTATGTCATAAAATGTCATTAACTCAGAAATTTCGCTACACTGTGAGTTCAGAATCAGAATCACATTTATTTTCACTGACTTAAATGTCGGGAAATTTGTTGTATTGTGGCAGCAGTATAGTGCAAAGACGTAAAAATTACTAAAATTACAAAATAAATAAATAGTGCAAAAAAAAGGAATAACGAGGTAGTGTTCATAGGTTCACAGACCATTCAGAAATCTGATGGCGGTGGGGAAGAAGCTGTTCCTGAATCATTGAGTGTGGGTCTTCAGGCTCCTGTACCTCCTCCCTGATGGTAGTAATGAGAAGAAGGCATGTCCAGATGGTGAGGGTCCTTTACTGATGCATGCCGCCTTCTTGAGGCACCGCTTCTTGAAGATGTCCACGACGGTGAGAAAGATTGTATTGGTATTGGCATTGGTTTATTATTGTCACTTGTATCGAGGTATAGTGAAAAACTTGTCTTGCATACTGTTCAAACAGATCAATTCATTGCACAGTGCATTGAGGTAGTGCAGGGTAAGAACAAGAGACAGAATACAGAGTAAAGTATTTCAGCTACAGAGGAAGTGCAATGCAGATAGACAATAAGGTGCAAGGTTATAACAAGGTAGATTATGAGGTCAAGAGTCCATTTTATCATATGAGAACCATTCAATAGTCTTATAACAGAGGGATAGAAGTTATCCTTGAGCCTGGTGGTATGTGCCCTCAGGCTCCTGTATCTTCTAGTTGATGGGAGAGGGGAGAAGAGAGAATGACCAGGTGGGTAGGGTCTTTGATTATGCTGGTTGCTTCACCGAGGCAGCGAGAGGTATAGACAGAGTCCACGGAGGAGAGACTGGTTTCTGTGATGTGCTGGGCTGTCCACAACCCTCTGCAATTTCTTGTGGCCCCAGGCAAGGCAGTTGCCATACCAAGCCGCGATATATCTAGATAGGATGCTTTCTATGGTGCATTGATAAAATTTGGTGAATGTCAAAGTGGACATGCCAAATTTCTTTAGCCTCCTGAGGAAGTAGAGGCGCTGGTGAGCTTTCTTGGCCATGGCATCTAAGTGGCTGGACCAGGACAGGCTATTGGTGATATTCACTCTTAGGAACTTGAAGCTCTCAACCTTCTCGTCTTCAGCACCATTGATACAGACAGGTACATGTGCATTGCCCCCCTTCCTGAATTCAGTGACCAGCTCTTTTGTTTTGCTGACATTGAGGGAAAGGTTGTTGTCATGACACCATGTGACTAATGTCCTTCCTGCACTCTGACTCATCATTATTTGAGATACGGCCTACTACAGTGGTATCATCTGCAAACTTGTAGATGGAGTTAGAACAGAATCTGGCCACGCAGTCATGAGTATATAGGGAGTAGAGCAGAGGTCTGAGGATGCAGCCTTGTGGGGCACCAGTGTTGAGAATAATCGTGCTGGAGGTGTTGCTGCCTATCCTCACTGATTGTGGTCTGTTGGTCAGGAAGTCAAGGATCCAGTTGCAGAGAGAACTGTTTCGTCCCAGGTCTCGGAGTTTTGTGATAAGTTTGCTTGGAATTATAGTATTGAAGACAGAGCTGTAGTCAACAAACAGTAGTCTAACATCAGTGTCTTCACTGTCCAGATGCTCCAGAGGTGAGTGTAGGGCCAGGGAGATGGCATCCACTGTAGACCTGTTTTGGCGGTGGGCAAATTGCAGTGAGCTGAGGTTTTCTGTGAGGCTAGAGATAATGTGTGCCATGACCAGCCTCTCAAAGCACTTTATGATGGTGGATGTCAGAGCCACTGGTCGGTAGTTATTAAAGCACATTACCTAGTTTTTCTTCCGTACCAGGATGATAGTGGTCTTCTTAAAACCGGTGAGAACCTCAGATTGAAGCAGGGAGAGGTTAAATATATCTGCAAATACCCCCGCCAGCTGATCAGCACAATATCTGAGGACACAGCCAGGGACACCACCTGGGCCAGATGCTTTCCACAGGTTCACTCTCCGGAAGTCTGATCTTATTCCTCAATGGTTCAGGTGCGTTGGAGACTGTCAGGATGGGTGGTGAAAAACCAATCCCCTTCTGTTCAAAACATGCATAGAATGCGTTCAGCTCATCAGGAAGGGATGCGCTATTGTTGGTGATGCTGCCCAACTTCACTTTGTAGCCTGTTATAGCATGTAAGCCCTGCCACAGCTGACAGCTGGTCTGGGAGTCGATTTTGGACTGGTATTTTCTCTTGGCATCTCTGATAGCTTCATGCCCGTGATGGAGCTGGCTGAGTCTACAACCCTCTTCAGCCTGTTGCAATCCTGCGCATTGGAGCCTCCACACCAGGATGTGATATAACCAGTCAGAATGCTCTCCACCATACATCTACAGAAATTTTCAAGAGTCTATGGAGTTCATTTCCCGGTTCAACAGTTGAGGTGGAAAGTCAGTCCATATTCAGGATAGCATCGGATGGGTGGCAGGAGAGGAAGGAAGAAGGAACAGTGTAAATGAATATGATCATGACGATTTGTTTGCATGGAGGATAATTATTAAATCCATCCAGTCAGCATATATAATCTGTCATAAGTATAAACTTGCTAGAATATCTAAACAAATGATTACAATCTCATGAAAAATAGGAAATGAACTGAATTTTGCCCAAGTATACCAACCTGTATCTGGCTAAATTCCAAGCCTAGTTTGAACAATATTGAACGTGCATTTCTTTACTCAATTCCACTGTTACTTTTAAAAACACAAGCACTTTTGAAGTTCTGAGTAATGTAATTTTTGTGATAGCTCACTGGTGTTTGGACACTAATCTGGGTTGAAGAAATCAAAGGATGTTTATTTGGAAAGAGGGCCAAACCTCAGGTGTCTATTTATTGTGAAAAGATTTTGGACATTCTGGAACGTGCACTTCAATGCGAGGAATTGGGAAGAGTTGGGGACAGTGTGGAAGATGGAGGGTGAATCATTCCATTCATCAATAATCCCATTAAACCGTAATAGTATTTGTACAACTCACAATGGAACAAATAAATATACAAATGGACAGAGTTAACCACTTTTACCCATACACGTCAGACCATTTACATTCTTCACACTTCATTCTGGGCACTTACAAAAAACTTACTAGAGATCCTTTACAATTATAAATTTATCGTTAAACTTCATTGGTCACCTAGTTAGCATGTGCTTGAAGTGAATTAGTTTGGGTGGCATGCAGAAATGCATGGCTTTTTATACTCATGTGTTCTCTAATAAGCACAGATCGAAGTATAATTTTTGTGAGATCTATTGAATATTTGCACTGAGGATAACAGTTCAAAGAAATACCAGATCAGAAGCAGCACCAAATGGATCATGAACATCAAAGAAAGTTGCAGATTCTGGAAATCTGCAATATAAAACAGCAAATGCTGGAAACACTCAGCAAGTCTTCAACCTGAAACATTAACTCTAGTTTCCTTCCACAGATGCTAACTGACCTGCTGAATGTTTTCAGTATTTTCTTGTTTTATTAAAAACTGGATTATTATGGTTTAATCATAAATATGCAAATTTTGTTCATCTGTTTCCATAAGGGTGAAAAAAATTGCCATGGCTTCTTAAAAGGGACAAAAGTAATTCTTTAAAAGTTTTATATTGTACCTTTCAGAAACACGGGACATGCTAAAGAAGTTTTGAAGGACAGTCAATGTTGAAAAGATAGGAATTGTGGCAGTCATTTGTGCATAGCAAGCTCCCACATACAGTGATATGATGAGGACCAGATAATCTGTCTTAATCAGGTTGATAGTGAGATGAACATTTGCTTGGACAATATTTGCTTTTGAACCTCAATAACTTTGGAATAAGTTCTTCTGTATGACTTGACTGCCATCTCAGACTGGAAGCAAGTGGATTTTAGTTTTGTGTTTTATTTCAGGAAAATACATTGGATATCTCATTGGAGGTCTTATCTAATATATAATGAGGCCATTTGGCCCATTGTGTCCATGCTGGCACCCAGGGAAGCAATCCTATTATCTCACACATGCCAATCACCTCCACTTTGATTGCTTCTGCCACTAACCTACGCTAAGGGGTAGTTTATAGTAGTCATTTAAACTGCAGGAACATCTTTGGGATGCAGGAGGAAACCAGACCCTCTGGAGGAAACAGAGGTCAAGGAGAAAACGTGCAAACTCAACATAGACAGCATCCAAGGTCAGGATTGAACCCTGGTCTCTGAGGCAGAAGAACTAACTGCTCTCCATTGGTGAATTGTGTATCTCTTTTACATAATGGACTGGCAACAAATAAAGAAAATAGAAAATCATGCTGCTGAATACAGCTTTCCCAACTGGATGCTGGGAGCACCAGGTGAGATAATGAAGTGTATCCACAGACACTTGCTTAGGATTAGAATTGGATCCTTGATTTTGCTTTATGTTTACACAGCTCTCACTATCTCAAAATCCAAATCCTTGCAAAAATGCAAAGCTTCATTCCTGTACACTGGATTGATTAATGTAGAGACTGGGGAAGGGGAAAATACCCATTCATCATTAACAATGTCCAAGGATCACATTAATGTAGTTACTTTATGAATATTTACATTTCTTTATTAAGTGCATATGAAAAGGACTTATGAACATATACATTTTATGTATATGTTATGTATATGTTATAAACAGGTTACTCAGGCCTTCAAGTTTATCCTGCCATTCAATAAGATCATGGCTGGTCTGATTGTAACTTCAATTCTGCATTCCCTTCTACCACAGTAACCTTGCTTACTGAAAATCTACTACCTCAAAAGACTCTGCTTTGAAAAACAGAGTTCCTGTACACCCAAGTCATTGATATATATTAAGAAAAGCAGTGGTCCAAGCTTGTAAATTCTATTGAAAACTCATCAGCTTTAAACATTAACTCTGGTTCTCTTTCCAGCCATACTGCCTGACCTGCCAAGCATTCCCAGAATTTTATGTTCTTATTTCAGATTTCTAGCATCTGCAGTTTTTTGCTTTTCAATGGCTGAATCACTCTGGCATGGAGTTGTGTTGTAACTATCTGTGAATCTGATCTGTGGTGAGTGCTACAGGATGATACACAATGATCAGTGGCCGGATGGTGGATCCACTATAAGTAGAACTAAGTAGTGGATTCCCTGACATCAGAAGTAGGTGATGGATCCATTGGGTGGAGAATCTACTGTGATCCGTGCTTGGAAGTGTAAGAACTAAGACCATTCCTGGATGGAATTTCAGAAATCTTTGGGATTGACTTTTCTAACAGTCAGGTTCTACTGACACATTCCTTTCACTGATCTTAACAGAACATACCCTGGGAAACAGTGGGGCATTTTACCTTGAGTATTACATAGAATTTGAGTTCTATCATTTTATTTGGTGGTGGGGAGTATTTTCCCATGAACTTGCATCCCAAGACTTATAACATCAATTCGTGGTGTTAACAATCTAAGGAAGTTGTGCAAAATAGTGGTACACACACAACATTCATCAAACCCTCCACCAAACATAATGCCAGCAGTTCTACAGAGAACCATCGGTGACATCCTGGCAGGTAAACTCATTCTTGGTTCTGTATTTACACACTGAAACACAGAAGGGCCAGAGGTTAGATGCTGGTACCTCCTGACCTCCCGCTGTGCCGCATGGACTCAAAGCAGCATGAACTGGCAAACTGAGCTGAGAGGCAGGTTGTGGTTCAGTTTTACGCCAAGAGGAGCTGATGTTAGAAGGGTATCTCTGAATAATGATACAACTCAAACAAATGGTTTACTTTATTTTACTTCATCTTAATCTTCTTCTATGACCTTGGCATTTTATTTTTTTTTAAATTTTTCTTTAATCATTTCAACCTACTTATAGCTGTCTTTTACAATAAGAAGCTTTTAAGGATAGATCAAGGCAGCAGCAAACACCATTTTCTGGTTTGGATGGTCTGCTTGGTGAGTCCTTTCGGATCAAGTTAATGTGGTTGGATACACACCACAAGTGATGTGCTTGGGCAGTGGACAGGATCCAGTTCAATCCAGCTCATCAAGATTTAACTTAGTGATTCATCCGTAGGCTAGAGAAAGATACATTTTCACAATTGGTGTAAATTATAGCCAGGATTCCAGGTGAACAGGCAGCATAGTCATCTGACCCAGACACAATGTAATTGCTTTGTGTATTTTACATAGAATTATATTTTAATAGAATGAGTATGGTGTATACTTTTCTTAACATCAGAACAAAGCCATCTGATGGGAATTTAATTGAAAATGAAAAATTAACATTGAAATAATGCAGTGTGTTGATTTGGCCAATATTTAATTAAATTGTCAATAATTACTTGGTAATTGGTTAGATGCTGCACAAGCAATGGTAAAATTTTACATTAAATCTAAAGATTCCTGACCCATAACTTCTGAATTTTTACATTGTTAAACTTAATTGTGTCATTTGCAATTCACTGTTTTACCAACAATTTTATGAATATGCTATACAAACAACCATGTGTCATGTTAATTACTTCCAAAATTCAATTTCAATCAATCTTGGAATCTATCCAATGCAATACAGAAGCTACATTTACAGCACATTTATATTTATGCTCTGGTATAGTCTCAAGCGGTAAACAGGAAATCTCAGTGCAAATTAGTTGTATAAAACTGATATTTTGAACATACTTTTAAGGTCAAGTCATTGCTAGAAATTTTGCCTTTGAAGGGGTTCCAACCTTGAGAAGATCTTTGACAGTTTGTTTTCTTGTGGAGGGTGAAGACACCTGTTATTTGCACCATGATGTATACATATAGCACGTGATGAAGGGATGTTGTTGCATTGTGCGTTTGTAGTAAATGTAAAATGGTTCAATGCTAAACTGGACTAATGCATCTGCATGGGGGAATTACCAATTTAATGTGATGGTTTTAAAAATTAATTGTTAAAACTAGTTCCATGTTTTGCTTTTGGTTTAGATATTGAACCTCATTAAGACATAAAATACTTTCATTTCCTGGAATAATGCAGCAATTATTTCTGGCTCGGCTGTACAGAAGCAACAACTTCTGTAAAAAGTGCAACAACTTTTGCAAATAGTACAATAGTCACTGTTTTGTTCTGTCGACACCAGTTATAATTTGTTTCTATCTCACATTTTCCACCTCAGAGCACAAAAGAGTCTAATTCGTGGGCTTTGATAGAATTTTCTGGTCTATTGCCATCATTTACTGGTAAAGAGCTCCTCTTGACCTTCCTCATTATTGACCACTTAATTTCTCTTTTCTTAACTCATCTAGCACCGTCTGGTGCCATGTGTCAGGAGTATTGAAGTTAATGGCTGTCTGCACACACTGTCATGATCGGTTGGACCTGGAAGAATGGAGGAGCAGGTGGTGTGTCTAAGCAGGGCCCTGTCAGGAAAAAGGGGCGCCACTGGTCTGCCCTGTCCCAACCTGCTACTGCTCCCCTCCCTCACAACTGTTCTACTTCAAGACAGCTGACCTTTGATCTGCCTTCCAATTTACTCAATGTTTTGTAAAGTCACAAAGTCGCAGAAATTCCCTTTGCGGAATGAATCTTTCCTTTATTCTCTCTTGCCTATTCATTGTTGTTTTTTGGTTGGGGGTGTTAAACAGATCTTTTCATTTTGATAAATCATTTGTTAATAAAGCTGCTCTCTCTTCTTTCATTGATATGGCCGATCACTTTTATGCTGCTACTTTCCGGCATAATGCTGCCATGGATAATGATCGGCTTTATTTAAACTTATTGAGAATATTGATTGCAGCATAAATTCTCTAGTACACAGCAGATGTATAAAAGATCGCTGACTTTTGACTGTCAGTCTTTCAGCTCGGCAAATGAGATTAAAGCCAATGCAAATATCTTTTTTTGTAAGTAGAATGGCATATTTTACATTAACCCTATTAGTGTCAGTCCCCATTAAGAACCACAGAGCCAGACACAAAAAAAAGCCTCTTAAGTGGCACACGAATGTTTGAAACGTTCTTCATGCACATCTTCTTTACCCTGGTTCCTGTCTGTGCAGCAAAATCATTGTGTGCAATATGCACAATCATTATTCTTATTGAGAGCAGGCTGGCAGGAGATTGCATTGCTTGTTGACAAAATAAAGTTTCAGGACAGTAATCCTTTATTTGCACCTGCTAGCCCAGTACAAAGAACTGCAAATACTACCACCATCACATTAAAGTGGTAATTCCCCCATGCAGATGCATTAGTCCAATTTAGCATTGATCCTTTGTGAATATTTGCCTGCAACCTTGCTCTACAGAGATGCGTGTTTTATTTTAAATGTGCTTGGATTTACCATGCCATTGTCATAATCTTTTTCCAATGGTCTTTGCTCTTTTCCTTGAAAATGTTATAAGCTCTCTGACTGCTTGCCAAGAAGCCGTTCTGTATGCTGGAGGTCAGACAGCATCAACTATTCCACTGCTGGGAGCGCATTAGCAACTCCTGAGCCTGATCTGACGCACAAATAATGCCCAGGGTGTGAAACAGCCCTGATGTGGAATTAAACTGGCGCAGCCTGCATGCGAACTTGGTGCTGCCTATTCAACATGATTCTAGCATCCAGCCAATGCTAATTGTGCTGTTGTTGGTACCTCAGATTAATCTCAGGAGTGACTAGCATGAGCTGAAATTAGCCTGTGCTAGTTAAGGACAGCCTGTACTTCTTAAAAGGGAGATACATCATTGCTTGAAGAACCAGAGGGAGTAAGTATGGACACAAATGTGATTTGGTTGATCCTGCATGTCACCACAGAGGGTGGGAGAGGTGTCTTACAATCCTTCCATTTTGTATTGTATATGGTTCACAAATATCCCTGTGTACTCACTGCAAAGGCAATAGGAAGACTTAGCTCCAGAGGCGAATGCACAGAACCAAGCACCCAAAATCTGAGTGCAGAGCAGCAAAAAGTTCTACGACCTGAGGTCAGTGGTCATGGTCAGTGAGTGCCATATCATGCAAGTGTCAACCATGGGTTAAAGGACAACTCTCCCACTCACCAAACAACAGCCTTTGACAATTAGTGCCAATACCTAGTATTCAAATACCCCATTATAGCATCACAGAGTTAGTGCTGCACCAAATTGCACAGCTGTACCTCGCAACAGATCATTCTGCCAGGCAATGTGGCACTTAAAATACTCAAACATTGGATCATACTCAAAACAACACTTACCTTGCTCTTTATTTTGCATTATAACTGGTGCTTAATGACCTGAGCAGCAATCCAACAGCTGGGGACATGCATGCCTGCATTACATCATCCCTGTGGAAGAGATGGCATTGTACATAATTGGAGTGCACATGATTAAGTGGTGGGGGTGAAACATTCAAATGTGATGATATCTTCATAAATAATCCACCTCCTCACAATCCCACTTCCTCCTCATTCTCCATTCTCTTGCTCATGAAGGAACAATGTACCTCTTCCTGTTCCTACTTTCTCTCATTGCAGCCCTAACCTCGTGCTTTTCCTCTTTTCGGATACCCAAGATCTGCAGTTTGACCAGGCAGATCGAAAGAGAGTGAAGGTGAAGACACATTATTATTCAGCTTATTACTCTGGGCCACCAATTCCAACACCACAATTTAGAGGTTAGCTTACAGCCAGAGGGGAAAGCGGTTGCATGAGTTATACTGAACAGGACTTGGTCTGTTGCTATCAACAGAAACCCAATCAGTGTACTCAATGAAATGGTTAATGAATTGACAAATCCTACAGGAAACCTGTATACAATTCCAGGAAACATATGAGGGACTGGCACTAACCTTGGACAGAGGAATCTTGGAGACCACCCTTCTTGATGTGGAATTGCACAACTTCACCAGGCCATGTCTGCAGCAGGCCAGGTTGCAGAATGAAGCAGGCAGTGCCTCAGCTTCCATTGAAGTGTCATCAGAAGCGACCAAACGTCTGGGAGCAGAGGTTCTAGCTGCTGGATAGTAAGAAACAAAGGGACTTGCATTATCCCAAAGCGACCTTTACTCTAATAGATTACAATGATTGAAGAGGTGGCCCCCAAGGGGAGTTCCAGAGGCTCCATGGAACACAAACCTGCTGTTCAGGATGATAGCGTTCTTAACCCCCTCACTATTGCCCCGTTACCTCCACTGCCTGACTGCCAGCCAGCCCAGACTGCCACTAATCATGCTGAGACGGTGCAGTTGGAAGGTGGGTCCTCCATGCTGGAAGTGGAGGATGGTGATCACCTGCAGTCTCCTCCAGTGCAAGTCAGACTAGGGTTAGGGTTTTACACCCACTATGCAGTAGCCACTGTGGCAGCACTTTGTCAGAGCCCCAGGAGAGGCAGAGGTATGGAAACCAGGCACTACGGGAATAAATAAATTTGATGGATGATGTTTGCATGCCTTTGATGTGTACCATCATCTTGATTTACAACATCTATTACCAGTGCCTCTACTTGGTATTGGTTTATTATTGTCACTTGTACCGAGGTACTGTAAAAAACTTGTCTTCAATACCGTTCATACAAATCAATTCATTACTTCTTCAGGAGGTTAAAGAAATTTGGCATACACCCGTCAACCCTTACCAATTTTTATCGATGTACCACAGGAAGCATCCTATCTGGATGCATCACAGCTTGGTATGGCAACTGCTCTGCCCATGACAGCAAGAAATTGCAGAGACTTGTGGACACAGCACTGCACATCATGAAAACCAGCCTTCTCTCCATAGACTCTGTCTACACTTCTCACTGCCTCAGTAAATCAGCCAGCATAATCAAAGACCCCACCCACCCAGGATATTCTCTCTTCTCCCCCATCCCATTGGACAGAAGCCTGAAAGCATGTACCACCAGGCTCAAGAAAAGCTTCTGCCCCACTGTTATAAAACTATTGAATGATCCCCTAGTACGATAAGATAGACTCTCGACCTCACAATCTACCTCGTTATGACCTTGCACCTTATTTTCTACCTGCACTGCACTTTCTCTGTAGCTGTTACACTTTATTCTGCATTTTGTTATTGTTTTACCTTGTACTACCTCAATGCACTGTGTAATGAATTGATCTGTATGAACAGTATGCAAGACAAGCTTTTCACTGTACCTCAGTACATGCAACAATTAACCAATTCCAATTCCATCCAGGTTTTATTTTTGCACTATGGCCAGACAGACAGTGTGACAATCAGCAGTAGAGATGAGGTAGTGTGAGCACTGTTGGCGATTTGGGATTTGGGCTTGTGTTAATTGGTCATGTAGCTGGATTAGAAGGTCATGGACATTCTGACCATAAAACCATGTGACCAGCAGGTACTGCAATCCTCCTCTGGGGTGAATAAGACTAGTGGACATAGATCATAGTGGACACAGAGTTAGGGTAAACGGTAAGAGAGTCTGAGGGGAAGCATTTTTTACAAAGTGAGTGGTGAGTAATTGGAATGCACTGCCAGAGAGAGTGACAGAAGCAGAGTTGCTAGCAGCACTTCAGAGGTGTCAAGATGAGGACTTGAGTCGCCTAACGTAGAAGGCTACGTACCAAGTACTGGAAGATGGAATCAATGCAGATGGGTGCCCGCAGGTCAGCATGGACACGGTGGGCAGAATGGCCTGTTTCCATGCTGAATGACTCTACGACTCGATGACATTCAATGTAGCAGAGTCTTTATTCAGAAATGCCAGCATTCTGCTCTACCACATTCTTTGGCAGGACGGCTTTTGTTGTAGGCTGCTGCCCATGTGAGTGTGGCTCAGATATCAACTTCTGCAAGAGGAAAGCAATCTTGTTACTAAGCATTGATCAATGCGTTGTGCTGTGTACAGTTACACAAGCATTGATCAACATGTTGTGCTGTGTACAGTTACACAATAGGCATCGAGAAAGGCATTTAGCATTCTGAGTATGGTGCATCTCCAAGTTCACATATGCCACCTCCAAAGTGATAGCCAGCATCATTCCACACCGTTGGAAAGTGCAGTGAAAGTGTGGTGGAAGTGTGGTGAAGGTGTGGCAAAGGTGTGGCGAAGGTGTGGTGAAGGTGTGGTGAAGGTGTGGCGAAGGTGTGGCGAAGGTGTGGTGAAGGTGTGGTGAAGGTGTGTCCGCACTCCGCACTCTGCTCTTTTATAAAGGAAAATGAAATGCATCCAACTTCCTTGGAATTGAGAGCAGCTGTGAGCTCCTGAATGCCATAGTGCATGGCACGCTTGAATTCAACCTTGAATGGACAAGTGGAGGTTGATGGACATTGATCTTAAAAGTGACCGGGTAAACAGATCTTGAGAGGCCTGATTATGTGGTCTCAGTAATGCAAGGAATTTACTCCATGGAGATCCTTGTCCTCCTGTCCAAAGCCATTCTTTCTCTCCTCCTTCTCTTCCAGGAACATATTCCATTCTGTGTGCCCTCTCCTCATCCTCCCCATCACTCCATGAGGAATGGCTACTACAGGGCGTCCCCAGGTAATGAACAGAATCCGTTTTTACTGACATCGACAAGTCTATTTTGTTGGTAAGTCATAAAATACACAGAAATCACTCAACATGGTAACCACACCTCCACAGTATGTAACAAACGGCATCAAAAGCACATAAGACTGATTAGAAAGAAAATTCACTGAAAGTGGAGAGAGAGAAAGAAAACTAGTTCTGCTGTCCACTGGAACGAAAGTATGCGTGCACATCAGACTTTTGAATGTAATAATATTATGGGAGCTTATTCATATGCAGTGGGTGTCCATAAGTCAAGTGTTCGTAACCTAGGGACGGTCTGTAAAGTACCCATGTCTGGGAGTAAGTGTATTTTGCAGCGACCTTGAAGTCAACATACTCCTTGAACTCCTGGCCTATCATTCCCTGGAGACTTTACAAATACTACAGAGGTCTGGAAACACCAAGCAACTCTCTACTCAAATCAGCACTCTGTAGGAATTGGTCAGCAACCAACCTGCAAGTAATTGATAATCACCTTACATAATGCAGGGGGTTGCCCTTGCTAGTTAGAAGTGTTTGAATTCCCAATCATGGTGAAGACATGGCACGAGCTGCCTGGTTGAGACCATTTGCCAGTGCTGTCACTAAATCAGCATGGTGTGACAGATACATCATAATCAATGTTCTGTTGAAGGATCATTCACTTGAAGTATTAACTCAGTTTGTCTCTCCATAGATGCCATTTGATCTGCTGAGTGCTTCCAACACTCACTAATGGTGGGAATGGTGGGATGTTCAGATCTCTGGAGATACAAGGGATAAGATAAGATATCTTTATTAGTCACATGTACATCGAAACACACAGTGAGATACACCTTTGCGTAGAATGTTCTTGGGGCAGCCCGCAAGTGTCACCATGCTTCCGTCGCCAACATAGCATGCCCACAACTTCCTAACTTGCACATCTTTTGGAATGTGGGAGGAAACCGGAGCACCTGGAAAACCACGCAGTCACGGGGAGAATATACAAACTCCTTACAGACAGTGGCCAGAATTGAACCCGGGTCACCGGCACTGTAATAGCATTATGTTAACCACTACACTATCGTGCCTGCAAGAGACTGCAGATGCTGGAATCTGGAGCAACACACAAGCTGCTGGAGGAACTCAGTGGGTCAGGAGGGAAATGGACAGTCGACGTTTTGGGTTGAGACCCTTCATCTCTCCACTGTCCAATCACCCACCACCCCTGGATTTTAGTGCTTCTGAATGCCACTGATACCCAGAAACATTAAAAAAGTTATTAAAAGTGAAATAAATAATTTAACATTCCTTTAAAGTGTAAAAAGAAATTAACTAAAATCGCTGTTGAAACAAAAACATGAAACAAAATCCAATTGAAAAAATGATCATAATTTTCCATGTCTTCCCGCAGACTAATACTTTCCATTCGAGTGAATGGGCTTATGGATTCTGCACCAGGGGTTCAGCCTACTGCAAGGTCTGAGTGCAGATTCCCCAGAACTTAAGGCTGTAGAATCACCACAAGCTCCTGCTCCAGTGGCAGATGTTGGTCAGTAAATTCAGGACTTGCAGTGTTTGGCTGGGAGTTCTGAAACTTACTGCTACTTACAGAGAGAGACGTTTATGCATTTTCTGGCCAGAAGGATTGATAACAAGAAGCAGGATCTCTGCCTGATTTTTCTGCGCAGAACTTCAACCTTTCCCAGTAAATTTCAAGCCATTGTATTTAGAGGTGGGCGGGGGGGGGGGGGGGGGGGGGGGGGCGGTGAAGCAATTTGGAAAATGCGGTTGCATTTGCCTAATATTTACTGTAAAGTGTTCTGCGACATCTAAGGAAAATATACAGAGATATACGAATCTAAATTATTTCTTACAATGCACAGCCATCCGACCAGAGTACTTGGTTCTAGGTCACAGTAAGGTCAGCCAAAAGATAGCTCTGTGAATGACTGTCAACAGGAAGAGCTCTGTAACCCAAGGTGCAAAAGTTTAATGTTAGAGAAATGCAGATGATGAGAAATGTTTATTCTCTCCTGAAATTAAAAGGATCATGCTCACAGTTGTTGAGTTGGTTCCCCATGTTTGGGTACTTTTAAAATGCATTGTGCAGTTGTCAGTGATATCCGAGTGAAATGGCCACTTGAAATTAAGCTCGCAAGTACTTTAGCATCATGTCAGTTGTGATGTAACTTTGCATCACAGTAAAGCAAGTGGTGCCAACTGTAACCTGGAGCATTCTCTAAAACTCTCACATAAATGTATTGCAATAACTAGCATTATTACAAAGTTATAAGACAATAATTAAATCACAAATTATGATCCAATAGGATAGTTGGAATTAATCAATGGATTAGCTGTTATTTCCAAGCCAGTACGGTAGAGGACAATGTGTGCTTGCTTTTTTTCATACTAATATTAACCACAGGACTTTCAATATCCCATTTTAATAATATTATATTTGTCACCAAAGCTTGCATCAAAACTTTGGACTATGGACACAAGAGCCGACAATGTCAATAATTAATAACACTTATTGAACTAACTGCTCCGATAAGGAAAACAATCCCAGAAATTATGGAAACAAAGGACCTGCTTCAAATGTAAAAGGAGCTTTTGAACAAACCACGATTGCCAGCAATGACTGAGTTGGTAGATGAGGCAGTGGAATGACCTTCTGATGGGTTCCCTGCAGTCGTGTCAGCTGCTGTGCTGCTGCAGTTTGTCGTTATATTGACACAGCCATTTTCATGGTTTGCCTGTTGTAAATTTGTTGTTACATGGTGCGTCTGCCACAAATTGCACGGTATACGTAAATTTTGTGTGTGGTGGTGCTGGCAGGGGAGGGGGTAGGATGGCCTTGAATGGAGTGCATGATGGGGAAACCCGCAGGAGTTCTTCCCCTGATAAATTGTTTACTTGTTAGCGACGGAGCTAAAGACTGGGCCTTGGGCTACAGTCTCAGCGGGACAGAAGTGAAAGGTGGACCAACGCCAATTACTAGCCTTTGTGGAGGCTGTGCCCGTGATTGACACCAGTGTTTCCCTCACCCCATGGGTCCATTTAGTTACACAGGAACCACTGAGTCAAGTCTATGCTTCTACATGCTGTTCCCAATTTTCTCTCTCTCTTTTTTGGGGGGGAAATTAGCCAAGACTGAGGGCCCAAGGGTTGCAAAAGTAAAAGGCAAGAGCCAAGACCTTTTTCTTTAATATGTGACATACTACTCTGCCGTTTTCAAGGATGAGTTAAAGCAGGGTTGAGGAGGCCAGACAATTAACAATAGCCAAGGAACAACATTATGTTTGGATGGCTAACTTCAAAGTTAATTATCTTCCATCCAGAATGTTGCCTTCTACTGGTCAATGAAGCTCTTTGCTCCTATATAAAGGAGCATCGCTTTAATCCACTAACACTCTGCTGTCCTTTTGTAGAAAATGATCATTTCATCAGTTTAGGGCACTGACTTTTTTGGGGGGGCCTGGTGTTTTAGCCTGACTGATTCCAGGAGTTATTCCTCTTCTTCATTTTTCCTCAGTGACGGTTGAATAGCTATGCAAAAAAATTAAGGTATAATGACCCAGCGTTGGTGACAAAACCCTAATTAGTCACGGAAGCCACTGGTTAATGAGCCGCAAAACTGCTCTTGAGTGTGTAATAACTGTATTTTTTTCTCGATTTCTTCTCCTTTAGTCACAGCCTTGTGTGGCATTTTTAACAAACTAAAACGGCACCAGATGCAACAGGGTTCAGACATTTTAACTTGAATTAAGAAACCATATGTTCAGATAAGTCATGGTTTCCTCTTTCCCACAGGCCAGAGCCCTGCGTCTGTGAGGTAAACTCTGGTGGCCAAGAGAGAGTAGGAACTGTTTAAACTGTCATTTAAATCACTGGGCATACACACCATTGAAATCATCAGCATTGAGTATCGGTTGACATTTTTATGGCACAGAAATTACCTTGGTAATTATATAAAACACTTTTATTTAATTAAATAGAAAACAGTAAGTGTTTAAAGCAAAGAAATAAAACAAACATCAACTAGCATTAACTTTAAATGACTGCAGTTATTGATTAAAACTACATTTCACTCCATCTGTTGTGAAGGGAGACATTTTATATATAAGCATTTCATTTAAAAGCCAGTGCTCAGAAACAATCCCCAGCAAAAATAGAATATTGCTTATTTCATCAGATCTTAATGCTGCCTGGTTTGTTAGCATTTAATTGGTACTCATTTCAGTTGGAGAAATTGAATTTTACACGAATGCAGCCCTCTCTTGCTATCATACTCCCAGCAATAAACTAGTTATCAAGGCTTTAGACCTTCAAATTTTCAGCTCCTCTGCTGGGGCAGTAGACTACAGGTTCAAACCTGGAAGAAAGTGTTTACCAGCATGGGAAAACAATAAGAGTCTTTGTAATAATAAGGTTCTACCCTGCATCTCACATGAAAGGGACAAGTTTTAAAATTTGCTTGGAATAGGAGAGATTTTAAAAAAAGGCAAGGCAAACTTTCCATTTTTGATATTCAGGTCTCATTCTTGAAAAAGATCTAATACACAATCAGTAATCCTACTCTAATTTCAGTCTGGGTAACAAATTCACTATCTTTCAGACTTGGAATATTCCACTGTTATTTTGTTTCTCTCGTTCATTCTGTGCATTTGAAATAAATGTTTTTTTTGGTTGCAAGGTTATTTTTTGATATAAAGCAAAAAACAAAAATCTGTACTTTATTTATTCCCTTACAAGCCTGGCTGCTCACTTCCATTGAGCTGTTGCCCACAGCCGGTTGAAGTTATTATCTTTTTTTTATATACTGCACTTCGTGCCCTTGTGAACCTGTTAAAAAGTGCTGAAAGGAAGTTGAAAGTGCCATTGGTTCTGAAAATGCTGCTGACTATAGGGCAGAAAGGGAGAACTCTGGTTTATTCAGTGCTAAAGATAACACCATACAGAATGATAGACTCCTCAGAATTGTTTGTCCCCTTCAGCTATTGTTCTATTGCTGTGAATGAACCTCTTAGCTGCACTTGAAGAGCTGTCACAGGTAAGCAACCAGTAGAGATAATTCCCACCCTATGCTTGATTGCCCCCTTATAGACACTCAGTCATGACTCTGAAAAGCAGCAGACACTCGTGAATAAACTCCTACTCGCTTCCATAAACTTTTTCTCCCACTGAATTTTCCGGGGATGTGAACAGCTCTCAGCCTGGCGAGAGGATGCTGTTGAATGCATCCCTGTTCTGAATCAAAGACGAACAGCCCCACCCCTCCTTACAACATAAAGACAAAACCAGAGCCAGAGAGAAGAAAAAGGGCCCATCCTTAAACCAACGCACTTTCTTCAGCAGGTGAAGCAAATGGCCGGCTTCAGCAGATTTTTGATCGCACCATGAATCGTTTGGAAATGCTCTGTTTGTGCCAAGGCACCCTTACTGTGCTCACTTCTTTCTTTCAGGTAAAAACAATGGGCTTTTAAGAATTGCAGAGATGGTATTGTGGCTTCTACAAAGACCGTACCCAAGCTATATCAACCTTTTCCTGCTCCCTAGTCTTACTTACAAAGAGAATCAATTTATGAATTGGATCAGCATGATCCTAATTAATTAAACTTCACTTGATTCGTTTCCTTGTTTACACAGGACGTGAATTTAAACAGACTTTTTTCTCCCCTCAGAGGCTGACATATGGACAGTGAAACCCATGATTACATCATCCATGCATATGCATTATGATGCATACCAGACGCAGTATTCAACAAAACCTTCAAGAGGTAACCAGTATTTAAACCCCCATTTAAACCTTCGGCTCCAGATAGATTGCATTGGGTTACTCTTGTCTGGAACTGAGAGCAATCCCACCAAACATTTTGTTGTGGCTGTTCTCTATTGAGCCCCTCTACTGGGAGATATCAAATGTTTTGGCAACTATAACTGCCAAGGTTTAACATTCAACCCAAAACCTGCAGAAAATCTGAGTGAAAGGACAATAAAAAGATGATATTTTGAAAACAATTCAACTCTGAGATTACAAATGCACGTTTTGCCTTAAAAATACACAATGGGAAAATAACTTAGTTCCCTCAGTCACAAGCTGGTAATTGGTGGAGTGCTGGAGCAGAACATCTTCATATTAACTGTGATAGACACTGACATGTTGCAGTTCAACAGGGTATTCCTGCCCTTTACAAGCCCAACAGGAACTTATATATTTCCAATGGTCTTTATCTTAGTAATTGAATGAAATATATTCATTGGCCTCCATCTCATTCTTAAAAAAGCTAATACATATCCACTCTTCATTTCCTTCTCACTGCATCAAGTCACTCTCTGCACTTCAATATCAAAAAACTGGCAGCATCCTCAGGAAGATGTGAGGAAAATCCATCCAAGGATTTTTCTCTGCATTTTTTTTTGCAAATGGTGGGCGTGGGAAGGGGCAGCCAGCAGAATCAGCGGGGTGGGGACAATGCAGGTTGGGGTGGGAGTGAGATTGTAGGTCTCACTGCGAAATCCTGCTTCATTCTTACTGTAAATCCCACTGTATCTTTGGGAGAGTTGTGGAAGAGAAACCAAGCCTAGGTGCCTTTCACCATCAGATGCCTGTCAGTTACATGTTCAAGTGGTTTTGTCGCTCAGAGTGTTTGATTCTGTACTCAATCAAAAGGCTACCTTTGTGAGCTGCTGAGTATACAATGGTTATATATGTCACTTGCTGAGTAGGCTTTATCCCAACAGTGCATGACTCCCTGATGGTCAAGAGAATATTTCTCTGAAGTGCTCAGTTGGTTTTTGGATTAACTATTCTTAAGCATGGTGGTCAGAGAGGCAAAATTCCTCACAGAGAAGAGCAAGGGTGTCTCTATCAGGAAAGCAAATGTGAGGGTGGACACCTCAGGGAAGGATGAGCAGACTAGGTCTCCTTCCTCAGGTGATCTAATGGAGGTTTTAGAGTGATGCAAGGTTTTGATAGATTGAGTAGAGAGAGATTGTTTCCATGTAGGGAAGAGAGAAGAGTATAACTAGAGTCCATCATTATGAGATAGACACTAAGAAATCCAATTAGATATTCAGGAGAAACTTCTGTACCCTAAAGAGTGATGAGACTGTGGAACCTGCTACTACAAAGAACAGATGAAACATTTAAAAGGAGGTTGGATTCACACGTAGCTGATCTGGGCAAGAACAGTAGAATTATTTTGCAAAATGTACATAAATGAAACAGTTGGGATTTTATGACAAGAGTTTTGGTGCATACTATCCTAATTTTTACAATGAAAATCTCCAAAAGTTTAATGGGCATCACATCCAGAGTTATTCTCCTCAGTGGAATATTGGTTGTAATATAGTTGTGATACATTGTCTATTAGCTTCATTTTCAGTGCGTAATCTATACATTCATTCTTTTAATACAGGAACATCACAGAAACAGGCCTCCTCCACCATTTATTAAGATCATGGCTGATCTTTTACCTCCATTATTTTCCTGCACTGTTGCCATATCCCTTGATTCCCTTAACATCCAGAAGTGTATCGATTTCTGTATTGAATGAATTTAGTGACTGAGTTTTCACATCTTCTTGGGGTAGAGGTTTCCACAGATTCATCACCTTCTTGAGTGAAGAAATTTCTCCTCATCCTCACCCGAAACAACTTATCCCTTAGTCTGATACAGTGACCCTGGTTCGAGACTTCTCAGCCAGAGGAAACATTCCCTACATCCAACTTGTCAAACACTGAATGAATTTTATATGTTTTAATGAGATCTCCCCACATTTGTATAAACCTGAGGGAATACAGGCTTGATATGCTCAGTCTCTCCTTGTACATCAAATCTGCCCTCCTTGGAACTCGTCTAATTAACCTTTATTGCAATCCCTTTATGGCAAGTCTTTTATGTAAGGAGACCAGAACTGTGCACAATACTTCACCAAGGTCCTACAATAAGACAGCTTTCCTCCCTGCACTTGTTTCCTGATAACAAAGGCCAATATTCTATTGTGTCTTTAATTGCTTGCTGTACCTGCATATTGACATTAGCTGACTTATGAATAAGGACATCCAGGTCATTTTGAACAGCAACGCAACCTATTCTCCCATCTTTTAAAAAAACAGGGGGGGTGAACAAAAAATACTGTTTTCTGTTCTGTGCACCAAAGTAGATAACTTCACACTTTTCCACAACATATCTACCTGCCAAGTGGGTATTCTTGCCCACTTACCCAGCTTGTCCATATCCCCTTGAAGGCTCATTAATTAAATCTTCAGCTCTACTCACAATCCCACTTAGTTTTATCTCATCAGCAAGCTTGAAAATAGTACATTTGATCCCCTCAGCCAAGTCTTGATCCCATTCTACATTCATAAACATGCTTCTGATTGGACTCTCTTAGTATATACATCCTGGTGAATCTATGGAATTTTCTATCCTATTTGCTGAATCACAGAAGAACAATTTTAAACTTGATCACATAAATCATACCTGATCTGATGTTCTTTCCCATTGTGACCAAAGCAATTAGGGCAGAACCACTGGGGGGGGGGGGGGGGGGGGTTCCAAATCTCTTTCTACCTTCCTACAGCCAGTGAACTAGGAGGTACCTGGCCACACATCACTGGACACGTTCTGACTGCCCTGACTGCCTTTAAACTGGACAGTGTCAGTGCATCTCAACTCAAACTTCTACCAATGCAGCCTTCTCTATGACAAAGGATACCCTTTTTCAAACCATGACACATATTGATATAGAGGGATATAGCACGGAAACAGGCGCTCTTGCCCCCCAGGTCCATACAGACCATCAACCACCCATTTCCACTCAATCTACATTAATGCTCATCAACTCCTCCCAGATTCTACCACTTAATAATCAAAGACCCAACCCACCCAGGTCATTCTCTCTTCTCTCCTCTTCCATCGGGTAGAAGATATAGGAGCCTGAAGGCACATACCTCCAGACTTAAGGACAGCTTCTACCCCACTGTGTTAAGACTATCCCTTATACAGTGAGACGGACTATGACCTCACGACCTACCTTGTTGTGACCTTGCACCTTATTGCACTGCACTTTCTCTGTAGCTGTGACACTTTACTCTGCACTGTTACTGTTTTTACCTGTACTACCTCAATGCACTCTGTACTATCTCAATGCACTCTGTACTAACCCAGTGTAACTGCACTGTGTAATGAATTGATCTGTACGATTGGTATGCAAGGCAAGTTTTTCACTGTACCTCAGTACAAGTGTCAATAATAAACTAATACCAATATTTACCTATGCACTAGGTGCAATTTACAGTGGCCAATTAAAATACCACATCTTTGGGGTGTGGGAGGAAACCAGAGCACCCAGAGGAAATTCATGCAGTCACAAGGAGAACGTGCAAACTCCACATGGACAGCACCAGAGGTCAGGATTGAACAGCAGTCTCTGGTGCCATGAGGCAGAGCATCCATTTGTTGCACTAATGTGCTGCCCCAATTCATGGCACTGGTGAATTAACAATTCTACATTTTTCAATCAAGTAGGTGAATAATTCATTGGCAATGTTGTAAACCATAACAGCGATGATGAGTTATCCTTGACTATTTGAATGCTTAGACAAAGTTAGTGATCTGAGTGGATATTAAAAGTCATAAAGCAAGGTTTAACAATGTACAGGCAGTGCTTTCAATGTTTGGGCCAGCATTCATCCTTCAAACCATATCACAGTAAAATAGATTGATTTAATACCAATCTCTTGCCACTTCTGGAAAATGCTCAGAACTTTGCCCGTAGTTATGCTTCCATCACCAACTCTCCAGGGAAAATATTTTTAATTGCGAAAGGTTTCATATGCATTTAAGTAGTACCTATTATTAACAAGTCTTTATGTCAGGATGATGATGATGTTAGATTGACAGACAGCTGATTTTTCATAGTCAACTCTAGAACTGTTCAATATAAACCTATTATTGTTATTTGAGGCTTCACAGAATGTTTTAAACATGAGAGTAAGTCATGGCTTAGAGACAATTTCCTTAAATGGATATAATGCATTTTGAAGTAAAGTTTTCTTTGACAGAGGGATAGATAATCTTTTCTGGCTGCAAATACACGGATCTTTGTTGGGAATAAATAGCAAAACAGTATTTAATTATATAGTAGGGTCTTGAAAATGAGTCATGAAGACCACAAGACCACTGCATTGTCGTTATCCAGTTCACTGATGTCCTTCAGGGGCAGAAGTCTATTCTCCTTACCCGGTCTGGCTGTTTGTGACTTCAGATCTGTTAGCATGTTAAACTCACAAATATCCTTTGCAAGGCCTAGCAAACCATCTTGTTGCACAATAACTATACATTGAAAGAGAGAAGGAATAAAACTAGAAGGACCACCCAGTGTTAACCTTGAAACTGATTCCAGACATGGCAAAGTTGCTTCCAGTCCTGTTAACGTTGTAAAGGCCTCATAAACATCCGAGGATGATGACTAAATTAGAAAAAGGTGTCACAGAGAATGGTTAAGTAGTAGCCTGACAAAATCATCCTCTCAGAATCATACCAGAAGACTCCCCCATCATAATCCCTGATATGTCCTCTCCCACCGTCAGCAGAAACCCACCAAAGAAGATGACACAGCAGTATACAGGCATGAAGAGGTAGCCCTGGGAGTCCTCAACATTGACTCAAGATGCCATGTAATCTCATGGAATCAGTTCAAACATGGGGAAGGAAACCTCCTCCTGATAACCACCGATTGTCCTCTCTCAGCTGATAAGTTAGTGTTCCTCATGTTGAACAAGTCTTAGAAGGAGCACTGAAGGTAATGAGGACCGAGTATGTATACTCGCTCAGAACAAGCTGGCCAAGTCCTGAAGACACTGCTGCTAAACTAGGTCAGCAGCGTGTGAGTGAACCAACTCAAGGAATAAATGAAAAAGATCTTGCCCTCACCAATGAACCTGTGACAGACGCACCTGTCCATGATAACGTATTGATTACTGCACAGCCCCTGCAGAGACAAAGTGCCGTCTTCACACTGAGGACACCCTATACTGTGTTCTGCAGCAGGCTAGTTGTGCTCTATAGGAGAGAGAATAAATCTGGTAACTCAAAATGGAGCATCCATGAGGGGTAGCAGAAATGTACTCTACCACCATCTGTAACCTCAGAGCCAAGCATGTCCCTCACTGTACCATTACTATCAGGAGATTGGTGGGTTCAATGAGGACTACAGAAGAACATATTGGGAGAAGCACCAGGCCTACCTAAAAATGAGTTGCCAACCTGGTGATGCCACAGGACAGGACTACCTGCATGCTAAACAGTGAACACAGCAAGCAATAGTCAAAGGTAAGCGATCTCACAACTAACAGATCAGATCAAAACTCTGCAGACCTGCCACATCTAGTCCTGGCAGTGGACAATTAAACAGCTAAGAGGGGGAGGAAGCTCCAAGATCATCCCCGTCTCAGAAATAACAGGGCCCAGCATGTGAGTACTAAGGAAAAGGCTGCAGCATTTGCAACCACAGTCAGCCAGAAGTACCACCAAGAAGATCCATCTCAAATTCCCATTGAGATCTTTGCCATCACAGAAGGCAATCTCCAGCAAATGTGCTTCACATCACATGATTTCAAGGATTGGCTGAGACCACAGGATACAGGAAAGAATCTGGGACAAGACCACCTCCCTGCAATAGTACTGAGGAGCTAAACTCCAGAATAGCTACCCCACCAACCAAGCTGTTCCAGTAAAGTTACAATATTGGTATCCAACCAGCAATATGGATAATTGCCGAGTTACATCCTACTCACAAATAGTTCAACAAATCCAATCCAGCTAATTAACAACCTATTTGTCAGCTCTTAATCATCAACAAAGTGATGGAATTTATCATCAACTGTGCAATCAAGTAGTACTGACGCACCAGTAACCAACGTACCAAAGCCCATTTTGCTTTGTGGCTGGCCCACTCAGTTTGACACTGCAGCAGGATATGATGGCTCTAGACAGGACAGAGGGGAGATTTACAAGGAGGTTCCTGGGCTGGAAATTTTCAGAGTTTATAGAACATAGAACATACAGCACAGTAAAGGCCCTTCGGCCCACAATGTTGTGCTGACATTTTATCCTGCTCTAAGATCTATCTAATCCTTCCCTCCCACATAGCCCCCTATTTTTCTATCATTCATGTGTCTATCTAAGAGTCTCTTAAATGTCCCTATGTATCTGCCCCCACAACCTCTGCAGGCAATGCGATCCACGCACCCACCACTCTCTGTGTAAAAAACATACCCCTGATATCCCCCTTATACCTTCCTCCAATCACTTTAAAATTACGTCCCCTCGTGTTAGCCATTGTTGCCCTGGGGAAAAGGTCTCTGACTGTCCACTCGATCTATGCCTCTTATCATCTTGTACACCTCTATCAAGTCACCTCTCATCCTCCTTCTCTCCAAAGAGAAAATCCCTAGCTCACTCAACCTATCCTCATAAGACATGCTCTCCAATCCAGGCAACATCCTGGTAAATCTCCTCTGCACCCTCCCTAAAGCTTCCACATCCTTCCTATAATGAGGTGACCTGAACTGAACACAATACAAGTGTGGTCTGACCAGAGTTCTATGGAACTGGAACATCACCTCGCGGCTCTTGAACTCAATACCCTGACTATATGCCTTCTTTAACAACCCTATCGACCTGCACGGCAACCTTGAGGGATCTATGGATGTGGCCCCCAAGATCCTTCTGTTCCTCCACACTGTTGTAACTTGTTTCAGTTACAGCAAGGGATTGGCAGGGTTGGGTTGTTTTCTGTGAACAAGGGTGACCAAGGGAGATTTACTTGAGGTGCATTAAATTATGAGGGACTTGACAAATTGCTGGAAAGACCAATTCTGATTCTGATTTACCCTGGCAGGGAGGATAATAACTAGGGCACATAGGAGTTAATTAACTGAAGGATAGAGGAGAATTGTGTGTATGGTCTAGATCTCGCTGCATTTTGACAGCAATGGCAGAAACCTTCACTACATTTAAAAATGCCTGGATGGGAACATGAAAAATTTCAACCTACTAGATAATGGACAGAGAGCCTGGAAGTGGGATTAACCTACATAACTTTCTCAGCCAACACGGACATAATGGATTCCTCTCTGTGCTGTAAATTTCTATGATCTCTATGGTAGCAGTTTAATACCTTGCTGGATACTGATATTCAGGCTTTATTGTACATTAATGCCGATTGAATTATGTGTGACAATTAATTCACCGGTACTTTTTGTCACTTTCAAGAAATCGAGATATTCCTACAAATGTCAGATTTTAAGGTATTGCCTTTTTTCTGGTAGACTGGTGAACAGGTAGACTTGATGTAAAAGCGTTCAAGCCACTGACTAAACTCTGAGAACCAGCTTTCTGAAGGCATTTTTGCTAATCGTCATCATGCCAATATAGCATGACTTGTAAACATTAGTGACAGACAGTGTTTAATGAGGTAATGATTGAGTAGCTCATGCAGTTACATTGCCTTCATCAGAATGAACAAAAAGAACAGCTAAAGCTAAACATTAGCCTTGCTTCACAAACCACACTTCTTGGTTTAATCAAATTTTCACAGATTCTCCAGTGTGAGGAAGTTCTCTCTCTGCGTTGAGAATGAGTTCACTTTGACAAGAAATTGGACATGTAACTCAGACAAAAATCTACCACGTCCCAAATGATGTTAGGAAGGATAAAAGGTTGCCCCATGTGAAACGCTGTAAACAGTGAAGAACCGTATCAAGAAAGTAACGTCTGAGGGGAAGCGCTGGACTAAAATCTCCAGACTGCACCAGTTTAGTTAAATTCAATATGGATTTTCAATAAACTTAATAATCTCGCAGTTTTCATCTCGTTTCCATTCACTTTAGCTGAAACCATCATGCCATTGTTCTTATAAGGATATGGTCTGACTGGATCATCATTGATCTCTCATTATTAATTGGTGTGGGTAACTTTTACCAGCTATATCCTTAGGGTTCACCAAGGTCAAGCACTGATAATGGTAGGTTTCACTTCTAGTGATGAATGGTGAACACACTCACTCTATGTACATTTTGATTTCACTGTTTGACATGGAAAAATCTGATTCATCAATGGAGAAGAGCAGTGGGTTCACAGTCAATGTCCTAAGGCTTTACCCAATCCTTGATGTGTTTATCTTGCCTCTGCTATTTAAGGGATCAAGAATGTGGCTGACAAATATGAAACTGTGTCGACAACAGAATCAGGGTGATGAATCCAACCTACCTCTGGCTGTGTACAAAATAGTGCACCAATCACCTTCATAACTGACAGCAGATAATGAATTACAGACTAGAAAAATAATGTGTGATCTTCTGCTCCATATAGCTCAGCTATAAACTTGACTTTGACATTTATTATGCTAAAAAAATGAATAATTCAGAGAAACAACTGAACATAAGTGACAAAATACAAGATGGCAATTTGTTTAAAATGTATTTGGAATGCATGCCTAATTAGAATCCTAGAAATGAATTATAGAATTTTATATGATAGAAAGAGGCAATTCAGCCCATTAAGTCTATACCAGCTCCTTGCAGAGTAATCCGTTCAGCCTGGTTCCCCACTCTTTCCCTACAGCCCTGTAAAGAATTTTCCCTCGTGTTTGTATAAATTTCCCTTTTGAACACCCTACTTGACTCCCTTTCCACCACACTTCCAGCCAATGAATCCCAAATGAGAGCCACTCTCTCAAGAAAAAGGCTTTTCTTCACATTGTCAGTGCTTCTTTTGCCCAATTCTGTATTTTTAAATGATTTTTTAAAATGGCTTTTAAATCAAAGACTCCTGAATTCAAAAGTAGAGGCATACTGGATTAGAGTCTTAGTCATAGAGTCAGTTTGAATGTTAATATTTTCCACAGGTTGTTCTTAAGTTACAAGTCTGGAACTTTGTTGGGATTTTTTTTTATTTTTTCTTATTTACAGCGTGATAACAGGCCCTTCTGGCCCAAACTGCCCATTTTTTTTTTAAACCCAACTTAACCTACCCGTACGTCTTTGGAATGTGGGAGGAAACCGGAGCACCCGGAGGAAACCCACGCAGACACGGGAGAACGTACAAACTCCTTACAGACAGCGACGGGAATCGAACCCCGATCGCTGTCGCTGTAATAGCGTCACGCTAACCTCTACGCCATCGTGCTGCCCATTTTTGATTAAACTATTTCTGTAAGTAGATAATTCATCCTCGATCACTTCCGCTAAACACCCAACACTTTAGTGGCTGTGCTAAGCATTACATTTAATTCCATTGACTTCAATTAAATTGACTATAGTGGACATTTAGAGCAAAAGACTGAAGATGAATTTGCACCTCATGTTCTTTAAGTTACCCAAACTGTGATTCAAATGATACAGTATGTATTTTTCTGCTAAGCAGGTAATAAAATTGTGAATTGCACTTAATCCATCTTGCACTTGAGAACCGCTGTATAAAAAATTGTAATATGTAAAGCATAGACAAAAACAAAGTTATATGTGGTGTGAACATGCACTGTTGAGATAAAAGCAGGAGGTTATTCTCATATATTGATAGATATTAAAGACTAAAATATGAAGTGATTATATTTCTGCTGAAAATGAATAATAACTTTGCTGTGGATGCAGTGTAATATCTAATTACCGAGTGATTAATCCATTCAAGATTGAAGACTTCTTAAAAATATGTGGTTTCTGCTCTGTTATGCTTGTAAAAAATCCAGTGTAGAATAGCTGACTCGAACCTGCTGCTATTGAAATGCACCCTTGCTTCTTTGGGTTTTTTTGTTTGACTTCATTTGTCAAAATTTTATGTGACAGTCACACATCATTAACCTGATCAATTTTGACAGATACTGAATTGACAAAGTGTCATGGTTGCTGGATTAGGGAGTCACATCAGGTGCAATGTGATCCTCTTTAGCTGTGCCAGAAGCTAAATGTTACTCAGCCTTTGTATCCCCACCACAAAAAGGGAAGACATTAACATATACTGTAGCCCAGATGGGCTACCTGTCAATATTACAGCTCACAGTACCGATATTACAATTGATTGACTTAAAGTCACTGTTATGAATGTTAAGAACTATCATTACCTGCACATATCTGCACTATACCAGGAAAAAAGTCCAATTTTATTGTATTTTGCTTTCAGGACTGATGGGTGATTGCTGAAAGGACTGAAGTGACTTGTTTACAATAAGCCGTATATAGGAAGAGTGTACTGACTTACTACAAACAGCAAAATGATGGAATTTAAGCAGCAGATTTCAAATAGAGTACAGCACTGAGGCAAAAGCTCAGTATGACTAAGAATGGGAAACACTCCCCAACTATTGTTCTACAACTGACTGTTATGTATGATCTAATAAAAGCTTCCGGCACGTTGTATAATATGCAATGCTGGAAGCCAATGCACTATATTGCACTCCATGAAGGTTGCAAGTTCATCCAATTTGGCACACTTTTGAGGTTGAGACTTGATTGATTCTTTCTTCATGATGTCACTTTTCATGATTTTTTTTTCAATGTCTTATGAGCAACAATTAAAAGACAGATAATAAATGGTTCAGAAGCTTTAATGAATCTAGCTACAGATTACAAGTAATTCTATGTTGATATTTCCTTACTCCATAGAAGGCACCATTCAGCCCATCATGTTCTCAAAGCAATGCTTCAAACCTATTCCTCCACAAGTCAAATACCCATCAACTCCCTACCCACTTATAATAGGGGTCATTCCAAAAATTGTAATGAGATTCCTTGACAATGCAGTGCCTAACAGAAGAGTTTGATCCAATGTGGAAGGGAGTGCACCTTTGATAGAAGCAGACAGACACACTATTCATCATATTAGACTCAAGCGTTCATTATGTGCTTGAGCAACAGGTGTTTCTTGACCTATTTTCTAGTTCATTGACTCAAACAAGTCCACAAACAGAAAGGTGTTAGGAATTTTAGGACCAACTTGGGGATTAAAAAGAACATAAAAAGTTAGGAGGAATTTTGTATGAGTTGAGCAAGATGACCTAATAAAGTGTCAGAGAACAGCATTCTCATTAGTTTGCATTATTATGCAGAGACAAGTTCTAATGCTCAATCTGAGTGTAAATGTTGCTCTGTATTTTCACTTGCTGTGAAATGAAGCAACCAGCAATTCATATTTGGCCTTTTCTCATCAAATACTTTCCCAGTTCACCTTTAATGAGTGAAAAACACTAAAATCTAGTTAGGCTCATAAGATAACACAAATGATATATGCCTGGACTGGATGTGCATAATGGGCACATTGCAGGCACCATTTGAAATACAAGCTCCAGAGACAGGGGTTTAATCATGATCTTGAGTGTTCTTTCTATGACCATGTGGGCTTTACCCAGGTGCTCTAGTTTCCTCATACATGACAAATACATGCTGGTTGGTAGGTTAGTTGGTTATTGCAAATTATCCCAATGTAGGTATGTAGGTAGCAGGAGAACTGGGAGGGAAGGGCAAGGAGTTGATGGAGATGTGAGAGGAAAAGTAGGATTAGCGCAGATGGGTGCTTGACAGTTGATTGTTGGAGGACTTGTTTCTATGCTGAGTACCTCTATGATTCCATAAGGTATTCTTCCCACTTGTAGAGATATGTCCTAACCTAGGGACATTTAAGAGACTCTTAGATAGACACATGAATGATAAAGAAATGGGGGGCTATGTGAGAGGGAAGGGTTAGATAGATCTTAGAGCAGAATAAAATTTCGACACAACATTGTGGGCCGAAGTGCATGTACTGTGCTGTAATGTTCTATGTTCTAAAGAAAGAAATATTGAAGCTTGAATATGTTGTGTATTTAGACCCAATAATATTCTATGTGATTTTTAAAGTCTTTTTGAGAAATGTCAGGAGGGACATTTCAGGGGTAACCAATCTGATATCACCTTCACATGATTGCTTCAGAATCAAATTTTAGCCCTGCCAAAAAAGGCATTTGAAATGGTGTTCGGGTGGTTTACATCAGAAATGTGCAATAGTACATGACCTGCACAGGACCAGGATCATGTGAACATAGAAATTCAAATCAATAACCTGATATTTATCAGTCTGAGAGGGATGTCAGTTCTAAAAGTGACACACCAACAACACACATGATGGAAGAGAGAGGTTGCAGGGAAGAAGGTTTCATGATTCAGTCAAAGGGACACACAAGTCTCGGTTAGTGAGATACATGCCAACAGGAAGGTCCTGTGAGTTGGGGGTGATCAGGAGATCCGTGTGGTCTTCTATAACAAGAGCCTGGTAGGAAGTAGCTCCAACTGTTTCTTTCAGTTGAGACAATGCCCTGCTTAGACAAGAAATGTAGAAATAAATTCTTTGTTCTCACAAGATAAATCAGGACGACCGGCACACGGTTGGAAACAGTCGTAGTAAGCCATTTCAGTCACTGAGTCAGGGAGTTATTCATCGGCGTGTTATGATCAATGCAAGTGATGTTGCAAATTGGATATGAGAGATTATTAGGTATCATCTGGACCCTTTCAGCTGACTATAGGCAGGGACTGGAGTGTGGACAGAGTCACTTTGTCTGCATCAGAGGCAATGATTCAGCAAGCTTCTCATGAAAATCATCTCTCAATGCAGAAGTCTCTTGCAGCCAAAACAATCAATGCCTCCCTCCTTGTTTCTGCTGGGAGTAATTATGATCTGCTGGGATTTTTGGTAGCCTTGCTTTTCCTCCTGCTCTTTTTATTCCTCCTCCTCTTCAAAGCTTTATTTCTTGTAGCATTATGCAGTGTACTGTATCATATCATGCATCATCAGGGGACCAGGAAGGGTCATTCTTTTTAATTAAATTCTTTCAAAACACAAGAACTCTTCTCCTTCAGACTGATGTTTCACCGCTAAAGTTCTCTTTCCTGCTTATATTCAATTGCTTTGAATAAGATTGAAAAGGAAGAACTGGGAAGTAGAGAGATAACGATCCTTTGATTGGATGTAAACCATACAAATAAGAAACCTTTATTAGTCACATGTACATTGAAACACACAGTGAAATGCATCTTTTGTGTAGAGTGTTCTGGGGCAGTCCGCAAGTGTCGCCACGCTTCCGGTGCCAACATAGCATGCCCACAACTTCCTAACCCACACGTTTTTGGAATGTGGGAGGAAACCAGAGTACCCAGAGGAAAGCCACACAGACACGGGGAGAATGTACAAACTCCTTTCAGACAGCAGCCGGAATTGAACCCGGGTCGTTGGTGCTGTGATAGTGTTACCCTAACCGCTTACACTACTGTGCCTGCCTTAAATATTCAAAATTAGCCTTAAGTTTCAAAAAAAGAATGAGATTTCAAAGTCTGTTTCTACAAAATACATTCCTCGTCAATGGAATAGAAACATTATTAGTACAAATAAATGGTGTATCTTTTAAAAAAACTTCAAGCATGGTGCATGTTAGAAAGAAAGGAAAATTAAGCATTTATTTTGTGCTTTTAATATATCATGTACATCTCAAAGTGTTTTATAGCCAATGTACTGTTGTGGAAGTGTAGTCACTGTTATTACGTTGGCAGTTTGGCAATTGAACAGTATTCAGCAAGGTCTTGCAGTCAAGAAACGAGATAAATGACAAGGAAATATGTCAGAACATTAAAACAGTGCATTCTGTTGTAGTTTACCTGCAATGTTCATAATTCACAGAGTTCTTTGATACTCACTGGAACTGCTTTGTATAATTTATGCTTTGACAGAGACCAGATAGACTTCAGGCTTTGCCTCACAATGCAGTTTTTAAATCTTTGAATGACACCATGTCTGAGACCTGACTGCCTGTTAACTGAAGGTCCAAACTACAATTGATTGACACTATCTGTTACAGGCAATGAACTCTACTTGAACATCCTCCTTCTGCTGCTGTGTAAAGTTGTTCAACTGTGACCTCTCCATCTGTTACAGCTAATCTGAAAGTCATTCTGGCCTGCTTCCTCATTCATCCTGAACAAAATGCACTCTCCATTAACCCTTGTACGTAAAGATACCAGTCTGTATTAAACACCGCTGAAGGAAAATGCAAAATAAATCTTCTTAATCCAGGAACCCTTGCACCAAAATAGTTTTTATGTTACTTTTGATGAATGTCACAGATTTTATTTTTAAATTAACCTTACACAGTAAAAGTGTGATATTAATTTTAACTCAGACCAATTTGGTCTGAGTTAAAATTAATATCACACTTCAGTCACTGGATTTTAGTTCTAATTGTGTTGAAACATAAGCTGGAATCTTTCTAAGCCAAAATAATAATATTCATTTATGGATGATTGAACATAATAATGAGACCTATTTATCTCTTTAAGAATTTAATTAGAAAATGCAGTATTTATTTTTATCCAACACAGGGCTTTGCAGCAGTGTCAAGTATCATGAACAATAGTAACTTCTTCCAATTATTCATTCTTTCTTTGTTAACATAATGTGACAAAATACCCCAAAATGCTGGTAAATAAAGACCTATCCTCTTCAAAGTTTTGTTGGGATTTTATTTTAGCATCTATTCATTCTGTCAGTAGTGGCCAAAATCTCTGCTCATTTGAAAAACACGCACACGAAATGTCAACATTTGTTCATTAGGACTGTAGTTTACACTTCCATATTCAGTGAAGCTGGGAGACGCATAAACATGAACCAAAGTACTACAATAATCTCAGAGAGTGGAAATGAAACACATCACCTTTAGTTATACAGCAAACAACAAGAACAACTGAAAATTATATTTCAATTATCTCTAGAAAGTAGCAGCATTCATTAAGAAAGGATTTAAAACTGACTTTCACCCACTGTGCAGAATTAGAATGGATCTTTCCTCTTTCCAAAGCATCAAGATCCCTACAGTGCAACTGCTTCGGTTTACAAAAGAAAGATACTTAAATCACTTTGTCTTTACATGGATTCACACTGCCAAAACCTCATTCTAGCTACAGGGGATCATTGCTGATTTACATTCTTGGTCCAATGTGGCCACACACATTTGATAATATACCCCTGCTCAGGAAGTTTTAGTTGTTCATGAGTTGGGAGATATGCTCCGAAATTTAAAGCACTCTTGATGTTGTGATATGAATGATATAAGGTTGGGAGGAGGACTGCAATAGCTCATCACTAAAATCATGTCTACAAAGTTTATATCAGTTTACGAAATAAATGCTAAATTTTCTTTTCACAGTGAGTATCCTTCAAGCAAGCAAAATTAATTCCCATTTGTTTGGAGTCAAAACTTAATCTCTTCTCAATATCCAAGCATCTGTTCACACCACAGCTGACTACAGTGGGTTAAGAGATCCATTGTTATTTAGAAGGGGGACAAAAATCATTCCTTCTCACTTTTGGCTGCCTATAGTCCTGTAAGAACCTGACATCATCACTGAACGGTCCCATTTAACATGAATCCACCACACCAAGCTAACTCAAACTGTCACAAATTTGGGATCCTCAAACGAGGTAGGGTGTTTGATATAAATAATAAATGACCATTCTTACTATTTGCTCCAATGCAGCAATCCACCAGCCATAAACAGTGCAACAGCCCAAAGTGAATACACATCAAATCCTCAACTTAATTTTATTTATTTGTTTGTGTGATGCAGCATTGTTGGCAAGGCCAACATTGATTTCCCACTTCTAATCACCCTGAATTGTGCCAGGCCTGTTCAGAAAGCTGTTAAAAGTCAACCACAGTTCCCTGAAAGTGGCATCACAGATAGACAGGGTGGTGAAGAAGGCCTTTAGCATGTTGGCCTTCATCAGTCAGGGCACTGAGTATAGACGTTGGGATGTTATGTTGCAGTTGTAACAAGACATTGGTGGGGCCACATTTGGAATATTGCATTCAGTTTTGGTCACCCTGCTACTGGAAAGATGCCACTAAGCTGGAAAGAGTGCAGAGGAGATGTACGAGGATGTTGCTGGGACTCGCGGGACTGAGTTATGGAGAGGTTGTGCAGGTTGGCACTTTATTCATTGGAGCGTAGGAGAATGAGGTGTGACCTTATAGAGGTGTATAAAATCATGACGGGCATAGATAGGGTGAATGCACACAGTCTTTTTCCCAGGGTTGGGGAAATCAAGAACTAGAGGGCACAGGTTTACAGTGAGAGGGGAGAGATTTAATAGGAACCGAAGCGGTAACTTTTTCACCCAGAGGGTGGTCAGTGTATGGAATGAGCTGCCAGAGGAAGTGGTTGAGGCAGGTACAGTAACAACATTTGAAAGGTACTTGGACAGGCACATGGGTAGGAAAAGTTTAGAGGGACAAGGCCAAACGCGGGCAAATGGGATTAGCTTAGATGGGAATGTTGGTCGGCACGGACCAATTGGGCTGAAGGGCCCCTTTCTGTGCTGTATGACTCTGTGACTCTCTGACACGTTGCTGCAAGGTTGTAGTCACATTCAGGCCAGATGGTATAGGAAGGCAGATTTCCTTCCCTGAAGGCCAACAGTAAATCAATGGGATTTTTTAATGACAATATGCTAAATCCTTACTGTCTTTTGTTTTTAATTCTGGATTTATATAATTACCTAAATAAGTTCCCCATTTGTCAAATTGGACTCATCTTCCAGATCAACAGCCTAGGATATTAATTTAGTAACTTGTGCACTATGCCTCCATTATTCAATCCATTCCCATACTATCTTACGTGAATAATGAAAATATTGGAAATATTCAACAGATCAAGCAGCATCTGTGGAGACAAAGGAGAGTTAACATTTCAGGTTAATGAACTTTCATTAGAATTGATATCCTTTCTGATCTTGCAGTTCTGTTTGTTAGCCCCAGAACTTTAACAATCTGTTGTTAAATAAATTCAGTAAGCCAGTGACACAAAATAATTTATTTATTTTTGTAAATAATAGTAACTTTTATGTCTTTATGTCTTGCACTGTAATGTTGCTGCAAAACAACAAATTTCATGACATATGTCAGTGATAATAAACCTGATTCTGATTCTAAAAGAGGAAATTATTTGTAGCTCATTCATATGTATGGGAGTCTACAAGTCGGGCGATCATAAGCAGGGGTCAACCTGTGCTACTGCAGGATAGCCAAGGCTAAACACAGGCAAGTTTACATGCAGCAAGCTGTCATAAACAGCAATGTGATAATGAGCAGGTAATCTGATTCAGTAATGTTGATTGAGGGGAAAATATTACGCACAACACTAGGGTGACTATCCTGCACTTTTTTGAAATAATGTGATGGGATTCCCCTCTCCCCCCACCCCTCTCATCAGCTTAACTTCTACTTGTCCAATTCTGTAATGACATGTCAGCCAAGATTTTTGTGCTGGACTTGCTGGAGTGAGAATTGCCACCATAACCTTTTGATTTGGCTACCAACAGCCACAGCTGACACAGCAGGAAGAGTTATGCAATATTTTCTGCAGATGAAGTTCCATGTCAGTAGGACACACATTCAAAAGGGCAGAATGAAGTAGCCCAAGAACGTGTTTTCCTTCCTCCCATACCCATGCAGTACATTAATGTTTCCAATGGGCAAGTGGGGAAAAAACTCATGGGAATTCACTCACTGCACATTCCACTTTAACACTGGAATATGAAAAGCACTTACTTCTTACTACCATTTGTTATTAGGTTGGTATTCCTGGCAAAATGGATTGTCCTGTGAGGAGAGGTTAAGGAAGATTGGAGTTAATAAAAATGAGAGGTAATTTCATTGAGATACACCAGATACTGAAAGGGATTGACAGTGTAATGCTGAGATGCTGCCTCCTCAGGCTAACAAGTATAAGGGAACTGGTGTTATCACCTCAGGATAAGGGATCAGACATTCAGAACTGAGAGAAGAGTCCACAGAAGGCATGGCTTCTTTGGAACTGTCTACCCTAGAGGACATTGGGTTATCAATCACTGTGTAGTATCAAGGGCGAGATCAATAATTTTTGGACATTAAAAGACTGGGCATTGGACAAGCAATGGAGTTGAGGTCTGGGATTAGGCAATGTTGATGGCTGTGCAGATTTAAGTGACTGTTCAACCAATTTGTGTTTCTAATCCTTATATTCATTTAATGAGTTTAAGTGCAGAATAATGATTGTCGTGAAGGCAGCAATTGTTTTCCAACAGCAAGGTCCAACACACAACAGTAGAAAGAGAAATGCAATATTTTTCATCTACTAATAGATAAAAGTTTTGATGCCTGACCTGTTGATCGCTCCTCTAAAAATACACGTCTTAGTACAAACAGCATTGTTAATGCGCTCTAGTCATGGAGGTTCAAAATGCCAACAATTAAGCCTAATTTTTACTCCAGCAATAAATGCCTCTTTGAGGCAGTATTCCACTCATTTTGTAAAGAGTTGCTAACCTTATTTAATTTATTAGATCGTAGCCTTATTCAATTTATTAGATATTAGAGCAGAATAAAATGTTGGCATAACATCGTGGGACTGAAGGGCCTGTACTATGCTTTAATGTTCTATGTTCTATGTAGCAGGATCAACCTCAAAACTGCTTCTTTTCTGTTACAAAGCTGTAATAAATTCATATCACACAACTTGTTATGTGTAACATAAAAACAGCAGACATTTTGATTTTCCAGTAAATGAGATAGTATCAGGTTTCTTTCCAACGATTATTTAGGTTCCTCCTCTCAATCCCACACCCTGCAGATTTACGGCCAATGAATCCAATATATAATCTGTTCCATGGGCTGGTTCCTGTCAATGTTGGAGTCCGTGGTGAGCTGCTGAGATTTACCCCATTTAAATGTCAGGAAGTTCAGGAATTGGCACGTGCATCCTCAGTGGACTCCATATCTTCCTGAGATTTTCCAGCAAAAGTGTCATAACCTGCAGGGCAATGGACCAACAGCTGGGAAGCAAGATTAATCTAAAGTCTATGTTCTTTGGCTTTTGTGGGGATGATTGCCTGAATGGTATCCTACTATGCCAAGAGTTTTTAATGAGTCTATGATGTGAAGTTGCACTGCCTGGAATTGAATCAGGTAGGTATGAAACGTCAACAGAGAATGATAATGGATCTAAGCTGCAGGCCTGTTTCACTGTCAATATCAATCTGCAATTGACCAATTTGAACTGCAACAGAATAGCCAACATTTTTCTCATTATATCTGTTGGAAAGCATGTTATCTTGTCGCATTTCTTCTTGGCCAAGGTTAGCGAAACCATCCTGTGTGCACCCTATTAGAATGTCACTGTTCCAGGTAAGATCTGAAGCAGGAAATTTGATTTGTATCAATTTGTGACTTCCATTGCACAACACAAAATGACATTAAACGGTAACTGTGGGGATACCAAGTTAAATTATTCTGCTTCTGTTGAATAATTTATAACATCAGGTTATTCAGTACAAGGTCCTCTTCCCTCGTGGTCACAGCTCACTATTCCACTGTTCCCCATTATACCTCCTGTATACAGTCTATGGTAATAAAGACTTCCTGCCAAAGCTGTTAACAAAGCTCACATCTATGCAAGTTACTGGCTGTCTAAACAGCCTGGATAGAAAAGCATCTATTAGCATAAAAATAGTGCGTTATTTTACAAATCAGACTTTCTGCATCACTAGGAAAGGCTATGTTACAGTAAGCCCTGGCCCATTATAACACCCTGATATATAATGGCTTCTGGAGCATTTCTTAAGACTCTATACAGTGAAGCAAGCAAAATGTTGTCTTGCCAATACAGCTTACAACTTTGTGTTTCTCAAAAGAGCATTATTTTCAATTGAGGTATTGGCTTTTAAAAAAAATCATGACTTGGCAGTGAATTAATTCTCAACATACCTTTAATATGTCTCCAATAAAGAAGAACTAATATTCTATCAGCTGCAATAATTTATGTAGCGCAAACAGGAGATCTCCACATTGATGGAGCAAACTTAGAACAGGAAGAGAAAAGCAGGAATTGAGAGCAAGCTTTATGGGATATGAGTGGTCCTGACCTTTTAACATATTCATAGATTATGCTGAAACCACGGAAATCTTCAGATTCACAAATCAGATGAGCCATTGGCACTTTAGTAAAATCAAATGTTGGAAATTCCATATATCTGCCTCAAGTTAGTCTTTTTTCTCTTGTACAGCCTACCTTACCAATACTGAAAAGATAATGAGCCAAACAGTACTTACCTGTTGGCAGTGGTTCTGCAGACAACTGACAGCTACTGACCATTCCATGTCCAAGACATCTTGGACTTCCATAAGTATTAAAATGCAGGAGTCTGAACCATCTTGAAGATTGGTTGCGGTGTTTTAACTTCACTGCTGGACTCACCATTGAGCTGGGAAACAGCAGAGAAGAGAGGTACCAAGTGCTTTATCTATTGGAGGATTGGTATATGAATGATGACTCTATTCACCTACGGAGAAAGGCAAGTCCAAGCAAGTGCCCGAGTTATTTTACTTCCATTTTAATATTTTTAACTATCAGCATATTAATGTGTTTTAACTTAAGTATTTGTAGATTTTTTAAAAAATGTTTTTCAATGAATAATTTTAAACGTCTCAGACTACCAAAGGTGAGCTGTCAATGGCTGTCAGGCATTCCAGAAGTGGGCTACCCTGCCTGAGGCCCAGATGTCACTTGAAGCCCTCAGGTGTGGATGCTGAACTCGGATCACCCTCTGCATCCAGAAAAGGAAAGTCTGGACAAGAAGGGATTGTGGACGGCAAGTGTGGGCACTGGGCCAGGTCCAGCACAATCCCAACCAACAGGTAGAACATGGCTGATATTTACTTTGTCAGAGTATCCCTGTTAAGAACAAGGCATTTCAAAGACAAGATTCTTGACAGATTAAAGTTGACTCATGCCTGCTCGCTTCAGTTAGATCTTTGTAAGTGGGGTTCCTAATGGAAGCACAGATTGTAAAATGTGAAGAAAAGCTGTCCAAATTATTTCCCAACCCAGGTGTGTTAATACCAACAACTGCGATGACATTCTTCAATATTGTCATGTTTATTTTCTTGATCATGCATAGAGCATCATAAACCAAATCAATACTGGAAGTGTGAGTAATACAGAGATTTCTATGACAAACCTTTGCCTATCACTGGGATTAAAGATTGAAATAAAAGTGAGATTCTGTCCTATGGTACCAACAAAAAAATAAAAAACAATTAACAGACATACAGAAAAGAGTATGTTGAATCATTACTAGGATTTTAAAAAGATCAATAATAGAACATAGAACATAGAACACTACAGCACAGTACAGGCCCTTAGGCCCACAATGTTGTGCTGACTTTTTATCTGCTCTAAGATCTATTTAACCCTTCCATCCCACATAGCCCCCTATTTTTCTATCATTCATGTGTCCATCTAAGAGTCTCTTAAATGTCCCTAATGTATCTGCCCCCATAACCTCTGCAGGCAGTACATTCCATGCACCCACCACTCTCTGTGTAAAAAAACTTACCCCTGACATCCCCCAATCACCTTCCTCCAATCACCTTAAAATTATGTCCCCTCGTGTTAGCCATTGTCGCATTGAGAAAAAGTCTCTTGACTGTCCACTCGATCTATGCCTCTTATCATCTTGTACACTTGTAATGTCAAGTGTCTCACTTTAAGAATTTCCCTGCAAGATAGAATAATTGATTGAAATGCGAAACATCACCATTGAATTGAATGGTGTCAATCTGGAAGCAGATATTTTGCGTTAAACTCTTTTACATAGAGACATAAATGAAACTACTGTCGGCTGATTCCATATAGTAGGGCAGAGAAACACCACAATAGAGGTCTGCTCAAGTACAGAACCAGAATTCTATCTGATCTGACCTGGCCATGGCCAATTCAAAACTGACTTCAACCCATAGCCAAATGCCAGACTAATACCTGGGATGAGAGAGTTATCATAGCACCAGTGGCTACAGAAATCAGATTTCTTTTTCGAGTTTAGAAGAATAAGGAGTGATCTTACTGAAGCATAAAAGTTCATTAGGGTGTGCAACAGGTTCGATGTTGAGATATTTCCACATAATTACAAGATTAGTGGACAGTCATTTAAAATTGAGTGTATAGGAACTTCTTCTCGCAGAAGATGATGAATATCTACCCCAAAGAATTGTGGAGTCTACATCATTGGGGGTACTTAACTTAATTTTTTTGAAAGATCGGGGAATTGAGGGCTATTGGTACAGAAGAGGAGATGAAACCTGGGAAAGATCGAGCATGATCTTTTTCAATGGCGAGGCGAGTCTAAGGGGACGAGTGGCCTACTCCCACTCCTATTTTTTTATGTTCTTATGTAATTCAAACCCGACTAGACCACAGCCAATCCGAACGTGACCACACCTCAACCAATCCAAACCCGACCCGGCCTCAGCCGATCCAAACACAAACTGAACCCAAGCCAACCATGGTCAAGAAAACAAAAGTGACCACAGCCATTCCAAACCTGACCTGACAAAAGCCAATCCAACAGAAGAAGGAAGGCAGGCAGATAGCCAGGGAAACCACAGAGTGCATCTCACTCCAAAACTGTTTCTCTGTTTTGGAAAATGGTGGGGTGAACCTATTTCTGATGAGTCCAGCCAGAGCTGGGATCGTGGCACCATGGCTCAGCTGCAGAATGGAGGAGTGCAAGGGAAAAAGTTGTTAAAGACTCAATAGTGAGGGGAACAGACAGGAGCTTCTGTGCCCACCACAGACATGACTCAAGGTTGGTGTGTTGCCTCCCTGATGCCAGGGTCAAGGATGTCACAGAAGGGTTGCAGGCATTCTAAAGATGGAGAGTAAACCATAAGACCATAAGACATAGGAGCAGTACTAGGTCATTCGGTCCATCGAGTCTGGTCCGCCATTCAATCATGGCTTCTTTTTCAACTCCATTCTCCTGCCTTCTCCCCGTAACCCTTAACCCGTTTACCAGTCATGAACCTATCAATCTCTGCCTTAAGTACACCCAATGGCTTGGCCACCACCGCCCTCTGTGGCAACAATTCCACAGATCCACCACCCACTGGCTGAAGAAATTCCTCATCATCTTAGTTTTAAAGGGACGTCCACTTATTCTGAGGATGTGCCCTTGGATCCGAGACTCAAAACAGCCAGAAGTTGCCGTCCATATTGGTACTAATCAGATAGCGAAGAAGAGGGGTGAGGTCTTGTAACATGAATTTAGGGAGCTACATCACAGATTAAAGAGCAGGGTCTCTAAAGCTGAAATCTCTGGATAACTTCCAGTGCCATGTGCTAGTTAGTATAGAAATAGGAAGATAGGTCAGATGAATGTGTGGCTAAAGGAATGGTGTAGGAGGGAGAGCTGTAGATTTCAGGATCACTGAGATCACTTCTGGGGAATGAGGGACCTGTGCAAACTGGACAGATCAGGCCCAAAACCCTTGCAAGAGACGATCGCTAGTGCTGTTGGGAAGAATATAAACTAATTTGGCAGGGGAATTGGACACAGAGTAGATGTACAATTGGGGTGGGAGGGGGAGGCACAATCAAATATAGAAGGCAAACCAGGTCCCTCCAGAAGTCAGAACAGACATGGGTGTCGTAGGGAGGAATGCAAAGTTAAATTGCATCTATGACTGGTAAGACAGATGAACTTAAGAGTGTTGATCAGCATTTGTAAATATCAGATATCTTTATCAGTCACACGTACATCGAAACACACAGTGAAATGCATCTTTTGCGTAGTGTTCTGGGGACAGCCCACAAGTGTTGCCACACTTCCGGCACCAACATAACATGCCCACAACTTACTAACCTGTACGTCTTTGGAACGTGGGAGGAAACCGGAGCACCCGGAGGAAACCCACGCAGATGCACAAGGAGAACTTACAAACTCCTCACAGGCAGTGGCTGGATTTGGACCCGGGTCGCTGGTTGCTAGTACAGAGACATGGACAGGACTGACAACTCAACATTCCAGGGCTTGGAATCTTCAGGCATGACTTGGTTGGGGAGGGGGGAGTGGAATATGAGGTGGCATTTGAAATGTTGATTAAGCAGTCCATTGCTGCAGTCATGAGGGAGGAGATCCTAGAAGGCTCTTTAAATGAGACCAAATGGGTAAATCTTAGGAACAAAAAGGGTACAATCACTTTGCTAGTGGTATACCACAGGCTTCCTAAAAGTCAGCAGGAGACAGAGGAATGGAGCAGATTATTCACAGAGAGATGAAAAAGTAATAGGGGGGGTAGGGGATTTCAACTTCTCCAAGTGCCCTCCATGAAAGGTTCAGAGAAGGTGGAATTTTTAAAAGTGTGTCTTGGAGAGCTTCATGAACCAGTATATATATTTAGCCCTATTAGAGAAAGAGCTGTCCTGGAGTTGATTGAAGCGTCAGTGGGAGAACATTTTCGAGATTGTGATCAAAACTCTAAGTTTCAAATGTTATGTAAAGGGTTAAGAATGGTCAGGAGGTTAAGGCTGATCTCAATATCACAAGACCCCACCTGCAAAAGTAGACTAGGAGCAGATAGGTCTACATCCAACAAGTGGGAGTCATTCAAAAGCAAAATAATGAGAGTTCAGGGCTAAAGTCTTCCCATAATGGTTAAAGAATACAGAAAACAAGTTACCAACAGATACAGAGGGCTGAATAACAAAAAAGGAACTATATGGCAGATATAGAGAACTGGAAAGGGGGAGGTGCTTCAAGAGTACAGAAGATGTAGGGTATAATAAAAATAATAATCTACACCTTGAGCTTTTATTTTCTGCTATAATCTTTGAGGTGTCACCTTGTCAAATGCCTTCTGGAAACCTAAGTGAATCTACCAGTTCCCCTTTATCAATGGCATAAGCTTCTTCTTCAAATAACTCCAATAAATTGGTCGAACAAGATTTCCCTTTCACAAAACCATGATTTCCTGAACTTTTCTAACTGCCATGTTATCGATAAAAAGAGGGAGACCAGTCTGTCTTTGTCAGCCTAGCTAGTCTCTTCTCATAACTAAACATGTCTGGCCTTGGAAATATCATCATAAATTCACTCTGTACCTTCCCTAGTACAACCATATCCTTCATATAGTGCAGTGATCAAAAACAAACACGTCACTTTCGCCTAAATGGTGCTTTATGTGGTTCTGGCCTGACGTCCCTGTTGTTACGTATATTCTATGCCTCAGCCCATGGTGTTAAGTATCCCATATGCCTTCTTATTGAGCTCACCCACTCACCGTGCTACCTCTGGCAGTCAAGATCCTTCAGCTCCCCAATGCTTCTTAATAGCACTGCATTCACTGTGTATTCTTGTGTCCTGTTTGTTCTCACCATATACTTGACCTCACATTTTTTCTGGAGTGAATTCCCTTTGCCACGTTTCTTTTCACTTAACCAGTTTACAGAAATCTACAGCGTTCTGTCAATCTTAAGAAGAACATAAGAAATATGAGCAGACATTGCGATATAACTTCTCAACCCTACTCTGCCATTCAATAAGTTCAAGCTTGCTCTGATCTTTGCCCTCAGTTCCATTTTCCTGTCTGATCTTCGTTACTTGCTTCCCCTGTAGTCCAAAATTCTGTTTATCTCTCTCAGCATTGACCACACTGACAATTTTAGCATCATTTTTGAACGATTAGGAGAATTGCAGATTATTGTCACCATGCAATAAACCTGTAACGTCCACCAAAAACTGTTAATGCTAGTAAACTATTTTATTTTACCGTAGGCTAACAGGTCTCCCATTTGTAAATTTGAAGAAACATTGCTCTTTTAAGAGCATTACTGCACAGATGATTATTTAGTTCTTTGAACATGATATCTCTCAAAGAGCCTTTCACTTTGGGCTGTGCCCTTTTAAATATTCCTTTTGAAAATATTTACCAATTCATGGAAAGCTAATGTAGATTCTATATCCAACATTTCCTTCTGGTAGAATATAATATATCCCATCAACTCCCAATGTACAGGCATTACTTTTGACCTGGCCTTTCATAATTTTGACAACTACCTTGAAATTATATTTTCCATTCCTAACTTGGCCCCAAGCTCATTTGAACAGGTCAAGAGATAACAGGAATCTTGTTGTCACATCTCAAGCACACAAGAAAATGACCACTATTCTTATATCACTGTTGAGTCAAAATCATGGAATTTACCACCTAACATTAGCAGCACAAGTACAACTTTAATTCCTTGGAAAAGACTTAAAACCATATTGCAAGTCAACTCAGAACAAATATCGGAAAATAAAATCAACCAGTGGAAACAGATTTCAATGATTTATATATTTGAAAATTTCCATCATATCTTGTTTTTCTATTCTTGTTATAAAAAGCAGTTACATTTCTTCTGTTTCCTCTTAATGAAAGCTTTTCAAAACTGGAATTAGTAAACTTCTTGTACTGAGTCAATGGTTTTGACATCCATTCTAACATTTCACCCAGAACTGGATGTAACATCTACAGTCTAAAAATAAATTACATTCATTGCCCAAGAGGTCAAGTTGGCGTTATTCCTCTTTTGCACTATTTATTTATTTTTGTAATTTATAGTAATTTTTATGTCTTTATGTCTTGCACTGTACTGCTGCCACAAAACAACAAACTTCACGACATATGTCAGTGATAATAAACCTGATTCTGATTTAAGTGTTATGTCATTTTAAAGTCACAAAAACTAATTACTTTGATTTAAACATTGCAGTGAATTGAAGTTCAATTCACATTGTTATGAAAAGCTTCCTATTGGAATGCGCTTGTATATTTCCAACTTCAGATGTTCTCCTGACAGTGATGTTGAGAACATCATTAAGAATGCCAAGTTTCTTTAGCAAATGATGCCATGGGCACAATATATCAGACATTAATAGTTTCAGTTTAAGATCACAACCAAAAGGCAGCAACATTCAACACACACAAGTGTTAGCCTGGATGATATGTCTTACTCTTGTACTGGGGTTAGAATCTATAATTACCTAACTCTGGCCAGCATGCTACTAATGCAACTAAGCTGCCATTGAGTCAAGTATTTGGAAGTTTCGTGCTGGGGATTGGAAATATATAGCAGGAAATATCCATTTTTATTTCTTTAATTAGGCGTTAGCTAGCGTATCTTTAAACATGATGTTATTTGCATATCTAAATATATGTTCATACTGAGATCCTGATTGGATAAGAGAGTCATGAGGTGTGCCTGTGTTTTCAGCAGTTTAAACATGTTATTGTCAGGCTTGAACATCCAATCTGTCAGCTTGTGAGGTCAAGGGTTCACCTTTAATGTACAAGAGGTGCATTCAAGAGTCTTATAACAGGCTGTCCTGGAGCCTGGTGGTGCATATTTTCAAGCTTTTCCCATATATACATGTATATCCCATATATACATGTACTTCTAAAAAGCATTTGATAAGATGCTATATGTTAGGCTTGTCATCAAGATTGAAGGCCATTGCAATAAAAAGGATACAAAATTGGCTCAGTAACAGGATATAGAGAAAGCACTGCATATTCTTTGGATTGGAGGGAAGTGTATACTGGGTTCCACTGGAGTTACGACGAGGATGACTGCTTTTCTCATGACAACACACGAAATGATGGAGGAACTCAGCAGGTCAGGCAGCATCTTATGGAGGGAAATCGACAGTCGACATTTCAGGTCGAGACCCTTCATCTGTACTCGATGAACCGTCTCGACCCAAAACATCGACTGTCCATTTCCCTCCATAGATGCTGCCTGAACTGCTGAGTTGCTTCAGTGTTTTGTATTTTGCTCCAGATTCCAGCATCTGCAATCTCTTGTGTCTCTCTGCTTTTCTCATGACTTGGACTAGGGTATATCTAGCAGAATTTCCCAATTTGTAGATGACACAACATTTGGAGGAGAAGTCAAGTGTGGGGAGGATAGTAATACACTTCAAGGAGTTATAGACATGCAAGGTGGAAGGGTTAGAGAGGTGGCAGATGAAATTTAAAGCTGAAAAACATGGTGTGATATTTGGTAGGTAGATGAAAACAAGTAATATAAATTAGAGGGAGCAATTCTAGAATGACTATAAGAATGGGGAGATCTGTGGCATATGTGTATAGTTTATTGAAAGTGACAGAGCAGGTTGTGAAAATGGTTAAAATGTATCCTTGACTTTATAATTAAAAGTATGAAGTGCAAGAGCAAAGTAATCAGGATGAACTGGTTCAACCCCAACTGGTATCATCTCCATTCCTGGGCGACTCACTTAAAGAAAGATATGAGAGTTTTAGGGAGGGCGCACAAGAGACTTACCAAATTAATTCCCAGAATGAGGTACTTTAGTTATATGCTAATGGATAGACTGGAGAAAATTGAATTGTTCTCCTTGAAACAGAAATGGTTGTGATTGGTTATTTCTACACAGTGAATGGTTAGGACTTGGAATAAGCTGTCAGGGTAGTAGTGGAGGAAGATTCAATTGTAGATATCAAAAGGATAATTATCTGAAAAGAAAGAATTAGCAGGGCTCTGGGAAGATGGTGGGGAGGTTAAAATTATATGGATTATTCTTGCATGGAGCTGGTGTGGAGGATGAGCTGCACAACCTCCTTCCACAATGTAAACAGTCTATGAAGTTAGAAATAAATCTTAAGGACCTGGTCCCATAGAAGGCAACAGGGCAAGGAAGATGGAATTGAGGGTATTTTCTATTTAAAGCAGAGAAGCAAATTTTGGATAGTGGGGCAACTTTGGATAGAATGTTACCAAAATACCAAAGGGTGCAGGGGCACAGACCCACTTGGTTTAATTCTCCATTACTTCATAAACTTGGTATCTAAAATGCTTTAAGATTGATATTTGGTTTTGAAGAGCTCAACTGCACGTTAATAGACTCCGAAAATTTGAGTACCAGATCTAGACTGGCTTCTGTTCAGTACTGAGGGGGCAGTTCACTGTCAGAAATGCCATAAATGTTCCCTTGGTGTTTCACCAAGCTTCATGTTCAAAATATAGGACAGTGCAACACAGGAAGAGGCCTTTTGGCCCATGACATCTGTACCAACCATGATGCTGCACATCTGCTTGGGCACACAAGATGTGAATGATCTTGTCGTTTACATCATTGATGCTAATTAGTGAAATTGTCTATTGCAGTTTTGCATTATAACAGTAAAAATATTTCAAAAATAGCTGTTAGGTGCTTTAAAACACACCAAAATTGTGGGGGGAAAAAGGTTATTTGAACTCAAATCTTTAGAACACGCATAAAAAAATGAAGGATTCTTACAGAACAGAAAGAGGTGATTTGACCATTGTGGCTGAACCAGTTCTTTGAAAGAACTATACAGTAGGCCCTCTCCTCTTTTCTTTTCTCCCCATGTTTAATTACCCACTGGAAGTCAGAATCTGCTTCCACCACCCTTCACATTAGTTAATTCAAGATTATAGCAACTTGCCACTTAAAACAAAATTCTTTTCATCACATCTGACTATTTTGTTAATTACCCTTAGTTATTCAGATAATAAACAAAAAAAACTTTGATAGCTGAAAGAATCTCTTTGCAGAACTAAGTGTGTGCCTGCTGAATCACATTCATATTTGAATACCAGCTAAATCCCACAAGATTAGTTTTTGAAATAGCTAATATTGGAATGATAATTTGCAGGGCACAGTGAAACCCATCTGTATGAAGTGGTTGGTTTCTCCACACTGTGAACCTATTCTTACAGTAAAATCCCATACACATTCCAAGTTCTTGCTGCGTATCAAAAATACACTCACCAAATAAAACGTAAAATCTGATGACCTGTTTCTAATGTATCACTTTATTTTATTCCAGCTCAATACCTTTTAAGCATGGATATAAATTATAAAATTGCATCACACAAGTGCATACTGATATGCCTGTGCTAAATTGGTTCAGGAATGAGAATAATTGTTTACGGTGAAAACATCACTTCAGTACATGTTTCACAAAATGTTATGTATCATATTTTCAAAGTTGTGTATTTTCACAAGCAGAAGGAAAGTTCCACGAAGTTGAATTTTCTTGAGAAAGTTGTAGATGTTTACAGAACCATGATCACAAAAGATACTCAAGGGTCTGTTAACCCTTAAGGTATGGGAATGATCTCTCTATTAAACACATTCCAGTTAAACAACTCCTGTTCCACTTGAGCTTTGAGATATGCACAAGATTTGGTTTGAGACTATTCCCAACAGCATAGCTGTAACCTAAAATAAGGAAACTCCTGGCAACAAGATACTCATTAAAAGCACCACAGTAAATTGACAAGTATAAAATATATCCAACATTGCCAGTCTTGAAGGAGTTAAGAAGGTTCCAAACTGGCAACAGCTTGTTCAGACTAAATCCCCTCATGGAAGGTTTTGTTGAACTGAATAAATTCAATTTTAAAATCCTTCCTTGATCTAAGCTTGCTTAAGTTCTCACTGAGGCCTAAGGACCCTGGGGTCAAGGTCAATAACAAAAGAAAAGAAAATCTGTCACTTTCCCATATTTCTTTGCAGTGCACGAGAAACATTTGTATCTTTATAAAAATCCATATTTTTTATGACCCTGCCAATGACTTTTTTTAGATGGTTCCTTCTCTATTCAATCCCTTTGAATTACAAGTACCAAGGGAACAAGTTTATCAAAGGCGATGTAATAATTTTGCCTGTAAAACTGCAGGGATAATAATGACTTAATACCAGTGCCATGTCAACTCGGTACTGGGGTTGGAACTAGCTCTGTTTGACCACACTGAGTTCTTTGTGGCAACTAGTTCTATGCATCCGTTGCCAATAACAGGCCTCACAACAACTGCAGATTCTAATTACTTATACATGACTTGCTAGAAGTCTATTATACGTGACATTAGGTCCATTTTGTGAGAGTCTCTGTTCAATACATCCTATCTTAAGTTGTCTTTCATGACCGTGCTGTGCCCCCTCAAACAAATCAAGCACTTTCAGAAAGAGAAGGGGGAAAAAATTGTCAATATGTAAATTGTCAATATGTACGTGGTGGACACAGTCTCGATTGTTACCTTTTTAAGAACTGTCACAAAGAAACAATCATCCATGTTACAATGATGAAAATCCACTAGCTAACCCAAGAAATCACATTTTGGTGAGAGTTACAGAATAATTACACATATGCTTAGATCAGAAGCATTCAATGAGGCTGACAATATTTTGAGGATTTAAGATGTTGGTGTTGTGCCTGTCTCCAAGAAACCAGGATAATTCGGACATTCAAATGCAAAACTGCACCATTTGGAGAGTGTAATGCAGTCTGTTCTGGTCAGTATTACAAATTCTGGAAAGGATTCCCTGGCCCAGACATTAGACACTTAATACCTAAATCTGTTTCTAAATGTAAAGCAGCAAACAAAAGCGTGCTGTATAGATGAAATGTGTCTCTACTGGTGTAAAAATAATTACAACAGATATGCCTGCCTCATAGAATTGATAAGCCTCTCTGCTGACTGACACACTCAACGCAAGTCATTAAAAACACATATCAATCCCTTCTCTGCTCTGCGCGTACAATCCATTGAGCTCACTATGAAGTCACAATTATGGGACGTTTTTGAAGTGGGTGCATCCTGACCAAATCATTGCACATCAGAAGAATATTAGAGAAGCAATTTCCCACATTGCTGAATCTTGGGGGTATTAATTCCCTCCAAAAATCAAAAGCAACACCCCCTTTGTTTACATTGGTCTTCAAATTTTACACCTTTGCTGAACTTGCTTTGGTTGTTGCTATGGTATGATCCAAGGCTCATGAAGTAAATCTTGACTCAAATAAAGTAGAACTAAAGTTAAAAGTAAGGTCAGAAAAATCAAAGAATTATGTTCCCAACGGAAAAGAGAAACCAAAAACAAGTATGTTTTGGTTGGAGTTTTTTTTGTCAGGCTTTTCATTTAAATTTTCAGTTGTTATTTATCTTTGACTTGATTTATAAACTCATCCCCTCACTGGAATAATGAGACCACTGTCATTTTGCACAGTGCCTCCTCAGATTCATGGTGCCCACCTAGATACAACATTCCTGCTTAGATGCTTGTGAAGCTTCAACAAGTTTGATTAGTTGTAATATATAAAGCACTTTCTAAATCCTTTAAAAGCAGTACATTCGTTTTCCATCCACTGTCTAAGCAGAGCTGTTCCATGCTGTGAATTACAGTATCAAATAACTGCTTGTGCTTAAATGTATACAAGCATCAAATATTTGACACTAGCACCGAGGAAACCAGTCACCTTTAAAATTACAATGCAAATTGTGATTTTATGTACTTAAAGGTACTGTGTTTAAGACAATGCTATGTTGTTTGTTACACTCGATTTCATGAATAAATTCAAATGCCAAAGGCAACATGTTGTGCTTTTATTAGACTATTGTTGAGAACATTGTTACATTAACTTATTGTCAGCTAAATAACGTTCAAACATCATTTTATCTTGTGTTGATGATGGTTTCTTAACTGGGAGACAAGGTATGAAAATAGCAGACATTAACAATATAGATGTTTACAATAGAGAAGGAAAATGACATCAAATTTTAGTTAACTCCCGAACATTTTTGACACTTTAGTTTAAATACCTTTACAATTTATTGCTTTACTAAGTCAACTTGTAAAGCTGGATTGAATGAGGGATTGGTTTTAGGTGGTTTGGGTGAGTGGTTGAGTGGTTCAGCCAGTTAATTCTCTCCCTGTTTTTCCGGAGACAGAAAGGCTCTAGGCAGAAGCTGCTCCTGAAACTTTAACAGTCCTTCTCACCCAAAACCAGCCTCCCCTCCAATGACTCTGTCTACACTTCCCACTGCCTCGGGAAAACAGTCAACACAATGCAAAACCCCTCCCCTCCCTGCTCATTCTCTCTTCTCCCCCCTTACATCAGGCAAAAGATATAAAAGCTTGAGAACACGTACCACCAGGATCAAGGACAGCTTCTATCCCACTGTTATAGGACTATTGAAAGGACCTCTTGTACAAAAGGCTGGACTCTTGACCTCACAATCTACCTCGTCATGGCCTTGCTCTTTTTTGTCTGCCTGCACTGCACTTTCTCTGTAACTGCATTCTGCTATTGCTTCTCCCTTGTACTACCTTGATGAACTGATGTGACAAAATGATCTGCATGGATGGCATGCAAAACAAAGTTTTTCACTGTACCTCAGTACATGTGACAATAATAAACCAATTTACCAATCTGTATGATAAAGAGCTCCTGATTTCTCAATCTACCTCACTGTGGCCCTTGCACCTTATTTGTCTACCTACACTGCACTTCTTCTGTAACTGTAACATTATATTCTACATTCTGTTATTGTTTACCTTTTGTGCTACCTCAATATACTTATGTATGGAATGATCTGCCTGAATGTCATGCAAACAAAGCTTTTCACTGTATCTTGGTACCTGTGACAATAATAAACCAATTACCAAGTTGCATTAATCTGGGCAAAATATTTCCCTGAAGAAGACACAGTGACAAGATTTCAGTCATAACAGAAACAGAAGAAATAAATGGGAACATCTCAACATGGGAATGAAAAGCAGTAACTGCAGGACACACAAAGGTTCATCATGACCTGTAGAGAGAAAAGTCCATTTAGCATTTCAGGCATGGGATCATTCCTCAGAGAAGTGAGCCTGGTAACGACAATTGATTTTATGATCATCTAGCACTTAGTTCCTCTCTGCCACCAAAAATGCCATATTTCCATGGTATATCAAAACAGGGAAGCAAAATGGCAGTATGCTTTCCCACTGTAAGTCCAGCTAGAACCTTCCTTCCATGTTCCTTGAGCAGAGAAAGGCCTAACACTGATACGTTGAAACATACTGCAGATTAAAGTAATAAAGTGACGGAGAATAACAGACTAACCCATAGAGTTAGCATGGTCTTTAAGTAAATTCAAAATAGAATCATTGAATAAATCTGAAGAAAGTCTTCTCGAGTTCATATGTTCCGCCATGAACATTCGTCATCCTTGATCAAATCCCATATACTGTGGATCAGATACACTAATCCTTATGGAATAGGCCTTTGAATTTTCCTTGTTTTCAAGCATGAAATCTCATTCAGCAAATATTTAGTAATCATTTTCCCTCCAGTCACTATTGAATGAAACTATCAATGGGCCTGGCCTTTCCGTCAATCACTTTTAAAAGTTCATTGAGCAAACCAGATATTAAAAAATCATGATGTTGGATGTTTAATTTTCATGTCAGCTCATATTACACATGATGTTCCTGTCCATCAACATGATCCACCTTCTTTGCTTCCCAAAGGCAGCCGTTTATCACTAATTTTGTAGTCCCAGTCCTCTATAGATAGCAGCATCCCAATAACAACAAATAAATGTTAGTTGAGGAATGAATTTTTTTTCAGATTTTCAGGAAAACTTACCTTTACTGTCTGTGTTCTGTCTCTCTGTCATCTTTACAACCATTCTGCCATTCAATACAATCCTTCTCAATGTTTCCTTTCTCTGTACAGAGCCTAATTAATGGGAAAATGTTGACCCTGATCAACAATTTATTGCATTCGTTGGGGGAAAAAGTAACAGAGTCTGCTCCCATCTTTTCTGCCATCTCAGGTATCCTGAAATTTCCAACGGCTTTTAGCAAGCCAACACCATACAACCTTAACTTAAAGGCAGAAAAACTATAGGTGCAATAAATCTGAAATAAGAAACAACAGAAAATGCTGAAAAAACTCAGCAGATCAGATAGCATCTGCAGAGTAAAACAAAATAGAAATCAGTAGAAGGTTGGATGAATGCTCACTGACTTGAAACATTAATTCTTGTTCTCTTTCTACAGATGCTACCTGACCTGCTGAGTATTCCCAGCAATTTTGGTTATTGTTTCAGACTTACAACATCCGCAGTTTCTTGGTTTTCAGTTACTGTGACTATTTCTTTTGTAATTCTGGATTTTTTTTTTGTTATTTGAATTTGGATTTACCTGCTGCCACGGTTGGATTCAAACACATGTTTCTGGATGACTGATACAGACCTCCAGCTACTGGTCCAGTAAATTAACCACTACCCTATCGTAACTCCAAACATAAAAGCCATCTCAGGCACCTGCAGTAGAGTAGTCAATGAGATTGACTGACAAGAGATTTACCCAATCAACTCCACTCTGCAAGTTTTGTCACCTTTTGAACTTTTCCATTTTCATTTGCTAATACAAGGGGACAAATGGCTAACACGAGGGAACATAATTTTAAGGTGATTGGAGGAAGGTATAAGGGGGATGTCAAGGGTAAGTTTTTTACACAGAGAGTGCTGGGTGCATGGAACACACTGCCGGCAGAGGTTGTGGGGGCAGATACATTAGGGACCCTTAAGAGACTCTTAGATAGACACGTGAATGATAGAGAAATGGAGGGTTATGTGGGAGGAAAGGGTTAGATAGATCTTAGAGCAGGATAAAATGTTGGCACAACATTGTGGGCTGAGGGGCCTGTACTGTGCTGTAGTGTTCTATGTTCTATTTCAGATTTCATGCATCCATGTTATTTTGCTTTCGCAGTCTCTGCTTCTCCTAGTTGCGGCTCCTTTAATTGATCTTTTGTTTCTCTACTGCAGAGGGAATGGGGCTGGCAAGTTCTCATTTGCCTTGGAGCATCATCCCTTTTATTATTTAATTCCTCAGGCCTTGCACCCCATCAATCTGGCTGATTGTTCTTTCTTCCCTACTCCTGACCCTGACACCTTTCCCCACCACCTTTCCCCACCACCACCATCCCCATCTCTTTTCTGTGGCTCTCAATTTGTTTGTAAATTGCCAAATCACTGTGTTCTTTCAGTGTGACAAAAGGTTATCAACCGGAAATAATACCTTTCTTCACTGATGCTGATCACAGGAATTCCCAGGATGACCAAGCGAAGTGGGCCATTCAACTCAACCACTTCATTCTAGCAGTAATGCCCTCCTTGCTTTCCCTATCAGGATATCCTTTTACTTCTTTCTTCCTTATATGGTTATCTAGGTTCCCCTACAAAACAGATGTGTTATTTGTCATAGAGTCACAGACCATCAAACATCCATCCACGCTAACCCCATTTTTACTCTTCTATTAGTCCTATCCACTCCCTACACAACAATGGCAATTGACAACAGCCAATTAACCTACTAACCCACATACCTTTGGGATGTGAGATGAAGCAGGAGCACCCAGGGGAAACCTATCCGGTCACCAAGAGAATGTGCAAACTCCACACGGACAGCACCAGAGTTCTTACACTTCCCGCTGCCTCAGGAAGTCAGGCAACGTAATCAAAGACCACACCCACCCCAGACATTCTCTCTTCTCCCTTCTCCCATCGGGCAGGAGATACAAAAGCTTGAAAACATGCACCACCAGGCTCAAGGACAATTTCCATCCTATGTTATAAGACTGTTGAACAGACCTCTTGTACAATAAAGATGAACTATTGACCTCACAATTTATCTCATCGTGGGCCTTATACCTTATTGTCTACCTGCACTGCACTTTCTCTGTAACTGTAATACTACATTCTGCATTCTGATATTGTTTTTCCCTTTGTACTACCTCGATGTACTAATGTTTTGAAATGATCTGTATGGATGGCATGCTTTTCACTGTATCTCAGTACATGTGACAATAATAAACCAATTACCTGAGGTCGGGATTGAACTCAGATCACTGGAGCTGTGAAGCAGCAGCACTACTAGCTGCACCACTGGGCCTTTAGTATTCCTGTGGCAAAGCGTTCCATGTTCTTAATTTCTTATCGCTGTCTGTGTGAAGAGGTTTAGTCCAAATTTCCTGAAACAGATCATGAGTGACTACCTTATACCTACAACTTCTAATTCTTGTCTTCTGCACACACTAGAACAATGCTTCTATGTCTAATTTCCCATTTTTATTTCACATTTCCATTCCTATCGCACTCTGAATAACAGGAAGACAATTTCTATATTTTTTTATGACAGCCCAAAGATGATGATGACTTGATCGTGATTCTAAGATTGCATGCTCTAAAATACAAAGAAATACAACAACAACGTACCTAACAGAAAATTGTCCCCAGATTGTGACATTTCTAACACTTCTTTCTCTATTCATTACACTGAGGTTGTGAAAACAGAATGTTTCCTTCACCATCTGAGTCCCATATAGTTTGCTAATTGTTCAACCACACCAGGCAAAATATAGAGGCGTGAACATGGAATAAAGATATATTTCGTGGAATTCTTTTGTGATGCTTTCTACTATTCAGTATTAATTTTGTGATAATACTCCATGTAAAATTTTTAAAAAGCAGCCAAATGATCTTATACTTAACAGTTTATAAAATCTGAAGACACAGTAGAAATATGTTTGCAATTCTTAACAGCAATTTAGAGTGAACTAAAAAACTTTCAAAAATGCACATATTTATCTCCATTGAAAACTTCAAGCAGTAATTCACAATCTTACATGGTAAATTAGAAGTAGGATGTGCATAAAAGAAGCTTTGTATTTGATCAACATTTCATAATCAGCATAAATGTTAACAGGGTGTTAATTGCTGCAAAATAGAAGCTTTAGTTCACACTGGCTTTAAATTCTCCCAGCCGAAAAGATGTGAAATTCCGGAATTAAGACATAAGGTCATGATGAGCAATTCCCATTCAAACATTTTCATCGCACTTGCCTTTTCCAATGCAACTGATACTGTAAAACTCACCATTTATCGTGTGACCAATATGTTTCCCTTTTTTTAACCAGAGGGCATTATTCATGAAACTTTCAGCCATGAAATTTCTTATTGTCAATGCTTAGATGTGGAAATGTCAAGCATTCATGAAAACTAAAGGCATGAAAAATTGATAAAATTACAGTCTGTTCATGGAGTAAAAAGGGGGAAACAAAACAAATTGGTTTTTAGTCTGCATCTGTGAGCATTCTGGTGGCAGTTTTCAGCAGGTGAAATTCTTCACTGGAGGACTGGCAGATGAATAAAGCATGGTGACCCCAGAGAGAATTTCAATGAGAGGAGTCAAGGTTGCATCAGCATTGTAGTTAGACAGGGGCCACATGTTGTAAAATGGTATCTAAACAGGGTGCTTTCAATATTTGGTGATGCCATGTAATTACTTTTATCAAACACAGATGACATTTAAGTATGTTTAAACACATGCAGTTATTTGCTACTGAATTGTAATCTTCCAGCTTTCAGGATATGGCTTGTCATGTTTGTGTATCCCAGTTTCTTAAAGTAAGTTCAAAGAAACTTAGGACAAAGCAGTAGATGGCAAAACATCTTCAGCAAATAAAAGTAACACATTTAAGTAACAAAAGTATTCAGCAATTTAGCAGAATGAAATGAGTTTCTTTGAAAAATTGCAGAGAATTACATTTGAAAGGATTGACCGATCAAACAACATATCAGAGTTAACTTTTACAGGGCTGGACTGCAGCAGATCCTTTGGCAATTTTAAAATGGTGCCTTGGTAATGAAATCATGTTCAAATTGAGGGATATGTTTGAATAGGGGATGGCAATTGACCAGCTGACCATTACAAACGGTGAGATGTGATTAGATCTGTATTCTTGGTGTTGAGAAGATGAGGGTGATCTTATCAAAAAATATGAGATCCTCAGGAGAGCTGACAAGATAGACATTGCAATATTTTCACTAGAGGGTAAGTCTCAAATGTGGGGAGATAGTTACAAGAGGGCAGTCATTTAAAAATGAGGGTGTGTGGGAATCTCTTCACACAGACATTGGCGAATATCTGAAATTCTCTAGGCCCAGGAAGTTGTGGAAGCTAGATGACTGAATGTATTTAAAGAGAAGACAGGTAAATATTTGAAAGATGAAGAAATTGAGGGCGATGTAGAACTGACACAGGAAAAGAATTGATGCCTGGGGCAGGTCAGCCATGATCATTTTGAAATAGCAGGGCAGGCTTGGGGAGCTGAATAGCTCACTGCTGCTATTTTCTGGATGTTGAAACATATTTCAAAATAACCTCCAGCTGAGCCTGTAAGGGGTAAGGCACCTGAAGAGTCTGACAGAGCATGAATGCAGCCCATTATGATCCTGGGCAACCAAATTTTGCAAAGGGCATCTCAACAGGCTTCATGTCCCCTCACTGGCTATGCTAAGGACAAACACCTGTTTACGAAACACACCCTAGGATGCCAACAGAGAAACCTCTACTAATAAATCGTGTGGCGCATTTCTGGTGTTGAATGAGCATGTGGATATACTCCACAATATTGGACCTTCCGGTTTGGTAGCAGATTAATTCTGAACTGATTTATTTACAAAAGATGCACATGCAAGCACATGTAGACACAGAAACTGTTTCTCTGCTCTATCTCTGCACTTACTTACTCATTTGAGGTTTTATAACACTGAAACAGAAAACAAAATCCAACTTCTTGGCCTCTTCAACAGTAATCACTGCAATTGGACCACCTGATGGGCCTCAGGGCTAATTAGAAAATCCCATCAAGGGGCTTGGAGGCTGATATCAGCTGTCAAAATCCCACGTTTCCTTCATTCACCTCTTTCAAGTGCAAAATAACCTGTGCCTGAAAATGTGCGGGAGAATAAAAAGGGCACGCTACCACTGTGGCTTTACTTGAGCCATTCAGAGCAGTGGTATTATGAATACAGGCAAAATCTCAAATGAAACTTTTAATCTGCACATTGCATTCAGGCTAAAGAAAAAAAGGCTTCCTTTTACAATTTCCCCCACAAACCTTTTGTGTGGTTGTAGTCCTATAAAGCTCAGATTTTGCTGTGACCCAGCAAGAGTTTATTACCACAGAAGGCCCCGCAACTAACCCTTTTGTGCTCAGTCACCTAAAAGCCCCCCAAGCCACAAGTAAGTTATGCAAATAGGACCTGAAAGCCAACTATCATATAGCCAACAGAATATTATAGCACTGAGTAAACTTTCCAAACCTTTCCCTATCTGCTTAATTACTCGAGTAACAAGCAGCTGTACTTCCTCTGCCTCTAATTATCAGGAGATAAATTCTCTTGACTATTCAGTGCATTTTCTAATTTTTTATATCTCTGCTACAGACACTGCTGATGTGATCTCAAGTGAACCATTCACTAAGCTTCAGGAGAAAGTAATGAAAGTGAACTTTTTAAACAGAAAATCAGAAATAATACTCTCAAAAGAGTACAAAAAAATTCCATTCTGGAAAATAGCTCTACTCAAAGTTTTATGAGTTCTTTTAAAATTTTTTCCCCCAATATAGTTTCTCTCTTTTCAGCTGAATGGGGCAAGATTTCATGACTGACTGAAAATGAAAACACTTAAAAGGTTGAGCTCTTCCCCTTCAAGTGAGTATTTCTGTTATTTGCACTCACTGCAGTAACACCTACATTGTATGCAAGAAGACAGAGACCATTCAGAGCTTCGGAAAAGCCATTCATTGACAGACAGCTGGAAAGGCCAAGCGTTCAGCTCCCCCTTCACTCATGGATGGGTTTTGTGCAAAGCCATCCTTGGAGGCTTTCCCTCTGCGGATTCTGACAGAGAGTAAGTGTACCCGCTGAATTCACTTGAAAAAAAACAAGCAGATATTTTATCTGGTCTGCACTCCATTTTATTGCCATTTGAAACGGGAGCAAGATCCCATTGGGCCCCTTGTTTAGAATGAGACAACAGAAAGAGATGGACAAAGACAGTAGCCAATTGGTTTTACAGCCTTAATTTAGTATCAGTCCTGTCTAAGGGACTGGTGAATGAACTGCGCCATTCAAAAGAGATCTTTATAGAGTGGTCAGAGTTCAAAAGGTCCTGACTGAATGTTTGAGACCTTTCTGCCCCCGGACTTGGCCAATTGAGAGTAGGAGCAAATGCCACAGAAGCAATGTGGCTGCTCCCTTCATGAAGCTTAAAAAGATGATCCAAAGCCTTTAACCTCATCTATCTTTCCTTACACCCTGTTATACCTACACCTTCCCCACCATTGTTCCTTTTATTTACTAGTGATTACTGTTCAGTAAATTATCCTAAAAGGACCATTTTTAAGTGTTTAGTCACGTGAACTTTTAAATGAGCTCATATAACTTCATTTTAATTCATCCTCTTCAAAAAAAGACAATATCCATCAAATTCCTTATTAATAAATCAATGTTTAGGACATGAAATTGAACATGATAAACTTTAAACCACATTAAATATTTCCAACTCTGGTAACTTTTTCAAGTTAATGGGGTGAATCTTAATCTCAACAACAACGTGCACATCTGAATTAAAGATATTTAATGGAAGCTGCTTTTGATCCATCTTTACATCATGATTCTCACTTGACCACTTATTTTGAACCATATTTAAAAAAAAATTTCTCCCCAAAGAAGACCATTAGTTAAAATATGGAAATCAACTTATTTTTATAATGTTATGTGACATGTCCATTGAACTACAACGTACCTGTACAGAGAATCAAACCTTTCCAGGACGAAGAGGAAAATATTCACCTGCAGAAGTTGATTTTTTCTTGACCTGATCACAGAGTGAACTGCCTTTACACCCTGAAAATCAAAGTGCAACGTTCTCTCAGGAAACTGAGTGTGGTCTACATTGAGACACTACCAGTCCTGATTGGTTAAAGATCTTCTTAATTAACATTTTTTGTTTGGTGATAAATCAGTCAAAGTTCTGTCTGATTAAGATAAATGACAATCAGAACCATCTTAGCCATATTTATTCCTGGGTGAAAACCTGTATGATATAAATTGGAGACAGACTAGCAGTGAAACAGTGACCTTCAAGAATCAAGCACAGACTTTCCCTACCTGACAACCTCTAACACAGAGGAGTGGCACATAGATATATGATCATGGACACATAAATAATTTAGAAGATAAATACATTTCATTTTAAAGATTGAATTTAACCAGCCAGCCAGGATGGAGACGATTGAGTAATTCTCCTGTTAGTCAAGCCTGGAGACAATACTGCTGTACGTGACTGAGACAGGGTTCATTGCAAGTGATTTATATGTAACTAAGCTCTACTCAAGAATTTTTTATGGAATAGAGAAATTGCTCTGCTCTTACAGGTGAATTTGCTGCACTTTGTTTTCCTCTATTCTTAATATAAACTGATTGTTAAAGTGATCTTACTGCACCATAGCCTGTTTCCAGTGAATTATATGCTTGCACATCTCTAATTCAATGGGTAGCATGGTGTTAGAATAAGTATTATGCATTTTAAAATTTAATATATTTTGAAATATTTATCTGAGTGAATTAAAATACATACACATTACATGATTATTTTTGGGCCATAAGTTTGTTGAACAGTTATTATGCTTAATGCAAAAGCAAAATTCTGCAGATGCTGGAGATGTACAGAAAATGATAGAAATACTCAGCAGGTCGGGGCATCATCTATAGTGAGAGAAACAGGGCTAGCATTTCAAGCCAATGAGAAATCATTGATCTGAAATAGAGAGGGCCAGAACATGCTCAACACAGCCTGTGACTGACCCTCCCTCCCATGACCCACCCTCACACCACCCCACAGTTTTCCTGCAGCCAAACTTACCATTGGAAGCTCTGCTGTTCCAACCTAGCTCAGGCCCAGCTGTCCTTCAAGGTGGGGGGGGGGGGGTATCACAAAACATTAATTAGGCAGGTGACAGCTCCTTTAGCCCCACTCCTGCAACACTGTGATGCCCTCTTGACACTCAATGCAGGCAAAGATCATTGAAATGTTTTAAAAATGTTTCTTACAATCAGAGATATTTGAAAGCAGGTGAAATAAATAAATGGGAAAAATGAAAAAAAGAAAGAAATACTTAAAATCAACTTAAAGGCTGGAAATTAAAAATATAAATATGAAATAACATCAAAGTGAATAACCAAAGTACCCACCTGGGGTTACCTTTTAACTCAAGGGCTGAAACCCTATTCAAATAAATGCTGCAAACAACAAACTGGATCCAGACCCTCGGCTCGGTATCTGTTCCACTTCTGGACTTAGTGCAGAGTCCAGTGGGAGACCAGATGCACTGACATCTGACCTTCAGCTCAGCTTTGAATTCCACATTGGAACATGTGAGTATGGAAGTCAGAGACTAACTGAGTAGTGGTAAGGATGATACCGACGGTTTCTCTGTAGAGCAGTCAGCCAGAGCTAAGAACCTTTCAGTCCATGGTTTCCATCTTTCTTTGTTCATATTGCAGCCTGTCAGCATTCTCTGTCTTACTGTGGATTGATGCAACAGAACTCACTTCGAAAATTTTCATGTATCCTTAGATGAGACTAGTTCAGAAATATAGACATCATGGTACATGGATAGGAAGGATAGAGAGGGAAATGGGCCAAATGCAGGGAAATAGGACTAGCTCACTTCAACAACTTGGGTGCCTTTACCTAGAAAACTGCTGAGATTTTGGGACTTCTGACCAAAGGCAAAGTCCCAAACTTACACAGAGTTGATCAACTTTCATGAGTTCAACTGCTGTACAATGTCACAGGGAGTCCAGTTGAAGTGGACAAACTTCTGCAGGTCTCCCTGCACTCATGTTGTGCAATATTCCCAGTTGACTCCAACAAACCTGTTAATTTCTACTGGAAGGAAATAACTGCAGAAAGCAGTGTAAATACAACTATTTACCTTTCCCTGATTTAATCAAGTTTAATTGTTCCCTAGTAGTTTAATTTTAAAATTTTTTTAAAGAGTACTTTTAATAGCTTTAGAATGTTTTTGAATAGGAGCAGGGCTTAAATGGCTCTCAGAGTATATCTGTGGACTGTCCTTCCTGTAACAAGTGGAAGGCCCTGCACTGTCAAAGCATCACAGGTTTAGCTGGCAGCCAGCTTCCTGGAAAGGGATTGGAGGTAAGAGTGGGCTTCAAGGATAGGTGACAGATGACCTTGGACAACTCTCTGATGAGCGGAAGATCCAGCTTAATATATCTGATGACCACTTCTTGGAGAAGGAAGATGCCACGTAAATAAAGATGGAGATGCTGGAAATACTCAGCAGGTCAGAAAGAAGTGGAGTTAATATTTCAGGTTGTTGACCTCTGCTCTGATGAAGGGTCATTGACCTGAAACATTAACTATTTTTCTCTCTCTCTCTCTTCCAGCATTTTTATTTCAAATTCCCACCATCTGGGGTGATTTGCTTCACAGACCTGGTGTTTTATTTTCCTCTTGTCCTCTGTTTTTGTCCATCTTCTTCCATTTACTTCTCTGCCAGGTAATTCAGCTGTGATTAGCAAGCCTTCACCACCTTCTCTCAGTCAGTGCCAGCACCAATTATGCCATTCAGTTTCTCCTAGTCTCCACATTATGAAGAGAATCTCCGCATTGCCCTCTCCGTCCTCCCCCTTCTCTGCAACTTAAAACATGCTTATTTTCTAACTTTTCTCAATTCTGATGAAAAGACATTGACCCATTCCTCTCTCCATGGATGCTGCCTGACCTGCTGAGTATTTCCAGTGCTTCCAATTTTTATTTCAGATTTCCAGCATCCGTTCTATTTTGTTTCTGTATCCCAACAGAAATCCTCATGTTTTGTTTGGCATCAACCCATCAGTGCCACAACACTTCCAATGAAAAGAATTTCCTCTAAAAAGCTAAATGTGCCCCATCCAATCATCATCATTTTAATTCAAACAGTATACCTGACATCAAATGATAATTAAATACTCAGGCATGTTTGATTACTGAGGTAAATTTGGCCACTGCTGTCCGTAATAATTGTGACATTTCAAAAGCTATGAAAAACAAAATGATTAAGATAAATTTCTTCACAAAATTAACAAAAGTTAAAACAGATTTTGATTTAGATTTTAATTCCATAATTCTTTGAAACCTAAGGAACTAAATGATCTTAAAGTATCACAAAGTGAGAAACAAAAATAAAGTTATCACAGAGTTAAAACATAATGACCCACCCTGAGTTAATTCTGCATAAAGAAAGATCAACTTTTGCCATGGTTTCAAATAGAGTTAGCTGGAATCCTAAACTGACCAAAGCTTTTCCCAACTCATCAAGAATGAAGAGCACTGAACTCAGTTAGAAAGTGGGATTAACTTCTGTGATTATTCCTGGTCAAACAAAAAAAGGGGAAAAACTGAAGGCACACACTGCTTTTCACACCCAAAGAAGCCAGCAGGTATCTTGGCCTATATAATGCTTAGCGTCACTCAGGCACTTGCAGGGGAACCTCAAACTGCTGCTCCCTGATGTGGCTCTGTGTAAAAAAAAGATGAAAGAAGATTACTGGCTTGATCTCAAAGCAAAAAACAATGTTAATAATAACCTATAGAATTCTGCATCTGGGCAGTTGTTTTACTCTTTAGTGATTTACACAAGGCAGCAACATTATTTTATCATGGTGACACAAGAGACTGCAGATGCAGGAATCTGGTTCGGTGTGTAAAAATTTTTAAGGATTCAACATTGTTTGCTGCCTGCATAATGGTGAGGCGGCATTTCAACATGTTTGGTCATTGCCACTCTATGGTAGTGTATAATTTACTTATTGGAATCTGCTGGCCTGAATTAATAATTTGAGTTCAGTTAAGAAATACATACCTACAAATACATATCTCAGTAACAGTAGTCATATAGCAGTCAGAATACAATTATAGTTCACTAATGAAATAAGGGAAACAGTTGTTTTACTTCTATGGCATCAACTGACTCTTAACTACCCTCCAGAAGGTGCTAAAGGAACATTTAGTTTCAGTAGAGCAATGTGAGATAAGTAAAAAGCATTAGCCTTCCAGCCACATCTCAAGAATAAACAAATTTGCCTTTCTCTTGAGAGTGCCAGTGGAACACTGAACCTTTGTTGTTACTTTGTGCATTCAAAAGGCTTACTTGTATCATACATATCAGTCACTACAGTCAGATAGTTTCAGAGAGAAGCCTTGTACCAGCAGAACATGGTCAAGTCATTCAAATCAATCCAATTCCAAATTCTTGCTAAATAATACAAACATGTTGTTTAAAATTAAGTAAAAAAATGCTTGTGCATCAATTAAATGTAAAAAGAGATTGAAATAAATATGGAATTAGAAGTAGGAACACATCAAATGTTGATCAATGTCAGTTCAACTTCTCATCTTGCTCCTTCTTCTCTCACCACTTTTTATCCCCCGCCATTTTATGATATTTGCTGCCACCATCCTTCATAACACTCCCTCCTCTATCATCCTTCCCCATCATCTCTCGCTCCTTACTTGTCACATTCATCTATTACCTCTCATTCTTTCATCCTGTTTAGCTCCTATCCTGAACTTCCTCCCTTCCTCTCACTTCCACCTCTCCACCCTCCCAGCACATTTTGTTTCTTTTGTCCTTACCTTCACATAAATTCTCCCCTTTTCTCATTGCTTCTCACGTGTAGGGATATTGTTAGACAATATCATTGGTGCAGAAGCTGGCCACTCTCAACCTTGTGCTCAGAAATTGGAAAAGTAAAAGGCCAGGTGCCTTTGAGTCAACAAGCAGTCCATGAGAGTGTAGTAGGCTCACTAGACTAACAGGCAGAGTGGTCAGTCTGAGGTTTCCACCGAGTTGTGGGGAATGGGAGACAGATGTTGAGCATCTGAGAATGGCTGCATCTCTATTGGTAAAACTGGAGGGCAGCCATGGTCATTCCAGTGGAGAAAAACATGTAGCCTGTAGAGAAGCTAAAACTCATAGAAACAACACCAGGGTAAATAAACTAAATCAAATCTTAAATGACAGAACAAATAAATAAAAATGAAAACTTTACTTGAAGGTAACGAGATTCTAAACATTGAATTTAAAACTTACCTACAGTGCCACTTGGAGGGTAAGTCTGACACCAAGCTTAAAGAAGCAGCACCACCTGGTGTTGGGAGGATTGAAAGTACAATGGCTAAGTGTTTTTTAATGTGATAAATTGCACAGGGTTGAAATGTTTTAGTCCATATGACAGATAATCCTGATGGATGATGCGTTACATAAAGATTAATGCAAATAAAATGGACAGGAAATTAAATACGCTGGAAATACTCAGCAGGTCAGGCAACATTAGTGGGGAGACAGACAGTGTTAACACTTCCAGTGCATGATCTTTCATCAGAAGAGGAAAAGATTATAGGTAAAACAAGTTTGAGATGCAGTTGGGAAAAAGTTTGTGACATGGTGTATCAGGAGAGGTTAAATAATAAAAGGCTTCTTCTGCATTATAGAATTCAATTTATCTCTAATATTTTGCAATTCCTATGATAGGCCATCAATCTGAAAGATCAAGTTCGTTTTGTTTTCTCTCCACAGATGCTGCCTGACCTATTGAACAGTTCAAGCAATTGCAGCATTTGCTTCAGTAAATGGACGAACAACAGGCATTTGACACAAAAATCCAAATACCTTAGAAAAACAAAACAAGGATATTACACCCCAGATGTTACTATACCTTTAAGGGTTTAAAGGTTTGTTTAGAAAAGAAGGGGAAGAGTGATAACGTTAACCTATAGCCAACACTTCCTATTCAACAGACTTTCTTCTTTGCCAACAACTAACCCTTTATCAACTAAGTATTTATGAATGAGACACTATGGACTTAAAGAGACAGGCTTGATTAAGCACAGATGCATTTAAACAGCTGGATAATACACCTTACACTCTATGTTATAAAATTTTTGCTGTTAGACTATATCACGTCAATCAATTTACCATATGCAGTACTATTGGATATATATGAATGTTACAATTTTCCACTGGGTATGGCATAAATTTAACTCTTTAATGCCAATGTTGTGAATTAAATAGACGTTATTTCCAATTGATTCTGCAGCAAGAAACTACCCCAGCACAGAGAGCAACACAACAGGTCAAGCTTAATCCCCTCTTTTGTCTCTGATTTGGTAGCACAGCCTTGAGCAGCCTGGGTGTTATTCTCTGGAATTCCCCTCTAAACTCAGCTACTCATCCAATACTCACCCTCTCTCCTTTTAAAACTTGTTCAAAACCCAGATCTCTCAAACACAATTTTTTGATCCTGTCCCACTCTTTTGGCACACAATATTCTTTAAGCCTATCTTTTTTTAAATTCATTCATAAGATGTGATTGTCACTGGCAATAAATGGACATTTATTGCTTATTCCTAAATTGCCCTTGAACTGTTGAGGCCAGACAACTGCATTGTGGTGGATTTGGTGTTGTATGTAAGTTGGATCAGATATAGACCCAAGGTAAATGTTGTATGTTAGTTGGATCAGATATAGACACTAAAGTAAATGAGGCAGATTTCTAAGTGATTCAATAGCCATCATTATTAGTATTGGCATCTAATTACTTACTTATTTAATTGAACTCAGAACTCCCAGCCACCCTGGTGAGATTTGAACTTACTTTCGTAGCTCATTAGTCTGGGCTTCTGGATTACTAACTTTGCAACATAACCACCATGCCACTGTATCCAGTGATATCTTATGGGATGTTCCTCACACTAAAAACACTTTATAAAGATAAGTTGTTGCCATTTAATATGCTAAAAAATATAAATAATATGCATGGGACATGATCCTGTATCAGAATCTCACCTTAATGACAGCGAAGTAAGTTCCCTTCATTGCTGGGATTTATAATGTTCTCAATAAGACCTTTTTCTTAAAATCAGTCCTCAAAATTCTTTCTTAAGCATAACCATCAAGAGAAATTAACATGTATTAAATAGTAATTGAACTTGCAATCTTTTTTAATTGTTGGATTCCACATTTTTATATCTTGCAGTGCAGAATTCCCATTGGGAAAAGGATTTGTTTATGTTGTCAATATGTGCCATTTTGTTACTCAGGAACTTGCACTAAGAGATGTACTCATTTGTAAACCAATATAGTGTAAACCAAAAGAATGTTACCAGGACTGGAAACTTTTAGCTATGAGGAAAGATTAAATAGGCTGGGATTGTCTTCTATGAAACAGGTGAGGCTAAGGGAAAACTTAATTGAGGTTATAATTAATAGGGGCCCAAAGTAGGATTTCTCTTTGCTAAGGGGTCAAAACTTGAAAGCATTTACTTCAAGTAAATGGTAGAAGGATTAGTGGGGGTAGATAAGGAATTTTTCTTCACCCAGATTAGTGTAGAGTTCACTGTTTTTTAGATGTAGAAGCATTCACTGAAGTAAAGAGAAGTCCAGGTGTGTACTTGAGGAGCCATAACCCGCAGGGCTACAGATCAAGCACTGGAGGGTGGGATTGGGTTGGGTAGCTCTACTTCAACCAGCACAGACAGGATGAGCCAAATGGCCTCTGTCTGTCTCATAAATTTTCTATGATTCTCTAGAAGTTCATTCAGCTCAAACATTAACCCTGATTCCCTCTCCGCAGATGTTGCCTGACCTGCTGAGTTTCCAGCATTTTTTGTTCTTATTACACTGTAAAGTAACTCACCTGCAAACGCTTTTGTGTTGATAAACCTCTGTGTAAATGAGACATTGCACTCAAGAAAGGCAGAATCAAAAATTGCCTCAACTTACAGTTGCCTGATTGATCAAAGTAGTGTTATTTCAATGCATACTTCAGTGATGTTTCTTTTGCTACAATCATATGTGTGGCACTTGACAAAATAATATAGGATTGAATTCACTGAGGTCATAAAGAGGCATAATGTTAATTCTATTTTGCTTGATAATTGTTAAATAATAAAAAGATCAAATTTATTTCTGTTTTTATTTTGCAAGGGTGTCATCAGGCACAAATTGATCAAAGCCAAACAGGCAGTCATCAGGACAAAAAAACCAAGTCAAGGGAATAGGGTTTTAAGGAGAATTTTGAAAAGAGGAGGGAGAGACAAAGAGGTTTCAGGAAGAATGCCCAGAGTTTAGGCCCTTCAGCTTCGAATGATGAAGCAAAAATATCGAGGGTACCAACAGGTCAGAGTTGAAGAAAACAGTTTTCTCAGTGTGTTATGGACTTGGAGAAGGTTGCAGTTCACAAGAGGAAGAGACTGTGGAGGGAATTGGATGTGGCAATGAATTAATATAAAATAACTATCAGGCAAATATAAGCTCTCGGTTGAGTAACGTTGTGTGTGCACTTGTGTATAAAAGAGCAATATTGCAAGACTATTTTGTGCCGGTGGTAGCAGTGGGAGAGCTTTGGGATCAAGGACGGTGAGATTTCTTATATTTGCAAATGGTTATTTAGCTGGGGGTAGGGTCAATGCATGACAGAGGCAGCAGTATCATCTTTTGGGTTTGTGAAGCAAAGTCTAGAAAATGTGTTAAGCCAGTGGAAAGTCAGGACACCCAGGATTAAAATGTTCATTTTCCTCAAGACCCTCACTATTGCAATTAGCACTGATGTTTGATGTAATCATCAAGCATTAGATTACTCACCAATCCCTACAACACGAGCACTGCCTTTTATCAAGTTTTCATCTACCTGACCAGACAGACTATTGCAATGTAATCATAAAAGTGAAAAGTAAAATGTAAAAGGAGTGATAATTTTAATCACTGGTTTGCCAAATGCTTTATTGTCATTTTAGTTTTCTTTTTTACTTAGTCACCAAATACCTCTGTGCGTTCTGCTTATTTCTGCCCTTGTCCTTTTTATTGGCAGGCACAATGAAAGATATGTTTGCAATGCCAAAGGTTCACATGTCATGAAAGCACAGACTCCAGTGTTTGCCCTTTGACTAATTCATATTGACCTTCATACAAAATGTGAACAATCTGTCTAAAAAGACTATTGCATCATGTGTTATCTATGAAAGAACTTGTTTCTGGTGCTTTGGCATTAAGGATGGATCAAAGCTTTCCACTGACTTCTTGCTAAGAGATTATTTTTGTGTCTCTTTTCCAACAGCTGTCCTATTCAAGTTAATTTCCCCAAACAGCATTTGTCAATTCTTCCACTTCAGGCCGATTTGGCTCCCTCAGTAACCAGTTCCATTTGGACTCGGGTCATAAATCTTAAACCCTGTTTGCATGGAGATTTTTCACTCTGGAACAAATCCAACACTAAAGAAAATGGTTCTGTATTACCATGACCACTGTTCCCAAACTTGGACTTACCCACCTCTCCTGCTGGTGGTTTGATTCAGGACTAAATCGAGAGCAACCACACACAAGCAGAACCTAAAAAATTCCTGTGAGCTTTCAGCAATAGAATTCTTCTCCCTCCAGCAGTGAATAAGTGGATTCCTAATTCTATCTGTGGACAATGAACAACTCCACACTTGCCAGTGAATACTTTTTAAGTTTCAACTGCCTGAGGATCTATCAATGATAGTGTGTACATTTCACTTTTGGTTTGATTGTAGAGCTTGTATCAATTGAATTCAAATCACTGTTCATTATCAACTTCAAATTGGCTGTGGAAATAAACATAAAAATCTTGTTTAAGTCAATTTTCCTTGTATTTCTGTAAGAAGCTGAAAAGAGGAGTGGTGAGGGACTTGTAATCAGTGCAACATGTGTTTGTTCTACGCAGATTTCAATTTTCTTTTCAAAACACTACTTGATATTTTCATGATCAGAGTTGTTTTTATTTTACTAAACTTTACTGGAATCAATGAAATTGTAAAACATAACACTGGATATTATTGGATATTATTAATGAAATAAATAAGGTGTTAAAAATTGAACTGATTATTCTTTCTTTATTGAACTAAAGTTTATGAAAAGAGTGTATTTAAACCCTTGAAATGTCTTCTTCCCAAAACTGAAGTCCCCAAAAATAGGGGGAAACCTATTTCGGATGAGTTTTGATTTTTACAGTCAATGCATAACTGATTTGTTGGGATATGCAAACATGTCTCAGTTCAGTATGAACCACAATAACGACATGAAACTGTAAAAATTAATCTTCACCTTATGAAAGATAAAAGTTACCCTAATCTATATGGCCTCCCTCTTGTTTTGTTTGGAACTGTAACACGTTATGACTCATTATATAATATTTGCAGATGATTTGCTGTCCATTTTAGGTAACACACTCCAAATAACACTTCATCCTCTTTTACTCCATTAGATTCTTCAAAATTTCCTCAACATTACTAACAGCAAGCATTCATTGCTGAAGTATAAAGTTAAAATGAAAGATAATAAAAAATTTAAAAATAATCTTCTTTGCCATCATAGAAAGGCAACTATAGTCGATAAATAGGAGATATTTCAGTTAAATGGAAGGGAAGAGTTGTTTGTAGACAGGAAAACTGGATTTTCCTTAAAAATCCATTTGGAAAAATCATACAATGTCCAAGGGAAAAGATTGTAAAAGATACTGAGATAGATGGTTTAACAGATGGGATTTTAATTTTGGTGATGATGTGATGTGAAGCTTCATTTCAGAAAAGTATCAAAACAAAACCAATAGTTTGAAGTCATTACCATTTTTACTGCCTGCTCTTAAAAAAACTTTTGACGTTTCGATTGCCTATCAGCTACAAGGAAATTACTTGAGCTATAAAAGAAAACCTTCTAATCCTTTGGGGGTCTTCAGTCTTCCATTCACCTAGATTCTTTTGTGCAACAGAAGAATAGGAACTCTGTAAGAATAAATCTTACATATGTACCATCAGAACTGTGCTTCTAGGAACACACTGAGAGGGGCTGTCAGAATTGTGAATGGTGCTGTTAAACAGTTAATCCAGTTTGTATTAATGAGAAAGATATTTTTGTACAAAATGGTATGTTGCTCATTGTTTGCCATTGATTTATAATACTACCTATAAATGAATTTAGATAAGAGTTTTGTCTTGCCTATTGTAGCTCACAAGAACGGACAAACCATTTTTAACTTGTCAAAATGCGTACTGAGTCAGTGAAGAGGCCAAAAAGTACACTGAACCCAGTGCTGGAAGATAGCAAAACACATAACTTGCCTTTATGACCTAAAGATGTCTCAAAGCAATTTACAATCAATAAAGTATCATCGAGGGTGTAGTCACGATGCAATGCTCCTCAGAGAACTGGAGATATGTTAGTGTTGCAACAATTTTTGTAAGAGGAAGCATTCCTGCAAGTTTGCCTCCCTCTGTTTGGTTTCCCCAGACCTGCAACTCTGCTCGGAACTTCACTTTGTCACCGCTCATTCCTCTCCCCAGCACTCCCCTGAAGAAGAGTACACCTTGTACAGCTGCACCTTGTACAGCTATTGCAAGAACTCTGCATTGTGTAAGTACAGGCACACCACAAAAAATGCTTAAAAAAACCTCCTTAAACTTTCAATTGTCTTAGCTGTGGGGGAAAAAAAGGACAACTTGTATTTGATTCCAGCCTTCAAATTCTTTATTTCCAGCTCTGCAGGCTGCCTCAAGGACATCAGCTACACACTTGTTATAAATGGAGGACCTTAGGACCCACTTGCGCGCTTTGCGTCCAATTAAATATTTCTGATGTACTGCTGTCATGTAAGAAACTTGGCAGGCAAATTGCAGCAAGCAAGGTTGCACAAACAGAAATACGATAATGACTAGGTTATTTGTTTGAGAAATGCTTGCTGGCCGATAAAAATTGGACCTAACCCAGCAAGAACTCTTCTGCCCTTGCTTGAAAAAGATCTTTTTTAATGTTTACCTAAGAGGTTAAAAACCAAGGAGCATAGATTTAAAGTGGTTAGTATAATGATTAGAGGGGTGTCGAGGATTTCCTTCCACCCAGAAGGTATTGGGGGTCTGGAAATGCCTGAAAAAATGGAAGAGACATCTGGAAGTATTTTTTTTATTGTAACCTAGAATGCAATAGACCTAGATTATATTTCTTTGGCCTCATGGTTCTGATGCACTGAAAGGCTACATTGACACATACATTTCCATGATTTCATGTTCTTCACAGCCTCTGTTTCATATCGCATCCAAAATTTGGCTCCTCAGACCAGGCAGCTCTCATCCAGTTTGGCACCTGAACATCTGCTTAAGTTTCTGGGATGTTATACATACCACAACCTTCTGACCCAAAGGAGCAGTGACATTGTAGTTCTGCCTGACACTTAATGAACCCATTGCAGCAAGCAGTGCAGGAGGGGAACTTACCTTCATTAACAGAGTTTAAGAATACTGTTTTAGTGACAGGTAAACCTGCTGGTTATTGTGACAACGAAGCAAATTTTGGAAACTCGGTCAAAAACATAAGGATAGGTCATTAGCTAATGAGGAATGATTATATAAATGAATCTCAGGAAAAGTTGCTTCCACATGAAGCAAATTACTATAGGGATAGCAACTGGCCACGATGATTAACTCTGAGACCGTATAATTCCAAATATAGTTTTCAAACAATAAATTAAAATGAAACAAATCATGAGTAATTCAGACACATAAACAAAGTGCTCCATCACATCTTATGAACATTAGAACTTTGTTTATTCAAAATACTTCTGCTACTGTTTTAAAATAGAACATGTAAGCTGTAGGTTAACATGAAGCATGGTTGATGCACAGAAGATTCTCCATGATAGTTTCAACCACATTACTTAGAAATTGTGTTTGAATTAATCGGCAGTAAAGAATCTGCTTTAAATCTTCATTTACCCCCTCAACACAAATCCTTTAAAAGCATGCAATAGCTAAAATTGACAAATTAAATAATTTATGGTGGGGACTGACATTTTGCACAGATGTGGTTGAATCATTCAAAAAGGAAAATTGATAGGTTCTTGTTTAACAGGAAAAGGCTGGTATCAGAGCAGGGAAATGATTGCTCTTCCTTTAAAGCAGGGAGCCATTGCAAGTTTCATTGCAAATAGCATCATTTAAGAAGCACATGGAGGGGCGGGGCTTAGAGGGATATGGGCCGAACGCCGGAAATTGGGACTAGCTGAGTGGGCACCATGGTTAGTATGGACTGGTTGGGCCAAAGGGCCTGTGTACGTGCTGTATTGCTCCAAGTAGGAAACAGGTTGCTTCAAAAAGGATGGATAAACGAAGAGAGCAGCTAAAGCAAATGTTGAACCTTTAGAGGGATGAGACTGAAGGATTAACAGTGGGAAATAGGGAAATGCAGATATTCTGAATAAATAGTTTATATCTGTCTTCAGAGCAGAAGGCACTGAAAGTATCCCAAAAATGGCAGAAAATCTAGGGGAACTCGAAACTATAATTAACAGCTGAGAAAGTGTACCAGGCAAATTATTGGGTCTGAAGGCTGACAAGCCACCTGATGGCCTGCATGCTGGGTCATAAACAGTGGCAGAAATAGTGGATGCATTGGATGGGATCTTCCAAATTTCCCTTGATTCTGGGAGGTTTCAGTGGATTGGAAAACTGTACATGTGATGTCTCAATTCAAGAAAGGAAGCGGACAGTATGCAGAGAACTCTAAGCCTACAGTCATTGGGAAGATGCTGGAATCTAATATTAAGGAAGCATACACAGAACATTTAGAAAATGATAATATCGTCAAATAGAGTCAACGTGGTTTTATGAAATGGAAATTGTGTTTGACTAATTTATAAGTCCTGTGGATAAGGTGATTCAGTCAATACAATGTATTTGGATACCCAAAACACATTTGATAAGGTGCCACATGAAAAGTTACTACATAAGGTATAAGTTCATGGCATTGGGAGGGGTAATATACAAGCATGGATAGAGGATTATTTCACCAACAGAAAGCAGAGAATCTGCAAAAATAGGTCAACTTCAAGTTGGCAAGCTTTAACTGGTGAGGAGCCACAGGGATTAGTGTTGAGCCTCAGCTACTTAACAATGTATATTAATGAACCAGAGCTTCTGTTGCCTCAGAGTCACTGTCCGCCTGCCTCCGTCCTATGCCGTTTGCTCTCCTGTAGACCGTGCACAGGAAGCCGGGCTCTTGGTGTGATCAGGACCATTGATTGTTGTGAACATCTTTCGTATTTCCAAGCATTAAGAAACACACAGTATACATAAAAGAAGACATACTTCTTTACTTCACATTTTAAAAGTTCAAAAGCACACCCACACGCTAAAAATCAATTAAATCATTAAAAGTAACTTAAGTAAATTATTAAATGTAGCTACTACTTGCTTTTCTTCCAACAGAGTATGATGATGGTGCAGTGGTTCAATTACTTGAATTCAGAAGTTTCGGCATACAATCCAGACAACTGAGTTCAAATTCCATCCTGATAGCTGTGGAATTTTAAATTTTGGTAATAATTATACTATACACGGGTACAATTATAACATTTAAAAGATATTTCTACAGGTATGTGGATAGAAAAGGTTTATAGAGTTCTGGGCCAAATGCAGGCAAATGGGACAAGCTTGATTAGACATCTTGGTTGGCATGGACGAGTTGGGCCAAAGGGCTTATTTCCATGCTGTATAACTCTGTGATTCTATGACTCTATAATGCAAAGATACCTGGGAAACATAATTTAAGAAGGACACTGCAAAGCTTGAAAGGGATATGGATAGGTTTAGAACATAGAGACAATTCTGGCATATAGAGTACAATGTGGGGAACACAAATATGCGTTTCGCAGAACATCTGCGCTCTGTCTGTAACCGCGATCTGCATCTCCCCATTGCCAATCACCAACTCCCCCTCCCACACTATCACAGACATGTCAGTCCTCGGCCTCCTCCACTGCCAGGAGAATTCCAAGCGCAAACTGGAGGAACAGCACCTCATTTTCCATCCTGGAACCTTGCAGCCTAACGGCATGAACATTGAATTCTCCCACTTTAAGTAATCCTCACCCCTCCCAACCATACTTCTTCTTTTCTTCTCTTTCCTAGATTATTTCTCTTTATTCCACCCCTATTTTTTTCTCTCTCCGTACCTTTGACCCATCCCCCGGTGGATCAGCTCTCCCCTCCTCCCCAGCACCTGCCTGTCACTATCTCTTACCTGCATCTACCTATCACCACCTTGTGCCCACCCCGCCTCCCCTCTTTTGTCCACCTATCACTGCTCTGCTTTCTGCCCCCTATATATTGGGCTTCCCCTTTTCCTACCTTCAGTCCTGAAGAAGGGTCCTGACCCGAAACGTTGACCACCTGCTTTTCTCCACGGATGCTGCCTGGCCTGCTGAGTTCCTCCAGCATCACAGTGTTTTTCATCTAGATTCCAGCATCTGCAGTCCTTTATTTTTCTCTTCACAATGTGGGGAAAAGAGGGATTATGGACTTCGGTAGTAGAAATACAAAAGGGAAATATTGTTTACATGGAAAAAGACTACAGAATGCTGCTGTACAGTGATCTGGGTATCCTCATACATGAAACACAGAACGTAGCTACAGCAGTGTGTAAATAGGAAGGCTAATTGAGCTTTCTTGCAAAATGTTTCTATGGTGATCTGGTGCCTAAATTACAAGACTAGTAATCCAGAGGTCTGGACTAACAATCCAGAGACATAAATTCAAAACTCAGTGTAATTTAAAATTCAGTTAAGTGAATAATCGACTGGCTAAAAAAAATCACAAGTCTCGAATAATGGTGACCACAGTATTGTTGTATTGTCATAAAAACTCATCCAATTTACAATGCCCTTCTTGGGAAGAAATCAACCATCCTCTCCTGGTCTGACCTTCATGTGATTCCAGTGGCTCAACAATGTGGTTGACTTTTTTTTTGCCCCATGAAATGGCCTCAGAAACCTTTAATTTGTATCATAACCATTCACAATTCAAGAAGACAGTTTGCCTGCACCTTCTCAAGGGTTATTAAGACTGTGTAAGAAATGCCAGTGTTGTCAGTGATGTCCACATCCTGAAAAGTGAATTCACCTACTGCCACAACAGGTCTACAGCAGACACAAGCTCACTGGCTCTCCACTCTGCTTTGGAGCATCTAGACAACAGCAAAACATATGTCAAGCTGCTGTTTATTGATTACAGCTCAGCGTTCAATACCATCATCCCTTCGGTATTAATCACCAAGCTTCTAAACCTGGGCCTCTATACCTCCCTCTGCAACTGGATCCTCAACTTCCTCAGTCAGTACGGATCGGTAATGACATCTCCTCCTCACTGACAATCCTCAAGGATGCGTACTTAGCCCAATGCTCTACTCTCTCTACACTCATGACTGTGTGGCTAGGCACAGCTCAAACACCATTTATAAATTCACAGATGACACCACTGTTGTTGGTAAAATCTCAGACGGCGATGAGGAGGTGTACAGGAGTGAGATAGATCAGCTGGTTGAGTGGTGTCACAACAACAACCTCGCACTCAATGTCAGCAAGACCAAGGAACTGATTGTGGACCTCAGGAAAGAGAATTCAGGAGAACATGCACCAGTCCTCATTGAGGGGTCAGCGGTGGAAAGGGTGAGTGGCTTTAAGTTCCTGTGTGTCAACATCTCGGAGGATCTGTCCTGGGCCCAACACATTGATGCAATCATGAAGGCAGCACGCCAGCAGCTCTACTTCGTTAGGAGCTTGAGGAGATTTGGTATGTCACCAAAGACTCTTGCAAACTTCCATAGATGGAGAGCATTCTGACCAGTTGCATCACAGCCTGGTATGGAGGTTCCAATGCACAGGATCGCAAGAGGCTGCAGAGGGTTAGACTCAGCTAGCTCCAACACGGGCACAACCCTCCCCACCATCGAGGATATCTTCAACAGGTGGTGCCTCAAGAAGGCAGCATCCATCATTAAGGACCCTCAGAATCCGGGACATGCCCTCTTCTCGTTACTACCATCAGGGAGGAGGTACAAGAGCCTGAAGACCCACACTCAACGTTTCAGGAACAGCTTCTTCCCCTCCGTCATCAGATTTCTGAACTGTCCATGAACACTATCTCATTGTTCCTTTATTTTTGCACAATTTATTTATTTTGTAATTTACAGCTTTTTATGTCTTTGCAATGTACTGCTGCCGCAAAACAACAAATTTCACATCATATAAGACAGTGATAATTAACCTGATTCTGACCTATTTGTTTAGTTTTGGTCTCCTTACTTAAGGAGGGATATAATGTAATGGAGGTCAAATGTAAAGAGTAAGTATACAGTTCAATGCAGGACCCTTAATAGCATTGATGTACAGAGGGATCTTGAGGTCCCAGCCCATAGTTCCCTGAAAGTGGCCACAGTAATAGATAGGGTGGCCACAGTAATAGATAGGGTGGTCGGGGCACTGAGTGTAAGAGTAAGGAAGTCATGTTGCAGCTATATAAACTATGGTTAGGCCACACTTGGAGTATTGTGTGCAGTTCTGGTCGCCACATTACAGGAAGGATGTGGAGGCTTTGGAAAGGGTACAGAAGAGGTTTACCAGGAATGCTATCTGTATTAGCGGTTATGAGCTATAAGGAGTGGTTGGACAAACTTGTGTTGTTTTCTCTGGAGTGTCGGAGGCTGAGGGGAGACCTGATAGAAGTTTATAAAATTATGAGAGGCGTAGACAGTCAGAAGCTTTTTCACCCCAGGGTAGAAATGTTTAATAGTAGAGGACATGCATTTAAGGTGAAAGGGGGAAAGTTTGAAGGAGATGTGGTAGGTGCCTGTTCATGTGCTGTATTCTTCTCTGTTCTAGGTTCTCGAATTATGTTTGGGTGCAGTTCAGAGAAACCAGGTTGAACCCTGGGAAGAAGGAAATTTCTTATGGAAAATGGTTGAACAGGTTGACTTATGGTAGTGTAGTGGTTAGCGTAATGCTTTACAGCGCCACTGACCCGGGTTCAATTCCGGCTGCTGTCTGTAAGGAGTTTGTACATTCTCCTCATGTCTGCGTGGGTTTCCTCTGGGTGCTCCAGTTTCCTACCACATTCCAAAGATGTATGGGTTAGGAAGTTGTGGGCATGCTATGTTGGCGCCGGAAGCGTGGCAACACTTGCGGGCTGCCCCCAGAACACTCTACGCAAAAGATGCATTAGGCAGGCACAGTAGTGTGGTAGTTAGCATAATGCTATTACAGCGCCAGTGACCCGGATTCAATTCCAGCCACTGTCTGTAAGGAGTTTGTGCGTTCTCCCTGTGTCTGTGTGGGTTTCCTCCCACATTCCAAAGGCGTACAGGTTAGGAAGTTGTGGGCATGCTATGTTGGCGCCGGAAGCGTGGCGACACTTGCGGGCTGCCCCCAGAACACTCTACGCAAAAGATGCATTAGGCAGGCACAGTAGTGTGGTAGTTAGCATAATGCTATTACAGCGCCAGTGACCCGGATTCAATTCCAGCCACTGTCTGTAAGGAGTTTGTGCGTTCTCCCTGTGTCTGCGTGGGTTTCCTCCCACATTCCAAAGGCGTACAGGTTAGGAAGTTGTGGGCATGCTATGTTGGCGCCGGAAGCGTGGCGACACTTGCGGGCTGACCCCAGAACACTCTATGCAAAAGGTGCATTTCACTGTGTGTCTCGATGTACATGTGACAAATAAAGATATCTTTATCCTCACTGGAGTTCAGAAGAATGAGAGAATATCTTATACTAACATATGACATTCTGAGGGGACATGACACTACCATAAGTCAACCTGAGTAGATGTTCCCCTGCATAAAGAAACCTAGAACTAGGAGGCATAGTTTCAGAATAAAGGGCCACTCTTGTAAGACATTGATGAGGAGGAATTTCTTCCCTCAGAGGGTCAAGAATGTTTGAAACTCTCTGCTCCAACTATGCAGTCTGAAGCATTGAATTTATTCAATGCCAAGATAAGCAGACTTTTGGACTGTGGGGGAACCCAGGATTGTGAAGAGCAGACAGTACATTGGAGCAAAAAAAAAAAACAAATTGCTGGATGAACTTAGCAGATCAGGCAGCATCTGTGGATGCGGAGGGATAGTCAAGACCCTGCATCAGGACTGAGAGCTTAAAGGGGAGATAGCCAGTGAGAGGGAGAGATGAGGCAGGAGCTGGCAGGCGATAGGTCGAAGCAGGTGAGGAGAACTTTGATGGTCAGGTGAGGGGGGGGAGGGTGGAGGTAGAAACAGAGGCTGGAAGGTGATTAGTGGAGACAACAAAGAGCTGCAGATTCTGAAGTCTGATAAGTAAGAAGGGTGAGATTGGAATCAGTTAAGGGAGGGGTGATGGGCAGTTGGAACCAGTGGGGAAGGAAATAGGAGACCCAGTGGGTTAAGTGTGTGGGTGATGAGCTAATGGAAAAAGGTGGGGGGGGGGGTTTTGGAAAGAAGGAGGAGTATGAGAGAACTTAGGTGGATCAGAAGGAGAGAGAATGGGGCATGGGTTATCTGAAACTGGAAAATTCAACATTCGTACCATTGGGTTGTAGCCACCCAGGCAGAATGTGAGGTACTTTTTTTCTAGTTTGTGTTTGGCCTCACCCTGGCAGTGGAGAAGGCTGAGGACAGGCAGGTCGGTGTGAGACTGTGAAGGGGAGGTAAGATGGCATGCAACCAGGAGCTCAAGATGGCCACTGCAGACGGAGCAGAGACGTTTGGCAAAGCGGTTCCGTAGTCTACGCTTGGTCTCGGTGATGTAGAGGAGGGCACATTGCAAGCACTGAATACAACAGACAAGATTAGAGGAGGCGCACGTGTATCTCTGCCTCACCTGGATGGTGGTGAAGAAGGAGGTGTGTCAGGTGTTGCACCTCCTTCCGTTGCAGGGGAAAGTGCCAGGAGACAGGGAGGGTGGGCAGGGACAAATGAGCGAACCAGAGAGTCATGGAGAGAGTGGTCCCTGCAGAAAGCATAAAGGAGGGGAAGATGTGACGGGTGGTGGGATCGAACTTTTGCTCGAGATCCTGAGTCTCCATCAGGCAGGACATTAGGAGTTGAGGCCTAGATCTGATCAGTTGTGATCTTATTGAATGGTGGAGTATTCCATCTGCCGTTCCTTACATTCTTATGTTGATCGGCTTCAGATGTTGTACACCTGTTGGGGAGTCTCATCTTCTTCAATCACAATTCAAGACTCTGAGCAGGTGCTTCAGGAGATCAGTTAACCAGAAGCTCATAAAATGATGAGTCAAAGATCTGTTGGGGAATTTGAGAATAGGAACCTTCCTCCAAATGAAGATGCACAGAGAGTGGATTAGAGTCATCACTGCAGATAAATGCACAACCTTCTGATTATGCACAATTGGTGTGGTAGGGATGACTTGTGGGGTTTATCACCAGAAAAGAAATGATATTGTACCTCAACCTAAACATTCATGTTTTTTTCCAAATTCCATTCCAGAGAGCGAAGTGAAGAAGGAAACTGTCAAAGGACAAATATTCTGCCTGCATGGCACAGCTAGTAGACAACTCCTGCTCATTACTCCAGCATGAAAGTGGGTTTAACTCTCAGTGCATCTCCTCTGTGGTGAAGTAGAACTCTTACAACCACATAAAAAAGAGTGAATAAAGACAGCTTTTAAGACAAGCCAAATGAAATGGATGTCCACAGATTCTGATTACATTTGGAAAATACGACTCAGTCAATATGAAACTTTTAATTTGAGGTTAAAGTGATGCAAGCTCCCACTGTTTACAAAACATTATTATGGTGATAAGTTCATCACTCAGAATATTCCATTGAAAGGTCATTTTCTCCCCCAATCAATCTGTAACTAAATTATCCAGTGCAAGGAGATACAAAGAAAGCATTTTTCGAAGTGAAAATCCTTTAATGACAAGTACTATGTGCCCTATTATTGTGCAATATTATGTGCAAACCTCACATCGACATGGAAAGAACTTTGAATTCCTCACCTGTGCTTCCACTACGCTGTTGAATTTTCACAGTCGGAACCATTTATCAGCTGTGTGAGAAAGGGACCATGACTAAATTATCCTTGTCAGTGTACAATAAGTATATTATAACTCATTATCAACAGCAGTGGACTTCTGCGAAAACACTTTACGTTTTGTGTTTCTACGAGCAAATTTTGGAATGTAAGCCAAAAAGCACTCAACATTAACCAGCTTATATCTGCTAAGGTAGTTGAGGATGCTTCTAAAATTCTGAGCACATGCAAGTACTAACATAGTGAATTTTGAAAGAAGTTCGAATATAGTCCCTTTTTAATTGGCCACATCAACTTCTCAGTGTAACTAATCTTGTGTTGGATTTGTATTAATGATCAGGGTGAGTAGTTTCAGTGCATGCGTTGATGCAATATCCCTACAAAAGACAGCTAAGAACAAGAAAAGCCCCACGAGATGATCTCACGATCAGAGATCAGGCCAATCTAATCACCTTCTCCACAGGCCCTTCAAGTTCTCCTCTCTCCAGAAATGCATCTGATTGTTCATCGAGTCCAATAAAGTTGAACATTTCAATTATCGTCTTTGTTGCTACAACCTTGAGTAATAGAAAAACTACTCAGCTCTCATTCAGAAAATATAACACAATAAAAACAAAACATTCATGAAAATGTTTAAGTATTGAAAGAAGGAGAGTTAAGTATTGAAGGAGAGAGAATTGGTGTGGTGGATATGAGGGAGAAATTGAGGAGGGGGGGAGTAGTTGTTGCCAAATGAGGAGGGAATTGAGGAGTAATGTTGAATGGTCTGGAGTGACAGCGTATCAATCCACACCTTTTAATGTTTTAATTATTGATAAGCAAAAGCAGGGAGCTAGGAGGAAATAGGCAGCTTCCACTCTTCTTCGGGGAAACATGGGCAGACAAATAATAAGGTATTCATTCTGTGCATCACGTTCCTGTGGGCAGACCTGACCAAGCAACATATAAATGGATATCAGCTGATCCACCAAGGGGTCAGTTTTACTTATTACTTCCTCTTCAGTGCTTCTGGCAAGTGTGTGCTTACGTAACATTGTACCAATTTTACTGGATCTCAAGAGATTAGCCTCAGGAATTATGGAAAGTATCTGGAAGTTAGGAAAATAAACATTTTGTTGGCTTTTATTACAAAAGGACTCGAGTACAAGAGTAGAGATAACTTGCTCCAAACATATGCAGCCCTGGTGATAGCACATCTGGAATACTGAATACCCCTACCTAAGGAAGACGACACTTGTACAACGAAGGTTCACCAGATAGAATACTGGCATTATGGATTTGTCATATGGGGAGAGATTAAGCAGACTGAGCCTATACTCTCTTTAGAAGAACGAGAGTGATCTCATTGAAATATAGAAAATTCTACTGGGGCATGTTTTCTCTGGGCTAGGACATCTAGAACCAAGAGAAAGATACAGAAATGAGAAGAAGTACCTTCATCCAGAGGTTGGTGAAACTTTGAAATTCTCTACCTGAGAGCAGTGGACGCTCAGTCACTGAATATTTAAGATAAGATATGATACTTTTATTAGTCACATGTACATTGAAACACACAGTGAAATAAATCTTTTGCGTAGAATGTACTGGGGGCAGCCCGCAAGTGTTGCCCCGCTTCCGGCACCAACATAGCATGCCCACAACTTCCTAACCCGTACGTCTTTGGAAAGTGGGAGGAAACCGGAGCACCCGGAGGAAACCCACACAGACACTGGGAGAATGTACAACATCCTTGCAGACAGCGGTGGGAATTGAACCCGGGTCACTGGCGCTGTAAAGCGTTACGCTAACCGCTACATTACCATGCCTGCTGGTCAGATTCAAATCACAGATCAACAGATTTTTTGACATTAAAGGAATCAAGCGAAATGGGGTGAGTGCAGGGAAGTAACACTGAGGTAAAAGATCAGCCATGATCTTATTGAATGCTGGTGCTAGATGGCCCACTCCTACTTCTATTTCTTATGTTCATCCAATACAGATAATCTTTGCTGATGGAAATTTGCTTTCAGTGGTCGTAAGATAATAATAAGCAGCTTCACTTTTTCTATTTAAGGGGATTCTTAAATATGTTCTGACAGTCTGAAATTGGGTGGGCACAGTTCGCTTTTAGGTTGCAGTGAGAGGTTTAGATGATGCTCTCTGACCCATTCCTCAGGGCATGACATGCAACCAGAGTCAATGCTATTTTCCAATAGTCAAAAGATAAAGGAAGTGATGAGGAAGTATCATAACAGCACTGTATGTATTCACACAATAAGTAGAAACGTCACTCATGATTCAGCAGTTAAGATACAGTATATGCAGTTCCAAGAACCCAGTATTATCTTTGTGTTGTAATTTGTAGAGCATTACAACTCAAGGTTCCTCAATATGTGTCCTCACAACATAAGTTTTCACAGGAAGTCTCCTTAATAAGGTCAGCTAACTATAGCACATGAATTGGCTGTAATTGTTTGATCTTCTAAACAATGCTTGATGAAGCTGCATGCTGTAGATTGACTGGTGTTCTGAAAGAACCATGTGGTACCTTGGAATGATCCCTTGCCATAAAATTCCGGAGCTGCAGTGAACTTAACTCTCATTGTCCAACAATGTAATGGAGGTTGTCTACAGGTCATCGTGAAATAGATACCCCCTTCCCCCTTGTGAAGTGTTAAAAACAGGCATCCTGAGACATTTCTGAAAAAAAAGCTTTCATTTGTTTTGAAAATCAAAAAAAAACTGCAGATGCGGAAATAAAACAATCAGCAAATCAGGCGGCATCTCTGGACAGAGAAAAGAGTTAATGTTTCAGGTCATTAGAACTTTTATTGCATATTTTTCATGCCCCAAATTGCCCAAAGTGCTCTATAGACAATGTAGTACTTGTGAAATATATTTACTGTTACATTATGGGAAACGCAGCAACTCATTCACACACAGCAAGCACCCACAAACAGTGATATGGTTGTGGTAATCTGTTTTATAATGATGAATTGGCCAACACATTGGAGAAAACCATCCACCAGTACCAGACTTGCCTCTTCAAAATAGTGCCTTGGGATCATTTATGTTTGCCTGAGAAAGCAGAAAGGGCCTCTGTTCGATTTCTGGTTTCACGGAAGGCGTGCCTGGATCAACAAACTCAGCTGATTTAATTTGGACTTTGGTGCAATGATATCAGCCTTATGCCGTTTTTTCAAATCATCTCCCCTTCTCCTAAGAACATTAAAAGAAAAAGGAAATGCCATTGGAATCCCAGTCCCTGGAGCTTTGATAGTATCTTCTTCACAAAACCTTTATTCAAAGCAACATTCAAAAATTAAGGCAAAGCATAGCATCTGTCACAACCTATCAATAAGTGACATTTTTGTAATATGCAGTTGCCTCCATAACTTCACAGTAATGGCTGTACTTCTTAGATATTAATTGGCTGTAAACTGCTTCATGACATCCTTTGGTTGTGAAAGACGCTATATAAATGCAAGTTGTTCTTTCTGAAATATCCTCCTGTCAGACCTAGATTCACTGTCACAATATCCGAGTGCACAAAGAACTGGAATCACATTAATTTCAAAGCCAATGGAAAACAAGAAACTGGTAAATGTTGGAAATCTGTATTAAAAAATTTGTTATAACGAAGTGCTGGAAATATTCTGCTGTACAGGTGGTAAATGTCACTGGGGAAGAACAATTTAATGTTTAGACCAATGACAACTGCCTTGAAATTTATCCTGAACAGTAGCATTAAAAGTGCTTTAAAACAGTGACATTGAGTTTGAGAGATGCTGGAATCTAGATGAAAAACACAATGATGCTGGAGGAACTCAGCAGGCCAGGCAGCATCCGCGGAGAAAAACAGCAGTCAACGCTTTAGGTCAGGACCCTTCTTCAGGACTAAAGACAGGAAAAGGGAAAGCTCAATATACAAGGGAAAAGCAGAGCAGTGATAGGTGGACAAAAGAGGGGAGGCGGGGTAGGCACAAGGTGGTGATAGGTCGATGCAGGTAAGAGATAGTGATAGGCAGGTGCAGGAAGGGGAGAGCAGATCCACCGGGGGATGGGTCAAAGGTAAGGAGAGAAAGGGAAAATATGTAGAAAAAACAAGGCTAGGAAAGAGAAGAAGCGTGGTGGTGGGGGGGGAGGGGGCAGTTGTGGGGATTACTTAAAGTGGGAGAATTCAATGTTCATGCCATTAGGCTGCAAGGTTCAAGATGGAAAATGAGATGCTGTTCTTTCAGTTTGTGCTTGGAATTCTCCAGGCAGTAGAGGAGGCCGAGGACTGACATATCGGTGATAGTGTGGGAGGGGCAGTTGAAGTGACTGGCAACGGGGAGGTGCAGATCGCGGTTACGGACAGAGCGCAGGTGTTCTGCGAAATGGTCACCTAGTCTGCGTTTGGTCTCACCGATGTAGAGGAGGCCACATTGAGTTCTAGAATGCCTCTAAAATTCAGCTCCCTTGTGGAACTAACTTTTGGAAGCAGAGTAGAGTACACATCTACAACTATGTTGCACTTTTATTATTAGTGATCAGGGACAAAAATCTGCACTCAAAGAACTTCTGACATTTTCTGGTTTTGAGATGCAAGTAGACTTTTATACTGCAGTGAAGTGTTTGTCCCTTTTGGTCGAGATTGTTAATAGGCCCAGGCAAGAATGACCATAAAACAGAGTGAAATGGGAGGAGTTGCAGGAGTAGCCTTAGCCAAGGTCAACCTGAGCCCAGTTTATCAGTTCTCACTGAAACTGAACAATTAGAGATTGGCAAAAGATGCCAGCAATACCAGTTCGTGTGATCAAATAGATCAAAAAGGCAACAGCACCTCCACTGTGCAGCAGGAGGACTAACCTCAGTTCATTCTGTACGAGGAGGCAATGCATTGATTGAGGAAAATAAGACACCAAGAGCTAAAGGAAAGAGACACAAGAGACTGCGGATGCTGGAATCTGGAGCAACAATTCTTTTCCTCCCACAGACATTCTCTCTTTCTCCCCCTTCCGTTGAGCAGAAGATACAAAAGCCTGAAAGCATGTACCACCAGGCTCAAGGACAGCTTCTAACCTGCTGTAATAAGGCTATTTAATAGACATCTTGTATGACAAAATGGATCCTTAACCTCATAATCTACCTCTTCATGACCTTGCACCTTATTGTCTGCCTGCACTGCACTTTTTCTGTAACCGTAACACTACATTTTGCATTCTGTTATTTTTTTTCTCTTGTACTACGTTGATGTACTGATGTGGTGAAATGATCTGTATGGATGGCATGCAAAACAAAGATTTTCACTGTATCTCAGTATATGTGACAATAATAAACCAATTATCAATTAATGTTGCTCAACCCACTGAGTTCCTCCAGCAGATTGTTTGTTGTTGAGCTAACAAAAGTACTTGCATTTTTATGGTGCTTTTCTTAATACCAAGCACTTTACAGAAGTACTTTTTCCAGTGTAGTCACTGTTGAGATTTTGGAAATTTGCACATAGTGAACTCCCACAAACAACCATGGGATAATGTCCAGATAATCCAGCAAAGTTGCAAGGAAAAATATTAGCCAGATCACTGATCGTAACATTCTATATTGCAAAAATTATATTTTCTTTAAAAAATGGTCCTTAGCATTTGGAATTGATACACTCAGAAAATTAACTAAACTTTCTTTTTTTTTGTTGTCTGAAACTTTTCATTATTTTTGAGTGCAGAACTGTATTGATGCTGGATCTTTGTTCTGTCCCCTCCCCCAGCATTTTTCCAAAGCATGCTTTCACTTGTAAGGCTACTTAAACTTTGAAGCCAAGAAGATTTTAAAATGGTTTAGTAGAAAGTGATAAATGGAGGTGCTCTTTTATGAGAGGACTATCAAACGCTGCCTATTTTTTTTCAGAGAGTAGGTCCAAGGCAATGTTTGATAAGGAACTCCTGCCGGGCAGCAACACATAATAGTCATTTGATGAAATTAGAACTGACATAAATACTGGGCTCACTTTCAACTTGATTACTCAGCTAAGTCACATCAATACCAGCCTAGTCAGGAGACGCTGGCGTCCCTTATTCAAGTCTCTTACTAACAAGTGACAACTCCTCCTATATAAACAAGTGCCAATGCTACCACCTCATGCACCCACGCTCAACCATCAACCTCTCTCAATGGGTTCTATTTGACAAGGTGCTTTGCCACTTTTTCTTTATCCCCAAATCTGCCTCAAACAAAGCAAAATATTGTATTCATGGATCTAAGTTGCAAAACGGCTTACCAAATACAGCATTATGTTCCCTTAGAAACAGACAAGCGTTAGGGTTTAAAGGGCTATATTGATAGAAAACGGCTCAGCCTTTCTTTTTTTTGATCCGTTGAATGTTGTTGAGATCTGTTTTTCTCTTTTGTACCCTCTCATGCCATCAGCCAAACAAAGCTTCAGGTTAGCATGTCCAAAGGTCAGTACCAGCCGAAGCCTCAGTTTGTTATGAAACCAACCTCGAGCTAAACTAATGCTGACAGCCACGTAAGGTTCCTTTCAGTGATCACACCTCAGACCCTGGTTTCAGCAGACATTTTTTTTGAACCCCGTGGCATTTACAAAGCTCAGCTAAACAATCTGCCAGGTGCAGAGGGAAAAGCATTCGCAAACTTTCAGCATGCCACTGCAGTCAATACTGTTCGCTCAGATCAAATGAGGGATGAATATACGTTTGACTGCTTTGTTTTACAGTGAGCCCTGTGACTAATCTTGAGCTAATTAAGAGAAAGATTATTTGTCCCTTAGTTCTGAATCATTTTGACCTTGCTCTCTTTGCAAACTGATAATAGAATGTGGCGGTATTTCACTTTGCAGAATTTTGTATTCTTTTCAAATGAGCTAGGAGGATGGCAATTTTACTGTGAGGACAAGTATCCAGGTATAGATAGGGTAGATAGCCAGCATCTGTTCCCAAGGCACAGATAGTAGATAGGATAGGTAACTAGAGGGCATAGGTTTAACATAGAACAGTACAGCACAGTACGGGCCCTTCGGCCCACAATGTTGTACCAACCGATATAAACTTTATCCACATTCAATCTATTCCTCTCTATTCCCTTCACCTCCCCTAAGCCTCTATTTTTCTTTCATCCATGTGCCTATCTGATAGTCTCTTAAATGACGCTATCGTATCAGCCCCTACCACCACCCCTGGCAGTGCATTCCAGGCACCCACCACTCTCTGTGTAAAAAACCTACCTCTGACGTCTACCCTGAACTTCCCTCCACGCACTTTAAACCTCCAGTATTGGCCATTGCAACCCTGGGGAAAAGATGCTGGCTGTTTACTCTATCTATGCCTCACATAAATCGTATATACCTCTATTGGGTTTAAGGTGAGAGAGAGGAGGTTTAAAGGAGATCTGACGGGTAAATGTTTCATACAAAGAGTAGCTGGTGTCTGGAATGAACTGCTAGAGGATGCAGTGGAGACAGGAATAGCAACGGTATTTGAGAGGCATCTGGACAGGCACTTTAGTGAGCAAGGCATAGGGGGCATGACATTAATGCAAGCAAATGGGAATAGTGTAGATAGGCATGATAGTTGGCATAGATGTGGTGTGCTGAAGGGTCTGGTTCTATGCTGTACAAATCTACAGTTCTATAATTTGATTTTAAAAAGTTCAAAAAACACTATTGGAGATTTTAGTAGCCACAATACAAAATGATAGTTAAGTACATTCTCCTGAAAACTGAATTCAACAGAAAAAAATATTTATTTTAAATGGCCAGATTCCAATTATAAATGCGCCCCATCATATATCTTATAATGCCTTGGAATACATAAAACTTACATTGTTGCTCCTCAAAAATAAAAAAAATGCATCCATTACACTCTGCCTATCCTTAACTTAAAAGGGAATTGGATGTTCTCCATGTTTAACGAGGTGGTATTCCTCAGGCACGGCAGTATTCTCCACATGGATTTCTACAGTGGCGCAGCTGGTAGAGCCTCTGCCTCACAGTGCCAGTGACCCCGGTTCAATCCTGACCTCAGGTCCTGTCTGTGTGGAGTTTGCATAGTCACCCTATGAATGTGTGGGTTCCCTCCAGGTGCTTTGGTTTCTTCCCACATTCCAAAGTCAGGTGGATTGGTAGTTAATTGACCAGTGTAAACTGCCCCTTTTGCGCAGATTAGCAGTAGAATCTGGGGGAGTTGATGAGAATGTGGGGAAAATAAAAAATGGGATTAATGCAGGATTAGTGTAAAGGGGTGGTTGATGGGCAGTGCAAAATTGGTGGCCCTGTTTCCATGCTGAAATTTTCCATGGCTCTACAACTCTATATTAAGAGAATCAGGGAATAGAGGTTCCGTGCAGAAAAGTGGCACTGAATAAAAGTTCAGTAATTATCTTATGAAAAGGTGGAACAGTTTCAAGGGGTCAAATATCCCGCTGCTGCTTCAAGCTCTTATTTATTATGGAGAGCCAAGCAGATCTTATGACATATGAACATTCAAATTAGGACAGGAACAAGCCACTTGGCTTTCTGTACTCTTTAGTAAGATCATGGCTGATGTGATTGGTACTTCATCCCCTCTACCCAAGGTAACCTTCCATTCCTTTCCTTTCCTTATCAATATCTATCTACATCTGCCTTAAAAATATTCAAACACTCTGCTTTGAGGAACAATGTTCCAAAGTCTCAGGATCTCTGTGAAAAAAAAATGAAAAGTCTTGACCCAAAACATCGACTGTTTATTTCCCTCCATAGATGCTGCTTGACCTGCTGAGCTCCCCCAGCATTTTGTGTGTGTTGCTCCAGATTCCAGCATCTGTAGAATCTCTTGTGGCACCTCAGCTGTGTCTTAAGGGGACAGTTTTAAACCAGGACCCCTGGTTCGAGATTCTCCCACTACAGAAAGCATCCTCCTCCCATCCATCTTGTCAAGATCCCTCTGAAACTTTTATTTTTCAATCAGCTGACCCAGGCACCAGACCAGTGGCCAGCAATCTGGGTAAGGTCTATGCATGGCAAAGCTGGAGACTCTCTTGATCTTTTGGCAAATTCCTGTTAATGGGGATTTTATCAGGCTTGAAACTTTAAGACAAATGTAATTTTCATTTCTTTATAGTTTCTGCTTTTGATTTAAGTATTAACCAGTAATATAGTTGCTTGAAATGGCCACCTCATGTTGCAGGGCTTGACTCTAAGTCCAGTTTAGCACCAAGCCAGGGTTAGAACATAGAACATAGAACACTACAGCACAGTACAGGCCCTTTGACCCACAATGTTGTGCTGACATTTTATCCTGCTCTAAGATCTATCTAACCCTTCCCTCCTACGTAGCCCCCTATTTTTCTATCATTTATGAGTCTCTTAAATGTCCCCACAACCACTGCCGGCAGTGCGTTCCACGCACCCACCACTATCTGTGTAAAAAACTTACCCCTGACCTTCCCCTTATACCTTCCTCCGATCACCTTAAAATTATGTCCCCTCATGTTAGCCATTGTCGCCCTGGGAAAAAGTCTCTGACTGTCCACTCGATCTATGCCTCTTATCATCTTGTACACCTCTATCAAGTCACTTCTCATCCTTCTCTCCAAAGAGAAAAGCCCTAGCTCGCTCAACTTATCCTCATAAGACATGCTCTCCAATCCTGGTAAATCTCCTCTGCACCCTCTCTAAAGCTTCCACATCCTCCTCATAATGAGGCGACCAGAACTGAACACAAAACTCCAAATGTGGTCTGATGAGAGTTTTTGGATTTTTTGATTACTTGGCCATATTACTTACATATTCAACTGTGCACAAGTCTCTTGGCTTTCTACACCAGGAGACTTGCATAATATCCCAAACAGACAGAGTACCACAGCAGATCAAGAAGGTGTTAGGTTTTGCCAGGGTTCCATAGACTACTCTAACATTGTTCACATGCTGCTCATTACTTCCCCAGCTCAAAAAAAAAGGGATTCCACTCCCAAAAACCATGCTTATAGGTTCATGCTCAGATTCCTGATAGCGGTCAATATTCGTTCACCTTGACTCAGTCCTCTGTGTCAGCTTAACGTGGACCAGGTTGTCAGATCATGGGCTGGTAAGTGGCTAATGAGCAGACATCCCATCTGGGCACAATCTTAAGATATCTTTATTAGTCACATGTACATCGAAACGCACAGTGAAATACATCTTTTGCGTACAGTGTTCTGGGGGCAGCCCGCAAGTGTCGCCACGCTTCCCGCACCAACATAGCATGCCCACAACTTCCTAACCCGTACGTCTTTGGAATGTGAGAGGAAGCCGGAGCACCCAGAGGAAACCCACACAGACACGGGGAGAATGTACAAACTCCTTACAGACAGCGGCCGGAATTGAACCCGGGTCGCTGGCGCTCTAATAGTGTTATGCTAACAGCTCGACTACCGTGCCTGCCCCTTGTCAGGAAACTGAATGTAGGTGAATACCCTACAATGGAAAAGTTTTATGGCAGCACCAACAGTACTATTCAGGAGACTGCCTGGTTCATTCAGAAGGTGTTCTGCTCTACATCGTACCAGATTTGAGGACAAATGCTGTACAACATTACAATCCTGCAGGATCAGTTTTTATCTTGGCAGCGAGGGCTAGAAAAGGAGCACGGGAATTAGGAAAAGCAAAATGAAAGGAGGAAGGGCTGAAGCAGCATTGGCCACCAGTGCTCAAAGCAGCCAAAGCATTGAACTGAACAACTCATCCAGGAATACTTCACTCAAGCTACTGTTCCCATCCCAAATACACAAGCAACTGCAATCATTATTACCATCATTCTTATTCTCAATACCCAATTGGTTTGCTTCAGTCCAGCAGCATCTCCTAATATTAGCAATGTTATCAAATCTATAACTTTAGTGCAACACTTCTGTTCATTTTGTGCATAGCTGACAGGAGTAATTAGGAATCATTCTTAGGGATGAACATAGAGCTCGTTTTCTGTACTCATATTTCTCTGCTTACACTCTGATGCAGTGTATTGCTAGTAATTTTAGTTTGAGTTGGTGGGCTGCTAGGCTTCCACTGAGGTGGCCAAGCCCACACAGATCTGGGCATTGAATTCTTGGTGATATACTGCATCCTCTCATCATATGTACAGCCAGTTTGACTCTGCTCATTGTATGGCATCAGGGTGACTTGAAGTGTATTGTAGTGTGTGTCTAGGGATGCTGTTATTCTGGGAGACAATGATGGGTGTCTCTCCTTTGAAACCAGGCTCATTCTTTTGGTACTGCAGCACATTATTCCTGGAGCTCTAGTCAAGAATAGAACAGAATGCAGGAGTGATGGGTAGCATTAGAAGCCCCTGTTAACATCAGTCCCTGTACCAACACTGACGTCAGCTGAACTCCCATTGCAGGAGTGTGAATTTTGATGCAAGCTGATGCAAGTCTGTAAGAATGTGTATCATTGTTAAAATCTTCCAAAATGAAGGACAAGTAAGAGTAAGATTAAAAACACTGACAGTTTTTGAAAATAGAGATAAGAAATGGCTGCTATCTTGAAAAAGGCAGTCAACAGAATCCATCAGGAAAACCATAATGTCAGAAAGTTTGGTGAAAAGAATCTCACCAATACCCATCCTGAGCAACAAGGGACTCCAGGTAATCAATTCATATTTAGTTTTTACAGCATAAAAGCAGGAAATCTAATATAAAAAATAGAAGTGACCTAGTGTGCATGAGAATGTAGGCATCTTCAGACTAAAAGGAATTCACACAGGCTTATGACTACCCTTTTAATCTCATGGGAAACATAATGCTGACTGGAGCATACAGTAACTCCATTACTTCCATTGGATCTTCATTGGAACCAAGTCAACTTTTGCTGATGGGGTGTTCTCCATCCAACATTTAACCTTTGCAGTGTAGTCAACCACTACATTGATACTACTTTCTGTTAACTTCCTATCAACAAATTAAACTAATTGCTTTTAACAGGTAAGATGACTCATTCATCTACAATATAAAATCTTATAACACAGATCTGTATGTGGAAATGAGCAAGTTCTTGCTGCTCCAAAACTGATGCAAGGTCTTGTGTAAAGCCTTGACACAGTCTGGACCTGAACTCTTGACCCTTGGCATAAGGCTCAGTGGAAAACTGCCACTTTGCCAGCAATTCCTGTTGTATGCCCAATGACCTTCTTAGCAGACGAGACCCTCAAAGTCAGCATCTCAATTCACTACAGCAATAATCACATCATCTGGCAAGCTGGCACTTGTAGCATCCTATACCCATTCCCAGGTTTCTGCATACTGGGCTGGGTGATTTGCCACCTGAAGACCCTTCCTCCTGTAAACTTATTCTCCAAGGTAAATGTGGCACCCATCTGTGGCCAGGTCAAGTGAAACCGTATCTTCATGAAAGCTGCACTGCTCTTCTTAAACTGCTACAGAGGCTGCAAGAATTTTCAGTACCTGTAATAAAAATTACATCCAATGTCTGGATCACAGTATGAAGAAATAATGGAATATGGCTCTGGGAGTCACTGCACTTTGGATGAGATTGAAAATGAGAATTGGCTGTGAACAAATCCTGTGCAAATCATTTGCAGAATTTCCACTTACCAAGCCATTACTCTCCCTCTCCCCATAATGGCTTACATATCTTTTATCCCATGGGGAAGAAGTATACAAGTGAGATCCAACCATCGCCATCTCACATCCCGTTTTAAATGCAGGAATCCCTTGCAATGTAGAACAGCATGAATTGGTGACAATTTTGTGAAGCATGTTGAGACAGTGCTCATCAGAGAAGAATAGTTCTTTTGTTGTGTGTAAGACATGTAATCTGGGGAAATGATGGCTCGTTCAGTGATGAAAGTAGGAAGTGAAGGATGTGTAAGAAGAAGAAGGAGATGAAGTGAATGATTGTGGAAGAGCAATTGAATGGGAGGGGAATATTGTGAGAAGTTGGGCTGCAGATGTGTAGAGGGAATACTTAAAGTGACAGGTAAGATTGGTTAAGTCGTTTAACTTTTTCCAACATTGCACTCATTCCAAGGCTACTGACAAGATTCTGTGTTTGTGGACTAACAGCAAAACTAATTGTCCAGTGGTATGTAGCAATTCATAATTCTTAACATTTTTTTCTTGGCAAAAATTGCTGAATTTTCTTCTTACACAATAATTTCAATAATGAAACAAAGCATATCTATTTCACCAACTTTTTTTGCTGTCAGAAAGCTATTACTAATGGTAAGTTTTAGTCTCCTCTGTTCTTTGATGCTGAACTTTTATCCAGAAAGTTTTGTGTTTCTTTTTGTTATAATATTTCTAGCACTCCCTGATTGTGCTTCATGCTCATTATTTATTTGTTAACTTTTTGTCTGAAACTGGCAAAATACGGCTTTTTAACTAGAGGAACTGAAATCAAACCATAATTTTCTGCAAGCCAAACCTTATAATTAGACCCAATAGCTTCTTCAATATTACAGTCTCATCAGGGGAGCAAACAATCCATTTTCCTTTCACCAATAACTCAGTTTGCTTCAGTTTGAGGGAAATTTATACCAAAGTGAATTGAGACCAGATGAAAGTCAATGGAATGGATTTTGACTCTTTCTTTTGTAAAGCAATGTGGTATAGGCAGTTTGTTTCACATCTCCTATGTATTTTGTTTCCACTGGTCAATTGAAGTGACATTGGGATCAATGAGGTGGCTGGACTGATATTGCACATTTTACACAACTACCCAATATTAAAATGAAATCCATTAATTTTGGAATCTATTAACACTGCCAACTTGATGCAAATAGGCTGTTTGTAGTGATGTTAAGGCAACAGAATAATTCAAGTACTAACAGTTCACCTGACTTGAAAGTCAGCCAGTACAACTCACATCACCGATCTTTGACATCACAAGGGGTACACAACAGACAGTGGGTCCGTTGGCAACTTCTAAACCTAAAACAATCCTTTTAGGATGTTGTGGATAATCCTGGTGGCACTCTCAAAACATTTTATTAGTTGAGTGGGGGAGGCGGGGATCTCCCATGTACATTGGCATGTGGGCACAATCTGTCTGTTGGTTCTCAGAATCTGATGGCGCACCAACCAGTTTAAATCAAGTTCTGCAGATGACAAATTGTTGTCAGCTATTTAAATGGGGTAATGATCCTACTCTTTATAATCTTCTCAAAGATCGTTCAGTGGAGTAACCAGCGTGGTATTTCACATCTCTGCCAACATCTAGCTCAGAGTGGGATAAAATTGCCCTCTTGATTTCCAGGACATGTATCACTGAGAGAAAAAAATACAAAGTGTAATTTAATATATCACTGGGACTGGGACAATGTGCACTGGGACAACCATGCACTGAGGCTAGCTGCAGCTCCTCGTATTCCTGCGCTGCCAACACTTCTCACTACCGACCAGTGAAGACCTCATCGAGGAGAAAGTACACGAGGTTTGCGGGGAGACGATCCTCGTCTTGCGGGCTTCATGTCAGCAAAGTTACCGCGCACTTTCTCTCTTTGGCTGTTCCGCGCCCCTCGCCAAACCAAGCCGGAGAACGGTGCTGCTTTTTCAAATACAGCTGTTCCACAAATGACTACATCTCTATTTTAATTGATTACTGAGTCTAAAAAAAATCTTGAAATGTATACTCCCATTCATCGTGTTTTCTGCCTGAACATTTATAGGACACAGGAACTTTGGCAGCGTTTAACTGGCCGTTTCCATGGGTCCCTTTCAAGCGTGGTTTTTCTCATTCCAGACTAGTGACAGCGGAATCTGGCTGTGAGCTGATAGTCGCCAACTAAACAAATATGTGTTTAACAAAAAAAAACTCAAAATAGGTAGAAGGCAGAAGCTATCTAAAGTCAGCTGTGGGACATATTGATTGATAATTCAAAAATAAAATGATATACTCACGCCAACAATAATGCAGACAAGCAACAAATGAGAATATTGGTTAAAAATGTAATCATATTAACTGCAAAAGGCTCATCAACATGTCTGATTCTTGGCAATTGTTCTAGTCTTGTCACTTCCTCATAAATATTACTTCCAGCGTGCTCCTACCGAAGGCCTGAGAATTACTGGAATACTGATGTTCTGTTGATTTTGAACAAGATGAGTTGGGAATGGTTACTTTATTGGTTACTCAAAAATGTTGAATCTTATAAGCATTAGGCCACGGCTGACTTCCATGAGGCGGGATATTTTAATTCGTTTTACTTTATAGGAACAATTAGCGGAGAATGGACGATATATGACTGATGCTGTACCGGAGGTGGAACGCAGTGGTAGTAATGCGTTCGTAGAACTTCCTCCTAACAAATTCAACGAAAGGCCAAGCACATTGGATTATCGCTCTACATTTCTCACGCAATCTATTTCAACTGACCTCTTTTTTTTGTGGCTTAATGTTAGTGGGAGCCCCAGTGCCCGTCCGTGAAAGTGCTCGATGTTGTCCAACCCCAAGGCTCCCGCAGTTGAGAGTTGCGAGCAAGTGCTTTATACTCGCATCCCTGGGGAGGCTGGTGGCGAAGTTCGTGTTTGTGGTGGCCATGTACTTTTTTTCCCTGCTCAGCTAGTCGCGGTCAAGGTCGAAGACGCAGCATTTTTAAAGCCTATGCTCTACTATTGATCTCGGAAGCCCAGTGTGCCGAATTTAGCGAATCGTCTGGTGGCATTAAGAGAAACCATTTCTAACAGCTGTGTTGGTTGACCAGGAATACTGTACCACAAGTTTCTCACCGACAAGCGAAGCAACAAGAAACACTTGGACACATTGTGTAACACACTGCCAAACGCTATTTCCAGATTTATGTCCACACCTGGACTTGAAATATATGTGTTTTACACAATCTCATCGCCTTAATAATACTGCGTCATACATTGAATTACACCCTGAGCATTACTAATAACATCAACCCCACTTCACTCACTGCCCCAATTCCCTCCCCCACTAAAAAAAACATTCACCTGCTCAAATTGTCCCATTTTCTAATAGGCATCATATCCCGATGTTTACAACATTTAAGTCAATTTTCAAATGATTCATGGGGACAGAGAACCAAATAAACAGAATTTATCCCTTACGCAGCCACACTTGGAAGGGTTTCCAACCAGCTACCCGAACAAAAATTAGATTTCTTTTTAAGATAGCGTTATCTATTGATAATCCTGTATATTTGTCATTCTGGCTATCGAGTCAGTAAAGTGAGTAAATCCAAATGACAAAGAGTTGATCAGGATTCCAGATTATAATTCAATATCGTCCTATGTTTCTTGGTCTTTCTGAACCACTAATCTTTGATGAATCCCTGCTTCCACGATGTACCTTTGCAGCCACCTTGAATTTAACACGCCGTCTCTCTCTCTCTCTCTCTTCACCCCCCACCTCCCACCCCCGGGTTACAGCTGGTCAGAGACATTTGAATTTTCAGGGGGAAAAAAAGGACTCCCCATACCGTTCCCAGGACAAAAATGCCGCCTTTTCCTGGGGGAATTATGCAGCGTCGTTAACCATGCTCTGAATGCCATTGTCCCTACAGCAACACCCCGTTCTGTCGTCAGAAAGAAAAAATTGGCAAAGTGGAAAATAAGTTCATATGAAACACTTAAAGAATTACCTCAAGGCCACATAAGGATGAGATTTGAACGCATAAATTCATATAAATTCAAGATCCTGCGATCGTTTTGTGTATCGAAACATGCTTATAAACAAGGGTTTCAGATTTCGTTACATATAGCGCCCAGAAGAAATACCCGCCGTTCCTTGTTGAAGTCACGGAGCTACGATATTGGCACAGAAAGTAAATGTGGCTTAATGAACTGATAGAATTTAACTGGATGGAATCTTGTTGGTTCAGGCGGGCTGTCTGGGCAATGAAATCACTGTTTGTTCATACAAGTAGAGAGGGGTTTATTTAACTGCTTATTTTACAGCCGACGATGTGAATTGAAATTGGCTAATGTATAATTTGACACCCGTCCAGTTTCCCTAACAAGTGTTACAATATTGTCTTTGATTTGTCCTTAGAAGTTAAGAGGAAGCCGCCAAGTCGAGTTGCTTTTCAGGTTTATCCAATGTCCCACACAGCAGCAAACACTTATATTTAGGTTACAACTACACATTTCTTCTCTTGATTTTGTCCGCTCTATACCCAGTCTTCTGATGCTACTTGGAACCTCCCCTAATCACAAACTATGAAGCGTTAGGAACAGAAGAAGGCCATTCACAACCTCCAACAGAAATCTATCCATCTCGGCTTGTTTTCAGATGTCTTCCTGGGAATTTGAATTAATTCCGTGTTTTGGTGAGTAATCTTTTTCTAAAGAATAGAGGTCCCCGGTTTAACAATTTTTGGGAGTTAAAATTTAAAAGTTAAAATTCAAAGGATTCCCAGGTCTTTTGGGAAAGAAACATTCATCCCAGCAACTAGTTGACGCTAAATTAATTGCGCGGGCTCAAAAACAGTTTGACCTCCTTTGAGTTCAAATTCCAATTCAGAGATCTGAACACAGAGTGAATGTCGCCTCTCCAGTGCACCGCGGAGAGCTCTGCGCCGAGAGTAGCGTCTTCTTTGGGCTGAAACCTGCCGGCCTCTAAAATGATCATTAAAGATTTCCCCGGCAGGATTTAGCAGGACAACGCCGAGGCTTTCCTTGGTATCCTTACCAATATTTGGCAACGTTAACTCTAACGGATTATCTCCGTATTGGCTCGATGCTGTCTACGGGACCAAGCTATGCGCAAATTGGCTGTCCCCTTGCAAACATTACAATGGGGACCGTTCTCCAATTGGGTTGGGGCGTCCTGCGGTCGCGAAAAGTCCAATATGGATACAGTCTTTCTCTCAGCGAATATCACTGCAGGGAAGTACAGCTCAGCAGAGCGAATCATTCATTTACCTCACCAAAGGTGCAATACACTGTGTCCTTCGCAATATAACAGACTTTTCCTAATACATTTCTGTCAGGTACCCTTCACATGTTGGTCTTTAATACTTTAAGAGGCTTCCAGTCATGCGGTAAGTAAACCAGTCAAGCTACCTTTTAAGTTTATGGTCATATATCATGCTGGGCATTGTTTCAGATTACGTTCTGTGACGTGGCGTGATACTTTCCTTTACATTAGAACTGCAGCGATATAAGATAGTGTCAATCTTGCAAAGATCCGAAATCGATCTAACCACTAACAGAAGTGGAGTGTTGCGAAGGAGAACTGTAATATGTGCTGCTGTAACCTTCCTAGCGCCAGGGACTGCGGCGTAAAGGTAAAGACGCGTACAGTTAAATGGTCTTTACCTTCACAATGAAATGAAGAAAATACTAACTGTTGGACCCTCAGCTTTCATTCCTCCCCCCCCCCCCCGAAAATCCTTCTATTGTGTCAATCAAGCAGATGGTTTGCAGGAAATATGGCTTAGCCTCAGTGACCGAAACTAATTTTAACTAGCTTTCTATCCCTCCGCGTTTGTTTTCTGCTTACCAAATAGCGCAAAACAGCTGGCCGTGCGAATTAAACCCATTAAAAGCACATTTATAATAAATTATATTCGCAAGAATGTTGTCCTTTGGCACTGAAAAGCACGCACGGGGACGGCGCATTTGAATGAAAATGTGGGCAACACTACCTTCTTAACAGAGCCTGAAAGTCTTAAAACATTTTACTAAATAGATTAACTTGACGATTGTTTGCTTCACATTTATCAGCTTCATTAAGTGAATGGGCGAACAAATATATTACACATGCATGAAAGGCTCTATTGGCTGCACTTATTGTGCTGCAGCCTGACAGGTGGTTAACTGGTTTTACGCAAAAAAAGAGGGGATCTTGACGAGAGCGCAGTGGAGAGACGCCTGCGTAATTTGGCAAGGCTAGAAGGGCCAAGTTATATATTTATATCTCTCATCTTATCCCACTTCCCCCCGTTGCTCAAATTGACCGAGATTGTTCCACCTTGGTATTGGTATTGGTTTATTATTGTCACTTGTACCGAGGTACAGTGAAAAACTTGTCTTACAAACCGATCATCCAGGTCAATTCATTACACAGTGCAGTTACATTGGGTTAGTACAGAGTGCATTGATGTAGTACAGGTAAAAACAATAACAGTACAAAGTGTCACAGCTACAGAGAAAGTGCAGTGCAATAAGGTGCGAGGTCACAACAATGTAGATCGTGAGGTCAGAGTCCATCTCATTGTACAAGGGAACCGTTCGATAGTCTTATCACAGTGGGGTAGAAGCTGTCCTAAGTCTGGTGGTACGTGCTCCTGTATCTTCTACCCGATGGAAGAGGAGAGAAGAGAGAATGTCCCGGGTGGGTGGGGTCTTTGATTATGCTGGCTGCTTCATAATAGACATATATAAATGATCCATCGGTTTTCAAAGAAAGTCTTAAATTGTGCAAGACTTCTAACTTCCATTTATGGTCAGGAATATTGACAAAGACATGATTACTATTTTAACCGAGAGGTTATTTAAAAATTCACCGCTGTCTAAAGGCGACATTTTCCGTGGGGTAGATTCTTTTTTAAATTCAGGTAAGGCAGACTATGTTGTGAGCTGCTCGGAGTTTCCCCCATTGTGTCTCATCATTAGAGGAGCATGCGTCCGAGTCAGCTGCAAGTTCCAATTGATAAGAAGACACCGAGGTGCCGTTTGCTGACCCGACGATTTTCCCTCCCATTTGGAAAGGGCAAGACGGCTTCAGATAGGAATCAAAGACATATTTGTCACTGCCAGAAGTTTCTTAAAGGAACTCCATAAGTTTCTAACTTGAATCATATAAACGAAACTGTCCAATCCCTCAGTAACTGTTTTTCCACCCATCGGTCTAATTTCAGTAGTTTAGAATTATTCAGGGTGTGGATAAGGTTTAACCAAACTTTTGCAAGGCGTGGGCGCGTCTTCACTGATGCAGGCGGATTATGACATAACTTGCCCTAACAGACAGCCTTCGAGATTTACAGCACGATGTTAAGGGGTGTTTGGATGGCGGAGAAGGTGGGGTCAGGGGATGGAGGGGTGTGGGGGTCGATGTTTCTTAAACGTGGGTTTGGGTGAACAGACGCGTAAGGATTTTAAAATGGGTTGATTTATGGTCTGATAGGGAAGCTCAATTGCATCAAATAACTTTCAGGTTAATTCCATGAAGATCAAACATACTTCGGAATGGAAACAGTTTATGGCAGGGGTTGGAGAAGGTTGATTGGGAAATGGGTCGGTAATGCAGGGAATTAAGACAACGGTGGGTGGATCATCGACTTCAAGTCTGCAAATGAAAATGAAACGAGATATGCAAATATTCAAGGAACTGTTCTACTGGGCGCTATTTGGAGTAAATCTGAACATCACAATAAAGGGATTTGTTTCTTTCGTATTACACTTCACCCGGGCATGATTTGCACCAAATCAAAACGAGAATAAATTTATCTCCTCGGACCGCTTCCAAGCATATTTTACAGACAATGACATTCTAGACGACACAAGTTGAGGAATATAACAGCACAAGCTCTGGGTCTATTAATGATAATCTCAAATGAAGCCTTCTGCAGATAAAGTGGCCTTGAGCGATCATGCTACAAACTAACTTTCTCTCTTTCCTAACCTCAAGAGGCTGCCAGTTCTAATATACTTTTCATCTTACAGCTTGGTCACGGTTTGGCGCCGAGGTGATTTATTATTAACTGATGATACTTAAAGTCCGTTAGGTGAATTAGGCGCCTTTGGTTTAATGCGTATGTAAATAGACGCTGCCAGTTATACTGCTTCGACCGTGCGCCTGCCAGACAATTTCATGGGGATTAAATCCAACGGCCTGAATTTTAAAGAAAATGTCTCTTCCGTAAACTCTTCTCTTTTTTAAAAAAAACTCTGTTCAGCCCTACAAAGAAACTGAGTGACTTTTTTCTTTAAAAAAAATGGAGATAACTACCCTCAACATGAATGGCACAGCGAACAAAAAGGACGTGCATAGGTCAAACAACATTAGTCACAGATCTCATCAGGGACCACGGACTTCTAAAGGGAACCTTCAAAAATCTGTCGAAAATAAATCTCAGTCAAATTTCATTGCTGCTTATGCTTTATTTTGCTTTGAATGCTTGTTTGGTCCCTTTTTTCCTCCCTTAGAGATTCAGGATTTTTGTTTTGAAAGTTGTGTCAAGAGTGTGGCACAGGCCCTTACCCAGAGCGTCTACATCCACGTGTGTCGCAGCATGGGCCTGACCCAACCTCCCAGTTAATGTCGTTATCCTGATTTAGTGCAAAGAATCTGCCAGCAGTTGTCCTACACACAGGCGCAACTGCGCAATTTATAGGTATAATGCGGAGCAAATCAACGCACCAGAACCAATAATTACTGGAAAACAAAATTATCAGACAAATGGGGCAAGAATATCGATCTTAAGTGACCAGCTCGCGCCGTTTTGGACAATCAATCAGACATTTTTTTGTCCCTACTTTCGTACACCTGTTTTACCATGTGAAGGATTCGATGCCGTTTTACCCTCTCTCTCTCTCTCTGCTCACGAACAATCACTTCGCTTCGATCCACTCGTGACAAGACTCTGTGAGTTGCTTGATCATTTTAGGATTAGGTCATCCGGATCTCATAAATGTTTCCTTTCCTCCCCCTAACTTTCTTTTTCTGGACTTCTTGAGTGATTTTATTTTCAGTAATCAACTTAAATTGTACTTGTTGCCAATTGAATGGAACATCGTCATCAGTGGATCGAAACAGAGTGATTGCTGGTGAGCAGAATGAGCATGGTAAAATAGGTGTACGAAATGGACAGACAAAAACACGCCTGATTGATTGTTCACAGCGAGCTGGTCACTTCAGATCAATACTCTTGCTCCATTTGTTTGATAATTTTTTTTATTCTAGTGGGTTCATTTACAAAAAAATGGTTCTTGCAGAATCACTATGCCTGCTCCCCTTCTAACTGACAGTTGTAGCACGCTCGCAAATAAAGTGATTTAAACGCTTCGAGAACCGAACCACTCACTCACGCACAGTTGCATACTTGTTTTAAAGGCTGGCTTTTATCAACTTGGAAATAGCACATAATTAGCACTTTTGCTCTTGTTTATTTCTTGATAGATATTTTTACTCCATTTCATGCTCGATATTTCGGTAGAACGAGTTGCACCTGGCTAGACACATCCAAACGGGTGTGCATTTGGTTTGGCCAACGTTGTTCGACATTACAACATCTGCTCATCAATGCAAATCTAAGTGCTTATTAGAAACAACATCTCCTGAAATCATACTAGTAGATCAAAGCAGAACTGTGAGCTTATCCACTAACAACGCACCGTTCCTGGTTATTAAAACAACAGGAGCATTTAGTGAGCAAGCTATTCTCCTGAAACGAGCATAAATTCGCCCGTCACAATTAATATTCCAAATTACAGTCTTGTATGTTACTCGAACGAAACACTCGCTTCCGACTTCAAAAGTTTTTAAAGCTGGTTTTGATCCTCATGTCTCTCGGCTTCTAACTGCATCACCTAAATCCTCTGCACTCCATTCAGAATCATGCTGGTTTGTGCCTCGGTAAAGCTTTTCCAACGTGTTTTTTTTACAATACAAAACAGAATGTAAAATACGACGAAATATCTATTTGCGTATCCGAAAAATAACGGGATTTCCGATTGTTAACGTGGTGGCAATTATTTTTAAAATGCCTTTTCCATTTTAATGTGAATTAATATCTCTTCCAAGTTCCATTGCTGAAGTTCAGTCGCAATGTTTGCTTCTCAATGGGCTTAAACCACGGATGCACCTTTGTCTCTGTGTTAAAGGAACAACATAAGGATAATCTACAGCTGATGCAGAACGCTGAGCAGTGAAAAAAAAACGTATTTTATATAGAAGTAAAGCTGCTGAACGTCGGCTAATACGATTTTTGAAGCATTGTGTTGAGTAAATAAAAATACAGCTGATGGTGACAGTTGATGCTGTTGCCGCGGTTAATGGGATAACGTGGCAGTTGCCCACTTTCCGTCGCTTATTAAGAATAAACTAGTGTACGTTTTTTTTTGCTGAACTTAATATTCTACACATCTGTTATTGCGTTAAAGACCAATTTGATCGATTCTGGACGAGGTTTTGTTCTCTGTTAGAAAGACTCCACGCCTTGTTTAAAAAAGCGTATTAACTGTTTATCTATGTGTCATTAAACACCCAGGGAACATTAAATTAAAAAAAAACAGGTTGTACATTAGCACTTTTTAAACTAAGTCTTGGCTAAAAATCTTTTTATAGCATTTTTCGTACTATTGCAACGAGTCTAGTTTAATTTTTGAGCTGCGTGCCAATAGAGTTAAACCATATATACAACTTGCCAGTGTGAACGAGACTCTGTACTGTTTTATTTTCATAACAATCCGCATAATTCTTAACTAATGCACTAGCTTATTTACTTACAAACGCGATAAACAAAACCAGCTTCTCGCCATTTAGGCTTTTGGGACCCTAATAAAGGTTAAGCACAAGAAATATATTTTATTATATTTCAATTAGTGATGCTTTCGACTGAAAATTGCATTTTATATAAATATAATTTGCTTCCATTACTTGAGAACAATCTGCTATTTAAATGTCTCACTCTGCCAGTCCAAGGAGGCTTTCACAAGGAGATTATAGTGTAAGATATGAATATTTATTGACCAGTTTTGTTGGCGCAGCGGGGGTATCAAATAAATTTAGTGCTTTCTTTTCATAATTCCTTTCAAACGAGGAAAATGTCATTGGAAACTTGGAAAATTGTCTTTTAATTAGCCTGTGTGTATTGCACCCAAACAAAACCAGCTCAAATCCTTCGGCAGTGTATTCAAAAGAGGCGGTCGGTATTCCGAATTAATGGCTACACCTTCTTTGTTGAAGCTCCATTGTGATTGCTTGCTTATGAAGTCTAATCCAATCATAAATTGCTCTAATGGACCAATCAGCGAGCCAGAAGCTCCAAGTGAAAGGAACTCATGTGGAGAACTTTGTTGAACTTCATTGTCAGAGCTGTCACATCTGAAAAGACTTACCCAGGCTGTCTACTATAAAACACATCAGGCAGAAGGAGGCGATGGTAGAAAAGTGCTGGAGGTGTTAGTTGGATCTTACTGAAAGGGAAGTAGGGGTAAAAAGCTCTTTGCTGAATAGGATTGACTGGAGCTTCTCTTTCTCTCTTTCCCTTTCTCTCCCTCTTTTTCTCTCAACGCTGCAGATATGATGTTCCCAAGTGTGATTGCTCCTTCAGCAATGTACCCGGGACTCTTGAGGCCAACCCCAACTCTGACTCTCCCCCAGACTTTGCAGTCAGCTTTTTCCTCGCACGCAATGGGAGCCAGCTTCCTGGTGGAGGATCTGCTGAAGATCAGCCGGCCTGCCAGCTACCTGCCCCGATCTGTGTCTGCCACACTGTCTCCATCAGCTTCCGAACCCACCACCGCCCCAAGCCCGGTGACAACAGAACAAGTCAGTACGACTAGCTCTGTCACAAGTGGAATATGTTCCCCTCACACCTCCATTTCTACAAGCAGCGATTCCAATTACCTAAAGTTTGGTGTGCACGCCATCCTCTCGTCAACCCCAAGAACTGGTGAGTGCCTTCTTCCTTAAGTGCCAGTCAGGAAAGCAATGCAATCATATGCTAATATTATTTACGTGTAATGGATGAAGTACTAACTGCTAACCTCCTATTGAACTTTAAGATAATTACCTCCTTTCTGTAATATCTTTAACAGAAATAAAAAGTGTTTCAAGTAAAAATGTCGTCACAAGAAAACTAGTTTCAAATAATGAATACAACTTTTTTTCCCTGAAAACTTCTTTAGTGCATATTCCCTTAAATCCGCCTTAGGTTAGGGCTTATTATAACATTCACGATTTGTGGTTAGTGGGACATAAAGTTACTTGAATACTATTTGTAGGTGTCCGAATACAATGTAAAGTTACTTAAGTACGATCATCGAGAGGCGGTATATTATCTAAGTACATTTTATGATTATCTATAGAAAATGTACACTTATCTAATTAAGATGCATTGTCCAAAAATGGCATACTGTAATCCAGAAATATTTAAGTCCAACATGACTATCATATAGTATACGGTTATCTAAATATACGATTACCTACATCCAAAACGAGATTATCTAAGAACGATGTATAGGTCTCTAAATACGGTACATCTGTGTCGCCCTTATTGCAATACAGACGGTACAAATTTAATTGAGTACTATATATGGTCATCTAAATGGGGTGTAAAATTATCCCAGAAAACAAAATAATGTATGCTTACCCAACTAATGGGAAATATAAAATGGGTTTATATTGGATTGTATTGGATCCATTGCTATTTGGCAAAGGGGTTATTTAATTATGTTGTAAATTGTATTAGTTAAAAGTGCGCGTTTTGAAATTCCTTTTGTTGTCTTCCAGAAACCTCCCATCCTCTGATCCAAGGGATTTCGCCGAAAGCCTTCTTCCCTTACTTCGAAGGTTCTTTCCAGCCTTTCCTCCGCTCCTCCTACTTCCCAGGTAGGTTCCCGGCATCTCACCCCCCGCCCTCCCCCCGCACGGACGCTCGTGGTCCCCTTGTTTCACGCATATTGAATCAATATTTTGCAGCCTGTCCCGGAGGTTAGAGTGTAGTTCAGAGGTTGTTAGAAGTACAACGGTTCGAAATCAGTCTCGGTTATTTGATGCCCTATTTAGCACAAGCAGTGACGGTTGACATTCTGTTCTGATTCCATGATCTACAAATTAGCAGAAATTGTCACGCACTAAGTTCGAGGCGGGTCCATTCTCAGAAGGTCTGTTGGCTTCCCTACACGGTTGCAGTTTTCCCACAGAGCCCTGCAGTTCACTACTGATTCCTAACAAAGCTTTGAAGACCGTGACCAATCGCTGCTTCATTTTTAGCAACCACACGCAGACTTAGGACCGGGTACACACCCCCCTTCCCCCAAACACCACCCCAGCCTCCCCCACCCCCAGCCCCACCAACAAACTCCAGTGCCTGATAAGATGGTGTTCAGAAGAAACGAATCGCCGAAGTTTTAGTGCTGGAACACTCACAGAACAGTGAACTGGTGTTTCCCATCGAACCAATAAGAATCAAAATGCACACAGTGAAGTGGTGTTTGCTCCAGAACTTATCCACATTCAGATTCTCAAGGCTAACAGGAATAACCTTTGCAGCTGATACTTATGAATGGGAAGAGAAATACACCATATTCATAACACATATACGTACGTCTTCCCGTTGGACAAGTTTTTTTTAACCAGAATTGATGGTAAATTTCTGAACCAATATGTCATTCAACCAATACTCCCGTTCAAAACATTTTCTTACCCACACAAGTTATCCATTCAACTTGAATTTCTAAAACAATTATCTATTAGAAAAATGTTCGATTTTGCATTGGCTATTCACGGCCGCCCCGCCCCCCACTCACCTTTGTTACCAATAAAGCATTTCGATTTCAGTGGCCGGTGACAGCTTTCCACTTTTAATTGACACGTCTCAAACAGCTTAACGTTATGGAACGAAGGTTGGTCTGAACCAGCGACAATTAGACCTTTACCGCCTTTATCCACAAGCTGAAAGTTTCAACAAAAAAACAACTTGGAGTGTTTGAGCTTTCTAAATGGCTTTTCATCTCCATTTGATGAAAATGTTTTGAGAGGAGGGAGACAGCCTGCAGGAATCAGTATACGCACAATGATCTTGGCATGCAGTTCTGTTAAGATTGTGAATGTGTAAATTGCTTTTGTTCCAATAATATATGGCTTTAGCAGCCTGTCCTCAGTCTTTTTCTGTTAGTTCATTACTACACAATTACCATTCACGCTTCATTAGAATTTTTTCTGTCTGCTATTAACACTTTCAGAAGGAGAGACTCTCCCTTTAAAAAAAATCAAACTATTTGAAACCAGCAAAAGTGCCCATTACTAGTTTATCACCTATTCCTCTCTGGTTTCACACAATACGCGTGCCAGTGAATTTATTAAACTTTTCCAGTCACTTAAGTGTCCACGTCAGAGATAAGGTGTTATAAAAATAAATGTTAGAATTTAAAGAATGACTTCAATGTATGAATAACCACACTTGGCTGTTTATAAACGCACTTATAAGTGTAGGACGCAAACTTTCACTCTAACTACAGCTCCCGCTTTCCAAGTGATTTAATACTGTTGTATCGCCAGTATCAACGGTGCTTTTCTCAAGCTTAAATAACCCCACTGTTTTCCCTTCAGCCTCTTCCTCTGTGGTTCCCATTCCCGGCACTTTCTCTTGGCCTCTCGCCGCTCGGGGGAAGCCCAGGAGAGGGATGCTGCGCCGGGCTGTGTTCTCCGATGTACAGCGGAAAGCGTTGGAGAAAATGTTTCAGAAACAGAAGTACATCAGCAAGCCAGATAGACGCAAACTGGCGGCCAAGTTGGGACTGAAAGACTCTCAGGTAATCCATGTTCATAAGGGGCGTCGTTGGCATGAACCTGCGAAATTGTTGTTTTACTCACTGCTAGGATATGGCAGAATGTGGGGAGAATAAAATGGGATTAGTGCAGGATTAGTGCCAACGGGTGTTTGATGGTCGGCAAGGATTCGATGGGTTCGTGTTGTGTGACCATGTCTTCAACTATGACAAACTCGAAAAAAATGTGAGTTGAACAGCAGTGGAAGTACTGTTGTCTGGTTGGCTCATCCTTCCTGAAATAACTTTTAAGAAGTAACTTTTCTGGTCACTTAACAGGTGAAGATTTGGTTTCAGAACAGAAGGATGAAATGGAGAAATTCTAAAGAGAGAGAACTGCTGTCTGCTGGCGGTTGCCGTGAGCAGACCTTGCCCACAAAGTTAAACCCACATCCCGATCTCAGCGACGTGGGAAAGTCGTCTCCCTGTAGCCTCCACTCGGGGGACGAGGAGGAGACGGGATGCAGAGACAGCCCCAAATCATCCATATGTCAATCACCAGAGTACAAGAGCATGGACACGCACCTTCATCTCATCTCACACCAGCACACCGACAAACACACGTACTTCTCCGAGGAGGAGGACGAGGAAGAAGAAATAACCGTTTCATAAACTTGTCTCCTCCGGATCATTTTGTGAATGGACATGCTTGCAAAGTAGGAGGGAAAAAATCCGGACTTACATTTACCAGTAAGGCTGGCTTTGCACAGCTTCAGTGATCTGTACACAGTTTTTGTACAAATTATGTGAGTTGAATGAATATTTTATACCAAGAGTATTATGAATGACTATACGTATAGTTTGATTAGATTCTAATTAAAAGTTTGCAAACTGTTTAATGACTTAACTTGAAAATGTAGACTTTGTGGTCATAACTTATAAAGAATTGTTTTTTTTATTTTGTATGCCGCAGTGTATAGATGCATAATGTTTATATCTTAAATGTTTTGTATAATACCAAATAAAAAGTAGGCATTATGAGATGTTTAAAAATATGAAAATTGTGTCTGTCGGACAATTTTTATTCTCTTGCCTTGGGGAACAAGCAGCCAGGAAAATCATAACCGGGAGCATCCAAGCAACGCAAAACCTTCCACTTCACCCAAATATAATGGCCAATACAAGTAAATGAGCTCTCCAGATCTTTCCATTTCCCTGTACTTTTACTTCCAGAAATCATAAAATTAAAGAAAAAACTATTTAATTTAACGGAACTTGCAGTTGATTGGAACCTTATTACTTCTCTCAAACAAGTTCTCAAAATTACATGTACAATAAAGTGTGTGTCGTTTTTATTTGGGATGATAGGGTTAAGTATGTTTACCAAGTCTATGACTCTTGTAATCTTTTTTTTCCCCCTCTCAATCTCCCAGCTATCAGAGGAGAATGTCGTTCAGTTTGCAAATCTAAGATTTACTTCAGATTGAGTACTGTTCTGTTTTCAATGAAGCCAACCATAAAGGAGATCTAAGCCCCAGTGGTTGGATGTCTAAATAAAAAGTAGTCCTTGGTAATTCCACTCAATGCAGCTTGGTGCTCTATCAAATGATGTACAATAAATTCTCCACTGGTATTTATATTACAGACTCAGCTTGGATTTATTGTATAGCATTGCAAGAAACAGAGGATGTTGCTGGGCCAAATGATTCATTGTATAATGATTACTGCAACCATTATCCCTGAGACTATGTGTACAAGCTGAGGTGCAGCTTCCTGTCCCTATACAGCAGCTGTGGCAACAGATTGGGCTTGTTGTGGGCTAGTTACTGACCTATGGCATTGAAAGGAAATAACAGCCTTTTACCCAGCACCTGCCCCTTTGTAGCAGTCAAGCCAATTACCACCCTCAATGTCAACAGGAGTTGAGGGGTTTCAGGTATGAATAAATACATTACACAGTAATATCTTACTCATATCCAGTCTACAATGCTTTTAAACAGACATGGGATGTGTTGCACAGTGATGTGCAGCATGGAAATTTCAGAATGAAGCACCCGTTGTAATCTCAAGTGCAGCAAGTGTTCCATCCATGAGCACGATCTGCTGCACATGCTTTCCAAGAGTCACTGGTTCCAACTTAATTCAACAATGCCAAGCTTTTCCAAGATGAGAAAAGGAATCACCATTAGGAGGTGTAGATTACACATCACAACCAGTGCTCATGACATCCCTGCAAAACATCTCACTCAAGCCTAAATAATATAGGAGAACAAGACTCATATCTATACTGAGAAACGGACCAAATAGATTAATGATTTCTTCTCACGATACTTCAAGCCTCTGGACAATACTTCCAGTTATTTAAGATTCCAACATAATGAAGGTATTCTACATTCTGTGCCATATGGCCTTTACTAGAAGCACCAATGCCTCTCACCCCCCCCCCCCCCCCCCACTGACAATGAGTGTCCGTTTCAAGATCCTGGAGACCACTTCCCATATCTTGGCAGCCAACTCTCAACAAAGGCAGACATTGATGATGAAATTCACATTTCCCTTTGATTGTCTGAAGTAAAGTGTGTTTGAAGATCAAGACCTCAGAAACTGCATAAAGTTGATTGGAGACAGGTGTTGCATTTATACAAAGTTGTTTTGGGCATATCATCGAATCTTTTCCTCTGGTAATCTCTTAACATGACAGAGCTCGGAATGGAATCTGTTTTGGGAGTCTGTCCATATGCTGAACACCAATATGGCCAGTCCTCCTATAAATTTCTGAGACTTGGATTATTTACTACTAGCACCTTAAAGCATTGAACAGATACTCCAGATCCATCGGCAGGATTAAAGAACCAATATCAGTGTCCCCTCCCAAGCTAACATCCCCACCAGTAAGGCCTGAATCACATTCAGTTGGTCCCATTGGGCAGGCTGCAGTGTTCACATATCCAACACCAGACTCCCAAAACAGACTCCATTCCAAATTCTTTTGTGGTAAGGAATTGCCAGAGGAAACGATTCAAGGACGCGCTCAAAACCTCCTTGAATAAATGCAACACCCCCACCAATTCCTGGGAATCTCTGGGTCATCACCACTTAAAGAAGCATCCAGAATTGGCACAGAGGACCTCAAGTTCATCTATCAGAAGCACACAGAAGTCCAATGTAAATGGTGGAAGGAGCGCATCCCCTCCCAGTCTTCTTCTCGCTGAACGGTTCCTTCTTCTAGTTGAATAGCACCATATATTCCACCTGGGTAGTCTACAACCCGATGGCATGAATATTGAATTCTTCAATTTCAGGTAACCTTCTCCTTCTCTGTTCCTTCCTCTCTCTTTCTGATCTACCCAGGATCTTTCCAAACTATCCCCTAGCAATCCCCCCATCTCCCTGTTTCTTCCCCCCCCCCCACCTCCACCTGCCCATTACCCACATACTCCTCCCACTGGGTCCCCTCCCCCACTGTTCCCATCTGCCCACCATCCTTGCCCACCATTTCTTCTCCACCTTCCTTTTTTAATCAAATTCTATAACTTGCAGCCCTTTGTTCCCTCTACGTATCACCCCACCCCCCAGTCTCTACTGCTATCTCCACTCTTCCCTCCCCCACCTGATTCCATCTACCAATCAATCCCTCCTCACCAGGATCCATCTATCCCTTGCCAGCTCTTGCCCTGCCTCTCCCCCTCACCTCTTTATACTGGCTATTTCCCCTCTACTCTTTCGGTCTGGATGAAGGGTCTCAACCTGAAATGGCGATTCTCCATTTCCCTTCACAGATGATGCCTGACCTGCTGAGTTCCTCCAGCCACATTTTTTTTGCTGTCTAAGAAGTAAACAGCAAACAGTAACAGATTAGTTAATACATCTTCGATGTGTGCTAGACACATACAGTTTAAAGTGGTTCACAGGACCCATATGTCTAAGGATAAGTTAGCCCATTTTTAGCACCATATAAATCCTATATGTGACAGATGTAATTCAGAGGTGGCTTCCCTGACACATATGCTTTGGTCCTGTCCTCTTTTGGAAAAATATTGGAAAGACGTTTTTAATATTATTTCAACTATATTGAATATTGATTTACAACCCCATCCTATTACTGCAATTTTTGGGTTACCAATGATGGATTCTGGCCATTTATCCACTTCTGCTTGTCATATGATTGCTCTTGTTACATTAATGGCCAAGAGATCCATTCCATTTAAATGGAAGGACCCTATACCTCCTAACACATTTCAATGGTTTTCTCAAACTATAACATGTTTAAACTTAGAAAAAATTAAGAGTGGTACTGTTGATCCTTCACTTAAATTTGAGGAGGTTTGGAGTCCATTTATTCAGTATTTCCATATGATATAAGCAGACCTTTTTCGAATCCCTTTCAATAACCTTTGAATATAGAAGAGTGGAGCTAACGACATAATAATTTTTTTTAACTGAAGAAATATCAGTCCAGGTTTTTTTTGAAGTTTTTGGTTTGCTTTTGTTTATTATGATTTCTTTTGATTTGGGGGTTCTCTTTTCATATAATTAAATTTCTTTTCAATTTTTTTTGTATCATGCTCACTTAGCAAGAGAGTGGGAGGTCCAGGTTATATATTTTACTCCTTGTGAATATATATATATTAACTGTTATTATTGTTATTCCGAGCTCTTCGCACCATGTGTATAATCATTAATGTTATGTATATTAATTTGAATTAATTTGAAATTCAATAAAAAGATTGAAAAAATGTAAACTATTTGCAAATAAAAAATCAAGAGGGATTTGTCTTCTGCTACAAAAAGTATTCATAGATCACTTCTGCTGGTAAGTGCAAGACCCACATTATCAAATATACATTAGGACTTTCCAGGCTGGCATGAATGTAGTGAAAGGTCAGACGCAGCACAAAAATTTGGAATAACATCAGCATCAAAATATAAACATGTAAAAGCTGAAAACAGTTGTCTCCAACTTAAAAAAAAGACAATTCTTCCTTTGTGGCCTTATCACTTTATATGCCACAATTATAAAGTATTTCACAACATCTGGACAGATGTGAGAGGAGCTCGGTATTTACTTACACAAAGATGACATTTTGCTTCTGCTCAGGGCAGTAGGATTTGGATAATTTTCCTCCGTGCTGTGTCGCTCAGGGAGCAGGAAGTGGTGTCAGATCAGTCCCTTGGAGCAAAAGAATCCGATTGCCAAAATCCTTAAAACAATTAATAATCACGATGATTATTATCAATATTTGCAGTGGCATTGTTCACTATTTTGATTCACGCCCCCTGTCTCTGGGTAAGAGAGTTTAGCCGAGAGAATAACTAACTTTTCCATGTGCATATCTCAGATAAAAGCACACTTTACCCAAGTGAGTTCACGTCAGCTACCATTTCCAGGTGAAACCATACACAGTGGGAAACTGGCCCGGGCACTTTTGCACGAGTCATATTCGCGCCGTTCATGTTTTCCCTGAATGTGTCGGGCACCTAATCACCTATTGCCAAGCAGCCAACACGTCTTCTCTTCCCAACGTAAAATGGAGCTTACAAATGCAATCTGCAAGCCTCACTGATTGTTTACAGAAGCACACATTGCCCAGGGATCAACACTGAGGCATCAGTTAAAGGGACTGCACCGTGACATCAATGCTTGGCGCACAGTATCCAACAGACTGCTCAGGATAATGGAAATGACATCAGTGATGGTCCACTTACAGCCCACAGTCTTTTCGTGCCAATAACATCCAACTCGGCTGGTGATACCTTGCAATATCATTCGCGGCTCAGGACTCACTGCAGGGGTTGCAGGGGAAATCGCCATGCTTTCCCTCTCTTCCATGGCAGCCTTTTTCTGCTGCTGTTCTGTGGCTGCCACGCCTTTAAGGTGTGACACTCTTCCCAGCAACGAGCACCGCAATGGCATGGCAGTTGAGAGTTTCAGCCGGGACCCTCGTGGTTCATGTTTCCGTGCGTTGAACCGCTTTTAACATTTGGCGTATGTTGGGTGCATGAAAAAAGAGGTAAAGTTTAATTTCTATCATTTCTTTTACTACTTTCCGTTTTTGATTTCACTAATATTTGATTTTAACGTAGAATATAGTCTATGGTACTTCAGAGAAATATGGCGACTGACCAGTATTTGGGTAGAAGTGGTTTGCTGAAAGTTTTTCAGAAAACTTTGTTATCCACAATAGAGAAACAACTTCCACCCGTTGGGTGTCTAGGTCTGCTTAACCTCACAATTGGAGCTAGACCTTACCAGAGTAATGTTGGGAATTACTCCTGTATACAAAGGGTGCTTGAAGTTTGGAAATCTCCTCTGCAAGTGAAGGTTGACATTAGGTCAATTGTTAACTTCAGTTTTGTGAGCCAAGGTGGTTTATGGAGTCAAGCCATTGACCAGCTCCTCATTTAATGATAGAACAGTGTCAAGGGACTAGTTGGTTGACTCCTATTCATAGATGCATATGGAGGCAGAGATAGGGTAGGTATGTCAAATATTAGAGGGCATAGCTTTAAGGTGAGAGCGAGAAAGTTTAAAGGAGATGTGCGGGTCAAGTTTCTTTACACAGAGAATGGTAGGTGCCTGGAATGCACTGCCAGGAATAGTGGTGGAAGCAAACATGATAGTGGAGTTTAAGTGTGTCTCAGTGGAGTTTAAGGGGCATTTAGACAGGCACGTGAACATACAGAGAATGGAGGAATATGGATGATGTGCAGGATAAGTTTAATTTGGCATCATGGTCAACACAGACATCATGGGCCAAAGGGCCTGTTCCTGTGTTTTATGTTCTATTTCTACAATAGAAGTGTGAATATTATTTGAAACGGCAAGTTTATTAGGTTGGAGTTATACTGTCAACTATTTCTCATGATGATATGTAATGACATGAGCAGCAAAAGAGTCCTGTGCTCTTCAGAGAGTTAATTTTAATGCAAGAATTAATAGTCACTCCAATAGAAATACTGACAATAGTTAATAATGATGCACTAGACTAGAGATATTAAAACTCACCTTTTGTATCAGAAATAATGCGGCATATAGTGCAAACTCAAAACTATTGTGAGATACCCCATTGTCTTCAGTGAGTCACTGGATACTGACTGGGGTTGAAGTGTCATTGAAACACTGATGCCCAATAGAACCCATTTCATCTTCTTTATAAATCTGTATAAATGTATAATACAGATAAGCTTTTTATTGTTTTCTTATTTGAATTTATCTCACTTTTCCTTTAATTCTGTGATGTAATGTACTGTAATTATTCTTACTTTTCTTCCTTAATTTTGCAATTTTTTTCTTTCGTTATTTTATCAAGTATGCTTGAGCATTCAATGTTCATTATTTTGTTTACCTATTCTTTGATTTGTTTCCCTCTCTTCCCAATTGGATCTTTAAAAGATCACTGGGGCTTCCTTCCTAAATGCTTAACCACTGTCAATCTCACTGGAAGTCTACTTCATTGTTACTGCCTCCGCTTTGTGTCACAGCTCTGCACTTTATCTACTCTCACTTGGATTTTGACTTGAAGTTTCAACCGTTCTACTACCACTCCTACTCACCACCACTGCCACCAACTAACACCCCGCCCCCCACTCAGTCCACATGCACCCTACCCCCCCCCCCCCCCCCCACCTTTCCTGCCACATCCCAGACTCCATTTCAGTTCTCCCTTTGAATGTCAAGTGAAATGTTATACCAAGACCCGGTCTGTTCCCTGAGGTGAAAATAAAAAAAAACCATGATATTATTTCAAAGAGTAGGGGAGGTGGCACCGTGTCCAATCAACAGTAACATTACTAAAACAAATGCTATTTTGTCATGATCACATTGCTGTTTGTGAGAGCTGTCTGTGTACATATTGGCTAAAGCTTTTCCAATATTACGAGAATGACTCGACTTCAAAAGTGCTTCATTAGCTGGGTAGCACTTTTGCATGTAATGAAATGAACATGTAAGGTGCTAAATAAATGAATTTTTTTAAAAATTTTCCTTTTGGGTTAAATCAGTTTTTTAAATTTCAGTTTGAGGCCTACATACAAGTACTTTTTAAAAGAAAGAAACAATTGATGTTTTCCCCACAATCCATACTGGTAGAAATATAATAGAATTAAAGAAACTTCCTCTTGATCACACAGATGCTGCAGAGGCTGGGATCTGGAGCAACACACACAAAATGCTGGAGGAACTCAGCAGGTCATCAGGATTCATGATGGGTCCTGATGAAGGATCTCAACCCGAAACGTCGACTGTTTATTTCCCTCCGTAGATGCTACCTGACCTGCTGAATTCCTCCAGCATTTTGTGTGTGTTCCTCTTGATCACTCTTTATTCTTAACAGCAAGGAATTTAGAATTTCCATGTCTTTTTCAGTAGTTCTGTGTCAGCCGTATTGATGTGGCCTCTTATATCTGTGAACTTGTGATTTTATTAAAGCTCCCAGGTTAACAGAGATGTTCACGTATATTTTAAGATTTTTATGCATCATTCTCAAGTTACTCACTTTGATTAATCCCATCTCAAGCAATATTCCTGGAGTAACCAGTATTCAGTGATATTGTCTCTTAATTCTTCTTGTCTCACTCAGTTCTGTAATTACTTTGTGTGTGAACAAAATACTGAACATAAGCATTATTAGTGTAATAATTTGACTTTGGATTATCATCTGAAGCTATTAAAGCCTTGCACTGTCCTCAGACCCAACCAAACGAACAGTCTTTCATTCAGCTGCTTAGGTTTGAAGCAAACCTGGATGCTGAAGACATCGTGCACACAAGCTAATCTCCGAATCCCCCCAGGAAAAGACAGGCTTAAACTTGGTTACGGTTTATGCCACCACCTTCCAGATATTAATCTTCAACCATCGTTACACTGAAATGACGTTGATGTCAACTGATGGGTTTTGTTCTCCTTTTCCTGTGACCATCGATGCTTGGAAGAGGCTCAGTGATAACTTTCATTCATGGGAATGCATCTTCTTGGACTTAATTAACCTCTGTTATAGTTGTTAAAGAAAACAGTGACAAATATAGGTGCAACTAATTTTTTGGTTTGACCCGTATTAGAAGCTATTTCAGCACCCAAGTACCCATCTCCATGGAACTCAGTGTCAAAAGTAACACTGAAGAAAATTATCATGATTTTGATGCCTAAACTCCTCTGGGACTACTGTCCCGGCAAATCTAAAATAGATGGCACCGTTGTACTCAGTGCTGCGTCTGACCCTGAGATCACCACTACAGATTTTGTCAATTCGTGTTCCCAGGCCCAACTATTACAAGCAAATGTGTTGGAGTATTGGTGCTACAGTCATAAAATTAACAGTTGCCAACACATCCTCTTTCTCTTTAGTTGCTTCGATAATCAGGCCAAGCACAAGAATACTGAGGCAGGCTTTACTGAAGCAAGTGGAATTTTTCCATGTACGTTCGCATCAAGGTAATTTTGATTATGTCATGCAGTTACTGAAAATAATTCATTCCCAGTATACACAGACCCACCTGCTGAATGCCCATCAATGTAGGACCAGGCAAAATTAAATACTTGCACGTGGTTGGATTCCCCGGTAGATATGCCTTCATTTTCTCTTGTCTGGATCTGATTCTATTTGCTTCTTGCCAGAATATTACAGAAAGACGTAGCTAATGATAGCATAAAAGTAGACTTGCAACATTGAGAAAAAAAATCAACAGCTCTCATATATAACATAGAACAGTACAGCACAGAATAGGCCCTTCGGCCCACAGTGTTGTGCCAACATAGCTATTCCTCCTACCTCCAGAATGCCCACATCCCTCCATTTTCCTCTCGTTCATGTGCCCATCCAAGCCCCTCTTAAAAGCCCCCAATGAATTTGTCTCCACCACCCTATCAGGCAACGCATTCCAGGCATCCACCACTCTCTCAATAAAAAAACATACCCCTCGCGTCTGTTCTGAACCTACCCCCTCTCACCTTAAATGCATGCCCTCTGGTATTGGATCGCTCAATAATGGGGAAAAAGATATTGCTTGTCCACCCTATCTATGCCCCTCATAATTTTATACACTTCCAACAGATTACCCCTCAGCTTCTGCCGCTCCAGAGAGAAGGTCCCAAGTTTGTCCGGCCTCTCCTGACAGCACACGCCCTCTAATCCAGGCAGCATCCTTGTAAAGCCGCGACATCCTTCCTATAGTGAGGTGACCAGAATTACACGCAACACTCGAAGTGCAGCCTAACTAGAGTTCTACAGAGATGCATCATAACTTCTTGACTCCTATACTCAATACCCCGATTATGAAATGCTTGCATTTATTAACCACCCTGTCTACCTGTGTAGCCACTTCCAATGAGTCATGGACTTGTACCCCAAGGTGTCTCTGCTCTTGAACACTGTTAAGGGTCCTGCCCTAAAGAGTGTACTGCCTCTTGACATTAGTCCTACCAAGGTGGAACACCTCACATTTATCTGGGTTAAACTCCATCTGCCATTTCTCTGCACACATCTGCAGCTGATCTATATACATGTTAAATGTGTTCATACTATGGGCCCAAGCACAAGTATGAACCCAGTCAATGTAGCCCACAAAGCTCAAGACATGCGGTTCCATTTAAAGATATTTCTTACCTGGAGAGTTGAGCTGCCTGATGTTCAGGAAACTAAAGGTCTGAAAGTATTCTCTCTCATTGGTGGACACTGCTTAAATAAGAACATTAAGATATGTCAAACTGAAATGTAGTCAAATTAAAGGGAGCTTTGATTTGCATTTCTTGTAGTACATGGGATTTCATGTTGAGCACCAAAGCTTGTATGGAAACAAAGAATGTGACCGGTCCCACTGAGGTCTTTTGCTAATATCTATGCCACATTGCCCTCTAGTGGCTCATTTAAAAGCAAAAATATAACCCGGGAAGGAGATCAGGCTTGTTGTTGTGCAAATGTTCTTTTAATATTATGATTTCAATTCTGGTCTAAAATAAAGCAAATAGAAGAGAAACATCAAAGAGGGTTGATACAGATTTATGAATATTTGAATATGGTTAAGCCCACCATGTAGGATAGAAAATGTATGTAATTCAGAAATTGTAAACGACTCCCTGGAGACAAGCTTTCTTTAATACATCCTGTAACAAGCGTAAAAAAGTGATATGCTGCATTTGCTGATCTCAGTACTCGAGATTACAATGGTGTTACTGGCCACTATGGAGTTCTGGAGTAGCCCAGAATCAGATCTCTCCTGCCCTTACTTTGTGGCTCTGCAAATAACACAGCCTGAACATTCTCATTTCGGGCTACTTCAAAGCTGTGGCATCATTAATATTTATAAAACTGCTATACATGTTGTTACCAAACAGAATGTGGAAGGGCTGCTCAGCAGAGCCAACCACGTCACCTTCTTCCCTTCAGTCTACGGAGCAAGAAGATTGCCAGGTTTCTGCAGGTGGCAAGCACAATCAACTGTACAGAAATTTGACCACAATCAGTCTCACTAAGGGTGTGGTGTTATACAGTAGCAACTTCACGTTGTATTTAACTTCTGATATTCCATTCCACCCTCATCAGGAATGCACACTTTTAGCACTTATCAAGGACGTTTCCAGGCTATAACCTCATATGATGAACACAGTAGCCCTTGGAGGAGGAGCTGTTTCCTTCCACTGCACAAGACAACATAACAGCCTGTCACCATATACCAGTCTGTGTCAGATAGCCTGCAGCACGAAGCCCTATCCTGTGCCAATCCTTAATGTCCACTGTAATAATGTCTGTTCTGACAAAGGATCTCAGACCTGAAACCTTAACTCTGTTTCTCTTTCCACAGATGCTGCCTGACCTGCTGAGTATTTCCAGCATTTTCTGTTTTATTTTAGTTTTCCAGCATCTGCAGTTTTGTTGATTCTCATCTGATGCTTACAGTGGTAGTCACATAAGATGATACTAGATGACACTACTACTCTCATATCCTTTTATATTTGTTTAAAAGTGTTGTAATTTCAATAAAATGTGTATCTACTCTAGTACAAAGTCAATGTGATGGTGCAGCTTGCAAACAGTTAATATTAAAGGTTTGGTGAGCTGGAGGTTGTCAACAATATGACGCCCTAATCATTACAGCATAAAATTTGCCCAAGTCTGCAACAGAGAAGATGTGCATTCACAATAGATGATGGTAAAAATAATGACAATTTGGTCAGGGATTGTGTAATCAGCTGTGTAAGGTGACATTCACTGAAGGGATATCAGCCAGGGTTCCTGCTCCTGGTCACCTTTCAATGTCCAAGTCCATAAGGAATGATCCAGTCTGAAAACAGGATGAGTCTGTGATTAGACCTGGCCATTGCACCTTCCCGAATCAAATACCTTAACAGTATCATTTGTGCTGCAGAATAGCTATTATAGCAGTTCAACAAGGTAACAGGACAAGAGGAACTGAAAATCAACAAGACATTACAGAGGCTGGAATCTGAAATTGTAGGGGGGTTGGTGTTCAACAGATCGGAAAAATATGGATAAAGCAAAAGAGAAGGAGTGCGCAGGAGAGGTTACTGAAGTCTCCAGAATAAAAAAAAGACAAAGTTTAGAAAAGGATAAGAATTTAACTTGAGGCAACATGGAAAAAATTTGAGAAGGGGGTGGTGAATACAGGGCTGAAGATGTTACATTTGAATGCATGCAGTATAACGAAATAAAGTAGATGAGCTTATGGTGCAGTTAGAAATTGGCAGGTACAACATTGTGGGCATCACAGAGTCATGGCTGAAAGAAGATCACAGCTGGGAGCCAAACATCCAAGGATACACATTCTATTGAAAAGACAGGCAGGTGGGCAGAGGGGGTGGGGGGACTCTATTGGTTTAAAGAAAAATGAAATCAAATCCATAGCAAGAAGTGATATAGGATCAGAAGATGTAGAATCCTTGTGGGTAGTGTTTAGGAGTTGTAAAGGTAAAAAGACCCTGATGAAAGTTATATACAGGCCTCCAAATAGTAGCCAGGATGTGGGGTACAAATTACAGCAGGAGATAGAAAAGGCATGTAAGAAAGGCAATGTTACAGTGGTTATGGGGGACTTTATTATGCAGGTAGACTGGGAAAATCAGATTGGCACTGGATCCCAAGAGAAGGAATTTGTAGAATGCCTGCGAGATGGCTTTTTGGAGCAGCTTGTGGTTGAGCCCACTCGGGAAAAGGCAATTCTGGATTTGGTGTTGAGCAATGAACCAGACTTGATTAGGGAGCTTAAGGTAAAGGAACCCTTAGGAGGCAGTGATCATAATATGATAGAATTCACCCTGCAGTTTGAAAGGGAGAAGATAAATGGGATGTATCAGTATTACAGTTGAGTAAAGCTAACTGCAGAGGCATGAGAGGGGAGCTGGCCAAAGTTGATTGGTAGGGGGCCCTTGCAGGGATGATGGTAGAGCAGCAATGGCAGGAGTTTCTGGGAGTAATACTGAAGACACAGGATTATTTAAGATAAGATATCTTTTATCAGTCACATGCACATCGAAGCACATAGTGAAACGCATCTTTTTTGCATAGAGTGTTCAGGGGGCAGCCCGCAAGTGTCGCCACACTTCTGGTGCCAACATAGCATGCCCACAACTTCCTAATCTGTATGTCTTTGGAATGTGGGAGGAAACTGGAGCACCTGGAGGAAACCCACGCAGACATGGGGAGAACGTACAAACTCCTTACAGACAGCGGCCAGAATTGAACCTGGGTTGCTGGCGCTGTAAAAGCATTACGCTAACCGCTACACTACCGTGCCTGCCTACCACTGTGCGTGTTTCATCTCAAAGAAGAAGAAACATTCTGAAGGGAGGATGAGGCAACTGTGGCTGACAAGGGAAGTCAAAGACAGCATAAAAGCAAAAGAGAGGGCAGACAATATTGCAAAAATAAGTGCCGAAGTCAGCATGGTCTCCTCAAGGGGAGATCTTGCCTGAAAATCAGTGGATGTTGTTTACTTGGATTTTCAGAAGGCCTTTGACAAGGTGCCGCACATGAGGCTACTAAACAAGATAGGAGCCCATGGTGTTACAGGAAAGGTACTAGCATGGATAGAAGGTTGGCTGACTGGCAGAGGCAAAGAGTGGGAATAAAGGGGGCCTCTTCTGGTTGGCTGCCAGTGACTAGTGGTGTTCCGCAGGGGTCGGTGTTGGGTCTGCTACTTTTCATGTTATATGTTAATGATCTGGATGACGGAATTGATGGCTTTGTGGCCAAGTTTGTGGATGATACAAAGATAGGTGGAGGGGCAGGTAGTGTTGAGGTAGCAGGGAGTCTGCAGGAGGATTTGGACAGGTTGGGAGAATGGGCAAAGAAGTGGCAGATCAAATACAGCGTAGGGAGGTGTACAGTCATGCACTTTGGTAGAAGGAATAAAGGCACAGACTATTTTCTAAATGGGGAGAAAATTCAGAAGTCAGAGGTGCAAAGAGACTTCAGAGTCCTAGTGTGGGATTCTCTAAAGGTTAACTTGCAGGTTGAGTCGGTAGTAAGGAAGGCAAATGCAATATTAGCATTCATTTTGAGAGGACTAGAATATAAAAGCAAGGATGTAATGCTGAGGTTTTGTAAGGCGTTGGTCAGATTATATTTGCAGTATTATGAGCAGTTTTGGGCGCCATATCCAAGGAAGGATGGGCTGCCATTGGAGAGGATCCAGAGGAGGTTTACGAGAATGACCCTGGTAATGAAAGGGTTAATGTATGAGGAGCATTTGATGGTTCTGTGCCTGTACTCACTGGAGTTTAGAAGGATGGGGGGATCTCAGTGAAACCCACCGTATATTGAAAGGCCTGGATAGAGTGGACGTGGAGAGGATGTTTCCAATAGTGAGAGAGTCTAGGACCAGAGGGCACAGCCTCAGAATAGAAGGACGTCCTTTCAAAACAGAGATGAGGAGGAATTTATTTAGCCAGAGGGTGGTGAACCTGTGGAATTCATTGCCACAGACGGCTGTGGAGGCCAAGTCATTGGGTATATTTAAAGCAGAGGTTGATGGGTTCTTGATTAATAAGTGTGTTAAAGGTTACGGGGAGGCGGCAGGAGAATGGGGTTCAGAGGGAAAAATAAATCAGCCACGATCGAATGGCAGAGCAGACTCGATGGGACGAATGGCCTAATTTGGCTCCTATGTCTTTATGGCCTTATGAAATAAACTCACAAAATGCTGGTAAAACTCAGCAGGTCAGGCAGCATTCTGTGTAAATGGTCAACGTTTTGACCCTTTGTCAGAAACTGGCCAAGAGAGTGATAAAAGTTACTTTTCAATAGGAGAGAAGGTAAGGAAGTGATGTGTAGAATAAAGGGAATGTCTGTAAGAGGATGAGTCAAAATGGGTTAATAGTGCCAGTTACCAGCATATTAAGCTTCTTCTGTGTAATGTGGTGTTAGTGGTAAGGTGGTGGGCTACCTGTTCGGCAATAGCTCTGTACGAGTAGAATAAGAAAAACTGAGCCAACGTGATATAAAAATGCAATATGCTGGAAAAACTAAGCAAGTCAGACAGCATCTGAAGAATAGAAGCTAATGAACAGTATGTAGAAGAGGGAAATGAGCTGAGTTGCGAGAGAGTGCCTGCCTGTAAGCTTTAGACTGGCCGTGTGTTTAATGAAGACTGAACCCTGCCTGCTGGTCCTTGCACATCTTGCCCACAGGTTTTCCGATGGCCTTTGCAAATGTTTGCCTAGTACTTTTTCTCCAGTAATAGAGGTTGTTTTAAGTTCCATCCCTTCCATAGCCCTTTGATAATCTATTGTTACTGTCATGTTTTTAGTGACTTCTACCGTAAGGACCAATCCAAAATAAGTATTTAGATGCTCTGCTCTTTCTCCTTTTCCCATTATTAATTCTACAGCCTCATCTTCTGGGGTTTAGTTTAGCTATTCCCTGCCAGCTTATTCTCATGCTCTATTTTCTCTTATTTATCTTTTTTTAAAAAAGGCATCCTTTGCTGGCTTCTAAAACTTTCCAAATTCTCTAGCCTCCCACTAATCTTTTCAACATTGTTGGAAGGAGTGATCCAGTATTTCCTGTTGTTATTTCAGATTTCCAGCATCTGCATTGTTTTGCTTAAGAAGAAATCTTCTGTCAAGATCAGTGTGGCGGGTTGAGTGTCGCATGGAGTTCACGCAGCTCATCCAGGCAGTGCAGAATATAAGCCACAATTCTGGACCTAGTTGCATAACTTTATTTTGCACTGTATGAGTAATTCTTAACCAAAGCCTGATCACGCAGACTTAGCACACGTATGTAAATCTGATCATGGTTTGACCCAGCTCATGGAGGGCTCTGGCCTGGTACAGTGACAGCAATTGTCATAGACTGCAAGACTGACACCTAAGTGAGTCTTTTAACCACACGATTCACTAATGTTGGAGGCTTGGGTGCTGGAGTTGATTTTAACCAAAAGATTAAGGCCATAAGACATAGAAGCAGAATTAGGCCATTCGGCCCATCAAGTTTTTCCACCCTGCGAGTGGTTGGTGCATGGAATGTGCTGCCTGGGTTAGTGGTGGAGGCAGCTACATTGATACGCAGATAAGTTCAAGAGATTGTTAGATAAGCATATGGAGGAATTTAAAATAGAGGGATATGTGGGAGGAAGGGGTTAGATAGTCTTAGGCGTGGGCTGTATTGTTATATGGTTCTAAGTCTTCTCCGCCAATTTGATCATGGCTAATTTATTTTTCCCTCTCAACCCCATTCTCCTGCCTTCTCTCCATAACCTTTGACACACTCACTAATCAAGAACCTATCAACCTCCACTTTAAAAATGACTTGGACTCCACAGCCGTCTGTGGCAATGAATTCCGCAGATTCACCAACCTCTGGCTGAAGAAATTCCTCCTCATCTCTGTTCTAAAGGGGCATCCTTCTATTCTGAGGCTGTGCCCTCTGGTCCTAGACTCTCCCACTACTGGAAACATCGTCTCCATGTCCACTCTATCCAGGCCTTTCAGTATTCAGTAGGTTTCAATGAGGTCCCCCTTCATCCTTCCAAACTCCAGCAAGTACAGGCCCAGAACCATCAAACACACCTCACATTAACCCTTTCATACCCAGGATCATTCTCGTAAACCTCCTCTGGACCATCTCCAATGCCAGCACATCCTTCCTTAGATATGAGGCCCAAAACTGCTCACAATACTCCAAATGTGGCCTGACCAATGCATTATAAAACCTCAGCATTAAATCCTTGCTTTTATATTTTAGTCCTCTCGAAATGAATGCTAACGTTGTGTTTTCCTTCCTTACTACTGACTCAACCTGCAAGTTAACCTTCAGGGAATCCTGCACGAGGAATCCCAAGTCCCTTTGCACCTCTGATTTCTGAATTTGTTCCCCGTTTAGAAAATGGTCTACGCCTTTATTCCTTCTAACAAAGTGCACGACTGTACACTTCCCTACGCTGTAAGCCTTCTCCAATGATATTTGAAGGAGCTGACTCTATCTGAGTTCCTGGCAAAGAGTCCAAGGCAGTGACTGATCTTAAGCTTTTGTTTTACTTTCTTATCAGAAGCAGTCACACCCACTCCCAGCCAATATCTTTCATGGCCCCTCAGATTTCTACCTGTCTCCTCCCGATCTCATCTCCAGTTTCCCTGATCTTCCATCTCCACCACAGACTTCTCCTTTGCCAGTCCCAGCTCCTTTCTGCTTCCCCATCATTCCAGCACCGACCTTCTCTTCTTCCTCCCTGATCATCACTTCCAGTCTTTGCTCAAGTTGACTCCTGAAACCCAACAATCATCTTCACCACTGCAATCTTCTCCAAGCCCCAACTGTCCGCTCCAATCTTCCCTCCTCCACTCCCTCTGCAATCTCCACCCTTCACCAGTGGGGGATTGAGCAGGAAATGGCTTAATGCATGATTGCATGTGCTGATTCTACTATGAACGTTGCATTAAAAAGCACCCAAGCTGGTACAGACTCCCCTACCCCAGCACCTCTTCAACACCTGGAACCACACAATGAAGAATTCTAAGGTTCTAGTTTATTATCAGGAGATCTCCCAGGATGTTGAATGCCAGAGAACTTGGTGCTTAGAATGTTGTCAAATTACATCAGGGCACATATCATGAAAAGAAATTCAGTGTACAAAATATTAAGAGGAATAGATAGAGTGGACAGCCAGCAGCTCTTTCCCAGGGCGCCAATGCTCAATACAAGAAGGCATAGTTTTAAAGTAATAGGTGGGAAGTTCAAGGGAGATATCAGAGGAAGGTTTTTTTACCCAGAGAGTGGTTGGGGCATGGAATGTGCTGCCTGGGGCGGTGTGGAGGCAGGTACATTGGTCAAATTCAAGAGATTACTAGATAAGCATATGGAGGAATTTAAAATAGGGGGATATGTGGGAGGAAGGAGTTAGATATTCTTAGATGAGGTTTAAAGGTCAGCACAACATTGTGGGCCAAAGGCCCTGTATTGTGCTGTACTGTTCTATGATTCTATGAAATCTTCCTCCTTTGATTCCATTAACAATGCAATTCTGCACGAATTTACTGGCATCTAGTGGACATCGACTTTAATAACAACACCTCCAAAATGCCCCTCTCTGCAATAACATTTGCAAAAGTATTCCATCTGAATCAGTGTTTTGCTCAACTTCTTTGCAACAGTTGGTGAACCTTTACCTGCAAATATTACAATTGCTTTACATCGTGAGTTAATTATTCTCCAACTTTCTTGGTTCAATTTAAAGTCTTAACTCCCAATTGAACTCTGCTTTTTAGGACATACATCCTGCTCCCACTATTTGTTCAGTCAATAAGACTGAAGGTGAAGCCAGAACCATCCCACTAAACAAGGAAGATCCTGTAATTTTGCAAATCACAATTCTGATAATGATTCTCAAATTCACTGAAGGTTTTGCTTGAATAAATAAGAAGAAACGGTGGCAAAAACTCGATAACCAAAGCAGCAGGTTTAAAGTGATCAGCAAGAGACTGAAAGAGGGATCAATTTACATGTAGAAAGTTGTTGTGAGTTGGAATGAAGTGCCCAAAGGGTGCCTGAGGAGATTCAGTCACTTAGGAGCAAGTTGATGATACTTGGGAGCAAGAAAAAAAAGGGTTATGTGGAAAGAGCAGTGGACAAGCAGGAGTTCGATATCACAAAGCCTGCACAAGCACAGTGAGCTGAATAGTCTTCCTCAGTGCATCCACCATCTAATCCATCATCTAGTTTGCTTTGTTACTCCATCAATCTGGTCCTAAAACATAAGAAACAACAGAACCAATGCTGGAAGAAAATTAATGTCGAAATCCTCAAGGACCCTGCAAAATACCTCTTCTTAGATTGTGCCTTGGAGACAACCAGATAACTCCCAGCCAACAGAAGCTACAGTGTCCAGTGTTTGGACTGTCCTGAAGTCCACTACAATTACAATCTCTGATAAGACCTGTGCTCTTGGCTTCTCTTCCAGAAATAATGCTAGAACTGGTTTTAGGAGAATGACTGGGGGACCCAGGAGTTAACTAATCACGAACAACAGGGCATTCCTAGATTGGAGGCTCCATCATTCATCAAGGGAAAAGCATCAGTTGTAAGGGCACCTGAAGATCAAATTCCAGCAGAAATCCTACGACTGAAAGACCATGGGAGATCCAGCAACTCACAGGTAAGCATGGCATAGAGTCATAAGGGGTCGTACAGCACAGAAATGGGCTCTTCAGACCATCATGTCCATTGCTGAGTGTTGTACTTACCTATACTAATCCCATATGCCCACATTATGTCCATAGACTTCTTTGCCTTGGCTATTCAAATGCCTGTCTAGATGCCTCTTAAATATTGTGATTTGTATCTGTCTCCACTACTTCCTATGGCAACACATTCCACATATAAACTACTCTCTAAACCTCTTCCCTCACTGCTTAAACCTGTGCACAATGGTTGTAGACACCCCACCAAGGGTAAATGATTTTTACTATCCACCCTATCTATGCCTCTCGTAATTTTATATTCCTCTATCAGTTACCCCCCTCCCCCTCCACTAGTCTCCTTTGCTCCAGGGAAAACAAACCCAGTTTATCCAATCTCTCCTCATAATTGAAGTCCTAGTGAATCTCATCTGCATTCTCCATCATGATCACATCCTTCCAACTGTGTCACCCAGAATGGCACGTAATACTCCAAGTAGAGTCTAACCGATGTTTTGTCAAGTTGTAACATGACAACCCAGCTCTTGTATTCTATACCACATCCATTGAAGGCAAGCGTGTATTATGCTTTCTTCATCACCCTATCCACTTTTATGGAACAATGAGCTGGTGCTCCAAGGTCTCTCTGCTCATCAACACTCCTTTGGGCCCTACCATTTACTGTGTATGTCCTACCATTATTTGACTTCCTGAAATGCACCACCTTGCACTTGTTGGGATTGTATTGCATCTGCCTTTGCTCTGCACAACTATCCAGGAGATGCAAACCCTGCTGTAGCCTCAGACAACTTACTTTGCGATCTCTGACACCACCAACTTTCATGTCAACCATAATATACAGTATGTGTGAATTCTTCAATGATGAGAGATCCATCTACCACCTGAACACTCAAGGTCCCACACAAGTGACAAGCAAGAATTAAGGTGAATGTATCAAGAACAGAAAAGGAAAACAATCAGGCTTGCCTGGAGGATCACTTTGAAGATCTGAGTCATTGTGTCATTCAGCATGGAAACAGGCCCTTTGGCCCAGCATGTCTATTCAAGTGTCTATTTATGTTCCTCCTATGCTCATCTATGCAGATGCGTTTAAACACTAACCGCACATAGTACAAGACAAGTATGTTCCAGTAAGAAGGAAGGACAAGGATGGCGAGGTAAGGGAACCTTGGATGACGAGACAGGTGGTGAATTTAGTCAAGAAGAAAAAGGAAGCATATGTAGGGTTCAGGAAGCTAAAATCAAACAGAGTCCATGAGGATTATAAAGAAGCCAGAGAAGAACTCAAGAAGGGAATTAGGAGAGCCAGGAGGGACCATGAAAAGTCCTTGGCAAGTAGGATTAAAGAGAAACCCAAGGCATTCCTTACATGCATCAAGAGCAAGAGGATAACTGGGGAGCAGGTAGGACTAATGCATAAAGGAGGGAACATGTGCTTGGAGGCAGAAGATGTGGGCGAGCTCCTAAATAAGTACATCAGTATTTACCAAGGGAAAGAATGTGGAGGATAGGGAGATCAGTGTGAAGCGTGCTAATATGCTAGGGCATTTTGAGATGAAGGAGGTAGTGTTGGGTCTCTTAAAGAACATTAAGTTGGATAGGGCCTGATGGGATATAATTCAGGTTATTAAGAGAGGCAAGAGATGAGATTGCTGGGGCCTTGACCAATATCTTTCTGTTCTCTCTACCCACAGGCAAGGTCCCAGAGGACTGGCGAGTAACTAATGTTGTTCCATTATTCAAGAAGGGTAATGGGGTTAATCCTGGAAACTATAGATCAGTGAGTCTCACGTCAATGGTAGGGAAGTTACTGGAGCAGATTCTTAGGGATAGGATTTATGAGCATTTGGAAAACCATGGCCTAATTAGGGACAGTCAGCATGGCTTTGTGCGGGGCAAATCATGTCTTACAAACTTGATTTGAGTTTTTCAAGGAGGTAATGAAGGTGGTTGACAAAGGTAGAGCTGTGGATGTTGTTTGCATGGATTTTAGTAAGGTGTTTGACAAGGTCCCTCATGGGAGGCTCAGACAGAAGATTAAGATGCATGGGATCCATGGTGAATTGGCCACTGGATTCAGAATTGGCTTGCCCATAGAAGATAGAAGGTAATGGTCATGGGGCTTATTCTGGCTGGAGGTCTGTGACAAGTGGTGTTCTGCAGGGATCTGCACTGGGACCTGTGGTATTCGTGATATATATAATGACCTGGATGAAAACATAGATGGCTGGGTTGGTAAGTTTGCAGATGATATGAAGATTGGTGGTGTTGTGGACAGCATAGAAGACTGCCAAAGGATACAGCGGGATATAGCTCAGTTGCAGATATGGACAGAGAAATGGCAGATGGAGTTTAACCCACCCAAATGTGAATTATTTCACTTTAGGAGATCAAATGTAAAGAGACAGTACACTGTTAATGGCATGACCCTTAACAGTGTTGATGTGCAGCGGGATCTTGGGGTCCAAGTCCATAGCTCCCTGAAAGTGGCTACACAGGGTGGTAAAGAAGGGGTATAGCATGCTTGCCTTTATTAGTCGAGGAACTGATTTCAAGAGTCAGGAAGTTATGTTGCAGCTTTATAAAACTGGTTGGACCGCATCTGGAGTATTGCATTAAAATTATTTTGTCCTAGGAAAACAGGAAATGCTAGGTTAGTATCTGTAACATTGAGGCAGTCGGTAAGTGATTGGGTTTACTAATTCATGACAAAAGGTCAGTAAACCATGAGTAACAAAATCAAAAGTTAATTCATAAAAAAGATCATCTTCATAGGCAGTCCCTTCACATTGAGAATAAACCTGCTGCTACTCCACTTTAGAGGTGACTGAAAGGCCATTGTGGGATATTCAGGTTTTGACACAAGTGGGGGCAGGGGGTGCTTGGCAGGACAGGTGGGCAGATAGTTTCAGAGATGTTTCACTCCTTCGATGCGCACCTGTGTCTTGCCGACGCACAATCTTGAGATTCTCAGTGCCATCTCAAATTCTCTCTCCACTTTGAGTGCTCATGGCCCAGGGATTCCCCCAGCGTTGGTGGAGATATTGCATCTTTGAAAATGTCTTTGAATCTTTTCTTCTGTCCACCTGGTAACCTCTTCAGGTGACAGTGCTCAGAATGGAGTATTCTGTAAATCTGGTGTTGGGCATGTGAACAATATCCCCTGCCTAGCGGAGCAGACTGAGCATGAAAAACACAATGCTGGAGAAACTCGGCAGGCCAGGCAGCATCCGTGGAGAAAAGCAGGTGGTCAATGTCTTGGGTCAGGTCCCAAGAACAAGGATTTTGTGAAAATAGCATTGGTGGTCCTAACCCCAGAAGCATGTAGGAGTGCAGGGATCACCATTGCCCAGTAAACCGTGATTTTTGTACCAGATCTGAGGTATTGATAATTAATTTTTTTTTCTTCAAAACTATGATAAGCTGTTTTGGCCCACTGACAGCAGTGGTGAATTTCATTATTGATGTCTACCTTGATTGAGAGGTGGCTCCTGAGGTATGGGAAGTGGTCCAAAGCCTTGCAGTGGGCATTTACTGTTTGAGGGTAGTGTTGTAGTGCAGGGGCAAGATGATAGAGAATCTTTGTTTTGTAGATTTGAGTGTATGGCCCACCACCTTGTTCACTGAAGCATACAAGTGGATAAATCTTACTTTATACCTGTCCTCACTGAGATTGGATCTATTGTGGCCCGAATGGCTAGGATCAAGGCTTGCATACCCTTGTGGAGTAAGTTTGAGGAGGCTGTTCCACAATCTCTTCCAATTGATGAAGTCAAAGGCTTTAATGTGGTCAGAAAAGGCCATGTGTAACTGGGTGGTGAATGTGGTACCTTTATTCAAGAAAGGCAGCAGGGTAAGTCACTGAAATTACAGACCAGTGAGTTTACCATTAATGTTAGGGGAAAAAAATTCTGAAGGTCATGTTCAATCTGCACTTGGAGAGGCAGGGATTGATCAGGGACAGTCAGCATGGCTTTACTAAGAGGAGTTTCTGTCTGATTAATCTGACTGAATTTTTCAAGGAGGTAACTAAGTGTGTTGATGAGGGTAGTGCAATCTATATGGATTTCAGTGAGGTCTTTGATAAGGTCTCTTATGGGAGACTGGTCCACAAGGGAAGAACCCATGGATTCCAGAGCAATTTGAAATTGGCTTGGTAATAGGAGGCAGAGGGTGATGGTTGAAGGTTGCTTTTTCTATTGGAAGCCTGTGACCAGTGTGTACCTCAATGATCAGTGCTGAATCCCTTGTTTAGAACATAGAACAGGACTGGCCCTTTGGCCCACGATGTTGTGCTGACCTATATAAACACCTACTCCATGATTAATGTAACCCTTCCCTCCTACACAACCCATAACCCTCCATTTTTTCTTATCTCCATGTGCCTATCTGAGAGTTTTTTATATTTCCCTGTTGTACCAGCCTCTACCACCACTCCTGGCAGTACATTCCAGGCACCCACCACCCTCTGTGTTTGTAAACAAGAAAACTACCTCTGACATCTCCCCTAAACTTTTCTCCTCTGACCTTAAACTAACGTCCTCTGGTATTGGCTATTGCTGCCCTGGGGAAAAGGTGCTGTGTCCACTCTATCTAGCCCCTCATAATCTTATGCACCTCTATCAAGTTGCCTCTCATCCAGTGTCTCTCCAAAGCCCTAGCTCGCTCAACCTTTCCTCATAAGACATTGTTCTCTAATCCAGGCAGCATCCTGGTAAATCTCCTCTGTACCCTCTCTAAAGCTTCCACATCCTTCCTATAATGAGGTGACCAGAACTGAACACAATAGTCCAAGTGTGGTCTAACCAGAATTTTATAGAGCTACAACACTACCTCGTGGATCTTGAACTCAATTCCCCGACTAATGAAGGCCAGCACACCATACGCCTACTTAACCACCCTATCAACTTGTGTGGCAACTTTGAGGGATCTATGGACTTGGACCCCAAGATCCCTCTGTTCTTCTTCACAGCTAAGAATCCTGTCATTAACCTTGTACTCCACCTTCAAGTTTGTTCTTCTAAGGTGTATTACTTCACACTTTTCCAGACTGAACTCCATCTGCCACTTCTCTGCCCAATTATCTATCCTATCTGTATCCTGTTGTAACATACGACAACCTTCTACACTATGCACACCTCCAACCTTCGTGTCATCTGCAAACTTACTGACCTATCCCTCCACTTCCTCATCCGAGACATTTATAAAAATCACAAAGAGCAGGGGTTCCAGAACAGATACTCTCCATCTACTACCACCCTCTGTCTTCCCTGGGCAAGCCAATTCTGAATCCACACAGCCAAGTCTTCATGTATCCCATGCCTCATGACTTTCTGGATGAACCTACCATGGGGAAACCTTGTAAAATGCCTTGCTAAAGTCCATATGCACCATATCCACCGCTCTACTTTCATTTATTTGTTTTATCACCTCCTCAAAAAATTAGGCTTGTGAGGCACGACCTGCCCCTCACAAAGCCATGCTGTCTATCCCTAATAAGGCTATGCTTTTCCAAATGCTTGTAAATCCTGTCCTTAAGAATCCTGTCCCTAAGAATCCTCTCCAATTGCTTGCACACCACTGACATAAGACTCAGTGGTCTGTAATTCCGAAGATTATCCCTATTACCATTCTTGAACAAGGGGATGACACTTGCCATCCTCCAATCCTCTGGTACCACTCCTGTGGCCAGGGAGGACTCAAATATCATCGTCAATGCCCTAGCAATCTCTTTCCTCGCTTCCTGTAGTAACCTTGAGTATATCCCATCCAGCCCCAGGGACTTATCTATCCTAATGTTTTTCAGAAGCTCCAACACTACCTCTTTCTTAACCTCAACATGCTCCAGCACATTAACCTGTTCTATGCTAACCTCCCATTCATCAAAGTCCCTCTACCTAGTGAACACTGAAGCAAAATATTCATTAAGGACCTCCCCTACCTCCTCCGCCTCCAGGCACATATTTCCCCCTTTATACCTGAGGGATCCTACCCTCACTCTAGTCATCCTCCTGTTCTTCACATACATTTTCTTTAATTTTACTCGCCAAGGCCTTCTTGTGCCCCCTGCTAACTCCCCTAAGTCCCTCTTAAGCTCCTTCCTGGCTACCTCATAATTCTCAAGAGCCCTGCCTGATTATTTGCTTCCTAAACCTTAAGTATGCTTCCTTCTTCCTCATGATGAAAAGTTTTACCTCTCTTGTCGACCATAGTTCCTTTACCCTGATATCCTTTCCCTGTTTCAGTGGGACAAACCTATCCAGAACCCCATGTAGGTGTTCCCTAAACAGCTTCCACATTTCTGCTGTGCATTCCCTTGAGAGCATCTGTTCCCAATTTACGCTCCCAAGTTCCTGCCTAATACCATCACAGTTAACCCTCACCCAATTAAAACCTTTCCCATATCGTCTGCTCCTATCCTTGTCCATGGCTACGCTAAAGGTCAGGGAGTTGCTGTCATGATCTCCGAAATACTCACCCATGTACTGATCCATGCTCTAACTTCATCACTCTTATTCTTAATACTTCTCCCATTAATGTAAACACATTTCAACCCATCCAACTGACTGCATTTATGCTCTATTCATTGCCTATCCTTCCTCACAGTCTCTCTGCACATTGCATCTACCTTCACACTAACTGCGCCATCATCTGACCTAATACTCTGGTTCCCATCCCCTTGCCAACCTAGTTTAAACCCTCCCCAACAGCTCCAGCAAACCTGCCTGCAAGAACATTGGTCTCTCTCGAGTTCAGGTGTAACCAGTACCTTTTGTACAGGTCATACCTTCCCCAGAAGAGATCCCAAATGATCCACAAATCTAAAGCCCTGCACCAATTCTTCAGTCATGCATTTGTCTGTCATATCTTCCTTCTCTTACCCTCACTGGCACAGGCAGCAATCCAGAGATTACCACCCTTGAGGTCCTGCTTTTTAGCTTTCTTCCTAACTCGCTATAATCCCTCTCTAGGACCTCATCCCTTTTTCTACCTATCTTGTTCATTATATATGTTAACGTAGGAGGTGTGATTAGTAAGTTTACAGATGACACAAAGACTAGTGGTGGTGTGGATAGGGAGGAGGGTAGGTTTTAGCTTCAAAAATGATATTTATCATTTGGTCATACGACAGAGAAATGGGAGATGGAATTTAACTCTTTAAAAAAAATGTGAGGTGTTACATTGTGGGAGGACAAATAAGGTTAGAAGATACACAATGAATGGTAGGACCCCAGGAAATACTGAGAAATGGTATGCATGTCCAAGGATCCCAAAAGGCAGCAGCAGGGGTATATAAAGTAGTTCATGAGGCATACTGGAAACTTGCCTTCATTAGTTGGGGCAGAGAATTCAAGAGCAGGGAGGTTATAGTACAACTATAAATCATGGCTAAAGCTGGAGTACTGTGTGCAGTTTTGGTTGCTGCACTTAGAAAGGATATGATTCCACTGGAGAAGATGCTGAGGAGAGACTGGATGGGCTGGGTTTGTTTTCCTGGAAGCAGGAGAGGTTGTGGAGGACATACTGAGATGTACAAAATTACAAAGGGCAGAGATAAGGCATATAGTGAGAAACCATTCCCCTTCGCATAGGTGTCAATGATCTAAGGCATTGGTTTAATGTAAGGGGTAGGAAAATTAGAGGGGATTTGAGGAAGATCTTTTTTCTACCCAGCAAGTGGCTAAAACTGGGAACATGCTGCTTGAGTATTTAGCTGAGCACCTGAAACATCACAGCATGGAGTGCTGTGAAATAGGATAGAACATAGGAACAGGCGAACTAATTAAATTAGTAATCAAATGCCCAACTAAACTAATCCCTTCTGCCGACACAATGTCCATATCCCTCCATTTCCTGAACATTCATATGCCTATCTAAGAGTCTCCTGAACGCCTCTATCATATCTGCCTCCACTACCACCCCTGGCAGTGCATTCCAGGCACCCACCACTCTCTGTGTAAAAAAAACTTGCCCCACACATCTCCTATGAACTTACTGCCTCTCACCTTAAATGCATGCCCTCTGGTATTAAGAGATTTCAACCCTGGGAAAAAGATACTAGCTGATTACTCTATCAGATCTCCCCTCTGCCGCTCCAGAGAAAACAACCCAAGTTTGACCAACCTCTCCTTATAGCACATGCCCTCTAATCCAGGCAGCATCCTGGTAAACCTCTTCTGCACCCTCTCCAATACCGCCACATCCTTCCTGTAATGGAGTGCCCAGATAAAAATAATGGGAAGAGCAAAGTCCAGAGGATGCTGATCTTCAGTGTGCGAACTTCGTTGTGATCAATTCCTGAAACAGCTATAATAAACTGCATTGTCAGCCATTTGTAATGTGCAAAGAAACAAAAGTACTCCAGACTAATAACAACACATTCAAATGTTACTCCACATTGTTCCACATTATCACAGGTCGGGAGAAAAGGATTAAAGGCAGCAGAAGATTGAATAAATAAGCATTCATTTTATTGAATCAGGAATAATTTAAGACTGGCACAATAACTAGATTTATTCCTCAAATGAGACATGGTCTTGTATAGGCCGTATTGAATCCAATGAGTGACCAGAACTTGATTCAAATGGGATGACACATCATACAGTACACAAAATACTCATTTCCTAGTGTTTTAAAAATGGCTAGAAAATTCATCAAAATGCATCACTGTAATCAATTATTTACAATTTATGTTACAATGAAAAAATGTACATCATATTAAACACATTCAAAACACTTAAATCACTAAATCCTACAAATAGTTTTCCATTTAAACAAGCATGTGAAAATTATCACAAGTAACAAATATGGGTTTGGTACAATATTCATTACTATGATCAGCATTTCATCACTGAACAGATTTCCCAAAATTTACAGAAAACACCATCTAGAAATTAAGCTAAAGCCATTTACAAGTCTCTTTCAGCCTGTACAATTGTTGGCAGTATTGAAAACAAAAAGATTTTTTTTTGGCTCCCGTTAAGAATTAGCATGAACATTGCATAGCATCTTAAACTTAGAACACCATTAAACAACCAGACACTGTTGACGTGAAAGGATGTAAAGAAAAATCTCTGGAAGCATTTAAAAAAATAATTACACGTTTAAACAAAAGAAAATTGTGCTCAGAAGTAATTCATTGAGCGTTGGCCCGCATTCCCTTCACCTCTTCTGAGCTGAACCATTTCATCACAGTTTCAATGCAACAATGGAAAAATTTTGATCAGAATACAGTAACAACAGTTTAATGGCAGCATAAACAAACCCATTGAGGTATAGAGAAACACATTGATCAGTCGAAGTGTATAAACACCAGCTTGTGTGTTAATACATCACGTAAAAGCAGGGGACAACAGCACGGCACAACAAGCACTCCAATTAAAAATCTATTACTCAGTCACTGGCTGATTTCAGTATTTATACATTATTTTTGTAGTGTCTATCAAGAATTTTTTTTTGTTGCATTGACAGCATCACCTTCTGGACAAAATATCAAACTCTGCAGTCCAGTGTTTTACTGTAAGCAGATTTACCCCCACAGTACAAAACACAGTGAGCTGCAGACTGATCATGAACCAAGAAATCATTGATTTTCCTCCTTGTTTGTCTTGCTTATAACATATGACTCGATTATCATTTGAAACAACACTGACTAAAAACAACTCGACTCTTATTAACGTTTTGAGATGAAATTCCAGCCCTGTTTTTTTCCAGAAACAATACAAAATAAATAGCAAAGTAAAGCAACCGGAAAACCAGTACAAAAGAGAGAGCAAGAGTAAGGCATCATTTATTTCCAGCACCAGTCGTTGTAAAAAAAAAGGCTTGCGTGGATTTGGCTAAAGGATTGCGTTTCTTCGCTGAGGTACAGCTCAATCCAGCTTCTCTTTCATGTTTTTGCAAAGAAAAAGTGCAACTCCAGTGGAGGTGTTACTAGTCCTGGTGAGGAGACAAGCCTTAGTGACAATCAAGGTGTGTGTGTGTGTGTGTGTGTGTGTCTGTGTCTGTGTCTGTGTGTGTGTGTATCTGCATGCATACATGTGCCTGTATGCGTGTGTTCTCAATAAGGAAAGTGAGAGGAGGAGAAAATGGGGACCTTCAGTGTTGATTTCTGGCTCAACCATGTGTTCCCAGAGCTTGTTTCTCATGGTCTCGGAAAGGAGCACCCATGCTTTCGGCAGTCGGCCTGTCGGTGAAGCAACCTGTGCTCAGTGTGTGCAGACTGTGGATGAAATCGAGACCAAAATTCTTGTGCCGGCTTGTCTTTCGAACCCAGCCAACTTCAAAAGAGCAACATGGGTGGGTTACGTTAGCACCAAAACCGCCTTCAGTGGAGGGGGGGGAAGGTGTCCGCATCCACCACCTCTTCCCCACCAACCCACCCCCCCTCCCTCGCTCTCCATTATTGAAGGAGTTGGTTGAAATGTCCAGTGTCTGCTGACTGTTTGGCTGAGAGCAGCATAGGATACATCTTTTCAGGGCAGTACATGGCACAATGATGTCAGGTCCATACCTTTTAAAATCAGGTCTTACTAATTTTATGCAGCGTACAACATTTCCTCATTGGCTTGGCACAACTGCCTCCAGCAATTAAATGAAGAAATAGTGCAGTTCTCATTTATATAACAAAACAGGCAGGGTAAAAACCCAAAATTTAGTCTCCCTAGGGTTACCTGCACCCACCAGAGCTACAATATTTAAAATTGAATTAAAGTGTCTTGTACTTGAAGCCCCATCTTTTTTATAAACCAAGGCTTCTGTCCAACAAAGTTATTGGTCAGTTTTCATTCCTCTTCTGAGTCCTCACCTTCAACAGAAGTGTTCAGAGGAATGTTGGACAGAAGTGATGGATTATTTTGGCAGAATGCTTGATCAAAGCGTGGACTCCAGAGAAGAATCAAGAATATCGTCATGATGGCTGTTGCTATTTGAGTCACTGTCGTAACTGTGGGGACTTGAGTAATTTGCAGCTTCTTGTAGCCTCATTAACATATTCATCTGCAAAGGGGAAACAAAACAAGAATGGAATCCTTTTCAGTATATTGGGTGTTGACTGAAGATTTAAGCTCTTATAATAGAAGGAAAAGCTGCCAGTTGTTTAAAGTTGGAATTACACTTGGTGTGACACAATTCAGTTAGTAATTTTCCTGTTCTTTAAACTAAAGTGGATCATAAGCATTATAAATAACAAGCTCTTGCCCAATATGTCCAAATAAAGGGCAATCAAATATATTTTTAAGTTTATGGTACTCTTCCCTCATTTCATAAAAGTGATGTTACAAGGTGACAGTTCAAATATGTTAAAAAATCGTATTCATTGATTTAACAAACTGATTTTAACATGGTGCTCTTGTACAAAGAAAATCACAACCAAGTTACATCCATACTCCTACTTCATTAGGAGTTTGAGGAGATTTGGTATGTCACCAAAGACTCTTGTAAATTTCTACAGATGTACAGTGGAGAGCATTCTGACTGGTTGCATCACCGCCTGGTATGGAGGCTCCAATGTGCAGGATTGAAAAGAGGCTGAAGAGGGTTGTAGACTCAGCCAGCTCCATAACGGGCAAAACCCTCCCCACCATCAAGGACATCTTCAAGAGGCGGTGCCTCAAGAAGGCGGCATCCATCATTAAGGACCCTCACCACCCAGGACATGCCCTCTTCATTTTACTACCATCGGGGAGGAAATACAGGGAGCCTGAAGACCCACACTCAATGTTTCAGGAACAGCTTCTTCCCTCCTGCTATCAGATTTCTGAAAGGTCCATGAATACTATTTTGTTATTCCTCTTTTGCACTATTTATTTATTTTTGTTTTTTATAGTAACTTTAATGTCTTTATGTCTTTACTGCTGCCGCAAAACAACAAATTTCATGGTGTATGTCAGGGATAATAAACCTGATCTGATTCACATCCAAGTTACTGCTATTGTTTAATACAACATCCTGCTTCATGTGTTAGCTGGGTCCTTGGTGAATAATCTTAGGGAGCTTGGACATAATTTTGTGTTAGTTACCATAAAAATGAACGGATGAGACTAATTTCTGGACTTCTGTGGAAGAGACTAAAAAGGAGTGCTTGTACACTAGTGTGATTTTGACGTGTGCATCCTCCCAACAAAATTAGGCAGGGTAGAATTTGACTTCTATTTTTCAAAGCACCACTGGTTGATATTGTACTTTCTTGTTTGTTCATTTTTTGCTAAATTTTATTGAAGGCAATGGAATTGTATAGCAGAACACAGTTAATTAATTATTAATGGAATAACTAGGGTTTCAAACTTCAATTGATTCTTTTTCATAATTGACCTAAAACTTACAGGGAAAAGCTATTTTAAGTTCATGGAACTTTCTTTCCTAAAATTAAAATCCCTATTTTTTTATGGTATACTGTGTCATCAAAACTCATTTGCCCGTGTCCTAACTTGCATCCAGCCTTTTTCATCCATTGGTTAGTGAGGGCAATTCTGCTTCCTGGTAAGGCAACAGCTCACTTTTAAAATTGTTACCCTTGTTTTTAAAATGCTCCTTTCCCACCTCCGCTGGTCCTACAGACCCCTGAGATACCTGTAATTTTCCAATTCCGGTCTGTTTCATTACACCAAATTCAGTTGGTGTAATGAAACAACTGAAAGCTCCACTTTCAGTTGCCAAGGCACTAAGTTTCAGAATATCCTCCCAAGACCTTTCCTCCTCTCTCTACCTATCTTTTTTTCATGAAGATATTCGGTAAAACCTGTGTGTTTAACAAGCTTTTGGTCATCTGTCTTAATATCCCTCTACATAGCTTGGCATCAATTTTTGTTTGGTCACGATTTTGTCATAGTGCACCCTTAGGTGGACAGATCTCGCACTGACCATCAAACGTCCTCATACAGTAAACCCAGATTATTCTCCACACATTTTGATTAATTTTCTGTAGATTTTACCATTCATCTACACTCTAAGGACAATTTACAGTGGCCAACTGGCCTACCAACCTGCATGTTTTTGGGGGGTGTGAGGAAACCCACCTAGTCACAGGGAGTACATGCAAACTCCACACAGACAGCACCAGATTACTGAAGCTGTGGGGCAACAACTCTCCTTCCTACACCACTGTGCTGCCCATTGAATTGTCTTGGGTGCTTTGCTACTTTAAGATTCGTTAGTGTAAATGTGTAAAATACTACTTTGCTCACAACGTCTTTCCATCAAGTGGTTGGGCAGTTTCCCCACCAAATCTCTGTCTGGTTGGTTGCTCCTTTGTGAACAAATCCCCAAATTCAAAGGGTTTCAAGTTGGCAGTGTTGTGCATAAAATATCACTCCAGCCCCAATGTTAACCTGGAGCATAGGTTATGTGGATTGGGGACATGAGTCAAGTTCCAAATCCCAGCCACAATGCAGGAAAGAGGTCCACTTGCAGTGCAGGCACCCCAGGTCTGGAAATAGGTTGTCCGTCGGTCTATACTGAGGCCCTGATCTTCAAACTATCTTCAACATTGTTCACCAGACAGGTGACACAATTTAAGAGTGAGATATGTTAATGCTTTATTCTCCTCCCCCCCCCACCCCACACCCTTAAAGACCTTGCTAAGCATAATTTCTCATTAGCATGTCTGAAAGTAAATCAGCCTCATTACCAGTGCAAAATAAGCCTACTAGTAGGATCGAAAGGTTCACAATTTTGTGTTGCCGTAGTTACTGGAACTAAATTTCAGACTCACAAGAATTTTACCAACTCACAAGGGGGTCTCCCTCAGCGTCGCTCTGTTGGGCTTGTTTACTGGAGCCACCATTCCGGGCCAGTATGAAACCATCAAAGCCGACATCTTCAGGCCTCAGCTGTAGTAGAGGGGGCCACTCATGTTGCTGTGGTGTAGCAATCCACGGATATGTTTCCATCACCCACTTGGCCGGGTCTTCCCAAGGAGCTCTTCTTCCATACAGCTGTAAGACAAACAAAAAGCATTTCCATGCAATCAATGAAAAATCCCTAAAAACTACAGATAGTCAACACTTCAAATATTCTTGAAAATAAAAAGCCACCAAATTAGAGTAATTCCTAAAGTGAAGGTCAATGAGTACAATTAATTTGCACTGAACAGTAATTTCTGAAATGTCTTCTCTTTCTTAAGTAGTCCTTTGCGATAAAAGATGACTTGCTTCCATTCCAGTCCTGTGGGTTCTGAGATGGCTGATGAGGCCAATGTGGAATTTGCAGACTCTGGCATGGGTGGGGTACGAGATGCTCCCCGTGGTAGCCAGGCAGGCAGATTATTTGGTAGGTGGTGTGCTCCACATGCCATTTACACTGGGCTTCAGCGTGCTCCCGAAACGTGGACTTGAGATTTCTGGTGCCCCTCTCCATCTTGAGCGGTCATGAGCTAGGCATTCCCAGGAGTCTTCAGTTCACCTGATAATCCCCTGCTGTAACGCAGCCCAGAATAGAATGTCTGTTTCTGAAGTTTGATGTCAGACATGCAAACTATGCGTACCTATTGGAGCACGAGGATGGTCTACAAGAAAACACTGATGTTAGTTCATTTATCCTGCCAGTGTGTTTGTTCTATTTTGTGGAGATAGTGATATCACTCCAGCGTTTTGAGATGTCTGTTGTAGGTGGTCCAAATCTCATAAACATGCAGGAGGGTGGGGTTCACTGCTGCCTAATAGACTATGAGCATTGTGCTAGGTTTGAGGTGTCTTCGAACACACTTTTTCTCAGACAGCCAAGGGCAGTGCTGGAACACTGAAGGTGATGGTGAATTTCATTATCGATGACCGCCTTCGCTGAGGTGGCTTCTGATGGGACACAGTCCACGTTTTCCTGGGTCTTATTGTGGACCTTTACTGTCAGAGAGTAGCTTTGAACAGTGGGGGGCAGGTTGCTAGGGAACCTTTTCCTTACAGAGGCCCATCTTCTCACATGCTTCGGAGAATTAGTCATTGAGCAGATAGTGCTTGAGAATGCACGTATTTGGAGGCTGAGCTTCAAGGTATTAAGTAGCCAGCAGGCTGACAAGGTTACCTGCAAATCGTTTGATTGTAAGAGTATAACTATGATGGGTCTTCAGCTTGGAAAGATTAATCCTCCAGGTTCTGCAGTTTCTTCCACCATCCCAAAGACTGTTGGTAGGTTGACTGGTTGCTGCAAATTACCCTTTGTGTAGGTAAGTGACAAAGGATTAAAGGGAAGTAGATAGACATGTGAGAGAAAAAAAAGCTACAGGAAAATAAGAAGGGGAATGGGACTGATGGGATTGCTCTGCTGGGAGCCAGCATGGGTCAGTTGGACCAAATGGCCTCCTTCTGCACCTAATACATTATATCCAGTTTCTGCGTTTCACATTTCCAGCATTCTCAGTTTTTCTGTTCCAGTAACTTCAAGTGTTATTTGACTTCTCTTATTTAGAAAGCAGAGGGTTGTGGTGGAGGGAGTGCATTCAGATTGGAGGGCTGTGACTAGCGGTGTCCCACAAGAATCAGTCCTTGGTCCTCTACTTTTTGTGATTTTTATTAATGACTTGGATGAAGGGTGGGAAGGGTGGGTTAGCAAGTTTGCAGACAACACAAAGGTCAGTGGTGTTGTTGATAGTGTGGAGGACTGTCGAAGCTTACAGAGGGATATTGACAGGATGCAGAGCTGGGCTGACAAGTGGCAGATGGAGTTCAATCCAGAGAAGTGTGAGGTGGTACACTTTGGAAGGACAAACTCCAAGGCAGAGTACAAGGTTAATGGCAGGATTCTGGGTAGTGTGGAGGAGCAGAGGGATCTGGGGGTTCATATCCACAGATCACTGAAAGTTGCCTCACAGGTGGATAGGGATGGATAAGAAAGTTTATGGGATGTTAGCTTTCATAAGTCGTGGGATCGAGTTTAAGAGCCGTGAGGTAATGATGCAGCTGTACAAAACTCTGGTTAGACCACACTTGGAGTACTGTGTCCAGTTTTGGTCGCCTCATTATAGGAAGGATGTGGAAGCGTTGGAAAAGGTGCAGAGGAGATTTACCAGGATGCTGCCTGGATTGGAGGGTATGGATTATGAGGAGAGACTAAGGGAGCTAGGGCTTTACTCTTGGGAGAGAAGGAGGATGAGGGGAGACATGATAGAGGTATATAAAATATTAAGAAGAATAGATAGAGTAGACAGCCAGTGCCTCTTTCCCAGGGCACCAATGCTACAATACAAGAGGGCATGGCTTTAGAGTAGTGGGTGGGAAGTTCAAGGGAGATATCAGAGGGAGGTTTTTCACCCAGAGGGTGGTTGGTGCATGGAATGCACTGCCTGGGGTAGTGGTGGAGGCAGATATGTTGGTCAAGTTCAAGAGTTAGTTAGATAAGCATATGGAGGAATTTAAAATAGGGGGATATGTGGGAGGAAGGGGTTAGATAGTCATAGGCATGGTTTAAAGGTCAGCACAACGTGGTGGGCTGAAGGGCCTGTATTGTTCTATGGTTCTATGGTTTATGCCCACTGCTTGTTTCTCATTGATGCCTTTCCTTCCTCCTTTACCCAATCCCCTCACTAACCACCATTCCATCTCTCCTACCTTCCACCCTACTACACAGCCTTTTGCTCCCTCCTTTCCTCCTCCATTTCTCAGCACCTTAAAACCTGTTTCACCTCTAACTAGTCACAGTTTTTACAACTGGCCATCAGCCTAAAACATCCTCTCTCTCTCTCTCTCTCTCCGCAGATGCTGCATGACCTGCTGAATATTTCCAGTGTTTTCTGTTTTACTTTAGATATCCAACATCTGCAGAATTTTGGCTTTCCCTGCTCTCGCCCTGTTAAAACAGATGGGAGTGCCACAGTTGGGTCATTAAACATGTGCCGTAGTGTCACATGAAATGGAACTGAATTTGAGAAGCAGAATTCAATATGTATATATTACTTCCTAAGATATTTAGTGCAAACAGCAGAGGATGAGTCTCAAGCCCAGCATATTTTACTTATTTTCTTCACTCTTTGGAGATGAATATGAGAGTGTTTATGCTTTGGAGGAGACTATTTTGCAGTCATGAAATATTCAACAGCAATTGATTAGGAGCTCTGCATGGATTTTTGAGGGCAAACAACATACCTGCAGCCCCTCTCTCACTGCTTCCAGCAGGTACGGGATGATGGAATAATTCCATAAGTCTGTAAACCAAACTCTTGAACCATCAACATCCATTGGACAGGACAGGAACAGTCGAGGACCTAAATAATTAGACATTATATTGAAAGGTTGATTAGTATTTTCATTGATATATTTAAAATCTCAGCTTTTTAACTGCAGCTTCCATTTAACCATGGAGACACATCCTTCCCCCATCCCTGCTCACCCCTCACCACCGCTCTTCCCTCCTCCACTGGCCTGTCACCCTTCCTCACCTGGATCCACCTATCACCTGTCAGCTCTTGCTCCTCACCTTTTTATACTGGCTATTTCCCCTCCATCCTTCAGTCCAGATGAAGGATCTTGACCCAAAATATTGACTGTTCATTTCCCTCTACAGATGCTGCCTGACCTGCTGAGTTCCTCCATCTGTTTGTTTTTTGATGCCAATTAACAATTCTCCCTTAGTGAAAAGTGAATTACCTGCCTTTGGTATTCTTTTTATTATCTATGGTTTTAGGTAAAGATATTCCTACCTTTAAAATGTTTTTGTATGACATCTGGTTTTAATTTGGAAATCTTCAGGGAGAACATAAGATCAGGATGATACCAAAAAAATTAATTTTTGAAATTCTGTTATGGTATAATTACCAATGGTAACATCAGATGAGCTGTGAGCCTCCAGGAATCTGTTCAAGTGGTGCCAGACCTTGGGGACCCAGTCAATGATCCTGACTAGTTCAGTGTTTCGTGTTCTCGTACTAATCTCAGTTTCTATCAGTTTCCGACGAAGGTAGCGGCCTAAGAAACCTTTAACTGGCTCAGTGTGATTAGCACACAGGACCCACCTGTAACAGACAAAAGAAAAGCTTAAGTGACCCAAAATTCCTGATGCAACAATTAAAATTAATTTTGAGTTTTCGATTTTTGGGATGTGGCATTAATCAGTCAATTCCACTTATTAGCTTCAAGACCCTGACTGCCTGATCCAGATATTATAGTGGTAGCCTTCTTTGAAACATCATCCACTGCTCATTCATGAAGTCTTTGGGGCAAGGCATGTGAAATATGTAACACAAAGAAGAATAACACCAAAAAACTCCATGTAACCTTGAACTATGTGCAGACTGTGTGCAATCCACCCATCATTGAATCCACTAGCTACCTGAAACAAAGTTATCTATAGATATTCATTGACTCAGATTTTGCAACAGTAATGGTGTCTGCCATTACTACTCTGAAGATGACAGCAACCATCAGGATTTTGACACAAGAGGAAACAGAGTAACATGGAAATCATGAATTTTTTGTTAATGACTCATTTGCCTTCCACACATTGTTTGGATTGTTCTTCACAAGAATCAAGGGAAATCCTAAAGGTGGGTATGTGCTTTCATAAACGAGTAATGTGGTAAAATATCCTGGCTATCTTGGGCTTTGTTGTGAGGTTCAAATGAGCTTTTAATGATGTGTTAAACCAGATTCACTGCTAGTATCTGGCTCCAAAAACTCAATCTTATGTTTGTATATTTTAATCCTCTCACAAGAATATTTAAAAATGTGGGATTTAAAAATAACTTTTTTAAATGTTTGTTTCAGCTTCCATTTTAATCACTAATGCTCTGATGTTCATTGTGCACTTTGTATAAATGCTTAAAAAAATTTAATTATGCACGATACTTCTGTGAGAATTCTTTGTGACTGGCCACTCAGTGAGCTCGATAACATCATAGCTTCCAGACATCAGGGGTCTACCTTGAGCTGATGCATGATAAGATGCATGTCACTGGCAAAGGACAAGTTCTCAACCCAAAGTTACCAGACGTTGTGGGGAATGTGCTTCATAGTCAGGGGTAAGTGTTGTTGTTTGGTCACTGACCACAAGTTTGGACTGGTGACATTGAAAAATATCATTAATTATAACCATATTATAACTAATGCCAAAACATAACAGTCTATTTGATTCACCACACTGAGTTACCAAAATCCAGTAACGATGACCCAAAGTCTGAAGCACCTCTAGACAATTAATTGCTATTAATATCTTCAATCAACATGATAGGCTTCAAAAAGACCATCTGGATACTAAAAGGTAGATCATTATAACAGCTGCTTAAAAAAAAGCTTAAAGCTGATTTTAATTGTACATAAGAAATAGAAATGTGGAGGCTTCTCAAACATGGACAAGTTCCAGGAGGAAACCTGTTTAGACAGTACCTGAAGTTATGATGAAGTTGGAGATTGGGAGTGGAAGATGTAGCCTGGTTCATTGTGCCAATAATGTAAGGGCTGAAAAAAAATATTTTTCAGTATTAGTAAATTATACTAATTCGGTTACATTAGAATTCGGTTCAAAAGGTCTAGAATATGAAAAACCAGGTATCAGCAATATTTACCAAGAGGTTGTCAAGCTACTGCAAAAAAGATACTGAATTGGTTCACTAATGTCCTTCAAGAATAAAGGAGATTAACTATCATTATCTGCCCTGTGCATGACACTATTCAGTTGTAGACCTATTCCTGAGACAAACACCAAAAAGACCACACAAACAAAACTAATGTCCAGCGTCGTTTTGAGGGTAGCTGATGAAGCATTTAAGTCCAGCCTTGCCAGCAATGCTCACATTGAGAAAAACCAAGGCCTTTCCTGCAGCTCAGGCACCTCCCACAGCACAATCTGAAAGTGAGTCCCTTGATCTATCTGACATCTCTCTGAATCAAAACCACTGATAAATTGATCAAATATTTCCTGGTTGTCAGTGGTTCCTTTGCTGTCTGCAAGTTAGTTACTGTGTAGCCCACAGAACCACAATGACCAAGTCTGGAAAGTGTTTCACTGGCTGGGACATTAGGACATTACACGTCATGAAAGGTACTTATAAATCCAAGCTTGCTCTTTTAATTTTGGTTAAAAAATTTCTTGTAAGTACCAGAACTCTGGAAAATTTTTCCATGCCAAGTTTATTAAATACAGAACACATTGTTCTTCCTCTGCTGACTTTGGGCATTTAGCTCACTCAGTCAGGCGGCACTGTGAAGGGCTGAGAAACCTCATGTTGCTTGTCCAATTATAACCTTGGATTGTCTCCACAATTGGCTTGCCACCTTCTATTATATTCTTCACTAGCTTATCCAATATTTATGGGCACCTACACACAACTATAGGGTGCAGCTTGATCAAAAGAGTGGGGAAAACGAAAATTAGCCTGTGACTTGACTCCAGAGAAGGGTACTGTGGACTGAGCAACAGACACGATCGGTTGTGATACACTGCTAACATTCACTGCCAGATTTCCGCTATGTAGGAGAGAGTCCAGTGCCAGGGGAATGGTGCTGCAGCCTGAATTACCACACTTAGCTAAGTGGCACTGGACCATAATCAAAAAGAAATGCCATTACCATTTATGGTACTTGCAGTTCAAGAGGCCATTGAAGATCTCGCCAAGGGAGCCAACATGATGCAAATTGTCCAAGATGATCACACTGGGCATGTCCACCGCATTGGTTTCACTATTGCATTGATCTGCAAGGTTTGAAAGATACTGACGGAGCTCCTGAAGAACAAGAAGACCCGATTTATCAGTCTGCACAGTTGAAATGACTGCACAATATAGACATCTACCTCAAAAGCTAAATACAACAGATGCTGAGAACATATTGGAAACATTCAAGATGTCTGGCAGTGTCTGTGGAGGAAGAAAGTTTACATTCAGTGAAAGTCATCAATCTGAGATGTTAATTCTATGTCACTCTACAAATAGAGTCATGGAGTACTACAGCATAGAAACAGGCCCTTCGGCCCATCTACTCCATGCTGACCTGATCTTCTGCCTTGTTCCATCTACCTGCACCCGTATCATAGCCCTCCAAACCCCTCCCACCCATGTACCTATCCAAACCTCTCTTAAATGTTACAAGTGAATCTGCATCTACCCCTTCCGCTGACAGCTCATTCCACACTCGCACCACCCTCTGAGTGAAGAAGTTCCGCAGAAGATGTCGTCGATTTCTCCAGCATTTACTGTTTTATTACAAATACCAATTGATTGCCCAGGTTACGGATGGAAATCTGACTTTATGCAAGTTCTCCCACAGAGCTTCAAATATGTACAAACAAACAATGTCTCCATGAAAACAACACACAAAAAGCTGGAGGAACACAGCAGGTCAGACAGCATCCAAGGAGGGAAATGGACAGTCGACATTTCGGGTCAGGACCTTTCATCGGGACCAGACCGGCTAAGCTCCTCCAGCTTTTTGTGTATTGCTCCATATTCCAGCATCTGCAGTCCCTTGTGTCTCCATGAAAACAAACCTGTCAACTGCACCCGATCATAGATGTTTGTCATAGAGTCTTCAAAACTTAAAATAATATTGAATAATTTATGCTGAAAATATCTGTATGGGCAAACATCTAAGTGTTTAAACTGTGGCTTGATTAAAAAGAAATGTCTTGTTGGAATTTTGTTGCCTCTGCTGGCACTCTGGCTGTATATCTGCGGTGACTGGCTGCAAATGAGTGACCTTCTGCTGTTATTTCCGTTACCCACTTGTTTTCCCCGACTGAGAAATTGTTCGTTTCTGACTTATAGATAAATAATTTAACAGTCATTTCTCGGGAATGGAACCGTTATGTAACCCAGGGAGTGCCTGTACTTGCAATTGAAGACTACAGTTTGGGTTTCCCTGTTATTGAAATTGGTTTATTATTGTCACATATACCGAGATACAGTGAAAAGCTTGTTTGCGTGCCATCCAGACAGATTATGCCATACATTAATACATCAAGGTCGTAAAAAGGAAAAACAGAATGCAGAATGTAGTGTTGCAGTTACAGAGAAAGGGCAGTGCAGGAAGACAAATAAAGTGCAAGGGCCACAATGAGGTATACTGAAAGATCAAGGTTCAAGAGTTCATCTTTTAGCGTGTGAGAGTGTTATTTGTAACATCTCACATTCCAAAGACGTACGGGTTTGGAAGTTGTGGGCATGCTATGTTGGCGCCGGAAGCGTGGCGACACTTGAGGGCTGCCCCCAGAACACTCTACGCAAAAGATGTATTTCACTGTGTGTTTTGATGTACCTGTGACTAATAAAGATATCTATCTAATCAGGAAATCCTTAATTTGCTACAAGCACATTAATAATTATTGCAGTCCACAAGATCTTTCAAAGTATGAGAAATAATGGTGCAAATTAGCAAGCACAGCCTCAAGAGGAGAAAGCGACTTAAATTTTATGATGTCATCATGGCTTTAAGTGGGCAACAATGATTTATGGTCTTCAAAATGTCTCCTGCTTTCCACTTTCCCTGGCCTGGAATCAGATATTTTCAGTGATCATTATTGTTTGTTAAAAATAGGTTTAGTGTAACAATAAGATGCTTCTTCGTTGGTTCAATACACAGCACTTCCATACTAACCAGAGTTACTAGGTTAATTTATGTATTGTACCAAGTTAGCTGATCCCAACCCATGAAGAAGTGGAATGTGATAACACTCTACAGTATGTTAGCTGTGGTTGTTGTTCCAGTTGGAAAATTGGTGAGGATAGAAAGCAGCTGGAGTGTAGTACTCCATTCCCACATGACCTGTCTCCACCCATAATGGCCATTATGTGACTTAGGGCTGGTATGTAACTGGTGGTAAATCCCTTCAGTGAAACAAAAGGCCAAAGATTTGCTCTGCAGTGGCTACCAAACTGACAGAAGCATGAATGTTTCCAATAAATATTTCATTGCTGACTTAAGAGGTAACCACACATCCTTAAATTCCATTCTGGATGAGAATTATGCCATTTGGATACCTTTATTACAACAAGCCTATTGTGGCACTGGAATTTTACAAAAATGGTGCAAAAACAACAGAATTTTATTCCTCAGGCAAGATTGTATAGGCTGGGGGATCTTTCAGTGGAAAGCAGAACTTAAAGGGTGGCTAAAGTTATGACAGAGTTTGATAGGCCTGAGGTAAAAAAGACACTTGCATATATAAGCAAGTCTTAAACTATTGATAATGAATAAAAGGGGACAGAGGCTTGTGTGAAGCGTTGGCACTGGCACCGACCAGTATGATTTCATGGTCTGTTATTATGATGTAAATATCACCCTTGTCACTAGATTCCCTTGCTCCAAACAACCCACAGTACTTGTCTGTTTCCTCACCTTGCTGGACTTGTGATCCACATTAAAGGTTGCGATGACTCCATCTGCAAGTTCTCTACCTTCCCTGAGCACCATGTACTCAGCGAGCCGGTTGGCCAGGAAGGTTTTCCCAGTCCCACTTGGTCCTGACAGAATGATACGGCGGTGGTCCGTCAGCAGGGAGACATAACGCTGCAGCATAGGCTTTGGAATTAGTGTCTCAAAGACGAGAGAATCAAAGCTGTGCTCCGACAACCCTGCATGAAGCAATAGAATCAACAAGTGTCATGGAAGAATCCAACCAAAGCAAACTTCTAAAAAAAAATGTTACTGTCATTTTTCAATTATAAACTATTCACCCTTTCTATTTCCTGGTCCAGAAAAGCTCTAAAGAACAACTCAAGGACATGTGACTTGTACACTCCCTTCAGAGTACTCACATTTTCAAATCTTTTGAACTTTGGCAGACTGAAGGTGTTAACTACTCATTTCACACTGTCACATTTTATACCTCCCATACTCACTTCTGAAAACTAGTGTAATTATAATTTCAAAATAACATGCATTGTTTACAAGAGTTCAAAACGCCTGTGGATGTGTAATGTAGTCACATGTTTGGATATTGATCAATTATGAAAAGTTGAATTTCTTGAAATGTTCTTGAAAACTTCTGTCAAACAGTAAGTCATTCTACTCTTTTGTAATGCAAAAAAAATACCTTGGCCACTCAACCATTTGGGTGCAAAAGTTTTCATCCCACTCCACTCTCATCCTTCTACCAATCATCTTTTTGCATTTAGTGATTTAAGTGCTGTTTTTATGGTGCATCAGAATTTCCTCACTCCTGTGAGGTCATGCACATTGGTAAGAGAAATCAACAGACAGATTATTCCCTAAGTGGAGAGAGACTGAAAGTGAATGGAGTACAGAGCGATCTAAGTGTTCTAGTGCATGAATGTCAAAAGGTAACTGACATGTCCAACAAGTAGTTAAGAAGGCAAACAGCATTTTGTCCTTCATTGAAAAGGGGTTGGAGTTTAAAAAGGGGAGGTTTTGTTGCAATTGTACCAAGAATTCTGTGCATAGTTTTGGTCTCCTTACTTAAACAATGATATGGTAACTTTGGAAGCAGTACAAAGTAGATTCACCAGGCTAATTCCTGGGATGAGAGGGATGTCATGAGACTAAATATCTTGGGCCTTTATTCCTTGGAGTTTTGAAGCTTATTCAAACATACACTAGTATTCCTTGTTACACAGAAATTCAGTGTTACACTATATTTACTGCATTGTTTAGGAGCAGGCTTTCAGAAAATTCTGGTACTACATCTCTGAATCTATCAATCAAAACCACTGAATGCACAGCAGTCAGAAATTCTCATGTAGAAAGGTGTGGTAATGCTCAATAGAATCAGCAGGGGGAGACAGGAATCAATGGACTGTGAGTGGTACAATTTCTCACCCAGTGAGGGGTTCTCAGTGAAATCAGCAATTCTTGGTCACAATGCATTTCTGGTCTGTATTTTTCAATTTATTCATTCTCCATTCGATAAATCTGGGCTTTGTTCTGTGGGTTATTATTGACCCTTTGGTTCTGTTTCTAGATCTGCTTTCTTGACAATCAATAAGAGGGCAGAAGCCTCCAAAACAAATAATATTCATACCTTTCAGTGACATGGTGATTGTGTTGCTTTCTCCTACTAAGTAGCCACAGGGTAACAATTCAGGCGTGTCCACGTTATTAGTGCGTATGATATCTCCTATGCTGTAGCCCAGCACACTGTCTGAGTTCAGCCCCAACTGGCTTACTGGATCCACATGGATAATATACTCCTGAGAAAAATAGCACAACTAGGTTAAAACAAATGAGCTTGCATTCTGAACTAGAGCAGAAAGTTTTATGGTTGGTACTGGTAGAATCAATAAAAAGGAGGGAATTTTTTTGGATAAGTGTAACAAAACTGCATTTCTCAATGACTTTATTTTGGCAGGCACGGTAGTGTAGCAGTTAGCGTAACGTTTTACAGTGCCAGCGACCCAGGTTCAATTCAGGCCACTGTCTGTAAGGAGTTTGTATGTTCTTCCCGTGTCTGTGTGGGTTTCCTCCGGGTGTTCCGGTTTCCTCCCACATTCCAAAGATGTATGGGTTAGGAAGTTGTGGCCATGCTATGTTGGCGCTGGAAGTGTGGTGACACTTGCGGGCTACCCCCAGAACACTCTACGCAAAAGAGGCATTTCACTGCGTTTCAATGTACATGTGACTAATAAACATATCTTATCTGAAAACATGACCCTATTTCTCAGATTGGCATTATGCCACAACACAATGATGCTGCATCACAAACATTTAGCAATCATAAACTTCTACAGCATTCTCCTTCCAAAGTACTGCTTTTAGTAATCAGGAATAATCGTAATGTCAACAAAATAGTGCAATTTTAATTTATGATCTTTTCCCAGCTGACAAGAACTTAGCCTACCAAACAAGAAAAGCTGACACGCGTGGGTGTCAGTGAGGACCAGAGCCACCATTACCTGCTGTTGTAGTTCTTGCCAGAGTCAGAAGGTTGCAGGTTCAAGTCCCTTTCCAGAGAAATGGACTCAAAAAATCTGGGGCAGGGGGATACATACAGCATTGTGCACAGTCGATGGTGCAAATAAAATGCTCTGCCAGGTGGATGGAAAAGATCTCATAAAGCTATTTTAAAGATGAGCAGTGGTTATCCTGGACTAACATCTTTAAAATAGCTTTTCTATTCATTATCATACTGCTGCTTGTGGGAGCTTGTTGTGTGCATGTAGGCTACCATATTTTCTACTTTTTTTTTAAACAATGACTGTACATCTAATGTCTGTAATTGGCTGTAAAGTGCTTCAGGATAAATCAAGGCTCTTAAAGCCGTATACAAATACAAGTCATTCCGTTATCAAACGCAGCTGTGGTGTCCTAACAGACTGAACGCCCTACTGCCATGCTCTGAAATGCTGTGAGAGGAAGTCAGTGCCTGAGGGAATCAACAGCTTGAGAGAGGAGGAAAGAACACAAAAGCATAAGAATGCAAAAGGCGAAACTGCAATCTGTAGGCAAATTTTAAAGCACTGCCATATAATGACATCAAGTTAACAGAACAAAGCAGAGCAATCAAGACTAATTTTATCCCCACACTGCTCCCCAATATTCTGCTTCATATTTAACTGCAATGTAGATGCTCAAATTAAAAAAAAATTCTTCCTCATTCACTGAACTAGCTATTAGAACATAGAACATTACAGCAGAGTGCAGGCGCTTCGGCCCACAATGTTGTGCCGACATTTTATCCTGCTCCAAGATCTACCTAACCCTTCCCTCCCACGTAGCCCCCCATTTCTCTATCATTCATGTGTCTCTCTAAGAGTGTCTTAAATGTCCCTAATGTATCTGCCCCCACAACCTCTCAGCAGTGTGTTCCGCACACCCACCTCTCTCTGTGTAAAAAAACTTACCCCTGACATCCCCCTTATATCTTCCTCCGATCACCTTACAGTTATGTCCCCTTGTGTGAGCCATTGTTGCTCTGGGAAAAAGTCTCTGACTGTCCACTCGATCTATGCCTCTTATCATCTTGTACACCTCTATCAAGTCAAAATATTGTATATTTTAATTTTATTTTCATTCAGGCCTTACCTTAAATAGTCGGCGTACCACGCCATCCAAAACATCCCACTTTGTCTTACCACTGACGCCAATGCAGCCAACTATATACTGTCGGATTCGAGATTCCTGTGTTAATGTGAGAAATAGAAATTTGCTAGAGTTACATAAAATTAACTGAACCCAAGAGGTGAATTTAAGCATAAACACAGGGGAATCCTCATAGACACAGGGCAGCACAGCGTCACAGCCAGTTGAGGTACAACCCCACATTTCCAGCAGCCCAGGTTTAATCCTGATCTCTGGTGCCATCTGTGCAGACATTGCACTTTCTCCCTGTTACCGTGTAGGTTTCCACCTGGTGCTCTTGGTTCCTCCCGCAGCCCAAAGGTGTGTGTGTTCGTAGGCTAATTGTCCGCTGGTACATTGGCGAGCAATAGAATCTGGAGGGTAGTTGATGGCCAGGCAGGGAATATAAAATTGGATCATTGTAAGATTAGCGTAAGTGGGTGCTTGATGGTCAGCATGCTCAGTGGGCCAAAGAGCCTGTTTCTCTGCTGTTTGGCTCTATAATTCTATGAAAGGCTGACAATAAAAAGTGCCCACAGAATTCCATGTCGCCATCAAAGGTTCTCTGATCAGTTAAGGATAGCAAAGACAGATGTGCAGTGAACCTAAAGTTTATTCAGCAATCACTCTTCATATTCATTCTCATTCTGAATGAGGACAACACTTCATCTTGTCTGCCCACAATCTCGTGGCTTCACCAGGTAGCATTTCGTCCATCTACAGCAGCACTTTGCTGCAAAGCAAATATTCTGGGAACTCAGTTGATACTATCCAGGATCTGGTTGGTGACATCATGATTACTGGATATCAGATACACCTGGTAAGCTACAGCTGATCACCTCAGAAAGAAATTGCCGGATCTTTATGGATCTTCCAACTCTGTGGTGACAACTGTTGCTTAACCACCTATTGTTTAGCACATTTGTGTGTAACTTGTGATTACTCCATTCATGAAATTAATGTTGCAGAAGGACAATAAAATCAGAAAGGACTGAATCACATACTAGAAGTGACGTCTAAGGAACTGTCATTTAAATAAGTATGGGATTCTGCAAGAAATATCTTAATCATGAAGTACTCATATACCTCAGAAACAGCAGGAAAAGGTCACAGTACTAATGGGATCCAAACCAGTTGTCAAATTGTCATAGAACTGTGCAACATAGAAACAATTCCTTTGACCCATTGCATCAGTGCCTCTCTATTCAACAACACTCCCAGGGCCCTGCCATTTACTGTGTATGTCCTGTCCGGGTTTAACTTCCCAAAATGCATCACCTAACACTAATCCAAATTGAAGTCCACCTGCTATTCCTTGCCCACTTTCACAGTTGATCTATATCTTAGACAAGCTTCTTCACTGTCCAAAGTTGTATTAAATCAGTTTGTTGTTTTCTGGATGGACACTGAAGGAAATTTCCAAATTATTGTGTAAAGTCCAACTGGTTTATAAATGCCCTTCAGGAATGTTAACTGGCCTTTCCTATCTGAAACAGATGATGAATGACTCCAGTCCCACAATAAGTGGCTGACATTTAATGTCTTCTAATGCACTGTGGCAAGCCAGTCTATGATTAATAACAGTTCACATTCAGTACAACTGCATGGCCCATTACGATCTAAAAGCTAATTTTTTTCCCGTTTTGGCTTTCAATATAATTTTGGAATGTGGGTTTTCACAAACAAAGTTGTTCACTTCTTCCAAACAGTGTCACATCACAGTTATATATTACCAGGAGTGTATTCAACAATGGAATTGGGAGCTTCGAACATACCTCCTTCCATCTCATCTCTTCTTGCAAGCAGACGACAATTTTCACATGTCTGCCTTCTTTCCGGGTTGAGCCATCTGCATTGTCATCAAGTAGCATATCTGCTCAAGAGTAACAATAATTAGAAATGGAACATGAGTATAAGATTGAGTTTAGTTTATTGTCACACACACCAGGGTGCAATGAAATTCCTTGCTTGCATGAAGCTCACAGAGTAAACAATAAATACAGAGTAAACAACAAATGGTAATAATAAATGCAGCTACCAGTGCTAAACAACAGAAAGGTGCAAAGATAGTAACGCAATCTGAAGCAGGGCAAATAGAAATGCTAGATCAAATCAGGAGTAGGCTATCTGGGTTCTCGTGCCTGTCCTATTCTTCAATAAGATCATGGCTGACCTTCTACCTCTGTGCTATTCTCCTAATCCCAAATTTAATTTCTCTTCATAACAAAAGAATCTATCAAAAAATCTGTCCTGAACATACTCAGTGAATGAATCTACACTACCATCTTGGACAGAGAAATCTAAAGATTCACAAACTGCTGGTTGAAGAAATGTTTTCCAATCTCAATCCTGAATGAACAATCTCTTACTTTGTGGTTGTGACCCCTGGTGCAGACATCTCAGTCAGGGGAAACATTCTACATTGTAAGATTGTTTTTACCTTTCAGTGAGATTACCTATGGTTCTAAATCCTGGAGTGTATTAGCCTAATCCGCTTAATCTCTCTTTATATGTTATTGCCATTCCAGGAATCAACCTGGGGAACCTTTGTTGCACTCTCTCCATGCCCAAGTATACCCTTCCTTTGGGAAGGCAACCAAAAAATGGACCCAGTGTTACAGCTGCAGTTTCAATGGCACAATTACTCAGCTGCCTCAGCCAATGACTTCCATATTCTGATCTGAATTCACTAAAATGTAAGTTATACAGAATCAAAATAATTCGCTGCTTTGGCATGCCAATCCAGTGAGATGACTTTGAACTTTCTGTGTAGAGAGCTGACCATGGTATAGTAATCAAGCACCACCCTACGGTAATGTAATTGAATCAATGGAAAGTTGAAGAGTAACTCAACCAAATTCATAGTCTTCGGCAGACGGTTTGATTTGAGCTCAGTAAGGTCTCCATCAAGGGTGAGGCAATGGGGTTGCAGTAACTCATACTTCGATGCAATCACCATAAAAAAGAATTTATGTTTTCTAAATTGCTTACCAAGGCTGCTGGACTCTGTCAGGTTAAGGCTGTGCTGGGAAAGGCCGAGTGATTGGCGTGGGGACGAAGAGATGGAAAGCTGTGACTGGGCCCGACTGCAGGTACCTTGAGTCTCAGACTTCAGTCGGTCATTCTCAGCCTTCAGCTTTTCAATTTCAGTCTTGAAGAGAAAAGAATTTAGGGATTAAAACAAGCTCAGTTCATCTTCTTACGCATGATAAATCATGTAAAAAGCCTTGTCCTACACAAGCACTCTGATTCCTCACTGTAACTGCTGGCAGTGCATTCTAGAAGTGTTTCATGTGGCAAGTTGTTCAATGCATTGACTGGTCTTTACAATTACCAAAGTGCACATGTTACTTCTGAAATATAAGGCTATCAGTTCAGATGAGCAGTACAACCCCAATCATCAAATGGTTAAAGAAACATTGGCCAGATTACCATGTAATTCTGCATGTCAACGTGAACATTGAAAGTGAGATCATGAAACATGATCCCCGACAACATCAGCAAAATGAATACAATTAACACAGTGAAAATTGCATAATGCTTTCAAAAAAATCAGAATGATTTTGGTGATAGGAATAAATGAACAAAGTAATGCAGCAATAATCTTGGTAAGTCTTGGTACATTAGGAAAGGAGGTGCATAAATATTCAAATATTTTTGATGAAACATTCTGAACTATTACACTAATGGAATTACTGGGAACCCTTCCCTTTACCCCAAACCTTTTAGATGCTAATGCCATTCTTGCCCAAATTGTAAATACTGTTAACCATAGATACCTGCTGTGTGACTTGTGTCTCTCCCATTTATGGTTAACAGAGGAGAATAATCTGCTCGATGAGTAACACATAGTTATAGAAAACATAGAAAAACCTACAGTACATTTCAAGCCCTTCGGCCCACAAAGCTGTGCCAAATATGTCCCTACCCTAGAAATTATTAGGCTTTCCTATAGCCCTCTATTTTTCTCAGCTCCATGTACCTATCCAACAGTCTCTTAAAAGACCCTATCGTATCCACCTCCACCACCGTTGCCGGCAGCCCATTCCACACACTCACCGCTCTCTGAGTAAAAAACTTACCCCTGACATCTCCCCTATATCTACTCCCCAGCACCTTAAACCTATGTCCTCTTGTGGCCACCAATTCAGCCCTGGGGAAAAGCCTCTGACTATCCACACGATCAATGCCTCTCGTCATCTTATACACCTCTATCAGGTACCCCTCATCCTCCTTCGCTCCAAGGAGAAAAGGCCGAGTTCCCGCAACCTGCTTTCATAAGGCATGCTCCGCATTCCAGGCAGCATCCTTGTAAATCTCCTCTGCACCCTTTCTATGGCTTCCACATCCTTCCTGTAGTGAGGCGACCAGAAGTGAGCACAGTACTCCAAATGGGGTCTGACCAGGGTCCTATATAGCTGCAGCAATACCTCCCGGCTCCTAAGTTCAATTCCACGATTGATGAAGGACAATACACCATATGCCTTCTTAACCACAGAGTCAACCTGCGCAGCCGCTTTGAGCGTCCTATGGATTCGACCCCAAGATCCCTCTGATCCTCCACACTGCCAAGAGTCCTACCATTAATACTATATTTTGCCATCATATTTGACCTACCAAAATGAACCACTTCACACTTATCTGGGTTGAACTGCATCTGCCACTTCTCAGCCCAACTTTGCATCCTATCTATGTCCTACTGTAACCTCTGACAGCCCTCTATACTATCCACAACACATCCAACCTTTGTGTCATCTGCAAACTTACTAACCCATCCCTCCACTTCCTCATCCAGGTTGTTTATAAAAATCACAAAGAGTAAGGGTCCCAGAACAGATCCCTGAGGTACACCACTGGTCACCGACCTCCATGCATAATATGACCCTTCAACAACCACTCTTTGCCTTCTGTGGGCCAGCCAGTTCTGGATCCACATTGGAATGTCCCCTTGGATCCCATGCCTCCTTACTTTCTCAATAAGCCTTGCATGGGGTACCTTATCAAATGCCTTGCTGAAATCCATATACACCACATCTACTGTTTTCCCTCCATCGATGTATTTAGTCACATCCCCAAAAAATTCAATTAGGCTCATAAGGCAGGACCTGCCCTTGACAAAGCCATGCTGACTATTCCTAATCATATTACACCTTTCCAAATGTTCATAAATCCTGCCTCTCAGGATCTTCTCCATCAGCTTACCAACCACTGAGGTAAGACTCACCGGTCTATAATTTCCTGGGCTATCTCTACTCCCTTTCTTGAATAAGGGAACAACATCCGCAACCCTCCAATCTTCTGGAACCTCTCCCGTCTCCATCAATGATGCAAAGATCATCGTTAGAGGCTCCGCAATCTCGTCCCTTGCCTCCCACAGCAGCCTGGGGTACATCTCATCTGGCCCCAGCGACTTATCCAACTTGATGCTTTCCAAAAGTTCCAGCACTTCCTCTTTCCTAATATCTACATGCTCAAGCTTTTCAGCCTGCTGCAAGTCCACACTACAATCCCCCAGATCTTTTTCCGTAGTGAATACTGACGTAAAGTATTCATTAAATACCTCCGCTATTTCTTCCGGATCCATACACACTTTCCCACTGCTGCACTTGATAGGCCCTATTCTTTTGCATCTTATCCTCTTGCTCTTCACATACTTGGAGAATGCCTTGGGGTTTTCCTTAATCCTGCCCACCAAGGGCTTCTCATGTCCCCTCCTGGCTCTCCTAATTTCCTTCTTAAACTCCTTCCTGTTAGCCTTATACTCTTCCAGATCTCTAACATTACCTAGCTCTCTGTACCTTTTGTAAGCTTTTCTTTTCCTTTTGACTAGATTTATTATAGCCTTTGTACACCACGGTTCTTGTATCCTCTTGTGACTCCCCTGTCTCATCAGAACATGCCTATGCAGAACTCCACACAAATATCCCCTGAATATTTGCCACATTTCTTCCATACTTTTTCCTGAGAACATCTGTTCCCAATTTAATCTTCCAATTTCCTTCCTGAGAGCCTCATAATTCCCTTTACTCCAAGTAAACGCCTTTCTAGTCTGTCTGTTCCTATCTCTCTCCACTGCTATCGTAAAGGAGATAGAATTATGATCACTATCACCAAAATGCTCACCCACTGAGAGGTCTGACACCTGACCAGGTTCATTTCCCAATACCAAATCAAGCACAGCCTCTCCTCTTGTAGGCCTATCCACATATTGTGTCAAGAATGCTTCCTGAAAACACTTAACAAACTCCACCCCATCCAAACCCCTCACTGTCTGGAGATGCCAATCGATGTTTGGTAAATTAAAATCTCCCATCACAACAACTCTGTTATTATCACACTTTTCTAGGATCTGCTTCCCTATCTGCTCCTCAATATCCCTGTTACTATTGGGCAGCCTATAAAAAACACCAAGTTATTGACCCTTTCCTGTTCCTAACCTCCACCCACAGAGACTTCGTAGACAGTCCCTCCATGATGTCCACCTTTTCCACAGCCGTGACATTACCTCTGATCAACAGTGCCACTCCCCACCTCTTTTGCCTCCCTCCCTGTCCTTTCTGAAACATCTAAAACCCGGCACTTGAAGCAACCATTCCAGTCCCAGGGCCATCCAAGTCTCTGTAATGGCCACCACGTCGTAGCTTCAAGTATTTCTCCAAACTCTAAGCTCATCCACCTTGTTCACTATACTCCTTGCATTAAAATAGACACATCTCAAACCGGTCTGAGCACGTCCCTTCTCTATCACCTGCCTATCCTCCCTCTCATACCTACTATTAGCTTTCTCTATTTGAGAGCCAACCACCTCTTCCCCAGTCTCTCCAGTTCGGATCCCACCCCCCCAACAAATCTAGTTTAAACTCCCCCCAGTAGCCTTAGCAAACCTCCCTGCCAGGATATTGGTCCCCCTGGGATTCAAGTGCAACCCGTCCTCTTTGTACAGGTCATATCTGCCCCAAAAGAGGCCCCAATGATCCAGAAATCTGAATCCCTGCTCCTTACTCCAATCCCTCAGCCACGCATTTAACCTCCTCCTCATTCTATTCCTATACCCACTGTCACTTGGCACAGGCAGTAATCCTGAAATTACTACCTTAGAGGTCCTGTTTCTCAACTTCCTTCCTAACTCCCTGTAGTCATTTTTCAAGACCTCATCCCTTTTCCTACCTATGTCGTTAGTACCAATATGTACCACGACCTCTGGCTGTTTTCCCTCCCTCTGCAGGATATCTTGGACGCCATAACCATAGAACCATACAGCACAAAACAGGCCCTTCGGCCCACCATGTTGTGCCGTCCATCAAACCACCCTCACACTACCTAACCCTTTCCTCCCGCATATCCCTCCATCTCACATTCCTCCATATGCCTATCCAACAAGCTCTTAAACCTGTCCAATGTATCTGCCTCCACCACCACCCCATCTGAAACATCCTGGACCCTGGCACCTGGGAGGCAAACTACCTTATGAGTTTCTCTCCTGAGCCCACAGAATCGCCTGTCTGCCCACTGAACTATCACTATTGCCCTCCTCTCTCCTTCCCTACCCTTCTGAGCCACAGGGTCGGACTCTGTGCCAGAGACACTGCCACTGTTCAGCAATGAGTGGTAAACTGTTAAACTGGAGTTCAGAAAGAAAATCATTTACAAAGAAAAGAGTGACTTAAAGTTACAAATGACCACCTACTACCAGTGGATACTCAATCTTCAATGCAAAAGCATTGATGGGAAGCAATCTTGAAAGCATTGCTACTTTAAGTGCAAACTTTGGTCTAGTAATCACTTTGTTTGTTTTCTGATTCTTCAAACAATAGCCATGCAGATATCCAGGCACAAAGATACCCCTGTTGTTTTGCATTCCTCTGTCAAGTGCTCTTGGCTGGAGAACAAATCTCAATATCTCCTTTCTCCCCACTGAAATGCAGCTGCGGAAACATCTGGGCCTCCACTGAATAATGAGGCTTTTCAAATGTCCTCTGGCCAAACAATTTCACACATACGGCTCTCAGATGACCTTACAATAAGGACATCTTTCCATTTGGGATGAGTTCCACGCATGAACAGGCAGGAAGGGTTGGCTGAGCTACAACACACTGCTGTTGTCTCCCTGGGACAGCTTGAGGCATGCACAGCTAGCGCGGATACAGTCTCAATAGTAAAAGCAACATTAACATTTGAGGCTCTCTTAAAAGATCAAATTGAAAACTGTGATAGCATAATTGCAGATTGCAGCAAATGTGGGTCTAGTGGTCACCCAGAGCTCTCATTTACAGTCTGTACTTTTTGCTATTAATATTCTTGCCTTGGAAAGGCTGCAGATTCAAAGGCACCAATAAAACCTCTCTAAATAGTAATTTTGAGACACACTTTGCCTTACTCTAATGAAAGCACATTCACGGAAATGTTCAGCTTGACAATGAAGAGATCCTGAACATCTTTTTTATTTTTTTAATTTTATTTACAGCGTGGTAACAGGCCCTTCCGGCCCAAAGAGTCTGTGCCGCCCATTTTTTTAAACCCATGTTAACCTACCCGTACGTCTTTGGAATGTGGGAGGAAACCAGAGCACCCGGCGGAAACCCACGCAGACACGGGAAAACGTACAAACTCCTTACAGACAGCGACGGGAATCGAACCCCGATCGCTGGCACTGTAATAGCATCGTGCTATACACGACGCCATAAATGTAAAAATGTATACGTATAAATGTAAAAGCAGCTCTATGTAAGGAATTTATGGGATAAAATGTGAAACTTCGGGATATCCTAGGGTTGTGCAAGATGTTACATGATTGCCACTCCATTTTTTAAATACCAGATGCATGAGCCTAGCAAAAACAGATGAGGTTACAAGGGAAAACTGAAGAAAATTAGGCCTTTCAGTCAATTGAGAGGCATTTTCTAGAAATATGATAAATGGCAAGCAGACAGCAGACAGTTTGATGAAACTACTTCAAACTAATCCAGGAGAGGGCAAGATATGCAATCCCAGTCTGATAATCAAAAGATTCTTCCCCTTAAAAATGATCATTGGGTGAAATGGTTACCCAATCCAGGCAATATCCTGGTGAATCTCTGCAGAGATGGAGAGGGATAGAGAGAGAGATAAAGAAAGAAGGAAACAGAGAGAAAAAAAAGAGAGAAAGTAGATAGAGAAAGAAGCTGGCATACAGAGAAAGGAAGGAATGTGTACATGAAAGAGAGCAGGAGACCGTTAGTGGGGGACCATTGGGGGGGGGGGGGAGAGAGAGAGTGGGGAGGCTATATGCAGGGAGACGAAGAAAAATCACAGTTTCAGATTGGGTTGGAAAGAGTTTTCAGTATTCAGGCTACAATTAGCTTTGGCCCAAGCTGGGCCTCAATTTGATACCTGGGCAGACCTCTTGTCAGGAATTTGTCACTATCTTTGCTGCCTGCCTTACACTTTTTGCCTTTCCTCCAGGATTTCACTGAGAGCAAGAAGGTGGATCCTGGACATTAAGGTATTTTTGATGAGAAAGCAGCCCCCAGACCAGTAACAATTATCCAATTCCCACAATAGTTAAGAGAACTGATACTTCTTAGATATTGCAGTGGAGTAATTTGTCTTCAATTCATCGGTACTAATCATTGTCACCTGGGAATGTTTGACATGAGTGAAATCAAGTTGAACATAAACTGGCCCGCTGGTCAGTAGGTGCTCACTGGTCATTGGGTGCCCACTGGTTGGCATAGATTTGGTGGGTTTCCATGCTATGTGACCAATGGTAAGTGTTGTTGGATTTGACTGTTTTAATTATTTTTTAACACGTATAGTGTTTAATACACCTCAAGTGGATGCACAAGGAATGGCCGCTTGCTAGCTTATTGGTTCATTCATCAGGTGAATATGTGGTTTTTTCATTGGTTGGTTTGGCCACAAGTATCTAATAGGTTTCCTGATTGGACTATTGTTAGCAAGGAGTATCTTTTATCTCAGGTATAAAAGGTGTCGCTTTTTGTTAATCACTCTCTTGATCTCCTCCCCCGACCCGAGCTTATCTTTAGTTCCCTTTGTCTCGGCTCATCAAAGCTAGTGCCATGTGCTCTGTGACTGTTTCTTTGTTTTAAACTTTTCCAATAAAACTTTGTGAAGCACCAAGTTGTTTTCAACTTAACCCTGGACTCCTGAAAGAACCTGTGGATTTGAAAATAACCGGATCTGACAGTGTACATTTACAATCAGCAACCAGAACTGAATTTCTCTGCTACATTTTGCCAAGTTAACTTAAATAAAGGCAGGCTTCAGAGAAACGCATTGGAAGGCAGGCCAGCTCACCTGCATCCTGTTCATTGCCTCCCGCAACTGGTCCAGTTGGTGAGCGGAGCTCAGCGCCTCGAGCCGAATGTCGGTCAACTTCATCTCCTTCTCTCTCAGCTCACTGCGCAGCTGCATGATTGTCTCAGCTTCACCATCGATGCATTCCGAGATGCTGCATAGGAGGGAGGAAGACAAGAGCCAGAAATTTCTATTTGCTCAGTCAGTTTTAATTAAAAACTAGGAAATCATAATTTTGTTTTCTCAGAATCAGATTTATTATCACTGACACATAACATGAAATTTGTTGTTTTGCAGCGACAGTACAGTGCAAAGGCATAAACATTTATAAAGTACAAAAATAAATAAATGGTGCAAAAAAAAGAATAACAAGGTAGTGTTCATGAAATCTGATGGCAGAGGGGATTAGAAGTAGGGAGCCATTGATCCATTTGCTTCTTGCTTTTTTTCCAAAAGTTTGCCTAAGCTGTAGCAGGATAAGAAGTATATCTCAGCTTTTTATCCTCTCACCTGCTTTACAATACTTTCTGATCATACCATAATTCCAGAGAGGTTTTTAAGGACATGGCGTTATAAAGCACAGAAACGGGCCCTTCAACCCAACTCATCCATGCCAACCAAGATAACTATCTGAGCTGGTCCCATCTGCCTCCATTTGGCGCATACACCTCTGAACCTTTCCGATCTACGTACCTGTCTAACTATCTTTTAAACATTGTAATTGTATCCGCCTCTACCATTTCCTCTAGCAGCTCGTTTCATATACCCACTACCTCTGTGTAAGAAAGTTTGCCCTCAGGAATTATGGCTTACCACTGAATTAAAAATTCACTTACACCTAAATGCACCAAGCTTTACATTTTTTTTAGCATGTTTAGTGAGAAGTTATTGGATAAGTAAAATAGTTTCAAGCCTTTTCATGGATTTCAATGTTTTATCTATTGGCAAGAATCCAGTATAGGAAGGTGGTGGAGAAACAGGCAACTCGGTACAGCAACTCTGGATTCCCACATTTAACCACACACAGAAGTTGCTGCCTAAGCTGCTTGGTAATGAAAGTTATTCTTAGACAAACTTTGCAATGAATGTCATTCACACACATTACAACTAACCATGGACACCTTCCATTCATTAGTCATGAACATAACTGCACCGAGTTTGCCTTTGGGTTGTAAATAAAACATCTACATACAGCGAGTTGGAGTGCGATGTTCTCATCACTGGGGTGGATGGAGTTGATCCATTATGAGGAAACTTGGGAGAGGATGGTAAGGATGAATCAGGTGTGTTCATTTCTTCAATGTCTGAATGAGATGAAGCAGACTTTGGAGACTTCTTTTTGCCAAAAGCTTGCTTGAAGGAGCTTCTTAACTAAATAACACAAACATTTACATAAGCTGTTAAAGTGAATGAACAGTTGAACATGTCTTTAAATTAAGTCCACATGCTTCAAATAAAAATGCTAAAATCCTTGAGCAACTCACATTGATTCAGTGAATCCTCGGTTCATTGAATCAATGGTTAATCGGAAACATATGTTAAGAAAATACATCCCAGTAAATAGCTCCAAGTACACTATACGGTTGTATCACTACACTGCACTTTGCCTCTGAAATTCATTCAAATGAAGAAAATGAAATTGAATTTTGGAAGTGGCGTAGATCATGCTGATACAACTGTATAACACCATAAGCAGAACCAACAAGGGATAAATTTTTCTGCAAGAATGGTTTACAGCTTTCCTTGTTTATGCCCAGAGTGGCACAATACTTCTCATGATCTATAACATCATGCACGGCTAAAAGTACCAGGATTCCACCCTGGTGACAATATTTTGCCTAACATTGAAAGATGATCATCAGAAATCCAGGATAAAGTGGATCCAAGACATTCTCCAAGACAATCACCAACCGCATTTGAGGCAGGAATCTCTGCAGATATTACACAGGACAATTTGTTCCAACTAACCGTGACTGAGGCCACAGGAGATTCACAGGATTTGAAACCAGGCATTATGCAACATTAAACGTGATGATGTCTTTAATGTGATTGCCCTTGGTCTAATTGCATGTGAAATATTATTCAAAACATCAAGTTCATAAAACAGATTATTACAAGAAGAATTCTTCTGGAAATATTCTGGTTCATCCTATTTGAAATCTATAAGCTGACAGGAAATAATCATATTGAATATTTCATTGACTAGTTCCATTACTGAAGTACACCAAACAGCAAACCTACCCTTTAAAACTATTTCACAAACATGTCTGCCCTTTTCTGATAATACTGATCAAAACATTGGTAAAGTGCACTGATACTTTTTTTGCCAAATGAAGTAGTTCTAACGCAATTAGATCCCATTACTCGCAATATTTACCAGCCAGCCAAAAAAGAACGTCGTAAAGATGAGCACAGTACAACAAAACCCAAAAGACAAGCAGAACTGAAATATCAACATTTGATTAAATGGGAATATAAATTGCCTGCACATGGGGATAATTTGGAGAAGAGAGTTTGGAAAGTTGACACTTTGTTAAAAGGCAAAGTAGATTTTACTAACTTTACTTCAGAGATCCATGAACATAACAATTTTGCAGTTATGTACAAGTTCTATTATCCAACAGAATGAACATGGATTCTTCCCACATCAGTTGTACTTTCCCAAATGCCACATATTGGCAAACACAAACACTGAGAAAGCTGAAGGAATTCCTCATGAGCATGGAATTGAGACTCTGATTTTTGGACTAAGTTGATTCATGGTTTTATAGTTGGGAGTCCAGGAAATTATTATTATAACAAAGCCAATGCATGGACTTCCTGCTTATTCCTGTTGTCCCCAGGGATCAATCATCCCAATATGCAAATTTTCCAAAAAGCTTTGCAGTCAACCATTGGCTCAACTGTGCTCCCTCTGTTCCCTCTCTACTTCCTCCAAAGAGCTCGCAATGTGCCACTCAACTGGACTGAAAGACAGCTCTTTACAAAAATCACCACTTCATTGATTTTGTTATCCTTATTGGAGGAATAAGCAGTGAAGATTTAAACCAGCAAATTTTCAAGCAATGATATTTCTAGTAGTTCATCACGTCATCAGGGTGCCTGGATTCTCTTTGCGTCAACAACCAGAAGCCCACTCTCAGCTTCATCCCCGTCGTTTTGCGCACTTCATATTAATTGAACCTTTGGATGCCAAGAAGAGACCAAACTACAACACAAGTGCCAGAGATAAGACATGACAATTGAAATCTATTTCCTCCTGATAGCTAATTCTTCCTTCTGGCTACCTGCCTGACAAGAAACAACTCCTTGCTCCAAAATCCCACCATAAATCCACATTACAGTTGGGATAAGAAGGATACTGTGTGCCAAAGAACATTGCATCCCCATTAATATTGCTGAAGCAATATGTGTAAAATACCTGCCTGAAATTATATTATAATTAAGACATGCTCCACAGCAATGTAGAATAGGATAATACATCACGTGGCTGACAAATGCGCCCTTTCTATTCAACTGTTTCCTGATTTATGTGTTGATGACAAGGGTATATTGTGTCATATTAGATTTAAGGTGATCTACAAGCACAAGGTTATACTTACCTCATATACCTGCCATGAAGTGTGCAAGCACAGGGAGAGAGAAGAGAAAACAACAAACTGATTTTAATTTTGAACAAGGTAAAAGAGTATTTGATAAAGAAATGCCAATGGTAAGGGTGGCTCTTCATGATAAAGCAAACCAGACCAGTAGAAGATCGGATTTCCACGCTGCTGTGAAAATTTGAGATCTTTTTTTGGCATTTCTTCACAGCAAAGCTGAAAGGGCAGCTCTAAGTTGTAAACCAATTGTTAAGGGAAGCAAAATGAATACGTGATTTGCTGTTTGAAGTAGAATCACGGATTGTGACCATTATTTCAATTGGTCAGAGCTACTCTTCCAGAAGATTAGAATGGTTCTTAAATTACAAACATCAAAGTAATGTTACTGACAACTAAATGTTATATATTAGTTATTATTGAAAGCACTTATGTTCAGTTTACACACAGGTTGGACCTGTACTAAACAATGAACAGAAAGATCAGAGCAAAACGTAACTTTTCTTACAACTAAACTTTGCTTGAGGTATGAATGAGTCAAAATGCTAATGTTACATCAGCCATTTGAAATTTCAGCGGTAACCTAAATGGCAAAGATATACTTAGCTCTCACACCTTGGCACAGAGTATTACAATGGTCTCAAAGCACAGAAACAAGTTGCCTACATATAGCACTTAATCTAACTGCTACTTGTTGTATTGACAAAATGGATTCTTGTTTGTGTATAATAGGATTTTTCTTTAAATTCTACTTTGTGTATAATAGGATTTTTCTTTAAATTGGCCACTTTACCATTAACTCCCCAAATGACAGTTTTATGCTTCAATAAAATGTTCAGCTTAAAGTGCTACAGATCCACGCAGGGGGCAGAACTTCTGCCCACCCCTGAATTGAATAGAGTCAATTACACACATGAAGTGAAAGCACAGGAAAGCCACCTCAGTTTTCCACCCATCACCACCATAAGGCGCTGCAAAATCAGAACAAATCACTCTGAGGGAAGGGAACCTGATACAATCAAATGGTTGAAGATTAAAGCAAAAATTTTCTTTGACCAATATGGGAATAACTGCACAAAAGTACTGCAATGAACAAAGCAAAGGTAACTGAAAATCAAAAAAACTAAATATGCTGGAAATCTGAAATAAAAACAGAAAATGTTGGAAACACTCAACAGTTCAGACGTCATCTGTTTTAATGCTTCAGGTCAATAATGCTTTATCTCAGAGGTTCAACCTTCACCTTTCACAGGGTTTTCAACCTGAAACATTAACTCAGTTTCTCTTTCTGTAGATGATATCTGACCTGCTGAGTCTTTCTGATATTTTCTGTTTTTAAACCAAATTTAATACTAAAGGAACAAGTAAAATAGTTTAATAATCCATAGCAATTCACAAAACTCAATGAGCGAAATGCATGTGTGTGTAGAGAACTATTAATTGTTTTGCAGTTCGCAATAATTTTGCAGAAAACAATCTTCACCAGATCATGGTGACTCGTGTTCAATGAAGGTAATGTGGACTCATCAGCAATATATCACCAACATGCCTGGAAACAGCAATATCCTACACATATAATAACAAATTTCACTTGCCTTCTCCCTTTCACTAATTATGCCCCTTTGTCTCAATTTATCAATCATTAGCCAGGAACAAGAAAGCTTAATGCCACTAATATGCCACCAAGTGAGAAAGCTGTTTTTTCACCGAGAAACAAGACCGTCACATTTGAGGCAAATCCCTCCCCCACCCACCCCACAGCAAAATCTGAATGAAAAATACAACGACCTTCAATCATGAACCAACAAAATCATAACTTTTAGTTGAACATCACAATTATAATAACCCTTACAGTATATTCTGAGATCACGTTGTCTCAGATGGGAATACAAGGTACCTCCAATTTCCAATCCTGACCCAAAGCACATGTGAATTCATACGGAGCACTGTGGGCTGAAGCTTGGTTTAAACATAAACTTAAGATGTTTACCCAGTTCTTCTTCTTCTTTTTCTTCGAGTCGACCTCTGCACTGCTGCCCACACTGGAATGACTGGTGGCACTGTTAATACTGGACACACTGTCCGATGAATGCTGGCGACGGATTCTTAGGTCTGCTGATTGAGCTGTACCATTTCCTGGTGTGAAGAAATTGTTCCACATTACTCCTTTGGTGCAGTTCATCACAATATACACATCAACTGTTGATTGACAACTTAGATTGAGTTAATTTTAAACAAGTGCGGGTGGCACAGTGGTTAAGTTACTTGGCTAACATTCAAAAATCTGCTCTGTGAATCCAACGATGTGCACAAGTTCAACCATGGCAGCTGTGGAATTTAAATTCAGGTTCTTAATTAAATCTGGAATAAAAGGCAAATAGTGACCATGAAGCTATTGGATTGTCTTAAAATCCTGCCTGGTTCACTAATGTCCTTTGGAGAATTAAATCTGCATTCATATTTGCTCTGATCTACATTCAACTCCAGATCCACAGCAATGCACTTAACTCTTAACTGGCAAGTAAAAGGTTTAGAAAGATGCTCAATACTGGGAAGTTTCAGATGGACAAGAAGTGCTGGTCCAGCCAGCAACACCCACATCCTTGGAACAAATAAAAATAACAAACTCAATGCATACTTCCTCTAAGGTCATAGCACAAATGAGTCCTGGTTCTATTACCTACTAGACTGCACAATTTTGTACCCGAGTTGTGACAGTTAATTGTTTTATTGACCTTCAAATGCATTCTATATAAAAAAAACTCATACAGCTAGAAATTATTTGGTCCAATAAAGCTCATGCATTCAGAATAAGTCAACGGTTTCTACTCACCTTCTCCATTCCCCCCATAACATCTAGCATCCCCAATGAGTGAAGAAGTGAAGAGGAGGGAAGCCTCTTTGCCGATGATTGATTAGCTGGCCATGGCCCTTATAGGATATACTTATCACCAAACACTGAGATATCTTTATCCTCATTTATCGAAAAATATTGCTATGGACAAACACCTTAAAGGAGAGGGTGACTTTAGAGCAATAGGAAATTTATGAGGAGTCTCCACTAACAAACTAGGTGATTTGCTAGGAGTTCCTAACAATGAGTTCTTGCCTCCACTCTGTATACTTCAGTAAGTTGGGTATAAATTTTTTCCAGAAAGTCCGTACTCCACATCCAGTGTAACTGATGCCTCTGATGCAATGGGCGAATTAAAAAGCTGTTATTAGCATCAGGGCTTTCGATGTCTCCTGGTTTAGGTAACCTATCTGGACACATCTGATTGAGTTCCTCTGATATCCTTATAATAATCTAAATCTCTTAACTTTCATTCATTTTTATTTTACTTATTCATGTTTTAGGGACATTGCCTTCATTGCCAAGGTCAGCATTTATTGCCCATCCACAACTGCCTTCGAGAAGGTGGCGGAGAGCCATCGTCTTGAACTACTGCAGTCCTTCTGGTGAAGGTATTCCCACAGTGACGGTGGGTAGGGAGTTTCAGTATTTAGATCCAGCATTGATGAAGGACCAGCAACGTACTTCCACGTCAGGATTGTGTGTGACTTGGACAAGTGCCAGCCGGTGGTGCTGTTCTAAAATGCTTGCTGGCTTTTTCCTTGGTGGTAAAGGTCACAGATTTCGGAGGTGCTGTCAGAGTATCATTGGTGAGTCACTGAGGTGCATTTTGTGGATGTTGAACAATGCAGCCACCGTGCAACAGTGGTGGAGGGAATGAATGTCAAAGGTGGTTGGTCAGGTCCACTGAATAATCCTGGACCTCCATTTTATTTATATTGAAGTCCTAAGCACTTTTCTGGGGGGGAGGGACACATATTGTTGAAGGAAGCCATAAAAGGTAAGCGTACTCTCACCATCATCAGTTACCTGTGGTGATACCTCAGTAGGTGAATGCAGGTCACACTATGGAACAATGCAACCAGCTTTGATCTTCACTCTACGTTGTGTTAGCAGGCCAACGATGGGAAAAGCAAAGTTTCTGTTACAGATGGGCATAAAATTCAGGCCTTGCCAGTGATGGCCATGTCCAATGTAAATAAAAAAAACCTCAAATTTTAGTTTTGTATGACACAAAGAGCCTTACAATTAGATGCCCAGAATGTTGAGCGAGTCATGTGGTGACAAGAGGAGCCTCTTGCAATAGACCCTAAAGAGTTGGTTCACGTGTTACGTTCAATAGTTTGGGACATGGCCACGGTTGCATTTTGGATCATGGAGCATCTTCCACTTATGAACATATCATCCATGGCCTGTGCAGATTCTATTGAAGGCAGGCCATCCTCTTCAATGGAGTTTGAAGCCAGGGATCTCTGCAGTAGGGTCACTGATGAGGTATGTGTTCCCTATACTGGATGGGTCCCTTAGTTCCATCCATCTGGAGAGTGGGTTTGTGCCCACAGCACTGTTATTGGCTGCTATTTCCCACAAAGACCACCATGATGATTTGCATTTATCAGTGTTTGAGAATAGCAGGCTCATGGCACTAATGACAGCTTCCATCTCATGGGAAGATATCAAAATCACAGCAACTGGCAAGCGGGGCAACTTGGGATATCACCAATAACCACTCAGTTGGAGGGGACTTAAACATAGAGTCAGTGTATAGTGATATTTAGCTGCATGTTTGTGTGTAGTAGTTTGCAAGACCATGAGGCAGATCAATTTTCTGCAACAGAGTACACAAGAGTGTTGCAATGTGGCGTATTCAGGCTGTGATCCCCCATGATGTTCCAGCAAATATCTGGAGCAGCTTTGCCCTTGTTTTTCCTTTTTAGTTGGAAGATGAGGTCAGAATGCGAAAGACCCATCTTGGATAACACCAAGGTATTAAGGATGAGGTTCATGGACAAGCTGCCTTCTGCAGAAGGAAACCTTAGGTTCCATCCCTAAGATGTGGACGGACCAGGCACTTAAAAAAGATACAAGCTATTTCTTTTTGTTTATAATAAGACTAACAAATTCACTCATATGCAAATGTAATGGGAAGCCAATATTGAGGAAAAGCACAGAATTTCTGGGTGAAATATTGTGAGTGGCAATAACTTTCTGTTGTGTATTAAACCAGAGATACAGATTCCATCCGAAGACATAACACAGGTAAACTATCGTTCAGTCATAGTTATTAATCAGCCAATGTCTCAATCAGTTCTCATCTATTTTTAGGAAGAAAAATTATATCGAATAAATGTCTCAAAAATAATTATGTTAACAACAGCAGCTGCGGATACAAGAAGTGTGTTTGGTTTCCTACCTTTACAGGAGAGTTCAGGTGTGTTGATGACTCCATTTATAGCTGCCTGGGCAGCTGCATTTTGTTTCTTGAGCAGTTCAATGGTCTTTCTCAATTCATTAAGTTCAGAATCCTGAATATTACAAAAAATGGCAAATACTAAAAATGTTGATTACAGACAATAAATTAACATCCACAATGAGCAATGTGAAAATGACCAGAGAAACAAAATTCATTTTATCTTCCTAAATTTCCATCAGCTGTTCTTGATGATACAGTTCTCTACAGTGGAATTTGCCAATGTAATCTTCATCTACTGGTCCCAACAACCTCTCTTTACCCAAAGGGTGACCAGTGCTTTTTATGTATTTATTCAGGGATTATGGACACCGCAGGAAATGCTGGCATTTATTGCTCTTGAACTGAGGAGGCAGTTAAGAATCAACCACGCTGGTGGGTCTGGAGTCACATACAAGTCAGACTGGGCAAGGAAAGTAGATTTCCTTCCCTTCAGGAAATTAATTACTCACATGGCTCATTACAACAATCTGGTAGTTTCATGTTTACTGTTACTGATACCAGCTTTTTATTTCAAATTACTCAAATTTATATTTCCCAGCTGCCATGATGAGATTCAAACTCATGGCTCCACAGTCATGGTTCAAAACTCCAGTTGGTATTGGTATTGGTTTATTATTGTCACTTGTACCCAAGTACAGTGAAAAACTTGTCTTGTATACCGATCGTACAGATCAATTCATTACACAGTGCATTGAGGTAGTACAGGTAAAAACAATAACAGCACAGAGTAAAGTGTCACAGCTACAGAGAAAGTGCAGTGCAGGTAGACAATAAGGCGCAAGGTCACAAGGTAGATCATGAGGTCAGAGTCCATCTCATCATATAAGGGAACCGTTCAATAGTCATCACAGTGGGATGGAAGCTGTCCTTAAGCCTGGTGGTATGTGCCCTCAGGCTCCCGTATCTTCTACCTCAGGACCATACCTTTCTCAAAGCAGCTGAACACAAGAACATAAGTACATTAGAAATCACTCACCTTCTGTTCTGCCGTCATAGTCAAGCTCTGCAACCTTCCTGTCATGTTTGCTAAGCTTTGCTCAAAGGCTGCTACAAGGTGAGCCTGTGTGAAAAAGCACATACAATGTCTGTTAAAGCACTGAAAACTGATTGATGGTGCCAGCTGCATAGACTGTTCTCCAACTCCTCTGCAATTAATTCAACATTTGCACTTATTTCAGCACCTCATTATTTTATAGAGTCAGAAAACCTGTGCAGCATCTTTTCAATCAGCAGCCCTATCTTTTCTCACCTGATTATCACCTGACTTGTCTGATGTTACCTGTGCTTACCTTTGTGCTTATCCTTGTGTATGGAATAAATACCAACCAATAACATGGGTGTTACATGGTTCATATAAACAGCAGAGGTTCCTCTATCTTTTCACCATCAACAGACACACTATACCTGACTGAATAAAAAGATCATCAATCTTACCTTTAAATCAGGAGAATTTAATCATGTGTCTTTTTGGTTAAAACACTGATCCATTTCTGGAAACTGAAATGGCACAGACCTGATATCATTTTCAAAACATCACTTGATATTTAGGATCTATTATCATTGCCTTAAATGAACTTCTTCCACTTTTGTAAATAATAGATAAAATGAAAGTTGGAGGCAAAACAAACTGAGAGGTCCAAATATCAGCTCAAATAAAACAAATGTGAACTTTAATTCAGGAAAATAATGTAATAATTCCACGTATAAGTTCCATGTTCCCATCAATTCAACTGCTGCTTTGCTACAGGCAAATGTCAGTCAGGTTTTCCATTTCCTACATATGTAGATTACAGCTACTCCCTCAAACTCAATCCACACAGTAACAGGACAGGCATTAAGGTTTTATATCATTTTGTTGCTTTCAAACGTTTAATGATGAAAGTCATTAACAACCAAGAAGAGATGCTGAAATATTAAGTGGTAGAAATTCATCTGTGACTATTTCTGCTAAACACACAGGCAAAAAGGGCAAAGGAGAAAGGGATAGGTCTCGAGAAAGCAAAAATGGAAATAGAACATAGAACACGACAGCACAGTACAGGCCCTTCGGCCCACAATGTTGTGCCAACAGTTTATCCTGCTCTAAGATCTATCTTACCCTTCCCTCCCACATAGCCCCCTATTTTTCTATCATTCATGTGTCTAAGAGTCTCTTATATGTCCCTAATGTATCTGCCCCCACAACCTCTGCCGGCAGTGCGTTCCACACACCCACCACTCTCTGTGTAAAAAACTTATCCCTGACATCCCCCGTATAGCCTGATCATTATTTGAAATTCCCAGGGCACCAATGCTCAATACAAGAGGGCATGGCTTTAAAGTAATGGGTGGGAAGTTCAAGGGAGATATCGGAGGGAGGTTTTTTACCCAGAGAGTGGTTGGGGCATGGAATGTGCTGCCTGGGGCGGTGGTGGAGGCAGGTACATTGGTCAAATTCAAGAGATTACTAGATAAGCATATGGGGGAATTTAAATTAGAGGGATATGTGGGAGGAAGGGGTTAGATACTCTTAGGTGAGGTTTAAAGGTTGGCACAACATTGTGGGCCGTAGGGCCTGTATTGTGCTGTACTGATCTATGTTCTATAAATGACTGAACTGAATGTGAAGGCCATGATGCCCTTGCTTGAGCCGTTTCTTGAACTTACATTAAGCTTGACTGGAACAATGCAAGAGGAGGGGGACAAAGAGATAAAAAGAAACTCTGCAGATGCTGGAACTCTGAAATTAAAACAGAAAATGCTGGAAGCATTCAGTAGGTCAGACAGCATCTGTGGAAAGAGAAACAGAGCTGATGTTTCAGGTCCAACCCTTTATCAGAACTGGGGAAGAGAGATAAGAAAAAGGTAGTTTTAAGTTGCAGGTGTAATGTCAGATCTAGAAACTGATTCAATCTGCCACGGAAATAGTCCACACACCACCTTCAGCATTGCTGCAAAGTCATGCTGATTGGTAATTGGTTTATTATTGTCACATGTACCGAGATACCGTGAAAAGCTTTTGTGCCATCCAGACAGATCATGCTATACATAAGTATGTTGAGGTAGAACAAAAGAAGAAACAAAGAATGCAGAATATAGTGTTACAGTTGCTAAGAAAGTGCAGTGCAGGTAGACAAATAAAGTGCAAGGGCTGTGATGAGGTAGATTGAGAGATCAAGAGTTCATCTTTATCGTATAAGAAGTCAGTTCAAGAGTCTGATAACAGAGGGATAGAAGCTGCCCTTGGGCCTGGTGGTATGTGTTCTCAAGCTTTTGTATCTTCTGCCCAATAGGAGAGGGGAGAAGAGAGAATGACTGGAGTGGGAGAGATCCTTGATTATGTTGGCTGCTTTCCTGAGGCAGCAGGAAGTGTAGATACAGTCAATGGAGCACAATGCCACCCTTACACTTCTATAACTAATTACATTCTGCAGGTATGAAATAACAAGGTCTTGTTTCATAAAATATCTTTAAAAAATATTCCAACTTGTTTTCTTCATTGCTTGTGATAAAATAATACGATTATTTTCCAGACAATGCAATAATCTTACTTAATCAAAACAATGTGTCATCACATTAGTCTGAATTATGCAATACGGGGAGATTTTGAGACCTCCCACATAATGGAAACAGAGAAATGCTGCTCCTAAATGGATACACAACCTTAGCCCTTCAAGTTGCTCCTGTCACCGCTTTGCTCTGAATAGATGTTCACCACCACAGGAAGCACATGATAAAATTAATACTTTAACTTAGGATTCTGTGAAATCCATGGTCCTCCTCTGTCACTCCAGGACCAAAGAGCACTGAGTGTGCTTATTGTTCTCAGACTGAAATGTTGTACCGGGGCAATATCTGAAGTTACCCAGGGAACTGACGGCAACTTCATGAAAATGTACGTGTTCCAAAATTCCTCTTAGACATTCATTGTATTTTTCACAAACTTAATCAACACTGAAGTTCAACAAGAATGTTGCAGAGATTCGTCACCCCTTACAGTAGTGAATTTACTGGAACAACCAGTGTTGCGTCAGACCTGCTTGGGCAGATTTCTATCGACTTCAAGCTGTGCAGGATTAAATTAAGTGTTTTTTTTTATTTTAGCTTATCTATAATTGCTTAAGTTTGTTTATTTATTTCGAAATGTCCTTTATGTTTTCTTGAAAATACAGTTTGAAGCTTTTTTCTATTTGAATAGTTTTAAGAGCTTTTAATAGGTTTTAAAAGTTTCAGATGTCAGAAAAATTCAGAGATATTCTTGTTTCTGACAGTTTTGACAGCCAAGAGTGTAATATTCAAGTGCCCACAGGAATTCTCATTGAATAATTCAGACCAGCCAGCAGCTGAAACAAAGAAGATAAAGCAGCACAGTTTTACTAACAATCAATCACGCTGGGTGGTCTTAGACAAGCTGAGAAAATTTGAGACATCCTTCACTTCAAACGTACAGGTTCTCCTTTGCAAACCATTCTTTTGTTCATGGAGTTAACATCACAATGATAACTGAATGTAAAACCAGATCAAACAAAACTCTGAATCTGACTGATGTAATTCCACACCAATATAATCTCCCATCTCCATTATGCCTTCCTTGGCACAGACGAATTTTTAGATGGGGGAAATGGAATAATGAAACTCTGCACTTTCTAAGACTTATGAGGTACACTCTGTTTAGAGGAGGGGAGATCTGATAGAAAGATGGGTGTGAGAGGCCACTCTTCGTTCTGATACGATCCCAGGATTCCTAAATTAGTGCCATCATTCCTAAGGTGAAGGCCGATGAACCATTAATTGAATAGAATATACTTTCAGTGATGAATGGATTCCTCATTCAATGTCAAAGTGCTCAGAAATGTGATTAGCAAAAGTCCTTCTCTGGAAAAACACACTGGCTGGTTATTTTCAATACCATGCATCTGGAATGGAATGGAATTGCAAACATTTCCAATCTTGTGACCCAGATTCCAATCCCACAATTAACTCTCGATACCAATCTTTAGGCACAACCCCAAAACCTCCAAGCTGTGACCCGAAGCTTCCATTCTTTGGTTCCTTCGCCCTCCCTTGAGCCTCAGCTGAGCTCCTAATCACCAACCATCTCTCTTCTCCAAACACTAAGGCCCGCTCCCAGTCTTGGGCTCCTGTTCAGCACACTTTTAATGGTGGATATCAATTTCCAAGCCACTGTGTTCTCATGAAGAGTATTGACAAGTAAGATTCATAGACCCAATCAATGTTTGAGGCTGAATGAGAGAGGGGCCTGGTGGCAGAAATAGTACAGGGTTGGATGCATGATCTTAGATTGTCAGATTCTTTAACAGAGATCTTTTAATCTGCTTTGTACTGTCTCATAAATGCTTTTCTTTGCTTGGCTAAGTCACTGCACTCAGTGAGATCCAGCAGTGATCTGAAATAAAAGAATACTGTAAACCATCAACAGGTCAGGCAGCATCTGCGGAGAGAGAAACAGAATGCCTCACGTCAGTGATTCTGTGTTAATCTGTTAGATACAGAATTATATCAGAAAATGAGACACCAAAGTACATGTAGTTTTCAATTATCTGACAATAACTGCATTATAATCATTATTGTGATTAATTTTAATGCACACTTTTTAATTCTGCATCAACTGTTTACAATTTTGATTTACCCAACAATACTGTGTCCACGCAAGAGCTGTTTTTAAACTTTATTTCTTGAAGATAGACATCTGCATTTTTGGAATATACCACCACCACAACTGGAGAATTATCAGTTCATGAACTGAGAACTATTCCAAAAACTTTTGATCCTGGGAAATGAGGCAATTTTCTATCCCATCCTGTATTTTACCACCATTGTCTGGAATGACTTTTTTGAGGAAGTCACTTGAGGGCATATTCTGGTCGATGTGGATTTCAGCAAGGTTTTACACAAGGTCCCACTTGGCAGGCTGGTCAAAAATGTAAAGACAGACAGAGTAAATAAGAGTGACCTATTTTCCTTAGCTGAGAAGTTAAAAACCAGTGGACATTTGAAGGGAGTGGTAGAAGAATGAGAGGGAAGACAGGAAAATACTTTTTCATCCAGAGGGTGGTAGGGTTTGGAATTCGATGCCTGAAAGAGTAGTAGACAAAAACCCTCACCGCATTTACAAAGTGCCTGATGAGTTCCCAAACAAAAGCTACGATATACAGCACAACAGATCAATTTCTCTGGTGTGAGATAAGGTTGCAGAGCTCTTTTCTGATTAACACAGACACAATGGGCCAAATGGCCTCCTTCCATGCAGTACATAGAACAATTCCAGACAGATTGCACACCTTCCCACTAACGTGATTTATGCACATTCTGATATATCTACACATGAGGTGAAAGGTAAATGCAGTTAGATTAAACAGAACAAATTTAGATACTGAGCTTTGTTTTACAAAAATTCAAACACAACTTGCACAGCAAGTGGATGTAAGATACGCTTTGTCCTTAACCTGCCCTTGAAATCTATGGTGGCAGGCACAGTAGTGTAGTGGTTAGCATAACGCTATTACAGCGCCATCAACCCGGGTTCAATTCCAGCCACTGTCAGTAAGGAGTTTGTACGTTCTCCCCGTGTCTGCGTGGGTTTCCTCCCACATTCCAAAGACATACAGGTTAGGAAGTTGTGGGCATGCTATGTTGGAACCGGAAGCGTGGCGACACTTGCGGGCTGCCCCCAAAACACTCTACGCAAAAGATGCATTTCACTGTGTGTTTCGATGCACGTATGACTAATAAAGATATCTCCTATCACTCGTGTCTTTAGTACGTGGATGGATGGGGGACTTACAATAATAATGCACCATGCTCTTTATATCTATTCAGATTTGGGAACTGCTGTAGAATTCTTTGCTGCTACAACTTTGATTTTATGTCTGCTCATCAGTATTGCTAATATAATTTGCAGTGTGTTTATATTCATCAATTTCCAGTTCAGCCACCATGCAACACAAAGAACTGTTGATTCAGTGATCTGATTATGTTCCTCAATAGAAATCTAATTGCGTGAATAATTCTGGTGGACCAGCACGTCTATTGAACATTAAAAAAATTAAAACAAACTAACGCAGAAAAATATTAATAGGATTAGTGAGACTGCTGGGTGTCAAACAAAATCATCATTGTGTCCATCCTGGTATCCATCAAATCTTGTGCATCTTTTTATGGGCGAGAGATGCTGTTATTTTGACAAATGGAGAGAAAAGTCTGTGGATTAAACATGCCAATAAGCATGGATATGGTTGAACTGCAGCAAGAAAACACACAGTTATCAGGCACTGAAAAAGACAAACAAAAAACTTTAAAATATCCATTGATTTTTAGCAGGCATAGGAAGTGGTCTTGGAGTATGGACAAAACTCTTTCCTTGTAAAATAATAACTATAATTATTATGTAGTTTGCTGAATGGGATTGTCACTCCAGTATTTCATCAAGGAACCAGCACCAGGCAGGGTAATTTTGAATACAAAAGGCCACAACGTTTCATTTCCAACCAGGCACCAACGTATTTCAAAATGTATACAAAAATAAAACAGGAATGTGGTTATTAGAAAGCATTTTAATTTCTGGGATGGCAAGACTGAATTTGTATTGTTCCATCCTGTGCTACGCTATGGTATGCTATGTTGGCGCCGGAAGCGTGGCGACACTTGCGGGCTGCCCCCAGAATACTCTACACAAAAGATGCATTTCACTATGTGTTTCGATGTACTTGTGACGAATAAAGATATCTATCTTATAAGGACATCTTCAATGTTCAAAGGGTTGCTTCAACAGTAGGTGTGACTGAGCTTTTTCTTTTTCAGTTGCAAGCCATAACTGACTCTTTTTGGCTTTTTGGAGAGTTTTGTCGAACAGAAAACTGAGCAAATAAATGAGTGACATAATAGCAAGTGAAACTGACAGCAAATGGTAAACTGAAAAAGGCAGATGGTTAATAGGACACCAGGTAATTAGAGAAATCCACAATACTAACTAAATAAATTTAAATGCAAGCTGCCAGGAAAGCAGTAACAAGAGCTAGTTCCACGACTCAGCCGGTGGGGTTGGGGTGGGGGGGCACTGAGATTTGTATTTTGGGCTCTCATACCTTAAAATGTCTGAGGCTGGAAAACCTTAAATAGTTGAGTTATACATAAGGTTCATGAATTATGGAATTGGTGCATCATCACAGAACAACCATGCAAGGTGCAGTTCCACAAAGTAAGAGGTAATCATAATGACTAGATCTCAAAAAACGTGACCCTGACACCATGCCAGGCAATAAATTGTGACATTAATGCAGAGAAGTTCAAAAGCTGAATAAATGGCAGGAAGTCGCTGTCAACATAAACAGATAATTCACAACTGGTGATGAGCCAAAATCCACATTTCTAGCTGTAGTCTTCTTGTAACCAACTGAACATTTGACAAATTATCAAAATGTCAAAAATTGGGGATGGCACTTGGATATCTGTGGTCTACAACTTATACAAGGATAGTATCCTTTGTCTGGATACACATTCCAGGATGGAAGCACCAGATATACTACACAAAAATGTCAGCACACTGCACTCTGCCTCATATCCACTGAGCTTATCTCTCCTGAACGGCTAAAGATGACATTTCCAGTTTTGCATTGGAACTATGGTACCATTGTTATGCAAAGGTATGTTGCTGGTTTCATTTCTATGATTTTACCGTCTGGAGGTACACTTGTCCAATACAATGCCATCTGTGGTTGAAATAACACCTTTAAAGAAATGGCACTGACTTTAATTAATGTGACTAATTTCTGCACACTAACATTAAGCTTATCTGAGTGGAAAGAAGCATCCAGTCATCACTTCCACACGATTAATGACTTTTTCCTATGTACTTAGTGAATCAGACATTTTGCTCCATGGAGCCTTTTCTCAAAGTAGATATAAGACAAATATTCCAACCAGTTCTCCCATTTTTACAATCAAACGCTCATCTTATTGAACACCTCTGTCGGCACTCCTCTTCCAATGAGAACTTACTTCGCTCAAAGGCAAAAAGAAACAGCATTGAAAGGATGGGGAAAGAAATCCTAACCAGTGGGCAGCTTCTTCGAATGGAAACACCTGCAATTTCTGCTGATGTATCTGTGAGTCAGTGATTGGATTACTGCATCACCTCAAGATCTAACAGTGAACCACAAAGGAGATCATTGTTGCATCAAGAGATTAATGACAACAGCAGTCTTGTTTAAACAACTGCCCTCTACATTTACAAAATACCCTTCAGGACTTACCAAGGTTTCATTGACAGCAATTTCTCAACCCATGATCATTACCACCAAGGACAAGGGCAGCAGATGTGTGGGAACATCACCACCGGCATGTTCCCCTCCAACTAACGCACCGTCCTGACATGGAAATATATCAGCATTCCTCCATCATTGCTGGCTCTAAATCTTGGAGCTCCTTACCCAACAGTACAGTGGGAATATCATCACCAGAAAGACTGCAGCAATTCAAGAAGGTGGCTCCCTACTTCTCTTGGATAATTAAGGATGGGCAATAAACATTAGCCATGCCAGCAAATCACATTCCAAAAATGAAACAACAAATGTCCCTTTCATTATAATGTACTGATGTGTCAAGTCTAACTAGATCTTAATTCATGGAGTGGGACATGAACCTTCAATGTTCTCCCTGCCAGAGCCCCAAACCACCAAACGAAGAATCTTGACTGTTATTTTGCTCATGCTGTCTACACAATATTAATGTAAACTGAGATTTAGTCAGCATCTTTTTGATTCACCCCTTCAGAAAAATCCAAGCTTCCCCCCCTCAACCACCCAATAATGTCTTTTTTTTAAAAACAGGTTCAAACAATGTCACACCTGCCATTCGACGGAAGAAATCTATTTATTAGCTTGCGAACGATCTTGTCTTCATTTTATTATCTCTAAGCCATGCAGCCTTGTTAGACTGTTTTCAGCACGGATTGGAAAGTAAGCTGTGGACCTTCATTTCTGTGTAGTTCACTCTCAGTTATGTGGTCGGGAAAGGTACACAGCAGAGTACAGATAATATCCTGGTAAACAGAAGTGCCATATATGCTCTATATACTGCTCTAGCAGTTTTGTAATGATCTCACTGATACATCTCCATTCGTGTTTTAATGGCCTTCCTACCATAACAAAACTTATTCCTCCTGTGCCTCCCTCCTCCCCCCAACCAGCTTCTCTGGGTCACATCCATCTGGCAGCCATTACCTCAGTCATGCAAGTGACACAATCTCTTCCTTGAAGCAGTCCCACTGATGTTGCTAAATTCACATCAACATTCTTCCTCAGTTACCTTTAGCTCAATACTTTTTTGATATATGGTACAAAGTATTATCCTCAAGACAGTGCTTTGGAATTCTTTTGAAAAAAATTACTTCCACTGCAAGTCAAATAAAAGCATTTTAACAGTGATTTATCACTAAATAAACCATGTCACAACAATACTCTTAGGAATTCTACAGTCTAATACAATTTCTTGTTTAGTCTGAGGCACACTGCCTAACACCAGTGTTGATCCTTTATTACTGCGAGAATTTTGACTGTATAGTACTTAAATTCAGCACCATTTTTACAGTTTTGTTTATTTACCCATTCTGCACTTTTCATTCAAGCAATAGCAGGCACTGTTACAAATTGCACCTCTCAAAGATTATTCAGGAAACTCTGCGGAACATTCTAAACAGCAGCAGTCCAATATTAAAGACCCTTGTCTGATGATAAGTTTGTGTTGTTTCCTTCTGTCACTTAACAAAGGCTAGTTATTTCATGGAAGGCCAATCTACATGGCAGGACAGCTCTTGCAAACAGTGAATTATTTTGTTTGAAACAAATAAACAGCATTTCACTCTGGAGAAAAGGTACATAGATAATTAATAGATAATTCAGTTCACGTTAAATAAATAGTCCCACCTCATTCATATTTGCAAATGAATACAGGGTTGGACGTTCTTCCGAAAGGCTGTATCTTCCGTTGCACTGATCACAATAGAGCTTGCTGCTCAGACCTGACTCTCTGTTCTGAGTGTTCCTCCTTTGCACAGAGGGGTAATGGTTGAGACTGGGCCAAGGCAGTGTACGGGCGAGACTGTTGGCAGAGCTCACAAAGGACATTTCAGGTCCACCTGGTAGCTCAGCACCAAAGAGTTAACTGAAAGCACTTCATACCAAAGACTTCAAGCTGCTTGTAACATCATCCCCGGTAAGTTCGAACCAAAGAGTTTCGGCTCTAGTCTGAAGAGCTCGCTGTGGAATGATTTCTTAAAGTTACTGAAAACTTAACTCACAAAAATCCCACTCGAATAGCTCTCTTCCAAGAAACGGGAGTGCTCTCCTCTCCCAACAGGCTCCCCTCAGAACCAGGTGAGAGTTAAAATTTCACAACCTCTTTATTCTGCTCCTTCCCTGTAACTCTCACAAGCGGGTGCCCCCAACCCACATTCCCCAACCTCCACCAATCCAGACCCCCTCCCCTTCTAAACATATACAGACAAAAAGGTTCCGATTTGAACAGACAGGGCTCCAGGCATTGTCAGGCTCCTTCAGGCAGAACCCAGAGGATCAAATATACATAAACAGCATTGAGATGCGGGTGATAGGAAGCACTCTCCATAACCCCTCCGGTAACACAAACAGTTTCACAGATGCTGGCAAAGCAATAAATTAACCTTGGCAATTAAACTATATCAATCATTATGCTAACCATTTACTACCAGGGACTTAAGGCCATTTCCCAGTATAACATACAAATATAATGACCTTATTAACAAGTTAAAATAAGAAAAAAACAGTAAGCAGTCACATGAAACAATTTGCCCAACAGATGGTAATAAAGATCTTCATGCAGCCCCTGAGTCATACAGCACAAAAACAAGCCCTTCAGCACATCAAATCTGTGCCGACTATCAAGCACCCATTTACACCAATTGTGCACTAATTCCATTTAATTCTCCCTGCATTCCATCAACTACCCGTAGATTCTACCATTCACCTACACACTAAAAGCAATTTGTAGTGGCCAGATTAACCTATGAATGCGCATATCTGTGAGATGAGGGAGGAAACCAGACCATCTGGGAGAAACCCACACTGTCAGAGGGAGAACATGCATACACACTGGGCAGCAGCAGAGACCAGGAGAGAACCCAGGTCCCTGGACCTGTGAGGCAGGACCACTGTGTGGACTCAAATGAGACTTCAACACCTCTTAACCAGCCACTTAGACATGGACACAAGAGCACCTTCCCTTATCTGTAAATTAACTGGCTCACCATTTCAACCACTATTAGAATGAATCCAAACTGATCTTTTTTTTTACATTACCCAATTTTGATTGTAGTTTGACTTTTGAGAAACTAAAGAAAAAAATGCCCTGCAATTTAGGGGGACTAAATTCTTCCAGGATGTTTCCTCAAAACTGTCTGAGGACAGCAAAATCATCTTTCTAAAACGACATGGATTTAATTTGTTTTAATACTTGGCTAAAGCCAGAACTAACCTCTTGCTCATTAGCCAAAACAATCTAATAATTCTTTTAAGAATTGGCTGCAGTTTCCAAATTATGAAGAAAGGAAAATGTTTGGGAAATACTTCTGAAAGCAGAGCAATTCCAATTAAATTGTAACACAATGCGAGATTTCTGTAATTGGCGGTTTTTGATGCGAAACAGCATGCTTGACTTCACTTAACACCAGCACAGGTGGGAGCAGACAATTCCTGAAGCTAAGGCGGAGGAAGTTTGACACAAAAGCCTAAAATACTGTGTTTGTACAGCTGTTAATTCAGATATACTAAATCATTTACAAATTACTCTTCTTAACCTCCAACGGATGCAGTTGCCCTTTGACTTATGGGAGCACAAGAATGGCAATTCTTTCTGCTAAAACAGATTCAACAGTAAGGTTAGCAGCGCATTCTGATTGTCACTTTTTCTCACCAGATAGTGTATTTTCTGGTGTCTGTCAAGAAATTCAATTAACTTTGTTGACATTTCTCTGGAGAAAGCTTGGTCACAGAAATGGAATGGAGTTCAGAATGAGTTTTAATTAATTTGGAAGATGACCTTTGCTGGTTTGCCACTCTCAGTGTTAAATTGGAAATAAAATATCCACCTTAGTTTACTCATCTAGAAAGGACAAGCGTTTTGGAGGCCAGAAATGACAATGGGCTAGATCAGCGGAGTAATTTGCTGTACAGCTTCACAACACAGATGCATTGGCTCATCAAGCTGTGATCTGAGTTACAGATTTACAGATTCATACAGTCGTACAACAGGCTCTTCAGCCCAATGTGCCCATGCTGGCCATCAAGTTCCAATCTATACTCATCCCATTTCCCAACACTCGCAGCCTTCTATGCCATGGCATTTCAAGTTCATCTAAATAAGTGCTCCATGAGTACCTGCACCTACCACGTCCTCAGGCAGGGTGTTCCAAATTTCAAATCGTATTCTGAAAAATTTCTTCCTTAAGTCCCCTCTAAATCTCTTAACTCTTACCTTAAACTTATGCCTTCTGAATATAGAGATCTTTGCTAAGAGGAGAAGGTTCACACTATCTACACAACTAGGGCCTGAATCGGGTCTATCCTCAGCCTCCTCTGCACCACAGAAAACAAACCCAGCTTATCCAGGCTCCCACAACTGAAATGCTCCATCCCAGGCAACAACCTGATGAATCTCCGCTGCACCGTCCCAGTGGAATAACACTTTTCCCAGAATGTAGTGACCAGAATTGCACACAGCACTCCTGTTGTGGCCAAATTATTGCTTCATGCAGTTGTACCACTACCTCAGTCCAGATGAAGGGTCTCAACCAAAAATATCGACTGTCTACTTCCCTCTATAGATGCTGCCTCACTTGCTGAGTTCCTTAGTGTGTTGCTCTAGATTCCAACATTTGCCGTCTCCTGTGTCTCCATTGTACTGTAACCTCCCTGCTCTCATAGTATATGTCAAGGCTAATAAAAGCAGGTATCGTATATGCCTCCTTAACCACACTTACCTATGCTGTTGTCTTCACGGATCCTTGGTCATGCCACCAAGATCCATCTGTTCCTTAATACTTCCTGGGGTTCTGAGTCTCATTATGCCTCTCTCAGCTTTATTAGTCTGCCCAAAATGCATCACCTGACATTTATCAGCATTAACTTCCATCTGTCGATTGCTCTCCTCACCTTAACCAACGCAGCAATATTGTCCTGTAGCTGAAGACCACCCGCCTCATTATCAACAGTACGATCAATTTTCATGCCATCTGCAAACTAATTAATCATGCCTCCCTCACTTGCATCCTTATCGTGACACCATATAAGTTGACATCAAACGTTTATATGGAAAATCTCAGGCATAGAAACCCATCTCACTGAAATTAACACAACACAGTCTTGTGAGCAAATTGTCAATGCATTATTCAGTGAGTTAACTACAGACTGCAGGCCAAGAGCAAAGACAGCCACCTCTGAGATGAGAATGGCTTGTATTACTTCATTCAGTTAATGACTGCCAAAGAAATAAATAAAAGCTAAAAAGTATAGCACTCTATGCAATTTATTAAGCACAGTTATCCAAAATACAAATGTCATCCAAACAAACTTACCACTAAATTGTTTTTGAACCCAATAATTGGGTGAAACAGCCAAAGATAGCTGGGAAATGATATTGGTGCAATTCTTCTGGGATGAATCAACATATTTTGTCTTGATTCAGACATTGATATTATAATGCTGCCTTGTTACCAAGTCAAAAGTTGTTATCACTCATCTCAGTGTCTCCTAAAATCTCTAAACATTAGGTACCAAGCATGCTCTGCTGGCAAGCACTTTGCACCAAGACTTCAATAACAAATGAACGCAAAACCAACATGCCTCATGGAAAGAAAACAATATTAGACAGTTTCACTGGTTTGAATCAATCTTGTTGTGCAGATAAGTATGCAGTTTGCCATGTCAGATAGCATCAATAAAAGAAACAATTGAACATCCTGGCAAAGCAGATCTCTTTTCTCCAAGTTCCTTCGTGATTTTTCAACCCTTGACATTCTACTTTCAAAAGTTGATGAGTCATACTTGGGCATGATTCCAAGGATGACACAGCTCTTCAGGGCTTTAGCCTGGTGCCCACGTTTCCTGTCAGTCTGAATGGTGGATATCAAAAATATTTGGTCATGGCAACTATCAAAAGTGCAGCCAATTCTGATCTCACCCCCAAGATGTGCTCTAAAGCAGCATCAGCAGGGTGAATAGCAGCCAAAGCATCAGTCATTTTATTTTCTCCTCCTCCTCCTTGGAATTCTGACATTAACAATGTCATTGAGCCGAGTGCTGGCTAATTCAGCTTATTCTGGACATTGGACCTGAGGTTTTCCTCGTTTAGATGGCCAGAGCCACCTAATGTGCACATGAAAACAGAAAACAAATGCTTAATACCTGCAATGCCCTTGTGCATTGCCAAGCTTGAACTTTACTGCTTGGCAAATGTCTGGGGGAGACAAAAAAAATTGAAAACTCGTTGATGTAGCACCCAGCACAAGTAATTCATATGGACCAAAACTTCTAACACTTTCTAATTCTCAATAAAAACAGTAACAGAAGTGAGTTACATGGGAATTGCTAGTAAAATTATTAAGTAAGTTTTTATATTATAATTCAAGTAGTAATCTTCCATTTTGCTTAAGAAATGTAGTGAAGGTTTGTCCCAAGATACCAACAGAAGGTTTTGTTTCTTCACAACTGCACCTCATTTTGTTGAATCACTCACAGAAAATACTGCACCAAAAGTTGGATGTAATTTATCAGTGCAACCATTCCTCAACTCTCATTAGAACCTAGCAGGGCTCTGACACATCCATCATCCAATGCTTACCAAGGATACACTCGGAATCTGGAAAGTAATAATGGTCAAGGACAAAGCCCAACCAAAAATAACTGGCCCTCTCAGAAAATTTACACCAAGAAAAGCTGACAGAACACAAAATATCTCCTCTAGCCAAGGTGCTGTCAGCTGAACAATGACTTACTATAACCCATACCATTAACCCATGAAGTTGGTGTGATCGAATACTTCAAGGATTTAATTTGAACATACCCATTTAAAGCCTATTTTAAATCTGGATAGTATATTTTTACGAATGTGGGGCTGAGAGAAATAAATTTAGTACAATTTCAGTGACTGTTGTTATAAAATGATGGCAATTGCACTTTATCACAGATTAGTTCATCGACCCTAACATCACTTTTCCCCAGATCTCTTTTTACCAAACCTTTCGATTTTTACTGAGTTACTGTCATAATCCCATTACCTTCAGTTCTTTAATTGTGTGTTATAGGACTGTAGTTCGACATGTTGAAAGGAGTGTTTTTACAGTTTAAGAACTACAGTGGGTCAGTGGCAGAATTACTGGAGTTCATGCTTGGAGACCCATTTACTTGAAGGGGGTCACCGACATCATCAGTCATCGAGATTTCAATATAAATGGTTAGAGCTGAATGGAATATGGGGAGGGGTATCCAGGATTATCAGTTTGGACCATATTACTCAGACATTTGCACCGGTTACATCAACATGTTTGAGTTTGCTAATAATAAGCAATGTTAGTGACAAATGAACAGCTCAACTCAATAACTGTACCAATGTATTCATTACATGTAATCTATGCAAAGAGCAAGTTAAGCTTGAGTAGTCAAATGAAGAGCTTTATTTGCCAACAAGCATAGCCAGGAAGGAAGCATAGGATAAGTTATTAAACACTGGTGTGATTCATTGATAGATTGTTTGCCATCATGAGCTGTATGTCCATACCTGTTATAGAGCTGATCTTTAGTGGATTTATAAAAGACATGGTCAGACTATCATATGCACTTCATCAACTTTATTCTACTCCTTTACCATATCTGCCGGTCAGACTATCATATGCACTTCATCAACTTTATTCTACTCCTTTACCATATCTGCCGGTCAGACTATCATATGCACTTCATCAACTTTATTCTACTCCTTTACCATATCTGCCAGACATAGTCTATCTTTACATAGAAATTACAAGGAGGAAGAGGTTCTTGGTTCAAGCATCCTGCATTTGCATTGATCTTGTGCCTGCTCTGTTTCACATCCCTTTAGTCCCGTTTCCTTTAACAACCCATCAGACTTTACTCAGACATGGTCTCTGATTCAACCACCAACTGTAGCAATGCACTTGACAGCCTCATAACTCTCATGAAAAATAACCCACTGCTCTCTAATCTTAAATAGATTGCATTTAATCCTGTATTAATCTAGACCTTCCATTACGTGTCTGTTTCTATCCGTTATTTTGCATCCCATCAGAGTTCTATATACTTACCAAATCACCCCTTAAATCCCTTCTGGCCTCAATATTTCAAGAAACTCATCAGGATTAAGTAACACAATATTCTGTTAGATAACCTCCATTAGCTGCTTATAATTATGTATTCTTCATTTTAATCATTCTCCCCCTCTTTATGTCTTTTGCATGCTGGTGTAGAAATTAACATGCCATGTAAAAGGTTGTGGAATAGTGTACCAATGACCAACTTCATTGAGACAAGGCGTGAATTGCTATTACGCAGTCCCTTTTGATTGGGTTACCAATTACCACAGCAGGATGGTGGTAAGATTGAGGGGCAAAGAGTGAGAGGTGGCTCGTAGACAGCAGGCCCAAATGAGGCTGGTGTAGAGGGGAAAGGTTCCACTGGATGGAGTTTGGAGCCTGGAGAGAAAGTGTGGGGACGGTGATTGGATCCTCAAGCAGGGAGTTCAAGGGCACAGGAGAGATTGCGATATTGGGGGTAGGGTCCAAGAGTCATTGAGAGGTGGAGACTCAGGGAAGAGGGGGAGATAAGGTACACAATAGAGTTTACCTCGGTGGAAAAAATACTACGGTATAACATAGTTGTCCTGGAAGTGTCCAACAATGGGCGATCTGGACTCTGTGAAGCAAGTTCAGCAAATGCCGTGCATTGGGAGGTACATAGTCCAATTTCCAGAGTGACACATGGAATGTGATGATCTGGAAAAGGTTATTATTACATTTCACTCCAGGAAAAGTCCATTTTCAACTGAAATGAACAGTGTTAGGTGATCAAATTTTTAAGCCGTCATATACCTTAGGTTGCTTGCTGTATGTTCGTCTCATATTTTTATTTTCTTTCATTTGACTGAAAATGACTCCATACTTCCCTATTGATCTACTCTCTTACTTACTCCCTTTCCTTTATCTGCTTTATTTAAACATAATAACACCTTGCGCGTTAAACATGGAAATTTGACCGAAAATCCTGCAAATTTGCAGAATCCTATTCTTTGGTGATGGGAAGCTGGTGCTTTTGAGTGCAAAGGTTGTAAACATTTTTTTATCTACCAGTTTTCATGATCATTTTGGTTATTATACACCTATGATTATACAACCCAAATTTAAAACTCTGCAGACTGTTTAAAAAACCATTATAGGCTTTTTTTTTGAGAAAAGGCCAGATAACCAATTTGATTAAGACGCAAAGATAAAATTTCAAGTTTTTAGTTGCTGACTCAAATAGATTTCAAAGACTTAATTTTTCAAATAGATTTCAAAGACTCATCCATTTACAAACTCATCAATATTTTATCTCAGCTTTCATGGCCTTGCCAGTGACAATCACATCTTGTAAATCAGTTCAATAAAATGATGACAAATACCTGAATAATATCATTTGAAGCAGCACCACTGTTTTGGAAAACATTATGATATCATCTGGTGGAGGTTTTACATTCTGAATCACAGATATCAAAACAGGACAGGATGTGATTGCAGATATGGTATTAAGCAAAAATAACAATGCATGACCTGTTGTTTTCTAGTTTTCCTGTGTTTTTGCTGTGTAATGCACGGAATAGTTTATTCCACATAGCCTTACCACCCTCTGTTGCTGAAATAATATCTCATCATGCTCTCCCTTACATTATGCCAATTTTTGCCCAGAATGGCACAGTGGTGCAACCAATAGAGTTGCTGTCTCACAGCACCAAGGACACAGGTTCAATCCTGGCTTTGGGTGCTGTCCGTGTGGAGCTTGCACATTCTCCCTGGGACTGTGTGGGTTTTCTTTGGGTGCTCCCACGTTGCAAAGACATGCAGGTTGGTAGGGTATTTGGCCACTGTACATTGCCACTAGTGATTAGGTGTGTGGTGGAATCTGGGGGGAAACTGAAGAGAGTGAGAGGAGAATAAAGTATGGGATTAATGTGGGATTAGTGTAAAATGGATGGTCAATGATCAGTGCAGACTCAATGGCCCACAGGACCTATTTCTGCGCTGTTTCTCTCTATGACTCTATAAGTATGGAACTATTTGCCAACTTCACTCTGGTCTTCTTCCAATAATCTACAGACTTTACAAAACTCCAAACCAGGGTCAGCTAATTATTAGTTGGTGATTTATTTAGTTGCATCAACTACTACTTTCAACCATGTCAGTGTTCTACATTATGGGCTATGACCCTTCACCCTGGTACATCAACAAAATAAGCAAAACTCTGATTTATTGTTGCTATCAATGGAGGAGACAAAAGGAGGGCCAGAGACTCCTCATAAAAGAAGAAGGATCAGCAAAGAGGTCAAGTAACTCAGGCACTTCCTCACAGCCAACATGCAAAACTGAGAATTTTAACTGGAATAGGCATAAGGAGTCAAACAATATAATAACACCTTCCTGTCAAAGAGATGACTGTGATTCCTACCAGTAATAGTGTTCTACAAAATTATTCACTTAAATAAATCTTATCATATACTTATATAGCACAGGCTTCTGAAAGAAGTCAAATTAGATGACAGTCACAACTTGAATGAAGGTGCTTTATTTACAGAAGCATTTTCTGCATGCTTTAAACTACTTATTGTGTTCTGAAATATTTAGAAGTTTGATCAGAATATCATTTTGTAAAAATTATAGCATGATTAAAATGTATTATTCAATCAATAAAAAGAGTAAAAAAAAGTTCACACAAATTAACAATGTCTGTCAACAAAATCACCATAAGCATTCAAACTTGAATGTGAGAGGAAGCAAAAAGAGTGAAAAAATTACTGCTCAGTATTAATGTTTTAAGTTATAGTATTCCCTTTGGTGTGTAAAAGTACAACAGGAAAAGCAAGTGTTCAGTTAATGCAAGTGTTATCTTTAATGAAATCTGCATTAAATCACTTGCCCCTTCCCCATTCGTCCCTCACAATGCTTACTTACATTAGCAGTCAGCTGTGTCGTCAGTGCTGCCACTTTCTCCTGGGAAACATCCAGCTCTCGGCGAAGTTTGCGGATCTGCAAACCAAAAGCAAAAAATTTGCAAACTTGAACATTGGAGTAAGCCATTCAATCACTGAAGACATTTATGTAGTTCAGTGAAATCATGGCTGAGCTGTTATCTAACTCCACATCCTGAAACACATAATATTTTTCGTTGGCAAAGACATACCAACTTCAGATGTTATGTTAAGTGACCTGCATTAAGATATTGCACTGAGAATTCAATATATTTAAAATAGATGTACACTGCAGTTTTGTGACACCTAAAGTAGGATGTTTAGTCCATCCACGTCAACCAGCATTTACGCCACATGAGATGTAGTGTAATCAACTATCTTGTTGGTTCCATATATTTCTTTTTCAAACAACATTCTTTCTCTAAAATAAATTAGGAATATGATTCTAATCCTCTTTTCTATTCTGAATTTTTTTCTCTGACATCTCCCTCCTGCTGCTGATTTTAAATTCACACCCTCAAATTAAGATCCTATTATCCGTAGCTGTTCCTTGTGTCATAATTCTTCGAGTTGCTGAAGGTCTTTATCAAGTCAACTTCGGGTGAAATAAACTTAACTCAGTTAAAGAAAAGCCCCAATATGTAAGTGTCTTGTCACATGCATCATTTTCATTCTTGCCAACATCCCAGTGAATCTAAATCAGAACTTGTTCATGACCTTTAAACCCTTCCAACAATGGGATATCTACATATATAATATACAGTAAATGACAGGACCCTGGTGAGCATTGTGTAGACAGTATAGGGATATAGACCATGTACAGACAGATGTGCAGTTTAATGGTTGCCAGAGAAATCGTGGGCTGAAGGGCCTGTTCCTGTGCTGTACTGTTCTATGATCTAATGTACAATAATAACAACAGGCTTTTATTTCACAACTTAGCTCTGCAAAAGCATCTCAAACCACTTCACAGGAGTGTTATGTTGAATTAGGGCAAATAACCTAATGTTGCTTAAAGAGCATCTTTAAAGAAGGAAAGTGAAGAGGAGAGGCTTAGGGAGGGAATTCCATAGCTTAGGACATGGTAGCTAAAGCTACTGCCAACGACGAGGTGATTAAATGAAGGGGTAACCTGGAAGTATTTTGCAGAAGGCCCATCTAGGAGGTGGACTCTGGCTTCATGATCTACCTTGTTGTGACCTTTCACCTTATTGCACTGCACTTTCTCTGTAGCTGTGACACTTTACTCTGTACTGTTACTGCTTTTACCTGTACTACCTCAATGCACTCTGTACTAACTCAATGGAACTGCACTGTGTAATGAACTGACCTGTACGAACGGTATGCAAGACAAGTTTTTCACTGTACCTCAGTACAAATGACAATAATAAACCAATACAAATAAAGACACGGAAGTGGGTTTCAGCCTGAAATCATGGCATACTCCAACTGATCCTGATTGGGGTCATCTGTAAATTGATCATTATCTACCAAATTTTGCTTTCATTGCCACAGCATGCCCACACACACTGACGCAGATGCGCGCGCGCACACGCGCACACACACACGCGCACGCACACACACACGCGCGCACACACACGCGTGCAACTGGCTCTGTTTACTTCATTCGTGCCTACATTTCTTTCTGTGGTCCTTTTACACGAGCACCTCCCCTCCACAAATTTTAGTGACAATTTACTCAATTATCAAAACAAGATCATTTATTTGCATAATGAGCAACAGCTCCCTTAACATGCTGTACGTGAACTTCTCTCCCCTTTCCAGGAAATTTCCTTTGAACCCAGATCTTTCCTATTTGTTCTCCCTACTCATATAGCCAAATGCTTTCAGTTCCAAACAGCACCTTTCCCATATGTTTCTCAACTGATATCTTAGCAAATATTCTTTGAAAATCTACATAAACATTCACTCTGTTTTCTTGATCTCCCTTATTTTGTGAAAGCATTTGCATAAGAACCGGCAAATTGTGTGCACTGATCCTGATTAGCTCATGCATTTTGAAGCAGTTGTAAATTTCATTCTGCGTCATGGACAATGAATATTTAACAATCAATTTCTGAATCATATTTAAATTTCTCTTACCTCCGACTGGGACTTTTCCTCTGGCTAAAATAAAACAAGAAAAGAAAAGTTACTTTTTATTCTCCAAGAGATGTAAATATAAAAAAAATTGTATTTGTATGTATTAAGTGAGGCAGCATTTAAATTTTGGAAAAGAGACTTTGCTACCACCATGGAGATAATTCAATAATTTATTCCTTTACTAGGTTTGATTTAACAATGACTAAATGGCATCTCGGGTTTCCTTCGCCCTTGTATTTGGCTTGATAGAGATAATGATGTTGTTTCACACATTGAGTTACCAGGAATCTACCCATCATGTATAACCTCTAAACATCAAAATTGTGAGTTTTATATATATTTTTCAGATTATATAAATCCCTATATTATTAAAATAGGTTCTCATTTCTGATTTTGCGAAAAAGTAATAGCTCAACTTTCACCCCAAGCATTGTGGGGTTAGTGTCAATGGGTGCTTATGGTTGGCATGGATGCAGTAGGTGAGGGGCTTGTTTCCGTGCTGTATAATTGTTCAAAATCTAAAGTGTTTGACATAATTACACCAGTAGCAAAGGTATTCTTTCTTTGAGTGATCAAAGTAAATTTCTCAACGTGGAAACTTATGGGCAACTTTCAAATGGAAGAGAGGAGACAAATGCAATGTTTCCTCAAGCTCAGCTCCCAGGAGTGTAACTGGGCTGTCATGTGTTCCTGCTGAATGATGAGGAGAAACCGGTCAAAATGAATTATCGCCTTTGGGCAATGAGTTCTGATGTCAGGCTGCTAAAGCTAATGTAGCTCATGCATTTGAGTTCAGTAGAAATCCCATTGACTTTTTAAAACCTTCCACTGGCCTCTCTTAACCAGTTTAGTGGATATTGCAAGGTCATTGTCTCTTCCCCCTTGGCCGATACACTCAGGAGCACAACCAAGAGCACACAAAAAATGCATTACAACTGTTAATTCAGATTAGCTGGCATTATAGAATTCAAATTCAGCATTTAAAAACTGCATATCAGCCTCATTCCAATAGATGCAAGAGGGAAGAATCTCTACCCATAACCTTGGTTGCTTGAAAGCATTCCACTTTCAGTACATTCGAGTCAAATTGCTTCATATGAGCTGATTTGAATGAAGTTTGCTCCTTGCATTACCAAATTTATTCAATGCATTATCTTACATGTTACCAATTTGGAATGGTTGAAGGCACAGGCAAATGTAGAAGATGCATCCAGATCAGTTAATTTGCCTACAGTCACCCAAACTGAATGTAAATGCCTAACAATGTGGGAATTAAACTTAGAACTCAATGTGGAGGGTGCCCTCTTGAAAAAGATAATGTGCAATTTTGGAATGCACATTGGAGTTTTGTGTGCAACAGCAGTATATTTGGGTTAGAATTAAACTGTAGATAATATTCTCTTCCCAGGCCACCACTGGAAACAGTCAACAGAGCTTTAAGCAGGTTCATTTACTGTGGAAAAAGTACCTCATCTGGTCCCATGAAGGATGGCAACTAATACCATTAATTAGGAACATAACTGTTGTTCCTCATCAGTCTTATTACATTCTCTTCAAGCGAACCCATGAGCTATTTCATATATTGTTTAAAATTTCTATTCCACTAATAATATGAAAATATAAGATTTTGAGGTGGTTTTACAGGGTAGGTCCTGAGAGGACATTTCTCCTCCTAATATAGAATATAGAACTAGGGGTCTGTTTCAGAGTAAGGAGTTGCCCATTTAAGACAGAGACGAGGAAGATTTTCATCTTTCAGAGGGTCATGGATTTTTAGAAATCTCTAACGAAGAGATCACTGAATATATTCATGGCAAAGATAAATTTTTGGACTATAGAGGAGTGAAGGATTATTGGGAACACGCAGGAAAGTGGAACTGATCAAAATCAGATCATCCATGACCTTCTTGAATGGCAGAGCAGGCTCGTGGCTGTGTAACTTACTCTTGCTCCAATTTACGCACATGGCAAAAAAAAGGACATTGATCGCATGGATACGAAGCTAACTAACAGATAGCAGGGGGTTGTACTAACTAGTTGTTCGACAGGCTGGCATTCTCCGGGTATTGGTGTTAGGGCCATTGCTGTTTTTCTTTCTTTTTCAATCTTTTTATTAGTTTTCAAATTAATACAGATTGATATACAGCATCAATGTTTATACATGTAAATACAAAGAGATCAGGATAACAATCATGGCATAAATAATCATAAAGAACAATAAAATATAAAAAAATTGATCCAACGATCTCTTAGTAAATGAATATAATATAAAAGAAAGGAATGAAAAAGATTTATTATATAAAATTTAAAAAAAAGAAAAACCCAAATCAATAAGAAAAATTATAAACAATATCAACTAAACTAAACAGAAAAATTCCAAAAAACAAAAAAAAAACAAAAAAAAAGAAAAAAAACTGGGCTTATTGAAAGGGGATCTACATCATGTGAAAATATTGAATAAATGGACTCCAAATATCTTCAACTTTAAGCGAAGGATCAACAGTACCACTCCTAATTTTTTCCAAGTTTAAACATGATATAGTTTGAGAGAACCATTGAAAAGTAGTAGGGGGTATTAGATCCTTCCATTTAAGCAAAATGGATCGTTTGGCCATTAATGTAACAAAGGCAATCATACGGTTAGTGGAAGCAGATAAATGACCAGACCCTATCCTTGGTAATCCAAAAATTGCAGTGATAGGGTGAGGTTGTAAATCAATCTTTAATACATTTGAAATAATGTTAAAAATGTCTTTCCAATATTTTTCCAAAAGAGGACAGGACCAAAACATATGTGTCAAAGAAGCCACATTCGATTTACATCTATCACATATAGGATTTATATGGTTATAAAAATGAGCTAACTTATCTTTGGACATATGGGTCCTGTGAACTTCCTTAAACTGTATCAACGAGTGTCTGGCACACATTGAAGATGTATTAACTAAATGAAGAATTTTCTTCCAAGTCTCTGTAGGTACCATTGCTGTTTTTGATCTATATTAATACTAATTGAGGGCACAAGCCACAATTTCTAAATTTGCAAGATGACATGAAACTTGGCAGCGCTGTGAACTGCAAAAGTGGATCGGGATAAATTGCAGCAGAATATTAAAGGGCTGGCAGATGAAGTTTAATGCAGTGTAATGTGAAGTGATGCATTTTGGTAGGGAGAATGAGGAGAGGCAATATGGAATAAAGGATACTGTTCTAAAAGGGGTGCAGGAGAGAGGGACCTGAGGTATCCCTACGTAAATCATTGAAAGTGGCAGGGAAGCTTGAGAAATCAGTTAATGAGGTACAGGCAATTCTGGGCTTTAACAATAGAGGCATTGAGTAGAAGAGCAGGGAAATCATGCTGAATCTTTATAAAATACCGATCTGGTCTTAACTGCATTCAGTTCTAGTCACCGGGTTACAGGAAGGATGTGAAGGCATTAGAGAGTGTCTAGAAAAGATCTCTGAGAATGGCTCCGGGAGTGAGGGACTACAGTTACAAGCATAGATTGGAGAGGCTGGGAGTGTTTCATTTAGAGAGGAGTTTTCTTAGAAGTATATAAAATGATGTGGGGCTGGACAAAGCAGAAAGTGGGAGACTGTTGCATTTAGTGGAAGGGTTGAGGTCACCGATATAAAATCAGGAGTAAAAGAATTAACGGTGACATGAGGAAAAACTTATTTTGTGCAGCATGTGGTTCAAATTAGAATGTACTGCCTACAGATGTGTTGGAGAGAGGTTCCACTGTGGCCTTCAAGAGGAAATTGCAACATACGATTTGGAGAAAAGATTGCAAAGCTACAGAGAAAGTTGCAGGTGGGCGGAACCAGAGAGCTACTCCAGTAGAGAACCGGCGAGGACATGATGCACCAAATGGCCTCCTTCTGTGCCATAGCCATTCCATGATTCTATTTCTTATATTCCTACATTCTTAAACAAGTTTTGTTTTTATAATCTGTGATATTTAAATAGTTATGAAACATAAATTAAAATAACCAAGATTGAGAAATCAAAGGAAAAAGGATGCTGAGCTGATTGAGGAATTATTAGTCACAGTTACCAATCTGAGCAAAAGCTTATCTGAAGAGGTGGGTTTTACCAAGAATCACAGAGGATGGGTCTACTTGACTGAAAGTCTATCTCCCAAAGGTGGGGCAAGCCAGAGGGACAGCTGGCCAGAGTTGGAAGGCCACAACAGTTGTGGTTGGGGTGGTGGGTGGAGGCAGTTATAATTGGATGAGACTGGAAGAAGTCATGGTCACAGTGTGTGGGACTTGATACTGGACTAAGTCCAGGCACCGATATTTTGTGAACTCCAAAGCATGCAGAAAGTGAAGTATATAAAGACAGGCAACATCACGTATGAAGTTGATTGGATGAAGATTTTTAACAGCAGAGAGGCAGAGAATAGAGTGGCAGAGGGTGATATCACTAGAAACAGGAGATGGTCTTTCTGATGGGAAAGTAATAGGATAAGATATTCAACTCTGGATCAAATAAGCCAGCGTGTTGTGGACAGCTAGATTCAGCCCAAGACCGTGGATGGAGATGGCTTGGAACCATTAGAAAGGATAAACTACATTAGCTTCAGCCTTTCCAGTGATTGGCTGCAGAAAACTGTGGCCCATCCAAGACTGGATGATAAACAAGCAGCCTGAATGTACCCAGGCAGTGGTCAGGGAGGTGGTGTGGTAAAGCTAGTTGCTGTCACCATTCATATGGAAAGCAACAGATTGACTATAGGTGATGTCACAAAGAAGTTGCATGTAGACAAAGAGGAGAGAGTCCAGAACAAATCCCTGGGAACAGATAGCAATTTGGATATGCTCTACATATGACTGGTTGGGTACATATGAGCTTAACCACAGAGAAGAGGCATTGAAGGAGGAAGTTGATTATTGTAAACCTTTTTAGAAATTGAGGAGACAAGGAAGGATAATAAATCCAGTCAAAGGACAGTGTTAAAACTTCAGTTAATATCACAACTAATACAGCAGGGATCGAAATCCAAAAGGACAACATTCATGGAGATGAGGAAATGGTGAACTCAGATTTGGAGTGGACATCTTCAGTGATGTTGGAGACGAAAGGGAGATTGATGGTGGAATGAGAGTTTGCAAGGAGACAGGAGTGGAGGGTGGGAATTTTGCAGTAGGAAGTGATGATAGAAATTTTGAAAGGTAACAGAACAATAGCTGGTGAAAAGAAACTACTTCTATCTCAGCCAACATGGGGCCTGGGGATGGGAAGTTGATGTTCAGTAGTTCAATGGCAATGGGAGTCAGGAGAGCAGAAAGTGGGATTTAAGAATGGGACAAGCAAGGTGGGATTTAGGAATGAGATGAGCTTGAAAAGAAACATCAGTAGAAAACTAGTACAATTGATGAGGCAGCTGCCACTCATTATTACTGCTTTGAACCGATTGTACGGCAATGTTGGCTCCCAGTTACAAGGTCATTTATCAAACTGCTTTGAATGCTGGTTATGTTTGTCTATTAAGTTTACTAACCCATCTTTTCTTGGAGGATAAGAAAAAAACAAACATTATAGATATATACACAACCTCAGGGTATCCCAAGTGTCAGAGACAATCAAGATTAATTGCTGTTGTGATGGCAAATGCAACAACCAAATTCTACACAGTAATGGTATAAATAGATAGATAATCTGTTTATCTCTCAATATTCATTGTGGGATGAATATTGACTGGGAAAATGCTCCCTTGCTCTTTTTTGCTTCATTGCCACAGGAAGGTTTATCAAATTATCAAGTGATTCCTTTAGATTAGCAACAGTGGTAAGACTATAGCTCAAACCCAGCCAAGTCAACAACTTCTAGGTAACTTCTCACAGAATTCTGGCAGAAATAGGGATTGTTTGCTTTGCAGTAAACCTAGTTCTACTCCTAAAGATTGAATGAAGGACCTTTATGAATAAGACATTAAGACAAACTGTGATGTAAATGCCCAATGTATCATTGTACCAGACAATAACACAGTTCACAATTATTATACTCATTATCCAGTTCAGGTATCAACAACTATTACAAAACCTGCACACACCCTGAGCAGATTATTTTTCCATATATCACCCAAAGTTCCTTCAAGCACTTGGCAATATTAATACATTTATTTCAAAAGAGAATAGAAATAGGTATCATTTTTCAGACAATAACAACTTAACAGCATATTAATCATGATTGCTCATGTTCAAAATGGACCAGCTAATTAGTCTACTTCCAAAAGGCATTCCACTCATCTGTGAATTTTCCTTGGTCAAGACATAATATATATAAATAATAAACAATTCTTAGTAAAACAAATTGCAGTCGCAATTATTATAATTATTGCTCTATATATTTAATATGGTTGAACTTTACTGTTTTATTAACTAAACTATTGTAAGGTGTGAATAAGATGCAACATCTACAAAGAAATTAATTCCAACAAACAGAACAAGAACTTACACTGTGCCGTACAAGACTTATTAAAGCCTCGTTATGCAGGGGTCCTTTGTCTGTTAAGTACAAAGCAACTCTGTAACGACAGTCTATTCTGTGTGAGGCCTAAGGTGCGAAGGTAAAGCATGCCTCAACCCTGTAGTTGGCACTTACTATGGTGTGTGAAGCTGGGGCCATTGATAGGTCTCATCTGCACAAAACCTTTTGTGCAATTAATGCTGAAATGGTTGTTGCAACATGCGAAAGCCTGCCGTATGCACGCAGAATCCAGAGCAACAGTCTGCAGATGCACCACAAGTGTAAAAAGTACCTAATCCCACTCAACTATTGGATTTTTCATAAAATTGTATAGCACAATACATTGTACCACCTGCTGGGATTTCTACATCACAATCTCTTATAAAAAGAAGCAAAAAAACAAACTGCTAGAGGAACTCAGCGAGTCAAGCAGCATTTGTGGAGGGAAAGGAACAGTCAATGTTTTGGATTAAGACCCTGCATCAAGACTTTCCCTCCACAGATGCTGCTTGACCTGCTGAGTCCCCCCAGTAGTATGTTTTTTTGCTCAATATTCTAAAATCTGCAGTCTCCTCTGTCTCTTATAAGAAGAAATTTGCCCAGCCAATTATTGCATCAGCTCACTTCAGATTCAACTGTTGGTCTCTATTCCACTTCTACGCCTGACCCCCATAACTCATAACTAAGTCAAAATATCTCTCTGCCTGAACCCTGAGTATACTTATTGACAGCCTCCACAGCTCGAGGTTGCGAATTCCAAAGATTCACAATTCCCGGAGAAGAAATTCCTCCTTATCTTAAATGGGTGACACTTCATCTTAACATTATCCCACCTAATTCTAGATTCCAGACCTGCGAGAGAAAACATCCTCACAACATTTAACCTGCCAAGCCCTCTCAGAACCTTATGTTTCAATACTATCACCTGTCTCATTCTTGTAAACTCCAATATAGGCCCAATTTACTCATTCTTTCCTCAGACAACTCCTTCATCCCATGAATTACTTAAAACATAAAATGTAAATAAAACTCCTTTGAAAGAACACATACAGTCACAGAAACGTCACCTTCTACCCTGAATATAAACACTGCATGTCAACCATTACCTACCATCAGTTCCCCGGCTCCGGGAGCCCTGGTGGGTGTGAATGCTGTCATCATACTGGACCTGCTTGATTACAAACTGTCACTAATGCAGTAAGAACTGTTCTGAAGGACAAACACAGCAGACACCACCCAAACTATCATATTACTTAACACCTGAGAGCATTGCCTTCTTACTGGATGGAAGGAATTTGGCGCAAGCGAGTTAAATATATACAACAGCCCACACATAACTAACAGGTAAAGTGACATTATGGGTGTAGTCATGAGTTCTTATGCTTGCATGCGCAAAGCAAAATTAATTGCTGCTGGTGTAAGCTAATGACGTAACAACCTATTTTTCCAAAACAACTGCTGAAGAATCATGAACAAAAGCACAGAAAAGCTCCCTGTTCTCCAGATTCTGGCAAATTTTTAGCTCTTACAGTGCACCATTACTGATTTTAAAATGATTGAATACAGCAGCTTAATTCTTATCAAAAGCATTTTAAATACCAGTTTTTGAAAGATAATCACTCCTTGATTGTTGAGCTTGAAACTGAAGTTGCTTTTCCAGAAACATTGCCCCTAGTCTCTCTTAATAATATATGCATCTTGCATAACATAGTAAGCCAATAATTTATTACTGGAAATAATTAAGAAACAAAATGTAGCTTTCTGAATTCAAGCTGACTTCAAGCTGAAAAGCGTATTTCTGAATTTGAGTTATAATGATACCTTATTTTTGCTTAATTTTTGTTTCTACCTCCAGTTTAATGGCAGGGTGTGTACAATGAAGAAAGTTGGCCTATCACCAATTTAAATCCATACTTGCAAGTACAATTTAAAATTTGAATGCATTATGATTTGGAAAAATATAAAGTATCAAAATATTACTTGCACGTCTATAAAGCACAAAGATTATTACCTCGAGTTTCATCATGTCAATGATGTTAAACACACGAAATACTAGATTCAGCAGGTTATGCTCTCACTCCAAAATCACTACATTGAATTCAATAAAGCTAAATTTTTTAAGGCAGGAGTACTCTATGTCTATTATACAACATAAGTAATGTAACTGGGGTGAACTTCTAAGCAACTGTATTTATATTAAACATCTTTACTTATCAAACTCTGAATAAGCAGGGGGAAAGATATGATTGAACAGGCACTACTTACCGTTGAATAAATGGAAGATGTGCTGGAGACCAGAGATAGAGATGACCCATGAACTGCAACAAGGTTAACCAGCCAAAAGAGAAAGGAAACAAAAAATTATTAGTCAGACCAAGCCTGCAAGAAAAACATTTCATCCCAACAGTTCTTCTGTAACTGACCAACACAAATAATAATGTGCTTTTCTTTCACTTAAGTGAACAGGAATACTTTTGTCTGGCATTTTCAATTGCAAATATGGACGTGTTCAGAAACAGAACTAACCGTAATTTGGTAATTTGTTTATTATTGTCACCTGTACCAACATACACTTTGTTTTGCATGCCATCCATACAGATCATTTCAAAACATAGTACAAAGGGAAAAGCAATACAGAATGCGGAATATAGTGCAACAGTTACAGAGAAAGTGCAGTGCAGGGAGATGATATGGTGCAAGGGCCATGACGAGGTAGATTGTGAGATCTAGAGTTCATCTTCATCGTACAAGAGGTCTGTTCAAGAGTCTTATAACAGCAGGATAGAAGCTGTCCTTGAGCCTGGTGGTGTGTGTTTTCAAGCTTTTGTATTTTCTGCCTGATGGAAGAGAGGGAGAAGAGAGAACGTCTGGGGTGGGCTGTTTTCCCGAGGCAGTGAGAAGTGTAGACAGAGTCCATGGAGGGGAGGCTGGTTTTTGTAATGGATTGAGCTGTGTCCACAACTCTCTGCAACTTCTTGTGATCTTGGGCAGAGAAGTTGGCATACCAAGCCGTGATGCATTTGGATAGGATGCTTTCTATGGTGCATCTATAAAAGTTGGTGAGGGTCAACAGGGACATGCCGAATTTCCTTAGCCTTCTAAGGAAGTAGAGGCACTGGTGTACATTCTTGGCCGTAGCATCTACATGGTTGGACCAGGACAAGCTATTGGTGATGTTCACACCTAGAAACTTGAAGCTCTCAACCCTCTCCACATAATCTTGCTGGATTAAAGAAATGTTAAGAAAATATCAGCTATAAGTTACTCATACTGATCATCAAAAATAAGTGGTACAATTCAGATGGATGGAGGACAAACTAAGGCAGGATCTGATAAATGCAAACTGTAAAGAACATTAAAGAGATTGCAGATGCTGGAATCTGGAACAAAAACAGAACGCCAGGTCAAGCAGCATCTATAATGTAAACTATAATACTTGCAGCATAGGTTTCAAAATTGGAGAGAATTGATTTTGAGCAAATATCTAAGAGAATGGTAGAATGACATCCAAAGGTAATTTAGCCATATCTTCTTCTTAATTCAGCCTCTTGTGCATTTCTGATTTTGTTGCTCCATCACTTGTGGCTGTGCCTTTACCTGACAAAATCCATGCACTGTAATTCCATACCCAACCTCTCTATTTGAAAAATTTACAGGCAGCTTGCTTAAAGCGACTGTTTGCCTCTAGAATAAATACAAGCCAAAGTTTGCCCTTTTAAAAAAATGTTTTACTCCCATTACGGTGCTTCAGTGACATCCTTCTGTGTTCTACTTGAGGAGTGAGCATCTGCAAATTTGTTTGCCGATCATTTGTTAACATCCTTTATCCTCCTGGTAAAACTGTCCAAAAGCAGTAGCCAAAATGTTATGCACCACCAACTGAATTCCTCCAGTTGTTACAGATTAGGTTACTATTTGGTGAATGTCCCTTTAAGACATAGTACAGTAGTGTGTGTGTGTGTGTGTGTGTGTGTGTGTGTGTGTGTGTGTGTGTGTGTGTGTGTGTGGCGTGATTACGACAACAACAGGAGATAAGGACGTGCTGACGTTTTGGTTCAGTCAGAGTCAGCGAAGAAAGAGAAGGAGAGAGACACCAGCCTGCTGGTCTCGGTATCGATGGATGAAAAACAATAACTGTGTCTGTCACTACAATCCACGTATGGATTTTTGGAATAATCTAGTGCAGTCCACTTTGTCGTTAACCTGTAGAAGGAAACAGGTATTTGTGTGGATGGCCATGTCTCGAATGCCTTCAGGGTGGCAGATACTGCAGAACAGTGAAGATCATCAGTGACTGAGGTGTCGTATGGATTCCATCGTGGAACATTTGGATTTCGTAATTTCTCTCTATTTCCTCTTTACATCTTCTCTTCAGTCAATGGTGGTTTTGAAGAAGCCTTTGCTCACGTTTCACCTTATGGCTTGCTGAACTGAACTTTGAGAACTATTCCTGGACTTGGAGTTTGGGAATTTGCCACACACACACTTCGAGTTTAGTTTCTTGGGTTAATGCTAAAGATCTAACATATTTTTTCCTCTAACATTCTAACATTTTTACTTTTATTTTTCTTATTATCATAAGTAGTTATTAATAAAATAGTTTCTAACACTTATACATGACTCCATGTGTTTCTTTTGTTGCTGGTACGTGACACAATGCATGTTGATGCTTAGTGATTTACTGGTGTTAACTTCAGAAATGAAAAAGTGTCAAAGAATGTTTCCAAAGCTCAGTAAGTTAATTCAAAGAACTGCTGAGCTGTCGACACAGGGAGGGTTCCAGGTCCGTGCCGAGTTGGTGATCTTTGCAGGAATGCAGCATTGAACTTTCATTCTTTTCCAAGCCGCAATTCAAACTCTAGTTCACAGCTTTCTTCAACGGTGCACTTTACAAGAGTGATGGCTGCGTTTTAAAATAATTTCTGTTCTGAAGGGTCCTTGAAGTAAATTCAAAGAGTTTCCCAAAAATAATTAATTTCAGTTGTTCTGCTCCTGTAACAATGCCAGACAAAATAATGTAAAACAAAGCATAACTTCCTGATCCCTTCGGAAGATTGTGTTGTGTCATATTTGAGGTGACCTAGCTGAATAACGTTGAAGGAATGTTGTGCAAGCGTGCATCAGTACAACAGGGAAAGAGAAGTTAGTTTACAACAAACAATGTGTCACGATGAGTGCATTTTGTGATCACAACCTCAAACACATTTTTCTGGTAAACTAAGTATTTTTAACTTAAGAGGTGGAAGAAAACACAGGCAAACATGAGTCACTTCACACATGAAAGTGGCACAATAATATGTTTTGTTTTTGTTTTTGTGTTACTTGGCTGTCAATCTCTTGTCCTATCAAGAGAGGTGAACCAGTTTGGGTATTCTTTGGACTTTAGAAGAATGACCTGATTGAGAGACGCAAGATCTGAAGGGGGCACGATATGGTCCTGGATGCAGGGTTTTAACCTGAAACGTCAACAATTCCTGTTCCCCCCACAGATGCTGCTCAACCTGCTGAATTCCTCCAGCAGATTTTCTGTTGCTCCAGATTCCAGCATCTGCAATCTCTTGAGATGTTTTCATTAGTGAGAGAGTTTTGAACGAGGTGACGTGATTTCAAGATTAGGGGCTGTTCATTTAAAATGGAGGTGCACAGAAATTTCTTTTCACAGAGGGTAGTGAAACTTTAGAATTCTCTACTCCAGAGGGTTGTGGAGACTGGATTATTAGAAATACTTAAGGTGCAGGTTGATAAATTTTTGGAAGATTGAGGATTATGGGGCACTGGCAAAGAAAGGCAATTTAGGTCAGCATAGATCAGCCCTGATCACATTGATTAACAGGGCAGGCTTGAGGGGCTTGGTGGCCTACTCTTGCTCCTATTTTCTTCTGTGTTCAGTGTCCCCATGACCATGCATAATGGTAACCAAAGTGAGCCACAGATCTGTTACTTTCCAGTGTGGTCCATGTTGTCACTCCACTGGGACATCCTTCACTTGTTTAAAGCCAGGGAAGTAAAGAGCCACCCCACTGCCACTACCTCCCAGTGAACTTCAAACCTCTGTACATCTCCAAAAAAAAATCATTGCTCTGCAGTTGGAAATTAATTCAGCCTAAGACAGAGTAAAATTGTGCATATTGTTGGTACTGTCACATCCTTCGGGAGATTCAACCAGTGAACAGGATTTGCATATATCCTAAAACCTTTTCTCTGGTGTAAAGCTCCCCAGAATGATGTCAACAATAATGCAACATTCCGAATTCATCTCCTCTGTGTTATTCATCGTCACTGGTCTGAGAATTGACAGGACTTCATCACTCACAGAACAACCAGAGTTTACTAATGCTGCTATTTAAATGGACTGCATGTTTGGTCTCACTGAGATCAGTGGCCTCAGAGATAGCCACATGTGAGTTGGAACAGCTTTCCTTGTTGAGATTAAGGCTGTGGTCACTCTCAGTTTCCTACCCTGAGGATCATTCTAAGTTCCTATTGATGATATCTGTCAGATCTCACAGTTTGGTGCACACTGTTCCATTAGGCAAGTCACCAAAGCACAAGGTACCATACTCAAGGACAGAAAACTTCACTTACTTCTCCTTCAGCCGACATGAAGTGCCACAGGAATTTCCCTGCATTGCAGACTTCCCCCAAATGCAGGCATTCACACATTCATACTCCTTGCAGAAAGCTCTCCTGCTACTTTCTTCCAGAGCATCAGACTCTCACCCTGGAAGGTCCCTGAAGCTATGTTCCATGAAGAACTGTCTCCTACCTAAGCATGTCCAGCTTCCCTTGACCCCAGAGCACACTATCCCATTCCTTCTTTCCTCCAATCATTGCAACATCCATTCCCTCACCAGCAACACTCCCAGTAGCAGGATGGCGGAAAGACCCTTTAAAGATTGGCTGAAACGTTACAGCTACAAGGCTAAATGCTGTCCACAAGGAGAATGTGAAAGAGATCGAAAGAATACTGTGCACTAAAATTGACGAAAGAGCAGCTCCACACAAGGAAATCAGACAAGGATGTTCTGAGAAACTCAAAATTGAAGACACCGCAATTTGGAATTTAAAATTAATGGAATTTTAAAAACAGTGTCAGGGCTTTGCAAATTTCTGCTTTAATGCTGTTAGAACAGAAGAATACATCAAATTTCTAAGGTTAGGGTGTGGTTATAGTAACTTCCTCCTGCCTGACCAGAATCAGATTTATTATCACTTACTTATATGAAGTGAAATAATAAACAAATAGTTCAAAAACAAAGGAATAATGAGGTAGTGTTCATGGGATCATGGACTGTTCAGAAATCTGATGGCGGAGGGGAAGAAGCTGTTCCTGAAACATTGACCATGGGTCTTCAGGCTCCTGTACCTCCTCCCTGATGGTAGTAACGTGAAGAGGGCATGTCCCGGATGGTGACATCCTTAGTGATGGATGTCACCTTCTTGAGGCACTGCCTCTTGAAGATGTCCTCAGTGGTGGGGAGGGTTGTGCCCATGATGGAGCTGGCGGAGACTATAACCCTCTGCAGCCTCTTGCAATCCTGAGCATTGGGGTCTTCATAGCAGGCAGTGATACAGTCAGTCAGAATGCTCTCCACTGTACATCTGTAGAAACTTGTAAGCATCTTTGGTGACGAGTCTGGACCACTCAGCATGTGCGCATTGCCGAGAACATTATTGAGCCAGCATCGCTCATTTGGGGAAGGGGTGTGGGTGGGAAATGGTTGCAGGGGGTTAGTCGAAAGGAGAAATTTCAATGAGCTCACACACTGTTTCATCTGACGGTTGCTGAAAATGACTAGTGAAGTACTACAATGCCAGTGTTGTAATTTTGTCAAATGAGATTAGCTTTAAAAGCTGCAACATAATTGTTTAATGTGTAGCAACAGCTGGTCAACATGACGACAAAATAAAACATGCCCAGAAATTCAACTGCAAAATGGAACCTTTTTCAAGCATCATGCAACTCAAAAATCATTTTCATCCAGACCAACACACAGTAGCAACCACTTCAGGATTGTTCTGCTGTGCATTGGAAAATCCACTGCACCTCCAGGCGTGAGTCACGCATGCCCCTTGACATACAGGATGATGCCACTCCCTGTGCCACACTCCCATTGGAGCACTGCAGAGAACATAATCTACTTTGTTCCAAGAGTGCCTGTTATTGGGCATTCCTGGGACAACATGGTCTTTCTAATGGAGCAACAGATTTAGGCCCCTACCCAGAATGTTCTGCACTTAAATTTCATCCCTCGGGCCACTCTTTGACCCCATCTGGCTTTGCACTAACCCCAACCATTTTCCCTGATCTCAACTCTACAATGCAGCTCTACAAAACTCTGGTTAGACCACATTTGGAGTACTGTGTCCAGGTCTGGTTGCCTCATTATAGGATGTGGAAGCATTGGAAAGGGTGCAGAGGAGATTTACCAGGATGCTTCCTGGTTTAGAGAGTATGCATTATGAGGAGAGACTAAAGGAGCTAGGGATTTACTCTTTGGAAAGAAGGAGGATGAGAGGAGACATGATAGAGGTGTACAAAGTATTGAAAGGAATAGAAAGAGTAGACAGCCAGCGCCTCTTTCCCAGGACACCAATGCTCAATACAAGAGGGCATGGCTTTAAAGTAATGGGTGGGAAGTTCAAGGGAGATATCAGAGGGAGGTTTTTTACCCAGAGAGTGGTTGGGGCATGGAATGCGCTGCCTGGGGTGGTGGTGGAGGAAGATACATCGGTCAAATTCAAGAGATTTATAGATAAGCATATGGAGGAATTTAAAATAGAGGGATATGTGGGGGGAAAGGGGTTGGATAGTCTTAGGCGAGGTTTAAAGGTTGGCACAACATTGTGGGCCAAGGGCCTGTTTGTGCTGTACCGTTCCATGATTCTATGAGTATCACCCCCCAGAACCCATGATCGACCTGATCCCAGGTCCAAACCTTCTGAGTAGCCACCCACAAACCCATGATTCGGCCGTGACATCTCCCACCAGCCATCCATCATTGATGGTGGCACAAGAGACTCAAGATGCTGAAATCTGAGGCAACAAACAATCTGCTGGGGGAGCTCTGGGTCGAGCAGCATCCGAGAGGGGAAAGGAATCGTCAACGTTTCAGGTCAAAACCGATGCGTCCTGATGCAGGGTTTTGAACCGAAATGTCCACAATTCCTATCCATCATTGATGATCAGGCTCCTTTCAATGGCCACCAACCCCCCCAATCCTTATATATCCCTCAGTGCCAGACTTCTGAGACCTATCCTACCCGTGGCACAATGGTCCAACTAGGATTCTAGCCATTGGCTATCCCAATCCCCTTCCCCAGCAGTGTACTGGATGGTACACTGAGCATTCCCTATCATTTTTACTCAGGCTCTCAGTCACAGCTGAAGTTTTCAATAGGGCCATCATCGCCGGGTCAAGATTTCCCAACAGTACCACAACAATGTCTTCGTAACGCAGACTGCAGCAGTTTAAGGCAAGAGCTCAGCAGTGTGCTCCCAAGGACAATGAAGGGCAGATGTTAAATGCTGGCCTTGCCATCAACACTCTCATATTACAGGCAGAAAAAGGAAGAAAATAAAACACTCAGAAATTCAAATAGAATGATTCCCGCTAGGACTTTCCCCAGTTCTCCAACTGTACACCATCCCGTTATTGAAGCAAGCCAAGAGACCAGCTCCAGGCTATTTCTTGCTCTCCCCAATCCAGCTGCTGTGGATAAGGTTTCCTGCTCAGACAGGAGGATTCCCAGCTTGTGGTCAGAGGATGGCGTGACTTCACATACATGAGTCTTTCAGCGAGGCATGTCAGTGCACTTGCAATGTTTTCATAGCTGACAAATCTGGAGAAGGTATTTCTTTAAAACATCATGCACTTGGTATTATGACTCATCTCTTTTAAGAGGCCTAAATATTCAGTATTTAGTTCATTTACAGTGTTGAAGTGAATATGAGGAACCTATGTTATTCTATTGTTGGCCCATTAAAATACTTTCAATGACTAGACTCTCTGATAAAGACATCCAATGTTATGAAACACCAGCTTTCCTCTGTATGAAATACATTGCAATAGTTGCTGACCTTCCTCAAATCCATCCCGGAATGATCCAGAGCGGCTCATTGTCCTGTGCTTCTCATCCAGGGACATCGAACTGTTCCGAAATCTGGAATCGCTGTACGGATCATGTGATCCATCCTGATTGGACACGCTGTGACATCGTAGCATGCTGGGGTTGGAGAGGCTCATCTGGGCAGCAGTGGTTGGACTCGCTGTTGATAAGAAAGTCACTCACTAACAGTAAAATGTTAAGACTGTACTCCAATATATCAAAATTCCTCTCAAAAATATGTAATGCATTTGGGATATATCCCACTGGAATTACTGTTTTAATTTTGAGGTATGTAATAATGGATATATTATGAACCTCAACACCTTGGGCTTCTCTGTTTCCACAAACAGCTTTTTCATTCCTATTTATGAATCCTCTTAAGGTTATGGGGTTGCAACAAACTGCAGAATTCCTCTACTTTCACTTTTTCTGGGGTGCTACAAGAAACACGCCAAAGGAACACATCACTGCCACAGTGGCGCAGCTGGTCGAGCCGCTGCCTCACAGCACCAGAGACATAGGTTCAAACCTAACCTCTGGTGCTGTCTGTGTGGAGTTTGCACGTTCTCCCTGTGAATGTGTGGGTTTTCTCCAGATGCTCCAGCCATATTGGAAAGATGTGTGGGTTGATAGGTTAATTGGCCACTCTAAATTGTCCCTCGTGTGTAGGTAAGTGGTAGAATCTGATGGTTGTTGTTAGAATATAGGGAGAATGGGATTAATATACAGTAAGTGTAAATGGGCAGTTGATGGTCAGCACGTACTCAGAGGGTTGAAGGGCCTGTTTCCCTACTATATTTCTCTGTGACTCCACTTTTATTGTTTTGATAACCACTTGATCCATTCCATACTCAACAACACTCTTTTCTGAATTCCAGTGATTCAAATCTTCAGGAAAATCAGCAAGAACAAATCTTCTTGTCCATTCTACCTATTCAAGTATCAAGTTTTAGGTTGCATTTGCTGTCTAGACATTCAGCATTTCACTAATCCGGCACAGCCAATATTGAAGTCCCAGTTGACTAAAGGAATATTGTGAATGTGGCAAGAGTAGGTACAGAAATGTAGCAAGAAAATGTGGAAGTCTATATTTAGATCGAAAGTCTTACCTAGTTGGGAAAAGTTAAACCTTGTTCCAGAGGGTGAGGTGATACTAGATCCTGGAGAAAATGGTGAATTGTTGATATTCTCCTGCAGTCCACCTGCAGAATGTGAACGCAGCCACTCTTTTGTCTCATCATTACTTCGTGGTTGAGATGAAGGAGTATACCTATGGAAACATCAATCATCGGCATAAAATCACGCATTAGGACTAAGACATGAGCCAATATATCCCTGCGGGTTTCCCATTGTCAGCACGTGCTTTGTAGTAAAGGGTGATTTTAGGCAACATCATATGTAGCACAGTTCTTTACAAATAACCTGTCATTGTTATGCAATTCCAAGATAACCTTGTTATATTGTTACATTTGTAATTTATAAAAAGGATGAAAGACCTAATTCCAATGGTGGGACTTTCATCTTCCAGCTCTTTTTAATAGGTTCTTCCTCAGCATTTAATATTGGATAAACAACCACATTAAAGCAGCTTGGTAATCTACCGAGAGATGATCACACAGTTATAGCTGTGCAGCCATGAGTGTAATGAGATTAGTATGTTGGCCACTGGCTGAGCCCACTTTGGCACACATCAACAGTGCCCATTTGGATGCTCCTGCAATTTCATGCAAAATTTTGCCAACGGAGGATCAGTGAGCACAACAGTCCAAATTATAGCTTCCTAGCCAAATCAGTTGCTTCAGGAAATTCTGGCCCAGTTTCTTAGCACAATTAATTATCTCCCTCTCGGCAGCAATTAGAATGGCAATTTGCCATATGGTGTGATATAGATTTACTTCGCCAATACCATTTCAGGATTTCTCTTCTAATCAAGCTGAGGAGATATGGGGGAAGAGAGACCAATGCAGAGAGATTAGTTTTAGGTTGCTCTACCCAGGTTTGTACACATGAGGCAGGCCAAATGGCTCTCTTCTGCATTACAGCTTATTAAGATTAACAGTGCAGTTGTAAATGATAAGATTATCAGAAATACCTCAAATGAATAAAAAAAAGATGCAATTCAGTCTACAAAAATTATTTAGAGTTAACTAAATCAAAATTCTATGTCATTTGATTGGTATATCTCCAGCTAAAAAAATGTTTGTCAAATATCCCTGGATATAAATCAAGAACTGACTTCCTTTCAATTCTGTCTTCTGAAAGACTTGGCAAGAAACAAGTTCTTTACTAAGCCCAAAAAGAAACCTCAGCACATTTCTAATTCCTAATGTACCAAGAGTAAATTTGGTGAGATGCAAAATATGTATTTGTTTTATTTTATTGACAAAGTCTTGTTGTCATATTTTGTGTTCTCTAAAGGACTTAATGAGCTTGTCCATACCTCCAAGGAACGAATATCATCTTTTGGATGAGACACTAAACCAGGACCCCTTCTGCCCTCTCAGTTGGATGTAAGAGATCCCATGAAAACATTTCAAAGAAGAGCAGAGGCATTGGTCCATGTGTCACTATATCACTAAGACAGGTTGGGAGCATGTTGTGTGCAAATTGTCTGCCCAGTTTCCAACATCATAACACTGATTATATTTCAAAAAGCACTTTATTGATTTTGGGATGTTCTGAGGCTCATGAAAGGTGTTGTATAAATGACAGCCTTTCCTGCAATGAAAAAGCTGATTGCCTACTTCCTTTCAGCTCTTTGAAGAGGAACAAAGAGCATATAAGGTGAATAAAAAATTAAAACCCATTGTTCAGATTGAACTTTTCCTCTGACAGTTTATTGCTTTAAATGTTTGCAATCTCCTTGTGAGAATGATACTATGATGGAAAGAGAGATTTTAACACATAAAACTCATTTTGTTAATGGTGGGCAATTGGGGATTGGAAGAAAAACAAGAATAACAGTGCAAACATGGACAGTTTTGTAAAGGTTACCCTTGGCAAGACAGAAGAGCTGCTTATATTGTGTGATTCTTGTAAATTCTAGCCTCATGCACTTCACTCAGATTAGTAGCTATGTCATTGGTTACTTGGAAAGTTGCACTGGGAGTCCATCCTTAAACAGCTCCACTGCTCCAAAACTCTTAAAGAAACTCTTCAAAGCTATTAACTTCCCCAAGCTTCTGGTCACTTATCTTTGTAGCTTCTTACGTGACTTGTTCAAATACTGTCCTGGGAGGCACTGTGGCCTGTTTTACCACAATATATCTGTTTTATAACTGCAAGCTGTAACAAACTCAAAGTTCTAACAAACATATAAAATAATAATCCAGTGTACACAAAATTGTTTCAGATATTGGCACATGCAACATGCATCTTCAAATGAGCACAGCCACAAAAATCAGAATACAGTATGCTGTGCTCCAGTGTCCTCCATGCATGTTAATCAATTTAACAACCTAGTGGCCTAAAATAGATTTGCTGGACTGAAGCACGTAATTTTAAGTGAAAGATTATTTTCATGCTGCAGATTGAAGTTATTTCATCACACACAATCCAGTTAATGTTGTGAACTGATTTTACTATTCTTTAGACTCTTTTAGAGTACTTTTGGTCAAAATTTGGAGTTAGAATAATGGCAAAGTTAACAGCTGGGGAAATAAAGAATAAAAATGCTAACTAATTCTGCTGCTAATTCAAACGTACATTTGGGAGACAATAAAACTCACTCTCCTCCCTCTATGCCAATACTGGGCAATCTGACTCAAACCCTGTGAACAATGCATGTGTGCAGATTTTCAGTGAAGGCCAGATTTATGAATAGCCTGAAATGACGGACAGCCCAATTTCACTGTTTCAACCCAAATGCAGAAAAAAAATACACATATGGCAGCAACTAGTAACATTTTCAGAAAGGAAGGTATTAGAAATTCAGAAGAAAAGCCGATGAAGGAAACTCAATATTTCAAATTTACTTATTGGACATTTCTGTCTAGGTTACTGCAACTTGCTCCGGGTGAAAGTGGCTTGCTTGACCAGCTTAGAGTTGACCATTTCACTGGAAGTCTATGGTCACATACCAAATGAGGTAGGGATGGCAGACCTGACCAAACCAGATTGGTTTTTAATGACATGTTCAACACTAACTCTTCCAATTTTCATTTAATAACTATATGCAGCAATTTTCATGGCTGGATGCCTGAGTTTATTGGTGAGAGAAGGCACTTAAAGGTGCATTCACTGAATGCAAATGTACCAACAGGCTCAAGGACAGCTTCTATTCCACTGTTGTAAGACTCTTGAATGGATCTCTTGTACGTTAATGATAAACTCTTGACCTCACAATCTGCCTCATCATGGCCCTTGCACCTTATTGTCTACTTGCACTGCACTTTCTCTGTAACTGTACCTGTAGCACTCTATTCTGCATTCTCTTATTGCTTTTCCCTTGTAATACCTCAATGTACCTAGGTTTTGAAATAATTTATATGGACAGCTTGTAAAACTAAGTTTTTCACTACATCTTGGTACATGTGACAATAATAAATCAATTCTAATTCCAAACTCACATCTCTGGATGTTAGTTCTGTACTTTAACCATTAGGCTGCATCCCCTTACTTGCTGTACATACTGGGACTTGCACTTTAGCTCTCAAAATCAGATGTATTTGAACAGAGTCTTCTGTAGGGTTGTAGGAAGAAAGTTTGGGTGTCCGACTAACTTGGGCACGTTTGAGAACCAACACAGTTGTGATAAGCCCTAGGACTTCCTTCCCTTCTATAAAACACAAAGATCTCAAACTGAAATAAATATTCATATTGGAAGCTTGCTTTAAAACTATTTCTAGGCAGATACTTGCAGTCTTCAAAATATGATATTTTGACTGCTTAATAATATATTGTATAATAATAATGTATTGTGTTCAGTTCTGGTTGCCTTATTATAGGAAGAATGTGGAAGCTTTAGAGATGGTGCAGAGGAGATTTACCAGGATGTTGCCTGGATTGGAGAGCATGTCTTATGAGGATGGATTGAGCGAGCTAGGGCTTTTCTCTTTAGAGAGGAGGAGGATGAGAGGTGACTTGATAGAGGTGTACAAGATGATAAGAGGCATAGATCGAGTGGACAGTCAGAGACTTTTTCCCAGGGCGACAATGGCTAACATGAGGGGATATAATTTTAAGGTGACTGGAGGAAGGTAAAAGGGGGATGTCAGGGGTAAGTTTTTTTTACACAGAGAGTGGTGGGCACGTGGAACGCACTGCCTGCAGAGATTGTGGAGGCAGATACATTAGGGACATTTAAGAGACTCTTACATAAACACATGAATGATAGAAAAATAGGGGGCTATGTGGGAGGGAAGGGTTAGATAGATCTTAGAGCAGGATAAAACATTGTGGGCCGAAGGGCCTGTACTGTGCTGTAGTGTTCTATGTTCTATAAACCATTGGGAGTCAGGAGAACAAGATTCAAACTGAAAATCTAAATTCTGATTTCCTGAAAATTGTGCAATGGATCAAAGACAATGAAAGTGTTCACACACAACTTCTTCTTTCAAAGCAAAGGCGGTGTGGGGGTGAGAGGAAAGTCAGCAAGGTTCCTCTGCAGTGTATTTTTTGGTGTTTTATGTACCAGACACTTGGTTCTTTGACATAATGATAGCTGAGTACAAACTGATTCTCTGGAAAAATTATGATCCTGTTGAATACTCAGAAGTAGAATTGTTGTTGCATTGTTGTTGTTGTATTCTTACTTATCACTGCACTGGAAAGAAATTAGGTTAACTTAGAGTTAAGTGAGGAGAGAAAGCAATACAAGCAAACAGGCCTCAGACAAGCCACCTACAGCCACGTCAGTAAAAGCACTTTTGAGTCATGCTCACAAAACAAACATCAAGTTAAGCAAAAAACCGCAGCAGCTTAAAATGTTCCATAATCCAGCCTGCGTGATAGCACAATTAAAGCAAAATAGCAAAATGAAGATATTGAGAAAGCTCACAAAAAATGGATATATGCCACCCACACCAACAGCCACAAAAACAAAGTGCTTGGTGCCTGAGCCACAAAAGCGATTATCCATGAGGGAAGTACCAATACCTGAATCCTTTCTTAGGCAAGGTATTCCTATCAAGTTGTGGATCACTGTAGGAAAGTGAGAAGAAAGCTAAGTACAAGTAGGAGGTTAAGCTGTTGTATGACTTAAAATAAAAGTGTAGAAGCTTCATAACCTCTCAGACACATACAGTACAATGATCAATTAGATTTGAGAAAACAAAATGGTAGTTTGAGGTTTATAATTTTAACTATACGTAAGAACTTCAAGTACATTACTACAAAATCTGTGGTACAGATATAAGGATCATAATCTCAACTGGTCATTGGTCACACATTGAAAAAACAGAAATCATCTCGCGAGTTCTTATTGAAAAGTATCGAAAAGTTTTCTTGATTGGCAATGAAATATATAAAATTATTTTCAATTGTTACTTATAAAATGCAAACATTCTCTAGTCGATATCAGCACATTTGTTTTCCTGGTCCCAGTCACTGACATAATGCATTTCACTTGCAGTGTTTTGCAGTAAAATTTAACACTTCATGAAAAAGTAAATATATGAGTAGCACTTACTGAGCATTTATTTAATCGTATTGACACTTTTGCAAGTAATAATAGAGATCTGGTCAATGTAACCTTCATGATGGAGCCACTTCTGTGGTTAAGGGAATAGTTTTACATAACATTTGAAATGTATAGTTTCAATTAAGAAGTAACAAAGATCCGAATGCCTTTTTAATGACCTAGTTCATCAATTAGGGTTCACGGTTAGGCCTGTGGTAATTTTCAATGTGTATCAGCCACTGCATTTAGTTTTTAAAGCATTTGTTGAAAGAGTTTTTGGCCCATGAACGCCATTAAACATCCATCATTCAGGGACTTAGGAGACCTCTGCTACCAAAAGAATCCCATTTGATTGCACTGAGGAAATGATTTTATATTTAAAGATCCACCTACCAACATCTTCTTCCAGAAATGGGCATAGAGTCAGAGCTATCCAAAACTAAACAAATATTTGCTATTGATTTTATGCCTGAAACCATTTGGGCTTTGAAATGTTTCAAGCATAAAAGATCAATTGACTTCACAACAGCTTAAGAAAGCCACCAGTAAAATTAGAAGTACAGAGGAAACCACAGTCCTACCCATTGAACTGATGCTAATAAATATTGGCAGGGCACAGTGAACAATTCTGCACAAGAGAATGTTATTGTGGCTCTATACATACATAATTCAGACATTAAAAAAAAGTATCAAGAATATCACTTCTCAATCATCCAAGACTAAATGTTTCAAAAAGTGATAAAAAGGAGGTACATCTCCCTCAATTAAATGCAAACAGAGATAGCCAATTATACTTGAATAATTATGATCAAAAGAAGCACCTGTTAACTTATGTTTTACTACATGAATGTTCAAATATCACAGTGATATAAAGCAGGGAAGCAAGGTTGTTCTAAAATAACAAAACTAAAAAGGAGAACCATCACAATTGAAAAGTACTTGGCAAACATAATTTTCTTTCTCCAATTGCACTGGAATGCAGTGTCTATTAAAAAGTGAACACCAATATGATTACACCATTTGCACGTGGCATCATGTGAATGAAAAAGCCTACAGCTCTATCAGTTCATCCTTCTCCTTGAACAATAGATATGGTAACTATGGCACTAAAAGGCATCTTCAGAACTTTCAAAGTATTGGAAAATAATCTCCTCAGGGCTGTGGGAAGAAGAGGGATTATTAACACAAAAAAAACTATGCAGGAATTTTAAGCTGTTGTTAGCTAAATACACTGTGATTACCATTTTTCTTTGAAGCACTAGCCAACTACAGTGAGAAACTTGGCCAATAAGTCAAGAATAGTAAAGGGAATTTACAAACAGTGACTAGCAAAAGATGTAGGTGTATCTGTAGTTGTGTTTATGTTCCATCACTTGTCCATTAGGGGTAACAATTGATTAGAAGAAAACATAAAATTGGAGGAGTAGGGGAGAGAAAAAAATGTAATGGCAGAAATCAATAGTCAAATAGTAAAAGCACAGACGTGGAGCAAGTCCCTGTTTTGGAAAGAATATTGTTGGCATGTTGGGTGTCAAGGAAAGAGATGAGGGAAATTAGTTAGTAAATGTGCAGAAGATTTAAATAAAGGTAAAAAGATATAAAGGGCTCTTGTCTCAAGACAACATTGACTAACAATCCTTGAAGTGTATTTCTGGTTGTTAGTGTTAAGCAATCCACATAGTAGTGAGAGTGCAACATAATTGGCCTCTGAAATTCATCCCATTAACTTGTCCTAGAGGATGACATGTAGACACAACTAGATAGAATGCATAGTGCTAAGAACCAATGTTGAATTTCTAGGCATATTTATTCAGCTTTTAGTTCCTTCTCTGTACAGAATCCTCAGTGCAGATTGAACCTAACCTTCAACTTATCCACTTGTCCACAGGATAACTCATTAAAGCTTAAACACTGATTTTGCCTGTGAAACAGAACATTTCCTTGGCAATTTATACCAGTAACTTTATACATAATTGTACTTTCTCACCAGCATACCACTGTGACATGATATTAACCAGAGCCTTGAATGCCATCGTACCATGTATCAAGGATCACCTGAGATTACTCATGATTAACAGGAAGTATTGCGAGGAACCAGCTAATTTTATTTTAATTTTAGATTTTCTTTTTATAAAAGTGTGAACTTTAAAAGGTCAGGAGGAAATTGATATTTGGTGAGTATTTCAGGGCCTATTTTGAATGAATGACAAGCAGTGTTATCACAACCTTGCTCTCCCAGCAGACTCCCAGCTATTTCATTTCATCTGCACCTTCCTGTCTCCACTTTTTCCTCTTTCCTGAATTCACTAACTCTTTCTGTGTTACATCTCCATGGATCCGTAACACTCAAATCTTGTCTTTAAGTGTTTTATTATGTGGGTGAATAGCTGAGCATGTTTTCAATAAGAGCCAATGGGTAAGGATGGGGAGCAGAACATCTGGTTGACTTTATCATGGATTTTATCATAGCACTTACAGGGCTTGCCTTCATTTAAAAGGAAGCTGAATTGGTGGATTGGATTTGGATTGAAGATGACTTAGATTGATAACTCAGCCAGTTATCGTCCACCAAGCTGTTTCTTGGTCCTTCGCTGGGTCACTGAGAAGTATAACGCACTACTGGTGGACACACACCATTCAGAAAGCCAATTCTGCCAAGACTTTTGGCATGACTGAACAGGTGAAAGGAGGGAGGTTACTAGGTTAGTGCTTGGGCAAACACTTAAAATACAGAAGCAGGCTGGAGTTTTCAAAAACAATCTTTTAAATATTTAAAAATATTTTTAAACTCCTGTTTCCTACCAGATACTTGTCATTAAATCCCAATGGTATCAAACCCCGTTGCAGAAAAAAGGACACAGCTGAGGAACATCACCAAGGGTTTCCACATCAATCACTTGTGAAGTGAAAGTAGTGACACCATCAGCATAGGTGAGGGCTGTGTTCTAAAGAATGCCAAGGAGTGTGGAGTTGGAAGTTAGGCAAGCTTGTCATTAGACAGCGAGCAGAAGATATTGGGGAATTATGGGTGAACATCCCATCAGACAATCCAGACTCATACCTCTGGTCTAGGAAAGACAAGGTGAAAGTGACCTTGTTTGGCAAATTGAGTAAGGATGGAACTTGAACAAGTGACAATGTATTAGCTTCAACCTTTACTACATGCACTGGAAGTTTACATAAAATATGTCATGTACTACCAAATGAGTTCAACTCAAACTAAATTCACAAGGATTGTTCTCACAGAAAAGTTCCTCTCGAGTATTGTGTGATTTAATATCTGTTTAAAAATTAGCATTTTCATTTGGGAAATATCTTTGCCCAGATGAAACACTATTCAACTCAAAACATTAGTGGGTCATTTTGAGATCTAAGAAGCTTAACACCAAACAATATAATTTTAAAAGTACATTCAGAGCAAGTTTTGACCCGAGGTTAATTATAAACCCAGATGATCCTTGAGGACAGGGCTGCCTTTGATTGAATTAATTATCTGATTCAGACTGTGAGCATTACCTGTCTTGTTTCCTTGGTAAGGTATTTCTGTTGAATTTGGGGCTAGCAGTTGGGGAAGAGAGAGGGCTATAAGACGAAATCGAACAGTACAGAGAAAAACAAAGAGAAAGAAGACAGATTAGCACTTGGGTAAGGAAGATATGAGAGAAAAAAAATCTAATGTTAGCAGCTCTGAGAATAAGTACATCTACTTCCATTGCAAAATTAGACGTTTGGTTCAATTAAATTTCCAATAACACAAAATCTAGAACAAATAAGGCAAAAATAAATCTATAAACCAGTGAAAATCTATTGTGGGAAAGAACATAGTAAATATAGAAACAAGTTATTCAAAGAAAGAAGTATGACATGAGGATCTTGTTAAGGGTAATGATCAGTCTGAAATTTTCAAAGAATATTGCCACATAGATGGAAGCTGTGGCTCTTTGCACCAAGGGATGACAGCAATAGGGAATTCTAGGATGTGGGTGCAGGAACTTCTATGATATGCATTATAGCAACACAGAGAAGATCTGTGGCCTGGCAAAAGACATAGATCTACAAAGATGGAGAGTCTGGTATCACAGTGATATGAGTCAGAAGGGGGAAAGGACTGGACGACAACATTAAGGAGATGGCAATGGACCGCCATTACTCGGAGGGATGAGATAAAGTGAATACCGGTGGACCTCTATGTCTTGACAGTACTGTACAGGCAAGCTGGAGTCTGTCAGAAATTGTGGTGGACAGGGAGGCAAGAAGCCAAGGCCAGTGCTTATTTTCCTTGCCAATCCCCTCTATAATTTTCTGGCTGGGCAGAAATGCAGCTGTGAGCAGGGCAGGAGGTTACAAATTCATGCTTTATTGGAGCAGTAGAGAGTGATAGAAACAAAAGTAGCATCTTAACTGATATCACCGTGAACTGAAGTGCTTCGTGCCCACAGCCTTAGAAATATCAGCAAGTTCAGTTAAACACTGGGAGCCTGGTAGAACTCCAGACACAGAGCTAACACCAGGCTGATGAAAAGGAAAGTTTTTAAGAAGTGATTTTTAACATTAATAGGTTTCTGATTTCCTTAGGAACTCATATTTGTGTTGAAAATTTAAGTTTTTACGAATCTCAATATGCAACCTGTCTGCTGATGGAAATTACAGTAAAGTTTTTTTAAGCATTCTCTTATTTTTTCATATGACTTAGGCCATTTGGCTCATTGAGTGAACTCTCTGAGAAATCCCATTGGTCTCGTTCCCCAACTTGTTTCTGTGTAAACCTATTGTCTCTCACATGTCCCAATTCTCCTGCTCTCCACTTACACTAGGGGCAACTTGATGTAGCCAATTAACCACCAGCACATCTTTGGGATGTGGGAGGAAACTCATCTGGTCACAGAGAGAAGATGCAAACAAGCTGAGGTCAGGGATCGAACCCAGCTCAATAGAGCTGTGTGGCAGCAGCACTAACTACTGTCAATTTGATTTGTTGGTTTGATGGTATTTGTTGACTTGTATGTGACAGCTTGAAAAAAATCCAAGTCATTTAGCTAAAATCAAACAGTTGCTAATTTCAGCAAATTAATTTAGGAATAATTTTTTTTGTTCCATGTGTGTGTCTAAGATTTCATCCCTAAACATGCTATATGGGATATATGGCTTCGGAGGCAGAAACTATAGCTTAGTTTCTGCCTCCGAAATTCATTTCATTAACTGAGGAACTGTACAGTGTACTCAAGTTATCCAACCGAGAATGAGTTTCCAGGCGGTGATGTCGTGGAGGGGGTGTCAGTGTAACATTTTATTCACATGGTGCAATTGATAAAACACATGGCAAAATGTTTGTCTATTCAGAAGATTCAATTCTTTGGGAGATCACTGGAACAATTCACTTCTAAGTATTAATTACATTTAGAAACTGATAGGGAGAGAATTAATCAGGAGTAGGCCAGTCTTGGACAAGAATGCAAAACATTCCATGGTTTCCAGGAATGCGTAATTCCTAAAATCTCAGCCAGTGGGCTAGCAGTATGTAAGAGCCATGTAGAAATTTATCCTCTGGTGTATTCACTTATTCAGAAGTTGAGTTCAATGTGCTTAGACACCCACAATGTGTTTTTTGGCATATACAGCAGAGCATATACAGTCCAAGATTTCTAACCTTATGATTAATAATTAATTGCAAAAAATACTGACAGAAGTTTGGATTTATTAGTTTTCCTCACCCGCCAGCCACAAAACTCTCCAAGCATTATCATGAATTCCACCTTCTGACTATCTCATTCATCCAGGTCATAAACCTTGCTCAGTCCACTAGCTTCCAAACTATGGTACTACTTTCCACTTTCACAGTGACTGAAATTTGCAGGGATCACTGAAATGATCGAGGAATATCACCCTACCACTGTGCACACAATGTCAGAACCTATTTTAAAAGCTCAAGATAAACCCATACATCAATAAAGTTATAATGATATTTTGATCTCTTTGGTATTAATTTATCTTTGGTCAATAGTACCAAACATGTGCTGTAGCTGTACTCTCAGGAGAGTATTCTGTACTCTCCTTCCAATATGCATTTCATTGATTACTCTTTTAGATGGTGACTGTACAACTAACGGCACATGGTATGAATCCATTTAGCATAGTGACCAAAGACAAACCTTTTTACCACACGTTTTACCAAGTTTGGGATGAATGACAAAATCAAACTAACATTCATTAAGTGAGATTCCTGGTGAAAATAGCAGCAAATAAATATATAACTTTGCATCATGAGAATGCTTCATTTCATACCTTTCAGGCAAAGTTGTCTTAACGCTGTTAGTCCTCACAAAAGGAGTAAGAGAATCGTCTTTGGAGGAAGGGATCAAACCACCAGTTGAGTTGTGATGACTGAGACCACCTCCACTGCCGAGAGAGACGTCAATGGATTCACAGCTGGTGTGCAGACTGTTTACTGACTGATAACCTGGACCCTCCTTACTAATGGTGGATGAGCTAGTCAGACTGGCGCCCCAAGGCGCACCATTGGAATGGACTGATGCTGGACTGGAAGCCAAGGGAGACTGTATCATGTCCGCGGTCTTGTTATAGAGTGGGCTGCTGCCTCCGCTGCCTAAACATGAAGGGGGAGAATCCAGGCTGCTCTGCTGGCTCATGGTGGCATGGGGATTGGAGATGACTGTGGAGTTCTTCATGTTTTCAGCTGTTGTGACAGGCGCTTGCTTAGCACTTGGCTTGACCCCGAACAGTCTGTTTAACAAAAATGCAAAAGACTTAAGTGGTATCTTTAATTTCAACAACAATATTCTATTGTTCCTCTGGAGCAAACACCTGGAGGCACAGGGAGGGTGGAAAAAACATCAGTTTACCAAGTGACACAGCTGAGAAGTGCCAATATAGAGTTTGACATATTCCAAACTAGCCCTTTGTTAAAAATGATTAAATACATTTTTTTTCAAAGACATGCTCCTTTTCCCTGACGTCTAGACAGAACATAATACCTAATCCTCTCAAACCATTATTATTTTAAAGAAGTGGTGATGGATGAAGTGAAGGTCTTTTCATCGGGGTAATTTAACCTAGATAATGGTACAAGTGTTAAATTAATCCACAAATGTAAAAAGGTTTTTATCATTTAAATCTTTGCCTTGGATGGCTGCAAACAGTATGATTTCTATGAATGTCACATGTGGAATCTTGATTAAGGATTGTGGTTAAAGTCAATTATTGGAAAGGCTGGCTTTATCATTTATTAACAGAATAAAGGAAGCATTATGTAATGTCAGTCCTTGGTTTCTGATGAGATGTCTCAATTCTTTAAAAAAAGTGTAAAACATGCATTCATATAGTGCATACAAAATCGTCATGTGGCTTGTCAGGATAGATGCAAGGATGTTGTTTCCCCTGGCTGAAGTGTCTAGTCTTATAGGGAGTGGGAAGACTCAGACTGAAAATAAAGTGTGAAGGTTCAAGACAGTGATAGCTAGATTTTTGGATTTCAAAGGAATGGAAGGATATGGCATACGTACAGGAATATGGTGCTGAGGTAGAAGATCAGTCATGAAATTACTGAAATGTGGAGCAGTCCTGAGGGGCAGAACGGCCGATCGCTACGACTGTCTCTTATGTTCTTACGTGACCATCTGATGTTCTAAAGTGCTTTGCAACCAATCAAGTACTCTTGAAGTCTGGTCACTGACGTAACCTATGAAATCCAGTTTTCAGTCTATGCACAGCCATAGTCGATGTTGATCAACATGATGTTACAGGTTGGTCGGGTTTATGAGGAAGTGGAAGGATGCTTGCAGAGAACTAGTGAAAGGCTCGACGATGATTGCCTTGCTTTATGTGAGTTGCATCAATGATCTGGATGCAATGTGTCAAACGTGAGAGAAAAACTCAGATGGAAGCGGAATGCATTCTATGATGAAGCAAGCTAATGTAAGAGAATTGGAAAATGAACAAAAGAATGGTAAATGGAAGAGAGATAGAATGATAGCTTAATGGCAGCAGATGAGTGCACAAGATGGACAGATAGCTCAGAGAAGTGCATGTGGACTGACAGATAGTCAAAACAAGTGCATGATTTGAATGAAACACAGGAGACAACAGTAATGAATGGAGGAGCCAGACAAAGCATTGCATGGTGATTAATATCAATATTTAACAATTAATCCTGTTCCTTTCATGTAGACACTGCAGCTATTAAATTAACAGTCAGTCACAAATATTTTACGTTATTAAAAGTGGCAATATTGAAAACAGACCACTCATTAAAGACAATTTTCATAATGGTGACATTTAGGATCAGGCTCACTTTCCAAATTATTTTAATCAGCTATCAAATTACCCTTCTTAATCACTTCCATTGTATTTTCCCATCAGGATTTCGACTGACTGTGGCTTGTTAGCTGTTTTTGTACTGGGCATTATTGTTTAACTAATGAGTCCCAGAGGTTGAATTTTTAATATCCTTTTTATTTGCATACTTCAGTTAATTTCTCACATCATCAGCTCAATATTACTTCCAAGCTTATGAGTAGTTCAAATAATACTTAATTATTCATTAACTAGGTTGGAGTAGAAATTCATCCTTTGCCGCATGTACTAAATGCATGATATATTAAAGAATAGATTTGAATCCTGTTTGAAGTCAATGGAACTGAATTTTAGATGGTTTAATATTGACCTGATGACTTCCCACAGAGTTTCGACAGGTTAAATGATTTCAGCGACTGTAAATGTTTGGTTACATTTAAAACAGGGCATCTCTTCAAAGAATCCCCCACTGCAATAAATTGTGACTTCCCAACATCTGCATGCCCAGTCAGACCATACTTTCAATGTGCATTCATTTTCCTAGGCTCACAAATACAGTAACACTGGAAGCTTTACAAATGGCACAGCCCCATCATCATTTATTGCAGAACATGAATGGTGTGTGAAACTAGCCCCTCCCCTGGGTGTCTATTAAAATGAGCTATCTAAATTAATGCTTCCTCTCAGAGAAATTCCCATGAGAAGGTGGCATGAAGAAATGCATGAGAAAGACATAATATTATGATATTGCAGTAGGTGTGTAAATATGAGCTGAATTACATGTTGATCTGGTTCATGAGGGATTGAAAGGGATGTTTGCAGAGAATTGCAGAAGAGCTTGATGATGATTCCCTTGTTTCACGTAAGTTGTATCAATAATCTGAATGCAATAAGTCAAATGGCTTCCAACTGTCCCATAAATTTTTATTATTCTGGGTGATTTTTATCCAGGATTTGTCTTTGTAGCCTCCGACAAGTCTCGCTTCCTTGTTCTTGGTCCACAGGTCTGAAGACTGTTACTCATCAAATACTCATCCAGGTTTCTTTCAGATGGAATGCATGTTTCTGCTACAACGCCCTTTCAACCAGTGAGCCTCCTTCGTCACCCCCCAGTGAAAAGACTTCCAAAACCCCCTCTGATCCTTTTATCAATATTATGGAAACCATGCCTTATCCTTATTTATTGACTTCCTTCTGAGGGAAATAGACCCTTCCTATTCCTCTTATCAAGGCCTCTCATAATTTTATACACCTCAGTTAAATCTCTTTACATCCTCCTCTGTTCTAAATGGAACTAGTCGAGCTAATCTTGGCTCATAACTAAATTTCTCCAGCTTTGCCAATATCTGCAGAAATGTCTTCTCCACCCCAGCGAGTGCCTCCACATCTTTTCTGTGGAGTGGCAACAGAACAGTAGGCAGTAATCTAGCTATGGTTGAATTAGTGCCTTATATAGTTCAAGCATGAACTCTCTGCTCTTATATTCTTTGTCTCGCAATAAAGGAAAGTATCCTGTCTGATAGCTTATCTACTCGTCCTGCTATCTACAAGAACCTGTGGACATGAACCAAAATCCTTCTGTTCCTCCACATTTGTCAGTAATCTACCATTTATTGTATATTCCCTTGCCTTTTTTGTCATCCCCAAATGCACCACCTCACTTCTCTCTGGAGTGAAATTCATTTAGCACAATACAGACCAAGGAGCTGGTCTAAGAATACCTCTCTGCAGTCTGCAGCTTTCTTCCTCAGTATCAACAAGTTTTGGTATCATCTGCAAAGTACGGTTAATGCATTCAAGTCCAGCCAGTCTAGAGGCAAAGGGTCAAATGGTTTCTGCTGGCCCACAACATAGAATACTATAGCACAGTACAGGCCCTTCGGCCCACAATGTTGTGCCGACATTTTATCCTGGTCTAAGATCGATCTAACCCTTCCCTCCCACATGGCCCCCTATTTTTCTATCATTCATGTGTCTCTCTAAGAGTCTCTTAAATGTCCCTAATGTATCTGCCCCCACCGCCTTTGCCGGCAGTGCGTTCCATGTACCCACCACTCTCTGTGTGAAAAACTTACCACTGACATCCCCCTTATACCTTCCTCCAATCACCTTAAAATTATGTCTCCTTCTGTTAGCCATTGTCGCCCTGGGAAAACGTCACTGACTGTCCACTCGATCTATGCCTCTTATCATCTTGTACACCTCTATCAAGTCACCTCTCATCCTCCTACTCCCCAAAGAGAAAAGCCCCAGCTCGCTCAACCTATCCTCAAAAGACATGCTTTCTAATCCAGGCAACATCCTGGTAAATCTCCCCTGCACCCTCCCTAAAGCTTCCACATCCCTCCTATAATGAGGCAACCATAAATAAATTACCACGATTCTGTGCGATCATTGATTTTTATCTGACAGTGCATTTGCAGGCTCTTCATTTAATGCAGTTTGTCATCTCTTGCCATGTTTTGCACCCACTATACTGCAGAAGCACAATACTCCTGCCATGATTTGTTCTTGCACCCAGAGTATCATCCTCCAAGGCAGAGATCTCAGCCGGTTTTCAATCATACAGTTCTTCTCACACCATGAAGGCACACCCAATCTTGTGCTCTAGGACGCAAATGACCCAAACCCAGAAGTATGGAACACACGAATATCTCAAACCTGCTTAACAATTCAATTAGATCATGGCCAATCCAGATCTGAACTCCATCTGGCCACCTTGGTATTGTCACCATTAAAATATTTGCAGAATAAAAATTAATCAGCAGGATTTTTTTTTGGAGGAGACTTGTAGATTTATATCATACTTAGTGTGTTGAAGCATAATTAGAAACACAGTGGTGGAAACTTATGAGTTAGCCAGAAGCCATTTAAACAATCATATCCATGCTGGCTGGACTTAAATCTAGCAGCCATAATTAAGAGGGGGGCGAGCTGTAATTTAAATGTTACATCAATCTGTTCCAAAATTCACCTGTCAGAAGAGTTTCTATCCATCTTCTCAAAAACTCCCGATCATCTCAAGGCCCCCGTTTGGTCATCTCCTTCTCCTTTATATTTAACAGCATACAATCTTAGTCTATGCAACCTCTGCTCGAAGATTTTAATCAACCTTAGCATTCGATTTAGGCAAGATTCAATTGCAGTGAGGGTCAGGTGCCTTTTGCTAACTTAGTACTGCAAGATGTACTGAGATAACAATGGGGTAGAAGGAAAACCAATCTGTCACCAGTCCAGTCTTCTCACTTCAATATTGTTCCCTCTTATTTTTCACAGTAAGGAACAGAAGCCCTGAATAACAGAGTTTGCTAATAGCATGTACACATTTTCTGGATACTTTCCAAACCTTCTTTGAGCCAATTTTGCAGGGATCACATATAATTTTAGTTAAAGCAAAGCTTATCCCAAGGTGCCTTAATAATCTGCTACAAACTCAATGGCTTAACTTACTGTCAATACGACAGACAAAATTCGCCATGTCTCTTAATGAAACTTGTGAGTTTAAATTTGCAACAACAATATTTCCAAGGGCTGAATTCCCTAAGTTCCCCCAAGGTGTCGCAAGTAAAGTGTTTAGGAAAGGTGATGTCCTTATCTGTCATGAGTGTACATTATTCACAATTCCTCAAACTTACGTGCACATGACTGGAATTTTGGCCATCTCATGAGTTCATCTGCAAATCATATCTGTCACTTGCTCTCTGAAGAAAACAGATGGAGTCCCAGACAGGTGAGAGACAACTCTCCTATTTTAAGGATAGCATCAAATTCAATGAGGAATAAGTTACTCACATCTTTGGGTAACATCCAAATCCTGGGTCGTAAATGCTATTCTTTTAATTTAAAATTGGTGGTAAAAGTATAGGTTGCACTTCTAATTTACCTTAATGAGATTAGTAATGGAGTCTTTAAGCAATAAATTCTGATCTCTGTGTTTCTAATTTAGATTGTTTAAGTTAGTTAATAACTACAAATTTATAAATATGCAAATCATCATTGGGCTTCCAAAAGAGAAAAGATGACTTTGAACAGAGACCATTTCAACGGAATACATTTTTGTGATCACATTGTGGTAGCAAACACACAGTATTAGTAGTACCTGCACACTCTACTCCACTTCAGAAAAATGGGTTCCACTTAAGTCAGTGCAACCAATTTCTAAAGCAGACTACAACTCACAGCAACACCATAATTACACATTTAATCCAAGTAACCACAGAGGAATTTCTATCATTATATGTTAACAAAAACAGCACCAAAGCTTCAATCAAATTGGAATCCACAGTTGCCTGACTTCAATATGAGATGACAATCTACTTGGTTTAACAAACACGTTTCTTAAGGAAAATGTAGCAGTAACTCCAACTTGAATTTATAAAGCACCTTAATATAATAAAACATGCCATAAGAATGTTATCAAACAAAATTCAACTTTGAGTCACACTTTAGAGCAGAGTACACTGCTGTGAAGTAGACCTTAAAAACAGGCCTCTTTGAAAATACCCAAGTATTAAATTTGGACTAATCATCCTTAAGACTGATCTATTAATGTAAACTACCCATTCTCCTTAGAAAAGGATTCATTATTTGTATTGAAATCATGAACACGTTCACAGTTCAGTTTTGCTATAAAATTGAGTTTTTAAAATTTTGTAATATGTTATATACAAATATTTAAATATAATTATGTCACTGTAAGAAGAATGGTAATTTTTTGCATTTGTATCACTGGTAAATATGGCTCATGCTTAGACCGAACACTGACCATAGGCTGTATTGGATACAAAGCAGGAAATGTTGCCCTCTGAGTTCAACTGTGTCATCTCAGCATGAACTTTACTGAGATGGAACTCTGAAACATGTTCCCATGAACTGCTGGACAGTCTAATTAAAAGACTATCAGCATCTGACAAATGAAACATCGCCAATAGCAAAATAAAAACAGTTGGAACTCATTGCTTACATTCACAAGTTCTAGTAATGAAATATTACTTGCCTGCGTAAGGTGGGGGAAGCTATGTCAGGATATTTGGAACCTTGTTGTCGAGTACTCTGAGAGCTGCTGGTTACAATCTGTGAAGGATTTGCTTTGACAGAGTTTGATGAAGTCACACTCTCTGTGTCAGACAATACACCCTTCTCTTTATCAGTCTGGTTAGGTAACGGAGGCACTGGGTTGCCCGAGGCTACCTTAGATGGCTCTTTCAGTTTTGAAACAGGAAGACCTGCCGACTTACTGCTGATGTTGGAGTCTATGCTGCTGGTACTAGACCGGTTCCCAGTGCCCCGGCTATTTGATTTGCTGGGTCGAGGCAGGCTTCGATACTGCAAGTTAGTGCGTGCATTTAGGATAAGGTAATTCTCCTCAGTGTTCTGGGAGCAGTCGACACTAGCTTTTCGACCAGACGTTCTACCCACAAGGCCTGACGACTTGGGGATCTTGCCGAGGGTTGCAGACCCACTGGTAATAGTGGCACCGCTTGCTGTTATCATAGTGATGCCTCCTGAAGAGCCTCCGTGCTTCTTGAAACCAAATGTGTTCGTTCCTCCAGTTGAGCGTGAAGCACTGGAAGGAGGTTTCTTCCCTTCATCTCCACTACTGCGGCCTACATCTGAAGGAGAACGATGAACGTTTGTAGACTTAGGAGACAACCTCCCCTTTTCTGACACCTTAGCATCATCAGTTTTTGCTGCAAAACAATTACACTCAAAACTTCAGTGCACAGTACATCCATATCATCGTGATTAAGTGAAATAAAAATCTTCTCCAGATAATGCCATGTTTTTTCTGAGTACCAGCTTTTTTTAAAGATTAAAATTAATATTTCTTTATTAGTCACATGTACATTGAAACACACGTGAAATACATCTTTTTACATAGTGTTCTGGGGGCAGCCCGCAAGTGTCGCCACGCTTCTGGCACCAACATAGCACGCCCACAACTTCCTAACCCATGTCTTTGGAATGTGGGAAGAAACCGGAGCACCCAGAGGAAACCCACACAGACACGAGGAGAACGTACAAACTCCTTACAAGACAGTGGCCGGATTTGAACCCAGGTTGCTGGCGCTGGAAAGCGTTACGCTAACCGCTACACTACTGTGCTTATTCACTCTTCCTCATGATTCCTATATACTTGTGAATGCCTGCTTGATTGCCACACAAAACAACACCTGGAGCAATTATCTCCTCAACTCCCAGTCCACCACAGTTTTTTCCTATAAAATACACTACCTAAACTCAGCAAGGCTTCTTTGACAGCTTCTCCTACACCCACAGATTCAATCAGCTCAAAGGACAAAGGCAATAATGAAATGGGAAGTGTGATTACAGGTGGAACCTGCAGGTGGAACTTGCCACCTGCAGGATCCCTCTCCAAGACGCCTACTATCCTGATTTGGAAATAGATTCAAATACTTCCCTTGTCATGGGATCAGAATTGTGGGATTAGCTTCAGCACAAGGACAATGGCAGATCAAGAAGAAGGTTCATCAGCACCTCCTCAAGGGCAGCTGGCAAGGGGCAATATATCTGGCCTCGCAGAACTGCCCACAATCCAGAAGATACAAAACATTTTTTAAAAATCCTGAATGGCCTCATGAAATTATACTATTAAATTTAAGTCACATTATACATTGAATTCTCCTTAGTAACCCACTTGTGAGTTAATTAACCCATTGCCTTTTAGGGCTACTTGGTAATATTTGCTTCTTCCTTTACCAATGTGTCAAAAAACAAGAAAAGTGATGCATAGAATTATATGCTGTGCTTTATGTGAACTTTTCAATTATTTTCTATCACTGCAAATTTGATTTGCAAGAACCTCTATGCAAATACACACAAGGGAAAACATGACTGTGAGTTACCAGCTGATGCAACACATTTTTCACTGAATGGTGCCTGAAATATGTAGAACTCTTAATTTTAAGTATGAACTCATTTTAAGCACTGTAAAAGTGAAAGGAGCAGATGTTGGCAGTAGAAGACACTGGTTACTGTCCCAGTAGATGCTTTAGTCCTGGTACTATGGATGGGGAGAGGGGAGCGAGTCTGAGCATGAAAACTTAAATCAATAGCAATAGACGCAGTAAGGTTCTGGCAGTATTAAAAAGGTGTTTATCTGCAAGGAACCTTTGACAAGTTTGCAGAGATTAATTACAAGAAAGGAGCTGTGTAGTCATTAATTATCTTCTTAAGAACTAAGTGAAGTTTTTTAAACATAATATATTTTAGAACTCAAAAGACTGCAGTCAGTAGCATTAATCGTATACAGTAGGGACAGAACACTGTATCCTGCCTCCAAAGTTTGGTAATCAAAACAAATTTCAGAAGGAGAGTACAACATGCCGCCTCTACTACATGGTGCATTTAGCACAATTGACTGGAGATGACTTTCTTGGCAATAATGTCCCAAGCTGCTTGACTAAACAAGGTGAAAACTTGAATCAGCTCCAACCTTTTACTGTGCTGTTGGGAAAATCAGATGTGAACCAGGAAGAGACAGATCAGATGGGACCCAGCCTGCTGAATCCAGCCACATTAGGACAAGCCTGAATCTGCGCTTCGATTCCACAAGCGTATCAACAGTCTGCAAGAAGTCAACTGTTGGCGGTGGGGGTGACTGGGATTGAGACTGGGAGAAAAACTGCGGACTTTATTATGGGGCTCGCAGCTTTTACACCAATCACACCATAATTCAAGAAATCAGATATATTTCCAGAAATTTCCACAACTTTTCACTCTTGCACACAGTTTCTGTGGCACCTCAAAGTTTGAAATTTTCAGTAATTGGGGGCAGATCCTCAAGCCTCTCTCCCACAGGGACAGATGCATGAATCCTCTTAGCAACAGTCTGATAAATGAAACAACAGATCATTATAGGGTCATAGATCAATACAGCATGGATACAGGCCCTTCGGCCCAACAAGTCCATGCCAACCATGGTGCCCACCCATCCAGTCCCTATTTCCTGTGTTCAGCCCATCTCCTGTATGTACTATCCAAGAATTGCCCCTCAGGTCCCTTTTAAATCTTTCCCCTCACCCGAAATCCATGCCCCCTAGTTTTGGACTCTCCTACCCTGGGGAAAAGACTGTTACTCTCCACTTTATCTATGCCCCTCATAATTTTATGAACCGCTGTAAAATCACCCCTCATTCTCCAACACTCCGAGGAATATAAAATAAAATATATAATTTTGAGTGCTTCCTCGTTATGGACACAAGAGTTTTGAAAATCAGGCAGTCATTTCTCCTTACCTGCACCATGCCCTTTGAGTGTGTTTGTAGATGTCTTAGCCCTTGGTGCGGTGATTCCAACCTGAGCAGTCATCCCTCGACGCCATGATCCTGTCTGGGAAATTACTGTCGTCTTCTTATTTGAGCTGCTTTTCTCTGACTCATCGGAAACATCTGACGGGTTTCGTCTCCATTTTGAGCTGGAATCCATCTTTATTCCACTGTCTGATCCACCGTCTGATCGTTTTAGCTCTTCACCAGACCAAGTAGAGTTTCTGTCTGAATGCTTCTCTGCATCTGTCTGTAACTAGAGAAACAGCAACCTATTACTTTCATCTTTTATCATGGTATGGATCTGGATTATGAAAAATGTTGGTTCTGCTGATAACTTCCTTGTGCTATAAACCTATTTAAACTGCTTTTTATCTACCAGATGTCTTTCACATTTAAAAGTGGTACGTTAATTTTCACCTGTGAGATAAACAGTATGCACAATGAGGAAATGTGACTTGGGTGCAGTTTTTCCTTTCATAAGGAAGACCTCTGATGCCTTATTTACTCACATGTATTGAGCCATGAGCACAACATAACTTAAGTGGCTCACTCTCTGTAAAATACTTTTAAAAAATCTCCTACTTACTTGAACTACACTACTCTTCCATACCATAATCTGCCAGTTTTGTCTGAGTGCTCAATTCATTGGACAAGAGGCGAGATTTTCAAAAGGAAATTACTTTGCCAGACTGAACAGCAGAATTTCTCGATGCAGACAGATCCCTCATCCAGCAACCTGCTAGACATGTGAAGGTTACATCCATGGTTTCAATTCTGTAATATTTGGTATTTAAGGTGGAATGGTTTAAGTGAGATATTTGACCTTGATGTTTACTCAGCAGACACCAACTTCACATGACTAGATTGTGGTCAATGGGATCTTTGGGTAATTGGTCAAAATAAGTGAATCATTGTTTTACCTTGTGCTACCTCAATGCACTGTGTAATGAATTGATCTGCATGAATGGTATGCAAGACAAGTTTTTCACTGTACTTTGGTACAAGTGACAATAATAAACCAATTCCAATTTTAATTCCAAAATCACTTACTGCCATCTACTATGTTTTAAAATCAAAGACTAACAATAGAAATTGAAGTTCACCAATTTTCATTTTTTGCATTGACATTTTGTGAATGATTCAATTTGAAAACACAACTCTTCAAACTCCAAGTAAAACAAAACAGGAAAGACCTGCAATTATGAAGCTTCTTTCATGGTTACAGGTCATCCCAAAGGGATGAAATACTTTTGAAATGGAGTTCCTGTTGCAATGTAGGGAACACAGCAACCTATTTGCACAGAAGCTCCCGCAACAGCAATGTGATAGTGACCAGCAAATCTGCTTTGGTGATTTTGATTGAGGGTTGTGTGTTGGCCAAGATGCTAGCCATAACTCACCTGCTCTTCTTCAAAGCAGAAGGTGCCTCAGTTTAACATTCTCAAAGGATGGCACTTCCAAAAGTACATCACTCTTTCTGTCGTATACTCGACTACTCGTCAAGGATTCTGAATGCAAACCTCGGGAGTAGGTCTTATACTTATAACGATGTAGAATGAGCTCATTTGGCCCACCCAATCTACACTGGCTCCTGAGCGAGCAACCTCATTATTGCCTTTGCCCCTCTCCTTATTTCCCTGTATCCATATTAAACATTCTTTCTTGCACAAGTCCATTAATTCCCCTTTCATTCTTTCTGCCATTAGCCCACTTGATCCTGCAAACTGCACTCAGACAGCATCCGAGGTCAAGCTCAAACCCAGGTCCCTGGAGCTGTGAGGCTGAAGCACTAACAGCTGCACCACCCTGCCACTCCCTGGGATGAAGCCCCCAGTAGGAGTGGAGTGGAGACAACTTGGTGTATTGTAATAATGACTGAACAAAAGGTAATAAATTTATATTAAAAGAATTGTGATGTCGGTAAATTGGTAATTTAGTTTACTATTGTCACATGTACCAAAGTACAGTGAAAGACTTTGTTTTGCATGCCATCCATACATATGCTTTGAGTTTCTACTAATGTGCAAACTATCACTTTTCAATGAATATTAGGTGCTAGTGTAAAGAAGGATAAATGGTGCGGTTTAATATGTAACCCATTGTTAATTGTATTGGAACCAGTTGAGTATTACCAATTGAGCCAAAGATGGCACTTGGGTCAGAATTATGTATATTCTTTAGCGAAACCATGGAAAAAGTACAAGTGAAGGCAGTTGCTACTTCACTTTTTGATCTTTGTGAACAAGATTACTTTTCATTAAATCTTAAATGTTATATATTTTCAGAGTTCTACAATGTAAAGTAGATTTTGAGACTTTCTTTTCACAATGGTTTCTGTAGAGATTTGTTTTATCTTCACTGTATGAAAACTTTATTTCTTTCAGCACCTATATAGTACAAGGTATATCTTCCTTTAAAACAATTTGACAGTTTTAAATTGCAAGAAGCTTAATGATTTACTGATTCTGCAAAATCATCTTATTCCACCAACGGAATCAAATTATCCAACAATGTGAATCAATCAATCTCATTGCTAACAAAGTGAGAATTTAGTTCTGAAAATTGAACAACCGAGCAATTTATTTGAATGGCTGAATTAAGAAGTGCAGATTGTCATTGAGAACAGGAGCACTGAGCAAGTTTCTAACAGGCAATTATGCTACACAGTCCAACAGAGCTAGCAGGATATAATATACTTTAATTGTGGGATACAAGTGCAAATAAATTATTTGATGAAAACAGGGTGGTAGAAGTTGTCTGTATGGACTTCAGTAGGGCATTTGACAAGGTCCCACATGGTAGGCTGGTCCAGAAGGTTAAGGTACATGGGATCCAAGGCAAGCTGGCTAGTTAGATCCAAAATTGGCTTAAAGATAGGAGGCAGAAGGTAGTGGTGGAAGGATGTTTTCTCGATTGGCGGTCTGTGATGCAGGGATCGGTGTTGTTTGTGATATATGTTATATATTAAACAGTATGTTATATATTAAGATGTTGATATCGACTAATGACTTGGATGTAGGATGTTTAATTAGTAAGCTTTGGATAATATGAAAACTGGTGTATTATTGATAGCAAGAAAGGTTGTCTGAGGCTACAGCAGGAGACAGATCAGATGAAAAGCTGGGTGGAGCGTTGGCAGGTGTAATTTAATCCTGACATGAATGAGGTGATGCATTTTGGTAAGGTCAAATAGGGGTAAAACATATAAATTTAGTGACAGGTGCTTAGGAATGTTGGTGAATAAAGGGACCTAGGGGTTCAAGTCCATAGTTCCCTGAAAGTGGCAACACAATAGAGTGGTGAAGAAGCCATATGATATGATTGCTTTCAGAGATTGGGACATAGAGTATAAAAAGTGGGATGTCTTGTTACAACTTTACAAAACACTGGTTAGAACGCACCTGGAGTATTGTGTGCAGTTCTGGTCACCACACTAAAGGAAGGATGTGGTTACACTAAAGAGAACTCAGAGGAGAATCGCCAGGATGTTGCCTGGATTGGAGGACCTTTGTTAAGGGGAGAGATTGGATTAGGCAGCTTGTTTTCCCTGAAGCAAAGGAGGCTGAAGGGTGCTCTGATGGAGGTATATAAAATTATAAGAGGTGTAGATGGGCTAGATAGTCAGGTTCTTTTTCCCATGGTAGGGGTATGCAAAAGAAGAGGGCACAGGTTTCTGAAAGGAAAGAGTTTTAAAGGGGATTTGAGGGGAATGTTTTTTTTATACAGAATGGTTTATATCTGGAACTCACTGCCAGAGGAGGTGGTGGAATCAGATACAATTAGTACATTTACGAGGCGTTTAGATGGACACTTAAATAGGCAAGGGATAGAAGGATACGGACCTAGTGCAGGCAAGTGGAATCAGTGTAGATGGGCAAAAAGGTCAGCATGGACCCAGTGGGCCGAAGGATCTGTTTCTGTATGATGTCCCTTTGGCGTTCTTTACAAATAATTTCTGGACATCACTAACACTGTGTAACCCCAGATTAAAGCTCCTACTGTTCAAAATAATTATAAAATAACAATTATTTTTAAAAATAATTTCCAGATGACCAGCAATGTGGGTGGTATTGCATCTGGTTCCCATGGACCAAGGTAAATAACGTAAGAATGCCACATTATAAGAATCCATTGTGTAAACCCAGAGCGATGACAGTCCACGGGTTCTTCAAAATAAGTACCACTATTACTAAGTGTGATTTAATAACAAATACCTACTTTAAATACTGTGAGAACTCAATGTGCAACATGTCAAAAGCTAAAAAGATTGAAGCTGGCTGTTTTCCACAAACCAATTTTCAAAGCGTGGTGACACTTTTAATCCATCATAGATAAAAGGGAAGAGTTTATTGGTTACCAACTGCTTTATAGTTGATTGCATCAATTCATTCCTTCATTACTGGTTACAGCAATGTTATATAACCACTAATCTTTTCCAAAATCCCTTTTTGCCAAACAGGCAGCTAGCATTTGTAGCAACTATTTCCTACCCCTACCATGTAGCAACATACCCCTACCATGTTCTTTGTTCATTACTGTCTCCTTTAAGGAGAGAACATGTAAGTATGCACTTGATTTCACAAATGCAGCCAATGGAACAAAACTTAGTCATGGCAGAAGTAAATACAATTTCAAAGTTGCCATTATGAAAGAGCAGTACGCCACCCTGTATATAACTGCAACAGGAAAAATCACCTGGGAATGGTAATAATGGGAAGAGTATAAAAGCTATCTTTCAGGATTTTACTTTACCACTTAAAAGGAGAATGCCTTGTCACCAGGTTCACCATGGTATGTCTATGCATTCTGGTCAATGAGTTTGAACAGATGATGTTGTTCTGGTAATGATGCAGCTCTACAAAACTCTGGTTAGACCACACTTGGAGTACTGTGTCCAGTTCTGGTCGCCTCATTATAGGAAGGATGTGGAGGCATTGGAAAGGGTGCAGAGGAGATTTACCAGGATGCTGCCTGGATTGGAGAGTATGCATTATGAGGAGAGACTAAGGGAGCTGGGGCTTTACTCTTTGGAGAGGAGGAGGATGAGGGGAGACGTGATAGAGGTATACAAAATATTAAGAGGAATCAATAGAGTAGACAGCCAGCGCCTCTTTCCCAGGGCACCAATGCTTAATACAAGAAGGCATGGCTTTAAAGTAATGGGTGGGAAGTTCAAGGGAGATATCAGAGGGAGGTTTTTCACCCAGAGAATGGTTGGTGCATGGAATGCACTGCCTGGGGTGGTGGTGGAGGCAGATACGTTGGTCAAGTTCAAGAGATTGTTAGATAAGCATATGGAGAAATTTAAAGTAGGGGGATATGTGGGAGGAAGGGGTTAGATATTCTTAGGTGTGGTTTAAAGGTCGGCACATCATGGTGGGCCGAAGGGCCTGTATTGTCCTATGGTTCTATGTCATTACAAATACATGCACATGGGGTACATGAATGTACAAATCACTATCTCTCACCTGCATCTATCACCACCTTGTGCCCACCCCACCTCCCCTCTTTTGCCCACCTATCACTGCTCTGCTTTTCCCTCCAAGACATTGGGCTTCCCCTTTTCCTATCTTCAGTCCTGAAGAAGGGTCCTGACCCGAAATGTTGACTGCCTGCTTTTCACCACAGATGCTGCCTGGCCTGCTGAGTTCCTCCAGCATCATCATGTTTTTCATCTAGATTCCAGCATCTGCAGTCCTTTGTTTCTCTAATATAACTTGTATTCAGAGTCACTCCAATGAGCACTAATACACAAGCAGAAGAAGAAAGATGAGTAAACTATGGAGATCATAGAAGCTAGATATCAGGAAACAGTGCTGATGATTCTGTTAATGCCGTGCCACAACAGCTAATGCTGTTATCTCAGAGGTCAGAGACCCAGTTCAATCCTGACCTTGGGTGTTGACTTTGTGGAGTTTATGTTCTAAGAGTCACGCTGATAGGTTAACGAGCTACTGTAAATTACCTCTTCACGTAGGTTAATGCAACAAAAAAATCAAGGAGGATTGATGGGTCAGTGCGATAGAGAACAAGTTGCAGAGCCACAGGGAAATAAGGTTAGAGGTTTTGGGACTAATAAGACCTTTTCTCCTGGGAGCTCACAAGGAGCCACAGGCCAAATGCTCCCTGTGTCATTCTAAGTGTAAGCATAAAAGCTGGTCAGTTTAGATAGCTCACGAGTGAGAACCAGTGCTGAGGCAGCATAATTAGTTGCACTGGAAGGTATCAGTTGGTCACTGTGATTCTTATTTTGGACGGTGGAGGAACAGTGGTGGTTGAGAGGTTTGGGGGAATGGAAGAGGGTCGGGGGAAAGAAATAAATGCAGTGTGTGAACAGCAGACAGGAACCAAAGCACAGTGCCCTCTGTTACTGTTGAACAGTTGGCATTCATCCTTACTGGACTTAAATGATAACCATTTCCAATCACAAAAAGCAGAGTACTTACTTTTTATATATAATTATTTTTTTACCTCTTGGACTGCCATTCAAGAAAGGCACACTGGCCAAGAAACAGGTCACCTTCCTGAATAAATGTGGTAAATGGAAGTATTTTTCAGGTAATTTAAGTACATAAATTCTTCCTATCATGTTTAAAAGCACTCATTTCAGGGGGTCAGTCACGTAAATCAGGATTTTGCACAATGCCTTTGCGGAGTGGCACCCTATTTCTCTCCACTTCTGAGAAGGAGAACAGACATAAGCCCTGAGGTTTGCAGGAATGAATCTGGATGGTTCACCGTGACCTGAATGACATTTTACCTGGCTATCAGGGTTTTTGCGGGAGGTGGCTGGTGTGTTGGCATACGAGCTGATGGAGGAACTCGTGTTGATGTCGTCAGTGCTGAGGTTGTCTATCGTGTCACTAATTCCACTGCTGACCGAGCTGCTGTCATCCCAGCTGAAGGGGAAAATAAACAAAGAATAAACACTGATTAGAACAGCAATCTCTAGAACCAGACCAAACCAAACTTTACATCTCTGAGTCCATGGCTTCCATCACCTTCTTTCAAGTCTGCATTCAACAGTGGGTAGCTCATAGTTGCAAAATGCTTGTGGACCGGGAGCAAGCAAGGCTGCAAAGAGGTCCTGCATATATCCTTCGCTAAATGACTTTGTCCAGAAATTCATTCCTGATCACCACCAGTAAATGTGGGATGTAGCCGTGTCAGTGTGTTGCACTCTACCTCTGAAATTTTAGCACAACCAGGAAGGAACTTATCGATATTTGTGTCAGTATTTTATTTTAAAACATCACAATTATATTTTAAAACAGAAAAACATTTGTTTCTCAGCTTGTAATGTATATGTTGACTTCTGCAGACATTTTACTATGAGGGTATTAACCCTTTTTAATGAGTAGCAAAAAAAACTGCTCCATGCATTAACTGAACATTTAACAAGGGCACTATTTAATAAAAACATACAAGCAAAATATTTTCTGAAGTACACTGGTTGCTGATTTAGCATTCACAAAAAGTTCACAGGAGCAAGGGCACTATGGGAATCAATGCTGAAAGGAGTGATTAATGTATTATAATAGAGATGAGTTATAGATGGTGCTCCTGTATCACATACCTGGTTGAGGGCTCAGACCTCTGCTGGAAGTCTTGCAGCAATAAAACAGTTAAGGTGATTTCATCAGTGCACAGCTCGGTGAGAAGGGAGCTAAGGCAATGTAAAGTGGCTGCATGTGAGAGCTGGGGTTGGATGGGCTGCAGCAAATAGTGAAGTGCAAGGCTCAGGGGTCTACCTTGGCCAGCATGGTGAGCGAGAGCCATTGCTGGGGACCGCCAACAGCTATTGACTGATGGTCCAGATCCTACAGTCCCTCTCATCACCCCTTGTGGATGAAATGGAAGCTGCTATCTCCCTATCTTTGTTTGTCTGCATATTTCTCCCAAGCCCAGAGATTTCTCTGTAGTAACAAGCTCAGCAGTGGTCAATAGCAATTGTGCTTGTCACTGTAGAAAAATCTCCAGGCTGAGGAGAGATATGCAACCAAACAAAGAGAGGAGAAGACAGCAGCTTCTATCACATCCAACAGGAGGTGATAAGAGATCATAGAATCTAGATGGTCTGTGAATACATGAAGCAGGTGCTGACAGACTCCAGCAATGGCCTATGTTCACCAAACGGGTCATGGCGGTCACCTGAACCCTGCATGTCAGCACTCACCCCAGCCAACCTAAACACCCTTCACAGGCAACATTGCACACTACACTGGTGGCTCACTCCATGTTGAGATGTGCTACAATGGAATCACCAGTTCATAGCCATGGGAGCACCAGGGAGAGCAGGGGTTCATGTCAATGGGGTATGAAACTGTACATGTTCAGAATCCAGAACCAAAAGAATTATAATGAACTAGCACTCTGTGGGGAAGTGCTGAGCAAGATATCTAGGGCACTGCTCAATGACCTAAGGTACGGGGTTACAAATATGTAGTGAATGGGTAGGACTTGTCAATTTGGTTTTGGCTCATCTCACTTAGGTATGAGAGGGAAGCCCACTGAAACATATGACATTTCCAACCTGGAATTGGAATTGGTTTATTATTGTCACTTGCACCGAGGTACAGTGAAAAACCTGTCCAGTGTACAGTCCATACAGAACAATTCATTACACAGTGCATTGAGGTAGCACAAGGTAAAATAATACAGAATGCAGAGTAGAGTGTCACAGCTTCAGAGAAAGTGCAGTGCAGGTAGACAATAAGGTGCAAGGTCATAACGACATAGATTGTGAGGTCAAGAGTCCACTTTATTGTACTAGGGAACCGTTCATTAGTCTTATAACAACAGGATTGGAAGGTTCTAGCAGATTGGAAAACAAATGTAATGCCACTACTAAAGAAAGCAGGGGGGATAGAAAGCTGGAAGCTACAACCTCACAACTCTGATTGGGAAAAGTGTTAGAATCCATTATTAAGGAGGTAATTGCAGGATACTTAGAAAATCACTGTAGAATCAAATAGGAACCAGTTGATGCAGTGCATTCAATAAGGTGCTGTATAAAAAGTTTCAGCAAGGTAAGGAAGTATGCAGTTGAGGTAATTATTACTATGAATTCAGGACTGGGATAAATAGGTAATTTTCAGGTTGGCAAACGGTAATGAGTGGGGTTCCACAGGGATCAGTGCTGAGGCCTCAACTATTTACAACTATCAACAATAGTGACTCAGATCACTGTGGGCATATTTGCTGATAATACAAAATAAGTGGGAAAGCAAGACAGAGACACAAGGGACTACAGATGCTGGAATCTGGAGCAACACACAACCTGCTGGAGGAACTCAGCAGGTTGAGCAGCATCTGCAGTAGAGAAAGGAATTGTCGATGTTTCAGGTTGAAACCCTGCATCAGGGCTGAGAGGGGTGATGGCCAGTATATAGGAGAGTGGGAGTGGTGAGGCAGGAGCTCGATGTGACTGGTAGACTGAGGAGGGGTGAAAGATAATGGGAAGGTTGCACCGGCGAGGCGGGGGGGATTAGCTGAGAGACAGTGGCAGGTGGATGATAGATAGAAGCAGGCAAAAAGCAAATTGTGCAGAGAACACACAGGATGTGAATTGGTTAAGTGAGTGGATAAAAAGCTGGAAAATGGAGAATAATATGGGGGAAATGTGAGGTTATCCACATTGTCAGGAAGATAGAGAAGCAGAAGACGGAGCTGATGATGCTGATCCTGTTTAATGTGTCATAGTTGCTGCCCCATGCTGGACACTGGCCACACAGAACGTTTTCTGTGATGCAGTTCCCAGAGCACTGGCAGTGATGCCACCTTGGCCATTTCAGGAGGTGCACCAGGCTACGACGGGTGGCACGGCAGGGGCAACTAATCCCCACCCACAAACCAACCCCTTCCCTGAAGGGTTTGCGATAAACTCAGGTTTTCAATTCTTTTCATCAACAAAATAGTAAATAATTTTTGAAAAATTAAAAATACATTTATGGCACATAAAATTGATATTAATTAAAAACAAAAATATACAATAAAATGAAGAAAAAGAAACAAAAAAAATGCCCAATTTTACATATTAAATGAAGGTCAGCAATCCTGTCAGGTGTAGCTAAGTGTAAAGTTGGGAGGATAGATGTGAAGTGTATCCATTGCCTCAGCTCAGCAGTTTATGGAATGCACTCAATGGTGAGTCCAGAGTTAGAGCAAGAGGTCAAATGTATGGGCATCTGACCTCTGGTCCATTCCCAATTTCTGCAATACAGTGTGTAGGCTCAGAAGTCCAGATCACAATACCATTTATACTGTAGCCAACCGGCCGATCTCTGCTGAGAAAGACAGATTTTTGGACCAAAGCGAATTCAAGGTTTATGAGGGAACAGGAGGTAAAGTGGAGTTAATTCTACGATCAGGTCAGCCATGAGATCATTGAAAGGAGGAGCAGGTTAAAGTAGGCATATAGCTTTCTTCCACTGCTTTAAAATTCTCAGAGTGCTTCCCGAAGAAGGAAGTGCTTCCGAGCTGGGAGGTTGCTTCCCCTGGCTGGAGGGCCAAGAACTTAGTGGTCATGGTCTCAGGATATGTGGTGGATTATTTAAGACGAAGCTGAGGAGAAAGACTGAGACAGATTATAAAGCTAGTTCCAGAAACAGTCATTATTAAGCCACCTGATTGTTGTAAGACCCTACCTTTTTCACTAACACTCCTTGGGAAAGGACATCAGCTGACCTATGTGACTCCAGATCCATGGCTCTCTAAACTGCCCAGCAAACAATTCAATGCAAGTGCAAGTAGGGATGGGTCATACTGTAAATGCTGTCTCTCTCAGTCGCACCCATTCCAGTGAATGAATAAAATTCTTCACACTGTGGGCTGTGATTTTTTGGAATTCTCTCCCCAAGAGGGCTGGAGATGCTTAGGCAATGAGTAAAGACTGAAATCAACAGATTTTTTCTTGGTAGTTAGGAAACTCAAGCGGAATAGAGTTCGGACAGGGGTTCAAGTCAGGTTGAAGCAGATCAGCCATGGTCTTATTTCCTTTCCATTTTATTCACAAGATCAGAAGACAAAGGAGCAGAAGTAGGCCATTCGGCCCATCGAGTCTGCTCCATGAGCTAAACTAAAACTATTCCTATCTAGCCCCAATTTCCAGCCTTATCCCCATATCCCTTGATACCTTGACTAATTAGATACCTATCAATCTCCTCCTTAAATGCCCCCAGTGATCGGGCCTCCACAGCTGTATGTGGCAAAGAATTCCATAATTTCACTACCCTCTGGCTAAAGAAATTTCTCCTCATTTCTGTTTTAAACCGGTACCCTCTAATTCTAAGATTGTGCCCTCTAATCCTGGACTCACCCACCAAGGGAAACAGCTTAGCCACATCTACTCTGTCCAGTCCTTTCAGCATTCTGAATGTCTCTATGAGGTCCCCTCTCATTCTTCTGTACTCCAGTGAGTACAGTCCAAGAGCTGACAAACGCTTATCATAAGTAAACCCTTTCATTCTGGGAATCATCCTCGTAAATCTTTTCTGAACCCTCTCCAACATCAGCACATCCTTCCTAAGATAAGGGGCCCAAAACTGCACACAGTATTCCAAATGAGGCCTCACCCAAATAATTCATGCTTGGGATGCAGTTGTTGCCAACAATGGCAACATTTATTGTTTGTGCCCTCCACCCCCCCCCCCCCCCCAATCCCTCATAAACTAAGGAGGCAGTTGACAGTCAACCCTTGATGTGTATCATGTCATATACATCCCAGATGCAGAGAGATGACAGATTTCCTTTTCTGAGTTACCTCAGTGAATCAGAGGGTTCTTACAACAAAGTGATAATTTCATGATCACCATTAATGAAACGAGCATAAATTCCAGATTTATTTAACTACTTGAATTTGTATTCCACAGCTGCCATGGTGGATTTGAACTCGTGTTTTGAAATCAATAGTCTGGAAGTCTGTCTGTTGGTCCAGTAACTTTACCAATACCCTGCTGCACCCCGATAGAATCACAGAGCGAAGAGCTGTGGATTAATTCCTGCTTCTATTTCTAATACCATTCTGTAAAGGAGAACTCAAGTCACCGAGAATGGGCTGGGAGACAGAGAGAAGGGCTCAGAAAAGTTGTCTCAGTTGATTGTTAAAAATCTGACAGATTATATGATGTTTCTGAGACACAAAAAACAATTGGCTAATACCCTTCCTCACATTAAGTAACACATCTATTGAAGACTCCCATTAACATAGAATATTACAGCACAGTACAGGCCCTTCAGCCCACAATGTTGTGCTGACATTTTAGCCTACTCTAAGATCAATCTAACCATTGCCTTCCACATACCCCTGCATTTTTCTATTATTCATGTGCCTGAGAGTCTCTTGAATGTCCCTAATGTATCTGCCTCTACCAGCATCCTTGGCAGTACATTCCATGCACCCAGCACTCTCTATGTAAAAAACTTACCTCTGATATCCCATCTGTACTTTCCTCCAATCACTTTAAAATTATGCCCCTTCGTATTCGCCATTGTCGCACTGGGAAAAAGTCTCTGGCTGTCCACTCGATCTATGCCTCTTATCATCTTGTACACCTCTATCAGGTCACCTCTCATCCTCCTTCTCTCCAAAGAGAAAAGCCCCAGCTCGCTCAACCTATCCCTAGAAGACATACTCTCCAATCCAGGTAGCATCCTGGTAAATCTCCTCTGCACCATTCCTAAAGCTTCCACATCCTTCCTGTCGTGAGGCAACCAGAATTGAACACAATATTCTAAGTGTGGTCTAACCAAGGTATTATCGAGCTGCAACATTACCTCTTGGCTCTTGAACCTCTTCTCCCTTCTCCCATCAGGCAGAAGATACAGGAGCCTGAGGGCACATACCACCAGGCTCAAGGACAGCTTCTATCCCACTGTTATGACTATTGAACAGTTCCCTTATACGATGAGATGGACTCTTGACTTCAAAATCTACCTTGTTATGACCTTGCACCTTATTGTCTACCCTGTACTATCTCCATGCACTGTGTAATGAATTGATCTGTACAAATGGTATCCAAGACAAGTTTTTCACAGTACCTCGGTACAAGTGACAATAATAAACCAATACCAATACAATACCAACTCATCCCCCGACTAATGAAGGCCAACACACCATACGCCTTCTTAACAACCCTATCAACTTGCGCAGCAACATTAAAGTTGTTAACTGCATAGAACTGCCCAGTCGACCTTTACTCAGTCAATTCAACCTGAATCCTTAATTGCAGTTACAGGTGCAAATACAATTGGCATCAGCTAACTTTTATGTTTCAAATGCAATGCAGATGGAGGAGGTCTGCTATAAAATCTCAGCAAACTTCAGTTATGTTTCCAAACGACAAAAACCTTCAGGTGAATGGAGTGCTTAGCATTGACATCCACTGTTTTTTACTGGGCACATCCCCAGTGGATGTGGTTTTTTTAAACAGGAAATCTTCAGTTACAGCAAGGATCCAAGTCAGCGTCAGCTGCAGTGGATTTTGTGCCGAGTTTTGCACCTGCAGTCAACAGTGCAAAATAAGGACAAAGAGTTTCATGAAGTCACGTGGGAGCACAGTCATTGAATAACAATCCACCCTCTTTCAGTAACTGAAATGATCGTTCCACAAAATTGCAATTTCAGACCACATTTAAAATGAATGTGCATTTCAGTTGAAATTAATTTTACAAGTAAAACTATAATATTAACATTCACATTTAAGTTCCTTTACATGTAGATATTTTATGGTTCACTTTCAAGCCTGAGATGAACTTGATTATCTTGTAGGTGTGGCTGTGCTTTGGAAATAAACTTTAAACACAATATGCTTTACACTTTAAACACAAGAATGAAAGGGCCCATGAAGGACATGTCACGAGTTTCATTGCTAACAGGATTTGAAAACCGTTGGTATTTGAGGTAAAATCATGCAATCTCTATATGCAATACTGCACTGATAGTTTGTCTTACAATTTTGCAAACACTAGAAGGGACTAGATAAAATACCCTGTTTCTGAAATGCATGGAACATAGAAGAGTACAGCACAGGAACAGACCATTGGGCCCATGATGTTGTGCCAAACTAATTAAGCTGGTGACTCCCTATTCCTTCAGCTGCACTTGGTCCATATCCCTCCATTCTCTGCATATTCATGTGCCTATATAAGAGCCTCTTAAATGCCTCTGTTGTATCTCCCTCCAACACCACTCCCGGCATCGCATTCCAGGCACCCACCACTCTCTGTGTAACTGACCTGTCCCGCACATCTCCTTTGAACTTTCCCCCCTCACCTTAAATGCATGCGCTCTAGTATTAGACATTTCAACCCTGGGAAAAACATACTGGTATTTATGCCTCTCAGTAGTGTAGCAGTTAGCGTAACGCTTTACAGTGCCAGCGACCCAGATTCAATTCTGGCCACTGTCTGTAAGGAGTTTGTACGCTCTCCCTGTGTCTGAGTGGGTTTCCTCTGGGTGCTCCGGTTTCCTCCCATATTCCAAAGATGTATGGGTTAGGAAGTTGTGGGCATGCTATGTTGGCGCCAGAAGTGTGGTGACACTTGCGGGCTGCCCCCAGAACACTCTACGCAAAAAGATGCATTTCACTGTGTGTTTTGATGTACATGTGACTAATAAAGATATAGAACCATAGGACCATAGAACAATACAGCACAATACAGGCCCTTTGGCCCACCATGTTGTGCCACCCTTCATATCACACCTAAGACTATCTAACCCCTTCCTCCCACATATCTCTCGAACTTAAATTCCTCCATATGTTTATCTAACAATCTCTTGAACTTGTCCAATGTATCTGCCTTCACCACCACCCCAGGAAACGCATTCCATGCACCACCACTCTCTGCGTGATAAACCTCCCTCTGACATCTCCCTTGAACTTCCCACCCAATACCTTAAAGCCATGTCCTCCTGGTTTGAGCATTGGCACCCTGGGAAAGAGGCGCTGGCTGTCCACTCTATCTATTCCTCTCAATATCTTGTATACCTCTATCATGTCTCCCCTCATCCTCCTTCTCTCCAATGAGAACAGCCCTAGCTCCTTTAGTCTCTCCTCATAATCCATACTCTCTAATCCAGACAGCATCCTGGTAAATCTCCTCTGCACCTTCTCCAACGCCTCCACATCCTTCCTATAATGAGGTGACCAGAACTGGACACAATACTCTAAGTGTGGCCTAACCAGAGTTTTGTAAAGCGGCATCATCACTTCGCGGCTCTTAAACTTGATCCCACGACTTGTGAAAGCTAACATCCCATAAACTTTCTTAACTACCCTATCCACCTGCAAGGCAACCTTCAGTGATCTGTGGATATGAACCCCCAGATCCCTCTGCTCCTCCACACTGCCCAGAATCCTGCCATTTACCTTGTACTCCGCTTTAGAGTTTGTCCTTCCAAAGTGTACTACCTCGCACTTCTCTGGATTGAACTCCATCTGCCACTTGTCAGCCCAGCTCTGCATCCTATCAATATCCCTCTGCACGCTTTGACAGCCCTCCACACTATCCACAACACCACCAATCTTTGTGTCATCTGCAAACTTGCTCACCCAGCCTTCCACCCCCTCATCTAAGTCATCTATAAATATCACAAAAAGTAGAGGTCCCAGAACCAATCCCTGTGGGACACCACTAGTCACAGCCCTCCAATCCGAATGCACTCCCTCCACCACAACCCTCTGCTTTCTACAGGCAAGCCAATTTTGAATCCACCCAGCCAATCTTCCCCGGATCCCTTGGCCTTCTGAAGAAGCCTACCGTGTGGAACCTTGTCAAATGCCTTACTAAAATCCATGTAGACCACATCCACTGCACTACCCTCATCAATCTTCCTGGTCACCTCCTTGAAGAACCCTATCAGGCTTGTGAGGCAAGATCTTCCCTTCACAAAGCCATGCTGGCTGTCCCTAATCAGTCTATGTTTCTCCAAATGCTCATAGATCCTGTCTCTTAGAATCCTTTCCAACAGCTTACCCACCACAGACGTAAGGCTCACTGGTCTGTAATCTTATCTTATCTCAGCCTCTACTGCTCAAGAGAAAACAACCCCAGTCTGTCCGGCCTCTCCATAAAGCACACACCCTCTAAGCCAGGCAGCATCATGGTAAACCTTCTTCTTGCATTTTCTCCAAAGCCTCCACATCCTTCCTATAATGGGGTGACCAGAATTGAATGCAGTACTCCGGATCTGGCCTTGCCAGTGTTTTATAAAGCTGCAACATAACTTCCTGACTCTTGAAGTCAATGCCTTGACTAATAAATATACACATGTCATACACCTTGTTGACCACCTTATCAGCTTGTGCGGCCACTTTTAGGGAGCTATGGACATGGCAATATTGGAAAATTCAGTTCCAATTAAATCAATGGAACCAACTTCACCAAGCAGTGTTGACAGTCAAAGTTTAATTTCTAAACATCTGTGTTATCTGTACAGCCTCCAGTTTTCTCTGGCCATCGAAAAAGCTTTGAGGTTGGAGTTATACCCCTACTACCTGAAGGAGCCTCAGCACGTTGTCATTTCAGTAGGAGTTGAGTTATGGCATCCTTATAGTTGGTCAGGAGGCCGTGGGTTCAATCCTAAAGTCACAAACTTGAGCACACAGTCCTTTCCATAGTCAGTGTAGTACTGAGAGGGTGCCTGATCATCAAAGGTGGTGCCATTAAACTGAAAACGTCTCTGTACTCCTGGGTATACATAAATTCTCCTATAGCATTATTCTAACAGTAGAGGAGTTCTCCTGGTGTCCTGGCTAATATTTATCCATCAACCAGCAAAAATATCTTTCTCATTTCACTGCTACTTGCAGGATCTTACCGGCTACACGTGACTGTTGATTTCTTACTCTTCAAAAGTACTTAATTGACTGGAAAACATTTTGGCAGACTCCAAAGTGGTGAAAGGTACTTCTTAATTATTTATAAACAGGAGCATATCAGTGCCTCTGACAACATGGATCCATCTATCATTGGTATATTTTCCTTACTGGAGGCAAAGTGAAAGCATGCACACGTTAAATAAGGGCACAAGGTGAAATTCCATTGAGCTCAAGGTAAGCAGAGCAATGGGCCTTTGCTCTGTTGACTCAGGCAGACTTTGACTAAGGCAGTGGCCAGAAAATGTAAGCGGTGTGTACGCCTTTTTGGACTTTTGTTTGTTGGCATTGTAGATTGAAGATTGCAATCTCTGTGCATTATTCCTCACTGGTTTCTACTGCCACTTGATTAAGCAATTTCAGCAATGCGGGCATAGACTATCTGGATACGTTTCATCATTTGCAGGTGATGGATTCCCCAGACTTAAAAAGTACTTTCCAAGAAGTTACATTTGCATGGCAATTTTAATGCAGGAAATCATTGACAAATGTGTTATTGAAGTTCAACACCAGCCATATAAGAAGACAAATGAAAATTAAATAAAGCTGTAGATGCTGGAAATAAAAACAGAAAATGTTTTTATTTATACAACATATAAACAGTCAGCAGGTCAGGCAGCATCTGTGGAAAGAGAAGCAGTTGATGTTTCGAGTCTCGGATCTTCATCAGTACTGATAGAGAAACACAATAGTCTGTGCAGCAGAGAAGGCGGGGCAGGGCAATGGGTGAAACAAAGTGTAAACAATGGGGCAGTTAAGGTAAGATTGGCAACACATGGCACAAACAAAGAAGCTTAATGCTTTGTAGTCTGTGGTAATATTATGTAGTCGAACTATATAAAAAACAGAAAAGAGAAAAACAATGGCAGGCAAAAATGGCCTGTTCTCATCTGACAACTTTCTTTGTTTACCCTTATCCCAACTAGCCCCAATACCCCCTCTCTTTCTCCTCCCCTACCGTCTTCATCTGCCCATCACCCACACATTTCTCCCTCCGGTTCCTCTCCTCACTTCCTTACCTTTATTCCATGGTCCACTGTCCTCTCCTATCAAATTCCATCTCCTTCAACCCTTTGTCACTTCCACCTATCACCTCCCAGCTTCTTACATCATTCCCACTCCCCCCACTCTCACCTGCCTATCTTCCCCCTCTCACCTGGAATCACCCACCAGCTCTCGCTCCAGCCATTCCCCAACCCTTTTATACTGGCTATCTCCCCTCTTTCTCTCCAGTCCTGAAGAAGTCTTAACCCGAAACGTCGACTGTTCATTTCCCTCCGTAGATGCTGCCTGACCCGCTGAGTTCCTCCAGCTTTTTATGTGTTGCTCTTTCTTTCTTTCTGTTTGTATGAGAACTGGCCATTTTTGCCCGCATCCTTTTCTCCTTCTCCATTTTCTTTATAGTCAATTCTACATTACACAGACTATTCAATATTAGCAACACATTACAAAGACAAAAAATGTGATTTTAACTGCCCCATTTTTCCATGCATTCCCCTCCTCACCTTCTCTGTAACCAAGACTAATTTGTTTCACTCCTCGGTTCTAATGAAGGGTCCTGGGACTGAAACATTAACTGTTTTTCTTTCCACAGATACTGCCTGACCGGCTGAGTTTGTCCAGCATTACATAAGAAAGTTATTTGGATGAAGAAAATATAACTTCTAGATTTCCAAAGCAATGAGTATCTTTTGAAGGACAGTTACTGCCATAATGTAGGAAATGTGGCAATCAATTTACACAATGCAAGAACCCACAAATAGCGTTTTTCTAATGACTGGATAATCTCTTCGAGTGATGTTGATGGAGGGATAAATACAGGACAAGACAATAGGTATAAAAATCTTGCTGTTCTCTGAGAAGATAGGGAATCTTTTTCCACGTGAGAGGAAACAGGGACTCAGTTAATGTATTAATGTATTATTTCAGCACCTTCTGAAGCTTTAATCGAGACTTTTGGATTCAAGACTCTGGAGTGGGATTTGAACCAACACCCTCTGAGTCACAGGAAAGAAATGTCACCAACTTTTAGCTGAGAGAAACACTGAAGCATGGGAGTAGGAGTAGGCCATTCAGCCCTTCAAGTCTGCACCATCATTCAATACAATAATCCCTGAGCAGGCTCAAAGAGTTGAATTGCCTACTCCTTTCCTATTTTTCTATGTTCCTATATCTCTCCTCATCAGCTTAACAGTAAAGATTGGTGGCACTTTTGCCTATGACTTTGAAGGTAGTTGCCTCAAGTACCACTCCCAAGTATTGAACACAAATGAATAGATTTAAGTTCCACAGGGCGCTACCCCATCAGAGGTCTTGTCTCTTGGAATTATACAATAATTGAGGCTGGTCTTCAATTATCGCAGGGTGATCAGAAAAGATCGCATGTCACCTTTCAAAGAGCAAGATGATTATCTGCACTATCCTGTCCAGTATTTCTCTCTTCACCAACATCACTTAATCTGATTACTACAACATTGTTGCTTGTGTGATCTTGCTTTGTGCAAACCGAAAGATATAAAGGATAAGTCTTATGGCAGAGGAAGTTTCGGAAGGGCTTTGAACCCCAGTGGACTGAGTCTACAGCTGCCAAGGGTGAGGCAAAACTGGGAATATGTAAGAAGCCAGTATTGAAGGGAGGTGGAACTCCTCTTGTGGTCGTAGGGCTGAATGTGATAGGAGCAGGTGAGGACTATAAGGATGTGCCTGCAAGGCAACGTACCAGGTATCTTCTCTAAATGATTGGAGGCTGACAGTCTTTTACCTTCTGGAATCTTGAAGGTCACAATGATCACATCTTAACACTTCACAAACTCATTTACGGTATTCCTGCGTGTTTAACCACAGGCAACAGATCGCAGACTATTTACACTTTGAATCACAGCTGGCAGAGATAGAATCGCGCATCTGCCACAGGTGTAAAATGTCAAAACAGCTTCGAAGAACCACGTTGTTGCCAGTATTACGCAATCCAATGGGAATACATTCCAAGCCCCAAAAACTGAATTAAATCCAATAAAGAAACAGCAGTTTGATAAGTAACAACAGAAAATGCTGCAGGCAGGGGCACCCACTTACTGGTCCAAGAAGCAGGCAAAGTTCCAACAGTAACCCCTGTAACTTGCATTTTGCAGGTTGAACGACCTGGCCCATTAACCCTCTGCCTTGTTCTGCAGGTACTGCCTGACCTGTTGAGTGCTTCCAGCATATGCTAGCCTAGAAATCATTCCCTGTCTTAAAAAGGTCCAATAAACCGGTTAACACACATTTTATGCATGGGTTAACTCAAGTAATATTCTACTGAGCATAACACCCAAAGCAATAGACTGGTCATTACTTGCAAACAAATGGTAGGAGAGCAAACAGTGAAAAATAGTCAGGTCATGGAGTGTGGGACGGATGACTGAGGACTGGTAAGGATGAGGTCAAAAAAATGTGTGTGGAGGTGAGGCGGTGAGTTGTAGGTTGTTAACCCTCTTTTTGCAAGCTTATCATATGGACCAGCAGCTGTAACAAACTGTGCAATGAATGTAATCTCCACTAAATACTGAATTGAGTAAATAAAAAATCATTGAGCAAAGCAAAAGTATTCCAAAGCTACTGTTGTCACTTCATGTGTTCTTTATCAGCAGAATTTTTTATTTTGTTTACAGCTTCATAAACATAGTAATAGACTAAATTACTGATGTCCTACTCAAGCTTGGCAGCAATAACAAAAACCCTATCTTGATATGATGTGACTAATTTAGATTTCTTTTAAACAAACATTAAAAAGCCACCCACTGCTAATTTACATACAAATCGTTCACTCAGTTGTGAAACAGCTTCAGAGATTCTTTTTTCCCCTCAGTTCTTTCAAAATTTTATTTGCAGTGAATAATTCTGACATGCTGGCTGCACTGTCCAAAAGCTAATTTTGTACATGGAAGCTGAAAGCTCTTAACTGGCAATCAAAAACTATTCAGCTACACCAGCAACATCATGCCTCAAAAATGAGAAGTCTGATGTAATGGAGCCACAATGCCTTTGAAATATTATCACACCACACTTCCTCCAAAAATTTTGGGAGTTTTTTTTTATTGTGTGAAAAATCTGCAAGTAGAAATCCTTAAAAGGTGTAATAGGTAAAAGAATTTTGGACTTGAAAATTTAAGCACTTTTAACCCTTAATGAGTCCATTTTTAAAAAAGTAAACTCTTCACTTTCCTCAGATGATAGCAACTTGGCAGTGGGGGTAGAGAAGGTGATGTGACAATTGACCATCTGTGCAGAAAGTAATATTAAAATCGTAAATGGAACCTTCTGTTAAATGGGTCCCTCACCTTCTGCTTCTTGGCATTACTGCTCAGATGAAGGACAGCCAAGCTACATCCAACACTTCTATCAGCTACAAAAGCCATCACAGAATCATGTAGGAAAGCATGGCACAGAAAGGGGCGATTTGGCCAATTGAGACTGTGCCGTCACATTGTGATTAATTTTTTCCCTTCCTTACTGGAAATAGGACTCAGCCACCAGTTTTCACTGGCCTATTCACTGATTGGAAACCAGCAAGTCTCATTGAAAATATTCTCTCCATGTTTTATTCTAGGGGTCTTATTCAATGGCTGTGTGCCATTCGGGAATTTGGAAAGACGAAAGATTTGCATTTATGCGCATCCTTCAACAACCTCAGGATGAAAAACTGAAGGAAATTTAACAGAGGGTTCCATTTAAACGTTCGCGTTATATTCTGCACAGACGGTTAACTGCCCATACCACCTTCCCCCACGAGAGGATTTGAAAAGTAGGAAAGACTTAAATTTATATAACGCCTTTTACAACCTCAGGGCACTTAACAGCCAAAAATATTTTCAAAAGTGCAGTCACTATGGAAAAATAGGAACCATGGCAGATAATTACAACACAACAAGCACTCACATACAGTAATGTGACGTTAAATTATCTTTAAGTATAAATGTGATATTCTTTCTGTCTCTGAGTGTGTTCATATTCTGATCCTGTTAGACAGGAGGGCCATGAGGTGCTGCTTTGTATCTATGTAACTTGTAAATAGTTTCAGTGTTATGTCTTGCAAATAACTTATTAAACTGATGTGTTTCAATCTATTCATGAAATCATTCTAGTGATGATCAAGAAATAGTTATGTGCTGGGAAACGTATGCCGCACCAGCAATGCCTAATGGGCAAACATCTGGGCCTCTGATACAGAATTCTTTTACGCATAATTCCCAAGATGTCTTGTGCAATACAACTGAACTTTCAGACTCCACAATGTCCTTTCCTTCACTTGCTCTGAGGGATCGTGGAGGAAGGTTCACTGCAAGTTGCTGGGGAGCTTGGGTTCATGATCTGGTCTGGGTAGGAGTGGGCTGGAATAAAATGGTGGATGGCATGAAGGAGACCCCAAGTGATAGGTTAATGTAGAACTTAAAGGGAACTTATGTATAGATGGTTCCAGTATTGGTATCCATAGCCTGGTCTTACAGGTACCCTTCAAGCTGAGCTAAAGCAGGCCACATATATTATGAAGGGTTCCATTTCTATGAGAAGCCTATGCCATTCACACAGGTAATTTGATGATCTTCACGAAGTACCTGACCATATGAATTTCCAATGCACTTCCATCACACAGTGCAAACTTATATTAAATCATGATATAGAATTTTTAAGACAATCATCATTCTTTTCAGTTGTTGGTCAAAGGAGAGGTATGGGCCCTTTTCCTCCTCTGCATTGGGGTCTTTTATGTCCAACTGAAAAGGCAAATGGGTTCTCCACTTAACATCACATCCAAAAGATAGCACTTGCAGCATCTCCTCAGTTATTCAACGAAAGGTCATACCTATATCTTTGTACCCAACTCTCTGGAGTAGAATTTGAACTCTCAAACTCCTCACAAAGAAGTGAAAATGAAACTGTCAATGCTAGACTGCTTACTTGTTTCTCCTCTCTCCCATTCCAGCAGCTGATCTGATTATATCAGGCTCATTGATGTTCCAATGTTGTGAATGTCAGCTCATTTATAGCAGTCAGGATCTTAGAAGTGTATTCTTTCATGGGGCACATTGAAGCTAAGATCTATTCCCCACCAACTAAGATATTCCTAATGTCAACTAATCCTCCATCTCAACCACTCTCCTGGCTAGGACTGCTTAATCAACTGCAGACTAGCACATCAAATCAGATTTCCAAAAATAGATGGCACACAATGTGGTCAATTAACCTACTGATCCAGAATAATACATAAAGCTAAATACCATTGATGTGGGAAATCTGACATGAAACAGTGCTGGAAGTTCTCAGCAGGTCAACTTTGGGGAGAGAAACAGAGTTAATGTTTTAGGTTGATGATCTTTCATCATTAATTGGGAAATAGAAGTTTGTGACTGGTGGTGTACCACAGGGGTTGATGCTGAGATCCTTGGTGTCTGTTATATACATGAATAATCTAGGTGTGAATGTGGGAAGTAAGATCACACAAAAATTGGTGATGTTGACAGTGAGGAGGGTAGTCGTTGCCTTCAAAATCTCACTGAGAGGTTGATCAGGTGGGCAAAGCAATGGCAGATGGGATTTAATCCTGAAAAATGTGAGGTAATGTACTTTGGGAGGACCAATAAGGCCATGATATACACATTGAATTGCAGAACCCGAGGGAGTACCGAGGAACAGAGAGTGTCCATGTCCGAGGATCCTTGAAGGCAGAAATATAAGATGGTTAAGAAGCCATTCTGGATACTTGCCTTCATTAGCCAAGGCATAAAATATAAGAATTGGGAAGTTATGGTACAACTAAAGAGGATGTTAGTTAGGCCACAGCTGAAGTACCTTGTGCAGTTCTGGTCATATTATAGGAAGGATGGATTGCACTGTAAAGGATGCTGAGGATGATGCCTGGGATGGAACATTTCAACCATGAGGACAGGCTGTAGAGTGAAGAAGGCTGAGGGGGTTCCTAATCGAGATGCACAAAATTATATGAGGCAGAGATGGGGTAGATGATGAGAAACCTTTTCCCTTGGCAGAGATGTCTTTAACCAGAGGGCATAGGTTTAAGACAAGGGTTAGGAGACTTAGAGGGGAATTGATGAAGAATTTTTTCACTTAGAGTGTGATTGAAATCTGGAAAGCACTGCCTGCGGAGATAGTAGAGGCAGGTACTCTCATAGCATTGATGTATTTTGATGAGCACTTGAAACACCGAGGCATATTAGGCTACAGACCAAATGCTGGAAAATGGGATTAGTATGGACAGGTATTCGATGGCCAACATGTACACAGCAGACTGAAGGACTAAAGGCTGTAGACTGTTGTAAAATAGCTGTTATATTATAATGCAACATGTCCATATTAAACACTTAGTAGGACACATAAGCAAATTCTCCAGCACTAGCACAGCATGCTTGAGGGGTGGGGACTTGGGGTGGTGGAGGGTGGAAGGGTCATCTCAGTGATGAACAGGTATTAGGGGAGGGCTTGGGGGTGGGGAGAAAGACAAGGACATGTACCTTCCCCATATAATCATTCAAGAAAATGCATAAGCTGGAGGTTATGGATGCGTGTGCACATACAGTACTTGCCTTACAGCGTCAAGTGCAAACACACCTACACCCTAATTTCAATTCCAGCACACGCAACAGCAGTCGAGCATTCAGGATTCCCCATCAATGGGTATGGGGGAAGTGAACAAGGTGAATCGTTATGATCACAACTTGAATGCAAATTGGCTAGAGGTACGTGCAGGTATCAGCTTGAGGCCCTCACAATGATCAACTCCTGAAAGGTTTGCAAACAAATCTTGTTGCCTGCAGTCAAAATTTTAGCAATTCAATTTTCTTTTGCAAGGTGCTGCAAGTTTCAATGTGACTGCGATCATTGCCCTGGTATCCTTACGCAAAGCGTGGGAAGGATAAGCATTTATCCTGAACAAATTTGGTAGAACTCTGAAAGATTTTCCTTAAACAAATTGCTTTATGCAAAACACAGTGCAACTTTGCATAAGTATTTCAACCACACACACGCACACATATACACACACACACGCACCCACAGACAGACACGTACACATAAACGAGCATTCTCATATCCACAACAGGTGATCACTTTTCCCACCCAATCCTGTCAATGTTCTACTTTATTTCTGCTTTAGTGCATCCTAAGCCTTCACGATTGTTGTACCACGGAGACCTTTGTAACAATGTGATTAGTGAAGCAAAGTATAATATTTAAGGAGTCACATCCTATCAAAAATTAAACATCTGCATACAGATTGTCAGAAACATAAAGCCCTGTGTAAATGGCGAAAGCATACCACCGCCATACTTACTCAGATACCTACCCCGTCAACCACTCTTGCTTCACATTGACCTTATTAACCACCTCAGAACCCACAGAAGTAGAGTGGAAGCAAGTCAGCTTCTGAGGCAAGGGGCTGCCAAAGAAGAAATAATTTCATCGATAAATCAATAGATTGTGGTGCCTGCTTTTTGCTAAACCTTTGTTGTATCCAGACTTGATGAATTCCAATACAATCCAAGCTGGACTCCCTCACTTTCCCTCCAGAAAATTGATGTCTGCAAAAACTCTATTGCTTCCCTTTATTCTGTGTTCAGTGACCTATACTGGTTCATCAAATCCTTGTTTTCAAGTCTCCTATGCTACCTCCCCTCTCTGTCACTGTAGTCTCCTCCAGGTCCAGAATATCTCAGACTTCCATCTTTTAATCATCCCTGAATTTAGTCAATCAACCATGCCTCAGCTTCCAAGGTCTGAAACCCAAACCTCTCTATTGATTGATCTCTTTCCCCAAGATTTGGATACTTGCTCCAGAGTCTCCTTCTGTTTGATAACACTCTACGGAAACATCTGAACACATTTTGCGATATTAAAGGTGGCCTTTGTTGTTTTAGTGCAACAACACCCTCAAAAGTTTTGTAAAAGCATTACCATTAACTCAGCTCGAAACTAAACACTGCTTGTTTCTTTATCACTTAATCCATAATGGAAGTCTCATGACTGTTTTAAAAAAATCTCACTAATGTAACAGGATGAAGTCCTGCAGTTTCTCTATCCTTTATTGTATAGTGGGAAGAGGCCATGTCATCAAGGGAAGGAAGAAATTCACTCCACAATAACAAAGACCTAATAATACACCATGATTAATTTGCACTTTTATGGAAAAATATGGAAGAAACTGAATGGCGGAAGATAGTGGAGTGTAAATTATTTGCAAGCTAATCTGATCATTCCGAGGCATCACTAATGCAAGCAGCATCTAATCTCATTTATTTCAATTATTTTTCTTAAACCCAGAAAACAGGCTTTATATTTATTTTAAGACGGGGAACATTTGGATCCAATCAAAAAACAAACTGCTGGAGAAACTCAGTAGGTCAAGCAGCATCCATGGACTCAAAAGGATGGTCGATGTTTCTGATACAGGGTCCCGACCCGAAAAGCCAACCATCCCTTTGCCTCTACAGATGCTGCTTCACCGCAAGTTCCTCTAGCAGTTTGATTTTCATGCTCCAGATTCCAGCATCTGCAGTCTCTTGTGTCTCCCCATTTGCAACCAGTCTTTGAGGGGCTTAGTCCAACCTCTTTGGTATCAGCTTCATCGCCATTGGTGGAACTCTCACCTCCAAATCAGAAGTTCAAGTCCAGAGGGTTAAGTACAAAAATCTCGGCTGTGTCTCCAGTGCAGTACTGAAGGAACACATCAGTGTCACTGTCTTTCCAATGAGATGTTAAACCATGACACCCTTACCTCCATCAGGCCAGGATGAAAGATCCCATCGCACTATTTCACTGAAATGCAGGGGAGTTAATCCCTGGTCCCCAGGCTAATATTTATCTTGCAACCAACACCGTAAGGACAGATTATCTAATCATGATTACTCTACTGTTCAGAAGCTTCCAGTGCACAAATTGGTTGTGCTGTTTCTATCTCACAAGAGTGATCACACAGTAGAAGCACTCCAGTGGCTGTAAGAGTGAACCCTGTGCTTGTGAAATGCACTAAAATGCAAGTATTGCTTTCACTCATTACTGTGGAACCACATCCAGCACCTCTGCTTTCTTAGAAGGAGATCTGGTATGTCACCAAATACTTTTACAGAAGCATGGTTTCAAAGTATTTTGACTGGTTGCATCATGGCCTGGTACGGCAATTCCAATGCACAGGAGCACAAGAGGCTGCAGAGAGTAGTGGACACGGCCCTGTCCAAGAAGGGCACAGCCCTCCCCACAATTGACAACACCTACTGGAGGCTCTGCCTCACGAAGGAGGCATCTATCATCAAGGATCCCCACCATTTGGGTCATGCCCTTTTCTCGCTGCTGCCATCAGGCAGGAGGTACAGAAGCCCAAGGTCCCACACCACGAGGTTCAGGAACAGCTACTTTCCTACAACCATCAGGTTCTTGAACCAACCTGAACAACCTTAACCCTACCTCAGCAATGGAACACTACAGACCACCTCTTGCACGACCATTGATTTGTCTATGATTGTGTCTTTTGTTTTAGCACAAAGGTCTTGTTTTTGGGCATTCCTTTTTTCTCTCTTTCTTCACTGTTTTGAACAATTTATGTATAAATTTATGTTTTGTGTGTTGTCTGTAGTGCAAAATGGCACTGGAGCATGGCAACTCATTGCAAGTTGTTCTCTGCAGATCTGCTCATTACTATTACAATCATTCTACTCTTAAATCTAAATTCTACATCTCTAAGAATTACTAATAATGTTCTTTTAAATCTACTTACAGGTCTGGTGATCTTCTAACCTCCAGGAGTGGCTGATCTACCTCGTTATGACCTTGCACCTTATTGTCTACCTGCACCGCACTTTCTCTGTAACTGTAACACTTTATTCTGCATTATGTTATTGTTTTACCTTGTACAACCTTGATGCACTGTAGTAATGAAATGATCGGTATGAACGGTATGCAAGGCAAGTTTTTCACTGTACCTCAGGGCATGGGACAATAATAAACCAATTTAAGATAAGATATCTTTATTAGTCACATGTACATCAAAACACACAGCGAAATGCATCTTTTACGTAGAGTGTTCTGGGGGCAGCCCTCAAGTGACACCACACCTGTGATGCTGCTGCAAGCAAAGTTTTTCGTTGTACCTGTACCTCACTGTATTTGTGCACAGGACAACAAACCTTCCCTGACAGATATACAAATCCCATAAATCATTCAAAAGTTGTGAGGACCAGCAACATGAAAAATGCTAATTTTCTTGCGTTCAAGTCAAAACTCAATGGGCTACAGCATCTGGAGGGTGGTGTCACATGGGGGAACTACAACAGTTTTCAGCCTCCTGATTGTGAAGTTCAGCTGCTTCAGGTTCTACGCACAATGGAGGTGTGGGGGAGGAGCACCCATGGGTAAGATTGGACCCCCTTAACTAACACGGTAGGCGGCCTCTGTTCTCCAAGATAGGCCTGCTGCAGTGCAAGTGGCCAGTATCGCTCATGGGCCTCATACGCACTTTCGTTGTATCATTTATGTATAATTTATATTCTGTGCATTGTCTATACCTACGTGCCTGTGATGCTGCTGCAAGCAAGTTTTTCACTGTAGACACAAGGGACAGCAGATGCTGGAATCTGGAGCAACAATCTGCTGGATGAACTCAGTGGGTCGAGCAGCATCTGTGGGGGGAAAGGAATTGTCGATGCTTTGGGTTAAAACCCTGCATCAGGTTTTTCATTGTACCCGTACCTCACTGTACTTGTGCACATGACAAGAAGTCTTTCTCTTTGGAGAGAAGGAGGATGAGAGGTGACTTCAAAGAGGTGTACAAGATGATGAGAGGCATAGATCGAGTGGACAGTCAGAGACTTTTTCCCAGGGTGACAGTGGCTAACACGAGGGGGCATAGTTTTAAGGTGATTGGAGGAAGATATAAGGGGGATGTCAGAGGCAAGTTTTTTTACACAGAGAGTGGTGGGTGCGTGGAACACACTGCCAGCAGAGGTTGTGGGGGCAGATACATTAGAGACATTTAAGAGACTCTTAGATAGACACATGAATGATAGAAAAATGGAGGATTATGTGGGAGAAAAGAGTTAGATAGATCTTAGAGCAGGATAAAAATTTTGCACAACTTCGTGGGCCGAAGGGCCTGCACTGTGCTGTAATGTTCTATGTTCTCTGTTCTAAACTCAACTTGAGTTGACTTGAACAACACACAAAATGCTGGAGGAACTAAGTGGGTCAGGCAGCATCTATACGTTGGATCAATCAATGACTGCCCATTTCCCTCCATAGATGCTGCCTGACCCGCTGAGTCCCTCCAGCATTTTGTGTGTTGCTCCAGATTTCTAGCATCTGCAGTCTTTCTTGTGCCTTGAGTTGACTTGAAACTAGCTTACAGAAAATATCTCCATTTTCCTTGATTGAGTTACAAAACCCATAAACCATTCAAAAGTAGCAAGGACCAGAAATCCCATAAACCTAAACTTTCTACAGTTCAGGTCAAAACTCAGTTTGCACTAAGTACAATTCACTTAGCACATAAAATAATTACACTATAGCAGAGAATTTCTACGCCAGTAAGGCAATAGAAGTGTCTTTCATCTCCTTGGTGGGTCCGAACAAGGATGTCGTCCAAAACAATTCTGCCTTCACTGAGAGAAAAGGGACAAACAAACAAACTTACATTCCAAAGGTGCCATGTATTTTATCAAGACATCCCACAGCATTTCACTTCAAACTTAGAAAAAGTTAGCTGTAGTTAGTAGGAACATTTTGGTTGTGACATATTTGAATGAAAGTCAGCAGGGAAATCTTCAGAAAAGGCAGTTATGTCAAAAACCGAAACTAATTTACCTCAAGAACAATTTAAATGAAGTATTAAACACAAGCATGAGATCAAAGTTGAAATCAACACAGGCAACATGAGCACTGTGCCTGGGGAATTATTGTATCTGCTACATTTTCTTTCAGCTTGTCTCCCCGAATGTAACCGGAGCTTATATAAAACCCTCTGGACAAAAAGGGCACAGATCACACTGCAACAAAAGCTGGCTCTGGCAACAGTATCTACAGCCATAAAGCCTACATAAGAAAGGAGGACATCAGGCCTTACCTGCTCATGTTACAGATGCCGCCATACTGAGAGTCAGTCACACAAAGATGATTAATAACAAAACAAGGATTCCAACAATCCCCATATTAACCAGCAGCTACAACGTCTGGTCAAATTTGTTTCCAGATGGAGTCAAAAGGCCAGCTGGCTTGACAAAAAACAGTGGATTTTCTTTGTCCACTACACAGGATTCAGTACTGACCCTTTATTCATTATAATACATTTTAGTTTGCAAAGAAGATTCCAAATGAAAAAGCCAGGTAATGCTGTATTTGGGCAAAACATACATCAGATTTTTGGTTCTCTGAGCCAAATTCAGTTGAATCTGTTTGGTATTTGAACTATATTTACCTCCAACTGGTAGAATTTGCTCATAGCATTTGCCTTATTAGTAGAGAAAGGTTTGAAACCCTTTGCTGCTGCTGCCATGGACTGCATTCCAATTATATCCCTTACAGATTTTAAGCACTCAGCTATACTCAGCCATTGCCTCTGTGTTTACTCTGTTTTTAGATTTTTCACTGGTGTCTGTTGCTCCTGATGCACTGGCAGCATCTTCTTTGCGTTGCCACTACAAAAGGACCTGTTTTTACACAGTGCTTTTATATAGGAACCTTAAAAACATCACAGAGCAGCATAAAGCCGATAAGTTATTTTTGAAGTGAATTCAGTATTGCAACGGAGCCCAAGATAAATTATTTCTAGAACAGATTCTGCCATCTCCACTTTTCCCTTTGGGTTCAGTTTGCATCCTATCCATTAATACAAGTAATGACTTCTTCACAGAATCTTTTAACTACTTAACATTCCTTATGTACTATATTAAAAGTGCCAGATAAATGTGCAATGGAGTTAGTGTGAATGTTACTAGTTTGATTACACTGGTAGTCTGACTTGCACATTTAAAAGTAATGCTACAAGATGCTAAAGAACATTCATGGCAAAGTTACAGCAAGAAGGATGGGTACTTGATTGCCGGCATGAACAGGCTGGGCCGAAGGGCCTGTCTCTGAGCTGTATGATTCAGCCTATCAAGTCCATGTTGGCACTGTGCAAGAGTAATCCAGGTAGTCCTATTAGTCCCAATACTCTCTCACTGGGCCTTGTAAATTCTTTCCTTCCAAGTAGTTGCAAAATTTTCAACTTTTTGCAAAATTTGCAAGTGACAAAACCAGTTTCAACTCATTGATAAGATTAACTATTATTTCACAAACCTGACTTGTCAAGAAAATCTGTTTCTGCAGCAAGCACATTCAATAACCTCAAGGAAGCTTTAAGCTCCAACAGTGTAAAGCATAGTTTGCATACCAATGTCAAAAACCTGGTAAATCACTGTACGAACAAAAACATGACAGAAAAATACAATTCACTTGCTGCTCAGCTTTAAGCACAACATAAACAAACTCTGTTAGAATTGCTTAAGCATTGGAAAAAGTCAACAAAACGGCTGTACCTTCGACCCCCGACCCTTGGCCAGAGCATTTCTCCACTTCACTGCTCGGCAGGCGGGAACAGAAAAGGCTGCTGGTTCAACTCAGCATGCTGATAAGTCAAACTTACAGTTGTCATGCACATTTTCAATGGCTCTGCAGCTCTATGTTTCCAGTGACATTTCTTCGGTAGTACAGAGCATCACTGGACAGATTACATGCTCGGACACAAGGAGGAGCATTTGAAACTCCTCTGGGAAGGAATCTAAAACTCAACTGAATTAATCCCTAAAGCTCTGGAAAACCAAGAGGTCACAGTATCTGCTTGCAACAGATCAGCTGTTAAAAGATGTTAACATAGTGGCAAATGAAACACATAGCTGACGCAAGCCAGGAGGTGGAAATATGCAAAGTAAAGGCTTCAGGTTCGTGCACAGGAAATGTTGATACACTAAGTGAAGACGGAGCTCCTTTTCCCCTTTGCTAGACCAGTAATTCTCCCCCATCTCTCTCTCCCCCACTCTCTCTTTGAGATCAGTATGGAGCTTCTTCACTCCCCTTCAGGGTTGCAGATGGAATAAATCACCAGCAGATTTGTTCTGACTGCGCCAAGTTTAACGAGATGGAATACAAATTGCTACTTGTAACAAGGTGTCACAAGATATGCTTTTCAGAGCCTATAATTTGTACAGTAATCGTTTAATTTCACAATTCCAGCTGCAAATCAAAAGGCAGCAATATAATTTAAAGGGCTATGTGGTCACACAAAGATAATCATATTTATATTTCCTTTCAGCGCGAGGGTACTTCGGCCAAAGATGTACGGGTTAGGAAGTTGTGGGCATGCTATGTTGGCGCCGGAAGCGTGGCGACACTTGCGGGCTGCCCCCAGAACATTCTACGCAAAGATGCATTTCACTCTGTGTTTCGATGTACATGTGACTAATAAAGAAATCTTATCTTATGAAGTTCTCAGCAATCTCTTTGGACCCATTTCCCCACAACCCATCCTCTCACACATCCTCCTAATATTCCTACTACGCACCTGTAGTAGGAGAGCACATGGCTGTCATGTGACAGTAACAACACTGACCCCTCTGGTCGGAGGACAGCATTGCTCCTCGGATCGGACGTGACACCACTGTCAATCAAGGTGTGGCTCTACCCCGCCCATCAGGTGTGGGCATAGGGATTGGCCCCGGAGAGCACCTTCATTCCTGAACCTACCTGACCATTGGCCTGTCTAAATCACCTGGCCAGGCTCCACCCAGCACTATAAAAGAGTGTTGCACTCCTCTGGCCCTTCCTCCTTCCACTGCCCCAGGAGTAGTGAAACCACGCTGCAGAGACCACTGGTAAGAGTGTGCATCACCACGTGGTTTGGGAGCGTCTTAGTCAGATTCCAGGGAGTGTTAGAGCCAATGCTTGTCTAGGTCAAGGTATTCAGGCATTGAAGTATTTATCCCTTGATAAGCTGTACCTTGTTTATTGTGTGTGTGTGTATCTCATCTTTGTTGCAATTCCCCCTCACGTTCATGGTCTCCTGCATGTGTGTGTGTGTGTGTGTGTGTGTGTGTGTGCACGCGAGTTTTCTGTCCCTGCGTTTGCCTTTGTGATTAAACTACTTTTAAAATCCAAAGCCTGTGTCCAGAACCCTCCATCTTTAAGACTCCAAAAGAACCTTTTCACACAACACCATCTAAGTTAGGGCCAAAGTCAATTAACCTACAACTAGCATGCCATTGGGATATGGCAGGAAACCGGAGCATTGGAGAAACCCACAGGGTCACAGGGAGAAGGTGCACATTCCACACAGATATTAAAAACAGAAAATGCTGGCAATATTCAAAAGGTCAGGCAGCATCTGTGGGAAAAGAAACAGAGTTAATGTTTCAGGTCAAAAACCCTTCATCAGAACTGGGAAGGAGAGAAAAGAAGCTTGTTAAGCTGCAGGGAGGGTGGGGAAGGAGGAGATGTCACACTGCGAGAGTAAAACTGGGGTGACCATGGGGATAAGGTGTAAGATATAAGATAAGATATCTTTATAGTCACATGTACATCGAAACACACAGTGAAATACATCTTTAGCATAGTGTTCTGGGGACAGCTCACAAGTGTCGCCATGCTTTCCAGCACCAGCATAGCATGCCCACAACTTCCTAACCCGTCCATCTTTGGAATGTGGGAGGAAACTGGAGCACCTGGAGGAAACCCATGCAGACACGGGGAGAACGTACAAACTCCTTACAGACAGTGGCTGGAATCGAACCCGGGTCGCTGGTGCTGTAATAGCGTTACGCTAGCCGCTACACTACCAAGGTTATTTGGTCAATGGCAGCAGTTAGAGAGTGAGAACAAAAGAATGTAGAAGCTGTGAAACGCAGAGCAGGAAGATATGTCCAACAGGTCATGCTGGACATGTCCTCCATTCCCAGAGAGAAAAACAGAAAAAAAAGTAAAAAAAAACAAACAAGCTGATTCAATATCACAGACGGGTGACTGATACAGACCAAGAACTCAAGTTACATGAAGTTGCAGAGTCCAGAATGCTGCAACGTGCCCAGACGGCAGCTGAGGTGGTGTTTATCAAGCTTTGCATTGGGCCTCACTGTGACAGTAGAGGAGGCCACAGATCGACAGGTCATGGAGTCCTAGGGTCATACAGCACAGAAACTGGCCCTTTGGTCCTGTTGACCTTTTTGCCCATCTACACTAATACTATTTGCCAGCATTTGGAACATACCCTTCTACATCTTACCGAATTAAGTACTTCTCTAAGTGCTTCATAACCGTAGGTCAGAGTGGGAGTGGGACATAAAGTTAAAGTGACAGGCAACAGGGAGACCAGGTGCTCCACAAAGCAGTCACCCAATCTGTGTTTGGTTTCTCCAATGTATAGAGGGCCACATTGTGAACACTGAATGCAGTACACTAGAAGAAGTGCACTTCCACACTGAGGTCAGAACCAAACCCAGGTTGCTGGTGCTGTGATACAGGTGCACAGCCAGAGCATCACGGTGCCACTTTAATCTGATGGTTTGGGGTCATCATTGCTAACACCAACTGTTTCTGTTTTATTTCCAGATTAACCGAATTTACTTTCCATGACTGCAATGGTGGGGTTTGAAGTCGGGCGCCTGGATTGTCAAATCAGACCTCTGCATTACTAATCCACTTACTTAAGACCTACTGTGTCTGCTTGCACTAAGCTTTTCTCCAGACCATTGAAAGATTTGCAAAAATGCTGTTCGCTCAATATTTCAAATCAACTGTAGAACTCCTTCACTGTGGGAGTTGCTGTAAATAAATCTGTGCAACTGACAGGAAGAACTTCACACTGTACACATCCCATCACTCACTGAGCTTTTAACACAATCAACAGCATGTCAAACTGATAGAGTGGGAGAAGTTAATATGTGGGCTTCTGTGAGATAGTGATGTGTGTTTGAGTCAGTGCCAAGGCAATACTGCCATACAATAGGGCAGGCTGTGGCAAGGTTTCCTCACTGCAAGTTGGCATGGTCTAAGAAGGGTTGGTTAATACAAAATATTCATGCTCACACTTTCAATTCAAGAGAAGTGCAGGACACTATACTATATATTTTTGGAGTCTGAGTTTCATGTAACTGCCTCTAAAACACTTCCAACAGGAATAAATATCCATCTTCTCAGTGACAAATTTACGAACTGAACTTCAGAAAGACTGCCAATGTGTAAAGTCTGCCCGCTACTTATGTTTCAATGTTGCTGCTGCCTCCGTATAAATAGAAATTGTTCAAAATTCCAGACATATTAAGGAATTTTTGGTGCTTTAGACTGCCAGAGACGTTGATTATTGAAGGTCAAAGAAATGGGAACTGCTGAACAAGTGTTAGTCAGATAATACAATGGCACCAACAGACACAAAACACACCAAGTCCTGTTCACCCATCCTCCATGCTTTTGACCTATACTGGCTCCCAGTTAAGCAGCGTTATGAATTTAAGATTTTAAGTTACACATCGTTTTGATTTTCACTCTTGTTTTTAATTCTTTCCATGGTCTTATCCTTCTTGCTTCTATAATCTCATCCGGCCTCAACTGCCGGATGTATTTTCTCCTCTAATGCTGGCCTGTTGAGGCTTCAGAGCCTCCTATGAAAGTCTGGATCCTTCTTTACGTGCTGCAGCTGTTGGGGTAACACTGCACACAAGGAGCAGGGAAGAACAAACACACAGGGAGACTGGCACTACTCCTGTACAAAAAGGTGGTTCATTGATATTTATATGCAGAAATATGGCAACAATGAACTCAAAGATTAATTCAGTTGCTATTTTGGCTTGAACTCTAATTGTAGTTTGATTCATAAATTTGGTTGAACAATGTTGCCATTATCACCCTGACAGTGAGATGTAATTCAGTCCTTGCTCTACTCCCATACTGCAGCTGCATTTGCAGAGGATTGCAGATTTCAGCGAGGACTGGGTTGTAGAACCACAAATCATCCTTTTCCTCCGACTGAGGCAGTTTGCCCTTCTCTGCTCATTCTCAAGGTTATGCAGTATTGCTATGTTTTAAAGTGCATCCACGTTAGGAAGCAACAGATTGGTGCTAAGCCTTTAATTCAGCAAGATGTCTTTGAGCACCCACCGCACCATATCCTTTAGGCTTCCGCAAGTTGAAGCCTCTGTGAAAAGCACCTGACACTGGTCGGATCACAACAACAGCATGGTGAAATCAACCAGTAAGTAATCAATAAGTAGTGGATGACCCCATCCAATAGTACTGTTACACTGCAGGCCATTAGCTCCAGCACTGAACTCATATAGATATTTATTGCCCTGGAGAATGGCAATCATATGCAGTGGGGAAAATGGAGGCTTGTGTAACGGCAGGTGAAAATAAACGGAAATTAGGAACATTTTGAGAGTGAAACCAGAAATTGAGGCAAAAGCACTGGCATCAAATCAGCACTGTACAAGATCTGCCTCCACTATATTGGCCACTGTAATTTGCCCCTCATGTAGATGAGCGACAGGAGAATCAGAGGGGTGTTGATGGGCATGCGAGAGTGATTAGGTTATAGAGAAATAAGTGAGGGGATTGGGCAGTTACTCTGAGTGTCAGCATAGACTCAGTGGGCTGAATGGCCTCCTACAACAAAAAGAAGCATGAAAAATGAGTATGAGCTGGAAAAAAGAAGGGGGAAGAAAAGCCAGGAAGAGGAAAGTCTGGGGAAAAGGGGGAGTCCCAGAAATGGATGGGGGCAGGCCTCAGAAGGTGGGATGACTAGGGGATGGGGAGAATCCAAAGGACAGGCAGGATTGTCCAGAATGGTAGCCAAGGTATGAGGGTATGTTAACACAGTGGTTATTCCTAGGGACCCACACACAGATGTCAGAGTCGTTGATCTAGAGACACGTTTAACTCCCACCAAAACAGTTGAGGGAATTTACGTTATGTAAATAAATATGGAACCTTGTCAGATTCATTCACATCCTGTGAACAAATAAATTACAATATAGCTGATACTGAGTACTGAAGGAAAGTGAGAAACATTAATGCCTTGAAGAAGCAAATGAGGTGGGTACTTGTGGAAATACGGCAACAATGAACTCAAAGATTAATTCAGGTGCTATTTTGGGTTGAACTCTAATTGTAGTTTAATTAATTCAAATAAAAACACTGTTGTCAGGACATGTTTTTCATACAAGATGGTCAATACCAGGAAGGGAGAGCAAGAATCAATGCAGTCAATAAAAAGAATAGTGCAGTGCTATAGATTAGTAGAGAAGGATGAGTTCCATGGCTCGAAAAGCCTCTTCCGATTAGCATTGACTTACAGATTTTGCTTCCTTTGTCCAATGTGTTCCAGTGTAGTAATGAATGCTATTAGGTTCAGAACTTGGCATTAGACTTGTACCTGGTGGTGTAATTTTATTACTGACTGCTGAAGTCAGGGCCTAATGAGCCGTTGTGGTCGCAGCTTCCCCTAGACGCTACCTTCAGCAGGCTGCAGGGACAGTACCCTATGTTATAATGCATTGTCCCGCTCTCAGATCAGCTGCTCGTAACAGCCTTTAATTTTCCCTTTCCATTCAATGTTAAACCTTTACACATTCATAACTTAATCTGGCTTTTTGTCCTCTCTATCCCCTCCTCCTATCATCAGCAACACTCACATATACTTCTCACATGCCATCTTTCCAATCCTAATGTTAACTCAATCTTCATTATTTTTCCAAAGGAATAGATTAGTATTTATAAATACAGCATGGAAACAGGCCCACTGGCCTACTCAATCCACACTGCCACACTGCCACACTGCCCATCAATCCCGCCCCCCCCTCCCCCATATCCACCAATCCTGTACGGATTCCATTTTATTCTCCCCACATTCCCATCAACTCCTCCAAGATTCTACCACTGACCTACACACTAGATTTCAGCTTTTAGCACCTATCTTTACTACAGGCTGTATTTAATCTCCACTTTATCCATCTTCTATTAATATAAAACTGTTAGCTGATATGTGATCTGAAAGTTATCGAGTATGTCTCCCATCACCTCTCTGAAACTTAGTTTTTAGTCTGACCTTTAGGATTCTTGAGTCAAATTCTGATCATTGCCAGTCTTCAGATTAGAAGCAGCAAAATTAGAAACTATTAACAAGGAGGGTTGATGAGGGCAGTGCATTTGATATGGTTGACGTGCATTTTTGTAAGGTTTTTGACAAAGTTGGAGGTTGGTCAAAATACTAATAGACCCAGGGTCCAATAGACAGGGGAAAATTTTATCCAAGGATGGCAAAGTGGCAGGAAGCAAAGGGTGATGGTTGTTGGGAGTTTTGTGACTGTAAGGCTGTTACCATTGGGTTCCCAAGCTCAGTAATATATGTTATTTGTTTTTTGTTTAGACCTTAATGAAGGGGTGCATGATAAAGACACCTTCAAATGATGAAAACTTGGTGTTGTGTTTGACAGTGAGCTTTAGACTTGCAGGATGGTCTGGTCAGCTGAGCAGAATATTTAATTCAGAGATGTGTGAGGTAATCAGTTTTGGGAGGTGCATGAGAAGGGTGCCAAGCACACAGGCTGCTTTATCCTGGAATGGTGTCAACCTTCTTAACTGACAGTGGAGCCGAAGTCATCCAGGCAAGTGGAGATCATTCCATCAAAGTTATGATGTGAAAGGTTGTGTGGAATCAGAAGGTCAGTCACTCAGTGCAACCTGCTCTTATAGCTGCAGTGCTTATTTAGCTGATCTAGTTGAGCTACTGGTCAATGGTGATATCTGAGAGTGTTGATGATGGGGGGACTCAGTGATTGCATTGCCACAGCTAAAGAATGAAGGTTGTGTGAGGGGAGGGCTGAAGTGGTTGGTAATTACAATCCAGTGAATTCTGCTGCAAAGTGCTTCTGTGCAGAAGTGGCAGGATCAGATTCACCTCTGATTCCCCACAACTCCCATGCAGCAATGGTCCATGCCCATTCAACAAAATCAGGTTACATGTTAGAAACTGTGCTTGGGAAACTACCAAAAACTGTGGAGCGGTGCCCTCAGCACCAGAAGAAAAGTAATGCAGTGAAACAAGACTATTTCTTCCAGGCTAGAATTGGAGATGCACGTTTGATATTTAACAAAATGTAACCCTATTGCAAAGGAACCCTTATCTTTGTTACATAATTTACATCTTAATTTGTCATCAATGTTCAATCAAGATCACAAGATCACAAGATAAGGGAGCAGAAGGCCATTCGGCCCATCGAGTCTGCTCCAAGGAAAAGGGAAAAAGAAATGGGGTGGGAAAAAAGAGAGAGAAAAAAAAACTATTCTAATCCCATTTGCCAGCCTTATCCCCATATCCCTTGATACCCTGACTATTTAGATATCTGTCTATCTCCTCCTTGAATACCCCCACTGATCTGGCCTCCACTGCTGTGCGTGGCAAGGAGTTCCACAATTTCACCACCCTCTGGGTAAAGAAACTTCTCCTCATCTCTGTCTTGAAACTGTACCCTCTAATTCTAAGATTGTGCCCTCTGGTCCTGGACACGCCCACCAAGGGAAACAGCCTAGCCACATCTACTCTATCCTTACCTGTCAACATTTTAAATGTCGCTACGAGGTCCCCTCTCATCCTTCTGTACTCCAGCGAGTACAGTCCAAGAGCCGACAAACGCTCATCATACTTAAGCCCTTTCATTCCTGGAATCATTCTCGTAAATCTCCTCTGAACCCTCTCCAACGTCAGCACATCCTTCCTAAGATGCGGGGCCCAAAACTGCGCACAGTATTCCAAATGAGGCCTCACTAGCGCCGCGTAGAGCCTCATCAACACGTCCTTACTTTTATACACTATACCTCTCGAGATGAATGCCAACATAGCATTCGCTTTCTTAACCACCGATCCAACCTGGTGACAATAATAAACCAATACCAATACCAAAAAGAAACTTTTAATAAATGCACAACCAAGTCTAATTCTAAGACCCAATAATGGATATTATTTTTGGATATAAAATGCAGTAAGATCTTTCAAAATAATTTTAATTGAAAATAATCATACCATCATTGAAGAATGTAACTGGTTTGCATTTAAAAGAATACACCTGAATATGACAAGTGCAATTTTGCATAAATGGCAGATTGTGGATCATTTCATTTATCTTTCTTATGTTTCAAATGTTAATGGGATCAATAAGCTTTTGTTTCTGAAAATTCATGGCCAGCCTGCTCTATATTGATTACTTGAGGAAATCAGCCTGCACAGAATGTCATCCAATACACCATGGTTGACCAATCCGGTGTCCCTGTAGGACACATCGGTTCATGCCATTGAGCCCAGGGGCCTTGTATAAAACTTGAATAAATATCCCCATTACTTGCTGACAGGAAAAGATCTTGCCCTAATCATTGCCCTAAGATTGTTACATTTTGGTAAAGGAAAGAAAAAAGGAAATAAAAAACAAGATGGTACAATTGTAAAATGGCTACAAGAAGTGACAAGATCTGGGAGTGTATATGCACAGTTTGTTGGCAGGGAAGGTTGAGAAAATGGTTAAATAAAGGATTCAAGATCCTGGGATTTATAAGAAGCACAGAGTCCAGGAGCAAGGATGTTATGATGAATCTTTATGAAACACTTGTTCAACCACAACTAGAGTATTATGTCCAGTTCAGGGCACCTCATTTTAGGAAAAAATGTGAAGGCTTTGGAGAGGGTGCAGAAGAGATTTATTAAAATGAGTCCAAGGATGGGGGACTTTGTGTGTGTGAGCAGACTGGGGTTACTAGGGTTATTCTCCTTAGAAAAGAAAAGTTTGCAAGGGTATCTAATCAAGATATTTAAAATCATGAAGGAACAGAATAGACATAGAGAAATGGTTCCCATTGGCAGATGGGTCAAGAAGTAGACAACGTAGAATGAAAGCAATGGGCTAAAGAACCAAGTGACTTGAGGAAAAACATTTTGGGACCGATTCGTCTGTCCTATTTAAAAGGAGGTTGGGTTAGTATCTGAAAGCAAAGAATCTGCAGGGCTACAGAGAGAGAGAATGGGATCGAATTGTTCTTATATAAAGCAATAGAGTGGATGGGCGGAATGGCCTTGTTCATGCTGTAATCATTCTGCAATTCTGTATTATGATGATATATAGAAATTCATGGAGCTCACAGCATGGTAACAAGCCATTTGGCCTAACTTGATCATATTGGCTTTTATCCTCCATGCAAGCAAATATTGTGGGATGATTCTTGCAGCATTTGTGGGCATTTTGGGCACAAGTCCCCCTTCTGCTCCAACATAATTTCCACATCAGGCTGCATGAGATGCTGTCATATTCAATGCACTCAAACTACATTGTCCCAAGAGTAACCATCATTGAAAAACCTTGGGACAAGGTCTGTTAACACTACACTGGACGAGTTACTTTACATACTTTTAATTGCTCTGCCCCCCACCTCCCCCAACACTGCACCAATGCTCAGCCATCATCAATCCTAATGCTGCTCCCAACCTCCTGATCTCCTGACCAGCAATACTCCAAGTCCCTCACACTCTCCACTTCTGCCCCAGCCATTTAACCTCATTATTGGTCCAAATGCTCAGTACAATCTGGAGTCCATTCTGAAGCTGATCCATCTTCCCCTTCCCTGCAGTTCAAGGTACAGGTTCAATCCTCTTTCTACCCCATTTGCCCCATCTCCGACCTCAGCAAAGTCCTTCTATCTATTTCCATAACACCAACACATTGGCCCAGTTCAGTCAACAGCCATGACCATCCCAAATCCAAGCAGACTAATGTGCAGCACATGTTCTTTTAAGAAAATTTACAACTCCTGCTCAGTTTCAAGGTTTCAAATGCAAGTAAAGTTGCAGCAGGGCCAAAATGCACTCGGGCACCCATGACTATTAAGATTTATAATAGTCATGGGTGCCCGAGCGGCAACACTCATGTAGCACAGACTGCAGTGCCTGTCTGAAATGCAACTTCACCAACAAGGTAGTCCCTGTCTAACATACATTGGTAATAAGAGGGACGGTGGCCCATTTAGAATGAGGTTTCAGTGACAAAGAAAATAGTGTATGAACAGAATACCATTTCAGTGACAATGAGAATATTCCACGTGAAGAGGGAGTTTTGTCCAGAACTTCATCCCTGACCAGTAGCATGAAACACAGTGACAGTACCCTGGAGACACTGCAGATGCTGGAATCTGGAGCAACAAACAATGTGCTGGAGGAATTCAGCAGGTTGAGCAGCATCTGTGGGAGGAAAGAAAATGTCGACAGATCGGGTCAAAACCCTGCATCAGGACTGGGATGATCTGCTTTTCTCCCACAGATGCTGCTCAACCTGCTGAGTTCCTCCAGCAGATTGTTTGACAATGCCTTGGAAATGAATTTCAGACTACAAAGTACTTCCACTGCCTATCTGAGATAAATTTCTACCACAACCTCACAGGCAAAGAGTTGATAAACATAGAAAATAAGAATTATTAGCAGTATTTTTATTGGCAGTTTTGGTTTACACCTTAAACCAAACTGAAGCTGAAAATCTCCAGCATTTTGAAAGTGAAGGACATCATTTAAAAGTATTGTCATTTGCCCTTCATACAAAAGAAAACCTTCAGATGTTCAGAATGTTTATGGAAACTAAAATGGCACAGAGAGTTGTATTATATTCATCAAAACATGAGGCAAATATTGTAAAGGTAAGGATTACCACAAATGTTATTGGAGAATTAGTAGATCATTTTGTTTTGTTAACACAGATTGCCTATGTACAATGGATGGAAAAAGTATACCACATTTCAAAATATTAGCTCATGGCCTTTGGTATGCAATTGCAGGGAGAGATTTTAAGCCAATAAACAAGGGCAAACAAGTTGGAATCAGATGCTCTCAAAAACTGCCATGTTTCTTTCATCTTTTGTTTTGCTTTCATTTAAATTTTACACAATAAAATGCTGAAAGGTGCTGAACCAAAATCTCAAACTCAAGGCCCGAACATGAAAAGGAATTGAATTAATGTCCAGCTTGCAACAGTCTCTGTGTTTTTGAGGTTGAACTCCCTTTCCGGTGAAAGCACAGTTTGTAATGTAATTCGCCAGCAGGGGTTTGAAAGCAGTAACGGTTACAAGCTGCCAAACCTTTCCCATGGGGTGTGATGCTAGAATATATTAAATGAAAATAAATACAGAGTCATTAATATTAAAACTGTGTCCACATCAGGATATTGGCATATTCATGTGAAGCTGGCATTTACAACCATTGAAACACCAGGTTTCCAAACAGTTGGTGACTTGAAATTTCACCAGTAGTGGCGGAAGCCTTGATGTCTTCATTTGCCTTCCATCCGTCAGTCAAAATAGATTATTAATTGCTGTGTTAATGTTTTAATGAACACTCTGGAGACAATGCCATAGACCCCCGCTCAGAGATTTTACTTTATTGCAGGTTATTATTCTTCCTTTCAAATGGATTACTGTTTACCTTCCCCCCACAGATACCAACCCCCTCAATCTGCTTCCCCTCTGCACCGTTAGCATGGTGATGACAATTGGCCACAAGCACGTTGAAACCAACCAGATTTCTTTTGAAAGAAGAACTGTTGGATAATTATATTGGTGTACGTTTACATTATGTTGTCTTCCTAATATGACCATGTTCAATTAGGCAGTGAAAATGGACAATATACACACAAAAACTGCCAACAGCTGTGCCTCTCCTTCAACAAGATACTGTTTCTTCAAGGGAACATTCAAGGTGAACTCTAATGCTATAACACCACAACAAAGGAGGCACTTCTGTGATGACTTAAAGTGTTGTTGAGTGCAGATTTTGCCAACACTTGGAGCTGACAGGTGCATGTTATGAGATGAGAATTAAATATTCCTTTCTGCATTTCCATGTAAATGTGAATGAAAAAGCAATGAATTAAAATAGGCGTTATCAAATTTATAAAGACATTCAACACAGATCAAAATACAGAAAGTAAATGTACAGACTAATAAAACAAACTTAGAGTTTCTGAACAGATTAATTATACGTGTATAGTTTTAATTATGTAGGTATGAATCTTCTTCCTCCCTGATTTGCAAACAACCCCTACCAATAAAGACATAATCATTATAATATCTACTTATAATATTGGTTTCTCCTGAGTTTTTCTTTATTATTTATTCATGGGATGTGGACAATTCCAGCATCTTAACTGCTCCTGAACCGGCAGTCAACCACATTGAGTTGACATCTGGAGAACTTTGAGATCAGAGCAGGTAAGAATGGCACATTTCCTTGCCTGAAGGACATTAGTGAACCAGATAGGAATTTACCACAATCTGTGGTTTCATTGCGACGATTACTGACACGAGCTTTTATATAATACCAGGTTTATTTATTACTGGAATTCTGGAATTTAAATTCCCAGCTGCCATGGTCAGGCTTCAAATTCATGTCCCTAGATTAGTGAACCAGAATTCCAGCCATTAGTTCAGTAACTCAACCACTAGGCTACTGTACCTCTTTAAGAAGTAAATTTTACAAACTTCATTGGTGTCATTGTTAATAGCAAACGGAAGGTCCTACACTGCCACCTCTATCGTTAAGGCTACTGTGGAGAGCAGATGTTAGTGGCCCAACAAGTGAATACAAATCATTTAATTCCATGTCATCAGGAAAAGCTATTCTAATAACTGCAATGACCAACAAATGATTCTTGAATCCCTTCTTTTCAAAGAGTTTGCCTTCTTTTTCCCCATATGTTTCAGCTGGAGCATGGGGAGTGAGCCTGCCTCCGGTCACTGTTTCTACATTCTGTTATTGTTTTCCCTTGTACTTCCTCAATGCACTGTTGTAATGAAATGATCTGTATGGATGGCACGCAAAACAAAGTTTTTCCACTGTACCTGTGTACATGTGACAATAATAAACCAATTTACACTGGTTATCTGAAGCTGACTTCGTTAGAACAGCCACATATTTAGCTTTTTTTTCGGTGACAATTAACTAAGTCCATTCACGGATGTTAGTGTTCTGAAGATAAATATATAAACAGTATACCTCGTATTAATGCATGACTTAAAGTCATTGCAAAGCACTTCACGGTCAATGAAGCATGTTGAACATGCAGAACCTAATTGCTGCATGGTAAAATTCCACACACTATGTAACAAAGGCCAACTACATTTGTTTTAATAATATTAATTTTTTGAGAACTCTGCAACAATTTTGAAGGTTTATTGAGTTGTACACCACAATCCTAAACTAAAGCACAATGACGGATTTCAGAATATAACAATAGACATCAGTAACATTTCAATCTGAGACAATTCTAGCACTCATTATTTTCCAGTAAATTGAAGTCGTTATTTACTTCTCACGAACAGCATGAATCAGAAAACTGTCAGGATCAAATCTCCCTTCTCTCTGCCAATGACAGGAATCTAATCAGTGTCAGGCTATGAAATAATGCAATGCAATGAAACTTTGCACAAACATTCAGTCCATTATCTAATTTCTGTTGCTTCTTCAGACATTTTGTCCACCCCCAGGAAATTCACTAAACATTAACATATAAATGTATTTGAAAGGCTCATACTGATGTGAAAAGATATTCAAAATTGTTTCGATTTGTTTTGGAGAAAAAACATCTCTCAATGTCATCATTGTACCAATGCTACAATTAATGAGATTTTATCTTCTTATTAATACATGGGTTGCGGGTATACTGGAAAGATCACACCTCCTAAATCTGCAGCCTCTAACACCAAGAAAAACAAGCACAACAGGTGAATGGGGAGACACTACCTGAGAGTTCCCCTCTGGTCACACACCATCTTTCAATGGTCACTGTGTCTAAATCCTGGAACTCCCTATCTGACATCACTGTGAGACTACCTTCACCAGAGGGACTGTTGTGGTTCATGCAATCACGCTGACCACACATTTCCTCAAGAATAGGTGGATATGTAAATATATAAATAAATACATCTATACATGCAGGTTAACTAGCCTGAGAAGGTCCTTCAGCCAAGACTTGAAGGCAAATTGAAGGCATGTAATCATGTTCATCAGATAAAAAGACAAGGATCTCTAACACTGTTCATGAAAAATACAGAATTGCTTTAGAAGCAGACACAACAATTGTGGGAAATGTGGAATTATCTTGCACCAAACTTAAAACGTTAAAAATCCACTAAAAGCTTCAAAAACAGCTTTCCAAGTGTCAAACAACTCCCTACTAGAATTAATAATCTACTTTTTATGTACTAGCATCCTAGTTAAGAATCACTAGTCATTAATATTCAGCTCTTAAGATGGGTGAAAACAGAGCAATCATCCCTGTGTCCTCTACATTTCACGAGCTCTTTTTTTGTCACATAAAAACATACCACCTACTGTTTATCAGAGATCTCCTGAATGTTAGCATTCTTAGGGTTTGGAGCCCTGGATTTAATTGGCAATTAACATTTTATGCGAATGCCCAATGGTGGTGCAGAATCTTAGGTGGAATAATTCACTCATGTTATCCAAACTAATTTGATCATGTTTGTGGCCTTTTTGCCCTTCCAAGTTACCATCTAAGTTACTTTTCCTCTCCAAAGTCCTTGAATATGCTGCAATGTCCCAAGGTAGTGCCCATCTCATCAGGTTTCCGCCTCTCTCATAGTAACAGAGCAACTTTGATCAGAGTCACAAATACAGATTTGTTCACCATATTTAATTAACAAGTAACTTCCGTTCATTTAGCATGTTAACATAACGCACAGAATTATCAAGTGAAACAGAAATAACTCAAACCTCTGCTGCCCATGCCATAGCTTGCTCCAACTCCTATTCAACCATCACCTTTATGCCACCATTTGAGCAAATCATTAATTTTAAAATTCTCACCCTTAAATTTTAATTTCCGCTCTCCTCCAGACCTACAAACCTCCAGAAAGAGCTCCTCCAGTTTTGATTCTTTGACTACTCCCGTACTTAATGCTCAACCATGAGCTTTCAGCTACCCAGGTTGTAAAATAAACCTCTCTTTCCTCCGTAAAACCTCCTTCTTTGATCTAATGTTTGGTCACTTGCCCCAGTATCTCCTTTGCATTACAGCGTTATTTCTGTTGATAATTATCCTGTGTGCTATGTTAACAATGGAAGTTGTTGTCATTTGTTAATTAAGTCCCATGACATTATCTTTATTCTTTGACCACAATCATGCTATCCTTCAGGAAAACTGAATAGAAAATAAATGTTAATTCTAGTGTAGGACTCATCCTGAAACCACAATTGATACAACAGATATCAGCCGAGGCACATAACCCGAGACGCCCTTAATGAACTGCACTGTGCAATGAATGACCCTTGACTTTTTGATAAGGATCCAGCAAGACCATCATTGATTGAAAATCAAAAGACTACACATTCTGGAAATCTGAAATAAAAGCTGAAAATGCTGGAAACATTCAGCAGGTCAAACAGCATCCATGACAAGAGAAACAGAGTTAATACCTCAGGTCAATGATATTTTATCAGAACAAGATGAAAGTTCTGATTAAAGGTCATCAGTCTGAAGCATTAGAACTGTCATTGATGTTACTCAGTGGAGAAAAGTAAATCAAAGTAAACTAAAGCAAGGAATCTATGACCCATCATGCACATACCTGCCTTTCCTGTTCTTGGGCCAAGTTTTCATCAAAAAACAGCATTTTTAAAGTTGGGTTTGCAAACTGCAATGGGTGCGAGCAAATGTCCTGTTCCTTGGATCTGACTCAAAATAGTTTGGTTTCTTTGACATTCTCAATGTAATAAATTAATTCTTAATGCCCCACTGAATAGGTTTGCTCATCCGGTAACATATTCTTTGGGCTGGTGACCTTCATTCAACCACTCGTAGCATTTCCGGTTTGAAAGCTGGTGTTGAAAACCCATAAAACCTGTTTCTCTCACATCACAAGCAGTCTAATGGTAAAATTATCTCATCAGATTGTTACCAACTTAATCCTAACTGTCAATAACCTCTTTCGTCAAAGCACTACAACATGAGGCTAACAGAATGGGATCGTTAAATTGATGTAAGATACAAAAATAGAAAAATAAAGTTGAAACCTCCAATGTTCATTTTATCAGTGTTACTTTAAAATAAAACTTTTGTTCAGCAAATGCAGAATCTTATTTTATACATAATCGAGCTCTTGTCATGAAAACACATTCAAGCCCTGTGTGGTGGGAGAATCAACATGGATAACCAACAACTCAACCAGATTCAAAGTTTAAAACCTAATGGTCGAGTGAGGTGTCTAAAGATTACTATTAAAGTTTGCATGAAAAGAGTACACACATTGTACTGTAACCAAGCTGCAGATGCAATTGGAGCTAATACAGGTGCAAATTGTTTGAAGCTTACTGCAGGGAGCACTGTACATAAATTATTTGCACTAGGACACTGAACAAACAGGTTCCTTTAAGAGTTGAATTAAGCTTACATTAACCATGAGAGAGTTCATTATTGTAATGGTCTTTTGAAGTAAAAGCCAAATGGCGGAAATATTTGATTGCATCTCCTCAAACTGCCAATAGAACTTCAATAAACGGTTTATACAGAGAAATAACCAGGCATTTTTTGATTAAAACAATAAAGTTAATATGTTTTAAAATTTAAGAGTTTCCCTTCCAAAAGGGAAAATTATTTCTTTGAAACAATAAAAACACTGACAGTGCTCTCTTACCTCCAGCTCTCCTTTAACTGAGGTGCAGTCAGATAACTAGAACACACAGCAGAAGCAGGTTGGAGGATCTTTGTACCTTGGGTTTTCAGCATGCTCTCTCAGTTATTGTCCGTGAGCACTAGATATCCTCTGCTCATTTCCATGCACAGAGTGCCAAATGTAAAGTCCCTGTGCTGCTTCTAAACTCCACCAGCCTCCATAACTTCCAAAGTAATAAGTCACCGCTTGGCTAATGCAAGTAACCAGACACTACCCACTGTCCTGACATATTTATCAAAAAACTTGTCATAATGTAGCCTTCCTCTCTTCCCTCACCAAAACATCTGGTCCAGTCTTCAGCTGTGGTTTAACACACAGAAACCTTGTGCTACCACCCCTTGGGAGCTGCCTAATATTACGAGACACCCAGCCCTATTGCCTCCCAGTTGAAAGGCTTACGTACTCATGCATAACATCCCATTAATTCAGTGCAGCCAGATCAGACAGCTTTGTTCAGAAAGGCTCCTTTCTGTTCACTTGTTTCAAGTGAGAAGTAACGCATAAAACCTGCCCAGTGAGCAAGCCCTCGAGCACTGTACATAGCAAACAATGCCTAACAAAGCCACTCTTGCTGTCTGTTCCAGCCAGCAGCAGGAATCCATTCCCAGGCACCACTCCACAATATCCATGAAGTAATACAAGTCAATCAGAAGTGCAAAGTTCTTAACTTTGTTTGCCTATGCTATTGCAAAAACAACTGTGGAATTCCAAAACGCTGCAAAATTGAAATGAAGGTGATTAACCCAGTAAATACTGGATTTCCTTTTCAGTTCATTCTCTTTGAATTTTGTTAAACACAAAGCTATTTCTGCCATGACATTTCCCAAGAGCAAACTAATATTTGTATGAACCCTTGTATGTAATGCAAGTTGAAGGGATTGATGCATTGGAATGATACTCTTGGATGAATTTTACATTCATCAAGTCTACATTAAAAAATGATTCCAAAGATTCCAATTTTAACAAAAAAAACTCTCTGCAAACAGTCTTAGAAAACATGCCTTGCTTCTGATGGAATGAATCTCAGTATTCCATCATGATTTATTGATCTTCAAATCTGAAGAGCAAAGTGATTTTGCTGTTTTATTATCTCAGAGGCTTGTATTACTGTCTTGAGCATTTTGGCAACAGCAAGCTTTGGACTGTTGAGTTGACCCAAGATAGTCTGAATTCACTTAGAAAACAATGAACAGCTGGGTGGGAAGGTGGGGAAATAGGCAAAAGAGTATATTTTCAGCTTTATGTCGGATTTAACTTTATATTGCATTATTGTTGGTCCCATCCAGAACTAGGTTGTAAGCTTACCAAATGAGAAAATCTCATTCAAAAAGGGAGTCATACTTTGCCACTGGCCCTATTGTTTGCTGTGCACAGAAAGTAAAGACCACCTGATAGATGTATACAAGATCATAGCTGGTTTAGATAGGGCAAAGAGGAGAATTCAATTGGTATTGGTATATTATTGTCACTTGTACTGAGGTACCGTGAAAAACTTGTCTTGCATACCGATCGTACAGGTCAATTCATTACACAGTGCAGTTACATTGAGTTAGTACAGAGTGCGTTAATGTAGTACAGGTAAAAACAATAACAGTACAGAGTAAAGTCTCACAGCTACAGAGAAAGTGCAGTGCAATAAGGTGCGAGGTCACAACAAGGTAGATCGTGAAGTCATAGTCCATCTCATTGTATAGGGAACCATTCAATAGTCTTATCTCTTTAGTGGATGGCTCAAAGACTGGGAGACAATGCCTGTAGGGTTGATAGTAACAGAATCGGTGTCCTCAAAAGGTACTTGAGACAGAATAAATTGCAGGGTTGTGGGGAAGGATCGGAGGAGTGGAACTGATGGGATTGCTCAACTGGGAGTCGGTAGAGACTTGAGGAGCTAAGGGCCCCCTTCTGTGTTGTAATGAATCCATGACTCTCATTAAGCCTCAGTGACTTTGGCTGGCCAAATCTTATGGATGGATTTACTGGAACAGGCACGGTAGTGTAGCGGTTAGCGTAAAGCTATTACAGCGCCAGTGACCCCGGTTCAATTCTAGCCACTGTCTGTAAGGAGTTTGTACGTTCTCCCCACATGGGTTTCCTCCGGTGCTCCGGTTTCCTCCCACATTCCAAAGACGTACGGGTTAGGAAGTTGTGGGCATGCTACGTTGGCACCGGAAGCGTGGCGACACTTGCGGGCTGCCCCCAGAACACTCTATGCAAAAGATGCATTTCACTGTGTTTCAATGCACATGTGACTAATAAAGATATCTTAACTTACTTAAAATCCACCAAGTCAAAAATGCACAATTCCCCGTTCAATATATTTACTGTTGAAAAAGCAAAACTAAATGAAGAAAACATGAACTTAAGTTTTAATATCTCTCGGGGCTTACTCCTGGCTATCACACAGCTTTGGTTAGGAGACTTATCCTCAATTCTGAGAGCCACAGGGCAATCCTGGTGGGTTGGAGATCTTAAACTTCAGAGTTAATAGGCAATACATAACTGAAATAAATGTCATTCACTCCTCATTTCTTTAAGCCTGACATTATTTTATAAAAAAAATATTTTTTATTCATTCTCATGGTTAAATAAGAATAAGAAGCAGAGTTGCTGGCAGGATCCCAACAAATCAGGTTGCAACAGGAATCCGATTACTGAGGGAGGTGAGACAGCGGCGCCACTGGCAGCGGGACGTAATGATAGTGCAACAGGAACCTCCCAATCAGCAGCACCCGAACTCCAGCCCAAGCCAACATTCACAGGCCCACCAAAGGACCTCCAACATTTATCTGCATGAGCGGCACAAGAATAAACCAATCCCCTTCAGCCTCTTGCCTGATGTTTGGGCACTCAAGCTTTAAATGATGACAAATTTGCAATTTTGGCTTCCCGCTGAACGAAAAGCTTCTGAGCCAATTATGACTGAAAATGCCCAGAGAATTTTGACCTTCATCTCGAGGGGATTGGAGTGAAGAAGAGTGAAAGTTTTGCAACCATATAAAAAGGTCTCATTCAAAATCAGCTGGAGAACTGCATTCACTTCTGGGCACTGCTGTCTTGGGAAGAATGCATTGATCCTTGAGGAGGAGTGAAATGTCTATTCAACAGTGGCTCAAACAGTTCAACTGTGAAGACAGGTTCCATGGACTATATCTGTCCTGAAATTTTCCCGGAGACACGAGAGCCTGCAGATGCTGGAAATTGGAGCAAAAAACAAACTGCTGGAGGAACTCAGTGGGTCAGGCAGCAGCTGTGGAGGAAAATGGACAGTCAATGTTTTGGGTTAAGACCTTTCACCTGGACTGGACTTCATCAATCCAGATGAAAGGCCTCGATCTAGAAATGTCAACTGTCTATTTCCCCCCATAGACACTGCCTGACCCACTGAGTTCCTCCAGCAGTTTGTTTTTTTGCTTGAAAATTTCCTCATCTTTTTCACAGCTTTTAAGGGAAGACAGTCCTATTTGTGATATTAAGCCTTTAGGCAGCATTGCTGCCCACAACAGAAATTTGAAACTTGCTTCTTCCCCCAAAAGCAATTGAAGGTAGGTCAAATGAAAACTTCAAAACCAGGAGAAAGAAATATTTGTTAGGCAAGGTAAAAGAGCCAATCCTGGTGAATGGAGATACGGCGCAGATCAGTAATAACTCAAACGAATGTGGAAAAGGTTCAAGGAGCTTGCATGTGCCTCAGCCATTTGTGTGAGAGCTCAAGCAGCAAGTGTTGAGAGGTTATTCAAATGCACAGATTAGCTTGGCCGAACCCAGTCATGTCCACGTGGGCACACTGCTCAGCAGATGATTTCGGTTCTCCCTAGCCCAGGGCCATGAAGGCTAAATTATAGTCCCTATAGTTCAACTCTAATCTGAATGCTGGCCACTAGGATCAGTTTATTTTGCATTTGTAATTTCAGGCTATTCACATGGAGAACTTGTCAAATTGGCATATTTCTTTGTGCTGAGGGCTGGGGAGAATTGTTGGCCATCGCCTCAATTGTGATCAGGTGACAGGAGGCAGGGATCAAATTCTCTGTTTGTACGCTTATTTCTGCCTGGTATTTCAATGAGCATGTTAGCTGAGAACTGGTATTTTCAGCAATCCAACCCATTTAAACTTGAAAACACGCTGTTCTGCTTTACATTTCACCCACTAAAGGTGGCTTGAAGATTTTACAAATATAATTGGCTCCCTATTGTAGGCCTTCCTTTCTGATATTCCATTTCGTTGTCATCTTTGAATTATAGTGAATGTTATGAATGAATGTGTCTTCATTGCATCAGCCACTGAGTTGGAGGGAGGGAGAGATGTACAAAAAAAAGTCCATTTTGAAGCATGCAATCTATTTTACAGAGGCATTTTTACTCAGCAGAGTACTGGTGAACTAGAGCATACAAACTCATGACCGTGATCATCATTATCATCAGCAAAGTCTATCTCTAACAAGATGCAGTGAATAATAGCTGCAAAATGTACATTATGAGCATATAATCAATCCTAAAGTCTTAAGGAGACACAAGATTCTGCAGATGCTGGAATCTGGAGCAACACACACAAAGTGCTGGAGGAACTCAGCAGGACAGGCAGCATCTACGGAGAGAAATAAATAGTCAACATTTCGGGACGAGACCCTTCATCAGGACTGGAAACGAAGAAGGCAGAAGCCAGAATAAGAAGGTATGGGGAGGGCGAGAAGTACATGCAGGCAGGAGATAGGTGAGCCCCCCTCCCTTTGTCTTCCTTTATTCCTGTGGCCCCCTCCACCCTTCTCTTTCCCATTGCCCCGCCCTCATGACCTGCTCATCTATTCCCCACCTCCTTCCCTTTATTCCATGGTCCACTGCCCTGTCCTACTGGATTCCTTCTTCTTCAACCCTTTACCTCTTCTATCACCTCTCAGCTTCTTACATTTCCCCTACTTTCCTACCTTCCTCCTCTCACCTGGACTCACCTATCCCCTGCCTGCATGTACTCCTCCCTCTCCCCCGACCTTCTTATTCTGGCTTCTGCCCTCTTCCTTTCCTGATGTAGGGTCTCGACCCGAAACGTCGACTGTTTATTTCTCTTCATAGATGCTGCCTGACCTGCTGAGTTCCTCCAGCACTTTGTGTGTGTTGTTCCAAAAGTCTTAAGGCTGCATTACAATTCCTGGCTAGGATGATTTTGCAATTCTGAAGATGGAGAAAAATAATCAATCATCTCATTTCTGGGTAACCCTTATGTCATGACTCTATACAGCCAGGTGTTATTGTTTGAGATGTTTTTTTCTTAATTCTCCATCCCAATCAAGAACTTCATTATCAGGTTATCCTCCCAATCTAAATTTCCAGATTCTACCTCACCAGGGAGCATGTAGATTATTGACCCCTGATCACTGGGATGTGCTGGTATGACCAATTTCCTCAGGAATCCAGCTATTTCTCTAACACAAGAGAATGTAGATGCTAGAATTTGGAGCAAAAAGAGCCTTCTGGGGAACTCAGTGGGTCAGGCAGCATTTGTGGAGAGAAATGGACATTCTGGTTTCAGGTTGAGACCCTTCATCTGGACTCCTGTATAAAGAGGTGAAGGGAAGGGGGGGGGTGGGCAAGAGCTGGCAAGTGACAGGTGGATCCAGAAGGGGTGGGGTTGATTGGCAGATAGAGTCAGGTGGAGGAGGAAAGGATGGAGATGGCAACAGAGGGTGGGAGGTGATATTTATGGAATCTGATAAAGAAGGAAGGTGAAGATTGGAACCAAATAAAGGAGGGATGGTGGGCAGATGGGAACATTCCTCAGTCATGCTGTTGTCGGAGATTTCATATTCTTCTGCTCAAATCACTGACTTTTACATCGGCGATGAGTTTTTTTTCTTTTATATCACAGGATTAGCAGCCAGTGTTCTGGGCCATTGCTTCAGAGTCCCAAGTTCAAATCCCACCATAACAGGTGGGGAAATTTAAATTGTGTTAGGGATTATTCTGAAGTTATGAAATTATGGATAGCATAATCATGGATTAATTAAATGAGAACCAGTCTTCAGGAAATAAAATCTGTTCACAATTTAACTTTAACTGATGCTCTGGGGTCAATGAAACAAATCACTGGGTGTGGGACATTCTGATTCTATCCCATTGAAACTACCACAGGGGAAGACAATGTTCATGTTAATTGGTGGTCATTAAAAACTTCAGGATGAGATCAGGGAAGGCATCAAGTGGCCACCTCCTGTATTAGCACATTGTTAAAGGTATCTCCCTGCCACTTAATGCGCAGTTCAGGACAGGTCTGTTCTGTCACTTAATATTCTGGCTAGTTGTATATTCAGGGAGCCATCCCTCAACACAGTGACAAAAGAAGTATATTTTGGGTGTCTGGAGTTTGTACTCTTTCAGAACAGATGCCAGTATTGAATATTCAAAGGGGTTCTGGTAATTCGGATGTGTTCCCAATATAAATATATAATTCTACAAAGTTACCTGACTATATTCAAAATGTTAAAAGTTAAGTAGGCGATTATAGCCACTGAAGCTGTAGTTACTTGTTTATTGTTATCTTTGTGTTTAAATGTTATAAAATATTGTGTCAGGAGAGTGAGATTCTCTTAGACTCTCTCTCCAGAAGATCTGCTGTGTGAATAAAGACTTCTATATCTCCCAGTTACAGCTTCCGTGTGGCTCAGTTTCATCAGTCACAACAAATTGAAGTACTTAAAATATATCTGGAATTCAAAGAAAAGACTAGTCTCAGCAGTGGTAACTGCCATGTCGTTGAGAAAATATGATTGATTCTGCTTCCTTTTCTGGTCGGGCCAATATTAGCTTTTAGTTGTTTCCTCTGTTCAGGGCCAGTTATAGATGGAAAATAAATACCAGTGTGCCGGTGATATCTGTAATCTGTGAACAAATAAATAACGAGAGGTAGAGAAGTCCTGAAGAAGGGTCCCAACCCGAAATGTTGACCGCCTGATTTTCTCCACGGATGCTGCCTGGCCTGCTAAGTTCCTCCAGCATCATCGTGTTTTTCATCTTTCAAATAATGAGAGGTATTCACCCTTGTCTAACTTCAGTATTAACTTAAAATTTTATATTAATTTGGACAGCATAAATACAAAAGCACATCTACACATACCAACAAAAGGAGTTACTGCTAAAAAGTATCCAGGGCAATTAAAGGGGAACTTTAGCATTGGGTTAAGGTCATGGACCTCCTTGTCATAGGAGCAGGATGTTGCTCTAAGTCTGTGTAGTGGTTGGTATGCAAATGTCATTCCATGTTAAAAGAAACCACACTTGGGCATCTTCCATTTCTCAATATGTTTGGAACGTGGAATATCAGGCACATCATAGACATCTCCAGCAGTAACAGATCAGAACACTGCTCCACTATCCTAGCAGAGGCTTTGACATTGACATCGCTGCCTGACAAACACAATGAGCGAGAGGTGGGCAGCTCAAAGAAGAGGGTCAGTAATTCAATCTGTGGAATATATCAAATATTTAATGACAAAAGCAAAAAAACAAACTGCTGGAGGAACACAGCAAGTCAAGCAGCATCTGTACAGGTAAATGGATAGTTGACGTTTTGGGTCAAGACCCTTCATCTGGACTGACTCAGCCCACCATGATTTGCATTTATGAAGAGGCTCCTGACTTCTCAAGACAACACAAGCACTGTTCCGTGAGAATGACCAGAAGATGCAGGAGCTAACTAACTGCAAATGCAAGGCTTTCTTGGATTGGAAACATCTCGTTTCAAGGCAAGCACTTGAAGGCTGAGATCCAACAAAAAACTTGTGGCCTGGAGGACAGATGGATGGTGTCCAGCAACTAGCCAATAACCACAACATGCATGGATTCTTCAGCATCATGACCATTCACAGTGCAGGCTCACAAGTGGCTCAGACTGAAAGCCAGGAAGGGAGAAGAGCTTATCAAACACAGAGAGGCAACCAGTGCTCACTGGAGGGAGTATTTCAAAGAACTCCCCCACTGGGACACTGCCCTTAGCATTAGTATCCTTGACTCCATCTCACAGAACACCACTCTGTCCACATCTCAGAGTGACAAGACGTTGGAAGGCCAAGTGTCAACTGAAGATCAAAAGACACCTGGAGCAGAAAGTATCCCTGCTGTTCTAAAACTGAGCAGAGAGCAACTGCAGGCACATATACAGAGCCTCATTCCCCCCATCTGGTAAAGAGGAGGACATACCAGGGAACCTCAGAAACACCACAATTGTGACCATCTTCAAGAAAGGAGGCAAATCTAATTGCTATATCTACAGAAGGGTTTCCCTGCTGTCAGCCACAAGGAAAACCATTGGAAGGGTCCTCCTCAACTGTCCCCTCCCAGTGGATGAAGAGCTGCTCCCCAAAACACAGTGGGGATTTTGTCCATCTATAAGCACAATGGATATAATCTTCACCACATGACAGTATAGACATTACTAAATACAAATGCTGAAAATGTAGTTTTTAATCTATAAGCTTCTTTCATTCTAAAGAAAACCTCCTCACTTTTTTGTTAATCTTTTCTTTTCCTGGAGGTTCTGACCCTTGTTTGATGTAGCTTCACGAGTGCACAAAGCTAGTACAATGGGCTCTTTGTCTCCTTTCCCTCATGTCAGAGAACCATCAGCACAACAGAGGGCAAGACAGCCGAGCCTGACTTTGTTCTCACCCAGATTTGTTTCCTCTCTCCAAATGAACTCACCTCAGATCACCTCTCTCAGCACAGAACAGACATTAAATCTGGGGCTTTTTCTTTTCATGGACAATGCTTCTTATAAAGAAGAGACTACCCTTAAACACTGCCTTTCCCAATATCAGATGTCCCAACGTGTAATGCAGACATTTAGCTATTTTTAAAGTGTAATCTCCTGTTGGCAGTGCTGGAAACGTGGAGCTGATTCTCCCATTGAACTACAGAAGAGTACCTTCAGTAATCGACTCCAGGCCACTTCACCACATGTGATTAATAACCGGACCAACTACATTCCCCTTCCTTGACTTCGAGGTCTTTCAGTGGTGGCAAGGTGACCACTTGCTCGATTTTTTACCGCTGCTCCCTGTTGAGCATTCTGCACAACTAATGAAACACTCAACAGTGATGATAAACTATCTACACAGAATGCCACCTCACCAGAGGATTGTGCTCTGCAGTGAAAGTAGGAAAGGCAAGCCACTCCGAGGAATCGATTCAGCCCACTCTCTCTGCTTTAAGAGTTTTAATGAGGTTTGGTATTGAAAATGATGTTTCCTTATTCCAGCATGAACCCCAGGCAAAAGTATTCTTTTTCTAGACATTCTGGCCAGACTGGTTGAATTATAGTGATGATGGGAAAGGCAAGAGGACTCAGGTTTCAATTCCTGTGTGTGGGGTGGGGGGTGGGGAAATCAGCAGAATAGGCGGACGGACATATCTATACTGTATTTCTTCTAATTACATGTTAATTACATTCTTTTCCTTGAAATGTAGGAATTAATTATACAATTTATAAGATGTGCAAGTTAAAAAGAATGAATCAGATGGAAATCTTTGATTGGACTGTTTCTGCATTTACAATTACAATGCAGAGTCATAGAGTTATACAGCATGGAAACAGGTCCGTTGGTCTGACTTGGTCCATGCCAACTAAGTTGTTAACCCAAGCTAGTCCGTTTGCCTGTGTTTGGCCCATATCCCTCTAAACCTTTCCTATCCGTGCACCTATCTAAATGTCATTTAAACATTGTAATTTTACCCGCCTCAACTGCTTCCTCTGGTAACTTGTTCCATATACCCACCACCCTCTGTGTGAAAATGCCATTGGATGTGCTGGATGGGGTCAGCTGTGAGGCTCCAGTGACCATTTTGACTGTTGGTCCTGTGCTGAAAACAAGGACTCCATTGTAAAGAGACTGGGCACTACAGAGCTGAAAATGTTCCATCCAATGGGCTTTCCAAGGCCAAGCGTGGTAGGTTGGCATCCATTTTCAAAGTGGTGGGCTGGTAAGGGAGGGGAGACACCAGAGCTCTGCACATGGTGGGGAAATCAGGAGTGAGAGATTGGTGGGTTTGTGTAGGCTGGGGTTTTGAAAACACCACTGGCAGCATGTCGAACTATGGGGCACCGCAAGTACTCAGGAATCAGACAAGTGGTTGGTTCAGGGTGGTGTAGTGAGGAGGCCAAAGATGAAGCTATCTTATAGAGTCATAAATTCATACAGCATGGAAACAGGCCCTTCAGCCCAACCTGTCCATGCCGACTGTGTTGCCCAGCGAGCTAGTCCCATCTGCCCGCATTTGGCCCATAGCACTCTAAGCCTCTCCTATCCATGTACTTATCTGGATGGTTTTTAAATGTTGCTAATGTGCCCACCTCAGCCACTATTTCCAGCAGCGCATTCCAAGTGTGCATGGCCCTTTGCATGAAGAAGCTGCCCCTGATGTCCCTTTTAAATCTCTCACCTCTGATCTTAAACCTATGCCTGATTGTAGCAACCCCCTCCCTGGGAAACAGACTATGTGTTTTCACCATGACTATGCCCCTCATGATCTTATATACCTCTATCAGGTCACCCCTCAATCTCCTACATTCCAGGGAATAAAGTCCTAGTCCTCGCAACCTCTCCTTGTAACTCAGGCTCCCAAGTCCAGGCAACATCCTGGTAAATCTTTTCTGCACTCTTTCTAGTTTAATAACATATTCCTATTACAGGGTGACCAAAACTGTACACAGTACTCCAAGTGCAACCTCACCAACGTCTTATATAACTGCAACGTTATTTCCCAACTCCTATGCTCAGTGCCCTGACTGAAGGCCAGCATGCCAAACGCCTTCTCCACCACCCAGTCTACCTGTGATGCTGCCTTCAGCAAACTATCCACTTGCACACCTAGGTCACTCCATTCCATTGCATGTCTCAGTCCACCGCCTGCAGATAAGTCCATGTAGGCCCAGGACACCCAACAACAGGCACTCACCTTGACAAATGGTTCAGTCCCATGCAATGCTCCAAGTGCATCTCATGCAGCACAGTTGCCTTAATTGCACAGGTGGCTATTGCAAAAAGAGCCTGAAGTAATCTAGAGTTACCATTATCTACTCAAAAAAAAAATTTTTAAACTGCACCATTCCAAAACAAAACGATGATACACTATTGAATTTTTTGGCAATAATTTGATGGCATTTTTAAATCGGATCCGCCTGAGGTGGTTATAGATTTGTTATCCACCTTTCCCTGAATCAATTTCCCTGCTTCCAAACACGTCTATTTTCACCAACTAAATTCCATGCAATAAAAAGTGTTTTATGGATCCTGCCTACAATTGTTCCACCTTTTCAAAAAGGCAGAGAGTAAACAGCTGTTCTTAAATCAGTTGTAAAACTCTCAGCTTACTCATCCAGTTCAACCAAGACCCAACATGTTTCAGAAAAGATATTCATGCGGAAGGAAGGCAGGCAGGCTTCTGCCACTGCTTCAAGAAGTGAGCTCAGCTGTGATGTCCCAATGTTTCCATTAACCTGTCCCTCAACCATTAAATTAATTCTGTCTCGCTCACACGTTCGAGATGCTGGAGGGAACTGCAACTTGTAAGGTCTGAATATTATGCTAATAGAGTTACATGTGTGAAAAAATACACAGAACCTGGTAGTGATTAATGAATTCTGACAGAAAAGCAGAATATGATCATCACAAACAACTCCCGGGGGAACCTTCTAAAGATAATTTACTGCAAAAGCTATTGAAAGTCAACCTAGTGATTCAACCCATTTGTAGTAACAGACTACTTTAAATTGATGCTCATATTTCAAACAAATTTAAACTTAATTCCTTTAAGCAAAAGCTTTTTATCCAAAAAGTGTTCAAAAAGTGTTTTAAGAATTTTAAAACCAGAGTTTTCCCCTGAAGCACTGACACTCAACATCACAGAGCAGGACCATTGCTGCCTTGATCCTTTGATCAAGCTCCAGGGCAGGCCCGGTGGTGTAGTGGTTAAGCGCTGTTACAGCGCCAGCGACCCGGGTTCAATTCCGGCCATTGTCTGTAAGGAGTTTTTATGTTCTCCCCGTGTCTGTGTGGGTTTCCTCCAGGTGCTACGGTTTCCTCCCACATTCCAAAGACGTATGGGTTAGGAAGTTGTGGGCATGCTATGTTGGTGCCAGAAGCATGGCGACACTTGCAGGCTGCCCCCAGAACATTCTACGCAAAGATGCATTTCACTGTGTGTTTTCATGTACGTGACTAATAAAGAAATCTTATAAATCTTATAATCCTGATTTAATATGTACACGTAGGTTGTGCTGTGTCCCTGAAAGTTGGAAAGGAGGGTTAAAATGGGCCAGCCCTATTTTGAATTCAGATGGCAGAATGTGTTATGTTAAATAGAAGTTCTGAATGAAGTCTGGGAGATAAGAATAAACCAAGTGGTTTCCTCATTTAGAAACTTGGCCATCCACACTGGAAAAGGAAAGACAAAATTAAAAGTGCAAGGAACAAACTACTTTTAAGAAACACATCGACTGTCAGGCAGTCAGCAGTCTAATAATGAGATACAATCTTAAAAGAACCAAAGCTTGGAATAAATGCATATTAATATCAGTAAGCTAAGAATTTAATTTTTGCCTTTTGTTTTCAGGGTATGGACATCCCTGGCAAAGCAGTTTCTATCATCTATCCCAAACTGCCCTCAAGAAGGTGGTGGTGAATCACCTTCTTGAATTGCTGCCGTCCAAATAGTGATGATACTCCTACATTCTTTTAGGATAAGCAGTTCCAAGATTTAGACCCAGCAGCAATGAAGGAGTTATGTTCTATTTTCACGTTAGGATGGTGCATCATCTGGAGGGGAGCTGCGTGCGGTATTGCTCCCATGCATTTGGTGCCCATGCTCTCTTTGGTGGCTGCTGTCACAGATTTGGGAGGAACTGTTGGAGTAACTACAATGCACTTTGTAGATGGCACACAGCAGACACATAGTGCTGATGGTACAGGAAGTAAATGTTAAGGGCAGTGATTGATGGGCTGCCAATAATTTAGCCACTTCCTTGTCTTGAGCTTATGAATGTTCAAGTCTATTTCATTCACTTGGGTAAATTTATAATATTTGGATCTCTGTCCCATCAACTTGTTACAGAATTTGCCTCAAATTGGTATTGGTTTATTATTGTCACTTGTACCAAGGTACAGTGAAAAGCTTGTCTTACAAACCGATCGTACAGGTCAATCATTACACAGTGCAGTTACATTGAGTTAGTACAGAGTGCATTGATGCAGTACAGGTAAAAACAATAACAGTATGGAGTAAAGTGTCACAGCTACAGAGGAAGTGCAGTGCAATAAGGTGCAAGGTCACAACAAGGTAGATCGTGAGTTCAGAGTCCATCTCATCGTATAAGGGAACCGTTCAATACATTACCTTGCCAGCAAGAAGACTGTTCAGATTGCAAAGTCCTGTTAAAAATGCTTCCAAAGATACTTCTACTACATAAAGAGGGGGGAAAAAGAGCTCAAACGAGAAACACAATCTGCATTTTATGTTAACAGGAAGCAATGACCTTGCACGATGGGTGCAATGAGTTCCTTGTTGGGGCTTTACAATGGTCCACAACACAAGGGCTGAAAAAATCGTGTGTCCACATTGCTTCTCATATTTCTCCAGTCCAATTGATCCTATCTTTACATCTCATTTCTAAAGCAAACATATTCTGAATGGAAAGTTATAAAAGTGAACTTTCCCTGAAGCTTTTTCACTCTGTCACAAATACTTCCTAACACTGAAACACATTTAAACTGTTTGAAAACTCAAGAAGTTAGGGAGGGATGAAACAGTACTTTTGGAAGTGGTTGGAGCAAACAGCGGCATTTCCTTTGATGGGTTGATTTATAAATGCAGTGGATGAGTGTGGTGATAGAGAAGGATAAGCCCCAAGCTCCCTCACCAATCTGTCACATTAACCGATCTTGCTCAGGGCAAGGTGCAGGGGACACAGAACGGTTTAACTGTTCAATGACAATTCAGTGACCACAGTGATAAGCCTCCTGTGTAATGGTAAAACAACATTTTCTGCTTCTGTAACAGAAGAGATTTAGAAAAGGACTAAAATCTTTGTTTGAAAATATATATAGGCATTGTCCAAGGAAAATAGCATTGGTTGCAGTATTCTTATGGGTAAAACTATCAGATCTGTATGTATGCATTTAAGCATTGCATAACAGTTTTTTGCCTCGAAATTCATACCTGATTAGTGTCACTAAATATGTTACAAAATGGTGAAAGCCCTTAAACTTTGCCTCTGAAATCACTTGCACTGACTTTAAAGGAACTGAATTTTAGAGACAGAGTAGAGTGGGCAATAACTAACAGAGAGCATGTTTACCAGGACAGACCAGGAATAAATGTCTTGACAGATATGTAAATAAGTCCTTTTGTATCTTTTCTTTCTCCAACTGCTGGTACTTAGAGTAATGGTTACCTTGACAACTTTGGTTAGCACCCTTTCACATACATTCTCTCTGTTCTGTCAACTCTTTTCCTTCTTTGCAACATGTTTTCTCACTTTTCCAGTTCTAACGAGAAGTCAATGACCTGAAACACTGACTGTTTCATTCTTCACGGATGCTGTCTGACTTGCTGAGTGCTTCCGGCATTTTCTGTTCTGTCATGTAAATAAGCTCAGCTGATGATGCTAAACCAGTTTAACGGAAAGCACCTTATATTTACTACAGGTTCACCTAACGATGTATTGAACGTACATCTGCAAAGAGAGATTTGTGGCTGGATAAAATGTTCCACCACAGCAAATCAGCTATCAATTAAATTTCTGTGCAAGTATGCATTTCAATCTCCCAGTGCTTTATACCACCAGCCACTTCTCAGTTCATGGCAAAATAATTAATATTAAATAAGAAATTCTCCTTGGACTTCAACTGAAAGCAAATTCTACCACAAAGTTAACATGCATGAATATTCAAAGGGAATTCGCAATTCCTATTTATACAAAGGGAAGGCTTTTGCGTATTTGTGAAGGTGCATCGATCGACTCTAGGATTCATGCACCTTGCTTAAATCCTACAGTTATTGTATTAATGCAACAAAAATGTGAAAGAGAAGCCTTGCTCTATTTTTCCCTAGAGTCAGGTTGGAGCCAGTAGTTAGAGCCAATATGAGGCAAACATAGAACACAGAAAAGTACAGCACAGGAACTTGCCCTTTGGCCCATAGTGTCTGTGCCAACCATGGTGCCAAATATAAACAAATCCCATCTGCCTGCACATCATTCATATCCCTCTATTCCTGGCAAGTTCACAGGCCTGTGCAAATGTCTCTTGGACATCACTATCATATCTGCATATTAGTGCTAAATCTGAAGTTTAAATTCATCCTACAATTTAGCTACTTCAGACAAAAACTATGCCTAGTAGTTCATGTCAAGGCGAAACGTACGATGTCAGTACATTGTACTCTGCCTCTCAATTTGGTTCTATGAGAAACCAAATGGGAAGATAAGAGGTACACTTTGAAGCAAAAAACTCTAAGTACAGAATTGAAAAGTCCATTAAAATCTTCTGTTCAACTTTTTATTTTGTAAGAGTCTTCAGTGGCAGTGGTTGAATATGAAGATCTGATGGGCTTCCTGAGATACATTTTCCCCTTTGGCTACAATCACAGAAACCAGAAAATGCCCACTGGTGACTAATTCATCAGGGGACTGGGACCAGCTTCCAGGGCAGTGTTTTCTACACTTATACAAAAATCACAGAAATGTGAGCTGCACCAAAACAGATGTGCAATGAAATTTGGCTGCTCCACTGAAGGATAATTGGCTTGAAAGGTAACAAAATGAAATGGAAACTTCCAATATCTTAAGTTTGCCCAGCGAGGTGCTAAACCACAAAACCAAGATGGTTTCAGGTTCACTTTCCAATCCATGCCAAATGATGATGTGTCAGGCCCAATGGAAGTGACATCACAACTAGCTTCAGTGTCCAAATATCACCAGGCAAATAAAGAGATTTGGATATCCTCATGTAAATGCAAAACTCAAAAGTCTTTATCAACATTCATAAGAAACAGGAGAAGGCCAGAAAAACCTTCAGGCTTGCTCTAGCATTCACTAAAATCATGGTACTTGGCCGAGTCCACTTTCTCACCTACACCCATACTGTCGATGTTTCAGGTCAAAACCCTGCAGGATTCCCTACTCCTGATGCAGGGTTTTGAGCTGAAACGTCAACTGTTCCTTCCCCCTAACAGATGCTGCTCAACCCACCGAGTTCCTCCAGCAGATTGCTATTTATTCATCCTTTGTTTTCTGTTAAGATTTTACCTCCTACACTTAATTCTGTTTTTGTGACATGTTATCAAATGCGCTTTGAAATTCCGGGTGTACAGCATCCATTGCTTCTGCACTATCCAGCAGTGAAAGTAAGCATGTAGGGACCAGCATGAAGAACCATTAAAACCATGGCCAGGACTATGGTTTCAAAGGGTAAGATACAGTATGTGACAGTGCTGATTAGAAATTGAAGTCACTTTCATCCCTTCCCCAATTCACCCTGCTGTTTACAACCTCAAATAAAGTCAAGGATGATCTCAATTCCATGAGATGATTCTGCCTCTGACGAACTACATTCTGAATTTTCTTAATCCTCTATTACAATGACATTATTAATGGATCCAGCACAAAGGCTTCTGAAATGAGAAATGCAAAGACTGTGAGCTAAATTAAGCCAACTTATCTTTGAGTTGAAGTGAAAGCTTTGGATCAGGAGTCACTGCTTTGAGCATAAACTCTGGAATGGTGTAAAGACTATTCAAACATTTCCAAAACCAACACATTTAGTTGTTAGTGAAATTCCTCAGAAATGATAATGTGGTTTATATCTGACCATGGGATTAAAGAAGAGGGAAGAACATGACACCTCAAAAACTAAATAGTGTAATTTTCTAAATTTTTATTTCAAATACCAACTTCAGCATAAAGCTCTTCTTCAAAGCTTCTATTTAAAGTTATTGCATTTCACTGTGATCTCACTAATTTACAATTTGCAGGACTCTGGTTTCTTCATAATCCTTTAATTTCAAAACTTACTGACAACCTGAGGTTATGTAGCTGACTAAACATTATATAGAGAATTAAATGCAGATTTGAAGTATGTACATTCAGAAAATATTTGGTTAAGAAAACAAAATCTACATTTCCCACATTGCTAGAGTCAATGTTTTATTCCAGATATATTCCAAGAGCTTTGCCATGGAATAGTTTCAGGGTTTTAATATCCGTTCTATTCCCTCCACATCTCTCCTGAGTCCAGCTTAAGCAGTAGTTAACATGGTTGACAATCAATCAGCATTCATGTTGTGCCAACCTTCAGTACCCAGTCTACAGCAACATTAATGATCTTTCGAGCCAGATTTTTGCAACCAAACACCCAGAGGTCATTCAGTCCCATGGCTTTCACATCATTGGGCCTTTATTCACAAGCTACCATCTTCACATGGAGGCATTTTTGACTGCCAAACAAAATACTTGACACTGCACTCAACACACTATTTTAAGCATTTAAATCAAAGTATTGTGAGCTATTTCACAACGGGACAAATGATAACCATCCTGGTTTGTCCAAATGGCCTCGTGCAAGCACTTTCCAAAACAGATGAACAAGAGCTGTGGTTGGTAGGATCCGTGGAGTGTCGTGTCTTTTCTTAAATCATCTGCCTCAGTGTCCATATAAAGGTCAGCTAATGTGGCATGGTCAAGAAATCCAAACCAGGATGTTCTGCAAGACTGGATTTACCATTAAATCCAGATTAAAGAAAATATTCTCATCTACTGTCAAACTATGAAACGTAATGGATGATGGGAAGCCCTGTACTTAAACCTAGTCCTCTTCAGCAGTCACACACAAATTTTTGGAACTAGTCACTGGATATCACTCAGGCTTGGAAGCCTCAGCAGGATTTCACCTCCTTTGCCAAGAGTACCAGCCTGTGTGCCAGTGTCTCACTGGCACACTAGCTGGTGCCAAGCCAGAAGTAGTCTCTGATGTGTGTGTGCTCTTTAACTTTAGATTCACTGAGAAGGCTGCTACCCATCACCGAGTTAGCTCTTACAGATCAAAAGCACATGATATTAGCAACTTCTACATCAGTCAGTATCCAGAGGGTAGACATCCATCCTCTTGTGTATTCACTAAATATGCAATGAAATTATTATGGAACCATATTTCAGAAAAGTAGTTAAACGTGCATTGGGGATTGTATTGTGTGCTTAACACATACAATAGAAGACAAGTTTCTGTCCCTGTGTATTTAGTGAAATGTGAGGGGACATGAAGAAAATTAGGTATTTTTTAAATGAGTAATGCAATAAATATATTAATTTTTCAAAATATTTGTATATGGATTTGTGTTATTATGCAGATTTAATAAAGAACTACAGTTCCCAGCAGGCAATGTAAGGGGTCACGGGGGAACAGGAAGTGGCTGTAAAAAGAGAGGGAAAGCAAGCCAGTCTGTTGGCTAATAAAATGTTCAGATGTTAAACCCACGCAAAGTTTGTCTCTTGATGAAGGACAAACGTATCAGGATTTATCATTACCTTTCAGCATAATTCAGGACAATCAACTTCACTGCAATAGATCATAGAGTCATACAGCACAGCCACTGACCCTTCAGCCCATCACATCCATGCCAACTGTACATATGCCATTTACCAGTACTTGGTTAATGGCCTTGTGTGCCTTGGCGATTTCAGTGCTCATCCAGATACTGCTTAAATCCTGTGAGAATCTCTGCCTCAACTCCACCTAGAGCCCAGTACATTCCAAATTCCAACAGCCCTCTGGGTGAAAAGTCTCTTCCTCAGATCCCCTCCAAATCTTCTGCCACTTACCTTAAACAAATGCTCCCAAGTTTTGAACATCTCTGTTATGGGAAAGATTTCCTGTTTTCTACCTGACCTATGCCCCTCATAATTTTGTGTACCTCAATCAGTTCTCCCCTCAGCCTACTCCACTCCAAGGAAAGCAAACCTAGTTATATAGTCTCTCCTTATAACTAAAATGTCCCACCTCAGGCAATGTCCTCGTGAACCTCCTTGGCATTTGGCTGTTTGTCAGAGTTTGCTATACACTTATTTGCTGCTGCACTTCCTACATTATAACACTGGCTATACTTCAAAATTATTCAATGGTTGCAATGTGCTTTGGAACATTCTGAAATTATGAAAAGAACAATAAAATTCAAAGTACTTTCTTTCCATCATTTCTTTGAATCAATCTCAGTGCAATGCTTGTTTAAACTTCTGAGAAAAGAAGGCAAGGATACAGTTTTGGTCTTTCAATAACCACATTATCAGCTAAAACACATGCAGCAACTTAACGTGCTGTAAACAAAATGAATTCATTACTGGGTTGTGCAGAAATAACACTGCTGAGAGTTACAAACACGATTCCTTTGGCAACAGATTTTAAAATGAATAGTTTTAAATTCCTTTCAGTCACCCATATAAACAGTGAAAGGCTTATACAAAATTCACAGGGGCAAACAAGACCATCTTCAAACTGTAGGATGAATGTTCCAGCACTGGGTTCCTCTTCAGAGGCACCGTTCAAATCACAAGTTCAACAGTTACACTCATTAGTGAGAGTCAGGGCACTGTGTACACTTCTGGTCATTTTACAGGAAGGATATGGCAGTATTATGAATGGAACAGAGGAGATTAACAAGGATTTTGCTGGGGTTGGAGAATTATAGTAATGAAGAAAGATTGTTTTCTTTGGAACAAAAAGGGCTGAGCAGAGACTTAATTGAGGTGTACTGAAGTTTAAGAGGCCAATACAGAGTGGACAGGAAGAACCTATTATTTCATTTAGAACAAATGAACCGCACTAAAATGCTGAGTTTATTTTATACTCAAATGAATTTCAGTTTAATATAGTTTGGTTTCTGATTTTGACTACAAAGATATCCATCTTTTGTCAGTTTGTCCTTCAGCACTGGAAGGTATTTGAAGCAAAAGATTATCCCCAGATGTCTTGTTTACTTTGGCAATGGAAACATGAAGAGGATCCAATATTTACTTGAATCCATCTGATTTTGTGTGGAAGTCTAGTATACAGCTGAAACAATAAATGACAATAATAATTTTTGAAATACTTACAACACCTTACAAAAACTATTGGAGAGTTATAATGTTGGTAAAGTTTGAACTCAAATGCAAGACAAACATTAAAGTTTATAGTTTAGGATCTGTTTTGCCTCAAAGGACGATCCTTTCAGATTTTTTTTAAAAGCAAGTCATGCTTTGCTCCATATTGTAATAGATGAAAGGGGTTCTCAAGTAGGGGGTCTTTATCTGCCATTCTGCCTGCATGTACAAAGAATTCCTGGTAAACTCTATCCTTTGAAATTTGCTCATCAGCTGTCTTTATATTATTCTACACCACTGGCTCTTAATTCCCAGGTGCAGGATAAATTCATTCGATTACATATGAACAAAAGACAGGAAGGGTTATTTCTAGATTTAGCATTCCGTGTTATTATCTGTCGATCCAGCTCCAATAAATGCACAGTTCCAGTGATAGCATTTCCTTAACAGTGACATTGTAATCTGAATTTTGGATGCTTTGGCCATCATGATATTAGTTTTGTTTGTCACGATCAAACCAATGCTTTCAACATGCACGATGGACAAATGTCATAGCTGTGTGTGCTTTGGATTGGAAATCATTTTACAGCAGGAAACATTCAGTCACGATCTTAAACAGTAACAACAACACACGTAGTCCTCCTCTCTGAAAGCTTGGCAACATGTGATATGAACAGGCCCAGACTTTTCAACCCATTTAATCTGTCAGATTATTCAACCTCACCATGTTATTTGGTATCTCAGTTCCATTCATAGTGTATGTCTTTGATCAATATAAAGAACAAATGCAACTGCAGAACAAAAGTCACAGCAAAAAAGAAGGCAAAATTAGTCACAAGAGTTAAAGATTTTTTATTTCCACAAAATTAGGGATGAATTTAGAACCATAGTGTCTTCAAGGAACCTGTGCAGCTGTAGACAACTGCAGCTATTCCTTAAACAATAAGATTCCTACCTGTCTGCGTCACCCAGGCCTACAGATGTATTACGCTGGACATTTTCTCGCACGGCAGCCATTCCATCTGGCAAGCGGTTAAGTCGACGAGTATAAAGTCCCAACCCACCATCCGTCAAGTATCTGGAACAAAAAAGAAACATGTTGTTTTCAGCTGTGATAAACTTCAACAGCCAGCTAGGTCCCCCGGAATAAGATCTTAGCATTCTGGGAGCAGCATACATTGGCAGGGCTCCATGTTCGGCTTATTTTCATGAGATAGCGGGCACATGTTTTTGTGCATCTGGTGTTGTTTTCTTGAAAATCATGACTGCGACGGCTTCAATGAAAATTTATGGTACAAACGTGTTTCTAGGCAGTGGTGCGTTGACTTTATACCACAAGGATGCCACAGTTAATCAAGAGGTTAGAAGGGACGAGAGCAAGATCTTAAAATTCAACTGCAGACCCTTTGCACCCTTCAAGATGTATTATGTCCTCTTCACTTCAATACACTAGTTGGAAGTAAGATAAGTAACACATAAATGCAGCAAGTCATTCTCCATGAGATTGTGATATAATGCATTTATCTTTAATCACTTTATCTGTTATTTATTTAGTCCCTTCTGAACACATTTTAAATTCCTGACATACGTTATTGTTTAACTGACTAACCTCTTGCAGAGTGTAACTCGTTTCCACACGTAGTATTTTTCCAATGCTATTCTTTTAATGAACACAGCTAATTTACCATCTCTCTTTCCCACTTCTACAAGCCATTTTGTAGTTTGTTCTGATGTGTTGATCAGAACTATCGTTCTTCTTCCATGATCTGGTTTGTTATCTCTACGTTGTTCTATCTTTATCTGCAAACTCATTCTCTGGATCTGATCTTTAAACAAAATTTCAAATTGCAAACAGTCCTTTAAACAAGGTTATTGCATTTAGAAAACATTATTAGACAATAAATTTCAGAATCAGATGCCTCATACAAGAGTTCCACCTCACAAATGACAGACTAAAAATGTAGCAAGTGACAGATATTCTATCTCACATTTTCAGTCAATGATGATTTGTAGAATTAGATCAAAACAAAATCCCTCCAAAATCTAGGGTGTATCAGTGCAAAATGTGTATGGCAGCTATGTTGACACCAGTGGAGCTTAGGTTGGGTTGTGCTCACATCTGAAACTCCTTTTACACTCCATTTGGAGGAGTATTTGCATACCACTGCTCCCAGAGTTTGGTGTTTGCATATTAAGGATAGTAAAATGCATCTTCTCATGGGCTGATCATTTAATAGCGTTTACATAGTTGAAACTGGAAGCCTAATAAAGCCAGTGAATAGTTAGGTTCTCACGTGGTAATGGAAATGGAGTGTCATTTATAATCTCCACGGAATTTCTAAAACAATACACAGAACATGAAGGGACAAGCGTTTCCCCACAGCTGGTGAAGACTCATATGAAGTGCAGCGTATTCTTACCAAAGAGTCTGTCAACTGGAAACACTTGACAAAAAAAGACCTTGCATCTGTAAAACACCTTCCACAAAGCCTCCTCCTCTCTGCTTTCTGTCCATTAACCAATCATAAATCCACTCAAGTATATTACCCACAAAACCCATGCTCTCTAATTTAATATCTTGTGTGGCACTTTATCAAAAACATTCATAAAGTCCAAATGCACTACATCAACTGGTTTGCCCTAATTTATTCTGTTAGTTACAACGTGCAGAAAAATTACAAAAGATTTGTCCAACATGAACATCCTTTCATAAATCCATGTTGTCTCTGAAAAATCTTATTATTGTTATCAAGGTGTCCTTTTACCACTTCCTTAATAATAGATTTCGGTATTTTCTCTAGTTCTGATGTCAGGCCAACTGGTCTGCAGTTCCTGGTATTTTCTCTTTCTCTCCTTTCTTGAATAGTGGGATTGTATTTATTACCTTCCAATGTTTTAGAATCATAGCTATAATGCTTTTACTCCTGTAAGGGATACATCACATGACAGGAGTATTTTAGTATCTAAGAGAGTGAATGGGAGATATACTGAGGCAATGTTGGGTGAGCAATAAACAGAGTCCAGTACGTTGGAGATAACTCTTCTGCTCTTCTTGAATGGGATCTTTTACATGCAGCTGAGACAGCAGAATCCAGGCTTTCATTCAATGTACCATTGGAAAGATAGCACAGCACTCCCTCAATACAGCACTGAATCCTTGTGCTCAGTTCTCTAGATCAGCTCTTGAACCTGGAATCTTCAGACTCCCCTGTGAGAATTGCACCAAATGAGCCATCGCCCACATTGATCACCTATACAAGATGACCAACTTACATGCAACTGAAAAATATCCAGACTAAACCCAGGACAGATTCACAGTGGGGAGCTTATGCCTTTAACCTAACTCCACTCCCTGTAGGTCTCACAGGTAAATAAAAGATTTCACTGTCTCTCTAATCTCATACTTTAGTTCCCAGGCCAGAGACCCAGCCTCATGCATCTGAGTCCCACATACCAGTCTAACATCATGTAGATCAGATTTAGATGGGAACAGGCTCAATATAGAGAAAAATGGGACTAAAATTACTATATACACTCTCTGTAGGATTGATAGTGACCACTGTTGGAATTTAAAGTGTACGCAGGGTTGGGCTAGAACAATCAGAACTGCCAATCTAGCACTGCCAAATCTTAGCAACTTTGACTTTGTTTGCCTGTCAAAGATTACATTCAAGCTACTTAGAAGTAATTGCTGCTCCCATCATCACTGCATCGATCAGGAATAATGCCCTGGAGATCTACAGTCTGGTCTGGAACATGCATCACACAAGAAAGCCCATCAAGGATGGCCAAATCAAATTGAATCTTACTTCTGTTTGGAAGCAATTTTTCCTCTCCAACAAGAGACAGTCACCTGTTGATTACTGAAGCACCACTGAGACCAAGTTTGAGCCAACATCACAAACCAGGTCATCCTCAAGGGAAACAGCATCTCAAAACATGCAAGTGAATAGTTCCCATTCTCCATGGAGATACCATCAAACCCTTTGCACAGAATATCCGCCAACTGTTGATGTGGTCCCACAGAAACAACTGCAACTCAAATGTCAATGCTCGAGAAGCTTGGAGATATGTAACCAATAGGTCTTATGTACAGCATCCAGGAAAATAGTGTTATTAGTTACCACATTAAGTGCAGGTATCCAAACGACTCCATGCAAAATGAAATCATTCGGGCACTAGAAATCCATCCTTGGATGCCTACCCTAAAGATACAATATGGAAGGGTATTTCAGGAGACTTCTCTTATAAGCTAGGATTGTGGTTGATATTCAGATCAGATCAGATCAGATATCTTTCTTAGTCATATGCACATTGGAACACACAGTGAAATGCATCTTTTGCGTAGAGTGTTCTGGGGGCAGCCCGCAAGTGTCGCCACACTTCCAGCACCAACATAGCATGCCCACAACTTCCTAACCCGTACGCCTTTGCAATGTGGGAGGAAACCAGAGCACCCGGAGGAAACTCACACAGTCACAGGGAGAACATACAAACTCCCTACTGAGAGTGGCCGGAATTGAACCTGGGTCTTCGTTCCATTATAAAGGGTATTGTTGAGTGCAGCTTTGCTTACAATTTCCAGGATAGGGCAGTTTGAGCAAAGTCTAATGCTGTAAACCTCCCATCCAGCATCTATATGACTTAGCTCAACTACTCCAAGTCATAAAAGTAACGAGGGCCTTCCTCGAGCTATGAAGGTAATTTGGACTTTGCTTTTCCAGGTTAGTTCAAAACAAGCTGAAGCATTAAATCTTATTTCGAGTTAACATTTGGCAAAGAAACTAGCTGGAATTTTCTGTTCCAGTGGAATCCCACTGCAAACTTGCTGGAGGGAGCGATCTCATAACTGTATGCCCGACTCCAAGATTCCATTAATATCAGTATATTCAATGGGATCCCCACCTCTCTTTGCAACAGCAAGGTCAACTTGGCAGGCCACAAGCCGTGAGCCAGAAGTAGCCTCTCAAGGGGGCAAGAAAGAATTTTCAAAACATATTATAAATTCAGAAAGCCAACGAAATAAAAGATCCTGCAGATAGATTGCATTAGCCCACATGGCCTGTCCAACGCGAAGTAATATTACCATCTCCATGGCAACCCTGAAATACTAGAAACATGTCAGCATTCCTTCCCTCCAACATTGCTCTAGCACAAATGATAAGAAATCCCTCACTTTCACATAGTTTGATCATCTTTGGAATGCAACTTCCATATTAGGATGCAGGTATTCAATATTCCCAATGCTTCCAGGCAAAATTCCCACCATATTTCAATTCAACTCAGCAGATCAGTACTACTTTCAAGTTTACTTTTCATTTCAGAACTATTAATTATTTGACCTGTCACAAAAATGTATAAAACGCCATACCATTTACTTATAAGCTTTTGTTTATAAAGCAACTGGATATTAATTATCTATGAGGAAACAAAAGAGACTTGCTTGCAATCATAGCTGAGAAAAAAATATTTATTTCAAAAATACCTCTAGATTTTCAGCTCATCCCCTGGTCTGCTACATGGAGCCACATCTTATCTACAGTGCCAGAACGGTCATTTGGCCTAACAGATTCATGTCAATGTTTAAGTTCCACACTCACCTCCCTCCATTCCACTTTAACCAACCACTTAACAGTCAGAGAATCAGAAAAATATGATGAACAGGAGACCATTCACGCCTTTCTGTCCAGGATGGTCAAAAATGAGGTACCAAACCCAATCCAATCTTCCAGCACAAGTTCATTGACCTTTAGGTTGTGACTGTTCAAGTAGATATTAAATTAATTTTTAAACGGGGAAAATGTTTTCTGCCTCCACCAACTGTGCCACACCCTGACCATGCCCTCAGTGAAAAAAATCTCCCTCCTCATCTTTCTACCCTTTGCTTTAAATATAATCCCCCTGATTTTGACATCTCTGCTAAGGGAGATAAGGTCCATCTACTTATTTACACTCCACAATTACATCTCCCTTCACTCCAAGGTGTTTCTGTTCCTCCGTCACCTCATTTATTGAATCTTCCTTTGCCTTGTTGCACCTCCTTAAATGTTTTACCTCAGACTTCTCTGGACTAAATTTCATTTACCACTTTACTGCCCAACTGACCAGACCATCTATGTCCTCCTGTCATCAAAAGCTTTCCTTTTCATTGTGAATCAAATGGCCAATTTTTTTGTTTCACCTGCAAGCTTCTTCATCATGCCTCCTCCAATTATGTTTAAATCCTCATGTCCCCTACAATTAGGTCTAAATCCTCTCACTGCCTTGGTGAAGCAGCCAGCATAATCAAAGACCCCACCCACCTAGGTCATTCTGTCTTCTCTGCTCTCCCATCAGGCAGAAGATACAAGAGCCTGAGGGCAGGCTCAAGGACAGCTTCTATCCCACTGTAATAAGACTATTGAACAGTTCCCTTATACGATGAGATGGACTCTTGACCTCACAATCTACCTTATTGTGACCTTGCACCTTATTGTCTACCTGCACTGCACTTCCTCTGTAGCTGTGACACTTTACTCTGTTCTGTTATTGTTTATACCTGTACTACCTCAATGCACTCTGTACTAACTCAGTGCAACTGCACTGTGTAATGAATTGGCCTGTACGATCGATATGCAAGACAAGTTTTTCACTGTACCTCAGTACAAGTGACAATAAATCAAGAATATTTCCAACAAAGTACAAGGGACTGTGTGCTGAGCCTTGTGGAACCCAACAGGCAATAGCCTGCCATTTATAAACATACCTGTCAATCATCACCCTCTGCTTGCCATCACTGAGCTAATTTTGGATCCAATTGGCCAATCGTCTTTGGTTCCATCCTGCTGATGATTAAAGGCCTTGCTGAAGTCCATGTAAACTGCATCAAATATCTTGTCCTCATCAAACCTTCTTGTTAACTCCTCAAAAAATGTCAATTAAGTGATCAGACATGACTTTCGGTCATCTAATTAATGTGGTCTGTCCTTGATAAAGCTTTCCCTTTTTAAACATTCCCTCAGAATTAATTTTAATAATTTGCCCACCACCAAAGTTAAAATAACTGGCCTGTAATTACTTGGTATATCTCTTCGTTTTTAAACAACAAAACAATGTTAGTGGACCTTCAATTCTATACCACTACTCCAGGGTTGGATGAAAAATGATAGAGTCAACTTTTTCCTTGCTTCTTTTAACATTTGATACAGGTAATTTATCCAATTTCAAGAATGCTAAGCACCATAATATCTCTTTTTATTAAGCTTATTCCATCTACACACTTTCTACTCGTTCAACATTTGCATCATCTCCCAATTTTGCAAAGACAGTTGCAAACTATTTACTAAGAACTTTATCCCCAAGGCTCAAGATTCCCTCAACAGGAAAGCAGCAAAATAAAACTCCCACAGAATATTTGTTCTCCCAGTGCTATCTTCGATTGAGAAGCTGACACCCAGCTGATAAACAAGGTGCAGTACAGCACAAAATTGCTTTAAGAATCTGTTAAATTCTGGTCCTCAGGCTTACTGGCTGAGAAAGCAATTCAATATTCAAGGCTATGTCCATGAATTTCATTAAAATGATAAAAAAATGATAAAGACCGGGAAAAATATTAAATACATTTAAATGATGTCAAATCAAAAAGACGGAAGTTAGTTTGAATGCTCTTCTCTCTCAAACTAATTTTCTTCATTGAAATCAGTAGGCTTGGTGAACTGGCTGGTTTATCTGCACAGGTTCAGCAAAGCATTTCCCTAGATGCTGGGAAAAATGGATAGAGGTGTACAAGATGATAAGAGGCATAGATCGAGTGGACAGTCAGAGACTTTTTCCCAGGGCAACAATGGCTAACACGAGGGGACATAATTTTAAGGTGATTGGGGGAAGGTATAAGGGGGATGTCAGGGATAATTTTTTTACACAGAGAGTGGTGGGTGTATGGAATGCACTGCCTGCAGAGGTTGTGGGGGCAGATATATTAGGGACATTTAAGAGACTCTTAGATAGACACATAAATGATAGAAAAATAGGGGGCTATGTGGAAGGGAAGGGTTAGATTGATCATAGAGCAGGACAAAATGTCAGCACAACATTGTGGGCCGAAGGGCCTGTACTGTGCTGCAGTGTTCTATGTTATGTCTCAGCCCAACTGAGCAATCAGTGGAAATCTACATAAGTTTGAGATTTCAACCTTTGCTTGGAAGTTGCAAAACTTTGCACAGAGGTTAAAGCTGGCAGTTCCAGCCATCTCTTTGCCAGTATAGACAGATTGATTTTCACCATTCTGCTTATGAACAAAGTTCTGAGGCTAGAAATAGCTCAGGGACATGTTACGGGCACCTAATGAGTTCCCCAAGTGATCACTTGAGCTGCTTCGGCCTCGGTTATGTAATCATGAGTACATGTTGGCCTCTGCCCTGGCCCCACCAGAACCACACCTGCCTGAAGAAGCCGAGGCTACATTGGAAGGCAAGGCTCAACAGTGAGGGGGGCAGGCCGATCACAGGTGAAATGAGTCCTCCAGCGCTGAAGCAGCACTCCTGTTTTCAAAGAAGAATTCTGCTTGCTTTCAAATAAGTTGAGAAATAGGAGCAGGAATCTGAATTGGAATTGGTTTATTATTGTCACATGTACAGTGGAAAACTTGTCTTGCATATGTTCATACAGATCAGTGCATTGATGTAGGACAAGGTAAAATAATAACAGAAGGCAGAATAAAGTGTAACAGCTACAGAAAAAGTGCAGTGCAGGTAGACAATAAGGTGCAAAGTCATAATGAGGTAGATTGTGAGGTCAAGAGTCCATCTTATCGTACTAGGGAACCATTCAATAGTCTTATAACAGTGGAATAGAAGCTGTCCTTGAGCCTGGTGATAGATGCTTTCAGGCTTTTTTATCTTCTGCCCGATGTGAGAGGGGAGAAGGGAGAATGTCTGGGATGGGTGGGGTCTTTGATTATGCTGGATGCTTTACCAAGGCAGCGAGAGGTATAGACAGTCAATGGAGGGGAAGCTGTTCTCTCCTTCAATAAGGTTATGGCTGATAGCATTGCCTGATCCATATATCATCTGATTAAGATCACCCTATCTCTGTCTTGAATAAAATTAATGCCCGAGCTCTTTTGAAGCAGAGGATTCCAATAATTGAGAGATTTCTTCTCCATCAAAGTGTGAAATAGGTCAAACCTTTTCCTCAGACTATGTCCCTTTGTTTAGTTCTCTTGTCAGAAGAAAATACCTCATGGAATCTATCCTATTAGTCCCTTTCAGAATCGTTTCCCTGAGATAACCATCATTCTTCCAAGCAAATCATTCCCCATTCTACTCAATAATACTCTTGTCCCAAGAAGCAATCAATTTTGTTATGTTTAATTATATTTCTAACTGATCATGCAGATGTTTTATTTATCTTAATCTGGTGGTGACCACCGTAAAACCCTCTCAGACTCACACTGATACTTCTGTCAAGAGACCTAATAAAATGATTATGCCTTTCATTTACAAATATAAGGGACCTAGTGCTGATCTCAGGTGTCTGCTGGAAATGCATGAAACAGTATGGCCCAAGCCAATTTTAGATTGGATGTTTCCCAGGCCTTAGAAGGGTAAAAGACAATGTTCCAGGAAAGTGGATCTTTTTCTGCCTCTGTTATGCTTGATAAACAGACACAGAAAGTCCAAATGTAGCTGTGTACTCTTTGGGGAAATTTTCTGCATTGTTCATTGCTGCAGAAACACATGGTACATAAAATAATCATCCCATCTTTAATCTCGTCCATTTGGTATCTGGTGTGTGGGGTGATTTTTAAATTTGCTAATAGAGCAGCTTACTGACACCTCATAATGTAATAAAAACAAACAGATAAAAAAGAAAACAAGTTATGTATTTATCTCCTCATATACATCTGATTATATCAGATTGCTGGTCTCACAGTCACTTCTGTTTAGTGTGTCAAAATCATTCTTTGTAAAGCGGGGTACTGTGAGCACCAACAGTGTTTATAAAACAAATAGTTTACACTTTACAAAAGTAGAATCTCAAGAAGGCCCAGGTAACTGACAATGAGCCAATCCAGCCTTTAATTGTGTGACCACAGCATGGGTCCAAAATTAGAAACCCAAACTTTAGTCTCAGAGGAAGAAGAAGATTAAAGATCAACACATAGCCAAACGGGATTTACAGCTTTGTGTATAATGGTGGCCTCTCTAAACTTAGGTCTTTCAGAATGGAATCCACCAATGATTGGTGGATTTCCTGACATCTGCATGCATTCAGACTTATTTTCCTGTCCTGTATCCGTAACAATTCTTACTGCTCAACTAGAACTCTGGAATTACTTGCAATCACATTTGTACCAAAACCTGGTCTGATAAACAGAGTCATTGACAGATAAAGAGTCTGTCATTGGTGCTTGACAACAGAGTGAGAGAGGGATCCAATGTACAAGCAACAATTTCCCCTATTCTGTTTGCATATCCACCTGGCATATCCAGAGACGGACATCAACTGCTGCTGGAAGGTCATCAACTCGGTGAAAGACGCCCTTTGGTCTGCCCAAAACTTGTTGGTCTCCCAGCACTGCGAGATGTCCATAGAGTAATGCTGCCGACTGGCACATTCCAGGCTGCAGGAATACGTGCTGAGGGACACGCTGAAGCTGGGCGCAGCCAACGCAAGGGCTCGGTGGGGAAGGACAACAGTTTAGGGTTCTTCTGCCACTGGAGAGGGAGGGGCGGGGTCAGGCAAGAAAGTCCCTTAAATATTGTAAATATGGAATTGGGATAGCACCCCAGGGAGCCACACAAGTGGTATCGGTGCTGTGTTTTCTATATAAAAAGGTAACATTAATGATTGATCCGGAAACGGATGTAAGGGTTTGCACTGTTTTATTGTTGTATATAGTTTGTTTTTCATGATGAATAAAGTTTATTTCGGAATAAAAAATATATCCACCTGGTGTATCACCCCATTGAGCCACATGAGTGGCAATGGCGCGAAGGTTTTAAAAAATAAGTTAACACTACTAAATGTATTGACCATGTTTTGCATTGTTTCTTCTTTTGTATATATTTTTTATTATGAATAAAGTTTACTTTTGAAATATAAAAAGATCCACTTGCCAGCTGGTGCTTGAAGCATACAATTCCCAAGATCTCCTGGTGAACTCAGCTTGGGCTCTCTGGTGGCTCTCCCTGGTTAATATGTGCCAACAAATGTGACCTCTCCTAACTGGGCAGTGTGGGCAGTTTTCCCAAATTGTCAGTGCAATCGGTTGAGCGTCCCTATTAATATTTGTGTGTAGTCTCATGGAAGTTCCCTTTAAGTGCAAGGCTTTACTCTTCTGCATTTGCACACATTAACACACCATGTGCCCACACACACAAAAGAGCATTACAGATGGGAGTGTAGAGATCTGAACTGCATGTCTGGCTACCACCATAAACAGGCTGATGTTCAAACCTGTTCCACAAAGAGAATGACCAACAAGATGTATCTTGTTAACCCTAATGCCTGATAACTAGAGAGATATGCCTGCAATGACTCAGGCTCAGTGGGTAGCAGTCTCGCCCATGAGTCAGCAGGTTGTAAATTTATATCTCACCTGAGCCTGAAGCATAAAACTAAGGCTTCCATTCCAATGCAATCCTGAAGAACTGCTCCACTATTGCAGCTTCTGTTTTTTGAATGAAGCATTCAAACTAAGTCCCCCTTCACCCACTGAAGTGGATGTAAAAGATCCTGTGGCACTGTTGAAACAGGACTTTTGGAATTTTCCACAATGTTCCCTCTATTATTTATCTCTACATCAACAATCTCAAAAAAAACAGATTATCTGGTCATTCTCATGTTGCTTTTGTACCTTGCTGTGTGGTGCCACATTTTCTGGATTACAGTATGGCGCCACAGTGTTGATGTGACTGAACTGATGAACTGGAAACCAGAGTTCAAATTCCGTCATGGCAACTGGTAAATTTAAGATCAGTTTAACTAATTAAATAAATTAGGAACCTTTAGCCAATATCAGAGACACTGACCATGAAACTACTTGTTTCTAATGCAATATAACATGCACCATTACTTTAGTACACTGGACATCATGAGTAATACAGTGAAATGGTACCTAATTAACATGTTCAAATAACTGATTTCGACACACAGTCTTGGTTAGGTACTGCACTTTCAAGCACCGCACCTTTCGGAGGTGACACCGGCCTTGGATACGAACTGCAGAGATTTACCAGAATGATAGCTGAGCTCTAAAAGCAGACTTAACAAAGTAGAGTTTTCCCTGAAATATGGTAGGTTTGAGGATGATTTGATGAAAGATTTAAGATACTAAGAGGTATTGACAGGTTGCTATGTCTGTGACAAGGGGCCAAGCCACTAATAACTAGAGCAAGGCCTTTCAGGAGTGAAATTGGAAAACACCCCCACATACAGAGAGTGCAGAAATTTGGAACTCTTCACCATAGATGGCAACAGATGCTTGGCCGAATGTTAATTCCACATCTGAGGTTGTAAGTTTTTTTGGTAACCTGAGGATACAAGGAATATGGGGAAAAAAAAGAGGCATTTGGAGCAAATTCACAGATCGCCCTTGACCTTACAGAATGGTGAAGCAGGCTCAAGGGGCTAAATGCCTCATTGTGATCCTATCTTCAACTCTATATGCATCAAAAATTGGATCTTTATATTCCCAATAGGTACCTTGTCGGCTTACACAGTGGCATCAGATAAGGAGATGGAGAACAGCAATATGCAAAACTTGATAATGCAGCTCCCTGTTACGGATTAGGTGACTATTGGTGAATGTCCCTTTAAGATATAGCACAGTAGTGTGTGTTGGCGTGTGTGTTATGACAACAGGAGATAAGGACGTAATTACGTTTTTGGAGCAGTCAGTCAGAGAAGAGAAGAGAGAGAGAGAGGGAGAGAGACACCAGCCTTATGGCCTGTATCGATGGATGAAAAACAATAACTGTGTCTGTCACTACAATCCACGTGGAGTCCACTTTGTCGCTAACCTGTAGAAGGAAACAGGTATTTGTGTGGATGGCCACGTCTCAGATGCCTTTCGGGGTGGCAGATACTTTGGAACAAAGGAATGGAGATCATCAGTGACTGAGGTGTCGTATGAGTTCCAAAGTGGAACATCTGGATTTTGTAATTACTCTCTATTTTCTCTCTACATTTCCTCTTCAGTCAACGGTGGTTTTGCAGAAGCCTTTGCTCACGTTTCACCTTACGGCTTGCTGAACTGAACTTTGAGAACTATTCCTGGACTTGGAGTTTGGGAATTTGCCACACACACACTTTGAGTTTAGTTTTTGGGGTTAATGTTAAGATCTAGCATTTTTACTTCTAACATTCTAACATTTTTACTTTTATTTTTATTATCATAAGTAGTTATTAATAAAATAGTTTTTAACACTTATACATGACTCCGTGTGTTTCTTTTGTTGCTGGTACGTGACATCCCCAAAATAAAATTTTATTTGCTGTCTAGATATCTGCATTCAAAAGGGGTTCATCCAACAAATGGATAACACAGGGACATCAATCATCATCGAAAGACCATGTCCATCTTGGCTGTAAAGTACTTTATGGTGATGCAAGGTTGTGAAAAGTGCCATATAAATCAAGTATCTCTCTCCCTTCTATTTCTGTGGCAATGAATTAAAAGGATGCTCCATGGTGCAGTTATGGTAGTGTCTGAGGCAAAGGAACCCAATGCACCATTTCTGGTCTAAATACAATGCAGTGGTCAAAGGGTTAAAGCTGGGGACATTGACAGCTGTATAGTTTAGGTTAAGTGTAATAACTCCCCTCACTAAAATCTCCAACCAGGATGTGATCCTGTCCTGCAGGCATAATTCGGGTAACAATACTTCTGCATACCTCATTTCAGTAGGGTTGTTTGACAACAACACATATAATGCAAGCTCTGTGTGGAGTTATACTTGAAAATGGGTCCAATTGTTTAACCAACCTCAATCAACAGTGCTACCAAAAAATCAAGTTTAGCAAAACAACAGTACACTAGTAATGTACATGAAGAAATTCACCAAATAATTTAACATGGCTTCAGGAGAAAAACTGATTATTGCTTTATAAAGCAATTATTTTTCATTCCAGAGTCGTGCAGTTAAATGTGCCTTAGGGCCTTTGCTTCGAGCATTTACTGGTGCTGAAGGAATTTGTTTTGCTTGAACGTCTGCACAGAAGAATATTGCACAACTGTATCAATTCCTCCTTGCTCAATTCACCAGTCACAAGTCATGTAGGAACATGCATATGGAAGTTTAACCACCAGGACTACCTTGCTCCAAATTGGACAAAAATTCTTTAAAAATGTAGCTTTAAACTCAGCAGTTCCCATCCTTACAACAGCAAGCTAGGCTCTCCCAGAAATTTACTTTTTCCATATTTTCCTCTCATAACTCCACAATGCATCCCCAAATTTTCATCAGTTTTAACTGAGGTTTAACATTTGAAAATCATTTTGAACAATGTCAATGACTATGATTACAAGAACAGGCCAAAGGTTGGGTATCCTATGATCAGTGACTCACCTCCCTGACTCCACAAAGCCTTCTGACTATCTGCAGGGCAATGGTTCAGGATGTAACAGAATACTCTGCCTTCCTGCAGCTCTGGCAACACTCAAGAAACTTGACACCATCCAAGACAAAGCAGCCCTCTTGATTACCATACAATCCTCAATCCTAAACTATCACTATCTCCATCAGTGGTACAGTGGTTGAATTATGTGTGCTGTCTGCAAAATACAGAGCAATTTCTTGCCAAGACTTCGTCAACAGCATTTCCCAAACCCACAACCTCTACTACCAAGGAGGACAAGAAAGCCATGGCTGTAGGGTGTAAACACTGGTATTCCCTATCTAACAACCTGTCACCCCAAGGCTGCAGCAGTTCAAAGGCAACTCACCAAAAGATTCTCAAGGGCAACTGGAGAATAAATGCTGGTCTTCCTGGCGAGGTCCATATTCCATAAATGAATAAAAACACTTCCCAAGGTAAAACCTATTCAAAATGGAAAGGCATCTGGCTCAATTCTTGGTCAATTACAAGAGAATTGTTTAGCTAGTGGGATCAATTCTACCAAGAGCCTCAGAAATATTGAGCAAGGGATAGCTGTCAACCATGTGACCTCTGTACCCACATGATTGGTCATCAGAGCAAGATCGGATGAGGAATCCAACTGTGATGCCTTGCACAAAAGAATAGCCTGCTGATAGTGAACATACAGGCAGAAATGTTACATTAAAAGTGTATGTGCTATGTTCTATATTCATGTCCCTCGGTCAAAAGGTTGTAGCTTCAAGCCACATACCAGGATGAAACACGTATCCAAGTTGACACTTTCGTGCAGTGCTGAGGGAGTCCTGCATTGTTAAAGCACCAACATTGTTCTTGCGGAAATTGTTCCAGCAAGAGACCTAGAAAATGCAAAGCACAACATTTATGTGGGCCACACCTTAGAAGTTTATCAGAAAACCAACTGTTGGTTCTTTCTGCACTGATCCCAAGCAGTGTCAAATTGTTTCTTAATCTTCTGTGCTCCTTTATACACAGAGCAACCCAGAAGTGCACAGTGGCTGTGGTGTATTTGTCTGTAAATCTGTAAATAACTCATTGTGTACATGTAACATAATGACACCACTTTACATGTAAACATACACATTACCGGTTGTTAATTAGCAATAAAGTGAACATGCTTCAAAGCTCCTGGTGTCTTCTGCACATTATTACAGATAGTTCTTAATAGTGCTACAAAAGTGGTTCACAGACCACCTCCCAACCTGCAGCATCGCTAGCTACAACAACTCACACATATTGGCTCCAAGGACAAGAAAAAGGTGGCTTGACGAAACTCTCTGAGACACCGATTAAGCTTTGCTGATCGATGGATCTGGCCAAAGGATCACAACACTCCACAGCCAGGTTGAGAAAATGACTCAGGCGTTGACTCAAGTTTTCCTGGGTACGTGGTGAGTTAGTAAACCTTCACAGGCACTGGCTCGTGAAAAAAAATAACATATAGGAATAGTCTATCGCAGGGGGAGAAATGCTGGTCTTAGGAGAATGAAACACGCAGAGGTGAGTGAAAGGTAGAGAAGCCCTGAGTGCTTCAGTGTTCAGGTGGGAAAGGTGACAGAATGGTGGCCAATGCATTGTTGGAGTACAGAGCAAGGTGGCCACGTACAACCGAGTATATGAGTCTCTCACAGTATACATGAAAAGGATATTCTTTATGGCTAACAGCATTCACAAAGTAGAAAATATATTAGAAATCACTTAGAAAATGCACAAGCATTTAATGCCATACAAGAGATCTGAAGAAGAGTATTCCAATAATGGCACGTGGCTTTGAAACCCTTTGCATATCTTCAAATCCAGAGAGTATTCCATTCACAGAAGCAGTGCTGACATTGGAGGATTACTTCAATCCATAGCCATTCGAATAAGCAGAGTTACAGGTTTGGAACAAAAACTGAAGAGCAGAAGTAGTCAGCGACAGATTGCAAGATTTATCCAGACAGTGTAATATTGGTGAATGCTTAAACTGTGTGCTGAGGGAAAGATTTGTCTGTGGTTTGTATAACAGATTCATACCAAATTGTTGAGCACAGTCTTATGTTTGAGCTGGCTTGCAAAACTGTGACCTTGCTGGAAACGCCAGTGAAGAGTGTCAAAGAATTTCATCCAGCACCAGGTAGACAGAATGCAAAAGCAAAAGCTCCACTTCTGAATCTATGTCAGCACTATATGAGTGGAAGTGATGCAAATTCTTACCACAGATGCCATGAAACTACTCACTGAAGTAGGCAAAATGTTGAGTGTGCCAGAAGAGGAGACAAATAGCTTGGGCATATATATGTCAAAACCCAGAATAACTAACCAAAACAGCAGTGTCAATGCAACTCCTGCACAGGGAGGACATTTGTCCAACAGGAAAATGGAGAGAGCAAGCCCGCGTAATATCAAACCTGATACCACCAGAGCAGATGTGTAGGATCTATGTTACTAGTGGAAATGGAAGGAGACAGCAAAATTTCATTTTGTTTTTACAAATAAAGACTAGGCTGTGAAAGTGAATACTGATACAGCAGTGCACTGTTCTTTCATGGATAGCTTAATGGTGAGGGGGGATGTTTAAGGGAGATTTAGAAGGCAAGATTTTTTTTTTACACAGGGAGTGGTAGGTGCCTGGAACTAGCTGCCAGGGGAACTGGTGGAAGCAGATATAATAGCAACATTAAAGAGGCATTTAGACAGACACATGAACTGGCAAGGAATGGAGGACATAGACCACGTGCAAGCAGATGTGCAGTTTAAATTGGCATCATGGGCAGGCACAGTAGTGTAGCGGTTAGCGTAACGCTTTACAGTGCTAGCGACCCGGGTTCAATTCCAGCCGCTGCCTGTAAGGAGTTCGTACGTTCTCCCCATCTCTGCATGGGTTTCCTCCAGGTGCTCTGGTTTCCTCCCACATTCCAAAGATGTAAGGGTTAGGAAGTTGTGGGCATGCTAGGAAGTTGTGGGCATGCTAGGAAGTTGTGGGCATGCTATGTTGGCACTGGAAGCGTGGTGACACTTGCAGCCTCCCCCAGAACATACAACGCAAAAGATGCATTTCAGTGTGTTTCGATGTACATGCAACTAATAAAGAAATCTTATCTTATATTCAATAAATAAATAAATGATCGGCACAGACATCGTGGACTGACTCTGATGGGTCTGTTCCTCTGCTGTACTGTTCTGTGTTCACTGTTTTATGGACAGAGATGCTTATAGCAGGAAGTTCAGCCATCTTCCTTTGACAGAAGATACAGTTGGGTTCAAGACCTACTCTGGTGCAGTACTGAAGAGAAGTCAAATACAATACACTGTATGTTCTGGTACTGTGATTGAAATGCCAATGGAAATAGCTGCCTGAACAAAGCAACAACATTATTGGGTAAAGATTGGTTCAGAAGACCAGAGATCGATCAGGCAGACGTGTTTGTTGTTCAAGCAGATGCTTTATCCAGACGACAACTTGAAGATTCTGACCAAGGTAGTGACAACGTGATATTTACCTGACAACTACAATCAGCTGCAAAATATGCAACAGTGGTTTATGCATCTTGTGGGTCAATCATGCCACCCTGATCAACCCTACACATCATCACTCCAAGGTGTACGTCACTCTCCCAAATGGAGCTCTGGGATGTACGTCACTCTCCCAACTGGAGCCCCAGGGCATACGTCACTCTCCCAACTGGAGCCCCAGGGTGTACATCACTCTGCCAACTGAGTGAGTTCAAGGTGTTCCTCACCTCCCCCTGCTGAATCTCCAGGACACAAACCAATTTCCAGACTGGAGCTCTGCGGCAGACATTCACTCTCCTGCCTGGAGTTCAAGGACTTTGCCACTCTCCAAATTGCAATTCCAGGGTGTATGCCACTCTCGCAGAAGGAGTTGAGATGATAGACATTTTCCCTGCCGGATCTCTGGGAAATAAAGCTCTCCCTAGACAGGAGCTCCAGGACAGACATTTCCTCTCCAGGCTGAGCTCCATATGCAATTCTCTTACAGAGTACAGTTAATTACAGTACTCAGCAATTACGGACAGTGGCTCTCCTAATAGGGCCTCTACCTGCAGTTTAAAGCCCCCTTGTAACCCCAACCTCTCACCACCTGATTATGACCTGACCACACACCCCACCCCTCCTCATCCAGTTTGGTATTGGTATTGGTTTATTATTGTCACTTGTACCGAGGTACAGTGAAAAGCTTGTCTTACAAACCAATCGTACAGGTCAATTCATTACACAGTGCAGTTACATTGAGTTAGTACAAAGTGCATTGATGCAGTACAAGTAAAAACAATAACAGTACAGAGTAAAGTGTCACAGCTACAGAGAAAGTGCAGTGCAATAGGGTGCAAGGTCACAACAAGGTGGATTGTGAGGTCATAGTCCATCTCATTGTACAAGGGAACCAGTCAATAGTCTTATCACAGTGGGGTAGAAGCTGTCCTTAAGTCTGGTGGTACGTACTCTCAGGCACCTGTATCTTCTACCCGATGGAAGAGGAGAGAAGAGAGAATGTCCCGGGTGGGTGGGGTCTTTGATTATGCTGGCTGCTACACCAAAACAACTAGAGGTAAAGACACAGAGTCCAAGGAGGGGAGGCTGGTGTCCGTGATGCACTGGGCTGTGTCCACAACTCTCTGCAGTTTCTTGCGGTCCTGGGCAGAGCAATTGCCGTACCAAGCCATGATACATCCAGATAGGATGCTTTCTATGGTGCATCGGTAAAAGTTGGTGAGAGTCAAAGGGGACAAATCAAATTTCTTTAGCCTCCTGAGTAAGTAGAGGCGCTGGTGAGCTTTCTTGGCCATGGCATCTACGTGATTTGACCAGGACAGGCTGTTGGTGATGTTCATGCCCAGGAACTTGAAGGTCTCAACCCTCTCGACCTCAGCGCCATTGATGTAGACAGGTGCATGTACACTGCCCCCTTTCCTGAAGTCAATGACCAGCTCTTTTGTTTTGTTGACATTGAGGGAAAGGTTGTTGTCATGACACCATTCCACTAAGCTCTCTATCTCCTTCCTGTACTCCAACTCATCGCTGTTTGAGATATGGCCTACAACGGTGGTATCATCTGCAAACTTGTAAATGGAGTTAGAGCAGGATCTGGCCACACAGTCGTGAGTGTATAAGGAGTAGAGTAGAGGGCTGAGGACACAGCCTTGTGGGGCACCAGTGTTGAGAATAATCATGCCGGAGGTATTGCTGCCTATCCTCACTGATTGTGGTCTGTTTGTTAGAAAGGCAGAGCTGTAGTCAATAAACAATAGTCTAGCGTATGTGTCTTTACTGTCCAGATGCTCCAGAGCTGAGTATAGGGCCAGGGAGGTGGCATCCGCTGTAGACCTGTTTCGCCGATAGGCAAATTGCAATGGGTCCAGGTTGTCTGGGAGGCTGGAGTTGATGCGTGCCATGATCAACCTCTCAAAGCACTTCATGATGGTGGATGTCAGAGCCACTGGTCGGTAGGCATTGAGGCATGTTACCTTGCTTTTCTTTGGTAACGGGATGATAGTGGTCTTCTTAAAACAGGAGGGAACCTGAGATTGAAGCAGGGAGAGGTTGAATATGTCCGCAAATGCTTCTGCCAGCTGATCAGCACAAGATCTGAGCACACGGCCCAGGACACCATCTGGGCCAGGTGCTTTCCTTGTGTTCACTCTCCGGAAGACTGATCTTACGTCCTCCACTGTGATTCCAGGTTCAGTTGCATTGGAGGCTGTCAGGGTGAATGGTGACAATCCACTTCCCTTTTGTTCAAAACGCGCATAGAATGCGTTAAGTTCATCAGGAAGGGATGCGCTGTTGTTAGCTATGCAGCCCGACTTGGTCTTGTAGCCTGTTATGGCATGTAAGCCCTGCCATAACTGGCGGCTGGTCAGGGACTCTATTTTGAGTTGGTATTGCCTCTTGGCATCCCTGATAGCTTTCCAAAGGTCATACCTCGATTTCTTGTACAGATCAGGATCCCCAGATTTGTGTGCAGCAGTCCTCGCCTTCAGCAGGGAGTGGATCTCCCAGTTCATCCATGGTTTTCTGTTTGGGAACACCTGTATTGTCTTTTTTGGTACACAGTCCTCCACACACTTGCTGATAAAGTCCGTAATCATGGTGACATACTCATCAAGGCTGGCAGCTGAGTCTTTGAACATGGACCAGTCCACTGTCTCAAAGCAGTCACGTAGGAGCTCAACTGCTTCCTCAGACCAGCACTGCACGACTCTCCGTACCGGATCCTCCCGTTTCAGTTTCTGTTTGTATGCAGGGAGGAGGAGCACAGCCTGGTGGTCTGATTTCCCAAAGTGAGGACGAGGGGTGGCTCGGAAGGCATCTTTGATGGTTGTATAGCAGTGGTCAAGGGTGTTGGTACTGCTGGTGGAGCAGGAGATGTGCTGACAGTAATTTTGGTAAAAGTTCCTCGATTCTACAATACAGATTTAGATTGGTTTCCCCCTTTCCCCTCCTACTGAGTTCAAGAGCCGCGAGGTGATGTTGCAGCTCTATAGAACTCTGGTCAGACCACACTTGGAGTATTGTGTTCCGTTCTGGTCGCCTCATTATAGGAAGGATGTGGAAGCTTTTAGAGAGGGTGCAGAGGAGATTTACCAGGATGTTGCCTGGATTGGAGAGCATGTCTTAGGAGGATAAGTTGACCGAGCTAGGGCTTTTCTCTTTGGAGAGAAGGAGGATGAGAGGTGACTTGATAGAGGTGTACAAGATGATCAGAGGCATAGATCGAGTGGACAATTACAGACTTTTTTCCTGGGGCGAAAATGGCTAACACGAGGGGACATAATTTTAAGGTGATTGGAGGAAGGTATAAGGGGGATGTCAGGGGTAAGATTTTTACACAGAGAGTGGTGGGTGCGTGGAACGCACTGCCTGCAGAGGTTGTGGGGGCAGATACATTAGGGACATTTAAGAGAGTCTTAGATAGACACATGAATGATAGAGAAACAGGGGGCTATGTGGGAGGAAGGGTGAGATAGATCTTAGAGCAGGATAAAATGTCAGCACAACATTGTGGGCCGAAAGGCCTATACTGTGCTGTAGTATTCTATGTTCTATGTTCTAAATCTGCAATCCTTTCCCTCCATCCAACCCCATCCCCAAGGTCTATCTGCATGACCCACAATCGACTCGAGCTCCTCCACCAGCTCTGTCATTGTGGATCAAATGGTGAAAGCATCATGGCTTGGTATGGCAACTGCTCTGCCCAGGACCACAAGAAACTGCAGTGAGTTGTGGACAGAGCTCAGCACATCACAGACTCCCCTCCATGGACTCTGTCTATACTTCTCGCTGCCTCGGTAAAGTAACCAGCATAATCAAAGATCCCACCCACCCTGGACATTCTCTCTTCTCCCCCCTCCCATCAGGCAGAAGATACAAAAGCCTGAAAGCACGTACCACCAGGCTCGAGGACAGCTTCTATCCCGCTGTGAGAAGACAATTGAACAGTCCCCTAGTACAATAAAATGGGCTCTTTTGTCCGCACAATCTACCTCGTTATGACCTTGCACCTTATTGTATGCCTACACTGCACTTTCTCTGTAACTGTAACACTTTATTCTGCATCCTGTTATTGTTTTCCCTTGTACTACCTCAATGAACTGTTGCAATGAAATGATCTGTATGGATGGCATGCAAAACAAAGTTTTTCACTGTACCTTGGTACATGTGACAATAATAGACCAATTTACCACCTCTATGTGTACGAAGTGTGCAAGATCTGTTCTGCTGGCCAAAAACACTTGGGTTGGCCTAAAGCATATTTTGCATTTCTTTCCAATGGCAGAGCAATTTCTAAGCCAGGCAATTATCCTGGTGTCCTGACTAAAATTCTTAACCACCATTTCCAGAAGCATATTATTCATCTCCTTGCTGTTTCTGGGATCTTGCTGTGTGCAAACGAGCTGTGGCTATTTTCTGTGGGACTGCAATTTGAAAGGTAATTCACTCCCTGTGAAGCACTTGGAACTCACAGGGATGTTAAATGCACTTGACAGACATAAGTTCTTTTTTCCATTTAGGGGCAAGGCAGTGCACGTGAAGACATACCACAATACTATTCATTGCCGGGGGAGAAAATTAGAAATAAAACAAGTTTTTAAAAATACCTCCAAAATTTGGCTAACTTGCCAGATTCAGAGAAGCAATAAATTAAATGAACAATCATGTGGAAATCATCACAGCAAGATATTTTGAGACATGTACCACAAGCCTGAAACCCACTAATAATACACAAAATTCAGAGATGCAAGGTTACGTTCGGCTTTTGATATCTTGGATTTTATTTTCCTCCAGGAATGTTGCCAGAGTGCACTGCAGAACATAACACAAACCTGTCTGGTCAATCCACTGCCAAGACTGCTCTTACAACCTCACGTGCAAAGCTTCAAAGAGAACCATAAACTTTACAGTGACATACCTTGGGCGGTGAATTCATTCATGAGGTGGCCACAGATCACCTACTTCCGTCACTGGAGAGCAGTTGTGAGCTTTGACTTCAGCAATTTGTTACCTCGGAAATGAGCTGACTAAATTGAGTTAATGAGTGCTGGAATCCACACATTGCTGCAAATCAGCTCCCTGTGACTGAGGGCCTCCCACCCCCCCCCCCCCCACCCCCAACAATACCACAAGCCTAGTTTCCCCAGCTTTACATTTAGACCGTCTGAAGTGCTTGACAAACTGAGTTCCCAGTGAATTGAGAAGCAAGTTTCTATCTGTAACCACAAGCAGAGGCAGCTGAACTCAGGGAGGGGTGTACTGCGCAATCATCAGGTTTTTTTTTAAAGAAGAAAAGTTACATTTTAAATCGTTCTTTTCCTTACTTAAAAGCAAGCAGATGAATAATCTACAGGCTAAACCAAATCATGGTGTGTACCTGCACAGTACATGATGTTTCTAAAATCCACTCTAATCATTTCTCTATAAGATAGTAGAAGTGAAAGCAAGATATCTGATTAAAGTCCAAATCCTCCATAGATCTACAAAAACTAAAAACATAGCCCATACACCATAAGCATGAATTAAACACTAAATTAGAACAAGTGTAAAAAGAAGCAATAAACAAACTGCTGGAGGAACTCAGCAGGTCAGGCAGCATCTATAGAGTGAAATGGACAATTTTTCAGTCACATGTACATCAAAACACACAGTGAAATGCATCTTTGCATAGAATATTCTGGGGGCAGCCCGCAAGTGTCGCCACGCTTCCGGCGCCAACATAGCATGCCCACAACTTCCTAACCCATATGTCTTTGAAATGTGGGAGGAAACCAGAGCACCCGTAGGAAACCCACACAGTCATGGGGAGAACGTACAAACTCCTTACAAACAACAGCCAGAATTTAACCCAGGTCGCTGGCTCTGTAACAGCATTACGCTAACCACGACACTACCGTGCTTGCCCATTTTAAAATGTCATTAGATGCTATCACAAAATTACTTTACCATAAAATAAAACTGTCAATAGTTTGCTTGAACCAAAACTTACAGATCAGTTTGAAATTACCTTAATGGTTGCTGGGCCAATCATGGAAACAAACAAAGGCAAAAGCAGTACCACAAGTAATAAGAAAACTTAATGCTCAAAATAGTTTTTCACATCCCGCAGCTACTGCAACAAATCACTGCCAAAGAGGCTCCTTTCAGGCCTCTGTCCTCGTGTATAACTCAGCCAACCAAATTAAAAAGGAAAAGCCCCTCAGGTACTTCCTTGTCCCACCTTGCTTTGTGAGGCTTATCAATGCTTAAGTTGAAAAATGCCTGCTTTAAGCATTCACCCCCACCCCCCAATCAACCCCAACTGTATTCCCCCTTCACCTCCAGGACCAACAATATATCAGCTCTGTTAAGCCTTTCAGCAATCACCCCTTGTGTCGTCAAGAATGTTATCAATCAATTATTAAATGGCTGGAGCAAAGAATGACCTTTTGCAAAGTCTTCAACAGACCAATGTCTGTGGCATTTCCAAAGCCTAAAGCTGACCTTTCAACTGTTTTTAGAATGTAGCAGGGTATAATTGCTCAGAGATCAGGTAGAAGGGTTCTGATTAAACAGAGAATAATGTGTGAACTGCTTTTGAACATTTGAGAGCAAAGCATGGGACTGAATGGGTGTATCTGTCTAGTTCACTCTGTAGCCCTGCCCTGTAACTGATCCTTTTTTCCTCTAATGAGGTCTGCTTTTCACATGCTGCCTGCTGGATAAAAGATCACCACAGAGACAGATCATTAGTCTCACTGCTGATGCTCCAACTCAAACCCAGATAACATTGCTTTCAGATGCAGGTAAAAGAAATCCCATTTTCAGTCTTCTTTACAAGAATGTAAATTTATTCTCCAAGCGCTCAGGAAAATTAATTAAATTGTGTTCAAAAATAAAAAAAAATTATGCTTCAAAGATGAAGCTTTGACTGATTCACTTCTGTTCCTGCACCAACGTTGTAATAACTGCTGCATTTCTCATCCAAATTGCATCTTTTCATTTCGTCTGATAGCTGCTTCCCATCTAACTGTTAATGGCGCGATTTGCTCCAGCAAGCACATGTCACATCAGGCTCTAAGTCTAAACCATTGTATAGTATGCTTTGAGACATTCTAACTTGAAAGGTAACAAATGCATGCAAGTGTTATTAAATGGCCTACTGCTGATCGAGTCGCACTGACTAAAGTTTCCAGATCTGAAGATTGATCTGTGATGAACTGCCTGATAGCAGTAATGATGGCAACAGAATCATTGCAACTGGCCTCAGCGCCCCCAGGCTTGGGAGGGGAGAAATGCAACTGGTACAAACTACCTTCCAGAGGTGGGTGTTAGGAATGGATAGTAACCAGCCTGGATGTATGTCAGACCAAGACCCCACTGCTTTCAATGGCTACCGATCAGGGAAGTTATTTAAAATGAAGACACAAGGGACTGGAATCTGGAGCAAAAAAACAAAGTGCTGGAGGAACTCAGCAGGTCAGGCAGTATCCAGGGATAGTCGGCGTTTCGGGTCGAGTCCCTGCATCAGGACTGAGAACGTGAAGGGGAAATAACCCCTTGCCCGTCATCCCCCTCTTCCAATCGCCTGCCAGCTCCTGTTTCACCCCTCACCTTTTTATACTATCTCCCCTCTACACTCTCAGTCCTAATGCAAGGTCTCGACCGAAAACATTGACTATTTTTCTGCCTCCACAGATGTTGCCTGACCTGCTGAGTTCCTCCAGCAGTTTGTTTTTTTGCACAAGTTTTTAAAAATGATTTTGCTTTGATTTAGTGTTCTTAATTATCCATAGGTGTGTTTAGATGTTTTCTAGTTTCTAATTTAGTTTTTCTCAAATAACATCAATATTAAAAATCACATCGCTTGTACAGGTGACAAAGAAAGGGGCTGCTTTGCTGTCTGCCAATGCTGTCTGTGTTATTCGGGGGTGGGATATCCTTGCTGTGCCTTTGGAGGCCTCACTGGCAGTAGAGACCTGGATGCTTCGGACCACTACAATTGAACTTTTGCGAGTGTAGTTGTGGCAAGACCATGGGCAGTGACACAAACATTTGGAAAGAGATGGGGCAGGCCCATAGAAAAGCAACCAAGGGCTAATAAGTAGGCTCATACAAAGGAGAGGGCAATTATGATGGTAGGTAAAAAAAATGTGACTGAGCTGTACATCAGACAAGGCGTCACACAAAATAATCTATATTAGAGGACTAAGGGGTTCGAATGATCAAAAGATTAAAGGCTGGTTAGTCAGGACAAAATGGTAAATAGGGGCAAGGATAATTTCAGGTGGTTAACAATAGATAAAGACAGATAAAGAGGAAGGACAGCATTGGCTCAGTGTTACGGGATGTTTATTATATACACCAATGATTAAGGTATAAGGTGAGAAGGACAGGTGCCAGTTTTGAAGACTATACCAATACTGGAGACACAGTAAGTATAGCAAAAGAACCAGAGAGGAGATCAGAGATTTATGTTGAATTTTTTTTGATCCAGATTTCATTGTCTGAAAGGTGACTCAAAGCAGATTTAACAGTAATTTTCCAGAGGGAATTGAACATAAATCTGAAATGAAAAGAACTACACAAGGGCATGGACACAGGTTGGCAGATGGTGATGGAGTAACTAAACAGACAGCTCTCCCAAAGACATAGTCTCCTTTTGTACAGTATGACTCAATGATGCAATGAAGTAATTCTGAGACCTTGAGAAGGCTGCAAATATTGAATACAAGAAGAAAAAAAGGTCATTGACAAATGTCTAAATCTGAAGGTGGTGTACTTCATCAGCAAAAAAACAAAATAATTAGAACACTATAGGCATATAAACAGGAGGAAAAAACATTTTAAAAGGTTAAAGAATAGAGGGTATGTGGAAATAGCACACAACACAAGCTGGGCATGGGCAGATCAGCCACGGTCAATGATCCTGGGTAGATCAGCAATGAATGGCCGGACAGTCTTGAGGTGGCCCACTCCTGCTCCTATTTTCTTGTGTGCATTCCATGATTGTAAGAAATCTGGGTGATATGGAATTGCAGAAAACAATTGGAGTTCAGGTTCACCAAATTTTAAAAGCAGATAAAAAGCCAACAAACCCAGCTTATCCAGTCTCTCATAACTCGGCAACATCCTGGTGTATCTTCTCTACACCCTCTCCAGTGCAATCATGCCCTTCCTATGTTATGGCAGCCAGAACTGCATGTAATACTCTCGCTGTGGCCTAACCAATCTTTTATAAAGTTGCATCATAACAACCCTGCTCTTATGAAATGAGATTTCTTTATTGGTCACAGGTATATCGAAACACACAGTGAAATGCATCTTCTTTTGCGTAGAATGTTCTGGGGGCAGCCCGCAAGTGTCACCACACTTCCGGCGCCAACATGGCATGCCCACAACTCCTAACCCGTACATCTTTGGAATGTGGGAGGAAACCGGAGCACCCGGAGGAAACCCACGCAGTCACGGGGAGAATGTACAAACTCCTTACAGACAGCGGCCGGAATTGAACCCGGGTCGCTGGTGCTGTAATAGCGTTATGCTAACCGCTACACTGCCGTGCCTTCCATATCCCAGCTAATGAAGGCAAGTGCCCTATATGCCTCCTTAACCACCTTATCCACTTGCGATGCCACCTTCAGGGGTCCTTAAACTTGTACACCAAGGTCTCTCTGTTCCTTAATACTCCCTGGAGCCCTATCATTCATTGTGTACATCCTACCCTTATTAGTCCTCCCAAAGTGTATCACCTCGCACATCAGAATTAAACTCCATCTGCCATTGCCCTGCTCACCTTACCAACTGATCAACCTCATTCTGTAACCTATGATTATGCCGCTATCAACACCACTAGTTTTCATGTCTTTTTAATCATTCCTCCCACATTCATATCTACATCGTTAAAAGTATATAATAAACAGCAAGGCTCCCAATGACACACTACTAGAAAAACATGCAGAACATAAAAGGTGATCTGAATAAAAGTTTATGAAAACTACAGATGGCATAGAGTTTGTCGTTTGAGTTCCAGGCTATAAGCAAAATAGGTAGTGGAAGGGGTCCAAGGAAATTTGACCAGGACAGATTGGAATGAAGTAATATTGCAAGACATAATAATTTTGGTTAGTTGTTAGGACAGAGAATTTAAAGAGTGTTTAAAATTATGAACGCATGAAGCAATTTTAAAGAAACCACTTACAATGATTAAGGGTTCTAGAATGGGGAGACATAGCTATGAGATTAAATGTCAAAGCCCTTGGATACAGAGTCATGAACTGTGAAATCATTGTGTTCATGACTGAACCACAGCCATTTCATGTTTAGCTTAGATAGGTGGTTGAAGACATAGGGAATACAAGTATGTGGGAAGAGGGCAGTTGTAAGTGATTGCAACCTTTGCTTGTGGGTGGGATGAACGTACACTGATTTTATTTCGACATCGTGGTTGTCTTTGGAACTGATCCCTGAGGACAATCATTACAGAAGTCCAGTTAGAGTGTTTAGTATCCTTTCTACATCTATCCTGTTTCCTTTTAACGTGACAATTTACTGTGCAATTAGCAACTTCCTAAGTAATCCCTAGAGCTTTGACATTAGCTGCAAGTCTCCCATGAAGGATATTCATTATCAAATCTCTTTGGAAATCTCTCTGTGTTTCCCTCATTGCTGAATCAATTCTATATGTATAGAATTTCCAGAATATTTGCCAATTACAAACAGTGTTTCATCTTCAGTGTATTTTTACTCTGAATAATGTCCTCTGCCACAATATTCTTTCTATTTCTTCATAAATTATTCACCTAGAAAATCCACCAAAGTGTGTGCAAGCATAGACGGATAAATCCTTTAAAGTGGAAGAACATGTTGATAAGTGGAGAGCAATGAATATGAGATCCTGGAATTCATTATATAGAGGCACAGAGTACAATCGGAAGTTAAGTTGAACCTGTATAAACCACTGGTGAGGCCACAAATGGAGTCCAGTTCAGGTGGCCACATTTTAAGGAGGATGTGGATATCCTGGAGAAAAGATCCCATCGCATGATTCCAGGGATGGGAATTTCATCGGTAAGTTTAGACTGGTGAAACTGGCATTGCTCTCCTTGAGGCAAAGGAGGCTGAAAGGAGATTTGATTAAGGTATAAGAATATAACAGGCTTAGACAGGATAAATTAAGAGAAACTGTTCTCATTAAATAGAGCTGCAAAGACCAGAGACACAAATTTAAAAGTGTGGGCTAACGATAATAAATTAAGATTAAGATGTCTTTTATCTGTCACATGTACATCAAAACAAAAGGGAAATGAATAAACAGTTTTTCACTCAGATAGTAGTCATGATCTAGAAATCACTGCCTCTAATGGTGTTGGAAAGAGGCGAGGTGCCTTTAGAAAAGAATTGGTTAGAAAACTGAGGAGAAATAATTTACGGGGCTATATGAAAAAGCAGGAGAAGTGGACTGACAGGATGGCCACACTTGGAGCCAGAAAAGATGGAATGAGCCAGAGTGGTCTCCTGTGATGACACAATACTTTGATTCAGTACACATATCCCCACCCCGAATGGCTGAGTGAGGAAGTTCATCATGTGATGTGATTTTGAGCTGCATGGTTCAGGGAAGTCCAGGTTTGGTCACATAGCTGTACTCAATCATATTCAGGCAGAGCACAATAGGGTAAGCGGCTGAATATTGTCTACGTTTTCTGCTCCCTTGATCACAATCCATTGATCCTGCTGTAACAGTGTGCAGCAGACTGTGTAACAGAGTCGAGGTTCACACAGAATGGCTTCTTTAGCAAAATACTGGACAACAACTGAATATCCCCGAGACAAAAGGTAAAATTACATAAGCTTTCAGCAGTGTTGGACAAGAGACCATGATAAAAATAACACCGTGGACTTGGGAGAGCACACATTGTAGCTGGAGGTGAGTCTGGTTCCTCCTGTTATCACTGCCTCCATATCACTAATAAAGCAGCACGTGCTGTCAAGCAATAAATTAACAGGATTCTTTCCACGAGCATTTTTAATACAATTGAGCCAGGCACAGAATTACAGCAATTTTTCCCTTAAAGCATTGCAGTAAAAGTTCAATGCTGATGGCACAGATTTGCTGAATCAAACCTGTGATTCACTGCTCCTGACAGGGAACCACCGCTTTGAAGAGGCAACCAGAGGCTGCCAAGTTTATGTTCCCATGACCTGGAACAACACTGCTGAATAATAAAACTACTTTTATTGAACTTTGACACCTTAAGCTAACCATTAGTACAAGCTGCCTTACATGTTGCATTACTATCAATTCATTGGTGAAAGGAGACAAAGAAATTAATTCAGAATGAACCCCCATGTTTTATTCCAATATTGGGTGGCATTTAGTTATCTGGATAAGTGATCATAGTTGTTTAGAAGAAAATTCTTTATACTTTGGGGGTGCGGCAAGAGGTCAAGAGAAAGGAATGTGTTGATGCGCAAAGGTTGGTACTTAAATTCAGAGGTGAAAAGATCAAATAAAGAGAATGAGAAAACGTAATGACATAATGAAATGTGACACACAGGTCTTGAATTTCCAGAAATCAATGGGACTGAAAGGTTATGGTTTCACTTTGTAACTGGGACGATTTCCCAACTCGCTCTTTCATTTGACGAATCAAGTATTTGCTGACGTCATTGGCTGGCTTGCCTACTTCACAATTTATGTTGTAACATTTTATCAGCTGCTTTTCAGATTAAGTGGCCTATGTTTGCCACTGATCACCAGATGGAGTTTGCATCCCACAGTGAGAACTTGCTGGAAGGAAGCACCTAGTCCTCAGTGGCAAAGTACTGTGTAGTCACAGGGGCCTCTGGCTGTCAGCATGTTGATCCCATTGTACCGGGGGAGGGGGAGCGGGTGGAGCACAAGACCTATCTATGTAATTGCTTACAAAACTTAGATACCCAGGTGAGCCACATCCCTGGCTTAGTAGTCTGTCATACCTGTCAAAATAGTTGAATGTTTCTGATAATGAAAAAATGTCAATTACTAAAACTTATTCAACCCAAAAAGAATTTGGAAAATGAAAAAAAAACTGAAATAAAGCACTCAAATAACTGTGGACACACGCACACTTATCTCCAAACTACTGGCCCTTGTGAGGGTAAATCCTCCTAGTTGCAAACAAGATCCGGTGCAATAATGGTATGATCAGCTTAAGAAAAGCAAATGCAAAGGCTAGATACACAAATTGAAAGTTGGCTTTCTACATACTTACGATTAGAAACAGGAGCCCTACCATTTAATAATATTGTGGCTAATCTGATTGCAAATTCAACTCCACATTCCCATCTACCCACAGTAATAGTTCACACCTTTGCTTATCTTTCTACCTCTGCCTTAAAATATTCAGACTCTGCTGCAACAGTTCTTTAAAGGAGGAGTGTTCCAAAGACTTACGATCCTCTGAGAGGAAAGATTTTTGCTTCATTTGATTTAAGTGGGTGACCCCTTATTTTTAAACAGTGACCACTTGTTCTGGATTTTCTGCAAAAGAGCAAACATCTTTTCCACGGCCACCCTGTCAAGATCCCTCCCGTATGTTCTGGATCTCATAAATGTCGACCAAATCCCCTCTCACTCTTCTAAACTCAAGTGGCTACAAACCCAGCATGTCCAACCTTTCTTCATAAGAATACACGCCTATTCCAGGTACTAATCAGTGAACATTGTCCGACACATTAGCAACCTTCTTTACATCAGCAACCTTCTTTACATTAGGAGACCAACATTGTACACAGTACACCAGATGTGTTCTCACCAATGTCCAATAGAAATGGAGCATAATCCCCCGACTTTTGTATTCAATTCCCATACCAATAAACAATAACGTTCCCTCAGCTCTCCTAATTACTTGCTGAATCAGCATCCTAGTCTTTTGTAAATCATGCACTAGGACACCTGCCAAGATCAGTAATTTCACTTTTTAAAGACATTATGTCAAGAATTAATGTTCTGCAAAGAACTCTAGCATAAACTTCATCCAATAATAGCGGATTAACTCTTGCACGACCATGATATTGCTCACAATTAGGTCTTGAATTTGCTTTTGTTTCTGTTTGTATTTTTTAAAGTTTCATTTGTGTTCAGCAAAACTGATATTTTTCGTTATTAAAAAAACACTCAGGAGATGCATCAATTTTCACTCTCTGTAAATTGCAATTGTTAATAGTAACAATCATGGTCTATTTCAGGCTTTACCTTAATTATTTAGAGTCATACAGTTATACAGCATGGAAACAGGCCCTTCAGCCCAACTCGTTCATGCTGACTAAGTTGCCTACCTGAGTTAGTCCCATACCCCTCTAAACCTCTCCTACCCATGTCCCTGTCCAAATGTCTCTTAAACAATGTAATTGTATCTATATCTACCACTTCCTCTGGCAACACATTCCATATACCCATCGCTCCTCAGGCCTCCTTTAAATCCTTCCTCTTTCACCTTAAATCTATGCCCTCTAGTTTTAGATTCCAATATCTGGGGAAACAGACGATGACCATTCACCTTTTCTATGCCTCTCATGATTTTATGTACCTCTGTAAGGTCACCTCAGCCTTCTACAGGGAAAAAAGCCCCAGCCGATCCAGTTTCTCTTTATAACTCAAGCCCTCCAGTCCTGCTAAGATCTTTGTGAATATTTTTTTAAAATTTTATTTACAGCGTGGTAACAGGCCCTTCCGGCCCAACGAGTCCGTGCCACCCATTTTAAACCCTCATTAACCTACCCGTACGTCTTTGCAATGTGGGAGGAAACCGGAGCACCCGGAGGAAACCCACGCAGACACGGGAGAACCTACAAACTCCTTACAGACAGCTGCAGGAATCTTTCTGCACCCTTTTCAGCATAAAGACATCCTTCCTATCGCTAGACAATCAGATCTGCCCGCAATATTCCAAGTGTGGCCTCACCATTGCCTTGTACAGTTGTAACATGACGTCCAAACTCTGGTACTCAATGCCTCGACCAAAGAAGGCAAGCATTTTCTTCAACAAAATCTTAATTTTGCTTCATCTTATCACAAGCACCTTTTGTCTATTGCCTCATCCCCACTGGTAGAGTCATCAGTGAAAGAAAAATAAAAAGTGATTTTTCTTCAAAGGGTTATTTTTTCCACCAGTAAAAAAAAATGAAAAATTCATGCCCCACTCATTATTCACAATAAGAAACTGCTTTTTCATCTTGCTGAGACTGCCAAATATTCAGCCTGTTGTTGAATTGTGTGGGCAGGATAAATTTCACTGAATCAGCAGTTCATACTGTTTTGTGTTGCTAAAATTCTTGCTCATGATCCAAGGGATTAATAAAGGTGCAACTGACCGAAACATCATAAATCCAACAGCACTTTGCACAATCTATCAGAAGGTGGCAGCTTGTTCTCCACCAAGAGCTGATCCAGAACTTTGCACAAATATTGCACAAGTTGGTTCTGCTCTCACAGCAGGTGAAAACTTCCTGTCAAATCCTCACAATCTGGTCAAAACCCGCAGTCCACTTCCCGCAGGACTCATCGACTTTGCCTCTGCTGCACACACAATTCACTTGTATAACAGAGAAAACAACAGAAAAGCAAACTATAAATAATACAAATTTCCAATTAATCTGCCTTTATGTAGAATGAGGAGAATTAATTAGCCTATTTTAATGAAGAGGAAGCCTGTCGGAGAAATAACCCTTGACCACTGCTATACAACCATCAAAGACGCCTTCCGAGCCACCCCTCGTCCTCACTTCGGGAAATCAGACCACCAGGCTGTGCTCCTTCTCCCTGCATACAAACAGAAACTGAAACGGGAGGATCCGGTACGGAGAGTCGTGTAGCGCTGGTCTGAGGAAGCAGATGAGCTCCTACGTGACTACTTTGAGACAGTGGACTGGTCCATGTCCAAAGACTCAGCTGCCAGCCTTGATGAGTATGTCACCACCATCACAGACTTTATCAGCAAGTGTGTGGAGGACTGTGTACCAAAGAAGACAATACAGGTGTTCCAAAACAGAAAACCATGGATGAACCGGGAGATCCACTCCCTACTGAAGGCGAGGACTGCTGCACACAAATCTGGGGATCCTGATCTGTACAAGAAATCGAGGTATGACCTTTGGAAAGCTATCAGGGATGCCAAGAGGCAATACCAACTCAAAATAGAGTCCCTGACCAGCCGTCAGTTATGGCAGTGCTTACATGCCATAACAGGCTACAAGACCAAGTCGGGCCGCATAGTTAACAACAACACATCTCTTCCTGATGAACTTAACGCATTCTATGCGCGTTTTGGACAGAAGGGAAGTGGATTGTCACCATCCACCCTGACAGCCTCCAATGCAGCTGAACCTGTGATCACAGTGAAGGACGTAAGATCAGTCTTCCGGAGAGTGAACACGAGGAAAGCACTTGGCCCAGATGGTGTCCCTGGCCCTGTGCTCAGGTTTTGTGCTGATCAGCTGGCAGAAGCATTTGCGGACATATTCAACCTCTCCCTGCTTCAATCTCAGGTTCCCACCTGCTTTAAGAAGACCACTATCATTTCGGTACCAAAGAAAAGCAAGGTAACATGCCTCAATGACTACTGACCAGTGGCTCTGACATCCACCATCATGAAGTGCTTTGAGAGGCTGGTCATGGCACGCATCAACTCCAGCCTCCCAGACAACCTGGACCCACTGCAATTCGCCTATTGCCAGAACAGGTCTACAGCGGGTATCATCTTCCTGGCCCTATACTCAGCTCTGGAGCATCTGGACAGTAAAGACACCTATGTTAGACTTTTGTTTATTGACTACAGCTCTGCCTTCAATACAATAATCTCAAGCAAGCTTGTCACCAAGCTCCGAGACCTAGGACTCAACATCTCCCTCTGTAACTGGATCCTTGACTTTCTAACAAACAGACCGCAATCAGTGAGGATAGGCAGCAATACCTCCGACACAATTATTCTCAACACTGGTGCCCCACAAGGCTGCATCCTCAGCCCTTTACTCTATACACTCATGACTATGTGGCCAGGTTCTGCTCTAACTCCATCTACAAGTTTGCAGATGATACCACCGTTGTAGGCTGTATCTCAAACAGCAATGAGTTGGAGTACAGGAAGGAGATAGAGAGCTTAGTGGAATGGTGTCATGACAACAACCTCAATGTCAACAAAACAAAAGAGCTGGTCACTGAATTCAGGAAAGGGGGCGGTGTACATGCACCTGTCTACATCAATGGTGCTGAAGTCGAGAGGGTTGAGACCTTCAAGTTCCTGGGAGTGAACATCACCAACAGCCTGTCCTGGTCAAATCACATAGATGCCACGGCCAAGAAAGCTCACCAGTGCCTCTACAACAAGTGCCCCTTGCACAGACTTTATCAGCAAGTGTGTGGAGGACTGTGTACCAAAGACAATACAGGTGGATGGTGACAATCCACTTCCCTTCTGTCCAAAACGCGCATAGAATGCGTTAAGTTCATCAGGAAGAGATGTGTTGTTGTTAACTATGCAGCCCGACTTGATCTTGTAGCCTGTTATGACATGTAAGCCCTGCCATAACTGACGGCTGGTCAGGGACTCTATTTTGAGTTGGTATTGCCTCTTGGCATCCCTGATAGCTTTCCAAAGGTCATACCTCGATTTCTTGTACAGCAAGAAAGCTCAGGAGGCTAAAGAAATTTGATTTGTCCCCTTTGACTCTCACCAACTTTTACCGATGCACCATAGAAAGCATCCTATCTGGATGTACCACGGCTTGGTATGGCAACTGCTCTGCCCAGGACTGCAAGAAACTGCAGAGAGTTGTGGACACAGCCCAGCGCATCACGGACACCAGCCTCCTTGGACTGTCTTTACCTCTCGTTGTCTTGGTAAAGCAGCCAGCATAATCAAAGACCCCACCCACCCGGGACATTCTCTCTTCTCTCATCTTCCATCGGGTAGAAGATACAGGAGTCTGAGGGCACGTACCACCAGACTTAAAGACAGCTTCTACCCCACTGTGATAAGACTATTGAACTGTTCCCTTATACAATGAGATGGACTATGACTTCATGATCTACCTTGTTGTGACCTTGCACCTTATTGCACTGCACTTTTTCTGTAGCTGTGACACTTTACTCTACTGTTATTGTTTTTACCTGTACTACATCAATGCACTCTGTACTAACTCAATGTAACTGCACTGTGTAATGAATTGACCTGTACAATCAGTATGCAAGACAAGTTTTTCACTGTACCTCGGTACAAGTGACAATAATAAACCAATATCAATACCAAAATCCTCAGTGTGAACCACTTTTACATCCAACTGAACAACAAAAATTTACATCAACATGGTGACTGAAAGGACAGCACTAAGCCAGTGGTTTATTGAAATATCAAATTTAATCACTTGCTCAGCAAATGGAAATTCAGCTGGAACTGAAAACCTTAGGTCCAAGAGGAGAGGGTGATACCAATTGATGCAGACTGACAATTAGTTTAATCGTACTGTCATTCCGAAGGAAGCTCATTGATAGAAAGAACACTGAGCAGTAGGAATGCAGGAAATCTGTCCAGGCAATACAGGAAACAATACAAGGTTTTCAGGGAAGTCCATCCATTATCCTGGGACAACAAAGCAGTAAATGTTATAATTCTGTTTCAATGATTCCTTCCTATCTGCTCAAATTTCAGCAAAACAAAGTAGAAGCTTGTCTATAGCATTTAGCACCAAACATGCACCAGAGAATCTGTCACCTCTTGTATACCTTTTCCGATACCTCATCGGAATAGAATTTTGGGAGCAGAGCAATACTCCAGTGCCTGTTTACTTATGTGAGCATTGAATATTTTCCACTAAAAATGAATGACCTACTGGGTTTTTGAGAAATTGCAAGTAAGAACATTATTCTTGGTCTGCAAGCATTGCTTTTACTGCATTTAATGAACAAAAATATAATTTGAAGCAATTCAAAGCACTTTACAACATACTCATTCAATGAATAGTTTGCAATTTGCCTACATAGGAACAGTAAGTACACTTTGAAGTAAACAATGTGCATCCAGAATTCAGGTATAGATTTGGGGCTCAAAATTAGCCTCAAACATAAATCAATCTGTAAAGTAATTTGGTGCCATTTGGATTTAAGGACCGGGGGCACAGACTTGCAACTTTGGCCAAACATTACATGGGGGAAGTGAGGAAAAATGGTTTTATTCAGAGATTAGTTTTGATCCTGCATTAGTGGGGCAAACAGAATCAATCAGTGTACTCAAAAGAGCACTGGCTAGGCACTTGAAAGAGAATAATTTGCAGAGATGTTAAGTAAGCATGAGGGAATGGGATTGACAGTATTGCTCTGCTTGGAGCCAGCATAAACTAGATGGGCTGAATAGTCCCCTTCTGTGCCATATGATCGGACACCTGGTTAAGTGGTGCTGCAACAACAACCTCTCGCTCAACGTCAGCAAAACTAAAGAGCTGATTGTTGACTTCAGGAAGGGGAAGGAGGGCAAACATGTGCCAGTGTACATTGGGGGATTGATGGTGGAGAGGGTCAGCAGCTTTAAATTCCTGGACGTTAACATATCGGACGACCTGTCCTGGGCCCAGCACAAAGATGCAATCATAAGGAAAGTGCGTCAGAGTCTTTACTTTCTGAGGAGGTTAAGGAAGTTCAGCTTGTCACTGAACACTCTAACAAACTTCTACAGATGTGCTGTTGAAAGTATCCTGACTGGTCGCATCATGGTCTGGTACAGCAATTCAAATGCACAGGAACGTAAGAAGCTGCAGAGAGTAGTGGACTCTACCCAATACATCACGGGCACATCCCTCCCCACCACTGGTAGTATCTACAGGAGGCGCTGCCTCAAGAAGGCAACATCCACTATCAAAGATCCCCACCATCTGAACCATGTCAACTTCTCACAGGTACCATTGGGCAGGAGGAACAGAAGCCTGAAGTCCCACACCACCAGATTCAAGAACAGCTGCTTCCCTTCAGCCAATTGGTTCTTGAACCAACTGGCAAAACCCTAATCACTACACTTCAGCAATATTGTGACCACTTTGCACTAAAATGGACTTTGTTTTTTTTTTGTTCTAATTTGGTGTCTTGTAAAAATTATGTACAATTTATGTTTAATTTATGTTTTTCTTGTGAATGCTGCTTATATGATGCTATGTGCCTGTGATGCTGCTGCATGTAAGTTTTTCATTGTACCTGTGCACACATTTACTTATGCATATGACAATAAACTCGACTTTGACTTATGATTCTGAGTCAGATGGTCATAGTTTCAAGCTTCACTCCGGAAATACAGAGTGAGACTCCAGTGCAGCATCGAGGGAGTACTGTACCAGAGCTTCATCTGCTCTCAGATGGTTGTAAAAGGTTCCACAGCACTACTTCAACAGAAGGGCTGGGAAGTTCTCCGAGAAGTCTTGCTCAGTGGATGTTTTCAATGATTTTCTGCTCCATGCCTGCTTCTCTGCCCAGCCGCTCACTGAATACTGGGAAATCTTTAAAAGCAACTTGATTGTAGACTGCATTTTTCCTTGTATTAAATTTATGACAGAAGTTCTCAGTTTTAATGCACCATGTTAAGATTTAGAAAATTCCCTGACATTCCTTTCCCCCGTTAATATTGTTACGACCAGACCCAAGAACAACTTCTTCCCCACTGCTATCAGACTTCTGAACCAATCACCCTTTTCACATCCCCTTCCTGGTGGTGCTGCCACATTGTCGAACCCTAACTCTTGCATTACTGTCACTCTAGCATTTCTTTTGCACGACTTCAGCAAGCATGGTGGTGTAGCTATTACAGCACCAGCGACCCGGGTTCAATTCCGGCCACTATCTGTAAGAAGTTTGTACTTTCTCCCAGTGTCTGCGTGGGTTTCCTCCGGGTGCCCTGGTTTCCTCCCACATTCCAAAAGATGTACGGGTTAGGAAGTTGTGGGCGGCGGAAGCGTGGCGACACTTGCGGGCTGCCCCCAGAACAATCTACGCAAAAGATGCATTTCACTGTGAGTTTCCATGTACATGTGACGAATAGAGATATCTTATCTTATACTTTGCACCACTCTGTTGTTTTGTGCTGGGGGCTGTATTTATTGTTACCATATATACTATTTACTCTGTGAGCTTCGAGCAAGGAATTTCATTGCACACTGGTATAGAAACATAGAAAACCTACAGCACAATTCAGGCCCTTTGGCCCACAAAGCTGTGCTGAACATGTCCCTATCTTAGAAATTACTAGGCTTACCCATAGCCCTCTATTTTTCTCAGCTCCATGTACCTATCCAAAAGTCTCTTAAAAGACCCTATCATATCCGCTTCCACCACCGCTGCCGGCAGCCCATTCCACACACTCACTGCTCTCTGAGTAAAAAAACTTACCTCTGACATCTCCTCTATACCTACTCCCCAACACCTTAAACCTATGTCCTCTTGTGGCCACCATTTCAGCCCTGGGGAAAAGCCTCTGATTATCTACCTGATCAATGCCTCTCATCATCTTATATACTTCTATCAGGTCCCCCCCATCCTCCGTCGCTCCAAGGAGAAAAGGCCGAGTTCCCTCAACCTGCTTTCACAAGGCATGCTTTCATAACCTGCTTTCATAAGGTATGACAATAAACTAATCTGAATCTGAATGCAAACACATCAATATCAAATTTCTAAGAAACATTATTCATCACATTTGCATTGTGGAAATCTGTTTCCCAGTGACTGAAACACACAGAAAGTAATAGAGGAAGACTGAATGGTCGTGCCAAAGGACAGCCAGTAGAGTCAGGATTTGAGTTTGGCCAGCGGGGCAGAGAGAGGTCAAGGACTTTGAGGACAGTAGGCCAGAACTCAGATTGCAATGGACCAAAGAAGTTGGAGTCCCTCATGCACCAGAGAAGGTGAGCAGAGAACTCAAATTGAGCGGAGCTCAGAAACAGCTGTCATCCCCTGCACTTGAATGAAACTGTCAATGGACAAGAGTTACAGGATTCCATATACTTTCAGGTACATTGATGGTGATGTCTTTCCTGACTGGCAGCAATGAGCAGAAACTCTTTGATGCTTTCCAATCACTTTCTGATGTTTTGGCTCCCGAATCTTATCACCATACATGGCTTTGTTTTGTGCAAGATCAGAGCGAGTGCCATCTGCTTTCAAAGCACAAGTCTGGAAGCATCTGTTTTTTGAGATCTTCAGATCTTTTTCAAGCATCTGTTTTCCACCCTTCTCTCCTGAGGGCACCAATTCCATGTTGGAGTAAGACAAAAAGTCTTGAACACACCTACAAAATTCCTCAAAAGATCTTCTTTGGGGATTATCTGTCCAGTATTAATACAGGATATCAATTCAGTTCAGTGCACCTTCCTGTTAAGTGTTAGCTTTCACTTCATGGATAGTACTCTTGCTTTTTACGACAATGAGTTCAAGCCACAGACCAGAGACTGAAGCACAAAATCCAGTGCTTGTCCTGATGACAGGTCACCTTTAAGAAGCTTTTTCAGAAGGATGTAAAAGATCCCTTGCTGTGCACAAATCATTCATCCCATTTCACTCCCTATGAAATGGCTACATTTCAGAAGTACTTCATTGCTTGTAACTTGCTTTGGGCTGTCATGATACAATGAAAGGTGTTATATAAATCTGAGTACTTCTGTCAATCAATTGGGTTCACAGCAGAAACCAATTTAAATGGACTAGGCTAAAATATAAGGATCAAATCACTTACAGAGTGCACTCTGGATAGTAACAGTGAATATAAACCCAAAGAAATCCCTCACATTCCTCCTCCAAGAACTATAACAACAGATTTCACGATGTATGTCAGTGATAATAAATCTTCCCCTCCCCCTCAATTCACTTTCCATGACACAGGAAATTGGGACTAGCTGGGTAGGCACCATGGTTGGCATGGACTGGTTGGGCTGAAGGGCCTATATCCATGCTGTGTTGCTCTGTGACTATAATCGAGTTGTCGCAGTCTCCCTCAAACACATTAAAAATGTACTGATGTACACAATTCAAGTCATTTTCTTCGTAGGCATTCTTTCAGGATCAAGGATGACTTGCTTTCATTTCACTTCTGAAGAGAGGAAGATGGCTTTGAGTGTGATATTTTTTATTGTGGGATAATTTTAATGTGGGGTGGTCATCACACACCAGCTACCACACTGTCTTGACAGAATGAGGACTAAGATGATTGGGACCAGCACAGAATTAGACACACACATACATGGACATAAAAACACACCTTGGCCACACGCCAGCACAGACCACTGATGCATGATCTTGCCCACACTCTGCTCATGTCACCCACCTCAACCTCTGACCCCCTTTGCACTGCACTCCTCACCCTGGTCAACCAGTGGCCAGTTGGTCAATGAAAATATTAAAGTTTTGGGTTATTTTGGGCACTGAACACAAAGATTTACATCTGTAAAGAGGGTTTCAAGCTCAGTGCAATGTAAGAATATGATCCAGCTGCAGTGGCCCTCATTGGTTGACAGAAGCACTCAGTGTTCAGTGCCAGACAAGATCAAATGATATACAAAAGTAAAAGGTTTGCATACAGTACAAGCAATCATAAATGACATCAGGATGATATCGCCTTCTGAACTGCACACACGTGTGGCAGGTGTGATTTAATGAGAGGTCCTCTTGGTAATCTAATCCAAAGACATGAGGTCAAGATTGACATGTTGACTGATGGCTCCAGCTCCATCCCAGCACCACATCACCTAACACCTCCACTGTCCTGTCTGACTTCCAGCCCTGGTCTTGCAAATTTCCTCTAGTTAATTCCTGCAAAGACTGACACCAAAGTCCTGAGCTCCTGTTACAGTCCCAGTAAGCTTGCCACCAATTCCATCTTCCTAAGGACCACCATCTCAGATTTACCAACACTGTTCACAACTTTAAGGTCCTGTTTGGCACGTAGTTATGATTAGAGGCGAGTAACTGTCAGTAAATGCAACTTTGGAGCCGGGGTGAGCACAAAGATTCAAATTTGCTAACTTCAGGAGAGCCACACAGCCATCCACAACCTTGAGATCTTTTTTTATTTGGGAGGAGCCCCCAACCTCACAGTTCTGCACTGCTCCTGCCTTGTGCACATCCCATCTTAGATCAAATGGAAGGATTTGAAGTATGTACTCTACAATGAGGCCTTGAAAATGTATGAAGAGACCTTGGTGATGCAGAAACACAATTCCTTTAACTTCATGTGAATTCACCCTCTAAGTGCCTAGATGGATTTGCAAATAGCATTATTCTTTCAGCTTCCTTAACAGTTACGTACTTCAGAAAAATCAAACATTACAGATCATTCACTAGAATTAATCATACTCAAACTCAACAGACAGAAGACTTAATTCCTGCCCTTCCACTATCCAGGGCCCCAAACTTTGGAATCAATGAAGAATGTGCTGACCTGACTACACAGTACATTTAACACTAGATGAATTTCTAGGCAAATATCCTATGGACAATTTTCGCCCTCCACCATGAAGTCATCAACTGAAGCTGTGGGATGGGGCTCAGGAATGTCCTACTACCTCAACTATACAACCACTCTTCAACTGTGAGCCTAAGCAATGAATACAGGCTCAGCTGTGGCCGAGTCAGGAAGATGAGTGTTCAACAGAGACTCGAGACTGCAGATGCTGGAATCTGGAGCAACAAACAAGATGCTGGAGCAGCTCAGCGGGTCAGGCAACATCTGTGAAGGGAAATGGACAGTCGACGTTTTGGGTTGAGAACCTTCATCTGGTCTAGAAGACTCACTCCAGAAACCTAGCACAAAACTCCAGCGTAGCACTGATGAAGTGCTGCACTGTCAGAAATTTTGTTAAATTGAAGCCCCATCAGGGTGAACAAGAAAGGCAATTGACAAACAGATTATTTAGTCATTATTGCATTTCTGTTTACAGATGCTTGCTATGCACAAACTGGCTGCTGTGTTTCTGAGATACAATGGTGTCTGCACTTCAAAAGTACTTCACTGTCCAAAACATACTTTGTCACAATATCAATGGCATTACAAAAATGCAAATTTTTTCTTTCTGCTGAAAGCTATTTGACTATGGAAGGCTAATGCCCAAAGTCCACCCTGTTATTATTGACACTTGCATGTTATTCAGCAGAGATCATCCTGACCCCAACCCCTGAGTAACTGAGTCTGGCTATGACACACGGTGGTCTTACATCTCAGATTATCAGGAGGTGCTAATCACAGCCATTCCTTCAAAACCCCACAGCAAAAACCTGCAGAACAAAACAGGCAAAATTGACCTGTTAAATTAAAAGGTTTTCATCTTTGAAATTAAATATCTGACAATCAAGATCAGCTTGAAAAACATCCAGATGCCAACCATATAAAGATGTCTGTTTTGCAGCCCCATTCATCTTCTTGCCCATCAGTGAAAATTCATGCCACAGCAGGAGGCCATTTGGCCCACCATGGCAGTGCTGACCAAAGTAGGACTTTGGGAATACATATCTTACTTTGTCTAGCTGGCTCAAAAATAAAACATGGGAAAATGTATATTTTTCAAGTGTCCTTACCCACTAGCAATGTCGTCAGTCCGCAAGTTCTTGCCCAGGACATCACCGTCGCTCATGTATCCAGCTACGTCCATGTTGACGCCCTCGAGATCCATCTCATCGCCACTCTTATCGGGAATATCGGAGTGACATACACTGCTGCTGCGTGATGCCAGCTGCCTCCTGAGCGGAGTGGTGTACATATAGCGGCCTGATTCGGGGTGTATATACCGGCTGGCATTGGCCCGTGGAGGATATCCATTTCCCATTGACGGAGCATCTCCTGCCTGGAGGCGGGGACTGGACTGGCCCAGTCGCCACGACAACGGAGTTTGCCTCCCCGTCATGCTGAGTATACTGCGGCCACTGATCTCCGTGGTAACGCTGCTATCAAATGTCGTTTCCAGTGTGCTAAAAAGAAAAGGTGAAAGCAACAAAACCCATTCAATAAAACTTAAGTGGAGCAAAATAAGTTGTTGCCAAAATGGCAGCACAACAAACATTTTATGTTCATCAGAAAGTGCAAGAGAGACATGTTTCTTTCAACAGCAGGCCACCAATTGCTGCCTTGCTAACACTGATTCACAGTTCAACAAACAGACTCTTTAAGAAGTCCACAGGCACAAAGAATCCAGCTTGATATTAAAGAGAACACAGCAGGAACATTTCAGGAAAAGCAAATGCATAATCCAGGGAATGATGCTCAGCATGAAGCCTTAACAGCCAGGTCGAATCTGACAGGGCATCCAGGGGACGTATCTCCACAAGCCAGGAGACAAATCAAAAAGGTCTAAAATCTGAATTTTTCTTTGTTTTAATAACGTGGGCAAGTTCAAAAGTGATCATTCAAACAATAAACATTAATTATCATGAAGAGAGAGACATTCCATTGGAGCTATCCAAAGAATTAAATTGGACAGAAGATACTGGAAACACGCAGTAGGCCAGTCTACAGCTGTGGAGAGAGGCCAGGGCAGACACAGTTCAGGTTTCAGGTCAATGGCCAGATGTCAAAACAATTTTCTAACATAAAGTATTTATTTTTATTTATTAAATGATCACTTCTGAAGCCTAGTCAAGACAAAAAAACAAAAAAGAGAAACCAAAGAAAAAAAAATTTCTGTTTTTTTGAAATCAAAAAACTGCAGATGCTGGAAATCTGAAATAAAAATAGAATATTCTGGAAGCAGTCAGCAGGTCAGTCAGCAACTGGGTTCTGACAAAGGGTCTCGGACCTGAAACGTTAACTGTTTCAGTTTCCACAGATGCTGCCTGTGTCGTTCCAGCATCTAGTCATTGTTTGCCTAGTTCTTTCAATCAGACTTTGATAATTGTTCAAACCCAATTCATATTCCAAGTAACGACTCAAATATGTCCAGATTTTACATGTAAGAGTTATTGACGAAAACCTGTTTGGTCAAAATTCTATCCGAGTGCCTTGAAATTCATCTCCACTTAGAAGCACTAAACGTGCTGTACAGTCACATTCCACTCTGACTTCAGTGTTGGCAATCTTCAATTGACTTCAGTGTTGACAAATCTTGCCTTGTAGCCAGGACATTGCGGTTTCAAGCACCAGTCCAGAGGTTTGTACTTTGGATAAAATGCAACATCAAAGTCCTGTTCACCTGTAAAATAGTCCTGGGCAGAACCTGGAGTTTTCCTCAAATATCAATCAATAACAATGTCTCGCTCGACAAGCCTAGAACAGGAAACCACCATTCCTTTTGCTGCCGCTCGGGAACATGTTTTATGCAGACCGACTGCCATTCTTGCAAATGTAAAAATGGTGACTACATTTTGAAAGCACTTATTAGCTGTCAAATGCTGGGGGACACCCTGGGGATGTGGAAAGTACTATCTGGATGCTAATTCTTTCTTCCCGTTCCACTTTATTTTAACCGTCTCTAATGGCAGCTCTTTCAAATTGCTGTGCTTACGGTGATAAGATATAATTTGCCTTTTCCTTGAACAACTACTAAGTTCTAAAATTATTCATGTCAGACGCTTATGTTTTATTTAAAATGTCTATTTAACAATTTAGTCTCACCATGTCTAACCTCTTTAGCCATTCCAGCAGTCGCAGCCTTTCAATTACTTCCCTTGCTAGAGAAAAAAGAACTGCTTTTGATCTGTATACGGCAACACTCCAGCAAAGCATTGCTGATGTAATCAGGTTCACAGTTGGAGCTCTGTGCTCGCTGCCTGCTCTACTCTTTGCTTCAACACTGTGGGAAGCCAAGAGAGGGCACGTGGCTTTGATCAAATCCTTTCACTGAGAGGCTTCGTACCTGTGTGTGATCTGCGTCCCTCGTAGACTGGACATGGTCTCCTCCAGGTTCTGGCGAAGGTCAGCAATGTTCTTGACAGTTCGTAATCTTCGAGTCTCTGGGTCCTCCCCTGCAGAATCAGAAGTGACATTTGACATTTAGTCCTGCCAACCCACTGAAAATAAAAATTCCACGAGACTCAGGACATTCACTTTGTGCTCCTTTACATTTTCATGTCAGAAGTGTTCAGCTTTTGTGTTTCAAAATATTACTCAATAAGAAATCCAATTGTTAAAAAGAATCTGCAGGCTTGCAAAATGGTAGCTGTTGGCTTTCCAAATTGAATATCATCCAACAGTATCTTATCTGGAATATTTATTTCAGATTTTTTTTAATAAAGTACCACTACAAACAGCAAATAAAAGCTATTTTCATTTTTTTGTGTTGCAATATCTTCCTGAAATGTTATTACCATCTTTTTTAGGATGTTTCAATATGATATTACACAGCAATTGATTTGGGTCTGCAGTGCACTGCCGGGGTAATATTGGAGGCAGATTCAATTGTAGGAGTCCAAAGAAAGTTGAATCTACCCGAAGGGAATTGATTGGCAAAGCCATGGGGAGAGGGGGAGGTAGTGGGATCAATGGGATTGCTCACACAGAGCTGATATGGACTCAATGGGCCAAATGGTTTCTTTTGATGCTGAAATCTTTCTGTGATTCTGTGACCTGAAGCTCACCCTGGTTCAGTCATAGACCCAAAGCTGACATGCAGCATAAGACTGCCAGTTAACTGGAGGCTTGGCAATCTCCGTCAAGATAAAGTCAGAGACCAAATCACTCCAGTGCACCCCTTTGGCCTTGCCTTTTGTATTCCTATTCTACACCAACGCACCAAGAGGGATGTCAATTCCAAAAATATTATCTCTAATCTCAATAGGTTTTGGTGATCGGATATTGTCAGTGCTTAAAACTAATCTAACTGCCCCTGAACTGCCACTGTTGGTTATCCAGTTTCACCCTGTCAGAGAAATCACCTCTGTTCCAACCACTCCCTTCCCCAACCTTCTCTGCTAACTATACAAGATGCTGGAGGAACTCAGCAGGCCAGGCAACATCTGTGGAAGGAAATGAACAATCAACATTTCGGGTCGAGATCCTTCATCTTTTACAGCTCCATGTCCTTCCCAGTCCAGGTGAAGGGTCTCCACCCAAAATGTCAACTGTCCTTTCCCCACCATAGATGCTGCCTGACCTGGTAAGTTCCTCCATCATCTTGTGTGTGGCTCCAGATTCCAGAATCTGTGTCTTTTGTGTCTCCTCTTCTCTGTTAACTAGATTAACTCATTTCTCTCCTTCCCAATTCTGATGAAGGGTCCCAGACCTGAAGCGCTAACTGTTTCTCCTTCCACAGATGCTGCCTGACCTGCTGACTGTTTCCAGCATTTTCCTCATTATATTTCAGATTTCCAGCATCTTCAGTTTTTTCCTTAATTTCCATTTACTGGTGTTTGATTATTCTGAAGCTTCATCAAAAAATGGATAAATGTTATCAAAATATATTTCTGCCCAACTTTAGTTTTTGTCCTCCTGGTATTAATGACTCTTGCTGAGTAATGTGTCACAGGTTACCAAATGGCTCACTATTGGCTATTCTTAACATGTCAACTAAGAAACTGTGCTATGGCAGGCTATTCGACCATAGAAGCTATAACTTCCAAGTTCATCCCTCTCTTCATGCATGTATTTTCCAGCAGGGATGAGTAAGCAGCACTCAGAAGAAAATGATCCCAGTTAAATTTATTCCCCATAGCATTTGTGCATGAAGATCAAAAGTAGCATTCCTGCTAACATCCACTCAAGAACAACCAACCCAGCACTGGATAGGGTCCAAACTTGGTATTGTCTTTATATCATACCATTGAATTAACAGTAACAAAGATTTACCCAATTATCACACTGACAAAGCATTATATTTCAAAACACTTATTGCTGGTACTTTAGCTGAACTGATGACCCAAGAAGTTTGAATTTATCATAAAGTGTTAGGGAGACAAATGAATGTTGGAATTGAAATTGATTTATTATTGTCACATGTACCGAGGTACAATAAAAAAAAATCGTTTTGCATACATTCATACAGATCAATTCATTATTGATACTGGCCATTATTTCAAGAAGATTTGAATACAAGAGTAAAGATGTCTTCATGTTCCAACTATGTAATGCCCTTGTGAGACTGCATCTGAAATACTGTGTGCAGATCTGGTCTCCCCACCTGTGACAGAAAGATTGTAGTGAAGGTGCAACAGATTGATAGTTGGGCTGGCGGACTTGTCACATGAGGAGAGATGAAGCAGATTGGGGCTATACTGTCTGGAGATCAGAAGAATGAGAGGCAATCTCATTGAAACATTCAAAGTTCTTAACTGGTTGGACAAAGTAGATGTGGAGTTGATGTTTCACCTGGCTGGAACATTTAGAACCTGGGATTACTGTCTCAAAATAAGGGTTTGGCCACTCAGGACTGAGAAGAGAAAACATTTCTTCAACCAGAAAGCAGTGACTTGTTGGAATTCACTAAGCAAGAGGACTTACAGGCTTATTCGCTGAGAATACTGAACCAGTCATTGAGAATACTGAAGATAGAGATCGATAGACTTTTAGATATGAAGGGAATCAAGGGATATGGGGTTAATGAAGGAAAGTGGCACTGAGGTAAAGGATCAGCCATGATTTTATTGAATGCTGGAGAAGGCACAAGGGGCCAAATGGCCCACTTCTGCTTCTATGTTTTTATGTTCATCGGGAATAAAGGAAATATGAAATGGAACTGACACCCCACAGTATCCATCCTGAACTACATAAATGCGTCTTTCTTTTAACTGAAGAAACATTCATTAGATCTCCATTTGTGAACTTACATGCCCTGCCTCCTTATTCTATACTACAAGGTGCTGATGGCTCTGCATTGAACAGCACCAGTTAACAGGAGAGTGTTGCGTGCATTATTCTGACAGGATTTCCCCCAATTTTCTTTCCACCTCTCCTCAAAACTCCAGGTTTTATCCTTGATTGCTACTGAGGAAGCCAATCCTAGCCTGGCCTTAGTATCGAGTTTATGAACTGCAGGAATAGTTTTTTATCTTATCTATTTTCTTTAATAATTTGAAAACTTTGATTTTATCCCTCTCTAATCATTTAAACACAACTCTGATTAAAATATTTCTACTGGGTACAAGTTGCTTCTTATAATTTAACCCCTGGAATCCAGGTATCACTCTGGTAAATCTATGCTGCACTCCCTCTAAAGCCACGTTAAGGGGAGGTGCCCTGAAATGTTCACATCGCTAGATGTGTGGTCTAAAATGGTGCTCTGTGGCTGAAGCATAACTTCGGCTTCATTATGCTTCAGTCTTCTGTCTTCTGTATATAAAGACCGGTCTCCCATTTGAACACTTTATGTACCTGGCCCTGACATTTTAACAATGTAAATGAGCCCCAAAGTCTCTTAATCCTCACAACTGAATTGGGTTTCTAAACCCTTCTGCTGAACTAAATGTTAATTAGTTTTGATCAAACATTTGTTGTACATCAAAGATTATAGCTCTAGCTTTGATTTCCTACAGTAGTATACTTACTGTTGAGGTTTTGATAAACATCTAGCATTGTCAGCAGAGTCTGCTCATTGACCTGAGCAATGCCTTCCCACACACACGTGTGCTGAACATGCACCTGACACAACTCGTTACTTCGACCCAAGGGCATGCTTCTCTCTCGAGCAGTCCGGCTTAATCCTGGTTTGGTCCGCTGTTCCTGTGCCTTGCTTTTCAATCCATACAATGCAGGAATTTTGCTCACTCTGGATCCAGATTTGCCTCGACCTAAATATCCGCTCTCGGAACCAAGCGTCTTCCTTGAAGTCTTGGATGGGTTCAGCTCTGTGGAAGAGGTTGCTGACTTGCCACTCACTCCTCCACCTGATTTATAACATAGCTTTGATTCTTTCTTGGGATGGCTGTAACTCCAAGATAGCAGAGGGCTGCTTCTGGACTTTGTACCATAAACCCCACGGTTTTTAGACATATAAAAGTGACTTGCATCATTGAGTTGATCCATTCTCTGAACAACAATACAAGTTCCTCTTCTTTCTCCTGATTATTTGTCCAGCTCCAAGGTTGGCTACTGCAGCTTGAGATAGGTACTTAAAACTGTTGAATACCAAGCAACCCACACTGAGTGTGTGCTTCTGCTCTTAGAAAAAGTCCTCTCGTGCGATGGAACTTAGCATTGCTTTTCAGATTGCAAATGGGGCAAGTGCGATCTTTCTCCACTGTCTCCAGTTCAAGCTGAAGACGGCAGCAACTTTTCAGCTGGTTCTGCAGACTTGCTTGGAAGTGATTGGTCTCTTTCTTTGGTTTTTTTCTGAGCTGGTATTTAAAATGACTGATGGTAAAAAGATGCCTGTTGTGTGCTTGGATCAGACACACAAGAGGACAACTTATTGACAAAACTTTGGTGATTACTGAAGCCTGCTTTGAGTCCTCACGCCGCTTAATATTCATCTGGTGTTTCTCTTTATCATAGTTTTATTTGTCTTTCTCTAAAGACTGCCATGGCACAAACAGCTAGAAACGACACAATAAGAGCTGGCCAAAGCCCAGACTACAAAACATCCATTCACTACCTTTGATGCACTGAATCCTGCTCTATTGAAGCATCTATGGCCACAGCTTTCATTGTATCTTCCCCACTTTCTACAACCCCAACCCCCACCTTTCAACCACAGAGAAAGAGACACTGAAAATATTTTTTCCCCATCATAGAACTGGATTCCTATCATCAGCAACAGTACATAAATCAGTGGAGTAGTTTGTTTCCCCCAGTTAAACTGGATCTGAGAATTTACTGGGTATATTTTCAAGTAAAGAGGTATTTGTGTGTGGGATGTATTAACCTAACATTTAAAGATATAAAGCTGTGGCATGCATTAATTTAGGCTGGACTGGCCCCAACTGAAAATCAGTGTCAGAAGAAGTGGAGGAAAATGTCAATTTTGCATTCATTGGATCAAGTCAGAGAAGTTATCAGAGAGAAAAGTAAAATCTATACGGGATTTCCAAAAAAACACTAGCATTTGCAAACGGTAATACGTATTTCAAAACCTACTAAATGCTACTGTTGTCACATCCATTAAAAGTTTCTTACAGGATTTCTTCAAAATTGAAGAAAATCAAAATAAATATAAAGAGATTATAGAGCAGTACAATTCAGTTATTCTTTTGCGAGGCAAGGAAAGTAGGGAGGGCAGATATCAAAGTGTCCAAAATATAGTTGGGTTTGTAATTTTCCCTGTTTAAAGCACATTAGACAAAATCCAAGCACAACACTATTTAAACAAATAAAAATCAGTTACCCAGTAATGACTTTGGTATCTTTAGAGTCATGAATTCAGCTTTTATTACTGGATGAGAAAGGAGAGGCTTCCAGATATTAAACCCTTGCCTATTTGGTGTATTGTTAGTTTTGAGACATGAATCACTGGCTTCATCACAACTTGAAACGTGGTGTTGTTCAATTGATGTAGAAGCCAAACTGAAGAGGGGGAGGGCTTTCCTACTGAATCACAATCGACAAAGGCATCAGGGGAAAACAAAACATGACTCAACAACAACTGAAGGTCTCGTCAAGTACTCATTATAAACCCCCAACTTCTGACAGAGCTTATAGTAAGACCTGATTTCCCTGACTGGAAGGGCAAAGAAGCAGATCCAATAATAACACTCAAAAAGCTTTTGGATAAATAAATTAAGGGCAACATTCTGAAATTCAATTAAATTGAATAAATTGATGAAACAAATGTAGAATTAAAGGTCAGTATTAGTGATCAATAACTGAATGGATTGTAGTAAAATAGAAGCTCAGATTTCAACCTTATCTTACTAAATGGTAGAGCAGTTCTGAAGGTCTATATGGGCTATTCTTACATCTATTTCTTATGGGGAACAGGCAGAGATGTGGGATTAGAGCCATAGGGTCATGGAGCACAGAAACAGACCCTTCGGCCCACCACATCCATGCCTACCACCATGTTTGTACTGATGCCATTTACAACATTTGGTTTGTAGCCTTCAATGCATCGGTAATTCAAGTGACAATTCAGCTAATTGGTTAACTCTTTGAAAGGCCCAACACAGATATGACGGGCTTTATCATCCCTTGATTCCAGAAATGACTTCCCAGGTGTTCACCAACATATAAAAAATTCTACCAGTTACAGAATGCTGGACCAGGTCAGCCCATCTCTGACTCCCATGGCTGAGCATTGTAGTGAGGAAGTTAGAGACAAGCTGGAGGTCAGACAGCGGTGCTTCTGACCAACAGCTCTGCACCTGTTCTCATTGGCTCACTGAGCACCGCTCAGCTTTCCCGGTCTTGTTGAACCTTTCCTAATCTCTCGTTATTCAGATAATAATCTGCCTTCCAGTCTTTGCCACCAATGTAGATAACATCACATTCATCCATACTGCAAGTGCCATGACTTCCCCCACTCACTCAACCTGTCCAAACGACTCTGGAACCTCTCTGCATTCTCATCACAGGTTGTGCTCCCATGAATAGCTGAGGACCAAGCATCAAACCTTGTGGTATCTTACCAGTCACCATCTTCCACTTTGAAAAGGATACAGTTTATTCCTACTCATTGTTTCCTCTCTGCAGCAGTTATCTATCCATGTCAATACATTACCTCTTGTGCTCTAACTTTACACACTAATCTCTTGTGTAGGACCTTGTCAGAAGTCTTCTGAAAGGCCAAATATACCACATCTACTAGAGAAACAAAGGACTGCAGATGCTGGAATCTAGATGAAAAACACGATGATGCTGGAGGAACTGAGCAGACCAGGCAGCATCCGTGGAGAAAAGCAGGCGGTCAACGTTTTGGATCAGGACCCTTCTTCAGGACTGAAGATAGGAAAAGGGGAAGCCCAATATACAAGTCCTGGCAGTGGAGGAGGCCCAGAACAGAAAATGAGGTGCCGTCCACTGCCAGGGGAATTCCAAGCGCAAACTGGAGAAACAGCACCTCATTTTCCATCCTGGAACCTTGTAGCCTAATGGCATGAACATTGAATTCTCCCACTTTAAGTAATCCCCCCTTCCCTTCCCCACAACCCCTTGGCCCCTGCCATGCTTCTTCTCTTCCCTTTCCTAGCCTATCTCTCTTTATCCTACCTTTTTTTCCCTCTCTCTCCTTAACCTTTGACCCATCCCCCAGTGGATCTGCTCTCCCCTCCTCTCCCACACCTGCCTATCACCACCTCTTACCTGCATCTACCCATCACCACCCTGTGCCCACCCCACCTCCCCTCTTTTGACCACCTATCACTGCTCTGCTTTTCCCTCCTACATATTGGGCTTCCCCTTTTCCTATCTTCAGTCCTGAAGAAGGGTCCTGACCCGAAACGTTGACCGCCTGCTTTTCTCCACGGATGCTGCCTGGCCTGCTGAGTTCCTCCAGCATCATTGTGTTTTACGACATCTACTGGTTCTCTCCCGTCCACTCGACTTACCTCCTCAAAAATTTCAAATATATTTGTCAAACATGATCTCTGTTCATTAATCCTGTTTTTTTAAATGTTCTGCTGTTAACTCTTTCATAATGGCATTTTCTCCACCACGGATAGCAGGATAACTGGTCTATAAATTCTCTCCTTCCTTTTTTTAAGTGGTGCTCTCTCTTTGATCATTTGATTCTTCTTTGCACGCCCCCTCTCAGCATGCAACTTTAAGCCTTGTTCTTACTGGAGTTAAGTCACTTGACATGGTCGTACACCTTACTTTTCTCTTCCATGATCTCCTTTGCCAGCCAGGGAGCTCCTGGTTTGATCCCCTTATCTTTCCCCCTTGTAGGACTGCAGTTAAGTATACCTGAAACATCTGTCACCCATTGTTCCATCATGGTTGTACCATTCATGCCCCATTACGGCTCATCAGCTGCTGAGAAGAAGATTCTTGTAATGACTTTCCCTGTAGCAGTTAATGGCGAGATTCCTCTGTATTTCTAACCATTGTTGACATCTCCTTTCTTGAAACTGGTCATGATTTGGGGTGTCTCTGAAACTTACTGGCATGATTTCCTCTTACCACAAAGGGAGATAACGTTATACAGTATATTAATGCCAAAAGCCCCACTCCATATGTTTTACCACAGGAATTTCATCTGCTCCAGTGGCCTTGTTGCTTGTCCATTGTCAGATGGTCTTTATGATCACCCACCAGGATGGGAGAGCACCGAGATTGTAACGAACAGTAAAGCCAAACACTGATGATTAATTCTGTCAGTACACACACATAGTCTTCAACTGACTGAAGAAAAGAGTGCACAAAGACAAGACCTCAAACCAAGACCATGGTCTACCAAACAGCAAGGTTTCCCACCTTCCTGTATGCATCGACAACACAGAAAAGCAACAACAGCTACCTCAAAGCACCGGAGAAGCACCATTAACAATGTTACTACAAAACCCTGAAACTCTACCAGCAGGATAAGCCAACTAATGTCAGAGCCCTCTCCCAGATGAGCATCCCTACTTTCAAAGGTCTGATCATTCTCAACAAACCCTGCCTTGTGTGTCACACAGTGTACATGCCTGACACAAGACATTCGAAACAGGTACTCCATTCCGCGCTTTGTCATGATAGGAGGTTTCCGAGAGCACAGTGGATATGCTTCCAGGAATGTTTTCAAACCCTCCTTCAAAAAATGTAATATCTCCATTTATTCAGGGGAACCCCTGGACCAAGGCCTTTCAAACTAATAGGGAAGCATCCAGGAAGGCACTGAGTTCCCTGGGTCTCCTCAATGGGAGCACATAGAGGCCAAGCCCAAACAAAAGTATGCACAACATTGCAATCAAAACCTAGCCATCCATCCTGTCAATCACAGCAGAGTCTTTGGATCTCACAGAGGACTCTTTCAGTGATCTCCGAGCGCACAAAACTGAAGTGGAAGCAAGTCATCTTCAACTCTGAGGGAATGCCTAAGAGAAGACAATTTACCGCCAATGGCTGGTTCCACTTAATCCCTTTTTATCCCACTGAGGCTAACCCTCCTCAATTTCGCCTTGCCCCACCATTCCATTATTACTCTAAACACAAGAGACACAGGACGGAGACACAAGCGACTGCGGCTACTGGAATCTGGAGCAACAAACGATCTGCTGGAGGAACTCAGGGCATCAAGCAGCATCTGGAAAGGAATTGTCGAAAGAAATTGCCTTTCCCTTCCCACAGATGCTGCACGACCTGCTGAGTTCTTCCAGCAGATTGTTTGTTACCCAGTCTATACCACTCTTTCACGCAGATTTATCCCTCTATCTCCTTCTCACTATTTACTGGTCTATAGAATACCCGCAGTAATGTGATAGCCTTGTTTTGTTTGTTAATGCTGACCAATTTTCTACCTGACCTTTTAAAGGCATCTCTCTCCTGCACTATAACCTCGTCCTTAATCAGTTTTGCCATCCCACCTTTTCTCCTTTCCTTATCCTGTCTGCACACCTCGTATCCCAGAGAAATAAGTGCCCTGCACTTCCCCTTTTGGAGCCCATTTCGGTTATCACAATTACATCATGGCTATTAATACCAGCAGCTCACCAACCTTATGCACCACACTTTATTCAAATTTATGCATTTTTGTATTCCTCATGGCCTTTCTTCATCTAATTCCACCTAACATTGCATACTTTACTCTCTATTACTATCTAACAATCCATTTTCTTCATGCATTTTATTGCCGTTTTCTATTAATATATAACGGTACGATCATCCTGCCAATTTCATTTTAATATCGCCCCAACCAGGCAAGTAAACATCCCCATTATGACATTGGTCCCAGCATGTTAAAGAGGTAGTTAACATGGCAGCCAATTTGCACATGGCAGGATCCCTTAACCAACAAGTTGTTGCTCTGCTGCTCTGACAGAGCACTTCATCATTGCTGGAACTAAACCCTGGAACTCTCCACTCAACAGAATTGTGGGAGCACCTTCACCAGGACTCTGTGGGTCAAGGGTGGCAGCTCACCACCACCTTCTCAAGGGAACTGAGGGATGGGCAATAATAGCTATACCCACATCCACCCACAAAAGAAAAATATTTCATGAAAAATCAGCAATTCTTTCACATAGAAAATTAAAATGCATGTTCTGTAGATCTTCAGTAAAATCTTCCTTGCTCTCAATCTCAAACCATCATTTTAAAAATATAATCCGGCACAGTTAGATTTCAGTTCGAGGCAGCAAAATATGACAAAAAGTTGCCCGATCAACAAGAATTCTTTTAAATCAGCAGATACTATTGGATATATTCCTAAAATATATGTAGTCTTCCTTGGGATACTGTTCCTGAATTCACTAACTCTAACATTGAGCTGTCAGCTTACATTAGAAATGCAATAGTTCCAACTTTAATAATTTACCTTAAACATTGAATCTATATATAAAATACAATCCAGAAAAAAGGTCATTTGGTTCAGCTGAAGTTGGGTTTGATCTGCTATTGTGGCTTGACTCCACACTGGGGAATTGCAATACACAAATACGCCATGAAGACTGACCTTATTTCCAATCCATCACAATGCTCAATAGTGCGATTTTTGTTTTAATTAACCAAGCCCTTGGAAAGAACGCAAGCTGAAGTAACAGCATCATGCAATGCTCCAAGAATCCGCTTAAAAATGGATGGAGCAGCTCAGTCTAACCAGCTGGAAGTCAGAACCCGTAGGTCAGGATAGAACTAGTTCCATCCTTAGCTTGCTCCTTGTATAATGATATCCACACACGAGGCAGGAGAAGTGCAACAGTCGGCATCAGCAGCTCAGTATTAGAGGCGAAGTAAGAGGAAAGTGGGCATTTCCCCAACTTTGTGAGGAACTGAACATGTCGACTCAGCCTCATTCAGACAGTGTGAATGATATCATAGTGGTTATTTGATTTGCAACCCAAAGGCCCAAACAAATCATCCAGAGACTTGTCCAAACCCCACCATAATATCAGAGGAATATCGTTGGAAGAATTGAAATATAAATAATTAACTAAATATGGAATTAAAAAGATAGATCGGCAAGGTGACTGTGAAAGTATGGGATTCTTAAAGCCCACCTGGTTCACTAGTATCCTTTAGCAAAGTAAATCTGACTTTAATTTCCAGTAAAAAGAGATCTGACAATCTTATTGTTTAAGAAGGTGGCTCACTACCATCTTCTCAAAGACAATCTGTGATATCCATGTATCTTGAATGAATTTAAAAGAAAGTCTGAATGCCTAAACAAAAGAACTGGAACTGGGTAGAAAATACTTCGGGCAGGCAATGAAGAGAGAGAGAAATTGATGAGAAAAAGATTCTAAGGCAAGACGTCATTTTAGCTAGGCATTCTACAACAGGTTTTCTTGAAGAAAACTCAGCTTTGTTTACTACCAAAGCTGGCCAACAAAAACCTTCAGCACAAAGCATTGGCAATATCAGTCCTTACAGAGATTAACGCAAGTGCACTGGGAGATTCTGCAGCAAAACCATTGCTTATTGCTGCAAGTAAGCCTTTGTCCTGGGAAGAGTTCCGTATGGGGTGCCAGTCTTGGCAAATACCATCACACTCCTCAGGAGCTCTATAAATATTGATACTCACCCAACGATTCCAGTTCTAATTTCCTTTTCCAAACAACAATGGCAAGCGGGAATAGCTTTGGGAAATCAGAAAGGGGTTTCCTTTTTGAATTAGTATAAAGCAATAAAGATAACACAGGAAGAAACAAATACAGAGAAAAGTATCTGTAAAAAAATTCTCTAAATATTGGGCTTATGATGTGAAACGCACTTGGTCCAGTCAGAGATAAATTGAGGAACCTGCCAACTCAAGCTTGAAATCCTTCACTTTACACAATCAGTGCAGGAGGGGTGAGCAGAACATCTCCACTGTTTATATCGGTTCTATTTAGGTAGAGACTCCAAGAAACTGTAATATAGTTATCATAACAGTCAATCAAACAGGTAGACTATAAAAAAAATCAGGATCAAGCATGCTGCATTTGTCAAAGTTTTTTTTTCCAAATGTGTATAACATAACAATCCAATTCTAAGTTATGGGACTTATGAGTCAACATTTCCAAGTTATAGATTACCTCAGAAGATGTATGCTTGCGTAATACTGCAAAGATTCTAAGATAAAATTGTAAGTTTATAGTTTTTTTCATTTAACATCGCATCTTTTTGGTTAATGTAAAAGCTGGATTTACTTACCAGGCAGATCTTCTATGCATGTTTGTCCATTTTTGCTATACAGAACAGTATCCATGTTCACTCCCCCTGTACCAGATTCAGTCATTACATTTCCTTCATTGTCTGTCTGTGACCTAAAAAACAAGGCACTGCAAATATAAACCTGCTTTAATGGAGTGAAGAGCGGACCGTCTGCATAATTGATTGGTCCCTTATGAAGTAATCGTACAGAAACAGAAAAATGCACTGAACCATAGGTAAATCTGTTGCTAGCACGCAAAGTCATTCAGTGCAGTACAATTCATATTGTTTCACTCCATGGATAGGATAGTTTTTATAGTTTACCAGTAGAAAAGTTAAAGTAATACAATGTTAAAATAACACCTAATGCATAAGCTATTTGACTTTTGTTAACCTAAGTTGATTACGTTTCTATTCTAGTTGCTTTGCCCTATGTCTTTCTGCTGCCTCTTTTATAACCACTTCATTTCACATCTTCTGTGTAGGTGGAAGGATATGACAATTGTGAATGGACTCTTACAAAACCACCCTTTGCACCTTAACCGCTATTGCTCTATGCTTTCCGGACTATTTCTTTTTTTCTCCCATGTACAGTCCCTTTCTCTGCCTTTGCCAATAAAAGGAAAATAATGAGGTCAGGAGAGTCAGCTGCAGAGAGGACTGGGAGCCACTCCAAACTGGTTACTCACTGCGTGAGAACTGAGCAACCATTGGAGCAGCACACAGGCTTGGCAGAATGACTTGGGAGAGGAAGGGTTTTGTTTCAAGCACTCACATCACAGCACAAAGGGATTCCAGGAAAGGTAAATTAATGGCACTTTATCCATTTTCTTGAGAGCTTTATTCTTTGACAGCACCTCCTCAAACCCTAACTCCTACCACCTGTAGAAGGACAAAGGCAGCAGGCTAATGGAAACCCACCACCAGCTGGTTCCCCTCAATGTCACACGACATCCTGATAAAGAAATATATTGTTGTTCCTTCATCATTCTGGGTCTAAATCCTGGAAGTCCCTACCCAACAGCACCCTGGGAGCACCTTCACCATTCAGTCTACACCAGTTGAGATACATACAAGAAAACTTTATTTTGAAGCAAAAGCTGAATTCATGCTCATTTTGGTCAATACTCTAGTACCCCTTCTTACTAAAGGGAGAAATTCATCTGAATTTCATCTGATTCAAATGTGCCTGATGCTGCCTGCCAATTCTCCAGTACCCTTGTTAAAAGTTCTTATACCTCAATTGTGAACCCAAACATCAAGGGGATGGCGCAATCTGGGAATGGAGGGAGTTGGGAAGAGCATTCTGCAAAACTACAATGCAGCCCAATCCCATGCTTGTCCACTTTCTCCACACACAGGTGATCTACAGTTTGGAGGTAGGGAGAAGACACGGCAGGAGCACCTCCATCATCCTCCAATTCTGGCACCTGAGCATCTTCCACTAATACGGCTGTGCCTTCAGCTGCCCCGACCCTACCTCTTGGAATTCTCAAATCTCTCTAGCTCTGAATCTCTTTTTATTTCTTAAAAATCCTCCATATAATCTCTCTCTTTCACCAAAGTTATGGTTACCTGCTCTAATATCTTATTGCATGACTCAGTGTCAATTTTCTTTTTAGAATACACTTCTGCGCAGCACCTTGAAATGTTCTACAAAAAGTGTCATTACTACTTGTTGCTGTTGAACAAGGTGACAGAATTGCTTCAACTGACCTCAGTAACTCTGCATGAGAATGGGAGAAATCAGCTGCAACACAGACAAAGGTCTGCTGTTGAAGGAGCTACAGGGAATCATGATGTGGGTTATCAAGGCTCTTCTAACGTACGTTGCTGTTGATATGGTGTTCAGGGGGAGAAAAGTTCATTGTTTCAAACCTTTCATCACTGAAGGAATCTGTGAATGACCTGCTTCATCTTTTCTTTTTTAAATTTAATTCTCTCCACCCAAAATTATTAAACTGAAAGTGATTTTTGAGATTCTTTTGGAGATAATTGTGGTTCTGGAACTGGTAATTGGAAGAGGGTTCCTTGAATGGATACGGATACAACGTTTGACAAAGAGTGGGTAACTAACCAATGGACTTCCAGACTCCCATCAGTGTTGTTCTCTCAGGCTGACAGAAGCATAGTGTTCATGTTACTGGACTAGCTGAGAGAAGCCTGGAAAATTATAAGTTCGACTCCCACCATGGACACAGAGGAATCCAAATCTGAATAATTAAATAAATAGATCTGGAACAATAAGCCAGCTTCTTGGTTACCAGAGTGAACCAGGTGGGTTTCTGTCATTAAAAACACATTTGGTTCATTTTGCCCTTCAGGGGAAAAAAATCTGCCATCCTTACCCAATTTGGTCTATACATGGTTGTCTCCTTACTTAATTCATTTTCAGGGCCTGGACATTGTGGGAAAAGACAGCATTTATTGCCCATGCCTAATTGTTCTTGAGAAGGTTATGATGAGCCTTCTTGAACCACTGCAGTCCTTCTGCAGTACTGCCATGTGACGTTGATTAGGGAGTTCTAGGATACAGACCCAGCAACGATGACGAACTGGTGATATATTTCCCAGTCACAATGGTGTGAAGCTTGGAGGGGAACGTGCAGGTGGCGGTGTGCCTTCATCCTTGGTGGTACAGACATGGATTTGAGATATGCTTGTGGAGCAGCCTGGGAGAGTAGCTGCAGTACATTTGTAGATAGTACACACCGCAGCTCTGTTCACCGCTGATGGAGGGAATGAATGCTTAGGATGGTTGATGCGGTGCTAATCAAGCAGGCTGCTTTGTCCTAGATGGTGCCGAGCTCCTTGAGGGTCATTGGTGCTGCGTTAATCCAGGCAGGTGGAGAGCATTCCATCGCACATGTGACATGTGCCTGTGGATGGCCGAATAGCCTCTCAACTGCCCTCTGAAACAGCCCACCAAGCCACTCTGTCCGGGGCAAAGTTAAACATTTTATAAACTTTGGCTGGGAACAAATGTATAAATGTGGCATTGGCTGCATTCATCCTATGGAACATTCTGGAGTCTCCTCTTCCTTGTATAGCAAAGCTGATATCAAGAAATCATTGTTGGGTAAGGAAAAGCAGTTCCCGTCTAATCATATATTTCACGTCAGTATGGATGTGAATAAATAATTTACAAATTGTGCATAAATTCCTACTTCTGGATTTAAACAGAACATGACTTCTGTACCAGTAATTCCGTGCCACCGAGAATTTTCGCTATTGCATTCTTCCTTCTCTTTAGCTAACCCTATAAGAAATTTCAAGCACAATTCACTGTCATGTTATCTTAATTCTGACAAATTTCTGATCCCATAAAATGAATGAAATCTTCACTTTAAAAGCTGCACTCAAGTTGAACTTTAAGAAATTTTTTTTTTGTAAACAATGGAATTGAGCAAGTTGATTTCCAGCTCAGTGAAGGGGTTCAGGCTGCAGCCTTGGCCTGGCCTCTCTGTACGGAGCCAATTCCTCTGGAGAATTTCCACATGGTTGCAAAATCAAGACCAGTGTCACAATCCAAGGTCAAATCTCCAAATGCTCTGTCACCCTCCACTCCCACCCACACATGTACTCAATGTCATTGTCTGGCACATTCAATCACACCACGGGCTGAGTGTCCATTAGCATTTTCGGCTTGAGAACCAATATCACTTCCTCCTTTGCCCAAGTTCTACACTGATTTTGCAATCTTCCTAGAAGCCACAAGGACACACCAAGAGCCTTTAGCTCTTCTATTCACTCGCCACTATGTTTACAGAGACATACAGCACAGAAACAGACCCTTTGACCCACTGAGATTCACTTACCATTAAGCGCCCATCCACACTGATCTCATTTTATTCTCCTCAGATGCCACCCCATATTTTACCACTCACCTGGGGGCAATTAACATTAACGTACCAACCCATGTATCTTTGGGACGTGGGAGGAAATGGGAGCACCTGGAGGAAACCCAAGTGGTCTCAATGAGAACATGCAAACTCCACACGGATAGCACCAGAGGTCAGGAGTGAATATTGGTCGCTAAAGCCATTACTCACTATGGAGCTGAATCATAACATGTATTTATCAGAGGGCTGGTATTTGGCAAAAGCTTGCTGAAGTGAGGTTGTTCATTGTCCAATACTACTCTCAAAAACTTATTCAACAGTCGAAAACAGCTTAAATGACAGAAGGAATGATTCCCACCTGGCAATATTCCTTTAGACGTACCTGTACATGAAGGGAGCAACAGTGGCAGTGTTGGGGTGGTTGTATTGCTGCTGTGGGTGAGGTAGCTGTACACTGACTGTGTTACTTCCTGTAGTTTGGGTTGTGCTGACTGAAGTGGCAGCCTGAGCGTTGCTACTGTTCATAGGAGGTGTCCCCCCAGCCCCCTTTCCTTCAGAGGAGGCTAAACTACTGGAACTGGAATTCTTGCTGTCCAACTGCGACTTCTGCAGTGCAACTCCAGCACTCAGCTTTGCACTGCGGGGTCTCTCTCCATCCTTTGCAGGAGCTTGGGCACTTGTAGATTTCCCTGTAGAGGTTTTTAGCCCTGGTTTTGGTATACCGCTCTGCTGAGGCGTGGCCAGATCTTTTTTGGCACCGCTCAGCTTCCCTCCTTTTGGGATAAAGCTCGAGATCTTGGAGGATTTTTTTGGCATTTCAGAAGCAGCGACCTGTGGCTCCTCTTTGGTCTCCTTGTCCGTTTCGATTTTTTCTGACACGGATGCTCTCTTGGAGACCTCCTTCCCTTTGTCTTTCTCTTTCTCCTTCTGCTTCTCTTTATCCTTCTCACTGCCCTTGGGCGAGCTTTTCTTATTGCTCAGCGCCCGACTGATGGTCCTTTGCGCGATGCCTTTTAGTGCAATTTTTGGGCTGTTCGAGGAAGGTGTGGCACTACTGACACCTTTGGCTGACCCGTCTGTGTCGCCAAGGTCCATGCAGTTGGAAGCGGGTTCCAGTCTCTCGCAGCTGCCATCGCGAGGCCCTGAGTTCTCCAGGCTGGATCCACTAGCCTTGGAACCACCTTTACTGTTGAACAGCTTCAATTTCTCCAGCATGGACTTCTGGTTGTTGGCATTGTTCTTGGCAGTAGGCTCAACTGGAGGCTTCGGTGGTTCCTGCTGGGGCTGCTTCACGGATAACATGGAAGACGTGGCAGTGTGCTTGGCATTGAGGGATTTGCTGCGCCAGGGCTTGACAGAGTTGGGCTGGGGAATGGCTGACGGGCCACCGATACTGCTGGCACTATTGTTTGCAGAAGACTGTACATTCTCATTCATTCCTGGCTGCTGAGCTGTGTTGTCTGCTGGTTCTGGAACTGGAACAGAAAAATCATAAGTGAAGCAAATCTTCAGCCTCCTTCCATATAAGGCTGCATTTAACAAACTCAGTGCACTGAGTTGATGCTCTCTGTTCTTCATTTGTCTTCCCTTGGACACAACAGTCTTGCATACTACTGACGTGACACTTTATATATTTTTCCAACATGATGTTAAGAGTCATAAGCTCTGCTTTCAAAATTACATCCCTTATTTGATCACAACAATGAGGTCCGTGAGGGTGAATGGAGAATTATTGCAAGATTTTTGATGAGTTTATTCATAAAGAAGTCAGAATAATCAAATATCACAGCTTATGAATGTACAGTGATGAGGATTTTGGGAGTTAGACAAAGAGGTTTCAAATTTGCCGTGTGCCATTACAGGTGTGCTAAACGTTCATTGGGCAGTGTACTGGGGTGCACATTTCAGCAGTGCCCACGGCCACTACAGAGTTGCTCTTACATGTTTCCTTTGGTGAAAGAAAATACAGCACCCACAATGAAGAACAGGGGTTGGGGTGGGGATGGATCACAGGGAGAAGAGAGTTGGCAGTCAAGACTTATGATAGGGGCCTTAGGGTGAGAATGGGGGTAGTTGACATCGATCAGTGTCCTTGTGTTGGATGCTGGGGTGGGGGATTTGCAAGTAGAAGTGGCACTTGCTGGATTCAGAGGTCGAATCAGGGACTGATGGGACGATGGTGTTTGGAACCTGGAGGAGAGGAAGCTGGAGTTGGCAAAGGGATCTTCACCACGGAAGATGTGGTAAATCGATGGGGGAAGATAGGAGCAGTTGGCACTTTCAAGGGACCTGGATCAATTTAGAGTGAGATGGTTCAATGGGGAGATGAGTATCATGGCAGATAAATACTTCGTAGTAGGTCAGACAGCACCTGCAGAGAGAGAAACAGCAATACATTAGAAAATGATGGCCTAACCACTGCACTGGTTAAAATAGGGAGTAGTTGAGGTACACACACTATGTCCCAAATTTCAGTTCTTTCTACTCTGAATTAGCTTCTTTCAGGCAGTAGTAGCAAACAATACAATTGACGTCATTGCCCCTCAGTTGGGAAAAGCGAGCACTAGGGTCCCATTCAAAGTCACCAACAATCAACCAGAATGACAGACACCAGCCATAAAAGGCATCTCAGGCCTGCCACAGTAAACATCACCAGTGCCTGAGGCATAAGGCCCTATCCCAACAGAGTTGCTACCTCATGTTTTCACCTTAAAGGTGAAAGGAAATACACCACCCAGAACCAAGGGCATGTCCGGAAGTGGGGGGTGGGTAAACGAGCAGGTCACAGGGGGGAAGCAGGCTGGCAGTCAGGAGTCCTGATTGAGTACTGGTATTGAGGACCAGTGCAAGGTATTCAAGAGCACATCCATACCCAATTAGACATTAACCAGAAGAGGGTAGGATAAAGTGAGAAGAAAACAACAAAAAGAATCACAGTTCTATAGGAATGTTCTTGGCCTCAGGATATCCCAAAGTGCAACTGTAACAGCTGGGAAATTTAAATTTAGGAGATTAAATAAATCCAATATCTTAAAAAAGATAGTCTCTGTGTCAATAACCATGAAACTACCAGTTTGTTGTAAAAACCCATCTGGTTCACTAATGCTCTTCAGGGAAGGGAATTTGCCATTCTTGCTCAACTGGCCTGTTCCAGACCTGTGCCCAAACTGCTTGTCTCCAATATCAGAGTGATGACTATGCTTTCAGAAGTATGTCATTGGCTGTGAAGTGCCTTAGCGTATTAAAAAGTGCTTTAGAAAGGGAGCTTTTTTTTAGCACTGATAGTCTGCTGATGTTGCCAAGATGTTCAAACTACATATTAATGTGAATTTTCTTTTACTCAAGATCAAAAGTTGTCTCATGGAACAGTAAGCATGAATTGAAGGAGGAGGAAAGAATAATGCACTACGTTTTTACAGTGTAATTACACAATTATTTTCAATTTCCCAAGTTAATTAGGAGTAGTTTCACTCCCAGAGTAACAATGATTACCAATGTCTCCCATTGCAAACCCTTATGGCAAAATAATAATGAATTATGGAGCATTTCCTCCTGTACTAAGGACTGGAATTCCCCATCTGTCCAGGTAAGGCATCAGAATTTGAGGGGTCACCATTCTGCTGCTTGCTGTTCAGCTACTCATTTACACAAAATGCTGCAATAACACATCACAATGAACGGTATCCCTGTTAATGTTGAGTGCTACTGCTATGTAAATACAACATACAAGCTTTCACAAAAATCAGTCCAGCTACTTCCTGTGAATACAATTTCAGAAGCAGTGAAACAAGTCAGTCCTGGGAAAATAAGTTAGACTGAACAATTACACAAACATTAAAAAAAATTATTCTGTACTCATAATGGCATAATCTGGTTATAATTACTGAATTATATGCTTCATAAATCAAATACCTACTGCCACATTGACCATTAATACAAGCAATTTACTTACTTGAAAAGTGTCATATTTGAATGAAATTTCTTCTAGGAACCATTGGAAGAATGCAGCACAGATAATCATAGAATTTTCTAAAGTAACAATCCCTCCACTGCTTTAGTGCTTTGCTCTGTTCTTTATGAACCAGCGATGGATATAGAATATTGCTGTATGTAGTCAAAGTTGCACACTGCTTCACAGTTTCAGTTTGCAGTCACACGGTTAGACTAACGGTTGTTTTAACAGCTTCACAAAATCAAAAAGAAACAGCAGCTCAAGTTGTATGTTTCCAGCACTGTCAGAAGCCTATAGGGAAGGATCTGCTTCTCTGCCAAAACCTTGTGTGGCCATTTATTATGTTTCTGGGCTGTTTGATCCAAGCCAGATTTCTCTGATGTTCCAAATCGTACGACGCTCCCCCACACCCACCCTCCTGTGTAGATGCAATTTACTGAACGATGACTGGATAGCCGGCCAAATTCCATGCTTGTTTAATGACATCATTAGCTGATGGGGTGAAACTACTAAAGACAACATCAAGTTCTGCAAGCAGTGTGTACACAACCAATTACAGCGGTCATTGTCCGCTCCAGAAATTATACCCGCTCCAACAAAGATGTATTAGTGTATGAAAACCAGAATTGTCACAACACAGGCATTAGGCTTAGAAGCTATAATTATATCACAAACATATTAGAAAGAACATTATACTGCAATAGGTGTTTCAGCACAGGAAATCAGAAAAGTTACAATAATTAAGTACTCTGTATGAATCAGCACACTGTATGGAATGTAGTGGTTAAATTAGAGAAACAAAGGACTGCAGATGCTGGAATCTAGATGGAAAACACAATGAAGCTGGAGGAACTCAGCAGGCCAGGCAGCATCCGTGGAGAACAGCAGGCGGTCAACGTTTCGGGTCAGGACCCTTCTTCAGGACTGAAGATAGGAAAAGGGGAAGCCCAATATGTAGGAGGGAAAAGCAGAGCAGTGATAGGTGGACAAAAGAGGGGAGGCGGGGTAGGCACAATGTGGTGATAGGTAGATGCAGGTAAGAGATAGTGATAGGCAGGTGCGGGGGAGGAGGGGAGAACAGATCCACTGGGGGATGGGTCAAAGGTAAGGAGAGGAAGGGAAAAAAAATAGGCTAGGAAAGGGAAGAAGAGAAGAAGCATGGTGGGGGGGGGGGGATGTGGGGAAAGGGTTGGGAATTACTTAAAGCGGGAGAATTCAATGTTCATGCCGTTAGGCTGCAAGGTTCCAAGACGGAAAATGAGGTGCTGTTCCTCCAGTTTGCGCTTGGAATTCTCCTGGCAGTGGAGGAGGCCGAGGACTGACATACCAGTGATAGTGTGGGAGGGGGAGTTGAAGTGACTGGTAATGGGGAGATGCAAGTCGTGGTTACGGACAGAGCGCAGGTGTTCTGTGAAGCAGTCACCTAGTCTGCATTTGGTCTCGCCAATGTAGAGGAGGCCCACTTGGAGCACAGAATGCTGTGGATGTTATTAAGGGAGGTGCAGTGATTCTCTGTCTCACCTGAAAGGACAGTTTGGGTCAAACATTGGCGTCCACATGTCATGAATAAATTAAACCTCTTCCATTTCAACCAACCAGCCCTCTTCTCACGGCACTTTCCCTTGCAACTGCAGATGAAGCAATACATGTCCTTTCACGTCCCCCCTTCTCACCATCCAGGGATCCAAACAGTCTCGCCAGCTGAAGCAACAATTAATTTGCACCCCTTCCAATCTCGCGTATTGCAGTCGGTGTTCACAATGAGACCTCCTCGACACTGAGGAACCAATGCAGGTTTGATGAACGCTTTGCAGAACACCTGCGTTCAATCCACAGGGGCGACCCAAAGCGTCCTGTTGCGACCAATTTAATTCTCCAGCCCACTCCTATTTTCATCCATCAGTCTGTGGCCTCCTGTACTGTTACAACGAGGTCAATGCGAGCTTGTGGAACAACGTCACATTTTCCATCTGGCACTTTGCAACCCTCTGGATTCAATATTGAAGTCTATAGCTTCAGTTACCTTGATTACTGTCTGCATCAGTTGTCCACCTGTGATATTGGCTCAGCTTGTGTTTTTTTTCTCCCCTCTGGAAGTAGAGGACATGTCCAGCTTGACCTGCTGGGCACATCTTCCTGCTCTGCGTGTTGCAACTGCTACATTCATTTGTCTATGTTCTCACTCTCAAACTGCTCCAAATTCACTCATTGATCAGATAACCTTGTTACAGCTCACCGCCATGGTCATCCCTGTTTTACCTCACAGAGACATCCCCTCACCCCCATCCCCCCGGCAGCTTAACGAGGTTCCTTTCACTGCTTCCCAGTCCTGACAAAGGATCTTCGAACTGAAATGTTAGCTCTGTTTCTCCTCCGCGGATGTGGCCTGACTTGTTGAGTATTTTCTGTTTTTTATTTTAGATTTCCAGCATCTGCAAATTTTGATTTTCAAACTTTTATTTGAAAAGGTTGGAATAAGTATTGCTCAGCTAGAGAGCCAATGAGGACACTCACCAATGCCTGTACATCTTCAAATGATGGAAATAGAAATACCACATTTCCCTACAGCTCAGAACTCTGACTCCTCTCTATTCAGTGCAGAGATGCAGTTTTCAGATGCAATTCAACGAATTTCAGTCACACCAGTTAAAGATATAACCTGAGATTAAAATTGCAGTGCAAGCTGCAATTTCTAAGTTTGCAGTCGACACAAAACTTGGCAGTCCTGTGAATTGCAAAGAGGATAGTGATAAATTGCAGCAGGATATCACCAGGCTGGCGGAATCGGCAGACACAAGGCAGATGAAGTTTAATGCAGAGAATTATGATAATTTTGGTGGGAGGAATGAAGAGAAGCAATATAGAATAATTCTACACAATATAGAATATAGAATAAGGGATACTCTTTTAAAAAGAGGTGCAGGAGGAGAGGGATCTGGGGTTACAGGTTGGGAATGTGCTTAATAGGACACAGATGGTTCTAGCCTTTATTGATAGAAGCATAGGGTATGAAAACAGGGAAGTCACGGCAAACCTTTATGAAACATTGGTCTGGCCTTGGCTGGAGTGCTGCGTTCAGTCCTGGTTGCCTCATTATTGAAAGGATGTGGAAGCATCGGAGAGGGTCCAGAGGGGATTTACGAGAATAGTTCCTGAGATGAGGGACTCCAGTTAAACCGATAATATTGGGGAAGCTGGGGCTGTTTTCTTTGGAGAAGAGAAGGGTGACAGAAGCACATAAAATGATGAGGGATTTGGACAGAGTGGCTGGTGGGACTCTGCTCCTTTTGGTGAGGGGATCGAGGACTAGAGGCGACAGGTACAAAATAAAGGGAAGAAACGTAAGAGTGGACAGGAGGAAGAACTTCTTGTGCAATCTGTGGTTGGGATCTGGAATATACTGCCTGCAGATGTGGTGAGGGCAGGTTCTACTGTGACTTCAGGAGGGAGTTGGATAAATATATGGCCAGGAAAGTTGGCAAAATTACAGAGAAAGAGCCAGGGTATGAAACAAGTATTGCTCTGGTGGAGACCTGACAAGGACATGATGGGCTAAAAGGCCTCTTTATGTCCTGTAGCTGTTCTCTGATTCTGTGAAATTATTTACTGTGGGTTGCTTTCCAATGAAGCCAAAACAGATGTGAAAAAGCAACAGATTACTTCACATTTACAGCATAATAAAAATATCAGGCACTTAAGGGGTTAAACATCAAAACGCTAACTCCCAAGCAACAAAGCAGTTTGTCCCCAAGGGTCAGAAGCAAATTAACTTTGCTAATGGGGATTGAGGAAACACAATTAACATTTTCACCTGAAACAACTAAAGTTCACTGAATTCTCCTATTTTGTCCTTTAGCCCAAAGGCTCAATAGGATGTGGCCTGTTACAAAGTTTCCCAGTTCACGACAACAGGGTACTCAGTATCTCAAATTGTACTGAGGACATCAAACTGGCACAACTTTTTTTTTAAAATACCCTGGACTTAGGGTACAAGATCATCCAGTGACTAATACAACTTCGAAGCTAGCTCATAAATTAGAACAATCAACATTCAAGGTATCAACATGCAAGATCATAAATGGTTTTAGAATGAAGCCTCCAACTGGATTAACAAGGCAGGCTACACTTTGGAGACAAAGATTTCTCTGTAATAAATTTAGATAACTTTCCAGCTCTCACGAAAAGAGACAAGAAACAGAAGTTTGTAGGAAAATTGATGATCGCTTCATCAGTTTCCAACAATCAGGGCTGCCTTAACAAATTCCACACAGATACATAGTGGGTTTCAGTCATTGTGTCCTTTTAAGTGAACTAGACAGTTACTGGTCTATCTCCATAGTATAAGTAGCACAAGTGGAGAATTCAAAACAAGAGGGTTTGGACAAAGAAACTGTCTTCATCAACAAAATTTGCTACCTCTACACAACTAAGTACTTTGCGATTACTGGGAAAGAAACTACAGCTCTCATAATTTTACTATACCAACCTCTTCAAGAAGCTGAAATCTTTGATCTTGTTACTCAAGGGTAAAACTAACATCATAAAAGAGAGGCAGATCGAGCGAAATGGTCAAAGTGCAAGGTTTCAGTTTGGAAATGTTACAGCTGCAATTTCATTCCTCCGTTCGGTCACCGGGCAACCCAAGTCAACTGAGACCTTCCTTCAACTTCAAAAACAATGAAAATTAAAGCCCTAATTCCCTTAAAGCTTCCACTGTTTACTGGATACTCCACCCTCTGAGTATCCTCACAGTTTGACTCATTACTCTTGCAGCCTGCAGATCAATAGATACGGTGATCCAGAATGTTTATCATGAAGAATGCATGGCCCTTTCATAAGTAATGGCCAAAAAAAGTGTTCAGTATCATTAATGTGAAATATGAATGAGTCCAAACATGCTCAGTCTTGCTGACTGAATCCGAAGTTGTAATTTTTAAAACGGGGGAATAAGCTTCATTTGATAAGATAATCAGAGAGTGTAATCAAACTTAATACATAAGATCTCAAGGCAATCAGTTTCAATAGAGCCACAACATTAATGAGCGAAATGAACAGTGAAAAATGAAATTTACTATTGGTTTGGGCAAATAATTCACAATGAGCCCTAACAAGGCTTTTATCCTTAAAAATATTCATGGCAAAATCCCTCTGTGGCATTTCAGTGTATGGTCTTGGCTCCAAGCATTCCATTCTTCCATTCCACCACCCCTGCCCTTTGTTTTCAGTGAAGAGGTGGGAGTGGGGGTGGGGGGAATGGTTCAATCTATGACCAGGACAGCTACAATTCACCTGGATGTTTAAACTGGTGAGGAGTCAATGGGCAGAATTGTCGGTTCAGCCATTGTGTATGATTCAAAGGAAAAAGACTTAAGGGTTACTCAAGGAAGCACGACAGAAATGTTCTGTGTTGTAAATCACCGAAATGCAAACAAACCGATGGGACTGATTAAAATGGATGAGGGGCAATTTGGCAATATGTAAGTTGGAATACAGTGCTTTCACTTTTATTGGAGGTCCAAGTGACTGGAATAATTTCTTACTCTGAAACTGCCCGATCAATGGCAATTTCAGTGCTGAGAAATGGGGAAATAATTGATCTTTGTCACCCCACCCCAAGATTTTCACATGTGGTTACTTGAAGCTTACAGGACAGAAACACTTCTTTTGGCACAATGAGTGTGGCTTGTTTATATATCCTCAAAATTTAGACCTAATCACTTTCAAAGAGCAGTTATTAATATTATGTAAACTTGCATGGCAGCCAATTTCATGAGAATCTCACAATAAACAAGTTAATGAAAAACCAGATAATCTATTTCTGATGGTGCTATTTGAAGGAAGCATGCTTGACAGGATATCAGACAAGTTTGCAACACTTGAAAAGGCTCTACTGGATCTTTTATATCCTACTGAAGTACCTTCAGCTTTACTTTTCATCCAGATGACAGCACCTACAATAGTACCCCTTTAATATGTCACTGGCATGTCACCTTAGATTATGTGCTCAAGTCTGTTGTGTAGATCAGTAACATTCCAGAGGTTGGGCACAAATATTCTTGGGGAATCTGGGGGGTGGGGGGCAGGTGGTTGGTGGAGATCATGAGGGAGGTGGGTGTGGGAGGTTTGTATTTCAGAGTTCGCTTATGACATGGAAAGAAACCACTTCAGCTCATCAAGTCAAAATCGATCCAGAATGTTTATCATGAAGAATGTAAAGCTTTTTCATAACTATTCACCAATAAAAATTGAATTAATTCATATTTCACATCAATGATACTGAACAAATGTGCTTTGTCTTGCTGACTGAATTGAAAGTTGAAGTTTTTTTTAAAACAGGGGAATAAGCCTTATATGCAAGACAAGTTTTTCACTGTACCTCGATACAAGTGACAATAATAAACCAATACCAATATCAAGAATGGAATTGAACTTAATAAATAAGGTTTCAAGGCAATCAATTTCAATAGAGTGACAACTTAATCAGCAAGTTTCCTATTTTCCCATTACTTTCCTTATAACCTATTGCCCTTTGTTCCCAACAACTCCCCTGCATTCTACCACTCATCTACACACCAGGGGCAACTTACAGCAGCCAATTAACCTACTAAGCCGCATATCTTTGGGATGTGGGAAACCGGAATATCCTGGGGAAACACATTCAGTTACAGAGAGTATATAGAAACTCCACATTCAAGGTCAGGATTGAACTCAGTGAAGTAGTGAGCAGCAGCTCCTACTAGTTGTGCCACAGTGTTGCCACATTGGGGCTTGCACTGGAGAGTAGCTGGTTTGGGCTGGGGAATAATGATGGGTGGGGTGATTTGCAGTTTCATGGGATCAGTGTGTGTGAGGGGTTAGGGAATGGGATGGAGGACCGAAGGATAAAAGTTAAATATAGGACTAATGGCACAATATGATACTAGTCCAGCATCATGTCGTGAAGACTTGCTTGGCTCAGGCATGACCGATTATGGTCTTTCCCGGGATCACCTGGTCTAATTTCCATGCAATGCTTCAAAAGGATCACTGCACATAACATTATGTAAATCCCTGTGCAGTGCTCTTTTGGAATGGAAATTAAATGATGTAGAATTCATGCCAAACACGTCGGGAAATGATGGACCAAGTTTCTGAAATGATGCAAAAGGAACTGAAAACGGATGTTATTACATTTTAACCATGTTGCAATGAAGTAAATAATTTCTAGCCTGGAGATATCCTGTACAAGTACCTCCCCTCCTTTCCCTTGTCTATCACTCCAACACTTGAACTCCCAACTCTCTATGATCATCTCTCGTTAGCTTTAATCAATCCCAGAACATTACTGATTTGCCAACACACTTTCTTGGCACCATGCTAGCCAATAATGCACATAATTTCTTCTCCTTCAACAATGCTTATCTTTTGTCAACAAATCACCCCACCCTTTCAAAAGTTAAACCAACCCTTAATGCCTTCAACAAACACTATTTCCATTCTGATTGATGCCTTAATACTGCCATGTGGAGGATCCTAGAGTTACTTACCCAAAAGAAATAAGTGAGCAAATATTTGATATCTTAATTACAATTTTCCAAAATACTTTCAATTCAGGCATTGTCACAACGGGTTGCTAAAGACCCAATATCCTTTCATTATTTAAGAAGGACGAAAGTGATAAACTAGAGAAGGGTAGGCCTATTGTTCTAACACTGATTGTAGGGGAGTGTCATGAGAAGCAGTTATTGGCTATAGTGTGATTAAGCATTTGGACAGATATGAACTAATCAAAGAGAGCACAACGTTTGTAAGCCATGTCCAACTAACCAAGTTGAATTTTTCAAGGAGAAAGAAAAATATCTTGCATCTATATAGTGCCTTTCAAGCCTCATATCACTTCAAAGAGCTTCATAGCGAATGAAGTTCTTTTGAAGTATAGTCTCTGCATAAGAGGTGTCAAAGGTGTTATATAAAGAAGTGCCAATGGATGTTATTTCATAGACTTCCAGATGCATAAGTTTCCATATAAATGGCTAATAACAATGTTGATAAAGGATAGAACTGAAGGAAACTTATTGGCTGGAATTGATAAGGTGATAGGATTCTTACTCAGTCACCAAATGTGACCTGCAGTGCTCAAGGGCCTTGAACCTGAGCCCTGGGTTCTCACTACATCTAGAAATGATTTGCAAAGGTCTGAGAGAGCTTTTCACACACAATTAAGATACATGGAATAGAAAATAGTGTGAATGGAAGAAGAAAACTGCAAGGTGCATGGATAGATTTAATGAGTGGGAAAGGCTGTAGCACATGGAACTCAATGTGGGAAAGATTAAAGTGTTTCACTTCAGAACCAAACCAAAAAGGTTGATGGAGAATTTTTCCATATAGTGAAAATCCTGGATCAAGATCAGGGTTCCAGATACAGAAAACTCTTAAATACAGGGTACAGTTATAAAAACAAATTAAAAGAATTGATAATATTCCCTACAATGATGGCTACATTTCAATGGATCTTCACTAGCTGTAGAACACTTGGGGATGTCCTAAAGTCATGAAATAATACAAATCTTTATCTTACTGTCTAATGTTGGAATGTTAGCCTTTATCTCAAGAATACAGAAGGGTGGAGATTTGTTACAGTTGTACAGAGATCTGTTTCCATTCTGTTCAGGGAGGATATGTTGTCTGAATGAGGTTGTAGTGCAGTTTCTCCAGAAAAGATACCTTGGCTTTAAGGGTTAAGTTATGAGGATAGATTGCAGAGAGTAGGTGAGTATTCCCATAAATATGGATGATTATGGACAGAATTAATTGAGGTGCTTCAGAATATCTGACAAGTTGATAAGTTAAGTCAAGTTTTGGTAGATGGAACAAGAAGGTAACCAATCAAGGACACAAGGGATAATGGAAAACCTGCAACTCCCACTAAGCTGTTGGGATTTATTCAATTAAGAATTTTGTTGACCCTGGCTGTTCAAACAGAAAGTATAACGCTCATGTCCAAGTCCCTCCAATAGCATCTCTTTCCTCACCTCTGTAACCTCAAGCTGTACAATCCCTTGTGTAATCTCTCAGGATGTCACTTGTGTACCCAGTGTCCTTCCATTCTGTTTCAGTGTGAGGTTCTTGTTCACACTTCCAGAATCCCACCAGAAGTCCTCCCTGCCTCTTCTTGTCCGTCTCCTTCTTGGGTCCTTAAAACATACTCCTTAAAAATATAAGGGAAGCAGAAGTAGGACATGGGGCCCCTTGAGCTGCCTCCATCATTCAATGATCAGAGCTAAAAGGTCAACATTTAGAAGGTGTCCAAAAATCTGAGTAGTCTCAGGCTGAATATATGCCAATGACAAGCGTCTAAGTAGAGAAATTCAACAATTTGCAACCATCTCCTCATCTTAGTTGTAAAATGGGTAATCCTTTACACAGAGATTACGTTTTCTCATTCTATATTCTCCCACTGAATGGAAAAGCCCAGGTAGCTCCCCTGCCAATCCCTGTTGTAAAATTAAGTCTCAGTGAGACCACCTCTGATTCTTCAAAATTCCATTGAACACAGCCTTATCTTACTCAACCTCACTGTGATTTTCTGCAGTAGAGGTGGGTACAATAGCAAAGTTCAAAAGACATTTAAACAGGAATATAAATAGGAAAGGTTTAGAGGGATATGGGTAAAACACAGGCAAATGTGACTAGCTCAGGCAGACAACTTGGTTGGCATGGACAAGTTGGCCCAAAGGGCCTGTTTCCATGCTATCACTCTTTGACTCTGCAATTCAGCACTGTTTCTAGTAACATCTCTGCAATGTCTTGAGATATTTTCCTATTTTAAAACTAATTCATTATATTACTTTTATGATGAAAACATTTTTCAACACAACTGTGATGCTTTTGGAGTATTGTGAGCCCATCAGGCACAAGATACAGGAGCCTGAGGGTACATACCACCAGGTTCAAAGACAGTTTCTACCCCACTGTGATAAGACTATTGAACGGTTCCCTTTTATGATGAGATGGACTCTTGACCTCACAATCAACCTTGTATTGACCTTGCACCTTATTGTCTACCTGCAATGCACTTCCCTGTAGCTGCGACACTTTATTCTGTATTCTGTTATTGTTTTTACCCTATACTACCTCAATGTACTGTGTAATGAATTGATCTGTACAAACAGTATGCAAGACAAGTTTTTCACTGTACCTCGGTACAACTGACAATAATAAACCAATACCAAATCTAAGGAAGAATGTGCTGGCATTGGAGAGGGTCCAGAGGAGGTTTACAAGAATGATCCCGGGAATGAAAAGGTTAACATATGGAATGAAAGGGTTAACATATGAGAAGCGATTGATGGCTCTGGATCTGTACTCGCTGGAGTTTAGAGGATGGGGGGGGGGGGGGGGGGGGGGGCCACCTCACTGAAACCTACCGAATATTGAAAGGCCTTGATAGAGTGGATGTAGAGAGGATAATTCCAGTAGTGGGAGAGTCTAGGACCAGAGGGCACAGCCTCAGAATAGAAGGATGTCCCTTCAAAACAGAGATGAGGAGGAATTTCTTTAGCCAGAGGGTGGTGAATCTGTGGAATTCATTGCCACAGACGGCTGTGGAGGCCAAGTCATTGTGTACATTTAAAGTGGAGATTGATAGGTTCTTGATTAGTAAGGCCATCAAAGGTTACAGGGAGAAGGCAGGAGAATGGGGTTGAGAGGAAAAAATAAATCAGCCATGATTGAATGGTGGAGCAGATTCGATGGGCCAAGTGGCCTGGTTCTGCTCCTATGTCTTATGGCCTTTGTATCAACAATACCATGTCAATAAAATCAACAGTTCAGCCTCAAATTTTACATAACAGCCACCTGTTTTATTTTACATAATGGTCACCTCTATTTAAGGTTTTAAGCACAGATGGTTGAATGATGACATCCTTTGGGACATAAACATTACCCTTAAAACATAATGGACAAATATTTTATTTTATGATCATCAGAAAACCTATTTATTCAAATACTTGGACACCTTTCACGGAAGAGCAGAAATTTGTCGTGTCAACTGGCCACATTCTTCTCTCAAGTAAACCAACCACAACCTGTATTTACATACAATGGGTGGTATAGTAATACAGCTGGTAGAGCTGCTGCTTCACAGCTCCAGCAACCTGGGTTCAATCCTCACCTCTGGAGCTGTCTGTGTGGAGTTCATACATTTTCCCTGTAACTGCGTGGGTTTCCCCTGGGTGCACTGGTTTCCTCTCACATCCCCAAGGCGCACAGGTTGGTAGATTAACTGGCCACTGTAAACCGTCCCTAGTGGGTAAGTGAGTGTAGAATCTGGAAGGAGTCGATGGAAATGTGGGGAGAATAAAGGGGATTAATGAAGGATTAATGTATATGGGTGATTGATAATTGGACTCCATGGGCTGAAGGACTTGTTTCTATTGGTATTGGTATGGCAATCTTTATCAAAATAAAATATTCCAGAAAGCTTCACAAAAGCATCATCAAACAAAATGTTATACAAAGCCACAGAGGGAAATGTTTGGACAGACAACCAGATGCATGGTCATGGAGGGAGGTTTTAGGGAGCATCTTGGAGGGAGACATAGAGAGGATTCAGCATTGAACTTCAGAGTTTAACAGGGCCACCAATGGTGAAATGACTGCAATTGAGGATGCACAGAACTGCAACTGGATATCAGAGGATCACTGTAAAATTAAATATTTGCTGTTAGTGGAATCTTGTGCATAAATTTGCCAAGAGATTGCTAAAATATGCCATGGGATCCTTTAGTATATTAAGTGCATTAAATAACTTCAAGTTCTTAATGTTGACATAATAGTCATTATATTTTGAAAATAAATGGTTGTATATGAAGGACGTTTCGATAGCTGTGAGGTGCATAATAGCAAACAACAGATGACAGGAACAAATGTCAATCTTTTTATTTGTCTTTCTCTATGAAGATCAAGTTTCTCATTATCCAATTGGACAGCAATGGGAAATGGTGAGTAACGGGAAATGGTGAACATAGTAACTGAATCTGTGTGGGGCAGCCTTGGGCAAAGCAAAGCCCAATCGTTTGGGGAATTCAGCAGAGGTAAAGACCCCACTGGAAACAATTTAGAAGTGAAATTTGCAAGCCATTTAAACTAATTTTTTTAATTGCTTGGAAAGTAATCTCTGTTTTTGTTAGTTTCAAAGTCTTGGTAAATAACGTTCAATGAGGTTATTGAACCAAAGTGCTTCTTTATGCTTTGGTGGATAGTTAAACTATGGTCCCCATTGTAACTCAAGAAACATGACAACCAATTAACTATGCATGATGCCTTTGGAAAAGGGTGCAGGAACGCTGGCCAACTTTCCCCTAATCCGAGGGTGCTGAGCTTAATTTAGACATGTGGGGTCTTGAAGTAGTAGAAAGAACAGTGGCTGCTTGCTCACCAGAATTACATGGACTTTGGGGACATTTGTTCAAGCACACCAGAATAGTCAGGTTGCCAGTGTCAGGTAATGTCCCTCAGACTCCATTTGGACTCGCATCATTCTACTGTAATGAAAACTTACCCATAAATTTCTCTCTGTCTAACTCTGGCTCTTGATGGGTTTAGTGTTCATTCTCACCATGAAGGAAGGATATCAGCCTTGGATTAGTGACATTATTCTTCCATTCGTGCCTTAAGGTTTTGGTTTATCCCAGAGATTTATGCAGATAATCTGAGTTGATAGTGCAAAGCATTGTTGCTGGAATGCTGCACCGACAGACATACTAGATTACAAAGGAGATGTTGAACTGCCCTTTCAGGCACTGAAGACCCCATGGCACAATTCTGGAGGAGAGCTCTCTTTGTGCTTATATCAATACTTCACTCCTTCAGCCTTCTACATCACTCAGAGCCATGATCTCATCATTATCGCATTGCTTTTGATGGGTGGCACGATGCATAAACTGGTGTCCTGTTTCTTACATCACAACATTAGCTACACCTCAGTGAAACTTCACCAAGTGAGTCGCGCTTTGGAATCTGTGCTGAAAAAGGACAATATAATCAGCAATGTGAAATGCGACAGAGGCCAAAGAAGATGAAGAGTAATTCTGCACCACGGTGGTGGTCTTGGGTTTCATGAAAGACCACCACTAATTCACTTTGTCGTAAGTCATTTAAGAAAGGGTTTGCAGTGATATAGTAGTGCCTTGATTGGTCTAATGGTTGTCGTAATTTCTGTCTTTTCATGATTTTTATGCAAATGCGTGAAAATAAATGAAGTGTCATTTAATATGGTTAAAAAAAAGTCATAGGCTTGAGCTCTGGATGGGATTTGTTTTAGTCTTATAGGAGGAACAGAAACCTGATCTGGAAAGATTCTGAAGCGTGGGAAAATGAGCTCAAATCCGAGAGGCAACAGCTCATTCAGTGCCTGTGGAGAGGAAAGGTAGGTTGTTAAGAGGGGCAGTAGTTTGCAAGGACAGAGTAGCTTTCTGGATGAAAAGGCCAATGACTAGTTTTGATAAAAAGGGCTTCAGTGTCCAAGGAAAGGAAACTACTTTGAATGTTACATTGGCCCTTGCGTTTAACCAGCCAGATATTGGGATAGTACTCCTCTTAGGAAGGTTGCAGGAGATGGAGACTACTGATATTTTATCAATGTGGGAAGTTCATTGGTCCCTACATTACAATAGTGACAACACTTACGAAACCACTTCAAGAGATTTAGGACTGCAACAATGATGCATCATTCCTGTTCAACTTCTTTCACTTCTTAAAACATTCAGACCTGGCTGACAAACAGCCTCCCACTCCTGCAATGCAGCACCCAATAACACTTCAAATGCGAGTGGTGAGCAGTGACATAAAAATGCAAGTCTACTACTTTTATATACAGACAACAGCAGCAAATTGAAACATGGGGATAACCAGAGTGAGAGCAATTCTTGTTTTGGAATAGCACAGGAGAAATAATATTTAGCTTCCACATGCTGGGCAGACTGTTGAATGACATTCAAAAGAAAGTGCTATTTAAAGCAGTATTTCCTCTGCAAATATGCTTTGATGCATAATGCTGACTGGCCAAGTGCACGTGCCACATTACCATCTGCAGCACAGAGTTTTCACTCTTGCATCACGTTTCATAAAACAGCAACTCTTCAGTTGCAAACAAGAGGCAACAGTGATAGGGTTCCATTTCATTGTTCCTAAACACAATGGGTTCTGAATTTTGGCTGGTCCTGTGAGGAGGGAATGGTAAGCAAGGGACAGGTGTATCCCCACAGATCAGAAACAGGTAAATAACTTGATAAGTTCAAGGAGTCATAGAACACAGAACACTACAGCACAGTACAGGCCCTTCAGCCCACAATGTTGTGCCAACATTTTATCCTGCTCTAGCATCTATCTAACCCTTCCCTCCCACATAGCCCCCTATTTTTCTATCATTCATGTGTCTATCTAAGAGTTTCTTAAATGTCCCTAATGCATCTGCCCCCACAACCTCTGCAGGCAGTGTGTTCCATGCACCCACCACTTTCTGTGTAAAAAACTTACCCCTGACATCCCCCTTATACCTTTCTCCAATCACCTTAAAATTATGTCCCCTCGTGTTAGCCATTGTCGCCCTGGGGAAAAAATCTCTGACTGTCCACTCGATCTATGCCTCTTATCATCTTGTGCACCTCTATCAAGTCACCTCTCATCCTCCTTCTCTCCAAAGAGAAAAGCCCTAGTCATATCGACATACAGCAGGGAAGCAGGCCCTTCGGCCCATCGAGTGCACACTGACCATCAACAACATATTTGTATTAATCCTCATTTTATTTTCCCACATTCTCATCAATTCTCCTCAGATTCTACCACTCAGGTACACTCAAGGAGCAAGTTACAGTAGCCATTTCACCTACCAATCTGCACATCTTTGGGACGTGGCAGGAAACCGGAGCATCTGACGGAAACACATACAGACATAGGAAGAACGTGCAAACTCCACACAGACAGCACCCGAGGTCAGGATTGAACCTGTGTCTCTGGCGCTGTGTGGCAACACCTCTGCTAGTTGTGCCACTGTGCTGCCCTTGAGTCACTCATTCTCAATGGCTAGTTATTAAACTGCTTCCAACAAAACAATGCCATTCATCTTTCCCTCTCAAAATGGTTTCACATAGAATGGAAAACATAACTCAGTTTGGAGAAAGGGGAGGCTTAATCTAAAATGTATTTACAAAACATCATTCACAATTATTTTCTTAAGTTTCCATTTAAAAACTGCACTTCCAACACATTTCTTTTGTTTAATGGTATAACCTCAATTATGGTTAGTGAAAATCAAAAACAACTTGGACACTGGAAATCTGAAGTAAAAACAGAAAATGCTGGAAACACTCAGCATGTCAGGCAGCATCCGTGGAAAGAGAAATATTCAACATTTCAGGTCTGGGACCTTTCAGCAGAACTGTTATGTCAAGGTCAGATCTGTGGAATTTGTTGTACTCTTACCTCTGGATCAGATGTTGGGGCTTAAACATTCAAATTCTTAAGCACACGAAGCAGGAAATCTAGATCATCTAACTGAAACATTAACTCTCCTTTTATCTCCAGATGTTGTCTGATCTGCTGAGTAATTCAGCATTTTCTATGTTACTTCAGACAGGGCCTGCAGTTTCTTGCTTTGCTTTTGATGCTGAGTCACTGTTAAAACAAACAACCTGCTGGAGGAACTCAGCAGGTCAAGCAGCATCTATGGAGGAAAGGAATTGTCATTGTTTTTGGTCAAAACCCTGCATCAGGCATTGTTATGCTGTAGCAAAAACGGCAGCCAATTTGAGCACACAAGCTGCATTGGATTAAAAGACTGGGGTATAAGTTCATCTCTCGTTGTATGTCCGAAACACATGAATGAGGCAGTAACAAATGAAAGTCAGTGGAATTGAATGCAACATCACAGGCTGAGTAGATAAATTTAAATTTCGAGATCCTTTGATTGAGGGATAACTGTTGCATATAGTAGCTAGGAGACTTATAAATTGTGGCGACAGAGAGGACTTTGGTCATCAATAAAGGACTTTGGTCAGGCACAGTAGTGTAGCGGTTAGCATAACACTTTACAGCACCAGTGACCCGGGTTCAAATCCGGCCACTGTCTGTAAGGAGTTTGTACGTTCTCCCCGTGTCTGCGTGGGTTTCCTCCAGGTGCTCCAGTTTCCTCCCACATTCCAAAGACATACAGGTTAGAAAGTTGTGGGCATGCTATGTTGGCGCCGGAAGCGTGGCGACACTTGCGGGCTGCCCCCAGAACGCTACACAAAAAGATGTATTTCACTGTGTGTTTTGATGTACACGTGACTAATAAAGATATCTTAAAAAAAGACTGTTAACTGTGTGGAACTTCCTGAACAGGATAAAATTATTGGCCAACTATTAAGAAGCATGGCAGAGAGAGGCCAGATCCCAGCTGAATTAGCTGGTGGTAACTGGGACAACAAAGAGGGCACTGCTGTTAAACTTAAACTCTCAGCTGGGAACTGTAGGGAGACAAGAGGTCTCTTTTCTGATCATTATTGAGGAAACTCTGCTGAAGCTACTCATAGTTGAATAATATGCTGACCTTTGGGCTCATAGATAACAAATGGCCACTTAGTCAAGACAAAATGTTCTTAAGCACCACAGAAGTCTACCTCAACAGTGTTAGCATAGTCAGGGAAAGAGGGAAGGAATAGTCAATCACTTCTTTGTTCACAGCTCTTCATGAGCCAGTTTTAGGATGTGTGTTAAGACCTGACCCCTGCTGGTACTTTTAGAAAGTACACTTGTAAAGAACAACTTGAGAAAGAATGATCAAGTGCTGCCAGAAACAAATTGTGTGATATTTGAGTTGTCAGCGTTTATGGAATGACGTTTATATACAAGTTGCTTTTCTGAAGAAAATCTTGCTGTAAGTAAGCAATTCTAACAGCTGCTGGCATAAAAGCACCATTGTACTGCTTGAAAATCAAAGGAGTCAAACTCTGGCAAGGGCTAGAAGTTGAATAATGTTCCCAACACAAACCTAGAGAGCAAATGCCAGCAGGCAAGGTGACTGTGGAGACACAATCATTTGATAGTACAAAGAGAGGAAAAATCTTTTCCTTTCTTCAATCAACTGTGATTCTCAAAATCTTGTTCCATGTTAAAAAGCTTTACTTTTTCCACTCACGTTCAAGACTTTTTTCAAATAACTCCTCATCCTCATTATTTCCTTGGGATTTTTTGGTTTGGTTTTTTTAAGCTCTCCCTATGTGTAAATCTTTGCACTTTAACTAATTTTATGCACTCCTGTACCCCTCTCTTCGATGCAGAAGAATAGTGGGCAAATTACCAGACTAATACTCAGAGTTTGAATCTCAGTAATGGGCAAATGAAGAACTTAAGTTCAAGTAATTAAACAAATCTGGAGATAAAAACTTGCAATAATGACCATGAAACTAGTGGATTGTTGTAAAAACTGGTTCATTATGCATCTAAAGGAAGATGTGCCATCCTTGCTTAGTCTGGCATATTTGTGACTGACTCTTAAATAACTGAGCACACCAATTTGGTGTGTGTATTTAGTAGGGGTATTTAGGGATGCTTGCCTTGCCAGTGTTAAGTAATAAATAAAAACTATGCCTGCAAACAGCCAAAGTACGCTGCCTAGCCCTCCAGATGAGTTGACCATGCAGATATTATAGTCCTAAGCCCATTCACAGACATTCCTCATTCTAACAGGTACAACTAGAGAGCAGCAAGCTATCAGCAGACACTTACTCTTTCTCCTGGGCAATAAGGTTGCACCCAACCACTGCCCCGCTTAATGCCAACCAATCCTGTGGAGGTAGCGATCAGTACAGGAGCCTCACAGACTTGTATTTCAGTCAACACTCGGGAGAAGATGGAGCTTAAACACCGCCATCAAAATCCGATGAAAACTAATCTTTTTGTAATATCTCAACAAATAAACTGAACATTATTGTTACGTATATTCATCCTGGTTAGAACCCTTTAGAAACCTTAGGCTGATACATTCCACAAAGCTTTGAGATGCGAATGAAATTATAATAATACATTTGGAGTCTTAGCTACTGAACTGACACAGTGACATATTATATTAAACCCATGGATCAGCAAGGTGGAAACGTAATAAATGAGCTCACCATATCTGGGTCAGCAGCAGGGATATTGCAACAAATACCAGATTTTTTTCTGAACAGCAACTGTGAGCCCTGCTTTCTTTCTCATGTGTAAGGGAAAGACAATAAATATATTATCCAGATCTCTTGAAAAATAAGTGGCCTCACAGAAGGTTTGGCACAACCATCTAGAGTACATTGTACAAAAGGAAGCACTGTGGTGTGCATACAGAGTTGGTTGGGGTTTATGAGATTACAGAAGGATTGAAAATTATGGTTGTATTGATTGTTATCCTTTTAGTCGTCTCCTATCTAGTATGGTACTTCTTCCTTCTCTAACACTATCCAATGCTTACTCACTTATACACCTTATTCTGCTTCTTTATCTCCATATTACTGGTTCTCACCTCCTGTTGTTTTAACTTCAAGCCTTCACAGTCATATTAATGAACTCCCCGAGGGGACTTTCCATGTTGAGCTAGTCCCACCTGCCCCAAAACTGGTTCCAATGCCCCAGGAGTCCAAAGTTCCTCTCCACTCCACAATGCCTCAAGTCATATACGGACTTACCTTATCTTTCTATTTCTTGTCTCGCCAGCATGTGGCATTGGACCTAATCCAGGAAATCACTACATTCAAGGTGCAACTTTCTCCCCAGTTCCTGAAAGGTAAGACTTCAATGTGTGCCATCTTTATGTTGGTACTGACAAGTATCACAACTTCTGCCTCACTCCTATTTCCATCCATTCTGCAGTCTCTCCATGATTTAAAAAAAATCTCAATTAAACAAAATCTCAAATAAAAAGTTGGGATCAGAAATCATCCACGTGACTCTACAAGACTGCACTACAAAAAACATCCGGTTTACAATCTTTGACATTCATCTGGGCAAGTCTACATGTGACTCTGGGTCATAAAAGGTAGCTGACTCATAACCATCCTCTGAAATGGGTCAACAAAACAAATCAGCAGGTCAGGCAGCATCTATGGAAGGAAATGGACAGTCAACATTTCGGGTCAAGACCCTTCACCTCAACTGAAGGGTCTCGAGCCGAAACGTCGATTGTCCATTTCCCTCCATAGATGCTGCCTGACCTGCTGAGTTCCTCCAGCATTTTGTGTGTGCCTCCAGATTCCAGCATTGGCAGCCTCTCCTGTCTCCAACAAGTCATTTAGCGACACACACAAAACGCTGGAGGAACTCAGCAGGTCAGGCAGCGTCTACGGAGCGAAACGAACAGTCGATGTTTCAGGCCGAGACCCTTCATCAGGACTGGAAAGGAAGAGGGCAGAAGCCAGAATAAGGATGTCGGGGGAGGGGGAGGAGCACAAGGTGGCAGGTGATAGGTGAGTTCAGGTGAGAGGGGGAAGGGGGTAAAAGGGAATGATGTGAGAAGCCGGGAGGTGATAGGTGGAAGAGGCAAAGGGCTGAAGAAGAAGGAATCTGATAGGAGAGGACAGTAGACCATGGAATAAAGGGAAGGAGATGGGCAGGTCATGAGGGCAGGGGAGGGGAATCATTTAGTTATACCAAATTGCTTCCAGAATAGAATTTCCTATCCACCAGCTCTGAGAGTGCCCTCATCAGCAGTTGGTGAGTCACCTTTATGAACTGACTGCACAGCAGTTCAAAGAGGTGGTTCACCATTACCTACTCAACAGCTTGTTTTTAATATTTAGTTGTTGACGGGATGTGGACTGGGCAAGGACAGCATTCATTGTCCAACATTAATTGCTGGGGAGATGGAGAAGAGCCGCTAAGCATTTCATAGACTAATACCCAAAATGGGCAGTAGTTTTACAAGTAATGACTGAACAGGCAGGACTTGTATTTGCTGGAGCTAAGAAGAGTGAGAGAGTACTTGATTGAAATGCAAGATCCTAAGGGGTCTTGAAAGAATGGATGTGGAGTCCTCTTGTGGTAGAATATAAAACTAGGGGAATTTGTTTAGTATAAGAGGTCGCCCATCTAAGAGAGAGATGAGGTGACTTTTTTGTCTCTCAGAGCTCATCTTCAGAACTCTCTTCCTCAAAGGGCAGAGAAGCAGAGTTATTGAACATTTGTAGGGCAGAGATAGATAGATGAGCAACCAGGTGAGAGGTTAGCGATGGTAGACGGGAATGTTAAGGTAATATCAGCCATGATCTTAATGACTGGCAGAGCAGGTTCAAGGGTTGACTGGCCTACTCCAGATCCCAATTTGTACATTTATATGTTCTTTCAACCAAAGTGCTGCACCCTAGTTGGGAGGGTTTATTTCCTTTCTTGAAGGACATTAGTGCTATGCTACGCACAGTAGCGTAGCGGTTAGCGCGATGCTATTACAGCGCCAGCGATTGGGGTTCGATTCCTGTCGCTGTCTGTAAGGAGTTTGTGCGTTCTCTCCCGTGTCTGCGTGGGTTTCCTCTGGGTGCTCCGGTTTCCTCCACATTCTAAAGGCGTACAGGTAGGTTAACTTGGGGGTTTAAAATGGGCGGTGCAGACCCGTTGGGCCGGAGGGGCCTGTTACCATGCTGTAAGTAAACAAAAAGTGTATGTTCTTTTTTAACACAGCCTGGTAGTAACGTGGACACCAGACAATTTTTACTTTATTAAGCAAATTTAAACTTGACAGCTGCTGGATGAGGCTTGAACTCATGTCTCTGGATTGTTAGTCCAGCTATCTGCATTATTAGAGACACAAGAGATTATGCAGATGCTGGAATCTGGATCAACACACACAAGATGCTGGAAGAACTCAGCAGGTCAGGCAGCAGCTGTGGAGGGAAATAAACAGTCAACATTTCGGGTGCAGACCCTTCATCAAGACCCAAAACATCGACTGTTTACTTCCCTCCATTGATGCTGCCTGACCTGCTGAGTTCCTGCAGCATTTTGTGTGTTTCTACATTATTAGTCCAGTAATTTAATCACTGAGCCAGTTCTGCAAATAAGGATGAGTGTTAAATGCAAGCCTTGTTAATAACGCCACGAATGCTTTTCCACTGTATCTTTAAAGGGAAGAGATGATAAGGATAAACAGGGGAAGATGTACAGCTGTGGCTTAAGATGGGAGCAATGGGATTAGTTTTCAAAAGCAAAATAAAATTTAAAATTTTTAAAATTTAGTATTTTATTTACAGCGTGGTAACAGGCCCTTCCACCCCAATGAGTCCGCGCCGCCCACTTTAAACCCAAATTAACCTACCCGTATGTCTTTTTGCAATGTGGGAGGAAACCGGAGCACCCGGAGGAAACCCACGCAGACACGGGAGGACGTACAAACTCCTTACAGACAGCGACGGGATCGAAACCCGTTCGCTGGCGCTGTAATAGCGTTGCGCTAACCGCTACGCTACCGTGCAAATTGGTGCAAATCAGCAAGGGAAACACAGTTATACCAGGACATTAAAAAACATTCCATAACAAGCTGACTCATTTGTAAAATATCAAAAGACTTCTGTTTCTTAAAAAGACTGTTCCTTAAAAGGAACTGAATATAAAACAAATTAACACTAATTGGCCTCTTCCCTTTGCCCAGATCAAAAGGAGTCAGCATTACATATTGGCCACTGTGTATCACCTATTAAACCCCTGTATTGCTTCCAAGATAAATGCTGGAATATTATAATTGTTTAAATATTTAGTTAAATGTTACGTCCCCTCTGTAAAGTATGGTTAAACACAGAGTAAAGTTGGCATTGCACTTCTCCTGCCATCTCTTCTCATTACTACCATCGGGGAGGAGGTACAGGGGCCTGAAGACCCACACTCAATGATTCAGAAACAGGTTCTTCCCCTCCACTATTAGATTTCCGAACAGACTATGAACCTTGTTATTCCTTTTTTTGTACTATTTTTGTAATTTATAGTAATTTTATGTCTTGCACTGTACTGCTGCTGCAAAACAACAAATTTCATGTCATCCAAGTCAGTGATAATAAATCTGATTCTAATTCTCATCCTTTATAAGCAGTCTACTTCCTTCTGTACCTCTCTGACCTTTTTTCATGAACTACATGAGCCATTTTATGGCCCAGGGAGAAGATTGCCAGTTTAACACCAATCAATGTTAAACTAGGGCTGCTTTGTACTCCCAGAGAAGTCCTCAAAAGAGCAGGCCAAAACCACTCATTTCGCAAGGGGAACTAGGTTGAGAGCATGTAATTCACTTCACACAGGAAACAGGGTTCAGACGACACAAATACAATCTGTGGAGGACCCTTGCAGCCAACCAACAGAACTTCTGTTTTAGCAGTCCAAGTGAAGCCAAGATCACGTGCAGTGGCTCACGAAAAATTCATCACTTATTTAAATGCTAGAGCAGCACAGAATGTCTCTGCCGTGTGTGAAAGGGCATTATTCTCACAGTTAGTCTGCTAACAGCCAATCAGTGCAGCAGATCAGAGTATTAAGCAAGCAGCTGTTCAGCCAGACTCAATCCCATCCATCAGCAGCTCTTTCTCTGACAGAGGCAAGAGGTGCTTAATTAAAAATCTTTAGGAATGGCTGACAGGGAAAAAATCCTTTATTACAGTACTGTATTCTTCCTTTAATATTTCCGCCAATAATACCTGTTTAACAATAGAGTCTGAAATGGTGCTGAAAACCCTCCAAAATCAGAATGGTTCATAACATTCCAAACAACTTCCATAAAGACTGTTTGTACTGTTATGACCCCTATCAAATGGAAATTAAGAATAACATTGAACAGGTAAAGGAATTCAGTACCAGGCACAAGAACATAAGGAGCAGGAGCAGGAGAAGGCCAGTCAGTCCTCGAGCCTGCTCCACCTCAGACTCAATTCCACTTTCCCACTCTCTCTCCATAACCCTTGATTTTCTTGTAGCGCAAGTGTCTGTCAGTCTCTGGCCCACAGCTCTCCCAAGCAGAGAACTCCGAGGTTTCATGAATCTCCAAGAAATTCCTCATCTCAGCCTTAAATGGGCAACCCCCTGATCTGAAACTATGCTGACTGGTTATCCCAACATGGGAAACCTATCCTATCCATCCTATCAATCCCTCTCATAATCTTGTGTTTCACTAAGATCGCCTTTCATTCTTCTATACTTCAACAGGGCCAACCTGTTCAACCTTTCTTCATACATGAACCTCTTCATCATGGGAATCAACCTGGTGATCTCCAGCAGGCAGGAGGTACAGAAGCCTGAAGTCCCACACCACCAGGTTCAAGAGCAGCCACTTCCCTTCAACCATTTGGTTCTTGAACCAACCAGCAAAACCCTAATCACTATAGTTTAGCACCACTATGACCACTTTGGATTGGTTTTTTTTTGTTCTAATTGTGTTCTTGTAAAAATCATGTATAATTTATGTTTACGTTTTTCTTGTGAATGCTGCTTATATGATGCTATGTGCTTGTGATGCTGCTGCAAGTAAGTTTTTCAATGCACCTGTGCATACATGTTATGCATGCAAGAGGCTGCAGAGGGTTGTAGACTCAGCCAGCTCCATCACGGGCACAACCTTCCCAACCATCGAGGACATCTTCAAGAGGCGGTGCCTCAAGAAGGCAGCATCCATCATGAATTTGTGAAAAAAAATTACAAAAATAGGAAGGGGTTAGGGCTAGGGAGTTACCTTAAAACACAGATTTAAAGTTTAAAAAAGGATGAACTACTGTCTAAACTGGAAGCCCATGAGGTCAGCAAATATGGGTGTGATGGGTGATTAGAAATGGGTATTGGTATTGGTTGATTATTGTACAGTGAAAAACTTGTCTTGCATACCGTTCCAACAGATCAATTCATTACACAGTGCAGATACATTGAGTTAGCACAGAGTGCATTGAGGTAGTAAAGGTAAAACAATAACAGAGTACAGAGTAAAGTGTCACAGCTACGAGGAAGTGCATTGCAGATAGACAATAAGGTGCAATGGTACAAGCTATGGTGTGGGCAGTGCAGATTTTGAATGACATTGGGCTTAGGGAAGGTAGAACAAGGGAGACCAACCAGGATTGGGCTTAGTTGGTCTGGATGAATGGCTGAGGGTTTGAGCAGCAGAACAGCAAAGGCAAAGAAGGAGTCAAACAATATTACAAAGGTGTAAACAAGTGATGATGCAGGTGTGAAGTCCAAAGGTTATTTCAGGACATACCTTGGAGAAATATTGTACTTAATCCCAGCACTGAGGAGGTTATATAGGGACTTGTTAAATTGCAAGTCCATGGAATTTCACCTATCTATGATTCATGTATTGTTCACACTAGATCATAAATACCAAAGGCAAAAGTAAGAATAAATATTGTATACAACTGATATCACAGTAAATGTGAAACCATCAAGAGTTTTATTTAAAAGCAACCTTTTGCCTTTACTTTTAGTCCTGCAATCAAGTTGCCCCAGCACTTTGCCAAGCAGTTTTACACTATAACCATGCAACAAATAAAGGATCTTTCAAATACAGTAACAGAAACACAAACAAAAAAAGAGACAACTAGGTAAGGCTCAAAAAATTGTTGTGTGAAATACCGAAGCTCATGGAGGTCAAATAGAGGCCTGTAAAATAATGGAAAAATTTGAAAATACCAAAGCAGTGAAGCATTTTACTTGTTTTCCTGTGTATTTTTTTCCATTTCAAATATAGAACACAATGTGCTGTAAATGGGAAAAGGTTATTTAAATCCATATCCAAAGATAATTCTGCAGTGTAACAGAAAGATGTATTGGCATAGACCACACTAACCATGCTCTGTTTAAAACAAGATTCATTCCCTGAGAAGCACCAAATTTACATTTTGTGACCTTAAAGATCCCACTTTATCAAATCTGTTTGACACTTGGCTTCTTTACAATGTGGAGATATTGAGGAATGTCACATTTAATATTAGCACTTGGAGAGTTTAAACTGCTAGCCTTGTCAATTGCAGTCACCCACTGAATTACATATCTCGGGTACATCAGCTCTGTTACTGATTCACTTAATATTCCTACTGAATCATAAATATCATAGGAAAAGCCAGAATGGAATGTACTACCCAATTAATATCACGGTAAATTATAAAACATTCAATTTTTTTTTAGATAAAAGGAAAATTTAACGTCACTTAGCTTCAACCCAGAAGGACAGAGATGATCTATTGAGGAAGGCTAATAAAATTATGAGAGATTTTCAGGCAGTACATATGAACAATTGCTTTCACTGTCCAGTGAGTGGTAATGGGGAATGCAGACATAATTTTCATTACAAGAACAAAAATTTAAGTTGGAAGATTTTTTCATGCAGAGGATTATTAGGGAACATTAGCTTTATTATAATAAATTACCTTTCTTTTAGTAGCCTCCTGTGCCAAAATCTCCAGCAAAGAAAGAAGGATCCATAAAGATGTGAGGTATTCATCTAGCCTCGTTGCGTAACAACAATGTGTCACTGACTTGGACACCAGGTTCTGCCTCTGGTTAATGCTGAGCTTTGTTTGAAAAGCTATTAAGAGGTTACAGTTGGACTACAAGAAGGGGATAAAAACATTGCTGGAATATTGTGCAGTTTCCTGAAACAGATATCCAACCCCACCAACCCCAATTCACAGACTGTTTGATTCTCTGGACTGAGGAATAAAATTCACAGAACTATGCTCTTCCCCCTCCCCCCCCCCAAAAAAAACTCCGTTCACATTAATCATCCTTCAATTGCTGGGAACAGTTTTCCAATGAGATTTATAAAGCACCCATCACCACATGGCTGTGGCATTGAGATCCTTGCCTTTATATGGATATTAATGCCAGCTTACTCAACATTTGTTATTAAAATATATTCAGGACATTGTAATTTTATTGTGACTGCGTATTGAGTTAAAAAATAACATAACCATCCTTCCCACTTCACACATATTTCTACAGTGTTTTAACCACCAAAAAGCTGTGGATCAGTGCATATGGCACTTACCTTTGAATCATAAGGGAGAGAAGTTATACTTAGAGCCTGAAACTACTGCTAAACACCTGGGCTAACAATCCAGTGCATTACTGAGGGAGCATTGCAGGTCTCCTCTCCTGGATGGATCACCTTTCGGATGGTAGTATTTTAAGAGAGACCATAGTTAGTTTTCCATGGTGTCCTGACCAGTATTGATCCCTCATTCGTCATCATTGGATTCCAAGTGCAAACTGGAGGAACAGCACCTCATGTTCCGTCTTGGAACCTTGCAGCCTAATGGTATGAGCATTGAATTCTCCCACTTTAAGTAATCCCCACACCCCTTTCCCACACCCCCCCCAACCATGCCTCTTCTTTTCTTCCCTTTCCTAGCCTCACTCTCTTTTTCTACCCCCCCCCTTTCCCTCCGTACCTCTGACCCATCCCCTGGTGGATCTGATCTCCCCTCCTCCCCCACACCTGCCTATCACTATCGCTTACCTGCATCTACCTATCACCACCTTGTGCCCACCCCACCTCCCCTCTTTTGTCCACCTATCACTGCTCCGCTTTTCCCTCCTATATAATGGGCTTCCCCTTTTCCTATCTTCAGTCCTGAAGAAGGGTCCTGACCCGAAACGTTGACCACCTGCTTTTCTCCACGGATGCTGCCTGGCCTGCTGAGTTCCTCCAGCATCAGTGTTTTTCAACTGGATTAATTATTTGGTCGTTATCACGTATCAGCTATGTGCGGTATGTAAATTGGTTGTCACTTCTCCTGCTTTAAAACAGTGACCACACTTAAATAATAGTTCACTGCATGTGAAGCACTTTGGGTCCAACATATTGGAGCCAGATGTTGCCATCAGTTTCGTCAAAAGCTGCAAAGAGACTGAAGATGAGGTGCAGTGAGGGTGCACTGCAGGTGTCTAAGCTGCTGTGTTTGTGGTCAAAGTGGGATCTTGCTGTGCGCACAATAGTTGCCCTGTTTCTGACATTTCCACAGTGACTGCGCTTCATAAGGATTTTACATGGCGCTATTACAGTGCCAGCGATCAGGGTTCGATTCCCGTCGCTGTCTGTAAGGAGTTTGTACGTTCTCCCGTGTCTGCGTGGGTTTCCTCCGGGTGCTCCGGTTTCCCCCCACATTGCAAAGACGTACGGGTAGGTTAATTTGGGTTTAAAATGGGCGGTGCGGACTTGTTGGGCCGGAAGGGCCTGTTACCACGCTGTAAATAAAATTTAAAAAAAAAATTTCACCAAATGTGAAGCGCTTTGGGATGTTTGGCGATCGAGAAAAATGCAAGCTCTATCTTCATTTATAGGCAGTAATAGGTGATTCATACATTTATTATTAACTGAACCACAGCCAAGATTCAATTACAAAACCATTTTACACCTCAGAAGATCTTATGACCTTATATTTAGAAAGAAATTTCCATACAGTCATCCTTCTGGCTGAAAAAAAGAATCAGCCAAGGGACCAAACAATTTATTTTAATAGGGTAACACTTTCTCCCCATATGTCATATAGCTTGGCTGCATATCATGTTATATTTGGTGATCAGCTGACATAAATCCTTCACTTCTCAGCGAACCACCATGTCATCTGTTGCCAGCAATATTAAGCTTCAATGACACAACAGTTTTATTTCATTAAAGCCAAAAGATGATGGGCAAATATACCGCTCATGTGTCAGGAATAGTGCTGACTCTGGAATGGTTCATGTTCCAAGTATGAGTAAACTCCAACCAGCTGTTGTCAGTAATTCTCTCCGGCGTTTTATTCAGGGAGAAATTTTAAAATGCCTGAGTGTTTCAGTGGCAAAATCTGCTCTATGTTATGACAAAGCAAACTATGTTATCAGAACTACAGAAATAAATTAACACATTTAAAAAAAAACTTAATTTTTGAAGCAGTATTCTCACTCACATTAAATGAAAATCAAAAAAGATGCTAGAAATTTTTTAAAAAGCAGAAATTGCTGGAAATACTCAGCGGGTCAGGCAATGTTTCCAGCATGTTCAGTTTTTATTTCCCACTTATATAAGCATCTATTTGCCTTTGTACCCAATGGTACATTTCCAACTATCATGCAGCACGAGATTAAAATGGCCAGATGCAATTAGTTAGATTTATCAAATAGCATTGCTCTCTGTTTCATGAATAATCAAGTCTAGAGCTTTAAACAAGAAGAAAACATACCTGATAAGCAGAGGCACAGGAGAAGAAATTAATGTTAAGAAGCCCTAGTGAAGATTGAAGTTGGAATATGCTGGGACTTGGGAACGGGTGGAAGCCACTCAGCCTCTGAAGCGTGCGCACTTACTTTCTTGTGAATTCTTTAGTATATTAAATGTGCACCAGCCGTCCTTCTGAGGAAACCCACAGGCTAAACTGCTACACTGAAAAATCTGTCACAAATGTGGATCCGCACTCTTCTGTTGGTCTGGTCAATCTCATTAACCACATTCCAAAACCGCACACTGAATTTTGAACTTTTGAATAGAAATGCCTTACCACTTCATAACCTGGGATCATCTCGATTTGGAGATACCGTCTGAACAAGGGATTCTTTTAACTGTAGTCACACCACTTTCCCTTACATCACTATGCAGCAAATTTTTTCATATAACATCACAAATATTATGTCTCTTTCATACAAATTAACTGTATAATTATCTTTTCTGACCTTTAGCAACAGACTGCCTCATCTCAGTTACAAAGGTAAATTGGTTTATTACTGTCACATGCACCGAGGCACAGTGAAAATATTTGTTTTGCATGCCATCCATACAGATCATTTCAGTACAACAGTGCATTGAGGTAGTACAAGGGAAAACGCTAACAGAATGCAAAATAAAGTGTTACAGGTTACAGAGAAAATGCAATGAGGCAGTCAATAAGGTGCAAGGTCGTAAAGAAGTAGATTGTGAGGTCAAGAGTCCACCTTATCATACAAGGAGACCGTTCAATAGTCTTTTAACAGCGGGGGAGAACTGTCCTTGAGCTTGGTGGTACGTGCTTTCAGGCTTTTGTACCTTCTGCCTGATGGGAGGGGGGAGAAGAGTGAGAGTCTGGGGTGGGTGGGGTCTTTGATTATGCTGGCTGCTTTACTGAGGCAGCGAGAAGTATAGACAGAGTCCATGGAGGGGAGACTGGTTTCCGTGATGTGCTGAGCTGTGTCCACAACTTTCTGCAGCTTCTTGCAGTCTCGGGCAGAGCAGTTGCCATACCAAGCCAATGTGCATCCAGATAGGATGCTTTCTATGGTGCACCAATAAAAATTGGTGAGGGTCAAAGGGCATGCCAAATTTCTTTAGCCTCCTGAGGAAGGTTAGTACTGTCACAGATAAAAGGTAGTGGGTAATAGAATCAGAGGGGAGCTAATTATCTTTGGGAGGGGGGGAATGGCAACGAAAGGATAGTGGAAGCAAATTCAGAATTAGCTCTCAGAAGGCAAGTAGGCAAATGTATAAATATTTAAAGGGAAAAGTTCTGCAGGGCCACGAAGGAAGACAGGAGAGGGAGCTAACCGACATCTCTTTCAGAGAGATGGGTGGCACAGCAACAATGCATTGTATCACTGGGATTCTCTGGCTTTGCTTTTATCTTCAAAGCGATCTCTAAAGACGTAAACAAGATCATAGTGTTTTCTCCCCCCCCCCCCCCCCCCAGCCCGCTTTCTGATGGGAAACTTATGTCCCGAAGATGACAACTACAGAAGGTCAAGGGATGGAAAAGAAAAAAAAAGTAAAACTTAGTAGTTTGACTGGATGGATGGAATTTACAGGAAATATATTGAATTGTTTTGCTTCTCCACACACCTATCTCCCTCTGCTGGCAGGAGTGAGATGGGAACCTCATCAGAGAAAAGTCATTGATACAAACCAGAAATCTCCACTGAGACATTTCCAAAGTTCACCATGTGCATTGCCATATAACTGCTTTGTAAAAATTCTCAGTGGAAAAGACTAAACTGCAAAAGTTCAAACAATATAAATGAACTCATTGCATTTTTGAAAATTTATCCAGTCCATTACACTCTTGCAAGTTCTTTCCTCAAAATGCAGCTTATCCTTTAGCCTTCCCAAGCATGTTCCCTGTTCTCCTGAACCTTTGACTTCTTCTTAAAGTTAGTTACCCAGGATTTTCGGAGACTTTAACCAAATACAGGTAGTTCTGCTTTAACACGTATTTCCATTTTGCAAATTGGTTATAACGCGATTGATGGATTAGGGAACACTACTTGCATTATGCGGCCACATTGGTTATAGTGCAATCTGTGCTTTGAAGGCAACTACAGCCTGTACAGCTATCATGCAACTTTCTATAACGGGAGCTTTCTTGGGAATATAACTATTGCATTATAGCAGGCAAGGTAGTGTAGTGGTTAGCGTAACGTTTTACAGCACCAGCAACCTGGGTTCAATTCCGGCCACTGTCTGTAAGGAGTTTGTAAGTTCTCCCCGTGTCTGTGTGGGTTTCCTCCGGGTGCTCCGGTTTGCTCCCACATTCCAAAAGACATATGGGTTAGGAGGTTGTAGGCATGCTATGTTGGCGCCGGAAGCATGGCAACACTTGTGGGGCTGCCCCCAGAACACTCTATGAGAAAGATGCATTTCACTGTGTGCTTTGATGTACATGTGACTAATAAAGATATCTAATCTATCTACCTGCATCTGTAATTCAGGTATGTGCCCGAACACGAGGGTGTTGTAAACTACCTGATGGCAGAAATATCACAGCCAAGCTCAGTGCTGTCTGCAATGTTAAGCTCCCTGCATGACAAACCTTTAGTAAAAAAACTGGTTGACCACAACTAGACTATTGCATCCAGTTCTGGGTGCCACACTGCAGGAGAATTTATGAAGGCTTTGGACAGGGTCACAGAAGGGACAAATTATATTATTTATGTGGACAGGTGGAAGGAGCTGGGGTTGCTCTCCTTGGATTAGGTGGAGACCTGAGAGAGGGACTTAAAATCATGATGAGCATAGGCAGAACAGAAAGTGAGAAATTGTTCCTATTGGCAGAGGGACCCAGGAGTTGAGAGTTAGAATGAAAGTGATTGGCAAAGGAACGGGCAGGCACAGGAGCGTAACAGTTAGTGTAACGCTATTACAGTGCCAGCGACCCGGGTTCAATTCCGACCACTGTCTGTAAGGAGTCTGTACGTTCTCCCCGTGTCTGCGTGGGTTTCCTCCGGGTGCTCCGGTTTCCTCCCACATTCCAAAGACGTATGGGTTAGGAAGTTGTGGGCATGCTATGTTGGCACCGGAAGCATGGGCTGCCCCCAGAACACTCGACACAAAAGATGCATTTCACAGTGTGTTTCGATGTACATGTGACTAATAAAGATATCTTATCTAAAAATAACAGGAGGAAAATGTTTTTAAACAGTGCATATTTTAGGCTCTGGAATGCACGGCCATGAATAGAGTGGAGGAAGATTGTAGCATTCAAAAGCAAGCTAGATTAGGTACCCAAAAAGAAGGAATTTGCATACCTATAGGAGAGGAGGAGAGGGTGGGGATGGGGGTGGGAGGGGAAACCAGCAGGATTGCTTCTACATAGAGCTAGCATGGGCTTGACAGGCTGAATGGATTCCTTTCACATTCAAACCATCCTGTGATGTTGTGCATTTCCACTACAGGTTACTGGCATGTGACCAGGATGGAAGAACAGTGGCAGATTTCTTTCTTCTTCTTTGTAGGTTAAGCACTGAAAATATGTGCAGTGCTTTAAAAAATAATTAAAACATCAATTTATATTGAATTACTGTGGCACCAGGAGATGTTGCGGTCCATTGAATGCACGTCAGCTGTTTGTAGAGCATGGGCATCAATCTCATTCCCCTGCAAATTATTTTTCATCAAGGGACAATCCAATGCCCTTATGAAAGCCCTGAACTGACGCTATTTCCTCTGTCTTTATATTCAGAGAGCTCCACATCATAACCACTCACTGCATAGAAAAAGCATCTCCTTACATTCACCCCATACTTATTGCATCAATGTTCCCTGGTCCTCTGAAATAAAAACAGAAAATGTTGGAAACAGCCATCAGGTCAGGCAGCATCTATTTCAGATCCAAGACCTCTCATCAAGAAGTGGAAGGGTGGGTTGGTAAGTTTGTAGATGACGCGAAGGTTGGTGGTGTAGTAAATAGCGCAGAAGGTTGTCATAGGTTGCAATGGGATATTGACAGGATGCAGAGCTAGGCAGAGGTGGCAGATGGAGTTCAATCCGGAGAAGTGTGAAGTGATACACTTTGGAAGATCTAACTTGAGTACATGGTTAATGACAGGATTCTTAGCAGTGCAAAGGAACAGAGAGATCTTGGGGTCCAAGTACATAGGTCCATCAGAGTTGCCACGCAAGTTGATAGGGTGGTTAAAAAAGCGTATGGCGGGCTGGCCTTCATTAGCCGGGGGATTGAGTTCAAGACCAGAGAGGTAATGCTGCAGCTCTATAAGACCCTGGTTAGACCACATCTGGAATATTGTGTTCAGTTCTGGTCCCCACATTATAGGAAGGATGTGAAAGCTTTGGAGGGGGTGCAGAGGAGATTTACAAGAATGTTACTTGGATTGGAGAACACGTCATATGAGGAGAGGCTGAGTGAGTTAGGGCTTTTCTCTTTGGAGAGACAGAGGATGAGAGGAGACTTAATAGAGGTATATAAAATTATGAGAGGCATAGACAGCATCTTTTCCTCAGGGTGGCAATGGCCAATACCAAAGGTCACCCGTTTAAGGTGTATGGAGGAAAGTTCAGGGGAGACGTCAGAGGTAGGTTTCTTTACACAGAGAGTGGTGGGTGCCTGGAATGCACTGTCGGGGGTGGTGGTAGGGGCTGAAATGATAGGGTCATTTAAGAGACTCTTAGATAGGCACATGGATGAAAGAAAAATAGAGGGTTATGGGAAGTGAAGTAGAGAGGGGATAGAATGTGGATAAGGGTTATATAGGTCGGCACAACAATGTGGGCCGAAGGGTCCGTACTGTGCTGTACTGTCCTATATTCTACGTAAAACTGGGTCAGAGCTTCGGCCGTGAAACGTTAACTGTTTCTCATTCCACAGATGCTGCCTGGCCTGCTGAGTGTTTCAGCATTTTCAATTTTATTTCAGATTTCCAGCATCTGCATTTACTTTCTTTTAATTTTCACTTCCTCGTCCTCCAATGGGCACAGCTTCCTCTGTTTAAACACACCATGGTCCATCATGTCAGCAATCTTTTCATCCTCGAAATGCCCCAAACTTTCATGAATTATCACCATTATGCTGGGTATAAGTGATAAATAAGAAGTGCAATGTTGGCAATATAACTGTGCCACGAGGCAGAAGCATGCAGCAGCTAATTTACATACAAAAGTGTTCCATAGAATTCCACAAATAGAAATAACCTAGGTAATGTATCATCACTGCTACTGGTTGAGGGACGTACACTGTCTTTGAAATTTGGAAGGATTGAGACTCAGCTTTGAGTAATGCAGCAAAGGCTTTTACCTTTGTCTGAGTAATGGGTGGCACAGTGGTGCAGCTAGTAGACCTGCTGCCTCATTGCTCCAGCGACCCAGGTTCATTCCTGACCTCCGGTGCTGTCCGTGTGGGGTTCGAACACTCTCCCTTGGGTTTTCTCCGAGTGTTCCGGTTTCCTCCCACATCCAAAGGTGTGGGGGTTTATAGGTTAACTTTCCACTGTAAGTCACCCTTCTTGTGTAGGTGAGTGGTAGAAATGAGGGGAATTGAGCAGAGTGTGGGGACAATGAGAAGTGGGATTAGTGGTTGATGGTTGGCAGGGACTCAATGGGCCGAGTGGCTTTTATCCACGATGTGTGCCTCCACGATTTGACTTTCATTTATCCAAGAGATTGCATCTAAGACCCAAGTACACACCCGCATGAGCAGACTTTAGTGTCTGCCTGGATTGTGTCCTGTTTGGGGCTTCAACTGAAGTGAAGTTATAGCAAAAGTAGTCAAATTTTCCACCCAGAACGTCAAGAAGCAAGTGACAATGTAAATACCTTTCTCATTGCTTGCTGCTGGGTTGTGACCAGATTTGGATTTATCAAAGGTGTTAAAGCTCTGACTGCGCCTGTTGTTGGCATTGGTGGACACACGAGTCTTGGTCTCACTGCCTGCAGCTGACAATCTCGTGGTGGGTGCTGGAAGCCTAAAGCCAAACAGATAAAAAGAGGAGATAACCAACCAAACTGAAAACTACTGACAGTGAACAGGACGACAAGAAACAAGATTGCTACCAAAGACTTGCATCGATGACAGAGAGCTCCCTGTTCTTAATTCATACAAATTGCACAGCGATAACATCAATATAGTGCCGTGAACATTGATGAAGATAAACCACAGGCTACTAAGATTAAGCAATTAGAATGAAATGTTTGAGGAGACACATCCGTAGTTTGTGAATGGAAATCTAGTCCTCAACACTTGCTCAGCTGACTGTCAAGTGAAGACATTAAAGTAAATGGAAGTGAATCTTCATCGAATTGCACTGGGAAAGAAAATGAAGGAATCCCCTCCATCCGACCATGGCATTCAGGGTCCTTGGTGGACCAAGATGCAAATGAGCTGAAATATCAACAGGCTGAATTTACATAATTTTAAAGGACCACTCACTCACAAGTTCATTTCATTGTCTTCAAAGAACTTTTACATATGCTTGACAAAATACTGTACAGCAGAAGATCTCCAGTCCTTGCATCCATTGTCCGAAAACATCCAAAATACAATTGCTCACACATTCAGAGTTCTAGCCAAAATGGATTGTGACTCTCCCTGCATAGCTAGGTCCCTCGTATGTGCATAAATATGATAAATAAATTATTTCTCAAATGTTTCATTAAGAATACTTTTTTTTATAAACAGTAGTTTATAAAAATTAGATCAGATATACAAAAGCACCATTGTAAAAGGTCAGGATCAGTATAATCTTGGTTCTTCAAAACTATATACTCCCAGGAATTCAGACTGGAGATCTGCTGTAAAACACTGCTCTTTAATACTCTTCAGGCGATTTGCCATTAACAAAATGGAAAAATAAATGTAACCAATCATAGAAAAGTACAGATTTCCAATTTAGGGCAAATCATTTAAGCTCTTGGTTCCATTTACAGAACAGCAAATGATGACTAAAGACATGTAATATTGTTAAATTTTTCTACTCCTTTCCAATTAAACACTCATATTCCATTTAAAAAAAACAAGGATTAAAAGATTAAATCATTTTTAAAGTGTTACTCGATCAGCGGTTAGGAGAATATTTTGAAACAGTGTTTTACTGCCATCCACAGCTTTGAACAAAAGCTGCGTACGGACCATGCATCAAACACTACAATGCCAAGCCACGAATGAAGTACTGTTCTAGTGCCTGTTGTGAAACATATTGAGGTTTCTGCAAATTTACCAACTTTGCATTCCATAAGCAAATTAACTAATTGCACAGCTGACTGTTTCAACTTCAGCTAAGGGCCGGAACAGCCTGGCTGAAATGCACTGTGGGGGCTAATTAGTCAAGAGTTATCTCTTGGGTAAAGTACCGGAGGGTCACCAGCAAGGAATCAATTGTTTCAAGAGCATCAGGGAAGATTACCAGCAGAAGTGATAAACGTATCTCACACACATCAAACAAAACAGAATTGCAGTCTTAATTAATAGAAAAAAAAAAGCTGAATGTTCATTGTTGAGCTCAATAAGCACTGCGACAAAAGCAAAATACTGCAGATTTTACAAATCTGAAGTGAAAATAAGAAATGCAGGAAATAGTTTGCAAGTCAGACGGCATCCGTGGAGAGAGAAACAGGGTTAACATTTCAGGTCAATGATCTTGCATCCCAAATGTTAATTCTGTTTCTCCATCCCCAAATGCTGCCCAACTTGCTGAGTGGTTGCAGGGCTTCTGTTTTTATTTTGGCAAGCACGGCGGTTAAGGTAACCTTGCTACTTAGCAAGCTTGCAAAATGCCTAGCCATGCAGTTACAGTCACATAAGACGCCTCAAATGTTAAAAGCGATCAGTGGGCTAAAAACAAGCAAGACCAGCTGACCTAGAGGTCTTTCTCTGAGTGGGCGCAATTCTTGTGCTTTTGCTTTGGGATGGTAACCTGGATGACACACTGTATGACAGAGAAGAAGAAAGGAAAAATATGATCATGAATAAAGGATAGAGCGTGATAGCGTAGCAACAGCAGAGGACATGCAACATGAGTCTTTATAGAACTCCCATGCTCCAAAGTTCCAATTTCCACTTCCAAAGACTTCAGAAGCTATCTTTTAACCTCGATCCAAACACTATTAGAATATTAAGTACAATTCTCAACACTGTTTGACAAAGTAACCTTTCTGGCCTTGAAGGAAGTACAAGAAATGGGCAACTAAGTTGGTAATTGGGTTAAGAGGAACGATCAGTGATGTAAGGATACTTATATTACTCAGATATTATTCTTAATATTAACTGTGACTCCAAATGAACATTGATATTAAAACCATTTCTGAAATAAGGCTTAAGCAATTCAAAGTTAGAGGAGGAAAGGTAGGAAGATAAAACTTCCTCAGGTAAAAGATTGTAAATATGTGGAATAGTTTATACAGAGAAGCAGTGGTAGCAGAGAATGCTAGAAATTTGCACAGGACAATGGACAATTGTTGTGGAAGATGAATAGCTTAAAAGCTGTCAAGCAACCTATATCCGATGTATATTGTCAGCACAATACATGTAACTAATTCGATAAGGTTCTGTGTTCCTAATGTATTGCAACATTTAGGGAGATTTTCATCATGAGTATTCGTGATTCCCTGGAACTTGCCTGAGAACCTTTGAAAACTGGGAAGAATTTCCCAACGATTTCTGTGAATTTGCACTACTTCTTAATGGCAATCTCCAGGAACAGTGGTGGTGAGTTATGCACGATGCTGTGCCATCGACTGAACTAGGTTTGCCTGTTTTTTGTATAATTTATAATCAAAGAAACACCTTTGCTGAGGTACATCACCCCATTGGAAAAGGAAATCATTGAATGCATTGTGGAGGAACAGAGAAATCTTGGAGTCCAAGTACATAGATCCCTCAAAGTTGCTGCAAAAGTGCAGAGGGCGGTTAAGAAGGCATATAGTGTGCTGGCCTTCATTAACTGGGGCACTGAGTTCAAGATCCGAGGGGTAATGTTGCAGCTCTATGAGACTCTGGTTAGACCACACTTGGAATATTGTGTTCAGTTCTGGTTACCACATTACAGGAAGGATGTGGAAGCTTTGGAGAGGGTGCAGAGGAGATTTACAAGGATGCTACCTAGGTTAGAGAGCTCGTCGTATGAGGAGAGGTTGAGCGAGTTAGGGCTTTTCTCTTTGGAGTGGCGGAGGATGAGAGGAGACTTGATAAAGGTATATAAGATTATGAGAGGCATAAACAGAGAGGAGAGCCAGCATCTTTTCCGCAGGGTGGCAACGGCCAATACTGGAGGTCACCTATTTAAGGTGCGTGGAGGAAGGTAGATTTTTTTTTTACACAGAGAGTGCCTGGAATGCACTGCTGGGGGTGGTGGTAGGGGCCGATATGATAGGGTCATTTAAGAGACTATTATATAGGCACATGGATGAAAGGAAAATAGAGGGTTATGGAAGGTGATATAGAGAGGGGAGTAGATTGAATGGGGATAAGGTTTATATTGATTGGCACAACATTATGGGCTGAAAGGCCTGTACTGTGCTGTACTGTTTTATGTTCTATGTTCTAAAACAAGCTTCTTTCCTTCATCAGCAACAGATTATATTAGCAATCAGTAATTAACAATAATGTGCTGGGCTGTTACACATGTACCTAGCACCAAAAATGAATGAAATGGATAGTAATGGAGGTCGCATTTTAGTTGAATTACAATGAAAATCCAGAAATGGTGTACAGCAAAACCGTCAAATTGTAACAAAGGTCAGCGAGATGTTTTAATATCCATTTTCTTTACAGTCAGATTATGAAGCAACGATCCTCAAGAGCCCTGCTTGGCCAAAGGGGTTACTGACCAGGGGCAGTGTCAGTGAACAAGTCGGTGTGGGCCCACAGCTCGAGAATTAAATAACGTTTTAAAAATTTCTCATGTATCTCCTGGCAAATGACCAGAGGGACAGCTCTACAACAGATCACTGGTTACCCATTGGGCAATAGTTATTGCACAGATCAAGTGTGAATGCAACAAGGTCTGTAAGAAAATCATTTTAACAGAATGCATTCCCCAGTGACTCCTTGTGAAAATGAACCACATAATGCAAAGCTGATCCATAGACTCGCAAGATTCCAAGTTTGATCTTCAGCACCCACATCAATAACAAATATCATTCTCTCTCTTGTGCAATGCTTTATGCCATGCATTTCCAAAGGCATCCACTGGGAAAATATACCACAGGTGTTGTTAATCAACGGTGACCAAAAGAATTGACAAAGATCCAAATTTTCTGTGCCTGAAATGATACTCAGATCCAATATTAACTCCTTTTTTCTCACTGAGTTCCAAAATTGCTGCTTGCAAGGTGAAATAAAACCCAGGCAGTGAATTAACTTCACTAAGTAACATCAGGATGGGAATTTTACCCAAAACACAATTAGTTTACGAAAACTAAACCAATGAAGACAACAGGAGTGTAAACCAATAACTTGCCTCTGACTTTGTTCTACTTTCATCTTGCAGCTTCAAAAATTGTTACACTTAAAAGTTTCACTGTTACAATTTAATATCATTTCATTATCTAAGGAGAAATAGGTACTCCAAAAAAAAAATGCATGGCTTTAAAGTCAAGCTAAGTTTTGCTTTGGTCATTTACAGGATGTGGGCATCATTGTCAAGGCCAGTAGTTATTGCCCATCCCACACTAATGATCAGAAAATGTTGGTAAGCCATCTTCTAAAACTGCCGCGGGCCGTAGAGAAGGTACTTCCACAGTGCCATTAGATAGTGTTCTGGGATTTAAACCTCGGAAAATTAATTATTACATTACATTTTTAAGGGCAATATTTTGTTTGAAATGCATGCATTCCAGGCATTTGCTTGGATATATTGTAATAGTACCCATTTCTATCCAATAATATCTTCAAAAATCAGTCATTTTGCTTTGTGAATCATGTTTGCAAAGCAGTTTTTGCTACCCATTCTTGGCTGAAGGTGTAAGAACCAACTACATACTGTAAGGCTGGACAGGGAGAGGTGGCCTTTTGAGTGCCCTTGACAAGATTTAATCAATTACTTGATTTATTGAATTTCACTTCACAACTTGCCATGGTGGGTGGAGTGTATGGATGAGATCACTATACCTACTACACATTGGGACAAAGAGTACCCCTCACAGTTTGGATCCCTCAAATTCTTAACAAGAAAATCTTTTCACAGTATCGTCACCAGCACATTATTTTGCTTCCAGTGCTGAAGCTGATAACTGGTGTATCGGTATTTCAGTGGAACAAAGGAAATAACAGTGGTATGAGAGAGGAGTTGGCCCAAAATGATTGAAAGAGTAAGCTAGCTGGAGGGACGGCGGAGCAGAAATGGAAGGAATTTCTACAAGTAATAAGGAAAATGCAGGATAGATATATTCCAAGAAAAAAGGTTTTTAATGGAAAAGAAGCACAAATGTGGATAACGAGAGAGGTGAAGGCTAAAATAAAAAAGCAAAAGGGAAGGCATACAAGGAAGCAAAAATTAGTGGGAAAACAGAAGACTGGGAAACTTTTAAAAGCCCGCAGAAAGAAACTAAGAAGGTCGTTAGGAAGAAAAAGATGAATTATGAAAGGAAGTTGGCGGATAACATTCGAAAGGATACTAAGAGTTTTTTTAAATATATAAGGAGTAAAAGAGAGACACGGGTTGATATAGGACCAATCGATAACGGTGCAGGAGAGATTATAATGGATGATAAAGAGATGGCAGAAGAACTAAATGAGTATATTCCATCGGTCTTCACTGTGGAGGACATCAGCAATATACCGGTTAGTCAGGGGTCTCACGGAATGGAACTGAGTTCAGTTAAGATTATTAGAGAGAAGGTGCTAGGAAAACTAAATGGGCTAAAGACTGATAAGTCTCCCGGACCGGATGAGGTGCATCCCCGGGTTCTGAAGGAGGTAGCTTTAGCGATAGCGGAGGCATTGGTGATAATTTTCCAGGAATCAATAGACTCTGGCATGGTTCTGGAGGACTGGAGGGTCGCAAATGTAGTTCCGCTGTATAAGAAAGGTGGGAGGCAGCATAAAGGAAATTACAGACCTAGTAGTCTGACGTCGGTGGTAGGAAAGTTATTGGAATTGATCCTCAAGGATGAGGTTATGGAATACCTAGAAGTGCAAGGCAAGATAGGTCCTAGCCAACATGGTTTCGTGAAGGGAAGATCCTGCCTGACCAACCTATTGGAGTTTTTTGAAGAAATCACAGGTAGGGTGGATAAGGGAGAGGCGGTAGATGTTGTGTATTTAGACTTTCAAAAGGCCTTCGGCAAGGTGCCTCATAAGAGACTGATTAATAAGATGAGAGGTCATGGAATTACAGGTAGGATAACAGAATGGGTGGAGCATTGGCTGGTTGGCAGGAAGCCAAGGGTGGGAATAAAAGGATCTCGTTCTGGTTGGCTACGGATTACTAGTGGTGTTCCGCAGGGGTCGGTGTTGGGGCCGCTTCTTTTTACCTTGTACGTTAACGATTTGGATGATGGAGTAAATGGTTTTGTGGCTAAGTTTGCGGATGACACCAAGATAGGTGGAGGAGTAGGGAGTATTGAGAAGACAGGAAGGTTGCAGAGAGACCTAGATAGTTTAGGAGAATGGGCAAGGAAATGGCAGATGAGATTCAATGTTGAGAAATGTGCAGTTGTACACTTTGGAAACAGAAATAAATGGGCAGATTATTATCTAGAAGGAGAGAAAATTCAAAGTACAGAAGAACAAAGGGACTTGGGGGTACTCGTGCAGGATATCTTAAAGGTTAACCACCAGGTCGGATCAGTGGTAAAGAAAGCGAATGCTATGTTGGCATTCATTTCGAGAGGTATAGTGTATAAAAGTAAGGAAGTGTTGATGAGGCTCTACGGGGCACTAGTGAGGCCTCATTTGGAATACTGTGCACAATTTTGGGTCCCATATCTTAGGAAGGATGTGCTGATGCTGGAGAGGGTTCAGAGGAGATTTACGAGGATGATTCCCGGAATGAAAGGGCTTACATATGATGAGCGTTTGTCGGCTCTTGGACTGTACTCACTGGAGTACAGAAGAATGAGAGGGGACCTCATAGAAACATTTAAAATGTTGAAAGGACTGGACAGAGTAGATGTGGCTAAGCTGTTTCCCTTGGTGGGTGAGTCCAGGACCAGAGGGCACAATCTTAGAATTAGAGGGTACAGGTTTAAAACAAAGATGAGGAGAAATTTCTTTAGCCAGAGGGTGGTGAATTTGTGGAATTCCTTGCTACGTACAGCAGTGGAGGCCAGATCATTGGAGGCGTTTAAGGAAGAGATAGATAGATATCTAATTAGTCGGGGTATCAAGGGATATGGAGATAAGGCTGGAAATTGGGGTTAGAATAGATTTTTTTGCCCGCCCCCCCCCCATTTCTCGTTTCTTTTTCTTTTTCCCCATTTCTTTGGAGCAGACTCGATGGGCCGAATGGCCTACTTCTGCTCCCTTGTCTTGTGATCTTGTGATGAAGCAATGAGCTAGAAGGCAGATTATAGAATCCTAACAGCACAGAAGTAGATCATACATCCCAGCGAGTCCATCTGGACTTTGTTGGAAAAGTAGATAAAAATATCAGTTCCTTTTCCAAAACACTGCGCTGAACACACCTACCAAGATCATATCTTGGAAATTCCCTAACATTAAGATTTTGCATTGCAAAGATTTCAGTTATCAATGTAAAAGTCAAAGCAAACCTTGACTGCATTTCCAACTGTGCCTTTTGTTGGCACTGCTGTTGCACTTGGTGGTGAGGTTGGGTGTAAGGTACGCCCTGTGCCTGTTGCTGAAGGCCAACCTGGCACTGAGAATGCTGAGGATGATGATGCTGAGGCACCTGCTGCTGACATACAACTGAAGGCTGATGCTGCTGCTTCTGTGTCTGCTGTTGTTGCTGCTTATATCGGGAAAGACTAAAGAAGAGACCCAAGATGGCCTTCAGATTTCCATTCCGGATTTCTGAAACAGATAAAGCATTAATACGTGCATCAGTTTATGTTACACAAAATGTTCATCATCTTACTTGTTTTAGCTATAATTATTTAAGTGAGATTACAATTTTGCCATTTTACATAATGTCTCCCCATCTCTCCCCTCCAAGGCTCTCTCTTTTATATCTCTGTCTTTCAATCTGTAAATAGTTTTGGTTGTAGCTTTTTTTTTGTAAAACAGTTTAGTTACTATGCTCTGGATTTTCCATCCAAAAGAAATTGGAAAACCATAAAAAAATTTGTGTAAGCCGTAAATATGAGCTCTTAATTGAGCATTACTTTTTTTCTCAGTAATCTCCACATGCCTCCAGAGTGCAGATGCTCCACCACTGAGACTCTATCTTCCTTGATTTGGAAATGGATTTAAAATCTTTGATGAAAGCACTATGTTTTACTATTTTCCAAACCCTGCTGTACCAATTCAAGATGACATGAAGAGAAAACAAGTTCTTATTCACATGGTTTAGGTTTTCTCAGATGGATAATAAATGCTGGACTTGCCAGTGATGCCCGCATAGTGGAAAATTAAAACATGAAACAAAACATGCCATACCTTCCTCAGAAATCTAATTTAGCATCTTTATCTGTTAACTAATTTTCTGCCATATATATCCTTTCATTAATTGCAGGAGTCACAGTAATAACAGTTACATTATATATCTGGAATGCATCTACTCCAGATATATTATTGGATATATCTGGAATAGATAAATCAGATATCGTTTCAGCAATATTTCTTTAAACTTCCTTTTCAATGCACTTTGTGAAAACAATGAGTGTTTGTGAAACTTGCTTATTCAGAATAATATTAATATCAAAAATTATAACAAAGACTTTTGGGAATCAACTGGACTCACTCTTGGACAGTGGGGCAAAACATGTTTTGAGGAAGGATTAGATTCACAACCTAAATTACTTCAGAGGGCCACTTGCATGATATGTTTTATTTTAACCACAAAGATTCAGAGCTGGTATTTTTGGATCTATCTGTGAAGACAAATGTGGTTTTACATATTTGACAGCAGAATCTGCTTGTTTCCATTCTTAGCCTTTCTCCGTCCTGAAGACACACAAGTATTTCAGGTCCGTATCCAGAAATCACTTCAAGCATTCATTGTTTTACAGATTAAATTAATTATTAAAATAATGTGCACACATAAGTGCGCATGCACACACAAAAGCCATCCTTAATGTTAATTTGTTTTATTTTTTTGGTCGCTCAGCTCTGACCGAGAAAAGAGCCATCATCTTTAACCATTTCAGATCGAGCTAGTAGCAAGTCTCAACTTCCAGAATTTCTGCTTTCCCCAGTAAACTGAACATATCATCTCACCCCACCCCTGCATCCACTTCCAGAGTCTTGGTCCTATCAACTTGCATCTATGTTTCCGGAACTTACTCTAGTGAGGCGACAGAAGAATTAGGAAACCACAAATAAACTTAAGGTCATCAACAAGAAATGTTAAGTACTTCTCTCAACATTTACAAATTTTCCAATGTCCTCTGTTTGATGTCAAGCATTTGCAGTATTATGTTTTCAAATAAGCTCAAGACTGCTACAGGGGTACCAATCAAAACTCAACAACTCACCTGAGCTGACCCTCATAAACTTGTAGGTCCATAGATCAGGTTAAGGTTCTTAACTTTGAAAAATGATGAAACTTCTCATAATAGAATCATCAGGTTGGAAATTTTCCCTGAACCGTTCTTTGGATATTTCCCTAAGACTCAGGAGGAGGTCATTCAGCCCACTGAATCCATACCAAATCTTCGTGTACATCCATCAGTCCCATTTCCCCACTTATCTCCCTGAACCTATTCACTCTCATCCATCAACTCCTCCCATACCACTCTAAATTTTCCTGCCACCCACCATCCCCAAGGGGGAATTTACAGCAGCCAATTAACCTACCAGCACATCTTTGGAATGTAGGAGGAAACTGGAATACATGGGGGAAACCCACATAGTCCCAGAGAGAATGACATTCAAGCACCTACCTATAATAAACAATTTTATTTTCCCTAAATTTCCACCAACTGACCCCAGATTCTGCTCACCTACACACCAAGGGCAATTTATTGTGGCTTATAGGGACAATTTACAATTAACCTACTAACCCGTTGGAATGTAGGAGCAAATCAGAGTACCTGGGGGAAACCCATACAATCACAGGGAAAACTCCACACTGACAGAACCAGAGGACAGGATTGAACCTGGGTCACTGAAGCTGTGAGGCTGCAGTTCTATTAGTTGCACCACAATGTGGCAAGACACTGCACAAATACTACTCTAGAAGACATTTGTGGTAACACTTCCTCCTCACCCCACCGAAATTCCCAAATGCAGCATTAGCACCATGATCCAATACATTAGACAAGTCCCTTTCAAGGTAGACAAGGGCCTAATGTAAATATCCATGAACTGGGAAAGTTGAAAGAAAGAGTAGACAGAATTGTTTGTCAAACTTAACCTCCCACAGTCATAATTTTCCCACATCTGTCTATCTGTAGGAGCTACAGCCACATGTTGATTTAGTGAAAGGTGCATTTCTGGAAAACATTTTGTGAAATGAATATTTGCATGTTAAAAAGAATGCAAGAAATGTATTATAGACATCTCAGTACAGTGTATACCTATTCACAGAAAGTGACACACTATTCATTATAATAAATAATAGCACTGCAATTTAACCTCCAAGTTTCAATGCATAATAGCAAAAATTCATGAATCGAATGCTCGTAAATCAAGGAAGCATGGCACAAATGACTCTTAGCAGCAATGGGCAGGAAATCTTCTCTCAGTCACCTCCTGTGCAACTCTGGAAACAGCTCTCACAAGGTATGCGCTAACTACTCCTGAGACATTTCACTCCTTGCCAGGGAAAGGTGCTGGACCTCTGCTCGAGAGAAAATGGGGTTCATCAACAAGGAACAAGCTCCAAGCATCACTAACTCACTGGAATGTTGAAATATGCAGAGTTCAATGGGCTCGGGTGGCTTTACTGTTCCCAGCCAGCAATGATAATGTGGCAGTTGGGTGGGTTAGTTAATTATACAAATGTGGTTTATGTTCTTGCTGTAGGAGGCAGTCAAATTTCAAAAAATAACATTAGCACTTGGATAGCTAGCTTGGAGTGTTAAAAGTTTGGTGTGAAAGAAAGCCAAACCGGCAGGCATGGTAGCGTAGCGATTAGTGTAACGCTATTACAGCACCAGTGACTCAGGTTTAATTCCAGCTGCTGTCTGTAAGGAGTTTGTACGTTCTCCCCGTGACTTGCGTGGGTTTCCCCCGGGTGCTCTGGTTTCCTCCCACATGCCAAAAAAAAAGACGTACGGGTTAGGAAGTTGTGGGTACGCTATGTTGGTGCTGGAAGGTGGCGACACTTGTGGGCTGCCCCCAGAACACTCCACGTAAAAGATGCATTTCACTGTGTGTTTTGATGTACATGTGACTAATAAAGATCTTAATCTAATCTAACCAATAGAACTCCTGCCAACACTGCATTTGCTGCCACATCACACGCCCTGAGGTGAGTTGGAAAGAAAGATTTCAAGTGCTCAAAATGGACCAATGTTCAAGATCCATAAACAACGTTCCTGCTTGATAACTCCGGTTAGTTTGAGACTACACCGTGTGAGATCATTTCTTACCTTCTGCTGAAAGACCCTGTATATTCACTCCTTTGGCAGCCAAGAAACTCAGGCACACATCGATATTTTCAATCTAGAAAAAAGATAAACACAAAGGGAAACAGCAATTTAAATCCTGTTTTACTGAGCAATAGATAAGAGATTTTTCCATCTACTTTAAATAATATTTTAACCTCCCATGACAATTGAACATCTTGCTTTTCAGACGTATTTCTTCCTCTGCATAAAAATGACCAACCAAACAACCAAAAAAGGGGAAAAGAAAAAAATCATCAGATACTATCGCGAGTTTTCTTATCATTTCCCAAATTCCTTCTCACCACTAATGAGTACTTTTTATTATTTTAAATCCACTCTTTTCACCTAATTATTACTTATCTAAGGAAATTGTAAATCCACAAAAATATAAAATGATTTATAAGGACAAAGAGATTGTTAAATAAAAATTATGAATACTTATAATTAAACCAGTGAAAAGTCATTTGCAGGTCACGTAACTAACATTTCAGATTATTTTATGGTTCCTAGACACCTAAAGTTCTTGTGAGACGAGTGATAGCAGAAGATTCTGCTGGAGAAGACTGTGAAAGCGCACACCTTCAATTGAAGCAGGGGACCACTGACAGCAACATAGGGATTTTTACGCTTCGTTCCGTGTTTGCTCACCTTTGAAGCTGCTGATTGTTCCACAGCTCCATGAAGGAACACTTGGCTGATTCCCCATTATTAAGACTTCACAATTCAGGCCAATGCATTCAAGTCCTGATGTAGGGCTTGAACTCAGGACCTTCACCTCAAGATCATCTGACTAAATCTGAAACTCTATTGTTCAACTTCCTTCCATTGCTGCTTAATAGTACACTCTGTAAACTGATGGAAATGTTCAATTTATAAAGGAAAAACAGAGATACAAGAGACTGCAGATGCTGGAATCTGGATCAAAAAACAATCTGCTGGGAGAACTCAACGGGTTGAGCAGCATCTGTGGGAGGAAAAGAATTGTCGATCTTTCGGGCCGAGACCCTATGCTCGACTCAAAATGTCAACAAGTACTTTTTCCTTTGGATGATGCTCAACCCACTGAGTTCCTACAACAGATTAAGAATAAACCTCTGTCAGATATTAGATTTTGCTCAGATAGCTGAGTCTGCAGTGACAGCTATTGGCAAGTTTGCTAAAATTTGATGAGTTGCATCTTCCTCCAACCAGATATTGACAAGAGAAACGTTCCTCTTTGTCCTCAGACACAAAATCCACAATCTCATAACTGATTTCGTCCTCTTCCTCACCCGTTGAACCCAGCTGAAGCAAATGCCGCAATCCCAGTGTTGCATTCTTTAACTGGAGACATCCAAGGCACAGAATGGCATGCTACAGGGAATTGTGGAAACAAGGACTGTTGCACCTTCTGAAGGAAGATCCATTAAAACTGAACAATAAAAATAATGAGTATGCAATGTTCAGTATGGACATAATGGGCCAAGCACCTGTTTCTGATCTGTTTGACTCTATTACTTGATTCCAGGAAGAGTGAGGGGTGTGGGACTCAACAGAACAATGCCATCAACGAGCACAGATGTGTGCTTTCTTCAGTTATTAGTTTTTTTAAAAATGGGTCTCAGGATATTGATCACCAAAAAGCAGTCCATTATTTCTTCCTGGGCCCAGTATATAGATGCAACCATGAAGAAGATGCACCAACATCTCTACTTTCTTAGAAGTTTAAGGAGATTTGGCATGTCATCGAAGACTCTGACAAACTTCTACAGATGGACAGCGGAAAGCATTCTGACTTGCTGCATCACAACCTGGTTTAGAAACTCCAATGCACAAGAACGCATGAGGCTACAGAGAGTAGTGGACTCGGCCAGTTCCATCTTGGGTACAGCTCTCCTTCCTGGCAATGTCTCAAGAAGGTGACATCCATCATCAGGGACCTCCCTCCCCGCCCCCCCACCATCTGGGTGGTGCCCTCTTCTTGATGCTGCCATCAGGCAAGAGCTACAGAAGCCTGAAGACCCACACCTCAAGGTTCAACAACAGCTTCTTCCCCACTGCCATCAGGTTCTTGAACCGATCTGAAAAACAACAACACTACCTCCTCCCTCTCAACTTGCACTAGTGTCATTATGTTTATTTTATCATGTAAGTTATGTACAACTTATACTCATTTGTTAACTTATGTTTATAATGTACAGTGCTGCTGCTGCAAAAGCTCATTTTCAAGGCATTTATACCCTTGACAATAAACTCTTCCTAACCCAATTACAGTATTTAATACTGCCACCGAGGCTGCATTCAGTTCATTTAAAAAAATAAGAGGATTTAACCTGGTTCTTTGCCAGGGCAAATGTGTCCTTTGACCCACCACATCCATGCCAACACTCACGTAAGTGGGTCACCCACTCTTTTAATGAACTTGCCAAGCTGTGACGACAGCACCTATTTTAAGCAGTCACTAAAAGGACAGTAAATAAAAGATCTCACTTACCCTACATTCCCAAATGAATTTAAAAGCCATGAATCATTCTCTGCGAGGGCATAATGGTAAACAAAACCATGTTGTAAAATTCTTTATGTGGTCGTTAGGTGTGTTAGCTTTATACGCTGTAAGTTTCTCATGGAAATTCAGTATGAAACATGCTGTCCAAGATCCAACGTCCTTGGTGCACAGCAAGGTTTACCAGCAGCCAAGAGCAGCACAAATTAGACGATGTTTCCTACATAAGTATTAAGAAATGATAAAAAAAACTAATGCATGCCATCATTCTATAAAAGTTAATTCACCCTTGCAGCTTCACACTTACCACACTTGGATTTACAAAGAAATATTATCATTTTTACACCTCCCCCTCAAATCCAGCACGGGTTGAATGTATTGCAAGGGTCCACACAGTATGAATGGCACAGAATGAACCAACACACCATATTTTACACATAGTTTAACAGTTCAGTTGCTGCAGTAATTTATTGCACAGTATATGAATTGGACATCTATTCTCGTAGAACACAAAGTGTGAAAGGAATACTATTTTTCATACAGTGCAATGCAGCTGGAATTTCTAGCCACGAAGTGGTGCAGTTACAGTTCAAGGACAGCCATTTGGAGATAAATTAATGAAGAAACTCACCTCCTGTAGATATCAAACTATCAAGACTCAATAGCATAAATCCAAGCCTTGATGCCATTAAGTTAAACCTTCCATTTGTGCACTTGTCTCCTGGCAACACTGAATGCCATAGTGATGATGTAATCCTAGCTTGATTCTGTACACCTGAGAGCCCAGCAGCAACTGCATGGTAAGGAGGATGGCTCCACCATTTGTAACTCAGAAAGTGAGCTGCATTGAGTGCACTTAGCCTGAGGCAGCATGTATTGCAAAACGTTTCGTGCATTAAGTTAATGATCTAAAATCTGCAGCACTTCAACTGCTGCTCGTAGTATGAAAAACCATTCCCCCCCCCCCCACCCCTGCCCCAGGCTGAGAAGGGATTCAGCCTTGTTCTGAGAGAAAAGATCATATCGTGGCAGACCCTGAAATCCCACCCCCCTCCCCCCCACCCCCCCAAGGAAAATTTGCTGCCCACCCTTCTCAGAGATAACCTTAAGTGGAGGAAATACTTCAGGTGTCATACGCTCCAACTTTTATTGGACAATCTGCACACTGAGAGTTGTTGGTTTAATATTTGGCATGGAGGAACAGCATCCTAGTAAAACTTGATTCAAGATCTGACCACTGAGCTTCACTCTTTCTGCTCGCAACATACATCATACTGAACTGCTTTTATACAGGACACAAAACATATGACTACTCAATGAACAAATGAGACATTCAGGACTCGGCAAACTATGCAGCAAGGTGCAGTCAATGCGCACACTGCAAACTCCAGCCCTGAGCTTGCATATCATGCGGCAGAGCCTGTCTACCTGACCCCAGCTGAACTCAATGGGTCTTGATCAGATATGCTGGGTTCAACTCAAGTGCTTAATCTGATAAAGTACTTGTGTTCGGTTCAGGTTGGGTCAGGTCATGCCGGCCCTGCTCAGCAGTTTATCCAGGTCAGGGTGATTTGCTGAGTAATAACATGTGTGTCCTTTGATATGAATGGGTTTTTCATTCACAAACAGATAAGTAGCAGGATTGAGCTTGTTGCAGCAATGGTCAGAACAGGTTTAATAAACGCTTATAAATCCCTGGGCTCAGGTTTGATGTGGATTGGCCATGGCAGAGATTACTTTCCTGGAAAGCTTTGATACACTCCACTAAACCAATGGATGTCACCAGCTACCTATCAAACCTCAACGTACATTATTTACCATTATTTTAAGCTGAAAGAACAATGCTTTGAATAAAAAAAATCCAATTTTCAGAACAAAAAGGTTATTTTATCACATTATTTCAAATTACTGCTAACATTTTAACTCAGGATATATATATATATAGCTACAATTCTAACCATTTATGTGGTCAACTCAGATCCACATGCATAAATCAGTAGTGTAATCCCACAAAAACAATGGTACACAATTCTTATATTGCTACTGTAGTTTTCAAAGAGGCATCACAATTGGGTGCACTACCTATCATACTGTCCAACCTTTTGAGCACCTCCTGCCCCAAGTGTAAGTAAGCCTGTGGGCCCCACCAGCCACCTCAGAACCCACTGAACTGGAGTGGAAAAAAGTCATCCTTGATCCTGAAGGAATGCTTAAGTAAAAGAGGAGGAGGCATTACACCTTCAACTTTGTTTAATACTAGTGTCAGACTAGTTCATGCCTCTGAGTCAGGTGATTATAGGTGAAGCCTCTGCTCGAGAAGCATGTCCACAAAACCCAGTCTGGCCCTTCAGTTCAGTACTGAGGGAATACTACAATGTTGGAGAGAAGTCATCTTTCAGACAAGGTGATTGTTAAATCCATCTGCCCTCAGTTGGAGTCCTGATGCAGGGTTTCAACTCGAAACATTGACAGTTTCTTTCCTCCCAGAGATGCTGCTCGACCCACTGAGTTCCTCCAGCACATTGCTTGTTGCTCCAGAGTCCAGTGTCTGCAGTCACTTGTGTCTGCTCTCAAGTGGACATGCATTGCTCTAGAGGACCATTCAAAGTGCAGCTAGTTCTCCTGGTGCACCAGAGGACCCTCAGATGATACCTCACTGAAACGGATTACATGTCGATTTGTTTCACTGCTGTTTGTGCAAACATGCTGTGCACAGATTGATTATCACATTAATTCCAACCACTTCACTTCAAAAATTTTCATTGACTGCTAAGCGTTTCAAGACATCACAAGCAATGAAGTAGAAAAGCAACTTCAACTCTTGGCACTATTAAAAAAAACATTGTATTTCCCAACAAGATCCTGACCTGTAAAGATTTTTAGTCACTTGCTAAGATGGCAAAATGTGGCAGAAAGGACGATGCCCACATAAATGTGCAGATCATTGACATCATGGCTTTGTACTTTCAACAGTAATTGCCCTGAGAGGTGGGGTTACTACCTCAGCTGTTCCCTGACACATGAACCAACAATAAAAGTTCAAGGAGCTCACCTGTTCTCTTTCTGCTCAGTATCTCAGAAGACATTAAATGTGACGATGAAGAAAAAAAATTGCCTCCTGCTTTGTTTGGTGCTTAAACAAAGACTAGAAATTCCAGGAGGTAGTGCAAGGGTTTGTGTGCTACACAATGGTTCGGGCACAAAAATAATTGCCAAAAACAATGTAAGTTCAATCCCACTCCTCTGTGCATGTGATACATCTACACATGGAGACTCCTGAGCATGGGGCAGTGACATCAACTGCTGTGCAACTTGCGTTTGACATTGCTGCTACCAAAAAAATTGCAGGATTGCCAATGCAGGCCCCAATGGGAATTTGAAGGGTTTGCACTCACTGAATTACTATCAGGGAGTCCGTAAGTGACACAAACCCTTAAATGATCCTGGTTCTTTGACTTCACAGGTAATGGAGAGGGTGGGTGGGTGGGTATTCTTATTCATTCCTATCATTATCCACCTCCAACGGTAAGCAATCACAGTAGTGTAGCGGTTAGCATAACGTTATTACCAGCACCAGCGACTCAGGTTCAATTCCTGCCGCTGTCTGTAAGGAGTTTGTACGTTCTCCCCGTGACCGTGGGGGTTTCCTCCGGGTGCTCCAGTTTCCTCCCACATTCCAAAGACGTACAGGTTAGGAGGTTGTGGGCATGCTATGTTGACACCGGAAGCGTGGCGTCACTTGCGGGCTGCCCCCAGAACACTCTACGCAAAGATGCATTTCACTGTGTATTTCAATGTACATGTGACTAATAAAGAAATCTTATCTTATCAAGATGGTTCATTACCCATCAGAGACATGCTGTGAATACTCTCATCACAAGCCCGGCACTTGAAGGCAAATTGGCCTTAATTCAGCTCAGCAACTGTTCCAAAGAATTCCTACTGTGATGGGAGACTGTGCTGTAAATCTCACATTGACTCTATAGGTAAGCTGTGGTTTCAATAAGCCTTGTGATCTTTTTTTTATAATTGGCACTGATCCTTCACTTGTGCCTTGTTTTTTAGCACACAAGGATTTCTAGCCCTTCATCTATTTGCAAGTTTAATGCAAACATGTATCAAAGTCCTGTTTTGGAGGATGTTAATCTTTGAATACATAAGCCAGAAGGAAAATAAAACACACTATAAATGAGAAAACAGAAAAACTCTCTGATGATCACAAAAAGGAACTACTGTGCTAAGATCATGAAATAAAAAGGAAAGTTTCAAAGTTAAAATCTAAATACAATATTCAACAGCAACCTTTGGAGAAAATTGACAGATTTTGTTAACTGAACCTTCGTATAAATTTAAACATGTTTTCTTTCCTTCTCCTGAGTCTGAAGGTCACAGTTATCTTCACAATCTATCATTACCTGAGACAAAATGTTCAGAAAGAAGCTTTGCTGCACAGCCAGGTACAATTTGACACCCTTTTATTTGGGACGAATATTACCGAGTCAATTCCACCACTCCAGAGCATTAGTTTGCTGTGTTCTTATTCACTATTCACATCAAACATTACTTACACTGGTCTTCAAAACAGAACACAGAACACTACAGCACAGTACAGGCCCTTCAGCCCACAATGTTGTACTGAAATTTTATCCTGCTCTAAGATCTAGCTAACCCTTCTGTCCCACATAGCCGTCCATTTCTCTATCATTCATGTGTCTATCTAAGAGTTTCTTAAATGTCCCTAGCGTATCTGCCCCCACAACCTCTGCAGGCAGTGCGTTCCACACACCTACCACTCTCTGTGTAAAAAGCTTACCCCTGACATCCCCCTTATATCTTCTTCTAATCACCTTAAAATTATGCCCCCTTGTGTTAGCCATTGTTGCCTGGGAAAAAGTCTCTGACTGTCCACTCGATCTATGCCTCTTATCATCTTGTACACCTCTATCAAGTCACCTCTCATCCTCCTTCTCTCCAAAGAGAAAAGAAGGAGAAATCCCACAAATTTTATAATATTAGAATTATTCTGAAGCACATTGTGTCTGACCTACATTGGTAAATTAGACTCCTTTGCAAATGTCAGTGGAAACTGAGGTGGCATTATTTGTGTTGTCATCAACAGTGAGTAACGTACAAGCGCTTAATAAACAAATTGTTCAAACACTAACTGGTTGACTGTGGCTGAGTCACGTAACTATGACCAGCTACTCTTTACTCTCCTATAAATAGACTTCTGTTGCTCCAAAAATGTCAGAAAAACAGTTGCACAAACAACTTTTCTACTCAGTCATTTAGGTGGCAGCAAAAGCTATTTTAGTGGGAAATAACAAAGCAAAGTTTCATTGTTCCAAAGTTTAAATTTTTATGGTTTCTGAAGGCTTGAGTAAAATTTATTAACATTAATCCCATGAGACTCCTTCACATACTTTTCCCACAACACTGCATCTCAAAAATACTTTGACAGTGTGGTCATTATATTACATTTGATAACAGTGTCACAGCATAGAAGACAGCCCTTTGGCCCATTGAGTTTATGCCAGGTCTATCAGAAACATTTGGAAGACTATAACTTCCCTGAAGTAACTCAGAATTCAGAGGGCTGACCAAATAAGGAACTCACAAACCATATATTTTGGAAATATACCCAGTGCTTTTTCATCAAAGACAAGCATCCTCATGGGGATGTTGTATTGTTGTGCTCCATCACATTATCAACGATCGAGTTCCCTGAGAAAGATTGACCAAGTTTCAACTCTACTTCCCATTCCCACACCAATCTGCTATGTCCTTGGCCTTCACCACTGCTGTGGTGAAGCCAAACACAAACTTGAAGAACACCTCATATTCTACTTGGGTAGCCTACAACCCAATGGTATGAACATTGCTCTTCCCAGTTTCAGGTTACCTACACCCCCGTGTTCCTTCACCACTCCTACAAGTCCACCTAGGTTCTCTCTTCCTTTGTTCACCTGTACCACTTCCACCTACCTTTCACCCACACACCAATCCATCTGGGGGGTGGTTCTCCCCTGGTCTACCCTTCCTATCCCCTCTCCCATATGCTTCCATCTGCCCATCATCCCTCCCTTATCTGGTTCCACTTATCAGCTTTCAGCCTCTGCCTTCCTATCTCATCCCTCCCTCTCACGTTTTTATATTGGCTATCTTTTCTCCGCACTCTCAATCTTGATGCAGGGAACATCAACCATCCCTTTGCCTCCACAGATGCTACTTGACCCACTGAGTTCTGAGTTCCTCCAGCAGTTTGTTTTTGCTCCAGATTCCAGCATCTTGTGTCCATTCTTTACATTTGTTCCACTGACGGTTTAATGATTGGGGGCGGGGGGCGGGGCAGGGCAAGGGAAGTAGATTGATGAAACACTTCAGCTTTGGAACCTCTGCTGGAGTTCAGATTTCAGGCTTGGTAAAGAAAAACTACCCAAGATAATCGGAAACGTGGACCCCGATTGCACAGAAAATAAAAGCCATCATAGTATTCAAAAACTCTCAGAGAAACATGACATAAGGAATGCAGAAGTTTATGCATTCTAATTAGTTCACCTGCTCTATCTACATGATGACATAAGTATTCTTTCATCCCTCTCACATGCTGGCAGCCAAGATTTCCCTGAAATAATCTCCACTGATGGTGGTATAGGAGCTAAATTATTGGACTAACGATCCAGAAACTCAGCCTTCAAATCCCACCATGGCAGCTGTGGACTTTAAATCCAGTTAATAACCTGGAATTAACCAAAACCAGTCATTACCAGTGATGACCACAATACTATTGGATTGTTATTAAATCTATCTGGTTCATTAATATCCTTAAGGGGCGGAAATCTGCCATCCTTACCTGGTCTGATTTACATGTGATTCCTGACCACCAAAATGGTTGACTTTCCAATGTCCTCTGAAATGATCCAGCAAGCCACTCAATTCAGGGACAATTAGAAATGGGCTAAAAATGCTGAGCTTGCAGCAGTGCTCAGATCCCAAATAGTGAATTAAACAAAAACTTGGAAACAGTATTATTCAAATCCTTGAGAAACACTGTTCAGCCTTTAAATCCACTATTTTGTAAACATGGCCTCTTCAATTCGTGACAAACAAACCTTGTAATTTCTTCCAATCATTTCTCGAATTTTCAATTTTTGGTTTGTCTTCTCGCCTCTTCCACATTCTACCACCTCTCTAACTTTGAACACTATTCCATGACAGTGATACGGTTATGCTTGTTCTTTATGCTGTCTGACTTAGTCGCTGAATTTCATTTTTACTTAAACATCTGTAACTCTTTTTCTCCCTTGTACATCTCTTCATTCTTAGATTTGAGCAGAGGACATAAGTCCCAATAGTGTGGATATTTTACCTCAGATGGTTGTAGCCAAACTTGAGCCCGAGTTATAGTCTGGTATCTCGCAGTATCTGCAGCAATTCAACATGAAGGAAGCTCTATAATGCCTATTTATGGTACTTCTCGCAGTATCTGCAGCAACTCAACATGAAGGAAGCTCTATAGTGCCCATTTATGGTACTTTTGCACAACATTAATTGCTAAATTGACAGAGCATAGTGTTAAGTGCAAGCAAAAAGAAATCCTACAAGTCATCCTGGTATTTTTAAACCTGCCCATCTTTGACTACAATTTCATTAACATTTCTATTGTGTCAAAGTGCTTTCTAAAGCATTTCCTCAACTGGCAGACAATGGTCGCGCAGTGTAATTAATGCAGAAACATTGAGCTGATGCTTGCTAAAAGGGTGTTGTGAATAACAGTGATTAGTCAAATGCACAGACACTGCATCCAGGAAGGATGTGTCAGCTACACAGTGCATGCAAAAGATTGGAATACTCTTGTTAATAATATTTGATAACAATCAGGTAAAATGTTCCCCAGCTGCACATTTAACAGCTGTTAGCAAGAACATTATAGGAAGCAAAAACTTTCGTGCTAAATTGTTTTATGTCAAGTTCTTCAACATGCCCATGGTGATCATGGAGCTTTTAAGTAAAGTATACACAAGGCATCCAAGTAAAAGAGAAAAACACATTTTCACTGCAATGGAGCAAAGTAACTACAAAATGCTCTAGAGTTCCATTCCAGTTTAAAAAGCTTGACTATTCAAATAAGCAAATCTACAAGTATTAAAATTTCAGAAAATCTAATTAGAGACAGTTATTAAAAAATACTCTGTTTGCAATTGCCACTCACGTTAAATTCAAACCAACCTAATGGCATTTGCTCCTTTTAAGGAAATCATCCCAAAATGTACAATGTACTGTTCACTTCTAAGTAAATTGGCACCTAACAGTTACATGTGGGTGGCATAAGCACATAAAGAAGTTCTGAACTACAAACAAATCAATGGCTTTGTCACAGTAAAGAAGAAAACCAATTGTCCAATTGACCTGCAGTACCAGTGGGCATCTCGAAAAGGTTAGTGCATGTAATGTTGGTATTGGCCGGGCTTGACTTTGGAGCAGACTCAGCTGAATTTGCAAAGAGGCAGAAAACATTGAAAAAGAGATGAGAGAGAGAGAGAGAATTGTACTCTCTCCTTAGCTGATGGTCCCAATTGGTTTTTGAATATTTCTTTTTCAAAGTACGTTTCTCACTGATTAGGAGTATACTTTCTTCTTACCAAGCAATTCTTGTCCTTTCACCCTGCTTCCCACCATTAAGCAAAGAGGAGATGTAAAATAGGAAAGATGATGGAATGACAGAGAAGAACAGAGAACAGGGGATGAGGCACAGAAAGAGATGAACAGATTTAGAAAAGAAAAGAACCAGAAAGCAGACCATGGCAAATGAAAAGAAGAAACAATAAAATGAAGAAAGGATATTAAAAAGGTGAAAAGTCATCATCTTGAAACATTAGAGACACAAGTGACTGCAGACACTGGAATCTAGGGCAATGAACAATCTGCTGGAGGAACTCAGCGAGTCGAGCAGCATCCGTGGGAGGAAAGGAATTGTCAGCATTTCGGGTCAAAACCCTGCATCAGGACAGAGTGGTGAGGCGAGATGGCCAGTAGAAAGAGGAGAAGGGGAGTGGTGAGAAAGGAGCCCAAGGTGATTGGTGGACTGAGGAGGGGTGCAAGATTGGTATTGGTATTGGCATTGGTTTATTATTGTCACTTGTACCGAGGTACAGTGAAAACCTTGTCTTGCATACTGTTTGTACAGATCAATTCATGACACAGTGCATTGAGGTAGTACAGGGTAAAAACAATAACAGAATATAGAGTAAAGTGTCACAGCTACAGGGAAGTGCACTGCAGGTAGACAAAGTCAAACAAGGTAGGTTGTAAGGTCAAGAGTCCATCTCATTATATAAGGGAACCATAAAATAGTCTTATAACAGTGGGACAGAAGCTGTCCTTGAGCCTGGTGGTATGTGCCCTCAGGCTCCTGTATCTTCTGCCTGATGGGAGAGGGAAGAATCATAGAATCATTGAACAGTACAGCACACTACAGGCCCTTTGGCCCACAATGTTGTGCCAATCTTTAAACCTCACCTAAGACTATCTAACCCCTTCCTCCCACATATCCCTCTATTTTAAATTCCTCCATATGCTTATCTAGCAATCTCTTGAATATGACCAATGTACCTGCCTCCACCACCGCCCCAGGCAGCACATTCCATGCCCCAACCACTCTCTGGGTAAAAAACCTTCCTCTGATATCTCCCTTGAACTTCCCACCCATTACTTTAAAGCCATGCCCTCTTGTATTGAGCATTGGTGCCCTGGAAAAGAAGTGCTGGCTATCTACTCTATCTATTCCTCTTAATATTTTGTATACTTCTATCATGCCTCCTCTCATCCTCCTTCTCTCCAAAGAGTAAAGCCCTAGCTCCCTTAGTGGTGGGTGTGGTCTTTGATTATGCTGGCTGCTTCACCGAGGCAGCAAGAGGTACAGACAGAGTCCATGGAAGGGAGGCTGGTTTCCGTGATGCACTGGGCGGTGTCCACAACTATCTGCAGTTTCTTACGGTCCTGGGCAGAGCAGTTGCCATACCAAGCCATGATGCATCCAGATAGGATGCTTTCTATGGTGCATCGATAAAAATTGGTGAGTGTCAAAGGGGACATGCCAAATTTCTTTAGCCTCCTGAGGAAGTAGAGGCGCTGGTGAGCTTTCTTGGCCGTGGCGTCTACGTGGTTGGACCAGGACAGGTTATTGGTGATGTTTACTCCAAGGAACTTGAAGATGACAGAGAGGTTACATTCATCACAGGAAATTGTCAGTGAGCTGTCCATCAAGGCATGAGTGTCCCTACAAATCTCTGCACTTTTAGGAACCCCAAATGTCCCTTCCAGATATGAATGCAAAAACTTCAATTATTAAAACTGCAGCTCCAGACTCTGCTGTTGAGCTTTGCTGCGTCCCACAATGCAGCAATGAGCAGGAAAGTGTCATATGTCAGCATATTTCAGCAAAGGTTGCCTGCAAGGATCCTTTGGCAAGGCATCAGAGAATAAGGGCAACCCTGACTTTGACAGAAATATATTTCCCCTTCAAATTACCCTTGGTTTGAGCCATCAGTTTTATTAAAAGCTATTTTTTCCTATGGGCATTGCTGGTGAGGCTAGCACATATTGTCCATCAAAGCGCTGGAAAATCTCACCAGAAATGTTCTGTGAGCATGGTTTAGGTCATCTGGGCTCCAAAGCAAGGGTAAACAAAATTTTTGCATTGCAAAATCATTCTTATCAAATACTGGCTTTAAATCTGATTGTAATATGCACAGAATTGGTTAGTGCTACATTAACACCAAATTTCAGGGGACAGTGTACATGCACCTGTCCACATCAACGGTGCTGAGGTCAAGAGGGTTGAGAGCTTCAAGTTCCTGGGAGTGAACATCACCAATAGCCTGTCCTGGTCAAATCACGTAGATGCCACAGCCAAGAAAACTCACCAGCACCTCTACTTCCTTAGGAGGCTAAAGAAATTCAGTATGTCCCCTTTGACAATCACCAACTTTTATCGATGCACCATAGAAAACATCCTCTCTGGATGCATTATGGCTTGGTACAGCAACTGCTCTGCCCAGGACCGTAAAAAACTGCAGAGAGCTGTGGACACAGCCCAGCATGTCACGGAAACCAGCCTCCTCTCCTTCGACTCCGTCTTTATCTCTCTCTGCCTTGGTGAAGCAGCCACCATAATCAAAGACCACACCCACCCGGGTCAATCCCTCTTCTTTCCTCTTCCATCAGGTAGAAGATACAGGAGCCTGAGGGCACATACCACCAGGCTCAAGGACAGCTTCTATCCCACTGTGATAAGACTAGTGAACAGTTCCCTTATATGATGAGATGGACTCTGACCTCACAATCTACCTTGTGACCTTGCACCTCACTGTCCACCTGCACTGCACTTTCTCTGTAGCTGTGACACTTTACTCTGTACTGTTATTGTTTATACCTGTACTACCTTAAAACATTTTGTACTAACTCAATGTAACTGCACTGTGTGATGAATTGACCTGTACGATCGGTATGCAAGACAAGTTTTTCACTGTACCTCGGTACAAGTGACAATAATAAACCAATACCAATAAACGGTGTACCCGCTAATCTGAGACCTTGATCTCAGGTCTTTGACTCTCCAGCCATAAGGAACATCCTCCTTACATCGTCTGTTCGGTCTAGTAGAATTTTGTAGGTTGCTATTAGATTCCCCTCTCATTCTTCTGAACTCCAGAGAAAATAGGCCAAATCAATCCATTCTCTACTCAGACATTAGTCCTGCCATGCTAGGAATCAGTGAAGTCAACCTTAATTCTGGCCACTGTCTGTAAGGAGTTTGTACGTTCTCCCCGTGTCTGTGTGGGTTTCCTCCAGTTTCCTCCCACATTCCAAAGGCGTACGGGTTAGGAAGTTGTGGGCAGGCTATGTTGGCGCCGGAAGCGTGGCGACACTTGCGGGCTGCCCCCAGAACACTACGCAATAGGTTCATTTCACTGTGTGTTTCGATGTACATGTGACTAATAAAGATATCTTATCTTATCCAAGGCCAAGAACATTCTTCCTCAGATAAAGAGACCAAAACTGCATAAAAACTCCAGATGTGGTCTCACTAAGGCCCTGTGCAGCTCCATCTTTGCTTCTGTACTCAAATCCTCTTCCAACAGAGTTCAACACAACATTTATCATCCTAACTGCTTGCTGCACCTAACTGTTTTGCTTTCAGCGACTGATTTGCAAGGACATAACGGTCTCATTGCATCTTCCCTTTCCTCAATCTGTCACCATTCAGATAATAATCTGTCTTTCTGTTTTTAGAAGCAAAGCACCCATTCATCCGCCTTGTCTGAATCTTATTGGAGTCTCTTTCCATCCTCCTCAAACTCACATTCCTCCCTACTCCCACCACCCCATTCCAGGCTTTGAATCGCCTGCAATATTATAAATGTTACATTTTGTTCCCTCATCCAAATCATTGAAGTATATTGTGACTAGCTGGGACCCAAGCACTGATCCTGCAGCAAACCCTCAATCACTACCTGTCACCTGGAAAAAGATCCGACTCTCCTGTCTGTCAATCATTTCTCAACTGATCCCATTATATTACCTCCAAATCCACGTGCTTTAATTTTGCACACTTACTTCTTATGTGAGACCTTATCAAAGCCTTCAGAAAGTCCAACTACAGCACATTCTCTGGTTATTCCTTATCTATTTTAGGAGTTACCCTGACTTCCCCTTCATAAACGCAATCTTTGTGTCTGACTTTGTCCAATCCCATTAATGCTTTGTAAGAGTTCAATGTTTTTTTTAATTCTAGATTTATTTACTTATCTGGTATTTTGTCATTGTTCATTTTACTAGCATGAAATCTATGTGTACTCACCCTGACTTTATCAGGTATTTGCAGAGGAAACCTTTCCAAGTTTGTTTCTGCCAGTAAGAAAGGGAACTCAGCGCACTGCAGCAGTTTCCAAACACTACAGCATCACCGTTTTCTTCCTTTGTATATATTTTTGACGATGAATAAAGTTTATTTTTGAAATCAAAAAAATACAGCACCAACAAAACATTCAATCATCGGAAAGTCCCAGCGCAGCCTCATCTTGCCTTTTCAAACATACAGGCATGCTCTTCCATGAAGAGTTCTAAATAACAATCAGGGCCAGGAGTCTGAACTAAATCATCACCCTTCTCTAGTCCATGGACGTTGGAATCCCCATCATCCGCTGACTGTGAGAATGGTTTGGTGACCACACCTGGTTCACTTCTATACGCATGAAGCACTGATAGAAATCACAAACACATACTGAGGTGTTAAGTGAGTTTAAATTCCTTCCTTCTTCCTTATATGAGTCACGTACTCCTTATGCCTGGCCAATAAGATCTTCTTTATTTTAAGATCAGATATCTTTATTAGTCACATGTACATCAAAGCACATAGTGAACTGCATCTTTTTGCGTGGAGTGTTCTGGGGGCAGCCCACAAGTGTCACCATGCTTCCAGTGCCAACAAAGCATACCCACAACTTCATAATCCGTACGTCTTTGGAATGCGGGAGGAAACTGGAGCACCTGGAGGAAACCCACGCAGAGATGGGGAGAACGGATAAACTCCTTACAGACAGTGGCCGGAATTGAACCCGGGTTGCGGGCGCTGTGATAGCGTTATGCTAGCGTGAGCAGGTAAATTGGTCATTAGCAGTGCAGGCTGGTAGGTTGCTTATGGAAGAGTAGAAACATCCAACAATCCTGTGCTGAGGAGACTTAGGAAGATGTTGCAAGGTTGGAAAATGTCAGCTGTGCAGAGAGATTGGCTAGGCTGAGGTTTTCTCTGGAACAGAGGAGGCTGAGGGAACATTTACTCAGAGATGAAGATGTAGAAGGATTAGAAGGGAGCTTGGGAAAAGTTGCTTCACCTTGAGAATGGGTGACATCTGGAGCTCCTGGCCTTCAAATGTGGTTGGATGAGAGTCCCTTCCTCACACTTAAAACAAAGCAGACTGAATAAATTATGTGCCAAAAACTGCAGGGCTCCAGACTAAGTGAATTGACTGAAGGACCGATTTTCTCACCTGCATGAGCATGAAGGATCAGCTGGCCTCCTTCTGTGGTGTAAGGTTCAAAGGCAGTTTCAAAAGTGAGATCCATTCCAGTTTTAAGGAAAGAGAAGACAAAGCCAAAGGAAAGATCCAGGAATATTATCGGGCACTGGAGCCCTTGATGGATGAGCTACATGGGAGGGGTCATGGAGTCATATAGCACCTAAATGGGCCCTTCAGCCCACCGAATCCATGCTGAACAATGATCACCCATCCACATTCCCAATCCTATTTTGTTCTTTCCACATTCCCATCAACTACTCCCAGATTTTTAACATTCACCTACATACTATGGGCATTTTACAACAGCTAATTAAACTCCCAACCCACACATATTTGGGATGTGCGAGGAAGCAAGAACACTCAGGGGAAATACACAGAGTCACAGGGAGAACATGCAAACTCCACATTGACAGCACCAGGGGTCAGGATTGAACCCAGGATGCTGGAGTTGTGAGGCAGTAGCTCTATTCGTATGTTACTGTGCCACCCACTCTATTGCCTGCCAGGTGGCTTCCTAACCTGATGTTTGATACAGAGTGCCAACAGTAAATAAACCGAGAAAATTTGCTGAAAGACCTCCTACATTGAGAGGGCTTGGAAATCTTGTACATTTTGACTTAAAAGAGCTTTAGCCCCGGTGATACACACATAAACCCAGTGAATGAGTAGAAATAATATTGAGACTTTTGACTTATCCTAGGATGGACAGAATTCAAGCAAAACTCAAAAGTGGAGATTAGTTTGTAGCTTTGAGATTATATTGAAAGGTGAACATATTTTTGTTTGGACACATTTTGCAAGAACATATGGGCTTATGCACCCACGCACATGAACAAAGATGTTGGCATTCTTGCTGGTGAATCAGAAGGTAGTAGGATCAAGTTCAATTTCAGTGACATACAGAAATACCTGGGTTAGCATTAGAAAAAACAGCATTGCACCTTAAGGGAGCATAGTTCATGAAAATGTTCAGAGGGATATGGGCCAAACACAGGGAAAAGGGACTATCTCACGTGGACAACTTGTTCAGCATGAACAAATTGGGCTGAAGGGCCCATTTCCACACTGCATAACTCTATGACTCTATGTAAGGCAAAATTAAAGGCCCATTCACTCTCAGGTGCACACAAAAGAGTAACAGGGGTGTTCCTCTGTGTCAATTAAATTTTGGTAAATTGGTTTATTATTGTTACATGTACCCAGGCACAGTGAAAAACTTTGTTTTGAATGGCATCCATAAAGATAATTTCATCACATCAGTACATTGAGGGAAAAACAATAGCAGAATGCAGAATATAGTGTTGCAGTTACAAAGACAGTGCAGTGCAGGCAGACAATAAGATGCAAGGCCATAACGAGGTAGATTGTGAGGTTAAGAGTCCATCTTATCGTACTAAGGAACCATTCAATAGTCTTATAACAGCGGGATAGAAGCTGTCCTTGAGCCTGTGATACGTGCTTTCAGGCTTTTGTATCTTCTGCCTGATGGGAGGGGGAGAGAAGAGATAATGCCAGGGTGGGAGGGGTCCTTGACTATGCTGGCTGCTTTACCGAGGCAGTGAGAAGTGTAGACAGAATCCAGAGAGGGGAGGCTGGTTTTCGTGATGTGCTGAGCCGTGTCCACAACTCTCTGCAGTTTCTTGCGGACTCGGGCAGAGCATACCAAGCCATGATGCATCTGGAAAGGACACTTTCTATGGTGCATCTATAAAAATTGGTGAAGGTCAACGGGGACATGCTGAATTTCTTTAGCCTCCTGAGGAAGTAGAGGTGATAGTGCACTTTCTTGGCCATCCAAAAAATTGACAGGCATAGATATTCTAAGCCTGGATAGCAGCATTAAATGAGTGGCATTTGGTGTCTTTGAGGACTAACTGGTACAAAGTTCTTTTGCATAATAAGAAAAGTGCTGTGTGCAACGAAGATTGTCTTACACAATTAATACGTTCAAAGGCCTTGCCTCTCGTTTGCCCACTTAATAACAACAAGGGACTTATTTCACCTCCAAATTGTGCCTAAGCAAATATGTAAATAACTGGCAACTTGAGGAAGGCCTAAATCGGTAGTATAGTGATTGTCACTGGGATAGCAATCCATTGATGATTGTGAGTCATCAGAGCAGGTGGTGCATTTAACTCGAGCTAATTTAATAAATTCTGTAATGAAAGGAGTAATGTCAATAAGAGAGATCAGGAAATGAATGGATTGTGGCAAAACTCATCTGGTTCACAAATAGCCTTCAGAGGAAGATATCTGCCATACATATCCATTGGTTGATTCTTAACTGAAATAAACTCAAGGGCAAGTGCTGACCTTGCCAGCAATACTCACACATAGAACGTAAGAAGAAAGAAGAAGGATCTCTAAGCACCTATTTTACCACATTCAGCACATCACTGGATTCATGGTGGGGGAGAGGGTGGGAGGAAACCACTAGCTTTTTGTGAAAATACACAGTTGCTCTACTCCTGTTCAGACCAGCTCAACAATATTTTTTCTGTGCTCTCATCCAGCTGCAGTTAAAAACTGACCTGCTTCCAACAGTTATGTTGCATTTGTGCTGGTCACAAGAAGATCACACAGGTTACAATGCAAGATTGAATTAATGGTGATGATCCATCCCTTCAGCAAATGAGGATTTTCTCCTCCATCCAGTAACAGAGCAGGAATTTAACAGTTTAACGTCCTATGCTTCCTCACAGAATTTCCAAACTGGAACTTCCTAGATGCTGTGCCCCTTCGTTCATTTAGACACTTGTCATCTATCCAGATATGTGAGTGCATCAGTTATTTATTTCTTACTCTTTGAATCAGCCATTTGGTCCATCATCTCTGAACCCCAGACAGTGCACTAATTTTGAGTTGGTTTCCATTCTTGCCTCAGAGCTGGCTATTTTAAATTAGGAGTAAGTACTTTTCTCAATTGGAGAATAGCTTCAAGATTCCATTGCTATCTTTGTTTTTCTCCGCCGCTGACTATTATAATGCAAACCCAGATTAAGAAAAGAGATCATTACAAAAAATGTTCACGGTATCAATTAAACAACATGTAATTTGTGTACTTTATCACAATAAAGGGAATATTAGTAGCTTTCTTGAAATTTTCACAAACAAAAGTTTCACAGCTATTCATCCTGTAATAAACACTCAACGTTTTATTCTGTGCTAAACATCACTCACATGGTAATGCAAACAAATGATGAACTAGATTGTTTTATTTGGATTAAGTACCTCAACTCACCAATTTTGACTCATGCTGGATTATTTCAAGCTCCTCTCCAGTCAAATAGTTCTGAAAATAAACCTTTCTAAAATAGAGTGCAACGTCTGAAATGTAAAACAAAAAGAAAATGGGTTACTTACCATCTGTGATCGATTCTTCGGGCAGCCATTGATATCTTCAATCTTTTCATTTGCTGAAATATAAAGAAAATGATGCTTGTGGCACGTTCACTGCAGATAACTCAGTCTTCCAACTAAAGGCAGTCTGAAGGAATGGCTGAGTAAAAACTGTTGGTCATGGATTAAACAATAAGTAACTGTAGCAAAGCAACGAACACTCAACAGAAACATGCACAACTTTCTGCTTGGTAGTGCCTACCCACCCCACAGCAGCTGAGGAGCAAGGTCATCCTCTAAAAGCAGACAACTGTATGACAGCCTTCTTTAACCCTTTCTGTGCTCGCTTCTCTCCCGCTCTTTCTGCACGGCCTGCGTACACGAATCTCGTCAGTGGTGGGTCAAGCTTGTCACGATGACATCAGCAGGATAAGGTTTCATGGCCAGTCCAGGAATAATGTGCAGAAAGTCCATGAGAGCACAGATGGAAACTACATGAAGCCTCCACGGTAAGTGCAATTAGCTGCTGGAGTTAAAAGGCTCTCTTGCCTTTTCAATTGTTAAACCATTGCAAGGATCAGTAGAATTGATCACTCCTTTCCACTGCATTGTCACTCATCTATCCATAGTGGCCCAATCCCACTGACAGTCCACAAAACTGCTTCACATCTAAAGCCTTTGCGGCACCTCATTTCTGAGGCTTCACTGTAGGCCAAGTTCTAGAGAATGAGCAGTAATGCAAAGGTAGCACTGCACAGCAGAGCTTCATCTCCAGCCTTATAGCCCTCTGGGACCCTCTATCTTGAGCCTCATGCACATTCGCAGTTTTCAAGACTCTAATACCAGTGACTCCTTAGGCACAGAGCCCAGGAATTCCCTCCTTAAAAGTCTGCATCTCTCCTTTTCCCTTTACTGTGAACTTTAAAACTAACCATGGTTTCAGTCACCTCTTTCAATATCATAGAGTCATACAGCACGGAAACAGGCCCTTCGGCCCAACTGGTCCATGCTGACCAAGATTCCCATATAAGCTAGTCCCATTTGCCTGCGTTTGGCCCATATCCCTCTAAACTTTTCCTATCCATGATATCATTTCATTTTATTTAGTAACACTCCTTTGAAGTGCCTCGGGAAGTTTTACAAGATTGAGGTGCTTTATAAATGCAAGTTGTTGTTGTTGCAGGCACAGCTGTTTAAATCATTTCAAATATTACTTTCTGGCTTCACACCTCTCCCACTGGTTGGGAAGGGCATCAGTGGGAAAACTACAGAAGATCTCTGTGGAGATAGTTGCCCACCTGAAGTCAATAAAATGACAACATCTGCATAAATGGAAATAAAAATAACTGCAGATGCTGGAAATCTGAAATAAAAAGCAACGGCTGGAAACACTCAGCAGGTCAGGCAGCATCTGTGGAAAGAGGAACAGAGTTAATGTTTCAGGTCAAAGACCCTTTAGTTCAATTTTAGAGACAAGGAGTTGTACAGCACAGAAACAGGCCCTTTGGCCCATCATGTCCATGTTGACCTTTTACCCTCATCCACACTCACCCCGTGTCCACATTAAGATAAGATTTCTTTATTAGTCACATGTACATCGAAACACACAGTGAAATGCATCCTTTGCGTAGAATGTTCTGGGGGCGGCCCACAAGTGTCGCCACACTTCTGGCGCCAACATATAGCACGCCCACAACTTCCTAACCTGTACGGCTTTGGAATGCGGGAGGAAACCAGAGAACCCGGAGGAAACCCAGGCAGACACGAGGAGAACATACAAACTCCTTACAAACAGCGGCCAGAATTGAACCCTGGTCGCTGGCACTGTAAAGCGTTATGCTAACCGCTACACTCTACTATGCTTTACCTAAATAAGTGTCTATCTAAATGCAGTAATTGTATCTGAATCCACCACCTCCTCTAGCAGCACGTTCCAGATATCAACCAGCCTCAGTGTAAGAAACTTGCTCCTCAGATCCCTTTAAAACTCCTACCTTTCACCTTAGCTCCGCACCTTCTTGTTTTTGATACCCCAACCATGAGAAAAAGATTTCGATAATTACCCTAACTGCACCTCTCATAATCTTATATACTTCTATCAGGCCATCCTTCACCCACCACTCCAGGGAAAACAAGCCTAGCCTATCCAATCTCTCCCCATAACCAGAGTCCTCCAATCCAGGCAACATCCTGGTTAATCTCCTCTGCACTCTCTCCTTCCTATAGTGTGGTGACCAGAACTGCACACAAAACTCCAAATACATATTTCAGACAACCCACTGTCATGCCCATCTTTGGGTATCCCAGAATTTCTAGGGCAGCAATACTACACTTGGCCAGACTGAGCCATCAAACTCCTTCTAAATTCCATTCCGTTTCCGCGGCTTGGAGTACAGTGGAACCCTCTCCTCCTTACTCAGACAGCCTTGCCTCAGTGGTGGCACACATACCTCTGAGATGGAGGGTCAGCATTTAAAAGCCCAATTCAGAAATGAGAACACATGATCTTGTCTACAACCAAGACAAAGGAAGTGGTCTACAGCATTTCTAATGAGAGGAAGGTGTCTCTGGGGAGATCAATTTGAATGTCAATCCCACACATAAGGTATGCAATTCTGTGGTACAAGGGGAGAGATAAGATAAGATATCTTTATTAGTCACCTGTACATCGAAACACACAGTGTTTTGCGTAGAGTGTTCTGGCGGCAGCCCGCAAGTGTCGCCACGCTTCCGGTGCCAACACAGCATGCCCACAACTTCCTAAACTGTACGCCTTTGGAACGTGGGAGGAAACTGGAGGAAACCCATGCAGACGCGGGGAGAACGTTCAAACCCCTTACAGTGGCCGGAATTGAACCCGGGTCACTGACGCCATAATAGCGTTATGTTAACCGCTACAGAGGCAGGTGAGCCAGGCTGGTGAGAAGGACAGAAACCTGAGTTTAAAAGGTGTAGCATTAATAGCAATACTCTGTAAATCCTGACTCAGTTCGGGATGGCATTCAGAGTATGGTGTGTGGGATAAGGTACAGGGTTAATGGTTTCAATACTCAGAGTTTGTAGGTGCACAATGAGGCAAAATGATGACCTCAGTGTGGTTAACTTCTAGCTGATTAATGCCCCCAAGACTGTCTCACAAGACAAATGGAGAAAAAAAATCTGCTTGTGGTGAGACGACATGTTACATTTATAGTAATATCAGTTCTTCATGTTTCCAATTTTCTTAACATAGAACAATATGGTGCAAATCCCAAAAATTAATTCCAAGCTGCAGGATTTCTGCAAGCTATATTCAAGTCATTCATTATATTATTCATGGTGAGTCATCAGTTGCAGTATTTCATAATGACAGGAGCATTATACCTTTCGACACATAACATGTGCAGTGCTACAGACAAAAATAAAATCCATTTCCTGCCTTCTTTTCTTTTCCATTCTCGCACCCTTTCCATGTCAGTCTCTCTGCTTTCACCTGACACCCATTCTTCCTTTCTTTCCATGGCTGAAGCACAAATCCAACTGTGGTGCTGACTCATCTGTCTGGCTACACACCAATTTTATCTCCTTTCTTCCATGAGTTTCCTTGTACGTCTCTTTATTACTGTCACATATTACTTTACTGATGCATTTTACGGGTGTCAGCTGTGCATTAGTGGGTAGCATCCTTGCCTCTTGAGTCATAAAGCTTATGGTTTCAAGTCTCAAGTGACTCGAGCAAAACAATCTTGATTCACTTCCCAGTGAAGGAATGTTGCACTGTCAGAGGTGCTATCCTTCAGCATTAAACAGGACTTTGAGTGCTCTGTCAGGTGGATGTGAAGGGTCTCAGCAACACCCTTCCCCCATTTCCCAATGCTCAGCCCACATTATTAAAATATACTATTTGGTCATTACCACGTAACAGTTTGTGGGAACAAATTGGCTGCGGCATTTCTTACAATTGTCACAACACATCAAGAAATACTCAATAAGACTTGAAAGGTGCCTCATTATTGCAAGCTGTTTTGCCAGGGGTGTGAATTGTTGTCGAAAAAGCCCAGTTGAAAAGCTTGTGATTTTCAGCGAAACCTGGCTGTAAGAGTTTGTCTTAGCACCTCAAGTGCTGTCTGTGCAGAGTATGCATGCTCTCTCTCTGCTTCCTTCAGGTGCTCTGGTTTCTTCTTGCATCCTAAAGATGTGCTTGGGAGGCTGATTGGCTGCTGTAAATTGCCCAAGTGTAGGTTAGTGGCAAAGAGATTTAAATGGAGGTTCTTGGGCATGAGTGAGAGAAATGTTGCAGAGGTACAAGGGGGAAAGGGACTACTGAGATTGGTTTCCTGACAGCTGGCATGGATTTGATGGGCCACATGGCCTCCCTCTGCATTGTTATAAGTAGAGGAGTGAGTGAGTGCCCATATGTACATAGTTTGCAATCATTATTGAATCCAACAGTGCATAAAGATTTGTGGGCAAATTGCAGCAAGCCACATTTGCTATTTTGCATCCCTGTATGGCTACCAGCATCTGCTTACATTTACAGTATATTCTGCAAGAGTAAAAATACAAGCCTAAAGATCAAAACTACTATATGTTACAACTGAGTCTATTTAAGTCATTTAACAAGTGATGTTATCTTGAAGCTGGGGGAGCTGCAGCATCAGAGCAAACAGTCAAAGTCACTGGACGAGAAAGTTAGTGGGAAATAAAAACACGCACTGAAATGGCATTGTGTGGGAAAACTTTGCTAGTTTGTTCCAGAAACACTGAGAACAACTTTTGTTTACACACTTTGTGCATTTGTGGGTGCGAGTAGCACATTTATTGATCTTCTGTACTGTTGTGCACATTTAGGTAGAATTTAGATTGTAATATTTTCAATGTGATGAAAAACTGCTGCATTTAGCACTGATGCCAAATCAGGTCCCCTTTAAAAAAAATCACAAAAATTGGCCAAATGCCAGTGGGAAAGAGCATTTGGGTGGCTAATACCAAGGAACCAGAGCTTCACTGGGATTTGTGCAATTCCTGATGGGACCACACTCAATGTTGCGCCATTTTGCGCCACAACAATCAGAGAAAAGCATCAACTCTTAAAGGCGCACTCCTTTGTCAGCCACACAGTAGCCACACACAGCTGAGGAGACAGAGGTTGCAGGAGCAAGGGAACCAGTTTCCATATTCACTCCAAGTCCTGGTCAATGAGGTACATGCCAGGAAAGAGATCCCATGCCCCGGGGGGAAATGAGACCCACTAGGTAAATCTTAAGAGCTTGGCAGGAAGTGGCTACAGAAGTGTCCTCTAGGAATCTCAATAGAGTAGAGCAATGCAGAAAGAGAGTTCCTATTCATGCAAGGCAGATCAAGGTGAACACTGTTTACACTTGCAGAATGGAAATCCTCACAGCAAATTGAATTTTATACAGAGGTCTGTTGTGCCACTCATCAGGATGTACAGAGTCGTGGCAATCTCGTTAGATAATTGGAGCCAAACTCCATTGACGTATGGACCTGGAAAGCTGGATGAATGGGGTTTTCATGCATCATCTGGGCTCGCCTGTTCTACTATTGGTGTACCATGTTAGTGGTAATGACTGAAGTTTGGAGAGGGTCACTTTCTTGACAATTGGGCTATGATTTTACTTAGGAGGAGCTCTCTGTCAGGAAGTCCCTTTACAGCTTGTGTCAGGAATGCTTTCCCCCTTTGCTCAGCTAAGAGATAAAGCTGTGGATGTTATAAAGCAACATATCCCTGGTTCTTTCTTCCTCCTGCTCCTCTTGTGAGTGCAACTCTCCTGGCTTTGGCTCATGTTCCTCAGGCTCCAGGTCTTCCTGCTGCTGAACCACTAAGACCACTGACCGTCCTCCATTAACTGGGATGTGCAATGTGCAGAACATGCTTGGCATATAGGGCAGGATAGTCAGGAAGCGATGAATTCTCACCTTAAGGAGGCTGTTGGCTATTTCCAATACTCTCCTGGTCCTTGCATGAACTTTGCTGTATCTGAGCTCAGCTGCTCTCTGGACACGAGCTGCAAGGGGAGCAGTGGTAGCTGGTGCTCAGGATCCATGCCTCATTCCAGTCCTGGACTCTGAAGCAGTCTGGCAGCACAGACTCCATCAGAATGAAGGAATAATGTGCCCCTTCCTAAAACATGGCAGTGATTCCGAGGAAATGGCTGCCTGCACTAGTGGAAAGCCTGCAATGCTGGAAGATCCCAGTGTCCAAGATTATACCTATTCATCAAAGTACATGAAATCACTTCTCTTCAAATGCAGTGGCTGGGTGTTCTCCCCAATGCGGCAAATGGAGAGGCAGGGCAGGGATCCGCTGTAGCACCTTGGAAAGATACTGCTGCAAATAATTAGAGAGTCAAAGTGACCTTGACTTCAACTGGCACAAGAACACAGTCAAAATTCCCTCAGAAAATTCTCCAAGATTAGGTTCTTCATTATCAGACATGTCTTTGCTTCCTGCCCCTAGGATCTAAACCCACACTGAGTGACCAGCCACAGGTGTAATTACACCTCCAGTCATGGAGTGCTGCCAGCCATGTCACTCCTGAAGCACCCATGGAATGACCCTCTCAGCAGCCAAATGCTGTCGGTGGTTGCAGCCTGTAGTCAGTTCTGAAGCTGCACAGTCAGCTCTTCTGATGTCTGCAAAGGGTCCCTTTAAATATTCAGAAAATACACAAGCCAGCATGACCCGCTCCTAGTTCGAATGAGACTGCGTCCTGATGGCTATGGTATGGAGCTTTTAGCTTCAGTTAGCGCAGGCATGGATGGAACACTCTGCTGTGTAACCAGTGAGACCTGGAGAAACTCAGGTGAACTAACGTGGATTATGTAAAGAAGTACCTGGCACAAATTCGCGATTGTCACTCATTCACCCCAAAATGACCGCAAATACAATCCATTCTGAGTAAAATCCAAGACACTACGTAATCCAATTTCAACAGTATTAACAAAGACAGAGCTGAGGGGAATTTTCTTCTCTCAGAGGGTTATGAGTCTTTAGAACTTTCTTCTTCAAAGGGCAATTTTTGAGGCAGAAGGCATTTCAATTAGCAAGGATACTTAGGATAGACAAGACTGTGTAGTTAAGGTTATGGTCAGAGTAGCCATGATCTTATTAAATGGCAGAGCAAGCCTACTCCTGGACCTATTTTGTGTGTTTATATGTTGGTTTATAATGAGATTGTGATGGCAGAGGTGGCTGCTCGGATGGAGGTCTGCTCTTTTCTATGCAGACCTGCTTCTCTGTGTACGGTCCCCATTGTTTCTCTGCAGCATAGGCATGGCCAAGTAAGCCAGCAGAGGCATCAGTGGTATGCAGCCCAATGACAGGCATCACCAATGCACATCCAATGTTCTTTGTGCATCATCCACTTGCAATAAACAACAGGTGCTGGAAACCTGAAATAAAAGAGAAAATACTAGGAATTCTCAGTGGGTAAGAAAGCAACAGTGGGGAAAGAAACAGAGTTAATGTTTCAAGTTAAAAACCTTCCATACGAAACCTAGTGTAACAGCGTAACGTTTTACAGCGCCAGCGATCTGGGTTCAATTCCGGCTGCTGTCTGTAAGCAGTTTGTACGTTCTCCCTGTGACTGTGTGGGTTTCTTCTGGGTGCTCCGGTTTCCTCCCACATTCCAAAGACGTACGGGTTAGGAAGTTGTGGGCATGATATGTTGGCGCCGGAAGCGTGGCGACACTTGCGGGCTGCCCCCAGTACATTCTACACAAAAAGATGCATTTCACTGTATGTTTCCATGTACATGTGACTAATAAAGATATCTTAATAAAGATCTTACATACACGGAAGTGTGAGATCCAAAGTTTCTCATGTGCTGTTTTTATTCTAAGGTCCCCATCGTGTATGATTGCTTATTTTACTCCATGATTCAACTTTGTAGCATGTGAAACAAAATGTGCTGAGCAATTATATTTCCAAAAGACCAGACCAACGGTGAGAAAGGCAGCACATACCCACAACCTGGATGATCTCAGCCAGTAGCACCCCATCCGTCACGTCCTGCTGCAGGTCTCTGATGAGCCTCTTGTGGCCAGACTTCGCCAGGTAATGATTGGCCCAGTCAGTGTAAATCTGTAACAAAGTGAGGTTCAACATTTTATTCTATCAGTTCAGTAATTTAATACATTGTGTGCTCAATAACAAAGCAAGTAAGTGAACACTGCGCAAGTAATGAATAGCGTTCAATTAAAAGCTTGAATTCCAAGTGGAGTTTTCAGTACACTTGCCCGAAATGCACTCAACTTGCAATCCATTCACATTCCGATCACTATGCTGCATAATCATTCAGTACTGTGACCGCATTCAGCCTGAGAGAGAACCAAAGGAACCCTTCAAAAAGTGGTGGCTTGTTGAGACAGGGAGATCGCTCATTGATACAACAATAAAACAAGGGCCATACACAAGTCTCTGACCTCAAATTTAACTCCATTAGAATAAAATTATGCACATTTGTATACTGCAAGTGTCTCTGGTAGTTATAGCAATAACTCAGGAAGAGTTGTTCAGGTATCATTTGAGACTTTATTTATTCTTAGTATATGTTTGTTATACATAATCTGTATCCAGCACACTTGTATCCTGCAACACATTCCATTTCACACACTTGGTTTGAACCCTGCTTCACTGTGAAGGTTGCTGATGAAGATCTGCCTCCAGAGTATACGTAGAGCACAAGACACAGACACACAAACTCTTTTGCTAAACCACCCACCAATTTATGTGCAAGAGTGTCTCATTTACATGTCATGAATTCCTTCCAACAATGACTTTTTAGGCTCGCAGTAATGAGCTTTCTTTGTATTCAAGAACATTTCATATTTTGGCATCATTAATATTTTTCACTTTACAATAAGCCTCATGCATTCAAACAATCTGGAAATATTCCAGGATTGTCAGTTTTCCAAATGTTGGCTCAGGGAAGTTAATTGTAAACTGGGTATTTTGCTTTTTCTCAGGCATTTTATACAACTTGTCTGTCATTAGAAAAGAATTTTCAAGTGTGACAAATTAAATTCAGATGGGGTACAGTCAATGTGCTCCAGGGACCACTGTGTTCCTGGCACACCTTGACAATATTATTATGACGATGAGTTTTTCTGTTGTGGAAGGCATCACAGATTTGTTTTTCTCTTTCCTGTCATTTGAACAACTATTCTTTCTTGCAGAGGCCTTTGAACTGAAATCAGGAGTGTGTGGGGATGGTTGATGAAGTCACAATAAGATTCTGCAGGTGACTGTGGTAGTTGTACAACTGATGGGTTGAAATTATCCAACTCAGCACAGAATCAAATCTTGGTCCTTCCTGGGCCTGAACGCCTCAGTGAGACACCAAGTGGTTGGTTTGTCAACTGAATTCCTGGGGAATTATTTAAGCGGAAATGGTAAAGACAAGATTCAGAAGAGGTGCTTAGAGTTACACAGGGTTTTGATAAATTAAAAAAGCAACCATTTCCAATGGCAGGAAGGTCAATAACCAGATAATATTACCCTACAGTTAATATTAGCAAAAGAAATAGTGACAATGTGAAGAATTTTTTTTATAATGCAGTGAATTAATGCAATCCATCAGCATTGCTTGAGAGGGCATTGGGAGTGAATTCAGTTGTACGAATCCAATGGGAATTGAATATGCTTGAAAAGGAACAGTTTGCAGGGCAATGGGTAGTTGCAGGGCAATGGGATCAAATGGATCGCTCTTTCAAAGAGCCAGTATTAGTATGATGGGCCAATGGCCTCTCTTTATAGGGAGTGAAACTGGCCATGAGATTTGTAGTGCCAGCACACAATGTAGTTTAATTCAATGGAACCAGATTTAGAAGCCAGAATTGAGCATGTTCACTACCTGCATCCCAGGTCGGATGCTGCTGGCATTGGCTGATAGTTCTGAAATGGTATTGGTATTGGTTTATTATTGTCACTTGTACCGCGGTACAGTGAAAAACTTGCCTTGCATACCGATCGTACAGGTCAATTCATTACACACTGCAGTTACATTGAGTTAGTACAGAGTGCATTGATGTAGTAAAGGTAAGAACAATAACAGTACAGAGTAAAGTGTCACAGCTACAGAGAAAGTGCAGTGCAATAAGGTGCAAGGTCACAACATGGTAGATCATGAGGTCAGAATCCATCTCATCGTATAAGGGAACTGTTCAATGGTCTTATCACAGTGGGGTGATTCAGCTCCTCCTGCGTAAATCTGGAACTTTCTGACTCTCATTTAAAAGCTGTAAACAAAAAGTGTCAAGACTTTGAAAGGAGTTGGAGCTCCGCCAGCAGTTCTGAGGAGCCAACACACCTCCAAGGCCTGATGATGCCTCATTGCCTCACTCCTGGATAAGGACAAGAAAATGAGATCGGCCGACCCTATCCAGCCCAGGTAAGTGCGGCTGGCTGGAGACCATGGGCCTCAGCACAGTCAGCCCACCAGTTTTGTGCTGCTGATGTAGGCTCAGATTTCTAGGCTACAGGATCTTGCAGCACAAAAAGAGGCCATGTGGTCCATAATGCCCATACTAGCTCTTTGAAAGAGCGATCCAAATGGTCCCACTACCCTGCAACTACCCATTAATCTGCAAACTATTCCTTTTCAAGTGTACATTCAACTTCCTTCTGATATTCATGACTGAATCAGCTCCCAATACCCTCTCAATGTCTTATGGATTAGAACATAGAACATAGAACAATTACAGCACAATTCAGGCCCTTCGGCCCACAAAGCTGTGCCAAACATGTCCCTACCCCAGAAATTACTAGGCATGTGTCTGTGTCATGTCAGTGCATCAAAACAAAATCCTCATCTTCATTCTGGTTCTTTTACTATTGACCTTTAAATTTAAATTTTAAATTTTATTTACAGCATGGTAACAGGCCCTTCCGGCCCAACGAGTCCACGCCGCCCATTTTAAACCCATATTAACCTACCCATACGTCTTTGGAATGTGGGAGGAAACCCACGCAGACACGGGAGAACGTACAAACTCCTTACAGACAGTGACGGGAATCAAGCCCTGATCGCTGGCGCTGTAATAGCGTCGCGCTAACCACTACGCTACCGTGCCGCCCTTAGCTGCAAGTTATCTGGTTACTGACCTCCTGCCTTTGGAAACAGTTGCTCTTCAATTTATCAAAAGCTTTTGTAATTCCAAGCAACCCTTACAAATCTTCCCTTTACCGTTTATCCAGCAAGAAGATAATCCCAATTTCTCTATGCTCGTTGCATAAACAGTCCCTCAACCCTGGCATCAGTTCCGTATATTTCCTCCAATGTTTGTAATTAATGACCTTATATTTATTCTGGAAACCATTTGTTTCATGGAGGTCCCCTGCTAATGTCAGCCTGAAGGCCTTCCAGCACCATAATTATTTGTGGCCATCTGAAGAACATTCCTACACACTGTTACAAGGCATTGTTTCAGTTGTTGATGAGTCCCATACATCCCGTCAAAGCACAATGAATTCAGAAAAGTATATTTTTTTAATCCTAATTTTACAACAAATTAGTGATCACCTCTGAAATCAGTCTCCTGGTCTAACTAAATGAAATACATTTCACAGTGAGTAATAAATGGAACGATTATTTATCTTCTGAATGAACTGTGAACAACTTTAATAAATACAGAGCACTCCTTTTGTCAGTTTAGATCAAGGAAAATGTTACATTATTAACAGCCTCATAAAGTTAGCATCTAGAGAGTGGCTCACATTTGGCAACAAGGTAAATTTTAACTTCTTGAGGGTTTAACTTTTAATAAAGAGTAATTCTCGGTTTCCCAATGACATTGGATCATGCAGACTGGGAAGAATCTCAGATCTGGATCCTGATGTAGGCTGAAGGAATCATTAATTAGAGGATCACCAATTGCTCTAGGCTTGGGAGCCAAAGCCAAGGTTCCCACTCCAGCAGTTCCCAAATCACCTGCAGGGATGAGGTGACTGGGTTTTCCTGTGCTGAACCTGTGTGTCAGATAACCAGTTTACACTTTCACCTGAAAATAATCCCACTTGAAGAAATAAGACTTGCATTCCGCACTATCTTTCACAACCTCAAGATGTCCCAATTACATTTACTTTTAGTATGCTTACTGTTGTAATATAGGAACTGCAACGAAGTTTAAAACACAGCAAAATTCCACGAAGTACCAATAACCAGATAACCTGTTTGATGTTAATGAAAGGATACATTTTGACCAGGACACCAAAGAGAACTCTCCTGCTTTTTATCATAAGACCTGCTTACCAAGAGGGCACAAGGTAACCCACTTTACAATTTTGTCTAAAGACAACAGTGCAGCATTCTCTCAGTACTGCACTGAAGAGCCAACCTAGCTTTTGAGTTTGGGTTTCTGGACTGTGACAGTGCTACCAATGACTCGAAGCGAAGTGGCCCACCTAAGCTTGGAAGCACCTTGTCTTTGATTCCTGGCCAGCATTTTGCAGATACAGCCAAACACATTATTCATGTCATTTGATCTTTGGCCTGAAATGTTAACCTAATTTTTCTTTCCACAGATGTTACCTGACCTGCAAAATGTTTCCAACATTTTCTGTTTTTATTTCAGATTTCCATCATCTGCCTTTTTTTAATGTTCATTCATCTCATTTGTTTTTTGTAAGACAGTGCTAATGCAAACTGACTACCCCCTGTCCTAACTTAGCAACAGTGAACACACTTTTCCAGTAATTCAATCATAGAGTCACAGAGTACCACAGCACAGAAACAGGCCCTTCGGCCCATCCAGTCCATGCCAACCTGATCTTCTGCTTAGTCCCATCTACCTGCACCGGGACCATATCCCTCCAAACCCCTCCCATCCATGTACCTATCCAAACTTCTCTTAAATGTTACAATTGAACCCGCATCTACCACTTCCACTGGCAGCTCATTCCACACTCCCACCACCCTCTGAGTGATGAAGTTTCCCCTCAGATTCTCCTTATATATTTCACCTTTCACCCTGAACCTATGTCTTCTAGTTCTAGTCTCACCCAACCTTAGAGGAAAAAGGCTGCATGCATTCACCCTGTCTATACCCCTCATAATTTTGTATACACATACAAGATCTCCCCTCATTCTCCTGTCCTCCAGTGAATAAAGTCCTAATCTATTCAATTGTGCACAGAGTTTTGCAACATTAAGAAAATATCTCATTCCACACATAAACGAATGTTCCCTTTTTCAATGAAGATAAGGACATATTGTAAGTTGACCTTTCAATTTGCATATGGTACCTCAGCCACACGAAGAATAAAAACATAGGAAATATACTGGGAAATAACAGGCAGAGAGATTAAAAATGACTAACATTTCCCTACATGATAAATATAAAGCTTATCCTGTTTTACTAGATCAAATGCCTAGCCTACAAATCATCCGTGAAACACTTGCTACCACATTCAACAGTGCAACATAGTGATTTATTTTTTTGGTTTTAAAGTAATGCATTGCCTGGCTAAAGCTGACTCCAACGGTCTTTGCATAATATTTAGATCTGTCAGAGAAAAGGGAAGCTAATCTCTCTCAGTGAATTTACTGAGGTACTTAGCCGGCTTGTGGCCTTGAGGAGAAGGACAAATAAACGGGAGAGAGTTCAGAGCTATACCTGCAGGCACTAGTCACAGCCATTGCAGGATTCCTGACCAGCATGATGGAGGTCAAAAGCTACTTACCAGTTCAAAAGATCAATCTGAACTTAAGTGGCAGGCCCCGTTTCTGGAAATAAGCTTTCAGCCCCTCATCCGAATGGCAAGCAGTATTCAACATAAATCAAATCAGTGCGTGGCAAAGCAGACAAGATGTACTCAGCCGAAACTCTGAAACAATCTGCTATGTTCTCTGTATCATAACTTGCTGTGAACAAAGCACTTTCATTTACAATTACTCTGCTGGCATTACTCACACTGGCCAACCGATACCACAAATCTCATATTACAAAGGCCAGTCTATTCCACTATCCTCAATAAAATATGCAAGCATGGGCTGCAGAATTTGAGTGCTTCTTAAAAAACAAAACCAATACTTCTTCTAATTTTACACTTAGCTTTTGTTCCATTAAAGGTTAAACATTTTAGTCTAAATAGGCCACTGATCTCAACAAGATAAGAAAACAATTAGTTTCATAAAGGGCTAATGTACAAGGCTCTTCACTCTGCATTTACCCAACTTTGAGTGAGGGAAATCAGCTAGTGGGTGAAATTCTGATCAAAGCTTAATATTAAGCAAGTAGTTAGGTATTTATTGTACCACAAGCCTACACTATAGTAGTATCACATGGACAGAATTCTAAAAACCAAGGGAATCAAGGGCTAAGGCGTTAATGCACAGAGGTAAGTCAATATCTTACTGAATGGCAGAACAGGCATGAAGGGCCAGCTGGCCCACTCCGGCTTCTATTTCTTGCATTCTTAAGGAATTCAGACCATTTTTCGTGCTGCCAAGATGCACTTCATGCTGCGCGAGGGGTACTTTCAAATCAAGTCGAATTTCAAGTCAAGTCGAGTTTATATTGTTCAACCAAAGCAGGCAAATGAAGGACAGTGTTCCATCTAAATATTACAGTGAGGGGTGGTTGGTGGCATTTTTAGCAACTGACAGGAGTGGGTAAAACTGCTTCCCCTTCTTGCTATTGGTATTGGTTTATAATTGTCACTTGTACCGAGGTACAGTGAAAAACTTGTCTTGCATACCAATCGTACAGGTCAATTCATACACGGTACACAGACTTCTATCATTCATGTGATACTACTGTAGTGTAGGCTTGTGGTACAATAAATACCTAACTACTTGCTTGATATTAAGCTTTGATCAGAATTTCTCCCATTCGCTGATTTCCCTCACTCAAAGTTGGGTAAAGGCAGAGTGAAGAGCCTTCAATACCTTACAAACTTTCAAAAGCCAATCCAGCTGCTTACAGTAAAAATAAACAACAACAGAAATAACTTGAGAGTTTCAGAAACTAGAAGGGCCAGGATCTCCTCCCTCAGTCCAAACACCAGCTGATGTTTCAAAGAGAGTTGGTTTCCGATGCTGGCAGTGAAACAGGAGGCCAGCAATCCTATCCCTTCTCATTGGCTCCATCCACCATCTGGTGAAAACCTTACTTCCTTTCCCAAAGAAAACAAAAACACACTTCTGCCAAGGTCAGGTCTAGCCTGAACAGGTGGACACCTTCTTCCTACACTCTTAATAGCTTTCCAGCTGACAACCTGATTAATGTGCACACCTGTGCCAAGCTCAATGCTGCAAATGAAAATTTATGGCACAAACTTGCAAGAAACCATTAGCTCCGCAAAATCGAGGCATTTGCTGTTTTCTGCCACTCGTTCATACTTCAAATAACCTGATTTATATCGATCAAAAAATATTTTTTAACTACTTGTTATAACCTCCTACCATGTTATAGTCTCCACTAGAATAGATGCTCTTGTCCCAAGCTGGAAACCCTAGTTCTTCATGTGCTGCCATTTAATATTATGCTCAACCGATACTGCTGGAGATAATACAATTCTGCAGCACAGCCGGTGATTTATAATGGCACAGCAGTGTAGGGCTAAACAGAGCTCAAGACAATCTTTCCACACAGCTGAACAATTCTCCATCATAACACTGCATCGCTCTTTCAAATTAACATCCACAGTACAAACAAGCTCCTCCCCAAGAAAGACCCTCAGCTAATCACTAGGTGCACCTCATTTGATCTCAGCCTTTTCTTGGCTTCTGAAGACAGAACAAACAGCTCTAATTTTGCGCAGCTTTGTTGGAAAGACCATTTCTAAAATTTACAGTCCAGCGTGGTGCATTAACATGTAAACTGCATTCACAGGAGCTCAAGAAACAAGTCAGCTTTGCCAAATGCCAATTTAAACACATCAAAGTGAAAATGTAAGGCTTTGGAAATCGAGACACACACCAAATAGCACTCCAAGTCATAAACATAGGCTTGGAACAACCTAAAAGTGCAGTTACCACCGCATTATACACTGGCATTCACATGGTTTCCAACAACACTCACATTTTCAGAAAGAGATCCATTACTTTCCAGCCACAAAACTCAAAGATTAAAGAAATGGTTCAGTTCATCCACAGTGGTATATTCTAGGTAACTATAGCAGAGTGAATGAACTGCTTGATAAATTGCTGCATAGTAGTGCAGCTAGTAGACCCGCTGCCTCACAGTTCCAGTGATCCGGATTCAATCCTGACATCCAGTGCTGTTTGTGTGAAGTTTGCATGTTCTCCCTGCAACCAAGTGGGTTTCCACCAGGTGCTCCGGTTTCTTCCCACATCCTAAGGACGTGAGGATTGGCCATAGTAAAATTGCCTTAAGTATAGATGGATGGTAGAATCTGTAGGGAGAAATATATTACAGGGAAAATTAGTGAGTTAATGGGATTTCTCTGTGAGGCTCAATTGGCCAAAATCTCTCTCTCTCTATGTTGTGAGCAATTTGGCTAATATGGAAAATTATCCCACTGTAGTTTCAAGTGACAGAAAACAGTCACTGCAACTGTATGATAAATGATTGGATTTAACAAAGGATTATGCTTAATCAACTACTTTGAGATTTAGTCTGCAATGCAAGGGATCAGAAATGCAAGGATGAAAGTGATTAAAACTATTCTGTCCGGTCAAACTTGAAAAATTAGTCATCTGTCAAAATAACATGCTGCAATCCAGTTATTAAAACAGTAATTAGAAGAGACTGTTCATAAGATATCTTTATTAATCACATGTACATCGAAACACACAGTGAAATGCATCTTTTGCGTAGAATGTTCTGGGGGCAGCCCGCAAGTGTTGTCATGCTTCCGGCGCCAACATAGCGTGCCCACAACTTCCTAAACCGTACGTCTTTGGAATGTGGGAGGAAACCAGAGCACCCGGAGGAAACCCATGCAGTCATGGGGAGAATGTACAAAGTCCTTAAAGACAGTGGACAGAATTGAACCCGGGTCGCTGGCACTGTAATAGCGTTACGCTATCCACTACACTACCATGCCTGTTAGTAACTGTGTCCTTCTGCAGATTTTAACAGAGGATTCAGGAAAGTTTACTTAAACATGTAAACAATACTTGCACTTCAAAGTAAAAAAATGTATTAAAGCACTTTGCCAATCTTGAATTGGCAAGGGTGACCAGAAGCTTTATCTGAGAGAAGAGGTGCACAGGTAGAGGTGCAGAGGGACAGAATTGCAGAACATTGGAAGGTACAAATCAGATGTGGAGCAGAAAGTGGGGGATGGATTCACTAAAGGTCACAGCAGGTAGTTGTTCCTAATGGAGGACCTGGATTACAACTCCTACATTATAACAGCGAGTAGACATCCAGAAAGTGCTTTATTGCCAGAAACACCTCTTGAAACATCTGGAAGTTGTGAAAGATGCGAGAGAAATTATATCTCCAGTAAGATGAAGCTGACAGAACTAGAAATGGGCATTGGACATCAGCACAATTATATCCTCCACCCCCACCACACTCTTGTCGCACTCCCCGCTCTTCCTCTGGTATAGAGAGTCTAGGATGAAGGGGCATGGTCTAGAGATAAAGGGTCATCTATTTTAGACTGAGCTGAGGAGAAATTTCTTTACCCAAAATGTTATAGATCTTTGGAATTCTCTGCCAGAAAATGTTGGCACTCGATTGTTGAGGATGTTTAGACTGAGATGGCCAGACTTTCAGATATTATGGGAATCAAGAAGTGTGATCAGGTGGGAAATTGTGTCAGAGGATCAGCCATGATCGTGTTAAAATGAAGGAGAAAGTTTGAAGGACCTATGGTCCAGACCACCTGCTTTAACGTATACATTCACATACTTCCTCATCAGGTTTTGCTGAGGTCAGTTGTGAATCAGAGGTTTTTCAACACACAGAAGAGACACTATTCTGATGCACGTAATAATATGGGGAGACGGATCAGGAGAAACTTCTCCACACAGAGGGTTGCTAAAACATGAAAAGTTTAGCCACTTGGGGCTAAAAGGAATACCTCTTTTAAGTGTGGGAAGGAAGAAAGATATTAAGTTATGGCACAAAACCAGAACAATGGTACCTGCTTGGAAGGGTTCAGTACAGACAAGATGGACTAAATGGTTCTAATGATTTTATTGTATAAAACTACAATGTAGTATTGCACATATACACACACACCTCATGAAGTGCCAAAAGCCATCTGTGATCACCCTGTAAACAATTCATCAATACAAGCTGTGCAATGTATTTCATGGATGTCCCAACAGAGAAATCCTTCCACCAAGAGCGTCCATGATCTGCATGAATATCTTCCAACCTTGCTTAAGTTAATCCTATCAATATATTCCTCTATTTCTTTCTTGTTTATGCATTTATCTTCCTTCTTCTTCAATGCATTGATGTTACTATGAAAGGATATGGGACAAAGATGGGTTTACAGACTTAGGCATGATTAATTGAATAATGGAACAGGTTAAAGTGATTGAATGGATTGCTCCAACTCCTGGTCATGAAAGTTAGCAAGCAACATGAATACAGAGAAGTGAATGAGTGATAAGTTGAAAAACAAAAGCTCTGATGGTAACAGACTGTCTGCTATAGAGTTTAAGACAGGCCTCATGTCTACACTAATATCCAACAGTCAAATGCACAGCCAATAAAATCAGTTTACTTAGAAAACAGAATCTACTTACAAAAGCAGAGGCAACAAGTCTTATGAAAGAAACTAATGCAGCTTTTCCCAATGAAGGCAGCAAAATTTTGTCAGGTAAATGCAGGAATTGGGGTATGGTTCCATATGTCTTAGTCTCAGTCACACACAGCAATCCGGAATTACCCAAGACAGAATGAGACAATTAGAAGAGTTGTCACAAATATGCAGCCTTTTAAAAACAAGAAAAACAAAGAGAAACAAAGGACTGCAGATGCTGGAATATCTAGATGAAAAACACTATGATGCTGGAGGAGCAGAGCAGTAATAGATGGTCCACCTGTCCACCTCTCTGTTTTTCCCTCCTATATATTGGGCTTCCCCTTTTCCTATCTTCAGTCCTGAAGAAGGGTTCTGACCCGAAACATTGACCGCCTGCTTTTCTCCACAGATGCTGCCTGGCCTGCTGAGTTCCTCCAGCATCACAGTGTTTTTCAACACGAAAACAAAGATAGTCTTGCATTTCTATAGCATCTTTTAGATCCTTCTCAGGATATTTCAAAGTATTTTGCAGTCAATAAATTGCTTCTGAGATGTCACCAATTTATACACAGTAAGATCCCATAAATAAGAAATATGTCAATTACCAAATGATCTGTTTTTGTAGGGATATTGGGTCAGGGATAATCCTCCCACTCACAAGAGGATGAAAAAGAGACACTATGTTCATAAATACATGTACAAAGGTATTCCTCATGATCATATTTCAACAATACGGTAATCAAGACCTGCTCCTTGTGAGAGAGCTTTCTTTGAGAGTACTCCATTCATAAGTTCACCTTGTTACAGGTGCCCCTGGAAAGTATTGATAATTGAAGCCTTCTGAAAGTCACAGAGTGAGTGCAGCACACTTGAAATACCTCCAGCAATGGCCCAGCAGATACTGTGGACTGCTGGCTTGCACAGTAAGGTACTGCCATGAGAACACAAGACCATGAGAGTAAAGCAGACTTCTGCCATACCTTAGGCAACAAAAGGCAAGCTGCTCTTTTCCTGTTAGCATTACTAGTCCTCTCCATTCTAAAGTTTTGGATACTTTTACAGGTTTACCTTGAGTCAGGCACCTGCCAGTTAAGAACAAAGACATTTTAAGCATAGCTCAAAAAATCTAGCAGCAGGTGGATGCAAATGAAGGAACAATGAATTTTGCAATTCCAGGACTTTTCCAACTAAATTTGAGCATGACTGATTATCTGAAAAGCATTGTTTTATTTCATTACTCGATGTTAGTAATATATACTCACCATTTGTCATTTTATTTGCATGAAGACAACCTTTTTAAATAATTAACCAGTCTCCAGGCAATGGCTCCACTGTATAGTTAATGGCAACTTGTTTGTTCATTGGGTGTATTCATTGCCACCTCTAGCAATATTTATTGCCCATCAATAATTGTTCCTACACTGATTCAACCATATTGGGTCTGGAGTCAAAGATAGGCCTGCAAATAAAAATGGGCATTTTCCTTTTCTGATGGCTATCAGCAAACCAAATGGGTTTTCCTGACAATCTGGCAGCTTCATTACTATTAATATGGTTAAACCATACAAGATCTTGAGAGGTCTTGACAGGGTAGTTGTGGAACTATTGTTTCCTCTTGTGGGAGAAACTTGAACTGGAAGTCACTGTTTAAGAATGAAGGGGCAGGGTGAACATTGCTTTCCTCAGAACATTGCTTTTCTCTTTGAGAACCCTCATCCTCAAAAAGAATGTCTTTGAATATTTTTAAAACAAGGGTGGTTAGATACTTGATAAACAAAGGGAGGAAAGGGTAGTGGTGTAGATGGGAACGTGGACGTGAGGTCACCATCAGATCAGCCTTGATCTTATTTAAAACGGAATACGAGGATTGAGGAGTCAAAAAGTCTACTGAAGTTCCTAATTTTACGTAATATCTCGGTATTCCAGATTTATTTGTTCAAACTTCCCAACTTCCATAGTGGGATTCAGACTCATTTCCCCGGATCAATGGTCCAGGCCTCTGAATACTAGCTCACTAGCTCGTTTAACATAGTAAGGTATCCCACAGCTTTTTACACTAGGGTACAGTGATGGTCTCACTGGATTTGTAATCCTGAGGCTTGGCCAGATGACCCTGACACACAAGTGTAAATAGTCAAACTCTTTTTCCCATGGTATGGGTATGGAAAATCAAGAGGACATAGGTTTAAGGTGAGAGGTAGGGGATTTAAAGGAGATCTGAGGGGTAAGTTTGATTACACAGAGAGTGATTGATATCTGGGATGTGCTGCCAGAGGAGGTGGGAGAATCAGATACAATTACTACATTTAAGAGGCATTCAGACAGGCATTTAAATCGGCAAGGCATGGAAGGATACGGTCCCAATGTGGGCAAATGGGATTAGTGTAGACGGACAAAAAGGTCAGCAAGAATATGATGAGCCAAAGAACCCACTTCTGTGCTGTACAACTCTGATTCTAAGTTCACAATAACACAGGAACACACGTCACAGGAGCACTGGCCAGGTAGAAAAACTATCCTGATAGGTTATCAAACGCGCAATCAAAAAAAGGGTTCTCAAGAAAGCTCACCAGAGCCTATACTTCCTCAGGAGGCTAAAGAAATTTGGCATGTCCCCTTTGACACTCACTAACTTTTATTGATGCACCATAGAAAGCATCTTATCTGGATGCATCATGGCTTGGTATGGCAACTGCTCTGCCCGGGACTGCAAGAAACTGAAGAGAGTCGTGGACACAGCTCAGCACGTCACAGAAACCAGCTTCCCCTCCATGGACTCTGTATGTATTTCTCGCTGCCTGGGTAAAGCAGCCAGTAAGATCAAAGACCACAGCCACCCCGGACATTCTCTCTTCCCCCCTCTCCCATCAGGCAGAAAATAGAAAAGCCTGAAAGCACATACCACCAGGCTCAAGGACAGCTTCTATCCCACTGTTATAAGACTATTGAAAGGTTCCCTAGTACGATAAGATGGACCCTTGACCTCACAATTAACGTTATTATGACCTTGCACCTTATTGTCTATCTGCAATGCACTTTCTCTGTAACTGTTACATTATATTCTGCATCCTGTATTGCTTTACCCTGTACTACCTCAATGCACTGTGTATTGAATTGATCTGTATGAATGGTATTCAAGACAAGTTTTTCACTCCCTCGGTATGAGTGACAATAATAAACCAACACCAATACCAAATATCACCAAAACAGCTGGGGAATTTAAATTCAGTTAATTAATGGCATAAGTCTGTGATTAAAAAGCAACACTGCAGTAAGAATCTATCCAGTTGACTATTTTGGGGGGGAGGGAAATCTGCCATCTTTAATTGGTCTGCCCCAAATATTACACTAATTCACAGAAGTACGGTTGACCAAAATAGCATGCTAAGCCATTCAGTTCAAAGGCAAGTAGGATGGACAGTGAATGCTTGCCACACTAGTGATTCCCAATTCCCACAAATGCGAAGAAAATAATCACAGGAACACTGGCCAGGTAGACAAAATATACGGACAGGTTATCAGATAGATGCGTGATCACAAAAAGTTTTCTCAAGGAAAAGTAGGAAGCAGAGAGATTTAGAGATGGAACTCCAGGGCTTTGTGCACAGACAGACAAGACACTGTCACCAATGCAGCTGCAGAAGAGGACATAATTGGAGAAAAACTCAGAGATCGCAAGGGGCTGGACTGTTAGAACTAAGGGCAAAGGGGGAGGTTGATGAAGCAATGGAAGAAATGAACAGAAGAATGGGAATATTAAAATCAAAGCAAGGCATTAAGACTCCCTAGTGGCATTATTGCATGGGTAAAATCAGATGGGACACCCCAAATAATGGGACCAAGTCAAATTGAATGGGGGTAATTGACCCTGTGGTAAAGTGACCAGACAGGTGAGTGCTTGCATTATTTTACTTTATTTTAATATTTTTAATTATTTGTTACAGTGTTCTAATTGCATTTATATTTTTATTTTTTAAAATTATTTTACTACCTTAATTACTTAAATCTATTTGAATACTTGTTAAACTTCTTTAATTATCAGCGATTGAAAAATAGTTCAGTACACTTTGACAGCTAATAAGCCGTCAAGGGTCAACAGGGCAATTGGCGGGTGGGAAGATATGCTGCCTGACGACTAATTGTCTCTTGAGGGTCAGCTCATTTTACCCTCAGTGTTGGAAGAGGTTAAGTCTGGATGGACACGAGTCACACATGGTGAGTGAGGCCAGTAAGCCGAGTTCAGCAAGATCCAGCCCAGAATGTTCACATGAATTTGATTTACATTAACTACAAACTAAGAAGCCTGTAAAAAGTCAAACAAAAAGCCATTTATGAATTCACATAACTCACTGAACTGTTTCTTAGCTCTGTTCCTGGAAATTCATGAGCACTCCAATGTTTCGGAGCACTGTCACAGAACCACAGCGAATACTTATTGACCCATTATTTCAATTACACTGAGCTCCTGAGCCATTCAAGCTTCTACTTCCATTCCTGAAGGACAACTCCAACGTTACAGACAGCACAGTTCCCGGGTGGGTATCGTGACTGGTTCAAGTTGACAAACCAGAGGAAAAGGAAAACATACTTAAACAAAAGATAAAGTGCTTGTTTCAGCTTACTTGCTTGAACATAATGCTCAACATCCTACCTATTTAAAAAAAGATGAAAACTAACTCTTGCTGATGAACTGGATCCACAATATATAATCACTAACAAGTAATTAAAAACGTCAAGATAAAGTAAAATGTGCAAAGCACTTTTTCCGCAGAGTCAATGACTGCATTGAACTGAACAGGTCACAATATCAATCCTACCTGGTGTGACACAGTGGACCCAATATAAAGTGTGTCCATTGAGGGAATCACTACTCCACTGCTGCCTATGTCCTCAGTGAATTTGTTTTTACCAGGAAGGTCTGAGATGAATGCAGAGGTACTTGTCAAGGTTCATTCCTCAACAGTAGAGGACTCTGTGCTTACAGGGTGTTCCCAGGGACACACACTGAGACAAATACTGACTGCTGCTGCAAAACTATCAATGTGGTGAAAGATACTCAGTAGCATGCCTGAAACTCACTGGAATTCCTGGGCAAGGTGATTCCATGACCGAGTGCTGCGGACTGGCACACTTATCAGACTAGGTGCTGAGCAAGGCGCTGAAACTGGATGCAGCCACTACAGGGGCTCGATGGGAAAGGGCTACAAGCTTAGGGCCCTCCTGGCATCGCACATGACTTAGTTGAAGTCTGTGTGAAAAACCCATGAATTATTTACTTTAAGGCTGTAAATGAAAGATAACTGATGATAGCTAGTGTTAGGTAATTGGAATAATATGACTTGTTATAAAAAATTTTGACTTGAATGTTTTGTGAAAATTTTTAAAATAAAGTATGTTTTTAAATAAATAAAGTCATTGCTCTGCATCTGGGCTGAATGGTGGATCCAGCATCAGAGCAAATCGACATCTGATTTCCAGCGAGCCGCAGATTTCCCTGTTTGACCCCACATGAGACTCACAGAGGCCCGAACAGCTGACAGCCCAATAGGTCAATGAGAAGCCAGGACACAATCAGGACCATTGCACATTCAGACCCTGGTCTGTCCCAGGAGCAGCGGTAATTACAGAGACAGTGCAAAGAAAAGGTAGGAACACCACTTCTTAGAATTGTAGGCCACAGAACAATCCAGTCTGCTACTCTGATGTACATATCTGAGTTTATTGCTCATTTTCAATTTAAGGGAATTTATAAACCACTTGCAAATCTATTGTAGATGCAGTTATGCACTTTCTAATAGAGTCATAGAGTTATTCAGCATGGAAACAGGCCCTTAGGCCCAACTGGTCCATGCCGACCAAGATGCCCCATCCAAGCTAGTCCCATTTGCCGGCGTTTGGCCCCTAACCTTCTAAACCTTTCCAATCCATCTACCTGTCCAACTGTTTTTTAAAAGTTGTTATTGTACCTGCCTCAACTACTTCCCCTGCCAGCTGATTCCACATAGGTATCACCCTTTGTGTAAAAAAGTTGCCCGTCAAGTTCCTATTAAATCTTTCCCCTCTCACCTTAAACCTATGCCCTCTAGTTCTTGATTCCCCAACTCTGGGAAAAAGACTGCATGCATTCACCCGAGCTATGCCCCTTATGATTTTATACACCTCTATAAGATCACCTCTCAATCTCCTACGCTCTAAGGAATAAAGTCCTAGCCTGTCCAACCTCTCCCTATGACTCAGTCCCTCAAGTGTTAGCAGCATCCTTGTAAATCTTTTCTGCACTCTTTCCAGTTTAATAACATCTTTCCTATAGCAGGGCTACCAAAACTGAACACAATACTCCAAGTGCGGCCTCCCTAGCGCCCTGTATAACCACACAATGACCTCCCAACTTTTATACTCAGTGCCCTGACTTATGAAGGCCAGCGTACCAAAAGCCTTCTTCACCACCCAACCTACCTGTGACTCCACTTCCAGGGAACCATGTACTTGTACTCCAAAGTCCCTCTGTTCTACAATACTCCCCAGGGCCCTGACGTTCACTGTGTAAGTCTTATAATTGCAGCATCTCCTGGGGCAGACCAGAGTCTGAAGGTGCAATGGTCCTGATAGTATCCTGGCTTCTCATTGGGTAATAGAGCTGGTTTTAATCCTTTGTAAAATAAAATGTAAGCTGTTATGCATTATTTTCAACGAAGTAAGATGAAACTAACATTTCATCTTCTGTTAAAGTGCCTTTCCCTCCTCCTCCATTTTGCCCACTTGAGCCAGTCACCATTCCCCGGCTGAGAATATATCTCAGGAAGCAGAAACCCAAATACATTTTAACTGCAATGATGGTTTATGCCTCGACTATCTTTTACAGGCAGTGAATTCTGGAGAACTGCCACCCTCTGTCTTTTTCACTAATTATTAAAAATCCATGTCCCCAGGTTAATTTTCTCTGCTAAAGGAAATTGAAGCCACTCTTATCTCGGAATAATTATATTTACCTCAATGAAATCTCACCTCAGTCACCACTGATCCAAAGAAAGCCATTTAGTCCATCCAATATCTCCTCATAAAAATGATTCTGATAACACTCCCATTGATACCTTTGGTGCCTTCAATTATGCTATACATGCTTCCTGTAAAATGGCAAGCAGAGCTCCAGCTCTGGTCTAAATAGAATGTTATATTGGTATTGGTTTATTATTGTCACTTGTACCGAGGTACAGTGAAAAACTTGTCTTGCATACCGTCTGTGCAGATCAATTCATTACAAAGTGCAGATCCATTGAGTTAGTGTAGAGTGCATTGAGGTAGTACAGGGTAAAAACAATAACAGAATACAGAGTAAAGTGTCACAGCTACAGGGAAGTGCATTGCAGGTAGACAATAAGCTGCAAGGTCACAACAAGGTAGATTGTGAGGTCAAGAGTCCATCTCATCGTATAAAGGAACCATTCAATAGCCTTATCACAGTGGGACAGAAGCTGCCCTTGAACCTGGTGGTACGTGCCCTCAGGCTCCTGTATCTTCTGCCTGATGGGAGAGAAGAGAGAATGACCTGGGTGGGTGGGGTCATAGTTCGATGTGAAGCCAATGAAGTGCGGCTATCATGGACAGCACTGGAATTTTCTGTGATACCCTCCATTGATCAAGGACACTGCCCACACTCCTACCTATAGGTGCATCATTCAAAGGAGCAAGCAGGCAAGGAATGACAGAACAAGTCAACACTTCCAAGTGCATCTGCTGTGGCTCAATGGCTATCCATGCCAGCTTTGAGGAAGGAGGAGTCTTTGAATCCCCCTCCTGAGACTTGAGCACAATCACCTGGGCACTAAGATTGCACAGCACTGTCTTAGCACTGAGACAGCTCAGCACTCATGTATGATCAAAAGGTTCACTCTATTCTCTCAGATATTTAAAACCCAAAGATATAAACCAGAAGTAGTATCAGGGAGTTATCCTCAGTGTCACTCAAGCAATATCAGTCAGTGTTCTGGTATTTCTAAGATTTATGGTATTTTGTTTTACTTGTTCAATTGTGGGACGTGAATGTTAGTCACATACCAGCATTTATTGTCTACCCTAATTGCCAATGCATAGATTACAAAGGTAGGACTGGACTCACATATAGAACAGACTGGGTAAGGATGACAGATTTCCTTCTCTGAAAGGCATTAGTGAACCACATTAATTTTTATTGACAATCCAATAGATTCACAGGTATCACTACTGAGACTGACTTTTCCTTTAATTCCAGATTCATCTAATTGAATTTAAATTCCTCAACTGCTTTGCTGAGATCTGAACTCAGATCCTGGGTCAATGATCCAGAACTCCAGCTGCCAGTCTAGTAACTGAGCCACTACCCGACCATATTCCCTATTCCATTCCTCCATGACAATTCACAGTGCACCTCAAAAACTCAGTTGCATTAAACGTCCTGAGGGTGTGAAGGACCCAACATTATCACAAGTCTATCTCACTGCAGGACAGGTAAAGAGAAAAGGATTAGAAGGGGTCAGTGAAAAAGACTCTGAACACTTTCTTTTTATTGAGCTTCAAAAACCATGTTGAAATATTCTTGCAGTTGTTCAGGTGGTCTGCACATGGGGAGCTGACTCCAAACCAGCTGACATCAATTTCAGACATCTCGCATTCTGCAAGATGGCACATGGTTTTGCCAGGATATGCAGTAGTGCTGATCTTAATTTCATCCACGAAACCAACAGTGCCCCATGCCAAAAGTTGAACTTCAAAGCTTTGCATCCAACCCATGTTCCCTGTTTCCACTTAGGGATGGTCGTTGAGAAGCATAACACTGGGAGCTACAGTAATGTCAGGGCAACAGGGGATTTTGACTTTATATATACAGTACCCTGCTTAATAACATCAATTAAGTGTTGCCATCTGTATTTCTGTTCTGGCCATGAGGAAATCATCACATTTTCCACAAACCTTTACCCTGATAAGGCACCACTTCTGAAATTTCAGTATATTATTTCAAAGTTTCTGAGTTTGGCTCTTGTATTTGCTCTGTTGCAGCGTGAGTCAACATCACTATATTACACAGTTGGCTCTATATCATTCTCAAAACAGGAAGAACACACACATAATTCAATTCATGTGCAAAAATCTACTCCATGACATCCAAACCCTTTTGAAATTTTAAATGTTAATGCACAAATGAATGCCTTGTTGGCTCTTTGCTACCAGTTCAAAATGCAAGGGCCAGACTCGTTAACTTGTTTAATGGTAATATTTCAAGGATTTCCATTGCAGTTTCATTACAGCACTTGTGAAGTGCCACCATCTCTTTGAGGCAGCCTCACTTTTGATGCTCAAACAGAATCGAGCTCACCAGTTCAAATCAAAGAAATAATCTCGCCAAAAGGACTAGATTTGCTTCAGCAGAATAACAGTCCGAAACACCCAAGTATAAAAATAACTTTTCTTATGCCCTTTACAAAAGGTGAATTCGATTTAGTGAATTCTAATTGTCAACATAGAAAACACAGAAAACCTACAGCACAATTCAGGCCCTTCGGCCCACAAAGCTGTGCCGAACATGTCCCTACCTTCGGAATTACTGGGCTTACCCAGAGCCCTCTATTTTTCTAAGCTCCATGTACCTATCCAAAAGTCTCTTAAAAGACCCTATCGTACCCACGTCCACCACCGTTGCCGGCAGCCCATTCCATACACTCACCACTCTCTGAGTAAAAAACTTACCTGTGACATCTTCTCTATACCTACTCCCCAGCACCTTAAACATATGTCCTCTTGTGGCAACCATTTCAGCCCTGGGAGAAAGCCTCTGACTATCCACATGATCAATGCCTCTCATCATTTTATACACCTCCATCAGGTCCCCCTTCATCCACCAATCAATTAGGTGAAATCTTTCTGCCCAATTCAATTGGCAGGGTGTGGCAGCAGAGTGGTGATATTAATAAATTTGTAATCCAGAGCCATAGACAAATGAAATGACATTGGGACTTCTAATCCCACCTTGGCAGCTGGGGGATTTAAACTCTTTTAATTAAAGAAATCTGGAATGATAAAGATAAGATCATTATTGGATCAGATTATTGTAAAATCCCAAATGGTTTGTTACTATTCTCAAGGAAAGTAAATTTGCCATCTTTACCTGAGCTGGTGAAGTTGTATCTCCAGCCTCATCAATGCGGCCAACTCTTAATTATCTTCTGAAATGGTCTAGCAAGCCAATCAGTTCAAGGCCATTTAAGGATGGGCAATAAATGCTGGCCTTGCCAAAGACTTTCACATCCCAGAGATCTCTTCTATCTGCAAGGGTGAAATTCATGGCAGAGATCACAAGATCTCTATGGGCGGCCTTCTTCGAGTCAATGGTGAGCCCTGTTGTTTTGGCACTAACCACAAAAATCCAGGCCCTTACAATACTGACGCAGACTGGGATAAGGTTTCAAATATCAAAATATTTATATTTCTTAATTCCACCAATGAAGACTATAACCAAACAGCTGTTGTACAGCTCAGACTTTGTTTGTGCTACATCTATTAAAATCAGCCACTCTAATTGCATGACATAGCAAATTAATGTAATTTATTCTGTAAAAATAATTTGAAGAAAAAACTGAAGGTACAGTTAGTGCAGCTAGAGGGCAGTCAACCAAAGAATTGCTTAGAGTTAGATCTCAATTAACCATGATATTTCTTGACAGATTATTACCGTTACCATGCAAATTTTTAACTGTGGTCTATGGTTAGAAGTAATTACTGAAACCTTCTCCAATATTGCAGAGATCAAAGCTATTAATCTACTGATTTAAAAGTAAAATCAATGAAAACTGCAGATTAAATTCAGAGAATCATAGTCTCTTGATAACAGTAGGGAGCTATTTGGCCCACTGTACTTGGGCCAGCTCTTTGAAAAGGATGTCATAGAACATTACAGCACAGTACAGGCCCTTCAGCCCACAATGTTGTGCTGACATTTTATCCGTCTCTAAGATCTATCTAACCCTTCCCTCCCACACAGCCCCCTATTTTTCTATCATTCATATCCTCCTTAGTTTCTCCATAATCTTGCAAACCATATCTTTTGAAAGTTCCTATGAATCTTTTTCCCCCACTTTTTCAGGCAATACATTCCAGGTTACAACAGCCTTTCTGTGAAATAACTGCTCCTCAATTTCCCCTCTGCTTTTGCTAATTATTTTAAATCTGCTCCCTTTGGTTATTAACCTGCCATGCAAGGAAACAGGTTCTCCCTGTTTTTTGGGTAAGATTTTCAGGAGATTACCTTATCTACAGTACTCCAAGAATTAGGCTTTAGTGATTCTTAAATAATAAATAACTAACTTTATTATACAATGTCTGTTAATCCCATAATTTAGATATTTCAGAAATCACCTGTGGCACAGCTCACAGCAAGACAGAGGTTCCTTCCCCCCCCCGCCCCCCACCCCTTGGCAAAATCATTTACAACGACAATGCTTTTACAGCTGTGCTTCTTGAAGTTGGTTGCTGTCCTTAGCAGCTGAGGCAGTGCAATGGTGGGAAGAAGACAGAGGGTGCCTGGGAAATCAGGGTTGGGAGCCTTGAGATTATGGAAGGATAGGTTGGGGACACTCCCAAGTTTTAGGAGTTTGGGAGCTTAGTCTTAGGATCCAAGGTGCCAAGGAGCCAATGGAGTCTTAGGAACCAAGGTCCTGTGGTCTATACAAAAGGATGACCCCACACTGAGGGACAGACTATAGGGGTAATTTTGTAAGGGGAGGAGAAGGGAGAGGTGAGCAAAAAGAGCAGATTTGGCCCAAGAGTAGCTTATAGTTGTGCATCTAGACCATATTTAGTCCTCGTAAGTGATTAAAAGCACTGAACAGATCTTGAGAAAGCGAAGGGAACATCACAGCTATGTCTGAGCATGTCTAGTCTGGGCAAGGTTCGCATAGGACATAAACAAAAAGCCAACTATCTGCATTTCAAACTGACCGTCAGTGGTTTGATAGCTTGATTTCCATTGCAGACTGAAGTGAGGCTTACGTCTACAGTCTAGAGGAGGGCCATTGTGCAGGGATATTAAAGGTAGATCATTTCCACTGGCAATAGTACAGGTCCTCCCCAGGTTATGGCAGGTTTCTGTTCCTGTGAAGTGTGCATAACCCAGACAGTTCACAAGTCAGAAATGCGGCCACAAACCGAGTTCCCAGGTGGCAGAAGATGCCCACTGCCCCGCAGCAGCCAGCAAATCCATCCCCATCCAGCCTGCCAGACCGCCACATGCCCATAAGTCTGCACATAAGTCGGGCACTCGTAAGCCTGGGGATGACCTCCACACACACAGGTAGGAGCGTAACTAGTGTTACTGAGAGTGGAGAAACATGGAGGGAATGGGGAATGAATGAGGTATCCATAACAGCCAGCAGGGAGTGGCCAGAATGGGCAGGTCTTGGTGGGGGGGGGGGGGGGTGGTGGTGTGGATGAGGGGTGTGTGGGTATGCGGAAAACGTAAATGATGCTAGCTTCATTTGGGAAGGCAGGCAAGGAGAAGGTTGCTGGCTGGGAATGAAGTGCTGGGAAAAGTAGAATGGGAGCAGAAAAAGAATTAAGATTAAGATTAAGATATATTTATTAGTCACGTTTACATCAAAACACACAGTGAAATGCATCTTTTGCGTAGAGTGTTCTGGGGGCAGCCCGCAAGTGTCGCCACGCTTCCAGCACCAACATAGCATGCCCACAACTTGCTAATCCGTACGTCTTTGGAATGTGGGAGGAAACCGGAGCAACCAGAGGAAACCCACTCTGTCAAGGGGAGAACGTACAAATTTCTTACAGAGAGCGGCCAGAATTGAACCTGGGTTGCTGGCGCTGCAATAACGTTTTGAAGGGGAGAAGAGTGCTGGGTTGATTTGATGGTGAGAAGAGAGAGAAATTGAGAAGTGTGTCAATTTGAACAGAGATTTCCTCTGGGAGAAATCATAGGGTTCTGATGAAAAGTTGCCAGCCTGAATGCACTTTTGTCCCATTACCCATCAAAATACTTTTCAACTTCTTTATCACTACTTTCGCCCCTTTTGATGACAGGCCTTTAACCTGAATAACTCTGTTTCTCTCTTCACTAATGCGGCCAGAACTACCGAGTATTTCCAACATTTCTATTACATTTCAGGTTTCAAGCTTCTGCAAATTTAGGCTTTATATCTAAGTACGACACTTGATTCAGTTGTGTAACATCCCAGGTCACTGACGACAGGAGAGTAAAAATTTAGGTTCTGCTATCATACAGTGAAACTGGGTGCACATTTTGAGGAGACAGGAACTGGAGAAACAGGGAAGGAAAACATAATTTACAAAAAAAAGGATTTTCTAAAATTATAATTGCAAACACACCAGATTTCCATATTGCTTGCCGCTTGACTGATTTCACAGCCGCAGTCCTGAATTTATTTAAATGTTTGCTAATTCTCACTTTACAACTGAGCAGCTGTTCAAAGATGCTCCATGTGAAAATTAGAAAGGCAAAAGAAAAGATTTTTTCTTTGAGCAGCGTCGCTGGTAGGCTGGTGGCAGAGGACAGAAACAATGGCTTGGAGCAGAGATTAGCGCCAATTACCGTTACTCCTGTTACTGCTAACCAGATAAGACATCTGTTCTGCATAACCAAACAATAAAATTGTAATTAAGTTACATTCAAGTACTTTTGCTATCTGTTTGGCCTGGTTTTGTAATCTGCTGAGAAAAATTGCTTATTAGTCCATGGACCCATGTGGGACGTAGTTATTTTCTAATCATACAATTCATTTGGGATCATTTTGACACAAAAGCCTTATTGGGTTTTGTCAATCTTCATTGAGTTACCCTTTTCAGAGTGGTAAGAGACAGCTGGCAAAGGGAGCACTTTCCTCGTGTTTTTGTATTCCCATACATACATGCATGCACATGCAAAGCATTGCCCTATTTACACACAGCAAGGAGATCTATAAAAAATATCAACACAATGCTGTTTCATTGTCCAGTATATCTAGCACCACACATCTTTACACTAGTTAAGGAGAAAAGAAAGGGAATATTAATAAAAATGGCTACAAACATTTTCATTGATGTAAATAAATTTTGTATTTCTCCAATGTTCAAAATCATGGGAAGAGAGTGGAGTTTCTTGAGATAGCTACCAACAGGAGTAAAGCTGATCTGAGATAGGACCAACAGGACTAAAGCTGGTCCAAATGAGGCAATGAAAGCCACTGAGTGCGTGGGACAGCCCACACACCAACTTATCTAACAGCACAAGATGAATGATCAATGGCTTGCTGACGATGGCAAAATAAGTAGCCAGTTCATTAACAAGCTCTGGATTGATGGGATTTGCTGGGAATTTACGTTATTTATCATAATGCTCCTCAACTCTTGGTTGCTCACTACATTCCAGGCATATACAATCATTCATCTTTTCACAATGCTGTCAATAACAACAATTTTAAACTGTTAAGGCACTTTAATAACAGAAAAAGTCCCCAAACCACCTAACAGAATCTACCATAAATGGAAGCTAAGACAAAGAAGATACCTGGAGGGGTGAGCAAAAGCTTCTTCAGAACATAAGAAATAGGAGAAGGAGTTGACCTCCAGTTTGCTTGGCCATTGAAAAGACCTAGGCTTCAACTGCATTTCCCTGCTTGTTCCTCCAAAACCTTTGACTCCCCTATAATCCAAAAACCTCTCCATCTCATCCTTGAATATATTGAATGAATCTCTGGATTGAGAATTCCAAGGCTGCATCACTCCCTGAGAGAAAAAATTATTTCTGAACCTGTGCCACCTTGTTATGGATTTCCCCATGAGGGAAAACATCTTCTCAGCATCTACCCTGTCAACCCTCCTCAGAAACATATGAATTTCAATACGATCACCTCTAAACTCCAATGAATACAAGCCCAACCTGCTTAACCTCTCCTCATAAGGCAATCCTCCAGTCCAGACACAGTCACGAGTCTTCCCTGAACTGCTGAACTGCCACAAATACAACGATATCCTTCCTTATATTGAGACATAACTATATGTAATACCCCAGGTCTGGTCTCACCAACACCTTCCACAGTTGTAGCAAAACATCCATGCTTCTATTTTCTAGCTGCACGCAATAAAGGTCAACATTCCAATTACCTTCCGAAGTGTACTTGTGGTACCTGTTGCTTAATTTCTGTGTTTCACATACGAGGACTGCCAGATCCCTTGCCATACTGGCATTCTTCTGTCTCTCTCCACTTAAGCAATATTCCCTTTTTCTATTCTTCCCCACAAAGTGGTGGATCTTAAGAAAGACCTTTTAAGACCAGTGGTTTAAGTATTGATTGAGTGAATTCCAGAGGTTGGGGCCTGTATAGCTGAAGATATGGACACCAATCTTGACGAGAAGAAATACACAAAGGGAGAGTTCAGTGACGACAGGTGAACCTTAATGAAGAGAGGAGATTAGGGAGAAGAACCATGATAAGATTTGAAAAGATGTTGCAAATATTAAATTAAAGCACTGTGGGAAAGCAAGAACCAACAAAGATGAACAAAGAACAAGGTGTGAGTCACGATAGGAGTAGCAACTTTTGGATGAGTGGATAAAGGCCAGAAGGCCAGCCAGAAGTCCACTGGCCTGGAAGTGAATAAAACATGACCGAGGAGGAAAGCTTTTAACCTCAGGAAGAAATGGAGTGCTTGGTTAGTTGGGCAGAGAACTGCCAGATTGAATGTAAACTGGAGCACTGTGAAGTTATACATTCAAGAAGGCGCAACAAGGCAAAGGAATATAAAATAAATAAAAGGATATTGAGGTGTGGAGGAAGAGAGGGACCTCGGAATGCATGTCTCCAGATTTACGAAGATATCAGGAAGGTAGACGAGATGGTTAAAAAGGGGATAAGGGATGATTTACTTTATTAGCTGAGACATGGAGTATAAGAGCAAGGTTATGCTTGAATTGTATACAACAACTGAGCATTATTGTAGTTCTGGTCACCACTTTATAGAAAATATATGATCTGCACTCTCCTGTGCAAAGGAAATTTATGAGCATATTACCTGCACTGGAAAATCTTGGTTACAAGGAAAGAATGGATAGGATGAGCCTGTTTCCTTTGGAACAGAGGAGGCTGAGAGGAGATGAGAAGTGTATAAATTATGAAGGGGCCTAGGAGGAATAAATTTCCTGAGCTGAAGAGTCAAAAACCAGGGCCCATAGATTTAAAGTAATTGATGGATGGATTAGAAAGGAGATGAGGAGTTTCTTTTTTCCACCAAAAAGTCTGGAACTCACTACCTGTTAAAGGCAGAAATATTATCACATTTAAAAAGCACCTGGATGTGTACTTAAAAGAGCTGTGACTTCTATTGCATCAGATCAAGTGCTGGAAGGTGGAGTAAGGTTGAGTAGTTCTTTTCTGATGGCATGGAATGTATGCACCAAATAGCCTTCTGTGTTGTAAATTTTCCATAATTCCATGATTCACAACAGAGATCAATGATGTTACAGAAGCAATCTTGGAGATAGAGTCCATCGGCGAGAAATCCATTTAGCTATTGAAGAACTGCTGAAAATCATAGCCTTATTCAGTCGGAGACAATGGTTGTGGGAGGAAAATGGAATCTTTGCTTGGGGAGTAAGAGCTTGTGTACAAAGACAACGGCTTTAATCATTCAACCAGAGGCAACTCTGAATTGCCCAACATGGGACATTGGACAATAAGTCTTACAATACAGAGGCAGTGGTATTGAAGAAGTTAAGAGGGATGGTCCTGAAATTGAGCCGGTAGTCATCAGTGTCCAGTGTGACACCTGATTCCAAACCTGGTGGCAGAAAATGGTGAAAGCACCCAGCAGGTCAAACAGCATCTGTTGAAAGGAAATGTCTCAGGTCAAAGGTCCTTCATCAGAAGTCTGGTTTTCTTTCCAGAGATGCGGAGTGTGCCCAGCATTTTAGTTGTTATTTCAGATCTCCAGCATCTGGAGTTTTTGATTTTGCATACCTGGAGATGTTATCACCATGACAAGTCTTTGAGAAAAGAACAATAATTGCTCACTTATTTCCTGAATAAGATAAATGCAATGCTATGACTAATATAATAGTGATGTAGCAACACGTGTGCTGTTTTGTAATTGAAGAATCTGCCACATATAATTGAAGAAGTTCTAAAAATATCATTCCCCTGCAGCAAAATTCCCTAAGGACCTGAAATGGAAGTACATGATATATTAAAGGTAACAGTGAGCTGAGGTTAGGCCATCATAGAACATAGAACAGTACAGCACAGGAACAGGCCCTTTGGCCCACAATGTCTGTGCCAACCATGATGTCAATCCAAACTAATCACAACTGCCAGCATATGGTCTACATCCGTGTCATTCCCTGCCTGTTCATGCGTCTGTCTAAATGCCTCTTAACCGTTGTTGGCGAATCTGCTTCCCTGGCAGTGTGTTCCAAACACCAAACACTCTCTACATAAAAAATTTGCCACGTAAATCTCCTTTAAACTTCCCACCTCTCACCTTAAACCTATGTTCCAGTATTTGACATTTCCGACCTGGAAAAAAAGACTCTATCTACCCTATCTATGCCTCTCATAAATTTAAACATTTCTATCAGGTCTCCCATTAGCCTCTGACGCTTCAGATAAAACAACCCAAGGTTGTCTGACCTCTCCTTACAGTTAATACTCTCTAATCCAGGCAACATCTTAGTGAATCTCTTCTGGACCCTCTCCAAGGCCACCACATCCTTCCTGTAATGTGGCTACCAGAAATGCACATAATACTCCAAATGTGGCCTAACCAAAGTTTTATACCATAACCAACCCCTCCCTCCCAACACCCCAAAAATAATCATTGAGGTCACATGTGTCTGTGCATAACATGTTTGTTTAAAGTGACCATCCAAAATCAAATTCCTGCATTTAATCTTATTTTTTGGAATCTGGTCCAAGTAACAATAATAAACCAATACCAATACAGTTACAAATAAAGTGCAGTGCAGACGGACTAGAAGGTGCAAGGGCCATGACGAGGCAGATTATGTGGACAAGAATTCATCTCTAAAGTACAAGAGGTCCATTTCTCTTATAAGATAAGATACGATCTTTATTAGTCACATGTACATCGAAGCACACAGTGAAATACATCTTTTGCATAGTGATTTTGGGGGGCAGCCCACAAGTGTCGCCATGCTTCCGGCGCCAACATAGCACGCCCACAACTTCCTAACCTGTACATCTTTGGAATGTGGGAGGAAACTGGAGCACCCGGAGGAAACCCACACAGACACGGGGAGAACGTACAAACTCCTTACAGATAGTGGCCGGATTTGAACCCGGGTCGCTGGCACTGTAAAGCGTTATGCTAACCACTATGCTACCGTGCCTGCCTTCAGGTCCCTTTTAGATCTTTCCCCTCTCACCTTCAATCTATGTCCTCTAGTTTTAGACTTCCCTACCCTGGGAAAAAGACTGCGGCCATCCACCTTCTTTACGCTCCTCATGACTTTCAGGAAAGCAAAAATATAGAAAAGCTTAGCAAATTGTGTCATAACAAAATACATCACTGGCTGCCAGGATCACAATGCAAGCAATTCCACAGCACCAATAAAACAGAGACAAACAAGGAAAGAAGAAAACATTTTTGCTGAGCATTTATGCTGCACTCTTCAATCAAATAGCCTTACCTAGATCCTATTTCTGATCTGCACGACAGGTATTTTTTTAATTTGACAATTAGGACAGTATTGTGGTTAATTCTCATGATACTTGACTGGGTTCTTAAAACAAGTTCATGTACAAGAAAGCCAATAACAATTAAAGGGAAGTGCAAAAAAAAAGCTACTGGAAGAACTCAGAGGGTTAGGCAGCATCTGTGGAGGCAAAGAGAAAGGGAGAATTGACGTTTCGGGTCAAGACCTGATGCAGGGTCTTGATCCGAAATATTGACTACCCTTTGCCTCCATAGATGCTGCCTGACCTGCTGAATTCATCCAGCAGATTGTTTATTGTTCCAGATTCCAGCATCTGCAGTCTCCCATGTCTCCAAAAGGATGTATGAACCGGATTAAATGTATTATCTTTATGTCTTTATAGACATTGCCAAATTGAACTGAATATGAATTATTTAAGAAAGGACTATCCAGATAAAATGAGAAGCATGCTACTTATTGAGCTTTATCAAGTCGAACAGTGTAAAAGTGGCGGTACTATCATTGTAAACATCGGCTTATCATCCTATTTCAACATGCCACACTGTCAGTGTGTCGAGATTGCAGGGATTTCTTCTCTTGTTCTGATGATGTCAGCTGCAGGAGGACCAGGCAATGCTGTAGGTGATTGCCCAATCAGATATCCAGGTAATCTCCCACTTAAGCAGCATGCTAATGTGCGACTACTTACATATTTATTACCTCTTGCATATTCCCAAACAATTTTCAACTGGAGAGAATAAAAACTGCAATTTATCAACAACGTCACAACCATTTCAAAACTGTTAACAATTACAGCATGTTATCACTGATACTGAGTTGGGATAAATCCTGTTTTTCTGAACCAATATTATTTACATGTTGAAAAGGACCTGGATACACATTCAATATTTGATAAGCTCTTATCCCTAAATGTTCAAACAGTCATTCTTAATCTTATTTTTCATTATGAATCAAACATTCACGCAATAAATCTCTCACAATATACACGTATCACCACTACAATGCCCTTCAATTAATAACTCTGTTCCATTCTTATGACAGTTCCTAAAATTATATCAAATGCACTTTTCCAACTGAAAAAGAAAGTTACCAATGTAAAGCACTTTCTCTGAATCTTATGTGCTCATAGGACCATTTTAGAACTTTGCACAAATTTTGACAACTCTGTACCAGTTTCATGGTGATATTATTCTGCTCCCAACGCCACAGCATCTCGGACATTGTCTGCACACCACAGACCGCTTGCTAGCTCGTCAGGTCCCAGATCCCAGGGACTGGCAGAAGTTGCCATTTAAAATCCAGAATCACTCCAGATCACAGGCATTATCCAAACACACAGAACAGTGATCCCTCAAGTTCGTACTGTTCCAGACAGAGTGTCATTTTCAAGAGGGGTTCTGCTGGGTGAAAGGAACATGTTGCCAATCTGAACAACTTTCAGAGAAGCAACACAAGGGCTGTTGTTGAGCTTCAGGAGGGAAGCCAAGTCAAGAAGCTTCCCCTCCCCCCGGTAAGCACAAAGCCTTTACGAGATTGGGTGTCCCGGTTCATTAGGGCTGTCTATCTCTTCTGAGGATCTGGCTTTGCGACACATCAAGGAAACTCCCTTTCAATTTCAATTGCCATAGTATCGGACTCTGTCCAAACAGCACATGCTGAACAATTGGGAAAGAGTTATGAGATTCTCTTCAAGGTATAAAAATAATTCATTGCTTGGAGAGGGAACACAGCCAATTGCTCTCCCTAAGGAATATAAGAATCCTGGCTCTGCTGTCCAAAGTTAAGAAAGCACGAACACAGTGGAAAACAGATTTTGTGCATGAAATAACTCATTGCAAGCAATCACCACCCACCCCCCCAAAAAAAGTCATCATGCAAAGATTAGAGTCAGTGTTTTCAAAACTTGAAGATCTTGAAAGACAGAGAGTGTGGTGATCAATAAGTCCCTGGGGTTATAGGTTTGTGAGCAGTTTACATATGAAGGAGCTAAAGACTCCTGGAGAGACAGAAAACTACCGCAGAACATGCAAGAAAAGAAATTCAAAGTTACTTAAGGGTGACCTTTCTAACAATTATTTTCCCCATCGTGCCTTTACATACTAAAAGACTCATAGTAGAACTATGTAAATGACAATTTTAACCATTAACAAAAGAAGTGCTAAATCAACAAAGTTAGTCGATGAGGATCTAGCTACTTCAATGCATGTGTCATCATTATTCATTATCAATGACTAGCATTCAAATTATTTACTTATTCTGTCTGCATGACGCATGGGGCACGTGTATAGTCAGAGCTACAGTGTCCTCGTGGGATAGCATTCCTGTGTCACCAGTAGTCAGATGACAGGGCAAAAGTGCCAAAAAATGACGGGAAACAGATGGTTGAATTGTATGAATGAATCCGAGCTGCACAGTCATTGTTATCACAAAGGCCATTAACAGCAAACCTAGAAGGATGTCCGTTCGGTAACAGTTCATTGTTTTAATGGGAACATAGCCGGGAACACTGATATGCTCCAGCACAGTTCGAGTGCAGTTTTTTTTCCACTGGGTCCATTAAATAAAAGTAGGGTATGTTTTTATAGTTAAATAAAAGAATAAGTAAGCAAACCATATTTTTAGTTATTATTACTCACACATGTTGTTCAAAACAAATTTATGCAGAGTTGTAATTCCAGAATTCATTCACAACAGGACACACGAAACTAGAAAAAGAACATTTAATTCATGGTTGGATTTCCCAGTCTTCCAACGTAACTAGTAATGTATTTTCACACACTGTACTATATTGTTGCACTTTATACTTATCTATTGCTCAACACCAATCAAATGGGCAGATGTCTCAGCACGGATTTATTCTGTTGACTGTACAGTTCCTTCATTATGGGGAACAAAATTATCTACTTTTATTTTCATACTGAATGGATATGGAAGTCTGGAATTAACAGCAAAACCATCAACACCTGCCAACATTCTTCCTCAAAACCTGCTGCAACTACCAGCATCTGCACCTGTGCAATTAACTGCACGAATATAGGTCATCAATGAAGTCCTCACCTTCCAATGAGTGAACTGTTGTACCCTTCCCCAAGGCAATCACCATGAAATCACTGTTCGATCATGAACTTCAACTCATCATGCGCTATTCCTTCTGTATAAAAAAATTTGAAAAGTTGCCCTTTATTGAACAAGGTGTAATGGAATTTTTAATGGCATATTGAGCCATAATTATGCTAAACAACTTATCTGGCTCCGGTTTTGTACTTGTGATCCAAACACTCTGAATGAGTATTTCAGCTTCTATGTCCCAATCTGTAAAATTTGAGGCCATTTAGAACATAGAACGGTACAGCACAGAACAGGCCCTTCGGCCCACAATGTTGTGCTGACGTAGCTAATCCCTCCTACCTACAGAATGCCCATATCCCTCCATTTTCTTCTCATTCATGTGCCCATCCAAGCCCCTCTTAAAAGGCCCCAGTTTTAGAGTCAGTTGGAACTCTTCAAACTGGAGACACAAGAGACTGCAGATACAGGAATACGAAGCCACGAACAACCTGCTGGAGCAACTCAGCAGGTCGAGTAGCTTCTGCGGGAGGAAAGGAATTGTTTGGGTCAAAACCCTGCATTAGAACCTGACAACATGACAACATAGACAGGAAGGAGGAAAGCCCAGTGAACCCATGTGGACCAGTTTTCTGAGCCCAACAATCTCTATTCCTGTGGACCAAAGAGGACATCATGTACTGTCCCATCTAAAGGAAAGGTAAGGCGATTACATGCCGGGGGAAGGGAAGATTACATAAGACCATTAGACATAGGAGCAGAATTAGGCCATTCGGCCCATCGAGTGCGCCATTCAACCAAGGCTGATTTATTTTTCCCTCTCAACGCGATACTCCTGCTTTCTTCTCATAACCTTTGACATCCTTACTAATCAAGAAGCTATTAACCTCCACTTTAAATATACCCAATGACTTGGCCTCCACAGCCGACTGTGGCAATGAATTCCACAGATTCATCAGACTCTGGCTAAAGAAATTCCTCCTCATCTCAGTCCTAAAGAGACGTCCTTTTATTCTGAGGCCGTGCCCTCTGGTCCTAGACTTTCCCACTACCAGAAACATCCTCTCCACGTCCACTCATTCCAGGCCTTTCAGTGTTCGGTAGGTTTCAATGAGATTCCCCCTCATCCTTCTAAACTCCAGCGAGTACAGGCCCAGACCCATCAAACATTCCTCATACGTTAACCAAGTACATCTGGAATTATCACAACTATTTACCTGCATCACCATATTTCAGGATTCCACCACTAAATCATTGAGTTGATCAAGCGTAAGCTGATGGGATACCAGAGCTGGGCACAGTTTCATAAGAATGTAAGAAATTGGAGCAGAAGTAGGCTTTGGACCCCTTTAGATGGCTCCACCATTAAGATCATTATTAATCTGATCATTAGCCTCAGTTCCACTCTCCATAACCCTTGCCTCCCATAAGTTCTAAATATCAATATATGTCAGTTTTGAATAAACTCAATGATTCAGCCTTCCCTACTCTCTGGGATACAGAATTCCAACATTCTGTAGCCCCTTGAGAGCTCAGGTTCCTCCTCCTCTCCATCTTGAAACTATATCCCCTTGTTCTAAATTCCCCCCATCAGAAAAAAACATCAGCATCTACCCCATCCAGCCCTCTCAGAACATAAGAACATCTCTCATTCTTCTAAATCCCAGAGAGTACAGGCTTCTCTGCTTATTTGCCCTTCATACCTGGAAACAGTTGTGTGAATCCTCTTTGCACATTTTCTGCAATAAGATGGAAAAAAAAACCTGTACACAGTTCTCCAGACATAATTTCAGCAAAGTACTGGGCAGTTGTAGCAAATTTCCCAATTTTTACACTTCATCCCCTTTTCCTGAGTTTCTACTCCTGATAGATATTCGGGAAGTTTCATCAGAAACGCATTTGTGTGATGTCAAGTGAAGACAGTACTGTCATGGATCTTCCGGTTAAGTCGACAATCAGTACACAGCATCAAGCTTCACAGATGAACAAAGGATACTTAGACAAACTACCAAAGGGTGATGGCATTCATAGAAGTTCATGCCATTAAGAAGAGGGCAACCAAAAATAAAAAGAGGGCAGACGCTGGAATGAATGGAGGACAGAGAAAAGAAAAGGAGAATCTGCTGGAACTATGAGATACAGAACACAACAGTCACTGGAGCTCCAGAAATAAAGGAGAATACTGGGAAAGCCCTGCAGGTCAGTCTGCATCCATGGAGAGAGAAAAAACCAAGTTACATCATTGGCCGGGGATTGAAAAGCAAAACACTGTCGATGTTGGAAATCTGAACCAAAAACAGACTAGATTTCCAGCATCTGAAGTTTTTTGCTTTTTGATCCCTTGGGCATTTAAAAATTGACGTTGAAAACTGTTCAAGAACAAATGATTCAAGTTAGCGTTCCTTGAAACAATTGGAAAGCATTGGACAATACTCCCTGTTCTCCTCCCAGGTTTATAAAATATTTCAATAGCACAAACAGGAATAGACAGTTTCGTTTGGCTGCAGATTCAGTGACAAGGAAGTCATCAATTTAAAAATGCTGTTGAGAGGTGGGCAAAGGGTTTAGGATGAGTTTCTTTGAGGCACCAATCTTATAGAAAACAATTACTTCAATGAAGAGAGCAGAAGGGAAGGCGAGACAGAGCAATAGATTTATCTAAAAATGAGGTGCCAACCTGGTGAAGCTCCAACACTGGACTACATTCATGTTAAACAGCAAACACAGCATAGGATAGAAAGTGTTAAACTAACTCACAACCAGTGGATCTGATAACAGTTCTGGCCAGTGGAGGACAATTTGCTATGAATGGGAGGAGAAGACTTCAAGAACATTCACAAAGATGATGAGGCCCAGTATGCAACTCTTAAGGACAAGGTTGAAGCATACACTCCATGGGAAATATACAGCTCTGTGGGAGTACCTTCATCAGAAGGACTGCAGTGGTTCAAGAAAGCGGCTCAACACCATCTTCTCAAGAGCAATGAGGGATGGACAATAAATGGCGGACTTGCCAAGGGCATCCAGATCCTGAAAATGAATAAATTAACAAAAGCTGCCACGTTCACAAAGAGGACTCCTCTCTCCATCCCTTGGTCCCTGATAATCCTGAAAGATATTTCTTTATATTCTACAGTCATATCTTGATCAGAACACTTTATTTGCTAAAAATTGTGCAATAAAGCGACAAGTCTCAATTCCCAATTGAGATAATGCTGAACCACACCAACCAAGGCAGATAGCGACCTTTGTCCATGGTGCAACAATTACTATCAGTCAAGAACCTGGTAACCATGCAACATAAGGCCTGGGTACTTTGAGATTACAATGGGAGAGTAATAGAGACAAAAACTGCTAACCAGGGTTTGCATTCATGTCTCATTTCTGGAAAAATCAATCTTATAGAATGATCGCACACCAAATAAACAATTTTCATTCATCTAATCATAAGATACTTCACAGAAAGACGACCAAAATTAACTCTAAGCCACAAAGGGAATATTATGGTGGATGACCAAAGAAGTAGGTTTTAAGACAGGTGAAGAGAAAGAGGTTAAGAGAGGAAATTTCAAGGCTTGAGCTGAAATATACTGTACCTTCTGATTTTGGAGTTGTTAAAGTGATGGATGATCAAGGGGCTAGAATTCCATGAACACTGAGATTTCAGAGGGTGATAGGGCTTGGGGAGATTACAGAGATGAGGAGGAGTGAGGCCATGGAGGAATTTGAAAGCAAGGAGAAAAATTTTAAGAATGAAGGTCACTTAAGCCAGAGTCTATGCAGGTTAGCAAGTATAGGGTTGATATGTGAATGGGACTTGATGCAAGTTGGGACAAAGGCAGCAAGGACTTAGATGCCTTCAAGTTCAAATAACCTGGTAATACTTGCTGCATTAAAAAAGGCCACCTTGGTGAAGTGGCAGAAGGACTACAACATCTATGAAACCTCACTCCAACGGTTGCAACTTGCAGGAGGGAGAAAAAAATCTCTCCCATCACAGATACACTGTTCCAACAGTTGGTAAGAAAAAGGGATCACAAAATCAGCGTCAAGCAGCTGTTTGAGATTTATCTTGATCAATTGCAGGAAAGAGCCCGAGGAACAAAAAGGAGGCATACATTAAATCTGAAAATGAAATACCTGCCAGGTCTTTGATTGGCAATGCTGATTTATTTAAAACTTGCCTTTCCTTTTAATGTCACACAATACACACAGACTGCCCCAGATTTTTGCTGTGAAGTATCGTCAATATTAAGATAGCTACAAACTTATTGAACCAAACATTTATGTAGTCATCTGATGAAGAAATTGATGTCCTACATACATACATTTGCCTCTCAGAAGTGAAGGTCATACAACCTGGTATTTATATGGTGTAAAGGGCTTGTGACTGCCCAATGCACATGCACTTATACAGCACCTTTCATTATCCCATTACATCCTAAAATACTTTACAGTCAATGAAATATTTTCAAGTTACAGATACCATTGTAAAATAGCAAACCAAATTGCACATAGAGAGATCCCATATGATGTACTAAGATCATGATCACAAAACCTCTGGTTGAGGAGTAACAATTGTCAAAATACACCTGTCGGAAAAATTCATCTGTTCCTCGGAATTGTGCCTTGGAATATTTCATGTTCAATTGAGAGAACCAGCTTGTTCTGTTTACTATCTTACCCAAAAAACAGCAATAATAGTGTTCCCTCAGTTCTGCATTGGATGCAAAACACTTCATTGAATGTCTACATGTACCATTTATACCTTCTCCAGACTGACCTTTGGCCCCTTACTTGTCCCTTTACCATCCTCCTTGATGTTGCATTATCTGTCCTCTTGTCATTTAACCCCTCCTACCCTCGAAGTGAACACAGACCTCTCCTTTTGTTCTCTCCCCCTCTTCTTTCTTTGCAATATTAAAGCATGTTTATCTCCAATATTTCCCCAGTTCTGATGAAAGGGATCAGTCTTAAACTCACTGCAGATGCTGCCTGGCCTGCTGAGTATTTCCAGCATTTCTGTTTTCACTTCTACAAGATCTTGTCATCTTGTGAATGGAATAGTATCTGAACCCAAATTTGGTAAAGGTGCTACCAGGTGAGCTAGAGAAAGATGACTGGCACTTAAAATAAGTTTATGGCATATGGGACTTCAGTAAAACACAATTTACAGAAATAAGTATAACCAGCACTGAATAATCTAGCAAGACTGAGGGGTGACCGTATAGAGGTGTAGAAAATCACAAGGGGCATAGATAGGGTGAATGCACACAGAATTTTTTTCCAGGGAAAGGGAACCAAAAACTAGAGGGTATAAGTTTAAGGTGAGAGGGAAAAGATTTAAAGGGAATCTTCTTCACGCAAAGGGTGGTGCGTATATGGAACAAACTGCCAAAGAAAAGTAGTTGAGGCAGGTACAACAATGACACTTAGGAGACATTTGGATAAGTATATGGATAAATTTTTTAAAAAATTTTATTTACAGCGTGGTAACAGGCCCTTCCGGCCCAACGAGTCCGCGCCGCCCATTTTAAACCCAAATTAACCGACCAATACGTCTTTGTAATGTAGGAGGAAACCGGAGCACCCAGAGGAAACCCACGCAGACACGGGAGAACATACAAACTCCTTACAGACAGTGACAAGAATCGAACCCTGATCGCTGGCACTGTAATAGCATCGCGCTAACCACTACGCTACCATTAAAGAGGATTGCAGGCAAAATGCAGGCAAACGTGACCAGCTTACGTGGGCACCTTCGGTGTCATGGATGAGTTGGGCAGAAGGGCCAGTTTCCATGCTGATTACTCTTTGACTATGACTTTATATTTTTGCAAGTGTTTAGTGATGGTGGCTAACAGTTATTTTCTGTCCCAAAGTTCTCCCTTTATAATCAGCAATGCAATATTGATGGTCGCGGGATATGTAAAATTGCTGCAATCATTAAGTGCTGAAGTACCAGCCAACAATGCATATCACACACCAACATCTAAACTAACTCAAACCGTCCGTTATTATGTAAAAAGACAATTAAATAAATGCAGGTACTTAATTAGAAATTTGACAGGCTTATGAATGGTTGATTACAAGTCTTGTAACAAGACAGCTGTGAAATCAAATTCTTGTGTCTTAAAATCAAAATTTAATGGGCTGAAACATCTGTTCAGTTTCCTTGTTGTTCTCCTGTGCAATTTCTCCCAAAATCAGCAGAGCCAGAGTAAGGGATTATTTAATTTTCAGGACAAAGTTCCATTCAGAATAGATTGAGTGTTCACAATCTTCACTGCTAGTTTAAAAACACATTGGGCTTAAAGCTAAACCGTTCCTAGATCCTATCAATCATCAATGTGGGGTAATACTACCAGTGACCAGCAGACTCCAGCTGCACATAAATTAATAAGTGCATTTTAAAGGCTCTTAAATTTGATTTTCTTTACCAAGAAAGCAACCAAAACATTTAAAGTCATTTTGGGTTATTTAAAATCAGGTAACTCAGCTGGTGCACTAGGCACTCTGGCTGAAGTATCAGCCCATGTCCAGCTGCGTACCAGGAAGGGATGCGAGCAGATCTTTTGGAAGGGCACTTCAGCTGTGTCTTGCACACTTATACTGCCTATGCACTTCCTTAAAGTGCTAATTGGCTGGGTGGGTGGGGCAGTCGCTGTGCCTCTTCCACTGCCCCACACCTACCCTTGCCCCTTGGGCCAACTTGTCACTCTTCCTCTCAAGGAATGTTCTTAAAGCAGAATCTTTCAAAAAAGACATACAAAAATTGGACCAATGCATCACAGGTTTTATGTTGAACAATACGCAATTAATTTTGAGTAGAAATTCAAGTAAAAAACATTCTTCTTAAACTAACCCAATTTGGGACCAAATATGTAAAAATCACCAATAAAATCCAAAGCAGAAACTCTGCTCTATTCATCTTTATAACTGACTGAAAAACAATACTTCTGGAATTATTTGGGCACCAGCATTAAGACTGCAGACAAATACTAGTGTGCATTAAGGACTCTTTAAAAGTTACTTTTAAGTTGCCTCGCTTTGGACTATTGGGAGAATAAAAGCTGTCAAAAGGTATATACACTCATCTTTGGATGATTCACAAATGTAATCTTTGACTAAACACAAGGTTATTTGGCTTAGCGAGACACGGAGACTGGCAACTTGACAACTGGCCATGGTATTTAGTAACATGAATAAATCATAAAAGAAATTCTGACTATGAGCTGTGCTTTAGAAGATAAGAGAAAGAGAATTACAGCTGAACATTCAGATCCTTCAGTACGGCTACTGTCCTGTTTAGTCTAGTTCACTACGATTTATAAATACAGTAGTAAACCACAAATCCTAATACCACCAATCTCAACAACAGTTTAAATTTTGCCTGACAGCATTATTAAATGATGGATGTGTTCATTCAGCTGAGGATTTAACACAGTAAAAGTCTCGTTTCCCAGCCTGTTAAGACTGGGGCTTCATACTGAATCTGTAAGTTTGAGAAGAGGTAACACTCCAGAAATTCCTCCTCACAACTCTTAAAACATGGTGTTGTGCAAGTGAAAATTGACTGGAGGACAGTAATATCGAGTCGTGACGAGAAATTTGATGCTTGCTTTTTTGGCAGGATTTCTGTTTTCCTGAGAACCCTTTTTCCAACATAAAACTGCCCCAATGTCAACAGGAATGCAACACATGAAATTCATCTCCAGTGTGATTTTCAACTTCACTGGTCTGTAAAATGACTAACGGAACAATCAGCTTTTACTGTGCCCATTTCCCTTGAAGCCGTGTAATTTAAAGGGCTAACACTTAAACTGCTTTCTTTGTAAGACCTGTGACCTCAAATATAGCAGCATAATTGCTTTACCCCTGGAGGTCAAGGTCAAAGTCAGGGACACTTCCAGCTTTCAGAATCGAGGTTGCGGCTGCTGATCTCTGCCACATCTCAGAACTTGATGATCAATGGTCACACAAACTCCATTTACAGTAAAACTCCGATAATCTGCTATCCGACTATTTGGAAATCCCAATGATTTTTTTTGTTTGCCTGAGAACCCTTTTTCCAACATAAAACTGCCCCAACAGGAATGCGACACATGAAATCCACCTCCAGTGTGATTTGACTCACCAGGTAACGTTTGCCACGTTCTCTTTCCACTCACTTGGCCTGCACTCCCTTTCAACTTATCTGGTTCATTAGAAAATTTGCTGCCATGGAAGATGGAGGCACAGGGAGACTTGGAAGATTGGATTCAAAATTGGCTTGGCCATAGAAAACAGAGGGTACAAATGGAGAGGTGTTACTCTGACTGGAGGTCTGTGACCAGTGGTGTTTCGCAGGGATCAGTGCTGGGACCCCTGCAGTTTGTGATGTATACAAATGATTTGGATAAAAATGCAGGTGGGTTGATTAGTAGGTTGATTGTGGATAGTGAGGAAGGATGTCAAAGGATAAGGCAGGATGAAGATCAGTTGGAAATATGGGAGGAGAAATGGCAGATAGCGTTTAATCTGCACAAGTGTGAGGTGTTGCACTTCGGAAGGTCAAATGACAGAGGAAAGTATACAGCAAATGACAGGATGCTCAGGAGTATTGATATACAGAGGGATTTTGAGGTGCAAGTCTCTTGCTCTCTGAAAGTGGCAACACAAGGAGATAGGATGGGAAAGAAGGCGCACGACATACTTGCCTTTATTGGTCGGACTGTTGAGTATAAAAGTTGGGAAATCATATTGCAGCTGTACAAAACTGAATTAGGCCACATTTGAGTATTCTGTGCAATTCTGGTCACCGCACTACAGGAAGGATGTGGAGGCTTTGGAGAGGGTGCAAAAGAGGTTCACCTGGATGTTGCCTGGATTAGAGTGTATGAGTTATAGGGAGAGGGTGGACAAACTTGGATTGTATCCTCTGGAGTGACCTGATACCAGCATATAAAATTATGAGAGACAAAGAGGGTAGATAGTAAGATTCTTTTTTCCCAGGGTGGAAGAGTCATATACTAGAGGTCATAGCTTTAAGGTGAGGGGGGAAAATTTAGACGAGATTTATGAGGCAAGACTTTTTACACAGAGTATGGTAGGTACCTGGAACGTGCTGCCAGGGGAGGTGGTGGAAGCAGATGCGATAGCAACATTTAATAAGTATTTAGAGATGCCATACAGACAGAGGACAGAGAGATATACACCATGTGCATATCACAGACAGGGTGGGCCAAAGGACCTGTTCCTGAGACCAAGGAAATGACTGTCGACTTCAGGAAGGAGACATCGGGAGAACACACACCAGTCTTCATTGAGGGGTCAGCAGTGGAAAGGGTGAGCAGCTTCAAGTTCCTGGAGGGTCAGCATCTCAGAGGATCTGTCCTGGGCCCAACACATTGACGCCATCACGAAGAAGGCACACCAGTGCTCTACTTTGTTAGGAGTTTGAGGAGATCTGCTGTGTCACCAAAGTTTTTTGCAAATTTCTATAGATGAATGATGGGGAGCATTCAGACTGGTTGCATCACAGCCTGGTATGGAGCTTCTAATGCACAGGATCGTAAGAGGCTGCAGAGAGTTGTCGACTCAGCCAGCTCCATCACAGGCACAACCGTCCCCACCATCAAGGACATCTTCAAGAGGTGGTGCCTCAAGAAGGCGGCATCCTGCACCAAGGATCCTCACCATCCAGGACATGCCCTCTTCTCATTACTACCATCGGGGAGGAGGTACAGAAGCCTGAAGACCCACACTCAACATTTTAGGAACAGCTTCTTCCCCCCGCCATCAGAGTTCTGAACAGTCCATGAACCCATGAACACTACTTCGTTATTCCGTTTCTGTGCAATATTTATTTATCTTGTAATTTATGGTAAATTTTTATGTCTTTGCACTGTACTGCTGCCGCAAAACAACAAATTTCACGACATACAAAGTCAGTGATAATCAACCTGATTTTGATACTGTGCTGTAGTGTTCTGTGTTCCAATTTTTTTTAAGAAGTCTTAAGATCTACTAGCTTTTAAGCACTAAAGAGAGCAGGAGTTTAGGATTGCTCAGCAGCAGCAGCTGAATATGAGGGGAGTAATACACACTTTCATCTGGACCAGCAATCTTGTCCTTTTACTGTTTATGGAAATGAAGCCTGAAGTCGAATGAGTCCATGCCATCCATCAAACACCCATTTACTCTTCTCTACTAATTCCATGTTATTCTCCCCATATTCCTATTAATCAGTTGCAGATGTGGGCAGAGAAATGGCATATGGAGTTTAACCCAGATAAATGTGAGGTGTTGCACCTTGGTAGGACTAATGCCAAGAGGCAGTGCACTCTTAAAAGCAAGACCCTTAACAGTGTTGAAGAGCAGAGACACCTTGGGGTGCAAGTCCATTGTTCATTGAAAGTTGCTACACAGGTAGATAGGGTGGTCAAGAAGGCTTATGGAATGCTTGCTTTCATTAATCGAGATATTGAGTACAGAAGTCATGATGCATCTATATAGAACTTGGGTTAGGCCGCATTTAGAGTATTGCGTGCAATTCTGGTCACCTCACTATAGGAAGGATATTGAGGCTTTAGGGAGGGTGCAGAGGAGGTTTACTAGGGTGCTGCCTGGATTAGAGTGCATGGGCTATCAGGAGAGGCTGGACAAACTTGGGGTCTTTTCTCTGGAGTGGCAGAGGCTGAGGGGTGATCTGTTGGAAGTGTATAAAATTATGAGGGGCATAGATAGGGTGGACAAGCAATGTCCTTTTCCCATTATTGAGCAATCCAATACCAGAGGGCATGCATTTAAGGTGAGAGGGGGTAGGTTCAAAACAGACATGAGGGGTACGTTTTTTATGAGAGGGTGGTGGATGCCTGGAATGCGTTGCCAGACAGGGTGGTGGAGGCAAATTCATTTGGGGCTATGAAGAGGGGCTTGCATGGGTACATGAATGAGAGGAAGATAGAGGGATACGGGCAATCTGTAGGTAGGAGGGATTAGCTATGTCGGCACAAGATTGTGGGCTGAAGGGTCTGTTCCGTGCTGAAAAAAAAATTACCTCCAGATTCTACCACTCATCATACTAGAAGTAATTGGCCAATTAATATATCAACCCACACGTTGAAATAAACTGGAGAACACAGAGAGAACCCGGACTGTCACGGGGAGAACTTGCAAAATCCACAGAGACAGCACCGGAGATCAGAATAAAACCTAGGTTGTTGAAGCTGTGAGGCTGTAGCTCTACTAGCTGGTTTTAGATGAGAGGCAGAAAGAGTTAATGAATGGCTTTAGAGTTTCATTCTGGCATCTTGACTGCTCCAAATCAATGCAAGAAGGTTGTCTCAGTTCCTATGAGGGATGGGAGCCTGGTCTTCCTGCCTTGGCAACCAAAGCTTATTGAACTAGTCAGAACAAGATGCGTTGCTTCCACTACTGAAGATCTCTTACTTCAAAAGAAAATAACTAATATGTTTAAGCTTGGTTCAGCTGCCTGATATCACTGGGGTTAAACAAAGGAATGTAAAGTTCGAAACTATCCCTATATCAGGGAAGATGAGACGGTCCTAAGTCATTTACTTGGATTACTACAAGTTCCATGATGATGGATGATGAGTCGCACACAGTAATAGCAATGTGACTTGGGTGACACTGTGTGTAAAGTTTTTTTCAGCTGATAGCTTCCCCCCTCCCCCCAAGATACTTTAGCCAAATTGAACCATTTCTTTGAAAGCACTTTGCTGAGCTCTCCAGATGCCACAATTAATAAAGACATTGTGTGACTGAATGACGCAGCAGGTGAAAAAAATTCCTGATTTCTGCTGAGTCAGCTGATCACAGCATGTTGTAGGATGAAATTATCCTCTGAATTCTTTGCTTCTCCTTGATGTGGAGCCCCGTGGGCCTAACTATTAGTAATTGTATACAGGAGTATGTCTTGCATTGCCAATCACTGTATATTGGAAAGCAAAACTGCAGGTGCTGGAAATCTATAATAAAAACATTACATATTTGAAGTTCATTTTTACAAATTAATCTAGGAGTTAAAAGCTAACCTTCCTTCACTTGCACTGAACAGACATTTTTAACATTGTTGTATTGAACTGCATTTCCACTGAAGTCAGTGGGAATGAATCGTGGAAGGGTTATAAAATAAACAGCCACTATTATATCCATGCACTTAATACAATGACAAATTTCAACTGCAGCTTTGATCTGGCCTCACATAGGGAGGGTATTAGTGAAGGGCATTAGTGAATGGGATATGATTTTCTAGTAGTTTCCAAAAACACAGCAGTTTCATTAACACCATCAATGATGCCAGATTTTATATTATTTCCAACTTAACTATCTCATGAATTGAATTTAACTTTAAATGCCATGGTGGGATTTGAACTCATGGCCAAGATCTTCAAGACAAATCTCTGGATTGTTAGTCCATTGACATAATCATTAAACTACAATAAACAAATTAAATTAAAACCTGCAGCCCATTGATTCAGGGACAATGATGCAAAATAAGGTTGGTTTCCTTTTTGCCTCATTAACACAAGCACCATTTAGAAACGGCCCATTCAGGGTGACCAAGGCACCTACCTATACCAGGCAATAAGCCACTGTTAATATTGAACTTAATGGCTTGTTACATAAATGGGATTCCAGGACTCACAAATCCAACTCGAGTCACTGCTGCCCCTGAAGCAGCCTCACCAACACAAGCAACGTCCTCAGGTACAACCAGGAAGGAAATGGTAGGGTTAAACAAGGCAGAATGAGGTGGGTGGGTAGAATATGAGGGTTATGCAGTGGTTAAGTAACCAAACAGATAACCCAAAAGTCTGGATAAACAATCCAGAGATGCCGTTCAAACTCCACCAAGGCAGCTGTGGAATTTCAATTCAGTTAATATTCTGAAATTTATAAGGCAACAACTAGTTTTAGTAATGTTGACCACAAAACTAGTGGATTGCAATAGTAACCCATTTGATTCACTAATGCTTTTCAGGGAGAACAGCTTGGCATCTTTACCTGGTCTGGCCATTATGTGCTGTACTGTAATTAATCAATTAACATTGAAAAAGGATAAAATTAGATTGACCTCAACAATAAATGTAGACGTTGCACAGTTGCTCACAGCACAGTCAACCTTGCAAAATCCTCCCTCACCTGGAGGGAGAAGGGTAGCAGGCACATGGCAGCACCACCACTTGCAGGTTCCCCTCCAATTAGCATGCCATCCTAGCTTGGGAATAATATCATTGTCACTGGGTCTAATTGCTGAAACTCCCTCCCAACAGCAACAGTGGAAGTTCCTTCACCAGAAGGACAGCAGCATCTCAAGAAGATAGTTCACCACCAGCTTCTCAAGGGCATTTAGCCATTAACAATAAACTGTGGCAACGGGAGTGAGAGAGGAACACTACAACAGTGGTTCATTTGCTTGCTTCAATATTACAAAATGTGAATCCAATTAGTGCAAGATTAATTTCTTGCTGTGTATAAACCGAAGGCTAGAATATCTGAAACAGCACAACCAAATAGATTCTGCTACATTTTGCAAATGTAAATGAAAGTAGAAACAGACTCCACTTGAGCAGTGTGAGGATTGATAAGATATCTTTATTAGTCACACGTACATCGAAACACACAGTGAAATACATATTTTGCATTGAGTGTTCTGGGGGCAGCCCACAAGTGTCGCCACGCTTCCGGCGCCAACATAGCATGCCCACAGCTTCCAAACCAGTATGTCTTTGGAATGTGGGAGGAAACCAGAGCACCCGGAGGAAACCCATGCAGACACGGGGAGAACGTACAAACTCCTAACAGACAGCAGCAGAATTGAACCAGGGTCACTGGCGCTGTAATAGCATTACGCTAATCGCTACACCCAGTCAAAAACAGGGGTCATCCTGCATTTTATACATTTTGCCAAATTCAACCGAAATTTTAGTCTTAATTTAAATACAGATGTGCATATATACCTTGAGACAATAATGCAGATTACTCATAAATATGCCAACCAAATTAAAGTCAAGCATATTCGCTCCTTCCCCAGAAACAACAAATAGTTCTCAACTTGTTGCCTCACAGTGGTATGAATTGCTCAACATGGGAATGTCTGGATTCAACATGCAAGGCAAAGGCTGAAGTGCCACATCATTAGGTGTGGGCAGTAGTTAAAATAATCAAGGCAGCCACCTAGATATATTGAAGAGTCAATACACAATAAACTATTTTGCAGTCTCAGGAAGTTCCAAGTTCCAGAAGAATTCCACAACCATCTATTTTGCATAAAAATAACATTCTCCCCCTCTCTGGCTCACCCCAATTACCTGGTATCTTGACCAAGTATTCATTCTGCAAGCCTGATACTAGAGAGTACATACCAACCATCAGTATGACTGCCCCAATAAGAAATGCTGCTTTGCACACTCTAAGTTAGTTCATAAATACAGTACCTTCCCTTGTTCATTTAGATGATTAGCCATTCACCAGTATCTTCATGAGTAAATGACAACACTGAGACGGGGACTGAGCCCAACTCCTCATAATTAATAGAATTAGTCCTTAGCAGGTATGCTCACAAGCACATTTTCCTAAAGGGTCAATGAAAAGCAATGCAGTACAGAAATACAAAAGCAAAGTGCTGTGGTTACTGGAAACATTCAGATCAGGCAGAAACAATAGTGAGGACTGGAAAATAATTAGAGCTAAGCCAAGTTTCAGATGTGGAAAAAGAGTTAGTGGGGGTTGGGAGGTCAGTATAGGAAAGAACAAACGGGAAGAGCTGTGAAGGTAGAAGGCAGGAGACATTGAGGGACAAATTACCATCCATCAAAGCTACGACCAACTTTTTCACAGTTCTGATGAAAAGACGCTGGAATTGGAATATCATTGTCACATGTACCGAGGTACAGTGAAAAACATGTCTTGCATACCGTTCATACAGATCAATTCATTGCACAGTCCATTGAGGCAGTACAAGGTAAACAATAATAGAATGCAGAATGAAGTGTAACAGCTACAAAGAAAGTGCGGTGCAAGGTCATAATGAGGTAGATTGAGAAGCCAAGAGTCCATCTTATCGTACTAGGGAACCATTCAATAGTCTTATAATAGTGAGGTAGAAGCTGTCCTTGAGCCTGGTGGTACGTGCTTTCAGGCTTTTGTATCTTCTGCCCGATGGGAGAGGAGAGAAGAGAGAATGTCCAGGGTGGATGGGGTCTTTGATCACACTAGCTGTTTACTGAGGCAGCGAGAAGTATAGACAGAGTCCATGGAGGGGAGGCTGGTTTCTGTGATGTGCTGAGCTGTGTCCACAACACTCTGCAGTTTCTTGGGCTCACAGGTAGAGCAGTTGCCATACCAAGCCGTGATGCATCCAGATAAGATGCTTTCCATGGTGCATCAATAAAAATTTATAAGGGTCGACTGGGACATGCGAAATTTCTTTAGCCTCCTGAGCAAGTAGAGGTGCTGGTGAGCTTTCTTGGCAGTGGCATCCGGCCTTGAGTCACCACAGATCCAGCTTAACCTGCTGATTTCCAGCTACCCTTGTAAACATTTAATAAGCAGGAGATCATCCACTGCTTAAAACTGGCTGAATAAGATCAGACAATCTGCTGGAGGAACTCAGTGGGTCGCGCAGCAGCTGTGGGAGGAAAGGAATTGTCAACATTTTGGGTCGAACCCCTGAATCAGGGCTGAGTTCCTCCAACAAAATGGAGACACAAGAGAAACTGCAGATGCTGGAGATCTGGAGCAATGCACACAAAATGCTGGAGGAACTCAGTGGGTCAGGCAGCATCTATGGATGGAAATGAACAGTTGACGTTTCAGGTCGAGACCCTTCAGATGATGATGAAGGGTCTCGGCCCGAAGCATCGACTGTTTATTTCCCTCCATAGACACTGCCTGACCTGCTGAGTTCCTCCAGCATTTTGTGTGTGTTGCTCCAAAGTTCCTCCAGCAGATTGTTTGTTGCTCCATATTCCAGGATCTGCAGTCTCTTGTACTTTCAGAATAAGATTAGATTCTGATTTGCTCTTGCACCAAGTCAGTCCTCAGGCAACACCTTGGGAAGGAGGAGGGGGAAGTGAAGCAGCAAGATGGTGAACACAGTCCAGCAGTGGGCTCTTGTTCCACACAAAAAACTAAAAAAAAATTGCATAGCCACATCTTGAGCAGTCTCCAACAATCCCTTTAGTGACTTCTGATGAGCTCACTCAAGGCCTAGTTTGACAAGTTGGAACCTACAGGAAGTGACCTCTACCCATTTCCCCTACATTTTACACAAGGTTCCTAAAAATGGCCAGAATATTAAACCCCTGTATTAGTATTGTGGCAGTTCTGATGAAAGGTCATCGACCTGAAGCATCATCTTGGTTTCTCTCTCCACAGATCTACCTGACCTGCTGAATATTTCCAGCGTTCTCTGCTTTTATTTGTGACAGATTAACTTGCGGTTTCCTCTCACATCCAAAAGGCATGCAGGTTGGTTAATTGGTCAATGTAAATTTCCCCGATGTGCAGGTGAGTAGTAGATTCTGGGAGGAGTTGATGGGAATGTGAGGTGAATAAAATGGAATTAGTTAAGGATGAGTGTAAAGGTGAGCTTAATGATCAACATGGATGTGTTGGGACGAAGGGCTGTATGATCCTAAGGGCTCGACAGTAAGCTGAATTTCTCCCTCGATAACGGAAGTACATTTTGGATCTAATTTTTCATTCACCTTGTAAGCAACCAGCCTGTGCTCACTCATTCACTGGAAACGTGGCAATGGTTACCTTATTATTAGTCAGTGAGGAAAATTTCTGAGTTGCACATGTTTCCATTGTTTTTAAAGCAAAAACAAGAACAGGTGTTTTGTGCTGTTGGAACACTCTGCTGCTCTGAAGTCCAACCAACAAATGGGTGATGCACAATGAGGTTGCCCCAATACCCTCAGGAGTTGCCAAGTCACTTCCTCACTTTATTGAACAATCACCAATCCATCTGAGTACATCAGGCAGCCAGGATGGAGGCAGGATAGTTTTTCCTTCTTTTATTTCTGAATGTTGTTGCTGTGCAGATTCCTGCAGCAAAAAGTGTTTCACTTAACCCATTACTTGCCTTACAAAGTCCGCTTCACAGATACCTTGGTCTGGAATACTACCAGTTTGATTAAATGAGACATCAAAGTCACTTGAAAGAATCAAAACAAAGCTAACACTTTTTTTTTAAAGGTTAGATTCCAAGAATACGGCCAGAATACGGAAAGCAAGGAAATCCTATAGAGTTATAGGTCCAGAGAAGTTTATAGGAAGGACAAGACTTTGGCAGGATTAAAAAAAGGGATAAGAATTTTAAAAATCAAGGTATGGTGGGACTGGGCATCAAAGTGAATAAGTGAACAGGCTTGGCACAAGCTAGGGTACCAGGAATAGATTTTAGTAGGAGATGAAGTTCTGAAGGGGGCCAAGAAAGCATTGGGATGGTCACATTTTGAGTTAACAAAGAATGAGAGTTCAGGCAGCAGAGGACAGATGAAGAAAGGTAATATTTTAGAGGTGGAACCAGCTGGTTTTGGTTACAGAGTGGATCCGGTGGCAATTGGAAAATTCAACAATGTGGCATGAGTCAGAATGAAAGGGTGTTTTTAATTGGAGGCTTCACTGGTAGTACGTTGGACAAGCAAAGAAGATCTTGAGTAAACGATTGTTTCTCTGACTGTACAACAGTCAAGGAGTTAGTTGAGTTTAGTTTTGTTCCCGTACCCTGTATATACAAGATGATGTGGAATTCATTAGAGAGCACACAAATGAATAACAGGAAAAAGAATATATGAAAAATAATGCCTACTTCATGTCCCAATTTCTTACTGCCAGTTTGAGAAGATCCCTCAAGGTTGCCACACAGGTCAATAGGGTTGTTAAGAAGCCGTATGGAGTGTTGGCCTTCATTAGTTGGAGTATTGAGTTCAAGAGCCATGAGGTGATGTTGCATAGAACTCTGGTCAGACCACACTTGGAGTATTGTGTTCAGTTCTGGTCACCACATTATAGGAAGGATGTGGAAGCTTTAGAGAGGGTGCAGAGGAGATTTACCAGGATGTTTCCTGGATTGGAGAGCATGTCTTATAAGGATAGGTTGAGCGAGATAGGGCCTTTCTCTTTGGAGAGGAAGAGGAGGAGAGGGGACTTGATAGAGGTGTACAAGATGATAAGAAGCACAGATCAAGTGGACAGTCAGAGATTTTTTTCCCAGGGCAACAATGGCTAACACGAGGGGACATAATTTCAAGGTGATTCGAGGAAGGTATAAGGGGGAGGTCAGGGGTAAGTTTTTTACACAAAGAGTGGTGGGTGCGTGAAATGCACTGCCTGCAAAGGTTGTAGGGGCAGATACATTAGGGACATCTAAGACACTCTTAGATAGACACATGAATGATAGAGAAATAGGGGGCTATGTGGGAGGGAAGGGTTAGATAGATCTTAGAATAGGATAAAATGTCAGCACAACATTGTGGGCCGAAGGGCCTGTACTGCGCTGTAGTGCTCTAAGTTGGCATGACAAATGAAATCTTGTACATTCATCGACTGTCATTCAAAAGCTATCGATCCTGGCCACACCAATCCCTGAAATAACATCAGTGAAGTCAAATCATTAGCTCAATTTAGCTTACCATTTCAACTGTGGATATTATTTTAACTTTGTTGGGCTCAAAGCCAGTGATCCCTGATAAAATTAACAGAAGCAGCCACCAACAGCATGTCCCACAGTGGTCATAGTTGCCACACAGGCAACAGCGCAGCCAATGCTCGCACTGGAAGCAATATGGTAACGACTAAATAATCTGCTTTAATGTGTTGTTGAGGTTAAAAATTGCCACAGGACACAGGGAGATCTCCCCTTACTTCTATAAAGTAATGTCTCGGTATCTTTTTCATACAACTGGAAGGGAGCCAGGACTCTGTTTAGAGCCCCTTCTGATTATGAGACATGGTGTCAGTATTGCACTAGAGTGTCAATCTCGATTTAGCACTTTTGGAGCAATTCAAGACAGGAATACAGATTGCAAGAAATTACTTCCTCTGGTAAGTGAAGTTAGACCAAGCCGATTAAGTGGTGCTGTGAGAAAAATCTTAAACTCTTCCCAGCAAAATGTCATCGAGGATAAGGCAACTAAAAATTTCAATAATAGATTCTTGTTAGGTAAGGTTATTAAAGGATTGAAGATTCACTTCAGCCATTATCTAAGTGAAGGCATTAAAGGCTTAATGGGTTCGATGGCCTCCTGTTACTATATTCTGACTAAGCAGCAAAAGTTCTTGTGGCAGAAGCAACACACCTGGTTGGAAACGACAGAATAGAATTAACAAAAAATGTGAAAATCTGAGATGTCCCTGTGAAATGACTACTTACCTTTAATACACAATGTGTGGAGCAGAGAATAATTTTGGCTGCATTTGTTTTATTTCAAAACTATACTTTATTCATAAATATATACAGGCAGTCCCCAGGTTACACAAGGGTTCCATTCCCAAGGACTCTCCGCAAACTGATTTTTCCATAAGTCAGCGCAGACCGATTGGCAAGAGGGACTTTGGTGCGAGTTGAGATGTTACAACAGGGTTTTGGTTTATCTCAATCCTACAGCAAAGCTGTATTTTACACCGTATTTTCTGATGTAAAATATCCCTGGGTGTCTATAATAAATGTCAATGTGCTCTTTAGTACATTAAAAATGATTTATTATTGATATTAATGCAGTAGATCACTACAAGCCCATCCAATGATTCACCCACGAAATGAGGTTTTATAAAATTCAAATTAGATAGGATTGGGAAATGGAAACTATTATCAGAATAAAATTGTGCTATATTGTTGAACAGAACATAGCACATGGAACAGTACAGCACAGGAACAGGTCTTTCAGCCCACAATGTCCCTGCCAAACATGATGCCAAATTAAACTAATTCTTTCTGCCTGCACGTGATCCATATCCTTCCATTCCCTGCATATTTATGTGCCTTTCTAAAAGCCTCTTAAATGCCACTATTGTATCTGCTTCCACCACCACCCCTGGCAGTGTGTTCCAGGCACCCACCACTCTGTGTAAAAAAAACTTGCCTCACATATCTCCTTTAAACTTTCTCTCTCTTGCCTTAAAGCTATGCCCTCTAGATTTCACATTGCTACCCTGGAGTGAAGATTCTGATTGTCTACCCTATCTAAGCCTCTCATAACTTTATAAATCTCTATCAGGTCTCCTGTCAGCCTCTGATGCTCCAGAGAAAACAATCCAAATTTGTCCAACCTCTCCTTAATCGCTAATACCCTCTAATCTAGTCAGCATCCTGGTTAACCTCTTCTGCACCCTCTCCAAAGCCTCCACATCCTTCCTGTAGTGGGGTGACCAGAACTGCGCACAGTACTCCTGGTGTGGTCTATCCAAAGTTTTATGCAGCTGCAGCATGAAATAGCATGTGTTAGACTATATAGCTACCCATATCATAACATTCTGCATACACTTCCTATAACCCTTACATTTCATCAAATATCATCCATGTTCATCCTAACATTAATTAAATTATAATTGAACTAAGACCAGAGATGGGAACCAGAGTGATAGGTCAGAGGTTGGTGCATTTAGTGCACAAGTAGATGCAGAGCGTAGAAAGACTGTGAGGAAGGATAGACACTTGAAAGGGCAAAATTGAAGTCAGTTGGATGGGCTGAAGTGTGTCAACTTTAATGCCAGAAGTATCAGGAACAAGGGTGATGAACTTAGAGCATGGCTAAGTACGTGGAACTATGACATGGTGGTCATTACAGAGACTTGGCTGTCACAAGGGCAGGAATGGCTGCTGGATATTCCGGGGTTTAGATGTTTCAGAAGGGACAGGGACGGAGGTAAAAGAGGTGGGGGAGCGGCTTTGCTGATCAGGGACAGTGGCACAGCTGGAGAAAGGGAGGATGACCTGGAGGGATCGTCCACTGAGTCAGTGTGGGTGGAAGTCAGAAACAGGAAGGGAGCGATCACTCTACAGACCCCCCAGTAGCAGCAGAGATGCTGAGGAGCAGATTGGGAGGCAGATTTTGGAGAGGTGCAAAAATAACAAGGTTGTTGTCATGGGTGATTTCAACTTCCCTATTATTGATTGGCACCTCCTTACTGTACGGACGGAATTTGTTAGGTGTGTCCAGGAAGGATTCCTGACACAGTATGTGGACAGGCCAACTAGAGAGGCCATACTGGACCTGGTACTAGGAAATGACCCTGATCAGGTTTCAGATCTCTCGGTAGGAGAGCATTTTGGAGATAGTGACCATAACTCCTTGATCTTTACCATAGCCTTGGAGAGGGAGAGGAGCAGACAATATGGGGAAGTATTTAACTGGGGGAGGGGGAAATATGATGCTATTGGGCAGGAACTTGGGAGCGTAAATTGGGAACAGATGTTCTTGGGGAAGTGCACAGCGGAAATGTGGAGGTTGTTTAGGGAGTACTTGCATGGGGCTCTGGATAGGTTTGTCCCATTGAGGCAGGATAAGGATGGTAGTGTGAAAGAACCATGGCTGACAAGAAACATAGAATATCTTGTCAAGAGGAAGAAAGAAGCTTACCTGAGGTTCAGAAAGCATGGATCAGACAGGGCTCTGGAGAGTTATAAGGCAGCCAGGAGGGAGCTTAAGAATGGACAGGAGAGCTAGAAGGGGTCATGAGAAGTCCTTGGCGAGTAGGATCAGGGAAAACCCCAAGGCGTTCTACATGTATATGAAGAATAGGAGGATGACTAGAGTGAGGGTAGGACTGATCAGGGATAAAAGAGGAAACATGTGCCTGGAGTCGGAAGAGGTAGGGAAGGTCCTTAATGAATACTTTGCTTCAGTATTCATCAGCGATACCTTGACGTTTGTGAGGATGGCGTACGACAAGCTGATATGCTAGGGCATGTCATCGTGAGGAAAGAGGATGTGCTGGAACTTTTGAAAAACATTAGGATAGATAAGTCACTGGGGCAAAACGGGATATACCTAAGGTTATTACAGGAAGCGAGGGAAGAGATTGCTGCGCCTTTGATGATGATCTTTGCATCCTCACTGGCCACAGGACTGGTGCCAGATGATTGGAGGGTGGCAAATGTTGTTCCTTTGTTTAAGAAAGGGAGAAAGGATAACCCTGGGAATTACAGACCAGTGAGTCTTACTTCAGTTGTAGGCAAATTACTGGAGAAGATTCTTATAGACAGGATTTATGGGTATTTGGAGAAGCATAGGCTGATCAGGGACCGTCAGCATGGCTTTGTGAGGGGCAGGTCATGCCTCATGAGCCTGGTTGAATTCTTTGAGGATGCGACAAAACACATTGATGAAGGTCGAGCAGTGGATGTGGCGTACATGGATTTTATTAAGGCGTTTGATAAGGTTCCTCATGGAAGGCTCATTCAGAAAGTCAGGAAGCATGGGATCCAGGGAAACTTGGCTGTGTGGATTCAGCATTGGCTCGCCCATAGAAAACAGAGGGTGGTGAGAGATGGAGTGTATTCTTCCTGGAGGTCGGTGACCAGTGGTGTTCCACAGGGATCTGTTGTAGGATCCCTGCTCTTTGTGATTTTTATAAATGACTTGGATGAGGATGTGGAAGGGTGGGTTAGTAAGTTTGCTGACGATACAAAGATTGGTGGTGTTGTGGATAGTGTAGAAGGGTACTGTAGATTACAACAGGATATTGATAGGATGCAGAGCTGGGCTGAGAAGTGGCAGATGGAGTTCAACCCAAAAAAGTGTGAAGTGATACACTTCAGGAGATCGAATTTGAAGGCAGAGTACAAGGTTAATGGCAGGACTCTTAGCAGTGTGGAGGAGCAGAGGGATCTTGGGGTCCACATCCATAGATCCCTCAAGGTTGCCGCGCAGGTCAATAGGGTTGTTAAGAAGGCATATGGTGTGTTGGCCTTCATTAGTTGGGGTATTTTCAAGAGCCGCAAGGAGATGTTGCAGCTCTATCGAACTCTGGTTAGACCACACTTGGAGTATTGTGTTCAGTTCTGGTCGCCTCATTATAGGAAGGATGTGGAGGCTTTGGAGTAGGTGCAGGGGAGATTTACCAGGATGCTGCCTGGGTTGAAGAGCATGTCTTATGAGGATAGGTTGAGTGAGCTGGGGCTTTTCTCTTTGGAGAGGAGGAGGATGAGAGTTGACTTGATAGAGGTGTACAATATGATAAGGGGCATAGATCAAGTCGACAGTCAGAGACTTTTTCCCAGGGCGACAATGGCTAATACAAGGTGATTGGAGGAAGATACAAGGGGGATGTCAGGGGTAAGTTTTTTTTTCACACAGAGAGTGGTGGGTGCATGGAATGCACTGCCGGCAGAGGTTGTGGGGGCAGATACATTAGGGACATTTAAGAGACTCTTAGATAGACATATGAATGATAGAGAAATGGAGGGCTATGTGGGAGGTGAGGGTTAGATAGATATTAGAACAGAATAAAATGTCGGCACAACATTGTGGGCCAAAGGGCCTGTACTGTGCTGTAATGTTCTATGTTAACTACTGAAACCTATACTGTAACCAGTTGTTAATGAAAACTAGCTTGCATTTCTGTAACTAACTTTTCTACCTTGAAAATTCTTTAAACATTTGTGGGAGAATTTGCGTACAGTTGGATTTCCGTTAGTCAGGTCTTCTGTAACCCGGGGTGCCCCTGTACAGTAAATACATTCAGTATCCATCTTTTCTGGTTGCATTTATTACTTGAGACACCAGATGGCGCAAGCTAGCCAAAGCTCGTTACCAGCAACTCACTCTCCATCCTATGTACCATGTAAGAAAATATACTTGACTTGAGGGAAAATTTATTCAGTTCATCGTGCTCGCCTCAATAAAGTGCACTGTTAACCTGGATCTCTCCTAATGGAACAACTAAGATCGGGACCAACATGGGAATCTATATCCCCTGTTCATCCACAGCCCTTTCAATCTGATGTTTCATTCCATTGCTTACAAGTGGACCTATTAATTATTGATCAATGCATTGCTGGAAATGATATTGTCACAGGGATGTTCTGTTTCCCATGTCCTTTGAATCATGTTCCAGGGAAAAGCAGTATTGCCATGAATCACAGAAACATGCATCTTCTGCCAATACAAGATTCTGCCTCAGACAATTCCTGTGGTGAATCTTCTGCACAACAATCTTCTGAAGGAACAGTTTTGTTTTACCCTTCCTTGGTATATGTGCATTGCTAAAGCCACAGTATTTAATGCCCATCCTGAGCTCTCCAGGGTATTTAAAGTCAACCACATCATGTTGGACTTGAGTTGCATGCTAGCCAAGCTAGGCAGAAGTGATGGAGGCTTTCCTAAATTCATCAGCAATTCAAATGATAATCTGGCAACCTACATGGTAATTTTCTGAAATGATGCCACAAATGATCAGACTCTGGTAGATGGGAAGGATTTAAAAGGGACCTGAGGGATAAGTTTTTTTTCTACGCAGAGGACGGTGGCTATGTGGAATGAGCTGCCAGAGGTGGGTACAATTACAATATTTACAAGGCATTTGGACAGTTGCATGAATAGAAAAGGTTTGGAGGGATATGGGCCAAACGCAGGCAAATGGGACTAGCTCAGTTTGGCACAGACGAGTTGGGCCGAAGAGCCTGTTTTTGTGCTGTATAACTCTTATGACTTCATGACTCATTGAGTTCAATTTTGCCTCAGTGGAATTTGAACCCAAGGTCATGAAGTCACTGTGGCCTTTCCCATCCTTCTCACTCTCTTAAATGCCGTTTTATTTCATCAACTACTTATTCTGTTGAAATAGTCTCTCAATTCACCAGTTTACTGATGAAAATCCTGAAAACTGGGCATCATAGTGGCATAGCTGGTAGAGCTGCAACTTCACAGCTCCAGTGACCCTGGCTCAATCTTGATCTCTGGTGCTGCCCATGTGGAGTTTGCACGTCCTCTCTGTGACCACATGGGTTTCCTCCTCCCACATCCCAAAGATGTGGGTTGGTAGGTTTAGCAGGCACAGTAATTTGCCCCTACTGTGTGGGTGCATTCTGGAATCTGGGAGGGGGGGTAGTTGTTGGGAACAAGGGGAGAGTAAAAATGGGATTAGTATAGGAACAAAGTTAATGGGTGCTTGATAGTCAGTGCAGACTCGTTGGGCAAAAGGGCCTGTCTGACTGTTTAAGAAGAGATAAGACAAGATATCTTTATTAGTCACATGTACATCGAAACACACAGTGAAATGCACCTTCTGCGTAGAACGTTCTGGGGGCAGCCTGCAAGTGTCACCACACTTCCGGCGCCACATAGCATGCCCACAACTTCCTAACCCATATGTCTTTGGAATGTGGGAGGAAACCGGAGCACCCGGAGGAAACCTACGTAGACAGAGAGAACGTACAAACTCCTTACAGACAGCGGCCGGAATTGAACCCGGGTCGCTGGCGCTGCAATAGCATTATGCTAACCGCTACACTACCGTGCCTGCCCGAACACAAATACATTTCAAGTAATTGTGGTTGAAATGTTATTGGGACTCAGAGATTGTTAAAGGACAGGGGTCACCATTCGATCTGTTGTAGCTGTAAATGCTCAATGAAATACACACATACTATTTGGGATGTCCATACGATTAAAGACAGTTAAAAAATATTGTTAGATCAACTCAGAATAGGCATTAATGGGTCTTTTTCTGGTTGGTACAATGCAAGGCCACAGGGATTGATGCTGGGGCCCCAACCTTTTGCAATTGATCTCTTGGATGAAGGAATGGTTGCTCAAACTGATGACACAACATTGGTGGGAAAGTTTTGAAGGAGGTTACAAAGGAATACAGATACGTTAAGTGAGTGGCTGAAGATCTAGTAAATTAAGGATAATGTGGGAATGTGGGAAATTGTCCATTTTGGCAAGGAAAATAACAGAAACTTATTATCTAAATGGTGCAAGATTGTGGAGCTCTGAGATGCAGAAGGATCTGGGTGTCCTGGTGCATGATATGCAAAAGGCTAGTTTGCAGGTACTGTAAGTAATTAGGAAAGTTAACAGAACATTCATTGTGAGGGGAATTGAATTTAATTTGAGTTGAACAATGGTACGGCTGGTATAGCTGCTACCTCACAGCTCCAGTGACCCAGGTTCAATCCCGACCTCTGGTGACATCCATGTGAAGTTTGCACATCCTCCCTGTAGCCGCATGGGTTTCATCTGGGTGCTCCGATTTCCTCCCACATCCCAAAGCCTTGGGTTGGTAGGTTTATTGGCCAGTGTAAATTGCCCCCAATTTGTGCAGGTGAGTGGTTTGATCTGGGGAGAGTTGATGGGAATGCGGGGAGAATAACGGAAAGGGAAAAGTGTAGGGTTAATGTGGGTGGACATCACAGACCCAATGGGACAAAGGGCCTGTTTCTATGCTCTGTGACTCTTGACTTTGCTTCAATTATGTGGGGTATAGGTAAGAACAGGTCTGGAGTACTACTTACTGTGTTAGACTCCTTCTGTCAAAGTAAATTCCTCTTCTCAGTTCTAAATGGCTGTCCCCCACTCATTGTTAATGCATTGGAACAGTCAGAGAAAGTTTACTGGACTGATAACTGGAACTGGCGATTGCTTTATGAGAAAAGGCAGGACAGGCTAGGCTTGTATCCACTTGAGCTTCAAAGAGTGAGAGGAAACACGACTGAAATATTTAAGATCCTGAGAGGTTTTGACAGGTTGGAGCAACACGCAATCAGCTGGAGGAACTCAGTGGATCCAGCAGCATCTGTGGGGGGTGGAAAGGAATTACTGACATTTTGGGTCAAGTCCGTGCATCAGGACCAGGTAGATGTTAAGGAGAGTTTCCTTTTCTAGGAGAAACTAGAACTAAACGTTACTTTAAAAATAAAGGATGGCCTATATAAACACAGAGATGACGCAAATTTGTTTCCCTTGGAGAGCTGTGAGTCTTTAGAATTCTCTTCTTCAGGGGTGGAGAAAGACGCGTCTTTGAATACGTTGAAGACAGAAGAGGACAGGTTCTTGAAGATCAAGCAGGTGATAGGTTACCAGGGGTGCGTGTATTGGGGGTGTAGATAGAAATGTGCGGTTGAGATAACGGTCATGATTATGATCGGTGGAGCAGCCTTGAGGGTCCCATTGACCGATTCCTGCTCCTAATTTGTATGTTTGTACTACTTTAGAATTTCTGACTGTATAGGTGATGTGGAGAGAGCTTTCTGCAATTTTACAGGGCTTTGATGAGAAGTGTGTGAGATTCTGGCCTCTTTATCCAGTAATTGAGGAGGAGCTGCGTAGATTTATTGGATTATTCTCTTCAATGAGGTAGTTGCCACAAGAGACTGAGTTTGCTCACTAGAGTTCAGAAGAACGAGAGGCAGCACTGAAACATAAACTTCTTGCTTTAAGAGGGATTGACTCAGTAGATGCTGAGGTATTCCTCCTGGCTGAGGGCACAGACTCACAGTGAGGGGGCAGCCACGTAGAACTGAGAATAGGAGGAATTTACTTTGACAGAAGACTGTGAATTCTCTCCCCTCAACGATTGTGAACGCCCAACAGATCGGTGAAAGGAAGGCTGAAACGCAAATTAATGAAGGGAATCAAAAAACCTGGAAATCAGGCAAGAAGATGACCAAGATAAAGGATGAGCCATGACCTCATTGAACAGCAGAGCTAGATGCAATGTGGCCGACTCCTGCTCTTTGGAGGATGGGTGAGAGAGAACTGCTGGGAACAGGGAATGAACCAAAAGAAAGCAAATCAATGTTGCACCAAAGAGAGTGCATGCCAGAAACATTGGGTGGAGGTGACGCATCATTTGAGCAGCTTCAGAGGTTTGCTGCAGAGCTCTTCCCCCTCTTAATCATAGAAATAAGTACGTTGCTAAACTTGGAGAAAGACTGTTGGGAGGAGATCGCGAGATGGACAGGGGGAATGGAAACAGGAGAGAAGCCATCTGAAAAGATAGCTAAGCAATGACCTTATCAAAACTTAAATTCAGACATTATCCATTCCCTTTCACTTTAAAAGCAGTTTTGCCAAAATCTTGAGACTGCATCAATTACGTTGGGTTTGGCTCTCAACTGCTCAGACCCTATCTGCAATCCGTGGCCGTGTTTTGTGAACTTGCAGCTGAATAAAACTTTGGTTAGGCTACATTTGGAATATTATGTTCAGTTCTGGTCGCCCCATTACAGGAAGGCTTTGGATTAGAGAGTATTAGCTGTAAGAAGAGGTTGGACAGACTTGGGTTGTTTTCTCTGGAGCATCAAAGGCTGAGGAGAGACCTGAAAGAATTTCTAAAATGATGAGAGGCATAGATAGGGTGAACAGTCAGGGTCTCCTTCCTGGGGTAGAAATGTTCAATACTGGAGGGCATAGCGTTAAGGTGGGAGGGGGAAAGTTTAAGGGAGATGTGTAGGGCATATTTTGTTTTACACTAAGTGGTAGATTCCTGGAACACACTGCCAGGGATGGGGGTGGAAGCAGACACAATAGTAGCATGTAAGAGGCATTTAGACAGGCAAATGAACATGTAGGGAATGGAGGGATGTGGATCGGGTGCAGGTGGATGGGTTGAGTTCCATTTGACATCATAGTCAGCACAGACACTGTGGGCCAAAGGGCCTGTTCCTGTGCTGTACTGTTCTGCGTTCTTGTTCGTGGCCTCTGATTGGGCTGTTCAGTAACATGTGCTATTCTGGGTGGATGACAAACTGTGTTACCTTTTAACGAGGCCAAACTATACTTACCTCTGGCTAGTGGTTTTGTAGAGAGAACCTGGCACTTCAGCTCACTCCTGTCTTCCCCACTGCAACATGGAAGTCAGAGATGAACTTGTTCATGCTCCAACAAACAGAAAAAAATCACTTATGTAACGACGCAACCACTATTTTGTCAAATTTATTAAGTCAATAGGAAAAGAACAGCACATTTATGCATCTTTGTTGCCAAGGCAACACAGAATTTATGTTCTTGAGGAATTTGTAGAATCATTATGACATTGAAGGAGACATTTGGCCCATCATGTCCGTGCCAGCTCCCATGTAAAGCAATCCTGTCAAACCCATTCCCTCGCTCTTTTCCCATAGCCAAGGAAATTATTTTCCCTCAAGTGCCTGTCCAATTCCTTCATGATTTTAATCCCATAGAACAGACTACTGTAAATTACTTTCCCCCATATCAAAAACTGTCTTCAAAGAAGAAAGCATAAAGATACACAATGAATTACTGTTGGATAATTATATCTTCTAAACCACAAAAACATATCTGTACCAATTCTCAATAACAAATTCCCATTATACAAATATACATAAATACTGGTAGACTGAAATAGCCTCTGAAGTACTTGCTAAGATTTTCAATGCTATATTTTCCAATCTTTTCTAAGCATTCTTAACCAAGCTTGTGAACTCTCAAGTAATTGTGCTGTTACAGAAAGCCTATTGTATTCAGGTCCCAACTCTTGATTGAAATAAAGCCCCAGTCCAAATTATAGTCTCTGAGTAATTGTAGCAGAAGAGCACTATGAGTCTGGGACCTTTTGGAAATAAGTCACAGATCAGAAAGACAGCTTATAGGAAGTGTCATATGAAGTGGAAGAAGTAGGCACAAGAGACTTGATGCTGTAATCTGCAGTAAAAAAAAAGCTGCTGGAGGAACTCAGGCAGAATCTGCAGAGGGAAATGGACAGTCAATGTTTCAGGTCGAGACCATTCATCTGGACTGAAGGAGAAGAGGGGAGATAGCCAGTATAAAGAGGTAAGGGGAAGGGATGTGATAAGTGAGGAGGGATTGACTGGTACATGGAGTCATGTGGAGGAGGGAAAGGTGGAGATAGCAACACAGGCTGGGAGGCGATAGGTGAAGGCAACAAAGGGCTGCAGATGAAGAAGGGAAGATGAAGAGGAACCGAATACGATACGGTGGGCAGTCAATGTACTGGCTATCTCCCCTCGAGTCTTTCAGTCCAGTTGAAGGGCCTCGACCTGAAATGTCAACTATACATTTCCTTCCACAGATTCTGCCTGACCCAGAGAGTTCCTCCAGCAGCTCGTTCTTTGAATTAGAAGAGGTAACCAGTTTCAACCGTGAAAACTAGTAACATGCACTATATCAACAGTACCTCACAGTAAAGGCCATTTAAAGAACTATTCCTGACAGGAAAGGTAAAATAGATTCATTTTAAAAACTGAAGGAATGAGATTCCAATATTGCAAAAATTTATGTACATTACCAAAACAGTTGACTGGCAGTAACTTACACTTATGGGTCACTATGAAATAACACTGATGCTACTTTGACAGTGATAGTTTGACATAACTTTGATTTTACTGTCTTGTTTAGAGCAAGAATTATATTTTGAACTATATTTAAGTCGACAATCCTCATCCCACTCCCTTCTTCTTGGGAACATGGACTGTATTTAAACATAGAGAGCATGAAACCAAATGGAAAGTCACTCACAATGTCATTTTTATCTCCACCCTTCACAGGATTAGCTGACATTTCAAAGAACTTTTCAGCCAGGAGTATTTTTGATATCTTACACAATACTCAGATTTAAAAAAAATTGAAAGTCACTCAGCTTCCTCTAATTAAGAAGCAGAATGAATCATGTCAGAACACAAAATTCTGTTGAATAACTCTATTCTACTTGAGACTTCTTATGCACTGGGAAACTTAGCTTAAAATAAAGCGAGATTGCTTCCACAAGAAAAGCCTAAATGACAGGCACTGTTCTAGGAATCAAGTTTAATGGCACTTAACCATGACTATTTCATTAGCCAACTGTCTGATCAATGACCTAGTGCATGACATTAGAATTCCCTGATACTATGGATAGAAAACCAGAAATTTTTCCTTTGAAGCCATGTTCAAGTGCAAAATATTTTAAAAGCACATGAAGCGTATTCTAATAAAAACAGACTATCTCTGCCATTTCTGATCGAAGTTTTTTCACAAGCTTTCAAATTAACTTGATCTATAATATGATTACAGCAATAAAGATTAACCAACTTTACACCTACGTGACTGCAATTGCCTTGGGAAACAGAAACACTATCAGTTTCACATGACTTCTTCACTCACCCACTTCAACCAGGGCATAAAACTGGGCAACTTAACCAACAGGGATTTTTTTCCTCTCGCAGTCAATGTGGGAGTTGGCCTCCTGAATCTCGGCTGATGGTTAGAACATCCACCGATGAGAATGAGCAAAGGCTCCTCTCACATCTGGCTAGAATATCTGTGCCAGCATTACAAACCACAGGGATTCAGAAGCAAAGAGACTTTCCTAACCCTGTAGCCACCAAAAGTTGCAAGCACAAACCCCTACTGTGGAAAATACACTAGCCACAATGTGTTCAGACCACGGTTATTAACCTTTGGCTGACACCCTACATTGCCATTGCATGTTTATACATTAAACACGTGAGGACATGGCAGATAATACTGGAAAGTGAGCTAATTAAGATCTACAGACTTGACAAATACCTTTAAAAAAAAGAGAAAGAAATCTGTTTTACCGAGGAAAATGTTATGTACTTCCAGTGGGCATGAGAAAATAAAATGTATGCACTGACATGACCACACCACAAACCTCCATCACCCCTGCCACCCCCCAATCCACAATGAAAGTAACTCTGCACAGAATTAAATTTTGATTTATAGTTGGATATGCTATTTATGATGCAAAGATAATTGCTGTGTTGCAAAATAAAGCCCAGCATGGGAACCAACTATTACAGCTGCAGGTTTTGGGTTTGTATTCCTTGGAGTTTAGAAGAATGAAGGTGATCTTATTCAGACATATAAAATCCTAAGGAGGCTCGACAGGGTAGATGTTGAGATGCTTCCACCAGTGGGAGAGTCATGAACAACGAGACATAGTTACAAAATAAGGGGCTGGTCATTTAAAACTGAGGTGCGTAGAAATTTCTTGTCCCAGAGGATAGTGAATCTCTGGAACTCTTCACCCCTGATGGTGGTGAAGGCCAGATCATTGGACAGATTTAAGGTAGAGATAGATAAATATTTGAAAGATTGAGCAATTGAGGGCTATGAGGAACTGGCACAGGAGAGCAGTTGAGTCCAGCACAGATCAACCATGATCATATTAAACGCTGGGCAGACTTGAGGAGTCTGGTGTCCCACTCTTGCTCTTATTTCTTGTGTGTCTGTGGATCAGACCAAGTCATTTCCTTGCAAGGAAACAGTGATATACATTGGGGAAAATTATGGAACATCACAGGCCTCAAAACTGACTGTCCCCAACATCAACTCAGCTTTTATATAAAGTATAATTTGCATTCACATAAGATTCACCAAGATTCATACTTGACTAATTAATTTGTATTTGGCTAAATGTCACCGTTCGGTGCAATGTGAATTTGGTTAACAGAGACCAGAATGATCCCATAACAGTCCCCTCTCTGCTGAACTGCAGTAAGCATGACAATTGACTTTAGTGTTTCCAAGCAGGAACACATCAGAATGGCAGGTAGAGGAGCCAAGATCTCTGCTCTTCAGCCATGGCCATTTCAATCTGATGAGTTAAGAGAGCCTACAGCGCCAAGGCTTGTGGCTTTCCAACACACAGCGGAGAATGCTCACATAGCCTCCCTCACTGGATCATACAGCAGAAGTGTAACAGGGAAGATCGTCCACTTAAAAGCTGGTTGATCCATTCAGATAGGGACACAGATAGTGAGAAAAGTTCTCCCTTTTGGGAACATCTAAAACCAGAAGGCACAAGTTAAGGTGAGGAGTAAGTTTGGAAGGGATCTGAAGAAAGTACTTTTCACCTCGAGGCACAAACTCCACACACACAGCACCCGAGGTCAGGACTGAACCCGGTTCTCCGGCACTGTGGGGCAATGGCTCTACTGGCTGTGCCATTGTGCTGACCTTGCACTACTGTGCCATGCACAACAGCTTTGGGCAAAAACATCAAGTCTAATCCTGGGTTTGTGAGAGACAATGAGGACTTGGATTAGAATCACTGCAGCAAATCTTGCAATCTTACAGCACAGTTGTAATAAATTCGGCTCATTAAGCAGGTGTCAGTTCCAAGAGCCTTCCAATTTGTCCCACCTCTCTGCTTTTCTCAATAGCTTTGCATTTCATTTCTTTTCAGGTATTGATCCAATTTCCTTTTGAAAATTACCAGAGACTTCTACCACTCTTTCAGCTGGTGGATTCTGGATCATTATATGGTGCTGTGTTAAAAAATATCTCCTCACCCTTTTAACTGATTTGTTGAACAATTAACTTTAGTTTGTTTCCTCCTGTTGTCAACTCTGCTGCCAGAACCCATCACAATTCAAAGAATAAAAATGTGAACTTGGTAATAACCATTGAAAAAACACATTGTTTAAACCCCTCAAGAGGAATAAGAAATAAAATCACTGAGAAAATGACAGGTGAGAAAACCATCATGAGGCATTGAGTTGGGAACTCTGTGGGCAATCTGTTCATTTGAAAGGTCATCTGTTTAGACCAGCAGAACTCATTACATGAATATAAGGATTTAATGAAAAGCTGATGCTAAAGAAATGGAATAAGGCTAACTTGGAAGACAAGTTGCATAGAAAGATTTGTATTAAGATAGGAATGCTGATGCTCCTCTGCGGCAACCTGGCAATTATCGTCATCCTCAAGGTACCCACAAGGTGTTACTGATGATATAGAGAGATGCAAGTACACCGGCAGCATAGTTTGCAGCATTCACTACCCATAACACTGACAAAGCATAATGGTAACACTGTACTGCTTTGTGTCATGATGCAGTTCACAAGTTTCATCTTGATCACAGAAAATGCACATTCCGAATTAACTTCTCTGAGACATGAATGTGAAGTCAATTTTACATATGATGTTCCTTACCATTCCAATATATTACATTATTGAGTTATAAGTGGGGTACCATTATAAAGCTTTTTTAACATATTCAGCTCAGTCATAAAATCAAAGTCCTAGGACCCGTAGGGAGGTCAGGAAAAGCCAACTGAATCTGGATTCCTCTCTTTCATCCTGGTTTCAGTAAGCCACTGTTATTATTGCATTTGTAAATCTTTGTCATCAGCAGGCTTGCCTTTTTCTGTTTCTCTCTTTCATCAATGGCTCAGTAGGCCACAGCAGAAGTGGTTCTGTTCCCTTTGCTGATAGCACCAGACTCTACAGAGCAGCTACTCTCTATCTACAAGATAAGCAGTGACTAATGCACTGCAAGGAGAAGAGGATGGAACTGACTGCCAGCAGGCAAGGCTGTCAATAACTCTGCCATTAGTTGTGAGATTTCATTGAGAAGTATTAAATATCTTAATATGGTAAACAAATGTTAAGTTTGCTGGAACAAATGGATGATGAAATACTTGAAGAAACACATAAACCAGCCCAACAAATTGTGAGCCCAATTGTTTAAAATGCCCCACTTGTTAGTGATGTCTTCTTTTTAATCTTCCTTCAAAATCGAAGAAGATCGCTTCCACTCCAGTTGCGTGGCTTTGAGGTGGCTGATAAGGCCGTTGAGAGAATTGCAGGCTCTTCCGTACATGGTGGGGGGGGGGGGGGGGGGGGGGGGGGGCGTGAGGTGACTGATGGGGTGGGCAGGTGGACAGTTTGCTCCTTCTGCCGCTTACACACAGTTTCAGTGTGCTCCTGATGTATGAGCTCGGCGTTCTCAATGCCATCTCAAAGTTCCACTTTGAACAGACATGGGCTGGAGATTCCCAGTCAGTGGGGAATCCTCAAGGAAATCTGAGCACATCCTTGAATCTTAGGTGATTTTATGTTACAAAATCTGAAAGAGCAAACGTACAGAAGCCCAATGAAATGAATATGGATGATTTATTCTGTGGTCATAACATGACCTCCACAATATCAGTGAATGTGGACAACATTTATTGGTGTTCCACATTTTATAGGACTATGGTAATAAGGTGCTTCAGAAATAGGAATACGTTTTGGACCTTAAATGTCCGTTCCTCAATCCAGAACATCTTCACAGACTACTGCAGGACACTGAGGGAACCAGAGGATATGGGGATCTGACACCAAAGTGAATGGTGCACAGTATTAGCCAAGGTCTAACTGAATGGCAGAGGAGGTTCAAGGGTCTGTATAGCAAGCCTGTGCTTCAAGTTCTTAGGTTCTGAAGTTCTTAAAATTATTGAAGTACCTGCACATGTAGCTACCTTTCTCACACAACACTTTGTTCTGGATATTAAAGAGGAAGGGAAATCTAAAAGAGGATACACAGTAAAAGAATATTAGCTTTGAAAGAGGGAAATAGAAGATGCATTGCTGACGGCATCGATCAATAGCCAAGTTAGCAGAGCAAATCATCGACTTGCACTGTCAAAAATAAGGATCATTCTCAGCAGAATGTCTGGTTATGTGCAGCTATATTGCACTTTTATTTAATTACCTTCTCCAAAGACTAATCCACTACAGAAGCAACGGTTACAACCAGTTACTGATTGTGACAACAGTCGCCAGAGTGAACAATAAACATATTTTCAGATTCTGGATCAATATCCATGAACCAATAGAAACTATTGACTGCTTCACTGCAGATAGAGATGAACAATACTGGATACTGCCAAGAGAATCTTCATCACTGGGAACAACATGCCAAAAACTCCATCATCACATGTCAGACAGTCTCAATAATCACAAATGTTAGCTGTCCTCTTCGATTCATAAATAAAAAATGAACACAAGTGTGATTGAGGAGCCACGACCTGCAGGGCAATGGATCACGTCCTGGAACGTTGGATTAGATTAGCTAGCTCTTTTTCAACCAGCATAGACACAATGGGCCAAATGCCCTCCACTGTGTGGTAAAGTTTCTACAATTCCACAGAACAAAATACAAAGTGAACAATTTGTTCTTTAGTAACCTTCAGTATCAGCTAAAACTCAAAACAACTGGAATTCGGAGTAAAGGTCTATTTGAAGTAGAAAAATTCTAAATAAATTATGCTGATTATTTTCACACTCAAATGTACCAGCGTGACTTTGTTAGGTTATACCTGCCTCTCCTTAAGAGCTTTATATAGCTACTTGCTCAGGTGACCTTTGTCAGTCTCTAAAATACTGCATTGATCAGACCATTCTGAGTCTGGAGTTAACTACACAGTCATGAATTGTACTGCAATTCTCTCTCCACTAAAGATGAGAGAGTCCTGCCTTTAAAACTTCAGTAGAATTTTATGAAAGGTAGTTATGAAGCAGAACTAAATCATTTGAAGTTCTGTGGTTCCATTTCAATCCATTATGAAATATTAATGCACACTTGGCAAGTATGCAAAGGTTTAAATAAATTAGCAGTGATACTACATTAAAGCTCTATGATGGTATAAAATTACACACCCCAACAGGGGGTTACTAGAAATAAGACTGCTCTTTTTAAAAGAAGCTTAGGAAATACTGGACCAGGTTTTGTCGGCAATTTAGTTTTAATTTACCCATTTAAATGCAGCAATTCTTCAACTTCCACAAAGAGCCCAATCTTACTGAATGATACTGGACATCATATCTATCAGAACACTCCACTGTTGAAAACCTTGTGAAGTCCAGTGGCATAGCTCAATCCTGCTGAGAATCCCAAATGTTTATGCTGGAGAACTGGCCCTTAGATCCAGGTCTCACTGCAACCTTAATGATTTCAACAGAGACAGTAGAGTTTCAGAAAAGAACGTAAGAATGAAAACAAATTCCTTTCTAAATAAAATTCAGCTTTGTTTAATGTTTTCAATTATTTATCATTAACTGATTTGTAAATACTTTTTACCTTTTCAATTATTCATTTCATTTTTAATAGATATGAATTCTTTCTGAATAATAAAGATATTCAGAGACATTTATAAGTCCAAGACACTTTGGCAGCTGGCAAAGCTGCCTAGATTGGAGAGCATGTCTTATGAGGATAGGTTGAGTGAGCGAGGGCTTTTCTCTTTGGAGACAAGGAGGATGAGAGGTGACTTGATAGATGTGTACAAGATGATGAAGCATAGATCGAGTGGACAGAGACTTTTTCCCAGGGCGACTGGCTAACACGAGGGGGCATAATGTTAAGGTGTTTGGAGGAAGATACAAGGGGGATGTCAGGGATAAGTTTTTTTACATAGAGAGTGGTAGGTTTGTGGAATGCACTGCTGCTAGAGGTTGTGGAGGCAGACACATTAGGGACATCTAAGAGACTCTTAGATAGACACATGAATGATAGAGAAATGGAGGGCTATGTGGGAGGGAAGGGTTAGATAGATCTTAGAGCAGGATAAAATGTCGGCACAACATTGTGGGCCGAAAGGCCTGTACTGTGCTGTAATGTTCTATGTTCTTGAAGGCTTTAAGAAGATCTTAGGGACAGGGCTTCCTCACTGGTCATTATAGACCTGCCACCACTCAGAATTCACTGCTGGAGCTTAGGATGATTCAAGCCAATAGAAAAGGCTCTCTGCATTTAGACTGGATATGCTCATGAACCGGTCAAGCATGGCATGAGGTGAGCAGGGGCACTTACAAGAGCATCTAAGATTCCATATGTAATAAGTTACAGAATTTTTTTTTAAAATATTACGTTCAATTCTCAAAATGTATATTGACCTAAAGGAAATAACTATTGCAAGATTTTAATAGTGTTCAACACTAAAAATAATTAAATTCAGTGTTGAACACTATTCAAATCTGGCAATAAAGGTTTGTAAATCATTCTCTCTTCCCTCTTCACCATTTTCTCTGCCACATGCATATTTATAGTTTTGCACAACCATTCATCCCAAGGTGGCTTCTAATCACGTTTTCATTTTTTTTAATGGTTAATATACAGCATCAAAGAAGCATCCATCACTTTGACGAATACAAAATGGAAACCTACCATCCACCGAATGCCGTCCCCCAGAGCATCAGCAACCGAACGTGATTTGTTGGCATTATTGCTGCTTTGTATGATGGGGATTAACAAGGATGACTACTTTCCATAATAAGTAGACGTTATCTTTGTCCAGCTAGATTCCAATAGTTGTATATCATTGAACAATTCCAACTCAAAAATCTCTTGCAAATTTTTTCCCCAAATGATCCCTGATGAATCATAATTGTATTTCCATGTCCCGTAAGGTTTCCATTGCAGAAATAATTATGTCATTACAGGTAGAGAGATCCAAATGTATATTCATGCAGATTTCACCTTGAGTAAATGACAGATCATGAAGCTTGCTGGTTTTAAAAAATACACTTCATTTTAATGCTCAGGGATTTATAAAATATTTTACATCATACAGATTTGACAGCCTTTAAGCTGCTTACGACAAAGCTTCAAGTCAGCACAACGTGCAAAAGTTATAATTTGCATATTATTGCAAGATTATTGTAGATCAGTCAAACCAAAACCCAGTTTATAATTTTTCTATGTGGATGAAGGGATGTTATTCTCATTGCTGATAAGTTCTCCTTCGGACTATTATCTCTCAGGGACTTCTTTGTCAGAGTAGTAATTCTCCAAGATCTCTCCTTTGTAACAACAAAGCAGCTGATAGCCTGATTCCCCGACCATGTTACCACGAATGTCTTTTGCCACCCCATCCCATTTCTATCACTGAAATCAAAAGCCAGTGTTGTTCTCATCCAGCACTTGCCAGTTTGTAAAGGAAGATAAAAGTGAGAATTAAATCCTACTTGACAGAGGTATATGGTGCTATTGTAGCCCAGCTGGTAGAGCTGTTCTCCCCCAGCACCAGTGACCCGGGGGGGTCAGTCCTGACCTCCAGTGCTATGTGTGTAAAGTTTGCACATTCTCCCTGTGACAGCATGGATTTCTTCTGGGTGCTGCGAGATGAGTGTAAATTGCCCCTGGATTAGATGACAGTAGAATTGATGGGATCATGGAGGGATATGGATCATGCGCAGGTAGGAGAGATTTAGTCTAATTTGGCATCGTGTTTGGCACAGACACCGTGGGCCGAAGGGCCTGTTCTTGTGTTATGGTGTCTGCATGGGTTTCCTCCCACATCTCAAAGAGGTACGGGTTAGGAAGTTGTGGGCATGGTATGTTGGCGCCGGAAGCGTGGCGACACTTGCGGGCTGCCCCCAGAACACTACGCAAAAGATGCATTTCACTGTGTGTTTCGATGTACATGTGACTAATAAAGATATCTGATCTTATCTTACTGTTCTTTGTTCCAAGTCTCTGAAAGGGGACTTGGTATAGATATTAAGATATTTATTTATTCATTAGTCACATGTACATCAAAACACACAGTGAAATGCATCTTATTGCATTACTGATAATGTGTTGGGGCAGCCCGCAAGTGTTGCCACTCTTCCGGCGCCAACATAGCATGCCCACAGCTCCTAACCTGTACATCTTTGGAATGTGGGAGGAAACCGGAGCACCCAGAGGAAACCCACACAGACACACAGGGAGAACATACAAACCCCTTACAGGCAGGGGGAGAAAGGCTGGGGTGGTTGATGTTGAAGAGAATGAAGGGATTCACTTAGCAAGCAGTCAGGTCTTGATTTTTCCGGAAATGATTTCTGGGATCCAATATTGAAACAGATTTCCTGCCTCTGATATTTTCAGTTTTTTCTGCAGGCCACCAATGTTTTCCCCAGCTCTTGTACTTGCACTGCATGTTGCTCATTTAATGGCCAGAGATCAAGCTGCATAACATTACCCTGACTCCACGGTAACCCACGCTGCAACCACACGGCACCATTTGCAGAGTGTAATGACCCACTCAACAATTTTAATAAGCAACAAACATGACTGAGTGGGCGTGCCTGTTCACACACTCCGAACGCTACAAATGAGTTGCCAGGGGAACCTGAGTGAGCTAAATATACACTGAAGCACACACTGCAATACTCCCATTGCATCTCACTAACAGTCACACTGGGGTCCATCCACAGCATAATGAGGTTCTTCTTGTTGCCAGTCTGACAACTGATGGACATTTCTGTCAAACGCATATCGCGAAATGGAATCTACTCTTTAACTACAACATAAATCATTAATAAGTTACTAAATGTCTTTTGGAATAGTGTGAAAGGTAGGAAATTGTTCAGGAGTTGATATAATTGGCTGTAATAGGTGGAAGTACTGGAAAGCATTTTTATTTTAATTTGGCTGTATCAAACTTGAAGTCTGGGCTGAATTAAATTTAGGCCAAAGTTAAAGCAGCATTAGAAACTGTAGCTTGTCACTGTTGCTGCTTTTAGCAATTACAGCTGGCTGTTCTTCAGTAATCATCTGTTTTCAGCCAAATGGTATTTACAAGAGTGCTGTGGATGGTGACAATGCTCTAGAAATAGTTGACCACGTATTTGGCAAATACTTCATCAGAGATCAATAGATCTTTGGATGTTAAGGGGATCAGGAGATCTGGGGTTAGTCCTTGAAAATGGCATAGAGATAAATCATCAGCCTTATCAAGTGTCTGGGACTGAGAAACCAACTCCTGCTTCTGTCTCATACATAAAGAGTGAGTGATCTTGTTTATCAAACATAAACCCATATGGATAAGCAACTTGAGTGGTTCACATACAAGGCAGGCATGAAAACCAAAGAGTATTTGAGGTTGTCAGATATTGGTCACACTTCCCAATTTTTCCAGCCTTAGTATTTGTACTTCTTCAATAAGCATGTTAGAGATAATTTTCAATGCTAAATATTCAATAAATATGACTTGTACTTCAATAGCCATGATATTTATTGAAGTTAATAAAGTGCTACAAATTTTTTTTATACAATATGGATGCATTAGTACATAGTGGGCGATGCATTTGGAAGAATGGTACTTCACATGCCTTTTCGAAACTCAGTTGTGCTGCTCACAAACTATTAGCAAGTTTAAAAAGGCTACTCATACCTAATAACTTTATGAAAGAATGTAAGTCTCCCAAACTTAGGAGGTGATTTCAAACAGAATGCAAGAAATAAACTAACCTCCAGTAATAGCCTCAGTTTTTTGAAGGAACTGCCTTTCCACATTAGTCTGGAAAAAATGAATCATTCAGATAGTGACTCAAATCAGAATAACTGAAGACCAATTGGAAGGGGACTGTTCAAGCTTATGGTCAAATCTGCCAAACTTTCATGGGAACAATGTCTTAACAATGAAAGGAAGTCAGCAGAAGAAGCCTTGATGGCTGTCCCTCTGATGCAAGTTAAATAGAAAACTATATTCAGCAGCATCCCAACATTCAGCAGCTTTTGAAATAGAAACAGAAAATCCTGGAAACACTCAGCAAGTCAGACAGCATATGTGGAAAGAAAAACATAGTTTATTCCCTTTGTCCTATACATCCCCCTGTCTACCTTCTCTGCAACTTGAAGACAGCTTGTCTTTACCTTCTTTCCCAGTTCTGATAAAAGGTCTTCAACTTGAAATGTTAACTGTGTTTCTCTTTCCACCGATGCTGCCTGACCTGCTAAGAGTTTCCAGCATTTTCTGTTTTTATATCAGACTTCCAACATTTGCAGTTTTCTTGATTTTCGTTCAGTGGTTTTTGACTTTGATGGATTATGAAACAAGCTGTGATTATTTTTGTAGGGAGGCTCCCAGTGCCACTTCTCCTTAGTTTCAGCAATACAGCAACTTTGGACCAGCTATGAATAACAAGCACCAACATGCTGTTTACACATTTATTTTGCTCTTAAGCAGAGCAAAATAAATGAATTTTTTTTTCCGCTGTTTAGCTATGGAGGATTATTTTTCCTTGTTTAAATTGGATCAAGTCAGTAAATAGATCAGTTCACATAAATCCTTCCTGAGTTTCTTCGCTTTGGGTACCTTAGCTTGAAAGTATATGCAATCCACTTTACATGGGTGACAACAGTCAGTATTTCACAGGCAACATGTCCTCTTTAGCAATGCCAGCATTTTCTGTATTGCAGTCTCTTACCAATATTGAAGAATTCTTAATTAAAAATCTCTCTAAATTTTAATTTGTATCTCCTATAATTGCACTTTTTAATGAAACTAATCCTGACACATCTGATTAAACTGATTGACCTTTGCTCAATTAGTATTAACCCTCAATTAGATTCCTCACAATTTTTCCTTGAATTCATGTCAATATCATTTAGGTGCCTATTAATTCTAATTGTTTGATAATTCAGCTCTTTCATCAGGTTGCTATTTGTGTTTTTTTTTGCTTAATTAGATAATTTTCTATTTTTTGGCAAACTTGAATTTTGGACCAGGGAATGTTGCTCGCCATATTTTTTAAATTCTGAAATTGTGACTTTTACCCAAACCTTTTGCCTTCTCCTCTCCAGCCTTCATTTTCTAGCCAAGTGGTGAGATACCTATTCATTCCAATGTGGTTATTTTAAAATCTGGAGTCTCTTATCAGATGCAATTTTGAAAACCTATTCGACTACCACAGCTGCATTTCACTTACCAATTCTCCTTCAAATAATTCTGTAAATTTGGTCAACTATAAAAGGCTGGAAATGCCTCAATACATGAAAATACTTCCAAGCATCTTTATGCAATGTTTCCATGCCAGTTTGAAGCACAGCCCTGGAGAAATAATACTTTAACACATGCAGCGTGCAAAATGTTGAGATTGTTGGAATTAGCAATCCCAGGACACTGAGCACAAACCACACAATAGACCTGAAGTCTCGTTTAGGACACAATTTTGGTACGATCTCCCAGAACAACAGGATCTCTTGGAGCCCTGGTTCCTATGGGAATTTCTGCTTGAACTAGCATGGAAATAATGAAGGATATTTGTCCTCAAGCAGTGGGAAGGAAGTAGGGATACGGGCAAGAGTATCATGCTTTTCTGATGACCAAAGAGATACTGGCCACTGGAAGTGGTGAGTGAAGGTCCCAGAACCCAAGGAGAAAAGACCTTGCTGGTGGAGCTTTATCAATGTCAGATTCAATGCAGAACCCAGCTGGTTCCCACCTCCAAGTAATTCAGGAGCAAGTTGAAGCCAACTCCTTGTGTTGAGTCCACACCATTTGCTGCTGAATATTCATGGCATCAAAACCCAAGAGTGACATCAATTATAAATTACACAGCAACTGATATTTCTGAAATGCTCCCAGCTCTGTACACAAGCACATCACATGCACAGAGTACCACAACTGAATTTCTGAAAATGCACTGTGTGGACATAGTGAACAATCACATTTCATCATCAAGTTTTATCAGAATAAATACAGTCAGCTGAAAATATCATACTACTCAATAGAACTTCCTGCTTGATACCTTTAGGGAATGTGTTGGTCACTTAATTTCAATTTATAGACTCACAGCTTATCACTGAGTGAAGATTAAGTGTTCCCCAATTTCCTGGTTTATCCAGACTCCTTTCATGAAGAGAGCAGTCACAGTTGCCATCCTTTGAGACTACTTTCTTTTCATGGAATTTTCAAAACTTATTGTCAGACCGTCTATTATTTCTTTTCAAGGTTCATTGATTTGTTAACCCTGAATTTATGCAATTTTATCAGTCCCATTTCTTTGAACAAAAGCCTTCATAAACTGTAGTGCACCAACCTTTCAGAATTCTATAACTGTAATCTGCACTTCCTCTGTGAGACAAAATACTGCCATCCATTCCAAGTCCGCTTCCTTTATCTTCTAATAGCACTTGTTCCTACATTGAATACCTGACAATAATGTACCTACAAAAATCGGAATTGGTTTTATTGTCACATGTACCAAGATGCAGTGAAAAACTTTTGTTCTGCGTGCCATTCAGACAGATCGTGGCAAACACCGTCACATCGAAGTAGTAAAAAGAAAACAGAATGCAGAATATAGTGTTGCAGTTGCAGAGAAAGTGCCATGCAGGTAGACAAATAAAGTGCAAGGGGCACGACAAGGTAGACTTGGGAGATCAAGCATTCAAGAGTTCAACTTTTAGCATATGAGAGGTCCGTTCACGATAACATATGGTTTTTGTGCAACTTTTATTGCTAATTTTCATGAACACTCTTAATTTTTCTATTCTCTTCTTTAGCTTTTGATAATATTTATACTTGTTTTATTTTTATTATCCGCCCCATATTCATGTGTGATTGTTTTAAATTATGCAAGTTACAACTGACCATTGTTTATGCTCCATGAGTCTTCTCCCATCATCTGTCCATCATCTTCATATCTCTATTCCTTTCTTCCTCATGAACTTATCTAGTTTTGCCTTAAATGCATTGATAAGATTCACCTTAACTCATATACGTATATCACAAGGTATCATTTGAGATTTTGCTTAAATTCTACATTCTAGTTATGCTTTGGGGAAATAATATTTTTTACCAAAATTCCTGGATTTATTCATGACTATTTTATATTTGTGTCCACTAGTTTTAGAATACAAGCTTCTGTGTTAGTCATGGAACCTCCAGGCTTCTACCTTTTCCCCAAATCCAAACATACATCGCTTCATTCTACAATGGAATTTTTGTGGACCAGTTGTTGGGGAGAAGAATCCTCAATCAACTTACAATCAGACTCAGCTGGAAAGAGTCTGAGCTTAAACATAAGAAACAGATGAAGAGGTGCATTCTTAGTCACGTGAACAAAATGTTACATACTTGCTTCTGAAACTAGGTTGCAATTCGTTCAATGGAACTGAATGAATTTGGATACCAAGCCTCTGGAATGCTTTTTGACCTGGACTCATCTATGTAAATGAGCATTATTCCATCCCACTTCTAAATTACGACATGTAATCATCAGGAGGAATAGGGGAGTCAGGAGGCACATCACTCATTAGAGGATATCCTGTCTCTGTTGTTCTCCTTCGGATTCAGTATTTATATGGCCAGTCCACTCAAATTACAAACATAATGAAGGCAGAGATTTTGGAAAGTAAAGTGGAATAATATAACTTAATTATTTCTGACAAAATTCAACGGTAAACATCAACATGTGGCGTTGCAAAGTGGATGATATAGGTTTAGGGCTAAGCTAAGGCTTCCATTTCATAATTAGCAACCATTGGTCCCCAGCTGAAAAGGCATTCAAATGGGCAGATCTTCCATGTATTTTTTTAATCCATTTGTGAGTTGCACGTACTTTGCAAAACAGAAGGCAGAATTTTAACCTGAGGTAGATGAAGTGAGGGAGTCAGAGCAGTCAATATTGTGAACATATGCTCAATTGTACCACCAGGCAGAGGCTGTGAAAGTGGATGAAATAACAGGAAAGAAATAAGATTTATTAAAAATAATTGGGTACATTCTCTGATGAATAAAATGAATTCAATACAGAAGTAAATAACATACTTAAAATCAGAAGACTGAAATGCTCAATGATGAAGAATACAAACCAGTAGTGTAGCAGTTAGCGTAACGCTATTACAGCGTCAGTGACCCGAGTTCAATTCCAGCCACTGTCTGTAAGGAGTTTGTATGTTCTCCCCGTGTCTGCGTGGGTTTCCTCCGGGCGCTCCGGTTTCCTCGCACATTCCAAAGACATACGGGTTAGGAAGCTGTGGGCGTGCTATCTTGGCGCCAGAAGCGTGGCGACACTTGGGGCTGCCCCCAGAACACTCTACGCAAAGATGCATTTCACTGTGTGTTTCGATGTACATGTGACTAATAAAGATATCTTATCTAAACGTTGTCACTTGTGTCAAATTCATTCAGACCACAGTACCTGAAGTTCAAGGGTAAAAATGGCAAGTTATATTTCAATACAAGAACAAAATCCACAGTTGACAATAGGAATTTAGCCACCTTTGGAACCAATGTATTGTACCAGTGAGTATTGCCCTAGAGTCATTGTGAAGATATCAAGTTACATGCAAACTGAAATCAGAACTACTCAATTTACTCTGCTCCTCTCCTTGGCACAACATATGCATTACGATATAATGTCTTGCTCACTGTGTTGTAATGCTCAAACAAAAGTGGAACTCAATTACAATATGACAAATATATAATACTTGTCCCTTGATTTACATACACTGTAACTTGGACAGATAGTGGAAATGAACATGGAGTTAACGTATTTTAGCAAATAAAATTTGCAGCACAGAATGAGTCCTGACCCTTCTGTCTCAATTCTTTGAGCGAACAATCCAAAACCAATCCAACCTGCCATCCAACCTGTAATCTCTTCCATATTTAATGTGTCCCTGCTGTTCTTCTGCCTCAGCCAATCTTAAAAGCAAAGCTCTAAAAGTCGCTCAGGGTAAAGATGCTTCTGCTCACGTCTCACTGAAATGATGAATCAGTGAAAATTGTTCCAACATCTCAAGTCTCTCCCCATTACTTCTTCAGTAACCTACAGGATCTTTGCTGAATATAGAACAAGAAATGATGTTGTACTTCAAACCTTAGCCATTTCGTTTGGAGTTCAGTGGATTCCATAGCTGTACAGCGCAAGAGTTCTTGAGGTTGCACAAGCTGCATTACTATTCTGCTGCCTCAGTGGAACAATGCAATCTGTGTTGGTCATTCAACCATAAAGATAAAGCTTCCAGGATCAAATACTCATCGATGGCATGAGATAACTTCAACTCAAGTGATGGTATGGGTTACATTTTAGAGTCAGTAGCCCAGGATGAGAAGAGGTTAGACAGTGTGAGGGTGGTAGGGATGATCATGAGGTTGTGTGGGCAGCAAGAAAGCAGCAAAAGCTCCAGCTAAGCATGGGGATCCAATAGACCCAGGTGCAAATTGTCTACTTAGAGCCCACAGAGCTCGATGTTGTATAGAGTAGTAACTACAGATTCTGAAATTAAATTCCAATGGAACTGAACTTCAGAAGCTGAGTAGAACATGTAGTCACCTTAATATTCCATGCTCGGTGCTACTGACTGGGGATGAATTACAAGCCAACAGTTTTGATATAGAGCCAACTGTAGGTAAGCCCATGTAAAGTGATGTGATCAATCCAGGCTGCACTCATAGATTTAAGCTATCAACAAGTGTTCTTAGTTTCCAACCAAACGTACAGTAAACATTGCCTGACCCCTTTATAGTTTAGCACACAGGAAATTTAGTGCTTAGGAAACTTATGAAGATGCTGAAAAACATCTTGAAAAGTTTAGTTTGAAGGGGAAGTGGAGGTTTTAAGAATGTTTCCTTTGTTGTTTCAGTTACGTTCAATCCTCTTCCTCAGACTTGATACACAGGACTGATGTAATTGCCCGACAGGTCACAGGGATCACAACAGCTGAGTTAGCTTTTTCTCACGATTTCGATCCTCCCACGATATATAGCCATCCCCAAACTGAAGACAACAGAGAAGTATACTGATTCTACAGCAACCTTCTGGCTGGCATGTGGGAACAGCTGAGTTCATTGATTTTGCATTTACCTCTGGGCGCCATTCTCAACTATGTTCATGAACTCTCAGTGTACGATCACCCAATGTAACTTCTTGTTGTACCACCAAAGAGTGCAGCGTTGAAACTTCCCATCCCTTGAGGAAATATCATAATTGAGGAATTACATACTTATAAAACTCAAAAATGTGCACGATTTTTAGCAATAATTTTGAACTTCAATCAGCTACAGGGAACAACTTGTAAGATCATCATTATAAATTCATTACTATAAATAATTTTTGACATAAATATTTATTTTGCTCTGAACTTGCATTAATATAACATCCAGTCTTTGGCATTAGGTGATAAATACATCTTGTGTCACGCCAGTGTCAGGCAACGACCATCTCTACAAACAATGCAACCATTCCATCTTTACATTCAATGTCATTACCACTGCGAAACTTCTCATCCCCTATCCTGCCTGCCTGCCACCCCCTGCTCCCATCCGGCCCCATCAGCATCATGGGAGTAACCATCAATCAGAAACATAGGTGCACCAGACAAATAAGTACAAGGTTACAACAGCTAGCTCAGAGGCTTCATAGAATATAGAACATGGTACATAGAACAACACAGCACAGGAACAGGCCCTTCAGCCCGCAATGTCTATGCCAGCCATGATGCCAAATTAAACTAAACCTACCTACCTGCACACGATTCATATCCCTCCATGTTAATGTGCCTGTCTAAAGGCCTCCTAAACACCACTATCGTGTGTGCTTCCATCACCACCACCCCAGGCAGCGCATTCCAGGCACCTACCGCTCACTGTGTAAAAAAAACTTGCCCTGCACATCTCCTTTAAACGTCCCCCCTCTCAATTTAAAGCTGTCCTCAAGTATTTGATATTTCTACCTTGGGAAAAAGACTCTATCTACCCTATCTATGCCATTATAAACCTCGATCAGGTCGCCCCCTCAGCCTCCGCCACTCCGGAGAAAACAATCCAAGTTTGTCCAACCTCTCCTGATAGCTAATACCTGTACTCTGAAATCTAGACAGCATCCTGGTGAACCTCTTCAGCACCCTCTCCAAAGCCCCCACATCCTTCCTGTTGTGGGGTGATCAGAAATGCACATAATGTTCTGTGATACATGATTCCCTGAAGCCATCCTGCCCAAGGCACACCAGGAGAGCAATAGAATACCTTCCACCTACTTCCGTCACATGGTTGCAGTGTGTCCCATTCACAAGGCTCACTGCAACAACCCACCAAGGTTTCTTAAAACGCAACTCCCAAACCAATGACTTTGGTAAAATGCATGGGAACACCACCATCTTCAAATGCTCTTCCAAGTAGAACACCTTCCTGATCTAGAATTACATTCTGTTCCTTCAACTCCTGAGTTAAAATCCTGAAACTCCCTATCCCAAGTAGTACCACTACCACAGACGGAAACAGTCCAACATGATGGCTCACCGCAGGCAATTAAAGAAGGGCAATAAATGCTGGGTTTGGAAGTGACAGATTTAGCTCATCAAATGAATAAAAAACCTCCCCCACCAATTCTAAATACAAGTCCATAGCAAACAGACCAAATTCAGTTTTCTATCCAAGTTGCATTTACCAACAACTTATCTGCGCAAGATGCATCCTTCCTCTCAACTCATAGATAAGATATCTTTATTAGTCACATATACATCGAAACACACAGTGAAATTCATGTTTTGCGTGGAATGTTCTGGGGCAGCCCGCAAATGTCGCCACGCTTCCAGCGCCAACATAGCATGCCCACAACTTCCTAACCTGTACGTCTTTGGAATGTGGGAGGAAACCAGAGCACCCGGCGCAGACACGGGGAGAACGTACAAACTCCTTACAGACAGCAGCCGGAATTGAGCTCCAGTCGCTGGCGCTGTAATAGCGTTACGCTAACTGCTACACTACCATGCCTGCCCATTGAAAAGACAGGCGAAGTTCAAAATTTCCATGTTCACAAATGGATTAAAAAAAAGGCTCTGCATTTTGTTCGTAGAATATGCGCAAGGGACCTCGGGTCAAATAAACCAATGTTGGAAGATAGAGCCCCGGCTGGTTATAATGTAAATGTCTTCATCACCTACATTTCATATACTGCTGTTGCACACTTACAAAGACATGTTTAAAGATCATGACTGACTTAAAAGTTAAAATATCATTTAAAGCACATGCATTCACAATGGTAACAGCAGCAGTTGGACAGGGTAGGAGAAACAAGCATACCAGTAAATATAGATTGTAGCATGTTATGGTTTTAAAGATGTTTCATTATTACTTGCACCACAACAGCAATGACAGCTTATGCCATTTGCACTGACAATCTTATGTTCCAAAATTGTACATGTTTATTAAAAGACATTTGGATAAGTCCATGGATAGGAAAGATTTAGATGGATATGGGCCAAACACAGGCAAAGGTGGGCGTCTCAGTCAGCATCAACGAGTTGGGCCAAAGGGCCTGCTTCTGTGCTATATTACTATGACTCTATTATACATGTTAACGTGTATTGTGTCTGAGCAGCAATTCTGTTAATTTGTTTGCATGCATAAATCTTCAGAAGTGGCAAAGTGTTTCCAAAGAGTGGTTGGTAAAGCATATGCAATCTTGGGACCCATAAATATTGAGTACAAAAAGCAGAAAGATTATGTTGAAACTGTACAAAACACTGATTAGGCCAGAACAGGAGTATTGCATCCACCTCTGGTCAAGAAAATTAAGGAGGGATGAGGGTGCACTGGAGAGACCACAGAAAAAAAAATTAGAATGGTTCCAAGACAAGGTTAGACTGGAGAAGCAGGGTTGCTTTCCTTGAAACAAAAAGGAGATTTGATGGAGGAAATAAAACATTGTGACTTGTTTAGAGAGGGAAAGTAGATGGAAGTTGTTCCTATCAGGAAGTAATCGGGGGGAAAGATATAAAATTTGGGACAAAAGATATAAGGAGGATGTGCATTAAAATTAGCTCTAAAAGTAGCTGTGATCAGAAATTTACTGCCTGCAAGTGTGGTGGAAGCAGAGGTAATTCATGTCTACAAAAGAAAACTGGATATGTGCTTGAGAGAGAATAATTTTCAGGGCAATGAGGAAAAAGCGAGCAAATGGGATGAATAAGATCGTTCTACCAGGAGCTGGTAGAGAAATAATGGGCTGATAGGCCTCCTTTCTTTGTGCTATTACAATTCTATGATTTTAACTGGCTACAGTAACATGAGAAGCAAATGGTTCTGTTGAGTAAATGAATAGAATTGTTCTAAGTTCAAACGGGCAATCCACACACTGTGAAGCCGTGTAACTATACACATTCCATAAATTGGCTACATACACAAGATGGCAAGTTGCCTAAACCACCTTGTAACTAGCACAGCGGTGGTCTGCATAGCCGAGATCATACAATGTGCAGAAGCTATGCAACAAACACCAGATGGGTGGTTATTGCAGCTGGGTATCTGCCACATGACAGAAATATTACATAGAAATTTACAGCAGAGAAAAGGTCCATTTGGCCCAATCAATCCATGCTCGTGTTTATCCTCCTCTGTTCTATCTCTGGTCCCAAAATCCCTTTGTTCGTCTTTCCTTTAACCATCCACCCCAATATACTGGTAAATGTTTGGAAGGTTTCTGCCTCTGCTGGCTGTTCTAGTCATGCTATAGCTTCACAGTCCTCTGTCTAAAGCCATTTCACTAGTCTCTGTTCCAAACCTCTTACCATTAATCTTGTTCTTTTATCCTGAGTTTATTTATAACCCCTCAGCCACTTGAAGCAAATGAATTGCAATATAATCTTCCCTATCTCTTTATAATTTTGAACTTTACCACATCACCTTTTTAACCTCCTGTCCTAATAAGAGCCCCAATGTTTCTAAAATATATTTCCCATTTCCTCACACACAAATAAATCATTCTATCATATGTTGTATTCCATTAGCATTTTAATGGCATCTTCAACTTAAGGCATTCCTTCAGTCATTTTTTGGCACCAAATACATCTCTAATAAACCATCCCAATTCAGGAATATGGCAATGCCACATTTCAACTGCTGTCTTTCAACTGCAGTGAGCTCCACCAGCCATTTTTCTTTCAGACTGACTACCAGCCTTGAACTAGCTCCTCTCAGCACAGCCTGATGTCTCCCACTGGCTAGTTTGACAGAGCAAAAGCATTTGTCAATTCTTTATCTAAATATACAGTGCTCTAAATTATAATCTTAAAGTGGAATTTGGAATGGACAGCTCAAGAGAAAAAGCATTCTCATCAGCATAAACAATGACGGCCAAGCAGTTCACACCTTCAATCATTAGTACTACAGAGAGAAACATAAAAAAACAGCTTTTATTTTGAGTTTGCACTGGAATATTTTGTGGGTTAAAAGACATAAAAGCTTGTCTTTCTTTTCCATATCATATAACATTCTCTCAATTTTATTTGCCCAAAATAGGCAATGCTGCTTTACAACAAATGAAAGCTCATAGCAACCTCAGTCATTAGCTGGATACTATTCCGAGTACCAGATGAAACATTACCTAATTTAGCTTTCCTTGAAAAGCCGCAGAAGGCGACATGAAACTACAGAACAAATCTGACAAGATCTTCATTTCAGTTTATACAATTTCAGAGGAGGCATTGTATTAACACAGCCAAAATCGAGACACACTGTTGTTATTTAAACCATGCCGTTTTAATAACGGTGGCAGGCATAAACTGGCCTCATCTATATTCACTAAACTGGCCATCACCGTTACCATTCATTTTATCAATGTTATGAAGATGAGGGGTGAAAACCATAGCATTTCAAAACAGTCAGCTTCTGTTGGTTCAACTGTGTGGGAGTCATTCTCGGGAAACAAGTCCGTGAAGAAGATTCCAGCACTATCTTTACACAAATAATGGTACCAATATTAGCCACAGGCGCAAATCGCTTCAGATTCTGGCGTGAACCCAACAGTCTACCCTGCATACCGTTGCTCGACATGCCACACTGACCAGCAGCCACAGTGGAATATGTTTCTGACAGTGAACTGCAAGGCACCTGGCCAAATACAACCGAACATGCTGTCACAGTGCATTGCTACTGATTTCCTTCTTGCTAAGTGAAGGCCGACAATATTAAAATCCTCCCCATACATACAAATTTTAGTTAAACATTGTTATGATGACGAAATGCACTGGTCTAACTGACAGATGTCAGAATTATCCTGACCTGAGTGTCAAAGCTGTTTTCAGCAGAGGCGAGCTTTCCTTGCAGTATTCCTTCCCATTCAGCATCCAGTCCATGTGAAGATTTGAGGGGGACCTGGTTCAAATACGTTGGTTTGGTCACCTCTGCCTTGGTCCCCAGCTTCAGGTAACAAGGCTGCTGTAAAGCCCTGCCTGTCGTGTGCGGGATAGGAGAGGCACTGTGAACGGGCTTGGGCAATCCCGACTTCATTTTCGAGGCCACGAGAATTGCTGGCATTTTCTGTTCCCCTTCTCGACACGTCTTCTTCTAACTCAGGCAGAGGCAGCAGCAGCACCAGGAGAAAAGCTACGTGCTTTGAAATCCGTTCATCTAAAGCAGCCTGCACAGCTAGGAAAGAAAACTCGCACTCAGTTTAGGTGATGAACAATCAGAGCTGGATGGCTTTCTCACTCTTCGGTCAAACAGGAATACTTTATTTTATTTTTCCCCTGTTAGTCAGCCAGCTCTATTCCTCCCTTTCTTAGCACATGTCTGTGTTTTAGCAGCTGGCTGCACTGAACGACTGCACACTGTAATTTTCCACAGGCAGACCTTCTGCGGAAAAGCACAGCTCGAGAGATCGCTGGATTTCTTTTTGTATTCACTGTCCAGTCATTCCGCCTTCAAAATCACTGCAGTCCAATGGAAAAAAAACATCCTGCTTTCAGCAATCCTTCAGCACATGCATGCGTAAAGTACAGCATGCGAGTGTGTGTAGAATTTCCAGCTCAAAAACGTCTGGTCTCTTCAGTGCCTTAGTCCAGATGCAGATGCACAGCTTAATATGTTAATGACCAATGCCCTTGGAACAGTGCATGGGGGAAAGAAAATCTCCTCAGCCTCAACAGCTCCAGTCACAGTCACAAGACAAAAAGAAAACAGAAGGGCAAGCTGTCCATTTAGTCTATCAAACCAAAAGATGAGGCAGTTTCCTGGTCTCACACACACACACACATATATACATAAACTTCATAAATGGAGCTCACCTGAAAGGCAGTAAGCTGTACAGCATGCAGTGCTGCTGCTGCCAGATTACTGCACAGAGATTTTAAATAGAATCAAACAAAACCCAGTCAGGATAGCTCATCCATTTATATCAGCACATTCTCGTGACTGTGCTGAAGAAAATGCAGTTGGGTTCAGAAGAAGGCAAAGGGTCTGACAGTGGTACAGTGGGAGCTTTTGATTGGTCCAGCTCTCTCAAATCAGGAATACAAAATTTCACTGCAAAAAGGGAGTGGCCAAATATACTGGCTAAATATGCCATTATTTTACTGTCACACAAAGACTATTTGTAGCTTCAGTGGATCGCATGGGAAAATAATTATGAATTGCCACTAAATTTGAATCAAACCAGAAGTCAGTAGATCTATAAATGGAAGATTGAAGAGCCAAGCAAGCAATGACTACTCTGCATTAAAAGTGGAATAGAAAATATCTGAGAGTCAGACCAGCCAATTCTGTAACTCCTGCTCCAGATCACTACAATTCAGAGTCATACCAGGAGACAGTCGATTAACCATTCCAAATTACCACAAAACCTTGTTCAGAGGTCAAGGAAAAGTACTCAGATTAGTAGGCCAAAATGACATCTGGGTCATAAGCTGTAACTTTTTTGCAAGTTGTATGAAAATCTGACTTATCAAATTAGATGCAGCTTTCAGTGTACCCAAACTTGATACACATTTAGAACTGGATGTCCAAGTTATTTTTAAGATGGGTAGAGGAATATCGACAAATATAGCTTTGCACTTGTTCTTAACCATGGTATTTGGCATTTCAGTCCATTTATATAAATAGACTGTTGAACTTGTACAGTACTTCAACAGTTTATGACAGCAGCATCACCATAAGACGAACTTTAAAATGCCTTCCTATTCATGTTCATTTTCAGTGCTCAAGGCAGGTACCTTAAATTGCAAAAATGTACCAGGTTGCTGCTTTTGCAATCAACAAATTTTCACTGCTCTCACTATATTTTGCAGCATCTGTCTTCAACCAGCTTTGAGGTAAAACATAAACAGAAACATTGGAAGAGTTCAAGCAGCATCAATGGAAGGAGAAACTTGTCAACATTCCGGGTCAATGACCCTTCCTCAGAACTGGGGGAAGAGTGGAGGGTTTACAGTTTTCAAAGCAGAGCTGCTGGAAGGAGCGAGGTGGGAGACAAAAGATTAAATGGAGAAAGGTTCAGACAGATCAGGTGATAAGAAGCGCAAGTACTGAGGCTGTAAGTGAGCCTTTGAAAAGAAATGGGCTGAGAAAGGGACGTGTGTGATAATGGGAAAATGATGAGAGAGCAGTTAACCTGAAGCTGGAAAATTCAATGTTCATTCCAGAAAGTTGCACAGTGCAAAATATATATCTGTGATTTTGCAAAAATATCTGTTTTGTCATTTTTTTAAAAATTGGATGCAAGCTACAGGAAAGCTCTTTTGTAAGGGAGAAGTATGCTCAAGCAAGATTGATTTTCAATACATTTTAATCAGTGCTAATGGGGTTTGCTCAATGGGAACCATGTGGCAAATAGAATGATGTCAGTTTTGTTAAGATCCTCAATTTCAAAGACGTTTTAACTCTTTGCTATAAACATCACAAGTCTAAGATTTGGTGTCACTAATCTAAGTTGTCTACAATGCTCCATTTCTTCTGTGAAGCTGACCCTTGTGACCTGCGATTCCTGATTCTTCTCACCATTCATCCAGATTTTAGAGAAACAAACTCTCCAAAGGAGAAACACAAGTTTTTTCTGACTCATATTCACTCTGCATATGGCCCTACTCCATTCCATTCATTCTGGCCAATATGATTGGCATCATTTTATCCCTGTGTTGTCCCAATGTTTGTGTTTGGATGGCTGGATCAGAAGATGGGGCAAAATTGTTGCTGGCAATTCCATACGCTGAGCATGTGCACTGAATTCATGTGACACACAACTTTATTTAACACCACACACGAAGTTTTACTGTGAAAACGAGGCAGATATTTACCGACAATGAGGCCTGGTTTGGCATTAGTCTACCGAGAATATTGTCAGAGTCCTTGACGAGTGGATCTTTCCTCATCATTATCCATTACCTCCAATTGCGCCACACACAGACCTCCATCCCCCATCACTGCAACCAATGTCCTCAACCAATCGCCCTGTCATCCCCGTGACTGCATGGGATTGCCCCAAGTGCTCCGCTTTCCTCCCACATCCCAAAGCCATGCAGGCTGGCAAGTTGATTGGCTGCCGTAAATTTATAAGACAAGAGTATCTTTATTAGTCACATGTACATCGAAACACACAGTGAAATGCATCTTTTTTATAGAGTGTTCTGGGGGCAGCCCGCAAGTGTCGCCACGCTTCCAGCGCCAACATAGCATGCCTACAACTTCCTAACCCGTACATCTTTGGAATGTAGGAGGAAACCGGAGCACCCGGAGGAAACCCACACAGACATGGGAAGAACATACAAACTCCTTACAGACAGTGGCCAGAATTGAACCCGGGTCACTGGCACTGTAAAGCGTTACACTAACCGCTACACTATCGTGCCTTCCCTGTGTGTGTAGGTAAATCGTGGAATCTGAGGAGAGTTGATGGGAATGTGGAGAAAATAAACTGGGATCATTGTAGGATTCGTGATGGGATTGTTGGGCCAAAGGGCCTGTTTCCATGCTGTGCAACTCAATGGCTCTATAAATCCTCTGGCGACCAGAATGAGTTCAAGGTGGAGCTTTTTGCAGTCACTTCCTCACCTCCCAACTCCCAAGGGAGAAGTCAGAAGTGTGATGGAATACCCTTCGCTTGCCCAGAGGAATGCAGCTCTAACTACACACAAGAAACTCTGTACTGATCAGGAGAAAACCTTCTTGAGAGGCACTTCATTCAACCCATAATACGTTCACTCCCGCCACCACTGGTGTAATATAACGTGATCCGCAAGGTGCACTGCAGCAACTCACTGAGGCTTCTTCAACACCACTTCCCAAACTCACAGTCTCATCTGCCTTGGTTTATGTGCCACAGGTGCAGAAGAAAACTCCCTTCAAGTTCTCTGCAATCTACAACAGCTCTCCATTCCCAAGTGGACATTTTGGCATGCACCTTCTGTACACCAAGAAGTTACTAACATGTGAAAAAAATCTACTTAAACCCTATTTCTTGGTCTTAGGCAATGCACTGTGACAGCATGTTCGGTTGCATTTGGCCTGGACTAACAATCCAAAGATCCAGAGTTCAAATCCCACTATGCAGAACGGAATTTAATATCTGTTAAAAAAAGTCTGGAATTTAAACATTAGTGCTTAATAATGATGACCATGAAACTACTGGTTGCATTTAAGGTGAGAGGGAGAAAGTTTAAAGGAGATGCGGGGGGCAAGTTTTTTCCCCAGAGTGTAAGGTGCCTAGAGCGGACTGCCAGGGGTAGTGGTGGCAAGCAGATACGGCAGTGCCATTTAAGTGGCTTTTAGATAGACACATGAATATGGAAGGAATGGAGAGATATGGATCACCAGGCTGTGCTCCTTCTCCCTGCATACAAACAGAAACTGAAACGGGAGGATCCGGTACAGAGAGTCGTGCAGTGCTGGTCTGAGGAAACAGATGAGCTTCTACGCGACTGCTTTGAGTCAGTGGACTGGTCCATGTTCAAAGACTCAGCTGCCGGCCTAGATGAGTATGTCACCACCATCACAGACTTTATCAGCAAGGGTGTTGAGGACTGTGTACCAAAGAGGACAATACGGGTGTTCCCAAACCGGAAACCATGGATGAACCGGGAGCTCCACTCCCTACTGAAGTCAAGGACTGCTGCACACAAATCTGGTGATCCTGATCTGTACAAAAAACCATAATCAAAGACCCCACCCACCCAGGTCATTCTCTCTTCTCTCCTCTCCCATCAGGTAGAGGATACAGGAGCCTGAGGGCACATACCACCAGACTTAAGGACATCTTCTACCCCACTGTGATAAGACTATTGAACTGTTCCCTTGTACGATGAGATGGACTCTGACCTCACGATCTGCCTTGTTGTGACCTTGCACCTAATTGCACTGCACTTCCTCTGTAGCTGTGACACTTTACTCTGTACTGTTATTGTTTTTACCTGTATTACATCAGTGCACTCTGTACTAACTCAATGTAACTGCACTATGTAATGAATTGACCTGTACGATCGGTATGCAAGACAAGTTTTTCACTGTACCTCAGTACAAGTGACAATAATAAACAAAAACCAATACCAATACATACAGGCAGAAGAAATTTTGTTTAATTCGACATTATGTTGGGGCAGACATTGTAAGCCGAAGGGCCTGTTCCTGTGCTGTACTGTTCTATGTTCTATAATAGCTGGTTCACTAATCTACTTCAGGAGAGGAAATAAGCCATCCATGCTAGTCTGGTCTATAGGTGACCCCAGACCCAACAATGTGGTTGACTCTGAAATTGCCCAGCAAGCCGCTCAGTTCAAGGGTAATTAGGGATGGGCAATAAATGCTGGCTTTGCCAACGATACTCCGATGAATTAAAAAGGTAAGTACATTGAAATCAACAGTAAGAAACAGCCGAGAAGTGAATGGCAAGCTAATTTTCTTCTTACTTCATTTAATTTTTAGTGCTTTAATATGTTGTTAGTATTTTTGTTTTTGAATAGCTTTAATATTTTCGGATTCACATGAATGCCAATGGCATTAATAAACATTCAATTTAAATGACAGTTTTGACGGCTATTGATTGACCCTGGAGACAGGGACTAACCAGCTTTATAAGTCATCGTGGAGGAGTGGGCTCTGAGGTGATGGAAGGGGAAAGAGGTTAATGACAGAACTTTGCATGCCTGGAGAGGCCTGCAGTACTCTGGGCCTCCCTGATCAGCTAGGAGCCAGCTTCCCAGTGAAAGCCTGCGGTTTCATTGCAATGATTAGCATGCACCATCAACAGAAGAGCTCAGGCAGCAACCCAGTCGGAGAATATCAATCACAGACAATTTACAGTACAAAAGAATGCCATTCAGCCCATTGTGCTGGACCTATGCAAGTGCAATCCACTCGCCCACCTCCTCCCCACAGCCCTGCAATAATCTTCAAGTGTTGATCCATTTCCAATTTTAATGCCACGATTGAATCTGCCTCTGCTTCCCCCATATTCTTAGCAGTGCTTTCCAGAACCTAACAACTTGATGCATTATAAAGCTTTTCCTTGTGTCACTTTTGAATCTTTGGCCAATCACCTCCACTCTAATGTTGGTGGCTCTTCCACAAGTGGAACAGTTTCTCACCATCTACCCTGTCTGGACACTGCATGACTTTAAATGCCTTTATCAAATTTCGTCTCAATCTCCTCTGTTTCCAGAGTTAACAAAAACTTCCCTTCACCCGATAAATTATCATTGAAGTCCCACGTTGTCATTAAAAAGACAAGTTCAGGAGCCAGGGTCACAAAGCAAGATTAAACAAGTCCAAATTGATGGGGAAGTAGACAGTCTGTGTTGGTTCAGGGAGAAATGGGACACTGGGAGCTGTGTTCTTCCCAGTGCTGCTGGGTCCCACTTGAATAAACGGAAGTGGCATCTCAGGGAACCAGCCACAATCTTTGTCATTGACACTCAGACATAGAAAGATACAGCATGGAAACAGGTTCTTTGACCCGCCGAGTTCACACTGACCTCTCCTGCCCTAACCCACTTTATTCTCCCCACATTCCCAAGACAAATTTTTCACTGTACCTCGGTACAAGTAACAATAATAAACCAATACCAACAACAAATACATCAGGGAAATCAATCTCCCTTCCATGGACTCTGTCTACACTTCTCACTGCCTTGGTATAATAGGTATATGCCCCCAGTATAATCAAAGACCCCACCCACCCCGGACATTCTCTCTTTTCCCCACTCCCATCGGGCAGGAGATATAAAAGCCTGAAAGCATGTACCACCAGGCTCAAGGACAGCTTTATCCTGCTGTTATAAGACTATTGAACAGTCCTCTAGTACAATAAGCTCGACTCTTAACCTCAGAATCTATCTCATTATGGCCTTGTACCTTACTGTCTGCCTGCACTGCACTTCTCTCTGTAACTGTAACACTTTATTCTGCATTCTATTGTCGTTTATCCTTGTACTATCACAATGCACTGTTGTAATGAGGTGATCTGTATGAACGGCATGCAAAACAAAGTTTTTCACTGTACCTCTATACATGTGACAATAATAAACCAAGTTACCATTACGGGTAGACAGAGTCTTTATTCCAGGATGGACATGTCAAACACTAGAGGACAGATTTAAGATGAGAGGGGAAAAGTTTAAAGGAAATTTATGAGGCAAGTGTTTTTAAACACAGGGCAATAGGTGCCTGGAACGTGCTGCCAGGGGAGGTGGTGGAAGCAGATATGAAAGCAACATTTCAGATGCATTTAGACAGGCACATGAACAGGCAGGGAAGGGCAGGATATAGACCATGTGCAGGCATATGGCATTAGTTTAAATTGACATCATGGTTGGCACAGACACGGTGGGCTGAAGGGCCTGTTCCTGTGCTGTACTGTTCTATATTCCATGTTTTAACTCCAGCCCCTTCCCCCCTCAGATTCTACCACTCACCTACATACTAGGGACGATTAACCTACCAGCCAACACATTTTTGGATATATGGGAGAAAAGAGGAGCACGTGGAGGCAACTCATAGAATCACAGGGAAAATACGCAAATTCCATACAGATAGCACCCGAGGTCAGGATTGAACCCAGGTCGCTGGAGCTGTGAGGCACCAGCTCCACTTGTTCTGCCACCATGCAGCTCAGCTCTTCCACAGTACTGCATTTCTCAGCTTATATCAGGTGTTCAAATCAACACTGATGTTTGGACCTGTCGGAATAGAGGCAACAGATGAGACTAAACTATCAGTTATCCCATAAAGCCACAAAAATTTCAAGTGAGAAACCAACTAGCTAGGGCATTTCCCATAGAACAGGATCACATAGAGCCAACGAAAACCATTGACCTGAAAAACTAACTCTTGTTTCTCCCTCCACATATGCTACAATACTTGCATTTCTCATTTTTACTTTTAAATTTCCAACATTTGCAGCATTTTGCTTTAGTAACACAGAAAGAAAGAGACCAGATTAACAAAGAAAACACCATACTAATATCTACTTACTAGAAAGTAAGTGTTGCAGGTTTTAACAAATAACAAGAGAAGAAGAGTGGGTATGGTGGATCGTACTTGCAGACATTTTTAACCTGTCCATGCTTCAGTCTGAGGTTCCCACCTGCTTTAAGAAGACCACTATCATCCCAGTACCTCAGAAAAACAAGGTAATGTGCCTTATTGACTACTGCCCACTGGCTCTGACATCCACCATCATGAAGTGCTTCAAGAGGCTGGTCATGGGACACATTGACTCCAGACTCCCAGACAACCTCGACCCACTGTAATTCGCTTATCGCCAAAACAGGTCTATGGTGGATGCCATCTCCCTGGCCCTACACTCACCTCTGGAGCATCTGGACAGTCAAGACGCTTGCATTAGACAATTCTTTATTGACTGCAACTCTGCCTTCAATACTATAATTCCAGGCAAACTCATCTCCAAACTCTAAGACCTGGGACTCAACACCTCCCACTGCAACTGGATTCCTGACTTCCTGCCCAACAGACTGCAATCAGCAACGATAGGAAGCAACACCTCTAGCATGATTATTCTGAACACTGGTGCCCCACAAGGCTGTGTCCTCAGCCCCCTACTCTACTCACTATACACTCACAAATGTGTGACCAGATTCTGCTCTAACTCCATCCACAAGTTTGCAGATTATACTACTGTAGTGGGCCATATCTCAAACAACAATGTCAGAGTAAAGGAAGGAGATAGAGAGCCTAGTGACATGGTGTCATGACAACAACCTTTCCCTCAACGTCAGCAAAACAAAAGAGCTGGTCATTGACTTCAAAAAGGCGGCCAGTGCACATACTCCTGTTTACATCAATTGTGCTGAGGTTGAGAGGGTTGAGTGCTTCAAGTTCCTGGGAGTGAACATCACCAATAGCTTGTCCTGGTCCAACCACGTAGACTCCATGGCCAAGAAAGCTCACCAGCGCCTCTACTTCCTCAGGAGGCTAAAGAAATTTGGCATGTCCCCTTTGACACTCACCAACTTTTATCGATGCACCACAGAAAGCATCCTATCTGGATGCATCATGGCTTGGTACAGCAACTGCTCTGCCCAGGACCACAAGAAACTGCAGAGAGTTGTGGACACAGCTCAGCACGTCATGGAAACCAGCCTCCTCTTCATGGACTCTGTCTACACTCCTTGCTGCCTTGGGAAAGCAGCCAGCATAATCAAAGACCCAACCCACCCAGGACATTCTCTTTTCTACCCTCTCCCATTGGGCAGAAGATACAAAAGCCTGAAAGCACGTACCACCAGGCTCAAGGATAGCTTCTATCCCGCTGTTATAAGACTATTTAACAGTCCCCTAGCATGATAAGATGAACTCACAATCTACCTCACTATGGCCTTGCAGCTTATTGTCTACCTGCACTGCACTTTCTCTGTAACTGGAACACTTTGTTTTGCATTCTGTTATTGGTTTACCTTGTGCTTCCTCAATGCACAGTTGTAATGAAATGATCTGTCTGGATGGTACGCAAGACAAGTTTTTCACTGTACCTCGGTACATGTGACAATAATAAACCAATTTAACAATTTACCAATCTCTTTATGAGATTTCAAATGTTAACAATGTCTTTTCACTCAACCTGGGTTTCAACAACAGAGTTCGAAGTGCAGCAGAGAATTACCTGAGAATGCAAGCCAAAATTCCTCCCAAAATGAACAGGTAATCTTGTTGCACATTCCTTTGCAATCTTGCCACCACTAACTACTTTGCTTGTCTTTTTAACAGTAATCTATTTAAATGTATTAAAGGAAAATAACTTTCACACAAACAAAGTGCAGAGAATATAAGAGTAACATCTCAATAACATCACTTTACAGTCTTTATTTTCCCAACATAAGCAGTTGTCTGATCTTTCTTCAGACAACCAATGAGCCACCATATTAGGATTCCACTGACTGCACTAAGGTCACAATGAGTTGCTCACAGGTTTTACTGGCTGCTCAGTGGTGAAAGACAGAAAGAGCTGTGGGCAGAACAAAAACTTGCATTAAAAAAAAACATTTTTACCACAGGGATATATCCCTGAGCACTTGACAAGTGAACTGTGAAACAAAATTTGGCACTGAGCCATCAGAAAAAAATATTAGGACATCGGTCCAAAGGTTTGTTCAAATCAGTGGGTTTTAAAGGAGATTTTTCCATCAAAAGAAAGTCAGAGGGGCAGAGAGCTTCAGCCTCAGTAGGTAAAACTGGAGTAATCAGTAATGGAGGCCTGCAATAGATGTCAGCATTGGAGGAATACAGAGATCTTGGTGAGATATGATGTAGAGAAAGGCAACATTGTGAGCTGATTCAAAAATAAGAACAATAATTTTAAAGACTTTGCTGGACAGAGAGCCAGTGAAAATAGGGTTGAAATGTGACCAGGGCTGACTGTAGTTTCAGATATGGGGAAGCAGCTTTGGACAAAATCAAGCTCCTAGAAGGTGCAGCTGCTGACCATTGGAATAGAAAAGTTTCGAAGTGGCAGAGGAATGGATGAGGGTTCCAGCAGCAGTTGACTTGGGCCAGGGGTGCAGACGAATAAAACCACACAGATGGAGTTAAGGGTACAAGATGCAAGTTCCTCAACTCATTGAGAAATAGCACATTACAGTATCAGACTTGTTTTTAAAAAGAGCTGAGTGACTGGACATTCTAGTCATTGCAGGTTTTCTACTCCTCTGGCAAAATCTGCAGAGTTTTTGTTTTGGCACAAATAAATCTTAACGCGCATAATTTAAATAAAAGAAGCCAATTTATCCACCCATCATCTTTGGATTAATCAAGTGAAAAAAGCCTGATGATCATTCTATCGAACATTGCCCAACCATTCAGTGTTATATTCTGATACTCATGAGCACAGACCTCAATTATTTTTAATGGGTGACCATACTTAAATACACTGGAAAGCACACTGACAACAGTAGCATTGTTAAAATTCACAGGGTACAGTAGATTAGGACATGCCCACACAATATATTGCTTTGTACTGTACAGTTGGCCTTCACTCTGATGTTAACAGTGCAGGTGTCATTCTGTAGCCTGATTCCAAAGTTGAGACAAGCCAAAATAAATGCCATAGTGGAAAATATACTGGAAGGACAAAGTGTCAGTGTAGAAATGAGCCAGGCGGGAACTGCCAGACACAATCTTCCACCTTTAGATCAGCGGACAGTTAACCTGCAAGACTGCCTTCCAAGTAAAATACAGCCTGCAAGTCCACATGCATCACCAAGTACAATAAATACTGTGATTTTACAAGCCAGCTGTAGTAACAGTAAATGGCAGCGCAGATAGCCCCTAACAGCAGTCGCAACATTCATAAGGTTATCTCATATTTAACATGACATGCAAAGGAGAGAATGGCTGCAAACGCACATCAAGGCCATGACGTGGCACCTCTGTAACAGGCTCTGTGAGAAAGACATAAAAGCAACCAATTTTTCTTTTGTATTTCGCCTTCAGTTTACCCTTGCTTTGCCAAGCTGTTCCCTGCAAGAATGTTGTGCAAGAAAACCAATAAACCATGCTTGAGAATATGTTGCTTCTTCGTTACAACTATTGAGAAAGATACTTGTTTGAAGCAAAGTACATTATGTCAAACATCGGGCAGGAGGTACAGAAGCCTGAAGTCCCACACCGCCAGGTTCAAGAACAGCTACTTCCCTTCAACCATTCAGTTCTTGAACCAACTGGCACAACCCTAATCACTGCAGTATAGCAACACTATGACCACCTTGCACTAAAATGGACTTCATTTTTTTTTGTTCTAATTGTGTTCTTTCTTGTAAAAATTGTATTTATGTTTCTCATGTGAATGCTGCTTATATGATGCTATGTGTCTGTGATGCTGCTGCAAGCAAGTTTTTCATTGCACCTGTGCACACGTGTACCGCATTTGACAATAAACTCGACTTTGACTATTATTAATCAACATTCTTCATTAAAATACAACATGTGTTTATATAGTATGTTTTAACACAGCAAGATGTCAAAAGCACTGCACAGGAGAGTTTTTAAAAAGTCAAATTGACACACTGAGCCACATTAAGAGATACTGGGGATTTTGACTAACAGCTTGTTTAAAGAAGTGAATTTTAAGAAATATGTTAAAGGCTGGAAAAAAAAAGTGAAGAACCAATTCCAGATCTAAGCAACTTAATGTGGAAGCACCAAATTAGGCCATTTAAAATCATTGACACCCAAGACACAGATGAGGACAGATACTTCAAATGGGTAAAGGGGTGACGGTCGTTACAAAGATGCAGAGGGGCTAGACCAGGGAGTGATTTGCAAACAGTGTTTAGAATTTTAAAACGGAGCCTTCACCAAACCAAGAGCAAGCATGAATCACTGAAAGTCAGGGTCAGAGCAGCATAACTTTGAATGCAATCAACTATGTATCTGAAGCTGGAACTGTAAGAACATAAATATTTGTGTCCCTTCATTAGCTGTGCAGTGGCTTTGCAATCTTCCCTTTTAACATCTGTAATTATTAGCTGCATAGTTTCTACCACAGAGATCTGGTATTTTCCCAGTATTGTCTGTTCATTCACCAGCAGAAAGTTAATGTAGAGTTAACAATAGTCTAAGTGATTTTTCAAACAGTTTTATGGTGCTTATTATCATTGACCATCCTTCTTAATAAACAAAATACCTCCTCCTCAAATCTACCTCTAAAGAAAAATAGTACCACCAATTTTAGGTTAAACAAATGTGCAAATGTGTCTGAATGTGCAAAGCTGCCTGAATATAATGTCATTTTAATCTGATATTCCCCACAAAATCATTAGAATCCCTTCAACTGTTCTTCCATTACCTCCAAAATGTTTAAATCATCTCAGAGAAATCTTTTGAGTCAACTTTCTGAGAAACAAGAACGAAAGAACCTGCATTTCTTCAAAATCAGCAGCACTTCAACTTTTGCTTTGAAGTTTTTTGCCATTGATTGTTGCACTCATTGACCTTCACAAAAAGCGATGCAATTTTTGGGTACATTAGTTTGGAAATGATTAATAGCCTAGACAACAAAACTCTCTGTTGAACAGTGTAAGAGAACATTTAATCTTTATTGGAAATGTGATTATATGCCAAGGGTGGGCCCTTGAACAATGCATCAGTCCTTTCATTTTGTTTTCATTTGAGCATCTTCAGTTTTTTGATTTTCTCTCACTCCTATCGTGCTTCGCCAGAATTTCAGATTCAAATTTCCAGCCCAGTTTGGTGTGGGACTTGAACCAATGACTTGCTAGCCATCTCCTCCACAATGAACACACAACAAAAAGCTAACAGCTCCACTGAGGAAGAACCAGGTAAGTACATTACTTCAAGGGGACCAACCTGATGCAAGCTCCCAGAGCCAGGCTATGATCTGTTCATGCAGCTCCTCCTTACGTGATGTGCCAAGAGGCCTTATGAGCATTTTGTGAAAGCCTTCTTCGGCCCGAGTGGCCCACACAAGGGACAACCATGCAAGCATGGTCAAAAATCATGAAAGAAGCATCAAGGCTGCATTGAATGCCATAAAACAAATGTCAGACACAAGGGAGACCCAGAACGGACATCATGGACTTGCCACTTGCATTGTCTCCAATTTTCCTTTACTTTAGATTTTTCCTTAAAAATGAATTTCACCAAAAAATAAAAATGTGGCACCATACAACCTAATCTTCCAGCAAGGGTTTCAACATTTTAAGGCAAGGAACAAGGAGCAGGTATGTTCATGGAGGCTGTCACTTCAACATGATGAAAAGCTAATGTGAAGGAAGTCCCAGTGTGAAGTTTACACTCACATTGGTTACCAGAGTGAAACCTACCCACTGGGAACAGCAAAATAGTTCAAGGAGGCCAATAAAGCTTGAGTTCTGAAAATAACATCTTGGGAGCTAAAATAACCCAATTCTAAAACATCAATGTAAATGGAGTAAAATATTGAGTGTCTGCATCAATTGAGCAGAAGTCAGTCATGCCTGACTAAGTGGGTCACTTCTGCTACATGAACTGTGAAAAAAGGTGGCAGAAATTGTAAACTTTGATTGAGTAAAGGGATTTACTAAAATCACACAACAAAAAGCTGGCAAGAACCAGAAGCCACTGAATTAAATCGATGCAAAATGATTGTTTTGATACTGTGGTAACCAGATACTCATACCTCACGGAGGTTATCAGCTGACCCTCTGGTCGTTGTGCCATTACCATTCAAACCAAATCTGCCAACTAGTGGGATACACTAGGACATAGTCTGAGTTTACATGCTTGAAGTGATGGATATATTGGACCCAAAAGCTATGTTAATCCAACATTCTGAAGACTTTTGTGTCCACCTCGGTACTACTTTGAGGCAATCTGCTCAGTGTCCTTTTTCCAAGCATTTCTTCTGTACCTTAGAGCAGGCACTGGGACTCTTGTTGGAGACTGGCGTCCCAAGTGGTAGGGACTGGAAACATTTACCATATAAACATGACCTTGGCAGTAACCTGGGAAATGGTACTTGGTTAAGGTTCCTGGCCCTTCAATCACACAAATAATGCACTCCAATCAGACCTGCCGGCTTTCAGAGTTTGTGGTGTTGGAATGCCTGCTTCTTGGTTATCATCTTCGCACTACGAGAGGGTTTCATAGCAGTATTACTCCGGCTAAGCTTCCAAACCTCAAGGAAAATGCAGACAAATTGAATTGTACAAGATACTCTACACACTTCTGGCAGACAGGATGAAGAAAGTTAAAACATGAACCACGATAGAATACTAGCAAGTTTGTGGTGTAAAAATACCAGTGTTTGCTTTTTATTCACCCTCCCACATTACTGAAGAACTCTGCAAAGGAACATGCAGTCTCAAATGAAAAAAACTGGCCTGTGAAAATAATCCGTGACCGATAATGGAAACTTTATAATGAATCCAAGATATTCAGATTCGTAGCATGCTCAGCTGTGTACAATAAAATGTAATTTTATTTCAAGCTATAATTTATAAAGACAAGAGGCTACAATTTAAAGAGATCAGAATTAAAATCAGCAGGCTGATCAACATTCTGAACAGGCTATGGTGTGGTCAATGGTTAATAAACAATCAAGTACCATTAAGTTATACTTATATTCCATATAAAATTGAGTAATCATCCTACAAATTGCAAGAAACTTTCTTAATTCACTAAAGATGTCAACAACAAATGATTAATTATTGTCACTGACCACTTGGTCAAACACAATGTGCCTGTATTACACTGGAAAGTTGCATATATCTCAACATACCTGTTAAATATTGGGGCTGATGTCACAAGTCAAGGCTATGATTAACAATCTTCATTCAATGAATAAACTCTGAAGGTATTGCTGATGTTCAATGCGAGAATTTCTTCTCCATAAATTTATGCCAAATGCTTTTCATCACCACAGTGGAAGAAGTGCTTAGAAAACCTTGGTAAACGATGCACATTCAACTCAATGAAAAGGCATTAGGCATTCTTGCTGCCTTCAACACGAGATTCACTGAGCTGGAGGCAAAAATAGGTAATGTTACGCTTTAAAGGAGGTAGAATATGGAAGAGTGAACCTCTTTTTCCATTTTGCACTTCTTTCATTTTAAATTGGTGCCTCTTGACTTTTTAAACTACAACCTGAAATAAAATTAGGTTTTATTGAACCAGGCTGAATGTGTTACAAATATGAATATTTTGGATTTATTACAAAGTTTCCATGATAAGTCATGGATTATTTTCACAAGCCAGATGTTTTTTGAGACTACATGCTCCTATGCTGTGTTCTGCAGTGATGGGGAAAGGAGTAGGTACCAATGACTGATGACTGTATTCTTGCCGCTCCCTGATTTCATACAGAACTTGAAAATTTCATCACCTTCACGGCCAATTTCCACCCTGCTTTCACTTTCACGTGATCCATCTCTGACTTTTCCATTTCTTGACTTCTCCTTCTCCAGTTCAGGGGAAAGAGTGAGCAGCCAATATCCATTGCAAACCCACAGTCTCCCACAGCCAGCTTGACAACACCTCTTCCCACCCTGCTTCTTGTAAGGATGCCATTCCATTCTCCCAATGTCTCCAGCTCTGCTTCAACTGCTCTGATGATGATATTTCCCACACCAGCGCTTCTGTGATGCCTTCCTTTTAACTTCCCTTCTACTGTAACTGGCAGGACTCTCTATCTCTCTCCTCTGCTTTCTGCATTCCCTCCACAAGTCTCAGGGTCATACTTCTGTCTCCACCAATGTATACTCCTCTTCTCATAATAATTTCTCATGCAACTACAGAAGGTGCAGTGCCTGCCTTTGTTTACTTCTTTCCTTCCCTCTATCTGTGGACCAAAACACTCCTTCCAGGTGAAGCAGTGATTCATTTGCATTTTTTTCCAATTTAGTGTACCACATCCAGTGCTCACAATGTGGTCTCCTCTACACTGGAGAAACCAAACACAGTGGTGACTGCTTTCCAGAACACTTTTAGTGACCCCGAACTTCCAGTCTCCTGTCTTCATCCAACTTCCACACTGACTTCTCTGCCTTTGACCTCTTAACACCACTCCACTGAAGCCACGGTAAGCTTGAGGAACAACATCTCATCTTCCATCTCGGCACTCTATAGTCTTCGGGCCTCAATAGTGAAGTCAGCAATTTCAAGTAACCAACATTTCCAGTTTGTGTCAGAGCCTATGAATTCTGGTGCAAGAATGCTAGGGTTGCTTAGATGGTGAGGAGGCATCTGTGAAGAGGGGCCAAGGTTGGGCCAATGACCTTTCACGGTTTGTTGACCTAAGACATCAGCGCTGATTCTCCTTCTGAGGATCTAACCTTGTTTCCAGAATTTTGCATTTTTGTTTCAGGACAGGCACAGCAGTGTTGCGGTTAGTGTAATGCTATTACAGCACCAGCGACCCGGGTTCAATTCCGGCCGCTGTCTGTAAGGAGTTTGTACGTTCTCCCTGTGTCTGTGCGGGTTTCCTCCGGGTGCTCCAGTTTCCTCCAACATTCTAAAGATACACGGGATGTCAGGAAGTTGTGGGCGTGCTATGTTGGCGCTGGAAGCCTGGCGACACTTGTGGGCTGCCCTCAGAACACTCGACACAAAAGATGCATTTCACTGTGTGTTTCGTTATACATGTGACTAATAAAGATATCTGATCTTATTTCAAGCATATGCAGTCTTTTATTGTTTTTCACTGCCTGGCCAGTTCTGATGTAACTCGGTTCTCTCTCCACAGCTACTGACTGACCTACTGGGCTTTCACAGCTTTCTCCTTCATTTCAGATTTCCAGCATCTGCTGTGTTCTGTATCTCTCAGTTCCAGCATGGTACTCTGTCCTCCCGTTAATTACACCTCCTCCAGACAGACTAGCTGCTATTAACAAGACTTCAACCCTCTCTCAGTTTACAGCAAGTGCATCATCTATTTGTTCTTGGTCTCACCCTATTACAGACATTCCCTTTTGTTGTCCCTCTCTTCAACACAATGCACACCCATATCCTAAATTTTCCCAGTTCTGAGGAAGGGTCACTAGACTAAAATGTTAACTCTGTTTCCTCTCCGCAAGTGCTGACCATCTCCAGTTTCTATGCTGGAAAGGATCTAGCACTGAACCTCCTCCTACCCTTTTACTCTGGCTTCTGCCCTTGTTCTTTCCAGTCCTTATGAAGGATCTCGGCCCGAAACGTCGACTGTCCATTTCCCTCCACAGATGCTGCCTGATCTGCTGAGTTCCTCCAGCATTTTTTGTGTGTTGCTCTAGCATAAAAATCACACTTCAGAGCAAAACTGGACTCCAAAGTTGTAAATAGTCTGATCATGTTGTCACACAGTGGCCAGGGAAACAGCAGCAAAGCCAGTAAGCTTTGATCTCACCAACCCTGAGATGGCAGAAAATGGAGCTCATCTCGGGCTTACCGTTGGATGATCAGTCACATAACATATGATGGTGTGGAGCTGATGGAGATACAGAGCTGAGTGTCATTCACATGGGGGTGCTACCAACGTGTCATCAAGAAGCAAAGCATAGATGAGCAGGAAGAGGACCATTGTTGTTGGAGACACAAGCGACCGCAGATGCTGGAATGTGGAGCAATGAACAAGATGCTGGAGGAACTCAGCGGGTCGAGCAGTATCTGTGGGAGGAAAGGAATTGTTGATGTTTCAGCCCGAAACGTCAACAATTCCTTTCCCCCCCCATAGATACTGCTCGATCCACTGAGTTCCTCCGGCAGATTGTTTTGGCAGCCAGACTGGATTCCAAAGTTAACAGTGCCAGTGCAAGAAGAACACCCTTTGCTGAAGAAATAAAAGTAGGAGTTGGCCAGAAGGCTTCTACCCTGCTCCAACTTTTGATAAGATTCTGGTGGATCTGAGCTTGGCTTCAACACCATTACTCTCAACTCCTCTTTGGTCCAACTCAGTCTTGAATATAATCAATGACTCAGCCACTACAGATGTCTGGGTAGAGAATTCCACAGAACCAATTCAAAAACTTGAGCTGGCAAAAGTATTTGTGATACCTTGTTATTATTCGTTACTTTTAAATGAGGCATCACAAAATATGATGTCAGCTTTAGATAGATCCCTCGAAGTTGCCACGCAAGTTGATAGGGTTGTTAAGAAGGCGTACGGTGTGCTCATCTTCATTAGTCGGGGTATTGAGTTCAAGAGCTGCGAGGTGATGTTGCAGCTCTATAAAACTCTGGTTAGATCACACTTGGAGTACTATGTTCAGTTCTGGTCGCCTCATTATAGTAAGGATGTGGAGGCTTTAGAGAGGGTGCAGAGGAGATTTACCAGGATGCTGCCTGGATTAGAGAACACGTCTTGAGGAAAGGTTGAGCAAGCTAGGACTTTTCTCTTTAGAGTGACACAGGATGAGAGCTGACTTGATAGAGGTGTATGAGATTATGAGGGGCATAGATAGGTCAATTTACTGAGCAAAGTGTCTATTTAAAGACTTGAGGAAATAGACTACAGAGACCTCTCCTGGCAATAAGCAGGGTAATCTTTCCAGAAAAATGTGTTAAGCAACACAAAATTACATGCATAAAATCTCAGTCACTAACAGCTGTGTACCCAGTGCTAGTAATTGGGATTAGTGTAGATAGGTTGGCATGGACATGGTGGGCCAACAGGCCTGTTTCTCTGCTGAATAACTCTGTGAATAAGCAGTATGGTCACCAAGCTTCATTGACAGGGGAGTTACCCAATCATCTCCACTCTGGCTGGCAAAAGATTTGTAACCAAATGCAGTCTTGAGTGAATCATTCCTCAGAGCAATGTAGACACAAGGGGAGAGTGGCGGTAAATTGATTTATTATTGTCACATGTATCCAATAATAGACTTCAGAATAAAGTGTTACAGTTGCAGAGGAAGTGCAGTTCAGGCTGACAATAAGGTGCAAGGCCATGACAAAGTAGATTGTGAGGTCAAGAGTCCATCTTATCGTACAAGGGGATCATTCAATAATTTTATAATAGCTGGATAGAAGCTGTCCTTGAGCCTGGTGGTACAAGCTTTCAGGTTTTTATATCTTTTGCCTGAAGGGAAGGGGGGGAAGAGTGGACAACAAGGTGGGGGGGGCAAAATAAAATCCATTTCGGATTCATGTATTTTTTTTCAATTCATCAACTCTCATTGGTGCATCTGCACATCAGTTAAATTCAAGAGACTTCTGCACGGAACCTCATCCAATATTCCACACCATTAGGATGTCCCGTTTGTACTCACATATCGAACGATAACAAATCAGGGTTTACTCAGCTGATTAATGCAAAACAAAATTCACTGCCACTTAAAGAGTTAAAGCAACAAAAAATTCTCCATTGCTCAGTTTTATAATTAGTGAGGGCAATCTTTGGAGCAGATAGAAAACCAATTATTCTGTGAAGTCTCCAGCCACTTTATTGCAATTAACACCAAGTATTCTGAAAGCTCAACCTTCTTACACAAGGTTACAAACAACATTATAATACATTACAAATCAGGACACAAATCATAGCTTCCAGGCATGCCACTTGAGGTGACATGATTTATCTGACATGAATATGCCACTTAAGTGAACTTCAGTCTTCAGTGATTCCATTTCCATAATCCTGGAGTGTAATAAAGTCCTTGCAATTCTTCCCAAGTTCCCTTACCGATAGTTAAGATTCAGTGTGGACTTCAGATGAATTAACACAAGAAAATGAGGGGTTTAACGGATTACATTCTGCCTTCACATTTTACCATTTATGGTTAAATCACAGAACTGAGTGCAATTTGTGAGGGAAGAGGTGAGTAGACCTTAAAAAACATGAGGTTTTCCCCAAGGGTAGGCTGAAAAAGTGGGAACTAAAAAATTGGGAGATGTAAAACAGGAAAACTGGTTGCAGGGTGAAATGATAGGATAACATTTTAAATATCAACAGAGGAATTTGATTGGAAATGCATGCATATTTAATGCAGTGCAGATAAAGTGGAAATAATGAATAACTTTGATTCTTAGTGTTTGATCTAGAATGCACTTGGGACTCTTCAGTGATTAACTAAGTGAGAATTAAACAGCACACATGAAAGAGGTCAGAACATTTCTATTGCATACCTGGAAATTTCTAATGCTACTTCTATGAATACTTTCCTCAATTGAGTGCTGATTCCTTCCTAAGTTAAAACTCCTCCTCTAGTACATCCCAGATTCAACTTGCTTCTGCCTCTGAGTTAGAGGATCCAGTTTGACATACCAGGTGCAGTGCTGAAGTAATGCTACACTACCAGAAGTGTGCCTTTTGGATGAAGCAGTATGAAGCCTGGTTTCCTCTCTCAGGTGCATGTCAATGAGTCTAGGTGCTATTTCTAAGCAGAACAGTTGAGATATATCCAGTATCATGACCACTATTTATTCCACTACGACAAATAACATCAATTGATCTTTAAACTATTGTTGCTTGTGAGAGACGCATTGGTACAAATGGGCTGCCACATTTCTTAAATTACAACAACGGGTGCACTTCAAGTTTGTTACATTGCCAGTAACCATTGCATTCTGAGATCAGGAAAGGGGGCAATGTAGATTTGAGTTGAGATTTCCATTGTGATCAGCGAGCAAAAGCCACAATGGCAAACGTTGGAATGCTCTTGAGGTGATTTGATTCGAGTGGATATTAGCATCAAACCTCATCGTGCTTTCATACAGGGTGCAGAGATATCATTACACAACAAGAGCAATCAAGTGCAAGAACTATCATTCATTATTCTTACAAAATCTTATGGGGATTTGGACCAATTATGCCTTTTAAGTCATTAACACAGATGGAATCAGTTGATAAAATGTCTACCAGAGATTGATCCCATGACCTTCTTGGGCTTGGCACTGCTGGTCACATGCTTATCCAACTGAGCATCGAACAGTGCACGAGGCAGGGGGGAAGAATTGCAGTTTTCAACTGAAGAAAGAAAACATAATTCACCAATGACGTGGTTTAGGGGTATATGTTTAAAATTTTGGGGAGAAAGTACATGGAGAACCTTTTTTCTAAATGAAGAACAGTTATGATCTGGAATCAACTGCTTATTGAGGTAATAAAAAGAATCAGATCCTTCATGAGGAAATTGGAAAGGTACTCCAGAGAGAATAATTTCCAGGACACTGGGGAAAGAGCAGAGAAATGGGACTGATGGGATCAAGTTGGCACAGATTCTTCCTGTGCCGTACTGATTGTACGAACTCTATCCCAATTTTGTTTTCCCCTTACGCAAGTGGCATACTTATGTTTTCATTGAACTTTCAGTAGCAAATTTAGCTTGGATCCATATCCATAAATAAATAATGTTACCAAAATGACAAAGTTGACAATACATGCATGCTGGCTCAAATCGTGAATAATTTTAAAATATACAGCAAATAATATAATTTGTGCAGTACCTTCACATTTTGCCCTTTGTGTTTTATTTTAACAATAGAGTTATAGAAAACATTGGCTGCCTTCAAATTAAAATCTGTCTCATAAGGGAAAGAACATAATTTCATTTGCAGAATTCATAAAGCCCATATTGCACAGCAGTTATTGAAGTATTACTATCCAATTTGCATTCCAGAGCTCAAGTCTCCTGCAGACTGATAAACTCAGATCGACAGTCTGCCCAGCTCCACCCCAAGTCGACCACAGGCACTTTCAAAATCAATTTAATTGAATCCGTCATACTTGCCATCCCCAACCACTTCACCCTACATTTGCACAATCGCTCTGAAACATTCATCCAAGAAGCAGAGAGGCATCACCACTGGAATCTGAGCCCTACAGGTTACCTTGCAGGAAAAGACTGGAAAAGCAAATGGCCAAGACTGGCAAATCGATGTAGCATGCTGAGATGTCATTAAAACAATACAGACATCTGCTGCTTGAGTAGCAATGGCAGAACTCTCAAGTGTGGATGCCTGCTGCTTTGAAACACCAGTTATGAGCATAGACCTTCAAATAAGTCTTTAAGGTTACAACTAAACATCTTTTGTAAAGGCATCAATCATAATCAACAGTGAGCATAAAAGACACTAAATAGCCATCCCCCAAAAGATCAAAAAGGATGTGAAATTCAGGTCACACCACACACAATTATATATCTTGTTTAAAAATTGAAGATTTGTAAGTAAAGTTATAATTACACAAAAAGATTTAGTGATTTACCAGACGGTTAAGAATGACGTTTGACTGGGAAGATCATAAGTCACCAATTCATCAACACAGTGTATGATTTCCTGTGGCTTTTGTGTAAGCCATGAATTTCTGCAAAGCCAGGGACTCCAATAATTTTGCAGCATTTCATAAACCTGAAGTACCAGCTTATAAAATGAACTTAAGTATTTCACAAGTTTACAACACTCTGCACAACCCAAGCAGCTATTATATGACCCAGCCATCCTTTATTTTATTTGGTTTATACTACCAAGCCTGCACGTGAACTAGCTCATTTTCAGATTATATACATGAAAATAAATAATTTTTGGGGGTGATCATTGCTACAGATGCCCACTTGTTATATGAAATCCATAATCTATCACTTGCAAGGAAGGTGTATAGACAGCAACACAATGATAACAGAGCAGCTAAGTCCATATATGAGCAGAGAGAAAGTTTGACTATTCATCCAATGGCATAAATTTAAATCCAAGACAGCATCTGAAGAATTCACATTCAAATAACTAAATAAAGTTTCAGAGATGGTGAAATTTCCAGATAGTTATAAAAATCCACCTGGTTCAATACATAGAACACTCAGCACAGTATAGGGCCTTTGGCTCACAATGTTGTGCCAACATTTTATCCTGCTCTAAGATCTATCTAACCCTTCCCTCCCGCATAGCTCCCCACTTCTCTATCATTCATGTGTCCATCTAAGAGTCTCTTAAATATCCCTCATGTATCTGCCCCCACAACCTCTGCTGGCAGTGCGTTCCACGCACCCACCACTCTGTGTAAAAAACTTACCCCTGACATCCCCCTTGTACCTTCCTCCAATCACCTTAAAATTATGTCCCCTCGTGTTAGCCATTGTCGCCCTGGGAAAAGGTCTCTGGCTGTTCACTTGATCCATGCCTCTTATCATCTTGTACACCTCTATCAAGTCACCTCTCATCCTCCTTCTCTCCAAAGAGAAAAGCCCCAGCTTGCTCAACATATCCTCATAAGACATGCTCTCCAATCCAGGCAGCATCCTGGCAAATCTCCTCTGCACCCTCTCTAAAGCTTCCACATCCTTCCTATAAATGAGGCGACTAGAAGGACAATAATGTCCTTCAGGGAATGAAATCTGTTTTCCTTGCCCAGTCTGAGCTACCTGTGACACCAGACCCACTACCTAGTTGACTCATCAATGCTTTATCGATTTGGAGCTGGTAATGAATAGTTCATCATTCTGAAGGATTCATTTTCAAGGGTGTCCACACCCTCCATGATTTGTACTCTGCTTCTTAAAATAGGTTACACTGAAGGTAATTGGAACCAAGTTTTAAATCCTGAAATTATGCATTTTCTGTGCCTAACCATGCTTAAAGGCTTGAGAATTTGCCACTTACATGGCAACACCTTGAAAGTCATTCGTGCACAAAAGTCACTCCTTTGTTTGCTTTTATACAATTCCCCTACAAGTCCTCCACGCAGCTTTATTTTATCACGCAACACATTTCCTAACCTGTGACTTCCTCTGCAGATGCTGCCTGACCTACTGAGTATTTTTTTAGCATTTTCTTTTTAGTTCAGCGTTATGAATGCTCCCTTCCTACTATCCTAAGAAACCAGCAAAACGGTTGTTCACTGCAATATAAGCTAATACTATCAATGTCAAAAAACCAGCAAAAGCATTTGGTTTCCATCCAGCCCAAGGTAACGAGCAGGATATATTTTTCTGCCTCTTGGTTATTAGAGTCGAGTCAGTGCTGTGACCTCTTTTAACAGTGTCGTTGTCCCCAGTGATCACCACCAATTTTGACTGTGATCACTGTGTGGGCCCAGAGCACAAAGAAAGTTACAAATGTATTTATTTATTCACTGTACATTGGCAATTTAGATCAGGGGACCATCAAGGATGGCTGGTCAAGTGGACTTTCTGGGATTGATTTGACATATTATTGGTGCAGAGTAGAGGAAACTTTCCTACTGCACTACACATGACCCAGGACTACTTAATGCAAAGAGGGTGTTCCATTTTCAGTGCAACTCCTTTGATATATGCAAGAATTTTGCATTGCAATACAAAAACCTCAAAGATAAACCACTGACGAAAAGAAAACAGCTGCATTTTGTTCACAATGTGTGAGACACTAATACAAAAAACCTGGATTTCATCTACACCACACTTCTGCGTTTTTCTGTCAACCGATGAGTGAGCAATGGTATAATCAAACAAGGTTGCTTATTTACATTCCTCCCTTCAAATGGAAAATAACTGAAAAATTACTATAATTATCATAATCTAATCATTTGCTGGGAACAATTTATTAATCCCAAGTTCCTTTGAAGTGTATGATAGGTAGAGTTTGCTTTTTAACTATGTTCTCAAAATATACGACTTCTAGAATTCATTAAACATGTGCTATAGATTTCACTTCCTGAAAGCTTCTGTCAAGCTAACATCTGCCATTTGCCTCATCTCCTAATTTTCTTCACCAGAACAACAGCAGGATGAAGATTTCTAGACTAATGATAAATTTTACTGTAATCCTGATTTCAGTAGTTTAATTCCATTTATTTAGTTCTGTCACTATCATCCAATTAGCTGCAATAAATTGGAACCTTCAATTTATAGCATAATCTCCAGTCAGTGCTTTCAGCCCTTACTCGTTTTTTACTAAATTGTTGAATCAGAAGTTGCATGAATAATTTGCTTGCATGTCATTCTGATTGACATACATAAGGCTGAGCTATTGGATGGGTGCCTTCAGTCGGAGTGAAGTTAACGAGGAATGAAGATAGCCATATCCAAATCACATCTCCTGCTGAGTGAATATGGACTAAATGCATGGCTGTCGATGAGGTTGATCCTTCTTGCCAATAAGAGAACATTCTCTGTCTTCTCATCTTCTCCTTGTCTCTTAGCAATATCATTCAGGATACTGGTGGCACCCAGCTCTATCTCTTGAACCCCCCACTGTCTCCAAATTGTCAGACTGTTTGTCTGATATTAGGACTGGATGAGAAGAAATTTCATCCAACTTAATAACAACATTCAAAAGACATTTGGATAAGTACATGGATAGGAGGGTTTTAGAAGGACATGGGCCAAACATGGGCAAATGGGACTAGTTTGGTGGGCACCATGGACCGCATGGACAAGTTGGGCCGAAGGGCCTGCTTCCTTGCTGTATTGCTCTATGACTCTAACTATTGGTAAGATCAAACCCATTGTCTTCACTCTTCATCAGACACTCCACTGGTAGTGAGGCACTGATCTCTTGACCTGGCAAATATGTTGAACTGAACTGGACTGCTTACAGCAAGATAAACATTAGGCCACATATTCACTGCATCACAAAGACCTACTTTCACCTTTATTACATCACCCATGGCCCTGCCTCAGCTCATCTGCTGCTGAAGCCCTCATCTATACTTGCGTTTCCTCGAGATTTGACAATTCCAACCCATTCTTCGCTAGTCTCCCAAGTTGCATCCTCCATTGGAGGTCATTCAAAATTCCACTGGCCACGTTCTAAGCCTGTTCGCCATCACTCCGGTGCTTGCTGACCCACATCCCTCCCATTGAAGCAATACCTCAGTCACTGTTCTTGCGGTGTACATGCACCTGTCTACATCAATGATGCTGAGGTCGAGAGGGTTGAGAGCTTAAAGTTCCTGGGAGTGAACATCACCAATAGCCTGTCCTGGTCAAATCACGTAGATGCCACGGCCAAGAAAGCTCACCAGCACCTCTACTTCCTCAGGAGGCTAAAGAAATTTAACATGTCCCCTTTGACAATCACCAACTTTTATCGATGCACCACAGAAAGCATCCTATCTGGAGGCATCATGCTCTGCCCAGGACCGCAAGAAACTGCAGGGAGTTGTGGACACAGCCCAGTGCGTCATGGAAACCAGCCTCCCCTCCATGTACTCTGTCTTTACCTCTCGCAGCCAGCATTATCAAAGCCCCCACCCACCCGGGTCATTCTCTCTTTTCTCCTCTCCCATCAGGCAGAAGATACAGGAGCCTGAGGGCACGTACCACCAGGCTCAAGGACAGCTTCTACCCCACTGTTATAAGACTATTGAATGGTTCCCTTATACGATAAGATAGACTCTTGACCTCACAATCTACCTTGTTGTGACCTTGCACCTTATTGTCTTCCTGCACTGCACTTCCTCTGTAGCTGTGACATTTTACTCTGTTCTGTTATTGTTTTTACCTGTACTACCTCAATGCACTCTGTACCAACTCAATGTAACTGCTCTGTGTAATGAATTGACCTGTACGATCGGTACGGAAGACAAGCTTTTCACTGTACCTCGGTATAAGTGACAATAATAAACCAATACCAATAGTTGCACCCACCCCTATCACTGTAATCTCCAACCAAGCATTCTTTGGGGTATCTGCCTTCTCCCGGTTGTAGCCTCTCTAACATCGCTATCATTCCAAGAACATAAATTTGAAAATCACTCCCAAATGACTCTGCCTCACCACCTTTTTCCTCCCTTGATGATCTTTAAACCAGAACTCTTTAACCGTATATTTGCTCTTCTCTATTTGGCTCATTTGTCGAAGTTATATTTGTTAATGCTTCTGTGAAATGCATGGGTGTTTTGCCACTACATTAAAGAATCCATACAAACAGAAATTGTTCTTACTGTTGTACAGATCAGACATGATACACTAAGTGATGGAATAGGCAAGTGAGGCTTAATAAACTAGACCTGTTCCAACAGAAGACTGTATTGGTTTTGCTGTGGTGGCCTCTGGTGACAGGGTTGAGACCAGCTGACCATACTTCATGTAGTTCCCGTACAAAGCTGAGCAAGTTCCTGGGGGAAGTGAAGGTAGTCAGTGGGAAAATCAAATTCAGAACAGTCACAGAATTACATCGGACCTTGGTCAGCTGAGGCTTCGGAACAAATTATTTGCTCATCTCCTCTGGTTTCAAGATCCTACACAGCCTATGGAGCATGGCAAGAAAGTGGAATGATTCAAACCAATTACAAAAGCAGCAAAGTCAGCTGAATTCCTTTCAATGTGTGATCTTTTTCCATACAGAATCCCCAAAATGCGACAAGCCATCATTATCTGCAAGATTAAGTGAGATGAATGCTCAAAGATTAGATACAAGTTTCCCAGTTGCACCGACTAATCTTAAATGTACATTGACAATTGGACAGAAGAGGTAATATCCTGACAGTAGTTTGGAATAATAATGGTATTCATTGGACAGCAAGTTAAGTGGACGGCTGAGTGTGTATTCAGCAAGGGACAAATTCACAGGTGTGGTGGCCTAATTTACTATTATTTAAAGCCAATGGATGGAAAGCCCCTTGGAGTGTGTTCCCACAATTTGCCGGCATGCACTTCCCAGAAACTTCACTTTACCCTAGGAGCATTAGATCCCTTGGTTACTAAGCTCTAGGATTCCTCCAGGATAAAAGAAAAGGTCAGCCTTTAAACAAAAGGAGGTGCATTTGTACAAGACTTTCCATAAATCTTTCAGGGATTTCCAGTGTTCTTTAGAATTCTTGAACTGTAGCCTCTGTTGTAATGAAGGAAACATGGCAAAGAACTGACACACAGCAAGTTCCCAAAAAAAGCAATGTAATAATGGCCTGATAACCTGCTTTAGTTCTGGTAATGGATAAATGCTGGTCAGAGCCCAGGGATAAATGTTCTGCTCTTCTTTGAGATAGTGGAAAGCAACCTTTTATATCCAGCAGAGACAGCAAAAGGGCTCTTGATTTAACAATTCATCTGAAGGACAAGACCTCCCACATTCCTGTACGAGATGTTTGACCTAGATTTAGAAGTAACCACAAAATGGGAATTATTTATCAATCCCTAATAGAGAGAACATAGAACATATGAAACAGAAACAAGAGTTGGCCATTCAGCCCCTCATGCCTGCTTTCCAACTCAATAAGATCATGGTTGATCTTCTACTGCAGCGCCACTTCCCTACACTTGATTCCCTTAATGTCTAAAAATCTACATCTCTGTACTGAATGCACAAGAGACCCCCAGCATGGAAGAAAGCAGAAAAATTCACACATATGCAACAGGAAATTATTTGCCAAAACGAGATTGGTGCACGCTGTTGAGACAGAGAAAACAAGAGCTTTTCACTACCTCCAATCTTGGAGCAATCTCAAGAGCATATTCCTTTTAATGTCAAGTTCTGTAGTCCTCAACACAGGCACCATTAATCCACTTAATGAGCATTAAAATCAACAATTATAAGATTTCACAAGATTTCTATACAGCATAGAGACAGGCCCTTTGTCCCACCACATCTATGCCAACCATCAGGCCTACCTAAACTAATGCCACTTGTCTGCATTAATTCCATATCTCTCTACGCCATACTCATTCAAGTACCTGTCTGGATGCCTCTTAAATGTTATTGTTCATGCCTTCACCACCTCCTCAGGCAGCTCACTCTTCGTGTGAAGAATATACCCCTCAGAACCCCTTTAAACCTCTTCCCTCTCACCTTGAGCCTATACTCTAGTTTTAGATGCCCCTACCACACAAAATGTTTTGCTATCTACCCTACCTATTCCTCTCATTATTTTATATACCTCCATTACATCACGTCTCAGTCTCCTTTCCTCTGGGGAAAACAGACCTAGCCTATCCTTATACTTCAAGCCCTCTGATCCAGGGAATATTCTTATAAATCTTTTCTGTACTTGCTCTCTCCAGCTTAATCACATAACAATAACAAAGTCCTATGGTGGTTTCCTCAGAAATCATCAGTAAAACAATTTTTCCACTTATGAAACAGCTACTGACTTGGGACATATGATAAAATCTCATCAAGCAACATTTTACCTCTGTAGAAAATTACCAAACACTTAAAATTGATAGATTCCAACAGATGACTATTATGGTTTTATAAGACCATATTCCCCATCAGCAGTGGGTAAATGAGGCTATTAACAATTATGTATTTTTTAATGTGAAAGGATAGGGATCTATGAAGCTGAGGTTAGCATTAAATAGGGTAACCCCTTTAACAACTTCAGTGCAAACCAGCAGCAATTGCACTTTGATGAACAAAGCATTCTCTCTCTATTGCATTCAAGTGTCAGCCAAGATCTGTGCACACAGGTCCTGGAGCTGGACTTGATCTTGTGACTTTCTGAAGAGCAAATTAAGAATGGTATGAATATGGCAAGGTAATAATAAGGCACAGAGAGCACTGCTGGAATTAGGTACTATTGTGATTTAGATAGTCATTGCAAGCCCTTTGAAATATGCATTTTGACAGTGTATGAGTATCGCTGACACCTCTCCTCATGTGAATGAACATTAGGTTAATGGATCACAGCATACAAACTAGAAGTGGCACTGAACCACAAAAATAAATGTTCTCTTCAATCAGATTTAAACTAAAGCAACAAAGTCTAGATCTATTCTTTAAAAACGTTTCCATTTTTAAACATGTTTACTAGTACTGCATTAAAGTGTGAGCCTCTAGAATCTAATACCTGATTAGTGGAGCTCACACTTTAACGCAGTGCTGAGGCAGCCCTGCATCGTCAGAGGCACCACCTTCCTTCAGAGAGGTTAACCCAAGGGCCTGTCTGCTCTCTTAGGGGGACTCAAGAAATCCCTTGGCACCATTTTGAAGGAAATCAGGTTCACTAATCCCAGCATCAAGATCAGTATTGAACAAACAATCACAAAAGCATTATCACACTATGCCTGCAAGAACATGCTGAGTGTTCATTGGCTGTTGCCGATGAACTATAATGGTGACAACGCATCAAGACTACTTTATTGGCTGAAAGGTACTTCATGAGGTGAATGGAAAGTACTATATCGCTGCATTCCTTCCTTTATTTCCACCCAGTTCCATGGGAGAGCAAAATCACTGAATGTCAGAAAGTCAGACGATCTTAACATTCATTAGGACCAAATCATGTCTTGCTCCTCTGTGGGAACCATGGCAAATCCTTATGCAAGCAAGTGCAGGGATTAATGGGCTGGATCAAGCTCAGTGCAGCCACCAGTCTGTGCTGCCTGCTCCCCCACCGCAAGTGCTTTCCCACACCTGCATTTACCTTCTGTACCTCTGTCCGACCAGTTGAGCTGGAGGCCTGATTGCCGCAAGCAGATCACAAATGACGACACTTGCATTAAAATTATGTAATGTCGTAGTGAGATACAACACAGAAACAGGCCCTCCTGCCCACTGAATTTGTGCCAATCATCAGGCGCCCATTTACAATTATCCAACATGAATCTAATTTGATTCTTCCCACATTCCCACCAACTAGATGCAAGACCTGGGATTTCCAGATCCCACCACAAGATCACAAGACAAGGGAGCAGAAGTAGGCCATTCAGCCCATCGAGTCTGCTCCAAGCAAAAGGGAAAAAAGAAAAAGAAATGAGAAATTGGGGAGGGGGCAGGCGCAAAAAAAAGACACACTATTCTAACCCCAATTTCCGGCCTTATCCCCATATCCCTTGATACCCCAACTATTTAGATATCTATCTATCTCGTCCTTAAACGCCTGCAATGATCTGGCCTCCATTGCTGTACCTGGCAAAGAATTCCACAAATTCACCGCCCTGTGGCTAAAGAAATTTCTCCTCATCTGTGTTTTAAACCTGTACCCTCTAATTCTAAGATTGTGCCCTCTAGTCCTGGACTCACCCACCAAGGGAAACAGCCTAGCCACATCTACTCTGTCCAGTCCTTTCAACGTTTTAAAATGTCTCTATGAGGTCCCCTCTCATTCTTCTGTACTCCAGTGAGTACAGTCCCAGAGCCGACAAACGCTCATCATACGTAAGCCCTTTCATTCCAGGAATCATCCTCGTAAATCTCCTCTGAACCCTCTCCAACATCAGCACATCTTTCCTAAGATATGGGGCCCAAAACTGTGCACAGTATTCCAAATGAGGCCTCACTAGTGCCCCGTAGAGCCTCATCAACACTTCCTTACTTTTATACACTATACCTCTCGAAATGAATACACCAGCCAATTAACCCACAACCTGCACCCAGAGGAAAATGATGCACCCAGAGGAAACCCACACAGTCACAGGGAGAAGGTACAAACCCCACACAGATAGCACCAGAGGTCTGGATCAAAACCAAATCGGCGGAGCTGTGAGCTCTACTGGCTGCTCCACCGAGCAGTATCCTCGCCTTTTGCCCTCGTGGTCACTTTTATAAAGAGCAGAGGAAATATCCCCAGTATTCTGACCAATACTTTTCCAGCAACCACGAAACACAGAAAGGGGTCAATATCACATTGCAGACTGCAGGAACCTGCTGTGAGAAGCTCTGCACACTGAAGCCATGCTTCGTCAGCTGTAAAGCACTTCTGGTATATGCTGAAAGGGATGTGCAAGGCACTATGCAAGTGCTTGTTTCTTGATGAAACCAAGGGGGCAGTTGATGGGTGGTTAATGGTCTGCGTGGACTCAATGGGCTAAAGGGCTTGTTTGCGTGCTGTATCTCACAATGACTCGCTGACAGAAGGAAATCCCAGCTGCACACAGTAGTTTCACTGTTCCCTGGTAGGGAGGGCAAGTCTACGGCTCCCTGGCAATGCACATCAGCCCTTCCTCCTGACTGCCTTAAGCCAGTGGCTCTTGTCTCTTCAATGCCAAACAAATGTTACATATTAACATTCCTTGTTATTAATGGTTCAGGGAATAGGGCTTCAATTTATGACAAATACATAGTATTCCCTGAAGGGAACATTTTATTCTGTTTCTTTTACTTCTCTGTGCTTTCAATGGGAGTGAGACTGAAATTTGTGGAAACCGCAAGGCAGTTCTTTGAAAAACACAAAGTTCTGCTGCAGTTGTATAAAGTTATTGTTTCTGGAATACTAGAGTCACATGTGGGCATTGCCCTCAAGCAAGGATACTTTGGTCATGGAGGGATAGAGCAACAATTCAACACAATGATACTGGAGCATAAAGAGTTAATGTACGAGGACAGGTTGTACAGATAAGGTTTAAGTTCCCTTGTGCACTAAGGAATGTCCCAATGTAGGTGGTTAATGTGAACAAGGGATTGTTAAAGGTAGGCAAAGAGATTCTGTTTCCTCAGGGATAAGCAGAACTAGAACCAAGGGAGACGCAAGAAACTGCAGATTCTGGGATCTGGAGTGACAAATAGTCTGCTGGAGGAACTCAGCAGGTCGAGCAGCATCTGTGGGAGGAAAGGAATTGTTGAAATTTCGGGTCAAAACCCTACATTGGGGGGCACTGCCTCAAAATTAAAGCTGAAATCTCTCCTTTCGAAAGACGTTGAAGCTATGACAATTGAAATCCAGGGTGGCTATTCATCTGTGGTTGCTAGCATCAAGCAGCTTTAAGAGTGCCAGATACCAGTTAGATTCATTACCACACAATCAGTTCCATTAGTCTTTTTCCCAAGGGTTTCAGTTAGGTAACATGATTAATGGATATGGACCCATGTTAAAGGTATTGATTTGCCACAATGTTAGTGAACGGTAGAGGTTAACTAATGACCTTTAAATGGGGGGGGAGGGAGGGGGCTAACTAAAGAACTTATGGATAATTTATGGCAGGGTCAAGCTTAGACCCATGGAATTTTCCTCCCATTGCACCTACTGACCATGTTAAGCAGGAAATGTGTCCAACTGCAGCAACTGGCTTCCTGCACTACAGTAGACGGGTTCACTGCAGAGCACCCATGATGCTGAGATGCACCTGGATAACAGGTTTAGAGATGTGCTCATAATGCCAGTTAAGAATGCACAGACACAAAGGCAATGGGCAAGTGTCAGGCAGAATGTAAAAAGGCAGGTGTGGTGCAGGAATACCCTGTAGCCACCCCCTCTCTCCAACAGATAGACTGCCTTGGATAGTGATCAGGAAGATAAATCCTTCGGGGAATGCAGCCAGGGCCAAGACTGTGGAAGGGCAGGTGGCTCTACTGCACAGAAGGGGAGGAAAGAGAGTGGTCGAGCTGTAGTGACTGTGGTTTCAACTCTAAGGGGAACAGAAAGACATTTCTGTATCCGCAAACAAAATTTCAGAATGGTGTGTTGCCTCCCTGGTGCAAGGGTTAAGCATGTCGCAGAGCAGCTGCACATCAACCTGAGAGAGGGAGGGTGAAGGTGGGGGGGAAGGTGGAGAGCCAGTGATTGTGGTACATATCAGTATGTGGTACATATCAGTACCAATGACATAGATAAAAAAGGCATGATGTCCTGCAAAGATGAATTTAAGGAATTAGGAGATAAATTAAAAAGCATGGCCTCAAAAGGTAGTAACCTTAAGATTCCTGGGAGATTGGAATGAATTCTGAGGAGGGTGGGTTCTGAACAAGTGTGACAGATTATACCCAGGCATGGTCTGAACCAATGTCCTAGAACAAGCGTTTACAATGACTTAAACTAAAATGACAGAGGGAAGGATACCCATGCAGAGAGATGGAGGGAGAGGAAACTAGCATAGGTGACATGTTAATTGAAAAGAGGGGAGGCACAATGGTGCAGCTAGCAGAGACACTGCCTCATAGTGCCAGAGACTCGGGTTCAGACGAGACCTCTGGTGCTGTCTGTATGAAGTTTGCATGTTGTCCCTGTGACCATGTGGGTTTGCTCTGGGCGTTCCAGAGCAAACCCACAGCCCAAAGATGTGCAGATTGTTAAATTAATTGGCCTCAGCAAATTGCCCCTCGTGTATAGATAAGCAGTAGAATCTGAAGGGAGTTGGTGAGAAAGTGGGGAGAATAAAAACAAGATTAATGTAAATGTGTAGTTAATCATCAGCATGAACTCCAGTAGGCCGAAAGGTCTGTTTCCATGCTGTACCTCTCTATACCACTTTATAAATAAAAAGGACTCGAAGGGATAAAGCAAAAGAGGAAGACCAAAAAATGAATTGCAACTAACAGGGCCACACTGCAAGATAATGGTAAGGGGACAAAGGCTGTTAAAAATTCAAGCCTAACGGCTGTGTGTGTTAATCTGCAGAGCATTCAAAATAAAGTGGATGAATTAATCCCACAAATATATATGAATGGGAATGATATAATTAGGATTACGGAGACATTGCTGCAGGGGACCAAGGATGCATAAGCGGGATATTGAATATTTAGGAAGGACAGGCAAAAAGCGAGAGGAGGCAGGGTGGCATTGCTGGTTAAAGAGGATATTAACATAATAGTGAGGGAGGATATTAGCTCCGATAATGTGGGATCCCATGGGGAGATCTAAGAAATATCAAGGGGGCAGAAAGTGTTAATGGATATTGTATATAGACCATCAGAACAGCAGTGATTATGCTGTGTATGGCATTAAACAGAAATCAGATGTGCAATAAAAGTACAACTGTAATCATAAGTGACTTTCATTTACACATAGATAGGGTTAACTAAATTAGTAACAATCCCATGGAAGTGGAAACTGGGATTAATTAATAATTTTGTTTTGCAAGGATCCTTGGGGAAGAATCTCTATTAAGATAGAAAGTGTTGTAATGGATTCTGAGACCAGGGTCCTGAATTGAAATAAAGGAAACTACAAAGGTATGGTGGAGAGAGGTTGGGGAGCATTACTTATAAATGGATCAGCAATGGCAAAAATTTAAGGAGGGAGTAGGTGAATGGCACTATTGATCAATACATCATTCATTCCTGACTGGGACTACAATAATATTGGAATGTGGCTCACAAGGGAAATGAGGGATAGTATTACATTGAAGGAGAAGAGAAACATATTGCCCAGATAAAGCAGTGAACCCAAGGACTGGGATCAGTTCTGAAAGCAACAAATGACCCAGGGGAAAAAGGGGGAAAATCGAGAACAAGGGTAAGCTAGCAGTGAACATAAAAACTGACTGTAAAATTTCTGTAGATGCATGAAGAGAAAAAGATTGGTGAAGATAAATGCAGGTCCTTTACAGTGAAAAATGGGGAAGTTATGATGGCGAACAAAGAAATGGTAGACCAATTGAACAAATACTTTGGAACTGAATTCACAAAGGACAACACAAATAACTTCCCAGAAATGTTACAGAACTTGGGGTCTAGGGAGAGTGAGGAACTGAAGGAAATTAGTTTTAATAAGAAAATGCTGTGCGATAAATTGATGGGGCTATAAGGACAATAAATCCCTCACTTAAGCACTTAAGGAAATGGCCCTACAAATAGTGAATGCATTGGTGGTCATCTTCCAACAGTCTTGAGACTCTAGATTAGCTCCCATAGACTGGCGAGTAGTTAATATAAGCATATTATTTAAAAAAATGGTTGACGAATTGACTGGAATTGTTTGAGAATGTAATTACTAAAGTGGATGGTGAAGAACAAGTGGATGTGTTGCATTTGAACTTTCAGAAGGCTTTTGACAAAATCCCACATCAGAGATGAGTGGGCAAAGTTAACACACATGGGATTGGAGCTAATGTACTGTCACAGATAAAGAGCTTGTTGGCAAACAGGAAACAAAGAGTGGGAATAAACACGCTCTTTATTGAGTGGTAGGCAGTTAGTAGCAAAGTACCACAGGGCTCAGTGCTCGGGGCCCAGCTATTCACAACAATCATTTAGATCAGGGGAATAAATATGATATCACCAAGTATGAGGATGATGCAAAGCTGGGTTGGAGTGTGAGTTGTGTGGAGGATGCAGAGAGGCTCCAGAGTGATTTGGACAGGTTGAGTGAATGGACAAATGTGTGGGAGATGAGGTATAATGTGGATAAATGTGGGGTTATCCACTTTGGTGGCAAAGAGAGGAAGGCAGATTATTATCAGAGATTAAGGCAACAGGGAGGGGCAGTGAGATACAGGTGTCCTTGTGCACCAGTCAAGGAGAGGAAACCAACAGCAGGCCATTAAAAAGGCAAATGGCATGTTGGCCTTTACATCAAGAGGAACTGTGTACAGAAGCAGGGATGTCTTCCCACAATTATACAGGACCTTGTAAGATCTCACCTTAGGTATCACATGCAGATTTAGTCTCTTTATTTATAGAAGGATGTTCTTGCCAGGGGGAGGAGTTCAGTGCAGATTCACCAGACTGATTCCAGGGAGGGCAGTACTGACGTATGAAGAGAGATTGGGATGACTGGGTTGATATTCGCTGGAGCTTAGAAGAATGAGAGGGAACTTAATTGAAACTTCTGAAATCGCAGCAGGATTGGACAGACTCAATGCAGGCAAGATGTTCCCGGGGGGGGGGGGGGGGGGGGGGGAATGTCCAGAACCAGGTGTCACAGCCTAAGGATACAGAGTAGGCCATTGAGGACTGAGATAAGGAGAATGCTTTTGACCCAACATGTGGTGAACCTGTGGAATGCTCTACCATGGAAGGCAGTTGAAGCCAAATCATTAAATATATGCAATATAGTATTAATAGTGAAAGAGATCAAAGGGAGAAAACAGAGCTTAATTATCTTCTGTTGAGGTGCAAGCATCACCCGGCCTCAGATTATGCATGAATTTGGATGATCAGCCATGAAAAAGCTGAATGGTCCAGCCGACTTGAAGGGGTTCTCCTGCTCCTAATTTCTGTGTTTGCATACAAAGCTCAAAGGGTTGAATGCCCTGCTCCCTTTATCACCTTCTTGTATTGAGAAATCGAGTGATGACAACAGAGTGATTCCCTGCCAATAGGATGCTCCTGCAGAATTTCTCGGTACTTCTGAATGCTTGTCCATACCAGAGGACCGCAGTGATTTGAGGAGATGGCCTCCCACCACGTTCCCAAGGGCAATTAGAGGATGAGCAATAAAAGCTGGGCTTGCCGACAATGTCCACTGCCTGTGGAAGAATATCATCGAACTACGTGTAAAGTACTGCTGTATCCGCCCCCCATCAAGTCGATTCTGACTTTATTTCACAATTTGTTAGAAGAATCATGGAGACAGTATTCAGCAATGCAGCTGTTGAATGGAGTGACCAGAGTCTTTAGTGCTGAATACAGAGAAGGCTCCCCATTCTGGTCAACATTGCTGTGGAAAGCAGAGCAGTTGCAATGAATGCTGCCAGAGTGCTGAGGCTATGCTTTAAGATGTTCATTAAAAGGAAAAGGCAATTCATGCATAATCTGGAGCTGGGTGATGGTTTGATGCCTCAACAGAAAAAAAAACCTCTGTCTCCTGAGATAATGAAGATGTTTGGCCCTGCAGCGTATCATTGCAGAAGCAGAAGCCACAATTTAAAAGGAGAAAATGTATTTTTTAAATGCCAAACATCTACACAATCAAAAATGCTGGCAGCTGAAAACAGGGACAGGAACCAGCATCAACTTTGAACTGATCCACACAAGGACCTCATTTAATTTCCCACTGTGGAGTTCAGTTGATTCTTCAATAAAAATAACTCACCATTTGATTTCATCGTTTTTGTAGTTCAAAGCAATTAGAATTTTGATTTATTAAAAACACCAGCTTGGCGAACTTGGTTTGGGCCCATCTTTTTCTGACAGCTTTTATTCCTATTATCACATAGTGCTGTTTCATCATGATACCAGAAAGATAAGTACAGATAAGGGCAGCCAAATCATGCACTGTGCGGCATAGGAAGGTTATTCTTACAAAGAAATCTCCTGCAATAGCACCTTTGTCCAGGTTAATAGTAATAGGTTACAGCCATTAGCTAAAATTACTCCTAAAAACCCATACAAAAGGATTGTAATATTATTTGAAATTTTGGAAAACTGAAATGGTAATTTCATAAAATTGGTCAGTCTATCATTGCTCCAGTGTCAAAAGTAAGCAACCATAAAAGATATAGATCACAGCTCTATTCTGTACCTTTCAGTGGAAAAATAAATTACCTTTCCTTCAATTTCATTTTCAAGGAATGAATGCATTAGTATAAAAGTTCCCCTCAGAAGATGTGGTATCAGCCATTGTAAACACAAACCAGAACACAATGTTTTTCTCAATCCATCAATTTTCTCCCCTCTAGCATTGTACAATGGCCCCAGCATCTCCACAATGTCAGTATTTATAAGTGGGCCCAGAAACATTATGCAGCATTCTCTTTGAACATTGAAACATCGAATAGTACAGCACAGGAACAGGCCCTTCAGCCCACCATGTCTGTGCCAACCATGATGCCAACCTAACTAATACCACCTGCCTGTACATGACTCATATTCCTCCATTTGCTGCCTGTTCGTGTGTCTGTCTAAATCCCTCTTCAACATCATATCATTTCTGCTTCTACCACCTCCCGGAAGTGTGTTCTGTTGGCAACAGACATCTCGAGCCACTGGTTGTATGTCATTTTAACTCACAATCAACCACCCACCTAGTTTCTTCTCCCTTTGTTCATCCCTCCAAACCCCTCCCCCCATTTGGTTCGATCGTCAATCATCCTCTTCCCATCCGGCTCCACCTATCACCTACCAGCCTCAATCTCACCATGCCCTCCCCCACCTAATTCCATGTAACCATCATCCTCTCCCCATCTGCTTCCACCTATCATCTACTTTACTTCAGTACTCACCAGTGAGAGAGACATTGACATTTGTGAGGATGGCGTACAACAGGCTGATTCGCTAAGGCATGTCGACGTGAGGAAAAAGGATGTGCTGGAACTTTTGAAAAACTTAAGGACAGATAAGTCACCGGGGCTGGACCGGATATATCCAAGGTTATTATGGGAGTGAGAGAAGAGATTGCTGCACCTTTGGCGATGATTTTTGCATCCTCACTGGCCACAGGAGTAGTGCCAGATGATTGGAGGGTGGCAAATGTTGTTCCTTTGTTTAAGAAAGGAAGTAGGGATAACCCTGGGAATTAGAGGCCAGTGAGCCTTACTTCAGTGGTAGGCAAATTACTGGAGAAGATTCTTGGAGACAGGATTTATGGGCATTTGGAGAACTATAGGCTGATTAGGGACAGTCAGCATGGCTTTGTGAGGGGCAGGTTGTGCCTCACGAGCCTGACTGAATTCTTTGAGGATGTGACAAAGCACATTGATGAAGGTAGAGCAGTGGATGTGGTGTATGTGGATTTTAGTAAGGCGTTTGATAAGGTTCCTCATGGAAGGCTCATTCAGAAAGTCAGGAGGCATGGGATCTAGTGAAACTTGGCTGTGTAGACATGGAAGACAGAGGGTGGTTGTAGACGGAGCGTATTCTGCCTGGAGGTCAGTGACCAGTGGTGTTCCGCAGGGATCTGTTCTGGGACACCTGCTCCTTGTGATTTTTATAAGTGACTTGGATGAGGATGTGCAAGGGTGGGTTGATAAGTTTACAGATGACACAAAGATTGGTGCTATTGTGTTTAGTGTAAAAGGTTGCTGTAGGTTACAACAGGATATTGATAGGATGCAGAGCTGGGCTGAGAAGTGGCAGATGGAGTTCAACTTGGAAAAGTGTGAAGTGATAACGTTGGAAGATTGAATCTGAAGGTAGAATACAAGGTTAATGGCAGGACTCTTAGCAGTGTAGAGGAACAGAGGGATCTTGGGGTCCACATCCATAGATCCCTCAAGGCTGCTGCGTAGGTTGAATGGATTGTTAAGAAGGCTTGTTGGCCCTCATTAGTCAGGGTATTGAGTTCAAGAGCCGCGAGGTGTTGCAGCTCTCTAAAACTCTGGTGAGACCACACTTGGAGTATTGTGTTCAGTTCTGGTCACCTCATTATAGGAAGGATGTGGAAGCTTTAGAGAAGGTGCAGAGAAGATTTACCAGGATGCTTCCTGGACTGGAGAGCATGTCTTGAGGATAGGTTGAGTGAGCTAGGGCTTTTCTCTTTGAAGTGAAGGAGGATGAGAGGTGACTTGATAGAGGTGTACAAGATGATAAGAGGCATAGATCGCGTGGACAGTCAGAGACCTTTTCCCAGGGTGAAAATGGCTAACACGAGGGGGTATAATTTTAAGGTGATTGGAGGAAGGTATAGGGGGGATATCAGAGGTAATTTTTTTTTTACACAGAGAGTGGTGGATGAGTGGAACGCACTGCCGGCAGAGGTGGTGGAGCCAGATACATTAGGGATATTTAAGAGACTTTTAGGTAGGTACATGAATGATAGAGAAATGAAGGGCTATGTGGGAGGGAAGGGTTAGATAGATGTTAGAGCAGGATAAAATGTCGGCACAACATTGTGGGCTGAACGGCCTGTACTGTGCTGTAATGTTATGTTCTGTGCTACCCCCTCCCCCCTATGTACTAGCAATCTTTCCTGTTCCCTCTCACCCCGACACAGGATCTCAAACTGAAATGTTGACATACTCCTTTTGCCTCCACAGATGCTGCTTGACCATCTGAGTTCTTCCAGCATTGTTTTTGAACAAGTAATAATGTCTGACTTTTTTTAATTTTCCCAAAGGTTGAAACAGAAGAGAATCAGATTCATTCAAAATTGATTCTTTAAATTTTAACAAGTAAAATGTTATCCTTTAAATTGTAACAGAACAGTTATAAACACATTCCCATGATGCTTGCAGTTAAAGAGTCAGCATTGTGTAGTTCCACAACGCTGATGAGAGATAGGAGTCATACAAAGTGTTGATTCATCAGACCCATCTCTCAGTGGTGGTTACCTGTGTACTTAAAGCCACAGCACATGGTGTTACTGCCCTGTGCTGTCCTTGCCAGTTTGCCTGGTGAACACTGCAGAGCAGATACATCAGCATGTGCAGAAGATGACCACAAGGGCAATCTTTGTGCATGCTGGAGGCTTAATTTTTATTGGCAGGTTATGTACAGATCACTAGGGAGGGGCTGCGGGGAGAAAGACACATCAAAAGATTTGGGAATATATTTTGTTTTATAACTTTGGCTCCAATAAAGAGGATGGTACTGGGACTGGAAGGCTTGAGTTATAAGTAGAGGCTGGATAGGCTGGGACTCTTTCCCTGGGAGTGCAGGAGGCTTACCTTATAGAGGTATATAGAATCATGAGGGGCATAGATAAGGTGGATGGTTAAGGTCTTTTTCCCAGGGTAGGGGAGACTAAAACTAGAGGTGAGAGGGTATTGGTATTAGTATATTTTTGTCACTGTACCAAGGTACAGTGAAAAACTTGTCTTGCATACCAATCGTACTGGTCAATTCATTATACAGTGCAGTTACATTGAGTTGGTACAGAGTGCAATGAGGTAGTACAGGTAAAAGCAATAACAGTACAGAGTAAAGTGTCACAGCTACAGAGGAAGTGCAGTGCAGGTAGACAATGAGGTGCAAGGTCACAAGGTAGATCGTGAGGTAAGAGTCCATCTCATCGTATAAGGAAAAGATTTAAAAGGGACCTGAAGAGAAATGTTTTCACACAGAGCATGGTGAATATACAGAACAAACTACCAGAAGAAGCTGCAGAGGCAGGTACAAATACAATGTTTAAAGATACAGATAGACAGGTACATGGACAGAAGAGGTATGCAGGCAAATGGGGCGAGCTTGGATAGACATACTGGTCGGCATGGATGAATTGGGCTGAAGGACCTGTTTCCGTACTGTTAAACTCTATAATAAGCTGAAGTTGATGTTTTTGTAAGAGTGGCCAAACGTTATCTGATTTTTGAAATGATCAGTGAGTGGGACTGTGACAGGTGAGCAAAGTGTGCCTGAATTGGACAGAAGCAGACAGCTTGCATAAGACTTCCAAAAGCCAACACAATCGATAGCATTTCCACCTTACAGAATACACCAGTGAATGTGCCAAGCTGATTTAATGAGGGCACGGAACAAAGACCAATGAGCTCACCACTGAGGCTGTGTCCTCGAGGCAGGAGCGTTGTCCATATGAAACAAGTTCTTATATCACACCTGCAGGCTGAAGAATTGTGACTATAAAATCAGAGGGCTCTCATTTTATCTTCTGCTTCCTTTCGCTCCCTGTTGATACTCATGACACCCGTGGTCACTGGCCCTTCCAGCTGTGCAACACCATCCTCCCAAGCAAGTACAATTCAAGCAGACATTAGCTCTGGCAGATTTAAATGCAATCACTCACCACCACAGTGGTCTGGTTTTCTTGAAAGGGCAATTGGTATCCCCCTGCAACAAGTCCCAGTGTGACCCAGAGACCCCCATTCTATTCTGCAGTCTCATTCGGCCAGAGACCTTCCAGCCTTTCAACAGCCCAGGTACCCTGATGATTAAGGGCAACACCTTGACTACTGGAAGCAGAGGGCGACCCTGGCACAAATGCTGGGAAACTCCATGCTCAGTGCGAGCCCAGCACCGGGGCAACCAACCAGTGTCTGGGGAAACTGGAAAGTCAGAGGTCCAGAAGTCAGTGCAAACCTCCACCAAGCCCCTCATCTTCTGAGAGAAATTTTCTTTATTTCGAAAATAATGTTTATTCATCACAAAAAATAAATACAAAGGAAGAAACAGTGCAAAACATTCAGGTGTAAACTTTAAAGAGAAAAAACACACAAACAAACACAGCACCATTGCCACTTATGTGGCCCCCTGAGGTGATACCCATTTCATTGTTTGAGGGGCTTCCCCACCCAACTCTGCCCCTCCATGTATGGTAGCAGAAGGAGCCTAGACTGTGGTCCTTCCCCACAGGGTTGTAGCATTGGCTGCACCCAGCTTCAGTGCGTCCCTCAGCACGTACTCCTGCAGCCTGGAATGTGCCAGTCGGCAGCATTCCCTTATGGACATCTCGCTGTGCTGGAAGACCAACAAGTTTCGGGCAGACCAAAGGGCGTCCTTCACCGAGTTGATGACCTCCCAGCAGCACTCGATGTCTGTCTTGGTGTGTCCCCCCGAAACAGCCCATAGATCAGAGAGTCCTCTGTCATGCAGCTGCTGGGGATGAACTAGGACATGGACCCTTGCATCCTTCTCCACACCTTCTTAGCAAATCCACAGTCTGCAAAGAGGTGGGTGACTGTCTCTTCCCCATCGCAGCCGTCCCAAGGGCAGCATACATTTTGGGGGGTGGGGGGGAGGGGCGTGATATGTCGTCTGTAGAGGAAAGTGCTGAGAGAAATGGCATTAGGTTTTCAACAGCTACATGCCCATCGTTGTTCAAACAATTCAGTCCACTGAGGTCTCCACCTTGCCACTTCACATTGAAAGTAGCCGGACAAAGACAAATGTTTTCCTGTGGGAAGAAGAGTTGGTTTGGAACGGTCATTGTGAAGGGTTGCTTCTGTGCCTCTTGAACAATGACCAAGGGTTAGACCAGTGATCATAGTCCAAACACTTCCTTGTGTGAGGGTAGCCTGCAAAGTAGAGGGGTGAAAGAAAGGATGTGCACTCTTATTTAAGGCAACATTCTGTCATCAAGACAAATGTGGATCTGTGCAGTGATCTCAGTGGATCTAAAAATATCCTGGAATATGTTCATCCTTCATAAAAACACATGTTCCACTGTTTAGAGAAAACACAAGGTAATTTTGCCCCTCTCAATCATTTTCAGCAGGATTTACCAACCATCCTCTTCAGTTTAACAATTTTGTTGTCAAATGTATTTAAATATTCAACAGGAAAAAGCAATTAACTATCACTCAGCATAAATCCAGTAGTCAATTATGTTAACATGACTGCAAAACATCTAAGATGAATAATTGATAGGTTTGTTGAATATAAATTCTAATATTAATGAAATGATTGAAAATCCATTCACACAAAATTACCACAGAAAGTACAATGTGTCATTTGATTGTTTGGTCAGAATTCTGCACAGACATGTGATTCGCTATCTATATTAAAAACAACAACGCTGCCGGCTGTAGATTCAAACAACAAACAGGATGTTACCGTCCTACAGACTGACATAGTTATCGATTTCACACAAGCAGTGGCCAGCTTGTGCCAGCTGAGTCATCTCCAAAGAAGCATTACTTTCGACAAGTAAAAATATTCAGCCTTTTCTTTCTGATAAATATGTCATCCCGATCAGAACACATGCATTAAACTAATGAGGCTACCACGTGTTCAAAAGGAAGCTGACTTTGCTCATCTCTTGTCGCAGTACTTGAGGCACTGGGGCGTCTTTGACCGAGGATCATTGAGAGTCACACCACGTCCTGATATAGAACTACTAAATCCTCCACAGTCAATGGGGCTGCAGTGGATTCAGAAATATGAAACCTGTCTTATTCCATTCAAAATTCAATCTGTAGAACCCACCACTTAAAACATTTTTCATTGATGTGCAATGCAAACTGAATGTCCTAATATCAGATTATAAAACAATCACGGTTTAAAATGGCAAAATCAGGTAAATAGATGGCATGTGTTGACAGAATCGGAGAAATTTAAGCAAGCATGCACAGCATAATAAATCAGAGAACACGACATCATTTCCCTGAGAAAGCAGACGAGAAAAAAAGAAATCAGCTGAGGGAGAGTAAGTAATTGTGACAGGGCATTTTAATGTGCCACTCATATCTGACACCGTGATTTCCTGACCTCAAGAAAAAGGTGGCAAGAAGGTCATTCAATCCCACTGTTGCATTACCCAGTGATTTGTTTTAGAATACCATTCGTAGAAGGCTGTGGGTATTAATAGCAAGTTCAGCATTTAATGCTCATAGTGTAGCGGTTAGTGTAACACTATTACAGCGTCAGCGACCCAGGTTCAATTCCGGCCGCTATGTGTAAGGAGTTTGTACATTCCCCCCATGCGTCTGCGTGGGTTTCCTCCGGGTGCTCCGGTTTCCTCCCACATTCCAAAGGTGTACGGGTTAGGAAGCTGTGGGCATGCTATGTTGGCGCCGGAAGCGTGGCGACACTTGCAGGCTGCGCCCAGAACACTATACGCCAAAGATGTATTTCACCGTGTGTTTCGACGTACATGTAACCAATAACGATATCTTATCCTATCCTTCCAGTGAAAGTGGTAAGGTAAGAAGTTTCAGAACTTAAATCAAGTGGTGATGAAGAAACAGAGATATTTTTCCAAGTCAGGATGGTGCGTAAGTCGGAGGGGAACCTGGAGGGAGTAGTGCTCCCAGACACCTGCTCCCCTTGCCCTTCACGATAGCAGAGGTTGAGGGATTGGGAGGCACTAGCCAAGACCAGCAAATTGTTGCAGCGAATGTTTGTAAACAACTCATCAATAGTGGATGAGGTTGGAGGACAAGATACCAATCAAACGAGCCACTTGGAGTATTATTGCATTCATCCAGGCAGTGGAAAACATTCTATCGCACTCTTGTTTTGTTAGATGGAACATGGTGGAAAGGCTCGAAGATCCCAAGAGGCAAGTTTCTCACCAGAGGACAACCTGCCTCTGCCCTGTTCTTGTTGCCACATTATTTCTGTGGCAAGTCCAGTTTAAATTCATTGGTGACCCACAAAACTTTTCTAATGGGGAATTTGGTGATGATTGCAGTTGAATAACAGGGATGGCTTTTACTGGAAATGGTTATTGCCTGGTACGTGTGGGCCTCAAATGCTACCTGTGAATGTCGCACATCGTGGGGCACAGTCAAGGCCTGTTGCATGCAGATAGGGACTGCTGCATTTACCAAGAAGTTGTAAATGAAATTAACCACTGTGCACTCATCAATGAACATCCCAAATTTTGACCTTATCATAGAGGGAAGATCACTGATGAAGCAGCTGAATGGGGTTGGTCTGGTCACTAACCTGAGTGACGTTCTGAGGCTGAGGTGATCGACCACCAAGCAACCAGAACCTTCATTTCTGTGAGATACGACTCTAACCAGGGAAGAATTTCTCTCAATGCCCACTGAACAAAATTTTAATAACGGACCTTCGGATTAGTGTTTTCTCTGGAGTGGCAGAGGCTGAGGGGAGATCCGATAGAGGTTTATAAGATTATGAGAGGCATAGATAGACAGCCAGTATCTTTTCCCCAGAGTTGAAATGTCTAATACCAGAGGGCATGCATTTAAGGTGAGCAGGGGAGAGTTCAAAGGAGATGCACGGGGCAAGTTTTGTTTTTACACAGAGAGTGGTGGGTACCTGGATTGCACTGCCTGGGATGGTGGTGGAGGCAAATATGACAGTGGTCTTAGATAGGCGCATGAATGTGAGGGAAATGGTAGTATAAGGACATTGTGCAGGCAGAAGGGATTAGTTTAGTTGGGCATTTTATTACTAATGTAATTGGTTCAGCACAACATTGTGGGCCGAAGGGCCTGTTCCTGTGCTGTACTGTTCTATGTTCACCTTGGTCAAAGCTGGCTTGATGCCTAGGGCAGTCATTCTCATCTCACCCTTGGATTACACTGAATGACAAACAGAGAAAGAAAAGAGCTCAAGTGTGAGAGGGGAAGTTTTCTATCTTCCCAAACTTCCAAATGACAGCATAGCTTATATTTTTCCTCTCTTTTCCTTCCCCCTTTCACTCAACACCAATGACTAGAAACATTTTGAGAGGTGCTAGGTTACAAGCCTCTGGTCTTTTTCCCATCTTTGGTGAGGTGCTTTGACGAGTGACTGGAATTACCTTCTCCTCGAGGCTCGGCATTTGATCAATACTCACTGTCTAAAGTGACACATTAAAGCTGGTCTGTTTTGTCAAGTAACAGAAGGCCCAATATGATCTTCAACACACCCGAGCAGAAACCATACTTTGCTCTTCGCTTCAATGACGTAAGAAAATCAGAAAAAATTAAATAAACAATCTTCAGTAGCTCAGGTGGTCAAAAGATATTGGATCAGGCTGCCTTCAAAAGTGGAAGGCATAACTTCTGAAGGACAATTGGTTAAGTATTTAAAAAGATAAAAAAAACTGTTGAATGATGGGGGGAGGGAGTGGGGATGTGAATGGGGCTGGAATTGTTGGATAGCCTCACCAACTAGCACAATGGGTTGAATGATCCTCTTGCCACACTTTCCAATTTAATTTTGTAAGTTCTGAGCAGCCTGGCTGACGATAGCCAAAATTTTCTAGGCAGCAATAAGTGGCCTTTGATGAGGGGATGGAGTGAAACAGGAAACAAATAGAGTTGCATTCTTAATCTCTATTTAGCAACTTCTAATGAAGTGCACATAAAAAGACAAGTTAGTTGAACAAAGCATCCAATTTGACAAATTAGTGCTGGAATAGAGAAAACACTAGCAGTTTGAACAATGCTCATTTTTGAAGGTGTACATTATCAGGAAAAATCTAGCAAATTTAGCTAAAGTCTACTTCTTCAGCACTGCCACCATGACTTCTCAATGGTTTGCAAATAAGGACCCAGAACAAAGCGCTTTAAAAACCAACTCAGCAGTTAATGGAGAAAGGTCATTTACTAAACCTGACCAAAACTCAATAAAGCAATTAATTTTGTGCAACTCCTTCACTATAATTGCGCAGGGACGTCAAATAAACCCAATCTTCCTCTCCTCTAAATTAGCAATTCTTGCAGAAGCTGATTGAGGAACTAAAGGAGAGATCATAAAAACTGCTGGGAAATTTCAATCAAACTATAGCGAGATACAAGGCTTGTGCCAAGATAGTTCTCCATTGGCTCTACCTATGGATATGTCAATACACAAGATGGCTGTCCATGAAACAAATACTCAGCATTACTTCATCACAAAGATAGAGGAGGAAAAATAAAACCTCACAATGTTTAACTGAACTCAGAACACTGGTAACATTAATACATGATTCTTAACATTTGGCATTAGCCAACGGACAGCAGGCATGTCAATAGGCTGCTGATGTGACCTTGGGTACGTGAAACACTGGGTCCATTCACAGCATCTGTCAACTACACAATGCTGTGTAAGCCTATAACAGTTGTTGTCACTCTGGCATTTGAGAGCAAGATAAATGGGATATATTCCAATTTGCCAGTCCATGTTAATTATCCCAGTTTGAAAAGATTCCTTTTTGTTCCTCCACATCATTGAGAGGTGATATTGGCAGGGTAGCAGGAAGACAGATGAGACTGCATTCATTGCATGGCTTGTGGCACACTGAGAATAACTCAAGGTGAATCGCAACCAATTATTCTGAGGTGCAGTCACTGTTGTTTTGGAGGCAAATGTTGCCCATGTAAAAGTATAGAATCACACTGCTCAAATAGCCTAAAGCATTTAGAGTGGAAAAGAAAAGGATCATTAGTTTAGCAATTCCAAATTCAATAACTTTCAGTCCTCTCCGAAAATCAGCTAAATGATAGCACATTGTACTGTGTAATAATTTAAAAAGGCATTAAAATTAAACATTGAACCTGATCATTATGTCTGCAAATTATAAGCAGCAATGTAGCAAAACTTAATCACACTCCAAGCAGAAGAAAAGAAAATCAACACATCCAAAAACTGATTTAAAAATTAAATTGTCACCTAAGGGAGTTTCCAAGTGGAGTGTTCTTAGCTGTCTTTTTACTTGTCCACAGGGTGTAAGCATTGATGGAAACGGCGTCATTACTGCTGAAGTGAAGAATTAGTTAAGAGTTAACCATGTTGGTGGCTCCACAGATCAGGTAAGGAGGACAGATGTCCTCCCTTTAAGAACATGAATGAGCCAGAAGGTATTTTGTGACAAGCTCATAGTTATGTGGTTACTGCTACTGAGACAAGCTTCAGTTCCAGATTTATATAATTACTTGAATTTATTTTCCCCAGTTGCCATGGTGGGATTCAGTCTTTTGCTTCTGAATCAAAACTTATCTGTAAAATAGGTTGTTCGCTGCAAATCTGGCCAAATGATCCTCCCAGCAAAGATCACTGGCTGACGCAGTGGAATCAATACACTCATGAACAACTTGTTGCCCGTCAATAAATGTCCTCGAGAAGGTGGCTGAGAGCCACCTTCATGGACCACTGCAATCCTTCTGGTGAAGGTACTAACACAGTATTGTTGGTTAGCTCGTTCCAGGACCAACTGTGATGAAGGAATCATGACATATTTGCAAATCAGACTGGTGGGCAATTGAGCAGAACTTTTCAGTGATAGAGGCTACAGGTTTGGGGAATTGCTCCTGGAGCAGTACTCGTGAGTTGTAATGCATATTTTTAAATGGTATCTACAGCAGCCATTGGTGGTGGAGGGAGTGAAAGTTCAGAGTGACATCTGGGGTGTTGATCATGCCAGCTGCTAGGACCAGGATGACGTCAAGCTTCTTGAGCCGCACTCACCCAGGCAAGAGGAAAGTATCCCACCATGCTCCTGACCTGAAAAGAAAGCTTAGGGCAAAAATTCCCCAAACATGCTCAGGCTGTTGGTGAGGTGCCTTGAAGAATTTAATGTCAAAAATATACTTACAACTGAGACACCCATGTGAGTGATAAGACAATGAAAACAATCAAAGAGAACTACTGGTCCAAACAAATTATAGATTATCTGGTAAGAGGTTAGGTTGAGGGAACTATTCCTTCTGCTAAAAGAACAAAACCTACTGTATTGTTGAAGTAAAATCATCATAAATATCTTTTAAATTAATTTGGAAATTATGGAAAACAAAATAGGCATTTAGATCAGTATGTTGTGATTCCTTCATTACAGCTGTTTCTAAATCCTAGAACATCTGAGCCCACAACATTATGGGAGCCTCAGAAAAGATTGGCTTCCATTTGGGCAGAAAAATAGAAAATACTGGAATTACTCGGCAAGTCAGGCAGCTACTGTGGAAAGAGGAACAATTTATGTTTCATATTGATGTTTTTGGCAGAACCATTTTGAGAAAGGTCATCTGCATGGAACATTGTTGCTTCTCTCTCCACAGCTGCTGCCTGACTTATTTCCAGCATTTTCTGTTTTTAGTTCAGATTTACAACATCTGCTGTTATTTTTTTTTCCTAGCATGTTTCTTTCTGGCGAACTAATGGTAATGTGAATCTCTCGGCTTTGCAACTTGCTCATAGCATAAGATGCAACAGCAGACCCAACAAGTTCACTGCCAGATAGCAAGATCCTGGATAAGGGAGAAACTATGACAAGAAAAACGTCCAGTACAGAGCAAAAATTTCAACAGTACTAACAAGGACGTGTGAAAGACTCTCTTTGATGAATGGCCTCAACCGCTCATGGTTCCAGATATGAAAACCAACAATAGTTTGCTTTATTGATAGAATTCGCACTCAATGAAAAGATTTAGTAAATTTGCAATGCAAAGTAAGTGTGGAACAATCCATTTATTTCATGTAGAGATTAATGTACTTTGAATGCATTGTTCCACAGTCTGTCACAAGCCTTTTATTGTATTGAATCTGATGATGGAACAGAACATAATGAGCCAAATCTTCCTGATTGTGGCCGGCAATTCTGAAGCAGACAAACTATGTGCAGGCATTCGATGGAAATTAGCTCCGGAATGTGAACCCATCTCCAGATCTGCCTTTTTGTCACAAGCTTCCAGGAACAGGGCCTCCAGATTGTTCTACCTCATTTGGAACTTCCATTCCAACTCTATGTTGTGGCAGGTAAGTAAGATCAGCATTCTGCAATGGCCCAGGTGACTGCGGGTAGTCAGAGAAACTGTCAGCGATTCCAGGCCACAGCGCAGATCCAAGAAGATCTGGCCCATTGACCTACTAACTATCATTAGGTTCGGAGCTGCATTCAATTGAGGTTTAGCATACTTGAGAATAACTGGATGAATAAAGTCAAGAGAATCAGAGTATTTCAGATAGTCCATCAACAATTTAAAATTTTAAAAAAATGCTGACCATGCTCAGCAAATCTGGCAGCATCTGTGGAGAGAGAAAATCAGACATTTCAGGATGATGGAGGCTTTGACCTGAGTGCCTTCACTGCCTGGGACAGCCACTCCTCTTTTCACCACATCCTTCATAATGAACTTTTTTTAAATTCAAAATAAACTTTATTCACAATAAAAGACAAATTATATACAATTACAAAACAGTGCAAGCCTTTACATTCTTGTACAGATCATTCATTAGTGTTTCCTTTATATATATATATATGTAAAAAAAACAGCACCGATGCCACATGTGGCTCCCTGGAAGCTACCCGGTCCCTTATTTACAATATTTAGGGGCTTCCTCGCCTGTCCCTGCCCCTCCCTCTCCAGTGGCAGAAGAACCCTAAACTGTAGTCCTTCCCCACTGAGCCTTTGCGCTGGCTGCACCCAACTTCAGTGCGTCCCTCAGCACGTACTCCTGCAGCCTGGAATGTGCCAGCCAGCAGCATTCCCCTACGGACATCTCGCAGTGGCAAAAGATTCCATGCAGCACACGAGCAAGACAAAGGAGAGAGGGCAACCTTGCCGAACTCCAGATCTGATCAGGCATATTTTAGTTAGGTTGAGAATTGACAGAAGAGACCACCTTGTGGAAAACAGCATCAATCAAACCATAGACTCGGGAAACCGCAGATGCTGGAATCTGGAGCACAAAACAAACTGCTGGAGGGACTCAGTCAAGCAGCACCCGTGGAGGCAAACGAACGGTCAACATTTTGGGTTGAGACCCTGCATCAGGTCTCAACCCAAAACGTCGACTGCCCTTTGCCTCCACAGATGCTGCTCAACTCATTGAACTCTTCCAACAGTTTATTTTGTGCCCCATCAATCAAGCCATAATTGTTTCAGAATATAATCCAATAAAAGTTCACATTGAATGGAGACAAACTTAAAATAACCAATTACCCCAATACAGTTTACATTCCATGCGACCTATCGCCCCATCCCCCTTATGACCTCAATGCAACCCCAGTGCCTTAAGTCCCCTCAATGTTCCCTGAAGCCTACAGACACAGATTTCACCCTCTCCTAAATACATTAGTTTCATTTTAAGACAGCTGTGGTAATTGTGCCCAGAAGCAAGAAAGACTCAGTGACCTGACGCAAGCAAGATTTGACAATACCCAACATACAGCAAAATAATTGTTGGATATAAAGGATGCATCTGTTGTGTGATAATTGGTTCTGAAGGTGATACATTTACTTCAGGTTAATAAAGTTTGTGCATGATAATTCCTATTAGTTTATTTTTGTGTGGAAATTAAAACCCACAACTGGAGTAAACACCAGGCTCCTTAATTGATGTTACTGAAGTAAAAGAAAATGCTTTAAGGCAGAAAAGTGAGCATGGCTGCTATCCGAGACAGTCAGATCATGTAAAAATGATGCTCTTCTTCCATAACCAAGTGTTGGCCTCACTACATGCATCCAAAATTGCACTGGGCCTGCCTTATTTTTGGTGACAGGTCCAATATTTCATCATCTACATGTGCTGAATGTAGTTACCCATACACAGGAGAAAGTTACCCAGCCTGTAACCTTCAATATGCTGTTCATACTTATGAAACAACGCAAACCATATCTGTGTTTTATCCTGGCAGAATCAGTTGTGCACTCACATGAACCAACGCTGCCAGAATCTATGTAAAGTGAAACAAGTGCCGCGTTCTGGACTCCTCATTTGCCTCAAGTGTTTCCTCATTACTCAGGCTATTCAAATATCTACCACTTTCTACAGCAAATTATAGCCTTACGCTTGTATAATACCATGCCGAAAAACCTTGCAGTTTTGTAAAACAGGGACCAATGCAGATTAATTGGAATTTAATTATGAAAATCAAAATACTAAAATCTTAACATAGCACAGTATGTGGCTTGCATGAATAATATACCCTTCTCACTGTCCACAAAGACAAATTATTTGGAAATCAAATCTGCAAATTAAAAAAACATTCACCTTTTTACCCCCTTGACTCGCTCCAGTCATTATAGTCCTCTTATGCTTGAGATAACATAGCAGAGATATGCTGCTTGCTAAATATAATTACTATCCAGCTTTATAATTAAAGTAACAAGAACAGTTCCTTTGTCTCTGACATAGCCATAGCAACTTCCATTAAAATCATTACTCCATATGCTGCCAAATAAACCATTAAAGGAAGTGGAAAACAATGAACATAGTAGGTTTAAAAGAAATAAATATTTTATTTCTCTCCTGGTCTTTAAATGAGGGGAATTATGGAGGAATCCTTACATTGAGTTTGGGATAGTTAAACAAATGTAGTGGAGCAAGGGAAAAATAGATTTTCCAACAGGACAACTATCAAATGCAGAATCAATTACTAAATTAATCTCTGTGAATGCATAATTTGCATGTTTATTTGATAAAGATATCCAAGAAGAATGCTGGTTTTTCATTGCAGCTTACGAGCCAAACAAGATCAAACAATGTCAGAAGAATTATGGCCTTCCCACTGACAGCTGAGAGAACCCTGTCCACGATTGCTCAGTCAGCACAGAGCACCCAGGCTGAGCCTCCCAGGCAATCCAGTAAGACGTACAGGCTCCAATGTCCAGACAGTGGGTGGGCCTGTATGCACTGTGATGTTTGTGCTCCAGAGACTTCTCTCACCCCGCTGCCAAGCACCGTTAACAAATTGACTCTGTTGCATCTGCATCCATGTGCCAAGTTGTTAGATGGTGTCGTACTGAACGGTTTTTCAGTACTTCAGTTCATAAATGTATGACTTAAAATAAACAAAAATGGCCCAGTAGTTTCAGTACCTTGTACACCAGAAGTGCACTAGGCTTATAAGGCCAGTATATTACAAATCTATTCACAAATCTCCACATCATAATGGGGTAAACCTTCCAGCAGATGCCAATGCTAGAATTTATCCAGGTATCCTGTGGAAATCCTGGTTTCCATCACTAGCGTCCGTTCCACGCAGCGCCTTCCGATTGCGGCTGCCACTCGAGTTGATTCTCTACAGAGTGCTACAGACCAATGGGATCTTCCATCGGCTTCCCGTCTCTCATGCTGGGAAATCAGTATTAATCCTGCACCATGTTTAACTTGGCACAAGCAAGTGAATGGGATAAGTAAATGAAAATTTTTTAAAAACTGTAGAAACCTGACAAAAACAGAATATGCTTCAAATACTCAGTAGATCAGCCGGCATCTGTGGGTCGAGAAACTGTATTACGTTGCAGGTTGAACGCCCTTCTTCAGAATTGGGAAGGAGAGAAAGAAGCTCGTTAATCTGCAGTTATTCCAAATGCTCCCATTCACTCATTGACCAGATGACCTTGTTTATAGCTTACCCCCAATGGTCATCCTGGTTTTACCCTGTCAGAGAAATCCCCCTCCCCGATCCTCCCTGCAGATTAATGAGATTCTTTTCTCTCCTTCCCACTTCTGACAAAGGTCTTCAAGCTGAAATGTAACTCTGTTTCTCTTCCCACAATCGAGCTGCTGAGTATTTCCAGCATCTTCTATATTTATATTATAAATTAATGGCACACATTTGCTCCTGGGAGAAAGGCAAGTTGTGTTTATTATTTATTTTATTTAGTTTCAATCATTTTACTTGATTATTGTGTAAATCTGCTTTTTAGTCTTAATGTTAAAACATTTAATTTTTACTCTTTTTAATAACATATCACAAATATTTAAGGGTTCCAATTACACTGACAGCTTTGATACACATGAATCTAGGGGCAAAATTGTTACCAATCGCCAAGGCTATTCTGTGAGTGCAGCCAGCTACCTGGGCTGAGATATTCCCTGTGCTTCTCTGGCCACATAGAAATGCTGGGAGCCAGGCTACCCCTGGGAGGTGAGAACAAACAGCTCTGGACAGGGCAAACCGGAGGCAACTTTGGAATGATGAAAGATCTACCCCAATAAGACAGATGCTGGGGAGAATATTTTGCGGCTGACACGTAAAGTGATATTACTTGGATATAAACAAGCAATTTGTTCACCTCGGAATCAAATGCAATATTTCTGACACCTTAAAAATATCATTCCCCTTTCCACCCCCGACTTAACTATTTTTGCCACAGATGCAAACTTATTTGATGAGTGTTTCAGCATTTTATGGCTTCTTGTAATGGTGAATTTCAAAGCATTTTGCTTTAGTAAACAGGAAGGATGTGATAATTTGTATATGTAATTGCATCACCAGTACAAATGCTAAAAATAAATGAAATTCAGCTGGACATTAATTAAAAAACACTGTAAATGGATTCTGAATTTATTGGAGGCACAAGGAAGGTTTCACAATCGACTTCAAATATATTTACCACATGTCAAAATTAGATCAGCTCAGTCCATTGCCCTTTTCCAAATGAAAATCCATTCACATGCAGCCAATTTCTCTTTATTATTAAATTGACCCAGCCTTTAAAGAAAGCACTGTCTGCATCAAAAAAATAATTGCCTATGTTCTTTTTGTTTGAAGAGAGGGGACATTTAATTGTCAGTATTGTAGCTACAGGATGGCTTATTCTATTCTATTCTATAGATATTAGATTGGTACAGACCATGTAGAAATCTGTTGCTAAGATGTTGAGGGTAGGTTCTGAATAACAGATTGGACATTGTGACCATATGAATGAACATTCAGAGATATAGCAAGATATTTACAGGACAACATGTTTGCTATTTATGAATATGTATAGAATGCAAATCATATTTCATAAATATTTAAAACGAGCAAACTAGTGGAAGACAAACAGATGTTAAGCACCACAATTTTTTTTTAAGAAGATTCCTTACATGAAACTTGAGGTAGCTAAGTTACCTTCTGTGGATGCTGGAAATCTGAAATAAAATCAGAAAATGATAGATATATTCATCAGGTAGCGACTATGGAGAGAGAAGCTATGGAGGAGTTAATTTCAGGTCAATGACCTTTTCTGTTGACCTTTGGATGTGAGCCGTGAAACAAAAAGCAATTATCAGTAGTTTCTTCTAGAGATATCCAAATGTCAGAATGATGGTTGATGATTGTGACATTCCAAGTGGCTATTGCCACCAACCAATGAAGATGATGAGATGGGAAATGGTAAATTCAGCAAAGCCCTTGGAATAAGCAGACATTAACCCTGCATCATAATGGGGCAGATCTTCATGTGCCATTTGAGAAGCCCATAATCAATGCTAATAAGAAGAAACAATCAGAAAAGATGAAAGATTGAAATGTACAAGCAAACAATATCACATCATCTGCCAATAAACATCAAGACCAAAAAACTTAGCTCACCAACAGCATCTATCCAAGATATTGATACTAACACTAGAAAGTCATAATATTCTCAAAATGGTGTGTCCAAGTTTACCTGTCGTCTTTTTGAAAAGAAACATTTTAGGAAAGGTTGACATGGATAGCAAGGCCAACATTTGCTTTGGATAGAAGATAAACTTCAATACATTTCAACTTTGGTAAAAAGAGGTCCAAAAGGATAGTAAATTATCATTATTTTGGACCAGTTTAACAGAGTAGACTGGATTCAAGGTGGTTGACACAGTTCTGTCATTGTCCTTGAGTTTATTGTCACATGCACAAGTATATGTATGCACAGGTGCAATGAAAAACCTACTTGCAGCAGCATCACAGGCACAAGGCATCATATAAGCAGCATTCACAAGAAAAACATTAATTATACACAATTTTTACAAGAAAGAACACAATTAGAACAAAAGAAAATCCATTTTAGTGCAAAGTGATATTGGTATTGGTTTATTATTGTCACTTGCACCGAGGTACAGTGAAAAATTTGTCCTGCGTACCAATCGTACAGATCAATTCATTACACAGTGCAGTTACATTGAGTTAGTACAGAGTTCATTGATGTAGTACAGGTAAAAACAATAACAGTACAGAGTAAAGTGTCACAGCTACAGAGAAAGTGCAGTGCAGTAAGGTGCAAGGTCACAACAAGGTAGATCGTGAGGTCAGAGTCCATCTCATCCTATAAGGGAACCCTCCAATAGTCTTATCACAGCGGGGTAGAAGCTGTCCTTAAGCCTGGTGTTACGTGCACTCAGGCTCCTGTATCTTCTACCCGATGGAAGAGGAAAGAGAGAATGTCCCGGGTGGGTGGGGCTTTGATTATGCTGGCTGCTTCACCAAGACAGCGAGAGGTAAAGACAGAGTCCAAGAAGGGGATGCTGGTGTCTGATATGCTCTGCTGTGTCCACAACTCTCTGCAGTTTCCCGGGCAGAGCAGTTGCTGTACCAAGCCGTGATACATCCAGATAGGATGCTTTCTATGGTGCATCGATAAAAGTTGGTAAGTGTCAAAGGAGACATGCCAAATTTCTTTAGCCTCCTGAGGAAGTAGAGGCGCTGGTGAGCTTTCTTGGCCTTGGCATCTATGTGATTTGACCAGGACAGGCTGTTGGTGACGTTCACTCCCAGGAACTTGAAGCTCTCAACCCTCTCGACCTCAGCACCGTTGATGTAGGCAGGTGCATGTACACTGCCCCCTTTCCTAAAGTCAATGACAAGCTCTTTTGTTTTGTTGATCATAGCGTTGCTAAACTGTAGTGATTAGGCTCTTGCCAGTTGGTTCAAGAATCAAATGGTTGAAGGGAAGTAGCTGTTCTTGAACCTGGGGTGTGGGACTTCAGGCTTTTGTACCTCCTGCCCGATGGTAGCTGAAAAAAGATGGCATGGCCCAGATGGTGGGGATCTTTGATGATGAATGTTGCCTTCTTGAGGGAGCGCCTCCTGTAGATACTACCAATGGTGGTGAGGGATGTGCCCGTGATGTATTGGGTAGAGTCCACTATTCTCTGCAGCTTCTTGCATTTCTACACATTCAAATTGCCGTACCAGGCCACGATGTAACCAGTCAGGATACTTTCAACAGTACATCTGTAGAAGTTTGTTGGAGTGTTCGGTAACAAGCCAAACCTCCTTAGCCTCCAAAGAAAGTAAAGACGTTGGCAAGCTTTCCTTATGATTTCATAAGTAAAGTTGCAGACAGACAATAAATGACATTATTGCCATGGCTACTTCACCCCATAAAGGATTTTTAAAAACTGAGAGATAATTTCATTGAAATGTCAAGCCTTCAGATGGATTAATAGGGTAGGCACTGAGAAACTTTCTCCAGCCTGTCTGGAACTGGGAGGAAATGTGTCAAAATAAGGGATGTCCAATTTAGGACGCAAATGAGGAAAAGAGATATGGGAATGAAGTGGGAAGGTGTACGAGGTGGAAAACCATCGTACCTATGGCAAAGCAGGCTTGTGGGACTGAAGGGCTCACTCCTGCTTCTAGTTCTTATGTTCTTATAAGTAGAGCTTAGGTCAGTTAAAGGGTTAATAAGTCCTACGCTTTGAAGGCACAAGAAGAAACATAATGAAATGAGTGAAGCCAGTTCTAGAAGTATCAATTGTCAAAGGGAGCTTTTTACTGCTAACTTCAAATGTGAAAGTAATAAGGAGGAACCCCGTCTGTTAAGTGACTGTTTGAGGTTAATGGTCTGATAAAATGAAGTGCGTAAACCATACTGCATTAGTAGACCCTGGAAAAGTGCATCAGTACCTCTGAGACTACATCCTGGAGAAATTCCAAAGTTTCTTCAAGGCTGTAGTCACTCTCAGGAGGACTTTTACTGTAATGTTTTCTGTATTTATGTGCTTTCAGACGGATGTTTCTAAAACCACACATCAACTGCCTACAGTATATCCATTCACAAAAATTGTGAAGTCGTGTTGAAATTTCCACCGTATTTGACCACTAACTCAAATGAAAACCAGTATGTCAGAAGAGGCAATGTTGAAGCAAGCACAAAACTTACTTTAACCTATTTTAATACAATTCAGTTACTCTTTCAAATTACATCCCAGGGAATTTCAAAGGAAGCATCAAAATACATTTTCCATGCATCATTAATCCTGTGGCTTATTCCCTTCCAGTCTTGGATCTCTGTCCAAAATCACAAAACCAGGGTGCCGTTATTTTTTTTTACTGTAAAGTGCGTTGGAACATAAATCATTACCACATTGCACAGTGCAGCCATAGTTGGTTTACATAACATGGAAACTGAATGCTAGCATTAAGAGTCCATTAAAAAACAGCATGTTCATTACTTTAAAATCAGGACAGCTATTCCAGAACACTGTCTTTCACTTAACTGCCCAGTTCAGAATCTGAGAAGAACAAGTTAAGCAATCAAAGAGAACTGGATATCTTAGCCACTGGGACAATTATGGCCTGGGCTCAAAAATCAGGTAAGACCAAGTCATGTTCATTTATTACTTACACACTTCTCCTCATGTGTGGTCTATTATTTATAGAGTTTGTACTTTTAGGTTTATATTTTCGGTTCATATCAGTGGTGTGTTTTCCAGCTTTTATTAGTGTTTGGCAAAATTAGACACTTCTGATTATTGCGATTACTTCAGTTAAGGGATGCATCAAATTTTGCTCTCACGAATGTGGAACTACATTCAAATCAGCAACGATTACAATGCATATGCATTTAAAGTCATAATAACTTAAGACACTTTTTCCACTATCTACCAACTTATCAAGTCATTCATCAAGATATCCCACTAACTAAATGCGATTGGTTAGTAATCTGTACCTGTATTTTTAAAGCCTTTCTTAAACAAAAGTGAGTGAAAATGCAAATTCTGCCTGCAATGAATTTTACCAGTGAAATAAACTAGAAGGCAATTTTTACAAGTAAATCACCAGGAGTGTTTTATTGCTTTATGCTTGGTTGACACCAAAAACTTCAAGTACTGGTCATTTATTACTCAACACCCAGACCATAAGGAGAGACCAAATATAAAAGAGGTGCAACTTGCGGGGACTGTCTGATTTCAATTAAACATTATGATTCAAAATGGATTGCTTTACCAATTTGTCTCCTAACCTATGCTTAGCCTCTGAAATGGTGGTTGTAGTTTGCAATGTGTTTTCCAAAATTCTAAATGCAATTCACTCTTTTTGTTTCAGAATACATTTTCTGTAAAATTTCAAAATCAATTGCGCAAGAGGTTAAAGCAGCCATTTCTCTCAATTGTACTTCACTGACAGCTGTTTGCTTTAAAGTAATCTCTGTTGAATAGTAAACCACTAACACAGTTCACAGATGTGACAAGAAATAATAAATATTGAAATAAGTCACACGTTTACAAAATACATATTTTTTCATATTTATCTCATTTCTTTCTATTGGCATTAGATGGCACAGAGGGGGCAAAATAAATTTTATTTCTGGAAGTTATTTTAAAAAATTCCACAATCAAAACAAAATTCACAATAATTAAACAAATAAATTGTTGTATTTACTTGTATCATTCACTTGTACCCATAGATTTTCAGAATCAGATGCCTTTTCAAGTAATATACTCAGAACAGAATACTAACCTCATTTCCAATAATGCTGACAAATTCCCTTATGAATTCTATTCACATCAGGGTAAGGGACAGTGGTACTTTTATTCTTTTACATATTGGCAATCACGGCATCAGTGACAAGGCCAGTCTTTACTGCCCATTCCTAACTACCCTGGAGAAAATGGTGGTCAGTCTTCTTGTACCACTGCAGTCCTTCTGGTGTAGATGCTCCCACTGGGTTTGGGTTTGGAATTCCAGGATTTCGACCCAGCAAAGATGAAGGACTGGCAAGATATTTCCAATGACAGGATACAGTACAACTTAGAGGGGAACCTTCAGGAGGTGGTATTCCTTTCCGCCTTTGTCCTTCTTGGCAGTTGAGATTGCAGGTTGGGGACTTCTCTCAGAGTAGCCTGGGCGAATAACTGCAGTGCATTTTGTAGGTGGTACACACCGTGTGCTGGGCTGGGAGAGAATGAATGCTTAGATTGCCAATCAAATGAACTGCTTTGCCCTGGATGGTGATGTGCTTCCTGAGAGATTTTGAGGATGCACTTATATGGGTAAGTCGATCACGCTCCTTGCAGAGAGTGGAAAGATTTTGAGGCATCAACAGGTGAGTCACTCACCACAGGATACCCAGCCTCCGATCTCCCCACAGAGCCATGGTGTTCAGGTGTCTGGTCAAATTGAGTGTCTGGTCAATGGCGATCAATAGCATACTAATGTTGGGATATTCAGCAAAGGTAATGTCATTGAATGTTAAGGATAGGTGATTGTTCTCACTCTTGTTGAACATGCTCATTGCTGGGCATTTTTGTGGCACAAATTTTACTTGCCACATATCAGCCCATGCTTGAATGTTGTCTAAGTCTTCCTGCAGGGATGGGAAACTTCATATGCTGAAGAACTGTAAATGGAATTGAACATTGTGCAATCATCAATGAACATTCCCACCTCTGACCTTATGATGGAAAGAAGGTCATCAAGAAAACAGCTGAAGACTGACGTAATAGATAAAGCAGTAATGAGGAAGGGAGCATGTTGTTTCTAGCCCCAATCAGCGGAAAGGAATCCAGATCAGACTTTACCCAGATGGCTACTCCACTCTGCTTCCAACATCACTTTGCACAGTTTTACAAGACCAGCAGTTAACCCCACCAAGGTGATATTCTTTCAAACTGCACTTGAGCCATCCTGTGCCCTCTGAGAACAAAACTAGCATTTCACTGCAAACTTGGTGACCATTTCATGTTGGGGATTCTGGGCAAGGGGTTGAGACCACTTGACTTCTCAAGGGAGACTTGCAATTAATTGACCCAAGATGGATTTAAACTTTGGTTATGGGAGGAACAAGTTGTGTGTCAAACCTGCTGCACCGCCCAACCTCACTCTGTAAGAACATTTTGTGTACACACCTCTAGATCCAGCTGTTTGTATGTTGCAATTATCAAATTTAAGTGTTCGAACAAAAACAAAACTGCATACTACTTTTATGCTCCAGGTTTCCAAGTAATATATCACTCAAGAAATATGATTCATTGAAATAAATCTCTCAAGGAATAATTAAGTACCAGCTGCATGTCTGATGATGTGAAATGTAGATGCATTAACCTGCACTAATAATTTCTTGTGCTCTTGGATCCATGTTTACTGAAGTGCTCAACAGAGCAGATGAGGCTGCTCCACTGCTATTATTACAATTGTGGAGGTTCCTGTCATTTACTGTCAAAAATAATCTTGTAATACCACAGGCATTATGCCATAAAATGAATATTCTTCTGCACCAAACAGTACTTGACATCTGAAGGTGTGGGACCAGTGCTTTAAGAAAACCACCATAAATTCAAGACATGTTTGTGTTCCTGAAGCCACACAACTTGGTATAAGAAATGAGATATCTTTATTAGTCACATGTACATTGAAATACACAGTGAAATGCATCTTTTTGCATAGTGTTCTGGGGGCAGCCCACAAGTGTCACCACGCTTCCGGCGCCATGCCCACAACTTCCTAACCCGTACGTCTTTGGAATGTGGGAGTAAACTGGAGAACCCGGAGGAAACCCATGCAGACACGGGGAGAACGTACAAACTCCTTACAGAGAGTGGCCGGAACTGAACCCGGGTCACTGGCGCTGTAAAGCATTACGCTAACCGCTACACTACCGTGCCAGCCCGTACCGCACCATTGCCTGTGAGACATGCAATGGACAATGTGCAAGGGGGAAAGTATGTACACAAATGTATATGCAGAATATGAAGTAGAGAAAGCAAGTGTGGACAAAATGGAACTTTTCCACAACTGGTACAAAAAATGGAGCAGTTCCATGTGCTCCCTCTTAATAGACCAACAGAAACTAAACTCAGCCGCCAGGACTGCTTAAAGAATAGCCAAGAATAATATTCAGAATTTTCAGTTTGTGAAAGGGAATGTGTTCTTCTGCTCATATTTACTGGAGCACCTTTGTAGCTGGTGTTTGTGAACTTTGGGTTCTGTAGTCTCTGAAGTAACTCAAAATTTGTCGGATTTATACATATCTCTCACTCAAATGCTATAATAGAGATCTTCAGATTTAAAGCTAAACATCTAATTCTGCTCTTCCCGGGAGCACTAAAGTGCAGGCACAGGCTAGTACTCCTTACTTAAAGTTGCATTTAAATAGAGGAAAGGTAACGAATACCATTACACGGTCAATTTAAGAGTGTTAGCTTTGGCTCAGTGGGAGCACCTTTGCCTCAATCCAATGGTTTAGGGTTCAAGATTCACCGCAGAGACACAAACACATATTTCAAACTGTGCTACAGTCTTTTGATGATACATTAAACTGAAGTCCCGTCTCTTCTCTCAGGTGGATATAAAAATTTGCATAGCACTCTTTAAAGAGATGTGTCAAAAACCCTCTACAAAAAGAAGCCCATATTCTACCATTACCGTTTGAAGCTTTACTGTGCACAAATTGGCTGTTGAATTACATCACAAGATAACACTGACCTCAATTTCAAAACACACAAGGCAGTGGAATACGTTAGGACACCATAACAAATGTAATATTTTTCCTCAACTCGTCTTTCTGATGTAACTTGTTTCTTCTCTGTTTGCTGTTTTATAATCACAATCTACAGTGTTCATTCCTATCCAACAGCAGATTGGGAACGCTTTCACTATGCAGACTGCAACAATGCAAGATGGTGGTTCACCACCACCTTCTGGAGGACAATTAGAAACAAGCAATAAATGCTGGCCTGCCAATGTATCCTACATCCTGTAAACAATGAAGCTCACATAAACTGGTTGAGCAGAAGGGCCTGTTTCAATATTACATATCCTGTTTAATTTTATGTATGTACATAAGAACCTCCTCTACAAACATTGTCGTTTGTGTGTCCATTACACCCTCCACTATTGTCATTTGATCTCTCCTGCCTTTTACCCTGTCATTTTCTGCTCTTTTCTCCCCTATCCAACTGTTTGCACATCTCAAACCTTGTTTAATCAATTCTCATGAAGGTAATCAAACTGACGCACTAATTTTGTTTCACTCTCCGCGGGACCTGTCCAAGTTCAGTTTTTCGCACTGCATCTCTGTCAAATCGCCCCAATTAATTGGACATTAAATTGCTCATGCAAAATGACACTTGGGGAACAATACCAAGTCAGGAACTGACTGAACAAAAGGCTTTTAATAAGAAGCTACAAAGCAGGTCATCAAACAAAATTATAGTGCACTATATTGGCTGTAATGTACTGGCATTGATTAGGCTGGTTAATGGACAGAGAATAGAGACAGAAATAAATGGGTCATTTTCAGGTTGAGAGGCTGTGACGACTGGGTTGTTGCAGGAATCAATGCTGGGGCCCAAGTCGTTCAAAGGTTTGGATGAGGGAATCATTATGAAGTGTGGAGTATGAAATGAACACAGAGAAACTTCAGGGAAATAGAGACAAGTTACATGAAAGGCAAGGGTATGGCAAAAAGAATATAATGTGGAAAAATGTGAGGCCATATATTTTGGTAGCAAAAAATAAAAAGGGAAATATTTTTCAAACGGTCAGTGATTGAAAGGTGTCGATATGCAGATGGCCCAGGGTGTCATAAATTGTTGGAAGTTAACATGCAGTTACGACAAGCAATTGGAAAGGCAAATAGTACGTTGGACTTTATTGAAAGACACTTTGAGTACAAAAGGTGTCTTGCTTCAATTATAAAGGGCCCTGGTGAGCTTACACTTGGAATATTGTTGAATGTATGGCTCAGTTTTCCTCTCTCTGCGAGTGCAGCCCAATTTGATGGGAATGCCTCGCAGTCCTGTTATTGGCAGCATATGACTGAGACAAGAAATCGAATCACAACAACCCCGTGAACCCATTTGGCCAGGTCTCACCATATCACAGGTACTCCCTATGCCTCTGTTTCACCACCTTCTCTGCAAATTAAAATTACCTTTCTTTCCTCTCAGAAGTTCTCCAACCTGTAATGTTAACACTGTTTCTCTTTCCACAGATGCTGCCTGACCTGCTGAGTGCTTCCAGCATTTTCTGTTTTTATTTCAGACTTTCAGCATCTGCATTTTATTTTCATTTACTGGGAATGTGGGTCTGAGGCAGTATGTACTTGTAATAGAGGGAGTACAGCAAATTCACCAAGTTAATATCTTGGATGATGGGTTTGTCATGCAAGGAAAAATCAAGTGGATGGAGTTTATACTCTCTTTAGTTTAGAAGAATGAGAGGAGAGCTAATTGAAACATAAAATTATGGGGGTTGGTGGGGTTCGTGTATGGTTGATTTTTCCCTTGGCTGGGATACCAAGAACTAGGTGCTACAGTCTCAGAATAAGGAGTTGGTTGTTCAGGATGGAGATGTCTTCACACGGTGAGTACTGAATCTTTGGAATTATTTACCCAAGATGGCAGTTCAAGACAGATTTTTTAGATATTAGGGAGCTTGGTAAATGAGATAGTTAAGTGTGAGAGATTAACGTGCAGGGCAACTGGGGAATAAGATGAGGGGGAATCACACTGATATGAATGCTTTGCTAATAACCAGGATGGATTCAATGAGTCAAATGGGTTCCTTCTGTATCGTAATAAGTGTGTTATATGAGGTTAGGATAAGAAAGTGGTGCTGAAACAAAAGCAGCCATGATATTGTGCAATGAGGGTTCTATTTCTTATCTTCTCATGATTGACAGCCATCCAACATTAAGGCTTATACCTCTGCTTTATGACCCACAGAGTGTTCTTGTAATCCTAAACTCCACAAAGTTGAATCCATATCCGCTTTCATTATTACTCCAGTTACTTTCCATACTCCATTAGTTCGCAGACCCACAATACAAAAATTTGGCACTGCCTCCCATATTCCAGCCCATCTCTGCATCCACATCCATCACTACTGGTGATGGAGCAGCCTTCACCCTATTCACTGGAAAATTTTCTTGAACCCCTTTATGCTGCTGCTCCTCCCTGCCCATCAATTAAAAACTCCTTTGCAGTCCATCTTTCTGAGAGACTTTTCTCATCATCTTACCTCTCTATTAAATAGTTCCTAAAAGTACTTTGACATTCTAATTAAATTGTCTTACAAATTTATCTCCATGGATCTTGTAAATAATTTTTTCGAGTAGTACACCAGATAAAGTATGTACAGGATATATTCATTGTTAGTATCTTTTGTGTGAATGCGTAAACATTGCATAGTATGATTCTAAATCTTTCTTTTTCAATCTTTTTACTAGTTTTCAAATTAATACAGATTAATATATAACATCAACGTTTGTACATGTAATACAAAGAGATCAGGAGAACAATCATGGCATAATCATAAAGAACAATAAAATAACATAATCATAAAGAACAATAAAATATTTAAAAAATCTGTAGATCCCACGATCTCTTAGTAAATGAATGTAATATAAAAGAAAGGAAAGGAAAAGATTGAATATATATATATATATATATATAAAAGAAAGAAAAAAAATCCCCAAATCAATAAGAAAAATTATAAACAATATATCAAAGCAAACTAAACAGAAAAAATTTAAAAAAACAAAAAAAGAAAAAAAAAGACTGGACTGAAATTTCTCAGTAGAAACAGAGCAATATTATGTCGTCAACTCCGTTCCTCTAAATTGATAAGTTATTGAAAGGGGATCTATATCATGTGAAGATATTGAATAAGTGGACTCCAAATATCTTCAACTTTAAGCGAAGGATCAACAGTACCACTCCTAATTTTTTCCAAGTTTAAACACGATATAGTTTGAGAGAACCATTGAAAAGTAGTAGGGGGCATTGGATCCTTCCATTTAAGCAAAATGGATCGTTTGGCCATTAATGTAACAAAGGCAATCTTACGGTTAGCGGAAGCAGATAAATGGCCAGACTCTATCCTTGGTAATCCAAAAATTGTAGTGATAGGGTGAGGTTGTAAATCAATATTCAATACATTTGAGATAATATTAAAAATGTCTTTCCAATATTTTTCCAAAAGAGGACAGGACCAAAACATATGCGTCAAAGAAGCCACATTCGATTTACATCTGTCACATATAGGATTTATATGGTGATAAAAACGAGCTAGCTTATCTTTTGACATGTGGGTCCTGTGAACTACCTTAAACTGTTTCAAAGAATGCCTGGCACACACTGAAGATGTATTAACTAAATGAAGAATTTTCTTCCATGTCTCTGTAGGTAAAGATGTCTGGAGCTCACTTTCCCATTCATTCTTGATTTTGTCCAGTGATTCTGGACGTATTTTCATAATTAAATCATAGATTATTGCTATCAAGCCCTTCTGATAAGGATTAAGACCTAAATTTTTTTCCGTAATTTCAGTTTTGTAAGGTGTCGGGAAAGAGGGTATAGTAGCTTTTAAAAAATTTCTAATCTGCAAATATCGAAAAAAAGTGTGATCTAGGCAAATTGTATTTGTTAGACAGTTGTTCAAAAGATGAAAAACAGTTATCAATGAATAAATCACGAAAACATACGATTCCCTTCCTTTTCCATGTGGAAAAAGCTGAGTCAACTCTGGATGGATGAAAGAAAAAAATTAGATTGAATGGGACTTGACAGGTTAAATTTATTCAATCCAAAAAATTTACGAAATTGAAACCATATTTGTATTGTATGTTTAACAATTGGGTTAATCATATGTTTACTTAATTTGGTAAGTGCAAAAGGGAGTGAAGCTCCTAAAATAGAAACTGACGAAAATCCAAGTACTGATTGGTGCTCAAGGTGTACCCATTTGGGACATTGAATTATGTCTGAATCTTGTGTCCAAAAAATTAAATATCTGATATTAATTGCCCAGTAATATAATCTAAAGTCAGGCTTTTAGTTTTTGTAAACATTTCTTACTTAACCTTGGGTTTTTATTCTGCTAAATATATGAAAGAATTTTAGAATCAATAGTGTCAATAAAAGATTTTGGAACGAAAGTTGGAATCGCTTGAAATAAATATAAAAATTTTGGTAAAATATTCATCTTAACCGCATTAATTCGGCCTACCAATGATAAAGACAATGGGAACCATTTAGTAAATAATTGTTTAACATGATCAACTAAAGGCAATAGATTAGCTTTAAATAAGTCCTTATGCTTCTTGGTAATTTTAACACCTAAATACATAAAACAGTCAGTTACTAATCTAAAAGGTAATTGGGGTTTGCATATTTAATGGAAAAAGTTCGCTCTTATTAAAATTTAATCTATAGCCAGAAAAAACACTAAACTGATCTAATAGTGATAGTACTGCGGGGATAGATTCCTCTGGATTAGAAATATAAAGTAACAGGTCATCTGCGTAAAGAGATATCTTATGAATCTTCTGTCCGCGAGTAATGCTACATATATTTGAAGAGTCTCGGAGTGCAATAGCCAAGGGTTCCAAAGCAATATCAAATAATAAAGGGCTTAAAGGGCAACCTTGTCTAGTATCTCGAAAAAGCCTAAACAAAGGAGATCTTTGATTATTAGTAAGTATTGAAGCCAAAGGTGTATAATAAATCAGTTTAATCATAGATATAAATTTAGGACTAAAATTAAATTTTTGAAGTGTAATGAATAGATGTTCCCATTCGACTGTGTCAAACGCCTTTTCAGCATCTAGTGAGACAACACATTCTGGAATTTGGGATGAGGGGGTATATATAATATTCATTAATCTCCTAATATTAAAATGTAAAGAACGACTCTGAATAAATCCTGTCTGGTCTTCAGAGATAATTTGTGGAAGAACCTTTTCCAATCTAAAGGCGAATATTTTGGAAAATATTTTTAAATCTACATTTAATAAAGAAATAGGTCTATAAGATGCACAGTGGGATCTTTATCCTTGTTAAGAATTAAAGAAATAGTTGCTTCATAGAAAGATTGTGTTAGTTTACCTACTGATAGGTAAAAAAAAATTTTTGCTAACCAGGAAACAAGAATATCAGAAAAGGATTTAAAAAAATTCGGCTGTATATCCGTCAGGGCCGGGTGCTTTACCTGAGTTCATGGAAAATATTACTTTCTTTATTTCTTCCTCTGAAATGGGAGCATCTGATGTAGAAGTTCATTTAAAGATAATTGGGAAATCTTCAGATCTCTTAAAAATACATGCATTAATGTAGAATCCTCAGGGGATTCTGATAGGTATAAAAAAGAATAAAATTCTTGAAAGGATTTGTTAATTTGAACATGATCTATCATGTAGGTACCATCTGGTTTACGAATTTGATCAATCTGACATTTACTTTCTTTTTCAATCTTTTTATTAGTTTTCAAATTAATACGGATTAATATACAACATTAATGTTTGTACATGTAATACAACGAGATCAGAAGAATCATGGCATAGATAATCATAAAGAACAATAAAATATAAAAAAATCTGTAGATCTCACGATCTCTTAGTAAATGAATATAATATAAAAGGAAAGAAAAAGATTTATTATATAAAAAAAATGCAAATCAATAAGAAAAATTATGAACAATATATCAAACCAAACCAAGCTAAACAGAAAAGTTTCAAAAAACAAAAAAAAACTGGACTAAAGTTCCTCAGTAGAAACAGAGCAATATTATGTCGTCAACTCCATTCCTCTAAGTTGGAAAGTTATTGAAAGGGGATCTACATCATGTGAAAATATTGAATAAATGGACTCCAAATATCTTCAAATTTAAGCGAAGGATCAACAGTACAACTCCTAATTTTTTCCAAGTTTAAACATGATATAGTTTGAGAGACGTTTAGATAAAAGTAGTTTTCAATTGGTTGGCCAATAATTTACCAGATTTGTCACCATGTATATAAAATTGACTTTTGTTTTTAAGTAGTAGATTTTCAACTGAAGATGTTAATAATAAACTATGTTGTAATGGGAGTTCTGTTCTCTTTTTATAAAGCTCCAGATCAGGAGTATCAGAATATTTTTTATCGATTTCTTTAATCTTGTCAGCTAATATACGTATTTCGTTATTAGTTCGTTTTTTTTCAATCCAGCGGAGTACGAAATAATTTGAGATTCTAAATCTTTTCCTCAATATAATAACATACTAAAAATAATCAAGTTTTGTTAAATAATCAGCATGCTGTGGTTGGTCATTTTGTCTTATTCATGACCAGATCGGGGAGGATCTTATCAATCATCATTGCCTCCTGCTCTCCTCAGCCAATTCCACAAATAATTTAGCACCATCCATCATTTCTCATCTGCAACACAAACCATCCTCTTAAACCCCACTCCTTTTACCTCCAACAACAAGTGTAAGAAACTCATTAACTTCCCTGTTTACAAGATTGAAACACTCTGTTCAGATGTATTTGCCAAATTCTTTTAAAATTTTCCCCAAAGGTCCCTGAACCACTGCTTTTACCCAGTTTGCAACATCATAAGGGCATAAGAAGTAAGATAAGATTTTTTTTATTAGTCACATGTTCATCAAAACACACAGTGAAATGCATCTTTTGTGTAGAGTGTTCTGTGGGCAGCCCACAAGTGTCGCCACGCTTCTGGCGCCAACATAGCATGCCCACAACTTCCTTACCCATACGTCTTTGGAATGTGGGAGGAAACCCACGTAGACACAGGGAGAACGTACAAACTCCTTACAGACAGCAGCAGGAATTGAACCCGGGTCGCTGGCGCTGTAATAGCGTTACGCTAACCGCTACACTACCGTGCCTGCCCTACACTACGTGGGGACCAGAGTAAGCCATTCAGCTCCTCGAGCCTGCTCCACCAATCAACAGGATTATGGCTGGTCTGACGTTCCTCATCCGAGCATTTCCACATAATCTTTGATTGCATTTCTGATTAAAAATCTATCAAGCTCAGCCTTAAATATGTACAAAGATTCTGCTCCCACAATGCTCTGTGGCAAGGACTTCCAAACATTCACAACACTCCCAGAGAAGAAATCTTTCCTCATCTTAACTGAGCATCCCATTTACTCTGAGACTATGCCCTCATTTACTCTGAGACCATGACCAGTCCGGATGAAGGGTCTTGACCCGAAAGATCGACTGTCCATTTCCCTCCATAGATGCTGCCTGTCCTGCTGAGTTCCTCCAGCATCGTGTGCGTTAATATCTATCTCTGGTCAAGTTTTCAGTCACCCCTTCTAATATCTTATTGTCTGACTGAACGTCAGTTCTCTGTCTGATTAGACAAGGCATGATAAAATGCAAATAATTCCTGCTATTATTTTTTTTGTACCACATCTTTTTTTTAAGTTGATCTTAGCACATTAAATGTGATAACCTTTGATGACACCAATAACTAACACAGTTATTATTTGATATTCTATGCTGATCTGTATTGCTCCTCATGAAACCTGAGGCCTCAATACTCTTGGGTGTTTCAGCACTGCCACTGATTTATGGGTGTGAAGAACTTTTTAGAAAGTTGCTGAGCCTGTAACTGTACCACAAAAGCAGATTCCTTCAGGACAGTCACCTACAGGCTCTTATCGGGTACTTAGATATTCTTCCATTTGGTATACACATTCTTTTGGGCAAATTTCATCAAACAGTCTGGAGCAGGTAGAATGAAGAACTGCAGCATCAGTGCCCAACGTAAATTTGACTGAAGATCCACCCATTAAGTATCTGGATTTCTGTCATGACTTAAATATTCAGAGGCCATATTTATTTATTGGTCAAATGGGCATCACAAACTCTCTGGGCTGCAGATGTCTAGAGATTTCAACTTCCTTTCCTGAACTTGCATATCACAGAGGGACTGAAACAATGCATTTACTCAGTCTGGATATCATCAAGTGGCGATCAAAGCTCAATGTTCAACTTTAATCTGCACCTTTTCTGCTGTCACTGGTTCCAGCTGTTCAAAAAGTACAACCAACATGTGAAAACCAAGAAATACTTATTACAGCAGCCAACATATTTTCACATGAAAAGGAATTACACTCTGATCTTTTTTAATCAATTGTCACTTCACCAAATTGCCTCACTAGGCAAAAAAGATTAACCACGGTTTCTTCTCAGACTGCTAGCAGCCATGTGGGATTCATAACTGTGGAACTTGTATGCAGTCAAGGAAACAATAAACCCGGCAAAACAGCCAAGAAAAACTCAAGGCAGCACCCTGAGCTTACCCACTTGAGTTAAGTGAGCCGTCCAAATCAACAAACGTCCCAACTTTGGTTCCTAGATGGTGCTTATTTAGCTGATCTCAGCCAGGATAAGAACAGAGAAGGCTTCAGTTAATGTTAGCACACCTGGATTATGTAAGAGAAAAATCAGGCATAGTTCACAATCCTGGTTCTTTTTTTTCCCCAAATTCGTTCACTGGATGCAGAGCCAGTATTCATTGTTCCTCCTGAAACGCTCCTCAATTTAAAAGCTAGCTCGTCCATTTAATGAGCAATCATATTGGTGGGTTCTGGGGGTATATACGTGCCAGACCAGTTAAGGGTGGGAGATTTCCTTCCATGAAGGACATGGATTAACCAGGTAGGTTTCATGGGTAGACCAGGTGCCATGGAGAGATTTGAATGGCATCTCCAGATCATTAGTCTTGGTGTTTGGACGCCAATCCATTCTTTTAATTTTTATGCTGCCAAATCCCAATTTATATGGAGGGAAATCTGCTAGGTTAAAGTCAGGGGATGACATGATTGGGCTTAGATGTGATATCTAGTATCCTAATATGATGCCCATAATTCATTGCAAAGTCTTGGGTAAAGTACCAAAGAGTAACTGCTGCTGGTTGAACTGTTGTACTCTTAAATGAAGTCATTGCAGTAAGGAAGATAATAAAGGAAAAAAGGGAAAATTGTCAGTAAAGGAACTCTCTTTAAATGGTAGCACTGAACATGATAACTTATCTAATGGGAGCCAACATTACATCTTAAATGAAAATGATTCACTGGTCAAGCAAAATGACAGGAATTAATAATAAAAGCAGAACTTAGTCAAAATTTCCGTTCATACTGCATCCATCTAGTTCCTAGGAATGCTCCTGTTTAAAAAGTAACTGGCTTAATTTATTCTGCATTGATATATTAAATACTTTCCACAACTGGATGTTCTTAAAGATCAAATAGAAGATGGTTTATTGTAAGGGAAATTTGAATGTGAAAACAAATGTAAAGTCATCCTTCTCCAAAAATATTCTGCATTTCTTCTATTCAAATATAGTTTTTTTTTAAGTCAGATGATGTTGCAAAATTTGGCAGGGACGGTATAGGAAAGTAAAAGGAAAATTAATGTTGTGAGGTAAAGAGAATTTTGGTGGCATTTCAAAATAAGTTGCTGTCCAAGTGCAAATGTATTTTAGTCAGGTTTGAAAAGTTGATTATTCTTTTCCTTCAAGGTCAATAATTGACCACATTAAGTCAATACTTATCCCCAATATACTATCCGTTTCAATCAAAGGATGACATGAAGTCCACTTCTTATAAAGTGCAAACAACACGAGGTGATTTCCTGGGCATAGTTAACAGGCTCTCAACCATTCCATTTCCAGCATTTCTGCTCTCACCCACTCTCCTCCTATCAAGAGCAAGATTATCATTCCTTTTGACCACACCTTCCACTCTACCAGCCTCCACTTTTAAGAGATCATCCTCCATATTTCTTGCCACCTTTAACCTGATATGACGACCAGACATATCTTTCCGTCCTCTCTCCTATTTCCACATTCTGAAGGAGCTGTTCCCTCCACCTCCCTGCTTCACTCCTCCACCTCAGTCAATCTCTCCCTGTCCCAAAGCACCTTCATATCTTCCCCTTTTGTGCCTTCTCTTTCCACCATCCTGGCACCCAAACCTTCCTCCTACATAAAGCAGCAATTCATTTATACTTCTTCCAATTTACTGGATGACATTTGGTGCTCACACATCAGAGAAACACTGGAGAAACCAAATACAGATCGAGTGACCATTTTCAGAAGCACTTCTGTCCAATCTACAAGAGTGAAACCCAAGCTTTTAATTCCCTGGCACTTTAATCCTCCATCTCTCTCCAACCTCACTGCTTTTGGCCTCTTGTACCATTCCAACGGAGCTCAACCTAAAGTCAAGAAACAGCATCACATCCAACAAGGCCCAATGCAAATCTCAGGAGTCAACACTGAATTCAACAATTTCAGATAAGCAGCTTTCCCAGTTTGTGCCAGAACAACATCAACTCTTGTTCTCTTTCCACAAATGCTGCTTGACCTGCTGAGTATCTCCAGCATTTTCTGTTTTTATCTCAATGGTTAGAAAGTGCTTTGGGGCTGCCTGAATGTGCAAAGATGCTATAAAAAAATGCAGGTTTTTTTTCAGGTCAAATGAATTTCACCCACAATCAGATGCTCACGCCCAACTGTTCTGTATGGAAGGAGCTCCATGGTACTTCAAACCTATCTTCTTAGGTGTTATTACCTACTGACCTCAGGCACATCTGATGACAGTAACAAGCCTTAAAAGCCTGTGTTGATATATCATGCAGGAGCAAAACAATACATTTGGAAGAGATTTATTATTTATGGATATCACATGCGTTTGCTGTTTTGACCATTTTAACTAAATTATTTCCCTTGTATGAAAGAAAATCAAGACCAGACTCCTGCATTTGGGGTCAAAATGTTTAAAGCAAGTTGTTTCTTGGCAAGGTTGAACGGAGGAGGGAAATCCTTCATTCATCATCCAAAGGTAGAATAAATAAAAATGGGTCTGGTTCACTTGACAGGAAACAGCCAAGCAGCAAATATATAAAATACATTGGCTTCAGTGGTGTTGAGTTCAATGAGCTGATCAGAAGAGTAAGGTAAGAGCACATCTCTGATCCGATATCACAATGTAGGATGAAACATCAGTTGTCACTTGAATTAAGCAACCCCCAGACACACGAATGGAACATTGAAAGCCTTGTTGATCACAATGCCCCCTGTCCCATACTGAATAAAGCCTGAAGTCATCTGTCAGAACAGTTGTGGTAAGTGGGATCATCGCCAGAACAAATGTGACCACTTATCTGTCTCCCCTCACATGCTTAAGTTTAACAGTGAGTACTTGAGGTGAAAAGATGAAGAGCACTTGACCCAAGTCTACGACCAACTCTCTTGCAGTTGGGGAAGGATGCCAATAATTAAATGCTGCCACCTGGACCAGTGATTGTGCAACCAGGATTCTAAAAGTGCAACCCTCTGACAAGAGGGCCACAAAATCAATGCCTGCAGCACAATGTTGGGAATAGTGAGGGAGGACACATGCAGCCCCAGCTGAATTCCTACTCCCTATACACTCATGAGTGTGTGGCCAGATTCTGCTCTAACTCCATCTACAGATTTGCAGATGATACCACCGTTGTAGGCCGTATCTCAAATAACGATGAGTACAGGAAGGAGATAGAGAGCTTATTGACATGGTGTCATGACAACAAACTTTTCCTCAATGTCAGCAAAACAAAAGAGCTGGTCATTGACCTCAGGAAAGGAGGTGGTATACATGCAGCTGTCTACATCAATGGTGCTGAGGTTGAGAGGGTTCAGTGCTCTAAGTTCCTAGGAGTGAACATCACCAATAGCCTGTCCTGGTCCAACCACATAGACACCGCAACCAAGAAAGCTCACCAGCGCCTCTACTTTCTCAGGAGGCTAAAGGAATTTGGCATGTCCCCTTTGACACTCACCAATTTTTATCGATGCATCACAGAAAGCATCCAATCTGGATACATCACAGCTTGGTATGGCAACTGCTCTGCCCAGGACCGCAAGAGACTGCAGAGAGTTGTGGACACAGCCCAAAGCGTCATGGAAACCAGCCTCCCCTCCATGGACTCTGTCTATACCTCTCGCTGCCTTGGTGAAGCAGCCAGCATAATCAAAGACCCCACCCACCCGGGTCATTCTCTCTTCTCTCCCATCAGGCAGAAGATACAGGAGCCTGAGGGCACATACCACCAGGCTCAAGGACAGCTTCTATCCCATGGTGATAAATCTATTGAAAGGTTCCCTTATACAATGAGATGGACTCTTGACCTCACAATCTACCTTGTTTGACCTTCCACCATATTGTCTACCTGCAATGCATTTCCCTGTAGCTGTGACACTTTACTCTGTATTCTGTTATAGTTTTTACCCCGTACTACCTCAATGCACTGTGTAATGAACTCTGTACGAACGGTATGCAAGACAAGTTTTTCACTGTACCTCTGTGCAAGTGACAATAATAAACCAATACTAAAATCAATACCAATATTATTACATCCAAATGGTGTCCAAATTTTAACTATATTTCATTACGTGTGAGCACTTTGGAATGTCATTCACTTGTCAAAGACAACAACCAAATGCATTTGCTTATTTTCCAATCCTACCCCCTTGTCCACACACTATCAGCAAATAACATGCACAGATCAACAGCATGTCGAATGGAAAATTCAGACACTATAATTAAGGTCAGGTAGGATCAGAATGCAGTAGACTCCTCAGGAGCAATTTAGAAACTTGGTTTGACACCACAATGGATTTATTATCCCTGTACTGGCAACTGATAACAGCAAGAAAGAACTTCCTTCAGGGAGGCCCACTCTGTTTTGCTCTGCTCAGATTAGACTTTAGATTTACACATAAAATTTAGAGTCCATGAGCAATGAAGCAGATTTTAATTCATTCAGGATTGAGTACAGCTAAGTGACTGATAGCCACATGTGTCGAGATATGTTAACTACCTAAATGCCAATGGGAAACAATTGTTGTGGTCTCTATCAGCACATACAAAACAATATTACAGGTCCTCTCCAGTTTACAAACACCCGACCTATGTACAGACTATACATACGAATGAGCATTTGGGAGACCAGTGGTACGGATTTACTGACTGCTGTGCGGCTGCAGGCATCTTCTGCCGGGTGGGAACTCAGTTCGCAGCCACATTTCCGACTTGTGGTTTGTTCGGGTTACGAACAGTTCACAGGAACAGACCCTGCCCTTAGCCAGTGAGTACCTGTAGTTAGCAAGGTTCAGTGAAATAAATAATGCTTTGGAAACTGTATTTCTTGCTGAAGATAAAGAAAGAAATGGGATGGTTGTGGAATATATAGCAATTAAATTAATTTCACTGGAGAGACGGAGAAGTTTCCATTTCATCGGACAACGAGCAGAAGTGGCTGCTTTCACAGGCTGCCTACAGACAACTGAAACTTCTCATTTAAATCCCACAACCATGAAAAAAAACCTGATTAAGGATATTATTAGAAATAATCAGATGGATGAGCATTAGCAGATTAGTGCATGGTGTTGTGCAACCAAGTGCAGATTGCCATGTTCAGCACAAGATTTTTCTCCAATGACGAAACTCCATTCAAGTAGTTTTCATATTATCAACCATGGCAAACAAAAATATTTCTGCTTATTAATGGCAGTCTCACATGTAACAGGGAGGGCTGAAGAATGGTGAAAATTCGTAACCTTCCACATTCAATGTGACATTTGGAGAAGTACATGGATACGAAAGGTTTAGAGGGATACAGGCCAAATGCAAGCAAATGGGACTAGCTTAGGTGGGCACTTTGGTCAGCATGGGTGAGTTGGGCTGAAGGACATATTTCTGTACTGTATTACTCTCTGTGACCATGCATTGAAGTTTCCCTGAAAGGGGTATTTCCCCCATTGTTGGAATGCAAGACCACTCGCAACGAAGCTTCCCAACATGTACACTCCATGCTCCTTTCCACTGATTTTTTTGCACTTAGCAGCCCTCACAAGATCAGGAAAATTATATGCATTATTTTACTTCAAACCAAGATGAAATAAGAACCAACATTTTGGAAAATCCTACAAATTAAGGTTAAGATGTGTGTCTGCTAACTGCTAGGGAAAGCACTCCCTTTAGGTTAATGGGTTGCTAGTATCTTAAGTGACTGTGTAAAATGGTTATACATTGTTCTGTTCCTTGACCCATTCTTGTAGTTCAGTTAAAGACCTGACATTAGAATAAATGGGTGCTTTCCCACCCACTCTCCGGGTCTGAGTCACTTATACGATAACACAAGACACTACCAGCAGAAACCCTAATATACTACAATGGTGACCAACCTGTTTGAAGTTAGCAATACAATCAGCAGCACCACAGGAATAATTCGGTCATAACAAATTCTTTTTCTACATTCAAAGTGTTGACCCTCAGCAAAAGATGCTGGGACACCCTTCAAAAGCCCGTGGAAGTTGCGGGAAAAAATTCCAGAGAACTGCGGCTCCCAGCAGCGGCCTGCAGGTTTCTTGGTGCCAGTCCGAGCCAGCCAGTGCAGGTAGCTCCATTTGTGTGCAATTATAATATACTAGGAGCACTATTTCAAAAGCACAGCAAGTGATTTTAAAGTAAAATTAAAGCAAGGAAGACCAAGCAAATCTGTACATGATGGAACAAAGTAAGAGTAAACAGGCAAACATGCTTAAGGCTCAAATAGTGCAACACTGTTTTGGTGGCAAATGAAGGGGAAAGTAAAACAGGTAAGAGCAAGGTACATCTAATTCCTCAGTCTGTAATAAAATGGGGAGACATTCAATGCCCACAAGAACAGAGCAGAGCTGTTCTTCCAGACCAAAAATCTGGTAATTAGCAAGTGATTTATTATTGTCACGTGTACCAAGATACAGTGCAAAACTTTGTTTTGCATGCCATCCATGCAGATCATTTCAAAACATAGGTACATCAAGGTAGTAATAAGTGAAAAGCAGTAACAGAATGCAGAATATTGTGTTACAGTTAAAGTGCAGTGCAGGTAGACAATAAGATGCAAGGGCCACAACAAGGTAGATTGAGAGATTAAGAGTTCATCTTTATTGTACAATGGGAGACAATGTCATGGAATATAATGCATCACTACAGTGGCCCAGACAAGATATGTTTATGGCAACAATCAGAGTGAGTACTAGTTAGTTAGACAGCACTGCACAGTGTAACAAATGCCCTCTTAGGTAAGGTTACTGAAATACCACACAGCTATTTTGAACATAAAAACACACAAATTAAGAGCAGGAGTCATCTGTCCTTCCCTCTGAGCCTGCTCCACCATACAATATGTCTGTTTGCAACCTCAGCTCCACAATCTTGCCTTTCCTCAGCAACGTTTCACCTCCTTGCTGATCAAGAATATGTTTTGATAAAACAAGGCAACATGCAAGTTGTTGGTTCATAGAACATTACAGCACAATACAAGCCCTTCGGCCCACGAGGTTGTGCTGAAATTTTATCTTGCTCTAAGATCGATCTAACCCTTCCCTCCCACATAGCCCCCCATTTCTCTATCATTCAAGTGTCTCTCTAAGAGTCTCTTAAATGTCCCTAATGTATCTGACCCACAACCTCTGCTGGCAGTGCGTTACATGCACCCATCACTCTCTGTGTAAAAAACTTACCCCTGACATCCCCCTTATATCTTCCTCCAATCACCTTAAATTATGCCCCCTCGTGTTAGCCACTGTCGCCCTGGGAAAAAGTCTCTGACTGTCCACTCGATCTATGCTTCTTATCATCTTGTACACCTCTATCAAGTCACCTCTCATCCTCCTTCTCTCCAAAGAGAAAAGCCCTAGCTTGCTCAACCTATCCTCATAAGACATGCTCTCCAATCCAGGCAACATCCTGGTAAATCTCCTCTGCACCCTCTCTAAAGCTTCCACATCCTTTCTATAATGAGGCAACCATAATTTAACACAATACAATACAATCTAACCAGAGTTCTATAGAGCTGCAACATTACCTCGCAGCTCTTGAACTCAATACCCCAACTAATGAAGCCCAACACACCATAACGCCTTCTTAACAACCCTATCAACCTGCCCATCAACCTTGAGGGATCCCTGTGCTCTGGTTCACCCTCATGTCCTTCATTGAAGCCTGATTTACAGGGAGGAAAGTGCAGTTTTGGCGGGAAACTGGCAGGTCTTACGGACTCAAAAAGCAGGGAAGATTGCCATGGCAGCAAAGGCAGGAATAATTCTGCACAAGGTTTGCTTTGTAACCAGCATCTCTCAGATAGTGATACGGAATGAGTAGAAGTGAGCAGTGCACTGGCACACAGGGAAAAGGCCTGGACAGTGCAGATGAAAAAGGAGGAGGGAAATGTTCCCTCTCAGAAGCAGTAGCAACAGGAATTAGAAGGGCTAGAGGTGCTCAGAAAAGATCGTACATCAGGTTGTGAGGTAATGGGGGAAATCTCAGGCCACACAATGCCCAAAATGTGAAAAGAAATCCCTTCAAAAGTAGGTGAGTTCACAAAGGAAGTAGATGGCTGGTGCAGCAATTAGTAAATAAAAACAGACGTTGGTTCTGCTACCTCGCAGCTTGAAATGGCCCAGTTTTGACCAGTGCCCCACTCCCTCCCCCCCCCCCCAACAACCTAGTCAAGATTTCCGTAGGTTGCTTCAGTTTTCTCCCACTTCCCAAAGATATCCTGGTAGATTAATTGGCTATTGTAAATTACCCCTTGGTGTAGCAAAAAAGCAGTTGATAGGCATGTGAGGGAGAATGAGAAAAGGGAATAGGACTGGTGGGTATTGGTCTGCTGGTAGCATGGAGAGCTAGCATAGACCAATGGGATGAATGGCCTCCGGCCTCTTTCTCAGCCATTGTGAACAAACATTAAAGCTGAAATTTGTGGTCACCAATTAAAACATGGATGAAAAAGTCAAAAGAGTTAAAAGGTAGCATGGAGAGTTCACAAAAGGTCATATAGCAAGATTCAAGGAAAACTCCGTGGACAATCATCTCAATCACAAAATAACATGAATCGCCTGAAAGAGTAAGAGACACCAATGTCAAACGTTAAAGAGCAAATTAGTGAAAAAACAACTGGATTCGATGAATTATCAGTCTTCGTTTCACACAGTGAAGCTGCTGAGAGTGAATTAAAGTAAAGGAGATTCAGAATTAGCAGAGTCGTATCTCAACAAGTAAAAGGCTCATTTCAGCAAGTGTGGCCCTCAAAAGCTTGGTTTTGGATGTTTTCACCATGCTACATGCTTTAGCAAACTATCGTGTAGCAGCATTTGCAAGTGGAAGTTTTAAAACAACGAATATTTGAGCTTTGGGCAATGCAGGAACAATCACTCGTTAAATCAAGAGAAGCAAGACAACATGTTTCAAATGAGGGTTCCCAGCAATATCATCTGGTACAGGAAAAGGTCTATGCTTCAGGAATTCAAAATGATGTCCCAACACTTTAGAAATACAATGGTAAGGACAGATCAGCCAAAGATGATGTTTCAAGCTGCACGTGAAGAGTCTATAACCAGAGGACATAGGCTTAAGGCAAGGGTCAAGAGGTTTGGAGGAAGATAAGAAAGATTTTTTTTCCATCCAGAGGGTGGTTGGAGTTTGGAAAGCACTGCCTAAGTGGATGAAGAGGCAGAGACTCCCACAACATTAAAGATGTATCGAGATGAGAACTTGAATTGCCAAGGCACAGAAGGCCAAGGACTAACTGCTGGTAAATGATATTAGTTAAGATGGGTGCTTGATGATCAACCTGGACAGGGTGGGTCAAAGGGGCTGGTTCTGTGCTGTACAACTTTATGACCAAGTAGGAAGCTGATGGAGAAGACAAACAAGGAATGGGTTGCAGAACATTGTCAACAACCAATCACACAAGATCAGAACACAGACATTACACGTCCTTCCTCTGAGCCAGTGTAAGATCTTGAGTTACATTATTGAATTTGGGAATGAAATGACAGCAGCATCAGCAGTGAAATGGACCCAAGGTACAGAAGTAAGCAGACAGTCCATGGCTCTCCACTTAAATAATAGTTCAGGTAATATTCAGGATGGACAGGGAAACATGGGAAGTGAGATGTCAAGATCTGAGGCAGATACAACCCTCAGTAATGATGAAGTGTTACTGATTAAAGTGGAGGAAATACCAGATTGGGAACATGCTGATACTGGGACACTGAAAAGGAAGATATTGCAGTAATGGTTGAAACACAAGCAAATAAAACCAAAACTATACTTAGAAAGTGCAAGAACTGAAGCTGCTAACTGCTTCCAAAAGTAATCCAAGTGTTCATGTGGACCCATGGGTTTGGGCCAAATGTGTTGTATTCAATTTACTACATATACAAGTTGATTATGATGAGTCAGAGTACAGGAAGGAGATAGACAGCCTCGGCATATGGTGTCATGACAACAACCTTTCCCTCAATATCAGCCAAACAAAAGGTCATTGACTTCAGGAAGGGGGGGTGTGCACATGCTGCTGTCTAAATCAGTGGTGCTGAGGTCGAGAGGGCTGAGATTTTCAAGTTCCTAGGAGTGAATAGCTTGTCCTGGTCCAACCATGTTGATGCCACAGCCAAGAAAGCTCACCAGCACCTCTCCTTCCTCAGGAGGCTAAAGAAATTTGTCATGACCCCTTTGACCCTCACCAATTTTTATTGATGCACCATAGAAAGCATCCTATCCGGATGCATCATGGCTTGGTACAGCAACTGCTCTGTCCAGGACTGCAAGAAACTGCAGAGAGTTGTGGACACAGCCCAGCACGTCATGGAAACCAGCCTCCCCTCCATGGACTGTCTACACTTCTCGCTGCCTCGGTAAAGCAGCCAGCATAATCAAAGACCCCACCCACCCTGAATATTCTTTGTTTCCCACTTTGACTTGTCAGTTTACGTGAGCCTCCAGTGTTAATGCAGTTATGCTTAAGACATGGCTTCACAATATATACCTGTTTCCCTGCTCTCTTGGTCTGTGAGTTATATGATACAACAGCACTACACCAGAAGAAACTCTCAGGATCTCATCACCCTGGAAATTCGCCTTTCCCCAGGTAATCTGAATTAAGAGAAGCAGACTCATCTGCGAGAAGGAATACCAACACCACTGTTGATAATGTGTGGAACATCAGAAGGCTCTGCAAATTCTAACCAAGGCCATTGAAATTACAATCAACAAGCAGACCACTTTGCCAAGCAATCTATGTTACTGTTTGTCCTTCATATAAACAGTAAATCTAATCGCAAATGCCTGCATTGTTCCCATATCACTTTATCCCTCTTCCCATCAAAACCCATCTAATCTGCTTTTAAAAGTTGATAAGGTCTCTCAAGCAGTTACCTGCATTCCACAGCTTGACATCCCTCTGATCTCTGTCCTAAATCTTTTGCATCTAATCTTTTAATTAGATCCATAAAGAGAATTTGCAACCTCCAATCTCTCACGATGTAGTATAATGAATATTCTGTGATGCTTCAGGGCACTTTGCCTTGCAAGCATACAAGGGAAAAACAAATTGAAGGAAGGTCCCTAAAAACTTCAAAACCATGACAGGATTAGGACTTTCACCAGCCTACCCCAATTTGCTGAACAAACAATATTAATACTGATCATTCCACCAACCACAACTGAATAATGCCATTCAAATATACTTTAAGTCCAACCAGACTTCAAAAAGTGGGCTTGAAACAAAACAAAATGAAAACATTGCACCCAAACTAAAGAATTAAGTGCAATTTACTTCTCCATTAAATGTTAATGACTTGGCTTAAAAATCATTTATAATTCAAAGTTTCAATGAATTCTGGACCAGCACAACAGGTATAATGATGGATCATTAATAGCTATTAATAATTAAAATTGCATAAAATATGAAATTAAACACGAGTCTTTTTTTTGTTTGTTTTTTTTTGGAAATGCATTTAAAGCAGTTCCCAGTCTGACAACTGGACAGGCAACTTGTCTTATGAGGAAGGTTGTAGACTTGGGTCCACTAGAATTTAAAAAGGTGAGGGGGAAGTTGATCAAAACCTGCAAGATCATGAGAGGTCTTGACAGGGTTGATGTGGAGAGAATGATTCTTCTTGTCGGAGGACCTAGAATGAGGAGTCACTGTTGAAAATAAAGAATCGACCATTTAAGACACAGATATGGTATCTTTTCCCCTCACTTAAAGCCACGAGACTTTGGAACTCTCTTCCTCAATGGGCTATAGAAAGAAAAGCTGCACATTTTTAAGGCTTAGTTAGATTTAACCCCTGTATAAGCAAGGGGTGAAATGGTCATGTGTCATTTCTCTGTCCAAATCTCCAACTGTTCTCCCACATCTTAAGAATGTGCAAGTTGGTAGGTTAATTTGCCACTGTGAATTGCCTGTAGTGTGTAGGTAGGTAGAACCTGGGAGTTGATGGAAATGTGTAGACAATACAATGGTTTATTGTCGGATTAGTGTAAAAATGGTCAGTTGATGGTCAGCACAGACTCGATGGGCTGAAGGGCTTGTTTCTATGCTGTATCTCTGTGATGCAAATCAGTTAGAAATTTGGGCAGAGAAATGGCAGATGGAGTTTAATCCAGACAAGTGAGAGGTGATGCATTTCTGGAGGTCAAATGCTAGAGGAAAGCATAAAGCAAATGGCAGGACCCTTAGCAGCAATGATATACAGAGGGGTCTTGAGGTACAAGTCCATAGCTCCCTGAAGGTGGCAACACGAGTGCATAGGGTGTTATAGGATTATGGCATACTTACCACATGCAAACAGATGGGATTAGATAACTGGCATTGTGGTCGGTGTGGACGTGGTGGACTGAAGGGCCTGTACCGTTCTATGTTTAAACGTGGAGCTGAGGTTACAGTCAGATTAGTCATTATCTCACTGAATGACCGAGCAGGCTTGAGGGGCCAATGGTCTCCTCCTACTGCTAATTTGTATGCTTCTATATACGTTCATATATTTTAGAAATGTAACCAGTGCAGACAATCAATATTTATTACCCATTCCTAGTCATTGCAACAACAAAGGGACTGGAGTCACATTATAGGCCATTCTGGCAAAGGTAAAATTAATGAATCAGTTGCTTTTTTTTATATATGTAGAACAATATCAGTTTTCAGACCCTTTAGATATCTATCAGAAAAATGACCAGATTTATCAAATTCAGTATCCAGATCTGTCACAGCTGGAATCGAACCTGCAACCCCTGGACCAATGGTCCTGTGGCCCTGTACAAGTCCACCATTACCTGGTCAATTCAAACTTGCTCAATTTCCAATTTTTTTGTAACTTTATTTGCAACTTTATTTGCAAAGTACTACATCCAGTAACAGAAATTCTCAGTCCCTATGTCTGTTAAGATTATTAAGAAACATGTAATTAATTTAATTTCAAATTATTTCAAATGTAATCAAAATCTGATCATAAAACTAATTTTACTCTCCTTCAGAGGACTATAGATGGAACACAAATCCATTTTATATCTGAGGTAACATAGCTTCATTAACAATAATGACCCTAAAAGCTGACAAAAAAATTTCACTGCACAATCATTCCCAAATACTGACCAATATACCTTAAATGATCCTTTTTTGAAATTCAGACAGGATTCTCTCGTTCCTAAATTATCCAACCAGTGATTCTTATCTTCAGTGCTATATAGGATTAACATTTAAATAAACAGTAGCAGGGTAAGATAAAGAGATCAGCAGCACACCAGAGCTGAGAATACATTACCAACACTGAGGCTGGAAGCTACAGAAGGTCAATAAAAATGTATGATAAATCACATTAATGGTTTGAAATATAATTTAAAATTCAGGTAAGCTTTAAATCTAGCTCAGCCTCTGATGAACTGTCCTGCACAACTTGTGATCTGTCAACCAATACAAAGTCTGCTTTGTGACTGTCTGGGGCATGATTGTAAAATCTCGGCCAGTAGCTTAATAGAAAAAAAGGAAAGATTGGAACTTAAGCACAACATTGAGTCACATTCTACTGCTTTCCTTATTCCCCCTCCACAATTGTACCTGTCACTTCCAAGTGTTTAGGGGAAAAAAAAGTGTCATTGAAGTTTCAAGTGACATGGAAGGAAACAAGCACTCACACAATCTGTTGCCACATTCCAACATTACTTGAGTGTGATGAAGCAAAAGTTTGTTCAGGGGCTCTCCAAGGAGTAACAATGAAAATAAACACTTCTTCTATGTGAATGTTTGGCAACTAACTGAAAGCATCAACAAAAATTTACATGATACAAAAACTTACAACAAAAATGCAACAAAAATGTACACAATGTAACCTCTCCCTACTTCAATCTGCAGTTCCCACCTGTTTTAAGAAGACCACTATCATCCCAGTACCTAAGAAAACCAAGGTAACGTGCCTTAATGACTACCGCCTGGTGACTCTGACATCCACCATCATGAAGTGTTTCAAGAGGCTGGTCATGGCACACATTAACTCCAGCCTCCCGGAAAACCTCGACCCACTGCAATTCGCCTACCATCGAAACAGGTCTACGGCGGATGCCATCTCTCTAGTCCTACACTCATCTCTGGAGTATCTAGACAGGAAAGACACCCAAGTTAGACTATTGTTTATTGACTACAGCTCCACCTTCAACACTATAATTCCAAACAAACTCATCACCAAACTCTGAGACTTGGGACTCAGCACCTCCCTCTGCAACTGGATTCTTGACTTCCTGACCAACAGACCGCAATCAGTGAGGATAGGCAGCAACACCTCCACCATGATTATTCTCAACACTGGTGCCCCACAAGGCTGCATCCTCAGCCCCCTACTCTACTCCCTATACACTCATGACTGCATGGCCAGATTCTGCACTAATTCCACCTGCAAGTTTGCAGATGATATCACCGTAGTGGGCCGACGAGTCAGAGTACAGGAAGGAGATAGAGAGCTTAGTGGCATGGTGTCATGACAACAATCTTTCCCTCAATGCCAGCAAAACAAAAGAGCTGGTCATTGACTTCAGGAAAGGGGGTGATGGACATGCAGCTGTCTACATCAACGGTGCTGAGGTCGAGAGGGTTGAAAGCTTCAAGTTCCTGGGAGTGAACATCACTAATAGTCTGTTCTGGTCCAACCACGTAGACGGCATGGCCAAGAAAGCTCACCAGGAGGCTAAAGAAATTTGACATGTCCCCCTTGACACTCACCAATTTTTATCGATGCTCCATAGAAAGCATCCTACCTGGATGCAACACGTCTTTGTATGGCAACTTCTCTGCCCGGGACTGCAAGAAACTGCAGAGGGTTGCGGACACAGCTCAGCACATCACAGAAACCAGCCTCCCCTCCATGGCCTCTGTCTATACTTCTCACTGCCTCAGTAAAGCAGCCAGCATAATCAAAGACCCCACCCACCTGGGACATTCTCTCTTTTACCCCTCTCATCAGGCAGAAGATACAAAAGCATGAAAACATGTACCACCAGGCTCAAGGACAGCTTCTATCCCAATGTTACAAGACTATTGAATAGTTCCCTAGTACAATGAGATAGACTCTTGACCTCAAAATCTACCTCGTTATGACCTTGCACTTTATTGTCTAAGTGCACTGCACTTTGCTCTGTATTCTGCATGTTTTACCCTGTACTACCTCAATGCACTGTGCAATGAATTGATCTGTATGAACGGTATGCAAGACAAGTTTTTCACTGTACCTCAGTACTAGTGACAATAATAAACCAATTCCTATTCCCCTAATTAATGCAAAAGAGAAAGCATATTTCAACATGCTGTCACTGTATAAAAATTGCATTTATTATTGGCTGGATTTGATTAGAAACTCCCTTCATTAAATAGCAGTTGATGCCTGGTCGATTGTCAATTTTAAATCTGAGATTGATAGATATTTGTTGAAAATCATTTCCAGGTCCTTCTCAACCATCTCCATCCAGTGACTAAAGAGGTGCTCCCCAAAAAGCAGTAGTGATTTCATCCAACCCAGAGGCACATTGGACGTGATCTTCTCTGCACAACAACTCCAAGGGAGCAGCAGGGAGCATCACCAGCTGTTGTGCATGGCCTTTTTCAATCTTACTTAAGCCTTAAACTCTATCAATCTGGAGGGATGATGGAATAACTCTCCTCAAGATCAGGTGCTCACAGAAATTTATCTTCATTTTACATTTGCTTCATGATGGCATGCTAGCCATGATCCTAACCAATGGGTCTACAAAAGAGCCATGCTTAGTGAAAACCAGTGCCATTCCCAGTGATCGTCCCACCACACCCTCTCAATCTTTCACACCCTCATGCTCTGGCTCACCTCCAACAAACTTCCTACAGGATTTGGAGCTAATCTTCCCAACAATGGGAAGCAGTTCTTCCTACAGTGACTGCATTCCAGAACCAAGGTCAGTCTTGGCACAGTCACAAGAATGGGCCTTACACTCGACATCTGCAAACAAAATAAAACTCAAAAAAACATGCAGATGCTGGAAATCTGAAATAAAAACAGAAAATCTTGGAAACATTCGGCAGGTCAGGTGTCATCTCTGGAAAGAGAAAGAGAATTAATGTTCACTCTGTTTCTCTTTCCACAGATGCTGAAGTTGTGGGCATGCTACGTTGGTGCCGGAAGCATGGCGACACTTGCAGGCTGCTCCCAGAACACTATGCAAAAGATTCATTTCACTGTGTGTTTCGATGTACATGTGACTAATAAAGATATCTTATCTGTCCTGTATTTCCAGCATTTTCTGCTTTTTATCCAGAAGACAAAAGGTCCTCTACCATAAAACTCTCGTTAGGCCGCATCTGGAGTATTGCATTCGATTCTGGTCACCTCATTACAGGAAGGATGTGGAGGCTTTGGAAAGGGTGCAGAGGAGGTTTACCAGGATGCTGCCTGCATTAGAGGTCATGTGCTATCAGAAGAGGTTGGACAAACTTGTGTTGTTTTCTCTGGAACAGTGGAGGCTGAGGGGAGACAGGATAGAAGTTCGTAAGTTATGAGGGGCATAGATAGAGTAGACAGACGATATCTTTTTTCCAGGGTCAATATGTCAAATACTGGAGGGCATGAATTTTAGGTGAGAGGGGGCGTGTTCAAAGAGGATGTGCGGAGCAAGCTTTTTTTTCAAAAACAGGAAGTGGTGGGTGCCTGGAATGTGCTGTCGGGGCGGTAGTGGAGACAAATGCAAAAGAGGCATTTAAGAAGCACTTAGAGAGGCACATAAATGTGCAGAGGATGGAGGGAGATGGACATTGTGCAGGCAAAAGGGATTAATTTAGTAGGCGTTTAATTATTAATTTAGTTTGGCACATCACGATGGGCTGAAGGGCCTGTTCCTGTGCTGTACTGTTCTGTGTTCTACGCTCTATGTACCAATCTACTTCTATTGCACTGCAAAGCCCCCTGAAAAATGGTTCATGCAAGATTCTGGAAAATATCAACCATTTCCAATATCCCTCAGTGAATGCAACCAGAGATGATGAAATTCACCATTTTCTTCAAAGTACCAGCACAACCTTTGTTCACCTGAGGAAAAGGACATTTGTAGACCATGAACTCAGACCAGGCAGCAAACTCATGGTCTATCAGGCAGCAGTGATCCGGCCCCACGTTTGGGACTTGGATACTGACAGCAGACACCTCAAGGCATTGGAAGGACACCACCATGCCATCTCTGCAGAACTCTCCAAATTCACTGTTCGGATATCCACACCAATGCCAGCAACCCCGGTGCTGGGACCCGCTTTGCATTCAGTGGGCTACGTGGGGAAGACCTCATGGTTTACATGCCTGATGCCAGACTCACGAAATAAACACTCTCCTCAGAGTTCTGACACGGGAATAGAATACGAGGATGACAGCTGAAAAGATTTAAAGATGTGCTTACAATCTCCCTGGAGAAAATGCAATATGCCCACTGAGTCCCAGGAAACCCAGGACCAAAATGTGGAACCTGCAGATACCACATTGGCCTCAGTCTCCTTAGGAGTGGAAGCAAAGCCATCCTTGATCCAGAGGGACTGCCTGAAAGGAAGAAATAGGGAGAAGAATAGAGGCCACAGATCCACCAGGGTCTCAATGCGAACAGCAGGAGGACAAAATATTCAGCTGTGTTTCCACGTTTCTTTATAGCAGAAGCAAAAACCTGCAGATGCTGGAAATTTGAAACAAAAACAGAAAACACCAGACATACCCAACAGATCAGATAGCATCTGTGGAGAGAAAATTCAGACCTGACATATTGACTCTGTGTTTCTGGTTTTGTTCCTATATCTTACTATGTCTTACTATGTTTCACATTGATTCAATTTAGTTTCAGTGTTGTTTCAATTAATGTTTCACGTAGGGACATCTATCTGCAAATACTTTGGCTCATCAGTCACTAAACACATGGTTAAACAACAAAAATTATACTAAATCACAAAATTTAATTTCTTCAAAATCAGCATCAAAAGAATTTTCCTCAACATGTGAACCTGTAAATATGTATAATGGCTGACTTCTTCAGTGCAATTATCACTTAATATTTAATTAAAAATTACCTTTCTTGGATATGCAAAGTGAAGTTTATATGTTCCAGTGATAAAGCACATTTACATGCTGAATTAATTTCCAGTCATCAAGGTATCAATTACAGATGGTCTTAGAATCAGAAATAATATATTTTAGTCATTCAGGTCTTCCTCAGGTTACGGCAGGGTTCCGTTCCTGTGAACTGTTCGTAACCCAGACAGTTCGCAAGTCAGAAATGCAGCTGCAAGCGGAGTTCGCAGATAGCAGAAGATGCCTGCAGCCCCGCAGCAGCCGGCAAATCCATCCTGCAATTCTCCCAAATGCTCATTTGTATGTACGGGCTGCTCAGAAGTCAGGCACTCCTAACCTGGGGAGGACCTGTAAACAGAAAAAGAAATTCAAGGAAGCCCATGACCACAGTCCGCCAATGCCCTAGCACTGAGCAAAGGAGTGCCATCAGAAGAAGCATACATACTTGTAACTTCCCAACACTGAATGGTACAGTGGAAAACCTAAGCTGAAATATGGAAGGTCGAATTTGAAGGCAGAATACAAGGTTAATGGCAGGACTCTTAGCAGTGTGGAGGAACAGAGGGATCTTGGGGTCCACGTCCATAGATTCCTCAAGGTTGCCACGTTGGGGTCGATAGGGTTGTTAAGAAGGCATATAGTGTGTTGGCCTTTATTAGTCGGGGTATTGAGTTCAAGAGCCACGAGGTGATGTTGCAGCTCTATTGAACTCTGGTTAAACCACACTTGGAGTATTGTGTTCAGTTCTGGTCATCTCATTATAGGAAGGATGTGGAAGCTTTAGAGAGGGTGCAGAGGAGATTTACCAGGATGTTGCCTGGATTGGAGAGCATGTCTTTTGAGGATAGGTGGAGTGAGCTAGGGCTTTACTCTTTGGAGAGGAGGAGGATGAGAGGCGACTTGATAGAGATGTACAAGATGATAAGAGGCATAGATTGAGTGAACAGTCAGAGACTTCTTCACAGGGTGAAAGTGACTAATACGAGGGTGAATCATTTTAAGGTGATTGGAGGAAGGTATAAGGGGGATGTCGGAGGTAAGTTTTTTCTTTACACACAGAGAGTGGGGAGTACATGCAACGCACTGCTGGCAGAGGTTCTGGGGACAGATACATTAAGGATATTTAAGAGACTCTTAGATAGCCACATGAATGATAGAAAAATGGAGGGCTATGTGGGAGGGAAGGGTTAGATAGATATTAGTGCAGAATAAAATGTCAGCACAACATCGTGGGCTGAAGGGCCTGTACTGCGCTATAATGTTCTATGTAAATATGTTTGTTTTCAGGAGAAAAGGAATAATTAAGATGCTTATCTCGAGAACTGGCCCTTCACCATAACCCTACAATGATGTTACTGGATTAATGCAATTGACACGGCCATAGAAACATCCTTAGCTTAGAAATTGAATGCGACAATGCAGATGTGTAAATGGACAGGACTGCAGCAGGCCAATCAACAACCTTTTTTGAGGGCCAGCACTCCAAAATTAAGTGGCATGGCCCAACATGTCGTACTCTGCTGAGTGACCAACAGGGGCAAAGATCTTGAAGCCGATGAAACAGAATTTCAGAACTGGAGTTCAATATGTTAACATACTGTGCATTTTGTATCTGTAACAGAGGACAATTTTCTGCCCTTTACATGACTCCAATGCACAATGAATTACAAATCTCAATCAAAATGATTACTTTTTACTTGTAAATGATTCATGCAAGTGCTCAATGATTCTTCTTTTTTCTAGATTCTTACGACTGCTTAAGGTAGACCATTTTAGTATATGGGAATAACTGTTAATACTTAACCATTTTACAAATACAGAAATCATCCACAATTAAAATATTCAAAGTTGAAACCACTTACGAAGCATACTCAATAATATATTGTGAACTCTAATCCTGCACCAGAGACAGCCCAAATTATGCAAACTACAAATGAGCTCCTTTGCTTCACTTTTAGGAGATGGCTAGTTTTCAAGTCTAGGGTTGATGTAACTGAATGCTTGTGGCAATGTTTCAATACACATATATTCATTTAGTAAGTGCAATCAGATGAAAAACAGCAATATGTTTGAAGCCAGATCTTTCATGACTGCATTGGTTGCAAGGTAGAATCATTCCACGATTCTCCCTTGCAACCAAGAGAAACAGGTTTATTCACATTTAAGTGGTCCAAAACAGTGACACCTTGAAATCTTCTATAAATTATGTTAAACTGTTAAGGATTAGGTTGATAACTGTGTTGCACATTGAGATGCTATTGCTATGGAAACATTTGGTTGCTTCACAGATTACACTTCTAAGTGGGCAACAAAATGCAGCATCTCTGAAGACTAGTCATTTATAGATTACATAACGAGCTTTGCTGCTGCTGCTCGGTAACACTAAATTAGTGTGCCATTTATCATTAATTTCTTTAATGTTTATGGTGAACATATTATACAACGTTTAAAGCACATGAATTGAAAGATAAATGAGTGTAACTCCCGAGGGAAAAAAAGAAACAACCAAATATTACAACCTTTTTTTTCTTAGACACATGAAGCAGTCAGAATTAAAACTTAATTTCTTCCATTGAGACTTCTGCCAACAATGCACCAAAATTCATTTGTTAAAAAACATCATTCAGCTAATTGCAAGAGATTCACGATGGGCAAACATTATCGTAACTACTTATAGTCTATTTTTAAAAGAATTTTAAGGAATGAAATGCAAGAAGATCGCCACCCTTGTTTGCTGATCAAAAGCATAATTTTGCAGTTTAACCCTTATGAATCTTTTGACAGCCAAGGGTTTTAAGGGAACTATTCATTAATGGTGTCTGTGGGTGATTATTGCAGCGTCCGTGAGGAATTCTGTCATTTCCATAAAAATGTGCCATTCAGGAATATCTTCCTGCTTCTGTCTTCCAGTTGTGGGAGAAGGGGTTTTCGGGAGAGCATTTATGAAACACCATCATGATATTAGACACAGATTAAATAATCAGGAAGGTAGACCACATCATTTGTTACATAAAGGGGTTGATGAAATGTCACACAATTTCATGCTGAGAAATGGCCTGAAAGTGTCCACTACTATTCTATTTGGGATCTCCAAGACATTCAAGAAGAGATCCTCAATGTCCTGCTGAATTTGATTTAAATGAATGCAAACAGAATCTACACACGCAGGATAATTGCTATGGAAGAGCTATGGCATAATCTTTCTAATGAAGGAAAATGATTAAGTAACCACTATGAATTTGGATCAAACTGTCTGGCATTTTGCAACCAAGTTATCCACAACCAATCTTGAGCAGGGTCTGGCAGGATGCTTCATGTTCAAGCACAATGAGAAGAGTGCTTTAACATTAACTTATTGTGAAAAAATAAGAAATCTTCATTGAAATTATACAAGGTGCAGATCCACTATGAAAAAAGAGAGGAACATGGGCTTTCATTTCCATTGTTCCTTGCATATCCCTTCCAGCCAATGGAAGACTATTAAAGTGTAAGCACTGTGATAATGTAGGAAGCTCAGAGTCCAATTTACACACTGCAAAATCGCACAAACAGCTGCAGTAAATATCAAATCATTCATTTTCATACTATTGTCTTATGATAAATATTTGCCTAAAGTGCCATAGGACCTTTAAAGGGGAGCAGAGGAACAGAGGAGAGGGAACGTCATATTAACATCTCATCCAAAAGATTACAATCCCAAAGAATAAAGAACAACACCCGTTTACCTGGGGCTTGTCTTGCTGTCCCATAAATTCAGCCCAATTTACTAATCTCTATTAGTGAAGCTTGCTGTTCTCATTCCTAACATGGTTTGATTTACCTACATAAGCAAGTAAATTGTTGAATTGGCAATGATTTCCTATTGCTCATCTTCCCTCGCCCCCCCAAGCCTTGAACAGAAAAGAAACACATTCTAGCACAGATCCAAGCACACATTTGCTGCAGTTAAAGACCCATCTCAAAGACTTACACTACGTTTCAGCATTGATTTGATGTCAGCCATTAATATATTACCATTGCGGCAGTGAGCTCCTGTATACTTAATAGAGAATAATATTTCCAGTTTTATCTCACTGCAAGCTAATTGAATAGCACTTATTTACTGCCAACTCACTATTATTTGAAATGATAACTTATAGCAGGTAATCATAGTGGTGATAAATTTGAATCTAATCCTCGAATTACAGATAAATAAAATACATTTAAAAAGAAGAAACTCAGGAGACTCCACATTCTGATGATCTGAGATGCAACTAATAATTTTTGGCAGCATGTTGGCATATTTAATAAGGCTCACTTACATTAATAAAGGCCTACATGAATTTGAAATCTTTCTAATGAATATAACTCTAAAGCAAAATGGCAGTGTAATCTTAAGCATTGCATTTGAACACATGAAGGTATTGGATTAAATATTTCTCTTTCATTGGCCATGATGTCTGCATCTATGTTTATCAAGAAAAAAAACCAAAAAGATGATCATCAGCATTTCAGAAGGTGACAAAATCTGACAGCTTGTAAAGCAGCCAAAAATAAATGCCTCAAGCCTTGCAATGATGAAGGGTTGCACATCGAGAAACAGAGGCCCTTTGGCAGAATAGAACTTAAGTACGAGGTACGGCCAATTTTTGATCAGTATTATTGGAGTAGAAAAAGCACATAGTAAAGTACAAAACAATGTGGTCCTTGTTTATCTAGGTTTTGGAGGTGGCATTGACTGCTGTTAATTTTTTTTGTTATCATATAATAAGGGCTTAAATAGCAAGGGAAGTATATGTATACTGCCCATCCTTTAGTGCCTTCAGATGTTTGTGGTGAGCTGCCTTCTTGAACTACTCCAGTGCATGGGATGAAGGCCAATGCTGCTGGGTAGAGAGATCCAGGGTTCAAAACAAGTCACCATGAAGAACAGGGATATATTCTCATCAGGATGTTTTACCACGTGAAAAATAAAGAAAATTACTTTTGGAAAATGTTTAAAAAGTGATGTTCCTTCTCGGTATGCTGGCCTTCTAATGCTCACTGCATAAAAGTTCGATTTTGGATACACTATTAAGTAGTTAGTACAGTACAGCACAGGAACAGGCCTTTCAGCCTATGATGTTGTGCCAAACTCATTAAACTAGTAATTAAACACCTAACTAAACTGATCCCTTCTGCCTACACAATATCAATATCCCTCCATTCTCTGCACATTCATGTGCCTATCTAAGAGCATCTTAAATACCTTGGTCGTATCTGCCTCCACTACCACTCCTGGCAGTGCATTCCAGGCACCCACCACTCTGTGTCAAAACCTTGCCCCGCACATCTCCTTTGAATTTATCCCCCTCTCACCTTAAATGCATGCCCTCCAATATTAGACATTTCAACCCTGGGGAAAAGGATACCAGCTTTCTACTCTATCTATGCCTCTCATAATCTTACAAACTTCTGTCAGGTCTCCCCTCAGCCTCCACCGCTCCAGAGAAAACAACCCAAATTTGTCCAACCTCTCCTTGTAGCACATGCCCTCTAATCTAGGTAAACCTCTTCTGCACCCTCTCCAAAGCCTCCACATCCTTCCTATAACGGGGTGACCAGAAATGAATGCAATGCTCCAGATGTGGCCTAACCAGAGTGTTATAAAGCTGCAACATAACTTCCTGACTCTTGAACTCAGTGCCTCAACTAATAAAGGCAATAAAGTATTTTCCAGCATTCTGGAGTCTACGATCATGGTGCCTTTTAATCCAGAACTATTTTCCCATCCAGGACGTGAAAATCAAAACAAAACTACAGATGCTGGAAGTCGGAAATAAAAACAGAAAATGCTGGAAACACTCAGCAGATCAGCCAGCATCTGTGGGATGTGGCCCAACCTGCCAAGTGTTTCCATCATTTTCTGTTATTTTAGTTTCTCATCCAAAAGTTAGAGGAAAGTTAAGTAGGAAAATAAAAATACTTCTCTGGTCTTCAAATGAATCTTACAAGTCAAGTTCATTAGAATAACAGACTACAAAAGCACAGGGCCTCCAGCCTTGCAACTCTCTTGGGATATTTTCCACTATCAGTGTTTCATTGGCAAATTCAACACTTATCACCCATGCCTCATTACCTTTGACAAGCCACCTTCTTCAGACTCTGCAGTGAAAGTATTCACATTGTGCTGTTGGACAGAGTTCTTCAGGATTTAGACCCAGCAACAGTGATGTATTTCCTAATCAGGATGGTGCTTGACTTGGAGAGGAACCTGCAGAGGTTGGTGTTCCTATGCACCTGCAATCTTTGCCCTTTGTGGTGTTAGAGGTAGCTGGTTTGGGAGATGCATTTGGAATAGTCTAGACGAGTAACATGTCAATCAAGTGGGCTACTTTGTCCTGGATGGTGTTGCGCTCCTTTGGAGTGACTGAAGTCGCACTCATCCAAGCGAATGAAGTTCTATGCTTCTTCAATCCTGGCTACTTAAGCTTCCATGACTTAAATGACTCCACCATTGATGGCCAAGCCTTCAAATACATAGGCCTTAAATTCTGGTATCTGCTGTCAAAACTCTGCTCTTTTTCTGCCTCTGAGGTGCATCTTAAGACCTCTCCCCCTCGAGCAAACTGCCACTCACCTACACCAGTATGTCCATCTGTGACTCAAAAACAATTTCTGCATTTGTAATACTTCTAAAAAGAACCTTGGGCTGTTTCTAGTGCTATATAAATGGAAGTTGATGTTAAAAGCCACACAGACTTAACAATACTAAACCTTTAGCCCATGTTCTTCATTTGAAGTTGCTTAATAAATACAACTGATAGCTATTGTGAAATAAATATATTCAGATAAGTAATTGGAAGACTGTGTTAAGCAAGGCCAAACTGGACTGCTTGAAGTGACATATGAAAGGAAATGTAGAAATTTTGATGCAATACATTATTCCCTAATCCCAATTTTATCATGTCACTGTGGGAATTCCAACTGGTATCCATACTTATTGAGAAAAAGATGAGAGAAAGTGCTCTCCGGCATCCAAATTATATCCTACCCACCAGCACATTTACAGATTTTCATAGTGGCAACTGTTCATTGATCATCTGGAAGCCACAAGTCAGTGAAATAAAGAAGTTTTCTTCTCTTTCCCTGATTACCAAATCCAGATTGCTCATCAATTTTAGTATGTTGAATTCCAATGCTATATTCACTGCAAAAGAAGCAAATTGCGTTCAGAAGCCATAATGGTTGATGGGCTTGTCAATGAGGAGAAACACAAAATCAGTCTGAATTTACCTAAATCCAACGGGCTGAGATAGACATTTAAAGAAAATTTTTTAAAAATTCAGATCCTGGAAATCTAAAATAGAAACAGAAAATGCTGGGAATATTTATCAGGTCAGGTAGCATCTATGATAAGAGAAACAGAGCTGATGTTTCAGGTCAAGGATGCTTTGTCAGAACCAGTGAAGTGAGAAAAGTTGCCATTTTTATGTTACGCAGTGAATGGCGGGGGGGGGAGGGGGAAGGCTGGAGAGGACAAATGGAAGATATCTGATTGGCTGAGGGTAGGGGTTAGGTAGCCATGATGATAGGCTGTTTGCAAAAATCACAGCAACACTGGCCTCGCCCTCTCCATCCTTCTGCCACCCTCTCTGCAACTCAAAACTAATTTGTTTCCTCCATTTATGATGAAGGATCTTCAGCCTGCAATATTAACTGTTTCACTTTCCACAGATGCTACCTGACCTGTTGAGTGTAGTCAGCATTTTCTGCATACAATTAAGGACCTACTCTCGTCTACAATAAATGACCTTTGTTGGGCAATGTGACTTAAGATTTACATGCAAAAATACTTCTGACAATGCAGCACTTCCTCAATCCTGCAACTTGTTCCAATAAATCGGTCGTATTTTCTCAGCTATTTTCCCAATTGTTCATTTCTTATTGTCAAACACGAGATGCTGGAGAAAAGTTACCACAGACATCAGAGGGTTGGGAAGAAAATATGAAACACCATACACAGCACTTAAAGCAGTACCTCCACCAAATATAACTAATTGTTTCCAGTTATGTTGAATAGTTAAAAAGAAAAGAAGTCATTTATAACTGGAATCTCATGGTGAACAAAAACAAATTGCAATGAGAATATGCTCTTGTTTTCATAGGAATTCCTTTGTAAGGTCACGCAGAGCAATGTTGTATTTCACAGTAAATTTTAGCAAAACAACTCATGTTTTTTTTAAATGTTAAAAACATTTTAGTTGAGATTAAGTACTATTGGATGATAGATTTTCGTGAGGATTTCTGGATGTCTGAATAGAGCCAGGCTTTAGAAATCAATATTTTATCATTGCTATCAAGAGTGTTGTGTGCTTCAGCCTTTAATGGTTAAAGGATAATGCCCATTTAATTTTCTATGTATGGTTAAGCATCTTAAGCATTTCAATAGGGATGGAAAAAGCGTGCGAATCCCAGACCTAATACTCTGCCAGGAGTCTCTTTAGACAAGCCAGTCAGCCAGAAGTATGCTGCATGTTTGCCAGAGCCACATTGGGTGGCTGAAGTTAAATAAACACCAAAGGATTTTGAGAATCAAATTCAAAGGCTTACAAATCTAAGCAAACAATCTTAGGTGGGGACCTGGCTAAACAAAGTTGCTGATTCCATAATCGCTTCACAGAAATGCCAGGTGTAACATTTCTTCTCTTCTGCCCTTATCTGTAACTTCTTTTAAAATCAGTTTACGTTACAACGTACACTTGGAAAGACCATTCCACCACCGGTACATCAGAGAGGAAACAGCATTTGCCACATCTTTGCCAATGTGCTCTTGAAAATTCTGCCAGCAAGAAGAGCCAAATTAGTGGCCCACTTCCACAACGAGGTCATTGAAAAACTCACCATGGAGGAACGTATCAGAGAAACACACTTCCTATCATCCCTCATGATGTAGCAGGTTGTTAAGGTCAGCTGTGATTTTCTCTCTCTCAGGTTAACATAACAGATCCCATAGCACTATTCCAAAAAAGAGCAAGGGTGTTATCCCTGCCATCCTGGTCGATATTTTTCCCTTAATCACATCATCAGTTTTGTGAAAGTTTTCCGGGTGCACTTTAACAGTGACTAAAATTCAGAAGTACTGCACAGGCTATAAAATGCTGTGGAATGTTCCCAGGGGGATGTGAAAGATGCTTCACAAAGTAGGTCTTTTTTTTTCTTTTGTAGAAGCTCTCCAATGCTGCCTTCCAACTTTGGTCAACAGTGTAATCAATGGTCAACACACAAAGCACTGAAGGAACTCAACAGGTCAGGCAGCATCTATGGAGGGAAACGTACAGTCGACATTTCAGGTTGCGACACTTCAACTGGACTGGATAAAAAAAATCTCGATGCTGTCTGACCTGTTGAGTTCCTCCAGTTCTGATGAAGGGTCTCAACCCGAAACGACGACTGTCCATTTCCCTCCAATAGATGCTGCCTGACCTGTTGAGTTCCTCCAGCATTTTGCGTGTTGCTCCAGATTTCCAGCATCTGCAGTCTCGTCTCTCCAATCAATGGCCAGTTTGATATAAACCAATACAAAACGAAATGAACATTAACAAAAAAAAGCTCACAATTCATCACCCATCTTTAAACCTAATGAGAAATGTACACATACGAGCAGGTTGGATTGCTGTGAGTGAATACCGAATTAATGACCAAAATGTGGGTTTGACTCCAACCACCTGATGGTAGCACAGATGCCAAGTGGTCAGAGCCACTTCAATGTTCCCTCTCCTGCCTTCCAAGCAGCAGAAAGTGGTTTTACTCATCTTTGCAGACCATTCAGAGCTGCAGATGGAGAAAACCATGACTAAATCAATAGGGTTGGTCAACATCAGCACAGGAGCTAAAAGCCAGTATATAATTTTGTGGCTACTTCAATTTAATCAATTGAACTTAAGTAGTAAATGATGGCAGAAAATTTTAATTGCCAATATTCTTTCCAAGTACTAGCAACTGCTTCTGCCCATTTATGACTATTTTATCTCCACATGCTTACAAACTGTTCAAATAAACTTCCAACATTTAAAGAAACACAAATTCCAATCAAAACTATGGTTTACAAAATATGAGCTCACCAAGGCTTTTTCACTAACACCTCCCTAGCCCACCTCCAAGAACAAGGCGCATATCATACACCATAACATTGGCATTTCTGCATCGCTGTTATGTCTAAGTCCTGGAACTTCTGACCCAACTGCTCTGTGGGAGTACCTTTCACCACAAGGACCACAGTGGTTCAAGAATGTGGCTCACCACCACCTTCTCAAAGGCAATTAGTGGTGAGTAATCAAATGCTGACTTGTTAACAAGGACCACAACCTTTTAGTAGAGAAAAAAAATAGGTTTTGTTTTTCTCTTCTCAATCCAGGCCTCTGGCAGATAACATGGCCTTAATTTGGCCTTAAGAAAATCATATTATAAACGTCTGGTGTCATGCAAGTGGAGATCTGTAATGTGGGTTAAAGTGCAGCGGAAGCAGAAAGAATACTTCTCCATTCAAACAAGATAAAAAAAAGTTTAATTCCCACTGATGAAATGCATAAACACAGGGTTTCAAGTGTCCTTAAGCAAAGAAAAATATCACTCGCACACTGAACCCTTGTGCAAGTGTTTCATAAAACTCAGCCACAGTAGTGGTATCGCTAACGTTGGTCTCATTCATGCGTAGAGCGAGGTGGGACTGCAGTGGACTGAAAGAAGATGGTGCAAAGTGCACACTGGATGTCAGGCTGATGGTCAGGTCGGATTTACACTGAAGAAGTAAACCACTCAGTCCAAACACTTTGTTTATGCACACCTGAGTCTCCTCCCACTTTACTGCAACTAATTTTATGTGTATGGATTGCTGTTCCCATTTCCCTCATAAGCTAGTCCCTTGTTTGCTCAGGATGCATTCCCAAGAATGAGAACGGTGAAGAATTGGCTCTAAAATGGGTCATTATAACATAACGTATAGACAGAAGCATCACTGATGATGCCGACTTCCACAATGCTGCGTGCTGGGAACCTGGGGCGAAGCTCTCTCCTCCACTGGAGGTCTCACAGCAATGAATTATCCGTGGCTCAGTGTGGAGAGGACTGGATATGGACAGGAAAGGTTAAGATAGGGAAGGTTTAGAATGGATAATAAAGGTTGAGAATGGACAGGAAAGGTTCAGAGGGATATAAGCCAAACACAGGCAAATGGGACTAGCTTGGATGGACATCTTGGCATGAATGAGTTGGGCCAAAGAGCCTGGTTCTGCACTGTATTACTCTAAGACTCTATGAATGGCGTTAGGTTGGCTGAGGCAAGCAATGCAACCAGTCAGCACTGAGGCGTGGGGCTCAGGAGTGCGTCCTGGCTGGGACAGTGACTGTGGACCATCGGTGAAGACCGCCAGCATCGTGCCACCTCTATCATCATCTCCCACTGGATGCGAGGGAAGCTGCTGTCTCCCGGTCTCAGTTTGGCTGCACAGCTCTGCCCAGTCCACTGAGCTCGTCCCCGTGAAGAAATCTCCAGGCTGGGCAATGTGAAGCAGGTGGCACCAGTCCCCAGCAATGGCCCACACTCACTGTGGCTGTCAGGATATGTCCCTGAGTTTCACAGATTGGCTGAGCCCAATCCTCTCCGGCAGCCCTGACGTACCGTGCAGTGGGCAGTTCTTTGCTGCGGGATTGTCAGCAGAGGCTTGCACTGGGTTTTTGGTATGGCAGTGCACAGCAGCAGGAAGGGCAGGGATCTGGGCCAGGTTCCCAGTACAGCAGGGGGAAGGGCAGGGATTTAAGCCAGGTTCCCAGTACAGCAGGGGGAAGGGCAGGGATTTAAGCCAGGTTCCCAGTACAGCAGGGGGAAGGGCAGGGATTTAAGCCAGGTTCCCAGTACAGCAGCAGAAAGGGCAGGGATCTGGGCCAGGTTCCCAGTACAGCAGCGGAAAGGGCAGGGATCTGGGCCAGGTTCCCAGTACAGCAGCAGGAAGGGCAGGGATCTGGACCAGGTTCCCAGTACAGCAGGGGGAAGGGCAGGGATTTAAGCCAGGTTCCCAGTACAGCAGCAGGAAGGGCAGGGATCTAGGCCAAGTTCCAAGTACAGCAGCGGGAAGGGCAGGGATCTGGGCCAGGTCCCCAGTACAGCAGCGGGAAGGGCAGGGATCTGAGCCAGGTTCCCAGTACAGCAGCAGGAAGGGCAGGGATTTTGAGTCAGGTTCCCAGTACAGCAGTGGGAAGGGCAGGGAGTTGGACTAGGTTCCCAGTACAACAGTGGAAAGGGCAGGGATGTGGGCAAGGTTCCCAGTACAGCAGTGGGAAGGACAGGGATTTAAGCCAGGTTTCCAATGCAGCAACGGGGAGGGCAGGGACAAGTGCCAGGCTTTCGTCACCAGATTCTGGACACAACAGCGTGGAGGACAAGGATTTGTTTCAGGTTCCCAGCACAGCCCAAGCAGATGTCCTGCTTCTCTAATACAGGTGGGTATGTACCCATGGGTTTTGGATGGGAGACCAACAGTACTACAAGGAAATGATATTATGCAGGGAAATGCTGAGCAGGATGCCCATATACCCATTTCTATCTTCCCTTTAAACACATTGTTATAATTTTCCTCAACTAATCCATGCAACAAGTTCTACACAGAAACTGGACGAGGCTGTTCAGCTCTCTGGGGCTGCTCCGTCATTGAATACAGTCATGGCTGATCCTCTATCTCAATACCTTACCCTTGTCCCCTCCTGTACTCCTTGTTGCCTTCTGTGTTTAGAAATCTATTATCTTTTTCTTAAATATATTCCGTGAATTGTTCTCCACAGCCTTCTAGAACATAGAACCCTACAGCACAGTACAGGCCCTTCAGCTCACAACGTTGTGTCAACATTTTATCCTGCTCTAATATCTATCTAACCCTTCCCTCCCACATAGCCCCCCATTTCTCTATTGTGCGTAAGAGTCTCTTAAATGTCCCTAATGTACCTGCCCCCACAACCTCTGCCGGCAGTGCGTTCCACGCAACCACCACTCTCTGTGTAAAAAACTTACCCTTAATATCCCCCTTATACCTTCCTCCAATCACCTTAAAATTATGTCCCCTCGTGTTAGCCATTGTCGCCCTGGGAAAAAGTCTCTGACTGTCCACTCGATCTATCCCTCTTATCATCTTGTACACCTCTATCAAGTCACCTCTCATCCTTCTCTCCAAAGAGAAAGGCCCTAGCTCGCTCAACTTATCCTCATATGACATGCTCTCTAATCCAGGCAGCATCCTGGTAAATCTCCTCAGCACCCTCTCTAAAGCTTCCACATCCTTCCTGTAATGAGGTGACCAGAACTGAACACAATACTCTAAGTGTGGTCTGACCAGAGTTCGATAGAGCTGCAACATTACCTCATGGCTCTTGAACTCAATACACCGCCGAATGAAGGCCAACACACCATACGCCTTAACAACCCTATCAACCTGTGCGGCAACCTTGAGGGATTGATGGACGTGAACCCCAAGATCCCTCTGTTCCTCCATACTGCTAAGAGTCCTGCCATTAACCTTGTATTCTGCCTTCAAATTCAATCTCCCGAAGTGTATCACTTCACATTTTTCTGGGTTGAACTCCATCTGCCACTTCTCAGCCCAGCTCTGCATTCTATCAACATCCTGTTGTAATCTACAGCAACCTTCGACACTATCCACAACAGCACCAACCTTTGTATCATCAGCAAACTTACTGACCTGCCCTTCTGCAGTAGAGAATTCCACAGGTTCACCACCCAATGAAGAAATTTCAATTTCAATCCTCATTGCAATCCAAAATATCTTGCCTGCTATCCTGAGACTGTGACTGCTGGTTTCAGACTCCGCAGCCAGGGAAAACATCCTCGCTGCATCCAGCCTGTCAAGTCCTGTTACAATTTTGTACGTCTTCTCATTCTTCTAGCGTCTAGTGAATATATGCCTCATCAACCTAATCTTGCCTCATACAACAGTCCCATCATCCCAGGAATCAGGTGAATATTTGTTGCACTTCATCTATGGCAAGTACATCCCTTCTTAGGCAAGGAGATAAAACAGCAAACAATACTCCAGCCGTGGTCTCACCAATGTCCTGCATAATTGTAGTAAGACCTCCTTGCTCTTGAACTCAAAGCTCTTGCAATAAAGGCCAACACACCATTTGCCTTCTTAAATGCTTGTTGCACCTGCATGTTTATTATCATTGTACATGAATACCCAGACCCTTTTGTGCATCAACATTACCTAATTTCTTACCATTTCAGATTAAGATTAGTTTATTGTCATATACACCAGGGTGCAATGAAATTCCTTGCTCACGTGAAGTTCACAGTGTAAACAGTGTACATGGTAATAATAAATACAGCACAAGCGCAAAACCAGTGGTATGGTGCACAGTGGTGCAAACTGAGGTAGTGCAAGAAATGCTCAAGTGACATAATGGAAGAGGTAGAATTAAGTGTTGGAGAACATGGCAGCACCACTAGGAAGGGCATGTGAAAGAGGTGATTGGTTCAGAAATCTCATAGCAGCGAGGAAGAACCCATTCTTGAGACTGGCCGTCCGGGATTTCAAGCTCAGGTATCTTCTCCTGGAAGGTAGAAGAGAGAAAAGGGAATGGCCAAGGTGGCAGGCATCCTTGATGATACAGTTAGCCTTCCTGCTGCAATGCACCATGAAGATGGACTGGATGGAAGGAAGTGATGAGCCTGTGATGGACTGGGCTATCACAGAGATTTAAATAGATCCCTGCTTTTCAAACCAAAGTGGATAACTTCACGTTTATCCACATTACACTGCATCTGCCATGTACTTGTTCACTCGCTCAATATGCCTGAATCACCTTGTAACCTTTTTTGCATCCTCTTTTCAATTCACAATCCCTCCCAGTAATGTGTCATTGGCAAACCTAGAAATATTACATTCAATTCCATCATCCACCTGAGTGATGCGTATTGCAAATAGCTGGGGCTCCACGCCCTACTTCCCACAGTGTCCCATCTGCCAGTCAGAGAAAAACCTGCTTATTTTGTTCCTACACTGCATTTCCTCTCTATCAATCAATTTTCAATTCACGTCAGTGCATTATCCCTAATCCCACATGCTTTAAATGTGGACACCAAGCTGCTATGTGGAGACACGAGAGATTGCATTTGCAGTTATCTGGATCAAAAAACAAACCGTTGGAGGAACTCAGTGGGTCAGGCTCCATCTGTGGAGGGAAAGGGATAGACAACGTTTCGGGTCGAGACCCTGCATCAGGACCGAGAGTGACAGTATGAAGAGGTGAGGGGGAGGCATGAGATGGGCTGGTCGGTGATAGGTGGAACCAGGTGAGGCGGGGGATGATGGGTAGATGGAGCCAGGTGGGGGAGGGGGATTTAAGAGACAGAGACTGGTGGGTGATGGGTGCAAAAAAAAGAGAAGGAAGAAACAAAAATAGGAAGATGGAGCCAGGTGGGGGGGAGGAGGGTAGGCCAGAGGAGAAGAAACCCAGGTGGATAGGAGTGTGGTATCATGTAGAACTTTATCAAAGGTCTTCTGAAAATCCAAGTCTGCCACATCCACTGGCCTCCTTTATCTTCTCTCCCAGTTACACCCTCAGAAAAAAACTCCAGTGGATTTACAAAACACCATATACCTAGCAAATATCCATGTTGACTTTGGCTAATCCCATTAATATTTTCTTAAGTGCCCTGTCATCACAATTTATAACAATTAGCATTTGCCCTACGACTGATATCACACTAACCAGTCAATACTTCCCATGTTCTGTCTCTCTCCTTTTTTAAACAGTGAGGCTGCATTTCCCACCCTCCAATCTACAGATACTATTCCATATCCATGGAACTTTGAAAGGTCACAACCACTACACCCACTGTTTCTGTGGCTATCTCTGGAATGCAGATTATCTGGGGTTTCTTCTACTGAATTCTTTATTTGATTTAGTCACCACTATCTTTACTCACCATTTCTGTTAATTTTGAGGTGCCCCACATCTTTTCTCCATTTTAACAATACCTCCATGATCTCACCATCAGTTGAGCAGGTGTAGAAGGGAAATGCTCACTGTGTGACATTGCCCGGGAAACTGCCCTGAAGCCTCAATTATGTCAACTTCAAGCCTTCTTGTCTCAGAGAGAAGATTTAAATCTTTCCTGAACCTCTCAGCTCATGCATCATGTTATTAAATCACTTTTGAATCTTCTCGGTGTCTCTCTGCAGACATGATGCATTCTATTGTGAAAGCTTACAATATTAGCTTATTCAGCCACATTCAGTACTTGGGAATATTCAGGGGAAAGCCAAAGAGAGAAACTAACTCAGTGAGCAGCTTGTAGGCACTACAGGTCTTCCCTGGGAACCTGGTTGGCCGTGCTAAGTTGGTGCACAAGAACATGAGCAGTAAAATTAGGAGGGAATCACACGGCCCCCACTCATGGTTCCGTCATTCAATAAAGTCGCGGCTGATTCTCTTCCCTGTCCAACTGTCCCTCAGTCTCCATTTCTATGGATTCCTATGTTGTCCAAGAACTTGTTGACTTCAGCCTGAATATATACAATGACTGAGCATCCACTGAGCATCCTGAGGGCATAAATCATCTTGGCCAAACTCATTCTAATTTTGCTTCTTGTCTGACCTCTTAACTAAAATATATTAAATAAAATCTGAAAACAAATAATAGAATGGTGAATTGGAATGCCATTGTGAAACTCCAATTGATAAGAGTCTAGAAGACACAGTCTCAGAATACGAACCAGTCAATTAGGACAAGACGTTTCATTACTCAGAGGAAAGTAAATCCCATGGGACAATGGATGTTCAGTCACTAAATATATCCGTGCTGAGATCAACAAGTTCTTGGACATCAAAGGAATCCATAGATATGGAGACAGTGGTTGGACAAGGAAGAGAATCTGCCTTGATCTTATTTAATGGCAGGACCACAGGAGGGGCTGTGATTTTCTTCTGCTTTTACTTCTCATGCTCATACACCAACCTCCCATGGACAGCCAAATGCCCAGGGAAGTGCTGTAGTGCCTGTAAGCTTCCTGTGGCAAAGTCCTTTGAAAATCATGGTACCTTCTCAATGAGTGCTTGGTGTGGGGATTTGGAAGTACTTCAAGAAGAACCTGGGGCAATTGAAAGCCTTCTTTAGAAAAAAACATTGTAAATGTTTCTATACCTTACATCTAGGATTAGTTTTTATGAATTCTATTACATCCCTGACTGAATCAAAATACAGAATCTTAATAATTCTACATTTATAAATAGTTCTCTTCAAAGTCAGAAGACCAAAAAGACATGATGACTGATTAAAACATGAGGCAGAAAATAGAGTAAAAATAATTGCTCAAATATACGATGAGCCTTGCCCAATCTGAGTGGCCTTCAAAAATAACACAGTAGTTAAATGTTACAAACGATTAATGTGCCTTAAGGTAATAATCTGAAATGTACTGTACACTTTGTTCAGAGATAAAGCAGCCCATTCAACAGTAGCTGCGGGGTGACACTGTGGTATCAAAAGACCATGCAAGTCATCTTCTCAGCCAAGCAAATATCTGGACACATAAAAAATATGAAGTTGTTAATGAGAATGTTTATTCTGCCAAAGGAGGGTTGAACGCCTAATTCAGAAATGACCTTTTCACTTTTGATTTAAAGCAAGTCATTTACAAGTGGAAGTAAATTACCATTCAGCGTCTTCTGCACTATCAGTGATTTATACAACCGATCTGTCCAACTGCTCTATGGTTATTGCTAAAAATGAGAAAAGAAATTAACATGCAAATTTTGTTCCTGTACATAGTTGCTATTTTTTTGCATCATCTTAAGGATGTTATACTGATTTGAACAGCTTCAGGGCTGCAATCATTACTCTCGCTATTGATTGCAGTTTGGTCAAAGAAGATGTATAAATGAGATTTCTTTCATTTTGTTTTGTGGATTGTTATACCGTTGACATAAACATGTAAGAAATAGAAACAGGAATAGGCCGCATGCTCTCTCAAGCACATTCTACCACTCCAGGGATCCAACCAACTTTCATTTCCTTTTCTTATTCTTCTTAAATTAAGCAAAGTAAGTAAAATCAAATAGGAAATTTATTTATTTAGTTATAGGAAAAGAAAAAAAAGCTTGCATTTATGCAGTGTCTTTCATGTTCCTTTAAGCTGGTCCAAACCATTTCCTTTTTGATGTGTAGCTACTGTTGCTAGGTTGGAATCCTGTAAGCTAATTTACTCTCAGCAAGGTCCCTAAAACAGCAATGGTGACAATTTACAACAATGTGGCAATCTATTTTTCACTACAACTGTTGATTGAGCATCACATGGAGAATAAGTCTCGTCATTTTTGAAAGTGTGCCTTGAGACTTTTACAATCTCTTGTGAGTACAGATGGGACATTGGCTTAATATCTCCTTGAAATTACACCACCTCCAACAGTGTTGCACTCCTTCAGTATTGAACTGAAGTACCAGCATAGACTTGTATGCAGAAGCGTATGGAGTCAGACTTAAATCCAAATACTTCAGACTCACAGGAAAAATTGCTATCTACTGAACCACAGCTGCACCTGGGGAAAGGGCTGCAGGAAACCCAAAAAACATTTCCTGAGGAAATGTAATGGTTTGTCTAATGTTTGAAATCAAGGGTCATTGTTGGAAAGAATCAGTATAATATGCCAAATTGCCTTTCCGTATTCAAGGCTGTTTTTTTCATTTTCTTCCCCAACATCTGATAAAAGAGAAAGAAAACAGATGTTTAATTTTGAACTACAAGTATCTGAAAATTAAGCATTTCTGGTTGAGTTGCTGCCTTATACAAGTGAGACAAATTAGATTATACAAGTAGTATGTTTAGCCTCTTCAAAACATGGTGTAAATTGTAGCCATCATCTTGTAAGAGCATTGAAAATAGCGGGAGATACTGTTAACGGAAGAGTCTTAGCTACAATGGATCTCCAGGTATCTAAATATTCATGATGACTATGAGAAAGTCCAACACGACTAATCACTGAAAGCTTGCATGGAAATCTGTGTGAAAATCACACTTGCATAAACTGGGAAAATATTAAAGAAAGGCTGGATTTTCTATTCACCTAATTTTATATCCACTAATGTAAGGGGTGCGGATGTTAGGGAATATGATACGTTATCACAGTTCACATCCAGTATCATTTGCTTAGCATTTGTAGGTCAGGTAAAGCTCCCTCAATTCTGTTAAGGCTTCAACATTAACTATACTAGAATAATAACCCTTTTATTTCCCACAGTCTCCCTTAACCAAACAAAAATTACGTGCCTACTCACAGCAAATGAGCATTTGAAACAGGTTCAAGGGTTACTTCAATGCATTTCACATAGGACCATTGCAGAATGAAGACTTCCACCCGAAGTCCATGAAGGATTTAAAACAATCACATCCTGTGGAAAGGAGGGGGAGGAGGAAGGAAGAGTGGGCTAGCCCATTACACCCATTTACAATAAAAGGATTTATTTGACTACAATGTAAAACATTTATAACACTCAACTAACTCCTATGTCCTTTTCACAGAGTGCACTTCAAGAGGAAAATGAAAGCACTTCTGCAAAGCTCTGGTGTGGGAAACATCAAAAGCTGGGCTGTACAACATCCATCAAGCAGCTCTGTTGGTTTCCATAGCCGAATCAGGTTTGTCAGTTCTCAACCAGAATGGCGTCTGGGACAAAGCCAGAAATATGGGTTCAGATTTTGTGCCAAATGCCAACAAGTCCAGAACATCTTTCTGGGCATGCGCAGTCAAACAAAGAAGTTCCATTGGTATTAATCGGTCCCATGTCTGTCAAGACACTCCACCACTGGGTTGCCCAGCTTGCTGAGATTTCTTCACGTTCGTGCTCCCAGAACCTCCACCAGGTTAGACTGGGCACTGGATCCCCAACTCCAGTGATTGTCAGGCTGCAGAGAAGAAAGCAAAAGGGGAAGGTACGTTTTGTTTCCAAAAAAAAACTAAACCAAAGTAATTTTAACGTTATTAAAATTTTAAGTGTTTTAACTAATTTAATTATGTGTTTTTGTTTAATCTTTTACATTACTTTTAAGAGTTTGTTTATGTTTTTAAATGTCAGAGCTTTCAGGGCCACTTAAAACCCTGACAGCTTTGACAGAAAGCAAAGTTGGATGTCATGCCTTTGCCGGCTGCTTAAACATTAAGTAGTAATTTGCGGGTGGGGCTCGTCCGGCACACCATTGAAAACCCTACCACGTCACAGGCCTCAGTGGAGATATGGACATATGGATGTAGGTGAATGTAGATGGTGTTTGCCAGCAGCAGGTCTATGCGAGCTGCTTCTTCCATTTCAGGGACTGAATTCACATTGTCTTCCTTGTTTTATGCTTCTGACTTTCCCACACGACTATACCTAGACACGTGTACAATATCTGTTCCAACAGCCAAACTTTCCATCCAAGTTTTTACCACCATGGAAAGTACAACAAGCAAATGTCTAATTTAAATGGTGCTAATTTAAAAGGTCAGCATTAGACGTTGGACTTTTTCTGCACATACTATACACAGAGGCACATAAATGACAACAAGCATTTCACTTCATATAAATGTCAATACAAATATTTGTTAAATGTCACAGAGGATATGCTGTATTTTACGTGCATGTTGAGCAAGTTACAGCTGGTGGCAAATCAAGAGCTGTAGAGAAAAATTGATTGACTGATTTTGGAAACTATTTATAGCCAATAAATTAGTCTTTGAAGTTAAGCTGAAGCAGCGAAAGGTAAAGTCAAAGCTTTTTATTTAAAAAGTGCATAAAATGTGCTTTTTATTAAATAAACTGAAAACTAAAAAGGATAGTTCAAGAAATAACAGCAAGAACAATTATATGAGCAGCATCATTTTACACCTTTTGTATTTAAAGGTTTTACAAATTCTATTGTAAATAATGGTTGTGTAATGCAGACTAAAATAACTATTTTGTTTTTGTTAACACTGTTGATGTTCAAGCTGCCATCACTCTTAAACAAGCCTGACCAAATGTTTGTCCACAGAATTCAAATATTCTGTAAGGAGTTTAATCTGCTCAACCTGACGAAGACCACTTTATTATGGATTCATCAGTTATTCAGTTTAGCATCTATCTTCAAATTTATGAACCATACACAAAGGTTTTCCAGTCCAATTAGTGGTCAAACCAAATAGCATTTCTCAAACTATTTAACAATCTTCCTCCCCAAACAATTATATTTAAATTATTCTTTAAAATGGAAAATGCTCTCCTTGTAGAAATGGGGCCTTTAAATAAAGAAATAACTGTTTCATAAAATGTCACTTAGTTATTCTATAATTATGCACAATAGCTCCTTTAAACGTATTGCCGTAGAATATGTCATTTTGTTACATTTCAGAGTAGCAGTACTTTGGATTTTCCCTTATATATAATTTCACAATCAATTCACTTTTATACTCGCAACAGAATCTGTTTAAATGCAGTTGTTAAACAAAAATGGATTTGAATTTTGCGTTGAACTTATCTCTGAACAATGCTTACATGGGAACATCACTGAAATTTAATGATGTGCAATTTGATCCTTTTCCCCATATCCAAGTGGGAACAATTTCCTTCCTCACCATTCAAAAAAAAACTGAGTTAAGCATAATTCAAGTAGCAAAATTCACATTCAAACACAATGACTTTCTGATTTAACACTGAATCACTCAAATCTAAGCCAATCTCAATAACATGTCCACTGAAAAGCAAAGAGGAACTACCAAAGCAAGCATCTGCCAGCCATATATGCTGCAAAATTGAGACATACAGCCACAGTTAATGCCATACTCAGCAAAACATTTGCAAACAGATTTGCAGACTGCCTTACTTATTCATTTGATCAGTAAACACTTAACATAACCCAGTATTTCCTTTGAGTAGTAAATAAACTTTAGGCTGTCAAAGTGTGAATTGTGCAGAAGGCAAGGAAGGATACCAGTATCTAGTCAAGCAATTACTCCTTGGCATCTAGTTTCAGTTTCAGGTACATCATTCCCTAAAAGTCGAGAGACAGGTAGATAGGGTGGTGAAGACTGCATTTGGCACGCTGACCTTTGTCGGTCAGGGCACTGAGTAAATCAGTTGGGATGTCATGTTGTAACTGCACAAGTCGTTGCTGAGACCACACTTGGAGCACTGTGTGCAGTTCTGGTCACCCAGCTATAGGAAGGATGCCATTGAGCTAGAAAGGGTGCAGGAAAGATTCATGAGGATGTTCCCAGGACTGGAGGGCTTGAGTTACAAGGAGAGGGTTGATTTTTTTTCCACTGGAGCATAAGAAGCTGAAGAGTGACCTCATAGAAGTATATAAAATCGTGAAGGGCATCAATAAAGCAAATGGTCACAGTCTTTTTCCCAGAGCAATGGGATCAAAAACCAGAGGACATAGATTTAAGGTGAGAGGGGAAAGATTTGAAAGGAATCAGAGGGACAACTTTTTCCACACAGTGGGTGATGGACACATCGAACAAGCTTCCAGAGGAAGCAGTGGAAGCAGGTATAATTACATTGTTCAGAAGACATTTAGACAGGTGCATGGATAGAAAAGGTTGAGAGAGACATGGGTCAAATGCAGGCAAATGGGACCAGCTCAGGTGGACAACTTGGTAGCATGGATGAGTTGGGCTTAAGGGTCTGTTTCCATGCTGTATAACTCCATGACTCTATCATGACATTATCAAAAAGAATAAAATTGAATGATCTGGCAGAGACTTAACACAGCAATATTATCAGAAAGCTTTTAGTTGGTAACAAGAATTCAACGATGTTCAACTGCACTATACTTTTGGATTCTGGAATTCAAGTTGATACATCATACATGCCATCAAGAACAGAGAAGCCCAATGGAAGTACTTTTCATCTCCATTACAATTAGTGGAGAAGAATCCATAATGGATGACCAGTAGCAGAGTGGGTAAAAGCACTATCTGGCCTAATGGTGAACAAACAGACCGGTAATATTCTACATCCTTTTCCCAGTTTATGATGTGCTTGTACCTCATTTTAGGCAGTGATAAATAAGAGAGAGAGAAACAGAGAGAGAGAGAGAGAGAGAGAGAGAGAGAGAAACAGAGGGAGAGAGAGAGCAAGAGCAAAAGAGAGAAAGAGAGCAAGAGAGCGAGAGATAACAATAACATGCACTTGAAAGCACCTTTAAAATAAGAAATGTCTAATGATGCTCCAATAATGGTGAACAGATTTTGAATACGATAACAATATCACAAAGCAAATTCTCAGAAATAGCAAATAGAAATAGAACAAGTGGAGCTAGTTACGGAAGGGACATTATCTACATTACCAGGAGAAGCTGAGGATGTAGGCATTATAATCATTGAAGATAATTGCCACCAATTTAAGTGTGACCCAATGAACCTCATGGAAATGTTTTGAAGTCTGTTCTGGCTGCAACACAACATCCAATTAATACAAAGTAACATCCTCACAGATGCTCATGCTTCTAAAGTCAAACCAGACAGTATGCGCATCTTGCTGTACTGTGAAGGAAGCTGCTTCCCATTGGTACACATCTCTCACAGCACATTATAATTTTGAATACATACTTGAGTTTATCCTCAATAAGTTATATGTCTCCTTATGATTTGCTCACATTTCAAGAGCATGACATAATAGACTTCCTGAGAGGCGGTACCTATGGATTTCAATGGATATCTGAAGCATCGCAAACTCCTGATAAGATGCAGCAACAGATAATATAATGAAAGAAGATCAAGTAAACATAGCATTGGCAATGGAAAATCTCACCCCGAGGAAAGGAATGTGCTTTTTAATTTTTGAATGATGGTCACAATGTACCTAGTTGTAAGCCCTCATAATCATCAAGAATGCAACATTACATCCCTCTGTGATTCAATATACTTTGTGGCAGCACATCCAACAATAAATAATGAAGCACAAAGAAAAATAAGAAAGAGAATTCAAATGGCAATCAAAATGAAATTCAAATTTATTGTGAGCAGTGGGTTTTCAGCAGTATGTGCTTATTAAGCTCATCATGAGCTGCAGATGTTAAGTAGTACATAGACACTTCTGAAATCTGCCACATCTGTGACAAGGTACAATACAGTTCACCACCCTGCTCTGGAAACCAAAACATCTTGACTCCAGAGCTCAAGATTAACACAAGGTCCTCCCAATAGCATGCAGGTATAAAAACAAACAAAACCAACCTAGAGCTACATATTTACAAGAATGATTCAAACAATTACAATACTTGATTAATGGCAAGCACCATTGAAATGTCTGTTCTTCCATCTTAGATTTATAACAATCAGCTGTTTTCAACTTATTTGAAGAGTCGATTGAAAACCAAAAGTGGAAGACTTCCTTTAACATAAAGCCCTTCATGACCCAAAGGCATGCCAAGGGACTTTATAGCAAATGAAACAACACACACAAAATGCTGGAGGAACTCAGCAAGTCAGACAGCATTTTTATGTGTTGCTCCAGATTCTAGCATCTGCAGAATCTGTTATGTTACAGCTAATGAAGTAGTTGTTGAACTATAGCCATCATCTTATTGTGTAAAATGCAGCAGTCAATTTGTGTGTGACAAGATCCCGCAAACTGTACCATTCTACTACTCTGGCCAGAACATTAAGGAGAATCACATTGCTGTGAATGTTTTCATTTCCACCTGTAAGCCTAGCAGGGGTCTGGTTTTAGGTCTCATCTGAAAGCTATGGGAATGTGCGGAAAATAAAAAATGAGATTGGTATAAATGGGTGCTTGACGGTTTAGAAATCAGTAGGCCGAAGGGCTCGTTTTTGGGCTTAAGGGCAGCACAGTAGATGTCTCACAGCTCCAGAGACCCCGGTTCAATCCTGACCTTGGGTGGCCACCTGCCTGGAATTTGCACTTTCTCCTTATGACTGCATGGGTTTCCTCCGGGTGCTCTGGTTTCCTCCCACGTCCCAAAGATGTGCTGGCTAGTAAGTTAACTGGCCGCTGCAAATTGTGCTGTATTTCTCTTTAACAACGCCGTCTTGAAGACTCGATAGTGAAGCATGAACCTGTTCCAATATCAGAGGCAAGAGATCTACATGAAGTACAACAGATTATTGTTTAGCCTTCAAAACTAAACTTGGAGAAAGGTGTAAAGGAAAAAGTAAGCAAGCAAGCAAAGGCAGGTATGTTTCAAACTAACGCAAGAAAAAGTCAGGTGATCACAAACAAAAGGAAAAAAATAACCTCTTTTAATCATCAATGGCTCTGTGTATGTCTGATTTCTGATGTCCAATTTGGGATCACCTGCTATTTATTCATTTCAACAAGAAAAAGTGTGAAAAATGATGTAGTGCCAATGGAAAGTATTGGATCAAACCATTTAAGGTTGTGCAGGTCACCAATCACAGCAGGTAAATGATAACCAGATTTCACGGTGCCAACCTTTCAAAATTCTCTCAGGCAGCTTGTTAAACCAGGAGCTGGCTCTTTGAACTCATCACCGTTTTGACTGGTTAAAATGCTGGTGAGGGAAAGCAACCACTCAGCTCAGGAAGATGAAACAGCAGAACGCAAGAAATAAAAATCCACAGGAGATGCTAGATTATTAATTAGACCCATGCACACAATTCAGGCCAATGCCCTTGTGTCAGGAACGCAAGGCTAAAGGATCTCTGAAGGGTCTCTCACCTGAAACATAACCCCTGTTTCTCCTTCCATAGGTGCTGCCTGACCTGCTGATTGTTTCCAGCATTTTCTGTTTTATTTCATCTGCTTAGTAAATTTGATTTTAGCTTTAATGGCCTTTTTGTACTTATTTTTTTTAATAACAAACAAGGTTTATAATTTCTCCTTTATAATTATTAATATTTGAGATAAAAATCTTACCATATATTCTTGCCATCCTTAAGACCACAGTTTTGATTACCTTATTAGCACCTAACGACATTTCCTGCAGCTGTTCTGATGATTAAAACTTTTTTTCCATTGCCTTTACTACCTCAAGACCTGTTTATCCTAAAACACATTTCTCCAGCTTCTTTCGTTCGACCCGTCATAATTAGGTTATCCAAAACACTGATCCCCGTGTCCAAACTTGCGTCGTTTTCCTCACCCATTACTTCCATGCTTACTGATCCACGTGGCACTTGGTTCTGCAGTGCCTCAAAAGTTAAAGTTCACATCCTCAATTCAAATCCCTCCAGAGGCTCGCTACTCCCTACCTCTCCAAGCTTCTCCAGACTGACAGTCCTCTGAGATACCTGCTTTCCTCCAATTCCAGTCTCTCGATCATCCAGAAATTTAATTCCCTCACCATTGACAGCCCATGGCTCAAAGGACCACATGGCCTACTCTTGCAAATGGGAATGAACAATAAATGCTAAGTTGGTAAATTGGTTTATTATTGTCGTATGCACAAGGTGCAGTGAAAAACCTTTATTTTGCATGCTATCCATACAGATCATTTCATCACATCAGTGCATTGATGTAGTGCAAGGGAGAACAGTATCAGAATGCTAATCTGAAGACTAGATTCCACGAAGGAATTAAAAACATACCAGTTTGAAGATTGTTGCCTTTTTGTCCAGAATTGGCAACTTCTGAGCTGAATTTAAAATACGTTTTGTGCATAGCAAACTTCCCTAGTGTGTTTCATGTATCAAGCCTTTGACAAGCAAGTTTATACACCCATTATTAGTCCATGCAAAACTGAACAGTACAAAAATTCATGCTGAAGAAGAAACAGTCTCCAGGGCACTGAAATGCTCTAAGTTATGATACTGAAACAGAAAATACATAATTGTCTTAGTAGTTGATCACTTGTGTTCGAGTGGCATCAGTGTATTGTCCTGTCATTCCAACGGAATGAATGAACTCCAGAGTCAAAGCACAGAGCACTGATGTTACAGCACAGTGTGTGTGGTGCTTTTTAACACTGCATGAATCTGTAGGCAAAACAATCCAATGCCTTTTTTAAACTTCCACTCATTTCTTCCCAATGTTTATCTTGACAATTATAGTGAATAGGCATTTGCATGCACTCTGACCACTAATTTCAGAATTGTAATGTTTCTTTTCCAGGAATGTTTCTGGGATTTAATATTCCACTGGTTGGGATAGCTCGAATTTGACATGAGATTCATTTCCCAGTATCTGCCACAATCATTCTCACCCTGACATCAAAGTGAAAAAATGATAATTTATGCAGTAGAATCATCAGCTCAGGAGATGCAAATACACACTCAAAGTACCTCGACCCAAGTAGCTGAAACAGTTCTCTAGAATCAGGCTTTGAGACAAGACTGAGGGAAATAATGAATAGAAAAGCCAAGGCCAGATGGTCCATCGTACCTGTCACAGGCTCAAAAGATAGTCAAGTGAAAATTGCATTTAAAATTCAGATTGCACCTTTTGGGGGAAAAGTACTGCTTTAATTGAAAACATTAAATTTAAGCTACATGTTTAAATCAATCTATTTGGAGTATTATATACCAAATTTGCAGTATTGTGTGCAGTTCTGGTCACCTAACTATAGGAAGGATATCAGTAAGATTGAAAGAGTGCAGAGAAGATTTACTAGAATGTTGCCAGGTCTTCAGTTGAGTTGAGTTACAGGCAAAAATGGAACAGGTTAGGACTTTATTCCTTGGATTGCAGAAGAATGAGGGGAGATTTGATAGAGGTTTACAAAATTATGAGGGGTATAGACAGAGTAAGTGCGAGTAGGCTCTTTCCACCTAGATTAGGAGAGATAAGTACGAGAGGACATGGCTTTAGGGTGAAAGGGGAAAGATTTAAGAGGAACTTATTCACTCAGAGAGTGGTGGGAGTATGGAACGAGCTGCCATCTGACGTGGTAAATGCAGGCTCACTCTTAAGTTTTAAGAATAAATTGGATAGATACATGGATGGGACAGGTCTGGAGGGTTATGGACTGGGTGCAGGTCAATGGGACTAGCGGAATAAAGTTTCAGCACAGACTAGAAGGGCTGACTGGCCTGTTTTCTGTGCTGTAGTGCTCTATGGTTCTTTAATATTAAATCCAACTACAAGTTGTCCCCAGGTTATGGCAATGGTGACCCGTGACCTGTTTGTAACCCGAACAGTTCGCAATTTGGAAATGCGGCTGCAAACTGAGTTCCCAGGCAGCAGAAGATGTCTGTAGCCGTGCAGCAGCCTGCAAATCCATACTGCCAGTCTCCCAAATGTTCATTCGTGTGCACGGGCTATACATAAATCGAGCCTTTAAGCTGTGGAGGACCTGTCGGTGTAACATTTGCATTCTCTTTCCATCACAGAATTCTTATTTCAAAATCTTCCACGTTGTGAATATTGACAACTATCACTTCATAAAATCAAAAGATGTTTACATTATAGATACAACTATTTGAAAAATTTTCTTGAAACACTGCACCTCCTAGAATAATGCACTTTTGCCAACATTCCTGTATAGATTATACTTCAGGCAGCTGACACTTGGGATTAAAAGAAATGAATTGCTTAAAGTATCACATGCATGAAATTAAAAGAAATCACATTCCTGTTTCAATACCTGTTCTATGTTTCATTAAAAATACATACTTTACTGTCTTTATTGGAAATATTATACTTTGCAAGGAAAATTGCATTATCCTTCAAAATCTGTAACCTATTAGCCAATTTCCTTTCGATCTCGAAAATGTAGGCTTGAAACGATGATCTGGCTCCTCCATCTGCTTGCACAGGGAACTGCAGCAGAATATAGACCCAACAGAAGGGCAAATTTACCTTTGAACTTCCCCCTGGTGTGTGGTGGCTCCAACATTGGCTGGCGATCGCTTTGGAATCAAATAAAATCTTCCAGAGGTCTCCAAGAACAACCCAAGAGATGAACCCATCTGTCAGTGTGCCCAGGAGATGCATGTGTGGAGGTTGAACCTCCCCTGCATCTGATGCAGATGCCAGTGCAGTGGTGTGGTTGTGCCAGCACAGAGATAATCTCCCTGTTTCCGCCTGGGTGTGTTAACCGCCAGAGCAGAAGTTCACAGGTGAGGGAACGACCAAAACTTCACGTGAGGAAACCTCCAGGAACGCAGATAGCATCAGGGGCACAAAATGCATGATATCGTCCTGATGGCCACTACCAAATAGCATTTAACACCACCAAGTGGGGATGAATCTCTGGGCATAAAGGGTAAATATTTATTTATATCACTGAATGAAAGTGAGACATCAGAATCCTCACTGACTTCACCACGCAGTGCTCTCCACATCACTCACTGATTATTCGTATACGGGGTGAGGTCACATGACTATCCCATCCACTCACTATTGACATCACTTCCTTCCTGTCACAAATGATTGACGTGGGAAACTCTTCGAGACATCTTTGGGCGGTTTACATTTTGAGTAAAGGAGTTGTACAAGATGGAAACAGGCCCCTTGGTCAGATTTATCCATGTCAACCAAGGTACCTTCCTGAGCTAGTCCCATTTACCTATGTTTGCCCTATATTTCTCTAAACATTTCCTATTCATGTACTTGTCCAAATGACTTCTAAATGTTGGAATTGTACCCGCCTCTACCACCTCATTCCATATACCCACCACCCTCTACACGGAAAAACTTGCTCCTTAGGTCTCCTTTAAATTTTTCCCCTCTCAACTTAAACCTATGCCCTCTGGTTTCAGATACCCCTACCCTGGAAAAAAAGGCTATGACCATCCACCTTATCTATGCCCCTCATGATTTTATAAACTCCTTTAAGTGCACCCTTCAGCCTCTGTCAATCCAAGGAAAACATTCCCAGCCCATCCAGTCTCTCCTTATAACTCAAGCCCTCCATTCCAGCTTAATCTAGCTTTTGGGACTCTTTAAATTTATGATGTAATGAGTAATGTCTCTGTACGTGAGGAAGAGTATAACAAGTGATTGGTAATGTAAGATAACCACCAAGGAATGCAATAATAATAAATTGAGAAATGCCCTCTTTATCCAAAGATAGGTGAGAATGTGCAATTCAATGCAGCAAGGGTGATTGAAGAGCATAGCACTAAATTATTTCAGACAAAGTTGGACAAACATACGAAAGAGAAATGAATATAGGGTTAGGCTGATAGATTTAGATAAGGGAAGATAGGAGACTTGATCGGAGCTCATGTGTCAACATGCTGGTTCTGTGCTGTGTATCCTGTGAAATCCCACGACCTGAAGAGCAGCCCAAATATATGGAACACATTCTCTGCTTTACTCAAGAAATAAGAAAGCGTGGGCTGGTGAACAAAAGGTAACTGAAGATACGACAGGCTCACGTCCTGCTTGGATTTATGGGCACTTTTATTTTTACAATGTCCTGGGCAGACAAGTGTAGCTTACTGCCTTCCAACCTCGGCCAATGTGGCGGAAATCACAGCTTAACCTATTTTGATTTTAACACAAGAATGAAAGATGTCAGGAAGCTCATGGTTGTGGGCATCAGGTATACTCACTCCTTCCTGGGTCTGATTTTAGTAACTCTGCAAGAAAAGTCTCCAATCCATTGTTTGCTCTTGGTGCACTTTGATGAGTGAAAAATAAAATCCCAAGTCACATGAGAAAAGAAACTCCACATAGTCCATTTTAATTGCTTCCCTTGAGAAGTTACGTGCCAGTGAAACTTGTTTCTGCTGCACCAAGCATTGTCCAAGCATTGTATTACTAACTGCTTTGCAACCATCAATACATCTCCACTTGTTTGCCAGTCAGCCCCACTTACACCACCACGCTACATGAGCTGCTTGTGACATTACTGCTTTTTTTTAATATAGAACCATTGACATTGACTATGTGGTCAGTTGTAAAGGTTCTCGATGAAAGCAGCCTATAAAGGTGTAACAAACTATGGTGTGGATTTCCTCTTTTCTGGTGCTGGTTACTGTCAGGCATCAGTTCAAATGAATCTCTGGTACCCAAATAACAATGATATTATCAAGCAAGCTGAGCAGCCAATCACACAGAAGATTACACTGGAAATATGGCAAAGAACCAGATCTTTTGGCACAATAAGTGCATGTTAGTAGTTATGCCTTCCTTGGTGATCAGAATAATGATTCTTTTCAAAGTTCTGTTGCACAGTCAAGGTTTGATACAGATTTAGCAGAACTTCCCTACTTGTCAATTCTATCCCTCTGAAAAAAAAACCACATGCTTGAATTGTTTTTCATGGCATTGTAAACCTGTGGTGCAACCTCTAATAATAGTCTGTTTGTACTCTGAGATCCCTCTGTTCCTCTACTCCACCCAGACTTACACATTCCAAGTTGTAAATGAATTCCCTATTCTTCCTACCAAACTGCACCAATTTGCAATTATCTGTATTGAACTTCATTTGCCCATTCTGCAATCTATTCATGTCCTAATCAGCTCCCTCACCCAGAAGCTGGGATCATCTGCAAATTTAGTAATTGGCTTTTTGATTCCAAGGTCTAGAATGTTATTGTGAATTGTTTACAGCAGTGTTCCTAGCAATGATCATTGTGAAATACCACTACCATTTTCTTCCACTGTGAACAGCAACCCATTACTCCAATTGTCTACTCTCTGTCCTGAAGCCAGACAGTAATCCATCTGCAACTTGCCCCAGAGTAAGCATCCTCCAATGAAAATAAAGAAAAACTGCACATACTGGAAATCTGAAATAAACTTCAACCTGATAACTCTACTTCCACTGATGCTGCCTGGTTTGTTGAATGTTTCCACCATTTTCTTAATTTATCAAGCATTCTCCAATCATATTGATTAGTTTGTTAAAGGGAACTTTATTGAAAGTCTTTTGAAATTCTCAATAAATTACATCTGCTTTGTTATCCTTGTCCATGCTCTCTGTTAACTCCTCAAAAAGATTCTTGGGTAGCAAATCAGGAAGTAAAAAGCACAATTTTAACAAACATTTTACAAAGTTCAAAGGTTGGATAATATCAACATAAAAGTTGAAATATCATAAACTACTTTAAAATCTTCTGAAGATTAATCGTTATCTTGAAATCCATTAAAATGAAGAGGGTAACAACATGCACATATAAAATTAATTCTTAAAGGACTAGAAAGGCACTTATTATTCCTCAGTGAACCATTAAAAGATCAGTCACATCTAATATAAAACACCTTGACATTTTCAGGCTTTTTTTTTAAAGCCATAAGAATAGATTTTAAATACCAGAAGTTCTCATTATATATTTCAGTCTTAAAGCACAGAAACAGACACTTCAACTGACTGACTCCACACTGGTCCATCAACTGCCCCATTTATACTAATCCTACATTAATCCCATTTTTTTCATTCTCACCACATTCGCATCAACTCTCCCTGGATCCACTACTCACCTACATACAAGGGGCAACTTACAGTGGCCAAATAACCTTCACAACTTTGGGACGTGGGAGGTGACAGGAGCACCCAAGGGAAACCCTCACAGTCACAGGGAGAATATACAGCAGGACCCGAGATCAGGATTGGACCTGGGTCTCTGGCACCGTGAAGCACCAGCTCTGCAATCTGCGCCACTTTGCTGCACAATATTGATCTGGCTGACTATGCAGGAGAACATTGCAAGGCAGTTCACCCTTTACGGGAGCAGGAAATCACTGGCAGCAACTTGTGGATTATCACAATTATTATCCGTGCAAGTACGCATTCAATATTGCTGCCAGTTTCACAGTGTCGTTTCATCACCACTACAATTGCAATGTTAGGACTCTCCATTTGCCATTTCTCCATCCACATTTCCCACTGATCTTTATCCTGCTGTAAACTTTGACGATCTTCCTCACCATCCACAATTCCACCAACTTTTCTGTCGTCTGCAAACTTAATAATCAGACCACCTACACTTCCACATAATTTATGTACATCACAGACAATGTCCCACCACTGAACCCTGGTGAACACCACTGGTCACAGACCTCCAGTCAGAATAACACCCCTCCATCACTACCCTATCTCCCAGAGTCAAGCCAATTTTGAATCCAATCTATCAAGTCACCCTAGATCCCATGTGCCTTAATCTTCTGGATCAGTTGACCGTGAGGGACCTTGTCAAATGCTTCACTAAAGTCCATATATACAACATCCACTGCCCTACCTTCATCAATCATCTTCATCACTTCCTCAATCAGTTTCATTAGACATGACCTTCCATGCACAAAGCCATGCAGAATGCCCTAATAAATCCATGCTTTTCCAAACGTAATTAAATCCCATTCTTAAGAATCACTTACTGACTAGAAGTATTCTTCATTCATCTCACAGTTAGCTTTGAAGGAATCAATCTTAGTTCATAGATTGTACTTGAGCAGGTTCTGATTAAGCCATGCCAGATTGAATGCAGCTCTATTGTTGTTAATATTATTGGCATAAGAGGAAATATGGCTCCAGACTTTCCTGCTGAATAATGAATTTGAATTATTTCAACCAGAAATCCAAACAACTGAACCAGCCAATTTCAGATTGGCTAATATTTTTTATGTTATATGTAGACAGCAGAACAGCTCAACAAAATAGATGTGAAATTCTAGTCTTAGAGAAAAAATTATCGTCCTGACGGGAAAGAAAATATAAAGGAGGGAAAAGAATTGTATATCATGAATCCAGTTAGTGATAATATACAACTGCTGCAAAAAGATTTTAAATACCGTCTTTTTGCTTGTCGACTTCCAGTTGAGTTCTAGAGATACTTAAGAAATACAAGCCAGTATGTATTACTTAATTTAATGAATGCCTGGCATAGACTCTGTCTACTATAGTATGAAGATAACTTGCAAGTTTGAAACTAGTGGAGCTCATGTCACCCTCATTTTGTATAAAAGCCAACAGTGCATGGAATGAAAAATAAACTGTATTCAAAAAATTCAGAACTAGCGAACATCAGGAGTTGCCAAGATTTTAAAGAGGTTTTAGATGGTTGCCAAGTAATTCCTGAGTTCAAACTGTGCTTGGATCACAAGCCAACACTTCTTATTTCAAGAAAAATAAACCTGTTGTAATCTCTGATACAGAAGTAGCCTTTTGACCTCCAGCTACCGTTGTAACTTTAATCATGAGAGGGGAAATAATAAAATCTGAAAAACATTTTATGAACATTCATATGGTGTTTAGTATATTATGAACATTCTTAATTTTAATGTAAATATATAGATTGCCGTTAATAAAATCTTGACATTAGGCTGCTATATCAACTGTTAACAGGCATTCACAATAACCAAGAGCCAGAAATTACAGAGCTCCACCAACTCCCTCAAACCTCATTTCACCCTTACTTGAAAAATAAGTTTCCATAAACTGATCCTTGTGCAAATCATCCTGTTTTTCAATTTAACCCCTTCCATTTCTCTCATGGCCCTTTCTTTTTCATTCATTTTCCTTTCACTTTTTCCCCCCTTGAAAATCCAAAACTACATCAAGACAAAATTTGCAAAGAGCAGATACTTATTTTTCAACTTTTTGTAAGCTTTCCTTCATTCCATGACTTCTTTATTCATTGACAACACTCCAAAAGGAGGAAGGCAAATGGCTCAATGTTTTTCGGACTACCCCAAGTCAATTTACTCAGAAAACAGAATCTTATTAAATAGGAAACAGCAACTTCTCCCAATAAATTCAGTCTAATTTTTGCAGAAAAATGCAGTAAGTGGACAACAGTTAAATACAAATTATGCAAATACAATCAATCTCAATCACCATGCATGACTGACAGGGGTTGACATGCATGATTGACATTCTATCTCCATTCTGGCTGGCTACAAGGTTGTGACCATATGCAGGCTTCCTATTGATCATCTGGTTCAATTTTATTCATTCATTATTAGATTTTTTTACCTTGCTTGTTCAAATCTCTTTTTTATTACTTGATCTATTTTAAACACAGCTTTGAAACCGATAGGAAAATCAACAGAGTTTCTATGGAAATATTGGCTGATACAAAGGTAATGGGAGTTAAGTCCCACTGCACTTCAACAACATTATAATTAAAATGCGACAGCAACCTTTGTTGCTTCTCAAGCCATTACCTCAGAGATTCTAATGCAACTATTCCAATTAATTGCAAGCTAAAAACATACTACTGGAGGAACTCAGCAAGTCAGGCAGCAATTGTGGAGATAAAGCTGTGTTTCGGGTTGAACACCTGGTTCCACCTATTACCTACCAGACCCCGTCTCACCCCTCCCTCTCACTTCAAATGGCCTATCCTCCCTCTGCAGTCTCAGTCCTGCTGCAAACGCTCGACCTGAAACGTCGACAATCCCTTTGCTCAAGATTCCAGCATCTGCAGTCTCTTGTGTATTCCATTTAATTCCAGAGCATGGGTTTCCTTTGTTCCATAAAGAACTTAAAATTGAAAGCCCTCAAATGAAACGATTTAAGATGCTACCACTTTGCCCCAACTCAAGCAGATAAGTTTCTTTGGTAAATTGCCAAGTGCAGTTATTCTCAAACCAAAGACAGGATTTCATTTTCACAAAAAGAAAGTGATGCATTTATATCGTACATAGAACATTACAGCATAGTACAGGCCCTTCGGCCCACGATGTTGTGCCGACATTTCATCCTGCTCTAAGATCTATCTAACCCTTCCCCCCCATTTTTCTATCATCCATGTGCCTATCTAAGAGTCTCTTAAATCTCCCTAATGTATCTGCCTCCACCACCTCTGCTAGCAGTGCATTCCACACACCCACCACTCTCTGTGTAAAAAAAAACTTACCTCTGACATCCCCCTTATACCTTCCTCCAATCACATTAAAATTATGCCCCCTCGTGTTAGCCATTTTCGCCCTGGGAAAAAGTCTCTGACTGTCCACTCGAGCTATGCCTCTTATCATCTTGTACACCTCTATCAAATCAACTCTCATCCTCCTTCGCTCCAAAGACAAAAACCCTAGCTCGCTCAACCTACCCTCATAAAACATTATGTATTTCTTTCACGACGCCTCAAATTCAATGAAGCCAATTGCATACTTAAGAGTAGTCACTGTTTTACTGTAGGAATACTACAGCCAGTGTGTAAACAAGCTTCGATAAACAACAATGCAATAAACACTAGATAATCCGTTTTAGTGATACTGTTTGGGGAGGATATTTTATGCCTACCTCAAGTTTGACCCAAATGCATCACAGCTTGGTATGGCAACTGCTCTGCCTGAGACCACAAGGAGTTGCAAAGGGTTGTGAACTCAGCCCAGACCATCACGCAAACCAGCTTCCCCTCCACTGACACATCTACTCTTCCTGCTGCCCCAGGAAAGCAGCTAATATAATCAAGGACCCCACCCACGCCAGTCATTCTCTCCTCTCCCCTCTCCTGTTGGGCAGGAGATACAAAAGCCTGAGATCATGAACCACCAGACTCAAGGACAGCTTCTATCCCACTGTTATCAGACTCTCATGGACTTCTCATACACTAAAAGATGAGCTCTTGATCTCCCAATCTACCTTATCATGGCCTTGCATTTTATTTGTCTACCTGTACTGCACTTTCTCTGTAACATTATATTCTGCATTCTGTTTTCCTTTTACTACCTCAATTTAATTATGTGTGGCATGATCTTTTTCTAGATGGCACGCAAAACTAAAGCTTTTCACTGTATCTCAGTACATGAGACAATAATGAACCAAACCAAACATCCAAAAGGCCTTGGCACCTCCAACTATGCAGCACTTATTCAATGCCACATAGGGGCATCAGCTTAGGCTTTTGTCCCAGGTCTCTAAAGTGGGAACTAACCCGATAATTCTCTGATTCAGAGCTGAGTGTGTTGCCGGCTGAGTTACATTGTATTAAAAATGTGCACAGAGATCAATTAACCAGCATCTAAAAACCAATGGAATTGTTAGCTTTAATGGGTGCCAAAGGTACTAGTTGAAAATTTTGTGGCCAGCACAGAGATGAGAGCTGATCTGAAACATGATTTCCCAAAAAATAAATCTTAAGTTAAATGATACCACATCCACCCAAACACCGGCTGGACTTCCTGAAAATACAGGAAAATACTTTCTAGTCAGCCCCCTAAAAAAGTCAAAGATAATGTGATTAGCTTCTGATGTGTCAATACTGATAATTTTTTCTATGTTCCAGAAGTTATCTGATATATATTAAAGTTTATTTTCAGCATTTTTTAAAATAGGGTATCCTGACATTTAAAGAGTGAATGCCGCAAAGCAAAGAGAAAAAGTACTGTTGTCCACAGGTCCACTAAGCTGGATAAAACATTTACTTGATTACAAGGAACCACATTCCATCCTTTGAATTCTGTAGCATGCTCCTTGTGGCTTTCTCCTTGGAATAAGAGCCACCTGGGGAAATCCCAAGTGCAAATGCCATCATTACAAATTCAAATCTCTGAGATGATGCCTCAGCCAATATTCCTCAAGCCTTGCTATGAAAAGACCTGCTAATCTGCTAAATATCATATTACTGCTGGTGTCCAAACTAGATGGCACATTTCCTACCAGGGAGCACTTGGGTTCACCTTTCAAACGTGATTGGCACTTTATAATTGCAAGAGCTACCATAAAAATCAATGCACAAGTTACAGTGATCTGGAAATAATTCTTCCCACTCAGAGACTTCAACTTCGGGATACCTTCCTCTTGAGTTCAAAATACATTCATCTTTTCCCTTTAAGTTTCAAGTCTATAACAAAAATATCATTCAAGTTTTAAAACCCTATTTTTTCCATTAACAGTACAGTATTATGTCTGACAATTTCATTGCTTCGAAGAAGCTTACTGAAGTATGATCAAATGAAAAATAAGCATCAGATTCTGCCAAGCCTAATTTTGTTAGAGGACTACATTGGTGTACGAGTTGCACCAGTGTATAAATCACATCCTCCTTCAGGCCTGTCCAAAAATATTCAAAGTCGATTTATAGGCCTGATTTTACTGTAATACACTTCTAAACATTTGATAAAATAAGGGTTTAAAAAAATGGTTAAAATACATCAAATTAATGCCTGTTGAAAAAAAAACTTAGAAGGTCTTGCAAGTAATCTTATCAAACAACAGATAAGAATTTGTTTTGGTTTTAAGCAAGGTCCTTTCTATATTTGGGCAAGGTCAAATTGCTCCACAATTCCTCATACATAACAACTGAATGGTTTCTCACACTGACTAATGTAAATATTTTAAAAAGGGCAAAAATCACATATTTTGGAGCAGACTAGAATTTATTTTCCTTCAATGAGGAAAGCGCATTTTCTAAGCTTTCACAACTTAAGACCTACATTAAATGGGAATCAACTAAATAAACCAGCAGCCACTTAAGTAGTTTTTCCAATCAAAATTAACGGTTGCTATTTAAGCAGGAGTTAGCGCAAGAATTGATTCTTCCTTTTAATAAGAAAACACAATATGTTCTGCATCATCAGAGATTTAGTAGGTTGCAAAATAGGCTAGCGGACAAAATAATGTCAATATTAAAAGTCTGCTCTGAATTGTCAATGAGGTTTTTTTAAAATCATAAAAAGCATCAAATGCGAGCCTAATCTGGTTCTTGCCTTTGGACTATATTGTTAATTTCAACAGAAGTCATTGCATATATAGGAGCAGCAATTTTTCACACCTCCTGAGAGGATTGTGGCAGATTGAAGGGAAAAAAGCAGCAGAAGGGAAAGTTGTATTTACATGGCAACTTTCATGAACTCAGGATGTTCAAATCAAGTACACATCACATCAGTTGTATTTTGTTTGTCACAAGTGTCAGTTGCTCAGAATAGAATATGACATCAAATAAAGCCACAAGATTAAATCACATAAGCAAATGGGACGTCTGACAGAACATTGATGGTGTTCAGCTGGATCACCCACAAAACTGGGATGTGAGGTGTGCGATACTTTAAATTCCATCCCCGCCCACTCCATAGAGAATCTATAATCTTTCACTTGTGCACGAGGTAGGGGCACCTTTGGTCTTGTGCAAACCAACTGACCAATGTCCATTTCTATCCAGGGTTGGATGAACCACTGGATTCACTGTTGTATCTGTGCTGAAGTGCTTCTTTCAAATTGTCATTTAAACCAGCCAATAATCTGAAACACAAAGGAATCAGAAAACCGGAGAGATGGAAGACAACAGCCCATTTCAACCCTGCCAAGAGACACATCATCAAAATCAGATGTCAAAAAAAAACAGCTTCCTATTTAGAACAGCCAAAGAGAAAGAACATCCTCAGGAAAAACTCTGAAGTTAGTTGCCTTGGTGACAAAGGTAGATATCAATTTTAAGACAGCAATGCCCAGAGCCAGGAAAAGAATAACCGTATCGTTAATCAGGGAACAGAGGTTGTGCAAGGCATCAGGAGGATTTAGCAGAGGGGAGGAAATAAACAATGCCTCCACGGTCTGTATTAGTCAATTCAGCATAATTTTGTCATCTATGTGAATGTCAGTCTTCTTCCTCTCTGTTTTGTGGATAAAAGTTTATAAATTAAATCAATAATTTAATAAATAATAATAATTAAATAAATGTTTGTGACCATCAATCACCAGTTTTCCCTCTATCAGTAGTTGTTGCGCTCATAATATTTTGTGTTTGGCAATAAAATGTGCTGGAATAAACCACACTAAACTTTGGAAGATCGATGTATTTATCGAAGCATTTACTGCAAAGAAAACTTCCGAAAAAGACAGAAGTAGTCAATATTACACACTGGAATTATCAATATACTGACAGACCTACATCTCACTTTCAGAAACCCAAAATACATAGACTGAGAAATGTTATTGTGTACAGCACTGTGTGACTGAATTTTCATGAAAAAAAATTCAAAGAGACTTGCCACAATTATCCTAAAGTTTGAGATTTTCCAGATCCAGCCCATGCCTGATCCACTGACACAGGGAGAAGCCTAGACCAGCACAATAGCCCCTAGTGGAATCCATCAGACACCACTTTCATCTATTTTGAATCATGCATGTGCAGTCTGTGGATGACATGGACACGCTTGTTGATCTTCGCTGCACTTTTAAGGCCAACTTCAAATGTAACTTAAAGGTAACCCTGTACGAATAAGTCCCAGACTGTGGAGTCTAACACTGAGCACCTACCTTAGATTAGGTCTCTTTTACATTAAATATTAATCCATGATAAAGAAAGTACATCATTTTTTGGAGTTGATTCAGCTGCAGTTGATGTTTGTCCCATCGTGTCTGTGGCTGGAAGATCATCTCCAGTGCAAGGAGCTGCCCATGTCTAAATAATGCAGACGGATATATTGCAGGGTCCAAGATTACTTGTTTAATGCTGCTGCCATAAACATTCTATGGTGAAAGACTGTATAAGGCCCTCCCAACAATGTACTGTGCAAAAACCTTTGACGTCCTGTGCACTGAATGTACACGAAAGAACAAAGGCAATGTCATGCCACTACAATGCAAATCTTGTACACAAAAACATGAGTAGTAGGCCATTTGGCCCCTGAGCCTGCTTCACCATTCAACAAGATCATAGCTAATCTTCCACTCCAAATACCATTTTCGTGCCCTATCATCTCCCTTAACTCCTTTATTATTCAGAAATCTATCAATTCCGTGTTGAATGCAATCAGTACCCTCAAGGGTAGAGAATTTCACAGATTCTCCACCATCTGAGTGCAGAACTTTCTCATTACTTCAGTGCTGAATGGCCTGTCCCTCGTCTTGAGATGACTCAGAGCTCAAGTCTCCTCGGCCAAATGTCTGTTGAGCCCCCTAAGAACTCTCTGTGTTTCAGCGAGATTACTTCTCATGCTTTCCAAGCTCTAGATAGAGGCAGAGTCAACTTGATCACTCCTCATGTGACAGAACCCCATCCCCAGAACCAATCAAATCAATCTTCTGGTGAGAGCAGCACACAGCCCCAGTGATCCAGGTTCGATACTGACCTCAGGTGCTGTCTGTGTGGGTTGCACATTCACCCTGTGACCACGTCTTTTCCTTGGGTGCTCTGATTTCTTACCACTCGCCAAAGACGTGCTGGTTGGGAGATTAATTGGTCACTGAGGTCTCACCAAGGTGCCATATAGTTGTAGTAAGACATTCTTACTCTTTGCACTCAAAGACTCTTTCAAACAAAAACATTCCATCTTACTTCCCGATTTCATAGAATCATAGAACAGTACAGCACAATACAGGCCCTTCGGCCCACAATGTTGTGCCGACCTTTAAACCTTGCCTAAGACGATCCAGCCGCTTCCTCCCACATATCCCTCTATTTTAAATTTCTCCATATGCTTATCCAGCAATCTCTTGAATTTGACCAATGTACCTGCCTCCACCACTGCCCCAGGCAGTGCATTCCATGCTCCAACCACTCTCTGGGTAAAAAACCTTCCTCTGATATCTCCCTTGAACTTCCCACCCATTACTCTAAAGCCATGCCCTCTTGTACTGAGCATTGGTGCCCTGGGAAAGAGGCACTGGCTGTCTATTCTATCTATTCCTCTTAATATTTTGTACACCTCTATCAAGTCTCCTCTCATCCTCCTTCTCTCCAAAGCGCAAAGCCCTAGCTCCCTTAGTCTCTCCTCATAATGCATACTCTCTAAACCAGGCAGCATCCTGGTAAATCTCCTCTGCACCCTTTCCAACACTTCCACATCCTTCCCATAATGAGGCGACCAGAACTGGACACAGTACTCCAAGTGTGGTCTAACCAGAGTTTTGTAGAGATGCATCATTACCTCGCGCTCTTAAACTCGATCCCACAACTTATGAATGCTAACATCCCATAAACTTTCTTAACTACCCTATTCACCTGTGAGGCAACTTTCAGGGATCTGTGGATATGAACCCCTAGATCCCTCTGCTCCTCCACACTACCCAGAATCCTGCCATTAACTTTGTACTCCACCTTGGAATTTGTCCTTCCAAAGTGTAACACCTCACACTTCTCCAGATTGAACTCCATCTGCCACTTCTTAGCCCAGCTCTGCATCCTATCAATGTCCCTCTGCAATCTTCGACAATCCTTCACACTATCCACAACACCACCGACCTTTGTGTCATCTGCAAACTTGCCAATCCACCCTTCTACCCCCTCATCCAAGTCATTAATAAAAAAAATCACAATTTCCTGCTGTTTCCGTATATTAGATATGAATTGTCATAGTCATATAGCATGGACATTTCTTAAATGCTGTCAGTGACCCCGTTTCCACTACACTCTCAGACAGTATATTCCAGGTATTCACCACTCTCCAGGTGAAAAAGGTCCCCCTTCGGATTCCCTCTCAATCTCTTAACCCTTAGACTAAATCTATGTCCTCTAGTTTTATCTACCTCTGATACAGGAAAAGGTTTCCTATGGTCTATTGTATCTGTTCCCTTCACAATTTTATTTTCTTCAATCACTTCCCCTTTTAACCTCCCCTGCTCTAGGAAAAACAGACCTAGCCTCTCCTCATAACTGAAAGGCTCCATCCCAGTGAATCTCTTCTGCAACCTCTCCAGCACTATCACATTCTTGTGTGTAATGATACTCAGTTCCCTTTGAATGTCAAAAATTTCCCAGTATCTCACTATTTAAAAAAACACTCAGCATTAGTTTTCTCGACTGAAGCAGATAATCTCATCCAATCTTCACCCTCTCCTACCGGATTCCTTCTTCTTCAGCCCTTGGCCTCTTCTACCTATCAGCTTATTACATCTTCTCCCCCCCTCCCACTCACCGATCACCTGAACTCACCTATCACCTGCCTACGTGTGCTCTTCCCCCTCCCCCCATCTTCTTATTCTGGCTTCTGCCCTCTTCCTTTCCAGTCCTGATGAAGGGTCTCGGCCCGAAACGTCGGCTGTTTATTTCCCTCCATGGATGCTGCCTGACCTGCTGAGTTCCGTCAGCACTTTGTGTGTATTGCTCCAGATTCCAGCATCTGCAGAATTTTGTGTGTCTTTGAAACTCAGACATTGGACCCCTTCTGCCATGTGGTTGCCCACTCATTTAGCTTGTCTATATCCTCTTGTAAACCCTCCCTGAAGTGCTTCCAATACAACAACATTCTTCCTTGAATAAGGAAACCAGTGTTGTACACAGTACCCTGGTTGGCCTTGCCAATCTCCTGAACAACTGAAGGATGATCTCCCTAATCTATTATACATTAGCAAATTTTGTGAATTAAGTACATTTTGGACAAAAAAGACTTACCCATTGCAATAACTCTGCCTTGCTCCCCCACCTCACCTTGAGACGCATGCCCAAGTCAGCCTCCCATTGTCCAATGATCCACTGCCTTATCCTGTTATCTCCTGCCTTGATTCACCTCCCAGTCACCTGCCTCAATTCGCCCCCCCTTAACAATCATCAGCTGCTACAACAATAATCAACACCAGCATCCCCATAATCCAATCCTACCAACCCGCACCACCTCTTTCCCTCAGTCACACCCCCAAGCCCTGAAGGCAGCATGCATGAATGAAAGCCCTTTGAAAGAGTTCAAAACCAATTCAGTTGGGCCTCATGTATATGTTAACTCTGAGGCGGTGGACCCACAGATGAAGTTTCCTACCCTATGCTGCCCATCAACGTTCTTGGGTCAGACACTATTCCTTTCCTGGGCACTGGTACTTTTCCATCAGTTTTGGAGGAGGGTTAAAGGGGATTTCAGGGGTAAATTTTTCACACAAAAGAGTGTAGTTGATATCTGGAATGAGCTGCCAGAGGAAGTGAAGGGGGCAGGAACAGTAGCAACATGTCAGTGACATCTGGACAGGTATTTGAATGAGCAGGGTACAGAGGAAGATGGAATTAATGCAGGCAAATGGAATTAGTGTAGACAGGCATCATGGTCAGCATAGACAGGGTGGGCCAAAGGGCCTGTTTCTAAGCAGTACAACTCTGTTTGATAATTAAATTGAATAAATAGAGTTGTATTCATAGGAAACCATCTATTAGACTCCACGATACACAAAATCAATCTGATTTACAATCATTTTGGCACCAAGGTTGGACAGGGTTAGATGGTACTGTAGGATTATGAAGCCTGTCTGCTGGTCCTAAAAACGGATCCTTCTTAATTGCTCACTCCCTCAAATATCTATCCACCTCTCCTTTTAATTGCTCTGCATGATATTATCTCCACAGTCCCTGGAAAATGTGTCATCTCCAGCACCATAACGCAGAGAATAAATAGATTTATCTTTCAATTTACAGCCATATTCTTTCTCAGCCTGTCTGCCTGTTTATTATTTTTAATCAACAATTTTTTTTATCCTGATGTGAGGTACAAACTCAAGGCTTTCATTGCAATAACTTTGATTATACAGAAAAAGCTACATTTTCTGAAAGTTACAATTAGCAATGAAAGTTAGTCTGTATTTTCCACTTTAATGAAAAATCAAAACTGTGGCAAATTGTCTCTGCTGCTTACACAAAAATACACAAAACACAAGTTGACTGATTCATCCACCAATATGTACAAAATTTATCAAAAGAGCCCTGCAAGGCTCCATAATACATGTTGCTTCTCTTTTGTCAAAGCAATATATTAAAGGTCAGAAAAGTTTTCTTTGCTTGTTCATTCACAGGGTGTGGATACCTCTGACAAAGGGGTGACTAATAGAGCTGCTCCCTCACAGCTGCAGTGACCCAAGTTCAATCCTGATCTCCAGTGTTGCCCGTGTGGAGTTTTCATTATTTTCCCATGACTGCATGGTTTCCTCCACATCCTAAGCCATGCAGGTTGAAAGATTAATTGACCCTAGTATGTAGGTGAGTGGTAGAATCTGGAGGGAGTTGATGGGAATGTGGGAGAATAAAATAGTGTAGGATTAATGTAAATGGGTGCTTCATGGCATGGACCTAGGGGACCGAAGGTTGTGTACAACTCTAATGCTGACATTCATTGTCCACCTCTCATTGCTTCTGAACTGAGTTAATTTGTGGATCTGGAGACAAAATTGGGAGATTTCCTTCCATGGAAGATATTAGGAAATGAGCTGAGGTTTTATAAAATTGAGGAGGTTCACGAGCATTGCTACTGTTGAAGATTTATTTAATTACTTGAACTTAAATTCCTCAGTTGCCACAGTCGGATCCAATCTCATGTCTCTGGACTCTAGAGGCACTCTGATAATCCATCCAAAGCATCTTGTCCTAAATTGGCAAATCCACAGCATAAAAGCTCTGTAATCCTTAAAATGGAGTGACACACACTGAATAATTGCAAATTTAATAGATTCCAAATTTCACAAAACTCTAAGTAGGCAGGATGGTCAGACATGGCTGCAAGAGGATTTCATCAACACATCAATTTCTCCAGTTCTCAGTGAGGCTATTTCACCCCCATTAAGGGTCCACAATTTTTCTCACGACCATTTCTTACGATATTCGTAGTAAAGAATAGGCTGAAGCAGGATGCTTTAAGAATGTAAAATATAGTTACAGCTTTTCCAGCCACCCAGAGGAAATCTGTAGTGCTTGTGCCTGGCTAGCAATCCTGAAATAAACCTCCTGATTTCCGTTCAATCCAGTGAATGCGAGCTTGTGTGATATTGACTGTTGCCAATTCAGTCTGATATTTTCTGTAAGTCTTATGACAAATTTCACTTTAGTAGATTTAAGGCTTATTTCTAAAGAAGCTATTGACTGTGAATATGAACCGAAGCCACATATAATTTTTAACTTGCTCCAGTTAAAAGTGCAAACATTTATCTCCTGTTATAGTTCAGCACCACGATAAATATTATAGAATTATAATCATAGAGTGGTACAGCACAGAAACAGATCCTTCAGCCCACCACATCCATGCCAACTATCAAGTACCTATCTATTCTAATTCCATTTACCAGAATTTGGCCCGTAGCTCCTCTAGATACTTCAATGTTGCGAGTCTCTATCTCCAACACACTCAGGCAGTGTATTCCACAGTCCAACCACCCTCTGGGTACAAAGGTTCTTCCTCAGATGCCCTCTAAACCACTTACCCCTTACCCTTAATCTATATCCTCTGGTTCTAGGCTATTGTGAACAGTTTCTTACTGTCTATCCTATTAATGCCCCACATAATTCTGTGTACTTCTGCCAGGTCCCCTCAGCATTCTCCATTCCAAACGAAAACAAACCCTCCTCTCCTCAAAACTGAATGTTCCATTCCAGACAACACCTGGTGGATGTCCTCTCCACCTTCTCCTTTGCAGTCACATCCCTCAGGTGTGGTGATAGAGCAGTATACTCCCAGCTTGGCCGAACCAATGTTTTATGAAGTTGCACCATAACCTCCCTGCTCTTCCATTCTATGCCTTGGCAAATGAAGGATGGTATCCCAAATGCCTTCTTTACCAACTTTTGTACCTTTGCTGCCACCTTCAGGGATCCCTGGACTTGTACACCAAAGTCCCTCTGTTGCTCAATACTCCCTCAGGCCCTTCCATTCATGGTGTGCATCCTAACTTTATTAATCCTTGCAAGTGCAACACTTCACATTTGTCAGGATTAAATTCCATCTGCCATTGCTCTGCTCATTTTACCAACTGATCAATATTATGCGGTTGCCTACGATTACCCTCCCTACTACCATCAGCATCACCAATTTTCATGTCATCTTCATACTTACAAACCATACCTCCTACCTTCAAATCTAAATTGTTAATGCACATAACGAACTGAGGGTCACAGCACTGATCCCTGTGATGAACCACTGGCCACAAGCTTCCAATCACAAAAACAACCATCCACAACCACCTTCTGATTACCAAGTGGATTCAGTTTGCCAACTTACCTTGGATTCCATGGGCTCCAACTTTTTAGACCACTTTATCAGATTGACCTTGTCAAAGGCCTCACCGGAGTCCATACAGACCACATCACTGCACTGTCCTCAATTTATTTTGTTACTTAAAATTCAATCAAATTGGTCAGACAGGATCTCCCCTGAACAAAGCAACACTGACCATCACTGATCAATCCCTGCCTGTCCAGGTGTACCACAGAATTTTTATTTCCAACAACTTCCCTACTATTAACATTAGACTAACAGGCCTGTAATTACCTGGCTTATCCCTGCTTCCTTCCTTGAATAAAGGCATCACATTTGCTGATCTCCAGTTCACCTGCAACCTTACCAGTGGCCAGTGAGATTTTAACATCCCTGTTGGGGCCCCAGCAATCTCCCACCTCCCAAAGTAGCCCAAGATACATCACATCAGGCCCTGGGAATTTATCCAACTTTAATTGGTAATTAGTAACCGGTTTATTATTGTCACATGTACCAAGATAGAGTGAAAAGCTTTTGTTTGCATGTCATCCAGACAGATCAGTCCATACAGAACTACATTGAAGCAGTACAAAAGGTAAACAATTCAAAATGCCTACTGAAGCATTTATTACCTCTTTTATAATGATAACATGTTGTAGAATTTTACCATCCCTGAATTCTCCAATTACAATATCCTTCTCCATGGTGAATACAGATGAAATGTATTCATTTAAGACCTCACCTACAGCCTCTGCTCCACATACAGACTGCCACTTACATACACAATAGGCCCCACTCTTTCCCTGGTTTCCCTCATGCCCCAGGTATATTTATAAAAAGCTTTGGGATTTTCCTTAATCTTGCACACCACTGATATTTCATACCCATTCTTTGCCCTCCCAATTTTGTTTTTAAGAACCCACCCCTGTATAATTTTTCTAATCCTGAAGGGCTTCCCCTGGTTTCAGTTGCCTATACCTGCCATATGCTTCCTTTTCTTTATCCACCCCTCAATATTCCTTAACGTCAGGCTTCCTTGGACTTGCTGCCCTTACCTTTCACCATTATGGGAATACATTGGCCCTACACTCCCATTATTTCACTTCTGAATGACTTTCACTTGTAGACCTACTTACAAGTTGCCTTTACCAGGTCCTGTTTTATGATATTGAAATCAGCCTTCCTCCAATTCAAGAGCTTAATTTCCAGACCATCCTTATCCCATTCCATAACTATCTTGAAATCTACAGAGTTATGGTCACTACCTCCAAAATTCTCTCCACTGACATTTCAACCATTTGTCTGTCTAAGATTAGATCTCGTATTGCCTCTTCTCTAGTCGGAGGCATCCGGAGAATAGATTCCCAGCATTGCAAGAGCGCTCAGCAAGATGAACTTTATTCAAAGATGATCAAGTTGAAACAATAGCAATGTTTACATTCAATACTTAAATAGTGCCCTTAATATAGAAAATACAATGAGAAGCTTGATAAAGAGAAAGAATGTAATGGGAGAAAAACTATAGGACATTGGAGGCAGTTGAGTAGTCAACTATTGAGTATCCTTCAAAGGAAGACAAGTGCCCAACCTGGAAGTGATTAAGACAAAGAGGAGAGTGTCAGATAGCAAGAGGTGGCATAGACATTGGGGGCAAAACAAAAACATCCCAGAGACTACGGCAATGTTGCAGGCATGGAAGGAAACCGTCTTGGTTTCAGACCAACATATTTAAAACTCTTCTTGGAGTCAGCTTTCAGAACGGTGTGGTTAAGCTCAAGAAAATAGCCATGGATGGGGATGAAATCAGAGCCAAACGGTAGTGTAGCGGTTAGCATAATGCTTTACAGCGCCAGCGACCCGGGTTCAAATCCAGCCACTGCCTGTAAGGAGTTTGTATGTTCTCCCCATGTCTGTGTGGGTTTCCTCCAGGTGCTCTGGTTTCCTCCCACATTCCAAAGACATACGAGTTAGGAAGTTGTGGGCATGCTATGTTGGCGTGGGAAACGTGGCGACACTTGCGGGCTGCCCCCAGAACACTACGCAAAAAGACGTATTTCACTGTGTGTTTTGATGTACATGTGACGACTAAAGAAATACTATCTTATCTTAAATGGTTGGGTTGCTACACTTATTATTAAACTCAAAGAAATCACAATGCAGAGTTTTGCCACCAGCAAAGGAGGCAGGCTAGCATTCAAAGTTCATGGTGAAGAGGCAAAGCTGCTGTCACTAACGTGCCCCTGAACACTGAGCAGATGCAGGTAGGGAACAGGAGGCGGCCAGTTCTAAATCCTTGGGGAGCCCTGGAGAGCAATGCTGAGGAGGGATGGGCAGTAATTGGCAACTTAGTACTGACTCCATGGAAGAGACTTTCATCCTTCCATTCCTATCTGTCTGAATGATGAAAGTCTCTCCCATGGTACTTGATGGTAAGGTCATCGGGAGCAGGTGGAGGGAGAGGAGCCAGAGGGGGAATGATATGGTGAATTGCTTTTATCAGTGTGGAAATTTAAAGCGAAAATTCACCACAGTCACAAATGGCATGCCGTATGCACAGTGAAATGTGGGAATCCTGGATGAGAAGTACTGGAGCAGGAAATCAAAGGGAAATTGGGCACAGTTTGGAAATGAGGTGCCGTGGGACATGGATTGGAAATAATCGTGTTTACTTTTTGGATTTAATAGAGCTGGACGTTTGATGATTTCTTGTAATCAGTTTTCAATCTGCTTTTATTGCATAGAAACCATGTTGTAAAAGGCAAAGGGTTGAAAAAAATAAATATGAATATCAACATATTTTATACAAGTTCAGCACAAATGTATGAAGGAGTACAAAGCAATTTTACACTGTACCAAATATTGATAAGGGTATAGTTGTGGGTTACTCATTCAGGGACAATCATAATATAGTTAAACCACAAGGCTTTTTAGTGGTTTGACAGACCACATTTGATTGTATGGGCAAAACACACCAGAGTTAATGCACAGCAAATCTGTGGTAAATATGATCGTATAATTCAAACTGAAGTGGTGACAGAGCCTGAATACCTCACATACTCTAATATTAATATTCTGATCATGTTTTATTTTGACTATTCTTCATTGACAGGTAAGAATCTCGCTTTGGTTAACTTATACTGCCACCACCAGTCACGGTTCAAGGTTGCAGAGAAATTTTGGAGAAAATTTTGCTGGCTGAAGTACTGGTTATGATCAAAACCGTCGACTTTCAACCACTGAACTTCCAGCAAGTTTCAGGCTGCCGTGCGCGCACTATCAAACAGCAAAGTTCACAAGTTACTTGGCCACATAGGGCACTGTACCCGTTATTATGCTCCACTGCAAGGATTCCCACAGCAGAGCACAGCCTTGCAATTCCCCACCACTCTCAATGGCGGTTTTTAGGCTTGTGGAAGATGTAAAATTTTATTTTTGCAATTATTTTAGTTTAATTTAATCTCTTAACTGTTTCTATTATTTTTCAGAAGAAATGCTTTAAGCATTTACTTCAATTCTGATAACTGTTAAATAAAAGCTACAAAAGACATGGGAAGATAAGAAGGGATATTAATATAATTTAGACAAAGACCAGCATGGTGACATGGAGGAATACAAAGAAAGTCTTGTAACTCTGGAGAGCAGGGAGTCGACAGGAGAGATGGGAGGGGAGCTCGGAATGAATTGAAGTTTGTGTGGAGTACAGTGCTGATGGTTAATAAGATAATCATTAAAACCCAGAAGTGAGGAAGACACAGAGTTTGTGGTACTGCAGGTGAGAACAAAACATTTTAGTCACTGTTGTCAAGGTGGAAATGAAGGGCTTTGAGAACAGAAAGTCACCCTCAATTTATACAGAAACAAATAAGAATTGCCATAACCCGAACTTTACCTCTGTCAGTGTCAATCAGGGCATTCTGAGGGCAAGGTTTCAGCTCAACGCTGCTGAGACCTCCCCTCACAACTCGAGGGCTCGCAAGGCTGGCCCTCTGCATCCAGTCCTGATGTGTACAGGGGCCAAGGAATTGCAAGCAGCAAACTGGGTCATAGTTCAGCTCATTGTGTCAACTGCAGTATAGTTAAGTGACAGCCTTGACTATTACATTCACTGCACAAAGATAACTAAATTAATTACTGGTGTTATCACGAGCTCTAATGTGGTTTGTGCTGAAGACTGGCTGTTGGGCCCTAGAATAACAGTGGTTTTGTCATTAAACTGAAAATAGCTGCTTTGATATAAATAGTGAAAATTTCTGTATCATTAACAACTTAATAGGTTTACACATGGATAACGGTACATTAACAAATTCCCATCAAGTGCAAATCTTACTTTCTTACAAATAATACTGGGTAAAATTGTTTGACTATTTGTCCTTACATATATCTGAATGACTGACAGTTGCAGCTTCTTTTTTTTAGAAAAACGTGCACTTGGTTTATGACCTGAATGAAGTTGTTTGTAAAGTTCTACTTCAAAAGAACAGAGTGTTTCAAAACATAATATTAATTTAACAACAGTTTTGGGAACTTCTATTGTTTGAGTACCCAAGTGGCTCAGTTTCCGTCTAACAGAGGAAGTTGTTTCAATTTACAATACCTCAATGGTATAAAAATATAAATGCTAAGTTTCTTTGCCAAAAACTGAGAATCTTTTTTTGGGAATGGAAGACTATTTGAAGCTCATAAAAATTAATTAGTGAGAGATGCTGGCCAATAATATATCTCTGAATTAAAAAATGTTTATTTTGCATAATTATTTATCTATTCTTATGCTTTAAAAGCTCATAGCTGTGGAAAATGTCTGGTTTATTACTTGTGATAAAATATAATGAATATTCATTAATGAATAAAGGGATTATCAGAAACCAGAGAGGAGTGCAAGAATTTAAAACTTTAGGAGAGGCACATTAAACACATAACATATACACTTGCATGTAAACTGAACATGTTCAGTCATCATTATTGTGCCCTTTCTGGTCCCCACACTCCCTTGTCACAAATAATCTGATCTTCAATGCCAGCCATTCTGAATTTTTAAAAATCTGTGTGTAACTGCATTTAATATAGTAAACATTGTTGCACGCTGGGCTAACCGATTTCCAATGGCAGGTTGATCAACAACGGTCGACACATTGATTGTTGAGTCACGTTATGTGTAAGGGGTTATTTCATGAATTTCCAAAACTAGTCCATTGAAGTGCATTGGACACTGACAGAGGGCATGTTCCATAGATTGGATTTTGGCCTGAGTCACACTGATGCACCAGTGTATTCTCTGAGCGCATCTTCTCTGAGCAGATCTGATCCTTTCTACTTGAGGTCAAAACCTAGTTGTTTGAATTCAGGGTCCCAGATGAGGTTTTTGTTGTGTGAAAGGCAAAGTTAGCTCTGGCTGCTCTCACCTATTCATCAGCAACGTTTGGGAGAGTTTTAAGATCCTCTAAAATAATTTCCAGATGGGTTGGTATAACTTCTGCCAGATTTCAAGGGACATTGTTCAACTTAGTAATTAACCGCAGCTTAGATGCAGGATGCTTTTCTGCAAGGTGACTTGTGATTCCCCTGTCAAATGCTGCGTTTCCAGGAGAAATCTACATATTAAATGTCTTCTAAAGGCCAATGTATACAGGCTCATTGGTTGACCTTTAAGATGAGAGTTAATTCTATGGATAAAGCTGCAAGAACAGAATGATAAAACATTAAGATATTTATTTATTAGTCACGTGTACATCGAAACACACAGTGAAATGCGTCTTTTTGCATTACTGAGAATGTGCTGGGAGCAGCCCACAAGTGTCGCCACTCTTCCAGCGCCAACATAGCATGCCCACAGCTCCCAACCTGTACGTCTTTGAAATGTGGGAGGAAACCAGAGCACCCGGAGGAAACCCACGCAGTCACACAGAGAGAAAGTACAAACTCCTTACAGACAGCAACGGGAATTGAACCCGGGTCGCTGGCACTGTAATAGCGTAACGCAAACCGCTACACTACCGTGCTGTAATTTTTACTATATTACAGTTAAAATATCATGCACAGCAAAATATGCTAATGGGGACTGTCATATCAAAAGTCAAAATTAGAATCGCCACACTGCAGCTCACTCCCAGGTTATGGGAGGATTCTGTTCCTGTGAACTGTTCAGAACCCAAACAGTTCACAAGTCGGAAATGTGACTTCAAACCAAGTTCCCACACAGCAGAAGATTAAGATTAATATATCTTTATTAGTCACATTTACATGAAACACACAGTGAAATACATCTTTTGTGTAGTGTTCTGGGGGCAGCCCGCAAGTGTCGCCACATTTCTGGTGCCAACATAGGGTTAGACCAAAGGAAAAGGCTTGTTACCAAAAAAATCTGTAAGCCTGATGATTGAAAAATTTCAGAATTCAGTAAAAGAGGGCCAAGCTATTGATAAGGCAAGGGAAAGAAGATGAGGAGACTGGTCTTGTGGAAACATAACAACAGACTGTAAAAGCTTTTACTGATAAATAAAAAAGAAAAGATTGGCCATAGTTAATGTTGGCAGGAAAAATTATGCTGGAGAATAAGGAAATGGCAGTGAAATTAAGCAAATATTTAAAATCCCTGCAGCCGCCAGCAAATCTAAACCACCAGTTTCCCAAATGCTCGTTCGTATGTACGAGCTGTACACAAGTCGGGCGTTCGTAAACTGGGGTGGACCTGTAAATTGCTTCAAAATTTCTAATTAATGGCAAGGATTATTATTTACACAATGCAGTTCAGCAGCGTTGCCTGTAGAGGTCAGCAGATAACAGCTCACCAAGCAGACACACAAGCATTTATGTAATTGCTTTTTCTGTACAAAACTGTAAAAAAAATTACTTCCACAGCAAATATTACACTCAACATAATCTGAAATCTCTCTTCTAGAAAAAGAGAAAGCTTAGGATGTGGTCTGAGAGATTATGATTCAATTGGACAAGTTAGGTGCTACAGAGACCAAAGCTGGAGCCATAAACGTGTGGGAATGACTGATAAATCCAACGGGGATTTCACGAGAAACCGTTCTACCCAGCAAGAGGATTGAACGTCAAAATCACTTGCAAGAAGAATTCAAAATCAAAATACTGCAGAAATCAAAATGGAACCACAAAACACTCAGCAGGTCAGGCAGCATCAGTGGGAAGGAAAGAGGAAGCAAGCCAGAGGTGGCAAAAGGGAACTGCTGTCATTGTGCAGCTCCCAGGTCGCGATGTCCAGGACTGCCTCATGTCCAGGAGGTGTTGACTGGCAGATGTTGGTGCACCCTTCACTTCTGCCCCATTGCTGGGCTCCACTTGGAGAATGGGCTGCAGTCAGCATTGCTGAGGTCCCAGACAGGGAATGCCCTGACAGCAGTGCAGCCCAGACATCCAATGCCAAGAGTCTTGAAATCATACAGCTCAAATATTGGCCCTTCTGCTCACCTTGCCAACCATCACGTACCCACCATGTCAGCGAGGTCCAGGCAGGGGACTTCAGCAGTTTTCTGGCGGCAGCCCAATCACAATTGTGGCCGTCTTACATCTTGGCAACTGACTCTGCAATCTGGAGGCCTAGGACGAATTGACCTACACATCAATACCGAGTTAGTACGGACAGAGGGAGAGGGAAGGGAAGTAAGTGCGCCTGGGCAGCAGAACGAAATCCAACACAATTCAGCTCAATGATTCATCATTCCATCAGAACCAGTACAGAATCAGATTCAGATTAGTTTATTGTCATATACACCACGGTGCGATGAAATTTCTTGCTCACGTGAAGGTTACAAGGCACAAGAATGTGGCATTGACAAGAAACTATACAGATGGGTCTGAAAGGGGTGCCAGTGGGAGTGGCAGAATTATCATCTGAAACTGTCCAACTTTTGATACAGAGTCCAGAAGGCTGAAATGAGTGGTCAGAAGACAAGGTACTTATCTCTTTGAGTTAACATCAAGTTTCATTGGAGCAGTGACGAAGACTGGGGAGAGAGGGGTTAGGGCGCGAATGGGATGGGGAATTAAACTGGTAGATGATTGGAAGTTCAAGGTCATGCCTGTAGACTGGGTGGAGGTGTGCTGCAAAGCAGGTAGCCAATCCCATTTGGTCTCCCCACAATTGCAGAGACCTTTCTGCAGCCTCTTCAGATTGCTGAAGGGGGTCGGAGGCACCGGGGAGGAGGGAAGGATAATGACATCACAACGGAGGTGTCGGAGGGTGATCTGCTGAATATGGAGTTTGGAGAGAAACCATGAGGGAAGTGAAAGAGGAAGAGCAGAAGTGTGGGAAATGGAATTGGCACAAGCCAAAGTGGAGGGGAATCCAGTTGAGGCAGAGGAGAGATAGTTAGTAGGTAGCAGCATCAGAACGGACATGGCAAAGGCTGTGAAGCTAAGAGAATGGAGCCCTTCCAGGAAGCAGGATGAGAGGAACAGTAGTTAACTGTCTGGATCAGTGGGGTCATGGAGTACTGGACAATTCCCACATATGGAAATGATTCCCCTGTAACCCTTTCTCTCTCATTAACTCCACCTTGATTCTCCCCATATCCCTCCACACTCATTTACAGTGACCAATTAACCTGCCAACCAGGCACGTCTTCGGGATGTGGGAGAAACCTACGCAGTCACAGGAAGAACATGCCTACTCCACATAGACAGCACCAGAAGCTGGGATCAAACCCAGGTCGCAGGAGCCACGAGGCAGCGGCAATGCCTGCTGCACCACAGAGCCGCCCTGTTTCATCTTATATAACCATAAATTTCATAAAGAACAATTTGTCCATTTCTGCATAAAAGGCCAAATTTAATTCCTACTTCAATACATTGCAAAATAATCATATTTGACTTTCTCAGCAGAACCTCATTTTTATTACCAATTTTGCTGGAGGAAGATGAAAATGATTTAGCTGCACAAGGATTCTCAAGAACCTGGTCAGAATGCATGTGAAAGTTTTTAGCTGAGCAGCACAGCTTGCTCCTCTAAGTACAACTGCTCCACTTTCTCCCTGTCGATGTGTTGTACTAATAATGACTACTTCACCAGGGCTCAGTTCGTGCACAGTGAGAATACCACAGTTTACAGAAAATGACTTTGTAAGTCAATTTAGCCACATATAATCTGTGATTCTGTTACTCAAGAATTTGAAGGGAAATCTAGAACTAGCTTCAGGATAAAGGGTCATCCATATAAGACCAATATGAAGAGAAATTTTCTTTTCCCAAGAGAGTGTGAATTTTCAGAATTCCTTACCCCAGAGAACAATGAATGCAGGGTTTACATATAGTTAAGGCCGAGATAGGTGTTGAACTACAGGAAAATTAAGGGTTAAGAGGATCAAGCTGGAAAGTGGAACTGAGACCAATGATAAGATCAGCCATGACATTACAAAATTGGGGAGAAGGTATGAAGAGCATATTGTCCACTCCTCTTCCTATTCCTCATGTTCTTATGGGTTGGGAGGAGTGGAGCTTTCTCATGATACTGTGCAGTACTGAAGTAGAAAGGTCTGGGATTGTTGATCGGTTTGTCCTGAGTTAGTGAATCTCAGTCAGGAGGACAGTGAGGGGAATATGAAGAGATAACCAAGAGGATTGATGAGAGCAGGGCAGTAGACAATTGTCCACATGGACCTTAGCAAGGCTTTTGACAAGGTTTTGCAATGGTAGGCTAGTCTGGCAGGCGAGATCACATGGCATACAGAATGACCGAGCCAACTGAATACAAAATTGGCTTGGTGGAAGCAGACAGAGGGTGGTAGTGGAGGATTATTTTTCAGATTGGAGAACTGTGACCAGTGGTGTGACTAGGGGATTGGTGCTGGGTCCACTGTTGTTGGTCATATATGTTAACGATTTGGAGGAGAATGGAAGTCAGTTTGTGGATGACACCAAAATTAGTGGTGAGGTGCACAGTGAAGAAGGATGTCCAAGGTTACAACAGAATCTGGATCAACTGGGAAAATGGGCCAAGGAAGGGCAGATAGAATTTAACTCGGACAAATGCAAAGTGATGCATTTTGGGATGTTAAACCAGGACAGGATGTACACAGTGAATGAAAGGGCACTGGGGAGTGCTGTAGAACAGAGAGACCGAGGGAGACAAGTACATTGTTCCCTGAAAGTAGCAGTGTTGAAGGCAGCTTTTGGTAGACTTGCCTTCATTGGATGGGACATTGAGTACAAGAGTTAGGACATCATGGTGCAGCTGTACAAGAACCTTGTATGTCTCAGTAGGATCACCTCACTTTGCTGAATGCCTGACCAATCAGTGTCAAACACACACAAAATGCTGGAGGAACTGTTCATTTCCCTCCAGTATCTATGGAGGGAAATGAACAGTTGACGTTTTGGGCTAAGACCCTTCATCAAGACTGGAAAGGAAGAGGGCAGAAGCCAGGATAAAAGGGGAGGGGAAGGAGCACAGGCTGGCAGGTGATAGGTGAGTCTAGATGAAAGGAGGAAGGTAAGTGGGTGGGGGAGGGGGGGGTAAAAGGGAATAATGTGAGAAGCTGGAAGAGGCAAAAGGCTAAAGAAGGAGGAATCTGATAGGAGAGGACATTAGACCATGGGATAAAGGGAAGGAGGCGGGCAGGCCATGAGGGTGGCGGAGGGGGAAGAGAAAGGGTGAAGGGGCCACAGGAAAAGGGAAAAAAAGGGGACGGAGGGGAAGGAAAATAAAGGGCCTTGCACCTCACTGCACTACACTTCCTCTGTAGCTGTGACACTTTACTCTGTACTGTTATTGTTTTTACCTGTACTACCTCAATGCATTCTGTACTAACTCAATGTAACTGCACTGTGTAATGAATTGACCTATACAATCAGTATGCAAGACAAGTTTTTCACTGTACCTCGATACAAGTGACAATAATAGACCAATACCCTCATCCTAGCAATTGATTGACTGCAATGCTTAGATCTACGACAATGCGATTGTGATGTTTGCAACATTTAAAAAGGCTTTGGATGGTCCTGATGAAGGGTCTCAGCCTGAAACCTCAGCTATTCCTCTGCTTCCCCAGATGCTGCCCGACCTGCTGAGTTCTTCCAGTAGTTTGTTTTATTTTCAGATTGGAAACGTGCAGAGGGATACGGGCCTAATGCAGGCAAATGGGATTACCTTCAACAGGCATCACGATCAAAATGGACAAGGTGGGCTAAAAGGACTGGTTTCTGTGCTGTACGATTCTATAATTCTTATTCTGCACTGCACCATCTCCCAGGTGAAATAGAGACCAAAGTTGCACATTCTTTTGGTACTGTTGTAATTCAGTGCCCATTTGCTAATTCCTTGCAGATCATTTTAGTTCACCTGTTGCAATGGCAGCAACAGAACTCCAAAAAGTGCCAAGAGTTCGTATCTTTGAGGAAAACTGAAGCTAGATTTTGTAGAATAAATCCAGGGAACCTCTAAGATCCTCGTTTCCTAGCATTCAAATCCAGCAACAGCAATAAAACACAACTTAAGAAGACATACAGCCTAGGAGTCTGCATTCTGGAAACTAAAATGACCATTTGGATGAGATCCCAGTGGGTTGCTGGTGCCTATGCAACTGTCTGCAATTTTAGTAGCGTGAGGCATAAATGTCAGTGTGGGAGGAAGGGTAAAACAATTACATTGCTAGGAAGACAAATTAAAAGTTTAAAGGGATCCCTAAGTGAAAAATCTGTTTCACAAAACAAATAAATAGTCTGTGCAAGCTTGTATGACTTTAATTTACAACTGTTCATCATTTTAGACATAATTCTGATGAGAAAGATGCCTGGGTTCCACACCCCTAAAACAAAAGATGTGCGTGCAAACATTTTGAAGCCACCACCCCATGTTTATTATAAATTAATTTATGTTCATGGAATTGAAAGCAGTTAGCACAATACAAATAATATTGTGATTATGAATGAAGTTGGGTGTGGACAATGAAATTAGAACATGCAGCCACAAAAGAGAGCTACTTATTTCTTACCCTATCATAACTTTGTGACCTCTGAGCAAGAATGGAACCAAAATTATACCAAATGCTCTTTCCCTATAGCCTGTCATATCCTTGCTTTCCTCTGAGAAAATAAACTGGTCAACAATTTAACTAATCTGCCTAAACTAATACCCCAAAGGCAAGAGTATTTTCTCTAATTTTTAACTTCATTTTTCACTGATACATCCCTAATTGCAATTGAACTGAGTTGCTTGCTAGTCCATTTAAAAGTCAAGCACATTGGTGGTGTTGGAGGAGTTACAAATAGACCATATCGAGAGAGGATTGCAGATGTCATCCTCTAATGGACAGTAGTGAACAAGATGAGGTCTCATGACAATCCAGTAGCACACAGAACATACAGCACAAGAACAGGCCCTTCAGCCCACAGTGTCTGTGCCAGACATGATAGTTTTGTCATCATTGTTATAATGACTTGATTATGAACCAAATACAAATTCCACGGCTGCCAAGATTTGAAGTCAGGTCCCTGGATTGTTAGTCCTCCGGATTACTAGTTCAGTAATTTATCCAGTGCTTCAGCATTGTTCCCAGTCACCCATTCAAAACCTCCAATGCCCTGGAATTTATGCTTTGGGGCAAACCAGCATGCTCCCTTCTGTTTCGGAAACCCCCCCCCCCCACAAATATTTAACAATCTCCACAGTAGGCGCTTCCCCCTTTTCCAAGTCCTACTGCTTCCAGCCTCAGTTCCAGTGCCCCCCCCCCCCCCCCCCACCGCTTCCAGCAGCCATGCTGCTATCATGTAGCCAATCACTTTCAGGGACCCACAAACATATTTGTGAAAGAAAATTACACATTCATAAAACTATTTTTTATGGGCCAGATAACTTGCCAAGCAGTAATTATGGATTATTATGCTGTAGTATGCCATTAAAATCTCACATAGTACTTTGTGGGCAAGTTCATAAATAGTTTGAATTCATATCAGTTGACTGTGAGAAAGCTACAACAAATTTCACAACATATGTCAGTGATAATAAACCCGATTCTGGCATTATTGCATGCAATAATACAAGCAAACGTGCTCATTTTGTTGTAGCTCATTTGTGGCAAAGCAGACCTCCTTGTTCTAAAGCTCCTGTGTTTCCTGGATGTTTTTATAGTTGGAGCTTGTAAGTACTCATGGCCTTCCCCTCCCCACTCCCATAGTCCATTTCCATAATAAATTACAATTGGTGAGAAAGATAGTCTCCATTAGTAACGTGGGCCAGTAGCAGAGGGAAAAGTCATGCTCAGAAAATGGTTCTGCAACAGCACCAAAATATTGATCATTGACATCAGTTATAACAAATTTCTGAAAAATTGAGGAAGAGAAATGACCTGAGGACATCCCTGGGACTGTTGTGAGTGGATCAATCTGCAAACATACGGGGGGGTGGGGGGGGGCGCGGGGAGAGGGAGGGGGATGGATTCACTGATTTCGACTGCAGATAGTGACATAGATAGTCCTAGCCAGAATGGAAATGATTGGGTAACTACTTTGTCAGTCAGGTTTGGTGACCACACTGATATAGTCAATTGAAATTTGAATGAAACCATCCTCCATTCACTGCATTATCTGAGGAAATTACTATGTCCATTTTGGGAGATGTTGCTGTGATTTTGTTTCAATGTTTGTTTCCTCCAATCTTTAAACAAACTGCCTCTGAGTAAGTTGACTTGGCTTGCTGTACGATGAGTGTTTACTAAGAGCTCAGTAATGGCCCCAACCAGCCTCAACTCAATGGCTAATATAAAAGGCACTCAATTAACATTGCTGACCAGCTGGAAATAAAAAGGCTACCATTAAAAATGGAAAAGGGTTTGGAAAATTCTTCTGCTGCAGAAGCATAGGGACATAGCCCTCATCAGTGTATTCATCAAAGCAGATCAACTTTTCAAAGTGTACAGGAAAACATTTTTTGTTAAGTAGGACACAGAGAAAGCAAAAGGCATGGATTAGAGGAGGGACCTATCAGAGAATCAGCACAGCAAGTCAAAGGCCACCTCCGGATATTTTGCAGTCAAAGATGAACTTATAGCTTATCCAAAATAAATCTTAAAATATGCTTTTCACCTATTTATTAAACATCATTTGCCTTGATAATGAAATGTGATGATCCCTTTGTGCTTTAAAATCGTTAATCAATAAGGTCTGTTCAGAAAAAGATAAACTCAAGACACCTACGGCAGAAATATATGTATTTATTAAAAACAAACATTCCTACGAAGTCCACAATTTGCGGCACCTGCATCCGAAACACTGAAATTTGTGTTATTTTAATTTCATTGGACATGAAAAGAAACTCCAACAGTATCTAAGAGTTAAAACAAAAAGTGCACTTTCCTTCAATTTCAACTGATTCAGGTAGATTTGGTTCTGCAACCTTATTCAATCAACTAAGAATCAAGCGATTCCTTATATGAATTTGGTTCTTGCAAAGACTGACATTATAAAATGACATTAAATAATTTGGAATGAAAAGAAAATGTGATTCAGCCTATTTCTGTTTACCACAGCGATCCTAATTCCCAGTTTGTAACACTGAACTGATCCCTCAGGAATTCATAGTTCCACTTCCAGGATAAATACCAGAAGACAATTCAGACAGTTAAATCAGTCTCCTTTGAAGAAGATTTTTCTGATATCAGTCTCTAAAAAGGATCAAAGAATCTTTCTTATGGAACTGAGAGAGGCCCTTCAGCCCATTATGTCCAATGACAAGGGCGAACCAGCTCTGGTGACTAATCCCACCTTCCAGCTCTTGGTCCTCAGCTCTTGTAGAGTACACAACATTGAAAGGTACTTGTCAAATGTTGAGTTTCTGCTTCAAATACCCTTTTCAAGCATCGAATCCAAACCTCACTTAACCAATGAGCAACCGACTGATGTCTAAAATAGTTTTTGAAATCCTGTGGTGCTATTTTTGTATTAACATTTTTGAACTGCTTGCATTCCCTTAAACGATCATTGATTTGCATTTGTCCCCTATGCTGCAATGTCAGAGTTCACCTATCAATAGCATTTGAAATTGTGAGCTTTACCAACTCAAAAATCATAATGAAGCAAGGCTCGTCTAACTTTTGAGGCAAGCAGCTTTCATGTGGGGTCCTTCTGCATGTATGGCCATGCATCTTCTATTTAATAAATTGTCCTATGGCATGGTAATTCTCAAAGGGGGAGTAAACATAAATCTGTACCAACGCAAATCAAGTTAAAGCCTGCACTTCAGTTTCTCTCCATCTTATCTCATTCATTTTTCTCTTTTTATCCCACTAAATCCCCTTTACTACTCCCTCCTTTCCTACCTTCCATCTTTCTCCTGGATGCATTTATTCAACGATTCTCTTTCCATGTCTTTTTCTTACCATCTCTCTGACAAATTATCTTTCAGCTTCCTTGCATAGAACATGTCAACAACACAAGAGATATTGTACAATACTCTACACAAAAATCAGAAGATCTCAGTCCATATTTAATGCTGATACGAGTGTGATTTGGAAATCTTTTAGGCACATCAACACTGTTTTTCCAACACCATGGTCGGGAGCTGAAGATGTCAGCTGAGCTTTGACATTAGTGTTTATTATTTACAGAATATTACTGGGCCATCCATTCTCCATCTGCTTTATCACCTCTTTTACTGGTGGAAACCACAGGACTACTTGGCCAGGGGCAAAATTGTTTGCCTTAACCATCCCTATCAGCCCTGCAGGGTTCAGGCAGTTTCACATCAAACCATCTGCAGAGCGTACGTCTGCTGCTTCAGAATCTCATTTGTGCATGCACACAGATCAGATCATCCTGTGCAGATGAGCCCACCTCAGTGACCCATCCTCCCCTGTGTTTTGATTCCCGCTCATAAATAATTTAACGCCCAACTGAGGTCATATTCCAATTTTCTAGTTGCAGACAGAAAACCAATATCAAGTGCATCTTCCTTTTCTTTTTGTTGCATTAATTTTTAAAAGAGAATTGAAGCATTTACTCATGTTACTCACCCCAAAATGGAACAAATAGATCAGAGGGAGGGGAAGCAATTAGCTCAAAGTAAGTCCATCATTCATCCCCATACCATAAGACATTTGAACACAGTTGGCACACTCCTGAATTATCAAGGATACTGGCTTTATTTCGCAGGGAGAATGATGAACCTCCATATATTGTGTTTATTTTCTGTTTATTTTCTTCTTATAAAATGCATCTGTGTTTTTAAATTATACACACAAAATGTTCCTACTCAACATATTATTTATTATACACAGCCTTTCCACTAAATTGAACATAAAATGGAATTTATATGTTCAATTCATCATCCATATAGTGCCACCACCCTCAGAAATACTACCTTAGAACTGGGTGTAGACAAGAGCTGACAAGTATTTGTACCCATGTTCCCGTTGACATCCAGTCAACCGCTGCACCTACTGTTTCTGTTCAATGGGCAGAATTGTCCAAACTTGCCACCTATAGTCACTTCCCACCCACATTATTGTCAGCAGGATACAGAGGACAGCTGTGCTGAACCCCGGTAACAAGAGTTGCCCCAAAGGAGACTGTGCGGCCTCAGACGACTTATCCTGAAACCCTACTCCAGGAAATCTCGGACAGCCTTTAGTCAGATCATCCGTATCAAAGGCACTTGAACTGTATTAAGCATCTCTGAGGTATTTAAACCTGTTCAAATAATCATTTCAATAAATCATTTTAAAATAGCAAAATTAATTTAAAAACTAACAGTAGTTCAAATTAATTAAAAAGGGTAAAATCTACTGAAATAGATTACCAATAAAAATGTAAAATATTAAAATAAGTAAATTTAATTAGAAATGCCTGAAAATAGAAACAAATGATTTGGAATATTATATAGTCCATTCCCAGTTTACAAATGCCCAACTTATGGACACCACTACATACAAACGAGCTCCCATGATATTATTAAATTCAAAAGTCCGACATAGTACGTATGTTCGTTCCTATGAACAGTAGTGCTAGTTTCTTCTCTCTCTCCACTTTTCGTAATTATTCTTTCTTGTCAGTCTTGTGTGCGTTTGATGCCATTCATTACAGTACTGAGGAAGTATGGTTACCATATCAAGTGATTATTATGTATTTTCGATAAAAATCGACATGGACGTATTTAAAAACAGAACCCATTCTTTATTAAGATATCTTGATTTGTCACATGTACATCAAAACACACAGTGAAATGCATCTTTTGCATAGAGTGTTCTGGGGGCAACCCGCAAGTGTCGCCACACTTCCAGCGCCAACATAGCACGCCCACAACTTCCTAACCCGTACGTCTTTGGAATGTGGGAGGAAACCGGAGCACCAGGAGAAAACCCACGCAGACATGGGGAGGACATACAAACTCCTTACAGACAGCGGCTAGAATTGAACCCAGGTCGCTGGTGCTGTAATTGCGTTACGCTAACCGCTACACTACTGTGCCTGCCCGGGGAAGGCCAATATGGTAAAATGATTCAAACATTCACCTGCACTTTCTCCACAGGGTCAGGTCACCCATTCTAGTGCTGTGGTCCTGTTGCAAAATGCTTTTCCACGTGACATCAGTGATCTGCCACTGAGGCCAACGCTGAATCCAGTGGCAGCATAGGAGTTTAGATGCATTAACATCCAACCGCCAATCTGTCCTGGACATCCGCATCTGGACCAAGCATGCATGGAATTCCAGGATGAGCTGAGCTGACAGGCAGCGATTCCCAACAGAACCACCAGCTGATTCAGCCTGTTGAGGTACAGGGTGAAGGTGGAGCCACAGGAGGGCAGAGTCAGATCTTGGGGGAGTTGAGGATGTGCAAGGAATGGTTAACAAAGCTGAGAGTTTTAAGTTTGATGTCTTGCGAGGCTAGGTGAGGTGGGAAGGTTAATGGGGAGGTCAAGAGAAGTCAGAAAGGTTAGGACTGGTGATCAAATGGTAACTGAGGCTCAGATGGAAGGAAACAAATCTCAGAAATTATGAGGTGCGCCAAAAATAGAAAATTGTACAATCAACTGTATGCTTGGGACTAACATTAATATTTAGTATGCTCAGTGCTAACTATATATGGCACATTGCTGCTTTCATTACTGTGCTTACAGTACTTCTGTGCTACCAAATTGAAACTGCCTCTTCCCAAATAACTTAAAACTAACAAAGATTGCATGTCATTACACTGCGAACAACTCACAGTGACAGTAACTCTATCGCACTAAATGGACTGCTCAAATTTCAAATTTCATCAACACCTAATTAATGGGACTCAGGTTCTGACCCAATAACATTTGATAAATACTTTGACATTTGGCTCTGGTCAGTGCACAGATACCAGGCAGCAGGATGTATATGTCCCTTGACAAAACAATTAAATCAATTCAGGAAACTATGCACTTCACACAATAAAACACTCCTTGTATTGGGTTAGTACATTATAAAGGCCATATAACCTCAAGGATCATATGTTTTGGGTGAATGAAATTGTTTTATGCCTTTTTTTCCTTTTAACGTTAACTTTGGACAGAAGCAACACATACAACTTATTATGGTCAACAAAACAATATGGTAAGTGACAAGTTATTTGTGCAGTAACCTCAAGCAAATGCACAAAAATATAAGCACAGCTAATTTGGCAACATGTAACTCATGCTTCTATTACTCAATGTCAAAATAGATCAAAAATAATGTATTACAAAGATTTTGGATGGTTTTTGCATGCATTGCCAACACTGCATTTTTCAAACCAGTTATATAGCTTTTCTAATAATGTACTATACAATTCCCATTTGTCATACTGTTTTTGATCTCCTCGTTGTTGCCAGGTAACTGTTGAAAATGTGTTTTGATGTGGATATTGAGTGCCAAAGTTGACAACTGTAGAGCACATTTACTGTTAAGAACTCAGTGCAATATTTTGTGTGCATTATCAAGTCATAGCCTCCATAGGTCAAATATTCTTTTTCACGTCCACATTATTATCAGTTCATTTCATGCGGCAGTAAATTAAAACTAAAAAAAGATCTGCTCTGTAAAACTCCAATAATCCAGCACGCTCAGGACTTCAGACTAGCAGATTTTCCAGACTATTGGATATCATTTCTCTTAGTAACCAAATACGCACTAAACTGACCATTTTTACAGATGCTACACAGCGTGAAGGGAGTGCAGGAACCAGGGCCCCAGTGAGAGGGAAGGGAGCATGGCAAACATTACCAGGTGAGCCAGATACAAAACCATTAGGATTTCCGGATCGCTGGATAGCAGATTATTGGAGTTTTACTGTGCTAAGTTCTGGCAGAAAAAATATTTGGCATGTTCCACACTATCATAAATAATAGTGATCTTGGTTAGTGGAGGCACTCCCATCACTGTGGGTGCACGATCCAATTCAAATATATGAGCTTAAGTTTGCAGTGGAGTATTAAAGAAGCAGTACATTGATGGGCCTTATTTTGGGCGAGACATTAAACTTATCTGCCTGTTCTGGTCAATGCAATAAGCTAACAAAAAGTTCTCTTAATATTTTCATTAATGTCCTTGCTCTAATAAATAACCTCCAAATCCATTTGCTATTCCAATAAAGTCATTAACTTGAAAGGTTAATTCTTTCTCTCTCCACAGATGCCGCTAGACCTGTTGTTCTGTTTCTGTGTGCTGTTTGCTTTGTGATTACATATCTTAGGTAACCAAGGATACAATAGGCACTATACAAATGCAAATACATTTTTGGAACATTTTGTACAATGAGGGATTTTAGGAAAGAAGAAAGGAAAATTTGCAAAATTTCCTTGTTCAAGGAAACATGAACATAACTTTTTTTTAAAATGAATTTGATAAATTAAATGCCTGCCACCATTCACTTAAGTTCATAAATAATGACTGGAATGTGTAAAATTGATAGGGAAATTATATTTCTTTTGTCTTGACAAATTGCTAGTTGATATTACTAAGGTTAATGCCATATATGAAGTCTAACCATACAACCATCACCACGTTTCTACATCCAATATAGCATTTGTCTTTCCACGCTCTTTTAATTATGAGCCCCATGAACTAGCTTTTCCCAGTCATCCTCTGTAAGTACACAGAAAAATCTGACCTGCCTCTGTTTCTGCAACCATGATTCCTTAGAAGTATTGCCTACAAAGAAATATATGAATGTCGATTTCACATTTGAAATCACAGTTTTCTGCTTCAGAGGCGAGTGCCACTAAAAAGCCATTCCCATTCTGGTTGATGAAACAGTGAGGGAGCTAAAAGCTTTCTCTGCCAAAATTAATGGACAAGTATGAGAAAAAATGAAGTGCTGTCTGACATATGCAAGTGAGACTTAAAGGTTCTGTGAAGCTCATAGCTGAGCTTAAGTTGAACCCACTTTCCAATCATTGATTCATGCTTCTCCAATAGAACCTCCTTCAACCAAAGAAACATGATTGAAGGAGGTGATTTCTGGCAATCATCAATTCTGAAATCAGTCTTAAATCCTCATTCATCCCTGCTAGCGAAGATGAAGGCTTTGTAAAAAAAAGGCACCCAAGCCAGTACAGGTTACTAAAAGAAAAGGTCTCATGGACTTGTACAGCAAATCCAGTGACACCACGTTTAACTGCAATAAACAAAGCTGCACTAAGAAGCTTAGGTGCTATCATGAGCCCCACAACATCAGCAGAAGTTAAGCAAGAATGTTTTGTTTTCTTTGGCCGGGCATCAGTATTCTAAATCAAAGTAACGTTTCAGAACCTTACAAAAAACGCAGTCATGTTGGCTTACTATGTTTTCTCTCAAGTGTGAGCCAAATTCTCAAAAAAACAAAGTGTGACTGTGCAGTTCATGGTCTAGTCTGAAAGGTTCAGGCTGAATCCAGGCAGACATCAACTCCATCCACAGAATCAGGTAAAAAGGTTGGCATGGATGGAAAAGTGAAAACGAGAACTCATCTGTGGCTCGTTTCTTTTTGTTAGTTAAAGCCAACTTGTCTGCCCTGATAATACAAAACATTAATGTCAATTCCTAGTCCAAGAAAAATGGACGTGTTTCACATTTTGATTCACAACACTCACACTCCAGTCCACGAGCCAGTCTGAGAAAGGACACGGAGCGCTGATGATTTGCAGGTTTACAGTTCTCCATCCTTTCACATAGTTTGAGAACAAACAATTTTTCCACCTCTCTAATGAGATGCTTCATAACACCACTCACTTAATGACACTTCTCCCCAGTCCTCCTAATTTTGTCTCCTTTGATTTCAGATCTATTTTCCCTTTCACTTTAAATGTGCCAAAAGCTGTAAAAATTTGTTGCTTCAAATGCTTGATGTTTCAAGGCTTTGACAGGATCAAATTGGCAATTGGCAAAGTTAAGGGATTCCCTACATTCTTTGCACAAGTGCTACACAGCACTTCCAAACATTTTAAGATCCATGTGCTTTTCAAAGACCAAGTAGGTGCTAATTCTCTTTTGTGTGACAAATTCAGCAGGATATGATTAAAGGCAAGTTTTATACAGAACCCTAGTCCTGACAAAAGGCCATTCACCTGAAGAATACAATTTCACTCTCCACAGATGACTCCTTGCCTACTCAGTATTTCCAATATTTTGTTTTTTTTTCTGGTTTTATTTAGAACCTTGTCTACTACCAATTAAATTTACCTTGCACCTTTATCTATAATCTCACTTTATTAAGAAAAAAACAATATTTTATACTTACAGCTTGTTACCACACTAACTTCAGCTGTCTGGACATTTGTAAAGATCCCAATATTAGTTTTACTGGTTTAAATACAATCTACACTTGCCATGATCTCCATTCATTTCTTCAACACAAGGTACTCCTTGGCCTGGTCAAGGGATAACAGAAGTTTCCATCATGGGTAGATGTTTTAGAATTAACATCGTTGAATGAAGATATTAACAGATCTCCCCCTCCACCACCAACTGCAAAGCCATCACGTTCTGGAAGATTGGGTGACCATTTTGTCGAGCACCTTTGCTCTGTCCGCCGTGCCAATGGGGATCTCCCGGTGGCCAACCATTTTAATTCCACTTCCCATTCCCACACCGACATGTCTGTCTGCGGCCTCCTCCACTGCCAGGTTGAGGCTAAATTCAAATTAGAAAAACAGCACCTCATATTCCGCCTGGGTGGTCAACCTGGCGACACGAACGTCGAATTCTCAGACTTCCAGTAACTCCTCCCCTCTGTCCCTTTTTCCTTTTCGCTCCCCTCCTGATCCAACTGGCCCCCATCACCCTGTCCCTTTTCCCTCCCCCACCCTTCTCCATCTGCCCATCACCCACACACTCCTCCCATTGGTTCCCCTCCCCACCTCCCCCCTCTATTCCATGCTCCACCGTCCTCTCCAATCATATTCTACCTTCTTCAGCCCTTTGTCACTTCCACCTATCATCTCCCAGCTTCTGCCATCATTCCCACTCTCCTTTCTCCCTCCCAGAATTTTCTGTTCCTTTTATTTCAGAGCTCCAGCATCTGCAGTTTGTTTGACTGGCAAACCCTGTATTTGTTGCCAGTATGGAGTTGGGAGAAGGAGGAAATGATGTCAGCAGCTAATATGGAGTAACAGCTTGTTCGGTTTCCTTGTAAACCAGTCAAGGCAAACAGAATAAAATGAGAAATTGGATGCAATGAAGAGAGTCTCAAGCCCTATTGTCCTCTGATGTGATACTGTAGAACACTGTTTAGAGAGATCTCTTTATATGTCACATGTACATCGAAACACACAGTGAAAAACATCTTTTTGCGCAGAGTGTTCTGGCAGCAGCCCACAAGTGTTGCCACGCTTCCGGCGCCAGCATAGCATGCCCAAAACTTCCTAACCCGTACACCTTTGGAATGTGGGACGAAACCGGAGCACCCGGAGGAAACCCACACAGTCACCGGGAGAATGTACAAACTCCTTACAGACAGCGGCGGGAATTGAACCAGCGTCGCTGGCGCTGTAAAGCATTACGCTACACTACCATCAGTACTTCAAAATTCTACTTTAAAAGAAAGTTGTCAGTAGTAAATTGGTTTATTATTGTCACATGTACGAGGTACAGTGAAAAACTGTTTTGCATGCCATCCATACAGATCATTTCATTACATCAGTACATTGAGGAAGTACAAGGGAAAGCAATAGCAGAACGCAAAATAAAGTGTTACGGTTACAGAGGAAGAGCAGTGCAGGCAGACAATAAGGTGCGAGGCCATAACGAGGTAGATTGTGCGATCAAGAGGCCACCTTTTCATACTAGGTGACTGTTCAATAGTCTTATAACGGTGGGATAGATGCTGTCCTTGAACCTGGTGGTACGTGCTTTCAGGCTTTTGTATCTTCTGCCCAATGGGAGGAAGGAGAAGAGAGAATGTCTGGGGTGGGAGGGGTCTTGTGTTGGGTGCTTCACTGAGGCAGCGAGAAGTGCAGCATGGACATGTTAGTATATCCTCTGCAGGCCAGCAGAGGATGGTCTTTCCCAGCTCAAGAGTCATGCAGGCAAAGGCCAAGAGAAAGGTCACCACCCAGCCAGAAGTTGAAAAAGGCTGCAGAGCACATATTGGGAAAGGAAGGAGAGATCTCCAGAAGAGGCAAAACAAAATAGTGAACTATCATCATCTTCTATTTTAAAACAAGAATCGTTAAAGTATTTTTATTGTTTTTGGTAACTCATAGAACGTAATAGCAGAGAAGTTAGACTAGAACCATATATCATGCTATCCAGGCCCATTGCATGCCTACTGCATACAGTTTTGGTCACCATACTACAAGAAAGAGTCCGTGAACTGGAAAGGATGCAGAGGAGGTTTAGGAAGGTGTTGCCAGGGATGTAAAATTGTAACCATGAGAAATGATTGGTCACATTGGGGTTGTTTTCTTGGAACAAAAAGAGGTTGAGGGAAAGCTTAAAATTGTAAGGGGTATAAATAGCTAAGGATCTATTTTTGTTAGCTAAGGAGGAGGCATAGATTTAAACTAATTGGTGGAAAGATTAGAGGGGATGCAAACAGTTTTCACCCTGACAGTGGTGGGGCCTAGAATTCATTGCCTTAAAGGTGGAAACCCACATCATATTGAAAAAATACTTGGATGTAGGGCAACGGTCCTCAAGATAATTAGTAGAATTGGGCTGGGTAATTCTTTGTCAACCAGCACAAATGCAATGGGCTGCATGGCCTTATTCTGCATAGTAAATTGTTTTGACTCTATGAACTCAGATTTTACAAAAAAAAAGGGACATTTGAAACCAAGCACAAATGGAAGATCCTTACAGACGTGCAGGGAGACATTTTCAGCTTTCTCTGAAGTGATACACACAATTCAGTTAATAGCTATCCTCCACTGATAAAATGGAGAAAATTAGTCTCAAGGGGTCAATAACTTCCACCATCATAGCTGCCGCCTTTGACATTTGCCAGATAATGAGTCACTACGTGCTATTAACCACTGTCCCATTCTTGACATGACTGTATTGCACTGTAACAGATGACATTTAAGTGGTGCAAGAGACAAATTGCTGGAGGAAATCAGCAGGTCGGGTTCCTCCAGCAGTTTGTTTTTTTGCTCCAGATTCCAGTATCTGCAGTCTCTGGTGTCTTGATAATTAGTTGGTGTCAAATCACTCAAACAACTGGTACAAGTTTGCAAAATTAGTTCTGCATTGACAGAACCCTCAAACTAACTTCAAAGTGAGACATCAGCAGGGACATTACGAGATCCTAATGTCAAGACAACCAGAGAGAAAATGAGCTGCTGCAGGGAACGTAAACTAAAAATTGTTTATCTGCAGCAAGTTTTCCAGGACTTAGAATCTCAGTAGAACAGTTCCAACATGTGCTAAGGGAGCACATATTGGCAAACATTATGATAATAAATTTGGGAAGCAACTGATTCAAATTCTTTACATCCTTGATCTGAGTATCAGTCAAAGGTCACATGGGGAAGAAACTCCCTTCTTGGCATTTGGGTACGAGTTATAACTTACAAGAGATGAGTACAAGTGAATTAAGCTCTTGTGTGTTTAGCGCTGGGGGTGAACTTATTAATCTTACTGTTTAATGTTGAGGACTTACTGCATATACAATCATTACATCTGGATGGTTAATCAAGTTTAGTGAGCACTATATCCAAGGTTCGTAAATTTTCCTGCAATTTATATTGAGAGACAACAGCCCCTTAGCCATGATGTGCTTTGAAGTGACAGATCTAAAAAAAATAAATCAACAGTTGTTTTATACCATACTATGCTATGGCTCAATCAATAGCATTCTCATGTCAGAAGCAAAGTTGTTGTTCAAGTTTCAGCATGAAATGTAGGGCATTCAATATTGTTAAAAGTACTATTCACTGGTTGTGATGTTATAACTTGGATTGCCCTCCCAAACAGATGTGGATGGTTGTCACAGTTTTGAAGACCCTGTGGTACCCTATCCAGTTTCTCCCCCTTATCCAACATCACTATAAGCAGTTCATCTGGTTATCAGTTCATTGCTGTTTGTGGGATCTTGTTGTGGACAAGATACCTTCCAACCTTCCCATTATACAACAGTGCTGAGCTTCAAGACATTCCGAAACTGTGAAAGACATATGCGGGGCAAGTTTTTTTTACATGTGCGGGGCAAGTTTTTTTTACATGTGCGGGGCAAGTTTTTTTTACATGTGCGGGGCAAGTTTTTTTTTACATGTGCGGGGCAAGTTTTTTTTTACATGTGCGGGGCAAGTTTTTTTTACATGTGCGGGGCAAGTTTTTTTTACATGTGCGGGGCAAGTTTTTTTTACATGTGCGGGGCAAGTTTTTTTTACATGTGCGGGGCAAGTTTTTTTTTACATGTGCGGGACAAGTTTTTTTTTACATGTGCGGGGCAAGTTTTTTTGTTACACAGAGAACGGTAGATGCCTGGAACAGGCTGCTGACAGGAGTGGTGGAAGCAGATATGACAGTGGAATTTAAGAAGCTGTTAAATAGACACATGAATATGTAGGAAATGGGGGGGGGGGGGGCAGGATACAAATCATGTACAGGCAGAAGAGAATAAGCTTAATTCGGCAGCTTGTTTGACACAGATATTGTGGGCTAAAGGGCCTGTTCCTGTGCTGTGTTCTATGTTCTAGAATACAGGTTCTTTCTATTACAGGAATTAATTCTTAACTAATTATTGTCAATTTAGTATCATCGTATCATCAATTTGACATGACAACCTATTAACAATTTAAAATACAACATTAGACGTCATACCATCTAACATAATTTAAAGTTGCATGTATTTTCAGACATGCAAGCCTCAGGATATCCAAGGCAATTCACAAGTTATTTTTTTAATTGTTGTCTCATGGTTAGTACTCAAATAACAGAGTGGTAGCTGGACAATGTTCTTGGATTGAAAGATAAAGCAAAGATCCTATTTAGATAGGCATCAAAATCTCACTGTATTATTCGTGCAGAAGTATGGAGTCATCCTGGACAACATTCTGCCCTCAACTAAACGACTCAAACTATTGGACCAGTATGGGTGACTTATTTGAAAAAAATTTGAAATCAACCTACATTACGAAAGTATCAGTACAAAGCACGATATGATGTTGCAATAAGATCCTAATTGCCAATGAAAATCTTGGATTACCAGCAGTTTTTTTTAAATTTCAGATTTCAAACATCTGCAGAATTTTATTCTTCTTTCTTAGGTTATCAGTTTGTCATAAATATTCAAAGCACATCACAGATTCCAAAGTAAATGATCATTAATGAATAGAAATGGTGGGACTCCTCTGGCTCCTCAGCTGAACTCCCGCATCCCATCCTCTGTAAATGCAGAAGTCCAATTTTGCTTGAAGTCTCATTTACCCATCACCCCTCTGCTTTCTAAACTACACTAGCTCCTGGTTAACCAATACCTTAATTTTAAAATACTCATTCTTGTTTTCAAATCCTTTTGCAGCCTTGTATTTAGTCTTTTGAGCATCCTAAAGTTAACTGCTCTCTCATTGGCAATTGAATCTGCTCCTTACCCTCTTTTCTCTTTAAAAGCTGTTTTTTGACCAACTTTTTGATCATCAACCATCCTTTTACATGCTACAATATCACGTGAAGTATCAGTTTTCATGTCAGTGTCAATTCTCATATGAAGCACCTGAGAACATTTTATTACGTGAAAGGTGCCATATGAACACAGTCAGTTGTGGTGGTGATGGTGAATTGCAATTGCTGCTTCTTAAGGTGAATTAGAAACTCAATCAATGAACCAACGTTAACAATTTACCATATTAATACAATGACTGAAGAACTTTGGCTGCACGGTTATGCAGCTAGCAGAGCTGCTGCCTCACAGCTCCAGCGACCCAGGTTCAATCCTAACCTCAGGTGCTGTTTGTGTGGAGTTTGCACGTTCTCCCTGCATGGATTTCCTCCAGATGCTCTGGTTTCCTCCCACATCCTAAAAAAATATGCAGGTTGGTCGGTTAATTAGCCACTGTAAATTGCCACTTGTGTGTGAGTGAGTGGTAGAATCTGAGGGTAGCTGATGGGAATGTGGGGAGAATAAAATGGGTTGGGGTAGGATTACCGTAAAACTGAACGTCTGATGGTCATCATGATTCAGAGGGCCATAGGGCCGTTTCTGTGCATATCCCTTTGTGACTCTCTGACTTCAGTTAATGTGGATTGAAGAGCAAGTCTCCTGGAAGTACAAAAGATTTTCAGATCATTGGTGAAAAGAACACATGGAAAGTGAGTTTTGATTTTCATACAAGTTATTATGATCTGGTATATTCTGCCTGAAAGGATAAGGGAAATTGATACAACAGTAACTTTGAAAGCACATTCAATGAAAAGCAGAAAAAGGAAAATTAAGGCTATAGGCAAAGAGCAGGAAAATAGTAACTGGATTCAAAAAACCTGCACAGTTACAATGGTTAGCCTCTTTCTGAGCTGTGTGATTCTGTTCGTGCTAAGTGAACCAAGTTATGGGACCTTTGCTCATGAATGTTAGAAATATTCAAAATTAAATCGTATCATTTAAACATACATGTTGGAAAGAAAGGAAATGCCATATATGTAAAACATGCATTTGTTTTGCTTTGATAATTAAGGAATCATTATAAGCAATTAGATAGACATTTGCAGTTTCCCAAACCCATGTGCTTTGGGACTGTGAAGCACTTAAGATTTGATTTTGCTGGGATCATTGCAAAAGTAGCTGCAATTAGGACAGACCAATTCAAAAGATCTTTTCCGTTAGTGAAAACTATTCACTTTCGTACATAATCAGCACATAAACGATCACTTCTGTTTCAATACCACAAAACTAATGTGCAAAGGTCAACAAAATTAGCAAATGAAAGATACAGGGCTACAATTAAGGTGCCAATCATTGTGCATAGGATTGCAAGCACAGAGTGGAAACCTAAACAAGGAAACAAGCGGTATGGCTCAGCTCTGCTGGTGCTGTGCTTAACCACATTACACTTCCAATTGTCAAATGGAGATGTGGATGATGCTGAGAACAATAAATGCTGCATTGTGCCGTACCACATGCTGCTAATTGTCACTTACTTTTCCAAATCTACCTCCTCTGCTGCTTAAAGGCTAACAGTAAATTCTCACCAATTAGTACCAACTGTTAAAATCACTTAGAAAAACTATCTGGAAGCTATTTCTGTGGTCATTAACTGTTCAAAATGAGGTAGAGCTTACCACAAAGGAGAGACCTGCAATCACTGTCAGAATGCATTTGTATTTTCCATTTTAACTACTGAAAACTGAATGCACTGTTTTCAATTCCAGCAACAGAACAAACAGAACTTTATATTTCTTTTCATCTTGTCCTCCTGTCCTGGGTTTCATTCTTAGAGTGAAAAATTTCAACCACAGCAATACTAGAATTAAGTATTGATGTTATAAAACTAACTTTACAGCAGTTAGTTCCAGAATAGTGGGAGATGTGAAAATGATAGCTAAAAATAAGATGCCAGAAACCAACGTAACCAATGTTGAAAAAGACTTTTTCCCCTCCAACTCAACAGCTACTGACACTCTTGAAATAGGGTCACATAGAAAACATCAAAGATTTAAACATTAACAATCAAGAGGAATTCCAATATCAGCAAGAACCTTCTCTGAACACTGAAGGGAATTGCTGAAAATGGACCAAATTAATGGGTTTACAGAATCCAGCTTCCAAACAGATTGTTCCATTTTTTTGGTAGCTTGCCTTCTTTGATTCAATTATCTTTGAAATGACTCGTTGATAATACGTTGGTATTTTGTAGAAAAGGAGCAAAACTTTGATAAGATATCTTTATTAGTCACATGTACATTGAAACACACAGTGAAATGCATCTTTTGTGCAGAGCGTTCTGGGGGCAGCCCGCAAGTGTTGCCACGCTTCCGGTGCCAACATAGGAAGTTGTGGGCATGCTAACCTGTACCTCTTTGGAATGTGGGAGGAAACCAGAGCACGCAGACATGGGGAGAACATACAAACTCCTTACGGACAGCAGCCGGGCTGCTGGCGCTGTACAGCGTTATGCTAACAACTACACTACTGTGCCTGCCCTTGATGGAGGTTATTTGAATGATTTGTTTTCCCCTCACATGTCAGTTATATTAATCACCATTAACTGATGCAGGGGGGTTGGCACAGAGTGGGGGCCACAAGTAGGAAGTGCCAGCTGAGATTTGAAATGGATAGCATATGAATGAAAAAATATTAACCAAAGGAAGTAAATGGAGCAATATCTTGATTGTTCTAATGATTTTTTTGTGTTTTGTCTTTATACATTCATTCTGTTGATAATGGCTTCTTTGCTTGAAGCAGTGGGAAGACACACTTGCTGCAAAAATTATAAATATAAAAACCCTCAACAGCTGTCGAGAGCATTCATCCCAAAGAGTAGTTCAAGCTAAGCATCCTGGTACTAATGCTGCAAACAAGTAGAATAATAATTAAATACAAATCCATGGCTGCATTAACTTCATTATCGTAGATCATAAAATGCAGGACCATCTCTGGCCAAGAGTGGTCATTTAGAGGAATGCTCCAAAGAGTCGTTCTGAAGCAAGAGTTCAATGCCTTTCGAAGTGCAGGTGGCGGAAGCAGGATAATAAAATGGAAAAGTAACACGAGGCTTGAAGCGTCAGAGTCTGCCCATGAACTTCCAGATTTCTTTGCATATCTTATGTATTTTAATAAGTGCCTTAAGAATCAATGCATTGATTGCAGCAACAGCAAACAGACACGTGCATTTCCATAACAATGTACTGTTCTTTATTCTATCCCCAGCACTGTGGACTTTAAATGGTCTGGATCAGTGCCCAGTTACTTCCACTCCATGTCACCTTGAAGGATAAGTCGTAGGAAAGTGTTTGAAGTGCAGTTGATTGCTGTGTAGACAGCCTACAAGCTTAATCCTGGTTTATGTTTCCTTCTGCAAGTTAATTACTTTTGCTTTTCTGCCTGTTCTCTGAAAGCATTAAATCCCTCATAATACAAAATATACTCATTTCCATTTATGTGGTGTCCCTTGTATCCTTGGAACAACACTAAATGTTTAGCAGCCAAAAGTCATATCATATTTCGGCAGTCCTTCAGGACAAAGGATGACTTGCGTTTTGTGGGTTCTGAGGTGGCTAATGAGAGGTGCAGATTCTTTCACAGACAGAGCAGGTGATGGTTGACAGGGTGGGCAAGTGAATAGTTTACGAGGTGGTGCATGCCTTCTGTTGCTTGCACAGGGCATCTGTTTTGATGGATATTCACTTTCTAGACCCCAAAAATGCTTGTTGCTAACCTCAGCTTTTTAGCACAGCAGCATGACCTGTCCAAAAGGTCAAGAAGTGGTTGCTCATTAAGCCAAAATCTCTTTTGCAAAACTGCAAAACCTTTTGACAAAACCTTTTGCAAAAACAGCAGAAATTGGCCAAGGCTCAAGACGTTTGTTGTTTGCTAACCAATATTCCCTGCTCAGCCTCTTCACATAAACAAGAGAATAAAGGGATCCACATTTACTTAATTACACCCTCCAGTCACCTGGCCTGAAAATGTGGTTGAAAAAACATCACACGCCAATGGCATCAACTGAGTGAAGAAAACAGTATAAACGTTAGAAAGCAGTCAGGGTCGGGGGGAATGACGGAGAGAAGGGGTTACAGAAAGAAGACCTGGAATTCATTCCTCAGCCTTTGGCTTTTACGACGGACGACTTGTTCGTCTGCAACTTGTTGGTATGACTTTTTTAGTTTGCAAGAATTGTACTTGTGTTTGAAAATCCTTTGTAAGTTACAAGTGGTTGTTAAGAATTACTTATTGGAACTAAATGTGTCTCACTCAAAATAAAATAAACTGTTTAAACTGCTTTATTAGCTGGAAGTATCTACTCCTTGGTTGGGAGGAGGGACCCACCGCTCAAAATAGTAATTAGTGACAGCTAGACCTTTCCGTAGAGACTAAAATAGTGAAGTAAGCTAGTCCTTGAAGTGTAGGTTGATACAGTATAATCTCCCTATAGTGAGGGCACTCATAGAAACTTATACCAGATAGAGTTTAAAGTCTTGACTTAAGTTTAGAGCTCTTGGATGGTATACTCAACATCATCACACTGTGTGATCCTGATACATGGTCTCAAACTCATTAATCCCATCGTTAATGCTCCTTCTCACTCTGCGATCATGGACAGCAGGTTGCAAGAAATCAGTGGAGACAACTTCAAGGAAGGTTCGAGCATATGCTTGAGTTTTTCCTTCTTCCTGTCTGTCCTCATTTTAAGATGTAGTTCCAGAAATATAGTGCCTGTTTAGGGAGTCACATCTGGCACAGCAGTTAGCACACAAGGTCCCACAGTGAATGAAATAAAACCAAAATGCTGGAAACACTAAGTGGGTCAAGAAGCATCTATGAAGAGAGAAAGATAATTGGGGTTTCAGGCCAATGACTCTTCACCAGAACAGCTGGTGCAGCTGGTAGAGCCAAATTAGTGCTGCAGAATTTGTTTAACCTGAAATTGTTTCTTCATGCCTCACAGAATTAAAATTATATTTTAAACACTTCTTATTCAAGATGTTGGTTGTCAACATGGTATACCAGACCATATCGTGGATTCAAGCCATCACTGAGGCAGATGTAGACTCAAAGTGAAAAACTTAAATGACCAAACTGAATGTTCTTTGTTAAAATAAACTCCTGTGTTTCAAGGGGATAGATAGAGAAAGTGCGAGAGAGAAAGCAACAGAAAGAACAAGAGCAAGAAAGAGAGAGAGGAGGAAAGACAAAGAGAAAGCTCCTGCCCACCCCCCTAACTCTGAGGGTTTTCCATAAAAGTCAGGCAGACGTACAGAGGACATGTCGAAACAAAACCTGAAATTATCTTACTTTGTCTAACTGAGACTAACAATGAGCATAATTTGGTAATTTTTCAATGGTGTAAAACGAGTACACAATAAATCCACTGTAATCAATGTCCATAAAACTGAGAAATACTATTTTCATCTAGACTGATGTGTAAACATAGAACCTGTCCAAGGCCTATATTAAAATAATAGTTTGTTATTTAAGAGTAAGCATTTTGATTTTTTTTAAAACACACACTGCAGCAAACTGCAATGGAACCTTGGAAAGTAAACCATATTTTTATGCGTCTGCAGTCAAAAGATGACCAGGCCCTCATTTAAGACCATAGCAGTCAGCATAGAACAGTACAGTACAGCACAGGAACAGGCCCTTCAGCCCACAATGTTGTGCCAAACTAATTAAACTAATGACACCTAATCCCTTTGGCCTGCACATGGTCCATATCCCTCCATTCTCTACATATTCATGCGCCTATCCAAGAGCCTCTTAAACACCTCTATTGTTTCCGCCTCCACCACCCCCTCGGGCAGCATATTCCAGGCAACCACTCCTCTATTTAAAAAACTTGCCCAGCACATCTCCTTTGAACACCCCCGTCACCTTAAATACACGTACCCTGAGCAAAAGATACCAGTTTTCTTCTGTTTCTATGCCTCTCATAAATTTTAGAAATTTCTCCCCTCAGCCTCCGCTGCTCCAAACATCCCAAATTCATCCAACCTCTCCTCATAGCACATGCCCTTTAATCCAGGCAGCATCCTGGTTAACCACTTCTGCACCCTCTCCAAAGCCTCCACATCCTTCCTGTAATAGAGCGACCAGAATTGAATGCAATACTTGAGACACAGCCTAACTAGAGGTTGTGTTCTTCAAGAAATTTTTGTTACAAAATACTTTTCATTAAAAATATGAACAAGGAGCTTTCACATGCCCCAGCAAGTTTAACCACTGGGTCATCGAACCTCAGGGTGAAAATGGTGTTCATAGGTTTTCTCCATTTTGCTGAAAAGTGGGATTGACTTCCAATCAAATATTATTTATTGATGTCAAATAACAATCAACAGCAGTGGCTGATTTGATGATGTATTGGAAGTTTTAACACGTGGTACACATCTAATACATTATACCAGGGAGAGAAAATAAGGATACAAACTCAATGCCATCTTCTGTAAAGCATGTAGGTGCCAGCAGAGGATAGCCTTCAGCTTGCCAGTGGCAACCTATGGTCAGGAAGCCAACTATTCAATGCTTTGGGTTGCTTGTGATTTGCAAACCATTTCAGCAAGATGTAAATATCTCAGTGAAGGTGGGTTAAAGGTGAGAAAATAAGATACCTTTATTAGTCACATGTACATCGAAACACACAGTGAAATGCATCTTTTGCATTGAGTGTTCTGGAGGCAGCCCGTAAGTGTCGCCACGCTTCCAGCGCCAACATAGCATGCCCACAACTTCCTAATCCGTACGTCTTTAGAATGTGGGAGGAAACCGGAGTACCTGGAGGAAACCCACACAGGCACGGGGAGAATGCACAAACTCCTTACAGACAGCGATGGGAATTAAACCCGGGTTGCTGGTGCTGTAATAGCATTACGCTAACCGCTAGACTACTGTGCCTGCCCTCCAGTATTTGAACATGCCAAGTATGGAGTCAAGCTCACAGTACTGCTGCTGGCAGTTTACAGGGGGAGATGTGCGTTTTGATGGGGCGGTGGGAGCCTTTTCTTTGAACAAGGTTCGTGAGAAACTTGTGTTGAAAGTTGGACCTGGAACAACCTGCTGAGGCAACTGTAATTGATGGCAACAGCTTGGCAAATAATAGCATTGGTGTTGTTGCCAAGGTAAAACTGCTCACAGAAGAGCCGATGGGTGGAGGTCCTGCTACCATAAGCAGGGCAATGAAATAAAGCTTTATACTTGGGACTGACAATTTTCAACCTGTAAATGTCAAGATCTGAGCCACATGGAAGGAGAAGACAACTGACGTGAAAAATAAAACATATTACTGAAGAAACCTGTTCCAGCACCCTTGTGTTTAGTTTATATGGGAATGTGACCAATTTTGAAGAGAGTGAACAATGCAACTGCACCATTCAAGACCACTGGAAATCAGCAGTGAATTGGTGTCAATATTCAGGGAAGCAGGTTCATTTGCTCAACTCTGATTTTGGCTAAAGGTTAAAATGGAACCATAGAACAATACAGCACAATACAGGCCCTTCGGCCCACCATGTTGTGCTGACCTTTAAACCACGCCTAAAACTACCTAACCCCTTCCTCCCACATATCCCCCTATTTTAAATTCCTCCATATGCTTATCTAACAAGCTCTTGAACTTGACCAATGTATCTGCCTCCACCACTACCCCAGGCAGTGCATTCCATGCACCAACCACTCTCTGGGTGAAAAACCTCCCTCTGATATCTCCCTTGAATTTCCCACCCATTACTTCAAAGCCATGCCCTCTTGTATTGAGCATTGGTGCCCTGGGAAAGAGGCGCTGGCTGTCTACTCTATCTATTCCTCTTAATATTTGTATACTTCTATCATGTCTCCCCTCATCCTCCTTCTCTCCAAAGAGTAAAGCCCTAGCTCCCTTGGTCTCTCCTCATAATCTATACTCTCCAATCCAGGCAGCAGCATCCTGGTAAATCTCCTCTGCACCCTTTCCAACGCTTCCACATCCTTCCTATAATGAGGCGACCAGAACTGGACACAGTACTCCAAGTGTGGTCCAACCAGAGTTCTGTAGAGCTGCATCATTACCTCGCGGCTCTTAAACTCGATCCCACGACTTATGAAAGCTAACATCCCAAAAGCTTTCTTAACTACCCTATCCACCTGTGAGGCAACTTACAGTGATCTGTGGATATGAACCCCCAGATCCCTCTGCTCCTCCACACTACCCAGAATCCTGCCATTAACCTTGTACTCCGCCTTGGAGTTTGTCCTTCCTCACACCTCTCCAGATTGAACTCCACCTGCCACTCCTCAGCCCAGCTCTGCATCCTATCAATATCCCTCTGCAAGCTTCGACAGCCCTCCAACACTATCCACAACACCTCTGACCTTTGTGTCATCTGCAAACTTGCCAACCCACCCTTCTACCCCCTCATTTAAGTCATTAATAAATATCATGAAAAGCAAGGGTCCCAGAACAAGGTGTCCTTGTGGGACACCACTAGTCAAAGCCCTCCAATCTGAATGCACTCCCTCCACCACAACCCTCTGCTTTCTACAGGCAAGCCAATTCTGAATCCACATGGCCAAGCCTCCCTGGATCCCATGCCCTCTGACCTTCTGAAGAAGCCTACCATGTGGAACCTTGTCAAACACCTTACTAAAATCCATGTAGACCACATCTACTACACTACCCTCATCAATCTTCCTGGTCACCTCCTCAAAGAACACTATCAGGCTTGTGAGACATGATCTTCCCTTCACAAAGCCATGCTGGCTGTCCCTGATCAGTCCATGATTCTCTAAATGCTCATAGATCCTATCTCTTAGAATCCTTTCCAACAGCTTGCCCACCACAGACGTAAGGCTCACTGGTCTGTAAGTCCCTGGACTATCCCTACTACCTTTTTTGAATAAGGGGACAACATTTGCCACTCTCCAATCCTCCGGTACCATTCCCGTGGACAATAAGGACTCAAAGATCCTAGCCAATGGTTTAGCAATCTCCTCCCTCACCTCACGGAGCAGCCTGGGGAATATTCTGTCAGGCCCTGGGGATTTATCTGTCCTAATATTTTCTAACAGCTCCAACACATCCTCTCTCTTGATATCTACATGCTCTAGAACATCAACCTTACCAACACTGTCCTCAGCATCATCAAGGCCCCTCTCTTTGGTGAACACTGAAGAGAAGTATTCAATGAGAACCTCACCCACTTCCACAGCTTCCAGGCACATCTTCCCACCTTTGTCTCTGATCAGTCCTACCTTTACTCTCGTCATCCTTCTGCTCTTCACATACATGAAAAAAGCCTTGGGATCATCCTTAACCCTACTCACCAAAGCCTTTTCATGTCTCCTTCTTGCTCTTCTCAGCCCCTTCTTAAGTTCCTTCCTTGCTACCCTATATTCCTCATGAGCCCTATCTGATCCTTGCTGCTTACACCTTATGTATGCTGCCTTCTTCTTCCTAACTAGTTGTTCCACCTCTCTTGTTACCCATGGTTCCTTCACCCTGCCATTCTTTCTCTGTCTCACCGAGACAAATTTATCCCTAACATCCTGCAAGAGATCCCTGAACAATGACCACATCTACATAGTACATTTCCCTTCAAAAATGTCATCCTATTTTACACTCTCAAGTTCTAGCCTTATAGCCTCATAATTTTCCCTTCCCCAATTAAATATATTCCCGTCCTCTTTGCTCCTATCCTTGTCCATGACAATGCTAAAGGTTAGGGAGCGATGGTCACTGTCCTCCAAATGCTCACCCACCGAGAGATCTGTCACCTGACCTGGTTCATTACCTAATACTAGATTGAATATGGCATTCCCTCTAGTCGGCCTGTCAACATACTGTGACAGGAATGCGTCCTGGACACACTTAACAAACTCTGACCCGTCTAAACCTTTGGTACTAAGCAGGTGCCAATCAATATTTGGGAAGTTGAAGTCTCCCATAATAACAACCCTGTTATTCTTGCACCTTTCCAAAATCTTCCTCCCAATCTGCTCCTTAGTATCCCTGCTGCTACCAGGGGGCCTATAGAATACTCCCAGTAGAGTAACTGCTCCTTTCTTGTTCCTAACTTCCACCCATACTGACTCTAGAGAGGATCCTTCTACAGTATCCACCCTTTCTGCTGCTGTAATACTATCCCTGACCAGTAACACCACCCCTCCCCCTCTTCTCTCTTCCCCCCCCCCCCCACTCCATTCCTTTTAAAACACTGAAATCCAGGAATATTCAATATCCATTTCTGCCCTGGTGACAGCCAAGTCTCTGCAAGAGCCACAATATCATAGTCCCATGTACTTATCCAAAATCTCAGTTCATCACCCTTATTTCTGATACTTCTTGCATTTAAGTAAATGCACTTTAGCCCATCCACCTTTCTACTTTTATACCCTGTACTCTGCTTCTCCTTCCTCAAAGCCTCTCCACCTGTTAGATCTGACTCTACCACATCCACTTCTTCCTCTGACCTACCACTCTGGTTCCCATCCTCCTCGCAAACTAGGTTAAACCCTCCCAAACCACTCTAGCAAACCTGCCTACAGGTTAATCTTGATGAGGCTGGGTGTTTTGGAAGAGCAGGGTTAGTGTTTGGGAAGACTAGCCTTCCCACACTTTCAGAAACAAATTAAAAAAGCCATCCTTACAGAAGGATACAAAGCGGAAACATCCATGTCAGATAATGACGAGGAGTGAGGTTGGACGGGATGGATGGGGGCGGATAACTTAAGGAAGGAAATCAGGTTTTTTTTTAATAAATCATGATTCTAGGAAGCAAGTGTAGGCAAGAGCTCAAGTTTGGTCCTAAACAACAACCACTTAAGCAACAGTACAAAGTACTCCACAAACGCACAACGGCAGACGGTACGTGAATAGCACACCACAAATTTCAGGTCAAACCAAATACTATTGTTGGCTTTGCCCCATGTCTGACCCCATTAACCATACTTGAGAAGTCAGCTCATGCTTTTTCTTTTAAGTAGGGGAATCTCCCAATCTGTTAATCCTCTGCAATAATCTAATCCAATCAATTTGCGTTCCAAAAAGTAGGAATTATGTTTCTGCTCATCTTGCCATGATTGTATTTTCTGACCTGTGTTGTCTGGGGTCTCATTTTAGATGCATGGATTTAAGAAACATGACCAGGTTTGCAGTCAATCGGAGTAACCTGCACTCACAAATGACACAGAGAATATCAGCAGTGTAAGTCTGCTGCCAACAAAAGGTTTTAACTTGTTCAGATGTATTGCTCAGATACAATTCTCCTAAGAACCTCAAAAAAGGTAGTTATCTGCTTTCTGAAGTGTGGGCTCTGGTGTACTAGATGTAAAATATTGCAGGTGCTGTTTCTGTAGTTCATGAAAAAACGCTTCAAATTCAACTTGCTCATTATCAACTATACTCCTAAGGAAACAATATTCTGTTACCATAGCAACAAAGCTTTATTTGCTAGATCTGGCCATTACAAAGGATTAGGCTGCTTTCCCATACAGCACTATCCAACACAAATTATTGCTTGTCGAGACGGATACCATTTTTATCAGAACAAATATCTTTCATTCTAAGGTTTAGAATATTAACACAGGGCAATCTTGGACGGAAACCAAGCCAAATATCACAGTGCTCGAGTTCATCAAACAAAGAGCTCTGACATTCTGTGGACAGACATGAGAATATGCCTCCTCAGTGCCTGATGTGCTACTTTGTAATGTGTTGGGAATAAATCATAGCAAGCACATTACTTACAGTGAGAGAAAACACCTAATTATTGAACACAAACATTGCAATTTTAAAACATGCTACTGGCAGTAAAAATAAAAGGAGGTAGATCAGCAACAGCAGTGGCAAAGGTCTGGCTACAGGTCACCTGCCCTCCCCCTCAGCACGAAGATAATACAATCTGTACAAAACACAGTAAGCGGGACAAAACTAGGGTGTGCTGAATATAAAGCTATGAAACAATTCTATTTGTAGCACAAAATATTTCTGAACGATCCATGCACACTACCTCGTTATTCCTTTGTTTTTGCACTATTTATTTTGTAATTTATAGTAATTTTTACGTCTTTGCACTCTACTGCTGGCACAGAACAAGAAATTTCGCATCACATCAATGACAATAAACCTGATTCTGATATTTGTTTATTCAAATGCTGCAATTAAGAAATGATTTTTGGAAGCATCAAGTAATGCTCAAAACTGTAGCTCTACAGAATTTCACTTCTCTCCCACAGGACAATTATTCAATGATTTTCATCCTTCTATATATTGTACAATTTTAAAGCACAGTTCTAAACCAAAGAGTCCTCACATGTAATCTCATACACTTATCAATGCCCAGTTTGGGTTGCAACAGGATCACTTGGCTCCAAATGTCATCACAGCCTTTATCCAAATCTAGACCAAAGAGCTTAATTACATAGCAGAGGAATGACCATGCTTGACAACAGTACAGCATTTGGCCGAACGTGGCATGAACACGTTTAGTTGAGAGGTGTCACAACAACAATCTCGCACTCAACAGCAGCAAGACCAAGGAATTGATTGTGGACTTCAGGAAGGGGAGGTCGGGAGAACACACACCAGTCCTCATTGAGGGGTCAGCGGTGGAAAGGGTGAGCAGCTTCAAGTTCCTGGGTGTCAACATCTCAAAGGATCTATATTGGGCCCAACACATTGATGCGATCACGAAGAAGGCACGCCAGTGGCTCTTCTTCGTTAGGAGTTTGAGGAGACTTGGTATGTCACCAAAGACTCTTGCAAATTGTACAGTGGAGAGCATTCTGACTGGTTGGATCATCACCTGGTATGGAGGCTCCAATGTGCAGGATCGAACGAGGCTGCAGACGGTTGTAGACTCAGCCAGCTCTGTCACAGACACAACCCTCCCTGCCGAGGACATCTTCAAGAGGTGGTGCCTCAAGGCGGCAGCATCCATCATTAAGGATCCTCACCATCCGTGACATGCCCTCTTCGTGTTACTACCATTGGGGAGGAGGTACAGAAGCCTGAAGACCCACACTCAATGATTCAGGAACAGTTTCTTACCCTCCACCATTAAATTTCTGAACGGTCCATGAACCCATGAACACTACCTTGTTATTCCTCTTTTGCACTATTTATTTTTGAAACTTATAGTAATTTTTATGTCTTTATGTCTTGCACTGTACCGCTGCCACAAAACAACAAATTTCACGACATACGTCAGTGATAATAAACCTGATTCTGATGGCATCCTGGTGAAACTGAAGCCAAAGGGAAAACACTCCAGTTGTTGGACTCATTTACAAAGGAAGATAGTTCTGGTTGTCAGAGGTAAATCACCCCAGACTTCAGCTCAGCATTTAACCCGATCATTCCACAACAGCTGGTGGAAAAGCTGAGGCTGTTAGAGGTGGACACTGGCATTTGCAATTGGGTCCTCAATTTCCTGACGCAGCGGCAGCAGATAGTTAGAGTTGGCAGTCATACATCAGGAACCATCTCAGTGAGCACAGGCTCACCTCAAGGCTGCGTCCTGAGCTCTTTACTGTTTAGCCTGCTCACAAACGACTGCATTGCTAGATTCAGCACCAACTACATCATTAAGTTCGCTGATGACACAACAATGGTGGGTCTCATCAGTGACAATGATGAGTCTGCATATAGGATGGAGGTGGAGCAGCTAACAGCGTGGTGCAGATTCCACAATCTCGCCCTCAATGTGGACAAAACAAAGGAGATGGTGATTGATTTCAGGAGGGCTGGCAAGCATGATCATACACCGCTGACTATTGATGGTGCTGCTGTGGAGAGGGTCAGCAACATTAAGTTCCTGGGGGTTCACTTAGCGGACGATCTGACCTCCACTATTAACACTGCAGCCATGGTTAAAAAAGCCCAGCAGCGACTTTACCCCCTCCGGAGACTCAGAAAGGCAGGCCTCCCTATTCCATACCTCTTCACTTTTTACAGGGGCACCACTGAAAGCATCCTGACCTACTGCCTCACCTCCTGGTTTGGTAGCTGCAAGGCCTACAAACAACAGCAGCTCAATAGGATGTGAAGACAGCTAGCAGGATCATTGGTGCCCCTCTCCCCTTTTTGATGGAGATCTATCAGCAATGCTGCATTCGCAGAGCTACGGCCATCATTAAGGACTTTCATCACCCTTCTCACGACCTGTTTACCCTCCTGCTGCATCTGCTCTAGATCTAGAAGGATGCTGAACAGCTTTTTCCCACAAGCAGTCAGGATCATAAATGGACTGTGTCCCCTTCCACTTCCACCGACAAGCTCTCCCTCCACACACACGTACATACTCACATCAATACAGAAACAGTTTGATAGTTAGTTACCTGATAAGTTGAACTTCATCTCCAACTGCATAAGCACTTATTAACACATAAATGCATTTTACCAGATATGAATATGTGGTGTTGGTATGTTTTTAGTTTTGTTTTAGAGATGCTTTTATAGACTATTTTAGATATTTATCACTGTTCTTTTTGTTGCACTGATATGAGCTGGTGAGAAACAGTATTTCATTTTTTTTTGTGTATGTAAATACTCAGAGAAATGACAATAAAGTAAATCTTGAATCAGATCTAAGATCTCCTCAGGGCACTGTTCCTGGTCCAAATATCTTCAACTGCTTCATCAACGATCATCCTTCCATCATAAGGTTTGAAGTGGGGTTGTCCATTGATGATTGCATGATGTTCAATTTCATTCAACAAACCTCAACAAATGAAGCAGTTCAGGGCTGCATTCAGCAAGACCGACATGACGTTCAGACATGGCTGATAAGCATCAAGTAACATATCTGCCACAAAAGTGCCACGCAATAACCATCACCAGCAAAAGAGCCTCTAACCAACTGTCCTTGGCAGTCAATGGCATTAACCATTACTAAGATCCCATCATCAACAACCTGGGGATCAGCATTGACCAGAAACTCAACTGGACCAACCACACAAATACCGTGGCTATTAGAGCAGATCAGAGGCTGGGTATCTGACCTGACACCCCAAAATTTTTCGACCATATACACGAGTGTGATACAATACTTTCCACTTGCCTGGATGAGTGGTTCTCCAACGTCTCTCAACAAGCTTGAAACCATTCAGAATAACGCAACTCGCTTGATTGGCTCCCCATCCACCACATCGTACATTCATTCCCTCCACTGCAGGTGCACAGTGGCTGTAGTATGCACCATCTACAAAATGCATTACAGTTACTCACCCAGGTTATTTTAGCAGCATCTCCTAAACCTGTACCTTCCACCAAGAAGGACAAGGGCAACAGGTGCAAGGAAACACCACCAACTGCAGGATCCCTGACAAATCAGGAACCACCTTGACTTGGAAATACATCGTCAGTCTTCTCTCAAACACCACTGTGAGAGTACCTTCACCAAAAGGACTGCATCAATTCAAAGAGGCAATTCCTCACCACCTACTACTGGATATTGGGGATAGGCAATAAATGTTGACCTTGCCAGCGAAGCCCAGATCCCAGAAATTTTTAAAAAATGAGTCTTCTACTGAAGAACTCAAGCTGCACAAGTGTGTGCTCCACTCAGTATGAACCTGGATTACTAAGGCTGAGCACTGCATCCCAACATTTTGTTTTGCTATCTTTACAAATTCAGGATTGACAATTGAAGAACCATGCTCTCACCACTTACCTAAAAGGCAAACAATCAAAGTTCCCACGGGAGAATTTATCATCAGACCACTCTTGCCACCAAAATTTAAGTTTAACGGAAAACATGTTTTCAAACATATCGTATTATCTCAGATTTGGCATCTTCTGAGTATTGCAACTATTTGGAGTATTATCTACTGTAAATGCTTGAAACACGTTCAATGGCAGTTTGTGCAGTATACTTCGAACCTTCAGAAAGTACCTTACCCAAATATCAAGCAGAACGTGTGGTCAAAAGTCACCAATATTTGAGCACAGAGCAGCTTTCGGTTTTGTTTCTTGCAATGGAAGTTTACAGTAGGAGATAAGGGCAATAAGGAAAAAAAAACAGTCAAAATCATCCTAAAATTGGCGACAAGTTTCCACACCTTGATATGAAACAAACGTCTCAATTTGTGCAAGAGCTCCACAGGTATGAGTTTCCCCAAATAAATGACTATTTTTTAAGGTATGAGTTGCTGCAATTTATGCATTGTACAAGTGCTATGTGTGCACAGCCAAGCTTAATCCAGTCCTTACCACGTTGAACATGAATTTACAGTAGCAAATTATTCCCGACTGATTGTTCCATCTAGCTCAGATTCCAACTGTTATGCTTCAATATGCCCAATTCCAAATTACTGTACATATTAAAATCAACTCACAGAGACAAGGATCAAACCTGAGACTGTTGTGATCTGCAGAGTTCAGTTCCATTGTGTCAGTGACTGAGCTAAAAAGGATATCAATATTTGCTAACATTGCAGTACTCCCCTCTCAATCTTAATCACTTGTATATTCCGAACATATCCCACATAATCCATGTGCCTTACCTGAAAGGATTGACTTGTCACACAAGCTGCAATTTGTGGCTGAATAATTAAGGTGTAGAATAATTTCTATGATTATTAAAGCAATCTTTAAGGCATTGAGGTTACGGTATCAATGCAGTAAATAGGTGCTTTCATTTACAAAATATTAGTCTTTGTTCTGTTCCCTTCAGGCACTCAGTTAATTTTTTAAAAGACTGTATTAAGCAATAATGCAGTGATTACATAATAGTTCCTCAGAATATTTATGAATCCAATCCAAGGCTGTTACTTTAAGAGACAACTTTGGCCAAAAACACATCACAAAAATAGATTTGTTGAGCAATTAACTCGCTTCACTTGACCAGATACTTAATACACAACATAGGGCGGCACGGTAGTGTAGCAGTTAGCGTAACGCTATTACAGCGCCAGCGACCTGGGTTCAATTCCCGCCGCTGTCTGTGAGGAGTTTGTACATTCTCCCTGTGTCTGCGTGGGTTTCCTCTGGGTGCTCCGCTTTCCTCCCACATTCCAAAAACGTATTGGTTCGGAAGTCGTGGGTATTCTATGTTGGCACCGGAAACGTGGCGACACTTACGGGCTGACCCCTGAACACTCTACGCAAAGATGCATTTCACTGTGTGTTTTGATGTACATGTGACTAATAAAGATATCTTAAAACACAACACACATTGCATGGTTGAAAATTGTAAGTGACATGGTTTCCCAAACTTTCGGAGCAGAGAGCCAGATCCATCATCAATTGAACAAATTGTGACTAAAAGTCAAGACTCATCATCCACTACTCAAAAATCTAGAACACTGGATTTCAAGAAAATAAGAGCAGGAAGAGGCCACTGGGCCCCTCAAGTCTGCCTCACCATTCAATACGATCATTTGCCCTAGGCCTCAATTCCATTCTCTGCCAGTTCCCGAGCCCTCAATTCCCCGAGCTTTCAAAAATGCATCTACTTCCTCTTCAATACTTCCAATGATCTCGACTCCACAATCCTTCAGGCTAAAGAATTCCAAAGATTTACCATCTTCTGTGAGAAGGAATTCCTAAGCATCTCAACTTTAGATGACCAGCTCCTTACCTTATAACCACGTCCCCATATTCGAGACTCTTGCACTTGTGGAAACATCTCAACATCTGCCCTGTCAAGCCCCCCTTTGGATCTTATATATTTTAATAAGATTACCTCTCAGTCTTCCAACCTCCAAGAAAACAGATTGGTATTGGTTTATTATTGTACCGAGGTACAGTGAAAAACTTGTCTTGCATACCGTTCATACAGATCAATTCATTAGACAATGCATTGAGGTAGTACAGGGTAAAAACAATAACAGAATACAAAGTGTCAAAGCTACAAGGAAGTGCATTGCAGGTAGACAATAAGGTTCAAGGTCATAACAAGGTAGGTTGTAAGGTCAAGAGTCCCCCTCATCATATAAGGGAACCGTTCAATAGGTAGTATCACAGTGGGATAGAAGCTCTCCTTGAGCCTGGTGGTACGTGCCCTTGGGCTCCTTCTAACTTATTGAGCCACTAGTGAAATGCCAACCCTCTTATCCCAGGAATTAGACTTGTGAATCTCTTTTAGACTGTCTCCAATGTTCATTTATCTTTTCTTAAATGAGGGAAATGAAATTGTGTATAGTATTCCAGGTGTGGTTTTGCCCACACCCTGTACAATTATAACAATACTTCCCTCCTTGTAATAAAAGCCAACATGCCATTTGTGTCTTCCTAACTGCTTGCTACACCCGCCTAACTTTGTAAAATTCATGCACAACACCTGGATCCCTCGGTACTCTGCAATCCAGGGGTGGGGGAAGGATAAGGTGGAGAAGGGAAGACACCTCACCAAAACTCAAGTAGTGTATCTTGATTCTTGGAACATGCTGTACTCTCTGCCTCCTAATATGTGTTCATATTGGGATCTCATTGAACGAGAGTCATAGGATGTGCCTTCTCTGCAACGTAATATTGTCACAGATATTCAGTCCACAGCAAGTCTTGAAGTCCCAACGTGCAAACAGCTTCAGGTGTGCTGTCTTGCAAATAAACCTCTGCCTCTTTGGACATACATCCAAGAATTTACAGCCAGGATATAGAACTCCAGTAGAAAGACCTTAGTATAATCCTTTCTATTCAATTCCTCTCCAGGCAGCTGGTTAAATTGAGGAAAACCAGCAGCAGCCTCGGGTGTTTGAGGATATTCCCTGGCAATCAGAAAGAAAGCAAACAGTACAGATTGTACCTTCTGTGGTGGAGGGTGGGGTTGTTACATTATTCTAAGATTGAGTAAGAAACCATATTATTAGACCTGTACACTACTTTGTATTTGTAAGGTTTGATCCCAGGTGCTCTATGTGGAGCCCCCCCACAGTAGGTCAATACAATTTCATATGTGGCATGGTATCACCACGTGCCCTTAGGGCAGGCACAGTAGTGTAGCGGTTAGCGTAACGCTACCACAGTGTCAGCAACCTGGGTTCAATTCCGGCCACTGTCTGTAAGGAGTCTGTACGTTCTCCACGCGTCTGCGTGGGTTTCCTTCCGGTGCTCCGGTTTCCTCCCACATTCCAAAGACGTACGGGTTAGGAAGTTGTGGGCATGCTATGTTGGCATCGGAAGCGTGGTGACACTTGTGGGCTGCCCCCAGAACACTCTACACAAACAATGCATTTCTCTGTGTGTTTTGATGTACGTGTGACTAATAAAGATATCTTATCTTACCATATCACTCAGTTGTGATATACATTTTGTATACTGTATATGTATTTTATATGCATCACTCAACCAAGAACATGAAGGAAGAATAAACAACTTTTTAGTGCACGGATCTTGGTCAGTCAGCTTAATTTGAACATACAAATTAGGAGCACGAGGGTGCTCAAGCCTGCTCTCCCATTTAATAAAATCATGGCTGATCTGATTGTAAGCTCAACTCCACATTCCTGTCAACCCTCAGCAACCTTGTTCCCTTGGCCTTAAAAATATTCAAACATTCTGCTTTCTCTGCCCTTTGAGGAAGAGCTCCAAAGGCTCATGAACCAATGAGAAAAGAAACCGCCTCATCTCAGTCTTAAATAAACGACAACCAAGATATTAATCCAGTAAACCATAATTGGACTGCTTCCAAAGTATTAAGATCCTTCCTGAAATAAGAACAATATTGTACATGGTACACCAGATGTAGTCTTCCCAATGCTCTATATAACCAAAGCATAACTACCTTACTTATGTTTTCAATTTTCCAAGCAATAAATGACAACATCGTTAGCTCTCCTAATTACTTGCAATACTTGCATACTAAACTTCTGTGAATCAAGCACTAAGATGCCCAGATCCCTTTGAATTTCAGAGAAACGCCTCGGCATTTGGATAATAGTTTCCTTTGCATTATGCCTGCAGAAATGGACAATTTTACGTTTTCCCCACATTATACTTCACGTGCCAGATCTTTGTCCACTCACTTAACCTATCTGTATCCATCTGCGGCCTCCTTAGGTTCTCTTCACAACTTGCTTTCATTTCAAAGTAAAAATCCTGCAAGGTCTTTGAAAAATTCAGCACACACGTCAAGCCAAGATCGAGTAACTGGATCCACAGAAATCAATTCCAAAGCCTGAGGCACGAAACAGATGAAACTGTGGATGATCCCTTCAGAGATGCAAGGGACTGCAGATGCTACAACCTGAAGCAAAAAATAAACTGCTGGAAGAACTCATCGGGCCAAGCAGCATATATGAATGATCTCTTTACATGGCTTAGAAATACAGCCAGTAAATGTAAATTTAAGGAAGTGGAGGGAAGGTTAACACACCAACTCATTTGTGGCTCAGCATACCTAAGTGTACAAAGAACTTCAATAAGAGGAGCTCACGAGACTTCAAGCAGGGAGATGAAAATGCCGAATACACAAATAGCCAACCTCCAGATTAATCCTGGGAAATGAAATAGGGTTGATGCAGTTGGACAACAGAAACAAAAGAATGAAACAAAATAATGAAACACAGTTATGCAGCAGATGTGGATGACTGCACGAAAACACAGAGATAAAAAGAAACTGCCCAGCACACAGATTGAACTGCATATTACGAGCCAAGTCAACGATGGGAGACATGCAAATCAGAAGTGAGAACATGGAGAGAAAATGAACATAGAACAGTACAGCACAGAAAAGGCCCTTCGGCCCACAATATTGTGCCGACATAGCTAATCCCTCCTACCTACAGAATGCCCATATCCCTCCATTTTCCTCTCATTCATGTGAACATCCAAGGCCCTCTTAAAAGCCCCCAATGAATTTGCCTCCACCACCCTATCAGGCAACGCATTCCAGGCATCCACCACTCTCTCAATAAAAAAAAACTTCCCCTCATGTCTGTTCTGAACCTACCCCCCCTCTCACCTTAAGTGCATGCCCTCTGGTATTGGATCACTCAATAATGGGAAAAAGATATTGCTTGACCACCCTATCTATGCCCCTCATAATTTTATACACTTCTAACAGATCACCCCTCAGCCTCTGCCACTCCAGATAAAAGATCCCAAGTTTGTCCAGCCTCTCCTGATAGCACATGCCCTCTAATCCAGGCAGCATCCTAGTAAACCTCCTCTGCACCTTCGCTAAAGCCTCGACATCCTTCCTATAGTGAGGTGACCAGAATTGCACGCAATTCTCTAAATGCAACCTAACCAGACTTGTATAGAGATGCATCATGATTTCTTGACTCCTATACTCAATACCCTGATTCATAAATGCAAGCATTCCATAAGCCTTCTTAACCACCCTGTCTATCTGTGTAGCCACTTTCAATGAGCCATGGACTTGGTCCCCAAGGTGTCTCTGCTCTTCAACACTTTTAAGGGTCTTGCCTCTTGACATTAGTCTAACCAAGGTGCAACACTTCACATTTATCCTAGTTAAACTCTATCTGCCATTTCTCTGCCCACATCTGCAACTGATCTATACCACGCTGTGTCAGTCACCAGTCTTCTACACTATTCACAACTCCACCAATCTTGGTATCGTCTGCATACTAGATACTAGATATTTGATTCATACATCTGGATGGAGTGACTGAATGGGATAGTTACCAGAGAAATAAAATCGATACCATCAACCAGATACAAGAGGAAATGAAACAAACCTGTAATGGGGAGCTAAGGCTATAAATGGATACAGGAGAGAAAGGTAATATACCACAGCAAATGGAGGTAAAATTCTGTAAATTGTAATAACCCATATCGGAGGAATGCACAAGGGGAAAGAAGTCAATCGCATTTTCTATGTCACAGAAAGAGAAAGACTTCCTCTCGTGGATTAGAGAAGGTGCGAAGAACCATGGCTGACTTCAGTAGACCACGTGACTAGGAAGACAACAGTGAACATTGGAGGTAATGTGCTGTTTAAGATAAACAAACCAAATCCAAATGTATCCAGAATGGATTAATGAAACAATTAGATATTCTGTAGATTTTGATAAGCACATTATCCTTGAAGCCTAAGTAAAATCAGTGATACACCCACTATGTAGTTTATTTATTGAGCTGAAGAGGAAGCTTGAAAAAGAATTCCAAGAAATAAAGCAGAAAGAGATAAGAAACAAAGACACTAAACTCTCAGACTGTATAAATTCCACTATGGTGAGAGAGAAACCTCACTGATGTCTAAGGATTTGCCTGGACCCAAAACCAGCAATCAAATGGAACTGGCAACCGACCCCAGCTCTAGAAAAATATTAACATCAGCATTTGCAGACCCCAAAGGTTTCAGCAAGCTTTGAGGTCAGAAGTGGGAGCAAGAAGATGATGCTTGATGAGGAATCTTTACTGTCAATGATATTTAACACACCATTTGGTTGATATAAATTCCTTTAAGCCTTAGAATATGTCAGGATATGTTTCAGCAGAAAAATAAACCCATGCTTGGAAGCAGTGGCATTGCAGCAGACATCCAGATCTATGGAAACAAGAGATTGCAGATGCTGGAATCTGGAGTAACACATAAAGTGCTTGAGGAACTCAGCAGGTCAGGCAGCATCTATGAAGGGGAATGGGCAGTCGGCATTTTCAGTCAAGACCCTTCATCTGGACTGGCCAGTCCAGATGAAGGGTCTCGACCTGAAACATTAACTGTCCATTCCCCTCTGTTGATGCTGCCTGACCTGCTGAGTTCCTCCAACACGTTGTGTTGCTCCAGGTCTACAGTGTGGATTACTAATCACACAAATATCATCTACAAGATACAATGGAAAGAAATAGCAAGTGTGAGTTCAAGCTGAATATTGACAAATACATGCTAATAGAGAAAGAAAGCCAGTTCTTCAGAATGGTATTTGCTCCAGGTGGAGTGAGGTCAAGTCAAGGAAAAGTCACAGCTATCATTCAGATGGAAGCACTAAGAAACAAGACATAATTAAATAATTTTGTAGGTCTAAACCAAACCAACATTCTTTCATTCCTTGCAATCAGAACACACAGCAAATCTGAGAGAACTATTGAAAGATGTTGACACGAATGGTCGCAGTCCAAAGAATTCAAGAAAATGGTGTGCTCAGAGACAAGTCACACTCCAACAGAGAGAAAACATGGACATTTTACATGTTGCTTCCATTAACGTGCTGGGATACCCCCCTGGAGCCTTAACAGACTGTTGCAGCAATTTCTATAGAACTGTCCATTCAGGGAGACCTTCCAAGTACTCAAAGGGAAGAAATGCAGAACAGGAGTACTGACTTGGATACCAACTTTCAGCATGCATGCTCAACTTGCCTGTGCATTACTCACTTGCAACAAATGTGGTGGGCATGCAGTCCAGACATGCAATACATTTGATTGACATGCATAACTCCCCTGCAATTCCATGGCTATCATGCATCAATGACACACAATAGACGTGGGTGATATGTGCAACTCGCTGGCATTCATTTCCGTTTGCTGAGCTCATCCTCGTTAATGAGGTTTTGATTCTTTTTGTTGCATCATTGCCACAATTACTTGGAATACAGAGATTACACAGACCTTTCAGCCCAGCTAGTGTGTCTTTATCCACTATACTGGCAATAATCCTAATCCTTTATGACAGCCCTATCTTCATACCCCTTAATCTGCTTAAACAACCGACCCAACCAATTTTTTTTTATACAAAGATTTCAATCACCATTCCAAAAATCACATTGCTCAGACTGAAAAGAAAGTAAATCAGAGACTGGAGCCAGTAAAGGAAGCTCAGTTGATTGTTTAATGGATGTTGATATGTAGAAGCTGTAATTGTTATTCGCCATGTCTTTAAATAACACATTATGATGGTATTACCAGTCACAATGTAGCAATGCAACATGATTGTAGCATTTGCTGCCAGACTACTTAACTTGCTTGCATCCTATCACAGTGATTTGTATACAATGAGGATGTATCTTCTTCTCACAAGCCCAGGAAATGAAATGACAAGCAATCATGTAATACTGAGTGGAAACTGCATTTGTCACCAGATGTTCTAGTTCAGGCACTTTAAGAATAGATAAGGACAAAGTAGCAGAGAGGAAAGTACTCGAGTCGAGAATATAAGCGAGGTTTAGGCAGCTGTTTCCTATTAGAACATGACACAGTTGCAAGGATTTCAGATACTTCTTCAGAGCATAATTGACTTAGAAAGTGCAAACAACATTTGAGGTCATATTGGTTAGGATGTTCAATGACCTTATAATGGAGTTATTTTTAAGCATGTTGCTACCACCGCTCTGCCTTACAGCCAAGAGGAAGCTGAATTTCACATTTCTCTCTGCCAGGTGATTGCCTGTATCAAACTATAAACAAATCCAGTACAGCTCGAGACAAAATTTACTGCTGTAATGCTGAGAACACAGTCAGTATCATTGCAAACATTACCTGTGCAAACCACCTTCAGACAAAAATCAAGATTTACATTTACCTTCATTTTGTTTGTCACTTTTGTTTCAAAACAAATGACCTATTCACCTTTAAACATCATACAGTCAATTAGGAAACTCTGAATGGCTCTATGGATAAAACATAACCTGTTTGATAAGTAATTAGTTACAACAGGCAGGTTCATGCCCCAAAACCTCACCACTCTCTTAAAAACCTGGCAACATTTGACCCAAATACTTCATTCTAATAAAGACAAATTCCCCAGTTCCCTAAAATTCACAAGACACAGATTGCTCAAACAAAAATCCTGTAACAATTGAAAAATGAATAAAGTGCTGTTAATTAAATTAATAAATTATAGAAAAAAGTCGTCACCTCTTATAACCAAAAGGGAGAATTGCGATGGCTTCCAAGATATTTGGGATCCGACATCCCTGTTTGAAAGTCTCTGGTGTAAACACCCAGGGGGAGAAGTTATTGCAGTATCACTGAGAAATATTACAGCCATTTCTGCACCAATTTTCTGATGCTGGTTTACACCAAAATTTCCTACTCACCAAATTAGACTACATAGAGTCCAAAGCAAAATTGGGTATGCAAGATGAATGTGATCTCTCCTAGCAGGTTAAATCAGACAGTGGTATCACCTTCCCAATAGCGAAATCTCCTCACAGCACAATGCTAAATTTGCCATTGTTAATTCTGGTAATAATACTCTTGTTCCCTGGGTTGTGAGATGAATAGAAATGAATATTTGGTGTGCTCTTCATAGCCCCACTGCATAAAAGTGAAATTATTTTTCCAGTCCTTGATGTCACATCTTTGATGTCACTTGTTAGTACGATGAAAGGACACTTTCACTGCTTTCCCAAATAGATCACCCAGGTCAGCTAATCATTAATATGAAATGTTCTAAGTTTAATATCACAGTTCACAAAATTTCCTTCAATCGAAAGTAATGATCTTAGGACAAAAAAAAACAGATGATTATGAACTGCATTATATTCCTTGACAATCTGCAACCCTCATGGATTAGAATTGCAATGAATGATAGAATCCCGATACCATTATGGACCCAATAGCATGGGACGGGGATGTTCAGCCCTTTAGAACAATTCCACCACTTTGACAATGCTACTTAATTCTTCACATTGCCTTACGTCAGATCTCAGCTGTTTGTTTTCATTTAGGTATTTATTAATTTCCATTTTCACAGTGCAGTCTAAGTCACTATGTAAGAAACTGGAACCTCATTTGGTTCTTTTTCCAATTATCCAATTTGTGCGACTTCTGGTTACCAACATTTCGACATCATCAGAACCTATCATAATTTTGAACATCTCCATTAAATCAACCCTTAACCTCCAACGAGAAGCTGTTCTGCTTCACCAATAATTTCTTGGAAGCCATCAAAATTCTGCCTTTGGGTTATAATAGGTAACTAACAAAAAGTGTAAGTCCCTGGTGTCATTCTGGGAAAACCTCCGTGCATCGTTTCAGACATCCTTCCTGAGATCCAGTGCCCTAGAAGTGGAGATGAGAGCTGGAACGTAAACGGTGATTTATAAAGGTTTGCCATAACTTCCTTACTTTTGCACATTTATACTGTAAAATAAAACGATGGCACCCCATGCACATCAAAATTGTAGTTGGCTTCCAGCCTTCTATTATGGAAAATGTTCACCGATTTATTGATACAGTTATACTTTACAGCTTGGTGAATTAAATGAGCACATAAAACTGCATCAGAATATTTTACCCCCAACTTCTCTGGCTGTAAATTCCAGACGGTTCAAATTTAGCACTTATTCATGGAGAAGCATCATGAAGATGCCATTTTCCATCTCCACAACACTGTTTTATCATACATCTGCCTTAGTTTTTTCTGCTGCTGAAACCCTGAACTATGCCTACATGTCTCAAGAAGCAATTATTCCAGTGTACTCCTTTGCTGGCCTCCCTCACTGTGTTCTTCATAGACTTAGGTCATCCATACTTCCGCTGTTCTGCTAATGCACACCATCACATCTGCACTCTGCGATCTACAATGCTTTCTGCTTTTCAGTTTTCAAACCCATCCGAGGTCTCACTCATCTGTATCTACATTCTCCTCCGTCCTACAAACCCTCAGCAAAATCTATCCCCTTCCATTTCTAGCTTGTTGAGCCTCCTGCTGGAACTCATTAAAATAAACCTCTTTGAACAACTTCTGCCCTGATGGAGGGTCTTGACCTGAAACGTCAACTGTTTATTTCCCGCCATAGATGCTGCCCGACCTGGTGAGTTCCTCCAGCATCTCCTTGAACAAACTTCTGGCCACCTGCTCTGAAATCACTTTAATAAGTCAACATGAATAACAATCCCCTGATGTGCCTTGAGAAGATTCTTCAACATCAAAGCTACTTCTTGAATGCTGCTGACCTCCTCAGCCCTGCTGAGTGTAAATTCAAAGAAAGCTTGTGAAATTGATGTTTTGGTTGCAAATTCAAACCCACTTGAACCAGCCTGGTTATAGAAAATTTGCACTAAATGCATTGCATTAAGGGTTTATTAAAATTAAAACACTGTTTATTTTTTAAATTGTTATAGTTGAATGTTCAGTTGTTTCTGAATATTTACGAATATCACAGACATTCAGAAACATTTAGTTTTTGATAGGTCTGGGAGCCAATCAAGCTGGAATGATAGCTGAGCTGGATGTCAAAGATTGTTCTGCTGATTCATAGACAAGGCTTGCCTTGCAAACCTCCTGACTCCACAGCAAGGTCATCACACATAACATTACACAAGGCTCCACAGAAAACCTCGTCATCGAAGATCAGGACAGCTTGTGAGCAGAGGTAGACAAGCTTTCATACTTGCCACCAAGTGCAGCAGCAAGCATGGCGGCTCACCACAGCCATCAAACATTAACCCTCAATCTGTCTCAGAGGGAAATGGTGTGGGTTGATTGAGTATTCCGAACAAAATGTAATCTCAGCTTCAAAAGAGTCAGAGTACCACTTGAAAAGTAAACAGCCTTGTCATTTCCAAGCAACCTCCCCAGGAAAACACAGAACCACAATGATTTATTCTATCATCCTGAAAGTAGAGGAAAATACCTCTGACTTTTCAGCCAATACCAGATGTTAGTCCTTGCATTATTACGTTCTGTAAAGTTCCGCATGATCATTTCCTATTTTACAGGCAATGTACATTTATGTGTATACCATACCTAGAAAAATGACAGACACTTATAAAATATATATAAAAATCTGATTATTCAGGTCAATAAGAAATAAAAAAATGAAACTATAAATGGCTACAAGCTAAACAGACTATAATATTCTATTTTAGCAACATTGTTTTAATGCAAGTATAATTTTCAAAAATTCAGAATAAGGGGGAGGTGAGGTTGAATATATTGCAGCACTTCTTGACTGGAGTTCCTACAATAAAGTTTTATCTTAAATGTGTCACCTACAAATATTGAAACTATATTTATTCAAAAGTTATCAACTTCACACTTCTAACAACCTTTAAGATAAATAGACAGCCAATCTCCTATTCCACTAGGCACCTGACACATGACAACTGGCACGTGCATCCTCCAACTCTCACAGCAATGACACTAATCACAAAATAGAAACGGCACATCATGACATGGGAATAAAAAAAAATCACTTTCTTCTCCTGTGGATAATTTGCCTGTCAGCTCAGTGGAAGAAGCAAATAGCAGGATTAGTGGATGGTAAAAATGAGTAAAAGTTTCTTTTTCTCCCCTGAAAATTAAACACTTGAACCATTAACTGAACAGCATGAAGTCCAGGCAAATGTGGCAGCAGCAAGAAGTATAGTTTAAAGCAGAGTTCACATGCACACAAGTCTCTTCACTCAGTAGGTCACCTTGCACTGATTTTGGAGCTGAAAAGCAGTGTTAATGGCTATAAAGTATGTCCATTAACAAATGTAAATAACTAAGCATCTGGTTCTTATTTATCTAAAACTCCAGGAATGGCTTACTCTGTGCCCTGTTATTTGAAACATATAGCCATTAGCAGGTTCGACCAACTGGTTTTACGCTGTCCCCTGGAGCTCCTGATATCAAACTTTTAAAAATAAAACAATTAAATCAGAACCACATTTGCATGGTTTGCCAACCACTATGGGAATACACAATTTTGTTTTATTTTATGAAATGGAATGTGGTATTTTGATGAATTATGTATCGGCAAAAAAAACTGTTTCACAAGGTCACAGTGTTGAAAATGATAGCTTGAAGAAAAATGTATTCTATGTAGATGTGTAGGGGCTGACTGCAGGTTATCTGCAACCTTCCTGATCTGCGCAGTTCCTGCATTTATAAACCAAGCTTGTGGGAGACTTTCAACACACAATGATCACATGGCGTTATTTGCCACAGCATTTATTTCATGCAAAATAAATGTTACCTTCTATAATTTAATTTCTGATGTATATAAAATGCAGCACTTTACTTTAAAGGTTATTGTTTGCAATGTAACAGCTGAATGGCTAATGTGTTATTAGTTTATTCCTCCTTACTACATATTAAGAATCACTAATTCATTAATACTGATGTTCAATTAACATAAAATGTAACGTCGTAAAATGATGCCCCATACATTCACTGTTACAAGTGGCAATAACTTATAGTCAGTGGTTAACACAAGTCAGCCTTTTTCAAGAGTTCAACTTTACCCTTTATAGATTCAGAATATGGCACATCCCTTTCAAAAAAACTATTCCAATAAATATTCCTGCAAGTGCAAATATTTGGATCTAAATGCATCCATTTTCTATTCAGCAAGCAAAATTATCTTTGATGAGAGTTTATTATTATTATCACAGTTCCGTACTGTTCTTTGCAGATGCATCAACTACTCAAAGTGCTTCACATTGAAGAAGAAAACTAAAAAAAAGAGTTAAGATGAGAGGGTAGGTGTACAAAGAGGACACTGAAGAAGTCATACATCATAGAAACAGGCCCCTTGGATCATGATGCCCATGCCAATTTATCTATGCTAATCTCATTTTCCAGCACTTAGAACATAAAACACTACAGGCCCCTCGCCCCACAGTGTTGTGCCGACATTTTATCCTGCTCTAAGATCTATCTAACCCTTCCCTCCAACATAGCCCCCCATTTATCTATCATTCATTTGTCTATCTAAATGTCCCTAACGTATCTGCCCCCACAACCTCTGCAGGCAGTGTGTTCCACGCACCCACCACTCTCTGTGTAAAAAACTTACCCCTGATATCCCCCTTATAACCTTCCTCCAATCACCTTAAAATTATGTCCCCTCGTGTTAGCCATTGTTGCCCTGGAAAGAAGTCTCTAACTGTCCGCTCGATCTATGCCTCTGATCATCTTGTACACCTCTTTCAAGTCACCTCTCATATTTCTATGCCTTAGCATTTTAAGTGCGTAAGAAGTTTGGAAGTGTGAAGATTGGAGAGATACAATGTGGTTGAGAGAGTTTTGGCTGAACTTTGATGTCTAGTGGTGAATCTTCCAATGAGGTGTACATAAATGATTTGGAAAAGCATCAGGGAAAAAAAAGTTTTACACAGCTGGTTTCTACTAAAATTTAAAAGCAGAACAAAATTAATATAATGAACATATTTCATTCAATTATATGAGTAGTGACTGGAGTTAATCATTACTCAAATGTAAGACCTTAAGTATTAGAATCAAGAGGCTTTGGCAATTGTTCACAGTCTTTCTCTACTCAGCTATCAACTCATTGCAATTGTAAATGTTGCAGTCACTGACAATTAGATGAAAGGGACTGTGCTTGAAGTACTTAACTTCATGCTTCGTAACTGATGTCATGGTTTAGGATTCTATCACAATTTTTTCAAAGTAGGGACTTGGAAAGAGTTAACTTTAATTAAAGAAATTGGATTCACAAAACTTTAAAATGAAAGCAAAGAGATGAAGAGTGATTAAAATGTAAATGGCATAAGGGATTCAAGTTATTTTTGCCAATGGCTGTAAAGTGCAAGCAATTTGTTGAGTCAGTTGTCATTAAACACCATAAACATCCCTAGTTCTGGGCACTCAGGGCAGGCTACCTTAACAATAGGCACTTCCCTCAATAAAACCACAGACCATTCTCCCAGCAGTCAAGCTTTCATACAAAAGAAAGCTAAGGGGGCAAGCTGTAGCTAGTCTCTGAAGATGAGAATAAATAAACTTGAAGAGTCATTTTGTTCAAGATGACCCACTGATATGACGATGCATGGTGTGTGTCTACTTGGAACCACCCACAGGTGCTGCATGACCCACTGAGTTCCTCCAGCATGTTGCCCGTTGCTCTTTGTGTCTACTATTCTGTAGTATTTTGCGTGGACAATTATCCCCCACCCAAGAACTTATTTAGTTTGATTATAGTCACAAATGAAGCATAAATGGTATTTAAAAATTTGAATCTTCACTTACCTGGCTGCCTACAAGATCTCACCTGTCAGTCCCATTCCCAGCTTTTTTGTTGTTGCCCTATAGTTCATTTCCTCAAGTATCCATCGAGTTACCTTTAATTTCCCTTAAATTCTCTTGCAGTAAAAAAATACTCTTCTGGCCTTACCTTCGAGACTGGTCTATTGTTAGAATGGCTAGATGTGTGATAGATACCAATATCCAGCTCAGATCACAAGTGAATGCTGTTGGTCCATCTGTGGATTACCCTCTTGCCTCATGAGATACTAAATGTTTTGGACAGAACCCTACCTAGCAGATGATCAGATCACACACAGGAGCAACGGGTAATGTGTCTTTATTAGTCACATGTACATCAAAACACACAGTGAAATGCATTTTTTGCGTAGAGTGTTCTGGAGGCAGCCCGCAAGTGTCGCCACGCTTCCGGTGCCAACATTGCATGCCCACAACTTCCTAAACCATATGTCTTTGGAATGGGAGAGGAAACCAGGGCACCCGGAGGAAACCCACGCAGACACGGGGAGAACGTACAAACTCCTTTCAGGCAGCGGCCGGAATTGAACCTGGGTCACTGGCGCTGGAAAAAGTTATGCTAGTGATAGAAGTAGTGATGTAGCTCAGACAATATACAAGACACATTTGTCAAAGCTGTTCTCTCTCAGCTGCTCTTGCATGAAGTAGGGTAGAATTTGAGTTATGTCACATGCTTCAGTAATCATGCCTTTGTACACTGCTACTGATTTTCAGAACGTATGGTTCTTGATACTCTCTTTTTAACTTTAAATTTGCTGCAACGTTCACAACCTGTAGTTTTTCAAATCAACAAGGTGGCAGGAACAGAGCGATGGATGCTTTATTGATCTGAAGGCAGCAGGACTTGGAAAATAGCCATATTTAGGACCCAGAATGATTTGATGGAAAGCACAAGTCAGGAAATGTTGACTTCCTAAAATAACCCTAAAACATCAAAGTGATGGAAGGAGCCATTGACAGTGCTGTGAAGCAGTGTTTACTCACTAATAACCTAGTCCTGGAGCCTCAATGAGTCCCACCAGGGCCATTCAACTCCAGACCTCATTATAGCCTTAACTCAATCAGGTGCTGCTGCTAAGTAGCAAGCAACATTTGTGCCACAGAAATACAAGTCAACAACTATCTCCATCAAGGGAGAGTCCAGCTGCTTCCCCTCGGCATTACAATTGACAATTCTCTTACCATCAACATTCTGGTGGGCATTTTTGATAATAAACTTAATTGGCTGTAGTGATTATGTTACTGGACTAATAACCCGGAATTAACAAGAGATGTGGTTGGAAACCAGAGAACATGAGAAACCCATGTAGTCACAAGGAGAACATGCAAGCTTCAAATAGACTGCACCAGAGCTCAGGATATAATCCTGAGTGGCTCGAACTCAAGGGCAGCAATATTACTTGCCTTCCTGAGTTCTGCAAGCCAATGGAATGCACAGGATTAGGACCAATTACATAACTGTTTTAAAGATCCAGCCAAGGGTCAAATGGCTTTCTTTCTTATGACATTCTATAATTTCAGGATTCCAATATTAATGCAACTTCCATAAACTCTGGAATACGACAAATGCAGATCAGTCGATGTATACTTCACCATGCAAAAAGATCAATGAAGAGCCACGTTGCAAAATAAATTTTAATTGGGAATTTGGATAAGTACCAGTTTCTCCCACTCAACTTTCCAGTTTACCCACAGCAAGCAAAAGACAAAAAACACTGAAAAACAGACCTAAATTAGCTACGTGACAATGGTGATTACTACTTTAATCAATGTTGCTTTTCAGCATACAGGCCCAGATCTTGTTGAGTACCACCTACCACTCATGCTCACTGCTGAAATGTGGCAACATTACACACTAATCCTGCTGGCCCAGACAATCTTGGGCAATCAAGGCCCCCAGCAGCACCAGAGCCTCATGTAATGTAATTAAGTCAAGCAGATAGTCCACAGCATACCCTACCCATGAAACTTCCAACAAAGCCATGCCTCTAGCTTTGCCAACTGTCAAAAACTATTAATCAAGTGGACAGTCAGAGACTTTTTCCCAGGGCGACAATGGCTAACACAAGGGGACATAATTTTAAGGTGATTGGAGGAAGGTATACTGGGGATGTCAGGGGTAAGTTTTGTTTTTACACAGAGAGTGTTGGGTGCGGGAAATGTACTGCCTGCAGAGGTTGTGGGGGCAGATACATTAGGGACATTTAAGAGACTCTTAGGTGGACACATGAATGATAGAAAAATAGGGGGCTATGTTGGAGGGAAGGGTTAGATAGATCTTAGAGCAGGATAAAATGTCGGTACAACATTGTGGGCCGAAGGGCCTGTACTGTGCTGCAGTGTTCTATGTTCTAAGATTTTTCAATGGTTCTGGATGTCCCTGACATTCAAATAATGGTAAAGATGAAATATTTTATTAAAAGCTGTAAATTATTTAAAGTTTGTAAAGTAAACCACCTAAAAATACTTAATTAAAACAAGAAATGCAAATATAACTAACTAAAAAAACGTATATTACCAAATTCTTACTTTCCTTCCTCATTGCTTAATAATCTCCAATAATGAATGGGCTCACACATCCCACATTAGGTTAAACTTGGCACATGATCCAAGAACAGATTTCCCAGTGCAACTGATGCAGCACTTCAGTAAAGTCCTGCTCCTCCTTGGGATCCCAGAAGCAGAGCACAGCAGGGGAACAGCCAGCAAGGCTTGGCCAGTTCGTTCAGGACTTCTGCATTTTCCAGGTGTCCCAAACTAGCTGGCACTTACACTGAGAAATGCCAGCAATTCTTCACAGAACCGAAACTCAGCAAAATACAGACCGCAAAGTCTGAAAATTCTGCTGATATTAAGAATGATAGACGTAAGGGAATGCTTCAATATTTTTATTTGGCTGTTCTAATTCGTAACTCAACTCAGTGCTTTAAAGAAGCACAATGTGACAATTTTGTATTTGACATCAGATGCACATCTACAATTCAATCTCATTCTGTTCGAAACCAATAAACCCAAAACATTAAACAGTTCCTCTCTCCAAAAATGCTGCTTGGGCAACAGAACATTTCCAGTACTATTTGTTTTAAGTTTAAACTTACAGCTTCTGCAGCAGTTCTCTGTTAACCAGTTTAATGCGAGGGTGGTACTTACATAATTGGAATGAAATCTACATGTCCCTGATAAAATGAAAACTGACAATATATTTCTGAAATCGTGTGCAATTTGGGCATCTGTTGACATATTCTCTTCAAAGAAAAAGAAACAAATGGGAGAAAAATGTAATCACATTTTAAGAATGTGTACGGCATTCAATAAATCATGCCTGCTGACTGTAATCAAACTTCATGAATATGATATATGTGCTGGCTATTAGATTAGTATCCCAGACTCCTGGGTCTTATCAAAAACCTGAAGAATGCTGCATTTAATCTATTATTGTGCTGCATGCTCCCAAGATAAGCAGGTACAGTACCTGCACTGCAGTTCAGATGTTTAAGAAAAAAATAATTTCTTCTATATCAGTATCTCCTGAAGTAGACAATGCACCTCAAATATTGTGAGTGTACATTTTTTGTTGTATGGCCTGGTGCTGACAATTGTCTTCTTCACTGGAAATGCAATGATTTTTTTACAGATTTTCCTGTTAATTCAACAGGTAGAGATTATTCAGTTCTCGTTTCAGAAAGTATTAACTTTATTACCTAGAGATGATGTACAGAAAAAGTGGTATTAGGCAAAAGGCATTTTGCACATTATAAGGCAAGACAAAATTTCTACCAGAATTTCTTAGCTTCCAGAGACATATGTTTTTATTAATGCAGCATTAACTTTGATATAAAAGCTATTTATTTTGGCAGCCAAAGTTGTAGATAAGTACACTGCTCTCAGGATCATACATTTAGATGGCTCGATTTAGCCAATCCAAACCCAGTGACCTCAAGAGTCATTAATTGTGACACTTACCCTACATTTAATGAATCAAAAACTAATCCCACTAACTTCCGAAATATTGTGCTTTAAACGTTTATCTCGTTTCCTCTGCAAAAATGCAATGAGCTCTTCAGCCACTCCCATGCTCTAACAATCATTTGGATAAATAAATTTTTTGCTTGCTCTTTCTGCTAAGTTTTAAAGCAATGCCTTCTCGTCACTGACTCCCAAAGCAGAGAAAATAGTCTTAACCCCATTCAATGCCATACTGTTTTCAAAACCACTAACAAATCTTAACTTAGTCTCTTAACCCCTTGTGCCTTTACCGTACTCTTCCATCTACGTTCATCCTTACTTTCATCATTCAATCTTGCCTGCCTTCCCCATCTGCTTACAAACTTTTTTTTTTATCTTCCATTCTGCTCAAAGCTCATTGTTTTGCTTTCCTCTTCAGAGAGCAATCAAACCTGCAGAGGTCATCCATCATTTTGTGTTTCAATTTCTTTGCCTAGTCTACTCTGCTCCAGCAGAAAGAGTTTCAGGATATATCGAGGTTCCTCCGGAAGCAATAGTTTCCCAGTCTTAACAATTATCCAGAATTGCTATGGAGAGCAAAAACTGCAGGAATTAGTGCACTAAGGCCAAACCAATGCTTTCACCTAAATGCAACCACATCACATCACACCCTGCCTCTATCCACCAACCACAGTTGATCATTTTCATGACTTCACTTGCTGGCATTTAATGTGCCAAAGGCACCATATGCTGGGACCTGCAGTAGCTCCTGTAATACAATGGTCAAGCTGATAAATCAGCCATTGACTAGCTATGTGTTTGACCCAAAAGATTTGCATGGATCTGTGTTTGCCAAGCTTTCACAATTACACAAGCTGAAGTCAACAAACTATTCACTTCACCACAAAATTAATCTGCAATAAAAGAGGGAAATATGCAGATCCACGTGGTGCATTTCAGGACTTCCTAAAACTTCTCATAACCACTGATTGGTGTTTTTTGAAGCATGATCCTTGTCATAATGGCAGCCAATGAGCTCTGCAAGCTCCCACATGTACCAATACGATAACAACAAAATCATCTTTTATATAAAAGCTTACATTAATTGAAAAATACTTATACAGATTTGAACAAATCTGTATGAAAAAGAATGATCATTAAGAGCAAGTTCACGCAGCAGAAGGAAAGAAATAAAACAGTAATCTGCAGAGAGAAGAAATGAGTTAATGTCACAGGCTGATTCGCTGACATGGTCAGTGCTGATCCAAACTGGAAAATGCAGACAACAGAAACTAGAGTAACATACAAAATGCTGGAGGAACTCAGTGGGTCAAGGCAGCATCTATGGAGGGAAATGGACAGTCGACATTTCGGGTCGAGACCCTTCATCAAGATAAATCATCATCAGTCCTCATGAAGGGTCTTGACCCAAAACGTCGACTGGTCATTTCCCTCCATAGATGCTGCCTGATCCGCTGAGTTCCTCCAGTGCTTTGTGTGTTGCTCCAAACTGGAAAAGCTGGTTATCTAAAGTTACTGAAGTTAATGTTGAGCCCTGAGGGCTGTAACATGACCAGTTGGAAGTTGAGATACAGGCCATCCAGGGGCAATGAACAGGTTCCATTTGTACAGATGTCCAAACGTCAATTTTGTCGATAAGTTGAAAAATATACAAAAATATAGTAGCCATACTGCCACCTATAGTAATGAATGGGATCAGAAGCACACTAGACTGATTAGAAAGAACAATTAGTAAAGGTAGGGGGAGAGAGAAAGAGAGACACAGAAAGAGAGAGAGAGAGAGAGAGAGAGAGAGAGAGAGAGAGAGAGAGAGATGAAGACAGACAGAAACAGGAAGAGAGACAGAGGAAACTAGTTTTGCCGTTCGTAGAAACGAACGTATGTACGTACATTGAACTTTTGCAATTTAATATTATGGGAGCTTGTTCATATGTTGGTGGTGTCCATAAGTCAAGCATTTTTAACCTAGTGGCAGCTTGTACTGTTCCTTGAGTTTACACTGGATTTTGTTGGAACAGTGTAAGGAGTGGAAAAACAAGACTGGTATTGGTTTATTATTGTCACTTGTACCGAGGTACAGTGAAAAACCTGTCTTGCACACCGATTGTACAGGTCAATTCATTACACAGTGCACTGAGGTAGTACAGGGTAAAAACAATAGCAGAATACAGAGTAAAGTGTTGCAGCTACAGAGGAAGTGCAATGCAAGTAGACAATAAGGTGCAAGGTTATAACAAGGTAGATTGTGAGGTCAAGAGTCCATCTTATCGTACTAGGGGACTGTTCAATAGTTTTATAACAGAGGGATAGAAGCTGTCCTTGAGCCTGGTGGTATGTGCCCTCAGGCTCCTGTATCTTCTGCCTGATGGGAGAGGGGGAGAAGAGAGAATGACCTGGGTGGGTGGGGTCTTTGATTATGCTGGCTGCTTCACCAAGGCAGCGAGAAGCATGGTCCATGGAGTGGAAGCTGGTTTCTGTGATGCGCTGAGCTGTGTCCACAACTCTCTGCAGATTCTTGTGGTCCCGGGCAGAGCAGTTGTCATACCAAGCCATGATGCATCCAGATAGGATGCTTTCTACGGTGCATTGATAAAAGTTGGTGAGTGTCAAAGGGGACATGCCAAATTTCTTTAGCCTCTGGAGGAAGTAGAGGTGCTGGTGAGCTTTCTTGGCAGTGACATCGACGTGGTTGGACCAGGACAGGCTATTGGTGATGTTCACTCCCAGGAAATTGAAGCTTTCAACCTCAGCACCATTGATGTAGACAGGTGCATGTACACCACCCCCCTTCCTGAAGTCAGTGACCAGCTCTTTCGTTTTTCTGACATTGAAGGAAAGGTTGTCGTCATAACACCATGTCACTCTGCTCTCTATCTCCTTCCTGTACTCCGACTCATTGCTGTTTGAGATATGCCCTACTACGGTTGTATCATCTGCAAACGTAGATGGAGTTGGAGCAGAATCTGGCCACACAGTCATGAGTATATAGGAAGCAGATTAGGAGGCTGAGGACACAGCCTTGTGCGGCACCAGCGTTGAGAATAATCGTGCTGGAGGTGTTGCTGCCTATCCTCACTGATTGCGGTCTGTTGGTCAGAAAGTCAAGGATCCAGTTACAGAGGGAGGTGTTGAGTCCCAGGTCTCAGAGTTTGGTGATGAGTTTGCTTGGAATTATAGTGTTGAAGGTGGAGCTGTAGTCAATAAACAATAGTCTAACATAGGTATCTTTACTGTCCAGATGCTCCAGAGATGAGTGTAGGGCCAGGGAGATGGCATCCACTGCAGACCTGTTTCAGCAGTAGGCGAATTGCAGTGGGTCGAGGTTGTCTGGGAGGCTGGAGTTAATGCGTGCCATGACCAGCCTCTTGAAGCACTTCATGATGGTGGATGTCAGAGCCACCGGTCAGTAGTCATTAAGGCACGTTACCTTGTTTTTCTTAGGTATCGGGATGATAGTGGTCTTCTTAAAACAGGTGAGCACCTCAGATTGAAGGAGGGAGAGGTTACATTTGTCTGCAATATGACTGAGATGGAAAGGGAAAATTAAAGCGACAAGATCACACTTGCAGACTGAACAGAGGTGTCCTGCAAAGCAGTCACTAAATCTTTATTTGCTTCTGCAATACAAAGAAAAGCACATCATGAGCACCAGAAACAACACTCTTTTTAAATTGGAAGTACACATGAATCACTGCTTCACCTGGAAGGAATGTTTGGGTCCTTTGATGATAGAAAGGGACAACGTAAAAGGATGGGCATTGCATCTTCTGAAGTTGCAATGGGAAGGTGCCTTGCAAAGGGGAGTGGGTGTCAGTGGAGGGAGGGAAGGTTCCTTGGGAAAGATGAGGGGCAAGGGGAGGAGATGTTGAGTCTGATGCTGGCATTGCATTGAATTTGGAGGAAATTTTGCAGATGATCTTCTGGATGAATCGGTGGAAGACGTGTATAAGGGGGGCCTTAACCTTGCTCTGGATGGAAAAAGATGGGGTGAGAACAGAAGTGTGTGAAATGGAACAGACAACTCATTTCATTCTCCACAGATATTGCCTGACTTGCTGAGTACTTCCAGTATTTATCACTTTATTTCAAATGTGCAAAACATTGTATGTGGTTTGAATCAAATGCTATGATCATTAACTTGAGCTTCGTATATTAAAAAGGGCAGCAAGTCAGCAATTATGACAAATGTCTGACCCAAGCTTAAACAAATTCCATTCATTCTTCTATTGACCAATCCCTTAAAGGGGCTTTTTATGTTGTATTCAAATCTTGAAAAGAAAATATTCTGCTAATGTTCTTTTTTTTGGAAAGGCCTATCAAGCAGAAGAATTCTGGACCAGTTCACTTGGCATGTCTCATGGATAATGATCAGGAATATAGCAGTGGAATATCGACGTGCATCAAGTTGTTCAGTTTCTGCAGGTACGATAATTAACCGGTTGGAAAAATGAAGAAAACTACAAGGAAGGCTGCAGTTATTTCCAAACAATTATTGTGCAAGTTCATGCAACAGTTCCAACTCACGTGTTGCAAAGGTGAACAAGGCTACTTATATACATGAAGATATACCATCAGGAAGCTTTGACAGGAATAATTCAGGCAGCTACCAATGATGTCTTATGAAAGACATCACCCACCAATGTCCACTTGTTATAAGATATGTAAGATAGGATATCTTTATTAGTCACATGTACATCGAAACACACAGTGAAATATATCTTTTGCGTAGAGTGTTCTGGGGGCAGCCCGCTCGTGTCACCACACTTCCGGTGCCAACTCAATGTAAATTACTGGTGTTCAAAATAAATAAGTGCTCCAGAATTGGCATATAGCCTTAATACTGTTTCTCTTTCTGTTTGTTGATGGATTGAAGAATTGCCTTTAAAATCCAACACTTGCAACCGCTTGGTGGAATCTGTCAATTCTCGAAGTCTGAAGATATATAATCTCTACAGATAGTTCAGTATTGGCTCAAAAAAGATTTTCTCGACATATTCACTATCTGCTGAAATGAGGAATTATCGTAACTAGTTTGAGTTCATAACTTTATCACGCAGAAAGTTTGCCAAGTGCAGTACTGATCCCTTCAAGAATGCTGATTCACGAGCCCTGCAGTATTACGCATTGTACCACAAGCACATAATTACAATGTCTGCTGGTCCTCAAGGCAAAAGAAAATTCAATCATGTAAACTGGATGGAAGTTAATTCCAGATAAGATGGGACACAGACATTTGAATTACAGCAGCTTTATTGAGGTTACAATGCACTGTATTTTAAAACCACTTGTCATTCCATTCTAATGTAATTACACAGTAATTACTGATTACCGTCATCTGTTAGTATTTCATCTTGGGACAAAGTAAGACCTACAAGCAGCAACATTCATTGAATTCCTGCTCAGAATTTTGAAGCTATCCAACCCACCTCATAATAAAGGAAAGGACATTCTTAGCAACTTCTGCTCATAGTTTGAGTACTATGAGACTGTACCACTGTGGATAGTCACATGATGCATCAATAAATTAAGGACTCTTTTTTTGCAACAGACTTCTTGCAAGAACTTTCACACTCCACCCACCACTCACCTCCCCGACCTCAACACCAACAACCTCCGCCACTTTCGTAGAAGTTCACTTTAAACACAGTGAATCCCATTGACAGGGTTTAGGTTACAAACTCTGAGAATTTAAGCCATCCAGTTAACGTAGATTAGCAAAGATCACTGCTAAGCGCCTTAACAAGCATGAAACTAGGCCCTTAATAGAGCAGAGACTATTAGAGATTGGCAACAAATAATTGGTTTGCCAAGCCTGGAGTAAAACTTGCAATAAAGAGCTTTGTGATACAGCATGACTTCATCAGGAGCAGGGGAAAAGCTGGAGACGGGATCTGCAATTGGAAGGACCAGATTAAAAATTAGATAGGAATTTGTGATGTTGTGCAGAGAGTTGTGGACACAGCCCAGCGCATCACGGACACCAGCCTCCCGTCCTTGGACTCTGTCTCTACCTCTCGTTGTCTTGGTGAAGCAGCCAGCATAATCAAAGACCCCACCCACCTGGGACATTCTCTCTTCTCTCCTCTTCCATTGGGTAGAAGATACAGGAGCCTGAAGGCACGTACCACCAGACTTAAGGACAGCTTCTACCCCACTGTGATAAGATTATTGAACAGTTCCCTTATACAATGAGATGGACTATGACCTCACGATCTACCTTGTTGTGACATTGCACCTTATTGCACTGCATTTTCTCTGTAGCTGTGACACTTTGTACTATTATTGTTTTTACCTGTACTACATCAATGCACTCTGTACTAACTCAATGTAACAGCACTGTGTAATGAATTGACCTGCACAATCAGTTTGTAAGACAAGCTTTTCACTGTATCTCAGTGCAAGTGACAATAATAAACCAATACGAGACACAATTTCCCTCCATTGATACTGCCTAACCTGCTGAGTTCCTCCAGCATCTTGTGTGGTGATCTTGAGTGACTTGTGGTTATGTGCACATATACTGTTATCCTGTGTGTACATTGGTGAGATTTCCCCAGACCACAGTTCACAGCAAGTACCAGTGAAGTGCCTCCATATATATCAGAGACCTGCTTGTGTATGCTAGTGGTTGACTGTCTAACAAGACTATTCTTCCTTTTTCTGAGATTTCTGCTGTAGCATCAACTCCTCATCATCAATCAGGCTCTGCTGTGACCATCTCCCTGATTCACTTGACCACTTGTTTGTGAGTGTTCAGCCAACACCATTCCCACATCCTTCTCAGTCAGCCATCTGGGTAGCTCACACAGCTCATTCACATGGGACAGGACAAATCTTAGGCAGCATTACATCCCTGCAACATCACCTTCACTGACTTGAATTTGCTGGATGTGGCTTCAGACTATCTCTGGTGATCAAGTGAGCATGAAGGAGACTTCCTGCACTTTGAACTTCATCCTTTTCTCATTCAACCACACTCTCCCCGAATCTGCTCACCATGGCCCTCAGTTTCCTGTCATGGTCTAACTCTGCTTCTTTTGTTGCCTTTTACCACTCATAGAAAGCAGGTGATCACCAAGTACAATTTTTAACACCCAGTATTAAACAATACATATACATTACAATTCTGTTGTATGAACTTCAACAATTAAAGAGCAAAAAACAAACTGCTGGAGGAGCTCAGCAGGTTGAGCAGCATCTGTGGGGGGAAAAGGAATTGTTGACGTTTTGGGTCGAGACCCTGCATGAGGACTGATGAGGAGTCTCCATCCAAAACATTGACAATTCCTTTCCTCCCACAAATGCTGCTTAAATATTTAAAGACTCTGCTTCCATCTCACTTTGAGGAAGTTCCAAAGACTAACAGTGTTTTGAGAAAAAAAATCATTTCATATTTTTCTTAAATGGATGACCCTTATTCTTAAATAGTAGTCCCTAGTTCTAGATTCACCCACAAGAGAAAATGTTCCTCTCCACAGCCACCCAGTTGACTCTCACCAACTTCTACCGATGCACCATGGAAAGCATCCTATCTGGATGTATCATGGCTTGGTACAGCAACTGCTCTGCCCAGGACCACAAGAAGCTGCAGAGAGTTGTGGACACAGCCCAGCGCATTACAGACACCAGCCCCCCCTCCTTGGACTCTGTCTTTACCTCTCGCTATCTTGGTGAAGCAGCCAGCATAATCAAAGACCCCACCTGCCCGGGACATTCTCCCTTCTCTCCTCTTCCATCGGGTAGAAGATACAGGAGCCTGAAGGCACGTACCACCAGACTTAAGGACAGCTTCTACCCCACTGTGATAAGACTATTGAACAGTTCCCTTATACAATGAGATGGTCTATGACCTCACGATCTACCTTGTTGTGACATTGCACCTTATTGCACTGCACTTTCTCTGCAGCTGTGACACTTTATACTGTTATTGTTTTTACCTGTACTACATCAATGCACTCTGTACTAACTCAATGTAACTGCACTGTGTAATGAATTGACCTGCACAATCAGTTTGTAAGACAAGCTTTTCACTGTACCTCAGAACAAGTGACAATAATAAACCAATACAAGACACAGTCTTGCCAGCAATTGAAGTTTATTATAAAGCATCCCAAGCACATTGAGTACAAGAACAGGAGAAAAAGCATCACAGAATAGAATACTGGAAAGTGACAGTACAAGACATAGCCATTTATTTCGTGGTGGAATAATTTAGAGAATTGAACAACAGAAGGGTGGGAAAAGGTTATAACCAAGATTTTGAAGACAGATCATCAAGGTGGTGGTGTCAAATGGGAAGTCCAGGGCAGCTGGAACTCTTGTGAGGAATTTCCAAGTTTGGGACCCTTTCCCTTGAAGTAAAGGAGGCTGAGGGATGACTTTTTTTAATTGAAGTTTATAAAATAATGAGGGGCGTGGATATAGTGGATGGTCGCATAGGGTAGGGGAGCCTAAAACTAGAGGGCATAGGTTTAAGGTGAGAGGGCAAAGATTTGCAAGTGACACAAGAGGTAGGTTTTTCCACACAGAGGGTGGTGGGTATTTGGAACAAGCTGTCAAAGGAGGTGGCAGAGGCGGGTACAATTACAATGTTTAAACGACATTTGGACAGGTCAATGAATTGGAAAGGTTTAGAGGGATGTGGGCCGATTGCTGACAAATGGTACTAGCTCAGGAAGGCAGCTTGGTTGGCGTAGATCAGTTGGGCAGAACAGCCTGTTTCAGTGTTGTTTAACTCTATGACTCCCAAGGTGCAGGGGACTGGAATGCAAGTTTGGAGGATATTACAGCATGACCATGGAGATTTATAACCGAGAACATTTTTAATGTGGTGCAATTGACATTAGGGTGAAAAAAAACAAAATACAGGATGAATATAGGTAACAAAATTTGAATAGGGAGGACACTCAGAAAGTGACAATCAAGATATTTAATTGATAACAATGTGGATAAGGATTTCATGGGAAGAATAAACTGAGGTATATAAAGTGGGAAATGTTGAGAGAGATAACAATTAGAATTTACAGAAAGTTGCTCAAGGAAATTGGTCTTAGGAAGATCTTTAGGGAGGAGATAGGCAGGCAAATTGGGTTCAGGGTTGGGTTTAAAAGAATAGTGCCCAAAGTGGTAATGACAAGATCACTAAAACTTCGAGTGAACTGAGGAAGAAACACATTAGAAACTAGAATCAGAAGAATGGAGGGTAACAGGGTTGAGTGGTTCAGAGTTAACAGAACCATAGAACACTACAGCACAGAAAACAGGCCATTCGGCCCTTCTAGTCTGTGCCAAAATGTTATTCCGCTAGTCCCATTTACCTGCACCCAGTCCATAACCCTCCAGACCTCTCCTGTCCATGTATCTATCCAATTTATTCTTAAAACTTAAGAGTGAGCCTGCATTTACAACATCAGATGGCAGCCTGTTCCACACACCCACCACTCTCTGAGTGAAGAAGTTCCCCCTAATGTTCCCCCTAAACCTTTCCCCTTTCACACTAAAGCCATGTCCTCTCATACTTATCTCTCCTAATCTAGGTGGAAAGAGCCTACTCACATTAACTCTGTCTATACCCCTCATAATTTTGTAAACCTCTATCAAATCTCCCCTCATTCTTCTACGCTCCAAGGAATAAGGTCCTAACCTGTTCAATCTTTCCCTGTAACTCAACTCCTGAAGACCCAGTAACATTCTAGTAAATTTCCTCTGCACTCTTTCAATCTTACTGATATCCTTCCTATAGTTAGGTGACCAGAACTGCACACAATACTCCAAATTTGGCCTCACCAATGTCTTATACAACCTCACCATAACATCCCAACTCCTATAGCCAATACTTTGATTTATGAATGCCAGGATGCCAAAAGCCTTCTTTACAACCCTGTCTACCTGTGACGCCACTTTCAGGGAATTATGTATCTGAACTCCCAGATCCCTTTGTTCATCCGCACTCCTCAGTGCCCCACCATTTACTGTGTATGTCCTCCCTTGATTTGTCCGTCCAAAATGCAACACCTCACACTTGTCTGCATTAATTTCCATCTGCCATTTTCTGGCCTATTTTTCTAGTTGGTTCAGATCCCTCTGCAAGCTTTGAAAGCCTTCCTCACTGTCCACTATGCCTCCAATCTTAATGTCATCAGCAAACTTGCTGATCCAATTTACCACATTATGATCTAGATCATTGATATAGACAACAAACAACAATGGCCCCAGCACAGATCCCTGAGGCACACCACTAGTCACAGGCCTCCAGCCTGAGAAACAATCATCCATTACCACTCCTTGTCTTCTCCCACACAGCCAATTTCGAATCCAGTTTACAACCTTTCCATGGATACCTAGTGTCTGAACCTTCTGAACTAACCTCCCATGTGGGACCTTGTCAAAGGCAATGGGGAGGACTAACTTAATAGTTAGGAAATAATGTCAATTGGTATTGAACAGTAAAGTCTTGAAGAAACTTGAATTTATAGCATATGGAAGATGAGATAAATGGTTTCCTTTGCTTCCTGATTAAGCCTGAAAAACGGCTAAGGCTCAAATGAAGATTTCATTATAGGGTGAACAGATGGGCCATGGACAGATCCTTTAAGTGAAAGGAACATCCATTGTAAGAGATGGTTTGCCGGCTATCAGGTATGTAGGAATGGAACCAACCAACCATAGTCAACCATGAGACACAAAAGACAGCAATAAATGGAGAATACTGCTGTCGCGCATGCAAGCAATTGCGGAGAGGCCCAGAAGGAAGAGGAAAAGCAAAGTATCGGAGTCAAGACAAAGGTCACTTGCGACTTTGTTTAAGGACATCTTTGAATGGAGAAAGGTGGAAACCAAACTGAAGAATTTGTATTGACACTTGGAGAAAACACGGGCACAAGAATTAGAAGTTGATAATATGTACGTGACAGTCAAAGGCACTGTTCACGTAGAACCTCAGGTGATTGAAGTAACAGGCTGAAAGTACAAATATTAGAAGGTCAGCTAAGCAGAGACACCTCAGAGTCAAAGGGTCAAAATCTGAGGCGTCTTTACCATAGAATGGCTGTCCTGAAGTCAACCACAAAAGGATTGCTGGCAAACACACTGACATCAAAGATTCATTAATCTGTCAACAGAGCTAAAATTCTGTCCCAGATCAGTTGAGTTGGCAAGATTCTCAACTACTCAGCCTTAAAGTTAGATATTTTAGATTTCATAGAAACAACAAAATGGTGAAATCTCTGTTAAAGGACAGGATCTTAAAAATGCAGCATTTCTTTATTTCTGACCTGGCTCTGTTGGACTTTGACCCAGTTTGCTATTTGTTCCAAATCCCTAATCTTCAGACCAAGAAACTAAATGTTACGGAGCTATGAGATAGCACCATTTGTCCAAGGAAAGTTTTACGAATAATGTTTATTTAACGATGCATATTGGTAATATTTGAATTAGCACACCAGTGTCTCTTTTTATTCATTCAAGGAATGTGGGCTTCCCAGGCTGAGCCAACAATTAATTGCCTACCCTGAATTACCCTCAAGAAGGTGGTGGTGAGCTGTCTTCTTGAACCACTGCAGTCCTTGAGGTGTGGGTGTACTCACAATGCTGTGTGGGACTGAGTTCCAGGATTTTGACCCAGCGACAGTGAAGGAATGGCGATATATTTCCAAGTCAGGATGGTGTGTGGCTTGGAGGGCAACTTGACGATGGTGGTGTTCCTATGCTTTTGCTGCCCTTGTCCTTCTAGCTGGTAGTGGTCATGGGTTTTGGAAGGTGCTATCTGAGGAATCTTGGTGGGTTTCTGCAATGCCTCCTGAAGATTGTACAAACTGTAGCTACTGTGCATTGGTGGTTTAGTGAGTGCAGGGTTGTTGATGGGGTGCTTATCAAGCAGGCTGCTCGAGCTTGAATGTTGCTGAAGCTGACTCATCCAGGCAAGTGGAGACTACTCCAATCACACCCCTGACTTGATCCTTGTAAATGGTGGACGGGCTTTGTGGAGTCAGGAGGTGAGTTACTCGCTGCAGGATTCCTAGCCTCTTAACCTGCTCATGTACCCACTTTACATGGCTCCTTCAGTTTAGTTCCTGGTCAATATTAACCCCCAGGGTATTGATAGTGAGGGATTCAGTGATGCTAATGCCACTGAATGTCACTTTGTGGAGTAAGTGTTACTTACCACTTGTTAGTCCAGGCTTGGATATTATCCAGATCTTTCTGCATTTGGATGTGGGCTGCTTCATTATCTAAGGAGTTGTGAATGGTGCTGAACGTTGTTCTCTGATTGCACATCTCACCTTACAGTTGAAGGAAGGTCATTGATGAAGCAGCTGAAGACAGTTGGGCCTTGGACACTCCCCTGAGGAATTCCTGCAGAGATATCCTGTGGCTGAGATGACTGACCTCCAACCACCACATCCATCTTCTTTTGTGCTAGGTATGATTCCAACCAGCAGAGGGTTTTTCCCCCTGATTCCCATACAGATTTGTATGGTTCATTAAACAAGTGCCAAACCATTGTGAGAACTTTATAACAATTAATGTAGAAGAAAGCATTTAAGCTCAGTGTCAGGTCAAAATGGTCAAGCAAACACATGGCTACTTGCCACTCGTCCACAGTTATTGGGACATTAGAATGAACGTAATCATAGAAAGGATGTGACAGCTGTATTAGCAGAAGAAACACCTTCAATCAAAATGCTGTTCAATTAGTTTGAAATTCATGAGAAATTTATGCGTTGCTCTGGGGAGGTGTCAGTTCATCATTTAAAACATAAAACATTATGAAAAATGGGTTGGAATAATAAATAAGGAAAAGAGCATGCCAAAAATTCAGAATACCAAATATCAGCAAATCAAGAGCCATGAGTAATGCACACAATTTGTAGATCTACTGTGCAAATGAGGACAGACAGATTGCATGTATAAACCACTGAGAAACAAAGGATTATGACTAGAATTCCATGCTTTCATTAAGCTATAATTTATAAGGGCAGGCAAGGTTAAAATATTCACTTCTATTCCCTAGAAATATCAGTTTTCAACTGATTAAATTAATCATCAAATCTATAAATGATATTGTTCTCTTTAGTGAAAATTCTCTTAGTTTGGGGAAGAACGATTCAATATTTTGAGACCGAAAATATCCAGCAAATTAAAGGCAGTGTACTAATTAACATTCATGAAAGGTTTTTGCGTTTTAAGTTAGCTGCTCCAAAAATTTTCTGCTGTCAACTTACACCCCCCCCCCCAACCACCAGTTTGGTGCTCCCCTTTTGACCACCATTATTATATACCACTACACCAGGGAGCAGAAAAATAACAGCTGTCGTGATTGGTTTCTATGGCAATACCACTGTAACTACATGGACTCATATGACAATGGAAACCTACTCGTCCACTGATATCCTTCACGCCTCCAGCCTTGCCTGAATGCAACATTCTCTGCCCAATGCTGAATTAATTACGTTCATCCTTTCTTTCCCCCCAAAAGCAAAATATCGCAGACTAGAAAATAAATATGTGCCAGAGCTTCAGGAGTCCAAATGTGAAAAGACAAAGCAATGCAAAAAATTTTTATTAGACCTGAAGCTTCATTAATATATAAATGAAGGCATGGCAATAAAACCAGAAATTTCTCTGGTTGCTTGGAATAATCAAGCTCTGGTATTAAATTAGCTGTTAAAAACACTTACTGGCAAACTGATGACATCAAATGGAACTGCACAATCTTCAGGAAACTCTCAAAGAAATTTTGTGCAACAATTGCAGTCAGTTTTCCACTCAGTAAAATCCCAGAAGCAACAGAGACAGAAGTAAATTGATCACGGTGACCACTTTCTACGACCAGATGACGAAATGATGCAAATAGAATTATGACATGCTGCTTTGCTCTGTCTGATCTCTACAGTCAAACCTGGACCCCAATCATCCAGCCCATCTCAATCCAACAAAGAGTATGCCTCTATCGCTAACTTTGCCAAGATTGTTAGTAATGGACACACAAGAAGCTGCAGATGTTCGAATCTGAAGCAAAAAAAAAACAAACTGCTGGAGGAACTCAGCGGGTCGGGCAGCATCTGTGGAGGGAAATGGACTGACAACATTTCAGGTCGAGACCCCATATCAGTCGGTCTCGACTGTCCATTTCCCTCCACAGATGGTACCTGATCCTTCGAGTTCCTCGAGCAGTTTGGTCTTTGTCAATATGGACTGTGAGCAAACTAAGTCTGGAAACCAACACTGAAGAGATTTTTCTTCTGAGATGTCCAGTCTCATTTCTTGCCATGCTGACAAGTTATTAACACAAGATCCCAAACATCAACTGAACAAAAAAAAAAGCAATTATTTCTGCTTACTATCTTCACAGCGGCAGAATTAGGGCATGGTACCATAGTGGTTAAGTTACAGGGCAACTACAAAACCAGAGTTACAAGTTCAAATCCCCCATGGCAGCTCAGAAACTTAAATTCAGGTGAGTAAATATATTCTGGAATTACAAAGGTACCATCAGGAATGGTGACTACGAAACTTACAGACCATCATGAAAACCAACAGGTTATGCTGATGTCCTCTGGGGAAGGAAATCTGCTGTCATAACCAGTGGCATGTAAGCCACTTCAGACGTACAACAATGTGGTCGTTCTGTGAATGGCCAAGCAAATCAGTTCAGTTCAGAAGTAATTTGGGATGAGCAGTAAATGCTGACCTTGTCAGTGATGTCTCCATACTACTAATGACTAAAAATATATCAACGTCGCCAAAGAACAGTAGTACAAGTAGCTACTGGTATATTACATCTCCATTCCTGAATTTTATTCCTATATTTTTTACCCTCCTTCAAGAATCTGATTTTCTTTGGCTATGGAATAGATGAGACAACAGTTCAGATTAACAACACAAGTTATTCTTGTGAAATGCCCTCCTGTGTAGTTCACCCCATGACTGCGTGGGTTTCCTCTGGGTGCTCCAGTTTCCTCCCACATTCCAAAGACGTACGGGTCAGGAAGCTGTGGGCGTGCTATGCTGGGGCCGGAAGAGTGGCGACACTTGCGGGCTGCCCCCAGCACATTCTGAGACTGGGTTGGTTGTTAACGCAACAAGACATATTTCGCTGTGTGTTTCAATGTACATGTGACAAATAAATATTTTTAAAAATTACTTATTTTTAAATGAACAATCAATGGGAATCACTGGATAAGTGACCTGTTAGGAAATTAAAATGCAGTCATTTCAGCTTTCCCATTGCTGTGGCAAAGAAGCAGTTCACGTGCCTTTCATCAACATGGTTGTGGGAACAAGCTCTGGATGACTAGAACAAACACATCATGCGTAGAAGGAAGTCAGTTTTGAGCCAGATTGCTAGGGGAGCACCAGTTTCAGTTTGAAAACATGGCAGGATTAATTTCACAAGTTATTAATTTCTGAGCTGCATTAACCTTGGAGTTACACACAGGGAAATGTTTCATCCATTAACACGTACCACAGAGGAAACAGGGGAAAAACAAGTAAATGTGCACTGTCATAAACCCATACAAATATACTGGGCTGGATTTCAGTGTGCAGTTCTGATCAGTCCCACTGGCATTCAGTGACACAAACAGCAGAAGATTCAGGACTTCCGTGCATCTGCAAGTCTGACATTTACTTACTGCCTGATTTGAAAGCCGAATTTGTTTGATCGCTTCACCCTGGAGTCAGAGTCCAAAAGGTACAGCCCAGTCTTACAGGGATTCTCCATGTTACACTAGGGAACTGTCTCTTAAATACAGCTCCCTACCAAACTTGGCGTAGATTCAGAGATCCCACTGATTTCCATAGTGATGGACAGCGAAGTAAGTTATTCTACTTTCCTTCAATGTTTTTAATGTGTTTAAAGTTATTTTACTCATACTTCTAAATTATTATTCACTTCTATATATGAAAAGCTATTCAAAATTACTTTTAACGTTTACAGCTGGCAAAGCTGGGGTGTGGCCTTGTCAGCTCTCAGAGGCTGTTTTTGGGAGTATTTTGGGGGGAGGGCCAAGGGCCTGGTCACCACTGAAACCACACCAGTGGACTCCAGTTTAGTGGGGCCAGAGGGTACTACAGATGGCAACTGCAGGCAGGGAAATTGGGAAAGAAACATCAATCCAACTGCCCCGAGGCAGGGCTTCATCCCGAAACATCAACAATCCCTTTCCTCCCACAGACGCTGTTCAACCCGCTGAGTTCTTCCAGCCGATCGTACATTGCTCCAGATTCCAGCATCTGGAGTTTTTTATCTCTCAAATCCAACAATTCCTTGTTCCAACTTTACAGGCCAAAAACTTAAGAACTATACTTCAAATGAGTGTGTCCTTGTGGCAATTCTGCATGCATGGACTTTAAAAACATAGATGTACACAATCACAATACTGGTATATCACTTGACCTCAAAGTCTGAGATCACACCATTTTGTTAACAGCTAACTGGGTCACATCTGTACTTTTCAGAAGAGATCACTGGCAAGGAACAAGACCTGCAGCTCATTTTCTTTCCAGCTTATGTATGTCAGATCCTATTATTGTGGCCTAAATGACCCCACTGCCAAGGTCAGAAAACTCAGCAGAAAGACCAAGGATTGAACCTGTGACCTTCTGATGTACCTCTCATTGCTCTACGCAGCAACCTATGAAGGAAGTCACTTGGGAGTTTAATGTTTAATTGTGACAATTGAATGGTCTTCAAAAATAGTTCTTTTTCCTCCCACGATAAGCTGTCAACTATCTCCAGAACGTTGCACTTCTCAACAGATTTAGTAACTAGTTTATTCTTCAACCCCCAAATGCGCTATTTAATCTACAGTCAAACCAGTGATATTTCCAAGGGATATACAAGATCTTCATTTCTATGGCATCAACTGATCTCTCTTGATGGTTGAGCAGGTCAATGGCAAACCCATAGAGGATAAAAAGGACATGGATTCAAATCAGAGTCTTTGTTGACTCGGCTGACTTTATCTAGAACTATGGTAGAGAAATATAGTGAGAATAAAACTCCTGCTCCTGAATTCTATTCAGTGGGCCACAGGACATGATCAATGAAGTTAAACAGTTTGCCAATAATATCACACTCACATTGGAGAGATATCATGGTATCTCTCTATATCCAGCAATTATCTGTGTCTGCATGAATAGAGCGGCAAAAATTAACAGGGAAACAAAAACACAATTAAAAGAAAATCAGCTCACATCTTTTGTATCTTAACTTACAAATCAATGTTACACTCCTACAAGCAATATTTATGCTTTTATCCTCTTGGTAGAGCTGCTCAAATGACGACTGGAACTCATTCACTAATACGAGCGTCTTGCATTTTTTAAACTCCTTTGGAGACTATCGAACTTACGGTGCCTTGTTGTCAAATCAACAATCCTTTCCACACCCTTCCAACTCCATCCTAAGCCTCCACACTATTACTTTTGTTTAAAATATGCCAAGTACTAGAAAAGAACTCACTTATAAATCAGTTTCAAGCACTAATGAAGTATCTACAATGCAAGATAATTACAGCTGAAGGCAGCCAATTGTCCAACTTCACTTTATCCCTCTGGAGACATCTTAACACCCTACTCCCAAATTATTGTACATCCAATTACATCATTATAACATGTTGGTATTCACTAATGTAACCTAGTTCATTACTTTGTTGTCTGTAATTTATGTAAACAATTTGGATGTGAATGTACAAGGCATGGTTAGTAATTTTGCAGATGATACTAAAATAGGTGGTGTAAATAGTGTGGAAGGTTATGAAAAATTACAGGGGGATCTTGATCAGTTGGGTATGTGGGCTGAGGATTGGCAAGTGGCTTTCAATCCGGATAAATGTGATGTATTGCATTTTGGGAGATCAAACCAGGATAGGACTTACTGTATACAGTGAATGGTAGGGCCCTGGGGAGTGTTATGGAACAAAGGAACCTTGGTCTGCAAGTGCATAGTTCACTGAAAGAGGTGTCACAGGTGGACAGGGTGGTGAAGAAGGCATTTGACACGCTGGCCATCAGTCTGAGCATTGAGTACAGGAGTTGGGAAGTTACGTTGCAGTTGTACAAGACATTGGTGAGGCTGCACTTGGAGCACTGTGTACAGTTTTGGTCATCCTGTTATAGGAAAGTTATTAAACTAGAAAAAGTGCAAAAAAGATTTACTAGGATGTTGCCTGGACTTGGAGGCCTGAGTTACAAGGAGAGATTGTGTAGCCTCAGACTTTATTCAATGAAATGTAGGAGGTTGAGGGGTGACCTGAGGTATACAAGATCATGAGGGGCACAGACAGGGTGAAAGTACACAGTCTCTCTCCTAGGGAGAGAGTGTTAAAAACAAATCAGGCATAGGTTTAAGATCAGAGGTAAGAGATTTAAAAGGGACATCAGGGGCCACTTCTTCATGCAAAGGGTGGTGCGTATTTGCAATGAGCTGCCAGAAATAATGGTTGAGGCGGGCACATTAGTGACATTTAAAAGCCATCTGGATAAGTACAAGGATAGGAGAGGTTTAGAGGGCTATGGACCAAACGCGGGCAGATGGTACTGGCTTGCTGAGCAACAGAGTTGGCATGGACGAGTTGAGATGAAGGGGTTGGTTCCATGCTGTACGACATTATGACTCACAATGTATTTTGCACAGGCTAATATCAAACCAAAAGTTAACTTTAGCTCATCTCACACCCATGTTCCTTAGTTGTACTTTTGGTGTTTAGTCATCAACAACCAAACATTCTTCAACTTGTCCCCACACTGACTTGGTTAGGTTTCAAAAGTGAAGAGGAGGAGAGATGGAAGAAATTTGTCTTCAGTTGGAAGGAAGGAATTTGTCTTCAGTTGCCAGAGGTAACGAGGTCCATGAGTATCAAGCAGAGCTTGTCCTCAGTTCTGCTAGTAGAGCTCCAAGAATTTAATGGAATCAACCAGCAGCTGATGCGCACATACGTTTATGGCTGTTAATTAAAGATGAATTTCGCCCCTCAGGGAACTTGGTCACGTGTTTTCATTCTTTTACAGCATACCAACTCAGGACGCACCCTGATTGACAGGCAGTGCTTCCGATTCAGTGTGGAACACTCTTGAACAAGCAGGAGCCTGTTTGCTCAGGGAGATTCGATGCCTGATACTGGAGGGGGCTGGGTCCTTGGATTGAATTGTCCAGATCTTTGAAAGGGATTGGGGTGAGGTTCAGTTGGCAAGGAAGAAGGTACTTGGGGAATGCAGAGTAAAACTCAGTTCCTCCGATCCTCATTCGGAGCCATAAGATAAGATAAGATATCTTTATTAGTCACATGTACATCGAAGCACAACAGTGAAATACATCTTTTGTATCGAGTGTTCTGGGGGCAGCCCACAAGTATCGCCACACTTCCAGCACCAACATAGCATGCCCACAAAGACCTGTAGGTCTTTAGAATGTGGGAGGAAACCGGAGCACCCGGAGGAAACCCACACAGACATCGGGAGAATGCACAAACTCCTTACAGACAGCGGCCGGAATTGAACCCAGGTCGCTGGCGTTGTAAAGCATTATGCTAACCGCTGCACTACCGTGCCTGCCATAATGACCCTTGCTATCCTCACCTCTGTCAAGCTGTGAGATCTGGCAATCCAGCAGTCATGATTAAAACAATAAGATGCATCTGGCAAAACTCCCGAGCTATTACTTTTAATGCAGATCCCATGCACCACCTCCAATCAAGTGGGCAAATTAGAGTTGGGTTGAGATTTAATATTTTATTGAAATATTTCACACAACTCCAACTCACCCCCTTTTGGGTGCAGTTGCTTGAAATAAATAGTTATAACATGACCACACTAATGAAGTTAGAAAGCTACAGAATTGTAAAATTTAACCTCTATGGAACTACAAATTCACCATTACTAAGAATTTCCTTATTTAAAAAAGATGAGAAAAATCCAAAGAATTAAAAACTAAGCACATAAAATTACGAGAAGCATAGACAGGGTAGAGAGAGTCTTTTTCCCCAGGGCAGAAATGTTAAATACTAGAGGGCATAGCTTTAAGGTGAGGTAGGGAAGGCTCAAAGGAGAATTGGAGGGCAAAATTTTTTTAAACACAGTAGTAGGTGCCTGGAATGTGCTACCAGGAGTGGTGGTAGAAGCAGATATGATAGCAGCATTTAAGGAGGCACATTGACAGACACACGAACAGGCAGGGAACAGAGGGATACAGACCATATGCAGCCAGATGGGATTAGTTTAGATTGGCATCATGGTTGGCTGAAAGGCTCATTGCTGTACTGTTCTATGTTGTATGTAAAAATCCAAACTGTTTAACAGGGAAAACTGCAGAATCATCTGTCAAGTGCAAGCTGGTTGAACATGAGAAAAGCAGAGTCTCAGGTAGGATACTTGCTTGGTGTCAGAAACTAGAACGAGACACAAATACAAGCTGACAATAAATGGATATTTAAAGATGCAGAACATAAGAAACAGGAGCAGGAGTCGGCCATTTGGCCCATCAAGCTTCCTCTGTCATTCAACAAGATCATAGCTGATCCACAACTTCAGCGTCACTTACCTGCACTGTCCCCGTATCCCTTGATATCCGACAATCTACTGCATGCTGCTTTGAACGAGCTTCCACATCCTTCCGGGATAGCAAATTCCAAAGATTCACTACCTGCTCACTGAAGAAATTGTTCATTGTAGTCTTAAATGGCCTACCTTTATTCTGTGAAGATGGAGATAGATGTTGGACTGTTTTATTTACCCCATCAACTGATGAATAAGTTCCAGGTTATCAAGGTAAGGAGCTTAGATCATTTTCAGGTCAAAGTAGACAAACTATTTTGAATAAGAGCACATGCAACTGCTAGAAAAGTAGGATGGCGGACACAAAACTTATAACCATATTCTTCCTACAGAAAATCTGATGCTTCCAAAAAAAAAATCATTTGAGTTTAAACATAAAAACAGAAAACCTACAGCACAATTCATGCCTTTCAGCCCACAAAGCTGTGCCAAACATGTCCCTACCTTAAACATTACTAGGCTTACCCATAGCCCTCTATTTTTCTCAGCTCCATGTACCTATCCAAAAGTCTCTTAAAAGACCCTATCGTACCCACCTCCACCACCGTTGCCGGCAGCCCATTCCATGCACTCACCCTCTGAGTAAAAAAACTTACCCCTGACATCTCCTCTATATCTACTCCCCAGCACCTTAAACCTATGTCCTCATGGCAACCATTTCAGCCCTGGGAAAAAGCCTCTATCTACCCAATCAATGCCTCTCATCATCTTATATACCTCTATCAGATCCCCCCTCATCCTCCGTCGCTCCAAGGAGAAAAGGCTAAGTTCCCTCAACCTGCTTTCATAAGGCATGCTCCCCAATCCAGGCAGCATCCTTGTAAATCTCCTCTGCACCCTTTCTATGGCTTCCACATCCTTCCTGTCGTGAGGCGACCAGAACTGAGCACAGTACTCCAAGTGGGGTCTGACTGGGGTCCTATATAGCTGCAGCATTACCTCTCTGCTCCTAAATTCAATTCCACGGTTGATGAAGGACAATACACCATATGCCTTCTTAACCACAGAGTCAACCTGTGCAGCTGCTTTGAGCGTCCTATGGACTCAGACCCCAAGATCTCGCTGATCCTCCACATTGCCTAGAGTCACAAGATCACAAGACAAAGGAGCAGAAGTAGGCCATTCAGCCCATTGAATCTGCTCCATGAGCTAAACTAATACTATTCCTATCTAGCCCCAATTTCCGGCCTTATCCCCATATCCCTTGATACCTTGACTAATTAGATACCTATCAATCTCCTCCTTAAATGCCCCCAATGATTGGGCCTCCACAGCTGTATGTGGCAAAGAATTCCATAATTTCACTACCCTCTGGCTAAAGAAATTTCTCCTCATTTCTGTTATAAAACGGTACCCTCTAATTCTAAGATTGTGCCCTCTAGTCCTGGACTCACCCACCAGGGGAAACAGCTTAGCCACATCTACTCTGTCCAGTCCTTTCAACATTCTAAATGTTTCTACGAGTCCCCTCTCATTCTTCTGTACTCCAATGAATACAGTCCAAGAGCCGACAAACGCTCATCATAAGTAAACCCTTTCATTCTGGGAATCATCCTCGTAAATCTTTTCTGAACCCTCTCCAACATCAGTACATCCTTCCTAAGATACGGGGCCCAAAACTGCGCACAGTACTCCAAATGAGGCCTCACCAGTGCTCTATAGAGCCTCATCAACACTTCCTTACTTTTATACACTATACCTCTCGAAATGAATGCCAACATAGCATTCGCTTTCTTTACCACCGATCCGACCTGGTGGTTAACCTTCAGGATATCCTGCACGAGTACCCCCACGTCCCTTTGTACTTCTGTACTTTGAATTTTCTCCCCATCTAGATAATAATCTGCTTGTTTATTTGTTTTTCCAAAGTGTACAATGGCACATTTCTCAACTTTGGATCTCATCTGCCATTTCCTTGCCCATTCTCCTAAATTATCTAAGTCTCTCTGTAACCTTCCTATTTCTTCAATACTCCCTACTCCCCTACCTATCTTGGTGTCATCCACAAACTTAGCCACAAAACCATTTACTCCATAATCCAAATCATTAATGTACAAATTAAAAAGAAGTGGCCCCAACACCGACCCCTGCAGAACACCACTAGTAACCGGCAGCCAACCAGAACAGGATCCCTTTATTCCCACCCTTTGCTTTCTGCCTACCAGCCAATGCTCCACCCATTCCAATATCCTACCTGTAATTCCATGAGCTCTCATCTTATTAATCAGCCTCGTGCGGCACTTTGTTGAAGGCCTTTTGAAAGTCTAAATACACAATATCCACAGCCTCTCCCTTATCCACCCTACCTGAGATTTCCTCAAAAAACTACCATTAATACTAAACTCTGCCATCATATTTGACCTACCAAAATGAACCACTTCACACTTACCTGGGTTGAACTCCATCTGCCACTTCTCAGCCCAGCTTTGCATCCTCTCTCTGTCCCGCTGTAACCTCTGACAGCCCTCTATACTATCCACAACACCTCCAACCTTTGTATCATCTGCAAACTTACTAACCCATTCCTTCACTTCCTCATCCAGGTCGTTTATAAAAATCACAAACAGCAAGGGTCCCAGAACAGATCCCTGAGGTACACCACTGGTCACCGACCTCCACGCAGAATATGACCCTTTAACAACCACCCTTTGCCTTCTGTGAGCCAGCCAGTTCTGGATCCACATTGCAATGTCCCCTTGGTTCCCATGCCTCTTTACTTTCTCAATAAGCCTTGCATGGGGTACCTTATCAAATACCTTGCTAAAATCCATATACGCTACATCTACTACTCTCCCTTCATCGATGTGATTAGTCACATCCTCAAAAAATTCAATCAGGCTCGTAAGGCAGGACCTGCCCTTGACAAAGCCATGCTGACTGTTCCTAATCATATTATACCTTTCCAAATGTTCGTAAATCCTGCCTCTCAGGATCTTCTCCATCAGCTTACCAACCACTGAAGTAAGACTCACTGGTCTATAATACCTGAATTATTAACCTGAATAAATCTTTTGGAGTCCATCTTCTTGCTTTTCAATCATTTTTGAAACAGTAGAGTAGAATAGAGTTGTTGGAGACCTGGGGAAATATTCCAAAACCAACAGGATAAAGTGGCCCATTTGACTAGCAACACAACCACCATCCTAAACATCTACTGCCTACACCACCAAAACACATTGCAGTTACTCACCTAGTTTACTCTGACAGCACCCCCTAAATTATGAGGGGGATACATAAGGTAGATAGGAAGAAACTTTTTCCCTTAGTGGGGGTTTCTAAAATGAAAGAGAGCATAAGCGATAGGTAGGAGGTTTAGAGGTGATCTGAGGAGGACCCCCCCACCCAGAGTGTGGTTGGAGTTTGGAACATGCTGTCCAAGGAGGTGGAGGAGGCAGGTCCTATCAAAACACTTAAGAAGCATGTAGACAAGCACTTGAATCACCGAGGCATAAAAGGCTACAAACCCCAGTGGGACAAGTACAATGGTCAGCAAAGACATGGGGGCATTGGCATACTATACAACTCCCAAATCTATGACCTCTTTCAAGACCTGTGGGAATTCCACCACCGACAGGATTCACTCCAAGTCATATGCCATCCTCTCCTGGAAATATATTGGCATTCCTTCATCTTCATTAGGTCTAAATCCTGCAACTCCCCTCCCAGTGACAACACCTTTACCAGAAAGACGACGGCAATCAGTAAACTGGTTCATCTAACCTTCTCAAAGCCGATAAGGGATGGACAATAAGCCAGCGATACTCATTCTGTAGGTGAATGCATAAAAATGGGCAACATTGCAAATGTTCAGTGCAGGCAGCATCACCAATTCTGGGCAAAAATATCAAATTGAAGTTTTTCTAACAGATGGAGAATTCAAGGGAAAGGACTTCAATTAAAAAGCAATTTAATCACATTTTTGTGATTTATTTAATGTTTTCATGTTGCTTTGATTCTTATTCTAGGCTTACAGAAAGCAAAAGAAAAAATCCCTGCAAAATAGAATAATTTTAAAAGACAGTTGGGTAATTAAATTGGTTCAGTTTTCTGTTTACTTTTTCCTATTATGGCAAGCTTCTCCTGTCTAATCAGCCAGGACTGGTAGTTTAGCCAAGTCCATATTACTTTCTCACTGGCAATTTCTATTCATTTCCTGTTCTTTTGATTCCTAACTCTAAGTCTAATTGCTACTGCACTTTAAACCATCAGGTTTGAGTAGGATAGGAAGAGTATTATATTAGGAAAAGTGTTACAAAGAGTAAATGTGACAGCTATGACAGATATGCACTACATCGAAGGCCTTCAATATGTTAAGATAAACATATCTTTAGATGGACAGGCACCAGATTTATTTGGCAACTCTCTACTAAATGGTACATTTAGTTCCAAAATCTGTGTTGCAAAACAAAATGGGTATTAATATTTCAATGGATGACCTACGATCACACAATTGCAACAGTTTAAGTCTACATAACAATCCTTTTGTGAAGCAAATCTGGGATGAACCAAAAAGATTTCATTTGCTTTCACTCTGCAAAGAGGTAAATAGAATTTTAGAACAACATAATAATTTTGCCAGTATGAAGTACATCTCTCAACATCGCAATCCAGCAGTGATTACCTGCTCTATTGTTTTTGAGTTAATTCTGCATTCCTTTCCACTTTACATTATTTTTGGTTTCCTTCTGTGCCTCACTGCAAGAAAAGCTGTCAATCAAATGCAGAAAGTCTTTCAGAGGTGGTCATTAACTGCACATTACTGACAACAATCCACACTTTGCAAAATAATAATTCTAAAAATTTAATAGCAGCATCTTAGGATTCCTCCAAAGCACTGATTTATATCAGACACATTCATGAAGACAATGTAAACAGAACCAAGCACAAATGTCATGTTTTGACCCACAACAGAAGGAAAGCCCGTGTTCTTGAAATTAACCCACTTATTTTCAGTGGGGGAACATCCACACGAAATTAGAAGAATTAAAGGAATTTCAGATCAGCTGTTATGCCAACCAAGTGGGTTCAAGGGCTGGGTCCATACAAGCCTTCAGGTGGTAGAGATGCATAAGATGCACATGCAGCCACCACCTCTTCCATTCTTTCTGCAGGGATTTGCTGCACTTTCTGCTAGTATCTGTCAGAGCTGCAGCTGAATTACACAGCAATTAACACACAGCAAATCCCCAGGGAATGTGCACACGAGGTAAATGTGCCAAGTACTACATCTACAGATAGCTACAATTAGTTTGTGAGTATTTCCACTACATTTACAATGTCCACATTCACCTAAATGCATGTAGTGGAAATACGGCATCCACTTTTGAAAGGGAAAAAAAATCAAACTCAAATGGAGGACCATTTAATTCACTGACACATTCAACTACTAAATCACAGAGGTCATTTTCACTGCTAATTTGAAATGACCTGACCAGTTTGGCAACTAACTCATTATTCACAGCTTCAACATTTTGTTTTGCAGTGAATCCCAGGTTTCTTTGGAATGGAGATAGGCAATGGAAGGCAAGGTAAATCCAGCAAAATGAACAAAAGACCACAAGAGTTTAAATAGGAACAAGATTATGCCACTCAGCACCTCAAACCTACTGTGCCAGTCAATATGATCCTGGCTGATCTGCCCAAGGCCTCATCTCCGACAGAAGAGAGAAGTGACACATGAAACACCACAATAATGAGAAAGTATCTTCAAATTTCAGACTAACAGGTCGTTTTAGTTTGGTCATGTCAAGTTTTAAGCAATCGAGCACAGAAGATAGAATGTATTGCCCAAAGAAAACTTATTTTCTTCTCCCCTCCCCCCAATATTCCTGCCCAATGGTAATGATTCTAGCTTTATAGTTTCACATGTTCTTGTCATTTAGAAATAGGAATTTTGACCAAGGAGATGGCTAACCCCAGGGCCCAGCAGAAGTCAGACTCTGCATAGACCATAGGTGAATGTTGATTCAAAACACCTTCTCCATTCCAACTGCTGTTACCTTTTTGGGAAGTACTTCCACATTTGCAAGGGAAGATCCTTGTGTAAATGTCTGAAATCCTTTGATGTACAGATGCACACATTCAACAAGGCATCGTGGTCAACGCAGACATGGTGGGCTGAAGGGCCTGTTCCTGTACTGATCAATGTTCTATGTGCTAAGGGCTAACATTGTGTCTTCAGAAGAAGCATGGTCCTTGCTTAACAGAGGGAAACTCAGGCCAGTTATACTACCGTGCACTCCGCCTGCTCAGTTCAACCAACTCCACACAGACCGAGTATCAAACCTTGCACCTCTTGGCAAATCAGCTGCAAAAATTATCCCGGAAAATCATGGTGGTTCCCCATATTGAGAAGATGGATTGGAATCAGAATGGGAATTTCCATCACCAGCTACCTGAATCCCACCTACCACTAACCAAGAGGAAGCATCTTCAACAGATATACACTCAGATTTCTGCACCTTTTACCAGGAATCACTGGAAATGTCTCAGCGAGAGTACTGTTGCCAAGCCTGCCCCCCAGGAAGGATGATCAAACCTTGGCAAGAGTGTGCAAGGGATTTTCTAGAATATTAATAAGGGAGAAGAAATTCATGCAGAGAGACTTGAGAAATTGAGGGATGGACGGCTTGGAGAAAAGAAAGAAAAAAGAGGGACTTAATAAAACATTCAAAATTATGAAGGGATTTGAGAGACTAAGAGCAAAACAACCATTTCTGCTAGCAGGAGGTTTTGTTCCGAGATAAGCACATTTCAGTTAATTAGCTAAACACCAAGAGAGAGAATGTGCAAGAAATTTTGTACAGAAAATTGTTGCAGAGGGAGAAAATTGCAGGAGCACGAAGAAAGAGCAGGGAAATGGGGATAATTCTAAAGCTCTTTAAGAGGATTGTCATGGACAAAGCGGATTGAATGGCCTCTTTCCGTGCTGATTTCAAACAACATTTAGAAAAGTGTGACTGATGTCCAGCCCACAAGCACGTGACTAAAATCATCCATTTGAAAAGGTTATATAGCTGGATTACTGGCCACATTACAATTGATTTCCTCTCAATATCTTCTCGAGTCGCTGTAATACAGGCACTTGCAGCTTGCACTGAGCTGGTCTTCAAAGCCTACATACAGAACAGGCAGTACAAAGCAAGGGACTAAATGACGGAATATTCCTGTTCTTTCTTGGGATTTCCTAGGAAGCATTTGAAGATCAGGATTCTTTTCAATCACATTAACCATTTCTAGCGTGAAGTAAATGAGGTGTGAATAGCAGACTCTTGGCCATCTGGGATTGGTATGTTTGTGACGCATGACCTCCAGAGAACCCATTTTTCATGTCTGATGGAAGGCTGAGAATTTCTCCTTTAACATCTGAAAACCTGCAAGTTTACAATGATTATCTCAAAAAGAAATGAACTCAGACACCAAGAAGTCTTCTGAACAAAATATAAATAATTTACCCAAATTTAGTCTTTGATTCAACTTATTCTGATAAATGTCATTTTAAGTAACATTGCTATCCTCCATGCATGAACATTAGTTGAATTTTCAACCATTCCGAACAATGTTTGTAAATAAGAACAGACCACTTATAACAATTACTGAGCACACTAATGAAGCAGCTAATTAGTCAGCTGCTCCGTAATCTATTCCCTATGGTTGACAGCTATTGTACCAAGTGCAACCACAATGTAAAATACACCTGAATATTAATCGGTTATTTATATTATATACCTAAAATTTAGCCAAGTTAATTCTCTCTAAATCAAAATTTCCTTCCCCGACGAGTTTAAACAATGAATGATTGTGTCCAGCACAGTGGCGCAGCTAGTAAAGCCAGTACTTCACAGCTCCAGTGACCTGGACGTAATCCTCCTCATTGGTGCTGTCTGTGTAGGGCTTGAACATTCTCCCTCATCCCAAAGACTTGTGGGCAGGTAATGTTAATTGGCCACTATAAATTGTCCTTGGGTGTGTAGACAAGTGGTAAAATCTGCAGGGAGTTCATGGGAATGTGGGGGAATAAAATGGTTTAGGGTAGGTTTAGTGTAAAAATGAGTGCTTGATGGTCGGCACAGACTTGGTGGACCAAAGGGCCTGTTTCTGTGCTCTCTCTCTCTCTCTCTCTCTCTGTGACGCCCTGACAAGAGTCTTAAGCCAAAAGAAAACATAGCCAGCATTTACATGGTGCTGCTCTTTAGTGGTTCAAGTTGTCAAAACACACATTCTAAAATTAATTTTTGAACTGTTGGAAATGAAGCAGCTAATTTGCAAACAGCAAGCTCCTACAAACAGCAGCAGCAATGACCAGGTAACCACCTTCTGTGATGTGGACTGGGGGATAAACATTGGGCAAGCTGAGCTCGATCTGACTCGCACTCCCGCACTTTCTGTGCAGCCGCACTTACCTCCTTTGCTCCTGCAGGAGTGATTGATCCATGGGCCTATCTGCTGCAGCCAGCCTGCAAGGTGGAGCCCCAGACAACAGATCCTGAGGCCCCACTACCAGCATGGCCCAATGCTATTTGAAAACCCACTGCTGTCAAAGACCCTTTTAACCACTTTTAAATGCACTCACTGAACTCCCTTCGCCCCCGAACAGGGTCACCTGTTAGACACAGCAGTGGCTTAAAGAATTGGTATTGGTTTATTATTGTCACTTGTACCGAGATACAGTGAAAAACTTGTCTTGCATACCGATCATACAGATCAATTCATTACACACTGCAGTTACATTGAGTTAGCACAGAGTGCATTGATGTAGTTCAGGTAAAAACAATAACAGTACAGAGTAAAGTGTCACAGCTACAGAGAAAGTGCAGTGCAATAAGGTGCAAGGTCACAACAAGGTAGATCGTGAGGTCAGAGTCCATCTCATCGTACAAGGGAACCATTCAATAGTCTTATCACAGTGGGGTAGAAGCTATCCTTAAGTCTGGTGGTACACCATTTAACTGCAATCAGCATTTTAATACAGGTCCATTCAAAAGAAATGGGGTCATCCCACATCGGTCAGCCATCCCTGAGATAAAGTGGTGGAGGAACGGGGTCAGATGCATCAGACCTCCAGTACATCCTTGAGCTCTGTGTTTCAATGAGCAGGCGGAGGCTGAAGATAAGCTAACCTCAAAGGACATCGTCAGCAGATCACGCAGTATCTCTGACATTCATCTCCACATCTCCTTCCGAGTCAACCGCCCACAGAATTGTGGATGCCCAATGAGCAACTAGAAGTAGAAAACTCATCAAGGCCAATTGCGATCCAGCCACCACTGCTTGAATACCATGTGGGTACCAGTTGAGGGCAGGGTCAGGTTTGCCTCCAACCAGTCATAGGCCGCATTTAGCCACTCAAGTGAACTATCCAACCTTGACACAATACACCAGCAACATGAGAGGAATTGAAGAGAAAACCCGCCCCTTCCAACTGTATTTGCTTCCCTTGCAAGCAATATTATACATAATTTAGTAGATGAGAGTGACACATTGGAGACTTTAAAGTGGAATATTTAAATTTATCCCTATGAAAAAAAAGCAGCTGAAATGTAGTTTGACTAAAGATGTCCCATTTTTCAAATTATTAACCTTAATTAAACATTGACTGTACCAATTCTCCATAATGATATGTTATAAATATGCAAGTAAATATTTCAAACTCTTTTAAAAGTCATTCCAAGCAAGATCAAATCAGCAGCAGAACTCGCTCCTGCAGATCCTCATTAGAGCATTCACAGATACCAGGCTCTTGGTTCAAAGACTCCAACTTACCGGTTCTGGATGGTTGATTTCATTATTGCCCTGATCAATGCACTGCATCTCCAACTCCACAGCGTACACAGAAAACCAAAGCCACAACAAAGGCGACAATTAAACACCATTGTTCATTTAGTAGCGCAACAAAAATGAGTGAAAAAGAATTGCTGATGTTGGGAGGGGTGGGGGGAGTAGGAGGGAGGGAGGAGGTATTGGCGGGGGTTGTTGGTGGTGGACAGGGGTTGTGGGTGGTTGAGATTGCAGGGCAAGTTTCTTTGGGCTAGCAACCAGAGTTGAGAAGTTGCTAATGGAAGAAGCAGGGGTGAGAAGGGAAGAATGCTGACAGATGAGAATAAATTTTAATATATTATCATCTGCTCAATCTGATATGGCGGGTTTGCAGTCGGAACAGCTTGATGCATGGCGCTGTCAACAATGGGAAACATCCATATTCATCGCCCCACTCGCCCGATGCTGGGCATACCACCTTTACCCACCCCCCAAAAAAAGGCTTTGTTTCTCCAAAAGGTAACAATGAAAAACCTGAAGACTAAATTTATGAAACATTTGACTGGAGGCAAGTCTGCATAAATTGCTCAAATGTACTTAATGACAAGTACATTTTCTATCATCTTTTTACATTTCCCCACAGCAATAAAAATAATATTAAGAACCGTGCAGTGCAAGGGATTCAATACATTATTTTGTGATATTACACGTTAATGCATACCCACCATATTATCATTTCACCCACCACCAAGGACGTTTTTTTTTAAAAACATACCCAAGTTCTTCATCGGCCAAAGCATAACGTAAAAATGAACGATAAAAGACTTGCACTTCTGCAGCCTCGTTCACAATGCCCAGAAGTACTCCAATCAACAGTAATCTCTGCGTCCCAACAGTGGCACAGGAGCTTGTTGTGATAGCACTGGAGAGTGTGCAGAGGAGATTCACCAGGATGATGCCGAGGATGAGGTGTTTCAGTTATGAAGAGGAAGTGGAGAGACTAGATCTGACTTCCCTGAAGCAAAGGAGTTTAAGAGGGGAATGTAATAGGAGGTATATAAAATTATGATGGGTATAGATAGGGTAGATTGCAGGTTTTTCCCCTGAGAGGTGAACAAAGATCGAGGACAGACTGAGGGTAAGAGATTGAGAGGACCTTTTCACCCAGAAAGTGGTGAATACCAGGAATGCACTGCCTGAGAGTGTGGCAGAAGCAGAGTCACTGACAGCATTCAAGCAGCATCTGGACAAGCACTTGGTACAGAAGTCTACAGGCCAAGTGCTGGAAGATGGGATGGGTGCCTACTGGCTGTCCTGGGTGAGGTAGACTGAATGGCCTGTTTCCAAGCTGTATGATTCTATGACATGCAGCCAGTACATCAGGGTGTTGCTTAATTGATGTCCTCAATAAAAATCTTCAATCAAAATTAGTTTCCCATTTTCTCACAGGTTTACTGAAAAGGATGTATACTGGTGAGATCAGCCTCTAGACAGATCCTTCATCACCAACAATCTTCATTTTCACAAGCAAGTTACCCCACAACCTTTTATATCACAATAATCAAATGTTTTTTTTAAACTGGGTATGTCTTAAATTAGAATCCAGAAACACATCTTTGTCACATGAAAGAAAATAACACTTTTATTGAAGATTAATGAAACGAACAATTCACCCAAAATAATTTCACTGTTCTACACAGATCACAATTAAATCACATGTGATGCAGTTGTGAGGGATGACTGCCTTCCTGTGCACACTTAAATCAACCAGATGACTAATAATTCCAGCTATTCATGTTCCATTGCCATAGACTGTCAAAAAACTTTAGGCTACATGAAATCCATTAATAATATTAATTGGATACTTTTACAATTTAGTCAGTAACAATGTTTGTTATATGTTTTAGCAGTAAGTTTCCTTTTCTGAACTCAGATCTTGTCACTTATTTTGATTGCAATAGTCATGAGAGGAATGAATCTCTCGTCATTGCATTCACTTAACCAAATACTAAATAGCTACATACATTAAAGGACATCTTGAACAGAGAACATTCATGTCTAATTTTGTTTTTACTAGGTTACATGACCTAACTATGGAGATGGCTGAATTCAAGTACCAACAATGACAATATAAAGCTTTGCTATTTAAAATGAACAAAACAGTAACAACCACTCAATATTATGAAATACATATTTTCCCCTTTTAAGTGCTATTATAGATTGTGGGCTATACCAACCCTTGCTGACACAACATTTAAATTAATTATACCATTAAAATTATAAATATCCTTATTGTGGATAAAGATTGCAATACAATACTCCATATTGAGCACTTACTGTGGGATAATCGCATTACTATGCAAAGAGCTCACAGAAGTGCGATAAACAGACCTAATTCTAACAGTGCAAGGACGGAATAATAACTGTTGCATTTGAAAAGAATACACCATTTAAGTCATACAGAAACTTATCCTGGGTATTTCACAAGATCACAAGACAAGGGAGCAGAAGCAGGCCATTCGGCCCATCGAGTCTGCTCCAAGGAAAAGGGAAAAAGAAATGGGGTGGGAAAAAAAGAAAAAAGAAAAGAGAAAAAAAAATTTCCAGTGAATTAATGAAAATATAATTATGGGTCATTGCCAGCATGCACATGGACAGGTTTTCCACAAATGACCTGTGGTGAATGAAACTGCAAAGCAAGTCCAAACCAAAATTTATACAACGATTAGAGCCCATGATAGTCAGGCAATGAACAAAACACAATAGAGCCAGCCTTTTACAGCTAAGTAAATAAGATGTGGTTATTAACAGATAAGAGGAGGCAAAAATACCTCTGAACTTTGCCATCTTTCTGAAAATGCCCCAAAATGCATTGTAAACAATGCTTTTGTAATTATCACAGTTTTATACATAGAATTGTGAACACGAGCCAGTCTGTCCTTCTCTCAAGTAGAACCCAGAAAAAGGAGGAAAGCAGAATACACCTGGGTGTGAATCATCTTCTGATTTTGAGCAGCAAAACTTAAATGATAACCTCTTTGGCCTTTATATCTAAAAGGCATAATGAAGATTTGTGCAAAAAAAAATACTGGTTTAAATTCAGAAATCAATGGCTCTCAGAAGTCATTCTCAATAACCACTATTTTCATAATCGACACTTTAAGGAAAAGGATGATATTTTTGGCTTTTTAATTGACAGGAAATGGTTTTGCTGCTATGGGAGGCTGTTAGCCCTTCTGGAGGTCATGTCAAGTTCTGTCAGAAGCAGCTGAGGCAAAAACCACCTCCTCTCAGTCCTTCATTTGTGAGCCACAAAAGCAATCATTTGCTTTTTACACTATAGAAATGCCCTGCACCATTTATCTGCTCTGTGCCACCAGGAATCAAAAGAGAAGACCTCAAGTCAAGGCATCACATTTCCTCATCTGTCGCCTCTGGGGCAAAAGTAACTTCAATCTCTTGCCAGTCTTATCACATCACTAACCAACTTGTACTGATTGTGATGACCACTTTCTTTCCGGTACACTGTGCCAGCTGACATTCATGTCCAATCACCCTATCAGTTGCAGCGAACGATAACACTGTATTAGGTTATTACACTGGTATCCAGAGGCCTGGACTATAGGTCTGGAGAAAGCCCTCAAATCCCAAAGCAAATCACCTTGGACTCGTGTCTCACCACTACCCTTCTGTTCTTTACATTGAACATCTCCCCTATCTACTCTCAGTCCTGATGCAGGGTTTTGACCCGAAACGTTGACAATTCCTTTCCTTCCACAGATGCTGCTCAACCCACTGAATTCCTCCAGCAGATAGTTTGTTGCTCCAGATTCCAGCACCTGCAGTCTCTTGTGTCTCTGAGTTATTCACCTGGTTCTCCTGTATACTGATTACAAACATTTTGTTACCATTTTTAACAGTTAACTGCAGATCCCAGAGGACCCATGAGAAACGCCATGAAATAAAGGCCAGTTTCAGATATTAAAAAATTGAAGGACAATTAATCATCTGATCAATTATAGGTTCAACATTCTATTTCTGCTCTGAGAGGAATGCTATAATTGAAAGTAGCAGCGCATTACAGATTGTTCAACCAAGGGAATAGTAATTAATGTTTGTGAAGCGCAGTGAGAAAAAAGTATCATAGAGATTGAAACTTGTTAATAGTGTGGATAAGTTTACATTTGGATTGAAAGCTAACAGGCCAAATTCTACCAACACCTCAGATGTTGACTATTGGTGACATGATGAAAAACACTTTGATGCTGGAGGAACCCAGCAGGCCAGGCAGCATCCGTGGAGAAAAGCAGGCGGTCAATGTTTCGGGTCAGGACCCTTCTTCAGGACTGAAGATAGGAAAAGGGGAAGCCCAACATATAGGAGGGAAAAGCAGAGCAGTGATAGGTGGACAAAAGAGGGGAGGCGGGGTGGGGGCAAGGTAGTGATTGGTAGATACAGATAAGAGATAGTGATAGGGAGATGCGGGGTAGGAGGGGAGAGCAGATCCACTGGGGGATGGGTCAAAGGTAAGGAGTAAAAAAGGGGGGTAGAAAAAAAAGAGAGATAGGATAGGAGATGGAAGAAAAGAAGCGGCATGGTTGGGGGTGGGTGCGGGGATTACTTAAAGTGGGAGAATTCAATGTTCATGCTGTTATACTGCAAGGTTCCAAGATGGAAAATGAGGTGCTGTTCCTCCAGTTTGTGCTTAGAATTCTCCTGGCAGTGGAGGAGGCCAAGGACTGACATATCTGTGATGGAGTGGGAGGGGGAGTTGAAGTGACTGGCAATGAGGAGATGCAGATCGCGGTTACGGATGGAACTGGCAACAGGGAGATGCAGATCATGGTTAAATGGCAATGGGGAGATGCAGATCGCAGTTAACCGGCAACGGGGAGAATTGGGATAGTGTTTTTCATCTGGATTCCAGCATCTGCAGTCTGTTGTTTCTCTATAGGCAACTTGATTGCAGACTCAATCTCAGTCATGATATACAACTGAACAAGAAAGAAAATCACTTTATCAGCATCCTCAAATGTAAACTTATCCACAGTAAAAATACCTTTTCCTCACTGGACTCCACAAATTTTAAAATTAACAGAAATAGAATGTATTTTTTCAGATGATTAATTGTCCTTGAATTTTTTGGTATTGGTTCATAATTATCACATGTACCAAGGTACACTGAAAAACTTGTCTTGCGTACTGTTCGTACAAATCAATTCATTACACAGTGCGTTGAGGTAGTCCAAGGTAAAACAAGAACATAAATGCAGAATAAAGAGTAACAGCTACAGAGAAAGTGCAGTGCAGGTAGACAATAAGGTGCAAGGTCATAACAAGGTAGATTATGAGGTCAAGAGTCCATTTTATCGTACTAGGGAACTGTTCAGTTGTCTTATAACAGCGGGATAGAAGCTGTCCTTGAGCCTGGTGGTACATGTTTTCAGGCTTTTGTCTCTTCTGCCCAATGGGAGAGGGGAGAAGAGAGAATGACAGAATTTTCTAATTAAGAAGACAGGTACTGCCAAGAGATGATTGTCTGGGTTCATGCCAAGGGGACAAAACCTTTCTGGTTAGCATTAAAACCATGTGACAATACCAGGAAACAGATAAGCAGGACTGGCTGAAACAGCAGGTTGTTGACCAGGTCAGTAACTTCCTGCTCCACAAAAGTGCCCAAGTTTCAGGAGAAAGTTTCAGGAGAAAGTTTCTAAACTTGGATTTGCCTCCTCAGCCGTCCACAGAACCACAGACAAAATATTCCTTGGGAAGCAATCATCCTTGTCTGTAAGGGACAGCTGATGAATGACTGAATGAAGCCATGAAGATTCAAGGTTCAATCTGGTAAATTGAAGGACTGAAGTGATGGGAATAAGTGATACAATTGGTTTCATTGTGCTTGACCGAGGGAAGAAACACATCAGTCAAGATTGGTACCATTGTTGTTCCTCTGCTATCCAATGACTCATGATGGAAATCAGGTGTGTTTTATATAGTGTGCAATGTCCTGGCTAAGGCATCAAAAGAACACTGCAGCACTTCAATACTTCAGGAGAGAAAAGAAAATGAAGCACAGTAGGAGAAAAAGGAAAAATAATTTCCACATTGTTTGAACTGAAGATGAAACAGCAGCAACTTTAAATTTCTTTCCAAGACCAGAATAAATTGTTAGATGCAGAGTCAGCACAAGAGCAAGATTCTACAGTGGAAAAGAAACCCACACTCATATCTTCTTGAGTAACTTGTATGACAGTCAGTCCAATGCTGCCATAATTTAAAACGTGTCAATAGCAGTCACTTGTCCCAATCTTAATCTAATTAAGAAGCTAATTCTGAGAAAAGCAGACACGATAAACAGCCACTTTAATCCAGTGAAGTTAATGTTATAACAACAGGCTTGGACCTTGCTGGTTTCTGGTAGTGCAACAGTTTTGCGGCAGAGTGTTACCTAAAGCAATCGAGCTTGTCTGGAAACCCAGTGTTTCATGGATTCAGCCCTACAACTGGTGAAACAAGTAATTGGGAAGAGATGCCCTTGCCTGTAATACTGAACTCAAGGATTCAACTTAAAAAGAAATTCTATTTGAATGTATAAGAAACTCCCTGCAAGATATTTTGTTCAAAGCAACATTTCCATGACTGAAGAGACATTAATCACCACTATAATTCCATAAAGTTACAAGGGTACAGTAACATTAGTTACTGAACTAACTATAATATGACAGTAATTTAAACTCCATCTTAAGTGCTGGGAAAACTGAAATTCAATAAAATAAATATGTTAAGTTACAAGTTATGATCAACATGAAAATCCCCAACTGGTTCATTTACATCCTTATGGAAGGTTATCTCTCATCCTTCCTTCAACTGAGCAGTATGTGACTCCAAATGCACAGCAATGTAGGATTCCAAATGGAATAACCTGATTGGTTTAGATAAAGCAGATGGTTCACAGACCAAGGGAAACAGATTTAAAAGCTGCAGCAAAAGATACAAAAGGGGTGTGAGAAAGATCTTTTTTTTTAAAGTGGTGTGGTTATGATCTGGAACTCACTGCTGATGCGGTAATACAATCAATCAGTACCATCAGGTTGGAAGTGAACAGGCACTCAATATAGAATGATTTTCAGAAGAATGGGCCAAGAGCAGGGATTGAGACAGTTGGAATGGCTCTGTTATATGATCCAGCATAGATATGATGGGCTGATTGTTTTTCTCATACACTGTAACAATTCCGTGATTCTATGTAAAAAAAGGAGCATCAAGTGACATGCTGAGCAAGGCCAACGGTGTTTGTTTTTTGATGTAGTGTAGCGGTTAGCGTAACACTACTACAGCGCCAGCGACCTGGGTTCAATTCCCGCCATGTCTGTAAGGAGTTTGTACGTTCTCCCCGTGTCTGCGTGGGTTTCCTCCAGGTGCTCCAGTTTCCTCCCACATTCCAAAGACGAACAGATTAGGAGCTGTGGGCATGCTATGTCGGCGCCAGAGGAGCGACGACACTTGCGGGCTGCCGCCAGCGCATTCTCAGTGACACAAAAAGATGCATTTCAGTGTGTTTCGATGTACATGTGACTAATAAATAAATATCTACTATATGTAGTTGACTCACAACAGCCTGATGAAAGAGCCCTCAATTCAAAAATATAGGGATGGACATTAAATGCTGACATTCCCACTGACTACAGTCTGTGAATAAATTAGAACAAAATGACTTAACATACAAACCCAGGGCATCAAAATGCAGCAGGTGAATACAGAGAAAACATTTTGGCCAGGAGTTCCCTTAAAATTTCCCTCAGTTACCAAGTCTGCAGTTCCCCGGATTGGATTTTCCAGTGAAGACTGCTCCAATGCGACTATCAAGGCTCTGGAAGCCACTGGCTATCTCACTGCCAAAGAGCTTCAAGGAGCTCTGAATGAGTCTAACATATGAAAACTATTAAATTTAAACAAAGTTACAAAGTGAAATTAAAACAAATGTATGACAAAACACTTAAAAACATTAAACAGTTCATTCACTCAAAGATATACAATTAGTGAAGATACTGACAGGTATAATCAGTGTAGGTTTATTAGGTGGGTTTTCCAACTTAACTGCTGGGAAACCGAGGATGTGCTCTGTCACCGGAATTCATGAAGAGTTCAACTCTGAGGTACAGTCGGAATAATATCAGTAAGGACCTGTCAGCATGCTTGTGAATTTGCAGGACTTCCAAACTTCCAGACAGTTACATGAGAAAATACTGGCAGTTCCAAATGGGACTTCTGGAACTTCTCAGGAAAATCCAGGCCATTAGTCCATCAAATTCAATCACCAAATGATTTTATTTCAATGGTGACAAACAAATGAAATACTTAAGAGTACAGGCAAGTCAATGATAATAATTGGTATGATGAAGCCAAAACTGATCACTTGTAATAACTTGAAAAGCTAAATTTCATAAAAGGTGGAAAACAGAAGGAAAAAGAAACAGAAGTTGCTGGAAACACCCAACAGGTCAAGAAGCAGTTGTGAAGAGCAAAAAAGGGTTTATGTTTCAGGTCAATGACCTCTCATCAGGTCCCAAAGTGGTTAAATAGAACCATAAAACACTACAGCACAGAAAACAGGCCATTCGGCCCTTCTAGTCTGTGCCGAAACAGTATTCCACTAATCCCACCTACCTGCACCCAGTCCATAACCCTCCAGACCTCTCCTGTCCATGTATCTATCCAATTTATTCTCAAAACTCAAGAGCGAGCATGCATTTACTACATCAGATGCCAGCCTGTTCCACACTCCCACCACTCTTTGAGTGAAGTTTCCCCTAATGTTCCCCCTAAACTTTTCCCCTTTCACCCCAAAGCCATGTCCTCTCGTACTTACCTCTCTTAATCTAGGTGGAAAGAGCCTACTCGCATTAACTCTGTCTATACCCCTCATAATTTTGTAAACCTCTATCAAATCTCCCCTCATTCTTCTATGCTCCAAGGAATAAAGTCCAAACCTGTTCAATCTTTCCCTGTAACTCAACTCCTGAAGACCCGGTAACATTCTAGTAAATTTCCTCTGCACTCTTTCAATCTTACTGACATCCTTCCTATAGTTAGGTGACCAGAACTGCACACAATACTCCAAATTTGGCCTCACCAATGTCTTATACAACCTCACCATAACATCCCAACTCCTATAGCCAATACTTTGATTTATGAATGCCAGGATGCCAAAAGCCTTCTTTACAACCCTGTCTACCTGCGACGCCACTTTCAGGGAATTATGTATCTGAACTCCCAGATCCCTTTGTTCCTCTGCACTCCTCAGTGCCCTACCATTTACTGTGTATGTCCTACCTTGATTTGTCCGTCCAAAATGCCACACCTCACACTTGTCTGCATTAAATTCCATCTGCCATTTTCTGGCCCATTCTTCCAGTTGGTTCAGATCCCTCTGCAAGCTTTGAAAGTCCTCCTCGCTGTCCACTACGCCTTCAATCTTAGTATCATCAGCAAACTTGCTGATCCAATTTACCACATTATGATCTAGATCACTGATATAGCCAACAAACAACAATGGCCCCAGCACAGATCCCTGAGGCACACCACTAGTCACAGGGCTCCAATCTGAGAAACAATCATCCACTACCACTCTCTGTCTTCTCCCACACAGCCAATTTCGAATCTAATTTACAACCTTTCCATGGATACCTAGTATCTGAACCTTCTGAACTAACCTCCCATGTAGGACCTTGTCAAAGGCCTTACTAAAGTCCACGTAGACAACATCCACAGCCTTTCCTTCATCTATTTTCTTGGTAACCTCCTCGAAAAACTCTACAAGATTCGTTAATCACGATCTACCACGCACAAAGCCATGCTGACTATCCTTAATCAACCCTTGGCTATCCAAATATTTGTATATCCGATCTCTCAGAACACCTTCCAATAATTTACCCACTACTGATGTCAGGCTCACTGGCCTGTAACTACCTGGTTTACTTTTAGATCCTTTTTTAAACAACGGAACTACATGAGCTACCCTCCAGTCCTCTGGCACCGCACCCATGGCTAAGGACATTTTAAATATATCTGCCAGGGCCCCTGCAATTTCTACACTAGTGTCTCTCAATGTCCAAGGAAATATCTTGTCAGGCCCTGGGGATTTATCTACCTTTATTTGCTGTAAAGCAGCAAGCACCTCCTCCTCTTTAATCTCTATATGTTCCATGACACTATTGCCTGTTTCCCTTCCTTCCATGTCCACTATGCCAGTTTCCTGAGTAAATACTGATGCAAAAAAACTGGTTAAGATCTCCCCCACCTCCTGAGGCTCCACACATAGACGACCACTCTGATCTTCTAGGGGACCAATTTTGTCCTTTACTATCCTTTTACTCTTCATATACTTGTAGAAACCCTTCGGGTTTACCTTCACATTATCTGCCAAAGCAACCTCATGTCTTCTTTTTGCCTTCCTGATTTCCATTTTTAGTATTTTCTTACTTTTTCTATATTCTTCAAGTACCTCATTTGTTCCTAGTTGCCTATACCTGCTATACACCCCTCTCTTTTTCTTAACCAGATCGCCAATATCCCTTGAAAACCAAGGTTCCCTATGCTTGTTAACTTTGCCTTTAATCCTGGCAGGAACATGCAAACTCTGCACTCTCAAAATTTCACCTTTGAAGGCCTTCCACTTACTGAGCACATCCTTGCCAGAAAACAACTCATCCCAATCCACTCTTCCTAGATCCTTTCTCATTTCCACAAAATTGGCCTTTCTCCAATTTAGAACCTCAACCCGAGGACCAGACCTGTCCTTATCCATAATTAACTTGAAACTAATGACATTATGGTCACTGGACCCAAAATGCTCACCTGCACATACTTCTGTCACCTGACCTGCCTGGTTCCCTAATGGGAGATCAAGTATTGCATTCTCTCTCATTGGTACCTCTATATATTGATTTAGAAAACTTTCCTGAACACATTTGACAAATTCCAAGCCATCCAACCCTTTCACAGTGTGGGAGTCCCAGTCAATATGTGGAAAGTTAAAATCCCCTACTATTACAACTTTCTGTTTCTTACATCAGTCTGCTATCTCACTACAGATTTGTTCCTTCAATTCTCTCTGACTATTGGGCGGTCTATAATACAACCCTATTAGTGTGGCCACACCGTTCCTGTTCCTCAGCTCCACCCATATGGCCTTAGTAGACGAGCCCTCTGGGCTGTCCTGACTTACGCACAGCTGTGGTATTTTCCCTGACTAGTAATGCCACTCCTCCCCCTTTCATCCCTCCCCCTCTATCACGTCTGAAACAACGCAACCCCGGAACATTAAGCTGCCAGTCCTGCCCTTCCTGCATCCAAGTCTCACAAATAGCAATAATGTCGTAATCCCACGTGCCAATCCACGCCCTAAACTCATCTGCCTTACCTACAATACTTCTTGCATTGAAATAGATGCACCTGAGAACATTTCTATCACGTACAAACCTTTGATTTCTGTCGATACCTGCAGTCCTCGCATGACCTTTTTCCTCCTCCACCTCACTATCTGCTCTAACACTCTGGTTCCCATCCCCCTGCAAATCTAGTTTAAACCCCCCGGAGCAGCACTAGCAAACCTACCCGCAAGAATGTTAGTCCCCCTCCAGTTCAGGTACAAACCGTCCCGTCGGAACAGGTCCCACCTTCCCTGGAACAAAGCCCAATTGTCTAGAAACGTGAAGCCCTCCCTCCTGCGCCAATTCCTTAGCCACGTATTTAGCTGCATGATCCTCCTATTTCTAGCCTCACTAGCTCGTGACACGGGTAGCAATCCTGAGATTGCAACCTTGGAGGTCCTGTCCTACAACTTTGCACCTAATTCTCTAAACTCTCTTTGCAGGAGTTCCTCCTCTTTCCTATCCACGTCATTGGTCCCTACATGGACCACGACATCTGGCTGCTCACCCTCCCTCCTGAGAATATCGAGAACTCGATCCGAGATATCACGGACCCTGGCACCAGAGAGGCAACAGAGCATCCAGGATTCTCGATCTCTCCCACAGAACATCCTATCTGTCCCCCTGACTATCGAATCCCCTCTCACTATTGCTCTCCTCTTTTCCCTCCTTCCTTTCTGAGCTGAGGGTCCCATCTCGGTGCCAGAGACGCGACCACTGCAACTGGTCCCTGGTAGGTCGTCCCCACCAGCAGTATCCAAAACGATATACTTATTGTTGATGGGAACAGCCACAGGGGTGCTCTGCTCTTTCGGTCTATAGCCCTTCCCTTTCCTGACAGTCACCCAGCTACCTGCCTCCTGACTTTTAGGGGTGACTATCTCCCTGGAACTCCTGTCTATTTCTGCCTCTGCCTCACGAATGATCCGGAGTTCATCCAGCTCCAGCTCCCTAACTCGGTTTGTCAGGAGATACAGCTGGATGCACCTTTTACAGGTGTAGTCATCAGGGACAAGTGTGTTGTCCCTGACTTCCCACATCCTGCATACAGAGCACATGACTGCCCTAACTGCTGCCATCACTACCGGCCTTACCTCTCTGGGAGCAAGCTCTTCCTCAGCCTCTGCTCGCCAAAGCCTCGAAGTTCTACTCCTACCCTGGGCCACTCACACACTGGCTGCTCCTCTTCAGTTATTCCTCCTTATATTTGTCCCTGCCGATTACCTCAAGTACACACTCCCTCTAGTCAAGCACTCAACACTCTGTTTAACCCTTCAGTTGCCCTCCACTTATTAAGCTTTTTAAATACACTCACCGGACCTGAAAGGGAGCTGCTGCTCCAACGGCTGCCGGGCTTCTTCTGTAAAAGAAAAGCCTGCGAAACACACAAGCTTTTTAAATACACTCACTGGACATGAAAGGGAACTGCTGCTCCAATGGCTTTCAACAACTTCCAATACTTTCAGTTCTGATGAGAAATCTTTGAGCTAAAATGGCGATCATAATTTTAAGATGCAATGAATGGGAGAAAGAGGGGAGATGAAAAGGTAAGTCCCGTGATCAGGGGAAGTGCAGGAGAAGTTAAATGATGAGAGAGATCATGATGCAAAGTAAGAGACAATGGCAATTGGACAAGTGAAGGAACAAAATGTGGGTCTACAGGAGGTCTAGATTAGCTTTATTAATAGAAAGCAAGGATTCTTCTTGAATTCCCTGACCTCCTCAACATTGAGTACATTAAAAAGTTTCACATCTGCTGATCTTAGATTTTTAAACTGCAAGCAAAGCTAATGTTTGTTAGTTTAACTCTTACAATTGCAACCATCAGTTTGGGTTTTGCCAGGACCATCTGGCTCCTGAGCTCATCACAGCCTTGGTCCAAACAAGAATGGAAGAGCTGAATTTCCAGAGGTGAGGCAAGAGTGACTGCCTTTGACATCAAGGCAGCAATCGAACGAATGTGACATTAAGAAGCCTTGGTAAAAGTGAAGCCAATAAGCCAAGGGAAAGCACGTGAATGGTTAGAATCGCACCTCACACAAAATAATATGGTTGTGGTTCTTTTTAGAGACTTTTGGATAGGTACATGGAGCTGAGAAAAATAGAAGGCTATGGGTAAGCCTAGTAATTTCTAAGGTAGGGACATGTTCGGCACAGCTTTGTGGGCCGAAGGGCCTGAATTGTGCTGTAGGTTTTCTATGTTTCTATGGTTGTTGGAGTTCAATCATCCCATGCCCAGGATATCACTGCAGAAGTTCCTCAGGGCAGAATCCTAGCGCCAGCTATCTTCATCAATGACCTTCCTTCCATCCAAAGGTCAAAATTGGGGATGGCCACTGATGACTGCCCGGTGTTCAATTCCATTCATAACTTCTCAGCAAGTTAAATAGTCCATGTATGCTTGCGACAAGAGCAAGAGAATATTCAGGAATGGGTCCATACGTGGCAAGAATCACACAGGCCACAAATGCGCCAGACACTACCCATCTTCAACAAGAGACTGTCTAACTATTGCCAAATCCTTCACCATCTACATTCCGGGGGGGGGGGGGGGGGGGGGTTAGGTTGGGGATTGGGGTGGGTCACCAGTGGCAAGAAACCCCACTGGACCATCCACAGCCACGTAAATAGCTACAAGAGAAGGACTCAGGTTGGACATTCTGTGGAGAGTGACTCACCTCCTGATACCCCATAGCATCTCTACTGTTTACCAGACACAATCAGGTGTATCATGGAATACTCTCCAATTGCCTGAGTACAGCTCCAACAACCCTCAAAAGTTCAACACCCACCAGGCCAAAGGTTGATTGGTATTCCATCCAGTTCCCAAACATTCATTCCCTCCACCGCCTGCACACAGAGGCTGCAATGTGCATAAAGTACAGAATGGCCTGCAGTCACTGGGCTCGTCCAACAGCACTTCCCAATCCTGTCACCTCCATCAGAAAGAACAAGGACTTCAGGTGCAGGGGAGCACCACCACCTGCAGGCTTTCCCTCCAAGCCACACACCATCCCGACTCAGAAATAACTTGGCAGTCCTTCATTGTCACTTCGTCTCAATCCTGGAACTCCCTTCCCAACAAAATAGTGGGAATACTTTCACCAGAATGGTTCAAGAAGTTGGCTCACCGCCACTTTCTCATGGAGAATTAGAAATGGGCAATAAATGCTGGTCTTGTCATTAACATCTATGTCCTGAGATATGAATGCATTTTTTTTTATGTGCATTGTTTTATCCATTGGCCTTTTACCTCTTCATCCCTGATGACAACAATTTCTGCTTACACACCCTTCCATTGTCAGTGTACCAAGAAGTCCATCTAAATGCCATTCTTTGCACATGAGCTTATACAGAATGGTTCTGCACTACCTAACCATAAAGGTCCTCGGAACCAAACTTGTGATTGTCCATAAATCTCCAGTTTTACTCATGGTACCTGGACATTATTCAGCATCAAAATTTGGGAGGCATATTCTCATCATGAGGTCAGCATGAGAGGAAAATAAATTTATTTGCACAATACATTGGCAGATCTTTGGCATTCTCTGCCCCAGGGAGCTCCAATTGCTTAATTGTTGTGTATATTCAAGACCGAGACTGACAAAGAACAAGGGAATTAGGGATATTGGACAAGGTACAAAATGAACAAAAGTTCTACTGAATGACAGAGCAAATTGACGGGGCAGGCACGGTGGTATAGCAGTCAGCGTAACGCTATTACAGCACCAGAGACCTGGGTTCAATTCTGGCCACTGTCTGTAAGGAGCTTGTACGTTCTCCCCGTGTCTGCATGGGTTTCCTCCGGGTGCTCCGGTTTCCTCCCACATTCCAAAGACGTACGGGTTAGGAAATTGTAGGCATGCTATGTTAGTGCCGGAAGCGTGGCGACACTTGCGGGCTGCCCCCAGAATGCTCGACGCAAACGATGCATTTCACTGCATGTTTCGATGTACATGTGACTAATAAAGATATATTATCTTAAAAATAATTCAAGTGCAGCCAATTGGCAGCGTGCATTTCTTATGACTGATCCAAGAATTCACTTCACCAATTCAGAGGTTCTCAGATTTGAGCAGATACTGCCATCGTATCAGAAATTAGCATTTGTGAAAACCGTGCATGCTGTCCGTCTGGTGTGTAGGACAAAACCATGGGATTGATACAGTTAGATCCACTGAGATGCCAGGTATCCTGGAATTAAATACTTAAAAGGAAACTGCTGATATGCTCAATAAAGGCAATTCCCCAAAAAAGGAAATCAAATCAAATAATTGAAAGGTGGGTGACCATTTCACAGAACACCTGCGCTCTGTCCATAACCGTGATCTGTATCTGCCTGTTGCCAGTCACTTCAACTCCCCCTCCCACACTATCACTGATATGTCAGCCCTCGGCCTCCTCCACTGCCAGGAGAATTCAAAGTGCAAACTGGAGGAACAGCACCTCATTTTCCATCTTGGAACCTTGCAGCCTAACAGCATGAACATTGCATTCTCCCACTTTAATTAATTCACCCCCCCCCCCCCACCATGCTTCTTCTCTTTCCTAGCTTCTTTTTTTCCCAACCTCTTGTTCCTTTCTTGCCTTTGACCCATCCCCCAGTGGATCTGCTCTCCCCTCCTCCCCCGCACCTGCCTATCACTATCTCTTACCTGCATCTACCTATCACCACATTGTGCCCACCCCACCTCCCCTCTTGTCCACCTATCACTGCTCTGCTTTTCCCTCCTATATACTGGGCTTCCCCTTTTCCTATCTTCAGTCCTGAAGAAGGGTCCTGACCCGAAACCTTGACCGCCTGCTGTTCTCCACAGATGCTGCCTGGCCTGCTGAGTTCCTCCAGCATCATCGTGTTTTTCATCTCGATTCCAGCATCTGCAGTCCTTTGTTTCTCTAATTGAAAGATGGCACTATCATGGACACCTTCCAGTTAGTGCACAGATTGTACAAAGCCTCACAATATCATCTGGCTGCTATCTTAACTCTGGCAGATTAAACACATCCACAATTTATCCAAACAGTTATAGAGTTTCATTTCCTCTCCAACTTGGCACCACTGCTCAGAAACAGGCACTTTGTCCTCTATTTATGAAATAACATTGGAAAACACAAAGCAGAAAGGAAAACAAAATCAAAATTTCTTTAATAAGGAACTGGATATCTGATTAAAAGGAAAGGTTTACAGGGCTATGGAAGGGGCAGGGATGTTGAAGGAACTGGTTCAGGCATGGTGGGTCACTTAGCTACACGTACCCCATTATATGAAATATACTACAGATCAGTCAGCACTTGAAGGTCAGAGACCTTTATCAAAATGCAAACTAAGATCAAGTCAAAATGGCACAGAAACACTCTGGCTGTGCCACTTATACACTTTCAGACAGAGTGTTCTTGCAGCTTTTTCTACTTTTATTTCAGGTGCTTAGTTTCATTTCTGCCCTTTGGAACGATTCTCAATGGGTTCATGTCACATGCTCCATGAAATGTAATCTCATCGATCACAACCTCAGCATATGGAAAGTACAGTTGAAACTAATCTGAGAAACTACCTCTCTCTGATGCTGTTCACAATGTGACAGCTAGTACAAAATAACTGTTGAAACTTAGTTCAGCTCTGTCAGCAGCAACAGAAGTATCATGTTCAGGTCACAGACAAAGATCTTTATTTGTGATTTATGTTCAGCCACGTCTAAATGCTCTTTCAGCCTACTCCACTGGATTGGAGTGCACCGCAAAGACACATTGTAGTTATGCATGATCCAAGAACATAACTACATTGATAATGGAAGTCATTAATTCTGGATTAAAAGCCCATTGGGCTCCTTAAAAAAAAATTACATTTGAAATGGGTGGATGGGAGCAGTGGGGAATCTCACTGAGTTCCCAGATGTGCTGAATTCAGTGAGCCTGCTGTAACATTGCATTGGTGCTACAAGCTGCCAACATGCATCCAGCTGCAACCTTCACTAAGGCCAGCAGACAGGAACCAGAATAAAATCAGGTCTTCCTGGTCCGTCAGTTTTAGTGATTCTTTGCAATTAAATATCAGGGAACATTTGAAGTACTATACCAAACACAGCGGAAGCTGCTTATGTATCGGGGCCGTTTTAGTTTTGGTTCTGGAAAAATATCTGCATGAAGTCAGCTCTTACTGATCACACAATCCCATAAGGTGGAAGACAGATTTTTCAATGCAGATACTCCACTGCCCCTGAGTTCAAGTTCAAGTTCATTGTTGCCATAGGCATACATACATGGGGATAAATGCCATGAAAATTAGCTTTTTGCAGCAGCAGCACAGTATATTACATGAAGAGGACAAACACAGTTAACATGAACATAAGTTAACATAAATTAAACATAACTTACACGTATAAATTAAACAATGCTAGCGCAAGACAGAGAGAGAGTCTGAGGTAGTGTTGGGTTTCCCAGTCATTTGCCCTGGGTGGTGCTCCTTCTGCCAGCATAGACCTTTGTACAATGCATTGGAGCAGAGAAGTGTGACCCACTGAGAGTGAAGTTTTTATCTATACTACATCAATGCACTCTGTACTAACCCAATGTAACTGCACTGTGTAATGAATTGACCTGTACGATCAACGTGCAAGACAAGTTTTTCACTGTACCTCGGTACAAGTGACAATAATAAACCAACACGAATACCATTGCAGCTCAGAGCAGATCAGGGCTTCTCCAGTGAAAGTGACTGACTGCACTCCCAGAAAGGCTTTTACAGCCAGTGAGGCCCAGCCCTCAGGCTCACTCATTGTCAGAGATGTCAACAAAATCAAATATTTGGCTTTGGAACATTCAAACACATCAGGGGACTATATAAAAAAATAAAAAGTTTGAATTAATTTAAAATGATTACAACATTAAAGAAATGCGCGCTCAAGCAGAAGAACAATTAAATACATTTAAACTAACCAAATTAAACCAAATAAAAAGATCTATTTACTATTTTCCCAGCAGCTGTTCCTTCCCATTGATTTCAATAGGGCAACTGTACTCTTGCCAGGTTTTGGCCTCTCAAGAAAACAAACATCAATTTTAAGCTCTGTTGGACCTACTGAAGAATCAGCAACAGCTTTAAAATTTCCCAAGGCAACATATAGGAGAGTTTGCAAATTACATTCAGCTAAGTAAGGAAATATTAAGACTGATTAATCAAAGAGGGGTTCCAAAGCTGAGGACATAGGCAACTAACTGTACATGGATGAAACTTATAGAGAGCCTTCTTGCATTTCATATACGCTTACACAAAAAACAACACAACACAAAAAATAGAGATAACACTTCAATTCCCAATGCAATTCCCACGAATTCTATGCATGGTAATATACAGCATTATTGGACTCAATAAAGAGCTGGATGAAGTAAATGAGAAGAGGAATAGGAGGATATATTGACAGGGCAATATGAAGCAAGGATAAAGAAAAGGCTTGAGTGCATCTTTAGGACTATCATTATGGGGGTAGGCACAGCAGTGTAGCAGGGTAGGCATGGTAGTGTAGCAGTTAGCGTAATGTTACTATGGCGCCAGCAACCCAGGTTCAATTCCAGCCGCTGTTTGCAAGGAGTTTGTACGTTCTCCCCGTGTCTGTGTGGGTTTCCTCCGGGTGCTCTGGTTTCCTCCCACATTCCAAAGACGTACGGGTTAGGAAGTTGTGGGCATGCTATGTTGGCACCGGAAGCATGGTGACACTTGCAGGCTGCCCCCAGAACACTCTATGCAAAAGTTGTATTTCACTGTGTGTTTTGATGTACATGTGACTAATAAAGATATCTTTTTTGCATGAAAAACATGATGATGCTGGAGGAACTCAGCAAACCAGGCAGCATCCGTGGGGAAAAACAGGCAGTCAACATTTTGGGTCAGGACGCTTCAGTTCAGGGTCCTGACTCGAAACGTTGACCGCATGCTCTTCTTCTCCACGGATGCTGCCTGGCCTGCTGAGTTCCTCCAGCATCATTGTGTTTTTCATCTAGATTCCAGCATCTGCAGTCTTTTGTTTCTCTCTGATCTTTTTTGCCTTCCAATTCTTCATTTAACCATGGTCAGCTCTCTTCATAGCTAAACTGACGGGGTTACACAACTCAGTATCTTCTCCAGCCATATACTGATATGCCAAAAGGCTTTATTGCCTGACCATTAATTTTTCAGAGCTTTCATGCATCTGTGTGCAAATTATTATTCCTGAAGCAGTTTCACAAAAGTTGTCAACTTCTGATGGAAAGATTCCAATCGCAACAACCAGTGGCATATGACTTGTAAATGAAGTGTTGTGGGTTTTTATTAGCCCAGCCACAATACAGAACCTCAACATTGTTCAGGACTGCGCACTGCATAAAAATTCCTCAGGTACAGAAACCTGAAGATAACATGGAAGTGTGAACGTAAATATCAGGTTGACCAAATAAACCAAGAACAATTTAGACAGAAAAGAAGCTTTCATATACGTGCGTGTGGTGTGTGATGATATAAAGTGTTTTCATTTCTCAGGGGAATAAATGTTCACAGGTGCGTTACATTTTTGCACAAAATTCATGATATTCAGATATCAGTTTATCTAAGTTTTACATTCAGTCATAACACTGAGGGGTAGAAGAAAGAATTGGCATAAATGTCCCACTGAAAGGAAAATCAATTAATCTAAACAATAGGTGTTAAACTGTCAAATGAAGACTGTAAAGAATAACCAGGTTGGCAAAAAAAGGACTAAGGACATCAGTTATCTTGGGGGGGGGGGGGGGGCAACGTATAAGGGAGCAGTGACTTAGAGGGGAGATGGGAAGAGAGTGCTGGGGTCTGGGAATGATGAGACAGGCCTAAGGTTACAGTGCGAGAGACTGGGAGGTGAAGAGAAGAGGGAGCAAACACACGCAACCCACCTCAAGAGCACTCACCAGCTAAATCATTACTGGCCCAAACTCCATTACATCAGAGCAAACCCTTTCACTTTAGCCAAGTCTTTAAACTCTCCAGCCAAAGCTTGGTGTAATACGAGGGGCCCTATCCATTAGCAGACCCCAACTGTGTGAACGAACATTGCCCAAGTGATTTCAGGACATGCACATGGCCATCTGACATCACTGTGCTTTCTCAGTGGTCTTCCTGTGAAATAATTGTTTACACAGAGGATCCAGAACAGTTTTCTGGATCACAATCCAAATCAAAGTTAATTTTCCTTGCTCAGCAGACAAAAATATTCTGCTTCGCCACAGAATTTCCAGCCCCTTGCCTTTCAAGAAGGAACAACAGAAAGCTGCAAAACCTACAAAAGCAGTAAGCACTTGAGCTGTGGAAGGGCTGAAGCAGCACACACTGTTCATGCAGGTCACTAAAAGGAGACCTTATTGAGGTTTACAAGGTTCTAAGTGGTACATACATCAACAGATCCTTCGTTAATTGTTGACAGAACTACATTCAAGCCAGGAGGTGAAAGATGAATAGTTCAGGCTCCATAATTTCACACAGAGGATGATGGAAACAGACAGATGCTCAGGGAATGGAAAGGCGTAATCTCATCAAATTCAAGATACGGACACATAGGTGCTGACAAAAGAAGTGATGGAGGGATGCACAAATACTGAATTTGGGAATAAATCACATGATTCAGTTGCTTTTTCTTAAAAAAAATCCTTTGTTATTTTTATGCACCAGTTTGCAATGAACCATGACCTTTATTAAAATACAAGATTGAACTAATTTGCATTTATGAAGTGTCTTATGAGAGCTGAGGACATTCCAAATTATGTCACAGGCAATTTCACATTTTTGATCTGTAATGTAGAAAAATGAGGCAGGCAATTTGCACACAGCAAGGTACCATTAAATGACACGAAATAAGGGATCAGATAATCTGTCTTTATTACTATTGTTTGAGAGCTAAATGTCAACCAGAGCACCATAAGGACTCCCTTCCTCTTCTTAAAATAGTGTAATGGGATTTTTTTTTAAAACACCCACGAGGACAGCTTAAAGCCTCATCTGAAAGATAGCCCCTCAGACAGTACCACATTCCCAGGGTAGTTCAGCACTGCTGTGAGTGTTGGATGCCACTTTTGATAAAAATGACTTGTGGGAGCACTGTGAGACATACATATGATACACAAGCCCTCTGCAAGTACAGAGTGAAACAGAAACAGAAGTGGAGAGCCATGGGCAAAAGACAAGTCAAAACAGAACGAGAAGTCTGAGGCACACATACAGACAAAGGGAGAGGAAAATTGGACAATATAGAGAGGTAGAATGGAGGGAGTGATACAGAAACAATTGTGGTATGAAAGAACAAGGGAGCAGTAACTGTTTAAAGCTGACAGCCAGTTTGAAACCATCAAGAGATTTTGCTGAGAATATTTTATAGCATTTTTGGAGCTGAAAAAAAACAGGTTCGTAAATTCTTTTGCCTAATGCAATTTTTTTTTGTGTGTGCTCTACAAAGGGAGTTAATCAAAAATGTGATCACTAAAAGAGAAGCGGTGTTTGTTATGTTGCTCTTCTACAGCACCAAAATGCCTACCGAACAAAAAAAAACTCTTCCCTACTACAATACTTTCTAATTTGTCAGTCAGTTTAAAGTGTCCAGTCGCATCAACTGCACCTCTTCCTCCGAAACCTGCAGCAAGTGCAAAGATAAGCACACAGATAATGGTGACACAGGCTGCGTACATTTGTGTGGACGGATGGTTCTGCTGTGAGCTTTGGGGGAAACCCACAGCAAGGAAGGAAAAGTGATAATGACGTGAGCCACAGCATCGCTGGGCCCAACTGGCTCCAGGTCTGTTTCATATGTCGGATGGATCATTGTCAGCTTCTGGTGCTGCGCTGGTCAGCAATCCATTTGCCTTATATCCCTGTACCAGCCCTATCTATACTGGTTTGAGGCTAGTAATCTCCTTTGTGTCAACGTTCCCAAACCACATGAAAATTAGTGTTAATATATCAACCACCTAGCTGTTACCGTGGTAATGGAAATGCTGCCTGGGACAAAGACTGCTTTCAGTCTCTTTGCTGATGGTCTTATTACCACTCCAGAGCTTCCCTGTCATGTAAACAGAACCAACTCTGATGTTATCGAAGCAGAACGGCAGTGGAGAGATCTGTCTCACACCAGCTGTGTAATTCAACCCTCTGAGGGTCTCATACACACACACACCTACACGCCTCTGGCCTTCATTCCACCAAACTCCTCAGCAACCTGTTCAGTCTGAGGCCAGAAATGGGGAGCTTTGGTACAACGCTCTGATCTGATTTTAATACACTTCTTCATATTTGATCAGATATTTAATTTCCCTTCACCTGCAAAACAGTGCATCTTGCAGGATTACCTTCCCCTCCCTCCGAGATTTTAATCCACATCGTCATCGCTGCACGAGAAGATCTTGCCAACTCTCCTTACTACTTTTCTTTCCCCTCCTTCAACTACTTGAAGCCTACCTTCAACAAGCTTCATGCATCCACCATTCCAGTTCTTGCTTAGCTCCGCTGATTGCTCATATCCCATCAACAGACCAATTAATGTATACAAGTACATGGTCAGCATGGAGATGGTGGGCCAAAGGGCCTGTTTCTGTGCTGTACGACTCTATAAACTAATGGATTGCAAGACCCTCTTTAATGCATCTGAGTATTTCCTGACCTCTGATTTGCTTGTGAGTGTAGGCTCTCCATGAGGGATATAGATAGGGTGAATGCAGGCAGGCTTTTCCCCCTCATGTTGGGTGAGACTAGAACTAGAGGTCATAGGTTTAGGGTGAAAGGTGAAATATTTAAGGGGAATCTGAGGGGGAACTACTTCACTCAGAGGGAGGTGCGAGTGTGGAACGAGCTGCCAGCGGAAGTGGTGGATGCGGGTTCAATTGTAACAACTAAAGAGAAGTTTGGATAGGTGCATGGATGAGAGAGGTATGGAGGGCTATGGTCCAGGTAGATGGGACTAGGCAGAAAACCAGACTGGCATGGACTAGATGGGCCGAAGGGCCTGTTTCTGTGCTGTGGTGCTCTATGACTCTATGAGATGCTGCCCACTTCTTGTCCCTGCTCCCCCTCTGCACTTCTGCCAACTACACCCTCAGCTAGTTGGTTGTCAAATTGAATGGGTACCCTTAAACTCCCTTCCCGCCTTCAAGAGCAACCGGAAGACCCAATCCCTTGCCCCTTGCTCAAAATTCATTGTCCGCAGCCCTGTTAAATGCTTGAAAACAGGAGCGGGAATACAAGGCAAGCAACTATAAATTGTTACTGTCATTATTCTAACACTCATTTTACATCTGTATCTATAATTAATGCTTGAATTTTGCAGGTCAGTGGTGAAAAAATGCATTGCTGGGACAGGGATGGTACTGAGAGAAAATGGTTTTCCAAAGAAATAATTAAAACAAAGCCTGAACTAGTCTTTCTTAGACAGTTAAGGAAGTTCGGCATGTCATCGAACACTCCAACAAACTTTTACAGTTGTACTGTTGAAAGTATCCTGACTGGTTGCATCATGTTCTGGCGTGGCAATTCGAATGCGCAGGAACGCAAGAAGCTGCAGGTAGTAGTGGACTCAGCGCAATACATCACGGGCACATCCCTCCCCACTATCAGTAGTATCTAGCTGTGCCTCAAGAAGGCAACATCTGTCATCAAAGATCCCCACTATCCAGGCCATGCCATCTTCTCACAGCTACCATTGGGCAGGAGGTACAGAAGCCTTTAGTCCCATACCACCAGGTTCAAGAACAGCTACTTCCCTTCAACCATTCAGTTCTTGAACCAACCTGCACAACCCTCACCATTACCTCAGTATAGCAACACTAGATAAGATGAGATTTCTTTATTAGTCACATGTATATCGAAACACACAGTGAAATGCATCTTTTGCGTAGAGTGTTCTGGTGGCAGTATGACACTATGACCACTTCAACCATTTTGCAATGGACTTTGGTTTTTGTTCTAATTGTGTTCTGTCTCGTAAAAGTTGTGTATAATTTATGTCTTTCTTGTGAATGCTGCTTAGCTGATGCTATATCCGTGATGCTGCTGCAAGTTTTTCATTGCACCTGTGCATACATGTAGTTGTGCATATGATAACAAACTTAGCTTTGACTCTAATTACAACTTTAATTGATTTTGCTTTAGAAGCATCTTATAGAAACTGAATGGTGATGCATCTGAGTCAAGGGTTTTTTAAATGACTAGTAATACTGTATCAGAAATAAAATCTTAAGAATCATTCCAGAACCCAAAACAAAAAAAACATGAAGCTTAGCTCTTAATTAGCTCAGGTAGATCACTTCATTCCCAAGTGGAGTACCAAGAGTCTACCAGACCACATAATATCAGTCAACTTTGCCATTGGCAGTAGGACCTCTCTTGGATGTAACCTTGTATTATTTATTGCAGCAACTTCAGAATAAAATTCAAAGTTGAAATAACTTCCACAGAACTCTTTGCACATCAGTGCTTCCATTACCAGTGATATCTGACTTCCCAAGTGAATAAAATGCTAAGTAGTCACCCCTATTGGTCCAACAGTGCTAAAGACTCCAACTTCTTCCACACTACCAAGCATCATCACAACTGTCTGCATCTGCTTTTCATGCCCAATGTGTATATGAAAACAGAGCAGTGAGGAATATTTAAAAGATAGTTTTGAAAAAATAAGACAGCAAGCCAATTAATATGTTTATATTAGAAGATAACTGGAGTCCATAGTCTTCAGCAAATGATGCAGTCAATTATTGCATGCAACATGGTTCCACAAACAGCTAATGTCCAATTATTGTTCTCTGCTGATGTCGTCTGAGGCACAAAGAAGCCAGAGACACTGCTCTCCTTGATGGAACTCTGTAACTTGGAGGAAGTACAATACTGTTCAAAGGCAACTTGACTGCCAAGACCAGAGTCACATCTATCCCAGCGAGCCAAAGATTTGGAATTACAGAAAAAGGCAGAACTTAACGCAACAGCTGAAATTCTTTCAATGTATTAGACCAATTCAATTCACGAACTTCAACGAGCACTTCCCGCAGAACCTATTTGCACATTATTGATGCATCTATCTATTACGGTGCTTCATGTGTTGAAACATGCCTCATTGTTTAGAATCTGACTCTAGTTGCTTTCAATTAACTCTGCAAGCATCTCACATAAATCTATGTGTAAATTATTTCAAGTTACGTGAATGCAAGTGCTGTGTCACTGACTGCTGCTTAGCAAAGTTGAATGATGCATTTTCTACTAGCTGGGAAGGGATAGAGGCAGTAACAAATCAATCACAGCTTGGCTTCTGAAGTCTTAGAATGCGTGGCCAGGGTCAGAATGCTTCCAAAGCTAAAAATAAAGCCTTAAATGCTGTTGCCACACATTGGAACGTGCACTGTCCTGGGGCCTTCATGAAGATCAGTTTGGGAATTTGTGCCACTCAGGGTAAAAGTTGGGGAGTTGACCTGTTCTTTTCCCAGAAGAGACTCTTTCACCAAATGCAGACAGGTTGAAATAAACCCCGTTGTTGCACGTCTGTTGAAGTAGATGCAGATTATGCCGAATTTCTCAGCAAGGGGACATTACTGTTGAATTCACCATTACATTGAATGTTAGTTATACCACATCATTTTTACAACATCTGTACAGTAGTCAAGATCTTGGTAATTCAGCATTGTGAGAAAGATGTGATATTATTAATGGTGGTAAAGAGCAGATTACATGATATAGGGGTCGGAATCTTGCAGCACAAAGTAAGCAAGTCAATAAACACGCACTGAGACACAAACAGTCAATTCTCTTCAAGTGTAATGGATCAGATTTAATCATTGCACTGAGTGTGAAAACGCAATCAAGTGAAGCAATCAGCACAGATATCCACATGATGAGTGGTAAAATCTTAACAGCATTCAATCCTTGATCAAAATAAAATCACAGAATATTTATAGCTTGTGGTGTTCATTGAATACAGCTCCCATCAGATGCACTTTGGGTTCTGCATTAGAAACCTGACGACTTGAAGTTGAATAAATAATGCAATAGTTTTAGTTCTGTTGTGAAGCTATTAGCAGTCACAAGTTCTCCTTACAAGTTTAGCTTCTTATAACTGCTCAAGTACCCTCATGCAGTCTCATCCAACAGTGAGAAATTAGGGATAAATTCTCTTTTGGCCACTCGCTAAAAGTGACTGGCTACCCGACCCAAACCCAATGGGACTGACTACAGGTGTCAGGTTTGGGTCAGCTAACATGCATTTTTGGGTTTGGATCAGATTGACATGTGCTGCACCAACCCAGTTTAATAATTTATCCAGACAATTTGCGAAGTAGGAAAGTGACATTCAAGGAGCTGAGATTCAGGTGCATTTATTTTCATTTCATCTTGAAAGAGATCAACAGTATGGTTGATATTGTTATACTTACAGAGCTTATTGGATCAGAACAAAATTGCAAGTTGGCAAATTGATTGGCCAACGTGGGGTCAAACTTTAATTTTATACTCAGGCAGACCTCTATAGTATGGGCCACCGCCAGATGTTCTCACCTCTGCACTTTCAGTCGCATTGGCTTCAGCCGATCCACATCTGTACCAGTAGGGTACAGGGAGTGGTCAATATCATTAGACCATAAGAAACAGGAACAGAAGGACAATTTAGGTCCATTTATTCCCCCCTCCCCCAATTTGTTCTCTCTGATTATTTGACCTGGTAGATCAAACTTTTCTATTACATTAAACCAGCTGTTCCCAAACTTTTTGAATGAAATTCCCATTTGTTCACACTTGGTAAATCATTACCCCACTATCACCAGCACAAATGCCTGTAGTCATGCCTTGCAAGGAGTTGGGACTGTCCCAGGGATCCCAAGATGGTTAGCAGATGAGGCCAGCTAGCATGCAGAGTATATTTTTATTCATTTTTACTATTATTGTGAAATTTCTTACTAAATTACCACAATATTATTCAATCCCACAAATACCCCTGTAATTTTTGGCAGCACTTCTCAACACACCCAAAGAGATGCCACTGCTTTACATGTGCTGCAATGAAATCTATTAATAATATCCCATTTATTTTTCTACATATAGAAGTATGGTCATGCCCAGAAATCTCAATGATCGTGTGATGTCTGGTTTATACCAAGTGATGCGCACCAGAAAGGGTTCAGGTTCATTTTGCAGGCTGTGCTAATTTCTTGCAGAAGGGAACACTGCAATTAATCCCAGGCTGGGGAGCAGAGGGAGAAAAAATAAACAATGTCTCGGATCCCAAAAACAATGCAAGTTTAAAAGTATGGGAGAGTCGGGATCTGGTAAGGGGGAGGCCCCAGAGCAGGTCTGACAGTTCAGTAACTTCAGCTAAATAATGTGAGCACATGACAAATTGGGTTTGGGAATGCTGTCAAAAGAAACAGCTTGCAATTTAGATGACTGAAGATGGCAAATGAAGAACAATCAAACATGCCACAAGGATTAAAAGATGCTGCAAGAGACTGGGGCTCAGCAGAAATGACTGAAAAGGGTTAAACCAATGGCATGTCGCACTGAATATGATACTGGGTTGGACCTCCAAAATCTACCAGTGAGAAGCAAGGCTGTAGCTAGAATGGCCACCACACCATCCCAAGAAGCAATATACCTCAGTGCCATAATCAGATATCATCTCAAAAGGAAGGAACGCAGCAATCAGAATTGTAAGAGGAGCTGTTGGATTTTTTTTTAAAGTTGCAAAGTCACAAAGCACGTTTACTACATCAACAACCTGGCCTTTTCCATCCCTCCCCCATTGTCCACCATCACAAGCACACCCACCCCTCCATTCCACCCTCAACATACAGCTTCCAAGGAGATAGTAACAGCAGGAGCTGGCAACCAAGACAAAAACATTCCCCGAGGTATACCACCTGCCCTTACATTACGCATCCCAGCAGCTGTGTACAGGCAGCTCTGATATGGTGTTCACTGGCCCAACCCCTCGGGATGGTATTATCACAACATTACCAGCCACCCCCACACCCCATCATCCCTCCCCACCCCCCCATCCCAAAATAAAGTAATGAGGGAAAATACAAGGCAAGCACACACACACGCAAGCACACACACACACACACAAAAAGCAGCAGCTGGTCAATGGGACTTGCTTTTCGCCTCTAATCTCACCCTGCGCTGTCACTGAGAAAGATGCCACAATTTGCATGACAACAGTCAAGTCAACTGAATAATTAACACCCATTCTGCAGCCTCAAGATTAAACAACGCACTAGCAGAGAAGAATGAAGCCTGAAATTCACATTCTCAAATTCAAAATGCAATTTGCCTGTCACCCAGCTTCTAGCCGTCATCCGGGAGACAATTCCACTTTTTGATTAAATAATTTTGTTTAGCCAATTCTGAGTCCATACAGAACTTCCATATTCTTCGTACAAGGGAAATCTGATTTACAGAGAAACAACAAGAGGAGGCCATTTAGTCTCTCGAGAATGCACTGCCATTCATTAAGATCATCGGTGATCTATGACTTGACTGTACATATATGACTTTGCCCCACATGCCTTTCATATCATTAGTTTAAAATAAATCGAAGATCTGAAATTAACAATCGACTCAACTTCCTATTTATAAAGGAAGTTCCAAATTTCTCCTACCCTCTGCATGTAGAAGTATTTATTACCAATATTACCAATTTTTAGCCACAAAAGGGAGACAGCTGGTGGAAAAAGAGGACAAGTCGAACCAATTTTAGTTTGAAAGCTGGAAAAAAAATTCAATTACACTTCGCAAATAGACAGGTATGGAATGTTTTGAAACAGACAGGAAAAGCCAGTTTAACAAAACATCATTTTATTACAGAACAAATTAGAATTAAATTATTGATGGAAGGTATAGAGACATGATCAGATTTATCTCACCAGTCTGAGACACAAAGCATGTGTTTTACTTCGTATTTCAAGGTAAGATTTCAGCATACATCAACAAAGGAAACACACCCCTTATGTGGTTGAAAATAAAGTGTGGTTATTGTTCCTCATGTTCAGTTCAAATTCCTCCAGGGTCTTACCCCTCCAGTCCAAAATATCTACAGAGCACTAAATCTAGTTTCCTGAGCATCTCTGATCACTGGCAACCCTGCCCTCCGCTGCCAAGGTCCTAGACTCTGGAACTGCCTCCTTAAACCTCTCTGCCTTTCTCCCCGACTTTCCTCCTCAAAACCTCTTATGTTTTCTCTAATATTTCCTCTTTATAATGCATTATCAAGTTTACCAAGTGCATTCGGATGTGTCATTTATATCAAAGGTGTGATACTAATGAAAGTCGTCCCTGTCAACTGCAAAAAACAAGCAACAACATGCATTGTCAAAATGTTTGATGTTTACCATCTGATACGATTGCAAATATTTCAGTTGCAACGGGTTAAGGTTTTGGGATTCAGCTCAAATTGGTTTAGAAAAGAGGTAGAGGTGGTGGTTTGAGACATGGCAAATTTGAAATCAAGAAGCTACAGTTGTAAACTGAGGCATTGCTTAGTCGATATATTAAATGAGCATGGGTGTAAATAGGACTTGATGAGTGTTAGGGCATGGGCAGTATTCCTTTGAAAATTTGGAGGGCTGTGGTGATAGAACATGGGATACCCATCAGAATGACTTTGAAATGGTTAAGGCTACAGGTAACTCAGGTAGGCATGTATCAGAAGGTAGGTATGAGAGTTTCAGCATCCAATGAGCCAAGGCAGGAGCCAAGTTCTGGAAGCAGACTTGACTAACCAGATATGTGGTCAGAGGCTCAGCTTGGGGACAAATATGCCACTGGAGATTGCATGCAGTCTGGCTCAGGCTCAGAAACCAGCAGGCAACAAGATGGATTTGGTGCCTGGAAAACAGGGATTGTCGCAAGCACCAAGCAAGTGGTTTTGGTCTTCCTAATTGTTACTTGATAAGCAGTCTGAATTGTTAAGAGATTGTGCAGGTGCTCACTGGGGTGATGACACAGGAGATGGATGATGTCAATGTACATGAAGAATGTGACCTTGCATTTCAGATCCAAGGGGCAGCAGAACAAGTGAGAAATAAGGATAGCGGAGCCAATGGTGCAGATGTGGGAAGCAAAACCTTTGCATATGGTTTGAAGTCTTGGACTGGAAGACAAACAGAACCAGGTAAGTGTAGTCCAACCCAGATGGATGCTGCATTATTATAACGTTTCTCAGCTATTTCAAAATAATTGGTCTGATACTATATATAGGAATGAACCAATCAGGAATTCACCTCTTCATACTGAGAAGAGCAATTTCTAGGCTAATGAATTCGAAAAATGAAGGAACTTGACTAGAGATAGGTATAATCTTTATTGAGTTTAGAATTATTCGGTATGCATATTTAAACACAGTTCAAATTTCTATTTAATTTCATGGTTAGTTAATTTTTCTTTTTTTTCTTTGCAACATGCTCAGTAATGTGTCTGTATGTTACACAATTTGACATTAATTAATGTCTTCAAAAATAATTGGATTATTGAAGCACTAAGCAGTAATGCATTATACCACAGTATAATATGAAAGGGAGCTTTGAATCGAAACAATTGTTTTCCATATCGATTTAATGATACATATAGTGATGTTTAAAATATAAACAGAATCTATGATTCTTCTCAATTAAGGTTTTCTTCTCAACTTTCTATGTCAGAAATCAATTTCTTGTTGTAAAGTCTGAAGTCTTCCAATGTAACGTCTGTATCCATGAGATTCAAAATGGCCATCTGATGAGGTAAATTGTAATTAAACTAATGTCATTGGTACTCCATTATATGCAATATACAAACTTGCTTGTGCACTAAGTGTACTTAAAGTGCAGTCACCTGTACAATAATTTCTCATGGATATGAATGTTCTGCCATGGCTTTGGTTTCTCATGCAGCAGTGATTTTGCATAATCCTTACTGGATGCTTAGTATAAGTAGCACATCTGAAAAATCACTAAGAGAGCTCAAGGGGTGAGATATAAACATGATGCAAGAAGATGCGTAGAAAATTGCTTCACTCTCTCTCAAAAATTGCAGTCTTATGCAAGACAACCAAAGCATTAAATGTCATCTCTCCAAAAATCAGGATCAATTTCAAAATGGCCAGTGAACATTTTACAAATAGACATACTGAGAACATTTGCAATTTAAAATCATAAAACCAGCCCATGCTGTTACTGAAAGAAAAATTGGACTTGTTCAGTGCTTTTAACACAGAAAATGTCACAAAATAATTAATGGATGATGAAACAACACCAATAGAGATCACAGAAAGGATGCAGAGTTGGTCCAGACAGGGGTTTTAAGGTACTTTAGGAAAGGAGGAAAAGCAGGAAGTGCAGAGATGGGGAACTTTAGAAAGCAAATTTCAGAGCTGGGTTCTAAAATAATTACATGTCCACCAATGGTTATGCATAGGAGTGGGAAGTTGCTCAAGTTTAAGAAACCTAGATTTCCCAGTGAGTTGTGGAATTGGAGAGAGCACAGAGGTAGCTCAGAGCAAGTGGAGAATTGAGCACAATATGAGAATTTTAAATTGGAGACAACATTCAGGATGGGAGCAAGGAAGAGTTGAAGATGGGTATTGTTACAGAGGTGGTAGCAGATAGACCAAGGAATTGTTGAGTTGTTGTTCAATTTGCCACGAGAAGCTTTCTATACGTCAGTGGAAGAGTATAAATAGCATTGTGATATAGCAACTGTTAAAATATAGACAGTGAAAACACAATACATACTTTGCAAAGTTGAACAGAAGATACCTTACAAACTTTATTGCACAGCTCATCAGCCTTTTAAAATTGTAATTTCGTTTATTCATCTTACAGGACATGGGAGTCACTGGCAAGGCTGCATTTGATGCAGATCAGGGTCAGGTGTTATGATAATCAAAATAAAATTAAAAATTCAGTTGACATGGCAATGGGAAGTCCTTTCCTGATCCTAAATGTGCAAAACAGTAGTGGCTGCACACTGAACTCCAGTTCCAAGTTTTGGTCAAAGGTTCAATCTGCACATTAGTCAAATGGCCTGGCAGAAAAGTCTGCTGCAATGTGCTCCTGTATTGCACATTTGGTCCACGCAAAGGACAAATTATTTTCCTCATTTCACACGTTCAAGCAAGCAAACCACAGCAAACACCCTTTCATGGTTTTGAATAATTAATTGTTCCTGCAGAGTTGGAATTTGCAACATGACGGTTATCACAAATTACTCAAGTGCTTCCTGATGCTTTATAACCATCAAGGCTTTATCAAAATTACCAACAGTCAAACAAAATGATGGGAAACTGTTTTGATTAAGGATTCAGAATGTGAAAACATAGATTTAAAGCAACAATCTGCTACAGGAACTCTGCTGGTTGTACAGATTCTGTGGGAGGAAAGAAATTGTCGATGTTTCGGGTCTCAACCCTGCATCAGGTCTTGAAACGTCGACAATTCCTTTCCTCCCACAGAAGCTGCTCAACCACGAGATCCACTGGGGGATTGTTTGTTGCTCCAGATTCCAAGCACCTGTGGTCTCTTGTGTCTCCATAGGTTTAAAGCAATTCACCAAAAGTGCCAAGGTGAGGAAGATGGTGGAACAAATGCAAATCATTGCTTCTAAATCTTGACGGATACTTAAGGAAGAAAAAACTCCAGGGGCATAGAGAAAGAGTGGAAAAAAAATCAAGCTGCTGGAGGAACTCAGTGGGTCAGGCAGCATCTATGGAGGAAACAGATAGTCAACATTTCGAGTTGACACCCTTCATCTGGACAGAAATAGGGAAAGATTTGGGAATGGTTGTGACTGGATTGCTTGAGGAGAGCCAGCACAGGCTTAATGGGCCAAAGTCACTCCCTGCAATGGATGGAATAAACATTCAGATTTGGATGCAGAGAACAAAACTGGAGACCAATCTCACCAGTAATATTTTATCCAGTCATTTGGGAGGAATGAGTGCCAATGGGTGTCGTGGATTTATAAAAAGGAATTTGAGCTGAGAACAGTATGTAAAACTTTTGCTTATTAATTAAGGCAAAACAATGCCAGAAAATCCAAGATGTAGGGAAACTGTCCGACTGTGGCACTGCCAGCTTCAGACTTTGTATTCAATTTAATAAATTTCACCCAGTGAAACAAAAAGACCTCCTTCAATAATCTGTTTACAGCTCCATTGTCAGGGGAATCATCTCATTACAGAACTATTCCGTGCTAACAATTGCTTTATAGTTGATAAATGCTTCAGTGAACTTACTATGCACCAGATTCACAATTTCAGTATATGCACTCTTTCCCTGAAATATATCCATTCTTTGCTGGTATTTTGTTCAACAAAGAAATTGTCTTGAGATTTAATAAATTACAGATAATATTCCTCACTTTATGACTGATTTTGCATATATTCATGTTTAAATACCTTAAACAATTGAAGATTATAGATTTTTTTAAATGAACCTCCTTTTACTCATTGACACCCCGAAATATTCATTAAGCACAATGTAAGGATTAGTAACCTACTATAATCATAACCTTTAGATCCTCATTTATCTCTTCCCCTATTTGCCTGTATCACATGAAAAAAATATTCCTCATGGCAGCTTTGTAACCAAGTCTTCGCTCTTGAAGCTTTGTTAGTGCCCAATGGGATTTAAAACAGAATAGAATCTAAATAATCAGCTACAAAGGTACTACAGCAGCTCATAACTTCTCCCAGTCATGTCACCCGTTCCCCAGTGAACCACAAGCTTGGTCGAACATTGCAAGCAAAGCTTCAGTGCTTCAGTTATCTTGCTGAAGTTTCAAAGTCGAAATAAATTAAATTGATATGGACTAGGATTGTGATAAAGCCAGTCATTCAAGAACAAGCCTTGGGCTTTACAGCACTGACAGCATGAAACTATGGTGCATCCGCAAATGCAGTGCTATGCAAGTTGAAAGATTGTGAGCTCTTGATATCAAGTCTTAGTTTCAACACTACTCCATGCAACCTTTAGCAACAACAGTAATGTGAACATCTGTGTTTTCATCAAAGTATATGAAGGCACTGAAAAGACTTCAGCTTTGTACCGAGAAGATAGGATTAGTAACCCAATAATGACTCAAATTCACCCTGCAAACTACATGGTTTTCGTAGGGTTTATTTTTCCGTCTTTAAACAAGGTGGGATGGTGCAGGGAATTGGGGAAAACAAAAATTAGTGTACCCATGCATTACCAGGCATGGTAGTGTAGCGGTTAGCATAATGCTATTACAGCACCAGCGACCAGCGTTCAATTCCAGCCTCTGTCTGTAAGGAGTCTGTATGTTCTCCCTGCGTCTGCGTGGGTTTCCTCCGGGTGCTCCGGTTTCCTCCCACATTCCAAAGACCTACAGGTTAGGAAGTTGTGGGCATGCTATGCTGGCACCAGAAGTGTGGCAACACTTGCAGGCTGCCCCCGGAACACTCCGTGCAAAAGACGCATTTCACTGTGTGTTTCAATGTACATGTGACTAATTAAGATATCTTATCTTATCATTCCGTCCATTTTGCCCTTATGGAATATAAAACAATACAGCAAAAGAACAGGCCCTTCGGCCCATGAGGCTGTGCCAAACCAATTAAGCTAACAACACCTAATACCTTCTGCCCGCACATAGTCCACATCCCTCCGATCTCTGTATATTCATGAGCCTCAGAGCCTTTTGAATGCTTCTGTCGTATCTGCCTCCACACCACCCCTGGCAGCACATTCCAGGCACCCACCACTCTCTCAAAAAAAAAGCCTGCCCCACACATCTCCTTTGAAACCCCCTCTCACCTGAAATGCATGCCCTCTAGTATTAGGCCTTTCGACCCTGGGGGGAAAAGATACCAACTGAAAACTCGATCTTTGCCTCTCATAATTTTATAAACTTCTAACAGGTCTCCCCTCAACCTCTGCCGCTCCAGAGAAAACAACCCACGTTTGTCCAACTGCTCCTTATAGCCCATGCCCTCTAATCCAGGCAGTATCCTGGTAAACCTCTTCTGAACCCTCTCCAGAGCCTCCATATCCTCCCTATAATGGGGAAACCAGAACTGAATGCAATACTCCAAATGCAGCCTAATCAGAGTTTTATAAAGCTGCAATACAACTTCCTGACTCTTGAACTCAATGCCTCGACCAATAAAGGCAAACATGCCATACGCCTTCCTTACCACCCTATCAACTTGAGCAGTCACTTTCAGGGAGCTATGGACTTGGGTCCCAGAAAATTACTTCCAAAAGATTGGAGATAAGGAATAAAAATTCGCTCTTACAGAATTTGAGAGAAAAAATAATTAAATAAATGAAAATGCTAAAGAAACAACAAACTAATTAAGGGTTCATGTTACAGAAAGTTGCAATGGGGATGGATTTCTAGGAACTCAACTCCTCCGTAACGTCAGGGTCTACTGAAGAGCACAGTACATTGTCCAAGTGGTACTATGGAAAATTTATTCATTCTTTTCACTGATTTCACATTATTTTGTTTCCCAAATTGATTGGCTGAGGGAGACCACTAATTCCAGTGGACTAACCATCTCTTAAGCATATTCCACCATCACACAACCTTTAGTACAATTTAGACAAGTCTTTGTTGAAGTATTGGTCCCAAATGACAAAGTGGAGAAAAGAGCAACTAACACATATCAGATGAACAAGCTCTGGAGGTTCTTCCAAAGCAGAAGCCCAGAATAAACTGACATTTCTGCGCATATAATCGAACATAGTGTTAACAACAAATTATTTTTAACACTATGTGACAATTGGATATCAGGAATGTAAGATTCAAGGCAAGACAATTGTCCAATGACTGAGCTATCACTGGAATTATGGTACATTGTTCATAACACCAGATAGAGCAACAAATTCATAATTCATCATATAATCAGTAACAGACTTGTACAAATACCATGGAAGGTGAAGGTGAAAACTTCACACGGTGACATGATCACAAACTACAGATGAATCACCTGTGTGCTTCTGTACATATAAAGGGTAAGATTACAAACTGAAAAAGAACATTTGTCAAGATCAGAAGTCCTTCAAAAGCCATCTATCTAAAAGTTGACATTAGCCTGCAGGTTTTTTTAAAATCTTTTACACCCACATCTTGTTAGTTTCTTCTGTTTTGTTATTTAAATCGTTGGTGGATTACAACATCTTGAATACAAAGCTGCTTCTGCACAATGGGGAGAGCAGCAACAGTAGTCAGTATTGGTTAGTTTTCTCCTTGTGACTCAAGCTTAGTATCTCCTGCGATATCCTCAACTGACAATAAACTAGATTAGCACAGAAGCTTTCTGATTTGCTCGGTAATGCATTATTTAACCAGCAACATCAATTGGATAAACATCTGATCATCTTTAAATTATCACTGCCATTAAATTTTTTGTGCTCCATGAGGTCTTCATGCACTACATTTACTTGTGTCCAACTTTACTCATCAAATTCCACATACAACAAAATACTTACATGTCTTTTAAAAGGGTGCAAATTGCGCCTGCTTCAACATCGTATTCCCAAATAGCCTGTGTCTTGGGATCAGTGATAAACTTCCTTCCATTCCAGGTCTGGGAAGGGTTCGGAGGTTGGACCCAGAGACTTTGCCTCAGGTGGGGCTGTTGGTGCTTGATGGGGTGGGAATTTGGGAGATGGTGAACTCCTTCTGCTGGTTATGCTGGGCTTCTGTCAGCTCCTAACATATGGACTCGAGGTTCTTCATACCATCCTATCCAATCCCAAATGGTCTTGGGCCAGGGAGCCCCACGAGTGGGTGGGGATGCCACACTTTAAGAAGGCTTGGAGAACTTTGTTGAATTTTCTTCTCTATCCACGTGGTAAACTCTGGCCGTGACAGAGTTCAGAAATAACATCACTATTTTGGGAGTCTTGCACCAAGCATGTGTGTGATGTGGCTCCACAAAGTAGCCGACTGAGAGAAATTAGGCCCTCAGTGCTGGATATGTTGGCCTCTGAGATGATGCTGATGTTGATTTGCTTATCCTGCTAGTGGACTTGGAGGATTTGCAAACAGAGAGATGCTTTCAGGTCCTTGCTGCAGGTCTGTTTCTTTATTCATTCAAGAGATGTGGGCTCCAGAAACTGATCCAGCATTAATTGCCTGTCCCTAATTGCCATTGAGAAGGTGGCGGTGAGCTGCCTTCTTGAACCGCTGCAGTCCTTGAGGTGTGGGTATACCCACAATGCTGTTAGGCTGTAATGTACATCTTAGAAGGGTACAGGGGGGCTGGAATCACTGCTGCCAGTAGACCACGAGTTGGAGCAGAGCTCGAGGTTTAGATCTTTAACACTTTTTCAGTTGGCCACAGGATGAGCTAGCACAGTAAAGGCGATGGTGAAGTTCATCATTCCTGTCCACCTCAGCTCAAAGTGGCTCCCAACAAACGGGAAGTGGTCCACATTGCCCAGGGTCTCGTTGTGGATCTCTTTATTCAAAGCAGTTAGCACAGCTACTTCACTTTGTGATGTTAAGTATAAAGCCCATTCTCTTGTAAGCTTCAAGAGACAATTCAATGGCAAGCAATTCAAATAGAAACATTTCCCTGAGTGGAACAAATCCGTCACCATGGCTAGGTAACAACACACATCTATTTCTGGACACAGGTCTAAGATATGCCACTGAAAACAATATTTCTACTATTCCAAAATTAATTATGCACATCAAAGAAAGATTCTCCTTGCTCTCTGCCAACTTGCAGCTTCAGTACCAAAGTATATTATGACCACATTTCCTTCCCCCCCCCCCAAAGTTAATTCCAGATCAACCTATCCTATTCAATGGAGAAAAGGGGAACATTAATGAAGAATTCTACAATGAGCTCACAATCCTCATTATCCAGAACACAAAAGGCTAAATTCTGATAGTAAAGCACATTTCTTGGGTCCCATTTGGACTGACTAATAATCTTGCTCTCTTCTCTTTCCTCCTGCAATATCATTCAAGGGATCAAAAAACATTTACAAGAGCCTTTTGTTAGGTTAACCAGATAAACATCAGTTGTAAGGAAGCTGAAGTGGTTGGGACCGGGAACGAGAGTTGCAGCACAGACACAGATCAAATATAAAAAAAACCCAAACGCACAACTTTTTGTCTGGTATTAATTAGATGAGGGTGATGAGAGAGAAACTTGTTTTATGCAAATATGAAAACCGCAGTCCTGCATTAGCTTTATTCAGATCAATCCATTGCATACCTACCTTGTACGTAGAGGATGCCAGTTCAAACAATTATCCTCTCAAATTCTTCCTTACCCCAAAAACTCCACCTCTTTTGAAAGTGGCAACATATGTTTCAGTACATTTCTAATAGCAGCAATTTACTTCTGGTAAATGGCCTCAGTGGCTGTTCTTCCATGTGTGAGCCCAGATGGCTATTCAACCAGGAGGGTGGGGGAGAGAGGAGGGGGAGGAGACACCACAGCTGAGCCTGGTGTGGTTCCCCCTTGAGCGTCACACTTCATCACAAATCAGCAATGGGAATCAGTCCAAGTTTTCTGATCCCCACAATCCAGCCAAAGCTAATAATTGCAACCCCTGCTGATACCCCAGCTGAGATCAATGAAGCCAGCAGAGACCAGGCTGTGAAGCAAGACCAGTTTGACTCAGCACCATGCTGCAGTGTATTTACTCCTCAACCACAACAAGAGGCCGCTTCAGATTAAATTTTGACAAGACTGCTAGTTTATATTTTATCAGCAATTTCAGTCAACACACTGGGGAAGATTCTCATTTGGACTGACCAATAATCTTGCTCTTTCCTTCCTGCAATATCATTTGAGGGATCAAAAAATGTTTACAAGAGCCTTTTCTTTTAGGTTAACCAGTTTGCAGCAAGACAAGAGGACAGGCTCCATCACTGGGTTGAAGTCTCAGGTCGAGAAAGGAAAAAGAAAATCAGACAAGCTTACCCTTTCTAACTGCAGTGACCTTTGTCAGAAATCTTTACATTTGGGGACAGCAACTTCCCCTGCAGGCAGGCTGTCTGCTAATGTTCTCAATTAAGGTTCACCTGAACAATGGCAACTGAAGCACAATAGCAGAGGGTAGCCAATACCGGTGGAGGAATGCAATGAGCTATGAGGAGAAGAGTGGGTAAGGAATGTTGCAGGAGCAAAGAAAAAGAACAGCAGGGAAAAAAAAGCAATACTGCAGAGAATAACAAAAATCCAGCTTAAGACATTGAAAAATGAAAATAGTTATGTCACTGGAGATTCTTGGCAGTCAATTAGCAAGATCTAACCATTTCATGAAACCTCCCACCAAGTCACTCACTTTATCATTCCAAGTTTCAAAAGGAACACTTCACATTTAAAAAAATCCACGGTAGAGTGCTCTGCAAGACACTAAGACCAGAAGGAATGGGAACTGGAGTAGACAATTCAGCTCCTCATGCCTTCTCTGCCATTTCAATAGGATCATGGCTGATCTGATTATTTCCTTTAAATCCTCAATTCCCTTACTGATTAGAAACCTACACATCTCTAAATATACACAACTACTTTGGCCCCTGAAGCCTAGCATCTAATAAGACCGTGACTGATCTACCCCTGGCCCACAAGAACACAACAAATTGGTGATATTGATAGTGAAGAGGGTAGTCTTTGACTACAGAACAATATTGATCAGTTGGTAAAATGAGTAGAAAAATGGTAGTGGGAATCTAATCCTGAAAAATGTGAGGTGATGCATTTTGGGAGGACTAATAAGGCTATGACATAAACAATGGATGGTAGAGCCCTAGGGAGTACAGAGGAACAGAAGGGCCTCGATGTGCAAATGCAAGGATGCATGAAGTCAGCAGCACAGGTGGATGAGGTGGGTAAGAAGCAATAAGGGTGACTTGGCTTCATTCGCTGCGTGATAGAATGCAAGAGCAGGGAGGTCTCGGTATAACTTTATTAAGTATTGGTCAGGCCACAGCTGGAATATTGTGTGCAACTCTGGTCACCACACTGTATGAAGGATGCGACGGCACTGAAGAGGATGCAGACGAGACTGCCTGGGGTGGAGTGCTTCAGTTATGAGGAGAGACTGGATAAGCTGGATTTGTTTGCTTTGGAGAGCTGAAGGCTGAGGGGGTGACCCAACTGAGAGGGAAACAAACTTAAGAGGGGCACAGTTAGTGTAGATAGCGAGCTACCTTTTGCCTTGGCAGATGTCTATAATCACAGGGCAGAGGTTTATGGTAGGGATTAAGAGACTTTGAGGAAGAATTCTTTCACCCAGAGAGTGGTTGAAATCTAGAATACACTGCAAGTGGGGGCGCTGGGAGCAGGTACTCCTGCAACATTTAAGTATTCAGCTGAACATGTGAAACACCAAGACATACAAGGCTGTGGGCCAAGTACTAAAACAATAGAAATAGTATAAATATGTACCTGATAGACATCATGACTTAGTGGATCAAAAGGCCTGGTCCATGCTGTATGACTCCAAATGATTGATTGTAATATTTTTCCAACATTAGATGTTAGGTTAATTGGCCTATAGTTACCCACTTCATACCTCCCACTCTTCTTGAATAGGGGTGTCACAATGCCAATTTTCTAACCCTCTGGTACTACTGCAGAATCTAAGGATTTTTGGAAGATTACAACCAACGTATCCACTTCCTTGGTGGCCAGTTCTTTAAAGATCCAAGGAAACAAGCCATCAAAGACAAAGGACTTGCAGCTATTGGCTTGCCGAATACTATTTCTTCAGCAATGGTGATAGTATTTAATTCCTCCCTGACATTATTCAATATTAATGGAATGTTTGTGGCATGTTCTACTGTAAATACCAATGTAAAATACTTATTTCACTTCTTCTTAACCATTTCCTCAGTCTCATTCTTTTAAGAGCCTCTTTGGACCTCTGTTTTTTATATATATGTTGAGAAACCTGGACTGTCCTCTTTAGTGGACACAATAGTGTCCATGACACCATTTTGAAGAACAGGGGAGTTATCCTGATATTCTGGCCACTCAACAATAATGGTAAAATGATCACTGCTGTCATTATTACATTATTGTTGTGGAAGCTTTCTGTGGGCAAACTGGCCTCCATACTTCCTACACTCTAACAATGACTCCCTTCAAACACAATTGAAGGGATTTGGCATGTACTAAAAAGGCACTACATTTATACAAGTCTCTTCTTATACACAAAAAAATACTTTGAGTAGTACACCATCTCCTTCAGCTGAAAAAAAACAAGGTCATTATGGACAGGCTTCACCAGTAGAGGGGACAAAGTATACAGGAAAAATAGATTCAAACTGAAACCCATGTTAAATATCAAAATGATAATCTGCTTTTCACCTTCACAGAAGCAGAAGGACCTGCTGTACTCTCAGTGTGTTTTATTTAAGTCTTCAAATTGCCATCAGGGTTCTGTGATCAGCTGGCAGGAAGCATAATTTAAGCAGGACAAGATGGACATCGGTCTTTATGCTCCCGAGAGGCTGTACATCATTTTAACATGACACACCAACCAGATGCCCAAAAAAACACACTGATGTATCATCAAGAACAAAGCTGGTAAGATTCACTCCCTCACACACAGACACACATGCACACATACCCAAGTGATATCATCAGGAGCCAGGAGCTGCCTTGCTACTGTTGCTGACTGACAATTTTTTTGCCTTCTAACAAAACATCAAGTAGGCCATGTGGGAAGAAGCTCTTTGTAACCTTGAGCCTCGTCTCATTAGCTGCACATAACACCATGTGACACAGTAATAACAAACCTCCGGTCCTTGCTGGCACTGATATCCACTGAGGAAAATTGAAGCTGTGCTTCTAAGAGAGACCTAAAGAGTTCTTGAAATTGACATCAAAGAAAGAAATAATAATTGGCTTTGCTGCACCGTCATTTCCACAGAATTCACTCACTGTTTTGGTATTCTGCATTCAGCTACTGAATAGGAAAATTACAACCCAGAAACAGTGAATACCCTTACATACTAGAATATGGAAACAAAGCACAGCCACTTATCTATGGATTCTTTGTGCATACCACTGAAAGTATCTGATGAGGTAGATAAAGTGGTTAAGTGGCAGATAGCACACTTGTCTTAGTAGAATTCAAGAGCAGAGAGATCATATTGGAACTGTCCGTTCTGCTCTAAGTTCTGGAATACCCTTCATGGTCACTTCATTATCTTCCCCTCCTCATGGTCCTTAGAACATAGAACACTACAGCACACTACAGGGCCTTCAGCCCACAATGTTGTGCCAACATTTTATCCTGCTCTAAGATCTATCTAACCCTTCCCTCCCACATAGCCCCCCATTTCTCTATCATTCATGTGTCCATCTAAGAGTCTCTTAAATGTCCAATGTATCTGCCCCCACAACCTCTGCTGGCAGTGTGTTCCACGCACCCACCACTCTCTGTAAAAAACTTTCCCCGACACCCCCCTTATACCTTCCTCCAATCACGTTAAAATTATGTCCCCCTTGTGTTAGCCATTGTCGCACTGGGAAAATGTCTCTGACTGTCCACTCGATCTATGCCGCTTATCATCTTGTACACCTCTATCAAGTCACCTCTCATCCTCCTCCTCTCCAAAGAGAAAAGTCCTAACTCACTGACCCTATCCTCATAAGACATGCTCTCCAATCCAGGCAGCATCCTGGTAAATCTCCTCTGCACCCTCTCTAAAGCTTCCATATCCCTCTTGTAATGAGGCGACCAGAACTGAACACAATACTCCGTGTGGTCTAACCATAGAGCTGCAACATCACCTCGCGGCTCTTGAACTCAATACCCTGACTAATGAGGGCCAACACACCTTCTTAACAACCCTTTCAGCCTACACAGCAACCTTGAGGGATCTATGGACATGGACCCCAAGATCCCTCTGTTCCTCCACACTGCTAAGAGTCCTGCCATTAACCTTGTATTCTACCTTCAAATTCGATCTTCCAAAGTGTATCATTTCACATTTTTCTGGGTTGAACTCCATCTGCCATTTCTCAGCCCAGCTCTGCATCCTATCAATGTCCTGTTGTAATCCACAGCAACCTTCTACACCATCCACAACATCACCAACCTTTGTATCATCAGCAAACTTACTAACCCACCCTTCCACATCCTCATCCAAGTCATTTATAAAAAATCACAAAGAGCAGGGACCCCAGAAAAGATCCCTGCGGAACACCACTGGTCACCGACCTCCAGGCAGAATACGATCCATCTACCACCACCCTCTGTCTTCTATGGCTGAGCCAATTCTGAATCCACACAGCCAAGCTTCCCTGGATCCTATGCCTCCTGACTTTCTGAATGAGACTTCCATGAGAAACCTTATCAAATGCCTTACTAAAATCCATGTACACCACATCAACTGCTCAACCTTCATCAATGTGCTTTGTCACATCCTCAAAGAATTCAAATCAGGCTCATGAGGCATGACCTGCCCCTCACAAAGCCATGCTGACTGTCCCTAATCAGCCTATGATTCTCTAAATGCACATACATTCTGTCTCTAAAAATCTTTTTCAGTAATTTGCCCACCACTGAAGTAAGACTCACTGGTCTGTAATTCCCAGGGATATCCCTACTCCCCTTCTTAAACAAGCAAACAACATTTGCCACCCTCCAATCATCTGGCACTATTCCTGTGGCCAGTGAGGACGCAAAGATCAATCGCCAAAGGCGCAGTAATCTCTTCCCTCGCTTCCCATAATATATCCCGTCCAGCCCTGGTGACTTATCTATCCTAATGTTTTTCAAAAGTTCCAGCACATCCTCCTTCCTCATATCGACATGCCCCAGCATATCAGCCGGTTGTATGCATCCTCACAAATGTCAAGGTCTCTCTCTGTGGTGAATACTGAAGCAAAGTATTCATTAAGGACCTCCCCTACCTCTTCCGACTCCAGGCCCGTTTCCTCTTTTGTCCCTGATTGGTCCTACCCTCATTCTAGTCACCCTCCTATTCTTCACATATGTGTAGTATGCCTTGGGGTTTTCCTTAATCCTATTCGCCAAGGCCTTCTCATGCCCCCTTCTAGCTCTCCTAAGTCCATTCTTAAGCTCCCTCCTGGTTACCTTGTAACTCTCCAGAGCCCTGTCTGATCCATGCTTTCTAAACCTTAGGTAAGCTTCTTTCTTCCTCTTGACAAGATATTCTACGTCTCCTGTCAACCATGGTTCCTTCACTCTACCATCCTTACCCTGCATCAATGGAACAGACCTATCCAGAGCCCCATGCAAGTACTCCCTAAGCAACCTCCACATTTTCACTGTGCACTTCTCCAAGAACATCTGTTCCCAATTTACGCTCCCAAGTTCCTCCCTAATAGCATCATAATTCCCCCTCCCCCAATTAAATACTCTGCCATATCGTCTGCTCCTATCACTCTCTAAAACTATGGTAAAGGTCAAGGAGTTATGTTCACTGTCTCCAAAGTGCTCTCCCAACATGAGATCTGAAACCTGATCAGGCTCATTGATTAGTACCAGGTCCAGAATGGCCTCTTCTCTAGTCGGCCTGTCCACATACTGTGTCAGGAATCCTTCCTGTACACACCTAACAAACTCTGCCCCATCTATCCCCTTTACACTAAGGAGGTGCCAATCAATAATAGGGAAGTTGAAATCACCCATGACAACAACCCTGTTATTTTTGCACCTCTCCAAGATCTGCTTCCCAATCTGCTCCTCAGTGTCTCTGCTGCTATTGAATACTCCAAATGGAGTGACCACTCCCTTCTTAAATACTATTTGTTTGAACAAAGCCTTCCTAATAAGTCTTCCTTCCATTGTGCCAGTTTTGTTCAGTTATGATTTTCTGAAGCAGCTGTCATCATTTTAAAAGGTGAAAGTTTTTGTCCTTGTACTTTTATTTCTGTTGAATGTCAGAAATGGCTGGTAACTATTTTCCTAATTACCAAACAAAATCAAGCAAAACAAGAACACAAGAGATGGAAGGAGGAGGAGCCTATTCAGTCCTTCCTCTGATCAAATATAAGATTATAACTGATGACACCATATTCTGAGCTCCTTCATGGCAAAAGATCACTAGATGTTGAGAATCTCAAGTCAGTTCACCTGGAGCGCACAGAAGACCAGTGGTAGCCCCAACTCCCAACCTCGCCACCCTTCCTGTCGAGCATCATTTGCTCCACCTGTGGCAGAGTCTGTAGGTCCCACTTGGCATCAGCCACCTCAAAGCCCACTGAAATGGATGAGAGCAAGTCATCCTCAATCCCAAGAGATTGCCAAAGGAGATCCAATTGCATTGTGCTCATTAATTGAAAAATCGAACAAACAACTAAAAATGCAACCTGCAGATAATGATGACATTTAATTGATCATTACGTCACCAAGTAACCTCACAGCAGCTTGCATTACCAGAAGCTAATTCATCTTTTTACTGGCCTTCTGCAGCACTATCGGCTAGCTACATCTCACCCCATCATCAGCAATTCAGCAGAACAGCATTAACCTGGGCTTCTTTCTACACAGCGTGAGATACTTTCTAAAGCAACATCAACAGAAGGAACACAGAATATGAAGCCTCACTCAGTTCTCTAAGTTTGAATTATTTTGTACCCTGGGCAGACTGCCTTAGCGCTTTTCAAAGAAATGTTAACAACAAAAGTTGGGGTTTCATATCTATTCCCCTAACTTGAAATTTATGGGCAGCTGAAGACAAATAGAACTTGCCTATGCAGGCACAGTAGTGTAGCGGGTCAGCGACCCAGATTCAATTCCAGCCACTGTCTGCAAGGAGTTTTTACGTTCTCCCTGTGACTGCGTGGGTTTCCTCCTGGTGCTCCAGTTTCCTCCCACATTCCAAAGACATACAGGTTAGGAGATGTGGGCATGCTATGTTGGCGCCAGAAGCTCGGCGACACTTGCGGGCTGCCTCCAGAACACATTACGCAAAAGATGCATTTCACTGTGTTTCAATGTACACGTGACTAATAAAGATCTTAATCTTTAATGCAATTGCAGCCAAATCCTATGGCTTAATGTCAAAGCAATTATTCTTGTCATTACTAAACATAAAAAAAGAGAATTTCTGTGAAGCGAGAACAACATGAATATTTATTTCATGGCACATGACCATTTACTGGGCAGACCAAAACAAATTATTTTCTATTAATTTTAACCAAGATCAAACCCCTGAATGTTTTTTTAAGACCAGTTTTGGTCAAATCATTCTGGTATCAAATTTCAGATTTTTCAAATGATTTAAAACAGTTAATATGATCAGTTATCATAGCACATAATCCAAACAGCCTCAATTTGATGCCAATGTTTTACACTGGTGAATTCTTCATTATTTTTGTCATTGTGATTGAAGTATCTCACTATCAATCTGCCTAACAATGAATTTCTCCAAAATCCACTGAACAATCCAAAGATGTTATCTGGGCTGTCGGAAATGGATTAAGGTACAGAGAACGTCTAACTTCTCAAAAACATGGTTTTGAAACAAAATGTAATTTGTACAGTCACTTTGCTGTCATACAAAGAAGTTATTTTTAATCTGCAGCAACACGTTGTGATGCTGTCATGGTATCCTACACTTCAGAGCCAGGTCTGACTGAGCAGCTGCGCACAATTGTATTGTTACTTTTAATTATTTTTGGCAAAGATTTCTTGTGCTAACCAGGATTTTTCTTGTTACAACAATGAGGAAAAAAAATAATTAGAGAAGAAAAATCAAGGAAAATGTTTGCAAATGTTCATGTCTCAGCCAAAAGAGAGCTACAAAATAACACAAAAACGGGAGACAATACACTGCTTGCTGGATATCTGGAATAAAAGCTGAAGCTGTTGGAAACACATGGTAGACCAGACAGCATCTGTGGAAAGAGAAACAGGCCTAGGAATTCCTTCACACAACTCCAGCAGAAAAAGAGCAGTTGAAAATTGGTATAACCCAGATGCTTTAGTACCTGAGGGTACTTAGATTGCCGACTATCCAGCAGATTTTTTAGTTGTCTCAGCACCTTTCCCCTGGTAAAACTACTCAATTCACCTCATCTCGTTATCTCCAGTGAGATTTTTCGACCTAAATTACCAGAGTAACAATAAGTTACATGGGACTAACAGGTTTTATTAACTTTATTTCCCTTGAGACCCTGCTGATTAAAGGGTTGACATTAAAACTGCATGTTGTGCCCTCACCGAGATCCATGGCCTCAGACACAGTCTTGCATGAAGGCCTGATCTGTGCTGCTCAAAGAGATCAAGGTCACAGTCGCTTTCAGCTTACTAGCCTCCGGTTTATTTCAGGCTGCTGCTACAGATCTCCATCAAACCTGACAATTTGCTGCTCACTGCTGCATGAGGGATGTCACCTACACTCCATTTTCATGGACAGAAACCTTCATCTGCTTTTTCTTCAATGCACTGGAGCAGGCAGAACAAACACAGGGATTTGCCTGCACAGCAGACCCACTCAAAATGCAAACATTTATAGGCAGCGCTCATGTGGTATTCCTCCTCACAGATACCTTGCTGAGGACCTCCTGCTAGGAACACCTAGCTGTAGTCCTAGTGGATCTCCATGGGCTCTTTGCACAAAGAACATGCCTCCTAGAGTCACAGAGTCATAGTGAGATACAGCATGCAAACAGGACCAAGTATCCCACCGTCTGTGCCAATCATCAGTTACACTAATCCCATTTTTTTAAAATTCTTCCCCCCCTTTTCATCAACTCCTCCCAGAGTCTACCACTCACCTGCACTAGGGGCAATTTACAGTGGCCCATTAATCTACCAACAAGCACATCTGTAGAATGTGGGAGGAAACCAAAGGAAACCCATACGGTAACAGAATGAACACACAGGCAGCACCCAAGGTGCCTTCTGTAGGTAGGAGGGAATAGCTATGTCGGCACAGCGTTGTGGGCCGAAGGGCCTGTTCTGTGCTGTGCTATGTCCTATGTTCCTACACTGCCCTGCAGCAGGAAGAACACTGTTTGTTCTAAGATGTATTCTGCAGGCACAGCCTTTGGTTGATTTTGGAAAAGGATGTTTGCGTAACAAGACCTCACTTCCAGCACAATTTTCATGGTCTACAGAAGCAGTGACTGCTATCCCCCCATGGGCTACTGAGACCTGGATTACCTACAGCAGATACATCAGGGTACTGGAAAGATAAAACCAACTCCGTGACTCCTGAATTTCCAAATTCACTGGAAGGACATGCAAACCACATTGTTCTCGACTGGCCTGATCTCAGGCACACTGAGGGCCTGGTCATACCCATTCAGCTTCATTGGACAAGCCACTCCTTTTGCATGCCCGACACCAGATTCCTGAAACAGACACTATTTTGGACTTTGTCAAAGGAGATGATCAGTGGATCAGGAAAAAAAAAGTTCAAGGTTGTGTTCAAAATCTCCTGCAAGATAAGTTTTTTTTTCCACACGTACATCGAAACACACAGTGAAATGCATCTTTTGCGTAGTGTGTTCTGGGGGCAGCCCGCAAGTGTTACCACGCTTCCGGTGCCAACATAGCACGCCCACAACTTCCTAACCCGTACGTCTTTGGAATGTGGGAGGAAACCGGAGCACCCGGAGGAAACCCACGCAGTCACGGGGAGAACGTACAAACTCCCTACAGACAGTGGCCGCAATTGAACCTGGGTTGCTGGCGCTGTAATAGCGTTACGCTAACCGCTACACTACCATGCCTGCCGACTCTTAAACCATGAGCCAAGGGCCATGACCACTCAAGTTGGACAACTACAGTTCAGATGGTGTTGGGAACCTCGAGTCCATGTATTGGGAAAATCAGAAGCCCAGGAGCAAACAGCAGCAGGAGCAAACCACCTCACTCTGTTTTTACAATGAGTTGCATTATTAACTGAAGCAGGTGACAATGGAGCACTGAAATACAGTCCAAAGCCATATACCCGGTGTCCAGTTCAGACAAAGAATAGATATTAAAAACATGAGACTTGGCAGAGGGACAGAAAGTTAACTGGGATTAGTATATATTTTCTCCCTCTCCTCGATCTTCAACTCCCTTATTTTAGTTGTCTTACTCAGAGATTTTGCACACCACCCAAATGAGAGGTTTGGAAGTAGGTTTTCATCTTCTTGCACTGGCCAACCAAAAGTAAGCAGGCAGTGACTGCAGTAGCAGGGTACATTTTTATACTATATGGAACAAAAAGCCCTCAGAGTTTTAATTACGGATCCTCACTATCGCTGACTGTTGGCATAGACCCCATTACCACAGAGAAATGCCCACAAAGAGAAATGCCAGCAATTACTGAGTGTCTCAAAACATACAAGGCTAATAACTCAGTGGGGTGATCATGTCTCCTGTAGAGGAGTTGTGCCAAATCCAACAGGGCTAGAATGCTTGATTAACCATAAATTGTTGTAGCACTATAGTACAGTCAGATGAAATGAGCAACTGTAAAAGCAAAAAGATTGTAACAATAGTCGTTGAAGTGTATTCAACAATCAAACCATGGCAGAAGTTTCACCCCAACAGCATCTAGCAAATCACTTCACCCTGTCATATATGCAGAACTCAGTTCCAAGTAGTTTAAGTTCCCATTCAACAGATTTCCGTCAAATTTAAATACTAACGCAAGCAATATGATCTTCTGCACTTTATTTTTAAAACTCTTTAATGGTAGGATGTTTGTTGTGTATTAAATTCTCATTAGAATGCTGTGCTATATGGTTAACTTGTATGCAGTGCAAAGACAAATAAAGTTTTTCTTGCACTTTAATAATGGATTCAAAACATCACCGATAAGTGATGTGGAATAACAAAATCTTCCCATCAACACATAAGCTGAAAGAAATAATCTGTTGATAAAGCCAAGATCATTAGTTGCATCATGAAGTTTGAGTTCCGTAGTCATTGAAACCTAAAACCATCAATTCTACATCCGCATGTCATTAATGGTATGACTAAAATAGAATTAGAAAAACTACAACATGAAAATTCATCAGCTTGACAATGAGTTGATACCACAGCAAAATGCTGGCATCAAGTGTTGCAGCTCACTCCAATGTCCAGTTTCCAAGACCACATTCCTTTCTTGAATCAGAATGGAGAAGGAAAAGGTCATCTGGTTCAGACAAACAGAGAGGCACTGAAAAAAACTAGGCTTCAAAATGCAAAAAAACAAAATTATACAAGTTTGAGTGTCAACTTTGCTTGAAGTAAAGGATTTTACTCCAACTAATCCTAAAAGTTCCCAGGTCTCAGCATGTTTCAATGTTGAAAATATAGCTCAAAATCGACCACTTCAGTAATTTCCTATTTTACAAGAGTATTTTAGCAATTCCTCTTTTGTCCCTAATTCACTGTGATTGCAAAGTCCAAACAATTTTATCCAACTATTAATATGAATTTTGAGTTATTCATTGATTTCTGGTACTTGTAGAATATTGCTATGGGAGTACTACTAATATTATCACCTGGAATAAAACTAAAAATGCTGTGGTTAACAGAGGATAGAAGCCTGGCATAGTGCAAGGAGCATCTCACTTTCTGACCCCTCAAAGCATTTCCAGCAAAGCACAAGTCATGAGTGACACAATACTCCAGTGTAGGATTCATGTAAATGGGCGCTTGGTGGTCTGTTTGGTCTCATTAGGGCAAAGAGCCTATTTGCGTGCTGTATCTCTGACTCTCAGAATGAATAATTGCAAATAGAAATGATGGCAGGTAATTACTTTCAACGTAAATTTGATGAATAAGATTAAATGTCAATCTGCAATTATCTAAAATCTTACAAGAAATAAAATATTTAAACATCACACTCAAGAACAGAAGCAGTACGGGAAGGAATTCAACTCTTCCAATTCCAAATTATGTTAATTAATAATTAAGCTCTTATTCATGCTTTCTTTATTCACAGATAGTAGCAAGGAGCAGCAGTAAATTAGTAACACTAATCCATCATATCCTTTCATCCTACAGAACATTAAAAAAAAGCTGAAAGCGTGATCTTTCTCTGTGCTTAGCAAATGCCGATGGCAACTAAACTTGTTCAGGTGGCAATCATTTTTCCATCAGTGCACTTCATTAGAAAATCTAATAACTGAATCCGACATAAAAGCTGTTCTATGCATAAAATCAGATCTATTGAACCAGGCAGTCTGGATTAGATTCCTAACTAGGAGTCCTAGCTTCTTGTGTATTGAAGATGCTCTGTAAGCATTCTACAAACAGCAGGAGTTAAAAAGAACCGGGATCTGTGATCACAGTTGCTAACTCAGCACTGTATAATCTTCAGAGGTAAGTGGGTGAAATTTGTGTCAGACAGTATTCATTGGGTATTTGGTTTTGATCAAGGGAGGCAAATCAAAAGGACTCAGAAAGACGCATACATATTAAAAATAATCTATACTTGTGGGGAACGTAGGTTTAATTTAGTACTATTACTCCAAAACACTTTTCTCACTTTCGCACTTGCCAGCTTACCTCAGCACTCTTGCTGCATTGTCAGAATCACATGAAAGCAAGTAGGGGCATTGGATCCCACACCACCAGGTAAAACAAAGATCTGCAATTATATTGTGCCTTTTCCGTCACTGGGAAGTGTGCTTACAGTTGTATGAAGAAAATGTAGCAGCCAATTTGCACACAGCAAAATCACAAACAGCAATAGGATAATGACCTGATATTATGATTCAGAAATGTTGACCAAGATATAAATATTAGCAATGACACCAGATAACTTGCTTGATCTCAGAATTAGCACCACAGGATTTTTGAGAGAGAAGACAAGGCACTTCGGTCTAAGGAGGGGACCTCTCCAATTTGTTCCATATTTCACCGGCACGTCAGCCTAAAATCGCTCGAGTGAAACTTAAATCTGGAACTCACTGAATTTAAATCTGGAACTCACAAGCGCTACCAATTGAGCAATGCAGCAGGAACTCGTCCTTGTGTGCTGACCAATGCTTTGCCCTCAATCTGCATGAGTGAATGTCTTTCATTCATCTATTCAGAATGCATTGGTATCAGCTGTGGCTCAATGGCTGACAATTTCTCTTCCAAATCAGAAGGCTGTGGTCCAAAGACTCGAGCTCAGTACAAATCCAGGCTGGCGCTCGTGCTCTTCCGTTGGTGATGTTGCCTTTACACGAGATGTTAAACCAACGTCCCACTGGCTCTCCCAGATGAATACAAAAGATCCCTATGTATTATTTTAACCCCAAGTGTTCTGATCCTCAAACAACCCCCAAAACAGCCTGCTATCTGGTCATTATCATAATTGATATTGGTTTATTATTGTCACTTGTACCAAGATACAGTGAAAAACTTGTCTTGTGTACCGTTCGTACAGATTAATTCATTACACAGTGCATTGAGGTAGTACAGGGTAAAAACAATAACAGAATACAGAGTAAAATGTCACAGTTACAAGGAAGTGCATTGCAGGTAGACATTAAGGTGCAAGGTCACAACAAGGTAGACGGAGGTCAAGAGTCCATCTCATCGTACAAGGGAATCATTCAATAGTCTTATCACCTTTGGACAGAAGCTGTCCTTGAGCCTGGTGGTGTGTGCCCTCAGGCTCCTGTATCTTCTACCTGATGGGAGAGGAGTGAAGAGAGAATGACCCGGGTTGGTGGGGGCTTTGATTATGCTGGTTGCTTCACCAAGGCAGCAAGAGGCGAAGACAAGAGTCCATGGAGGGGAGGCTGGTTTCCATGACGTGCTGGGCTGTGTCCACAACTCTCTGCAGTTTCTTGCAGCCCTGGACAGAGCAGTTGTCATACCAAGCCATGATGCATCCAGATAAGCTGCTTTCTATGGTGCATCGATAAAAGTTGGTGAGTGTCAAAGGGGACATGCCAAGTTTCTTTAGCCTCCTGAGGAAGTAGAGGTGCTGGTGAGCTTTCTTGGCCGTGGCATCCACGTGGTTGGACCAGGACAGGCTATTGGTGATGTTTACTCCTCGGAACTTGAAGCTGTCAACCCTCTTGACCTCAGCACCATTGATGTAGACAGGTGTCAATGACCAACTCTTTTGTCTTGCTGACATTGAGGGAAAGGGAAATGTGTGTGCACAATGGATGGTGTGCTTCCTACATTTCAAAACGGGAAATAGCTTTTGTATAAAAATTAAAAAGGTAAACTAAACTACTTTGTTCTCTCACCTTTCCTGATGTTCCAACACAAGCAGAAGTATGATTACTGGATTAGCATTCAACTGACCATTCTTCACATATACAGCAAAACAAGACTTAGCAAGCTCTGCAGTGGGTGCAATCCAGTTCAGTCCACCCTCATCTCATTCCCTGCTGAGACACAGTTAAAATAGTTTTCTATCACTAGGTTACAAATGACAACAACAGGAATTTGCATCTTTACCAAACGAACATTGAAGATGTGCAAGTGCATTTAAGATTCATTCATATTAAGGACATGCAGCAACACAAACTATGGAATAAAAAGTACCTACTCATAGAAATACCTGTTGAGTTGTGACCCAGAAGAAACCCACGCAGACAGGGGGAGAACGTACAAACTCCTTACAGACAGTGGCCGTAATTGAACCTGGGTCACTTTTTCACTGCCACACTTTTCATTGTGGCCCCTTGCTGTGAAGCTGCTGACGAGTTATGAACTGGAGATGAAAATAAGCCAGCATGGCATGTCAGTATGGAACTAGCCGATGCCATATTTGTGTTATGGCTATACCAGTAAGAAATTTACATGACCAACTGGTTAGAAGTTACTTTCACCCGTATGAACATTTAAACATGAATACCAGTTACACATGGAAATACAACTACAATAAACACAAGATGAAGTTTTTATTCAGATAATAATGCTGGAATTAATTTATATCCCAACAAAAATATCCCAACATTATATTCACCATGGAAAAAGATCTGGGGGATTGTAGTGGGGACTTGCAGTGGCCTGAAAAGCTTGAGCATGTAGATATTAGAAAACAGGTGGTGCTGAAACTTTTGGAAAGCATCAAGTTAGGTAAGTCGCCGGGAGCAGATGAGATGTACCCCAGGTTGCTGTGAGAGGCGAGGGAGGAGATTGCGGAGCCTCTAATGATGATCTTTGTGTCGTCCATGGAGGCGGGAGAGGTTCCGGAAGATTGGAAGGTTGCGGATGTTGTTCCCTTATTCAAGAAGGGGAGTAGGGATAGCCCAGGAAATTATAGACCGGTGAGTCTTACCTCAGTGGTTGGTAAGCTGATGGAGAAGATCCTGAGAGGCAGGATTTATGAGAGGCATGGCTTTGTTAAGGGCAGGTCCTGCCTTACAAGCCTGATTGAATTTTTTGAGGATGTGACTAAGCACATTGATGAAGGGAGAGCAGTAGATGTAGTGTATATGGATTTCAGCAAGGCGTTTTATAAGGAACCCCATGCGAGGCTTATGGAGAAGGTGAGGAGACATGGGATCCAAGGGGACATTGCAGTGTGGATCCAGAACTGGCTGGCCCACAGAAGGCAAAGAGTGGTTGTTGAAGGGTCGTATTCTGAGTGGAGGTCAGTGACCAGTGGTGTACCTCAGGGATCTGTACTGGGACCCCTACTCTGTGATTTTTATAACCGACCTGGATGAGGAAGTGGAGGGGTGGGTTAGTAAGTTTGCGGATTACACTAAGGTTGGGGGTGTTGTGGATAGTTTGGAGGGCTGTCAGAGGTCAAAGAGGGACATAGATAGGATGCAGAGTTGGGCCGAGAAGTGGCAGATGCAGTTCAACCCAGCTGTGAAGTGGTTCATTTTGGTAGGTCAAATATGTTGGCAGAATATAGTCTTAATGGTAGGACTCTTGGCAGTGTGGAGGATCAGAGGGATCTTGGGGTCCGAGTCCATAGGACGCTCAAAGTGGCTGTGCAGGTTGACTCTGTGGTTAAGAAGGCATATGGTGTATTGTCCTTCATCAATTGGGGAATTGAATTTAGGAGCCGTGAGGTATTGTTGCAGCTATATAGGTCCCTGGTCAGACCCCACTTGGAGTATTGTGCTCAGTTCTGGTAACCTCACTACAGGAAAGATGTGGAAGCCATAGAGAGGGTGCAGAGGAGATTTACAAGGATGCTGCCTGGATTGGGGAGCATGCCTTATGAAAGCAGGTTGAGTGAACTAGGCCTTTTCTCCTTGGAGAGATGGAGGATGAGGGGGGACCTGACTGAGGTGTATAAGATGATGAGAGGTATTGATAGGGTAGATAGTCAGAGGCTTTTCTCCAGGGCTGAATTGGTGGCCACTGAAGACATAGGTTTAAGGTGCTGGGGAGTAGATATAGAAGAGATGTCAGGGGTAAGTTTTTTTTTACCCAGAGAGTGGTGAGTGTGTGGTGCTGCCAGAAACGGTGGTGGAGGTTGATACGAGAGGGTCTTTCAAGAGACTGTTAGATAGGTACATGGAGCTGAGTAAAATAGAGGGCTATGTGTAAGCCTAGTAATTTCTAGGGTAGGGACATGTTCAGCACAGCTTTATGGGCCAAAGGGCCTGAATTGTGCTGTAGTTTTTCTATGTTCTATGAAAATGCAAGGGATTTTTTGGCACAATGGGGAGAGTCCTCAAACAAAACTTCCGGTGCTCTGAACGTGAAATATTGCTTATAACAAAACAAGGAAAATAAATATTTTATTCTTCAGTTTTTTAAACCATGATTACCACTTGTAATCACGGAGGTTGAGCACTTCCTATCAATCTTTCCAACACACATTACGCTTTGCACTGAGCAACATAAACCACACTACCACAGAAAGCCTATCTTTAGTTAAAGATAAATGACTCTGTTGCAAGATGTACAAATGAGTTTGTAATACAACACAATGTGCCGCAGAGGTATAAAATTTTTATGATTTCCCACAAAGCGCAATTCCAATCTAATGGTCCATTTACATTCCTAGTCTGCCACAGCAGCTGCTCTATTGCTGGCAAGAAACCAGTAATCTAAATGACACACACATACAAACACCCTCACTTCAATAAAAAGACAAAGGCAACCATATGCCTTTCAGCAGCTTTGTCACTGATAGATTCTGCACCAACTTTGTTGTGAGTTGTTGATCTTGCTGGCCTTAATGCCTGTTAAAGAAGCGATATCTCAGGAATGGGCAAGTGTTTCCAGTTGAATGTCTATTTCCCTCCATAGATGCTGCCTGACCCAATGAGTTCCTCCAGCATTTTGTTTGTTGCTAGGGTTTCCAGTCATTTAATACTTTTTTTTAAAGATTCAGTATGAACATTTCAAAGCTGCAGTGAATGGGAAAATTGTACATTTCTGGTGCAAAGCTGCCTTCCTGGGTTCAGATCCTTCTTCATATAGGGGAAGTAAGCATCATTCAAGGCAGCAGTTCTGCTAAATTTGACTCTGGCCTGTAGAGAAGGCTAGGTCCCAATGGTGGAACCAGCCATTATTTTTGCCACTGCCGTGTTTCGGTTGCAGATAGCTAAGTGAACATCTATTCTCAAGAGGTTAAGGTCACTGTGTCTTGGAGAGAACACATTGGCCCTTATTGGGAGTACAGTGTGGATAAACCAGAATTATAAATGAATTCTAAGAGTTAAATTATAAAGAAAGGTTCCAAACACTGAGACTGCATTTAATGGCATTTAGAGTGTTAAGGAATGAATAGATTGAAGACTCCTAGATATTTACAGGAAATTAGAGGTTAGATAGAAACTACTTCCACTGATTGGGAACCCTGGCACAGGGGAGCATAGTCTAAAAAGAATAAAGCCACGTGTTCAGCAGAGAAGTTAGGAAAGACTTCAGAGAATGGAAGAAATTTGGAAGCTTCCTTTGCAAAAAGAAACTGTGCTAGCTGAACTGTGACTTTTAAATCTCAGTGTTACACTTTTGTTCACCAACTGTATTCAGGAATATACACATATAATGGGGAAATGGACTTGGATCGCAGATCAATGATCTCGTGGGATGGCAGAACAACAGGGCCTATGCCTGTTCCAATATTAACACGACTAAACGATTGATCTCAAACTTCCTTCATCGTAAATTGTACCAAAATATACCTTAGCTTCCAATCCTTGATCCAAGAGGTAGGCACAGTAGTGTAGCGGTCAGCGTATCGCTTTACAGCGCCAGTGACCCAGGTTCAATTCCGGCCACTGTCTGTAAGGAGTTTGTACGTTCTCCCCGTGTCTACGTGGGTTTCCTCCGGGTGCTCCGGTTTCCTCCTACATTCCAAAGACGTATGGGTTAGGAAGTTGTGGGCATGCTATGTTGGTGCCGGAAGCATGGCAACACTTGCGGGCTGCCCCCCAGAACACTCTACGCAAAAGATGCACTTCACTGTGTGTTTTGACGTACATGTGACTAATAAAGATATCTTATTTACCAGAGCTCATTTTGGGGATGTGGGCTTCGCAGCCACCATTCAGTTGCTCATCCCCAATTGTGCTTGGGGACGTAGAAAATTACAGCACATTACAGGCTCTTCAGCCCACGATGTTGTGCCAACATTTTATCCTGCTCTAAGATCTATCTAGCCCTTCCCTCCCACATAGCCCTCCATTTTTCTATCATTCATGTAGCTATCTAAGAGTCTCTTAAATGTCTCTGCCCCTACAACTTCTGCCGGCAGTGCGTTCCACACACCCACCACTCTAAAACAAAACTTACCCCTGACATCCCCCTTATACCTACCTCCAATCACCTTAAAATTATGTCCCCTCATGTTAGCCATTTTCGCCCTGGGAAAAGGTCTCTGACTGCCCGCTCAATCTATGCCTCTTATCATCTTGTACACCTCTATCAAGTCACCTCTCATCCTCCTTCTCTCCAAAGAGAAAAGCCCTAGCTCGCTCAACCTATCCTCATAAGACATGCTCTCCAATCCAGGCAACATCCTGGTAAATCTCCTCTGCACCCTCTCTAAAGCTTCCACATCCTTCCTATAATGAGGCGACCAGAACTGAACACAATACTCCAAGTGTGGTCTAGCCAAAGTTCTATAGAGCTGCAACATTACCTTGTGGCTCTTGAACAAGGTGGTGGTGAGCTGCCTTCTTGCGCCACTGCAGTTCTTGAGGTGTGAGTATACCCACAATGTCGTTAGGGAGAGAGTTCAGGATTTTGATCCAGTGATAGTGAAGGCAAGGCAATACATTTCCAAGTCAGGATGATGTGCGGCTTGGAGAGCAACTTCCAAGCGGTGGTGTTCCCATGCTTTTACTGCCCTTGTCCTTCGAGCTAGAAGAGATCATGGGTTTGGAAGATACTGTCTAAAGAGACTTGGTGAGTTGCTGCAGTGCATCCTGTAGATGGTACAAACTGCTGCTACTGTGCGTAAGTGGTGGACAAAGTGAATGGTTGTAGATCGGGTGCCTATCAAGCAGCTGTCATGTCCTGTATGGTGTCAAGCTGCTTGAGTGTTGCTGAAGCTGCACTTTGAAGTAGTTATTTTCCCCATAATGGCAGTCGTATACCAGCAATAACAATTGCAGCAACTGGGGCTCCAGACAGAGTATTAAAAGGTTAGAGCAGGAATTGAAGTTGAGATATTGCTTCTTCACAAAAAGAGAAGAAAAATCTATTCAGTTTGTCTCCAGTGTTGGAACAGGACTTCCAGTTTCACAGAGCAGGATAGGAACCAGTTCAAGAGATCCAGCCTGAATGATTCCTTCCTCCAGAGCAAAAAAGAAAATTCACATGGAGCGATGTTTCTGCATGAAACTGGCACAAATTAATACAACTCCAGTTTCCTCATTAAAAATCAGCACTATATTGTCTATGCAGTGTTGTTGCATCAAAAACTTACACGCAATTTACTTTGCAGGGTTGTCACTGGGAGCATCTTGGTGCTGGATGCAATCCATTCTATCAAATAAAGGAATTAAAATTGATCCAGATTCTGTCAAACCATTTTGAAATATAAATGGAGCAGTTTCCATAGCACGTTACTAGTTACAATTAGTGCTAGCCTGAGTAGATTTTTTTTTAAGATTTTATTTTACAGCGTGGTAACAGGCCCTTCCGGCCCAACGAGTCCGCGCTACCCATTTTTTAAACCCAAATTAACCTACCCGTACATCTTTGCAATGTGGGAGGAAACCTGAGCACCCGGAGGAAACCCACGCAGACACATGAGAACGTACAAACTCCTTACAGACAGCGACGGGAATCGAACCCCAATCGCTGGCGCTGTAATAGCGTCGCGCTAACCGCTACACTGGAGCCAAATACAGCCCCACAGTAGAAAGTTATACCAGGATGTTCTTGGGGCTCATAACACTCTCGGTGATGTGCAGTGGGGGGGGGGGGGGGCGGTGGGAATCTCCTCCAATGACTACTGGGTGGCATGATGCTTTAATGATTTAGATGTAAAGTTCGTAAAGTTCACAAGAGATTTTTGGCACACCATATACCTGACCTTGCTGCTCACAATCCTAGGAATTCCCAGGACAGGTCCAAAAGGTATGAGGAAGTTTAAAAACTGAAGAGGCCTGAAAACCTAAAATAAAAACAGAAAACAGTGGAAATACTCAGTAGGTTAGGCCAAATCCGTGGGAAGAGAAACACAGGTTGAAGACCCCTCTTCAGAATAGGGAAGGAATTCATAAGCTGCAGGGAGGGTGAGGGAGGGGGATGTCTCTGACAGGGTAAAACCAGGGTGATCATGGGGATAAGCTGTAAGCATAACTATCTGGTCAATGAGTGCATGGGAGCAGTTAGAGAAGGAGAACATAGACAAAGAATACAGGAGCTGTGAAATGCAAAGCAGGAAGACGTGCCTGTCAGGTCAAGTATATCCTCCACTCCATGAGGAAAAACAAAGATGGAAAATAAACAAAGTTAAAAACCAATATCACAGATGGATGGCTGATCCAGACAGAGAAATCACGTTACCTGAAGTTGTCAAATTCAGTACTGAGTCTTTACAAAGTACGGCATGTGATGTCATCGAGTGTCCATGGTTAGATGAGGAAGAGCATATTTTGTTTGAATAATTGAGGCTTTCATCCAAAGAGATTGAGAATCACTAATGTATGTCATGACAAGTCATGGAAGCCTAAAAGTAGAGAGTTCTCTTGTTGACAGTGCACAGTCCTTTGGTTATTTCTGTGTAAAACTGCATTGCTTAACCAGAAAAGGCCAACTTGATATACTGTTAACATCCTTCTAGCAGTTTTTTTGAAGTGCTGTTACTCCAACCTTTGCAACATCACTGTGGCACTGGCTGGGAATGAACAGTAATGAAGCAGCTGAATGCCTCATTCCTCACTTCACCACTGGATTGCACCCTGCTAAAAACTGACAAATAGAATTTAACTATAGCAAAGAGAATAGTTTGAGCTTGATTTTAGTCTTGATTTTTGCTTCAGTTCAGGGCTATGTCGCCAGTTATCATGGTTGGCCAAAAATCAGGTAGTTTCTGTAATGCAAGGCAAATGCACCAATATTTGACTCCTATAATAAATTGCAACTACGTTGGTAATGACAATGAACAATACTAACACATTCAAAAGTTGGATGATGACTTCACTAATTTTTATTTCCCACTATTCTTGCTTCCTCAACACATTCTCACATTACCCAAGTCACATCAGTGACCAGCACATCCTACTATGTGTCCAAAAATAAATGCAATTGGTCAATAGTGTGTGCATAATATACACATTTTAAATGTTGTTTTCTTAAAGCAAAATGTAAAACTGACTTAATAATATGCATTGCCAAAGAGTTTTAATCAGTGTAAAAATAAAATGAATCGGTCTTTGGAATGTATTTTTGGTGAAAATTCAAGCACTAAAAATAATCAGCAGTTGCCTTGGAACTGAAAATAGCAGAAGTTTAACAGTCTGGAGTCAAACCAGTAAATGGTACTCCAGATCATCCAGGAATTGAATAAAGCCAAACTAAATTTCATGCAAGTCAGAATGCTATGCTTTGCCAAGCTGTGCTTACTAATACAAGAAGCTAATTGGTCAGGGATTCACAGTACATACAATGAAAACAAAAATCAGACAGAAACAAAATGGATGTAGAAACTGTGGCAAAACTGTGAGAGCATAAATGAGACTGACAGCACAAGATCAAAGTTCCCTGAGAAAACTGGAATTGCAGTGCAGATTAAGACTCCGCAATAAAGAATTTCTTTTGATATTCACTTGTGAAAGAGACAACCCCATTCCAAAATATTTGGGTATTATGGTGCAGAGGTTGAGAGAGGAAAGGAGTCTTTGTTCTTTTTCTCTGTTATCTCGTCACCCTCAGCAGTTTACTGTCAGTAAACTCTTTGGATGGATTACTTATTCACAGGCACATGAATATTACAAGCTTGAAAACTACTAACAAGTCACGTGCTGTCTGATTCAAAAAGCATATTGACACAGAGCCGGCACAGACTGCAGGATCAACACTACAGGATTTGATAATTTTGCTTCGAGGATATTGACCTAAATGTCAGATGCAAACAGTTAGCCAAGGCAGAGTCAGTACCTGTAATTCAAATTTGTGGTGGCAAGAATGTGATAAGCTTCTTAAAAAGTCATTTGCATTCAGTGAATGGAACCTGATAAAACACTAGGCTCCTGCCAACTGACAGAATGTTAATCAGCAAGATTAGGCCACGCTTAAAACCCTAGTCTCACTATGAATTTTCATTCAATAGATGAAAACATTATATAATGCAGGCAGGTTGCTGTCGTGCTGCTGTCTGCAGTTAAGAGGAAAGACCAAAAGCAGAAGCAGCAACCATCAGGTAATCTGACTTAAATTAAAATGGTTCAAGTATGATGTTTAAAATTTATCCTTTGGTACAAGGGGCTTGTCCTATGAGAAGAAACGTGGCGAGAGCTATGTTCTGCTCTGCCCAGTTCATGTCTCTCTGTGAAAATGGAAATGCTGTTGAAACACACCGGAGACAAACTGTATGAATAAATATTTCACATCAGAGATCGAATGCATGCACTACTTCAAAGAATCAGAGATGATCTCATTGGGACATTAAAGATTTCTTCAGGCTTCTTTTATTGCATCTATCCACGAATGTTGTGGATCTTTTCTGTGACAGAAGTGAACGATGCAAAGCTCACTAGGTGGCTCAGCTGCCACAAAGCAACAAACTTCACATCATGCAAGTCAGTAATAATAAACCTGATTCTGAAGATCCGAAAGTTTACCTGGTACATCCATGACTACTGGGCATACCAAAAGGTTTTGCACAGTCAGCTTCACCCCAGGGTTGAAAGCAACTTGCATTCCTGCCATAAACCCCACACCACTGCCCCACCTCCACTCCCATTTTATTGAGAATACTCTCTTAGCGATAGACTTAATTCTGTCTCTCCCATCACTGCAGGTCTCAGGTTTTGTAGCAGAGCCCATTTCACCATGTCAGCTCTTGACTGGCTGACTTCACTATAGAAGGGGCTTCCTGGTGATCCATTTGTCCTCTTCCCCCTGCCCCTCTTAGGCTCAATCATCCTAATACCAACCCACATCAAGGTCCGAGAGGCACAACTCCTCATGGGTGGTCCCAACAATAGTGCTGGTGACTTGTCATGAGGAAGCTTTTGTATGACTGCAGACAGAAGCATTCCCACATGTAGGGTATATGGCATCCTATATCTTTCGTTTTCTCCTTCAGCTCTCTGGACTTCATGCTGGATAGTCTCTAGAATCACCATGCATAGATTCACGGAAGGGGTCTGCGGCTGGGATTGCTGTAAACCTCTGGACTTCTCTACCACGTAATTGCTCAGTTGTGAAGTATACACACATCTAATTTTGGGCATTAGGGGAGATCAAGGAAGATTGGGACTGGGAAAGAAAGTGGACGAGTTGGAGGATCAGCTACGATCACATCATGAACAGCAGAGCAAACCTGAGGGGCCACTTGCCCAACAACTATTTCTAGATTGTTTACAGAATCCTAAAACAAAATTCGTTAGCATTAACCACTGCACCCTCCAGATCATTAATTTGTCATCACGAGTTTCTAAAGGAAAATGCAGGCAAGGCAATTCTATGTACTTTATCATAACATTGACCAAGTACATACAAACAAATAGAAGGAACAGGCCATGCAGTCTCCATCATCCAATAAGATAGCAGGATATTATTTTACCTCAATGCCACTGTCCTGCACTAACTCCATATTCCTTCATCCCCTGACCGTCTAAAAATCTATTGCTCTCTGTCCTAAATGTACTCCAATAAATGATCTTCCACAGTCCATTTGAGTAGAGAATCCCAAAGATTCGCAATCTTTTGGGTGAAGAAATTTCTTGTTTCTATGAATAAAAAAAACTTTAATTTGAGATGGTGACCTCCCAGTTCCAGATATCCAAGACAAGGGAAACATCAATCCTGCACCTTTCCTGTTAAGACACTTACTAAATATCCCTAAGAATGTTATACATTTCAATGAGGTCACCTCTCATTCTTCTAAATTCAAGAGAGTAAAACCCTAAATCTGCTCAATCCCTCCTCATACAATAAAACCATCATCCCAGGAATCTACAAGCATACCAACTGGAAAGGAATAACTAAACTATACAGAATATGAAGTGTGCTATGTTTGATCCAGATTTAAGTATTCTAACCTCAGCTGCAGAGAAACAAAATACAAAAATCTTAGAGGAGAGCCAAATTAAGGGACAGGGGAATAAAAAGTAGCTTGCATTCTTCACTCCTAATTACTTTTCAATTATTACTTCAGGAAGAGTCAATGTATAAATGGGAGGAAGGAGAATTGGGTCCAATTGCATGTTGGCAATCAATATTCACACACAGATAATGGCCACTTGGGCAAAGCACCAGAAGGAGCAAGCATTCAATGGAATTGTTCTTCTGCCAGAATTTCAAATAGGGAGATGGGGAGGTAGAGAGTAGAAGATATTGATAAAAAGCAGAGACAAATACAAATCTTCTACAACAACATGATAGATGGAAAAATGTTTAGCTTTGAAGCTTTAAACTTACAAAAATCTACCAGGCAGAGCAGAGGGGGTAAACACATCATGTGTTGGGATACTATATCCAAATGTACAGATAAGCAGAAAGATTAAATTTTTGATTTTTTTTTGTAGATTTTGCCTCGGCAGAATGCACATCATTAGGCAATTTAAGTGAAATGGAAATGGCTGTGTTAGAGAGATCCTCTGCTGGGAAGTGTGCATGTATGCATTTCCAAGAGGTGAGAGGTCATGACCCTACAGAGAAAGTCAATATGAAAGTCGTATTTATTTTCATTTTAAAATATAGAATATGGATCGTGGCCAATGTGCAAGACACCCACACTGAGGGGGAAAAAAAGACAAAATGTCATGGGAAATTAATGATTTGGTAAAGTCAACCTTGGCAGAGTAGGTTTAAAAGCCTACAGCTTGTTGCAAGAAACTAATGCAAAAGGGAATTTGCTTTTCCGAGAAGTTTATAGGTTTCAGCTGCAGCCAAACCCATCCATCTCCCACACTTGATCCAAAAAATACAGGAGGATTTATTTTTTTTTAAGGCAACAAGGTTAAAGCTTCCCCATAGCTGAACGTAATGACCCAAAAGAAAACCTCTAATCCTCTCTGCCACACAGTCAAAAGCTTGTAATATTGGTTTTTGAAGACATGGTTGCTCAGACCTGTTCGTCTTTATTATTCAGGTTCAGCTTGTTTAAGTACCAGTAAACCAGAAGGTCAGAAAAAGTCCTTGTCATGTTGCTGAATAAATCCAAATGTTTCAGTTACTCAGGGCATTGGTAAGACCACATCTGGAGTTCAGTGTACAGTATCAGGAGCAATGGAAGCAGTTCAGAGAATGTTTACCACACTAATATCTGGAATAGGCCAGATTGTCATACCAGGAAATGTTGGACAGGCTGGATCTTTGTCCACTTGGAATTTAGAAGGGAGGGGACTTGAATGAAACACAAAGCATCTCCAATGGATGTGGAGAGGATGCTTCCTCTTGTGGGGAAAAATTGAGAACTAGAAATCGGCATTTAAAAATAAGGGATTGTACAAGACACAAGTGAGGCCTAATTTTTTTTTCCTCTCTCAGCGGGCCCCAAGTCATTGGAACTCTCTCCTTTGAAGGACAGCCTTTGATCATCTTTAAGGCAGAGATAGACAGTCCCACATGGGAGACTGGTCCGAAAGATTAGGGCCCAGGGATCCAGGGGAAATTGGCAAAATGGATCCAAAATTGGCTTAACAATAGGAGACTGGGGGTGATGGTAGATGGCTCGTTTTGTCATTGTATGCCTGTGGCTTGTGGTGTTCCATAGGAATTGGTGCTGGGACCCTTGCTGATTGTAATATTCATGTATGATTTGGATGTGGATGGAGGGGGCATGATTAGTAAGTTTGCAGATGGCATGAAGATTTGTGGAGTTGTTGATAATTTGGAGGGTAGTCTGAGGCTACAGGGTAACATTGATGTGTTGGTGAAATGGGCTGAGAAATGGCAGATGGAGTTTAATCCTTATGAATATGAGGTGAAGCATTCTGAACATACCAATGAGGCTAAGGCATACATCATGAATGGCAAGGTCCAAGGGAGTACAGAGGAACAGGGGAACCTTGGCAAACAAATCTAAAGATCTTTGAAAGTGGTGCATGTGGTTAAAGTGGTTAAGAAGGCATATGGGATACTAGCTTTCATCAGTCAGGGCACTGAATACAAGAGCAAGGAAGTCATGCTCTAATTTTATAACACATTGATCAGACCGAAGCTGGAGTACTGTGCGCAGTTCTAGTCTCCACACTGTAGGAAAAGGTGTGATAGCACTGGAGAGAGTGCAGAGAAGGTTCACCCGGATATTGCCTGGGACGGAGCGTTTCAGTTATGAGAAGAGACTGAAGAGGCCGAGTCTGTTTAACCTGGAGCAGGGGAGGTTAAGAGGGGACACGGTTGAGGTATATAAAATTATTAAGAATATAGACAGTGTAGACTGCAGGAAACTTTTCCCCTTATCAAAGGTGAATAAAACTAGGGGACATAGTTTAAGGTAAGCATAAGAGATTTAGAGGGGATCTGAGGGGAGGTTTTTCACCCAGAGAGCAGCGAGTACCTGGAATGCACTGTCAGAGAGTGTGGTGGAAGCAGAATTACTGACAGCATTTAAAAAATGTCTGGATGGGCACCTAAATCACCTAGGAATAGAAGGCTACAAGCCAAGTGCTGGAAGATGGAAATAATACAGATGAGTGCCCACTGGTCTGTATGTACATGGTGGCCCGAATAGCCTGTTTCCATGTAGCACAACAATAAGGGGGTGAAAAATTACAAGGGTGGAAGGAAATACAGAAATCAGGATACAATCAGAAGCCATGATCTTACCAAATTACAGAGCAGGCTTGAGGAACTGAATGGCCGATTTCAGCTCCTAATTTGTATATTCATATGTAACACTAACTATCAATATCACCTGTTTAGAATAGGACCCAATTATTGGGAACTACGGAGCTTATGACCAACAAAGACAAAATTTTACTCAGTCCTGATGTAGATGATGCCGATTTCTACCCCCAAGACTCTTCATGCAACATTTACAACTTCACATACAGAAGCAACAGTATGTTCAATGCTTTTGGATTCACTCCCCATTGGGATGCAATTTTAAATACATATGTAGTCAATACTAAAGCAAAATTCTGCAGATGCTGGAAATCCAAAATTAAACCAGAAAATGCTGGAAATAAATCAGGTCAGGGAGCACCTGAGGAGAGAGAAATATAGTTAACATTTCTGGTTAGTGACATTTCATCACAATTGTGTTTGCGATCGGTCCATAACTTCAAATATTATCTCCCTTCCTCTCTGTCGTTGAAAAGCACGATGCTGGAAGAACTCAGCAGGCCAGGCAGCATCCGTGGAGAAAAGCAGACGGTCAACGTTTCGGGTCAGGACCCTTCTTCAGGACTGAAGATAGGAAAAGGGGAAGCCCAATATATAGGGGGGGAAAGCAGAGCAGAGATAGGTGGTCAAAAGAGGGGAGGTGGGGTGGGCACAGGGTGGTGATGGGTAGATGCAGGTAAGAGGTGGTGGAGGAGGGGAGAGCAGATCCACTGGGGAATGGGTCAAAGGTAAGGAGAGAGAGGGAAAAAGGAAAAAGAGGTAGAACAAAAAAGAGACTAGGAAAAGGAAGAAGAGAAGCATGGTGGGGGGAGGGGGGGTGGGGATTACTTAAAGTGGGAGAATTCAACGTTCGTGCCATTAGGCTGCAAGTTTCCAAGATGGAAAATGAGGTGCTGTTCCTCCAGTTTGCGCTTAGAATTCTCCTGGCAGTGGAGGAGGCTGAGGACTAGTGATTATGTGATAGTGGGGGGGGAGGGGGGGTGGGGTTTTGAAGTGACTGGTAACAAGGAGATGCAGATTGCAGGCGTTACCGCCTGCTTTTCTCCATGGATGCTGCCTGGCCTGCTGAGTTCCTCTAGCATCATCGTGTTTTCATCTAGATTCCAGCATCCGCAGTCCTTTATTTCTCTTTGTTGTTGTCTGGTCTGGTGAGTATTTCCAGCTCTTCCTGTTCTTAATTTTTTTGCACTTATTGTCAATCCTCTTCTCAGAAAACAAGTGATAAAAATAAAAGAGAAGGAAGAGGGGCAGCAAGCAATCGGCTGGAGGAACTCAGTGGGTCAAGCAACATCTGTTGGGGGGGGGAGAGGGGAGGGGAGGGGAGGGAAGGAACTCTTGACCCTTTGAATCGAAATTCAGGGTTTTGACCGGAAATGTCGACAATTCCTTTCCTCCCACAGATGCTGCTTGACCCACTGAGTTCCTCCAGTAGATCATTTGTTGCTCCAGATTCGAGCATCTGCAGTCTTGTTTCTCCAGGGAAGGAAGAGGGGTGGGGATAGAGAAGAGAACTGGGGATAGAAGATCAAAAATTATTGTACTCAGAACATCAAACATCTTCTATTACCTTATTCCCCCCCTTGCCCAAGTACAGCATACATATTTCCCACTTTACTAACACTAAACCTTTCCTCAGTTACATCAGTATTTGGGACAAGAAAATTAGTTTGCTATCTCAAATTTTTGCCACAAAAGTTTCCCCTTTTTGGACTGAAATATAAAAGTCAAATTCGTAATCGTGACTTGTTACAATACAGAAAGTGGCAAATTACACTTTATTAAGTTAACTTAACTTGCAGAGAAGACAGATGATAAATGTATTTGTAAATATCACTTACACACATTCACTATTTACAATGTAACCTGCAATATTTCAGGTACTCCTCACTCTTTTGATAAAATCCATTATTCATCATTGTTTCAGTCAAGACCTCTTGTTAAATGCAGTTACTGGACAGTCTTTACTTTAGACCAAGGCCACACTAACACCAGTAACAAGTTCAACTGAGACAAGTTTTCCAACCCCAATTCATTGGTTGTGCATTTAATTACTTTCATCTCATCCATAACTGTCTCCTTTAAAATTCAGAAAAACAACTGTTTTTAATTGAAGAAATCTATCAAGTGCAAAATCCAAAATAAAACCTGGTGTTCTGGTTTTACTGACATCAACTTAAAATGAAATAGCAGCAGTTAAGTTTAAAAAAAATGTGCTTTTAACAGTCAAACAAGACCTCACAGCCTGTATACTCTGATCCATTTCTAGCAGTCAACGGACTCTGGAAGCCAATAATGGCCTGTCCAGATGTGGCGCATTGCAGGAACAATGCAGCACCGTCCTAATCTGCTCAATATCCATGCTCAATAACACAATCCTCCAGGCTTCGCCTGCCCACAATTAGATTAGGGACAACAATCGTCACCATGCTCAATGCCATTACCTGATTAGTGATCCAGCCAGCTCTGCCTTGTCAGCAGCATTAAAATCGAGCGACAAAGGAAACTGTATGACACCATCACAAACTAATTAACACAAATTAATGGGCAATCAGACTGAAGGGACAATTCATTTACACAGCAAACGTGGCCTCGGTCACATAGGTTGTTGCTTGAAAGAATCTATCAATGCAAAGTACATGCTGTAGGCAAAGACTTCACTTCAAAATTAGCATCATCCTCAGCGTGACAATTCTTAAAAAAAAAGACTAAACCACAATTGGTTGTCGGATTAAATAGGACTGATCAGTTTGGTTTGATAATAAATAAAAGGCTGTATTTTGGAAACACAGCAACAATCACTTCATGCAGAAAGAAAAGCCAATTGCCTTAAAGTCATAATTACTGAGATGTCAAAATGAAGGGTAGACTGAATAGCTCCAACATTTGATTTGTTGTTGCCTGTTTTACAAGTCTACTGCAGTTTCAAAGTGTGAGTATACTGTAGCAAAAAATATTTGTCGGGGGAGCTAGATTTTATTCCTAACTTGACTTAGATTGCTACATTGCCTCATATGATCTTTAAAAAACTGCCTTGATTAATATTTTATACAAATGAATAAATTCCTTACCATTTCCTACATAATAGCAACCCATACAATTGCTTATTAATCACAGTCTTTCAAATGCACAATCACTTCATTCTTCAGAGGCTGTAACTTATTAAATTAATTTTGATTTAAATTCAGTGCAAACAAGACCAATGGATGAGAGGTAATACGTGTAAAATACATTTCAATCACCATTTGTATTTGTCGATGGGCACCTTTCATACTCTTAAAGCACGATTCAACCAGAAGTACTTTTGAGACAACATCAGTGGAAAGAGAAACAGAGCTAATATTTTGGTCAGAGATGTAGGGTCTCCAACCTGAAATGTTAACTGTTTCTCTTTCCATAGATTCTGCCTGACCTGTTGAGCGTTTCAGCATATTCTGTTGTATTTCAGATTTACAGTATCTAGCTTTTCAGATTTTCAAGCACTATGTAGTAAACACAGCAGTCATTCTGCACACAGCAAGCTCCCAATAACATCAATGGTATAATGATCAGAACATGTTTCAGTGATGTTTTCGTCCTCTCTTCCACCTTTGAAGCCATTTTAAGTGTCATCTTCAAACGTGATCAATTTATATCGTCACACATTGATGCTAAACAGAGAGTATAATTCCAAGCAACAGGCATTTGCAATTTACATTTACTATTGTTAACGTCAGTATGGTTAAATCACTGGATTAATATCCAGAGGCCTGGACTACTGAGCAGGGCATAAATTTGAATGCCGCCAAGGCAATTCAGGATTTTCAAGTGAACTAAATGAAGCTAAATTAGGCTGGAATAAAAAGCTAGTAATGGTGACTAAAGAACTACTGAATTGGTGTAAGACCCATTAATTTCTGTCCAGTCTCTACCTGATCTAGCCTACATGTTACTCCTCTGAAACAGCCCACAATTCGGGTAATTAAGTATGGGCAATAAATACTAAACGAGCCAGTGCTGCCCACATCCAATGATGCTGATGCTGAATCAACATTACATGCAGTTAAACATTGGAGGCATGCAAAAATAATTATTCGCAGTTCTGGACATTACTGTACAAGAGTGGAAACATGAAAATCCAATTACCCTGCAATAATAGTCACAAAAATATATACAAATAATGGTCAAACGATTCAACTCACAGAGATACAACTTAGGAACAGGAGTCTGCCTTTCATGTCCTCAAGCTTGCTCCACTATTTAACAAGCCCATGGCAGCTATGAATGCAATCTCAACTCTTACATTCCCATCTGCAGTAATCTTTTACCCCCATGCTCATCAAGAGTCAGTCCATTTCCACCTTAAAAATATTGAGACACCTCACTTCCACCATCCCATCAGGAAGAGTTTTCCAAAGATTCAGGATTTAAATTTTCATGCATGTCCTGTTTTGACCAGTTTCAATATTTCATTTATCCCTATCCCAGGATTCATAGACTAATTTCCTCCTTTTTAAAGCCAAGTTCTCTAGATGTCAAGGCAAATAGTGGAGGAGCTCAACAGCTTAATCCTCACACAGTTTGATGTGTGATATCTTACATTTCTTGTGATGATTATTGAAACAATGACAAATTGGTTATATAACTGTTTAAATTGTTGAGCATGAAATTATTGCAAGATGAAACTACAATGTTGTCCACAACTCTATTAATCAACACATTCTATCACCACCACTGGTTCAAGGAAAATACTAAATTTATTACTTAGGGTTAGGGTTAGGGTTAGGGTTAGGGTTAGGGTTAGGGTTAGGGTTAGGGTTAGGGTTAGCCTAACCAAATGCTTTCACAATCAAGCCCAAATGACCCACTTTTTTGAAAATACATAATTAGTAATGAATCACAGCTACTGTGGAGCAGGATAACTAAATCAAAAATATTTGCAAGTTGCTGCAATAGTTGAAGAGGAGCCTTTATCTTGGTGTAAGGATATCAGATGCAGGTCTAATTATATGGTGTCAATAATGTTACACAATGTACCATACAATCATGTAATACAGCCATACCCACACATGCAAACTATTAAATAGCATATTCTTCATTAGCCAATTCATCTTAATTAGCTACAGTTGTGCTTTATAAATAATTGCTCCTTTTCTTCCATATGCAATTTCCTTTATACTTCAAGTGTCCTTGTTTCCGCATTAGGACACAGTGGCTCCACAGGTGCTTGACACTCTTTAGCTCACTCAGGGAATAATGTTCTTGAATACTACCATGATATGCAATTGTGCACTGGGGGTGGGGGGGGGGGCGCGGTGGTAATGAGATGGGAATGGAAGATAGTGTCTGTGGGAGATGGAGAGGACACACCAGATGATGCCACTCCATCCAGGCCCACGTAGACGCCACAGCCAACAAAGCTCACCAGCGCCTCTACTTCCTCAGGAGGCTAAAGGAATTTGGCATGTCCCCTTTGACACTCACCAACTTTTATCGATGCACCATAGAAAGCATCTTATCTGGATGCATCACGGCTTGGTATGGCAACTGCTCTGCCCGGAACCGCAAGAAACTGCAGAGAGTTGTGGACACAGCCCAGAGCGTCACGGAAACCAGCCTCCCCTCCATGGACTCTGTCTATACTTCTCGCTGCCTTGGCGAAGCAGCCGGCATAATCAAAGACCCCACCCACCCAGGTCGTTCTCTCTGCTCTCCCATCAGGCAGAAGATACAGGAGCCCAAGGGCACATACCACCAGGCTCAAGGACAGCTCCTACCCCACTGTGATAAGACTATTGAACGGTTCCCTTTTACAATGAGATGGACTTTTGACCTCACAATCTACCTTGTTATGACCTTGCATCTTATTGTCTACCTGCAACGCACTTCCCTGTAGCTGTGACACTGTACTCTGTATTCAGTTATTGTTTTACCCTGTACTACCTCAATGCACTGTGTAATGAATTGATCTGTACGAACGGTATGCAAGACATGTTTTTCACTGTATCTCAGTACAAGTGACAATAATAAACCAATACCAGTAGCAATCCTTCAATGTTGTCTGAATATTCTAAACTAAGTGGTTTATAAATGTCTGACTTCACTGAGACAGGGCTCCCGAGCTATGGGTCTCATCATAAACCCTCATTATCTGGGAGCTAGTGTTGTGCAATGGGAACATCTTGGGAGAGAGCCTTTGGCAGAATGTTTATTAGAAGACTTCAGTGAACAAGTCAACACAACTTGCAGCTCAGTATCCAAATGTGCACATATGCAAACATCATCTGCCAACTGCAGCTTGATTACTGAGGGTGGAGTGCCTTGGTTGTGGATGAGAGGAGACAGTTTTCCCACTCATTTTGTAGATAAGCTCCACTCCAGCAGAAAGCTTGTTGATATGAGATGAAAAATTGTGACAAGAAAGATTACGAAGTTGGTTGAAGGATGATACAGCCTTGTCCGACAACAGCGTACAAAGGACTGTGTTATATGGTGGATTGGAAACACAGCTTTCATGCAATCATGTAGCAGACATGGAATGGAGTCAAATTTCTGAGGGCAGCCAAATTCAAGAAAAAAATTTCCAGTCCTTCTTGTTTAAAGGAGACAAAGGTTTTAGGAGGCCAATAAAGGCCTTCTTGTCCTCTTGAAGCCATTTACACAGTGAAGAGCATGTTCATTGAGCCTACTGATGGATGTAATCGGCAGTGTTTCAGAAGCTCTTTGGCCACTGGGAGCAGGCAGTTGAGGAGAACAATGAAATTCAGCACCAGCTCCACTACACCAGCAAGAAAATAGTAGTTGAAGATCGAGAATTCAAACTTGGCATCAAGCTCGTGGTTTTCCAGAACTGATCTCTGTCCTCCTGTGTGCTTCAGAAACAAGAACTATTTATGGTAGCTGAAAAGATACCACCAACTGTCTCAGCAAATCCTCCTTTGATTTTTGGCAGAATCAACAATACAACATCAAGATCCCCAGCATCGAGATTCTCATTACTCTCATGGTTGGCCAGAGGGTTCACATGCCTGACAACAAACTCTTCAAACAGCCATCCTATGCCAAGCCTCATCATGGCAAGAGGAGGATCTAGGAAACCCTTCAAGGATGTACTTAGAACCTCCTTGAAAATACATAACATTCTCTGGAAACCTCAGCTCCCTATCTGGGGTGGCTTTTTATCAGGAACATGTGGAAGACAAGCAAATACAACAGAAAGAATGTCACCTTCCATAATCACCCATACATCCCCGCCGTAAGATAATAGGAGTAGACCACTTGACCCCTCGAGCCTTCCCTGCCATTCAATATGATCATGACTGATCTGACCCAAACCTCATCTCCTCTTCTGTCAGTTCCCAGTAGCCCTAAATTCCTTGATCTTTCAAATATTTATCCACTTCCCTCCTTAAATACACCCAGTGATCTAACCTCCACAAACCCATGAGTAGGGAATTCCAAAGATTCACTGCCCTCTGTGAGAAGTTCATATACACCTTAGTTTTAAATGACTGCCCTCTAGTCTTCTTGCTGAAGCACCAAGCAGATACAAGAGTGGCACTTAAGAGGTTGTTAGACAAGTGGAAATCAGAATGGAGGGATATGGATCATGTACAGGGAAGAAGGGATTTAGTTTAATTTGGTGTCATGTTCAGCTCAGACACTGTGGGCCGAAGAGCCTCTTCCTGTGCTGTACTCTTGTGTTCACCTGGGGCCCAATTTGCTCATGGTCTGCGCATCCCACATTGGCCTAATCAGCTACCCCAGAAACAGCAGACTCAGACTAGAAGCGTGCTTGACCCCAAGGGATTACACAAGAAGAATTAGAAAAGTCATACATGATGTTCATATTATTAGTTGATGTAAACACTCTGCTTGCTACAGTTTAAAAAAAATCACACAACAAATGCAGAGCACGGGCCCATTAAGTAATTGCTCCTTTAAAGATGCCTTACCCAAAGGAAACTTTATATTCCCACCCACTCATTAACAAATTCCCCAAGGATGCCTCACGTTAACTCTCTTTTCACACAACTACTCAAAACACCTTGTTTCGACAGACAACTTCATTTCATGCATGAATAGCACAACTCTTTTCTGGCAACCTTCCAATTCAGTTCAAAACACCTGGAGAGAGATATTTTTGGCTGCTTCAGTCCTCTAAATGTGAGCATTGTACCAAGTGCATTCCCTTGACCAACACCTGCTCTACATGCCTGAACTAGTAACAGAAGCAGTTTTCATTTTCATGGGTGTGGAGCAGTAATACAAGATACAATCCTTCATTGCTGGTCACTAATTATTTATTATCTTAATATGCATCATCCAATCCCAAAACAATCCACAATGCCTGACTTTATCTCTGTCTTCTTCAAAAACATAATAAGAAGAATGCCCATTCCCCACCCAATGCCAATTCCAAATTCAGCTCCCAGAGTTCCCCCAAGGAGGAAAGATCATGCATTTACATGGCACATTTCAAAGTGCTTTGCAGCCAATAAAATTTTACGGTCTATAGTGTCACTTTCAGCGAACTATGGAGTTGAACCCCGCGGTCCCTCTGTTCAAGAGCATTCCTTAGCCCCCCTGCCATTTATTGTAGATGTCCTACCCCTATTTGACTTCCCAAAATGCATCACCTCGCTCTGGTTGGGATTAAATTCCATCTGCCAATGCTCTGCCCAGCTTTCCATCTCATCTATATCCTACTGTAGCCTTAGATATGCTTCCTCGTTATCCACACCACCACCAACTTTCATGTCATCTGCCAACTTACTTATCATACCTCCTACCTTCACATCCAACTCATAATGTACATCACAAACAGCAAAGGTGTCAGCACCGATACCTGCAGAACAACACCAGCCACACACTTCCAATCAGAAAAGCATCCTTCCAACCATTACCCTCTGCTTCCTACCACCAACCAAATTTTGGATTCAATTAGCCAGCTCGGCTTGGATTCCACGTGCCTTAACTTTCTGGACCAGCCTACATGTGAGACCTCGTCAAATGACTTACTGAAGTCCATATAGTTGGTATCTACTGCCCTGCCTTCATCGACTTCTCAGTTACCTCCTCAAAGAAACTCACTCAAATTAATGAGGCAGGATTTTCCCTACATAAAGCTATACTACTATCCCTGATCAGCCCATCTTTCCAAATGTATACAAATCCTACCCCTTGGGATTTTCTCCAATAATTTCCCTCCCACCAACATAAAGTTTGCAGGCCTGTAGTTATCTGGTTTACCCCTGCTGCCATTCTTAAGAACAAGGTGAGCCATCCTCCAGTCTTCTGCCACCTCACCTGTGACTAACAAAGATGCCCCAGCTGTCCCCTTCTTGCTCCCCATTAGCAACCTAGGATAGATCTCATCAGCGCTAGGGATTTATCAACACTAATGCATCCCATGACATCTAACACCTCCTCTTCTGTCACAAACCAGCAACAAAAGAAACACACTGAGCATGATTCAGTGTTAAAAACTATTTTATTAATCACTACTTATGATAATACGTAAAATAAAAGTAAAAATGTTAGTATGTTAGAATTCAAAAATGTTAAACCTCGAACGTTAACCCCAAAACTAAACTCTTCGTGTGTGTGTGTGACAAAGTCCAAAACTCCCAGTTCCGGAATGGTTCTTAAAGTTCAGTTCCGCAAGCCATAAGGTGAAACATGAGCAAGGGCTTCTTCAACAACCACCGTTGTCTGAAGATAAGATGTAGATGTAGAAAAACATAGAGAGAGTACATACGAAATCCAAATGTTCCACGATGGAACCCAAAAGACACTTCAGTGTTTTCTCGGTAGTGACTTCCTCACCCCGAAAAGCATCCGAACCGTGGTCGTCCACATACAAATACCTGTTTCCTTCTACAGGTCAGCAACAAAGTGAACTCCACCGGATTACTTCCAACTTCCATACATGGATTTCAGTGGCAAACACAGTTATTGTTTCTCATCCATCGATAGAGAAAACAAGCAGGCTGGTGTCTCTCTCCCTTCTCTCTCTCTCTCCTTCTTCTTCTTCTGACTTCTTCAACAACGTCATTACGTCCTTTATCTTCTATTGACGTAAGCACGCCCCACACACACATACACACACACTCTCTATCTTAAAGGGACTTTTACTGAGTCCGTAACACTCCCCATTAGCAACCTAGGATAGATCTCATCAGCGCTAGGGATTTATCAACACTAATGCATCCCATGACATCTAACACCTCCTCTTCTTTCATACTAACCTGCTCCAGATTACCCATATACCCCTCCCAGAACTCACCACTTTACGTCTTTCGTGAATAAAGATGTGAAGTATTCATTTACGACGGCACTCACAATACTGCATACTGTTTTTTTGCAATGCCCTGCTGCACCTTTGGATTAGAAAAATACTGGACACTTCCCAATGCATCACTTTAACAAGTTAATAAAATCAATAAGAAAAACAGCAAAGATAAAAAAAACTTTATTAGAACAACTTCTTTTAATGGCAGACAGAATTCAAAGCATTTTAGCAGCCAATTAAAGTTCAAATACACCCATCAGGGAACATTACATCAGTTAATTAAAAGGAGCTGAACTACATGGAACAGATGAATTTGACAATTCTATTCAGAGTTTTGCATTAAAATTAATTCAAAGTCTGCAGAAGTTTAGCTGGCTAATAAAGAGACATTGAAAAATTAGGAGAACATCTGCAGGTGCTGAAAATCTGGGGGGGAATAAAAAAGTGAGCCAAGGCCACATGATGACTTCTGATGAAGGGTCGCTCACCTGAAACATTACCTCTGCTTCTGCCTCCACAGATGCTGCCTGATCTGCTGAGTATTTGTTTTTATTTGTGAATTCCCACATCTGTGGTACTTTGGATTTTTCTATATTATTCCCAATTTTGCAAACCTGAGACACTAATTTTCTAATTCCTATCCAAGGCACTTTTATCCCGTCAACACGACCAGCCCAATTAGAACTAAATTAGGGTAGTGCTCTGCGACATTGAAGCATGAGAAATGCAACTGAAAAATGTATGGCGATAAATCAAACTGGGCCCTTATAAATATCAAGCAGAGATAATTTTCTGTATTAGACCAAGTAAATGAAAATCAATGGTCATGGTTTCAAAATACCCACTGAATTAGTCATCAAGCTACACAACATGGAAACAGGCCTTTCAGCCCAAATTGTTCATGCCAACCAAGTTACCTATCTGAGCTAGTCCCATTTGCCTGCGTTTGGCCCATATCCCTCCAAACCCTTCCTATACATGTATCTGTCCATATGTTTTTTTTAAATGTCATAATTGTACCTGCCTCTACCATTTCCTCTGGCAGCTCGTTCCACATATACACCACATTCTGTGTGATTTGCACTACTTGGAGGACCAGCAGCATTTTTATTCAAGGTCTCAGAGGAACGGAAAGATAACTATGCAACCTGCAATGTATGTTAGAATCAGTAATTGTGGACCTTGTATGAATTATTGTGCAGAAACAATATATAGTCTTGCCTTTCAAACTACTGGGGTCAGAGCAATAAGCTCTCAAGTGGCTGGAGAAAGGCAGCAGTTACTTTCAATGGCTGCCATTATCATTCCATCCAAGGAGATATCACCCAGGACAGGGTTAGTGATAGTTGGGCCCTTCCCCTGCTCCCCAGAAAAGAACTACCCTGGAAGGAAGAGGTGGAATCTTCACAGTTTCCCAAGCAACAGCCTAGGTAGGGACAGTGCTGTTTAAATAATGCAGATCTTCATGCTCCAAGCAAGGTCTGCTCCTGGAGTCAAATCCAGAGGCAAACATATACTTGCATTGGAAAATCATGAGAGTGACAACTATAATGCATTGCAGAATCACCAGCTGCTCATGCATTCAAGAGCACCCGGTGACCTCTGTCCATGTGACATGTGTAATGCACAAAGAACTTGGTCAAGTTTGTCACCAAGTTTTCATTTCCAAATGTGGAGCACTAGGTATTATGTTGTGCAAATAAATTTCTAGCCAAATGTGTCAGCTACCTCTCCTCCTCCATGCCAGCTAGTTTAAGATTATGAAATGAAACATAATAAAGGCTTCCTTCAACTCATCCTTCAAAGCATGTTTTACTTTTAAAATGTTATCCCACATTCACAAAGGAGTAATTTCAATCACATGTGACAAGTAAAATTTGCATTTGTGTCATACCTTATCGGAGGTCATCCCAGAATATTTTCCAGCCAAAGAACGACTTCAGAAGCGTGGTCACTGTTATAAAGTAGCCAATTTGTGCACAACCAGCAACGTGCATATAACCAGATAGTCAATTCAGTGGAAGGATAAATATTGATCAGGATAACAGAAGAATTTCCTCGGTCCACTTACAAATAGTGCTATGGGATCCAATGTATCCACCTGAGAGAGCAGGTGAGACCTCAGCTTAATATTTTATCCTAAACAGTGAAACACTTCCTCTGCATCACTCTGAAGAATCAAGCTAGATTGCTGGCCTCTGGTCTCTGAAGTGGGAATATAACCAGAACCTTCTGACCTGGAAATGAATGCACTACCACTGAGCAACATGAGTGTAGCAGTGTAAATTAGGTGTCAGACACCAACCATACTCCCAAATGCATTAGATCATAAAGTGCAAGGTCACAGGAGGCCATCTCATGCTGCTTGGTACAGCTGAAAGGCCGAGAAGTTGGACCTCAAAGATATTAAAACTTACTACCATATCTTATCACGTTTGAAGAAAGCAAATAGTGTTGCTTGTTTATTTAACACTGACATTATCTTTCCTGATAGACAATTTCAACCAGGAAGGATTGATCAGGCTGAGACTCCTCTCAACAGAGCACTGCAGGTGCCCTTTCGAGGATATCAAGATTGTGAAAGGTTTCAACAGGATAAGTGTAGAAAAGATAGTGCCACGTCAAAAAGAAACTACGGGCCATAAAAGTAAGTTACTAACATATCTGAAACAGAACTCAAAGGAAGGTGGATAGAATGTGGAATGGCAAGCATAGATACACTCAAGGTGAAAATAAATGAGCAGGATCGTGATTCTGCTCCTTCTGGAATTTACATTCGTCAAGAACATCTGGAAAGGGATGCCGTGATTCATCCCAAACACTGTGGTCTCCTGACCGGTTCCAAGGAAGTACATTGAGATTGACATCAACTGGGTGTAGGAAGATTATCAGTTTGGTGAAAGATGCACTTAAGGCTGCCCTAACCTTGCTGGTCTCCTGGAGGAAGGAGCTGACCAAGGTCTGATGTTGCAGACTGGTCTATTACAAGGAACTAAGCCCACATGCTAGGGAATGTACGGAAGCTTCGCCCAGCCGTCGCGAAGGCTCTGTGATGAAGTGCCAGACTTTAATGGCCCTTCCACTACTGCACAGGCTGGAATCTGTGTAAAATCCTCTCAGACTTATTCCTCATAGAATATTTGTGAACGAAAACTGTTGTCATGCTGACATAAGTAAAACAAATGACACGACATTTCTTGCACTGTGAATGTAATGTATTAAAAATCTGCGCATTTTCTGAAAATACATTTTCAAAAACATGGTATACTCAAAGATAGACTGAAATCCACTGAAAGCATCTCTTTAATTTCACCCCTCAGCAGATATATTCCCTCAGCTATTTGATGTTAGACTTTCAGGTTTTAACAATAATTTATGTTTTGTTCACCCCAAGACCAAACGCTTTAACGATCAAGTGAAGACAGACTGAGTAGAGCTGCCCGCTCAGCCATGGTGAACAGCTACACTAGTTTAATCACTTTACACAAATGTCCATGTTAGTCATGCACAGATCAGAAGCTGCGAAAAACCCAGACAATTCCTGTTTTCCTATATTTGGAATGAACAGCAGCAGCCGCAGGGAGTACATGCAAGATTCAGTCACTGAGAGCAAGAAATTTATCAGCATCAATGAAGCCAGGCGGGGGTAGGGGTAAGGGAGGTGGCTGTGAAGGAGAAGGAAAGAAATTCAGTTTACAAATCATCTGCCAATTAAACCTTCAAATGGGTTGACAGCACAAATCTTTCCTGATTAGGTGTGGTCTTTATTGTTGATATGGAATGCAAAATTTGCAATTAATAATGGATAAATTGAAAGATTGCACTTAACCTCCACTTACCAGTATAACAATATTTTAAAGGACTATCCAGGAATATACAACAGGGGGTTAGCACCCTCTTTACTTATCTGTCAACACAACCATCAGTCAAAACAGAACTACTCTTAGCAGCCTAACTAGACAATGACTTTGAATGAAACCAGCTGCAGTATGTTACATCCAGATGTAAAAGAGGGAAATACTCCGATATGCACAAGAACTCAATTCCTTAACAACCAAGGCAATGCTGCAATTACTGTGCAGAAGCCCCTTAGGTTATTCAAGAAATAGTTGTTTGAAATGAGAAATACAGATCTCCAGATATCAGCTTATTGTCTTCTCTTCCAAAAGGTCTTCTCCTTCGGTATATCCTGATAAAGAAATTGCATGAAAGTCTAAATGGCCCCAGGACTGCTAATGTTAATTTATACCCAGCCATAATAACATACACAACAGTAATCCAAATATTTTCATCCCTATGGGGAAATGTCTGAGAATCACTGGGCATTTCTCTGCAACAGTACATTTGAAATTAGGACTAATCAATTAATCCAAATGAGCAGCGAAGCTCTTTTCCCACCATTGCATGGTCCAGCTTTCCAGACAACACTCTTCTCATCAGTCTCCTAAGTATTGGTATTGGTTTATTATTGTCACTTGTACCGAGGTACAGTGAAACATATCAAGCCGTGATGCATCCAGAAAGAATGCTTTCTATGGTGCATCGATAATTTTACCATATTCAACATCAAATTCATTCTGAACTCTGCTATCCAGATCTTATTCTGCGCATTAAACTGCATAAACTTTAATGAAGCAGCCACATCATAAGATGGATTATTCCATTGAACATTGAATTCTACAAGAATGGAATACAATCCTGACACAGTTTGCGTTGCTAGAGAACATGGAAAACTCAGTATTAATTCAGTGTATCAGAGTATCATCAACCCAACTATAATTTTCAAACTTTTTTTTTGCTCCTCCTTCCAATGAAAAACTACACAGAAGTTTTCTCCCAAGCCTTCAATTCACACTCTAGTGATCCATTCATCTTAAAGCTCAGCTTTAGGTGACTCAGTTAAACATTGCCAATGAAGGTATTGCCATCAAGGCCAGAAAAGGGCTAACACCACACTGTTCACTGTAAAATATGAATATTTATTGAAGAAGTGTTTCTTGCATTGCATACCAGCAATCCGAAAAGGAAGTGATTAAACAAGGGTAGCTGTTTACCATGACTGACTGAGCAGCTCCACTCAGTCCACCTTCACTTGCTTATTAAAACATTTGGATTCACCTACCTAAAGGAAAGATATCAATAAGCTTGAAAGAGTGCAGAGAAAATTTGCATGGATGTTGCCAGGACTTGAGGACCTGAGTTACACGTATTGGTTAAATAGGTTAGGACTTTATTCCCTGGAGCGCAGGAGAATGAGGGGAGGTCTTATATACAAAATTATGAGGGGTATAGATAGGGTGAATGCATGCAGGCTTTTTCCCCTCAGGTTGGGTGAGACTAGAACTAGAGGTCATAGGTTTAAAGTGAAAAACACTCTCATAGTGTTTTTCATCTAGATTGCAGCATCTGCAGTCCTTTGTTTCTCATAGGTTTAGGGTGAAAGGTAAAGTATTTAAGGGGAATCTGAGGGGGGAGCTACTTCACTCAAAGGGCGGTGCGAGTGTGGAACGAGCTGCCAGTGGAAGTGGTGGATTGTAACATTTAACAGGAGTTTGGATAGGTGCATGCGTGAGAGAAGTATGGAGTGCTATGGTCCAGGTGCAGTTAGATGGGACTAGGCAGAAAACCAGGCTGGCATGGACTAGATGGGCTGAAGGGCCTGTTTCTGTGCTGCAATGCACTATTACTCCAAGTAGTTGGTGAGATTTCAGCCACAACATTTAAGAGCCTCTCATGTGGTGGATCTGCACACTTGTAGAGTGCCACATACTGACATGATCAATTGAATTATATAGGCACCCGATGGAAAAGTCATTAAAGGGGTTATGGGGAAGGATTGGATGAACAGGTCTGAATAGAAATAAATACATAATAAGAAAATTTCCCCATGAAACAAGAAAACAAATGGGCAGTCACGGTAGTGTGTGGGCAGACACGGTAGTGCAGCGGTTAGCGTAACGCTATTACAGCGCCAGCAACCAGGGTTCAATTCCAGCCACTGTCTGTGAGGAGTTTGTACGTTCTCCTCGTGTCTGCATGGGTTTCCTCCGGGTGGTCTGGTTTCCCCCCACGTTCCAAAAACGTACCAATTAGGAAGTTGTGGGCATACTACGTTGGCACCAGAAGCGTGGCGACACTTGCGGGCTGCCCCCAGAACATTCTACGCAGAAGATGTATTTCACTGTGTGTTTCGATGTACATGTGATTAATAAAGATCTCTCTTATAAAATCAGACAATGTCACTTTCAGATTCCCCTCTGGTAACTCCTGAAGAACATGGCAGAAGGTCAGCATGAACATCTATCTCAATGCCTTGGATGAAGACAAGATCAGCCTCAATTCCCACATTCCTGCCACCACTGGACAAGCAGATCGTATATTTTAAACCTGCATTTTATTTTGAAGGTTAAGGGAAGTTTCTAGTACTTAATGATCCACACAAACAATATCAGTTGAGACCTTTAGATAATTGGCTTGGGCAAGAACATTAGAGGCAGGGGAAGGAGTGAAACATGAGAATAATCCGAGTTCACAGTCATTGATACGATATATACTTATACTACCATTATGGCATATCACATGTCAAATAATGACAGATTTGAAGAGGGAAGGCACCAAGTTAAATATGCTCCAATTAATTATTTGATCTTAGAATTTCAATCAGTAAACATGTTTCACACATTCTCAGCATGAAGCAACAATCAATTTGTTGAGGTTTACTAAATAATTCAAAAGAAGTTGCACTTTATAAATGTACCCACCAAAAACATACTTGGAGTTTATTTTTAAAATGTAGGTTACAAACACATTGAAGTGACTGCAGTGAAACAAAACTGCCTGGAAGGACATAAGAAACAGAGGGAGGAAGAGGCCATTTGGCCTGATGAAGGACTCAGTTACTGAAACAAGCCCTCTCAAGCACTCAAATTCAAAGATCTCTGGATGAAGACATTTCTTCTAATCTCAATCATTAGACTATGACCTCTGGTCAGGGGAATCCTCAGACAGGGGAAACATTCTCCCGATGTCTACCCTGTCGAGTTCCCCAAGAATTGTGCCTATTCCAAAGAGATTACCTCTGCTAAACTCAAGAGTTTTAACATATTTCCTTACCACATAGCTGGAGGTAATTTCAGCCCAATGATTCCATGCCAGTTCACAGAGCAATCCCATTCCCCGTTAATTTTCCCTGTAGCCTATTCTCCCCACATTCCCATCAACTCTCTCCAGAGTCAACCACTCACCTACACATTAGGGGCAATTTACAGCAGATAATTAAACCAAACAACCCTTATGTCTTTAAAATGTGGGAAGAAACCAGAATACCTGAAGGAATCCAGAATACTCAGTGGAAACCCACATTTGCAGAGAATGTGCAAACTCCACATAGGTAGCACCAGAAATCAGGATTGAACCTGGGACACTGGAGCTGTGAGGCAGCTGCTTTACCAGTTGTGCCACTATGCAATGTATATGCCTAATCTGTTTATTCACTCCTAATATAACAGAATCCATGAACCCCAGGAATAAATCCTGTGAATTTTTACTGCATTCCCTCTATACCAAGTATATCCTTCTTGTGCATCAGATTTCAGGTGTGGTCACACCAGGATCCAACAATAACCAAGACTCTTTCCCCACCCCCCCCCAACCCACAAGATACTGACCGATTCTTGCTAAAAACAAAATCCAGCTTTAAATGGAGCTCTGCTGCTTTAAGCAATTCAAAATAAAATCTGGATTGACCAATGTTAAGAACAACAATTCACAAGGTAAAAATGGTACTTCGATAAAACAGATTACAATTCCGCCCCCCCCCCCACCCCGCCACCCCCAGAGTGGGGAAGTTTAAAACTAGAGGGCATAGGTTTAAGGTGATAGGGGAAAGAACTAAATTGGACCTGACAAGCAAGATTTTCCACACAGAGTGGTGGGTGTATGGAATCAGCTGCCAGAGGAAGTGATAGAGGTGAAGGAGATAAGATAAGATCTTTATTAGTCACATGTACATCGAAACACATCTTTTGCGTAGTGATTTTTGGGGGGCAGCCCTCAAGTGTCGCCACGCTTCTGGCGCCAACATAGCATGCCCACAACTTCCTAACCTGTACACCTTTGGAATGTGGGAGGAAACCGGAGCACCCAGAGGAAACCCACACAGACACGGAGAGAACGTACAAACTCCTTATAGACAGTGGCCGGATTTGAACCCGGGTCACTGGCGCTGTAAAGCATTGTGCTAACCACTATGCTACCGTGCTCTGGAGGGAAAATTACAACATTGTCCTGATGAAGGGTCTCGACCTGGAACGTCGACTATTTATTTCCCTCCATAGATGCTGCCTGACCTGCTGAGTTCCTCCAGCATTTTGTGTGTGTTGCTCCATATTCCAGCATCTGCAGAATATCTTGTGTCAACATTTAAATGACACTTGGACAGGTGCAGGGATAGGAAAGGTTTAGAGGGACATGGGCAAAAGGAACCAGCTCAGGAAGACACTTTGGTCGGCATGGAAGCGTTGGTGGGGTGGGGGGGAGGGGGGGGGGGAGAAAGAGCCTGTTTCTGCATTCAAGGTTAGATCATATGGGATCCAGGATGAGCTAGTCCATTAGATACAAAATTAGCTTGGTGGAAGGAGTCAGACAGTGGTGGTGGAGGGCTGTTATTCAGATTGGAGGCCTGTGACCAGTGGTGTGCCACAGGGATTGGTACGGGGTCCACCGTTGTTTGTTGTCTATATTAACGATAATGTTGTTAGCAAATCGGTGGTGTTGTGGACAGTGAAGAGGTTATCTAAGACGACAACAGGATTGAGATGAACTGGGGAAATGGGTCAAGGAATGGCAGCCGGAATTTAACCCAGACAATTGCAAGGTGTTGCATTTTGGCAAATTAAAGCGGGCAGGACTTACACTGTTAATGGTAGGTCCATGGAGAGTACTGTAGAACAGGGTACAAGTACATGGTTCCATAACAGTAGTGACACAGACAAACAGGGCGGTGATGAAGGCATTTGACATGCTTGCATTCAATCGGTCAGGGCACTGACTGCAGGGGTTGGGACGTCATGTTGCAATTGTGCAAGTCACTGGTGAGACCACACTTGGAGTATTGTGTGTAGTTCTACTTGCCCAGCCTTAGGAAGGATGCCATTAAGCTGGAAAGGGTACAGAAAAGATTCACAAGGACATTATCAGGAGTGGAGAGCTTGAGTTATAAGGAGAGGCTGGCACTTCTTCCCCCCTGGAGGCTGAGGGGTATACAAAATCATGGAAGTAGTAGTTTTTTTTTCCCCTTTTTCCCCAGGCTACGGGAGTCTAAGACTAGAGGGCATCAGTTTAAGGTGAGCGGGAAAAGATTTAAAGGGGACCCGAGGGGCAGGTTTTTCCACACAGAGGATGATGGGTACATGGAACGAGCTGCCAGAGAAAGTGGTAGAGGCAGGTGCAATTACAGTGTTTAAAAGACATTTGGACAGGTTCATTGATACAAAATGTTTAGAGGGACATGAACCAAACACAGCCAAATGGAACTAGCTCAGGTAGACAACTTAGTTAGCAATGGATGAGTTGGGTTGAACGGCCTGTTTCTGTGCTGTATAACTCTATGACTATCAGTAATTTAAAATCAAAAACAGCCTGTGCTGGAAATCTATCATAAAAACAGAAAATGCTGAAGATATCGAGGTCGGGCATTTTCTATCTTTATTTCAGAATAAAGCCAGGCCTTGGTGAAGAATGGAACCAAAGTTAACTGTAACTTTGGTTTGATGCTCTTTATCCATTCTTGAAACCTCCGATTATCCACAGGGAAGCGAGTCATCAGCTTATTAAGACTGTTCTCTTCTAGAGTCTTAATTAGTACCGATTCATGCTTAGCAACATTTTCCCCCTACCATCCCACTTTGATTTTGGTGACGAGGATTGCCGCATCTTTTAATGACTCACACACCAAACTCCACTCTGAACTGTCAGCACAAGCAGGATGCTCAGGGGGTACAATGAAGTTAAGCAGCCGATAAAAGATTACTGGGGAAGAGAACTGAAAATAATTGCAAAATCCCTCAGTGATCAACTTGCAAAATTTGAATCTTCTTACATAATGACACAATGAGTGCTCCGGTTTCCTCCCACAGCCAAAAGATGTGCAGATTGGTAGGATAACTGGCCACTTTAAAATGCCCTTACTGTGTAGGTAAGTGGTAGAATCTGGAAGGGGCTTGTAAGAGCATGCAGAAAATTAAGTGCAGTACAAACAAGGTGGACCAAAGGGCCTTGTCAAAGCTTGAGGAATCAACGACCCTGTCAATATTTTTTTGTATTATCAACTGCGAATCTAGCTAAAAGAATGAATCATTAAAAATATGGATATTCCATATAAACTACTCACCAACTCCACTTGTGTGCGGATATGTAATAGAATGCACTGGTCATCGGTGTGATTGGCGTAACTCAGTGGGGGAGTGCAAGATGGTGAAAACAAAGGCAACGAAACGAATTTGAACACAGAGTTGCTATTGTCACTGCCAGTTGTACCAAAATCTGTTGCAATTGCTTAATTTTTTTAAAATTTTATTTACAACGTGGTAACAGGACCTTCTGGCCCAACGAGTCCGCGCCGCCCATTTTAAACCCCAAATTAACCTCCCTGTACGTCTTTGGAATGTGGGAGGAAACCAGAGCACCCGGCGGAAACCCACGCAGACACGGGAGAACATACAAACTCCTTACAGACAGCGACGGGAATCGAACCCCGATCGCTGGCTCTGTAATAGCGTCGCGCTAACCGCTACGCTACCATGCCGCCTTTCAGTAATAACCAAAAGTGTCCCATTATGCCAAACAATGACTAGACAAAAAAAATCAAACAGAACCAAAAACATAAAAAATTCAAGCCTTCGGGATTCAATGAATTAACTGAAAACACAAAAAACCAACAGTGCAGAAGCATGCATGGACACACATACACACACACACCATTTGAACAAGACCTAATTTTTCTCACACCACAACCACATGACATTTTTCTTTTGCATTGATTGGGTTGAATAATCAGTGTCCACCAGCACCATTACACACATTTCCATATTTCAGATGAGGCATAAACCAAGGCCCCATATGCCTCTCAAATGGACATACAAGATCCCATGCCAATCCATTTCCTAAAGGTAGAATAATGGATTGTTGAATCTCCAAGAGATTAACAATAAAAAATAGAAGAACAAATATGGATAAAGTGTAACAAATAGAATAATGTATACCTTTAAGTAGTCACGTACTCAATTTCTCACTCTCTCAGAAACAAGGGTGCAAGATGCTGATTCAAAATTTTATATATATACACACACACATACATACACACTGTCCATTTTGCATTTACATAGTGCCTTTTAACATCTATTTCAGGACTTCCTAATGCACTTTGCAACCAATGAAGTATTTAAAATGTAATCTAAAAGAAAATTTGAGCTAAGTCTTGCATCCGAGGATAACTCTCTTTCATCTCCTCCTTCACTGTTGATCAAAGTCTACACTATTCCAGCAATAACTCCCAACTGAAATTAAATGAAAAATGTGCCCTTGCCTAGCATTTGGTTTCAAACACTACAAAGATTCTAACCTACAAATTATCAACAGAAGCCTGCATCCCATGCCACCAACTCCATCAATCTCACAGGTTAATCAAAATGAGTCTTTAGCATCAATACCACTTTGTTTACATTCCCCTCATTCCAATACAATCTTTGAATTATAATACATTTATACAGCAGGGTTTACACTGTATCTAATATTTCTGTTATTCCAAAAAAGAGAGGGATGGGAAAATAATCATGCTTCCAACTTAAACCTTAAAAAAATAAAGCTAAAAAAAATCTGAAAAACACTCACTACTTAAGGATTACTGAAAACAGATTTATTTTCCATAAACTTGCCAAATAGCTGTCAGTTATTGCTAATGTACTGCACCTATACCCATGAGGACACTGTATCTGGATAGTGAATTTAATTTTCAGTAAGCATGGACAGAATTAATACAGTGGGGCTCACTTAAGATAAAATCAAGTGACATCAGTTTTGGCTCAAGGTCAACATATTTCTGTGTACAAACTACTTTGATTTAACACAAGGTAAATTATGGCCAAGGTTCAATTTAATAAGATCAAACCATTTTAGAATTAACATGTCAGAGCATAATTCAATGCTGGGGTCATTTCTGATCCAGCTTCCTGCCCTTTTCCTCTATTCTACAACAACAAGGGATGGATGACTGTGCGATTAAGGTTGACTGGCCACAAATCAAGTCTAACACTTCACATCAGCCAACATCATCAGAAGAAAAGTTGCTGATTGTGATTTTGCAATTTTTTTTTGGGGAGGGAGGGTGGAGAAGGGCTAACAGGGTTGCCAGGCAGCAGCACAGAATTTAAACAGGGCTTTTCATTATATATAGTGAGACATCAACCAAGAAAGTTTTCAGAAAAATTTATAGTTCCAGATGTAGAAGGGCTTACATTTTTAGACCACACTTCATTACCTCAGGATGTCCCAATGTGTTTTACAGTCAAGTACTTTTACTGTTTGAAGTGTAGCTTAGTTGTAGCATTGGTAATGGTATAGTCAAGTTCTGCACAGCAAGACTCTAGAAACATCAATGTGATAATGACCAAATAATTTATTTTTGACAAAGAGAAATTTGTTGGGGCTAACCATTATTCTGGGTTGGATATATTTATGTAAACTTTTACTGAGTTCAAAGTGAGTGAGGTCCTTCACTGATTGATGGTCAGGCAAGAATTTATATCGTTGGTCAGGCTAGCTCACTCAAACAAGTTCCACTCAAGATAATTTTAACAAGAGATTACTGCCTAACAGTACATCCCAGTCAGTAACACTAATAACAACACACAGCAATGGCTGTGTATTTATAGGGTGGCGCAATAGTGTAGCGGTTAGCGTGATGCTATTACAGCTCCAGCGACCCGGGTTCAATTCTGGCCACTGTCTGTAAGGAATTTGTACGTTCTCCCCGTGTCTGTGTGGGTTTCCTCTGGGTGCTCTGGTTTCCTCCCACATTCCAAAGACGTACAGGTTAGGAGCTGTGGACATGCTACGTTGGCATTGGAATGGCGACACTTGTGGGCTGCCCCCAGCACATTCTCAGTAACGCAAAAAGACACATTTCACTGTGTGTTTCGATGTGCACGTGACTAATAAATAAATGAATAAACATTATTTTACTCTGCTTCCAAAGTTCAGTTGCAGAACATAGAACAGTGCAGCACAGGAACAGGCCCTTCGGCCCACAGTGTTGTGCCGAACCAATTATATTAGTAATAAAATGCCCAACTAAACTAATCCCTTCTGCCTACACAATGTCTATATCCTACCATTTCCCTCACATTCATGTGCCTAATACCTTCTTGAATGCCCCTATTGAAGTCAGTCTTATTTTTTTATTCCATTCAAAACTATATAGGATGCAGTTAAAGCTGTACCTAGTCATATGAAAGGCACCAGTGCTTACCTTACCATGTTTAGAAGGCCTTTATGAATACATTACATTCTTTAATTTAACACAGCACCTAAGAAGTCTTCTTCTTGGACAGTCCCTTGAGATTGAAGATAAGTTGCTTCCATTCCAGGTCTGAGGATCTAGGGTGACTGACGACGTAATGTGGGATCTGCAGACAGGTAGGGCAGGAAGTGCTTAGTGGGTTGTGTGGGTAGGTGCTGCACCCTTTTCATTGTCCACATTGAGCTTCGGTGTGATCCCAACAAATGGTTCTCAATGCCAAATGCTCCTTCACTTTGAACATTAATGGGCCAGCGACTCTTACGAGTCGGTGGGGACATTGCACTTTTTCCAAGGAGGTGTCAAGAACATCTTTGAATCTTTTATTCTATCTACATGATAATCTTTTGCCATGATAGAGTCCAGAATAGAATGACTATTTTGGAAGTCTGGCTTCAAGCATGCAAATGTTCTGCACTGCCCAGCAGAGATCAATGAATGTAATTAGGCACTTGAGGCTGGAGATGTTGGCTTGGAAGAGGATGCTGATAGTAACTCAATGCAATGGAATTGGATACAATCCAACTGTAATAAATTTTAGGGAGCTCTTGAAGATGTGACTGGTCTAATTTAAATGAAATTTCTTTTGCTGCTTTCCTGAGCCATACCTACTCAATCTCCAACAATGATGACGACTTACCTGGCTCAGGTAATCAAATAAACAAGTTTTCAAAAGACAAATAATTAAGAGCTCCAATCTTCCAATATTATAGCACTAACTTTCAAGATTCCATCAGTGTATCCTTACAACATAATTGAATGCCAAATACACAGATAATTTAACACAAAACAGTATACTGACTCTATACTCAGTGCGCAAATGTGTTTTTCTTTCGTCCATCACATCTCCACCCTCCATTATTCATATAATAACATCTCCTCCTTGTTGACAAATCAACACAGGTGCACTTCAAGGATGCGTGCATAGCCCACTGCTCTACTCTCTCTACACTCATGACCTTGTGGCTAGGCACAGCTCAAATGCCGTCTATAAATTTGCCGATGACACCACTGTTGTTGGTAGAATCTCAGATGATGAAGAGGCATAGAGAAGTGAGATAAATCGGCTAGTTGAGTGGTGTCGCAACAACAACCTCGCACTCAACATCAGCAAGACCAAGGAACTGATTGTGGACTTCAGGAAGGGGGAGTCAGGAGAACACACACTAGTCCTCACTGAGGGGTCAGCGGTGGAAAGGGTGAGCAGCTTCATGTTCCTGGGTGTCAACATCTCGGAGGATCTATCCTGGGCCCAACACATTGATGCAATTGTGAAGAAGGCCCACCAGTGGCTCTATTTCATTAAGAGTTTGAGGAGATTTGATGTGTCACCAAAGACTCTTGCAAATTTCTATAGATGTATGGTGGAGAGTATTCTGACTGGTTGCATCACAGCCTGGTATGGAGGGTCCAATGCACAGGATTGCAAGAGGCTGCAGAGGGTTGCAGACTCAGCCAGCTCCATAATAGGCACAACCCTCCCCACCATCGAGGACATCTTCAAGAGGCAGTGCCTCAAGGAAGCAGCATCCATCACGAAGGACCCTCACCACCCGGGACATGCCCTCTTCTCATTACTACCATCGGGAAGGAGGTACAGGAGCCTGAAGACCCGATTTAGGAACAGCTTCTTCCCCTCCGCCATCAGATTTCTCAATGGTCCATGAACTCTACCTTGTTATTCCTTTTTTTTTGCACTATTTATTTTGTAATTTACAGTACTTTTACGTCTTTGCACTATACTGCTGCTGCAAAACAACAAATTTCATACCATACAAGTCAGTGATAATAAACCCGATTCTGATGCTTTATCGACATCAGGTGATAGGTTAATTCCTAACGATGCATTTGCATCAGATGCACTCAACTGTTTTCAAATCCATTAAGTTTCCTTTTCCAAATTTCTTTTCATTTGTCTTTTTGAAGACAGATGCCACACCAGATGCCACCAGTAAGTTAACAAAGGATCATAGAAAATTTATAGCACAGGAGGTGGCCACTTAGTTCAACATGCCCACTCCAGCCAAAAATTGAGTCACTTAGATTAATCACATTTCCCAGTTCTCGGATAGCAGCCTAGTAGGTTCTCATATTCTCTTACACATAGGAGGCCATTAGGCCCACTTAGTCTATGATGAGAATAGAAACAGAAAATGTTAGAATCACTTAGCAGATCAGATGGCATCTGTGGAAAGAGAGGAAAAAAATTAACATTTTAGGTCCGGGAACCTTCATCAGAACTGGGAAAAAGAAAAACTACACAAAAAGGAGCTGGAGGAACTCGGCGGGTCAGGCAGCATCTGTGGAGGGAAATAGACTGTGCATGTTTTGGGTCAAAACCCTTCATCTGGACTGGAAAGAAAGGGGTAGATGGCCAGTATAAAAAAGTGGAGGGAAGGGGTGGAGCAAGCACTTGAAAAGAGAGGAAAGAACACAAATTAGTTAGAGGTAACAGAGAAGGTGATGGATAGATCAAAGGGAATCTCTCCGATAGGGTGAGACCAGATGATTTAATGTGGTCGTTAAGTAGCATTTAAGGTCAGATGAAGCTTGTGTAATGCATTGTAAGGCTGTGGGACATGCCCAGCAGGGTGGATTATACAAAAAAAAATGAAAAACTGTGTCAAAGTTAGATAAGTCACTCTGTCTTTCTGTCCATATCAGAACAGGCAGAAATGACCATTTCTGATACAGACAAAAAGCATGATTTACCTAATATTGGAGAATTCAATAGAGTCCAGAAGGCTGCAACCTACACCAATTTGAAAATGATGTGTTGTTCCTCAAGTTTGCTTGGGATGTCATTTAACAGTACAGGAGGCTACAGACAGGAAGGTCAGGGTGGGAAGTGGGATGGGGAATTAAGGTGGCAGGCAACTGGAAGCTCAGGGTCACTCATGCAGACTAAACGCAGGTTAGTCCACAAAGCAATGAGCCAATCGGCATTTGTTTTCTCTGATATCGAGGATGCCCCATTGTTAACACTGAATGCAGTACACCAGACTGGAAGTAGTGCAAGTGAATCACTGCTTCACCTGGAAAGATTGTTTGGTCACTGGACGGCAGAAAGGAAAGAGATGAAAGGACAAGTGTTACATGGCCTGCAGTTGCATGGGAAAAGGCCACATAACAGGGAGTAGTAGGCAGGGACGCAAGAGTTATGCTGGGTTTGTTCCGAGAGCCCTCAATCACATTCTTCTATGTATTTCTCTCTGATCTATTCTCTCTTTCACATGCCCATCAATGTAACTCCCTCAATCCAATTTCCCCACTACCCAGGCAGGCACAGGGAGAACGTGCAAACTCTATGGAGACGGCACCAGAGGTCAGAAATGAAACCGGGTCTCTAGAGTCATGAGGCAGCAGCTCTAAAAAAAAACCACAAGGTGGTTCAGCAGAAAGTGCTCAAATGTTGTTTTTAAATGTGTTGAGGGTTTCTGCTTCCACACTTTTTCAGGCAATAAGCCTCAATGCCCCTATCCCTAAAATACTCATTTGGACAAAACTTTTCCTCAAATACCTAGATATTCAACCCAACTTAAATCTCTGTCCTGTGGTCATCAATGTCAATGCAAAAAGACACACTTTCACACTTCTACTGGAAGACCATTGTTCACACTTCTAGTTCTCACATAACTTTGTACGGCTTGATTAAGTCTTTATTAGATATGAGGACCAACAAAACAAAATCACATTCTCATTCATACACACACAACAAAATCATAAGCTCCTCCGTGTGTTGCTCCAGATTTCCAGCATCTGCAGTCTCTTATGTCTCCAAAAATCACATTACAATTTTACTGCAGTGAAAATTTGCAGTCTCATTTGAAATCTTTTCTTGCATTACTGTACCTGTGGCAGAAACAGCAATGTACACCAAAAAAATGTATATCAAAAAGATGAGATGCTGGAAATCTGAAGTAAAAACAGAATAAGATTAAAAAACTGAACAGACCAGGTAGCATTTGGAGAGAGTGAAACAGGTTCTCACAATGTGTCTTCAGGCTGAAATACTAACTCTTTCTTTTTCCACAGATGCTGCCTGATCTACTGAGTGTTTCCATCATTTTCTGTTTTTATTGGACACCAACAACTTTGATGTACAGATGGGATCAACCCTGCCCAATATTTACTACTCTACTTAAGCTAACAGAATCGACAAACTATTATTACGTATTTTCAACTTGGCAACAATGGAAAAATCTACACATAATGCAAGGCAAATGTAAGATGAACTCCATGTCTGCCTAGGATTTTTTCATGATATACATTTGGCACATAAGCAAATATTCTCATATTTCTCTGGACACCAGAGTCTAAATGAGTTGCAATTAAGGTTTCCAGTTAGAAGTCAAAAAATGCAGAAAATGTCCAAAGGCGAGGTGGTATTTCTAAGTTGCATCTGGAAAATCGAGTCATAGCAGCAATTTTGCACAGTATCCAACAATAATACCAAGATTTGAATTTTCCAGTTGAAATTACCACTGACACTGTGTCTTTTGTTTTTATACATTAACTTTCTACCCAGCTTCACTGGAAACAATCACGGGATTTGAAAAAAATCGGAAGAGGCCTGGATTCTCAAACAAGAGTTAAATACGTCTTTGTTAAGGGGAGAGCAAAAAAAAAAACACAAATTTGGTATTTCCATCATTCTTCCATTTTGAAGAACTGACACACATGTACTTGTGCATATGACAATAAACTCAAGTTTGACTACAACTGCATCAAACTCACAAAGAAGATTTCTTAATGTCAATTTCATGATTCTGATCAGTAGCGGGAGGTAAACCCTGAAGCAAATACATCTATCTCGCACCTTTAAACATGACAAATTCAACAATGTCAAAAGGCAATGAGCAGGAGATCCTCCTCTAATTTATAAATAATGACATTAAAGCAAATGGAAACACCACAAAATTTGACAAGCAGAGAAGCTTGTTTAGATGACCATTTTCAGGTTAGGTAGCAACTGTGTGCAGTCCACAATGCCAATCGTGAGCTTCCTGTTCCCTGCCTCTTCCATTATCCAATCCCACTCTCCCTCTAACCTATATGTCCATACACTCTTACATTGTTAAAATGAGGTCAAATGCAAGCTTGAGGAACACCACCTCATCTTCCATCTGGGCACATTGCAGCTATCCAGACTCAATATCAAATTCAATGGCTTCAGGCAACCCACTCTCTGGTATTAAATTACCAGTTCTGTTATCGGTCATCTATCTGTAATATTAGCTTGGTTTTTCCTCTCTCCATTAGCATGGCCTGATGTGTTTTGCATTCCTGACAGTTCTGCATTTTGCAGCTTTTAAATTCTTTTGTGTTTTCTCTCTGCCTTGATCTCACAGCTTTTAAATTTCTTTGCTCATGTCATTTATTTCTATCTTCCTTCATTAACCAGATGGCTTCAGCTTGTCCCCATTGCAACCCTGGCTTCACCCAATCAATCTAACATATAGAGGCTTCTAACATAGAGAGAGGCTTTGAGGAAGGAGAAGCAGAGTATAGGGTATAAAAGTAGTAAGGTGGATGGGCTAAAGTGCATTTACTTAAATGCAAGAAGCATCAGGAATAACGGTGATGAACTGAGAGCTTGGATAAATGCATGGAACTATGAGATTGTGGCTCTTGCAGAGACTTGGCTGTCACCAGGGCAGGAATGGATACTGAATATTCCTGGATTTCAGTGTTTTAAAAGGGATGGGGGGGGCGGGGGGGAAGAGAAGGAGGAGGAGGGGTGGCAATACTGGTCAGGGATACTATTACAGCTGCAGAAAGGGTGGATAATGTAGCAAGATCCTCGCTAGAGTCAGTATGGATGGATGTTAGGAACAAGAAAGGAGCAGTTACTCTACTGGGAGTATTCTATAGGCCCCCTGGTAGCAGGAAGGATACTGAGGAGCAGATTGGGAGGCAGATTTTGGAAAGGTGCAAGAATAACAGGGTTGTTCTCATGGGAGACTTCAACTTCCCAAATATTCATTAGCACCTGCTTAGTACCAAAGGTTTAGATGAGGCAGAGTTTGTTAAGTGTGTCCAGGACAGAGCGCTGTCACAGTATGTTGACAGGCCGACTAGAGGGAATGCCATATTAGATCTAATATTAGGTAATGAACCAGGTCAGGTGACAGATCTCTCAGTGGGTGAGCATTTGGGGGACAGTGACCACTGCTCCCTAACATTTAGCATTGTCATGGACAAGGATAGGAGCAAAGAGGACAGGAAAATATTTAATTGGGGAGGGGAAAATTATGAGGCTATAAGGCTAGAACTTGCAAGTGTAAATTGGGATGACATTTTTGAAGGGAAATGTACTATGGAGATGTGGTTGTTGTTCAGGGATCTCTTGCAGGATGTTAGGGATAAGTTTGTCCCGGTGAGGCAGAGAAAGAATGGCAGGGTGAAGGAACCATGGTTGACAAGAGAGGTGGAACAACTAGTTAGGAGGAAGAAGGCAGCATACATAAGGTGTAGGCAGCAAGGATCAGATAGGGCTCATGAGTAATATAGGGTAGCAAGGAAGGAACTTAAGAAGGGGCTGAGGAGAGCAAGAAGGGGACATGAAAAGGCTTTGGTGAGTAGGGTTAAGGAAAACCCCAAGGCATTTTTCACTTATGTGAAAAGCAGAAGGATGACGGGAGTAAAGGTAGGACCGATTAAGGATAAAGGTGGGAAGATGTGCCTGGAAGCTGTGGAAGTGGGTGAGGTCCTCAATGAATACTTCTCATTAGTATTCACCAAGGAGAAGGGCCTTGATGACGCTGAAGACAGTATAGGTAAGGTTAATGTTCTAGAGCATATAGATATCAAGAGAGAGGATGTGTTGGAGCTGTTAGAAAATATTAGGACAGATAAGTCCCTGGGGCCTGATGGAATATTCCCCAGGCTGCTCTGCGAGGCGAGGGAGGAGATTGATGAGCCTTTGGCTAGGATCTTTGAGTCCTTGTTGCCCATGGGAATGGTACCAGAGGATTCGTGGGTGGCGAATGTTGTCTCCTTATTCAAAAAAGGTAGGAGGGATAGTCCAGGGAATTATAGACCAGTGAGCCTTACGCCTGTGGTGGGCAAGCAGTCGGAAAGGATTCTTAGAGATAGGATCTATGGGCATTTGGAGAATCATGGTCTGATCAGGGACAGCCAGCATGGCTTTGTGAAGGGCAGAACATGTCTCACAAGCCTGATAGTGTTCTTTGAGGAGGTGACCAGGAAGGTTGATGAAGGTAGTGTAGTAGATGTGGTCTACATGGATTTTAGTAAGGCGTTTGACAAGGTTCCACATGGTAGGCTTCGGAAGGTCAGAGGGCATGGGATCCAGGGAAGTTTGGCCACGTGAATTCAGAATTGGCTTGCCTGTAGAAAGCAGAGGGTTGTGGTGGAGCGAGTGCATTCAGATTGGAGGGCTGTGACTAACGGGGTCCCACAAGGATCGGTTCTGGGACCTCTGCTTTTCGTGATTTTTGTTAATGACTTGGATGAGGGGGGTAGAAGGGTAGGTTGGCAAGTTTGCAGATGACACAAAGGTCGGTGGTGTTGGGGATAGTGTGGAGGGCTGTCAAAGATTGCAGAGGGACATTGATGGGATGCAGAGCTGGGCTGAGAAGTGGCAGATGGAGTTCAATCTGGAGAAGTGTGAGGTGGTACACTTTGGAAGGACAAACTCCAAGGCAGAGTACAAAGTTAACGGCAGGATGCTGGGTAGTGTGGAGGAGCAGAGGGATCTGGGGGTTCACTGAAAGTTGCCTCACAGGTAGATAGGGTAGTTAAGAAAGCTTATGGGATGTTAGCTTTTATAAGTCGTGGGATCGAGTTTAAGAGCCGCGAGGTAATGATGCAGCTCTATAAAACTCTGGTTAGACCACATTTGGAGTACTGCGTCCAGTTCTGGTCGCCTCATTATAGGAAGGATGTGGAAGTGTTGGAAAGGGTGCAGAGGAGATTTACCAGGATGCTGCCTGGTTTAGAGAGTATGCATTACGAGGGAGACTAAGGAAGCTAAGGCTTTACTCTTTGGAGAGGAGGAGGATGAGAGGAGACATGATAGAGGTATACAAAATATTAAGAGGAATAGAGTGGACAACCAGCACCTCTTTCCCAGGGCACCAATGCTCAATACAAGAGGGCATGGCTTTAAAGTAATGGGTGGGAAGTTTAAGGGAGATATCAGAGGAAGGTATTTTACCCAGAGAGTGGTTGGGGCATGGAATGTGCTGCCTGGGGCGGTGGTGGAGGCAGGTACATTGGTCAAATTCAAGGGATTACTAGATTTCAGGGAGATAGTTACACCTAAGAGTCAGGAGGCAGGTAGCTGGGTGACTGTTAGGAAAGGGAAGGGGATTAGACAGAAAGAGCAGAGCACCCCTATGGCCGTTCCCATCAACAGTAAGTATACCGTTCTGGATACTGCTGGTGGGGACGACCTACCAGGGACAAGTTGTAGTGGTCGAGTCTCTGGCACCGAGGTGGGACCCTCATCTCAGACAGGAGGGAGTGTAAAGAGGAGAGCAGTAGTGATAGGGGATTCAATAGTCAGGGGGACAGATAGGAGATTCTGTGGGAGAGGTTGAGAATCCCGGATGGTCTGTTGCCTCCCTGGTGCCAGGGTCCGTGATATCTCAGATCGAGTTCTTGATATTCTCAGGAGGGAGGGTGAGCAGCCAGATGTCATGGTCCATGTTGGGACCAATGACGTGGATAGGAAGGAGGAGGTGGTTTAGGGAATTAGGTGCAAAGTTAAAGGACAGGACCTCCAAGGTTGCAATCTCAGGATTGCTACCTGTGCCACGTGCTAGTGAGGCTAGAAATAGGAGGATCATACAGCTAAATACGTGGCTAAGGAGTTGGTGCAGGAGGGAGGGCTTCAGGTTTCTGGATAATTGGGCTTTGTTCCAGGGAAGGTGGGATCTATTCCGAAGGGACGGTTTACACCTGAACTGGAAGGGGACTAACACACTTGTGGGTAGGTTTGCTAGTGCTGCTCTGGTGGGTTTAAACTAGATTTGCGGGGGAGGGGAACCAGAGTGTTAGAGCAGATAGTGAGGAGGAAAATGATCATGCGAGGTCTGCAGGTATGGACAGAAATCAAAGGTTTGTACATGATAGTAATATTCTCAGGTGCATCTATTTCAATGCAAGGAGTATTGTAGGTAAAGCGGATGAGTTTAGGACGTGGATTGGCACGTGGGATTACGATGTTACTGCTATTAGTGAGACATGGTTGAAGGAGGGGCAGGACTGGCAGCTTAATGTTCCGGGCTTCCGTTGTTTCAGATGTGATAGAGGGGGAGGGATGAAAGGGGGAGGAGTGGCACTACTGGTCAGGGAACAGATCATGGCTGTGCGTAGACAGGACAACCCGGAGGGCTCGTCTATAGAGGCCACATGGGTGGACCTGAGGAAAAGGAAAGGTGTGGCCACACAAATAGGGTTGTACTATAGACCGCCCAATAGAGAGAATTGGAGGAACAAATCTGTAGTGAGATAGTAGATTGATGTAAGAAACAGAAAGATGTGATAGTAGGGGATTTTAACTTTCCACATATTGACTGGGACTCCCACACTGCGAAAGGGTTGGATGGCTTGGAATTTGTCAAATGTGTTCAGGGAAGTTTTCTAAATCAATATATAGAGGTACCAACGAGGAAGAATGCAATACTTGATCTCCTATTAGGGAACCAGGCAGGTCAGGTGACAGAAGTATGTGTAGGTGAGCATTTTGGGTCCAGTGACCATAATGCAATTAGTTTCAAGATAATTATGGATAAGGATAGGTCTGGTCCTCGAGTGGAGGTTCTAAATTGGAGAAAGGCCAATTTTGTGGAAATGAGAAAGGATCTAGGTAGGGTGGATTGGGATAAGTTATTTTCTGGCAAGGATGTGCTCAGTAAATGGAAAGCCTTCAAAGACGAAATTTTGAGAGTGCAGAATTTGTATATTCCTGTCAGGATTAAAGGCAAGGGTAACAAGCAACCTTAGTCTTCAAGGGATATTGGTGAGCTGGTTAAGAAAAAGAGAGAGGTGTATAGCAGGTATAGGCAACTAGGAACGGATGAGGTAGTTGAAGAGTATAGGAAATGTAAGAAAATACTAAAAAAGGAAATCAAGAAGGCAAAAAGAAGACATGAGGCTGCTTTGGTAGATAATGTGAAGGTAAACCCAAAGGGTTTCTACAGGTATATTAAGAGCAAAAGGATAGTAAGAGACAGAATTGGTCCCCTAGATCAGAGTGGTCGTATATGTGTGGAGCCTCAGGAGATGAGGGAGGTCTTAAACAGTTTTTTTGCATCAGTATTTACTCAGGAAACTGGCATCATGGATATGGAAGGAAGGGAATCAGGCACTAGTGTCATGGAACATATAGAGATTAAAAAGGAGGAGGTGCTTGCTGCTTTACAGCGAATAAAGGTAGATAAATCCCCAGGGCCCGACAAGATATTTCCTCGGACCTTGAGAGAGAATAGTGTAGAAATTGTGGGGGCCCTGGCAGATATATTTAAAATGTCCTTAGCCACGGGTGCGGTGCCAGAGGACTGGAGAATAGCTCATGTTGTTCCATTGTTTAAGAAAGGATCGAAGAGTAAACCAGGTAATTACAGGCCAGTGAGCCTGACATCAGTAGTGGGTAAATTATTGGAAGGTGTTCTGAGAGATAGGACATATAAGTATTTGGACAGCCAAGGGTTGATTAAGGATAGTCAGCATGGCTTTGTGCGTGGTAGATCATGTTTAACGAATCTTGCGGAGTTTTTTGAGGAGGTCACTAAGAAAGTAGATGAAGGGAAGGCTGTGGATGTTGCCTACATGGACTTTAGTAAGGCCTTTGACAAGTCCCACATGGGAGATTAGTTCAGAAGGTTCAGTTAATGGGTATCCATGGAAAGGTTGTAAACTGGATTCGAAATTGGCTGAGTGGGAGAAGACAGAGAGTGGTTGTGGATGGTTGTTTCTCAGATTGGAGGCCTGTGACTAGTGGTGTGCCTCAGGGATCTGTGTTGGGGCCATTGTTGTTTGTTGTACATATCAATGATCTCGAAGATAATGTGGTAAATTGGATTAGTAAGTTTGCGGATGACACTAAGATTGGAGGTGTAGTGGACAGTGAGGAAGGCTTTCAAAGCTTGCAGAGGGATCTGGACCAAATGGAAAAATGGTCCAGAAAATGGCAGACGGAATTTAATGCAGACAAGTGTGAGGTGTTGCATTTTGGAAGGACAAATCAAGGGAGGACATACACAGTAAATGGTAGGGCACTGAGGAGTGCGGAGGAACAAAGGGATCTGGGAGTTCAGATACATAATTCCTTGAAAGTAGAGTCACAGGTAGACAGGGTTGTCAAAAAGGCTTTTGGCATCCTGGCATTTATAATTCAAAGTATTGAGTATAGGAGTTGGAATGTTTTGGTGAGGTTGTATAAGTTATTGGTGAGACCAAATTTAGAATAGTGTGTGCAGTTCTGGTCACCGAACTACAGGAAGGATGTCAGTAAGATTGAAAGAATGCAGAGGAGATTTACAAAAATGTTGCCGGGTCTTCAGGAGTTGAGTTACAGGGAAAGATTGAACAGGTTAGGACTTTATTCCTTGGAGTGTAGAAGAGTGAGGGGAGATATGATAGAGGTTTATAAAGTGATGAGGGGCATAGACAAAGTTAATGCAAGTAGGCTCTTTCCACCTAGATTAGGAGAGATAAGTACGAGAGGACATGGCTTTAGGGTGAAAGGGGAAAGGTTTAGGGGGAACATTAGAGGGAACTTCTTCACTCAAAGAGTGGTGGGAGTGTGGAATGGGCTGCCATCTGATGTGGTAAATGCGGGCTCGCTCTTAACTTTTAAGAGTAAATTGGATAGATACATGGACGAGAGAGGTCTGGAGGGGTATGGGCTGGGGGCAGGCAAATGGGACTAGCAGATTAATGTTTCGGCACAGACTAGAAGGGCCAAATGGCCTGTTTTCTGTGCCGTAGTTTTCTATGGTTCTATAAGCATATGGAGGAATTTAAAATAGAGGGGTTAGATAGTCTTAGGCGAGGTTTAAAGGTCGGCACAACATTGTGGGCCGAAGGGCCTGTATTGTGCTGTACTGTTCTATGTTCTAATGATATTTCCTTTGTCCTATCCATCCCAGTCTCTCTGCAACTAATTTGCTTTCTCTTATTCCAGTTCCAACAAAGGGCATTTGGCCTAAAATATTATCTGTTTCCCTTTCCACAGACGCTGCCCGACTTCCTGAGTGATTCCAGCATTTCCCATTTTTATTTCAGACTTCCAACATCCAGATATTTTCAACAAAACAGTCTTCGCTGTGATGACCACACGAACTACAGGATTGCCATTAAAAACCTATCCTCAGGGAGGGAAATCTGCTGTACACTTTTGTCTGGCCTCTACGTGACCTGCAGACTCCATGTGGTTGACTCTTTAAATGTTCCCTGAAATAAAAGATCAAGCCATCCAGTTCAAGGGCAATTAAGGATGAGCAATTAAAATGCAGGCCTTCCCAGCAATACCCAGATACAGAAGACGAGTTAAAAATTTTTATCTCCCCTGCCCATCTGCTCCCACAAAAAAATTTTCTTCATCTCCGTCTGAAATGGTTCAGCCCTAATGCAGACATTATCATTTAAAAATTTAATTTAAAATAAATTTAAATGGTTCAGCCTTAATGCAGACATTATCAATCCTGTTCTGCACCTGTGGACTCCTGAGTTAGCGATGAACTGCCCATGCTCATTGCTACCGACTTATATTCACCAACAGCAGGAATTTGCTTCCTGAAACTCACTAAATTATTTCACACAAAAATGTAAACTACCCAAAACTTGCCTCCCTTGGAGCTTTTTTTATCTTCACTGAAATGAAGTCACGGCATCCGTGCCAGGTGTAACTGGGGACAGATTTCTCAGTTATCTGCCGGGAGACTGCAGACAGTTGGCAGTCTGCCACTGGAATCCATGAGGAGGCCAACACGATAGAACAGTCGAAATGACAACAGTGACAACCCCTCATGAGTTCTGCACTTCAGCATTCACGTGTGGCCTTTAGAAGTGTTTTGGCTTATCAATCTGGCATTCTTTACAATGGAAATTAATTTTGGAAATGCAGTAGGATGTGTTGCTGCTATTATATACTACCTCAACCACAACCAATCACAGATAAATTTTGGGCAGAAAAAATCTTCAAAAGCATTGCTGTTCAATTAAATTGTTCTTCACGATGTTTTGTTTATTTCATGAACCCTGTGCTTGACCCATAAGGGTCTGTAGTTAATACTGCTCATATCAAACAAGCTGACATGAAATTAAAGGATACCTTGCAGTGCTCTTTGAGGAAGTATTTGCAGATGTCCACATTTGAGAGAGCATCTCTGCTGGCCACCAAAAAGAAACTCCGTTTGGCTTTCCAACTGCCTCAGGTGTCAAGGCAGTCAGTAGCTGGGCTAGGAAGGCAAGGAAACCCGGAAGTCAATTCCCCAGCGTCTATTGATATGGCTGGTTCTAAACAGATCACCAACAGTACAGTACGGTAGCGTAGCGGTTAGCGCAACGCCATTACAGCGCCAGCAATCGAGGTTCGATTCCCGTCGCTGTCTGTAAGGAGTTTGCGCATTCTTCCGTGTCTGCGTGGCTTTCCTCCGATGCTCCGGTTTCCTCCCACATTCTAAAGATATACGGGTAGGTTAATTTGGGGGGGGTTTAAAATGGGCGGTGCGGACTTGTTGGGCCGGACGGGCCTGTTACCACGCTGTAAATAAAATTTAAATTTAATTTAAAGAAACAGAAAGAACCCATTCAGCTGACCACTCCTGCGGCAGATCTTCACAATGCTACAGTCTACTTCAACATCCCAGTTCTGAAAGGAAATATATTCAGAGTTAGGCAAGCATAATTCTGTTTAGATAGAAATTAAGTGAGAACAGAAAAGCGATTGGCCATGTTAAGTGGCCAAACAGCCAGGGCTCACACTTGATGAATGGCCTCTTGGCCAAAACATCTGTAGACAACTTAATCAGGTTTTCTGTTTAGCAAATTACAAAGTAGTTTAACCAATCCTTCATGCTATTTTTTGCTCATGGGATCTGACTGTTCAAAATACCAGTTGGCAAGTTTCCCTGCATAACTGCATGACACTTCAGAAGTGACATGTAACCCATTGGCAATTTTCTCAGGAACATCGGGTCTTATAGTCTCTCTCCTCAATGCAACTGTACTCAAGAGTCAACCCAGAAGAGGTGGGGCAATGTGGTTCAACCTCATAACAATCTGACTCAGGGCCAACCAAACTGTTAAGCATATCAAGCTGACAAATACTGACCACTTTATACATGCTTCAGATATATATTTATTAGTGATAAAGCTTATTTTTAATCACACTGTTGCCGCCTGATCCTTTGATTTTGCCTTTGCCCTTCTTAACCCAGACCCAGCCAGGGTCAAAGTCTGAATACTTCAACAACTTCACAGCTGGAGAGACTTAAATCAGTAATTCCTTTTGGATTTGCCTGTAATCCTATCATTTGTAATGAAGACCTATGTTTTTAAATTGCCCTCTGTTAAAAATGAATATTCCACTGCTTTCAAAGCAAAATCCTGGCATTCATACATTGATAAGGAATAAAATTTTAGTGCCCAATAAAAAGAGATATAGATAATGGTTATGAGAAAAGCATTTTCCCCCCATTTATGAATTCTTAATATATCATTAAATCATTGTTTTGTGCTTTAAATGCCACAATTACTCTGATCTCCACTTACACAGCCTCAAAAATACAACTAAAGCTCATCCAAGATTGCAGAATTTCATTTCTATTGTGATCCTTAACAGATGTTGGACAGTTATACAATCTCATAAACCCTGCTGCTTTAGGCTCAGTTCCAACAGTTTACCAAACAGAAAGAAAAGTTGTAAAGGCTCCGACATTGGGGAGTGGAGAGACTCAAAATACCCCATTTTGCCAAATAACTCTGTTAACATAAATCAGAAGTGAAAATAAATATTATAGACCATGAACACACAATCAACTAAGTCCAATACTGATTTGCAATATTTAAAAGTCCCAAAGGAAAAGAGTATTCTTGTTGGTTAACGGGAAGTAACCTAATTATATTCTCCACAGCATCTCACAATTGTTTCTTTAGCATGGCTTTCAGAACCTGCAGCCTGTTACCCCTTATGGCATGGAAAGCAGGTCTGGGAACACCTTCATTTGCAACTTCTCTTCTACAGTCCCGACTTGGAAACATACTGCAGTTCCTTCATCACCTCAGAGCTGAAAGACAAGTTCAACTCGGACTGGCATCATGAGGACAAAAAGGACACCATGATTCTCTGTTGGATCATTGGAAGAAATGCCTCTCAATTAATGGCCAAACTCTAATGACAGGTGAAGGGTCTCGACCCGAAACTTTGACTGTTTATTTCCCTCCAGAGATGCTGCCTGACCTGCTGAGTTGCTCCAGCATTTTGTGTGTGTTGCTTCAGATACCAGAATCTCTTGTCTCTCCAGATCAAAGTAGGTCTTCACAACTTAACTTAGTTTTGCTTTCTGCAGAGCAGGTTTAACCCATTGTGAGAGATGGAGATACTAAGCTGAATGGAAGATCTCAAAAGAGGATGCAAAATATCTTGCCTGATGCCTCTGAAAATGACCACAAACAATAATCAACCCTTCATCACATGTGCCATCCCATTCAATTTGATTAGGGATTAAATTATTCTTGATCAATGTCAGAAAAGTTGTGCTGATATTGGTAACTGTTCATGAACTTTATTTTTATTATATATCTGAGTTTCTCTCTTCGTTAGGTTACAAGGAAAGGTTGGCATGGTTGATTAAATTCTTTGTTCACTGGAACTGTCAATGATAGCTCCTCATGGGAGATGTAACCAAGATGATTGACGAAGGCAGGGCAGTAGACGTAGTCTGTATGGACTTCAGTAAGGCATTTGACAAGGTGGTTACAACACATGGTATCCAAGGCAAGTTGGCTAAATTGATCCAAAATTAGCTTAATGTTTTGAGGCAGCGGGTCGTGGTGGAAGGATGCTTTTCTGTGACCAGTGGTGTACCGCAGGGATCTGTGCTGGGACCTTTGTTGTATGTGACATACATTAACAAAGTGGATGTGGATGTAGCTGGGCAACAAGGCGAGGCATGCAACTCACCATTTTATTTTTTATTATTCATTCACAGGATGTGACGATCACTGGCAAGGCTGGCATTTATTGTCAATCCATAATTAATTCTTGAACTAAGCAACCTGCTGGGATGTTTTGGAGCCATCCAGGGTCACAGAGGCCAGGAGTCACATATGCAGGGCAGCAGTTTTCCTTCCCCGAAAGAAAATACTCAATGTTTTTTTGTTAACAACTCTCCAGCAGTTCCATGAGATTCATCACCCATGGTAGCTTTTCAGTCTAAATTTATTTAATCATACATAATTCAAACTTATTGCCCTAGAACAAAAACCTAGGCCTTTTGATGAGCTTCCAGTAATTCAACGAGAATCTACTCCATCCTTTGTTGGATAGTGAAGTTCAGCCTCAAAGTAAATCAAGATCGAACTGGAGGGCTCACCCTTATCCATAGCCCATTCAATAGCTTTAATCTCACATATCTGTCTCCTTTCTGAAAACTGGCTCCTCAACTCAGTCTTGTACACTGGTGGATGCATTTGAGTTCATTCATTCAATTCTACCTCACCTACCAATCATAGCTTCAAGCCTTCAGATCCTGCATCTACCTTCTGCAGCCAAATATAAATCCTTCTACATGTGTTTAGTAATTTGATTAGGCTTCAAATATCTCTCAACTATTTACAATAATTTACTAACTCATTTTTTTCTGAAATTCTTTATATCTGTTCCCAGCTGATAAATGGCTGCTGATTTTTTTTGTCCCTTTGCCCAAGATTTCATCAATAGCTTGTAATTACATTTAAATCCTTCAGGCTTTACAACAAGCATTTGTAACTGAAAAGGTTTAGGGAACTCCCAGGTACAGCCCACCACTGACACAGAGTTCACTTAGATTAGCAAAGGGGTTGGCAACTTTACAGTTCATCTCAATAGCCATAATGCAGAAAGGAAACATCAGTCAAGATCGCTGATTCTAATCTCTGTACAATGCCCCAGGTGGGTCCATGACGTGTTCATGAGTAGATCTCAAAGCAAGATTTCCATTTTAGCCAAATAGTTTGTCAACATTCACCAAAAACCTCAGACATAACAAGAATGTTGCCATGGCAAGTCTTTTTGGTACCATTCTTTATGCCCAAGTTTTTTGGTGAATGTTGACAAACTATTTTGCTAAAATGGAAATCTCACCTTGAGCTCTATTGATGAACATAGACATGGACCTACCTAGGGCACCGTACAGAGATTAGGATCAGCAACCTTGGCTGATGTTGTACAGCACCAATTTCGGAAGAAGTCAATGCCTTAAGAAGGGTGAAGCAGAAAAGTTTAACTAGAACAAGGCTTGCACAGATTTTTTTAAAAAAGTTAACATTTTAGGCCCTTCAACCACCTCTTCATCCATCTCATTGTAATACCATTGAATAAATCACCGTGCAGCTCATCTCCAAACGTTGGCACAAGCCCACGTTTTTCAGTTGAGTTCATCTAAATTGGCTGGCTTTGACATTGCTTTTAATTGTTACAGAATCCATCAGTTTTGAGCAAGAAGAGCTTTTTAAAAAAATCTGTACCATTTATATCGTAGGGTAAATTTCAGAGCACTGGAACAAAAGATTTGCACACAGGTGTACAATAATGCTTCAAACTGGCAATCTGTTATTTTAATTCTGGACACAGGGGTTTTCCTGATGGATGTACAAGGGCTAAATGCTCATTGCCACAGACAATTAAAACAAAACTGATCTGGTTAAAACAAACTTCTTTACAGTGGCTGCACTCTGGTGACTGTGCTTCTACATTCCCATGACTTTCCTCACCATTCATTCCAGGAAAGAAGAAAAAAAATCATTCTCATTAAAAGAGTGTCATTTCCCTTGCAGCACATAAGTCAATTATGATCAATAAGAAGGACTCTACTGAACTACAAATCTGTCGAGCAACAATATTCAGTTATGAAAATCTGCTTAACAAACACAGAATAATCTAAATTTACCAATGCAATAAATTCTACAATGAGTTACATAACCATCTGCATTTTAATAAAAGATGGCAAGCATGCCAGTACAGAGCATCGCAACAATTTTTGGGATAAAACCATATTCCACAAACATGGTTTCATTCTGCTTGTCCTGCCCAAAACTCCATGAGTCAGGAAAAGTTCTCCATCGTGATTACAGACTGTACGGTGTGTCAAACACTGGCAACCAAACTTTAATGCATCTCTGAACTACTAGCACAATATGGGCTATTTAATTTGTGGATGCCTCGCTTCCTGGCTTTTCTCCGATTCATGCTGAATTAGTTATGTCACCTGAATGAGACAAAAGCAAGGACAGAGGAGGAAAATCATTCAAGTTCAGTTCATTCATTGTTCTGCAAAAATTTACTATTTCTGAAACTTATCATTGCATCCACTATCCCCTATGGGGCTCAAGGCTTGCATTTCTTCCACACATTACTCATTTGATATGAAAAGCACTTTTCAGACAACAGTCCTAATGTTGTTGCTTACTAGCTTGCAATTCTGCCTCCACTCATTATGGTGCTGAAGACTAAATCTTTGCCTGCCATTTAAATGCTTTGAATAACTCAATCAGGTCTACTCTCAAAAGGGGGACAAGCCAAGACTTTCTACCTTCTCCCATCGCTTGCATCTTTAAGGTCAGCCTTTTGGCTCTTTGCTGCACCATTTTCAGAGTTCACGATCATCCTCCTCCTTCAACAACCAACACAGGATTCAATAAGGTACAACCTGACTGGAACTCAAGGTTAAACATCACAGCTTGATCTGCTGCGAGTCCAAACATACACAAATAATCTTCTACAAATTTGTGTCTCCAAATAATCTTCTACTTCTTCTGTAATGATAAGAGGCATAGATCGAGTGGACAGTCAGACTCTTTCCCAGGGCGACAGTGGCTAACACGAGGGGACATAATTTTAAGGTGATTGGAGGAGGGTATAACGGGGATGTCAGGGGTACGTGTTTTTTTTTACACAGAGTGGTGGGTGCGTGGAATGCACTGCCTGCAGAGGTTGTGGGGGCAGTTACATTAGGGACATTTAAGAGACTCTTAGATAGACACATGAATGATAGAGAAATGGGGGGCTATGTGGAAGGGAAGGGTTAGATAGATCTTAGAGCAGGATAAAATGACAGCACAACATTGTGGGCTGAAGGGCCTGTACTGTGCTGTAGCGTTCTATATTCTATGTTCTACTTGTGCCACATTAGCTGCCCCATCTTTTCACTACAGTTCATCATCCAGTATCTCACCAGAGTTTATCATTTTCAAATACCGTTTAGGTTCTTTTGAAATTCCTTGCCTGCCTCATACCTCACCACCCACTACTCATCTGGTGCACTACATCTGACTTACACAATGGGTCCATCTGGCCTGCGATGGTCATCCTCACAGCCCAGTTCCTGTCCTGCCTAGTCACTTGCCATTTTGTTGCCTCTGCTGTGGCCTCACCAACAGACCCCACCAATCCCCAGGGCAAACTATAAAAGGAGCGGGCCCACGACACCATCAATGGAAGACAAGTGGAGATTTCCAAAGACGGTCGGGTTAGGAAGTTGTGGGCGTGCTATGTTGGCGCCAGAAGCGTGGTGACACTTGCGGGCTGCCCCCAGAACACTCTACACAAAAGATGCATTCCACTGTGTGTTTCGATGTACATGTGACTAATAAAGATATCTTATCTTAGTTAGAGGGCTCATGGAAACTGCAGTTCAAGAACCATGGCAGGACACAACTTGCCCTGCTGTCCATCAGAGTCACTAGATCCCAACCATTAACTTTGACTGGGACTGGAAACTTGGGAGGAAAACTGCTGGCAAAATCGGAAAGAACACAAACCTCTGGGCAGGCATGAACGGAAAGGAGGGAATTAGGAAAAGCAACTTCAATGGAGTTCTTCTCCTAACAGAATACTTAGATCACAGTTTTGTCATAACCCAGAAGTACAAGATATCATCACAACACCCTTGATCCAAGCACTGGCACTTGTTGTATTATGACATAATCCGAGTGAGAAACCACAAGGATGTCCACATCACACACACCTTGACGGGTACTGATTGCTGAAGGACCAAGTACTGCCTAATCCACTTTGTCATCTCCATCACCCAGTCCCAAACAAAAGCGACAACAGAAACTTTGCCACAAGAAAATCAATGTTGAAGACCTCAAGGACTTGGCTAAGAAAAGTCTTCTCAGACAGCAGCTCACAGGCAACCTGCAGACTTCCAAAGGGAACTGTTAGTCCACAATGCCTGGACTGGCCTTAAATCCAACAAGCCTCAAGGGGAAGGCAAGAATTTCATGACTATTTGGAAGGAAGGGGTTAGATAGTCTTAGGAGTGGTTTGAAGGTCAGCACAACATGGTGGGCTGAAGGGCCTGTATTGTGCTGTATGGTTCTATGGTATCCAACAAAAAGCCGAAAGAACAGATGATGTGTTGAAAGAGGGCAGGAGATCCCACAACTCACTGTTAGCAATGATATGCATGTCAAGACCATCTCCCAAGGATCCACTCCAATGAGAACCAAGAACAGGGAATAGCTCAAGGATAGCAAGACAAACAGCACCATCTGGAAGGAGCTCATTAAAGAACTCCTCAACCAAGACTCCATCCTTGATGAGAGTAGTCCTCACTACATCCCACAATCTGGTCTAGTTTCACCACCAGCCTAGACCAACAAGGAGTCAAAGTCAGATATTAATGATGAAAGTCAAGATCACCGGTATTCGGCACAAACCTCATGGCTTGCCAGACAGCAGCAATCCCTCCCTCCTGTACACTTCACAAAGGTGGACCACCTACATATGCACCTCAGGCACAATGTCTCCACAAAACTATCCAAATCCATTGGCATGATATGGGCAACAAGTCAGGATACATATCCTCAGCCACGTCAAATTGGCAGGCCATGTCATATGCAAACCCAGCACCAAACAGGCGCTCTAACCCAAGCTCTGTCACAGCACAACCAGGTGGACATAGGAACTGATTCAAGGATGTTCTCAGCATCCCTGCCAACTCAAGAGCCCTGCACATGCACACACTGCATGCAGCATCCTGCAGTAAACCGAGAGGGGTCAGGAGACTTGGGAAAGAAAACTATTGTGTTAGAGGTGGAAAAAATCTGTTTCATCTACAATACAAGGAGAAACAACCAGCCAACTTATCCGAACGCATACATTACCTTGCATTGGCATGAAAGGAAGCAACATTACTTCCAGCAGTGCTTAAGATAATTGCATCTCTGGTCAGTATCCCCTATTCCCTGTACATTTCTAATGGTGAATATTGCCTTGTTGAAGCAGTATACAAGAGTCATGCTTCATGCCATGAGTATAAATACAGAAATTTACTCATGCTAACATCTTTATTTAAGCCGTTAAGAATTAAACTCAAACTATGATAAACTAATCTACCACTCAGTTTGGATCCATTCTTCCAAATGCCTCCTCAGCTCAAAGTACAGGTTTATGCACAGGGTTTAATCAATGGGCCATGATCTCTAGGACTTTATCAAAGCAACATTCATCATAAAAGAAAGATGGAGAAGGTCAGCCAATTGAGCTATAGATAGGGGATGGGGGAGAGAGCAGGACAGGACAGAGCAGAATGTCACAACCTAATGTCTGCAGGTCTCATAGGTCTTTAGTTAACTACATAAGAATCATAAACCACAGGCCAATAATCTATGCCACAGCAGATCTTGAAGCCATTGATTAAAACACGGAGAGCAGAAGTCATCTCCATACCTACCTCCAGGTGAAAAAAAGCCCATACCTTGTGTTTGTAAACAGCCTGGCCCCATGCCACTTGCAGAAATTATTTAATAATCAAACCAGTGAAGGAGCACTCATTACTATTTATAGTTGCAATATAAGCATTGCAGCCATAAAGATTATGCAACATGTATTCTGCAATTCTTTCTCTTTCCTTTATCATAGACCATTAACAGTGAGGCACTACTAGACCACCTGGGCAGATTCACTTAATTTCATTCCTGCCATGAATTGAACAGTAGAGCATTGTAATTCAGCAGGTTACTTAGTTTGCTGCAAAAGAAAAGGTCTTTCCATGTAAAGTGAAGCACAACTATCTAAATCTTGAAGTACAGACACTGAAAAGCAAGAAATTGCAGATGCTGGAAATCCAAAATAAATGCAAAAGTACTCTGTCATGTAGAGCACACGGAGAGAGAAACATTTTGAGAATTCGACCGCAAGTACACCAATAGGAATCACCAGTGTCAATTGTGGATAAGTCAGTTGCAATGTTAACAGTGGAGTCTGGAGTTTAATGCTTCAAAAGTCTCTTTAAAGACTGAATCATCAAAGCAGGCTGACAATCCAGTACACTTCTGAATGAGGATGCTTGAAGAAAAATTAGAGAGTTTGTGCTAGTGGCTTGGCCATTGTTTTTCCTCAAAACCTACACCAGCTAACCTTAGAGGATCACATTTTGTTTGCAGGGTAGTTTGGTGCACAAATTATTTGCCCCATTTCCTTCAATACAACAGTGGAAACATAACTGAATGTTCATGTGGTTGTAAATTGCTTTAAGGCATCTGGATGTCATGAAAAATGCTGTACAAATTCAAGCTTTTTTGCTTTTTATAACAGTGCTTTGGAAGCTTTACAAAAACCATTTCTTCATTAAAAAAATAACTAGATACAGTCAGAAAATGATTTGAGATATCCAAATAAAAATATTGATCACAGTACCAACTTGCTATTTTTGTCCAGTAACTACCATGTAAATAGGGACAAAGTGACCATAGGTTATTGAAGGTATACATTACCAAATGCATTAGGGAGCTTAACAAAGTCTTTCAAATTACTCAGCGATAATTTGTACTTCTCTCCGGATAGTTCAGATTGAGTTATTAGTAATTAGTTGCAAAAAGCTATAAAGCAAAAAGATGCAGAGATGAGTAAACAGGCTTAAACTGTCATAATTGGCTACAAGAAAATTATAAATATTGCTGAGAATTGAAATGTAATGAAAATGAATGAATTTGATTGATTTAAAGGACAACCAAATGATACTGGTTTACAAATAAAATCTTTGGTTCTGCAAGCTGATTTGAATATCATCCAGACTAATTTCATCTATTTATTCATTCATTCATGAATGATACGACAAGCAATGCTGGATCTAATCGCCCATCCCTTATGGCACCTGAACTTAAGGATCAACCACACTGATGGTTATCGACTCGCATATAGAACATAAGAAAAGAGGAGGAATAGGCCACCTTGCCCCACATAGTTGCCTTGCCATGCAACATGATCATATTAATCTGCACTGGCTTCAACTCCTCTTCTGTGCCAGTTCCCCATTGCCCTCAATTCCCCAATCTTTCAAAAGGTCTATCTGGATAAGGACCGCAGATCTATTTCCACTAATTAGTAAGGTAAGTTTTTAACAACAATATCATAGTTACCTTTTTTTGAATTCTAGATTCATTTAATTCCTCAAATTTAAATTTCCCACCTGCGTGGTTAGATTTGAAGCCTCCACAACAATGGGCTGAACTTCAAGCTACTGATCCAGTAACCTAATGGTTCTGCACTCACAGGAGGTGAAATTCTTAAGAGCCATAGGGTATACAGTATGGAAACAGGCCCTTCAGCCCAACTTGTCCATGCCGACCAAGGTGCCCATCTAAGCCAGTCCCATTTGCCTATCCATGAACCTATCCAAATGGCTTTAAATATTAAACATTATAACTGTACCCACCTCTACCACTTCCTTGGGAAGCTTGTTCCATACACCTATCACCCGCTATGTGAAAAACTTGTTCCTTGGATCCCCTTTAAATCCTTCCCCTCTCATCTTAAACATGTGGCCACTAGCTTTCTCTTTACTATCTAAAAACACATTAAACATATTTGGGTACCCTCAATGCAGATCCTAATAAATCCCATTCATGGTATACCATGGAATTCATGATATACCATGAATGGGATTTATTAGGATCTGCATTGAGGCTACCCAAATACCATGGTCCAGTTACAAGTGGACTTTTGGCTTACCTTGCAATGAACGAGCAAATGTTGTTTCCCCACCTGCCTTTCTTTCTCTCAGCAAACATTTTAAGACAGACACCAAGTGGACTGATTCAGGAGGCTTTGCAGCTTTTTTCATCATTCTGATATCATGCATATTAAGCGGTCTGGAAGGACCTGAGGAAGGGTCTCAGCCCAAAACATCGACTGTTTATTTCCCTCCATCGATGCTGCCTGACCTGCTGAGTTCCTCCAGCATTTTGTGTGTGTTGCTGGCATTTAAAGTGTTTGGCAACACTACAGCCCATCTCCCCCGCAGCCCCCCCCCCCCAATCTTATCCTGTAGAAATAAAATGTAGCAATTATTTTTTCTTTAGACAACACAGTGTAGATATTTGGATAAAGTACATACAGAAATAAATCCTCCCCTCCCTCCCCCAAACAAGTTTGATGGCCACATTGCTAGTTGACATCATTGGTGAACAAGTAAATAAAATTAGTCCAGATAATGTTCAAATCAAGTTCACCAAAATGAAGTTGTTATATGGAATGTTTGTAATGTGCTGTAATTTTCTATGTTCTACGTTCTCAAGCACAATTGGGGATGAGCAACTGAATGGTGGCTGTGAAGCCCACATCCCCAAAATGAGCTCTGGTAAATAAGATATCTTTATTAGTCACATGTACATCGAAACACACAGTAAAATGCATCTTTTGTGTAGAGAGTTCTGGGGGCAGCCCGCAAGTGTCGCCACGCTTCTGGTGCCGACATAGCATGCCCACAATTTCCCAACCCGTACGTCTTTGGAATGTGGGAGGAAACCAGAGCACCCGGAGGAAACCCACGCAGACACGGGGAGAACGTACAAACTCCTTACAGACAGCGGCCGGAATTGAACCCAGGTCACTGGTGCTGTAATAGTGTTATGCTAACCGCTACACTACCATGTAACCAAGAGCTGCATTATTTTTCTACAAGACAGATCTTAAAAATTACATTTCCTTGAGAGTAATATGTGACATTTCCATTTTCGGGTGGGTGAATCGTTTGCAAAAAGGAACCAACATATTCAGAGCTATACTTGATACTTAAACAATGTCACACCTTCGATTCACTTCCAGTTGGTAGCCATAAGCGTGCCATATATTTGCAACACCACCAACTATTCTGCATCCGGAATTCAGCTCCATTGGCTTCAGCCACTTTCAGTATTATATAGCACATTTACTCCCGCCAACTATTTCCAGGCAATAGTATCCTTAATGGAGAAAAAGAAACTAGCCAAGAGCAGTAAATTCATCAGGTCAAGAGTTCTTCTCATAAATGTAACAGAAGGGCTAAGTTGCAAAAGACTAACAGGATTAGACAAAGACAACCTGATACTTTATTTACCATGCAAACCTTTATTCTTACTAATGGGCTTGCTTCCATATGGAGTTTCAATTTGCCGTGTGCAGTCGAGGCAGGCTTTTTTTCCCTGAGAGGTAATGGAGCAAACATCACCACCTTATCATAATCTGACTGAGCCCAAAGGGGATTTCACAACAGAGCCTTATTGTAAAAACATAAGACTTATCTGAACAATTTCTGTCATGATTTGTGTAGAATATTAGATACGTGGTAGTGATTGTAAAATGGTAATCTGATCAACAAGTTCAGATGATGTTACTGTATAAAGTGCAGAACTGAAGCTGCATAAAACCATATTAACTCTCAAATTTGGATTACACTTTGAAATCACTCCCAGCTATCAGTTACTGGTCACACAATGTTCACAAGGTTTGAATTCTACACCGGAGTTTTATTCCACGTTGGTCATTAAAGCTTGATTACTACTACCCAAGGAAAGTCATTGTTCCAATAACATTACTGCATACTTAAAAACTGAAGCATAATCTGTATTTAATTGCTGCCAAATTACACAAATTCTGTTGTATTCATTGTGATCAAATAGGATTTAAATACTGGAGCCAAATGATTTGCCTTCATCTTGTGGTTAAAATGGTCTTTGTAAAATTTACCGCAATGATTTGACAAATGATGTCAAGTATCCAAAAATAGATGTATATATGGTCCCGAGCAATACACCTTCACTTTCAATAAAGTTAATTTTATAATGACCTTTGTATGAACAGAAATCAGTAACTAAATTAAAATAAGAACACTAAACTCACCTCCAGATAATCTCAAAGACAGTTTGAATGCTCAATTAGAGATCAAAGACTTAATTTATTGAAATATATTCATTTTTTGCCGACTATCTCTCTTAGAGGCAAGATCAAATGAAACTTAGGAATAAAAAAATGCATAATTGTCTCAAAAAGCAAGATTAAGAGCAAGTAACTTTTTTTTTTGAAAAGGGAACTGCTGTATCTGTTTCCTTTAAACAACTTGACTCCTTCCCAACCTCCCAATAGTCTCAAAAATGTATGATGTTCTCCAGCAGGATGTTACAATTCATTAATATTTCATCATTATGTGGAGACAAACTGTCTTCAGTTTTATTGATTTTTCAAATTCATTTTGTATATTATTTCTTCAAGCCACAACCATTCCAAGACTAATTGCTGTTCCTTCACAACTGACAACATTTTAACAACAAAATAATGAAGCATTTCCACAGGTCATTGATTTTGTCGATTTAAAGGTATTCCCTTTTATTTCCTTTCCAAGATATCTTGCTGCAAAATTGACAGATGATCAGAAACAAACTAGCATCTATGATTTCGGGTGACATTTGGTCACTGTATATTCACAAACCAGCCGGACTTACAGATTTCACAATTTATCTTAAGAGAACTCTTAATAGCAAGCCTTTCTTGCTAACCTTGGGGGGGAAACTTTCCTTCATCACATTAATACTTTCCGAATTGCCAAGCCAAAGCGGTCACAATCCTATTCATTTTCAATTTAGCCCATCCGCCTCACATATCACATTCCAACATTATCCTTGTGAACGTGACATCTCATTGTTCTGATGTGCAACCCAAAACAGCTCTAATGGGTCACTGAGACCAAGAATCCATAGTGTGAACCCGAAACCATTTCCTGTGTCCTGTTGCTGTACGCACTGTACTTCAGTGTGGCACTAATTTTATCTAACACCCAAATCAAAGGGCTTAACATGAACCAACCTTCATTTTGTACATGGCTAATCACTAAGTAAATATTTCATTCACTTCATTTCTTCAGGGACCTCCAAGATTATTCAAGATGTAAGGAGACTGCAGTCCTAATAGTGAACCATAAACTCCAGCATTCATTCAATGGGCCAGATAGCTCATTTCTGTGTTTATGTTGGATGTGGAAAGAAGCAAACTGTGCTATACACAGCTAAAAGTGCAAATAGATTTAATATTTAATTGGTCAGATGAGCTACAATTTTACATTGGAATACATTTGTTTCTAAAAAGCAAACTCCAATTCATGCCAGTTTTGGCAACTGAAGTTCTCATGCTTTTGATTTGCAGACAAGGACTGCCAGACCTCCAGGGTTGATCTAGCTGATTAACAACCCAAATGACTACTGTATATTTTGCTATTTATTCTCAGGATGTAGATATCGCTGCTAATTTACTCATACTTCTTTGTTACGTGGAACTGAACCATCTCCTTGAACCACTGTATCACCATTCAGCACAATCAAGTGGCTGTTGGGGTTTCAATGACAACTTGGTTATTTTAGCACTACTAACTTTTAGTTCCTGTAAGAGTTATTTTGAGAAGTGAACACATACGTGTTAACAGAGGTATCTGGGTTATTCATTCTGCATCAATAGTACACTCCTGTACCAATGGCTAAAACTAACCATCATTCTGAGGAAACTGATTGCTCCCTGTTGAAAAGAATAGTTTGTGTTGTCTTGGGAAATGACTCCTTACTTGGCTGGTTCTAGTATTACAATATAAAAAAAAGGTTTTTTAAAAAAAGTCAAGTCAGGCTAAAATTTACGTTGTGACCTGAACTGACTTAAAAACCTGGTACACAGATGTTGAAGCGGACCTACGTTCTGCATTTGCCAGTCAAGAAGACTGCACTGGGAATGAGTGGAGGAGAATGGATCTGGGAGTTTAATTTGGTGTGGAAAATCTTAAAAGACCCACAGCATGCTCTCAGGATAAGATGACTGCAATTGAATCTTCACAACCTGTTTGATAAGAACTGGGTGGTTGTAATTAACTTGTTGAACACAACTACTAACTCAGGTAAACATACTGCAAAACTTGCAAGAGCAAAATGCGGAAGATGTGTTACTCAAGATCTCATGAATAGCTGCCTGGATTAGAGGGCACGTGCTATAAGGAGAGGTTGGACAGACTTGGGTTGTTTTCTCTGGAGAGGTGGAGGCTGAGGGGAGACCTGATAGAAGTCTATAGAATTATGAGAGGTATACAGTAAGCCAGCATCTTTCTCCCTAGGGTCAAAATATCTAATACTAGAGGGCATGCATTTAAGGTGAGAGGCAGCAAGTTCAAAAGGAGATGTACAGGGTAAGTTTTTGTTTTTACACAGAGAGAGGTGGGTGCCTGGAATGTGCTGCCAGGGGTGATAGAGACGACAAATATGATAGGGGTGTTTAAGAGGCTCTTAGATAGGCACACGAATGTGCAGAGAATGGAGGGATATGGACCGTGTGCAGGCAGAAGGGATTAGTTTAATAAGGCATTTAATTATGTTTAATTAGTTCAGCACAACGTCGTGAGCCAAAGGGCCTGTTCCTGTGCTGTACTGTGCTGTTCCATGTCCGATAGGAAAATCTAACCATTTAGTCCTGGGTCTAATAAATGCTGCTTGTTTATTTGAGGCCAGAATTCTCAAGCAGAAATGGATATAATCTGGACAAGTGATGCAGGAAATAAAATGGAGACAACTATCATGCTTAAAACAGGAGGAAGTCAGCAAACAAAGGGGGCTGGATGGGATCACGGCTGCCTATCCAGATGAAGGGTCTCGACTAGAAATATCAACTGCCCAGTTCCCTCCATAGATGCTACCTGACTTGCTGAGTTCCTCCAGCACTTTGTGTGTTGCTCCAGATTCCAGCATCTGCAGACTCTTGTCTGCAAATATTATGTCTCTGAAGCAACTTCAGGGTTCAATTGTCACCAAGTCCTCTTAGAAACCCATTGGGTTTACAGGAGTAAATACCAACCCAAAAGGTACTTGACTGACATCTAGAAGGGGACAAGGATGCAGCACCGAGCCTAGACAGGTACCACTGAAGAGAAAATAAAGGCAACATGAACTAAGTTTCAAGAAATACGTGATCTGCTGGTCTCTCACAAACACGCAAGAAAGTCTATCAATAAAATCCTTAGATGGCCAATTATACAAGAGAACTAAGTCTTCAGCTTGATCCCTTCAGTGATAGGCAGGCACGGTAGTGTAACGGTTAGCATAACGCTTTACAGCGCCAGCGACCCGGGTTCAATTCCAGCCGTTGTCTGTAAGGAGTTTCTACGTTCTCCCTGTGTCTGCATGGGTTTCCTCCGGGTGTTTTGGTTTCCTCCCACATTCCAAAGACGTACGGGTTAGGAAGTTGTGGGCATGCTATGTTGGCGCAGGAAGCGTGGCGACACTTGTGGGCTGCCACCAGAACACTCTACGCAAAAAGACGCATTTCACTATGTGTTTCGATGTACATGTGACTAATAAAGATATATTATCTCTTATCTCATCTCTTAGGTGGTCAGGATAACATTCTGAACTTTCAATGCATCAAAGATTTTAGCAACTGCAAACAAAAAAAGGGTGACTCCATTAAATGCACAAGAATTACTGAGCAAACATACTACATGCTCAGTAACAGATATAACTAAGTTCCAGGATACTTTCTCCCAGGCCTTTTACAAAAATTCCTTTAAGCCATTAAAAAGTGCAGAGAAGATTTACAGGTATGTTGCCAGGACATGAGGAACTAAGTCATAATGAGAGGTTGAGCAGGCTTGGACATGGGTAGAAAAGATTTAGAGGGACATGGACCAAAATGGGCAAATGGTACTGGCTTAGAGGGTATCTTGCTTGGCAGAGACCAGTTGGGCTGAAGGGCCTGTTTCCTGCTCTGTGACCAAAGTAATTTCAATACAATTACAGTAACCTCACTGTCTCATTTAATGGGTCCTCCCTCTGTCATTTGAAATACAGATCAAGTTTTCATGAACTGCCAGTTCTTTCTTCAAATGTAGGCTGTCACATCATATGGACCAGGAGGATCTTGTGCTCCACCCACTCTCTCTGTTGAATGGCTGATCTGAAGCAGCAGAGTTGCCACAAGGACTCTTAAGGCACGGAGCCTCACTTCACCTGGGGGTCTTCCTCCTGACTATCACTCGGTGACCAAGTGTCATTAGAACAGATTATCCGGTCATTATCAAGTTACTATTTGTTAAACCTTCTGCGTACAAATTGTCTGCTGCTTTTCCTATTTATTACAGTGACCACTTTATTGGCTATAAAAAGCTTCCAGAGACAAATAAAACCTTTGCAAGTACAAGCCTGCACTTTCATTTTTGTATGCTGACACTGGGCAAGGTTAGGAATGGATGCAGGCCACAACATCCTGTGGTCCAACTGTTCACTCTGTCAGCTCATACATGTCCAAGTTAAGCAAGCCTACACACAGTGGTGGCACAGTAAGTCTGTGGTCAGAAAAAAGAGTGGGTAAAATTGGAAGGAGAGATGATGTAGAATTGATGCCTTAAATGGAAGAAGTATTTGCACAGCGTAAAAAGATCAACATTTTCCATCTGCAGTTTAATGTTCTAAAGAAATAATGAACTAAGCTTGGCAATTTGCTAAAAGCAATTTTCTTTTATTATTGCATTTATCTATACTTTAAGAAGTGCATCAATGACTCCAGGCCTAAAAACCTGTTGCGTATGAGGAGATTTGACAGGCAGCACATGGCCAATTCTCTCATGCATGCATGTCTCCAGATGGCACTGGCAAGCATCAGGCCAGGCACAAAAGTTTTAAAAAGGTGTGGGGTGGGAAGAAAATAAGCACAAGGGCCAATAAAACAGAAGCCAGGGCCAACCACCTGTCATCAGCAGCAAAGCACATCAACAGCCCCAGGATAGCGAGCAAGGATTCTGTTCTCTCTCTCTCCCTGGCAACTTGCCACCAGGAGAGCTTGCAGTGAAAAACAAACAGATTATGATTTAAAACTGCAATTTCCTTATTTCTTTAAAAACAAGAGGTGCAAACTCAAACTAAAGAATCAGGTGGAGCACGCAGGTGCACGAAATTCTTCAGAATGCTAACGTATGAAAAGACAATAATATTACTTTCGTATGGTAGCACACCAGTCATATCATAAAATGCAATGCGCAAAATTACATACAACATCACAATCTGGATTCTCATTGGTACCGTGATACAACCGAGGCCATTTCAGGGAGTCGACCAGACTGTTGCAGATCTGGAGTCACATTTAGGCCAGACTGTGTGAGAATGGTCGACTTCCTCCCCTAACAGACATTGGTAAACCAGATGAGTTTTTGAAATGGTGCTGTTGTGATCATCATAACCAAGACCAGTTTTCTTTCAAAATTACATATTATTAACTGCATATAAATTCCATTGTTGCCATGTTGCAAATTGAATTCAAATCTCTAGAAGATACTCCAATCTGCTAACACACCTATATAAGCTAATAATAGAACATAGGATAAGATATTAGTCACATGTACATCGAAACGCACAGTGAAATGCATTTTTGTGAGTGTGTTCTGGGGGCAGCCCGCAAGTGTCGCCATGCTTCCGGCACCAACATAGCACACCCACAACTTCCTAACCCGTACGCCTTTGGAATGTGGGAGGAAACCTGAGCACCCGGAAGAAACCCACGCAGACATGGGGAGAACGTACAAACTCCTTACAGAGAGCGGCCAGAATTGAACCCGGGTCGCTGGTGCTGTAATAACGTTACAATAACTGCTACACTACCATGCCACCCCCTACACTACCATGCAGCACAGGAACAGGCCCTTCAGCCCACCATGTTTTGCTGAACTAATTAAACGCCTAACTGAACTAATCCCTTCTGCCTGCACAATATCCATATCCCTCCATTCTCTGCACATTCATGTGCCTGTCTAAGAGCCTCTTAAACACCTCTATCATATTTGCCTCCACTACCACCCCTGGCAGTGCATTCCAGGCACCCACGACTCTGTGTAAACAAAAATTGCCTTACACATCTCCTTTGAACTTACCCCCTCTCACCTTGAATGCATGCCCTCTAGTAGTAGACATTTCAACCCCAGAAAAAAAAGATACCAGCTTTCTACTCCACTTAATGAGAGAATTACATTTCCCTTGCATCCTAGCATCTCCCTATTCAAATATGTTCCATACCTATCATATTTGCAGCTAATGTACATCAACAACTTAGAATGAAAATTTTATTCAACACTGATGCTCTAGGAAAATAACACATGCAGCAACTTAAATCTGGATAATATAAAACTGTTTCAAAATAGTTGATACAAGATGATAAGAGAAATAGATCAAGTGGACAGTCAGAGACTTTTTCCCAGGGTGACAATGGCTAACACAAGGGGACATAATTTTAAAGTGATTGGAGGAAGATATAAGGGGGATGTCAGTGGTAAGTTTTGTTTTACACAGAGAGTGGTGGGTGTGTGGAATGCACTGCCTGCAGAGGTTGTAGGGGCAGACACATTAGGGACATTTAAGAGACTCTTAGATGGACACATGAATGACAGCGAAATGGGGAGCGATGTGGGAGGGAAGGTTTAGATAGATCTTAGAGCAGGATAAAATGCCGGCACAACATTGTGGGACGAAGGGCCTGTACTGTGCTGTAGTGTTCTATGTTCTACATAGAACAAGTTTCGCAACAGGTAAATTACTTGTCCTTTCGACTCACTGGCCTGGAAATTCTATAACAGAACAACATGTCACAATTCTATCTATATCTATAAGATTAAATCCAATCAAGTATTTAATGTGGTGGTAGTGGCTTCAGAATTTTAGTCCCAAGTCCTCCACGCAGATGACACATGCACAAGGTCACTGGACAGACACAGTGATGTTAAACAGTGGCAATGGTCATTTGGACATCACTTGCACAAAATTATGCAGCTCAGTGAAGCCTTTGAACTGTGTGGAGCTCACACACTGAAGCAAGCCTAAACCAAAGGGCTCAGGCCTGCTTTAAGGTTTGATGCTAGTTAAAGGGGCCACCCCAACTCACCAGGACTTCTTCAACAGCAGTTCTCAAACCTCCAACTCCAGCCAACCAGAAGGAAGAGGAGAGCAGGCTCATGGAAATGTTGCCACCTGCAAGCTCCCTTCAGAGCTGCACACCATCCTACCTTGGAAACATATGACCATTCCTTCACTGGCCTTCGTCTATCTGACTTCCTACCAACACCGTAGGGACGGTGCTTCAATAAGGTGGCTCACTGCCACTTTTTCTGTGGAATGAGCAGTAAATGCTGGCCTTGACAGCAATACCCAGTGCTGGGGGGTAAAATAAGTCCTTATTTTTGACGCTGTTGGGTAATCTGAGGCATTCGCCTTCTCCCAGTTTAGAACACAAGAAAATGAGAGCAGGAGTAGGCCACTCGGCCCCTCAGGTCTGACCCACCATTCAATGTGATCTGCTCCAGGCCTCATCTCCTCTTCTGTGCCAGTTCCCCACAACCCTCAATTTCCTGATCTTTTCAACACCGATGTCCTCTTTAATCTCTCAGTCTCTCTCATCATGGCCCTTGCACCTTGTTTGTCTACCTGCACTGCACTCTCTCTGCAACCATAACCCTATATTCTACATTCCGTTACTGTTTTCCTTTTGTACTCCCTCACTGTACTTACGTACGGAATGATCTGTCTGGATGGCACGCAAACAAAAGCTTTTCACTGTATCTCGGTGTATGTGACAATAATAAACCAATTACCTTTAATTACCCCAATGACCTGGCCTCCATCTTTTTCTTTCCTCTCTCATAGAACATAGAACACTGCAGGCCCTTCGGCCCACAATGTTGTGCCGACATTTTATCCTGCTCTAAGATCTATCTAACCCTTCCCTCCCACATAGCCCCCTATTTTTCTATCATTCATGTGTCCATCTTAGAGTCCCTTAAATGTCCCTAATGTATCTACCCCCACAACCTCTGCAGGCAGTGCGTTCCACGCACCCACCACTCTCTGTGTAAAAAAAACTTACCCGACATCCCCCTTATACCTTCCTCCAATCACCTTAAAATTATGTCCCCTTGTGTTAGCCGTTGTCGCCCTGGGAAAAAGTCTCTGACTGTCCACTTGATCTATGCCTCTTATCATCTTGTTTTTAAGCGATGACTTCGGTCAACCTCCTGCTTAGAGCACCCCCAAGCAATCTTCTTGAATGCCCCACCCCACGTCTCCCTAATTCCCAACCCACCCAATCCAGCTTGGACTGCATGCATAATAGAATACCACAAGCAAAGGTCTCATAATTTGTAGTGCACTCCCATGCAGCACCATTTTAACATATCCTTTCAGCCAGAGTATTAGTTTTCAGTCCAACAATTAGAAACTACTAAATGGATGAAGTCAATGATCAACTGACCAAGCATTCTCAGGGCAGGCACAGTAGTGTAGTGGTTAGCATAATGCTTTACAGCGCCAGCGACCTGGGTTCAAATCCAGCCACTGTCTGTAAGGAGTTTGTACGTTCTCCGTGTGTCTGCATGGGTTTCCTCCGGGTGCTCCCACATCCAAAGACGTACGGGTTAGGAAGTTGTGAGCATCCTATGTTGGCGCTGGAAGCGTGGCGACACTTGTGGGCTGCCCCCAGAACACTCTACGCAAAAGATGCATTTCACTGTGTGTTTCGATGTACATGTGACTAATAAAGATATCTTATCTTATCACACAAGGTTTATAGGAAAAGTCAACCTTAAGGTGGCCAGTAAATCCTGTTTGCTATGAGATGGACTGCATTTGATGTCTTGTGTTGGCAAGTAGTGAAATATCAATGGTCGGCGTACAGCCAGGTTCAAGGTCAGGGTTGGGAACACTGAAGCGTGGTGGGAAGAGGTAGGGCTGCTCAGGAACATGGATACATTTATACCTGGAGCCAGGGATGGAGTGCAGGAAGGGTGTGAGTCAGGAGCCAGGGTCTGGAGTGTGTTCCAGGTGTGCAGCCAGGCATGGCGTCAGGGTTAGGAACAAATAGGGTTTAGGGACGTGATTGGGTTGCAGCCAGAACTGGGGGGTCTGGATTACTTGTACATTTCAACTTGTTTTGACAAACTCAAACACACAAGCTGAAACTTCCAAACAAGTTATATCCATGGAATATGTCATGGCAGCCTTAGTCATTGCCAGTGGCTTTAGTGGTATCCACTTTTCTTTTATTATCTGTGCCCCTATCTCTTGTGAACAATGAGGACCTAGGAGACTATAAACCCCTCTCATTCGACGGAAGAATTGTTTGAATATCACATACAAAACATGGAACAATTTGCCTTGTAGTCCATTTGGCCCTTAAAGAACTCATCATACAATTCAATATTCCCAAAGTATGGAATTTTAAATATTTTCAAGGGGTCAAAAATGAATAATTAATTAAAAATTCAATCTGCACTAAGCTTTTGCAAGTAGGATTGTAATAATAATTTCCACCATCTTAATGCATTTTATTGGACATTGCTGTGGGGTATTGAACTACCTAACATTATCAAATTCCTGGTCTAAGCAACATTGCAGAGGAATTGATATCTAATACTTCTCCACAGAGAAGTGGAGTCTACACCAAAAAAAACACTACTTATTTGATTTTAATGTGGAGTTATTACTGTGCACTCTCCAATTGCTGATTCAGAGAATGGAGACAGGAAAACATTATGCATACTTTCTCATTTGTCCTCAGTGTGGGAACCAAAAGAGGGGAACAAAAGAAATTTAATTTAAATGCATGTTTCTATACATGTTATATATACACATTGCAAGTGTTTTCAAAATAGCAACAGAAAACGATAGCAATTCAAAACATTTACTCAACGGACAATCTGCAGGAAAACCCATGTAACTGGATGGCCGGCAAAACTTTTCAGATACAATTTCTTCTACATTTATCTTTCAGTCACTTTGCAATAGATAAGGAGACTATAATCCAGTCATGATCATATCCATCGCCAGAAAATTAAACAGAATCATTAACTAAGCCCACTGCAATGAGCTTAAATAGATAAGCCCTTTATTAAATCAAGAGGCTCACAACATTACTCCGCTTATCTACAAGCATTTGGTTTCTGGTTTCCTCATTATATATTTTATTCAATTTTAAAGTAATAGACATGGAAATATAATGCAGTAAAAAGTAACAATGTTCTTCAAGCAAGGAATTTTGTGAGGGTCCTTTATTCTCACATCAAAAAAACGGCCAATTTAAAACTTCATTCCAAAGAGTTGTTAACGTGTAACAAATATGCAGTTGGAATACCACAAAAACATACTTCAATAAATTCTTGTTTTGAAACTGTAATACTTTAGAAGAATTTTGAAATTAAATAACGTTTCATGCTCTTCTCAATGGTGAACATTAAAATGCCTGCTTGAAAACCATAAACACCAATAAATCCATATAGTTGATTGATGTGCATTAGTTTGGAGTAATGAAAAATTCAGAAACTGATTGGTAAATGGAAAATCCTTTGGCCACTGACTAACTGATGAATTTTTCACACACCATGTAACAATGCTGATCTTCATAGATTTAACATTTCTGAGGGCATTTATCAAAGTCTGAGAAAATCAATTTCAAATTCATACATTAGGCAATTCAAGCCATCAAACTTTTGAGCTGTTCTCAGGCAAGTCCACAGCAACTACTGTGTGTTATGGATCAGCCACACAAATGCCAAAAAAAACACTATTTGATTTTAATGTGCCTGTTACATAATTCTTTTACCTCTGCTTTTTTTAAACAAGTCAAACTGCCTCAATTTTGCAATGTGGTTATGCACGTCAAGCCACAACTATTTCTCCTTATGAACTGGAGCTTGCTCAAATATGAAAGTACTTTATCACCTGTTGAGGTGTCATCCATGGATCAGTGGCAGCCCACCCAGCTCCACGTCAATGTTGTGGGTTCAAGTCATGCTCCAAAGACTTGCGCGCAGATTCTAGGCTAGCATACTAGGAAAATAACAAGGGAGTGCAGCAGCGTTGAAGGTGCCATCTTTCAAATGAGTTAAAGTCTTCCATCTCAAGTAGATGTGGAAGACACTACAGCACAGTCATTAAAAGACCAGGTGATTTTGTGTATCCCTCAATCAGTATCACTTGATTAATAACAGTTTCTCTGAGTATTATCACATGGTGATTTCTGGGACCTGCCTTTGTGTATGCTGGCAGCAACACATACTACATTTTAAAGCATTTGATATGTCCTGAGGTTTTGAATGACCCAAAACAAAAATAAGTTCTGTATTTTGTTAACTACTTTAGATGAGGATTTCAATCTTCTTCCCAAAGTAAAAAATTAATGCAATGCCACTTTCCAGCAAATTATAACCACGGCTTGCTTTATGCAACAAAATGGAAAAACTATGAAAGTGCCTTGAAGCTCCAACTTCCGAAATCACTTGCAAACACTGCACAGTTTGCATTTTTGTCTAACATATTGTACAACAGAAATAGCAAATCTCAACACATGCTTAATTGGTTTTAACTATATTAACGTGCATAAATAGATGACACTGCATATATCAACTTCATCTGCACACCAAACAAGATAGACACTTAATATGAAGGATTTAAGGAACAATTTTTAAATGAATTGACTAAGACTTCATGGAGCTAAAAATCACCAACACCATAAATGCTTATGTTGAGACCCTTTGCTTTCTGTGGAACAAACTCAGCATTTACATCCACCAAGTACACTGGCAGGTCAACTCAATATTCAAGGATATATTTTAAAAATCTGTACATATAGTCAAAAAGTATTTTTTCCTTCCCTTTAGAGCGAGAGATGCCAGGACACAATAAAAGAGAAAGTGAGTAAAACATGACTACAGAGTTATGTCAAATGAGTGTACACAGCCACTCACAAGCATTACACACATGAGCACTAAAATAATGACCAATGTTATTTTGACAGGATAACATCCAATGACCATTGTTGGAGGACATATGTAAACCTCAGCAGTTTAGGATAGAAAATTAACCAAAACATTTGCCTCCACACTTCTTTGTTACAAGTGACTAAACTTAATTGACTGTAAAGTGCATTGGGAGCTCCTGAACTCGAGAAGATAAATGTAAGCTTTTCATTCAGTCACTGTGGTATTCAATACTGAATGCAATCAGCCACACTGAAGTAACAGATCCTGCTCACCAAATATTTCTGCAGTGCACTAAGACAAACTCCAGTCCTAATGTGCAAGCTTCTTTTCCTGGTCTAACTGCAGAATGCAGTAGGCACTCATTTCCGCTATAAAGGGAGAATGCTGCACACTGAAATCAAATACAGTGTTCATTCTGCAGATGAAACAGGCCACATATCACGAAGTTTACATGGAAGTCCCAGCACCTGGCTACCTGTTCTGTTTTAAAGACACATTACACATTAAATTTATTTATAACAAAAGAGTCTGCAATTCCCAACAATGTCATGAACAGCATCCCCCACTTGTATGGCAGACACACAAGCTCCTATGTAAAATCAGAGGCTGCTGTGCAGCTGCTGAAGAATATTCCAGTCACAGAGATACAGCATAGAGAAAGGCCCTTCAGCCCACCGTCCATGCTGACCAGCAACTATCCACTTTTACACTCTGACACTAAACCATTGCATTCTCCACACATTTCCGTCAACACTCCAGATTCTACCTACCTACACACTACAGGCAAATTAATGGCCAGTTAACCTACCAGTTCACATGTTTTTGGGATGTGGGAGGAAATCAGAGCTCCCAGATGAAACCCATATGGATTCAGGGAGAACATGCAAACTCCACACAGACAGCATTGCAGGCCTGGGTCACACCTGGGCTGCCAGAGCTGTGTGGCAGCAGCTTGACCAGCTGCACCACTGTGCTGCCCAACATTGTCATCCAACCTTACTGCACAACAAAATGCAAAGCTTAGTCACTTTTAGATTCCAAACAGCCTGATGAAAAATATAAAGAGGGTTTTAATTATTGACAGCAGTTATAAGATCACGGTAATGCAGTTGACTCTACAGTATGCAATTAAAGAAAGCAACAGTAAGGAAATTAATACCCCAGTTCCAACATATCCAGAGAGAAAATTAGAAAGTAGTGATAATGGATTTTGTGGTGTACTTACTCTTTGCATTTTGCCAAAATATTTTTTCATCAGTGTCCTATTACCTCTTCCATCGAATCGGAAGAGGCTTTCAATGCTGTTGTCAATATTGTCAAGTCAATTAACTTAATAAAAGGGCTACTGGTCACACCAGATGTCATTTTGAGAGTGCAATATTAGACCTGTCAGATAACACCCCATCCAGTAGGGCAGATTATTAGAAGTGGGATTCAAACTCACAGCTTTAGCTCAAGAGGGTACACACGTCTACCAGTCTGTTCGCAGCTGGCTCCAAAACCAACAAAACATCCCTTTTTATGGGTTTTCACAGACCTACAGCACAATCCAAAGTTTGACAGTTTCCTCAGCTGTACACATTACCCATGTTCATTGTTTACAACTGCACCACCCATATGCAATTTATGAGATGCAACAATGGTCCCTAAATTTATTCTTCAGCTTCTCAAGGGAAGCATGGCCTGTAATACAAGATCTCCCAGCAATGCAGGTAACAAATACACAGATGAGCTAAGAACAAACTTGTGTCCTGCCACTGTATGACAGAGCCTTCCTCAAACATTAGATTAAGCATGCTCTCAATCTATTGCTTGAGATTTATTAGATTGGGAATAGAGTTAATCTGCACTCTCACATACCTTACTCAATTATCTCAACAAACGCCTTGCCCAGATCTTTCTCGTAATCTGCCTGCACAATTCTGAACTTCCAAGCACCACTGGGTATCAGAAATTTCATTATTAAACAACACAGACCAAAATCATTCACTTGCAAAAGGAATTGAAACTGCTTATATAATCCTACAGCCTATGGCAACCATTTTGTTATTTGTATTCAAATCCAAAGTCAATGGTACAATTCCATACTTTTCTCCCGTCTCAACCACAGTCTGTGATTTCACTTTTCTTTTGCAACACAACTGATCCTATGAGGATGATATACAATAAACTTCGTCTTTAAAAATAAGCATCTCTATTATATCTACAGGTAAACCCTTTTGATTTTGAATGGGGTAAAGGTTTCAAAAACCGAATTGCTGGTCTGGGTAACAAATAAGCATGATGTCACTTTAACAACAATCAGCCTATGTTAAATCCAAGATATAAACTGATGGCTAACAACATGCCATTTACTCAAGACATAGGCAATGACCACTACCAGCAAATTAAATGAGAGCAGAGTCCATAAAATATTTTGTCTTTGCAAAATACAACGCTCGCGGAAAGTCTTCACCGTTTAGTTCTCAAATCATTTAATCACATTGTACACCATCTTTTTTTGGAACAGATTTAGTGTAAAAAAACATATGAATGACTCTCAGTGAACATGAGAAAAGAGTAACCCTGACTCTGAACAGTCATCGAATATAATCCTTCATATAACGTTATGAAATTAAATAATCGCTGTGACGATTGGGGTAAAGTTAAAATGAACATCACTAAACCGTGACCAATTGATGTTATCACAGCTGCCACTGCAGCCCGACTTGGGTTATATTACATAGAGTCACAGATTCCAAGTGCACTCTGCGGTCAGTGCCAACAACAGATGGGCAACGTAGAGCCTCATCAACAAGGCACCACAACCCCTAATTACGTATTAATTTTATGACCAATATGACATTTAATGGATCTTAGAAATGCTAAATTGCGTTTTGTCTGCTGGTCAATATGCACACCCCACAACAAGCATCCTAAAATTAAACAAACGAGACATCATTGCTATAAAGCTGGCAATATTGTCAAAGTGCGTAATAAACACAATAACATTCCACGACACGAGGCGATAACATTTGTTTCCAAATTGTGCAAAGTGACATTGATACAAAATACCAGCTCGTTTTGCTTAACGGCAACAATGTATGCAACTTTCAATGAGACCACATTTGAAACACGGCACTGAAAGATACGTTGCTTCGATAAATCTGCTCACTCACCCTCTTCTGGTCTTCCAGTCCGTGCGTTACAAGCTTCCTCTGGTGTCGGTTCGACTCTGATCCTGTTTCCATTTCCAACATCAGAACTCCCCGCTATCAGCTCTGAGTCCACAGCTCTGCACCTCTCGAGAGGAAGATAAAACCTACCCAAAAATAAGCCGTGGTGGGACGAAAGATATCCTCTCAATTCGGCAACGCACCCTTGTATCTTGATCTGGTATCATCCATCACAGGCAACGTTATACAAATCTAACTTTCCCCAGGCTTAAAGTCATTTTCTCCCCCTTCCCTCACCCCCCCAATGTCCTGCACCCTCTGAGGGAAAAAACTATTTCAGTTTCAATCTAGAATGTCTTGTGCATACATCGCAGCCAAATTTCCATATCGAATTCAACACGAATACTTCCTGCCACATTACTGCTGCTGCATCCTCTCCATTTTATCCAGAAACGTGCAAATGATATGCCGATTGGAGCTGCAAATGTTGTCCGCCACGTTGATGTGACCAGCATCACTTTCCAGGCCTATTATGATATGTGATGATCAATTTCACCCGCCTCCTCTTCTCCACCTTCCCAAAAAAAACACTTGCAGAGATTTCTTTTGTCAGCCAGTTAGAGTGCTACAAGTTTACCAAAAGAGAGAGAGGGGGGGGAAGCACAGAAATCTGCGGTGCAAGGCTTTCTTCTTATGCATTCAGAAAGTATCTAAAAGGAACAGATGTTTTTGTTTTGAAAAAGGAAGTAATCCTGTATTCTTCAGTAAAGTGAACGCCAATAAAGCAGTAGCGGATGAATGATGCCTTTGCAAACCCTCCAGAAATCAAGGGACTCTTTAAAAAAAAGTCATTCTGTCACCAGGATTTATTACATCTTCAGCAGACATAAGATACAGTATCTTTGCATTCCGTCCAAAAAAAAGCTGCTTTCTTCCTGGCGACTAAATGCATATTTTAACATGCATGTTTATACATCAAGGAATATCATTCGTTGTTGCTGCTGCTTAATTACAAACGCGAAGCATTTGAGAGTTACCTACCCCGCAAGCGGAGCGCTCTGCAGAGACAAATCCCTATCCCAGGCAGCAGAGGGGGGCGGGGGGGGGGGGGGGGCACGCAGACTGTTCAGGGCCAACGTGACGTCACGGATTCGCGCCTCTTCCTCGCCCGCACAACGTTCCAAAGTGATCCGTTTCCACGGCAACCACCGGCGGCGTGCACGTGGCCCCTCACTGCTACCGCCGGCCGCTATCAAGAGGGGTGGGGAGGAAGGCTGCAAAATGAAAGCGAAAGCACATAGAGCTTCTTAGGCGGTTCAGACGAGGTGTGAGAAGAAAGGCAACCTGCTAATCATTTTAGCGCTCCAAGTGAAAAAGCAAACGCATTTGTTGGTCTGGAATTTGCATTACGTGCCACTCTTGCAGCAGTATCACTCCGGGTTATTAACTACTCTTGTGTTTTTTGCTCTCAACACGAAGGAAACTGTTCCTTTTCAGACTTTTAAAGAATAATCTTCAGTCGATACTTGCTGTCCTGCTTGCTCGGTCAAACCAGGGCGCAATTCTGCGCATATAAAATGCTCTGTGTATTAATGTTACAGTGGTATGGTCAAAGATTTTAGGGATATGTTTGCACAGGCTCGTTGTCATTGCACTCTGAATGTGATGCTGTTAATGCTGCAGCTAATCTAATGGTTATTTGATGTAAGGCAACGTTGACGGATATGAGTTCGCAAGTTGTGAAGTCGCACTTCAGCAGAAAAGCCGGGCTGATACCCCAGCCCATTGTTAAGTGAAGGCTGCACGAACGGCTGTGCCCTCTATGAGATGAGATGTTAAACTGAGGACCCCGAACCCTTTGTCCTTTCAGGTACGTCTCATGATGGCCAATATTAAATCCCTCAATCAGCATCAATTAGATTATTTAGTCATTGTCACATAGCTGTCGGTGGGGCCTTGGTGTGCACGAATTGGATGCTGCGTTTCCTACATTACAACAGTGAGTACACTTTAAAACGTATTTAATTGGCCGTAAAGTGCTTTGGGACCTCCTGAGGTCATGAAAGGCGCAATATAAAGCCTTTCTTTTTAATAATTAATGTATAGCTTTATTACTCCGGTGTGAATTGTCAAGAAGAACACACTAAAAGGATTCCAACTAAATAGGGAAGTAATGATTAATTAAGTGATAAACCTATTAGGAATGTATCAGTTTAAAAAAATATAATGGTAGAAGATGAGCCAGATGAGGCTTAACAAATGAAAGCAATTCTTATGTTTGTGTGTCTTACAGGTAAAACAGTTTCCAAAAAGTGACATTAATTATGCCTGTAGCCATTCTTACAGGCATGACGCAAAATAAATGTTCACGGCACATGAAAATTCTTTCAACTCATCACATGGATGCTTGTCCCTTTTTTGAGCTTGAATTTGGGTAATGATTTCCATGATCTAGTGAGCATGAAAACTAGTGAAGTATACTTCCATTTGTTGGAATAACTTCAAAGGTGATTTGCATTCAGCAAGATCCCACAAACAGCAATGAGGTAAGTGATGAGAAAATCAGTTTTTGTGCTGGTAGTTGAGGATTGGATAAAGACTGAGATATTAGAGTATTCCCTTTCTCCTTCTGACATAGATCAAATTGGATCTTCTAAATTCACCTGACAGTAATCCTATCCTCCATTTAATGGCTTAACCAAAAATGAGAGCAATGAAGCACTCTCACTTTCAAAGCGTCAATCAAGATGTGAAATTATGATTTCCTGACTTAAAAGTGTTACCACTGTGATAAAGACTAATTAGCTGCAATCGTACAGTCAAATCACTCATGGAATCAAATAATGACTCTTGAAATTCTTTTTATTATCAATTAAATCTGTTCAATTCTCAATTGTCACACACAATACTTCTCCAGCCAACAGGCTTACCATTCTATAAGTAGCTTAGTGGTTTTGTTTTTGGACTGCTTTCTTTAGGCCTTCCTTAATAATTCAGAAACAAGAGGCCTGATTCCGCCACTGTGATTGAAAAATTTATGTAAATCTGGAATAAAAATCTAGTTTTCAAGATAGTATTGGTTGATTGTTGTCACTTGTACCGAGGTACAGTGGAAAACCTTGTCTTGCATACCGTTCGTACAGACCAATTCATTACACAGTGCATTGAGGTAGTGCAAGGTGAAAACAATAACAGTACAGAGTAAAGTGTCACAGCTACAGAGGAAGTGCTGTGCGGGTAGACAATAAGGTGCAAGGTCATAACAAGGTAGATTGTGTGGTCAAGAGTCCATTTCATCATATAAGGGAACTGTTCAATAGTCTTATCATAGTGGGGTAGAAGCTGTCCTTGAGCCTGGTGGTATGTGCCCTCAGGTTCCTGTGTCTTCTGCCTGATGGGAGAGGGGGAGAAGAGAGAATGACCTGGGTGGGTGGGGTCTTTGATTATGCTGGCTGCTTCACCAAAGCAGCGAGAAGTATAGACAGAGTCCATGGAGGGGAGGCTGGTTTCCGTAATATGCTGGGCTGTGTCCACAACTCTGCAGTTTCTTGCAGTCCTGGGCAAAGCAGTTGCCATACCAAGCCATGATGCGTCCAGATAGGATGCTTTCTATGGTACATCATTAAAAGTTGGTGGATGTCAAAGGGGACATGCCAAATTTCTTTAGCCTCCTGAGGAAGTAGAGACACTGGTGAGCTTGCTTGGCCATGGCGTCTACATGGTTGGACCAGGACAAGCTATTGGTGATGTTCACTGCAAGGAACTTGAAGCTCTCAACCCTCTCGACCTCAGCACCATTGATGTAGATAGGTGCATGTACACCGCCCCCTTTCCTGAAGTCAATGACCAGCTCTTTTGCTGACATTGAAGGAAAGGTTGTTGTTATGACACCATGTGACTAAGCCCTCTATCTCCTTCCTGTACTCCGACTCATCGCTGTTTGAGATACGGCCTACAACGGTGATATCATCTACAAACTTGTAGATGGAGTTAGAGCAGAATCTGGCCACACAGTCATGAGTATATAGGGAGTAGAGTCGGGGGCTGAGGACACAGCCTTGTGGGGCACCAGTGTTGAGAATAATCGTGCTGGAGGTGTTACTGCCTATCCTCACTGATTGCGGTCTGTTGGTCAGGTAGTCAAGGATCCAGTTGCAGAGGGAGGTGCTGAGTCCCAGGTCTCGGAGTTTGAATAGTGATTGTGAAGTTGCTGAATTGTTGTAAAAATTCATCTGGTTCACTGATATCTTTTTGGGGAAATAAATTTGTCATCCTTGCCTGACTCCAGACCCACATTAACAATGATGAATCTTAACTGCTCTCTGAGGTGGTTGAACAATTCACTGCTTAAGGCAGATAGAGATGTGTTTAAGGTGCTTCTGAATGAATGAAACAATCACTTTTTTTTTGGACAGAGATGTAAGGATAGAAGAGAACATATTTTAGCATTTATTTAAATTATTTTTTCCTTGTAATTTAACCTGAAGTCTTCCAGTATGACTTCAGAAAATGGGATGGACTACACACCCCTGTCTGTATCAATGGTGCTGAGGTGGAGAAGGTTGAGAGCTTCAAGTTCCTTGGTGTAAATATCACCAACAATTTGTCCTGGTCCAGCCACACTGATGCTACAGTGAAGAAAGCACACCAATGCTCCTGCTTCCTCAGAAAGCTAACGAAATTCAGCATGTCCCCTTTGACTCTTACCAATTTCCACAGATGCACTGTAGAAAGCATCCTATCCGGATGCCTCACAGGTTGGTATGCAAGAAACTGCAGAGAGCTGTGAACGTAGCCCAGTCTATCACGCTAACTGGCCTCCCCTCCATTGACTCTGTCTACACTTCCCGCTGCCTCAGGAATGGAGGCAATGTAATTAAAGACCCCTCCCACCCTAGTCATTCTCTCTTCTCCCCTCTCCTGTCAGGCAGAAGATACAAAAGCTTGAAAGCATGTTCCACAAGACTCAGGGACAGCTTCTTTTCTGCTGTCGTCTGTTGAATGGACTTCTCATATGCTGAAGATGAATTCTTGATTTCTCAGTCTACCTTGTTGTAGCCCTTGCACTTTATTTGTTCTCTTTCACTGCACAGTCTCTTTAGCTGCAGCATTATATCCTGCATTCTTTATGTATGGCATGATATGCTGGATGACACTCAGACAAAAGTTTTTCACGGTATCTCGGTACACGTGACACTAATAATCCAATTCCAAGAAAAAATCATTTGTATTCTATGAACTTTCAACTGTAAAACTGATTTTCTTTGCAGGAAGCACCAGTTCTGCAGAATTAAGAATAAATGCAAATATCTTAAATAGATTATTTGGTTGAAGCATCTAACCAATTTAATTCAAATAAAGAAAATAAAATCCTGCAGCCTTTCATGGCTGATTCTTCAAGTGAGCCACAAATTACTTTTCATCTTTATAGGGTAGCAAACAGCTGATAGAAAACATGCCATTATTTCCCTGATGCTGTGTGCTGTGATTCAGCTTATGGTACAGGGTGGTCTTACAAATACTGGAAACCCTCGTTCATTGTATGCAGTCTAAATGGATGGAAAATATATTCATTTTCCTTGCAATTTTAAATAATTATTTTGTGTATTTTTTATAACTTTGCTAAATAACATTTGACACAATATACTATTGCAACAGATAATACGTGTAATCCTTGATTTGTGACCTCTCACTGATTTTCACGATATCACTATTCATTCTTTAGGGTATGTGTCCTCAATTTATGAAGCTTTTTCCCCTATAATGAACAATCCTTAACTCTTGGGGGTAGGGAAAGACTATACTGTTGTTGATGGTTATCAGTTATAGGAACTATTAATTATAATAAACAAGCTCCAGCCTATTTATATGGTTTCCTTTATTGACTTTGTAAGAGACTCCAGTTCATCTTCAGTAATATTATCTGTGATAAGCTGCAACTGAAATCAGAGATGCATTTGGGTCAGTTGCACTACTTACGTGCAATGATAGGAATTAGCAGCAGGAGTTGACCACACAGCCTCTCAAACCTGCTCAATTATTCAATAAAATCAGTGATCTTATTGCAACCTCAGCTCTGCATTGCTGTAACCTTACCTCTGCTTGATTATTAAGAAGCAGCTTCAAAGAAGATTTTGCTCCACCAGCTTTTGAGGAAGAGAGTTCTGAGGACCAACAATCCACTGAGATAAAACAAATCACTTCACCTCTATCTTTAAGGGTTGAGCTATTGACAGTGACCCCTATTTATAGATTCTTCAGGAGGATATGTCCAAGTCAAGTTGTATGCACAAGTACAGTGAGGTACAGGTACAATGAAAAACTTGCTTGCAGCAGCCTCACAGGCGTGTAGGTACAGACAACACATGGAATATAAATTATACATACCTGTCAAGATCACCAGAATCTTGTATATTTCACTTGGTGAGAACTCTGAAAAAATATGTATGCTTTTATTATCCTAATTTAAGATTTAATTGTTAACAAAATGATATTTCATTATTTTGGAAACTTGTGCTGATGTATTCTAAGTGCTTAGGCTTTGTGACCAAGATTCTTGAGCTCAAGAATGCAACCAGAAACTATTGGAAAATGCTTTTTCAATTTATGAATTTTTGCTTAATGCAATGTTTTTCCCAGAATGTGAGCCTCTCACAAAACACAGAATATTTATACATCAATTTTAAGAAGATTGCAGTAGAATTTTGCAGTAAAATTGTCCAAATGCTGGAAATCTGAAAAAAAAGAAAGCAATGGAAATAATCAGCAGACCACACAGTACCTGTGGAGAGGGAAAAAATAAGTTAATATTACAAGCTGATGATCTTTCACCAGAATTGTTCAGGTCTGATATAAATTGGCAAGGCTAGTTACTTGAAATTGTTGAATTTAATCTTAAATCTTGAGAGCTGTAACATGCTTAGTCAGAGGATGTTCAGCCATCAGGATTCAACACAGTTATGCATGTTGTATAACCAGCCTTTCTATTCAGAAGTGAACTGAGCAGTTCTGAATTAAGATCTTCAACCTGTAACCTTTTTCTGTCTCCACATATGCTGCTTGATCTGCTGAGTATTTCCAGCATTCTCTTTTATTTCAGATTTCCAGCAGCTGCTGCATTCTGTTCCTCACAATTCCAGGATATTCATTTGTCTCTCTTTATTTACGTCTCCTCCAGACAGATCAACTGTGATTAACAACCCTTCACCACCCTCCCTCAGCCAGCACCATCATCATTTGCATCACCCAGTCTCTCATGGTTTATGCCTTTGTTCTTTCCGCTCCTCCCTCTCCACTGCAACTTAAAGTATGCTTATTTTCTAACTTCTAGTTCTGATGTAAGATCATTGGTTTGAAATGTTGAATCTTTTTTTCTCTCAATAGGTACTGCTTGACTTCCTGAACATTTTCTGTTTTTATTCCTCTGTAACACCTGTATTATAATACCATGTATTATACTTTCCAAGAGTATATAAATCAAAAATATTTTCTCTGGTTCAAAATACTCCAGCACAATGTGAAGCCCACCCTGGAAATAACAGCTTGGCTTAGTTAGTGGCAATGATTTGGAAGGATTTGGGTCAAGACATAGACCAAATTTCAATTATAAATTTTGAAAGGAATTATCAAGGTAGAAATTGAGCAACTGAGAAGCAGGACTTCAAGGGTAGTAATCTCTGGATTTCTGCCTGTGCCACACGCCAGTGAGGGTATGAATAGGATGATTTGGCAGTTGAATGCATGGCTCAGGAATTGGTGCAAGGGGCAGGGCTTCAGATTTGTTGATCATTGGGATCTCTTCTGGGGAAGGTACGACCTGTACAAAAGGGATGGGTTACACCTGAACTGGAGGGGGACCAATATTCTTACAGGCAGGTTTGCTAGAGCTGTTGGGGAGGGTTTAAACTAGTTTGGCAGGGGGGTGGGAATCAGAGTGAAAGGTCAGAGGTTGGTGCATTTAGTGTACAAGTAGATGCAGAGTGTAGAAAGACCGTGAGGAAGGATAGGCATTTGAAAGGGCAAAATTGCAGTCAGTTGGATGGGCTGAAGTGTGTCTACTTTAATGTGAGAAATATCAGGAACAAGGGTGATGAACTTAGAGCATGGGTAAGTACGTGGAACTATGACGTGGTGGCCATTATAGAGACTTGGCTGTCGCAAGGGCAGGAATGACTGCTGGATATTCCGGGGTTTAGATGTTTCAAAAGGGACAGGGACAGAGGTAAACGAGGTGGGGGAGCGGCTTTGCTGATCAGGGACAGTGTCACAGCTGTAGAAAGGGAGGATGTCCTGGAGGGATCATCTACTGAGTCGGTGTGGGTGGAAGTCAGAAACAGGAAGGGAGCGATCACTCAATTGGGAGTATTCTACAGACCCCCCAATAGCAGCAGAGACACGGAGGAGCAGATCAGGAGGCAGATTTTGGAGAGGTGCAAAAATAACAGGGTTGTTGTCATGGATGATTTCAACTTCCCTAATATTGATTGGCACCACCTTAGTGTAGAGGGGATAAATAGGGCGGAGTTTATTTGGTGAGTCCAGGAAGGATTCCTGATACACTACGTGGACAGGCTGACATGAGTGGCCATTCTGGACCTGGTTCTAGGCAATGAGCCTGATAAAGTTTCAGATCTCTCGGTGGGAGAGCATTGTGGAGACAGTGACCATAACTCCTTGACTTTTACCATAGCCTTGGAGGGGGATAGGAGCAGACAATATGGGAAAGTATTTAACTGGGGAAGGGGGAATTATGATGCTGTCAGGGAGGAACTTGGGAGCGTAAATTGGGTACAGATGTTCTTGAGGAAGTGCACAGTGGAAATGTGGAGGTTGTTTAAAGAGTACTTACATAGGGTTCTGGATAGGTTTGTCCCATTGAGGCAGGGTAAGGATGGTAGAGCGAAGACATAGAATATTGACAAGAGACATAGAAAATATTGTCAAGAGGAAGAAAGAAGCTTACCTGAGGTTTAGAAAGCATGGATCAGACAGGGCTCTGGAGAGTTACAGGATAGCCAGGAAGGAGCTTAAGAATGGACTTAGGAGAGCTAGAAGGGGCCATGAGAAGTCCTTGGCGAGTAGGATCAGGGAAAAACCCAAGGTGTTCTACACGTATGTGAAGAGTAGGAGGATGACTAGAGTGAGGGTAGGACCAATCAGGGATAAAAGAGGAAACGTGCCTGGAGTCGGAAGAGGTAGGGGAGGTCCTTAATGAATACTTTGCTTCAGTATTCACCAGTGAGAGAGACCTTGACTGTTGTGAGGATGGCATATGACAGGCTATTACACTAGGGCATGTTGACATGAGGAAAGAAGATGTGCTGGAACTTTTGAAAAACATTAGGATAGGTAAGTCACCAGGGCCGGATGGGATATATCCAAGGTTATTACGGGAAGTGAGGGAAGAGATTACTGCACCTTTGGCTATGATCTTTGCATCCTCACTGGCCATAGTGCCAGATGATTGGAGGGTAGCAAATGTTGTTCCCTTGTTTAAGAAAGGGAGTAGGGATATCCCTGGGAATTACAGACCAGTTAGTCTTACTTCACTGGTGGGCAAATTACTGGAGAAGATTTTTAGAGACAGAATTTATGGGCATTTAGAGAAGCATAGGCTGATTAGGGACAGTCAGCATGGCTTTGTGAGGGGCAGATCATGCCTCATCAGCCTGAATGAATTCTTTGAGGATCTGACAAAGCACATTGATGAAGGTCGAGCAGTGGATGTAGTGTACATGGATTTTAGTAAGGCGTTTGATGAAGTTCCTCATGAAAGGCTCATTCGGAAAGTCAGGAGGCATGGGATCTAGTGAAACTTGGCTGTGTGGTGTCACGAACCAGCAACAAAAGAAACACACTGAGCATGATTCAGTGTTAAAAACTATTTTATTAATTACTACTTATGATAATACGTAAAATAAAAGTAAAAATGTTAGTATGTTAGAATTCAAAAATGTTAAACCTCGAACGTTAACCCCAAAACTAAACTCGTCGTGTGTGTGTGTGACAAAGTCCAAAACTCCCAGTTCCTGAATGGTTCTTAAAGTTCAGTTCCGCAAGCCATAAGGTGAAACATGAGCAAGGGCTTCTTCAACAACCACCGTTGTCTGAAGATAAGATGTAGATGTAGAAAAACATAGAGAGAGTACATACGAAATCCAAATGTTCCACGATGGAACCCAAACGACACTTCAGTGTTTACTCGGTAGTGACTTCCTCACCCCGAAAAGCATCCGAACCGTGGTCGTCCACACACAAATACCTGTTTCCTTCTACAGGTCAGCAACAAAGTGAACTCCACCGGATTACTTCCAACTTCCATACATGGATTTCAGTGGCAAACACAGTTATTGTTTCTCATCCATCGATAGAGAAAACTAGCAGGCTGGTGTCTCTCTCCCTTCTCTCTCTCTCTCCTTCTTCTTCTAACTTCTTCAACACGTCATTACGTCCTTTATCTTCTATTGACGTAAGCACGCCCCACACACACATACACACACACTCTCTATCTTAAAGGGACTTTCACTGAGTCCGTAACAGTGGATTCAGAATTGGCTTGCCCATAGAAGACAGGGTGGTGGTAGATGGATCGTATTCTGCCTGGAGGTCGGTGACCAGTAGTGTTTCGAGGGGGTCTTTTCTGGGACTCCTGTTCTTTGTGATTTTTATAAATGACTTGGATGAGGATGTGGAAGGGTGGGTTAATAAGTTTGCTGATGATACAAAGGTTGATGGTGTTGTGGATAGTGTAGAAGGTTGCTGTAGATTACAACAGGATATTGATAGGATGCAGAGCTGGGCTGCAAAGTGGCAGATGGAGTTCAACCCAGAAAAGTGTGAAGTGATACACTTCGGGAGATCGAATTTGAAGGCAGAACACAAGGTTAATGGCAGGATTCTTAGCAATGTGGAGGAACAGAGGGATCTTGGGGTCCACATCCATAGATCCTTAAGGTTGCCGCACAGGTTGATAGGGTTGTTAAGAAGGCATATGGTGTGTTGGCCTTCATTAGTCGGGTATTGAGTTCAAGAGCCTCGAGGTAATGTTGCAGCTCTATAGAACTCTGGTTAGACCACACTTGGAGTATTGTGTTCAGTTCTGGTCGCCTCATTATAGGAAGGATGTGGAAGCTTTAGAGAGGGTGCAGAGGAGATCTACCAGGATGCTGCCTGGGTTGGAGAGCATGTCTTATGAGGATAGGCTGAGTGAGCTAGGGCTTTTCTCTTTGGAGAGAAGGAGGATGAGAGGTAACTTGATAGAGGTGTACAAGATGATAAGAGGCATAGATAAAGTGGACAGTCAGAGACTTGTTCCCAGGGCGACAATGGCTAACACGGGGGGGGGGGGGGGCATAATTTTAAGGTGATTGGAGGAAGGTATAAGGGGGATGTCAGGGGTAAGTTTTTTACACAGAGTGGTGGGTGTGTGGAACGCACTGCCGGCAGAGGTTGTGGGGGCAGATACATTAGGGACATTTAAGAGACTCTCAGACACATGAATGATAGAGAAATGGGGGGCTATGTGGGAGGGAAGGGTTAGATAGATCTTAGAGCAGGATAAAATGTTGGCAAAACATCGTGGGACGAAGGGCCTGTACTGTGCTGTAGTGTTCTATGTTCTATACTTCCTCAAATTATAGAATCTGAAAGTAAGGCCATAATCTCAGGATAAGGGATCACCTGTATAGCACTGAGATAGAAAGAACCTTCTTTGAGATCAATAGAATACATTAGTCAAGACACATGGGGGTCAGGAGAGAAAGGGAAATTTAGGTACAGGGTTTTATTGAGTATTGGAGATGGCTCAAAGGGCTTTATGCCCCAATTGTGCTTCTGTTTCTGATGTTCTGTATTTCTTCCATAATACAGAAAATGTACCGCATTGTCAGGTTGTATTGAGGTTGCTACAGTATACTTTTTAAAAAGCTTTGATATTCTTTTCTGGATGCTATCTTCAACCAGTTCGAAATTGGTTATCTCATTGCTTTGCTGTCATTATAATCATAAAACCCAGGCTACAATGTATAGAACATGAGGTTTTGGAGAGTGAGCATATTACAAGCATGCAATTCAGTCACTCTTTTCAAAATCATTGCCTGCCTGTAGGTAATGCTTGCTCATTTTCGAGCATAAAAGTTTATATTGTTATTTCCTTTACTTGCTAGCAAGCAGGCTTTGTACTTCAAATTTCAACTTTAAATTGATTTCTTTTCCATAAACATGTTATCTGTTTAGGGAAATAATTTCTCTGCAGTACCTGTCACTTGATTAACCTTTAGGATCAAACATCACCACATTTGATCAAACCTTTTCTTCTGCATTAAAATGCCTTCACTACTGGTAACATTTTAGATTGGATTTTAATCAGAAAACCAAATTCGCAAAGACCATTTTTATTACATTTTATTGTCTATCTTCAGCTCATTCCTTATGTCTTTGTTAGCTTTAACAATGAGTACACATTTTTGAAGTCTCTTTTTGCTTTGAAAATTCTATCAGCTCCTAAAACCTTTACACTGTCAATTTCTTCACCAGTTCAAAGCATTAGGGTCTCGTATATGCATTATATCTGAAAGCAAAATGATTGTATTTCTGTAAATCTATGAGTGTAAGAACCTATTATAGTCATGAATTTGCTGGAACAACCATTAATGAACTGTGGACCAGGATATGTTGTTGCATTTTGTTGTATATGGTTGATGGCACCATAACTAAGACAACTTATATCACAAGCATATGACAGTTAATGATCCAGTGGATAAAGACATTACCTAGTAAGTATTGAACCACATTGTAGATTTCTGTGAGTACTTCTGAATCTCTTATCTATAAGGGCTTTGATAATATCCATAAGCGACAAAAAGAGGGTGAGTGTGTGTGTGTGTGAGAGAGAGAGAGAGAGAGAGAGAGAGAAACTCATAGGCTGAAGTAAAAAGCCTATTGGTGCCCTGGCTGCTTGAGTCACAAGAAGAATGGCAATTTCAAGACATAACCGAACAGCTTCAGAATTAATAGAACTGATTTAGTGGCATCAGGAAGAGATGGGCAAATAGTTTATTGACAGAAGTTCTATTATAAGGGACTGTTATACCATTCTGATTTTTCTGTTCCTTACTTAATTGGTAAGTCATGGCAATATTTGGATTAGAGAGGTTCATTTATATGCAGCTTACAGAAAGTTTTGCTGTACCTTCAACTTGCACACGTTTTTCTACGCAGTAAATAAGAATTTTAAAATTTAGTATTCTATGAATTATTTAACATCTGAAGAAAACATGCTTCAAATCACTTCCTACAAATTATCTTGGGAATAATATTAAACTACATTCAAAAATCAATGAGAGATTGGCATGGTTTTATTAAGTGCAACGCAATCTGGGGCAAATCATATTTCTGACATATTGTTATTCTATTTGCATTTTTTTGCAGTCATTTTGGCCCATGTGTGATAAATTACTAAAACGTGACTTAAGAAATTAACTTTTCCAGAGATGAATTACAAAAGCAAACACAGGAAGTCCCCGGGTTTCGAACAAGTTCTATTTTTGAGACTGTTTGTAACCCGATTTTGTGTGTAATTTGGAACAGTGTCCGCGCACGCGCACTTGGGCTGGGGATCGCGGCCGCGCATGGCCCCGGCCGCACGTGCGCACTCGGCCCGGGGTTGGGCCAAAGAAGGTGTACCGCCGCCGTGGTAGGATCGGGGGCCGGGCCTGCTTACCAACCGACCACGAAGATCGGTTCATAAGTACGGACATTTGTAAGTCAGGCGTTCGTAAGTCGGGGACTTCCTGTAATTAAACATTACTCTAACCCTATCAACTTGCACACATACAAAGACGCTAAAGAATCCCCAAATTTGAAAAGCAATTTTAGTGAGACCCCCATTGCTCATCCAAATGTATTTTTACCCCTGCAGTGGAGCAGTGCTTTTTAGTCAATGCCTCCCTATAAAATGTAATAGCCAACCTTAGTGCAATGGATTAAATATTGATATAAGGAAACATTGGAGTTGTTGAGGAAACAGATTTAAGAACTTGTTTTCAGTTTGTAATTTAGTGGGACGACAATAATAGAAAACACAGGCACCTCTTCACAGAATAAGCAGTGATATTACACTTGTAATGAAAACTTTCAGAATTCATGGGCTCACCTAAAAGTCTCCCTGCTTTAAATGAATGCACAATTAAGACTGGGATAAAGTAATGTCTGGTCAATTGGCTGGGATCACTGAAGTTTCCGATAAGCAACCTTGATGATCTGTTGATTTGACTATCTCCCAACGTTATGAAAAAAGACCTGAGTTGTCCTGTAAAATGTTGAAAAATGGGTTAAAACTATGAATATTGGCTTAAAACATTGATATTTAGCAGGTATGGAATTAAATACATTTGGATATTAGATAAGCATAAGATCGGGAACACATACAATACCCCTTCTCTACCTCCCCACGCCCTTCATTATAAAATATATTTTGATATTCATTGTACAATACATGAAGAATGACCAAATTTTAGCACATCTGGCTTTGAACTAGCCACCCAGTGGGGAATTCATGTTCCAGGAAAAGAAAATCATGAATAGCAAAAGATAGGGGAGAAAAATATCAAATCATCAAGCCAATTTTGTATACTACACTTTAAAGCAAAATATTTTTCATTTGTAGTAATGTCAGTGTACGTATCAAACAAAAACCTTAGCTGGATTTGCAGCAACCCATTATTCTAAATTGTTTGATGTAATCCCTTAGAAATCCACTGATACCAAATGGCCTTTGTGTGGAGTGTTTTTTTTCAAAAAATCAGCTGATTGATATCACAAAGTATTACGTTGAAGCTTGCTGTGTGCAAATTAGTGCTATTTTTCCTATATCACAACAGTGAGAACACTTCAAAACTGCTTCATTGGATGTAAAACACTTCTGGAATGTTCTGAAAGAAACATGAGAAGTGCTGTATAAGTCTTTCTTTCTTTCTTTGAATACTGACAATCAAGATCCCAGATATCACCACCTTGGCCATCCAAAACACAACTGAATCTGGAGTTGAATTATTTTCCATATATACAGGTTTAAATCTGCAAGAACATTCCAGCCATTGGGGGTGTAATTTTCATTAGCAATGGCTACACTTATAAATGTCCATACAATTTGCATACTAAATTTAAAACACAATATTCAAAGCAACTGAGTTAAATTTCATACCATTTATCAAATGTCAGTATGTCTATGATTAGCTTATGTACCACTCCAATGCCACAGCAATATGGTTGTCCAAATTGTCCTATGAAATAGCCATGCAGACTATTTGGTTTTCTTCACCTTGCACAACACAACTAGCAATGGGCACTTCAGATATTCCCAGCCATAATACATTCAAAATATAAACTTCAAAAAAAATCAATTGCACATTTTGTATGTGTGGTGCCCCACAAAGTTGTGTGGTGATGCAGAAAGCTGCATCATGCTCGACAATGCTGCAGCCTCAGCCCCAACTCTACTCGCTACACACTCATGACTATGTGGCCAGAATCTGCTCTAATTTCATCTCCAAGTTTGCAGATGATATCACTGTAGTGGGCCGTATCTCAAATAACGATGAGTCGGAGTACAGGAAGGAGATAGAGAGCTTAGTCACATGGTGTCATGACAACAACCTTTCCCTCAATGTCAGCAAAACAAAAGAGCTGGTCATTGACTTCAGGAAGGGGGGTGGTGCACATGCACCTGTCTACATCAATCGTGCTGAGGTCTAGAGGGTTGAGAGCTTCAAGTTCCTGGGAGTGAACATCACCAATAGCCTGTCCTGGTCCAACCACGTAGACGCCATGGCCAAGAAAGCTCACCAGCACTTCTACCTCGTCAGGAGGCTAAAGAAATTTGGCAGGACCCCTTTGACACTCACCAACTTTTATCGATGCACCATATCTGGATGCATCAGGGTTTGGTATGGCAACTGCTCTGCTCGGGACCGCAAGAAACTGCAGAGAGTTGTGGACACAGCTCAGCACGTCACGGAAACCAGCTCCCCTCTATGGACTCTGTCTATACTTCTAGCTGCCTCAGTAAAGCAGCCAGCATAATCAAAGACCCCACCCACCCGGAACATTCTCTCTTCTCCCCTCTCCCATCAGTCAGAAGATACAAAAGCCAGAAAGCACATACCACCAGGCTCAAGGACAGCTTCTATCCCGCTGTTATAAGACTATTGAATGGTTCCCTAGTACGATAAGATGGACACTTGACCTCACAATCTACCTGGTTATGACCTTGCACCTTATTGTCTACCTGCACTGCACTTTCCCTATAGCTGTGACACTTTATTCTGCATTCTGTATTGTTCTAACTTGTACTACCTCAATGCACTGTGTAATGAATTGCTCTGTATGAATGGTATGCAAGACAAGTAACAACAATAAACCAATTCAATTCAATTGTGTGAAATATTGACAAAACTACTACTGTACAGATGTGACAGTCTAGAATGAATATGTACAGATGTTAACTCTGATTTCGTTACCTTCATTTGTTTAATGATCTAAAACAGTTCCTGGGAGCATTCTTCAGCAGATTGTGTGAACTGAAATTAAGTGGAATTTTTTGCAGTATTTATTTATTTTATAATTCATGGTAATTTTATGTCTTTGCACTGTACTGCTGCCACAGAACAACAAATTTTATGACATATAAGTCAGTGATAATAAACCTGACTCTGATTCTGAAAATGCTTGAATTAGTGATGGGAAATACAAATGGTGAATAACAAAATGAAATGAAGATGGGGAAAAGAGTCAATATATCCATTGTAAAGAGATGAAAAGCAATGGTCTGAACTAAAATGAAAAAAACCTTGAGGGGAATGAGGGAGTCGGAGAAGAGACTGGTGTCCCAACCCATATAGTTGAGCAGCATTCTTTTGTCTTCTTCCTAATTTTGATATTTCATTCATTATTGTCAGGGCAAATATTTAATACGTATTCCTAATTGCTACTGAGAAGGTAGTGGTGAACAACCTTCTTAAAACATATTAGTCCTTCTGATGAACATATCCCATCCTGCTATTATTTCAGGACTTCCAGTTCTTTGACCCAGCAATGCTGAAGGAACATCAATATATTTCCAAGTTAGGATTGTGTCACCTGGAGGGGAACCTGCAGATGGTAGTGCTTACATAGGCCCACTTTCCCTCTCCTTCCAGGTGGTAGACATCCCAGTTTCATAGTCTAGAAAAAAATTGATGAGTTACACCAGTGTAAGATCAGTGGTAAGTAAATTATTGGAATGAGTCTAGCATCAGTGGTCGGAAAATCATCAGGAAAAAAAAATCTAAGGGACAGGATTAATCTGCACTTGGAGAGGCAGGGATGGTCAGCACAGCTTTGTTAAGGGAAGGTCCTGTCTAACCAATTGAATATTCTGAGGAGGTGACAAAGTGTTTTGATGAGGATAGTGCAGATGATGTAGTCTACATGGACTTCAGTAAGGCTTTTAACAAGGTTCCACATGGGAGATATTTTTCAGTACCCCTGCAACTTATTTTATCTCTCACATACTGATCAACTCCCCTTTGATTCTTTTTGCCATTAACCTACTGTAGGGGAAATTTACCTTACCAGTGCACCTTCGGGGTGTGGGAGGAAATTGAAGCACCGAGAGGAAAACCACGTGATCATGGAGAAAATAAGCAAACTCCACATAGACAGCACCCGAGGACAGGTTTAAACAATGTAGTGGATGATAGAATGGTTTTGCCAGTCACTTTCCACAGAACACCCACCCTCAGATCTGCTCTTTGAAGCCATAATATTGATGTGACTAGTTAAGTTTCAATGTTTTGGCATTCTTCCCTCTCACTCTCATTTCAAGCTGATTCCTCCCTTAAATGAACATTGGCACTCTTTCCTGCCCTTCAGGTGACACGGAAATTCTCATTTCCTCTTCAACTTCACACTGGCATCCTTCTGCTCTCCCCTATCAATACCACTCTCATTTCCTAACTGTTTCAAAGGGTGGGCGGCTGCTGCAAATGTTAAATGGGAATACCACACTTACACTAAACAATTGCAGAAATGACTCCCTTAGTGTACATAAGAATTCTAACATTTGGAATAAAACTCCCAAATCTGACTTGGAGCCCAAAATGGAAAAGGGGGAAAGCTCACATTTCTGCAACGGTAGAAGCTTTTCTGGATTGGACTGAAAATTAATTTTCAGTTAGAGTGAAAGAAATCAATCAGCATCCAACCCACTTTGATTTGGAAGTGCTGAGTACTGACATTTGATACTCAAAATGGGTGGATTTCCCAAACGATATTCTTTAAACAAGAAAGTAATAAAATTATTAAACCCCTTACCAAAGAGCAATAAATTAGAATTAAAATCAAAGCTAGCATCCAAGAGCCAATGATTTAAAAAAGCAGGAAAAAGATGTATTTTATTTCAGTCTTTTAAAGCTTTTAAAGACTACAATGGCCAAACACAAAAGCACTGTGAGGTTATTCCAAAGGGAAAATTGGGGTCATAACCTTTGAAACTGCATGATATGGTATGCTCTAAAGGGAAAGCACAACCAACAACAACAACATCAGTTATGGCCATCAATCTTCTGATTGTTATTAAGTATGTGAGAGCCTGTCAGTGTCCATATAGAATAGATGGATAGATAAAACAATATTCCTTACCGATATTTACAGATGTCAACAGCCAATGTGGTTTTCTTGTGTATATTGGATAATGGATACAATAAGTGAATTAAAAGGCAGTTATCCATCTGAGAGGATCATGAGGCATGGAGAATTCAAGCCAGAGCTGTTAATGATTGTCTAAGCCCAGAGGTTAAAATTACAGTCTTGCATTTAATTTATGTTCACTTGTTAACATTCATAACAGATGCTGGTTTGAGATATCTAAATATTGTTCCTATCATTGCAGCTGTTTGTTTCTTTAATGCAATTTTCTCACCATCAGATGAAAACCAAGGGAATGATTTAAATTAAATGTGTTGTCGGTTTTAAAATGTGAAGGCTGGGATCTCCCCCTGGCTCTTTGGTAAGTAAAGCAGCTAATGGGATACTGAGCCATAATGATGAAGCAAATCCCTGGTTCAATCCTTGCTCTGTGTCAACTCAGCTTATCTCAGCCATAAAATTTGCTCCTTCAAATTGAACCTGTGTACCATTTGAGTAAATGGAAAACAATAATGATGTTAGCTTTTGGCTGTTGTTATTAGGTACCTGAGAGATTCTCAGTGTATGTCTAATCATTGTTTGTAGAAATAGTCTGCACATGGTGTTTGAAGAATACAAGGAAAAGGAATCAGTCATAGATCCTGATGGCTAATAGCAAACTGGAAAGTGAGATCACATGAAAGTAAGGTCAACTTGGCTGCAATGCAACTACTGTCAGTCTTGACACATACTGTCTAAATTCACACAAGGATGGTTCTTTGGGGCAGATTGTTGAAACAATCCACCAGCATGAATCACTGCCTTAGAGAAAGGAGCAGAGAAAACCATATGGAAAAGATATAAACAACAAAGTACATTTCATCACCTGACCGGGCCTGGTTTATTTTTACCAGTTTTCTAGGATACAATATTCTAATCTCATTTGCAATGATGCCAATATCGCTGTTAAAAAATGTAATGAGTTAGACACTGCAGGCGTATCATGACAAATGCTGCAGAATATTAGTTCACCGGTCTGCCATGGAGCTAAGGGATGTAGATTTTCCATGTGGTAAATCCCTGACTTCAACTGGGGTTACGTTGAGAAGGTACTTTCATTAAGAGAGAAAACTCAGGCAGTTTGTGCTGCTCTAAAGCAACTATTAACATGATTGAGAGTGGTCAGGAACCATTAATTTTCTTTGCCCATTTAGAACGGCTGCACCAAACAGCTGATGTAGAAGAAAATGCAGGTTAAAATTGTTAAAAATAAAAACAGCCATCCTGTTTAAATATAAAGCCCCTAACTGTTTTATAAATTCTTCATTAATTTATTGTTAGAAAATAGTTAAAGATATTTTTCCTTGAATGGTCCCATAACTCTGACAAAGTACTTGGCTCATAAATATTGGGTTGGGGTTTTGAATTCTTTCTGAAATTAATACTTCAGATCACCTCCACTGACTCCAGATTTTGGCTAAATTACTATTGTGGAGCATTGCCCAACAGTGAAGTGTCCATCTCTGGAGAAGATTAATAGCTTGCCAACCACACAAACATTTTTTTGCAGAGAACATGTTATCTGATTGGCAAGTGCAGGTAAACTGATTAAAAAAAATAAAGTGCTCTAAAAATGTATTTTCAATTATATACAACATACTCAATGCAGCAAAAGTCACACATAGTTGGACTTCCAACTCAAACAAACTATTCCTCTTTCTCTTTATAGTTTATCCTCCACAGACCATTTCCAACCCAGAAGGAAAACAAGTGGTCTTTTTCAAATCAGCTGTCAAATATCTCCCCATAAGCCATTGGTATGAGTGTGCCATTATTTGGCTAACCTCTGATCACATATTCTGACTGATCCCCACGTATGCCTGACATGAATATGCAAAGGGACAAATATAGTCTACCTGTCCTTTGATTGCACACAATTAAGCTCAATAAATTCACTTTGTACTTCCAAACAGGAAAATATTAAATATATGGAAAATGTTGCTTTATGTAAACAACACCCTATTTGCCACAGAACGTAAACAAGTAGATACTTAAGAAAGCAGATGTATCAAGTTTAGAAGTTGGAGGAGGTTTTTACACAAAAGAATGACAATAATCTCTTCTATTCCACAGGATTCATTTCAAAATGTTTACATTCTTTGTTTCAGAATGTTTATTAAGATTTTGGGGGATTATTATCTTCACCTTCTATATAGTACTCTGGAGGAGCAGATTATTTGCCCAATTTTTATCTCAATTTAAAATTAGTAGGAGACTGCTGCTCTCTAATCAATCAATCAAACTGAACAATACTTTAAAAACCAGAATGGCCTGAGAAAGAGAGTTTAGCTTTAAACACAACCACAAGATCCTCTTGTTTGCTGCTTCCTAACATTACTTACCCTACAACCTGCCTCATACCTACCAGGTTAACTTCTATCCATGCTTTTGACATCTCCAAACGAGCCCATCCACTTTCTATCAGCTCACAGTTTATGCAATGTCCTGCCAACAATATCTGAAATAGATCTAGTTCTTGCATAACCTTATGCTCTCAGATTATTTTGGCTTCATTTTCATCAGTGGTTGGATTTTAAATCCTCATCCTTGTCAATAAGTCGCCTTCATGTCTTCAATTAATTTTTATATTCCTTTCCCACACTCTTTGGTTCTCTGCTTCTTGCCTTTTTGCATTGCCTTTCTCCTCACCTCACCGTTGTTAGCAGAAGTATAAGTTACTTTGGCTAAATTGGAATATTCTCTACTTGACTGCTTCATTTCCCATTTCCCCTTGGAAAACCATGTTTAATCCTAACTTTTCAATCAAACTTTAAGTCACCTCTTAGGACCTGCTCTGGCTGGAGGTACATTTATACGCTCTTTATCTATTTTCTTCTTTTTTTATCCCTCTCTTTAAAGTACCAGGAGACATGCTTTATTTCATGACAAAGGCATTGCATGAATATAAGCTTTTGCTGTTAAATCAGGACTGCTCAAGAATACTCAAACAAGAACAAATTCTTTTGCTCTAACATAATTGTATTTTTTCCTACTTAAGAATAACCTTTTTAAATGCTATTATAAATGGAAATTGTCTTTATTTTCTGATAAGGATTCTCCTTAAGTGATGTCTATATTTGTAAAGATTTTGTGGCAACAACAGTGCCTGTGTATGTGACTCAATTCTGCCGCCCTCAGGTAGTTTTCTGAAATGCAGAACAAGTAGATTTAAATGGTCAGGTGTAACAAGATAGCCTCCTAAAAATATCTTTGAAATTTACTTGTAATAGATATTTCCGCATGATTTTTAATTAATCTCCATTAAAAAATGATTTATTCTGTATAAAATGATTTGCAAATGGAAGGTAAAACAATCCTTAATGTGTTTTAATCCTTTTTGGTCAAATTAGCATGTGGTGAGTCATGCAAAAGCATGGATGACCTGTGCTGGATATACTTTGTTGATCTCGTGACCTGACAAACAAGACAATCACATTAATTCAGGGCAATGACAAAAACTTAGAGTGTACAGGTATTCCTAGATTTATGAACATACATTTTACAAAATTTTGCTATATTGCCTTGACTTTCTGGAGCAAGGATCCTAGATTTATAAATCTATTTTTCACTTTATGAATACCTCTTTCCACTAATAGGAATACATTGTACCAAAGTACCCTTAATGTATTTCACTTAGCCCTTTCATTTTACAAAATTTCACTTCACAAAATATTTTCCAGGAATGCATGTATCTCTTTTGTAAACTGAGGAATGACTGTGATGATATGAGATTTTCGTCCATCACAAGTGTTAAACAACCATCTTCTGGATGAGAGGATTAACAGTGATAAAATAATTGCAACTTAAATCATCTATCTACAACAACAACTCAAGCTTATTCAGCATTTTTAACAAGGAAAAACATTCCTAATTGCTTCACATACCACCAAAACAGGTCTAAGGAGACCGCCATCTCCCTGGCCCTACACTCATTCTGGAGCATCTGGACAGTAAAAACACCTCTTTTAGGCTATTGTTTATTGGCTACAGCTCCACCTTCAATACGATAATAACAAGCAAACTCATCACCAGCCTCCCAAGACCTGGGACTCAACACCTCCCTCTGCAACTGGATCCTTGACTTCCTGACCGACAGACCGCAATCAGTGAGGATAGGCAGCAACACCTCCAGCACGATTATTCTCAACACTGGTGCCCCACAAGGCTGCATCCTCAGACCCCTACTCTACTCCCTATATTCTCATGATTGTGTGGCCAGATTCTGCCCTAACTCCATCTACGTTTGCAGATGAAACCACTGTAGTGGGCTGGATCACAAGTAATGATGAGTCAGAGTACGTGACAGTGATAGCTTAGTTACACAGTGTCATGACAACAACCTTTCCCTCAATGTCAGCAAAACAAAAGAGCTGGTCACTGACTTCAGGAAAGGGGGTGATGTACATGTACCTGTCTGCGTCAACGGTGCTGAGGTCGAGAGGGTTGAGAGCTTCAAGTTCCTGGGAGTGAACATCACCAATAGTCTGTCCTGGTCCAACCACGTAGGTGCCATGGCCAAGAAACCTCACCAGCACCTCTGCTTCCTCGGGAGGCTAAACTTTTATTGATGCACCAAAGAAAGCATCCTATCTGGATGCATCACGGCTTGGTATGACAACTGCTCTGCCCGGGACCGCAAGAAACTGCGGAGAGTTGTGGACACAGCTCAGCACATCATGGAAACCATCTTCCCCTCCATGGACTCTGTCTATACTTCTTGCTTCCTCAATAAAACAGCCAGCATAATCAAAGACCCCACCCACCCCAGACATTCTCTTCTCCCCTTTCCTATCAGGCAGAAGATACAAAAGCCTGAAAGCACGTACCACCAGGCTCAAGAACAGCTTCTATCCTGCTGTTATAAGACTATTGAATGGTTCCCTAGTACGATAAGATGGACGCTTGACCTCACAATCTACCTCATTATGACCTTGCACCTTATTGTCTACCTACACTGCACTTTCTCTGTAGCTGTGACACTTTACTCTGCATTCTGTATTGTTTTACCCTGTACTACCTCAATGCACTGTGTAATGAATTGATCTGTATGAACGGTATGCAAGACAAGTTTTTCACTGTACCTTGGTAAATGTGACAATTATAAACCAATTTCAATTCCAATTACAAAGTTAGAGGGGTGCAAATAGGAATTGGGAAAGGAACTGGGTGAAGTGATCAAAAATGAGATTAAAGAGGTAGGTTTTGAAAACTCATAGTGAAGAAGCAAAGCAATTAACTACTTCGCCACCTCGATCTGCCAACTGCAACTTCTAATATGCAAATTGGGCTTCAATGAAGTTATTGGGGTTGACTCCTAATTTTAAACCAAGCGTTAAGTGCATAGCTAAAGCTGCCAAGATCTGTACCTTGAGCCATAGATTCACAGGTAAGAGACTATATTTAATTTTTTTTATAGATTTACTGATGAGCCAACAGAAATATATATTGTGTTAACTCAAACAATTTTATTTTAAGTTATGAGAATGTTGAGGTGACAAAAATAGTTAAGCCAACAATATTTTAAAAGTGCAAGAAGGCAGTATTTACAACATATTAGGTGTGGGGTTTGAAACTCACTCCTGTTCCTAACAGGACATTGAGACTGTGGTTTGTTAGATTTAAATTGGACGAGCAGCCGGCAAAGAAATTGAATCAGAAGTTAGATTGCAACATTTCTTGCCAAAGCCATCTTGAACAGCTTTGATCTCATAGATGTTAGTAAAACTGGCTCTATCCTCCGCTAGTTTTTGGAATAAAGCTGCCCTTCTGTAGTATGCATGAGGAATAGTAAAGTTACTGGAGTGACTCCAGATGAGGCCACAGCCAAGGTATGTAAAAGGAGAAGCAGCAAACAGGTTTGGGTTAATGCATGATTAAAATAAAGCACTCAGGATAAATAAGTCTAAAAGGAAAAACTTACCATAAGAGTAAAGGATGTATAAAAAAAGTCATTCATTGCCACTGGGTCATGAAGCATTGTATTGGTTTCAAGCCAATTAGTTATCTACATGTGCTTGATTGATTCACTTTAATAATAAAATTAGTTTCTCTTAATATCATTTCATACAACAAATCAGTCTGGAATGAGTAGTGATCCAATGTTTAACAACAGTGTATATTCAAAAGATCACTGCAAATTTATCATAGTTGCAGATGACACCAAAACTAGAAATGCAACTCATTCTGAAGGGACACTTCAGGACAAGATAATTTCCGTGAACTGCAGTAAATGAACCTTAATGCAGACAAGTGGAAAGTACCACACATAATAAAATAATGTCATAAACATTCCTTGAAATATATCATAAAGCTAAGAATTCATTGGACTGTTTGAAGTAGTTATCCAGACCAGCAGTTGGAATATAAGAACCAGGAGCATGAGTAAACCAAATGGCCCTCACGCTTGCTCCACCATTCAAGTAGATCATGCTTGATCCTCTGCTTCACTTTCCTGCCTGTTTCCCATAACCCTTGATTCCTCTCAAATCTGAAAATATATCTCGGCCTTAAATATACTTAAAGACTCAGAACAGAAGACAGGTCCACCAACCTTGTTCAAACTTTATAACAAGACTTTCCACCAATCCAACCCCAAATGAAGACACTAAGTGATGCTGCTGCAAAGCTAGCTGATTGTTGTGAGACATAGTGCCTTAAACTCAGTATTAGCAGAGAATTTTAGTACATCTACCTCCAACAACGCCTGGAGGGAAGTAAACAGCATAATGACTGGAGAAACTAAAGCACGGCGCACACCTATGTTACCTTGGCATTACCTTTGACCAAAAGCTGAACAAGATAGTGGAAAAGGTCAAGACATAACAATCTTCTCAACAAAAACGATGAGCTGCCTATAGAGAGAGAATGGCACATCTTTAGAATTTTAGTTCCTGCATCTCACACTCAATTGCAAAGTACTGTGGACCAATTAGGAGTTGTTTAGCACACACCAGATTCATAGATGTCTATCTTAATTCAACAACATGCATTATGGTAGAAAGTCTCAAGCCAAATCTTCCAGAACTCCCATCTCTAAGCAGCATTGCTCACATCATGCTGCTCAGGAAGATATGTGTCGACCCAAAACGGGCTCTGTTCAAAGGTCTTTTCAACCCACCTGCTGATCAACCAGTACTGTTGGCATCTCCAAGATAACCAAATGGCATATATTATCAGTGAGTGCATTATGACCAAACTCAGTGACGGGCTTCATAGTGCATGGTACATAGTTCACAGGCACTGTAGTGTAGCGGTTAGTGTAATGCTATTACAGCACTAGCGACCCAGGTTCAATCCGGCCACTTTTGTACGTTCTCCCCGTGTCTGCCTGGGTTTCCTCCGGGTGCCCAGTTTTCTCTCACATTCCAAAGACGTATGGGTTAGGAAGTTGTGGGCATCCTATGTTGGTGCCGGAAACGTGGTGACACTTGCGGGCTGCCCCCAGAACACTCCATGCAGAAGATGTATTTAACTGTGTGTTTCGATGTACATGTGACTAAAAAAGATATCTTCAGTAATACTGGTTCATCAAAGAATGCCGTTGATTGGCTTAGGATACATGCAAATGCTAAATAAAATGAAAAGAGCAGTGGTCAACAAAATAAATGGAACAACACTCAACCTTGAGTAGGTGAGGCAGAAAATTGTAATATTGTAAAGAAAAGTGAGATAGTAAGCAATGTGGAAAATGGATGTATTTTTTAAGATGACGTGATTTTTGTGGTTAAGTGAAATATGTTTAAGCTATGTCAGTGCAGTTACTGATTGATGGCAGGATGATGGAATAAGAGAAGGAAAAAGGAAATGATGGGGAAAAAAAGGAACGGGACAAAGGAGAGCAGGAATTAATGGTAATAGAATGGAACTCTTTGTGCATTACAGTATGAGCCTAAATTACATGCTTATTCATTATGGAGCTTGAGTCAGGAAATAGTATGAACAATTGCATTGCTGAGCCTCTTGCCCAGTACCCGGCAGTCCCCAAAGTCAAGTATTTGATGTAGACTTATTCAAATTTACCAATGCAATTTTAATCCATAAATAGAATGCACCCCTGAATTGCAGCTATCGCTCTTTTATCCAGTGTTATCTGAAAATGATGCCAGGTGATATGGAAGTGCTACAGAAATCTTTGGTATATTTGAAATTATACATCAAATAGAGATAACATTGCATTCCATAATGATACAAAATGTGAACACATGCAATTCAATTTTTTTAAAGATTAAAAATTAATCAGTTCAATTTTCAGTTGATGATAAAATAATGTGCAGCATGTAAAAGCAGCTTGAAGGCATAGATACGCAGACAATAAATATTAATGTTGTTCCAAGATCCCTTGGACATGGCCTCATCTAGATTCACACCAGTGACTTTGATATTGCTCCTGTATAATACAGCAGGGCAGCATTGCTTCAACAACTAGCACAGAATAATGGCAATATTACTGACTTCTCACAACCATTTAGCTGGTCAATGTTATTTTCTGTTTACACATATATTTGCACAAGCTACCAGAATCACATTCAGGAATACAATATCTCCAATTATACAGCTCCTCAGATCACCCTAAATACCTCGTAGAGTGGCAATTAAAAGATGAAGCATTTCCTTAGTAGCTGACAGCAAGCATTGGATAAGCAATAATTTGGAATTTCCCCATATTACAGATAAAGCATTGCAGATCTCCTGGACTTATCTATATACCACAATGTAAAGCAGTATATGAACAGCTTATTTGCTCAGAGGACACTTTATCAAAAAGTCTATGATTAACATGCACGTCTTGGCACTGTGTATGTCGGTTGTTTTCACTATGAGGATGTACTAATGTGTTCAGTCGATATGCAGACTTTGAAACTATGATATTGAATAGTAACAGGAAGACAACAGTGTGGCGATTAAGTTACTTCATCTTTGATTCAGTCACGAGTTTGAATCCCACCATGATATCCTTACCATGACATCTGGTGTATATGGTACTCCAGATTCATCAGTGTGGTTGACTCCTAACTGCCTATTCAGTTCAGGGGCAATAAGGGATGGACAGTGAACTGGCAACATCCACATCCTAAAAAAAATGTTTAAAAAATCAGAAATAGAAAAATTGGCTGATTTTATCCCTTCTCTACAGCTGCAACAATGTATGTACTCTCAACAGATGAGGGTGTATAGCATTTCATGGAGCCCTAAATTATGTAAATCTCTATCTCTACCTGCAAACAACCTTTGACTTACATACCACCTTCTATTATCTACTGCCAGGAAAAACTAATTACCTTCAGTAAGAAATGTCAAATAATTCATTCTATTTTTCTTGTAAGGCGGTAATTTTGTTTTATGTTTTCTTGGAGATAGATTAAATTTCCAAAGATAGTGAATGACCTGGAAAAATGGTGCTTGTTGTTCAGAGATAAATATCCACAATTTGTTTACATTTACAGCAAAAAAATCTAACAAAGCTGGAGAACAAATGTAAGAAGGCAACAGAATCCATATTTGTTCTTTACAACTTGTAATCAAGATGAAACAACAGGTTCATCTTGCTGGTAAAGCTGTGGACACAACCATTTTAGTATTAGCACAATACGTAATCCTTTCCACCTTTGGAGAATTATGCAAAATTAAATACAATGAAAGACCAAGGTGGATCTTGGATGATGAAAATGCCAAATTCTTTTGTTTTATTTATTCTCAATGTGTAGAAGGAAATGCATGTTTATGATTATTATCGATTCTTAATTTCCCAGCAAGGCTGAAGATTGGCTGCCTTCTTGAGCATTCTAACCACCTACCACTGACATTCGACTGTATTACCTTTGCTGAGTTCCCTGGCATCAACATCCTGGAAGTCACCATTGACCGGAAACTTAATTGTACCAGCCTCATAAATTGTACCAGCCTCTGCACAGGCAGGTCAGAAGCTGGGTATTCTGCAGCAACTGGCTAACCTCCTGACACTCTACAGCTGCAACAATGTAGGTACTCTCAACAGATGAGTGTGTAGAACATTTCATGGAACCCTAAATTATCCCCCCCCCTTTTGTTTTTCCTCATTCCTGTGGCCCACTCACCCCTTCTCTTTCCCCTCCCCGCCCTCATAACCTGCCCATCTATTCCCCACCCCTTTATTCCATGATCTACTGCCCTCTCCTACCAGATTCCTTCTTCGTCAGCCCTTTGCCCCTTCTACCTATCACCTCCCAGCTTCTTACATCACTCCCTCTCATTCCCCCATCCCCCACCCACCTACCTTCCCCCTTTCACTTGGACTCGCCTATCACCTGCCAGCTTGTGCTCCTCCCCTTCCCCTGACCTTCTTATTCTGGCTTCTGCCCTCTTCCTTTCCGGTCCTGATGAAGGGTCTCGACCTGAAATGTCGGCTCTTTATTTCCCTCCACAGATGCTGCCTGCCCTGCTGAGTTCCTCCAGCATTTTGTGTGTGTTGCTCCTGATACCCAAAGTCTTTCCACAAGGCACAGGGAGGAGTGTGATGGAATATTTTCGACTTGCCTGAAGGAGCACACAAGATAAGGTTTCTTTATCAGTCACATGTACATCGAAACACACAGTGAAATACACCTTTTGCATAGAGTGTTCTGGGGGGCAGCCCGCAAGTGTCGCCACGCTTCCGGCGCCAACATAGCGCGCCCACAACTTCCTAACCCGTACGCCTTTGGAATGTGGGAGGAAACCAGATCACACGGAGGAAACCCACGCAGACACACAGGAAGAACGTACAAACTCCTTACAGACAGCGGCCGGAATTGAACCCGGGTCTCTGGTGCTGTAGTAGCGTTATGCTAACCACTACACTACCATGCCTGCCCTTAGGAAGAGTAAAGGGAAAAAATAACTTGTGGGAGTTGTCTATAGGCCACCAAATAATAACATTACAGTGGCACAGGCTATAAACCAGGAAATAGATGTAGCAGAGGATGCGGAGTCTCCAGAGAGATATAGATAGGTTAAGTGAGTGGGCAAGGGTCTGGCAGATGGAGTACATTGTTGATAAGTGCGGGGTCATCCACTTTGGAAGGAAAGATAGAAGATCAGATTATTATTTAAATGGTGAAAAATTATAGTATGCTGTTGTGCAGAAGGACTTGGGAGTGCTTGTGCATGAATCACAAAAGGTTGTTTGCTGCAACTGCACAAGGTACTGGTGAGGCCGCACCTGGAGTACTGCGTGCAGTTCTGGTCTCCTTACTTGAGGAAAGATATACTGGCTTTGGAGGTGGTGCAGAGGAGGTTCACCGAGTTGATTCTGGAGATGAGGGGGTTAGCCTATGAGGAGAGATTGAGTCGCCTGGGACTATACTCGCTGGAATTCAGAAGAATGAGAAGGGATGTTATAGAAACATATGAAATTATGGAAGAGATAGATAAGGTAGAGGCAGGAAGGTTGGTTCCATTGGTAGGTGATTCAAGAACTAAGATAAAATATCTTTATTAGTCACATGTACATCGAAACACCGGAGGAAACTGGAGCACCCGGAGGAAACCCATACAGACACAGAGAGAACGTACAAACTCCTTACAGACAGCGGCGGGAATTGAACCCGGGTCGCTGGCACTGTAATGGTGTTATGCTAACTGCTACACTACCGTGTAGCATGTAGCGTGTAGGGAACATAGCCTCAAGATTCGGGGCACAGATTTAGGATGGAGATGAGGAGAAACTGCTTTTCCCAGAGAATAGTGAATCTGCGGAATTCTCTGCCCAGGGAAGCAGTAGAGGCTACCTCATCAAATATATTTAAGACAGTTAGATTTTTGCATAGCAGGGGAATTAAGGGTAATGGGGAAAAGGCAGGTAGATGGATCTGAGTCCACAGCCACCGGGGTCATTTTTTCTTCTCCCTTATCACATCAGGCAGAGATACAGGACCCTGAGGGCACATACCACCAGGCTCAAGGACAGCTTATATCCCACTGTTATAGGACTGTTATAACATTCAAGAAGCTCAACAACATCCAGGACAAAGCAGCCCACCAACTACCCCAAGCAATCATTCACTCCACCACTAGTAGACACTTTCTGCAGTGTTCCACCTTTGCCAATGGTACCTTCAAACTCATGACTTTTACCGTCCAGAAGGAAAAAGGCATGGAGACACCGTCATCGCCAGGTTCCCCTTCAGGTGGCACACCACCCTGGAACTCCCGACCCAACATCACAAGATTACAGTGGTTCAAGAGGGGGTTCAGCAAAACCCCCTCATGTATTATGAGGGATAGAAATAAATTCAGGCCTTGTGAGTGACTGAGATCTCTCAACACTGAGTTTAAAACTTCAGCAGGGATACAGACTGCTACCAAGGCCTTGTTGTTTCTTTTCGTTAGCATATGGCCATTTCAACTAATTATTAATCAGGAGTGGTGGAAGGGCTGGAGCTAATCGGTTGCTTTGGGATGAACTCAAGGACACTCACTTCAGAGAAGCATACTGATGGTTGGGGAAGTCTTCAAAGTATTCCTCCATCAGGCATTGACTACCCTCTGTCCATTTCCTCACTTCTATTCTTGGCTGAAGAACCAGTGCATGTTACAGCTATCAGTGAGTTACTGGCTCATCGTACTCAATCCATCCATCATCTGTTCTTTAGGCCACAGATATTTTACAGGACTTCAGGTGTCTGTAAAGCTATTTCTTTTCCCACTAGGCATGGTGGAGCTTCTAATCCAGGAGTACCTTGTGTTTTGGATTTCCAGGATTTCCTGGTCATTTTCATCAAACTAACATATTATGACACAGAGGGAGACCTGTTATAAAGTCTGTGCTAGCTCCCAGCAAAGCAATCGCATCAGTCCCATTCCCCTGCAACTTATCCTCTCTCACATGTCCACCAACTTCACTCTTTGATTCTCTTGCCATTTACCTATACCAGGGGTCAACTTAAGCAAATTAACCTACCAGCATGTTTTTGGCATGTGGGAGGAAACTGAAGTACTCAGAGGAAACCCACATGGTCACAGAGAGATCATACAAATGCTACACAGACAACACCAGTAGTCAGGATTGAATCTGGATCCCTGGAGCTGTGAAAGAGCAGCATTAATTGCTGTGCTACTGTGCCATCTGTGGTAGCAAAGTGTTCACTATAGAATGTCTTTGTCATGGTTCTCCTCACCTGCTTGCTCCCAGTGACCGAAGAGCTGTTCCCAAATTGCAATGTGGAATCTAACCACCTAAAGGCACCTACACTTAACACACAACAACTCCAAGAAAATTGCAGGGTGCAGCACCAACCACTATACATGGCCTTTTTCAACCTCATTAAAACCTTTGACTCTGTATTGTGGAGCATCCTCCTCAAATTTCACTAGGGAATACAGTCAGCTCTGTTGGACAAACTACATCATTCAAATGCCTGACACAAGAACCCCAAAACTCTATCCCAGGCTCTGACACGGGACAAAATTACCAGGAAGAAAAGATTCAAGAATGCCCTCAAAGATTCCTTGAAAAAATGCAACATCCCACTAATTCCTATAAATCCCTAGCCCATGAGATGAGAGAGAGAGAGAGGAGATATCTTTATTAGTCACATGTACATCGAAACACACACTGAAATGCATCTTTTGCGTAGACTGTCCTGGGGGCAGCCATAAGTGTCACCACGTTTCCAGCACCAACATAGCATGCCCACAACTTCCTAACCCGTATGTCTTTGGAATGTGGGAGGAAACCGGAGCACCCAGAGGAAACCCACACAGAAACAGGGAGAACGTACAAACTCCTTACAGACAGCGGCCGGAATTGAACCCTGGTTGCTGGCACTGTAAAGCGTTACGCTAACCGCTACACTACCGTGCCTGCCCAAGTGCCCAAAGTGGAGGGGGGGGGCATTTGGGGTGGCACAGTGAACCTTGAGTCCATGCTTTGGGAGAATACAGAAAGCCCAGGATAAATGAGAGGGGTGCACTACTCTGCAAATTATCCACCCACCTGCCTCATCAGGTACCTCCTGCTCTTTCTGTGATAGTCTACAGGTCCTACATTGCCTTATTAATTACCACAGAACCAGAGTGGAAGCAAGTCATCCTCGATCCTGAGGGAACAACTCAGAAGTAATAAGGTGACATCATAACAGTCCCCAGAAATTCTACACCGGACCTGCTTGAACCTTTACATAGTTCCACATCAGCTGCACATTAATGGAGGAGCATTCCCTTTGAATTATAAAAACACCTGGATCCTGTATTGATACTGAGATTGTTATGTACTTATAGACAATGGTATACTGTAGGCTGCATCGGTGGGAAGAGAAACAGAGTCAATATTTCAGGTCCAAGACACTTCACCAGAACTGAAGACAAAAGAAGCTTGTAAAGTGGATGGGGAATTAAAGTGGCAGTTCTTCCAATCTAGTGTCATGCATTCGGTGTTCACAATGTGGTCTCCTCCGTATTGAAGAAACCAAACACAGATAGGGTGATTACTTTGCGGAACACATGTAATTGGCAGAGGCGACCCTGAGCTTCCTGTTGCCTGTCACTTTAATTCCCCATCTCACTCCCACCCTGACCTCTCAGTCTATGGCCTCCTGTACTGTCACAGTGAGGCCCAACACAAGCTTGAGGAACAGCATCTCATTCTCCATCTAGTCACGTCACTGGACGCAATATCGAACTCTGCAACTTGACTTCTTGGCCGTCTATCTGTAATATTAGCTCAGCTTGTTTTTTTTTTCTTCTTTTTTTCTCTTTGGGAGTAGAGGACATGCTCGGTCTGACCTGCTCCAGTGCCCTCCTGTTCTGCATTTCACAACTCAATCTTTTCAGGTTCTTTTGTCTATGTTCTCACTCTCTCCAACTACTCCCATTCACATATTGACCAGATAACCTTTTTTACAGCATAAACCCATGGCCACCCCAATTTTATCCTATCCCCTTCTCCACACTCCTTTTACAAGCTTCTTTTGTCTCCTTTTTTGTTCTGACAAAGGATCTCTGACCTGAAACATCGATTCTGTTTCTTTCCACAGATGCAGCCTGACCTGCTGGCTATTTTCAGCATTTTCTGTTTTTGTTTTAGATTTCCAGCATTTGTAGTTTTTCTTGATTTTGGCAAACAATCCATCAGTAAACTATCATATGCATCCAGGTACAGCTGACTGGAAGATCCTGACTATCACACTAGTTGGCATTGGGAGGTTCCAGAAGTGAAACCATTAAGGACAGAGGTTCAGCAGGGAGCAGGCCTTCCTCCAAAAGACTACTGATGTCACCCAACATCTGTTGTGACAATATCACTGTGTCTTGCTTCTGAGAGAAGTAAGCTGAACACCTGTCTGTGAACTGTGACATGGGTAATGCCTTTTGCAATCATAGTTGCTTGCCAGCACACCTCATTTCTGTGCATGTGCTAATCCTTCCCACACACTACCTCCCTACCACCCGCCACCACCCCCCCCCCCCCCCACCAATCACTGTATTTGCAGTGGATTTGATGGTCTTCTGGTGTGCCGTCAAACACATCCAAGGCACCACCCCTCCGGATCTTGTCATTTTGAAAGCCTCCTAGATTGAAAATCTTGTACCTAAGCAAACACTCTTTACTAAATGTTTGTCAAAGGGAACTGACATACCAGCTGTAATAACTGAATAAGTAATATGTAACTAATAAGCTGCAATGAGTAATGAAGTGAACTTCTATTCAATTGGGACAATGGCAAGTGTAAATACCCAGTGAACTACTGCTCAAACTTACCACTATTTCTGGATCAAAAAACAAGCTGCTGAAGGAACTCAGCGGGTCAGACAGCATCTGTAGAGGGAAATGGGTAGTTGACATTTCGGGCCAAAACCCTTCACCTGGACTCATTTCTCTTTCCTGAACCCTGGGACACCTTTGCGTACAATTTAAATTTGGACTCAAGCTAAAAACAATTTTCAAAGACTTCAAAATATCTCTAAAAGATGCTGCTTGTACTAATCAATACGCACAAACATCTAGAGAAACAAAGGACTGCAGATGCTAGAATCTAGATGAAAAACATGATGATGCTGGAGGAACTCAGCAGGCCAGGCAGCATCCATGGAGAAAAGCAGGCGGTCAACGTTTCCGGTCGTGACCTGAAACATTGAGTCCTGAAGAAGGGTCCTGACCCGAAACGTTGACTGCCTGCTTTTTTCCACGGATACTGCCTGGCCTGCTGAGTTCCTCCACCATCATAGTGTTTTTCACCCACAAACATCACTGACTAAACAAACATAGCTCTGAAAACCTAATAGTTCAAGTGTTGGAACTGGGTTGCACTCAGTTCTGGAAAACAAAAAAAAATCCTCGCATGTGGTTTCAACCTACCCATTCTTGTCATTAAGACTCACTGTCTTTCCCGCAATGTGTAAACAACTATAGGACTTTCTGTGCTTTGACTTATCTCCCTTTTCCTGCCTAGACTCCAAATGTCTTAATACTTCTGGCTGGTAAAAATCTCACACTTAAACATTACTTGAACTGGTAAATTCTGTATTTTGTTGGAAAGAGTTCCTTCCTTTAATTGCTCTTTATTATTGTTGATATTCCCTGATATCTCTATTCTAGGAAGCAAGAGAAAGCAAGCTTTATGTTATTTGCTTCACCACCTGATTTTAAAGGCAAAGATGACTTTATACTGAACTAAAGTTTTAAAAGAAGAAAGACATTCATTGTTATAGTTCCTTCCACAACGCCAGGAGACCCAGAGCCTGTACAACCAGTGATATATCCTTGCATTAGTTTCGGGAAATTTATATTCCCATAAAAGAGTGTGCAACACATATTCTGAATTATACTGGGAAATAAAGTTAAATAATGAGGACTGGATACATAAATTTTATTTGTGTTCCCTTGAGTACACAAGATTGAGAAAAGATCTTATGGAGGCAGCTAAAAATAATAAACGGATTTGACAGTGTAGAAAGAGAAAAACATTTTCTTTTGGTGAGGAGATAATTTTATAAGGAAAAGCCGGCCATTTCAAGAGTGAAATAAAGAAGCAGTTCTTCATGCAAAGGATCATGGAGTTCTCTTTCCTTCAGGTCTCAGCAGCTTGGTCAGTGATGGTTCTACCAAGCCACACATGATTGTGGATGCTGAATTCTCTATCGAGTATATAGACCTAGGACTCAACACTTTCCACTGTAACTGGATCCTTCTAACAAACAGACCGCAATCAGTGAGGATAGGCAGCAATACCTCTGGCATGATTATTCTCAACACTGGTGCCCCACAAGGCTGTATCCTCAGCCCTCTACTGTACTCCCTATACACTCATGACTGTGTGGCCAGATTCTGCTCTAACTCCACTTACAAGTTTGCAGATGCTATCACCTTTGTAGGCCGTATCTCAAACAGCGATGAGTCGGAGTACAGGAAGGAGATAGGGAGCTTAGTGGAATGGTGTCATGACAACAACCTTTCCCTCAATGTCAATAAAACAAAAGAGCTGGTCATTGACTTCAGGAAAGGGGGCGGTGTACATGCACCTGTCTACATCAATGGTGCTGAGGTCGGGAGGGTTGAGAGCTTCAAGTTCCTGGGAGTGAACATCACCAACAGTCTGTCCTGGTCAAATCACGTAGGTGCCACGGCCAAGAAAGCTCACCAGCGCCTCTACTTCCTCAGGAGGCTAAAGAAATTTGGTTTGTCCCCTTTGACTCTCACCAACTTTTACCGATGCACCATAGAAAGCATCCAACTGCTCTGCCCAGGACCACAAGAAACTGCAGAGTTGTGGACACAGCCCAGCACATCACAGACAGCAGCCTCCCCTCCTTGGACTGTCTTTACCTCTCACTGTCTTGGTGAAGCAGCCAGCATAATCAAAGACCCCACCCACGCGGGACATTCTCTCTTCTCTCCTCTTCCATCGGGTAGAAGATACAGGAACCTGAGGGCACGTACCACCAGACTTAAGGACAGCTTCTACCCCACTGTGATAAGACTATTGAACAGTTCCCTTATACAATGAGATGGACTATGACCTCACAATCCACCTTGTTGTGACCTTGCACCTTATTGCACTGCACTTTCTCTGTAGCTGTGACACTTTATACTGTTATTGTTTTTACCTGTACTACATCAGTGGACTCTGTACTAACTCAATGTAACTGCACTGTGTAATGAATTGACCTGTACGATCCGTTTGTAAGACAAGCTTTTCATTGTACCTCGTTACAAGTGACAATAATAAACCAATACCAATACCTTTGCTCCCCTCTGAGCTTCTTTCAAGTGTTGGTCAACATGGGGGATAATTATTCAACAGTCAATGATGATTAGTCAGTTTCCTTGATTATTATTGACCTGAAGCCATGAGACTCTTCCATATTTGAAGGACAATATTACAGAAGAAAAAGTAGATAATCTTGCTGATATACATTAGCAATAATATGCAACAGTTGATATATAACCACTACATAAAAAAGATTGGCAGGATCTTAGATTAAGTAAGTTCAGCTTCATTTTATGGTGCTTGAGCAGAGCTAAAGTAAACCATCACAACAACATTTGTTATAGTTATTAACAATTTGGATGTGACTAGAAGATATGATTAGTAATTTTGCAGATGACACAAAGATTGGTGGTGTTGATAGTAAGGAGGTAGTCTTTATCTACAGAACAATGTTGATCATTTAATGCTGAAAAATGTGAGGTTTTGGGAGGACCCCATAAGGTGAGGATATACATAATGCATGGAAAGACCCAAGGAAGTATTAACGAATAGAGGGACATTGGTATATGTCCAAGGAATCCTAAAGAAAGCAACACAGTAACAAAGCAATAAGGTGGTTAAGAAGCCATGTGGGATACTTGCATTCATTAACCAGGGCATGGAAAATAAGAGCAGGAGAGATTATGACACAATATAAACCACAGCAGGAGTACTGAGTAATTTTGTTGTTGTGAAATTTGTTGCTTTGTGGAAGCAGTACAGTGCAAGACATAAAAATTACTACAAGTCACAAAAATAAGTGAATAGTGCAAAAGAGTTTGTTTACCTTGGAGGCTAAGGGGGATTTGATAGAGTTATACAAAATGAAGAGGGATATGTGTTATCACCAAATTCTTAATTACTATAAACCAAGATCATCACTCAGAAACATTTTCATGTTTTGACATTTTCAAACAAATCATCACATGGACAGGGTAGAGAGTGAGATACTTTTCCCCTTAGCAGAAATGTTGAGAAACCAGAGGGCAGAGTTTAAGGGGTAGGAGATTTAAAGGGAATTTGAGGAAGTTTTTATTTTCAGCAGGGAAACACTAAAATTTGGAACACATTGCCTGAGGTCAGCAGTCTCATGACACTTACAAAGTACTTAGATAAGCATTGGAAATGCTACGGCATAGAATATTATGGGCAGGTTGCTGAGAAATAGGAGTAGTATAGATAGGACCAGTACAGACTCGGTAGGATGAAGGCCCTGGTTCCTTTCAATGTGACTCTTTATCCTGGAACTCTTTACAGGTATGAGATGTGCCTGTCATGAAACACATGTTGGTCATCTCAAATACCAACATCCTTCACTCTGAGTGAATTATTATAGAACTGAATCAAAGCTAAAGTTGACATCCAGGAGTAAGTATTTGATTGCATAGATAAATGTCGTCCATTAAACTTTATAATGAACGAATCCAGTTCAACTTAACGTTTGCTGTAATATCCTCAAAAGCATTTTGACAGAATGAAGTTATTTTATCTGTGAAATTTAGAGAACCCTGGTATAGTTTACTCACTTTTGTTAAAATACACAGATGGTTAATATTTGAAAAATACTTTTCGCTCTATCTCGAATCTTTTAATTACAGGTTATCAATCTCTCTTGTAAAGTGTGCTGCCTGCGCTCCTTCTTTCCTACGATTCGAAAAATTGTTTCCCATCCTATTTGTGATGCTTATCTGTATAAGGCGTTGGCCAAAATGATGGGAAAATGAACGTATCTACTTTTAATTGTCAGTTCCTGCTTTTCTAATGAGACGAATCGTCCGTTTGAACCTTAGACAACTAAAACCAAGAAGGAATCTTCAAACCCCACAGCGCCATCCGTTTTCTTAATTTCAGTTTGCCGTTAAAATTAAGTGGCACCGAAGATGCTTATACTAGCTTTAAAATACTATTTTCTGCTCCCACCCCCAATATTTTCTCTCAAGGAAAACGGTGTTTTCCGGAAAATCATCTGTCATGGACGTGCCTTGTCAGCATTCACCAGTAACGCATTGCTTGAGCAATTTCGAATGAAAATGATGGAACGTATAACCGTCCGAAACAATCTTTGAGGAACTTTCATCGCAGCAGGTATGGACACAATTAAAACAAATCTGTAATTCATATCAAACATACAAAGTGTAAGTGAAAATATACATGTAATTGCAAAAGGGAGATGTTGCAGCAATATGATTTTTAAACCGCAGGCTTTTTTTTGCGCGCTCTTTCCCCCGCCAATTTTTCATCCTTGTCTGAAAGTTGTCTGCGCTGTGATTAGTCAGAAGGAGTTAGTGTCCGTGTTCTGATTGGCCGAGAAGTTTTGGAAGGGGCGGAGCCAGCGTGGGGCGGGATACCATCAAATGGCAGCGGCGGTACAATAGGACAAATTTTCACTTTTCTCCAGTGCTGCAAATGAAGGAAGTTAAGCATCTCATTGATATTTCTTTCTTGAAGAGGGGAACTAGCTTACAGGACTGTGTAATGAGAACGAAAGTTACAACCGTTCACTGGAACTATATTACTTTAAGTAATTTTGATTTCCCTTCCACACACCAGTGAGCGATTAAAAGGAAAAAAAGCCTGCTCGGGTAAGAGTTTTGTAAAAGTAAAAGAAAGTTTAAATTTGTTTAATGTTTTGGGGTAAACTGTTTATTAAGGGGTAAATTGTTTTCTTTCTCTGTAAATGGAAGACGAGTTAGAGTCCTCTTCAAGGTGCAGGCACCGATGGAGGGAGTGTTGGTGATCTGATTAGAGTGATCCCACTGAGAGGGACCTGTTGTGGCGCCGATCATTGCTACAGCTTTGATGGCCGTGGTTTCAACCAGTATCAGTTAAACTCTAAAGCATTAAGGGGGAGGGACGTAAAGTGAGGCGGTAGGGGGTCAGGGGACAACAGTTCAGACAGAGCTCCCTGTGAACTATTTTGGGGCGAGAGACGGGGGGGGGGGGTTAGGGGAGGGCGAGGGGGTCTAACCGATCAAGATACTTGTATATTTACATGTACATGATCGATATCCCCCTTACATTGGCGGACAGCCCACCTCCGGAGCAATGTTCGCAGTCCGAGCTGTGTTATGTTCCCGCCTTCCATTCAAAGAAGGCACAATGTCAACGGCGATCGTATTAATCTTCACCCCGGCGGAGCTGGGGGTGGACTAGGTGTTTCCGCTTTAGCCCTCTTTTTCCCAACACACTCCCCCCTGCCCCTGTTTCCCGCCCCCACCCCAAAGACCTTCTCTTTGAGATTTGAAGAGGGGAGATTTCCCCAAACTTCTTCGCGCAATTCCCCCCCTCACCCCAGAGTCACACTTTCCCCCACTTTCTCCCCCATGGTCAAGACCTTCCTCCCTCCCCATCTTGCCCCAGGGTCGGACCTTCACCCGCTCCCTTCTTCCTCCAAGTTAGACTTCCCCTTCCCATCCCCCAATCTTGCCCCCCCTCCCCATCTTCCCCCAGGATCAGACCTCCTTTCGCCCCTCCCAATCTTTCTCCAGGGGTCAGATCCTCCTGTCTCCCCCCCCCCAGGGTCAGACATTCTCTCACCCCTCCCATCTTCCCCACTGGGTCAGAACTTCCACACCACCCCCCCCCCCTTCCTACAGGATCAGACTCGCTGTGATCTTCCTTCCGCACCTCTGACCTCCAACATCAGACATTTCACCCTCTTCCACAAGTCAGACCGTGACTTCATACCCTTAGACCTTGCCCCGCCCCTTCTCCCCAATACCCTCTCTCCCCAATACCCTGCCCCCTCCCTCTGCCCCAATACCCTGCCCCCTCCCTCTGCCCCAATACCCTGCCCCCTCCCTCTGCCCCAATACCCTGCCCCCCCCTCTGCCCCAATACCCTTCCCCGCCCCAATACCCTCCCCTATCCCCAATACCCTGCCCCCTCCCTCCCCAATATCCTGCCCCCTCCCTCTGCCCCAATACCCTCCCCTATCCCCAATACCCTGCCCCCCTCCCTCCCCAATACCCTGCCCTCCTTCCTGCCCCATTACCCTGCCCCCTCCCCTATCCCCAATACCCTGCCCCCTCCCCTATCCCCAATACCCTGCCCCCTTTCCTCCCCAATACCGTGCCCCCCTTTCCCCCAATATCCTGCCCTCCTCCCTCCCCAATACCCTTCCCCCCCTAACCTCCCCACCCTGCCCTCTCCCCGCCTCCCCACCCTGCCCTCTCCCCCCCTCCCCACCCTGCCCTCTCCCCCCCTCCCCACCCTGCCCTCTCCCCCCTCCCCACCCTGCCCCCTCCCCTTCCCCCCGATACCCTGCCCCCTCCCCCGAGCCCGCGGGATCCGGATTCAAACCCAACGGGCGCGGGCTCGTGCCGCGGAACGCCCGGCGCCCGCGCGGGAAAAGCCATTCAAACGTCAGCCGGCTTAACGGCCGCCTGCCCGGCGGCGCCACGGCTCCGGGCGCAGATCCCCCGCTTCCCTTTCAGCCCCTGTCATGGTGTAACCTATTATAAACAATAACTACCTCCGCTCCCTGAGACGGGAGAGTTGTGGGCGCCCCGGCCGACACTCGGCCTTCCTCCCTCCCTCTGTCTCTCTGCAGATTATAGATGACCGGGAAGATCAACGGACCGGGCTGTCGTTCATTGCAGTTAAAATCTGCGCAGGTATTTTAATCCTGCCGCCATAAAACCTACTATTTTGGGCAAGTTTCTGACCGCGCGCGGGAGCTTTTCGTTTACGCGCCAATTTCAAAAAAAAAAGCCGCATTTTTTTTCCTCTTCCCTTCCTCTTGGAGCCAACCGAACCTGCCGGGTGCCTCGAAGCCCTGGCTCCTCCCCCTCGCTGATAGGTTCAAACCGCCTACTGTTTGGGCCGTCTCTCGGGGTAACGGGGTTCTGATTGGCCGCGCCGACTGCCTGTCAGACGAGGGTGGGTTGGGTTTGTCCGCGGTTCCTCTGGTCCGCCAGTCCCGCCAGGGAGGAGGGGAAGAGGTGCTCGCAGCTGGGCTGCAGCGCTGGGCTTTGATATCGTCCAGACATCTTCACGTTATGTTCTTTTTCTCCCCCGCAGTGTTGCATGAATAAATTCATCTTTTCTGTTATGATTTTTAAAAGTTGATCTTATCCACCAAACAACAGCCAAACTGACTATTCAATGCAGCCAAACTGACTATCCAGTACATTGCTGTTTGTTGGAGCTTGTTATGCATGATTTTAACAGGAGGATTTTCCAACAGATCAACTAGAACAGCACTTCAAATGTGTCCAGCCGTAAAAAGCTTTAGGACGTCTTGATGTCTTCTCAAGTACTTATTACTGCAATCTTTTTATCCTGTGTATATTCTATAATCATGGGAAACTGATCTGGATTTTTCCTTACAATCATGTATTTTTATTGCAGCACCTGTTTGTTATTCCTTAATCCATTGTTTTATTTTAAAATGTATATAATTTAGATCTATATTCTACATAATATTGGATGTTTGGTGATAGCAGTTTTCTTTCCCAATTCTATGTCCAGTTTTGATTTTCAGGTAAGCAAGATGACAAGCTTTTGTTTAAAGGTGCAACATCTGAGTGAAACCTTGAATACGGCTGACAGAAATGGAAAACCTGAAGACAATACAGATGTTGACCAAAAAGTGAGTTTCCTGCAGTTGCTGTATAATGGCTCATTTCCCTTTTGAAAAGGTATTTTGGTATTGCTGGGACTTCTTGCACTTTGGCTGCCTTCTGTCACACCAACAGCTGATGATCTAATGAGGCAAAAGTTACAGTGCCAGATGGAAGCACTGATGGTATTTGTCTGTCTCTGACGTTGGCTGGTCAGACAAGAACAAATTTCAATTTGAGGGCTTTTTAATATCCAGAGAGGCACAGTGGTGTGAAGCTAGTAAAGCTGCTGCCTCATAGCCCCAGTGACTCTGGTTCAACTTGACCTCTGGTTCTGTCTTTGCAGAGTTTGCACATTCTCCCTGTGACACTGTGGGTTTCTTAACAAAGATGTACTGGTTAATAGTTTAATTGGCCACTGTAAATTGCCCCTAGTGCACAGGTGAGTGGTAGAATTTGGGAGAAGTTGATGGGAGAATAAAATGGGATGAGTGTAAATGAGTGCTTGATAGTCAACACAAACTTGGTATGCCTATGCTTGTGTTTCATGATCTATGACTAATATCCCAATGAGGATGCAAGGGTGAAGATCCTGTGCACTTGCTTTGGTCTGGCCAGATGTACTAAATGTTTTTTTTTGAAAGTGCTATCTTTTCACAGCTTTGACAAACCTAATTTCTTCTTTAAAAACAACATACAAGTATGATTGTAGAATCAATGCTATCTTATGATAGACTGAAATTGATGCAATATTAGGAAACAATAAGTGGCTCTGAATTTTGTCTCTTTTTTTGCCTTTCAAAATAGGAAAATAAATTTTTAGAACCACATAAAAAAGTGACAAAAACTCCACTGAAGCAACAATCCTCTACCTCACATTCAGTATTGGGAGGAATCAGGCCGGACTTGAGTGCCATGACCACTCCAACAAAACTTCAGGAACCCCCTGTTGGAGAGCCATGGACCCCTACTGCTAATTTGAAAATGTTAATCAGTGCTGCTAGTCCAGAGATTAGGAACAGGGAAAAGAAGAGGGAATTGCTTGTGGATGAAGATCATACTTCTGAGGCAGTTGAGAATTTACAGGTACCATAACCAAATATATAAAAATATTATTACCATTTCTTAATGTGAAGAAAGTAAGGCAAAATGTATTGTGAATTTCAGAATCAGTTATCTGGGGAAGAATTTCATCCAAGTCGCAAAGAGAAGAGCCTTGGTTTGTTGTGCTACAGGTTTTTGGCACGATATCCTGACTATCCAAATCCTGCAGTGAACAATGATATTTGCTTGGATGAAGTTGCAGCAGAACTGAGTGAGTTCACACACATTATAAAATGCATATATGTAGCATGGAGATAGAGTATGATGTTAGGGGGCTTTGATGAGAAGTTTTTTTTTGAGGTGTTGCCCACAGTTGTTGATCTCCAGAGATGATTAAATTATGAAAATCAAAACCTGTTGTTTGCATGTGGTTTAGTGGGACATTAACTCTTTGAAAGTGCTATCCATTTAATCCTACTTGCTTACTTTTTCCATGGTCTTTTTGTGCTGGTAATTCTATACAATATGCTGGCAGATATAATTGGCTGATCAGAGAAGTGCCCAACTGGAGTAATATGTCCGGATCTGGGTACCACACTTGAGAAAAGTTGTGACGATCTTAACTGGTGTGGAAAATTCCAGAAAGGAAGAACGTTGGTTACATAGATACACTGATGAAGCTGGGGTTGAAACGGAGGAGATTTAGAGGGGGTCTGAAAGATATTTAAAATCTTGAAAGGTCCGGTTATATTAGATGGGGAGATATTGTTCTTTTTGACAGATAATTCAAGAACTAGAGGATATAGAATTAAGGTAATAGAGGGGGAGAAAATAAAAGTAATGGAGGAAAATCATTGATGTACACTGGTTGGTTAGGATCTGGAATGTAGTGCCAGGGTGGGTAGTTGAGGGATATTCAATCACAATGCTCAAAACAGAAGTGGATAAGTACTTGAAAGAGGGGGGAAAAAAATCAGAGCTATGGGTAGAGAGCAGGCAGATGGGACTGGTCCTTCCATTGTGACAACATGGGCTAAATTACCTCATTCTATGCTTTAATCTTTCAGCGGTTCCATGTTTGGAGAGATAAATGTAGCCCTACAAATGTGCGAGCCTTACCACTATGATACCAGTTCATTCACTGTAAATTTCCTGGTACCGTTCATGTTTACAAAATATTGTTGAAATAGCACTTTTTTAGTTAGTTGATATTAAATATGATATGGTGATGTACCTTTCAATTTCTTGCTCTATCCATCTTAAAACCGTTTTTAAAAATAACCTCACCCCTGACTGATGATGCTTTCTCCCGTCTGCAGCATTCCACCGCCCACCCCCTTCCAGTTGGACAACACCTTCTGGCCTCTTACCCCTTCTTGATCTTTTTATTTCTAATTGCCGATTTGGCATTAACGACATTGATTTCTCCACTTCCCTTGCCCATTCCAACTTACGCCCCACCACCGCCCCCCACCACCGCCCCCCACCCCCGAACACACAGCACACCTCTCACTTTGCAGAAAAGAGTGGTGTCATTGTCATCTGGTGCACTGACCTCTACCAGACAGCAGCTCTTGAACACCTCGTCATACGTTCCCTTGGGCCGTGATTTTGCGACCAATCACCTGGCCACTGACTCTGGGACCACTACAGATCTCATCCCCTCCACACCCTCCAATCTGAGAGTGCCCCAACATTGCTGCTATCTCTTACTTCAGATTTTCAATTAGGCCTGCCCTAATTGACCTATTGTTTCTGCCTGCTCTTGCCTCATCAAAGTTTTTATTTTGTCCTGGTGCAGGGTCTCAACCTGAAAAATCAACTATTCCGATGCCTCCATAGATGCTTCTTGCCCTGCTGAGTTCTTCCAGAATTTTGTTTTTTTTGCTTAGAAATAATAACCAAACTTCTATTGCTGTGTTCAAATTTGATTCAATTTTCCTTTCTACAGTCTGATTATCTTGAACCAGGAAGGGCACATATGAACCAACAATTAGATTTGTTGGGTATTATGTACGTGCAAGATTATAACTTGAGTAGACTTTACTTAATGAACAACTAACACTTTAAAGTTGCACATAATTAATATCACTTCAGTATTGTAACGGGATTGTGCACCTTTGAAGAAATTTATTAGCAAATACAAGAAGGAGTGTTCAGATGCAGAGGAAATTGGTTTATTATTGTCACTTGTACCAAGGTACAGTGAAAAACTTGTCCTGCACACTGTTCATACAGATCAATTTATTACACAGTGCATTGAGGTAGTACAAGGTAAACCAATACCAGATGCAGAGTAAAGTGTGACAGCTACAGAGAAAGTGTAGTGCAGGTAGACAATAAGGTGCAAGATCACAACGAGGTAGATTGTGAAGTCAAGAGTCCATCTTATCGTACTTGGGAACCATTCAATGGTCCTATAACAGTGGGACAGAAGCTGTCCTTGAGCCTGGTGGTACGTGCTTTCAGGTTTTTGTACATTCTGCTTGATGGGAGAGGGGAGAAGAGAGAATGTCTGGGATGGGTGGGGTCTTTGATTATGTTGGCTGTTTTACCGAGGTAGTGATAAGTATAGACAGAGTCCATGGAGGGGAAGCTGGTTTCCGTGATGTGCTGAGCTGTGTCCACGACTCTCTGCAGTTTCTTGCAGTCCTGGGCAGAGCAGTTGCCATACCAAGCCGTGATGTATCCAGATAGGATGCTTTCTATGGTGCATCGATAAAAGTTGGTGAATGTCAAAGGGGACATGCTAAATTTCTTTAGCCTCCTGAGGAAGAAGAGGGGCTGGTGAGCTTTCTTGGCCATGGCGTCTACGTGATTGGACCAGGACAGGCTATTGGTGATGTTCACTTCCGGAAACTTGAAGCTCTCAACCCTCTCGACCTCAGCACTGTTGATGTAGACGGATGTATGTGCCCCACCCCCCTTCCTGAAGTTAACGACCAGCTCTTTTGTTTTGCTGACATTGAGGGAAAGGTTGTTGTCATGACACCATGTGACTAAGCTCCCTATCTCCTTCCTGTACTCTGACTCATTGTTATTTGAGATAGGGCCCACTACGGTGGTATCATCTGCAAACTTGTAGATGGAGCCAGAGCAGAAGTAGAGGTATAGAAAGAGTAGAGTAGGGGGCTGAAGACGCAGCCTTGTGGGGCACCAGTGTAGAGGATAATTGTGCTGGAGGTGTGTTGCTGCCTCTCCTTACTGATCGCGGTCTGTTGGTCAGGAAGTCAAGGATCCACTTGCAGAGGGAGGTGTTGAGACCCAGGTTTCAGAGTTTGGTGTTGAGTTTGCTTGGAATTATAGTATTGAAGGTGGAGCTGTAGTCAATAAACAATAGTCTAACGCAGGTGTCTTTACTGTCTAGATGCTTCAGAGATGAGTGTAGGGCAAGGGAGATGGCGCCCACTGTAGACCTGTTTCAATGGTAGGTGAATTGCAGTGGGTCAAGGTTTTCTGGGAGGCTGAAGTTGATGTGTGCCATGACCAGCCTCTCAAAGCACTTCATGATGGTAGATGTCAGTGCCACCAGGTGGGAGTCATTAAGGCACATTACCTTTTTTTTTACCTTGTTTTCCTTAGGAATCTTAGAGGAGAAGATTGAGTTAAACTGTTGGAGTCTAATTTGTGAAACTTATCTTTTTTAATGTAAACCTGTAATGGAGAAAAATCAAAATATAAATAGTCTAGAAATGATGTACTTATTCTATTAATGTAATTTTACTTTCACCTTCAATAGATGTTGAACGTAGGCGTATTTATGATATTGTCAATGTTCTGGAAAGCTTACATATGGTGAGTCGCCTTGCCAAGAACCGATACACGTGGCATGGCCGTCATAATCTCGCTCACACACTGGGAACATTGAAAAATGTTGGTGAAGATCAAAAATATGCAGAACAAATGTTGCACATTAAGAAGAAAGGATTTGAACTACATGAGACCTATATAAAAGAGCCACTACGTGAACAAAATTCGACTAACAAAAGTGAAGTGAAGCCCAAAGAGATGTACTTTGTGGAACTCCCTGGAATGGAATTTAGAGCAGGTATTTACATCTTAAGGTTTATTGATCTATTTGAACCATTCTAATGAAGATGCATTAGATGATGTGGGATTACCCCTGATCCATTACCAGAAGCATTGCTTCTGCTGTTGCAGAACCCATTTAATATTGCAGTTATATATTAGCTTAGATTTTGTGTGCTTGTCTTGTAGAGTAACTTGCATTCTACAAAAAAAATGCTGTCACAAAGCAAAGCTATTGGCCCCTTCTTTCCACCTCCTGGAAGCAAGCTGTATTCCTACAGTTGTTATCTCCTTTCAAAGATGTATTTTGTAATGTTCCTTTGCCATATGGGAGTTGTGGCAATTTCTCAGTTAGAAACTGGTTTATGTGACATGGTTAACAGTCTTTCAAATGAAGATTCTTTTCATGCTTCTCCTAGTGAAGGGTTTTGTTGGAGTTTCCACTGGCAGGGGAGAGAGTAACCACAAAACACAGATTTAAGATAATTGGGCAAAGGAGAGATAAGAATTTCTGTGATGTAGTAAGCTGGATCTGGAATGCTTTCCCTGAGATAGTAGAAAAACCAGATGCAACAATAATGTTCAAGAGTTTTGGATACAGCAAGGTTACAGGAAAAGAACAGGGGAGCAGCAGTAATTGGATAACTCTCACAGGCACATTGTGACCTCCTCTCAATAATGATACTTTGCATTGTAATGGGGATTGTGTGAAAAGCTTTATGAAATGATATCATAGGTGGCTAGAACCAATTCTGTTTGGTTACTGTGATTGAGAAATGAAATAGCAAATCAAGATTGTAAAATTATGGGACAGTCATTTCTACAAAATAAGTTCTTTCCGGTTTTGCAATTAAAATATTGTTTTTCCATCTGCAGCCTCAGTAAATGGGCGGAAGGACAAATCCCTGAGAGTAATGAGTCAGAAATTTGTCATGTTATTCCTGGTATCAAAGCCACGAGTGGTTAGTCTTGACACTGCTGCTAAAATCCTAATTGGTGATGACCAGAAGGTGGATTTGGATCATAGCAAATTTAAAAGTAAGTGTGTTAGTGATTTAAAAGGATATATAATCACTATAACAAATTATCAAATGCTAACCATTAACAGCTATTTAAAAGTAAGTATAAATTCTTCACTTCTTAAGACATGTAATTTCCATGTTTAAGATTACAGGAAGTATGCAGGACCAAAACAGATCATTCAGTCCACCCAGCTCATCCTGGTATTTATCTTCCATGTACCTCCTCCTCCCTTAGCTAACTCGGCATAACCCTTTATGTGCTTACCTAACTTTCTTTTGAATATTATAAGACCTGAGACTATAACCTATAACTGTGAATTGTTATGTATTGTTATAATATTGGGCTTATGGTTTCTTAATGTATGTCTGTGATGATTTTTATTTTTAAAGTTCCTGAATGAGAGAAAAATGCAAGTGTTTGAGAGAGGATGTGCACAAAGCATATGAATATTAGTTTGCATATTAGTATCTTCCTTCAGTGCCGAAATTGCCTCATCCGTGAGTGGCTGAAGAGACAATTACTTTGCATTCTTTTCCTTGGCAGAGGTCCCCCTCTCCTTAAACAGTAGCTGACATTGCATTGCTTACGGACATGGTTTTTAAAATGAAACTGTGTCCGCCCTCTCCAGATGCCATTGTTTCCTCTCCAAGCCCTTGCAATGCATTGATGCTACATAATTGATTGCTGTTTTCCCCATTCATTGTTTGAATTGCTTGGTTTGTTTATTCTCTTCCCCAACAGGAATCTGATTAAACCAGTCCACAACATATTTTGTAATTTAACAATACTACATTGTTGCACACCACAATGTGAGATAAATTGTTAGTTCATTGTTTTGGTTTTAAAGACCAAATCACAATGAACAGATCTTATGTACTTCATAGACCATAAAACATTATTATCTATTCAATGCTTGCAACAGCTTTGTGATCACATCTCCTATTAATGTGTAGGTCATTCCTTTGTTCTAAGATCTTTGAAATAAGCTCTTTCTTAATGTAGGGAGGTAGGTATTGAATGCTTTGTATCTGTTTGATGATGTGGATAAAGACAATAAATGTAGAAATTATCAGGACTACATCCTTGAAAAATTTAGGAATTTATGAAAACTTCAATTTCACCATATGGTAATGTGCTCTTTTACCTCACAGCTAAAATAAGACGACTCTACGATATTGCCAATGTTCTCACCAGCCTTGAACTTATAAAGAAAGTGCACGTAACGGAGGTGAGAGGACGGAAGCCAGCTTTTAAATGGATAGGACCAGAGGCATTTCCAGATGTAAATGGTACACAGTTATTTTGATTTTTAAAAAAATATGTATTTTTCTGGTTCTTAATTTTAGATATTTTCTGTATTAAAGAGTTGATTTCACAACTGAGGAATTAGCCTTGTGATTAGTCATGGCTTTATGATGGATGTGATTGGGAACTGAATGTCCAGGGGTACACAGTGTATAGGAAGGATAGGCGGGTAGGCAGAGGGGGAGGTGTGGCCATGATGGTTAGTAGTGATATAAAATCAATAGAAAGGAAGGATATTGGGTCAGAGGAGGTGGAATCCTTGTGGGTGGAGCTAAGAAATAGCAAGGGTAAAAGGACAATAGTAGCAGTCATATATAGGCCCCCTAATAGCAGTCAGCAAGTGGACGATAAGTTGCAGTTTGAGATAGAAAAAGCATGCCAGAGTGACAATGTGAAGATAATTATGGGGGATTTTAACATGAAGGTGGACTGGGAAATCCAGAATGGCGGTAGTACTCAGGAGAGGGAGTTTGTGGAATGTCTAAGGGACGTTTTTCTAGAGCAACTTGTTGAAGAGCCCACCAGGGGATCGGCTGTTTTGGATTGGGTGCTGTGTAATGAACCAGAGGTGATTAGGGAACTAAAGGTAAAGGAACCACTGGGAACCAGTGATCACAATATGATTGAGTTCAGTTTCAAGTTTGAGAAGGAGAAGCTGATAACTGGTATATCGATATTTCAGTGAAACAAAGGAAATTACAATGGTATGAGAGAGGAGTTGGCCCTAATTGATTGGAAGAGTAAGCTGGCTGGAGGGACGGCAGAGGAGAAATGGAAGGAATTTCTACAGGAAATAAGGAAATTGCAGGATAGATATATTCCAAGAAAAAAGGTTTCGAATGGAAAAAAGGCACAAATGTGGATAACGAGAGAGGTGAAGGCTAAAATAAAAGCAAAAGGGGCGGCGTACAAAGAAGCAAAAATTAGTGGGAAAGCAGAAGACTGGGAAGCTTTTAAAAACCTGCAGAGAGAAACTAAGAAGGTCATTAGGAAAGAAAAGATGAATTATGAAAGGAAGTTGGCGGATAACATTCGAAAGGATACTAAGAGTTTTTTTAAATACATAAGGTGTAAAAGAGAGACACGGGTTGATATAGGACCAATTGATAACGGTGCAGGAGCTATTATAATGGACGATAGAGAGATGGCAGAGGATTTGAATGAATATTTTGCATCAGTCTTCACCGTGGAGGTCATCAGCAATGTGCAGGTTAGTCAGGAGTCTCACGAAATGGAACTGAGTTCAGTTAAGATTACTAGGGAGAAGGTGCTAGGAAAACTAAATGGGCTAAAGACTGATAAGTCTCCTGGACCGGATGAGGTGCATCCCCGGGTTCTGAAGGAGGTGGCTTTAGAGATAGCGGAGGCATTGGCGATAATTTTCCAGAAATCGATAGATTCCGGCGTGGTTCCGGAGGACTGGAGGGTCGCAAATGTAGTTCCATTGTACAAGAAAGGTGGGAGGCAGCATAAAGGAAATTACAGACCTATTAGTCTGACGTCAGTGGTGGGAAAGTTATTGGAATCTATCCTCAAGGATGGGGTTACAGAATACCTAGAGGCGCAAGGCAAGATAGATCCCAGCCAACATGGTTTTGTGAAGGGACAATCCTGCCTGACCAACCTTTTGGAGTTTTTTGAAGAAATCACAGGTAGGGTGGATAAGGGAGAGGCGGTAGATGTTGTGTATTTAGACTTTCAAAAGGCCTTTGATAAGGTGCCTCACAAGAGACTGATTAATAAGATGAGAGGTCATGGAATTACGGGTAGGATAACAGAATGGGTGGAGCATTGGCTGGTTGACAGGAAGCAAAGAGTGGAAATAAAAGGATCTCGTTCTGGTTGGTTACCGGTTACTAGTGGTGTGCCGCAGGGGTCGGTGTTGGGACTGCTCCTTTTTACCTTGTACATTAACGATTTGGATGATGGAATAAATGGTTTTGTGGCTAAGTTTGCGGATGACACCAAGATAGGGGGAGGAGTAGGGAGTATTGAAGAGATAGGAAGGTTGCAGTGGGACCTAGACAGTTTAGGAGAATGGGCAAGGAAATGGCAGATGAGATTCAATGTAGAGAAATGTGCAGTTGTACACTTTGGAAGCAGAAATAAGCGGGCAGATTATTATCTAGGAGGAGAGAAAATCCAAAGCACGGAAGTACGAAGGGACTTGGGGGTACTCGTTCAGGATACCTTAAAGGTTAACCACCAGGTTGGATCGGTGGTAAAGAAAGCGAATGCTATGTTGGCATTCATTTCGAGGGGTATAGTGTATAAAAGTAAGGAAGTGTTGATGAGGCTCTACGGGGCACTAGTGAGGCCTCATTTGGAATATTGTGCACAGTTTTGGGCCCCACATCTTAGGAAGGATGTGCTGTCGTTGGAGAGGGTTCAGAGGAGATTTACGAGGATGATTCCAGGAATGAAAGGGCTTACGTATGAGGAGCGTTTGTCGGCTCTTGGACTGTACTCACTGGAGTACAGAAGAATGAGAGGGGACCTCATAGCGACATTTAAAATATTGATAGGAAAGGACAGAGTAAATGTGGCTAGGCTGTTTCCCTTGGTGGGTGAGTCCAGGACCAGAGGGCACAATCTTAGAATTAGAGGGTACAGTTTCAAAACAGAGATGAGGAAAAATTTCTTTAGCCAGAGGGTGGTGAATTTGTGGAACTCCTAGCCATGTACAGCAGTGGAGGCCAGATCAGTGGGGGCATTCAAGGAGGAGATAGATAGATAGATATCTAAATAGTCAGAATATCAAGGGATATGGGGATAAGGCCGGAAATTGGGATTAGAATAGGTTTTTTTTTTCTTCTTCCCCCATTCCCCATTTCTCATTTCTATTTCCCTTTCCTTGGAGCAGACTCAATGGGCCAAATGGCCTGCTTCTGCTCCCTTGTCTTGTGATCTTGTGATTAATAATGAAACTACTGTCTTTGCAGATGTGAAGCCTATTACACTGACTACCTCAGCTGCAAATAATACTCCATTACCTAAGGTTTCAAAAGAAACATTTGCCAAGAATCTTTTCCCCGCCTCTACCAGCAAGCAAAGTTTCACTCGACATGCATCTTTAAACCACTTGATGCCAAACATGGAGAATGATCAGAGGAGGATCAGCTCTGCGCCTAGTAGCCCAGTTGGCAAAATCTATGGTAGATATTTCTACTAATTTTAATCTGTAACTGTACAACAATTTATTTTTAAATTCTTGGATGTAATTATGATTAGGAGTCATTAATTTTGTCTCTACTTGCTCTGCCTCTTTGCTAAAAATCATTATTTTAAAATGATTAATGAAGACCAAATTAAAAGTGGGTAACTTCATGAAAAAGCCACTGCAGCTCATTCACTTGATATCTGGAACTATATTTGTTTCTAAACTTTTACTGAATACTGTCAATTGCATTTTGATGATTCCACCTTAGTCTGCTTTTATGAAAATAATTGACGTAATTGTGTATAGTAAGTTCGTCTAATGAACTAAGTACTTGTGTCAAGTTTTTTATATTTTTGGGAAAACCATTTTAACAGTATAAACCATTCTTCTGGAATTCAATTAATGGAAAGGCGTCTATGAGAAATGACTGGACAGAATTTTTTTTCATATCTGAAGTACAGCACAATTATATCTACTAGGCAAAAATATTGGTTATTGATATTCAGATGTGTATTTATTGCTCAAGTACCAGTCTTTTTAGTGTTATGGAATGTTAATGGGTGGAAGAATAGTGTAAGTGAAATACTTTGTTGGCAACAAAACAACTTTTCTGGTGATACTGTAATGGGTCACTTTTTTATTACACAAAAAAGTACTTCCAACAAAAGCTTACTGTTAAACATCTTGTCATGGTGCTATACTTTAATAGAATTTGCAGAATGCTGAAGATTTTGTTTCCCTTCCATCAAGGTGATTGGGACAAACCTGGATTATATCCCAGTAAAATGGACCAACTTGCCACAATCTGTAAACTTCAATTGGAGGCACAATCCAAGTAAGTGCCAAAAATTCAACATTCACTATCCCCAAATGGATTTTCAAATTTTATATACAAAGAACATTTTGCTCAGTTTTAAATGTCTTAAGATTAATATATAATCAAATTTCATTTAAATTGTGAACATTTTACAAGCACTAAAATAAAGTGTTTTTAATGAATGTCTATTACATAGACAAAAATAATAATTGGAACAGTATATTCATTGTCACCAAAGGATAGCTCATTTACTTGGTGGTAAACAAAAGGAAATATGACCACCTTTCTTTTTAAACTGTTCTGAATTTGTTTAATTTTCTTTCCCCTCAGCAAGAATGCTAGTCAACCCACAACCTTGCCATCAGAACCATCTTCCTCACAAGAGAAGTCAAAACTTGATAAACCTCCTGGACTTGTAGAACCAACTCGATGTACTGGAGTTAATTCATTATTCCCTCAGGTTAAACCCACATTTCAGCCTCTTGGAGTCTTTCCTTTGGTGCACAGACAGTATCCTTCTGTTTTACCAGTGATGTTACCTCAATGCCGCTCTGGTGGATCTTACACGATTTATTTCCAACCTGCACAGCCAAGGAACCTGACTGCACCCCCTTCTGCCTTCACAGTACAGTCTATATCCCTTGCCACTGAAAAACAAATTTCGAGTCCAAATGATTCAAAGTCAAGAATCTCTGCCAATAAAAGGACTGCTGAGATGTGTGCTGATGCACCAGGCACAGATAACAAGGACCAAAGTAGCAAAGCAGCCAAACGTGATACTGTCCCTGACCAGTGTCTGAAACAACCTTCCACACATGACCTTAGTGAAGTTTGGAATTCCAAAAATTTCAAGGAAGCACCCAATAAAGAGAGCCAGCCAGCTAAAGAAACTGTTTCATTGAGGGTAAATTAATGAAAGTCTCACAAATATCAATATCTCAAATGGTATAAAAACAGAAAACATAGGGCTTACTCAGCAGGTCAGGCATTAAAGCAAGAAACAAGATTAATCCTTGGGTCAATGACCCTTGATCAGAACTAGAAAAATGAGAAAACAAGCTTGTTTTAAGTTGAAGAGGGGAGCAAGGTGGAAGCTATAAAAGGAATGCCTGTGACAGGCTAAAGAACAAGGTTGTTTAGTTGACACAATTGCTTTCAATGCTTCTCTGTCCATAGATCTTTCCTGACCTGCTGAGAATGCCCAATATTTACTGTTTGTATTTCAAATGTCCAGCATCTGCAGTTTTTTTTCAAAAATTCTAATGGACTGTTTGTGCCATTTTGAAGCTACTGAAAGTAATGGTAGTCATTTAACTGTTGTTTGGTTTTATCTATTACAAGTGTTCTTCCAAAAATGTACTGAGTATTATGTAGCTTAACTAGATTCCGGCATCCATTCTCACCCTGTCAGGTTTTCTAGGTAGTATTAAGGCATGTAAAATAGTCTCAAAATATGCTGGGTTGAGGACTGATTGTTCTGTGTTACTGGTTGCAAGTATGCCTGAGTGAACAGTTGAAAATGAAATGGTGCTTGAAATAGGATAACCCTCCACATTGACATAATAGCTTGTGAAGGTTTGTGTGAAAAATAGTAATTTGAGTGAGGTGTCAGAGCTGTTATTCATGAGATCACCACAACCGTCCAGTCCTTTTTCCTACCCTCCCTCTCTAACTCTCCCCATGATTTTGACCCATTAGATAATTATTTCTAATCAAAAATGATTAAAAATTCATTTATCCATTTTGCTATTGGAAATAATCAACTGATGCATTTTAATTGATTGGTTTTGGTTTATTATTGTCACTTGTACTGAGGTACAGTGAAAAACTTGTCTCGCATACTGATCAATTCATTACACAGTGCAAATGCATTGAGTTAATACAGAGTGCATTGAGGTAGTACAGGTAAAAGCAATAACAGAATACAGAGTGAAGTGTCACAGTTGCAGGTCAGTGCATTGCAGGTAGACAATAAGAAGCAAGGTCGTAACAAGGTAGATTGTGAGGTCAAGAGTCTATTTTATCGAAGAGGGAACTGTTCAATAGCCTTATCACAGTGGGATAGAAGCTGTCCTTGAGCCTGGTGGTATGTGCCCTCAGGCTCCTGTATCTTCTACCTGATGGGAGAGGGAGATGAAACTGTCTTCCAAAAAAGAACTAGTTTCTACAGTGTTTTTAATTTAATTTATTTTCATCTGTTATTGTTGATCCCAGCCCAGTTTGATAAGATGAAAACTTCCTACTGTCTGCAATGAACCACATGTACACTGTTTGTGAGCAGTGTTGATTGGCTGGTCTGTCTGGCTCATTGATGGTATTTTGAAGAGCTGAGCTATTTCTAAGAGTTAGAACTGTTTCCATGATGCTGCACTCCAGATGAAAACCAGGGACTAGGCTGAACCATCAGCAGCAGGGTTACCTTAACCCTGGTTAATATCACACTAATGCAAAGTTTGATTATTCCAGGAACCTGGTTCCTGCCAACTTATGAAAATCTTCTCTGTGCTAGACAGTGAGTTCTTTGATGCATTCTGTTGGAGGCAAACAAAGACTGTATGTTTGTATTTATCAGTAGTTTAGAGCATTAAGCTTCCCACATACTGTACATAAACCTTGCTGCCCATAAAAAGGGGTGATTGATGTAGCAAATGTCCTATTCCTACAACTGTGCGATTAGTTTTATTTTACAATAAATTGAACTTGGATTAGCTGCAAAGCAAAAATCTTGGAATGTTATTTTGCAAACTCCTACCGTGAAAAGCGAAGCATGCTAAAATGCACTTTAAATACCGTTTGCTGTTTTAATACTTATTCGATCTCTCAACAATCAAACAAAACTACTCGATAGGAATCGCGCTGACCTGTGTAATGTTATTAGAGTCATACAGTACAGAAACAGGCCCTTTAGCCGATCGTCTATACTGACCTTGAAGTATTTTTTAAAAAAAACCTTGGATGCCCCCCAAACCACTTGCCCATTATCCTAAACCTATGCCTCTGGTTTCCAAGCCTAGTCGGCAAATTGGCTTGATGATGGAGGCAGAGGGTATTGTTAAAGGTTGTTTTTGTGATTGGAAGACTATGACTAGTGGTATACAGGTATCAGTGCTCAACCCTTGGTGTTTATTATTTACATCATTGATTTAGATATGAATGTAGGAGGTATGATTAGTAGGTTTGCAATTGAAATGAAAATTGGTTGGGGGGGGGAAGAGTCTTGAGTTACAGGAAGATATTGATCAGTTGGTAATAATGGGTAGAGCAATGATAGATGGAATGTAATTCTAATAAGTACAAAATGATGCACTTTGGGAGAAGCAATAAGCATAAGACATGCACAATGAGTGGTAGAGCCCTAAGGATTAGTGAGGAATCAGTGGACCTTGATATACAAGTCCAAGGATTCCTGAAGGTGGCAGCGCAGGTAAATAAGGTGGTGAAGAAGGCTCACTGGATAGGAGCCTTCATTAGTCAGGCCATAGGTTATAAGAGCAGGAAAGTATTGATTATAGCTTTATATAACATTAGTTATACCGCAGCGGGGGTACTATACGAAGTTCTGGTCACCACACTATAGGAAGGGTGTGACTGTATTGGAGAGGGTGCAGAAGAGATTCACCAGGAATGCCTGGGATGGAATGTATTAGTTATGAAGAGAGATTGGATAGGCTGTTTTTTTTTCCTCCTGAAATGGAGGAGGCTGAAGGGGGACCTGATAGAGGTATACAATCTTACAAGGACCATAGATTAGGTAGATGGTAGGAAACTTTTTCTCCCCAATAACAGAGGTGTCAAAAATTAGAGGCCATGGGTTTGGGTAAGGGAAAAGAAACTTGGATGGGATCTGACCACAAATTATTTTTCAGCAGAGGGTGGTTGGAATCTGTAATGCACCACCTGACTGGGTGGTGGAAGTGGGAATTCGTAACATTTAAGAAAAATCTGAAGGAGCACTTGAATTGGCATAGAAGGCTACAGACCAAGAGCTGGTAAATGGGTAATTAATGGTCAGCATGGACATGGTTGGCCGAAGGGTCTGTTTCTGTGTTGTATAACTCTAGGCCCTGATGTTGATGTTCTGCCTTTCAATCTACTTACTGCTTTTATTTTGGTTGTGGTCAAATTTATACAAAAATTGATCCAAATTATTCTGGAATTGATATGATAATCTAACAGAAAATGTGTTATTCACAAATGATTAATTCATGCTCTTCTATTACCCAGCGCAATAAAATTAGAGGCTTGTCTCAAAGAATACTTCCTTCATTCTGGTATCAACAGCCAAAGCTGATGTGCCTCACTGGGAGCATACTGCTAATATGCTGGGAAATTATTTTGGATAAAAGTCTGCCTTTGAGATATCTTCTTTAAAAAAAGAATGTGTAAAGATCCTGGTTTTTGATGATACACATTTGTCCCATGTATACATGCCAAAGTACCTTTTGAAAATTTTTGTTTCAGATTATACTAAATTTACATTTTGAAATTGACTGTGATACTTAAATTTAGTTTCATGCTTATGCAATCTGCACTGTGAGATGATCAATATTCATAATATTTATTGAAAATGCTGCAGAAATCTACCTAACTGAAATGATCAATGGAAATATCTGTACAAAACAATGGGCCAATCTAAAATGGCATTTGTGCCTGTTATGCAGTACTATTTACTTTCTAATATATTTCATAACCAAATATATTATCATCCTGTTGGCCAACTGACACTCACTTTAATTCTTCATCTGGCTCCTACTCTGATCTGCCTAAGGGTTATAATGATTTCCAGTGTAAGTTTGAGGAACAACCATGTCATCATCTTCCAGGCCTGGTAATGAATTCAGTAATTTCAGGTAACTTGCTTCCTCTGTTTATATTAGAACTGATCTGCACTAAAAATGAGAAAAATTGACATATCCCCCTTGCTTTTCTTGAAGGACCAATCACCAAATAAAGATCAACTTCCTGAGGTTCATCAGGCAAGGCTGAAGGCCCGCAGAGCCTTGATGGCAACCAGGGCTTCACCTAGAGCTCTACATCTTGACCCAGAGTTCATCAATGCCCCAGAAGGCAAGAGTCTTGGTTCGGAAAAACTAGAACACAGTGTTGAATGTTTTCTTGAGAATGAAGAGAAGTGTGGGATTGTTTTGTCAGAAGGACAAGCCACCATGGTCAAAAATGTGCCGATGGCAATTGCATTTCCTGCCCATCTTCGTTCAGTGCCGGAGGTAAGATCTGGGCTTTGTAAACTGATAAATGTAATTAACAGAATGGGCCTTGAGCCTGAAGCTGAAATTGCTTTTCTGCTTCTCCGATTAGTCCTAACGTCAAAAGAATCTGTTCCTTTTCACACATGATTTGCATTTTCATTTGTCTTGATTGTCACAGTTTATTGTTTTATTTCCCTCAGACTGTAATGCCATCAGGATATCTCATCCCATTGCCACAGCAATCATCTTGCAATAACTCAAGTGATAGATCTCCTGAAATGAAAGGCAATTCTGTGTCAGAGCAACAGCTTTATCATTCGCCATTATCAGGTAGCCACAGAAAACCACGATTCTCAAATCTGCTGTAACTTTGTTAGAACAGCTCCTGCGGCAGTCTTTCTAGTTTTCAAATTTCAACTAAATTATGAAATCCTAAACACATATTTTAGTCTTTAGGTCTGATAATTCTGTCAGATTTTTTTTGTTTTAAGACCTTTCTTGTATTGATTATCATCTTTCACTCAAACCCATTTAATTTTGTTTTACTTCCCTCCACAATTTCTCTTCTCTTGAATAGCTGCTTTGTGCCAATTCCTTGATACCAGATCTAAAGACAAATATGAATAGAAGTGTGCAGAATTAGCTATTTCCAGTAATTTTGATGTCTTTCAGATTAAATTTGTGTTACATAGACTAAGTAAAAAGTATCAGTTGCATTCTATTGCATTTGCTCATTCCATTGTTGCAGTTATTATTTGGTTAAAGTCTTAAATACTTTACCATGGTTTTAAAAAAGTAATATTCTAGTTTTGGCAGTAAGCATTTAAAATGCTCTTCTTTTTCTTCTCCAGGTATTACACCAATGACGACTTCAGATTTCTCACCAGCTAATTTACCTGCCACTCATATCACCCCTTTGAAAGTGCCTTGTGCAGTGGCTGTTCCTTCTTCAGTCACCACTCTTCCTGTTGTGAGTCAAACCAGCATATCACCTTTCACTTCCTCAAGTCATCATTTTCCTAGTCACAGTCCCAGCCCAGGAATCCTGAATTTCACACTGCAGAATCTTGGTTTAATCAATCCAGGGATGCACTTTTCAGTGAATCAGGGACCTTCAATGACAACTGCTTCTCCAGAGCAAGCTGGTTCTCTCACAGGACACACAAATCTTCAACATGGAAAGATGATCTTTGTTAAGCCAGTATCTCCTCATCACCTAGCCCATAGCATTGATCAGTATACCACAGGTGAGCTGTCGTTCAAATGTACAAAGCCACGGCTAACATATTAAAATACTTATAATGTTTCTTTTGATTCAAGCAGTGGCATGCCTAAATACTAACCTTGTCTTAAAGGATTCAATGTTAAAACAAAATTTTTATAGGTAAATAATTCTATTTATTCCTTATTTGATGCATCTTCACTTGAGATTGCCCACAGGATAGTAATATTTCCCATTTGTGTGGTCAGAGGGGGGTTCAGAACAGAATCTGAAATTCTTGCTACTAGTCTTTCTGGAATGCATGTCTTTGCATGTAAAACATGAGACTTCCATCAATTCTTAATGTTTGGCCCTTGCTCCTTATTCAAGTAGCCTATTCATAATTAAACCTAGCCCCAGTATGAGGAATGGCTAATTCCTGCTAGCTTTCACAGAACTGTACATCATCTTGAGTTATGCAGTGCAGTAGCAATCTAGAACATATTCCTTATCCCTTCCCCATCTTTTGGATGAAAGTGTGTAGACTTTTGTGTGCTCCCAATGCATGGACTCAAAGTTCACAATACCAAGTGCTTCTTCTCCACTTTGAGTGGTCATGGACCAGGGATTCCCAAGAATCAGTGCAGATGTTGCATTTTATTCAAGGAGATTTTGAACTTGAGTCTTTTCCTCTGTAAATTTAGTAATCTCATCCTGTGACAGAGCTTGGAATAGAGTGTCTGTCTGTTGTGGGAATTTGGTATGGGTACCACGTGGCCTGCTCAGTGGAGTTGACTGAACGTAATTAGGGCCTGGGAGAGGATACAGATGTTGGTTCACTTATTCTTCCAATGAATTTGGGGGGATTTTGTGGAAACCATGTTGGACGACTCATTCCAATACCTTGAGGTGCTTGCTTTGGTTATCTAGGTCTTAGAAGTATATACACAGATAAGCCACGCTCATGCCTTAGCACACACCAAGTCCTAACACTCATCACCTCTATGCTTGCTGACTTACTGGCTCCAGTTTAAACAATACCTTGATTCTGAAGGTCTCATCCTTGATCGTAAATCTTTTTATGGCTATATTTCTCTGTAACTCTCATCTGTGCTCCTTCAATATCTGGCTCATAAGTACTTGAGCTTAATTGGTCCACCATTGGCAGTTGTACTTCCAAGTCCCTGAACTCTAGAATTTCCTTTTTTTCCCCCCTCCTTTCCTGCTTTTTTTCCCTCCTTTCAGACTTGAATTATATTCTTTTGACTAAACCTTCAATTAACTACACAACTATCTCTTAATGTGGCTTGGCTTCAATTTTTTTGTTTGTTAACACTTTTCAGAAATGGCTTTGGATGTTTTTGTTACACTTAAGGTGAAATACTAATGGTAGTAATTTTGCTTCTGCTAACATCTGGCTCTCAAGATGTGGGAAATTGGGATTAACAAGTATCTGTTCAGCACATTCAAAATTCACTGAATAAGTACTCCACGTATATGTCTTGCTGCGGAAACATCTAAAATTTGAATAGAGGAACCCTGAGAAAATAATACAAAGTGTACAATTTTCAGTTTTCAAAAATGGGTCATTTTATTAGTATTGTTTTGAAAGTGTTAAACTTGTACTTAATAATATAAATGCCAGAGCTTCTACCTCTCAATTTTTTAAATTAATTTTCTTTTGAGTAGATGGAGCAGCCCTAGGTATATTCTGTTTTGATGAAGTGAATTCAACATTTATTCAGTGTCCTTGAAGAGATATTTATTTCTAGTTTAAAATTTGTGAATTCCTATCTTTCTAAGTCGTGTCCAAGCATCTGTCTATCAACATACATAGAAGTGTCGTAAATTTCTGATCCATTCTTAAGAACACAATGTTTATTTTGTTAAAAACAAAAACTGTGACATCCGATTTTTTTTTAAAGTCACGATATGCTGGCTTGGTAAATTTCTGAATGTCAGCTCCATCACAATGCATTGCCAAATATGTTGTAATTGGGAGACAGTTGTAGTTCAATTAATAAAGCAATTCCACATTCTTTTATGAAAACAATTAAAACTTAACAATTTCTCAATTCTACAGCCCAGTATGTCAGCTACACCTGAAGATTCTCAATCATTCAGTAGGGACAACTTCTTTCGTACTCCAGGCCATCCACCATCAGCTTCCATCCTGTCATCAGTATCTACTGTTGTCTCCAATAGCAATAGCCCTCAAGGAGATGTGCACCTTCCTCAACGAAAGCTCAAAGTCTGCACTGAAGATTTTCAATGACTTTGAAGTATCTGGTAATATTCAAAATGGTCTGTTTTTAAAAAAGTTTAATGCATTACTAGGTTAAGAACAAATCTGAGTAGATTCTAAATGTGTAACGCATAATTTGCGTTTAATTCAATTATTTTTTTGTATATGTGTTACCTGGCAGCGCATATTGCTCCAAAGAAATGTATTTGAAAAGAAGTTTACATTGTACCAATGTGACTGTTAACGATAGCCATAGTTAACAAAACTGTGATCTTCTGCCTCAGCAGAATAAAATCCAATATAAAATCGTATTCATAGAAAGTAATGTGTTTAAACATGGCAAAAATTACAAGGAATATTCACTTTGCACACAAAACATGAAACATGTTAGGATGTATACCATCCTACCTTAGAAGTTGGTTTATTGTGTCAGTGTATAAGTGGTATAACCATTTGCACACTAATTTAGTGGATTCTGTGAATATCATCCAAAGGGAATAACATATTTGGCATAGATGCATATATAGTATTGAGTCACCTCCTCCACTGAGAACACTAGCTGGTCATTGTTATTTCACAACTCAGGTGGTAGAAAATCACGATGAAACAAAACATCTGACAGGAGATGACAAATTGTATGGCTGTATTTGACAAAGCGTGATAATCCATTGGAGAAATAACACAAGTACTGTAACTTGTACATAGTGCTATATTTATATTACATTAAAGCATTAATTTTAAATGGAATTAAATTTCAAATTGGTATACGTACCTATTCAATTGTCTCTCGTAAAACCAGTCTAAGCAGGTACTGTGAACTGTAGAAGGTCATAGGTTTGTAATGATTTCTTGGCGCTATTAACAATTAAATCTTAGAACGTGGAAATCCAAAATGGCAAGTGATCTTTGTGTTAGTTCAATCAAGATTCTGTCTTAATTATTTGAATTTTATTTATATTCTTGTATGCTATTCTGTACTGTGACTGGTTCAAAATAAATCTGTACAGTTTTTTAATAACTCCTACACAATAAGTGGTTCTTATTGGTTGCCTAATTTTTTTACAAGAACTTAAAGAGTGAAGCATGTGCCAAAGTTTTTAAATTTGTAAGCAAAACTGTATGGCAAATATTTACCTTTTTTGGGACCAGTTCAACATAACCATTATCACATGGAAAACTGAATCTCAAAACAAATCTGACTTTTTTTCTGTCGATTCAAGAGATGTGTTAATAATGATATTAAATGGAGTTAAATTAATTTCCCAGCCATAGGCCATCCTTCATATCATCCTTCTTATCATCGAGAAAGGTTCTTGCACCATTTCTTTCTCACAAAGAAATGACAAATAAATATTGAATGCATCAGAATTGATCAAACCATGTCTTCATGAATGGACAGGATAACAAATTGTACAACCTCTTAATGTGGTTCTTAAATCCAGCTACATGATCTGTAACTTGTCCGTGTATGGTAAAGTAAATTGCTTCCTGTTACCTGCCTGTGGTTGTTTGGATTAACAAGGTACACAATTGTGTGTTTTGCATAAAATGATCATCAAGTCTTAGAACCTCTAAGTTCTAAGATTTGATGATTGTGCTAGTTAAGAGTCTATTCCCAAAAAAAACTGCATAATTTTAATATGCCACTACAAATGAATTATTAAAGATACCAGAAGAACAAAACCTATTATTCTGAAAAGTTTTACATTATTACATGATGAAGTAACTCATGATTTGATATAAAACCTAAAAATTTTCTTGTTATTGCTTAGCTATTGTATTTCCCCTAATAGAAGTCACAACAAAATCAACCTTTGTATATATGTTTGTCTTAACACAGCACTAGTTTAGTAGTTTAACACAGTTTGAAGCATTTCATAGGAGAGCTGTAGGACATGAGGAGCAGAATTAGGCCATTCAGCCCATTGAGTCTGCTCCACCATTCAATCATGGCTGATTTATTATTCCCCCTCAGCCCCATTCTCCTGCATTCTCCCTTACTAATCAAGGACCTATCAACCTCTGCTTTAAATGTTCCCAATGACTTGGCCTCCACAGCCATCTGTGGCAATGAATTCCACAGATTCACCACCCTCCAGCTAAAGAAATTCCTCCTCATCTCTTTTCTAAAGGGACGTCCTTTTATTCTGAGGCTGTGCCCTCTGGTCCTAAACTCTCCCACTATCGGAAACATCCTCTCCACGTCCACTCTATCCAGGCCTTTCAATTTTCGGCAGGTTTCAATGAGATCCCCCCAATCCTAAATTCCAAGGAGTACAGGAAGTAAGGCATATGAACTTAGAGTGTGGATCTGTACGTGGAATTATGATGTTGTATCCATTAGTGAGACTTGGTTGCAGGAGGGGCAGGGCTGGCAGCTCAGTGTTCCGGGGTACTGTTGTTTTAGACATGATAGAGGGGGAGGTATTATCAGGGAAAATGTCACGGCATTGCTTAGAGAGGACATACTGGAGGGCTTGACTACCGAGGCAATTTGGGTGGAACTGAGGAGCAAAAAAGGGACAATCATGTTAATGGGACTATATTATAATAGCGGGATTTAGAGGAGCAAATCTGTAGAGAAGTAGCAGACAGTTGCAGGAAATATAAAGTAGAGATAGTAGGTGATTTCAGCTTTCCACTTAGTGACTGGGACTCCCATACTGTGAAAGGACTGGATGGGATCGAGTTTGTCAAATGTGTTCAGGAAAGTTTCCTTAATCAATATGTAGAGGTCCCAACTAGAGATAATGCTATACCAGATCTCCTCTTGGGGAATGAGACAGGACAGGTGACAGAAGTGAGTGTAGGGGAACACTTTGGATCCAGTGATTATAATTCTAATAGTTTAAAGATAATTATGGAAAAGGATGGGACTGGTCCTAGGGTTAAGATTCCAAAATGGAGGAAGGCCAATTTTGATGACATAGAAGGGATCTGGCAGGTGTGCATTGGGATAGGTTGTTTCCTGGCAAAGAGATGCTTGGTAAGTGGGAGGCCTTCAAGAGTGAAATATTGAGAGTACAGAATCTATATGTTCCTGTTAGGATAAAAGGCAAGGCTACCAGCTTTAGGGAATCTTGGTTATCGAGGGATATTGACACCCTGGTAAAGGAAAAGCAGGTGCATATCAGGTCTAAGCAGTTAGGATCAAATGAGGCGCTTAAGGAGTATAAGAAATGCAAGAGAACACTCAGGAGGGCTAAAAGAGGACATGAGGTTGCTCTGGCAGACAAGCTGAAAGAGAATCCAAAGGGTTTCTATAGCTATATTAAGAACAAAAGGATAGCAAGGGACAAAATTGGTCCTCTTGAAGATCAGCGTGGTCATCTATGTGTGGAGCCGAAAGAGATGGGGGCGATTTTAATTGGCTTTTTTGCATCTGTGTTTACTCGGGAGACAGACACAGAGTCTATAGAACTGAGGAAAAAGAGTAGTGAGGTCATGGACTGTATCCAGATTATGCAAGAGGAGGTGTTTGCTGTCTTGAGGTGAATTAGGGTGGATAAATCCCCAGGGCTGGAGGAGGTGTCCCCTCGGACCTTGTGAGAGCCTAGTGCGGAAATTGCAGGGGCCCTGGCAGAGATACTTAAAATGTCCTTAGTCACGGGTGAGATGCTGGAGGGAGGATAGCTAATGTTCCGTTTTTTAAGAAAGGCTCTAAGAAAGAGCAGGGAAATTATAAGCCAGCAAGCCTGATGTCAGTCGTGGGTAAATTATTGGAAGGTATTCTGAGGGACAGGATATATAAGTATTTGGATAGACAGGGCCTGATTAGGAATAGTCAACATGGCTTTGTGTGTGGCAAGTCATGTCTAACCAATCCAATAGAGATTTTCGAGGAGGTTATCAGGAATGTTGATCAAGGGAAGGCAGTGGACATAGTCTACATAGACTTCAGCAAGGCCTTTGACAAAGTCCTGCATGGGAGGCTGGTCCAGGAGGTTAAGTCGCTTGGCATTCAGGATGAAGTAGTCAATTGGATTCAATGTTGGCTTAGCGGGAGAAGCCAGAGAGTGGATGTAGATGGTTGTCTTTCTGATTGGAGGCCTGTGACTAGTGGTGTGCCGCAGGAAGCGCTGCTGGGCCTGTTGTTGTTTATCATCTATATTAATGATTTAGATGATAATGTGGTAAACTGGATCAGCAAATTTGCGGATCACACCAAGACTGGGGGCATAGTGGACGGCGAGGAAGGCTATCAAAGCTTGCAAAGTGAGCTGGACCAGCTGGGAAAATGGGCTGAAAAATGGCAGATGGAATTTAATGCAGATAATTGTGAGGTGATGGACTTTGGGAGGACAAACCAGGGTAAGACTTATACAGGGCTCTGAGGTGTGCAGTAGAATGAAGGGACCTGGGAATACAAATCCATAATTCTTTGAAAGTGCATTGCAGGTAGATAGGGTCGTGAAGAGAGCTTTTGGCACATTGGCCTTCATAAATCAGGGCATTGAGTATAGGAGTTGGGATGTTATGTTGAAGTTGTATAAGACATTGGTGAGGCCAAATTTGGAGTATTATGTGCAGTTCTGGTCACCTACCTACAGGAAAGATATCAATAAGCTTGAAAGAGTGTAGAGAAAATTTACACAGATGTTGCCAGGACCTGAGGACCCAAGTTACAGGAGTAGGTTGAATAGGTTAGGACTTTATTCCCTGGAGTGACGGGGAATAAGGGGAGATCTTATAGAAGTATACAATATTATGAGGGGTTTTAATGGGGTGAATGCATGCAGACTTTTTCCCCTCGCGTTGAGTGAGACTAGAACTAGACGTTATAGATTTAGGGTGAAAGGTAAAATATTTAAGGGGAATATGAAGGGAAATTACTTCACTCAGAGGGTGATGCAAGTGTGGAATGAGCTGCCAGCAGAAGTGGTAGATGTGGGTTCAATTGTAACATTTAAGGGAAGTTTGGATGGGTGCATGGATGAGAGAGATATGGAGGGCTATGGCCCGGGTGCAGGTCGATGGGACTAGGCAGAAAACCAGACCTGCATGGACTAGATGGGCCGAAGGGCCTGTTTCTATACTGTAGTGCTCTATGACCTACAGGCCCAGAGCCATCAAATGCTCCCTATATGTTAACCCTTTCACCCCGGGATCATTCTCGTAAACCTCCTCTGGACCCTCTCCAACACCAGCACATCCTTCCTTAGATATGGGGCCCAAAACTGCTCACAATACTCCAAATGTGGTCTGACCAACACCTTGTAAAGCCTCAGCATTACATCCTTGCTTTTATATTCTAGTGCTCTCGAAACAAATGTTAACATTGCATTTGCTTTCCTTACAACTGACTCAGCCTGCAAGTTAACCATTACAGAATCCTGCACTAGGACTCCCAAGACCCTTTGCATTTCTGATTTCTGAATGTTCTCTGCATTTAGAAAATAGTCTATGCGTTTATTCCTTCTACCCTAGTGCATGACCATACACTTCCCTACGCTGTATTCCATCTGCCACTTCTTTGCCCATTCTCCTAACCTGTCCAAGTCTTTCTGCAGGTTCCCTGCTTCCTCAACACTACCTGGCCCTCCACTTATCTTTGTATCATCTGCAAATTTGGCCACAGAGCCATCAATTTCGTCACCAGGTCATTAACATATAATGTGAAAAGTAGCAGACCCAACACCGACCCCTGCGGAACACCACTAGTCACTAGCAGCCAACCAGAAAAAGCCCCCTTTATTCCCACTCTTTGTCTTCTGCCAGTCAGTCGATCTTCTATCTATGTCAGTACCTTTCCTGTAATACAATGGGCTCCTATCTTGTTGAGCAGCCTCACATATGGCACCCTTCAAAGGCCTTCTGAAAATCCGAGTAAACAACATCCACTGACTCTCCTTTGTTCTGCTTGTTACTTACTCAAAGAATTCCAACAGATTTGTCAGGCAAGATCTCCCCTTTAGGAAACCATGCTGACTTCGGCCTATCTTATCAAGTGCTTCCAAGTACCCTGAAACCTTATCCTTAATAATGGACTCTAAAATCTTACCAACCACTGAAGTCAGGCTACCCAGCCTACAATTTCCTGTCTTTTGCACCCCCCCCCCCCCCCCTTTCTTAAAGAGTGGAGTGACATTTGTGATTTTCCACTCCTCTGGAACCATTCCTGACTCTAGTGATTCTTGAAGGATCACTACTAATGCCTCCACAATCTCTATAGCTGAAGAACTTACAAGGACTGACAAATCTTGTTTAGAAAATACGGATTTAGAGTAGTTTCTAGAAAGGGAAAATAGAGCTTATTTTTATTTCATGAACAGGGTATGGATATTTCTATAAGTGAGGAATGGAGGACATTGAGAATTTGTAGTATTATTGTCCATGAACAGGGTAGCTTGTTGGGCCATTGCAGAAGGCAGTTAAGAGTCAAACGCATTGATTGGTTTGGAGTCATATTTTGGCCAGATTGGGAAAAGATGGAAGATTTCCTTCTCTGAAGGACATTGACACTTCAGATTGGATTTTGCCACAGGATGATGATTACTGAGAGCATACTTTCAAATCTGAATATATTGTGAATTTGGTGAGATTCAAACTCGTGTCTCTGGATCAATGGTACAGGCCTCTGGAACATGTCCAGTAACTTTGATCTGTATAATAGAGAAATGGGGCTTTTAGCCCAGCAAGTCGACACTGAATATCAAGCATCCATTTACATGAATCCCATTTTATTCTCTCCACATTCCGATCAACTCCCCCATATTCTACCATTCTCCTGCACACCAGGGTCAAATTACATTGGCCAGTTTCCCTCTGGGATGTGGGAGCAAACCAGAGCAGATGGAGGAAATCCATGCAGTCAGAGGGAGAAGGTGCAAACTCCACCCAGACAGCATCAGAGATCAGGAGTAAACCTGGGTCGCTGGAGCTGTGAGGCAGCAGCTCTGCCAACTGCACCACTGTGCCCACTTTGTGACAGTTGAAGGTAGGGTGAATGAGTAAGACAGAAGTACCTGAAGCTGTCGTCACCAATGATGTCATGGTGTGTTAAGCTTTCCCAGTTTGTCCCATATAACAAGGAAGTTTATAAATGAGATATAAACAGTACCATGGTTAAAATTAGAAACTTAATCATGTTGATCGATTAAGAACTTGTCAAACTAAAAGAAAATTTTCCTGGAAGTCATAGAGCCAGTGTTCTGATTAAAGGCTTTGGGAAATCGAACTACACTTGAAACAAAGGGCATGATGTTCACTGGCTAAAGACACAACTTGAGAGCAAAAGAAGGAATCCATCTGATCCCACTTCCTCATTTGTTGCTGGACTCAGACACCTACTTGATAATAATATTCCAATGCTGGTGCCATGCAATTGCCCAATTAGACATTAAGTAATCCTTTGGCCCAAAGAAGACCATGGATTCATCTCAATCAAATGAACAGAAAACACTACTGTGGGATTTTGCTGCCCATACCAGTTGCCATTTTAATAAGTAAAACTAAAGGATTATTAAGAGGATCCAAAGACAAGTTTATATAAGTCTACTGTGCCATATATTAGTTTTTATCTTTGCATTCTAGTTAACTGTGTAGAAATCTTATATCTATGGGCTTTTACCAGGATATTCAGACTAATTAGATGCATTTTATAATAAGGGCTTGATTTTGTTTTTAAATTCATTTTGGGTCAGGTTATTGTGTCTTGAGTTTTTATTAGTGCTTGACAAAATTGATTATTTTTGGTTATTTTCACTCCACATCAACCTTCGGTCTATGTAAAGCAACACTAAATGGAAATTGTTAAAAGTAACAATTACACACCGGTTTAGATTTTTATCTTAGTTCTTTCTTCTGCAAAATGATTATTTTCTTTTGTATAATCACCCCATGTCTGTTCACGGTTTTACTCTAGCCTTTTTCACCAATGACACACCTCTAACGACAGATAAATGGGATGGTCAGCAGTCTACATGAGCATCTTGAATGTTGCATGCAGCATCCTTATAACAAAATGAATTAAAATGGAAATTCTGCATGGCTGACATTTACTGGTGGTACTGAACCCTACAAGTGAAAGAAACACTTTCCCAGGAAAGGCTGTGGCAGCACCAATCAGTCTTTAGCATGGATTAATGCCAGAAAAATTAAGCCTCTTTATAATGTATATGCTAATCAATGCTAATATCGCAACAGTCTTGTCTCACCTACTTTACTTTCTATTTCTCAGTTCATTTGGCATTGAGATCGGTGCTGGGAATGAGGGAGAAGTTCCATTGATACAGGTTTCACTTTAGTTAAACTGGGATCAGTTTTGAATAGCTAGGGCATGATGACTGCAGATGCTGGAATCTAGATGAAAAACACGATGATGCTGGAGGAACTCAGCAGGCCAGGCAGCATCCGTGGAGAAAAGCAGGCGGTCAACATTTCCGGTCAGGACCCTTCTTCAGGACTGAAGATAGGAAAAGGGGAAGCCCAATATATAGGAGGGAAAAGCAGAGCAGTGATAGGTGGACAAAAGAGGGGAGGCAGGGTGGGCAACAGGTGGTGATAGGTGGATGCAGGCAAGAGATAGTGATAGTCAGGTGTGGGGGAGGAGGGGAGGGCAGATCCACTGGGGGATGGGTCAAAGGTAAGAAGAGAGAGGAAAAAAAGGCTAGGAAAGGGAAGAAGAGAAGAAGAATGATGGGGGGGGGGGGGGGGGGGGGGAGGGGGGAGGTTCTGGGGAATGGGGGTGGGGATTACCTAAAGTGGGAGAATTCAATGCTCATGCCATTAGGCTGCAAGGTTCCGAGACAGAAAATGAGGTGCTGTTCCTCCAGTTTGCGCTTGGAATTCTCCTGGCAGTGGAGGAGGCCGAGGACTGACATATCAGTGATAGTGTGGGAGGGGGAGTTGAAGTGACTGGCAACGGAGAGATTTAGATCGTGGTTATGGACAGAGCACAGGTGTTCTGTGAAATGGTCACCTAGTCTGCGTTTGGTCTCACGAATGTATAGTTTAACTAATAATTTGTATCATTAGAAGATCGCTTTCTCTGGACAAATCATGTTAGAGCAAACTATTTCTGAATCTCAAAATAGATTTAACAATGTCCCTCAACAAATCTCAAGGGAAATGAAGGACTTTCTAAATCACTTTCCAAAAATAGCCATGCGCTCAGCCTGAGCTTATTTTTGTTTGGAGGTCACTTCTATCCTTTACTTCGTTCATTTATAATTTCTGACACATGGATTCATCCTGGGCTTTGTCAGTGGCTATTTTTAAGTTCTAAGTTTGTCACGTCACAGGTTGTCTGACCCAAAGACCTCCCAGTCAGTCTGAGTGAAGGTATTTAAAGTGGCCCCTGAAGCTTTTGTGGGAAAACACCAGACAGTCCAATTACTCCAGGAGTGCTCACAGGGACTGCACTTGATTCAGAGTCAGGTAGGATAAATCAATCTTATTGTTAGTTCATTTTCTACAGAATCAATTCTAAAGATTAATTTGATCTAAACTATTTTTATCTGCAAAAATTCAATTATAACTACATTTCCATTGCAATACAATGTGTTTAAGTCAGTATTAAAAGGAAATATTTATCTTTCAGTAGTACCTTTTATAGCCAATGACGGAATATAAAACTGGTGGATGCATTTATTTATTGTTGGAAGGGCTAAAATGGGAGCGGGGTGCACATGGTATGTCCTCAGATGTAACTAGTAGGAATAGAAGATAAAGGGAGAAAAAAGGCTCAGAAGTTACTCGAGCCAGCTTTGCCATTCAACAAGCTCGCAGTTAATGCAATCTTGGCCTTAACTACGCTTTCCAAAGGACTTTGGGAGTGTGGACAATTCAAGGTTTATGGGAAACACTTGAATCCTCCAATTTCAAAAGTCTATTTCAATCTTGAATATTTTCATTGACTTAGCCCCCACAGCTCCCCGAGATAGAGAATTCCAAAGATTCACAGCCCTCTGAAAGAAGAAATTCTTCTTCATCCATCTTAAATGGTGATCCCTTAATCTGAAACTCAGCCCTCTAATTCTAGATTTCCCCACGGGAGGAAATATTCTCTCAGCATCTACCCCATCAAGCATCCTCACAATCTTGATTGATTAAATAGAATTACCTCTCATCCTTTGGAAATTCAAAAAGTAATCTTTCCTCTTTAGGTAACCCCTTCGTCCCAGGAATCAACCTGAGGAACATCTGAACTGCCTCCAATGCAAGTACACCTCTCCTTAAATAAGGAGACCAAAACTATACATAGTATTCCAAATGTGTTCTCACTAATGCCCTGAATATTCGTTTTAACACTTCCTTACTTATATTTTCCATTCTGCTTGCAATAAAAGCCAATAGATATATTGGTTTGTTCATTGAATAAAATTAGATGGTGGAAAATGCTTATTTTTCAGCACTACTAGCAGATTAGTGTATTTCCATGAGCTTCCATACTGAACTTTGCTTGAAGCAATGGACTTGTAAGACATAAGATGGGACATGCTATCTTATTAGTGGAATAAATGGGGTTTCAACACTTGAATTTCTTTTCTTTATTGATCCAAAACTTATATAAAAGGCTAAGAATATTTTAAACTCAAGTAACGCAAGGTGAGAGGGGGTAGGTTCAGAACAGACATGAGGGGTATGTTTTTTACTGAGAAAGTTGTGGATGCCTGGAATGCATTGCCCAGTAGGGTGGTGAAGGCAAATTCATTGGGGGCTTTTAAGAGGGGCTTGGATGGGCACATGAATGAGAGGAAAATAGAGGGATGTGGGCATTCTGTAGGGAGGAGGGAATAGCTATGTCGGCACAACATTGTGGGCCGAAGGGTCTGTTCTGTGCTGTACTGTTCTATGTTCTATGTAACGTGCAGTGCTAAATCAAAGTCCCAGAAGGGAGAGTAGGTGGGGAAAGGGGGGGGGTGTAAGAGCAACTTGTACACATATGTGACTTAAACACTGATTTTCATGGTGTTTTTTTGAAGTGTAGCTTCTGTTATGAAGATCTGTCAAGTAAATCTGCATGCACCAAGTTCCCACAAAGGCCAATGTGATTATCTGTGGATTAATTTTTTAAATGTTGATTGAGGAACAAGGATAACTTTCCTGCTCTCACAATAGTGCCATGTATCCTTTTAAAGGGGAAAAAAAGGGGTCTTCGTTTAATAGCTCATCTGAAGGATGGCCTCTGATGGAACGACTATCATTCAACACTGAAAATTTCAGATCGGATTTTGTGCTTAAGTATCTGGAATGGGACATGAGCCTATGATCTCTCTGATTGAGAGACAAGTGTATCACCGACTGAGCCTCAGATGGTACTATTATAATGACATACAAGTTGGATATTATTATTGATTGCAGGGTTTTTAGTCCTTAATGCCCATGAATGTCTCTAGAGTTACAACCAAAAAGGGAGAAAGGAGGGATTATTATTTCTGAAATGCGAGTTGAATTGTTAGACTAAAGAAAGAACAAATTAAGTATTCTGACTATTAGGATGATAACCACTGTGTAGGGGTACAGGACAAATGGCAGAGATCTATTCTAGCCTTATGCCATGATTTTTGTTTATGACATGGCATTTTTAATTAATGCACCCTCCAACAGTATAAAATAACCAAATCCACATTGTGCAGGAGAATTCAACAGGAAGACCAAAAGTCCTTAATGAAAAGATCCTTATCAGTTTTGTATAAAAGATTCTGTTAGAAAAGGGAAAATCTTTATCAAATTATGTAAACATTTAATAAACGACAAGCCACATTTAGAAATAGGTTGCTATTCCCCAAGAGCAGCAACACTCCATGGTGCCCCCTTTAATGTACATACAGAACTACTGTCTACGTTTCCACTATGATGGGGGTGTAAACAAACCACCACTACTGCACAATCCTTGCTACCACTGTGCCCACATTGGTGGACGTTCGCTGAGGAACCCACAGCTTCTTCAAAGTATAAATTTAACTTTGTTCCTCTTTAAAGTTAAGAAGCCAAAGGATCATATAAAATGATTTTTTAGAATATATATATTGGCAGTAATCTGTCACAGCGGGAATTTTGTTGCCCATCTGTTCAATTTGGTCATGGCCTGTAATTTTACAATCATAGATCATGGAGAAGTGTTGCCTGAACACTGTTGGATGTCCTCTATGTAACACAGGTTAAGCTACTGACCATAACAGATGAGGTCAAGAGGTTAATAAAGTAATCAAAGCCCCTAAGATAGCATTAAATCAGTAACATATTTGTGCGTTTAGACTTCTTCCCATCAAGGTGGAATTTGTCTTTGAAGATTTTCTTTCTCAATGCCTTGAAGTTTAATTTACATTACAAATGACAATTTATGTTTCTGTTTGCTCTTGGGGAGTTATATATTGAGGGGATGGAAAGCTTTTGAATATATTACACTTCCAAGTGGAGTCTTGTGAGACTGACAAAATTGTAGCAAGTGTCTCCTATGATTGGGGAATACAGTTAATTTTCTCCATGATATCATCAGTTGCAGAGGATATGCCGAAACATTAATTCAGTTCATCTCAGTAATTTGTTTGCAGTAAGTTGTGCTCCAGCTCAGAGATGTGCACTAACATTGCCTGAAAACACAACTGACGGACCATATGTTAAAAGAAAATAGGTATTATGAATTAAAGGAACTCTGAACCTTTGATTTTGTTGCCAAGGTTACCTTAACCCTTGCAGCCATGCAATCACACTTACTGTAATGTTTAAACACTCCCATGCAAGCTTGATTGTACAAAGAATGTAAAGAGATTTCTTTATTAGTCAAATGTACTGTACATTGAAGCACACAGTGAAATGCATATTGCGTAGAGTGTTCTAGGGACCACCCGCAAGTGTCGCCATGCTTCTGGCGCCAACATAGCATACCCACAACTTCCTAACCCGTACATCTTTGGAATGTGGGAGGAAACCGGAGCACCCGGAGGAAACCCACACAGTCACGGGGAGAACGTACAAACTCCTTACAGACAGCGGCGGGAATTGAACCCGGGTCGCTGGCGCTGTAATAGCGTTACACTAATCGCTACACTGCTGTGCTGCCTGAAATAAAATAGGTATTATGAATCAAAGGAACTTTGAATCTTTGATTTTGTTGCCAAGGTTACCTTAACCCTTGCAGATGATAGAAATGTTTGATTGCTGTAATATTACAAATGTTACTTATTGACTATGTGTTTTTTAAAAAATCTGGGTGGCTGTCAAAATACTCTTCCATCTGAATCTAACAGCTCACTAACAAAATTGCTTATTTCAAACTCTTATTTCTCTTTGACTTTGTTCTAATCATTTTATCAATAAAAAAGCCACCACTCTGTTCTCATCAAGAAAAGCTTTGCTCCTCTTCAACTTATATTAAATCACCTCTTAGGCAGCAGTTTCAGTCTTTGAAATGTATGTGGAAACTCATCGCTATGTTTAAAAGGCAGTTGGACAGACACGTAAATTGGCAAGGTCTAACGTGGGCAAATGGGACTAGCGTAGATGGGCAAAAAGGTCAGCGTGGATATGGTGGTGTTGTTCCTGTGGTGTACAACTCTATGACTCAATGAAGACCTGAATCTGCAGTTAAAAAGCAAAATACTATTCCCTTTTCGCTGTATTCTCTTATAAGCAGCATGCAGCCAGCAGATGTCAAAATGTGATGAACATCATATACGTGTGTTGTCTGTATTTAGTATTCAAAGAAAGTTCTTGAATTCTCACACGCCTGCCAGCTTTTTGAAGTCCACACGATGCACCTTGAATAAATCAACTGCAGTCATTTCTGGTACCCAGCCAAATGAAAAAATAAATTTGCAGAAGAAATATTTAGGGCATTAAAGTGCCGCAATTAAATTTGAGAAGGCCAAATTATAAATAGGGTATGGGACATATTTTTGTAGCGTAAAGTATTTCTAATGGGAGAACCACATTGTCATCACTGCTATTCATTACCCTTTGTATACCAGTTGTTTATAATGTGTTTTGTCATATATAATCAGATTTTCTTCTTGTTAAGTCGAAGATGTTGTCTTACAATTTTTTAAGCGACCAAGATCCAGCATTGTCTTGAGCACTGTGGATAATGTATCTGATTTGACTTTTTTGGTATGAAATTTACACTCCTGATCGTCATTGACACCAAACTCCTCTTTACGAGAAAGTGCATTTGTCACATGAGCACATGATTATCTCAGCTGTAATATGCCTTTGGCCAAATCCTACTGAAGTGCTTGCTGTTTTAGTTTACACACAGTAGTTGCTGGGTGATGTACAGGAGAACTACTTGTGCCTGTGGAAATGTAACTGAGATGTAGCAGCCTTGATTCTATTCAGCTGTTCATTATGGCTTGGAATCATCCATTTACGAGTGTGTCAGACTACTCCACTTTCAGCCACGAGAAACAACACTTACCTTCTCATGTGCAATCTTGCATTAATTTAATTTTAGGGATATTGATATTAAATACCCCACCACCCCCATCATGTTTTATTCTGCTTTGCCTCCCCTCTAATAAATTTATTAAAGACATTCAGGAAATGGACATCTGGAGCCCTCTGCAGAATCTGGGGTCTTTACTGTAAACCATCCTTCTCCAAAACGGAAAGAATCTATGGGGTTTTATATAAACAATCTGATCATGTACTTTTCTTGTTCACAAATAGTAATATGGGTCTTGTAGGCAAACTTGGTTTTATCCATTTTGTCCGTCTCTAATTATTCTTGAGAAAGTGATGGTGAACAGTTGTAGACCTTTAGTTGAAGTAGCTCCCACAGTGCTATTGGGTTAGAAGATCCAGGATTTAGACCCTGTGGCGATGAAGGAAAGGTGATATATTTTCTTATCTGGAAGGCATGTGATTTGGAGTGAAACCTGCAGTTGGTAGTGTTCCCATGCACTGAGGCAGGGGTCAAGGATTTGGGAAGTGCTGTCAAAGCCACCTTGGGAGTAAATGTTCTCGACCCGAAACGTCGACTGTCTGTTTTCCTCCAAGGATGCTGCCTGACCTGCTGAGTTCCTCCAGCACTTTTTTTGTGTATTGCTCTAGATTCCAGCATCTGCAGAATTTCTTATGTCTCTTGGGAGTAAATGCAGTGCATATTCTAGATTGTACACTAATGTGTGCTGATGGTGGGTGGTGTGAATGTTTAGCCTGGTAGATGTATTGGCAATCAAGAGTGTTTAGGCAGCAGATGTAATAATTTAATTAAATGGGTTTTAAGAATAAAGTAAATGCTTGCTAAACTGATGCTGCTGATGAAATAACTCTCATGTTTACAAAGCTAGGAATGGAAGTGTTCCTACTTGATGAAAATCTCATAAGAATGCATTTGCCATTGGCAAAATTAATGGGAGATTCTGAAGAATAAGGTCACTGAAAGTCTCTGGCCCATTGTAAGTGCAATAAGCTCTCCAATGGCAGCAAAATTTGGGCCTTCACTGATTCACCTTCAAGTTTAGAATTCTATCAATGAGGACACAGCTTGTCAGCACAGCAGTGCAAACATCACTGTGATTCACCCACCAACTTATGACAGCTTGAAAGCTGTTTACTTCCTAGTGTCAACCTTGACTCAGAAACTGCAACAACTCACTGATATATTGACATAGCACCTACTGTAACAGCACAACATGTCCCACAGTGGATTACAGAAACATTTTCAAACAAAATTTGACATTGAACTATGTAAAAAGATAAAAGGGCAGATGAGCAAAAGCTTGGTCAAAGAATTAGATTATAAAGAGAGTCTTAAAAATTTAGAATTTTGAAGGAATGATTAATTTTACAGAAGGCGTTGTTAGCCAAAAATAGTTGGTGTGGTGTCCAATTAAATTAATGCTCAAGAAGCTAGAATTGGAAATGCGCAGCTCTTCAGTGTGTTGAAAGCCTAGAGTAGTGGAGATGAGGCGGGGTGAGGCCAAGAAAGGATTGCAAACGTGGAGGAAAATTTTAAAACTTGTTGCAAAGCCAAAGGCCTCTTTTGAAAGCCTCTGAGGTTCGTGCACGCGATCTGACCTACCACGAATCGAGAGATGCCATCATTCAGAAGAGATGTTTAGTCAAGTCTCCCCATTGAGATGTAAAAAAGATCCAAGTGGAACAAGAGTGTACTCCCAGGATGTCCTGGCCAAAATTCATGCCAAAATCCCACGTCAATCTCATTTTATTCTCTCCACTTGAAAATAAAAGTCTTGTTACAAATGAAATGAAAACCACAAGATCTTATAGACAATTTTTATCTAATACAAATTGTTCTTGGAAATGGTTGAAGAGCTTCCTAAATAATCATTTTTAAGGTAAAGTCAGTTGTTTAACAAAAAGCAGGAACTCATTCACTGCTGGAACAAGATAGCAGTGCAGTATTCTGTGACACTTGGAGAGTTGTTTTATATTCATTGGTGTTTGCTGTGGCTGAGTGGTGACACTCTTATCTCTGAGTCAGAGGTTGAGGGTTTAAGTCCAACTACTGAGACTGCATCCTATAATCTAAGCTGACACTTCAGGCTAATTCTCCAGCCTCTTCCCAACACTCAGTTGCACTAAGGAAAACCCAGCGCTTTATCCCATATAGGCAGCAGAGCCCTGAGCTGCCTTGATGCTAACCTCTGGAATTCTTTCAATCTCTCTGACCTTCCAGTTCTCCTTTTTAAATACATCTTTGGGAAAAGCTCACATCTCTGACCATGTTATAATTTGCCCTTTCTATTTTATCTTTGCATCTTGGGACATGAAAAATGCAAGATGCTGTCATTGTGATCCAGTTTATGAATATAATACAAAGGGCATCGAATTAATCCAGAGCCCTGGGTTGTGTTGAATGCAAGAGAGTGGCGAATTCTATGATTCCTAATGTTCTTTGTCCCAATACAATTAGAGGGCAGCGAAAACTTCTGATAAAGTCACAAGTATTGCTTTCATAGTTTTATTACTGAAACCTCATTCATGTTCGTACAGTACAGAGGTAGGGCAATTAGTCCCCTATGCTTGTGTTGGTTCTTTTGAAAGAATGATCCAATTAATCACAGCCTGATCCCTTTTCCCTCATAGTCCTTTCAAATTGAATGTATGTCCATTGCTCTTTGTGAAAGCCACACACCCATTTTCCTTTCAGGCTCTGCACCCCTGATCAAAGTAACTCACTGTGAAGGAGAAATTCTCCTCTCTTTTCCGGTTCATTTGCTTGAATCAGTTATCTTAAATTGACATCTGGTTTATGAACATCCAATAAAATTGTGGCCAAATATCCAACCTTTGAACTTCCATCAAAACATTGACCTCGGTTGTTTCACATTCATATTGGAAGGTATACAGTAAGAATGAAAAACGCTGTGATGCTGGAGGAACTCAGCAGGCCAGGCAGCATCCGTGGAGAAAAGCAGACGGTCAACGTTTCGGGTCAGGACCCTTCTTCAGGACTAAAGATAGGAAAAGGGGAAGCCCAATCCTATCTTTCGTCCTGAAGAAGGCTCCTGATCCGAAACGTTGACCACTTGCTTTTCTCCACGGATGCTGCCTGGCCCGCTGAGTTCCTTCAGCATCATCGTGTTTTTCATCTAGATTCCAGCATCTACAGTCCTTTGTTTCTCTAGGTATATAGTAAGCATCTATTTATTAAACAAATCCAGAAGGGTCTCAATCTGAAACATTGACTGTCCAGTCTGGACAAAGGGTCTTGACCGGAAGTGTCAACTCTCGATTTCCCTTCACAAAAGCTGCCTGATCCACTGAGTTCCTCCAGCAGTTTGTTTTTTACTCCAGATTCCAACACCTGCAGTCTCTTGTGTCTCAGACTATGCACCTGCCTTCCCCATTTGTTTAAGACTCTGCGAACACCACACTGGCCTCATTAGCTACTTCAGAACACAAAAAACTAGAGTGGATGCAGGTGATCCTCAGTTCTGAGGGACTGGCTGAGAAAAAGGCGACTTAAACATTAAACAGGTTAATAAGGGAAGCTGTAAAACAAAATCAGGTGACTGGTACTGCAACAAACTGGAGATATTGGTATTGGTTTATTATTGTCAATTGTACCGAGGTACAGTGAAAAACGTCTTGCATACTGATCGTACAGGTCAATTCATTACACAGTGCAGTTACATTGAGTTAGTACAGAGTGCATTGAGGTAGTACAGGTAAAAACAATAACAGTACAGAGTAAAGTGTCACAGATACAGAGAAAGTGCAGTGCTATAAGGTGCAAGGTCACACCAAGGTAGATTGTGAGGTCAGAGTCCATCTCAATGTATAAGGGAACCGTTCAGTAGTCTTATCACGGTGGGGTAGAAGCTGTCCTTAAGCCTGGTGGTACGTGCCCTCAGACTCCTGTATCTTCTACCTGATGGAAGAGGAGAGAAGAGAGAATGACCCGGGTGGGTGGGGTCTTTGATTATGCTGGCTGCTTCACCGTGGCAGCGAGAGGTATAGACAGAGTCCAAGGAGAGGAGGCTGGTTTCCATGACGTGCTGGGCAGTGCCTACAACTTTCTGCGGTTTCTTGCGGTTAAAGCACTGCTAATCTTAACTGTGACTGGATCAACTGCACAGTCCAATCTCACATAATGGAAGGAGTGACTCACTTTTGTAACATGGTAACATAATCAGCACCAGTTCTGGAGGAGCCTTCTGAGGCAGAGGGCTTTCAGGGAAAAACATCATTAGCACCGTGTCAATGGGGCTTCTGACCCAGTTATTCCTGGATCCTTATCAAGGTATTCCAGATATCCTCCTTTCTTCTTTCACCGATACTGCACCAGGGTTAGCAATGACGGTAGAGCCAATCAGTCCAGACTGGCAGTCAATGCTATCTTATCGTCACTGTGAGATATTGATTTTCTTTTCTCACTGAAAGAGAGCAGCAGCTGAGCCCTGAAAATAAACCTTCCCTGCAGATTCACAGGCTGTTGCAGGAAAATCAATCAAACCCATCATATGAATTTCCAGGTTACAACATCTGCTTAAAACATTGGCTTGTAAAGTATACAAAATACAGAGGTTGCTGGAAATCTGAAATATAGACGGAAAATGTTGGAGATATTCAACAGGTGAAGCAGCAGCTATGGGAAGATAAACAGAAATAATGCTCAGTTTGACCACTTGAGAGAAATAATAGGAACCTGAGGGACAACCTTTTCACCAAGAGCGTGGTCTGTACGTGAAATGAGCTGACAGAGGATATGGGCCAAACGCAGGCAAATGGGACTAGCTTAGATGGGCTTCTTTGTCAGTATGGACCAGTTGGGCTGAAGGGCCTGTTTCTGAGATGTAGGACTCCATGACAGATCTGTAGCTACAATTAATATTGCAAGACTATTTTGGTTGACCCCTCTATTCTCAACAAAATTGATTTAAAAAATTAGCAAGCATCTGGAATATGTTTATTTGTAGATTATTTAGACATTTATTACATATTTTTGTGTGATAAATAATTTTTAATCCTACTTTGAAACAGAAACAGAAAATGCTGGAAACACTCAGCAGGTCAGGCAGCTTCTGTGGAGAAGGAAACAAGAGTCCACATTTCAGACCAATTACCTTTCATCAGAACTATCCCAATAATCTGGAGTAGTGCTTTCTTTTTGGGAGATACTAAATTATTGAATAAGCAGCAGTGCTTTAGGGTGGTTTACATTGTAAGGGTGTGCAAGTTGTTATATAGAAAAATTTACTGTTAATCTAAAGTCTTGAGTGCTTATCAGAAGTCTTTACAAAAGGGATTACTTTTTTAAAATTGGATCTGTCTTGTTATCAGTTTTTTGTATTTCAGTAAAGATTCCCCTGATTGTACTTTAATGGAGAGAACTCTTGTGGCAAGGTTATAAAATATTCATTGGTTTATTTCTGGGAGTCCTAACTAATCTTTGGCTCTCCTGAACAAATGATCTCATTTGTCCTCCCCCATTAATAAAGACCGCAGTTATGCTAAGCAACTGTGTGAATTCCAATTATGGATTATAATGGGAAATGAGCTGTAGCTGCTGTGAGAATGAAACTGCTCTGTCAAAGGATAACAGCAAGCTGATAATGAATTATTGGACAATATCTGTTTGACAGACTGACATTTTATGGCATTCAAGGATTGGGAGATAGAAACAAATAGAGAATGTGGGGGGAAGTGTTCATAACACTGGCATTTTAAATTGTGGCTATATGCAAAATAAAGTTGAATGAATTTTTCAGGGGATTGAACCATATAAGTAGTAGCCACGGGAGGTTTTAACTGAGATTCGGAAGTTCTGTTTTGCAGTAACATATGTCACAAGCTAATGCAAATAAATTCTATTTGGATACAAAAGGCACGAACACTTAACACAATACTGCTTGGCATGATGTAAACGTTACTGGATCTTACTCCCAAGAATAATTACACATTATTTGCAGAATACAACCAATAGTCGAATTGCAATCAGTTGTTTACATCAGGTAGATCACGATTTTTCTCTTTATGTGCAGCTAGTGGATTTCAGTTATCAAGGCAAGCCGGACAATACTGTGAAGACACAAGAGACTGCAGATACAGTAATCTGGAGCAAAAAACAAACTGCTGGAGGAACTCAGTGGGTCAGGCAGCATCTGTGGAGGCAGTGAGATGGTCGACATTTGAGGTCAAGACCCTGCATCAGGACCGGACAATACTCTGCTTTAAGGACATAAAGATTGTGCTTGTATTATTTTTCCAGCTAAACCGAAACTGTGTGTAACCTGCCTGGGTCCTTTGACCACAGACTGATTCTGATGCATTTGTAAGCTGCTTTGTGACCTGTGACCTTGTAAAATGTCCAAAGATGCTTCATGAGAGCGATATCAAACAAAACCTGAGACCAGCAACTAAAGCTGGTGGAACAATAGCTTGCAGTTATCTTCAGACTGGTGTGCTTCACTCTCTCCAGCAGCTACAGTCTACTTCCCACCAAAAGGCTTGCTTAGAGAGACAGGCTTTAAGAAGTGTCTTGGAGCAAGAACTGGGGAAAGATTTCCAGAACTCAACACTTTGGCAGGTGGAGCGAGTCTGCCATCAGTGGAGCAATTAAATGAGGATGATCTGGAGGATAGAATAGGAAGAAGAGCAGAAAGATCTCTGAAGCTTACAGAGGTAGAGGAGACTGAAAACTGGGAGGGCTGAGACAATAGAGGGATTTGAAAAGGAGGATGAGAATATTTAAGTGGAGGCATTGCTTTATGAGGAGTCAATGCCAGTCAGCAAACACAGGGAACTTCTGGTTAACCAGTACTGACAATTGGTGATGTTTAGTAATTTGAAGGCAGCAGAGGAAGAGGGGGAACTTGCTGGAAGGATAGAACTGCTTATCATATCTCATGAGCACAAAGAGTTAAATGACTTAAATGACTAAATGACTTACACCTCCTGTGTTTTGTTAAAAGAAACTCCCTGGACACTCCCCTTTAGAAGATGGTACAATTACAAGCTATTGTGTTCTTCATCATTAACTCTTCTTCACGACTTACCAATTTCCATTCCATTTTTTTTCAGTTGTCTAAGATATTCTTCTTTTAGCAATGGTTTGGGGTTGAGAACAGTACATTCCAATCATACTCAGAAGATACAGGAGCCTGAGGGCACATATCACCAGAATTAAGGACAGCTTCTACCCCACTGTGATAAGACTATTGAACGGTTCCCTTTTACAATGAGATGGACTCTGACCTCATGATCTACCTTGTTGTGACCTTGCACCTCATGGCACTGCACTTTCTCTGTAGCTGTGACACTTTACGCTGTACTGTTATTGTTTTTACCTGTACTACTTCAATGCACTCTGTACTAACTCAATGTAACTGCACTGTGTAATGAACTGACCTGTTTGATCGGTATGCAAGACAAGTTTTTCACTGTACCTCAGTACAATTGACAATAATAAACCAATACCAATACCAATATGCTGAAGAAGAATGTTTAGAGGCTGGGAGTTTGTCAGGGAGTTTCTTGATTACTGCTTTAAAATGACCAAGCAGCAGAACAACACAAGTAGAAATGTTCCACTTCCAGTCCTGATGAAGGGTATCACCCTCCAGAATCAGAATCAGGTTTATTATCACTGACATATGTCGTGAAATTTGTCGTTTTGCAGCGGCAGCAGTACAGTGCAAGACATAAAGACATAAGAATTACTATAAGTTACAAAAATAAATAAATAGTGCAAAAGGGGAATAATGAGGCCGTGTCTGAACAGTCCATGGGTTCACGGACCGTTCAAAAATCTGATGGCGGAGGGGAAGAAGCTGTTCCTGAGACAATGAGTGTAGGTCTTCAGGCTCCCAAAACGTCGACTGTCCATTTCCCTCCACAGATGCTGCCTGACCTGCTGAGTTCCTCCAGCGCCTTTGTGTGTTGCTCCAGATTTTCAGCATCTGCAGTCTCTTGTGTCTCCATAAGTGCGATGTTGCTCGATGCTGTATTTGATACCAAGAGGAGCTTTTGCTACATCTTCCATCGAGTAGAAGATACAGGAGCCTGAGGGCACGTACCACCAGGCTCAAGGACAGCTTCTACCCCACTATGATAAGACTATTGAACGGTTCACTTATACGATGAGATGGACTATGACCTCACGATCTACCTTGTTGTGACCTTGCACCTTATTGTCTACCTGCACTGCACTTCCCTGTAGCTGGGACACTTTACTCTGTACTGTTATTGTTTTTACCTGCACTACCTCAATGCACTCTGTACTAACTCAATGTAACTGCACTGTGTAATGAATTGACCTGTACTATCAGTATGCAAGACAAGTTTTTCACTGTACCTCAGTACAAGTGACAATAATAAACTAGTACCAATAGCAATACCAATCAACAAGAACTGAGGTGGCACTGTGGTGCAGCAATTAGTGCTGTTGCCTCACAGCTCCAGAGACCTGATTTCCATCCTGACCTTGGGCTGTCTGAATGAAGTTTGCATGATCTCCCTGTGACTTTGTGAGTTTCCTCCCATGTGGCAAAGATGTGTTGGTTGGTAGGCTAATTAGCTGCTGTAAATTGTCCTTAGTGATGGTGGGAAGCAGGAGAATTGAGGGGGGGGGGGTAGTTGATGGGAATGTGTAAGGAAAAATGGGATTAGTAGAGCGCTTGATCATTGGTGTGCGTGTGGTAAGCTGAAGGACCTGTCGAATTCTAATTGCATCTCTCTCTTGCTTTCACCCATCTGCTGCTGAAACACTCATCCAGGCCTTTGTAGCCTCCTACTCCTGATTATGCCAGCTTGCTCATTCTAACCTTGGCAGACTTGTCTTCTGTCTGAATCCTCTCTCATACCCAGTCCTGTTCAGCCATCACCTCTGTGCTTGCATTAGAACCTGGTCCAGTTTTAAAGCCTCAGTTTTAACATTCTTAGCTTTATTTTTGAATTGTTTGATGGATTTTCCCCTCATTCTTATTCTGTTATCTCCTCCTGCTTCTAAACCTCTGGACGGATTTTAGAATAAATTCTACCATTGACACTCATACCATCAGTTGCCCAAGCCTGGAGCTTTGGGATTCACTCCCAAAACTCAGTCCGCTCCTTTTTGGACACTCTTTTCAGATGTACCTCTCTGTAAAAGAATTTGGTCACTCATCCCCTGGAGTAACTAAGTTTCAAATTTTAACACTTCTATGAGATGCTGTCATTAAATCAAATATTAATTCAAGATGGTGTTCATTTGGGCTAAATGCAATTTGAAAGTAACAGCTGCCATTGGCACTTTATATCAGCTCTTTACGTTTGGTTCTGTACAGTGATGCCACAGAGACAGCCAACATATTTTGTTTACCTAATTCGACTACAGAAAGAGGCCTTTCAGCTCTAAAGGTCAATCCCATCAGTCCCTTCCACAAATCTCACAGAGATTCCACACCATTTTTTTGTTGTACCTTTTAGAACAGTATCCCCTCCTGGAACTGGTGGAAAGTGCCTCAGGCATCTCTCTGCACCTGCGAATGATACTGAAGGATAACTTGTACCAGTACTCCTGTGATTATTTTTGAATTCCTTTTTTCTCCTCTAGATTCTTGGCCTCCTTATTTTCTGGTGCGATGCCGCAGTGGGGTGGTGGAGCCAAGTGTGCTGCCTGTGAGAAGACGGTCTACCATGCAGAGGAGATTCAATGCAACAGCAGAAGCTTCCACAAAACCTGCTTTCTTTGTAGTAAGCACATTTTATCAGCTTCCCCCACCTCCACACCGAAATAAAACCCTGAAACAAAAAACCAAGCCCAGCAGCAGATACCTGCCAGCAGCTCTGACCAACATGTGATCAGCTTGTTGCTTTCCAGAGAATTGGGATCCATCAAACACCAGAACTAACTTAAGACATCTCACTAAAATTAGAAATTCTTTACCAGATAGCTACATTTCTTAGTGCATCATCTTTTTCATCACTCTGTGGAATCTCAGATTGAAGGATGTTCTGGTTGGACTTGATGCATTACTTAAAAATTGGAAGTGAAGTCATATTTTTCACTAGCATAAGGATTTTTTTTGTGTGGATTATGCATATACTTCTGGGTCTATCTGTTTGTTTTCTTCTTATTAATGATTCCCAATAATAAATTGCTCCATTACGCTTCCTCGTTATCTGCCGTATTAGTGAATTAGTAGAGTTATTCAGATTTGTAGGGAGTGGACTTTGAGCAAAGTGACGCATTAAATGATAACCCGCATACTCAGTATGTGGCTTAGGATCAGAGTCTAGATCCATGAAATTGTGATCTCTCCTTATACAAAAAAGTGTTGGGGGGAAGCTGGTGTTTGATCATTGCAGCTCTATAGAACTCTGGTTAGACTACACTTAGAGTATTGTGTTCAGTTCCGGTCGCCTCATTATAGGAAGGATGCGGAAGCTTTAGAGAAGGTGCAGAGGAGATTTACCAGGATGCTGCCTGGATTGGAGAGCATGTCTTATGTGGATAGGTTGAGCGAGCTAGGGCTCTTCTCTTTGGAGAGAAGGAGGATGAGAGGTGACTTGATAGAGGTGTACAAGATGATAAGAGGCATAGATCGAGTGGACACTCAGAGACTTTTTCCCAGGGCGACAATGGCTAACACAAGGGGGCATAATTTTAAGGAGATAAGGGGGATGTCAGGGGTAAGTTTTTTTACACAGAGAGTGGTGGGTGCGTGGAACGCACTGCCGGCAGAGGTTGTGGGGGCAGATACATTAGGGACATTTAAGAGACTCTTAGATAGCCACACGAATGATAGAGAAACAGAGAGCTATGTGGGAGGGAAGGGTTAGATAGATCTTAGAGCAGGATAAAATGTCGGCACAACATTGTGGGCCGAAGGGCCTGTACTGTGTTGTAGTTTTCTATGTTCTATGTGATTTGAAAGTATCAGTTGCCATTGGTACTCAGCATTTCACATCTCGATTTGTTGACCCCAGTGGAGCTACAAGTACAATCTTTCTATCAACCAGCAACCAATATTATATTCTACTCACTAATTATGCTACAGAAAGGGGCCACTCAGTCCTTTGGCTCTGTGTCAGCCTCCGACAGACCAATCTCATCAGTCCTGTTTCCAACTCCTTAATTTCCCTGTAGCCCAGCAACTTATTCTCTCTCACATGCCCCTCAACAACCCTTTGATTTTTTTTGCTACTTAGATACACTAAGGGATAATTCACCAATAATTGGCCAATTATCCAAGCAGCACACCTTTGGGATGTTGGAGGAAACCAGGGCAACCGGTGGAAACTCACTTGGTCACTGATAAAGTGTACTGGTGCTGAACTTCTGCACACATTTAGCACCAGCAATGAAAAGTGAACTTCTGTTGTGTTACCAGAGTCCCCCAGCAGATCTAACAATGGTTCACAATAGCCACATGATTAATTCAAACCTTTCTCAAGTGATTCTGATCTTGGAGCAAATACTAAACAAACAAGAAAGGTCACATGCTTAATAACTGTCCTGAGAGTGCAAAATGAAGATAATAAAAGGGTTTCAAGGTCTCAGGAGCTAAAGTTTGGGCTAATAGCTATGACTGACTTTTGATTAAAAAGTGGGTGCCTCATCACAGAATTGCCTGCATGCACTCTTGTATACTGTGCATTCAGGCCATCAATTGATTCAGGCACCAAAGGGTTGCCCATAAATGTGTGCCTCTGAATAGGTTACTGCCTTCAGGAAAGGCGAGAAAGGTAAAATGAAGGAAGTTGTATTTACTGCAGCACCTTCCCACATTCAAAGGATGTTCAAAAGTGCTTTGCAGCCATTGACTGAAAGTAAAGGGGGGAGTTTAAACTGCATTTCGGTCTACAGTCCTCCTGTTCAAGGAGAGGATCAATATGGGAGGACAAGCCAGGGTAGGACTTACACAGTGAATGGGCGGGCTCTGAGGTGTGCGTTTGAACAGAGGGACCTGGGAATACAGATCCATAATTCCTTGAAAGAGGCATCACAGGTAGATAGGCACATAAAGAGAGCTTTTGGCACTTTGGCCTTCGTAAATCAGGGCATTGAGTACAGGAGTTGGGACGTTATGCTGAAGTTGTACAAGATGTTGGTGAGGCCGAATTTGGAGTATTGTGTGCAGTTCTGGTCACCTACCTACAGGAAAGATATCAATAATGTGCTGTCTCACTGCTGTCTCAAATGGGGGCTATGTGAGAGGGAAGGGTTAGATAGATATTTGAGCAGGATAAAATGTCGGCACAACATTGTGGGCCCAAGGGCCTGTACTGTTCTATGTTCTATGTGGTGAACTCCTGAAGTTCCAATGCAACCTGCCAGCAAGTGTCAGCTGCACACCCGTTCACAATGCAGTTTTACCTTTGCTCACTGTTTGGAATCAAGACATTTGTTCGAATGTTGATCTGGTTCCGCGTTGTTTTCTACATTTTATTTCAGATGTGAGTATTGGTTTCTGCAAAACTTTTAGTTTGCAAACCGGATTTCTCATTCAGGCCCTTTGCAAAACAGATTTCTGCAGTAACTGTTGTTTCCTTTCTCTCCCTCCCCTTTCTAGTGACCTGTCGAAAAGCCCTAGACAGCACCACTGTGGCTGCCCATGAAGCTGAAATCTACTGCAAGTCCTGCTATGGCAAGAAGTATGGCCCCAAGGGCTATGGCTATGGTCAAGGGGCAGGAACACTCAGCTCTGAAGCTGGTGAGAGTCAACCCACCCAACATGTGGAGTAAGTGCTTAAAAATGTTTGTAAATATTGGGTGGATGCATTGTTTCCTGTGCCCGACGCTGATCACAAGATCACAAGACAAGGGAGCAGAAGCAGGCCATTCGGCCCATCGAGTCTGCTCCAAGGGAAAGGGAAAAAATGAGAAATGAGAAATGGGGGGGAGGAAGAAGAAGGAAAAAAAAACTATTCTAATCCCAATTTCCGGCCTTATCCCCATATCCCTTGATACCCCAACTATTTAGATATCTATCTATCTCTTCCTTGAACGCCCCCAATGATCTGGCCTCCACTGCTGTACCTGGCAAGGAATTCCACAATTTAACCACCCTCTGGCTAAAGAAATTTCTCCTCATCTTTGCTTTGAAACTGTACCCTCTAATTCTAAGATTGTGCCCTCTGGTCCTGGACTCACCCACCAAGGGAAACAGCCTAGCCACATCTACTCTGTCCAGTCCTTTCAACATTTTAAATGTCGCTATGAAGTCCCCTCTCATTCTTCTGTACTCCAGTGAGTACAGTCCAAGAGCTGACAAACGCTCATCATACATAAGCCCTTTCATTCCGGGAATCATCCTTGTAAATCTCCTCTGAACCCTCTCCAACATCAGCACATCCTTTCTAAGATATGGGGCCCAAAACTGCGCACAGTATTCCAAATGAGGCCTCACTAGTGCCCCGTAGAGCCTCATCAACACTTCCTTACTTTTATACACTATACTCCTCGAAATGAATGCCAACATAGCATTTGCTTTCTTTACCACCGATCCAACCTGGTGGTTAACCTTTAAGGTATCCTGCACGAGTACCCCCAAGTCCCTTTGTACTTCCGTGCTTTGGATTTTCTCTCCTTCTAGATAATAATCTGCCCATTTATTTCTGTTTCCAAAGTGTACAACTGCACATTTCTCAACATTGAATCTCATCTGCCATTTCCTTGCCCATTCTCCTAAACTATCTAGGTCTCTCTGCAAAATTCCTGTCTCCTCAATACTCTCTACTCCTCCACCTATCTTGGTGTCATACGCAAACTTAGCCACAAAACCATTTATTCCATCATCCAAATCGTTAATGTACAAGGTAAAAAGGAGCGGCCCCAACACCGACCCCTGAGGAACACCACTAGTAACCGGTAGCCAACCAGAACAAGATCCTTTTATTCCCACCCTTTGCTTCCTGCCAACCAGCCAATGCTCCACCCATTCTGTTATCCTACCCGTAATTCCATGACCTCTCATCTTATTAATCAGTCTCTTATGAGGCACCTTGTCGAAGGCCTTTTGGAAGTCTAAATACACAACATCTACCGCCTCTCCCTTATCCACCCTACCTGTGATTTCTTCAAAAAACTCCAATAGGTTGGTCAGGCAGGATCTCCCCTTCACAAAACCATGTTGGCTAGGACCTATCTTGCCTTGCACCTCTAGGTATTCCGTAACCCCATCCTTGAGGATAGATTCCAATAACTTTCCCACCACTGACGTCAGACTAATAGGTCTGTAATTTCCTTTATGCTGCCTCCCTCCTTTCTTATACAGCGGAACTACATTCGCGACCCTCCAGTCCTCCGGAACCATGCCAGAATCTATCGATTCCTGGAAAATTATCACCAATGCCTCCGCTATCTCTAAAGCCACCTCCTTCAGAACCCGGGGATGCACCTCATCTGATCCGGGAGACTTATCAGTCTTTAGCCCATTTAGTTTTCCTAGCACCTTCTCTCTAGTAATCTTAACTGAACTCAGTTCCATTTCGTGAGACTCCTGACTAACTGGTATATTGCTGATGTCCTCCACAGTGAAGACTGATGCAAAATACTCATTCAATTCCTCTGCCATCTCTTTATCGTCCATTATAATATCTCCTGCACCGTTATCAATTGGTCCTATATCAACCTGTGTCTCTCTTTCACTCCTTATACATTCTAAAAAACTCTTAGTATCTTTTCGAATGTTATCCGCCAACTTCCTTTCATAATTCATCCTTTCTTTCCTAATGACCTTCTTAGTTTCTCTCTGCAGGTTTTTAAAAGTTTCCCAGTCTTCTGTTTTCCCACTAATTTTTGCTTCTTTGTAAGCCGTCCCTTGTACAATCAACATTGCTGGAACTACTTGCATCGAAGAATCTGGGGATTTTTGAGCAGTTCAACACAATTCAGCATTGAAAATCCTTCAGTTATAGGCACAGATCATTGCATTGAAATTTAAGTTACATTTATTGTAACTATCTTACAATTGTTTTGATCGTGGAGGATTTTTCTCATTATTCATCCAATCTAATTTACAATTCTCTATTGTAATCAAGTGTTCAGACCCCAGACTGTGCTGGTATATTCCTTACAAGTCCATAGGTCCCTGAAAGGGTCAACACAGGTGGAGAGGCTCGTGAGGAAGGCATTTGGGATGCCTGCCTTCGTCCGCTGTGGCATAAAATATAAGAGCTGGGACGCTGTGTTACAACATTATAAAGTGTTGGTTAGGCCACACCTGGAGTGTTGTGTGCAGACTAGAGGAAGGATGTGATTGCCCTGGGGAAGGTGCAGAGGAGATTCTGTGATGAAATGGGAGCTGGTGGTTCCTGGTGTCCACATCTGCAGCAAGTGTTGGTTGCTCAAGGAGCTCGGTCTCAAATTTGATGACCTGGAATCTGAGCTTCAAACACTGTGATACATCAGGGAGAGGGAGAGGGAGAGTTACCTGGACACTGTGTTTCAGGAGGCAGTCACACCCATTAGATTAACTACTTCAAATTCACTCTGTGTTCAGGGATAAGAGGGTGTGACTGTGAGTGAGGCAGGTAGGGGGATCCAAGAGGTAGTGCTGGAGGAGCCTCAGCCCTTGAGCTTGTCCAAGTCTGAGATTTTTGCTCGCTGTGCAGATGAGGGTGGGGGCTGTAGGAAGGATGAGCAACTGAACTGTGGCACTGTGGTTCAGGGAGCCATTCAAGAGGGGGCAGGGAAGAGAAATGTAGTTGTGATTGGGGACAGTACAGTCAGAGGAATAGACACAATTCTCTGTCGCAAGGATCAAGAGACCCAAAGGCTGTGTTTCCTGCCTGGTGCCTGGGTTCAGGACATCTCATCTACCCTGCAGAGGAATTTGGACTGGGAAGGGAAAGATCCAGTTGTCGTGGTCCATGTGGGTACCAACGACGTAGGTAGAACAAGGAAAGAGGTTCTGCTGAGGGGATTTGAGCAGTGAGGAACTAAATTAAAAAGAACCTAAAAGGTAACAATCTCTGGATTGTGACCTAAGCCACGTGAAAATCGGCACAGGGTAAATAAGATCAGAGAGTTAAATATGTGGCTCAGAGATTGGTGTGGGAGAAGTGGGTTTGAATTCATGGGACATTGGCATCAGTATTGGGGAAGGAGGGAGCTGTTCCAGTAGGATGGGCTCCACCTGAACCATGTTAGGACCAGGGTCCTGGTGAATCACATAACTAGGGCTGTAGATAGAGCTTCAAACTAAATAGTAGGGGGGTGAGTTCAACAGATTGGAAGAGTATGGATCAAGTAAAAGGATTCCCTTAAGATTAACTTGCAGTCGGTAGTAAGGAAGGAAAATGCAATGTTAGCATTCATTTCAAGAAGACGAGAATATAAAAGCAAGGATGTAATGCTGAGGCTTTAAAAGGCATTGGTCAGACCACATTTGAAGTATTGTGAGCAATTTTGTGTCCCATATCTAAGGAAGGATGTGCTGGCATTGGAGAGGGTCCGGAGGAGGTTTACAAGAATGATCCCGGGAATGAAAGGGTATGAGGAGTGCTTAATGGTTCTGGGCCTGTACTCGATGGAGTTTAGAAAGATGAAGGGGGGATCTCATTGAAACCTACCGAATATTGAAAGGCCTGGATGTGGAGAGGACGTTTCCGGTAGTGGGAGAGTCTAGGATCAGAGGGCACAGCCTCAGAATAAAAGGACGTCCCTTTAGAACAGAGATGAGGAGGAATTTCTTTAGCCAGAGGGTGGTGAGTCTGTGGAATTCATTGTCACAGACAGCTGTGGAGGTTAAGTCATTGGGTACATTTAAAGTGGAAGTTGATAGGTTCTTGATTAGTAAGGGCATCAAAGGTTACGGGGAGAATACAGGAGAATGGGGTTGAGAGGGAATAATAAATCAGCCATGATTGAATTGCGGAGCAGACCCGAAGGGCCGAGTGGCCTAATTCTGCTCCTATGTCTTATGGAGATTCACAGGATGTTGACTGGATTGGAGCATTCCAGTTATGAGGAGAGACTGCGTTTGTTTTCCCTGCAGCAGAAGAGCAAATAGGGGTGATTTACAGTGATCAAATAACCTACCAACCTGTGCACCTTTGACATGTGGGGGATGGCCTCCAAGAGAACATGCAAATTTCACACAGGCAGCACCTAAGGTCCGGATTGAACTTGGGTCTCTGTGACTTGAGGCAGTGGCTCTATTAGCTGCACCACTGTGCTGCCCTGTGTTGGAGGAGCTGCAGTGGAGGCAAATACTCGCATAATATTTAAGAAGCATCTGAGAAGTATTTGAATTGCCAAGGCATGGAAGGCTATGGACCTGATGTGAGTAAATAGGATCAGTATAAATGGATGCAATGGTCGGTGTGAACATGGTGGACTGAAGAATAAACAAAATGGCGACAAACTCAGCTGGTCAGGCAGCATCTGAGGAAGGAAATGGACAGTCGATGTTTTGGGTTGAGTTCTTCATTTGATCTTCATCTCCCAGTCCAGATGAAAGGTCTCAATGCAAAACACCCATTGCCCCCGCAGATGCTATTTGACTGACTGAGTTCCTCCAGCAGATTGCTTGTTGCTCCAGATACCAGCACCTGCAGTCTCTTGTGTCTCCCTGGTGAACTGAAGGTCCTGTCTCTGGGCTCTGCAACTCTTCGACTCTACAACTGTAGACGCGGATGCAGATCAATGTTCAAATAAATATCTGTAGACAGGATTGTTCCAGCACACAGTGACTGCAGTGCAGAATGAAACAAATTGTACTTCACTTGTCCATGTGTCGTGCTGTTGGCATTCACTCCTTTAGTCGTGTCGCTAAGTTGCAGTGCTTTTCCTTTTTATATAAAAAAAAGCAGCATATTCATTTACTGAAACATTCAACAGGTCAGGCAACATCTATCCAGTGAGTTAGCATCACTGCTTGAGGGCATGGGTTGAGAGGAGCAATGAAAAAAGGGAAACCCATCCTATTTAATTATTCCATCTCTACCCTCTTCCTGAGACACAAGAGATTCTGCAGATGCTGGAATCTGGAGCAACACACACAAAATGCTGGAGGAACACACACAAAATGCTGGAGGAACTCAGCGGGCCAGGCAGCATCTATGGAGGGAAATAAACAGTCAACGTTTCCGTAGAACCATAGAATAATACAGCACAATACAGGCCCTTCGGCCCACCATGTTGTGCCGACCTTTAAACCTCGCCCAAGACTATCTAACCTCTTCCTCCCACATATATATTTTAAATTCCTTTAAGTGCTTATCTAACAATCTCTTGAACTTGACCAACGTATCAGCCTCCACCACCACCCCAGGCAGTGCATTCCATGCACAAACCACTCTCTTGGTTAAAAACCTCCCTCTGATATCTCCCTTGAACTTCCCACCCATTACCTTAAAGCGATGCCCTCTTGTATTGAGCATTGGTGCCCTGGGAAAGAGGTGCTGGCTGTCCACTCTATCTATTCTTTTTAATATTTTGTATACCTCTATCACGTCTCCTCTCATCCTCCTTCTCTCCAACAAGTAGAGCCCCAGCTCCCTTAGTCTCTCCTCATAATCCATACTCTCCAATCCAGGCAGCATCCTGGTAAATCTCCTCTGCACCCTATCCAGCGCTTCCACATCCTTCCTATAATGAGGCAACCAGAACTGGACACAGTACTCTAAATGTGGCCTAACCAGAGTTCTGTAGAGCTGCGTCATTACCTCGCGTCTCTTAAACTCGATCCCACGACTTATGAAAGCTAACATCCCATAAGCTTTCTCAACTACCCTATCCACCTGTGAGGCAACTTTCAAGTCGAGATTTCCTGTACTGAGTATTTCTGGTCACTCTGCTGCACTGACAGTGTGCAAGAGTGGGATTTAAACTCTTCTGACATATATGTCACTCCATTGGGTTACTGTAGACCACACAAGCTACATGAACCATATCCCATAAACCTCTTTGTGGGAAGGATGAAAGAAAGTTGGCAAGAAAAAGGAAGCATTGGCCACTCACCAGCACTTGACCCAATTAATTTCCTGGTTCGTGGGTCAGAAGACACATTTCAACTAAACAGCTCCACAACAGTGGTGCATCACAGCTGAATCAAATGTTCTAGAGTGCCTTGACAGGCAAAATCAGCCAGCAGTCCACCTCGTAGTCACTGTCAACAAGACCTCCATCTCTGTTCTGTGTGTGTAAGTAAAGGTACTGTGCTCACTATCAAGGCTCATACAAGAACTGCAATCTGAGCAACTGTGAGGTCTTATTCTGGTGATGGAGCCTTTACCAAGGTATATTTCAAGATGCTTTTAGACAAAGTAAGTGTACAGCTGCACAAATTTTCCCTGAAAATGTGGGTGTGTTTACTGACCCTGTTCCCATACCCCATCTATGCAATAGTTACATCTTGCAGTGAATACAGACTGTGAGAACTGATTGGTTATTTACCTTCGTTGATTACATAATGAAATCCAACCCTGAATCCATTGTTGTACAGAGAATGGATTCTCTATACAACAACGTATAGAGAATTTGCTCTCTAACCAAGTAATACAAAGGCAAATTTGAAGCACTCTCTATCACCACAAATTGAAAAGCATAGACAGACCAAGATGATTTTAGCTTTTCAGCTGAGAGGGGAAGTCTATACTCATGAATAAACGTGTTAGCATTTTAAAGTTAAATTTATGGGAAATGGATGTATTTTGCAGAGAATCCAGGGCAATTTTTAAATGATTTATGAAAGACATTTCTTCTATTCAAAAATTCCATGTGTAAATATTGAGTTGGATATTGGAAGATATCTTTTATACACTCAAGTTGTGAAACTCTTTCCACTGCCTCCAGTTTAATATCTCCAATTTGTTATGCCCATCGCACTTGCTATATACTTTGACAAACTTTTACCCAGTGTGTTTACCCTCTCCTTATTTCCTCTTCCCAAGGGTCAAACCTCATCAGTCTCCAAACCCCAGCTCCTCCAAATTTGCCCAGAAGTTTGGTGGTGCTGACAAGTGTCCACGATGTGGTAATTCGGTGTACGCTGCTGAGAAGGTGATTGGCGGAGGGAAGGTATGAGAAATATTATTATTTCTGTGCTATTCTACTTAAAACCATACCATTGTTCTCAGTACAGCTCAATACAGGCCCTTCGGCCCACAATGTTGTGCCAAACTTTAAACCTCGCCTAAGACTATCTAACCCCTTCCTCCCACATATCCCTCTATTCTAAATTCCTCCATATGCTTATCTAGCAATCTCTTGAATTTGACCAATGTACCTGCCTCCACCACCACCCCAGGCAGCGCATTCCATGCCCCAACCACTCTCTGGGTAAAAAACCTTCCTCTGATATCTCCCTTGAATTTCCCACCCATTACTTTAAAGCCATGCCCTCTTGTATTGAGCATTGGTGCCCTGGGAAAGAGGTGCTGGCTGTCTGCTCTATCTATTCCTCTTAATATTTTGTACACCTCTCATCCTCCTTCTCTCCAAAGAGTAAAGCCCTAGCTCCCTTAGTCTCTCCTCATAATGCATGCTCTCTAAACCAGGCAGCATCCTGTTAAATCTCCTCTGCACCCTTTCCAACGCTTCCACATCCTTCCTATAATGAGGCGACCAGAAGTGGACGCAGTACTTCAAGTGTGGTCTAACCAGAGTTTTATTGAGCTGCATCATTACCTCGCGGCTCTTAAACTCAATCCCTCGACTTATAAAAGCTAACATCCCATAAGCTTTCTTAACAACCCTATCCACCTGTGAGGCAACTTTCAGGGATCTGTGGATATGGACCCCTAGAATGAAAGTAGACTATTCAGCCCTCTAAGTTTGTACTGGCAATTTGTAAGAGCAACCCAATTTATAGCCCCTGCAGTCTTCCATCTCCAATGAGATATCCTTTTTGAACATCATGATTGAATCTCTGTCCACAGGTCTTTAAAGAAGATTATAGCTTAATAACTCCATCTTTTGAAGTTGCTAACTCTGCTTCTGTTTCCACAGATGCTGTCTGACTTGCTGAGTGTTTCCAGTATTTTCTGTTTTTAATTTCAGACACCCATAATCTGCTGTTCTTGACTTTCATTTGGCCATCACAACTGTTTTATGTCTCCATTACTCTCAGGATGTGGGTGTCAGTGCCAAGGCAATTAACAGCCGGTCCTCGAAGTTGGTGATGAACCACCTTCTTGAATGGCTGCTGTCCTTGTGGTGAAGATACTTCCACAGTCCAGTTGTGGTGTTGCAGGATTCAGACTAAGTGGTGGTGGAGAAATGGCTGTACATTTATCAGTAGGGTAGTGTATGACTTGGAGGGAAATACAGGTGGTGTTATTACCACATATGGGACTGCAGGTAAACACGTGGTTATATGTACCTAAGATATTAGGCTGCATGATAAAGGTGTGTTTTATTTGAGGTGTACAGCTTCATCTTTTAAGAGCTAAATTAACCTTGTTTCATTCCTCATAAAGTGAACAGTCAGTTATGCTGAGAGAGATGAGAAATTAATTGTGTGCCACTGTAATTTATCATCCAAATGTCTATAAAATCAGCATTTATTGAGTGCAATATAAAGAAAGGTAAATTCTGCCTTCTCACTGGAATCTTGCACTTTAATTAAGTTTCATTCACTGTGAATTTCACACAGCCTGTAAATTAAATTGCTATGCAACTCCAACAAGATTAGCAGCAAATTGAATTCCCAAAAGCCATGGAGGTACTATTGTTCTGGTGTGCCTGCCAGTGGCAAGGACAACAGGACACATCACTTCAATTGGATTCTGTCTTTGCATCTACATTTACAGCAGCTGATATGTCTGCTAGATCAGTGTATATTGATGTTTTGTAAACTGTTTTAATCCTCTGCCTGACAGAAATGAGTTCATGCTAAACTAGGCTACCTACTCCCTAACCTGGACCACATCACATTCATTCGTTGGCTCTGTACTTGCTCCCTTGTCATGGGCAATGTCCCTTTTAAAATTCTTGACCTTCTTTCCATGTTCTTCCACGCCTCCTAGATCCCTATCTCTAGTCCTGTGGTGCACAACTCACCATCCTCACGGCCCCGTTTCTGTCCCTTCTGGTCACTCCCCACAGTACTTGCCCTGTCACAGAATTGCCTACAATCCCAGGAATCCCCAGCACAATTCCTTGAAGGGAATGGCCCCAACACATTTGGGGGAAGCATGTAGAGACCAGGAGGATGGATGAAGATTCAAGATGGTGTTCAACTCCTTGCTGTCAGCCCACCCGATAGTTAGGACCATGTTGTGCCTGACTGGATCTTCTGGGCCCAAGCACAGATCCAGATCTACATCCATCTTCAGACTGGATGTACTGCACTGTTTTGGATGGGCCAGTCATTGTAAAACAGGCACCATACTGGTGGGTACAGGTCAGTCACTGTATAACACTGGGGTGCAGTACAGGTGGGTACAGGTCAGTCACTGTGTAACACTGGGGTGCAGTACAGGTGGGTACTGGTCAGTCACTGTATAACACTGGGGTGCAGTACAGGTGGGTACTGGTCAGTCACTGTATAACACTGGGGTGCAGTACAGGTCAGTCACTGTGTAACACTGGGGTGCAGTACAGGTCAGTCACTGTGTAACACTGGGGTGCAGTACAGGTCAGTCACTGTGTAACACTGGGGTGCAGTACAGGTGGGTACTGGTCAGTCACTGTATAACACTGGGGTGCAGTACAGGTCAGTCACTGTATAACACTGGGGTGCAGTACAGGTGGGTACAGGCCAGTCACTGTGTAACACTGGGGTGCAGTACAGGTCAGTCACTGTATAACACTGGGGTGCAGTACAGGTGGGTACAGGTCAGTCACTGTGTAACACTGGGGTGCAGTACAGGTCAGTCACTGTATAACACTGGGGTGCAGTACAGGTGGGTACAGGTCAGTCACTGTGTAACACTGGGGTGCAGTACAGGTCAGTCACTGTGTAACACTGGGGTGCAGTACAGGTCAGTCACTGTGTAACACTGGGGTACAGTACAGGTGGGTAGAGATTAGTCATAGAACACTACAGCACAGAACAGGCTCTTCGGCTCACGATGTCATGCTGACATTTTATCCTGCTCTAAGATCTATCTCACCCTTCCCTCCCACATAGCCCCCCATTTCTCTATCATTCATGTGTCTCTCTAAGAGTGTCTTAAATGTCCCTAATGTATCTGCCCCCACAACCTCTGCTGGCAGTGTGATCCACGTATCCATCACTCTCTGTGTAAAAACAAACTTATCTCTGACATCCCCCCATTCCTTCCTCCAATCACCTTAAAATTATGTCCCCTCCTGTTAGCCTTTTCGCTCTGGGGAAAAAGTCTCTGACTGTCCACTCGATCTATACCTCTTATCATCTTGTACACCTCTATCAAGTCACCTCTCATCCTCCTTCCCTCCAAAGAGAAAAGCCCTAGCTCGCTCAGCCTATCCTCATAAGACATGCCCTCCAATCCAGGCAACATCCTGGTAAATCTCCTCTGCACCCTCTCAAAAGCTTCCACATCCTTCCTATAATGAGGCGACCGGAACTGAACACAATACTCTAAGTGTGGTCTCACCAGAGTTCTATAGAGCTGCAACATCACCTCGCGGCTCTTGAACTCAATACCCCAAATAATGAAGGCCAACACTCCATACACCTTCTTAACAACCCTATTGACCTGCATGGCAACCTTGAGGGATCTATAGACATAGACCCCAAGATACCTCTGTTCCTCCACACTCCTAAGAGTCCTGCCATTAACCTTGTACTCTACATTCAAATTCGATCTTCTAAAGTGTATCACTTCACACTTTTCCGGGTTGAACTCCACCTGCCACTTCTCAGCCCAGCTCTGCTTCCTATCAATGTCCTGTTGTAACCTACAGCAACCTTCTACACTATTTAATGTCACTGTTTAATACTGGGGTGCAGTACTGAAGGGTACAAGTCTGCCACTGTTGATGGGGTGGGAGAAGTCTCTTGAGGAGCGTTAGCACCAGCCTTGACCATGGTGAATGACAAGTTTTAATGCGATTATTTCAGTGTACTCTAACAAGAAATGAGCAAAGAGCCCATGACTTGCATGTATAAGCAAATTAACCAGCACCGGGTTTGGAGAGATCCACAGCATGTCTATGCAACAACACACTACCAATATAGTATGAAGGAGGTTTGCATAAACCACTTATGTCTGACATCACCATGGAAGCAGCGGAACAGAAGTACTTTAACATGGGAAGGAGCTGGGGGTGGGCAGCAGGTTTTAATTGCATGTTTCCATGAAGCAAACAAAAAGCACGGCTGATGCTGACGGTCTGAAAGGTGAGCAGAAATTGGCGGAAACATTCAGCAGCTCGGTCAGTATTTGCAGCAATTTTTCAGCAGCTTTCCGGTTATTTTGAAAGATCCGCACCACAAGTGTAGAGGTGAAACAATCACTGATGTTGACTGAATGTGTGATCAATCATTCTGGTTAAATTTTGGGAACCTTCAATCCACCACAGGCCTGGCACAAAACCTGCTTCCGCTGTGCGTTCTGCGGCAAAAGCCTGGAATCCACCACTGTGACAGACAAAGATGGAGAAATCTACTGCAAGGGTAAGGCCAAACAAAGCATTTGTTGCTGCTGGTCATCGAGAGGGACCATTGAATTGGGACTGTTACATGTCACAGTGCCAATGACACTCAGAGCTTCTTGCTGCATGTTCATTTTCGTGAGCACACTGCATTGCTGAGCTGATGATCAAGGTGGCAGACCGTAAAACTCCGATAATCTGCCATCCAACTGTTCGGAAATCCCAATGGTTCGGCATCTGGCTCAACACGGCATTTCCATTCATCATGGACCTAGTCCCTATGCTCCCTGTCCACTCACCACTCCCTCTCTCCTCTTTATACTGGCTGTCTTCCCCCCCCCCCCCCCACCCCAGTCCTGACGCAGGTTTTTGACCTGAAATGTCGACAATTCCTTTCCCCCCCACAGATGCTACTCGACCCACTGAGTTCCTCCAGCAGATTGTTGCTTCAGATTCCAGCATCTGCAGTCTCTTGTGTCACCACCGTTTAAACTTACCTGGTTCACTGGAAAAATTATTATAATGCTGCTGAACACCTTAAGAAAAGTCTGTTGGGGTATTAAGAGAAATAACATCCAATAGTCCAGAGAATCTGCTAATCTGGCGCTACTAAAGACCCAGATGTACCAGATTATTGGAGCTTTGTTGCATGACTCAAAATCACAACTAGTAGTCCTGGGCCATACTGATGGAGTGCCCCCGTGTTAGAAGTGTTTTTCAGACAAACTATTTGGACTGACGGTCCTTTTGTTCGGTTCAGGTGAATGTGAGAAGTTCCGTCACTTTCACTTGCAGCAAGAACAGGGAATTCATCAGCAGTTCTGGAACGCATTTCTCCCTCTTGTCAACCCTGCCAGAAATAGCCCAATTAATCAGTCATCTTGCTGGTGTTGGAGAGATTATGCTGTGTGTAAGATGGCAACTGTATTTATCCATGTCTATACAGTGGCTGCATTTCAAAGCAATCACGTGTTGCTGATGTGTGTCAGAAATTTCTTGGAAATGTGATTAAAGCACTACATGTGCAAGTTAGTTCTACACCTGCACAAGATATCTGGAGAGCCACAAGTGTTACCCACAACCTATGCTAAAGTGGACATCCAGTAACATAACACAGGAGAAACCCATTGGTTCAGTGACAAGTAACACTGTCGACTGTCAAGTCTGTACCAGCTCTTAGTTAAACCAACTCAATTACTTCTGTGTGTTCTCCCTTCAAGTGCTGCATCCTGCTTACAGGCAGAATTTGAACACTTCTAGTATCTGATTTTGGTTCCACCATCTTATCAGGCAGCAAGTTTCAGATCCTAACTACCCATTGCATTTTTTTCTCAATTTTGCTTTCTTTCACCAATCGGGTTTGGCCCTTCAGTCACTGGGAAACCGTTTGCACTTTATCTAAACTCTTCATAATTTGAATCACTTCTATCAAATCTCCACTCAGGCTGCTTTCCCTTGGGGAGGGCAATCCTTCATTCTCCAATCTGACCTTATATTGGTTATCCCTCATCCCTGGCACCACACCAGTAAATCTAGTAGATCGCCCAAATGTTAAGATTCCTGATAAAGGATCTATTGTCAGCTTTACAACCCACCAACCAGTCTATCCTCTGGCTGCTTTCCGAGATACAAGAGAAATGATGAGGGAGCATTGCCGAACTTAAGTCTTCCCTTTTTCCAATAATCCTTGTGTTACAATATCAGCCACACGATTATTCCACCAATTTATTGTTACTGTACAATACACTGAAATCAAGTATTTAGCACTGGAGAACGTTTGGGTTGTTATTAACTAGTTCAGTGATGGGAAGCACACTGACTGGCTCCAATGTGTTATGTTACAGATAGTTACATATTGGTAGATAGATCACATAATGATAAATGTGTTTTTTGCAGTTTTAGTGGAATAGAATCCAAACAACCATACAATATCCATTGCAAAATACTATCATATTTCATCTAATTTGGAGGCAGAGTTATTGTGAGAGACAGCACAGAAACAGGCCCTTCAGCCCATAGACTCCATGCCCATTTGCAATAATCCTACATTAATTCTTTTTTAAAATTCTCCCAACATTCTCATTTACTCCATTCAGATTCTACCAGCCATCTACAAGCTAGGCATAATTTATAACAGCCAATTAAACTACCAGTGCACATGTCCTTGGTATGTGGGAGGAAACTGGAGCACTCAGTGGGAACCTGCATTGTCACACAGAGAACGTGCAGACTCCACACAGGTAGCAGCTGAGGTCAGGATTGAACCTGAATGCTTGGTGCTATGAAGCAGCAGCTGCCCCATTGTGACTCTCAAATTTAATCATTTTTGATTCTTTTCCCCCCAAAAATTCAAAAGAAAATTACAATTTTTCTTACTATTGCAGCTTGTTACGCAAGGAACTTTGGACCAAAAGGTATTGGCCATGGACAATCCGGTGGAGCATTACCCAGCGCAGATTAAGAAACCTCATCGCACGGTGGATGTGCTTCCATCCTTTAGTATGCACCCAGTTTCCCCATCAACCCTGAACGATTACATACAGCTGCTCCCTCAAATTAATACCGTTCATTGGAACACTGGACAAACATTTGTAATGTGGCCATATTTCATAACTATCTTCATCTTCCAAACATCAGCTACATTTGCCATTAAGTATTTCAATACAGACAGTCCATTATAGAAGGAAAGCTATAAACAGTGTGTACCAGGCAAGTAATAACCAGATCTATTTTTAGAGACAGTGTTGTAACTCAGTGATATACTATTTAGAAGGTTATTTTGACACAGAATGGAATTGAGCGTCGTATGATAAAATGCCTTGCCAAGCTTATTCTGTTACCATTGCAAGCTTATAAAAATACCTATTTAATCCTATTAATCAATGCTCTGTAACTTTAAATAAAGTGTTATTGGCATCTAAAAGAATCACTGTTTAGTTGACACGGCAACTCATCCACTTTCCCTGAGGATTCATTCTCTCCACAGGGTTCTTGGACAAATGATCAGCCACCCAAGGTAGGAAAGGGATCCCTGGGATGTAAGTGGATGCACGTATTTGTGGAAGGGTTTGGTGGGGAGGGGGGCAGTGAGTGGGGACAGGGTAGGAACTTGCCTGGGTCTGTGAGTTGGTTGCAGGTCTGTACAGGGCTCTGGTTGATATTGGAAAAGTTGGGGTCAAGTATGTGGGGTGGCTGGAGACTGGGTCTTGATTGGGAGGATCAGAGGGGTTATGTTAAGGCAGGTCATGTGTGGTGACTTGAAAGATTCAATAATAACATAATAGAAGCAGGGATAGGTCATTCAGCCCCTCATGCCTGCTCCTCAGTAAGGTCAAGGTTGACTGTTTACCTCAGCCCCACTTCCCTGAACTAACTCTTGATTTTCTTAACATCCAAAAGTCTATCAAGTTCTGCCTTGAGTACACTTGGCAAGTGAATCACCTTGGCTCTCCTAAATAGAGATTCACTACTCTCTGTGTGAAGAGATTTCATCTCATCTAACTGCCTGACCCCTTATTTTGAGATGGTGACTCATGGTTCTAGACATCTCAGACAGTGGAAACGCATTTACCCTGTCAGGCCCAATAAGAATCCTGTCTGTTTGAATGAGATCATCTCTTTATTCTTCCAAGAGAGTACAGGCCCAACTTAATCTCTCCTCACAGACATAACTCCCATCCCAGGAATCAGTCCGGTGAACCTTCATTGCGTTCCCTCTGTCACAAGTATATGCTTCCTTTGGTAGGGAGAGGTGACCCCTACACTAAATTCCAGGCCAGTGACCCCTCAGCCATCTCTTCCCAGTAGACGTTGAGCTGATTCCTGAATCTCACTACAGGTCTCCCCAGGTTACAAATGCCTGACTTATGTACAGCCCTTATGTACGAGCAAGCATTTGGGAGGCCAGTGGAATGGATTTGCTGGCTGCTACGGGAATCTCCTGCTACGTGGGAACCTGGCTCGCAGCAATAACTGAATGGTTGAGTTAAACGCTCTGGTTTAACTACACATTGGCATTGGTTGGCCTATGTTTTTATTTAAATATATTGCTGAGCAGCCGCATTTCCAACTTGCAAACTGTTCAGATTAAGAATAGTTCTCGGGAACAGAACCCTGTCGTATGCTGTGAACGACCTGTATAGATTTCGTCCGTCTTGAGGTAAAGTGATGTGATCTTTACCACGTTCCAACTCCTAGAGAAGCGAGTGGTCACTATTCAGGCATTTTTTCTGACCTCACAAAAGCTCTTGACTCCCTCAACTGAAAGTGACAGTGGGACATACTTCTGAAATTTGGGTGCTGGCTAAAATTTATCTCCATCTTACGTTTGCTTCATTACCACATTCAAAGTGTAGTTTGAACCAACAGCTCTACAACAGATATAATCTCATTGGTGACCGATGACGAGCAAAGCTCCATCATTAACCCAACACTTTTCTTGTTACAATGCTGTACCTCACTTTCAACAAGTTTCTATCTGGAGCAGGACTAGTCCACAAGACCAATGGGAAACTGTTCAACTTACATCACCTCAGCTCCAGGACCAAGTTCACTCAACTTCAGTCAAATTATAATACATAGAAGACTCTTGTGTATGAGCACGATTGGAGGCTGTACTCCAAGTTATCGTTGACATTTTTACTGAAGCGTGCAAGAGAATGTGCTTTATATTTAGTATCTACAAAACACTTAACACCTATAATCATGGCCCTGCAGTACAACACCACCCTCTGACAATGAAGGTCCTTGACAAGACACTGAACAAAGTCAGATGCTTTCCATTTCTCAGGAGCCATCTCTCAATGAAAGCAGATATTGATGATGTATGAACAATCACTGTAAATGATGAAAGTTAGTATTTCTTCAGGAACTTGTATAAACATCAGGACCTTTGCTTCAATGCACCAGCACAGATTTTGGCAGTCTGAGGAACAGAGTACTTGGAGATCAGGACTTTTAGCACAAAACTCATGGGACAGCCCTCCTGTATCCTCCTGAGACATGGACTACCCACAGCAGGCACCTCAAAACACTGGAGAAATACCAGCAACAACGTCTTCACAAAATACAACCAATTCACTGGCAGGGTATGTGAATCAATATCAGTCTCCGCTCCCAGGCCAACATTTCCATTATAATGCCCCGATTACACTCAGTCATCTCCAATGGACAGGCTACATCATTCATGTAGTTGACAACAGACTCACAAAACACAAATGCTAATCTAAACTCTGTCATGACAAGGCAGCAAAAGAAACAATTATGTTCTCAGCACCTCAAAGTGGAAACAAAGCTCTTTGAATAGCATTGAGAACATTGTCTGTTTATCAGCAGCACACACAAGTCCAGTATAACCAGGGAAAGAACTTCACCCACCCACCCCACCCTCCTAAAATGCCCACCCATCAAGCACTTGTGGCAAAGTCTGTTGGTTCAACATTGGTCTAACCAAGCCACCTCAGAACTAACAGAACTGGAATGGAGGCAAACTGTCCTCGATCCCTGGGAACGAAGTAAGTGTGATCCTGTTGAAACATAAGATTCCAAAAGGCATTACCAGAGTAGATGCTGAGAGGTTGCTTTTTCAGGTTGGAGAATCTCAACCTAGATGGCACTGTCTTGGGATAAAGGGTTAGCAGGAAAGATTGTGTTCACTCAGAAGACTGTAAATTTTGCAATTGTCTATGCCACAGGGCGGTGACCACACAGTCATCAAGGCAACTTGTGCAGTTCGCAGATTCAGCCACCTAGTTAGATTCCGGGCTCCAACAAGATCCACCTGTGCGGAGGGTGAATGGTGGTGGGTTCAGGTCTGCAAGGATCCTGATGTTTACACAAGTTCCTAAAGAAATGCTAACTTTCATCATTTACAGTGGTATGTTCAATGAGTTTTGAATAATAAGGGAATCAAGTGATCTGGGGATAGGAAAGCGGAGCTGGGGTGGAGGACCGAGATGATTGCCGACAGTTCTGTATTAGACAGGACACCCTGCGTTTGTAAGAAAATTGGATGCTTCTTGCAATCCAGTACAAGATACTCTTTTGTGGAGTCCATAGAGCAATTTGCCCTGAAGTCACTGTGCACAGACTAAGGTGTGGGTTTTTGTCGTCAGTACCTTTACCTTGTCACTGAACTCACAGTCTCAGCGATCCTTCCAGCAGGAACTTCCAGGATTCACCAGGAGGAATCCTTCACGGAGTGGCAGGACAAGCAACTGCAGCCATTACCACCATCACCACTAGGAAAGGTTTAGAGGGATATGGACCAAATGCAGGTAAATAGGACCAATTTAGATGGGCATCTTGGTTGGGATGAACAAGTTGGGCCAAAGATCCTATTGAATGGTGAAGCAGGTCCCTATGGCTTACTACTGCTCTTATGTATTGTGTGTGTGTGAATGGAGATGCAAATTGCAACTGCACAGGACCTCAAGCTCATGTGGAATGGCCAGCATTAGAACAGAAAGATTCAGACATTCAGGCCACTGCACGAGGCGAATTCAAGTATCTGGCATCTCTAAAACTAAGGCACGTTGACTTTCCGTGCTGTTATCTAGCAGTAAGGCTTTCTGCAATCTCTATCTGAGCTCCTCACATAAAATATTCACCTGCTCATTGGTAAAAAGGATAACGAAAGACCTTTGTGGTCAGGATCATCAATTAAAGTTGAGTTTTGTTTGTATTCAACAATTGTTTGACATCTTTTAAAATTAACCACAGGAGAATATTTTGGACCACAATGATTCTTTCTGACAGTATTCAGTGATCGATTTTCAGTGGATTATTTATGAAGCCCTCACTATATTAACATCAGGCTCTCAGTAATACCAAGACACTGATATCATTCACACAGTGGCGAGAAAACAAACAACCCATTGTTTCCATCTACAATTAAACGTTACCAATCTGCTGGAGATACTACTGACTTCAATAAAATGATGCTCTACTACCTTGTGCTTTTCACTCTAAATCTCTCTTGTGTTTCTGTTAGTTATCCTCACATGAGTTGCTGTCAAATGCTTTTATACCGAGGTGTGATGTACTAAATACCCTTCTCCATACAGTCTATCCCTCAAAATTTTCCTCCAGCTGCTTCAGGTTTTGATTCAGTTCTCAACAAGTCTTCTCCAAAGTAAAGTGTGTTATTTTAAAATAAGTAATAAGATCCCGATAATCCGGCACCCTTGGTGGATGCAGACCGGCAGATTTTCTGGATTATTGTATGTTACTCCTTTCACCCCAAACATTTTTTTAAAAAATGTTACGCAGTAGTATAATAAATTTTCCAGTGAATCCAGTGAGGTTAAATGGAGTGTTGGACACCGGTTCCTGTTGAGTTGAGGGGAAATCACAGGAAAATGGACCCCGGTTTATTTCAAAGGAGTTCAGGAAACAGGAGCCCAGTGAGTTTAAAGGGTACATGGGAGATGGCCCTGTTGAGTTTAATGGGAATATGAGAAGCAGAACCTGGTGAGCCAGATGCTAAACCATTGGGATTTCTGAAGAATCGAACACCAGATTATTGATAATCGAACAGAATACATTGCAACACAGGCACCAGTAACATAAGATTTGAATTTAGATTGTATGTTTTACTCCTAATTCCTTGTTGGTCTTGCTTCCAATCTCTTCACCGGGACTGAGCATCGCTCTCACTTGTTAACTGCAAGCACTTGACACTTGGATGCGATGATAACTTATGTTTTAGTATGACTTTCACACACATGCTTCAACTTGGCCAGGTCAGTGCAGTACCATGGCAACAATCTCCAGTGGCGTGAACTCCTGGAACTCTTTCTTACAATCTGTGTTCCAGAGATAGAAACTGTATCAACGTTGACTGACTGCAGGAATTGCAGTGTTGTGAATCTGAACTCTTCTTGCTCTTTAATTACAGTACTGCAGGCAGAAGGCACGATCCAAACAAATATAATTACAGTATTCAGAACTGTAACTTCACCCCTCTTTGTGCATCACGATCACCTCCATTGACAAAATGTTACGTTGCACTTGATATTAATTACCAACAGAATGAGCACTTTTTTTTTGAAGAAATAATTCTACCTGCAATAACAGTCTTAATAAAAAAACAATTTTCTTTCCAACTTTCCTCCTTGTTGATGACCATCCCTCATTTGTGAGCCTTGAAATAAGGGAGGGCAACCTAGAAATTGGATCAAAAAGCCCCCATTTTGTTTGGCATTAATCAAGCAAAAGATCGATTTTACTTGGGTCAGATTGGACAATTATTTTCAGATGAAATTGCGTCAATCAAAAAACAGGACTGAACGCTTCTGTGGGCGATCCATGCCAGCATGCGTGACCTTTCTCTGGCATCAGATACCCACTGGCTAATCTCACTGTTTACTCAACACCCATTTCCACCCTTACAAGGAAAATTGCAACTTAAAGCTGCAACCTAAATGTGGCATGGAACGGTCTAAGTAAAACTACGAGCACTGTGCTATTTAAAAGGAGAATCTGCTGGCATTGAGAATTCTGAATGGGCATCACTTAAGGTCACTGATGCTCCTATAATTGACAAAACATGCTTAAGTCAACAGGGAGTGTTTCCTCCTGAATTTAGCTGCTCAGATGTTCATTCAGCGGATACCTCAGTGGTGCCAGTGCTGGTAGCAATCCATTACTTAAGGAGTTGTATGGCCATGACAGGCCACTTTGGATGAGTCAGGGTCCTCTAGGCAGGAGAGTATGACCTGCCCTTCAGTAAAAGGCCTTCAGAGACACTGCATCCTACCATCTCTCTCTGATAATGTACTTGCGCACTCAGGTTTTCTAAGGCTGTCATCACTGAGGTATGCAAAATACGGCTATTGGTCTTCATTTACGATCTCACGGACTGCTCTCTCCATCAATATCAAGGTCACATTTGACTTTCAACACCTTTACCAGGTCTTCTAATTCCCTACTCACTGTTGCATCAGAGGGGCCATCCAGGCACTGACTTCACAGAGATTACTTCATTTACTTTGACTTCAGTGATGACTGATGGCATCTCAGGCAGTGGAATTTGATAGCATGGCTGGTTCCCATGAAGGCCGACATTAGTTGCGCTCACATGCCCATAAGGGATCCGAGTAATGACCCAGCCCTTTTCACAGGAAGTATTTCCAATTCCTCAATGTGCAGGTGGTGCAGAATTCGTCCATGCCACATTAACTGGCAACACATGTAACACCATCATCAATGGTGATACCAGACTGTCGGACATTTTCAGTGCCCACCACTGCCCACAGGACTGAATCCATAAACAAGGGCTGCTTTCTATCTTCCTGCCTCTCACACAATTTCAACTCCTACCATAGCTGAGTGCCAATAATAACAAGAGACACACAAGTACAGAATCTTTATGGAAAACACCAATCCTTATTTCAAAATGAGATTCCATTGGCTACATCAGTCTGGGTTGTCCTGCAGTTTGCAGCATCAGAGAGCGGAGACTTCATCGTAGCATGAAGCACAATGTACAACCTTGTCGACTGAGGCTAGTAGCACGTTCCAGAGTAAGAGCAGCAAAGAGAACCAGAAGGTCATGTGCAAGAGCCCAGAATAGGAAATGACCACCAAGGGATCCCAGATCAGGATCCACATCTCTCAGCTGAGCAGATGAGATAAAAGACTCTTTGACAATGAGATGCTTCTCGTAACTACAAGATAGTAGCACCCGAAGCAAAACAAGTGGCCCTCACTGCACCCCGACAATTGTCAATGACACAGTGCACCAACAATCAGGTGGGGGTAACGGGGACCGATAATGATCCATCACTAATTATGCAGTTACTGAAATGGAAAACAACTATCTTTCAGTGGTCTGTGCAATACCCAACTGGCTGATGGAGAGAACTGTATCTCTTAATTAGCCCAGGTGGAGCATGAAGTCAAAGACATGAAGGCCGCCTAAACGTTGTCCCAGGAGTGTAGATAATGGTCATGGCCAATAAAACTCTTGAAGCAAGATCGGTTTCACACACCTGGGCTGTTCTAAACCTGACAACAAAAAATGCTTTTAAAGATGTTACTGTACAAATGCATCAATATTCTCATGGATATTCATAGAACACTACAGCACAGCACAGGCCCTTTGGCCCACAATGTTGTGCTGACATTTTATCCTGCTCTAAGATCGACCTAACCCTTCTCTCCCACATAGAAAAATGGAGGGCTATCATTCGTGTGGCTATCTTAGAGTCTCTTAAATGTCCCTAATGTATCTGCCTTCACCACCTCTGCCAGCAGTGCATTCCATGCACCCACCACTCTGTGTAAAAAAAACTTGCCTCTGACCTCCCCCCTATACTTTCCTCCAATCATTGTGCCCCCTCGTGTTGGCCATTTTCACCCTGGGAAAATGTCTCTGACTGTCCACTCGATCTATGCCTCTTATCATCTTGTACACCTCTATCAAGTCACCTCTCATCCTCCTTCCCTCCAAAGAGAAAAGCCACTCAACCTATCTTCATAAGACATGCTCTCCAATCCAGGCAGCATCCTAGTAAATCACCTCTGCACCCTCTCTAAAGCTTCCACATCCTTCCTATAATGAGGCGACCAGGACTGAACACAATACTCCAAGTGTGGTCTAACTTGCTTCCAGAAATGGGCTAACAGATACTTTAAAATGTTAAATAATTAAAAATGTTGCTTGGCTTCTCCTAAACCTCATTAATTAACTGCAACCTGTAGTGCAAAACTGCAAGGGCAGGCATGGTAGTGTAGCGGTTAGCGTAACGCTTTACAGCACCAGCAACCCAGGTTCAATTCTGGCCACTGTCTGTAAGGAGTTTGTACGTTCTCCCGGTTTCCTCTGGGTGCTCCGGTTTTGTCCAACATTCCAAAGACGTATGGGTTTGGAAGTTGTGGGCATGCTATGTTGGTGCCGGAAGTGTGACAACACTTGTGGGCTGCCCCCAGAACACTCTATGCAAAAGATGCATTTCATTGTGTGTTTCGATGTACATGTGACTAATAAAGATATCTTATCTTAAAATCATAGTTAGGCATGATTCCAGATTTGATGCTTCATTTTCATTGTTCTCAGCTAATAAGCGATGGAAGAGCTTGGTTTGATGATAGCATGTTTCCTCACATTAGATTGCCAATGCATATCAAGGCAGAGGAAAAATTCATTGGAGTATGATTCTTTGTTTAGCTCTCCCAAAGAGCAGGCGCAGGTACAATGGCCTAAATGGTTGTCAATGCTACATCATTCTGTGGTTGTGAGATGTACACAATTTCAACAAAGATCACGGAATTGTTGAAACCCATCTGGTTCATTGCAGATCTGAGATAGTACAGGATGATTGGAAGAAACAGGTTTAATTTAGCTGTTCAAATTGGTGTGAACAACCCTGCAGCAATTTTTTGAAAAACAATTTTTCCAGGTGTCCTCATCAACATTAATCCCTCCAAATTTGCCCACCTTGTGGGACTCTGATGTGTACAAATTGGCTGAGAAGTTGACCACATAACAAAGGAATTTGTTGGCTGCAGAACACTGGGATATCATCTGGATTTAACGTGAAAGCCTCAGGGTAAATACAAATATTCTCTCTCTCTCACAGCTGATGCCATAAATTCTGGACTGTGGGAGAAGAGCTGAAGATAGGTATTATTGGTGAACTGCCTGAGATTTATTCTTAGTCTCAAAAGGGACCCCTCCAATTTGCTTAGTTGTTTAATCATTTTCCAGTACTTGTTTAATGGATGTGGATCTCTGTGGCTTGAGATACGTGCAACTGTGGATAGTTGTCCAGGGCTGAGGCCAAGTTTTGAATGCCCAATCAAAAACGTAATGTTGCACAATTTCCACGATCCATCAGCTTGGAGGGACTATTCTTTAGAAATTTCTGCCTTTTTGGCAGCAGCTGGATTTATGTTTTGATAAAGATTAATTTGCTTGCATTTTAAGTAGACTGTAATGTGTGGGGGATGCACAATGCAAATGTGCCAATTACAAATTAAAAGCCTTATTCATTTCTTTGATTGCTTGTAAATGTCACGTCACAGCTTTTAGACTTAAGCGTATTATCTGAGTAACTGAGCAGTCTGTAAGAAATATCCTGGCAACACATATATGACAAAATAAATCCATATTGCAATGACTGACCTTTCACAAACTGTGCTCTTTCATTTAATCAGAAACTGCATTCTTCCTCATGTTTTCTATGGTGTGTAACCAGGATGACAAACGGCACAGGGTAAGTGCTCAGCAGTCTTCTGACCAAAAGGGCTTCTGAATTTAGTCACTTAAAAGTCTATCAAAACAAATGCCATTTTTTTGTAAACCTAACTATTTATCACCAGTGGCAGAAAATTAAAGTTATGGTATTCATTATTTCAAGGGGCATTGACTTAATCAAAATTTATGTAATTACAGTCCTACAATAGTGTAGCAGGTGCAAACTTGCTTAGTTAAAAGCACAAGTAGATGACCTTCTGTTGGCTTTTCTTGGTTCAGTAGTGATTTTTTTTTATATACACACATTCCCTTGTCCACTTCAATATTTTGAGGTCTAATGAACTACACCATCACAATGTGGTCTGACATATCAGTAAGTTAGCACAAAGATATCTGGATGATCGTGGTTGTTAGAAACCAATCATCTTCCAGTGCATTGCTGCAAGGATTTCTCAGGACAGTACCCTAACTCCAACTATTTTCAGCTGCTCCACCATAGCCCTTCCCCATCATAAGGTCAGACATGGAGACGTTTGGCGATGATTACCATCGTTTTATTTGCAGTTCTCCTCTTTCTGAAGTTCGTGCCCACAGTACACCTTGACAATACTCATGAATGGGCTGGGTAATTGAGAAATAACATTTTTCCCATATTGCCAGCCAATGACCAAGTCCAAGTGCATAACCAACTCCCCTTGACAAAAAAAACAGAAATATTGTCAAATCCTTCAACAATATCCTGAGATACATCACTGACCAGAAACCAAATTTACACCACTCATGTAACTACTGTAGCTGCTAAAACTGGTTAGAGTTCTGGATATTTCAATGGGTGAGGGATTTGCCCATTCCACCTGATGCAAAATACCAATTACTCAAATACACGTTTCTGGGATGAGGGCAGCTCCAGCAACACTCAAGCAGTTGACACCAAGGATAAAGCAGCTCGTTTGACTGGCATCCCATCCATCACCTTATAGATTCACTTCCTCTCCTACTGCCACTGGCTTCAATCCATCTGCAAGACACACCACAGCAACTTACCAAGGCATCTTTGATAAGATCTTCCAAATATGGAATCTCTGCTTCCCACAAGGAATCTAGTGCATGGGCTGGCACAATTTGTAAAGTTCCCTCCAAGTCACACGATAACTTTATTTGGAAAGATATCACTGATTCTTCATCATTGTTGCACGAGTCCTCAATCTCCTCAATTAACAGCATAATGGGGGTATCTCCGCCATAAGGAATATAGCAGCTAAAGGCAGCAGCTCACAGACAAACAGAAATGGGCACTAAATGATCGTCTTCCTGACAATACCCACGTCCCACAATTTATATAAAAACCCCAGCCCACCTGCCCCTTCAAGAGCAACCAAACACTAAGAAAGATTATTCAGAAATGTTTCAAAACTGGTACAAGGTGGTGACACGACGTGTCTGAGAAGGTGGTGCAGGCAAGCATTCTCACAACATTTGGGAAGCATCTGGACAAGCAATTCAATCACCAAGGGCATAGTTGACTACCAACACAGAGTTGCGTAAATGGGATTAGTATAGTTAGGACTTGATGCTCAGCATGAGCATGGTGGGCCAAAGGGTCTGTTCCTGCATTGTAAAACTTGATGGCACCATGGTTGGCATGGATGAGTTGAGCCAAAGGGCCTGTACTCTATGACTCTATGACAAATATAGTCACTGCTCATGGGTTTTGAACTAAAACTCTGATTACACAAAAGAGCACCAAGATAAATGAAAGTTCTTTTTCTCGGAAGTAATCATAATTGTTACACCACTTAGAATAAAAATGTGTAATATACAGGCTCTATTAACAGGTTCTATTATTTGAGTCACAAGGTACCTTATAAGAATGTGCTGCTGCCACCCTGTGTCCAATCAGGTCCTGGAAATGAAGTAAAACTACAGATGCTGGAATCTGAAACAAAAACTGAAATGCTTGAAGAACTCAGCATCTGTTGAAAGAGAAATCAGTCAATGTCTCAGGTCAATGACTCTTCCTCAGAATTTACAGTTTGCAGGGGTGATCCTGAGCTTCCTGTTGCATGGCACTTTAATTCTCTATCACACTCCCTTTTGAACTCGTATGGTTTTTATTTATATATTCAGTCAAGGGATGTGGGCTTTGCAGGCTGAGCCAGCATTTAATTGCCCATCCCTAGTTGCGCTTGAGAAGGTGGCGGTGAGCTGCTTTCTTGAACCGCTGCAGTCCTTGAGTTGCAAGTATACCACATATATGTGATACGCTGGGTTGCCTCCTCCACTTCTGTAATGAAGACCAACATAAACTAGAAGAACACCTTATCTTTTGTCTAGGCATTTTGCAACCTCTGGAATGAACATTGAATTCTCCAAGCAAAAAACACACTACTGGAGGAAGTCACCGGGTCAGGCAGCATCTGTAGAGGCAAAGGGATAGTTGACGTTTTGGGTTGAGATTCTGCATCAGCACAGAGTGTAAAGGGGAGATGGCCAGTATAAAGAAGTGAGAGGAAGGGGAGAGGCAGAAGCTGGCAAGTGATAGGTGGAACCAGGTGTGGAGGGGCTTGATGGGCAGATAGAGCCAGGTGAGTTAGGGAGAGGTGGAAATGGCAACAGAGGCTGGGAGGTGATTAATGGAGATGACAGAGGGCTGCAGATTATGGAATCTGATAAGAAAGGAAGGTGGTGAGGGAAACCAGATAAGGAAAGGATGCCTGGCAGGTGGAAACAGTAGGGGAAGGGACAAGATAGGGAATCAAGTGGGCAGAGTTCTCCAACTTCAGGTGAACTGCTCTCTCATCATTTCACATTATTATGCTTATGTCCTTTTCTCACAGTTTCTTCAAAGTATCTTGTTAACAGTCAGTACTCATGATCTGGTCTATCTTAACCTATCTCCGTATAGTCTTTTGTATTACACCTCTATCCTCCCACCACTCTCTCCCTCCTCCCTACCCCAGCTCTGCTTTGAAAACGGTAAACCATCTACTCTTCCCTCAGTTCTGAGGAAGGGTCACTGACCCAAAGCGTTCACCAGTTTCTCTTTCCACAGCTGCTGCTTGATTGGCTGAGTTCCTCCAACTTTTCTGATTTTGTTCCATTTGGAACCTGCTGTGTTGTTACAAATGCAGAACTACACTAGTCTTGTACTGTCCTACGAATGGTATGTTGAAATTGTTCACCACTGACAAACCTGACTGAACTTACTTTGAAATGATGACTTAAAAAGACAGGGATATGTCTATAGATATCATTTATGAAATGCTCTCTGGAAATTCATAAAAAGTTTCTAATAAGAGACCATTAGCTAAAGTTGTTCATGTAATTAAACGCAAGTTGTTTACCTGATTAGGAAATTGACAGAACAACAGGAGATAATGCACCAAACCTTTCAAAGGAACACAGGAACAACAGTCACAATTCACCAGAATCATACATGGGAAAGATAAAAGACTATATTTCCTGAAATGCAAAACAAATGGGAATTGACTAAACCTTTAATATTAAATACAAAGAACCCAGATAAAGAAAAACTATTTCAGTTGGTTCGGAGGTCTGCGAATAACAATCAGTCTCAGGGAACACAGTTGACCAACTTTTGTGCATAGAAGTGTGGGGAACTATTTTCTGCTAAAAGGCTGATGATGCTGGATCTACTGTTTGCATTGAAGGTATTAAAGGGTATCATGCTAAAAGTGAATACTTGGACTTGGGTCACAGATCAACTTGTTATCTTTGAAAGATGGAACAAATCTGAGGGGATAAATAGCTTACTTCTGTTCCTATCCTCCTACATTCTGCTGCTATATCAAATGTGCAAATCAGTGCAAAATATTGTGTCTTTTTACTAAATTTTGACATGTTCACAGATGGACCATTAATTCAGAGATACAGCATGGAAGCAAACCCTTCAAGCCCACAGTATCCACACCGACCACCCATTTACACTAATCCTACATCAATCCCATTTTTATTCTCCCCACTTTCTCATCAACTTCCGCCAGATTCTATCACTCATCTAAACAACAAGGTAAATTTACAATGGCCAATTAACCCACCAACCCACATCTCTGGGGTGTGGGAGGAAACTGTAGCACCTTGCAGAAACACACGTGGTCACAGGGAGAACGTGCAAACCCCATGCAGACAGCACCAGAGGTCAGGATCGAACCTGGATCTCTGGAGATGAGGTTGCAGGTCTACTAGGGAAACCATTGTGCTGGCCAAGGTTTCCTATTTCAACTCTTAAACGATGTGAAATTAAAAAAAAAATTACATTTTATGATAAATAACATCTACACCTACTTTGAGGGAACAAGCTCAGTGGTAAGATGATGACAAACATGTAGTTGCTCAAAAGTGAGGGTCTCATAATCTGCATCCCTCCATCTCTCTCAGACTTGCACTGCATCTCTATCTCACTTTTCTCCCTTCCTTCCTGGTCTTCACACTTCCTGCCTCTCCTAATTTATTCACTTCACAGAGCCAGCTTGGGTCAAAGAGCCTAATGCATTGCTGCTCTGCTCATGTGATTACTCAGTGAATTTAAGGTTTCAGTTGTTGCCTATTTGTTTTAGAAATTTGCTCAGAAGTACCACAATTGTAGGTTTAGGCCAATGCGGTGACTTGAACTCGACAGGCAAAAGTTACAGCACTGCAGCTAATTAACATTTTTGTTTCAAAGCATTACTGTTTTGAGACCTATTGCATAAAAGTAGGAGATTCATTTTCTTTTTTCTATATTATGAATTATGAAACATTCTAAAGTCAACTATGTGTACATCATTTCATTCATTTTAATTGACGAAAAAGTTTTGAAAGTGCTTTAAATTACTTCAAGTTCGTGAGGACTCATTTTACAGCATCTCAGAAATTGCTGAGAATAGCATTTGCATTGTTGAATTGCAGCTGGCTGTAGTTCTAGACTGTATTAAGTTTCTGCAGACAATTCTTTGATCATCAACAAATATGATGCATCGTGGTTGATTACCCCAATGAGAGTCAGTGACCTGCTCAGTTATAATAGAAAGGTCATCTTAAGGCAGATTTCATCTCAGACATTTCCCTTCTTCAACTATGCACGTTAAGCTTGACCTCTGCAAAATCTGAGCCTTTAGGAGCTTACTGTTCCTCCAGGCCTGATTTCTTGCACAGCTGTGAGTTCAATCACTCATGCCTCTAAATGTCTGGACCCCAAGGACTGGAATTCTCTCACGTTTTCAAACCTCTCTCCCTGATTTAAGAGGTTTCTTAAAAACAATTTTGTTGACCAAACTGTTGGCCACCCAGCCCAACATCCTTAGGGGTCATGCCAAATCTTGTAGAATAGCACTCCTGTGAAGCCTTAGAATGTTGGGTTTTGCTATATTACCAAGATATGTGTTTAAATAAAACCAATTTCTCCAAAACAATTTACTGGGGGGAAAAAAATCAGAAGTGTTTAACTGAACTTTAATTACCATACTTCTTGTACTATTTTTAGCATGTCTCCCTCAAGGTTTACTAAAATAAATCAGCATTAGGATGAGAAACACAAATGCTTGAAAGTTATAAATACCGCTGTGCCAACACTTCACTCCCATTCCATAAATGAATATGTAGAAGATGAAGCAAAATAGGTTTCCAAGCAAATTTAAACGTGTTACATTGAAGTAAAATTATAACATGTTCCAAATCTGGGAATAGATAGCCCCTTTGTCAAAATAAATGAGGCAGGAACCACTACTGTACAAGTAACTTTATGATGTAAATGCCTACAAGTTTTCAGATGAGTTAGTTTGTTATGGGTTGTCAGCATTTTTCACATGGGCCTTTAGATTAAAGATCCATCTATCAGCAATAGACACAGAAAAAGTTAATGTTTCAGGTCAATGAGTTTTTTCATATTAGGACACGGGTCTTTAACATGAACTTCTTTCTCTTCTCAGAAACTGTCTGACTTTGAACACATTGGTTTTTTATTTCAGATTTCCAGCATCTGCTATATTTTATTAGAGGTTTACTTGCTGCACATGACTGAAAATCTGGATAAAGACAAGGGAACATTAAAAGAAATATATTTTTCCCCAATTTTTGTTACAATAAATACTCCCATACAGCCAAAACAGACTGATTTTTGGTACAGTCAGAGACGAGGGAATATGATGAAAAGATCGGATGAATTCAGGGCTAACTCATATGAAGCTGAATTTTTGAAATTAAGGCAGTCATTCTGTCTCTTAACAAGAAACAATCATTGCAAAAATATTTTGTTAAAAAGTGTACAATTTTATATAATTTATAGTATCAATTTAATTTTAATCTTATTTCACAAATATTTGACTAATATTTTGCCCCCAAAATAGTATTTCTTTGGACTTGTACCCCATGACTTAAAGTTGAGCACGACTCACACCATTAAAACAAAATCACAATTTAAATTATTGAAATCACATATTACCTGAGATGCACATGAATTATACAACTGATAAGAAACATTTGCCTGCCCTTCCATCAAACAAGAAGTCTATACATACAAATCATTACAATTTTTCCCCCCCACACACTTCTCATACAAACTGAAACTCAGTTGTTCTTGGCTGCTCAAAGCCCATGGTGTACTGTTGACTCCAGTCAATTTTGCTTGGTTTGAGCAGACCAAAACAGCGGCACTGGAAGAAGTCCACTAGATTCTGGAAACAGCCGCGACTGCAATTAATGAATAACATAATTTATTTTTAATCACAAACTATGATATAATTAGAAGCATAATGCATCCCCCCTTATCTTCCACATGCAACATGTCTCTACTAAAGCTGTACTAGATATATCAGGAACCTAACCTCATTGCAAAACTTTCATGGCTCATGGAGTCTAGCCCTCACCTGCAGATCAACACAGGAACAAGTAAGTGTATCAAGGCAACAGAAAGGCAGCCTCTCCCCCTGTCCCTGGACAAGTCATGATATTGGTGGTAGTCTAGTGTCCAGTGACAAGACCTGACGGTGGAAGGAGGTGTCCCAGCAACCTCAACCCCAGACACCTCCCTCTGAGGACCAAGGCAATCCACCAGGCTGAAAGTGGCTCACAGAAACAGTTAAAACAGTTTTAAAAATGGTGGTCTGTGTGATTAACATGCTAAACAATGTAACATAATAATCTGTTATTGTGCTAATCACAAGTGTTGAAGGGGATTAATTGACAACCCTAATTTGACCACTTATTTTATACCCTCTTCAGTGTACACTGCACTGGACTGATAGTCACAACATTGCTGCAATGATAAAATCTTATTACTCTTGTGCTTAATAATACATAATTCTCTGGTACAGCTGTTACTGTCTCTTATTTTGACTGTGGTTGTACATATGTTTGTGATTATAAAAATTGCTGGGCAGAGATAAAAATGATGGATTACTCTTTTTGCAGAACTCCTGGAATTCTGTCACTTCAAGGGTAATTTCTGCAGATTTTATGGCAGCTCTATCAATTTCCTAAGGCCAATATTAAGAGATGTAACATACTGTTGCCTTCACACAAATGGTAAGAAACCAAACTGATGAACATTGGGGAGTTGATATAATGAACACATCAACTTGACTCAGCTGTAGTATTTTTATCCTCTATCAGAAGCTATTAAACCTCAGTTCCAAGATTTATGTGAGTAATCAAGGTTTATATGATGGAATGTGTAATCTGATACAAAGAATGTGTAATTGATAAACACAGTATTCTCCAGATGAGAGGATAAACAAAAATAGATCTACCTTTTACATAACAATAAGATAATGGGAAATGGTAGGATATGGACATTGTGCAGGCAGAAGGGATTAGTTTAGTTGGGCATTTTATTACTAATGTAATTGGTTCAGCACCACATTGTGGGCCGAAGGGCCTGTTCCTGTGCTGTACAGTTCTATGTTCTATAAAAGCAAAAAAATCATCCAAATGTCACTTTTGAAAGGTTTTTGATAATTTGATAAAGTGCTTTTTAAATGCATAATCTGTTTTAGTTAACAAAAATATTGTGAGCAAAACAGCAACCACAGAACTTCCTTTGAAGATAAACCATTGTTTACTTTTCCTCCCTCCTTATGGGAACATAGGATGCCCTTAACGTGCTGTGTTACACTGGACTAGAAAGGTGTGAATTTGATTTACTTTAAACATAATTCTTACGACAATTGCTATATACTTAGTCATAGAGTCATACAGCACACAACCAGGCCCTTCGCCCAACTGGTCCACACTGACCAAGATTCCCATCTAAGATAGTCCCATTTGGCCCATATCCCTCTAAACCTTGCCTATCCATGAACCCGTTCAAGTGCCTTTTAAGTGTTGTCAATGTACCTAGCTCAACCACTTCTAGCAGCTCATTTCACATAGTGACCACCCTCTGGGCGAAAAGGTTGCCCCTCAGATTCCTATTAAATCTTTCCCCTTTCACCCTAAACCTATGTCCTCCAGTCCTTGATTCCCCAACCCTGGGAAAAAGAATGTGCACATTCACACTATCTATGCCTCTCATGATTTTATACACCTCTATAAAGTGAATAAAGTCCCAACCTGCTCAACCTCTCTCCGTAACTCAGTCCGTCGAGTCCCGGCAACATTCTCATAAATCTGCTCTGCACTCTTTCCAGCTTAATGCTATCTTTCCTAATAGCAGGGTGGCCAAAACCGAACACAATATTCCAAATGTGGCCTCATTGTACAACTGCAACATAACATCCCAACTTCTATACTCAATGGCCTGACTGAAGGCCAGCATGCCAAAAGCCTTCTTTACCATCCTGTCTACTTGCGACACAACTTTCAGGGAACCATGTACTTGTACTCCTAGGTCCCTCTATTCTACAACAATCCCCAGGGCCCTATTGTTCACTGTGAAAGTCTTACCCTCATTTGTCTTCACAAAATGTAACTCCTCGCACTTATCCAGATTGAACTCCACTTGCCATTCCTTAGCCCATCAACCCAGCCGATTAAGATCTCTCTGTAATTCCTGATAACCATCTGCGACACAACCTACTTCAGTATCACCTGCAAACTTACTAACTATGCCTTGTGCATTCTCACCCAAATCATTGATATACTTACTTGAATGGATTTTGCTGAATTCCAAGAAGACGACCAGAATGTGCACGTTTGATCAGATTGAGCCGTTCATTGGTCGTTAGACCCAAATACAAAATCTAGATTAAAAAGAAAATGTCTTAAATTATCACAAATTTTTCATTTGAACCCTCAGTTTTAAAAGCATGCTAAAATCAAAATGATGACTAACCTATTTTGGTAAACAAATGGAACATCTAAAGTTTGTGATTCAGCATTTAATCCTGTCCCATGTTGCATTACACGTCCCTAACAGTGAACTCAATCTTCATTCTCCTACTTCAGTAGTCTTGCCAACCAAAGAATAGGCACTCTCTAACACTGCCAACATAGTCAGATCGAGAGAATGGTCAGAATTGAGCAAGCTTTGGCAGAATCCTGCAGTCAAACCAATTCAAAGCACAGACTTGACTCAAGGGCAGGCACGGTAACGTAGCGGCTAGTGTAACGCTAATTACAGCGCCAGCGACCCGGGTTCAATTCCGGCCACTGTCTGTAAGGAGTTTTTACATTCTCCCCGTGACTGTGTGGGTTTCCTCCGGGTGCTCCGGTTTCCTCCCACATTCCAAAGACGTACGGGTCAAGAAGTTGTCGGCATGCTATGTTGGTGCCAGAAGCGTGGCGACACTTGTGGGCTGCCCCCAGAACATTCTATACAAAGATGCATTTCACTGTGTGCTTCAGTGTACATGTGACCAATAAAGAAATCTTATCCTATAAAAGCTCTAGACAGAAGACTATCCTCAAAGGCTGCTTCATCAAGTTAGTTGCATAATAACAGTGTGGACATCACAAGCTGCAGCAAAATTAAATACACAGGGAATGTGTAATTGATGAATAGATTATTCTCTGGATGAGAGGGTAAACTAAAAACAGTTCTGCCTTTTCCAGCTATTAAGATCAAACCAAAATGTCCTCCATTTGTCACTTCTGGGATGCTTTTGAAAATGTGATAAAGTGCTTTATAAATTAATATTTTGTCTGAGTTAACAAAAACCTCTTAGTGTGTAGTTACATGATTTTATAATTACATAATTGAAGCAGACTATGTTGATTACAGCAAAAACAGTGTTTGTATTTCAGATTTTCTTTTTACAATAGATCCAAGTTATGATTACAAATTAACCTAAAATACATGCTTGGAGTACCAGCTGCATGAGAAAATACCAGGTGATTGGAGTGTGTAACACTTGACTCTATTTTAGAATTTTATGAAACACTGTAAAAAGCCTTTTGGGCGATCGTGTCAATCTACCCCACTGCTCCAATCGCTGAAGTGCGAATTTGAACAGCTAGGAATTGAATTAAGAATTGGATTTTAATATACGCCTCCTAATCCCTGAGCAGCTACAAGTTTCGAGTTCACATCTTCAGATTTTGAAATCAGGAATAGCTCCACAAACCCAATAGGATTGGGTTGGAGAAAATAATTTTAAATGCTCATTAAAACACAGCATGTTGATACTTTAACAGGAGCAGTGTACTTTACTCATGATTGTATGTAGTTTTGCTGAAAATCTGCTATTTATTTTTCTCAGTCTTAAATTTGACAACCAAGCTTAAGGCCAGTAATGCATGACAGTGGATAAATAAATTGATACATTTGTTTTTCAGTTCAACGGACACACCAGGCTAATTCCTAGAGACCAGAGATGATGAGAAAATAAAAGTGAATGGTTATGGATTCTTAACTGTATTGATCAAGGAATCTAAGTATTCCCAATAAACAAATTGGCATAGGATATCTATCTTCACATGAAATCCTATGCCAGTATTTATAGGATGTTGAAGAATGAAATTTCAGATAAATAGAATCATAAAACCATCAATTCCTTCCTAGAGTTGATACTTTGCCAAACATTTTGGGCCTGCTGATTTTGACCACCCTTGAAGACTTGATGAAATATGCACTTTCATAAGAGTGTTGTATCCTTCTGCCTACAGGCATCAATTTGTCAGTAATTGCACAAATTATTTGTCAAACTTGACCTTCTGTTACAATCATTGCATAAATGGACAACTCCCAGTCAACCACATTACATTATGTTTAGTGCAACACACAAAGGAGCTGGGGGAACTCATATGTGTAAGTAACACAAAATTACCAACTTTGTGTGTTGCTCCAGATTTCCAGCATCTGCAGTCTCGTGTCGCCATGTTATATTTAGTTGCCATCTAGCAGTAACTAGAGGGTAACTCCTCACATAATTGCAGTATAATGGTTCTTAAAGAAAAACCAAAGGTGGCAATGGACTACTTCCATAAATATATAATATGTATATTAGTACTTGTCAAGAATTTTCAGGTTTTGACAGAGGGGACAACCCTGGGCAACTTTTCCTATTTTTACCAGGTATCTCAGTAAGTGTACATTTATAATTTTGCATTATGAAACAAGACAATGTTGTTGGATCTTCAGCATAGCATCAATTCAATTCCAGGAGATAATTGAAAATTACTATTTTTTTACCTGATAGACCTGATTTAATAGCAGAAACGTGACCCATGAGGAATGGAATATCACAAGCAGAAAAATCCAAACTATCCATGGAGAACATGAAATAATTTGGGTCAGGAGTACCCACAATCCATCTTTCTCATAGCTGGTTACACAATGTACGGACCAGTCTGCAAGAATGTGAAACAACAGGATTACTTTCTAGAATGCTTGTAACACATGCGCACACCATACCCAACATTATTCAACGCAATAATGCAAATTGAGTTATTAATTGACCAGACTAATTATACTCAATGCATTTCTAATTAAATTTTGAATTATTTTATTTTCTTTTTGAACACTGGCAATTAGCATCTTTATATCTAGATGGCTGGCTTAAGAGTAACCGATACTATTGAGGCAAAAAACATGATGAGCAACTGTTCCCTCTTGCTGGAAAGGCCAGAACTGGGATCATTTAAGAAAGGAAAGAGGAAAATTTTCACTCGAGGGTTGTGAATTATTGGAATTCTCCAACTGTCAATATTTGAGAACAAAAGGAATAAAGGATATGTGGACAGCACAGCATACTGGAGTTGAAATAGATGCTCATCCATAAACTTAAATGACAAAGCAAGTTTGAGAAACCATATGGCCAACTCCTGCTCCTGTATTGTATGCTCTCACTTTCAGATATTTTTGATCAGAACATCTCCACGTAATTACTGGCCAAATATTCAATGGTATATTCATCAACTGGTTAATAGTCCTAAAGTTAAACTAAAACAACAAAATGTAATTGTATGACGTCATTGTAAGAAAGCATTCTAAATTGTGTAACTGCAATAACTTCTCCACATTGTATTTCCATATTTCACAGGAGGTAACCATTTGGCCCATTAAGATGATACTGGTTTTCAAAGCACACGCATCAATTTCATACCCCCACTTATTTCCCATCAATTTTCTCTTATTCTCCAACACCCACTTATACTAGAGGCAATTTACAGGAGACAATTAACCTAGATACGCTTTTTTTTTTAAAACTACCTTTAGGAAATATTAATTACAAATATATTCAAAGAAATATTAATGAGGTTCATACAGAAAAAAGTCTGTGATAGGTATCCACTCCAAAGTTACGAACCTTCCTATTCATGCCTTGAGGAATATGCATCGAATTAGTCCTACTGGGCAAGGGATCTAACTAAAAAGCCATTGCCAATCTTGCATACCAGATAGTTTGTTATCACCCGAGCATAACAAAGCTGACATTGTTTCAATGAGAAGAAAATGAATCTTACACGAATTATGTCATTAAGATTTTTTGTCTTCAATGCAAGACAACCAACACTTTCACATGCAAGGGAATATAAATTCAATTATAGTTTAAAATAACAGGTGTGCTTCTGAAAGCCAATGAATAGGATGCTGGAAGAAAGTCACTTACACACAATCGCTCCATAGCTCATCCACAGAACCAACGTGAACACGAAAAACAGGAAACTAACAAAATATCGCTGATTCCAAGCACCTGTTTTCAAATAAAAACATTGTGACAAAGGAAGTGGTTGTAAAATTTTGATATTATTTCTCAGTAGATTGTTTTCCTTTGAGACCTTGGTTAAATATATCTTAACAATTACAATGCATTTTTTTGCTTTGACAAGCTTTAATATTGTGTATAGAAATTGTATTTACGACTAATACATGAGGCAAAGGCAAAACATCTGCTCCAAAATGGCAAAAATTACATTAAAAATAAATCAGTGCTACAAAAGAAACTGATTTACTAATTATTGCAAAATATCTTCACTAACTCAGGCTTTAGAAAAAAAAAATCCATCAAAGAAAGATGCATTGCGCCCAACCCAAACGAATGCAAGGCTTAACATTATATTTCAATGGTATTCAAACTTGGTACATTTGACTGGAAGACTTTTGCTAAATCTTGACCATGGAAGATGAGTAAGCAGATGAAGTTTGACTTTAATCACAGAACAACCATCATTCCATAACTAAAAGGCCCCTGGACCAAGAATAGTGGAAAACATAAGATGGTTGCACTATAACACAAAGATTTACAAACAAAAAAAAATTCTAAGAATAAATATACAACTAAAAAATATATATAGTAGTATTCCTCCATGATTAAATCTCTTTTACATTTAAAATCTGCAAGACAATGTACAATGGAAAGCTGGTTTGAGTGGATTAGTGCTTTGATTTATGCTGATTAAAGTAGCTTCACTGGTGCTGCACACAACTTCAGCATTGTATCTACTCAAACCCCCTATTGAAGATTACGAAAGGAAGATGAGACATTGGCGTCATCAACAAGAAGAAAAATAGCAGAAAAATACCCATGCTGGATATTATCATAAACCACACTGCATGAAATTTTGGTACTCCTGCTTTACATGGTGCCTTAGAGTAGAATAAGGGTGAAGATCCTAACTGACAAATAACTTGCCAAATGTACATTCTTGATATATCTAACTACCATTGGATTGTAAAGAAAGAAACTAACTTCTTAAATTATTAAAAGCAAACAACTCAGATTGTTTGGAGATTCTTGTAGAAGTGCAACTAACATTAAGCAGCCCTCACGCGAAGGAATAATATCAGCTAGAGAATCAAGATTGAGCTGACCCAGCCTTAACATTGTTACCAAAGTTCAAACAAGACCAGTTCGTGGAAACATCATTATTTTGTAACTCATGGGCAAGGATTAGTGTAGTTTTATATATTTACTCACTCACTCAGTGATAATGAAAATTGCAGCACCTCATTACTGGTTTCTTTCTGAGATCCAATGGGGCAGGTTTAGCTTAAACTATTTCCAAAACTACCACTTAAAAGTCCAATTGTTTGTACATGATAGTCACTGAGAGTGCCTTCCAACAAAAGATGACTCACCAATACAACTTGCAATCCATACACAGTGATGATCATACTTGGCTACACAACAGTCACAAATGGGACAGTGCTTAGATCGGAGAGGTTTGCGGACCTAGAAATATTTTAAAACAAGCTTTATTTTGGAAAAATTATCTATATTCAGATTGTTCAACAGCCATCTTAAAAGGCTTCAAATGAGATAGAAGGATCAGAGCTACAACAAAGTAATACAATCACATATATAGTTTTTAAGGATCAGGAACTAGAAACACAGCTAGACAAACAGTATTTAATACTGGAGACGCAAGAGACTGAAGATGCTGTAATCTGGAGCAACAAACAAGATACTGGAGGAACTCAGCGGGTCAGGCATCTGTGAAGGGAAATGGACAGTTCATGTTTTGGGTTAAGACCCTTCTGCTATATTTATCCACTAAATTCAATCAATTTATTAACTAAACACGATCAATTTCTCTGAGATTAATAATCAATTTAAATGAGTGTTATTGAAGACAAACCTCAGTGAATGAGGTAAAAACTACAGCAGCTGTGGAATTTTGAGGATAATCATAGCAAAAGGCCACTAGAGCCACATGTGGGTTATTGGTTGAATCTTGCAATATTTGAAAACAAGTCTTATTCCCACAGCAGTAATTGACCATCCACATCAGCAATACAACTGAACCTCTCTGAAGAGAGACACTAGCAATTTAGCTGGCAGAGGTTTGTTTTTAAGGAAGAAAGTGTCTCTTATATTTGAAGCTAACTTGATAGCAAGCCATGTACCCAGTTGTTACTGATTCTGAGGAGTGAACAGGTCAATATTGCATTTATCTTCAGATGTTTGAATATCAAAAGGAATAAAGGTATAAGGGTTGGTTAAGGAAAGTGGCAATGAGGCAAAAGATCAGTTATGACAAAGGCTGATTGACATACTCCTGCATCTAGCAAAGATTTAAGCTTATAACATTCTATAGCAGCCTGTGTGGTTAAATCATACAGAGGGCAGTTGTTAAAAATTATTGAATTATTCATTGTTTAGGGTATCTTTGTGTATTGAGACATGTTACACTATCATTTAATTTCCACTTTCAAATAAATTAATTCACAGTTTATGGTTACAGGATCCAAGACAGTTGTTTTTTCTGAAGATGAGGAAAATACAATAGAGCTTATCATCTTTTCCTGTGTTTCATTACGGTGATAAATGTACCTGTTAAACTTTGAGCCAACACTACCATAATAGATATCGTGTACACCAAATAACAGTTCAATCTATTCCGTGCAGGTCTGCTTGCAAGTAAGTTGTGTTCAGTGATGATCATGAGAGAAATAACAAAATGAGGCCAAATAAAATATTTTACAATTACATGCTGCTCCAGGATTAAAGAAATGTGCTTATGTAGCTGGGGTGCATCCACACAAACAAAAAGAAAGGCAGGGGTACTAAGAGCACAAATGAACATATTCTACCACAAATTGGATTGGGCAAGGGAAGAGAAGGTTTGAATGAAAGAAAAATCCTGTGGGGGAAGTGGGTGGAGGGAAGGAAAGGCAACTCAACAGTAAAATAATATTGCATAAAGTAGAAAGATCAAAATATTCCATGTACAGGAACTTAATTTTGAAAAACAAAACATATGTCCACATAATAATTGCATTTTTAGGTACAATTGTAAAACTGCCATTAAGCTTGGCAAGTTAATTCTATTGAAGAATTGATTGTCTGTCAACAGTATAACAATGATCTTCACTTACAAGACACAAAGTGCAGAAGATCCTTGGGTCTAAGCAATCAGCCTCTGCAAGTGCTACAACAGTCTGAAAAATAGATTAGGAGCAGTAAACGTTCCAAAAGTAGACTTTAAACATCCTCTTTATAAAATTAACACAACTTACAAGTTATTTTATCTTGCATTACTTCATCTGGAACTGCATATCAAAAAGAATTTGAATATTTAAGGCAGAAGTAAATACATTTTTGATAACCAATAAGGTTAAGGGTTACCACAATAGATGAGAATGCAGAGTTCAGGTTACAATCAATGATCTTATTAGCAGACTCAAAGGAGCTGAGTAGTCTACTCCTGCTCCTAATTTCAATGTTCATAAATTCAACTTATGGATAAAGACTGGGTAGGACACAAGGCACAATTCACCTATTTTTCTTTGAAATTACACCATTGCATTTTTTGCATCCAACTGAGCAAACAGATGGCCCTCAGTACAGAACCTCATCCAAATGAAAGCATAATTGACAAAGCAGCATTTCAACCATAGTGTGCTGAAATGTTAGTTTAGTCTGTGTTCAAGACTTAAAACCAGAACTTCCTGACTCATAGGAGAGTGCTGATCAATGAAGCCCAGCTGACACTGATGAAAGTAAAGCTTATACCTAGTGTGGATTCAGTCATAACATTTTTGCTGCATTAATTTGAGTTTCATCTGTTGTAAAGGCATAGCCCCCAAAACTCTCTTGCCTATTTTCAATTCTATTTCACAAATTAACTGGTTATTTGCTGTACTCTGATTGCCTACAGCATGCATCGGTGTAACAGGGAGTCAAATTTAAAAAAAAACACCTTACTGCCTGCAAAGTATTTTGGACAACCAAATGAAGAGGCCTCATCAAGCCCCTTTTCCCCATCTGCCAGTTTGGCAATTCCATTAGTTTGAGAGCAAATTACACATTAACGGAGCAGCCATGACATTCATATTTGAATTTAAAAAGTCACTAACAATTTTAAAACTTTTCCACTGGGGGTAAAGAGAGAGAAAGCAAAACGAAAGTCACCTGGAGAACGCAAGAATGAAAAATGGGGAATGCGGAATTAAAAGCCATCACTTTTATTGTACAACATCTTCTCAAAAAAGTTAATTAAGTATTACCTTTTTCTTCTCTTCCTCTGAAGCCTTGATGTATCCAGGGCCTACTGTCCAGGTTTTATAGAAGTAATAGATGCAACCTGTTATGCTGAGAACAAAGGGAATCTGAAATTTTGAATCGGGCAAATGTAAGTTCCTGGTTAAGGAAGTTTCGGAATACAAAACATTCTTATACACAATCAGAAAACAAATACTGAAAAAAATCATGTTGTGGAAGATGACATTGATAAATCAAGGATTTCATGCACATGTAAAATTTTAAAATTGATAAAGGACATTTCAAATCATACACATTGCAAGAGAAGTCAATCATTCCTCACCACAACATACAAATACATACCAGACAGAACAAATGGCAAATCTGTTATAAAGCACTCTAAAATCAGACAAATTTTACTAACAGAAACATGACTGAGCAAAATATTTAAGAAAACAAAACTCTTTTGGAATAAAACATTTAAATTTAGTTTAAATGTAGTTCGGTGCCAAATCTATGATAGCATTACAAACAATGATGAAAAAAATATTTTATGTAAATCAAACATTTAGGGCCAGTGACCACAGGTAGAGTTCTATATCTACATCAACACGTCTACAATTAAACCAGTAGTGGACTAGATCTTCAAACTGAAAGCTGGCAGTTCTACCTATCAAACAGCAGATCGAATCACTACGGCATAAGAGGTCATTCAGCCCATCAAGTCCACGTTGGGTAGCACATGGTTAGCAAGTGATAAATTGCAATTAATTTGAGAACAGAACCAAAGATCCTGTTTGACAGCAGTCTAGTTACATTAACCCTGTTTCTGGTCAAACAAAGACACATTATTAAGGTTGTGAAGTCCACTTATAGGAGTATTAAAAGTACACTGAAGTCATTTGTCAAATGGAGACACAAGAGACTGCAGATGCTGGAATACATACTGGTATATATACCCAGATTAATAAAAGGATATCAGGCAAGAAGCGGATAAACCATGTCATAATCATCCAAAAAAGTGATGCTGATAAAAACGCCAAAGGAATGTATCCAAATGTCTGCATACTCACAAAACGCCTAGGGAAGAAAACGATAAAGATTAAATGAGTTACTGAACAGCAACTTTCCTCACCTTTTTTTTTAAAATCGGTCTTTGACTTTGTCCTTATGAAGGTACCAAGACCTTTGTTACACCCTTTAAGTGTCCATTCTTCAAACACATGCCTTGCTTCAGCAGGTCTTTATAGCTATACCTAATGACGACCTCGGAAAAATTAGCCTATTTTCCCTTCCTAACTTGAGGATGCATATTGCTACTCCAGCAGAAAATTTGTAAGGTTAACATAGATTTGGATTTTCTGCCTGGTTCTTATGAACTGCCAAAGGAGCAATAAGGGTTTTGCATACACACTGATTATTTTAGTTTGAAAAGTCTTTCAAGAGAACGTGCAAAAACATTGCATAGTCCAGGCACCCCACATTTTGCATTCAGCTCCTATCAGATTAATATTAGAAAGAGAAGCAATAGTAGACCACTCAGTCCCTCAAGCCTGCTCTATCATTCATCAAGTTTATGGCTGATCTTCTTCTACCTCGGCTCCATTTTCTGGCACTATTTCTACATCCCTTGATTCTCTTAACGTCAAGAAATCTCAGTCAGTTTTGAATCAACTCACCAGTAGAGCCACCACCGCCCTCAAGGGCAGGGAATTCCAAAGAATCACCATTCTTTGTGGAAAAAAAAATTCTCATTTCAGTCCTAAACAACTTCCCTCTTATTCTGACTCCCCAGTCCATGGAAACATTCTCACTCAATCCTGTGAACTTCACCCTGTGAAACAGCAAAAGAATTCTAAACTCCAGGGAATACAGGCCTAGTCTACTTAATCTCTCTGTATATGACATAACCACCAACCCTGGATAAGGATAGATAGTTTGAGGATCATATGATTAATTTAAAAAAATGTGCTATAATCTGCACTGATACTGAACTGCTGCTTGTTCCATTGTCAGTAGCTATAGAGAAAATATCAAAAAAAATTCTGATGGTCACCCATTTCTGTAATACTTGAAGTAAACACTGCCCTCTCCTGTTATATGAGAGAAATGACCAGCCAGGTGTCCAAAGCAAAACCTGTTTCAAGTCCCATGGTTTCAAAATTATCAACACCCAAGTTGCAATTTCAATCTGCTTTTGTTGCTACTTTACAGGAGCTGACTTCAGAGATTACTTTCCATGATATTTCTCGATGTACCATTTTGTTATTTTAAGCTCCCAGCAATTCCTGCTATCAGTATTAAAACTCGACAGTAAGTAATACAGCAACATAAATGACCTTTCTTCATTTATGCTTGCTAAATTGGAAGATGCCTAGCTGAGATATTTCAGTAAAAGTTGACAAGTCTCTTAAGAGCCCCTGAAAAAGTGAGCTCTCCAATCACAACAGTCAAGAAATTCCCTGTTTAATTTGTAAACTCAAAATACTAGCTTGATTAAAATTGTTTTGTGGAAGATTACTTTGTTCATTGTTATATTCCAAACTTAATTTATAATCAAGTTGCCCAGCATTAAAATCTTGCTATCAACTAGTCTTACAGATCAATTGCATCATACCAGTTCAGGTAAATGTTCTCTTCAGAGTGGAATGACCCAAACTATATTCCATTAAAAAAAAATTCAAAAAGCAATTAAAGATATAGATACATGTGCAGACACAGGTACATACCTTATTACAAGCTGTATTATGAGCCAAGTGGAAACAAACAATATGCCTTTCAGAAGCCAGGAGTCAGATTCCAAGTCTGCTATGTAGCCTGTCACCCAGATCACTCCCACTGCCATCAAAAACAACAGGAGAAGCTGCAGTTCAAAAAGAGAAATCAATCAACAATAGTTTTGTTTACATTTCTTCAATATTCAGTGTAGAACAGGAAAATGAAGGTGTGAAAGGGAAAGGAGGAAAGGGATTCTGTTCAGGGGTTAAAGAGAACTTTTTTGATCAGTAAGCTCCCTACTCAGAGGAAGGATGTAGCGCTGGATCTAACTCTGGGGAATTCAAGTAGGGCAAGTGGGAAGGATTCAGGAACCAATAATTTTTCTTTTTATTTATTCACTGGGTGTGAGCACCACAGACTAGGCCTGGACTTATTATCCATTCCTAATTGCCCTTCAACTCAATGACCTGTAGGCCATTTCATTTAGGGAAATTAAAAGTCAACCATGTTGACAAATCTAGAGTTACATATACGTCCTGAAGGAACGGGTGAACTAGATGGGATGTTAATAATTACCAAACATTGGGAGGTAAACATAAAGAACAATGGGAGGTCTCCAAAGAAGAATAACTTGGGCAGTTTTGATTGAAGTCATTAATCTGAAATGTTAATTCTGTTGCTGTCTAAACAGATTGTACTTGATCCAATGAGGACTTACTATGAAACAGGTGGTGGACATTTGGCCCATCAGGTCCATGCCAGTTCCTCACAGAGCAATTTCATCAGAGTCCCCCTTTCCTTATTCGGTTGCAGGCTTGCAAGTCATTCTTTCACATGCCCATCAACTTTTTTTCATTGATTTGCAACTGATCCACATTAATGGGAATTTACAGGTGGAAACTGCAGCACCCAGCAGAAACACACGCAGTCATGGGGAAAATGTGCAAACTCCGCATATATAGCACCCGAGGTCAGGATTGAACATGGATTCCTGGAGCGGAGTCTGCGTACTTCACTACAGTACTTCCAGCATTTTCTGACTTTACTGCAGATTTCAGCTCTGCACAATATTTTGCTAGGACACATGCTGGATAAATTCCAAGAGAAGAATTGACATCCTAAGGAAGAGCTCCCTGGATGACTAAAATTATAGGGAAGAAAATGAAACAGGAAAAAAAAAGGCTTATGGTAATAGAAAATCAAATTGAAAACAAGTAGCACAGAGAATAAAAACAAAAACTAAAGCTAAACAGTAACAATACATATGGAATCGAAAGGCTAAATCTAAAGAAATAAAGGTTGTCAAAAGGACACTACCAGTTAATGACCTAATAATGGTCTTCACATCAAGGTACTAAATGAGCATTTGGTGTTGGTAGCATCCTCTTCTTCAGTGAATACCAACGCTACAGTAAGGATGAGGTAATTGAAAAAGTGGACGGAGGAGATAAAGACTGGCAGTGTGCAAAGGCAAAAAGTTAACCTATCTGGATGGAAAGCATCTCATGCTCATTAAGGACTTAAGGGTTTATGTTACAAAATTTCTGGCTTCAATCCTCCTCCTCCTTCAATACGGGTGATGCCAGAGAACCAGAAGATTGCAAATTTTCATTTTAAAAAAGGAAAAAGTGATAAACCCAGTATTAGAAAGGCCAGGCAACCCACTGGTGGTGAGTAAACATATATAGACAACAAGAAATGAACAAAATAAAGAATTATTTGAAAAAAAAATGGGCTAATGAAAGACAACTAAGTACATATTTGTAAAAGGGAGATCAAGTTTTACTAACTTGACTGAGTTTATCGAAATAACACACTGGGTTGATCAGAGAGTGTAGCTGATATGCATACAAACTTTGAAAATGTCCCTGATTAAAAAAAACTATATCAAATACACTATAAAACGATGCATTCCTAGAATAAAAAACATTCAAATGTAAGAATTCTTGGTGACCTACCTTGTATTTTTCAAAACTCTTGAGAAACTTCAGCATAAAATGACTTCTACTTCTATGAACATTTGCGTCAATCAAACAACGGATTATCCAAGGATTTCTGTGCTGTTGGGCCAGCTCCAGAGGAGTTTCACCCTGGAAACAATTTGGTAAATTTTAGTTTCACCAGCAAGTGGATAGTTTAAAAAATTTAACTGTTAAAAATTAATATTCTTCAAAGTTCAGAAACATTAGGCTCAGACCAAAGTTGCATCTTGGTATACTGGGAAGTTAGGCTTACTGTAATGTCAAAAGTAGCAAAGTTCCAGTCAGCAGCAGTGGTACTGCTCTAAACTGTTCCACACTGGAGACTTGATGAAAAAACTTCTAAGCCACAATTCCACTGTAGTATGAGATGTGAAACAATACCTGCTTGCTCTCTCAGCTAAACAATTATGCAGGGAGAGTTGTTCCCAGCAGCTTGTCCAATATTTATCCCTCATTCAGTATTACTAAAACAAAACGTTGCAACCATTATTGTGAACATGCAATTCCCAAGTAACCTGCCATATCCCTTACATTGCAAATATGGCTAGACTTCAAAATTATCTACATTTACTGTGACACTGTGTTAAGTCCTGAAAAGGGTGTGATAAGTGTCACCTGCTTCCTGATGCAAGCAGCACATTGATTTGGAGAATGGACAATACACCCTGGACCAACTTCCCCCATCCGTCCAATCACTGTGCCCACCAACAATAAGAGGCCCTTTACATTATTGAAGGAGGGTTTTGCATCCTCTGGAATAAAAACAAGTGCAATCTTGTTGGGCTACGGCAGTGTAACGGTTATATTATTGGACTAATAACCCTTCAAGTTCTGAAAAGCTGAAAATTTAACACAGGTGGGAAACAAAAAGCAGGAAACTATCGGCCTGTTAGCCTCATATCTGTCATTGGGTAAAAGCAGAAATCCATTCTTGAGGTAGTAGCAGGACGTAATGAAATTCATAATGCAATCAAGCAGAATCAACTTGGTTTTAAGAAAAGGAAATAATGCTTAACAAATTCGTTCAAATTAAGATATCTTTATTAGTTGCATGTACATTGAAACGCACAGTGAAATGCATCTTTTGCGTACAGTGTTCTGGGGGCAGCCCACAAGTGTCGCCACACTTCCGGCTTCTTTGAGGATGTAACAAATAAGATGGATATGGGAGAACAAATCAGACAAAGCATATTTGGATTTTCAGAAAACATTTGAAAAAAGTGCTGCACAGAAGTTTGCTGTACAGGATGAGAGCACAAGGGGCTGGGGGTAACACATCATCATGGATAGGGAAGTGGTTAACTAATAGAAAACAGATTTGGAATGAAAGAGTCATTTTTGGATTGTCAATCAATAATTAATGGGGTCAATGCTGGGGCCTCAACAATTTATAATCCACATTAATGATTTAGATGAATGGACTAAGTGTACCTTTGCCAAATTTGCAAATGATGGAAAATTGACAAGTTGTGAGTACAGAAAGATCCCGGACAGGGATATAATTAGATTAAGCAATTTGGCATGAAGTTGGTAAATGAAATAAAATGTGGGAAAATGAGGTTATTCACAGTCAGCCGGACCTGTCAATTGCTTCCAGTATTTTCTGTTCTTATTTCAGATTTCAAGAGGGATTGATAAAGTGGATGTTGCAAGGATGTTTCCCATGGTGGGCAGATCTAGAACCAGGAGCCAGAGTCTCAGAATAAGGGACCATCTATTTAAATGAAAAACACACCTATTTAAGGTGGAAATGAAGAAGAATTTCACGTCTCAAAAGGTTAGTGAATCTTTACAATTCTCTACTTCAGAGGTGGAGTCATTGAATATATTCAAAGTGAAGACTGAAAAGAAAGAACAGGCAATGCAAAGAGAACAGGAAAGTTGTCTTGAGATCAAGATTGGATCAGCCATGATCTTACTGAATGGCACAGCATGGTCGGGGGTAATTAAAGTACTTTTGATTCTGCTTCTTATGTTCAAATGCTAAAGCATTTTTGGCTGCCATGGATGCAATGGGACTGCTTCCTGAACGGTACAATTCTGTTCTATGGGCAGCCCTTAAGAGACTATATTGAAGGGATTTCAAAGCAAACTGTGAGATCACAGTATTGCTCAGGTGGAGATCAGCTAATTCAGCCAAAACTACTACACACAACTGAATGTACTTGATAAAGTGATTGTGGTTTCACATTCTGTACATTGCCCGATTTCATCCATACTTGTACTACTACCATGACTGAAGACGACTATGGAAGTTTCATTAAAACAGAACTCAGCTGAATGTGGAACCAACTTAAGGGTCCTGACAAAAATTATACAGAACAGAGATATGCACTCACCATTGCATTTTTAACTTCAACGTTTGCACCAGCAACTAACAGTACGTTCAGTGCTGCTACATTTCCTGATAGCACTGCCCAGTGCAGAGGTGTGTTCTTGTGCAATTTGTCAACAGCATTTATTGAAGCATTTAATTTTATGAGAAATCTGGTAGGCTCAGGCCTAGATGAATGAGAATGTAACAAAAAAAACTGTAATGCTGGTTAAATATGTACCATCAGATATACTTAAAGCCATGGCATAAACATTATACACTTACCCTATTATTTTGGAAGTTGCAAGCATTAACGGTGTTTGTCCATTCACATCAGCAGCATCTACATCCTTAAACAACAGAAAACATCTCGTGCTTAATTAAAACATGAATGTTTGATTTTAAGGAGATCAAGAAATGGTCCTTCTATTTATTCAGTTGAGCCCTGACCTAGCCTATACATGTCAAAAGTGGGTCATTTTCCTTTACAGAAAAGTAGAAGACGACTATATCAACCTGAATGTGCTGTCCAAAGTGAGGATAAGTTTGACTTTTAACTTCTGGACCTTTCTGCTTATTCACAAAGTAAGTAATAAATGGGTGGCAACCCAGTAGAAAACTAATTTTAGTCAGAGAATCTTAGTAATGCTAATTAATGTTCTACAACTACTGAGACTTGAGAAACTCCATCTCATAATAGTACTTTCAGTTCTCATGCCTCACACTTTCATATCTCAGAAATGATGCCCAAGTTGACACTAAGTGGGAACAGACCACATTTCATAACTGCATACTTGAACATCACAGCATCAGATTAACTTGAGGAAGAGCATGCAGATAAACACAAGACCCTTTCTTACCGAAGTAAGAACAAATTGAACATACCTGGCCTTTCGCTACAAGGTAAGCAATGATTGACATTTGCTGGAATTGAACTGCAAGATGAAGACAAGTGAATCCTTCCCTATCGACTAAGGAGGGATCTGCTCCATACTTCATCAGCAGCACCACCATAGACAAGTGGCCTTGTCTGAAACAAAACAAAAGGACTTTTGTGGTTAAAAAAAAATTCCACTGGATTATTTTATCTACTCCGCCAACGCTGGAATTTCTACCTATATCTCTTTCAGCTGGCAAATAGCTCAGTACTTTGTTAAACGAAATAGGTAAACTTCATCCCATTATTACAGACCTGAAATATTTTGCATTTTTTGTCATTATGGTTTGAATACGAATGCACCTTCCAGCTTCAGGTTAAGTTGCAGGAGAAACTACAGCTCCTTAGTTATTCATCCAGAATTTCCTGTTTAAACTTTCACTTCTCTCTTCACATTCACCACCTCAAACTGAATCTGTCCACAACAAAAGGACAGACAAATTCTTCCACTGTTAATTAAATAAAGGTGGGCAAAGATAAATCAGAAAATTTTATCAAAACACTGCCAAGAGACTCCAGAATCAATTCTCAGGTTATATGTATCCAAGGCGACATTGCTGAGCTCAATAGGTATAGAACACTGTGAACTTTCTGTAATATGATTTAAAAGGAAATACAATTTTCTATTTAAATTATTTAACAAAAGTAACCTAATTTGTATTAACCATTTTGAAATGAGAAAGAAATGTAATCCAGTCATTTACTATACACACAGAAGAGATATGTAAACAAACCAAGATTAAGAATAATTTCATTAACAAAACGAATAATCTTTCTAGTTTTCACAAAACAGAGCTACCAATAAGAGTGAAAATGCAATATCTAATTCCTGATTAATTTGGACAATGCAATTTAATCAAAGTACTGAAACATTATTTTGTATACCCACAGTTCAAATTTAAGAGATTTCCAGCAAATTAACTGTCAAAAGTTAACCGTCAAAAGATTGGAATTTGCATCAGCATTTGAAATCATAGAATCAGCAAGTAGTTACAGCAGAGGAAGAGGCCAGTTGGCCAATCATGTCCACACTGGCTACCTACCACAGCAGCTCACTCAATCCACCCCTGGGCCCTTTCACCATAGTCTAAGCAAATTTTTCTTCGCCACATATTTATCCAATTCCCTCCTAAAAGTGACAATAGAACGTGTTTCCTCCACAAGTGTTAAATGATTACTATTTGAATCAGTAATTAGAGTCATAGAGCGCTACAGCACAGAAACAGACCCTTCGGCCCATCTAGTCCATGCCAAACTGTTTTTCTGCCTAGTACCATAGGCCAGACCGATGGTTTATTGAAGTTCCACATGATTCCCTGCTTTTATACTCTATACTTCTGTTAACAAAGCCCAAAATTGTGTCTGCCTTGTAAACTGCTCATAAAGTTGGAAGATACATTAGTTTTAAAATGGCTTTCAATTGAAATGGTGAGTGAGAAATGAGAAGGTTACAGAAAATAATGCAAACAACAGTCCTTTCAAAGTATACTTAGAACTTATGGCAACCTTACAATACACTTCTGAAGCTTACAATAAGGTTTTAAATATTACTGGAACTCTACCTGGTTGCCCAGTGAAGAGCAGTTGAATTTAAATCTCCACCCAGCTGATCCACAATCGCACCTTTCGAAATATAGTATCTGTAGATGGAATTTGGTGAATTTAGTACAGATTATTTAAATTGTATAATGTGCCAATAACAGGGCGCTAAAATGTTGAAAGCATCTCCTGTACAGATCTTACTTCACAAGCTCTGTTCGGTTATTGATGGCTGCCCAGTGAAGCAAGGTCACATTTTCTTTATCAGGCTGTCGGACATCATAACCAGCTTCAATCAGCTCTTTACATCTGTCGATTATTCCATATCTGTAAGTGTAAAATGCAATCTTAAAAAAAAATAAGCTACATCCAAAACGATGAAGTAAAATGCTTTGAAATCACTAATTTTTTTGCACTATGGTCTCTACTGCAAGATTGGAATACAGGTAGCTCTGCGATAACATGTTTCCCCATTATGCGATTTGTATATGTTGTGATTGATGAATTAGGGAACACTACTATATTACATGGGCCGAATTGGTTATAACATGATTTTGAACAGGAACCAGTAGACCACTTTGGAAACTGATGAACAGGAAAAAGCTGTCTTGGAAGAAAAAGTCTTGGGAAAAAAATTGTAATCTCCCTACAATAATCAGACACCATTGTCTCTTAAGAACACAGGTCATTTCACTGTGGGAAGCCAGTGGAAATTGACAAGCAATCGCTTCTATTGATACTTGCGCAATGATACTCTATTAAACAATGTAACATACAGCCTTTATTTTCTTAAAAAATAAACTTAGCTATTAAAAACTTTTAATTTTGAAAATCCTGTGGGGAAAAAATAGCTATGTTATTGCGAATCTGAAACTCTCTAGCCCCTAACCCTCTTTTCCCATTGACAAGATTGTTTTTAACACAACAAACATTAGGTCGAAACCCTGCATCAGCTCTGATTTGACAATTCCTTTACTGCCACAGATGCTGCTCGACCCGCTGAGTTCCTCCAGAGGATTGTTTGTTACTCCAGATTCCAGCACCTGCAGTCACTTGTGTCTCCTTCTTCTGTTTTTATAACATGATTTTCCATAAGGCGAGGTTTCTTAGGAACTCAATTATCACGTTATAGCAGAACTATGTGTACACGAGTGCTGGTTTGGGCAGGCAGGGGCCACAAGTCAATTACAATGGATACAGAATAAGATAAAATAAGCAAGGATACAAAGTCTTTGGTGATAAAGAATAGAAAGTGCCAGAAACGTTCACTTAATCTTCATTTATAGAATACCATTATTAAACAAAAACATTTCAAGTCACAAGTATATTCAGAATACAAAATGAATAGCACAAAGGAAATATTTAAAAGTAATCCAAAAGCAAAATACTTCAGATGCTGGGAATCTCAGATAAAAACAGAAAATGTTGGAAATACCCAGCTGGTCAGGCAGTGTTTAGGAAGACAGAAACAGGATTACAAATTCAGGTCAATAATCTTTCAAACAACAACAAAGGATCACGCACAATGCTAAAAATCACAGAAGCAGCATGCAAAAGACAGAGCTAAATAATTGCACAGCTAACAACTCTGTAGTTCTGCCAAATCCAGTCACGAATGGTAGTGGACAAATATCTAACAACAAAACTCGGGTGCTCCAAGATCATTCTCAACAATTGCAAATTTAGCACAGTGAAGCATTTGCAAATAAGTTCAGCCAAAAGTGCTGAGTAGATAAAACCTCAGTTTCCTTCTGATATCCCTGACATTACAAGAGCCAGTCTTCAGCCAAATTAATTTTCTCCATATATTAAGAAATAGTTGACAGCATAATAACTATGGAATCAGACAATGTCCTGCCTGTAATACTCCTGACGCAGCTGGAGCTCTTGCCAAGCTTTTTCAGAACAGTTGTAACAAGAGGAAATTTGCCAAGGTGCCACAAAAAGCTGGTCAATTCCAGTATAGTCAACCACTGTCCAATCTACCATCAATCATCCGCAACTTGTTGAAAGGTGTTGTCAGCAGTGCTTCTAGCAGCACTGATAACCTGCTCATCAAAACTCAGTTTGGGTTTCACCAAGACCATTCAGCTCCAAAATTCATTAAACCTTGATCCAAATGTGAATGAAAAAAAATTTTTAGAGGGGAGGCAAGATTAACTGCCCTCTGGTTCTTGACTTGTTTGCCAGTGAGAATTGTCTCTCTCTCAACCCTTCATGACTTTAAGCAGAATCACAAATCCTCTAAGAGCTGCTTGGAAGCTTTCAAACTAAAACAACACCAACTTCACTTGTCTATCCACATAACCAAGTCCTTTTTCCTTGGAGTCATTTCAGTAAATCTATTCTGCACCCTCTCTGAAGACTTCGCATCTTTCTTAAAACGTGGAGCCCTGAACTAAGCATGAATCTATTTACAGCTGAACCTGTGTTTTAGAAAACTTTGTCACTACTTCCTTGTTCTTGTACTCTATGCTCCTATTTATAAAGCTCAGGATACCATCTGCTTTTTAACCACTTTCTCAACTTCCAATGGGCAATGTAAATCCCCAGATCACTCTGTTCTGCTCCCCCTTTTATTGTGCCCTCTAGTTTATAATGTCTTGTCCTTCCAATGAACATGTAACACTTCACATTTCTCAGCATTAAATTTCAGCTGACACTACTGCACCCATTCTGCCTGCCTAGGCCTTCTTGAAGCCTTTTGCTATTCACCTCACAGGGTCAGAGTTTGTGCCAAATCAATTAGGAATAATAATTAATCATGATGTTTGTCACATCATTCTCATGTATCACCTTCGTCTGCAAGCTTACTTTTCTTCACAAGAGTGGTTTGTGTATAATCACACGAGTCCAATACACTTGATATTGTAATATTACAAAGCACGAGCAAAATGATGACATCTGCAAACATAAATCACTTGAATAATTATAGTGGTAAGCATCTGGCTGTCAAAGGGCGATACAACCGACAAATTAGTGTTTTTGGATGCAAAATGTGGCGATAATATATTTATACTAATTTAGTCTTCAAGGAATATTAAGTTATTTAAGTCATGATGTGAAAATGAAACGTACTGCAGGGATTTGAGGGTAGGGGTAGGAGGGGATGGGTTCAGCAATGTCATGTTATTTTCACTACATGCAATGTATTCTGATTTTCTTAAGAACTATTCAGTGGTTGCTGCACATGTCTACAATGAGGCAATGAATTTAAAACTTGCTACTTAACCTGGATAATTTATTTGGAGCCATTTTTAACTCCAGGGGACTTGCATCCGTAAGCCATCCTTCAAAACAAATCTTTTTCCAAACACCAAAATTGAGAGTTACACAATTAGAAAAATGTGCACCACTGTATGCTGACTTTATATTATGAATTCCCACATAAGTATTTTTTTTTACTGTTTACAATCTGTGCTAATGGGTTAGATTTAAGAAATTTTTCTGTAATCCAGAAGACCAGAGAGGATTTGCAACTGCATTATACATATCATGGTTGCTTAGCTGATGATTTCCAGAGCTGCACATCATGCAAATTCCAAATCATAGAATTCCCCAGTTAATTTTACCAGTAACTGGTCAACCAATGCCAAGAATAACTATTCTTGAATCACCAACAGTGCTTCAAAAAGACATCATATAAATGGCAGCTCCAGTGAGAAAACAATAATAAAACTGCACTTAAATTATCAACCTAGAGGCAAGAAACTGGAACGTTGCTGTCCACAGATCTTTCGCTGTCATCTTTACTCATCACAAATTACCATATTCAAAAGGAAAAAAATTAAATATTCTTCTGGTAACACTCAAAAGGAATGATGAAGTTTTGATTTAAGTAATATCTTACTGTTATTGCCAAAACAAATATGTGAGTAGAAGTAGAGTTTCAAAACTTTAAATATGTTTAACCGTCGTAATGCATCTCATTATAGTGCAATCTCAGAGATTGCAATAATTTTATTTTGAGAACGTAGGAACGGAAAGATCATGATCCCCATTGTTTTCTCCAGTATGCCACAGACATTATACAATTAAAGTTGAGCTTGATTATTAAGGTGAAAAATTGGACCATTTGTCTCCAAATTCAGGACATAAAAACCAGAGCATCTATTGGGGCTTCGGATTATGAGTAAACATTACCAGGAATGATGAGCCATACATTCTAAAGCTATCAGATTTCAAAATATATGTACCTTTCTGCAAATTGTAGCCTGCATAACAAAACAAAATTCAAATTACGGCACTATAATCCAATGGAATTCAGTGAAAAAGACTCTAATAAAAAAATTTATTAAAATATTATGCTTGAAGCTATATCATAAATAACCTTATGCAACTTTGCATTTTATTTATACTCTCATTGTTACCACCCTTCTCTATTATAGCACATTATCTAGTTTCACCCTTGATTTGAAGAACCTCTACTTGGTACTGTTTACATATGCTAAGACATACAAAACAATTTGAGGTTTGAGTTTTTTTCCTCAAAAGGGAAAGAAATAGCAGAAACTTTGCAGCCCAGACAACCTCAAAAGTTGATAAATAGCAGTACCCACTAGAACTTACTGTGTGGCTCTTACGATATCCCAGTTACTATAATCTTCCATGAAGGCAAGATCACTGCGATGTTTATCGGGGCTCATGCCTTGACTTGAATTGTTATACTGTTCCTGATGTTTTTGAGTTCCATGATACCCATGAGGACAATTGACTTGACACTGCAGAAAAAGATAACAGTTTAATTATGCTAAATGAGACAATGAAGAGGTAAAAATTTATCTTAGAACATCAGTGTAACAACCTGGTACTGCTGGATGCAATATTGCACTCGCAGGGAACAAAGATATTGCTTGCCTGTGCCAGGCATTACAAAGAAAAGAGACTCTTCCCAGACCAAGTAAATTACACCGGCTAATAACTACAAAAATAGTCAAATTGTTTCTCCTCCTATTCCACCCTCCAGGAATACTCAACATAACTTTCTTCCACAACAAAAACAGAAAACCCTGGAAATACTCAGCACTTTTAGGCAGCAGCTGTAGAGAGAGGAACAGTGTGAACACTTCAGTTCACTGATTTCATCAGATCTCGCTTATACTCATTTCCTCCTTGGCACAGATGCATGTCTAAAGTTAGGAAATAAAAAAAGTACACAAGCATACAAATGCAGTTTCTTGCTTAAGTATTAACAAACACAAATTATAATTAAATGTCAAGGAATTGGAGCTGCTAAAATTACAATGTAATTAAAATAACCCATACTTGTACAACTCAATCGTCACTCACACGCTTATCGATTGTTACAAATTTAGTCAACAGAGTAATTAATCTGGGACTATAATTAGAGCATTGGCCTCCCAGCTAGTGTCCAAACATTTGAGTCGAGATATATGAATGATATTCACATCAATCTCATCTACTAGCTTAAGCAGGAAATATGTTTAAATCTAAAACCAATTCTAAAAACATTAAAAACAGAAAATATTGTAAACACTCAGCATCTGTTGAAAAGAGAAACAGAGTTAACATTTCAGGCCAATGACCCTTTGTCAGAATGAGGAAAGAGGACGACACAGAGCGGGGTGGGGGGTGGAGAGGGAGATGGAGGATTATCTCTGACAGGGCGAGGCCAGATTGTCATGGGGATAAACTATTGAAGTTACATGGTTTCTAGGTTAACGAGGCCTGACAGAGAGAAAGAACATGTACAAAGGAAAGCAAATGCTGCGAAACACAGAGCTGCAGGAAATAACTAACATGTCAGGCTACGCTGGTTGAAGGAGAAAAACTAAGTCAATTCACAGACGGATGAGCTAGATCACAACGAACCAGGTCTGATTCAAACAGAAAAGGCAAGTTACCCGACATTGTTGAATTTGACTTAGAATCTGGTAAGCTGCAACAAGTCTAGATGAAGAGGTACTGTTCCTCAAACTTGCACTAGGCCTCGTATAAAAATGTGGTAGGCCACAGACAGATTGGCCAGAGTGGGAAATGGAGTATTAAAGTGGTAAGCAACAGGAAACTCAGGGTCACACCTGCAGAATGAACTTCTCTGCAGTCGCCTGCTTCTTCCTTGAGCAGAGACCCAATAATTCCCTTCCAGCAACACACTCATTTACCTGCTTCAATTTATTCTCACACTGAACACTTATCCAGGTGGACCCAAGCTATGCCGTCTTTTTGTGGGATATATGGAACCATCCTTGTTTCACCTACTTGAGCACCCTCTCACACCTTACCTTCCGATACATCGATGATTATATTGATGCTGTTTCCTGCAACTTGTATAGAACTCAAAAATATCATTACTTTTACTACCAATTTCAATCTCCATCCTTGTCATGTAGTCCATCAGCAACTCTTCTCTTCCCATTCTGAATCTCTGTCTGCATTTCAAGAGATATATCAATGACAAACATCCATTATGCCCACAGACTGCCACAGGAATCACTATACTTCCTCCAACCAAGGACTCAATTCCATTCTGCCAGTTCCTCTTCCTCCACCATATCTGCTCCAATGACAAGGTTTTCCACAGAGGTGCCTCGAGATGTTTCTTTCTCAATCCTCCTCTTGGAGAGAGCAAGCATAGAGCTCCCCTCATCCTCACTTTCCACCAAATGAACTTCTGCACTCAACAAATCATCCTTCACAATTTCTGTCACCTTCAACAAGATTCCATTACCAGTCATGCCTTTCCTTCCACTCTCAGTATTCCAGAGGAACCAGTCCTTCTGAGTTCCTGGTCTGCTCTTCCACCTCCACTAGCATTCTGCTTTTCTCAATACTTTCTTATGCAATTGCAGAACAAGCAACACAACACCTGTCCTTTCACCTCTCCCCTTCCCACCATCCAAGGTCTCAAACAGTCTTTCTAGGTACAGTAGCTTTCCAATTGCACTTCTTCTAGTCTTGTGTACTGCATTTGCTGCTCACAACGTGGTCTCCTTGACACTGAGTGAACCACACGCAGATCAAGTGACTGCTTTACTGAGCATTCGAGCTAAGTTTTGCAGGCATGACCATAAAGCATTCTGTTGCCTGCAACATTAATTCTCTATACCACTCTGACTTCTGATAGGCTGGCCTGCAGGGCATTTTGGAATTGGTTTATCATTGTCACTTGTACCGAGGTACAGTGAAAAACTTGTCTTGCATCCCAATCGGAGCTCTGCATTTCACATCTTCTACATTGCTTAGTTTATGTTCTCTCTCTTCAATTCATCAACCACATAATTTAATCAATAGTCCATCCCCAGCACATCCCTGAATTCACTCAATCAGAGACACACCTTTTGCCCTATCTATCCCTCCCCAACCCTCTCTGCAACAAAAACCTAACATCTGATTAAGTACCTTTAATCTGAAACATCAACTTTTTCTCTTTCTGCACATGGTGCCTGATCTGTTGAAGGTTTGGGGGGGGGGGGGGGAATTCCTGTTTTTAATTACAGATTTTCTTCAGTGTTTTGCTTTTGTCAGGTTCTAAATTTGTTAATTGAAAGTCTACCAAATGTTAATGTTCAGGAAAATGCATTTCATCTAGCTCAAAAAAAATTATTGGTATAATTGTCCAGTAATTTGAGAATTAGGACAAATGAAACCTGAGAAATGGATGAGTGCAGGAAGTACATTGGTTGCTAACCTCAGAATTATAAATAAAGCTTGAGAAGTGGTAAACTACCACACCTTCATTTCCCATGCCCATTTCCCTTTCCCAAAGTCATTCACCTCCCGAGATGCCCATCCTGAAAGCTTGGCCTCTCCCAAAAAATGCTCCCTCCTCAATGCCAGTTCCCTCCTCATAGCCCTTTCACAATATTCTCCTCCTCAATGGTAGTTTTTATCCTAAATACTCACTCTCACCATCCCCCTACCACCAAACATCTTCCATTCCCTCCCAGTACCCCTTCATTTCCCCACCCAGCCCCCTCCAAAGCCTTTCACTCCACCACCCCTCTGCCTCCATCCAAACCCCCTTCAGCACCCCCAGCCACCTCCAGACCCCTTCATTCCCCCCCCCCCAGACCCCTTCATTCTTCCCCCCTTCCCCAGACCCCTTCATTCCCCCCCACCCCTTCCCCGGACAACTTCATTCCCCCCCACCCCTTCCCCGGACCCCTTCATTCCCCCCCACCCCTTCCCCGGACCCCTTCATTCCCCCCCCCACCCCCTCCCCGGACCCCTTCATTCCCCCCCCACCCCCTCCCCGGACCCCTTCATTCCCCCCCTCCAGACCCCCTTCATCGCCCCAAGCCCCCCCCCCCCCCGCAGCCCTCACAGATCTTCCCCCTCCAGCCCCGCAGACCCCCGCTCCTGCCCCAGCTCCCGCCCTCGGCTCCAACTCCACCCACGCCCCCAACGCTCTCCCCGGGCGGCGCCCGTCAACCCTTGCCTGCCTGCCTGCCCGCCCTCCGCGGTCCGAGTGCCGGCAGGGGGCCGGGATTTACCTCACGGCCGCTCTCCGACCACTCCTCCATCGCCAGTCCCTCCGACTTCCTCTCCGACGCCACACCGCACCGGCCACCCGTTGCCATCCGCGGTGCGTGCGGTGCGTGCGGTGCGCTGCGTCATCGCGCACCACCTCCGTCTCCACGGGGACGGAGAGCGAGCGCGCCTCAGCCTCATCTGATTGGCGGGGCTGCAGCCCCGGAACCTGTATTCGTCAATACCACGGCAGACTTGGTCTGAGCAGCAAGGCGATGCCCTGCAGATCTCCGGTGTGGAAGGGCTTTCTCTGTCAGAATTCCAAACTACAATGCATTATGTGGACTTCTCTATCCTTTTCCCTCCAGCATTTGAGTAGCTGTCAATGACAGTGCTATTAACCTGCACTTACTCACCAATGACCTGCTGACTGGTGTCCTGCTTGTGCTTCATCAGACTTTCACACAACCTTGGCCCAAACATGGATGAAATAACTAAATTCCAGACATGAGGCAAGGGTGACAGCCCGTGACATTAAGGCAACATTTGATAGTGACATCAAGGAACCCCGGTAAAAGTTAAGTCACTGGGCATCAAGAGGAATATACTCCAAAGGATAGAGTCATACCTTGAGCAAAGGAAAAATCCAATCATCCTAGTCTCAGAACATCACTGCAGGAATTGCTCTGGGCCCAATCATCTTGAGCTGCTTCATACAGCATGGAAACAGGCCCTTCGGTAAGAGGCCCACTGACTATTGGGGGGCCGATAATACAATTCCATCAGAGTGGCCATTCCCTTCTTGTTTCTAAGTTCTACCCGTATAGCCTCACTGGATGAACCTCCAGGAATATTCCTCTCTAAGGACCGTTGTTACGTCCTCTTTCATCAAGAAGTCAACTCCCCCTCCTTTCTTACCTGTACCTCTGTCACACCTGTAATATCTGTATGCTGCAACATTGAGCTGCCAGTCCTTCCCTTCCCTCAGTCATGTTTCTGTTATGGCAATGATATCCCAGCCCCCAGAGCCAATCCATGCCCTGAGTTCATCTGTCTTACCTGTTAAGTCTTTTGCATTGAAATAAATGCTGTTAAAACCAACTGTCTTTCCTCTCCCTTTACTGTGATCCTGTCTATCTTGGTGACCGAAGGAGACTATTTGGCTACCACATCTATACTAGTCAAAATAAGGCTACACAGCCTAATCCTATCTTCCAGCATTAAATCCTTACCTCTGTAGGTTATAAATCATTGACTGCACATCCAAGTACTGTTTAAATACAGTGAGATTTCTGCCTCTCCCACCTTTTCAGGCAGCACATTCTAGACCCATACTACCCTTTGGATGAAAACATATTCCCCCATTTCTTCTCAAATTCTTGCACCAATTGCCTAAAGTTTATGCTGTTACGTACCAGCAACAATAGAAACACAATGAGCCAGGTTTCCACGTTAAAATCTATTTATTAATAACTACTTGTAATAATAAGAGAAAAGAAAACATTAGATATCAGACATTGACCCCAAAATAAACCCAAAGTGTGTGTGTGGCAAGTTCCCAAACCCCAAGTCTAGGAACAGTTCTCAAAGTTCAATTCAGCAAGTCACGGAGCAAAATGATGAGCAAAGGCTTCTGAAAACCACATTAGAATGTAGAGAAAATAGAGAGAAGGAGTCCATGAAATCCACAGGTTCCACGATGGAACAATACTACACCTTAATCGCCGAAGAACTCTTGCTTTTAGTCAGAGATATCTACCACTTCGATTGATACATGGCCGCCCACAGATATACCTGATTCCTGGTACAGGTTAAGGACAAAGTGGACTCCACTTGTTGTCCCAAAAATCCATACATGGATTGTATAGTGACAATCACAACGATTGTGATTCACCCGTAGATACGGAGTCTCTCTCTCTCTCTCTCTCTCTCTCTCTCTCCCCACCTCCCCCCCTCCCCCCCACCTCCCCCCTCCCCCCCTCCCCACCTCCCCCCTCCCTCCCCACCTCCCCCCCTCCTCCCCACCTCCCCCCCTCCCTACCCTCCCCCTCCCCTCCCTCCCCCCTCCCTCCTCCCTCCCCCTCCCCTCCCTCCCCCTCCCCATCCCCTCCCCCTCCCTCCCTCCCCATCCCCTCCCCCCTCCCCTCCTCCCCCCCTCCCCCCCTCCCCTCCTCCCTCCCCCCCTCCCCTCCCCCCTCCCCCCTCCCCTCCTCCCTCCCCCCCCTCCCCTCCCCTCCTCCTCTCCCCCTCCCCTCCTCCCCCCCTCCCCCCCTCCCCCCCCTCTCCCCCCTCCCTCCCCTCCCCCTCCCCCCTCCCTCCCCTCCCCCTCCCCCCTCCCTCCCCTCCCCCTCCCCCCCTCCCTCCCCCCCCTCCCCTCCCCCTCCCCCCTCCCCTCCTCCCTCCCCCCTCCTCCCCTCCCTCCCCCTCCCCTCCCCCTCCCCCTCCCCCCCTCCCCCCCACTCCCCTCCCCTCCCTCCCCCTCCCCCTCCCCCCCTCCCCCCCTCCCCTCCCCTCCCCCTCCCCCCCTCCCCCCCACTCCCCTCCCCCTCCCCCTCCCCCCACTCCCCTCCCCCCCTCCCCTCCCCTCCCCCCTCCCCCCTCCCCTCCCCTCCTCCCCCTCCCCTCCCCTCCTCCCCCCTCCCCTCCCCTCCTCCCCCCTCCCCCTCCCCTCCTCCCCCCTCCCCTCACCCTCCCCCCCTCCCCCTCCCCTCCCCTCCTCCCCCCCTCCCCTCACCCTCCCCCCCCTCCTCCCCCCCCTCCCCCTCCCCTCCCCCCCCTCCTCCCCCCCTCCCCCTCCCCTCCCCCCCTCCTCCCCCCCTCCCCTCCCCCCCTCCTCCTCCCCTCCCCCCCTCCTCCCCCCCCTCCCCCTCCCCTCCCCCCCTCCTCCCCCCCCTCCCCCTCCCCTCCCCCCCTCCCCCTCCCCTCCCCCCCTCCCCCTCCCCTCCCTCCCCCCCCTCCCCCTCCCCTCCCTCCCCCCTCCCCCTCCCCTCCCTCCCCCCCTCCCCCTCCCCTCCCTCCCCCCCTCCCCTCCCCTCCCTCCCCCCCTCCCCTCCCTCCCCCCCTCCTCCCCTCCCTCCCCCCTCCTCCCCTCCCCTCCCCCCTCCTCCCCCTCCCCTCCCCCTCCCCTCCCTCCCCCCTCCTCCCCCTCCCCTCCCCCCTCCTCCCCCTCCCCTCCCCCCCTCCCCTCCCCCCTCCTCCCCCTCCTCCCCCCCTCCTCCCCTCCCCCCCTCCTCCCCCTCCCCCCCCCTCCCCTCTCCCCCTCCCCCCCTCCCCCCCTCCCCCCCCCTCCCCCCCTCCTCCCCCTCCCCCCCTCCCCTCCCCCCCTCCTCCCCCTCCCCTCCCCCCCTCCTCCCCCTCCCCTCCCCTCCCCCCCCTCCCCTCCCCCTCCCCCCCTCCCCTCCCCCCTCCTCCCCCCCTCCTCCCCCTCCCCTCCCCCCTCCTCCCCCTCCCTCCCCCTCCCCCCCCTCCCCTCCTCCTCCCCCTCCCCCCCCTCCCCTCCCCCCCTCCTCCCCCTCCCCCCCCTCCCCCTCCCCCCCCTCCCCTCCCCCCCTCCTCCCCCTCCCCCTCCCCCCCCTCCCCTCCCCCTCCCCCCCCCTCCCCTCCCCTCCCCCCCTCCCCTCCCCCCCCCTCCTCCCCCTCCCCTCCCCTCCCCCCCTCCTCCCCCTCCCCCCCTCCCCCCCCTCCCCCCTCCTCCCCCTCCCTCCCCTCCCCCCCCTCCCCTCCCCCTCCCCCCCCTCCCCTCCCCCCCCTCCTCCCCCTCCCCCCCTCCCCTCCCCCCCCCCCTCCCCCTCCCCTCCCCCTCCCCCCCTCCCCCCCCTCCCCCTCCCCCTCCCCTCCCCTCCCCCCTCCCCCCCCTCCCCTCCCCCTCCCCCCCCTCCCCTCCCCCTCCCCTCCCCCCCCTCCCCTCCCCTCCCCCCCCTCCCCTCCCCCCCCTCCCCCCCTCCCCTCCCCCCCCTCCCCCCCCTCCCCTCCCCCCCCTCCCCCCCCTCCCCTCCCCCCCTCCTCCCCCTCCCCCCCCCTCCTCCCCCTCCCCCTCCCCCCCCCTCCTCCCCCTCCCCTCCCCCCCTCCTCCCCCTCCCCTCCCCCCCTCCTCCCCCTCCCCTCCCCCCCTCCTCCCCCTCCCCTCCCCTCCCCCTCCCCTCCCCTCCCCCCCTCCTCCCCCCTCCCCTCCCCCCCTCCTCCCCCCTCCCCTCCCCCCCTCCTCCCCCCCTCCTCCCCCTCCCCTCCCCCCTCCTCCCCCCCTCCTCCCCCTCTCCTCCCCCCCTCCTCCCCCCCTCCTCCCCCCCTCCTCCCCCCCTCCTCCCCCTCTCCTCCCCCCCTCCTCCCCTCCCCTCCCCCCCTCCTCCCCCTCCCCTCCCCCCCCTCCTCCCCCTCCCCTCCCCCCCTCCTCCCCCCCTCCTCCCCCTCCCCTCCCCCCCCTCCTCCCCCCCCTCCTCCCCCCCTCCCCTCCCCCCCTCCTCCCCCCCTCCTCCCCCCTCTCCTCCCCCCCTCCTCCCCCTCTCCTCCCCCCCTCCTCCCCCTCCCTCTGCAGTTGCCAGCACATTATAGTAGCATTTTTTTTCCCACACAACCATTCAGGCATCTTAAAGGGACACTCATCAAGTAGCAACCTGGGCTTGTAACAATGCTGCCTGGGTTTTGGTCTCTCTCTAGGGTCTTACTCTATTTACTCTAGGCCCCTCATGATTTTATACCATTCTCATCCACCTCTATTCCAAAGGAGACAGCGCAAACACGTCCAATCTTTCCTCATAGCTACAATTTTCTAGGGCTGGCCACAAAAATGTAAATTGCTTCTGCACCCTTTCCAGTGTAGTCACATATTTCTTGTAATGTGGTTTGTCAATTGTACAGAGTAGTAAAACTGTGGCCTAACCAGTGTTGTTTACAGTTCTAGTATTGCCTTCCTGTTCTTATAGGCAACGCTCTGGCTAATATAAAGAGGTAGTCCATAAGCCTTTTTCAACCACCATTTTGACCCATCATATTATCTTAAAAAAAAATCTGTGGACATACACCAGAAGATTTCTCTTTTCCTCCATACAACATCCATCCATTTATTGTATATTCCCTTAATTTGTTTCACTTTCCCAAATGCAATATTTTATATTTCCTTAGGTTAAATTTCATAAGTAAAAGACAAAAAGAAGTTCACAAAGGCTTTTGCAGAAATGAACCTAATTTAAGTAACAAGCCATTGAAGCAAACACTTGCAAGGCAATGGAATACCATTTAGAAACTCTGGGTGGGAGAGAGGGTGGGGGTTGGAATTCTGGAGTGGCTCAGGAAATGAAGCTGGGCAGATGGAAGAAGTGAAGTTGCCTTCTGTCTACACTCCTCACTGCCTTGGTAAAGCAGCCAGTATAATCAAAGATCCCACTCACCCCGGACATTCTCTCTTCTCCCCTCTCCCATCAGGCAGAAAATACAAAAGCCTGAAAGCACGTACCACCAAGCTCAAGGACAGCTTCTATCCTGCTATTGAATGGTTCCCTAGTATGATAAGATGGACTCTTGACCTCACAATTTACCTTGTTGTGACCTTGCACCTTACTGTCTACCTGCACTGCATTTTCTCTGTACTTTATTTTTTTACTGTTATTGTTTTACCTTGTACTACCTGAATGCACTGTTGTAGTGAATTGATCTGCATGGACGATATTCAAGACAAGTTTTTCACTGTACCTCAGTACATGTGACAATAATAAACCAATTTACCAATGAGACGGTAGGAGACCAGTTTTGCAGAAGTGATCATAATTCAGTTAGATTTCACATGATTATGGAAAAGACAAAAGCAAAGTAGGAGTAAAGGTTGTAAGTTGGGGAAAGACCAATTTTAATAGAGGAATGGTTGAGCTTAAATAAACAAAATACATTTTAAACATTGATGTTTTAGTAATACAATTGCATGATGTAAATCAAGATTACAAAAATGATGCTGAGATTAGCTACGGGAGGCCTATGCAATTAACTACAACTCTACACTGAAAATCAAAAAACTGCAGATGCTGGAAATCTGAAATAAAAATAGAAAATGTAGGAAACACTCAGCAGGTCAGGCAGCACCTCTGGAAAGAGAAACAGAAGGAACTTTTCAGGTTAAAGAACTGTAGTAAGAACAGGAAAAGAGTGAAAAGAAGGAAGGGTAGGGAAGGCTTGGATAGAACAAAGGGAACGTATTTGATAGGACGAGGCCAAAGTAGTGTAAAATGTGCTCTGAATCTCAGTTACGTAAATAGTGAGGCAAAGGTTGGGAACATTGGCACATATGCCATTGTCTACATTTTCATACCTCCTGACTAGTGTCATATTACTGTATGACCATCACCTAAAGTCCTAGAGTGATAGAATCATACATGGAGTCATACAGCATGGACACAGGCACTTTGGCCCACCATGTTCATCCTGGCAGTTACCAGCCATTTTCCAGCACCATTTTCTTGCCCTGTGTGCCATAGCATTTCAGGGTGCTCATCTAAATGCATCTTAAATGTTGTAGGAGTACCTGCTTCCACCAGTTCCTTTAGCAGTGCATTCTAGATTTCAATCACCCTGTGGCTATCACTTTTTTCCCTTAAATCCCCTGTAAATCTCCTACCCCTCATGGTAAGTCAATGCCCTGTTTAGTAAAGCAGTCTTGGTATCCAACTGAACAGGAGAAAACTGAAATGGCAGAGCCAGGAAAAAAGTGACTTTATCCCTGCATTTAACATTCTGCTCTTGTAATCAATATCAGAGAAAATGGAAAATGGTTAGCATCAGTATAGGTGATTGGACATTACAAGTATTGGTATTGGTTTATTATTGTCACTTGTACCGAGGTACAGTGAAAAACTTGTCTTGCATACAGATCGTACAGGTCAATTCATTACACAGTGCAGATACATTGAGTTAATACAGAGTGCATTGATGCAGTACAGGTAAAAACAATAAAAGTACAGAGTAGTGTCACAGCTACAGAGAAAGTGCAGTGCAATAAGGTGCAAGGTCACAACAAGGTAGATCGTGAGGTCATAGTCCACCTCATCGTGTAAGGGAATCGTTCAATAGTCTTATCACAGTGGGGTAGAAGCTGTCCTTAAGTCTGGTGATACATGCCCTCAGGCTCCTGTATCTTTTACCTGATGGAAGAGGAGGGAAGAGAGGATGACCTGGGTGGGTGGGGTCTTTGATTATGCTGGCTGCTTCACCAAGACAGCGAGAGGTAAAGACAGAGTCCAAGGAGGGGAGGCTGGTGTCCGTGATGCGCTGGGCTGTGTCCACAATGGCCACAAGTATGGGCAGTGCAAGTCTTGGAAACTTTTGTCTGACCACAAATGCAAACATTCACGAGCACAAAAACTGTGCCTTTATATGTATATGTATGTAGGTGTGTGCGTGTTAATGTCCAAACACCAGAATCTGGTCGTCAATCACTTTAGAGCCCCTTACAAATGGACTAAGACCTCACTCTGACAAACGCGTGTTAGCTGGTGTGCAATAACTGCCCCACATTAAAAGTATTCATACACATGCATCTTCCATTCCTCAGAATTAGAGTGGAAGCAAATCATCTTCGATCCCAACAAACTGCCAATGAAAGAGGCAAGGTTGCCTTCCCCCTTGTGATTACAAATTCAGATTGTCAGCAGAGGGCAGGATTTCAGAGAGCCATTCACATTTTAATCGAAGTCCCATTGACTCACGGTTAGCAGTAAAACTGACAAACATTTCGGATGTTGCTTTGTCTGACTCCCAATCAAGATAGTAGCCTTGCGTCACTTGGAGGAATAGCCCAGCCAGTGGGTCACTTTATTAGAGGCAACCTTTATCTAGTGGTTTATGGACAGCTGGGTGTGAGCTCTCCTGTATAGCACAGACAGAGACAGACATTCATTTTCCGAGCCTAGCCAAGGACCGTGAGCCATAGTTTTGACAACCATGTGTTAAATTACAAATGCATGTTGGAACGTCATGCAATGGAGTTTACACCTGTACACATCTCACTTGATACCAGTGGCTCAATTGGTAAAATTTTAGTCTCTAAGTTAAGAGTTATGAGTTCAAATTTCAATCAGGGACATGAGCACAAGAAAATGTTGACTGAGAGAATGTAGCCCCATCAGAGGTGCTGCTCTTTGCAAGAAGTGTTAATTTAGACCCTGCTACACATGTGGGTTTAAGAAATCCAAAGGCACAATTTCAAAGAAGTGCAGATAAGAGCACCTACACAACAGCAATACATATGTCAGGCTGCTGTTTATCAATTATAGCTCGGTGTTCAACACCATCATCCCCTCAATACTGATCAACAAGCTTCAAAATCTGGGCCTCTACCTCCCTCTGCAACTGGATCCTTGACTTCCTTATCAGGAGACCACAGTCAGTGTGGATCAGTAATAACATCTCCTCTTCGCTGACAATCAACACAGGGCACCTCAAGGATGTGTGCTTAGCCTTTTGCTCTACTCCCTCTACATCCATGACCGTGTGATTAGGCACAGCTCAAACACAATCTATAAATTCACCAATGACACCACTGTTGTTGGCAGAATCTCAGATGGCAATGAAGAGGCTTACAGGAGTGAGATAGATCGGCTGGTTGAGTGGTGTCGCAACAACAGCCTCGCACTCAATGTCAGTAAGACCAAGGAATTGATTGTGGACTTCAGGAAGGGGAAGTTGGGAGTACACACACCAGTTTTCATTGAGGGGTCAACTGTGGAAAGGGTGAGCAGCTTCAAGTTCCTGGGCGTCAACATCTCAGAGGATCTATCCTGGGCCCAACACTTTGATACAATCACGGAGAAGGCACACCAGCAGCTCAACTTCATTGGGAGTTTGAGGAGATTTGGTATGCCACCAAAGACTTGCAAATTTCTACAGATGTACGGTGGAGAGCATTCTGATTGTTTGCATCACTGCCTGGTATGGAGGATCCAATGCACAGGATCGAAAGAGGCTGCAGAGGGTTGTAGACTCAGCCAGCTCCATCACAGACACAACCGTCCCCACCATCGAGGACATCTTCAAGAGGCGGTGCCTCAAGAAGGTCGCATCCATCATTAAGGACCCTCACCACCCGGAACATGCCCTCTTTCACGTTACTATCAATGGGGAAGAGGTACAGGAGTCTGAAGACCCACACTCAATGTTTCACACTCTCCACCATCAGATTTCTGAACGGTCCATGAACACTACCTCATTATTCTTCTTTTGCACTATTTTATTTATTTTTTGGTAATGTATAGTAATTTTTGTGTCTTGCACTGTACGGCTGCCACAAAACAACAAATTTCACGACATATGTCAGTCATAATAAACCTGATTCTGACTCTCTTGTGCCATGCCAATTATTATTATTGAGCAACATCATTAAAACAACTACTCTGGTGAGTAACATTTTTCTTTGTCAGAGCTTGCTGCATGAAAATAGGCTGTTCTGTTTCCTACAATACAACAGTGGTTACACTTCAATAGTATTTCATTAGCTATAAAAAGCTTTGCAAAGGAACTCTAAGATTTGCAAAGGAATTCTATAAATGCCATGCCATATGAGTTTTGGTAAGCCTATTTAAAGGAGTCACAGTTTGGTATGTGCACGTAGTGCTTAGTGGCAGAAGTTCCGAATTGAAAAATGAAGAAAATTGGCAAAATAGAGAGTAGAGGTTGGAGCAAATATAATACCATAGATGCATTCAAATGGAAGTTGGATAAACACAAAAAGGGGAAAAGAATATAAGGAGAATGGGTGGAGGCTCATGTGGAACATAATTGCTCTACAGGAATGGAATAACCAGTTTCTGTGCTGTTTTTCAACACATTATGGAAATTACAGATAAATTATAATAGGGTACATTATTTTGGGCTATTTTGATTATTAATCCTTGTGCAGCAGTCTCACCTCCACTCAGCTTTGTCCAACTTGCCATTGGATCAAGATCTTGCTCTGGGGTGCAACAGCTACTCCACATTAAAAGAAACGACGTCCAGGCAACTTCCATACCACGATATGAAGCTCAGGATCTGGAACATCAGGTTCCTCATGGGCACTTTCCAGCATCTGCTGTTTTTTTGATTTTGACAAAGTTATTATTAGAGTAAATGTATTAGTCAAGGGCAATCTGAACACTTTGAAATCAGATATGGGCAATATTGTACATTGAAGTAAAGAGACAGCAGACGTTGAATAATTACTTTGTGTCATTTTTCACATCTAGGACATGGATAATGAGGGAAAACAATACTGAATCAATGAGTAGAACTCAGTAAAATGAACATAACTGAGAAGGTATTATTAGAAATAGAGTGAATGAATTGACAAATCCCCAGGACCAGGTGAATGGAAAGGGATTTTGGGGAAAGAGAAAGAGAACATTTGATTTCTCTCTTTTTCAACTTGAAATTTGCCTTTGGCCCAAAATCAGCTCCATCTAGGAAATATAATACTTATAAAAATGAAACAGAACTATGTACTTGTAGATGATCAAAACCTAAAACAAAATCAGAAAATTAAAAAAAAATGCATAATGGGTTCATCAATTTATAAAGTGAGAAGACCAACATTTTAAGTGCAGATCTTATGAGAGAATTCAGTTCAACGGTGTTCTAATTCTAGTTTTTTTATTCCTTTCAATACAACATACAGTATATGTGGACCACACACTAAGATGTTCAGGTACAGTGCATTCAGACTTTGTATGGCATTGAGGGGAAAGTGCTTTAACTTGATGCCAAGTTTTAGATTGTGAATTGGATGTCAAAGATCAAACCAGCTCCAAAGTGAACTAAAGAGAGCTTGTCTCCTCAAGAGACCTTCACTTTGTTTCATTACAGTGCCCTGAACTCAGAACATCCACTAACTAGAATGACAAGGGTTGCAGTAGAATGACAATTGTTTACTCTGTGAGCTTAATGTGAACAAGGAATTTCACTGCACCATGGTGTATATGACAATAAACTAATCTGAATCTGAATCTGGATGCATTGGAACGCACTGGATGCACCTTGTCATTGACTTCAGGAAGGGGCGCAGTGCACGTGCTCCTGCTTACATCAATGGTGCTGAGGTTGAAGAGGGTTGAAAGCTTCAAGTTCCAAGGAGTGAATATCACCAATAGCATGTCCTGGTCCAACCACATAGATGCCATGGCCAAGAAAGCTTGTGCCTCTATTTGCTCACGAGACTGAAGAAATTTGGCATGTTCCCTTTGACCCTCACCAATTTTTATAGATGTACCATAGAAAGCATCCTATCTGGATGCATCATGGCTTGGTATGGCAACTGCTCTGCCTGTGGTCGCAAGAAACTGCAGAAAGTTGTGGACACAGCACAAAGAATCACAGAAACCAGCCTCCCCTCCATGGACTCTGTCTACACTTCTTGCTGCCTTGGTAAAGCAGCCAACATAATCAAAAACCCCACCCACTCCGGACATTCTCTCTTCTCCCCCTCCCATCGGGCAGAAGATACAAAAGCATGAAAGCACGCATCACCAAGGTCAAGGACAGCTTCTATCCCACTGTTGTAAGATTATTGAACAGTCCTCTAGTATGATAAAATGGACTGTGACCTCACAATCTACCTCGTTATAGCCTTGCACCTTATTGTCTGCCTGCACTGCACTCTCTCTGTAACGGTAACACTTTATTCTGCATTCTGTTATTGTTTTTCCTTGTACTACCTCAATGTACTTTTGTGATGAAATGATCTGTATGGATGGCATGTGACACAAAGTTTTTCACTGTACCACGTTACGTGTGACAATAATAAACCAATTTATCAATTTACCACACACACAAAATGCTGGAGGAACTCAGCAGGTCAGGCAGCATTTACAGAGGGAAATAAACAGTCGATGTTTTGGGTCGAGACCCTTCATCAACTTCCCTCCATAGATCCTGCCTGACCTGCTGAGTTCCTCCAGCATTTTGTGTGCATTGCTTCAGATTCCAGTATCTGAAAAATTTCTTGTGTGTCAATTTACGAATTTATTTACTAAATTCCATACATGACCCTGATACAAGGTGTTCTTTTGTTACTGCTGGTTGAAAAGCTTGGAACTCCCAACCTAACAGCACTTTGCAGTGGTTTCAGAAGAGAACTCGCCAATCACTTTCTCAAGGGAAAGGGGAGCAATGTTGTGCAGATGGTGGAGCTGCTGCATCACAGCTCCAGTGACTTGGGATCAACCCTGGCCTCCAGTGGCGTATGTGTGGAACTTGCACATATCCCCTGTGGCTGTTATGGGTTTCCTCCGGGCACCTTGGTTTTCTCCCACAAACTAAGGATGGGTAGGTTGGTGAATTAATAAGCCACTGTAAATTACCCCTGGTGTAGGTGAGAGGTAAGATCTAGGGGAATTTGATGGGAATAAAATGGGATTAGTGTAGGATTGGTATAAATGTGTGCTTGATGGTTGGCATTGACTGTAGACCCTGCATACACGCTGTTTGACTATGACTGTAAAACCATCCCAAGAATAGAATAATCTATGGCGTATTTACCTGATAACTACACCCAAAGCCCTTCATAAAGACATCAATGAATAGCCCCTACAGTACTGAAGTTAATAAAATAGGTACTACTCATTCAGGCTAAGTCTTTTATCATGTGATAAAAACTGATTCAGTTTCAGTGAAAAATGAACTGTAATAGAAAACGGAAGACTTACAGTGAACTGTACCGTGTCCTCCTTCTGGCCGACCTGCTGATATATAGAGGAGGCCAGATGCACACGGTCAGACCAGTGTACGCAATGTATACCTCAACACCACTTCCAGGACTTTTGTTGACACATAAATAGCTATCTGCAGGCTACTGGAGCAAAAACAACCTCTCCCAGTGCATTAGAGTTCAGCATCACTTAAAGGGGACTTGTCTGAGCTTTTCCCAACCCATGGAGTCTAGTGCTGAGACTACCTTAACCAGGTCTCCTTAAGTGCACTTTCAGATCCCCATTCATCCCCATGCTGGGACCTTTACCCACTCACCCACCAATCTGCCAACCTGACACCTTCCCAACCACCTGACCTGCTGACCTGATCAGCAATATCCCCCCAACTATCAATCACCCCCCCAAATACTGATCCTCACTCACCAATTCCCCCTTGAATATTAACTCTCTGAAACATGGCAACCTCCCCCAACTGACTACCGATCTCCTCCCATTATAGAAACATAGAAAACCTACAGCACAATTCAGGCCCTACAGCCCACAAAGCTGTGCCGAACATGTCCCTACCTTAGAAATTACCAGGCTTACCCTGAGCCCTCTATTTTTCTAAGCTCCATGTACCTATCCAAAAGTCACTTAAAAGACCCTATTGTATCCGCCTCCACCACCGTTGCCGGCAGCACATTCCACGCACTCACCACTCTCTGAGTAAAAAACTTACCCTGACATCTCCTCTATACCTACTCCCCAGCACCTTAAACTTGTGTCCTCTTGTGGCAATCATTTCAGCCCTGGGAAAAAGACTGACTATCCACACGATCAATGCCTCTCATCATCTTATACACCTCTATCAGGTCACCTCTCATCCTCTGTCACTCCAAGGAGAAAAGGTCGAGTTCACCCAACCTGTTCTCATAAGGCATGCTCCCCAATCCGGGCAACATCCTTGTAAATCTCCTCTGCACCCTTTCTATGGCTTCCACATCTTTCCTGTAGTCAGGCGACCAGAACTGAGCACAGAAATCTGAGCACAGATTATAAAACATCTAAACCTCCATTACCGTTAAATCTGACACCTTTTCCTTTGTGCTGCTGCCCGACCACCCGCACCTCTCTGCCCACCTCTTTGGGATCCTTACCCAAACGTTCCACTTACAACCTCCAAGCCTACATCTTTCAAATCCATCACTGCCCATTCCCTGGCCAGGAAAGAGTTAACGTTTCAGCTCAAGAACTTTTCATCAGAAGTGGGCGAAGTTAGCAAAAATCAACCTTTTTAGGAAATTAACAAAAAATGCAGATACTGGAAATCTGAAATAAACCAGAAAGCACTGGAAATATTCAGCAGGTCAGGTAGCATCTGTGGAAAGAAATAAGAGTTAATGTTTTAGGTTGAAGACCCTTTGTGAGAAGTTTATAAGATGCTGGGAAAGGGGTTGAGACATCCTTTATGTGGGTAGAGTACAAAGTATATTAAATAGCAAAAGTAATAGTTCTTTCTCCATTTTATGGGCAGGCACAGTAATGTAGCAGTTAGTGTAACGCTATTACAGCGCCAGTGACCGGAGTTCAATTCCGGCCACTATCTGTAAGGAGTTTGTACGTTCTCCCCACGTCTGCATGGGTTTCCTCTGAGTGCTCCGGTTTCCTCCCACATTCCAAAGCCGCATGGGTTAGGAAGTTGTGGACATGTTAAATTGGCGCCGGAAGCGTGGTGACACTTGCGGGCTGCCCCCAGAACACTCTATGCAAAAGTTGTATTTCACTGTGCATTTCAATGTACGAGTGACTAATAAAGATATCTTATCTTTTCTTATCCCATGCTGTGATTATCACCCTGCATTTTATTGATACCTATTTATTATAAAGCAGAAGCTCACACATTGTTTTTTCTGGCCCTTCCTTAACCCCATGGCACGGTACGGCACCGTATGGCACGATAGTGTAGCGGTTAGCGTAACGCTATTACAGCGCCAGTGACCCGGGTTCAATTCCGGCCGCTGTCTGTAAGGAGTTTGTACGTTCTCCCAGAGTCTGCGTGGGTTTCCTCCGGGTGCTCCGGTTTCCTCCCACATTCCAAAGACGTACGGGTTAGGAAGTTGTGGGCATGATATGATGGCGCCGGAAGCGTGGCAACACTTGCAGGCTGACCCCAGAAGACTCTACGCAAAAGATGCATTTCACTGTGTGTTTCCATGTACATGTGACTAATAAAGATATCTTATCTAATCTTATTTCCCTTATTGTCCCATTTCTCCCTCGTTCCATTATATCACCTAATTACCCTTACACCCTCTCCCCTGCCTTCTAACTTTGCCCACCTTTAAACATGCCTGTTTCCAGTTCAGCTGGACTGTAATCCACCAGGAACATTGCCCAGATCTGCTGAATATTTCCAGCATTCCTTGTCTTCCAGCGCCTCACCGTGATTTGCTTTTGCACCAGTGTTACGTAAGGAGTGACAGGTTGGTCCCGACAATCGGGACGGTTGGAGGGCGGGTTGGCGGCACTCTTCCTCGTGTGAACAGCGGTTACAGCGTACCGGCTCAGTGACCTGAATGACCTGCTCTCATTCCCGTGTTTCAAAGTTCATCTCTCATCATTGACGAGGGAGTGGGGGGCGACGTAGGAGCGAACCTTAGAAGTGAGTTGCGAAGTTTCGAAGGGAAGGACACCTGTTGGGAAGGAAACAAAGACTTCGCTGAAAGGTGGAGAAGACGGCGAATCAAAACAGGTCAGACATGTTGAGCATAGCAGATTGAATGATTTGAGGCGGACTTGGGGGGGTGGGAGACCGAGGTGGACCTCGGAGCCCGGAAAAAAGCAAGGCTTATCACCGTAATGATGTGAATAAATGAACTGGAACCGTTGTTTAAATAAGAGATGGTAATGAAATTTCTGCAAATAAAATCATATCGCGTAAATTCAAGGGGACTTTTCTTTTTTAACTTCGGGGATCTGGAGATGGCAGGCAAGCTCACATTTTCTTGCCCATCCCTGATTTCCTTGGAGAAGGTAGTGGCGAGCTGCCTTCTTGAACTGCGGCAGCTCTTCTGGTGCTGTAGGTTAGGGAGCTCCAAGGTGTAGATAGTGGAGGTCCTGCGAATGGTGTGCCTCAAGTAGGGGAACCCGCATATGCTGGTTTTCCAAATAGCTGCTATCCTTGTCTTGTTGGTGGAGATGGCAGATTTGGGAGCTGTGTGGGTAAATGCTGTGCAATATGTACTCTATATACACTGCAGCTGGTGGTGGAAGGAATGTTTGTTTAGAATGGTCGATCGGGTATTAAGTAGGGTGCTTTGTCCTGGATTGTGTTAAACTTCTTTAAAGTTGTGGCGTTGCACTCATCCAGGCAAGTGGAGAGTATTCCATTGCACTCCTGACTTACACCTTGTAGATGGTGGAAAAGCCCAGGGGCGTGAGGAGGTAAGTCACTCATCGCAGGTTACCCAGCCTCTAACCTGTTCTTCTAATCAAGGTATTCATGTGGCTGGTCCAGTTATGCATCTGGTCAATGGTGACCCTCAGGATATGAAAAGTGGAGTAGTTGGCGCTGGTAATACCACTGAATGGTAGGTGGTTAGATTTGCTCATATTGGCAATGGTCAAAGCCAGGCACTTTTATAGTGTCGTAGAGTAATACTGTATGTCACTTTGCCACTTATCAGCCCATACCTGAATGTTGTCTTGGTCATGCTCAGGCTGGTAATAGCTGCTTCATGTGCTGAGAAGTTGCAAATGAAATTGAACATTGTGCAATCATCAGTGAACTTCCCAACTTCTGACTTTAAGATGGAAGGAAAGTCATTAATGAAGCAGCTGAAGATGGTTGGACCTAAGACACAGCCCTGAAAAACTCCTGCGGCAATGTCCTGGGACTGGGATAATTGACCTATAATAACCACAACCATCTTCCTTTCTGTGAGTTATGGCTCCAACCACTGGACTATTTTTCACTTGATGTCCATTGACTTCAGTTTTGCCAGTGCGCCTTGATGCCACACTTGCTCAGATGCTGCTGATATGAAGAACAGTCGCTTTCGCCTCACCTTTGAGTTCAGCTCATTGGCCCTTGTTTGGATCAAAGCTGCGATGAGTTCTGCAGCTGATTGACTCTGGCAAAACCCAAACTGGGCATCAGTGAGTCAGTTATTAATCAGTAAGTACTGCTTGATAGCACTCTTGATGGTGGCTTCCTCCCTCAATTTACTGATGAGTGTAGACTGATTGGATGGTAATTAGCCAGATTGGATTCGATTTGCTTTTTGTGAACAGGATGTACCTCATCAATCTTCCACACCATCAGATAGATGACAATGGCACAACTAGTTCTCGAGTGCAGGTTTTTGGTACTACAGCTGGAATGAAGTCTGGTACTGTAGCCTTTGCTTTATCCATTATTGATGATAAAGATCCTGATGAAATCATTCTTCTCAAGGGCGAAGTAAAAATGCCTTTAATTTACAAAACAATTTACATCCAAGTATTTTTTTGCTTTGAGGTATTCTCTCTAATGCCTTCAGCCATTTTGAAACCAGCCTGATGCATAGACTTTACTCAATGTCCTTTCAACGTGCGTGCTCTCCAACTATGGGATAAATTAATTCCCTTAATATGCATGCCTCCACAAAGTGAGTTTAAATAATTAATCCAACTTATAAACAAAAATAAAGTGGAAGTTTTAAAATTTCACTTCACGACCAGGTTTAGTAAAGAATCTGTTTCCAATGATCATTTTTAAAAAAAAAATAAGTTGCTAGCCATTTGTACATATAAACCAAAGTCTTTTTTCTCCCCCCTCTTCAGATTTCTGGTCTTTCGAGGTTGGCAGCACAATTAAAGGCAATGAGTCTGCGAGATAATTTGTTGAAAGAGGTGGCCCCATCCCTCTCTGTCAAACCTTCTTCGAAGATCTCAATAGTGGGCACTGGGGAAGTTGGCATGTCGAGTGCCATTTGCATTCTACAGAAGGTAACGTCCCACATTCGTTATTCAGTGTCAAAGTTCTTTTTTTTATCTCTTTTTCAAAAGGTCCAGATGTAATAAACAAATTAATGAATGAGCGAAGAGCATTTATATTTAATTTTTCCAAACCTTGTTTATTGAGACTAGTCAGGAAACACCTGATCCCCTTGATGTCAGAACTTGGGTAGACTCAAAATGAGATCACATAGATTTTCAAAATAGACTCAACCTAATTACTTTGACATGATGTACCTCAGAATATCTGATGCAGTAGGTTAAGGAGAGGGATGCCACTGGGTCACTCTGCCTGGATTCATCTCTGATACAAGGCATAATGCAGCATCTTGGATGTCCCAGTGGCCACAATGGGTTTGGGACTGACTGACCTTCTGGACCACCGTAGAACTGATTAAGTATGCTTACAGGGTTGCCTCTGCCACGTTAGAAAATATAACACACAGTTAACGCATAACACTCTCCCAGTGACAGCAGTGGCTTTTTAAGTAAGTAATCTGTTTCAGTGGTGTTGGTTGAGGGAGTATTGTTGGTTATTAATTAGAAGTTAAAACAGAAAAATGATTTGAGAGTCAATGGTTCCTAGTTTCAAACAAAAACTCCTTAAATTTAAAATGTTCAGAAAATATGGCTCTTGCAATTGAGACATTTTGCAGTCTGGTTGTCAATCTGCTGAAGCAGTTTTCTCAGAAGGTATTTGCAGATGGGTACATTGGGAGCATGGTAACAAATTTGACTCATGCAATTTAATGCCTTAGAATTTCTGATTGAAATAACAGTGAATTTTCTCTGACATTGTTATCTAAAACCCTAAAAGCAACATCCAGCTGCTGTACTTGCACAGTTAAATGTAGAACAACAACACATTCCATTGATATGGCACCTTTAATGTAATAGTTGATAAATGATAGTCTTTGGTGATGACCTTTGTGCTATAGACGGATGACATCCATTGGTCTTTGGGCCAGTGTTTGGCTATTCCTGATTACAGGAAAATATGAATGGCTGATCACACAGAATCACCTCAACAATACACTTCTGATATGGGTACTGCTCAACGACCAATTTAAAGCCAGTATTTTCCTTGTGTTTCCTTTTACAGAGTTTAGCTGATGAGTTGGTCCTTGTCGATAAGCGGGCAGACAAAGTTAGGGGGGAATCGATGGATTTGTTACATGGCAGCCTGTTTCTAAAATCCAAAATAACATCAGATACAGGTGTGTGACGGGTTATGGGATTTATTGTGACATAATTCCATTGAAAATTTGAAGCAAAGTTAAATTTTAAGCTTCTCTCTCTATCTACCTGCATTTCTAACAGCTATCATGCATGTGAAAGAATACAGTGGTAATACTGAAATCACCAGGCAGCACATTGATTTGCCATGTGCCATTTTCATTGCACAGAAGATAATGTCTCGCATTGATCATTCAGTGCCAAAGTTCTACTTTTTTATCTCTTTTTTTAAAAGATTCAGATCTAATAAACAAATTAATGAACAAGCAAAGTGCATTTATATTGCACCTTTCCAAACCTTGTTTATTGATGCTAGTCAGGAAACACCTGATCCCCTTGATGTCAGAACCTAGGTAGACTCAAAAGGAAATCACTTAGATTTTCAAAATAGAACATAGAACATAACAGCACAGTACAGGCCCTTCGGCCCACAGTGTAGTGCCGACATTTTATCCTGCTCTAAGATCTCTCTAACCCTTCCCTCCCACATAACCCCCCATTTTTCTATCATTCGTGTGCCTACCTAAGAGTCTCTTAAATGTCCCTAATGTATCTGCCTCCACTACCTCTGCCGGCAGTGCGTTCCATGCACCCACCACTCTCTGTGTAACAAAAAAACTTACCCCGACATCCCCCTTGTATCTTCCTCCAATCACCTCATATTAGCCATTGTCGCCCTGGGAAAAAGTCTCTGACTGTCCATTCGATCTATGCCGCTTATCATCTTGTACACCTCTATCAAGTCAACTCTCATCCTCCTTTGCTCCAAAGAGAAAAGCCCTAGCTTGCTCAACCTAACTTCATAAGATATGCTCTCCAATCCAGGCAGCATCCTGGTAAATCTCCTCTGCACCCTCTCTAAAGCTTCCACATCCTTCTTATAATGAGGCGACCAGAACTGAACACAATACTCCAAGTGTGGACTAACCAGAGTTTTACAGAGCTGCAACATTACCTCGTGGCTCTTGAACTCAGTACCCTGACTAATGAAGACCAACACACCATACACCTTCTTAACATGGACCCCAAGATCCCTCTGTTCCTCTACACTGTTAAGAGTCCTGCCGTTAACCTTGTATCTGCCTTCAAATTTGATCTCCCGAAGTGTATCATTTCACACTTATCCGGGTTGAACTACATCTGCCACTTAGCTCTGCATCCCATCAATGTCCTGTTGTAACCTACAGCAAACTTCTACACTATCCACAACACAACCAACCTTTGTGTCATCTGCAAACTTACTAACCCACCCTTTCACATCCTCATCCAAGTCATTTACAAAAATCACAAAGAGCAGGGGTCGCAGAACAGATCCTTGTGGAACACCACTAGTCACCGACCTCTAGTCAGAATACACTCCATCGACAACTACCCTCTGTCTTCTGTGGGTGAGTCAATTCTGAATCCATGCAGCCATGTTTCCCTGGATCCCATGCCTCCTGACTTTCTGAATGAGCCTTCCATGAGGAACCTTATCAAATGGTTTAGTAAAATCCATATGCACCACATCCACTGCTCGACCTTCATCAATGTGCTTTGTCACATCCTCAGAGAATTCAATCAGACTCGTGAGGCATGACCTGCCCCTCACAAAACCATGCTGACTATCCCTAATCAGCCTATGTTTTTCCAAATGTCAATAATTCCTGTTAGACTCAAGCCTCATTACTTTGACAGGAGCTACCTGGGAATACAGATGCAGTAGATTAAGAAGAAGGATGCCACTGGGTCACTCTGCCTAGACTCACCTTTAAAACAAGGCATTCTGCCAGCATCTAGGATGTCACAATGGCCCTGGGACTGACTGACTTTCTGGATCACTGTAGAGTTGATTAAGTATTTTTACAGTACAAAATGTTCTGCCAGAGAAGGAGCAGAGCTTGTGAAATACAGTTTCCAAAGGTGCAATTGTGGATCAGCTGGGTGGAGATTTAAATGTAACTGCTCTTCACTGGGCAACCAGGGAGAGTTCCAGAAATACTTAATACCTTATTGGAAGCTTCAGAAGTGTTTGTGAGGTTGCCATAAGTTCTAAATATATTTGGAAAGGACTATTGTATGCATTATTTTCTGTAACCTTCTGATCTCCCGCTCACCATTTCCATTGAAAGCCATTTTAAAACTAATGTATCTTCCAGTTTACAAGGTAGACACAATTTTGGGCTTTGTTAACAGAAGCACAGAGTATAAAAGCAGGAAATCAGGTGGAACTTCAATAAGACATTGGTCTGGCCTCAACTGGAATATTATGTTAATTCTGGTCGCCAGATAAAAATGATCTGACAATGTTGGAGAGGGTCCAGAAAAGATTTATAAGAATGGTGCATGGGATGAGCGATTACAATTATAAGGATAGCTTAGGGAAGCTGGAGCCATTTTCTTTAAAGATAAAGTAAAATAAAAAGATGAGAGGTCTGGACAGAGTGGAGAGTGGGAGGTTGTTTCCTTTGGTAGAGGAGTCGAGTATAGAGGTCACAGTAGAAAATAGAGGGGAACAATAGAAAGTGGTTAAGTTACTGGACAGCATTGACTGAGTGAAAACTATTGTTGAAATCTCACCGTGAGACAGACATGGACCTTAAGTTCAAGTTATTAAGTAAATTTTTGTTCAGAATAGTGTCGCAGCAGGTGGGGCTGCACAAATCAGTTACAGCTGCCCAAGGTACGATCCTGACTTCCAGTATTGTCTGTGTAAAGTTTGCCTGTTCTCCCTCTGACCCTGTGGGATTCCATGATGTTCCTCTCATGTCCCACAGATGTGCTGGTTTGTTAGTTAATTGGCTACTTTAAGTTACTCCTACGTGAGGTGGGTGGTAAGAGAATTAGGGTGTAGTTAGTAGGTATGTGAGAGAGAAATAAGTGGTGAATGGGCCAATGGGATCTGACACAGATTCGTTGGGCCTTCTTACGTAACATAAGAAAATCTGTTCAAATTAAGAATGAAGGAAAAGTATGTTATATGCATGGGGGTGATTAGCTGCTGGTAATCTGCTCTGTTATAGAACTGACAGGTTCCCGATGGGTTGAATGATAGCTCTTACACTGTAACCATTGTATGATTTGAATTACATGACAGAAGTGAGTGTAGGGGAACACTTTGGATCTAGTGATCATAATTCCATTAGTTTCAAGATAATTATGGAGAAGGATCGAACTGGTGCTTGGCTTAATATTCTAAACTAGAGGAGGGCCAATTTTGATGGCATCAGAAGGGATCTGGTAGGCGTGCACTGGGATAGATTGTTTTCTGGCAAAGAGATACTTGGTAAATGGGAGGCCTTCAAAAGTGAAATATTGAGAGTACATAATCTGTATGTTCCTATCAGATTAAAAGGCAAGGCTAACAACTTAGGGAACCTTGGTTATCGAGGGATATTGAGTCCCTGGTAAAGGAAAAGGAGGAGGGGTATATCAGGTCTAGGCAGTTAGGATCAAATGAGGTTCTTGAGGACTATAAGAAATGCAAGAGAAACCTTAAGGGAGAAATCAGGAGGGCTAAAAGAGGACATGAGGTTGCTCTGGCAGGCAAGGTGAAAGAGAATCCCATGGGCATCGATAGCTATATTAAGAGCAAAAGGATAGCAAAGAACAAAATTGGTCCTCTTGAAAATCAGCGTGGACATCCATGCATGGAGCTGAAAGAGATGGGGGAGATCTTAAATGAATTTTTTGCATCTGTATTTACTTGAGAGACAGACACGGAGTCTATAGAATTGAGGAAAAGTATAGTGAGGTCATGGACTGTATCCAGATTATGGAAGAGGAGGTGCTTGCTGTCTTGAGGCTAATTAGGGCGGATAAATCCCCAGGGCCTGATGAGATGTCCCCTTGGACCTTGTGGGAGACTAGTGCAGAAATAGCGGGGGTCCTGGCAGAGATATTTAGAACATCCTTGGCCACGGGTGAGGTGACGGAGGACTGGAGAATAGCTAATGCTGCTCTGTTGTTTAAGAAAGACTCTCAGAATAAGCCAGGAAATTATAGGCAGGTGAGCCTGATGTCAGTCGTGGGTAAATTATTGGAAGGTATTCTGAGAGCCTGATTAGGGATAGTCAACATGGCTTTGTGCGTGGCATGTCATGTCTAACCAACCTTATAGAGTTTTTCAAGGAGGTTACCAGGAAGGTTGATGAAGGGATGGCGGTGGATGTTGTCTACATGGACTTCAGCAAGGCCTTTGACAAATTACTGCATGGGAGGCTGGTCCAGAAGGTTAAGTTGCTTAGCGTTCAGGATGAAGTAGTCAATTGGATTCAACATTGGCTTAGCGGGAGAAGCCAGACAGTGGTAGTAGATGGTTGTCTCTCTGATTGGAGGCCTATGTCTGGTGGTGTGCCGCAGGGATCGGTGCTGGGTCTGTTGTTGTTTATCATCTATATTAATGATTTAGGTGATAATGTGGTAAACTGGATCGGCAAATTTGCAGATGACACCAAGATTGGGGGCATAGTGGACAGCAGGGAAGGCTATCAAAGCTTGCAAAGTGATTTGGACCAGCTGGGAAAACGTGCTGAAAAATGGCAGATGGAATTTAATGCAGACAAGTGTGAGGTGTTGCACTTTGGGAGGACAAACCCGGGTATAAGACTTACACAGTGATTGGTAGGGCACTGAGGTGTGCAGTAGAACAAAGGGACCTGGGAATACAGATCCATAATTCCTTGAAAGTGGAGTCACAGGTAGATAGGGTCATGAAGAGAGCTTTTGGTACATTGGCCTTCATAATCAGGGCATTGAGTGCAGGAGTTGGGATGTTCTGTTGAAGTTCTATAAGACATGAATGAGGCCGAATAGAGTATTGTGTGCAGTTCTGGTCACCTACCTACCTACCAGAAAGATATCAATAAGCTTGAAAGAGTGCAGAGAAAATTTACACAGATGTTGCTGGGACTTGAGGGCCTGAGTTACAGGGATAGGTTGAATAGGTTAGGACTTTATTCCCTGGAGGGCAGGAGAATGAGGGGAGACCTTATGGAAATGTACAAAATTATGAGGGGTATAGACAGGCTTTTTCCGCTCGGGTTGGGTGAGCCAAGCACTAGAGGTCATAGGTTGAGGGTGAAAGGTAAAATATTTGAGGGGAATCTGAAGGAGAACTACTTCACAGAGGGAGGTGCGAGTGTGGAAATGAGCTAACAGCGGAAGTGGTGGATGCGGGTTCAATTGTAACATTTAAGAGAAGTTTGGATAGGTACATGGATGAGAGAGGTATGGAGGGCTATGGTCCAGGTGCAGGTCAATGGGACTAGGCAGAAAATCAGGCTGGCATGGACTGGGCGGGCCGAAGGGCCTGTTTCTGTGCTGTAATGCTCTGTGACTCTATGTATGGAATATAATCAACAAATGCTCATTTCTGCTTAATCCATGAGCTCCCAATCTAATCAAATAGGGTCACAGAGTTATACAGCAAGGAAAACAGGCCTTTTAGCCCGAGTTGTTCCTGCCGACCACGGTGCCTACCCAAGCTAATCCCATTTGCTTGCGCTGGGTCCATCTCCCTCTAAATCTTTCCTATCCATGAACCTGTCCAAATGTCTTTTAAACATTGTAATTTTTCTGCCTCTACCACTTCATCTGGCAGCTTGTTCCATATACTCACCACCCTCTCTGTGGAAAAGCTTGCCCCTCAGGCCCCTTTTCAAATTTGCGCCTCTCAGCTTAAACCTATGCCCTCTAGTTTTAGACTCCCCTGCTCTTGGAAAAACACTGTGACCATCCACCTTATCTATGCCCCTTATGGTTTTCTAAACCTCTATAAGGTCACCCCTCAGCCTCCTTCGCTTCAGGGGGAATGGTTCCAGGTTATCCGGTCTCTGCTTATAACTCAAGACCTCCAGTCCTATAACATCCTTGTGAGTCTTTTCTGCACCCTCTCTAGCTTAACCACATCCTTCCACAGTAAGCCAACCAGAAGTGCACACAATGCTCCAAGTGTGGTCTCACCAATGACTTGTACAGCTGTAACATGACGTTCCAGCTCTTGTACTCAATGCCTCGACCGATGAAGGCAAGGGTGCCCTAAGCATTGCAAGCTGCTCTCTACACACCTGCTAATTACCCTTACTATAATAGTTTTACACTTTTAAATTTAAACTCTATGTCACTAACTATACCAGTACTACATCAATGCACTCTGTACTAACTCAATGTAACTGCACTGTGTAATGAATTGACCTGTACGACTGGTTTGCAAGACAAGTTTTTCACTGTACCTCGGTACAAATGACAATAATGAAGCAATACCAATACCTTCCTGTCTAACTGTGTCAGCACTTTCAAGGAACTTTGTACTTGTATCCTTAGATCTCTCTGTTCTGCAACACTCCCCAGGGCCCTACCATTCACTGTGTATGTCCTGCCCTGGTTTAACTTCCCAAAATGCATCACTTCATACTTGTCTGACTTAAATTCTATCTGCCATTTCTTTGCCCACTTTCCTAATTGATCTAGATCCTGTTGTAACCTTACACAATCTTCTTCAATGTCCACCATACCACCAATTTTGCTGTTATCTGCAAACTTACTAATCATACCACCTACATCCAAATCATTAATATATACTGTATGACAAATGGCAGAGAACTCAGCTCTGATCCCTGTGGCACATCACTGGTCACAAGCCTCCAATGTGAAAAACAACCCTCCATTATTACCACTTCTGACTCCTTCCACCAAGCCAATTTTGTATCCAATTGACTAGCTCACCCTGGATCCCATGTGATCTAACCTTCCAGACCAGCCTACCATGTGGGACCTTGTCAAACAACTTGCTAACATAGACAAAATCTACCACTCTGCCCTTGTAAGTCCCCTTGGTCCCCTCTTCCAGAAACTCAAATCAAATTCATGAAATGCAATTTCCCATACACAAGGCCATGCTGACAATCCCTATTCAGTCCTTCCATTTCCAAATGCAGATCGATTCTCTCTCTCTCTCATAATTTTCTCCAGTAACTTTCCCACCACTGAAGTTTAGCTCACCAAGATCACAAGACAAGGGAGCAGAAGTAGGCCATTCGTCCCATCGAGTCTGCTCCAAAGAAAAGGGGAAAAAGAAATGAGAAATTGGGGGTGGCGGGGGGGGGGGGGGCGCAAAAAAAGAAACGCACTACACTAACCCCAATTTCTGGCCTTATCCCCATATCCCTTGATAACCCGACTATTTAGATATCTATCTATGTCTTCCTTAAATGCCTCCAATGATCTGGCCTCCACTGCTATACGTGGCAAGGAATTCCACAAATTCACCACCCTCTGGCTAAAGAAATTTCTCCTCATCTCAGTTTTAAACCTGTACCCTCTAATTCTAAGATTGTGCCCTCTGGTCCTGGACCACAGCTTGACCACATCTACTCTGTCCAGTCCTTTCAACATTTTAAATGTCTCTATGAGGTCCCCTCTCATTCTTCTGTACTCCAGTGAGTACAGTCCAAGAGCCGACAAACGCTCATCATACATAAGCCCTTTCAGTCCGGGAATCATCCTCGTAAATCTCCTCTGAACCCTCTCCAACGTCAGTGCATCTTTCCTAAGATATGGGGCCCAAAACTGTGCACAGTATTCCAAATGAGGCCTCACTAGTGCCCCGTAGAGCCTCATCAACACTGTAGTTCCTTGGCTTATTCTTACAGCCCTTCTTAAATACAGGCACAATTAGAATAGGTGGGATTTTTTTTTTGTCTGGTCACCCACAAGTGGAACAAGATGTGATAATTATACCAGGCCTCGTAATATATTTCCCCACTCAATCACATCTTGCCACTTTCCCTTTGCCTCAGAATTCCAGTATGAGCAAGGGATCCCATTTCTCTCCAGAGACTAACTTGGAGTGGTAGATGGCTCCTACCACTTAGCAGCACCGGAATATCTTGGTGGATCCTGGATTGCTGTCAGCAGAGTTCACCTACCTATAGAAAGGCCAAGAGATTCCTCGCTGTGAGTGGTGGTTGGGAGGTTGCTTGAACAGTGACAGGGAGTGGCTGTGCCAGTGGAGCTATCTTCCAACTAGAAACTCAAGTAAATGCCAGTGGGTACAGCTGTACCTGCTAGTTGATGGGTTGGATGTTTCAGCTTATTGTAAAAGCCCATTAGGGAACTAGGCTGCCCACATGGATGGTTTCAGCCTACATGCACATGGCTGGCAACGTCTAAGTGGTCACATAGACCACAAGGGGAATTGCAAAGGCCCACTATCCAGTCAATGGCTTTGCATCTGTCCACTAAACATGAATTACTTAACCCACAAGTGATTAATTAGGTTAAAAGCCATTCAGAAGAAGAACCAGTTCAGCACTAGATATGGTCTAAGCTGATTTAATGCTTTTGCTGGCTTATTAATGTAGAGGGAGATAATAGAGCCCTTATTTGTACAGCCAAGATTTCTGACTAAATTTGTTTGCCTTCCTTCAAGTTTAGTGCAATTTTTAAAATGAAGTGGTTTTGTTATTGTAGGAGCATTAGGAGTACAGCTAAACATTAACCTAATTGCTGAATGTCATTGTGTAATGCAGTCAGAATTGCATTATCCCTTACGCATTTGGAATGTCTCGTTATGTTACAGGTTTAAACCATTGGAATAGGAAAAGTAGAAACAACAAGTTTCAAATTTATTACCAATATCAGGCCAAAACAAGATATAATTTCTTGTTGACAGTGTTACAGACTCAGTGAAAGTCCCTTTAAGATGGAGAGTGTGTGTGTATATGTGTGTGTGGGGCGTGCTTACGTCAATAGAAGATAAAGGATGTAATGACGTTGTTGAAGAAGTTAGAAGAAGGGGAGAGAGAGAGAGAGAAGGGAGAGAGACACCAGCCTGCTAGTTTTCTCTATTGATGGATGAGAAACAATAACTGTGTTTGCCACTGAAATCCATGTATGGAAATTGGAAGTAACCCGGTGGAGTTCACTTTGTTACTGACCTGTAGAAGGAAACAGGTATTTGTGTGTGGACGACCACGATTCGGATGCTTTTCAGGGTGAGAGAGTCACTACCGAGTAAACACTGAAGTGTCGTTTGGGTTCCATCGTGGAACATTTGGAGTTCGTATTTACTCTCTCTGTTTCTCTACGTCTACGGCTTATCTTTAGACAACGGTGGTTGTTGAAGAAGCCCTTGCTCATGTTGCACCTTATGGCTTGCGGAACTGAACTTTAAGAACCATTCCTGAACTGGGAGTTTGGGACTTTGCCACACACACACACACACACACACACACACACACACGAAGAGTTTAGTTTTGGGGTTAACGTTCAAGGTTTAACATTTTTGAATTCTAACATACTAACATTTTTACTTTTATTTTACGTATTATCATAAGTAGTGATTAATAAAATAGTTTTTAACACTGAATCATGCTCAGTGTGGTTCTTTTGTTGCTGGTTCGTGACAACAGTTTGTTTCTTCAGTCAGCAGCAAGGCCTGGGTACATTGCTGTGTGGTTGGAGGAGGACCTGGTTTTAAAGTAGACAGATTAGCATTTATTTTGTGCTTTTTAAAAGCTAAGTATAGCTCAGAGCACCTTATATTCATTAGAGTATTTTAGAAATGTGGTCACTGTTGTAATGCATGAAACATAACAGCCAAGTTTTGCGCAGGAAGACTCTATAAAAAGACATGCTGCTTTAAAGATGTTGTTTGAGAGTATTGGTAAGAATACCTGAACTCCCCTGCACTTCACTGAGTTGTACTACTTATCTTCTACATCCATTCAAGAGAGAAGGCAGGGCTTCTGTTTAGTATTTCGTCTAAGCCATAGCATCTCTGATGATGTGGCACTCCCTCAGCATGTGTGGGAAGGACACTTAAATTTTCAACTCACTGTGGATTTGGAGGCAAGAGCTCTAGCAGCAGGGCTCAGCCAGTATAGCAAGTGTTACAAAAGCAAGTTTTCCAGGCAGCTAGACTCAGCAAGTTTGTTAAATACACTTTAGGCTTCTTGTTGGTTGCATGAGTCCTTTGAGTTAGAAGCCATCATTCTAGGTCTGAATAAAAGCAGTGCATGTTTATTGAGTGAATTGCTGTTCTTGGCAGTTGTCACATCTGACTACAATGCTTGCTTTGCTGCTTGCAATTTAAAAAAGATTGCTAATCTAATTATACACAGGAATACTGATTTTTGTGCAATTATTTTTAACTTTTTGAAAGTAACAGTTCCAAAACATAATGAGCTACTAAAAAAGCTTGCTGATTGTTTAATGAGAATGTTTCTAGTTTTCCTTTACTTGAAAACCAGTTGTGTCAATTAATTCACGTTGTTCAATGTTGTAAACTTCAACATTGTTCTTCCTCTTGAGTTCAGCAGTTCTCAGACCATTGGATAATATTGCCAAATTTGAGTTTTATAACAGAGGTTGTCAGGCTTGCACTTTAATGTGGGTTTAATGAGTGGTGCCCGATACCATGGCAGATGTGCAGTGCTGAGGAATGATGTTACAACGGTATTACTGGGGTAAGAACTTCATATAGTGCAAGCCTGGTTGCATTACATAAACTTAAAATGCCCGCCTTTCATGTTTAATTGCTGGACTTTCTCTTCCTAATGATCATTCTACAGACTGTAAAGCTACGCAAGACTCTAAGATATGCATCATCTGTGCTGGTGTGCGTATGAAAGATGGAAGGCCAGATAAGAATCTACTGCAGGACAATATTGCTGTCTTCAAGGAGGTTATCCCTCAAGTGGCTAAACATAGTCCAAATGCCATTTTGCTGATTGTTACTCAGCCAGGTAAAGTTGATTGGTTAAATATTGCTGTGAATGTCTTCAGATGCATCTGTGCATTCAATTTTCTTTTATAATTCTTCTTGTGGTTATAGACATTACTGGCAAGCCTGGCATCTATTGCATATCCCTCATCACTCCCTGGGTGGCTTGCTTGGCTATTTCACAGGACAGATATGAGTCAAATGTCAGTGGGTCTGGATAACACATGGGACAAAGTTGGTAAAGACAGTAGTTTTCCTTCTTTGAAGGTCATTAGTGGATCAGGTATATCTTTATGACAATCCAGTAGTTTCAAAGCCATGGAGTGTGGTGGCAGAATATTTAGGTCAATGGACTACCAACTAGAGTTTGGGACCTTTGATCCAGAAATATGAGCTCCAATCTCACCATGAGAAGTGGAGAATTTAAATTCAAATAATTAAGTAAATCTGGAATTTTTAAAAGTAATGTTCTTAATAACTACCTTCAAAACTTGAATTCAAGTTCAAGTGTATTATCATTGACATATATACACAGGGTATAAATTACCATGAAAATTAGCTTTTTGGAGCAGCAGTACATTACAAACATGACAAATATAAGTTAATATAAATTTAAATTAAGATAAGTTGTACATAACTTACACAACAAAATAAACGTATTGACATTAGTACAAGTTGAGAGAGAGAAAAAGAAATATAGAACGAGGTAGTGTTAGGGTTTTTCAGGTTGGTTCAAGAACCTGATGGCAGTGGGGAAGAAGATGTTGTTGAACCTTGAGGTGTGGGTCTTCAGGCTCCTGCATCTCCTGCCTGATGGCAGCATGGAGAAGAGGGTGTGGCCCGGATGGTGGGTGTCCCTGGTGATGGATGTCGCCTTCCTGAGACATCACCTCTTGTAGATGTCCTTATGGTGGGGAGAGCTGTACCCGTGATGGAATTGTCTGAGTCCTAGCTTCTTGTAAAAACACATCCAGTTCACCTATGTCTATCAGTGAAGGAAAGTGCTTACCTCTTCCTGCCCAAGGATGACTCCAGGCTCAACAAAATGGTTGACTTTTAACTGCATCCTCTATTTAGAGATGGGCAACAAATACTGGCATTGGCACCCGTGTTCACATCATGTGAACAGATAAATAAACAAAAATTACTGAGGTCAGCAGTTTTAAAAACGTTCCAGATCATTTAATGAACTGAATTTAACTTCCCCATTTGGCATGTTGAGCTAAGAGCTCGGGCATCACACAGCTTTGGATTACTGGTCCAGTAATTTAATCACTGGGACCAAAGTCTTGAATTTCTTTGTTTCAGGGAGCTAAGATTTAAACTTAAGTGTTGTTTTTGTAATTAATCTAGTTTCCTTTTTTTCCAACAACATTTTCTGCCCTATCTCCTTGCTTATAGTCATTGGCTTCTTGGCAGGCAATCAGTGCCCTCCAGTTCAACATCCATTGTGCCAGATGGGGCTGAACTAATGTTTCATACAAGTTCATGAAGAAGGAAATAAAGAATTTTATCACTTATTGTGCTGTTTAAATCAATAAATTAATTATTGCAGTCAAACATAGGAGCCAAAGTGTGTTCACTGTGCTCTTATGATTGATCTCAGGACTAGATAATCTGTGTCTTATTGAGTCGAAGAGTCACAGAATCACAGAGAGATACAGCATGGAAATTACACTATGATGATTCTATGAGCCTTTGACTCTGTAAGAAACAGATTATCTTGTCAAGGGAACAATCATGAGAGCACGATGGGCTTCTGTATTTAACTGCAATAACATCTTCAAAATTAATTTATTGATTTAAAAGCACAATAAGCAATAAAATTCTTTCTTTCCTTCTTTGTGAACCTGTTTGAAGCATTATTTCAGCCCCACCTATCATTAATGGGTGTTGGACTGGAAGGCACTGAGTGACTGATAAGGAACCAGTGAGGATAAGAGAAAGGAAGGGAAATGCTGGGGAAAAGGAAAGATACTAGATGCAGGCCCTTCAGCCCACTGAGGTCGAGCTAACCATCAAGCTCCCATTTACATGAATCTCACATTAATCCCATTTTAATCTCCCCACGGTTCCAGTAGCTTTCCCATTCTACCCCTCATCAATCCAGAAGAGGCAATTTACGATGACCAATTAGCCTTCCAACCTCCACATTTTTGGAATGTGGGAGGAAACTGGAGAACCTGGAGGAAAGCCACATGGTCAGAGTGAGACTGTACAGACTCCACACATAATTGAAGAAAGAATGTTGACCTAACTGGGTCATCTTCGGATTGACCCTCGGAATCTTTTGCGTGTGCTTGAATGGGAACAGCAATTAATTGCAGGGCTGATACTCAAGAAACTTGAACTAAAAATCTAGAGATGAGTTAAAAATCTCATGAAAGAAACTGGGGAATTTAAAATCAAGTTATTTTTAAAAATTCTCAAATTATAAAGCTAGTATCGTTAAAGGTGACTGTGCAATTACTAGACTGCCTGAAAATCCATCTTATTCACTAATTGTATGGAAGCAAATCTGGCATCTTTGTCCAGTGACTTCACCTTTATTTTAAATGAAAAGTGCTGGCAACATATGATCATACAAAATGGGGGCAGAAGTAGGCCATTCGGCCCTTTGTCTGTTGTGCCCTTTAATAAAATCGTGGTAGCTCTGATTGTAACCTCAACTTCGAGTTCCCATTTACTTGCAGTGAACTCTCATCAACTTGCTTACCAACAACCTATTTACCTCTGCTTTAAAGAATATTCAAAGAATCTGCTTCCATGGCCCTTTGAGGAAGAGAGATCCAAAGACTCAAGACCCTCTGGGGAGATAACAGTGCCTTATCTCTGTATTAAATGGACAGCCTCTTATTTCTTAGTTCCAGATTTCACGTAAGAGGAAACAGCCTTTCGACATCCATTTTGTCAAGATTCCTCAGAATCTTGGATATTTCAATCAAGTCTCTTCTAAATCAAGGCAATCTGTCCATTCCAGTTATCAGTCTAATAAACCTTTTGTGAATTGCCTTCAAGATATTAACATTCTTCCTTCAATAAAGAGAACAATTTTGTACACAAAACCCCAGGCGTCATACACTCATGCAAATGAGCTGCTCAGCCCACTATGTGTGTGCTGACCAATGGGCACCCACGTGTTAATCCCAACACTTGGCTCGTAGGCTTCAATGCCCAGATGATTCAAGTACTTGTCTAGACACTTCTTAAATGCTGTCAGTGACTCTGGTAGTGCTTCTACCATGTGGTCTCATCATTGTCCTATCAAATGAAGCATAACCTCTCTACTTTTGTATTCAATTCTCCTGGCAATTAAACACTAACATGCTGTTAACTTTTCTTATACACAAGGATACCCAGAACCCTGCAATCACTCATTATTTAGATTGTAAGCTTTTTTATGTTTCTTGCCAAAGTGAACAATTGCTCTTTTATCCAACATTATACTCCATTCAGTTGTATTTGTGAAGGCAGGCTACCAACAGTTTATTAGGGCAACAGGTAATGGAGATTAAATGCTGCCTTGCCAGCAATATCTTTGTCCGCTGGCTTTTGAAAATTCATTTCCGTGACCTGGGTGTCACTGCCAAGGACAGCATTTATTGACTGTCCCTTAATTGCTCTTGAGAAGGTAGTGGTGAATTGCCTTCTTGAACCACTATCGTCTTTCTGGTGAAGGTACATGAGTGTGGAGTTCTGGGATTTAGACCCAGTGAAGCAGTAGGAATGGCAAAATATTTCAAAGTCAGATGATGTGCAACTTGCAGGGGAACTTGCAGGGAGTGATGTTCCTCTGCATCTGATGGCGCCACCCTTCTTGGTGACAGACACCATGGGAATAATTATGAATGATTAATTAAACAAAACACCTGGTTTCATACATCATCACTGACTGAAAGATGTGCTCAAATTGTGGATCAAAGCATGAATCCATTACCTTTTACTCAGAGGTGAGTTGTAATTGAATCAATTGCTACTGGCAAACTTTGTGATTATTGTTTGTCCCTTTAGCTTTATACACTAAAATCATCTTTCTTTACTACTGTTGTACATCACATTGATGACTTCAATGAACTATCTTTTGAAAAGCTGCCAACATGTTTCTCATTCATTTTCCGCTTATTCCCCTTCTTAATTCTCATAATTGTCCATCTCAACCATTTTCTACTTTTAGTTTATGTTTTTGTTATTTGTTGATCTTTCCATTTCTTTTCAAAATTTCATGGAAAACTAAGACAATGTGTTGGATATTATATATGAACTTCAAGGTTTGCTCATTTGGTATTTGACCTGGATCTGATTCTGCCTGATGTTTGAAGTTACACATATTTGGGTCTTGTTCTTACTTGGATGTGAGACTGCTTGGGAATATAATGTGGACTAGGTTTACTTGGAGAGAATCCAGAGCCACTGGTTTGTTACAACATCTAAGTTGTCCCATTTGAATGCATTGGTCATGGGCTGATTTTGATCATCAGGCCAAGTGGTTTGATTTAAATGAAAAAAACAATACATGTGATTGAGTTTAACAGTTCCAGGACCATTGGATAACATTTCCAATTTTGACAGAAGCTAAGCTGCAACTTAACCTTTTTTAATAATTTCTTGCTTATTTTGTATTTGAGCCTCTCCAAAAGATTTTATTTATCTTCAACAGTGTAAAAAAAAAAGTGTCACTGAAGATTACAAGGAAAGTAAACCTGTCTTCAAATAAATCAATTTTACATTTAACTTGTTAGCACTTCAAATGATAAGACAATCAACCACAAAAAAACAATCTTTTTCACCCTAGTCAATTTTAATTTTAATTGTGTTGTACGTTTATAATTGGATCACTTTCTCTTGGTTTGGTTTACCTTGCAGTGGATCTATTGACCTATGTTGCCTGGAAACTCAGTGGATTTCCAAGGACCCGTGTTATTGGCACTGGTACTAACTTGGACACTGCAAGGTTTCGTTATTTACTTGGTGCAAAATTGAAAGTTAATCCGGTGAATGTTCATACCTATATCATTGGTGAACAAGGATCTGGAAGTGGTGAGTAGCTATCTGCCAATTTCATCAATGTTGATAAAATATATTTAAAGATATTGTATGTTGGGCTATGAAATGCATAATTCCTCAGCAGAAATATCACTTTGCATTCCAGGATGATTCCTCTGAAGTGGTATGATCAGAGAAACAAATGGAAAAATTCACACCAACTTGCCCGTGTCATTCATGCCTCATGTAGAGTGGTAGATTTTTGTGAACAAGACATAGCTGGACAACTTTCCACATTATCCAGTTGACGCCCATGTTGTAACTGTATTGTAACAGTTTGATGAGAGGCACAGCTGGTTCTGGAGAGCAGGTTTTCAATATGCGGATCAGATATTGCTTGGTCCCATAGCCTAAAGAGTATGCAGTGGACTCAACCATTTCTTGACATCAAATTGTGTGAAGACTGGTGAACATAATGATGAAGATCTCAGGAGGAACCTGACATGGTTTATCTATGCGGCACCACGGCTGAATGTGATTGTGAATACTTCAGCCTTGTCATTGGCACTTCCGTGCTAGCTCCTCCAGTTCACTTGCTAACTGTCCACCATCATTCACCACTGGGTATGGTAGGGCTGTAAAACTTTGATCTGATTTCTTGGTTGTAAGATCACTCAGCTCAGTCTATTGCGTGTCAATTTTTTGCCTTTCTGCACACATGTAGACCTGTGTTGGTATGAGATAGTTAGGGGGAGGGAGTTGGGACTGGAGGAGGGAGGTGATCAAGGGGCAGAGTTAAGTGGGTTTGGAAGGAAGCATGCTGAGGAAAAGGGATGTGGGCAGAATATATGACTATGCACATTTGTGTTTGTGATCGGAGTGAATGTCTGTGGAATTTGTTGCCGTGGAGGGCTGTGGAGGCCAAATCACTGGGTGTATTTAAGGTAGAGATTGAGAGGTTCTTGATCGGTAAGGGGATTAAGGGTTACGGGGAGAAGATGGGAAAATGGGGTTGAGAAAAAAAAGCCATGTTTGAATGGCGGAGCAAACTCGATGGGCTGAATGGCCTAATTCTACTCTTATATCTATGATGCCGGAGGAACTCAGCAGGCCAGGCAGCATCCGTGGAGAAAAGCAGGTGGTCAGCGTTTCGGGTCAGGACCCTTCTATGGGACTGAAGATAGGAAAAGAGGAAGCCCGATTATATAGGAGGGAAAAGCATAGTAGTGGCCCCCTCAGAGCTTCTCTTTTGTCCAACTATCACTGCTCTGTTTTTCCCTCCTATATATTGGGCTTCCCCTTTCCCTATCTTCAGTGCTGTAGAAGGGTCCTGACCCAAAACGTTGACTGCCTGCTTTTCTCCGTGGATGCTGCCTGGCCAGCTGAGTTCCTCCAGCATCATTGTGTTTTCATCTAGATTCCAGCATCTGCAGTTCCTTGTTTCTCTGCTCTTATATCTTATGTGTGCTGTGTGACAGAGCCTGGCTTTCAGCCATCCTGGATCTCTTTGCCATTGGACCCTCTTGTGGTGGGTGACCTGTAATGGCCCCTCCATGTTACAGGTATCCACCTTCTCTTCTACATCCCCTCCATCACACGTGAAGGTTCCAGACCCTGGAATGCTGAGTTGCCAGTATTGCACTTCTTTCATCGTATCTCCGCAATAGTAACGGTATCATATTCCCATGTGCCAGTTAATGGTGACCCTAGGGATCTTGATAATGGAGGGCTCGGTGACAGTAGGTGGTTTGCTGAATAGTCTTCTGTCCATCACCGCAGTTTAACAGTGCACTCATAACATGAGAAGCATACAATCTGCTTTCTGTACATTGCTGATTCTTTACCTCTGTCAGCAATTATTTTGCAGCAGGTTATAGAAGAACACCATGGAAATGGTATCAGTTTGACTGATATCACTCCCGGAGTAAATGCAGGAAGGTGCTTAAATGAAAAATTACCTTCCCTGAATGTTTATTTCTTGACATAATGTGATGATCAATATTTTTACCGATTGTCCAAGAAGCCGTCGATATTCCCTTTGATTAGTTTGGCCCTATTATTTAACTTTCTGAATTTATTGCTTAATGGTGAATGAAATGTGTCACTCCACCTTTTTTTTTGTCTTTGTTATAGTTCCTGTTTGGAGTAGCACAAACGTGGCTGGTATTAATCTGAACGATTTGGTTAGAGACATATCAAAGGAACATGTGAATGAAATTCATAAAAGGGTCATCGATAGGTAAGTGTTGGTGGGTTCTTGTTAAAACCCACTCATGACAACAGATGTGGGTGCTTTTCTTGTAGCAAAGATCCTTGGAATAGGCACTCTGATGAGATAGTTAAAAGTGTCTCTGCATTAAAATGGGGAGGACAATAACAGCTGTTAATTTTTGTTTTTAAAACTTTGTCTTAAAACTGTCTTGTACTCAGTCAAATTACATTCATGAAACACCTATCCTTCCAAGTACTGAAATGTCTTCAGTCTCCCACTCTGAAATGCATTGTTTCCTCCAAGATCCTTACTCATTGCTCCCTGTTTGAAATGATAGGCCTATAATTAGCCTGGAGAGTTATGAATAGTGTCCTATCTGATTGTGGCTATCTGTTGATGGCATTTGACATAATTAGTCATATCACCCTCTCCAATGTCTCTCTATTTTGTGTAAGTTTGTATTTTCATCCCTGGCTTTTTATCTATGGCTTTACCTTGTACAAGTTGTCAGATGGGCTCGTTCATTAATCCAGATAACAACATCCTTCGGTACAAGGTTAGCTTCTACGTGACAATATCCAGATCTACTTTTCCATGAGTCCTCGGCTCCCTTTGTTCTGACCCCCAAATTCCCTCAAGATCGGGGGAAACCAAGGCCATTAATTCTTCTCCCAATAAATTACACTCACCTCATCAACTGTATCCCATTTAGACATTCTCTTAGGCTGAACAAGACCATCCATAGTCAGAGCTAAGCCTCAAACTTCATATCCTATTCACATCTAAGAGCAGCTCTCTCTATTACTAAAGCAATACCCACCTGGACCATTACTTCTGCTGAAATCCAAGTACAAGGCTTTGTGATCAATAACTTGATTAATCCAATGGATCCCATGCTTTCCCTCCAATCCGTCCAAAACTCCACCTGGTTTCCCATCTCACACTGTTCACTCAACATTTCTGTCATCAATGGATTGATATTCCTTATTATATCGAAGTTAAAATCCTTTTTCCAGTCTTTAAATATGTCATGGTGATGCCCTGCCTTACTCTTTGAACTCCTTCTCATAAACCCCCCTGTATCCAAGTCTTTCATACCTTTTCCTAACGTATATTTCCTTGATCCGGTTTCTATTCCAGTGTCAATCACGGAAACACCTTGGGAATTTTTCTTTTGTATTAAAGACACCATATAAATTCAAGTTGTCCACTTTCCTCATTTACTTCCACACCCCAAACAAAGAGTTTACTGTAAAATTAGTAACCCCAGTCCTGATATTTGCCCTTTTACAGTAACCATCTATATATGTGATCCTTGCTCTTTTACCATGATTTTTACCTCAACATGAATGAATAAGTTGACTTTATATACTGTTAAACTTAATTGAGATGAATTTTGTATATTAACAATTTTAATTGGATTAAATATCTTCCATTTACATCAATTAAATGCTGCTGGGGAAGATATTTCTTGTCAGCAAACGAATACATTAAGCATTTGAAAGAGCAGATATAAAAGTCCACAAATTGGAATCACATAAAACATTTGGGTTTTCACTAGCACTAGTCTTTAAAGATGATAGGGAGAGTTGAACTTGATAAGTAGAAACACAGAAAACGTTTTGCTTTTGTTTTGTAAACCACTTTTTGGGCTTCGTTAGGTGTGTATCATGCCCATTTCTGGGTATCGTGGTTAAGAAGGTGGTTCCAGCCTTGGAGGATTTCAGAACTGGGTTACCAGAATGAAACCAGGGATGAGAAAATTCAGTTACCTTGAGATCAGGGATGGCTACAAGCAGACAAGGTTACAGGATGATTTAATAAGTGATGTTTAAAGTCATGAGGGCCTCAGAGGATATGAGAAATGATTTTACTCAATGACCTGGAAGTGGAAAAAGAATATATATTAGTCTGGATTTTATGAAACTGCAGATAGGTTGTGAACTTTTAGAAGGGAATCAGATAAATACTCAAAATTTATTGAAGAAGGGGAAAGGACTAACGGCTATTTAGGGCCATACAGCTCACTGAGTCTATGTTCAAGTAGTGCAATCCTGAGAGTTCCATTCTCCCATCCTTTCCCCATAGACTTGCAAATTATTCCCCAGTGTTGATTCAGTTGTCTTTTTGAAAGCCCTGGTTGACTGATTTCACCACCTTTTCAGGCAGTGAGTTTCAGAGACGCATTGTGCAGGCATGCAGAGCCAAATGTTCTCTCGTACTGAATCATTCTTTGTGATTGTCTTTAACCAACTATATTGGGTCTCAACCCCCTTCATTTCCTGTTTTTATATTAGTTGTGGGGAATGCTCCATGAGCAACCCAGGGCAACTTATTTCATTTCAATGAGGCCCTGGAAGCCAGTTCAATGCTGTCAGTAAGATAAACAGACAATGCTGGAAATACTCAGAAGGTCAGGCAACAGCAGTAGAAAGAGAAGCAGAGTTCTTGTTTCAGGTCCAAGAACCTTCATTCTATCAATTTCTGGAAGACAAAACACAATATCGAGCCACTAATGGGTTTCTGGGATTAGGCATCTCTTCAAGAGCATGGTCTACCCTGAAATGCCTGTCCCAACTCAAGTGAATCCTATCAACTCCATCATAAGACATAGGTGCAGAATTAGGCCATTCAGCCCATTGAGTCTGCTCTGTCATTTGATCATGGCTGATTTATTTTTCCCTCTCAACACCATTCTCCTGCCTTCCCCCCATAACCTTTGATGCCCTTACTAATCAAGAACCTATCAACCTCTACTTTAAATACGCCCAATGACTTGGCCTGTACAACTGTCTGTGGCAATGAATTCCACAAATTCACCACCGTCAGGTTAAAGAAATTCCTCCTCATATCTGTTCTAATGTTGTAGCTGAATCAGAGGAATTCTAGACCAGAATGGCATGTCTCCACAGCAGCATTTCTGGACACAGTTTTTCATAGAACATTACAGCACAGTACAGGCCCTTCAGCCCACGATGTTGTGCCAACATTTTATCCTGCTCTAAGATCTATCTAACCCTTCCCTCCCACATAGCCCTCCATTTTTCTTTCATTCATGTGTCTTTCTAAGAGTCTCTTAAATGTCCCTGATGTATCTGCCCCCACAACCTCTGCCGGTAGTGCGTTCCACGCACCCACCACTCTCTGTGTGTGTAAAACAACAACAACAACAACATACCCCTGGCATCCCCCTTATATCTTCCTCCAGTCATCTTAAAATTATGCCCCCTCGTGTTAGCCATTTTCACCCTGGGAAAAAGTCTCTGACTGTCTACTCGCTATGCCTCTTATCATCTTGTACACCTCTATCAAGTCACCTCTCACCCTCCTTCTATCCAAAGAGAAAAGCCCTAGCTCACTCAACCTATCCTCGTAAGTCAATTCTTTTCAGTAGACAATTCTTAATTTCTTTGTTTTTAAAATATAAGAACATAGAACAGTACAGTACAAGAAGAGGCCCTTTGGTCCACCATGTCTGTGCCAACCATGGTGCCAAATGAAACTAATCCTTTCTGCTTACATGTGATCCATATTCCTCCATTCCCTTCATGTCTAAATGCCTCTTAAACCCCACTATTGTATCTGCCTCCTCCACCACCCCTGGCAGCTTGTTCCAGGCTCCCACCACTCTCTGTGTAAAAACAAAACTTGCACTCCCACATCTCTTTTAAACTTTACCCCGTCACCTTAAATGGAAGCCCTCTAGAATTTGACATTTCTACCCTGGGAGATAGATTCTGACTGTCTACCTATCTACACTTCTCATAATTTTATAAACCTCTATCAGGTCTCCCCTCAGCCTCTGTTGCTCCAGAGAAAACAATCCAAGTTTGTCCAACCTCTCCTTGTAGCTCATACCCTCTAATCCAGGCAGCATCCTGGTGAACCTCCTCTGCATCCTCTCTAAAGCCTCCACATTCCTCCTGTAATGGGGCAAGAACACAATACTCCAAGTGTGGCCTAGCTGAAGTTTCATATAGCTGCAACATGACTTCCTGACTTTTATACTCAGTGCCCTGACCAATGAAGGTAAGCGTGCCGTATGCCTTCTTTACCACTCTACCTACTTGTGTTGCCACTTTCAGGGAGCTATGGACATGGAAGCCAAGATCTCTCTGTACATCAAATTGTATATTTTGGCTTGGAGTTTTAGCTGTGAAGGCCCATTGATTAACAGGTGCTTGTTGGAAAAACTAAACAGATATTCCATCCAAAACGTTGGGAGGTTTGGTTATCATTCCAATTGTGCTTGCTGCATTGTCATAGAGTTACACAGCACAGAAACAGGCCCTTCAGACCAATTCACCCATGCTGACCTAGATGTCCATCCAAGCCAGTTCTATTAGCCTGCATTTGGCCCATATCCCTCTAAACCTTTTCCTATCCATGTATCTGTCCAAATGTCTTTTAGAACATTGCAATTGTACCCACGTCTACCACTTCCTCTGGCAGCTCGCTCCATATATCTACCACTCTCTGTGTGGGAAAAGTTTCCCCTCAGGTCCTTTTTAAATCTCTCCCCTCTCACCTTCAATTTATGCCCTCTGGTTTTTGACTCCCCTACCCTGGCTAGAGTACTGTGACCATCCACCTTATCTACGATCCTCACGATTTTATAAACCTCTATAAGGTCACCCCTCCTACGCTCCAGGGGGCAAAAAAAAAAGGTCCTAGTCTATTTTATAACTCCAGTCCTGGTAACAGCCTCTCGAATCTTTTCCGCGTCTTTTTCAGCTTAATGACATCCTTCCTATAGCTGGGCAACCAGGACAGCATACATTACTTATAGTGTGGTCGTTTCAATTCCTTTAAGTATATCTTTGCGCTTGGTTAAACCTGTAATGGTCTTGATCTGGAGACATGGGTTTAAAAACTTGAGCCTGTAATCCAAGCCAGCACTCACAGGGCAGACTTTTAAGCTGGGCTGTTACAAATCTCACAGTGCTACGGTATCTCAGTCAACTCTCCTCCCGCAATCATCACCAGAAACAGGTCAAGTGGCTATTAATCACCCTGCTATCTGTGGGATTGTGCTCTGTGCAAACTGACTAGGAAACAGTAAATGGTCTTGATGCAGGATTCTGGACCCAATTCCATGTCTAGTAAATGAATAAAACAAAAGAAATCACATGTTGTGACGTGCTTTGACAGGACTGGGACCTTTGGAAAGTCCAATTACATTTTATTCTCTGCTCCACTGGACATTTGTTGCCTGGGCCAGGTTGGGAAGACGAGGGCCAAGGTGCAAATTCTCCCTTTGAATCCCATCCCTCTGATTCTCCACTGGTCTGTGACTTACCCTCTGAAACTCCACCCTCAGTCCATTCCTTCCACCATCAATGTCTGTCTCTCTAACCCCCTAATGCCACACCCAGAGAACAGTTTGCAATCTAGGCTGTGAGAGGAGTTGAACAGGACATTTAAAGATCTGCCTAGTTCAAAATAGTGCAATTTCTTCGAGGATTTTGGGAGAATGTTGAACTTTAAGCTTCATCTTACACATTCTTTGGAATTTTGTATTTGGTGATGGATAACGATGTAAAACTGACAAGGGGACACCGTCTTCAGATTACAGAAGTTCACACTCACATGAAATTATCAATCAATAGGTATCCATAAAATGCTGGGTGATAATCGCATCATGGGGTAAGATGTCCTTAGGATATCTTTATTAGTCACGTGTACATTGAAACACACAGTGAAATGCATCTTTTGTGTAGAGTGTTCTGGGGGCAGCCCGCAAGTGTCGCCATGCTTCCGGCGCCAACATAGCATGCCCACAACTTCTTAACCTGTACGTCTTTGGAACATGGGAGGAAACCCATGCAGATATGGGGAGAATGTACAAACAGCGGCGGAAATTGAACCCGGGTCGCTGGCGCTGTAATAGCATTGCGCTAACCGCTACACTACCGTGCCTGCCCTGGGATTCAGGTGAAATCATGAAACGTAAAAGGACAAGTGATTTATTGGTGAAGTAAACTGTGAATTTGGATCCTTAGTAAATCACTAAAATTCTCAGTATTTACATTGTACCATTGTAGTTAATAAATCCTAGAATTGTCACAGCATGAAAGGCCATTCAGCTCATTTGAATCAAATCCATGCTGGCTTCTAGTAGTAAAATCTGTCTATCCCATTCTCCTGTTCTTTCCCCAGAGACCCGCATTTCATTCTCCAATGTTATTTCAATTGCCTTTTTTGAAAGCTGATTGACCAATTCCAGCACGTTTCCATTCAGTGAATTTCAGATCATGACCACACTGTATATCAATGGTTTTGCTTTACATCTATGGAAGCACAAAAAGGCATCTGACAGCTGATGGTTCTTCAGGTAAAATAGAATGATGTGGTGTAAAACCTCGAAAGAGCATAGAGTGCTACAGCACAGAGGCCCTTCAACCCATCTTGTCCATGCTGACCCGATCTTCTGCCTGGTCCCATCGACCTGCACCCAGACCATATCCCTCCAAACCTCTCCCATCCATATACCTATCCAAACCTCTGTTAAATGTTATAATTGAACCTACATCTACCACTTCCGCTGGTAGCTCGTTCCACACTCGCACCACCCTCTGAGTGAAGAAGTTCCCCCTCAGATTTCCATTATATAGTTCACCTTTCTCTCTAAACCTATGTAGTTCTAGTCTCACTCAACCTTTGGGGAAAATGCCTGCATGCATTCACCCGATCAGCAGTTGAGATTGATGTGATTTTATTTTTGTTTCCTTTTCCCCCATCATAGTGGCCATGAAGTTATAAGGCTAAAAGGAAGCATTTCTTGGGCGATTGGTTTAAGTGTGGCCAATATTGTGGATGCAATTTTAAAAAACCTCAAGTGTATCCAACTGGTGTCCACTAATGCAAAGGTAAGTTTTAACCAGCTGTCATTCACAAGAAGACCATGCATTATTGTGTCAATATTGGTGAAAGTCACACAAGGAGCTGGAAACAGAGCATTTCTATAGGTGCTACTTTCTCTAAAAAGGTACAGAAAAATTATACATTCTCCAAGTTTAATGTTGGAAAGAGAATTACAGGTATGTGCAAAAGATCTTTTTGGATGAAGTATTTACTTAAAAGTATCTACTCATTAAACATAGTTAATGTGATTACAGAAACAGGAGAAGGCCATTTAATCCCTTGCACCTATTTATTTCAGTGGCTCACCTGTAACCTAACAAAATATGCATTGCTTTACCCTGATTAGAGTCACACCTTGGATATCAGCTAGAAGAAACAAAGTGAATATATTTGCACCTTTGAAAGTGGCAAAACAAGTTGAAGTCTGTTTAAAAAGCATTTGAGAACCATGGATTTAATACAAGGAAGTTATGGTGAACCTTACAGAATAGTAGTCAAACTTCAGCTAGTATTAATTGAAACATAAGAAATAAGAGCAGGAGGAGGCCATCTGGCCCATCAAGCCTGCTCCGCCATTCAATAAGATCATGGCTGATGTGTCCATGGACTCGCATCCACCTACCTGCCTTTTCCCCATAATTCCCCTACTATGCAAAAATCTATCTAACTATGTCTTAAGTATATTTAATGAGGTAGCCTCCACTGCTTCCCTGGGCAGAGAATTCCACAGATTCACTACTCTCTGGGAAAAGCAGTTTCTCCTGATCTCTGTCCTCCCCTCTCATTCTTCTGAATACCAGCAAGTATAGTCACAGGTGACTCAATCTCTCCTCATAGGCTAACCCCCTCACCTCCAGAATCAACCTGGTGAACCTCCTCTGCACCACTTCCAAAGCCAGTATATCTTTCCTCAAGTAAGGAGACCAGAACCGCACGCAGTACTCCAGGTGCGGCCTCACCAGTACCCTGTACAGTTGCAGCATAACCTCCCTGATCTGAAATTAAATCCCTCTGGCAATGAAGGTCAACATTCCATTTGCCTTCTTGATAACCTGTTGCACCTGCAAACCAAACTTTTGCGACTCATGCACAAGCACGCCCAAGTCCCTCTGCACAACAGTATGCTGCAATCTTTCATTATTTAAATAATAATCCGATCTTCTATTTTTCCTTCCAAAGTGGATGACTTCGCATTTACCAACATTGTACTCCATCTGCCAGACCCTTGCCCACTCGCTTCACGTATCTATATCTCTCTGCAGACTCTCTGCATCCTCTGCAGAATTTGCTTTTTCACTAACTTTAGTGTCATCAGCAAACTTAGATACACTACACTCGGTCCCCTCTTCCAAATCGTTAATGTATATCGTGAACAGCTGCAGCACCCGCTCACCACTGATTGCCAACCAGAGAAACAGCCATTTATCCCAACTCTCTGCCTTCTATTGGTTAACCAATCCTCTATCCATGCTAATACATTACCCCCAACACCATGCATCCTTATCTTATGGAGTCTTTTATGTGGCACCTTATCGAACCCCTCTGGAAATTCAAGTATACAACATCCACCTGTTCCCCTCTATCCACTGCACTCATTATATCCTCAGAGAACTCCAATAAGTTTGTCAAACAGGACCTGCCCTTCCCGAATCCATGCTGCATCTGCCTGATGGAACCACTTCTATCCAGATGTCTCACTACTTCTTCCTTAATGATAGCTTCAAGCATTTTCCCGACTACAGACGTTAAGCTAACTGGCCTGTAGTTATCTGCCTTTTGCCTACATCCTTTTTTAAACAGTGGCGTGACATTTGCTGTCTTCCAAACATGGAAAATAGGAACGGGATGGAGCCACTGGGCTCTTTGAGCCTGCTCCACCATTGAATGTGATTGTGGCCAATCATATCCCCATACTCTCTCAGTTATCCCTTGATGCCTTTTGCATTCTTTTCCTCCATAAGTATAGTCAGCAACTTGACTTCTATAATCCTCCATGGTCGCGCTTTTCACCAATTCACAACCCTCCGAGTGAAGACATTTCTCCTCTTCTCTCTCCCAAGTCTTTTGCTCTGTAATTTGAGACTGCGGTGCTCTCAGGAGTCACTCTGGTGAACTCTCATTGCACTCCCCTATAACAAAGATGTCCTTTTTTGGGTAAGGAGACCAAAACTTCCAGAACATTCTTGCTCCTGTACTGAACTCTTGCAATGAAGGTCATTAATTATACCATTTGCCTGCTGCACCTGCAGGTTAGTTTTCAGTGGCTGGTGTACAAGAACTCTCTGTACTTCAGTATGTCCCATCTGATACCATTTAAATCACCAGTTAAATAATACTCTGCCTTTCTTTTTTTCTTATCAAACTGGATAACGATTGCCCACTCAATCAATCCTAGGCACCTTAGGTTCTACATGCTAAGCTTGAGGAAGTATATTGAGTTATAGTCATACGGCACAGAACCAGGCCCTTCGGCCCACCATGTCCATGCTGACTGTGTACTATCTACACTAATCCTGTATATCCACATCATCTCTGCTTCAGCCTGCTGGCTCTGCTCCCTCCTCACACTTCACAGACCACTTCCCTACTCTCCATCCCTGCTCCTGGTTCACCCTCCACAGTCCGCTGGGCCATCAGCCTGCCGTCTCCCTTCCAGGTGCACTTCAGCTCCGGGTTTGCCGGATCCACTCGGGTCACCCTGCTGCCTCGGCAATCCTCCCTTCGTGCCCCACGTGGTTCGCTCTGCCTTCGCATGCTTCCCCCTACCTGGTGCGCTGCCTCATCACCCTGCCCCTCTTTCACATTCCGCGGATCACTTCCAATCACTGGTGCTTCACCCTGCAGCTGATTACATAGAGCAGAGAACAGTACAGCACAGAACAGGCCCTTCGGCCCACAATGTTGTGCTGACATAGCTATTCCCTCCTACCTACAGAATGCCCATATCCCTCCATTTTCTTCCCATTCGTGTGCCCATCCAAGCCCCTCTTAAAAGCCCCCAATGAATTTGCCTCCACCACCCTATCAGGCAATGCATTCCAGGCATCCACCACTCTCAGTGAAAAACGTACCCCTCACGTCTCTTCTGAACCTACCCCCTCTCACCTTAAATGCATGCCCTCTGGTATTGGATCGCTCAAGAATGGGAAAACGACATTGCTTGTCCACCCTATCTATGCCCCTCATAATTTTATACACTTCCAACAGATCACCCCTCAGCCTCTGCCACTCCAGAGAAAAGAGCCCAAGTTTGTCCAGCCTCTCCTGATAGCACATGCCCTCTAATCCAGGCAGCATCCTAGTAATCCTCCTCTGCACCCTCTCTAAAGCCTCGACATCCTTCCTATAGTGAGGTGACCAGAATTGCACACAATAGATTACTGCTGCTTATTCCTGAGCTAGTTGCTCCTTAGCTCTGCCTATTCTGGCTCCTGGTTCACCCTACACAGCTGGGACATCACCCTTTCAGGTCTGCATGAGCTCTGCCCTGCCATCACCGTTTGAACCAGGAGCCAGAATTGATAGAATAAAGGGGCAACTAACCCAGGAATACGCAGCAGTAATCAACCGCAGGGTGAAGCACGGGGAGCAGGGTGATTGGACGTAGCCTGCAAAACATGAAAGTGGTGTAGGGTGACGAGCCAGAGCACCAGGTAGGGGTAAACATGAACGGGTTGATAAGGCCAAGCCAAGCAAGAGCAAACCATGTTAGGGGACAGAGATACCGGGCAGCAGGGAGGAGCACAGAGGTAGCATGATGATCCAGAACGGATCTGGCAAACCCAGAAGGGTGGGGCTCAACTGGACCTGAAAGGCTTCTATTGAGTACAGAAAAGATTCACTCAAGTGGAACCAGGGAGGAGTTCCTTCCGCTATGTGGAGAATCTAGAAAAGCAATTATTATTCTCCTTAGAGCAGGGACGGTTAAGAGATAATTGAAGTGAAACTAACTTTTTTTTAAGAATAAAAAAAAATGAACTGGTTTCAGTGCCAATAGCACCAGAACTAGAGGACACCATCAAGAGAATTGACAAAAAACAGAAAACACGTGTAAAAATAAATTAATGCAACAAATTGTAGCAATATGGAATGCACTACCTGAAAAAGTGAAATGGGAGGAAACAGACTCAAGTCACCTTCAAAAACTACATGCAAAATAGCAGAGGAGAAAAACAAGACTGTAGAAAACCAGTGTGGGAGTGGAACCAGTTGAATAACTCTAACATAAAGCTAGCACAAGCATGATGGGCTGAGTAGTCTCCTATCATGTTATTCTATGATTATCACAGAGTTCTGATGTTTAGCTGCTAATCCCAATATCTCTTTGAGACTTTACCCAGACCCTGTGGGAATCCAGTGAAATGACATTTAGTGAACCAGATCAAATGGCGGCCAGCAAACAGCTTTTAAATTGCGTGCTCTTGGTCAGAAGGAAGCAGGTTCAAAAGGCCAATTTTCTTTACCTTTACAATTGTAACCAAACATAATTCTAGAGTATGATGGACACATGTTGAATGTTAAGACTTTTATGTGTAGCCAATGCTCTGGGTGGCTTGAATGCACAGCCAGGAGAGGAAATTACTCAAGCAAATTTGCAACTTTAAACATTCATATTAATAAATTAAAACCAGTATCACAGTGGCCATGCCATAGATCCTTTTCTGCCAGCTTTACTTTGTAAAGCTACTTTGATACTGATCTTGTTAGACCAATGTGAATTTGTCCTTGGTGCCTTTGGAAAATGTCTCAAGTAAAAGACAAGTTGTAAAAGTTGCAGTGTTGAGTTCAAACAGTGAAACAATACAAAGAATGAGAGAAGGCCATTCAGACCATCAAGTCTATTTTCTTCCCCAAAACTTTGTTTCTGCTGAATTTTCCCCATTGTATGCATGTTCTTTAATTATATATCTTTAATTAATTTCCAAGACCCACTCTCACCCATGGTAATTCACACACACCCAGGTTATATCCTATGATATTCATGGTTGAACTGTTACCACTTCTTTAGCACAATACTTGCATGGTTCGAGTAACTTATCAAACTTTATGTTTGAGCAATTATGTCTGCAGTCCCCTTTATAACCTTAAGTCTGACTGAAGCAGATACTTCAACAGTTCCTTGTTAAAATTATAAATGAACATATCAGTGTTTTATTTGCAAGTGTGATAATCATCATTGGATAGAGTTTTAACCAGTTCAGATCTGGGCACTGTAGAGTATAGATGCACTGAACCTGATGATTCAGTTATGAGAACAGGATGTATGAAGCTGTCTTGTATCCCTTGGAGTGTATGTGTTATTGAGGTAATTGTATTGAGTTGTTTAAAACATGGGGAAATCAACAAAGATAGCTCTTCATAAAATTAAAACCAGGCCCTTTGGGAAGGAAGTCAGAAATCAGTTATTTTACACAGTGGACGGCAGACACTTACAATTCCTGCTCCCCAAATAGTTCTGGATAATGAGATGAACGGCACTTAAATTTTTGTATGGAAAGGATATCGAGGGACAGAAAGCTAAGGTAGGTATAGTGGGATAAAAAGTAGGCATGGTCTAATGATGTTGGAATATGACCCAGAGGCTGAATGGCTATATCCTGTTTATGCATTGCTAAGAACACCAAATACAAGTAGTTTTCACCACTATCCCATTCCTTTTTGCAATAGCTTGTTATTGTGCAGCATCTTAAACCCTTGTTTCTAATCTGCAGGCTTTAAAACACAAATTATAATATTACCTGACCATAATTTAATAATCCATCTCCTTTCTCTGATTCTTTTTACATTACCAGTACAATTCCTTTGTGTGCCTTAAGTGTCTGTCAAAGTGACTCAGATTGCATGATGGAAGACAGTGTGACTTCGCTCACTTGTGCCCACAGTTTCCAGCCATAATTAAAAGATAGTGATTGGGTATTAAGATACCTAACCTAGAAAGACATCATGTATGTAGGGGAGCTCACCAACTAAATGCAGCAATGAAGAGGGCAATATAATATTTCCAAGTCAGCAGGTGTGCAAGTTGAAGGGCAACAGCGGTTGGTGATGTTCCCATGCACTAGCTGCCCTTGTCCTTTTGTATGGGAGAGGCTGAGTCTTTGCAAAGAGCTGTTAGAGAGTGTAGAGAGCCTCAGAAGTTACATTGCTTTAGGTGAGCAACTGGAATGTATTTTGTATTTGGTACACAGTGCAGCCACTCTTTGCAAGTTGGGGGGGGGGGGGGGGGCGGCGGGAAAGAGTGAATATTTATGGTGGTGGTTGGTTTGTTCTGGATTTATTGTGTTTTTACTTGTGATATCTCTGTTGTTCTACTTTCTGGTCTGTATCACACAACTTGTTTTGAGGTAATTAATGGATCTGGATATTATAGAATGACATATTCAGCAAGTTGTATATACTTCAGAGAAAGAATATAATGAAAAAATCTATTAATAATCTAACAATCTAAAGATTCTTTAAAATCTATTAATATTAGCTTTCATCTGTTTTCACACATTCTAGGAGAGCGAGCGGTGGGTTAACACCTCATGCTGTATTTGGCATCTCAAATACTACAGATGATATTCAATTCCAAATCAAATCAGCCAGCTCATTTCATAATTTACAACCTAATTTCAGAATGCACATCTCTCAAACCTGAGTGGCTGGTGTGGTTAATCTTTAGGTCAGTTCTGTTACTGATGTAGGAATGCAGAACGCAAACAATTACAACTTACTGAACAATGAGCATCTTTGCTCTGGAGTTTAAATGATCCAGCACACGTTCAGAGAGACATGATCTTCTTGCCTCAGAAACTACATTGCTCATTTCCAGCCAACTTTCCTGTTACCTATATAACGCCCAGAGTAATTAATATGACAGTTGCATGAATAAGGAAAATTCTAACTTGCTCTGCCTCCTGAATTAGAGCTGAATACTGCTTTGACTGTTGGCTTTTGTAGCAGTTATGGCAAGGCACTTCACCAGCTATGGTAGATTTCCTATATGGAGGCAAAGTTAAAGAACCAAACATAACAGTCTACATTTTGCCCTGTGCATCTCTAATCCAGTAGACAGTTCACTAGCTCAGTAAAGGACATTTACCTTGTCAAAAGCCACCTTGGGAAACAAAAATGGATCAGTAAAACTTTCGCATGAATTTTAGACCAGCACTTTATATTAATGATTGGAGTTAAACTAAAAATTTAAATCTTCTGTAGTTCTGCTCTGTTGGTGGGATCTAATGTCACAATGACCCTCATATTTCTAGTTCAGTGGTGTACCAAGAACACTTCCAGTCTTCACTGCTGGGAACATTTTAGACCGGTGTACTCATGGTACTCCTACCAAGCCCAACAACTATAAGGTATGATATTTATTAGTCACATGTACATTGAAATAAATTTTACTTCACTGAGTTTTAGATTGCAGGGCAACATCAAATCTTGGTTTAAGACACCATCATAGTAGGAGGCAGCAAGATCACTAAGTGGCCAGTGCTATCGAATGTTAACAACTACCAAAGAGCATCAGTGCATTTGCCTGTTAGGTAAACTTCCAGCAAGGGCTCTTGTTCAACTCCAGTAAAATGAAAGAAATATTGGAATGATTGTCTATAGAGGTTTTTTTTCCCTGATGTCTTTGTATAGTATTGAATAATTGCGTACATCCAAACTTGTATCTTTACATAAACTAAAGACTTTTGTGCTATAACATTTGTTCCACTCATACATCAGGGCGAGCACAATATCAAAGCAGACGTGTTCCTAAGTCTCCCCTGCGTTCTGGGTGCCACTGGAGTGTGCGGAATCATAAAACAACAGCTTGAGGAGGATGAGGCAAGAAAACTGAGATCTGGTGTGGAAAATCTCTTGAAGGCCCAGCAAGAAATTGTACTTTGAACAAAATGTCAAGTGCTGGTTCTCTTTACACTGTTGAACCATTGTTAAAACATATGTGATTGTCTCATTATATGCACGTTAGTCAAATTGTTTGCTGATTCAGAGTTGTATGAAAATTAAATCGCATCTTATACACTGCTTGCAAAAGTTAAATGAAACCAATAACTGAAAATGCAAATCAATATTACAAGTATGATAACATGTGAATTCCCTCATCCCAAGATACCATGTCATAACTGAGGCAGGAAGCCGAGAGGTTAATAGCAAAGAACAACAAGGTAGCAATGAATGGATAGAAGCTCATTTTCCCCTGGATGAGAACAACAGCTGCACAAACAATGAATTAATAGGAAATTAATTAATTCAAAACGGGCAGCATCAGAACTTAGTTACCATATAACATAAGGGGGTATATTATGAAAAAGGTGATGCATTTTGGGAAGTCAAATAGGGTCAGGACACCAGGGAATGTTGATGAACAGAGAGACCTGGGGGTCCAAGTCCATAATTTCCAAAAAGTGGCCACGTAGGTTGATGGGGTCTATTTGACATCCCAAAGTGCATCGCCTAACACTTGTGGGGATTAAATTCCATCTGCCAACACTCTGCCCAACTTTCCATCTGGTCTATATCCTACTGTAACCTCATACAACCTTCTTTGCCATCCACAACACCACCAACATTCATATTCTATTATACTGTGTGGACAGAAGTTACTGGCTGACTGATACTTAGTTATTGGCATGCTTGCCTTCATATGTTGGGGCATGGAATACAAGAGCTGGGATGTTATAGTGCAACTTTACTAAACACTGGTTAAGCCACATTTGAAGCATCGTGTGCAGTTCTGATCGCACCCTAAAGGATGGATGTGGTTGCGCTGGAGAGAGTGCAGAGGAAATTCACCAGGATGTTGCCTGTATTGAAGGATTTTAGTTATGGGGAGAGATTGGATCGGCTGGGCTTGTTTTCCCTAGAGTGAAGGGGACTGAGGGGTGACTTGAAGGAAGTATATTAAATTATAAGAGGCATAGATAAGGTAGATAATCAGAATCTTTTCCCCACGATATGGATATCAAAAACAAGAGGGCATAGGCTTAAGGTGAGAGGAATCTGCCCATCTCCTCTCCTTCATCCTTTATTCCATGGTCCTCTGCCCTCTCCTACTGGATTCCTCCTCCTTCAGCCCTTTGCCTCTTCCACCTATCATCTCTTGGCTTATTACATCTTCTCCCCCCTCCCACCTACCTTCCCCCTCTCACCTGGACTCCCCTATCACCTGCCTGCGTGTGTTCCTCCCCCTCCTTATTCTGGCTTCTGCCCCTCTTCCTTTCCAGTCCTGATGAAGGATCTTGGCCTAAACGGGCAACTGTTTATTTCCCTCCACGGATGCTGCCTGACCTGCTGAGTTCCTCCAGCACTTTATGTATTGCTCCAGATTCCAGCATCTGCAGAATTTCTTGTGTCTGAGGTTTAAAGGGGATCTGGGTGGTAAGTTTTGTTTTTCCCCCACACAGAGTGTGGTTGATTTCTGGAACACACTGCCAGAGGGGTGGTGGAATCAGATGCAATCAATATGTTTAAGAGGCATTTAGACAGACAGCTAAATTGACAAGGCATAAAAGGAACTGTTCCAATGAGGACAAATGGGATTAATGTAGATGGACAACAAGGTCAGCATAGACATGGTGGGCCGAAGGGCCTGTTTCCATACTGCATTACTCTATGAACCTACGACTCTGGAATCAAAGTGTAATGAAAGTGTTCTCATTTCTCCCCATTACTAACTCCAAAGCAGACATTGGTAACTGGTGTTGCCTTCAGGCCTACTACCCAAAACCTTTGCATTGTACATTTTTCAGAGCTTTGCTTCCACAGTTAATTACATAAACTCAGTGTCGTGGGGAAGACAAATCTTTGCTTCTGCAGTTTCCACTTCAGGAATGAGTGTGTGAGGTTTCAGAAGATATACAGTTAATTTATCATTTGAAGAAGAATGCTGCAAGCCATTAGCATTGAAGAAAAGCTAGAGTACAATCAAAGACAATAAAAATAACTTTGCTGTTCAAAGTCCCCTCTGCATTTTTGTTTTGAGTGATAGGATAAGGAAAACTCAGTCTACAACCAAGTTTGGGTGTGAGTACATGGAGTGCTTTGCTGGACATTTTTTTCTTCAAGAGTAGCTTCTTCCCAGGTGGGCACCTTTGAGATTAGAATTAGAATTATTTCAATTTAAAAGATCCAAAATGATTATTTACTGGATGGGTAGTAATCATGAGTAATTAGATATGGTAGAGGAAAGAAAATTATTACACAATTCTACCATGCAGCTAAAATGCTTGAGAATTAATGACGTAAACAGTTCCTTTTCTCATGAACCCAAATCGACCACTGGTGTCAGCACCTGACTATCTTCAGCTTGATGTTAAGCCCGAGAGGTTAAATGGCTATGTTTAAGAACTATTTATACAGCATGGGAACAGGCCCTTCCAGCCCACCAAGCCTGTGCCACTCAATTACACCCATCTTACCCTACTAACCCGGACATCTTTGGAATGAGAGGGGAAACCCACGCAGACACGGGGAGAACGTACAAACTCCTTACAGACTGTGGGGGGGAATTGGCACTATAATAGTCACACTAATGGCTACGCTAACCGCGCTGCCCATGTACTTCTGTACTTAAGTGATTATCTGCCAATAAGTTTTTTTTTGCAAGTACTTACTGGGTTCAACAATTGAATCAGTCATTTTCAAACTATTATCTCCTCAAAACACACCCTATTTTTATGTGGGGAATGTGGTGTTATTTTTTGTTCCTTTAGCCTCTACCACTCACAACTGACTCATTCAGAAGGGTTCAAAAATGATTATTATTCTTGCCCAAGTTTTCAAAGCACATGTAGCTTTTTAAGGTACCTCCCCACAAAACCTGCCATTTCATAATGTAAAAACAACTTGCATGAAACTTGGGGGCACAATACCTGTGTAGTTGCGATACCTTATGTATGAGAATACTGACGTACCCCACTAGGAAACCTCTTGGGAAAAACTAAACAAATTAAATCCCAGGCCAGTTTAAGAGGATGAGGGGGAAGACTCTGAAGAGTTGCTCTCAGGACCTGTTAGACAATCAAAATTATTTACATCACACTCACTTGGACTGATAACCAGGGTACATAAGTCTTATAAAATTTGATTTCCTCCCCAAGCAGAAACTTACTTGCATCAATGTATATTTAGTCCTGAACCTGTCTGTGAGCATCAACAGTATTAAATTTAAAAAAAACATTAAATTTTCCATGCAGGACAGATCTCCCAGAAACACAGACTCACCTTGATAAAACCCAGCAATCTGCTGCTTATTCTTCCAATCCCACGCCTTAGATGATTATCAAAAAAAGCAGATAACGCTATGAACATTGATCCCCGTGAAGATACAAATCCATGAATAACTTTCTGCTTGCAGGCAAACAATCCCTAAATCAGATCATTATTAATTTCAAAAGATTTCATCTTTGGAGTGGTAATTTGTGAGGTACTTTGTCAAAATTTCTTTTGCAAAAAAAGCTCAGGCAAGGCTGTTACCAGAGAGAAATTTTTTGTCACCCAGGAGGAAGAATCCAAAATTTCTTGCAATCATTACTTTAGTACAGTTTTTCTTCAGTGTGCTGGTGGAGATGTATCTTCAGGTGTGCACTGTGATGAAATGCATTGACACAAAGTACATAAAGGACATCACTTGTATGAGTTTGACTGTGTTCATTGAGCTCAGACCTCCCTGCAAAACCTCGTCTACTTTCATCACCTACACATTCCCTCCACTGTGTGTGCACCTGTGAATTGTTCAGAGCTTTGCTCAAACATCTCTTTACACAGTTTTCACATTTAAAGCAATTTACTCCAGAAATAGTATATCTACTGGAGCTAAATGTAGACATTTGAAGTTGCATCTTTAACCTTAAAGATGCAACTTCTTCAAATATCTTTCCATTAATCAAAGGTCTCAAACAGGAGATGGTTTTGCAATCAGTTTGCAGTTGTCTCTATTAATTTTACCCACTGGAGAATGGGAAGCATTGGTTCTGTCTTCAAATAGACTGTCATTCAACTGGGTCCAAGTATTGCCTGTGCCACTTCCTAGTGCCACTACTGTAGTCACTGCATATTGGAGTGATTTCAGGAAGGGCACAGGTTAACCCTTGTGTAATTGTTAAAACTATTTGCAAATAAATACCAAGAAGGATATAAAATAAAAATACATATATCCATGCCAGCAGTTCATTAGGCATTCAATATTATCCCAATCTAGTGGTAGCACGTGCATCTCAGTAGGAAGATCAAGTTCAAAGCCAATTTCAGAAGCAGAGATCCATAAAGCTCTTGTATATCGATTTACTACAGAATTCATTGAACAACAAAATAGTTCTTATCTCAGCTGTGTTTTCCTGCCATAAAATTCCACCACTTCAGATGTGACGAGAGCAGTATTTCAAAATGACATTCTATTTTCATCTGATCATTATCCATACTCTTAACGCCAAGGAATTTGGGACGCACCCAAGATTGTAAAATCCACTTTTTACTGTAAATGCAAATTATTCATCTCCCTGCACTAACCATCATTAGCTTCACATTTATCTTTGTTCACCCCAAAACTCTCCATCACTTCAATTCTCCATTCCGCTCCAAATCTGACCTGTCTATAGTCTCCTCACTGCAATGGAGGATTGAGGAAATGCACCCCACCTTCTGTCTGGACATATTGCAGTCCTCTGGACTCAACATGAAATTCAATCATTTTAGTTCTCTATTTGTACCGGAACTGGCCAGTTTTGCATTGGTAATATCGATTCTGTTTTTCCTCGCATATTTAGCATGATCTGACTGGCTGGGCATTCTCTAAAGCTCAGAATTTCACAGCTTTTACATAGCCTCTGTTTTTTCTAAAACTTCCCTCATTCACCTATCAACCAGATGGCTTCATCACCACCCTATCCCCATGGTAACTTTGATCTCTCCCTATCAGAGATATCCCCTCTGTCCGCTCTGTCTTTTCCCCCACCCTCCCTGCACGTTAAAACTAACTTGTTCTCCCTCCCACACACAGTTCTGATGAAGGATCTTCAACCTGAAACACTACCTCTGTCTCTCTTTCCACAGCTGCTGCCTAACCTGCTGAATTCCTCCAGCACTTTGTGTGTGTAAGCACCTACCATTCTCTATGTAAAAAAAACTTGCCTCAAATCTCTTTCAAAATTTTCCCACTCACCTAAATCTTTGCCCTCTAGTATGCAACATATCCACACTGGGGGGAAAAACTCTACCCTCCATACCCTGTCTCATGTCTCTCTATCTAGCCATGATGGTGGCTTTTAATGTTTAACCTTTTTGTTTTCTCTCAGTTTCCTGTAAAATTAATAAAATACAATTTGCAACAATGCATCCAAATAGCTAAACAAGTTCAGAACTATAAAGAAACATCATTATGGTTTGCGAAGTTATCTGCACAGATAGGAAACTGCACTGCATTACAACATGCCTGGTTTTCTACAGTGCTTTCCATGATCATCCTTACCTGAAGGTAGACACTTCCAACTTTGCAAAATCCGCAAATGCTTAATGGCAGCTGACACATTTATAGGGGTTTTTCTCCGGTGGGTGATGGAGGTGCATTTTCAGATGGGAACTGCAATAAAATGTTTGCTGTAAAAGCTGTGGAAACAATGCCAGATACCTGTGTATGTGCAGTGGTACTCGGAGGTTTGACATCCCTGCAAACAACCTACTGGACTCACTTGCAAAGTGTTTCTCACCAGTCCGTGTAACAGTGCATCGTTAATGGGCTTTTACAATAAAATTATGATATTATTTTATAACACACTGCAACTGCTTGACATTGTTGTGGGCTGTTGAAATGTATTTCAGTAATGTTTTATTCCTACCATTGAGTATATTTTGTACTCAATGGTTCCCAATGTTTAATAGATGCTTAGATATGCCTGGTTTACCTTGGGGGAAGAGAGAGCACCATCCAAAAGTTGCTCACTACTAACCAAAGTAACAGCCTGCAGAATCCCTCCTTCATTCTGAAGCTGAGGTTTTACACCATCACAACTTCCCATTTTCCAGAAAAACTCTACTGAATGAAGTTGGGTAAGGAGACAAAATAATCATGAAGTGGCCAACAGTCTGCGCAAAAATCCATAGACAGGATTGGATGGTAAATGAGTTAGTAACAGATTGAGGAATTCAGCACACTACATGATTCTAATTCTAATGATCCACTTCTGAAACGTTTGTATTATTTTAATGAGATAAATAAATTTTAAAGCTCATCTTCTTGGAATTTTTTTTTTTACTAATTGCTACTCACCACCCCAAGGAGATTAAATAATTGAATTTACAATAGCACAACTTATACTTGGGAGAGAAAACATGATGAATGAGGCAACTGGCCTCAGCACATCAAAAATGTGTGGTTTGGACCTCCTGTCTGCTTTCTACCATTATGAAGTAGCACACACAAGATGGCCCTTTTATATATCAATCCAGCACAATACAGAAATATTAAGGATAAGCAGGTATTCATTGGCTCTCAATACAGCAAGACATTTGCTTTCTTTTTAGTTACTGAAAGACCTCAGAGGCCTGGCAGAACACTGTCCAGTTACTTTCTCCAAAGTGATTTTTTAAAAATGAGGTTCAATAACATTGATTTGCTGGGAGAATCTCAGGGGGGAAAGTAGTTATGCAGTATACATCCAGACCAGTAGATGGCACCAGCATGTCAATTTCTTTGAACAAAGTTTTGTAATTGTCAAATATGTGGTCCACCATATACCACAACAAAGCACACCTGACAGCTGGCCCCATAACTTGCTCATGCATCCAGTGTGCAGAATTTAATGAGTGGTTTTGTGAAAGAGGTTTGGAAAGTATCACACTAAAATATTAAACTGAACAAGCACTTGAATCAACGAGGCTATGGACCAGGTAAATGAATCTAGTATAGATGGGTACTTGATGGTTGATGTGTACATGGCAGGTGAGGAGTTTGTTTCTGTGCCATATGATTCTATGACTACATGGCTCTTTAAAATGCAAGAGCAGAAAAGACAACAGTTTCAAATTAGTCATTGATGAATTTTGGACAGATGCAAGGAACCCCTAAAGTGGTTACTCCTCCAGTATCATCTGGAACAGCAAAGGTGACCTGGTTCTCTACAGTAGCCACCTCCATTATACCCAACAGTGCAAGTGGTTAATATGGTAGCCATCCTTTCAATTGCTGCAATTCCAAGTGAACATCCTTCTTCTAATCCCAATTTCTCCTCTAATCCCCCCAATTTTCTCTTGTTCTATTCTCTCACGCCAGCTCCAAGCAATCTGGTCCTCAAATCCCATCTTAGTCCTTTTTCACTCTAACCTTGTACCCAAAAAAACTGAACATCAATTCCCCCTTTGAGCTGTGTATAATGCCTTTGCAAATCTTTCTTTGGATGGATCAGTTGTTAATAAGGAGCTCAAAATAGTCCTTACTTGTCTGGGAACCACTGGGTTGCAGATGTGCTCAGAAGGGAAATGAAAGAAAAATAAATCAGTCTTGGCCTCTTGGGTTAACCAGAGGTCCCTGGTGAATATTGTCCAAAGACAAATCTGGGCAGCTCTTTTCATGCCACAAACACAAGATATCTGAAATCCATTGGGAGCATCTTAAAGATAGTCATTAACCTAGAACTGCTTATTAGCCAGGGTCTTCAGGAGAAGCGTGAAAGCTAATTTGGGACTAGCAGATACCTTGAACAATTGTCAACCTTCCAACTTTTATCATTAAGATTTCAATTTACTGAAAGATGTTGCCTTTATTTTCTAGAAGGTTTAATTGCTTCGTGCCAGTCACATCACAATTGTCTGGCTCTTTCTGATGACCTCATCCTTTCTGAATGTACAAACAAGGCTTGCTCAGGTTTAGAGCACACAAGGCAAAATACACTTAACTTACCATGTTTACTACATACAGAACATTAAAATTCATCAAGAAAGACTTGCATTTATATACCTTTGAAGTCTCTTCAGAAAATTCAAGTTCTTTACAGTCAATTAAGTGCTTAAATGGTCAGTGTTGTTATATTAGAAATGAAGCAGCCAATTTGTCCACAGAAAGCTCTCAAAGGCAGTGTAATATTGACTAGATAATCTGTTGATTATACTGATTGTGGAAATGGTGGTCACAATATCACCTGCTCCTCCTCAAAATTCTACTGTCTTGCCTTACTGATTCATGTATTTGTAGCTGAACATAGTTAGAATTAGATTAAATGTTTATAAAATTCCACTGATGGGAATTGTGAAAGATTTGCTTTTTTTTTTGGCCAGAAAAGAGCTGGAGTAGATAAATCTATACAGCTATCACAAGATTAATCATTCTAGTGTCAAGAAAATGGCAAGCACTGCACTTTGTTGTAATTGCAGTGTGATGGGAGACTGGATCTAAAGACAAGGCAATGTTACTTTCAAGTGTTTGTCGAATTTCATCTAAATTACTGGGTGTACTTCTGGTCACCATGGATATTATAGGCAATAAGGATAGTACACCAGCAAATCAACTTGAAGGCTCCACTACGTTAAAAATATAGTGCAAGTTGTTGTCCGAGTCTCAGGAATTCAAGTTATGGAGGAAGATTAAGTACAAAGTCATGCAGTGCTGGTCTGAGGAAATAGATGAGCTCCTACGTGACTGCTTTGAGTCAGTGGACTGGTCCATGTTCAAAGACTCAGCTGCTGGCCTAGATGAGTATGTCACCACTATCAGCAAGGGTGTTGAGGACTATGTAGGTGTTCTCAAACAGAAAACCATGGATGAACTGGGCAATCCACCCCCTTCTGAAGTCAAGGACTGCTGCATTCAAATCAGGTGATTCTGACCTTCATATAATAAACAAAAAAAAAAATCAAGATATGACCTCTGTAAAGTTATCAGAGATGCCAAGAGACAATGCAGGTTCAAAATAGAGTCCTAGACCAGCCTTCAATTGTGGCAGGGCTTACATGCCATAACAGGCCACAAGATGTAGTTGGGTAGCATTGCCGGCAACAGTGCATCCCTTTCTGATGAGCTTAACACATTCTATGCATATTTTGAACAGAAGGGGATTGGTTTGTCACCACACACCCTGACAGCCCCCAATGCAAATGAACCATTGAGGATGCAAGATCAGTCTTCTGGAGAGTAAACAAGGAAAGCACCTGGCCCAGATGGTGTCCCTGGCCATGTCCTCAGATATTGTGCTGATCAGCTGGCAGAAGTATTTGCAGACACATTTAACCTCTCCTTACTTCAATCTGAGATTCCCACCTGTTTTAAAAAGACCACTATCATCCTAGTACCCAAGAAAAACAAGGTAACATGGCTTAATGACTACCACCCGGTGGCTCTGACATCCACCATCATGAAGTGCTTTGAGAGGCTGGTCATGGCACATGTCAACTTCAACCTCCCAGACAACCTCGACCCACTACAATTCACCTACTGCTGGAACAGGTCTACAGTGGATGTCATCTTCCTGGCCCTACACTCAGGTGGCTTTACTGTCCAGATGCTCCAGAGTTATGTTAGACTATTGTTAGACTGCAGCTCTACCTGCAATACCATAATCCCAAGCAAACTCATCACCAAACTCAGACCTGGGACTCAACACCTCCCTCTGCTTCTGGATCCTTGACTTTCTGACCAACAGACAGCAATCAGCGAGGATAGGCAGCAATACCTGCAGCACGATTTTTCTCAACACTGGTACCCCACAAGGCTGTGTCCTCAGCCCCCTACTCTACTCCCTATACACTCATGACTGCATGGCCAGATTCTGCTCTAATTCCATCTACACGTTTTCAGATGATACAACCATAGTAGGTTGTATCTCAAATAACACTGCGTCGGAGTACAGGAAGGCGATAGTGGGCCTAGCAATATGGTGGCACCACCCCCTCGATGTCAACAAAAGAGCTGGTCATTGACTTCAGGAAAGGGGGCGGTGTACATGCACCTGCGTACATCAATGGTGCTGATGGCGAGAGGGTTGAGAGCTTCAAGTTTCTGGGAGTGAACATCAATAGCCTGTGCTGGTCCAACCACATAGATGCCATGGTCAAGCTCACCAGCACCTCTACTTCCTCAGGAGGCTACAGAAATTTGGCATATCCCCCCTCTTTGACACTCACCAACTTTTATCAATGCACCATAGAAAGCATCCTATCTGGATGCAGCATGGCTTGGTATGGCAACTGCTCTGCCTGGGACCACAAGAAACTGCAGAGAGTTGTGGACACAACCCAACACCACAGAAACCAGCCTCCTCTTCATGGACTGTCTATACCTCTCACTGCCTTGGTGAAGCAGCCAACATAATCAAAGACCCCACCCACCTGGGTCATTCTCTCTTCTCCCCTCTCCCATAGGGCAGAAGATACAGGAGCCTGAGGGCACATAACGCCAGGCTCACAGGCAGATTCTATCCCACTGTGATAAGGCTAATGAATGGTTCCCTTATACGATGAGATGGACTCTTGACCTCACAATCTACCTTGTTGTGACCTTGCACCTTACCGTCCACCTGCAATGTACTTCCCTGTAGCCGTGACACTTGACTCTGTATTCTGTTATTGTTTTTACCCTGTACTACCTCAGTGCACTGTGTAATGAATTGATCCGTACAAACAGTATGCAGGACAAGTTTTTCCACTGTACCTCAGTACAAGTGACAATAATAAACCAATATCAATTATAGCAGTAGGGTTGATTTAGGCAAACAATTCACAAAGATAAAGGGTTCAAAAGTCAGATGATATAAAGTAAATCAAATGCATTTTTCCAGCCTTTGTCTACAGTTTTTATTTCTTGCAGTTTATTTTGTATAGTGGATGTACCAATATCCCATATTTTATTGCATGTACCAATATTTCCATATTCCCTTCTATATGGAAACTTACTTCATCATCCCATGCCAAATGAATAATTCATATGCTGGTTCTATTGAGCAATACACTAATAAATCTTAGCTGCCACTGATCAGGTGAGATTATTCCCTTCTGGTATCTTGGCAACATTCACAAACCTAGATAAAATTTGGAATTTTATATCCCCTGGATCATATTTCAATATTTCTTCCTGTCAGAAAAATATTGCATCTATTCTATCTTTCACTTTGTGCAAATTTTCTGTGGCTGGGGCATAAATCCAGATCATTCTTAAATGGTACCTGGATGAACTGCTGTAACCTACAAGGTTCTGTACCGAGAGCCAAAAAGATTTGTTCTCAATAGCTCTTTTCCAGCTGGCTTGGACAATAGTCATGCTGCAAATTTCTATTAAATTTATGGTTCTTTGACAGCAAGCATTACCACTTTTTATTTGCTGGTGAAGGGCTAAAAGTCTTAGGACTCAGAACAGCATAGCAGAACAGGCCCTTCGGCCCATCATTTCTGTGCCAATCTGGTGATCCTGGTCTTTATCTAGGAATGGCCAGAAAGTAGTCAATGCAAAAAAAAACAAATGGTACACTAGGAAACCCATGGTGAAATCATAGTGCAACAAGAGGTTGATGCTGGAGGCTACAACAATGTTACCAGTGTGGGCCATCATGATTCAGGATTAAAATTCCAATATGGAAAAAACAGTCAAGCTGTCAACATTTTTCCTTTCAGATAGTGTTGCAATTATAAATACAAAACTTGATGTAAATTAATCAAAAAAAATTCTTAGTTATGGTATCACTGAGGAACTACATTGTAATGGTTAGATCCAATAAAGCACATTTGCCAATCCAGTCAGAAGTACAATCGGAAACTTCTGTTGAGAGTCATTAATGGAATGAAACACAATCCACCTCACTCAAGTTTGCAAAGCATATATTATTTATACTGTTTACAATGACTCAACATTGAATAAAATCAATTCAGAAATTAATCAGAAGGCAATGCTAATCTGCACAGTCCCAATATCTTTAGGCAGTTTGCCACATGTTTATTAATTTGCCCCAGTACTGCCCATAAAAATCTACAAACCTTAGCTTTCATCTTTTGAACTCAGTTCCATTAAAAGTGTGTCAACATGACTATTTGCATTCAAAATTGGAAGGACAGTTTGAAATCAAGACTGATATCTTCCAGAAATGTGACACAAAATACCTTTCAATTCATAGAAGTCAAAACAAAAACAAACAATAACTTCGCAAATTATTTTCGACTCTATCCCTAGAAATTTTAGGCAATTCTTTATCACAAATTAAAGTCTCTATTGTAAATAGTTACCCAGCAGGATCACAAACAGACGCCAAGCCAGGTAAAGAGTAGATGTCTGTCCTTGAAAGCTATGTGACTCCAGACCCAGCAATGCATTTGGGTCTTACCTGTCTCTTCAGTTTAGGGGCAATTTGGGATGAATGGTAAATGCTAGTGTTGCCAGTGATGTCCACATACTATAAAGAAATAGTTTTTAAAATACAGGTTTAGTGCTGCCTACTATGGGCTGTTTTCAGGACAGAAGAGAACTTTGGATTGTTCAGAATACCTAGAAATCTTCCCCAAAATAGCAAGTTAACAAACTTGGTATTTTCTTATGTTTTGATGTCATTACTGGCCAACAACAGATTTTTAGGAAATGTTGATATGGAATGCAATTGCTACAAGTGACACAGGTAACAGCTGTAAAATTTCACTGTCAGTCAAATCAAAAATTTGTCATCCATGTTTAATATTAAGGGGCATTTACACAACTTGTGTTACTCCAAAGTGACTTCCCCTGTTGTAGATGTGCATGTCTGCGACACCGATATGCAAGTCCTTTACAGTTCTAGCCAAGTACCATAAACAGGGTTCTGCCTACGAGGAACCCAATCTGTTACAAAATGGTCTCAAGCACAAATACATCTGGAGATCATTCCTCCTTGTTTGGTCTACAATTCCTAAAAAATCTGAAAGTGAGGCTGAATGAGAATCTAGACAGCTACTTTCAAACAGTTGCCTCAATAAATATGCCACATCCGATAACTGCAAATCTTCCTCTGCACAGTTGCTTTGGTGCTTAATATCTTCCAATATGTGCATCATATGCCAATTGTATTTCAAAGAGCAGGGAAGTTATTCTTGCTGCCCTTCATTCCTCAAACTTTGTTATCTACTGAAACCAGATTATCTGCTGATTTTCAAATCACTGGTTACCATGCAAATAGGCTGCCATAGTTTTTCCCAGGAGGGTGTACTGCAAAAGTAGTTAATTAACAGTAAACAAGATTTCCCGAGGCTGTGAAAGGTGTTATACAAATGCAAAACAAAAACAGGAAATGCTGGAAATACTCAGCAAGTCAGGTCAAACAAACATCAATATTTCAGGTTGGAGACCTTTCAACAGAACTGAAAAGTAAACACAAGTGCTGAAGGGCGGGAGATGCCTTTGATGGGCTCAGCTTGTTTTCTTCTCCTACCCCGTTCCCCCCACCCCAAGTGAAGTGGAGGACATAACCAGCCTGACCTGCTGGGCACATCCCTTGGCTCTGCATTTTGTAACTCCCTCTTTGTCAAGGCTCTATGTTCTCACTCTCCAACTGCTCCCATTCACCCACTAACCAGGTAACCTTGTTTCCAGATTATCCCCACGGCCATTCCAGGTTTAAATCTGTCAGAGACATCCCATTCCCCACTGCAGCTTTACAAGCTTCTGTCTCCTCTTCTGTTCTGAAGGGCCTTCAACCAGAAATGTTGACTCTTTCTCATCTCACAAATGCAGCCTGACCTGTTGAGTATTCCCATGTTTTCTGTTTCAGGTTTCCAGCATCTGCACAATTTTTAAAAAAAAAGTTATAAAAATGCAAGTTTCTCATTTTTCTCTCAGACATAACCATTAAGTCATTTAAACATTTTAACAGTTTGAAAAAAGAAAATTCCAGTGTCCTATCTGGGGAATGATATCCAAAATACCCATTTATTAATTAAATTATAATCTGGCTTGGCAGGATGTGATTTATCCTGATCTGTAAATGCTAAATATCAATTTCATCTCAAACAGAGAAAATAGTTAAGTACCACTAATAGTGAGAAATTATTATTACAAATTAACACCAGATAAATCTTTTAAAATGAAGTGTACAACTTGAGGAATTTGCTTGTTTTCCATTTTTATGAATGTAACTGTAAAATGAACATAATGATTTATGGTAGATAAGACATTATTAATCACTACATACTTACTTCCTATTGAAGCTTTATATTTTGACAAATGAATAATGACATCCTAAGATCAATAAATTGTCTTTTCTCACACCTCGTATTTGGTGCAATCATGAAAATTCAAATTAATTATATTCAAATTAGATGCCTCAAAGTAATGTTTTCGTCAAAATTATTAAATTCCACCAAACCCAATTATAATACACATTTGAGCACATAATGTCCAGCCACCAGCTGTTTATTAAATGCCATTACACACAAGTTCTTATTCCTAGCAGGAATGAGGGTATTTAACACTTTAAATCAACTTGGAAAAATTTACTTTAAATTAATTCAGCTAGCTACAACAGTGAAAATCTCCGACCTTAAGACACCATAAAGCCAAAATAGCATACTTCCCATTGAAGATGCATGGCTCAATTTTGTAAATGTGACTAGTTCTATTCAAAACAAAAACTAATGCAATGTGAATGGAAGCTCATTGACCCGATCTGGTAATTTAATTCCTCTTGCCAGGTATTTTTAGCATTTTTCCTTCCTTCAGTATGCACACAGTATTTTAATTTCATATTCATGTTAGAGCAAGATTTTTAAGGCATGCTGTTCCTTAGCGTAAAAATATCCATTAAAAACAATGTACTTGGAAATCAGAATTTCTACTGGTAAACTTACTTTGCTGAAAGAAAAACAAGTCTCTCTGAAAACCACACTGATGATAGAAACGGTCCTAAAATACTCCAGGTAAAAGACGGTAAGCCACTGTATCTGTATAACGTCTCCAGTCATTGCCATATTTACTCAAGCACCGGTGCTCATCTCTGATACAGCGATGGATCAGCAAGATAGACATGTAAATAATGTAGAAATATGGCAGGAGGTGTCCAAATCCACATGCCAGGCAGTAAGAAAGGGAGCCCATAAGATCGCCAGTGTAGTTAAAATGGCGTGCCAACCCCCAGAATCCAGAGGTCATTAGCTTGCTTTGGTGCTTTGTGCCATCAATAGACAAGTAGGTACATTCAATGTACTCTGGCTTCTTGCCCCATATCTTGCAGTTTCCACCTGTGCGTCGGAAGAGATCCTTCTGGTGATTGGCCATTCTGAAGATGTAGTAGCCAACCAATCCCAAGAGAAGAACACCAACTGCATTGGCTGTCAATAGCTGTACTGGGTTGTAGACAAGATACAGACCCTGTGATGAAGAATTGAACATTAGCTTTGAACTTATAAAGGGTGACATCATGGATATTTGATTGGATGGGATTTATTGCTCCCCAAAAAGAAAACAAACATTCTACACAATTATACTAGTGTTGAACTGTCTTATTCTGCTTAAGGAAAAAGGTGCTTTACGCATCAAGGTGAATGGATCCGAAAGCAAAGTAATTTTAAACCATCTTACCTGCAGAGTGTAAAGGTATGGCAGCCAGACACAGTCACCCCAACCCAGATACCAGCCAAAGTGGTCATGGCAAATATCAATAGTCTTCAGATACCAAGTTTCATTCCAGAAGAAATCCAGCACATAAATTGCCTAAAAGTATAATCAGTCACAGTACAGTGAATGTATCTCCCAAAAAAACCTGAAATATTTCTCAAAGAACTAAAATATCCTTTACCTGCAACACATTTACCAAGATCATAGAATTAGTCACTTGACCATACAATTCTTGCTGTTTAGCAGCAAAGGAAAGATTGATCAGGGTCCATGCCACAATACCAGGACGGCCATTGAAGAAAAGCTTGAAGTCAAACCACTTCCCGATGCGTGGATTAAATTCAATCCCCATCATGTAGTCATAGAAAAAGTTGCCAGTGAACTTGCTGAAGGAAAGGAGCGAAGAAATTAAAAATTCTTCTTTAGATTTAACTATTGCTACAAGGTAATGTAGTTATTATTATGTTATGGGCTGGATCACATTGGATCTAGCCCACTGCCCAAATCTGCCAAGAGACATACTGTACAATTGACTCCCTATACCCAAGAGCCATCCCACCTCTGTCACCTCAGCTTTTGAACTGAAGTGTCTGGAATATAAACGTTTGAGAACTGAAATTTAAATAATTAAAACACAATAGCAATTGAAAAGAAATTAAAACATCCTTAAATCTAGTGATTAAGGTGAAATAATTCAATTAGGTTCCTGCAATTAACTTATTCAACAGGGCTGGTAACTCCATTCAAACAAATGGAGTCAGTCTCTAAGTGACAATCCTCACCAGTGCAAAGCTGAGGAGCCTGATGCAAAGTGCATGCAGCTCCTCATTTCAGCACTGCTGATTGGCTCAAGAGCAGCAATAACTGGGAGGGTGTCACGGTCTCGATCCTCCAGATAGTCTCAAACTTTGGAGTTCAGCTGAGCATGCAGAGGTTGGAGATGTGCTGTGGCCCATCAGATGGGAGTGACGTATCAGTCAGCTCAATACTTGGGTGGCACAGTGGCAGAGCTAATGCCTCACAGTGCCAGAGACCTGGGTTCAATCCCAACCTCAGGTAGTGTGCACGTGTTTGGAGTTTGCACGTCTTCCCTGTGACCATGTGGATTTCCTCTGGGTTCTTTGATTTTCTCCCACACCCCAAAAGATGTGAGGCAGCCACTGTAAATTACCCCTTGGTGAGTGCTGACTATTGCCACCTGACTATTTCCATCCCTTTCCCTTTTTTGTTAGATGGACACAGCTCAACCAGTTTTGGGCCCAAGATTAGTATTCTGATGCCATCGGGGGTAATGGAGGGCCCAGAAGAAATGACTGCCATGTGGTGCAGTCTCACCAGTTTAAAGGGAAGGCCTGCCTACACAACTGGAGTTGATGGCACCAAAGGGCAGCATTTGAATGAGAAAGAAGGGATTAGGGATATATTGTGAAGAGGTTCTGGTCTTGGTATGATTGACTTGGTTAGAAGTGAAACCATGCAAGAACTTTCCCACTGAACTGGACAATGAAGGAGATGAGGAGATGCACTGGACAGAGTTGCTGAAAGCTGCAATGAGGTAGAGGATCTTCAGGAAGGATCGTGCACTACTGCATGAGAATGTCATTGTGGGTCTTGCAAAGGCATCTTTCATTGCTAGATGAAGGGTGAAAGTGCAAGAATGGGAAGTTTTTATGTGCTGACATGGGTGTGAATACAGAGGTAACTACATTCAATGACTTGGAAGAGAATTGGAGATCAGAGTTGAGGAAGTAGCTTGTTTTAGCCACAGGCTAAGAATATTACTGGCACAGTCCATTCCCATTCAATGGTTTGCTTGGCCATTTCAGAGGATAACTAACCCACAACCACTTATCAGTGAGCCTGGAGTCACACACTGGCCTGACTAGGTACGGATGTGGGATTTTGTTTCCAGAAGTACATTCATGAACCACACGAGCTACTTTGACACAATCTGGTAGTTTCATTATCATCTTTAAAAAAAACAGATTTATTATGTAATTAGTTGAATTTAAATTCCCCAGTTGACATGATGCAATTTGGACTGGGGTCTCCAGAAGACCAGTAACCAAAAACCCTGTTTGGATGGAAATGAGGCAGCAATTCTGTTTTCTTAAAAATATATGAAGAGTAATAACAGCTACAAGAGACTAGTAACAATACTTCTTATTCTTGCTTCACAAAGTGATTCACTGAGTCTGCACATTGAGTGTTTAATCTAGACTATTTGAGGGACAACCATTGATGGTAACAAGTCATCACTGAAAGGGCCTTCAAAACACATTGCAGATTAAATTCTTACCAGTCACTTGCATTGGTGGGGAAGAAATATGCCTTCATCATTGCAAATGTTGCCACAACATAGCCCAGGATGTTGGCACACCACAGCAGAGGAATCCAGTGATCAAATATGATGGTGGGAGAGAACCAATGCAGATAGTTGGCATTAGCAAACCAGAGAACATGGGTAATGATCCACGCCTGCAGTCCATTGATCTCATATTTATTGATCAGCCCTGCAGAGTAAAGACACATTTTACTGCAATAATCTCACCCTCACTCCAGTCCCCTACAGATTCGTAACCAACAACAACCTACATGTGCATAATGCCTTTAATGCAGTAAGACACTCAAACAGCCTTTATCTAGCAGAATTTGACACTAAAACACAATAGTTAATAGGACAGTTGACCAAATGCTTGGTCAAGGAGGAAAGTTTAATGAGGAGAGAATGTTACGGAGGTCACTGTGAGCAAAGTGGTTGAGAATAATTACCACACTTCAAAAGCACTTCATTGTCTGTAAAGATCTTCGGGACAGCATGAAAGGAATGTGAATTGTGATAAGAATTCATTAATTCAAGACTTTTTTTAAAAAAATATACATCTGGAAATATCAATGCATCCCTCTTGAAATCAAGAACAATGGAAAAGTATGAATTACTTTAAGAATTTAATATCCAAAATCATCTTCAGTGTTTGCTGTAGAAAATAAATGTCCAAATGATTTATAATGATGAAAACAAAATACTGGAGTGACAAAGTGGAGTGACAGGTTTAATACAGTCAGACTGTAGATTTGGACTTAGAAAAGTAATCCTGAAGTGTTATTGCTGAGAGTCTTCTTTTCCACTCTAATGGCAGAACATCTTTTGGCTTTGTTGCAATATACAATCAAAACAGAATTATGTGGATTTTTAAAAAAAATATTGTTGGGTAAAATAAAGAGGTTGGTCTTACCTGCAGGAGTACATGCACCATCTTGCACACCACCAACATAGCCAGGTAGGAACTTATGACAAATATCAGGCACGCACAGGTATAAAAACACCTGCAATTCATATAAAGTTTATGAGAAAATAAAATTTTACTAATTGGCAATAAGCTATTTTGCATATGTATTTTAAGAATTGTATTTCACGTGGTTTCCTTTGGAATCAGTCATGCTGGAGAAAAGAGATTTTAATGATATGCAGACATTCATAAGCAAATAATTGGAATCATCAAGACTGGGTCTCCTACAGTCTTAGGTGCATTTTTTTCTCTCGAGCCCAAAAGCAAAATATTGCAGAAGGTGGAAATCTGGAAGTTAAAATGAATATTAGAAATACTCAGGCAGCACCTGTGGAAAAGAAAACAGAAGGAAATCAGTTCGACTTTCAGAACTGGGACATTTTAGATATAAAACAAGTTCTTGGTTGCAGAGAAAAACTCAGAAGAAATGCCAAGGTCTGTGATGTGATGGTTTTGTTTTTTTTTTAAATATGGGCTGATAACCAGTTTATGATATAAATAATTGAACTGGGAAATGTGGGTGGTGTGAAAATATGTATCCATTTATTCAGATATTAAAATACTGAGAAGCATATGTAGGAACAGATCATTGAAAGAGGTGTTAAGAAGGCCTACAAGCTACTTGCCTTTATCTGCTAAAGCACCAGAATGTAAGAGAGCAGTGAAGTCATGTTTAAACTGTAGACAAAAATCTAGTCAGAACACAATTTGAGTACAGCATACCATTCTAATTTCCAATGTCATAGGAAGGATGTGATAACACTTCAGAAAGTGCTGTAACAAGCTCAACAGCCAAACAAAGAGGCAGAGAGAGCAGCTTCAAATCACACTCAACAGGTGATAAGAGCGATGGAACCTCATCCTGCATTGGCCTGGTGGAGATGGCTGGATGGGGGCTTAAGACCACGAGGGCTAAGAAGAGAGTGCTGGGGTGACTACAACTACACTTGCACCTCAAGGTACAGATGTGCCTCCCAATGTGCAACAGACCAGATGTGTTGACTCACTGTCAGCCTTGCCTGGATCACCAGAAGTTGGGAGCGCCTGCCAATACAGATTCCGGGTGATACTTCTTGCGCGCTGATTGCTATGGGGAATTCAAGCGAGATTTCTAATGAATTGCATTAAGTTCGGAGACTGGAAGGCAACAAAACCTGTCCGAACAAGATTAGAAGAGGTCATGTGTACCAGCAGATAACGGCTGAGCGAGATTGGGCGCGTGGAAACAGATGCAGTTATGCATGACCATGACACATCAAATCCCACCCCCATTCTTGGGATACAATGTTGGCAACCCAACATACTTCCATTTCAAACAGAATAGAGGCACATCTCAGTGCTGTCGTGAAAATCTGACCCTCACTCACATCTGGTCATTGTCATATTGTCTGGGCTGCATAAACTGGATTGTCACATTCACATTACAGCTGTGGATACACATCAGGTGTATTTCAAATGGTGGTGAAGAACTTGGAAGGTCCCTAAAGGGATTAGGAGAAGCACAAATTCTTTTCTTCAATCTATGCTCCTTCTAACTGCCTCCAGAACATTACCAGTGGTGAAAATTGGTTCCCAGGCCTTATTGTTGAAGAGACTTCACTCAAAAACAGAAGTGGAAATGACAAAACACCCTCTTCCATGCTCTGCACTTGGCTGAAGTTTGCCGAGACACATGAAAAACACAGTCATTTAGCTGTTAACACCAATTGGGACCAAAGATTTGACCCTTCAAAGAACCTCATTGGTCCCAGTATTGTACTTCAGGAAAAAATAGCATCAGCGTGTTATTGTTGAAGCTTGTTGCATCAGAGCCTGCACGTTTCTCAGTTTCAAAAAAATGTTTGACAAAAGACAAATACCATATTCACTGAACTGAGTAAGAGCTGGAGTTGTTACTCAAAAACAAGAAAGTCCTCCTTGCTCTCTTCTGCCAATAATACATCAATTAGATTAAAACTTGATTAGTTTTGTTTTTTTGGGGGGGAAAACAAACTTCAAAAACATGAAGTGCACCATAGACTATTATTTGATTGGAGGCAGCATTAGTCCCAAGCCCAAATTCATCCTCACCCAGAGTCATCTGTTGGGACTGATCAGGTTGTCCTTATTTTCCCCACCCCCTCCAAAAAAAACTTTGCAGTCTTATGGCCTTAAAAACTACATCTTACTGGGAGCCTTGCACGTGCACAACCCCAAATCTCACTACTGTACCTCTCCAAATACTTGGTTTGAGCCAAAACCAAGCTTCCCACTGCCTCCATAACCAGAGGGAATTAGGTAGCAGTTACCCAAGCTTCACATGCAAACATCCAGGACTGCCGGTAACAAACAGAAGCACAGCGAGAGAAAGGGGAGAGGGAAGAAGGGAAAGAGAGGAGGCAGGGTCAAGGGGAAAGGGAGGGTGAGAAGGAGGAGGAGATAGAGAGAGGCAGAAGGGAAGATGACAGAGAGAAAGGCGGGTCAAAATATTTTCCTTCGGCAACATTCAAAAATATTGGAAGTCCATTTTTAAAACTGCAATTTACCTTAATTTTTATGAAATTTGATTGTATTTTTAAAATCATTTTATGGTGCCTGTCATGTTATGTTAAAGATGTTTATACTGTAATGTTTTACATTATGTTGGAATGTTGTAACATTAATAATGTGCAAATGATTATTAAATGTGCTAAAACAAGTTTATTTTCTCTTTTATACTTATTATACCATTATTTTTTTATTTTTATATTTAAAAATTTGATTTTCAAGCCACAGCTGAATTCCATAGTCGAAGCAATTCACAAGGGTGTGAAGGCTCTTGGATACCATCTGGGCTCACACAGGTTTAATGGGTCTAAATGTATGCAACCAGACACTTCCTCCAAGGACTACTGGACAATCCAGGACAGAACACTCAGACTGAAGTTCCTTTTCATTAACCTGTGCGGATTGGGGCAAATTGTACCTACTTTCTCACCTGAAGTTTGTCGAAGTGGTGCAGACCAGAGATCACATGATGTCACTGATGCAAATACACTTAATGGAGTAGAGAGAGTTAATTGGAACCAGGGAAACCCATCCACTTCCCTGGCACCTTCCTGATCTCATGAAACCCCAACTCACTGGATAAAATTAATGCACAAATTGACATTAGGATCATTCAATCTTAGAACTTGACAGCAAAGGTGAAGGCAATTTGGCCCATGTCAGCTAAAAATGGACTTTAGTTTAATCCCACTTTCCAACTCTCATTCTACAGCCCTGCAAGTTATGGCTCTTGAAGTCACCATCTGGGTACTTTTTTTTAAAAAATGTGGTGAGGATTTTTGCCTCCATTATTCTTTCAGGCAGTGGGTTTGAAACCCCCAACACTCAGAATGAAGTGACATTTTCCCCCCTCCTCAATTCCTCTCCATTCTTTCCACAAATCAACTTAAATATGTGCCCCTTATTATCTCAGTTCTTTGCAATGGAAAATAGGTCCTTACTGTTTAGTCTGTCTTGGCCTATTTGTATACCTCTATCACATAAAGTCAGTCATACAGCACAGAATCAGGCCCTTCGGCCCACTGAGTCCGTGCCAATCACCATTCACACTAATCTTGTCCTAATCCCATTTTACTCTTTCCAGATTTCCATCAAATTTGCCCCTCCCCCGAAGATTCGAACAGTCAACCACACACTAGGGACGATTCACAGCAGCCAATTAACTTACTAACCACCGCATAATTTTAGTGGATGCATTTCAAACTTTTATTGGCGAAAAAAAAAATCAAAGGACTTGACACCTGCTATTTTCTTTATAGCTCATTATTCATTTCCACAGTCCCAATGTAGTACAACTCTAATAATGCAGCACCCTCGAGATATTGGGCTGGTAAGAGGCAACAGGATTTTCTGTAATTTTTTTTTACTGTTATCTTCACCGAGACATTTGTCCTCAATCACTTCTACCAACTGGAATATTGTAGAGTTAGTATTATTTGGAGAACAGTGCATCTTTCCTTTGGAACAAATTTCAAGTAGAGCACAATATTTCATCGCTATCACATTATGCATTTATAACAAGTGACAGAGTATAAACTTATTCTCATTTAAACTTACTTATTCACTCGGGACTTTATAAATTGCTTTGAACAGATACACAAAATCCTGGTAGCAGTCCTTGCGGCAGGATGTTTACATATAATTCCAGTCTTTTGTCAAATCTGTGTTTCATTCCTTTAAAGTTGCATTCTACTGAGATTGCCTTGTAATTAAACATTCCTTAAGAGAGGGGACCTCATAGCGACATTTAAAATATTGATAGGAAAGGACAGAGTAGATGTGGCTAGGCTGTTTCCCTTGGTGGGTGAGTCCAGGACCAGAGGGCACAATCTTAGAATTAGAGGGTACAGTTTCAAAGCAGAGATGAGGAAAAATTTCTTTAGCCAGAGGGTGGTGAATTTGTGGAACTCCTTGCCACGTACAGCAGCGGAGGCCAGATCAGTGGGGGCGTTCAAGGAGGAGATAGATAAATATCTAAATAGTCAGGGTATCAAGGGATATGGGGATAAGGCCAGAAATTGGGATTAGAATAGATTTTTTTTTCTTTTCCTTTCTTTCTTTCCCCCATTCCTCATTTCTATTTTCCCTTTCCTTGGAGCAGACTTGATGGGCCAAATGGCCTGCTTCTGCTCCCTTGTCTTGTGATCTTGTGAGCCTAGTAGAGCAATAAAGAATTCTCTTTCCCCACCCATATATCTTTGGCTCTCAAATGGATAACTACACTTGATTTGGCATCAAAATGGAATGGTCAAAGAGATTGTCGGCTCAGGTTTCACTGCAGAGATCCGAGCACAGAAGCCAAGGCTGATGCTTCCAGTGCTGTAATGGGTAAATACATGCCATCTTTCAACTGAGGTTAAACAAAGGCTCTGCCTGCCCTCTGAAGTGGGTCACAAATGATCCCACAGCACTATCTGTACCCTTTCATTAACAACAGTACAAAACACACCATCTCATTTCTGTTCATTGTTATCAGATTGCAGCTTGTGGGATCTTACTGTGAACACGTTAGCTACTGCATTTCGAGGAGGTACAGGAGCCTGAAGCCCCACACTCAATGTTTCAGGAACAGCTTCTGCCCCTCCATCAGATTTCTGAATGGTCCATGAACACTACCTCATTACTTCTCTTTTGCACTATTTATTTTTGTGACATCGTAGTTTGTGTCTTTGCATTGTACTGCTGCTGTAAGACAACAAATTACACGACACATGTAATAATAAAACCCGATTCTGAAAAGCACTTTACCCTCCTGACAGGGTATGAAAGTCACTATACAAATTAAAGCTTTCCTTCTTGTCCCCCCAGAAACTGTTTTATATCATCGATGCATAAAGAAATCCATTCCAAAAATGGGGAGCGGAAAGCACCATGCTTTGCCTTGGCATCTGTCAGAGGAGCTACGATCATAATCCGCACCAATATATGTCAAAGCTAAGAGCCTGCAGGCCAAACACAAACTTACTTGAAAGCAGACCCAGAGAGTATAGATTTTGGCAGCTGTCCAGCTGAAGGATGGAGCTCGAACCCAGATGTCACTGATGCTGGACTTGCCGGAGTACACACTGAGAAGAGGGCCAGACAGAGCACATTGGAACTGGTCACAAGACATCACAAAGTAGAATACAATTAATGGAGCAAAGAGGAGAAGAAAGACTACAGACGCCAGGGAAAACCAATCGACTTCCCTGTGAAAACAAAAGCAGAGGTACAAGATCAAAAGGGGCATTCTCCATTGCAAAATGTTTTAGAGAACCAAATATTTGTTACTAGAAACAAACCGTTACATTCCAAAAACGTGAATTATTTTGATCTCTTTTCCTCCATGGTCCTCCCAGTGCTGCCGTTTTGTACCATTTCATGGGCAACAGTACACGGACGATTTGTTCAGTTTCGCAGTGGCCTTGCGGATTGGCTGGGAAACTCACCTGGGAGCCAGGCTACAATCTTCCTCCCAATGAAATACGAAGTTGAATTCAAGACCAAGAAGCAAAGAGAAGTGGGGAAGACGGACTGGGTCAACGTATGGATTTTTCTGGGGTCAGCGAAAACTGAAATAAATAACAACTAAATTTTGATTACTACACTGTTACGAAACACTGGCGAACTATGGGTATAGGATGTTGTGGGAGAATAGGATTGTGGTGGCAAAACAGAAACTTATCTCAAAAAGGGGAAGGGTGAGGCATTAAATACTTCCTGAATTCCAAGTGTTCAGAAGATAGGGAAGGAAAGAAAGGAGAAGGAGGAATACTGATTAAAGAGAATATTGCAGTACCGGATAGAGAGGTTGTCACTGAGGGGGTTAAAGGCAATCTGTCTGAGTATGAGCAAAGGTTAGCTGCCAACATATCCAAGATGATATGCACAATTTGTTAAGGGCACATGACAAATCATAGAACTATAGAACAGTACAGCACAATACAGGCCCTTTGGCCCACAATGTTGTGCTGACCTTTAAACCTTGCCTAAGACTATCTAACCCCTTCCTCCCACATATCCCTCCATTTTAAATTCCTCCATATGCTTATTTAGCAATCTCTTGAATTTGACCAATGTACCTGCCTCCACCACTGCCCCAGGCAGCACATTCCATGCCCCAACCACTCTGGGTAAAATACCTTCCTCTGATATCTCCCTTGAACTTCCCACCCATTACTTTAAAGCCATGCCCTCTTGTATTAAGCATTGGTTGCCTGGGAAAGAAGCACTGGCTGCCTACTCTAGCTATTCCTCTAATATTTTGTAGACCTCTATCATGTCTCCTCTCATCCTCCTCCTCTCCAAAGAGTAAAGCCCTAGCTCCCTTAGTCTCTCCGCATAATGCATACTCTCTAAACCAGGCAGCATCCTGGTAAATCTCCTCTGCACCCTTTCCAACACTTCCACATCCTTCCTATAATGAGGCAACCAGAACTGGACACAGTACTCTAAGTGTCTTTAACAAATAGTCTTTAGCCAATAGGAGTCTTTTGACAAGGTAATAGATAGATTGATGAGTGTAATGCTGTTGATGTGGTGTACGTGGACTTCCAGAAGGTGCCCATAACAGGTGTCTCAGCAAAGCTGAAACAAATGGCATAAGAGGGACATTGAAAGCATGGATGTAAAGCTGATTAAGTAACAGACAGAGGGCTGTGGTATGTATTTATATTTTGGGTTGGAGGAAGGTGAATGGTGGCATTCCCTAGGAATTAATGTTGGAACCATTGCCTTTTTTGATCTATATTAATGACCTGGACTTGGGGTGCACATAATTTGCAGATGACATAAAATTTGAGTGTATTGTGAACAGCAATAAACAGGGGTTTGATTATAGACAAACCCAAATCATCCATACCAACCAAACTGCCCACCTAAACTAGTCCCATTTGCCTGCATTTGACCCTAATCCCTCTAAACCTTTCTTATCCATGTACCTGTCTAAGTGTCTTTTAAACATTGTAACTGTGCCCACCTCTACTACTTCCTCTGGCAGCTTGTTCACACAGAGTGATGGGTATGTGGAAAGTTGCCCCTCACATCCCTTTACATTTCCCCCCCCCCCCTCAACTTAAGTCTATGCCCTCTCATTTTAAATTCCCCGACCCTGGGAAAAAGACTATTCACCCTATCTATGCACTCATGATTTTATACAACCTCCTACACCCCAGGGAAAAAAGCCTCCACCTATCCAGCCTCTCCTCATAACTCAAGCCCTCCAGTCCTGGGAACTTGCACTCATGATACGTTGATCCAAAAGAAAGCGTGTTAGTAACTTAGTGAAGAGACATCATGGAAAAGGTGAATGAGTTGCAGGAAAAAAAGAACATTACAATGCACTGTGACAGATCTTTTCAGTGGCAAAAAGTACTTACAATTCAAACCTCAAACTGATAGCAGGATGTAGAAACAAAAACAAATTTTAAAAAACATGTCTGACGATTAATCTCAATTCAGCCAGCTTGAGTTTTTTTTGTACTGTCACATTGCTGTTATGACAAATGAACATGAAGCTTTTACTGCAGTGTACACTTGTTAGAACATGCAGAGGATTCTGGTCCCACAGGTTGATGTTATGTGACCACAGGACTAAACTACAAAGCTCCTGAACTACTGCTTAGGAAAATTTCATTTAATAAAAAAATCAGCTCTTATCATTTATACAGAAGTACCATTAACATTGTGTGACAGAAGAGACTGCAGATGCTGGAAATCTGGAGCAACAGACAAAAAATGCTGGAGAAACTCAATAGGTCAGGCAGCATCTATGGAAGGGAATGGACAGTTGACGTTCTGGGTCGAGACCCTTCATCAGGACTGGTGTATGGTTTAAACAGGAGGAACGTACTGGGTAAACATGCAACTCAAGGCTAATGGCACAGACTGAAAATGCAAGGCATGTTTATAATCAAGGATTTTTAACATGCACCAAGTAGGACTGTTTGAGGATATTAACTTTAAAACAAAACATATTTTTATGAATAAATTTTTGTTTATAGTTTGAGGAATGCACTCTTACCTGAGCCAGAAGTTTATGGCTTTTTGAGACCAACTCCAGAAACTTGTATGCAGAACTGATCCCAACTCCCACCGAGTAATGAGGAGATACCCCTCTGATGAAGGCAACTGTTTGATGAGATGTTTAAACTAAAGCCCTGTCTGTCTCCTAAAGGGAAAGGGAATTCTCACCAGTTTTCTAGTCAATGAATATCCCTGGAACAGATCATTTGGTCTTTTCTCACTTCTTAAACATGATAAACCCCAATATTCTACAGGGTGTTCTACAAGGCTACGATTGGAATCTCGATGAGATGAAATGGATTGTCCACTTCTGTTTGCTGACTCCAAACTGATTTCACACTTTATTCCTCATTGTATTTGCGCAGTTGACTTTCAAATCACAGTTTGCTTTTCAGGACAGCAATGATATCCAAAAACCCAATGGACAAGGCCCAAGGCTATATTTGAGGTGCCTTCAGTAATGTTTTGCACCTACTAAACAAACATTTGAGTGTTTAGTGGTCTCAGCTTACATATACCTTTTGAAGAGTACAGCCACCAGCTTCAGCAGGCTTGGGGCACATGGGGAGAGATTCCTCATCATCTTTCTATGACTTTTTTGCCCTTCGTTTTTTGCCCCTTTCCTTCCTTTCTGCAACTCCATCCAGTATCCCTGTCACATTTGGATCATCAGCCCTGGTGGGTCCACCACTCTGTACAGAATCATTGAAATCTGCACCTCAAAAGGAGGTCACTTTCCTGTGTTTGATCTGTTGGTCACAGCACATCAGGAGCTCAGCTGGGCACCCATTCAAGATGTTCTGCCTCAGAACATCTTTCTCATGGTCCTACTGCCCTCTGGGCAGAAAGATTTATCTTCAACTCCTCTCTAATCCTTACACTAAAGCAACTTAAACCTCCTTCCCCAGTTACTGACCTTTCTGATAATGAAAACAGGTCTTTCCTTTCACCTTCACTGGGCCTTTGACAAATTTTATACACCTCAATTAACTCTCCATCTAGCCTCCTTCTTGATTGGCCGTACAACCCTTTGGGGCATCCTGAGCTGTATAGCAAAGGTACAATGGAAATTAAAACCCCTTTAAAAATAAAAGTATTTTATTCTTAAAGCACCTCTTTAATAAAATACTTTCAAATTTGGTTACAGCAAAATATATTGTAAAGTACATTGTATTTTTCCACTTGCAACAGCCCACAATGACAACAAAGTCTCCAACTGCCAATGTCCTGCATGTTTGATTGTTATACTATTTTCTTACCAGGCCCTGCCCCATTGCCTCAGTTGTTTCTTCTCATCCAGACCACCTCCATTTCCAGGATCCTTCCTGTGTCTTTTTACAGCTCCTGAAGACTCTGTAGGCGTCATGGTGTCTGTTACAAGAGGACAGAGCTGAAGGTTGGTTTGTCTGCAAACAGAAGCATCGTTATTATTCACAACTTTGGAAGCCTGTTGCATAAACAGGTCATTGTGGTTGCTAATTTGATACCCAAGAGGACTTTAGTGGAAGACAAACCTGAAACATCAGCTGAGCAGTTACTTGATGAAATACAATTCTTGGTTGTACTTATTTTACATATCCTAAAATCTAGATGTTACACCTTGTGAACAATAACTGAGTCTGTATACATCAGGGATGTTGGTAGATCTTGGCTGACCCACTTAAGGGGTGTACTCCTGAAGGGGAGGTACAAATAATGAGATGTATCAGATCCATGGTGCCCGGCACAAAAGCCTTTCCCTCCACAACTTCACACTGCCACAGAGAGTGGAGACAGCAGAGGAAGAAGTGGCTTGGGGAAAGAGGATCAAGTGGCTCTGGAGGTTCAGCTCAAGAGTCGACAGGAGTAGGATGAAGGAGAAGATTGGAAGATGGGTCGCTTGGGGAAATGATCGCAGGGTGGGGCAAGGTAGGGCAGAGAATGGGGGGGGGGCAGGGGTCAGCCTGAAAAAGGCGGGGTGGTGTGGGTGGGAAGTAACAACCCATTATGGAAGATGTGGAGCAGTGTGGTTGGGTAGAGTAACAACCAAACTGCTGGAGGAACTCAGCAGGTTAGGCTGCATCAGGATGGTTTCAGGTCCCAATGCAGGGTCTCAACCCAAATCGTCAACTATTCTTCTACCTCCACAGCTGCTGCCTGACCCAGAGTTCTTCCAATAGTTTTTTGTTCCGGATTACAGCATCTGCAGCCTCTTGTATCTCCATGGTTACTGGACAAGCAACTAGACTTCTGAACTATTATCCAGAGAGAAGCTTAAATCCCACTGTGGCAGGTGAGGAACTTAAATAACAAACTACTTAGTAATGGTCATCATGGAGCCATCAGACTGTCAGAACAAAAAATCTGGTACAACAATATCCTTCAAAGCATAAACTGTGACTCTAGACCCACCTGACTCTTAAGTGCCCCCTCATTTTAGGGATGGATAAAGAATATTTGTCCATATCCCTTGAATAAATGGAACACTTGGACTGTAGAACAACAACACAGGCAGGGTGGAGCACTTTAATACCAGAGCAGGTCCCAACCCTGTGCTTTTGTGCTCACAGATGATGTCAAACAATATTGAACAACAAAAGCACGTTGCTGAAGAATCCAAAATTACCAAACTAAAATGATAATGCTCGGCCAGTCAGGCAGGATCTGTGGAGAAAGAAAGAATTAGTACTTCACACTGATGGCCTTTCATTAGATTGTTTCAGAGGAAGGGGCATGGGGCAGAAAGAACAAAAGGTACTGTATTGGAACCCAAAACCATCCTGATGCAGCCTAACCCACTGAGTTCCTCCAGCAGTTTGGTTTTTACTCTACACAACCACACTGCTCCACATCTTCCATAATAGGAAGTTTCTTACCACCCACACCATCTTTTCCTGTTGAAACTGCCAGCCAATCATCAAGCTGATCCCTGCCCTACCATGCCCCAGCCTGTGCTCATTTCCCTAAGTGTCTCAGGGTGGGAAACAGGAGAGACTGAATGACACAAGTGGTGAAGGTGTAAACTCAGAAGGTGGGACTTGGCCACCTACAATGATTTCCTTAGTTCTTCGTGTTTAATACTGTCTTCATCAAGCAGGAATTGCTTAAAATAAGCATTTCAAAAGGAAATAGCAAGTGAGGACAAATTAATTATTTAACAGAAGGATAAAGAAGGGATTTGCATTTTTAATCAGCTTTTTAATGACCTCAGGATGTTCCAAAGTGTGATACGGTAGCATAGTGGTTAGCACAATGCTTTACAGTGCCAGTGACCTGGGTTCAAATCCGGCCACTGTCTAAGGAGTTTGTACGTTCTCCTTGTGTCTGCGTGGGTTTCCTCCGGGTGCTCCGGTTTCCTCCACGTTCCAAAGACGTACAGGTTTGGAAATTGTGGGCATGCTATGTTGGCGCCAGAAGCGTGGCGACACTTGAGGGCTGCCCCCAGAACACTCCATGCAGAAGATGCATTCAACTGTGTGTTCCGATGTACATGTGACTAATAAACAAATCTTATCTTACATAGAACAGTACAACACTAGAATAGACCCTTCAGCCCACTATGTCTGTGCCAGCTGGGATGCCAATCTAAACTAATCCCATCTGCCTGCACATGGTCTATATCCCTCTATTCCCTGCCTGTTCATGTGCCTGTCTAAATGCTTTTTAAACATTGCTATTGTATCTGCTTCTATCACTTACCCTGGCAACACAATCCAGGCACTTACCACTCTGTGCAAAAAACCTGCCTCGTAGATCTCCCTTAAACTTTCCCCCTTTCACCTTAAAGCTATCCCTCTAGTATTTCACATTTCCACCCTGGAACAAAGACTCAGCGATCTACCCTAACTTCCATTTTATGGACTTTAAGGACATTAGACTTTTGCCCTATTTAAAATGAACACCATACATTACCATGCCACATTTAACAATGCCTTAATACTCTTCTTAGATAGTCCCTCAGGATCAAGAACAATTTCTTTCCTTTCTGGCTCTGTGGTAACTGATGGGGCCAATGTCAGACCTGCAGGCTTTACCACAGATGGGCAGAAGGTGCTTGACAAGGCAGGGAGGTGGATGGTTTGGGAGCTGGTGCAGCCTTGCTGTTGTTTATTCTGGGCTTCCATGTGCTTGAGGTGTTCAATGCCACCCCAAATGTTTCTTCAACAGTGAGCAGTGATGGGCCAGGGATTCCTAGGGATCAGAGGGGGATTTAGCATTTTTAGCCCCCAAAGGGGTTTTAAGAACATCCTTGAATCTGAACAGAGGTAGAATGTATGAAGAGTAAAATGCAACCTGTTACAGCACTGACTGCACTTTAAAAGTATTTCACTGACTTCGGGATGTTTGAGGCTGGGAAAGATGGTTTGTTTTCCACTTACGTACATGGCACCACAATCAGTTACAGGTGGCGAGGCCACAGAGATCATTACTGCCATTGCTATCATGGTTATCTTTTGGCTCAATTATCAGCTCAAAAACAACTTGGTACTTTGTGCCTGTTTTTACTTGTAGGCCAGATTATAATGCTGCACTGTTCTTCCAGCAAGCCAATCAACAGTACCACAAGCATTCATCTCATGCACTGAAGTGTTGTTCTACGATTTAAAGGAATACCCAACTTCAACAACCGGTAAGTTTCAAAATCCACCAAGAGATAAACTCGTCTCCAACTGTAGTTAACAGTAGGGCGAGATCAATTTATCAAGGCTGTTTTCAATACCACACTTACATGTAGTGTCAGGGTGAAACTGATAACTCTTTAGCAGTGTTTGTCAAATCTTCAATGACTAAAGGATGAATCACACAACACAGATCCAGCAAACAAAAACTGCACATACTGGAAATCTGAATTGTAAACAAAACTCTGGAAACACTCAGCACGTCAGACAGCATCTGTGGATGGAGAAACAATCAACATTTCAAGTCAGACAGCCTTGATCAGAACTAGGAAGGAGATTATAAAAGGGAAATTTTTAAGTTTAAGGTGGTGTTAGCAGGGGCATCTTCTGATGAAGAATCTGACCTGAAATGTTAACTGTTTTTTGTTCTGTATATGCTGCCTGACATGCTGAGTGTTTCTAGCATTTTTGAATTTTTATACCCAGGTCTGGGGTAGGTGTTAAGTCAGTGGCAATCCACAGACAGTCGACAATTCTGCAGGCAAGAATGTTATTATCTAGGTTGCATCTTCCCCTGTGTACTTAATGAATGGAACAAATGCACAAAGTGCACAAGATCTGAGTCACTCCCACAGGACATGACATACATCTCTGCCAACAAGTACACACATTAACAGAAGGAACGGTACGGTAGCATAGTGGTTAGCGTGACGCTATTACAGCGCCAGCGATCGGGGTTCGATTCCCGTTGCTGTCTGTAAGGAGTTTGTACGTTCTCCCGTGTCTGCATGGGTTTCCTCCGGGTGCTCCGGTTTCCTCCCACATTGCAAAGACGTACGGGTAGGTTATTTGGGTTTAAAATGGGCGGCACGGACTCACTGGGCCAGAAGGGCCTGTTACCACGCTGTAAATAAAAAAAATTACTGGCACTTCTATGCAGCTGTCCTGATGAAAATCACTTTCTTGGCCACAGAACAATACTTCCGTATTCATGTTCCAACTATATCAAACTTTGGTTTGGCTGCACTTGGATCATTGTGTGCAATTCTGGTCACTCCATTACAGGAAGAATGGAGAGGTTTTGGAGAGGGTGCAGAAGAGGTTTACCAGGATGCTGCCTGGATTAGAGGGTATGAGCTACAAGGAGAAGTTGAACAAACTTGGGTCGTTTTCTCTACAGCATCAGAGGATGAGGAAAGGCCTGAAAGAAGTTTAAAAGATTATGAGAGGCACAGATAGGGTAGACAGACAGAAAAATTTTCCTCCCCAGGGTAGAAATGTCAAATACTAGAGGACATGCATTCAAGGTGAGATGGGGCAAGTTTAAAGGAGATGTGCAGGACAAGTTTTGTTTTTACAGAGTGCTAAGTGCCTGGAATGGGCTGCCAAGGGTGGAAGCACATATGATAGTGGCATTTTAGAGGCTGCTGGATAGACACACGACTTTACAGGGATATGGATCATGAACAGGCAGAAGAAATTCAGTTTAATTCAGCTTCTTGTTCAGCACAAACATGGTGGGCCAAAGGGCCTGTTACTGTACTGTTCTATGTCACAAGATTACAACTTTGGCAATAATTGCCACAGAGTACGATAAGGTTAACCTCCAGTCACGAATCTAGACAACATTAGTAGGTACCAGGAGATGGAGGTAAAGAGGCATTAATTACAATAGTAATGCTGTATTGCCAATTTAACACATGCCCTAGAGTGGCAGCTTAACATCCCCTGTGCACCAGTACTCATTCAATTTATCCTCACTGTTGTAGCTCTGCAAGACAAATTGTATTTCTAAATGCTTCAATTTTTATCTTTCTATAGGGCTATGGTAAAACTAAAGGGAATATTTGATCAGCTTACCCAATAAGGATATACTTGCCATATAGGGAGTGTGGCCAATATCTCTTTGTGCTTTTGGTTAAATTTTTTGTTCAGTGACAGTTCTGCAAAGTGTATTGGAAAAGTTTTCATACATTAAAGGTGCAAAACAAATTGAAGTTGTTGTAACATGGAAGCGGTTTCCACAAATACACAAACTGCGTACACTTGTTTAACTATCCACCACATGACCATATGTTTATACAATGTCAATGAATTTGCTGTTTTATGAAGCAGAAAACCACAGATGAAGCACATTACCCAGATCCTCAAAAGGAAACAAGAACAAAACTGCAGAATACACTAACCAGCCACTTTCTACAGACTTTCTCCATTGTTTGAGCAGTGTATTATCATGAACATTTAAAGAATATTTGATATAATTACAAATAATAGTTTTGACATAAAGACTAAAGCCATTGGATCGCAAGGAGATGTGCATGGTTAAAAAACTGACTACCTGACAGACAGTACTTGAGAATGGTTGTTTTTCTGACGAGTGAAAATAGGACAATTAAATTCTGCAGAACTGGGTAATAGATCACTACGTTCCTTAATGTATTATAGGGCAGAATCTCCAAATGTGCAGGCTGCACTAAGCATAGGGAAGTGCGAACAACATTAGTAGATTTCAAGATGAATAATGGCTGTTGGAATAGTCATATTCATAGCAGGTGAAATTTAATGCAGAGAAATGAAAAGTGGTATATTTTGGAAGGAAGGGCAAAGTGGGGCAATATAAAAAAAAGAGGCCATAGCTCTAAATGGGAAGAAAGACAGCTCCCACAGTACATCTGCAAGGATCATTTGAAATAATGGGGCAAGTTGAAATAAGTGGTTAAAAATTAAAATCACGTGGATTCTAGGACTTCTAAAGAGCAAGGAAGTCATGATGAACCTTCATTAAACACATGTTCAGCCACAACTGGAATGCTAGACAGCACACATTAGGAAAGATATGAAGATATTCACAAGGGTGCAGAAGAGACTTAGTATTGTTTTACTTGGAACAGAGCAAGTTGCGAGAGAATCTGATTTGAAATCAAGGATCTGATCAGAGTAGAAAGAGAAACTTTCCCATTGGAAGAGGGTCAAACAAGAACCAGAGAAAAGGCAAAGAGCCAAAAGTGAGGTGGACATGTATTTTTTAAAAATAAGCAACATGTGATTCTGCTCTGGAATGCACTGCCAAGTTAGCAATGGAGGGAGATTCAGTTGTGTTCATATGGCAGGTGGATAAGTACTTGGAAGAAAAAAAATAGCAGATAACAAAGATTGGGGAGTGGAGTTAATTGCATAAGCCTGTATGGCCCACATCCATGCTGTAACTTTTCTGTGCTGTTACATGTACATTTGAATGTTTGTGGAATATCCCTATAAAACTGTAGCACTGTTCTTCAGTAATATTTTTAAAAATTATGTTGATTTATAAAGCTTTAACAATAACTACATTCCTTTTGACAAAGTGAAACCTTCCATGGGATCTTTATGCAACAAAATTAAGGAGATTAAGAGAATGTTCCTGAAAAATTATTTAAGTTTTCATTCTCTGAATGAACAATCCAAGTGTTTTGGCTTGGCGTTCATTCCTTGTATCCAGTGTTCTTTGAAGAAAGAATCCTCCAAACTCTCATTGCTAAACTGTCTATGAATTAATATTAGTATTAACCTATGCTCTCTGTTCTGCAGAGATATTCAAAATTAAATAACCTTCAGTCATAGAAACCTAAAGTTAAAAATAAAACAACTTCACTCCTGAAAGCAAAAAATTATTTGAAGTTCGTAAAAATCCTTGCCACTCTAAACTGGGAATGCTGAAAATACTTAATAGGTCAGGCAGCAACTGCAGAGGGCTAAAAAGAGTTAACATTTCTGGTCATTAGAATTGTGGAATACTTCCAGCAATTTCTCCTTCCTCGTTTTAGATGTCCAGCATTTGCTAGATTCTGGCTTCTGCACTCTTCAATGAATGAAGTTTTGGGAACAATGTCCTGTACAAAATAGTGTGCTCAAATGACTTAATATTCCAGTTGTAGTCTCACTAATGACACAAGGGCAACTTGCTTAAAATTAGAATCAAATCTTCAAAATTTACCCATATGCCTGATTAGCTTTGTTGACAGCAGTTTCACATTGAAAGAAAAACTTGTCACAAATCCATTTCTATCTTGTTAAAGGACATCCCTTCATTGTGTGCACATTTCACAATTTCTTCAACGACTTATGCAATAATCGCCTTAAATACTCATTACCCACCCACGTGCTTTTTATTATGCCTTTAGAAATGCACGAAGTAACAGTATGAACTAAGAAGAATATAATGCAGACTCCAGATGAGCTTCAAAGCTCATCCGCCCATCTGGTTTGCTGTTCAGTTGGCTAATTTGTAATTCATTTTATCATTTCCCTTCTTTAGGAACCAATGTTACTTCTTCAAGCCTTCTAGAAATCCAAGTAACATATATCCATTGCCTAGTTCTGGTCCACTGGTTTGAGTCATCTCCTCCATGGATTAGGTGCATCATGACTTTCTAATACAATCAGAATACACCCTGCAATCGCTGCAGAATTTGTGGAGCACACAGTGTGACTTTACAATTTAAGCAGCACTGTGATAGTCTTAAAATTAGAGTCAAGAGTGTAACCTCATTTTACCATCAAGATGAATGGGCCTGTTGGGAATGTTAATGCCATTGCAGTGAAATACCAGTTTGAAAAAATGCTCAAGGCTCCTTCAGGATTCTTCTTAAAGTCCTTCCTACGAGTAATTTACATGTCTCACAATTCAGTTGCTGAACAGTTAAAACCACTTGGTTGTAATTCTGTGTGTTTTGAAAGTGTGCCCAGCGAGAGCTCTTTCGTAAGCAGTACAGCTCAACTCCCAGTCAGGTGATACAAATTGGTTTTGCCACAGCTTGGCTACGACACAAACCAAGCTTCTCGTTTGAGGTTGGTTCAGGCGACAACTGTGGCATTGAAAGAGTTTCTGCCAGCCCTGGACTGACGATTGTGTGACCTTCAGTGCAGGGTTCAATGTCACTGCATGATCAGAGGCAGAGTATCACGACTAAAATCAAACCAGGATCACATCAGTGTGAAAGCAAACCAGCATTACAGTCATTCATAAAAACTTAAAGCACACAGTAAAATGTTCTAAGTCATGGTGTCTGCCACTTCAACTCTGTGCACCAAATTCATAGAATTGTTGTGGTACAGAAGAGGCCATACAGGCTTGATGCAAGATCTAGTCCTACTCCCCAAAGCCTGGCACAGAATGGTTACAAAGAAAGAGGCAATTTGGCCCCATCGTGCCCACACAGGCTTGATGAAAGAGCCATCCAGTTAGTCCCACTACCCCACACAGCCTACCAAATCCTTTCAAATAATATGTATTTGTCTGACTAGAAGTGATTTACTTTGCAACCAGTCTACAAGGTCTGGATATTTAGGACACAACCAGTGCTTCTGAACTCGGTGACTTGCTCAGCTATCCAAAAGGACTTCTAAGAGTCAATCAGACTGCTGGTAGTTTGAAGTAAGGATGACGTATTACCCACTCTAAAAGACATCAGTGGAACTGAAGGGTTATTTTTCAAAAAAACAAAAAAGTGAGTTTATAGTTACTATTACTGGCTTTATACATTCCCTAATTTCTTTGGTGGAACTTTTATAGGGGGATTTTCATTTGCTAACATTAACATAACTGCATTATTGTGCCACCGAGTAGCATTTCCTTTTCACCTAGAATCAAAATTTCCATTGGCTTTACTGAACTGTTGAATAACACCCGCTCTAAACGACGCTTAAAAAATTGCACGCATTTTAATTTACCTCAGATCCTTCTCTGCAATTGCAGACGCAATCTCGATGTTAAAACGGTAATCTTTTCATCGAGTGATTAAATGCAAAGTGAAGTTTCACGCTGCAGAGGGGGAGAAGGATGGTTTCAACAGCAGTACTCCGATGACATAACAATAACCCTTAACCTCGTACGCATCACAGATTAAACTCCGCTTCAGACAGAAGAGTAGTGGAGCCCCGAGGAGAGGGGGCATGCATGATCTGTTAAAACCAACTCTACCCCACAATGGTTGACAACTCATTAAAATGCGAGGAGACTACTTAATCCGCTGCAAACTGCGCATCCAGTCCAAATAAGGCTTTAAATTCTACCGGCAGATAGACCATCTGTAAACATGAACCTTTGAGTTTATCGATAGGCACGCAACAAAGAACCGTTAAAAATGATAATACCCGGGTTTAGCTGCAATATAGCATTGCATTGTATTTGTTGCATCCTTACCTACGCTTTGCTTCCCTCGGATTGAGATCACTTAGAACTGCCTTGCACTTGGGCTGCGATGCCCATAGATACTGAGCTCCAACCCGGCGCTTTCAGCACCAGTCCTGGAAGGCTCAGTCTGTCAATCACCAGCTGGAATCGACCGCCTTTATGAAAATGTCCTCCAATGAGGTTTCACCGCTCCTCTGATGTCACAAAGAGAGGGGAGCGTCCCTTGGCAGCGATTGGTCAAAAGCCTGAAACGAGCATAGTTCGATCCAGGCGAGGTTTGCAGGCTACAACAATTGGGCAGTTTTTGCATCAGGGGGTATAATGATCGGAGGGATGTGCATTGAAGCTGTTTGCAATTGTCAGAAGGAATACGAGATAGTATTTCCCTTTGAAACATTCACTGATCTAGCCTTTGGAAGCACAACGGACAAAAAAAATTAAAATCTCCAAACTAATTAAGATTCCACAATTGAAAAGGGGTTTGCACAGGATACAATGGTGAACACATTTTAAAATAAGCGGTACTGCTGTTGAAACTAGTGGATCAGCCTAAATTGGTTTCTCAATACTTGTTGGTCTTCCAAATGTCCAGAAGTGAATGCTGACACATTCCAGGCTGCAGGGATACACTGAAGTTTGGTGCAGTCAATGCAAAGGGGTTGTGGGGAAGGACTGCAATCTAAGGTCCCCACCACCACAAGACACTGAGGGGTTGGGTCTGGTGTAACAGGCCCATAAGCACTTGAAGGGTGTTTTGTTCAAAGAGGCCACAATAATGCTTTGTACTTCACTTGATGACACTACAACATATAGACAACAACTCCATAAATGTATAGATTGGATGACACTATGAATGTAAAAAGAACATATACTGCTTTGTATTTCTTGTGTATATATTTTTTGAAATACACAAAGTAATTATTGAGAGCTGCAGACAAGAAGCTGTAGGCAAGACACTATGAAAGGCTGCAGGGGCAACCAGGATGAGTGAATGTCGATCTTCACCAGGGGCTCAGGAGACACTGAGAAGAGCAAGCTACCATTTTACCTTGTATTGAGGCTAGTTTCAGAAAAGGCCAAATAGAAACACAGAGGTCGGCCATACGCCCCTCAACCCTGATTCTGGGCAAATCATTTGAGCAGTAAATAGTGTGGAGGATAAATTCATGAAATGAATAAGAGATGATTTTCTAGATCAGAATCAGGTTTTTCATCACTGACGTAAGTCGCGAAATTTGTTGTTTTGTGGCACCAGTTCAGTGCAAAACATAAAAATTACTATAAGTTACAAAAATAAATAAATAGTGCAAAAGAGGAATAATGAGGTAGTGTTCATGGATTCATGGACTGTTCAGAAATCTGATGGTGGAGGGAAAGAAGCTGTTCCTAAAACATTGGGCATGGGTCTTCAGGCCCCTGTACCTCCTCCCCGATGGTAGTAACGAGAAGAGGGCATGTCCTGGATGGTGAGGGCCCTTATTGATGGATGTCGCCTCCTAGAGGCACCGCCTCTTGAGGACGTCCTCGATGGTGGGGAGGGTTGTGCCCGTGATGGAGCTGGCTGAGTCTACAACCCTCTGCAGCCTCTTTTGATCATGTGCATTGGAGCCTCTGTACCAGATGGATCAGTAAATTGAGGAACCAAAGATGGAACAGCTTATTTTAGATCTAATATTGTGTAATGTGAACAGGTTTATTGATGACCTGGTAATTAAGGGGCCTTTGGGAAGTGTAATCATAATTTGGTGGTTCTCTATAAAAATAGGAAATACTTTAGTTCAATCTGAAACGAGCCTCAGCAGATCATTGTATAGAATTAGAATGAATTGGCTTAGGTAGAGCCCAGAATCAGTGGGCAGAGAAAACATTGCTGGAAGTCTTCAATTAGTATGAGTGATGTTGTGCACAGTATCAACAAGAGAATTAGAGACGCATGTAACATGGGTAATACAGTAATTATGGAGGACTTTAATATTCAGTATAAACTCAGCAAAGCACGTTAGTAATGCAATGGAGAGAATGAGTTCCTGGCACACATACAAGATGAATCCCCACAAAGCCTTCACATTGGCTGCACCAAGCTTCAGTGCAGAACAAAATAGGAGAGGAGTGAGCTATCAAAGCTGATCTTCTACCTGGGTGCCATTTTCTAGCACCATCCCCATGTCTTTTGATTTCATTGATGTCCAAAAATCTATAGATCTCTGATTTGAATGAACACATTGACTGAGGCTCCACAGCCTTCTGGGTTTACCACCCTTCAAATGAAAGAATTTCTCCTCATCTCACTCCTAATCTATTCTGAAATAGTGTCCCCTGGCCCTAGCCTCCTCAGCCATCTTCCCTGCATTGAGAATGTGTATAAGGAAAGGTTAGGAGAGTAAAAGGTTGTGAGCCCTGAGACGTGAATTAAAGGGTCCATCACTATGGCTGTAATAGACTACCTGAAATAGCTGTGCTTTGCTTTGCAGTGCCTTGCTTCAGAGATTTTGCTTGCTTCAGCTAGTTTTCTTCAGTCTTGAGTTGTGATAATACCCGGTACAATCAGTTCCTGTCTCAGCAAGTCTGCACAATTGACTCTTGCTCCACTAAACTGACCCTGAGCCCACCACGAGAAACCTTATGTATACAAAGATAACCGGTGGAACAAGATGGTCTGAAAAGATTAAGGAACTATAGCTTTAGTAACTTTTTTTAAGTAAATTCCTTTGTCTGTAACCAATCACGATGTAGAAAATAGGTGCCATGCTGCCTGACTAATGCATGATCATTCCTTGTATGGTAATTGTTTGCACCTCTGAAAAAGTATAAGAACGTATGTAGATCAATGTATCTCAGAGATCACCTGGTCCGGGACGTAGGTGCCTGGCTTGGTGCTCTCTCCTCGGATCAAGTAATAAAGAGATTGAACGAGAACAGTGGTCTTTTGAGTCTTCTCTCCGACCGAGTTCGACAGCATCTGGCCTGCACACCCTTTTAAGAATTTTAAATATTTCAAATAAATTTCCTCTCTTCTATTGTGTTCTGTTTTGGCCACCCTGCTATAGGAAAGATGCCACTAAGCTGGAAAGAGTGAAGGAAAGATTTACGAGGATGTTGCCAGGACTCAAGGGACTGAGTTATAGAGAGAGCCTGAGCAGGCTTGGACTTTATTCACTGGAGCATGTGAGAATGAGGGGTGATCTTACAGAGGTGTATAAAATCATGAGGGCTCTAGATTGGGTGAATGTACAGCCTTTTTCCCAGGGTTGGGGAAATCAAGAATTAGAGGACATAGTTTTAAGGTGAGTGGGGAAAGATTTAATAGGAACCCACGGAGCAACTTTTTCACCCAGAGGGTAGTCTGTATATGGAATGAGTTGCCAGAGGAAGTGATTGAGGCAGATACATTAATAACAGGATAGGAAAGGTTGAAAGGGACATGGGCCAAACACAGGGAAATGGGACCAGCTTAGATTGGCATCTTGGTTGGCACGGACTGGTTGGGCCAAATGGCCTGTTTCTGTGCCGTATGACTCTATGAGAATGTAATTCTACTCTGCTCAATCTCTCCTCACACGGCAAACCTGCTGTCCCTGAAAGCCAGTCAAGTGAATCTTTGCAGCATTCCCTCTAATGGCAAGTAAGGAGAGCAATCTGCACACAACACTCCAACTGCGGTTTCACCAAAGCCCTGTACAATTGCAATAAGACTCACATTATCCAAGTTGCTCTGAAATTACATACAATTTGCCCTGTAGTACATCACCTGTCCTGCATGTCTGTCTTCAAATATTTATGTAATACTTCTTAAAACTTATTTAGTTATGTAAAACTTGTTTAATTCCATGTAATCACCAACATCTACACTCCGTGAATGCTGATTCACAGGATGCTGTGCTAGAAAGACACTGTGCTTTGAGCTGGTACCACAAATTTAGCTTCCTGAGTGTCAATATCCAAATGTCAGCTGACTTCAGTTAGACGGTTCCAGTTTCTTATCCAGTTGTCTGGGAGGCTGAAAGTTTACACCTTTATATCACTGCAATTTAAAATGACAAAATTAAGGAAATTTAACAGTCAAAATTATATTAAACAGGTAAATTTTTAAAATGGAAGTAGAATCACCCCTATTACTCATCAATGGATATCACGCTCAGAGGAAGCTATGGAGTAAGGAAAGGGTATTAGAAGGTCAGAAATAACTTAAAACATGCACAACATAAATATATCAGTGTTTTAGTTGTTGCTTACAGAAAATCAGTATAAGGGATTAACACTCTGCCACAGAGTGTGGTTGGAAATTCCTGATTTTAGTAAACTAAAGAGTTTTGAAAAGGAGAAGTTGGAGCAAAGAAGTGAAAGAAACCATAGAGAAATGCTTACATAAAACTTACCAATATTGTTGAAAATTGTTTAAAAAGTTGAAGAAACAGAGACATTTTATTTTACAGGTTTGTTGCAGAAGATTTCTGAAGGCTCTGTATTAATTTTCAGAATGATTACTTACATTATTATGCATTCCCAGCAAAATTGCAGTACATTGGGCTGAAGGGCCTGTTTCCATATTGCATGGTCTATGACTCTATGATAATGATAAAGTGCAACTATATCCTCGATTGTACTTCCAAGGTGCTCAGAAGATAATAATGGATGTGGAAAGCTTTTCAGTCCATCTTTATTCATGGATCATGAGAAATTTTGATGATTGATTGATTTATTATTGTCACTTGTACCAAGGTACAGTGAAAATCTTGTCTTGCATACTGGTCATACAGATCAATTCATTACACAGTACAGTTACATTGAGTTAGTACAGAGTGCATTGAGGTAGTATGGGGTAAAAACAATAACAGAATATAGAGTTAAGTGTCACAGCTACAGGGAAGTGCATTGCAGGTAGACAATAAGGTGCCAGGTAGATTGTGAGGTCAAGGGTCCATCTCATCGTATAAGGGAACCATTCAATAGTCTTATCACAGTGGGATAGAAGCTGTCCTTGAGCCTGGTGGTATGTGCCCTTAGGCTCCTGTATCTTCTACCCAATAGGAGAGGCGAGAAGAGAGAATGACCCGGGTGGATGGGGTCTTTGATTATGCTGGCTGCTTCACCAAGACAATATGAGGTACAGACAGAGTCCATGGAGGAAGGCTGGTGTCTGTGATGTGCTGGGTTGCGTTCACAACTCTCTGCAGTTTCTTGCAGTCCTGAACAGAGCAGTTACCATACCAACCCGTGATGCATCCAGAGAGGATGTTTTCTATGGTGCATCAATAAAAGTTGGTGAGTGTTGAAGGGGACATACCAAATTTCTTTAGCCTCCTGAGGAAATAGAGGCGCTGGTGAGCTTTCCTGGCCGTGGCATCTATCACAGAATTATTGTAGCACACTATTATGCCAACTGAGTCATTCTAAGATTTGCGTGAGCCGCCCAAATTTCCATGCCTGCTCCAGTGCACCAGTGGTGAGGACGGTGAAAGTATAGTCAAGGGAGGTGGTGGAGTGCTTACAGGACTGTTTCAAATCGGTGGACTGGACTATAGTCAGGGATTCATCTTCGGATCTGAATGAATATGCCACGGCCGTCAGCGACTTCATCAAGACCTGCGTGGATGAGTGTGTACCTTCGAGAACATACTGAGTCTTCCTAACCTAGAAGCCCCGGATGAACTAGGAGATTCGCAGTCTGCTGAGGGCTAGATCTGTGGTGTTCAAGACCAGCGATCCAGAACCCTACAAGAAGTACAGGTACAACCAATGGAAGGCAATCGTGAGAGCAAAAAGGCAATTAAGTGTGAAGTGAGAGACACAATCAGATGCACGACAGCTGTGGCAGGGTTTGCATGCCATTACTTCCTATAAGGCGAAACCTAACAGCATAAATGGCAGTGATACTTCACTCCCTGACAAGCTCAATGCCTTTTATGCATGTTTTGAAAGGGAGAATGACACTACACCTGTGCACGTCCCCACAGCATCTGGCAATCCTGTGATCTCTGTCTCGGAGGCTGATATCAGAACATCCTTCAAGAGGGTGAACCCTTGTAAGGCCCTGACAGTGTACCTGGCGGGGTACTGAAAATCTGTGCCGACCAACTGGCTGGCGTGTTGAAGGACATCTTCAACTCTCACTGCTGCAGTCAGAGGTTCCCACCTGCTTCAAAAGGGCATCAATCATACCGGTGCCCAAGAACTATGGCCCGACTATGGCCCGGTAGCACTCACATCTACTGTGATGAAGTGCTTTGAGAGGTTAGACATGGTTAGAAGTAACTCCTGCCTAAGCAAGGACCTGGACCCACTGCAATTTGCCTACCGCCACCACAGGTCTACAGCAGACACAATCTCACTGGCTCTCTACTCGGCTTTGGAGCACCTAGACAACAGCAAAACATACGTCAGGCTGCTGTTTATCAATTACAGCTCAGTGTTTAACACCATCATCCCCTTAGTACTAATCAACAAGCTTCAAAACCTGGGCCTCTGTGCCTCCCTCTGCAACTGGATCCTCGACTTCCTTATCGGGAGACCACAGTCAGTGCGGATCAGAAGTAACATCACCTCCTTGCTGACAATCAACACAGGTGCATCTCAAGGATGTGTGCTTAGCCCACTGCTCTACTCTCTCTACACTCATGACTGTGTGGCTAGGCACAGCTCAAACACCATCTATAAATTTGCCGATGACACTACTGTTGTTGGCAGAATCTCAGATGGCGATGAGGAGGTGTACAGGAGTGAGATAGATGGGCTGGTTGAGTGGTGTTGCAACAACAGCCTCGCACTCAATGTCAGCATGACCAAGGAACTGATTGTGGACTTCAGGAAGGGGAAGTCGGGACAACACACACCAGTCCTCATTGAGGGGTCAGCGGTGGAAAGGGTGAGCAGCTTTAAGTTCCTGGGTGTCAACATCTCAGAGGATCCATCTTGGGCCCAACACATTGATGCAATCACGAAGAAGGCATGCCAGCAGCTCTAATTCATTAGGAGTTTGAGGAGACTTTGTATGTCACTAAGGACTCTTGCAAATTTCTACAGATGTACAGTGGAGAGCATTCTGACTGGTTGCATCACCACCTGGTATGGAGGCTCCAATGTGCAGGATCAAAAGAGGCTGCAGGGAATTGTAGACTCAGCCAGCTCCATCATGGACACAACTCTCCCTGCCATCGAGGACATCTTCAAGAGGTGGTGCCTCAAGAAGGCGGCATCCATCATTAAGGACCCTCACCACCCGGGACATGCCCTCTTCACCTTACTACCATCGGGGAGGAGGTACAGGAGTCTGAAGACCCACACTCAACATTTTAGGTACAGCTTCTTTCCCTCCACCATCAGATTTCTGAACGGTCCATGAACCCATGAACACTACCTGGTTATTCCTCTTCTGCACTATTTATTTATTTTTGTAACTTTATGTCTTTATGTCTTGCACTGTACTGCTGCCACAAAACAAGAAATTTCATGACATACGTCAGTGATAATAAACCTGATTCTGATTCTGCTCTTTCTCCACCTCCCTGTAAATTATTTTACCTCGATGGCCTGTCACAATCCCTTTTGAAAACTCTGATTGACTGCTTCCATCACTTTTACCAACAGTGAGTTCCAGATCATATGGTCTTCCACTCTTCCTTGTAGAACAGTACAGCACAGGAACAGGCCCTTCGGCCCATGATGTCTGGGCCAACCATGATGCTAATCTAAACTAATCTCATCTGCCTGTGCACGATCTGTATCCCTCCATTCCCTGTTTGTTCATCTGCCTGCCTTGCTTCTTAAACATTGCATCATATCGGTTTCCACTACTTCCCCTGGTAGCATATTCCAGGCATCTACTACTCTCTGTGCAAAAATAATTTGCCTCGTAAATCTCCTTTAAACTTTCCCCTCTCAGAAGCCATGCCCTCTAATATTTGACATTTCTACCCTGGAAAAAAGGCTCTGACCACCTACCTTATCTATACCTCTCATAATTTTATATCGTTCTATCAGGTCACCCTTCAGCCTCCTTCGCTCCAGGGAAAAACAGCCCAAGTTTGTCCAACCTCTCCTTCTGCTCTCTGATTCAGGCAGCATCCTGGTGAACGTCTTCTGCAGCTTCTCGAAAGCCTCCACATCCTTCCTGTAATGCGGTGACTAGACTGTACTCAATTTTCTAAAATATTTTTTGCATCATTTTGAATCTTTGTCCAATGGTTCTTTAGACATCCGCCAAGAAGATCAAACTTTCTCCACTCATCCGATTCTAACCCATCATGATATTGTTCATCTTGAGATTACGGATGTTGGTGAAAAATTAATTGGTCAGGTGTTAAAAAGCACAAAGGCACAATGGGAAAATTTCTGTCCGAATCAGAATCAGGTTTATTATCACTGATATACGACGTGAAATTTGTTGTTTTGTGGCAGCAGTACAATGCAAAGACATAAAAACCTATAAATTACAAAAAATAAATAAATAGCGCAAGAAAAAAAGGGAATAAGGAGGCAGTGTTCATGGAAAGCCTGTCATGGAGGTAGATAGCATCGGGAAAAGAGGGACGGAGTGAGAGAAAACAAAAAAATGTCAGGAAGTAGGTCCACGTGGAAATCAACATGTAGGAATTTGAGGAATGCAGAAAGTGTTTTCGAAGAAACATTATTCAGGATTGAATAGAGAGAGCAGAGATATTCTAATCTATCGGCCCCTGTGATGAAAATTCCAGATCATCCCGCAGCATCCCAATATCCCTCCTCCTCCAGGAATGGATACGGGTGGCATTTTCTGATGCTAGCTCAAGGAGTTGATGGTCCACTTTTATCATAGTCCTCGCTGTGAACTAAACATAGAAAATGTGCTAGAGAAACAAAGGACTGCAGATGCTGGAATCTAGATGAAAAACAGGATGATGCTGGAGGAACTCGGCAGGCCAGGCAGCATCCATGGAGAAAAGCAGGCGGTCAATGTTTCGGGTCAGGACCCTCCTTCAGGACTGAAGATAGGAAAAGCCCAATATATAGCAGGGAAAAGCAGAGCAGTGATAGGTGGACAAGAGAGGGGAGGCAGGGTGGGCACAAGGTGGTGATAGGTAGATGCAGGTCAGAGATAGTAATAGGCAGGTGTGGGGGAGAAGGGGAGAGCTGATCCCCTGGGGGATGGGTCAAAGCTAAGGAGAGAGAGAGGGAAAAAAGGGTTTAGAAAAAAAGAGATAGACTAGAAAAGAGAAGAAGCATGGTGGGGGGGGGTGAGCAGGAAATAACTTAAAGTGGGAGAATTCAATGTTTATGCTGTTAGGCTGCAAAAGGTGCTAAGACAGAAAATGAGGTGCTGTTCCTCCGGTTTGCGCTTCGAATTCTCCTGGCAGTGGAGGAGGCCGAGGACTGACATATCAGTGATAGTGTGGGAGGGGGAGTTGAAGTGACTGGCAACGGGGAGATGCAGATCGCGGTTACGGACAGAGCGCAGGTGTTCGCGAAACGGTCACCTGGTCTGTGTTTGGTCTCGCCAATGTAGAGAAAATGTGCTGAAAGGGATTATGAAAAATAAAGTGCATTCCTTATAGATAACTAACTATTATATAATTTGAATTTTTTATTCAAAAATAAACTTTATTCATAATAAAAAATAAAAGAAAGAAAACAGTGCAAAATACAAAAGCTTAATATTCATGATTGTTATATTTGGTAGTGTAAAACATAAAGAGAAAAAAAACCAGAAACAAACATAGTACCATTGCCAATAATGTGGCTCCCTGAGGTGCACTTTCTTACTTGATTGCATTGAATTTACTAATCCCAAAAGTTGATATAATGCAGGTTTATAACATGCTTGCTGCCCCTCCTCTATGTGTGATTGGATAAATTGCGTACCCAATTTGTCCAATCACATATCCCCGTGTCTCCTCAGAATATGCTCTGTTATCCGATTGGCTGAGATGTAAATGTCAGTCAAAATATTAGTTCCTTCCCAACACTGGCAATTCTGCAACTATTAAACGCACGCTTTAAAAAAATGTTTTATTTTCCCCACGTGGATGGGATGCTTCCTTCTTTAAGTTCTGGGATATCCTCCGAAGAGGTGGCATCAGCTTGGATCAAATTATTAAACGACGTGTGTGTAGCAAATGAACGCGACCACCGTCACAGGGTCGGGTAGATAAGGATAGACAGAGCCAAGGAGCAGCTGGGTGAAAGTCTGGCTTTTGGATTAATAATAGAAATTCCACACAAACTGCATCCATATGGGTATTTAAACCCGCGGCAAGGAAAAAGTATGTAATGCAAAGAGTGATTGCTTAGGCGGTTCTGTTTGGAAATGACCATTTGCAATTGAAAGCGACTCTCCTCTGCTGCAGAAAGGAGGTGAAACTGACCCGGAAGGGAAGTTGGGATTTGCCAGAAAGGGAATTGCAGCAATCTTGGAATCTTGCAGCCTGCAGTTTTAGTTCGGGATCACTCTCGCCTCGGTATCAATCATCCCAACAATAACATCGCCCACATATAAATCCTTTATTTGTACCATGCTGGGTCGTAAAGTGACATTAGCGACGTGCGCATTGAACCAGTGGGCTTTAGATTTTGAAGGAAATCTTCAAAGAATTTTGAAAAGTAAGTCTTAATGGAAAAGTCTCGATAACATTCTAAATAAATACTTTGTACCTGTGTATTGTTTCAATCGGAAACATTTTAAACTCTGAAAAAAAATCAATAGAAATATTTCTGTTTATTTTAGGATTATAATTTACTCCACCCTATATTCTGTACCATTATTGTTTTTTACCTGTACTACCTCAATGCACTCTGTACTAACTCAATGTAATTGCACTGTGTAATGAATTGACCTGTATAAACGGTATGCAAGACAAGTTTTTCACTGGTGACAATAACTTGGACAGCCAGTGCCTCTTTCCCAGGGCGCCAACGCTCAAAACAAGAGGACATGGCTTTAAGGTATTGGGTGGGAAGTTCAAGGGTGATGTCAGAGGGTGGTTTTTCACCCAGAGAGTGGTTGGTGCATGGAATGCGCTGCCTGGGGTGGTGGTGGAGGCAGGTACATTGGACAAGTTCAAGACATTGTTAGATAAGCATATGGAGGAATTTAAGTTAGAAGGATATGTGGGAGGAAGGGTTAGATAGTCTTAGGTGTGGTTTGAAGGGCGGCACAACATGGTGGGCTGAAGGGCCTGTATTGTGCCGTATTGTTCTATGGTAATAAACCAATACCAGTTCCCTCGCAGGATTCTCAAACTGACAATATATCTTTTTAAAGCATGGTAGTTTCATTGTGTAGAAATAGCAAGCACAACTGGAGCATTATCGATGCTTTTTATTATTTTCCAGAAATAAACAATTATAATAGCATCCTTCCCCTTCCCCAATGTTTGTTTGAAGGTGCATTTCCCTCCACCCCAGTAAGGAGGTGTCATATGATCTCCGCTTCATCATTCCAGCCCAGCAGGCAATGCTGCATATTATCAGTGGTGTTTCAAAATGCCTCTATTTACACAGATAATGCTGGAAACACTCAGCAGATCAGGCAACATCTCTGGAAAGAGAAACAGAATTAATGCTTCAGATGAAAGACCCTTCACTAGAATTGGGAATGAAAGAATTTTTAGAGACATAATTCACTGGTGACAATAACTTGGACAGCCAGCGCCTCTTTCCCAGGGCGCCAATGCTCAAAACAAGAGGACATGGCTTTAAGGTATTGGGTGGGAAGTTCAAGGGTGATGTCAGAGGGAGGTTTTTCACCCAGAGAGTGGTTGGTGCATGGAATGCGCTGCCTGGGGTGGTGGTGGAGGCTGATACATTGGACAAATTCAAGACATTGTTAGATAAGCATATGGAGGAATTTAAGTTAGAAGGATATGTGGGAGGAAGGGTTAGATAGTCTTAGGTGTGGTTTGAAGGGCGGCACAACATGGTGGGCAGAAGGGCCTGTATTGTGCCGTATTGTTCTATGGTAATAAATCAATACCAATTCCCTCGCAGGATTCTCAAACAAGAGGTGTAAGGACCAGATGAAGGGTCTTGACCCGAAACATCGACTGTCTATTTCCCTCCACAGCTACTGCCCGACCTGCTGAGTTCCTCCAGCAGCTTGTTCTTAAGAAAGCTTTTAACAAGGTCCCACATTAGAGGCTGGTCTAGGAGGTTAAGGCACCAGGGATCTAAGGTGTGTTGGCAAACAGGATCCAAAATTGGTTTGGTACTCGAAGGCAGAGGGTCATGGAGAAATGGGTGTTTTTCTGACTGGAAATCTGCAACAAGTGGTGTACTGCAGGGATGAGTGCTGGGACTGTTGCTGCTTGTAATATATATAAATGACTTGGATGAGAATGTATTTGGTATTGGTTTATTATTGTCATGTGCTGAAGTACAGTGAAAAAATTGTCTTGCATACAGTTCATACAGATCAATTACACGGTGCATTGAGGTAGTACAGGGTACAAACAATAACAGAATACAGAGTAAAGTGTCACAGCTACAGAAGAAGTGCAGTGCAGGTAGACAATAAGGTACTAGGTCATAACAAGGTAGATTGTGAGGTCAAGAGTCCAAGTAGATGTTCTGATTGGTAAGCTTGCAGATCCTGAGGGGACTTGACCAGCTGGATTTAGAGTGTGTTTCCTCTTGTGGGTGAATCTGGAACTAGGAGTAACTGTTTAAAAATAAGAGGTCTCCATTTTATGACAGATGAGATGAATTTTTTTCTGAAGGCGACGTGTCTTTGGAACTCCTTTCCTCTTGATGGTAGAACCATTTGGGTTTGAATATCTTTAAAGCAGAGATATTTTATGACAAATGAGGTGAATTTTTTTCTGAGGGCCATGTGTCTTTGGAGCTTTCTTCCTCTTGATGGTAGAACCATTTGAGTTTGAATATCTTTAAAGCAGAGATGGATAGAAATTTGACAAGTAATTCAGTGGAAGTGTGTAGATATAAATGCAGAGTTGAGGTAAAAATTAGTTCAACTATGATATTAAATGGTGGAGCGTGCTGGTGGGGTGGCAAAATGGCCTACTTTTCGTTCTAATTTGTCTGCTTGTACATTTATCTTGTGGTTACAGCAACACACTCCATACCTTACATATTGGGATTGTTCTGATCTAACTTCTGTAGAATTTCACATTTCTGCCCAGTTATGAGTGTGATATGTTTTCTCTTCACACCTCTATACTCAGCACCATCATCTGAACAGGATAACAAGGGCAGACATCAGAAATAAGTGTCACAAGCACAAATTCCTTATTTTCAAAATGGTTTAGGAATGATAGAAGCAGAGAGGTGGTGTGGTATCCAGCAGCCTGCAAAACTCTTGTTCTGAAAATCCATAGATCCCCTTCAGATCTCTTTCAAAATCCCCTTCAGCAGAATACGGAATGCACAAGCACCTGAACTTTGAATGCGTTTGGACTGGAGAATCGTCTTTGATACCTTCCTGGTGAACAAGAGTTGAACAGCACAAATTCCTGATTTTCAAATGCTGTTATTATAGCGGGGTTGATAATTTTTATCCTTTCCAACAGGGTAACGAATACATCTAGCTAATTCTGGAAATATTTGAATTCTAAATTGAAAAGCTATTTTCAGTATCATAGTTTGCATCAAAGGTATAGCAGAGAGACAGGCCATTTGGCCCAGATGGTCCAAGCTAATGGACATGTCACATGCAAAACTCCCCCCTGTCGCACTGGCTAAACCCCATCTGTTCCATTTTTCCCTTTATTTCCCTTAAATGGATTAGACGAGGGATGAAAGGTTCCTTTGATATCCTTCAGTTAAGAATTTGAAATGCTTTCATACAATATTTCTCGCAAACTGTTGTCGTATATTAAAGTTCACATTTCTGACAATTGTGTCATGACTAAAGCAGTACTTACCTGACACTTCCGCTTAGGTTGCATGGGTGGGGAGTTGGGAACAGACGTGGTTTTATCTGTGCCTCTCACCTGGGTGCACGAGAGAGGTAAGGCTAAAGAAGTAACTTTGTCAACCAGGTAGTTACCACAGAGAAGTTTGTCAATAACAAAGCCAAATCTCATTCCAAGAGCGTCTAACTGATAAATGGAGTAAGAGGGAATAGAAGAAGGAATTTTTTTTTTAAATGTCCAATCGCTTACAGAGCTGAGCTATGTTCTTTGTTCTCATTTTTTCCCCCTTTGAGTGGAAAGGTATTTATTTTCCCATTTTCTCCATGAGTTTCATTTTTTGCAAGATTGGAAAGGTGAATTCAAAGCCCATGGTATGGAGGTAAAGCCAGACTTTGCCTTGGTTTTCTTGTGTAGACAGATCGTTTGATTCTGATCGTCTTCATCACAAATGACCCCCATCCTCGTTTTTAATAACTTACCCGTGTTTTGTGCTTGTCTAAATTTAGTATCTGGTATATTTTCATTTTTGTAATATTTCATTTTAAATATATACAGGTATTGAAATAGCAAAGTCAAAAGGAGCAAGATACAGAATTGGACCTGAGCTGGAAATCTGGTAGGTAATGTAGGAAAGAGGCTAAAAGAAAGGATCTACATGGGTCCTTTTACTACATCAGGACAGTTAAAAAGCTTTCAGACCAAGGAAGTCTTTTGAAGAGCTGTGGATATTGAAATTGTGGTCATCAGTTGGTGGATTATGTGGCAATGGCAACAAGAACCCGCAGATCATCTGATAACTGACCTTGGAATCAGAGTGACAGAGTAATACATCATGGAAACAGGCCCTTCGGTCCAACTCATTCATGCTGACCAAGATGCCCATCTAGGCTAGTTCCATATCCTGCATTTGGCCCATTGTGCATGGAGATTGAAAATTAACTGTGCATAATGGTGATTGATTGGTATTGCCAGAAGACCTACATGAACATTCAGAATCAGTGAAATGTGTAGCATGCAATTTTCTCTGCCTGGTTGAAGAACGGGCACAGTGGCGCAGTTAGTCGAGCTGCTGCCTCACAGCACCAGCAGCCTTGGTTCAGAACTGACCTCCGGTGCTGTCTGTGTGGCGTTTGCACGTTCTCCCAGTGATTGCGTGGGTTTCTTCTTGTGTGCTGCAGCTTCCCTCCATGTCCCAAGGGTATGCAGGTTGGAAGGTTAAACAACTACAGCAAATTGCCCCTCGTGTGTAGATGAGTGGTGGAAGGGTATGTGGGGTATGACAAAATGGATTAGTATGGGCTCCTGATGATTGGCACAGACTCAGTGGGTTAAGGGGCTTGGGCCTGGTTCCAGACTATGAAAATACTTCTACAAGTTACCCCTTGATTGCTTGTGTCCATTACATTGCTGAAAATATTGGGGGGTATCTCATGGTGGCTCTGGAGTTAAATGGCAGCTTTTAAGACAATGACTCTTTGAAACAGCTTAAAAAAAATCAGATTGATGGTTCTTATTCAATGGATCTTGTGTTTGCATCTCTTTCGGAAAGAGTCATTCTCTGTCTCTCTTCTCTTCAGTGGCTATGGCTGTGGCGACCACTACCTGGAATCTGATACTGTGCTGCACTCCTTCCAAATGCTAGCAGAACTCTTGGTCTCTCCAGTTACTGAAGACATTATTTGTGATGTAGGCATGTGAGTAGATGAAATGCAGAAATTTTAATTTTAATTTATCATGTTATTTACATCTGGGATTTTAGATGAATGAAATAATTACCTGTACCTAACACAGGCATTATAACATAATTAAGTTAATGCCTGTATTGAAACAACAGAAAATGGAACTTGTAAACAAGCACTAAGTCTTCACTGCAAGATCTTTTAAAAGAGACTAACTATGACCAATATAAAGAGAAAAACTTGGTGGACTTTAACTTGTCAGAATTAATTCTATTATTATATCTGGCTTTTGCCTCCATGGTGAAATCACCAACCTTATGGTGGAAATGCAACTCCAAGGTGCAAATGGCAGGAGAAACTGAAAAGTAATGTTTGTACCATTGGCTTTACTGATTTGAAGTCTTTTGTATACATTAACTTATAGTAACAAAAGACCTTCAGATTTAAGAAGTTCCCCAGGGTATTGTTCAAAGTGAGAAGAGTGGATTGTACAATGAGTGGAAGGCTGAATTTGGGGTAGTTACTGATACTTCAGTCCATGAGGTAGATTTTTAGGAGGCTTTCATGATACTATAACTGGATAGAAAAGTTAGAGAAGAGAGTTCCAAAGTTCACTGGTGTAATGGTGAAGGTTCTACCAGCAATGAAGGGAGGAGTTGGATAATTCAAGGATTTGCATGGAACTGGTATGAAGTCGACAGATTCTTTGGTAATCGGTGGAATACAGGTTTGGAGGGTTGGTTACCAGAACAGGACACTGTGTTTGGATTTCGACCAAGAGAGCAGAAAGGAAAGGAGATTGAATTGGTCAGACATTTTAGCAAGAACCATGTGGCCTTGGAATGTCATGCCTAAAAGAGAGGATATATCGATTCAGGTTGGTAAGGTGAACTTTGAGATGTCGTTTGGCTCAGGGAGATGCACGGTTTTTGTGGAAGAGAAACAATGATTCTCTGCTGTAACAGCATAAGGATCAGTAGTCAGATTATGAAAAAATTCCCACACCCAAATCTCACGATCATCTAGACTAGGAAGTCAACAATTGAATCTTCCTTCTATCTGTATTAAAATACACTTTCAATACTAACAGAATAAAAAACAAAATGCTGGAGATCTCCATAGGCTGCATCTGTAGAGAGAGAAAAACAGAGTTAACATTTTGGTCAGCAATCTTTTGTTATAACTTTCAGACAGTCCAGTAGTTCCATGGTCAGGATTACTGATCCTAGCTCCAAATGGTGGGTTTCAAACTTTTGTCTCTGAGTGCTAGTCCATTAAATTAATCACCTACTGCCTTCCCTTCTGTTAAGTGATTTTAAAAAAATAAAAAATTGATCTGAATAAGCTAAGATTCATTAGTAATTGGCTTTATCTCTCCATTTCTTATGCTCCAGGCCAGTCATGCATAAAAATTCCCTCTTCAACTGCAGGGTGATCTTCCTCAACAAGTAAGTTTGATCTTTACTGGCTGCCAATTGTTTGTGTTAGATGTTCTAATACTTTTAGTGAGCATTGTACAAAATGTCTACACTTCACAAGGGTTGCAACAAGTAACACTTAGAAAAACATCAACTCTTCTCAATGCACGCTCTACATGATACTGCATATGTTCACAGGTTTTGCTTCATTCAACTACATTGCAGAACTCTGCTTGCCCAACCAAGTATGTTCATGTAAAAAGAGAAAACTGCATCAAATTGTTATGTTAAGATAAGTTTTAAGAAGTTGACACTGTATGGAAAGCAATGAATTGGGGTTGTGAGTGGTCTTGAGTTATTGAGCCAGACATAATGTGTTCCCAAGCATGACATTTGTTTCAAATTGGTATTGTGTGGCAAGCTCTTTGAAATGGTCCAAGCTGTTTGTACTTTTGAAACTCATTCTATATCAGAGAATGGGACCTGATTCACGTCATTGCACTGTTTGATGCACAAAGTTTCCTTTGTCAGATCCCATTGGATATTTTGTTTTCCACCCTATATTTCCCTAAACATCCTGCATACTAAAATTCAGCAGGCCAGCCCAGTAGTGCATGCCATTTGCAAAATGCACTTCATTTACTTGCACAGGACAGCTTCTATCCCACTGTGATAAGACTATTGAACAGTTCCCTTATACGATGAGATGGACTCTGACCTCACAATCTACCGTGGTGACCTTGCCCTTATCGTCTACCTGCACTGCACTTCCTCTGTAGCTGTGACACTTTGCTCTGTACTGTCATTGTTTTTACCTGTACTACGTCAATGCACTCTGTACTAACTCAATGTAACTGCACTGTGGAATGAATTGACCTGTACGATCGGTATGCAAGACAAATTTCTCACCGTACCTCGGTACAAGTGACAATAATAAACCAATACTAATACCAATACCAATATGTAGTCAGCAATTCCCAAGCTCATGATCACTACTACCTAGAAGAACAGGGGCAGAAGGGGTGCATGAATGCCATTGCCTACATGTTCCTTCCACCTCCCTCAGCACCCTGACCTGGAAATGTATTGCTGTTCCTTTAATTGTTACTAATTCTGTATCCTGGACTCCTTACCCAGCAGCATTGTGGGAATATCTTCACCACAAAGTCTGTAACAGCTCACCGCCAACTTCAAGGGCAGTTAGGGACAGATGGTCAATGTAGGCTTTGCTCATGATATCCAGGTTTCTTGATTAAATAAGGAAAGTTTTGGTGCAGTTCATGGTTTTCATCAAATTAAAATGGATCTGGAATGAATCTTACCTGGGATCAGGCTAAGAGTACATGTGCCAGGTTCTTATTAAAATGGCATCAAAATTGGGATGACTGAATAAGGTGACATCCTCAATTGAGACAATGTGGTTTCTTGAATCCAGTTTAATTATTCTTGTTTTCCCTGTGAACTTGCATGAAATTTAGAACAGGAACATTTTATGTCTTGGGTGCAATAACAAATGAAATACTCAAGGCGTTAATAAGCTTTGTGCATCATGGGTCTGTTATCCGGTGGTTTTACCGGCGTGTTTGTGTGTTTTTTTTCCAATCATAAAGAAAATTGGTAACAAATTTGTGCTGTTAATGTTACAGAAAAATTTTGTTAATTAGACCAAAGATGCTGATGGCAAATGGTGGTAACTACAGGGAATTACGATGGTTCCTGCCATGGAATAAACCAAGGTAAGGCAAAGTACACTGACATTTAATAGAATGATATGTTTCTAGACCAGTAACCAGAAGCCTGGACTGTTATGCAGAAGACACAAGTTCAAATCGCACCATGGCAACCACGGAATTTCATTCAAATCTAGGTTGTCCCCAGGCTACGATAGGGTTCTGTTCCTGTGAACCTGAACAAATCGGAAATGCAACCGTGAACCAAGTCTCCATATGTCAGCAGATGCCTTCAGCCATGCAGCAGCCAGCAAATCCATACCGCCAATCTCTGAAATACTTGTTGGTATGTATAGGCTGTATATAAATCAGGCATCCATAAGCTGGGGAGGATCTGTAATAGACAAAGTCTTGGTAATGGTAACCATGAAGCCACTCAATTGTCATTAAAAGCCATTTGATTCATCCATGTATTTCAGGGAAGGAAATTTGCCACTCTTACCAGGTCTGGTGTTTGAGATTCCAGATACACAATGACTTCCTTACTGAAATGCTAGCTTAGTAGGAATTCTGTCTGAAGGCAACTAGGAATGAACAGGGTATGTGAGCTTAGCCAGTGATGGCAACATTTTTTAAATTTATTCATTTATAGTAGAGAAGCTGGTATTTTTGATTAAACACCTGCAATATGTCGATAGCCTTGATTCTGGACTGACACTTTAACTCAGCCACTTTTGCTCAGTTTTTGGAGGTGATGTATGTGGAACTTTCAAAGCAGTGACAAAACAAAGTGTCCGGATATCGAAGTTAATTCAGTTTAATGCTTGTACCTAAATGATAAGTGTCCTGTATTCCAGTGATCACATGCAGTTTTCTTTCACCAGCCACATTATTGTAACTCGTAACTTTATACCTCCTGAGCCTTTTTTTTTAAGCTGTCATTTTCTCTGATTTATTTGATCATTCTCTGAGAAGGAGAATTAATGAGCTACCAAATAAACTAATCTATTATATATTAGGATCTGTGGGAGTGTAACAGGCATTCTGAATAATGATATTTATTCACTCTTTTCCAGTAGGAAAATGCCAATATGTTCAAACTTCTAGCAATCACTAATAATCGGTAAACTCGATCCAACCACTTCATTTGTTTGGAGTAATAGGTCAACCTCCAATAGGGTATTGCCCTTGTGATGAGTCAAGTAGAACATTAATCTGGTCTTGCAACCCATAGTTATAACTCTAGGCACTTTCTGCTTAACTCTCTTCCTAAGTGTGTGAGAAGTGAGTCTAGAGTATAGAAAGGGATGAGAGAGGAAGGGAAATCAGGAAAACAAAGACGTGGACAAATGTTTATGAGTAAAATTGAGTAAGAGTGAGTGGATAATTAAGGAAGGAGTGGGGCCTGTTACCACGCTGTAAATAAAATTAAAAAAAATTATTATCTGAGGCGTGGAATATAACAGCAAGCTGGTCATGCTGGAATTGGTCGAGAGCACTGAGTATATTTTTAATCATCATTTTAAAGGAAAGATGTACAGAGGAGATTTACAATGTTGCCATAACTGGAGAAGTCTAGCTGTGAGGAAAGATTTAGTAGCTTGGAGTTGTTTTCTTTGGCGCATTTGAGGCTGATATGAGGTGCATAAAGGGTTAGGCTGCTTAGCAAGGATCTATTCCCTTTAGCTTTGTAAAGCTAAGAATTAAGGCATTAGGTAGGATTAGAAGGGAGCTGATATTATGCTGCATAGAATCTGATCTAGAGCCTGACTATAAGACCCAGTGGTGTCGGGATTGGATTGATACAAATAAGAAACCATGTTCCCTGTCTTGAGTTGGGTTCCAATTGGTTGTGGTTGGATTAAGTCTGCATTGGCTTTTAATTTTTATATCCAAACAAACTTCTGATATAAACTTTTCCATATCATTGTAGTGATGAATACGTTAACAGGTGGATGACATTAGGATGTAAACACAGGGCTCTTTGTGTGGAAGTCTGCAGAAATTACCGACAATGATATACCTGAGAGGACCAGCTTGAAACTTTATTAAGTTTATTTAAGCTTGTGATATTTTATCAAATCTAGAATAGTTTTTAAAATGATGTATGCAATCACACCTGTTCTAGTGTCAAACAATCTTGTTTATGCCATGCTTAAATGAAAAGCTCTGTTGAAACAAGGAACATAGAAATACTTGCCAGGGACATTAGATATTGGAGCCAAAATGTCTTAATGTTTTGAACTGACCGTTTCAAAAAGAAAAGCAATGCTTAATAGCAGTTAAAAATTTGAATGAATTTTGGACAGAGGTCATAAGCTTAAAGAGGTGTATGTTGGCTACAGAAAAGTACAATACACAAAACATTTTTTAAAAAAGTGTATTGATTGACTTATCAGGAGCAGTACCACAGGAGATGAGTAAATCTAAAATGTTTAAAAGCTTCTATCTGGAAGAGTGTAAATAATTTAAGTGGTTATTCTTTTGTATCCTTAGGGCAGTGGAAGAGTATTACCTCCCAGAAATAATCCAGTCTGTGACAGGACAGGTGAGCTGAACAGCTATGTGTTTCCACTGGTTACTCTGTTTTTGCCTATCGTTATGGGCTGGATTTTGTTTTGAATGCCACTTGTTTGTTACACTAGCATTTGGTATTTGACTTTCTAAGGGTCTTTGCACTGGATGTTCGTGTAAACCCACAAATGAAAAAGCATAGCACCTTCTACAGAGCCTCTTGGATTCAGAGGCATTTATAGGTTGTTATGTTTCTCCTTTCTCGTATCAATGCCTTAGTCCTCCTTTTGGTGAATTTTGAAATTATATCAACCCTTGGGATAGCTGCTTTTTGGCAACATTGTAAGCTTTTTCCTACAATCTAATATCCTCTTTAGCTCTTTTTGAGAACCATACCTGGATTACTTTGTTCCTGTTGTTGTTCTTTTGACTGTCTTTGAGTAATATATTACTTATAAACTATGCATTAATTCTATTAAATGATAGTCATTGCTTTTTACTGTCATACCTTTTGTAATGTGGTTTCTGAATTTAGCATATCCAATAGTTTTGTAGTTTGTTTTATTCATACTTCTGACCCTGGTTTTAATTTTTATATTAAATGCTACCATTTTGTGCCATGTCCCCTAAAGGCTCCTTAACTACCAGATCATCAGTGAACCCTTTCTCATTACACAATATAAGATATAAACTAGTGTGTTCCCTCATTGGTTCCTCAACATACTGATTTGATGCACTCCACAAATTAGTCCTGAACACTCTTGTTGCTGGTTTGATTTGCCTAGTCTACATGCATCTCTGACCTGCTGATTTATGCCATGCCCTGCATTACCATTACTGTTTGGGGGCATTTACTGAGCTTCCACCAATGTTTCTTCTTCCTTGTAATTTCTTGTTGGCCCCCAAACTGATGCTACTCTTGATTTTCTGAGCTAAGATCCTTCCTATCTACCTCTCATTCCATCCCTTATTACAGAGAGTTATAGCGTTATATAGCACAGAAACAGGCCCTTTGGCCCAACTCGTCCATGCCAACCAAGATGTCTATCCGAGCTAGTCCCGTTTCCCTGCGTTTGGCCCATATCCCTCTAAATATTTTCTATCCGGGGTGATTTTCCCTCCTTTTCCATTTTTTCCTGTCTCTTCTAAGTATCCTAAATTATTTAATGCCCAATCTTGGTTACTGTAATTAGTTATGACCCATTTATTTGTATTACTGCCATTTAATTCACCCATCTTGTTATGAATGCTGTGTGTGTTCAGATAAAGAGCCTTCATTTTTGTCTTTTAACTTTTTGTTTCCACTGCTCTGACTCTTTTCCTGACAGACTCTTCATACTGCTACATGCTGAGTATCCCCAGCATTTTCTATTTTCACATTGGGTTATCGTTACCCATTTTGCTATCCTGCACCATTGCTTTTTCCTTTCTCTTTATCTGTCTAAATTTCCCTCACCAAACTCATCCCTCCAGCAACCCTGCCAGCATTAGTTCATTAGAGCTTTATCTACAGCCCTGGTTATTTGATTTGATAGGACACTTGTCCAAGTCTGATTCAAGTCAAACCTGTCCTAGTGGATCGGCTCGTTCCTTTCTAAGTATTGGTTCCAGTGCCCCAGGATCCTGATGGTCGGGGCAATTCTGCCCCCACCTTCCCACAAAATGTTAGTGGTGGGGAGTCTTCAGTGAGGAGGAACTCAGGTAGACTAGCCACATAAGCACTGTGGTTACAAGAACAGGGTAGAGACTGGGTAGTGGCCCATTTCTTTATATCCCTTAGTCTTCCCACCACCTACAATGCTTGAATCATGTGTGATGAAATACTCTCTCCTTGTCTGGATGCGTGCAGCTTGACACCCATTTGGGATGTAGCAACCACTTCATTGGAACCCATCCATCACTCTCAATATTCATTTTACCTTACACCAATGTAGTGCGGCTGCAGTGTGTACAATTTGTAAAAGACACTGCAACTTGGGTTAGGCTACTCCAGAAGTACCTCCCAAATCCACGACTTCGACAACCAAGGCAGGCATGGGCTGTATGTGTGCATGGGAACACCACCACTTGCGATGTCCTCTTCACATCGCACACTAACCTGACTTGGAAATATATTGCTGTGCCTTATATCAGTGGGCTAAATTCTGGAACTTCCTTCTAAACAGCACTGTGGGTGTACTTTCACTGGAACGACTGGAGTGGTTTAAGAAGATGGTTCAGCACCATTTTTCAGGGAAGCTGGTGATCTGCAATAGACACTGGCCTTGCCAGCAACACACACGTCCCAGAATCTGAGTAAATAAAAGAAACCGATACAGCGCAGGTCCAGTAACAAAGTGGGAGCAATTCTAGAGGATTTGGTGTTCACAAATTGACGTACTTCTTTCTTGAGAATTCAGTGTATTGGAAAGAAAAATAAGAGTGGAGGACAATAACAAAATGCATGTTCTTTTTTCAGGAAACGGTTCCATTCGGTGATGCCGTCTTAGCAACAAAGGACACCTGTCTTGGAAGTGAAATATGTGAGGAACTCTGGGCTGCTAATAGGTATCATCCTTTCCATTTGTATTGTACCTTTCACAATCTCAGCATGTCCCAAAGTGCTTTACCTTAAAATTGTCATGGACAGGGACAGGTTCAGAGAGGACAAGAAGATATTTAATTGGGGAAGGGCGAACTATGAGGCTATAAGGAGAGAACTTGGGAGTGTAAATTGGGATGTCCTTTTTGAAGGGAAATGTACTATGGAGATGTGGTCGATGTTCAGGGATCTTATGCAGGATGTTAGGGATAAATATGTCCCAGTGAGGCAGAGAAGGAATGGCAGGGTGAAGGAACCGTAGGTGACGAGAGAGGTGGAACGACTAGTTAGGGAGAAGAAGGTAGCATACATAAGGTATAAGCAGCAAGGTTCAGACAGGGCCCGTGAGGAATATAGAGTAGCGAGGAAGGAACTTAAGAAAGGGCTGAGGAAAGCTAGAAGGGGCACATGAAAAGGCGTTGGCTGGTAGGGTTAAGGAAAATCCCAAGGCCTTTTTCACGTACGTGAAGGGTAGGAGGATGGCTAGGGTAAAGGTAGGTCCGATTAAAGACAAAGGTGGGAGAATGTGCCTGGAGGCGGCGGAAGTGGGAGAAGTTCTCAATAAGTACTTCTCTTCGGTATTCACCAAGGAGAGGGGTCTTGATGACGCGGAAGGGAGTGCTGGTAAGGGTAATGTTCTCGAGGTTGTAGATATCAAGAAAGAGGATGTGCTGAAGTTGTTAAATAATATCAAGACAGATAAATCTCCGGGGCCTGACGGGATATTCCCCAGGCTGCTTCGAGAGGCGAGGGAGGAGATTGTTGAACCGCTGGTAAGGATCTTTGAGTCCTCGTTGTCCACGGGGATGGTCCCGGAGGATTGGAGGGTGGTGAATGTTGTCCCCTTGTTCAAAAAAGGTAGTTGGGATAGTCCAGGGAATTACAGACCGGTGAGTCTCACGTCTGTGGTGGGTAAGCTGTTAGAAAGGATTCTAAGGGATAGGATCTATGAACATCCAGAGAATCATGGACTGATTAGGGACAACCAGCATGGCTTTGTGAAAGGAAGATCTTGCTTCACAAGCCTGATAGAGTTCTTTGAGGAGGTGACGAGGAAGATTGATGAGGGTAGTGCGGTGGATGTGGTCTATATGTATTTTAGTAAGGCATTTGATAAGGTTCCTCATGGTAGGCTTCTTCAGAAGGTCAGAGGCCAAGGGATCCAGGGAGGCTTGGCTGTGTGGATTAGGAATTGGCTTGCCTGTAGAAAGCAGAGGGTTGTGGTGGAGGGAGTGCCCTCGGATTGGAGGGCAGTGACTAGTGGTGTCCCGCAGGGATCGGTTCTGGGACCTCTACTTTTTGTGATATTTATAGATGACTTAGATGAGGGGGTGGAAGGCTGGGTTAGTAAGTTTGCAGATGACACTAAGATAGGCGGTGTTGTGGATAGTGTGGAGGGCTGTCGGAGCTTACAGAGGGATATTGATAGGATGCAGAGCTGGGCTGACAAGTGGCAGATGGAGTTCAATCCGGAGAAGTGTGAGGTGGTACACTTTGGAAGGACAAACTCCAGGGCAGAGTACTAGGTAAATGGCAAGGTACTTGGCAGTGTAGAGGAGCAGAGGGATCTGGGGGTTCATATTCACAGTTAACTGAAAGTCGCCTCACAGGTGGATAGAGCAGTTAAGAAGGCCTATGGGATGTTGGCTTTCATAAGTCATGGGATTGAGTTTAAGAGCCGCGAAGTGATGATGCAGCTTTACAAAACTCTAGTTAGACCACACTTAGAGTACTGTGTTTAGTTCTGGTCGCCGCATTATAGGAAGGATGTAGAGGTGTTGGAGAGGGTGCAGAGGAGATTTACCAGGATGCTGCCTCGATTAGAGTGTGTGGAATATGAGGAGAGGTTTAAGGTGCTAGGGCTTTATTCACTGGAAAGGAGGAGGATGAGAGGAGACATGATAGAGGTATATAAAATATTGAGAGGAATAGATAGAGTAGACAGTCAGCACCTCCCTTCCAGGGCACCAATGCTCAAGACAAGAGGGCATGGCTTTAAGGTTATGGGTGGGAGGTTCAGCAGAGATGTCAGGGGGAGGTTTTTCACCCAGAGAGTGGTTGGTGCATGGAATGCACTACCTGGGGTGGTGGCGGAGGCAGATACATTGGACAGGTTCAAGAGTTTGTTGGATAGGCATATGGAGGAATGTGAGATAGAGGGATATGCGGGAGGAAAGGGTTAGATAGTGTGAGGGTGGTTTGATGGACGGCACAACATGGTGGGCCGAAGGGCCTGTTTTGTGCTGTATGGTTCTATGGTTTTGGTATAGAGTCAGATTGGTACAGCACAGAAACAGGCCCTTCGGCCCACCACATCCATGCCGACCTTTTTGCCCATTTAGATTAATCCCATTTTCCCGCATTAGGACCATATCCTTATATGCCTTGCTGAATGTTTTTCTAAATGCCTTTTAAACATAATGGTTGTATCTAATTCCACCACCTCTTCTGGCAGTGTGTTCCAGATATCAATCACTCTCTGTATGTGTAAAAAAAAAACTTATCTCCCAGAGCCCTTTTAAAATTCCTTCCTCTCACCTTAAACTGATGCCCTCTTGTTTAACGCCCCTATCATGGGAAAAAGATTCAGATTATCTACCCGATCTGTGCCTCTTATAATGTTATATACCTCTTTCAGGTTGCCCCTCAGTCTCCTTCACTCTAGGGAAAACAAGCCCAGGTTGTCCAGTCTCTCCCCATAACTACAATATAGGCAATGTCTTGGTGAATCTCCCCTGCACTCTCTCCGGCGCAACCATGTCCTTGCCGTACTGTGGGAACCAGAGCTGCACACAATACTCCAAGTGTAGCCAAATCAGTGTTTTGTCAAGTTGCAACATAACGTCCCAACTTTTATATTTTATGCCCCTAAGCAAGCATTGTCATATGCCTTCTTCACCACCCTAGTGACCTGTGTTGCCACCTTTAGGGAATTATGGATTTGAACACCTAGGTTTTTCTGTATATCAACACTTCTTAGCACCCTACCATTTATTTCTATGTATTCTACCCCATTTGACTTCCCAAAATGCGTTACCTTACTCTTGACAATTTTTACAATGCTCTGCCAAAATTCCCATCTGATTTATATAAGATATAAAATATTTATTTATTGGTCACCTGTACATGGAAACACACAGTGAAATGCGTCTTTTTGCGTTACTGAGAATGTGCTGGGGGCAGCCCGCAAGTGTCGCCACTCTTCCTGCGCCAACATAGCATGCCCACAGCTCCTAATCTGTACGTCTTTTGGAATGTGGGAGGAAACCGGAGCACCCAGAGGAAACCCACGCAGATGCATGGGGAGAACATACAAACTCCTTACAGACAGCGGCGGGAATTGAACCCAGGTCGCTGACGCTGTAATGGCGTTACACTAACCGCTACACTACTTCTGCTGTAGCTTTGGACAGCTTTCTTTGCTATCCACAACACGACCAATTTTTTGTGTCATCTGCAAACTTGCTATTCATAACTGCTATATTGACATCCCAGTTGTTAATGTATTATCAGAAACAGCTAAGGTCCTAGCATGGATCACCACTACTGGTACCCCTAGTCACAGACTTCCAATCAGAAAAAACATCCATCCACAACCCTCTGCTTCCTGTCGCCAAACAAACTTTGGATCCGACTAGCCAGCTCACCTTGGATCTGGTGTACTTCTGGAGCAGCCTACCAAGCAAGTGACCTTAATCAGTCGCTAAGCTGTCTTGAAAATGTCATGGCCATGCAGATTGATGTAGAGGCCCAAGAATAATGCTAAGCAGGTTCACGAGCTGATTGGCTGATTCCTACTTTTTCTTATCTAAGATTGTTGGACGCTGCCAAATAATGTTGATGCTAAAATTGACTGCATGCAGATGAATGTACAAATAGCCTTGGCTTGTAGATCTTTCTGTTCTTGGCTCTGTTCCAATTTGCCATAGGCGCATAAGGAACTAGTGGTTCTATTATTCAATCATTTATTCATACATGCAACAGCTCACTGGGGGTCTCAGATTATTCCTGTAGACTGGAGGAAGACCCATCTGGTACAGAAACATAGTAATCCAGAAACACAAAACTATCTAAGCAAATTAGTTTAACATTGAATCTTGACAAATTGTTAAGAATTATTAAGGATGCACCAAATGATTACTTGATAGAAGTAGGAGTCACTGAGGAATTTCATCATCTTTCCTGGAAGCTATCTTATCTTACCAACTTAATCAAATTTTTTTGAAGAGGTTATACAATTGGTGAATAATACACATCTAGTGGATCTTGTGTATCTGGATTTTCAAAGATTTGATAAAGTATTGCACAAATCTTTGTCAAGTGGTCTACTGATTGGTTGAATCTGTGTTGTCATCAGGTGTGGGTGGGGTGGGGGGGGGTGTAGTTTTCTTTTAATTTGGGCAGATTGCACTTGTCCCAGCCCAAGCCTTGTGTTCGTCCCCCACTGTCATACTTTCCCTTTTATTGTGATTCCCAATCCTTGCTGCTGCTTCAAATTGGAGTAGGCAACAAGCGTTATTTACTGAGGGACAAAGGACTGCAGATGCTGGAATCCAGATGAAAAACATGATGATGCTGGAGGAACTCAGCAGGCCAGGCAGCATCGGTGGAGAAAAGCAGCTGGTCAACGTTTTGGGTTAGGACCCTTCTTTAGGACTGAAGATAGGAAAAAGGGGAAGCCCAATATATAGGAGAGAAAAGCAGTGCAGTGATAGGTGGACAAAAGAGGGGAGGCGGGGTGGGCAGAAGGTAGTGGTAGGTAGATACAGGTAAGGTATTGTGATAGGCATGTGTGGGGGGGAAGGGGAGAACAGATGCACCAGGGGATGGGTCAAAAGTAAGGAGAGAGAGGGGAAAAAAGGTTGAAAACAAGAGGCTAGGAAAAGGAAGAAGAGAAGAAGTGTAGTGGTGGGGGGAGTTGTGGGGAAGGGGGGTGGTGATTACCTAAAGTGGGAGAACTCAATGTTCATGCCGTTAGGCTGCAAGGTTCCAAGACGGAAAATGAGGTGCTGTTCCTCCAGTTTGCGCTTGGAATTCTCCTGGCAGTGGAGGAGGCCGAGGACTGACATATCAGTGATAGTGTGGGAGGGGGAGTTGAAGTGACTGGCAACGGGGAGATGCAGGTCATGGTTATGGGACAGAGTGCAGGCGTTCTGCGAAATGGTCACCTAGTCTGCGTTTGGTCTCACCAGTGTAGAGGAGGCCACACTTGGAGCACCGAATACAGTAGATGATATTAAGGGAGGTGCAGGTAAATCTCTGTCTCATCTTTTCAGAGATTCAGATTTTCACCTGCACCTCCCTTAATATCCGGCTTGGTGACCACACTGCGAGGTAACTGAGGAAATACAGTGATTATGGCATCGTAGAAAATTTACAACAAGAAGGAAGCTATACCAGTGTCAGTTGAAGAAGAATTTCTCAGCCTAATCTCATCTTCCAGCACTAGATCTGTAGCCCTGTAAGTCCCCATAGTTCTTCTAGCACCCTTCCAAGTACTACTTAAATATGGTGAGGATTTCTGTTACTAACAATTTTTTCGTTCAGTCAATTCCAGACCCAAACTATCTGCTAGACGAGTATAGGAAGCACGTATTTTCTCAGCATAAGGATTTTAAGCAAGTGATCAAGGAAAGAGAAGGAAGACATTGTTCGCCTAGCAGATAGTTTGGGTTTGGATTTGACTGAACGAAAAAATTGTTAGTAACAGAAATCCTCACCATATTTAAGTAGTACTTGGAAGGGTGCTAGAAGAACTATGGGGACTTACAGGGCTACAGATCTAGTGCTGGAAGATGAGATTAGGCTGAGAAATTCTTCTTCAACTGACACTGGTATAATGGGCCAAATAGCTTCCTTGTTGTTGTAAATTTTCTGTGATGCCATAATCGCTGTTAAGCCCCTCAACTTTATAAACCTTATTTAAGTCCTCCTCCAGTCTTCAGCACAGAAAACAGGCCATTCGGACCTTCTCGTCTGTGCCGAAGCTTTATTCTGCTAGTCCCATTGACCTGCACCCAGTCCATAACCCTCCAGACCTCTCCCGTCCATGTATCTATCCAATTTATTCTTAAAACTTAAGAGTGAGCCCGCATTTACCATCTCAGATGGCAGCTCGTTCCACACTCCCACCACTCTCTGAGTGAAGAAGTTCCCCCTAAACCTTTCCCCTTTCACCCTAAAGCCATGTCCTCTCGTACTTATTTCTCCAAATCTAGGTGGAAAGAGCCTACTTGCATTTACTCTGTCTATATCCCTCATAATTTTGTAAACCTCTGTCAAATCTCCCCTCTTTCTTCTACGTTCCAAGGAATAAAGTCCTAACCTGTTCAATCTTTCCCTGTAACTCAACTCCTGAAGACCTGGCAACATTCTAGTAAATCTTCTCTGCACTCTTTCACTGATATCCTTGCTATAGTTAGGTGACCAGAACTGCACACAATACTCCAAATTTGGCCTCACCAATGTCTTATACAACCTCACCATAACATCCCAACTCCTATACTCAATACTTTGATTTATGAATGCCAGGGTGCCAAAAGCGTTCTTTACAAAGCTTTACAAAGAAAACGATCCCAGCCTAATGTGCTTCTCCCTCATGATTGCCAAGTTATCCCTGTTTCTTGTTGATCTATGTGCTCAGAGGGAATTTGCATTTTTTTGCTGATCTGTTACTATCAATTACCTGACCGAACTTGTCCCAATACTCATGGTGAGAACTCTGTGGCAACAAGGCATTCTGTGACTTAGTGCGCAGCTGGAGGGTGGAACAAGCCCTGCCCATCAATGAGTTGAAAATGCTTTTATAGCTGGCTGTGACTTCTGAAGCTTTCAAGAACTATTTTAAAAAATCAGACAATTAAAACTTGTAAAAATAATTTAAAATCAGATTTTTTTTTAAAAAAGGAAAGCTTAAAATACTTAATTGGTCCAAAAATGCCAAGTGAATTCAGGTACCTTCTAAAGAAAAGCAATTAATCCAGAAATAAATGCAAATTAGCCAAGCCTTTTATCCCTTGCAGTCATTGTCATGCTGATTAGTTTTGGGTGGATTCCCCAGTCTAATTGATGGAGAATTGCCCCAGGTTCACAATGGACTTGTTGATCCCTTTCTTAACACCAGCAATCTGTTCATCTCGCACCTTAACGTTACAGCTGGTACCAAGGCAAGATGCAACTCGTCACAAACATGATAGAACCTGGTATAAAAGCAATAAATTTCGTAGAAATCTATTTACTACTGATATGCTGCTCTTGTGACTAAATTTCACTGGAGTATCTGAATGAATCAAAAAAATTGAAAAGCAATTGCTGTAGTTTGCTGAGCTGGTATGTTTCAGCTCCTTTCTGTGAGAATGTCTCGCTCAATTGTAAACTCTTGTCGTGTGTTCAAAAAGGCTACAGAAAAGAAAGAGAGAGATCCGTTGAGCCACATTGTGCCTTGAGCAGCTTGGGATGTACTAAAGTTCACTATAGCCAATGAAGTACCCCTGAAGTATGGTCACTGTGAGGAATCAAGGGTATAGTTGCATAATGATTAAATAACTTGACTTTCAATCTAGACACTATATCTAATGCTCTGTAGGGATGAGCTCTGATCCTATCATGGCAATCAGTTAAATAAAACTTAGCCACTAAATACTCTGCCACCTTTTTATCCAATGCTGTCAGCCAATGAGTTGGAGGTGGAATGGAATGTATGACTCACACTAAATATCCAATTATTTATTATCCAGTAAACACAGTCTACATAAGGAGCAGAGGAAATAGAACAAGTTCTGCAAATAAAAATGGTTATTTCTGCAGGAAAAAAAGACAATGAGGGGAAGATATTTGCTTATATTTTATGCGTATTGAATCAGTTTAAATCACTTACAGCAGTGTGGTCACCAAGCCTGATTGACAGATGATCCAGTTGTCCACCATTTCATGCATGGCTTGTCAATGCGTGCAGCTTTAAGAGAAACTGTAATGAAAGACCATGAAGCAAGTAGATTAACACAACTCTTCAGATGGTTCAGTTCTTTAGGGAAAGAAATTCGCTATCCTTACCTGCTGTGATTAAATGTGACTACAGTACCATAGCAATGAGGTCGATCCTTGTTCTTAATTGCCCTCACAAATGGTCAAGTGAGATACTCAAAGATAGTAAGGGGCAAACATTAAATGCCCAGCCTTTATTTATAGAGATAGACAAAAGGAGAGTCAGTGGGTGTTGTTTACTTGGATTTTCAGAAGGCCTTTGATAAGGTGCCGCACATGAGGCTGCTGATCCAGATAGGGGCCCATGGTATTACAGGAAGGTACGAGCATGGATAGAAAATTGCCTGACAGGCAGAAGGCAAGGAGTGGGAATAAATGGGGCCTTTTCTGGTTGGTTGCCGGTGACTAGTGGTGTTCAGTGGGGCTCGGTGTTGGGTCCGCTACTTTTCATGTTACATGTTAATGATCTGGATAACAGAATTGATGGCTTTGTGGCCAAGTTTGCAGATGATGTAAAGATAGGTGGAGGGGCAGGTAGTGTTGAGGAAGCAGGGAACCTGCAGAAGGACTTGGATAGGTTGGGACAATGGGTAAAGAAGTGGCATAGGAAAGTGTATGGTCGTGCACTTTGGTGGAAGAAATAAAGGCGTAGACTATTTTCTAAACGGGGAGCGAATTCAGAAATTGGAGGTGCAAAGTGCCTTGGAAGTCCTAGTGCAGGATTCCCTAAAGGTTAACTTGCAGGTTGAGTTGGTAGTAAGGAAGGCAAGTGCAATGTTAGCATTCATTTTAAGAGGACTAGAATATAAAAGCAAGGATGTAATGCTGAGGCTTTATAGGAGGTGGTCAGACCACATTTGGAGTATTGTGCCCCAAATCTAAGGAAGGATGTGCTGGCATTGGAGACGGTCCAGAGGAGGTTTACAAGAATGGTTCCCAGGAATTAACTAATAAGGAGCGTTTGATAGCTCTGGGCCTGTACTTGCTGGAGTTTAGAGGGATGAAGGGGGATCTCATTGAAACCTACCGAAAATTGAAAGGTCTGGATAGAGTGGATGTGGAGAGGATGTTTCCAGTAGTGGGAGAGTCTAGGACCAGAGGGCACAGCCTCAGAATAGAAGGACGTCCCTTTAGAATAGAGATGAGGAGGGATTTATTTAGCCAGAGGGTGGTGAGTCTGTGGAATTCATTGCCACAGACAGCTGTGGAGGCCAAGTCATCGGGTATATTTAAAGTGGAGGTTGATAGGTTCTCAATTAGTAAGGGTGTCAAAGGTTACAGGGAGAAGGCAGGAGAATGGGGTTGAGAGAGAAAAATAAATCAGCCATGATTGAATAGTGGAGCAGACTTGATGGGCCAAATGGCCTAATTCTGCTCCTATGTTTTGTGGTCTAAGTGGTTCTGTGCAAAAACCAGTAACGTTGGTTGAGGGAGAAGTGCTTGCTGGGACATTGTGGAAATCTTTCCTGCTCTTCTTTGTGATACTGCCATGAAATATTTCCTATCCACCTGTGAGGGCAGACAAAAGACAAAATCTAAAAAATGCTTGCACACTATTAAAAAAAAGTCACCTCTGCCAGTTGCATCATAAGTTTGAGAAACACTGACTTCCCTTGTTCTTTTCCCTTCCCAGTCCTCACATCACCATGGCGATGGATGGGGTGGAGATATTTACCAATTCTTCAGGGAGCCACCACGTTCTTCGTAAAAGTTATTTGAGGACCGACATTGTAAAGTCAGCTACTGCAAAGGTAAAATTGTGGGAAAGGAGATGTTTGCAAACGTCAGTGGATTTCTAGGTCTGCTGCAAGAACTGTTTAAGGAAGTACTTTAAGTAGATTGAAATGCTGCTGCCATGAGCAAGTTTCTTTGTTTATCAGTGACTTTTTCACGTTGCTGGCCAGATATTGCACCACATTATAGTTTAATTAAAGTACAAGTACATGACTGTGAAGTCACTGGAGTCATGATCTAGTGGCTAGGCCTGGTAATCAGGAGAAATGAGATTAAATCTCAGTCAGTTCAGCTGCTGAACATGTTTATACAATTAGTGCAACACACTGAGTTCTGTATTTTCTTTGCCCAACTTGGTTTTGCACTAACTCTACACTAAATCTGTATTCTGTATACACCGTATTTTGCTCTATTGTACTTGCACAATTTCTTTGTCTGTGTTTATTGTATGTCTTCTGTTTTATGTATGTCCTCTGTTGTGAGTCTGGGGGAAACGACATTTCATTCCTTCATGTGTTTTTATAGCATATGGGTGAATGACAATAAAGTAACTTGAACTTGAACTAAAAAAGAAAGAAAATTAAGAAGTGGTTAAAAAAAAGCAAATGGGACTTTGGGGTTTGATGAACAGAGGCCCAGAGTTACAAGAACAAGGAAATCATCATGAATTTTTATTCCAGTTGACGCCAAGCCATTGTTTTATATAATATCTTGTTTTAGGCACCACAGATGTAGAGTGGGTGCAGATAAAATCACTGAAATTGATTCCAGACTTCAGTTATGTGGGTAGACGCTGGGGATTCTTCTCCTTGGATCAGAGCAGATTGTGAGGAGGTCTGAGAGAGGTATTTCAAATCGTTAAGGAAATAGACAGGAGGATAATTATACAGAATATTATGCAGAGCCACATCATGTGACATTAGGGGTGATGACCAAAAACTTGGTCAGACGTAGTTTTACAGGTTTCACAGGGCAGAACTAGAGGGACAGTAGAGATCTGAAGGTTTTTGGACTGGGGATGGAAAGGTATGTTGAAATTTGATAAGAGTCATACTGCACGGAAACAGGTCCTTCAGCCTATGAAGTCGGTGCTGGTCACCAATCACCTGTTTACCCTAATCCTGCACTAATCCCATTTTATTCTGTCCACATTGCCTTCAACTGCCCTCCAGGTTCTACCCCCCACCCCCACACTTGGAGTACTTTACAGTGACCAATTAACTTAACCAACCCATTTGTCTTTGGGACAAAACCCATGCAGTCGCAGGCAAAATGAGCAAACTCCACGCTGACAGAACTGGAGGTCAGAATTGAACCCAGATCACTGGAGCTGTGAGATAGCAGCTCTACTTGTTAGGCTGCTGTGTTGCCCTTTTGGTCCGGTGCAAGATCCCTATAAGTAATTCTTGCACGTTGGACTGTTTTCATCGAAGGGGTACAGCTCAAATTAATTGTTGTTTTTTAAAAATCCTTTCTAGTTTTGCCCTGTTGGGTTTTAAGGAAGCATTTTCCCATGTTTACAACTATTGTTTCTGATTATGTCAACCTGATTTGTGTGAGGTAAAACCAAATTAACCTGTTAGCTGGTTGACATCATTGGAACTGATGAGAGGTCGATACCTTTCTCCCTCCACAGATGCTGACTGACTTTCTGGATACTTCCTGCATTTGCAGTTTAATTTCAAAATTCCGGAGTATTTTGTATTTTGCACCTAATATCTGAAATATTGTGACAACGTACTGTTGTAATGGGTGCCAGTATTTAGGTTCTTGCTTGCGTTCCCCACAAAACAAGCTCCCATTCATTCCGTTAATGGAGTAGGAACTGAGCACACCTCTTTTGTAGTTTGGAAAATTGGATGTGGAGCCTTTCCACACCCAGTGTGTCCTCCTGCTCTGTATTTCACAGCCTCTACAATCTTTTGTCTACATTCTCACTCTCTAACTGCTGTCACTCGCTCATTGACCAGATAACCCTGTTTACAGCTCATCCCCATGGTCACCCCAGTTTTACACTATCAGAGAGATCTACCCTCCCGGCAACTTGATCAGCTGCTTTTCTCTCTTTCCCAGTTCTGACGAAGGGTCTTCAACAGTACACGTTAACTCGGTTACTCTTCCTGCTGAGTGTTTCCAACATTTGACCTGCTTGACCTGCTGAGTGTTTCCAACATTTTCTGCTTTTATTCAACTTTGAAACCATGTAGTTGTTCAAAGGAATCTTAGTGATGACCCAGGACTGATTTCTCTCTTCCATCCCTTCAGAATGGTGGAATATACCTCCTCGCCAACCAGAAGGGCTGTGATGGTGATCGCCTGTATTATGATGGCTGTGCTATGATTGCTGTAAATGGACATATTGTGGCTCAAGGATCTCAATTTTCATTGGATGATGTGGTAAGATATGAATAACGTAAGCATTTCTGACACTGACTCTGCTCGTGATTTGAATGTTCAGAAAGTACAAAGTTGCTCTCTGCAGAATTAAACGTTAGTTGGAATCCATCCATCTCCAGAATTTTTCTTTTCTTCTTTCTTTAGGAAGTTCTAACTACCACTCAGGATTTGGAAGACATAAGAGCCTATCGTGTAGACAAGATCAATAGAAGATTGATGGTTTGTAAATGAGTTTTCCTCTTTGTTGAAGTCTAAGTTTTAAAACGGTTTACTTTTCGCAGGCTTCCCTATTTCAGAATGCCCCAATACACATTACACTCAATGAGTGTGGCCATGTTTGGATTGGATGAAATGCAGAAGCCAACTTGGCTGCCGTAAGAACCTGTACACAGCAATCAATGAAACATTGGAATAATCACTTAAAATCAATTTTTAATGTGTTAATCAATTTTTAATCAATTTTTCCTGAAGGAAATCCATGCGGTCACAGGGAGAACATGCAAACAGCACAGAGAGCACCCGAGGTCAGGATTGAACCCAGAGGCAGTAGCTCTACTAACCTCTTGATATCTCTTGTAAACTTTTGTATCCTCCTCTCAATTAGGTTTTCCATGCTTTTTGTGTCATCTGCAAATTTGGCTTCTCTTAAGCTTCCTGCCTCCAAGACACTAATATGTTTTGTAATTGTTTGTGATTCCAGCACTGATCCCTATGGTCACAGGCTGCCAAATGAAAAATGATCCCCTAGTCCCTGCTCTCTGCTTTCTGCCAGTTAGCCACTCCTCTATCCATGCCAAAATGTTACTTCCAAGACCATGGGCCCTTGAGACTTTGTGAGGCACCATGTCAAATGCTTCTGAAAGTCCAAACAAAATACATTCACTGGTTCCCTGCTATCACTCTGGCTGAGACCTTAAAAAAAACTCTAATGAATTTGTCTGAAATGATTCTTCTCTTCATGAAGTTCTGCATACTCTGTTTGATTATGATTTTGCAAGTGTCCTGCCATTGGTTCAATAATAATTGATTCTAACATTTTTCCACGTTAGATCTTAGGCTAATTGGCCTATAGTTACCAGCTTTGTGTCTCCTTCCCTTTTTGAATAGGAGTATCACATTGACATCTTTCCTATTCTCTGGTACTTGTCCAGAATCTATGGATGTTTATAAGATTGTAACTAATTCGTCCACTAAGTAATCACTTTGTTTAGGCTCCTAGGATGCAAGCTGTCCAGGCCAGGGGAATTATCAACCCTTCAGCCCCATTAGTATGCTTGTTTATATTTCTCTAGTGATAGTTATGGTTTTTAATTCCTCCCCAATGTTATTCAGTAATAATGAGATGTTCATGGTATCTGCTACCATAAAGACTATAGAAAATGTCTGCTTAACTCCTCCACCATTTTCTTGTTCCCTGTAACTATTTCCGCAGCCTCGTTCTCTCAGGACCTGTGTTTGCTTTGACCTCTTTCTTCCTTAAAGAAGCTCTTATTATTTATTTTTATATTCCTCACTAATTGTAAGGAGTTTGTAGGTTCTCCCCGTGTCTGTGTGGGTTTCCTCCGGGTGCTCCGGTTTCCTCCCACATTCCAAAGACGTACGGGTTAGGAAGTTGTGGGCATGCTATGTTGGTGCTGGAAGCATGGTGACACTTGCGGGCTGCCCCCCAAAATCACTACGCAAAAGATGTATTTCACTGTGTGTTTCGATGTACATGTGACTAATAAAGATCTTATCTTAGCCTTCTTTCCAAATTGAAAGCTGATATTCCAGGTCACAGAAAAGGTTGAACAAAATTTTCTCAAAACTCACACCTTTTTTCAACCCGTGGTTCCTACTCTACTGTGCATCTCCATCAACCTTTCTCACCAAGGCAAACTGGTCTGATCTCTTACTAGCAATCTAATTAGCAACAGCTTGAATTCTCAGAACTGTCAATATCAATTTTCTTCATTGGTCTTGCTAAACACATTTTTGGGAAGAGTGAAACAAAGTAGAAATTCATCCATTGAACTAAGAGTGCAGTATGTTTTTGCATGGAATTTTAAGGTCCATTTCTGACATTGTCTTTCATTGGCCACTGGAAATGAATTCCACAAGTGGTCTTGGATGTGTATCTGTGTCCGCATTGTGAATTTAGCATAAGCAACAGAGGATGGATCTCCACCCTTGTGTTCAATACTGTTCCCTGTAATTATCTGTGTGATTAATGGGACTCAGTCGTGGGTGAAATTGGGCCAAGATAGCCACGTAAAACAGACTGGATTGGTTTGCAACTCATTGTTGGATACACAGCTTTGTTGAAACTAATGTTATGATAAGATTTCTTTATTAGTCACATATACATTGAAACACACAGTGAAATGCATCTTTTTTGCGTGGAATATTCTGGGGGCAGCCTGCAGGTGTCGCCATGCATCCGGCGCCAACATAGCATGCCCACAACTTCCTAACCCGTACGTCTTTGGAATGTGGGAGGAAACCGGAGCAACCGGAGGAAGTCCACGCAGACATGGGGAGAACCTACAAACTCCTTACAGACAGTGGCCAGAATCGAACTCGGGTCACTGGTGCTGTAAAGCGTTACGCTAACAGCTACACTACTGTCCTTGCCCACTTGACACTGAGCATGTAACACTGCCTGACACTTGAGCATGTAAATGGGGAATGCTGTCTATTGTTGTCACCATCACCGGCTCCTCTTGTGGGAGTTTCGTCTGTGTTACTGACAGCTGCCCTGCTGGTATCTTCACTTGTGCATATTTCCAAATCTCAGAATTAAACCAGTCCTGTGAATGATATTCCAAACAGGCAAATGAAGTATATCATCGAGTGAGCGTCAGCTTCACACTGTCCTCAGCGGATGATGTCTACATGCCCTCTATTCAACCCATTCAGATCCGATACCATACTCCTGAAGAAGAAATCAGGTGTGTTGGGGCTTTCAAATTTTGGCTTTACGGGGTGACATTCTAACCTATGATAAATAGTACAGCTAACATGTTCCTCAATGGAAATACTTGTGTCCCAGCTGTGGGGAAAGAGCATGGGGTCTGGGACGTTTTGGAGATCTGGCAAGGATACGGCAAAATGCACGGATCTGATTGTTAGATTCCTTGATTCCAAACAGTGACATGAAATTTATGCTTTGTGAAAGTGGCAACAATTTAAAAAAAATTATGTCTAGGTCTTAGATTCCTGTGCTGGCACTAACTCTTCCTGCTCAGGTTGTAAATGAATACAGGACGTAGCTCCAGTGAGTGTAAAAGCCAGGTGTGAAACGGGAGAGAATTTTGTTTTAATTGTTCTTGTCTCTGAGCAGAATGCTGTCTAGTATTGGTACTGGTAGTGGTTTATTATTGTCACTTGTACCGAGGTACAGTGAAAAACATGTCTTGCATACCAATCGTACAGGTCAATTCATTACACAGTGCAGTTACATTGAGTTAGTACAGAGTGCATTGAGGTAGTACAGGTAAAGACAATTACAGTACAGAGTAAAGTGTCACAGCTACAGAGAAAGTGCAGTGCAGATAGACAATAAGGTGCAAGGTCACAACAAGGTAGATCGTGAGGTCAGAGTCCATCTCATCGTATAAGGGAACCATTCAGTAGTCTTATCACAGTGGGATAGAAGCTGTCCTTAAGCCTGGTGGGCAATAGATGGGCAAAGGAGTAAGCCTCTCAAACCTGTCCTGCCATTTACCCCATCCCCTTCTACAACTCTCACTTCCTCAAGGCCCTGTATAATTGTTGTAAGATATCTTTACTCCTGTGGCAAAAAACAAATTGCTGGAGAAACTCAGTGGGTCAGGCAGCATCTGTGGAGGCAGAGGGACGATTGACATTTTGGGTTGAGACCCTGCATCAGGGCTCCATCTTTACTCCTGTACTCAACTCCTCTCGTAATTAAGGCCAATGTACCATTTGCCTTCCTAATTGTATGTTGCCTTTCAATGACTTGTATACAGAGACACCTAGGTCCTTTTGAACAACAAGATTTCTTAATTTCTCACCATTTAAAAAAAATAAGTTTGCCTTTTTTGTTTTGTACACCGAAGTGGATGGCCTTACACTTTTCTACATGATATTCACCCAGATTATACTCGCCACCATATTTTCCCGAACATATGACAGACGTCAGGCTGATTTACAGCATGTTTAATGGGGAAATAAAAAAGGAAAGGAGAGAGAGCATGGGAAAAGGCCGGCTGCAAAGATAAAAGGGAATCCCAAAATATTCTCTGGGCACGTCAACAGGGAAGGAGTTGTAAAAGAGACCAAAAAAGGAAATCTTCTGGGGACAGAGGGCATGGATGAGATCCTTTTGATCAATCTGTACTGAGGAAGGAGATGCTCTAGGAGTCTAAGTAAAGGCCAGTGTTGTTGAGATTCTGGATGGGGCTAAAAATTGATAAAAAGGAGGCAGTAGAAAGGCCAGCAAAATTTAATATGGATAAATAACCTGGAGCAGATGGGAGGAATCCTAGGGAAATAGAGGAGGAAATCGCTGACAACCTGGACATGATCTTTCAAGATTAGGTGGTGCCTGAAGACTGGGAAATTCTAAGTGTTGCACACTTGTTCAGAAAAAAAGATGTAGAGATGAGCCCATTAGTTGTACACTAGCCAGTGTAACCATACTAGTGGGGAAGGTATTGGGAAAAACAATTGGAGATAGAATTAGCAGTCACTCAGATGTGTTGATTGTTTAGAGATTGAGAGCCAACCTGGAATTTTTGAAAGCAAATTGTGTCTTTCGGTGAAGTAATAAAGAGGATCAATGATGGAAATGTGCTTTATAATGGACTTCCAGAAGCCTTTTGATAAGGTAGCACATAGTAGGCTTATCATTGAGGCTGAAGCTTATGGAATAGAATAGGCTGCAACAGCGTGGATAGAAAATACGCTAAGTAACAGGAAATGAAGTAGCGGCGAAAGATTGTTGTTTTGAATTGGAAGGAATTGTACATGGAGTTCCCCAGGAGTTGGTACCAGCACCATTGCCTTTCTCTGTATATGTTAATGATTCAGCCTTAGTGCACAGAGCACAATTTCCAATTTTGCACATGGCACAACATTTGGTTGAAGTATAAGGAGAATAGTACTGGACTTCCAGGAGATGAAGGCAGGCTGGATAGGTAGCAGGTGACATTCAAAGGAAAGAAATGTGAAGTGTTAGATTTGATAAGAAGAATGAAAAGAGGCAATGTAAACTAGAATTAACAACTCTAAGTAAGGACAAGCACAGAATGATGTGGGAGTAAACATGCATAGATTATTGAAAGTGCCATGGGAGGTTAAGAAAGTGGTTATAAAAACATAAAGGATAAGATATCTTTATCAGTCACATGTACATTGAAACACACAGTGAAATGCATCTTTTGCTTGGAATGTTCTGGGGGCAGACCGCAAGTGTCGCCACGCTTCCGGCGCCAACATAGCATGCCCACAACTTCCTAACCCGTATGTCTTTGGAATGTGGAAGGAAACCAGAGCACCCGGAGGAAACCCATGCAGACACGGAGAGAATGTACAAACTCCTTACAGAGAGCGGCGGGAATTGAACCCGGGTCACTGGTGCTGTAATAGTGTTACACTAACTGCTACACTACCGTGATCCTGGGCTTTGTAAATAGATGGACAGAGTACAAGGCTAGCAAGTCCTGACGGATGTTTGTAAAACACTGGTTCAGTCACAACTGCAGTGTTTTGGCCAGTCTTGGGCACTACAGTTTAGGAAAGATCCAAAAGCTTCAGAGAGTGCAGAAGAGATTTACCTGTGTGATTCCAGAAATGAGGGACTTTAGTTATTTGCAAGCTGAGGTTGTTCTCCTTAGAACATGCCCTCTTCTCATTACTACCATCGGGGAGGAGGTACAGGAGCCTGAAGACCCACACTCAATGATTCAGAAACAGCTTCTTTCCCTCCGCCATCAGATTTCTAAATGGTCCATGAACACCACCTCGTTATTCCTTTGTTTTTGGCACTATTTATTTATTTTTGTAACTTATAGTAATTTTATGTCTTTGTACTGTACTGCTGCTGCAAAACAACAAATTTCATGCCATCTAAGTCAGTGATAACAAATCTGATTCTGATTGGAATAGAGGAAGTTGCAAAGAGATCTAATAGTGGTATTTAAATTATGAAGGTTATAGTAGATTAGGTAGAGAGAAACTGCTTTTATTGGTGGAGTGATCAAGAACAGTGGGACATAGAATGAAAGTGATTGGCAAAGGAACCCAATGTGACATAAGGAAAACCTTTTTCTTTTTACACAGCAAACACCTAGGGTCTGGAATGCACTGTCAGGGGTGGGAGTGGGGGTGGGTTCAATTGTAGCATCCCACAGGGAGTTGAAAAATACCTGAAAGGAAAGAACTTGCAGGGTTAAGGGGAGAGAGGCTAGCTTCATTGCTCTTGTATAGAGTCAGTGCACATGTGGTGAGCCAAATAGCCTTCATCCATGCCGTAACCATTCAGTGATTATGGGGTTAGTATTAGAAAGTGGCAGTGATTTAAAAGATTTGCAATGATTTTATTGAATAGCAGAGCAGGCTTGAAGATGCAAATGGCCACTCCTGCTTCTATTTGTTCTTTTACATTCAAAAATATTTGTGAAAAAGTGCATGATCTTTTGTTGTTCACTAACTCTTATTCATGTTTTATTTAGTCTTGGACCTGCCTATTGGCTGTGGGATTATCTCCGACGTAGTTCTCAGGTAAGTCAATGTGAGGAGCGAACTGCAGTGTGAGGTATGAATAGAGGCATTTTTAGCAAAGTTGGTTTAACTGTATGAGACTCAGAAATGAAGAACTGACTTATTCTTGCTGTAAATTTAAGAGGGATTTGGTAAAACGTTGGGGTCATATCATGGACTGAAGACTGGTTGCTCGGGATTCCATGTAGCATCTTGTAACAAACACGTGATGATTTAATACTTGGATCACACCACAATTTAGCACTCATCCCCTGTTTGAGTGACCATTCCATATTGTGCTGGTGGTCATTCATATGACAATCTCTGACCATTTCCTTGTGTAGGGAAGAGAGAGACTGACCCTTTGAGCTACATCGAGAGGTTATTTCACTGTGCATGTTTGGATCTTAGTCAGTGTGAGGCATTGCTGCCAAAGATGGAGTAACAGAAATTAGTTTTATTTTAACCCTCTTGCATGGTGATTTTAGCATTAAGTTACCAGTTGGATTTTTAAATGTTCCTATGTAGCCACTTATAAAGAAAGGGAGAAAGTCTTTCATTTACATGTCAGCTTTAATGACTACTGATCATTTTACTTCCCATAGTTTTAAAGATGTTTTGTTTATACATTTTCTTGTGATATGGAAGGAGGCTATTTGGTCCATCAAGTTTATGCTGGGTCTAATCCCACCAAGCCCGTCACTTATTTGCCTGTTACTTATTCTCTCACATGCCCACCCTGATTATCCTATCACTCAAGTACACTAGGGGTTGTTTATAGTAACCAATTAACCTACTAACCAGCATGTCTTTGGGATGTGGGAGGAAACCAGAGCATCCAGGAAAATATGCAAACTCCACATTGACTGCATCAGCTGTGAGGCATTAGCACTACCTGCTGCATCGCTATGCCACCCAGTTACTATTGTAATGTGGGAACTGTGGTGGAGAATTCGTATACAGCAAGTTTCCATGTACAGCAACATGATAATATTCTGATAACATGACCAGTCTCCCAATGCGATAACAAGTCCACGTATTGGGAGCAGACAGAGGTCCCACGTAAATAGCATGAGAAGCAAGCCACCTCCCAAACCTCCAAGCCATTCACCCCTCAGACATTTGTGGAAGCATTTGCAGCTCCCGCTTTGGTCTCGCCAGTTACCCCAACACACAGAATCGGAGTGAAAGCAAGTCGTCCCCGATCCCGAGGCACTATTTAAGAAGAAGAAGAAGACCATGTTTTCTGGTGTTCAGGATATGCTCGTTCTCTGCCATAATTTAGAGCGTTTTTGAGATAAAAATCTGTTGCTTGCAAATAAAACTGAGTTTCAGGAATGCAGAGCATAAATTTAAATTTGACTGTTTACGGAGGGTGCACGATAACACACATTTAAACTTGCACACATTCCCTTAACATGATTATTGTGGGAATAATGAGAAACAATGCCCTGTTAATGTGCACGCTAATACGACTGATATTTACCTCTCTATCTGTAGGAAGTGGGAGTGTGGAGCCTAGGGCTGTGATGATAACTCCATTTCCAGTTTCAATCTTTTCCTGTCAGACCATTCACAAAGTCTGTAGTTGAACACACTGCCTCTTGCCACTGAGTGTCTGTTAGTGTTTAGGTTTTGGCTGATGTGTTAGAGATAAAAATCTGTTGCTTGCAAATAAAACTGAGTTTCAGGAATGCAGAGCATAAATTTAAATTTGACTGTTTACGGAGGGTGCACGATAACACACATTTAAACTTGCACACATTCCCTTAACATGATTATTGTGGGAATAATGAGAAACAATGCCCTGTTAATGTGCACGCTAATACGACTGATATTTACCTCTCTATCTGTAGGAAGTGGGAGTGCGGAGCCTAGGGCTGTGATGATAACTCCATTTCCAGTTTCAATCTTTTCCTGTCAGACCATTCACAAAGTCTGTAGTTGAACACACTGCCTCTTGCCACTGAGTGTCTGTTAGTGTTTAGGTTTTGGCTGATGTGTTAGAGGTTTTCAGAAGTGGTTCAGCATCATCCAACCTCCACTGGGAGTGTCCCCCTGTTCTTTCAGTCAGGATAGAAAGATTGAGAGTGTGAGCTGATGTGATATAATTCTATGGTGCTCTGCATCGGAACATGAGTTTTGGTGCCATAGCTCCTCCTCGTGGTAGACGTGTTTCACTGTACCCTATAATTCTCAAAAGCAAATTTATGTGTATTACCAGTTGAAAATTTAAAAAAAGCTGCAGGTGCTGGAAATTTGAAATAAAAACAGAATGTGCTGGAAAGAATAAGCAGCCAGGCAGCACCTGTAGATGATTCTTCATTGTCGCAGATGTATTGATTGTGGCTTCACTTCTTTATACCTTTTCCTTAGTGAACAAAGTTGCGATTACAAAAATGTTCAACTGTTGTGAAGTGGAGGGATTTGCAAGCTGATTAACGGGGGGACGTGAATGCCTCTCTGTCTTCATATGAGCCATGAGATATGCTCAATTATATGATGGAACCATCGATATGATGGAGAGTTTTGTGGCCTGCTCACAGCTCTTATTGTCAGTGGTGGTGGAGAATACCTCCTCTGTTTGCACACCCAAACTCACCGTGGATGTCCAGCTGCATGACAGCTCTAAACTTAAAGCAACAACCAAAATACTGGAGGAACTCAGTGGGCCAGGCAGCATCCGTGGAGGGAAATGGTCCAGATGAAAGGTTTCGACCTGAAACATTGAACATCCATTTCCCTCCACAGATGCCTGACCCATTGAGTTCATCTAGCATTTTGTTTGTTGCTCCAGATTCCAGGATCTGCAGTCTCTTGTATCTCCACTCTGTTTGGTCCACATCTTGTGCATAAGGTGGGATACTTACAGCTGAACCAAACTGTTTTGTTTTACTTGTGCTGGAGGCAGCTTGTTTGGTCATGTATTCAGCAGACTAAATGGACCTTGCAACAGGAACACAGTGTTTCTTAGTAGTTGTTATAAATTGTTTTTTCTCTAGAACATAGAACATTACAGCACAGTACAGGCCCTTTGGCCCACATTGTTGTGCCGCCATTTTATCCTGCTCTAAGATCTATCTAACCCTTCCCTCCCTCATAGCCCCCCATTTCTTTATTATTCATGTGTCTATCTAAGAGTCTCTTAAATGTCCCTAATGTATCTGCCCCCACAACCTCTGCCAGCAGTGCGTTCCACGCACCCACCACTCTCTGTAAAAAAAAAAAAAAAATTTACCCCTGACATCCCACTTATATCTTCCTCCAATCACTTTAAAAATATGTCCCCTCATGTTAGCCACTGTTGCCCTGGGAAAAAGTCTCTGACTGTCCACTCGACCTATGCCTCTTATCATCTTGTACACCTCTATCAAGTCACCTCTCATCCTCCTCCTCTCCAAAGAGAAAAGCCCTAGCTCACTCAACCTGTCCTCATGTGACATGCTCTCCAATCCAGGCAACATCCTGGTAAATCTCTTCTGTACCCTCTCTAATGCTTCCACATCCTTCCTATAATGAGGTGACCATAACTGAACACAATACTCCAAGTGTGGTCTAACCAGAGTTCTATAGAGCTCATGACCTCACGAACTACCTTGTTGTTCCCTTGCACCTTATTGCACTGCACTTTCTCTGTAGCTGTGACACTTTACTCTGTACTGTTATTGTTTTTTTTTAACCTGTACCACATCAATGCACTCTGTACTAACTTGATGTAACTGCACTGTGTAATGTATTGACCTGTAAGATCGGTTTGTAAGACAAGTTTTTCAATGTACCTCGGTACAAGTGACAATAATAAACCAATACCAATACATCACCTCGCGGCTCTTGAACTCAATACCCTGACTAATGAAGGCCAACACTCCATACACCTTCTTACCAACCCTATCGACCTGCACGGCAACCTTGAGGGATCTAGCCTGTGGGTGTGTGGCTATACAAAGGGCAGAAGCACCTTGAGAGCCTCCAAGAACTGGTCTCTGGGTTTTCTAGTTTCAAGTAGAACATCATCATTTAATCTGATTGACAGATGCTCCATTTGTGTTTCAGCCACATTTCTTGTAGGCTGATCTACACTGACGAAGATGGTGTACTTTTCTTGGTCTATGCTTGCACTTCCTCAAAAAAAATTAAGTAGTGGGATGCGGACAGTTCTGGCAAGGTCAGCATTTATTGCCCATACCAAACTGTTCTCGAGAAATTGTGGTATGTCATCTCCTTAAACCGCTGCAATCAATGGGGTTCTACTTTTGTACAACTGAGTAACCTGTTGGCCCGTTAATGGATAGGGAGGTGTCAACCATTTGACTGTTGCTATGGATTTGCATCTAGGATAAGGATGGCAGATTTTATTCTCCAAAGGACAGTACATCGATTTTAATAGTTTATGGTTGCCATTACTTATGCTTGTTTTTCAGTTAATTTGGCTAGTTAATTACAATGATCTGAATTTACAATCGCCAACTGTCATGGTGGGCTTTGACTTTGTGCCGCCAAATCACCTCCTCCACTCCTCGGGATTGAAGCCCAGTATCATAGTTATTCATGATCAATGCCTGAACTTTGCAGCATGGTTTGTAGGCCGGGGGTTCAGCGTTAGGATTGAATTGTTGGGACGGTTATTATCTCCTTCACCACAGGGTAGAATGGCTGAAGTGTTGGAGTGGGACTACTGGCCAATTGGTTCTCCAGCTGAGCTGGGAGAAGGAAGTTTTAGGATGCTTGTGCAGTGTATGTTATTTGCCATATGTCATCAGGTGCTGATCTTCGGTTCATCTTGGGGTTGAAGTATCTCCACGCCTCTGCTCTGCTGTTTGTTCGCTCAGTTAGGTCACCCACAGCTGCTCAGGACAAGAGTAAATGTCAATCAACCTACAACCTGAACACAACAGCCAAGAAACGATGGGATTGATCTGCAATGTACACTTCTCCTGCCATGTTTAGTTGGCATGCTGCAGATGCCAAAAAAAGGAGCTGGGATATTTTGTAGCTGTAATCGTCCATCTGTTAACTTGGCCCCCACTTGTCCTCCAGTGAATTCAGTCCTCCAGTGGCAGCAAACAGTTTTGAACCTTTCCAGTCCTGATGAAGGGTCTTGACCCAAAACGTCGACTGTTTATTTCCCACCCCCCCCCCCCGCCCCCCCACTGTAGATGCTGTCTGACCTGCTGAGTTCCTCCAGCATTATGTCCAGATTCTGGCATCTGCTGAATCTCTTGTGTCTCAGTTGTGAACATTGCCAAGTCTCCATCCTGGCCAACAGTTTCATTCTGGCCTTTCCTGTTTTGGCCGGACTTGCCAGATGAGCTTTCAGTGTGCACTGATGTTGGAATGGGTGGAGCTGGGTCCCCTCTGCAATGAGAAAATTTGCCAGTCTGACAGCTCTGACACTTTGCAGCTGTTGATTCTCTTTCTAACCTCAAACGAGTTACGTAATTTAGAAATAGCTCCGGTGAATGTGCAGGGACATATATGGGAGCTGTGTTTTTTTTAACTTGGGGTTTAGCAGGCTCCTTGCATGTTGTTCCTGCCTTTTCATCCTTTTCTCTCTGTGTCTGCAGGCTGGCTTTTTTCTACCTCTCAGTGGGGGCATTGATAGCTCAGCTACAGCCTGCATTGTCTATTCCATGTGTTGTCAAGTGTGCTCTGCTGCAACAAATGGAAGTAAGTCACTTCGCGGATCCATTTCTTCTTCTCATTTACCCTCCTAATCCCCTGCAGTTATGGTAGAGGTAGGAGTTGGCCATACAGTCTGTCAAATCCGCTCCATCATTCTGATCCTGCGCCTCAAACCAACTTTCCCATCCCATTTGATTTCCTTGTTATCCAAAACAAGGTCTGTTTGGGTTGAAGTGTGCAAAGGCTTTGACGCTTGATGTCTGTCCTTAACTAATAGCAACCAATGGTTGATTTCAGCAGTGTTGCATTATGGAATGGTAGGTTTCCTATCTGCTTTGTATTGGTGTAGCTTGTGTTTCATACCAAAGTGCAACTAACTTGGCAGTAATATTGAGTAAAAGTCTTATGGTTCCCGACATTTAGAGATCTACTCTGGTGTTAACTTCAAACCAGACCCAACCACGGTCAATATAAACCTGTCCTTAAGCTCCAGGGTTCAATTTTGTTGCCACATCCAACGTGCCACTGCCATTAATATAATAATCACAAAAAGGAATTTGATTGGATTGATGTCAAAACACCGAGCATCGATCATGCAAATCCTTATTACCTGGATGAAGCATGGCCTGATCTGACCCAACCCAAAGCAAAATGTTTAATCAGATTTTACACCCAAGCCGACCCAATCCTGACATATTTCATCATGGCCCATTGGACTCTGGTTGGGTAGCCAAGTTCATTCCCCTCATGAAGGGAAAAGAATCAGGCTGACTTGTTTGTCCCAGCTGTTCTCAAAATCTCTGACCAGCTGTGCACAGACTAGTGCTGGCAGGCAGTGACTAAACCCTGTGTCAGGGTTAGTGTGTGAGGTGAACTAACTGGAGCTGTGTGTTTGTTTTTGATGCTTGGTTTCCTGAGTTGTGTGAGGTTTGTTTTAAAATATTTTAAAAAAAAGAATCAATTATGAATGATGGGATATTGCTGGAAAGGCTAATATTTATTGTCCTTGAAGTGAAAGGCTTCTCAGACAAAGTTAACCATATTTACTGTGCATCTGGAATCATGTTTGGCCGTTTTAATTCCCTAAAGGGCATTGATGAACTGGTTGGATTTTAAAGAAAATTTGTTATTTTCACGACCACTATTACTGACCCCAGTTTTCCGGATATTTTTAACTAATTTGTTGAATTTAAATTTCTCTTCTTTCATGCTGTGCTTTGAACTCTCATCTTTAGATTATTAGTCCATGCTGGTACTAATCCAGCAACACAACAATTTTGCTTTTCAGTGAAAATATTTGGGGAAAGCAATTGAACAATTTCACCAGATTTTGGATCAGAATACTGCTTATTGATGACAGATTGCTGACAATCATTACCTGTGAATTAGCTCTGAAAGTCTCCATAATATCCCTTTAGATCAGCAGGTGCTGGAAGATGCCCGGAGGGTTGTAAATGACCCTAATTACATTCCCAAAGAGCCACGGGAACTCTGTCAACGCATCTTTACCACTTGCTACATGGCCAGCGAGAACTCGTCTCAAGATACCTGTAACCGGGCCAAAGAGCTAGCCGAGCAAATAGGCAGGTGAGGCGTGAGTTGGAAGCACTGAATGTGCAGAATTGGTTCATTCATCTGTCCTAGGTTCTGAACCTTGTACGTTGATTTACAACTCTGCAAACAAATGACCTCGTTGCTTTGAGGCTATAGATGTTGAGTTTACTCGGTAGTGCTTGCAGTTCGGAGAAACCGCAGATGCTGGAGGACCTCAGCAGGCCAGGCAGCATCCGTGGAGAAAAGCAGGCGGTCAATGTTTCGGGTCAGGACCCCTCTTCAGGACTGAAGATAGGAAAAGGGGAAGCCCAATATAAAGGAGGGGAAAGCAGAGCAGTGATAGGTGGACAAAAGAGGGGAGGCGGAGGTGGACAAAAGAGAAGAGGGGAGGTAGATACCTATCACCGCCTTGTGCCCACCCCGTCTCCCCTCTTTTGTCCACCTATCACTGCTCTGCTTTTCCCTCCTATATGTTGGGCTTTCCCTTTTCCTATCTTCAGTCCTGAAGAGGGGTCCTGACCCGAAACGTTGACCGCCTGCTTTCCTCCACGGGTGCTGCCTGGCCTGCTGAGTTCCTCCAGCATCATCGTGTTTTTCATTCTTGCAGTTCAGAATCTGTTTTGAAGACAAAACGTTGATCCCATTTTAATCTGTATAACTATTTTTCCATTAATCTTTCATAGAATTTTTTTGCCTGTGATTTTTCACTCGTCATTCATTTCAAAAGCAGTGTTCTATCTTACAGTTTGCAGTCAGTTTACTGACATTCTTTTCTGCTTGGTCCAGTAGGAACACTTTTATTGTCAGTATTTTTCCCAATTTCTATTTCCACTTGTAGCTTCTCCAGATCTTTATGTCCTTCTTGTGATAACACCATACACTTCTGCCTTGCATCTAAGACTTTTGTCTCGCATCTTTGGGACGTGAGAGGAAAGCAGGGGGCGCATGTTCACAGGGAAAAGCTGCAAACTCCACACAGATAGTACAGAGGTTAGAGATGAAAAACAGGTCTTTCCTGTCACTCTTTCATAGACCTCCCTTTGTGTTCATTCTTCTTTTCCCTACTTTCTCTAATTTCATTTTATTTATTATTTTATTCAATTTTTGGGATCTGGGCATTGCTGTTAGGGTCAGCATTTATTGCCAATCTCTTTGCCCTCATGTTTATTTTGCAACGTCCAAGTGGAACTTACCTCATAAGTTTTCACAGCACACAGTAACACTGCAGATAGCATAGCTCTATCACCGTTCCAGTGACCCAATTCATCTCTGACCTCTGTACTATCTGTGTGGAGTTTGCACGTTTTCCCTGTGAACATGTGCCCTGGTTTCCCCTCACGTCCCAAAGACATGCTGGTTGTTAGGTTAATTGGCCACTCAAAATTGTCCTCAGAGTAGGTGGATGGTAGGAGAATCAGGGGTGGTTAATGGGCAGAGAGTTGGTCACAAGGAAACACTGGGGAATGGGATTGATTGGATTGCTCTGAGCTGGCTGAATGACCTATGTGTAAGGAAATATAAAATATGAAAAGATACCATGGCACTCATTGGCATATCTAAGTGAGCTCTGTCAGTGGGGATCATAAATATTTACAGCAAAAGCATGAAGCTTCTTTGAGAGGAACTCTGTTGTAAAATACCAATTTATGTTGCATTTAATCTCAATATCCTTATGGTTTTGCTTCAGTCATCACATCAACCTGAACATTGACTCTGCAGTGAAGGCTGTGATTATGATTTTCAATTTGGTAACCGGCAAATTACCACAATTTACAGTGCATGGTGGCTGTAGCAGGGAGAACTTAGCTCTCCAGAATTTGCAGGTACGTATGACTAGTTGATTGCTTGCCCAATGTCACTTGCATGGTGTACACAGTAGATGAAGATGGGATATAATACGGTTACAGTTTGTGGAAATTGGTGAATCTGGCTGCATGTGACATTCACACACTGATCCCAATATGCCCAATGTCAGCTTACAGTGAAACTCATGCCCCCTGACAGTACAGTTGGGATTCTTGCAGTAATTCAGCATTATTGATTTGTTTACAGTGCAGTGCACACAGCTGGAATGAACAGCCTAATGACCCCTCTGCAGTACCTTCCCCAAGTTAGTTATTACCTAGCAATGTTTATTTGGTTCTTCAAACTGTTGCCTTCAGCAACCTGTCCCGGATTGTGACCTCTCTCTTCAGTGGTTTTGGAAAATTATCATAATTTATGCAGTGCAGTACATCCAAATTTACCCTTTTGAACTAGTTAATGTTTCCAAGGGATCCTATTGGTGAACCAACTTGATAACGTGCATGTGATTTTTGCAGAAGCAGTGAGAAGTTTCGATCAATGTACGATAGCAATATTCGTTCACAGAACATCTTCCTCCCTGTGCCTGGTCTTAGACCAGCTGTTTTGAATTTAGTTTACTTTATGACTTCCTTTTTTCGATGTTTCTCTGTGTAAATTCTCAATCTGCTAAAACACAAAGATCCAAACTCCTCTCCTCTTACTGAAATGAGAAAATATCTTTTCTGTACAAGTAAACAGGAGAGAATTTTTTTGATTAAACTTGTAACTTCTGACTTGGTATATGAAACATATTGTTTGATTGATTGATAGATTAATGTGTTGGTTCTAATAGTGTTATACCCACTGCCACGAGATGAGGTGCTTTGTTGGTGCAACACTGTCAACAGTCCCATTATCAAGAGGAGACATTTATTACAATTAATGACCTTCCTTGATCCAAAATTTGCTGCTTAGTTTTGATATTTGAGATGTGGTACTTGGTAGTTACCATCTTTTGTTAAGATATTAAGATGATAGAATAATCTCTTCTGATCTTCTCGTCTGTTAAAGGCTAGGATCCGAATGGTGCTTGCCTATCTCTTTGCTCAGTTGAGTTTATGGACTTTTGGGAAACCTGGAGGATTGTTGGTTCTGGGTTCAGCCAATGTGGATGAGAGGTGAGATTAAAACAGCTGGAAATTCTCAACAGATCAAGCATCCTCTGTGGAGGAATAAACCAAAAGACCATGAAATATAGGGGCAGAATTAGACCATTCGGCACATTGAGTCTGTTCTGCTATTCAATCATGGCAGATTTTTTCTCTCTCAACCTCGTTCACCTGTCTTCTCCCCGTCACCCTTAGCCCCCATACCGAGTCGGTACTCAGCAACACCTGTGGAAGGAGGGAATGGTTAATTTTAAGTGGGTCAGGCAGAAGCTGTGAAGACAGAGATCAAATCTGATGAGAGATTGTTGGCCTGAGATGTTCACTTTGTTTCTCTCTCCACGGAGGCTGTCTGACGTGTTGAGTATTTCTAGTATCTTCTGCTTCTATTTCTGAGTTTCAGCATCCCTTTTTCCCTTTGCACGGATGAGAGGTGAGCTTTCTCTGCCCAGTTTGAAAAGTCCCATATTTGGTTGGAATCTTTAATTGTGAAACAACTGCCTAATAAGCAGTGCCATACTGGGTGTGCTCCCAGACTCTGTCCTGGGGCAGGGTTTTGACCCACAACATCGACAGTTCCTTCTCCACACAGAAGCTGCTTGACCTGATGAGTTCTTCCAGCAGTGTATTGCTCCTATGATACTGATGTTGGGTTATCCATGTTGGTTGATGCACGTTGTGGTCATGGGTTCAAGTGTCAAGGCTGCATCAACAATGCATGTATAAGTGCTTTCTTCTCTACCAGACTAATTGCGTTCTAGGGGCAATTTATTTCTTTTAGGGGAAATGATGTAGTTGGCACTCCAGGCCATGTGAAAACACGCCTCCTTGTGACAACTTTGAAATGAACCAAGCATGGACATGGAACTTAAGAGTGCAAAACTGGGGAACCTTTAAACAGTTGCCAGGAATCTTTATGAAGTTGACAGAGATTGGTTGGTATGTTTTCTAACTCTTACTTCCTAACCACTGATCTATTTCAGTCTTAGAGGATACATGACCAAGTATGATTGCTCCAGTGCAGATATCAATCCAATCGGTGGCATCAGTAAGACTGATCTCAGGAACTTTATCCAGTACTGTATTGAAAACTTCCAGCTCACAGCTCTCCGAAGGTAAGCTCATGCAACATTATGTTTTGTTCTTAAATTTTGTATTCAGGATGTAATTTGAGGTTACCTTGGATTCAAGGTGGGAAATACTTTGGTACTTGCACTGCCCATTAGTACTGAGGTGCCATGGTGTTGTTCTGTTACAGCATTATGTCTGCTCCACCAACTGCTGAACTGGAGCCACTGGCAGAGGGACAGATAGCACAGACAGATGAGGTACTCATTTTTTTTACTTGTTGAATGCATAGAAACTTCTAATGGTGTACAATATGCATTTATATTTACCGTATAAATGTAAGAAGCAGCATTGAGCAGAAAAATTAGGGCCAGATGTATTATAAATTGCAATGGAAATCTTGGTGTATGGACCAGCTGAGGAGGAGATCAACTTTTTGAAAGGTCTGTCCCATGTCACATACAACTACTCTTTGACATATTTTGGCTTTAGTACTTGATACTTACCTATCTCCCTGTGAAGACTGGTATTCAATCTGCTCTCATTGGTTATTCATCTTAATAAAGATTCCTGGCAGCTGTTCAATTTTGCACTCAAAGTTCCATGTCCATATTTTCATCATCTGAGCTCTGATTCATTTGTCATTGCACAGAACTAGAAACAATTTCTTTTTTTAACAAAACACCTCATGGTTTTGAGTAATTGATCTCCTTGTAAATTTCTCTTTCATCTTACAGAAATCTGCATTATCCCCTTACCATTCTGGTAAATCTCTTCTGCCACCACCTTCAGATATTCTTCCTGAAATGTGATGGCCAGAGTTGGAGTATATCAGCTGGTGTCTAACATCTGTTTTATGAAGATTCTGTTATAACTTACTTGCTTTTGCCTAAAATTATTTATCAAGTCATGGGTCCTGTATGCCTATTTAACAGCCTTCACAACATGCTCTGCTACTTTCAAAGATCTGTGTAGGTTCACCCGTGGGCATTAAATTTAACAGGTGATCATATTTAACTCCTTGACTGCAGTGAAGTGATGTGCAGTGTGTCCAGGTTAGTACATGGGAAGCACAGAGAGCTCTGAAGATGTGTTAGGTTTATTCGAGATGAACACATGGAAAAGCACAGCACAGGAACAGACCCTTCAGCCCACGATGCTGTCCCGAACTAATTAAACTCGTAATTAAATGCCTAACTAAACTAATCCATTCTGCCTACACAATGTCCATATCCCTCCATTCTCTGCACATTCATGTGCCTATCTAAGAACCTCTATCGTATATGCTTCCAGCACCAACCCTGACAACGTATTCCAGGCACCCACCACTCTCTGTGTCAAAAAAATATTTGCCACGCACATCTCCTTTGAACTTTACCACCTCTCACCTTAAATACATGCCATCTAGTATTAGATATTTCAACCCTGGGAAAAAGATACCAGCTGTCTCTATATCTATGCCTCTCATAATCTTATAAACTTCTATCAGGTCTCCCCTCAGCCTCAGCCACTCCAGAGAAAACCACCCAAGTTTGTCCAACCTCTCCTTGCAGCACCTGCCCTCTAATCCAGGCAGCATCCCGGTAAACCTCTTCTGCACCCTCTCCAAAGCCTCCACATCTTTCCTATAATGGAGTGACCAGAAATGAATGCAATACTCCAGATGTGGCCTAACCAGAGTTTTACCATGATGAAGTACATCATGCAGAGTTGTCACACCTGTCAGCATAATATTATAACATGGCATGCATGAGCTGCAATAAATGTGTTTATTGTTTGCAAGACTGTAGTTCCACCCGGTGGATGACCCAGTCCATTGTCTCACAGTTATTGTGTAGACTGATTGAACTTCCATTTCAACATAACGTAAGTGTTTCAATGCCTCAATCATTTCTGCATAGGCCGATATGGGAATGACGTACGCGGAACTGTCAGTGTATGGGAAACTAAGGAAGATTGCGAAGTGTGGCCCTTACAGCATGTTCTGCAAATTAATTCACATGTGGAAAGCCATCTGCACTCCTAGGCAGGTGAGCCTAAAATTGTACTAACTTTGCAAACCTTTCAAGTACATGGGAAATTGAAAGAAGAAACTCCACTAAATTTTTCAGGATGTATTTTTAGTGTTGCATAGTATCAGAACTGCATGGTGTGTGAAGATGTTGGAAACCAAGTTTTAGATTCAGTTTCAGATTTAGATACAAGATTGTTAAAATCACTAGTTTTGCAAAACTTACATTGTTAATTTTCCACAGAATGTCCAAAATTAAAAAGGAATGTATGCACATAGGATTTTGTACCCCTGATGCTTAAATTGGCTTGCTTTATTCTACTGCATAATTTAGTGCAGAAGAGTTGATTTGTGGACTAAAGTAGTTATGTTAACATGGGAATTGACCTAATGCAATCACATTTCCTGAGGAGTAGTACTCAATCATCACATTACTGAGCTATGCTTAGGAACGGATTTAGACCATTCAGTCCCTCAAGCCATTTAACGACCAAGGTGTATTTGTAATCTAACATCGTATTCCTGCCTTTGGCCCATATCCTGTGACACTTTAGACTAACTAATATCTTACTAATCTCAGAATTTAAAATTAACAATCATCCTATTCAAACTGGAATTTGAAAGAGCATTTAAGCCATGGCTGTTGAAGTAAATTTGAAATGTTAATGTGTTTCAAGGTGGCTGAGAAAGTAAAGCATTTCTTCCGCATGTATTCTATTAACCGGCACAAAATGACTACGCTGACTCCTGCATACCATGCGGAAGACTATAATCCTGATGACAATCGGTTTGACCTCCGACCATTTCTGTACAACATTACCTGGTCTTGGCAGTTCAAGTGCATAGATAACCAGGTAAGGCTTTTGGATAAAGTGGGTCTGAGAGTCTACTTGAATGATCAGATTGATTTGCATTAGCCTTTAGGCTGTAACATAACTGAGAGGAGGGCGATTGGACTGAGAGGAGGTGGAGAGTTCTTCTGGGAATGTTATAATGATGTGGCTTGCAGAATGCTGCTCCAATTACTAGTTATGCAAAAGCAAAATGCTGCAGATGCTGGAAAAACAAAATTAACAACAAAAACACCAGAAATACTCTGCAAGTCAGACAGCATCTGTGGAGAGAGAAACAGAAGCAATGTTTCATTGGTTTCTGGCTCCACAGGAGCTGCCTTACCCACTAAGTATTTGTGGCATTTTCTGTTTTTATTACCAGCTAAGGTTGTGCATAGTAATTTGTAGTGGGATCATAAACATGGCACCTTTTAGGAGAAATCTTCTCATATGACATGTTAATAAAATTTATCAAAAGAAAGAGTAGAAAAAATGGCTACAGTAAAAAAAAAGCAGACGTGAGGCGTTGATGTAAAAAAACAGAAAATGCTGTGGATACTGAGCAGGTCAGGCAGCATCTTTTGAGAGAGAAATGCAGTTCATGTTTTAGGTGGATGACTCCTCATCAGAAGTGGAAAAGTGAGAAAGCAAGTGCGTTTTACTTTGCAAAGAGGGAAAGGTGTTGAGAGAACAAAGTGAATGTCTGTGATGGGGTTTAGACCAAGGTTGTCCAAGTGCTGCAATAGCTTTCGGTACCATCTGGAGGAGTGAAGGTTGTTAGAGAAAAACAGCAATGCTGGTACTGCAGCGTGCTGAACAGAGCAGTGGCTGGACGTCGTGAAACAAAAGGGAATGTGGGAAATTCTCCAGAGATCGGGTGGCATCTTTGGAGAGAAAGTAGTCAATGTTCCAGATCGGAGACCCTTTGTCAGAACTGCGTGTTGACCTTGCATTTGAAGTAACCAGTTCCAACATGAACAAGAAAAGCTGGTTACCTGAAATTGTTGAATTCAGTATGAGTCCTGAAGGCTGCAGGATGCCCAGATGGAAGAAGAGGTGTTTTTCTTCAAGCCTGCATTAGACATTATTGGAACTACGTAGGAGGCCAAAAACAGAGGTTAGAGTGGGAATGGGATGGAGAATTAAACTGATGGGCAACTGGAAGTTCAGGGTCACCCATGCATACTGAATGGAGATGGGTGAGTCACGAACAAGGGAACACAGCTACCAAATAAGGGGATGTTCATTTAAAACTGAGGTGCATAGAAATTTCTTCTCTTGGAGAGTAGTGAATCTCAGCTGAGGGTGATGTAGGCCAGATCATCAGATATATTTAAGGTGGAGATAGATAAATATTTGAAAGATTGAGGAATTGAGGGTTATGGGGAACTGGCACAGAGAGGAGTTGAGACCAGCATAGACCAGCCATGATCTCATTGGATGGTGGGGCAGGCTTGAGGAGCTGAGTGGCCTGCTCCTGCTCCTATTTTCTTGTGTTTGCAGAATAGCTATTAAAGCTGCATTTGGTTTCTCCGGTATAGAGGAACCCATAAATGGAAAGAAGTACGAGTGAATTGCTGCTTCAGCTGCGTCTGTTTGGGTTCCTGGATGGTGGGAGTGTAAGTGGAGGCAGAATGGGTTATGGAGGGAACTGCAGAGCTCAGGACCTCAGCAGATAAGTTGACTGGTTAAACTTAAGGATGGCCAAGAGATCAGAATTGGAAGATTGCAGTTATCTCAACAGGATGCGAAGCTGGAGGAGGTTACAGAGATGAGAAGTTTTGAGACTGAAGAGAAGTTTGAGGAGAATTGCAAAATCATGAGGTTGCTCACAGGCACATTTGGTCAGTAACAGGTAGGTGATGGGTGAAATGGAACGATGCAGTTTGGGACACAGCCACAAGAGATTTTGATAACCTCTAGTTTAAACTGCTTGTGTTCCATGCACAATAAAAGCACCAACTATCTACAGACTTCAATATCTAAATTTGGCGTACTAATTAATATTCCTTGAAGAAAATTCCTTCCTTACCTTCCTTCACTTGGAGCTGCACTTTGGAAGAGAAATGAAGTTTGTCAGTTGATACCTTCAAGGTCTTTCAAAACAGGATATATTGTAGAAACATCAATTTTAATATGATTGTACATTTAATAATTGCCATTTCTGATGTCATTTAAATTTTTTCTCCTCCAGGTCACAAAACTGGAAAGTACTCAAGGAAATTGTGTTGATGCTGTTTGCAATGAGCTCAACTGAGTGCTACTACCTCAGTGTTAAGTACAGGCTCCTTGGATGGATGTAGCCTACCATGTATTCATAGAATCAGACTGCAAAACTTGTTGATACATCTGATCCAAAAATAGCATGATTGGTTCTAATCAAAATGCTTTCTTATTGTGTGATAATACTTGAGGTTTTCCTTCACTTTAATACTACCAACATGTATTTAATTTGGACCTTTAACATAGCAATACCTCCCAAGTTGCTTCACAGAACTATGATCAAGCAAACATTAAGACGATGAACAAAAGGCTTGGTTGAAGAGAGCTTTTTGACCCAAGCAGGTGGATCGATTCATGCAGGGAATTCTTTTACATCTACAATAATAACAAGAAGTGATCCTCAAAAAGCAGGAAAAATCCCACCCACCTAATTACTTCCCATTATCACTAACCTCAATGATCAGCAGCACAGTGCTCTGAAACACTTATGAATTGATGCTCCATTTGGATGATACAAGCAGCACACAGTTCCAGATCCCACCACAGCCTTGGACACAAGGACAGAATTCCAGAGGCAATGCAAGACTGAGTACCCTTGACATTAAGGCAACACAGACGTGGGCCGAAGGGCCTGTCACTCCATTGTACTGTTCTATGACACTTAGTAAAATAGAAATCATTTGGAATTGGGGGGAAACTCTCCGTGGGCTGACATATTATCTCACTCAAAGGAGTTGAGATTGTTGCAAACCAATCCTATCAACTCCAAGACATTTCTGCAAGAGTTCTGTAAGGCAGTCTCGAGGGCTCAACCATCATGAACTGTTTCATCAGTAACCTTCTCTCTATTGTAAAGTCAGAAATGGCCATGATTGATGTAGTTCCACTTCCTACTGCTCAGATAATGGAACAGTCCATAACTGTTTGCAACAAGACATAAGACAACATTCAGGCATAGCAAATAATAATTGTGCCTCATAACTGTCTGGCTGTATATGCCAACTCTCCATGCAATCCCATCAGTCCCATTCCCCCACTTATTTCCCTGTAAACTATTCTTTTTGATATGCCCAAAAGTCTACCCTTGATTACCTTGCCACCTTATCCAATACTTGGAGTAATTTACATTCACCAATCAACCTACTAACTAGCATATCTTTGGAATATGGGAGGAAATGTGGTGACAGGGAGAATGTGCAGATTCTGCACAGTCAGAAACCAAAATCATGATTGAACCCAGGTCACTGGAACTGTGCAGCAATAGCACTAACTGCTGCAACACGGTGTGTCACCCATGAAGAAAATGATATCCCTGAACTGACACAAACATGAACATTGAATTAAAGGAAGAAAAAAATTGAGGAAACGTGGTATATTAGAAAGCCATTCAGCTGCCAGAATCTGTACAGTCACTGAGATGGGGACTGATCTTCATCCAGCTGCCATCTCCTTAAATATTTGGCTCACAATCAATCTTTTCTTCACTTTTCCAGAATGTTGTGGTTCTGCTTTTAAGATTCTGTCCTCATCAAGAGAAAATGTTTCTCTTTGCCTTATTAATTCTTGATATCCTCAGAGAAGTCACTTTTTAAATCTATATATCAGGCAGGCACGGTTCTGCAGCAATTAGCGTAACGCTATTACAGCGCCAGCAACCCGGGTTCAATTCCGGCCAATGTCTTTAAGGAGTTTGTACGTTCTCCCATGTCTGTCTGGGTTTCCTCCGGGTGCTCTGGTTTCCTCCCACATTCCAAAGATGTATGGGTTAGGAAGTTGTGGGCATGCTGTGTTGGCGCCAGAAGCGTGGCGACATTTATGGGCTGCCCCCAGAACACTCTACGCAAAAGCTGCATTTTACTGTATGTTTCCATGTATATGTGACTAATAAAGATATCTGATCTTGATGTAATCTATTGCTTGGTAGTCCAGTGAAACTGTCCTGGACTTTATTTAAGGATATTATTGCATAAGGCAGAGGTTTCCTTCCTTTGTGCTCCTGAGGCAGACCCTCTTATGTCATTGACTCCTTGCCCATTCCCTTTCCCCAACCAAATGGCCATGTTCGTTCCCGTGCTGTTGAACATGTCTCCACCCTGCATGCACACAAATGTGCCGGTGCACTGGACTCGGGCCGCCCGGGAGGAGTCAGATCGTGAACCTGTGGATGTTTTCTCAGATTACATGAATGAACTGCCAGCGCGAAGGCTTGGCGCCAACGGCAGGAGGTTCTGGCACATGGAGCATGTTGTCATCGGCACTGAACGATGTCAGCTCTGGGCCATTGGAGAGAGGCGTAGCTGAAACCAGAGTTGTCGAACAAATAGTAGAGCAGCAGATGTGGTGTTGTGGACCAAAAGAGAGGGGAGGGACAACTGTGGAGTTTCAAAACAATTGTGAGCAGGGGAAAAGTGACCTGCCAAAAGCTTAGTTCGCTGGGGTTCTAAAGTACTTTTGGCCCTTGATTGAGATATATCCAAAGGACCAATTACCTAAAGATTAATTAAACAATAGCTTGTATTTTCAAATTATTTCCGATGCAATGAAACATGCAAAAGTGCGACATAAAGTAGAGTAACAGTATTCCAGATGTATTGGTTTATTATTGTCACTTGTACCAAGGTACCGTGAAAAACTTGTCTTACATACCGTTCATACAGGTCAATTCATTACACAGTGCAGTTACATTGAGTTAGTACAGGTAAAAACAATAGCAGTACAGAGTAAAGTGTCACAGCTACAGAGAAAGTGCAGTGCAATAAGGTGCAAGGTCACAACAAGGTAGATCGTGAGGTCAGAGTCCACCTCATCGTATAAGGGAACCGTTCAATAATAGATGTAGGAACTTTGTAAAGGTGTATCAAAACTTTCACATGACAATTATATTTTTACAGTCAATATATGTGAGTTCCTAAACTTTTAGTAAATCTACTGTATTTATCTATTTCCAGTTTAAATCATACCCTATCTATGGTCCACAATGGAAGTCTTAATACTTAACTGAATTGAAATGTATCTGCCATGGTTTAACCCACTCACTCGGGCTATTACAACTTCTCCATGATAGGGGCAGTCCCCAGGTTGTGACAGGGTTCTGTTCCCGAGAACTGTTCGTAACCTGAACAGTTCGTAAGTTGGGGATGAACAACGGCGTGTGGGAGCAGCTGTGAGGGGAGAGAGAGCAAGTGCGGGAAGAGCGGCCGCCAGCAGGCCTCAAGTGACTCGGTGAGTGAACGAGTGAGTCTGCTCAGCGCTCCTGGCTCTCCTTGACTCCACCCAGCCCCCAGTTGTTGAGGCTCAGGGGAGGAGGGAGAAGGCATGCCCTGTTCCCACCTGGCAGAAGATGCCTGCAGCCCCACAGCAGCAGGCAAATCCGTCCCCGTCCATTCTGCTGGAATGCTCGTTAGTATGTATGGGGTGTCCATAAACTGGGCAGTGGTAATCTGGGATTTTGCCTCTTTTCTGTACCACTTATTCTTCCGGCAATCTTAATGCTGTCAGCAAACTTGGGTTCCTTCTGGTTCCGTGTCACTTCAACTCCCCTTCCCATTCCCACGCTAATCTGCCTGTCTTCTGCCTTCTGCACTGCCGCGGACAGGCCAAATGCAACCTAGAAGAACAAGACCCCATATTCCACCTGGGTTACTTACAACTCAATGGTATGAACATAGAATTTTCCAATTTTGGGTAACTCACATCCGCTGTGTTCCTTTCCCACTTCCATCAGTCTAAGTAGGTTATCTCTCCCTTTGTTTACCTTTCGCATTTCCAACTGCCCATCACCCACATATCTATCCATCTGGGTTTCTTCTACCTATCCCCATCTGGTTCCATCTGCCTGTCTTCTGCCTCCACTTCCCACCTTCCAGCCTCTGTCTCTCCCTTCCCCCTCCCCTTCCCCCACCTGGTACCATCTGCCCATTATTCCCCACCTCACCTGTTCCCTCTATCACCTACCAGCCTCTGTCGCACCCCTCCCTCTCACCTCTTTATACTGACTATCTTCCCTCTGCTCTGTAGGGTCACGACGTGAAACATCGAACATCCCTTTGCCCCCATAGATGCTGCTTAACCTGCTAAATTCCTCCAGCAGTTTGTTTTTTGCTCCAGATTCCAGCATCTGCCGTCCCTTGTATCTCCAGCAAACTTGGGTATATGGCTCTTTCTAAGTCATAGAATTGTGCAGTGCATATTCAAGGCTCCGCCGTAGAAAATTATTGGACATTACTTTCTTCCAGTATGATAATATTAATCATAGCATAAACATTGCATTTTGTTTAATGAGGTTTCTCAGTGACCTAATAATTTGTCTTCAATTCCATGAGCTTTAATTTAAGTTGACTGTGAAGCTTTATCAAATGGCTTCTGGTTGTCTATGAATAAATAAATAAACAAATCTATTGTCTACATCCGTAGACATCCTCTGTCTTTTATTTTTGATGTTTTATGACACTAAAACGGAGAATGTTGGAAATACTCAGAGGGAAACAGAGTTAACGTTTCAGATTGATGAAATGAAATCTATTTAACAAAGTCTATATGGATTCTGCTTCACTGAGCAAATTGTTTTTGTTAAATAGATTTCATTTCATCAAGCTGAAACACTAACTCGGTTTCCCTCTGAGTATTTCCAACATTCACCGTTTTAGTTTATGACCTCGCATGGATGTTTTTTTCAACTTGCAATTTCTAATTACAAATTAGATAACTTCTATCCCTGGAGTTAGCTGCCACTTTGCCTCCTACTCTAGCTTGTTTTATAGCCTATTTTCCCTTGGATGCATATAGAGACAATGGTCTGACCAGATGAGGAGTGGAACAGTGGAGGTTGCATGATTCCATTGCCAATCAAGCTTAACTGAGGTTGATTTTACGCACATGGTTTACATGCAACCACCTACCAATCACTGCATTTTATATTTGAATAAATTACCTTGCTTTTATTCTCCTTTATATAGACTCTGTTTCTCTGAGCAAATTGACTCTGTTAAATAGATGGCTGTGAGTCATATACCCCACCCATTCTCCAACTCATCGGCTGATGTGATTTTGTCAGTAAGTATTGTTTTTCTTCAGCTCTTGAGAACATACAAATCAAATGATAAAGAATTACAAGGTCATGAAGAGCATAGTTTTTTAATATCAATGCCATCAGAAATGTTCATAGTAACGGTGTGTTTGAATTAATGCCAACTGTAAACATGAATTGCAGCATTTCTTTGAATTATATTAAAACCATGGGTGTGGTGCTATATTTGGGTGTCAGACTGTCTCCTTAAATTGTATAAATGGGCCACCTACATTCACATTTTCCTCCAGAGATGTCACAAAAATGTAGTCAGTTTTTCAATATCAGCCATGGCTGAACAGGCAGCATGCTGCCTGATGTCGAAAGTTGCAAGTCCACCTTAGAGCAGCGCTGAAGAGATGCAGCATTGCCGAATGTGCCACCTTCCAGAGGAGAGGTTTAAGTGAGACTGCACCCTTCTTTCCTCTCAGTTGGTTGAGCTATTTTAAAGAAGAACAGGAAATTATTCCAGAAGCCTTGGGCAATATTTATCCCTCAATAAACATTTTAAAATGATATTGCTCATGTATTATGCTTGTGGGAGCTTGCTGCGTGGAATTGGAAGGTGGTTGCTTTATTTTCTACATTACAGTATTGTAAAGTGACATGAAGAGGACAGCTCAATTGGCACTGTAATATTTTGATTCTATCTCAATACAGATGACCCGACTGTGGCTCCAGGATAGTGTGTTTTATTGGCTTAGAGTGAAGTGGCCATAAATATCAGAACACCAATACATAAAATAGATATAGGACTCATAACAGATGGACTGAGATGGCTAATGACCAACAAGGCAGGTCAATCATGATAGCTTAGAGTGGTGGTCTTCTTAGCCATCTTCTCAAATTGGCCAAGATGTTAAGCAAAGACTTGCACCTCCATCTCTCCTCTTCTATTGAATGCTACTCTTTGCAGTCTGAATTTATAATAGATTTGGGGATCAGGGCAGTCTGCCCAAGCAATCACTGATGTAGCTACTTATTTAGACACACCCATCCAATTATGAAGAAGGCAGGCAGTAAAGTGAATGTGTTTCAGCTTGGAGATCTGTCCTAGGACACTTATCTTTTTATTTAGGCATCCAGCTAATTTCTTAAGGGCAGTTAGTTTAATTAAAGGGTCTTTAGGAAGTTGTGGGCATGCTATATTGGTGCCGGAAGCATGGTGACACTTGCGGGCTGCCCCCAGAACACACTATGCAAAAGATGCATTTCACTGTGTGTTTCAATGTACACGTGACTAATAAAAATATCTTACATGGTGCATCCCTAGAATCTTATCAAAAGTGAAACATACTTTAACATTACTTGTTCCACCAACAACTTCTGTAAAGAGTTTGGACTGTATCATGCCATGTCCAACGGCCACTAAGGTGGACAGGGCAAAAATGTTGGAACCCAGACTATGGAAATATGCTAAAGGGAGCTGGCGTTCTCGCATGCCACAAACTCTCAGCATATTTTATTGATCTGGTGTTGGTTTATCATTGTCACGTGCACCAAAATAGAGTGAGACACTTTTGTTTGTGTGCCGTCCAGACAGATTATTCCATGCATTGAGGTAGTAAAAAGGAAAATGGAATGCAGAATATAGTATTACAATTACAGAGAAAGTGCAGTGCAGACAGACAAGTAAAGTGCAAGGGCCAACGATGAGGTACATTGGGAGGGGGAGAGTTGATCTCAACCCATTTCTTCTTATCTGCTCCAATTCTGCTTGTTCCAATGCTTGGAAAGTGCCAGTCCTGATGAAGGCTCTCGACCCGAAACATCGACTGTCCATTTCCCTCTATAGATGCTGTCTGACCTGCTGAGTTCCTCCAGCATTTTGTGTGTTGCTCCAGATTTCTAGCAGCTGCAGTCTCTCTGGTGTCTCCGCACTGCACTTTCTCTGTAGCTGTGACACTTTACTCTGTTGCTGTTATTGTTTTTAGCTGTACTACATCAATGCACTCTGTACTAACTCAATGTAACTGCACTGTGTAATGAATTGACCCGTATGAAAGGTTTGTAAGACAAGCTTTTCACTGTACCTCGGTACAAGTGACAATAATAAACCAATACCAATAGCGCTTTTTGAATTCTGTAATTGAATAAACACAGGATGGATTGGAAAGCAGGATGTATTATTTTATATATAAATGGGATACTTCAGCTCGCTTGATGACGACTGATGGGAGCGCCATCCTAATGGCAATTACCTGCAACGAGGTAACTTCTCGCTTGTGAAGGTGCAGGCGTGCTGCCGCACTGTACACTGGGAATTGTAGTCCATCGTCTGGAGACTTCCCCGGGATTCGAATGCGAGGCTGCGCCGGAGCGGACTACATTTCCCAGAAGCACCACAGCCCGCCACGCATGCGCACCAGTGGCCTGCGAGTTAAAATGCCAAGTTGGGGCAAAAGTTTGGCTTCAACTTCGTCTGAGTTTCAACGGTGGAGCCGCTGAGCCAAGGACGAAGCCCGGAGGAGGAGGAGGAGCAGACCGGGCGGCAAATGTTAGTAACCTGTTAGCAAGCTTTCCACTACAGAAGAAATTAATTTTAAGAAGGGGAAAAAAGTTTTATGGAAATATTTTTGTGGGCGTAGATTTATATGAAACCTACCCCGCCGGCTTGAGCCGGACTTTTCTGTCTCGTCCCGCAGCAACACACCATGGAGACCGAGCCGCTCTTCCGCGGCGGCAGCTCGTCCTACGGCGCGGACGAGGAGAGTCGCCGGTCGGACTCCTCGGGGTTCCGGAGCACCATCAGCCGCCAGAGCAGCAGCAGTAACGGCGGGCAGCTCGGTACGGTGGAGGTGCGGGGTCTCTTGGGGGTGGGGGTGTGGGGGGGATCCCCGGGAGGGTGCGGTCCAACTGTGGGGTACCCCCGAGTTAGGAAATAAGTTCTCTCCCCTCCCTACCGTAGTGGGTGGGGACACTATGCATGCATCTTGTTCCAATCCCAGCGTGTACAGATATTTGTTGCTGTGTCAGGTTTATTATTACTGACTTACATAGCGTGAAATGTGTTGTTTTGCGGCAGTAGTACAGTGCAAAAGACATCAAAATTACTATAAATTACAAAATTGTGCAAACAAAAAAGGAATAACGAGGTAGTGTTCAGAAATCTGAGTGGCGGAGGAGAAGAAGCTGTTCCTAAATCGTTGAGCAGCTTCTTCCCCTGAGGCACTTTAAACCCTGTTTGCACTTCCATGTATTGTTGAGCAATTGAGGGGCAGCTCTATTGACTGATTCTGCCATAGACTCATGGGTTGGGCTTCAGTGATGGAGGCAGGAATTGCAACATTAAGTTCTAGTTGATTTTATTGTCATATATACAAGTACAGTGAGGTACGGATAATGAAAAATTTGCTTGTAGCAGCATCGCAGGCACTTGGCTATAGACAATACACAAGATATAAATTGTATACAATTGGTGTATAATTTATGTATAGACAGTAAAGAGAGAGAGGGGAAAAAGACCTTGCAAACATAAGAGACACAAGGAATTCTGCAGATGCTAGAACCTGGAGCAATACACAAAAAGTGCTGGAGGTACTCAACAGGTCAGGCAGCTTCCATGGAGGGAAATAAACAGTCAACGTTTCGGGCCGAGACCCTTCATCAGGACTGGAAATGAAGAGGGCAGGAGGTAGAATAAGAAGGTGGGGGGAGGGGGAGGAGCACAGACAGGTGATAGGTGAGTTCAGGTGACGGGCGAGTCCAGGTGAGAGGGGAGGGAAGGAAGCTAGGTAGGTGGGAATGATGTAATAAGTTGAGAGGTGGTAGGTAGAAGAGGCAAAGGGCTGAAGAAGGAATCCAATAGGAGAGGGCAGTGGACCATGGAATAAAGGATGGAGGAGGGAAGGAGAGGAGATGGGCAGGTCATCAAGGCGGGGGAAGGGAGCCACAGAAATAATGGAACATGAAGGAGTGGGGGGGGGGGCAAGAAAGAGAAGGGGTGGGGGTACCAGAAGTTAGAGAAATCAATGTTGAGGCCATCAGGTTGGAGACTCCCAAGGCGGAATATGAGGTGTTGTTCCTCCAACCTGCGCCTGACCTCAACGTGGCAGTAGAGGAGGCCGTGGATAGACGTCAGTATGAAGTGGGATGTGGAATTGAAGTGGGTGGCCAGCAGGAGGTCCTAGCTGTTAGGAGTTCCTCCAGCACTTTTTGTGTCTTGCAAAATAAGAACTCAGTAGGGGAAAAAAAAGACCCAATCAGACTCAAGTCCATGATAGTGCAAGAGGTGGTCTGTAGTGTTGCGTTGCTGAAGTAGGGTTAAGGTTGTGCCTGATGGTTATAGGAAAGTAGCTGTTCCTCAGCCTGGTGCTGTGGGACTTAAGGCTTTGGAATTGCAGTACCAGACCATGATGCAAACAGTCAGGATACTTTCAACAGTGTATCTATAGAGGTTTTTGAGCACTCTGGGTCTTGAACAAATGTTCTATTTGAGTTGAACTCCATCAGCAGTTTCAGAACATGCCCCAACACTTGAGATGGGAAACATCTCACATTGACAGTCAGGACAGAAAAATGAGTTGTCATATAAAGGACTGAAGTAATTGTACTTTCCATAATTTAATAATAGCAAGATTGGATCTATGATAGTGCTCTATCAAGTTTAGAAGTGGCAATATGCAAGCCCCATGAACTACAGGGTTATCTTTGCAGCATGAATTGTGATGTATCTTGAGCACTGTTTCATATTTTCTCACTGTTAGGGCAGTACTGGCCTTTGCTGCTTCAATATGAAGTTGCTAAAGAACTGCTTTGTCCAAGTTGTATGTCAAAAATATTAAGTATTAGCTTGTAACAATAGCTTTATCCAATGGGGTCTTGTATTCTAAGGCAGGAAGCCATTGAGAGGTCAAAATTCCTGACGAGAAACCTAGCCAAAATCATCTTCCGAGTACCTGTAAAGACCAAACGCTCTAAAGGCTTGGGTGGAGTAGGAGTTTGGCAGTGTGTCCTGGTTCAGGGCTACTGGGGAAGGACCTGTGGCAGCAAAATTGTTGACTGATTCTTTTGGAGCACCCATGAAATTATAGAATTCTGCAACACTGAAGGTGGTGTTCAGAGTAAACTCTTTTGTTGAAAGGATTTTCCGGTTTAGTTCCACACCCCAACCTTTTCTCCAAAACCCTGTAATATAGTCCTTTTGAAATTTATTTTTAAAGTGTTATTTACTGATTTTGGACAATCTTTTGGGAAATGGCTTTTCTACAATACACAACAGCTCTAACATGAAAGTTCTCCAATGGACTTGATGCCTGGAGTAGGTATTACTCATACTGTCTGTTTTCAACTGATTGGATTCTATGCATATTCATGTACATTTACATTAATTATTTTTAGAACATTGTTTTTAAAGAGACTGGGGGGAAAATAGTCACTCATGTAAAATTGGTTTCTTTTCTGATGATTCAGTTGATCTGTTTTTCACAGCTGCAAGACCTCGACTTTAATTGTTAAAATTTAATTGACAGATGACCTGTGCATTCAACAAGCTGCTGTGTTTATTGAGGATGCAATCCAGGTATGTTTTGAACAATTTCTTCAGTATTAAATATTTTAAAGGCAAGAATTACTTGTTCCAAAACAAGGGATGACTTTAAGATTATTTTCAAAATCCAAGAAATGATATTGAAGGTTTTATAGAACTGTTCCAGCAAATTTCACCAAGCCAGTGTTGGCCTCCAGTCGAGCAATCCTGTTGGTCCCACACCCCTCATGTTTCTTCCTATAGCCTTGTACATTATTTTCTTAAATGTCTATCCACTACCTTTTTGAGAACCTTATCTAACCTGCTACTATTTTCCTTGTAGCCCAAGTTACACATCACAACTACTGAGTAAAATTTTACTCTTTTCCTCCTTGCATTCCCATTGTATTTTTGACCAAAACATTAACTTGTGGCCTTGGTGTTCTGGTCATTTGCTAATAGAGCACCTTTACTGTAACTTGCCCAGTCATATTTTATACCCCAAACAGATCTCTTTTCAGCTTTTCTTGTTTCAGGGCATGTGACAAGGTTCTGGTTTCTGTTGAAGGCAAACTTGTAACTTGCATGTGCCATGACTCACTGAGCTACATTGGGTGGTGGTGAGACCACATCTGGAGTACTGTGTTGAGTATTGGTCTCCCTATTTAAGGAATGATGTTAACCTATTGGAAACAATTCAAAGAAGGTTAATTGGTAGATAATCTGCAATAGGCAGATTGTCTACTGAGGAAAGATTGGGCAGTATTATAAACTTGTATCTGTGGGTGGGGTGTCAGGGGGAGTGATGATTGAGTCTGGAATTTTCTTCCTCAAAAGGCAGAGGAAGCAGATTCTTTGAATGTTCGTGAGAAGTAAAGTGATAACAACTGAGTGAAAGGTTGCTGTGGGTAAATGGGAATGTCGAGTTGAGAGTACATTGGATAAGTTGTGATCTTGTTAACTGGAGGAACAGCTCAAGTGGCAGAGTAACATATCCCCATTCCTCATTTAAATGTTTGTATGAAAACTAAAATGTGTTCTCCCAACCAGTTGTGTAGGATTCAGAGCTAAATTAAAACAATTTGATATAAATGAATAACAACATGACAGCAATTGTGCTTTGGACATGAGGAAATGAATGCCATTTTTAGTTTCAGAAGCAAATATTCTGCTGCTGTCAATACTATATTGGCTTTAATTTAAATCGGCAATCATTGTACTATACTTTGGGTAAAGGAAACAGTTAAATTGTAGCTTGGCTTTTGCAAATTATTCAGTCTCAAAAAGTAAGCAGTTTGTTAAGTAATGGCTACTGACCCAATGTTTGTGTAAGCAGACCGTGTGGAATATCTAATCAAATAGATTGTCGGAAGGGAACTGGGGGGTCAGCAGTATTGTAATGAAGAATTTTTCCACACATTCTGCAAATATTTATTTCGGAGAACAGAGTTGCAAGACTGCATGTCAGACAGTAGGAGGTGTGTGTGGGAAATAATGCAAACAACTGAGGGAGCACAAGAGAAAAGGAATGTGTTTATTTGTATTATCAATTTACATCTAATATCTGAAACGATTCAAAACCAACAAAATGTGGAGGAGTTTGTATATTGAGGACATGAGAGCATGAATTTGTTTGAGGTATTTGTAGCAAAAACTTCGAATAATTCTGTGGGATTTATTTAACAATTCTAATCATGCATTCAGTTGATGTGTTGCAAATAAAGTGGCACCTTGAGTGAATGTGGACTTGTGGCTGATGGCCTGTTTCTGTAATGCTAATGTCAAAAAAAACCTTTCCTCCTTGTGTTGCCATGGAATTTTCTGAGACCAACACAGTGCAAACTGTTTTACTGTATGCTAAACCACTTCAGCATTCAACAGTCCTCCTTGGGAGGAAAACTTATAAATGTCATGGAAATACTGAGAGCTGAATTGGTTTACTATTGTCACATGTACCAAGGTCCAGTGAAAAAACTTGTCTTGCGTACTGTTCATATGGAACAATTCATTACACAGTGCATTGAGGTAGTACTAGGTTAAACAATACAGAATGCAGAGTAATGTGTCACAGCTACAGAGAAAATAGGTGAAAGGTCATAACGAGGGAGATTGTGTGGTCAAGAGTCCATCTTATCGTACTAGGGAACCATTCAATAGTCTTATAACGGTGGGCTAGAAGCTGTCCTTGAGCCTGGTGGTACGTGCTTTCAGGCTTTTGTATCCTCTGTCCAATGGGTGGGTATTGGTTTATTATTGTCACTTGTACCGAGGTACAGTGAAAAACTTGTCTTGCGTACTGATCGTACAGGTCAATTCATTACACAGTGCAGTTACATTGAGTCAGTACAGAGTACATTGATGTAGTACAGGTAAAAACAATAACAGTACAGAGTAAAGTGTCACAGCTACAGAGAGAGTGCAGTGCAATAAGGTGCAAGGTCACAACAAGGTAGATTGTGAGGTCATAGTCCATCTCATTGTATATGTTCAATAGTCTTATCACAGTGGGGTAGAAGCTGTCCTTAAGTCTGGTGGTATGTGCCCTCAGGCTCCTGTATCATCTTCCCGATGGAAGAGGAGAGAAGAGAGAATGTCCCGGGTGGGTGGGGTCTTAGATTATGCTGGGTGCTTCACCAAGACAACAAGAGGTAAAGACAGAGTCCAAGGAGGGGAGGCCGGTGTCTGTGATGCGCTGAGCTGTGTCCGCGACTCTCTGCAGTTTCTTGCGGTCACAGGCAGAGCAGTTGCCATACCAAGCCATGATACGTCCAGATAGGATGTCTTCTATGGTGCATCAATAAAAGTTGGTGAGTGTCAAAAGGAACATGCCAAATTTCTTTAGCCTCCTGAGGAAGTAGAGGTGCTGGTGAGCTTGCTTGGCCATGGTGTCTCTGTGGTTGGACCAGGAAAGGCTATTGGTGATGTTCACTCCTAGGAACTTGAAGCTCTCAACCCTCTCGACCTCAGCACCAGTGATATAGACAGGAGCATGTGCACTGCCCCCCTTCCTGAATTCAGTGACCAGCTCATTGAGGGAAAGGTTGTTGTCATGACACCATGTCACTAAACTCTCTATCTCCTTCCTGTACTCATCGTTATTTGAGATCTGGCCCACTATGGTGGTATCATCTGCAAACTTGTAGATGGAGTTGGAGCAGAATCTGGCTACGCGGTCATGAGTGTATAGGGAATAGAGTCGGGGGCTGGGAAATAGCCTTGTGGAACACCAGTGTTGAGAATAATCGTGCCGGAGATGTTGCTGCCTATCATTGCCGATTGTGGTCTGTTTGTCAGGAAGTCAAGGATCCGGTGGCAAAGGGAGGTGTTGAGTCCCAGGTCTTGGAGTTTGGTGATAAGTTTCCCTAGAATTATAATATTGAAGGTGGAGCTGTAGTCAATAAACAATAGTCTAATGTAGGGTTAAATGCACTCCCAGTTGAACCAGCTTTCAAAGTCAGAAAAATTTAAAATACTAAAAATGCTCTTTAATAAAAAATTACATTTTAAGTCACGGTAGCATAGCGGTTAGTGTATCACTATTACGGTGCCAGCACCTGGGTTCAATTCCTTCTGCTGTCTGTAAGGCATTTGTACATTCTCTCCGTGACTGTGTGGGTTTCCTCTGGGTGCTCCAGTTTCCTCCAACATTCCAAAGACTTTCAGGTTAATAGGTTAACATGGGTGTAATTGGGTGGTGTGGGCTCATTAGGCCGGAAGGGCCTGTTACAGTGCTGTATAAATAAAGTTAAAAAAATTTAAAAAAAAATCGAAGGCTATTTGCTTTGATCAGAGGGTGAATTACCTGCAAATTTCCCATCTCCTTCTCTGCCATTCCTCTTCGTGAAAGGAATAAAATTGCTGAACGTGTTTCAGATCTACCCTGGCTTTCATTCATTTGGCAGTTGGGGAAGTCGGTGTGCAAAACCAGAACAACAGCAGTGAGATGGAAACACAAGGCTGCAGGTGCTGGGCTTTGACCCAAAATGTCGACAATTCCTTCAGAAAGTTGTTTTGCATTCCATTGCTCAGCAACCTTTGGAAAAATAATTGCATTAAGTTCACTTTGTGGTGCTGCAAAGGCATCCATGATCCTTAAGTTAATTGGTCAGGACACTGAAATAAATTGCTCCATTATAATATATGAAATCGAACGTACCAGTTGACAATTCCTTATTTTGTCCCTGAAAATGTAATCGTACATCCTTGAGACCTTCCTAAATACTGGAAGGAGTTAGATCAGAGGCTGAAACTTGCATTCTGTCAATTTGCAGAAGTTTTCCAAGCTGTCTACATTGGCATTTCTTCTAATTTGTACATATTCTAACTCTTTGGCTGTTTATTTTTGCCTTTTTTCTAAAGCCAGTTTAGTGCATTGGGAGGAATGGTTTGAACTATCTGAAATATTTAAGTCTACCTCCAAGCAGAGAAAGGTGGATTCCTCTTAACATAGTACTTGACAGCACTTTCTTTTTTTTTGCTTTATTGAAGTATATGCACATTTAATTTGATTAAATTCCAGTACAAAAGTTTTTAAACAACCTTGATGTTGCTAAGATTTATGCTTGCCCCTTCAGTGAACAAGAAGCTTTTCTTCTGGATCTATTAATTTGGAGGGAATATTAATTTTGTTATCTTGACCAGCTTTGAGTAGTTTCATTTAACATGTTCAAGTGCCCTTTTTTTTAAACCTGAAACTGGCAACCATTCATTGAATTTGTTCCATGTCTCATTTGGTCTTTTCAACTTGTTTACAGTATCGTACCATAAATCATCGAGTAGATTCCCAATCTTTACAACTTTATCGATGGTACTACTCAAAGACGTGTCAGGGGTAAGTCCCATACTATGAGATTCTTTCATCAATCTTTGCAATTCTTTTTAAAAAGTTGTCTGTTAACTTTCAAATATATTTGCATGTTTAATGATTTTGGTGTTTTCAGGTTTGTAACAACCTTTTGGATTGTGCTTTGAATTTAAGTGGCTGAATAGTTTTTAGGTGAAGTGAATGACGTGTATTGGATTATTCAGAAAGTGTTTGAGGTGTCTCATTGTTAGCTAATACAAGCACATGGGTTTTAAATGGAAATGGAGCAAAGTGTAATAATCAAATTATATTTTCGTTGGGGAGAGGCTGGGAAATTCAGTGGGCAATTTAATTTTAAAACTACCACTGTGTAGGCACGTTAAATGACATTTATCCAGAGGTTTGCTGAAGCACACAAGATCCAAATGGGGCTGTGATCAGTATAGTTGGAATTGCAATCTGGTTTTTATAACTGTGACAGGGAGTTTACGGTTACTGTTACTAGACCGGTCTTATAAGCACCAGTTATTATGATGTAGATGTTGCAGAACATTGTTCAGCTCCCATTATGAACTCGATCATGAGTGACCAAATCTGTGATTATTTTTGGCAGGATTATGATTATAATTGGGGAGAAATAGTTTGAATGGATATTTCTCCATCAGAATCTGGCTCCCTGATGGAACCTGGCCCATGTGTGTCAGGTTTGGGTTAGGTAAATATTCTGCTGGCCTGGCTCAATACTTTCTACAACTTGTGATGATTTGCTTGATATTACAGGCATGTGAAAGGCATGCTTCATTTGTTAATTCTAGTTGGTTCTGGATGAAGTAAATTCTGTCATGTTGTGTTTTGCTTTGGCTGTAATAGGCTTGGGCTTACATCAGTGCTTTAATTTTTACCTGAGGAGACTACTACCATCTTCTGTGGCCGCTGTTTATTGAAAGTTAAAACTGTAGAGATTAAATTTTTCGTTTGCCTTGAACTTGAATATGTGAAACTGAAGTGTTTGAACCTGCATTCTTGCCTCAGTGTGGATGTGATTGTTGGGGATGATTACTATTATAGATTGACCTCATAAAGGAATGTTTTGAGAGTCTTGAATTAGATTACTATAGGCTGATTTTCTGCTCTCCAACCCCACCCATGTCTTGTACATGATACTAATTGTTTTTCTTCTCCCAGGGTTCTGAATACTACTATTTTTGTGATTTTGATCTTGGCCTTCTTTGAGAAACCTTCATCTTTGAGTGTTACATCTGATCTCCGATTCCGTCATATACTTTGGGAGCCTCCTTGTGGACTAACTGAAGGGATTGAAGCTTTTTGTCTTCTCATATTTATAATAGATGTAATAATAAAGGTAAGGCACTAACCATTGGTCTTTTTAATCTTTGTCCAAGTTGTTATTGAATTTTAAAGTTTCTCAAGCATGCTTTGGGAGTCTCCAGGCTAAGGATAAAGCATTGTTGCGATATTTATCTTGCTCTAAGGTTTTTTCTTAATTTCAATATTCGCTCAAGTTTAACCTTGTATTAAACATTTTGAATGTCGCAGAACTATGATAATGGGTTCAATAGAACTTTTGATTATTGTAACTGGCATCGAAAATTCTATTCTTAAATATTTAAAAAAAACTCAGGCCAATAACTGAAAGATTGAGAAGCTTCAATTCAAATGTCTACTGTTCTATATTGCACTAATTTCAATAACATTTCACATTCTGGAAGTTGCTTGCTGATTTGTGATTATGTTTCTGGTCACCTAAGTGACATTACGATTTGTTGCAAGCGATATAACGTCATAGCTTCCTCACCACGTCCTTTTGTGGGATTGAGGTGTTGAGGGATTTTTTTATGTCTATGATTAAAGATGAGATGGTTGGGACTAGGGAATTGGAAACGATCAAAGTGACAGAGGGCATCAGAGGTGTCACAGCTGTAAGTGGGAAAGGACTGGACCAGGGAGAAAGGATGTTGAGGTAGGAATGAATCTGTTCAGTGGGGCAAGAACAGGTTGAAAGACAAGTCTGTCTGAAGAGTCCTGCTTATGGATCTTGGGGTAGGAGGTAGAAATAGGCTGTGCAGAGTTGGAAAACCATAAGGCCGGTGGTTATGGAGGGAAGATCTGCCAAAAAAAATCAAATAAACTTATGACTGACTTAATTGTGCTTGTTTTGCCTTTATGAACACTTGCATTTTGTAATGGCATTGCAATGGTGCTTTGAATTGTTTAGTTCTCTGGACCACTGGGGACTCTTGCTAGTCTCTTTTCTTCATGATTGTTTGTTTGTTTCTGTTCTGTTAAAATGCATCATCTCTGGGGTTTTTCTTTGAACACATTTTGTTTTTAATGCAGAGCTATTTAATTGGATGGGAAGAATTCCGGAAGACAAAATGGCTGATTGCTTACACTCTTGTACTTGCTGCTTCCACTATAGATTGGACTGTCACCCTGTGCTTGTTTTGTGAGGAGGTAAGATGTGCGTTGGCAAGTAGATTGGATGCAGTAAGTCATACAAAGTGAGCTATTGTGCAGGATGATGCTGTTTAATCCTAGCTCTGTAAATCAGTGCTTAAGATCACGTGACATCAAATTATCCTCATTTTTTAACCTCTTGTACGTTAGTAATTGGTGTTCTGAATGGGTTCTGTGTTCAACAAAAGGAAATTGCTGGTTGACATCTGCCAAGGAAGTGGCCCCATTTTTGGTGCTAACTGGCACTTGAGCTGGGCAAGCCATTTAAACCAAACTCTGCATTCCTCTTCACTTTGAATTAGCTTTATTCAGACATGCTTTCCACCATCTCATCACCTTCCTGTGCAGCAGGAAATATTCTTTACTGCCACACATGAATGGATTTTGCTTTCCTTATCACATTGTTGTTTCTGGGAGCTTGCTGTGTGCAAATCAGCTTTCTCCGCCAACAGCATTTGTAGAAGTGACTATACTTAAGGATTACTTCATGGTAAAGTACTCTGTAGCATCCTGAGATTGTGGGGGAAAAAAGCTTTGTAAATTGCACGCTATAAATTGTTGGGTATCTCTGGACAGCCTCTTTTGTATTTTAACTGGCTTTACAGGTGCTGTGCTGTTTGAGTCCATTTATGCTTCTGCATCATTACTGATCTTTAACACTTGGCTCTACCAGCAGCAAGTCCTGTTCTCTAGTGCGTGTAGTGCATTTGCTGTTATCAAGCTTGGCCAAGATCATGCAGAGGGACCTAGATTGTATTGCTAATGAACGGTAGTGTACCAGTTAGCATTGTGCTATTACAGCACCAGCGACCCGGTTCAATTCCGGCCACTGTCTGTAAGGAGTTTGTACGTTCTCCCCAGGTCTGCGTGGGTTTCCTCTGGTTGTTCCGGTTTCCTCCCACATTCCAAAGACGTACGGGTTAGAAAGTTGTGGGTGTGCTATGTTGGCGCCGGAAGCGCGGCGACACTTGTGGGCTGCTCCCAGAACATTTTGCGCAAAAGATGCATTTCACTGTGTGTTTTGATGTACATGTGACTAATAAAGAAATCTTATCTTTTCCTTCTCCCATTTACAGAGGGTCAGAGTGAGGAGAATTTTACGGCCCTTCTTCCTCCTCCAGAACTCGTCACTGATGAAAAAGACTTTAAAATGCCTCCGACAAACATTGCCACAAATTGCCAGGTAAAACCTGTCAAACTGCTTTAAGCTTGTATTAATTTCAAAATGGAAGAAATGCAAGAAGCCGAGAGTCCACTTGAAACCTTATCTACAGAAGGAATGCTTATCTGGGTATGGGCCTTTGCAGTACATAGTGGTTTTTTTAATAAGTCCAATTTGGGTGCATTGGGTTATCTGATAGAGCAAGTTCTTGAACTAGAGTTTAAATACCTTGTCCCATGAACACATGGTTGCAGGTTTTTAAGTGGGTGATTTTCAGATTAAGGATGTGGAGGCTTTGGAAAGGGTGCAGAAGAAGTTTACCAGCATGCTGTCTGGATTAGAGGACGTGCTGTAAGGAGAGGTTGGACAAACTAGGGTTGTTTTCTTTGGAGCAGAGGGGGCTGAGGGGAGACCTGGTAGAAATTTATAAAATTAAGAGGCATAGGTAGTGTAGACAGCTGGTATCTTTTTCCCAGGGTAGAAATATCCAATACTAGAGCTTGTGCATTTAAGGTGAGAAGGGGAAAGATCAAAGGAGATGTCTGGGCCAAGTTTTTTTTACCCAGAGTGGTGGGTGCCTGGAATGCACTGCCTGGGTTGGTGGTGGAAGCAGATACAATGGAGGCATTTAAGAGGCTCTTAGATAGGCACATGAATATGCAGAGAATGGAGGGATATGGACATTGTGTAGGCGGAAAGGATTAGGTGTTATTAGCTTAATTAGTTCGGCACAACATTGTGGGCCAAAAGGCCTGTTTCTGTGCTGTACTGTTCAATGTTCTAAAACCTTGCCGGACACTTTTGACCCAGAAGTGTGGCTTTTTTTTTGTATTGTTTGGTAGCTGAAGAGTTTTTCAAATACAAATGCAAGTAAATTAGTTTAAAAATGTACAGTCAAGCTTCTTGGGAGATTAATTCATTTACCTCAAACTATGCTGGTATATAGGGAGGTGAAGAAAGATTAAAACTGTAACTAAATGTTAATTATGTTTGTACTTCTCTAGTGTTATGCTGCTTTTGGCCTTGCACCTGTTGCTGTTCACAATGATTGCCATGTTGCTGTTTGCCCGAGCTCAGGTGAACTGCATTCCATGATTATAAGTTATTTTGATGTGTTGTTCAACAATGGAAATCTTTAAATGTCCTTTGCATCAACATGAGTCAAGCATTTTCAGTTCTCATTTTTCAAACAATGACGCATTATATTCTACTCATTTTATGTCTGTTTTTTGTCTATATGGTAATGCTGTTCAGTGGCTCATGTTCAATCCACGAATACATTGGGATGGGGGGAGGGTGTAGAAAGGGGAAGGGAAAGAGGTGAAGTCTGATAATCAAAGGAACTAAATTAGGAACTAGTGTTGCTTCCATTTTTTTTTTGTTGTCTTTAAACTCTTCTATTTGTTCCCTTTGTCAATGAGAGCCAATTCAAACTTCCCCAGAGCAGGTTTGCTACAGTGTGATTCTTGCCTCTTTCGTCTCAGTCTTGCTCGTCTTGTAACCAAAGCAGGTTCCCTGCCTTGCCCTGCTGTTTGTGCTTAAAGTTTTATTTCTTGCCTTTGGGTCGTCATTAATGAGAATCTGAGACCAGGAAAACAGATTTTCTTTTCTGTCATTCTTCACGTGATTCATTCCACATCCAAAGCTGGAAGGAGCGTTAAGAATTGTCCAAGGCTAAGAGCTGTGTTTCCTTTCTCCCCCAAAGTGCTGAAGATTGGAATATTTCAGCAAGAGGTAGACTGCCTTGCTTATCAGAAGCTTTATTTCCCCCCCCCCACCCCCTTAGACCCATTTTGAGAAGATGATTTCTGTGCCTGTTTTCTCCAAATGAGATGACAGGGTTGCGGAGAGAATGTGGAGGCAAAGCTATTTGAACAGCGAGTAAAAGCAAAAACAAAAGATCATGGATCAGGGAAATTTTTAAAGGACAAAGAACAATGTGCTATTAAAACAAAGTCGCAAGATAAAGATTCAAAGAACAGGAAATTGTCATAGAAATTGATAACAGCAGCAGGAATAGGCTGGTTTCCCTTCAATCTTTCCATATGTTTTATCACTCCCATGCTCGCTCTCTACCATAGTTCTGCTCTCTTTCTCGTACTTTGTCCTTAAATATATTCAGTCATTTGCAACTGCACCCCTTAGTCACTGTGCATTCCACAGGTTCACCACCCTCTGAGTGAAAAAAATTTTTCCTCATTTCAGTTTTAAATATCTTGCTCTGTGACCCTTCATTCTAGACACCCCAGCCAGGAGAGAAACACTTCCCACAACTAGTCTGTCCATTGCTGTCAGAACTTTGTATGTTTTTGTGAGGTCGCCTCTCATTCTTCTAAAGTTTGGTGAATACAGCCTTAGCTGACCTAATCTCTCTCCATGGCAGTCCTCCTGTCCCAGGAATTGGTTGTTGTACACCCTCTGTGGCAAGTACATCCTTTCTTGTGTAAGAGACCAAAATTGTGCACAATACTCCAAGTGTAGTCTCAGTAAGGCCCTGTGAAATTGTAGCAAGACTTCCTTGCTGCTGCACTCATATTGGCCATTGTAGCAAGATTTATCATGTACGGCCTTACTGTTTGCCGCACCTGCATGATTTATAGAGTTCTGGAGGTTATAAACTAATGCATCCAATGTTTCTGTGGCTGCCTCTAGTACGGTAGTGTGCAGGCACGGTAGTATAGTGGTTAGCGTAATGCTTTACAGTGCCAGTGACCCGGGTTCAATTCCGGCCACTGTCTGTAAGGAGTTTGTACGTTCTCCCTGTGTCTGTGTGGGTTTTCTCCAGGTGCTCTGGTTTCCTCCCACATTCCAAAGACCAACAGGTTAGGAAGTTGTGGGCGTGCTATGTCGGCGCCGGAAGTGTGGCGACACTTGTGGGCTGCCCCCAGAGCACTACGCAAAAGATGCATTTCACTGTGTGTTTCGATGTATATGTGACTAATAAAGAAATCTCTACCTATCTCTATTTTGGGATGCAAATGATCGGCTCTTCACATTTATCAGCTTTCAGAACCATTAATTTCCATGTACTTTTTTTTTAACCAATTAATTGTCCTTGTCACTGGATGACTCCTTATGATAAGCTATTTATTCTCTATGCATGTTAATTATATCATTGGCTATTACAAACTCGGTGGTTAAAAATATTTACAGCTTTACTTTCCTTCTAAAACATTCTCTAGAACCAGAAAGATGATGAAGAATGGAAGACCTATTTTCGGAATTTGCCAGAGTCTTTGACCTCTTTATTAGTGCTGCTAACAACCGCCAACAATCCTGATGGTAAGTTATGATATTTCCCTCTTGTTGCCAAATATTATTGCTGTATCATGCTTGCAATTGTTTTAGTGGGAAATATTTCATGTTTCATCCGAAGCGCAGTTTAGTTTACTTGAAATCAGGAAACCTTAATGCAGTTTTTAAGCTCTGTAAACAGAAAGCATTGTGTGGTTTTTGTTACTCTAATCTAGAAAAAGATTTATGATCGATTAGCAAGCTGGATAGTACAATAATAACATTTGCAAGGTATTTGGGTAAGTACATGGGTAGGAGTGGTTTGGTGGGATATGGGTCAAATGTGGGCAACTGAGATTAGCTTTGTGGGCATCATGGTCAGCATAGATGAGTTGGGCTGAAGGGCCTGTTTCCATGCTATCTTACTCTGTTCTATGACCTGTACACTAAAGCTGCAATAAATAACAGAAAAATCAGGAGTGAGTCTTTTAGTCCCTATGAAACCGTTCCATGTAGTACAAGGTAATGACTGATCTGTGGTTTGACTTTTCTTTACTGCCTTCATTTGCTAAATCTGGTATATAAATTGGTGTCTGATTTTTCATAATTCAACAAATGACCTGACATGCTAGAGAATCAAAGGACTGCAGATGCTGGAATCTAGATGAGAAAAATGATGATGCTGGAGGAACTCAGCAGGCCAGGCAGCATCTGTGGAGAAAAGCAGGTGGTCAATGTTTCGGGTCAGGACCCTTCCTCTGGACTGAAGATAGGAAAAGGGGAAGCCCAATATATAGGAGGGAAAAGCAGATAGGTGGACGAAAGAGGGGAGGTGGGGTGGGCACAAGGTGATGACAGGTAGATGCAGGTAAGAGATAGTGACAGGCAGGTGCAGGGGAGGAGCGGAGAGCAGATCCACCAGGGGATGGGTCAAAGGCAAGGTGGGGGGGGGGGGAAGCTAGGAAAAGGAAGAAGCATGGTGGGAGTGAGGGGGGGTGGTTTACTTTAAATGGGAGAATTCAGTATTCATGCCGTCAGACTGCAAGGTTCCAAGATGGAAAATGAGGTGCTGTTCCTCCAGTTTGCACTTGAAATTCTCCTGGCAGTGGAGGAGGCCAAGGACTGTCATATCAGTGTTAGTGTGGGAAGGGGAGATGCAGGCCGTGATTATGGACGGAGCTCAGGTGTTCTGTGAAACGATCGTCCAGTCTGCGTTTGGTCTCACCAATGTAGAGGAGGCCATACTTGAAGCACTGAATGCAGTAAATGATATTAAGGGAGAATCTCTGTTTCACCTGAAAGGACTGTTTGGGTCCCGTGATGGAGGTGGTGTATGGACAGGTGTTGCACCTATGGCAGGGGCAGTGGAAAGCTCCTGGGGTGGGAGTGGGACGGGTAGGGTGGGGGAGGAGTGAACAAGGGAGTTGCGGAGAGCGCGGTCCCTTCGAAAGGCAGGAAGGGGTGGGGAGGGGAAGATATGCTTGGTGGTGGGGTCCTGTCGGAGATGGCGGAGAATGATGTGTTGCCAACATGCTAGTTGGAAGAATTCATAATCCTTCCATAACTATTGTTTGCTGCACTCAATTCCCTTCTCCCCACTTCTTAAAAATGTCAGTAAGCAAATTGGGTTCTGGTTTGTGTGGTAATAAAGCTAAGCGATCATTTGTTTTTCAGTGGGAGGCTGGACACCTGCATGGTTTGTAACTGGTCAAATGGGAGAGTTATTCTTGCTCTACATTCTAGATGTATCCAATGGGGAATGGATGATAGCACTTATAAGGGAGTGATGCTTGCTCCTTCCCATTCCAGGGACACTAAAGATGGAGTGTTCCCAGTCCCTTGTACATATTGGTGAACAGAGATTACCAGGGGTTGTACTTCACTGCTTCCTGAGGGTACAATGCTCCTGGTTACAATGTCTCCACACCTGTGTGTTTCATGTCAGTATACTTGTGAAACAGCTAAAGCATAGTCAGTACTAGAATTTGACTTGGTCTTTTCCCACTGCAGAAATCTATTTAATGTTAACAAATTGCCAGTCACTCCCTTGGGTAGCTGTTAAATGGTATGCTAGTCATCTTTTACCGAATTATACTCTGCTTTCTTTCCTCTCAGTGATGATACCAGCCTATTCAGAAAACAGATTCTACGCACTGTTCTTCATTACCTTCAGTGTTATTGGTAAGTCTTGTGCTTTGACTTATAATTTTCATGCATATAAATACAGGAATGTCTTTCAATCCAAGAGTCATTAGATGACCTGAAGGTCGATTGGTTATACCTGTATGGGTTGGGGGGTGGGGGACGCGGGGAAGAAACTGCTCTCAACATTTGTCGAACTCTTGGTGTTAACTGCATCCCAAATGGATGGTTATTTTTACCAGAAACCTGTCTGCGTTCAAGCCTTTCAATCTACCCTTGAACCTTGTTACTGGCTGAGCATTTCTCTCTCTCTCTCTCTCTCTCTCTCTCTCTCTCTCTCTCTCTCTCTCACTCTTCACCTTCCTGCTGTTCTTCCCACCACCCCCTTTCTTGGAAAAATACCTGGTTGTAGAATTTTTATTTTGCAAAGGAGTTTGGGTCACTTCTTTTGCAAAGCTGTATAAAAGTATTAATGTGGAACATTACAGAATAGTAGAGGCCCTTCGGCCCATGATGTTTTGCTGACCTTTTAACCTACTCTAAAATCAATCTAACCCTTCCGTCCCACATAGCCCTCCATTTTTCTATCATTCATGTGTCTATCTCAGAGTCTCTTAAATGTCCCTCATGTATCTGCCTCTACTAGCACCCCTGGTAGTGTGTTCCACACACCCACCACTCTGGTTTATATAAAAAAAACTTGCCTCTGATATACCCCCTGTACTTTCCTCTGATCACCTTAAAATTGTGCCCCCTTATGTTAGCCAATTCCACCCTGGGGAAAAGGTCTCTGGCTGTCCACTTGATCTATGCATCTTATCATCTTGTAGACCTCTATCAAGTCATCTCACCTCCTCCCCCTCTCCAAAGAGAAAAGCCCTAGCTCACTCAACCTATCCTCATAAGACATGCTCTCCAATCCAGGTAGCATCTTGGTAAATCTCCTCTACACCCTTTCTAAAGCTTTCACATGCTTCCAATAGTGAGGTGACCAGAACTGAACACAATACTCCAAGTGTGGTCTAACCAGGGTTTTATAGAGCTGCAACATTACCTTGTGGCTCTTGAACTCAATTCCCCGACTAATAAAAGCCAACACACCTTAACCCTATCAACTTGCGTGGCAACTTTAAGGGATCTATGGATTTGGACCCCGAGATCCCTCCGTTCCTCCACACTGCTAAGAATCCTGCCATTAAACCTGTATTTTGCCTTCAAATTTGACCTTCCAAAGTGAATCAGTTCACACTTTTCTGGGGTGGAACTCCATCTGCCGCTTCTCAGCCCTGCTTTGCATCTTATCAATGTTCCGTTGTAACCCTCAACAACCTTCTACACTATCCACAACACCACCAACCTTTGTGTCGTCTGCAATCTTACTAACCCACCCTTCCACATCCTCATCCAAGTCATTTATAAAAATCACAAAGGGCAGGCATCCCAGAACAGATCCCTGCGGAACACCACTGGTCACTGACCTCCAGGCAGAATACACTTCATCTACAACCACCCTCTGTCTTCTATGGGTGAGCCAATTCTGAATCCACATAGCCAAGTTTCCCTGGATACCACACCTCCTGACTTTCTGAATGAGCCTATCATGGGCAACCTTATCAAACACCTTACTAAAGTCCATATACGCCACATCCACTGCTCTATCCTCATCAGTGTGCTTTGTCACATCCTCAAAGAATTCCATGAGGCTCGTGAGGCATGACCTGCCCCTCACAAAGCCATGCTGACTGTCCCTAATCAGCCTATGATTCTCTAAATGCCCATAAATCCTGTCTCTAAGAATATTCTCCAGTAATTTGCCCACCACTGAAGTAAGACTCACTGGTTTATAATTCCCAGGGTTATCCCTACACCCTTTCTTGAACAAAGGAATAACATTTGCCACCCTCCAATCATCTGGGACTACTCCTGTGGCCAGTGAGGATGCAAAGGTCATCACCAAGGCCTCAGAAATATCTTCCCTCTCTTCCTGTAGTATCCGGGATATATCCCACCTGGCCCTGGGGACTTATCTATCCTAATGTTTTTCAAAAGTTCCAGCACATCCTCCTTAACATTGATATGTTCTAGCTTATCAGCCTGTTTTATGCTGTCCTCACAAATGTCAAGGTCTTTCTCTCCAGTAAATACTGAAGCAAAGTATTCATTAAGGACGTCCCCTACCCCCTCCATCTCCAGGCACATGTTTCTTCCTCTATCCCTAATTGGTCCTACCTTCACTCTAGTCATCCTTCTGTTCTTCACTCACGTGTAGAACACTTTGGGGTTTTCCTTAATCCAACTGACCAAGGTCTTCTCATGCTGCCTCCTAGCTTTCCTAAGTCTTTTCTTAAGCTCCTTCCTGGCTACCTTGTAACTCTCCAGAGCTCTGTCTGATCCTTGCTTCCTAAAACTTAAGTAAGCTGCTTCTTCCTCTTCACTAGATATTCCACATCCCTTGTCAACCATGGTCCCTTCACCGTACCATCCTTTTCCTGCCTCAATGGGACAAACCCATCCAGAACCCCATGCAAGTTTAACAACCTCCACACTTCCATTGTGTATTTCCCTGAGTACATCTGCTCCCAGTTTACATTCTCAAGTTCCTGCCTAATAGCATCATAATTCACCCTCCCCCGATTAAATACTTTCCCATACTATCTGCTCCTATCCCTCTCCAAGGCAAGGATAAAGATCAGGGAGTTGTGGTCACTATCTCTGAAATGCTCACCCACTGAGAGATCTGACACCTGACCAGGTTTATTGCCTAGTACCAGATCCAGAATGGCCTCTCCTCTAGTCGACCTGTTTACATATTGTGTCAGGAATCCTTCCTGGATAAACTTAACAAATTCTGCCCCATCCAAACCTTTTACACTAAGGAGGTGCCAATAAATATTAGGCAAGTTGAAATCACCCATGATGACAACCCTGTTACTTTTGCAACTTTCCAAGATCTGCCTCCTGATCTGTTCCTCAGTGATTCTGTTGCTACTGGAGGGCTGAAAGAATACTCCCAATAGAGTGATTGCTCCCTTCCTGTTTCTGACCTCCACCCACACTGATTTAGTGGATGATCCCTCTAGGATGTCTTCCCTTTCTGCAGCTGTGATAATCAGTGGCTTGATTAGCAAAGCCACTCCCCTACCTCTTTTACATTCTGCCCTGTCCCTCTTGAAACATCTAAACCCCAGAACATTCATCAGCCAATCCTGCCCTTGTGACAGCCAAGTCTTTGTACTGGCCACAACATTGTAGTTCCATGCACTGACGCATGCTCTAAGTTCATCACCCTTATTCCTGATACTACTTGCATTAAAATCGACACATTTCAACCCATCCAACTGACCTGCGATTTTTCCCTATCAACTGCTTATCCTTCCTCCGTCTCTCTACATGCTGCATCAACCTGTGCACCAACTGCCCCATCCCCTGCCCTATCACTTGAGTTCCCATCGTGCCCCCACCCCCCTCCGCCAAAGAATCTGGTCAAAGTGAATGTCTGTAACTTGGGTTTAAAACGTAGTCTGGTGGCTTCTAGAAAATTAATCTGGTCATTCATAAAATTGAGGTGCTGCTTTTTTTTCCCTCCTCAGGAACCTTCTTGCTAATGAATTTACTAACGGCTGTTATTTACAATCAATTTCGTGGATATTTACTAGTAAGTATTCCTTTTGAGCAGTGATTGCTATTAACAATCAAGGCATTCAGGAGAATTCCCAGGGGCAAGTTTGATTAGTGGTTCTGTTATGAGGCAGCACTCCGTAGATCTAGGATTCGACACAAGGTTTGATATTCCTTAAATCTTTTCCTCCTGGGATTTGTGGGTGGAATTAAAAGGAGGTGGTTTTAGTTTAATTTTCCCTTTTTTGTTTGGAGAACATTTATCATTTATCTTGATTATTCAATGACTTTTTCAGGACTCTTGTCAATAAGCTGATTTGTTGACTTCAGTCTTGTTTGAACAAGTATTTAGGTGTGCATTCAATGTTGCCTCTGCTTTATAAACTGCAGCAGCGTAGTCTGTCACTTTTCTGTGCAACAAACCAGATATAAATTGCCCCAAAACATGTTATCAGCTCTGACCCAAATGCTGCTCATAAGATGCATTCAAGTTCTTCTTATCTCCTTTGAAGATTTAAGAGATGTGGAGTTGGGATTTTTGTGTTACTGATGAGCTATTCTGGTATCTGGTCTTTAGTCTTTGTCACAGTACTTGACCTTTTAGGGAAATGTTATAATTTTTAAGTGTGTATGTAGAGGATGTTATGGTGACGCTGTTTATAAATGGTGTGGGAAGCTTGTAAACTAAAATGTCCCATACCCAGTTCTTGTGATTGCTTTCAGTTATTGGCTTGTCTTTTAAAACATGAAGCAAAGAGTACAAAGTGAATCACTCTGATGTAAATGTCACCTGTTCCACACACATCTGATAGGATTATTGGTGCTTATGAATTTTGGATACGTGGCTCCTTGGGTTCATAAAAAGATTGGTCAAACTGAAAGTAAACAATTCAAAGAACTCCAGTAGAAGAGCAAAAAAGCTGTTTCAAGGGAAAAAGAGCAGTTTTCAATTTTAAAAAAGTCATGCTTGGTTACTGTTCAAGTCAGAGCCAATTGTTCTAAAAAGACGTCCAAGAAATTGAGACATTTAATTAACAGTTGCCTCAATTTTGTAATTTCTGTTGAGATGAAGAGTCATTAATCTGAAATGTTAAGTCTGTTGCTTGAACTGAGTTTTTTCCAGCATTATTATTTAGCTCGGAGACATGAGAGACTGCAGATGCTGGAAATCTGGAGCAACACACAAAATTCTTGAGGAACTCAGCAGATCAGATGGGCCTGATGAAGGGTCTCGACCTGAAACGTCAACTGTCCATTTTCCACCCACCCCCCAAGATGCTGCCTGATCCACTGAGTTCCTCCAGCATTTTGTGTGTTTCTCATATTAGTTAACTACTTCGTTCAAATTCTGATAGTTTGAACAATGTGAAGCCGGAATTGCACATAATCATGACATTCAGAATGATGATGATGCTTGAGGGGTCTTCCCCAGTCTGAGTAAGCCAATTATTTCCTTTAGCAAGACCCCACGCATTCTGGGGATGGACCAGCTCTTGCTCAGTGCTTTCGTTTTCTTTTTAGTTGAGCATACAGATTCTTGAATATTGGGGACTGGAGCTTGAATTGTGGTTTGATTCTTGTCAGCTGCTGGACCGATGCTGTAAAGAGGCTGGAGTAATCTTCGTGAAGCCAAGTCCAGGAGTGATGCGAGTTCTGCTTGGTGGTGATGTTGATGGATTCTTCATTTGCTATGCAAAAAGCCAAATCATTTCCAGAAAGTTTTCTAAAAGGAGAAAATGGGAATTCTAGTCAAATGAAAACAAAGTCAATTTCCAATAAGTCTCTTGTGGATCCGTGTGTAGTTTATCCAAGTGACACTCTTACGTGATAGAGATGTTGCATAGAAACTGGTCCTTTTGACCCACTGAGCCTCCATCAACTGTCCATTGATGATCTGATGGAAGCTTTGCAAATTCTTCTCCCATTATTTCCTACAAGATTTGTTCATATAGTTTATTCTGTCTTTCTGTAGAGTTCCATTCAGACATCCGTTGTGCGAAGATGCTTGGGAATTCGCGGTGCATTTGAGGTGCTTTGTTGTGGTCGTGCAACTAAAGCTGGAAGAAGGGGTTCTTTGTAAGCTACTAGATTCCTAAGGCTTGCATGGGAACGTGATCTAAGTCTGTCCTGAGGTTGAAATATTCCATTGTCAAAGCTTTTGAATTCACTTTCTAAATTTGTATTCCCTTGTATATTGATTCATGATGTAACTATTGACCAGCAAATATAAAAACAATTTTTTTTATAATTGGTTATCTTGTTATATAGTGTATCTAATGAACTTTGCATTTGTAGAGGAAATATGGGAACAGAGGAGGTTGGTAATGAACTAATTCGCAATGTGATCAGATTTTAAGATGGCAAACCTCAAGCTTTTTTTTGTGGGAGGTCGGGAAGCAAATACTGGCTGAGTGGGATAGTGTGGTCTGGGATATGACAGATTTCAGTTGGGCTTTGTTCAGATGGTGGAGGATTGCATGACACATCAGGATATTACAGTGGCTGAGTGAAGATCTTGCACGGAGGTGGAGGTTGAACCCAAAGGCAAGGATTCTCAGCATTGAAACTGATTGCCTTTTGAGTGCATGTGGGGCTGGAAACTCTGTGTTTCTCTGCTGTGGAAAAGTTGGCAATGAGCTTTGGCTGCAATGACATGATTTTAAAACAGTCTTTTATTTTAATTAGGAGAATGACAGTAAGCACCAACACAGTGCTCCAAGTCCTGCAGAAAGTAACAATGTCTCCAATGCACAAGCAAGAAATTATTAAGGTGAGTCAACTTTTGTCTGGAACCGAATTTCCCTTGGTATGTGAGAAGCTCCTTCTTGGTATGGAAAAGGGCATTAAAATACTCAATATTTACCTAAAATGTTCTTGGAGTTATCACCTGGATTGTACTTTTCCCTTGCTCTATTACATCTGAGGAGGCAAAGCAATCAAGAGCAGGATTGGTTGGCAAAAGTGACCTAATAGTTCTAAATAGAACCTGGACGACAGAAGGCCTGTAGGTCAGATTAAGTCAACTGACCTAGAGAGAAGCTTTTTAAGATGCTAAAATTGGCACTAGCTGCCATCCAGGATTTTTGCTCTTGCTCACTGTCAATGTTCCTTTAGCTTGTTGGCTGAAGACAAACTATATGTGGAGGGTATTTTATGCTGGATACATGGGTGGTTGGGAAAAATTTGAAGTAAATTTGGGCATAAGGTTCATCTTCAATTCTGGCAACTTGTCAATGTTTGTTTGAATTTTTAATCTCTTGAAGTATGGTATTGGCAGCAGTCGGAATGGGAATACTGTGCCTTTATTTTATATACACGTGTGTGTATATATAGTATATATGTATGTGTTGATGTGTGTGTATATCATCGGGTAGTAGTTCTGCTTTGAAACCTCTCTTACACAATAATGTAATTGGCTATATTTTCCAAGAATACATTATCTGTTTGCCCAGTTTTAATTGCTGCAATCATTTTTGCATTTATAGCAAGCCAAGGCATACACTCATGATTGTGTTACAGCAGAACAGTTTCGAGTCCTCTTTGATGAATTGCAAAAGGAAACCATGAAAGAGGTTTGTGATCAAATGGAATTAATTTTTTGTATGCTTGGATATGGGATTGCCTGGGCTTCAGAGATGAAATTAAATATTAATTCCATGTATTGATGTTTTCAAAGAAACTTTGGTGACTTTTTTTAAAAAAAAGTAACAAGGAACATGGGGATAAAATTCATGCTGTTGTATGCACTGATTCTGCAATGTAGTAACATAGTCTCCACTTCTGAGCTTTAATTCAAGTCAAAAGGACTCTCAAGCCTTAAAACCTTTAAGTTTTAAAGCCTTTTGCACACAACAGATTTGTCACTTCAATGAAACACATAGAACAATACAGCACAGGACAGGCCCTTTTGCTCATGATGTTGTGCAGAACTAATTAAACGAATAACTCCTGATTAATCTAATCCCTCTTTCCCCGCACGTTGACTATATCCCTCGCTTCTCTGCATATTCATGTGCCTGTCTAAGAGTCCCTTAAATGCTCCTATGTGGTCTGCCTCTACCACCACTCCAGGCAATGCATTCTAGATCTCCATCACTCTGTGTGTGTGTGTGTGTGTGTGTGTGTGTGTGTGTGTGTGTGTGTGTGTGTGTGTGTGTGTGTGTGTGTGTTATAAAAAAAACATATCTCACTTGTACTTCCCCCTCTTGCCTTAAGTACATGCCCTCTAGTACTAGGCATTTCAATCCTGGGAAAAAGATACTGGCTGTCTATTCTGTCTATGCCTCACATGATTTTATGAAATTCTATCAAATCTCTCCTCAGCCTCCACTGCTTTAGGAAAAAAACAGCCCCAGCTCTCTTCAGAGCACATGTCCTCCAAACTAGGCAGCATCCTGGTAAACCTCTTCTGCACCCTCTCCAAAGCCTCCACATCCCTTGTATAATGAGGTGACCAGAATTGAATGTAATGCTCTAAATGTGACCTAACCAGAGTTTTACAAAGCTATAACGTAACTTCCTGGCTCTTAACTCAATGCCTCAACTAATGAAATCAAGCATGCTGTATGCTGCCTTTACAACCCTATCAACCGGTGTGACCACTTTTGGGGAGCCACATACCTGGATACCAAGATCCATCTGTTAATGAATGCTGTTAAGGGTCCTGCCATTAACTGTGTACTCTCCCTTTATGTTGGATCTTCCAAAGCGCAACATCTCTCAGTGGCCTGGATTAAACTCCATCTGCCACTTCTCCACCCATATCTGCAACTGAACTATATCCTGCTGTATCCTTTGGCAATCTTTTATGTAATGCACAATGCCACCAATCTTTGTGTTGTCTGCAAACTTGCTTACCCACCCTACCACATTTTCATCTCTATCTCTGCAGAACACCACTAGTCATAGACCTCCATCCAGAATAAGACCCACCCACTGCTACCCTCTGTCTTCCAAGGGCAAGCCAATTTTGGATCCAATCAGTCAAGTCACTGTGGATCCTGTCACAAACCAGCAACAAAAGAAACACACTGAGCATGATTCAGCGTTAAAAACTATTTTATTAATGACTACTTATGGTAATACGTAAAATAAAAGTAAAAATGTTAGTATGTTAGAATTCAAAAATGTTAAACCTCGAACGTTAACCCCAAAACTAAACTCTTCGTGTGTGTGTGTGTGACAAAGTCCAAAACTCCCAGTTCCGGAATGGTCCTTAAAGTTCAGTTCCGCAAGCCATAAGGTGAAACGTGAGCAAGGGCTTCTTCAACAACCACCGTTGTCTGAAGATAAGATGTAGATGTAGAAAAACATAGAGAGAGTACATACGAAATCCAAATGTTCCACGATGGAACCCAAACGACACTTCAGTGTTTACTCGGTAGTGACTTCCTCACCCCGAAAAGCATCCGAACCGTGGTCGTCCACACACAAATACCTGTTTCCTTCTACAGGTCAGCAACAAAGTGAACTCCACCGGATTACTTCCAACTTCCATACATGGATTTCAGTGGTAAACACAGTTATTGTTTCTCATCCATCGATAGAGAAAACAAGCAGGCTGGTGTCTCTCTCCCTTCTCTCTCTCTCTTTTTCTTCTTCTTCAACAACGTCATTACGTCCTTTATCTTCTATTGACGTAAGCACGCCCCACACACACATACACACACACTCTCTATCTTAAAGGGACTTTCACTGAGTCCGTAACAATCCCATGCATCCTAATATTCTGGACGAGCCTACCATGTGGGACCTTGTCGAATGCTTTACTAAAATTTGTATAAACAACATCCACTGCTCTACTTTCTTCAATCCCCTTCATCACTCACCTTGAAAAGCTCAGTTGGGTGAATCAGACGCAACCTGCCATGCACATCGCTGTGCTGATTGTCCACAAGAAATGTTGGCATTGAGTTGTACTCTAACATTTTTTGTGATTGCTGTTCAATTCTCAATCTCCAAATGAATGGATTGAGTTTTGAGGTGGGGTTGGTAACTGCACCAAGATGAGGTGTGAGTAAGAATCATTTGATTTTGATATTGCAGAAGGTGTAACTTTAGTCTTTTACTGCTTTCATTCTCAAGCTACCCAATAACGTTATGCTACTATGATTCTGTTTCTATGCCCACCTCTGCATAGGTACTTTGTATCCTAACAACTGTTTTCTGTTCTTGCTTTCTATTGTGTGGTCCTGAATCTGTCCATGTGCCACTGAATCTGACCAATTGGAATTCTTTCACTGGATCTAAAATCCTTCTGAATGCTTGTTATCCCTGTGTAATCTACCAGTCACAAGGCAAACATATAAAGTTTAAAAACTGGCACAGTGTAGCTCCCAAGATGGGGTGGAGCAATGGAGGAAGGAAAACTGAATATATTGATGCCATTTTGATCATGACTTGAACTTAATTCCCAGCTCAGTGGTGGAATTTTTGTCATGTCCTTTTTTTTTGGGTGGAGCATTTGTGTGGGTTAATGGGGGCTGGGCTGTAGCAGGGTTGGGTGGTGCTTGATAGGAATTGAGCTCTGCATTAATCATTGTTTAATTTTCTTTCACTGTAAAGAATGCTTAATCATGAAGTTTGGTAGATGGAAAGATTGTACTTACACATAATTTAGAAGTGCCTCTTGAACTGACCAGTGTCTGCTTGCCTATCACTTGGGATTTTCTTTGCTTCCTTTTGTTCTTTCATCTCCATTTAAGGATTGGTCATCCCTCCCAATATTTCTGTCCCCTCAATGTGCACAATTTTTGATTAAATGTCCATGTAGATTTTTGGAATTTACTGTTCAGTTGGCTGTAGTAACCCTAAATATGTTGGTATGATTAGCTTTGGGTCTCTGCAGTTTGTGTGTTCCAGGCAGTGGAAAAAAAATCATCAAATATTTCAACTTGGAAGATCTTTTTTTTGTCTTAATATTTCATTCCTTATTCAGAAAATTCCTCTAATATTGCTCTTATCATTCTTCTGCACATCTACTCACACAGAATTACCTTGCATGTGCTTAATGGAGATGTTATTGTTTAATTTCCCATGGGTTTGTAATCACAAGTCATTGAAGTTTGGTACATGAAGTGCGGTCTTGGGAATACCCTTGCGAATTGAATTTTAGTCTAATTGTGTACCTTTTAGCCGGGATTGATTAATCCCAGGATTTGGATTTAACAGTACTAGTTCGAAACTCTCCGTGGCAATTTTTGCATTTGGTTGATCAAAAATTTGATTTTAATGCATTACTTCCTTTCAGCACCCACTAAAGCCAGCATATCGATCACCGTTCCTGCAAAAAGTGCAGACTCTGCTATGCCACCGCTACACTGATTACTTTGGAAACCTAATGGTTACGGTGCACTTGACTTGCATATTTGTAAGTAGTTAAATTTTATTTCCATGGAATTCTAGGAAAAGATGGTGGGCATTCCAACAAATATCTTAATCCAAGATAATAAAAATTAAGCAGACCTATCAGGTGTTTTGAGCTGCTTCTGGTGCTTCACTTGCTGCTAAAAGGTAGAAACCTAGGGATTCAAATCAGTGTGGCCATGATATGTTAGATTACTATCATTATAATGTGACACTGTTTGGGATAATCTTTGGTTTAATGTTGCAAAGTTCTGTGAGACCCATGCATTCTTCTCATTGGTCTTGTAAATTGTTCACTTCCTCTCTCTTGTTAAAACCATGTCATGTTGAAGTGGAATTGGGTAGCACTGGGAGGGGCCTTTGGAGAACATATCTAAATGTAACCAGGTGAAGAGCTAGAGCAATACAGCAGTTTTCCCCTTATCCCTGTACATTCAGCTCCTTGATGTCTATCCAATCCTCATTAAAACCCTGGCTTAATTCTGTTTCTACCATCTATATAAGCAGTGGGTTCCAGATCATAATTACTACTTGCATTAAGAATTTTTTTTTGCATCTTTTTGCTCTTAATGTTAACCTCTGTTCCTTGGTCTTGAGCCATCTGCTAAACTACACCATCTGAATCAGTCATAATGTATGATGATGATATAGTTTAGCAGATGGCTCGAGACCAAATCTTCTCTCAATCTTTGTTCCAAAGTGAATTACCCCACATCTTCCAGATTAAAACTTGTACCTGAAATTCCTTGTCCTGGAACCTTTGGAAGTAAATCCTTTTTTGACTAGAAACCAGAAATACTCAAGTTGTGCAGCATCTGTGATAAGAGGGACAATAAACGTGATTAGCAAATGATGTTTCTGGACCCTGCCTAACCCATGGAGTATTTATAGCATTTTCTGTTTTTACTTTGGGTTTCTGGAATTCTGCAATTCTTTTTAAACTTCCCCCACATGGGAGCCCTCCATCCCTCCTATGATTACGTGACCAAAATTAGTTGCAATACTCTAATTGTGGCCAATTCAGTATTTTATGTGGAGGCTGTAGCTTCCCTTCTCTTGTAGTTCATACTCTTGCTGATGAATCTTCAGGTTACTGTTTGCGTTGTAACCCCCACCTTGCCCAACCAGTTTCAAGGATTTGTGTGCAGATACACCTGCACTCCCTTTATAGATTACTTGGCAGCATCCTATTGTCTCTCTCTGTTTCCTGCTAAAGTCCAGCATCCAACACTTTTTTGTGTATGAAATTTCATCTATCACTTCTGCCTGTTCAGCCAGCCCATGTGTTGTGCTGCAGCCTGTTGTCATTGTCTGTCAACACGCACCCAAGGTTTGCAGTTGAGACTAATTTGGACTGTACCTCCTTGTCGAAGTCTTCAAAAGCAGTGGTTGCAAGTCTGACCCCTGGGAAGCCCCATTTGTCCTCCATCCTCAAGTCTGGGGGGAAAAAAAAGTTTTTTTTTAATAAAACCTCTTCTTGGTGTTATCTTTTAAGCCAGTTTCCCAGCTTTGCTGTTGTTGACCCTTTCACTCTGCTTCAGTTTTGCTAACTTTTTTTTGTGTGGCGCTCAAATACCTTCTGTAAATCTCCGTAGATGATCTATTGCATCCCCTTCATCAGCCTCTATAACTGTTGCAAAGAAAAAAAGTGCACTAGGGTTGCGGTTCCTTGTTTAGCTGAATGATGCAAGGGAAAGTCCTTAAGTGCAGGAGTAGAAATTTTATAGGGAAAGCTGAAATGCAAGTGATGAGAATTCTGGTAATTGAGTTGCCATATTTTAATAGGTTGCATTGGTGCTTGATGCAGAGAAACCCGTTTCTGAGCGTGATGGGTTCTTTTCTGGGGTAAGTATTTTTACATGCATTTGCTTTGGAAAATGAGTGGATTTTTATTTCCTTTCAAGTTTTTAAAATGGCCATAGGGAAATAAAACTTGTGTTCTTGGTTTTTTTTTCAGGTTGTGAATGGTTCCTTTGTCCTGTACTATCTATTGGAAATGGCATTGAAAATTTTTGCTCTAGGCATTAAGGGTTATTGTTCGTACAAAAGCAATCTATTTGATGGGTTGCTAACTCTCATTCTAATGGTAAGTGTACTTTTTAATCTCAATGGGCAAAATATATATGTCCTCTTAGCTGTTCATGGATTTAAACTTATGACCTTGCCTCAATAGTTAATCTATTAACATGTAAGACTTTGATGAAGACAGTCTGTATTATTATGGTGAAAGAGGTTTGCTCAAGATGTTTTGCCTGTGATACGCTGGTTTTGCTTCAGCTCTCGAGAAAATTATCACAGCAGTTTACTGAACAGCATGAAAGTCTGGCTCTAAATACACATGCATGAGATGTGTGCTTGTTAATGATGGTGCCATCGTTAACATTGGGAGTTGTGCCAATGATTTAAGTGTTTAGTTTGCAGTGCTTGATGCTGGAATAATTTTGACATTTGGTAGCTGTTCCCTCGAGTCTCTGTTTCTGAGCCTGCTCCTTATGTATTATTTGGCTGAATGTGGGCTGACAGTTTAATTTGCCTGTTTAAATTACTGCTCATTTGCTGTCTGGGGAAAAAAGAGCCTAGTGCTTCCAAGCCAATTAGATGAACAATTTCTAACTGTTGAATAGTGTGACCATGAGTAATTTTTGACCTTTTTATTTATATAGGTTCTACAGCTGTCATCTTTTGTACAATATGGCTTCCCTCATCCTGGATGGTATGCTTTGAATTTATTATAAATTGATAACATTTTCCTATTAAGTAATGTTCCAGAAAATGTAATCAATTTGCTACTCTTTTTCAGATCATTCTCTGGGCAGTTAGTATTGTTGTAAGAGCACTTTTTTTTTTGCAAGTGGAATCTTTGATTATAAGTGCACTTCTCCAGAGGAGTAAGGAACTATAAACGGGTGTTCTTTTTGCCTCTAATATGAAATAAATTTTCATTTTCAAAAAAAAAAGACGTCTTCCTATTCTAATAGTACTTTTTTTTTAATAGTATGTAGGTTTTCCCATCACTTCAAAGCCCAAAAGATTCTTTTAGTTTGATTTTAGCAGAATTATTATCTAAAGTGTGAACTTTAAAAATGCATACCAGTCAGATTCTTTGCATCAAGAATGCTCAAAAGACATGAAGTATTGCTTAAAACTCAATTGGGCATTCTGATCTGTAGGTGACAGAACAATGGTATTGGCCTTTTGGAATTTGAAGCTTAGTGTCTCATCATTTTCCCAAATTTGTAGTTGTTCACATTTGCACAGAATACATTTTCATTCTTTTAACTCTTCACTCCACACTGCAAGGTTGCTTGCATTTTAATTTTGGTTGAGGTCTCCAAGATCGGGGAATAGGTGGTTACACTTGTCTGCATTCTGCTTCTCTTTTTTTTACTAATGATTAATTTTTAGACTGATGTTATTTTAAAAAAAATACATCTTGTATGACATGGTGCTTTAGAATATCAAATGAAACTTCAGATGCTCCATTGAGGGTGATTTATAGAAGTTTTATTGGTTGATATGCCCAGCATTTGTCTTTTTGCCACAGCTGTCTATAGTTTATCAGAATTAATTGATCAAATTTAGAACTTGATGTCTGATCCCTCCAGGAATCCAGATTTGCATGGGCTGCTCACTCTTTGGGAAATTGTTCGACTGGCAAATATGCTCATTGTTTTCAGATTCCTTCGGATCATTCCCAACGTCAAGGTGATTTTTGGATTATAATATCCACATTGCATTTTAAATTTTAAATGGAAATTAGAATTTGTAAGATTAATAAAGGTTTAGGTGTGTAATCAGTCCAATTAATATACTCTATGGAAACATACATTTTAAAAAACTTGGGTATTCCTTTTACTAAATTCAATTTCATGAACTTCATGTAATGAGAAGGTGTGTTTCAATGTGAAATTGTGCAATAATTTGTATACAAGGTGTAATTCTCAGTATGAAGCAGGTTGGTCTTTGGTAGTTCTGCGTTCGCAATCTGTCTCAAATTTGATCAGCTATGCAATTTAATAGAAACTCTTGAAGTGACTGGATTCGTTGAAAAAGTACATCAATATGTTTGATTTAGCCTGCAACTTTTCCTGCAGTCTGAACAGGGTTTTCCCATGTAACTTTAGTCAGTCTTTGAAATTCTATACCGTGGGGAACTGAGGATTCTTGGCACTATTGAATATGTTACTTTTTTTTGGGTGAGAAAGTATGGCCCACCCCAAGCTCTTCTATCCTTAAGTTATCATGGTAGATCTTTGTCCTGCTTCAGAACTCCAAACTTCTTGTGAAAGCAGCTTGAAGTTAGGGCACAGGTGAGGGATATCTCAACGGAGTAAAAGTGAAGTGGAGTAACTTGTCAGACGTGAATTCTCAAATGGTGGTTTTTCTGAATGTAGCAAATTTGATGCAAGTAAATTTTGACTCCTTACTGTGTGCACAATGTGCCTCTTTTGTATGTAGTTTTGAATGGTAATGTGATAGTTGTAGATCTTTTTGTCAAGTATTAGTTTTGCAAACAACAATACAGGGCCTTGTGTTTGATTTGAAAACCCGATTGCAGGCACATGCCATTTTCATAGATGTAATGTGTTTTTGTAGAATATCCCAACTGGCGAGGAAAATAATTAAGCAAGATTTGTTCCTGACGTAGTGGAGACTGACCTGGAAACGTGTAGTTTTCTTTGTATTGTCCACTCTGTATAAATTGCCTGATTTGTGTGCTGGAATTATTTCATGTATTTACTGTTTGCATTTTACAGTTGATGGCATTGGTTGCTAGTAGTCTTCTTGATCTGATTAAGAATTTGAGAGCTTTCGCTGGAATTCTTGCGGTAAGTGGTGGAACTTTGATGATCTTAGCCATTGTTAAGAAGATAATGATATTAAAATGCATTAACAAATAAGGTAATTTTAAAATCTCATGTTTGAATGCATGCTTGTGGAATAAATAGTTTTAATGATGTGTAGGATGACTGATACGAGCTTCAGTTTTTAGGCTTGTGCTAAAACAATTCTCATCCTGCTTCCCTTGCTCCAGACAAATTCTTTGTTAAAATGCTTCTTTCTTTTATTTTATGTACTTTTACTTGTCCTTTTTTTTTCCTCTTGATAATTCCTCTCAATTTTATCTCTGAATTTCCTCATTTCTCTTATTTCCAATAGCATCTAGGCTGTGGACAGGCATACTTAAACATTCACATTTCTGATCACCTGCTTGCCCACATCACCTGCCTTGTGGTTCATGCAGTTGGTGAGATCTTTTTGAATTAATAGATTGCAAGCTTGCCTCACCCTCTGGAGCCCAGAAGACTCTTGAGGCTGAGCATACAAATTTTCAGTAACTACATTTCTCATCACATTTAACGCCATTAAGTAACATTTGTGGTTCTCCAGTTCCACTCTACACCACTGCCCTCCCCCACCAAAGGGGGAAAAAAACGTTTTTTTTTCAAGAGTTGGTGCTATGCATCTCGATAGAGCTGGGCATTTGTGCTTCGTGACAGGAAGGTGGCTATCAGTGTAGATGTAAATATGATGTTGCCAAATACTGCTGTCACTTTACTTAAACAGAATATAGCATTTCCCTTTTGTGTAATGTAGAAATTAAAGCTTCTCTTACAAGGCTTGATGCTTACCTTATTGACCATTGTCTTTCTGTTACAGGTTGCATATTATGTGTTTGCAATTGTTGGTGTAGTACTTTTTAAAGATAAAATACCAGCTCCCTATAACTCTACAAATTCAAGGCAAGTTTGAGTTTGAATGCAAATCTTTTCTCATTGGTGTTAAACTGTTGGTGCAAGTACATAAGGAATAAATATTTGTATTTTTGTGCCCATTTCTATGGAAATGGACAGACTGGTTGGGTCTGATGTGGCCTTTTCATATCTTGGATGAGTTTGCTGTTGAATGAGCTTGTAGAGTAAGTGGGATGCTTTTCTGCTGGTTGCAGTTGGGAGATGGAGTGCTTGGGTGAAAATCTGGCAAATGGAGTTCAGTGTGGGGAAAGTGTGAGGTCATGCATTTTGGTGATCAAAAGGCAAATTATCTGCTGGTAAGTGAAGTTCAGAGGGATCTAAGTGTTCTAGTATGTAAAAGGTTAGCAGGCAGGTCCACAAGTAGTCAAGAAGGAAAATGGCATGTTGGCCTTTATTGTTAAGGGGCTGGAGATCAAGAATAGGGAGGTTAGTTACAGTTGTACAGGGTGTTGGTGAGGTCAGACCTGAGATACTCTGCAGTTCTGGTCCCTTTACCTTAAGAAAATAGTGCATAGTAACATTTGGAGGTGGTCCAAAGAAGATTCACCAGGCTAATATCTGGGACGAGGGGGTTGTCCTATCAAGAGAGGCTAGAGAGTTTGGGTCTGTATTCCTTGGAGTTTAGAAGACTGGTGGTCCTATTCAAACATGAGATCCTTCAGGTGCTTCACAGGGTAGAAGTTGAAATATTTCTCATAGTAGGAGAGCATTTGAACAAGGGGACTTGGCTACAAAATCAGGAGCTGGTCATTTAGAAATGAGGTGCATAGAGACTTCTGAGGATAGTGAACCGCCCAAGGGTGGTGGAGGCCAGATCATTGGATACATTTAAGGAGGAGATAGATAAATTTGAAAGATTTGAATTGAGGGTTATGGGGAACTGGCGTAGAAGAGGAGTTGAGGCTATCTTGAGATGTGCCATGATATTGAATGGTGGGGCTGGCTCGAGGATCCTGATGGCCAACTGCTATTCTTTTGTGTGGTGATGTTCATGTAATAACCATGCACAAGTACTTGCAGCTGAGGACAATAACTAGTGATCAGGATGGGAAAATTCTCCTCAGAGTCATGACTGAAGCCAGTTAAGATCACCTTGCTATCACCTCTGTCCAATCTTCTTCCTACTTTGTATAGTTCAGCTACCCTTAACAGAGTGATTTGGAAAGCCAAATTCAAAGTTTGCAGCCAAGGTTGATGTGGGTGAATAATGAGGTTACAAGGCCTCCAAACATGCAATGAAAATGGTTTTATATTAGGCTAAGAAAACATTGCTCTTTTTCTGCTTTGTGATTTGCATGGACTTGCAGTCCCTTGACTTATCACAAAATGCTCTTTGAATCAGATGTGGAAATTATACATTTTAATGTGTTCAGAAATTGAATTTGGTGCAATTTGTGCTCTTTGCTCTTAGTCTGAATGAAGACACTTCAGAAAACATAACACTCCAGTGTGGTACTTATGAACAACTGGATTATTGGCCCAACAATTTCAATGACTTTGCTGTAAGTTGCCAAATTCTGTGTCAGAAATTACTGAAGTTGCTTCTGAAATGAAACTTTGCTCCTCATATAACTGCACATTTATTATGTAGATTCTTTAAGGAATAGCTGTAATTGGTTTCTATTTACGATAGGCTGCTTTGGTTACCCTATGGGATCTAATGGTGGTAAACAACTGGCAGGTTTTCCTGGATGTTTTTTCAAGATATGCAAACCCGTGAGTACACTTCCTGACCCGCTGACTTCCTCCAGTTTTTTGTGTGTTGCTCTCATTTACTTTAAAATATTGATTTTGGCTTGTTCTTATTGGCCGTTCTGAGAGAGTGACAATTAACCCTTCAGCAGGGGTGCTGGTAGAGAAGTGGGTGCTGCCTTGTGTTGTAAATGGAACTGTATTGTGTGTTAATTAAAACAAAATCAAAGCAGTTTGCTACCTTTTTGCTTATGGGCAGATGCACATGATTAGAAGGCTTCCTTCTGCCTCCGTTCTGCTGAGGTTTTGAACTGCTGCAATCAGCTTTCACATTGATCTTCAACCCTTTATCTTTACGCACACCAAGTTCAATCAATCTGTCCAAAACCTGCAACGACTCGTAATCAGAAGTGGTAAAAGTGGCAAGTTTTGAGGTGATGTTCACTCCTGCTGCCTCCAGCCTTTTAAAGAAGTATTTAACCAAACTTTGTGTTTTATGTTCTGCGTTTAAGGGAAACTCATTGGGCAAAATGCGTCATCCCTTGAATTAAATATTTTTCTGAAAGCTGTTAACAGTAAAACATAACTGACTATCTGTGCTATTTGGCCAGTGTCTTCCAATTAGGTCCTTTCTGCTGCTTTGCTTGTAATTGTTTCTATGTATTATAGACTGCGTCACCATTGGTGTTTACAAAGTTTGCCGTACCATATTGCATGTTGTATTGTCGTGAGGCACCACCAAGTGGCCAAATTAAGTAATAGAAGTCATCACAGGGGAGGAATATAGAACAGTACAGGCCCTTCGGCCCACAATGTTGTGCCGACATTTTATCCTGCTCTAAGATCTATCTAACCCTTCCCTCCCACATAGTCCTCCATTTCTCTATCATTTATGTCTATCTAAGAGTCTCTTAAATGTCCCTAATGTATCTGCCTCCTCCACTGATGCCGGCAGTGTGTTCCATGCACCCACCACTCTTTGTGTATTAAAAAAAAACTACCCTTGTACCTTCCTCTAATCACCTTAAAATTACTCCCTCTCATGTTAGCCATTTTCGGACTGGGAAAAAGTCTCTGATTGTCCTCTCAATCTATGCCTCTTATCTTGTAGACCTCTATCAAGTCACCTCTCATCTTCCTTCCCTCCAAAAAGAAAAGGCCTAGCTCGCTCAATCTATCCTCATAAGACATCCAATCCAGGCAACGTCCTGGTAAGTCTCCTCTGCACCCTCTCTAAAGCTTCCCCATCCTTCCTATGGTGAGGCAACCAGAACTGAACACAATACTCCAAGTGTGGTCTAACCAGAGCTGCAACATTACCTCATGGCTCTTGAACTCAATACCCCAACTAATGTAGGCCAATACACCATACGCCGCCTTAACAACCTTGTCAACCTGCGTGGCAACCTTGAGGGATCTATGGACGTGGACCCCAAGATCCCTCTGTTCCTCCACACTGCTAAGAGTCTTGCCATTGACCTTGTATTCTGCCTTTGAATTCTATATCCTGAAGTGTATCACTTTACATTTTTCTGGGTTGAACTCCATCTGCCACTTCTCAACCCAGGTCTGCATTCTATCAATGTCCTGTTGTAACCTACAGCAACCTTCTACACTATCCAGAACACCATCAACCTTCGTGTCATCTGCAAATTTACTAACCCACCATTCCACATCCTCATCCAAGTCATTTTATAAAAATCACAAGGAGCAGGGGTCCCAGAACAGATTCCTGCAGAACACCACAGGTCAGCGACCTCCAGGCAGAATATGCTCCATCTACCACCACCCTCTGTCTTCTATAGGTGAGCCAATTCTGAATCCACACAGCCGAGTTTCCCTGGATCTCATGCATCCTGACTTTCTGAATGAGGAGCTTTATCAAACACCTTACTAAAATCCATGTGCACCACATTCACTGCTCTACCTTTAATGTGCTTTGTCACATCCTCAAAGAATTCAATTGGGCTCATGAGGCATGACCTGCCCCTCACAGAGCCATGCTGACTGTCCCTAATCAGCCTATGCTTCTCCAAATGCTCATAAATCCTGTCTCTAAGAATCCTCTCCAGTAATCTGCCCACCAGTGAAGTAAGACTCACTGGTCTGTAATTCCCAGGGATATCCCTACTCCCTTTCTTGAACAAAGGAACAACATTTGCCACCCTCCAATCATCTGGCACCAGTCCTGTGGCCAGTGAGGACGCAAAGGTCATTGCCAAAGGCACAGCAATCTCTTCCCTCGCCTCCCATAATAACCTTGGGTATATTCCGTCTGGTCCCGGTGACTTATTTAGCCTAACATTTTTCCAAAAGTTCCAGCCCATCCTCTTTCCTCACATTAACATGCTCTAGTGTATCAGCCTGTTGTACACCATCCTCTCAAACGTCAAGGTCTCTTTCTCTGGTGAATACTGAAGCAATGTATTCATTAATGACCTCCCCTACCTCTTCAGGCATGTTTTCTCTTTTATCCCTGGTCAATCCTACCCTCACTCTAGTCATCCTCCTATTCTTCACACACACGCAGAATGCCTTGGGGTTTACCCTAATCGTACTTGCCAAGGCATTCTCATGCTCCTTTCTAGCTCTCCTAAGTCCACTCTTAAGCTCCTTCCTGGCTACCTTGTAATTTCCAGAGCCCTGTCTGATCCTTGCTTTCTAAACCTTGGGTAAGCTTCTTTCTTCCTCTTGACAAAGATATTCTGAGGATGAGTGGGTTTGAGTAGCAAATAATCAACATTGACTTGTGGAAGTTCAGTCAGATATTATGGATTAGACTTCATTAGCTTGAATTTTATTCTTTCTTGGGGTATGGACAAAGTATTGTCCTTCAAATCTTGTGGGGAAGATGCTTCTAATGTGCTGTGAGATTTAGACCCAGCAGCTATGATAGAAAAGTGAGTGTGGATATGGTGGTCCCAATGGCCTGTTCATTTGTTGTATAACACTGACTCTATTTCATTAGGATGATGTACAGCATGGGCAATTTGCAGGTGGTAGCCATGCACTTGCCTGTTTTCTAGGCATTTGAGGTACCTGCCTTCGTAGTGGAGCAGGTCATAACCTAGGAAAGTTTGGGAGTTCAGTTGAAGATATTTCTGTGCAGTGATTGACAGTTTGTTGCTTGACTTGTCTGTCAATGTGGCTCTATTGAGGCACAAGACCCCTAAGTTAGGTGGTCTTGGCATGGGTGACTGGGCTTGACATGTGTTGTCCTGGTTGAAAATTGATCAGGTAAACATCACCGAATGGTGAGCAAGAAGTGCTCTTGAATGTCCTTTGTACTGATACTGGCTCTTTATTCATGATTAATTTATTGACTTTTGATGTGATTTGAACTAGTCCAGTAATGTAATGTTACAAACTTGCTGCAGTACCATACTTGTACCTGCATGTGAAATTTGTGCATTATACATGATGGCACCAGATCATCTATACAGCAGCACTCTTTAATCTCTCACCATCTAAACCTATTCTTACTTCCCACCCTGTTTCTCCTCAAATTATTCTATATGCCAATTTTTCTTGTCCTTTTGCTTAACCTAGTTATATCCCTCCTTGCAAACTGCCCTCCTCCTTGCTTTCCCATGTCTTTGTATGGTCTGGCCTCCCAGACATGTGCCACAGCCTACCCATTTACAATGCATTGCACAAGCAAGATTAATGTGCTAGTAACTGCTTTCATTAGGCCATTGGGAGTTGCCCTGTTGGAGAGAGTTCTCAAATCCTTCCCCTACCTGCTGAAGACTAACTTGTATTTTTCTTTGCAGTTCTAACAAAGTCCTGGACCTGAAGCATAAACTGAAATCTCCTTTGACAGATGCTGCCTGACCTGCTAAGTGTTTCCAGCATTCTGTTTTGGTTGCCTTCCCACCTATCACTGGCAGATTTGGCTACCATTCCCCGTCTTCAACTTTGTCATTTAATGCATATTGCAAACAGTTGACACTCCAGCCTTGATCCCTGTGGCATCCTATTAGTTTGAACTTGGCAACCTGGAAAATGACCCATTTATCCTGACTGTTTTGGTAATTGGCCAATCTTTGCTAATTAACATTGAATGCCTTGAGCACTTGCTGTGTGCAGCAAGCTTTTGATTTGCTACCTTTTTATCAAATGCCCTTAGGAATCCAATATGCTGCAGGTTCCACTGTAAGCCATTCAGCTGGTTACATCTTCAAAGAACATTTTTTAAGGTAATATGGCAGTTTCCCTTTCATAAAATCAATCTGTTTTGACATGATTTTCTAATAAAGTAATACTGTATCTTGATGGATTCTAGCCTTTTTCCCAAAGACTTAGAATAACTACCTTGTGATTTCTTTTTCTCTCACATGCTCCCTCTCAGGGCACTACATTTGCAGTTTCCTGATCCACTGAAACTTTACCATAAATCTAGGGAACTTAGTTATATGAATGGAAGTTGTTTTATTATTTGGACTATTAAGGCAGATACAGTGGCTTGACATGAATATAAAAAGGATCTAAATTTGGATTGGAGTCTTCATAAAATACTTGTCCCGATTGACTTGGTGTTATGTTTGATAAGATGAGGTATCTTTATCGTCACATGTACATCGAAACACCGTGAAATGCATCTTTTACGTAGAGTGTTCTGGGGGCAGCCTGCAAGTGTCTCCACGCTTCTGGCGCCAACATAGCATGCCCACAACTTCCTAACCCGTATGTCTTTGGAATGTGGGAGAAAACCGGAGCGCCAGGAGGAAACCCATGCAGACACGGGGAGAATGTACAAACTCCTTGCAGACAGTGGCTGGAATTGAACCTGGGTCGCTGGCACTGTAAAGTGTTATGCTAACCGCTACACTACCCTGCCTGCCCCCAATCAATTATGACTCTAGAAGTTTGGTAATTAGTCTGCCATCCAATTGCTTTAATCAAGAATGAGCTTGAGCTAGCATTGTTCAGGGTGGTGCTGAGTTCATGCAGTGTGGCTTTGGAGCTGTATAATCCTTTTGCCGCAAGTAGCAACTGTAGCCAGGTCCATTGTGACATTTAAAACACAATTTGAAACAGAAAAGCGGAGACTCAGTACTGGCGGTCTTCAACTGTGTGTTATTTTGTAGCTTGCTGTCATTGCCAAAAAATCAACTGATGTCAAGAAACAGCAATTTGTTTCAATTTGTGTACATTTTTCTCTTTGTCTTTTTGGGTTAACAATTTATTCCATTCTGCAAGACCACTTTAATAATGGATGGCGTCTTGTTTAATTTCTGAAGTGAGCCTTCTCATCCTGCAGGTGGTCCAAGCTCTATTTTGTAGCCTGGTGGCTGGTTTCCTCTGTTATTTGGGTTAACCTCTTTGTGGCTTTGATTCTTGAGGTAAGTGTGGGGTTTTAGTAATTCTAAAATAAAACTGCTTACTCCAATAACTTCTGTATGTTGACAAAGTGCCACTTGAAGGGGATCTGTTTAAAATCCAGGTTTTCAATTAAAAGCTGATTTCCTGACCCAAAGTGGGATTTGAAAATGCAAGAATGTCTGGGAATAAGAAATGTCTTTGCAATTGTATACAATTAAATCTTCATAGTTAAATCTTTGCTTTTCCCTTTTTACTCAGTGTGTACATTTTTTTTCCAGCCATGCTCCCACCCCCACTCCCCCAACTTCATGTACCATTACCAGAAGACCATGAGAGTGCCAAGCACTTGGTTAGCCTTGATGTGAACTATTTTCAAGGAGGATTTGAGCACAGTTGGTGGTGACTCTGCTCCTGCTAGTTTGCACAGACAAGGAGGTTCAAATTTAACTGAATATGGGATTAAATCTATATTAGAATGTTTGAACTCCGTTGTATCTCTGTAGATTTTTTTTAATGTGGTATGTTTGTCATGGGTGTATCAACTGTACACTTCTGTTTAATTAAAACACAGAACTTCATTCATAAATGGGATCGGAGCTACCATCCGTCTTTCTCTGATCAGGAATCTGAGTATCAGATGAGTGTGCAGGATATGTTCAGGTGAATACCTTTCCTTCTCTCGTGAATGTATTTGCTCCTGTAGAATTTTGTCCTCCTTGACCTGTCTACAACTCTCAATGCACAGTTGACCAATTCACCCACTTGCCTGGTTCCATTTATTGAAAGCTACCTTGACTTTGCAAAAGTAACGCAGGAAATTCTCTCGTGCCCTCCAAATATCCTAGGCTGTCATCTTTATCTTTGCATTCTGCTCCTTGGTGACATTCAGAAAAGCAAATTCATTTCCCCACATAAGTTGAAGATACCACCTCGCCATCTCTAAATTGCGAGGTGGGAATTTAGAACATGCAAAACAGAAACAGAAGGATAATTGGCTGCTCCAGTCTTCAGTAAGATCAAGGCCCAATTTGTCAGCTCAAGACCAATTCCCGGCTGTCTCCCCCATACACCTTTTGACTCTCTTGTAGCTTAAATGTCTGTCAGTCATGACCCCTGCAGCTCTCTGGGGTAGAATACTCCAAACATTAATGACCGTCAGAGAGTTATCTCAGTCTGAACTGCGCCCCCCCCCCCCCCCCCCCGCCCCCCTCCTGAGACTATGCCCTCTAGTTCTATTTAAATCCAACATGGGAAACCGTCTCTCAGCCATTTCTTGATGTTACATGAAACAAAGTGAATTGGGTGGAGACTGGCTTCTGTTAAATTTGAAATCTCAGGAGGAATCCAGATCATCTGTTGGCATTTCTGCCTGAACGTGATTGTGAATGGTTCCACCTTGAATTTGGTGTTCATTTCAAGGACGGGGATCTCTTTAGAGATGTCTCCTCCCCATTAGCTGTTTGGTTGTTCACCACCATTCACAACTAAATGTGGCCAGACTCCACAACTTTAATCTGATCTGTTGTTTGAGAGATTGCTTAGCGGTCTATTGCATGCTACTTTTGATGTTTAGCATACATGAAATCCTGACCAGATTCACTCATCTGGACTTTATTTTTAAATAGGTCTGGTATTGCTTCTGGCAACAGGTATTGGTTTATTTTTGTCACTTGTACTGAGGTACAGTGAGAAACTTGTCCTACATCCTGTTCGTACAGATCAATTCATTTCACTGCATTGAGGTAGTACAGGGTAAAAACAATAACAGAATACAGAGTAAAGAGTCGCAGCTACAGGGAAAGTGCATTGCAGGTAGACAATAAGGTGCAAGGTCATAACAAGATAGGTTGTGAGGTCAAGAGTCCATCTCATCGTATAAGGGAACCATTCAATAGTCTTATCACCATGGGATAGAAGCTGTGCTTGAGCCTGGTGGTATGTGTCCTCAGGCTCCTGTATCTTCTGACTGATGGGAGAGGGGAGAAGAGAGAATGACCCGGGTGGGTCGAGTCTTTGATTATGCTGGCTGCTTCACCAAGGCAGTGAGAGGTATAGACAAGAGTCCAAGGAGGGGAGGCTGGTTTCTGTGACGTGCTGGGCTGCGTCCACAACTCTGCAGGTTCTTGCGGTCCTGGGCAGAGCAGTTGTGATGCATCCAGATAGGATGCTTTCTATGGTGCATTGATAAAAGTTGGTGAGTGTCAAAGGGGACATGCCAAATTTCTTTAGCCTCCTGAGGAAGTAGAGGCACTAGTGAGCTTTCTTGGCCATGGCTTCTACGTGATTTGACCAGGACAGGTTATTGGTAATGTTCACTCCCAGGAACTTGAAGCTGTCAACCCTCCCGACCTCAGCACCGTTGATGTAGACAGATGCATGTACACCACCCCTTTTCCTGAAGTCAATGACCAGCTCTTTTGTTTTGCTGACATTGAGGGAAAGGTTGTTGTCATGACACCACCACTAAGCTCTCTATCTCTGTCCTGTACTCTGACTCATCTATTGGAGATATGGCCTACGACAGTGGTATCATCTAAAAACTTGTAGATGGAGTTAGAGCAGAATCTGGCCATGCAGTCATGAGTATATAAGGAGTAGAGTAGAGGGCTGAGGATGCAGTCTCGTGGGGCACCAGTGTTGAGAATAATCATAATGAGTGTTGTGCCATAGGGATCAGTACTGAGACCCCAACCTTTTACTAGTGGTACCATTGAGTTGGGTGAAGGACCAGATTTTTTCACAGCACAGTAATTGGTAGGAAAGTAAATTGTAAAGAATACATAAGTTGGCCTTATAGATGTAGAAAGGTTAAGTGAGTTAGCAAATGGAGTATAATGTGGAATTGTCCATTTTAGCACAAAAAAAGGCCTATTATTTAAATGGTGACTCATTTGCAAAACTCTGAGCTGCAGAGGAATCTGGATGTTGTGGTTCTTGGATAGTGTCCTCTAGTTCACTGAAGGTCAGTATTCGGGTATTGCAAGTAAGTACAGAAGGTAATTGTTTATTGCAAGGGGAATTGAATACAAAAACATGGAAACTGTGCTTCAGAGGTGAACATTTTAACGTTCCTTCCCATCTCTTAATTAACAAAAATGTTCTCCTCTGGATAATGCTAGTTTTGTTTGTGATCTAGATTTCCCCAAAAGCATTGGGAGACAGTGTTTGCCATTTGTCACTTGTAACAAGAAAAACAAACGCATCACTTCTAGAAAGCACTAGCATTCACATGGGTGTTGTGACTTCTTACTAGTAATCTCTTGTCTAATTCTAAGTTTTTTTTTTAAATAATAGGGATGATTTGGAGGAACCAACTGAGGAAGAATTGTTGGAGAGACTTCGACAGCATCCACACCTCCATTTACCCAAGGGACCCATTTAGTCTTTTCTCCACAGCATGAGAACACTTTGCACAAATCCCAGAAAGGGGTCATATTCCAAATGGCTCACACCTGGTTTGGCTGTTGTACCAACTGCTGACCTTAACAATAGTCTCCAGAACTAAAAGAACAAACTGAGTTGTCTCAACTATTAATGATAGCCCTCAATTTCCCACAGTGTACCATATAGTTTGTAAATGCACTTGATTCTTTTTATCAAATAATTGAGATTTTTTAAAACACTTTTTCCTGGTCCATATTTTAATGCTGACAGTACTTTAACAGTCATGCTTTCCCCAAAATGTCAAAGGATGGGAGAAATGGAGAAAAATTTTGGTGCAACAAAATGTGGCTGTAACACATTATACTCTGAAGATTTATCAAATACACCTGTGTCTAATTCACACTTGTTACCAATTTCATAGTATAGATCAGGGTCTTGGTATTTTTCACTATTTGTGACTTTCAGTTGAACTAAAACACTGCAGTGGGTGAAATTTGTTTGTAAAGCCACTTAATGAATATACTCTGTATCATTTCCAGAAATGTGCTTTTGGACTTGTAACATGTGGATAACACTTAGAAAAATACAATACTTGAAATGACTTGTGGTCAAACTTGGTCAGAGAAGGGTAAGTTCTTTTGTATGATGTGAATTAAAGGCAACTATTTTTCTAATTGGATCTTGAGTTTGTGTTGGTGCCAATTGCTATTTTGTAATATCAAACCCCCTCAGTAACCTGAGGATCATCATTGACCAGAAACTTGACTGAAATGGTCATTTCGATACTCTGTCTACTTGAGCAGGTTGGAGGTGGGATGTCCTGTACAAGTAACTCACCAAAATTTTCCACATGTTCAAGGCACATTGGGAGTGTGATAGAGCAGCTTTGACGACAGTCTGCTATGGGATACCTATGAGGTCTTAGTTCCTAAATACCTCCTGAGCTTTGCTTCTGTGAAAGCTGCAATTAAATAACTGAGATCAGAACTGCATAAATACTTTGTACAGCTACACGACTATGGGGAAAAGTATGATACCAACCTGGTACACAGGTAATGGGCTAAATGGCTACCTTTTGTGTTACATCATTCTGATTGAGACTTCAATGAGCAGGTTCCAATTGCCTGAATTTCCTTGGGCAGTATGTGCTTTCAAAAAAAAAATTTGTCTGATTTCTCGATGAATGTAATTCTTAGCATTAACATGCAAAATTTTTGTACTGTTCTAAAACTCCCTTTTAAATTCATAACTGTTCTCTTCAATCAGTTGGCAAAGAGCTGCTAAGTGTAGTTCTCCCTTCCAGCACCAGGTCTACAGCCCTGCAGGTCACAGCTCTTTAATATGAAGGTTTCTATCTTGACCATAATTTCAGGAGTTCCAGATGCGGAGCATCCTGTGGATGAAAATCTACTTTTCCTCCAGCCCTTCTGGCAATCACCTTAAATGACTGCCACCAGCTTTTTGAAGCCTCTGGAAAGAAAGTGCGGCTTTCCTGGTTATCTTGGCCTGCATAATTTTGTACAAGTAACATTAAATTTTCACTGAGCTGCCTGTTTGAATGAACAGAAGCCCAGTCCTAATTCCTGTAGTTTACCAGACAAGGCACCATCCTTCTAACTGTCCTTCACTCCCTTGGATCTATTTCCATCTCATGAGAATTGAAAGCAGTACTTAAGGTACGGCTGAAATAGTGCAGTATGCAATTCTAGCATTAACCTCCTCGTATTCCTTGGCTGTATGCCTGAATCACCTTATCTACCTATCCTGCCACTCTTCAGGATCTGTGGGTATATACTCTAAGGTTCCTCCACAATCACTGAGTATATTCATGACACAACCACTTTTATAAGATATCTTTATTAGTCACATGTACATCGAAACACAGTGAAATGCATCTTTTGTGGCGAGTGTCCTGGGGGCAGCCCGCAAGTGTTGCCATGCTTCTGGTGCCAACATAGTCCACATAACCCTAACCTGTACGTCTTTGGAATGTGGAAGGAAACCAGAGCACATGGAGGCAACCCATGCAGTCACAAGGAGAACGTACAAACTCCTCACAGACAGTAGCTGGAATTGAACCCGGGTCGCTGGCGCTGTAATAGCGTTACACTAACCACTATGCATGCCCATCTATACTAACCCCACTTGCCTGCATTATTTCCTTATCCCTCTATGCCTTATTCAAATACCTGTCTTGCTGCTGCTTAAATGTTATTGCTATGCCCACCTCTTCTGGAACCTCATTCCATTTATCCCTCAGATACCCTTTAACCATAGAACCATACAGCGCAAAACAGGCCCTTCAGTCCACCATGTTGTGCCATCCATCAGACCACCCTCACACTACCTAACCCCTTCCTCCCGCATATCCCTCTATCTCACGTTCCTCCATATGCCTATCCAACAAGCTCTTGAACCTGTTCAATGTATCTGCCTCCACCACCACCCCAGGCAGTGCATTCCATGCACCAACCACTCTCTGGGTGAAAAACCTCTCACCCATAACCTTAAAGCCATGACCTCTCGTCTTGAGCATTGGTGCCCTGGGAAGGAGGCGCTGACTGTCTACTCTATCTATTCCTCTCAATATTTTATATACCTCTATCGTGTCTCCTCTCATCCTCCTCCTTTCCAGTGAATAAAGCCCTAGCACCTTAAGCCTCTCCTCATATTCAATACTCTCCAATCCAGGCAGCATCCTGGTAAATCTCCTCTGCACCCTCTCCAATGCCTCCACATCCTTCCTATAATGAGGCGACCAGAACTGAACACAGTACTCTAAGTGAGGCCTAACTAGAGTTTTGTAAAACTGCATCATCACCTCGCGGCTCTTAAACTCAATCCCGCGACTTATAAAAGCCAACATCCCATTGGCCGCCTTAACTGCTCTTTCCACCTGTGAGGCAACTTTCAATGAACTGTGAATATGAACCCCCAGTCTGCTCCTCCACACTGCCAAGTACCTTACCATTTACCCAGTACTCTGCCCTGGAGTTTGTCCTTCCAAAGTGTACCACCTCACACTTCTCCGGATTGAACTCCATCTGCCACTTGTCAGCCCAGCTCTGCATCCTATCAATACCCCTCTGTAAGCTCCGACAGCCCTCCACACTACCCACAACACCGCCGATCTTAGTGTCGTCTGCAAACTTACTAACCCAGCCCTCCACCCCCTCATCTAAGTCATCTATAAATATCACAAAAAGTTGAGGTCCCAGAACCGATCCCTGCGGGACACCACTAATCACTGCCTTCCAATCCGAGGGCACTCCTTCCACCACAACCCTCTGCTTTCTACATGCAAGCCAATTCCTAATCCACATAGCCAAGCTTCCTTGGATCCCTTGGCCTCTGACCTTCTGAAGAAGCCTACCATGAGGAACCTTATCAAATGCCTTACTAAAATCCATGTAAACCACATCCACCTCACTGCCCTCATCAATCTTCCTGGTCACCTCCTCAAAGAACTCCATCAGGCTTGTGAGGCAAGACCTTCCCTTCACAAAGCCATGCTGGCTGTCCCTAATCAGTCCATGATTCTCAAGGTGTTCATAAATTCTGTCCCTTAGAATCCTTTCTAACAGCTTACCCACCACAGACGTGAGACTCACCGGTCTATAATTCCCTGGCCTATCCCTATTACCTTTTTTGAACAAGGGGACCACATTCACAACCCTCCAATCCTCTGGCACCACCCCCGTAGACAACGAGGACTCAAAGATCCTTACCAGCGGTTCAGCAATCTCCTCCCTAGCCTCTCGAAGCAGCCTGGGGAAAGTCCCGTCACGCCCCGGAGATTTATCTGTCTTAATATTATTTAACAACTTCAACACATCCTCTCTCTTGATATCTACAACCTTGAGAACATTACCCCTACCAGCACTCCCTTCCGCATCATCAAGACCCCTCTCCTTGGTGAATACCAAAGAGAAGTACCTATTCAGAACTTCTCCCACTTCCGCCACCTCCAGGCAAATTCTCCCACCTTTGTCCTTAATCGGACCTACCTTCACCCTAGCCATCCTCCTACCCTTCACGTACTTGAAAAAGGACCTTGGGATTTTTCCTTACCCTACTAGCCAAAGCCTTTTCATGTCCCCTTCTAGCTCTCCTCAGCCCTTTCTTAAGTTACTTCCTCGCTACCCTATATTCCTCACGGGCCCTATCTGAACCTTGCTGCTTATACCTCACGTATGCTACCTTCTTCTCCCTAACAAGTCGTTCCACCTCTCTCGTCACCCACGGTTCCTTCACCCTGCCATTCCTTCTCTGCCTCACCGGGACATATTTATCCCTAACATCCTGCATAAGATCCCTGAATATCGACCACATCCCCATGGTACATTTTCCTTCAAAAAGCACATCCCAATTTACACTCCCAAGTTCTCTCCTTATAGCCTCGTAGTTAGCCCTTCCCCAATTGAAAAACCTCTTGTCCTCTCTGCATCTGTCCCTGTCCATGACAATTTTAAAGGGTGAATGGAGCAATGGTCACTGTCCCCCAAATGCTCACCCACCAATAGATCCTTCACCTGTCCCGGTTCATTTCCTAAAACTAGATCTAACATGGCATTCCCTCTAGTCGGCCTGTCAACATACTGTGTCGGGAATCCCTCCTGGACACACTTAACAAATTCTGTCACTTAAACCTCCTTCCTTTCGCCCTAAACCTATGCCCTCTAGTTTTAGACAGACCCCACCAGGGGAAACAGAATATACCTCTATCATGTCATTTCTCAGCCTCCTTCCCTCCATGGGAAACAGATCCAGCCTATCCAATGTCTCCTCCTAACTTGAGCCCTCCAATCTAGGCAACGTCCTTGTGAATCTTTCCTGCACTCTCTCAAGCTTAGTCATAACTTTTCTCTTGTGTTTGGACCAGAGCTGCAAACAGTGCTCTAAGTGCAGCCAAACCAATGTTTTGTACAACAGTAACATGATGTCCCAACTCAAATATTCAGTGCCCTGATGCATGAAGGCAAGCACACTATACACCACCTTCACCACCCTGTCCACCCAAGTTGCTACTTTCAGTGGTGTTGAGGAAGGTATTTGGTGTGTTTATCAGCCGAGACACTGATTATAAGAGAAGTTGAGTTCAGTGGTGGTGCTGAGATGAAATCAAGCCATGCCTATTTTTTTGAATGCCAGAACAGGAGGAAATGGCTGAATGTTTTACCCCTGTATCTATTCCTATGTTACTGTAATATAGAGATACAAGAGATTCTGCAGATGCTGGAATCTGGAGCAACACACACAAAATGCTGGAGGAACTCAGCATGTCAGGCAGCATCCATGGAGGGAAATAAACAGTCGATGTTTCAGGCCGAGACCCTTCATCAGGACTGGAAACAAAGAGGGCAGAAGCCAGAATAAGAAGTTTGGGGGAGGAGTACATGCAGGCAGGTGATAGGTGAGTCCAGGTGAGGGGGGAAGGTAGGAGGAGGGGGAAGATGTAAGAAGCTGAGGGGTGATAGGTAGAAGAGGCAAAGGGCTGAAGAAGGAGGAATCTGGTAGGAGAGGGCAGTGGACCATGGAATAAAGGGAAAGAGGTGGGGAATAGATGGGGAGGGGAAAGAATCAGTAGGTCATGAGGGTGGGGAAGGGGGGAGGAGGCCACAGGAATGCGGGAAAACAAAGGAGGGGGGCAAAGAGGGGAGGGGTTACCAGATGTCGAGGCCATCAGGTTGGAGACTCCCAATGCGGAATATGAGGTGTTGTTCCTCCAACTTACATCTGGCCTCAATGTGGCGGTAGAGGAGGCCACGGATAGACGTGTCAGTATGGGAGTGGGATGTGGAATTGAAGTGGCTGGCCACCGGGAGATCCTTGCTTTTGTGGCGGACGGAGCGAAGGCGCTCGACGAAATGGTCACCCAATCTGTGTCGGGTCTCACTGATGCAGAGGAGGCCGCACCAGATGCAATAAATGACACCCTCGGATTCACAGGTGAAGCGCTGCCTCACCTGCAAGGACTGTCTAGGGCCCTGAATGGTGGTGAGGGAGGAGGTGTAGCATTAGTGCAGTTGCAGGGATAAGTGCCAGGAGGGTCGTCTGCGGGGTGGGACAAGTGGACAAGGGAGTCGCGAAGAGAGCGATCCTTATGGAAAGTGGGGAGGGGAATATGTGCCTAGTGATGGGATCCCGTTGGAGGTTGTGGAAGTTGTGGAGAATGATGTGTTGGATGCGGAGGCTCGTGGGGCGGTAGGTGAGGACAAGGCAAACCCTGCCCCTGTTACATCAGGGGGAGGGTATGGGGTGAGGGCAGACAAGCGGGAAATGGAGGCGATGCGGGTGAGGGCAGCATTGATGGTGTGGAAGGGAAATCCTGTTTACGGTTAGCGTAATGCTATTACAACGCCAGCAACCGGGGTTCAATTCCGGCCACTGTCTGTAAGGAGTTTGTACGTTCTCCCCGTGTCTGTGTGGGTTTCCTCTGGGTGCTCTGGTTTCCTCCCACATTCCAAAGAGGTACGGGTTAGGAAGTTGTGGGCATGCTATGTTGGTGCCAGAAGTGTGGTGACACTTGCGGGCAGCCCCAGAACACTCGACGCAAAAGATGCATTTCACTGTGTGTTTCGATGTACGTTTGACTGATAAAGATATCTTATCTCAGGCGTCCTGGAGAAGAAAGCCTCATCATGGGAACAGATGTGGTGGAGGCAGAGGAACTGGGAGAAGGGTTGGCATCCTTGCCATTGACTGGGTGGGAAGAGGTGTAGTTAAGCAACTGTGGCAGTTTCTGGGTTTGTAGAAGATGTCTGTGGTTAATCCTGCCTCCAGAGATGGAGACGGAGAGATCCAGAAAGGGGAGAGAGGTGTCGGAGATGGAGCAAGTAAATTTTAGGGCAGGGTGGAAATTGGAGGCAAAGTTGATGAAATTGACGAGCTCAGCACAGGTGCAGGAAGCAACCCCAATGCAGTCGTCAATGCAGCGGAGAAAGTGTTGGGGAACGTTACCTGTGCAAGTTTGGAACATGGACTGTTCCACGTAGCCAACGAAAAGGCAGGCATACCTGGGGGCCACGTGAGTGCCCATGGCTACACCTTTAGTTTGGAGAAAGTGGGAGGAGCCGAAAGTGAAGTTGGTGAGGGTGAGTACCAATTCAGCCAGATAGAGGAGGGTGGCAGTGGAGGGGAACTGGTGGGTCTGTTGTCGAGAACCCTCTTCCTTTCCAATCCTGATGAAGGGTCTCGACCTGAAATGTTGACTGATCATTTCCCTCCATAGATACTGTTTGACCTGCTGAGTTCCTCCAGCATTTTGTGTATGTTCTGTAATATGGACATGTTTCTGCACATACGCCAGGTTAGCACTAGATGGCATTGTTCCCGTATATCATGAAAAGTCAAAAAGGCTGGTGCAGAATGAAGTGAGCTTTTAGCGTGTACCTCTTTCAAAAAGGTACGTTTGTAAATTTTGTCAGGGAAAAACATTTACTCTTGATTCTCACTGGGGCTTTCTCGTTTCAATATGCATCAGGCACAATAGTCTGAATGATTGCAATTATTTTAAAGTATGCACTGTGGGAACCAACTGGGTTGGATTTACCGAGGCTTTTGTGGATTTAAGTTCATATTTGTACTTGTTTGTGGGTGGTTTTGATTAATGAATATCCTTTTGAGTTTCTGGAAGCTTTACTTGCGATGGTTTAATTTTCTGTTGATTCACTTTCTGTCTACACTTAAGCTTGCGACTGCTATAATGCAAATGGATTATGAAGAGATAAGTTGGCATTGTAGAAGTGACTAAAGATGAAGGAGCCTTTTCTAGCTAAATTAGACTGGCTGTTGCCTTTTGGGAACTTAGATCAGAGATGGAGAAGAAATCTCTCGGGTAACTGGAACACTGTTAGAAGCCACTTATTCCTGCCATATATTGTCAGTGTAGGAGTTCCCATCAGCATCCTTGACCCAACAACCTTCAGCATTTAATGACCTTCGCTCTGATGTCAGAAGTGGGCAGTTCACTGAGAGCTGGTGATCAGTGACATTCATGAGTCCTCCCGTTAATCAGGGAGCCAATGTCCATGAGGTTCTGGAAGCCACTGCCTTTCGAGGCTGGTGAGAACAGAATCAACCAGTACCTTCAAAATGCAAGTGAGAATGGTTTGTGGAAAGAGCAGGAGAGTGAGACTCATGGGGTTGTTCTGCTAGGAGCCGGAATAGACTCACTGGGCTGAATGGCCTCCTGTATGAATGGCTCTTCGATTCTATGATCAGCACAAGATTTCAATAGTCTGGTAACCAACAAGCAGGTCTTGGTGGCCCTGCACTAAAGGTTAGGATGGAGATGGGCAGTTCTGCAGAGTTTGTAAGAGTTCAAGGCCAGCATATGGCATGATTGCCTTAGGGGTCACACCAAAGGAAATATGTGCTTGCCATGGAGAGAGTGCAGAGGAGATTCACCAGGATATTTCCTGGATAGGAGGACTTTAGTTATGAGGAGAGCTTGAATAGGATGGGGTTGTTTTCCTTGGAGCCAAGGAAGCTGAGAGATGACCTGATAGAAGTGTATAAGATTATGAAAAGGCAGATAGTCAGAATCTTCTGTACCATCAGAAACGGTTCCCTAGTATGATAAGATGGACTCTTGACCTCACAATCTACCTTGTTATGACCTTGCACCTTATTGTCTACCTGCATTGCACTTTCTCTGTAGCTGTGACACTTTATTCTGCATTCTGTTATTGTTTTTACCCTGTACTACCTCAATGGACTGTGTAATGAATTGATCTGTACAAACGGTATGCAAGACACTGTACCTCGGTACAAGTGACAATAGTATTCCAATTCCAATTCTTTTTGCCATGGTAGGGGTATCAAACATGAGGGCATAGGTTTAAGGTGAGAAGAAGGAGTTTTAAAGGGGATCTGAGGGGTAAGATTTCTTTTCATACACAGATGTTTATATCTGGAACTCACTGCCAGAGAATGTGGTGGAATCAGTTACAACCACTGCAAGTAAGAGACATTTAGACGGACACCTGAATAGGCAAGGCATAGAGGAATAGGGACCTAATGCAGGCAAGTGGCATTTGAGTAGATGGGCAAAAAGGTTGGCATGGACAGAGTGGGTCGAAGGGCCTGTTTCTGTGCTGTACAAATCTACGACTCTATAACAGAAGCTTAGACTCTGGCTCATTCTTCCCTGTGATTGGTTGGAAGAGGTTCGGGTTTATAAAAATTGTCTGAAGAGCAATCTTTCAGTCAAGGCTGTGGCAGGTGGTGTTTTCAGCAGCATCTGATATGGGTGCAGGCATGTATAGAGGAGGGATTCTTGGAAACATGTTGGAGGGCTAGTAATAATATTGCTAAGTTAGGAGAAAATATTGGCTGCAGTTTCACGTATGACATCGAGGAAAGCCTCATGGGTCCTCAGTCTCCCTTTCTTTGCCTTTTTTGACCAGAAATTCGGTTTGTCCCCTTTGACTCTCACCAACTTTTATTGATGCACCATAGAAAGCATCCTATCTGGATGCATCATGGCTTGGTACGGTAACTGCTCTGCCCAGGACTGCAAGAAACTGCAGAGAATTGTGGACACAGCCCAGCACGTCACGGAAACCAGCCTCCCCTCCTTGGACTCTGTCTTTACCTCTCGCTGTCTTGGTGAAGCAGCCAGCATAATCAAAGACCCCACCCACCTGGGTCATTCTCTCTTCTCTCCTCTTCCATCAGGTAGAAGATACAGGAGCCTGAGGGCACGTACCACCAGGCTTAAGGACAGCTTCTACCCCACTGTGATAAGACTATTGAATGGTTCCTTATACGATGCGATGGACTATGACCTCATGATCTACCCTGTTGTGACGTTGCACCTTATTGCACTGCACTTTCTCTGTAGCTGTGACACTTTACTCTGTACTGTTAATGTTTTTACCTGTACTACATCAGTGCACTCTGTACTAACTCAATGTAACTGCACTGTGTAATGAATTGACCTGTACGATCGGTATGCAAGACAAGTTTTTCACTGTACCTCGGCACAAATGACAATAATAAACCAATACCAATACCAGTGCAAAGAATGTTGAGGTTTGGTTGAGGAATTGCTTTGAGTATTGTCTGTTGCAAACTTCAACTTCCCTTTAACTACTTTAGTGCCATTCAATGAAGATGTGTGTTGTTTTACTGCCAGCTTGCATTTCTGCCCCGACTCACTTCTGTCTCTCCTGGCCTGACCCCATCTAATTTGATGGCTTCCTTTGTTGGTGTCATCTGATGAATTTGCCAAGTTTTCACTATGTCTCTGTCCTTGCAGCTAAAGGAAATTTGGGTCCAAGAACAAATTCACCCTCCTTTTCCACCAGCGCCTTGACTAAACCTTTCTAATACCTGCTCGCTACTTTTCCATCCTTTAGCTGAATACTTATGCAGTCCCAGATATTATCTGAAGCCCGTGCTACCTTAATCAGAAGGGCCTACCATGCAGCACATTGGTCAACCATTTCTTGAAGCAGAATTGCACCATGCATTACAGCTTTCAGCTGTCTACCCAGGATACCACACTTTTAGAGTCAAGGGCTCGGAATGATGCCAACTCCCCCTCTCCTGTGCAGCTGGTGAGTCAGTTGTTCTTTGGGTCTGTTGTCTTAGGTGACCACCTGCTTTCAACAACTTGGTCCCTTGGAGTCCTGTAATATTGCAACTGGAAAGCCTTTCTGTTTCTTTGAGATGGACCTCATGACTTTCAATCATTAGTGCTCTGGCTGCAAAGGGAACACTTAAAATGATATTAAGAGTATTTCTTAAGAGTTAATCTTCCCATTCCAGAACCTTCTGCTTTACAACTCATATAGAAACCACTTAACATAAGCTTCCTCCCTTGATTCAAATCCATTAATGTAACATGCAATCTAAAATGATTAAAATGGCTGGGATATGTTTCTGAAATGAACACAAAACTTGCTTTAACTATGGACGATGCATTTTAGTTTCCAAAACGATATCTCAACTTTTAAATGTGATTATTGGCTGTTGGACTTCTTGAGTTGATCTGATGCTGTATAAGGTTCCTTATTAATGTTAGACTTCCTCTTTTCAAAAGCTACTAAGGAGATAGCCCTGGTCATGTGTTCATAGTTCCACAATTGCCTGTTCAGCCTGAAGAGTATTCTCTTCGCTAATCATTTTCCAGCCTGGATCATTATGAACATGTGTAGGTCAATAGCAGCTTAAATCGGAATATTGCAATGCAACATAAACATTTCGTTCTGGAGCAGGGAGGAGAGGTAGAATACAATCTGCAGAAAGACCCAACATTTCTGTACCTGCTGAATTTTTCGACATGAGGAATTTGTTACCAAGTGACATGTCCATAAGACAAAGGAGAAGTCGGCCATTCGGCCCATCAAGTCTGCTCCACCATTCTGTCATGAGCTGATCCATTCTCCCATTGAGCCTCACTCCCCCGCCTTCTCACCATAAACTTTGATGCCCTGGCTACTCAGGTACCTATCAATCTCTGCCTTAAATACACCCAATGACTGTGCCTCCACAGCCGCCTGTGGCAACAAATTCCACAGATTCACCACTCTCTGGCTAAAGAAATTTCTCTGCATCTCTGTTCTGAATGGGCGCCCTTCAATCCTGAAGTCATGCCCTCTTGTACTAGACTCCCCTACCACGGAAAACAACTTCGCCAGATCTACTCTGTCCAGGCCTTTTAACATTCGAAATGTTTCTATGAGGTCCCCTCTCATTCTTCTGAACTCCAAGGAGTACCGCCCAAGAGCCATCAAACGTTCCTCATATGTTAACCCCCTCATTCCTGGAATCATTCCAGTGAATCTCCTCTGAACCTTCTCCAATGTCAGCACATCCTTTCTTAAATAAGGAGCCCAAAACTGCACACAGTACTAACATGGTCATGTGAACGGTTTTAGCCAATCTTCACCAGTCTAAGACTCAATCAGATACTATGGTCCAGAAACTGTCGTGTACTTCTATAGATGCACTATATAGTCATTACTGAACCAGCGTCACTGGGCACCACCTTTGCCTTTGTGAGTTGCACAGCACAGAAAAATACATGTCATCCAGGATAGAGGTGGGGTTGAGAGTTGGGATGTGGCTTGGGGGATGGGTGTGTTGGGTTGGCCATCAGAAGGATGGTGGGGATGGCAGGGGACCTCCCAACCTCCGCCACCAAGAGGGACAAGGGCAGCATGTGCATGAGGACACAACCACATGCATGTTCCCTTCCACGTTGACTTAGAAATATGTTGCTGTTCCTCCATTGTCGCTGGATCTAAATCCTGGAACACCCCACACAACAGTACCTTCATCAGAAGGACTGCAGAGGTTCAAGAGAATGGCTCACCACTACCTTCTCAAGGACAATGAGGGATGGGCAATAAAAGTTGGCCAGCTCCCAGAATAAATTTAAATTGAAGACCACTTTTCTGCCTTCACCATTCCCTGTTCGACAGTCAATTTTTCTATGGATGCCAAATGTTACCTCCTTCAACATGAGCTATTAAAACTGATGTTTCCAGGACTGCTTTTGCTGCTCACCTGATGTTGCCTCCACTGCAGAAGCACGCAGTATGCAGATGGTGCTTGCATCTGCACAGGTTTGGAGGCTGAGCTCTCAGCCATCACTGATTTATTCGATGAAGTACACAAGGGGACAGGCTTGACACTCAACATCTATAAAAAGATCCTCTACCAAGCTCTCCCTGATATGCAATACTACCCTCTGGCAGTAGTGATTCATGGTGAGAACCTAGAAAACGCCACCCACTTCTCACACCTCAGGAGCGACCTCAGTGAGGGTGGATATTGAAATTCACCATTGTCCTTGGTGTGCCAGCATAGCTTTTTGCCAACCAAGCAAAAGGATGTTTGGAGATCAAGACTCCAATCCTGGCACAGAACTCATGATCTACTAAGCAGCAGTGATTCCTGCCCTCCCATATATTTCTGAGACTTGGACTACCTACAGTAGCCATCTGGAGAGATCCCACTTTGCACCCAATATTACCTGTAGGGCAGGCATGGTGTAAGGGTTAGCATAACGCTATTATAGTGCCAGTGACCCAGATTCAATTCTGGCCGCTGTCTGTAAGGAGTTTGTACGTTCTCCCCGTGTCTGCGCCGGGTGCTCTGGTTTCCTCTCACATTCCAAAGACGTATGGGTTAGGAAGTCATGGGCATGCTATGTTGGCGTTGGAAGCATGGCGACACTTGCGGGCTGCCCCCAGAACACCCTATGCAAAAGATGCATTTCACTATGTGTTTCGACGTACATGTGGCAAAAAAAGAAATCTAGTCTTATCTTATCAGCATAAAGTCAACCAACTCCCAGACCAATATCCCAGCACTGTGGTCCCAATTACATTAAGCTCTGCTCCGCAGGTCACATATCTGAGACAGATACTTTACTCGAAGCTCTGTCTTGGGAAGAGACTAGCGGGTGGACTGAGGAAAAGATTCAAGGATGTTCTCGAAACCTCCTTGAGAACTGTAACATCCCCATGGAGTCCTGGGAATTCCTGGCCCATGAGCACTTGCAGTGGAGAAGGAGCATTTGGAATGGCACTAAGAACTTAAGTTCATGTGCTGGGAGAACACAGAAACCCAATGTAACTGGTAGACCGAGTGCATCTCTTCACGAACTATCCACACCCCCACCCCCCCACCCTGTCAGGCACCAATGGCCTATCTACGTTGATGTCTAATGATCCCACATTGGCCTCATCACTCATCTCAGAACCCATGGAAGTAAGCCGTTCTTGATCCCAAAGGTGTTGAGAAAGAAAGGGACCATGGATTTATGCCCACAGATCCTTAAAGAAAAGCTAAAAAGGTGGTTAAAGAGTCACATGGCAAGCTATCCTTTATCAGCCAAGACACAATAGAGAGGATAGTTTGTTCTAGAATGGTAAACCGTTGTTTAGCACAAACTACCCTCTATATGTAACTAGAATCTTTTTCCCAGGGCAGAAATGTCAAATACTAGAGGACGTGCATTTAAGGTGAGAGGGGGAAAGTTTAATGGAGATGTGCAGCGCAAGTTTTTTACACAGAAAGTAGTAGGTGCCTGCAACGGGCTACCAGGGGTAGTGGTGGAAATAGATCCAATTGTGGCATTTAAGAGGCTTTTAGACAGGCACATGAATATGCAGGGAATGGAGGGATATGGACCACGTGCAGGCAGAAGAGATTTAGTTTAATTTGCATTGTATTCGGTGCAGACATCGTGCGACGAAAGGTCTGATTCTGTGCTGTACTGTTCTATGTTCTAACACTAACTGCTCCACTGAATCTTGCATACATTATAGGAAGGATGGAAAGGCATGTGAGAGAGTGCAGAGATTTACAAAGACATTGCCAAGACTGAAACATTTTAGCTATGAAGAAAAATTGCTTACTGGGAATTTGGAACTGAGGGTGCTGAAGGGAGACAAGATTGAAGTGCACGCAATTATCAGGGGCCACCTCTCTTGCCAATGGGGTCAAAAACCTGGTGGTTGGGGGAACTAACCCATTGGTAGAAGGATGAAAAGGAGAGGAGGGAAACTTTCTTCACCCGTATGGTGGTCAGGATCTGGAACCCTCTGAGGAAAGGATGGTAGAGGTAGAAACGCTCGCTATAATTAAACCTGAGCCTAGAACAGATGAGAAGGTTGAGCAGCTCTTTTATTGACCAGTATGGGCATGATGGGAAGAATGCGCCATCTCTGACTCTGTGATTCATATCTAAGGCACTCTTCTGAATGAAGATTTCCACACAAATTATCAATGGATAACCCAGGCTTATTGCTTGCACTCTTTCTGTTAATTAATGAGATTTTCACTTGGGGGAGGCCATCTGTAAACTTCTGTCTAGGTCCTTGTGAACCAATCATTCTGCAGTGTTCCAGATGGGTCACTTTTACTTTGGAGTTAACATTTTGCTGACCCATAAAATTTTTTTTTGGAATATTAACTATTTACAGTACAAGATAAAATGATTAACCTTTTACTACCAAGTTTAGCCAGTCTGTTTAGGTTTTACCAGACCATTTTCATTATCCAAGATGGCTTCCAAACTGAATTACCCAGGCAGCAACTCAAGGAATGTAATGTTTGCTTAATACAGCTCGTTATTCGAACACCAGTTAATTTGTAACTTGGTGAATAGTTAAGGTGAAACTAATGTGTTTTGGAACAAACTTTTTCCTCAAAAAATAAGTGTAGGCTAATTAACCCATTAAAAAATCGGTATATTCAGCGTGAGGAGTTAATAGCGCATTAACGAATTTACAAGCGTGCTGAAGGCAGCCTTTTGAAGACTTAGTACCAGTGCAAACAAAAACATTTAGTGGACTCATTTCCTACAGTGGAGTTTATTGCTGTGTCTATCAGCCTCCTATCTCTTCACCTGTTGCTTGCTGACGGGGCTGTCTGAGACTGCAGCTGTGCACACTTCGGTGTCTCAGCCACGTGACTGAAGCCACCACAGAACAACCATATCGGACCTGGCAAACAGTGCAGGTTCCCACCTTGGTGCCTGTTTTGTTCTTGCTCGCTCTCACACAAAGAACGCATTTCGAATGCAGACCTAGACAAAGAACGCAGCCGATGATTCCAACAGCAGGGCATTGCTGTTGTACACTTCAGAGGTGGGTAGAAAAACATACCACTTGCAGAGAAGAGAATAAACTCTGGCTGAGCGAAAGTGACCTGAAAACAAAAAGTAACCTGAGGTTCTTAACTAGTAATTTCTATACCATATGGACTCTGCTCATCTGATCATCGAGACAAAGACTGTGTATGAATTTGATAAGTGAATGAGGTATTCATTCTACCACATGAACCCCACGCTGCTTTTTATGTGAGAATTAAAATGAGCATTTGAACGCACTTTGTAATGTGCCCAGGTTAATTGGCACCCTTGGTCTGCACAGCTCATATCAAAAATCCTTCTAAATCTTTCTGCTTGGCGGGGTGAGGTTCTCAGCTTATTTGAGCAAAGGTGCCGATTGCAAACAATGAAAGTTAGATCAAAGTGACTAACAGAAGGCCATAATAAACCAGATGAATTGTGCTTTAGACAGTGCCACCTTGCACAGGAAACGATCTTGCCCTGCTCTAATCAGGTTTCACTTAATGAAACCTCTTTTTGTCATCCGAACTTCATTCAGTGCTTCTGGCTTCTTCGGAGAGGGAGCACCTGTCTCGGTATTGGTTTTTGCAGCCGGTTATCACTGTCTTGAGACCCAGCTGTTAATCCATAACTTGGTCAGGTGACTTTAGTGCACCTGCTGTGCAGGTGTGCTTGCAGCTTAATAGGGGTCTGTGCTTTTAGCTGAGTTGAGCATTGGCCGGGCCAAGTTGTTAAACTGTAAAAAAGGAAAAGCTGTCCTCAGGCAGTAGCTTTTTGCCTCTAAGGCAGCAAGTTCCAGGTTCAAGTCCCGCTCCCGAGCACAAAAATCCAGGCTGATGTTGCTGTGCAGGACAGAGGGAGCACAGCAATGTTGGAGGTGCTGTATGTTGGATGTGTTAACCCTTGGCTGACTGTGCTGTCTCATGTTTATGTAAAAGATCCCGTACACGACTTTGGCAAGAACAGGAGATTTAACCCTGATCCACAGTCCGATATTTGTCCCACAAGTATCACCACTAAAAAATGGATTATTTGATTGTTATCATATGGCTGATGGTTCTCATAGAGACATACAGCATGCAAACAGGCCCTTTGGCCCAACTTGTCTATGCCGTCCAAGATGTCCATCTAAGCTATTCCAGTTTGCCTGTATTTGAGCCATAATCCCTCTAAACCTTTCATATCCACGTACCTGTCCAAATGTCTTTTAAATGTTATTATTTCTGTGTAAATTAGCTATTGAGTTTCCTGCTTTGAAAGTACTTCCCTGGCTGTGAATCCCTTTGGTGCATCTTGAAAGGTGAAGGGCGCTACTGAAATGCAAGTCTTTCACAGTCACATAGGCTTGAAATTCTGCTGCCAGGACAGGACTCTGCTTTGGAATATTAATTTCACAAATTCTGGTCTTGCTAAATCAACCTTGGTCCAGAAGCTCTGTTGCAATGGGGAAGGTACATTAGTTGTGTTGGTTTATGATGGGCGGTGTAAGGTCTTGCTGCAAAGCTCCAAGTTGACATTGTCAGTGGAGCAGACATTGCATGCTTCTTGATCCTTACTGGTGGTAAGTGTGACTTATGTTGGAAAATAGCCTAGGGGTTGGGGCTGGTGGTAGGAGAAGTTTGGACCATAGGCCAAGGGTGCAGGGCTTTGAGACTTAATGTATTGGACATGCGGGGAGCCGTTTCTCACACTTTCTTATGAGGTGGCTGTTCAGCCCATCAGGTTTCTGCCATCTCTTAGTGCAATCCCGTTCCCCCACTTACTTCCCCGTAACCCATTCTCTCTCACACGCTCACTGACTCCAGCCTGATTCTCCTACACTAGGGTCAACTTACGGTGCCCAATTAACCTACTAACCAGCATGTGGAAACAGGAGCACCCGGAGGAAGCCCACATGATCACAAGGAGAACATGCAGACTCCACACAGACAGCACCAGAAGCTCATGGCTGATTTACTCTTGGTCTCAACACAACTTTCCACTTCTCTCCCCATACTTCAAACGTCTGATAATATCATAGACTTGGTGTGGCAATGAAAGAGGCCACTTGGCCCACTGAGTCTGTTAGCTCTTAGAACAACCCCGTCTGTGCTACTTGCCCATTCTTTTCTCATGGTCCCATAAATTATTCTCTCTTAAGTGTCTCTCTGCTTCCCTTTTGAAAGCCCAGATTGGTTCTGTTCCCACCATCTCATAGGCAGTGAAGACCAGAACATAAATCCTCTCTGTGCAGCTTTCCTGCACAGTTCTCTTATGTCTTTTGACCAATGTTTTACTTCTGCTTTCGTCTGTTCCTTGAACCATTTGTTATTGGTAATATTTTCCTCCTTTTCTACCCAATGGCCTTTGAGGAAGACTCCCACATGACTGAAATGGTGTCATAGAATCTTACAGCACGGAAACAGGCCCTTTGGCCCAACCGGTCCATGCTGACCAAGATACCCATCTAAGCTAGTCCTATTTGCCCATGTTTGGACCATATCCCTCTAAACCTTTCCTATCCATGTACTTGGCCAAGGGACTTTTAAATGTTGTTAATGTACCTGACTCAACCACTTCCTCTGGCAGCTCATTCCATATACTGACCACCTTCTGGGTGAAAAAGTTGTCTCACAGGTTCCTATTAAATCTGTGCCATCTCGTCCTAAACCTCCAGTTCTTGATTCCCCAACCCTGGGAAAAAGACTGTGTGCATTCACCCTATGCCGCTCATGATTTTGTACACCTCTACAAGATCACTCTTCATTCTTCTACACTCCAATGAATAAAGTCCCAACCTGCTCAACCTCTCTCCGTAACTCAGTCCCTTGAGTCTTGGCAACATTCTCATAAATCTGCTCTGCACTCTTTCCAGCTTAATGGCATCTTTCCTATAGCAGGGTGACAAAAACTGAAAACAATATTCCAAATGCGGCCTCACCGACGTCTTGTACAACTGCTACATATCATCCCATCTTCGACACTCAGTGCCCTGACTGATGGAAGCCAGCATGCCAAAAGCCTTCTTCACCACCCTGTCTACCTGTGACACAACCTTCAGAGAACCGTGTACTTGTACTTCCAGGTCCCTCTGTTCTACAACACTGCCCAGGACCCTACCATTCACTGTGGAAGTCCTACCCTCATTTGACTTCCCAAAGTGCAACACCTCGCATTTATCCAGATTAAATTCCAATGGATAGCCCACTTACCCAGCTGATCAAGATCCCTCGTAATTCCTGATAACCATCTTCACTATTTACAACACCACCTATTTTAGTGTCATCTGCAAACTTATTAACCATGCCTTGTACATTCTCATCCAAGCCATTGATACAGATGACAAATAGGGCCTAGCATTGACCCCTGGGGCACACTACTAGTCACGGGCTTCCAGTCCGAGAAACAACCTTCCACCATCACCTTGGCTTCCTGTCATCCAGCCAATCGTGTATCCAATTAGTTAGCTCTCCCTGGATCCCATGCGATCTCCTGCAACACCAGCACTTGGATTCGATGTGGAGAGCTGGCTGGTGCGGCCATTTTGATGCAAATCCTACAGGTGAAAATTTCTCTTCACAGCCAGGAGTTAAGAAATCAGAATATTACATTGATTGACTGGCAAAAGTTCAAAATACGAGAAAGGCAAGTTTATACTGAGTTAGAAAGTTCATTCATCAGAAAATTGAAATAGGAAAAGAGATCAAACTTGGATTGTTCCATTTTGAGTAAACTGTTGAGATTCGGTCTTCAACACAGGATTTGACTAACAGTAAATGAATGCTCGTTGAAAACAGAAATATGTTTAAAGTAAATGCTTAAGTTAGCTTAAAACACAAAAACCTAGCCCTTGTTATGAACATGCATCTTTTCAGAAGGAAATTTGGTGTGTTTAACTTTTTAACACCAGATTGCAAATTAAAGATCTTTCACCGAAACTCCATTGGAATATTTACGTTTTAAAGGATTATATTTAGTGTTATTTGTCAGCAGTTTTATGTGTTCCAAGCAAGTTACATCAAACATAAAAAGCTATGGCATTGCTCAAAAACACTGCTTCTTGGGTGAATTATTGAAATAGTCAAGATTCCTGTGACTTTGAAATTCACTTTGTCCTTGCGGGCCATAGCTATGATCTTCAGCTGCTCGGGAACTGGCTGTCCTTTGTATCTCACAAATATGTGTTCCATTGAAACGTTATAATTCCATTATGTGAAATATTTCAAATGGAAAATTGTAAGCTTTATTAATGAACAAAGATTAGTGTTTTGGCTATATCACCCATAATGGCAGGTTTTTGGATATTAGTCAGCTATTCAGTGTGGTTCAGTGAGTGGCACTCTTACCTCTGAGTCAGAGGTTTGTGAGTTCAGGCTTACTCAGGTGACTTGAGAGCACTGTACCATAATGGTTAAGTCAATACTATACTTGAATATTGAGCCAGCTGGATAAATTTGAATTCAAGTGGTTAAATTAATTTGAAATTAAAACACTAGTATCTGCACTGCCGAGCTACCGGATTGTTATTAAAACCTGTCCTTCAGGTAAGTAAATCTAGTGCCCTTGCTTGATCTGACCTACATGTGGCTTCAGGACCACCAATGATAAGATAAGATTTCTTTATTAGTCACATGTACATCGAAACACACAGTGAAATGCATCTTTTGCGTAGAATGTTCTGGGGCAGCCCGCAAGTGTCGCCACGCTTCCGGCGCCAACATAGCATGCCCACAACTTCCTAACCTGTATGTCTGTGGAATGTGGGAGGAAACCGGAGCACCTGGAGGAAACCTACACAGACACGGGGAGAACGTACAAACTCTTTACAGACAGCGGCCAGAATTGAACCTGGGTCGCTGGCGCTGTAATAGCATTACGCTAACCTCTACACTACCATGCCTGCTTTAATGTGGCTGATTCTTAACTGTATGTTAAAGACTAGTGATAAATGCTAGTGTGGTCAGTGATGGCTGTGTTCTGTGAATGTTGGAAACAAAATTGTGTGAAGGTTTGGCATGTTGCTCCAGGGATGTTTGGAAGTCCTTACATTGGAGATAGTAAACCAAGGCTCTGTGGTTCCTTTAGCCGTGTGCAGCAGTATTCCCAAGAAGGGCATGGATATTATCTCTGATGTCCGAGCGAGTACAATTAGCCTCAGTAAACATCACTAAAGCTATTGACTTGCTGGTTAGTATCACATTGCTGTTTGTGGAATCATGCTGTGTATCGCATTTACAACAGCGACACCACTTCAGAAAGTGCTTGATTGGTTGTAACGTGCTAATGGATATTAGGAAAGGTACTATGTAAATATTGGTGATCCTCTACCCTAATGTATTCAGTTTGAATCTGATGGCTACAGTGATAGGAGAGTACAGATAGGATCAAGGAAAGGTTGTCCAGTATCCCATTGCCTGTGGGCTCCGTGTCACTAGTGCATTGGAACACCTCTAACTCCAAGATCCCCGTCTGGTCACGCACTCTTTCCTCTTGGATACATGTGGTGTAACCTTCATTGCTGTTGACTCAAAATCCAGGGTCCTACTGTGTGATAGAACAGTGGGAGTACCTTCACCAGAAGCATGGTAGCAGTTCAAGGAGGCAGGTCACCTCTATCCTGTCAAAGGTTTGAAAATGATTGACAGACTTGGAGTGACAGCTACAGCACAAGACAGCACGCACGGCTAATTTTTTACCTCTGTGCAGTTCCTTGCATTATTCCCCGATCCCTTGATTCCCTTAAATATCCAAAAACCTATCAATCACTTTCTTGAATATACTGAATGACCAAGTCTTCTTGCAAAGATTCATCACCCCCTTGGTGATTAGATCTCTCCCTAACTTTGCTTGAATGACACAGTGTGACACAGTGCCCCCTGGTTCTAGACACCCAGGCAGTGGAAATGGATTGTTATTTCCCTTTTGTACCACCTCAATGTACTTATGTATGCAATGATCTGTCTGGATGGCACGCAGACAGCTTTTCCCTGTATCTTGATACATGTGACAATAATAAACCAATTACTAATTCTTGGGATTGCTGAGGGCTAACATTAATAGACATTTTATCAGTTATTATTGGGTGGTAATAACGTCATAAAAGACCTTAGGCAGTGTGGTAAGGTCTTCATCCCAGAGAACATTGTGCATAGTATTGAGTTCAGGTTGCCTCTTCTCTGCAGAGCAATACTATCCAATGCCTTCCATACCAGTCTCTGCACCTCATGTTCCTTGCTGGGCAAAAAGTTCACTACATGTACTGGTTGCAGTGAATAGCACTGATGTGCTTAAGGAGAAGCTGGATGGTGAGAATGTAGCATGGAATAGCCTGCTCCTGCATTTCAACATTAAGAGTAGTTCTCCTAATTCCATGACCCTTCAAGTTCTCTGTGCCCGTCACTGTAAAATGATGGCTGATACAACATATAGTGACTTTAACTTGCACATCCTTCTTGCATAGCTTAGGTGCAGTTCTGTTATTTTAACCCCGGTACTTTGCAATCCTCTCCTGTCTATCTCTCTTCTTCTCCTCGTGTTGGAGAATGAATCCACTGCTCCCAATTTCTCAGTGCCTGGACTTGGATTTTTTTTTAGATTTTTATCCTTGGGTCAGTTTGGGGGTGTTCTGTCAGTTTTTGGCCAAGGTATGCATTTTTGGTGTTGGAAAAAAACACACAGAAGTGTCTTTGAAGCTCAACTGAATTGGAATTGGTAATCGAAGCAATTGCAGACTTGTTAAGGGTTTACCCCAACTATTTCTTGGACAAAACAGAGAAAATTTACACAGATGTTGCCGGAACTTGAGTTACAGGGAAAGGTTGAATAGATTAGGACTTTATTCCCTGGAGCGCAGGAAAATGAGGGGAGATCTTATAGAGCTATATAAAATTATGAGGGGTATAGATAGGGTGAATGCATGCATGCTTTTTCCCCTCAGGTTGGGTGAGACTAGAACTAGAGGTCACAGGTTTAGGGTGAAAGGTGAAATATTTAAGGGGAATCTGAGGGGAAACTTCTTCACTCAGAGGGAGGTGCGAGTGTGGAACGAGCTGCCAGCGGAAGTGGTGGATGCGGGTTCAATTGTAACATCTAAGAGAAGTTTGGATAGCTGCATGGATGGGAAAGGTATGGAGGGCTATAGTCCGGGTGCAGGTCGATGGGACTAGGCAGAAAACTAGACCGACATGGACTAGATAGGTTGAAAGGCTCTGTGCTGTAGTGGTCTATGACTCTATGACTCTAAAACCATTTCCTTTATATGACTACAAGCACCCACTTTCACCCCATTCTTGCTCACACGTTTGTTCTAAAAAAAATTTAAAAATACAGTAAATGCTGATGCTGGAAACCTAAAGTGAAAATAGAAAATGCTGGAACCACGCATCTGGAATATTGTCTTCGGTTTTGGAGAGAGGTTGAGCAGGTTGGGATATTTTTCACAGGACCGTAGGAAAATGAGGGGTGGTCTTATAGAGGTGTATAAAATCAATAGGGGCATAGTTGGTGTCAATGTGCACTGTCTTTTTCCCAGAGTTTGGGAATCAAGAACTAAAGGGCATAGGTTTAAGGTGAGAGGGGAGAGATTTACTAGGAACTTGAGCGGCAACTTTTTCACCCAGAGGGTGGTCAGTATATGGAATGAGCTGCCAGAGGAAGTGACTGAGGCAGGTACATTAACAACATTCTTGGACATGTACATGGGTAGGAAAGTATTAGGGGGATATGGACCAAACATGGGGAACTCAGACTAGCTTAGATGGGAATCTTGGTTGGCATGGACCAGTTGGGCCGAAGGGCCTGTTTCCCTGCCGTAGGACTCCATGACTCAGCAGGTCTGACAGCATCTGTGGAAAACAGAACAGAGTTAACATTTTGGGCTCAAGAAACTTCATCAGCATGCTTTTACCCTTATGGCCTTTCCCCCCCTCATTGTCACACTTCTGACCTGCACACTCAACATACAATGGGATTGGTCGCTGGTCTATAAGGAGCATTTTGAAACCACATTTCGCATTCTGAAAGCAAAATGGTTGAAATTGCAACTGCTGTGAAGCTGACATTTATTGCTGGTATGCAGTTTTATTCAGGTAAAAAGATGAATTTCCTGGTATGATTTTTATTAGTTGAAACAATATTATACTGTTTTGGATTCTTTGATTTAAGTTGCAATTTGGAATTGGATCTTCACATTGATTAGGAAGACATTGCCTCAAATGATTGACAGCTCATGAACGCTCATCCTGATGGAATGTTTTACAGTAAATGTTCTTTTTGCCCATCCTGGCAGGCACACGTTGGCAGTTATCTTTCTTTTCTTCAAAGCAGTGGCCATGCCAAAACTAAAGGAAAATGATTCCTTTCACAAAGCTCAGCTAGAAGATTTCCACTAAAAATTAACCCAGAGCAAGTACAATCAGTGTTTTGTTACCTGAATAATGATAAGGTGCTGCAATATTTTACTCAGGGTTGGCAGGCAGATAAAAGCAATTGAGGTTGCATTTGCATACAGGTGAACGAGGTGCGGCATGCAGTTGAGTTCAGGTCATTGCAGGCATGCCAAGCACTTTCAGCTGCTTTAAAGGTATCCTGTAATCTACCCGATGAAGGTGGGTCTTTGTGGACCAGTTGAGCGCAAGCCAAAGAGAGACCTGCAGTACTGCAAGCCCCCACTAGGTGACAGCAGGAACACACCACAGGAATCAGAGAACAGCCCTCATGTCAGATTACCAGAGGGCATAGCAAGTGCTCGGGTTACATTTATTATTCATTACATAATGCCACAATTCAGCATTCTTGCAAATAAAAGTAACTGCCAGTCTCACTAATGGTAATGAGGCGGTCTATTCCTTATCCTTGGCTTCTTGTAAACCTCAATTAAAATGTATAACAAGTATATTGGCCCTTTTGAAGTTTTACTGCTGCATTCGAGCTGGAGCGCTCATGTTTCTCAATGAGTGCAAATACACTGAGACCATTTTTTTTGAGGGGGGTTTAAATAAAACAGCAGTCACTGGAGTTGGTTAGTTATCAACTTTACCTCTATTACCCCTCCTTTTGCAGCCCCTTCTCACTCCTTCTGCATCCTTACAGTTTTGGGTGCTATCAGTTAATATGGATTTGCAGATCGGGTGTCCTTTTTCTTATTCTTTTATTAAAGCTGTTCTGTAACTGAATCCCGAGTTCTGAGAAAGTATTCAGCCTTACCACTTTTATCTCTACAGACTCAGACCGAACTGTGTAATTCAAGCATTTTCTGTTTTAGGTATCTGGCCATCTCAGATTATATCTCTAAATTTTAACTGTGCTGCTGATTGACAGGGAGCGGGTAGCATGGCTTTGCTTTCTGTGCTTATTCCTTTGTGCCCCTAGCCGTGTGGAATGCAGAGTCAGCCACATTGGGAATCTTGTCGGCGTGCTCCCTCTACTCCTGTGTGAGATGGTTGTCCGCACGTCCGCACTTTGATCACGGGTCCTTGTGCTTTCTTGGCCTTAACCGCAACACGGGACATAGTGGAGTTGTAGCCTGCAGGTGTAAGGTGAGAGGTAGGAGGTTCAAGGGGATCTCAGTGACAAAAGTCTCCACACAGAGGGAGGTTGGAATCTGGAACATGCTGAGGAGGTGGTGGAGGCTGGTACTCTCACAATTAAGACGCATCCAGACAAGCACTTGAATCAGAGAAACAAAGGACTGCAGATGCTGGAATCTAGATGAAACGTTGACCGCCGGCTTTTCTTAACGGATGCTGCCTGGCCTGCTGAGTTCCTCCAGCATCATCATGTTTTTTACAAGCCCAAGGCAGAGAAGGCTATGGACTAAAGGCGGGTAAATGGGAGTAGTATAGATAAGTACAGTAGTCGGTATTGGGTCGTAGAGTCTGTTCTGTGCTGTATAACTCTATGACATGATCTATGAGTCTAAGAGATGACTTGGATCTTTATGCTCTCCAAATCGTCCCACTTCTCCCCTCTTTCCATACTTTCCATACCAGGAATGGGGGGGATTGTGGGCGGACAGGCTGTGATTGTATCTGCCAGAGTTTAGAGGAGTGAGAGAGGACTTTATTTGAAACATAAGATGCTGAGAAATAGTGACAGTGAGGATGTAGAGGGGACATTTCCTCTTGTGGGAGAGCCGTGAACTGAGGTACATGGTTTAAAAATATTTTGTCTTTGTCCCATTGCCTCGGTTGACTGAATTCCCTCATCGCTGTCAATTTAAGACAGAGAGGAGGCAAGTTTTTTTCTGTCAGCAGGTTGTGAGTCTTCGGAACTCTGTTCCTCGAAGGCCGGTGGAAGCCGAACCTTTGAATATCTTTAAGGCAGAGATAGACAGATTCTTGGTAACCAAGGGGGTGAAAGGTGCGCAGGGGTAGGTGAGAATGCAGAGTTGAGTTTGCAGTCAGACCAGCCGTGGATGATGGAGGAGGATTGAGAGGCTGAATTGCCCAATCATGTATTCATATACAGACGTACAGAGGCTTTTTCCGTTTCCCCCAGGATTTCGGCAATTCCTACTGAAAGAGACCAATGAATCTGCTTCCAGTGCCCTTTCCAATAATCCATTCCAGATCCCAATAACTCGCTGAGACTTTTTTACTTGTCTTCATAAAACTGCTTCCCTGCTCCCCTCCAATCCCCACCACAAAGGCTGGTTCTTTTGCCAATTACCTTAAATCCGTGTCCTCTGCTCACTGGCCCTTCAGCCTGTGGAAACACTACTACCTCCTCCAAAAATAAATCCCAGAATAAGGCTATTTTATTAAACAAAATTAATTCGTTGCTGGTGACAATTGAATTGTGGGCCAATACAGAGTGCGTTTTGTTTTAATGTCATGCTACTAGTCATTGTAAACTGCAGCAATAATTAGAAATCTAGGATGCGAGAGGATTCGAGCAGTACTCTACAGAGCGATAAGACATTCTCATTGTTTTTCAAGAGGTGAGATGCTGTCTGCTTCCATTCTAATTGGCAGCCAAGGCCTATTTTGGACAGTGTGAATTATTTCATGCTATATGGTGTTGTGTCTGACAAACTTGGCCCAGTTCCATTGCTGCATAGTACAGACGGCTTATTGTTTAAGAGGAGTGGGACACTTTGCTAATTACACGATTATCATTTGGATCGTACAACTCATTGCTGCCCTGACCTAGTATACTCACTGCATTAGTTTCACTTTCCATATTATGTTCCTGTCTGAGCCATAAGGTGAGAAACATTTGATTATTTACTGTCTTAGGTACAGCTCAATAACTTCTCTTACTTACCTTCCTGCACAAGAAGGTTGAACTTGCTTTAAACCCAGGAGAGAGCAGGGAGGGCGCACTCTCAAACACAGCCAAGTACCAAGTATGAGCCACCTTTACTGCATTTCTCAGCTTTTTACGCAGTTTCCAATCTCATTAACGATTGAGAGATTCATCCCCTTGAATGGACTTATTTTGGAAGTGGGTTGATAGACTCGGTAATGTGGATTCTTTCTGGGTTGTGCATAGAATGAAAGGTTTAATAGGGGCTTCTTGCACAGAAAAAGAGATTGGACGCCAGAGTAATGATTCATGAGAAGTTGTGTGGCGTATCCTGCCTTTGTTATGTTCCTTGCGCCAAGCTCCACTTCCCACTCTGCACTTCCAATACATTGAAGCCATCTGCTCTCTTCCTGAGTTGCTGAGTGGAGATTTTTGGCCAAAGGATTTCCCAGAACAACACATTACTGCTAATGTACGGAAATATAAAACAAATCTGATCAACTGTTCACTTTCAACTGGAGAAAGGAAACTGGTGCAAGTACATTTGTAGAAGACCAGAATGGCTAATATACTAAACCTTCACTTGTGTTGTCAAGCTGATGTTGTTGTGCTATGTTATTGCATAAGAACACTGTGGATAGTTCCTTTTTAAGGACACTGCATAAACTTTCAGTATGCGCAGTATCTTGGGTGTGGTAATAAAGGAAGCAGCCATGTTCCCATTATGATCAATGGTACAAGAAGTCCTTGGGTTATGTAAGGGATCCGTTCCCGAGAACTCTCTGTGGACTGGTTTTTCCGTAAGTCAGAAACAATTTTCCCCAAAACCAAGATAAAGACCCATTGCTCAAAAGAGTTGAGCTTCCCTTCCCGATGTACTACTTTGTTTTCTCTCAGTATTGCATTGCACTGTTGCCCATTTTCTATAGCTACCCATCTGTGGGAGAATTTGTGTAAAGTCAGATTTCCTTAAGTCAGGTCTTCTGTAACCCGGGGAGCTCCTGTATGTCTCTATGGTAAGAATGCAAGAAATAGGAGCAGGAGTAGGTTATTCAGAACCCCAGTCCTGATTTGTGATTCAAAAGTCAAAGTCAAGTTTATTGTCATAGGCACAAGTACATGTATGCACAGGTGCAATGAAAAACTTACAGCAGCATCACAGGCACATAGCATCACATAAGCAGCATTCACAAGAAAAACATAAATTAAACATAAATAACACACAATTTTTACAGGGAAAAACACAATTAGAACAAAAAAAATGCGAAGTCCATTTTAGTGCAAAGCGATCAAAGTGGTCATAATGTTGTTGCACTGTAGTGTGTTGCCAGTTGGTTCAAGAATCAAATGTTTGAAGGGAGGTGTCTGTTCTTGAACCTGGTGGTGTGGGACTTCAGGCTTCTGTACCTCCTGCCTGACGGTAGCTGCGAGAAGATGGCATGGCCCAGATGGTGGGAATCTTTGATGATGGATGTTGCCTTTTTGAGGTAGTGCCTCCTGTAAATACTACCGATGGTGAGGAGTGTGCCTGTGATGTATTGGGGCAGAGTCCACTACTCTCTGCAGCTTCTTATGTTCCTGTGCATTCAAATTGCCATATCAGACTGTGATACAACCAGTCAGGACACTTTCAACAGCTGATTATGGCTGATTAGGGCAAGCACGGTTAGCGTAACGCTATTACAGCGCTGGCAACCCGGGTTCAATTCCGAACGCTGTCTGTAAGGAGTTTGTACGTTCTCCCAGTGTTTGCGTGGGTTTCCTCCGGGTGCTCCGGTTTCCTCCCACATTCCAAAGACGTACGGGTTAGGAGGTTATGGGCATGCTTCTGTATGTTGGCACTGGAAATGTGGCGACACTTGCGGGCTGCCTCCAGAACACTCTACGCAAAAGATGCATTTCACTGTGTGTTTCGATGTGCATGTTACTAATAAAGATATCTATCTATCTTATGTTTTACCTCAGTGTCACTTTCCAGCACTAATCTCTTATCTCTCGATTCCCTTAATATCTAAAAACCAATTGACCTGTGTATGGAATATACTCAGTGACTTCGCCTCCAAAGCCCTCTTGGTAGAGAATTCTAAAGACTCACTGCCCTTTGGTTGAAGAAACCTCTTCTCATTTCTTTGTTCAATTAATCTCACATGTAAAATCACTGACGTGACATCTTGTACCCTGTTCCAACAATATCTTGAAACCTTGGTTTACAATAAGAACAAGTTTTTGAATTATTCATTCACAGATTGCTGATGTCAGCGACAGCAACAGCATTTACTCTCTATCGTTTGTCGCCCATGAACTTGCAGGAAGCTAGGCGTCAACCACTTTGTCGGTCTGGAGTCACATATAGGCTGGGTTGGGTAATGATGGCAGATTTCCTTCCCTGAAATACATTAACGAAGTCCAGACCAGTTGAAATGTCAGCCCAGATGAAGGATCTTGACCTGAAACATTGACTGCCCATTTCCCTCCACAGATTCTACCTGACCCACTGAGTTCCTCCAGCAGTTTGTTATTTTTTGCTCCGGATTCCAGCTCCTGTGTCGAAATTAATGAACAGATGGGTTCTAATGACAACCCAACATCCTCACGGTTTCTGCGATGGATGGTAGATTTTATTTTAAATGCGTCCATTCATTTAAATATCTGAATTTAAATTCCCCACTTCCATGGTGGGATTTGAACTCTTGGTCACTGATAACCTAAAGCGTTACACTGCTGCTTCCCAATGTAGCACTGATATAGCACATTTGATGTAGTAATAAATCACAAGACGTCTCACAGGAATGTTATCAGAGAGGATCTGGAAACAAACCAGTTTAGGAGGTGACAGGTGGTGAAAGGGGTAGGGTTTGAAAGAGGAACAAGAGATGGGGAAGAGGGGAGGATTCCAGGGAATTCAGGGAACTCATGACCACCAATAGCGGAGCAATTAAAATCAGGTTCGTACAAGAGGCCAGAATTAAAAGTGTGCAGGTAGCTCATAACCACCATTACAGCAACACCATTTGTGTACTACTTTTGATAATAAAGAAAGCTGTTAATTTTTAGACACAAGAGACTGCAGATGCTGGGATCTGGAGCCACACACAGTCTCCTGGAGGAACTCAATGGATTGAGCAGTATCTGTTGGGGGGGGGGGGGGGGGGGGGGGGGGGGGGAAATGTCCACAATTCATTTCCCCCCTACAGATGCTGGTTAACCCATTGATTTCCTCCAGCAGATTGTTTGTAGCGTCTTCCATTGATCAATGACTCTTCATTCTGAAGGCTGTGGGTTCAAAACCCACTCCAGAAACTTCAGAGTATAATTCAGCCCAGGACACAATGGGCTGTGGTTAGTCAACCGAGGAGATAAGCTGATATTTAATAAAGAGCAGGGAAGTTCTGTTTTAAATCACGTAAATCACATCCTTAAAAGTTATCTAGCTATTGCCCATGTTACTTATTGTAGGAGCATGCTGTGCACTTATTGACTCCTGTACTATGATGGTGACTGCACTTCTTTGGATATAAAATGTTTTGGATGTCCCTGAGCTCTTGTAAAGTGCTGTAGAAACAGGAGATTTCTCTTATTTCAAAGATCAAAAAGGAGCCAAAAAGTGAGTGAAGATTGGAGGACTTAGTTTTAAACAGTTTTGGCAGAGAGTGGGGAAATGGGAAGAGTAGAGTTTGGAGAATGTTTATATTTGCCTGTGGGTTGTACAGCTGATGGTGGACTGAAGAGAAGGAGCTGGCAATGTGACTGTGTATGAAGAGGCCCAGATTCAGAGGAGGTAAATAATTTCATTTTACTTATTACATTTCACAAAGGAGCCATTGAGCCCAGCTGGTCCATGTTAGCTCCCATTCCCCCTCTCTATACTTCTCAGTGGCTCTGCAACTTATCCTGTTCCACATGTCCATCCTCCCCTATCATTCTCTTTACCACCTCCCTACAATAAGGGGTAATTCACAGTGGCCAATTAACCAACCCACATGTCTTTGGGATGACGGAGGAAACTGGTGCACCGAATGGAATCCCACACAGTTGTGGGGAGAGCATGCAAACTCCACACAGACAGCAGTCAAGGTCAGGAACGAAGCTGGGTCGCTGGAGTGGTGAGGCAGCCGTACTAACTGCTGCATCGTGTACCACCCAGTTCTTCCAATGTCATTTTCACAGTTCTCAATGCAACCATCTTTTGATGCAGGACATCGACACTGCCTGCTTAACATGGGTGAATCGTGGATTAGTGGAAGGAAAACACGATGATGCTGGAGGAACTCAGCAGGCCAGGCAGCATCCGTGAAGAAAAGCAGGCGGTCAATGTTTCGGGTCAGGACCCTTCTTCAGGACTGACGGTAGGAAAAGGGGAAGCCCAATATGCCAATATGCTGCATGCTCTTGCCCCACAGAGCTCATATGCTCGTATATCTTCAGTCCTGAAGAAGGGTCCTGACCCGAAACGTTGACCGCCTGCTTTTCTCACAGATGCTGCCTGGCCTGCTGAGTTCCTCCAGCATCATCATGTTTTTCATCTAGATTCCAGCATCTGCAGTCCTTTGTTTCTCTGGTGTATTAGTGGATTTGATTGATAAGCTATCTTCAATTACTATTGCTGATGTCCCTGCCATCACTGTGCTAGAGGTTACCGTTAACTAGTTATCAACTGAACCAGCCATGTAAATGCAGTGGCTACAAGATCAGAGTCTGGTTACCCTGTAGTGAGTAGCTCACCTCACGACATTCCAAAGTTCTTCCATCATCTAAGGGGTACAGATCAGAGATGATGGAAGATTCTCTTGCTGACGCACACTGAAGCACTAACTCTGCTTCTCTTTCCACAGATGCTGCCTGACCTGTCGAATGTTTCTAGCATCTTCTGTTTTTGTTTCAGATTTCCAGCATCTGCGGTTTTAAAAAAAATTTATTTAAAGTCATATCCACTGTCCTGAATAATATCCTTCTCATAAGCAAAATTACTAAACAACAGCTACTCCAACAGCCTTTACCACCAGGCACACTGCAGATTCTGCTCCGGATTGCGCACCATCCTGATTTGGAAGTCTGTTGCCCGTCCCTCATTTTTCATCAGATCTAAATCTTGGAACTGCCTGCCAAACAGCACTGTGGGGTCACCTTCACTCGAACGACTGCAGAGGTTCAAGAAGGTGGTTCACCCTCCACCTTCTCAAGGGCAATAAATGAAAAACAAAACAAGAAATGCAGATGCTGAAATCTGAAATAAATCCACTTACGAGACACTCCACTTACCTAAGTGAGTACAGCTCTTATAACTCTCAAGGAGCTTGCTTCCATCCAGGGTAAGGCAGCCTGCTTGATTGGGACTTCATCGGCAACCCTAACCATCCATGCCCTCCATCACTGGCACATAGCAGGTGAAAGTCAAACTGCTGTCTGCATCAGAAGTGGCCATTTCTGCCCATCATCATTTTGGGTTCAGTTTTCCTTTCTCTATTTGCTTTCTCTGGTCTGTTGGGCATGGCCGACAACTTTGTTATTAGCAATACGTTACACAAAGAAACACGGCCTTATCTTCCTGGACTGAAAAGTGGAGGGGCTGTATCCCACTACTTTGAAGATGTAGATGAAGAGAAGAGATGAAGAGTCTTGACCTGAAACGTCGACCGTCCATTTCCCTCCACAGATGCTGCCTGACCCACTGAGTTCCTCCAGTAGCTTGTTCATTGCTTCAGATCTCACCAGCTGCAGCTTCTTGTGTCGCCGATATCTTGTCTCACCCTATCAGTGATATTCCCTTTGTTCTCCCCATCCCTTCCCCATCTTCTTTGCTACTGGAAACTAACTTGTTTCTTTCTCTTTCTCAGTTTTGATGAAGGGTCATGGACCCAAAACTTTGAATGTTTCTCTTTTCACAGCTGCTGCCTGACCTGCTGAGTGCTTCCAGCATCTTCTGTGTTTATACCAGTGCACAGTACAAGCCGTCCCCAAGTTACAAGTGCCCAAATTATGGGCACCCCAACATATAAATGAGTTCCCATAATATTATTAAATTCAAAGTATCAAGGCACCATAGAAAGCATCCTATCTGGATGCATCATGGCTTGGTATGGCAATTGCTCTGCCCAGGACCGCCAGAAACTGCAGAGAGTTGTGGACACAGCCAAGCGCGTCACGGAAACCAGCCTCCCCTCCTTGGACTCTGTCTTTACCTCTCGCTGCCTTGGTGAAGCAGGAAGCATAATCAAAGACCCCACCCACCCAAGTCATTCTCTCTTCTCTCCTCTTCCATCAGGTAGAAGATACAGGAGCCTTAGGGCACATACCACCAGGCTCAAGGACAGCTTCTATCCCACTGTGAGAAGACTATTGAACAGTTCCCTTATACAATGAGATGGACTCTGACCTAACAGTCTACTTTGTTGTGGCCTTGCACCTTATTGTCTACCTGCACTGCACTTACTCTGTAGCTGTGACACTTTACTCTGTACGGTTCTCGTTTTTACCTGTACTACCTCAATGCACTCTGTACTAACTCAATGTAACTGCACTGTGTAATGAATTGACCTGTATGATCGGTATGCAAGACAAGTTTTCCACTGTACCTTGGTACAAGTGACAATAATAAACCAATACCAATACCAAGCACTTGTTCCTATCAACGGCAGAACTAGTTTCCTCTCTCTTTCACTTTTAGTAATTGTTCTTTCTTATCAGCCTTATGTAATTTTATTGCTATCCTTACAATACTGTGCAGGTGTGGTTACCATCTCAAGTGATAATTTTGTGTACTTTCTGACTTACAGACAAAATCAATCAATGGACACCTGTAAAGGACCGAACCCGTTTGTTACCTGGGGACTGCCTGTAACAGCAACATGCACCATCCACCAAAATGCACTGCTCTTACCCAGGCTACTCCAACAGCCTCTACCACCAGGAAGGATGAAGGGTAGCAGGCACACTGCATATTCTGCTCCGGATCGTGCATCATCCTGATTTGGAAGTCTGTTGCCTGTCCCTCATTTTTCATGGGATCTAAATCTTGGAACTGCCCTGCCGAACAGCACTGTGGGGACACCCTCACTCGAATGACTGCAGAGGTTCAAGAAGGTGGCTCACCCTCCACCTTCTCAAGGGCAATAAAATGAAAAACAAACAAGAAATGCAGATGCGAAATCTGAAGTAAAACCAGAAGATGTTGGAAGTTCTCAGCAGGCCTGGCAGGACTTGTGGAAAGAGAAGCAGTTAACGTTCAAGGTTCTCAGACTCTTTGTCAGAACAGTTCTGATAAAGGGGCTCAGTCCTCAGACACTGATTGTTTTTACCTTTCCACAGATGCTGCCCAACATGCTGAGTATTTCCAGGATTTTCTGGTTTGATGAACAATAAATTCTCTGACACCCAGATACCAGAAAATAAGTAAACAATGCAGAACAGAATTTCTTCTGCTTTTGTTAGAATTTAGTCAAGAAGACTGTTCATCAGAGTTCTGAACAGTCCATGAACCCATGAACACTACCTCGTTATTCCTCTTTTGCACTATTTATTTATTTTTGTAACTTGTAGTAATTTTTATGTCTTGCACTGTACTGCTGCCGCAAAACAACAAATTTCACGACATATGTCAGTGATAATAAACCTGATTCTGATTCTGATTCTGATTCTGAGGTTGATCACCCAAGGCTTTGAAAGGAGACTGGACAGGTTCTCTGCCTCAGTGGTTCTAGTCTGGAAGCCTTTCTATTAGAGTATACATCCTATCCCACATTCTACCCACTGTGGTGATTGTTCCATCTATTATACTATCAGCTTAATCTTAATTATCTGCTGCCTGAGGAACCAGACCATAACAATAGCTTTAACTTTCCCTTTCTTGTTTGCTTGTAGATTGGTTGCAATATTTTTAATTAAACCTTTTGCAACAAATCCTTCATTATGCTTTAGGATGATCTGTCAAACTGTCTTGCTCTTGTGCCAAGTTACCAACACGAGGAGGGGAGAATATGATCCTCCTGCATTCCTGAACAGCTATATGTACAACCTGCAACTTTTGGACACACCATATTGAAAAGGGACAATGTGTTTCTATTTCATCTGCAATGATTATTTGAGCAAGAATGGGCAAGTTCAAAAAAAATCACAGTGAGTTGAATTAATATTGACTTTGGTGACTCAGTCAATGCTCTCCTTATCCAAAATGGGAAGTCCTTGCATCTGACACTTGGTGGCAGCAACTCTGGCTAGGTGGGTTTTAAGTTGCCCCGGGTCTGAAGGTTGTGTGTTCAAGTCCTGCATCGATGACCCGATCTGCAAAATTCTGAGCTAGATGACCAAATAGCACTATTCAAAGAGGAGGTGGAGTGTTCTCCTAATGGATTACCTCTGCTTATTTCTTAATCTATACCAGTTCAAAATAGTTTGACTGGCCACTCAGTCATTGCCTTTTTATGAGATCTTACTGTATGCATTTCCTTCAGACTTATGGTGTTTACTTGTCAAAACTATTTCATTGGCTTTAGAATTTCCTGTCATAAAAGCTTCAAATGAATTCAGAAAAATTTGCATTTAAGATAAGATAATATAAGATAAGATATTTTTATTAGTCACATGTACATCGAAACACACAGTGAAATGCACCTTTTGCGTAGAGTGTTCTGGGAGCAGCCTGCAAGTGTCGCCACGCTTCCAGCGCCAACATAGCATGCCCACAACTTCCTAACCCGTACGTCTTTGGAATGTGGGAGGAAGCCGGAGCACCCGGAGGAAACCCACGGAGACGGGGGAGAACGTACAAACTCCTTACAGACAGTGGCCGGAATTGAACTTGGGTCGCTGGTGCTGTAATAGCGTTACACTAACCGCTACACATTGGGAAGTGTTGATCTTCAAAGGGATTGCTTTTAGAATCCTGGAGTCACAGGGAGATACAGCAGAGAAACAGACCCTTCAGTACACCGAATCTGCACCCACCTTCAAGCAGCCATTTTTTACCCCAAACCATTTTATTCTGCCCACATTCCCATCAACTCCCCCCAGCTTCTACCCCTCACCCACACATGAGGGGCAATTTACAGTGACCAATTAATTGACCAACCTGCATGGTTCTGGAACATTCATGATGTTCCAAAGTACTTGTGGAATGGAATTGGTATTGGTATTAGTTTATTATTGTCACTTGTACCGAGGTACAGTGAAAAACTTGTCTTGCATTACCGATCGTACAGGTCAATTCATTACACAGCGCAGTTACATTGAGTTAGTACAGAGTGCATTGAGGTAGTACAGGTGAAAACAGTAACAGTACAGAGTAAAGTGTCACAGCTACAGAGAAAGTGCAGTGCAATAAGGTGCAAGGTCACAACAAAGTAGATCGAGAGGTCAGAGTCCATCTCATTGTATAAGGGAACCATTCAATAGTCTTATCACAGTGGGGTAGAAGCTGTCTTTAAGCCTGGTGGTGTGTGCCCTCAGGCTCCTGTATCTTCTCCCTGATGGAAGAGGAGAGAAGAGAGAATGACTCGGGTGGGTGGGGTCTTTGACTATGCTGGCTGCTCTGCCGAGGCAGCCAGAGGTAAAAACAAGAGTCCAATAAGGGGAGGCTGGTTTCCGTGACGCACTGGGCTGTGTCCACAACTCTCTGCAGTTTCTTGTGGTCCTGGGCAGAGCAATTGCCATACCAAGCCATGATGCATCCATATAGGATGCTTTCTATGGTGCATTGATAAAAGTTGGTGAGTGTCAAAGGGGACATGCCAAATTTCTTTAGCCTCCTGAGGAAGTAGAGGCACTGGTGAGCTTTCTTGGCCATGGCATCTACGTGATTTGACCAGGACAGGCTATTGGTGATGTTCACTCCCAGGAACTTGAAGCTCTCAGCCCTCTTGACCTCAGCACCATTGATGTAGACAGGTGCATGTACACCGCCCCCTTTCCTGAATCACTATTGTGGTGTAGGGAATGCACGAGAAGCTTTCATAAATGTTATTCTGACAATGATCAAAAGAAATGTTTTGGTCATTTTGCTTACAGGAAGGATATTATCCAGGACAGTAGATATAACTTAAATAAAAATAAGAAAAAAACTGCAGATGCTGGAAATCTGAAACAAAAAGAGAAGATGCTGGAAACATTCAACAGGTCAGGCAGCATCTGTGAAAAGAGAAGCAGAGTTAGTGTTTCAGGTCAAAGACCCCTTCATCAGAACCTAACTCCTTGTCGGACCCGAAAACGTTAACTGTTTCTCTTTCCGCAGGTGCTGTCTGACCTGCGGAGTGTTCCCAGCATAGCTTCCAGCTCTTCTTCAAGTGAATGCCATGGAGACTGAAAGGGAAGTCAGGCATCATTTTGTTTCAACCAAATATCTGCACCTCAGATAGAGCAGCACTGCATCAGTATGGACATGCAGTATCAACACAGATTCTTTTTTTTGTTATTTACCTGTTATTTACCTGGTTTACCAGGATGCTACCTGGATTAGAGGGCATGTGCAATAAGGAGAGGCTGGACAAACTTGGGTTGCTTTCTCTGGAACAGCAGAGGCTGAGGAGAGACCTGATAGAAGTTTATAAGATTATGAAAGGTATAGATTGAGTAGATAGCTGGTATCTTTTCCCCAGAGACGAATATCTAATACCAGACAGCATGCATTTAAGGTGAGAGGGGTAAGTTCAAAGGAGATGTGCAGAGCAGGTTTTTACGCAGAGAGTGGTGGGTGCCTAGAATGTGCTGCCGGGGTGGTGGTAGAGGCAGGTATGATAGAGGTGTCTCAGATTCTCTTAGATAGGCACATGACTATACAGGAATGGAGGGAATATGGACTATGTGCAGACAGAAAGGATTAGGTTTCATTAGCTTCATGAGTTTGGCACAACATCGTGGGCTGAAAGGCCCGTTCCTGTGCTGTACTTGTTTGATGTTCAATATTATTTCTAACGTTTACAGTATTTTACCTCAAATTCTAGTGGGAGCTCCTTGCATCTGGCACTTGGGTGCAGTCAGCTCTTGCTCCTGCCTCTGAAGTCTGTTTAGAGACTGGGGTGCAAGTTATATTGCCTGCAGAACCATGTATTGCACTGCAGTGATTGTGCTTGGCAGGACTTCAATAATATTGAGCAGCAAAATCTGGGTCAGGTACTTCACTGAGCACACGTGGCTTTGTAAACCTGTTTCCATGTCCACCTCACGATACCCACACTTTTGTGTTCAACTTGCAACTTGAGAGAGGGTTTATCCCAAATAAAACCTTGTGATAATGAAAGGACTGCCGGCTGAGGATGACATGAAGACAGATGGCGAAGAGCTGGGAGGGTGAAGTTCAGGTCTGCAGAGAGATTAGTGAGCTCTGGTGTACCTTGCCAGTGTGTGCTGCAGATGCTGACTCTCTGCATTGCCTTCAAGGCAGAGGTGAATACTGTCTTGGTCATATATTATGTTATATAGAACATAGAACATAGAACAGTACAGCACAGGAACAGGCCCTTCAGCCCACAATGTTGTGCTGAACCGATTACATTAGTAATAAAATGCCCAACTAAACTAATCCCTTCTGCCTACACAATGTCCATATCATAACATTTTCCTCACATCTAAGAGTGCCCCTGTTGTATTTGCCTCCACCATCACCCCAGGCAGGGCATTCCAGGTGCCCACCACTCTCTGTGTAAAAAACCTTGCCCCACACATCTCCTTTGAACTTACCCCCTCTGACCTTAAATGCATATGTAGAGGAAACTTGCCTTATTATCATCTCCTGACTTTTCTGGGTTGCTTTTGATTGCTTGGAGGAGAGGGAGAGGGAGAGGGAGAGGGAGAGGGAGAGGGAGAGGGAGAGGCGAGAGGGAGAGAGAGAGGGAGAGGGAGAAGGGGAGGGAGGAGGGAGAGGGAGAGGGAGGGAGAGAGAGACGGAGAGAGAGGGAGAGGGAGGAGGGAGAGAGGGAGAGAAAGAGGGAGAGATGGAGAGAGAGAGGGAGGGAGGAGGGAGAGGGAGAGAGAGAGAGGAGGGAGAGAAGGAGGTAGAGGGAGAGGGGGAGAGAGAGGGAGAGGGAGGAGGGAGAGAGGGAGAGAGAGGGAGGGAGAGAGGGAGAGAGAGAGGGAGAGAGAGTGAGGAGAGGGAGAGGGAGAGAGCGAGAGAGGGAGGGAGAGGGAGAGGGAGAGAGAGGGAGAGGAATGCTTCATTATATTTTCTCCTTGTTGGCTCTTGGCTTGCTTCTTTGTTTTGCCAGGAGATTACATGAGTGTGTGCGTGTGTGTGTGTGTGCGCACGCGCGCGCGTGCGTGTGTTTGTTTTGGGGGGCGAGAGGGAGGGATCAAATGTACTACTCATGATGCCCTGTCTATTATGGTGTGTGGTAAACCTGAAGGACTAGCTCATAGTAGATAATAATTGTATGTTTAACCAGTAGTTTTATCTGCCTTCCCAGAACGTTTGATCCCTTTCTTTCAGTCATTATTTCCACAAACCATTATTCCTAAATGTGATTTAAGTCATTAAACAATTCCTAAAACAGACCAGCAGCAAACAAAGACAACTCCTTGGAGACTGAGGGAGGAATAAGACTAGTTTGGGGTCAGTCACTTAGGAAGTAAACACACTGCTGTGGGATGTGTCATTTGGCTGCTGTCTGGGGTATTCTGAGCAATTATCAGGCAAGTCTGTGAGCAGGAGGGCTTTGGTGATGGGCAGGGGTGATGCAGATGGAGAGACCATACATTACTTTGTAAATCAGTCAGCCCCTTGGGTGGTTTGACCAAAATGTTCAAAACTCTTCTACAGCCCCAGACAGACCATGAACAGCAACCTACTTAAGAGTGGGTCCTTTGCATTTCCAGCTGTTTATCCGTAGATCTCATTTCTTAAATATTTCCAAGCACGGAAACTAATCCTTGGTAAAAGTAGACTGTAAGAGGCCCAGGCCATTCACAGCAAATCATGCAGATGCTTTGTTTTGACAGGTGTTCTTTTATATTTCCCTTTTTATTTTGTGGAAGGGTTGTTTCATTTTCAGTAACCGTCCTATAAAGGACAAAGAATAAGTAGGGATTCAGGGTCGTGCAATGGCACTGCAGGTAGAACATTTGTCTCACAGCTCGAGTGAACTACGTTTGATTCTGACCTCCGGTGTGATGTGTGTGGAGTTTCCCGCGTCTCTCTGTGCAGGCTTCCCTCTGCCTCTCTGGCTTCCTCCCACACCCCAAAGATGGTTGGTAGGTTAGTTGGCTATTGTTAATAGCCCCTGTCTGTGCAAGTGGGTGGAAGGAGAATCAAGTGGGGTGTTAATGGCCTGTAGGAAACAATAGGTTACATGGAAATAAGATAAGATTTCTTTATTCGTCACATGTACATCGAAACACAGTGAAATGCATCTTTTGTGTAGTGTTTCTGGGACAACCCGCAAGTGTCGCCATGCTTCCGGCACCAACATAGCATGCCCACAACTTCCTAGCCTGTATGTCTTTGGAATGTGGGAGGAAACCGGAGCATCCGGAGGAAACCCACGCCGACACGGGGAGAACGTACAAAACTCCTTACAGACTGTGTCCGGAATTGAACCTGGGTCGCTGGCGCTGTAAAACGTTATGCCAACCGCTACACTATATTGAAGGGATTGCTATGAAAGCTGGCATGGATTTGATGGGCCAAATGGCCTCCTTCCTTATTTCACAGGGAAATATGAGAAAAAAGAAGCAGTATTCTTGTCCACCTGATGTCCAATAGGTAACACTAAGGTGATGGGAAGCCCTAATTATTGGTGTGGATTAAGAATGCAGTTTAAGATATTTGCACTGCTTTGCCAGTTAGAATAATGGACTATGAGATATTACACTTTACTCATGTTCTTGCATCAAGTATTTTCCCACAGCTTATGGTGTCAGCAGACAATAGAGCCACTATCTGCAAGGCTTCAGCACCCGTGCTTGACGTGAGAATATCTCTGTTCCTTTCATCTGTCTGATGCAGGTTTTGGACGGGGTCCAGCACACCTTGGTTGTTGGTTGCTACGGATTCTTATCAATGACAATCAATCAAAGTGACACTTCCTGTATTTCAGCTGACACTGAGATGTGGTTTCTGTGTCCTCATCTGTGGGAACGTATCTTTTTCCCCAGAATTTGAAGCAATAATTTCAATGATGTTGTTCCTACTTAAAAAAAATGCACACCAATGCTGGCTTATAAACCCCAAAAGAAAGATGAACAGTTAACTGTTCTGCTCACAGAGTTACCCTTAAGCTGCCAGCTTTGATGCTTGTCCCCTTCTCAGGTGGCATGGTCCATAGTCCAAAAGAACTTGCGTGATTGGCAGTTTTTATGCGGGATTCAGGTTAAAATCTGAGACCTGTTGCCTGAAATGTGGGAACTGCCAAATGTCCTGGAGTTATGGCTTTAGGCAGAGTCACTCACATTGCTACGCTAATCAACTTAAGGAGCTCTCCTGCAGCGTCCTTAGTTTTTTGTTCTGTTCCGGTGATGGAAAGCCCCTTTCAATTGTCCTCTTCCCATAGGGTGCAATTCCACTGAGTGGCTGTCACAGAAGCTAAAATGGTGCCAAGATCAGAAGCATTGCTTGCCCTTGCAGAGGAATCAGCCATGGTCTGGTGAGTAGGGCTCTTCCCTCAGGAGGTTGTGAGTTCGAACCTGATTATAGAAACTTATGCAGAATTCTCGGCACCCAGTGAGGGAGGAGAGGTCATCAACTTGAAATGCTAACCCTCTTTCTGTCTCATTGGATGCTGATTGCCTCGCTGGGTATTTCAAGCATTTTTTTTACTTTTATATTAGTACTGAGGGGGTGTAACAGTGTCAGATAATCCCATCTTTAAAATGAAATGATTTCTATTGGTTTTCATAGATCGCTGATAAAGAGCTCCTCCCCTGCATTAAGCAAGTGTTCAACCTTTAGCCTACATATCTGAGAATAAGTGTCCGTTTTGTTCTCGGATTGGTTTTAATGGGAACTTACTCTGCACACTCCGATATTTGTTCCTTAAGTTACTTAAGACTATTGCCTATGACTATTGACTATGTGATCTCTGATGCTAACTTTTTTTTTAAAGTTTAAAACTTGATTAACCTGGAGGAAGTTAGTATTCCGAACATTCCCTGGTTAAATCACACCAGTGGTGAACCTCCTGTTGAGTGTCAGTCTTCTGAACCCCTCACCTCCCTCAAAGTAAAATGAGTCCTCATGATATCATTGTTCTTTTTGGAGTATTTCCAAATGTGATAAGACTGCTGTGGTTGTCTCACACAGGATGTCCCACAATGAGTATGTTTCACGAAGGCAGCACCAATGTGGGAGACTGAAGGTGAGTAGGATGGTTACCTACATCTTTGGAACCACTCCTTCATACTAAAACAATTCCCTAACACCCCCTGATCACCAGCCCACCCGATCTGTACCTCCTTGGCCTTACGCAACTGCTCAGCTTTGCAGCCACTCCTGAACCCCACCTTCCCCACATCTTCATCGCAACCTCTGGCCCTGAGTCCACCACAAATACCGCCCACCCCACCATGTCCCCCACCATATCTGGCCTCAGGAGGGGAGGACTGGTCAGCATATTACAGAATGAAACGTCAGAAGCACTAAATATGCTGTACACCAGAGGTGGTGTGTTGCACTTTACCTCCAAGATATAGTTTCACTGAAGTCAATGCAATGAATTGTGGAGGCAGAAAACAATGCACTGGTACTATAACTCATTCAACACTGCCCACTGGGGATGAATTCCTAGGAAAGAATCTGATATTGGTATTGGTATTGGTTTATTATCGTCACTTGTACCGAGGTACAGTGAAAAACTTGTTTTGCATACTAATTGTACAGGTCAATTCATTACACAATGCAGTTACATTGAGTTAGTACAGAGTGCATTGAGGTAGTACAGGTAAAAACAATAACAGTACAGAGAAAAGTGTCACGGCTACAGAGGAAGTGCAGTGCAGGTAGACAATAAGGTGCAAGGTCACAACAAGGTAGATTGTGAGTTCAGAGTCTATTTCATCATATAAGGGAACCGTTCAATAGTCTTATCACAGTGGGGTAGAAGCTGTCCTTGAGCCTGGTGGTATGTGCCCTCAGGCTCCTGTATCTTCTGCCTGATGGAAGAGGAGAGAAGAGAGAATGACCCAGGTGGGTGGGGTCTTTGATTATGCTGGCTGCTTCACCAAGGCAGTGAGAGGTATAGGCAGAGTCCATGGAGCGGAGAATGGTTTCCATGATGCGCTGGGCTGTGTCCACAACTCTCTGCAGTTTCTTGCAGTCCTGGGCGGAGCAATTACCATACCAAGCTGTGATGTATCCAGATAGAATGCTTTCTATGGTGCATCGATAAAAGTTGGTGCTGAGCTGAGAACAATCAAATTCCTCTCATGAATCTGTTAAACTTTGGACTCATGAGCTAACAACAAAAAAATGTTGCCTCATTATAGGAGGGATGTGGAAGCTTTAGAGAAGGTGCAGAGGAAATTTACCAGGATGCTGCCTGGATTAAGGCAGCATGTCTTATGAGGAAAGGTTGGGTGAGCTAGGGCTTTTCTCTTTGGAGAGTAGGAGGATAAAAGGCAACTCGATAGAGGTGTATAAGATTATGAGAGGCATAGATAAAATGGACAGCCAGCACCTTTTTCCCAGGGAGACAATGGCCAATACCCAAAGGACATCCATTTAAGGTGAGTGGAGGAAAGTTTACGGGGGATGTCAGAGGTAGGTTTTTTACACAGAGAGTGGTGGATGCCTAGAACGCACTGCCGGGGGTGGCAGTAGAGGCTGATACAATAGGAACATTTAAGAGACTCTTAGATAGGCACATGCATGTAAGTAAAATGGAGGTATATGGGCTGTGTAGGAGGGAAGGGTTAGATTGTTCGTGGAATAGGCTTATATAGCTCGCACAACATCGTGGGCTGAAGGGCCCGTACTGTGCTGTACTGTCCTATGTTGTATGTTCTATAAAGTGGAAATTTAGAATAATTTCTAATCAAGTTTTCTTTCAGATGGGACACTAAAAGTTGTAAATATTTCTTCTTCTCCCCTCACTTGTCCCATCTAAGCAGAATCACTGTTGGGGTCTCCACAGGACATGGCCACATGAGTCTTTGTTCCTAGATTTTGCCAACAGGGACCCTTCTAGCTTGGTTGCTTACGTGGATCTGCATCACAATGATTGGCAGAGGTTTTTACAGCTATGTCCTCTCTGATTCCAACTCCATCACAACTTTGAAGAGAGGAACATACTTACTGATGTAATTCTGTTTCTCTCTCTCCACAGATGCTGCTTGACCTGCTGAGTATTTCCACCATTAGCTGGTTTTAATTTCATATTTCTGCATCTGCATTTTTCTGGTTCTTGATCCACAGCACTCTATTTGGGCCCGAGATTGGTATCAGATGGGTCAGATTCCAAGATAGAAAACATTATATTTGGATGCACAAATTTGATCCTGCAATATTTTCCTTTAAAAGATTGATACCAAGGCACTAGACATTGGTATTGGGATTGGTTTATTATTGTCACTTATACCAAGGTACAGTGAAAAACTTGTCTGCATACCGATCGTACAGGTCAATTCATTACAGTGCAGTTACATTGAATTAGTACAGAGTGGAGGTAGTACAGGTAAAAACAATAACATTATGGAGTAAAGTGTCACAGCTACAGAGGAAGTGCAGTGCAATAAGGTGCAAGGTCACAACAAAGCCAGATTTATGGTTTAAAGCAACAAGTAATCTGCTGGAGGAACTCAGTGGGTCGAGCAGCATCTGTGAGGGAAAAGGAACTGTTAATGTTTCGGGTTGAAACCTTGTATCTGGACAATAGTTCAATGTACTTTGACAGAGTTTCATGAGAATGGATTTGGGTAAATGATTGATCCATCATAAGGAGCAAGAAGCAAACCTAAAATGTTTCTGGCATTTTCTGTTTTTCAGATTTATAGTATCTGCAGTTTTTTGATTTTCAATCTAAAATGAGATTAAGCAAATGTTATGAATTAATAAAACGTGTAGGTTCTGGCAACTTCAGATTTGAAATCTAATATGACGCTGTAGTGCCTGTACCTTCCTGTGTGTTGTCTGCATGAACAAAAAAAAGATCACCTTTCATCGAAGGCAGTAACTCTCTATTAAACTGCAGTGGCAGGGTACACCAATGTTTCAAAAGTCATACTGTGTGATACAAATGGTTCATAAAGTTATACCACACAATTGCAAGCACTGGTAAGAGAGAGATAATCAAATTCAGGGCCAAAAGATATGTTGTGAGGAGAATTTTGAAGATGCAAAAAGAAGTAGGAGGATGTTGGTGATCAAAGGAGTTTAGGATTTTCTGGCTGAGATGGCTTTCTTCTTGAAGGCGGAGACAGGAAGAGGGAGAATGCTTGAGGCAGGAATCATAGACAAAACTAAGATTAGTTGAGTGTCTGATATGAATGGAATTCACTAACATGTTTAAAGTGCTCCACACAAGCAGTATCTGGTACCTCTCAGCTCAACCATACAAATGCATTCCAGGCCTTGCTCTGTTCCCCATAAACTTTAGGTTATCCAAAATTCTCCCTCCCATGTCCTAAGTCATTCCAAGCCCCATTCACTCATCACCCCTGTCATCACACACTGTCTCAGCTTAAAAATTCTCACCAAGGTTTTCAAGTCCCTTCTCAGACCCACCTCTCCCTACCTTTGTAATCTCTTCAAGCCACACCTCCCTCCAAGATGTCTGCGCACAGGCACTTTGATCATCCTGAGATGTTCCACCATGGTAGTCCTGCTCTCAGTTGCCACAGCTCGAAGCATTCACTCCCTAAGCCCACTCGTTTCTTGGTTCCTCTTGCCTTCTTTGACATGTTGCTTAAAACCTACCCCTCTGACAAAGCTTTAGTTCATTTGCTGTACTGAATTCTTAGGGGGCTTAGTGTGAAATTTTGTTTGATGATGATAATCCCCTGAAGTGCCCTGGGACATTTTAGCCATGTTTAAAGGTGCTCATTTAAAACAATATTTAAAAGACACTTGGACAGGCACATGGATAGGAAAGGTTTGGAAGGCTATGGGACAAACACGGGCAAATGGGACTAGCTTAGATGACCATCTTGGCCAGCGTAGACCAATTAGACAGAGGGGCTTGTTTCTGTGCTGTACTATTCTATGACTCTCTGACAATGAGGGGTGATTCTATAGAGGTGTATAAAATCATCAGAAGGCGTCAAGCACACAATTTTTTCCCCATGGCTGGGGAATCAAGAACTAAAGGGCATAGGTTTAAGGTGAGAGGGGGGAGATTTAATAGTAACCTGAGAGGCAACTTTTTCACAGGGTGGTCAGTATATGGAATGAGCTGCCAGAGGAAGTGGCTGAGGCGGGTACATGAACAACATCTAAAAGGTACTTGGAACAGGTACATGGATAGGAAAGGCTTGGAGGGATATGGTCCAGATGAGGGTCAAATGGGACTAGCTTAGGTGGGCATCTTGGCCGGCATGGACCAGATGGGCTGAAGGGTCTGTTTCCATGCTGCACTACTCTATGACTCTATAAATGCAACTTATTGTTGCTACAAGAAACAGAGCGGACAGATTTTGGAGAAAATGTGGCAAAATTCAATGACTTTCACAGTGACTTGTTGGTTTTCTCTCTACAGCGATAATTCAAAAAGACATTAAAATCTGGTCCACTCACAGAAAATACACATATTGTTTTGATATGCAAGAGACGCAGAATATAAATGCTTTGTCTGAACTGGTATCTGAAGGAGGATAAACCATTCATATCAAATGCTAACATCATATGGGTTCTGTTTTGCATGTGTGTCGAATTCTTTTTGTGTTTAGGTGCATGTTGGACATTTTTTTCTTTATCTGAGTTTAAAAATATATTCTTCAGCCAAATTTTAATGGAATGTTTTTTCCTTCTTCTATTCAAGGTCTGAGATTGTGACGATAGTGATATCTTCAGTGGGGTGAAATACTGTATCATGGGGCAGCTTTATCTACAGGGATGAGCTGAAACTGAAAATGTAGTAACTTTTGCCACATTAGCTAAATTCAGGGCATTCCTGCCTGTGACACAACACAGAGATGGAGCAAGGCATTGGAATAATATTCTTGGAAATATTCCACAGGTCAAGCAGCATCTGTGGAAAGAGAATCCGTCAGTGCTTTAGGTCAGGTCTCATGAAGAATCTTTGGCTTGAAATGTTAACTGTTTCTCTTTCCACGGATGCTGCTTGACCTGCTGAGTGTTTCTAGCATTTTCTATTTTTATTTCAGATTTACAGCATCGCTGGTTTTCTTGATTTGCAGAAGATCACAGACTGGACATGAAGGGGCAGATCTTTCACACAATGCTTGGAGCAGGTCATACCCATGCCATTCAGTGGAAGTCCTGGTTTCCAGCGCTTGTGCGATATACAGGTAACGCCATCTTCAATACTGGAATCCATGCTGCCTCCTTTCCCTGAGCAGCCCAATGTGAAATATTAAGTGGATTTTTTAGAAAAAATGAGTTAGTTTAATCCAAACACAAGAGATTCTGCAGATGCTGGAATCTGGAGCAACACACACAAGAAGTGCTGGAGGAACTCAGCAGGTCAGGCTGCATCTATGGAGGGAAATAAACAGTTGACATTATGGGTCGAGACCCTTCATCAGTCCTCCATAGACGCTGCCTGACCTGCTGAGTTCCTCCAGCATTTTTTGTGTGAGTTAATTTAATTGTTTTTTTAACATGGGACCGATTTTTAGCTTTTAACTTTTCAGCATTTTTTTTAACATTTAAACTTTTTTTTAACAGATGCCCTGCGATTTTGAGTGTTTGAACCAACGTTCAATGACTATGATAATTTTGACGGCCAGCAAGGCTGGGGGAGGGGCTTCAGCGACTGTCACAGAATTCTCGGCGTGCAGCTGAGACCTCCCTATGCTGCCCTTCGCTCTGACAATGTCCAGGGAGCTGCTGTCTCACTGGAAGACTGGGCCATACTGGAACAAACAGCATGACACAGGGGTGAGTGGCCAATGGTTTCGTAACCAAATGCCCTGCAGTGGTTCATGAAGGCAGTCCACCAGTACCTTCTCAGTGAGGGATGGACGATAAGCTCTTGGCCTGTACTACCCATAGGCTATGAGTATATTAAACAGGGCTGGAGTTGAAGGCTTAGGGGTTCTTTAAATGTGTCTAGATGCCAGAGTTGTCAGCTTTAACCAAGCAGTACACTAGCGCTGACCCTGCTGTTTGTTCAGTCTTTGGGTCAATGAGTTACAGGGTTTATCTGGTGCAAATTGGGATGAATTTCTTCTCCCAATAATGTGCCAAAGTGGTGAGAGCACCGGCATCAGCAGTGACCTGGAAAACCGTGAGCACAAGCTGTTAGGTTATTGAACAGGCCATAGAACGTGACTTGTTTGCAGGCTGCGTTTACCTGGAGCATCATACAGAGCCACCTGAACCCGAAAAAGAACACTTTCCAATGAAGTCAGTTATAATCATAATCAAGGACCCCTCTCACCCTGGTCATTCTCTCTTCTTCCCCCTCTTGTTTGGGCAGAAGATACAAAAACTTGGGAGCATGTACCACCAAGCTCAAGGACAGCTTCTATCCCGCTGTTATCAGACTCTTAAACAGACCTCGTGGATGCTAAAAGATGAACTCCTGATCTTCCAATCTAACTCATCGTGGCCCTTGCACTGCACTTTCTCTGTAACTGTGGTACTATATTCTGCATTCTGTTTTCCTTTTTACTACCTCGATGTACTTAGGTATGGCACGATCTGTCTGGATGGCACGCAAACAAAAGTTTCTCAGTGTATCTTGGTCCATGTGACAATAGGAAACCAATTCCAATCAGGAATTGCATATAGCAGCACTGGCTGTACCATTGTTGACCAGGTAAGGGACAAGACTGCGGGACTGTGTACTCTGGATTAGTATCCTTGCATCTTCTCTTTCAATGAAGCACATTCTACCCCATATTTCCACCTTTACAGAATCAGCTTTGGTACAAACATGAAAACCTTACTTAAAACAGAAAATTTTACTGTATTTGTTAATGCAGTAAAACCTGACCATTGTAGGCATCTGAAAAAGCAATAAAAAAGTTTGTGAAGTTTCATCATAATTCCGGGATCAGAACTGAACTATATGTGTCCAATAAAAACCCTGGTGCTTTCTGGACAAGACTACAGTTGTAAACCTCTAAATGCCCCAAGATCTCCTGGAATATAAAAAGAAATAGCACAGGGGACAACAAAAAGTGTTGTGCACCAAAACTATCCCAGACCACATTGCTCTGACCCTCAGCCATTAACTTTAGAATGTTAAACCTTAGGATTTTTGAAGTAAGTGAATATTAATGGATTGCAACATCAGAAGGATTAAGCAACAAAATGCCAAGATAAAGCTAAATCTATGATGATAAAATAGGAAAAGAAAATGCTAAAAATACTCAGCAGGTCAAGCCACATCTGTGGGAAGACTCAGAATCAGAATCAGAATCAGAATCAGAATCAGAATCAGAATCAGAATCAGAATCAGAAACAGATTTATTATCACCGAAATATGTCATGAAATTTATTGCTTTGCGGCAGCAGTACAGTGCAAGACATGAAAATTACAATAAGTTGAAACAAAAAAATAGTGCAAAAGAGGAATAACAAGGTAGTGTTCATGGGTTCATGGACCGTTCAGAAATCTGATGGCGGAGGGGAAGAAGCGGTTCCTAAAACACTATGTGTGGGTCTTCAGGCTCCTGTACCTCCTCCCCAATGGTAGTAACGAGAAGAGGGCATGTCCTGGATGGTGAGGGTCCTTAATCATGGATGCTGCCTTCTTGTAGCACTGCCCCTTGAAGGTGTCCTTGATGGTGGGGAGCCCATAGCTACACCTTTGATCTGGAGAAAGTAAGTGGAGTTGAAGGAGAAGTTGTTCAAAGTGGGAACAAGTTCAGCCAGGCGGACGAGTGTGTTGGTGGAGGGGAACTGGTTGGGCCTCTACTCCAGGAAGAAGGGGATGGCCCTCAGACCAGCCCAATGTGGAGGTGTACAGGGATTGTACACTCTGTACCACCCTGCCTCCTGCAAGGATCCTATTCCATGCTCCCAGTTCCCCTGTCTCTGTTGTACTGGCTTCAATGATGAGACTTTCTGTACAGGTGCCTCTGGAAAGTCTTTCTTTTCCCTGAACCATGCCTTCCCCTCCACCAATGGATGACTGCACCTTATCCATTTCCCATACCTCTGCTCTCACCCCCTTCTCTCTGGGACAGAATAGAGTTCCCCTGGTCCTTACATTGCAACCCACTGGCCTCTGCATTCAACAGATCATTCTCTGCAGTTTTTGCCACCTTCAAAGAGATTCTATCACCAAACACACCTTGACCTCTCCTCTCCTTTCAGCATTCCACGGGGTCTATTCTGTTCAGGAATCCCTGGTCCACTCTGTCCTTCCCACCAACCACCATCCATCTCAGGACACTTTCCCTTGCAACTGCAGGCCATGCAACACTTGTCCTTTCACCTCTTCCCTTCCCACCATCCAGCGGCTCATACAGATTTTCCAGGTGAAGCAGCAATTCACTAGCACTTCTTCCAAACTAGTGAACTGCTTTCAGTACTCACGATGAGGTCTCCTCTATATTGGAGAGACCAAACACAGATTGGGTGACCGTTTTGCAAAACACCTGCAATCAGTCCACAGGGGCGACCCTGAGCTTTCTATTGCCTGCCACTTCTCCATCTCACTCTCACTCTTACCTATTAGTCTGTGCTTTCTGTACTATTACAGTGAAGTCCAATGCAAACTTAAGGAACAACACCTGATCTTCTGTCTGGGCATGCTGCAGCCTTCTGGACTCAATACTGAATTCTACAGCTTCAGGTAACTGGGTTTCTCTGTCTGTAAATCGGTAAGTTGATTAATAATTGTTACATGTACAGAGGTACAGTGAAAAAACTTTGTTTTGCATGCCATCCATGCAAAACATTTCATCACATCAGTACATTGAGGTAGTACAAGAGGAAAGCAATAACAGAATGCAGAATATTGTGTTACAGTTACAGAGAAAGTGCACTGCAGGCAGACAATAAGGTGCAAGGCCATGACGAGGTAGATTGTGAGGTCAAGAGTCCATCTTATTGTACTAGCGGGCTGTTCAATAGTCTTATAACAGTGGGATAGAAGCTGTCCTTGAGCCTGGTGGTACGTGCTTTCAAGCTTTTGTATCTTCTGCCCAATGGGAGGGAGGAGAAGAGAGAATGTCCAGGATGGGAGGGGTCTTTGTAGATGTGGCTGCTTTACTGAGGGAACGAGAAATGTAAACAGGTTCCGTGTATCAGTTATCTATTTGTGATATTGGCTCAGCTTGTTTATTTTTTGTTCCCTTATATTTTTTTTCTCAGGGAGTGGAGGACATGCCCAACCTCTTCTTTTGGGCATGTCTACCTGCTCTGCATTTTGCAATTCCTCTATTTTTTTGTCTATGTTCTTTTGTCCAAGTTCTCACTCTCCAACTAGTTCACTCATTGATCAGGTAACCTTGTTTATAGCTCATAGCCATGGTCACCCAGGTTTTACCCTATCAGAGATGTGCCCACCCCCTTCTCCACCCTTCCTGAAGCTTAATGATCTTCGTTTCTCTCCTTCCCAGTTCTGATGAAGGGTGTTCAACCTGAAGCGTTAACCCTGTTCCTCTTCCCACAGATGCCGCCTGACCTGCTGAGTATTTCCAGAATTTTCTGTTTTATTTCAGATTTCCAGCATCTGCAGTTTTTTGATTTTCATCTAAGACTATGATGAGCACAGAAATCAAATTAAAAGGGTAAAATAAATTGGGCAGGTAAAGTTCTTTGATGTAAGACACCTCCTTCAGTTTTCCTGTGTAATACTGCTGCTATTGAGAGAATGCTACAGCTGGAAATAAAACAGATTTTGCAGTTCCAGATTGAAACTGCCCGTCTATTATTGCCCTACTCTCTACCAAAATACAGCAAAAGCTGTGGAACAGAAGTGTGGAAAGCGATTATGAATAAAAACTTACATTTTTGCCCTGATGTCTGTTTGTGTGGTCTTAGTACTTACAACTAAAGCTAACATTGAAGTTCAGTGTAAAGCCAAGCTGTTACGGGTGATATCTGAAAGCACATTTTTGCACTTTAGCCAATGGAAATCTTAGTTCTAGTTCAACAGAAAACTTCAAAACCAATTTGATAACTTCTTATCAGTCAAGGGTATTAAGGGTCACAGAAACATGTTGAATAAATGGAGTTAAGATACAAATCAGTCATGACCTAATTGAATAGCAGAGTAAACGAGTGACTGAATGACCCACTTGAATTCTGATAAACTCTAGTTTTTTTTGTTGTTAATGCCAAGTTAACGAATGTAGTGAATTTCTCTGTTTTAAGTATGGTTTTCATGTTTACAACACAGCTGATATTCTATGAGGTAAAATATAGGTGGGTGTGTGCTTCAGTGTGACTCATTGAAAGATAACGTGCAAGTGTGCTAAAACACAGTGCACAGATTTACTTGGGGAATTAAAATCCTGTAATCTTTGAACTGCAAATAATCCAAATGGCTCTCTCTATTCAATACATGCTTGTGATTCATACTGTAATGATGATTGGTTTTACGTATACTACAGGTAAGTGGCAGAACATAAGTTTGTGATATGATGCACAAATGTGTAACATTAAAACATTGTAAGTACATCACATGGAAAGAGATTTAATGTGATTTGAAATACAGTCCAAAATGTGCTTTAACAACATTTGCCATTTAAGCAATATGCACACAATGTTGTAGAATCAGAATAACACAGACTGAATAATTAGACGGTAAGACCATAAGATATAGGAACAGAATTAGGCCATTCAGCCCATTGAGTCTGCTCCGCCATTCAATCGGCTGATTTTTTCAACCCCTCTCTCCTGCCTTCTCCCCGTAACCCTTAATCCCTTTACCAATCGACAACCTATCAATTTCTGCCTTAAGTTACTTGGCCTCCATAGCCCTATGTGGCAACGAATTCCACAGATTCACCACCACCAGGCTGAGAAATTCCTCCTCATCTCAGTTTTAAAGGGATATCCCTTTATTCTGAGGCTGTGCCCTCGGATCCTACTAATGGAAACATCCTCTCCACGTCCACTCTATCCAGGCCTTTCAGTATCTGGTAGGTTTCAATGAGATCCCCCCTCATCCTTCTGAATTTTGTTACTGATGTCATCAGTTAGAAAACTATTTGAAATATAACATAATATAACATAATAATATTTGAAATGTAACAAATATAACATAATATAGTCAATATGGCTTTGTGCATGTTAGGTCATGTCTAACCAATCTTATAGAGCTTTTTGAGGAGGGCTATGAGGGAAAGGTGGTGGACATTGTCTGCATGGACTTTAGCAAGGCCTTTGACAAAGTCCTGCATGGGAGGCTGGTCCAGAAGGTTAAGTTGCTTGGCATTCAGATGAAGTAGTCAATTGGATTCAACATTGGCTTAGTGGGAGAAGCCAGAGAGTGGTAGTAGCCAGAGAGTGGTAGTAGATGGTTGTCTCTCTGACTGAAAGCCTGTGTCTAGTGGTGTGCCACAGGGATTGGTGCTAGGTCCATTGTTTTTTATCATCTATATTAGTAATTTAGATGATAACATGGTAAACTTGATCAGCAAGATTGGGGGCATAGTTGACAGCTAGGAAGGCTATCAAAGCTTGCAGCGTGATCTTGACCAGCTAAGTAAATGGTCTAAAAAATGCCAGATGGAATTTAATGCAGACAAGTGTTAGGTGATGCAGTTTGGGAGGACAAACCGGGGTAAGACTTACACAATGAATGGGAGGGCTCTGAGGTCTGTGGTAGAACAAAGGGACCTGGGAATACAAATCCATAGTTCCTTGAAAGTGGCGACACAGATAGGTAGGGTTGTAAAGAGAGCTTTTGGCACATTGGTCTTCATAAATCAGGGCATTGAGTACAGGAGTTGGATGTTATGTTGAAGCCTACCTACAGGAAAGACATCAATAAGCTTGAAAGAGTGCAGAGAAAATTTACAAGAATGTTGCCAGGAATTGAGGACCTGAGTTATAGGGAAAGGTTAAATAGGTTTGGACTTTATTTCCTGGAGAGCAGGAGATTGAGGGGAGATCTTGTAGAGTTATACAAAATTATGAAAGGGATAGATGGGGTGAATGCATGCAGGCTTTTTCCCCAAAGGTTGCTTGAGACTAGAACTAGAGGTCATAGGTTTAGGGAGAAAGGTAAAATATTTAAGTGGAATCTGAGGGGAAACTCCTTCACTCAGAGGGTGGTGCGAGTGTGGAACAAGCTGCCAGTAGAAGTGATAGATGTAGGTTCAATTGTAACATTTAAGAGAGGTTTGGATAGGTACATGGATGGGAGGGGTTTGGAGGGATATGGTCCGGGTGCAGGTAGATGGGACTAGGCAGAAGATCCGGTTGGCATGTACTAGATGGGCTGAAGGGCCTGTTTCTGTGCTGTAGTACTCTATGACTCTAAAACATGATATTGTTAATTTTCACTGTCCATGCCCAGAAAGTGCCAGGCACTGCAAAGTCATTGTTGTGAAGGGAAACCTCTCACTCTGACAATGCTGTGCTTCAAATAAAAATTTATTTTCATCTATTCTTATTTATTTCGACTTTCTTGATAAAAGATGGAGTGTGGTATATCAGTTAAGGAAGGAAAATATATCATTTATTCGTAAAAGAATGCAGTTGGGGACGGAGGTGATGTGTAGGTGTTGGTTCTGTGTTGGAACACTTAACTGAGTCATACTATTGTTGATGCAATCCCTCCTTCAGGAATTGGGCAACTATTCTTAGCTGACACTCCAGTGTAGTTCTGTCAGAGGTGCAATCTGTGACTGAATCCACGGTAGATGTAAAAGATTCATGATACCAAATTTCTGGCGAACTCTTATCCTATAACCAACATTACTGAATCAATTAAATGTGTCATTCTTTTCCTTACCATTTGTTGGATCTGATTGAGTACATATTGAGTCATATGTTTTCTTAAAGTATAACAGAGACTATACTTCACCAGTGAACACAATGGGTCATTCTAAAGTTGTGAACAGCACTATAGAAGTTCAAGCATTTTTGGCAAATGGTAGGCTCCAGGAATTAGCGTTGGAAAGAAAGGAAGCATATGTAGGAAAAATGGTTAAGAGCTGTTTGATGTACTGAATTCAGAGAAGAATGTCTATCCTCTGGGAAATGCAAAGTATGGATAATTGCACCAATTCAAACATTTGAAAATTGGAAATAATCAGTACATGTTATATTCAACATTGTTAAATTAAGTAGACAATTAAGTATATCCTTCCTCCAACTGTTCCAGCAGCCATTTTTTGTTCATTTAAATGTTTGAAAACCATTTCAACCTGTCCACATTGGTACCAAGATTCAATTTACTCTTCTAGGTAAAGATGCAGTCAGTTTGGATCCAAGGCTGCAGCTATATCAGAGCTATGTGGTAGAGCAGTATGCCCAAGTGACACTGAGATATGCACTACTTTACTGAAGGAAGGGGTCTTTGATTACTTGCCTGAGGGTTCAAGAGCTTGTAACTTTTGTTCTTTATTGACTAAACCAATGTCACACTGTACAGTAGCAAAGGAAACAATTTGCTGTATAACTTTATGGCTCTGTAAAGCATGTTGGTGATTGTAGTGAGTGTAGGATCTTTGGTCATGCTGCTTACTAAGGCAAATAACAGAGGTCTAGCTAGCAACAAAGCATCCTCTAATTGAGGTAATCAAATCCCATCTGGGGCTGGTCCAACAATGTATTCAAACTCATATCACAAGGTACATTCAGTTCCTAAAGATACACTAAACCACATGTATACAGCAGTGCTTCCCCCTAAAATATAATAAATTCATACAAGTTGTTTACATTTATGAAAATATGCAATCAACTGATTACTTACAGAGTTAGCAAGCCAAGCATGCAATTACCATTTCTTATATACTTTTCATTCATGAGTTGTACTTAACATCACTGAAGTATCTGTTCTAGGCGCTAGTATTTCCAGTGGAACACCTCCTCAGATAGGCTTCACGTGCATCTGGTCTCATGTCCTGTACTGCAATTGATACCTGAAGGTAACTGTCTTCAAGGCCTAACTATATATTCAATGTATTAAATATTTTCTAAACATCAACTGTTAACACAGAAAATAACATTTTTCAATTGCTATAGCAGATACAATTTTAGGTATCATGAACTCAAAATCTTGCTCTTTAGTTGTTTCTTAGAATATAGAACTCAGAACAGTACAGCATAGGAACAGGCCCTTCAGTTGATGATGTCACGCCAACCATGATGTCAATCTAATCTCATTTGGTGCCAGAAGCATGGTGACGCTTGCAGGCTGCCCCCAGAACACTCTATGCAAAAGATGCATTTCACTGTGTGTTTCGATGACTAATAAAGATATCTTATCTCATCTTATCTTATCTTACTGCAAAAAGGTCCATATCCTTCTATTCCCTGCCTGTTGTTCTGTCTGTCCCAATGTTCCTTAAATGTTGCTATTGAATCTACTTCCATCTCTTCCCCTGGCATTAGATTCCAGGCACATGCCACCCTGTGTAATAATCTTGCCTCGAAATCTCCTTTAAACTTTACCCCCCTCCCACATTAAACCTCTGCCCTCTGGTATTTGACATTTCCACCATGGGAAACAGATTTTGACCATCTACCCTATCCATGCCTCTCATAATTTTATATACTTCTATTAAGTCGCCTCTCAGCCTCTGAAGCTCCAGTGAAGACAATCCAAGTTTGTTCAACCTCTCCTCGTAGCTAATATTCTCCAATCCAGAAAAGATCCTGATGAACCTCTTCTGTACCCTCTCCAAAGCCTCCACATTCTTCCTGTAGTGCAATGACCACAATACTCCAAATATGGCCGAACCAATGTCTTATACAACTGCAACATGTCTTCCCAACTTTTATACTCAATGCAATGACTGATGAAGGCAAGCATGGCGTACGCCTTCTTTACCACCCTATCCACTTGTGTTTCCATTTTCGGGGCACTATGGACTTGCATCCCAAATCTCTCTGTCCATCAATACTCCTAATGGTCCTGCCATTTTCTGTATACTTTCCTCTTGCACTTGACCTTAACATTTTTCTTTCTGCCTTTGCTTTCACTTTCCTTGCATCCTGGTTTGCACCTTGAAATCATGTTCTGCGTGAAACCCCTTCACTGTTTTAAGCACCCTCTCCATACAGCTAGTAACTCTGCATGCTCCCTTCACTGGGCTCGTTGAATAGCTTTGCCTGAATTAGTCCACAATCCCACAATGCCCAATCTGAAAAGTCTTAAAGGTGTAGCTTCTTGCCAGTGTCTTTAGCCTGACCCAATGTTCGCTCATTGTGATCTCTGGTCTCTGGTAGTTTGAGAAAAACTCTTATCTTTTCAAAATCCCGGAAGATGCCAGATTAAAATGCCCCTTCAAGCCTTCTACAACGTCTTCATAAAAAGCCTTGCCCTTAGGTCGTGGAACAAGTAGACTCGCAATGTTACCCGAATACCAGCGAGAATATCTGGTTCATAGTTTTGTACATGGCTACATTTCCTTGTTTTATGTTCTCCCCTGGGACTGTGACAAAACCATTTGCCCTCAGGAACATTTTCACTTGCTCCATTTAGAGGGCAAATGTCTGAGACTGATCAGAGTTAGAGTCATGGAGGAATACAGCACGGAAATAGGTCCTTCGGCCCAACTCGTCCATGCCGACCAAGGTGCCACCTAAGCTAGTCCCATTTGCCTGCGTTTGTCCCTTATCCCTCCAAACCTTTCCTATCCATGTACCTGTTCAAGCATCTTTTAAATGTTGTTATTGTATCTGCCTCAAGCATTTCCTCTGTCAGGTTGTTCCATATATGTACCACCTTCTGCATGAAGAACTTGCCTCTCGGATCCCTCTTATATATTTTCCCTCTCATCCTATGCCTTCTAGTTTTTGATTTCCTTTCCTTGGGAAAAAGACAGTGTGCATTTACCCTATCTATGCCCTTCATGATTTTATACTCCTCTATAAGAACACCCCTCAGTTTCCTATGGTCTACGGGATAAAGTCCTAGCTTGCCCAACCTCTCCCTATAACCCAAGCCCTCGAGTCCAGGGAACATTCTTGGAAATCTTCTTTGCTCTCTTTCTAGCTTAATGACGTCTTTCCCATAATGGGGTAACCAAAACTCTACACAATACTCCAGGTGTGGCTTCACCAACGTCTTGTTCTGCAGCAAAATGTCCCCGTTCCTATATTCAATGCCCTCAGGCTCACTGACATATCCACCATGTCCACAGCCTGCTATCATAGGAGTTTATACCTTGATTCCTCTAATATCCAGAAATCAATCAATCTTTGCTTCTACTGCCCTCTGGGCTGGAAAATTCCAAAGATTCAACACCCTCTGAGTGATGAAGTTTCTCCTCATTTCAGTCCTAAATGGCTTATTTTGAGACTGTGACACCTACTGCAGTGCTCCTTAACCAGGGCAGACATCCTCCCTGCATCTTTCCTGTTGAGCCCTCTTAAGTATTTTTACCTTTCAATGAGGTCACCTCTTGTTATTCTAAACTCGAGGGAATAGAGGCCTGGTCTACTCAATCTCTCTTCATATGACCCACATGAGCCAGTCCCGTAAAACATTACTGTACTCCTTCTATGACAAGTATATACTTCTCTAGGTAAGGGGGCAAAAATTATACACAGTATTCTCGGTGTGGTCTCAGTAAGGCTCTATAAATTGTAATTAGACATCTTCATTCTTGCATTCAAATCCTCTTGCGTTAAAGGTCAACATACCATTTGTATTTGTAACTATGCACTGCATTGCGATATTAGGTTTTAGTGACTAATGTACAAGGACACCTGCCCTTTGAACGTCATTTCCTAATCTCTCACCTTCTGACAAATACTCAGAATTTCTATTTTTTCTGCCCAAGTGGATAACCTCACATCACTGGTGTGCCTGGGGAACACAGTTTTCTTCTAACTTCACATTTGATTACTGCCTTGTTCAGTCAACAACATCCCAAACTCATCATCATTGTACTGTCTTGGAGCACTTTAGTGCTCTGCTTACTAAGGCAAAGAACAAAAGTAGAGCTGCCAACAAAACGTTGTTTATTGAAGGCAAGCAACTCCCAATTAACAGCAGTGGATGGTACAACAATGTATCCAATGTTATACCACATGCTTTACACAGTTCTTAAAGATACACCATGCCCTTTATAGACTACAGTGATATATATTAAGCTCTCTTTTATATCGCTATGAAAAATCTGGTACAATTATTCTTGTTTGGTTTAGCTAGACCACAGATAAGCCAGGCATTGCAAGTGCTGTGGCAATATTTACCCTGTGCTGTGAGCTTGATGGATGTAGTCAAATTTGTAATAAAAATGTTGTTGTCCTTTGTGCTGTTTCCTATAACTGGATTTTCAATCAATAGCTATGTGCAAAGACATTCCAGGGCATGCAATCATTAAGTTACTTTTCCCTTTTACTGTTTGATGGGCTTTCAGATGCAGAAGGGTTTCTTGTGGTTTCCTGTGTACTGAGGAAGTGACATAAGTGGAGACTGTTTTAGTGAGTTACTAAGTTACCATTTGTGTGATTAAAAAGTGTCTTCATTTAATTCAAAAGGAAAAAGATTTATAGCTTGTTATTTTTATATTGCCTAAGTTAGCACACATTGAAATGAAATGAACAAGTTTCATGTGATTTTGCAATTTCACATGTTTAACTTTCCTATAGGTGCTGCTAACATTGACTGATTTACCCAGCTGGTTAGTGTTGCGATACGCTAAAACTTTGGGAACATTTTTCAAATTGACTTTATTAAGGAAGAATTATCCCATTTCAAATTAATATGCAAATTGACAAGACAAATAGCACTTGATACAAGATGCCACTGCATCATGATAAACTGAATTTAAATAAAATTAAAAAAGGAGGGCATTTTTATCATGAGTATATGGCGCACAAAAAAAGATATTAGTGGAGTCACTGTCCAGTTCAATTTTTCCTTCCTTGACCTGTACAGACATCTACTCAAACCTGACATAAGTTAAACTCTGCCAGGCTGTTGACCAGATATCGTCTGCTCAGTTGGGTCGTATAGAATAGCAAGAATAGCAAAGTACCAGGGTGCCACAATGAAGCAAGGAAGGAAAAAGTGTATTCCCTAACGTGGTGATTTCTCTGAGTAGAATTAGGGTCAGAAGTAGCAGAATTTCATTAAAGGAATTTATTCCCAGGATGTAGGTGTAATTGGCATTTATTCTCTGTTTATTCTAGTTTTTGAATTTATTGCCTGTCCCTAGCTATCCCAAACTGAATGGATTGCCAGGACATTTCAGAAGATATTCATGAGTCAAACACATTCATGTGGGTCTGGATTCAGACTTGACCGGATTGGGTAAGGGTGGCAGATTTCCTCCCTGAAGGATATTAAAGAACTTGACGGATATTTACGGCAAAATCAAAAGTGTTGTGACTATCATTACCAAGACTAACATTTTTCCAGGTTAATTTATTGGATTTAAATTCCACAGCTGCCATTATGGGGTTTTTATCTGAGGTTTCTAGATATTAGTCTCTCAACTCTACCGCATTGCCACCATGCCCACATTAATAACACGGGAGTAGCCCTTCCTTTAGAAAGACTAAGGTGGTTTTGCTGCCGGGAAATAGCTTCCTGGGCCACTCAAAGGACAGTTAAGGGTTAATGACACCAGTGTGAAACCCAAATTACTCATAGATCTTTTAGGTATCGTCCCTCAAAGAACAACAGTCTGACTAGGTTAACCCGCAATCCAACAGCTTCCTAGTGAAATTCATTATTTACAGATTTAAGTCAAATTGAATTCAAATTCTTGAGCTGCTTGGATGAAATTTGAATGCTCAATTTGTGGATTATTAAGTGAGATTTCTGAACTGTCAACACCGTAGTCTAACTGTGTCTCCGGTAACTGCTATTACATTATATCCAGCTCAGTTTGAGGAAGAACTCAACAAAGTAAAGGTTATGGTAGATACCTTCCTGAGGATCTCCTTCAACTGCACTAGATTTAAGAGATATTTTTATTAGTCACATGTACATCGAAACACACAGTGAAATACATCTTTTGTGTAGAGTGTTCTGGGGGCAGCCCACAAGTGTTGCCACGCTTCCGGCGCCAACATACCACGCCCACAACTATAAATATCTTTCTGCTTTTATCTCACTCCCTTCCAACAATAGTGGCCCCATAGTGAATGAGTAGTAGATTGTATTGAAATAGAGGCATGAAATAGAGTATGGACTAATAGAACTTGGAACACTACATTACAGTACAGGCCCTTCGGCCCACAATGTCGTGCTGACATTTTATCCTGCTCTAAGATCTACCTAACCCTTCCCTCCCACATAGCCCTCCATTTTTCTATCATTCATGTGTCTATCTAAGAGTCTCTTAAATGTCCCTAATGTATCTGCCGGCAGAGGTTGTGGGGGCAGATACATTAGGGACATTTAAGAGACTCTTAGATAGACACATGAATGATAGAAAAATAGGGGCCTATGTTGGGAGGGAAGGGTTAGATAGATCCACGTACCCGCCACTCTCTGTATAAAAAACTTACCTCTGACATCCCCCTTATACCTTTCTCCAATTACCTTAAAATTAGGTCCCCTCATGTTAGCCATTATGTCTCCAAGCGGGTAGATAGTCTTCTACTTATTCCTTACAAGAAATGTTAATTTCATGAAATAAGTGTAAAAGTGGGACAGAGGGAAAACATTTTTAGGTTGCAGTAAATTCATTGTGGAGATTCTAAATGCTTACATGAACCTGTCAGCATCAATGGTCCAGTCTAATGTGTGCAATAACACCTATGGTAAACTATTTAAATACAAAGTGGAATTGTTTCCTGGTTAATAATATGCAACAGTAGTGCGACAGTAGAGTAATGGAAATTATTAGTAGAGTACTCCTCCAGAGAGAGCAAGTTTAAATTGTGCTATTTGTGTTTAATAAAGGAAGCTTGTTGCTCATAAAAACCCTTTTGAGCACACTTTAGAAGTACTTCATTGGCTGTAAAGCACCTTAGGATGTCCTATAAGTAACCTGAGAGGAAGGCGATGTATAACTGTAAGGCTTTTTTAATCACAGAATAGCCAGAGAAGCCTTTCACCTATCACAGAGTTTCCCTGTTATTCTTTCATTACCTTCTCACATTCCCTCCCTCTGTACTTGCTTAAAACTTGTTAGATATTTAACTTTTTCCATTTTGGATGGAAGATTATTGACCTGAAATGTTGACTCTACAGTATGTAGTGGTTAGCGTAACGCTATTACAGCACCAGCGACCCAAGTTCAGTTCCCGCTGCTGTCTCTAAGGAGTGTGTACGTTCTCCCCGTGTGTTTGCGTGGGCTTCCTCCGGATGCTCTGGTTTCCTCCCACATTCCAAAGACATATGGGTTAGGAAGTTGTAGGCATGCTGTTTTGGTTCCGGAAGCGTGGCGACACTTGCGGGCTGCACCCAGAACACTCTACGCAAAAGATGTATTTCACTGTGTGTTTCAATGTACATGTGACTAATGAAGATATCTCTCCACAGATATTACCTGATACAGTGAGTATGACAACATTTTATCTTTTTATTTCAGATTTCCAGCGTTTGTGTTTAAATGATGGCATCGTGTAGAGCAGACAGGTTTCTTAATGGTGCTGACAGGGATAGATAGAGTCATACAGAATGAAAAGAGGCCCTTTGGCCTAACTCATCCATGCTGACTGTGTTGCCCAGCGAGCTAGTCCCATCTGCCTGTGTTTGGCCCATAGACCTCTAAACCTCTCCTATCCATGTACTTATCTAGATGGCTTTTAAATGTTGCTAATGTGCCCACCTCAGCCAGTATTTCTGGCCGCTCATTCCAAATACGCACCGCCCTTTGCGTGAAGAAGCTGCCCCTGATGTCCCTTTTAAATCTCTTGGATGTTGGGTGTATTATTCTTCCAGCTGGAAAATAAATGTCACAGCATCAGAATAGGAAGACCATCCACTCAAAATTGAGTTAAGGTGAGACTGCTTCCCTTGGGATCATGAATCTTTGGAATTTTCTAGCTGAGACACCTGTGGATGCTCAGCTGCTGTGTATATTCGAGATTGAGACTGATGGGTTTTGGATGTGAATTCAACCAAGGGAAACAGAAATAGTGAAAATTGGGGAAAAAACACAGATGCTGGAAATCTGAAATAAAAGCAGAAACTGCAGGAAACACTGGCAAGTGGAAAAAGAGGAAACAAGTCAGTTTTATGTAGCAGAGAAGGACAGACAAAGATGCATAATGGGATCCCAACTTTGGCATAGATAGAGTGGACAGCCAGCACCTTTTTCCCAGGGCGGCAATGGCCAATACCAGAGGACATCCATTTAAGGTGTGTGGAGGAGAGTTCAGGGGAGATGTCAGAGGTAGGTTTCTTACACAGAGAGTGGTGGGTGCCTGGAATGCACTGCTGGGGATGGTGGTAGAGGCTGATACAATAGGAACATTTAAAAGACATATGGATGAAAGAAAAATGGAAGGTTATGGGCCGTTTCGGAGGAATGGTTAGATTGATCGTGCAGTAGGTGTATATAGGTCAGCACAACATTGTGGGCCAAAGGGCCTGTATTGTGCTGCACTGTTCTAAGTTCTAACTTTAAATAATTTGGTCTCACCCTATCAGTGATATTCCCTTTGTTCTCCCCATCCCTCCCCCATCTTCTTTGCTACTGAAAACTTATTTTCTCTCTTTCCCAGTTTGACAAAGGTTGTAGGACCTGAACTTTCAATAGCTTCTCTTCCCACCGATGCTGCCTGACCTGCTGAGTGGTTCCAGCATCCTCTGTTGAAAGAGGGATAGTGCTGGGTGATGGTTGACGTCAAAGATCAGCCACGATTGAATGAGGAAGCGGAGCTGAAGGGCTAATCGGCCAGCTCCTTCTATTTCTTGTGTGCAGTTGATGTCCGTGTCCTGAATAATAAAAACCAATTTTCGGGGGACAGTTCTGACAGCTTTCGACAAATGTCTGAGAATCAGACGTGGGAGGGGAGGAGGATTTGAGCATTAAAAAACTGTCCATCCAAGATCCTAAAATCTTCTCCTTGGCACAGTCCACCAGACTTTATGCTCCACAAGCTAAGCATGACTTGCAGTCTATCAGTGCCATTCACTTCCTTGAGTGTTAGTGTAGTCACATCTGCTCATAATCCTTCAGCACTGTCAAGATAAAAACACAGAGTTTACAGACCCTTGTAAGCCACTTGTGTTTTGCCTCCCAGCAAGCCTTAACCAGGCAAGCCTTTAGCAAGTATTTCAACCTAGCCCCTTGCAGAATTTCAAGAATTTTATCAGTGTCAAAAGGAATGAAATAGGAAAAAGCTGTGTGGTTCCTTTACTGTGTTGCAGTCTTTGGCACATCCAAGGTAGGTTTTCAGCAGGAAACCTTGAAATATCAGGGATTTTGACACCTACACTGAGTAGCTGCTGGTTGTAGAAGGAAGGCCCCAGTTTGATAGGTGCTGACCATTATCTAACTCTGACTTCATGGTGTTCGATGGGAATCCTATGACACATGTAGGAAGTGTTGAGAGGCAGAAGGAGTTTTTCTGTTCAAACAACAGCACAGGAGCTGCTATACAGAATACCTCCCTCTTTACCGTAGACCTTGACTAGAAGCCCACAAGGTTTTGCCTGCAGGATAACATAGTTTTTCTTGATGGATATTGGCCAACTGTCACCAGCTCTATCAAGTTCAGTTGTGTGAAGTGGGCTAAAGTAGAGGCTTCTCTGAGTTTGGCCAAAGAGGGACCTTGAATCTATCAGGGAACAACTGATGAACACCAACCTTTGTTTCACTGAGTTCCTCCTGAAGCTGAGGAGGCAAGAATGTACCAGCAGTCACTGTAGACCCAACTCGAAGAAGGTCAACAACTTAAAAAATTTTGGTCGAAAATTTTTAGTTGTAGATAAAAATCAGAGATGACTTAAAAGTGACATTTGGATTTTGGTATGTTGGCTTACGTGACAATGTTACCTACAAGGAATTTTTGACTAACTGATTTCAGGTTATTAATTTCAAAATCCATTATAAGGATATCTTGGAAATGAGCAAGGGTCAAATATTTTCAGCCCCTTGTTGTCAAATTGAGACCCTCACTTTTCCATACATGTGCCTTGAAAATGGGCATTATTTCTAGGTTTAACATCAGATGTTAATTGCTTAGAAATTGAAGCTCACTCTTTCTTGGTTGCTTTTTGCTAGTGGCTAACTGATTGATCCACAATATATCAAGAAATTGGCAAGAAGAATCCAGTTAAAAAATCACTGGGAAGGTTTCACCTATGTTCATCTGTGAAAACTTTACCTATATGGTTCCTGATGAGAGAATGCAGCATTGCCATTAAGAAGCTTGGGGAAGCTTTCAAAGCTTTAAAGAACAGGCTGCTGCAAAAAAAGAACACAGAACAAAGCCTCTCAACCAAATACTTGACATCTTACATCAGCACAAATAGGACACAGAACATAGAACAGTACAGCACAAGAACAGGTCCTTCGGCCCACGATGTTGTGCCCAACTAATTAAACTAGTAATTAAATGCCTAATTAAACTAATCTCTTCTGCCTACACAAGTCCATATCCCTCCATTCTCTGCACACTCATGTGCCTATCTAAACACTTCTATCACATTTGCTTCCACCACCACCCCAGGGCAGGGCATTCCAGACACCCACCACTCTCTGTTTCCTTTGAACTTATCCCCTCTTACCTTAAATGCATGCCTTGCTGTCTACTCTATCTGTGCCTCTCATAATCTTATAAATTTCTATCATGTCTCCCTTCAGCCTCTGCCGCTCCAGAGAAAACAACCCAAGTTTATCCAACCTCTCCTTATCGCACATGCCCTCTAATCCAGGCAGCATCCTGGTAAACCTCTTCTGCATCCTCTCTAAAACCTCTACATCCTTCCTATGATGGGGGTGACCAGAATTGAATGCAATATTCCAGATGCAGCCTAACCAGAATTTTATAAACTGCAACATAACTTCCTGACTCTTGAACTCAGTGCCTCGACTAATAAGGCAAGCATGCCATACGCCTTCCTTACCATCCTTCAACCTGTGCAGCCATTTTTAGGGAGAAAAGGAAGCCAAGGAGATGAGGGAAGACATGGGGAGGGAGCGAAAGCAAGGAGTAGGAGGGGCACATATGTCTCTGGTGTGTCCGATCTCTACCCCATCCATGACCTTCTACCTAGTTCAAGTCCAGTGCCTTAAGTCCCATCTCACGCTCATCACTCTAGCAAGCATTGTGTATGTGCCCTGCAATGTGTAGAAGGGCTGCTAGAAGTTATGGAACATCCAGCAAAGTAGTTAGAAATATAGTGATGAATAAATGCATAAAATATGAGAGAGGCAGAGAGCAATATATTGAGGGAACAGATCTTAAAATCACATTCCAATGCCAATTTGCAGCAGTGTTTGTCTCTTGTTATTTTTTATGAGTTATAAATGCAGGTTGTAGGCCGCATCGTTAACATTCAATTTCTGTGGGTAATTGCAGAAATGAGTGCTGTTGACATAATTATTTGCATGTCTGATGCAGGGGAACCATCAGATGTGTTAACGTGAATACTGTTGGACAATTTCCCAGAGTTTGCAAGGTTTGCTAGCGGTATCTTGCTTATACAGAATGGCTTTTAAGCCTGATTTGGGCATAAACTGGGTCCAGTTTCTATGCACATATTTTCCTACTGAGGGAAACCTGTTTAAAGTGTTGTTATCTTTTGTTTCTCTTGCCGTCATTCCAACAGCAGGCCTGTCATTGGCCTTCATGGAGGATGGGGGAGCCATTGTGTTTAATACCAGGGAGGTGGAGAGATAGAGGAGAGGTTGTTGTGGGGGGGATGAGGTTGGGGGGGAGGAGGTGGGATGGGGGATGGATGTTTGCTTGAGGTTGCCTTTGTGGGCACAACCACCTTTCTTACCCACTCTGGTTCCACTTTTGGCATGATCTTTACCAGCCCAGCAGGAGGTTAGCATCTGAATGCACAGGGATTGATAGACAAGTTTTTTTGGCACTGGACGGGGTTTGAGCTATTGTTTGCTGCACACAGCCCCTGAAGGCAGGCAAGCACACTGATGGCTTGCAGCTGGACTGCCCTGCTGAGTATCTGTGCCTCCTGCATATCCAAGCCTCTTGCTTATCCTTGTCTTCTGCTTATCCTACCCTAGGCACAGATTTCCCCCAAAGCTTTCCCTATTCTATCACGCTTTTAAGGCAAGTAAGTAATGATATAATTGAACCCAACAAGTCAAGTACTTGTGTGTCATTTTTTTTTGAATAAACCCTTTTGTGTTTTCCCAATGTTCCGCCGGCGATGATATGCCCTGACCAGCCATTAGTTTGTAATATTTTACATGCCCTGCTGTCGTATTGCATTAAAGATGTACTCCTGACAGCTACCCTATATGCTAAGAGAATGACATTGATTGCAAAAAAGGAACAGTTTCTCAGGGTGAAATGAGACCTTTGACCACTTCAAGCAGCTATTATCTACCATAACCCCGGCTCTGTCTGTTTGGAGCTCGCATTTGTTATTGTTTTATTTCGTTTATAAGAAAATTCCATAAAGAATTTTACTTAAATAAATGAGACTGTACCTAATGATTTGTGTTGTTACTCAGTTCATAATCTATTACAGGTCTATGAATTTCTTGAAACATGATCACTACCATTTAATCTCTTTATTTCTGGGGGTGTGCAAATATTAGCATGAAGGAATATTGAATTACTTCCTACCTGATACAAGATACTGCAAATAGTGTCTTACTCAGATACATCTCTTTTGAAAGATTATGCTCCTTTATGATTACTTCACATCCTTAAAGGATCATTGAGAAATAGCTCTTTTAAACCTTGTGCATAATAAGATGGGCATTCTAGTTTTATAACATTACGAGAAGGATCTGTGCAATCTTATTACAGCAGCCCCTATACTGACTATTAATTATGATGTGTCTATGTTGCTTACTTTCTGTTGAAAAACATCTTTAAAATGAACTTTGCAGAGCGTGGGTTAGGCTAGTTTATGAACAATCGCTTCAAAGAGGGCCATTGAAGGATATTGTGGCTTGAAAAAAACAGTGGCGTCTCTCCGCACCGATATTTCTTTTTTGTATAGTTATCCTATTTTCAGTTGTTCCTGTGTGAAAATGTTCATTCATAACCCATCTCATGCTAAACGGCCCCATTCCGCCCTCCCCCCCAGCGCCCTCCCCACCACCAACATTCAAACCTCACACAGTTGCCATTGCTAACAGCAACCTGTCAACTATTTTTTCTGCGCTGTGTTATGTGGGTTTTGTTTTCCCACCCAGCAAGCCTTGCAGCTGTTGTCAGGCTGAAGAATAACCACTGCACTAACAGCCTGTGATCACTCATCTGGAAAATTCACACTGAGGAACTTTGTATTCACAGCTATAATCAGGCCAGCAGAGTGTTTCCTCTTCTCTTGCAGTAAATCTTTATCAGTTGTGTTCTGCTCATCAACCAGTGGCGCCAACTCGTTGGGTCACATTGAGCCCTTGTTTCATTTCCCATACTCATACACATTCTACATTATAAAAGCTGGTTTTGTTAAGGGTTTAGTGTAGAAAGGGATTCATTAACTCTCTTTTTTTGAGGGGGTGTGTGGGGTGGGGTTTGGTGCTGGTGCTAATTTAGAAAACTGCAGCCAGAAACGCAATTAATCATTTGCCACAACAATTAAACACAACATACAGCTGGCCGTTAATATTATGTCAGATAAGGCACAAGCCCGGTCGAAAGAGTTGCCAACCGACACATGCCTGGCACGAATCAAGCCGCATCCTACCTGCCAATATTTGAAACGCAAAGGAAATAAGGAGCAATGAGACAGAGGGGATTGATGGGGGAAGTGGTCTGGAAGGCTCCCTGCCCTCGTTCACTGACACACTGCTTCGTGTGGGCAGCTTGCTTCTTTGAGTTTCTCTCATCTTCTCTGTTCAAAACTTGCCTCCCACACAAGTCAAAACTCTTGCTTTTTACAACTGCTGCTCAATATGCTACTTTTATTTCAACAGTGAGGAAGATTGACTAGGCCAGGGCTATTTACTTTGGAACAGTGGTGAGATTTAATCGAGGCGTATAAGTTTATGAGGGGGCCTGGGTAGGGGGAACAGGAAGGACCTATTTCCCTTTGCTGAGAGGTCACTAACCAGGGGCACAGATTTAAGTAATAGGCTGAAGGATTAGACATGAATTGAGGAGAAGTGTTTTCACCCAGAAGCTGGAGGGGCCTGGAACTCACTGCCTGAAAGGTTAGTGGAAGCAGAAACCCTCGTCACATTTGAAATGTACCTGGGTGAGCACTGAAGTCTTCTCACCAGAGGGCTATGATCAAGAGCTGGAAAATGGGATATGGTTTGAATAGGTCTACTTTGGCTGGCAAGGACACAATGGGACTGAATGGCCTCTTTATGTGACATAACTATCTGTAATGATATGGTTCCACTAAAATCCAATATTTCTGATAATACAGGTTGGTCAATTATTTTATTTGATAACTGTAATGATCTTTTAAAAATAGTTTCACTCCAAAATGTTCTCACTCACACCAACAGATGGTTCAGTTTCTGTAAGCATTTCTGTTTCCAAAGCAAGATCCTCCCTCTTCCCAAACCCATTACACAGGTCAGTGGAGATATCCCACCAGATTTTGACCAATTCTGCTGAATGCCATTGCAGTCAGATGTAAGATGTTTGATATTTTGTGTAGCCTCTGAACTTTAATGAACAGCAAATTGACTAAATATTTTGACAGTGGATTTTTGTATCAGTAGCTCAGGACGGTGATGTTTAAGTTTTATATATCTTAGAGCTGTAAAGATATTGAACTTAAGGGAAAGATTGAAAGGGGGCCATTCTCTTTCAACGATGGACTGTTTCCTGCCTTGAGCACTAAATTGCATACTATTTGGAATTGCCCCTTTTACGCCATTAGGTGGTGTATAAACCTCAGCTGTACATGGTCTGTTCTCTGTCGGTTCCTCCAGCTACAGCACTGCGTTGTTCTTAGATTCAAGTCCATTGCCCTCAGCCTCTTTGTTCTGCTGACCTCACTTACTTTTGTTTCCCCCAAAGATTCCTGGATCCTGGCTTATTTTGTGCAGCCCCTCGGATTTAATTCTCATCACTAAATGCCTCTAGCTAGCAACGTATCCCATCTTGCTGGTTTTTACTTTCGGATCTCATATTTCTGGTTTTGAATTCTTTTGCCTTCTCATTTCACGATCACAAACTTCCTTAAATTAAGTTAAACTTGAACACTATTCTCTTTTGAGCTTCTCATGTTTTGAAGAAGAAGTAAATTCATTGGTTAGAACAGGTATAAGTGCCTCCTTGTACAATCTCAGCTTGAGTTTGAATTCCACATCTGTCCTGGCCTATTGCTTTCTCTGTGCCGGATACTACTCCTGGCCTTTCCTAATCTTTTCCTCATTTTTCTTCATTCCTTATCATTAGGATGAAAGAAACTCAAAACCATAAAAGCTCTGCTTCTAAATTAAAACAAAATTCCCAGCTCACTATGACAATAGTTTTGCCACCGATCTTGTATCACTTCAGCTTTCAATTCTATATAACACCCTTTGGAAGATCCTGTAATAATCGCTGGGATTTTTCCCATTGGATGAAACAATTCAACTGTAATTGGAACCTGGGTTTCAAAGGAAAACATTTCAGATGAAAGCTGCCCCAGATATATTGTGATAATTAACAGTCAACTGCTTTTGAAAGTTTTTTTATGCAGGGGCAGCTTGAAACCTTACAAGGATTTCCTACTTTACGCCACAACCACACTTTAAGTGTGTGATTGGCTGTGAATAACTTAGGTATGATCTGAAAGGGAAGTGAAATGTGCTATGTAAATATAAGTCTCTGTTTTCATGGTGTGAAATCTATATAAAGAACATTCTCTGATGTAATTAAACATAATGCCACTCACTACTTTATTTCTTACCAATATATTTGGGAGTAAAGTATTGTTTTCCTTGTAGTCAGCCCTACAGATCAAGAATGACTTGCTTCCACTTCAGTCTTGTGGTTTGGGGTGACATTAGGCCAATGTGGGAGCTGCAGACACTCCTGCAGACAGGCACGAGGTGACTGATGGGGTGGGTGGTTGGGTACTTTGTAAGTGTGTACACTCCTTCTGCTGCTTTGCTGGGCTTCTGTGTGCTCCCGGTGCATGGACGAGGTCCTCAATACTATTCTGAATGCTCCTTCTCCACTTTGAATGGCCATTGGTCAGAGACACCCAGGAGTCAGTGGGTTATGTAAGGGTTAAGTTACTGTATAGTAGCCAGAGGTCTAGGCTCTTCAGAAGCACGAGTCTGAATCCAAGTTTGGAAGATGGTGAATTTAAATTCAACTAATCAATTAAGCCCTGGAATCAGTTATAATGAAACTTTAGAGAGGGTGCAGAGGAGGTTTACTTGGATGTTGCCTGGATTAGAAGGCATGAGCTATCAGGAGAGGTTGGACAAACTTGGGCTCTTTTCTCCGGAGCGGCGGAGGCTGAGGGGTGATCTGTTGGAAGTGTATAAAATTATGAAGGGCATAGATAGGGTGGACAAGCAACATCTTTTTCCATTAATTGAGCGATCCAGTACCACAGGGCATGCATTTAAGTTGACAGAGGTTAGTTTCAGAACAGATGTGAGGGGTACATTTTTTTACTCAGAGATTGGTGGATGCCTGGAATGTGTTAGTTGAGGCAAATTCATTTGGTACTTTTAAGAGGGGCTTGGATGGGCACATGAGTGAGAGAAAAATGGAGGGATATGGGCATTCTATAGGTAGGAGGGATTAGCTATATCGGTACAACATTTGTGGCCGAAGGGCCTGTTCTGTGCTGTACTGTTCTATGTTCTATGTTCTATTGGACTGCTGTACAAACTCAGTTGGTTCATAATACTCTTTGAGAGAGGAAACCTACCAATGTGGACTCCAGATCCACCACAAATGTGGACGACTCTTCTAACCTGGAATTGCAAGATATCAGGTGATGGGCAATAGCTGCGGGCCTGTTAGTGACATCCATATCTGGTGAATGAATAAACATGGAATAATCACTTGGGAATGATGAATTTGAGAGTGGTTTCATCCCCAAGCAAGTTACTCTCCATTTCCCTATATATTTGCTGTTAGTTCTTCTGAAGAGCAACAAAAATCTGCTGGAGGAACACAGTGGGTCGAGCAGTATGTGTGGGAGGAAAGGAATTGTCGACATTCAGGTCGAAAACCCCGCATCAAATTTTGACCCAAAACGTTGACAATTCCTTACCTCTCACAGATGTTGCTCGGCCGCTGAGTTCCTCCAGCAGATTGTTTGTTGCTCCAGATTCCAGCATCTGCGGACTATTGTGTTTCCACTGAGTCCTCCTGAGGAAGCTGGGATAGGTTTGTTTAAAGGAATTGCTATTAAAAGACAATTTTGCTGGTCATCTGAGCCACCAATAACTTTCATATACGTATCACTTTTCACAGCCTTAGGATGCCTTGGAGTTCTTTGCAGCGTAGGTCACCATTGTAATGCAGGAAATGCATCAGCTAGTTTATGTACTGGCAGGGCAATGCGAGGTTTTGGAAAGGAATTTCAGGGTTTAAAGTCTTTATATCTGAAGGTACAGCCACCTAAAACGGAGTGAATAAATTCAGGAACACTCAAAGAACAGAATTGGGGGAGTGAAGATATCTCAGAGGGTTTTCAGGCTGGAGTACAGGACTGTGTGAAATGATAAGGGATTTGGAAACAAGAAAAAGATTTTTAAAATCCAGGCCACCCTAGTGTAGATCAGATTATTGAGGTGATAGGAAGGTAATAATGATAAACCCTTTTTAGAGGTGTTGGTTGAGGGATAGATATTGATTTGAGTTCCAGAGGAGTATCTCCCCTGCTGTCCTTAAAGGAGCACCATGAGATAGCAGCTAGGATCTCATGTTTCTGGTATGGGATGGGCCTCTAACTCAGAGGTGAGCACGCCCCCTACTGAACTGCAAGGGCAAATGTTCTTTGCTTCTTTTCTTTCTTGCTATGTATTGTTGTGACCCAGTCACAAAAGTTGATTAAAATCACTGAATAAAGACATGACGTGGTGAGATGGAGCTTGGGACTTGAAGTTGCAATCTTCTAATTTGGTACTAAGCACCCTGAACAACCTTCTCTAAACCTCAGGGACTACACAACTAAGTTCTTTATAACAAGGTGGCTATAAAAGACCCGACAGCACTATTTCAATGTGGAGCAAACCAGTTGTCCAGGGACCACTTAAGGATAAAGAAGGGAATCTATGTTTGGATGCAAAGGATGTGGGTGAATGAGTATTTCTCTTCGGCATTTACCCAGGGAAGGGACACGCACGATGCAGACATTTCAACTGAGGGCGTAAATATGTTGGGGCATTCAGAGGTCAAGGAGGAGGTAGTGTTAGGTCTCCTAAACAATATTAAACTGGATATGTCCACGGGGCCCGATGGGATATACCCCAGGTTACTGAGGGAAACGAGAGAGGAAATTGCTGGGGCCTTGACCAGTATCTTTGTGTCCCCTTTGACCACGGGTTCTATGTTCTATGTCCACATCTGGTCAATATTTTCACTGAAATCAACAGCACCTAAACACATTATCTGGTAGTTATTACATGGCTGCCATGGGAGCTTGCTGTGCACACATTGACTGCTACTTTTCTTACATTACAACAGTGAAGACACTTCAAATAGTACTTCACTGCAAAGTGCTTTGGGATGTCCTCAGGTCATAAAACCACGGTGTAAATGCAAGTCTTTCTTTCTTTACGAATTTGATGAATTGAAGTTGTGACCTTCCATTTACTCTTGGATTTTTTCTCACAAAAGATTAAAGTTACTGAAGTTCACCCTCACACAAGGTCAGTTTTCTTCACATCAGAACCAATGCTTGGCTCCCAACCACAAGTCAGCATTAGACGAACAGCAATATTTAACTTCACTCCAATGCCAGCTCACAATATAAGATATTATCACTGATCTGTTGTGCCACTCATGGTTTTCACATGGTTATGTGCTTTTGATTTGATGGTGGCAAATTCTCAACATTCGTCTTTGTAAATCTGCTTCACATTGAACAGGTGGCGCCATGTGATATCCGAAGTTTATATTAAATAAACACTTTGATTCTTGTTGGCATATGCCATCGTTCCATATTATTGAAGAAACAAATTAACAGTGTTAAGAATGCATGCAAAGTACAAAGAGTTTCTAGGTCCAACCATTTCAGTTTTTTAAGTTAAAAGATTTTTATGGTCATCATTGGCCTCACAGTGATTGCATTAAATCAAATATTCTCATTTTAAAAATCGCTGCTAGTGTCACTCAAACATATATACTTTGAGTGCATTTGGTTTATTTTATTCATTTTTGGGGCATGAGACCAGCATTTATTTCCATCATTCATTGGCTTCCCTCAGCCATTCCAAAGGTAGTATTTTGGGTATCAATCACATTACTGTGGACCCAATGTCACATAAAGGCTAGATTGGGTAAGAACAGCAGATTTCCTCCTTAAAGGACAACAATAAGCAACCAATATTACTGATGCAAGCTTTTTTTCTTAAGAAATTCTAGATTTATTTAATTATTGAATTCAAATTCCCCAGGTGCCCCGTGATGGGATTTGAACTCATTTCTCTAGATCATTAGTATATGTCTCTGGATTACCAGCACAGTAACAGTCACTCTGCAACAATTCCCTCTTTTATGTATTGTGCTTTGCCTTCACTCTGAGTTTTGCTTAAGGCTGTAATACTACCAGCTCACGTGAATTGGTTGAATTGGCTTCCCTTCAAATATTTTCATTGTCTTGGCATGCTAGCCACTCCAGTCCACTGAAGTGAGCCTTCAGATGCACTAGTGTTAGACATGAAAGGTTTAACCCCATGCAGATGGAAGTCTCTGGTAGAAATCATCATCATTCAAGCCTTAGCTCATCCCTGCTGGGATAAGAATAAGATGGGTACAATCTCTCGGCTAAGAAGCGTGCAACCACTGGAGAAGTCGGAAGCTGGTAATCCTGGGGCAAGTAACTCACCCCCTGACACCCCAAGCATTTCCAAGGTATAAGTCGGAAGGTAATAGAATACCCTGCATTTTGACGGGTGAATGCAGCTTCAACAACACTTAACTGGGTGGACAGGACAAAGCAACCCATTCACCACCCCAGCACCATCTAACAAATAGTATTACTGGTCAAGACTAGTCTTTCAGCACCTTCCAAATCCACAAAGGATGAGGACAGTAGTCGCCTGCGACACCACATCCTGCAGGTTATTCTCGGACTCACACCCCACCCTGACTGGAAATATAACATCATCACTGGGTCTAAATCCTAGAACTCTCTGCCCAGCAGCACTGTGGAATCATCTTCATCAGAAGGACTGTGGCAGTTCAGCAGGTAGATCACCTTCTCATGTGCCACTGGGCATGGGCAACAAATCTAGCCTCGTCAGCAATGCTCATATCCTGTAAATAAAGAATAATTTGACCAGATTTCATCCCCTATATCTCCTGTTGCAAATTTCATCGTAAGCTTGGAAGGGGAACCTGGAAATTGAAAATACTTCTGGAGGCAAGCCAAAGTTTGGGGAAGGTAATGAGATGCCAGGACATTGTTTGAGGGGTAAGCATTGGGCAAGGGTAGTGGGGATAACCCCCTGCTCTTCTTCAAAGTAGTTTGGTGGGAACTTTTTACATCCTCTGAAGGAGCAGACAGGACCTGGGCATAATGTTTTAATCAAAGGACAGTACCTTACATGGTGCAGGATTCCATCAGTACCAGGACTGAAGTGTTAGCTTTCATGCATGATTTCTGGAGTGCAATTTGAACCACAATCTTCTCACCCGGAGGCATGAGAGCTAACCACCTAAGCCATGCTGACACTACGTAATATCGAAGGAACATCTTTTATTTTGATTTTCTTTTAAACATCAGAAATGAAGTGACAGTGATTTCGCCTTTAAATATGTTCTACTTTCTGCTAGATACCCTCAACACACCACTAGACCTCACCTAACCTCGTCACCTCTCCAACTCTACTCTCACCCTGTGTCATCTCTGATGCCACAGTACAGCAATGCTCTTCTTTCTGGATACCCACCATTGTTCCTTTATAATAAACTGGCAGATGGCTTGTTATTTATTCTCTTTCCTTCTCCCAATAAAGGATGTATCAAGCTGAGCTCAAAACCATTCCAAAATGGTCTAAATTATTGGGGACAGATCTTTAAAACTTTTAGGAGACAACAGGATAATGCAAAATTACTAAACACCCCTCCTCCACTGTATCACATGATCTCAATGTTACTGAATATTAGGAGGGAAGTACAATGGGTGACTGATACTCTAGTGTCTGTTAGTGTCAGCAAGCAAAGACAAATTTCTACCCCTTTGTGCCTTTGCAACAGCTGCAGTAAGTTAATGCTGGCCTAGCTTTAACAAACTTTCTCCAAGTATTGAAACCAAACCATGGCCATGAATCCTGATCCCTGCATGGTACTTTTCCAGATATTCCCAGCTGGGATTGGGCAGTAATATTGTGGAGGTGGTCAGTTTTCTAAGCTGTCGGGATAACTTTAACACGAGCTGCCCAGCATTTGAGGGGCTCAGGAAAAATGTTAGTTTTGCACTGTTTGACTTTTATTTCTGGAGCAAAATTGTCATTTAATTAGTTCCTGTGTGTGTGTGTGGTGTGTGTGGGCTTGTGTGTCTGCACGTGTGCATATCTTGCGTACAGGTCCTCCCCAGGTTATGAACACCCGACTTATTGTCAACCCGTACATTGGAGAGTGGTGTGTTGGATTTTGCCGGCTACTGCGGGGCCTGCAGGCATTTTCTGCTGGGTGGAACGGGGCATTTTCGCGTCCCTTCTCTTCCTACCTGCTACCCCCGTCCCAAACTGCAACAACTGAGCTGAGCAGAGCCGGAAGTGCTGAGCAGACTCGCTCCCCTCAGTCACTGAATCAGTGAGGCTGGCTGGCGGTTTGTTCTTACCTGAGTCTGCTTGCTCTCCCCTCATAGCCTGTTTCTGTGACCCTCTCCCACACACTGATTTTGTTAATTTTTGATTTACAAACTGTTTGGGTTATGAACAGTTCTCGGGAACTGAACTCAGTCATAACCTGGGAGGACCTGTATGTGTGTCTATGTTTGTGTCTCTGTCTATGTAAGAGTTTGTGTGTGTCGTGTGTGTTGTGTGTGTGTGTGTGTGTGTGTTGGTGTGTCTGTGTGTGTGTGTGTGTGTGTGTGTGTGTGTGTGTGTGCATGCGCACGTGTGTATGTGTATGTTTCAAGTGTGATTGTGTCAATGTGTATGCTAAGTTTTGTGTGTGCAAATGTGTATGCATGTGTACTCACAGCACTGAGTCATTGGAGCTTTGCACCCTAAGCAGCATTTAATTGACATATGCCACTGTTTTATTATCTGAGGACAATGAGAACAAGATGACGGATTGCAGAAGAAACTTGTCTCTTTTGTGTTCAGAGCAGGAGATTAGTCAGATTCAGACAATAACCTACCTTACAGTATCTTTATTGTACGAGAAAAGTTTTTATGTGGTTATATTGTAAATTCCTCAGCACTCAAAGGGTTTATAACAGACTGGCATTGGCACTAGTTAGTTCTGTGTCAGAGAATACACATACCCTAAGGTCACCTTTACAACAGAACACCGTGGGAGAATTGAAGGGCAATATTACCTCCAAGTAGGCAGATTTTTTGCACAAACTTATACTGCTTCTACCAAAAATAGGCAAAATACCTTGAAGCAAAGGAAATATTTTGTACCTTACATAAAACACTGTATATCACTTTTGAAACTGTAGCTAATACTGTACTTTCACAAGCACTGTCTGATTCATTGGATCTTTATTGTTAATACTGATGATGTTCAGCTGCACAAGGTGTACAGCCCTTTTTGTTTCCACGGGTTTTCATCAGCTTGGCTGGCACCTGAGTTACATCCGACGTTCTGTAGTGTCTGTACCGGCTCTGTTCAGTTGGAACAATGCACTGAAAGAACTTGCATTGATATGTTGCCTCAGGTGTCCCAAAGAGATGCATAGACAATTTGAAGTGTAGTTGCTGTTGCAATATTGGAAGAACAACAGTCAACTTATGCACAGTAAGCACCCATAAACAAAACAAAAAAGAAACTTCCAATCACGTGTTTTAGAAATGTTGGCTGGAAACAGTGGACAGAAACTCCACTTGAGTCCCTTGTCCTCACATTTCATCCCATCAGCCTACGTATCCAACACATCATTCTCTGCCACTTCTGCCATCTCCAATGGGACCCCACCACCAAGCATATCTTCCCCCTCCCTACCCCTTTCTGCCTTTCACAGGGATCGCTCTCTCTGCGACTCCCTAGTTCACTTTCCCCCCACCCTCTCACCCATCCCGCTCCCTGCCGGGAACTTTCCACTGCCCCCGCCATAGGTGCAACACCTGCTCCTACACCACCTCCATCACCTCCATCCAGGGACCCAAACAGTCCTTTCAGGTGAGACGGAGATTCACCTGCACCTCCCTTAATATCATCTACTGCATTCAGTGCTCCAAGTGTGGCCTCCTCTACATTGGTGAGACCAAACGCAGACTAGGTGACTGTTTCGCAGAACACCTGCGCTCTGTCCGTTCACTGCGACCTGCCAGTCATTTTAACTCCCCCCCCACGCTATCACAGATATGTCAGTCCTCGGCCTCCTCCATTGCCAGGACAATTCCAAGTGCAAACTGGAGGAAACAGCACCTCATTTTTCTGTCTTGGAACCTTGCAGCCTAATGGCATGAACATTGAATTCTCCTACTTTAAGTAATCTCCCCCTACCCATCCCCACAACAACACCCCCCCCAACCACGTTTCTTCTCTTATTCCCTTTTCAAGCCTCTTTTTTACTACCCTTATTTTTCCTTTCTCTCCTTACCTTGACCCATCTCCGGCCGATCTGCTCTCCCCTCCTCCCCTGAACCTGCCTATCCCATCTCCAACCTCCATCTACCTATCACCACCTTGTGCCCACCCCGCCTCCCCTCTTTTGTCCACCTATCACTGCTCTGCTTTTCCCTCCTATATATTGGGCTTCCCCTTTTCCTATTTCAGTCCTGAGGAAGGGTCCTGACCCAAAACGTTGACCGCCTGCTTTTCTCCACGGATGCTGCCTGGCCTGCTGAGTTCCTCCAGCATCATAGTGTTTTCCATCCAGATTGCAGCATCCGCAGTCCTTATTTCTCCACTCCACTGATTTACTTTGGATTATGTCTTGTGATCATTTATATTCACTTGAGAGGGCAAGGCACATCACAAAAATGGTTCCTCTGGCCAATGCAGGATTCCCTCCGCAGTCCTGATGCAAGGTTTCAACCTGAAACACTGCCAATTCCTTTCCTCTCACAGAAGCTGCTCGACCCCCCTGAGTTCCTCCAGCAAAATGGAGACACAAGAGACTGCAGATGCTGGAATCTGCAGATCTCCATTTCACTCCATAGATGCTGCCTGACCTGCTTGAGTTCCTCCAGCACTTTGTGTGTTGCTCCAGATTCCAAACATCTCCCAGTCCCTTGTGGCTAACCTCAGCACTTCACTGGAGCATAGCCTGAGATAATCTATAGCGGATATTACTTGAATGTATATTATGATTAGAAAATTCAAAGTCATCCGTGTAATTGGTTGCGATCTGTTATCAAAATGGAGTGAGGTTCTTTCTTCTGGGCCCTCGAGTAAACTTCTTTTGCACCTTTAAAGTGCTGGTCTTTTGTCCTCCTTGAGAATAGGCAGCTGATCTAATCTGCACTGGCCAGTCCCTGAGGAAAGGCATCCACTGCCTTAAATATGGTATTGGTATATTATTGTCACTTGTACCGAGGTACAGTGAAAAACTTGTCTTGCATACCGATCGTACAGGCCAATTCATTATACAGTGCAGTTACATTGAGTTAGTACAGAGTGCATTGAGGAAGTACAGGTAAAAACAATAACAGTACAGAGTAAAGTGTCACAGCTACAGAGAAAGTGCAGTGCAATAAGGTGCAAGGTCACAACAAGGTAGATCATGACGTCAGAGTCCATCTCACCATATAAGGGAACTGTTCAATAGTCTTATCACAGTGGGGTATAACCTGTCCTTGAGCCTGGTGGTACGTGCCATCAGGCTCCTCCCTGATGGAAGAGGAGAGAAGAGAGAATGAGTCGGGTGGGTGGGGTCTTTGATTATGCTGGCTGCCTTCACCGAGGCAGCGAGAGGTAAAGACAAAGTCCAAGGAGGAGGCTGGTTTCTGTGTGAATGGGAACCAAGGAAAATAGTGCAAGGAGATTTTCCAGTGGTCCAAGAGCACTCCCTCATAATGCCATCTGTGCGACTGTGAAGAATGGCCCCATGGGAGGGAGATTGCTCTGCCATTAGCTTCAGAGCAGTTTCTAGGTTTGGGCTCTGGGACCACAAGATGGCCATTTAGTGCCTCTCAGTTATTCTGCCATTCAGTTAGATCACGCCTGATGCATGTCATAACTCTATCTACCTGCACCTTCATCCTCTAGGAAATTAAACAATGAGCTCATGTTCTGTTGTGCCAAATGCTGTAAAATATCTGGTTGGCAACTCATTTAAACACTAATTACCTCACCGTCCGATATTAACACACTCAATGGCAACAGATTCCAGATTTCTTTGGAGAGAAATTCTACTTACATCATGAAATAGTTTGGAGCATAGAACAGGAGGAGGAAATTCAGCTCATTGAGTCTGTTCTGCCATCCAAGTAAGTCTTAGCTGGCCAGCTTTCTAACTCCAGGTCCTTTAATATTCTTGCAAAATGACATCTGTGATTCAACAGTGATTCAGATTTGTGCAAGGAAAATCAACATAGTCAACATAATCAACACACACAAACATAACCAACATTATCAGCATAATCAACGACCCCTCCCCACCCCAGACATTCTCTCTTCTCCTCCCTCCCATTGGGCAGAAGATACAAAAGCCTGAAAGCACATACCACCAGGCTCAAGGGACAGCTTCTATCCCACTGTGATAAGACTATTGACTGGACATCTTGTATGATAGGATGGACTCTTGACCTCACAATCTACCTCGTCGTGGCTTTGCACCTTATTGTCTGCCTGCACTGCACTTTCTCTGTAACTGCAACACTATACTCCGCATTCTTTTATTGCTTTTCCCTTGTACTACCTCGATGTACTGATGTGGTGGAATGATCTGTATGGATGGCTTGCAAAACAAAGTTTTTCACTGTATCTTGGTACATGTGACAATAATAAACCAACTACCAATTACAGCCTAAATCGAATTCTCCCACTTTAAGTAACCCCCCCTCCCCACCTTGTCTCTTACCTCTTTTAGCCTATCTCTCCTTTTTCTCCTCGCCATTTCTTTTCTCTCTCTTATCCCCTCCCCCCAGTGGGGCGCTTGCCTCCATACCTTGACCCATCACCCGTGGATCTGCTCTCCCCTCCTCCCCCACATCTGCCTATCACTATCTCTTACCCTCATCTACCTATCACCACCTTGTGCCCACCCGCCTCCCCTCTTTTGTCCACCTATCACTGCTCTGTTTTTTCATCCTATATATTGGGCTTCCCCTTTTCCTATCTTCAGTCCTGAAGAAGGGTTCTGACCCGAAATGTTGACTGTCAGCTTTTCTCCACCGATGCTGCCTCGCCGGCTGAGTTCCTCCAGCATCTTGTTGTTTTGTCATTTACCAATTACCAGATTTTCTGAAGGTCTGAGAGCACTCCCCTGTAATGTATCTTTGTAAGTGTGAAGAATGGTCCCTTAGGATGGAGATCAGCTCTGCCATTGGCTACAGAGTAGAGTTCCAAATTTCCTCTTCCCTTTGTTTGAAGAAGTGCTGTCTGCCACTACTCCTGAAAAGCCTACTTTAATTTTAAGATCATGCCTCTTTGTTTTGGACTCTCTCACAGAGGAAATAACTTCTCCATCTACTTCATCAAATGGTTTACTACCTTAATCAGATCTTCTGCACCAAGGGCCAATAACCTCTTCTAGGGCAAACAAAAAAAGAGAGACAAGCATGCAATCCACTGCTCAATCTTTAATGAAAGTCGTCTCACTTCAATCATTGTAAAACTCAGATATAGTTGAAGAGTACTGTTGCATGAAAATGGAAGGGGTATAATCACAGCAGTTCACTTCCACTGCAGTTACAAATTCAGTTAACACTTAACTAGCTGGCACAGCATAAAGAAAGACTTGCATTTATATAGCAACTTTCACCAATGCAGGACGTCCATCAATGCTTAGAGTCAATGATACCCTTTTTGATCTGCTATGTAGAAAATATGGCACCAAAGGGGGAAGACAAAGGTTCAATTTAATATTTAATATTCCATCAAAATAATGCTGTCCCTGAGAGAGCATTAATTGATTAATTAGAGAATGAATGAGGCTTGTGCTAATTATATCACAACTTTCCATAGTTGTGCAAGGCACTCATTGTGATGATTTTCATCAGAAGCAGGGAAACATTAATCACTAACATTTTACCTGTTTCTGAGTGATTAGCTTGGTAAAGGAATTGTGAAAAGAAGTTCCTAATGTTGACATGAAATTTGACTTCAGATATTGATGTGACACCCTCTTTGTCTTAAGTCTGTGTTGCTCCCTTTTATAGGAAGTAAATCACTTGACCTTTTACTGTGTTTGTTTTATTTGCTGAATGAATTTCCCTCCACAGCCGTTTCCTCTGATCTGGCTGACTGACTTTATCAGGTCACTGGCTCTTTCAGAGGAGTCCTTGTTCTGTTTATTTGCCCCCGAATCCCTTGCATTTTGATGCCAGTAAATTATGGCCCATCCCTTCCTTCAAACCCACTTGGAGAATGCTGCACATTTTTAGTGCTCAGGTTTCTCCAGACAAAACAATCCAGCAAGCAAACCCCTGTGTGATCACACTTGAGCTGGCTCCCATGACCATCAGAACCTTGCCAAGATGAGCTCTGCCTATATATAGTGGTACTCTTGACAGGCCATTTTAAATAGTAATATTACATTTCATCCAAGTATTCTGTGCAACGTTGTATTACAGCATGCTATGTTGAAGGCTCTCCTGCCGTGCTTTAGGGGGAGTTGGTTGCTTCAATACTTAAAGAAAATGAAGATTGGGAATAGGAGATTTGCCTCCTAGATCATAGAACAGCACAGTGCAAGTACAGGCCCTTTGGCCTAGCACGTTTGTTTCCAACCATGATCTAAACTAATCCCATTTGCCTGCACATGGTCTGTATCCCTTTATTCCCGACCTGTTCATGTATCTATCTACATGCCTCTTGAGTGTCGCTATTGTATCTGCTTCCACCACTTCCCGGCACTGCATTCCAGGCACCCACCACTCTCTGTGTAAAAAAACTTGCCCTGCAAATTTCCTTTAAACTGTCCCCCTCTCACCTTAAACCAATGCCATCTAGTTTTGCTTCTGTGATGTGTACTCCTCAATCCATTCCAACTTTCAGACCATTTGTACCCGGCACTATAAATCTGCCCCCTTTATGCCTTGGGCATCTTTTATCAGATTCTAGTGTTGGTACATGTTTCATCGTTTGCACAATGAGCACTCTTCAAGCGAGTGGACCAATTGCTCCTTGCTCCTGTTTTATTTTCAGGATGATGGTAAAATGGCATTGGTCTCTGAGTTCATCGTGTTGATTCCTGGGATGAAGAGATTGATGTATAAAGAGAGGTTAAAAAGATTGGGCCTATATTCTCTACAACTGCTCTGCCCAAGACAGCAAGAAATTGCAGATAGTTGTGAACTCAGGCCCAGTCTATCACGAGAACCAGCCTCCCTCCAATGACTGTCTAAAATTCCTGCTGCCTCAGGAAGTTTAACAAAAACTAAGTCTAACAAAACTCTGGTTTAGACCACACTTGGAGTACTGTGTCCATTTTCTGGTCGCCTCATTATAGGAAGGATGTGGAGGCATTGGAAAGGGTGCAGAGGAGATTGACCAGGATGCTGCCTGGATTGGAGAGTATGGATTATGAGGAGAGACTAAGGGAGCTAGGGCTTTACTCTTTGGAGAGAAGGAGAATGAGGGGAGACATGATAGAGGTATATAAATATTAAGAGGAATAGATAGAGTAGACAGCCAGCGCCTCTTTCCCAGGGCACCAATGCTCAATACAAGAGGGCATGGCTTTAGAGTAGTGGGTGGGAAGTTCAAGGGAAATATCAGAGGGAGGTTTTTCACCCAGAGAGTAGTTGGTGCATGGAATGCGCTGCCTGGGGTGGTGGTGGAGGCTGAAGTTCAAGAGATTGTTAGATAAGCTTATGGAGGAATTTAAATAGGGGGATATGTGGGAGGAAGGGGTTACATAGTCTTAGGCGTGGTTTAAAGGTCGGCACAACGTGGTGAGCCGAAGGGCTTGTATTGTGCTGTATTGTTCTATGGTTCTATGGTTCTATGAAAGGAACCAACATAATCAAGGATCTCTCCTACCTCAGTCATTCTCTCTTCTCCCCTCTCCCATAAGGCAGAAGATACAAATGCTTGAGAACACGTACCACAGACTCAAGGGCAGCTTCTAGCCTGCTGTTATCAGACTCTTGAACTGACCTCTCTCATGCTAAAAGATGAACTTTTGATCTCTTGATCTCCCAACCTACTTTGTCATGGCTCTTGCACTTTATTTGTATACCTGCACTGAACTTTCTCTATAACTGTAACACTATATGCTTTTCTTTCAGTTACCTTGATGTACATGACTTTTCTGGATGGCACGCAAACTGTATCTCAGTACATGTGACAATACTAAACCAATACCAATACCAATACCAATGGAAGAATGAGAATGAACTGATTGAAATATAGGATACCGAAGGTATATTGATGAGCTGGATGCTGAGAGAATGTTTCCCTTATTAAAGACATCTGGAATTAGGGGGGACAGTTTCAGAATAAAAGGTCATCTATTTAAAGTGGAAATAAAGAGGTATTTCTTTGCTCAGAGGCTTATGAATCTTCAGAATTCTCCACCTTGGAGACCAGTGGAGATGAATTCATTATGCATATGGGAGGTTGACAGGACACTTAAACCACAAGAGAGTCAAGGGGTAGAAAGGGAGAATGGGGAAGTGGTTCTGAGGCCAAGGTTCGATCAGACATTAGTAGGAGAGTCCAGGATCCGAGGGCACAGCTTCAGAAAAAAAGGGACATCTCTTTAGAACAGAGATGAGGAGGAATTTCTTCAGCCAGGGGCTGGCAAATCTGTGGAATTCATTGCCACAGAGGACCGTGGAGGCCAAGTCATTGGGTGTATTTAAGGCAGAGATTAATAGGTTCTTGATTGGTAAGGGGGTTAAGGCTAGGGGAGAAGGTGGGAGAATAGGGTTGAGAAAAAAAAATTAGTCATGATTAAATGGTAGAGCAGACTCAATGGGATGAATGGTCTAATTCTGCCCGTGTATCTTCTGGACAGAATCTTACTGAATGGTGGAGCAGGCTCTAGGGCCCCAATTCTGCTCCTGTTTCTTATATTCTAATTGAGCTCTGTGGAATCCCATTGCACACAACCCTCCAGTTACTTGAATTCCTATCCATCATTGCCTTTGTTTTCCACCATTGAGACAGCTTTTAATCCAACTTGCCCGTCTTCCATGGATCCCAAGGACATTTACTTCCTGATCAATCTGCCAAGTGAGACTGTGTCAAAATAAAGTACACTGGAGCAAATATGGTAGCTTCATCAGCGTTCCTTGTTATCTCTACAGAGCAGGGTAAAATGTCAGCACAACATTGTGGGCCGAAAGGCCTGTACTGTGCTGTAATGTTCTATGTTCTAGAACATGCAATCAAGTTCGACACACGGAGGGTGAAAATCAAAGAAAATCTGCAGATGCTGGAAATCTGAAATAAAAACAGAAAATACTGGAAGGACATAACAAAAAGCTGCAGGAATAGGCCAATCAGCCCCTCACTTCTACCCCACCATTGAACATGATCGTGGCTGATTTGCCCCAGCTGACCTCATCTCCTGTGTCAGTTCCAGGTAGCCCTCAATTCCCCGATCCTTTAAAAAATTATCTGCTTCCTCATTAAATACTCCCAAGGTTAAGATTAACCACCCCCTGCAAGAAAAAAAATTCCAATGCCCCATAGTTTTTAATGACTGCTCCCTAACCTTACAACTATATCCCTGGTTCAAGATTTATTCACTAGAGGACACATCTTGGCATTGACACTGTCATGCCCCCTGGACTCTTACATGCTTCAATAAAGTGTCCTCTCGTTCTTCTACAAAGAATGCGGAACAGGTGGCATCTGTGGAAAGAGACACAGGTCTGGGACCTTCATCTAAAGAAGATGGGTGAGCATGGGTAGAACAAAGGGAATATCATTGATAGGGTGAGACCAGGTGATTTAATATGGCAGTTAAGCAACAGTTAAGATCAGATTAAGCTTCCTTGCATTAGTAATGTGTTGCTTATGGGAAGGCTGTAGGACATGCCCAGCTGGACAGACCGTACAAAAAAAGGAATAACTGCCAAAATGATAACAGGCAGAAATGGTTAGTTTTGACACAGCCAGAAAGAAAAAGTGAGGCATGTAAAGCTGGTGAATTCAACACTCAGTCCTGCAAGCTGCTCAAACAGAATAAGAGGTGTTGTTCCTCAAGCATGCATTGGACCTGACTGTAGCAGTGCAGAAGGCCACAGGCAGAAAGGTCAGAGTGGGAGTGGGATGGGGAATTAAAGTGGCAGGCAGCCAGCAGCTCAGGGTCACTCCTGCGGACTGAGCGCAGGTGGTCTGCAAGGCGATCACCCAATCAGCATTTAGTTTCTCCACTGCTGATGAGCCACACTGTGAACACTGAATGCAGTAGATAAGATAAGATGTCTTTATTAGTCACATGTATATCGAAACACACGGTGAAATACATCTTTTGCGTAGTGTTCTGGGAGCAGCCCGCAAGTGTCGCCACACTTCCGGTGCCAACATAGCATGCCCACAACTTCCTAACACGTACACCTTTGGAATGTGGAAGAAACCAGAGCACCCGGAGGAAACCCACGCAGACACGAGGAGAATGTACAAACTCCTTCCAGATAGCGGCCGGAATTGAACCAGGGTCGCCGGTGTTGTAAAAGCATTATGCTAACTGCTACACTACCGTGCCTGCCCCTGCACTACCGTGCCTACAGTAGATTGAAGAACTTGGATTGAGGGAAGGGAAGACATGAAAGGACACACAAACCTTCCTTTAACAACTTCATGCTAAACTGTCCTTGAATAACTTACGTGTCTTTAAATGTTCATTTATGTTGTCTGCAGGAATTATATTAATTAATTTGCTTAACCCTGATGTTAGTCTGAATAGAGCAGATAAACAAAAGAGTGAGTGGGGAATTGAGGATTGTGTGGATGGAGTTAGAGAGTGGAGAGGCAGAAGCCTGAGTGAAGCAGAAATGTTCCTCCCTTGCCTAATCTCTGTACCTTGATATCTCTGTGTTCTTTAAATCCTGACCACTAATGCAACATCACCCCATTATTGGCATCATGCCTTCAGCTGACCAAGCCTTGAGTTCTGGAGTTCCAGCCCCAAACCTCTCCACCTCTTTCCCTCCTCATAAGATACCTCTTAAAATCTTTTTCTCTGATCAAAGTTTTGTTCACTTATCCAAATAAATGCTATAGTGGCTTGGTTTTATGTGATAGCGCTCCTGTGACGTTTTACTACTTTAAAGGTGCTACATAAATGTAAGTTGTTGTTGCTGCTTGGAGCACAGTGGGAAGTAGGAAAGATGTACAAAACTGCTGAAGCTGTATGTTCTCCAGCTATTGATCTAAGATCCTTACTGACTATTGATCTAAGGTCCTTACTGACTATTGATCTAAGATCCTTACTGACTTGAAATGAGTCAGAATGCAATGTTTTCTGATTGCTTAACACCATTCCCGACACATGCTCTAGAGGCCAGTGGTTGCCTTGAGCACTTCTAAACATCATTATATTCCAAGCCAGAAGATTGTGGGTTTGATTTCCAATCGGCAGACTCAATCACCAAGTTTAGGCTGAAGATCTGATGTACTGACAGAGGGCTGAACTGTCTTTTGGAAGACAAATTACAACCAAAAACTGTGACATGGTCTTCAAGTGACATGATTATTGTGTTTAGGTTCCGATTGGGACCTATCTGTGGGGTTTTATTGTATTTTAGCACTCCCAAAGGTGAAAATAGCTTCTTGGCAATATTAAACACCTGTGGAAAGTGCATTCTGTGGCTCTGTAGAGACACTTCAGTGAGATAACAATTGAATTAATTATTCAACAGCAAAAAATCTCTTGTAACATTGCTCCTTCCATTGGGATTGCTGAATCTGTGAGTCTATCCTCATGTATTTAGCATGGTTTTGTACAATGCCATTAAAACAAAAATATTGAAATGTCTGGAGTTGGGCAATACAATGCTATATCACTTTTATTTATACAGCAATTAACAAAGCAAGCTGGGCAATGGGTGCTTCAGAAGAACATTATCAAACAACATTTTTCCACAGAATTGTCTGTGGAGATATTAGACCAGAAAATCAAAAGGTGTCATAAAGTAGGAAAGAGATGTAAAGAGGTGAAGAGGTTTAGGGAGGGCTTCCAGAAGCTAGAGCTTAGACAACTAAAGGTAGAGCTGCCAATGTTGCTGGAATTGAATTAGGAATCATTCAGGAGGGCAGGATTGGTGAAGTTTGGATATCTTGTAGGATATGGGACTGGAGGAGTTTGTAAGCAAAAGGAGGAATAAAGCCAAGAAGGATGTGGAAAAAGAGTGAGAATTTTAACATTAAGTCATTGTTGATCAAGAGTCAGTTAGGTTGCAGGCACTGAGGTGACAGGTAAATGGGCTTTGGTGTTAGATAATACAATGGTAGAAGGACTTTGGATGACCCTGTGTTTAAAATGAGAGATGCTGGCCAGAATTATGTTGGAATAGTCAAGTTTAGAATGAACACAATCTATAATTTCAATAAGTGTCAGAAGCAGATGATTCAATCCTAATGATGATGAATTTAATGCTAATAGTGTCTTGTGCTTTCTTAATATCTTTAATTATTATAATCATGACAACAACCTTTCCCTCAATGTCAACAAGACAGAAGAGCTGGTCATTGACTTCAGGAAAGGGGGCAGTGTACATGCACCTGTCTACATCAACGGTACTGAGGTCGAGAGGGTTGAGAGCTTCAAGTTCCTGGGAGTGAACATCACCAATAGCCTGTCCTGCAAATCACGTAGATGCCACGGCCGAGAAAGCTCACCAGCGCCTCTATTTCCTCAGGAGGCTAAGAAATTCGGTATGTCCTCTTGACACTCACCAACTTCTATCGATGCACCATAGAAAGCATCCTATCTGGATGTATCACAGCTTGGTACGGCAACTGCTCTGCCCAGGATCGCAAGAAACTGCAGAGAGTGTGGACACAGCCCAGCATGTCACGGAAACCAGCCTCCCCTCCATGGACTCTGTCTTTACCTCCCACTGCCTTGTCGAAGCAGCCAGCATAATCAAAGACCCCACCCTCCCAGTTCATTCTCTCTTCTCTCCTCTTCCATCAGGTAGAAGATGCAGAAGCCTGAGGGCACGTACCACCAGACTTAAGGACAGCTTCTACCCCACTGTGATAAGACTATTGAATGGTTCCCTTATACGATGAGATGATCTCTGACCTCACGATCTACCTTGTTGTGACCTTGCACCTTATTGCACTGCACTTTCTCTGTAGCTGTGACACTTTGTACTGTTATTGCTTTTAACCTGTACTACCTCAATGCACTCTGTTACTAACTCAATGTAACTGCACTGAGTAATGAATTGACCTGTACGAATCGGTATGTAAGACAAGTTTTTCACTGCACCTTGGTACAAGTGACAATAATAAACAATACCAATACCAATACTATTGTGCTCTAATTGACAGTCACCCACCTGCTGGAAGAATGTTTCAATGAAAACAACACAAAAACTAAGAAACAAAAGCATTACTACCTAAGTAGAACTTCCATTTGAAGGTGTTGAGTGTTTCAACTTCATTTAAATTCAAATCATTGATTTGAAATAAATGATCTCCAAGCAACCATGCATATTTTCACCGGAAAGTTCCATAATTGTTAAAAGGATTACATAGGTGGTGATTTGGCCAAGTTACTGCATGTTCTACTTGAGCCTCATCCTGTTCATTCAAATCTATTAATAGCCCTCCCTCCCTTTAAATGTGCCTACACTGTTTACTTCAACCAATCTCTTTGGGTAAAGTGGTTTCTTCTGAATTCCCAATTAGATTACTTGGTGACTATCCTATAATAGTGGCTTCCACCTAACAATCTTTTCCTCCAAACATATACTCACAGACTTACCACTACTCCCACACACATTACACGTACTTTCCAGCATTTCAATCATGGCAAGAACATTCTACATAAGCAATCCAGGTGCAGGGATAGGAAAGGTTTAGAAGGATATGGGCCAAATGCAGACAAATGGTATGAGCTTAGATGGGCATCTTGTTTGGCATAGTCACTGCTTCTGTGCTGTATTACACTATGACTCTTTGACAATGTAAAATCTGATGAACATGCTGAAGGACTTGAAGAGCTGTGGATTGACAGGATCCTACCACATCCAAGGACAAATTAGGACAGAGGAGAAGGTGCTGGTGACCCTATTTTTAAAGGTAAGATGCACAGTGACAGATAATCATTGAAACCAATACAGGAACGGTAGTGCATGGTAGTGTAGTGGTTAGCGTAACACTATTACAGTGCCAGCGACCCGGGTTCAATTCTGGCTGCTATCTGTAAGGAGTGTGTACGTTCTCCCCATGTCTGCATGGGTTTCCTCCGGGTGCTAAGGTTTCCTCCCACATTCCAAATACATACAGGTTAGGAAGTGTGGGCATGCTATGTTGGCGCTGGAAGCGTTGGCGACACTTGCGGGCTGCCTCCAGAAACACTCTATACAAAAGATGTATTTCACTGTGTGTTTTGACTATACATGTGACTAATAAAGAAATCATATCAAATTGAGCAGTTATGACTTATTGATGTTAAACTCAGCTCAAAATTTGTGGACTGAAGTAAGACAAGTCTGCAAATGCCATCAAGATCCCAATGGCAAATTTCAATATACCTTACAGAACCCAGCAGGCAGATATAACTCAATGGAGAAAGTGCAAAGCTGACGACAGGAAGGAAGTCTGTGGGAATCAAGGTAAATGAGAACTTGCTTGAGGTAGTGAGGGCAGTTTAGTGGATGCCACTGCATTTGGTTTAATGTACTTATGCTGTGATTTTATAGTTTAGGCAAGATGGCGAAGTATTTGGCTTTTCTAAAGCTTTCTGAGGTTAGAATTATGACTTCAAATGACAGTCCTCTTTTTCAGGATACCGTTTCTTTCTGGGCTCAAATTAACGTGACAAAAACAAAATTAAAGGATATTGAACACAAGGTAAACAACTGAATTCTGTCTTCTTTGCTGCTTTACCTTAATGAGGAGCTAACTGGGTGGTTTATATCCAGCTCTACGTTATATGTAGGCACTGGCTACTGTAGTAGATGAGCACATTGCCCTTTCACTTCTGGGGTTCAGGGGTCGCGTTGATGGGATAATAGTTTCCTGTCTTTTTGTTAGCTGCATGGACTGACAGGAAATTAATCTGGGCATCGTCATCCAAGCCCAGTGAATGGGAGCTTCCAGGACAATATTATATGTAATTTGGCAAAAGGCACTAAATTTCAATCTCAGCCGGGGTGGCCATTGAATGGCTGGAGTGGCTCCAAAGAGATTGCTTTCGATAGATTAATGTTCCAATGTCAAAGTGGCCTGGATACAGGCATGGGCAGGTGAAACCAAGGGGTCTGAGCCCAGGCCGTCAATGTATCACAGGGTATTTGCAAAGCCAGGAGGAAAAGGCTCTACTTAAGTGCAATAACTAAAAAAAATGTGGCTACTTTTTGCACATCTTACACTGGGCCCTTGAATGATGTGCCCATGCTAGGTTGTTTAAGACCTGCCTCAGGTGGGTGAAAACTTGTTAAAGGTTCTCTCTGTCCTGTTGGTTCTTAGTTTTGCATGGGACTGCAAAAAGAAATGGAGGATACTAAATTTCCCTACATGGAACAAGAGGTCAGCTATTCAATAACAAGATGGTGCTGGTGCGGACTTTTTCTTTCAGGGAACTGTGAATCCTTGTAGCCCTCTTGCCTGGAGAGCTGTTGATGCTGTCATTGTATTCAAAGCTGAACGGACTGACTGTAGGAGAGTTTGGAAATAAAGGAGATCGGATAGGAGGGTAAAGACTACTCCTCTCCCTGTTCTTTATGTTATTATACTTTCTTTCTTATGTTCTTATGTTTATGCTATGTTTATGTTATGTTCTTAGCATCTTTACTTCTTAGGAGGTTAAGGAGGTTTGGCATGTCACAGAACACTCTAACAAACTTCTACGGATATACTGTTGAAAGTATCCTGACTGGTGCATCATGGTCTGGTACAGCAATTCGAATGCACAGGAATGTAAGAAGCTGCAGAGAGTAGGGGACTCAGCCCAATACATCATGGGCACATCCCTCCCCACCATTGGAGGGACTGCCTCAAGAAGGCAATATCCATCATCAAAGATCCCCGCCATCCGGACCATGCCATCTTCTCGTAGCTACTGTATGACAGGATGTGCAGAAGCCTGAAGTCCCACACCACCAGGTTCAAGAACAGCTACTTCCCTTCAACCATTCAGTTCTTGAACCAACCAGTAAAATCCTAATCACTACAGTTTAACAACGCTATGAACACTTTGCAGTAGAATGGATTTTTTTTGGTTCTAATTGTGTTCTTTCTTCTAAAAATTGTGTTTTATTTACATTTAATTTATGTGTTTCTTGTGAATGCTGCATATATGATGCTATGTGCCTGTGACGCTGCTGCAAGTAAGTTTTTCATTGCACCTGTGCATACATGTACTTGTGCATGTGACAATAAACTTGACTTTGACTTTGACTTTATATTCAGCCTACTCTCCTTTTAATGGTTTCTTAAGGTTAAACCAGGAGTACATTGCAGAATAATTGAAAAACAAAAACCTGCCAACACTGGAAATGATCTCTAAAACATCATCAGAACTGCACAGACCGTAAATGCTAAGTTTGCTTTTCTCTCCACAGATGCTGCTTGAGCTGTTGAAGATCTAAGGTATCTTTTGCTTATATTTCAGTATATTTACATGTCTTACCTCATTTATACTTGAATCCTTTGAATTCATCAAAATATTTTTTTTATCTAAGATCATAAAACCAAAGATAGAGGAGCAGAATTAGACCATTCGGCCCCTTGAGTCTGCTCCACCATTCAATCATGGCCGATTTTTTTTCAACCCCATTCTTCCGCCTTCTTCCCATAACCCGTAACCCCCTTCCCAATCAAGAACCTATCAATCTCTGCCTTAAATACACCCAGTGACTTGGCCTCCACAGTCCTCTGTGGTAATGAATTCCACAGATTTTACCATGCTCTGGCTGAAGAAATTCCTTCTCATCAAACTCTTAAAGGGACATCCCTTTATTCTGAGGCCGTGCCATCGGATCCTAGACTTTCCCACTAATGGAGACATCCTCTCCACGTCCACTCTATCCAGGCCTTTCAGTATCCAATAGGTTTCAGTGAGATCCCCCCCTCTCTGTCCCCATCCTTCTGAACTCCATTGAGACATCAAATGCTCATCATACATTAAACCTTTCATTCCTGGGATCATTCTTGTGAACCTCCTCTGGACCCTCTCCAGGGCCAGCACATCCTTCCTTCGACATGGGACCCAAAATTTCTCACTGTTTCACGGAAAACTGTACATTTCTGGCATTATGAGAAACCTTCCGCTGATGATCTTCTGGATACTTTAACAGGTTAACTTGAAGTGCGACTTCAGCACATTCCTCAGGCTTGGGAACACTGCCCAGTCTCACTACCGCTCATGCCGTGGCCATCAGGCTGTGTGTGATTTCATCACTTTCTGTGGCAGTGCCACTTAATTCTGCAGGAAACCAAGTGATGATCTCACGTAATGCAGTGCCAAACACTGGGTGGCAACTCACTTAAACACTATTCACCTCATTGATCATTTCAACACCCATAGATTCCATATACTTTTGGGGGAAAATTCCACTCACACCTAAGCAGCCAAGTTGGTAGAGCAATTAGGACCATAAGAACAGGATTAGGCCATTCAACCTGAGTCAGGTCTGCTATTCAATTAGATCATGGATAAACTGTATCTTAACACTATCAATCCATCTTGGCTTTGTAACCCTTACTAACCTTGCCAAATCAAATTCATCTAACCTCAGTCTGAAAATCACCTATTGACGTCATCTCAAACGCTTTCTGTGGAAGAGGGTTCCAGACTTCTTCTGCCCTTTGTATGCATCGTAACTAGTATTTCGTGCCACAGTGAGTTAACACAATAGCCTTTCACCTCTGACTCTGGGTTATGCTAGCGATAGACTTCTGTCTTTTTTTAGCTGCGTGGACTAACAGTTAGTGGAACATTACTGCTAATGATAAGGCTACAAAATCATTTACTTGCAAGGTCCGTCTGTTCTCAATAGAGCTGAGTGTTCTTTAACTCTTTTTCCAACATTTGTTTAAATCTCATTAATAATTTTGACTGAGTGGTATATTCTCACTTCTGTCTGGAAAAGTCCAGTCGCAGGGACTGAGTGCAACACTAAGTTGGTGATATAGAGCAGTGTTGATGGAATGCTGCACTGTTGAAGGTGCAGCCTATAAAGTGCAATGTTAAACTACATTTACCAACACAGGTGGAAGATGAAGAGCTTATGGAACTAGACAAAGAAAACCAGGAGGTTTCTCAAGCGCCCGAGGTAGCCATCATCTCTCAAACACACTTTCAAATACCATTAAATTAAATTTAACGATCATTCAACTTACTGCTTTTTGAAGCTTGCTCTGTGCAAATTGGCTGCCACGTTTCCTGTATTACAACAGGAAGTACATTTCATCAGTACTTCTCATGGGAGTAAAGTATTTTGGGAGGGTTTGAAGAAATAAACAAAGGTATACAAATATGAGTTCTTGGAGACACAAGAGACTGCAGATGCTGGAATCTGGAGTGAAAAAGCACAAACTACCAGAGGAACTCAGCAGGTCAGGCAGCATCTGTAGAGGCAAAGGGATGGTCGACATTTCGGGTGGGGACCCTGCATCAGGGAACTGCAGCAGCAAATGAATTCTCTGTTTCTTTCAATCTAAATTTAAAGTGTTGATGTGGGCATGATCATGGAGTTTTGCAAATTATTTATCTTCCATAATCCATCGCCACAATGTCAATGCATTCTTCTGTCATAGAGCCAGACATTAATTAATTGATCCCCTCCATTTCTCAGGTGATATAAGAGATAAGATGAAATGAACAAGCTCCACTACCCCTGGTCAGTCTGTGATGGTATCTCAAATCAGGCCACATACCTTCATCTCTTACTCTACTGTTCTTTCCATGTTTCTTGGGATGACTCCTGCCGTCTGGTGTCCCCCATTCAGCTGGAGACAGAAGAGGTTGCAGATGTTGGAACCTAGAACAACACACAAGGTGCTGGAGGAACTCAGCAGGTCAGCCAGCATCTGTGGAGGGAAATGGACAGTTGACGTTTCCGGTTGAGACCCTTCATCCGGACCAGATGAATCCAGATGAAGGGTCTGAATGTGAAATGTCGACTGTCCGTTTCTCTCCATAGATACTGCCTGATCTGGCTGACTTCCTCCAGCATTTTGTGTGTTGCTCCAGATACCAGCATCTGCAGTCTTTCTTGTGTCTCTTCCAGTGTCTTGCTGTTGCTCCATTGTTCAGTTGTTCTGACTGATGCCTCTGGGACCATTGGATGGACATGCCAAGGCTGTCACCATGCCTATCATTTGCACAATAAGCTTTACACTTCTCCTCCGATGCAGCTTTTGGTTTGTGATGCCTCTTGGCCAGAAATTTCTGAGGTTCTTGCACAGTCTCTGTTACAAATGCAACTTTTTCTTTCTTTACTCCCAGGAATAGAGCAGTCGATACCATTTTTCCCCAGGATTAAATAAGATTAAAACCTGTATTTTCTTATTAACAGGGCTTTTTCCCAGGATTAAATAAGATTAAACCTGTATTTTCTTATTAACAGGGCTTGGTATAGTCCATACACACTTTATTTGTTCAGTATTCAGTGATTCTGAATACAGGAAGTCCCCGGGTTACGAATGCCCGACTTACGAACGCCTGTACTTGCGAACGATGGGAAGAAGGCGTGGAATTGGGGGCAGAACAGTTTGCCTGTCAGTGTCGACTTTTTCCAGGTGATGGAGGTGGCAAACGGCTGGATCGTGGATTTCATGTGTTACAGTCTGTACCGCTCTTTTGGGGCAGGGATGTTCGAGGAGTTCCAAATGATGAGGGACGCCATGAATGGTCACCGGCCCCCTCTCCTGCTGCCCCCACCCACCATATCTATCTCTCTATCTATCTCTATCTCTCCCTCTATCTCTCTCTCCATCTCTATCTCTCTCTCTATCTCTCTCTCCCTCTCTATCTATCTATCCAGCACTCGCTCTCCCCCGACAGGTCGTCCCTGGGTAATGACCGAGGTCCGTTTCTACAGATGTCCTTAAGTTGATTTTGTCCATCACTCGGAAAATACACAAAATTCACTCGATGTGGTAACTGTGCCTCCACAGTACTGTACTGTAATGAATGACACCAAACGCACATAAGACTGATGACAGTCTTCACATGTCCCGGCGATAACAAGTTATGCTGTATTTTAGATTGCTTCACATTATGTGTGGAATTATAATGAAACTGGAATCAAAATTCCATTTGGATCTTAATATATAGCAATAAATAACTGAAGCTCATAGTGATTTAGGACGAATTGACGCTAGATGTGAACTGTACGTAACTGTTCCGACTTACATACAAATTCACCTTACGAACAGACTCAAAAACGGAACTCGTTCGTAATCCAGGGACTTCCTGTACTTTATTATAGCAAAGTTTTGTATTTTCTTATCAGTCCACTCACCTGTGACAGAAAGAACATCTTGTTACACCAATCTTTCATTGGTTGCTTATGTATGGGCTATAGGGACAAAGACAGCTTTTTACATCTTCTGCCTGAAACTTCCATGACTTGTGCGATTAAAGTATTTTTACCTGACAGTAGATCTGATGGAACTTCACTTAATTTCACTTGGCACTACTTCAAGGAAGAATGTGGCAATTATCCTGTGTCCTGGCCAATATTTATTCATCAACCAACATCACTAAAATTAATCACCTTACTGTTTGTGGGAGCTTGATATGTGCAAATTGGCTGCTGCAGTCCTATTTTACATCAGTGACTACACTTCAAAAAGTACTTCATTGCTTGCAAAGTGTTTTAGCTTATCCTGAGGCATGAAAGGCTCTGTTACAACTGTAGATTTTTCTTTCCTTACCCTGAGGAATAGAGCATTCTTTATCTATTTTCTGGCCAGACAGCACACAATGATTCCCAGCTATATTCATTATTTATGAACTGAAATAAATAAGATTAAAACCTGTGACACAAGAGATTCTGCAGAGGCTGGAATCTGGAGCAACACACACAAAATGCTGGAGGAACTCAGCAGGTCAGAGGAGGGAAATAAACAGTGAATGTTTCAGGTTGAGACCACTCACTAAAACTTGTATCTGCTCATCAGCAGAGTTGAGCATAGTGCACTGAGTGCAAGTGGTCTGTACCTGAACAAACTTCATGATAAAATCCTTTGAACATATAAACAATAAGATAGGAAAGCCCTTGGGAAACCTTGGGAAAGGTAGAAGTTATGTCACTACCTAGGTTATGAGCACCCAACTTATGGACAGCCCATATGTACAAATGAGCGCCTGGGAGACCGGCAGGATGGATTTGCAGCCTGCTGCGGGATTGCAGGCATCCTCTGCCCTGTGGAAGCTCAGTTTGAGGCAATGTCAATGCATCTTGCAGAGAAATCTGAAAGGTTGGGTTAAATGCCCTGGTTTAACTACATGTTGCCCTTGTTTGGCCCATGTTTTTATTTAAATATACTGCTGGCCACATTTCTGGCTTGCGAATTGTTTGGGTGAGAAGCACTTCTCAGGAACAGAATGTTGCTGTAACCTGGGGAAAAAGACAGAAGGAAGGAAGAGATTGGAATTGGTTTATTATTGTCACATATGCCAAGATACAGTGAAAAGCTTTTGTTTGCATTGCTCATGACTGAGTGGCCAGATTCTGCTCTAACTCCATCTACAAGTTTGCAGATGATACCACTGTAGTAGGCTGTATCTCAAATAACGATGAGTCGGAGTACAGGAAGGAGGTAGAGAGCTTAGTGACATGGTGTCATGACAACAACCTTCCCTCAATGTCAGCAAAACAAAAGAGCTGGTCATTGACTTCAGGAAAGGGGGCGGTGTACATGAACCTGTCTACATCAATGGTGCTGAGGTTGAGAGGGTTGAGAGCTTCAAGTTCCTGGGATGTGAACATCACCAATAACCTGTCCTGGTCCAACCACGTAGACGCCACAGCCAAGAAAGCTCACCAGCGCCTCTACTTCCTCAGGAGGCTAAAGAAATTTGGCACGTCCCCTTTGACACTTACCAACTTTTATCAATGCACCATAGAAAGCATCCTATCTGGATGCATCACGGCTTGGTATGGCAACTGCTCTGCCTGGGACTGCAAGAAACTGCAGAGAGTTGTGGACACAGCCCAGCACATCACAGACACCAGCCTCCCCTTCTTGGACTCTGTCTTTACCTCTCACTGCCTTGTTGAAGCAGTCAGATTAATCAAAGACCCCACCCACCTGGGACATTCTCTCTTCTCCCCTCTCCCATCAGGCAGAAGATACAGGAGCCTGAGGGCACATACACCAGGCTTAAGGACAGCTTCTATCCCATGATAAGACTATTGAACGGTTCCCTTATACGATGAGATGGACTCTTGAATTCACAATCTATCTTGTTATGACCTTGCACCTTATTGTCTACCTGCAATGCACTTCCCTGTAGCTGTGACACTTTACTCTGTATTCTGTTATTGTTTTTACCCTGTACTACCCCGAGGCACTGTGTAATGAATTGATCTGTACGAACGGTATGCAAGACATGTTTTTCACTGTATTTTGGTACAAATGACAATAATAAACCAATACCAATACCGATACCAATACGATCCAGACAGATCATACCATACATAAGTACGTCAAGGTAGTAAAAGGGAAAACAGAAAGCAGAATATAGTGTTACAATTACAAAGATAGTGCAGTGCAGGTAGACAAATGAAGTGCAAGGCCCACAGTGAGGTTGACTGGGAGATCAAGAGTTCATCTTTTAGCGAATGAGAGGTCCATTCAAGAGTCTGATAACAGTGGGATAGAAGCTGTCCTTGAGCCTGATACAAGGCTAAGGAGACATATGAATTTACATTCGAATTAGGAGCAGAAGTAGAACGTTTGGGCACTTTAGCTTGCCCTGCCGTTTAATAAGATCATGGCTGATTTTATTACATCTTCAAATCTGCATTTCTGCTTACCCTTGGTGACCTTTCACCTCCTTGCAGGGTTGTTGAATTAATTTTAGATTGCTCCTCAGCCTCAGAGTAACTCCGTTTGTCTCCTCTGCTATTTATCTCTATGGTACTCCTAAAATTAAAGACTCCACTGACAGGTGAAATTGTTGCTTGTCTGCCCTTAGACTAGATTGTTCCTGCCAGTGCAGATCCAGGTGGGAGACTGGACCGCTGCTGATTAGCAAGGCCTAGTATAGTGTAGAAAAGGTCCTCTCTGAGGGCAAGTGTCCTGCTGACAAGTTGTGGGATAGCTGGTGAGGCTCACTGTTTGCCAAATTGAGAAACATCTGGCAACTATTGAAATATAAAAGTAATATTAAAAAAAATTCTTGCTTTTTTAAAGTGTAACATTAAGACACAGACACTCAAAAACAATTAAGTACATTAACAGAAATAGATAAGGTCACCTGACTGTTTAGAACATAGAACAGTACAGCACAAGAACAGGCCCTTCAGCCCACAATATTGTGTCAAACTAATTAAACTGGTAATTAAGCACCTAACTAAACTAATCCCTTCTGCCTGCACAATGTCCATATCCCTCCATTCTCTGCACATTTATGTGCCTGTCTAAGAGCCTCTTAAACACCTCTATCATATTTGCCTCCACCACCAGCCCTGGCAGCACATTCCAGGCACCCATCACTCTCTGTGTAAAAAACTTGCCCCGCACATCTCCTTTGAACTTTCCCTCTCTCATCTTAAATGCATGCTCTCTGGTATTAGAAATTTCGACCCTGGAAAAAAGATACTGGCCGTCTATTCCATCTATTCCTCTCATAATCATATAAACTTCTATCCGTTCTCCCCTCAGCCTCTGCCGCTCCAGAGAAAACAACCCAAGTTAGTCCAATCTGTTCTTCTAAGGGCCATTTCTTCTCATTGATCTCAATGGGGCTATCGTACTTTCACCAGGTTTAAGGTAGGACAGGCTCAGTGGAATGCATTCCCAGTGCTGCGAAATCTGTGGAAGTCTGATTTATTTTATTGGAGTCTGTGGGGAGTCCACTGGTACAGAATTAGAACAGCTAACAGGACAATTAGAAAAGTAAAAGATGCCATTACAGTTTTAAACTCATTCCAGAACTGTACTTGGAACTTCCCTGATGAAATGTTGCTAAAGTTGTACTGGTGCCCAGGGGGAAAAATTTGTCCCATTATAAAAGTAAGCTTTAATTCTGGATCAAAACAATCATACGTTACTTTACATTAGCTAAAGCAGGATCATTCCTGTATTCACTTTCAAGGCTGTCCTTGCTTGAAAAGCTTTTGGACTCAGAGTCATTGAAGATAAGAAATCACATTGCTTTTTACAACATTAATACTTGTCCATTCCTTTGAAAATTAAGGTCATGCCAAAGACAATGAGATAAACTCCTACTACCTTTTCCACTGAAAATCCAAGATAAGATACTGTAGCTTTCTCGTGACACCATCAATGGTGGCAGGAAGGGTATCTCAACCAGTATTAGAGTCAAACTCATGTGGAGCAGCTCAGCAAGAAAAAGGTGTAAGTACCCAAAACTGTGTGTCATGTTTTTCATAATGATTTGCCAACTGCCATCTTGTACAACATATAATTTTAACAGGAGGTTGTGCAGTAATTGGTTTCAAGATGAATTTTAACAATGGTTGAAACACAGGAAAAGAATTGTTAATATCTACTTTAGTTTCAGTGGGCGAGTCATGATAGAACGTTCAGAGCATAACCTGAATGGAATGGATATTTTTACCTCATGTTGGGCTAGTTTTCAAAGTTATACTGACCATCACCCAACCTCAATTTTCAAATTCAAAATCAAAATAGTGTGGTTGGTAGAAACCTGAAATAAAAACAGCAAATACTCAGTAGGTACTTGCTGAAGGTCATTGATCTGAAGAGTTAACTCTCTCTCTCCACAGGTGCTGCCTGACCTGCTGAGTATCCTCTGTTTTTAATCCCAGTCTTCAAATGTTTTGCTGTTGGCAGGCACCTGAATGTCTGCTGGTAGAGGTGTGAATCTTTCAATTAGCTCTGCAAGTTCCTTCAGCTGCTTGCGGTTGGTTTATGATACCACAGGTTTAGGATAAGCAGGGCCAAATACAATGCTGACCATTTTACTACTCCACTGCAAAGTCTCCTCAAGGTACGATCACTTTGAAGAAGCTTCAATGAGAGTTCTGTGAGTTTTTTTTCTCTCTCTGTACTGTCTTGTATAAGATAAGATATCTTTATAAGTCACATGTACATCAAAACACACGGTGAAATACATCTTTCGCGTAGAATGTTCTGGGGCATCCACAAGTGTCGTCGCACTTCTGGCGCTAACATAGCATGCCCACAACTTCCTAACCCGTACGTCTTTTGGAATGTGGGAGGAAACTAGAGCACCCAGAGGAAACCCACACAGACACAGGGAGAACGTACAAACTCCTTACAGACAGTGACCGGATTTGAACTCGGGTCACTGGCGCTGTGAAGTGTTACGCTAATGGTTACACTACCGTGTCTGCCCCATGTACAACTTGAACATATATATGTATAACATATTCACTGTGTATCTGTGCTGCTGCAAGCAAGTTTTTCATTGTACCTGTACCTCATCGTACTTTTGCACATGACAATAAAGTTGACTTGACTTGACCCTCTCTCACTGTTCCCCCTCTGTGGTTTCTACTGCTCTCTACCCTTTAACTAGATTCTTACTAAAGCTTGCTACTGCAGCCACGTGTCCTTCCTCATGTCCCCCTCCTCACCTGGTTCCACCTATCACCTGCCAGCCTCTGCCTCACCCCTCCCTCTCACCTCTTTATACCGGGCATCTCCCCTCTACATGCTCAGTCCCGATGCAGGGTCTTGACCTAAAACGTCGACTGACTCTCTACTTCCACAGAGGCTGCCTGGCCCACTTCACAAATAATGCTGCCTTTCTAGTCAGGGATTTCCAGAGGGTGCAACGCTGCCAGGGTGTCAGGCTGAGAACCTGCACCACCTTCAGATTCCCTCTGATGTAATGTTCTACGTGTTCTACAGTCCAGAACAGGAACAGGCCCTTCGGCCCATGATGTCTGTGCTGACCATGATGCCAAATTAAACTAATCCTTTCTCCCTGCACGTGATCTATATCCCTCCATTTCCTGCATATTCATGTGTCTGTCTAAAAGCCTCTTAAATACCATTGTCGTATCTGCTTCCACCACCACCCCTGGCAGCCTGTTCCAGGTACCTGCCACTCTTGGTGTTGATGTGCTTCTAAGGAAATATGACCTCTTGAGAATGAATCTGGGTAGTGGTGTTAGTCAGAATAACTTTAAAAAACAGTATCTTCTGAGTATCTCATTTACCTCCTTGCACATCATACCCTTGTACATTCCAAAGCTGGATGGTAATAGAGTATGAACAGAAGTCCGACGAGGGAATGGATGCAGAGGACACCTTCTCTGAACTATTACTCACAAGTACTGAAGACTCAGATCCTGGTTTCTGCCACTAATTTTATATAGTGTTTTGGATCTACAGTGTCCTGTATTGGTGTAAATTTTATTGAATGTAAACTGGAGTGTAGTTTGGCTATTGTTATGTTTTCAATTAATTTATTCACAGGCCAGCACCCTTTATCCATTCCTCTCTGGAACTGAAGGGCTTTTGAGGACATTTCTGAAGAATGGTGGTCTGGAGTCATACATAGTCCCAAACCAGAAAAGGATAGCAGATTTCTTTCATGGAGTCATGTAGAACAGTAAACAGGCCCTTAGCCCATTATGTCCAAGCTGAGCATCATGTACCAATTTATAATCCAATTTACCAGCACCTGAAGAGGATTGGTGAGACTGATGGATTTTCATAACAACTCAATAGTTTCCCAGCCACCATTACTGATGTTAGATTTTTAATTCCAGATTAATTCAATGACTTGAATTTAATTTCTCCAGCTGCTATGCTGGGATTCAAATTCACATCCTCAGGTCAATAGACAAGGCTTCTGGATGCTCATCCAGTAACTTAAACACTTGGTCACTTTGCCTTTAGTTTTTCATAAGTCTGACCTCTCTCTGGAGAGGAGCTGGCGTTGGGAAAAGCTGAAATAGCCACTGCTCTCAAACTAGATGGCATAGAGCAAAGTTGTCTCACCCTTTTCTTTCACATATGAAGACCTCCTTAGTTCTTAAAAAATATTTTACGATCGTTAAACAGCGGGGCACTGCAGCAATAAGTAATTTTTTGTTTGTTGTTTTTGATTTAATGCCAGTCTGGACCAGTTTTAATGTAGGACCAGAGTGGAAAATGTGATCGCTGAGAGTTGAATGTTAAGCTGAGAGAGACCAGGAGACATAATCCCTTAGGAATAGAATCGTTTAGGGGGAAGAGGAACACGGAATACGAGGAATAGAGGCAGGAACCAAAAGGTACCAAGACAAAAAGGGCAGAGTGCAGTAGAGTGGGAAGCAGCAGGTTTTTTTCTGGTTCAATAATGGTAATTGGTTTATTATTGTCACGTGTACTGAGATACAGTGAAAAGTTTGTGTGCCATCCAGACAGATCATTCCATACATAAGTACATTGAGGTAGTACAAAAGGGAAAAAAAGCAGAATGCAGAATATAGTGTCACCATTACAGAGAAAATGCAGTGCAAGTAGACAAGTAAAGTGCAAGGGCCATGATGAATGAGATTTAGAAATCAAGAGTTCATACTTATCGTATAAGAGGTGTGTTCAAGAGTCTTGTAACAGGGGATAAAAGCTGTCCCTGATCCTGGTGGTACGTCTTCTCAAGGATTTGTATCTTCTGCTCGATAGGAATGGGGAGAAGAGAGAATGAATGAGGGTGGAGGGGGGAGGTCTTTGATCATGTTGGCTGCTTTCCCGAGGCGGTGGGAAATGTAGATGGAGTCCACAGTGAGGAGGGTGGTTTTCGTGATAGACTGGGCTGCCTTCACAAAGGCTCTGCAATATCTTGTGGTCTTGGGCAGAGCAGTTGCCATACTAAGCTGTGATGTAGCTGGATAGGATGCTTTCTATGGTGCAACTAAATTGTGGGAGGCATGGTAGCGTTGTGGTTAGTGCGATGCTATTACAGCGCCAGCGATCGGGGTTCGATTCCCGTCGCTGTCTGTAAGGAGTTTGTACGTTCTCCCTGTGTCTGCGTGGGTTTCCTCCGGGTGCTCCGGTTTCCTCCCACATTGCAAAGATGTATGGGTAGGTTAATTGGGTTTAAAAATGGGCAGCGCGGACTCTCTGGGTCGGAAGGGCCTGTTACCATGCTGTAAATAAATTTAAAATTTAAAAATTAGTGAGGGTCATCGGGAACATGACAAATACCTAGCTACATATCCTAATCATCAAATAGTAGATGAGTAGAAGAAGCAGAAATTTATAATACTAATAGTTTAATAGATTGACGAAGAATGAGAAGTATTCTCATGGAAATGTACCTGCTTCTGTGAGGGGTTGATGCAGTAGATGCTGAGAAGCTGTTTCCACTGCCTGGAGAGTCCGGAACCCAGGGGCATAGTCTCACGATAAGGGTCCTGCCACTTAGGAGAGAGATTAGGAAGGCTGTAAATTTCTGGGGCTTCTGGATGCTCAGACATTAAATATGTTGAATTCAGAGATTGATACATTTTTGGACTTCAAGGGAACCAAGGAAAATGGGGCTCTGGCAGGAAAGTGAACAATGTAAAGGATCAGCCATGATCTTATTAAATGGCAATATAGGATCAAGGAGACATTAAGTCTCTTCCTGCTGTTTCAATGTTATTATGCAGCTAGAGAAAGGAAATATTTGTTTGTGTGTGTGTGTGTGTGTGTGTGTGTGCACGGTGTGTGTGTGCACGGTGTGTATGTACTTATATTGTGTGTGCATGGTGTGTGTGTGCTTATGTTGTGTTTGTGTGTGTGTGCATGGTGTGTGTGTGCTTATGTCGTGTTTGTGTGTGTGCATGGTATGTGTGTGCTTATGTTGTGTTTATTTGTGAATGTGTGTTTGTATACGTGTATTTTTTGGTTTAATCAGCCACCTTCATAAACATCGCAACACTTCAGACTAGATGTTATGGTCTTACTCGAGAATGAGTAACGAACAACAACAGATGTCTGTGTGTATGTCTATGTGTGTGTGCTTTGTGTGTGTTTTGTGTGTGTATGTTTGTGTGTATACGCAGTCCGTGTGTGTATGTAAATGCATGACATACATATGTGATGTATGCACACATTCATAATGTAGTTAGCGTGGAATAAACCAGTTGTACATGTGCTAGCAGCTCTCTGTGTTTCTTTGTGCTTCTCTATATACACTGAATTGTCTGGCTTAGAAGGAAGAAAATCTGGACCTCCACTTGGATTAGAAATTTGCTTTAAGGTTAGAGGATCAATGAAACAAAAAACAAAGTCCTCGAGTCTGTCTACAATCATGAGTGAAAAGTTCATGGGTTAGGTCTGGAAGCCTGCAAACACTTGCTTTAACTTTAGCCTTGGTGAGGATAAATATAAGACCATGTGTTGTAGGAAACAAAAAACAAGCTGCAGGAGTACTCAGAGGATCAGGCAGCATCTGTAGGCGGAAATGGACAGTCGCTGTTCAGCGTCAACCTCTTCATCTGGATTGGTTTGTGCTTTTGCTCCAGATTCCAGTGTCTGCAGTCTCTTGTGTCTCTGTTGTAGGAAACAATAGCACGTGGATAAAAAGCACAGGAAAAACAGTGTCAAAGTGAACTATGGTCCTTGTACATTAAATGCTTCACTGTCAGAGTAAAAATAGGATGGATGCTCAGATGCATGCTGGTTACACTGGAAGCTTAGGGCTTATGACTTGGTACATGAGTGCTTCAGTTCCCACATAGATGCAAGGAAATATTTTGACATCAAACTAATGGAAATTGATGGCAATGGTGAGAATGTGCCTGTGCAAAACCAAGCTATTGGGGAGCATATGAAAGCCATTCTTGTAATTGATGTGGGTTCTGGAACGTCTTCTTCTTAGGTGGTCCCTTGGGATTGAAAATTACTTGAAGTGTACACAATGCTGGTAAATTTTTTACCATCGGCAAACGTAAAAGATGTCTTGAAAATCAAAAAAGCTGCAAATGCTGTGGAGATCTGAAATAAAAACAGATAATGGTGGAAGAACATATATTTCTTATGATACAGAAGGAGGCCATTCAGCCCTTCAAGTCTGTGCCGGCTCTGATAGCAATATCGTTAATCCCATTCCCCACTTATTTCCCTGGAATCCATTCTCTCTGACAGGCTCATCAATTCTACCCTGATTTTTCTACCTCCTACCTAGACTCGGGATAAATTTTCAGGAACCAATTTACCAACCACCATGCCTTTGGGATGTGGGAGGAAACCGATGCAATCAAAGGGAAAACATGCAAAATCCGTACAGAGTGGACTGGATCTCCGCAGCAGCAGCACCACCTGCTGCTCAGCAGTGTTGCATGCTCAGCAGGTCTGGCAGCATCTGTGGAAAGCGGAATGGAGTCAGTGCAAAAAATGTCTTGATTAGCCTATGAGGAAGAAGGTTACATGATCATTTCAATCTTAAACCATCAGAAGTTGTGAAGAGCTGAAAATTTTGGAGATCAGAATGCCAGCGAGTATTTTGCGTGGGTTCTTGTTTGAGTTGCCCCTTGCCTCACACTTGCAGGTTACCCATGGTTGTGCCAAACATCAGTGGTTGTGTGAGTCTCAACCTCATGGAGTCTGTATCACAGAGTGGGGGGAGGTGGGGTTGTCAGTTGAATCTAAGACCCCACTCTTGAACTGGCCTGGTGGTCTCCTGACAGCTAGTGCTCTGTAGTCATTTTCCACTGTTTCTAACTGCCCTCAATGATCAGGAGCACTTAGAATCAACTGAAATGCATTTAAGTACAGCAAACTTCCATTCATCTGCTATTCTTGCATCCAGGATTCTCACGTAACAACTGGCAAAATTTTCTATTAAGTAATTACGATAGTGTCGTGGTTAGTGTAACGCTATTACAGCGCCAGTGACCCAGGTTCAATTCCGGCCACCGTCTGTAAGGAGTTTGTATGTTCTCCCCGTATCTGCATGGGTTTCCTCTGGGTGCCCTGGTTTCCTCCCACATTCCAAAGACGTACGGGTTAGGATGTTGTGGGCATGCTATGTTGGCACTGGAAGCATGGCGACACTTGCGGGCTGCCCCCAGCACACTCTACACAAAAGGTGCATTTCACTGTGCGTTTCGATGTACATGTGACTGATAAAGATATATCATATATCATCATAAATTGTTTGCAAAAATGTAAATTTGATCCAGTACACGGCGAATAAGTTGCACTGCCCTTTTGACATTTAAAATTAAATGATTTTACTTTCAGTGGTAGCCTAGCCTGGGCTGGGCTATGTGCAAAAGTCTTTGCATCGCCTATATGAGATTGTTTTGTTTTCTATGAAAATGCACTCACAGTGAATTTTATTTCAAGTGTTATGCAAAATGAGTGTGAAATGACATTTTTTAGTTTACTTACATTTACACATAAAGGCAGTGCAGTTGGAGGCTGATTAGCAGCAACATCCTCTTGAAGATTTGACACTTCATGTGATGGTGAGTACAGTCAGTCATTTGACTTATTTTTGCTGTATTTTACATTAATACTGTTTAGCATTAAAACATAGAATTGCAGTGTGAACACTAACTTAAAATGGTAAAGAGAAGACATGTAGTTCAGCAATTTATTTAAATGTTTATACATAGAATGATAGTGTCTGATGTACAGTAAAGTTTTAATTGAATAATTCGCATGCAGCTAGAATATTCATACAACTGATAGGTCCCATTTCACATGGATGATGGATAGCTGAGAGTATCTCATAGGTTAAAAAAAGAAGTTATATAAACAGCAACAAGCAATCTGCTGCAGGAACTCAACGGGTCAGGCAGCATCTGTAGGCGGAACGGAACTGTCGACATTTCAAGTTGAAATCCTGATACAGGGTCTCGACCCAAAAACTTGACAATTCCGTCCCCCCCCCCCCACAGATGCTGCCTGACCCACTGAGTTCCTCTAGTAAGTTGTTTGTTGCTCCATATTCCAGCATACGCAGTCCCTTGTGACTCCAAGTTCACAAGATCACAAGATAAGGGAGCAGAAGCAGGCCATTCGGCCCATCGAGTCTGCTCCAAGGAAAAGGGAAAAAGAAATGGGGTGGGAAAAAAAGAGAGAGAAAAAAAAAAAACTATTCTAATCCCATTTGCCAGCCTTATCCCCATATCCCTTGATACCCTGACTATTTAGATATCTGTCTATCTCCTCCTTGAACACCCCCACTGATCTGGCCTCCACTGCTGTGCGTGGCAAGGAGTTCCACAATTTCACCACCCTCTGGGTAAAGAAACTTCTCCTCATCTCTGTCTTGAAACTGTACCCTCTAATTCTAAGATTGTGCCCTCTGGTCCTGGACACGCCCACCAAGGGAAACAGCCTAGCCACATCTACTCTATCCTTACCTGTCAACATTTTAAATGTCGCTACGAGGTCCCCTCTCATCCTTCTGTACTCCAGCGAGTACAGTCCAAGAGCCGACAAACGCTCATCGTACTTAAGCCCTTTCATTCCTGGAATCATTCTCGTAAATCTCCTCTGAACCCTCTCCAACGTCAGCACATCCTTCCTAAGATGCGGGGCCCAAAACTGCGCACAGTATTCCAAATGAGGCCTCACTAGCGCCCCGTAGAGCCTCATCAACACTTCCTTACTTTTATACACTATACCTCTCGAGATGAATGCCAACATAGCATTCGCTTTCTTAACCACCGATCCAACCTGGTGGTTAACTTTTAAGGTATCTTGTATAAGTACCCCCAAGTCCCTTTGTACTACCGCACTATCAATCTTCTCTCCTTCTAGATAATAATCTACCCGCTTATTTCTACTTCCAAAGTGTACAACTGCACATTTCTCAACATTGAATCTCATCTGCCATTTTCTTGCCCATTCTCCTAAACTGTCTAGGTCCCTCTGCATTCTTTCTATTTCCTCTATGCTCCCTACTCCTCCACTTATCTTGGTGTCATCCGCAAACTTAGCCACACAACCATTTATTCCATCATCCAAATCATTGATGTACAAGGTAAAAAGGAGAGGCCCCAACACCGACCCTTGCGGCACACCACTAGTAACCGGTAACCAACCAGAACGAGATCCTTTTATTTCCACCCTTTGCTTCCTGCCAACCAGCCAATTCTCCACCCATTTTGCTACCCTGCCCATAATTCCATGACCTCTCATCTTATTAATCAGTCTCTTGTGAGGCACCTTATCAAAGGCCTTTTGAAAGTCTAAATACACAACATCTACCGCCTCTCCCTTATCCACCCTACCTGTGATTTCTTCAAAAAACTCCAATAGGTTGGTCAGACAGGACCTCCCCTTCACAAAACCATGTTGACTAGGTCCTATCTTGCCTTGCGCCTCTAGGTATTCGGTAACCTCCTCCTTGAGGATAGACTCCAATAATTTTCCCACCACTGACGTCAGACTAATAGGTCTGTAATTGCCTTTGTGCTGCCTCCCACCTTTCTTATATAACGGAACTACATTCGCTACCCTCCAGTCCTCCGGAACCATGCCAGAATCTATCGATTCCTGAAAAATAATCGCCAACGCCTCCGCTATCTCCACAGCCACCTCCTTCAGAACCCGGGGATGCACCTCATCCGGTCCGGGAGACTTATCAGCCTTAAGCCCCTTTAGTTTTCCAAGCACCTTCTCCCTATTAATCTCAATTGAACTCAGCTCCAATTCGTGAGACTCCTGACTAACGGGCACATTGCTTATGTCCTCCACGGTGAAGACCGATGCAAAATATTCATTCAATTCCCTTGCCATCTCACTATCATCCATTATAATACCTCCTGCACCGTTATCAATTGGTCCTATGTCAACCCGTGTCTCTCTTTTATTCCTTATGTATTTAAAAAAACTCTTAGAATCCTTCCGAATGTTGTCCGCCAGCTTCCTTTCGTAACTCATCTTTGCTTTCCTAATGACCTTCTTAGTTTCTCTCTGCAGATTTTTAAAATCGTTCCAATCTTCTGTTTTCCCACTAATTTTTGCTACTTTGTACGCCGCCCCTTTTGCTTTTATTTTATCCTTCACCTCCCTCGTTATCCACATCTGTGCCTTTTTTCCATTCAAAACCTTCTTTTTTCTTGGAATATATCTGTCCTGCATTGTCCTTATTTCCTGCAGAAATTTCTTCCATTTTTCCTCTGCCGTCCCTCCAGCTAACTTACTCCTCCAATCAATTTGGGCCAACTCATCTCTCATACCTTTGTAATTTCCCTTATTCCACTGAAATATCGATACACCAGTTATCAGCTTCTCCTTCTCAAACTTGAAACTAAACTCAATCATATTGTGATCACTTGTTCCCAGTGGTTCCTTTACCTTTAGTTCCCTAATCACCTCGGGTTCACTACACAGCACCCAATCCAAAACAGCCGATCCCCTGGTGGGCTCCTCAATAAGTTGCTCCAGAAAAACATCCCTTAGACATTCCACAAACTCACTCTCCTGAGTACTACCGCCTTGCTGCATTTCCCAGTCCACCTTCATGTTAAAATCCCCCATAATTATCTTCACATTGTCACTCTGACATGCTTTTTCTATCTCAATCTGCAACTTATGGTCCACTTCCTGACTGCTGTTCGGGGGCCTATATATGACTGCTATTATTGTTCTTTTACCCTTGCTATTTCTCAGCTCCACCCATAAGGATTCCACCTCCTCTGACCCAATGTCCTTCCTTTCTATTGATTTTATATCGCTACTAACCATCATGGCCACACCTCCCCCTCTGCCTACCCTCCTATCCTTCCTATATACTGTATACCCCTTGACATTCAGTTCCCAATCACATCCATCATGAAGCCACGACTCAGTGATTGCAACGATGTCATATTTATTAACCTGTAGTTGTGCCACTAGGTCATCTACTTTATTCCTGATGCTACGTGCATTTAAATATAGTATGTTTAGACTGGTATCTGCTATTGATTTTATTGTACCTCTATTGATCAGCAGATTATCCTGACTTTCTACCTGTCCATCCTTCTTACTATCTTCGCTACCTACTATCTTAACACTTTAATTTCATATAAATTAATTAAAGTCATTCATGTTAATTAGAAAAGAAAAATTACAAACTGCTTGACTTTATTCACATTTTAGGCTGATGAAGGTTGACCACATTCCAATGAATGGCGTTGTGCGAGAGACACCAGTTATACATAAAATTCAGGGGCCAGATGTAAAGTGTATCCATCCTCCTCAGCTCAATACAATTAGGAAACACTCCTGGACTCAGTGGAAGAGCGGGAGCTCTAGTGCACAGCTACATGACCTCTAGTACTTACTGCCTTTCTACATTGCAGTCTGCTGACACAGAAGTCTGAAGCATGCTGACATGTACTGTATGTTGCAGCTAGCTGGCAGTTTCATACTAACAGCAACCATGGCAATAGCAGAAAGCTTAGTAACATTAGGACCAACGAATTACTAAATGATCGGTGCATTGCCACGAGAATTGACACAACAGCAGATTGTCCAATCACAGGTCAGGCTATCTAAGTCAGTTCAGCTAACTACCACAAACAAAGAACCTGGTAAACTCAAAAACATATCTTAGGCCTTAAACCAATTAAAATGTTCAGTGAATTATGATGGACAGCCTGTAGAACTACCAATGGTTTTCAGCTGATTACACTTATAAACCAACACTGATGGCAAAGACTGGCTCAGAAAACTGAAGTTACATTCATAAAGGATGGTCAGCATGGATGTTTTAAAATGACAGACTTGTTGGATGCTTATGCTTAGCTGAATATGTCTAAGTTTTGCCAATCAATGCACAAAAGAGTCTTTACTTCTACACAAATCTATGCAGAAAAGTTCAATGGTACCTACATGGGTATTCTAGGTTATAATGTTCATACTTGTGTCAAGCCAGGTAAACAGCAATCTATTGTAGGCCTTGACCTGCTCCAAATACATTGATGAGCCAAGGGGAGGAAGAGTTAGACAAATTAGACAAATTGGAATTAGTGAAGACAAGTCAGAGTGACTAGGCAACTCAGTTTTAGTAGGACCCAAAGTGGATAATGTGGCAATTACAAGGTGACATTGAATGAAAGAGTACCCATTGCCTATTTCACAGAATTGGCAGGGGCCTACGTTTCCACCAAAGTAGATACGTCACATGGATATGCTCACTGACAGTAGATACAGAGTCTGAAATATTTGGCAAACAATGCACTCTACTTCAACTCAATTCCATTTTATGGTGTGAAATTTCCACTGAAGATCTTCCCAGCTATCATGGACAAAGTACAGATCATTGTCCATGCAATCAAGCTGATGCACTAATAGCGACAAATACAGAAGAAGAAAATCTTTGAATATTGGAAGAGACGTTCTGGAGGATACACAACTACAAGGTAAAGTTCAAAAGAAATGTGCACATATGTGCAGAAACCAGATTTTCTTGGATTAAAAGAAGATACAGCTACTCAAAGAAAATGTAGAAGCAAGCAAGCCTCAAAACATTACAGAAGTTCAATCCTATATTATGTTAGATAAGTTACTGAACTTGCAACAATGCTGATGCCATTACATCAAGTTACTAAAGAAAGACAAAATATAAAACAGCAATTAAGAGTAACAAATGGCACATCATTTATGTAAAGAAGAGTTTGAGAAACTAGTCTTTGTTAGTTCACCATTACACAACACATATGCTGAAGCTTGCTTTTGATGCTTTGAAATATGAATCAGCAGGTGTAATCAGTAATGGATGATGGTCAAGAAAATCAATTGTGTTTGGATTAAGCACATTAAGGAAGAGTGAAAGAAATTATGTCCAAATTGAAAAAGCGGCATTAAGGATTGTCTCTGGAGTGAAAAGATTTCATCAATTGCTATTGGACAGACCTTTTACCTCAGTCACAGACCAAAAACCTTTGTTAGCAATTCATAATACTAAATTGGCAATTTTGACAATGGCAGCATTGAGAATGCTGAATTGGGCCATTTGTTACCTCAATATGATTACACTGTTGGATATAAAAGTTTTAAACAAAATGCAATTGCAGATTCATTGTCAGTTTGAGGACTCAGACACAGGGTGTGACTGCAAGATCTTCACACTGAAAGTAGCTATGGTTACAACAATGGACATATTATTCTAAGGACAGTGCATGAAAAGACTTTTTAAAGGATGTAGTGGATCAAATAAATGTTCAGATGAAGACATGATACCGTATTATAACCAGTGAGATATGATGTTGATGGAGTAAGAGTGTGTAAGATGGAGGCCCACAGTTGTCATCCCAAAAGTACTAGAACATAGAACTCAGAACAGAGAACAATACCACACAGGAATAGGCCCTTTGGCCCACAATGTTGTGCTGAAGTAATGAAACTAGTAATTAAACGCTTAACTAAACTAATCCCTTGTCCATATGCCTCCATTCTCTGCACATTCATATGCTTCTCTAAGAGCCTCTTAAATGCCTCTGTCATATCTGCCTCCACCACCACCCTTGGCAGTGTATTCCAGGCACCTACCACTCTCTGTATAAAAAACCTGCCCCACACATCCCCTTTGAACTTACCTCCTCTCACCTTAAATGCGTGACCTCCAGTATTAGACTTTTCAACCCTAGGAAAAAGATACCAGCTGTCTACTCTATCTATGCCTCTCATAATTTTGTAAATTTCTATCAGGTATCCTCTCAGCCTCTGCTGTTCCAGAGAAAACAACCCAAGTCTGTCCAACCTCTCATAGCACATGCCCTCTAATCCAGGCAGCATCCTGGTAAACCTCTCTTGCACTCTCTCCAAAGATTCCACATCCTTCCTGTAATGGGCTGACCAGAAATGAATGCAAATTCAATTCTGAGGAATGACTGAGGAATAGTGTATTAACGTAAACATTTTATTCTGATTTCTGTCATGAGAAGAGCTTACCAGGCTGAAAGAAGAAAAAAAATCAAGGATATGAAAGACTTTTTGGAGAAATATAACATTCCTATTGACTCCTGGAATCTCTGAACCAAGACTGTTCAAAGTTAAGAAGGAGCATTCTGGATGGCATTGAAATCCTCGAGTCCCTGTACTGGGAACACACAGAAGTCCTGCTTAAGTAGTGGAAGGAGCAGACCACCTTACAAATTATCCACTCTCCTGTCCCATCTGTGGGACAGTCTGCAGTTCCCACATCAGCCACCTCAGAATCCACCAAACTGAACCAAAAGCAAGGCATCCTTGATCCTGAGGGAAAGGAAGAAAATATTGAAAATAAGAATTTTAGAAGAGTTTCACACTGGCATTATGAGCATAAAGGTTTTGTTCATTGGCCTGGGTGGGATAAATATCTTGAAGAGCTGGTAGATAAATGTTGGGATTGTAGAATCAAGACAATAAGGACACTGTTACACAGTTGGAAATAGCTAGTGAGACCTTCCCAAAGAGGGGGCATTGAGTATTGAGAGAAGGGCATCGATACCCTCTTAATGTTCATGGATAGTTACTCAAAGTGAGTCAAAGTGAAAAATGTTGCATCCTGAAGCACAACAAAGACAAACTGAAACACATTTTTTCATGTAATGCCCATTTAGAAGAATTAGTCTCAGATAATGGTCCGCAACTTTATTCATTTCTATTTGAGTGCTTTTTGAAACGAAATGCACGCATTTCACCATATCATCCCGCATCAAATGGTGAAATGGAAAGATCAGTGGAAATTGTCAAAGAAGCTCTGAAGGAATGGGTATTACAGGGATCCTTAAGTTTAACAATGAGACATTGAACAGCAAACTTCCTGCTAGACTACAGAAGGATGTCACATTCCTGCTGAGTTACTGATGAGCAGAAGGATCAGAACTCAGCTGAGTTTAGTTTAGCTGAATTGTGAGAGGAAATTGGAAGGCAGAAGTGAAATTATGACTCAAGACTTGGAGGGAAATACTTTAAACAACATGATAGAGTTTGTGTGTTAACACATCTAGAGAATCTGACATTTAGAAATGGGATGTTGCAGTGATTGTTGAAGTTTGCAGTACAAAGAGATATCTTTTGAAAATAAGGGATAAAATTAGAAGTTTATGCATAACTCACTTAACTCTGTGAAGAGACATGTAGGGGAAATTTGAAGAGTTCTGAGGTTATGATTTTATTCCAGATGGTTATCCAATGGAGACTGTGGAAGACACAGCATTCTACTGAAATGAGTCAGGTTACAGCTTCTTTGTCAAAACATGCATAGAGTGCCAATGACACAAGTCCTTTTGAGGAGGTCAAAGAGAAACTGTGAAGGCACTATGCATGGCACTTTCTTTTCAATAAAAGGAACGTAGTGTAGAGTATGGAAACAAAGAGCTTTCCTTTTCAGTCAGTCTCTCAGGGTGAAGGATGACTTGCTTCTACTCCAGTTCTGTAGGCTTCAAGGTGGCTGATAAGGCCATTGTGGGATCTACAGATGGCCACAGTGGGTCTGGAGATGCTCAATGAGGCAAGTGCGTGGTCTGTTAATGAAGTTCTGTGCTCTTGCTCCTTTTGCTCAGCCCTCTGAATGCTCCCATTGATCAATGTTTTCTTTATCCTCCTGAAATCTCTTGCTGTGATAGAGCTTGGAATGGAGTGCTTGTTTCAGGAGTCCAGTGCTGGGCATGTGATCAATGTGGCATTCTCAGAGCAGGCTAAACAAAGTTTGAGCCATGATTCTGGGTGCGTTGGCCTCGCATTGGACACGGTCGCGGGTTTGCTTATCCTGCCATTGGATTTGGAGGATATCGTGGAGGACACAATGGTGATATCTCTCCAGTGCTCTGAGTATGTTTCTAAAAGGTACAGGGTGGCAGGGATCACTGCTGTTCCGGTATATCATGGGCTTAGTGCTGGGTTGGACGTCTTAACCCTTGATCACATTTTTCTTCAGATGACCAAATGCTGTGTTGGCACATTGAATGTGGTGGTGAATTGTGTCATCGATTCCTGCCTTTGCTAAGACATATGGTGCATATATAAGATGTATCCACATGTGTGAAATGTAGAGAGTTCAATAAACTAGTCACACATGGTAAAGTATCTCTTTGAATTTCTTTATAGGCTCTGCATTGTTTGGGTCTGAATGTGCGCATAGTTGTTTGCATACCATGCGTGTGTGTGTGTGTGTGTGTGTGTGTGTGTGTGTGTGTGTGTCTGTTCGTCTTTGTATGTGTTTTTGTGTGCGTGAATGTGTGTGTGCATGCACGTGTACATGTGTGTGCGTTTGTGCATCTTTGTATGTGCACATGTGTGTGTGAATGTGTGTGGCTGAATGTGTGTGCGTTTGTATGTGTATATGTGTGTGAGAGTCTATTTCTATGTTTGTCTGTATGTGTGGGTGTATGTGTGTGTATGGGTGTTTGCGTTTGTGTGTTGGGGTAAGTATGTCTATACGTATGTTTAATTAAACATAATTTGCTCTACTAAATAATTTTACATTTACAGCAACTACTTTCTGGGAAATATCTATGAGACAGTTGAGTAAAATAATTGATAATTTGCAGTTTATTGGATTAGAACATGCCTGCTTTGCATCTTAATGTACCCGCTGTGGTTCTGGAAACTGTTAATTCACTAAAATTTTATTTTAATCATTTGTGGAAATTGCTTCAGATTTCCACTACGTTCTGGGTGAAGAAATGTTTCTGGACATCATCTCCGAATGGCATGGCTCTAATTTTGTGCTCCCTTGTTCTGGACTCAGTAGAGGATATAATTTATCTCTATCTGCTCTGTGGGTTTCTACCATGTTCGTAAATGCTTCAATTACATCCTCTTTCCATATTCATGGCACACATGCCTGTTTTCTGCAACCGGTCCATATAACTTAACCCTCTTGTTCTCTGGTGTGAGAGTGAAGGGGAGATGTACTGGCCTATAGTCTGTTAAATTTCCAATGTTTTCCAGTTCTGAAGAAGGTTCAGTAGGCTGAAACGCTAACTCTGTTTCTCTCTCCACAGAATAAAAAGCCCAATTGTCTTTGCTAGCTGCTGGAAGATCCAGTGTTGCCCTGTCGATAGACCCAGAGAGGAAGGAGGGGTTACCGGATTTCGCTGAGCAGCTGGGGCCGTGGAGGATTCGGAATTACGTCAATGTCAGGAGAGAAGAAAAAAAAAGCTGCACTTAACAGACACACACACACACACACAAACGTACACGCTCGCAAACACACACACACAGACACACACACTGACACACACACACGGACACACACAGACACACAGACACAGACACACACACAGACACACACACACACACACACACACACACACACATACACAGGATTTTACGAGTTTGGAACAGGAGTCTTTGGTCAATGCCAACACAATGCTCTCTTTATTGTCACCCATGAGATTGCCAGTTCCTTTTTCGAATTAGCACACTGGACTAAATGGAACTAGTACATGTCCTTAATCTGTCAGCTGCACTATATAAATGTCACATGCCCTCTGAGATCATTTCAGCTGGAATGCTGAAAGCATTTACCAGGTTACATAGCACAGGCTGCAAGAATAGAGAGAGGAATAAGCACAGTACATTTGACAATTAGTTCTCCGAGGATGTTTTCTAAATGAGCTCATTATTCCCAGTTTTTCTGCTTTGGATTTAACATGGAATCAGAACTACTAATGGTGTTTCTAGTAATCTTTCTGTTAGTACGGTTCTTTATGTGGTGGTGTGTCGGGGTGTATATTGACCACAAACTGGCTCAGAGATTTCCAGACCCTCAAAAGAAAAGGGATTAGCCCTCTCTGATGGATGACATGAGGCCCTGTATCTTCAGAAATGGAGATCTTAAGACCAACATTCCCCATATATTGTTCAGTCCTGTCTACGCCTTCATAACACGGTGCGACATAAAGGCAAAGCAAGCATTATGTAACACTAAGTAAGGAATTCTCATTGTTTTTGAGGAACAATATAATCATGAACAGAGGACCAGGAGTTGGCTATTCAGCTCTTTGAGCTTGTTCTGTCTTTCAATTAGACTTTGGCTGAACTGTGTATTAACTCCATCTACACAATTTGCATTGTAACCCTTGATAGTCCTGAGCAGGAGAAGTTCTATCACCTCAGTATTCAAATCTTCAATTGACCTCCAGCTTCAACAACATTTGGTGAGAAAGATGTTTGAAAATCAAAAAAACTACAGATGCTAGAAGACCAAGTCTATTATCTTCCATCCCTGTCAAGAATTCCATCCCTCTGCCCATCAACTACCTGAAATTGACCCAAATTGTTTGGTATCAGTGGTGGTGCATAAGTGGAAGTTGTTGCAATTTCCTAAGTGTGGAGAGCATTATGACCGTAATAGATGCACTGTATTAGAGTAATTGTCATCAGTTTTGGAAACTAGGTCTTCAATAATTGAAAGTTTACCTGTAGTAAGTGGAAATCATACTGCACATAATGCAAGTAATAACATGGGTAGAAATTTCTTGGTATATAAAAACATTTGCTAACATGGGGCTCCATAAAGCACCTGCCCCAGTTTGTCTAGATCTTTGTTGGCTCACCTGGCAGTGTATGCAGAAGGAATCGCACTCTTTTGCTCTTTAACACTCACTATTAAGGAAATGGAGTTCAAAACAAATGTGCTATTTAACGCAATGCCTGAACAATTCAATTGCAACTGTTGCTGGCAGACATTGGACAACATGGAGTGAACTGATTGGAAGATTGGTGATGTGAGACTGGTAATAACGATTTCCAGATCATTGTGGCGACTCTGGACATCCTGAGTGAGGAGCAGAGAGTCGGGGTCCCCAAATATATAGAAGGCCTCTCACCTAATTAACAGAAATCGTTGCACTGTTGCAGCTCAGCTGACCTCATCAATATCTGTGCTAATGGATTCTCCAGTAAAGATGTAATCACTGGTGTATCTCTTCAAGTAGTGTGAGAGTGAGGCTGTTTGCTACTGTTATGGCATTATGGCTTGCATTGTTGTGTGTAGCCCACAATGCTTCTTCACTTCATGTATGTGGACCAATGAAGCAGTCGTGTCAAACCTGTGTCCTTTGGCAATTGATGTCACATGACCAGCACTCTGATCCTTGAGCAGAACATGTATGTTCTGCTCAAGGATCAGCATGTTTGAACTTATGTGCTATCCAGACCTTAAGATACTGATTGAGTTAACACTGCATTTCACCCTATAGTGATTAAAAATGTGTGTTATCTGATTGAGTTTCTGTGTCAACACATTTTACCTTGACTGTGAAAGATATCAGGGAAGTTTATAAGATAATTCCAGCCATTTTGATTCTTCTTTTGCAATGGCTCACCTTTTTACACAAATCTTTCCCTGCAACACATCAGGCGGAAAATACTATGGATGCAGAATTAAGAGACCTTTGCATTTTGCTGCAGCAGTTTCTTTTTAACAAAGTGACTGATTTTAAAAGCTGCATTATTTATGGAAGAGGAATCTAAAGCAATCACACACGTTTCAAAGCAAATTTTGCCAGTTAAAAGGAAATAGTTAAATTTATGAGTTCAGCAACAGCTGCCAGATGGTAATGTTTGAAACAAACCTTTCGTTCTCAAATCCTGACCTTCGATTCAGCTTAGCTGCGTTAATCAAAGGGATAAAGCTTCCCAAAGGGGTTAGGGTGGCCCCAATGTGTCTACACTGGTGTTAAATATTTTTACCACCATGTTATGGTGTACTTGATTGACGGAGGCATGCAGAAATGAAAGAATAGTGTGGTGCTGATCACCGGGTTCAGTTCCCAAGGGTGAAGCTTGATTATGATGACTTTATCATATGGTAGCAGTGATGAAGGACTTCAGTTACATGGAGATTGCTAAGAGCATAATACTTAGGAACATAGGCCATTCGGCCCATTGAAACTGTCCTGTTGTTCTGTTAGACCTGTATCTTGACTCTATCTCCTTGTTTTGCTTCTGTAAACCTTGTCCACTAAACACCAATCAATTTCAGTTTTAAAATTTTCCTTTGTATGAGGCTACTGTGGAGAGGGAATTTCAGACTTCGAATGAACTCTGTGTGGGGATCTGTTTGTGTGGCGATCTGTGTGGGGGTGTTTGTTTTCTGCCAGCTCCACTGAATGTCCTCACCATTATTTTAAGGCCATGGTACCCAGTTCTGGATTCTCTCACCAGGGGAAATCGTTTCTATCTGTTGAGCCTGTTAACTGCTTTGATCATGTGAAACACCTCGATTAGATTATTCTGAAATCCTACAGTCAAGTTTGATCAGATGGTTCTCCTGATCTGGGTAGAATAAACATTGATTTTAAGTTGTAGACTGATTTTGATGGAAGGAGACACTGGTTTCACTGGCAGAAGGTTAATAACTAGAGGAGACTCGAGGCACCTTATTGGAGAGTGAGGGATGAGAGAAGATATCTTGGGCAGAGAGTTGTTTCTGGTATAAATGCACTGTGTGAAAGATTCAATTTTAACATTCATTCTTACTTGGGCTATGGACATCACTACACTGCCTACATTTATTGTTCATCCCCAATGGCCTCTCAACTGAAGATGTGGTTCAGAATCAACCACATTGGTAGATCTGGAGTCACTTCGAAGCCAGCCTAGGTAAGGATGGCAGCTTTTTTTTAGTGTAGCGGTTAGCGTAATGCTTTACAGTGCCAGCGACCTGGGTTCAGTTCTGGCCACCGTCCGCAAGGAGTTTGTACGTTCTCCCCATGTCTGTGTGGGTTTCCTCTGGGTGCTCCGGTTTCCTCCCACATTCCAAAAGACGTATGGGTTAGGAAGTTGTGGGCATGCTATGTTGGCGCCGGAAGTGTGGTGACACTTGCGGGCTGCCCCCAGAACACTACGCAAAAGATGCATTTTGCTGTGTGTTTCGATGTACATTTGACTAATAAAGATATCTGATCTTATCTTATAACTGGTTAGAAAAGTTGGCAGGACCAAATGAGAAAGAAAATGGGACAGTGGGTCTAATTGGACTACTTTTACAGAGAGCCAGCACAGGTACAATGGACTGAATAGCCTCCTTTAGTGTTGTATGAATGGAAAGGGGAACAAAGTTGTACCAGTGATATACATGATTGAGGATTAACCGCATGTTGCACTCACTTCCGCTCATTCTGTTCCATTGAAGACTACAGCCTGATACTAGACATACTAGATACTAGACATGATACTAGACATGGTGGGCATTGATTAATTTCTTTCCCTACACAATTTATTATTTTTTTCTGTGGAAGTAAAGTTCAGGAGCAAATTTCAATTTGTACAATTTTACCACGCTAGTTTAATTGCAGGGGCTGCATCTAAATTATTGAAATAAATTATAGAATTTGAAAATTGTTCCTGGACAATATAAAACCAAGGAGGTAATATCCACAATCTGAGGATAAAAATTCATATATTTCCCAAAATATTCAAAAGTGGAAGGGTAAGCATCATATCACAGTATTAATGTTGCTAGCTATGACTTGATAGCATTCTTGTTGTTGAGTCAGACTCAAGCCAGATAGTCCAGCACTAAACTCTCAGCTGACTCTCCAGTGCAGTGCTTCACTGTCTGAGGTGACGGTTTCGGATGAAATATTAAATTGGGGTCCTGACTATCCTCATAGATGGAGGTAAAGGGTAATAGGGACATGGGAACATAGGAAACAGGAGCAGGAGTATTCATCTGGCCCTTTGAGCCTGCTCCATAATTCATCAACCTCTGCTCTATTTTCCTGCGCTATCCTCATAACTCTTGTTTCCCTTAATATCCAGGCATCTATTGAGCTTGATTTTGAATGAACTCATTGACTGAGTCTCCACAGCCCTCCAGGCTAGAGAATTCCAAAGATTCACTACTGTCTGAATGAAGAAATTTCTCCTCATCTCAGTCCTAAAGACCCTATCCCTTGTTATGAGGCTGTGGCCCCTGGTTCTAGATTCCTCAGCCAGAAGATGCATCCTCCCTGTCAAGCCCTGTAAAGTTCCATGATAATGTTTCAAAGAGGGGAAGGAGAGTTATCCCCGGTGTCCTGCCCTATATCTATACTTCAACCTTCAGCACTAAAAACATTGATCATTATCACATTGCTGTTTGCTGGAGCTTGCTGTGAATAACTTGGTTGAATGAAATGAAATAGTTAGATATAATTATATATTTATCACATGTACATTGAAACACACGGTGAAATGCGTCTTGTTGTGTTAACAACAAACACAGTCTGAGAATGTGAATGCCTGAGTTGGCACACTTCTGGCGCCAACATAGCATGCCCACAACTTCCTAACCCATACGTCTTTTTGGAATGTGGGAGGAAACCAGACCACCCGGAGGAAACCCATGCAGACACAGGGAGAACGTACAAACTCCTTACAGATAGTGGCGGGAATTGAACCCGGGTCGCTGGTGCTGTAATAGCGTTATGTTAACTGCTACACTACTGTGCCACTGCACAAACCAACAGGAATAATAATGATTGTAACTCTTACTTTTAAAAGAGATTCCAATGATGAAACTTGCTGCTTAAGTTTGTTTGATTGAGACATCTCAGTGTTGTCTCATGACTGATTCCGAAATTGCAAAGAGTTCGTAAAGAGAGAATCACATTTTCTGGAACACTTATAAGAGGCACATTGCTATAGATTATTTTTTCATTAACTTAACAGCAACAATTGGAAATTAGCTGCTAACTTGTTTTCAGCGTTGAAAATCTTTCCTTGATTTGTCAGAAGGTTTTGCAATCTGGTTCAATGTGGATTAGGAGGAATTTCCTATGTATTAGAATCAGAAGGTAGACAGTTTTTAATCAGAATTAAATAAAAAAAAACACAGATGTTGGAAACCTAAATAAAACAGAAAATGTTGGAAACACTCTGTTGAAAGCTATTGGAGACCTGATATTTGAACTCTTTCCACCGATGCTGTCTGACCTGCTAAGTGCTTCCAGCAAATTTTTTTTTTGGTTTTATTTCAGTTTTTAATCATCTCTCTTATTGGTGAGGATCTCTCCTGTATGAAATTTCTATGACCAGATTGCTGAGCCTCAAACTCTGTTCTAAGAGAAATCCCACTTGAATATACATGCAGAATGGAGCTGTGAAAGGCCTCTTGTACACCTGCTGATCTGACTCAGTTCCTCGTGCCTTTGTTGTGTTTTTGAAAATCACACAAAAAGCCCCACATGCCTGCTCATTCCTACAACTTTAGGCTTCCAGATATTTATTCAATTCCCTTTTGGAAGCAGATATCTGCTGCCATCAGCCTTTTGCACAGTGCACTCCAGACTAATATGCTGTGTGAAAACATTTATCCTCACCTGCTCTCTGATACTTTTGCTCATTGTCTTCAACAAAAAATGGTTACATCTTTTGTGTGTTTTCTTTGTCAAGTTCTCTCCTACGTCATAGGATAGGGATTCTGGCTTAGAGTCATAGAGAGATACAGTACGGAAACAGGCCCTTCAGCCCACCATATCCACACTGACAATGAACCAGCCATTTGCACTAATCCTATACTTACCCCTTTTTTCATCCTCCCCACATTCTCATCAACTCCCCCCAGGTTCTGCCATTCACCTACACATTAGGGGCAATTTGCAGTGGACATTTAACCTACCAACCCGCAAGTCTTTGGGATGTGGGAGAAAACCAGAGTGTCTGGAGGAAACCCCGTGGTCACAGAGAAAACTTGCAAACTCCACGTAGAAAGCAGCTGAGGTCAGGATTGAACCTGGGTCTCTGGCACAGTGGGGCATCAGCTTGACTCACTGTGCCACAGCTGTACAGTGCATTCAAGACTAATGTGCTGTGTGTAAACATTCCTCCTCACCTGCCCCTTGATACTTTTTTTCATTGTCTTCAACAAAAAACAATAACATCTTTCCAGCATTTCCCTTGTCAAGTTCTCAGTTACATCGTAGGGTAGGGATTGTGGCTTCAGACATAGAAACCTGCAACACCTCAGGAATCATGCCAACCTGTCGGGTAACCTTTCAAAAATACGCTCGCTGGTTATGCACTGTCAAGTGCAAAGATGCAACATTCACAACAAATTCAGTCTTGAATTTGTGGTTAAGAAATTCCTGTAACTATGAATTTGAAAGGACCTTGGACAACAATCCGTGGGATCGGCTGAATTGATAACTCGCTCATCTCTGCATCAGAAGGTTTCAGGTTCAACTCCCATTCATTGGAATTGAGCATAAAGTCTAGGCTGATGAGGAAGGATAAAACTGAGAGCCATTGCCTTTTTTGGTTGAGATAATGCCCCCTCAGGTGCATGTAGAAGATCTCACAGCACCATTTCAATGACAAAACAGGAATTAATCCTAGTAGAATCATGAGTTATACAGAACAGAAAAAAGCCCAACTTGTCCATGCCAACCAAGGTGCCTTCATGACCCAGTCCCATTTGCCTGCATATGGCCCATATCCCTCTAAACCCTTCCTATTGATGAACCTTTTAAATGTTGTAAACGTAGCTGCCTCTACCACTTTCTCTGCCAGCTTGTTCCATATACCCACCATCCTCTGTGTGAAAAACTTGTCCCTGAGCTCCCCTTTAAGTCTTTCCTCTCTCACCTTAAACTTATGTCCTCTAGTTTTAGACTCCCCTATCCTGGGAAAAAGACTGTGATCATCCACCTGGGTAATTTTTAATCCTGAAACCAAGATCACCAAAAAAGATTATCTGAACATTATTGCACTGCTGCATACACACTAGTTACCAATGTTCCTACCTTACAACATCTGGATCCATAGATTCACAGAGTCATAAGGTCTACAGCTCGTAGTGGTTTTAAAGTATAACTGGGAGTCCTGAGGTTACAAAAACCGACAGAGAAAGTATAAACCAATTCTTTATTTCTAGCTGCTGGAAAATTTTAAGCTAATAGAAATTTAGTCCAGTGACATCTTCCAGTGATAATATTAGATTGACCAGTCCATTATGTTTCTCACAACGTGCATTTGACTTACATAAGTTTGTGGCTAACCAGTAAAAAGGCAAAGATTTATTTTATGTGGTCATGTGTTAGGCTTGGCAGAAGTAACCTTGCAAAATACAGTCTTCTAAATTCACATTGACTTCTAATAATCAACACTTCGAGCACTTTTGTTTCAGACTGTTTCAGATCTTCAATATCTATTCCACATTCTAATGGTAATTTTAGATAGTTAATCTGCACTTACACCTCCCTTAAGAGTTTCATTCCCCATGATCACCTTCTTTCACTTTGCACTATCATCTATTTTGTCTGAACATCACCAATAGTCTGTCCTGGTCCAACCATGTAAGATGCCATGCCAAGAAAGTGCACCAGTGCCTTTACTTCCTCAGGAGGCTAAAGAAATTTGGCATGTCCTCCGTTGACCTTCACCAATTTTTATAGATGCGCCGTAGAAAGCATCCTCTCCGGATGCATCATGGTTTGGTATGGCAACTGCTCTGTCCGAGACAGCAAGACACTGCAGAGAGTTGTGGCAGAGAGTTGTGGTCATGGCTCAGCACATCACAAAAACCAGCCTCCCCTCCATGGACTCTGCCTACACTTCTCGCTGCCTCGGCAAAGCAGCCAGCATAATCAAAGACCCCTCCCACCCCAGACATTCCCTCTTCCAACCCCCCCACCACCCCCCCCCCCTCCAATGAGCAGAAGATACAAAAGCCTGAAAGCACATAGCACCAGGCTCAAAGGACAGCTTCTATCCTGCTACTATAAGACTATTGAACAGTGCCCTTGTACAATAAGATGGACTGTTGACCTCATTATGGCCTTGCACCTTATTGTTTGCCTGCACTGCACTTTCCCTGCAACTGTAACACTATATTTCGCATTCTGTTATTGCTTTTCCCTTGTACTACCTCGAAGTACTGATGTGATGAAATGATCTGTATGGATGGCATGCAAAACAAAGTTTTTCACTGTACCTTGGTACATGTGACATAATAAACCAATTACCAATTTACCTTTAATGTTTCCTTCCTTCCACCTTATCACAGACCATCAGTCTTGCTTTCTCCTCCGCTCTCCACCTTCTCCAGCTTGAAACCTGTTGAAAATCAGAGAAAAAAATCACAGATGCTAGAAATCTGAAATAAAATCAAAAAATGCTGGAAACTCCCTTCATCAGTCCCAATGCAGACTCAAGGAACAGCACCTCATCTTCTGTCTGGGTGCATTGCATCCTGCTGCAGTCAGTATCCAATTCACCAACTTTAGAGACTACTCACTCACTCTGTTCGTATGAGAACTGCCATTTTTGCCTGCATCGGTCTTTCCTTTCTCTTTCTTTTTCTCTTTCTTGTGTAGCCTGGTCTGCTGGGCCTGTCCAGGCAGTTCAAATGTGTAGGAATGTAAGAAGCTCCAGAGAGTATTGCACTCAGCCCAATACATCATGGACACATCCCTCCCCACCATTGACAGTATCTGCATCAGGAGCTGCCTCAAGAAGGCAAAATCTATCATCAAAGATCCCCACCATCAGGGTCATGACATCTTCTCACAGCTACCATCAAGCAGGAGGTACAGAGGCCTGATGTCCCACAGCACCAGGTTCAAGAACAGCTACTTCCCTTCAATCGGCACAACCCTAATCACTACATTATAGCAACACTATGACTCCTTTGCTCATGTTGCATTGAAATGGACTTTGTTTTTTTGTTCTATTTGTGTTCGTTCTTGTAAAACTTGTGCATAATTTATGTTTAATTTATGTTTTTTCTTGTGAATGCTGCTTATATAATGCTATGTGCCTGTGATGCTACTGCAAGTAAGTTTTTCATTGCACCTGTGCACACATGTACTGGTGCCTATGACAATAAACTCGACTTTGACATCTCACCTTATCAGAGAAATTGCCCGGGTTTCACCCTTTCCCTCCCCCTCTTCTTTGCAACTTAAACTATCGTAGTGTTCTGGGGGCAGCCCGCAAGTGTTGCCACGCTTCTGGTGCCAACATAACGTGCCCACAACTTCCTAACCCCTACGTCTTTGGAATGGAGGAAACCAGAGCACCCGGAGTAAACCCACGCAGACACGGGGAGAATGTACAAACTCCTTACAGACAGTGGCCGGAATTGAATCTGGGTCGCTGGCGCTGTAATAGCGTTATGCTAACCGCTACACTACTGTGCCTGCCCCTACACTACCATGCCTGCCCCTTGTGAAATGTGTTGTTTTGTGGCAGCAGTACAGTATAAAACATAAAGACATAAAGATTACTGTGTTACAAAAATAAATAAATGGTGAGAGCCACTGGCTTTTACCTTCTTCTATCATTTTCTGCTTTTATTGGCAGTATCAGTGCTACTTAATCATCAGTGGTGGCCAATGTGCTTCTCCCTTCGTGTGAGAATGGTTTGTTCTCCGTGTAAGGAAGAGAAAGGAATGACAGAAGTGGCAAAGGAGCAACAACAAGCAATTAGATGAAAGTTTGTGGATGACACGAAGGTTGGGGGTGTTGTGGATAGTTTGGAGGGCTGTCAGAGGTTACAGAGGGACATAGATAGGATGCAGAGTTGGGCTGAGAAGTGGCAGATGCAGTTCAACCCAGATAAGTGTAAAGTGGTTCATTTTGGTAGGTCAAATATGTTGGCAGAATATAGTATTAATGGGAGGACTCTTGGCAGTGTGGAGGATCAGGGGGATCTTGGGGTCCGAGTCCATAGGACGCTCAAAGCGGCTGCGCAGGTTGACTCTGTGGTTAAGAAGGCATATGATGTATTGTCCTTCATCAATGGGGAATTGAATTTAGGAGCCGTGAGGTATTGTTGCAGCTATATAGGACCCTGGTCAGACCCCACTTGGAGTATTGTGCTCAGTTCTGGTCGCCTCACTACAGGAAGGATGTGGAAGCCATAGAGACGGTGCTGAGGAGATTTACAAGGATGCTGCCTGGAATGTGGAGCGTGCCTTATGAAAGCAGGTTGAGGGAACTCGGCCTTTTCTCCTTGGAGAGACGGAGGATGTGGGGGGACCTGATAGAGGTGTACAAGATGACGAGAGGTATTGATAGGGTAGATAGTCAGAGGCTTTTCTTCAGGGCTGAATTGGTGGCCACAAGAGGACATAGGTTTAAGGTGCTGGAGAGAAGATATAGAGGAGATGTCAGGGGTAAATTTTTTACTCAGAGAGTGGTGAATGCGTGGAATGGGCTGCTGGAAACGGTGGTGGAGGCTGATACGATAGAGTCTTTTAAGAGACTGTTAGATAGGTACATGGAGCTGAGAAAAATAGAGGGCTATGGGTAAGCCTAGTAATTTCTAGGGTAGGGACATGTTCAGCACAGCTTTGTGGGCCGAAGGGCCTGAATTGTGCAGTAGTTTTTCTATGTTCTATGTTCTATTAAATAATCATTGCATAAAAGAACTCAGTGGATAGGTTGAGTTTCACCCAAAGGAATGAATTTAATGTAAAAGTTGCTTTATTCTGCAGAGATTACTTAATTTTGGTCTCAACTAAGCAGTTAAATTGTGCTGCTTTTAGACACAGATCATGGAAGGACATAAGACCTTGACAAATAGGAGCTGGAACAGGGCTGGAGGAGCCTGCTCCACCATTTAATAAGATCATGACTGATCCAGCCTTGGTTTCAACACCACTTTTCCGTGCTGTCCCCATACCCCATGTCTCCTTTATAGTTTAACTGTTTGTCCGTCTCCCTCTGCAATGGCTTTCTGGGGCAGAGGGTTCATGACCCTCTGAGAGAAGAAATTCCTCCTGAGTCCACCTTAAATGGCCCTAATTCTAGATAGCCACTGGGGGAAATATCTTCGCAGCACCACCTTGTCGATCCTCAACTGCGATCACTCTTCTGGTGAAAAATAATTTCCTAGATCCCCCCCTTACCTTCTTACTTAGAACATAGAACAGTACAGCACAGGAACAGGCCCTTCGGCCCACGATGTTGTGCCGAACTAATTAAATTAGTAATTAAACGCCTAATTCAACTAATCCCTTCTGCCAGCACAAGATCCATATCCCTCCATACTCTGCATACTCATGTGCCTCTCTAAAAGCCTCTTAAACACCTCTATCATATTTACCTCCACTATCAACCCTGGCAGTGCATTCCAAGCATCCACCACTCTCTGTGCAAAAATCTTGCTCCCACATTTCCTTTGAACCTATCCCCTCTCACCTTAAATGCATGCCCTCCAGTATTAGACATTTCGACTCTGGGAAAAAAATGCCAGCTGTTTATCTATGCCTTTCATAATTTTATAAACTTCTATCAGGTCTACCCTCAGTCTCTGATGCTCCAGAGAAAGCAACCCAACAATGATGTCTCCTAACAGCATATGCCTCTTAATCCAGACAGCATCCTGGTAAACCTCCTCTGTGCCATCTCCAAAGCCTCCACAACCTTCCAGAAATGAGTGCAATACTCCAGATGCGGTCTAACCAGAGCTTTATAAAGCTGCAACATAACTTCCTGACTCTTGAACTCATTGCCTTGATTAATCTTTGTCACCCTATCATCCTGTCTCACCTTAAACCTATGCCCTCTGGCTTTTGACATCTCTGTTATAGGGAAAAGTTTCTCATTATACACCCTGTGCCTCTCATAATTTTGTACACCTCTCTCAGTTAGATCCTCTGCTCCAAGAAAAATATACCCAGACTATTCAATGTCTGTATCCTCCTCACAACTTGCAAACCCACCTATTTTTGTATCATTAACACATTTGCCTACCGTATACTCGCTTCATCTATTTGCAGATAACATGATAAGTGTTACTCTGTTCCTGCTCATGAGAAATAGAAGTAGAATTAGGCCATTTGGTTGCTTCACCATTCAATAAGATCATGTACCTCATCACCACTGTTTGCACCAACTCCATATCCTTTGATTCCCTTAATATCTAATAACCCTAATATTGAATAACCTTTCAAAAATGCACATAGACTGCCCAATCCAATTATTATTTTCCAAGTATCCTATTAACACTTCCTTTCCAACAGAACAGAAATCAGGAGAACTGGTCCATAGTTTCTGTTTTCTCTTAAATAGTGGGGTCACATTTGCTATCTTCAGATCCATGGAAACTATTCTGGAAACTATGGAATTTGGAAAGGTGATAACCAGTGCATTCACTATCTCCAGTGCAACCTTCTTCAAAGCCTTGTGCATTTATCGCCATTAGTCCCATTTGTTTATCTAATGTGAGCTTTTTACAGGTGTTAATTACTTTGAGCATCTCAAAATCTGCAGTTTTCCATAACTTTCAGGAGGTTTTCTGTGTCTTCTGTGAATAAAGACACAAAAATCATTTCCTTATTCCCCATTATAATTTCTCCTGTCTCAGTCTGTTAGGGACTCACGGTTATCAGGTAGAGATTCAGCACAGAAACAAGCCCTTTGGCTCACTAAGTCCATGCCAACCATTAACCACCCATTTACACTAATCCTACATTAATTCCATGTTTAATTTTCCCCACATTCTTATCAATCCTCCCCAGATTCTAAAACTCAACTGCGCACTAAAGGGAGGGAATTAATCTACCAACCTGCACATCATTGAGATGTAGAGGAAACTGGAACACCTGAAACCCACACGGTCACAAGGAAGACATGCAAACTCTGCCCGAGGTCGGGACTGAACAGTGGCTCTACTATGTATAATGTTGCTTATCTTTTCCTCTTTATATATTTATACATTTTGCACTCAGAAGGCTAACCAACATCTTGGCTGTTGAATGGTGACACAACAGAGTTACTCAGAAAAAGTCAGCTCATTTACAGCAAAAAGCTGGTGTAACTTTTTCCATTACTTTCAACTTCAGCTTATTGCAACAGGTAGTGAAGTGGCAGCAACAACCCAGAACCCCTCTTGTCCTTGGAGTGCATTGAGCGACATGACTTCTGCCAAACAGTGTGCTTGACGTCTGAAGGGAGCTGGTAATCCAACACATGGTACCACCATGTCTATCTGAGCAGCTGCCAAAGACAGAGGTTGCAAAGTGCAACATAGATTCACAGAACATCCAAACTATCATCTGTACATTTTGTTAATTGTGGCTCAATGGATGGATTGCTCAGCTTAGCTCTATGGCAGATGTCACAGGCTCAATCCCCACTTGAACACAAATTCCAGGCTGATGCACCAGGGCAGTTCTTTGGGAATATTGCTTTATTGGAGGTGTTTACAGTTGGATGAGATATTAGGGTAGAAATTTGGCCTTGGATGGGTACCCAATTTACAGATAATAAATTTATAACAATAATAAACAGCCACTTAAACAACTGCAGAAACATTAATTAACTACACCATCCCCTTTGTTGATTGCAGACCCATTTTAACACAGCTTGTCGGCCTTATGTTGCAAACCAGTGGGAGAAGGAGAGTCATAGTCATGGAGTCATAGTCATGAAGTCATAGAGCAATGCAGCACAGAAGCAGGCCCTTCAGCCCAACATGTCCACGCTAACCAAGTTGCCCACCTAAACTCGTCTCATTTGCCCGCATTTGACCCTTATCCCTCTAAACCTTTCCTATCTATATACTTATCCAAGTAGTTTTAAAATGTCATTATTGTACCTGCCTCAACTACTTTCTCTGGCAGCTCGTTCCACATACACACCATGCTCTGAAGAAATAGCCACTCAGGTCCTTTTTAAATCTTTCCCCTCTCACCTCAAACTTATGCACTCGAGTTTTTGATTCCCTTTCCCTGGGGAAAAAAAGACTGTATTCCATTCACCCTATCTATGCCCCTCATGATTTGTACGCCTCTATAAGATCAACAAGACAGAGAGAACCAAGGTAGAACGGTAAGGAGGGTGGCACTTAAGCTGTACCAGGTTGCCCATCAGAAGCTGGCTGGAATTGTGCCGGGCAGTGAGAATTCTCGTAGCACAAGCAGCAAGGAAAAAACATTTATGACCACATAGAGTACATCAATGTGAATTCGACATCAAGCTGGAGGAACTGAGCAGGCCAGGCAACATCTGTGGAGAAAAGCAGGCAATCGCCATTTCGGGTCAGGACCCTGCTTTTCTCCACAGATGCTGCCTGGCCTGCTGAGTTCCTCCAGCTTCATTGTGCTTTGCATCTAGATTCCAGCATCTGCAGTCCTTTGTTTCTGTATGTGCTCCTGCTTCATGTCCTCACTTAGTTTTAGACACACACACACACACACACACACACACACTCTCACACACACACACACACTCTCTCACACACACACACACACACACACACACACACACACACACACACACGCATAATCACATAAACTATTACACATGCAGTCTTTCTGCCTCACACTGATCCAGCTACATGCCTCTGCTGCATGGAAGTAGCTTGAGGGTCTGACGGAACAGTGATGTGCCACCAGGGAGCAGCTTGCTGCCCTCACTGAAAGGAAAGGTAGCGCCCATGAATGGATTGCTGTCCTCATTGAGCAGTGAGGTGCTGTTTGTGAGCTGAGATGCCAATGACATCCATCAGCTTCTCGTTATTCTCAAAGAACAAAGGGATGCTGTACATCAGCTGATGGCTGTTCTGCCTGAACAGGTATATGTTGCACATCAGGAGATTTGGCTTCATTTATTCAATGTTTACGATGTGGGTACCATGAGCAAGACCAACTTTAATTGTGCAGCCCTAATTCTTAACAGAAAGCTTTGTTAAGGCATTTCAGAGGATATTTAAGAGTCAACCAAATTGGTGCAGGTGGCCTCCCTGCTATTCCTGAGGACCTCAGCCTAAATGGAAGTGATAAAAGGATATTGGATGATCATATCATTGTCATTCCTTTGGAAGCTTAACCTCTGTATGATGACCAAGTAGAAAATTGATGGTAGGGGTGAGGGCAGGGATTAGTACAGGAATTGTGCATGGAATCCCCTAGACCAATGTTTTGATGGGTGCAGTTTCACACAGAAGTGATTGCCAGGGTAATCTAACCCAGGGAAAGTAGTTTTTTTTATATGCATAAGTTGCATGTAAAGGATTGCTGCTAATGGATTCAATTTCCAGTGAAGTGTTCTCCCACGATATTTCATAATAATATGATTTGTTTTAAACTTTCCATCACTTCTTTTAGTTAAAAGGGGAGTTTTGATAATTTATATTTATAGTCAACAATCATTTTATCAAATCACATTGAACCATCATCCATAAATTTCCCTTTTATTTCTGAGTAAGAACTCTCTTTGTGAAATAATGATTAAGTTTCCTCAGTGAAACTCAGCTCCACCTGTTTTTGTTTAAGTGAACAGGTTTATGATAGAGCTACTTAAATCAATGTTAATTAAATGGGATGTTATTTGTGGTGTTTATTTAAACAAGTCTCCACTTGTAATTGTCACATAATCTGGAGGAAACCAGTTATTAGTTTAAGCTGCTATGTACAATTCTCCAAGACCGTAAACAGACACTTTTAACTTTAATAAATTGATTGTAGGGGATGATATTTTCAGCAAAACCTATGTAGTTTAAAAGCTGGAATATTGACTGATAAGTGAATATTTGAATGCTGGAAGTTTTGTAAATAATTTGTGACAATTCAACAATAGATTTTAATGGAAATAATTGTACATTGATATAAAGTAGTAGGGCATTTTAATAATAAAAACAAACTAAGTTGTATCTTTGATATAGACCGGCATAACTTTGTTGTTTAGAAGGCCTCCTTTTAAAAGAATTACTTAATTGCAAGAACTCTTGTGAGAGAAGTAGAATTTAGATCTTGTTTTGTTGTCTTCTGGTTGCATATATTAAATCAGAGATAATCATTAAGTCACTCTGGTCCCACCATGAAGTGGGCTTTGTATCATTGGAGCTTACCCTTGCAGTATGAAAAACCTACCATCTCTCCGTTCAGATATTTCTGATATGAATCTCGCATCTTAGCCTCAGCCACCCTTCCTGGGAAACCAATCTGGCTTGTTATGTCTGAGAGTCCTAGTGAATGGATTCAAATATAAAATCTGAGAACTATGTAAGTTATTTTTGTTTGTTTAATTCATCAAGTTTGAGACAGTTAAGATTGTAAAAGGGATTAACAGGAATTGGGAGGGTGATCCCTCAGTACGTAGAGAACAGAATAAGGGGCATAGTCCCAGCATAAAGGCATTGGAATGTTTTTTACTCAAATAGTTATAAATATTTGGAACCATTGACTGCAGAGGGCTGTGGATACTTAGTTATTGAGGCTGAGATTATAAGAATTTGGATGCTAAGGGACTCAAAAGGTATGGAAATTGTACTCAAAACTGCAAGAGATAGAGAATCAGCCATGAATTCATTAAATGGAAGAGCCAGCTCGAGGGGATGACTGATCTACTCCTCCTCCTATTCCTTATGTAATGACACATTTAAACAATCCTTCTTTGGATATTCTATCGTCAGTAAATATTATCTCCACCTTTGCTGGCTGAGTGAACTTTTACAGGTTTTAAGACATACAGAAAGGTTCTATCCCTGGCTTTTTGTTTTAACACTTTTTCCCACTACCTCATCCTAGGGAGGAAATCACCAGGGTATCTGAAGTTGCCATTATTCACTCTGTAAGGTTGACCAGAGAGAGGTGCAGTTCAAATGTGGCAAAAGTGGTCATTTATTTATCTACTCACTCATATTAGGATATGGGGATCACTGGCAATGCTGGATTTAATGTTTTTTCCTAATTGGTTTAGCTGAGGAGGCAAAAGTCAACTGGATTGGTAGTTATATACAGGCAAGACTGGATAAGAATGGCAGATATCCCTCAAAGTGAACCAAATCTGGTGGCTTAATTGTCACCATTAACATTATCTTTTTTTTAATCACTTAAATCTCACCCCCCCCCCACTCCCCCAGCAATTGAGGTGAGATCCAAACTCATGCCTCTTGGCTGATATAACCAATGTGCTACAGCTTCCAAAAGTTAAAGGACAGAACAATCTATATAATCCGTGACTACGAAGATGTTAAACAGGCATGGGCACAAACCCAGGGGTGGACTTTAATTCAGAGGATTTTCCAACAGAAAACTGTAACACAGAGTTCATTTAGAACATAGAACACTACAGCACAGTACAGGCCCTTCAGCCCACAATGTTGTGCCGACATTTTATCCACCTCTAAGATCTATCTAACCCTTTCCTCCCACATAGCCCTCCATTTCTCTATAATTCATGTGGCTATATTAGAGGCTCTTAAATGTCCCTAACGTATCTGCCCCCACAACCTCTGCTGGCAGTGTGTTCCACGCACCCACCACTCTCTGTGTGAAAAACTTACCTTTGACATCCCCCCCATACCTTCCTCCAATCACCTTAAAATTATGCTCCCTCATGTTAGCCATTTTCACCTTGGAAAAATATCTCTGACTGTCCACTCGATCCATACCTCTTATCATCTTGTACACCTCTATCAAGTCACCTCTCATCCTCCTTCTCTCCAAAGAGAAAAGCCCCAGCTCATTTGTTGTCACTTAATGGAGGAAACTGGTAGCTGCAATGAATTTAACTATTATGCCACATTTAATTGCTGCCTCAGGAGGGCCAGAGCATGGATCCAATTGTGCTGGGCTCCCATTGCTGGAGCAGGACCTCGATTTGCCTAAGTCATTCAATGCTCTGGCCCTCTTTGCTTCATCACATGCAATGTCCGGCAGACTAATATTGTATATAATTGCAATCTGCCCTTGGGTCCCTTTCAGGTATCAGTCCCGCTAGCTGGCAGTGATGGAAGTTCAGGAGGGTATCAGAATCAGATTTATTATCACTGACTTATATGACGTGAAATTTGTTGCTTTGTGGCAGCAGTACAAAGGCATAAAATTACTATAAACTGCAAAAATAAACAAACAATGCAAAAAGAAGGAATAACGAGGTAGTGTTCTTGGGTTCATGGACCATTCAGAAATCTGATGGTGGAGGGGAAGAAGCTGTTTCTGAATCATTGAGTGTGGGTCTTCAGGCTCCTGTACCTCCTCCCTGATGGTAGTAACGAGAAAAGGGCATGTCCTGGATGGTGAGGGTCCTTGGTGATGGATGCGGCCTTCTTGAGGCACCGCCTCTTGAAGATGTCCTCGATGGTGGGGAGGGTTGTGCCTGTGATCGAGCTGGCTGAGTCTATATCCCTCTGCAGCCCCTTGCGATCCTGTGCGTTAGAGGGTCCACACCAGGCTGTGATGCAATCAGTGTGAATGCTCTCCACCATACATCTATAGAAATGTAAATGTAAATGAAGAAAATGTTAATGTGCAGTGGTGGCTATGATTCTCTTTGTGGGTTCCACAGCATTCCCATTTAAGGTATATGTATAGACTTAGTAGAAGAACATTCTCTCATTGAGAGAGGTTTTCCCTGACCAGGTCTTGAGTTAAAATTGCACTGTGGTCCCATTCCTAGAATGAGACTTCAGTTTGCCTAAGTTGTTCAAGGCTTTGTTTCACCACATGCAATGTCCTGTTGGCCAATATTGGAATGAGCTGAGCAGGTCTTTAACCCACTCGTCCTCAAATAGCCTGCACGCTAGGATATGAGGCATTAACATTGACTCCACAAAAGCCATTCTAACAAGTTTGAATTTGAAGTTGTCATTGCAGTTGCCTTGCTGGGGAATAGCACTGAGTTATTTGAGAACTTTGTGATCCCACACACTTAGAAAAGCTTAAGTCAAAATAAAGAAATAAGGTACTAGACCCATATCATGCTTTCATCACTTGAACCCTGGGTGGCAGCACACTGATAGCACCAAAGTTTACAGAGATTAAATTTGCCCAACAAAATTACATCAAATACGTCAGAAATACCCAAAATTTCACACAGTCTCTACCACAGCTAAAAAAAGGCATACAGGGCATGGTAACAATTACAAGGGCTTTTTGAACAGTAATTGATCAAGACTTATAGCTAATTGATCGTGAATGCCTGCAATTATTTCCGCTAATCACACAAACCTCTGGTATATTTATTTTAAACATGCCTGGGGCAAGATTTAAAAGCATTGGTTACTCCACAGTGATTTATCTGTGAAGTGACCCCCCCAAACACAGCAATGCAATCAGTTCCTGGTTTCCTTTAACCCTTGACTGAGAGGCTATGTTTGTTTGCTCAGTACTCGTGATTCATGTGACAGTCACGTTCAAACCGAAAAGTGATCAGCTCCTTGCAAGCTATTTCACAGGATTAAACCCAGGCATTGCCTGGATTTAAAGAAGCATCTCTTCACCTGTAGGGTCCCAGATATTAAAGAATATGATGATAAATAACTCTGCCTCAATGAGTACTTTCAGTGGTCACTCAATTGTAGCTTTCAACAACTCACTGAATTCTTCATCCATTGCTCCTGGGCAGCCATTCAGTTATCTCAGCCATGTTGTTACTCCTGTTTATGTCGAAACCCAGGAATGCTTCAAGAACTTTTTACATGTTTAGAAACTCATGATGTTCTTGTGAAAACAATAACCAATCTGCTGGAAGAACTCAGCGGGTCGAGCAGCATCTGTGGGAGGAAAGAAATTGTTGACATTTCGTGTCGAAACCCTGCATCATTTTGACCAGAAACGTCAACAATTCTTTTCCTCCCACAGACGCTGCTCGACTTGCTAAGTTTCTCCAGCAGATTGTTTGTTGCTCCAGATTCCAGCATCTATAGTCTCTTGTGTCTCCGTTTCTGTGAAATGTAATTACAAGAAAGAAACAGCAACAAATTGCATTCAATGTAATGAAATATCTCAGCTTAATTCACAGGAGCATTGTCAAACCACATTAGGCTCCAAACCATACAAAGAAGTACTTAGTTGGCCAAAAGTTCAGTCAAGGAGAAAGTTTTCAGGAATATCTGAAAGGAAGAGTGAGGTGTATAGAAGGAATTCCACAATAGCATCTTTCCATTTGCTTTGGCTCCAAAGATAGAGAGATTAAAATAAAAGTACACAAGGAAACAGAATTAGGGGAGCACAGATATTTAAGAGAGTTTGTAGCTGGACCAGTTAATAGAGAGAGAGATATTAAAGGCAATGAAGGTATTTTGGAATATTCCAATGCATAATGAACAGATCTACTTTCAAGGCAAATGAGGTGCTTGGAGTAGTGTGGAGGTGGGTTACCAAAAGGTTAGTTATGTCCCTGTTGTATGGATTTATTCTGGTTTCTCTATGGAAGAGGGTGGACAATTATGTATATTTTAAGCATGACCAACCTTTTTGTTATTGAATGGAAACAAGTGTCTTTGAAATTTACTTAATGAGCAAGATTTACAGATAATCTGAAAGTTGACTATTTTTTTCTTGGAACTCAGTTGATAATGATTCAGACTCTCAAGAAATCTTTCAATGTGAATGAAAAGAAGTTATAGATTTAGAGAGGTGTGCAACATCAATAAAGGCCATTTGGCCCATTTGTCCATGCTGGCAAATTCTTTAGATAATCCCACTTCCCAGCTCTTGGTTCAGTGCTCTGAAGGTTATGGTACTTCAAGTTCTCATTGTATTAACTGTGGAGAACGTTTCTGCCTCCACTAATCTTTCGGGCAGTGAAAAAATGATGAGTGAAAGATATTTCTGCTCATTAACTTAAAACTATGCCCCCTGGCTATTGTTCTCTCTGTTAAGGGAAGAAATCTTCCTATTCACTCTGCCCAGTTCTCTCACAATTTTACACTTTACTTAAATCTCCCCTCAATCTCCCTTGTACCAAAGAAAACAACCACAGCCTGTTCAACATCTCTTCATGACCAGAATTCTCCAACCTTGGCAATAATCTCATTAATCTCCTTTGCATCCTCTCCAATAGAACCAACAGTGTCACAGCCTTCCTATACTGTTACCAGAATTGCATGCAACATTCTAGCTCTGCTTTAAGTAATGTTTTATCTAGCATGACTTCCTGTACTCTATGCCTCAACTAAGTATCCAGTATGCCTTTTTAAATAAGTAACTTAACTTTGGTTAAGCGTATGGCAATCAGAAGTCACAAAATGTGCTAATGAAGACGCTTGTGTCCCTAACTATCCCCAAAGCTTGAGGAAATAATGTGATCCTTTGCACGGATGTTACAATCAGATAGAGAGCAGAAATGAAATCATCCTTAAAATATCAGAATGAACATATCTAAGACTGACTGAACTAACACTGGTAAAAAATGCCTTTGTCTGAATTTGCTGATCATTTTGGAAAATCACAGTAGAATTCTCCTTTTGTAAATGTTTATACCTGTACATGACACCAAATTTCACCTGAAGCCTGTGAGATTCAGTGTGTGCAGAGATCTTACTGTTAATTGAATGCTGTAATGAGCCAGGTCAGGTAGGAAGCTAAACAGGAAAGTGACTGTTGTTTCTTCCACATAAAGTTATGAACCATGATAAAGGTCAATTCCTCACTATTTTAAGGAAAATTGCATGCATTAGGAACTCCTACCATCTCTCCTTTCATGTAGTTAAAACCCAGATGTGATCTTTTGAAGTCTGCGGAAATACATTTGCACAAGGAGGAGAGAAGAATGAATCTTATGTTTGTTTGACGTGCCTTCTGCCAACTGCCTTGGGTTGTGATTTTGTTTCTTCCAAGGAACGGAGATGATTGACAGTAAGGAAGATGATTTCATCATTGATACTCAGTCAATGATCCACACATCTCTCTCAGGATGATGGCCTGGACACTGCAGCTTTTAGCAAAGCACCAGGATTGCCAGGCAATCTTGCCAATCAACTGGATGCCAGAGTGACCCGTGGTCTGTTAAAGAGCAAAAGGCTTTGACTGATTCCGATTCTTTGCCTTTTTTAATAACCAAAAGTCATGCTGTTTTGGACTAAAATAGCACAAGTTTGGTAATGTTGTGGCCACTGTTTTTTATTGTTTGTTATTCACATGACAGTGACTCAGCCCCATGTGAAAGAATGTAAACTGCCGATGGAACTGTGAAGTGGAATAATTGCACACAGAGGACACAGACTCGAAGCAAGGAATACATTCGGCAGGGTTATCACAGAATTGGACGAGACCTTTCAGAAAATGCATCAGTTTCACCAAACTCTCCTGGAAAGTAGATGGATGAATTGCATTTAGCTCCTTCCACTTCTTTCTGCTCCTACATTATTTTGTGAGCACTTGCATAGTTTAGCTATCGTGTCTGCTACCAGTCCTGGAAACTCATTGGAAGTGCACAGTGTTGGCAATCAAAACTTAGCCGCAATAACGTCGAGTCATTTCATTTGGTACATTACTTGTTTGAACCCAATGCTAAACTGTGTATCATTGGTGCATTCAAGCCAGTGATCAATTGAATGTCCACTTTAGATGCTGTTCTGAAGTTCTGTAATGATCAATTTTTGGATGTTGAATTTACCTTAAAAAAACACACCCAAGTGAATCACTGTCCTGTCAACATACTTTGACAATTAATCTGAGCCCACTTTAACTGTAAACAATTGCTGTTTGTAGTGACTTTTATTTTTAAAGTCAACGTCATAGAATTAGTTAGTGTATGTAAAGACAAGAGCATACGCGTTAATATAGTTGACAATTTATGTTTTTCTTGTGGATGTTGTGCATCTGATGGTATGTGCCTGTGATGCTGCTGCAAGGATGTTTCTCGTTGCACCTGTGCACACATGTACTTGTGCCATATGACAATAAACTTTGACTTTGCCTTCGACTACTTTAATCAAGTTGTAGATACACAGCTTAAAACACTTTGTACATTAGGCAACATTTTCTGTCACAATAATTTTCTTATTGGTTATTTGCAAATTCCTTCCACTGCCAACACACTGATCCCTCATTTTAACAAAGTAGGAAATGCTGCCCAGTGATCAGTCTTATGCCAACAAATTTGGCAGCCATTTTGTGTACAGCAAAATGATACAATATTACAGACAACTGGTTCATGCGGTGTTGTTTAAAGAAGGAATGTGGCTGAACAGCAACCACCTGAACAGGCTGGCAGTTGACTTGTCATCTGCTTAACATTTCATCTGAAGGGTAGATCCTCAGCATCGCACTGAAGTGTCAACCTAGATTATGAGAAGGAACTTTGAAGGGATTCTCCTGACAAAATGTAAGTGAAAGGTTGCCCCTAACCCTGGAGAAATTGTGGGAAATGCAGGTCATGTGAGCTTCATATTCTTCTCTAGGCCTTGAACTGACAACCTTCTGACCTTGGAAGTGAGAGTTAGGTTAATAACATGTTTTTTGCATAACATGCAACTCCGAAGAAAATCTGAATGTTTGACTTTCATCACTCATTGTCAGCCAGATGTAGCCACTAGATGGAGGTCAAATGTTTCACCATACTGCCCCAGCCTCTAAGTAGCAGTATGTCTTGGCAATTCTTATACTCTCATGGCCATTTTAATACCCTTAAAGACCCACTGTGATAAGACTATTGAACGGTTCCCTTATACAATGAGATGGACTATGACCTCACGATCTACCTTGTTGTGACCTTGCACCTTATTGCACTGCACTTTCTCTGTAGCTGTGACACTTTACTCTGTACTGTTATTGTTTTTACCTGTACTACCTCAATGCACTCTGTACTAACTGAATGTAACTACACTGCGAATTGAATTGACCTGTACGATCGGTATGCAAGACAAGTTTTTTTACTGCACCTCAGTACAAGTGACAATAATAAACCAATACCAATATTCAGGGTGTTGTATGGGAGCCAATCAATTGAGCTGTTTTGTCTGAACTGGCAAAGAGCTTTTCTGAGTGTTGTTGGAACTGGTCTCTTCCAGGCATGTAGACTGTGTTCAATCACACTCTGATTTATGTCTTGTAGATGGTGGGAATGCCCAAAGGTGTTAGGTGGTGAGTTACTCACACAGAATACCCAGCCTCTGACCTGCTTGCAGATCATTAATTTAGGTGATTGATTCAATGGAGTTTCTGAATAAATGGTGACACTCCCAAGATGTTGACAGTAGGGTACTTGGCAATGATAATGCTCTGGATGTCAATGTATCCACTAGATTCTCTCTTGTTAGAGGTATCATGTCTGTTACCCTTTTTGAAACCATTGTTACTTATCGCTCATTTCTGATGTTGTCTAGGTCTTGCTGCATGCAGGCATGAACTGCTTCATTTCAGTGAATGGAAGAGCTGTGAATGGAAAAAAAACTTGTGCAATCATCAGTGAACATTCCCACTGGTAACTTTATTATGGAAGGAGGGTCATCAGATGGCTGGGCCCAAGACATTGCCCTAAAGAACTCCTCAGTGTTGCACCAGGTCTGGGTTCATTAACCTCTGGTCATAATCAGATTGCTTCTTGGGGGGAAGGGCTTAAAGTGCATAAATTGACTTGTGCACTTCCTGTATTGCAACAGATACCATATTTCACATACATTTCTTTGGCTGACGTGATGATAAAAAGCACTACATTAGACCAACAATGAGGGTAGGACCTTCACAGTGAATGGTAGGTCCCTGGGGATTGTTGTAGAACAGAGGGGCTGAGGAGTACAAGTACATGGTTGCCTGAAAGAGGTGTCGCAGGTAGACAGGGTGATGAAGAAGGCCTTTGGCATGCTGGCCTTTATCAGTCAGGGCACTGAGTATAGAAGTTGGGATGTTATGTTACAGTTGTACAAGACGTTGGAGAGGCCGCATTTGGAATATTGTGTTCAGTTTTGGTGACCCTGCTATAGGAAAGATGCCATTAAGTTGGAAAGAGTGCAGAGGAGATTTACAGGGATGTTGCCTGGACCCGAGGGACTGAGTTATAGAAAGAGGTTGTGCAGGTTGGGACTTTATTTATTGGAGTGTAGAAGAATGAGGGGTGATCTTATAGCAGTGTATAAAACAATGAGGGGCATCGATTGGGTCAATGAATACAGTCTTTTTCCCAGGGTTGGGGAATCAAGAACTAGAAGGCATAGGCTTAACGTGACAGTGGAGAGGTTTAATAGGAACCTGAGGGGCAACTCTTCACCCAGTGGGTGGTCTGTATATGGAATGAGCTGCTAGAGGAAGTGGTTGAGGCAGGTACATTAATGACATTTAAAAGACACTTGGACAGGTACATGGATAGGAAAGGTTTGGAGGGATATGGGCCAAATGTGGGCAAATGGGACCAGCTTAGATGGGAATCTTGGGTCAGTACAGACCAGTTGGGCCGAAGGGCCTGTTTCTGTGCTGTATTTCTCTATGACTCCATGACTCTATAACACAGCAACAGATGACTAAGGTTCCATGGAAGAGAAAGTTTTGAGAGTGATGGCTAACTTTAATGCAGGTAATGATTAGAATGTAAGGATATCATGTAGAGGCAAATTGGACAGTGGAACAAATCAAATTGAGTATATTTTCTCCCTGCATCTTCTCAAAAAATGAAGAGATGAACTATATTCTGCATTCACAATGCATATTCTTGACATTATTAAGAACTCCCTCACCATGATCTTTTTAAAATCCAACCTCCAAGAACAAATCTGATCTAGTCAATCACCTCAACACCCATACTGTAGAGATAATTATGCTGATTCTTCCCAAAGCACTGTAGAGTTTTCCAATATTTTTCTGAACAGACTGAAATTTGTAATTAATAGTGGGATGAGTTTGAAAAATTGAAATGATTTAATAGGTTTATGAATTGTTTCCATTTTGTAATGTTGTCTGCTTAAAATATTTCTAGACAGGGAACCATTCTAAACAATAAGTGCTTGTGACAAGTCCATAGCATCCTTCACCCCAGACAGCAGTTAGCTCTTTGGTGCAGTAGCATCATGACGGAAGTCACTTTCTTTCCACCAGTTGCCTATTTCTCCCAATTTTCTCCCCTTTACTTTCCTGGATAGTTGAAAATAATAAGAAGAAACAGCAGATTCTGGAAATCTGAAATTGAAACAAAAAAATGTTGATCACCTTGTCTCACGAAGGGTTTTTAACCTGAAACATTAACTCTGTTTCTGTTTCCACAAACCCTGCCTCACCCACGCAAGTGTCTGGTAGGATACAAATTACCTCACTGGACTAAGTTACAGATGACCCAGACACATGAGTTCAAATTTCACCATGGCAGTAGAGAAATTTTAATTGTTGATTGAAAACTCCAGAATAAAAATAGTATTATCAGTAATGGAGAATAGAAACTACTATAGAATCTTAACAGCGCATATGCTTCACTGTCCTGGAGATCCAATGTTCTTCTTGTTCTTGGTCCAAGATGACTCCAGACCACCAGGAAGTGGCTTACTCTTACCCACAATCTGAAATGAGCTAGCAAGCTCAGTAGTTGGAGTGAGTAGTTCAAAAAGATGGTGCGGCCTGTAAATGCCAGCCTTGCTGTCAATGCCCATATACCATGAATGAAAAACCCCTGTCATGAAGAGGCCGACATTTGCTGCAATTTGGATCTGCAGGTGGTAGCAACTTTCTGATACTCTGCTCATGGAGCCATTCTTCACGAGTCAGTGAGAACAGAGAGCATTAGCAGATCTGTAATAATGTTTCCTCTGTAGTTCCTGGAATGATGTTCCTGGTTAGTTAATTATCCAAAATCTTCTCTGAATGGTTTATGTAGTCTGAAGAACTTCTCTCGCCATATGCACACAACTTATTGGATGAAAAACTCCAGGTTCAATTATTCACCATTAAGTTGTAGCCAAAGCTCACTCTACATTTAAGATAAGATATCTTTATTAAACACATGTACATCGAAACATACAGTGAAATGCATCTTTGCATAGAATATTCTGGGGACAGCCCGCAAGTGGCGCCAACATAGCATGCCCACAACTTCCTAACCCGTATGTCTTTGGAATGTGGGAGGAAACCGGAGCACCCAGAGGAAACCCACGCAGACACAGGGAGAACGTACAAACTCCTTACAGACAGTGGCCGGAATTGAACCCGGGTCGCCTGCGCTGTAGTAGCATTATGCTAACCACTACACCACTGTGCCTGCCTCTAGGTTTAAGCTGCAAATCTTGACAGATGTGAACATTGGATTGTGTCCACTCAAGACTGCATAGGAAGAATGGAATCCTTTTAGCCAAGTGATGGGCTGTGGGATTGAAAATTAGATTCCAGTGAAACACTCTGGTTGTGCGCTTAACTCTAATTCATCTCAGTATCAAACTCATAACTGGACAGATGTTGGTCTACTGTCTGCTTCAGAGACAAATCTTTGTCCACTTTGAATAGGCTTCAGCTATAATGGGAAGAATCACGCCGATAATTCGCCAGTGGTTCCATAGAGAACTCCTGCAGCACAGAACGGTGGCATGTGCTGAAGGTTAGATCCAGGCATTATGTCCCTCTCACTATGTCCCTGGACTCACCACTGGTTGTGTAGGTTGCTAATCTGAGGGGCTCTACACATTTTGTATCTGGCCCCTCAGCTTTATGTTGGCCATACATTTGAATGGAATCAGAATCAGAATCAGTACCAGGTTTATTATTACTGACATATGTCGTGAAATTTGTTGTTTTACGGCAGCAGAACAGTGCAAGACATAAAAATTACTATAAGTTATAAATAAATAAATAGTGCGAAAGAGGAATAATGAGGTAGTGTTCATGGGTTCATGGTTCTTTCAGAAATCTGATGGCGGAGGGGAAGCAGCTGTTCCTAAAATGTTGAGTGTGGTCCTCTTCCCCGACGGTAGTAATGAGAAGAGGGCATGTCCCGGGGAGTGAAGGTCCTTAATGATGGATGCTGCCTTCTTGAGGCACCGCCCCTTGAAGGTGCCCTCGATGGTGGGGAGGGTTGTGCCCATGATGGAGCTGGCTGAGTCGACAACCCTCTGTAGCCTCTTGTGATCCTGCACATTGGAGCCTCCATACTGACGGTGATGCAACCAGTCAGAATGCTCTCCACTGTACATCTGTAGAAATTTGCAAGAGTCTTTTGTGACATACCAAATCTCCTCAAACTGCAAATGAAGTAGAGCCACTGGCGGGCCTTCTTCATGATTGCATCAATGTGTTGGGCCCAGGATAGATCCTCTGAGAGGTTAACCCCCAGGAACTTGAAATTGCTCACCCTTTCCACCACTGACCCCTCAATGAGAACTGGTGTGTGTTCTCCTGACTTCCCCTTCCTGAAGTCCACAATCAATTCCTTGGTCTTGCTGATGTTGAGTGCGAGGTTGTTGTTGCAACACCACTCAACCAGCCGATCTATCTCACTCCTGTACATCTCAGTCCTTGTTGTCATCTAAGATTCTGCCAACATCAGTGGTGTCTTTGGTGAATTTATAGATGGCATTTGAGCTGTGCCTAGCCACATGGTTATGAGTGTAGAGAGAATAAAGTAGCGGGCTAAACATGCATCCTTGAGGTGCACCTGTGTTGATTTTCAGCTAGGAGGAGATGTTATTACCAATCCGCACTGACTGTGGTATCCTGATAAGGAAGTTAAGGATCCAGTTGCAGAGGGAGGTACAGAGGCCCAGGTTTTGAAGCTTGTTGCTTAGTACTGAGGGGATGATTGTGTTGAACGCCGAGCTGTAATTGATAAACACCAGCCTAATGTTTGTATTGCTGTTGTCTAGGTGCTCCAGAGCCGAGTGGAGAGCCAGTGAGATTGCATCTGCTGCAGACCTTTTGTGGTGGTAGGCAAATTGCAGCGGGTCCAGGTCCTTGCTCAGGCAGGAGTTAATTCTCACCATGACCAACCACTTTGCCAAACCTTCATTAAAAACTTGTTTAGCTAAGTTTTTGTTTAATTTTACTGTGTTATATATTTATGCTTTAAATTAGTTAATAGTAGTTCAATATGTTTTTCAATAACTATTATTTTTTAATATTTTAAAAAGTACTCTTTAATTTTTGTAAAGAATTGGATTGATTTCAACTGTCTCTGATTAGTAAAGGTGCTAAAAAAATAGTGAAATGGAACTCTGATGGCACAGGCTGTTGAAGGACATTGAGGCTGTCCTGAGGGTGGTCCTCGGGATGTGACACCAAAAGGTTGTTGCTCATGTCCTGGTGCACTCCGCTAATGTAGTTCAACCTGTGAGCACTGAGTTTGGCCTATAAATTGGATTGAGAATGATCTTACCCTTAGAAAATTAGCATATGAGTAACTATAGAAATCAGTGTGCCTATGACCAGCAAAACTGGACTTATCAGAAGTAAAAAACAAATCTACACTTATTGTTAAACACATGCATATCAGCTACAATCTGCTGGCAAAGCATGATACAACAAACCAAAGGATTAAAATCATGGAAGACCCACTTTAGATAAATCCAGGGTCAAAGGTCACGAGCATTACTTGTATCCCGTGGGAACTGAGGTAAGGAGATAGGTCAGGGAAGGCATTTTGAATTCCTGGAGATTGTCTCAGTTGGAGACAAGATATTTTGTTTGTTTTTCTATTTGCTTCTGTTTCTTGTGAAACGCTAGCTGTCTACATAAAGAAGGTACAGGCATCATGAATCCAGGGGCTGATTAAAGTTTGTCTGCAATCTTCCAGTGTGGAGGATAAGGAAACAAAAACCAAAGGCAAATGTTCAGTTGTATTGAAAATAATTAAAATTCAATTCCAGTGATTTCCGCATCAGTTTTATGTCAATGTCATCACCATTCTCCGACTGTTAATTCCTTCTACTGTTCTCCTATTCTGAAGACTGACCAACAGAGCATGAATGGTGGTATTTAAACTTTCAGCATTGAAAGAGCTTCTGTGTCCATTGTGCCTTGTCCAAAGAGGGAGAGCATACCTTAATCACAAGTCGTCTGACCCTGGAGTTTGCTTATATGGTAAATCTTTGTTCTGTAATAGATGTTCTTTGGAGACAATACACTTAACCAAAGGAGAGATGGAATATTGCAGGACATCTTGATTCACTTTGGTCTCACAGACCTTGTATGATACATTGCACAGAAGATAGGAAAAAAGAAGTAATTATAGAGCACTTTCGCAGCCTCAAGTCATCTGAAAGCTCTTAAGCAGAGGCCTGGCAATGCTTCAAGTTCTCTTTGGCATTCTATTGATTGCAAAGTGCTTTGAGATTAACTGAATTTGGAGAAGGTACTACATAAATGAACCTCCTTTCTTTATTCAAGGCTAACTTTAACATGGTGTTAGGGTAAAAATCAAAGGCAAGGAAAACTGCAGAGTGACTGATCTGATATCACCTTTTTAATACAGTGGTGAAAACATAATTTTTCTAACATTGTCCTTGTCTGAGAATGTGGTACATGGAGACTTGGAATGAGCCAAGAAGAGAAAAATAACTTTAAGTAGGAAATAGTGGTGATAGTATCCCTTTTCCTTCCCAAGGGATTAAAACGTATTGCAGTTTCCCAGTGTTAATACAATTTGGAGGTGGTGAAAGATTTAATTTGTCTAAACTTTCATCTTTGTTTTACTCTAAGGGATTTTGCTCTCCAGCACTATATATAGCTGGGACTATATATAGAACAATTTTCTCCAAGACCATATTAACTGATAAGAGTTATTTAAGTGAATTGGGTTTTTGTCGTTCCAACATCAAAACCATTTGATGCTCCATCTAGTGGCTTACTCCATAATTGACATAACTCACCCTACTGAGGTGAGCAGCTTACGATACCTCGGATATGAAGACTTAAACCCCTAGTTGTACGAGGGAGAGTAAAATCTTTATTTATGCATCGTTTTCGAAGCAATGGTTGGATTATAGACAATCGGAAGAAAGGCTGGACTTCTGTAGCTGGATAAACACTACATTACAAACGTTAATTCGTCGGAAGCATGATGTTGTTTCTTCTGAAGCTATGCAAGGCTGTACAATAAAACCTCTCCTTAAAAATGATTTTACTTCAGGTTTGTACTGGAACAAGGAAGAGGCATGCTTTCACATAACCGTTGTTTACATAGTGGAAATCTAGAGAATCCAGAGCCTTAATTGGACTGAGATTACCACACTTTAATTATGCCATCTGTCTAATGTAGGTGACCATCCACAGTGCTTTTTATAAAATCCTTAGACTATTTGCCTTACATTTGATGTTTTCCATATGAATATTATGAAGGTGATATTTTTATTGTGTCTTGAACAACCTTAGGCCATCTCAAAATGTCTTAAAGTCAATGAGGTGCTTTTCTTTGATATGAAATTACTTGCAGAGAAACATAGCAACCAATTTGCACACAGTAGGCGTGTACAAACAGCAATGAAGTAATGATCAGATCATTTTAGTGGATTTGTTTGAGAAAGAAATATTGGGAGTAAGAAATTTTTGGGGAAAATGTTGCATGTTGCTGCCAGTATTTCACTGGGTAAACTGCTAACAAGTTAGGGATAAGAACAGTAAATGCTGGAAACTCTCAGCAGGCCAGGCATCAACTGTGGAATGAGAAACAGATTAATGTTCCAGGTTGAAGACGTTTCATCAAATGTTGCCTGACTTGCTCAGTGTTTCCTGCGTCTTCTGCTTTTATCTCACATTTTTTGAAGCTGCAGTTTTTTGATTTTCCACAAGGTAGGGCTATGCTGGTGTGTGTGTCCAGATGTCGAAGTCCCAACTTTGCTGGCAGCCGGTGACTTCCTAACCAACCTCTGATGCTGCTTTCTTTAGAGAGACCAATGGTGCAGGATGAATTTGCAGAAATTCCCCAACACTTGTGTTGGGGTTTCATACCAAAGAATCTGAATCAGGTTTAGATTTATGGCAGGGAGTTCTCCTGCACTGAATTCAACAGGGGAGAAATGGCCACGATGGAAAATCTACTCTTTAAAAAAAATAAAATGAAAATCAAATCGCTAGACAGAGATGTTTGTGCAAATTGACCCTGGAAATCTTATTGAAGATGTTGATGACTTGTGTATTGATTCATATTGTAACAAAATCCTCACCTTTATGCCGTTCTTTTTGACAAAAATATCACAATATGTTTCATGAAAGATGATTTCCTACATTGGAACAGTGATTACACCTCAAAAATATTTTCATAGATTGCAAAGTGGCTGACATGAAAGGGATTATATAAATGTGATTGTTTCATTCTTTAATACGTAATACTCACTCAATTACATAAGCAAATGTAGCACCATTCAACCATGTGTTGAGGGAGAAATATTGACCAGATATTGGAAGATGCTCCTGTTCTTTGGAATTGGCCAAGACAAGAGGATTGGATCATCTTCTTGATACTGTGCTGCTGCTTAAACCAGATTATCTGCTTTTGATGGAGAGCGGGGCTTAATCAATTTCCTGATTCCCATGGGAAAGAATGTGTCGAGTGAAGACAAATTGGCACCAAACTATAATTTTATTTTCATTTTCTGATTAAATACTATTGCATAACTAAAATAATTCTTGTAATTAGATAAGAAAACTGACACTCTCAAAAACATACATGATCTTCCCACAGCCCAAAGATGTGTAGGTTGATAGATTAATTGGCCATTGTAAATAGTCCCTGGTGTGTAGATGGAGTTCAACCCGGATAAGTGTGAAGTGATACACTTCGGGAGATCGAATTTGAAGGCAGAATACAAGGTTAATGGCAGGAGTCTTAGTAGTGTGGAGGAACAGAGGGATCTTGGGGTCCACGTCCATAGATCCCTCAAGGTTGCCACGTAGGTTGATAGGGTTATTAAGAAGGCGTAATGTGTGTTGGCCTTCATTAGTCGGGGTATTGAGTTCAAGAACTGCGAGGTGATGGTACAACTCTATAGAACTCTGGTTAGACCACACTTGGAGTATTGTGTTCAGTTCTGATTGCCTCATTACAGGAAGGATGTGGAAACTTTAGAGAAGGTGCAGAGGAGATTTACCAGGATGTTGCCTGGATTGGAGAGCACGTCTTGTGAGGATAGGTTGAGTGAGCTGGGGCTTTTCTCTTTGGAGAGAAAGAGGATGAGAGGTGACTTGATAGAGGTGCACAAGATAATACGAGGCATAGTTCGAGTGGACAGTCAGAGACTGTTTCCCAGGGTAATAATGGCTAACATGAGGGGACATAATTTTAAGGTGACTGGAGGAAGATATAAGTGGGATGGCAGGGGTAAGTTTTTTACACAGAGAGTTGTGGGTGCATGGAACTCACTGCCTGCAGAAGTTGTGGGGACAGTTACATTAGGGACATTTAAGAGACTCTTAGATAGACACATGAATGATAGAGAAATGGGGGGCTATGTGGGAGGGAAGGGTTAGATAGATCTTAGAGCAGGATAAAATGTCGGCATAACATTGTGGGCCGAAGGGCCTGTACTGTGCTGTAATGTTCTATGTTCTATGTAAATGAGTGGTAGGATCTGGGGAAATTAATCGGAATAAAATGGGTTTAGTGTGTGGGTGCTTGATAGCTAGCATGGACTCAATGGGCCAAACTGCCTAGTTCTGTGCTGTATGAATATCTGACTCTGTTTATTGTATTCACTAACATGATGTTGAATGCATGGAGTTGAGGGTAATGTATTAGCATGGATGGAGGATTGGTTAACCAATAGAAGGCAGAGAGTTGGGATAAATGGGTGTTTCTCTGGTTGGCAATCAGTGGTGAGCTGGGTGCTGCGGGGTCGGTGCTGGATCTGCAACTGTTCACGATATACATTAATGATTTGGAGGAGGGGGCCAGGTGTAGCGTATCTAAGTTTGCTGATGACACTAAATTGAGTGGAAAAGCAAATTGTGCAGAGGATGCAGAGAGTCTGCAGTGAAGTATTGGTTGGTTAAGTGAGTGGGCAAGGGTTTGGTAGATGGAGTATAACATTGGGAAATATGCAGTCATCCACTTTGGAAGGAAAAATAGAAGGTCAGATTATTATTTAAATGGTGAAAGATTTCAGCATGCTGTTGTGCAGAGGGACTTAGGAGTGCTTGTGTATGAATTGCAAAAGGTTGGTTTGCAAGTACAACAGATTATCAAGAAAGCAAATGGAATGCTGGCCTTCATTGCCAGAGGGATTGAATTTAAGAGCAGGGAGGTTATGCTGCAACTGTACAGGGTACTGGTGAGGCCACACCTGGGGTACTGCGTGCAGTTCTGGTCTCCTTACTTGAGGAAATATCTCCTGGCTTTGGAGGCAGTGCAGAGGAGGTTCACTAGGTTGATTCCGGAGATGAGGGGGTTAACCTATGAGGAGAGATTAAGTCGCCTGGGACTATACTTGCTGGAATTCAGAAGAATGAGAGGGGATCTTATGGAAACATATAAAATTATGAAAGGGATAGATAAGATAGAGGCTGGAAAGTTGTTTCCACTGGTAGGTGAGACTAGAACCAGGGGGCATACAGTGGCATGCAAAAGTTAGGGCACCCCTGGTCAAAATTTCTGTTACTGTGAATAGTTAAGTGAGTAGAAGATGAACTGATCTCCAAAAGTCATAAAGTTAAAGATGAAACATTCTTTTCAACATTTTAAGCAAGATTAGTGTATTATTTTTGTTTTGTACAATTTTAGAGTGAAAAAAGAAAAGGAGCACCATGCAAAAGTTTGGGCACCCCAAGAGATTTGAGCTCTCAGATAACTTTTACCAAGGTCTCAGATCTTCATTAGCTTGTTAGGGCTATGGCATTCACAGTCATTGTTAGGAAAGGCCAGGTGATGCAAATTTCAAAGCTTTATAAATACACTGTCTCTTCAAACCTTGTCCCAACAATCAGCAGCCATGGACTCCGCTAAGCAGCTGCCTAGCACTCTGAAAATTAAAATAAATGATGCCCACAAAGCAGAAGAAGGCTATAAGAAGGTAGCAAAGCATTTTCAGGTAGCCGTTTCCTCAGTTCGTAATGTAATTAAGAAATGGCAGTTAACAAGAATGGTGGAGGTCAAGTTGAGGTGTGGAAGACCAAGAAACCTTCCAGAGAAACTGCTCATAGGATTGCTAGAAAGGCAAATCAAAACCCCCGATTAACTGCAAAAGACCTTCAGGAAGATTTAGCAGGCTCTGGAGTGGTGGTGTACTGTTCTACTTTGCAGCGACACCTGCACAAATATGACCTTCATGGAAGAGTCATCAGAAGAAAACCTTTCCTGCATCCTCACCACAGAATTCAGCGTCAGAAGTTTGTAAAGGAACATCTAGACAAGCATGATGCATTTTGGAACAAGTCCTGTGGACTGATGAAGTTAAAATAGAACTTTTTGGTTGCAATGAGCAAAGGTATGTTTGGAGAAAAAAGGGTGCAGAATTTCGTGAAAAGAACACCTCTCCAACTGTTAAGCACGGGGGTGGATCGATCATGCTTTGGGCTTGTGTTGTAGCTAGTGGCATGGGGAACATTTCACTGGTAGAGGGAAGAATGAATTCAATTAAATACCAGCAAATTCTGGAAGCAAACATCACACCGTCTTTAAAAAAATGAAGATGAAAAGTGGATGGCTTCTACAACAGGATAATGATCCTCAAAATCCGCAATGGACTACCTCAAGAGGCACAAGCTGAAGGTTTTGCCATGGCCCTCACAGTCTCCTGACCTAAACATCATCAAAGATCTGTGGATAGACCTCAAAAGAGCAGTGCATGCAAGACAGCCCAAGAATCTCACAGAACTAGAAGACTTTTGCAAGGAAGAATGGGCAAAAATCCCACAAACAAAAATTGAAAGACTCTTAGCTGGCTACAGAAAGCATTTACAAGCTGTGATACTTGCCAAAGGGGGTGTTACTAAATACTGTCCATGCAAGGTGCCCAAACTTTTGCTTCAGGCCCTTTTCCTTTTTTGTTATTTTGACACTGTAAAAGATGGAAATAAAAAAGTAATCTTGTTTAAAATATTAAAGAAATGTGTCATCTTTATGCCTCTTGGAAATCAGGTCACCTTTTGCTCGCTTAGCTATTCACAGTAACAGAAATTTTGACCGGGGTGCCCAAACTTTTGCATTGCCACTGTAGCCTCAAGATTGAGGGAAATAGATTTAGGACGGAGATGAGGAGAAACTGCTTTTCCCAGAGAGTAGTGAATCTGTGGAATTCTCTGCCCAGGGAAGCAGTGGAGGCTACCTCATTAAATATATTTAAGACACAGTTAGATGGACACGACCAGATCAGCCATGATCTTACTGAATGGTGGAGCAGGCTCGACGGGCCAGACGGCCGAGTCCTGCTCCTATTTCTGATATTCTTATGTTCTTATGTGTCAAGGCCACAATGTATTGTCCATCCTTGATCACCCTTGTATTAAATTAAATTAGTGAACCAGTTCTGTTTTTAAGTTACATTTGTAAGTTACATGCCAACTTTTTATTCCAGTTGTGATTTGAATTCTTGTCCATGGATCAATAGTCCAGGCCTCTGTGCACTTGCACAGGAACACAACTATTGTTCTGCTTTGCTATTTAACTGCTATGTACCTATACAACATTTTCTTGTGCTCCACGAACAATACCAGGAGTCAATTATTACAATTGGTATCTATTTTAATAGAACAAAATACGAATGTGTAAAATAATTCAGGTACAGAAGATAACAGATGTTCCATTTATTTTACATGGAGTCATGTCAACTGCGTGTGTTTATGGCGTTGGCAATAACAACAGGTTTAGTCATGGAAAGGCTCTATTGACTCAAAGATACAAATGTGTACACCGCTTTTTAGTCAATAAAGCTTTTGCAGTTTATTATGCCCATATTTGGAGGATTTACGGCTGCATAACATAACAGGATATGAAAGCCTTGTGTCTTTATGTGCTTTACCTTCATCTTGATGAATGAGCGGCTGTCTTGATGTCAATGGCAAAGTGTTTACTTGTGAAGTTGTCATTAAAGCATTGCAGTTCTTGCTCTGTTGAACTCCAAATACAGAAAGGTTCAAAGTGGACAAAAAGAATCCCAAAATGGAAATGCTATCAGCTGAACAATTTGAACATAGTCTAGTGGTAAAAGGAATATACAAGGATTGAAGGTTAGTCCTTAAATTTTCAGTACAGTTAATTATCAGAAAACTGTATCAACATAATTTTGTAAATTCAGTACTTTCTTTTCTTTAAAACAAAGGATATATATTAATAAGTTAACCCTTAGCATGATAGGGCTAACTTCACAGTATAGTATCATGTTGCATTTCATCTTCAATGTGCGAACCTTACAGAGTCACATGTTTAGGAGTACCAGTCTAGGGACAAATTTCTCCACTTATACAAACAGAATGAACATTTTATGAAGTATGAAATAAGATATTTTATTTTTTGATGCAATAGATTCTCATTCTGGTTCTGACCTTGTAACTACATTATAGATAAATGTTATATGATTCTGCCAAAGGGGATATAGATTATTGTCTTCCAGGGTAATGCAAGTTATGAAAATTAGGCAAGAAAGAGGAGCTGAGACCAACAGTGAGATAAGCCATGATCTTATTGAATGGCAGAGCAGGTATCAGGGAGCTGAATAGTTGCACCTGCTCCTATTTCTTACATTCTTTACTGGTGGGAGTTCATTGAGGAATGCTTGGTCTGACTCTTCAGTCAAGGTTAAACTGCAAAAATTAAATGCATTCATCTATAACGGTCAAGTGCCACCATTCATTCGTAAATCCACTTCATAAACATTTTTCTATTATGATACCAAAGGCAGAAATGTGAATGAAAAAGCAGTGACACACATTTGTATTGGTTTCACTTAATGTCATCCGAAGTTCATCATCATTTTATGTATCTCAACTGACAGCAGATGTCAATGTAAACTTAGAAACTGATGTTCTTAAGTTTGCCAATGGTGAAATAATTGTGATAACTTGCCAAAGCCATTACTTACATGTGTGTGTATTTTGCCGGGGCTTGTACCTTGTTTAAACAATTTGGATTGTACAACGTATGCCAAAAGTGAAGAATGTGCTTCCTATAATAAAGTGCCTTTTAAAGAACAAATAGTTACATTGAAGGGCTTGGTCAGTGCATTATTATTTCCTACAGCTGCCGAGAACAGCACTGGTATCACACAGCCAGTTCCGTACAAACATCCACAATCAATAAAACTCTATCATTACTAGATAGTGGGTGTGTTCAGGTTTTCGCACCAGGTGGCAGAAGTATGAATGATATTCTTCTGACTTCCCAAGCAAACATCTGGTTATCTTGGCAGGTAGAAGCTGTCCATATGTCTCTGAGATCAGCGATGTGGCTAGCAAGTTCCAACTTGCCAAAGCATCTTCTTCCAGTTATTCAAGCAAATGAAACGTCTTGACTTATTACTTGATAACCTGAGAGGGATGTTAACTCCTGGCAGGAAATTACCTACTTGATTGGACCATGGCCTAACATCACATCCGACAACCGCTCAATTCTTGCTCAGCTGAAGCTTCATTGGTATTGGTATTGGTATTGGTTTATTATTGTCACTTGTACCAAGGTACAGTGAAAAGCTTGTCTTGCATACAGATCATACAGGTCAATTCATTACACAGTGCAGTTACATTGAGTTAGTACAGAGTGCATTGAGGTAGTGCAGGTAAAAACAATAACAGTACAGAGTAAAGTGTCACAGCTACAGAGAGAGTGCAGTGCAATAAGGTGCAAGGTCACAACAAGGTAGACCGTGAGGTCATAGTCCACCTCATTGTATAAGGGAACCGTTCAATAGTCTTATCACAGTGGGGTAGAAGCTGTCGTTAAGTCTGGTGGTATGTGCCCTCAGGCTCCTGTATCTTCTACCCGATGGAAGAGGAGAGAAGAGAGAAAGTCCCAGGTGGGTGGGGTCTTTGATTATGCTGGCTGCTACACCAAGACAACGAGAGGTAAAGACAGATTCCAAGGAGGGGAGGCTGGTGTCTGTGATGCGCTGGGCTGTGTCCACAACTCTCTGCAGCTTCTTGCTGTCTTGGGCAGAGCAGTCGCCATACCAAGCCATGATACATCCAGATAGGATGCTTTCTATGGTGCATCGGTAAAAGTTGGTGAGAGTCAAAGGGGACAAACCAAATTTCTTTAACCTGGATCATGTACTTCAGACTGGGAGTGGGTTAAATCCCTGTCAATAGCAGCAAACCTAGTGAGAATAGAACTCCTCAACTTTAGACCCTGCTCTGTCTCCTGCGAGAAGGGCAAATTAATATTCCTCTTAATAATTTGTTACGGACTTTCCAATTTACCTCTTTGAAGGTGACAGCCTTATTTTTGAGAAACTGTGCATTTTTATCCCTGGTTTTCTTGTGAATTGTAAATCAATCTGAATAACAGAAGTGTTTACAACTGCTCAAAGCATTGGTGGGGCTGATATTGTTCCTGGGTCCCTCAGCAATTAGTTTAGATTAGATTTAGATTAGTTTAGATTAGATTAGATTAGTTTATTGTCATATACATCAAGGTTCAATGAAATTGCATGACAGTTCTGAGATGAGAGGATTGTCTGACAGTGAAAAATTGAGCAGGTTGGGTCTATATTCACAGGACATTGGAAGAAAGAGCGGAAACCTGACTGGAATTAAAGATTCTGATTGAGCTTGACAAGCCAAGAGAGGCTGATTTTTGAAGGGAAGTCAAGGGTTTGGGGAACAGGCAAGTAAGTGGAATTGAGGGAAATAGTCTGATGCTGTAGCTACTTAATAATACTTCAGAAACTTCAAGAAGCTAAAGAATTTAAACAGCTGACAAGAGTGTTGAGTCACCAATTTACCATGACTGAGCATACTGATCTTGTGTAGATCACCTGGTGAAGAATGTTACAGGCACACATTCAAGTAATTATGGAGAGGAGGATTTCCCAATCCAAGGACTACATTTTGAGAATGCAGAGTACAGATCTGAGGTCAAGAATCAAGGACATAAGAACATCAGAGTAGGAGAAGAAGTGGGTCATCACAGCATCTCAAGCCTGATCTGCCGATCGATTAATTCATGTTTGTTTTGATCAGCACAGAAAGAGGCCATTTATCTCAACAAGTACACACTGGTTTGTCTGATCCGAATAATTCTCCTTCCCTTCTTTTTTCTCTTTTCCTCATTTCTCTCTGATCGGTTTATCCTGCTTCTTAACCACACCAAAGCTGTTTCCCTCAACTATTCCCCTTGTTGGGAGTTTCACATTCTAACCGTTGTTGGTAAAGATGGTTCACTTAAGTTCCCAATAGTACATAAGTGACTCTATTATATCTATAGCAGCTGGCTCTGGTCCTGGCTGGAGGAGGAAACATCTCTGCACCCACTAGATCAAATCAATCAGAACAATCTTCTTTCTCTGATTTTATTTTGGATTTCCAGCATCTGCGGTGTTTTGCTTCTCCAGTTATCATTCCATAGTTGCAGTGTTGTTTGTTGTTCTTTCTCTCTCCCTATATTTTTATTTATCTCCTTCTATTTACATCTGGCACCATATTTCCCATTTTTATTTCTGATACCATCATCTCCTGATGTTTGTATGTGCAGAAGGTGCCATTAGAAGGGAGTCAGGCTATTTGTGAGGCTAATTCCTGGAATGAGAGGATTGTCCTGTCACGAGCAGCTAAGGAAATTAGATCCACATTTTGTTTTGAAGTTGAGAAGAAGGAAGGGCCATCTTACTGTCCTGAGGGGGCACGACTGGGTTGATGTCAAGATGTTTCAACTAGAGTGAGAATCTCGAACAAAGGGACGTAGTTAAAAGATTCAGGAGTTGTCTTTTAAAACTGAGGTGCATAGGAACTTTTTCTTACTGAGGCTAGTGAATCGCTGGAGTTCTCTACCTGGACGTTTGTGGAGTCCAGATCATTGGGGGTACTTAAGGAGAAAGTAGATACTTTTTCAGAGGGAGGTGGCGAGTGGCCTGATATGATTCCTATTTTCTCGTGATCTTTTATTCCTATTTCAGTTGTCTAAACCATCACAGACTGGTGGACTTTTCTTATCACCACGTCCTGGACACCAAGGCTGGTTCCTTACCACCATTCTACAGCTAAGATGTACAGATGAATTGTCTAGCAATCTGCCCTGTTATCCATTTTCCCACTGAGTCAATGAAGGGGGTAGGGAGCTGGATATAGAAGGCTTTTTAAATTATGTCATTATATCAATCATCTTTCTAAATGTTTGACATTACATTGCATAAAGTTGGCAGCATCTCTTCTTTCATTTGGCATCTTGTTGGGATCAAGGATGACTTGCTTCCCAGACCATTCCAGCCGAATATAATTCACCCTTTTACTGGGCTTCAGGATTGTTTTGTTCTGTAGTCAAAAGGCTCATTCATATTCTTGCTTTTTGTTTAACAGTGTTATCAACAACAGATTAACAAAGCAAGTTTATCAATTTAACGTGAATGACTCAAAGAGTGACTATACTGTGGGGCTAGGGAGTCTTGATGAAAGAAACAGCAATCTAGAAAAGGAATTCAACAAACTGGGCAAATCAGTAGTTGACAAAATTCAGTATGGACCAATGCAAAGCACTGCACATTGGAAAGACAATGGATGTGACACGTATACAATGGCTGAAGTGGAACATCCAAAGGTGAACCAGAAAGAGTTCGGGGTGAGAATGAATTCTTAACATTCTTAACATGCCAAATAACTGTTTCAAAGCAATGAACACAGTGAACCAAATGCCAAGTTACAAAGTGTTGGATCAGTTGATTGCCAGACAACAGATTAAAACTGTGGCCAGTGCACTGGCCAGACCACACCTTGAGTACCATGTGGGCTCAGTAAGTCATGGGAGATATGTAGACCCATGATCTGACACCTAGTATGAGAAGACAGGATTACAAAAAAAAACAAAGAAAGGAAGAAAGAGAGGAAACAATGAAGTAAAGAGCTTTTCACAACCTTGGGATGCCTTTCAAAAAACTTTTGCTGTATTACTATGGAAAGTACAGTATCCCACTTGTGCATACCAGAGTACCACAAACAGCTAAAATTTGCCCGTTACCCCTGTGCTTTGTATCCTACCTTGAATTTGAAATAGGTAGTGCCTGGAATTTAAAATTTTGATCCATATTTCAAAATCCCTTCATGGTCTCACCATCCCTGTCTCTGTAACTCCCTCAGTTCTATAATTTCTCAAGATATCTATGTTTCTTCAATTCTGGCCTCCTGACCATCTTCAAATTTATTTGCTCCTTTAATGGTGAATGTGTTCTCAGCCAAGGCCCTAAAATCTGAAGTTCCCTCCTTTAATCCCATGAGCTTTCTGCCTCTCTTCCCTTGTTTAAGATGCTACATAAAAGCCTACCTCCATAATCCCCATCTAATCTGGTATCTGCTTCTGTGGCCTAGTTATGAAATCTTGTTTGTTTCCCATGTTCTTATTTAGCCTTTGTGTTGGCCGCCCAGGAGTCAGAACTGTGAGTAAAGTGTTGTCTTGTTCCATTAAACCTCGATAAGCTGATGATTAATCAATTGATGGATGAAATATGAGTTCTTAATGCTTGTTCTTAGTTGGTCAGGGTAATTTCTGCAGTACAGCATAAGTGCCTTACTTATGAATTGCTTTTAACTTGATTTAATCTATGAATAACAGCCATGAGCAAAGAGTAAATATAGAACTTTAAAAATATCTTGTTTCAGGGCAGTAATGGGGAGTTCACCCTTAAGTTTCAATTTGAATTGGTAAATGTCCCACTTTCTAGTTTCGACTAGCTTAGATAGGCATCTTGGTTGGCATGGACGAGTTGGGCTGAAAGGCCTGTTTCCATGCTGTATGACTCTATAACTCTGTGACTAATACACCGGTGAAGCACTTTGGGATTGTTTTCTTTGTTAAATGCCCTTTAGAAAGTCATTGTTGCTGACACTGCCTGAAAGATAGGCAAATGGGTCAGGAATTTAACATGACGGAGGCTCAGGAAGTCCAAGTGTCATTGAGTGCATAATTCTCCAATCCCAACTCAAACTGAAGTACTTACTTTGGTGGGAATTTCTAGGCCTATATCTAATCACTAAGTACCACAAAGTGGTTGTGGCAGAGATTGTATCAACATTCGAGATTAGATTATGGAGATGGGTTATGGGAAAGGTTCAGAAGGGATATGGGAATAGGGTAAGTTAATCTGATTTTTTTCTCATATGGAGTGTAAATGCCAACATGGACTGACTGGGGAGCAGTGACTTGATTGTAAGTTGCAATTTCCACATATTTCCATGGAACATAGAAAGGACCAAACTCATTCTCTGCCTTTGAGCAAATATTGATTGGGTTGAATAACATTAATGAATGAACTTTAGCCTTGTCCCACACAGCCTTGCCCCTTCATTCAAATGAATGGGCTCACAATTCCTGTGTCAGGTCTAATTCAGTACTGGTTCATCATTGTATGAGCATTCAGGAATTTCAGCAACTTGTGCATTGCGGCTGGACTCCATGAAGAGTCCGACGTTGGAATGCAGGTGATATAACTCCGACTGATCCTGGTGATCCTACACGGAGAAATGCCAGCAGTTCAGCAGGGAATTTCTGGTATTCTCAACAAGCTCCTGCTCATTGGGCCGATGTGCCAACTGCAGCCTTCAACTGCTTGCAGGTAAGTGCACTGCAGACTTATATGGAGCAGCCGTAAATCCGGGGTGAGCTGAACAACAGATGCCAACACATCTGTCGCTTGCTCCATCGCTGGAGTCCACTCCAAAGATGCTCAGATTCAACAGCTTCCCATGTACATGAGTGGGAAAGCAAGGATCTGCTGCTTTTATGAGGAGGAGAGTGGTGGGAAGGTGCAAGAAGACCATTCACATTGACTCCAATCTGTTGGGCTGAATGACCTTTTCCTTGCTATAAGTTCCACGTAAGAACTAAATGGATTGATCAGCTTTTCTTCTTTCTTGTGTTGTTATTTAGTTATTCTGTTGGCCAGGAGTTCAAACCATGAATAAAGTGTTCCCTTATTCCATTAAACCTCGATAAGCTGATGATTAATCAATTGATGGATGAAATATGAGTTCTTAATGCTTGTTCTTGGTTGGTCAGGGTAATTTCTATGGTACTCCATCAGTGCCTACTTACGAATTGCTTTTAACCTGATTTAATCTATGAAGAACAGTCATGGGCAAAGAATAAATTTAGAACTCTAAAAATATCTCGTTTCAGGGCAGCAATGGGAAATTTGCCCTTAAGCTTCAAATTGATCAGTAAATGTACCAATTTTCAGTTTCATTTCTATCTGCCTGCTCCTTATAAAAAGAATGCATGCTTGTGTAAAGGCATTGGGGATCAAAATGTGCCGTTCTGAATGCATAATGACATTTTCTGTCTCCTATTATCCCAGCATATTTCTTTTATACATGCATAATCAGTGTTGCTAAACCTTTCCCTGCTGTTATGGCACCTGTTGTTTGCAACCAGTTATCCTAAAAGAGGTGGGTGATGGTATTCCATTTTTGTAAATAAGTTAACTAAATTTAACTAATCTTAACTGAATTGAACACTCACTAACATTAACTTTTTATGCAACCACATTCGTAGCAAGTCAAATGAACTAATAACTTGCAGCCTGTGACATCCTTTTGCTACTGTATGACGAATGGAAAAGAAATGCTTGCACTGATAATTAGATTCACAAGATCCTATTGCACTGAACAGCCAATGGAGCATAAGTGTAATAAATGTTGGTAATGCATTAATGCAACTGATTGGGTAAGTTCCCATAAGCAGTAGTTAAATGGATGACCAGATCAACACTCTTAAGTGCTTGTTCCAGGACAACTGAGACCAGGTCACATGAGAAATCCTTTGCTCTCCTTTGATTGAGACAAGAAGAAAACTGAGCATTTGTTCAATACCTTACCCAAAGGATTGTACCTCTGGCAGGGCAGCTCTCCCTCATTTCTGCGTAGGAGCACCAGCCTGAGTCCTGGCTCCTGCCTTGAACCCAAAATATTCTGACTCAAGAGGTAAGAATGCTACCGATGGAGCTTTACTTAATTATTTACAAAAATGGGATACCATCACCCACCTCTTTTAGGATAACTTGTCTTCCCTTGTTTCAGAACTGTGAGCAATATAGTACACCTCAGGAGCCTGAGGGCACGTACCACTAGACTTAAGGACAGCTTCTACCCCACTGTGATAAGACTATTAAACGGTTCCCTTATATGATGAGATGGACTCTGACCTCACGACCTACCTTGTGACCTTGCACCTTATTGTCTACCTGCCTGCACTTCCTTTGTATCTGTGACACTTTACTCTGTACTGTTATTGTTTTTACCTGTACTACATCAAGGCACTCTTGTACTAACTCAGTATAACTGCACTGTGTAATGAATTGGCCATTACAATTGGTATGCAAGACAAGTTTTTCACTGTACCTCGGTATAAGTGACAATAATAAACTAATACCAATACCAATACCTTCAGGTGTTGAGTGGAAAATTAGATGCCACCTTCATTTTCACATCAGCTGCTCTATTTTCTTCTAAGAGGAGGCTTCTTAAGCCAGTCTTTAAACAGAACCATGGAATAATATGGCTCTGAAGATAGCAATGCAGCTACCATCTTTGAGTCAGTTCTTTGAAAGAGTTGTCCAATAAGCAATATTCTCCTGGTCTTTTCTTATAGCCCAGAACATCTCCCCAAATGGTTGCTGAATTTGTTTGACATCAAGTGTTAGCCACTCTGATGGAAGCTGTGCTGCTAAGTATCAAGAGTGTTAGACCAATAGGCCAAATGAGGTAAAGAACTATTGTAGACAAAAATCTTACACTGCAGTGAACTTAGAGGACTTGTCCAACAATTCCTTTGCAGTCCATGCCTGTATGTAGCAAGAACGAGGCTAGGGCTGCTAAGTAGCAAGCAACCTTAGTAGCACAGACTGCCAAGCAATATCTCCAACAAGAGAGAGAGTAAACATTCACTCTTGATATTCAATGGCAGTTCCATCACTGAGATCCCAACCTTCAATATCCTGGGGATCAACATTGACCAGAACCTCAATTGAATCAGCTGCATAAATTCTGTGTCTTTAAGAGCCGGTCAATCCTGCAGCATATGCTTCATCTCCTGATACTCCAAAGCCTTTCCATTTTTTACAAGGTGCAAATCAAGATTATAATGGAATGCCCTCCACTTCGGGTGAGTTTCAAAAAACTTGACAAGATCCAGGATAAAGCAGACTATGTGTTTGGCATTCCATCCCCCACCCTTAATCATTCCCTTCACCACCAATACACAGTGAGTACCATTTGCAAAATGCACAGGGTCTACTCGTCTAAGTTACTCCGAGAGAACCTCCCAAATCCATGACCTTTACCACCAAGAAGAGTCACATGGGGACACCGCCACCTGCAGGTCCCCTTGCAAGTTGCAGAGCATGTCGCCGTTTCTTCACTGTTGGGTCTGAATCCTGGAATCTCTTGCCCAACTGCTTCACCAGACAAACAACAGTATTTTGAACAGGTGGCTCACACAACTTCTCGGGGGTAATTAGGGATAGGCAGTAAATGATGGCCTTGTTGGAGATACCCACATCTCAAAAATGAATAAAAATATATATGCAGACAAGATTGGCCAGAAAAGAAATCAATGGAAAAAGAATGTTAGTCATATTTTTCCAGAGGTCTTGCAAGGCATCAATGGGCTTTGTTAAGCAATACATTGCCATTGGCTTTCAGGAGAGATTTCAGCACAGGATTATCCACCTGTCCCAGGAGGTAATTGTAATTGGCAGTCTCTCCTGAGCAAGTGAAACGAACAATTATGATGATTAATTGATGGCAAATAAATTCTCTGCTGACTTCTCTGTTAGATGTTTAGACTCTTTGCTAAAGGCTTACCCACTGAACAAGTGAAAAAAGAATGGCTGTTGACTAGCTACTCCATTGGGTAAACAAAATGACCCGCAATATGTCAATAATTGCCGATGAAACCACAGATATCCAACCACAAACACACACACACCAAATAACCCAGCATATCCTTGTGTGATTCACAACTCACTTAATTCGATGTACATGTGACTAATAAAGATCTGATCTGATCCCTAATGTGCCCAAGAATAGTGCCAAAATTTTTGATGGGTTTTCTTGGGAACTATCTTGAACTGCAGTTTACCATAACAGCAACATCAGCTTGGTGGATGCTTTAAAAATAGCTTTAGTTCCAAATTACTAAAAAATACTACATCAGTGGACAAAGTTAGTTGGAAAGTTGAGGTAAATCTACTTAGCAACATGAGATGCTCTAAGAGAGATGCTCTGCTCGAGCAAGTCCATCAACAGAATTCATCAGACTACCCATCTCCCATTGGTGATTCTCCAAATCCAGTGTCTGATTGGTCAGGGCACCTCCTACAGTGAGTTCCAGTCAGACAAACAAGAATTGTGGTGCCCAATACATTATAAAGAAAAAAAATCTTCTTTTTCTCTTCTACATCCACCTGAGAGAGCAGACAGGGCTTCAGTTAAACTGCTGAATGGCCATGGAGCACTCACTCACTGATGCACTGGAGTATTACTCCAGATTTCTCTGCTCAAGTTCTAAAGTCAGTCTTTAACCCATGACAATTTTATGCAATGCACTGAGCCATGGCTGAAACAACTTAGCTCGAAGGGGAAGACGTTTAGGTGTGGAACATGAACCAATTCTGCTGCAAACTGCGTGAATCTCCTGACTGATCTATACTGTGAACTGGCAGGAATGATTTGCAGTAGGCCCAGCATACACTTTATCACGGATGGGGCTTCGGAATCAAGGCTGACTTGGTTCTGCATTGGTTCTGTGGCTCCTGATGTGGCTGATAAGATAAATGTGAGACTTGCAGACTCTTCCACTGACGGGGCAGCAGGTACCTCACAGGACAGATGGGCAGGTAGGTCGCTAGATGCTGTGCTCCTTCTGCCTTCGTGCAGGGCACCAGTGTGATTCCAGTGCATGTTCTCAAAGTTCTCAACACTATTCCGAGTGCTCATTGAGTCATCATGGGGAAGAGGTTCCCAGGAGTCAGTGAGGAATTTGCATTATTTTATAGAAGCTTTGAGTACATCCTTCAATCTCTTCCTCTGTCTGCCTAGTAATGTCTTCCTGAGACAGCTCTTTCTACAGGTCTTGGTAGTTCTTTTCAGCGGGCCAATGTTTTAGGTTGACACCCTGCATCAGGACTGAGAGTGGAGAGGAGATGGTCAGTATAAAGAGGAGAAGGGGAGGGGTGAGAAAATCAGCAGGTCGGGCGGCATCTCTGGAGGGAAATGGACAGCTGACATTTCGGGTTGAGACACTTCGTCTGGACCAGACTGTCCATTTCCTTCCATAGATGCTGCCTGACCCACTGAGTTCCTCCAGCGTTTTGTGTGTGTCTCCAGATTCCAGCATCCACAGTCTCTTGTGTTTCCGGTGTATGATAGGTAGACCAAGGAGGGGTGAGGGAAGATGAACAGAAGGATCCAGGTGGAGGAGGTTGGGCTTGGGAGACAGAGGCAGGTGGGTGATAGGTGGAGTGAACATCACCAATAGCCTGTCCTGGGCACGGTAGCATAGTGGTTAGCATAATGCTTTACGGCGCCAGAGACCCAGGTTCAAATCCAGCCACTGTCTGTAAGGAGTTTGTACGTTCTCCCCGTGTCTGTGTGGGTTTCCTCCGGGTGCTCCGGTTTCCTCCCACATTCCAAAGACGTACAGGTTAGGAAGTTGTGGGCATGCTATGTTGGCGCCGGAAGCGTGGCGACACTTGTGGGCTGCCCCCCAAAATCACTACGCAAAAGATGTATTTCACTGTGTGTTTCGATGTACATGTGACTAATAAAGATCTTATCCTATCTTATCTTAGATGCCACGGCCAAGAAAGCTCATCAGCACCTCTACTTCCTCAGGAGGCTATAGAAATTCGGTATGTCCCCTTTGACACTCACCATCTTTTATTGATGCACCATAGAAAGCATCCTATCTGGATCCATCACGGCTTGGTATGGCACCTGCTCTGCCCAGGACCACAAGAAACTGCAGAGAGTTGTGGACACAGCCCAGTGCATCACGGACACCAGCCTCCCCTCCATTGCCTCTGTCTATACCTCTCACTGCCTTGGTGAAGCAGCCAGCATAATCAAAGACCCCACCCACCCACGTCATGCTCTCTTCTCTCCTCTCCCATCAGGTAGAAGATACAGGAGTCTGAGGGCACATACCAGCAGGCTCAAGGACAGCTTCTATCCCACTGTGATGACTATTGAACGGTTCCCTTATATGATGAGATGGACTCTGACCTTACAATCTACCTTGTTGTGACCTTGCTCCTTATTGTCTACCTGCAATGCACTTCCTCTGTAGCTGTGACACTTTACTCTGTACTGTTATTGTTTTTACCTGTACTGCATCAGTGCACTCTGTACTAACTCAATGTAACTGCACTGTGTAATGAATTGACCTGTATGATTGGTATGCAAGACAAGTTTTTCACTGTACCTCGGTACAAGTGACAATAATAAACCAATACCAATACCAACAGATGGAGCCAGTTAGGGGGACGGGTGGGTGAAGGCAGAGACAGAGACAGGAGGGTTATAAACAGGAACAGAAAGGCTACCACTGCTGGAATCTGATAAGTAAGGAAGATGATAATGACAACCATCAAGGGAGAGATAACAGGCAGATGGGACCAGATGGGAGTGGGGATCTGGTGGGTAGTAAGTGGATGGGACAAGGAAGGAGAGGGGGACGAAAGTGGGTGATGGGGGCTGAGGGTTGTGTATGGGAAAGGGAACAAAATGGGAAGACCAGAGGAGGACTGGAAGGAGAGAGGGAGAGGGGAACATGCAAGGTGAGGTTACCTGAAACTGGAAAATTCAAACTTCATACCATTGGCTTATAGACTACCGAGACAGAATACGAATATTATCATCAGTGTCTGCCTTAGCCAGTGCTCCATGTTTTCAAGGATCTCACTGTGAACCAGTTTTGTTGGAAGCCAGGCTCAAAATCATTGTTAACTTGTTCACTAAAGTATTTGAGAAGATGGGCCTTAGATTCAATATCCAAGAGGCAATGATCCCCTACCAATGTGCCGCTGCCACACCGTACTGCCCTCTGACAACAAAGGTTCACAATGAGACCCAAGGTGCACATATTTATCGCACTCCCAGTGTGCCAGTTATTTTCAGCTTGGGGTGTCATTGAAGCCTACTGACAGTTCCTCAACATCCTCAGGCATATTTGGAACAAGAAGCCCATGATCCCTCTGCCGTGCTACACTACACCTGTCTGCCCCAAATGTCTAAGTAAACTTACTTCTTCTCTTCAAGTATCTCTGGTTTCTAGGGTCTGAGCTGCTGTTCAATGTGAATGGAACGGAAAGACATCAAGGCTGAACTGGAACCTATAGTAGCATGAAGAAGTTCTCTCATGGAAGTCCTCCCAAAGAAGAGGTTAAGAAAGAACATGAGCACAATTGCTTGGAATCTGGACACCAGCTTCCATAGAGTGGAAACTTCTTATTTTGTTTCAAAATTAGACTTTATACATGATAAAAAATATCTACAAAGGAAGAAACAGTGCAAAAAACAAAACTTTAACATTCATGGTCGTTACATTCAGTCGTGCAAACTTTAAAGAAAGACACAAACAAACATAACACGCCCCATGTGGCTCACTGGCGTGATGACCCTTTCATCATTCAAGGGGCTTCCCCACCCGACTCAGCCCCTCCATGTGTGGTAGCGGAAGGAGCCGAGACTGTGGTCCTTCCCCACAGAGCTTTAGCATTGGCTGCACTGAGCTTCGGTGCGTCCCTCAGCACGTACTCCTGCAGCCCAGACTGCGCCAGTCTGAGAGTGGAAACTGTGTGCTCCCTCTCTTCGTCCCAGATTCACCCCTGTAACTGCTCTTTCTCCATGTTCTGCTGCTTCTCCGTCACTCCACCTTTCAGATGTTACATGCCTCCCATCTTGCTGGTCCTCCATTGTTGCTGGAACTAAAACAGAAAATGCTGGAACAAGTCAGTGAGTTAGGCAGCATCTGTGGAAAGAGAAACAGTCAAGGTGATTTTCATTTAAATCTGGAACTCCTTCCCCAAAAGTGTCACAGGAATATACCTTCAGCTAAACTGCAACAGTTCAAGAAGGTGGCTCACCAACATCTTCTCAAGGACAATTAGAGATGGGTAATAAATGCTGAACTGGCCAGTTCTACCCACATCACAAAAAATGAGTAAGGAAATATAATTAATACTTAAAACATTAAGCCTGGATGGCTTAAGTGGAGAGATGCATCACATAGTGTGGGACTTGGCTTTTGACTTTGGAGGTCTTCTGTTTAATTCTTCGTCTGACTTTGACTGGTATTTGAAACATATCTATTGCCTTTGTGCCTTGGAATCAGCATGTGGCTTCAGTATTGATTGCCATTCACTGAACCTGACTGGAAACTCTGCATGCATGGATGTTGAATGAGGCCAGGCTTGACTGTCATCACCAATCAATCTACTGGTGTTCACCATCTAGGCCCCCCCCCCCCCCCCCCATGATGATGGACATGGGCAACATGTATCCAGGAACTTCTGTTGGCTCACTTGAACCTTCTTCGTCTCCAGGACTGAGGAAGGGAAAACAGAAATTTATTTTCTGTCAAGAATGAATTAGGTGACCAAATAATTTACAAAAGGACAATACTGCATCAGAAGATAAATGTATCTAAATATCATCAGTTATTGCAAGCAGATATTTTATAAAATGTGAATTGATGAATTTCTTGAAAATCTAGTTTTCAGGAAGTGTAAAGCTTATTGAACAGTGGGCAATAAAATTAACAATAGATAACACTATAATAAAAAATAAGCATCAATCTTAGACGAATCCTGTTTACTGAAGGAAACATGCAAGTGGCAATATCCAGTGCCATATGGCATTTATGATGTGAAATACCAACCTCATAATTATATTAATAAAAGCCATTACTGGTACCATGCAATGACTTTCCTTACAGAATGTGGTCACCAGAAAGACAGAGTGTTAAACTGTGTGTTAAGTAATCAAATGTCACAGAGCGTGTCTGCCGGACAATTGAATGACACTGTGTGCTCCTTTATTAACAATGGAGATGTTTTGTTTAGTGCAGACCGAGAGTTTAAGAATAATCAAGTGGGCTTGACCTATGTTGATGCTTACAGCTCACAACAGATGTAAAATCTTCCACTTTGGTCCATCTGTAGCAGCCTGCAGCATGTTACTGTCTTTAAAAGAGGAAAAAAATGATTGCACAATGTGGATTAAATTAACAATAGGGCCTTGTGCTAGTCGCGTGGCAAAACAGTGTCATGCTGTTGTCAACTTTGTGAAGGGGGGTCATGATCTGGCAGGTGCTGGTATTGTAAAGGCCCCTGCTCTCAAACAATGACCACAGATGAGAACACGTCACCCATTTGGAAACCCTTTAGCTTTATGGCCAAGTGGACAACTGTTCGCACCTCTCATCTGGTCTGCTTCTTTCTCTCTCTCCCTCCCTCTCTTTAATGTGGTTGAGCGGGTTTCAAAAGGGAAGAAAGTGGATTGAAATTATGAACAGATTTGGCTTGTGTGGATGTGCCATCCTGTACTGAGATACACACCCCCACTGCTTGCAGATATGACAAGTTTAACTTCTATTGTTGCAGCAGTCAGGGATTGGTGGGCGAGGAATGGGGAGATGGGGGTGGGGGAGTTGGGGGAGTTGGCTGGTTGTTTGTTTGGACAAGATCCACATTGCATCGCAACCTGGTCCAAGCTCAATGGCCTGAATTAATGTCTTAATAGATATCATTTTGGCTTACATTTTGTTTTTTACATATTAGACAGTCATTGGTTCCCTGAATCCCTCCACCACTCTCACCCTAACTCATAGCTACAGAGGGAGACTTTCTACAACAGGTTTAGCCAGGGCAAGAAAGCCCTCTACTTATCATTGAATGCTGTTGATTCGAAATTCCTTTGGGGTTGCCAGACAAAAGCTCTGGGGAAAACTCAAAGACGAGTTGAAGGAACTGTTATTTTACACTTACACGTGCCCTAGATTGTCAATTGCTCTTATAAAGTCAAAGTCAACTGTACAACAGCAAGCACAAGCAAAAAGACTGTGTTCATATGGTAATGTGATAAAACAATACATTCATCTGTCCTTCAATCTGTCATAGGCAGTTACGTAACAGTCCAGTGGGAATATTCTTCCAAATGGCTTTTGTGTTTTAAAAAAAGCAGTAGTCATGAATCCTCAAGTTATGTTCTTGGGTTTTATTGTTTTAACACTACAAAGGACATGATGCTTTTATAAGTAGAATAAACAGATGCTCTTTTGAGTGTATTTTCTTCTGGCTCGCTGCTGCTGGTCAGAACAATGGATAGAGTGAGCTACAGCAAGTCCTGACAGATGAAATTAGCAGCTGCTGCTACTTGCCAAGATCTTGGCAGCCAATCTTTTTGCAATATTTTTTAACTTGCACAATAAAGAATTTTCTTCATCGTTGGAACTTCTGACTTATTTCTTTGTCTGTCTACACACATTGAAGTTCAAAGCACAAGGAGACCACCATGGCACATTGTACCTTTGCCATTAACATCTCAGCAAAGGAGCCATCTTCTCTAATCCAAAATGAACTCGTTCAAGTGCTTTTACACTATTTCCTTCGTGTCCTAGTTAAGCTTAGTGTGGGGAAATGTGAAGTAGGAAGAATTGAAGTGCAGAATATTGTTTAAATGGGAATAGAACAGAATCCTGCTTTACAGAGGCTCTGGCTGTACTCATATATAAAAGCAGAAAGTTCGCGTAGAGGTAGAGTAATTAAACAGGAAAGCAAATGGAGCATAGATCTTCATTGCAAGATAGAGTATACAAGCTGGAAAATTTTTTTATTGTTGTACAGAGGAATCTACAGGTGGGGATAGAACCTAGAACAGTACAGCACTGGACAAGCCATGGTGTTGTGCTGATCTTGATGCCAATTTATACTAAATGTCCTCTTCTTGTGCATCATCCATATCCCTCCAACCCCTTCACATTCAGGTGTCTATCTAAAAGCCTCCAAAACTCCACCAAACTGCCTGTTTCCACTACTACCCTGGTAACCCATTCCAGGCACCTACCACACTCTGCGTAAAAAACGTGCCCCCTCACATCGCCTTTAAACCTCCCCTCTCTAAACTAGTCTGGAATCTAGAGTTAAGGGACAGAGAGTGAGGGTTTAAGATGGAGATGAGGAGGAAATTCTTCTTGCAGAAAGTCATGAATGTTTGAAATTCTCTGCCTGAAAGAGCTGTGGGAGGCTGTGATAGATAGATTTGTTTGGACTGCGGGAGAACAGGCAGGAAAGTGTAGTTGAGACCAGGATCAGATCAGCCTTGGTTTTACAGAATGGTGGAGCAGGCTTGCAAGACATCATGGCCATCTCCTGTCTCACTCTCTTATGTTAGTTCATTTACATGGCATTTGTGACAGCCATTCCCACAGTCCAATTCTTACATTATTTGCCTTTTTATTCAATTTTCATAAGAACAACTCTGAAATGGAAGCTGTTCAGTTCAAATATCCATGGTCTGAAAATATCTGAAATATAAACTTTATGAAGGAAGTGACTGTTCAAGAATTATTTGCCAAGCCTAAGAAATACAATACAGGCAACCCCCTTGTTATGGTGGGGAGGGGAGAGTTGTGTTCCTAGAAAACAGTCCATATTGTGATTTTCCATAATGCGGTCAAGAACATGGAACAGCACAGCACAGTATGGGCCCTTCAGCCCATGACGTTGTACCAACCTATATAAACCTTATCCACATTCAATCTATCTCCCTGTCTACTTCCCCTCCCATAACCCTTCATTTACAGCGCCAGCGATCGGGGTTCGATGCCTGTCACTGTCTGTAAGGAGTTTGTACATTCTCCCATGTCTGTGTGGGTTTCCCTCCGGGTGCTCCGGTTTCCTCCCACATTGCAAAGACGTACGGGTAGGTTAATTTGGGTTTAAAATGGGCGGTGCGGACTCGTTGGGCTGGAAGGGCCTGTTACCAAGCTGTAAATAAAATTTTTAAAAAATTTCTCTTTCATCCATGTGCCTATCTAAGATGCTCTTGAATGACCCTACCATATCGGCTCTTACCACCACCCCTGGCAGTGCATTCCAGGCACCCGCCACTCTCTGTGTAAAAGACCTACCTCTAACATCTCACCTGAACTTTCCTGCAAGCACCTTAAACGGGTGACTTCTAGTATTGGCCATTACCGCGCTGGGGAAAAGATGCTGACTGTCTACTCTGTCTATGCCTCTCATAATCTTATATACCTCTATAAAGTCTCCTCTCATCCTCCATCTCTCCAAAGAGAAAAGCCCTAACTTACTCAACCTCTCCTCATAAGACATGTTCTTCAATCCAGGCAGCATCCTTGTAAATCTCCTTTGCACCCTCTCCAAAGCTTCCACATCCTTCCTACAATGTGTCGACCAGAACTGAACAAAATATTCCAAGTGTGGTCTAACCAGAGTATTATAGAGCTGCAACATTACTTCTTGGCTCTTGAAATCAATTCTCTGGCTAATGAAGCCCAGCACACCATACGCTTCTTAACCATCCTATCAACTAGTGCGGCAACTTTGAAGGATCTATATACTTGGATCCCAAGATCTGTCTGTTCCTCCACACTGCTAAGAATCCTGTCATTAACCATGTACTCTGCCTTGAAGTTTGATCTTCCAAAGTGTATCACTTCACATTTCTCCAGATTGAACTCCCATCTCCCATTTCTCCGCCCAGCTCTGCATCCTGTCTATATCCCGTTGCAACCTACGACAACCTTCTTCACTATCTACTACACCAGCAACCTTTGTGTCATTTGCAAATTTACCAACCCATCCTTCCACTTCTTCATCCAAGTCATTTATAAACATCACAAAGAGCAGAGGTCCAAGAACAGATCCCTGAGGAACACCACTAGTCACGGATCTCCAGGTCGAATATCCCCCTTCTACAATCACCCTTTGCCTTCTGTGGGCAAGCCAACTCTGAATCCACACAGCCAACTTTCCATGGATCCCATACCTCATGACTTTCTGGAATAGCCTACCATAGGGAACCTCGTCAAACGCCTTGCTAAAATCCATATATACCACATCCACGACGCTGCCTTCATCAATTTGTCTTGTCACTTCCTCTATTAGGCTTGTGAGGCATGACCTGCCCCTCACAAAGTCATGTTGACTATCCCTAATAAGGCTATGCTTCTCCAAATGCTTGTAAGTCTTGTTCCTAAGAATCCTCTCCAATAGTTTACCCACCACTGACTAAGACTCACTGGTCTATACTTTCCAGGATTATCTGTTTTATCTTTCTTGAATGATGGAACAACATTTACCATCTTCCAGTACCATTCCTGTGGCCAGGCAGGACTCAAAGATCATCGTAGACATGAGCTGATAACAATAATAATAAAAACATCAGTATCCATTTATCTATTTATTTATCTATTTATCTATCTATTCATTCATTCATTCATTCATTCATCCATTCATCCATCCATCCATTTATTTATTTATTTATTTATTTATTTATTTATTTATTTATTTATTTATTTATTTATCTTTTCATATGAATTTTGTAAGAGTGAATTTTATTCTGTATCTCAGATTTTTGGGCAGTGATTTACGAATTCCATAAAGGTGAATTTCCATTACCCAAATGGTTGTAACCCAGGGGTCGCCTGTAAATACAAAAATTTTATGTATTTTCATGGTATATATTTACTTATAAAAATACAATACAGCATAGAAATAACATTTCAAAATGACACTGGTACACAAAAATACCGCTGTTAAACGCTGGCTAAGATTGGTATCTGTAACCTGAACACTGCTTGGTCCCAAGGTTCAGAATGAAGATCTTCCATCATGTACTTAGTCAAGCATGGAATTTTTTCTGAGAACAGAGTCGTCCTTGCAAGGTTCAGATTGAAGAACTTCCGTCATATAGTCAAGTATGGAATTTTCTCTGAGCACAGACTCATCCTGGTCCAAGGCTGTGAGTTTAAGTCTCAATCAAGGGACCTTAGCTCACAATCTAGTACTGAGAAAGAGCTTTACTGCCTAATGTGCCATCTAACAGATGAGATGATATCTAAGACCCAGACTAGTCTCTTATGTGGACACGACAGATGCCATGGGACATTTTTGAAAAAGAGAAAGAAAATTATTCTTGCTGCCCTGCCCAATATTTATCTCCCAACCGAAAGCTAAACTCAACAGATTACTTGTAGGTGTAGGAATCATCAGTAAATGGTAGGGCACTAAGGAATGTTGATGAACAGATAGACCGAGGTGTCCAAGTTCATCATTCCCTTAAAGTAGAAACACAGGTAGATAGGGTGGCAAAGAAGACTTCCCTTCACAGGTTATGGCATAGAAAATAAAGGTCAGGTTGCTGCGCTGCATCTTTACAAAACACTGGTTCAGCCTCACTTGAAATACTGTCTGCAGTTCTGGTCGCTGCACTATAGGAAGAATGTAATTACGCTGGAGAGAGTGCAAAGGAGATTCACCAGCATGTTTCCTGGTTTGGAGAACTTCAGTTGCAGAGAGAGCTTGGATAGGCTGGACTTGTTTCCCTTGGAGTAAAGGAGGCTGAGTGGTGACCTGAAAGAAGTGTATAAGATTATGAGAGGCATAGAAAGGGTAGAAAGTCAAGATCTTTTTCCCATTGTAAGGGTATTAAAAACAAGAGGGCATAGGTTTAATCTGAGTGGTAGGAGACTGAAAAGTGATCTTAGGGATAAGTTTTTTACACAGAGAGTGGTTGATAATTGGAACACGCTCCTGGAGGTGGTGGCGGAATGAGATACGGTCGCTATATTGAAGAGGCATTTGGACAAATACTTAACAAGGCAAGGCATAGAAGCATACGGTCCTAATGTGGGCAATGGGATTCAGGTAGATGGGTGAAATGGTTGGCATGGATGTGATGGGCCGAAGTGCCTGCTTCTGTGCTGTGTGACTCTGTGACTACTTGGTCATCCATCTCATTGCTCTCTATGCTGCCTCCTTTGTCCCAATTCACCTGCTAGGTGCCCTAAGTTATAGCTATGGCTTTACTTCAAAGGCAATTCATTGGCAGTTGAGATTGTGCAAAGCACAATAGATATATGCTTTTGCTTTTAATTTAAACAGAATGTATTTTGCAAAAGATGTCAAACAGTTTAAAAACCTTCCAAAGAAAATAATTTGGTGTTCAGTATTGAAAGTAGAATGTGCCATATTAAATCACGTACTTGATAATTCAAAAATAATATTTTGTTTGCTAACTTTCTTATTCCTTCTCACCAACTTACACATCTCCTCCTCAAATACCTATGGTCTTCAATGTATTAATTCTTTTGATGTAGGTTTGTACATACTGATTGCCCACATGGACATTACTTACCTCATATATATTGAAGGACACTATTTACTGAAGGACATATATACTGAAGGACACTATTTAGCCCATTGGATCCAACAGACCAAACCCATTTGTCCTATTCAACCCTCTTTATTTCTCTGTAACCTTGCAACCTATTCACTTTCTCACGAATTCTACAATTAATTATTTTGCCACTTCCTCCTGTGGCACTAACCTGTCAGCATGTCTTTGGGATATGGGTGGGAACCAGAACCCCACACAGTGACGGGGAGAATGTGCAAAAATCCACAGGGACCAGGGCTCAGTCCAATGCCAGGACTGAGCCCTGATCCCTGGTGCCACGAGACAGCAGCACTATCTGCTGCACATTGCTGCATCGTGTGTTTATTTGATGACCTTTGGAAAGTGTGGACAAAGGCTGGTAACCACAGAGAAGAATCATAACCTAATTTAGCCCTTTTTTATGCACTTTTTATAGGTATGTTGCAAATGGAGACACGTAGAGAAGAAGAACAATGAGTTTCTATGAATTTGTGCAAAGAAACAATTTGGATTCAGATTGTGTATTCTGGATGACCCAGCACTGAAAAGACATTCCACAGGAGCATAGAATGTTCAACTTCGAGGGGATATTTAACAGAGATGACCAAATTGGTTTTGACAGATTCAATAAGGAGAAACTCTTTCTACTGTCAGGTGGACTGAAAACCAGAAGACACGGACTTACGAAGATTGGCAAAGCAAGCAGTAGACAGTATGATCTGAAATGAAAGGCTTGTGAAACCATCTTTGGTTAATGGTTCTTGAAGCAATTTTATTTATTTTAATCATTTGCAGGATTTGGAAGTCACAGACAAGGCAAGGATTTAATGCCCATTCCTGAATGCCCTTGGTGTTGGTGAGTCACCTTCTTGAATCAATGCTCTCCCACTGATACAGGCACTTCCACAAGACTAGGGAGTTCCAGGAATTTGACTCAACAATGAAGGAGCAGCAATATATTTCAAAGTCAGGACGGTAGTGTTTCCAGCCTAGCAATGAGGAAGCTCTTCAATTTACTGTGGGAGTTCAGCCAAGCCACTATGTTAATTGTCACGATTCACCTGGAGTCAGTAAAGTTGGAAAACGGTAGGTACTATTCTTTCAATGCCTGCTGTGAGCTATTTGTAAGATGGGCTGGTTTGAATCATAGAATCATAGGAAATTTACAACACAGGAGACCATTTGTCTGTCCTGGTCAAAGAAGAACTATTCAGCCTAATTCAACCTTCCTGTATGGCCCTTCATGTTTACATCCGAATATATTTTGTGTGCTGATGGTTTCTACCTCTACCACTCTCTCAGGCAGTCCGTTCCATACTCCTTCATCTCCCCTCCGAACCTTATACCAATTATTTTGAATTTATGCCCCTCTGCTAAGGAAATAGATCTTTCTTATTTACTTTTCTAGTCTCCTTCATAATTCTATATACTTTAAAGTAAAATAAGCAAAGCTAGCCAATCTTTCCTCACTGATGACCTAGGCTCAGTCATCAGTTGTGCAAGCCAATGTAAAAGTAGTCATTCATAATTAATTTTAGGTTCTTAACCAACATCCTCTTTGAAATAAAGACAAAGGCAAAAGTAAGAATGAATCATCACCCATTGTAAGTTTATCTTAGCAAATTGCCAAGGGAGTGACCAGTCACGATGCCTGACCTACCTTTATATACATAGAACATAGAACATAGAACACTACAGCACAGTACAGGCCCTTCGGCCCACAATGTTGTGCTGACATTTTATCCTGCTCTAAGATCCATCTAACCCTTCCCTTCCACATAGCCCCCTGAGGGCCACTTTGAGCATGTGCGTCATGTGCACCCTATCGGGCTGGGCTATAAGCTATTGAAAATTGCCCTTGTTTTTCCAATGAAATTTGGAGTTGGACACTTGTAATTTTGTTTGGTTACATGCTGCAGGTAGATAGAACTCAGGGAGACGCAGGGGTGGTATCCTGTTGAGGCAGGGTATACCTGACACAAATCAAAACTGTGGGCACCCTCAGGGAGATGGACTGGTTACTTAAACCTAACTCTTTGACCAAATGTTTCTAGCATCTCCTTGTATAGTTTGTTGTAATGTAACCCGAAAGAAGTCTTATTTAAAATGCACCTATTCTAATCCATTTTCGAGTAATCCAAAGCATTTGCAGCCATTGAAGTACTTTTACAGTGTTACACAGTAAGGAAAGCAGAGCTGGATTGTGCATAGCAAGATCCCAAAACAGCAATGTGATAACTGTTTTAGCAGTGTTGACTGAGGGATGTTATTGGGTCAGGATAACTTCACTGATCTACCTAAATCAAGAGCCATAAGGTCTCTAATGTCTATTTGAGAGAGCACATATTGGTTGACAGGTTAATTGACCAATGTAAATTGCCCCCGTTGTGTAGGTGAGTGGTAGAATCTGGGGTGTTGATGGGAACATAGTGGGAATAAAATGGGATTAGTGTGGGTGGGTGCATGATAGCAGAAATTCGATAGGCTGAAGGGCCTGTTTCCATGCTGTATGACTCAATGACTTTAGGACATTAGTTTCCCATCTCATCTGTAAGGTGTTTGAAGATGCTACTGTGAGGTGCTTTTGGATTTTTTTTACTACATTTAAAGATGATATATGAATGCAGGTTGGAAGCATGCATAGAAATTTCTTCCCTCTGTTTCTCTGAAAGAGAGGTTTGCAGGACATTTTTGTGGGACATTCAAACTTTTCACACCATGAGGCCCCATATATATTGAAAGATGGGTGTCCTGTGAAACAAAGCTCCCACCAGAAACTACTTGCACGTTGCATTGGAATGTGCTCCCACAAGAAGGGATGTGGTCTAGCCACAAGTGGCTGTCTGGAGGCCGTGCCAATTTTTAACATCTGGATGTCTTGTGAGTACTTCCAGGAGACGGCTGCTTGCAATCATTGTGAATGCGTGTGTGTTGGTGGGGGTCCTCTCAGTTTGAAGGAGCTCTCGAGCTTTGAGGACATGGCCCTTGGCACTTTTGGCCAGGACTCATGGAGAGTGAATCTGTTTGGCTTTCTTCTTTTCTCTGTTGCTTCTTTATCTTTATTCATTTGCTCACTGTGAAGACACGTGTCACACAGCAGCAGTCTGGCAGAGAATGTATCATCGCCTTTCCTTGGTTTTAGAAGACATCCTGTTCCGAAATAATTGCAGGCATTTTGTGAGATGTCATTCAATGGCCTTCAAGAGCTTAGCACTCCTTAACAGATGGCATCAAACAGTCCACCAAGTGTCGAAATATTAAAACCCTCAACTTTCAGAAGGGTTGCTGGTGAAGAGGAGGAAGTAAACGGGATGTTGAGGGATGCTATGAAAGTCTAGTGCTTTGATCCTTCCATTTTCCTGCAGTCTGCCATTTTGGTACTGCAAACAATATCACATGTTGTAAATTATGTGTTCAATCACATTCTCTTTCAAACATTGCTTTTTCTTTATGTTTTCTGGGAGTTCTGAAATTAGCCAGGGTGCACTTGAATGAATAGCATAGATGGAGTTATGAAAAAGTTAGATAAACATGTGAAAAGACTGGAGTGTAGGAGACTGGGAGGTGATTTTATGGAGGTGTATAATATCATGGTGGGGGGGCATAGATAGGGTGTCTTTTTCCCAGGGTTGGGGAATCAAGAACTAGAGAGCATATGTTTAAGGTGGGAGGGGAAAGATTTAATAGGAACTTGAGGTTGCAACTTTTTTACACAGAGTGTGGTATCTATGTAGAATGAGCTGCCAGAGGAAGTGGTTGAGGCAGGTACTGCAACAAATTTTAAAAGACAGTTGGACAGGTACGTGGATAGGAAAGATTTAGAAGGTTATGGGCCAAACACTGGAAAATGGGACTAGCTTGGATGGGCATCTTGGTCGGCATGGACCTGTTGGGCCGAAGGGTCTATGTTCATGCTGTATGGTTCTATGATTCTAAAGAAGAAGGATATGGTGGTAAGGGGTTGTGAATTAGAGTGGGGAGGTGTGCTGAATGGCCTGTTTCTGTGCTATAAATTGATGTTATAGCTTTTTTAATACACTCACGGAACATGGCAGTTCCAATAAAGTGTTACTTAGATATTTACTTCAGGAGAAAGAAGTGTATTATTCAAATGGCACATTTTAAGACCACAGTACTGTTTATAAGCCTCAAAAATGTACTAATTTCTACCAATTTTTAAGGTGCAAACCAGGCATAAAATTGTTTTTCATCAGGTTAGATCACACAAGCATCATTTCCAGATCAATAGTGCCATCGGGAAACTGTTCCCTGTTCGCGCAGTTGATGTTTTCCTGGTATCAGTCACACAGGTAATGATGTTGCCATGTGTGCAGCGGACATTTCTGTGATTACCAAACTATGTTGGTGATTAAGGTGCAGCCTCCAACCTTTGTTCCGTCGGGCACACAAACAAGGAATGAACCCGCAGCAGGTCAGCATAGAGATGGGAATTAAAGGACCATTGACATGAGGTCAATGTTTCACAAAAGTTTCTGCTGGACTCATTTTTCATTGCTCAGTATACATGCAGAAGCTTTTCTGTGAGTTCCCTCAATAACAGCATTGTTGGGCAATGTGATGCTGAGAGAGTTCTGCACTGTCAAAGGCACCATGGAGAAAAGTGTGACTGAGGCCATAATTAGGTCATTCATGATCTTACTGAATAGCAGCACAGGCTCTGGGGGCCAAATGGCCTATAACTGTTCCAGTCATATGTTCATTTAATTAATAGAATTTAAATTTCTCAGCTGCCATTGTGGGATATTGAATGCATGCTTTCAAGTCAACAGTCCAGGCATCTGTTGTCAGTCCAATAACTTCACTACCATGCTACCATATCCCAGAGACAAATTCTCCAAATGTTTAAAAGAATTGGAATTTCTCCCTTAATGGTTCAAGTTTTGCTTGTGACCCATTTTTTGGTTCTTTGACGTAGTAGTGAGGTGATCCTCCATGCCGACACTGGAAGATCTTGCACACAAAGGCTAACTCTACAATCTCACTAAGGGTTCATGATGATGACTGGACATCAGTGACTTAGAGCTATGATACTATAGCCCTCACTCCAAACTTCATTGCTTATCAACATTGCCTTTTCTCTGGGAGTGCAAAATGACGGATTTAATCCTACACTCTTCCAAAGCAAGCAAGACCAACAAGCTATGTTGAACCTGTAATAAACACTGGTTAAGCCTCAACTGGAGTTTTGCATCCAATTTTTGTTACCGCACTTAAGGAAGGTCATAGAGAGGGTACAAAAAAGATTTAGCAGAATGGTTCCAGGGATGAAGGGTTTCAGCCATAAAATTTGGGTTGTTCCCCTTTGAGTAAAGAAGGCTGAGAGAAGGTGTGACAGAGGTGTACAAGAACATGGCTGGTTTATATAGGCACAGTGAAGGGAAGCTGTTCCTACTAAATAAGAGTTCCCTATTATGGGATAAGGATTAAAGGGGGATGTGTTGAGAACTTTCTATAGCAGGGAGTAGTTAAAAGAAGAGAACATGGAACAGTACAGCACAGGAATATGCTTTTTGACCCACAATGTCTGTGCTGACCTGATGCTAATTTAAACTGCACATCTGCCTGCACATGATCTATATCCCTCCATTCCCTGCCCATTCATGCGTCTGTCTAAATGCGTCTTGAATGTTGTTATTGTATCTGCTTCAAACACCTCCCCTGGCAGCGCGTTCTGGGCACCTACTTGTCTCTGTGTAAAAACTTGCCACATAAATCTCCTTTAAACTTTTCCGTCTCACCTTAAATCTATGCCCTCAAGTATTTGACATTTCCACTTCAGGAAAAAGACTCTGGGTATCTACTCCATCTCTATCATGTCACCCCTCAGCCTCTGACTCCCCAGAGAAAACAATCTAAGTGTGTCCAAACTCTCCTTATCCCTCTAATCCAGGCAACATCTTGGTGAACCTCTTTTGCACCGTCTCCAAAGTCCCAACATCCTTCCTGTAGTGTGGTGAGCAGAACTGAACACAATGCTCCAAATGTGGCCTTACCAAAGTTTTATACAGCTGCAGCATGACTTGCCAACTTTTATACTCAAAACCCTGACCGTTAAAGGCACATGAGCTGTACGCCTTCTTTACCACCCTATCTACTTGTGTTTCCACTTTCAGAGAGCTAAGGACTTGGATACCAATATCCTTCTGTACATTGACATTCCGAAGGACCGTACCATTTATTGTGTACTTTCCTCTTACATTTGACCTCCCAAAATGCCACATCTCACACTCGTCTGGATTAAAATCCATCTGCCATTTCACCACCCATATTTCTAATTGGTATTTGTATTGGTATTGGTATTGGTTTATTATTGTCACTTGTACCGAGGTACAGTGAAAAACTTGTCTTGCACACCAATCGTACAGGTCAATTCATTACACAGTGCAGTTACATTGAATTAGTACAGAGTGTATTGATGTAGTACAGGTAAAAACAATAACAGTACAGAGTAATGTGTCACAGCTACAGAGAAAGTGCAGTGCAATAAGGTGCGAGGTCACAACAAGGTAGATCGTGAGGTCATAGTCCATCTCATTGTATAAGGGAACCGTTTAATAGCCTTATCACAGTGGGGTAGAAGCTGTCGTTAAGTCTGGTGGTACGTACCCTCAGGCTCTTGTATCTTCTACCCGATGGAAGAGGAGAGAAGAGAGAATGTCCCAGATGGGTGGGGTCTTTGATTATGCTGGCTGCTTCACCAAGACAACGAGAGGTAAAGACAGAGTCCAAAGAGGGGAGGCTGGTGTCCGTGACGTGCTGGGCTGTGTCTTGCAGTTTCTTGCGATCCTGGGCAGAGCAGTTGCCATACCAAGCTGTGATACATCCAGATAGGATGCTTTCTATGGTGCATCGGTAAAAGTTGGTGAGAGTCAAAGGGGACAAACCAAATTTCTTTAGCCTCTTGAGCAAGTAGAGGCGCTGGTGAGCTTTCTTGGCCGTTGCATCTACGTGATTTGACCAGGACAGGCTATTGGTGATGTTCACTCCCAGGAACTTGAAGCTCTCAACCCTCTTGACCTCAGCACCATTGATGTAGACAAGTGCATGTACACTTCCCCCTTTCCTGAAGTCAATGACCAGCTCTTTTGTTTTGTTGACATTGAGGGAAAGGTTGTTGTCATGACACCATTCCACAAAGCTCTCAATCTCCTTCCTGTACTCTGACTCATCATTGTTTGAGATACGGCCTACAACGGTGGTATCATCTGCAAACTTGTGCATGGAGTTAGAGCAGCATCTGGCCACACAGTCATGAGTGTATAGGGAGTAGAGCAGAGGGCAGAGGACGCAGCCTTGTGGGGCACCAGTGTTGAGAATAATCGTGCCGGAGGTATTGCTGCCTGTCCTCACTGATTGCAGTCTGTTTGTTAGAAAGTCAAGGATGCAGTTACAGACGGAGGTGTTGAGTAGTCTGCTGTATCCTTTGACAACCTTCCTCACTATCCACAGCTCTGCCAATTTCCATGTCATCTGCAAACTTACCAATCAGTCCACTGACATTTTCATCCAAATCATTTATATACGTATATCACAACCATAGTTATAATTTGAAATTCACAACCTGTGGGGGTTCTGGAAGTAGAACCAATCAGTGAATTAAAAAAGGGAATTGAAACTTAAGGGAGAATAATTTGCGGGTTCTTGGGGAGAGAATAGGTTTTACTTCACAGGTAATTGGCATAGATTTGATAACCAGATAACCAAAGACCAAAGCACATTGACCCAAAACATTAACTCTGTCTGTTTCTTTCCACAAATGCTGCCTGACTTGCTGAGTGTTGCCATAACAATTCTCCAAGCCCACAAACACATCATTGCTTTCATACATGTACTTATAATGAGAATTCCAAGGATCTTTGGATTTTAGTGGTTGCTGTCTTCTCCTAAATTCAGGCCGAAGGAACTGGTGTGAGTAAGCACATGCTTTTTATTTAGTGGCATGAGCCCATTTACAGATAAGTCCGTGAAAATTGAGATTTAATCAGCAATATGAATTTGGAAAGGAGAATGCGAAGAAGAGCTGAAGGCTTTTATCTGGAATCTTTGATGCTTCCTATCCCACAGTGCTTGCATGATCTGCTTGTGGCCGAGAAAGAGTTTGATGTCGATGCCACTCTCGCTCAGATCTAGGCAAAAACTTGGGCTGACACTCAATGTGATGCCGAGGGAGTCCTGCAATGGCAGAGTGAGTGAGAGGCTCATCTTGGATAAAAAGGAAAATTGGGTGTTCTCCACGCTCTTCTGGCTAATATTTATCCTTCAGTCAAAACAACTGAAACTCTTTTGGCATTTAATCTCACCCTCCCACTCTATCACAGACCTTTTGGTCTCTCCATTCTCACCCACCTATCTTTCACTGCATTTAAAAAAATCTGCTAAATTTTGCTGTCTACACATAGGCATTTCCTATAGTACACTTGGTCTCTCCTACAGTAAGTATCCGAGTGGCACTTTGCAAAAACTGCAGCCCTACCTAGTTAATGCCTTTGTGCCTTTATCAAGCTAAAGTTTGTTCGCATTTATTTACCAGGATGAATATCTGGATCGTAGCAATCAAAATCAGATGTTTTGTTGGAACATGATGGCTTATTTAGGCAAAGCTGACTATATCATGTTCATTGGCATCTTAATTTAACGAATAGGTTAAAACCCTGATGGAATTTCTCTTGATACTTGACAATGATGAATTTAAAGCATTGAATCTGTAGAAGTGCTTCAATGGTTTAAGAATAGGGGAAACTCTAGTGCAATCTCTTGGGCAAATCGCCTGCTCTGTGTTGCATGTTCTGTGTCTTTCAGATGTCTTTTTACAGTTGGACGCAAAGAGGAATAAACTGTTACTCTTGTCATTTTGTAAATTCTGATAAATGCATTTAAGCACAGCATCCTCTGTCCAACTGAATGGATAAAAGATTTTTAAAAAATGCAGATACTGGAAATCTGAAATAAAAACTCTTGGTGCCATTATCAAAGATCCGCACCATCTTTTTGCAGCTACCGTTGGGCAGGACGTACAGAAGCCAGAAGTTCCACGTCATGGGGTTCAAGAACAGCTACTTCCCATCAACCATTTTTTTCATGAACCAACCGACCCAACCCTAATCATTACAGTTTAGCAACACTATGACCACTTTGATCACTGTGCACTGTAATAGACTTCATTTTTTTTGTTTTAATTGTGTTCTTTCTTGTAAAATTGTGTATAATTTATGTTTTTCTTGTGAATGCTACTTATATGATGCTAAGTGCCCGTGATGTTGCTGCAAGTAAGTTTTTCATTGCACCTGTGCATACATGTACTTGTGCATATGACAATAAACTCGACGTTGATTTTGACTTTGACCAGAAACATCAACTGTTTTTCCACAGGTGCTGCCTGACTTGCTGAATGTTTCCAATATTTTATGTTTGAATAGAATAAATTCAGAAGGAGATCAATTATTGGAAGCCCTGCTTGATATAACAAATAAATGCATTTCTCATTGACTTATCTCGATACCAGGTACACACAGAGATTTCATTCCTATCTCTTGAAAAGAGAACATTTAAGTGCACACGTTGTGTAGATATATTTCACAAATCTGCTTCCCTCACAGATGAGAACTTTTGGTTATGCTGTAACACTTGGGGAAATTTACATTACAAGGGCTTCATTATGCCAGTGCAAGTGTCAGATATGTGATATGCCTGACTATGCAAAATGAGAGAAAAAAAATGGAAACAGACAGTCTTAAGTTTGTGCTTTGTTTATTTGGCCAGGAGCAGAGAAGGCTGGGTGCAACAAAGTGAGTGCAACAGATAGGAAGGCTGAAGGTACAGATTGGCAAGCAGGAAAACACTCTGAGCTTTCATTTAAACACAGCAGATTCCCGACAAACTCTAATATCAACCAAAAAAAGGGCCTATTCTATAACGGATGCAAAATTCCCTTTGTCAGGAAAATTACCCACATATGTTGGGCTTCAACAATCTTTCCATTCCCGTTATAATGGACAGATGTTCAGAACTTTTGGTTGGATGATTAGTGAAGGATATAACTTCCGGGTGACTTGCTTTCTACGCAAACTCCTTAAGGGGTGAACTAATGTAAAATTAGTACGGAAAGTACTCAGTGTAAAATAAAGCCTGAACAACAAGCTACTTGATGCACCTGTTGCTTGGAGTATAACTGGAATAATAGTCTCCCTAGAATCACTGAAAAAGATACCAATGAGTCTGGATCAACGTATCTGTTCCAAGATAACACTATTCTTGACTTGTTTAACAACTATTGCCTACCAGTTTCAAATAATCTTAATGTAGCGTTGTGAGGAAGTTAATAAGTGAAGTGTTTGAAATGTCTATAACAAGAGGAATAGATTTAAGGTTAGTAGGTTTAGAGGAGATATAAGGAAGAATTTTTAACTCAGAGGGTGGCTGGTGTTTGGAACTGATTGCCTGAGAAGGTGGTCTAACAGAGACTCTTGCAACACTTAAAAAGTACCTAGACGAGCATTGAATTGCCAAGGCATAGAAGGCTGCGGATTAGTATAGATGGGTACTTGATGGTCAGCATGGACAGGTTGGGCTGGAAGACCTGTTGCTGTGCTGTATGCCTCTGTGACAATAAGTGAAAAAAGGATCTACGCTAATGCAATATTAATACTTCTTAAAATAATACAGATTTGCTAGCCATTCTCAAATTTCTGTTTGTGGGATCTTGCTGTGTATAGATCGGCTGCCATGCTTGCCACAGTATAAGAGGGGCTTCCCTTCAAAAGTATTTAATCGGCTGTGAAGCTCTTTGGGACATTCTGAGGTCACGAATAGCGTGGTAAGGAGGCCAGCTCTTCCTTTCGTGAAAAGGTCTGGTTCACTGACTGCTAATATTTCTCTCTCCCACCCTGCAGGCACTGACTCCTAATGGTGTCCAGCTCCACAGGTGCTGGCAGCTCTCCAAAGCCTTGTCAAAGAGGCCATTCCCCTCGTGTGAGCTTAAGTAGTGAATGTCAACTGGTGTTTGCATAGCAGCTGAGCCCAGTCCTGTCCTAACCTGACTCTTGCATAATACGCCTTCCCCTCCCTTAGCCCAGGGGAGTCAAAACCAGTTGTGGTGTCCATCTGCTCCAACGCCTGATAACGTAAGAACATGAGAAACAGGAGCACGAGGCCATTTGGTCCCTTGAGCCTGCTCTGACATTCAATAAGATCATAGCGGATCTACACCATCTTCCTACCCTATCTCCATTTTCTTTGATTCCTTTAAAGTCCAGCAAAGTCCAGAGATCATTCCTGATCCTTTTGGCTTGGTTCTTTGAGTGCAGGACTGAGTCTGAAGAACCTGAGAGCCTTATTTCAGAATGATAACCAAATGAACAAGGGGAGTTAATGTACTCAGACGCAAGAGGTTCTGCTGATGCTGGAATCTGGAGCAACGCACACAAAGTGCTGGAGGAACTCAGCAGGTCAGGCAGCATCCATGGATGGAAATAAACAGTCGACGTTTCGGGTTGAGAGCCTTCATCTGGACTGAAAGAAAGAGGGGAGATAGCTAGTATAAGAAGGTGGGGGGAAGGGGTGGAGCAAGAGCTGGCAGGTGATAGGTGGATCCAGGTGAGAGGGGAATGATAGGCAGGTGAGGGAAGGCAAGAGTGGGAATGATGCAAGAAGCTGGCAGGTGATAGGTGGGTCCAGGTGAGGGGGGGGGGGTTGATAGGTAGACAAGGGAGGGGGGGAGTGTGGAAATGATGTCAGAAGCTGGAAGATGATGGAATCTGACAGGAGAAGAATGTGGAATATGGAATAAAGGGAGGGAGGGTGGGAGGGGAACCAGTGGGAGGAATGTGTGGGTGATGGGCAGGGAGAGAGGGAGACGGTGGGGGGGGGAGGAAAGAGATAGGGTGATGGGGGCCAGTTGGATCAGGAGGATCCAAAGGGAAAAGGGAAAAAGGGACAGAGAGGGAGCGGTTACCGGAAGTTTGAGAATTCAATGTTCATGCCGCCAGGTTGGAGACCGCCCAGGCGGAATATGAGGTGCTGTTCCTCTAATTTGCACTTAGCCTCGGCCTGGCAGTGGAGGAGGCTGTGGACAGACATGTCGGGGTGGGAATGGGAAGTGGAATTAAAATGACTGGCCACTGGGAGATCCCGGTTGGCACTGTGGATGGAGTGAGGGTGCTCGGTGAAGGGTTCACCTAATCTGTGTCCAGTCTCACCGATGTAGAGGAGGCTTCCTTTTCTGAAGGCCATTGGAGAACCAGCAATCACATTATGTTTAACTGAATTTTTTCATTCTCCAGTTCCTGTAAGGGGATTGGAATTTATCACTGAATCATTTCTCCAATCCCTTAGATTTAACACCAGATAACTGAAACGTAACATTACCATTCTCATGAAAGCTAAGGCAATGAAAAAAAAAGCACTTGCATTTGGCAGGCATGGTAGTGTAGGGGCAGGCAGGGTAGTGTAGCGGTTAGCGTAACACTATTACAGCGCCAGTGACCCGGGTTCAATTCCGGCCACTGTCTGTAAGGAGCTTGTATGTTCTCCCCGTGTCTGCATGGGTTTCCTCTGGGTGCTCCGGTTTCCTCCCACATTCCAGAGATGTACAGGTTAGGAAGTTGTGGGCATGCTTTGCTGGTGCCAGAAGAGTGGCGACATTTGTGGGCTGCCCCCAGAACACTCTACGCAAAAGATGCATTTCACTGTGTGTTTCGATGTACATGTGACCAATAAAGATATCTTATCTTACTTGGCATCATTCATGACATCATGATATCCCGAAGTGAAATATTTCAGTCACTGTAGTGATATTGGGGTGTATACTTATGTGGGAAATGATGCAGAAGCTGACTGACCTGCTGAGTATTTCCATGGTTTTCCGTTTTATTTTGGATTTTTCAGCCTGGTATTGGATTGGTGTTCAGAGGTGCTAAACTGATTGATCCCAGGCTCAGACACACAGAGTAACAGGAAAAATAGACCCCTCACTTCCACCGTCACCGTCAGCCGGTGCAAGTCCAAAGCAAGCCAGAGGAAAAGAGAGAATAATTGGAAAAACAGGACAGGGGAGCAATTATAACTTCTGCAAAAAGAAACAATAAGAAAGAATTATGCCAAACTATTTTGCTTTTACAATAGGTCTGACCTTGTGTTTGATGCAGATTTAGTGCTAAAAGAAAGATTAACAGTTCTAAAAGGATAAATTTGTCTTTGGCAGCCAGGGAATAAGTGAGATCATCAGCCACATTCTATATTGACCTCCTCATATTCAGTTCCAGTGGCGCCTGGATGATAGAATTGGTGGCTGACACCACCACACCCGTTCAGACCCAGTGGCTAAAGCTGAATTTCTCCTGAGACTTATTTAGCATCATTTACATCCTTGGGCATATCCAAGTACCAATCAGCTGCTGGTGGGATTTGTTTGTTCAATTATGGCAGCCATTTTGGGTACACTAAGCTCCCACAAACAACAGTCAGATGAAAGATCAGCTATTCTGTTTAGGGTGTGTTGGTTGAGGGATGAACGCTGATCAAAGTGGTAGGAGAATTCCCAGCTTGCTTTCAAATAAACACAATGGAATCTTTTCTACCCACTTGATTAATTGGTTCAATATAGTTTCAAACAACGCTCAACATCATCTCACATCATCACCATTGAGGACATCTTCAAGAGGTGGTGCCTCAAGAAGGCAGCATCCATCACTAAGGACCCTCACCACCTGGGACATGCCCTCTTCACATGACTACCATCAGGGAAGAGGTACAGGAGCCTGAAGACCCACACTCAATGATTCAGGAGCAGCTTCTTCCCCTCCGCCATCAGATTTCTGAATGGTCCATGAAACCATGAACACTATCTCATTATTCTTTTTTCATGCACTATTTACTTATTTTTGTAATTTATGGTAAGTTTATGTCTCGCACTGTACTGCTGCTGCAAAAACAAGAAATTTCACGTCATATGGAAATGATAATAAATCTGATTCTGATGCTACTTTGGATCCATAATGGCTTGGCTCCAGTAACCTGTGGCATTTGGTATAGGCCTCTTATTAATTTATGGACAGGTTGCTACTTTTCAATGAATTATAGAATTGTTGCAGCACAAAAAGATTCCATTCAGCCCATCAAGCCCATACTTACCTTCCCCAGCTGCCATAGTATGATTTAGACTTCTGTACCTCTGGAACTTTAGTGCAATAACCCAAGATCACAAGAAAATAGGAACAGAAGTAGGTCACCTGGGCCCTCAAGCCTGCCCTGCCATTAATATAATCATGGCTGATCTGCCCCAGGACTAAACTCAGCCTCTGTGCCAGATCCCTATAGCCCTCATTTCCATGATCTTTCAAAAATTTATCAACTTCCATTTTAAGCACTTCTAATGATCTAACCTCCACAACTTCTGGGGTAGAGAATTCGAGAGATTCCCCACCCTCTGCAAGAAGCCTCTGGATACTTCTCTTGGTTATAACATATACGCTCACACTTTCATTTACTGTTAATCAATTAAGCCTTGACTGAAAAGCTCTACTAATATTTAATATTCCTCAACTTATTCTTCAAAGCTGATGGTGAAGCAATGCAGTCAGATAAAAAAGGGGGTAAGGAAGCATTAAGATTTTCAGACAGAAACCTGTATGTGAAGTTGCAATAAGTCACTGCACAGCAAACATTTTATCTGCCTGTACTTTGACTTTGGCAGTGGACTTTCAATCACCTTGCGCTCTCTCTCTCAGTTATCCTTTATAGAGCTGACAACTAATATCCAGCCATTTCACTAACAAGTCATCATTGCATCTATTCTTTATTTTTAGTTCTTTCTTGGCATGCAGATACATCAAGGAAGCTGGCATTTATTAGCCATCCCTTGTCTGCCCTGAACAATGTGATGGTGAGCCCCTGTGAATAGCCAACAAGTGTTCAAAACAACTGAGTTCTTAAGTCAGCTGCAGCAGAAGTTTGCTCTGAGTCAGACTTATAAACCAGTCTCGACCTGAGGTGATTTTGCGGGTGGAGTGACCTATTACTGGCTTATCTCCACTCCTCCCTGCACTTATTTTAGGACTGTTCCTTAAATATACGTGTAACAAAAGCAACAGCTTTAGCATGAATCATAAGGCAGAAGTATGTGCTGGGCAGCACCCACAGAACTGTGGTGAGCAACTTGTTCAATCTGTTGCTGATAAGCTTAAAGATTCAACCATATACTATGTGTGTGCTTATCATCAAAGATGAGAGGTAACTGGATAATTACATTCGGGAAGGAGGAATAAGATACAAGGTTAGCTGAAGGAAGGTAGAAGGAAGATTCTGTGGAGCATAAACAGTGAACCAGAGCACTGGGCTGAATGGTTTACTTCACTACTGGAAAGTAGAACAGAATTCATCTTAACTGTTGATAGGCTGGATGTCAGAGGGTTGAGACGGAGGCAAAACTATAAACATCCCACCCCCACCAATGCCATCCAGATTATCATTTTGAAATAATGGCCGGAATTAAATTTGACAAGTTTGTTGTGGGGTATCATGCTGACACTGCTTGTCAGGTTGATTCCTAAAAGTTGGGCCAGGGGTTCTGCCAGCTGAGAAAGCTAAGTGGGTCTGAAGGTGGGGGAAGATGAGGGGCATTGGTGTTGGATGACATGAAGAGGTGAATTGGTGTGTGTTGCTAGGGGAGGGCAAGGGCTCCAGGTCTAGACGCTTTCTGCAACTCCTACAGCAGCTTTAAATTCCTGGGCGCTAACATTTTGGATGACCTGTCCTGGGGCCAGCACATAGATGCAATCATAAGGAAAGTGTGCCTGCCTCTTTGTTTTCTAAGGAGGTTAAGGAGCTTCGGCTTGTCACTGAACACTCCAACAAACTTCTACAGGTGTACTGTTGAAAGTGTCCTGACTGGTTACATCATGGTCTGGTACGGCAATTCGAATGCGCAGGAATGTAAGAAGCTGCAGAGAGTAGTGGACTCTGCCCAATTCATCAGGGGGACACATCCCTCCCCACCATCGGTACTATCTACAGGAGGTGCTGCCTCAAGAAGGCAACATCCATCATCAAAGATCCCCACCATCTGGGCCATGCCATCTTCTCGCAGCTACCATTGGGCAGGAGGTACAGAAGCCTGAAGTCCCACACCACCAGGTTCAAGAACAGCTACTTTCCTTCAATCATTTGGTTCTTGAACCAACTGGCAAAACCCTAATCATTATAGTTTAGCAACATTATGACGATGTTGATCACTTTGCACTAAAATGGACTTTTTGCTCTAATTGTGTTTTCCCTTGTAAAAATTGTGTATAATTTATGTTTTATTTATGTTTTTCTAATAAATGCTGCTTATATAATACTATGTGCCTGTGATGCTGCTGTAAGTAAGCTTTTCATTGCACCTGTGCAAATGTGTACTTGTGCATAGGACAATAAACTTGACTTTGCGCACTAACTTCCCTTCTCAGGTCTCTTTCCTTCCATCACTGTTGAGCTGATCTTATCTAACCTGACAACAACAGTCAGTGTTATGTGCTAGTACTGATGGGTAATATGCCCTGGCCTTGCCCTCTGCCTGTCGGTGAATGGAGATTAGCTAATGGTGTAGACCAAAGAATAAATCTAAGATCTTTCTGTTCATGATGGCTTTTCTCCTCAACTTTAAATTTTTTAAATTTTTAAATTTTATTTACAGTGTGGTAACAGGCCCTTCCGGCCTAAGGAGTCCGCGCCGCCCATTTTAAACCCAAATTAACCTACCCGTACGTCTTTGCAATGTGGGAGGAAACTGGAGCACCCGGAGGAAACCCACGCAGACACGGGAGAACGTACAAACTCCTTACAGACAGCGACGAGAATCGTACCCCAATCGCTGGCGCTGTAATAGCATCGCTCTAACCGCTACGCTACCGTGCCGCCAAGAGAACTTGCTGAGCCACTGGGAAGTTCTTACCTATTCAAGTGATAATTTTATTCTGATTGCTCAACTGGAGGGTACCTATTCACAGGATCAGGTACTATTATGCACGACAACAATTGGAGCCTTTTAGAATGGAGCCGGCCATTAGTTAATGTCAACTTGGCAGTAAGGCTAATGTTCCCGTTTTTGAATCATTACCACCCTGTGAATACTAAGCCTTACTGCTCAAAAGTGAAGCCATCTTCATTCATAAATCATTTTTTTAACTCAATCCTAAATTTGCAATCCCCACCTCACAACCCATTCACCATGACAGTCACCAACAATATCGGTGCACCTTTGCCATAAAGACTGCAGGAGTTCAAGAAAATAGCTGACCACCACTTTCAATGGGCATCTAGTGACAGATAATGGATGTTGGCCTTGTCCGTGGTCTGTCAATGAAAGCAAATATCCCAGTGGTCATCTGGCAATGAGGGAGGTCTCCAGTGAAGGTCTCTTTACGAGGGAGTTGTCCCCCTTTATATTGGGGACCTGGAATAGAAAGTTTACGGACTCCCCAGCCGCCTGTCATTTCTGTGGCCGGGAGGAGACAGTGTATCATGTATGTATGGAGTGTGAGAGGTTGCAGCCTCTCTTTGACCATCTGAAGGGGCTGCACTTCAGCCCCACGCTCCTGATCTTCGGTCATCGGGTGCGGAGGGCGGTGGGTTGCTCAGGCGATCTCCTGGTCGGTTTGCTCCTGGGCCTGGCCAAGGTGGCCATTCACGGGGCTAGGCGGCGGGCAGTCGAGGGTTCTGCACGAGCTGATTGCCTGCGCCTCTTCCGGGGTTATGTCCGTGCCTGTGCGTCACTGGAGAAGGAGCATACAATATCCATGGGTACAATTGGGTATTTCCGGGACCGCCACAGGGGCTCGAGTGCGTTCTGGATAGCGATGTCAATGTTATAATTTGAAACTCTAGATAGTGTGCATCATGAAGTACTGTAATATTGTATTCATGTGAATAAACCACCTTTGAAAAAGGGGAAAAAAATCCCACTGGAGATCAGCTAATGACATAGATACATAGATCAAAGATTGATTCTGGGATCTTCCTGTTCATGAAGGCTTTGCTACTCAACTAACAGACTCACTGAACCACTGGAAAGTTCTAAATTATTCATGTGATAACTTTTTTCTGATGATGATTCTCTTTTATTACCTCCTCTTTACAACGTTAATGGCAGGCTAATGCAAACGGCAGGTAAATACAAGGTTAATGGCAGGACTCTTAGCAGTGTGGAGGAACAGAGGGATCTTGGGGTCCACATCCATAGATCCCTCAAGGTTGCCACGCAGGTTGATAGGGTTGTTAAGAAGGCATATGGAGTGTTGGCCTTCATTAGTCGGGGTATTGAGTTCAAGAGCCGCAAGGTGATATTGCAGCTCTATAGAACTCTGGTTGGACCACACTTGGAGTATTGTGTTCAGTTCTGGTCGCCTCATTATAGGATGGATGTGGAAGCTTTAGAGAGGGTGCAGAGGAGATTTACCAGGATGTTGCCTGGATTGGAGAGCATTATGAGGAAAGGATGAGTGAGCTAGGGCTTTTCTCTATGGAGAGAAGGAGGATGAGAGGTGACTTGATAGAGTTGTATAAGATGGTAAGAGGCATACTGTAGATCGAGTGGACAGTCAGGGACTTTTTCCCAGGGTGACAATGGCTAACACGAGGGGACGTAATTGGAGGAAGATATAAGGGGGAGCGTCAGAGGTAAGATTTTTACACGGACAGTGGTGGGTGTGTGGAACGCACTGCCTGCAGAGGTTGTGGGGGCAGATACATTAGGGACATTTAAGAGACTTTTAGATAGACACATGAATGATAGAGAAATGGGGAGCTATGTGGGAGGGAAGGGTTAGATAGATCTTAGAGCGGGATAAAATGTCGGCACAACATTGTGGGCCGAAGGTCCTGTACTGTGCTGTAGTGTTCTATGTTCTATGTTGTTTAGCTCTGCAGGACATTAACAGATCTACTTGATATTTAACACCACTACACTGACCTTGCAAACTAAAAATCAGTCAGAGACACTTAGAATGAAATCACTGTATATCATATGTATATTCATTTTTTGGATGAGGGAGTTGCTGGAATGGCCAGCATTTATTGTCAAGTCTAATTACCTTTGAGAAGTGGTGGTGAGTTGTGTTTATAAACAGCTGCAGTCCTTCCAGTGAAGTACTGCCATAGTGTTGTTAGGGAGGGAGTTCAAGGATTTGCATCCCAGTCATGATGAAGAAATGACGATACACTACCAAATGGGAGCGGTGCATAAGTTGGAATTGGACCTGCAGTCAGTGGACTTCTAATGTGTCCCATTGTCCTTCTTGATGACAGAGATCTTGGGCTTGGAAGGTGTGGTGCGAACAGTCTCAGAGAGTAAGTGTAGTGCATTTTGAAGATGGTGTGCGTAGCGGCCACTATGCACTGATGTTGCAAGGTATGAATGTTTAAGGTGATGGATAGGACGGCAGTGAACCTGCCTGCTTGGTCGAGCCATGTTATGTTGTTGGAGTTATTCTCATCCAGGCATGTGGGGGGTACTTGGAAAACTTTGGTGACTCATATGCTGCAGGTACCCTGCCTTTAATCAGCTCCGCTGCCACATTATTTATCACAAGATCACAAGATCAAAAGACAAAGGAGCAGAAGTAGGCCATTTGGCCCATCGAGTCTGCTCCATGAGCTAAATTAAAACTATTCCCATCTAGCCCCAATTTCTGGTCTTATCCCCATGTCCCTTGATACCTTGACTAATTAGATACCTATCAATCTCCTCCTTAAACGCCCCCAATGATCGGGCCTCCACAGCTGTATGTGGCAAAGAATTCCATAATTTCACTATCCTCTGGCTAAAGAAATTTCTCCTCATTTCTGTTTTAAACTGGTACCCTCTAATTCTAAGACTGTGACCTCTAGTCCTGGACTCACCCACCAAGGGGAACAGCTTAGCCACATCTACTGTGTCCAGTCCTTTCAACATTCTATGAGGTCCCCTCTCATTCTTCTGTACTCCAGTGAGTACAATCCAAGAGCCGACAAACGGTCATCATATGTAAGCCCTTTCATTCCAGGAGCCATCCTCGTAAATCTTTTCTGAACCCTCTCCAACATCAGTCCATCCTTCCTAAGATAAGGGGCTCAAAACTGCACACAGTATTCCAAATGAGGCCTCACCAGTGCCCCATAGAGCCTCATCAACACTTCCTTACTTTTATACGTTATACCTCTCGAAATAATGCCAACATAGCATTCGCTTTCTTTACCACCGATCCGACCTGGTGGTTAACCTTTAGGGTATCCTGCACAAGTACCCCCAAGTCCCTTTGCACTTTTTTACTTTGAATTTTCTCCCCATCTAGATAATAATCTGCCTGGTTATTTCTTTTTCCAAAGTGTACAGTGGCACATGTCTCAACATTGAATCTCATCTGCCATTTCTTTGCCCATACTCCTAAACTATCTAAGTCTCTTTGCAACCTTCCTGTTTCTTCAATACTCCCTACTCCTCCACCTATCTTGGTGTCATCTGCAAACCTAGCCACAAAACCATTTACTCCATAATCCAAATCATTGATGTACAATGTAAAAAGAAGCGGCCCCAACACCGACCCCTGCGGAACACCACTAGTAACCGGTAGCCAACCAGACAAGGATCCCTTTATTCCCACCCTTTGCTTTCTGCCTACCAGCCAATGCTCCACCCATTCTAATATCCTACCTGTAATTCCATGAGCTCTCATCTTATTAATCAGCCTCTTGTGCGGCACCTTGTTGAAGGCCTTTATGTAGCTGGTCCTGTTGAGTTTTTGGTCTACGGTGACCCCAGAATGTTGATGGTGAGATTAATGGCAATGTATGGTAACTGAATCTCAAGAATAGATGGTTAGACTTCTTATTGCAGATGGTTATTGTCTGGCACTTTTGTGGTGCACATGTCACTTGCTATTTATTAGCCCACCTTGGAAGGGTAAATGCTACTGTATACAGGTATGAACTGCTTTATTGTTAGAGGAGGTGCATTGGAATTTTCACCAGGACAGATAATGTCAAGTTAATGGAATAAGATGATTGTCTGTTAAGGATTGTTCTTTTTTTCTATTCTTATATTAGATCCATCATTGTCATTTGAAGCTGATTGATCAGTATAAAGAAATCATTTCAAGAACATTATTGTGAATCTGCTTGGAGATAGTATGGGGGCTAAACTGGATAGTGCTGAATAGTGATTAACTTATACTCCTTTGAAAGAGCCAGAATAGAATTTTTTGGACAGATAAGCCTTCTTTTGTTCTGCACTAATCAATTAAACTTTAATCACCAAAGAGCCCAATACTGAGTGGTTAGCTGTGGCTCAACCCAAATACCAGTGAGTGTAGCTCGCTTATACTTCTTAAAGGAGAGACACCTTGATGATTTGAGTCACTGTAAGAAGTGTTACCACAGAAACCGGTAACTTGCTGGTACTCGTGGGTGAGAGTGTGCCCCTGGATTTTCAGACCTGGGGAGGAAAGTGTTCCTTTTCCCAAGTGACCTGAAAACCCTCCAGGTACACAACAGTGTGAGATTGAGGGGAGACAGCTGTTCAGTCAAATGGAAGACTATAGTCTCAAGAACTGGATGAAGACCAGTAAGAAGATCAATATCTTTGAATACACCTTCAAATCCCATCTCTAACCGACTGTATCTCTAGCCTCACACACTACTCAATGCAATGCACCCCCATCGGTCATTTACCAACTTCTCAGTCAATCAGCAGTCCGACCTTACGTTCGCAATAGACCCTCAGTTACCACCATTCCAGACTTCATACCTGTAACTTGCACCTTGCACATACTGCTAACTACTTATACTGCAAGTTATACATAGTGCAAAACATTCACTAACAGTTACCTCTCTCCTGCAGGACAAGGGGTCATGCAATCAAGGTTGGCAAGAACGAACAGGCAAGAGGAATATAGTGCTGTAATTTCACATGCCTCTGGAGGAGAGTGCTTGCCATTACAGAGGTCACGACCAGTGGCAGAACTCTGACCTTTGAAGATAATGATACGTTCATACCTAATCCGCCTTCTCACACTCCACTTCCCTCTCATCCCCCAGGCTCTTCTGATTTACCAGCTGCAGATGGTTTAAGCATGCACACTCTCACTTCACCCTCCACTCTCCATAACCCAACCTTTGTGCTTTTCTTCTTTTAGGAAGCCACGATGGCTAAACTGGCTAGATGATGGTTCAGCACCAAGAGCATGCAAGTCTTTAGATCAGTTGATTTAACACCAGCTACGATATTGACACTTTACGTATTGTGGAGGTTAGCTTGGAGGTAGGATCAGCATGTGGTGAGTCATTGGGTATGAGTGGCCTGCAGCCAGGGCAGGGGGGCAATAGATGTCCAGATGCTGGCCATCTCAGCCTGCTACGGCAACTGCTCTGCTCTGGACTGACGGAACCTGCAGAGTGCCCAGTCTATCACAGGCTCGTCACTTCCTTCCATCCCGTCCATCTTCACGGTCCGTTGCATCAGGAAGTCTAACCGTATCGTCCGGGCTGCCTGCCACCGAGGCCATTCGCTTTTCTCTCTTCTATCTTCTGGGAGAAGATACAGGAGCTCGAAGGCCCAGACCACCAGTCTTGTTTCTCCCCCACCGCTATCAGACTTCTGAACCAATTACCTCTTTTATGTTCCCTTCCTAGTGGTGTTGCCAGGTTCTCGAACCGTAAATTCTACCTCTTCCGCTATTGTATTGGTATTGGTATTGCTTTATTATTGTCACTTGTACCAAGGTACAGTGAAAAACTTGTCTTGCATACCGATCGTACAGGTCAATTCATTACACAGTGCAGTTACATTGAGTTAGTACAGAGTGCATTGATGCAGTACACAATTTAGCATTTCTTTTTGCACTACTTCAGTTTGTGTTGCTGTACTTTGCACCACTCTGTTGTTTTGCTCTTGTCACTGTATTTATTGTTATATTTATTATTACCATGTATACTGTTTATGCTGTGACCTTCATGCAAGCAAGGAATTTCATTGCATCATGGTGTATATGCAATTAACTAATCTGAATCCGAGCTCCCTAGCGGGAGGTGTAACCTATGACTTGTGCTGGTGAGGACTCCTATGAGGACCTCAGTGGGGCTGCTTATAGTATACACAATGGAATGTTTGGTGCATTAGTAGGACTTCCAGAAAGCTAGTGTACAAGGTCAAGGAGCATGAGAAAGTTCAGCTCTAACCCTGCAGATGTCAATGTCTTCTAACATGGGAAACACCTGTGTGGTGGCAACACCTGTAGACTCGGCCATTAGAACATTGAACAGTACAGCACAGAACAGGCCCTTCGGTCCACAATGTTGTGCTGACATAGCTTTTCCCTCCTACCTACAGAATGCCCATATCCCTCTATTTTCCTCTCATTCGTGTGCCTATCCAAGCCCCTCTTAAAAGCCCCCAATGAATTTGCCTCCACCACCCTATCAGGCAACGCACTCCAGGCATCCACCACTCTCTCAGTAAAAAACTTACCCCTCACGTCTGTTCTGAACCTACCCTCTATCACCTTAAATGCATGCCCTCTGGTACTGGATCACAATAATGGGAAAAAGATATTGCTTGTCCACCCTATCTATGCCCCTTATAATTTTATACATTTCCAACAGATCATCCCTCAGCCTCTGCTGCTCCAGAGTAAAGAGCCCAAGTTTGTCCAGCCTCTCCTGATAGCCCATGCCCTCTAATCCAGGCAGCATCCTTGTCAACCTCTCCTGCACCCTCTCTAAAGCTTCGACATCCTTCCTATAGTGAGGTGACCAGAACTGCACGCAATACTCTAAATGCAACCTAACCAGAGTTCTGTAGAGATGCATCATGACTTCTTGACTCCTATACTCAATATCTCGATTAATGAAAGCAAGCATTCCATAAGCCTAAATTCTGTTGTGTCGAGGGGTGAGGTCTCGACTTCCATTCCAGCAACAACAAGAAACCTGAATGTTGCAGCAGAAGGTTACGGATGCTTGGATTGTGCTGATGCAAGGTCAGCTTGTAACCGCACTTGCTCAGACTACAGACATCATGCTGTTGGTTCTGTTGTTCAGAAGGACTTTGAGAGTTTTGGAGCTGTTGTGCTATTGGGCCCCAAATGACCTACTAATGGTCTGCAAATCAATTACCAACAAACCTGCAAGCAATCATTGACCTTTTGAAATAACCCAGGTCTGGCCTCCCTTCTTATTGCTACCTGCTGGTTCTCTGTGTGAGCTGAATGCACGATGGTGGATCACTGAGGAAGAGATGGCATGAAAACAGTGATGGACACAGTGGGGCTTTGGTCTACCTACTTTGTATACTTTCACAGTATGCCACTGTCCCTCACTTACCTCTCCTGACACCACAAGACAGGCTACAAATGATGCAGCAAATGGACACCCAGAGCACTAATTCACATGCTCTATTGAGCCGAATTTTGTAATCCCTTTACTCTATGGTTGTTGAAATCTCAGGGACTTAGAGACAAACACAATTGCTCTTGACATATCACTGTACCTGGCTGATTACTATCAGTTATCAATACTATACCTGCAGTGCAGAACGTCTGAAAATAATACTTGCAAAGAACAAATCGGTAAGATCACCGGCTTAGCGGTGTAATCATTGATGAAATGGATTTGAAACAGAGATCTACTTTACTTAAGAGAAGGCAAAATATAATTTTTTGTTTAAATGTTCATCAAAATCTACTGTATATCACATTCAAGATTTTAAAGGACATGAAACTCAAATTTCTCTTGTTGGTTTTCCAGAAGTTTACTTTTAAGTCAATTAGCTGGAAGCTTTGCACAGAAGAATGAATTTCATTGAGATGTTTTTTCTTTCCACATCTACTGGCTTCCTCTATCAACTGCAATGCAACACTGTGCATTCTAATGCTGATCAGAATGATGCAATCTCCTTACACTGCCACGTTGATGTTGGAAGTTGGCTTAGTGCTCCTTTATATTAATATTTAACATCTCACCTGCATGGTTCCTACTCACATAAGCATAACACCAAGTTCTTTTTACAAATAGAACAGGGGTAAGAGGTAGACACTAGAGATTGCAGATGCTGGAATCTGGACCAAAGCACAAGTGATTCAAGGTAATCTCATTGCACAGCGGAGTCTAGTTTAAGGAAGTTTGGACATGGAAGAACAAATTTCAAAGTGAAAAACTACTTTCTTATTTCTCTCAGTATCCAACTGAAAGAAATAATTCTCCGGTATAGCAACATGATTATTTGAACACAACAAAAATCAGAGAGGCCAATTTTTGGGTCAAAAAAAGCACTGAATACATTTTGTAGATGATGCCAAACTGTTGTCTCTAATTTTTAAGCACTTTGGTCTAGAAATAGGATTTCTAAAGCTCTTTTAATGTGTTAAACGTGTGCTGGATGGAGAACCACTGCCCAATTGGATCTCTCAGACAGATATGTGAAGTTGGGGAAAATTATTTCAGATGGAGTGTCATGGTGGTTTTAACACAAAATCATGTGCCAAGACAAAACGTGTGCAGTAATGTCAGGGACTGTTTGAAAAGCCGTCAGATGCCATGTCATTGAAAGAACTTTGGTTCATTTCCCTCCATAGATGCTGCCTGACCTGTTCCTCCAGCATTCTGTGTTTGTTGCTCCAGATTTCTAGCATCTGCAGTCTCTCTTGAGTCTCCCCACTGCAGTCACAAAACATCCATGTAAAAGGCTGTCATGGAGGTGAATGGAAACGTGGTGATTTTGCTCTGCTGAAGGACTGCCGTCTCATGCCATGAGTAGTTAATGACACAATAAAGTGCAGGATGATCAAGGAGGCTGAGATTGCAGCAGACAGCTCTGATCTGGATTGTACATTGCAGTTGATGCAAACAGTTGAGACCAAAATTTGATGCAACTTCCATTATCCTGAACATTGAACATTGAGACTGGTGTTGCCATGTGTAGGACTGGGATGTCACAGTGCAGACCTTTTAGTTGACATCTCATTGCTAATGAGTAGGTTGCACCCAAAATCCCCAAGTCATGGTAGCAAAGGAGGAACTATGTGCTCCATGACCTGTGACATGTTTGGGCACACCACTGACACTGGAAAAATGCAGCCATGGCAAATTACCCAATGAGCGTGATTTCACTGTGAAGAACTCAGGCAATCTATCCAGGTAAAGGTGACTTCATGCATGTTTTGCACATGGATAATGTGCAGAAATGTATCCAATTTCTAGGCTCTGATCTCTGTCTCTTCACTGAATGAACACCTCTTAAGACCTTGTAGCCTTCATTCGAGTTCAGTTATATGACATAGTCATTCTGTAGAATACAAGCACGGTCTCAGAATTAGAAAGAATGGAGCAGGGTGTACATCAGTGCCAACAGTGCTGCTAAGTGTATTCCCAGGGTACAGTGGTGCTGAAAAGCCACTTTATTCAAAGGAGGGAGACAATGGCACGCATTGATCATTTACTTCAAGGTTAATTTAAATGCTTTTTGCCAAGATCTACCACAGAGATGAGATAAAGAGCATACTTTTACCATAGAGAATTGCTGGGAGTTCAAATTCTTTGAATGAAAGAATGGTGAATGATAGAAATTCACAGCAAAGGAGGAGGCCATTTGGCCCATCATGTCTATGCTTCCCAAACTAAGAACTAGTTAGAATATTCCCATGTCTTATCTCTTAGTGTAGCCTTGTGTTTTATTGCACTTCAGAGCTTATCCAAGTACTTTTTAAATGAGATGAGAATTACTGTCTCTACTGCCCCTTCCACAGCATCAACACCTTCTGAGTAAGAGCACTCACCGTTCCCTGAGTGAGAAACATTTCTGCAATTCCCCTTTAACCCTTTCATTTGCCTAAAATCCAACGCTATTCACCTCTTGACTAAAGAATGGAATCAAATTCAGCAGTGACTTTCAAAGTGAATTGAACAGGGAAAATTTGTGGAGCAAAGGGGAAAGACGAGGGGTGGGGAACCAATAGAAAGACTCTGTCAAAATGTCAGCAGAGGTATGGTGGACCAAATGGCTTCCTTCTGTGTCCTGTATAGAAATATTGTGCTTATAAATATTGGCTCAGTTTGCACTGGCAAATGTTAAAGGTTCCGAGTGCAACTACCAGCATTTATTACCTGAAGTGGCCATGTGCCATCAATGTGGAAGGCCCAAACTTACTGAACCAAACTGGACCCTGTGTCTGTCAAGAGACTCTGACACTGGGGTCCTTGTGGAGTTCAGTGTGAAGTGCAATCTTGCTGAGACTCCCAAGCACTTAGGCTTGAGAATTGGCTCTCAGATCCTTCACTAATTTAAAGAAATCCCTTTGATTTCAATTGGAATTGTAGGGCTGTGGAGAAAAAAGCTAAGTTCCTTTTATTAATTATTTGTTTATTTATTTTTTAATTACTTAGCTTTTGCACTTCATTTTTCTACCTGTGCTTTTCTTTCTCTGTAACTGTTACACTATATTCTGCATTCTGTTTTCTATTACCTCCAATGTAATCATGTATGGCATGATCTGTCTGGTTGGCACGCAAAACAAAAAGCTTTTCACTGTATGTTGGTACATGCGGCAATAATAAACTAATACTTATATCTTTCATATGCTTTTAAGCTCCTTTTAATTAAAAAAGATTTGCATTAACTAACTGCTTCAATTTCCCTAGTTTTTGAATGCTGAAGAATATCAGAGGTATTAAATCTACCACAGAATTGACAGGCAGCAAAGCTAAAAATGGGGTTTTGCAGGGTGTCAAAGATTTTGGGCCGGGTCTTCATCGATGCACCTTTGGAGGGTCTGCAAGAGCCTGCAGGCTCCTGGAGTCCAGGATACTTTGGTTAAGGAAAATAGTCAAAGTTTAAACATGGGAGAAAGCTCACCAGCACCTCTACTTCCTCAGGAGGTGAAAGAAATTCGTTATGATCCCTGTGACACTCACCAACTTTTAACGATGCACCATAGAAAGCAACCTATATAGATGCATCATGGCTTGGTACAGCAACTGCTCTGCCCAGGACCGCAAGAAACTGCAGAGAGTTGTGGACACAGTCCAGCAAGTCACGGAAACCAGCCTCCCCTCCTTGGATTCTGTCTTTACTTCTCGCTGCCTTGGTGAAGCAGCCAGCATAATCAAAGACCCCTCCCATCCGGGTCATTCCCTCTTCTCTCTTCTTCCATCAGGTAGAAGATACAGGAGGGCACATACCACCAGGCTCAAGGACAGCTTCTATCCCGCTGTGATAAGACTATTGAACGGTTCCCTTATACGATGAGATGGACTCTGACCTCACGATTTACCTTGTTGTGACCTTGCACCTTATTGCACTGCACTTTCTCTGTAGCTGTGATGCTTTACTCTGTACTGTTATTGTTTTAACCTGTACTACCTCAATGCACTCTGTACTAACTCAATGTAACTGCACTGTGTAATGAATTGACCTGTACGATCAGTATGCAAGACAAGTTTTTCACTGTACCTTGGTACAAATGACAATAATACACGAATACCAATACCAATACCAAAGTCAAAGTCAAGTTTATTGTCATATGGACATGTAGATACAGGTGTGATTAACCATGGCAGATCTGTGCCAGCAAGATCTGGACCATGAACACACTAGAGACTGCAGATGTTGGAATCTGGAGTAAAGAGCAAACTGCTGAAGGGACTCAACAGGTCAAGCAGCATCTGTCAAGGCAAAAGGATAGTTGACATTTCAAGTCAAGACCCTACAGAGCAGGAGCATGGCTTACTGGAGTCCTTCCCATGACTGCAACATAAAAATAATCTGGGATGGTGAGTTTGCCTTATGAGGAGAGATTAAACAGACTGGGCCTTATACTCTCTGAGTTTAGAAGAAAGAAAAGTGATCTCATTAAAATTCCCAAGCAACTTGACAAAGTGGAACAGAATTGATGATTTCCTCTGGCTGAAGTGGACCAGTCCAATTTCAAGGAATGGGATTGGCCATTCAGTCTCAAGATATAGGACTAGTCATTCAGTCTCATGATATAGGATTGATCATTCAGTACGGTGATAAGAAAGAAATCTCTTCACTGCCCAAAAGGACTGTGGAGGCTTGGTGTCTGAATATATTTAGACAGAGATTGACAGATTTTTAGACTTTAAAGGAATCAATGAATATAGTGTTAATGCAGGAAAGTGACACTGAGGTATATGATCTGTCATGATCTTTTTGAATGGCAGAACAGGTACGAAGGGATGAATGGTCTGATCCAACTTCAATTTGTCACATTCTGAATTAACAAATAGCCTTATCTGTCCATAAGAAACGGACCTCTTGTATGATAAGATGGACTCTTGACCTCACCATCTACCTTCTCCTGGCCTTGCTCTTTATTGTCTGCCTGCACTGCACTTTTTCTGTAGCTGTAACACTATTCTGCATTCTGTTATTGCTTTTCCCTTGTACGACCTCAATGTACTGATGTTGTGAAATGATCTGTATGGATGGCATGCAAAACAAAGTTTTACACTGTACCTTTGTACATGTGACAATAATAAACCAATTACCAATGGCTTCATTTCAGAAGTAATTCATGAGTTTGGGATCTCCCTGGATCTGGATGGTGGTTTATTAATGAAACTTCCCACCTTTTCCTTCATTAACTGTCATCCACAGTGCTTGGACTGGATCGATTAAGGATAGCAAGATATCTTTCCTGGGCTAACTGAGAATCTTGTTGATTTTTATGGTAGCAGCTTTCACCAACAACAATTTATATTTACTTGGCTCGTCAGGCCTGCATTCACTAGTGTTTAGAAGAATGAGGGGAGATCTCACAGAAATGTACAAAATCCTGAGAGGGCTTGGTTAGCTAGGTGCAGGGAGGATGTTTCTCTTGGTTGGAAGGTCTTGACCAGGTATCACAATCTCAGTAGAAGGGGTAATACATTTAGAATGGAGATGTGGAGAAGCTTCTTCACTAGGCCTCCATCACTAGGCTTCCACAGAAGAAAATTCCATAGGTTTATCGATGTCTCATAACCTGTGGAATTTTCTTCTGTGGAGGCCTAGTTGGTGAGTATATTTAAGATTTCTAGACACAAACAGCATCAAAGAATATGAGAGAGTGTGGGAATTTGGTACTGAACTATCAGCCATAATTGTATTGAAAGCCAGAGCAGACTCAAAGGGTTGAATGGCTTAATCCTACTCATATTTTTCTTTATTTCCACATTTTCAGCGATGTAAGGTACACTAAGGTGTCTCTCAGGAGCATATTTATAGAAAGTTTGCCACAAAGTCACACATGGTGATGTGAGGGAAGGTGAGGTAGGTTTTGATGATTTTCTTAATGGAAGAGGGAATGAGATGGAAAGCCAGAGATCTTTAGGGAGAGTTTGAAGTCAAGGTACCTGAAGTCATGGTAATTATGGGTGGAGCAGTGAAAATGGGAGATGTGCTGAAGACCAGAAGTGAAAGAGTGCAGAGACCTTAGAGGGTGGTAGTACCAGGGAAGCTCAAAGGATGTCATGGTAGGTATTGAAAATGAAGATGAGAGTTTTGCAATCATGCCATTGACTTGGAGCTAATGTCATTCACCCAGCACGAGGCTGACAGACTTGCGATTTCTTCTGGCGCCATTCTACACACCCAGAAACTTATTTAATTCACGCTTGTGACTTGCCACTGTAGATTTTGACCATTATGCCACTGAATCTAATTCTAATCAGTCCATAATTTAAGAAAAATGTTGAAAAATGTTGATCGAATCCTAATGCACTTGTGCACTTAAAAATGCATACCATTTTATTAATTTTAGTTCCTGAACGGTCACAGGAACCCAACAGTTCACATTCCTTGCAAACCACAGTCAGTAGACCTCATATTCAACTTGGTTCTTTAATTTAAGCATGTGCAATTTGATTCAGGAAGAGAAATAAACTACCTGAACGGGTGGAGTACCTTGTCACATTCAAAGATCTCCAAATGCTCAATTACCTTTATTGTGCCAGGATGGTTCTTAAGTAGACAAATGCAGTGCTCATTCTGTGGTCATGGTCTCCACAAACACTACGAGCAATTTACCTGTTGTTACTGTGGTGAGCTAGTGCTGGCAACTTACTTTGCATCATCAGGGATCTGAAAGTCCTTCACGGGAGTTGGAATTCTCGAGGGCAAGATAACTTTAGTTGCCATTCCAGCTAACGCAATTGAATAACTTGCGTAGGAGATAAACTGTTTTACATAGTTTCTCAGACAGTGGCAGCTAAACATTTTGTGTAACTTCAATAATGAAGATTCAGAGAAATGATATTAAAAGGAATGCAAATCGGAGAGTTACGATAATCATACAGCTTTGACTTGCAATAACAAATTTGGAATAAGTTTTTCCAAAGTAAGTTTTTTATTGCACCTGTGCATACATATACTTATGCATATGACAATAAACTCAACTTTGACTTTGAATTAGCCAAGCCAGCTGATGCAACTTGAAAGAGGAGTCTGTATATAACAAGAGACACAAGAATTTATATTTTGACTACTGTGGAAGAGTTTCAGTGTTTTAATCACTGAGTTTGCTTTCATTTGATTTTTATCCACAGCCTCGAACAAAAGGATAGCATTAGCCTCTTAACTAATTGCAGTTTGACCTCCACTTTACAATAGACTCAACACCAAATTATTCCCACTAATTCATTTCCTTACTTCAAATTGCATGCTGGCTGCTGTGTTCCTCGAGTTATCACATGCATTCTCTGAATTCAAATTGAAAATTAGGAAAAGAAGTTGGAACACAGGCATTATTTTAATTAAATCTTTGAAAAGGTTGAAGATTGACCTGATATAGTTCCTCAATATCATGGCAGGCAGTAGATGGGGTGTAGATTTGATATGATGGGGCATATCAAAGGAAAGAAATGCCTCCAGCCTCTGTCATAACATTGAAACACCACAAAGTGCTTTATATCGAGATAAATACTTTAGAAATGTAATCACTTTGCAATGCAGGAAAATACAACAGCTATTCTTTTATTGTTCATCAAGCTCCCATGAACAACAATGAGTTATTTATTTTAAAAATTTCCATCGAAGGATGTAGATTTGCCAAGTCATTGGAACTTCCTCCTCTTCTTACAGCAATAGAACATTTCCATTGGTTGATGAGGGCAGACTGAATGGATACAAATTTAAGGTAGCAACAAGGACAGAAAGAAGAGGGCTAGATAGAATGCTATGGACAGGGAGTAGGTGTAATGTGGAATTCTCTGCTTAAAAAACTGCTAGTAAGTGCTTAAAAATAAAATTTGGTGAATGGGAAATATTGTATAAAGAGGCAAATGAAGAAAACTGTTGATAAGACTTCAAAGTTCAAATGCTTAATTTTATGATGTTCTAGATTCTTTTATTCTAATTGGAGGCGTGACAAGGCACTCCATCATGGGAAATTGTGAAAAGAGGTTGGAGCACAGGAATTATTTTAATTAAACCTTTGAAAAGGTTGAAGGTTGACCTGATTTAGTTCCTCAGCATCGTGGCAAGCAGTGGATAGGGTGTAGGTGTCAAATTGGTAATTGGTCATTGGTTTATTGTTGTCACATATATCGAGATACAGTGAAAAGCTTTGTTTTTCATGCCATCCATACAGATCATTTCAAAACATAAGTACATCAAGGTAGTACAAAGGGAAAAGCAATAACAGAATGCAGAATATAGTGTTACAGTTACAGAGAAAGTGCTTTGCAGGTAGACAATAAGGTGCAAGGGCCATGATGAGCTAGACTGTGAGGTCAGGAGTTCATCTTTATCATACAAGAGGTCTGTTCAAGAGCCTTATAACAGTGGGGTAGAAGCTGTCCTTGAGCCAGGTTGTGCATGTTTTCAAGCTTCTGCCCAATAGAGGGGGGAGAAGAGAGAACGTCCAGGGTGGGAGGGGTCTTTGATTATGTTGGCTGCTTTCCCAAGCCAGCAGGAAGTGAAGACAGAGTCCATGGAGGGGAGGCTGGTTTTTGTGATGTGCTGAGCTGTGTCCACAACTCTCTGCAATTTCTTGTGCTTTTGGGCAGAGCAGTTGCCATACCAACCTGCGATGCGTCCAGATAGGATGCTTTCTATGGTGCGTCTATAAAAATTGTTGAGGGTCAAAGGGGACATGCTGAATTTCCTTGGCCTTCTGAGGAAGTAGAGACACTGGTGTGCTTTCTTAACCATAGCACCTAAGTAATGTTTACACCTAGGAATTTGAAGCTCTCAACCTTCTCCACTTCAGCACCATTAATACAAACAGGGGCATGTGCTCTGCCCCGCTTCCTGAAGTCAATGACCAGCTCTTCTATTTTGCTGATATTGAAGGAAAGGATGATGTCTTGACACCATGCAACTAGGTTCTAAATCTCCTTCCTGTACTTTGTCTTGTTATTTGTGATCCTGCCCTCTACTGTGGTATCATCTGCAAACTTGTAGATGGAGTTAGAGCCATCTCTAATATGGTGGTTGAAACAGAAAACCTCAACTTATTTAAAAAATGACTGGAAGAACACATTAAGTGTCTGTGAGTATGGACCAAAGCTGGTGTGTGGGTTTGTTCTAAACAGCTTGCTGTTGGTTTTTAGCATCTATGTGATGGGATGAATACACTCCTGTGCTGAAAGTTTCTAAGATTCTGTGATTCACAGGGATACCCTCCATTATCGACCATATCATTAGAACAGGATCCTAAAAGTCCTTGGAAAAATGGGTTAAGCTCCATGTATATAGTGTCCCTGGGCAGCTAATGTCAAAAATGATCTTAAAACTCACATTGTTGCTTTTTCCCATAGAATTTCTTAAATCCTTGGAGAAATGATAGCAGATAATACAAACTGTCAAAGAGAACCACTTTTAAGGGAGTGAAAAGTTAACATTTCTAGGAATGTTTAATATCTCATCCAGCTGCAAACCCTGTTGAGGAACATAAAGGTCCCACGATTGGATCTGGCAAAGGATCTGAGCCAAGTTCAAAGTTCTAATATAAACTGACAATCTTCTTTGCTCACTTTCATGTTCATTAAGGCAGGGTAGCAACACACTGATTTGTTTTAAGGTTTCATTCCACTGTAAAGATAGCCTAAAGGAAACAGTTTAGTTGAGCTTTCAGTTGGGTCCAATTGATAAACGATCCAGCATTTTGACTGAAACGTAAGTTTGTGTTGAAAGCTACAGTCTACAAGATCACAGTAGATTAGCTGATTGGAATGGCACTGTTCAAGACATCCTGTTTATTGGGAACAACCCACAACAACGTTTTAACAATTCCAATCAAGGAAAATTTATTATGAGCCAGGGTTTGCTGGGATACACGTGATGTAGGGTTTTGACCTGAAATGTCGACAAATCCTTCCCCCCCCCCCCCACCCCGCCACAGATGTTGCTTGACTTGCTGTGTTCCTCCTGCAGATTGTTTGTAACTCATGGAGCACATGTTAACTCAACCAGTTTCCTCAACCTTCAGATAGCTGAGGTGTTATCCTGCAACGCTGCTGGAAGTGCAAGGTGATACCAGGAGCTGGATTAAAGGATTGAGAAGAAAGATGATGAAGAAGGGGATAGAGTGAATTAGAGTGAAATCAGATACTAAAAGAGAAAGAAAGAGTGAGATAGAAAGAATGCATTAAGAGAAAGAAGGAATAAGGAAAAACAAAACAAAATAAAAGCAAAAGATTCAAATTTATCATCTGTTGCATGGGCTTAATGTGACATAAAGTGGCCTATGTGGCCTTATAGAGGTGTATGAAATCATGAGGGGCACAGATATGGTGAATGCACACAGTTTTTTTTCTCAGGGAAAGGGAATCAAAAACTAAAGGGCATAGGTTTAAGGTGAGAGGGGAAAGATTTCAAAGGGACATGAAGGGCAACTTCTTCATGGAGGGGCTGGTACGTATATGGAGTGAGCTGCTAGAGGAAGTGGCTGAGGCAGGTACAATAACAACATCTACAAGACATTGGACAGGTAGATGGATTGGAAAGGTTTAGAGGGATGTGGCTTAAAGACAGGAAAATGGGACTAACTTAAATGGACATCTTGGTTGGGATGGCTAAGTTGGGCCAAAGTTCCTGTTTCTGTACTGTATAACTCTGACTATTTAACTCTTTTGAAAATGACCAATAGAAACAAATCCACTGCTATATCATGCATTAGTATAAGATTCTGAGGATAAATTTCTTGATTTATATTTTTAAAAACTCCATGAATCATGTAACACTTGGAACTTCACAGATTCAATTGCTTACTTCCCAGGAAAATGCGCAAACATGAATCCCATTATTGAAAAGGTACCAGGGTTGTTAGTTATTCATTCAACTTCCTGTGCTGAGTTAATGAGCAGTTGCTGTGAAAATGTAATAATTTCTTGAAACTCATACAACTCATCCCACAACATACAGTGATTTGCAGTTCATGGAGTATCTCATCCTTGCTGAAATACTGAATAATTTTTACATTAATAATGATGAGCACAGTTAAATTTTCCATTATGTTGCTAGTAAATTTTTTGATAAATCTGCCATCATATAGGCAGGGTTCTGCCAACCATCTACTTTCAAAGGTTAATAGGAACTCTGATTTTATCTTAATATCTACTCACTCATTCACAGGCTCATCCAATTAACTTGAATTGATGCACGGATTTTGTTTCCATTAGCCTTGCAGAAAATTATTCCAAATGTTGTCATTCTTTGCATGAAAGCATTTATCCTGCCTTTCTCAACACTTGCTCTTGTGTCCATGGCTGAATTCCAATTGTCAAAAGCAGACCAAGTTTCTTATGAAGTGAAACTTCTGTCTATATAGTCAAGCTTACTTAAAGAAGAAACAATGTAAAGAAATACATAAGGGTCTGAGATAGCACAATAATCAGCCTAGTGTAATAAGTGAGCTGTCTAAAAATCTACAAGAGACTTTGAAATCCTTGCTTTTTTTTTCGATACATTCTTGGGAATACACTCTTTCATAGGATATTATATGGGGACATTTATTCATTGGCTCTTGGCTCTCGGTATTCTCTTGGCTGAAAAGTTGGTGAGGCATAAAGGAAGCTAAAGCTCAAAGGAAGGATTGTCAATTGCATTTCCTTTTACAGAATCATGGAGCACAGAAGGAAGCTATCTGGCCTATTATTTTCATGCTAGCTTTTGGAAAAAACTAACCAATTAGAACCATACCCCTGGAGCCCTGCAAATTTCTTCTTTTCTTTTCCTGAAGTTATTGTTGGACATGCTTCTACAATCCTTTGGAGAAATGGATCCCAGACTGCATCAAAGTTCCTTCTCATTTTTACCTCCCTAATTATTTTAAAGCTATTTCCTTGCAAATAGGGCTTGACTCTCCCTATTTGCTCTTTTTTAACTTCATTATTTTTAGCCCCTTAATGAAATCTCATATTTGATCTCAGAAGAGTATTCCCAGATTTTCTCTACATAACTAAAGTTGCCTCATTCCTGGCACGGTTCTAGTAAACTCCTTCTGCATCTTCTCTGAGATCTTGACTTCCTTTCCAAGGCATCTGAGCAAGGACCTGGACCTGCTGCAATCTGCATACCGCCGCAACAGTTCTACAGCAGACACAATCTCACGGCTCTCCACTCTGCTTTGGATTACCTAGACAACAGCAAAACATATGTCAGGCTGCTGTTTATCGATTACAGCTCAGCGTTCAATGCCATCATCCCCTTAGCATTAATCACCAAGCTTCAAAACCTAGGCCTCGTACCTCTCTCTGCAACTGCATCCTCGACTTCCTCATTGGGAGGCCACAGTCACTGCGGATCGGTAATAACATCTCCTCCTCACTGACAATCAAAACAGGTATGCCTCAAGGATCCGTGCTTAGCCCACTGCTCTACTCTCTCCACATTCATGACTGTGTGGCAAAGCACAGCTCAAACACCATCTATAAATTTGCTAATGACACCACTGTCGTTGGCAGAATCTCAGATGGCGATGAAGAGTGAGATAGATCGGCTGGTTGAGTGGTGTTGCAACAAAAGCCTCACACTCAGCGTCAGCAAGACCAACAAATTGAATGTGTAGAGTAACGCTATTACAGTGCCAGTGATTGGGGTCCAATTCCAGCCGCTGTCTGTAAGGAGTTTGTACGTTCTCCCCGTGTCTGCGGGGGTTTCCTCCGGGTGCTCCGGTTTCCTCCCACATTCCAAAGACATACGGGTTTGTAGATTAACATGGGTGTAATTGGGAGGTGCAGGCTCATTGGGCCTGAAGGGCCTGTTACCGTGCTGTATAAATAAAGTTTAAAAGTTCAAGTTTAAAGTCGGGAGAACACACAGCAGTCCTCACTAAGGGGTCAGCGGTGGAAAGGGTGAGTAGCTTCAAGTTCCTGGGTGTCAACATCTCGGAGGATCTATCCTGGGCCCAACACATTGAAGAAAGCACACTAGCAGCTCTACTACATTAACCTTCAAAAGTAGATGGTTGGCAGAACCCTGCCTAGATGATGGCACATTTATCAAAAAATTTGCTAGCAACATAATGGCAAATTTAATAGTGCTCATCATTACTAATGTAAAAATTATTCAGTGATTCAGCAAGGATGAGATACTCCATGAATTTTAAATCACTGATGTTGTAGGATGATTTGTATGAGTTTCAAGAAATTATTCCATTTTAACAACAATTGCTCATGAATGAATAACTAACAACCCTAGTACCTTTTTAATAATGGGATTCATATTTGTGCATTTTCCTGGGAAGAAAGTGACTGAATCTGTGAAGTTCTGAGTATTACATTATTCACGGAGATTTAAAAAATATAAACCAAGAAATTTGTCCTCAGAATCTTATACCAATGCATGATATAGAGGTGGATGCACATTGCACACTTTGTTGAAAATTCGTTTCCATTGGTCATTTTCAAAAGAGTTAAACACACACTGAGTCAGAGAGTTATACAGTATGGAAGCAGGAACTTTGGCCCAACTTAGCCACACCAACCAAGATGTCCATTTAAGTTAGTCTCACTTGCCTTTGTTTGGCCCATATCCCTCTCAGCCTTTCCAGTCCATGTACCTGTCCAAATGTCTTGTAGATGTTGTTGTTGTACCCAGTTCTGAGCTTCATTTGGGCACAAAACTTCACAGCTGAGGCTTAACTAGTGATTTATAAAGATTTTACAAAAGGTCCTTCCTTTTGTGCTTTGTGAGAGACTTGTCTTTACCACCTGCGACAAAGGTGTGTCGGCTGATGTTTGTACACTTGGTTCTCTTGTCTTTAATGGTAACTGTTATGTAGAGATGATATCCCTGATGCCCAATGCTTTAGCAACTCTTCGGCACTGGAGAACAAAAGTGTATTTCTCTCCATGCCTTTACTTATAAATCCAAGAATTCCAAATGTGTTTCTAAACACCTTTTAAGTTGTCTCGCTACCTTCAAATGTTTGTGATTCTGAACTCTCAGGTCTCTCTGTGACTACACCTCACCCCTTTAAAAATGATACCATTTAGCTTATCCAGCTTCCCTTTCTTTTTCCCCACAATGTTTCATTCAAAATAAAGCAATTTGCCTCAACATTCAGCAATCCAAATAGGAAAACTGTTTTGAAGATCTGATGGACCACAGCTGTAGGAACTGTGGGTATGATTGTTGGCGCATTAGGTTCTACCTATCTATGGTGGCCAAGGTATTTTATTCGGCTAACAAACAATCTGCTGGAGGAACTCAGCAGGTCAAGCATCATCTGTGGGGGGAAAGGAATCGTTGTGGGTCAAAACCTTGCACCAGTCCTGATATCATCATGGTTTGGGCAATGAAGCCAGCCACAGCTCAGAACAATCAGCTGGAAGATTGTGTAACTCATGGTTAGGACAATGAAACTGAAAGGAGAATGAAGCATGGAAACATTTCAAATAAACTGATTTCTTTTCCCACATGTGTTGTCGGTGTTTAATAACTTATTGTATCAATTCGTCTTCGTCACCCAGTTTGCCACAGCAGCTGATCAAAGAGCTGTTAAATCTGTTCTCATATGGCACAGGAGTTTGCTTGAACAATATTTAATTCAACTTCAAAAGGTAATATAACAATAATTTACACTTGCAGTCTTTTAATATTGATTCATTTCCTGCAATGTCTTTGTTAAAAATGATGGAACAGGACTGTGCTGATGAACTTGAATGCTGGTCATTCCTCCTTTGGAGCGTGTAGTGGCTAACATCCATAGCAAGGCGATGTACTGTAAAGTCCATAAGCAGGAATGAGAGGCAATAAGCTTTTTTAACAATAAAACACTATAATTCAGAGAAGATATCAGTAAAGAATATAACTTCGGCAAACTTTATATATTGCCACATAACATGTCATGTGTTATGGTCTTCAGAACAAGTTGCTTGTGATCCTATTATGAGCAGAAAGAATGTAGCCATAACAAAACCATATTGCTTTGATGTTAGATTGGTGTGCCAGACAGTAGCAAGTAATTCCATTGCAGGTGGAAAAGCTGACCTTGTTCATCACCTGTAACAACTGATGTCTTCTCAAAGGAGAATTTAGGGCTTTGGATCTGTGCCCACATATCTCTCTCGTTCTTTAGGCAGTCCCTTGGGGTCAAGGGGGACTTACTTCCACTCCAGTTCTGTAAGATCTGAGGTGGCTGGGGCTGCAAATGCTTAATGGGGCAGGTGGGAGATTATTTCCATTGTTCGCACTTGGCTTCTGTCTTCTCCAGAACTCAATGTTCTTCTGAATGCTTCTTCTCCACTTTAACCAGTCACAGGCTGGGGATTTCCATAAGTCAGTGGGGAAGTTACACCTTGAGAACATCATTTGTCCGGCTGGTAATCTCTTGCAGTGATGGAACTTGAAGAAGAGTGCCTGTTGAGTGAGTCTGGTGTGAATGAAGTAATCTGCCCATTGGAGACAATTGAATGTAGAGCCTTGGTGCTGGAAATGTTCGCTTGGAAGATGACTGTTAGTTTGCTTAACTTGCTAGTGTACAGTACTTGAAGGATTTTCCTGGGACAATGTTGGTGGCACTTTTCCAGGGCTCTGGGCTGTTTTCTGTAGGCAATACGTGTCTCAAATAAGTACAGACAGGTGGGGATCATTGCTGATTGATAGAGCACAAGCTTTGAGCCAAGTTGGAGATCTTGATTTCTAAACACTCTATTGCTGAAATGCCTAAAGGTTGTACTTGCACACTGATGGAGATGGTGAATTTTACCGTCGATATCTGCCTTTGTAGAATGGTGGCTGAGATATGAGAAGTCATCCATGGTTAAAGTCTTAGCATGGGTCTTTATTGTTGAGGGCATGCTGCAGTAGCTGCAAGTTGGTTGAGGATCTTTGTTTAGTGGATGTTTAGCGTAAGGCCCATTCTCTCATATGCCAATGAAAACTTGGAGCCCAGCCTCCAAACGTGAAGTGTTGTCTGTATGCACCTCATTGACTAGGGTTGGAGTGACTATGGTTCTGGGGTGAAGGCAGCATAGGTTGAACTGTTTCCCATTTACCTTGTCCAGGGGGAAGCTCATTAGGGTGGCTCATGAGGTGCAGCACCATTGCAGAAGAGATGGAGACAAATATTGGAAGATGGTGCTGACTTGTTTAACAACGGCCTGCACTGAGATTGGCTCTGTGGCAGACCTATTGGTCAGGAGCACAGTATATTCTTAACCAAAGGGTCTGTAACACAGCATGATGAAGTTCTGAGGGGAGCCAAATTTGAGAAGAATATTCCATAGTCCTTCTTCACTGAGAGAGTCAAAGGTTTCTGTGAAACTCAAAACACTCAAGAGACATACTAGCACCTCATATTCCACCTGGATAGTCTGCAGCCTGATGGCATGCACACTGAATCCTCCGACTTCTGGTAAACTTCTCCTCCTCTGTCCCTCTGTCTCTTTTCTCTGCCCTCCTGATCAATCCAGTTCTTCCTACACGCACCCCAGCCACATCACCCTGATCCTTTCCATTTCTCCACCTTCGCCATCTGCCCATCACCCACACACTCCTCCCACTGGTTCCCCTCCCTCAATGCTCCCATCTACTCTCCCCACCTCCTTCACTGGATTCCATGCTCTAATTTCCTCTTCTATCAGATTCCATCATCTTAAGATAAGATATCTTTATTAGTCACACATACATCGAAACACACATTGAAATGCATCTTTTGCGTAGAGTGTTCTGGGGGCAGCCCATAAGTGTTGCCACGCTTCCGGCGCCAACATAGCACGCCCACAACTTCCTAACCCGTACATCTTTGAATGTGGGAGGAAACCGGAGCACCTGGAGGAAACCCACGCAGACACGCGGAGAACATACAAACTCCTTACAGACAGTGGCCGGAGTTGAACTTGGGTTGCTGGCACTGTAATAGCGTTATGCTAACCACTACACTACCGTGCCTGCCCATCTTCAGCTCTTTGTCGCCTCCACCTATCACCTTCCACCTCCTGTTCCTATTTCCTGTCTACCCTTCTCCATCTGTCTATAACCCCTCCTCACCTGGATGCACTTATCATTTGCCAGCTCTTTCTCCACTCCTTCCCCTCACCTTTCTATACTGGCTATCTCCCCTCTATCTTTCAGTCCAGATGAAGGGTCTTGATCTGAAATGTCGACTGTCCATTTCCCTCCATAGATACTGCCTGACCCGCTGAGTTCCTCCAGCATCTTGTGTGTTGCTCCAGATTCCAGCATCTGCAGAATCTCTTGTGTCTCCAAGAAATATACCTCATTCTCCTTCCATCATTCTCCCATCAAAAGTCACCCACAGTAAAGGTGATTTATATAGACAATTCACCATTAACCAACTTTTGGAATGTGGGAGGAAATTGGAGCATTCAGGAGAAACAAGGAGAAAGTGCAAATTCCACACAGACAACACTGAAGATTAGAATCAAACCCAGTTCACTGGAACTGTAAGGCCAGTGTACTACCTGCAGAACAATGGTTATGCAAAGGTACTTCTGTATTTTTCTGAGGAATATCAAACCACCAGCCTTAGTGCTATCCAGCTTGAACAAAAACTGCACAAACAATCCTGAACATAAAAATAACCATGAAAATGAAACAGCTTCACTTTTCCACTCAGAGCATATTTCAACAAAATCCATAAATCTGATATGAAAGAGCATGGAAAACTCAGGACTCTATAGGGGATTTATTGCATACATTTGTGACCTCCAGGAAATGGGCCAAGCAAAGAATTGTGAAAACAAGGGAGGGAAGCCTGATATAGAACAGTCTATTGAAAGTGCACTGAAAATTAGTCATATTTCTGAGCAGACCACTATATTGTCCAGCATGCTAACCGGCAAAAATGAGTTCATTTATATAATATTAGAATATTTCATCAGTTGACCTAAGATCAAGGCCACATTGAATAATGTTATTTTCCCCTCACAAATGAGCAGCTGCTAATTTTCCATGAAGTAGTTGCCTTTAGTTCCCGAATATACATGTGACTTCATTCTTTGTATTTGCTGCCTGTAAACACTGAGGAATTTCCAAAAAAAAATTAAGCCTGAATAACCATGATATAGATAAGCAACTTTGGGATTAAAAATCAGTTGGAACAATGGTCAAATACATTGACACTTACTGCTTATATATGTGACATAAGGACCACTTTATTCATGCCATGTTGGCAAGAAGCTGTGGCTTACTTTAAAATGGTCAAGTTACAGGACTAACATCCAGAGACATTGGCCATTGAACTAACGACATGAGTTTGATTCCCATCGCTGTAACCAGGGGGTTTAATGTTAGGAACAAAAGCTAGTATCAGTAACGGAGGCCATGAAAATACTGGATTGTTGTTAACTCATCTGCTTGACTAATGACTGTCAGGGGAGGAAAACTACCATCCAGATACAGTATTGGCTTTATATAACTCCAGACCAAGTAATGTGGTTAGCTCATAACTACTTTTCTGGTTCAGGTAAAGGGTGGTTAATAAATGCTGGCATTGCTGGTGATAGCTATATCCCATGAATGAACGACAAAAGGACTGGAGGGTTAATAACAATGTCTTGCATTCCTTTGACTGTAGAACACTGAGAGGTGATTCACGGAGCTGCTTAAGATGTTAAAAGATTTCAGTGGACTCGATGCATAGGAAGTATTTCCTCTGAAAGAGGAATTCAAAACATGAAGACGAAATCTCAACTTTAGAGCTAAGCCATTTAGGAAGGAAATCAGGAAGCACTTTTTCAAGCAAAACATAGTAGAAATCAGAATCCATCGGCTCTAACAGGCCAAGAGAATTGGAGCTTTTAAGTCTGAGATTTTCCTACGATAAGGATATCAAAAGATATCTCTTCTTTAGTAGCTTGTCTTAAGCGTGCAATACAATAGCAATTGTATGTTTATTCCACTTTTGTAATTCCACTCACTGACTGTATGAATGGAATTTTGGAACTTTTGAGTCCTGAAGAAGGGTCCTGACCCGAAACGTTGACCGCCTGCTTTTCTCCAAGGATGCTGCCTGGCCTGCCGAATACCTCCAGCATTATCGTGTTTTTCATCTAGATTTCAGCATCTGCAGTCCTTTATTTCTCTGGAATTTTGGAAGTTGGGACAAATGCATCACCACTATTACATTTTTTTAAGATATTAAGATATTTATTTATCAGTCACATGTACATTGAAACACACAGTGAAATGCAACTTTTTGAATTACTGAGAATGTGCTGGGGGCAGCCTGCAAGTGTCGCCACTCTTCCGGCGGCAACATAGCATGCCCACAGCTCCTAACTTGCATGCCTTTGGTATGTGGGAGAAAACCGGAGCACTCGGAGGAAACCTGCGCAGACAGAAGGGGAGAACGTACAAACTCCTTACAGACAGCGGCGGGAATTGAACCCGGGTTGCTGGCGTGTAATAGCATCATGCAAACTGCTACATTACCTTGTCGCCCACATTGTGCATTGAATGCAAGCAACTGACTGAACATATTCCTGAAGCAAAGAATAAAAAGTGCAGATCAGCCTTGAAAATCAATAAAACTGTAGATGCTGGAAATCTTAATCAAAACCAGACAATGCTGGAAGAACTTGGGTTCTGGTGAAGGGTTGCAGAGGTGATATGTTGATTGTTTCTCTTTTCACAGATGCTGCCTGGGCTGCTGAGTTTTTCCAGCATTTTCTGTTTTTGTTTTAGATCAGCCTTAATCTAATTGAGTAGTAGAGTAGACTCAAAGGCCTGAATGTCTTATCCTTCGCTCTAGGTTAACAGCCTGAAAGCTACTCTGCCACAAATGCTTAATGAACAGATTTATGTCATTTTACTCTGAGAAGGAAACGCAAATGCCCACTGTGAAAAATTTCTGGATCAATTGAAAGTAATCCTGTCAGAGTTATCTAGAACTACACAGAAAGTGGCATACAATAAACCATGGCAGTAAATGAAAAGAATAACATTGGTTATCTGTTGCTAGAACTTAACATCAAACACGTTTTAAATTCTGATGCCTAATGTCGCAGGGTGCAAGCATATGGAACACAATGATATCACATGATTTTTTTAAAGTGGATTCCTGCATGGTGAGTTCCTAATCTCAGCCACGCTGTCCATGAGAGCGTGGGAAACTTGGGGAAGAAAAATGATTTGCTTGCTCCTGTATATGTGATGACTAGAAGCCATGGAAGAAACTGTCAGACAATTCTCTCGCTGGGGATGAGGTGGAAAGTGGGAGCAAAGGGTGAAGGAATGTGGAGACACAAAAATAAAGAACAATAATTTCCAGGCCATTCACTGTTTGGAAAAGTAACAGAACAGTCTGCTTTCTCTTTTGATCAGTGTATTGATTTTACTTAAAAATAAAAATCAAATCTTTCTCCAGCTGCTTGTCTGGGAAGAGCAACTTGCACATTGCTGGGAATATGATTGCTACCTACAAGTGCTACAGTGGAATACTTCAGATTATCAGGGAATAAATTCTCTCTCTCTTTCTCTCTCTCCTTCTCTCACTCTCTTTTGCATTTCCTTCCTTCCTTCCTTCCTTCCTTCCTTCCTTCCTTCCTTCCTTCCTTCCTTCCTTCCTTCCTTCCTTCCTTCCTTCCTTCCTTCCTTCCTTCCTTCCTTCCTTCTCAATTGTCCCCCTGGGTGAAAAAAAATCCTCTGCTCCTCTCTATTCTTCTACCAATGACCTAAAGTCTACACCTGCTAGTTGTTGATTTCAGAGATGGGAAAACGTGTGTTGAGGTGTAAGCCAGTGTGGGTTAGCAAGTCATACGGTGGTGGATGAATGGGGATCTGGTGTGTATTGGACACGAGCTACAGAAGTCTGCATCAGCTGGAGCTGTTGGAGGATCAAGGGCCAGGAACCAACTAGGAGAACACTGCAATTGTTAAGGTGACTAAAACATGTCGGAAGAGCACTAAATAGACTGGAGCAGAGGTCAGCAATGGAAAGGACTTTTTGATGAAAGGGGTATGAAGGTCAGAAACTCACCTTGGTTTTTAGAGGAAGCCAACATTGCAACCAGTTTGATTCAACTTGAAGCAGTCTGTGGGGATTGAAGATTATTGGGTGGAATTTTATCCTCTTTTGTAAGTGCTAAATGGCATTATAGCAACAAATGTGTATTGAAATCTCTTTCTGAAATTTGGACTCTATTGTGTTTAGTGCATGCAACAATGGATGCAGTTCTATTGTGGTAGCTTCGGCCTTGCTACAGCTTAACAGGTGAAAAGCCAGGACTGGTTGTCAGGCTGCAGATATATTTGCCATGGTGGTACTAAGGGGCTGGCTATCATCAGTGTACATACAGAAGCTCATAACAAATATTTGAATGACATTACCAAGAAGCAGCATGCAGGGGGGTAAAGGAACACATTGAGGACAGCCTTCTGGAAGCCCAGAGCTAACAAAGCGAGAAGACAATCCTTTGTTGGAATTGCTCCATTTATAACTGAAGAAGAGCTGATTCAAATGGGAGAAGCCCTGGACACTTCTTCTAATCTTCTCCACATAGTCCCACAGGATCGCTATCACCATCTGGGTAGGCCTCAGTTTAACAACTAATTTGAAAGATGTCACTGACAGTGCAGCATTCTCTGGGCATTGCGTTTTGGATGTCAATATAGATTATGTGTATCAGTCTTTACAGAAAAACCTGCAAACACAGCTGATTCAGAGACCTGGGTACTACTTCTGAGGTTGTCAGGAAGGGTTTTTATTTCCACTTCCAGAGTTCAAGTGAGAACTTGTTTGAACCAGGCGCCTAGGAGTGAAATGTCAAGATATTTAATACTGGAAGGAGCATTGCTTGAATACATTAAACAGTTCAGGTCAAGTGGAGAGCATAAGGGTTCCTGCATACCTACATGCACATTCTTAAAGTGGCATCATATGTTTTTACTCCAGAAAGGAAACAGAACAAAACTGCCTCATAATTCACAAGAGCAAAAACAGAGTGGTGGCAAATCTGCTCTTTCTTCTGGTCATTTTTTGTGAACCTCTGACAATTTTTCAACTACTAAATTGTTAAGACGTCTATTATATGAAGCGAATCCTGACTTACAGCTTTTAAGCTTGGATGACTGGCATTCAGAAGGCTTCTAAACTACCTATTATGCTTGTGTGAAGAATTTTCTGACCCACAAGCTATGCCTTGCTGACAATTTCAAATATTTAGACTTTTCTGTGGCTCATTTATCTTCTCCACTTGAGCATTTTCTCTTTGAAAACCTTTTAGAATTAATGTCTTTTTACTTGTCAGGTGTGAGGGAAATTGTTTGGCCTTACTATGAGAAAGGAGACACAAGGTTTGAAAGCAACATCAGCTCAATTTTCAAAGGTACATTTCCTAAAAAAATTTAAATTGTAATGGGCACAGCAGTGGTAAGACTTATATCCATTCAAAATCTAGGTCCAGGTTTAGCTTTGGAAGAAAGAGAGACCTTATAATTAGGTTATTTTTTGGTGTAAAAGGAACACCCTGAGAGCTTATCAGTTTTTATTCTTTAAAAATGTATATTTTTATTCACTTTGCTTTGAGAATGCTGCAAGAGGCTTTCAAATGCTGCTACATACTGTAGCATAGACTACAGACAGTAGTATATCTTAGAGACAAATCCTATATGCTGGTAGAAGGTGCAGATCAAAAGTGTAGCAGTGTGGGAAAAAGCTAGAAAAGTAAAAGTGATGGATGGGAATGGGGCGAAAAGGGTACTCATGTCTGCATGGAGAAAATGAAGATTTTGTTGAAGAAATAACTGAGGTAAAGCGTAAAACAGAGTAGAACATAGAACTGGTACATGCTGGCATGGTAGTGTAGCGATTAACGTAACGCTATTACAGCGCCAGCGACCTGGGTTCAATTCCGGCCGCTGTCTGTAAGGAGTTTGGACGTTCTCCCTGTGTCTGTGTGGGTTTCCTCTGGGTGCTCTGGTTTCCTCCCACATTTCAAAGACGTACGGGTTAGGAAGTTGTGGGCATGTTATGTTGGCGCCGGAAACGTGGCAACACTTGTGGGCTGCCCCCCAGAACACTCTACGCAAAAGTTGAAATGCAACTGTGTGTTTCAATGTTCATGTGACTCCTAAAGATATCTTATCTTATCAAAGGCAGGCCCATCAGTCACGGAAACTCTCAAGAACTGATTCACATTAATGCCACTTTATTCTCCTTATATTCTCATCAACTTTCCTCATACCCTACCATTTGCCTACACACCAGGGACAGTTGTGTTCAGTTTTGGTCCCCCTGCTATAGGAAAGATGTTATTAAAAGAGTGCTGAAAAGATTTACAAGGATGTTGCCAGATCTCGAGGGACTGAGTTATGAAGAGAGGTTGGACAGGCTCAGACTTTTATTCCTTGCAGCATTGGAGACTGAGAATGATCTTATGGAGGTGTATAAAATCATGAGGGGCACAGATAGGGTGAATGCACTCAGTCTTTTCCCAAGGTTAGGGAATCAAGAACTAGAGGGCATAGGTTTAAGGTGAAAGGGGAAAGATTTAATAGGTACTTGAGGGGTAACTTTTTTACACAGAGGGTGGTATGTACAGTATATGGAACGAGCTGCCAGAAGAAGTGGTAAAGGCAGGTACAATTACAACTTTTAAAAGACAGCTGTACAGGTACATGGATAGGAAAGGTTTAGAAGGATATGGGCCAAATGCTGGCATATGGCACTAGCTTGGATGGACATCTTGGTCGGCATGGACCTGTTGGGCTGAAGGGTCTGTTTCAAAGCTGTATGACTCTATGACACCAGGTCTGGAGGGCATGAGTTATAAGGAGAGACTGGATAGGCTGGGGATTCTTTCTCTAGAGCGTGGGAGGCTATCTGTGTTGCTATCTGTTCCTGAGTGAATGTCCAGAGAGCCTCCCGGGCTCTGTGTTGATACTGGACATTTCTCCTGGCTTCTATTTTCTCCATCTATGTCTTCTGTGCAGCACCTAGAATCTTTGGAACCTCCTATCTACTCTGTTCCCTGGGTCAGATTCATTTCCTGCACAGCTCCCAGCATTGCACCTTCTCTGTGAGGGATGCAGGTAAATTTTAAGCAGTGCAGCCTTGCTCTAAGGGGTGCATTGTAGTTACTACTTTGGCTTCACCATTGAAGCATGCATCCAATGAACAGCTAACTCCATCTTAGGTTACACAGGCTTGTCAAGCTGACCAGCTGGCAGTACGATGATGGTGTTGACTGCATTTCAGTCATTGGGCATGGGTTCTACACTCATCGCAGTCCCCATGCTCATTTTATGAGCCTCTCCAATTCATGTCCTCTTCCAGCCTCTTTGCAGTATGATTTAGCAAAAATAATAACTAATATTAAAAGAAAAGAGGGATGATTTTAAACAAAACAGAAATATTTCAGTAATTGAAGAAATGAACTGATTTTTCTGTCCATTTTCTGCCTTTGTTCGTTTGACCTTTGAAATATTTATGTTTATGCTATTCACTCCTGTCTTAAGACATAATGAGGCTTTGAATGATTCTGGCTGTGATTGTCCCCATCAAGGAGATCACTTAGCATTCTGTTGATGCCTGATCTTCAGTTGCTCCTCTATATGCAGCTAGGGTGGACATGCTCAGATAAGCCACAAATGCGAGGAATCCAAAGCATCTCCCTTGGCTTTGGGGCAGTGCTTGTGTAGAATCTGTAACTCCCTCCCTGTTCTTGCCTTTGAGATAGCAGAAGTTTCTCATCTCATTCTGTGAGAACTGTTACATTATTTTGATGGCGGCTTCCATCTCCTGTTGACGATGAAGTAAGACTAGATTTGCATGAAAGAGTTTGAAAAGAATTAGTCATTTGGCAATATTTGTACTTTATCTTAAATCCTTATAAAAGAAAATTGTCTAGAAATTGGAGTTTAACTCCTTAAGTGCACACAAGGGGGAATTTTGCGATGGCCATTTAACTTACCGACCCACGTTTCTTTGTGATGTGGGAGTGTGAACTCTCCCAAAAAGTGATGTGAAATTGGTCAAAAGTGCATTAAAAGCAGCATCATGGCAATTTAAAGAGCGATTCGTGTGTTGAAACAGGAACTGTGCAGTTCCTGTCAGGAGCTGCATGCAGAACGGTGGCACAGTGGCACAGCTAGTGGAGCATCTGCTTCACAGCACCAGAGCCTGGGTTTGATCCTGACCTCCAGTGCTGTCTATGTGGAGTTTCCACGCCTTCCCTGTGACTGTCTGAGTTTCCTCTGGATGCTCTGGTTTCCTCCCACATCCCAAATATGTATGGATAATTAAGATATTTATTTATTAGTCACGTATACATCAAAACACACAGTGAAATGCATCTTTTGCGTTACTAAGAATGTGATGGGGGCAGCCCGCAAGTGTCGCCACGCTGCCGGTGCCAACATAGCGTGCCCGCAACTTCCTAACCTGTGCGTCTTTGGAATGTGGGAGGAAACTGTAGCACCCAGAGGAAACCCACGCAGACACAGGGAAAATGTACAAACTCCTTCTCGACTGTGGTGGGAATTGAACCCGGGTCGCTGGCGCTGTAATAGCGTTGCGCTAACCGCTACACTACTGTGCCGCTACCATACCGTACCATAGGTTAAATAGCCATTGCAAAATTGCTCATAGTGTGCAGTTGAGTAGTAGAATTGGGGGGAGTTAATAAGAATGTGGGGAGAATAAAAAAAATTGTGATTAATGTAGGATTAGTATAACTGAGTGGTGATGGCTGGTGTGGACATGGTAGGCTGAAGGCCTATCTCCATGCTGAATCTCTCTACGACTCTCTATTCTATGACTCAGAGCTCGTAGTTGTTCCACAGCCTACCAGGCATGCTTTCAGATCTTGAAGAGCATCTCTCTGTGGCACCCACATTTGCAGTAAAGACTGCCATGTGCATCCACCCTCAGTGTAATCTAATGGCCTGAGCGAGTCCCATTTTACAATGGTTCCACACCATTGCAAGGTACAGGCTGATCAGTCCTGCAAACATTGCAGTATCTTGCACTGAGGGACATAACACAGAGATACTGTGATCACTGCATGCACTCATGGGAGGTATTTTGCATGTTCACTGAGCAATAAGGAACGAGTCTTGCACAGGTTGTGACTAAAGCATTAACCCTACATTGATGGGATATTTAATTCTTGCCTCTTTACCAACCTGCTTAGGAGTTTGCTCCTTTTTTTGTGACTAATAAGCAAAGCTCACAGGTTGCATCTCAATCACCAATTTAATTCAATAATCGCAAAAATAGGCACAAATGATGATGTTTTATCTACGTGACTGACCCTGAGCACATATCAGCTTTTGTGTCATATTTGAGCATACAAAACTCATGCAAATGGGTCCGATTCCCAAGCAGAAAAATCTGCTGTGCCGACTTACCAAAAGCTGCAATGAGAATAGTCGGGGCAGCAGAGTGGCACAGCTGGTAGAGCTGTTGCCTCACAGCCCCAGTCCTGATCTCGGTACTGTCTGCGTGGAGTTTGCATGTCCTCCCTGTGACTGCTTGGGTTTTCTCTGGGTGCTCTGGTTTCCTCCCACATCTCAAAGAAGTGACAGTTGGTAGGTTAGTTGGACACTGCAAATTCTCCCGTGTGTAGGTGACTGGTAGAATCGGGTGGTGATGGGGGGAGGAGGAGGAGAATTGATGAGAAGGTGGGGAGAATAAAATGTGGTGTAGGATTGGTATTAATGGGTACTACGATAAAGATGACCTTTTGACCTCACAATCTACCTCATCATGGCCCTTGCACCTTATTGTCTGCCTGCACTGCACTTTCTCTGTAACTGTAACACTACACTCTGCATTCTGTTATTGCTTTTCCCTTACGTACTTGTGTTTTGAAATGATCTGTATGGATGGCATGCAAAACTAAGTTTTTCACTGTATCTCAGCTCACATGACAAGAATAAACCAATTACCAATTACATAATGGTCAGTGAAGACTTGGTGGGCTGAATGGCCTGTTTCCTATGACCCTATGAACCTAATAGATTCCTGTTCATAGACTATCAGTCAACATAATGAAAGTAAGCAAGACAAAAATCACAAGTGACACTCAACCTATTTAATTAGGAAGAATCTTGTTCTTGTAATTCAGTTAATATAAGATCAGCCTCAATGTGAATTCAAAAGCAAAATGCATTCTTTTAAATATTCTGGATGGATATAGTTTTGTTCAGCTCTTATAGAGCTGTAACATTTGGTAAAAATGGAAGTGTGGAAGAGACTCGGATAAATGCCAAGGATTCTAATCACTTCGAAAAGTGCATTGCACACATTAGTCATGAAAATAAAGACAGAACTCACATTTATACGTTTTGTATCTTGAGGACAATCCAAAAGCTTCACAGCCAGTAAATTAATTATTGAACTGTAGCCACTGTTTTCAAGGAAGGAAACACATCAGACAATTTGGTTTAATAGGTTTATATAAAAAGCATTAACTTAATTAGAAGATAATAGCCTTGAATCACCTCCCTCACACATACTTAATGTGACTGCAAACCTCACACCATTTCAGCTATTCAACCAAGATAGGAACATCACCTAACCATTCATTGCTGTTCTCATGCAGAATAAATGAGGCAGCATGGATACTAAGCAATGAGAAATGAATCTGACAGAAGCTTCATTTCTTAAGCCCCCCGGAGGAGATACTGCTGGCGATTGTTTGAACAACCTATGAACTGCAGTGAAACTGAGTCAATTGAAGATGGTGGTTTTCCTTGCCATGTTATCTCACAATCTCCACTGATTTATAAGACTCAAGTCCCTCTTCCCCTCACCAAAACCTGGTGCTCCTTGCCCCGTACCTCTCTCCTTTAGATCCCCCAGAAGTGCAACGTGATCAGACAGCGCAGAAGGACAAGAAGACGGTGTGATGAAAATGCCCATCATTCAATTTCACCTTCAGCCTCCAGTTCAGATACGGACCCCACACTTATCAAAGCGGACAGCTTAGAGATCGGATGGGTATGTGGTGAGACACAGGCCACAAGTGAGCTGTGTTCAGGGCTGGGACTAGAACTATGGTTGCAGTGGGTGGCATATTTAAATGGACCACACATATCTCCCACGGGGTTCACTTCAGAACTACAGAAAACTCCGATGATCTGGCACTATTGGGAACTTGGTGGTGCCAGACCACCAGGTTTTCCAGACTCAAGAACAGCTTCTTCCTCACTGCTATCGGACTTCTGAACAAATTATCTCTTTCACACCCCCTTTATGGTGGAGCTGCCATGATCTCGGACTCTTAGCTCTACCTTTCTTGGTTATTCCATTATTGTCACTTTAGCAATTACTTTTTGCACTATTTCAGGTTGCACTACTATCTTTGCATCATTCTACTGTTTTACACTCATTGTTCTATTTATTTAGGTGCAGGAATGTAAGAAGCTGCAGAGAGTAGTGGACTCTGCTCAATACTTCATGGGCACATCCCTCCCCACCATGGGTAGTATCTACAGAAAGCACTGATTCAAGAAGGCAACATCCATCATCAAAGATCCCCACCATCCAGACTATGCAAACTTTTCACAGCTACTGTCGGGCAGGAGGTACAGAAGCCTGAAGTCCCACACCACCAGGTTCAAGAACAGCTACTTCCCTTCGACCATTCAGTTCTGGAACCAACTGGCAAAACCCTAATCACTACAGTTTAGCAACACTATGACCACTTTAATCACTTTGCAACAAAATAGACTTCAGTTTTTTTTGTTCTAATTGTGTTCTTTTTTGTAAAAATTGTGTAAAGTTTATGTTTAATTTATGTTTTTCTTTTGAATACTGCTAATAAGATGCCATGTGCCTGTGATCCTGCTGCGTAAGTTTTTCACTGTACATATATGTACTTGTGAATATGACAATAAACTCAACTTTGATCAAGTGTGGCCTCCTCTACATTGGTGAGACGAAATGCAGACTAGGTGACTGTTTCGCAGAACAGCTGCGCTCTGTCCGTAACTGCGACCTGCATCTCCCCGTTGCCAGTCACTTCAACTCCCCCTCCCACACCATCACTGATATGTCAGTCCTCGGCCTCCTCCACTGCCAGGAGAATTCCAAGTGCAAACTGGAGGAACAACACCTAATTTTCTGTCTTGGAACCTTGCAGCCTAATGGCATGAATATTGAATTCTCCCACTTTAGGTAATCCCCACCCCCCTCCCACATCTCCCCCCCACAACCTCCCCCACCATGCTTCTTCTCTTTTTCCCTTTCCTAGCCTCTTTTTTCCTCTCTCTCCTCACCTTTGACCCTTCCCCCGGTAGATCTGCTCTCCTCTCCTCCCCCACACCTGCCTATCACTATCTCTTACCTCCATCTACCTATCACCACCCTGTGCCCACCCGGCCTCCCCTCTTCTGTCCACCTATCACTGCTCTGCTTTTCTCTCCTATATATTGGGCTTCCCCTTTTCCTATCCTCAGTCCTGAAGAAGGGTCCTGACCCGAAACGTTAACTGCCTGCTTTTCTCCACGGATGCTGCCTGGCCTGCTGAGTTCCTCCAGCATCATCGTGTTTTTCATCCAGATTCCAGCATCTGCAGTCCTTTGTTTCTCAACTTTGACTTATTGTTGCATTTATTATCATCATGTAAACTGATCTGAATCTGAATTTACTGCTATTAATACCCAAACACACATTTATTGCACTTCTCTTTTACATGTTACACAGTACTATGTGTGATAAATTTTACAGTGAATCCGGTGAGTTGAAATTAAGCGGAAAATATACAAGCACTCTGGACCCCAGCTCTGGCTGCAAACCTTCCCATGCTCCTGACCCCTGGTTTTCTGGATCACTCCTAAGCTCCAGATTCACACCCAGCCCACAGTCCAGACTCTGGCCCCAGCCATGGTATAGACTCTCAGGATGCCAGACTATCAGGATTTCTATCCTAAAGTCAAAGTCAAGTTTATTGTCATATGCACAAGTACATGTATGTACAGGTGCAATGAAAAACTTACTTGTGGTATCACAGGCACATAGCATTAGAGACACAACATTTACCAAAACATAAATTAAACATAAGTTATACAAAATTATACAAGAAAGAGCACAATGAGAACAAAAGAAGTCCATTGTAGTGCAAAGTGGTCACAGTGTTGCCATACTGAGGTAGTGATTAAGGTTGTGCAGGTTGGTTCAAGAACCGAATGGTAGAAGGTAAGTAGCTGTTCTTGAACCTGATGGTATGGGACTTGCCTGATGGTCCCTGCAAGAAGATGATGTGGCCCAGATGGTGGGATCTTTGATGATGGATGTTGCCTTCTCGAGGCACTGATGGTGGGAAGGGATGTGCCCATGATGTATTGGGCTGAGTCCACTACATTCTGCGGCTTCTTACGTTCCTGCGCTGTACCGGACCATGAAGCAACCAGTCAAGATACTTTCAACAGTACATCTGTAGAAGTTTATTGAGTGTTCGGTGACCTCCTTAACCTATTGTAATTTTGGTGTAGTCGATGACCACCCTGGACAGTTATGGCTTCTTGCTGACCTCTGCCTCTTCCCCTTCGTTTCACTTTCTCAGCAGCTTATCCTGTTCTGCATATCCTCTGCTCATTCTCCCAGGTATGCTCTTTCCAAGGGGAATGTACCCACATCTGGCAGCAGCTGGTTTGTACAGAAGTCTTGAATTCAGCAAAGAATCCTTTCACAACTGCCAAATCACTCCCTGCAGACTTTTGAAGCTTAAAACCACAATGGAAAGTCCCAAGCTCTTGCTGCATTCCAACCAGCGACTGACTTGTAATTAGTTAATGGTCCCTTTAATATTGCTGGTGAGGGATGGTGCAAGGTGAGGGGAGGGCATTGGCTGAAGCACAGGACTCCTAAACTATGGTCAATTCAGGGTTGATCTGCCTGCTTCACATACTTCTGCCAGACCCTGTCTGCACACTCATGCCTTGACAAGTTGACATCAAAACTGTGCAATTGTACAGCAAATGCCACCTTGTTCCTTGAACAGGATTCCCAGCATCAAACCTCCTCTTTATACTGGCTATCTCCCCTCTATCTTTCAGTCCAGGTGAAAGGTCTCAGCCTGAAACATCCTAGACTGTCCATTTCTCTCCACAGATGCTGCCTGACCTGCTGAGTTCCTCCAGCATCTTGTTTGTTAAACGATAGTCACTCTCCAGTTTAGAGTCTTCAGTTTACAGTGTGTCACCCAGGGTTTTTCTGCTTGACAGAGAAGCCAACGCAAGCGATAATACTATCTTGTGCACAGCTCCAGTGTCCTGTGACTCTGAATCCGAGAACGACTCAGATCTGCTAACATGCAGCTTTTGGTCATGTGCGCCCAGCCTTATCCTGAAGCCTTAGAACATAGAACATAGAACGCTACAGCACAGTACAGGCCCTTCGGCCCACAATGCTGTGACGACATTTTATCCTGCTCTAAGATCTATCTAACCCTCCCACATAGCCCTCCATGTTTCTATCATTCATGTGTCTATCTAAGAGTCTCTTAAATGTCCCTAATGTATGTGCCCCCACAACCTCTGCCGGCAGTGCGTTCCACGCACCCACCACTCTCTGTGTAAAAAACTTACCCCTGACATTCCCCTTATGCCTTCCTTCAATCACCTTAAAATTATGTCCCCTCATGTTAGCCATTGTCGCACTGGGAAGAAGTCTCTGACTGTCCACTCGATCTATGCCTCTTATCATCTTGTACACCTCTATCAAGTCACCTCTCATCCTCCTTCTCTCCAAAGAGAAAAGCCCGAGCTCGCTCAACCTCTCCTCATAAGCCTTAGGTCTTGCCTTTCAGTCATTGCTATGTTCTTTGTAGTTACTAGAAGTCACTGCTTCTAAAAGGTGAGCTTCCATTAATATCTTTGTATGCAATATCTTTATGTGAAAGCAATGTTCTTTTAAGCCATGACGGTTAACTGGATGGAATTTTTATTTGCATAATAAGCAAAATATGTTGTCAGAGGAAAAGTGGAGAGTTGGATGTGGGACAAGGTAATTTTTTCATCATGTTTAGTTAAATTAAAGGACCTATTCTTGTCAGAGAGCACCCCATTCCCACCCTTTACATTAACAGGAACACTTAATTCACCCCCTTCATTCATTTTGTGAATTGGACCTGGAAATTCAACTGATGATGGCAGATACCAGTACACAATAATCTCTTAATTGCAGTGAGCACTGACTACAGTTATGACTTGTAATGGATATGGAAATTAACTTTGAAGGGAAGAAATTTATTCCTGGTAGGTGGTGCCAGATAAACCACATAGGAGCATCACCGTATAGCACTTTGTCTCTGAAATTCAATTCCATTGACTTCAGTGCAACTAATTATGATACAATGCACCAGCACTTCTACATGGCACATTTAACACCCCTACTAGGGTTGAATTTCTAGGTAGTCCCTTCTATAAATATATGAACTCTATGAACCAGTGTGCCCCAGGAGATATTCCTGCTTTTTGGACTACGTCTTTAGTGAGCTGGGAATGTTGGTTAGTGGAATGTTTGAGTTTCCATCCCATACATACCTAACTGCACATTCAAGCTACAGTCAGACCTTTCACTTTATTGCTAACATGTGCAGACTGGTCGAACCGACAGTTCGTTTTACCGAGTTCTGAGCTTCTTTGTTGATGATTCCAGCCTTTGATCAGATCCCTATTCCAAGGAGATTTAACACACACAAAAAGCAAGTGGGTTAGGGTTGGGTGGGATGCAACAATGTTAAAAATCTGAAACCCGGCTCCAACCAACATTCTCCACCCCCACTTCCATGATTAATGGAGGTGGGATGTGGTGCTGGTCAACTGATCTGCTTGGAGGAGATGAGCTGGCCATTTAGATGTTATAATAAGCTCTGTGTTCAGAATCAGGCTCCATTTTAAATTTAGTTCTGCCAGCTCGGCTTTCCATGTCTTGAGAAACCCAGTGTAGAAAGTGAAACAAGGACAGGTTGCCTCTCTGCTCAGCCTCTCGATACAGTTTAACTCTCTCATTCTTCTGATCTCCCAAATCACCACTTCTTCACATAGTCCAACAATCTCCTCTCTAATGTTGGCTTTCTCCTTTAATCTCTGCTATCCCTTCAATCCCTTGAGTCTGCTTATGATATCTCCTCAGCTCCAGATACCAAACTTCCTCAAATTCAACCTCTGATATCCCTTCAGCTCAAAACCTTGATTATCCTCCAGTTATATCCTCTGATCTTCCCTCAGCTCCAGATCCTGATTCTCTTCCAATCCTGCCTTCTAATCTTCTCTCTGGCCTCCAATCAACACCTCTCACCTCTCTGGTCTTTCTTTTCCTTCTCCTCTCTCATTGGCTGGGGCTTGGTGCCAAAGACCCTCAGCTCAACTACCTTCCAACCTCTTGACTGATTAGCAGCTGCTAGGAAATAGAAAGTGGCAATCTGGTTTCTCTTAAATTTGATGGCTCCTGATCCAATGACCAAACTGATGCCCCTTGCATTAATTATCACTAATTGTTGCCGTTTTCTTCAGCAGTAGAAAAGTCAATGGAGCCAGTGAAGGTGGACATCAATAATGACAGCTTCTGGTATATGAGCACAGCCTTCAGCTGACAGAGTGTTTGAAGACCAAGACCTCGAACCTAGCACTACCTTCATGGTTAACTGAGTAGGAGTGTTTCTGACCCTGCTGTATGGACAACCCATAAAATTCAGAGGTGACCAACAACTCTCTCTCCATAAAATCCTTCAAATCCACTGGTAGAATGTGTGAACCATTGTCAGGGTCCTCTCTCAGATCAACATTCCCAACATTGAGGTTCTGTTCACAATCACCCAGCTATGCTGTGCAGATCATATCGTTCATGTACCAGACTCCTGAGATCATTACCAGTGGTGTGGAGATGGGCAGAGAAGATGCTTCAAAAGCATTATTAAAGTCTTCTTGAGAAAATGTGACTGACTCAAGGTCTTACCAGGCCCATCACTGCTTAAAATGGAGGAGGTGCATCCAGGAAGGCTAAACACTTGCAGGAACATAAAGACATAGAAGGAGTGTACAACATCCCAAACAAACTACCCATCTACTCCATCAAGCACCACGTGCCCCACCTCTGCTGCCAGGACTCGAGGGCCTGAGCCTTAGTTATAGGGAGATGTTGGGCAGGTTAGGACTTGGAGATTGAGGGGTGACCTGATAAAGGTGTATAAAATCATGTGGGGCACAGATAGGGCGAATGAATAGTCTTTTTCCCAGGGAAGGTGAATTAAAAACTCAAGGGCATAAGAAGGTGATAAGTGAAAGCTTTAAAAGGAACCTGAGGGGCAACTTCTTCATGCAGAGGGTGGTGTGTATATGGAATGAGCTGCCAGAGGAAGTGGTTGAGGCAGGTACAATAATAACTTAAATGTTTTGGATGAGTACATGGATAGGAGGGATTTAGAGGGTTCAAATATGGGCAACTGGGACTAGCTTGGTGGGAATCACAGTCAGCATGGATGTTGGGCCGAAGGGCCTGTTTCCGTGTTGTATTTCTCTGTGACGCTATGACCTATGGCAGAGGCTACAGAACCCACTTAGGACTCTTCGGCTACCTTAAGACCCACAGAACTGGAATAGAAGCAACACTATGATGCTGGAGGAACTCAGCAGGCCAGGCAGCATCCGTGGAGAAAAGCAGGTGGTCAACGTTTCAGGTCAGGACCCTTCTTCAGGACCTCATAGTGTTTTTCTTCTAGATTCCAGCATCTGCAGTCCTTTGTTTCTTTGGAATAGAAGCAGACATAAGGACAGCTTCTACCCCACTGTGATAAGAGTATTGAATGGTTCCAGTGCAATATGGACTCTGACCTCACGATCTACCTTGTTGTGACCTTGCACCTTATTACACTGCACTTTCTCTGTAGCTGTGACACTTTACTCTGTACTGTTATTGTTTTTACCTGTACCACCTCAATGCACTCTGTACTAACCCAATGTAACTGCACGGTATAATGTATTGACCTGTACGATCGGTATGCACGGACAAGTTTTTCACTGTACCTCGGTACAAGTGACAATAATAAACCAATACCAATACCAATACCAATACCAAGTCACGCTGGAGCATGAGGATCTGCTTAAGATGATGAAGAAGGGGAAAATAAGCATTAAAAATGCACAATGAACAAATTGATTATTGGAGGAAGGAGCGGTGGTGGGGGGGGTCAGTAGGAGAAGAGGGCAAATTTTATTTAGAGTTAAAATAGCCTGCAGACCTTCAAAAATATCAGGAAATGGAATCTTCCCACATAATGCTGGTGGTATCATCTTGAATGTCCACTCCAACACCAGGCGTCACTATTCATGGCTTCAAAACAATCCGATAGTTGTGTTCTATTTCAGTAACGGGAAGTAGAGTTGGTTGGAGGTCAGGGTCAGGGTCAGACAATACTGCTTGCCTTGCTCCAATGATAACAATGCAGATGGCCCAATATATCAAAAGATGACGGGGAACGTGTGGGCAGGTCACTGCATTTCCTTTGTAACCGTCAATATCTACCAATCAGTTTTACCCAAAGTCAGTAATTTAAAGGAAGTGCATTCTCATCCTGCTGATAACTTTGTTGGTTTAGGATCTGAGTCAGGTTGGGTGGGGTGTTGTTTCATGTATCACCAGCAAGGGATCAACAGTGACTGTGTGCGGGTGGCCAGAAGTCTCTTGGATTGGGCTAAACCCCTGGTGCTCTTTGGTACGTGTAGTAATAGCTGACATGATACTTGGATTGATTTCTCACCCTGAGCTATGTTTTGGCTCCACCTAACACCCCTTCAGGGCCCACAACAAATCCAAATAATGCAAAAGAGAATGTGCTCTTGTCAGTGATAATCTGCTTTGAAATTGACAAATTGAATTAACCGAAAATAAGATTCAAATAAAACTTGACTGTTATTAGAGTGTAACCAGAAATTATGATATAAAGATACCTTATCTGAATATGCCACTTGAGTAGGATAGAAAAAAGTATGTTCCAGTTCATTAGTGCTCTTTAGAGGGCATAGGTTTAAGGTAAGAGGTAAAAGATTTAAGAGACCTGAGGGGCAACTTCTTCACGTAGAGGGTGGTGCGTATATGGAATCAGCTGCCAGAGGAAGTGGTTGAGGCAGGTACAATAATAACGTTTAAAAGACGTTTGGATGTACATGGATTGGAGGGGTTTAGAGGGATATGGGCCAAACATGGGCAAATGGGACTAGCTTGGTTGGAACCATGGTCAGCATGGACGAGTTGGGCCGATGGGCCTGTTTCCATGCTGTATTACTCTATGACTTTATGATCTGTTGTTGCTAATCAGTCCAGCTTACATGTGCAATTGGAGCTGGAACTGGTTTATTATTGTCACATGAACCTAGATACAGTGAAAAGCTGTTTGCATGCCATCCAGGCAGATCATGCCGTACATAAGTACATCTAGGTAGTAAAAAGAAAACAGAGTGCGGAATATAGTGTAGCAACTACAGAGAAATTGCAGTGCAGGTAGACAAATAAAATGGAAGGGCCACGACAAGGTGGATTGGGAGACCAAGAGTTCATCTCTAACATTGGAGGGGTGCACTCAAAAGTCTGATAATAATGAGATAGAAGCTATTCCATGTGACTCCAGACTTATAACAATGTGATTGAGACTTAACTGCCCTCTGAAAAGATCCAGCAAGTTACTCAGTTCTGGTTTGCCAACAAGAAGGAAATGTTCACACATAAATGCTGCCAAATGGCATCTGCTGAGGGACGCACTGAAGCTCGGTGCAGCCACTGCAAAGGCTTTATGGGGAAGGACCACAGTCTAAGGTCCTGCTGCCACTGGACTCTGGCAGTGTAACAGCCTCTTAAAAGCTTAACTGATGCAATGTTTGGGGAGGAAACATGAGTGGTATTAATGAAGGAACTGTATTGAATTGCTTGGGGGTACAATTAATGTATATAATGACATGTTCCAATTATATTTGCTGTATATAACAAGAATAAGCTATATTCTTAAAATAAAAGAAGTTCTGGAAGAGGATACAGTGGTCTTTGTCGAGGGTCAAGGAATGACCCTCGCAACAGGACTGTACTCAGGACCCAACAGGACTGTGCTCTCTCAGTTGTTCCCAGGGACATGTTTTGAGGTAAAAGAATGACTGTTGCTGGGAATAAAACTCAGTAAAAGTTGCACTCCCAAAACTTGCTGGTCCTCTAGTGCAGGGAGCTGCCTACAACTGAATACCGCTGACTGGCACATTCCAACGTAGACAACTTTGTGCTGAGGGCTGCACTATAGCTGCTGCAAATGCTTGGTGGGGAAAGGCCAAAGTGTTGGATGTTCCTAGCATGGGATAGCTGGGGGCTGAGCCCTGTATAATAACCTCTCAAATGTATCACTGATAGAAGGCTTGGGAATGAAAAACTGATGCCATGTTGACATTGTGCAAATGTTGTGAGTGTATTGATAAGCTTAATGCAGTGATTGAAGACAATTTCATGCCCTGTATTATTTTATTTACAGGTATATTTTGGAAAATATAATTGGAATGGGCAATAAATGCTGATCTCGCCAGTGACAATCACACAATAATAAAATAATTATAAAATTATAAGTTGACCTTTGATGAAAATCCCTTGCTTTATAACACATAAAGGCATAGTAGTGTAGCGGTTAGCGTAACGCTACTACAGCGCCAGTGACCTGGGTTCAATTCTGGCCACTGTCTGTAAGGAGTTTGTACGTTCTACCCGTGTCTGCGTGGGTTTCCTCTGGGTGCTCCGGTTTCCTCCCACATTCCAAAGACGTACAGTTTAGGAAGTTGTGGGCATGCTATGTTGGCGCCGGAATTGTGGCGACACTTGTGGGCTGCCTCCAGAACACTCTACGCAAAAGGTATATTTCACTGTGTATTTTGATGTACATATGACTAATAAAGATATCTTATCTTATCTAAAACAGAGTTTCAGCATTGGTTAAAGTGTCGTACTTCTGAACCTTACCCCCACAAAATATGAGGCACTGTGACCTACCTTCTTTGACCTGGGTTTGATTCTGACCTCGGGTGATGTCTGTGTGGAGTTTACATGTTCTTCCTGTGACGGCGTGGGTATCCCCCAGGTGCTCCAGTTTCCTCCCACATCCCAAAGACGTGCCGGTAAGTTAATTGGAGAATGAAGTTAGCCTGGGTGGGGGGTTGCGGGGGTGTGGGGGGTGATGTTGATGGACATGTGGAGAGAGAATGGATAGAAGTGGGGGAATGGGACTGATGGGATATGAGCCAGCATATACTCGATGGGTTGAATTACCTCTCCTGTGTCATAAGAAAACATGATTTTTATTAATGACTTGGATGAGGGAGTAGAAGGGTGGGTTGGCAAGTTTGCAGACCACACGAAGGTCAGTGGTGTTGTGGATAGTGTGGAGGACTGTTGAAGGTTGCAGAGGGACATTGATAGGATGCAGAGCTGGGCTAAGAAGTGGCAGATAGAGTTCAACCCGGTGAAGTGTGAGGTGGTACACTTTGGAAGGACAAACTCCAAGGCAGAGTACAAAGTTAATGGCAGGATCCTGGGTAGTGTGGAGGAGCAGAGGGATCTGGGGGTCCATATCCACAGATCCCTGAAAGTTTCCTCACAGGTGGATAGGGTAGTTAGGAAAGCTTATGGGATGTTAGCTTTCATAAGTCATGGGATCGAGTTTAAGAGCCGCGAGGTAATGATGCAGCTCCACAAAACTCTGGTTAGACCACACTTAGACTACAGTGTCCAGTTCCAGACGCCTCATTATAGGAAGGATGTGGAAGCATTGGAAAGGGTGCAGAGGAGATTTACCAGGATGCTGCCTGGTTTAGAGAATATGTATTATGAGGAGAGACTAAGGGAGCTAGGGCTTTACTCTTTGGAGAGAAGAAGAATGAGAGGAGACATGATAGCAGTGTATAAAATATTAAGAGGAATAGATAAAGTGGACAGCCAGCGCCTCTTTCCCAGAGCACCAATGCTCAATACAAGAGGACGTGGCTTTAAAGTAATGGGTGGGAAATTCAAAGGAGATATCAGAGGATGGTTTTTTACCCAGAGAGTGGTTGGGGCATGGAATACGCTGCCTGGGGTGGTGGTGGAGGCAGGTACATTAGTCAAATTCAAGAGATTGCTAGGTAAGCATATGGAGGAATTTAGAATAGAGGGATATGTGGGAGGAAGGGGTTAGATAGTCTTAGGCGAGGTTTAAAGGCTGGCACAACATTGTGGGCTGAAGGGCCTGTATCGTGCTGTACTGTTCTATGATTCTATGAAAAATACATTTAAAAGCATGAAACTCAGAGCCAGCTGTTCCAAATGGGCTAAATGGAAACACATTCCCTGAGAAATGTTACCACATAGTACAATATTTATGTATGGTACACAACTGAGTCCTATGAAAATACTTACATTAAAAAAAGTGTAGAGACTAACTGCATGAATTGTGATTTTCCTTTCTGGTCCTTTGTGCATCTGTTCATGACCACATGGAGGCACCCAATGCATTGTGGCATCCAAGATGTGGCTGGTCAATGGTGGAAGCCACACATATAGAAGCAGACCTTCAGAGGATATACAAGACCATCAATTCTGCGACTTCACATCAGGTAAGCCCTCTTTAAGTTAAAAAAAATACCCCACACAAGACCTCTCCTCCAAACACACACATCCAGTTCCCACTCCAAATGGGAGCTCAAACCTGTCCTCAATCTGATTGCGACCCTCGCCCCAGTAGCTAATCAAAATACCATCCCCAAACTTCCACAACAACCACCTCTCAGGGTCTTGCCACATCAACTCACTCGCACTAGGTATGTCACCTGCATACCAGACCTATCTCCCACCTATTTGAACATGTTATCATTGTCAGGCTCATAAAGGATTGGTCATTCACCACATTAATGATGAACACTTAATCTTAATATCATGCCGTCTTGGATTAATGCAGTACAAAATTCTGCAGTAGTGAACCCTCCAGGTAAACTTTAGTTGGACCACAATGCATTGCTGATTTAATAAGAATCTCCAGGCATACAATAATTTCTAAACTGGTTAACTTAAAGGAATCATACTCAGGCAAGATCATGACCACTCTGTTCTGTGTGTGAGTGGTAACTATTGGCCTTTGTATTTAGAAATGTTTCATTTCCGGGGAAGAGGGAGAGAGATAGCTGCCATGTGAACCAAGAAAAATCACTGAGTTATGTCGATCATTTTGTCTATGAATAGCAAGCACTCCCAAACAATGCAGAGGAGAGTAATGGAAAACTTAAGCAGACTTGATGGCAAATATATATCAATAATTTCTCAGCATGGCTTACTGTTATGCACTTAAGATATTCATCAGATTAAAAGTACCTACATGAAGGATTGTTCCTGCCTTCATAGTGTGCCCACAGTACTTTTGTAACTTGCTTCTAAGACATTAGTTTGAAAAAGAAAACATAGTTAATAATAGTAAAACAATTAAATGTTGCAGAGCAAGAATTAATAGAATCCTATTCTGAGTGATAGTAACAGAACATAACAATGGCATCTAGGTACAAAAGGGGAGGAATGAAGATTGCTTGTTGCATTCCAAAAGGGTCACAAGGCTGGAATGACCTCCTTTGAAAGCAGTGCTACTTGGCAGCAATGAAGGAAACCACGCCAAAGATTCCAACTACATTTTCACATCTTTGCTTGGTTTTAACTCATTCTCCCCAAAAGCCCGTGAAATTTCTCATGAGTAGTATTTTGTTTTCTGCTGCTCTTGCTTTTATGCTTTGAGTAGAGCATCCTACCCTATAAACTCCAATGTTTAGCCCTTGTTTTAGTGATTAAAAACACATAATCCTGCTCCTCAAAATGGAGTGCACGATGCTGCTTCTTTATTGTCCTGTCTTTTGCCCACTCTTACATTAAGACAATAAGGAATGTTTTAAGATGGAGATGTGAATGTCACTATTAAAATGGATATAATAACATAACATACAACAACATGAACAATAGTATGAAAATACTACACATTTCACTTCTGATAGGATAAAACCAAACTGGAATTGATTTGAACTAACTCAAATTGGTGTTATGTATAGACTTGTTTTTAATCCTTGTAAGACAAAGGAGCATTATAGCATGAGTCATTAAACCTATGTATATATGTATATATCCCAAAATTGGACTGGGCTACTGGATTTAATCCAGTAGATCCCACCATATTTTCAAATTCACATCAAATGTATTGAATAGCAGTCGGGTTAAGAAAATGCTCATCTGGTTTCAAGACCATTTTGTAAGATGCAATGGAAGGGGAAAGGAATAAATGAACAAAATATTTGCATTCCAGACAAGGCTCCTTTCCAAGTCTATCCTGACTTAGAACTATATCATTGTTCCTTCATCATCACTAGGTCTATATCTCTACCCAACACCAGACTGTCTCAAAAAGGTAGCTCACCACCAGCTTCTCTTGGGCAATTGGGTTTAGGCAATTATTGCCAGCCTGCCAACATTGTCCACATCCTATAATTGACTAAAGAACACTAATGAAATGTCCCAAGGAATTTTCTGTGCCGTAGGTAGGAATTTACTAAAAAGCATAGTGTCTTGTGGTAGAATGCAGGAAATATGGCACCAAGCTTGTGCACCAATGGACAACATAGTGATCATGACCACATAATGATCTGAGTGGTGTTGACTGAGGGATAAATATTGGCCAATGCATCAGGGGGTTAACTTCTCTAATCTTCAAAATAGCTCCATGGGACCTTTGGGGGTCCACCAGAGAAAGCTGACGAGACCTCGGATTAACAATTCCCCCAAAAGCAAGATTTCCAACAGTGCAGCATTCTCTAACAGTCTGCATTATTGTGCTTAAGTCTCTAAGATGGGGCTTGAGCCAAAACTTTCTCATGCAAGGGCAAAACTGTTGTTCATTGAGCTGTTTTTGCAGCTTACTGTTCTTCTCTTGGTCACCGCAAAAAAGATTTCAGCTAAGAAACATGTTGAGGAAAAAAGCATTTCAGACAAAAGACAGTGCCTCCAATAGTGTAAGACTGAAAGATCATAGATTTGTGATATTGACTGTTTCTCCCTCCATGGATGTCACTGAGTATTGCCAGAATTTTGGTACTGCAATAAAAAAATAGCTTTGACAGTGTGGGGTGTGCCAATAAGTTTGTTATCCTTGCAAATGTGGAAAAACTTGATTAAAACAAATTTTCACAAAGATTTTGGTCAGTAGTGAGTCATCTTCTAGTGGAAAGTTAAACAGTAAATGATAAAGGATTTGAGATATGCACTCTGGCTCTAAAATGAAGTTTCTTGGAGTATTAAACCCTGTTCAAACCCTAACTATACATCCCTTCTGAGAATTAATCTCAGAATGTTGTATGGCAAACAATCTGACCATGTTTCAGCACAGTTAATTGTCCTGAACAGGTAGGACTTTACTAAAAAGCATAACTTTCCAGGCTACAATGTATGGTTTACATGCAGCTGACATGACCTTATATCCAGGAACAAAAACCTTTTGATAAATTTGAATGGTCTCACCTTTATCAAAGGGACTAGTGACCTTTCCTACTAAGTCCTTGATGGTGGTTTAAAGAAATGGTTTGATATCAAAGACATTTATATTATTTAGGAATTGGCCTCAGGTATGTAATCCTTGAATACTGGAAGCAGCTATTCAATGTTTAGAAGGACATTAAGGGACTTGAAATTGGTCGTCACATACGTACACTGGCACAGTGTGCAGAGCACAGTCTTTTGTTTATAAATAATCACTGGCATCTCTGCTGCCTGGTTTTAATCTGAGTGAATTACCTTTATCCCTGTCAGGGCACTAGTTTTGTTGGGAGAATGCCAGTGTTTTAGTCACTGTTCATTTAATTTTAACGGTGAGAAACCTCCTTACCACGTTTTGTCATACAGGTGATGCCTTCAAATGCTGGATGTTTTTGTACTTTGATCTCCGAATGATGTGTTGTGGGGTTACAGGTGAGAAGACGCCAGAGTATTTGAACAAGCTTGTAGTTACGTTGGGAATAATGGTGTAAGTAATGACAAAGGCATTGAAGGGGAGTTGATGGGGATGTGAGAGACGATAAACTGTATGGATATGCGGATGTAGGAAAGGAGGATTGGAATTGATGGGATTGCTGTCCTCACTGCAAGCATGCACATGATGGACCAAACACCCTCCTTCTGTGTCATTATAAATAAGTAAATAAGAAACTCAGACTTTGAGCTGAACAGGTACCTCTGGAAGAAGCCCCAGAAACCTATCTCAAGACAGAAGGAAGAATCAATAAGTACGATGGCTCAGGTTACTTGACCCTGAAAAAGATGCATCTTTAATATTAAGGGACTGTTAACATTACTAATTTGGAGAAAATGATTAGGAGCATCTTATCCATTCATAATGTATTAATTTATTGGAGATTCGAGGCTCCACTTTCCATTTTGGCTGGGTTTAGCCAGCAGTGGGCTCAGGTGAGATTACAATCAACACAAAAATTGCTAGAGGAACACAGCAGGTCAGGCAGCATCTATGGAGGGAAATGGACAGTCGACATTTTGGGTCGAGGCCCTTCGTCTGGACTGAAGAAGTCTGTGGTCTCGACCTGAAATCTTGACTGTCTTTTTCTCTTGATTGATGCTGCCTGACCCACTGAGCTCCTCCAGCGTTTTGTGTATTGCTCCAGATTCCAGCATCTGCAGTCTCCTGTGTGGTCAGATTATGCCCACCAGCATCATGTCAAATATGGCGCAATCAGATCCTTACGGGTTTGTAACAGAGAGAAAGTAAATCGAACCCTGTTGATTACTTAAACATCTATGGCAGATTAAAAGACTGGCCACAATCTGGAGGGAAGTATGCAGAACTGTTTCACAAAGAACAGCAGTGTTGAGTAATGATGCTCAGTGTCTTTAAATTTTCTGATTCCTTTTTTGAAGTGCATTGACAAAAATGAGGGAAATAAAGCAATTACTGAGCACATTAATTGCACAATCAGGAGCACCTCCATCAATCTTTGTTACTAATTCAATGTCAGGAGAATTTCAGTAGTAGCACCTAAACATCGACATAAGGGAAGGCAATTGTTTCAGAACAGACATGAAAGATGAAGAGTCCTTGACCTGAAACGGTAACCGTTTCTCTTTATGCAGATGCTTCCTGACCTTCTAGCATTTTCTGTTATTATTTCAGATCTACAGTGTTTCCACTTTTTTACGTAAATACGTATATAAAGGACAATTGTACCTGAGATTTGTTGGAGATGATTGATGGAGGACCTCACTATAGAAGAAAAAAAGACATGAATTTGGCAGTGTCTTCCATGGCCTCAGGTCATTCCTGGCTTTATGGTATCTTTATTAGTCACATGTACATTGAAACACACAGTGAAATGCATCTTCTGTGCAGAGTGTTCTGGGGGCAGCTCGCAAGTGTCGCCTCGCTTCTGGCACCAACATAGTATGCCCACAACTTCCTAACCCGTACGTCTTTGGACTGTTAACAAAGTGCTGTTGGAAGATAGTAGAAGGGGCAGCCAATTTTGTCACAAGTTCCCACAAACAATAAAATAGTAATAACCAGTTATACTGGTCATTGTCATTGTTTGGGGATTGATCATGTCACTGGGGATGACACCTCTGCTCATCTTTAAGTGATGCATGGAAACTTCAATGCTCATCTGACTTGGCAGGCAGGGACTTATTAAAAGACATCACTGTTGCCTGTGTAGCACTCTTTCAGTACTGTCTGGAAGTGCACAATGACATGAAGTAAATCCTGATGTACATAATGGTTCTAGAATTTTTGGTTGTCAAGAGTGTCTATCCAACCAAGGACTCAAGAATAGTTGGTGTTTGGGCATATAAATATTCTTGGGTATCCCAGTGGAGGGATCAGTCTATTCTGGTCTTCAAATAATTGTTTCAGGACAACATTCTCTCAGGCCTTTAACAATTTGATTGGTGGCATGGGACCGCTTTCTCACTGATTGTCAATCACCTAGAGCCACCGCCCAAAACTGGTGGTCTGGCAGATGTGTACAGACATGAGGGTAGTTTGCCAGGGCCACAACATGTGAATCTATCCTCCTGCCAACCTCCTCAGGTATCTCTTTTATATTTCACCGTATGGAGATAGGTACAACAATTAGAAAAATCAATTGCTGATGTTAAACAGGTCTGCAGTTATAATAAACCTGAAGGCATTTGCTCTCCCTGGCATCAATTTCTCTATCTAGCTGAATATTGATCAGTGCTTTAAAGAGCAGGGATACAGTGGACATATATTCATTCAATTTCCAAATGCAGCTATTCTGGTATTGTTTATAATGGTATATTTAGACTATCAGTGAAACGTTCCTTATGAACACCTTTCTTTATGAACAATGGCTATTTCTTCAGCTACTCAGGAATGCCCTCCCTCAACATTCTCACCTTATCAGTTTCTCTCACCACTAAAGCTACCTTCCCTGTAACTATATTTTACTTTCTTTTCAAGTTCTTATATCTTGCACAACATCCTTTCTTTGCTCAGTGACCTGTAAAGCATACAGTAAAACATCACTCCATAGGTAATGTGAATTCCTTAAAGCTATATTATTCAAAGGTGCATTTTAACTTAATTCTTGGTTAATGAAATGCCTCTGCAGGGATATCTCTAATGAATACTAACTATAATTGTTCAAGGTTCTTTGGAAAGGAAAACAGTTACAGAGATTAATGGGAATATTCGTCATTTGCTTGACTTTGACAAAAAGAACAAATGTGTTCCATTAGGAATGTGGCATTTGAGGAGTGGCTACCTTTAGTGCTTGGTGCCGCCAATTCTGAATCTCTCTGGAGCCAAACAAGTAGGCTTCGGCATCCCTTTGAGGTTGTATTCTTTCTTTCAACTCATACAATGTGGTTACAGAAAGCAGATGACTTATTAAAATGTTTACTGAGTTTGCTGGAATGTTTGCAATCTTAAACTTAATATTTAATGAAAGTTGCCACATGCCTACTGGAGTTTTATTTGATTTGCACTTGCTTATTTTAAATGATTGCTTTCTGTATCATGGATTGACCATTACTTTATTAGATGCAATCACTTGGAGCTCCTTGGAGCTGGAGGATTTGTATCCTGATGCACTTGCTTCTTTGGCTGCAGGGATGCTCATTGAACATATATATCCCTCACCAAACTTTCTCCTGCCCTTTGAAAATGTACCAGCTGCCAAATTGGCACCCGATAGCTATACCAATAATTACAGAACTGAACAGGTAAGTGGGGCTGGGACACGGGGAGGGAAAGGGGTGGGTGAAGATAGAAGGAATGAAATAATGATTACAATTTTTTTAAAAGAAAGATGGGCGTCAATTCATGGAAACTTAGTAAAATTTCTACTTCCATTTTGTTTGCACATTTTACTTCAAGTCATAGAGTTAAGCAGCACAGAAACAACTTTGGCCCAACTTGTCCATGCTGACCAAGGTGTCTATCTGAACTAGTCCCATTTGCCTGCATTTGGCCCATATTCCTCTAAGTATTTTCCATCTATGAACCTGTCCAAATGTCTTTTAAACATTGTAATTGTACCTGCCCCTCCCACTTCCTCTGGCAGACCACATACACACCAACCTCTGTGTGAGAAAACTTGCCTCTCGGGTCCCCTTTAAATCTTTCCCCTCTCACCGTAAACCTATGCCCTCTAGTTTCAGATTCCCATACCATCGGAAAAACACTCTGACCATCCACCTTACTCGTAACATTGACAAATGGATGGCATGAGCTGAGTGTTGCAATCCCACACCACAGGCTTCTGTTGCGGGTTTGGAGGGAATAAATGGGATCGTCCCATACTCCTCAAATTAACCAAGAAGGATTCCAAACTTGACATTTTCCTGAGATCCCAATGGGGGTTTCCAATGTGGAAACAATAATAGATTTTTCAAAATGTTATTTCTCTGAAAGGACTACCTGCCAAGCTTAAAGATAAGGATGCCATTGAGTAATTGTCTCACTCCTAGTGATTATTTTTAAAGTTTAACCAGCAGAAACTATCCATTATGAGATATACAATCCAACATGCAAAAGGTAGGATTTATGAGGACCATTTGAAAGAATTTGAGTAAATGGGAAAAGTGTTCATTTTAAAACAGTGTCTCTACTCAAGAGTGAGAGGGGAAAGGGACTATCTGTTAATGCCTTCACACACCCTTCAAGGTATGATGCTTTTATTCATTTGAATATAAATAGTTGAGATTAGTACGACTGGGCACTATACTGTGTCAAGCCAAGGAGGTGAAGGAGTACATTCAACCATTTTGTATCTTTGCCAAGATCATTGATATCTGACTAGATTTAATTGATTTTACAATCTGACTCAGAGGCATAATGCTGAATAGTTTTCTTCATATGTGGAAAATAGAAATATAGGAATGAGCGTGGGCCTTTTGTGAAACAAAGGTATTTAATGATTGCCTGTTGAGGGTATGACAGCTATTGGTTTAATGAACAGGGCATAAGTTCAACAGCAGACTCCTCTGTCAGGTGCCCATGCCAAACTGAAAAGCTGTAATTGGTGACCTTTAACATAGATCTATGAGGTGAAGCTTTCCTCTTATCTTGGATAAGAAGGATAAACTTATTCTTCTAAAGAAAGAAAAAGGCTTGGTCTAATGCATCGTTTATGTTTGCAGAAACACAGAATCGACAGCAGAGAAAGAAGAAATTTGTTCCATCAAGTTTGTTCTGGCTCTTTCAAAGAGCAAGCTTGACCAACTTCCTGCTCCTCATACCTGCAATTTTTTCTTCATCATGTAGTTACTGAAATCCACTTTCAAAGCTATCATTTCCACCAAGCAATTAGAGGGTGTGTTCAAACCCTAACCATTTAACGCGTAAAAAAATACTTTCTCTTTATGTTGCCTCTGGGTATATTGATGTGGAATATATAACATTGAAATTCCACAGGATATTCCCATAATAAAGCACTCATCAATTAAACAAGTTGCTAGAATACATCATTTGATATGTGAAAGTACAAACATGCCTGTTGATAGTTTATGTTTCCCACAAAATGATTTGATTTATGGCTCTCTACTTGCTTGCACAGAAAGAAGCACCATAAGCAGTAATGAACTAAGTGACCAAATAATCTGTTTCAGTGATATTGGCTGAGGAATAAATGAGGAATCAAATCATCAGATCTTTTACCTGCACCTCAATTTAACATCCCATCTTATGCCACTGACAGGGCAGCACTCCACTAGTACTGCACTGGACTGATGACCCAAGTTACGTATGTGTCACTGGAATGAGGTTTAAACCCACAAACTGATTCAGAGACAAAAATACTGTCACTATAAGGTCAATTAATTCTATATGGTGTAGGATCAGAATCAGGTTTATTATCATTGTCTTATATAGTAGTCACGGTAGTGTAGCAGTTAACATAACGCTATTACAGCGCCAGCAACCGGGGTTCAATTCCGGCCGCTGTCTGTAAGGAGTTTGTACTTTCTCCCTGTGTCTGTGTGGGTTTCCTCCGGGTGCTCTGGTTTCCTCCCATATTCCAAAGACGTACGGCTTAGGAAGCTGTGGGCATGCTATGTTGGCGCTGGAAGCGTGGCGACACTTGCGGGCTGTCCCCAGAACACTACGCAAAAGATGCATTTCACTGTGTGTTTAGATGTACATGTGACCAATAAAGATATCTTATCTTATATAACATAAAAATTGCTGTCTTGCAGTCGCAGTACAGTGCAAAGACATAAAAATCTATAAATTACAAAATAAATAAATAGTGCAAAAAAAGGAACAACAATGATTCATTCATTCTCAGCATGCAAGTGCCTCTGACAATGGTAATATTTATTGGTTACATATTGAGAAGGTGATGGTTAAGTTCCTTGAACAGCTACAGTCCGGTGTTGGGGACTTAAATGTACTGTTGAGTAGTTCCTAGATTTAGGTACAGTGATGGCTCCTATTCAGGGACACACTTCCAAGTCAGGATGGCGCCTGGAATCCTGCGAGTGGTGGTGTTTGCATGATATTTACTGCCTTTGTCCTTCCTAGCTGGATATGCCTGGCTCACATTCCGGACTAATAAGTGAGCCAGATGCCGAACTCTCAGGATTTTGGAACTATCTGGTGCCTGATTGTTGGGGTTTTACTGCTCTTTGACATGACATAGAATATTCTCTTGTCCTTATGCTTTTAATTTGCATTCATATAAAGATCTTGACTTTTAGCTCATGGCATGTCTTCAAGTCAAAGTTGAGTTTATTGTCTTATGCACAAGTACATGTATGCACAGGTGCAGGAAAATACTTGCAGCAGCATCACAGGCACATAGCATCAGAGGCACAACATACACAAGAAAAACATAAATTAACAATAAATTATACAAGAAAGAACACAATTAGAACAAAAAAAAACAAAGTCTTTTGTAGTGCAAAGTGGTCACAGTTTTGCTGTACTGAGGTAGTGATTAGGGTTGTGCAGGTTGGTTCAAGAACCGAATGGTTGAAGGGAAGTTGCTGTTCTTGAACCTGGTGGTGCGGGACTTCAGGTACCTCCTGCCTGATGGTAGCTGTGAGAAGATGGCATGGTCCAGATGGTGGGGATCTTTGATGATAGATGTTGCCTTCTTGAAGCAGCGCCTCCTGTAGGTACTTCCGATGATGGTGAGTCCACTACTTTTTGCAGCTTCTTACATTCCTGCACATTCAAATTTCCATACCAGACCATGATGAAACCAGTCAGGATACTTTCAACAGTAAATCTGTAGAAGTTTGTTAGAGTGTTTGAGGACATACCAAACCTCCTTAACCTTCTAAGAAAGTAAAGATGCTGGTGCTCCTCCCTTGTGATTGCCTCTATGTGCTGGGCCCAAGACAGGTCATCTGATATGTTAACACCCAGGAATTTAAAGCTACTGACCTGATGTCTTATGTCTGTTATCTCTGCAACTTTCCAAGGAATTTGGGCTCTTTTAACAATAGCCTCTTAATTATCTCTGACTTCAATTTCTCAACCATTGGTGACCATGTTTTCAGCTGCCAAGCCTGTCGGTTCCACGATTCCTTTGCCAAACCCTTCTGCCATACTAACTCTCTTTCCAAATTTAAGACACACCTTAAACCCACCCCTTTGACTAAGCTTTTGGAGGTCTGGACTAATTTCCACTTACATGGCATCAATTTCTTTGGTAATACCCTGTGAAACACCTCAGATGGCACAGTGGCACAGCCAGTAGAGCAGCTGCCTCACAGCTCCCGCAGTCTGGGTTCAATCCTAACCTTCACTGTTGTCCAGTGGAGTTTGAACAACTCCCTGTCATGGGTTACCTCTGAAAGCTCCAGTTCCCAAAGTTGTGTGGGTAGGTAGGTTAATAGAACATAGATACCGAACATAGAAGAGTACAGCACAAGAAGAGGCCCTTTGGCCCACAATGTTGTGCCAAACTAATTAAACTAATGACACCTAATCCTTTCTGCCTGTACCTGGTCCACATCTCTCCATTCTCTGCATATTCATGTGTCTATCTAAGAGCCTCTTAAATGCCTCCACCGGATCTGCCTCCATCACCACTCCTGGCAGTGCATTCCAGGCACCCACCCCTCTCAGTGTAAAAAAACCTGCCCCGCACATCCCCTTTGAACTTTCCCCCTCTCAACGTAAATGCATGCCCTCTAGCATTAAACATTTCGACCCCGGGAAAAAGATAGGAACTGCCTATTCTATCTATGCTTCTCCTAATTTTATTGATTTCTATCAGGTCTCCCTCAGCCTCCACTACTCCAAAGAAAACAACCCCAGTTTGTCCAACCTCTCCTTATAGCACATGCCCTCTAATCCAGGCAGTGTCCTGGTAAACCTGTTCTACACCCTCTCCAAAGCCTCTACATCTTTCCTATAATGCGGTGACCAGAATTGAATGCAATGCAGAATTGAATTGGCAGCCATAAATTGCTCCTCATGGATAGGTGAGTGGCAGAATTGAGGGTGAGAGGAGTGCGGTTGATGGGAACTTGAGTAGAACATGTCACTCAGAAAATTTGGGAGGGGTTGACAGGAGGAAATGGGATTTCTCTGAGACTCAATCGGCCAAATGAACCCTTCTTCTATGCCATAAGGAAATATTGAAATATGGACAGGTTTTATTATAAATACAGGTTGTTATTATTGACCTGGGAGCAGCACTAAGTGCTGAAGGTGGAGAAGTGTTCCTTATCTGATGTTAACAACCATTGCTGTGATAGAAACATAGAAAACCTACAGCACATACAGGCCCTTCGGCCCAAAAAGTTGTGCCGAACATGTCCCTACCTTAGAAATTACTAGGCTTACCCATAGCCCTCTATTCTTCAGAAAGATTTTCCAGACAATCAGTGCACTGCATGGCTATATTTTTTTGGCAATCATTTTATCCCCTTATCATATTATCGTAATTTGAACAATTTTATGCTTTCTTTACACATCTCTGGGATACACGTTACTGTTTATTGACTCGTGGATTGACTTCAAAGTGTTCAGTGAGCTGTCTGGTACAGGATGAACCTACTGTGTTAGGAATATACTTACCCATAAACACAATGTGCCAGTTTACAATGATTGTCCTCTTTTACACTGAAGTAGTAATGCTTTAGTGATTTTGCAAAACAAAATATGCATTTGATTAAAAAGTGACACAATGCATCTCAAACCAAGCCTCATTTGACAGCCTAGGGAAACACTGCAGCCAATTTATTCAAAGATCTGCAACCAGAAATGAGATAAATAAAATGTGGAGTCATCAACTCATACAGGAAAAAGAGACGTTTGCTTCATGCCAGCTCTTTGAAATAGCTCGCCAATTAGCAGCACTCTGATAATTTATCCGAATCCCTTTTGAAAGCCATTATTGGATCTGCTTCCAATTCTCTTTCATGAAGTTCATGCCAATATACAAAAAAAGCGTCACCTCATTTCACCTCTGATTCTTTTGCCAATTACCATAAACCTTTGGCCTCTGTTTACAAAAAGTCATCATTAAGTCTAGTTCCACTACCCTACAAGGTACATCCTTCCATGTCACATCCAGTGGTGGTGTGAAATAGGGGCCCTACAGCTTCTGAGAACAGGCTTTTCTCTTTGATCCAAGTACAACCTTATATTGATTTGAAAAACTTTTATCTATTTTAGCGATGATGATTAAGGGACTGAGTCTTATTTGAATGCACCGAAGCATTTCAATGCCAAATGTTGGATTGCACTCACTTTTGCTGTGCTAAGTAGGTGTTGCCTATTGCCATTAGTTTCCCTGCAAAAAAAATGCAAAATTGGCAAAATATCCTTAAAATTTAATATGAAAATTAGTACGCAGAATCATGAATTAAAATGGGATCTGCATAGTTCTTCAAGACACCGCGCCCAGTTTTGTGCACCTTCAGGCACTCTGCTGGGCACCACTCCCACAAGGACTTCAGCTCTTAAAGGCACATTCTTGATCAAGTGCAAAGAGCTGCAACATGTATTATGTCTGCCAGGAGGAGACAGAGGCTGCAATGGAAAGGGAAGGAAGGAGTGAGTGAGTGAGTGCCTAAATTCAATTGAGAGAGCAAATCAGGTACAATAATGTGGTCTAAGGTTTATTCTCTCAGCAAGCCCCATTCCTCTGTTATAGCAGCCTTGGGAAACATGAGCCTGTCAAGACTTTGTTCATCAGAGAGTTCTAGATAAGGTATCATATTTCTGAACATTTTGGGAATAGGCTTTTCTTACACTGGCAGCTCTGTGCCTCCTGGTCTCCCCAGCCCACCCTAAATGGCCAATCATCACCACATTGATTCCTCCAGAAATGTGTAGCCCCCATAGGTATGACTACTGAGGACCCCATTTCATGACAATGTGAGCATTTAAACACAGGACTTTTAAGACTTTGAGCAGCGTCAAGTTGAGTTCAAATATCCCTTTTATTTAGGTGACCTGATAGCTACAATGTGCCTTTAAATCATGAACAAAGCTGGAGAGTAGGGTGATACACTCCTCGTCAAGCTGTGAGAAAACAATAACGTTGATAAGTTGCACCCCAATGGCCCACTTAGGCTGTTAAAACCAAAGGTACAGGTGAAACACAGTGATTACATCAAGAGTAGCACAGAAAACACTAGGACAATTTCTGCCTTGTGAGAATGAATTGAACTTGGAAATGCCTTGGGCAATTTTGCAATGGACACTATTTTATTGTAAATAGGTCCATCCCTTTAACTTATTTACTACATGCCCTTAAAGCACCATTTGTGCATAAAAAGCAGGTGCAAATGAGTTCAATTCCTTGTGTCTAAAATTCAGTTATTTAGTAAATGTAGTGTTGTTTACGATGAGCCATTACAAAGCATTGAAAATAAATGGCAGATACAAACAACATATCTGACCAAAGGCAAACATTGCTGATCAAAATCTTTTAGTAAGAAGTCCCTTTTGAGTTTATTGAGAAGTGTTCATGACCACAAACTCAACGCCTATTCTTATGATGATGATAGAGAAGGAGGCCGTTTGGCCCATTGGGTTCATGCTGCCTTCCAAGGGAACAATCCCATTGGTTGTATTTCCCCTCTCCTTATTTCTTTGTACCTCTGCAACTTAGAGTCATAGAATCATACAGCATGGAAACAGGCCATTTGGCCCGACTCATCCACACTGACCAGTGGGCATCTTTCCTTATTAACCCCATCTCCCAGCACTTGGTCCTTTGCCCTCTGTGGTTCAAGTGCACATCTAGCCGCTTCTTAAAAGCTGTTAGTGACCCTGCTTCAGGCAGTGTATTCCAGGTACTTACCACTCTCTGGGTGAAGAAGGTCCCACTTTGCCTTCCTTATTTCCTTTTTATTTCCTTCCAACACTTTTTATACTATTGAAGGGCCTCTCCTATTATAAGATAAGGTTTCTTTATTAGTCACATGTACATCGAAACACACAGTGAAATGTATCTTTTGCGTAGAGTGTTCTGGGGGCAGCCTGCAAGTGTCGCCATGCTTCCGGCGCCAACATAGCGTGCCCACAACTTCCTAACCCGTACGTCTTTGGAATGTGGGAGAAAACTGGAGCACCCGGAGGAAACCCACACAGACACAGGGAGAACGTACAAACTCCTTACAGACAGTGGCTGGAATTGAACCTGGGTCCCTGGCACTGTAATAGCGTTACGCTAACCACTACACTACTGTGCCTGCCCAGTACCTGTCATATATTTCCTCATTTTTCAACCTTCAATATTGTTGGATACCCCTGGCTTTTACCCTTGCAGGAATGTGTTGGCCTTGAACTCTTGCTGTTTCTCCTTTGAATGCTTCCCATGGTGCAGGTATAGACTTACCTGCAAGTTGATGCCTCCAATCTACCTTTGCCAAGTCCTCCCTTATGTTAATGAAATTGGCCTTCCCCCAATTTAATATTAGTGGTCCATCCCTATCCTTTTCCTTTACCACTTTAAAATATACAGAGTTATGGTCACTCTCTCTGAAATGATCTCCCACTGACACTCCATCCTTTTGACCAACTATATTCCCCAAAATAATGTCAGTAATATTCCTTTCCTCATTGGTCTCTCTACATACTGCATTAAAAGCTCTCCTGGACACACCACAACAACTCCATCTGCTCTGAGCGTTTAAAACTAAGGCAATCTCAGCTAATATTTAGGAAATTGAAATGCACTAGTACGATAACCCTATTATTGCATCCCTCTGATATCTGCCTAGTTATCTGTTTCTTCATCTCCTGTTGACTGTTGTGAAGTCTATAATACACCCCTAGCAAAGTGACGACATCCTTATTTCTTCTTTCTTTCTTCTTCAATCTTTTTATTAATTTTCAGATTAATACAGATTAATACATATAACATGTTTAATTATACACGTAATACTAAGAGATCGGGAGGACAATCATGACATATATAATCATAAAGAATAAAAAAAATTCTAGGCCCCATGGTTTCTTGGTAAATGAATATATTACAACAAGAAAGTCAAAAGGAGAAAGAAAAAGATTTATTATATAAAAAAAACCCAAATTGAATTTAAAAAATTGTAAGTAATAAAACGAAACAAATTAAAACAAAAATTTCAAAAGAAAAAAAGAAAAAAAAACTGGACTGATATTTCTCGATGAACAAAGAGCATTATTATGTTGTCAACTCCGTTCCTCTGAGTTCAAAGATTATTGAAAAGGGATCTATGTCCTATGATAATATTGAATAAATGGACTCCAAACTTCCTCAAATTTAAGCGAAGAATCAACAGTGCAACTCCTAATTTTTTCTAAGTTTAAACATGATATATTTTGAGAAAACCATTGAAAAGTGGTGGGGGGGGGGGGGGGGGGTATTGGATCCTTCCATTTAAACAAAATGGATCGCTTGGCCATTAATGTAACAAAGGCAATCATATGACAAGCAGCAGCAGATAGGTGGCCAGATTCCATCATTGGTAATCCAAAAATTGCAGTCATTGGGTGAGGTTGTAAATCAATATTCAATACTGTTGAAATAATGTTGAAAATGACCTTCCAATATTTTTCCAAAAGAGGACAGGACCAAAACATTGTTTCCAATCACTACCCGTATGGCCTTGTTTGAGGAGCCTTCAAGGATATCCTCCCTCAATACTGAAGTAATGCAGTCGTTGACTAACAGTGCAATTTCTCCTCCCTTTTACTCCGCCCTCTGTCTTGTTGGAAAATTCTATCCCCTGGGATATTCAGTTGCCAGTCCTGCCTGATCTTCATTCATGTCTCAAAATATCGTAGAGCCCCGTGTTTTATCTCCCTCCCACATGCCCATTGATTCCATTTTGATTCTTTCTGGCATTAAGCAATGCCAAACCATACCTTATCCTACCCGAATGTCTTTGGGATATAGGAGGAAACCAGAGCATTTGGTAAAACCTGTGTGGTCACAAAGAGAAGGTGCAAACTCGGCACATTGAATCCTGGTCCCCGGAGCAGTGTGGTGGCTGGACTGACTGTTGCAACACTGACCTCCCCTTTGGCCATGAAACACAGACAGACAATGGTGCCTGAAGCCAGCCTTGCCTGTCTCTGTTAATTCAGCACAGAGTGTTTTACCTCAGACAAACAAGATAAGTTATCTTTATTAATCACATGTACATCAAAACACACAGTGAAATCTTTTGTGTAGAGTGTTCTGGGGGCAGCCCACAAGTGTCACCATTCTTCTGGCGCCAACATAGCATGCCCACAACTTCCTAAGCCGTATGTCTTTGAAACGTGGGAGGAAACCAGAGCACCTGGAGGAAGCCCACGCAGACATGGGGAGAACGTACAAACTTCTTACAGACAGCGGCCAGAATTGAACCTGGGTCACTGGTGCTGTAACAGCGATGTGCTGGCCATTACACTACCGTGCCTGTGTGTGGCCAATGCTGTTCACATATTCAAGATACCTGTGGAAATAATGATCAAATTCAGGCTTGTATCTGCTATCTTCATCAGGATATTTATAATATACTGATAGATATCCCAAAGAGACACAAGAGACTGCAGATGCTGGAATCTGGAGCAACAAACAATCTGCTGGAGGAACCCAGCAGGTCGAGCAGCATCTGTGGGTAGAAGGGAATTGTTGATGTTTCAGGTCAAAACCCTGCATCAGGATATCCTGAATATATCTGAGATCTAGTGAGATGCACTGCCTGCATGTGTCTTTCCCTTGCTGGTTCTGCCAGATTATCAGCCTAAAATAGATTGATCCATCCCACGTTCTGTTACTGACACCAGCTATACAAGCTATGACTCCAGTCACAGAGCAAGACATCTATTTTGTGGTGTTTTCAATGTAACAAATGCCCAGAGAAACTGCAGGCACAAATCTCTAAAGAAACCTGTAGATTTATAGTTTATTAAAAGAAAATCCACTGACAAGAAATTACAACGTCTAAAGACTAGCTTTTTTCTGATAGAATCTTTGCTTATTCAGTACTTATTCATTCATGGCATTAGCTGGTCCAGCAGTTATTGCCCATCCCAAGTTTCCCCATGTACTGTTAAGCTTTCTGGGTTATTTTAAAGGACGGTAAAGAATCATCCTGGATCAGGATATCCTGAGCATATTTGTGATTTTGAGATCCACTATCCATCCTACTGTCATAAGTAGGGGATCATGTAGAGCCAGGCCGGTAAAGATTGGCAAATTTCCTTCCTTGAAACATAGCAGTAAACCGGATGGGCTTTTAATGACAATTCCATGGTTTCTTGGTTACCCTCAGTGGTACTAGCCTTTCATTCCAGATTCCATTCAAGTAAATTTAATGACAATTTGTGTTTGCAGATCAATAGCCGAGATGTCTGGAAACTTCTCCAGTAATGTAACCATTATGAAAATCAAAGAACTGCAGATGTTGGAAATCTGAAGTGAAAACAGAAAGTTCTGGAAACACTCAGCAGGTCAGACAGCGTCTGTGGGAAGAGAAAATGAGCCAACACTTCATGTTGAAGAGCTTTGTCAGAATGCATGCATATGTTGGAACATAGCTACTATGTACCCTACCCAGTTGGATAATACAACCTATAATACAATGTGTAATCTAATGCGACAGTTCATCTATTTTCACTGAAGTTTATACTGTTTAATATCTTATCCTGCTCATTCATTACTGTCTATATGTGCTCTTGGTTTCTAGGCAGTTCCAATATTGCTTATTTTCATTTCTTAATAGGACCTCATTGGTGCTAAAGCTTCATTGTGCTAATCATAAGACCTGAAATGAAAGAATTGCACCAAACTGCTTTGTGTGATTTCAACCATGGTACTCTAAGTCTTCCATTACGACAAGCAGTTTGCTGCTTTCGAATGTCAAAAAATCTTGTTAATCACAAATGGATTATAACCACTTATAAGAATAGAAATTTAAATGGTCCATGAAAGTTTAACATGTCACAGAAGTAAGATCAGGTTTTGGCATTCTGTGAATGCTACTAGAATGTCTTTGCAGGTTTTCAGTAATTTATGTAATTCAGAAAATAAATTACCTGTTCTTTGTTAGAAATCAATCACAATACAGTGAGTAATTTACTCTTCTCTCAGTAGTTATTTGTGATCGATCAGGGTTACATGGGTACCAGCTCCTGATGGATTCTGATGCATCAATAATGTATGATTTTATATATATATATATATATATATATATATATATATATATATATATATATATATATACACACACACACACAACTTGCATTAAAATTCCACTACACCATTGTATTGCTTTTTAGGATGTCCTAGTTCATATAATCATAAAAGATCATAACATAAAGAACAGCCACTGACTTCTTAGGCCAAGGAACCTCCTTAATGCTGTATGCTTCTGTGAGTTGTGTGAAAGGGCAAGAATGCTGAAATATTTATAACTAGAGACATCAGCATGGGAACCCGTATTGACTAGGAAAGGCAACTGAACATCACTCAGCATTTGACAGCTGACATATAATGGAACTATTTTAACAGCAGTCAGAAAGAGTACAGTTCTGGCTATAATGAGCCTTGGGTATCATCAGGACACCAGAAAGGTGAGACTACTGGATATAGCCAAGAGTAGATAAAGTGACTCCCATGTTACACAGAATTTTGTTTTATTCCTCATATTCATGCAGTGGTTCATGTATGAACTCATTGGAAGTGAGATGTATTCATACAATTTTTTAAGAATTCAACCTCAGCAAATAAAAGTTGTTTATACAACACAATGGCTTTGAAATTCTGGTCTCCCAGCAATTATCTTAAGAGAAGCTATCAGGAATTCCTTCAGACTGTGCAATGCAATGCAATGCCAATGGCAGTGGTGGGAGTTATTTAACAAACAATTCCCTTGTGCATAGTTGACATATTTTATAAGTAACCTTTTGCATAGAAGTAACTGAAGGACAGACATATGTTATAATGGAAAGAAGTCTAGGGATAAGAATGTCAATGAAAATTTGGAATAACCTTTTTGCTTACCTGAATTTGCTCTTCATAAATAGCAAATGAAGCCATATAACTAGTGAATTCTGGTGAGTGGCAAATGAACTAGGTACAGACAAAACCACTACTGCAATCACACTTTAACCTTTCACACTATGAAAGGTAATTATGTTACATAAATTTCCCAATTTACAATCAGTCTTTTAAGCAAATAAGTAATTTCCTCTCATTAAGTAGCTTACTTTGAACTAAGTCTTATGCAGAATGTTTATTATTTACAAGATAGATAACACTTACATTGTATTGAAGCTTTCCTGCTGACTCAAGGGTATCAATAATAATCCTATATCCGGTGTTATTATAGTATTACTAAAATTCACCTTGCAATTAAGCTTTGTTCTCAGACTCCAATGTGACGCATGGTTCTTTTATTGTGGCACCAACTCTGATTGAAGTATTTCAGTCAAAACTTTTCACAAATTGCCCATATCTTAATTGGCTTTTAACTCTGTCGAATTGAAAGGAAGATAAAATGACCTCATTGATCCCTGCTCCATAATCACATGGACCTAATTTGGTATCAGTTGGTTTGTCTGTATCTTGGTTTTGTACATTCATTAATGTCTTGATATTTCTTCTTAAATTCCATTTTATTTAAGGAACCAGGAGCCACCTGAGATGGTTACAATGGCACTTTTAGCAGCAGTACCAGTTGTGGCTTGTATGCTAGCAATGTTGCTGCTGATTCAGAAAGTTCAAGTCCTGTTCTAATATGAACATTCAAAGATACAAATTAGGAATAAAAGGCCACTACTCAGCCCCTTGAGCCTACACTGCCACTTAATAAGATCAATACTGATTTGATTGTAATCTCAACTCTGCATTCCCATTCTGTGGCAACTCTTCACCTCTTTACTTATCAAGGACTATCTTGAGGCCAAAAATCTAGGCTAACGCTTCAGTGGATGTGCTGCACTGTCAGAGGTGGTATCCTGGGGGACTGTTGTTTCTTTAAGATAGACCTAAAGGATCTCAAGGCACTATTTCAAAGAAGAGCATTATCCTTGTTGTCCTGTCCAACATTTACCTGTCAATCAACTCAATGAAAACATAGGATTAGTATATGCAGCTTTTGGGGGATTGCTGATAGCAAATTTATTGCCATATTCTCTCCAACAGTGACCACATTTTGCAAAAGCACAACTTTGCTGTAAAATCCTTTGGGATGTTCAGAAAGGGATGTGAATGGTGCTACGGAAACGTAAACCATTCCTTGTTACTCTTTTTTTTTATCCAACAGCTCAGCTAAATCAGACAAAGAGGACGAGTTTATGAGAGTCTTCCTCCTCTTTAAAAGTAAAACTGCTTAATTCATTGGACTAATTTAATACCTTTTGGCTGTTGAAATCAGGACTGAACTAACATCATCCCTTGGAAGATCATGCTCTGCAGGGATCATTCCAACCTAGAACCTAGGGCAGGCATGGTAGTGTAGCAGTTAGCATAGTGCTATTACAGCACCAGTAACCCGGGTTGAATTCTGGCCGCTGTCTGTAAGGAGTTTGTATGTTCTTCCTGTGTCTGCGTGGGTTTCCTCTGGGTGCTCCAGTTTCCTCCCACATTCCAAAGACGCACGGCTTAGGAAGTTGTGGGCATGTTGGCACTGGAAGCGTGGCGACATTTGCGGGCTGCCCCCAGAACACTCCACGCAAAAAATGCATTTCACTGTGTGTTTCGATGTACATGTGACTAATAAAGAAATCTCATCTCATCTCATCATAGAATGAATGCATTCTTTCATCTGCCGTATAGATATAATTCCAGAATTCGAGAAAAAATCTCCTCTTGTTGGCCTCTACCGTTCATAAGTAGCACACTGCATTCTCAGAAAAGGTGGAAGCATTGTCCTGGTCAATCCTTCTCTGCAATTGATCATTTGTTATTGATTACATCTCATGCTGAACTTTTACAGAATTCCCATTGCATCAGCACAACACCTGATTCTTTGAAAACAGCAGAATTGTGTTTCAGTTAATAAATTCCTATCCAGTGAGTGTTTTTGTCAGTAAATGTTGGGTTCAAGGAGGTTAGTAATCCACCCAGTACATCCTACTTAGATCTTCTCATGCTTCACTGTCCTACAATGAACTGTACTGGTATCCCTCTGAACATAGTACTGATATGACTCACAGAAGAATTTGTGACCTTGATCTAACCAGCTGAAAGATTCTTTGAGTGTTGCTTTCCAACGTGGGTCTGCCTCATACTCTCAGCTATTTTCAGTGCCAGTGAGAGCGATCTCTTATTTTCGAGGAAAGCTAGTTATAAATTAAAGTGGATAGTCGCTGTTACTTCTGTGCAAAATGAATCTACAGGTTACAGATCCTGAATCTAAAACTGCAGGAAGTTAATCTGAAATTGAAAATAAATCATGGCAACGTCACCTTGGATCCATTACTGAGAAATAAGCACCTTTAAAGTGTGGCACAGTGGATTTGAATGAATAAAATGAATGTCTTTCAAACTGCACATGCAATATGTATGAGTGGAAAATGGCAGTGAAGAGTGAATAACTCATTTATAGAATTATCAATTCTTGATTCTTGATGATAGGACTGTCGGTTCTGCAGTCCTTGTTGTTAAGGTATTGGAGGTTGGAGTTGGCAGGTGTTGCCCAATCAGATCTTCAAGTTAGGGTGTAATTAAAAACCTGAAACAGCATTGGAGAGGTGGGCTGGTGGATCAAGTCTGAGTGCACAGGATCACATGGTAGAATCGTGGTTAAGTTACAGGACCAGCAGCAAGATTTCTGAATCATTGATTCAAAGGCTGAAATTTGGCTTTTATTTTGGCAACTGGAGAATTTAAATTCAAGTGAAAGAAATCTGGATTTTTTTTTCAGGAAGATAGTTTCAGTAATAGTAAACATGAAACAACCAGGCTGTTGTTAAATCCCAGCTGATTCGCTTCAGGGGAGGGATTCTGCTGCCTTAGTCCACTGTGTCTTACATGTGCCTGCAGACCTACTGAATGTGCTTACATCTGAAAGTGCCCTTCAGTTCAGGAAAAATTAAGATGGGTAATAAATGCTGATAATGTCAGCAATATACACACCCTGTGCAGGAATTAATAAAATAATAGAGATAATTTTGTGTTTGCCATTATTAACCTCTCTTATCCTATTATAACCAATGTTTGCATCTTAAATGCAGTAATGTTTACTACTGTCCAAAATCTACTTATGTGGCAGCATAATCCTAGACCAGTATCATAAACCGAATTAGATATTGTAGGGTGGATTCAGTACTAGATAACGTGAAGTGGGTGGTCTTTTTTTAATTCATTCACAGGATGTCAGCTTTGTTAGGAAGATCAACATATCCTTGAACTGAAGCTTTCTAGGCTATCTGAAAGTGTAGTTAAGAATGAATTATATTGCTGTATGTCTTTGGAGTCACATATAGGCGACACTCAGTAAAGACCACATATACAGCACTGTGGGAGAATCTGCCCAATACAAACTGGCTGGTTGCTTCAGGAACAATGCTAAGATTTTAATTTCCAGATTTATTTGATAGAACTCAAATTCCCCAACTTCCGTGAGGGGCTTGAGCTGATGTATCCAGATCCTTAATCCCGGCCTCTGGATTGGTAGAATTTAACTAGTATGTTAATATACCTACAGAGAAAGAAAGATTTGCAAAATGCGGCATCCTGCATGTCCTTATCAAGAAGTCACAAGTGCTTTACACTCGATGAACTGCTTCCCTGGTGTAATCGTTTTTGTGATGTTGTGGCAGGCAACGTGTGCAGAGCAAGTTTCCACAAACAAATGTGTGACGGCACCAGATAATCTATTTTAAGAGGTGTTGCTTGTGGGATAAATATAGGCCAGGACAATTGCTCTTCTTTGACTGACGTCTAACATCTCATGCAAAAGACAATATCTCCAACAGTGTGGCTTACCCTTGGTACTGCACTGGAGAATTAGAATAGATTTACTCCATGTGCTTTGCTGTGTGCTCTCCAACATTTCAGTAATGTAGACTGATGAAGAAGGAAAGTGATGGGACCAGGTTAAAATATGAAGCTATTCTACCCCCAGTTCTACCTCGGACTATATTTCCCTCAACTTGCACTAACATTGTTATGTTATTTGTGTTTATTGTGTTGTGTAAGTTATGTATAATTTATGTTAATTTAAGTTTATGTAACTTATGTTTGTCATGTTTATAATGTACTGTGCTGGTGCTGCAAAAAGCTAATTTTCATGGCATTTATACTCTGGGTATGTATGCCCATGACAATAAACTTGAACTTGAACTTGAAACTATTTTAGTTTGCAGGCAGCAAGTTAAAAGGCAAATTGGTGTTGGTATTGGTATTGATTTATTATTGTCACTTGTACCGAGGTACAGTGAAAAACTTGTCTTGCATACCGTTCGTACAGGTCAATTCATTACACAGTGCAGTTACATTGAGTTAGTACAGAGTCCATTTAGGTAGTACAGGTAAAAACAATAACAGTACAGAGTAAAATGTCACAGCTACGGAGAAAGTGCAGTGCAATAAGGTGCAAGGTCACAACAAGGTAGATCGTGAGGTCAGAGTCCATCTCATTGTATAAGGGAACCGTTCAATAGTCTTATCAGAGTGGGGTAGAAGCTGTCCTTAAGTCTGGTGGTACGTGCCCTCAGGCTCCTGTATCTTCTACCTGATGGAAGAGGAGAGAAGAAGGAATGACCCACGTGGGTGGGGTTTTTGATTATGCTGGCTGCTTCACCAAGGCAGTGAGAGGTAAAGACAGAGTCCAAAGAGGGGAAGCTGGTTTCTGTGACGCGCTGGGCTGTGTCCACAAGTCTCTGCAGATTCTTGCGGTCCTGGGCAGAGCAGTTGCTGTGCCAAGCCATTATGCATCCAGATAGGATGCTTTCTATGGTGCATCGATAAAAGTTGGTGAGTGCCAAAGGGGACATACCAAATTTCTTTCGCCTCCTGAGGAAGTAGAGGTGCCGGTGAGCTTTCTTGGCTGTGGCATCTACGTGATTTGACAGTTATGATGAAAACCAATCAGCTTCATTTCAGTTCAAATCCCACTTTGTAAGAAGAAACAATGGCCTAGAAATCGTGCACCACCACAGACGTGCTATAGAGTGGTTGCACTGCACAGCAACAACTGTTTCAGTCATGGACATGCTGATGCCCACTTCAAGTTGCCCAGGGACTTCCATTCTATCACAAAGGGAAATGTACTACTCAAAATCTGCTCCCAAAAATATAATGGAGGCAATGGTGGCATGTTTCCAAGACAGGTTAATGGGTGACTTGGAGGGTAGCGAGTAAGTGACAGTGTTCCAAGACTGCTGCTCGTTGATCTGGATGATGGATTATTAGGATCAATGGTGCAGGGTTTTATTAATTTCTTGCCATCATTTCCATTCACCAAAGTCACAGACCTTTCCAGTGAGGAGAACGAAAAAATAATATTTGCAGATTGGCCCCAGTAAGATCCCAAATCTGTCGTCAATTGGTGGATGGAGAAAAAGGTGTTGTGTGGTCTGCCTCTTGCCAAAGTCATGGACCTTGGTTATTGAGGCAAAACTCTGTTTCACCTTGACAGGCTGACTTGGGTTTGGAGGTAGTTTAGCACCTTCCTGGTGGACCATTTCTCTTCTTCCGCTGCAGGAAGCTGCTCTCTTGCTCTTATGTCCCATGCTGACCCAATTGTCAGGATCTCCAGTCATAACTGCATTCTCAATAGCAGATTTAGCTCTGGAAAATTCGGTGGCAGGGCACAGTGACTTTATAATCTCAGCAAATTAGTTCTCCACCACTGTTATTTGTAGCTCAGCAAGGCCAATTGGTAGTATGTGCAGCTAATACCTTTCACCTGATGAAGTTAAATTCTGGCCCAGAATCTTGTGAATGTAGACCACTGCCCACACCTGCTACTCAGATTCCCCAATGCACACATTTAACTGGTCAAAATCCACAGAGCAGAACACGTTGCCAGAGCATCCTCTGGATATGGGGAGGATGTTTCTCAATGTGGAGTCGGAATCCAAAACTGGAGAACCATAACTTGACTTTAATCACCCACTGAATAATTCAGGAAAACTTTTTAAATCCAGGGAGTGTTTAGCCTGTGGAATTTGAGAGGAACTGGTTGAAGGGAGTTATATAGATGTATTTAAGGAGAAGGCAAATAAGAAGAAGGAATGGAAGGCTTTTCTAATAGCCTTAGTTGAAGAAGAATAGTATAAAGTGCATAAACAGCAGGACAAATGATTGGACCAAATGGCATGTTCATATGTTGTAGATTCAAGTTCTATCTAAATATTCCAGCTGCAAAGTTTTATCAGCAACGAATATGTCATGTCTGATTTTACAAATATCAAATGAGTCACCCCTTCATCTTATACGGGTACTAACAACAGTGGATGAGTTCAGATGCTTTTTGTTATTCTTCAGTATTCCTGTTTTGATTTCAATCGTGTTTTATGTTAACATTTATCAATTGGAGGAATGTTGTCCCAGCCCATGGTAAAAATCAAAAATAGAGACCAAATGAGTGGCTTTACAGGGTCTGTTAAGCTTATGGACAAGAGTAGATGGTGTAAGAGAAATTGGATTGAACTCTTACATTTCAATGTTACATCTTATCTACACCTGTGAGCTCAAAGTTAACCCCACCACCATGAAAAGTTTACCCTTACACTTTATCTCAATGGGCAATAGTTCCAGAAGCTACGAACCTAAGATGAAAATCAAAAACAGCAGATGTTGGAAATCTGAAACAAAAAATGATAATGGTAACATAGGTCAGGCTGTATCAATGGGGAAAGAAATTAACTTTATGTTTATGCTCTATTCCATTGCTTTGTGCTTGTCGCTGTGTTTATTGTATTTATTATTGCCATCTATACTGTTTACTCTGTGAGCATCATGTGAGCAAGGAATTTCATTGCACCCTGGTGCGTATGACAATAAACCAATCTGAATCTTTGATTGAAGAGCCTTCATTAGAACTGGGAAAGAAAGAAAAGGAGTTAGTTTTAAGTTGCTGAGAGAATGGGGGAGAGATGGAGGGGGCAAGGAGAACATCTCTGATTGGATGAGGACAGGGTTGTTGTGGTGAAGACATGTTGATGAAGTTATCTGGTTGACAATATAAATATAATTTAGTCATTCGTAAAGCCAATATGGAATTCAGGGGAACCCTTTTAATCCGGAGAGCAGGCAGAATGCGGAATGTGGAACCATATGGAGTGAATAGTAATTTGATTGATGTTAAGTGGATCCCATAAGGTAGATATGGAGAAACACCTTCCTATTTGGGGAGAAATGAAGAACAATGGCTTATCCCCTTAATATTAGAGCCAGACAATTTGGGCATATAATCAGGAAGTACTTTCTCATACAAAGGATAATAGGAACCCCTCCCAGTAGGACAAGGGTGCTAGGATAATTGGTGCTTCCAAGGTTGAGATGGAAAGATATTTGTTAGTTAAGAGTGTCAAGGGATATAGAGCAAAGGCAGAAAATAGAACTGAGGAGCATGTCACCCATGATCCCATTGAATTGCAGAGTAGTCTCAAGGGGTTGAATAGTATACATCCACGGGAAACAATTTAAGAAGACATGGAAAATGAAAGTTCCAATTCTCAAAATAGTGACTGCTGCTATTAACAACAATATGTAAATGTTACTGCTCAATAAATATTCTCAACTAAAAAAATAAAATATGCAGAATGGTTTAAATGGTACCAAAAATACTCTAACCCCCAAACAGTTAAAACATGGACTGCATGTATGAACAATAGGTTGTTATTGCTACATTTTTTTTAGACTTAAATCAAATATATTATTTACACTTCAGCACCAGGGTCCTACAAGTTTATTGTAACCAGCAACAAATCTGTCTTTGCATTGTACCAAGCAATACATGTGACCTTATTCAAACTATTCAATGCATTCTTGCATTGTTTTTCTAGTTTTATATATAGAGCATGTCGTATTCGTGGGAGAATATAAAGTGACCGACATGAAGAATGATATATATGAGATTTCATTAAAATCACAAGATCATTTTGATAAGATTAAGAACCAAAAGTAAATTTATAAATTGTCCCAGTCCTTGATTAAAAATTTCATGGCACCTTCTAAAGAAGGACACTTAACACAGTTTCCATATTCTGATATTGTAACATAGTTTCACCATTTTATAATGGACCCACAGCAAAAATAAGCTCTATACATGGCAAGGCATTTTAATTTATCACTAGGCAGAGACAATAGCGTCAACAAAGAGTCTGTTACCTTGCTCAGTGTTTCAGTGTAACCAGCCATTTAATAGTTTAATTGGTAGAACACAGACAGATCCTCACATTTTCCATTCACTACGTGGCACATGGTATCATTATGGCAGTAGCAGAAAAATGCAATTTTTTGTCCTCACTTGCTCTCCCATTTGCATTCTCATCAGCAGCATACTAGTCGATGCTGGAATCATTCATTGGTCCAATCCGTTCTGTTGTGCTGTCACTGCCAATCAATTGGTCAGGGCAGCAACTTCTGCCTGACTATCCCGGACCAAGTGATTGGCAGTGACAGTACGACAGAGCAGATCCTGACCAGGTATGAAGGGGAACAGGGAATCTGAGTGCCACCCATTTCCCAAATCTGCTGATCCCCTGAGTGTCCAAGAATTAATTGCAGTGTTGAATATACAATGATGGAATATCCATCCTCCTTTGGTGTAAAGAATTCCAGAGGCACACAAGCATCTGCATAAAGGAGTTTCTCCACCTTAGTCCTGAATGACCAACCCCTTGTCCTCATTGTTCTGGATTCCAGCTAAAGGAAACAGCCTCTCGGCTTCTCATTCCCTGAAGTGTTGTACCCTGAAATGGTGAAGGATGCCACAAATTGCACCTTCTTTCTCTCTTACTAATAGGTAAAGCAAGGCCTTCACATTTTAGCTTCATTTCAAATGCCTCAAATACAATACCACATGAGTGTCAAGGTTTTTCTATATCCATCCAGTTCTGCTACCTTCTCTTTCAGTGGTATAATTCCTCTTGGCTCAGAGCTTACACTACACACTTGTTAAGTTTCAAGAAGAAATATAAGGGTGGTGCATGTCTTTAAAGCATTCATCACATCTGTTTAACATCACTGCACTATTTGTCCTGATGAACTTACTCTAAATCCTTTTTTGAAAACTATAGGAGTGCTTATGGATTAAGTCCAACAATAATAAAAGATTCAGTTGTTATACTATGCACAAACTATATGATTATATTTGCCTCATGATTCCAATTGCATTTTCATGTAAACAGTACCTCAGTGATAAAGTGATTTCACTCCCTCTTTCCAGGCCACAAGCAATGCATTGCTGCTGCTTAATGCAGAGAAGTAAAAACCTAGACTTTCAACCAAATACTTGACATCTTACATCAGCACAAGTAGAACGTAGAACAGTACAGCACAGGAACAAGCCCTTCGGCCCATAATGTCTGTGCCGAACACAATGCCAAGTTAAACTAAATCTGTACTTTGTACATGATCTATTCCCTCCATTCCCTGCATTTTCTTGTGTCTATCCAACAGCCTCTTAAACATCACTATCGTATCTGCTTCCCACCACTACTCCTGGCACTCTGTTCCAGGCACCTACCAATCTATGTGTAAAAAAAATGCCCCGCACATCTCCTTTAAATTTTCCCCCTCTCACCTGAAATGTATGTACTCTAGTATTTGATACTTCTGCCCTTAGAAAAAGATTCTGACTGTCTACCCTCTCTATGCCTCTCATAATTTTATGAACTTCTATCAGGTCTCCCCTCAGCCTCTAACACTCCAGAGAAGACAACCCAAGTTTGTCCCACGCTCTAATCCAGGCAGCGTCCTAGTAAATTCTTCTGCACCCTTTTCAAAGCCTCCAGATCCTTGCTGTAATAGGGCAACCAGAATTGTGTGGCCCAACCAAAGTTTTCCGCAGCTGCAACATGACTTCCTTATTCTTACACTCAGTGCCCCCACCAATGAAAGCAAGGAATTTTCCTTTGAGACAATGCCTTTTAAATGGTTGCTGGAGAGTCCAGAACTAGTGGACAGAGCTTCAGGTGTAAGGGGCTGACCCCAGGACTGAGAGGAGGAACAGTTCTTTTGCTCAGTGGGTTACAAATCTTTGGATTTCCCTGACCTAGAAGCCATGGGTGCTCAGTGTAATCGTGAGAGGTATTGATAGATTTTTGGACACTATAGAAATCAGGAGATATCGGGAAAGGATGGGAAGGGATGAGGAGAGGAGCAACCACGATCTTTTTGAATGACAGGGTAGGCTGAAGCAATCCTATGCCGTGCTATTGCTTTTATTACTCGCTTTCTTTGTGATATTCTAATCTTAGCCAGTAGTTCTGCATTTATACAAACTGCTGTGAAATAGACAGCAAGGAATCTAGAAACAAAAGACTGCAGTTGCTGGGATCTGGAGCAACAACAAAATGCCATAGGAACTCAGCGGGTCAGGCAGCATCTATGGAGGAAAATGGACAGTCAACGTTTTGGGTCAAGACCCTTGATCTGGACTGAAAGTTAGAGGGGAGATAGCCGATATATTCTTGGGTAGATGTAGAAGCGGGAGTGCGTGGTTGGGGAACAATCAGCTGTGGAAGGGAGATCTCCAGAGGTGACGAGGTCTGTGATGGTGCAGGAAACAGTGGCCTGATAATCGTTGGTGGGATCTTCTTCAGTGGGAGGTAGAAATGGGCAGTGCACATTTGGGGAACAACCAGGTTTGAGGCTGTGGAGGGGAGATCTCCAGAGGTGATGAGGTCTGTGATGGTGCAGGAGATGATGCCTGATGATCGTTGGTGGGATCAGTAATGTAACCAGGCAGTACCATCCAACACAATGTGTGGTTTACATATGAATGTACGATTTAGAAGCAGAAGTAGGCTACTCAGCCCCTCAAGCCTGCTCCACCATTTAATAAGGTCATGACTAATCTGACTGTAATTTCAACACTGCATTCCTGCCTACCGTGGTAACCTTTCAGTCCCACGCTTATCAAGTATCTGATTATCTTAGATAGTGAAAGTCTTTTTCCCAGCAATGGAATGTCAAATACTAGAGGGCATAGCTTTAAGGTAAGAGGGGGGGAAAGTTTAGAAGCGATTTACGTGGCAAGTTTTTTTACACAGAATGGTAGGTGCCTGGAACACACTTCCAGGGGTAGGTGGTGGAAGCAGATACGATAGCAACTTAGGCAGACACTTAACTAGACCGGGAATTGAGAAATACGTGCCATGTGCAGGCAGATGTGCTGTTTAAATTGGCATCATGTTCAGCTCAGACATTGAGGACCAAAAGGCCTGCTCCTCTGCTGTACTGTTCTATGTTCCATGTTCCATATCTAAGTACCTCCAATATTCAAAGACAAGGCTTTCACCACCCTTCAAGGCAGAGAGTTCCAAAGATTCAGATTAAGAATCAGATGGATAAGATAAGTAAGATGTCTTTATTAGTCACATGTACATCGAAACACAGAGTGAAATGCATCTTTTGCATAGAATGTTCTGGGGGCAGGCCGCAAGTGTCGCCACACTTCCGGTGCCAGCATAGTACGCCCACAACTTCCTAAGCCGTACGTCTTTGGAATGTGGGAGGAAACCGGAGGAGCTGGAAGAAACCCCACATAGACATGCAGAGAATGTACAAACTCCTTACAGACAGTGGCCGGAGTTGAACCCGGGTCTCTGGCACTGTAATAGCATTATGCTAACTGCTACACTATCGTGCCTGACACAGTTGATTGCAGATGCTGGAATCTAGACCAATGCACAAAGTGCTGGAGGAACTCAGTGGGTCAGGCAGCATCTATGGAGGGAAATGGACAGTTGATGTTTTGGGTCAAGAAGTCTCGACCTGAAACATTAACTGTCGACTTCCCTCCATAGATGCTGCCTGATCCGCTGAGTTCCTCCAACGTTTTGTGTGTTGCTTGAGAATCAGATGGTTTGTCACGAACAGCCACAATCAATATTCAAGCATCCTTCTAGTTCTGTGGTTATTGTTGGTTTCAGACAGAAACTCACCTGTTGTACTCTCTATTAGAATCCACCAATGACAACAATAGTTCCCATTTACAAAACACTATTAACAGAGCAACATATCTCTTTGCAGGCATCATTTTAAAAAAAAGAAACCTAGACACATGAGACATAATAGGTTGGTTAAAGTGGTAGTTTTAAAGGACCGATTTAATTTCTCATATTTTCATTTGACCATTTGGCCCATCTAGTCTATGCTGGCTTGCAAAGCATTCCCATCAATCCCATTCGTCCACTTAATTCCTTGTAAACTATTCTTTCTCCCTTGCCTATCAACTCTCTTCTGATTGCCCTGCCACCCATCTACACTAAGGGTAATTTATAGCAGCCAATTAACCTACCAGCGCATCGCTGTGGTGTGTGAGGAAACAGGAGTTCCTGGAGGAAACCCACATGGTCACAGGGAGAATGTGCAAACTCCACACAGACAGCACCTGGGGTCAGGATCGAACCGAGGTGGCTGGAGCCATGAGGCAGCATCATTAACTATCGTGCCACCACACCACCCACTTAAAAGGGGATAAAGTTATCACTTTAGGGAGATTTAGGGAAGAAATTCCAGATGTTGGGAAATTGGAGGCAAGGCTTCTGAATACTAGACCTCACTTATTTGCATTGAATAAGCCATTGCAATAATTGATAACTACATACCTTAACAACCTTTCTTACTGATTATGGTTGGATTATCAGTATAAACTCCAATGGCTCAGCTTCAGGTTGGTTGAGATCTAACTATCCTGAAGCAAGTTTTCAGTCTGACAGTAGTTTATTCATCCTACTGTTTACATGTAAAGGCTACATCAACTCCCTCTTCATGGTACAGTAAAAGCCTTTTATATGGCTGTACTTTCTCATCTTTACATCGAGTGCCAGAAAGTATGGATATGAGAAGACCTCTTAAATGAAGGTATGCATGAGTATATCTCTGCCCTCTGCAGTGCATCAAAGTGTTTACATATGCTGCAAAATTTGGTGTAAATGTTTTATTCCATGTAAACTAACCATAGTGAAACATAGCTGGGCAAAGGAGATGTGAGATATCTGTGTGTGTTTTATGTGCTGACCCTGAAATAGAATGAACAAGTAAGTTGGATGTACCTAGTCACACTTGAGTGAAAAGCAGCAGATTTTCCCAGCCAGCCTGGTCATGCAGTGGTTATGCGCTTGACGATTTAATGGGACAATAAAAGAATTTATGTCTCACCTAAAAACAGTTTTCTTAAATATAAGAATGATTGTGCTCAATATTGCATTACCACACACCACAGTCGCTGTGACCATCTGTCAATTTGAGGGTGATGCCCACCGCAGATTTGCTGATAGGCCCAGAGGTGATTAAGGAGGCCGAAAATGGAACCACAGACCCAACTGCAGCAGGTGCAGACGTGTCCTTGCAAGTTAATGGATGTTGGGACGAAGGGCTAGTTTCTATGCTGTATGACTGTGTGACTCTAGGTTAGCAGCTGTCGACTTGTAGGAGCTTTATTCCTGTCCCTCTCATCAGCTTTGAGGGGAAAAGCATTTCTCCTGGAAGCAGTCTTGCATGATGGGGGATGTGGTGCCATTGTAGACAACTGATGCCTTGTTCCTCTCAGCTCGAGATGGCTGCATCTGCTTCGAGATCCACTTTCAGTCTGAGCATGAGGGATCTCTGAAGCTGTATGAGGGCATGATATGAGAAAAGAAAAGCAAGAATTTGCTTAGAATGAGCCACATGGACGCCGTAGCCAAGAAAGCACACCAGTGCCTTTATTTCCTCAGAAGGTCAAGGAAATTTGGCATGTCCCCAATGACCCTCACCAATTTTTACAGATGCACTACAGAAAGCATCCTCTCTGGATGTATCACAGCTTGGTTTGGCAACTGCTCTGCCCAAGACCGCAAGAAATTGCAGAGAGTTGTGAACACAGCCCAGTCTATCACAAAAACAAACCTCCCCTCCATGGACTCTGTCTATACTTCTTGCTGCCTCAGGAAAGCAGCCAACATAATCAAGGACCCCTCCCACCCCGGTCATTCTCTCTTCTCCAACCTCCCATCGGGCAGAAGATACAAAAGCTTGAGAACATGTATCACCAGGCTCAAGGACAGCTTCTATCCCGCTGTTATAAGACTCTTGAATGAACCTCTTATATACGATAAAGATGAACTCTTCATCTCTCAATCTATCTCGTCCTGTCTCTCGCACTTTATTCGTCTACTTGCTCTGCACTTTCTTTGTAACACTACATTCTGCATTCTGTTTTGTTTTTCCTTTTGTAGTACCTTGATGTATTTATGTATGGAATGATCTGTCTGGATGGCGCGCAAACAAAAGCTTCTCAGTGTATCTCGGTGCATGCAACAATAATAAAATCAATTACCTATTATGTCCAGTCCAGCAGAATTGGTGCCATCTGTATTTCTGATGACATTGGTGTGAGTGAGGATGCAGGCATTAATGTGGTCATCTTCCCAATGGATACTATGGATCTACCACGGACATTGGTGCTACCTCTTCAGGTTCTCAAGCTGTTCTTGGGAGGTTTTGCATTCATAGAGGAGTATAGGCACAGTGGCTTGATTATAGCTCTGGATCTTGGTGTCTTTCCTTAAATCACTCTCTGTCAAAACATGTCAGAGGAGCTTCCCACAGGAAGAACGTCGCACACTGGATCTAAGCATTGACACCACAGCACAGAGCTAGTGGTTTATAATTGGTGGGTGAACCATTAAGCAAGAGTTGCTCTACTATTCACAGAATTGCTGACTATTGTCCCTCAGAGTTAGAGTTATACAGTAATAATTTATCTGCACAGTTTTTTTTGACATGATTGTGTAAAGTGTACTGCTATTCCCAATTTCAAATTACATGGAGGTATGCACCATCCAAAAGATTTATTTGGCAAGAGTATGTTGTTAAAATAACTCAGAGTTATAAACTGAGTGCCACACTATATTTGTACTCCTGGATCTGAAGGCATCTTCAAAAGTAACTGTATAACAGAACCATGCAGCTATTCCTGTTCGTAACTCTCAGCACTAAAGGATATGGACTTGAGCCAATGAATCAGCCATGATCTCATTGAACAGCAGAGCAGGCTTGAGGGTCATGTGGCCTACTTCTTATTATGTTTCTCTAGCTCCTATAAGTTAAATGAACCAATTTATTTCTAGCTCAAGTACATCTAATTTGTACAAATTAATGTGGTTTATAACATTCCGGTAGAAAAAGGGGACTCTAAAATAAATTTGGGTTCTTGTAAAACCAGCCAGGTTTCATCGAGGCTAAATTGTCAGTTTCATCAAAGCTAAGTAAGATCTTGACAGATCTTGGGTGAGGGAAAGAACAAGTCCATAAATATTAAAGTATCATTAAAAGTCTTGGGTAACTTTCAGAAGTCAGAACGCAGATGTAAGGCTAGCTATTTAGGGTTGAGTTATCTGCAGGGCTACATCTATGCTGGTGGTACAAGGTTGGAACCAGTTGCTCTGTGACAGATCTTTCAACTGAGATATGCAGGTTCCTGATAACTCGGGGTACTGGTGAAAAGATTGTCTCCCTGAATGATCTGAAGCTAGGAATTTTATTCAGAGAGTCACAGGTAACTGTGTTCAAATGGATAAGGAGTAACCAGCAGAACAAGCTGTTGAAGACCTACTTAGACACTATACTGAAGGCCACATATTATTTACCTGGTCAAACTACAGCAATATTCTTGGAAACGCTTAAGAGTACCTAAGCCACAACTCTTGAAAGTTTGCACGATTAAGTGTTTTGGACTTGGGGAAGTGTGGTATATTCCTATAAACAGAAACTTAAGTTGATTTTTTTAACAGTTTACTTTGGAGACTTGCTCCTAGAAAGTTTGTTTGTGGCTGATACATTCTGCTTGTTGAGTATCACCAAGGTAATCTATCTCTGCTCTGGCTTCCCATACTACCTCCTGCACTGATCTATCACCAACAAGTATGTCATCCAAAGTGGGATTCCTTTGGGGGAAAACTCATTTTGCAGCTTCCAGTCCTTGCTCCCTAACTCCTCCTCAATAGAAACCATCTCCGAAGCTGTGAGCTTCCTGAAAAGGATGTTGAAAGCATTTTACAGGTCCTTACAGGGAATCCTAAGAATTTAAATGGGATTAGTGCAACTGGGTTTTTGATGGTTGGTGTGGACTTGGTGGGCTGAAGGGCCAGTTTTCACGTTGAATAAATCTATGACTCTCAGTTTCCAGAACCTAAAGAGAATTTTTTGTCTTCCCTTTGAACAACCTTGATGAGGAGATCCTGGGTAGCTTAATGGGTGTCTAAAGAAAACTTCAAATAATGGAATCAGTCTTCTAATAATGGGCTGACCAGTTTTGCTTTAGGACACTGCTGATAAGTGCTTGCTGCTGAAATAAGCTCATTTTGTAATCTATCAAGTGATAGTAAAAGTATTGAAACCATGTTTATTGCCAGTAGAATTTTCCCTTAAATGGCCAACTGCTTAATCTTCAGAATCCAAGTCTGACATATTCCTATTGCTCATTTTTACGATTTGAGGAACAGAATTATATGTTGAAAGATATTTAAGAGCAGTAGAATATAAGAAACAGGAGCAGGAGTAGAGCATTTGGCCCCTTGAGCTCACTATGCCAATCAATATAGTCATGGCTGGATGTAAACCTGTTGTCTGTTCAGTTACCTGCCCAATCCCCACGTCCCCTGAAAATCTTAGTGCCTATAAAGTTCAGTCTTTAAGACAGCATCTACTGCCCTACCTTCATCAATCTCCTTGTCTACCTCCTTAAAAAACTTGTGAGACATGATCTCCCCTATGCAAAACCATTCTGGCTCCTCCTAATCAGTCCCTGCCTTTCCAAGTGAACACAAATACCATCCCTCAGAATCTTCTCCCTACTACAGATGTAAGGCTCACAGGCCTGTAATTTCCAGCCTTATACCTACTTCCCATTTTGAACAAGGGGATAACATTAGCTGTCCTCCAGTCTTCTGCCACCTCACCTGTGACTAATGAAGATGTAAAAATCTCCGTCAGAGCCCCAGCAATCTCTTAGGATAGATCCTGTCTGGCTCTGGAGATTTATCCATGCTAATGTCCTCCAATATTTCTTGCACTTCCTCTTTTGTGATACAGATGAGCTTCAGAATATTTGTGAAGTCCTCCCTTAGTTCTCCAGCCTCCATGTCCTTAATTTAGTGGGATTGTGATGTCAATAGAAATGGCAGTTTTGCCATAGGCTCATTCAGTTGGCAAAGTGTTCATGTGTGAATGCAGAAGAAGCGTGTAAACATCAGAGGGTTGTTCAGTTGTGAAAGGTGTTGCTAGCAAGCTATAAAACTTATTCCTGTCCTCAACTCTGTGTACAATCCCAGAGTTCATTAGGATTAATGGAAGTCTGATGTATGATCCCATCCGACTTACAAATAAACTCAGTATAATATAAAAAATTACTGCACAAATGGAGACCATTTGGCCTATTGCATCCACAGATTAAACCAACTTCCCAGCTATTAGTTCATCACCCAAAAGGTTATGGCTCCTTAAGTGCTGATACAAGTACTTTTTAAATGTGGTCCAAAGTATCAGGCTTATAAACTAATGAAGAATACAAATGCATGTTTTCATAATTGCCCCAGGGTGCCAATCTCCTGTGAGCTGACTCCTCACTCTTCTAGTGGAGATCTTGGATTTGATATCTCATCGATGAAGATTAAGAAAATAAAGCCTGACTCAACTGGTATTTTGGCTTTGGATGTACATATGAACCAAATGATAGCAAGCTGGCAGCATAGCATACAATTCCATTGATTTTTATTTCCACAAGTTTCAATTATCCATTTCATTATCCATTTATATTTAGCAAGGCTTTTGACAATGCCCCACATGATATTCTGGTTCAGAAAGTTAGAGCACATGGGGTCCAAAGTGTTTTAGTAAGCTGGATACAAAATTGGCTTGGTGACAGGAGGCAGAGGGTTTGTGGTGGAGCGTTGTTTGTCTGACTGAAAGTCTGTAACCAGCCGTGTACCACAGGGATTGGTACTGGGACATTTGTTGTCTCTCATATATAGAAATGGCTTGGATGTGAATTGAAGTGGTCTGATCAGCATGTTTATTGATAACACAAAAATTGGTGTAATAGTAGATAGCAAAGAAGATTGTGAGAGGACACTGAGAGACATAGATCTGTTGGAAAGTTGGGCAGAGTGGTGGCAGATGGAATTTAATCCAGACAAGTATGAGGTAATGCATTTTGGGTCATCTAATACTGGCCGGACATATAGAGTAAATGGCAGGGACCTTGGAAGCATTCATGTACAGAGGGTCCTTGGGGTGCAAGTTCATAGATCCCTGAAAATGGCAACATAGGTGGATAGGGTAGTGAATAACGTGCTTAGCTTGCTTGTCTTCATAGGCAGAGGATTGAGTATAAGAGTTGGGACAATGTATTGCAGCTGTACAAGACATTGGTTAGGCCACACTTGGAATATCATATGTGGTTCTGGTCACCACACCACAGAAAGTATATGGTAGCGCTAAAAAGAGGTCAGAAGAGATTCACCAGGATGTTGCCTGGAATGGAGGGCTGTATGGATTGGGATTGTTCGCACTGGAGGCCAGGAGGTTGAGGGGTGACTTCATGGAGGTTTATAAAATTCTGAGGGGCATCGGTGGAATAGTGATAGGCAGGTGCGGGGGAGGAGGGGAGGGCAGGGACCTTAGAATCACAGTCTTTTTCCAAGGGTAGAAGGGTCTAAAACTAGAGGGCATAGTTTTAAGGTGAGAGGAGAAATATATAAAGGAGATCAGTAGAGTAATTTTTCTCACACTAAGACGAATGGAATATCAGAGGAGGTGGTAAAGGCAGGTACAATCACAGCATTAAAAAAGAATTTGGGCAGGTATATGGATAGGAATGGAATGGAGAGATATGGGTAAGATGAAGGAAAATGGGATTCTCATAGATAGACATCTCGGTCAGCTTGGACCAGTCGGGCAGAAGGGCCAGTTTCCATGCTGTAAGACTCTTTGACTCTATTATCCATTTGCTGTAATGGTAGAAAGATGTTACTTCAATTTATAATCTCAGGCTATTTTGTGCAGATCATTCTCATTTGACTTGGGCATCCACAAGCTCCTTTCAGTTTAAACAGCCATCTTAATTTGTTCATTCGTGGGATGTGGATGGAATTAGGAACTGCCCATTTGTAGTTGGGCATTGAAAGTAAGCCACAACAGAAGGCAGTTAAGAGCTACATTGGTAGGTCTGGAGTCACATGTAATTCAGATTAGGTAAGGAAATTAATGAACCAGGTAGGATTTCATTACAATCCTTAATTTCATGTTTATTGTTACTTTTAGATTTTGTTTTCAAATTTATTTAATTACTTGAATTTAAGTTCCTCAGCTATCATGGGGGAGAAATTAAATTCACATTTCCTAATCAATGGCTTGTTAATTTAAGTACTGCCTGACCATTACAGAAGCACAAATCATTCAGTGATTACATTCCCATGCCCTACTTCCTTTTGGTGTTTGGCATTGCTAAAATTTACACATGACAATTCTTAGGATGTAATCAGCAAAGAAATGTGCACATTTGATTTATTCTGGGTTGGATTTTGGAGTGGAGCATGTTTATCCCAACCTCTGTTAAGTTGCCCAAAAAGATCCAGTGATCTGTGCAATTGAGGCTTCTCTGTTTCTGATGTCAGTTGCCAGCAGTCATCCAGAAGAGAGGGATTAAGATAAAATAAGATAAGAAGATATCTTTATTAGTCACATGTACATTGAACCACACAGTGAAATACATCTTTTTGCGTAGAGTGTTCTGGGGGCAGCCCACAAGTGTCGCCACGCTTCCGGCGCCAACATAGCATGCCCACAACTTCCTAACCCGTACGTCTTTGGAATGCAGGAGGAAACCGGAGCACCCTGAGGAAACCCACACAGTCACGGGGAGAACATACAAACTCCTGACAGACAGCGGCCGGAATTGAACCCGGGTCACTGGCGCTGTAAAGCGTAACGCTAACCGCTACACTATCGTGCCTGATCTCTGTGGTCCAGCAACTGATGCCAACATCCTGGCTGAACTGTCAGCCACATTGGCCTTGGATTTACCTGTGTGAAGTCCGCCATCACTCTCAACAGCTGTGTTCCCCATTCTCCCAAAGTTACCTTTTCTGGATCTGAAAGGCTGATCGCCTTGGCCCTGAATGGCTGCATCGGGTGATGAAATCAGGAGAGGTGAGCGGGCTGGGAAAAGTCCTGCCCATAAAATCTTTGTTAACTTTGACAGTCAACCAAACTCTAGTCCCCATCTTTGTCATCTGTCAAAGCTGCCAAGGTTTTGAATTTGAATGTCTCCACTATTCAGAAATAGTTAAAAATTATTGTAAATGAAAGATATAATTGACAATCTACAAAATTATTCATTGAAAAAGAAAAAAAAAATCACTTAAAAGACATGATAATAAAACACAACAACGAATTAAGAAAATCTTATTCTTGCCTTTCTTTCTCACAGCTGTTTAGTCCTCTCTTAAATGAATGTTTTTGAGGATCCTGCTCCAGACCTCAGAGCAACTTTCCCAATGGTGGGGAATCTCACTGAGCTTCTGTTCCGCCTTTAGACTCCAGAGTGGAGACCAACAGCAGAGAGCAGATGGGAGATTACAAGCAAAGCCAGGCCAATGGGATCAGGGCTCACCCATTGAAACTGGCATCTTTGAACTTGCCAGAATTACCAGCAAAATCCAGCCAAGTGATGACTTCTGTCTGACGGGGAGAAAAAAAATGCTTAGTTAATACCTTTGAACATTCTTAGGAGTGAGTAATGAGGATTCAAATATACACATAAAATTGCGGTAGAAACTAAAATATCAGAAATTCACCTTAAGAAAATGAAAATGTAGCATTAATTAAAAATTCCCTTATTGCTTGAAATATCTGTAGTCTACATACATTAAATTAGTATTATCCATCAGAGAATTTGCTAAGCTATCATTATTGCTTTAATAAACCATTAAGAGCACACTTAATGCCTCATAGAGCCATAGAGCAACACAGCATGGATACAGGCCCTTCGGCCCAACGGGTCCATGCTGACCACGGTGCCCACCCAGCTCATCCCAATTTCCTGTGTTATCTCATATCCCTCTAAGCCCCACCCCTGCATGTACATACTTATCCAAGTGCCTCGTAAATGATACTATTGTACCTGCCTCAACCACTTCCTCTGGCAGCTCATTCCATAGACTCACCACCCTCTCTGTGAAAAAGTTGCCCTCAGGTCCTTTTTAAATCTTTCCCCTCTCAACCTAAATGCCCATGCAACAAAGTGCAGTATTTTTAAAGTATTTTATCATGAGAATAGTTAAAAATAGCTATCAATTCACTAATTTCACTTGATTTTGCTGGCAAATGCTGTAAATCACTCAGCTATGGGGGAGCACTACATCAATAACAACACGTCTGGGAATTCCAGTTATTATCCATTTCATGGTAAAGTGATGGGAGTATGCTGACAGTTTTTCTGTCATTGCAACTGCAAAATCCAAGTCTATGTCTTCATAGAATTACCCAGGAAATAATCGTACATGAAGCCCAAGAGCAGTGGTGTGGGAAATCAAAGGCATAAACCAGAAGTAAGGGTGATAAATGCTTTGCATTCGACACGTTGTTGGAGCTGATATGACATACTGTATATGGCATAAAGTATAGCCTGGTTCTGGCTTTTGGGTGCCAAGTTTACCCTGCTTTTAATAACACTGAAAGATCACATAGCAAAAACTTTGGCTGGTATGCAAATCCCACTGTTAGATCTTGTTCTTAACACTTTGAGGGCTACAGTGCAGGCAAAATTTATATACGTACATTCAGCTCATCCAAAGCCCCGCTGCTCGTTGTACACCAATTCCCACTCATTCAACACCTTCTGTACTTGCTGACCTGCACTGGTATTTTATTTCATATATTTTATATAGTGCTTTGAATTTAAGACTCTCATCTTGGTGCTCAAATTTCTTCTTGTAACCTTCTGCATTCCCGTAATGTCCAAGAACTCAGTATTCCTCTAGTTATACTTCCTGATTTTCTTTTCTTCTCTCGTGCCTGTGCCTTCAGTTGTCCAGGACCTTTTCACCTTCAGGAAGTCCTCCAAAATATCTGTTCCATGGCCATTGGTCAATTGTATCTTAGATAGAAATGCTAGGAAGGATTTTCCTATGGAACCATTAGTTCTAAGCCAGAAGCACCAGTGGGCAGCTTAGGAAAACTTCTCATGTTTCACTCATAGAGTCATAAAATCATATAGCATGGAACCAGCCCATTTGGCCCATTGAGTCCATGCCAACCATCAAGCATCCATTACACTAATCCCATTCTATTCTCCTCACATTCCCATCAACTCTGCCCAAATTTTATCACTTGCCTTCATACTAAGGGTAACTTACAGTGGCCAATTAACCCACAAACGCTCACAACTTTGGGTTGCGGGAGCACCCAGGGTAAACCTACACAGTCATAGGGATAATGTGCAAACTCCACGTAGGATTGAACTCGGGTTGGTGGAGGAAGGACCTCCACTAGCTGTGTCTTTGTGCCACCTACAGAAAGCATCCATCTACCCTGAACCCATTTTTCTTCTTGTATCCCCATCAAATTACACCTACTCATCCCACCTCCCTCCACCCATTTCCGGTTCTACCTACCTTCCCTCGGGACAATTTACTGTGGCTAATTAACCCACCAACCAGCATGTCTTTGGGATGTGGCAGGAAATGGGAGCACCCACAGGGAGAATGTGCAAACTCCACACAGAAAACACCCAACTTCAGGGTTGAACCTAGGTTTCTGGAGCTGCGAGGATCTTATAGAAGCATATAAAATTATGAAAGGGAGAGATAAGATAGAGGCAGGAAGGTTGTTTCCACTGGTAGGTGAGACTAGAACTAGAGGACATAGCCTCAAGATTCAGGGGAATAGATTTAGGGAGGAGATCAGGAGAAACTGCCTTTCCCAGAGAGCAGTGAACCTGTGGAATTCTCTGCCCAGGGAAGAGGTAGAGGCTACCTCATTAAATATATTTAAGACACAGTTAGATAGATTTTTGCATAGTCGGGGAATTAAGGGTTATGGGGAAAAGGCAGGTAAGTGGAGCTGAGTCCACGGCCAGATCAGCCATGATTTTGTTGAATGGCGGAGCAGGCTCAACAGGCCAGATGGTCTACCTCTGCTCCTATATCTTATGTTCTTGTGCTCTTATGTGAGGCAGCAAGGCTTTTCAGACAGAAGCATACTGTAGAAAACATGGCAGCCAATAATGCACACAGCAAGATCCCAGTGACACAGGTGAGGAAATGACCAGCGATCCACAGCATGGGGTTGAAGAAGAGATGTTGCTTTAGTGTCAGAATTCTTGCCAACATTCTAACTCTCCTCCACTCCTCCTTTCACCCAAGCAATCTATTTCCTAGTTTCTGACACCTGTGAGGGAATCAAATGTGATTTCCAATCTGATCATCTGAGGATGGACATGTATTTAGCTTGGAGCACTGATTTCTATCTTCCAGGAAATTCCAATGCTATCGTAGGCAGAAGTCTAGTAAATATCTCTGGCAGATAGCAAGTGGTGATGGTGCCAATGCTTTAATCAACGAGTGGGTGATCTATAGTCAAGGGGTTAAAAAGCTTAGATCAAAAAAAGACTTTCAAACCATGATATTTCTTAATTACTTGGCAGAATTTATGCACAAGTGATGTACCTCCACATTAGTGATTGCTGAATATGTAAATTATTTTCATTTACACTAATATAAATCTAGCTCATTTAAAAACAAGATTGAATGCAATTGCCAAGTGGTTAATGCAGAACTTTGTTCTACATACAGTAAGTGAAGTGTTACAAATCTTGGATATTTGATGATATGGGGATAGTAAAAATTGATTTTGCCCACATATGGTTTATTTTAGACTTGTAGAGATGTGACCAACTCAGATTTTCCTATGTAAAGGAAATATTTGTACTCGGGGCTCATTTTGCCAAAGTTAACATGGAATAGGATTGGTACATAAGAGTAATTCAGCTCGGCAAAGCCTTCAATTGGCTAGCTTGTTCCATAGATTTCTGGAGGATGAGCTGTCCCCACTGTTCAGCAGTTCAGATACAACTTTATATTGGTTTACCTCAATCGGTGCAGGCAAGGCTTTTCTACATTCTTGGACCCCTGTCAGTTACTTCTGGGTTGGATGTTTCTGATTGATTCAAGGTTCATGCACTGAGGGCAAGCAACGACATGGAAAACTGGTTGCATATGGAGTCACAGAATCATGGAGTCATACAGCACGGAAACAGGCCCTTCGGCCCAACTGGTCCATGCCGATCAAGATTCCCATCTAAGCTAGTTCCATTTGGCCCATATCCCTCTAAACCTTTTCTATCCAAATTTTACTTATTTTTTAAGAGGCTAGATGACTTATGAGGTAGCAAGGAGTATGAGGACATGTCAGCGGGGTTAGCTCAAGTTGCAAGGGAGGATGCTTTTGTGTGGCATGCTTTTTATTCATTCAAGGGATGTGGGCTTCTTGGGCTGAGCCAGCATTTAATTGCCCTTGAGAAGGTGGTTATGAGCTGTCTTCTTGAACCACTGCTGTCCTTGAGGTGTGGGTGCACCCACAATGCTGTTAGGGAGAGAGTTCTGGGATTCTGAGTGTTGGTGAAGGAGTGGCGATATATTTCCAAGTCAGGATAATGTGTGGCTTTGAGGGCAACTTGCAAGCGGTTGTGTCCCCATGTTTTTCCTGCCCTTGTCTTTCTCGCTGGTAGAGGTTGTGGCTTGGAAGGTGCTGTCTAAGGAATCTTGGTGAATTGTTGCAATTCATCCTGTAGATGGTACAAACTTCTGTTGCTGTGTGTCGATGCTGGTCTTCCCATGGTTTCTCTTCTTTAATGGTAGACGTCACAGGTGTGGGAGGTCTTGCCTTTTAGTTAAGATGTTAAAATGATCTCCATTCTTTCCTATCAGTGACACACAAAACATCCCATGACACCAATTTAAAGAGGAGCTGGTCATTTATCCTCAGTTTCCTGTTCTTAACTGGAGCAAATTATTGGTTATTATTGCCTTGCCGTTTCTGGAAATTTGTTATGCACAGATTCCTGCTTTGCAACAATTAGTACAATTTAAAAGTATTTCATTGGTTATGAGGAGTTTTGAGAGATTCAGAGGAAGAGGGTATATAAATTCACGTCTGCTTACAGAAGTTTTTGTGTGGCCCCACATGCTACGGTACCTTAAGTCCACTGTGGATGTAGATTTGCTCTGTCACTTTACATTCCCAAAACTTAGTCAACTTCATGACCCAGTAGGAAAGAAGAAGGAGGAGAAAGGGGAATACTCAAGATCAAGATCACGATATCTTTATTAGTCACATGGACATCGAAACACACAGTGAAATGCATCTTTTTGCGTGGAGTGTTCTGGGGGCAGCCCGCAAGTGTTGCCATGCTTCTGGCGCCAACACAGCATGCCCACAACTTCCTAATCCGTACATCTTTGGAATCTGGGAAGAAACTGGAGCACCTGGAGGAAACCCACGCAGACACAGGGAGAATGTATAAACTTCTTACAGACAGCGGTGGGAATTGAACCCGGGTCTCTGGCACTGTAAAGTGTTACGCTAACTGCAACACTACTGTACCATGCCTGCCTGTGAGGGGACTTAATGAGGGAGGGGAGTTTTGCGGCCAGGACATGACATTTATCATCTGCCTATTGTTGTCCTTTGTGGGTATCCTTGTGCGTTCGGATTGGAGGGCTGTGACTAGTGGTGTCCCATAGGGATCGGTTCTGGGACCTCTACTTTTTGTGATATTTATTAATGATTTAGATGAGGGGGTGGAAGGCTGGGTTAGCAAGTTTGCAGATGACACAAAGATTGGTGGTGTTGTGAATAGTGTAGAGGGCTGTCGAAGCTTGCAGAGGGATATTGATAGGTTGCAAAGCTGGGCTGACAAGTGACAGATGGGTTCAATCTAGAGAAGTGTGGAAGTTTGGAAGGACAAACTCCAAGGCGGAGTACAAGGTAAATGGCAGGATTCTGGGCAGTGTAGAGGAGCAGAGAGATCTGGGGGTTCATATTCACAGATCACTGAAAGTCGCCTCACAGGTAGATAGGCTAGTTAAGAAAGCTTATGGGATGTTAGCTTTCATAAGTTGGGGGATCGAGTTTAAGAGCCGCGAAGTGATGATGCAGCTTTACAAAACTCTGGTTAGGCCACTTTTGGAGTATTATGTCCAGTTCTGGTCGCCTCATTATAGGAAGGATGTGGAGGCATTGGAAAGGGTGCAGAGGAGATTTACCAGGATGCTGCCTGGATTAGAGGGTATGGATTATGAGGAGAGACTAAAGGAGCTAGGGCTGTTCTCATTGGAGAGAAGGAGGATGATGGGAGGCATGATAGAGGTATACAAGATATTGAGAGGAATAGATAGAGTGGACAGCCAGCACCTCTTTCCCAGGGCACCAATGCTCAAAACAAGAGGACATGGCTTTAAGGTAATGGGTGGGAAATTCAAGGGTGATCTCAGAGGGAGGTTTTTCACCCAGACAGTGGTTGGTGCATGGAATGCGCTGCCTGGGGTGATGGTGGAGGCTGATACATTGGACAAGTTCAAGAGATTGTTAGATAAGCATATGGAGGAATTTAAGATAGAGGGATATGTGGGAGGAAGGGGTTAGATAGTCTTAGGTGTGGTTTGAAGGGCGGCGCAACATGGTGGGCCGAAGGGCCTGTATTGTGCTGTATTGTTCTATGGCTCTATGGTTCTATGGTCCTTGAGTTCCTTCAACTGCTGGGGTTCCAGAGATCTTAAAACTGAGGTTTAAACCTAAAAAAGAGGCTAAATGAGAATCCTAAATTGTTAAAATCATTATGGATAGGAAAGGTTCAGAGGGATATGGGCCAAACATGGGCAAATGGGACTAGATTGGTGGGCACCTTGGTGGGAATGGATGAGTTGGGCTGAAGGGCCTGTTTCTGTGCTGTATTATGACTCTAAATTGTCAACATACCTTGTCTGCCTTTGTTATTCTTACATCTGGCTGCGGTGAAGGCAGTTTGGGGGCTGGTGGACCAAACATTGACCCATTCATTCGAGAAGGTTCAAATCACTCCCATGTGTATCTATGCAAAGGATGATGAAGTTCAACAAAATTTTAGCCAGCAATAGACAGACCAAGTCTCAGTTTAATATTAAAGTACAGCAATTCTAAAACTGTAGCAGTCCATCAACAGTGCATTGCAATATCAGATTGCATTTTATACCAGGATTTAATATGAGATTAAAATGAATGCTACCAAATAAGCTAAACTGGTGTTGCCTGTGGTAACTTAATATAACTCACCAGATTTCAATCCAAGATTATGCCTCACATTTATAAAGAATTCTCTAACATTAAAAGAATAGGTTTATTAGCCAAACTACTTATGCATATTTTCCACACGTGCCTCCTCTGACCCTACTTCATCTAACTCCCAATAACATATCCTCTTACTACTTTCTTACTGTGTGCTTTCACTTAGATGCATCTATGTATCTGACACTGGGAGATACCTGCATGGACCCTGCGACACATCGAGATACTGATTCTATAATTGCTCTTAATGCTCTTCCTAACCCTATTAAAGTGAGTGAGAAACACAAGAAACTGCATGTGCTTGAACCTGGAGCAAAAAACGTACTGTTGGAGGAATTCAGTGGGTCAGGCAGCATCTGTAGAGGGGAATAGACAGCTGACGTTTCGGATTGAGACCTCTCACCTGGACTGACAGTTGACTGTCCGTTTCCATCTACAGGTGCTGCCTGACCTGTTGACTTCTTCCAGCGGTGTGTTTTCTGCTATTAAAGGGAATAGTCAAGATGCAATAAGCTAGTAGCCATCAACTCTACTGATGAGACATTTCTTCCAATCTCTGGTCTCCTTGTGGAGCTTGCTTGTAGCACCAGATTTTTAGGACATGGGCTGGAGGTGAGGAGCAAGTCTGCAATTTCAAGTCCTGGAGGGATTTGGTGCTATAACATCTGTACAGGAGCCTTTAAACAAATAGCCAAAAGACTTCTTTATTTTGTGTATAACCATTCCAATAGGAGAGCCAAATTACCCACTTTGACAGATTTGGCTTGATAAAGATTACTGGTTCTTGTTTTTTATTTCATCTGGTAAAATTAGAGACAGTAACAGGAGCATTTAAAGCTGCTGCCTTACATTCATATGGTTTCACTTTTAATCAAGGTGGGTTTGGTTTCCCACGATTATGTGAAGTGCACCAGTTCTCTGTCGGACTTCCTGTATTAACTCCAGTTCACGGCCTTTTCAAATCAAAATTTATAGCACAGATACTGCAATCTTCAATTTTTTCTGAAGATTTTGCACTTTCAAAGGCTTTTTGAGTACATTTATTAACTACACATGTGCCACTGGGCTGTAAATCATCATTCATTAACCAGGATTCTGGGAGATACAAACTGGTTGGGTTTCATAATATTGTGTTTATCAGCTTTACATCTGAAATTAATTATAAACATGAAGCAACACTATCATGGCAACCACTGGACTGTAAAATATCAATGGCAGCTATCCATCTCCTAATGTTGTAAGCACCAAAGCTGTTCAGTCACTCTGCCATGCTGTAACATCAGGAGTGGCTGAAGATTCCAGTTAAAGAGCGACAGTTGTTCTTGTCGTAAGTCACAGGCTCAGGTGTGAAAGCCAGCACACCATTAACTCTCAAAACTTCATGCAATTTTCTATCTGTGTTCAGACATATGGGAACATAACCAACATTAAGCCAAGCACCATCCGAACTAGGGGGCTACCTTGCTGACATTTCTTCATTGTTATTGGATCAAAATCCAGGAATGTGTTATCTGGCAGTACTCTGGGAACACCTTCACTGCACAGATGGCTGTTAGTCAAAGATCAAGGTACATCACCACTTCCTCAAGTTCAACAAAAGGTGTGCCTTCGTAAATGCTGGCATTAGCAAATTCAAAATAAGGACCAATTATACTCTGCCTGTCCTTTATTTTGATGCTATTGGTTAAGGAAGAAATGTTGCTCTGGCACAATGGATGTAGTAAACTGATTGGTTTTCACACTTTGTTTTTCATATTAGTTATGAAAAGTTCCCAAGGGGGATCTTATATCCATCAGTGAAAGGAAGTGAGACTGTAGGTTAATGTCATGTGAATGGAATATGCCACATCGTGGAACTAAAATGTTGATCTGGATTATATATTCAGTCTCTAGAGTAAGACTATAATTGGCAATCTTCTGACTCAACAGGCAATAGCACTCCTGTTGTGTTACAAATCCAAAAGTCAGTTTAAAAAGAAGCCAACCACCCAATCTGTTATAACCCACACTGGTAAGCACTGAAGCTTTTATCCCCATTTCTGTTGTAATCTTTCTGCTTTATTTGAAAATTCTGGTCATCGTTTGGAAGGACACCTTTTTATTCCTGAGAATATATTTCACCCTTTTCAATTGGTGGAGGAATTCTGTCCATCTGGAGGATGGATCAATGGGAGGAATGTGGGAATGGGTTCAGGTGGGAGTGTAGGCAACAAAACTTCTGCTTATGGACTCAACCAGAGTCAGCAGGTCCGCTCCTGTAGGAACAGTGACAGCATATTTAACTCTTTGAGTTTGTTTCATGTTCGATGAGATAAAGACTGATCCATGCCTTTCTTCCATATACTTGCCTTTTTCCACAGGTTAAAAGGAATACCAGATTTTAAACTTAACATTAACCATCAACCCAGCATCAAATGCCATGTGGGGAAGAGAGCTCTAAACCTCTTCCATTGCATATGTGACATAGTGTTTCTTAACTTCACTCTTGAACACTCTGGCTCCAAATAGAAGGAGAATTAGAGGGGATCTGAGGGGAAAAAAAACTTTTCCTGGAACATACTACCCGTGAAGCTGGTGGAGGTAGGTACTCTCGCAATGTTTAAAACATATCCGGATGAGCCCTTGAATCACCAAAGAATAGAAGGCTGTGGACCAAATGCTGGTAAATGGGACGAGTGTAGATGGGTACTTGATGGTCAGTATGAGGGTGGACAAAGAGCCTGATTCTGTGCTGTATGATTCTATTACTCTGAATTACTCTGGTCCTGGATTTCCAATGAACAAGAATAGTCTCTCTTGATCCTATCAATTCCCCTCAACAGCTTGAAATTTTCAATTAAACCACTTATTATTCTTCTAAACTTCATGGAATATCAGTCTTGTGTGTGTGATTCTCTCCTTGGAGTCCAGGTATCATTTTGGTAATCCTGGGCTGCATTCCCACCAAGTCCAATGTACCTTTCCTAAGGAATGGTGCCTGGGACTGCTCACAGTTCTCCAGGTGTGGTCCAACCAGGGCTTTGTTATTTGTGATGTAAATTCAGCCCCCCTTTACACTTCAGTCCTCAAGCAGCATTCCACCAGCCATTTTGATTACTTTCTGCAGCTTTTCATGATATTTTAATGATCGATGGACATGGACTCTCCACCTATGCAGCATCTATGGAGGGAAATGGACAGTCGGCATTCTGAAACATCCCTCGATCTGAAACGTTGACTGTCCACTTCCCTCCATAGATGCTGCCCGACCTGTTGAGTTCCCCCAGTGTTTTGTGGGTGGCTCCAGAAATTCCAGCATCTGCCGTCTCTTGTGTCTCCATCTTTGCAGATGGACATAGGGGAAGGGCAATGGAAATTGGGGTGGGATTAAAATCAACCCCCATGTTCCTGCTTTTGAATGAATGACCATTGTTTATGCCTAAAACCAATGGGTAAAAGGAGCCAATAATCTGGATTTTTGAGTTTGCAATGCTGCTATTTCTTGTTTGCAAAGGAGAGTGACTAATTAAAATTGAAATGAGGGAATAATTAATATTCAAATAAGTGTTTAATGACATGAATGCTGCATGAGTCTTCCTTTTGTGTCAATCCCTTCAGGGGGGTTTAGAAAATTGCACGTAAACCTCTGGGTTTTGCTGGCTCCAGACAGAGGTCACATTTATTTTATCTGTATTGCAGATAGAAATGATAATATTTGTAACTGGTCAGCAGCAGTGGTGGGGTAAAGGAGGGTGGGAGCAAGGGAAAACATTGATTAAGTGTCTGGGGCAAATATCCACAGAGAAAACTTGGGGGCCACTGATGATCTGATGTCTGTGCATCAAATTTGCCAGGGTTTTGACTGTCAACCATTTTCCACTCCTCGCTTGGTAGGAGCCGGAAGTGATGTCACTGCATGATACATTCTTTTCTTAAATAAACTCTATTCATAAAAAGTATATACATGGAATACAATACGATCACTACATGTCTTTTTGAATATTCATTGCTTCATCAAAACCAATATATCTTATTTACAGTGCACCAGTGCCACCAATTTCATAGAATAATACAGTACAGGTCCAGGTCCTTTGGTCCACAATGTCTGCGCCAAATATGATGCTGAATTAAACTAATTCTCTTCTTCCTGCACATAAGATAAGATATTTTTATTAGTCACATGTACATCGAAACAGACAGTGAAATGAATCTTTTGCGTAGAGTGTTCTGGGGGCAGCCCCCAAGTGCCACCACGCTTCCGGCGCCAACATAGCATGCCCACAACTTCCTAATCTGTACGTCTTTTGGAACGTGGGAGGAAACTGGAGCACCCGGAGGAAACCCATACAGACATGGGGAGAACGTACAAACTCCTTACAGACAGCAGCCGGAATTGAACCTGGGTCGCTGGTGCTGTAAAGTGTTACGCTAACCACTACACTACTGTGCCTACCCATGATCTGTATCCCTCCATTCACTGCATATTCATGTGTTGATCTAACAGCCTCTTAAATGCCAATATCACACCTGCTTGCACCAATTCCCCTGGCAATCCATTCCAGGCACCCACCACTCTCTGTGTAAAATCTTGCCCCGCACATCTCCTTTGAACTTTCCCCCTCTCACCTTAAATGCATCTCTAGCACTTGGCAGTTCTATCCTGGGAAACAGATTCTGACTGTCTACCCTATCTATGCCTCTCATAATTTTATAAACTTCTATCAGGATAAGACTATCCAATGTTTCCTCTTTCAACAATACACTATGAAGTGTTTGAGAGACACAGGAACCTGTCCCTCAGGTGACCAGTGGTGGAAGGATCTGAGACTGTGGTCCCTTCCCCACTGAGTCTTTCTGTTGGCTGCACTGAGCTTCAGTGCGTCCCTCAGCACCTATTCCTCAGCCTGAAATGTGCCAGGTGGCAGCATTCCCTTATGGATATCTCATTGCACTGGAAGACCAATGAGTTTTGGGCAGACCAAACATACTTACATTTGTGACATGTGTGGCACAGATAAATTTACAGGAGAAAAGGTCAATACAAAATGCACTTGGCAGATGTATTTAATGCTGGCTCATTACATTTTGTGTGACAGAATAGAAAGGTTATTAAATGTGATCTTCAAAAATATTAAATTGGCAATTTAGTTATATTAAATAATAATAAGCTGTATTCCAGTAAAAAAAAACTTGCATAGAACTTGCAGTTCACCCTCATCTATCCTACTGCATTTAAATCTCAATATTATTTCTTTTATTCCTTCATTTGCCCATCCAACTTCCCCTTAAATGCATGTTTGCCCTTTGCATTGCATATTCTGTGTGAGACCAAGTTCCAATCTCTCGTTACCCTCTGAGTAAAGAAACTTCCAAGCTTCCTTAATGGATGACTGGCTGTCTTGTTTCTATGGCCCCCAATCTTTGGCCTTCCCACAAGGGAATATCTAAGCATACCTTATTAAATGTATTGAACATTTTATAGTATTCGGGTTTCTAGACAGTAAAGCCCCATCCCGTTCAGTTGTTCCTGATGGGTATGGGAGTTTGCCAGGATTCTGCTCCATGACCCCAAATGCTTTCAGAAGAAATTATGGAAGAGATTTCCCAGGGAAAGGGAACCAATAACTAGAGGGCATAGGTTTAAGGTGAGAGGGGAAAGATTTAAAAGGGACCTGAGGGGCAACTTCTTCATGCGGAGGGTGGTTCGTATACGGGATGAGCTACCAGAGAAAGTAGTTGGGGCAGGTATAATAACAGCAATTAAAAGACATTTGGATAAGTACATGGGTAGAAAAGGTTTTCGTTTATTATTATCACATCTACCAAGATACAGTGAAAAACTTAGTTTTGCAAGCTGTCCGTACAGATCATTTCAAAACATATGTACATAGAAGTAGTACAAGGGTAAAGTAATAACAGAATGTAGGGTATAGCGTTACAGTTACAGCTACAGAGAAAGTGCAGTGCAGGTAGACAATAAAGTGCCAGGTTCATGATGAGGTAGATTGTTTAGAGGGACATGGGCCAAACATGGACAAATGGGACTAGCTTAGATGGGCACTGTGATCAGCATGAACAAGGTGGGTCAAGTAGCCTGCTTCTGTGCTGAATTATTCTATGACTCCAGATTGAAAGAAAGTGCAGATGGTGAATCCAGCCTCCATCTTTCTGTTAATCTGTTTCCCTCCAACCATTCCAACTGGGAAATGCCACTGATTTCTGCTTCTCTAATCAACATGTACACAGTGGGGTGCTGGGGAATTAGATCAGTGGAGTGTTCCCCTTTGGTTTCTTTCACATACCACAAGTTCCTGGGATTGCCACGAGGAAGGTGGACAATTGGATCTGGAGTATTCCTCTGTGGAGGGAGAGGACCTCTCTAGTGGCCTCCTGCTCCTCCAATATGTTCTTGTTTTCAGGGAGGGGAGGGGGTTGCTAGCGGGTTTGATCTCTGAGACATTTCTGCAGCTCTTTAAGTCTGCCACTGGTTCAACAGCAGTGGGCTTTCTCCTGAGGTCAGCAGTGAGCCCCACCTTGGAGACATGAATCAGCGTTGGGTTTAACGAATTTCTAGTCTTACTCCTGAGGAACTCCACCCAGTGGAAGACTGATAAAAAAGTGAAAAGGCATGACAAAATGGAGCCATAAGATAGAGTACCATAAAATATAGGAGCAGAATTAGACTATTTGGCCCATCAATATGCATAAGCAGGGCAAGTGTTTGAACATGAAATTTGGTTGGTTGACTTCTTAACAGGAGAAATCATGTGAAAGATTAGAGTTTTCTGAAAGGAAAGTGGACATGTCAAGCTGCTGGTTACATTGCAAAATTATGCAAAATCATTAAGTCTTTGAAAAGTCCTTAGGTCCAAGGGCAGGCACGGTAGTGTAGCAGTTAGCGTAACGCTATTACAGCGCCAGCGACCCAGGTTCAATTCCGGCCACTGTCTGTAAGGAGTTTGTACGTTCTCCCCGTGTCTGCGTGGGTTTCCTCCGGGTGCTCCGGTTTCCTCCCACATTCCAAAAATGTATGGGTTAGGAAGTTGTGGGCGTGCTATGTTGGCGCTGGAAGAGTGGTGACACTTGCAGGCTGCCTCCAGAACACTACGCAAAAAGATGCATTTCACTGTGTGTTTCGATGTACATGTGACTAATAAAGAGATCTTATCTTAAAAATGCAAGTCATTTATTTTTCATGGTGAGGGTAACAGGGAGAGTCTGATAGATTAGCAAAGAGCAATTTGAATGGACCCATAAATTGTTGAGTGGGAAGAAGGATATAGTTCTTAAAAGACAATATTACTTTGTTCGTATCTGTAAAATATTTATCTAAAGGAACAGAGTGCAAAATATTGATCTATGAGATAAAGCAGAGGAGATACATGTTATTGGAGTTCATCATCAGTTTTGCATTTTCTACCCTTGCACTCCTCTGAGTACACATTCTGCACCTACACAAACAGTGGTTTCAAGAGCGTGGGATAATTCCGCACAGGTATTCCAAACAGCTTCTCCATGCAAGACCAACGTTGGGGAAGTGCCCTTGAACCGTGCAGATTGTTGGCACTACCTCACTGACACCAGCACAATCGTGCTGCTAGAAATGACCTTAAGGTTCCAAACTGGTACGTCTCTTGTGTCACTCTTATAGTTAGCAAACCAGTTATATTTTCATAAAGAGACCTCCCCTTTCTCTTCTCTGTTGATAATACACCTTTAGGAAGAGGCATGCTTCCAAATAATTGAGCATTGTTCTCCATTGTAGAGATTTAAAGCAATGAGGTTTCATTTTCACAATTATAAATCTGATAGTTTTTTTTTACAAATTACTACTTAACTGGAAACAAATATTTTGCATTGCAACACCAGCATCACTGGGCAGTCTGTCCATTTCATACATTCCATTTAATTCAAGCAGCAGCGAATTCAGTGGACATCTGAATTAGCAGCCGCTTTATGCAAATGCTTATTTCTCATCTTGGCTAGCAACAGTAGAATGACTCATTTTTAAGGATCCACCCTGCTGGGCAGCCACAAGCCGCTGCACACAGAGGAAATCACTATTGTCAACACTGAGAATATGTGTTTATGTTACGGGGCTGGGCTGTACAAAGTACAGTGAAATTAACTCTCGCCCATCTGAATACCTGTGTGGGGCTAGGAATTAGTTGGCTCCTACTATTCTAGCCCATGCTTGGTTTCTACACTGACCTTTACATCTTCTTTGCCAAATAACTAGCTTGATTTGAAATACTTACTCTTTCACAGCTGGAGCCGAACACGAGGATGTTGTTGACTATAGTAGTCCCTCCTGGCTTTGTTGCTGGAGGGATGACCTGCCTAGCCGGGATCTCCCAGCATGTTTTGGTATTGGACTGGATCTGAATTCAGAAGGTTCTGTTTCCTTGTCAACGTATTGCGATTTGACGCTTCCTTTCATGGTGTGCACTAGATCCAACTTGGACGTAACTTTGGAATTTAATATCCATATTTAGTTCATCTCAAGCAGAAATCATTTGATTTACATGAACACTTTGGATTCTGTCACCAATTTCAGCCAAATATCTCTTGATCTGGTATACCTCCGCTGTGGTTCCTACTTCTCACTTGTGTAAATCTGACTTGCAAGGTGGGCTAAGATGCTTCATTGAATGAGCAAGATTCTTATTTGCTCCAATACTGAACCTCAATTCCAACAAGCTTCCTACTACAGTGAATTTAATCTACAGACTGTTTACTCTGTGTGCTTCATGTGAGCAAGGAATCTCACTGCACCCTGGTGCATATGACAATAAAGTTATCTGAATCAGGACACTGTTCAACCTTCGACTCCACTCCAGGAGTAAGATCACCCCAACTTCAGTGATTGATGTACAGCTTGCAGAGGGTGTGTGCCTATGTGCACATTGATCACACCTTCACCTCCAAAATCAGAGTTATTATGCAGCAATCACAATAAAAAATCTGCAGTACCATTCTGCTTGGAACGTTTGTTCTCAATAGTTTAGTCATTCTGTAATAGAAGGATCACCCATCTTTTGCGTTCTTGATACTCTCATAGTAGGTACCACTGATCTGGGACTGTGGCACCTGACATGCCTAGCAAAAAATGTCCAACATTTTTGCTTGCAAACACTATACCAAGTGTTTCCTTCCTGATCTGTGCATAATTATGAGAACGAGAAGCGAAAGCCATGAGCTTCTCTTGCCTCTGATCCATCACTTGACACATAACCTGAGCTTGCAATAGTCCATCGATGGGCTCACACCATTATCTCTTGCCACAGTGGCTTGCTGTGTTATGCACATTTGTCAGCAACTGTTGAAGCCTTGGCACATGAGATTCTGTGTGAGTGGTCTCAAGAAAATACCAACCTTGGTGCAACAAACTCATGTAAAACATCCCAAGAAATGGTCATCAATGTCCATCAGCAATTCCAAAGAAAATTTCCCATCCTCATTGCCCATACATAATGTCTTCACAACTACATTGAGGCACATATATTATGTCTAAAGAGGTAATGGTTTATTTGCAAAGCAGTGCACTTCAACTATTTACACACAGCCTTTAAGCTGCTGGTGCAGACTAAATGTTCTGAAACTTTGCATTGCTGCAGACTGCCTCGCCATATGACCCTCTTGTTATAGGATCACAATATGACACACACATAGGAAGAAAAAGAGCAGCATGTTGGTGCTTGAAGTTAATATACTAAGGACCACATAGTCTGTTTTAAAGACACTTGAGTGAATATTTATCAGTAGACCAGGGAAAATTCTTGGAACTGCTCTTCTTGGAAATACTGTCATGTGACATCTTACATCCTGGGTTTACCGTCGCATCCAAATGACTTCCTCAGTGCTGCACACAAGATTGTAAGTTTAAGTCTCCAGAGTAAGAGACCATACACGAGGATTTTTTTGTAGTGCAGTTGAAGCCCAATACTATGACAGCGCTTTAGCTTTTCAGATAAGGGAAAACTATATCTCAGGTATCACTTCTGGCTCTGCCTCAATAACCTTGCCCTATTCCAGTAATACACAATAGTCGACAGTTTACTGGTACATGTCTCCACTCCACCGGTGGAGCAGGTTTGAGGGCTGATAGGTCTACTCTTGCTCCAGATTCGTATGTTCCATATTTCTTCAAACCTTCCTTCATCAATAATTGTTGACTGGACAAACTACTGACTTTTCATCTAATAGTGTCTGCTGTAAATATATTCTGTGACCCATTGATGCCCTGTTACCTGATGGAAGTCCGGTGAGGAAGCAGAAGGTCATTGAAATTTACATAAGAATGCATAATTAAGCCATTTGGTCTCTTGCACCTGCTCCAGAATTAATAGCTGATTTTTTACCTCAATGCTACTTTCTCTTTCTAACCCCTTGATTCATTTCATTCCCAAAAATCTATTAATCACTGTCTTGTATATATTCAACAATTGAGCTCTCGCAGTCCTCTTGGGTAGAGAGTTCCAAAAATTTCCACCTTCTGGGTGAAGAAATTCTCTTCTCAATTCTGAATGGCCGGTCCCTTAATTTGAAACTGTGAACCTCAGTTCTAGACACCCCAGCCAGGATAAACATCATACCTGCGTCTATCCTGTCAAGGCAAACAGTATGTTGATCTTTATAGCAAGAGGGTTTAAGTACCAGAGAAGGGACATATTGCTCCAATTATATCGATCCCTAGTGAGACTACATCTCAGTTATTCTGTACCGGTCTGTCACACCCACTTAAGTAAGGATATACTTGAGCAGAAAGAAGTGCAATGAAGTTCACCAGGTCGATCCCTTGAATGGTGGGTTTTTGATATGAGGAGAGATTATACAGACTTCCCTTAAAGAGTTTAGAAGAATGAGTTGTTATCTTACTGAAACGTGCAAAGTTCCTGTGGGGCTTGACAGGGTAGATGCTGAGGTGTTTGGAACCAGGGATCCCAACCTGAAACTAAAGGGTACATCATTCAGATAAGAAAAAAAATGTCATTACCAGAGGGTGATGAATATTTGGAATTCCTCACCAAAGGATGACACCAAGATTGGGAGGATAGTGGTCAGCGAGGAAGACTATCAAAGCTTGCAACGTGATCTTGACCAGCTGGGAAATTGAGCTGAAAAATGGCAGATGGAATTTAATGCAGACAAGTGTGAGGTGATGCACTTTGGGAGGACAAACCAGGGTAAAACTTACACAGTGATTGGTAGGGCACTGAGATGTGCGGTAGAACAAAGAGACCTGGGAATACAGATCCATCATTCCTTGAAAGTGCCATTGCAGGTAGATAGGGTCGGAAAGAGAGCTTTTGGCACTTTGGCCTTCATAAATCAGGGCATCGAATACTGGAGTTGGGATGTTATGTTGAAGTTTTACAAGACGTAAGTGAGGCCGAATTTAGAGTATTGTGTGTAGTTCTGGTCACCTACCTACAGGAAAGATATCAATAAACTTGAAAGAATGCAGAAAAAAATTACAGGGATGTTGCTGGAACTTGAGGACCTGAGTTATAGGGAAAGGTTGAATAGGTTAGGACTTTATTCCCTGGAGCACAGGAGAATGAGGGGAGATTTTATAGAGGTATACAAAATTATGAGGGGTGTAGATAGGGTGAATGCATGCAGGCTTTTTCCCCTCAGGTTGGGTGAGACTAGAACTAGAGGACATAGGTTTAGGGTGAAAGGTGGAATATATAAGGGGAATGTGAGGGGAAACTTCTTCACGCAGAGGGTGGTGCGAGTGTGGAACGAGCTGCCAGTGGAAGTGGTAGATGCGACTTCAGTTGTACCAGTTAAGAGAAGTTTGGATAGGTACATGGATGGGAGGGGTTTGGAGGGATATGGTCTGGGTGCAGGTAGATGGGACTAGGCAGAAGATCAGGATGGTATGGACTCTATGACTCTAAGAGGGTTCTGGAGGATCTTTGCTGAGTATATTCAAGATGGACATTGATTGGTTTTTAAATACTGAGAGGATCAAAGGATATAGGGTCATTACAAGAAACTGGAACTTAGGTAAAAGATCAGTCATGATCTTATTGAATGAGAGAGTCTTGCTGGTGTTCTTGGAAAGAATTTGTTCCAATGAGGTCCCCTCTCATTCTTCTAAACTCTGGAGATTGTAGGCCCATTTTGCTTGATCTCTCTTTATAGGATGATGCTTCCCATCCCAGGAACCAATCTGGTAAGCCTTTGTTGCACAGTCTCTAACACTCAGGTACAGAGACCAGACCTGTGTACAATATTCAAGATGAAGCCTCACCACAATATATTTAATTTGCTGGGTCTTCCATCGACTTGCCCTGTCTATGTCTCCTTGAAACCTCTTTGCATCCTGCTTACAACCTAGTTTTGTTACATCACCAAACTTGGACATATTGTACTTGATCCCCTCATCCACATCATTGACATTGATTGCGAACAGCTAAGGTTCCAGCACTGAGTCCTGGGGCACCCATTAGTTACAGCCTCCCAAAAATAACCCATTTCTTCCTGCTTTCTGTCTTCTGTCTATTAACCCCTTCTCAGTCCATAACAGTAGAGTATCCCCAATTCCATATGCTCTAATTTTGTTTAATAAACTCTTGGGCAGCACCTTATCAAAAGCTTCCTGAAAATCCAACATACCACATCTCTGGTTTCCCCTTTATGAATTCTATAACCCCACAAAACTGCAATAGATTAGTCAAACATGATTTCCCTTTCAGCAGTCCATGATGACTCTGTGATCAGTCATATTATTACTTTCTCCGTGCCCTGCTACTATTTCCTTAACTACAGAGTTAACACAGTAGGAAGCCATTTGGCTAATTATGTCCAGACTGGCCAATTAGGGTTTATTAAAATTAATTCCACTTTCCTCTTGTTCTTCAGATTCTGGCACTTAGGTGCTTCTTGAATATGGTAAAGGTTTCTGCCTCCACCAACTTTATAACATTTAGGTGAAAAAATATTTCCTCAACTCCCCTCCATTTTAAAACTTTGTTTTTTGAAGTGGGTTGTGAGTTGTTGTTTGCAGTGAGGATGTTTCTGCCAAATGGAGCAGAATTTTATGATGATATTGATTGTCCTGACACCTCCAGCAGCCTAAAATTTCCACAACTAAATGGTTTTCTTGAAAACCATCATCTGTCAAGTGTCAATAATTTGATGTGGGATTGGAGTTACATATGGGATAGGCTTTCTCTAAAGGATCTTAGCAAAGCAGTTTCTTTAGCTTTCATGTCCAATTATACTGATCAATTCAAGTCAGTCTCAAAGCCACAACAATTCACATCCTCTTCACCTGTGTTTGGTTAGCGCTGGATGGATAGGGCTCTGTCCAACACTTGATATTGATTCCCCATCTCTTTCTCTTTCTTCCACAGTGTTCTGTATAATGGCATTGGCAAGTGGGTCTGGCCATTTTGTGATGTGTTCAAACAGTTGCAGCTTCCTTTATTGCACAACTTCTTGCAATGGTATGCAGGTTCCAAATTCTCAAGTAATTTGTTGTCTGCTGGACATGTTGATTGGTTGCACACTTTATTAAATAGTGCTTTATAGTTGAGAGGCATGGCGGCATAACAAAAAGTTGGAGAGCAACATTGGGGCATATGTACTTATACCATTGGTTCATTAGTGCAGCGGTTAGCGTAATGCTTTACAGAGCCAGTGACTTGGGTTCAATTCCCGCCACTATCTGTAAGGAGTTTGTACATTCTCCCCGTGTCTGCGCAGGTTTTCTCCGGGTGCTCCGGTTTCCTCCCACATTCCAAAGACATCCGGGTTAGGAAGTTGTGGGCATGCTATGTTGGCACCGGAAGCCTGGCGACACTTGCGGGCTGCCCCCAGAACACTCTATGCAAAAGATGCATTTCACTGTGTGTTTCGATGTACATGTGACTAATAAAGATATCTTATTTCCATTGTTTTTTAACTGAATACAAAATCTTGTATTGCTGTGGAGGAGATTTGTACTCCACATTCTCTGAATTATTAACCCAGGCTTCTGGATTACCAGTCTAATAACACAATGTCCCTCGATTGGTAACTAGATTGACCAAATCTTGGCTGTCTAACTGAAGGTGGTATATCCAGACATTTAACATGTGGGTGAAATCAGTTCATGCAGTTTAGTTATACTGAAACTTTCAATAAAGAAGCAAAAAAAATATGTGTACCATAAGTAATGTGATAGGAGATATCCACAAGAAAAAACACACAGATAATAAATAAATATTATTTTTCTTCCAATATTTCCCTTCGTTTTTCTTTCGTTTTATCCATTTTGTATAACATTATCTCAAGCGGTTAGGCATAGATAGGGTGGACAAGCAATATCTGTTTCCCATTATTGAGCGATCCAATACCAGAGGGCATGCATTTAAGGTGAGAGGGGGTAGGTTCAGAACAGACGTGAGGGGTATGTATTTTACTCAGAGAGTGCTGGATATTTGGAATGCGTTGCCTGATAGGGTGGTGGAGGCAAATTCACTGGGGGCTTTTAAGAGGGGATTTGATGGGCACATGAATGAGAGGAAAATAGAGGGTTATGGGCATTCTGTAGATAGGAGGGAATAGCTATGTCAGCACAACATTGTGGGCTGAAGGGCCTGTTCTGTCCTGTACTGTTCTATGTTCTATGTTCAAACATTGTGTAGTGACTCTTGAAACCGTGAAGGGTATTGATAAAGAAGAAATTGCTTCCATTGGCAGTAGAATCAGTAACCAAAAGATCTGGGTAACCAACTGAAGAAGCAAAGGGTGGATGAGGAGAAAGTTTGACAAAGAGAGTTATAATGGCATGGAATGCACTGCCTGAAGGTTGGTGGAGGCAGTTTCATTTATAATAAAAAAGATGATCGGCATCTGAAGTAAAAACATTAATGGACTATCGGAAACAGGAGTATGATAATGTTGCAGGGCTTACAACCAGAGTTCTGGACTATTGGCATGGTGGAATTCAAACTCACGTCTCTACTGAATTCCACCATGGCGATTGGAGAATTCAAATTCAAGTAACTAAATAAATCTGTCATTAAAGCTAGTCTCCATAATGGCAACCACGGAAGTATCAGACAGTCTTCACAACCCATCCATTTCACTAAAGTTCTTCATGGAGCTAAATCTGCCATATGTACCAGGACTGGCATACATGTGACTTCATACCCACCACTAAATTATTAATTCCATGTCCCATCTACCTGGGGTAACCTTTCACCCTCTTGTTTATCAACTATCCTTAAAAGTATTCCAAAGCTCTTGTTTTCATAATCCTTTGAGGAAGAGACTCCCATTGATGCGCAACTGAGTGGGAGGAAAAAACTTCAGTTCACCTCTGTCTTAAATGGGTAGCCCTTTATTGCCAAGCTGTCTAGAACTCCTCACCACAATCTCAAGGACAATTGAGTTGAGCAATAAATACTGGCCTTGGCCGTGGAGCCCACAATCTGTAAGTGAGTGAGTGAGAATGTGGGAAACAAAGGACTGCAGATGCTAGAATCTAGATGAAAAGCACTATGATGCTGGAGGAGCAGGCGGCATCCGTGGAGAAAAGCAGACGGTCAACGTTTCGGTTCAGGAACCTTCTTCAGGACTGAAGATAGGAAAAGGGGAAGCCCTATATATCACTGCTCTGCTTTTCCCTCCTATATATTGGGCTTCCCCTTTTCCTATCTTCAGTCCTGAAGAAAGGTTTTGACCTGAAACGTTGACCGCCTGCTTTTCTCCACAGATGCTGCCTGGCCTGCTGAGTTCCTCCAGCATCATCGTGTTTTTCTTCGTGAGAATGTGGATTCAGTGGTATAAATGCACGTGAGGAAAAGACAGAAGAAATGAAGAACTAATAGCTGGATCTTGAATTACTAATAAATGATCCATTTTCTTTCACACCTGATCATTTGTGGAAGAGTGGGGGATACAACAAAAACCAGCTAAGAAGAGTGAAGCAAAATCTGTTGACAGTACAGGAACACCAAAACCATTCTATCAAACCTTAATTAATACAGAGGACTATGGATTACATTTTGCTGAAAAGTCCAAACTATCTGAGAAACTAGGAGTTAATGGCAAAACCAAATAGAATGTTTCCCTGTAAACTATTTAAAGAGGATGTTCCCTAGCTACCAATAATTAGTCATTTGAGACTTTTACCTAGCCCACTAATAAGATATCTTTATTAGTCACATGTACATCGAAACACACAGTGAAATGCATCTTTTGCGCAGAGTGTTCTGGGGGCAGCCCTCAAGTGTCGCCACCTTCCGGCGCCAACATATCATGCCCACAACTTCCTAACCTGTACGTCTTTGGAATGTGGGAGGAAACCGGAGCACCTGGAGGAAACCCATACAGACATGGGGAGAACGTACAAACTCCTTATAGACAGTGGCCGGAATTGAACCTGGGTCGCTGGCGCTGTAATAGCATTATGCTAACCGCTACACTACCTATTTGAAGATGCACATGTTAAGATTTGCTCTTATCCATCTTTCCTACCCATCTTGATAGCTCTACACAACATGTCTGGTGCAATGATACCACAACATTCAAATGTTTCTTCATATAGTCAAGTTTTAACACCCACATAGAAATACATTGATATAAAAATCTTCATTAAAGTTTGAGATTAATTTAGGTATTCAAATCTGAATGTAGCCTGACCTCGAATCTGATGGCGATTTTGTTAAAAGAGGATTTACATGCAGCTGTTCTGAATTTCGGAAATGATTTATGAATAGAAGCCGCTCCTTTGCTGGGTGAGGATTAGTAGAACTGATTCCAAAATTGTATTGGTTACATGACAGACAGTGCAAATACTGTACTTCCCGCACAAAGCAATGCTGAGTTACCAGTTAGAGATCTTATCATCTGTTTGCATATGCGCAGGTGGGTGAAGAGTGCTGCAGTACCACGATAAAACAAGTACAGTCATCAAGTGAAGAGACTGGGAGTTAAGCCTGAGGACAGGACATTGTTCCTAGCTGCTGCACAAATCTATGAGAACTTGCACTTACAACAGTAAGGAATTACATACATTTAATCCTGTTGATAGCCCCTTATAAATGTGGGGGTCTGTGCAGAACACAGCCTTATTTAGATGCAGCAGACCCTATAAAGAGACACTTTTTTGGTAACCACACTTAGCGAGGGGGACTGCGGTTGGCATTGTGAGCATACTCCGTCAATGATGTGACTGTTGGAGGTAACATCAATTAGCATTCCTTCCCACCTCAGATTTGACTGGGATGTGCCCTAGGCAGGAAACTCAAGTTCTAGGCAAGTACCGTTGTGTACACTTACCTTCTGTTTAAATGTCAAATTGACAATGGGAACCTTTTTTTAACTGTTTTTCTTTATAATGAAAAAAAATTTGGCAGAAGTAGGATTCATAAATACCATCTGCAATAACACTAAAGGCTTTTCAAAGTGGGGTGGTTGTCATGGTGAAGAGAAATTACATGATACTGTGAAATAAAAACAGTTACAAAGTAAATAGTTCTTTAAAAATGTTGTCGTGCATCCAAGTTGACAGATTGAATGAACTTGAACTAAAGGAAGCTCACCTTTTCTGATCGTTGACAGCCTCAGGGAGTTAATATCACTCAGTCTTCAGTGGTGACTTGGTTTCAACTCATGACTTGCAGCAACTTAAAAGTCTAATTTGTTACGGTGCATTATTCTCTTTTGTTATTTGTACCATTTTGCTGATTGAGTAAAATTCTAGCCATTTAGGAATTACCACATTGCGACTGAACTGTTTAGTTGGTTTTTGTGCTTTTCTGATTGCTGACACTGATCTTCCAGCAAAAGTTCTATGGTTTCCTATCTCCTGCCCATTGTTTCCTTTGCAGAGCTTCAGACATAATTCAAATGAAACTCTTGTTTCTGGGTGTCCTGTATTAAATCTGAGGACTGCATCTTGCCGATTGAATTGAAGTAATTTCCTCTCATGCTCAATGGGAGTTGAACAATCCTGAATCTGACCACAGTATTAGGAGTGGGTTCTTCATCCACTGGAGCCTCTCCACCAAGTAATGACTTAATGCTGATCCGTATCTTAATTCTATTTGCCCACCTTGCTTTCCTGACTCCGAGATGTTGAAAATTCCAGTCCCTATGCTCTTGCTGACTTTGTAGGGAAAGAAGTCCATCTTTACACCATATTTTGTGTCAGGAAGAGCTTCCAGGCATCGTGCTTGAACAGTTTGGCTGTAATTTTGGGATATTATTCCTCAGTTCCTTAGTTGTGGGCTACATCATAAGAAGGAACATGTTTCCTTTATCCGCCTTATCAAAAATTGAAATGATAGCTTTAAAAAGAGCCCATTTAGAAGTTAGTTTCCATTTTAAAGGGATGTTGTTAACTGACATTTGCTTAATGTTTGAGTCTTTCTCTCAACTACATTTAACTTTATTCAGAAAGTATTTAGTAGCAGAAATCAATCTATTCTCTCACCAGAACACAATAATTGTGTTAGGCTAATGTGCAATCAAAATATTGTGTTCGTGAAGCCTTGCCGTTGTTCTGATCCATATCTTGGAGAAATTTGTCACTGACTGAAAACAAAAGCTGATTAACTGGTATCAGCCTAGGTTCTGTTTATAGTACTTACTCACGTTTTACTGCAGAGAAACAGTGCATAAAATCTGTGCTGCAGTGTTGAGGGAATGCTACGTGTTTGGAGGTGCTGCTTTTAAGACCATAAGACCATTGGACATAGGAGCAGAATTGGGCCATTCGGCCCATCGAGTCTGTTCCGCCATTCGATCATGGCTGATTAATTTTCCCCCTCAACCCCATTCTTCTGCCTTTTCCCCGTAACCATTGATGCCCTTACTAATCAAGAACTTATCAACCTCCACTTTAAATATACCCAACAACTTGGCCTCCACAGCCGTCTGTAGCAATATATTCCACAGATTCACCACCCTCTAGTTACAGAACTTCCTCCTCATCTCTGTTCTAAAGGGACGTCCGTCTATTCTGAGGCTGTTCCCTCTGGTCCTAGACTCTCCCACCACTGGAAATATCCTCTCCATGTCCATTCTATTAAGGCCTTTCAATGTTTGGTAGGTTTCAATGAGAATCCCCCCTCATCCTTCTACACTCCAGTGAGTACAGGCCCAGAGCCATCAAATGCTCCTCATACATTAACCCTTTCATTCCCGGATCATTCTTGTAAACCTCCTCTGGACCCTCTCCAATGACACCACATCCTTCCTTAGAAATGGGCCCAAAGCTTCTCACTATACTCTAAATGTGGCCTGACCAACACCTTATAAAGCCTCAGCATTACATCCTTGCTTTTATATTTTAGTCCTCTTGAAATGAATTGCATTTGCCTTCCTTACTACCAACTCAACCCGCAAGTTAACCTTTAGGGAATCCTGCACTAGGACTCCCAAGTCCCTTTGCACCTCAGTTTTCTGAATTCACTTCCCACTTAGAAAATAGTCTGTGCCTTTATTCCTTCTACCAATATGCATGACTGTACACTTCCTTACGCTGTATTCGATCTGCCACTTCTTTGCCCGTTTTCCCAACCTGTCCAAGTCCTTCTGCAGACTCCCTGCTTCCTCAACACTACCTGTCCCTCCACCTATCTTTGTATCATCCTCAAACTTGGCCACAAAGCCCTCAATTCCGTTATCCAGATCATTAACATATAACATGAAAAGTAACGGATCCAACACCGAGTTAAGTAGCCTCATGTGTGGCACCTTGTCAAAGGCCTTTTGAAAGTTCAAGTAAGCAACATCCACTGACTCTCCTTTGTCTATCCTGCCTGTTACTTCCTCAAAGGATTCCAACAGATAAGTCAGGCAAGATCTCCCCTTCAGGAAACCATGCTGACTTTGGCCTATTTTATCATGAGCTTCCAAGTACCCCAAAACCTCATCTTTAGTAATGGACTCTAACATGTTACCAACCACTGAAGTCAGGCTAACTGGCCTACTATTTGCCTCCCTCCCTTCTTAAAGAGTGGAGTGACATTTGCGATTTTCCAGTCCTCTGGAACAATCCTCACTCTAGAAAGATCACTACTAATGCCTCCACAATCTCTTCAGCTACCTCTTTCAGAACCCTGGGGTGTAGTCCACCTGGTCCAGGAAAGTTATATACCTGCAAACCTTTCAGTTTCCCAAACACCTTCTCCTTAGTAATAGCAACTACACTCACTTCTGCCCCAACTCTCTCGAATTTCTGGCATGTTGCTGGTGTCTTCCACAGTGAAGACTGATGCACAATACTTATTCAATTTGTCCAACATTTCTTTGTTCCTCATTACTATCTCTCCAGTATCATTTTCCAGTGGTCTGATGTCCACTCTTGCCTCTCTTTTACTCTTTATATATCTGAAAAAACTTTTGGTATCCTCTTTTATATTATTGGCTAACTTACCTTCATATTTCATCTTTTCTCGCCTAATTGCTTTTTCAGTTTCCTTCTGTTTGTTTTTAAAAGCTTCCCAATCCTCTTGCTTCCCATCAGTTTTTCAATATTGTATGCCCTCTCTTTTGCGCTTACGCTGTCTTTGACTTCCCTCGTCAGCCATGGTTGCCTCATCCTCCCTTTAGAATGTTTCTTCTTCTTTGGGACGAACTGATCCTGCGTCTTCTGAATTACTCACAGAAACTCATGCTATTCCTGCTCTACCGTCATCCCTGCTAGGGTCCCCTTCTAATCAGCTTTGGCCAGCTCCTATCTCATGCCTCTGTAGTTACCTTTAGTCAACTGTAATAACGATACATCCGACTTTAGCTTCTCCCTCTCAAACTGCAGGGTGAATTCAATCATATTATGATCACTGCCTCCTAAGGGTTCCTTTACCTTAAGCTCCCTAATCAAATCTGGTTCATTGCTCAACAACAAATCCAGAATTGCCTTTCTCCTAGTGGGCTCGACTGCAAGCTGCTGTTAAAAAGCCATCTCGTAGGCATTCTACAAATTCCTTCCCTTGGAATCTGGTACCAACCTGATTTTCCCAATCTACCTGATTATTGAAATTCCCCTTGACCACCGTAACATTGTCCTTTTTACATGCCTTTTCTATCTCCTGTTGTAATTTGTACCCCACGTCCAGGCTACTATTCGGAGGCCTGTATATATTTCCCATCAGGGTCTTTTTACCCATGCAGTTTCTTAACTCTACCCACAAGGATTCTACATCTTCTGGTCCTATGTCACTTCATGCTAAGGATTTGATTTCATTTTTTACCAACAGAGCCACTCCACCCACTCTGCCCACCTGCCTGTCTTTTCGATAGGATGTGTATCCTTGGATGTTTAGCTCCCAGCTATGATCTTCTTTAAAGCATGACTCTGTGATGCCCACAATGTCATATTGACCAATTTCTAACTGCGCTATGAGCTCATTTACCTCAGATGAGATGCCTTCCTTCTTGTAAAGATATAACTCAACCCATTGTGCAGCTTTAAAGAAGAGTTCTCCTCAGTGCCCTGGCCTATAGTTATCCCTCAACCAATATCACTAAAAACAAATGTCATGATTACATTGCTGGTTGTTGAATCTGCTTTTCACATATTAGAACTGTGACTACACTTCAGAAGTACTTTGGCAATCATGAAGAACTTTGAGATGATAAGATAAGATTTCTTTATTGGCCACATGTACAGTGAAATGCATCGTTTGCGTAGAGTGTTCTGGGGGCAGCCCGCAAGTGTTGCCACGCTTCCAGTGCCAACATAGCATGCCCACAACTTCCTAACCCCTACGTCTTTGGAATGTGGGAGGAAACCGGAGCACTCGGAGGAAACCCACGCAGACATGGGGAGAACGTACAAACTCCTTACAGACAGTGGCCGGCATTGAACCTGGGTTGCTGGCGCTGTATTAGAGTCACGCTAATTGCTACACTACCATAGAACCATTTGGATTTCTGATCAATGTGGAAGCAGATGATTGGAGTTTACTGTTTCAGCAAGTTTAATTAAGTTATATTTGGAGGTCAGTAGGGTGATAGAGTTCACGCATCAGACTTTATGATGCATCATGTATCATGAAGAACTCTGAGATGTCCTGAATTTGTTATATAAATCTGATCCCTTTCTTAATATTTTGTGTGGCTTTGAGGTCTCTGGCATCAGAAATGTCTTTTGTAAAAGCTGCTTATGTGACGTTCCTTTTGCAGCAAGTTTCTCTGCCTTTAAAAATTTAAATAGATTTAGCAATACCGTGTCCAAGTGAAATTAATGATTGAATTATTCGTTCGCGGGATGCAGGCTTCATTGGCAACACCAGCATTCATTGTCCATCCCTGCTGAACTGAGGAGGCATCTAAGAGTTAACCTCAATGGTGTGTGCAGTCACATGTAGGCCAGATGGCAGATTTCCTCTTCTGAAGGACATTGGTGAATCAAGTAACTTATTACAACAATCCAGTAGTTACATTATTACTGTTACTAGGATAATATAGTTGTGATATTGAACAGAATTTTGCTCTATTTGTCCCTATTTTCTTAACAATTTTCCTCTTAAATTTAACTGCATGGCTTTGCTCCATCCTCAGCCTTCCCTTAAGTCAGTAAACAGATATCTTTATCTTCAGTAGGCTGTAATACTACCTTTCAAAAGCCAGCTACATTTTTGCCTATACTTGCCGCTATTATTACTTTGAATACCACAAAGCCGTAACACATAGTTGAATTCAGGAAATACCAGATTTGTACATAGTTCAGTATCACCAGAACCCTTTAATTAATTACGTGCAGCTTGTGCATTTATTTCTCATTACTGTTTACAAGTGAACATATGAACATACGTATTGAGAGCAGGGTTAGGCCACTCTGTCCCTCAAGCCTGCTCCATAATCTCCATTAAGATAATGGCTGATCGCAACTTCAACTCCGCATTGCCCTTTAACTTCAATAACCTTTCACCTCCTTGCATAGTGTAGGAGCGAATGAGAAAGGCAACATGGAGTTGGTGTCCGAACAATGGGCAATTTATTGAAACTGGTGCTCACCAGGAGACCAGACAAAACTGATCTACCTGCACATAATTTCAGGACAGCCCTATGCACTTCTCTGCATATGTGATCACACAGAAAACTTAATTAACTAAGTTTTGATTGTTACACTTCTCTGTATACATCATTACACAGAAAACTAAGTTTTGATTACAAAATAAAACACTTAATTATCTGTGTTTAACTTAGTTAATAGCAAATCTATGTTTTGGCCACAACAATAGTGGCGTGCTATAACATAATCATCAAGCTTCTGTACCTTGGTGCAGTTACAGCTGCATCCCATCTCTCTATTGTTGAACCTTATCAGTGGTTTCCCTGTTACCACATCAGCACAAGCTACATCCTATTTTACTAGTTATTAACCCTTTCCATTCCTACCCCTACAACACTTAGCAAGTACCAATCTACCTCTACCTTAAAAATATCAAAGACTGTGGTTCCACTGCCCTTGAAGAAGAGCCCAAAGATTCAGAACTCTCAGAAAGAACACATTCCACCTCATCTCTCTCTTAAAAGGGTGCTTTTTTACTTTTAAAGAATGACCCTTAGTTCTAGATTCTCCCACAAGAGGAATCATACTCTTCACCCTATCAAGATCCCTCAGGTCACATAAGTTCAGGAACCTCCTTTTCTTCTAAACTCCAGTGGATACAAGCCTAGAAAGTCTAAATTTTCCTCATGATGAATCAGAATCAGATTATATTATCACCAATTTAGATGACGTGAAATTTGTTGCTTTGTGGCAGCAGTGCAGTGTAAAGCCATAAAATTACGATAAGTTACAAAATAAACAAATAGTGCAACAAAAAAAGGAATAATGAGGTTGTGTTCTTTCTTTTGTCTTGTGTCCTAATGATCTGCATTAACAATCACTTTATTTTCCTATTTAGGGGCCAATCTATGATGTGAAGTGATCTCAGTGATGACGGAGCCTCAGCTAATGCAATGAGGAGAACTTACCCCCAATATGCTCCTGACAACCTTTGACACCCAGCAAAGATAGAGACAGGGCTTTGCTCATTGTAAAACCTGTAATTGATATTAATAATTTTCTCAAGCAAATAATTTGAATTAAAATCAGAAATTAAAACATATAAAACCATTTGTAAATTATTATAAACAATAAAATAAAGCAAAATGATTTTTTTAAAGCATTCTAAAACCCTTGCCTCATCCTCACAAGCTCTCCAGAAATCAGTGGAATGTCGGATCCTGGATCAAATCCTGGTGCAGGTCCCAGAGGTGATTACCTATTGTAATGCTGATGAATTGTCACAAGATTATTCTCTATGCTGAACTCTTGTTTGGATTCTAGCAATGGGATATGTTAATGGTTCAGCATTCTGAACCTCTTAGTAAGTTCTGGACTTTAGCATTTCACAGTGCATGCACAGAAATCCAAGTTTACTTTAAGTTTGTTGGATGTGCCAGTCTACATTGGGGGTTTGGTGGTGAAGAGAGTCAGCAGCTTTAAATTCCTGAATGTTAACATATCAGATGACCTGTCCTGGGCCCAGCACATAGATGGATATGATAAGGAAAGCGCACCAGCATCTTTACCTTCTTAAGAGGTTAAGGAGGTTCGGCTTGTCACCGAACACTCCAAGAAGCTTCCGCGGATGTACTGTTGAATATATCCTGACTGGTTGCGTCATGGTCTGGTATAGCAATTTGAATGCACAGGAATAATAAGAAGCTGCAAAGAGAGTAGTGGACTCAGCCCAATACATCATGGGCACATCCCTCCCCACCATTGGTAGTATCTATGGGATGCACTGCCTCAAGCAGGCAACATTTACCATCGAAGATCCCCACCATCTGGGCCATGCCATCTTTTCACAGCTACCATCAGGCAGGAGGTACAGAAGCCTGACGTCCCACACCACCAGGTCAAGAACAGTTACTTCCCTTCAACCATTCGGTTCTTGAACCAACTGGCAAAATTTTAAACACGACAGTTTAGCAACACTATAACCACTTTGATCATTTGGCCCTATAATGCACTTTGCTTTCTTTTTGTTCTAATTGTGTTCTTTCTTGAAAAAAATTGTGTATAATTTATGTTTTTCTTGTGAATGCTGCTTATAGGATGCCATGTGCCTATGATGCTGTTGCAAGTTTTTCATTGCACCTGTGCATACAGGTACTTGTGCATATGACAAAGAGTTTGACTTTGACATTGACTTTGATATGTGCTGATGGGTCTCATTGGAACCCAGTGACGATACTCAGCAACATTCAGCCCAATATCTTTTGTGTATCAAATTATGAGAGGCATAGATAGGGTGGATAGTCAGATTCCATTTCCCAGGGTGGAAATGTCAAATACCAGAGTGCATTGCTTTAAGGTGAGAGGGGGAAATTTAAGGGAGATGTGCAAGGCAAGTGCTTTACACAGAGAGTGGTAGGTGCCTGGAAGTCACTACCAGGGCAGGTGGTAGAAGCTGATACAACAGCAATTTTTAAGAGGCCTTTAGGCAAGTATATGAATATGCAGGAATGGAGGGATATAGATCATGTGCAGGCTGATGGGGTTAATTTATACTGACATTATAGTAGGCATTGACATTGTAGGCTGAAAGGCCTGTTCCTGTGTGTACTGTTCTGTGTTCTATGTCTTTAGAGGATCTTGCTCAGAAGTTCCTTATCCAGTTTTGAGACATTGACTACCATTTCCTCTCTTAGGAGACTAACAACAAATCCTGCACACAGACCTTGACCAATATACACTCTTCCCCTTACTAATTAATCCTTTTCTGTATCTCTCCCTGAAAGGAAATGTATCCCAAGGATAAATCATGACCCCATTTGCTGTAATCCGCTTACTAGATTTTCCAGTTTCTTGTCCTGCTGGCAATTCACTTTAAAGTGGCAATTATTACGACAGGAGCCTTTTATTGATAGAAAAAGTTCTAACTTTTGCCAGAAGTGACAAAAGTATGTAAATTATACTGAATGTACAATGTGTCTTTAACAGAAATGTGGAGGAAAAATGTTTACATTTGATTAAATACAGTTAATTGAGCAAATTATGGTTGAGTCGAATAGCAATTTAATTGCCAAATTACTAGTAGGGACTGGTATATCGTGTTCTTCCTCTCTTGAACATACACTTTACCCTGGAATTTTTGCACCCCAGTCTTCCAAGCTCCCGCTTTTCTGTAAGAGTTATTGGCCTTTCCCATTTTTTGGTTTTCCCCTGATGAATGCAAATCCAAATCTAGAGGCATTGTTAAACCTCAGGGTAATTTTCACTGGTGGCTCTGCTTAATGTATAATCCTTGACAATGCGTGGGGCAAGCTAGTTGACTACAAGTGCTTTCACAACCAAACTCAATGCCCACAAAAGGAATTGGATAATTATTGGGTGATGTCACTTGAATCAATTGTTTTCCTTCTTCAATCATGATTTAATATGGGGGTACGATCACACCTCCATCTACTTAGCAAGATAAGCGAATCCAAGTCACGTCATTATGGATTGTACAGACTTCTTCAGTACATTATGTGACTCATGTCATACGTTCATCATTACCTCATACATCATCACCCAACCAACCAGCACCCACCACTTTCACCCACCTCCAAACACAGCTGAACCTTCTCAAAGTTACTAAATTGTAGATATCTCCAGTTTTCCTTAAGGATCTCAAGGGTGTGTATCTAATTCAAAAATCATTTTTAATCTTCCTTTTTTGGAAATTCCATAGCTGTTGAGAAATAATTGCTTGCTTGAAAAAGTGTGCGCAGTTCCTACTTCTTGGCAGGAAGGGCACTCACTGACTCCCTGCGCCTTACTTTGGAAACTGAATTGGAACCCGTTCAAGGATGTTATGGATGAAAGTCTGCAGATATTCACAGCAAGAGACACCTGGTTTCCTTCAATAACTTCTCCAAAGGCCACTGAGCAACTTTTTGAAAACGATGTTCAATGTGACATTGTTTGAAAAGAATTTTACATTATCATCCTTATGCTCATTAAACATTTCATATTCTAGTTACCTGGCACTGTAAAGATTACACTATAACAATAGGTCATGTGAATTGGTTGTGGTTTGGCCTTTGAAAATCTAGTGTGGGGCAGTATAAAAGCAGTCTTAGATACACCACAGCAAAATTACTAACTTTGGGTAAAGAGTTGCTTTAAGCAACTCCCACTCTGTGGGACAGTCATTGAATGCATGACTCATTCTGCAAACCAAACCTATCAGAACTGATAGATTTGGTATTGAGCAGATCATTCATGACTCCCGATGCTACATGTAATGTTACTGAAGGATTTTATCCCACATTCAATCTGATCGCTATAAAACTTAGCAATGTTTTACAACATTTCATATTAATTTAGACTGCAGACAAGCAAGGCACTGGCCTACATAAGTGGTGCCGTTATTTCTGACGTTTGGTTTAGTCGGGAAACTTGTGGCTTTTTAACTTAAAAAATGTGGTAAAGTTAGATTTCCCCTTTTTCCTTAGGCTTTTAGTGGGTTGTTTTATGAAACAGAAGTACTTGTAAAGTGATAGTTCTGCTTTCCCTAAGCACTATAAGAAGGCAGTTCAAACATTTAAGGGTTAACTGCGTGATAAAGACTTCTGGTTAATTTTTTGTAATGGTTTTGAGTTTTAAGAAAGAATCCAGCTTGTATTCTCCATTGAATTATCTCATACATGACACAAGTTACTGGTTTCTGGGGAAATAAATCAGTCAATCCAGTTTTAATCATTAAAGGAACTTAATAGATGTAAACCTGTGATGTGGCATTGAATTTTCAATTGCATGTGAACCAAATAAGTATTTTTGGGCAAGATATTGTTATTCATTATCTTTTTAGTGTTGGTAATGTTTGTAAGGTATTACTGAGATGAAGTTTTTCGGTTTACATAAAGCTCAACATTAATAAGCAGAAGCACATTTTTTTTTGCCTTGCTATCTCTTGTTCCTCCCTGTGGATCATGTCTCCAGATACTCTAATATTCTATGTGGCAATTATTGCTTCAATATAATTGCCTTCATAACTGTAAATACATTGCATTATATTGTCTTGACCACAATCTTATGTCACCTATAAACACTATGCTGTATACATAAAACTTAACACAGAGACTAATAATTCTTACCAACTACTTCAGTAGTTATAATTTTACATTGTATTTAATACATTACTGAATACAATGGACTCAGTGGCAACCATTTCTTCTTTGATTGCTTCTTAAGGCTCTCCATCTTGACTCCCATTCCATCTCTCTGCAGACACCAGACATTTCTTTCCTCCAGTGCTTCTTGAAGCTATACCTTCGACTTTTCCTCTTTGGATTATCTCCATGTCTTTCAAATCTGCCATGACTATTTTCAGTCGGTCTTGCTGCACTCTGGCTGTACTTGTATTGGACCGATATTAACAAGTCTACACATGCTGTAACATCCCCCTGAAGATCTTCAGAGTTTTTGAACAGTCTACACATTGTATCACAGAATTCTTTGAAGCATCAAATGTAATCTCTGCTTTATTTAGGTTATTCAGCCATTCTGTAACCATTAAGACCAGCACCTCTACTTTCTTAGAAGCTTAAGGAGGTTTGGTATGTCACCAAATACTGTAACAAACTTCTGCAGATGTACTGTTGAAAGTACCCTGACTGGTTGCATCATGGTCTGGTACGGCAATTCCAATGCACAGGAATGCAAGAGACTGCAAAGAGCTGTAGACACAGCCCGGTCCATCACTTGCACAGCCCTCCCCACCACTGACAGCATCTACAGGAGGCACTGCCTCAAGAAGGTGACCAGAAGAGAGCATCCGGGTCATGCTGCCTTCTAGGTGCTACTGTCAGGCAGGAGGCACAGAAGCCTGAAGTCCCACACCACCAAGTTCAGAAACAGCTACTTTCCTACAACCATCAGGTTCTGAACAGACCTATACAACCCAAACCCTACCTCATCAATGGAACATTATGGACCACCTCTTATGCTACCATGGATTGTGTCTATGTTTTTTGCAAGGTCTTGTTTTGCACAGTCTTTTTTTCTCCCTCTCTTCACTGTATTGTATAATTTATATATGATTTATGTATAACTTATTTTCTGTGTGTTGTCTTTACCTGTGTGCCTGTGGTCCTACTGGAAGCAAGTTTTTCATTGTACCTGTACCTCACTGTACATGTGCACTTGACAATAAACTTGACTTGACTTACCAATCTGAGCTTGGGCAGACATGGTAGTGTAGCGGTTTGCATAACGTTATTACAGCGCCAGCGACTCCTGTTCAATTCCAGCCGCTGTCTGTAAGGAGTTTGTACGTTCTCCCTGTGTCTGTGTGAGTTTTCTCTGGCTGCTCCAGTTTCCTCCCACGTTCCAAAGATGTATGGGTTAGGAAGTTGTGGGCATGCTATGTTGGTGCTGGAAGCGTGGCGACACTTGCGGGCTGCCCCCAGAACACTCTACGCAAAGATGCATTTCACCGTGTGTTTCAATGTACATGTAACCAATAAAGATATCTTACCTTCACCAGAACTCTCATATTCTCTTCTTTTTCATCAGTATTGTCTGTGACACTCAATAGATATTACCTCATGCTGAATCTTTTGTTATTACCGTTTTTGTAACCTCACAACCATTATCCTGAAACTCCTTTGAACTGGCTCTGTCATACTTTTCAAATAAATGACTGATTCCACTGAGGTTTATGGATATTCCCACTGTTTTAAAAATGCTAAGTCACTGTCAAAGTAGCATCTTTCACTTGAGCTACTCCTAATTGACGATCACAGAGTCATCGGGTTATACAGCATGGAAACAGTCCCTTCGGCTAACTTGTTCATGCCAACCAATGTGACTTCCTGATTTAGTCCCATTTTCCTACATTTGGTCCATATCCCTTTATGAAGCACAATTTCCTATGCACAAAATCATGCCGGCTCTCCCAAATCATTCCTTGCCTTTCCAAATGCAGATATATCCCGTCTCTTAGAATCCCCTCCAGTAACTTTCCCACCGCTGATGTTCGGCTCACCAGCCTGTAGCTCCTTGGCTTGTCCCTGCAGCCATTCTTAAATAAAGGCACTACATTAGCCAACCTCCAGTCTTCCAGTACTTCATCCATGGCTAGTGAAGAGACAAAAACCTCTGTCAGGGCCCCAGTAATTTCTTCCTTACTTCCCACAATATGCTAGGATACACTTGGTTAGACCCTGGGGATTTATCCACCTTTACACGCCCCAAGACTGCCAACACCTCCTCTTTCATAACATCAATATGTTTCAGGACATCACTGTCTCTTCCCTGATTGCCCTGGCTTCCATGACTTCTCCACAGTAAAAACAGACAATATGTATTCATTTGAGAGCTCACCCATCTCCACATATAGACAACCACATTGCCTGAGAAACAAAGGAAGTAGCTGTGGGCAGGGGGAGATCTCACAAGGTGATGAGGTCAGTGATGGTGCGGGAGATAATGTCCTGGTGGTCCTTGGTGGGGTCATGGTTCAGGGGTAGGCAGTTCGGTGGTGAGGTAAGTGATGGTGCAGGAGAAGGGAGAACCACATTGCCTCCCTAGTTACCCTTCTGCTCTTAGTATACTTATAGACTCTCTTAGGATTCTCCTTTATCTTATCTGCTGAGGATATCTCAGGTCCCCTTTTTCCCTCCTAATTTCCTTCATCCCTTATACTCTTCAAGGCATATGCTTGATCCCAGCTGCCTATACCTGACACATGCCTCCTTCTTTTTCCTGACCAAAGCTCTAATATCCCTCATCAGCCAAATTTCCCTAATCCTGCCAGCCTTGCCCTTCACTCTAACAGGAACATGTTGACCCTGAACTCTCCCTATCTCCCTTTGAAGAGCCTCCCACTTGCCAGACATCCCCTTACTTGCTAGCAGCCTCTCCCAATCAACCTTTGCAAGTTCCTGTCTAACGCCACCAAAATTAGCCTTTTCCCAAGTTAAAGCTTTAACGTGTGGGCCAGTCCTATTATTTTGCATAACTATTTAAAAACTAATAGAGTTATGGACACTTGTCTGAAAGTGCTCCCCCACTGACACTTCACCCGCTTACTCAGCCTCATTTCTCAAGAGGAGTTGAACGTTGCCCCCTCTCGTACAGGGCCACTTCCATATTGCTTGAGAAAACCTTTCTAGACACACTTAACAAATTCTGCCCCATCTAATCCCTTGGGACTATGTCTGTCCCAGTCAGTATTTGGGAAGTTAAAATCACCTGCTATTACAACCCTATTATTCATACAGCTATCTGCGATCTCCTTCCATATTTGTTCCTTCAATTCCTGCTGACTATTTGGGCCTATAGTACAATCTTATCAAAATAATCACCCCCTTCTAACCATATAGCATCATTGGACATTCCCTCAGGAATATCCTCTCTACTTACTGAGTGATGTTTTCCCTAATGAAAAACACAACTACCCGTCCTCTCTCGTCTCCCCCTTTATCATGCCTGTAACACTTGTGGCATCTGACTATCCTTCTCTAGCCTTGGACCAGAACATCCATCCCTGTGGGACACCTCATCTTAGTCTAATTCTCTGACCAGTTTGTTACTCTCTTTGCAGGTCTGTTTTTCAACCATGTGGTTCCTTTGTTTGGCATTTCCGTGATCAACACCACCTGCCCGTGAATATTGCTGCATTATTATGTAATACTTTCTTTGCTTGTGGACTTGTGGCAAAATGCCCAACCTAGCTGCCAGACCTCTGTACAATCAGCGCTCGAATGCATGACCTCTGAAGAATGTCCTCAGAGTCTCCTGCCCTCTGCACCGCAAAACCTGCAGCTTTTCAACTATTTATACTCATGTGACCTCCTGTTTTCCTGTATAACCCACGTTTAGCATCTCCATGAGGAAGAAGGCCACATTATCATAAGATTTTCTTGGGTTTGTAATCTGCTTACACTGTAGAATCGTGTACGGAGCAAATCAGCCTCAATTTTTTAATCACCATCCCCACAGTGGTTGCTATTCTCTCAAATGTTGCAGCCAGGGCATCAAATCATTCCACCTGAAGTCTCACATTTGACAGACTATGCACTCAGTAATGCTGCAATGTCCAATCTAAAATGTATCTGCAAGTTGCTCCTATTTTCCAGTGTTCACAGCCTGACCACATATTTACCAACTATCTTCTCTGTTGCCTGGTTATACACGTCAAAATTTACCTTATGAAAATCTTTGATCTCTAAATACCCCTTCAAGGTTTTCACTTTGTCCTTGTCAATGGTTCATGGCTTTACTAGACTCACCAATGTCTCATATCCCTGTCCCTGCCACCAGCAACAATATCAAATTTATTTTCTCATGTATGACAGTGTTTGTCATTGTTCACCTTGCGGAACATTTCTACTTGTTCCAATTCCCAGTTTCTGTTCTTCGAATTATGTGGAACCAGAGCTTTGGAAAAGTTGTTTTCCAAAATTCACCACATTTGAGAGTAAAGCTTAAATCAGAAAAATACTTTATTATTTTTAACTTAAAATAAATGAAGGTGAATGACTGCGTGGAGTTATTGAAAATCAAAAAATCTGCAGATGCTGGAATTCTGAAATAAAAACAGAAAATGTTGGAAACACCTGAATGGTCTTCAACTTGAAACATTAACTCTCTTTCTCTACTCACAGATGCTGCCTGACCTGCTGAGTTTTTCCAGCATTTTTTGTTTTTATTATACACTGGAGAAAACAAGATTTGTCTCCCCATAATACATTTTATTCATTAAATTTGCCAATTTGTAACAAAGTTCAATATTTCTTCATCATTTCATTTATTATATGTTGATTTTCCATTCACATGAATTGCATCAGCGACATTTCTGAGGGAGTTTTACACAAGGATTCAATCCTTCAGTGTGCAATGATGGGAGAGTCTTAAATTGACTTTTCCCCACAGGTCCTTTGCAGATGCTGTACCAAGCTTCAGTGCATCCCTCAGCAAGTTGCTCTGAACCTTGGAACATGGCAGACCACAACATTAGGTTGTGGACAGCCCTTGTACAGGAGGACCAACAAGTTTCAGGCAGATCTAAATGCATCTTTCATTAATAATCTTTGGGCAGCATTTGATGTTTGTCCCAGTGTCTGTCCCCGAGCGCAGAGTCCTGCATAATACAATTTCTTGGTATGAACCTCTTAAAAAAACCTTTGCAGCCCTTGACAAATGTGCAGTCCAGAAGGAGATTGATGGTAGTCTGATCCCCACTATGAGAGAACATGCAGCAACGTTGAAACTGCAACCCTGAACGATTGATCTGACAATAATGTGCTTGTTCGAAAGTGTTAGTAATGCATATTCTGCTAAATGACTTCGGCAAGGCATGAACGTCTTGTTGTCAATGGATGATCGTTTTAGCATTGGATCAGTCCGTGACCTGGAACCAATCTGACTGGATCCACCACCTTGGTCAGCATGGATGAATTGGGCCAAAGGGCTTGATTCCATGCTGCATGACTCAATGACTCTATCTCCTTTTCTTGCAAGGTCTCAAGGACATTCCATGCAGATCACTGCCTGATTGACTTGTGGTCAAAAGTGTTCTTCTGCAAATAAAGTCTGAGTAAAGAAAAATGATAAGATAAAATTAAAGGCTCTTTATCTGAATGCATTTACAACAAGATAGATGAGTTGACAGCACAAATAGAAGTAAATGGGCATGATCTGATAGCCTTTACAGCACTGTGTGACCAAATTTTGGAACTGAACAGTTAAGAGTATTTGACCTTTCAGAAGAATAGGCAGAAAGGAAAATTTGGTGGAGTAGCTTTGTTAATGAAGGAAACGATCTCTGCAATGGTGAAGAATGGTTTTGACTCTGAAGCTCAGGGTATATAAACAATTCTAGTGGTGTTAACAAATAATAAAGGTAAGAAATTACTGATGGGAGTTATATGAAGGACCCCTAACAGTAGCTATCGTGTGAGAATATAAGAAAGAAATAATTTGTAAGAAAGGTACTGCAATAATTAAGGGTGATTTGACAAATCAAGTTGGCAAGAGAAGACATGAGGACAAATCTGGGATGGATTCTTACTTAAGGAACTAACCAGGGATCAGGCTATTTTAGACCTTGTATTGTGTAATGAGACAGGATTAATTCATGATTTCAAAGTGAAGGATCTCCTAGGAAAGATTAATTATAGGTGGTTGTAATGTAAACCCAGTTTAAAGGAAAGGAACTTGGATTTGAAACTTGTGTCCTAAAGTTAAATGAAAGCAACTACAACAGTCTGAGGACATGTTGGCTAAAGTGGGCAGGGAAAATAGATTTAAGGATAAAATGGTCGATTATCAGACATTTAAGGAGATATTACGCTCATCTCAGCAAAGGTATTTCAGTGAGAAAGAAAGGTTCTATGAGAAGGTTGCACCATCTGTAACTAACTAAGGAACTTAAAGACGGTATCAAATTGAAAGAAATGTGCAAATTAATGGTAGGCCAGAGGATTGGGAAATATTCAGAAATCAATAAAGAAAGACTTCAAAAATTATAAAGAGAAAAGATGGAGTATGAGAATAAACCAGTAAATAAAGTAAAAACAGACAGCTTCTACATGTAGATAATAAGGTAGCTAAAGGTCCTTGTCAGCAATATCCAGACCTCAAAGGTAAAATGATGAAGTAGGATTTTGAGGAGGATTTCTGTCATGGTTCCAAGTACTGGCCCTTGATTCGGCTCCATTGATGGTGCCTTGTTGTGCAGCACATGGATTCCATGCACTACTAATTGCATAATGACACACACCTGAGCCCCATCAGGAGACTAGCATAAGAACTCTGGTTTCACTAGCACTAGTTGCCAGAGTATTGGTCAACCTTTGGGTATACTTTGGCTCCTGGCTGCTTAGAGCTGGCAACTTTAGAGCAGTGCTGGTTTCACTGTTCCTCTTAGGATATCCAGTTTCTGTGTTGGGACTCTACCTCAGAGCCCTGAGGCAAGATTCCTTCTGGTTGCTGCCTGTGTTTGGTTCTGAGGAAGCAGCCTGACTTCAGTCTCATACCAGTGCACTGCATTTGGGTTCTCTGTGAGCTTGCTCTTTGCTCAACATTGACAGTTTCTCCTTGTTGGGGTATCTAGAACTTGCCAGCTTAGTTTCAGAATAAAGGGTTGCCCATTTAAGATTGGGTTGTAGAGGAATTTATTCTCTCAAAAGTTTGCAGATCTTGACCCCAGAAAGGTGTGAAGGGAGAGTCAAAGAAGGTATTCAAGATGGAGATTGACATACAGCTAAACCTCAAGGAAGTTGAGGGGTATGGAGAAAGAGCAGGAATGTGGTGTTGAGGCCAAGATTGGACAAGCCATGAATAGCTGAGCATGCTCTAAGGGTTGATTGGCCTACTTCTGTTCCCGTTTATGTTCTACACAAACACTTCGAGGGTTAAATGGTGTGATATGGACCCACTGAATGAATAACATGGCTAGTCCCATCCTTTCCAACCCCAGAGGTAGAAAGAACCTCAGCTTGAAGTGACACTATGCAGTGCTATGTGTAGCCATGCACAAAGGTTGCCATCAGGATGTTGTGTACCTTTTCCCTTTTTTCTGGAGATTGTGCCTCTGCAAATTCATCCCATTTGCACTGTCCAGATGAAATGGGAGATGACTGTTGCAGTGGGAGGTAGTCATGGGCCACACTTGCACCATGTTCAGCAGCAAGGAGGGTAGATCACACCTGATAATCAGGTCCTTTCTCACATTACAGACAGAGTGTCACTCCCACAGACCCTTTTTTTTTTGCTGTATGCTCTACCTGGTTCTGTATGCATTCCCAGGCTCTTCCTGGTCATATTCCCAGCACCTACAGGGAACAGAAGAACAAGTCCTTCTGCAGGACCAATCAGATTCTGGGCCTTCCTGTTGAAGAGAAAGCTAAGCTGTTTGCTTACCTCCTGTCCAGCAGGTGATGGAGGGTTGTTAAAGTGACAGAATATAAGTTGAATGTTTTATCCTTTTTAAAATTAATGGAGCAGATGGCAAAATATTTATTGTACCAGCCACATACATTCCTATTCTGTTTAAGAGATGCTAGGACCTGTGAATTATGCAAATAAAATCATACATTTCAACTGATCCATGCACTTTATTTAATGTCTTCTAACTTGTGCCAATAGATTGGACAGCATATGCAAAGCAAGGCTTGTTGTGATGATGGTATAAGCTCCTACTATTATTCAGGCATAAAGATGAATTAAAAGATCACCTCTCTATATGTATGAATGCCATACACTGCTCAGAAACTGTAGAACTTTTTTTCTGGTCACCAATGCCCAGTCTGAACTGGCAAGAAGCTGGTATTCTTCAGCAGTGGAAACTACTGGCCTCGAGTTTGATTCATGCTGCCTTGCAGTTGCTAAGATGCTAAAAACAAGAGGGCAAAGGTTTAAGATCAGAGTTGAGAGATTTAAAAGGGGCAGCTTCCTCATGCAAAGGGTGCTGTGTATTTAGAATGAGCTGCCAGAAATAGTGGCTGAGGTGGGCACATTAGCAACATTTAAAAGCCATCTAGATAAGTACATAGATAGGAGAGATTTACAGGGTTATGGGTCAAACACAGGCAGATGGGACTAGCTCATTGGGCAACACAATGGGCATGGATGTGTTGGGCTGAAGGGTCTGTTTCCATGCTGTATGACTGACTCCATGCACTGGAGCAAGAATCCATTCTCTGATCTGTGTGTTAAAAGGCCCATGCAGTAACAAATGTGAGTTCAGTGCACAGATGTTATTACAGCAGGTATTTCGCACAGATAATTGCAGGTAAATTTAAATTCATAGGATTGTTATTGCAGAGAAAGAGGCTATTCAGCCCATCAAGTCTATGCAGATGACACGAGAGACTGCAGATGCTGGAATCTGGAGCAACAAACAACCTGCTGGAGGAACTCAGTGGGTTGAGCAGCATCTGTGGGGGGGAAAGGAATTTTCATTGTTTTGGGTCAAAACCCTGCATCAGGACTGGTCTATGTTGACTCCTAGCAGAGCAATACCACCAGTCCTATTCCTTCACCTTTTGCAACAACCCTGCAAATCCTCTCTTAAAACCTCCCTCAAGTGCCTAACCAGTTCTCTTCTGAAGACATTGATTCAATTTCAACAGCTTTTACCGACAGGGAGATTCTGATCTTAACAACTCTTTGAATAAAAAAAGGATTTTCCTCACATCTCCTATTTACCTTTCACCCAAAATGTTAAATCAGTGTCCCCTAGTCCTTGAGCTACCAGCTAATGCAAACACTTACCCTCTGTTTACCCTATCTACACCAATCATAATCTACTTCATTGACCTCAGAACTCCTTAAGGCTGTGAAAGGCACCATATGAATGTAGCTTTAACTTGAGCATTACATAGTTACATCGACATGGCTCCTTTCATGGCCCTAAGAAGCTCCAAAGAGCTCCACAGCCAAAGGAACACATTTTGAAGTGGCAGCCAACTGGTGCACAGCAAGATCCAATAACACTGTGTTAGTGAGCAAGCCATTCATTTTAGAGATGTTGATTTTAATTGGACAGGACACTGAGGAAAGCTCCCCTGAATCCCCTTTCAAAATGGGGATTTTTTTTTAACATTCGCTTTAGAAGGCAGACCAGAGATGGGGGTAAGGTGGCTGGGGTCTCAGTTTAACGTCTCGTCTGAGAGCCTTCTTCAAGACTGCAGTAGTTAGGGTAAATCCTGTGCTCATCTCTCTGGAGGGGCACTTGAACCCACAATCTGCTGACACAGGCTGACTGAGACACAGCTGTCACCATATGTTTAAAAAAAAATCCAATTGTACTAGCAGCTAATGACCTTACACTGACTGTGGAACAGACAGAAACCTCCATTCTGTCTTTAGGCTGTCACACATCACAAAACATCCCTGTGCTTATCCAGTTTCCCAAGACAGCCAAAGTATGTATTTGCAAGATATATTAACAATACCAGTAAATATACTTCACGTTCAGAAAATGTAATGCAGAAATCTCACTTCTGTTCTAGTGTCCGGAAGTAAATTCTCCCTTTATTTTTACTTGAAGAGTATAAACACAATAGCTTTTATACTCAGCCCCAAGTACCCTGGCTGCCTGTTTTACACCTACTTCCAATGATCCACTGAACATTATGAGACGGTGGGAAGCCTCAAAAATTTTCAGTGATGGGACCGCTTTATCAGGTGCAAAACAAACGCCTCTATATCCATCATTGTGGTGGTATGCGGGTGTTCACATGCCAGACAAGTACCCCCTAACATATTGGTTAAAGCTGGGTAAGGAGTGTCCAGGACTCTCACCTGAAATAGGCATTGAGCCTTCTACATGTAAAACAAAAGTCACAGTCAAAGTCAAAGTTGAGTCTATTGTCATCTGCACAAGTACATGTATGCATAGGTGCAATGAAAAACTTACTTGCAGCAGCATCACAGGCACATAGCATCATATAAGCAGCATTTACAAGAAAAACATAAATTAAACATAAACTATACGCAACTGTTACAAGAAAGAACATAACTAAAAATGAAAAAAAAGCAACGTTCATTTTAGTTCAGTGATCGGAGTGGTCCTCGTGTTGCTATACTGAGGTAGTGATTTGGGTTGTGTAGGTTGGTTCAAGAACCGAATGGTTGAAGGGAAGTAGTCATTCCTGAACCTGTGGTGTGGGACTTCAGGCTTCTGTACCTTCTGCCCGATGGTAGCTGCGAGAAGATGGCCTGGCCCGGAAGGTGGGGGTCTTTGCTTTGAAGGCAGCTCCAACTGCTGGACACTGCTGCTAACAAGATAAACTTTAAATAATGTTTACCTGGGTGTGAAACCAGAGGAGATGCCCCTGCTGCTTACAGTTGTCTCCTGTTGTACCCAGGTGAGTTGTATGCAGAGATCCAGCAGAGACACATTCACCTTGCAGGCCTCATATACAGGTGGCCTGAGCTTGAACTGAGTACACTTCAGCCCATCTGTTCCACAAATAGGGCTCACTACCTCGGCACCGTCCATCACAGCTGGTCAAACCAAGTTCTTGCCCTATCTTCATTTTATTCCATTAATTAATGTTACAGAGAAGTATTAAATGTGAGGCCATTGTTAATCGATATTTTATGCAGATGAAGTGCCAGCGACCCTGAATAACACACAAGGTGCAAAAATCTTTAGCCGCACTTTGTTACATGTTTAACTGCCAGATTATTAACTCAATACAAAGCATAAACCACACTAGATGTGAAATAACTTGGCAGGGTATGCAAACACTCCCAGACCAATAAAATACTCTTACTTGAGCGGGAGGAGATGACTTGGGGATGTGTATTGACTGCCATTAGGGTGAACAGCCCAGAACAATTGGGCACTCAGCAGGAGTGTAAAGGGGATCAGCCCAAGAAGACGTGAATCGCAGTACACAGAACATAGAATGGTACAGCAGAGGAACAGGCCCTTCGGCACACGATGTCTGTGCTGAACTCATTAAGGAAATGTGCCTAATTAAACTAATCCCTTCTGCCTGCATATGACCCATCTCCTTCCATTCTCTGCATATTCATGTGCCAATCTAAGAGCCTTTTAAATGCCTCTATTGTATCTGCCTCCACCACCACCCTTGGCACCAGCATTCCAAGCACCCATCATTCTCTGTGCAAAAAAACTTGCCCCTATATATCAAACAGTAGAGGTCCCAGTGTGGATCCCTGAGGAACATCATTAGCTGCGCAGGTCAATAGGGTTGTTAAGAAGGCATATGGAGTGTTGACCTTCATTAGCCGAGGTATCGAGTTCAAGAGCTGCAACATAATGTTGCAGCTCTATAGAACTCTGGTTGGACCATACTGGGAGTATTGTGTTAGTTCTGGTCGCTTCATTATAGGAAAGATGTGGAAGAGAGGGTGCAGAGGACATTTACCAGGATGCTGCCTGGATTGGAGAGCATGTCTTATGAGGATAGGTTGAGCAAGCTAGGGCTTTTCTCTTTGGAGAGAAGGAGGATGAGAGGTGACTTGATAGAGGTGTACAAGATGATAAGAGGCATAGATCGAGTGGACAGTCAGAGACTTTTTCCCAGGGTGACAATGGCTAACACAAAGGGGGCATAATTTTAAGGTGATTGGAGGAAGATATAAGGGGGATGTCAGGGGAAAGTTTTTTTTACACAGTGAGTGGTAGGGGCATGGAGCACACTGCCGGTAGAGGTTGTAGGGGCAGATACATTAGAGACATTTAAGAGACTCTTAAATAGACACATGAATGATAGAGAAATGGGAGGCTACGTGGGAGGGAAGGATTGGATAGATCTTATAGCAGGATAAAATGTTGGCACAACATTGTGGGCTGAAGGGCCTGTACTGTGCTGTTATATTCTATGTTCATAGACCTCCAGCCAGAATAAACCCCATCAACCACTACCCTCTGTCTTCTACGGGCAAGCGAATTCTGAATCTAAACAGCCAAGTCACCATGGATACCATGCATCTTAATCTTCTGGATGAGTCTACTATGAGGGACCTTATTGAATGCCTCACTACAGTACAGAAATGGATTAAGGGACCAGAAGCCTTATGTGTCTATTGATGTATGAAGTTGGCTGAATGAACTGTGAAGATGATGTGAAGATTGGAGTAGTAAGCTGTCGTCCACTGCTGTGCCCATGGACACATGAAGCAAAGGATCAATGTTTGTACCACTGTGAGAGTGGCGTACTTGGATGGACACCTAGCTCTTCTATTAAAACGAGGTTGTTCAGATTGTACAGTGATGTTCCTGTATCACAAATTAGCATATGGCACAAACCATATTGCTGCTTAGAATATTTGGCACATCTAAATTCACTGTTAGCTTTCTGACAAAGAACGAGCTTTCGGTTTTAATATCTGCCAAACCAGCCTATTGTACTGGCAGTTGAACTAGCTTTTCAGATTAACTCATTTTAATCATTAGAGTGACTGCAGCTGAATATGACCTGAGTTTTCTGACTCTCCCTTGTATATATTTGTTGAATATACATGTTGCTTAATGCAAGCACAGATCTGACCAGTGTTAATCCAGATTGACGGCTGCTGAAGATGCCTCTTCCTCTGCTGTCATGGTGATATGCATGGGCAGGTCTTTTTCTTTGACCAAGCTCTCAGTCAAATTGGATTAATGCCACAGTGAAAGTTGATTATCCATGAAGATGAACTAGTGCTGTATTTTGACAATGTGTGCAGTTGTGCTTTCTGTAACTAGGGCCCAAATCCACACACTCTCAGATTTTCCATGTACAATGACTAATTATGACTGTAGCTGTGATATGAGCTCTGGTTATCATATTCTACACCACACCTCTCTGCAGAACACAGATGGGATGAAAGAGCACCCTCACATATTATTCTTAACATGTCCTGTGGCTTAAAGTCTTGTCAGCCTTTGTTTTTAGACAGCTTCCTAAAGAAAGAATCCACCTAGGACGTAACAGGTTTCAATCATCCTCTTATATTGCAGGAGGTACATCCAGGTGGCTAGATTCTCATCTGCTTGTAGATCTCTATGGGTTTTGGATATTACACGAGTACCTGGCATTGATGAGAGAGAATATCTCTTTGTGATATTCAATGACACTACCAAGTATCCTGCCATCAGCATCCTGGGTGTTACTATTGATAAGATACTGGGTATTCTGTAGTTCCTTCCCACCGTGTACAAAATACAGTTCTGGAGTATGATAGAACATTGTCCATTTGCTTGGATCAGTGTGGCTCTAATCGCACTCAGGGGTCTCCACACCACCTAGGATGAAGCAGCCCACTTGATTGGCACCTTCACCATCATGGCTGCACGTCAGCTACGCACAGAATGCATTGCAGCAGCTCATCAAGGCCCCTTCAACAACATCTGCCGGCATTTGATCTCTACCATCTCAATGGCAGGCATAACCATAGAACCATACAGCACAAAACAGGCCCTTCGGCCCACCATGTTGTGCCGAACACGTCTAAATCATACATGATCTTGACTCATAAATGAACTGCCATTTCTTTATCATCAAAATCCTGATCCTTCCTACCCTTTACAAAATCCCCCAATGGGTTAGGTAGGGGAATTAGAGTCAAGAGTTAAATACTGGCTTTGTTCCATTTATGATTAGCAGTTTGAACCATATTAATTACTTGTCGTCATAAAAAGGTTGCTACCATAATCATGTATATTCAAGTATCTGTGAACCAAACTTTAACAACAAGTAGAAATGAAGTTCGGATCTATGACCACAGTTCATTAGCCCCGTTCCACCATGCCTGTGGATCAAGCCTCACCCTCACTCACCTCCCTACCTTGGTTATAAAACCCTAAAAACACGGCTATTAATTTATCATACTCTTTGAAATTTTCAGTGGTTCTTTTAATGAGGCAGCTCTGGATTTCCATAGCAATACACAAAACGCTGGAGGAACTCAGCAGGTCAGGTAGCGTCTATGGAGGGAAATGGACAGTTGACGTTTCAGGTTGAGACCCCTCATCAGGTCCTGATCCTCCATAGACACTGCCTGGCCCATTGAGTTCCTCCACTGATTTTGTGCTGCTCCAGATTTTCAGCATTTGCTGTCTCTTGTGTCTGGATTTCCATATCCTTGATGGCACCCCTGATTGCCCTAGCTCCAACATTAAGGTAATGCTTTCAAAACCTTTCTTTCTAGCCCTGACCATTTTCCCCCATGATCCTAGAACCCAACCCCAGTCTCTGTTCTGAACTCATCTGGTTCCCTTTGCAAATTTTGTCATTGCAGAGCAAGTGAAGGAAAGGTCGAAAGCGTAATGGGCTATTGTATGTGTGACAACACACATGACAGCTTGGGCCACATATATTGTGGCCCCCTACAAAGTGACAGCTTAATGCACCTTTGAGGTGACAGTCAATATCTAGGCAATAATATGTTTCATGACCTAAGGGTGTCCCAAAGCACTTTACACCCAGTGGAATAGCTTTAAAGTGTAGGCACTGTAGGAACTGGTAGATCCCATCGTGGTAAACAGAGACCACGTCAAGTGATAGCTGCTTGAAGAACTTCAGCTCAGAGTCAATGAACTGGATTCCGGGCTCAAGACACTTTGACACATCAGGTGAGGGAGAATTACCTGGATGCAGTATTCCAGGAGGCAGTCAGATTAACCATTGGTAAATAGGGGAATAGTCAGGCATAGTTTGGGGTCACTGAGAAAAGGCAGATCGAGGGATCCAAAGGATGGTTCCAGAAGAACCTCAGCCCTCACCCTTGTCCTACAGGTTAGAGGTTCTTGCTCCCCATGTGGATGAGGGGGGGGACTGCAGGGAGGATGGGTAAACTGTCCACAGCACCATGGTACAAGCTAGGCATTCCAAGAAGGGGGAGAAAAGAGAAGCATAGTCATCATAGGGGAGAGCATAGTTAGGAGAAGAGGCACTTTTCATTGCCACACTGCCATAAAGGCAGAAAGATCCGAAGGCTGCGTTGTCCACATGGTGCTAGGGTTAAGAACATCTTAGCTGGAGAAGAACTTGGAGTGGGAGGGGCAGGATCAAGTTGTCATGGTCCACTTGGACACCAATGATAGAGGTAGGATTAGGAAGGAGGTTCTGCTGAGTGATTATGAGGAGCTTGGGGCAAAGTTGAAAAACAGAACCACAGGGGTGACAATCTCTGGATTATTACCCGAGCCACGTGCAACTTGGCAAAGGGTAAATGGAATTAGGGAGATAAATGCACGGTGTGGTGGAAGCGGGTTCCAATTATGGACACTGGCAGCAGGACTGGGGAAAGAGAGAGCTATTCCATTGGCTTCACTTGAACCCTGTTCTGGCAAATCGCATTAAAAAAAGGTTGTAGACGGGGCTTTAAACCAAATAGAAAGGGGGGAAGGAATCCAAGAGCTGGATGTTTAATTAATAAAGAGGAATGAGAGCGTGGTGGCAAAGGATAGGGAGGGGGAAATTGAAAAGTAAAGTGTGATAGACTGGGCAGAAAATGTGAACAAAAGTACGCAGCACAGAGCAAATCCAGGCTTTGTAAAAACTATAAAACATCAAAGCTTGATGGTTTTTATTTGAATGCATGTAGTATTTGCAATAAGGTAGATGAACTGACAGCACAGTTAGCAACATCTGAATATGATCTACTAGCTATTACTGAGATGTGGTTGCAGGGTTACCAGGACTGGGTGCTCAATATTCCATGTTATTTGATATTTCAAAAGAAAAGGCCAAAAGAGAAAGGAGGCGTTAAACAAGGAAGGTGTCACAGCTGTGTTCAGTCATGTTACAGGTGGATGAGAATGTAGAATTGGTTTAGGTTGAAATCATGAACAGCAGGGGAAAGAAGACATAGTTGGGAGTAGTTTACAGAGCCTCACATTTTGACTTCTTGATGGAGTCAGGCGCAAATGGGGAAATATCCAGGGCATGTTTGACGGGAACTGCAATCATCAGTGGCGATCTTAATTTTGATTGGACGAACCAAACTGGCATGAGTATCGTGGTAGAATTTGTGGCATGAGTCAAGGATTGCTTCTTGGAACACTATGTTACGGAATCTACCTGGGAGCAGGTTATTTTAGATTTGGTCGTGAATAATGAGGAAGGATTAAGAGATCTCGTTGTTAAAGATCCTCTAAGAGGTAGGGGCCACTATATGAAAGATCTTCAGGTGCAGTTTGAGGGGGAACACCCAGAGGACCAAAATCTTTGTCTTCAATTTATATAAGGGCAATTATAATTGTATGAAGGTAGAGTTGTCTTAGGTGGGAAAATAAGCTAAGAGACAGGTCAGTAGATGTACAATGGGAGATATTCAAACAGTGAGTCCATAACACTCAGCAGGAATTTATCCTAATTAGAAAGAGGCATTCCATGAGAAAGAGGCAAGGATAATATTAAATTAAAAAGTAGGACATACAAAGTGACAAGAACTGGTGGTCAGAGGACTGGGATGATTTTAAGATCCAGATGCAAAAGACTAAAATGCTCATAAGAAAGGAGGAAATTGATTTTGAGAGAAAACTGGCATGTGATATCAAAACAAACAGTAAGAGTTTCTCTGGATATAGAAATAGGAAGAAGGTGGCGAGGTTAGGTGTGGGACCTCTAGAGAACAGTGCTGGTGAATTAATAGCAGGAAACAAAGAAGTGGCAGATATGTTAAATCAATTTTTTGCATCAGTCTTCATCATGGAAGACACTGCAAATGTCCCTTTGGTAACATATGGGCTAATTTCAAATAACAGGAAGGAAATTATAACAATCCCAATCTCAAGGGATACTAGGGAAACGTATGGGCCAAAGGCAGACAAATCACTGGGACCTGATGACTTGCACCCAAGGGTGCTAAAGGAAGTGGCCGCAGAGAAAGTGGACTCATTGGTTGAAAATTTTCAAAACTCACTAAATTCCAAGAAGGTACCAGAAGTTTAGAAAACAGCCAATGTGACTCCCTTGTTCAGAAAGGGAGGAAGATAGAAAGTGGGGAACTACAGTTGGTGTAATATTTATTGTTGTCAAGATTCCAGATAAGATATCTTTGTCATATGTACATCGAAACACACAGTGAAATGCATCTTTGCATGGAATGTTGCAAGTGTCGCCATGCTTCCAGCGCCAACATAGCATGCCCACAACTCCCCAACCCATACATCTTTGCAATGTGGGAGGAAACTGGAGCACCCGGAGGAAACCCACACAGACACGGGGGGGGGGGGGGGGGGGGAGAACGTACAAACTCCTCACACATAGCGGCCGGAATTGAACCTGGGTCGCTGGCACTGTAATAGTGTTATGCTAACCGCTGCACTATCATGCCTGCCTGCACTAAAGCCAATAATCAAAGAGGAAATAATTAATCATTAAGGAAACTGTATAAAGTCAAATCTGGTCAACATGATTTTACAAAAGGTAAATTATGTTTGATTAATTTTCTCAAATTTGAGAATGTGACAGGAGAGTTGATAGAGGGGAACCTGTAGATGTAGTGTATTTAGATTACCAAAAGACATTTGTCAAGGTGCCGCATAGGAGGCTGGTGCATAAATTAAGAACCCATGGTATTGGAGGACGTACCTTAGCATGGATTAAAGACTAGCTGTCATATAGAAAACAGGGAGTTGGAATAAATTGATCCTTTTCAGGCTGTAAAGATGGAACAAATGGAGTACCCCAGAGATTAGTTCTCATCCCTCAATAGTTTATTATTTACATTAATGACCTAGAGGAGGAAACAAAATGTAAGGTTTCCAAATTTGCTGATGATATGAAAATAAGTGGAAGGGCATATTGTGATGAGGATATTGTTATTCTACAGTGAAACATTGATAGGCTAAGTAATTGGGAAAAATACCTGGCAAATGGGGTTCAGTGTGGGGAAATGTGAGGTTGTGAACCTTGGTAAGAGAAATCAAAAGACACATTATTATCTAAATGGAGAGTGACTGCAAATCAGTGAAGGTCAGAGGGATCTAGCTGTTCTAGTGCATGAATCACAAAAAGTTAGCAGGGAGATCCAATGTCATTAAGAAGGCAAACAGCCCGTTGGCCTTTATTGTGGAGGGGTTATAGTTTAAGAATGGAGAAGTTTTTTTTACAGTTGTACAGAGTATTGTTGAGACTACACCTGGAATACCGTGCACAATTTTAGTCCCCTTACCTAAATAGGGACATGGAACACTGGTGTCACTCCAAAGGAGATTCTCAAGGATAATTCCTGGGATGAGAGGGTTGTTTTACCAAGAGATGTTAGACAGTTTGGATCTGTATTCCTTGGAGTTTAAGAGAATGAAGGATGATTTTATTCAAACATATAAGACCCCAAGGGGACTTGATAGAGTAGATGTTGAGATGATTTCATTGGTGAGAGAGTCTTGAATAACCTTATTTTGTAGTTATGTCAAGGGGATATAACTATAAAATAAGAGACTGGTCATTTAAAACTGAGGTGTACAGAAATTTCTTCTCTCAGAGGGTAGTGAATCTCTAGAATTCTCTTCCCTTAAGGGTAGTGGAGGTCAGATCATTAGATATATTTAAGCTGGGGGTAGATAATTCCTCAATCTTTTGAATATTTGAGGGTTATGGGGACCTGGCACAGAAGAGGAGTTGAGGCCAGTGTAGAATAGTCATGATCATATCAAATGACAGGGCAGGTTTGAGGGGACTGGTGGCCTTTTCCTGCTTCTATTTTCTTGTATGTTCAATGTAGCAGTGTTGGAAAGACAGATGCCAAAGTCTGCCACAACTCAGAATCAGAATCAGGTTTTGCAAGAAACTGCAGAGAGTTGTGGAAACAGCCCAGCGTCACGGAAACCAGCCTCCCCTCCTTTGTCTTTTACCTCTCTCTGCCTTGGCAAAGCAGCCAGCATAATCAAAGACCCCACCCACCCGGGTCATTCTCTCTTCTCTCCTCTTCCATCAGGTAGAAGATACAGGAGCCTGAGGGCACGTACCACCAGGCTTAAGGACAGCTTCTACCCCACTGTGATAAGACTATTGAATGGTTCCCTTATACAATGAGATGGACTCTGACCTTACGATCTACCTTGTTGTGACCTTGCACCTTATTGCACTGCACTTTTTCTGTAGCTGTGACACTTTACGCTGTACTGTTATTGTTTTTACCTGTACTTCCTCAATGCACTCTGTACTAACTCAATGTAACTGCACTGTGTAATGAATTGACCTGTAATATCAGTATGCAAGACAAATTTTTCACTGTACCTCAGTACAAGTGACAATAATAAACCAATACCAATATAATTATCACTGTTATTATGACGTGAAATTTGTTGTTTTGCTGCTGCAATACAATGTGATAATGACCAGATAATTTGCTTTTGTAATGTTGCTACATTGCTAAGGTACAAATATATTTGCTTCTGTAATATTTATCCATTAAAACCAACAAAATCAATCCCAATGTGCAAATAACAAGTGTGAGAAAAACATCCTTGCAGAGATATTAAAGTGTCTGACTTAAAATTAAGAAGTCACATTTATAACAATAATTGATTTCCTTTTAAGTTGATGCAAACTGGGAAGAAGTGCAATGTGGGGCTCAATTTGCAGCGTGATATTGCATCCAGCTCAGCTTAAGAATTTTAACATTTTTGCTCCCTTAGCACTGAAAACACAGAAATGTCAGCAGATATTGGAAAACCCTAGTCCAGACTAGTCTGGTTGTTTTCATTTTGCCTTTTATTCCCTTTTCAATTACCTGAACTTAATTACTTCCTCCTTACAGAAATGGCAGACACCCCCTCTGTGCTTAACTTTCAGCACCTACAAAGATTAAACAGGCCTCTCTTCAAATCCAAGCAGAATTCCTTCTTGCTAATGTTTACTTGGAGCTCAGTGATGAGTTCAGCTCAGAGGAAGCAGCTATTGTTTCTTTTGATTCCCATGGGAAAGCTTCTCAGCTTTTGAAAGCGCTCAGCATATCCATGGTATTTGGACAGTGGTGTCATAAGTGACATTGTTACAGCTGGTATCAAATCAATCTTGCCGATGAATGCCAGTCTCCTGGAATTTGGAAGTCACGCTTAAATTTAATGGAAACGACGGTGTTACGAGTTGTCAGTAAAAGCTGTGGGGTCAAATAGAAAAATATAACCAGGCATGAAGCAAATTGCTCTATTGAATAGATCTTGGGCAGAGGGACTGCCTAAGAGGAAGATGACTTGCTTTGTAGATTATATTTAGAGGCTTGAAAGCTTGTTTGTTGGTTAAAGTATTTTTTTTAAATACAAAGCTTTTGTATTTCAAATTAACATTTTACAAGAGCTGTTAAACAATTTGCAAGAGAACTTAGAAGCCAGTTTCGATTGTGAATGGTCATATATTTGCAGGAATTCATGATATTATTTCATCATCCATTTTAGGGATCCAAATTAACCTATTTTAAAATAATTCTGGGTAAAGAAGTGTTAAAATGTTAAGCATTCACATGTCAACTCCTCTGAATGGATAAGCAAATCTTGAAATAAACCAAGAGTAAAATATAATCTTTATGAAGACAAGACATAAAATGACATAATGTAACATTAATACTGCTCAACTCAGGAACATAAAGGAAGGAAGAATTATTGGACCATCTACAAAGAAATCCCTGCAAGCAACTATAGATAGCATCTAACGAGGTTAAGTGAATCTGCCTGAATAGGCAGAGCAACTTCAAGATCTGGGCACAACTGATAGGCTATTGTACATTTTTGGCAAAGTGTGCTACCTGGTGTTCCATTTGGAGGCCAGGTCTAGAAGGCTGTGATGGCTATGGGTCCATTTGGGTCTGGTGAGACTGGAAGGGCCAGAGGGATTTGGAGCCAGCAATGGTGATTGTGAGGAAGTGTAGTGAAGAAAGGAAGACCGCCAGTGCTTAGATGGTTATAGGGTCAGGCTGTCACATCCAGAGGAGGGTCACTTAATGGGATTTGGACTGGGGATGTGGGGGAGTATTGGTTTATTATTGTCACATGTACTGAAATACAGTGAAAAGCTTATGTTTAGTGCGCCATCCAGACAGATCATGCCATTCGTAATTACATTGAGGTAGTAAAAAGAAAACAGTATGCAGAATATAATATTGCAATTACAGAGAAAGTACAGTGTAGGTAGACAAAGTGCAAGGGCCACAATAAGGTAGATTGGGAGATCGAGTTCAGGAGTTCACCTTTTAGTGCATGAGAGGTCCATTCAAGAGTCTAATAACTGTCCTTGAGCCTGGTGGTACATGCTCTTAAGCTACTCCCTGGAGGGAGAAGGGAGAAGAGAGAATGACCGGGGTTGGAAGGATCCTTGATCATGTTGGCTGCTTTCCTGAGGCAGTGGGAAGTGTAGACAGAATCAATGGAGAGGAGGCTGGTTTTTGTGTTAGACTGGGTTGAATTCACAACTCCCAGCATGATGGATGGGCGGTTGATGGGGAAATCTCCACAGTATCCAGAAGTAGTGCCCCAAGAATGAAGGGAAATTATCAACCTACCTGGCAAGCATACAAGTCCAGTGCTGCACTGGGAGACCAGAACGAACAGAAGATAAGATAAGACTACTTATTAGTCACATGTACATCGAAACACACAGTGAAATGCATCTTTCTGTGTTACTGAGAATGTGCTGGGGGCCAGTCCACGTGTCGCCACTCTTCCAGTGCTAACATAGCATGCCTACAGCTCCTAACCCGTATGCCTTTGGAATGTGGGAGGAAACTGGAGCACCCAGGGGAAACCCATGCAGACATATGGGGAGAACATACAAACTCCTAACAGACAGCGGTGGGAATTGAACCCGGGTCACTGGCGTTGTAATAGTGTCACGCTAACCATTACACTACCGTCACCCCATGTAACCCAGAAGTGGTCATTGCTTCATTTCACTCTGGAAAAAGAAATGGTCTTCAGTGGAATAATGACACAATAAATAACAGTTATCATGCAATTGGCTGCTATAAAGTGACTGTATTCTATAAAACACTTCACTATATGAAAACCAGCTCAAATAAATGCACATTTTTCTTTATTTGAAGAATATACTGTGCATTCCATACAGGGATGTATTTTGTAATCACTTTACTGCACCTTACAAATTTTAATTCTCCTTTGATCAATATCATTGCAACATTTTGCTCCTTTTTTGGTGATATGTTATAATACCCAGTAGTGTTGCAATGCATTTTTGTTCATAAGTCCTCCTCCTTTATAGCTCTGAATAGCAGGAACCTTCCCATGATTTACAATCACTCACAGTCCAGATGAATGGTCTTGACCTGAAGCATCGACTCCCTCCACAGATGCTGCCTGACCCGCTGAGTTCCTCTAGCAGTTTGTTTGTTGCTCCAGATTCCAGCATCTGCAGTCTCTTGTGTCTCCACTCTGCCTCCACACATTTTCACATCCTACTTTTGAATCATCAACAACTCACCACAGAAGTTATATTCTTTGAGGAAACACATTTGGTCTTGACTAAGAATGGAATCACCAATGACCACCTCCAGTATCATTGTGTGAACTCTCACCTCAACACTGCTTTCATTTTAGCCTGACTACATCTCTCTGTATTTCTAATTCAATTCAAGTGCTACAGATTGATCAATTTAGAAAGTCCCTTATCAATACATTCCTTTCTGGGCATGCTTTTACATGTGTTTTGTGCAAGTGTTTAACCCTGTTAGAAGTGCTTGGTACTGGAAGGATTTGAAGTGAAATTGAATAAAAGTTGCTTTGTGCCCTGAGAGGTACAATATGTGTGTTTCATCTAGTTGAAAGCATGTGGGCACTGTTGGCCCTTAGCTCCAAAAAGAATAACTAACTTGCAAGGAAGACCAACAAATCATGGTCCTGTAAGGACAAATTGCGATGCTGCATGCACCCCATTGTGCCTGGTTTTCTATAGCAAGTAGTTTGCTGTAATGTATTAAATGCTCGTTTAAGTGTTACATTGGCTATTACATTTTTTAAAGGTGAACAGTGTCTATGGGGATTGAGACAGATGTGCAAATCTATTGCTAAATTTTTCCATTTATTGCATAACAGTGTAATAACCTTTAGGTTCTACAGTAACAGTCCTACACAATGAACCCAATGTTTCCTCATATGCAAAAGTTGAACTATCCCAGAATAATAACTTTCACATACAAGTCTCAACCAATCTATTAAAGAGACATATCTAACCGGCTTCATAAGTAGAGCTATTCAACAGATTGTACAATGCTTAGAGAATTATTAACTTTACATGCAACAATGTTCTTGAATTTATTCAGAACAAGGCCATTCTTGCCACAGTGAGTACCGCAGTCAAGGGTAAGGCAGTTAAGAGGCAAGGGTGACACATGGGGAACATTGTTTAACCAATGAGTACCACAGGAGATCAGGGAGAAAATTGGATAGCTTCACCAAAGAACACAGTTTGATGGACCAAATAACTTCCTGCTGCTTTGTAACACTGATTACAGCAATTAGGCACAATTAGCCTCCTCTCCCTCCCCACCCAGCATTAGCACCCAGTAGAATTATTCTGTGCCGTGATTCATTTACAGAAGATTCTCTCTGAATCGTATTTGGTCAGATCTAATGGCTCATTCACTGAATTCTCATTTTGGATTTGCAAGATAGTTATTGCATTTCAAGGAAACATTTTTGTCATTCACCATTATAAACACAATTTCACATAGCTTCATTACTGCTGGTCATTACTAATGAAAATATGCACGATTAAATACCCTCCACCCTTGCCCTTGGTTAAAGCCCCTTCTCCCCCACCCATAATCTGAGCCTGATCAAGATGACCTTTTAAACTAATCCTTTAACTGGACCCGAGTCCTTAAAGCTCAGTTATAAGACGAAAAGTGTCCTGAAATTGATAAGATTAGGTTGTTCAGCAATTGGAGACTGTGAACTTTGACCTGTTGTACTGCACCCTCTGTGCAAAGTTGCTCCTATTTTGTAAACCTGTCAAATGCCCATTTGCTCGCTCTATAGTTGATGATGGGCTGCTTTATCTACATAAATATACTTCATACCTTTCTGTTTTAGATATTTCTCATCCTCCAGTTTGGAATTAGGCGTGAGTGGAGAAGGACAGAACTGTGTCCTGGGTGGAGTGGTGTCAAAGAAGTGCTCCCCAATCAACTTCATGTTCATCCATTGCAAGAGAATGTAATTAACTTGCTTGGCTTGTTGGCAGAGATCAAAGGAAATTCTCTACACATTGATGTTGGCATATTTTTTCCAATTGTGCATTCTTCAGACTGTGATTTTTCTCTCAATAATAACTTGAGCTTGTATTAAAACTCTTTGCTCTCTTTTAATATCTTAGCTTCATATAATCTATTTCTGTGGTTATTCCATTCCGTTTAACAATTTTTTTTAAGGCTAAGACAAATTTAGTTGGCAGATTGGGCTTGGTAATCACGGAATAGTCTGGAGATCATGAATGTCAATTTGATATTTCCCTATAACATTCTTAAATACTCTGAATGTGGAATACTCTGCTGTGTCAAGAACACTGGACAATGGTATTGGTATTGGTTTATTATTGTCACTTATACCAAGGTACAGTGAAGAACTTGTCTTGCATACCATTCATACAGAGCAATTCATTACATAGTACATTGAGGTAGTACAGAGTGCATTGAGGTAGTACAAGGTAAAAACAATAACATAATAACAGAGTAAAGTGTCACCGTTACAGGGAAGTGCATTGCAGGTAGACAATAAGGTGCAAGGTTAAACAAGGTAGATTGTGAGGTCAAGAGTCCATCTCATCATATAAGGGAATCGTTCAATAGTCTTATCACTGTGGGATAGAAGCTGTCCTTGAGCCTGGTGGTACGTGCCCTCAGGCTCCTGTATCTTTTGCCTGATGGGAGAGGAGAGAAGAGAGAATGACCCGGGTGGGTGGGGTCTTTGATTATGCTGGCTGCTTCACCAAGGCAGCGAGAGGTATAGTCAGAGTCCAAGGAGGGGAGGCTGATTTCCGTGACGCGCTGGGCTGTGTCTAGAACTCTCTGTAGTTTCTTGTGGTCCTGGGCAGACCAGTTGCCATTCCAAGCTGTGATGCATCCAGATAGGATGCTTTCTACGGTGCATTGATAGAAGATGTCAATGTTGATCATAAGGTGCTTATAAATGAGGGGGGCAATTCAGAAGAACAGTGTGGCACAATATAGACAGCAGTTGGCGCTGCTACCTCACAACATCAGAGACCTAGTTTCAATCCTTGCCTCTGGTGCTATCTCTTTGTTGTATGCGCATTCTCCTTATGGAGTTTCCTTGGGTCCTCCAATATCCTCCCACACCTCAACGATATGCATGTTGGTAATTGTTCACTGTAAATTACCCCTAGTGTGTCTGGATTAATGGTAGAATCTGGGGAGAGTTGATGGGAATGTGGGGAGTACACAATTAGGATTAGTGTAAATGGGTGCTTGATGGTCAGTACCTACTCGATAGGCCGATGGGCATACTTCCATGCCGTTTGACGTTATGACTCTAACTGAACCCATTACTACCTGTTTGTTCAATGATACCCAGGTTTTCCACCTTTACCTCTCTGCCCTCTGGTTGACTTTCAAGTGTTTCCATTACCCTACTTACACTGTATCATTTTAATGGCATGTTTCTCAATTTTGGATGTAATATCCGTGTCCTGTTTAAAAGATTTGAGCAAGTAAGACAAGGTTAAGCAAGAGTAACCTGTCAGTGCAGGTGAAAAATTAGTATGTTTTGAAAAATTGCCTTTTGTAACATTATTTAATGGACTGTGTGGCATGGTAGTATAGCGGTTAGCGTAACGCTATTACAGCGCCAGTGACCCAGATTCAATTCCGGCTGCTGTCTGTAAGGAGTTTGTATGTTCTCCCCATGACTGCGTGGGCTTCCTCTGGGTGCAGCACTTTCCTCCCACATTCCATAGACATATGGGTTAGGAAGTTGTGGGGATGCTATGTTGGCATTAGAAGCGTGGCGACACTTCTGGGCTGCCCCCAGAACATTCTACGCAAAGATGCATTTCTCTGTGTGTTTCCATGTGCATGTGACTAATAAAGAAATCTTATCTTATCTTGTCTTATCTTATTTTCTGTCATGGGAGCAGAATGCAATTGACTATTTGGTCATTTTCGAAGAAATTTTTATAAATCACTGGAACATCAGACAATGCAATGTTCAGATAGTTCACATTGTGTTGTATAACAATGTGATACAACTCTAAATCTGACTGAACACTTCCAGCCTCACTGTCCAAGTCTTCCATTTCCCACACTGGCTCCCAGATTAGAATTTGCATTTTGTGCGAATGAACATTGTGTTACGGACTGTGATCGAAAGTTGTGTTTCTTGGAGCAAGTCTGAGACTGGCTCAAGATGTCTATCCTTGGCCTGACACATTGATACAATCACAAAGAAGGCATGCCAGCAGTTCTACTTCGTTAGGAATTTGAGGAGATTTGGTATGTCACCAAAGACTGTTACAAATTTCTATAAATGTACAGTGGAGAGCATTCTGACTGCTTCACAACCTGGTATGGAGGCTCCAATGCACAGGTACGCAAGCAGCTGCAGAGGGTTGTAGACTCAGCCAGCTCCATCCTGGACACTCCCCACCATCGAGGACATCTTCAATAGGTGCTGCCTCACGAAGGCCGCATCCATCTCTAAGGACCCTCACCATCTGTGACATGCCCTCTTCTCGTTACTACCATTGGGGAGGAGGTACAGGAGCCTGAAGACCCACACTCAACGTTTCAGGAACAGCTTATTTCCGTCCGCCATTAGATTTCTGAATGGTCCATGAACACTACCTTGTTATTCCTTTTTGTTTTGCTCTATTTATTTATTTTTGTAATTTATAATGAATTTACGTCTTTGCGCTGTATTGCTGTCACAAAACAACATATTTCACATCATCTAAGTCAGTGATAATAAATCTGATTCTGATTCTGAAAAAAATGAGTGTCCTCGGAGTCAATGGAAGAAGCCAGTGGAAGAATATATTTTCGTTGATTGGTAAGGGGGTTAAGAGTTAGGGGGAGAAGGCGGGAGAATGGGGTTGAAAAAGATCAGTCATGATTGAATGGCAGAGCAGACTTGATGGGCCGAATGGCCTAACTCTGTTCCTATACCTTATGGTCTTTAGCCACTTGGCCCATCATGCCTATGTCAGCTATTTCAGGGAGTTTCAAAGATTCTATTTCACCAAAACCCTGAAAATATTTGCTTTTCAAGTAATTTATCCAATTACCTTATGGAAGTTTATTGAATCCTCTTCTCCCTCCTTTTCAGGCAATGAGATTTCACATCACAATAGCTCGCTGTGTGGAAAAATTGTCTTCATCTCTTTTTCTCACCAATTATCTTAAGTCCGGTTATCCCCTACCTCCACCTTGCCAGTGGAAACAGCTTCTCCTCGTTTACTCTAATAAAGAAAAACAGTATTTTGAGGAGTTTGAAGAGAAAAGTACTTTAATCTGGTTGTGGGTTCAAGAAAAAAAGAGAGCTTGTATTTGTACCACACATTGTGTGTTCTCAGCATATCCCAAGGTGCCCCTGAAGCAAATGGATTACAGTGCAGTCTTTGCTTTTCCATAAGGTTAACCACAGTGTTCTAATCTATTACAATACCACCAAGGCTTCTTACTTTTTGAAATTTAAAAGAATGATATTGCTCCGAGCATAATTATGTCTGTACTTAACATAATTTACATGGCACTTCTCATTTAAAATATTGTGGAAACCTTTTGTAAATTTAATATGAATGCATGCTGCTTAAAATCAGGCACCCAACCAGAGTGTTGTGGTTAGACTTTTTTTAAATGAACAGAAAGTCTGCTGAGGTATAACATGGAATAAAAATAGGACATGGAAATACTCAGTAGGTTAGACAGCATCAATGAGGCGAGAAACAGCATTGGCGTTTCATGTCAATGACCACTTCATCAGAAGTGGAGGCGCTTTGATGAAATTCTGATGAAGGGTCATTGATCTAAGATGTTAACTCTGTTTCCCTCCCTGCTGATGTGAAAATCCTCCTAAGTATTTCCTGCAGTTTCTGTTTTTACTTTGGATTTCCAGCATCTGCAGTTTTTGATTTTTAAAGTATAACATGCACCTCCTTGCAAAAAAAATGAGCACTCATGGTACAATCATCAGTGATTTACTTACCTTGTTGTTGTTGTCCGCTGAGGTCCACTATTAAGAATATTCCCTATCGCTTTATTTTTAAAATTTGGAATATTTCGGAGATAAAAGTAGAGTTTCTTTTTTTTTGCACTACAATGTGATTGAAATAAAAAGGATATATTTCTGGTGATCTTAATTTGTGATTCAGTGCATGAATAAATGACATAGTACAGAGTGGCAGAGTGTTTATTAGCCTTTCGTGCACCCCCCACTTCCTTTATCCCAGTAGGCGGAAGGAGTATCTGCTGTTCTGATGAAGGATCTCGGACACGAGGTATTGGCTGTTTCTTCTGCCACAGGTGATGAGTGATCTGCTGGACATTTTCTGTTTTTTGTTTCTTGATTGACTTGTGATTGGTAGACTCATTGGTCAGATGCTCAATACACAACAGTTATCCTCTGTACCACAGCCAACCCTTGTCCATCAATCAACACCACAGATTCCTTCATTATCGCATGGTGGTTTATGGCAGCTGACTGCAGGCAAATTGGCACCTGCATTTCCCACATTACAGTAGTCACAGAGTCGTAGAGTTGTACAGCACAGAAATAGGCCCTTCAGCCCATAACATCCATGCTGACATTTTTACCCCTCTACACTTATCCCATTTGCCCACATTAGGTCCATATTCTTCTTGCATTGCCTATTTAAGTGTCTGCCCAAATGCCTCTTAAATATAATGACTGCACATCATTGGGTTTGGGATATCCTGAATGGGACTTGGTAAATACAGGTTTCTCTTTCACATTTTCAGCTTCTTTGACCAAGCTTTAATCATGATGCCTCATCCTTTGACAAGACAGCTACTCATTTTATATTCTGAGAAGGGCCTGGGGATATTTAAGAATATTAAAAGGTGCAAAATAAATGCAAATTGGTCCTCAGTTGCTAAAATATTATGTCCAAATTAAAAAAACAGTGTTGGATAATACCCTGACATTTTATCTGCAGGAGAAGGAAAGCTCTAACTTTGTTGCCCTCAGCATGTTTTGAGCTTTTACAACCCTAGGATGTGCCATTATTACCTATCACTTTGCATACTCCCTGTTCCAAAATGTCAATTATGCAAATTAGTTCACATTTGTCAAGGTGGATATGCTGTTTTTGTGGTGAGTGTAGACTAGATCTGTTGCTATAATGCAAATCCTTCCACCAATTCTTTGTTCTTAATTGTGGCACCGCATCTGTGATTAAAAAAAACAACTGTCGATATTGATGTAGATATTGGCACAGGAGTGTAGCGGTTAGCATAACATCATTACAGCACCAGCAACCCGTGTTCAATTCCGGCTGCTGTCTGTAAGGAGTTTGTACATTCTTCCTGTGACTGTGTGGGTTTCCTCTGGGTGCTCCGGTTTCCTCCCACATTCCAAAAACGTACGAGTTAGGAGCTGTGGGCATGCTATGTTGGCGCCGGAAGTGTGGCGACACTTGTGGGCTGCCCCTAGAACACTCTACACAAAAAGATGCATTTTCTTGTGTGTTTCGATGTAACAGTTCCCTTATACAATGAGATAGACTATGACCTCACGATCTTTGCACCTTGTTGCACTGCACTTTCTCTGTAGCTGTGACGCTTTACTCTGTATTGTTATTGTTTTTACCTGTACTACCTCAATGCACTCTGTACTGACTCAATGTAACTGCACTGTATAATGAATTGACCTGTACAACCTCGGTACAAATGACAATAGTAAACCAATATCAATACCAATGTGACTAATAAAGAAATCTTATCTTATATCTAAACAATTATCTCCACCTAGCTTTTAGTCGAATTAAATTTGCTTCTCCTTATAAATTGTCAACTATTTCAACCAATGGCACATTTGCAGGATAAATTGATCCTCACTAGGAATCTATACGTATTTACAGGAATATATGAAACAGTCCTGTTAAATGACATTCATATTGAATGATAACTGTTCCGATGTTATTAGATTCCTGAACTGACGTCTCATATACTAAAGGTGAACTCTTGATCTCCCAGTCTACTTCGTTGTGGCCCTTGCACTTTAGTTGTCTACCTGCACTGCACATTCTCTCTAACTGTAACACTACATTCTGCACAAGAAGTGCTGGAGGAACTCAGCAGGTCAGGCAGCCTCTATGGAGAGAAATAAACAGTCAACGTTTCGGGCCAAGACCCTTCATCAGGACTGGAAAGGAAGAGGGCAGAAACCAGAATAAGAAGGTGGGGGGAGGGAGAGGAGCACATGCAGGCAGGTGATTGGTGAGTTCAGGTGATAGGGGTATGGTAGGTGGGTGGGGGTGGGGGACAAGATGTAATAAGCTGAGACATTATAGGTAGTAGAGGCAAAGAGAGAGATATCTTTGTTAGTCTCATGTACATCAAAACACACAGTGAAACGCATCTTTTGCATAGAGTGTTCCGGGGGCAACCCGCAAGTGTTACCACGCTTCCGGCGCCAGTGTAACATGCCCACAACTTCCTAACCCGTATGTCTTTGGAATGTGGGAGGAAACCGCAGCACCCGGAGGAAACCCACGCAGACACGGGGAGAACGTACAAACTCCTTACAGACAGTGGCCGGAATTGAACCCAGGTCTCTGCCACTGTAATAGCGTTACACTAACCGCTACACTACTGGAAGGAATCTGGTAGGACAGGGCAGTGGACCATAGAGTAAAGGATGGAGGAGCAGAGGAGAAGATCTGCAGAAATGTTTGTGTCTCACTATATTCTGCATTCTGTTTTCCTTTTTACTACTTGGATGTACTTACGTATGGAATGATCTGTCTGGACGGCACACAAACAAAAACTTTTAACTGTATCTTGGCACATGTGACAATAATAAAGCAATACCAATAGCTGCCCATTATAGTTGCAGTTGCTGTTATGAAGATGGTAGTGAACTGCCTTCTTAACCTGCACCAGTTCTTCTGGTGAAGATGTTCCTACACTGCATTCATATTAGTGTGGGTTTGGAATCACATGTGGGTGAACAGAGTGATGAGACTACCTGCTATTGAACCAGATGGGCTTTATGACAATCCAATGATTCAATGAAGCCAGCAATGATATTTTCTTTTTAATTCCAGATTATTTGGTGAACTGAATTTGAACTTGTGTCTCTGGACCTTTAGTCCAGGCCTCTGGATTACTAGTCCAATCACACAGCACTAAACCTCTGTTCCCATGACGTTCTGGCATGTCAAGGTTGCAATTAGCTCTTTTGCAGATAAAACCCTGTAGCGATGTAAATCATTGAATTTTTTTTGTTACGTGCTTTATAGTTCTGGCAAAAATTAATCCATAGCCCAAAGTAGTTTTCAGTTTCAAGAGGCCAAACCTGAACTGTGATGCAGTAGGAGAACCAGTAGTGTGCTGTAGGTGGTGGAAGAGAGCTCTCTTTTGACCAGATCACGGGGAGGCTGATGACAGGCTGGGCTGCAAACAGCAATGAGGATGCAGCCATGTGCTTGTGTCTGTAGGAAACAGACGTAGACACTGGATGAAATACAGGATGTGATGGGGAGGACAGAGGCTCCCATTTTGATGTACTGTCATGGATAATTACAGGAATGAGCATTAAATTTTAGTTGGGATGGGTGAAAAGAAGGGTGGCAGAAGAGAAAAAAGTTTCCATTCTTTAAATAAAACCTCATAAATATATATGCCAGCAAATAGTTCATCCCACAGGAGTTTCTTTCAAACGAACCCAGTCACATAATGCATACTTTATGATCGCAACCAGCAGTAATATTTGCATTTACCACGATGAGGCATTGTTTAAATTCAGAAATAATTAGACATTATTCCAGCGCTGTTAAAACATTCCTTTTATTTTCCTGACAAAAAATGTCAAGGTTATAATTAGTGACTTGGCTGATAAACTGTTTTGCGGAGTAAACTGTTCATTTCTTTTTTAACCCGTTCCATATATCTGGAGAGGAAATAAATCTCAGTGCAATCTGAAAGATTCACTGTGCTGTGAAGCAGTGACTAAAGCAGAATTAGGGACAAGCCCCAGTCCCTAGGTGGTGCAAAAGATCAGTCGGATTGTGCGAGGAGCTTCACTGGTGATCTGTGCTGTTTCGGTGTGTATGAAGTAAATAGAAGGTATAAAAGCTGTGGCAAAAGGACACAAGGGACTAATGCAGAACAGCCTTAGTGTATATTGTTATGGATAAATACAGCAGTGTTGGAACAGGATGGAGCAGGCCATGATTGGCGAGGGAGGGATCTTAACTAGTTACATCTTAAGCTAACTATATTTCAAACACCAATGAAAGGATTATTTGAGTGGCATTTGGAATGCACAGTTCTAAAACTGTAAGTAATGGGGGTGGTCGTGCAGTGCTTAAATTGCTGGACAAGTCACCAGAGTTTTGGACTATTGATCCAGTGATGTGAGTTCATGTTTCCCCAAAGCAGCTGGGGAATTTGCATTTGAGTCTGTTTTTTTTAAAAAGAGCTGGTCTTGTAACAGTAAGGACAAAATTGCTGGATTATTGCAAAAAGCCAGCTGGTTTGCTGATGTTCTTCAGGCAAGGGAATTTGCTGTCCTTACCTGCCCTTCAAGCAACGCACCAATTAGCAATGGATAAGTGCTGACATCATCAGTGATGTGCACATTCTATGAACAAGCTAATAAATGAAAAATCTGAGTTTACAAAAAACAGCATGGTTGTTGTATTCTTATTTTGTATTCCAAACGTTTGTTTCATTCCCTAATTTAAACTTTTCCCACCTTCTACTAGCACCACCCCACTGCATGCTCAGGCGTATTTGCACTTTCAAGAGTCCACAGTTCAGAAGAGATCCTGAAAGGTATCTTCTACAAACAATGGTGAACAATGGAAGCTGTTGTCCACCTAACAACAACAACTGGCCCTTAAAGTAGCAAAGGGGAAAACAAACGGAGCTAAAGCAAAGTTCATACAAACACAATATTCTTGCATAATTTCAATCCTAATTGCTTCCCTTTATGGTTATGTAAAGTTGTACATCAGAGGCTGACTGGAGAACTGATAGAAGTTTTTTATGAATTATGAGAGGCATAGATGAGGTAGACAATTCCCAGTGTAGAAGTGTCAAGTACTAGAGGACATACATTTAAGGTGAGAAGGGGGAAGTTTAGAGGAGGGGAGCAGGGCAAGTTTTTATACACAGAAGAGTGGTGGGTGCCTGGAACAGGCTGCCAGGAGTGTGGTGGAGCAGATATGATAGTGGTGTTTAAGAGGCTGCTTGATTGAGAGGGAATGGAGGGGTATGAATCATGTACATGCAGAAATGAATCAGTTTAATTCAACTTTGTGTTCGGTGCAGACATTGTGGGCTGAAGGGCCTGTTCCTGTGCCGTACTGTTCTATGTATAAAATATTAAATTATGTGTTTGAAATCTTCATGTGTTTAGCAGAATAATGAAAAAAGGTTCACAGGTACTATTGCACTTTATTGGAATCATTATTTTGATCAGTTTCTTACAGGGTGAAGAACTGCTCTGTTGTTCAGTGTCTCCTTGGGAAAATCAAGGAGAGAGATTATGGCATGTTCTCCATTGATGGTAATGTGGTTGACATTTACAGTCAAATAATGTGATGCAGAAATTTCTTTCTTTTTGAAAGGCTTGAATTCAGAATCAGAATCAGGTTTATTATCACTGACATATGTCATGAAATTTGTTGTTTTGCAGCAGCAGTACAGTGCAAGACATAAAAATTACTACAAATTACAAAGTAAATAAATAGTGCAAAAGAGGAATAACAAGGTAGGGTTCATGGACCATTCAGAAATCTGACAGCGCAGGGGAAGAAGCTGTTCCTGAATTGTTGAGTGTGGGTCTTCAGGCTCCTGTACCTCCTCCCCGATGGCAGTAACATGAAGAGGGCATGTCCCAGGTGGTGAGAGTCTTTAATGATGGATGCTGCCTTCTTGAGGCACCGCCTCTTGAAGATATTCTCGATGGCGGGGAGGGTTGTGCCCGTGATGGAGCTGGCTGAGTCTTCGATCCTGTGCATTGGAGCCTCCATATCAGGCGGTGATGCAACCAGTTAGAATGCTCTCCGCCATACGTATGTAGAAATTTGCAAGAGTCTTTGGTGACATACTGCTGGCATGCCTTCTTCGTGATTGCATCAATGTGTTGGAACCAAGATAGATCCTCCCCATATTTCCCCTTCATGGTCTCTAAGACTGTACGCTTCAATGGGGTCACCTCTCATCCTTCTGAACTCCAGAGAACAGAAGGGTAGCTCACACAATCTCTCTTTATATGACAGACATGCAATCCCAGGAAGTAGTCTACTCCTTTCTGATCTCACAGGCAAAATAAGCACACGTTTGCCCAAGGAATATTGAATGTAAGAACATAAGAAATAGAAGCAGTAGTGGGCCCCTGCTCTTCCAGATCATTTATCCAGATCATGGCTGATTGTTCACCTCCTGTAGTAACCCTATATCATGGGATTGATTTAATATATATTGGATTTAAACTACTGTATTTAAACAGTTAAACAGAATGTTTGGAACTGCAGTCTTGAATTTCTGTTGAAGCAGGATGTTTATAAACACATTGCAACCCTTGCCTCTGAGTCAGAGAGTAGTGGGTTCAAGTCTCACTTCAGAGGGTTGAGAATAAAACCTAGGGTGCACCACTGAAGGATGCTGCCCTGTTGGAAGTGCCATCCTTCAGATGAAACATTGGATTAAAGTCTCCATCTGGTCTTTCTGGTGAGATTACACAGTGCAATTTCAAACGAGTGGGGGAGAGAGCCCTAATGTTGAGCAATGTCAACCCCTGAGCCATGTTATTTGGTTGCTGAGTGTAGGACAACAATTCGGTTGCTCTGCTTCCTGTTTTATAACACTGCATCAGAGTTGTTTACTTACTTCACTGGGAGATCTGGAGGTTGTGAAAGCAATGATACATGTGTGGCTTTTTTATTTAAGATTCATGCTTGTCATAGCCCCTGTAACCCTAGTTCTATGTGTTGCTGGGGCTTCTCTAATGGGAGCTCAAATGAAGATAACTTAAAGGCAGCTACACTCGATAAAGATCCAAATCAACTCCAAGTGGGCTTTCAAATGATAGTCAATCAACCTACTGTGCCTTTTTTCCATGTTTGACACCTTTAGATGTTTTCATTTAAACCTTTATGAAAAGGTCACTTGGACCTTTTCAACCATGTTTGACACCTTTAGATGTTCATGCATTGGTTCGGAGGATTTTGAGATTCTACTATCTGGTGTCCTCACCACCAAAGAGAAGAATGTGAAACTGCTTGCAACCTGAGGATCACTGTAAGAGCTCAGCTGTAGAGTAAATGCACTTTATGCATGCAGGGTTTGTTGGTCATCAGAACCTGTGTACACTGGAAATTGCAGTCAATGTAACTCTGAATCAATTAATATTTGATAAACTGGGTAACCATTGAGAGGTCAGCATGGGAGATTGTCATAGGACTTAAGAGTACCAAACAAGACCAGTCGGCTCATCAAGCCTGTGGCATTTCATTGAAAGAGTGTTTGGATGGGGAAAAGACTCCAGTGGGTGAATTTGGAACTGTTTTCCTTCACCATTACAGAAGCTGGCACAAAGGAAGGTGGCAGTGGTTGTTGGAAGTGCATCATCAAGGAAAATCATTTCAGGAGTCCCTCAGGGCAGAGTCCAAGCCCCAACCGCCTTTGGCTGCTTCATTGATGACCTTCCTTCCATCGTATAGTTAGAAGTTGAGATGTTTGCTGATGTTCAACTGTTCAATTCCATTTGTATCTCCTCAGAAATGAAGTAGCCCTTGCCTGTATGAATTAAAACCCAGGCTATATTGAGGCTTGGAATGATGATGTGCAAGTGACATTAATGCCACAAAAGTGCCAGACAGTGACAATCTCCAACAAGGGAGAGTCTATCTATGTACCCTTGATGTTTAATGGCATTACCAACGCTGAGTCCTCAGCATTATCCTGGGGCTCACCATTGAACAGAAACTCAACTGGACCAGCCACATAATGACTGCAGCTACAGAGCAGGTCAGAGACTGGATATTCTACGGAAGGTGACTCAACGTCTGACACCTCAAAGTCTTTCCATCATCTGAGGCATCAGGAGCATGATGGAATACCCTCCAGAGGCCTAAAAGGAGTGCTGTTCCAACAACACTCAAAAAGCATGATACCATCAAAGGCAAAGCAACTCACTTGAACAATTACCTAAAACATTCATTCTCTCCAGTGGGTGCAGTGCATACCATCTATTAAATGCACAGCATTTTCTCCAGCAGCCTTCTGTAGGCTCCTCAATGACAATGACTCCAGGAGCACGGGAGCGCCATCTACTCCAGGTTCTCCTCCAAGTTGCACACCATCCTGACTTGGAAATAAATTGCTATTCCTTCATTGTTGCTGGATCTAAATTCTGGAACTCTGTCCCCAACACCAATTAGGGATGGAAATAAGTGCTAGTCTTGCCAGCAGTGCCCAAATCCTCCCCCCCCCCAAAATAAAACACCGTTCCATTTCTCTTTTCCCGACAGCTCTGTAATTTCAAATCCATCTGCAGCACTGTCGTTATTCTTTCATTAAAGCACCAGTGCGACAGAAATAAAAGCATTCAGTTCCTCCTGCCTGTTCTGCCATTCAATAACATGGCTGATTCTCTTTTTAACCTCAGCACCACTTTCCTGCACCAACCTCTTGATTCCCTTAATAACCAAACCTCTATCAAACTCCAAATTCAGTCCAATTATTTATTGATGTAAGATCACACTTAGTAGGGAGGCTTCTATCTGAAACACTCTGTGGGCTTGAACTCAGGAATTTTGAGCTGCTTTCCTTCACCACCAAAGAAGCTTTCATTTTGCCATTCTGCTTAGTTCTGCTGCTTGGCCTCTCAGGCCTCATGGTATGCTAACTAAATCATTGCATTCTAGTCTTCCTTTTCTGCTTCCTATGTGGCGGCCTTTTATTGGTTTAAACACTTCTGTCCTGCAATCTTTACTCTTAAAGTACTGGGCAGCCTTGTCGGGAAAACAATGCCCCTTGTGCTCCCTACCTATATGAAAAGCTCCAGGAAGCTCCAGTGAGATGTTAAACACAATCCCGCCCTACAGCTTGACATATCTGAAAGGAATCTATCTGCTAGCTGCCTGCTTACACAGAGCTCGCTGTATACTGTGCAAGAGTTGTTTTTTGTGGTTTCCCTTCCTGCACAGCTAGCTGACAGCGCGCACAAAAACTCAGGTCAAACATTGGCTTTCTTACCACAACTGTTTGGGATACACCATTTGCTGACCCATGACTCACAGTCTCACAGTTTCATTCTTAGAATTATTTCTTGCACTCACTCTCCCTCTGGTTCAGTATGGTCAGCTGAACAGGAACATGCTTGTGAAATCAAGAAGTCTGACAGCATTTTCATTGACAAATTTTTTCAGTGCGTGCGGATTTTTTTCCCTCGCCCTCCCAGGAGAGCTGCCTTCTCTGAGCGAACCTTTTTGAACTCCACTCGCCTGGGTAATTGTTTCAGGACATTCTCAGCTCCAGGCAGTGAGAAAATATTTTATTTGTTTGTCGGTTGTTCACAAGAGTTGGATCTGTTCTTCCATCCGTTTTTTCCGTCTGCATTGCAAAAAAGAGGGGCTTCACGTGATGGTTGTGCATGGAAATCCCCTCCGTTTCCAGCTTAGAAATCATAGAATCACTGAAACTTACAGTACTGAAGGAGGCCTTTCAGCCCATCATATCTATGCTGGCCAAAAGAGTTCAAATTCATAGACTCATAGAGAGGTACAACATGGAAACAGCTCTTCAGCCCACTGAGTCCATGCAGACAATCTAGCATCCATTTTTTTAACCATTCCTACACAAAACCCGTTTTATTCTCCCCACATTCCCATCAACTCCCCTCTCAGATCCTACCATTCCCCTGTACACCAAGGGCGATTAAACTTCCAACCTCCACGTCTTTGGGATGTGGTAGGAAATAGGATCAACCAGAGGAAACCCGTGCAGTTACAGCGAGAACGAGAAAAATCCAAACAGACGGCACACCAGGTCAGGATAGATAACCTAGGGACTGCAGATGCTGGAATGCCTCTTTCAATAACCTGGGGTATATCCCATCAGGTGCTGGGGATTTATCCACCTTTATGTTCTGTAAGAAATCCAACACTACCTCCTTCTTTAGCTCAATCTGCCTTAGCATACTAGCACACTCCACACTGACCTCACGATCTTCCATGTCCTTCGTGGTAAATACCAACACAAAATAGTCATTTAGGACCTCGCCTATGTCCTCCGCCTCCAGGTTCCCTCCTTTATCCTTGAGTAGTCCTACCCTCTCTATAAGTTATCCTTTTGCTCTTGATGTCTGTATAGAATGCCTTGGGATTCTCTTTAACCCTACTTTCCAAGGACTTTTCATGGCCCCTCCTGGCTCTCCTAATTCCCTTCTTGGGTTCTTTTGCAGCTCAAGGGCTCTGTTTGATTTTAGCTTCCTAAACCTTACATACGCTTTCTTTTTCTTCTTGACTAAATTCACCACCTCTCTCATCATCCAAGGTTCCCTTACCTCGCCATCCTTGTCCTTCCTTCTTACTGGAACATACCTGTCCTATACCGAACTCATACTGACTGCAATGTGATAATTGACCAAATACTGTTGATGTTGACTGAGGATAAATATCAGTCAGGATAACAGGGATAACAGCCCTGCTCTTTGAAATAATGTTCCAGATTCATTACAGCTACAAGTGGGGGAGAAGCTGTTCTCATTAGCAGAATTCCATGCCTTCAAATAGGAATAGGAAAAGGAAAATAATTTATTGGGATATGGGAAAAGGGCGAGAACTGATTGGATTGCCCTACAAGAAGCCAGCATAGATTTGATAGACCAAGTGGCCTCCTCCTGTGCCATAACAATTTTATGATGTTACCTGGAAGAGCATGCAGGACCTCATTTTACCATCGTACCCAAAAGGACAACAGCTTTAACAGAGAAGCACTCCCTTTCTTCTGCACTGGAGTATCAGCCAAGATTTTTGTGTTCAAGGCTTTGGAGTGGGACTTGAATTCACAACGTTCTGAGTCAGGTACGAGAGGCCTAGCAACAAAACCTCTTCTGACAGAGCCAATCAAAATGAGGCATTTAAGATGATTGAAGGGTTCGAAGAGATAGAATCTATTTCATCTGATGAAGAAACTCAAGTTTGGGAGTGCAAAGCATGACCTTAGAGGTAGGCTACTCAAGGGTGAACTCAGGAAACACTTCCTCACAAAAAGGGAAGTGGAAATCTGAAATCCTCCCCCCTAGAAAATTTACCGAGGCTGGGAGTAACTTCAAATTTCAAAATGGAGATTGATTTATCTTTTTGAGAGAAGGGTTATGCATCGAGGAACGATAATTGAATTAATGTACATGCCATCCATGATCTAATTTAATGTGAGAAAAAACTCAATGGGCTGAATGGTCTCCCTCTGTTACTAAACAGCCCAGACCTTTTCAAGGTTGAATAAAACAAGTTAGATCAAAACCAAATTGAATCACTTCACGGAATATTTTAAAAATAAATGTAGTTGTCACACATTACTACGAAATGGGGTTATGCAGTGGATTAATTTTCTCCTTGTCATATAGAAGCAGTGATTTTATCTTCTTTGTGTCTAACCAGCATCAGTAACAGTTTTCTATTAAGTCAACTGTACTGATATGCTTAAGCGTAGGCAGGAACAAAATGCTACAATCCAGTATTCCTTACAAAAGTTGCTCAAGTTTCTATGAAAGCCACCTTTCATAAATTGTCTGCTGTCATTGACAAGTTAAACCACTCTCTCAAACAAGAACAGAAATATTCATTAGGTCAGGCAGCATTGTGGAGAAAGAAACAGAATTAGTGTCCCAGAATTTCTGGTCAGTGGTGAGGCCACAAGAATGCTGAAGAGTATTTGACAGTTGGGTAAGCTGTATCCCATGGCTAAACCAGCTGTCAAACTATGAATATTTCTAAATCTTTCTGATATTCATAAACACAAACACATTCCAAAACTACTAACATTTAAACAAACTATTGAAAAGGTTTTAAAAATACAAAAAATTTAAAAAAAGAACAATAACAGTTAAAACAAATTAAAAATATTTAAAATAAATTCATTGAAGTCAATGGAGGGCACTCCCTGTATTGGGTTTGACCTGGTGGCTGTTGGGAATGGTTGAAAAGTCCAGTGGTGGAAGGTGGTTGTGAAATCATTGGTAAACATAGGGTCATAAAGCCCTACAGCACAGAAACAGATCCTTTGTCTGACCATGTCCATGCCAACTATCTAGTACCCATCCATACTGATGGACTATATCCATAGTCATTGAGGACATGCTGAACTTCCTTAGCTTTCTGAGAAAGTAGAGGCACTAGTATGCTTTCTTGGCCATAGTGTCCATGTAGCTGCACCAGGACAAATTGTTGGTGTTATTTACACCTTGGAACTTGAAGCTCTGAACTATTGCCACCTCAGCACCATTGATACAGACAGGAGCTTGTACTCCACTCTGCTTCCTGAAGTCAATGATCAGCTCTTTTGTTTTGCTGACATTGAGGGAAAGGTTGGTCTCTTGACAGCATGTCACTAGGCTCTCTATCTCCTTCCTGTACTCCGTCTTGTGTTGTTGAGATCCGGGCCACTATGGTGATGTCATCTGCAAACTTGTAAATGGAGTTAAAGAGGATTTCCTGAACCTTTATTGGTAAGTGTTTTTCATTCCACAGATACAATATGACCTGAGATTTTCCAGCATTTTCCATTTTTATTTCGGTTCAAACAGTTTGCAGATTGGAAATGTGGTCGTAAATCGAGTTCCCACATGGCAGAAGACGCCTGTGGCCCCACATCCACTGGCAAATCCATTCTGCTGGTCTCCCAAACATTCGTTCGTATGTATGGGCTGTACAGAAGCTGGGAAGGACCTGTAATTGGGAAATCATTTTTTTTTTACTGATTTCAATGTAAAGATCAGGCTCTCACATCCTGCATTTGAATTCTCACTTTGATAAAACTTCTGCAATTGCACTGTGTTTTGAAGTCCAACTTTTGATTGTGATAGCATACTGAGTTAAGAAAATGGCCCACCTTTGTGTTCATGATGTAGTTACTGATGATTTTGCTGACTAAGACCAAGAATTTCTAACAAAGGCTCATGGTCTGTGACAAAGGTAAAAGTCTGCCCAGTAGGAATTGATGAAACCTTTTCTCTCCAGAGACAATCCTTAATTCTTCTGTCTTAACTTGAGTGCAATTTCTCTCACTCTGTGTATGTATTGGATGGAACCTCAATCAGTTTTCCTCTATCATCATCCTTTATACACGACTAACGATGGCTCCTGCTCCAAAATTTGAAGAATCACATGCAAGTTTTAACACACGCTGATTCAAACTTGCAAAGAAGTACTTCCAAGGCTCTTCTCACATAAATTATATGCCTCTTTTCCTTCTTTACCTCAGCTGAACCTTTCATCTTTCTTTTGTACCTGAGATAATGGTGTAAGAATTGTTGCAAGATCTGGCAAAATTTTAACATAGTTCTGCACCATGCCTTGGAATGATCTAAGTTCCACAATGTTTTCAGAGCTCCTCGTCTTCACAATTAGTTCCACTTTTGCTTTGTCTGGTTGGAATCCATTTGCATCTATTTTAGTTCAAGACAGTATGTTTGCTTCACTTGCGTTCTTCAAACTTTGCATTGTGTTCATATAGCTGTCTGAACACTTCCAATTTTCAAAGATTTTCTTCTACAGCACCTGCAGCTATTGCTATATCATCTTGGTTCCGTGGTTCATGATCTGTGCCTTGTATTATCTTGTGCATTGTGGATGATTTTGCACCATCGGTTAGTGTGTTTGAATACAGGACCTTGTGTCCATTAGTTATCAAGCGCTGCATTCTCTCCTTATCCACATTCAGCTGAGCAGATACATGTGACAGATCTAGTTTGGTGAAAATGTTGGTCCCTAGCAACTCTCTATATAGGTCCTATGAGACGGGTATCAGATATGGTTTGTTATCCACTGCCTGAGTGAATGTCATCTTGTTGGACAGTTTTGTCCAGTTTAGGCATCACTATTGTAGGCACTGCCCAGTCACTCCAGCTTCTTTTCACTACAACTCTTTCTTTCTACTTTATAGACCTAAAGAAGGACAGCATGGAAACAGGCCCTTCAGCCCACCATGTCCCTGCCAACCTTTTTGCCCATCTGCACCATTCCCACATTAGAATTGTATTCTTCTATGCTTTGCCTGTTTAGATGTTCGTCAAGTGTAGTAATTGCCTCTGATTCCACCACCTCCTCTATGAGGGTGTCCCAGATATCAACCACTCTTTGCATGTAAAGAAAAGCTTTCCCCTCAGATCCACTTTGAAACTCATTCCTCTCACCCTCTTGCTATAGCCCTGGACAACCTTCCCTGCTCTCCACAACATCACAAGTTTTTGTGTGATCTGAATACTTGCTAATCATACCTTTTACATCGACATGGTAGTAGTTAATATTTTTCACAAACAGCAAGGGACCTGGAATCGATCTCTGCGGTACACCACTAGTCACAGACTTCCAATCAGAAAAACATCCCTCCACCACTGCCCTCTGCCTCCTATCACCAAGCCAATTTTTAATCCAATTAGCTAGCTCACCCTGGATCCCATTTGTCTTAACCTTCTGGACCAGCTTACCGTGAGGACCCTTGTCAAATGCCTTACTAATGTGCATATGGACAACATCTACTGCACTGCCTTCATCATCACCTTTGTTACCTCCTCAAAATATTCAATCAAATTAATGAGGCAGGGTTTCCCCTGCACAAAGCCACATTGGCTATCTCTAATCAGTCCCTGCCTTTCCGAATGACCCTTAGGATTTTCTGCAATAATTTCCCTACCTCTGACGTAAGGCTCACTTGCCTGTAGGTTTTTATCTAACTCTTCCTTCACCTGGTTCTTTAATACAGATCAAACAGGTTGAGGTTTACTGTAGGTTGGCCTTACAGCTGGCTTGATAGAAATATGGGCATTATAACATGTAATATCCATGTAACATTTCTGCATAATCTCACAGCAGTGTGTCTCAGCACAATTTTGAAGCATCCTTGTTGAATGTTTGTTTCTGGTCTATCTTCAGGTTTCTGAGCCAATTCTTAACCAGCAGTGTTGTTCAATTAACTTAACCAGATTCAACCACTGGTATTTTCTGACTGTTATGACTCATTAGACATTTCATCTGGTCTAAACTGTGCCTGAATATAATTTCAAGTTCACTGTATTCTTTGTCAGTGATAAACTTATTTAAAAACATATTCTAACCCATGATTGAGCAATCTACAGTCATATCCATGCTCATGTCAAAATATTGGCTATTTAATCATAGTTTTGTTTTGGAGTAGTTTTGTTTTCGAGTGTTGGTGCTGCTGGGTGTAAATTTCAAATAGGCCCAATTCTCCATTGTTTGTATTGGCATCAATATAGTGTCAGCCTGCTCTCTGTGACTTTTGATTGTGAAAACTTGCTTCTGCCTTGTATATCCCAATGAAGATAATTTCTCAATGCATTGGCCTTCGTGTGTAAGGTGAAGGGTAAAATTTTAAAAGGAGTGCAGGAACACTGGAGGTGGATGCAAGTTGAGAAGGCTGTTTTCAAAGAATATGGAATTCTCTAATTTATCAGTAGAAGCATAAAATATACAAGCAAGAAAATTTTGTTAAACACACATTTAAAGATCTACGTGTATGGTTGATACTTTAGCTGGTATCAGCATCACATGTGGAGCTTTATAAATTTGCTCCTTTTAGGAGCGTCAGGCAGATGCCCTAAATATCATGTGATGAACATTTGTGCATGTAGCCAAGATTTCCTTTCTTTTAATGTTTATTCGGTGTGTGGGTGCCAGGGGCGGGTGGTGGTCAAGGGATCCTTTCTGCATCCCTGCAGCCGAGGTATCATTTAAATTCATGGGGAACCATTCTTTAGGAAGGATGAGAGAGGGGTAGTGTAGATTTATCAGAATGACAACGAAAGACTTCAGGAATGTAGAAAGATGGGAGGAACTGAGGTTGTTCTAAGAAGGGCAAGAGAGTTGAAGAGCAAATAGAGAACTGGAGATCTGAAATAAGAAGAGGTATTACTCAACGGGCCTGACAACATCTTTAGAGCAGGAAATGAAGGTCGATGAATTTTCATCAGAACAAGGAGATGTTGGAAACCTGTTTAAATTACAGTGTAGGGTAGGGATGGATAGAATGATGGTGCTTACACCAAGACAGACTGATAGTGGTGGTGCCAGTTGAGAAAGGGTAGTGAAGGTTGCATAATTGCAGATGATCTGTCTGGATGGAAGGAAATGAATAAAAATAGAAAAGGAGAGGGAGGGTGAGAACTGGATGCCATCAAACTGAAATGTTAACTGTGTTTCTCTCTCCACAGGTACTGCTGAGTATTTCCAGCACTACCTGTTTTATCTCAGCTGTTCAGCATCTGCAGAGTTTTTGTCATAAAGTTCTGATTTCTTTTTTTTAAATCTCTTCTTTTCTATTTTCATCTATCTCTCTATATTTTCATCTTCTCCAGGTAGAGCAGTTACAATTAATAAGCCTTCACCACCCCAAATAAGCAGGCCCCACCCACGCATGTATTATTCAGTGCCTCTTGGTCGCTGCTTTATCACAGACATTTCCTTGATTCTCTCCTCCCTTCCCTCTTCCCTATAATGTAAAACACGTTTGATTTCTACCTGTTCCTAGTTCTGATGGAAGCTCACTGACCTGACACACTAATTGCATTTCAGTCTCCACAGATTTTCGGTTTTTGCTAAAGACAACAGGGGACTTGATAAATGTGCACAGAGTCTTGAAGTATTTAATGGAGCAAATAGAAGAAAACTGTTTCCGGAGGCAGACAGATTGGTAACTTAAAGGAAGAGATGTAAGGTAATTGGCAAATGAACAAAAGGGAGGAAAATGTTTCTTACAGGATTTGCTGTTTGATTTATAGTGTTCTGTCTGAAAAGATGGTGCAAGTGGATTCATTGCTAACCTATAATAGCTCTGTGGAACAGAAAGAATTAGATAGTTCAATCAAAGAGCTGGCATAAAAGCAATAGGTCCAATGGTCTCAGCCTCTGTTGCACTATACGTTGATTCCATGTGCTGAATAACGAGAATGATCCCAGGAATAAAAGGCTTGGCTTATGAGGAGCATTTGACGTCTCTGGACTTGAACCTGATGGAGTTCAGAAGGATGAGGATGGGATCTCTCTGAAACCTAAACCGGTCCTGATAAAGGGTCTTGACCTGAAATGTCGACTGTTTACCTCCCCTCCTTAGATGCTGCCTGACCTGCTGAGTTCCTCCAGCGTTTTGTGTGCGTTGCTCCAGATTCCAGCATCTGCAGAATCCTTTGTGTCTCTATTTATGTAGAGAGTGGTGGTGATGAGGAACTTGCTTCCTTTAGAGGTTGTGGAAACAGAATAGATCAGCTCTTTCGCAATAGCATTGGGTAGGTGCTTGAGGGAAAGTAATCTGAAGACATGGGAAAAATGCAGGAGAATGGGATCGAGAGGATTGCTGTGCAGAGACCCAGCATGGAATCTGTGGGCTAAATGGCCTCCTTATGTGTCATGATGATTCTATAATTCTGTAATTCAATGTTCTCAATGTTCTTGGTTGTGTTGTGTGGTGGCGGAGGTGGATGGTTGTGGGTGGGGAGGTTGGAACTGAAATATCTTTGCTCTATTTTCTCTGTGTTTTTCACCACTATGAAAGTCCTCTGGTGGTGGAGTGGGGAGTGATGGGAAAGAATGACTCAGCCAATCATAATTTTCTTTTCACTCATCAGAAGGGAAAAACCATTGTGCCAAAGTGTATAATTAGAGGTTGTTTTGCTCTTTATGTAAGGTTTGTTCTTCACTTCACGATGGAGGTCTGTGAGAGCTTGAAATTAAAACCTGACCCAAACCCTTCCAACCACAGCCAGCTGGAACCTGACCCCGGTCAGAGGACATAGTATTTTTTTGATAATTGATCTGACCCTGCGTCCATGCTTTTGGGCAGTCAGTCTATACTTCACAGCCTCTTCATCCATGGACCCAGTCATGAACAAGTCCAAAACACATTCCAGCTGTGGCAAGAAGCTTGAAAGCCTGAAGTTTATCCCCATCTACTTATATGTAAAGTTAGGTATATTTTATACACATGAGTATAGTGCTAGATAGTTATCTACATCCATGAATATTAATGTATATCTATGTCTATTTATCCAGAGACATATCTGTGTATAATTATGTATATTTATAAATATTTTGAGTATCCAGGCATATTTCTGTGCTCTTGTGTGTATCACGGTATATTGACGTATATTTGGAGTCAGCAAATTTCTTTATTTGCTAACTTGTCCAGAGATAGCAATGATATCTTTCACCAGTGACTGGATTGGAAGGGACAATGAGATAGCTGCTTATGAAGTACAAGCACAATGTAAATGTATGGGAAAGGTGATTGCAGAATATTATTCCACTTCATTAGAGTTTTGGAATAGCCAACTTAGAAAGCCTCACAACAGTACATAGCTTGGGTGAGATCACAAGCACAGTACTGTGAAATGTCGTGTTCTCCATACCGAAAGAAGGATGTACTTGCCTTGGGAGTCTGTTGAATGTATGTTCACTAAATTGAATTCATAGGACAAGGGAGTAGGTCCTGTGAGGAGGGATTCTTTAAGGAGGCTTATTTATTAGGATTTGGAAGGATGATTTATGATCACATTGAAACATGAAATTATGAAAGAAATTAATCAGTTTGATGCTGGGGAGTCTGTCTCCTTTTGATGGAGTATCTGGATCTAGGGGGCATTGTCAAGATAAGGGCTCAGCTACATAGGACTGAGATGAGGAGAAATTTCTTTATGTAGAGACTTGAAAATCTATGGAAGAGATCCATAGATCATTTGATATTGAATGTAATTGATAGATTTTTGGGCATCACAGGAGTTAAGGGTTGGACAAGGTACAGGACATAGTACAGATTCAACATAATCTTATTGAATGGCTCAGTGGCTTCAAGAACCAGTATGAATTATTATTACTCCTCTTTCTTATGGAGACATGTTCAAAACATGTAATTGCCATGTAACTGGAATTATTCTTCATGAACAATTTTTTGTTTGGTCTGGTATCTAAAAATAAAGTTTCATCAGTTATAATTTATTTTAGGAATAAAATGGATCAATGAAGCCTAAACTAATAAATTTTGGCAAATCTTATGCAAGCAGTGACTGACTGCCTTTTCTGTGGAAGACTGACACACAATAAATGCTTATGCAGTAAGTTTTTGTTTTTCATTGGTGGAGTCAAGCTCTTGCAAGAGACATGTGGAGAGGAGTACTCTAGTTGGGTTTAAGACCAGAAGAGTTTTCAATAAGGTTATATGGGTTTGAACATCCAGAAGTAATGTCGCTAAATGCCTTAGAAAGAATGCGTATTTGAGATTCAATGGTACAAAGGAAGTCTTGTTCCACCATTTCAGCATTTATGGCTGCAAAGATAATGGAATTGGTTTATTATTGTCACGTGCTGAGGTTACAGTGAAAAACTTGTCTTGCATATGTTCATACAGATCAATTCATTACACGTGTGCATTGAGGTAGTACAGGGTAAAACAATAACAGAATGCAGAATAAAGCGTAACAGCTACAGAGAAAGTGCAGTGCAGGTAGATAATAAGGTGCAAGGTCATTATGAGGTAGATTATCAAGAGCTAATTGCTACACCTTGAGCTTGGTCATTGATTGGTCAATGATTGATAATGATTGGATCTTCTGTTGACTTGAGAGGTGCATAAGCTTCCAGTCACTTGTTCATGGACCCTGCTGTTTCTTCTCATATGCCCCCAATTACAGTCTTCCTCCAGGTGGATGACTCCCACTTGATCAATAAATTCCAGTGCAGACACTGGCCAAGAACAAGAAGCCCGGTGCAGTTCCAGAATGGCTTTAACAACCAGTGAGGTATTGCCTTCAGTCTCACCCACTGACAACTCCCCTTCAACTCCCCCTCCCACACTATCACTGATATGTCAGTCCTCAGCCTCCTCCACTGCCAGGAGAATTCCAAGTGCAAACTGGAGGGACGGCACCTCATTTTCCATCTTGGAACCTTGTGTATCTGCTCTCCCCTCCTCCCCCGCACCTGCCTATCACTGTCTCTTACCTGCATCTACCTATCACCACCCTGTGCCCACCCTGCCTCCCCTCTTTTGTCCACCTATCACTGCTCTGCTTTTCCCTCCTACATATTGGGCTTCCCCTTTTCCTATCTTCAATCCTGAAGAAGGGTCCTGACCCCAAAACATTGACCGCCTGCTTTTCTCCACGGACGCTGCCTGGCCTGCTGAGTTCCTCCAGCATCATCCTGTTTTTCATCTAGATTCCAGCATCTGCAATCCTTTGTTTCTCTGACAAAGCTATCTCTGACATTGAATGGTTTTCATATTCATAAACATTCAAAAACAATTTGGCACTATTAAAAGCAATATTAAAAACATGCAAATTATTATGTTTAAAAAAAGCATAAAAATTGACGGGGGATAGCACATGCTCTGATTACCATGCTGATGTGCATACACATGTGACTGACTCCCAATTGCCTTGTGGTTTCTCAAAGGGACTACAATTATGTGTCTCAGCATGATAGCTGATGATACTGATTTTCATATTTATAATAACGGACTACCCTGGGCAAAGAAGATTACAAAGCTCTAAATGATTGTCCTTTTGCAGTCGGTTATTTCAAATCACAAATTAAATCCAATTCCTTATCCTTATGGAGAAATATCACCCAAACCAAACTGTTTCTACTGTAACTGCATAGTTCTGTAGGTACATTAGCTATTTGAAGCATTATTAAAGATAAATGGGATGGAATAAATGAAGCGCTGAAGATGCCATTTGGCCCATTCCACCTCTACTTGCTCTTTAGAAGGGCTTAGGTTGCATGTAACACCAAGAATTATCTAAATCCTTTAGCAAAGGTCAGACTGAAGTAAGAGGCGAGTGACGCATGATAGTGAAAATAAGCTTTATTTGCAATATTTGCTGTAGTTCCTCTAAATATTCACGGCTTAAAAGCTGAAAAGTACACAGAAACCAGCCTCATGAGAAACCCTACGTACATCAATCCTTTAAGTACTTAAGAAATAACAGGAAGAGGTCACACAACTCCTTGACACTGTTCCAGCATTCAATAAGATCATGACTGATCTAACCATGGCCTCAACTCTGTTTTCCTACCTGCTACCCATAACCTTTGATTCCACAAGAGTCCAAAAATTCAACCATCTCTGCCTTGAACATACTCGGCCTCTACAGCTCCCTGGAGCAGAATATTCCATAGATGCACAATCCTCTGAAATTCTTCTTCACTTCCACCTATGTGGGTGAACTCTCATTCAGAAACTATGCCCCCATTTCTATGAGGGAAATATCGTCTCAGCATCTGCTCCAGTCTTGCCCCATTAGAATCTTGCACATTCCAATGAGATCATTTCTCTAACATCCAGTAAATATAGGTCCGACCTGCTCAAACTTTCCTCGCAATTAGCAACAAACCTGACAAAATGTTGAAATCCTATTGAAGCCATCACTTTTCCAAGTGAGTTTGCTCTTCAATGCTCCAACCACAGCACAACACAACCCATCCAACCAATGATTATATAACATTGTGTTTTCAGCAGGTGAGGGAATTGTTAACATTTGTCACATTTATGACTGCCCAAACTATCTCCTTGGTAACCCCAGTCTACTCCTTCAACTGGCATTGTTTCCATAAATTTGGAAAGTATGTTTGATCTGAACCTGATTTGGACTTCCACTTTAAGAAGAGTAGATAACTGGATTTTAAGGCTTGAATTTTTTAAATATAACTTTTGGTTCAGTTTTGTAGTTTCATTTGGGGTTTTTGACAAATTTGAGATAGAAAACAACTAGGGTCCTCCTTCGATGTTCTTGTTTAGAAAGGTTTCTGGGGAGGTTGTTGTGTAAATCATTTCTGCTATTCAAGCTGATTGCCTGACATTCCTTAATTGCCGTTGAATCTAGCTTGATGAGCAGTGAGCTGGAGTTTTTATGTAATTTGAGTAATTCTGAGGTGGAGATAACAATGCAGAGCATGGAAATCCCACTGCAGCAGCTTGAGAATTTTATTGAAGAAATATGAACATTTTAAAAAATGCTGGTTTGATTAAAGTGACCATGAATCTTTTGGGCTGTTGTAAAATCCCAGCTGGTTTACTAATTTATCTCAAGAAAGGAAAACTGCTGTTCATGTCTTGGCCTACACTTGACTCCCATTCCACACCAATGTGCTGATCTGCCCATTGAAACACACATTGGTGTGGGACAGAGTCATATATGGGTCAAGCATGAACAAGAGCTTTCCATCCTTAAAATAAATTATTGAGCCAGCTGGGGTTTTAGTTTCATGGTCATTCTCATAGTACCAGTAATGTTTTAAAGGTTCAAATTTCTTTTCACAAAATTCTCAAGCTGCTGGATGTTTAAGAAAAAAAACAGGAAGAGGCCGTATAAACCATCGAGCATTTTCCACCATTCAATAAGATCATGTCTGAGCTAATCTTGGCCTCAATTCCACTTTGTTGTCTGCTCCCCATATAGCCCAAAAACCTCTGTATCTCTGCTTGGAATATATTCAGTAACCTCACCTCCACAGCTCGCTGGTGTAGAGAATTGTTAGTCCATGCCTGAAAAATTACCGCAAAGGTAGTTAAGGTATGTCAGGCAGTTAGGTGGTCTTACAAGTCATTCAGATGTAACATGCTGCTAGAGAGAAAATACATGACTAAAGCTCGATGGAACATTCAGCTTATGACTTCTGCACTGAATAATGTCACAGCTCAGCTGAAGGAACAGGACATGTACCTCTGTGTAGCACCTGGCTGCTGGTGCCAAACTTGAGAGAACTGTCTGACAGACTCCTCAGGAAGGAGCCTGTCATAGTGATACTCACAGAATCATAATCATTGTCCAATATCACAGACTGCTTCATTAACCCCGCTGGCATGACAGAGCCACCAGAGACTGAACTATCGAGCAGTGGAGAGGTGGAGACTTGCATATGTACTGCCTTCTGGAGTCCTCACCATTTATCCTTTTGAACCTCTTTTTCCAGGATGAACATGGCCCTGAACATTCTCTTCATTTGAGAATTCAAGCATCGGATTCCTAATGAAATCACACTGTCTTTATGCTTCCCTAAGAAGAAGACAAGTGCTGAGAGGCAAACTAGGTAACGTGTTGTCGGCAAATAATGATGGATGTTGCACCCTCACTATTGACTGGTAGTGCTTTTCCTGTAGTGACTGGTGGTGATTATACAGACTAATAATAGACTCGCAAGTCCTTGATGTTCTGGGTCGATGCAGCGTCAGGGGGCTCTGTTGCATGTGTGTGAAGATGGAGTGCCGTCTTCGTTCAGCTTTGGCTGAAACAGCCTGGGATGGAGCTGATATGGAGGTGTTGAGTTGGCTACATATCAATGTTCTCCTCATTGTCTGGGTGGTTGATTCGATGCAACAGTGAAACATTCAGAGCCAGGTTGGCTGCAGGACCTGCTGATAATATTTTCAATCTATCCACCTTTTGGGGCTCCACCTGATGGCCAACTCAGGCTCAGTCCCAAGTACTTCCTTGCCATCCATCTCTTGGTGCCACCTCCTCTATCTTGGTACATCCTAATTGGTTAAAGTCATTGGCCTCATCCCTAATTGCCCCTGAGAAGGTGGTGATGAGCTGCTTTTCTGAATCACTGCAGTCCTTCTGGTGAAGGTGCTCCCACTGTGGTGTTCATTTGGGAGTTCCAGAGAGATTCAGTAACGATGAAGGAATGATAATGATTTCCAGATCAATGTTGTGCATCTAGGAGAGAATTTGCAGCTCTTGGAGTCATACAGCACGGAAGCAGGCCCTTCGGCCCATTGAGTCTCTCAACTTCCCCCAGATTCTACCACTCACTTACATACTAGGGACAATTTCCATTGACTAATTAACCTATCAACCCTTACATCAGATGTGGGAAGAAACCAGAGCACCCAGATGAAACTACGCTGTCACAGGGAGAACATTGCAAACGCCACACAGGCAGCACTGGGGGTCAAGTTGAATCTAGGTCATGGGAACTGTGAGGCAGCAGCTCTACCAGCTGCCCCACTGTGCTACTGTAACTGTGTTCTTGAGGCTTCTTTCTGTATCCACTACACTACCTTCACAGATATCAGGTGCTACAGCACATAGAACTGGCAGTAAGGGGAGCAACTATTTAGGTTGGTGCGTGAGGTAATGAATCAAGAGGTTCTTAGTCCTGGATGGTGCTGAGGTCTTCAGTGTTGGAGTTGGGCATCTAGACAAATGGAGCACATTTCCATCAAATTCCTGAGTTTTGCTTGGAGTTGCCGGAGAAATGACTTGGATATGAAGTAGGATGCTTAATAACCTTGTAGCCACAGTATTTATGTGGGTGGTGCAGTTGGGTTCTCGTCAGTTGTGGTCCCTAGTAGTGATAGAATCATTGAATGTAAAGGCATTGATTCTCAAGGAGCATTGGTTAGACTTCTATAGGTTGGAGATGGCTACTGTCTGTCATTGATGCCAGCTATCTTTCCTCTATCTCTCAGTCTGCATGAAGGGTCTCAACCCGAAACTCGACTGTCCATTTATCTCTACAGATGTTGCTCGACCCGCTGAGTTTCTCCAATGTTTTGTTTGTTGCTCCAGATTCCAGCATCTGTGCTCTCCTGTCTTGCCATTGTCTGTCACTTGTTTTGGTGTGTGTTGCTTTTATTGGAAAGATATTGGAAATTAAGCCATTGGTTTATAGGGTACTAAAGACATCAGTCTAGATGCAGTGCTTCAGTGAATGGAATGCAGATCAGGCAATTCGTTGGAAGGTTCAGTGAACTTTATGTCTGTCCATTTTGGAAGCTGGAACGTCACATGACTTGCAGTTAAGCCTGAATCTTCCAGCATGATCCTTGCTGAACTGCAGTGTGTTGTGGGATATTGACTAAAAATTGACTCTATAAATTTGTCAAAATCTTTTGCATAATATCCCACGGTTGATGAAGCCCCTTTAAGTGAAGTTACTTCTTATAGCACAGTAAAAAAATTACATCTTAGTATAGTGATAGCTTGTGCAACACTGTGTTTAGATGGATTATGATTCTTTTAAGTTTCCAGTTCGTGGATTGTAAATACTTCTGCAAATGAATCTGGCTGTATGAGCAGGGAGACAGCTTCCAATAAGGACTCCAGGGGTCTCTGACACAACCCATCACTAGCTTGTCTGTGTATTTGATGCCTACTCTCTCACTAGACCACCAGGGATCTGGATGAAACTAACCACCAGACCACCAGACAAACTGAGTGGGTTCCTACAGATTAAGACCAGCATGAAAGTCAAACCCATTTCTCCCCGCCTCCTTCCTTCAGCTAGATTACAAAGACCACCAGGGAACTCAGATGCATTCTTTTCTTCTGAAATGATGAAGGATTGAGCCTTTACTCAATACCAGAAAAGAGACCAGTCAGAGGGGGTTTGGTTTCTGGACTTGCCTGCTGAGGCCTAATTTATGCTCTGGGGGATTTAAATTCAAGGAAGAAAAAGTCAGTGTCTCTAATGGTGACCTTGAAAACTGCTGCATTGTTGTAAAAAATGTCCCTCAGAGAACAGAGAATGGAAGTTGCCATCCTTATCTAATCTGCCTGTATGGGGAGCGTTTGATATCTCTGGGCCTGTACTCGATGGAGTTCTGAAGGATGAGGGGGAATCTCCTTGAAACCTACTGAATACTGAAAGGCCTGGATCGGGTGGACGTAGGGAAGATGTTTCCATTAGTAGGAGAGCCTAGGATCCGAGGGCACATCCTCAGAATAAAAGGACGGCTCTTTAAAACAGAGATGAGGAGGAATTTCTTCAGCGAAAACATGGTGAATCTGTGGAATTCGTTGCCACAGAGGACTGTGGAGGCCAAGTCATTAGATGTACTTAAGGCAGAGATTGATAGGTTCTTGATTGGTAAGGGGGTTAAGGGTTACAGGCGAAGGTGGGAGAATGGGGGAGAAATTAAAAAAATCAGCCATAATTGAATGGTGGAGCAGACTTGAATGGCCTAATTCTGCTCCTATCTCTTATGGCCTTATGGTCTCTTGTGACTCCTGACCACCAACATGATTGACTCTTAACTTCCATCTGAAAGTAAACCACTTAGTTCAAAGGATGGGTGATAAATTCTGTCTAAAAAAAATTAGAAAAGGAGGAACTCAATGTACCCCATCCTTTGGAAGGAAGACAATTAGGGCAGCTCGTTCCCTTTTGCGTTCATAGTAAAATTTGGGCAGATTAAGATAGATGATAGGAGAGCCTCAACATCACGCAGACTGGCAAATCAGACCCTTCCTACCCCATCCAGTCAACATATCCTCTACCCCAGTGTTCTTCCACTGATTATAACAAACCGAGGAATGCTTTGATATGAGATACGTAAGATCTCAATGCTATGTTTTCTCACATTATGAGTAAGTCTGTGGAACTGATGTTGGCAACATTACTGCACATAAACATGCAAGTGACTATTCTCTGCGATATGGAACTTCCTACCAGTAGTACTCCACACTGTGCCATATCTTTAAAAGAACTGGAGCTTAATATGCACAGGGAGAAGGAGAAAATAGTGAATTGTGGAGTCAAACACTCCAATCAGAGGGCATTCTGTTCTCCGTCTTTGCACCAATTCTTTTAAAAGGATGTTGAATTTGTTCCACAGCCCAGCTGTTACCCCATTACTCTGCTTGTATACCTATGAAGTATGTATCTAATTCCCTGCTGGACTGTTACTGTTTGGATCTGTTTCCGCCACCATTTCAGGCAGTGCCTCATGGACTATAACTCCTCTCTGCACAGAAAACATTTCCTTATCTTCCCACTTCTTGTCTCCTATGGTTACTAATTCTGAGCGGCAGTGGGATCTTCATATACCCTGAGCCAGCACGTGTATCAACAGTCGTCACTTAAACACACATTATCTGCTCATTATTTCATTTGTGGGAGCTTGCTGTGTTTACCTTGGCTCAGGTCCTACATTACAAGATTGACTACAGCTTGGGATTGATTGTAAGGCTATGGCTGCCTTGAGATCATGATTTACACGTTATAAAAATGCACAATCTTCTTTAAAAAAATTCAGTAGTCAGTGAGCTCCCAATGTGAATTATGACTGTTATTGACAGCTTGCTGGATGTATAATATAATTTGCTGATGCATGGACTTGGTGTAATGATGTAATGTAGGAAAACGATGCTCTTACCATGCTCACAGCACAAGTGATAACATGTGCGATGACAGCCCCCTGGTTGTTTCTCATCTGTACTAAAATCCTCAGTTATTGTCTGTAATAAATAATACTGACAGGTTGGGTATTTTATCTAAAATTGGATGGAAATTCAGACATCTTTCAAATCGTAGATTCTCAATTAAATAAATGACCTGGATTTCTAAAGCACCTTTCATGACTCAGGCCATCAAAAAGGGTTTTACTACCAACAACATACTTTTGAACTATAGTCACTGTTGTAATGCAGGAAATGAAACATCCAATTTGTGCACAGCAAGCTCCCACACACCACAGATAATCCATGTCTAGTGACATTAGCTGTGGGATAAAAACAGAGCATTTTCCCTGTTCTTTGTCAAACAGTGGCATGGAATCACCTTCATCTGCCTGATGAGGCATGCTTTGGTTTAATTTCTTGTCTGAAAGGGGCCACCTCCAGCAGTGCAGCACTCCCTCAGCACAGCACTGGTGCATCAAACAAGATTTTCTGCATGTCTCAATTCAAAGCTACCGTCTGACTGAGGAGTGTAGATTCTACCTCTGAGTAATGGCCTACACTTTATACAAACATACAAACTAGCAGCAGGAATAGGTCACTCAGTTCCTTGAACCTGCTCCACCATTTAACTGATTGTAACCACATTCCTGCCTGCCCTTGATTAACAATTCCCACCTCGCTTATCAAAATCCTATCTCCCTCTACCCTAAAATATTGAAAGACTGGTTCTACCACCCTTGGGAGAAGGAAGTTCCAAACTTGATCATCTAAAAGAGAAAAGAATATCTTATCTCAGTCTTAAACAGTGATCAAATATTTTCAAATATTTCAAGTATCTTCAAATAGTGATCCCTAGTTCTAATTTATTTCGCAAAAGAAACATTCTCTCCTGTCAAGGCCCCTCAGGATCTTGTGTGTTCCAATCTCTCTTCAAAATTTCGACCTGGTATGTTCAACCTTACAAGACAACCTGCCTATTAGTCTTTTAAAAATGAATCAGTGCATCCCTTTCCCGCAGGCAGATGGAAGAGGTCTCCTTGAAGGGTTACTGGTCAGCTGGTTGGTATAGCTACCATTGGCCATTGGTTTCAAAAATATATCAGCCATTAGTTTTTTAAGAAATATCAGCCACAATTGAATGGCAGATCAGAATCGTTGGGCCAAAAGACCTAATTCTGCTCCTATATTATGGTCTTGTGGTCCTACCAAGAAAATTTGTGAAACAAGATACTGGGAGCTCTCAAGGGGGTCAGGCAGCAATTTTCTGGAGAGAGAATCAGAGTTAACGTCTTAGTTGGCTAACCTTCCTGGGATACTTGGAGGGATATTCCTGAAAGACAGAAGGTAAGGGAACCATGGAAAATTTGGCAAAGTTGAGAGAGCTTCTGCTTTGTGGTGGTGAAGAAGGCAAATGGATGTCAGAGCCACACATGCACCCACCTACTGAGCTCAAACACTTGTGCACAATTCCACCCCTTCCCAGAAGAACCCTCCCATGTTAATGGCAAATCTCTTTTAAGGAAGATTTATCTAAAAATAATATTGAGCTGCCATTTTTATTATTTGGTCCTACTGAGATCTTTCCTTTTGAAAATTCAGAGACAGATTATGCCTTATGCCAAGAATAAAGAAACCATGGGTTTATGATTCTGTGGGATACTCTATTGCCAGCCAATGGTAGTTAGCTATACCAACTAGCTGACCAGTAAACTTTCTGTTGTCAAGGAGACTTCTTCAATCTGCCTGCAGAAAGAGGATGTACTGATTCCTTTTAAATGTGGGGCTCAGCATGAAAATTTCTTTTGAAATTTTAAGAAAAGGAGGAAAAAATGTCAGAAGACCTATTTAATCTGTTTGCATATTGGTTTAGTTTGATAGTGAAGATCCCTCCTTTTCCAACCCAAGTATCTTCATGGACAAACAGAGAAATGGATTAAAAGCACTCTCAAGTGCAATGAGACCAGACCAATATTGTTTCTTAAGTTAATTGATTTAATTACATGAACAGTGATGAATCTAATCTTTATGAGCACTTCTGCCTAAGAAACAGAGAAATGCATGAATCGGCCATTCAGTCTCTTGAACCTACTCTGCCATTTACCTCAGCTTCATTTTCTTGCCTTGGTTCATGATCCCTAGAAAGCCTCAGCTCACAAAGAGCTCAGTCTTAGTAATTTCTACTTAATGCAGCAATAACCACTTTGTGTGAAGTGCGTCCAAATTTTTACCTTGAAAGCCCCGATGTAATTTTATGGTCATGTTCTATTGTTCTAGAGGCTGAATCACTGAAAACTTTCAAAGGTGAGCTGTACAGATGTTTGGTTTAGAGGGATATGGTGAACTGGCAGCAAAATGGAGCTGTGAGGCCAAGATCACATAGGCGACAGATCTTATTGAACAGCAGAGCAGGCTCAAGGGATGTGGCCTCCTCCAACTCCTATGCCTTGGGTTGTTATGATCAAATCGTTTTAACTTTGGCAGGCACAGTGGTGTAGCGGTTAGTGTAATGCTTTACAGCGCCAGCGACCCGAGTTCAATTCCAGCCACTGTCTGTAAGGAGTACGTATGTTCTCTCTGTGACTGCATGAGTTTCCTCCAGGTGCTCAGGTTTCCTCCCACATTCCAAAATCGTACGGGTTAGGAAGTTGTGGGCACGCTATGTGGGCGTGACGACACTTGTGGGCTGCCCCCCCCAGAACACTCTAAGCAAGAGATGCATTTCACTGTGTGTTTCGATGTATATGTGACTAATAAAGACATCTTATCTTATCTCTCTTATCTTTGATAGCTTGGTGCCATGCTCCTGGCTTTGGCCACATATCCTTCCTGAGATCTACTACTCAGACCCGAGCACGTTACTCTTAATGGGGCATTGCTGCTTACAATTGAAACATAAATTTCTATTGCTTTGTTTCCCTGGCCCCCTGTGACAAAGGCCAATGGGTCTATTTGATTGCTGTATCCCAGAGCCATGTCATAGAAAGGTACGGCACAGAAGGAGCCAACAGGCGCATTCGGCCAAATCAAGCTTGATTCAGTCCTCTGACTGCACATCCCTGGGCTGGATGCAGAAGGTTGAATGAGCCAACTCTCTGCCTCTAAGAACCTGCCTGTGAGGGACAGTGAGGCCTTGATAGCATCTGACAGAGTCTCATCCCCTGTCAAAACTGGGAAGCATTTTCAATGGCTTTTACATGGTTTTCAGATACAATTGAAACTATAAACATTGCTTTAAATAACTTTAAACTTTAAAAGCAAATAAATAACTAAAGGTTTGCAGCACTGTAATGTAGAGGTTAGCGTAACACTATTACAGCGCCAGCGACCCGGGTTCAATTCCTGCCGCTGTCTGTAAGGAGTTTGTACGTTCTCCCCGTGTCTGCGTGGGTTTCCTCCGGGTGCTCCGGTTTCTTCCCACATTCCAAAGACGTACGGGTTAGGAAGTTGTGGGCGTGCTATGTTGGCGCTGGAAGCGTGGCGACACTTGCGGGCTGCCCCCAGAACACTCTGTGTGTTTTGATGTACATGTGACTAATAAAGATATCGTATCTCATCTTAAAATAACTAAAATAAAACAAAATAGCCAAACAACTTTTCATTCCCATTCTACAGGTCGGGAATTCACATCCAATGAACGAATGGTGATTCCTATCCTATCACCAGCCTAAGCTCATGGAAGCAGATTCTCCAGCTTAATGCTGGGAAATTCCACTGTGCCTGGGAACCACCATCAAACCCCACTTGGAATCCAGTGATTCAGCGAGTGATGGATGCATCAACATCTGTCACTCAGATCATCCTATATTTATGGTAGGTCTGCATAAATCCACAATGTTACATCTGAGAGTGGCTGAGTGCCAGCGGTTCCCTTTGGGGTAGCCAGACATAATTGGTATCACTTGGCCCATTGTATCCATGCCAAGGGATTTAAATACCTATTGCATCTGTTCCCAGCTCTTGGTCTGTAACCTTGTAGGGTAGAGTTCTCCAAGTGTGAAACAAGGTAGTTTTTAAATATGATGAGGGGTTCTCCTTCCATTCTTCAGGTGAAAAAGCATGTCCTGGATGTCTCCCTGATCCTTTGTCAGTTATCTGCCTGCTGTCTATAAATGATATGTACATGGACAGCCACATTTCTTTGCACTTCTACAGTTCTTAGATTTCAGCCATTTGGAAAATCACTGTAAAAAGATTCATGTCGCCTCTTTGGAAATAAAACCCTAAATATTTGTCAGGTCAGTGGCTTTTTCCTCTGCTGTCCTGTAGGTAATGACTTATGTCAGATCACTAATTGGGTCAGTTGCCCGGTTGTTGACAGCCAAGTTGTGGTTTGCAGGGACATTCCAGACAAGCCTGATCCCATCCTCACCTAATGTGAACAAACTGTAGGGGAAACCACCAGCTGACATTTGGAAAGGGAAAGGTAATGGGATTAAAACTAGTTGCAACTTGGAGCAGCTAACTCAGCACAGCCAAGGAATTACTCCATGGATTTTTTTTTAAATGCATTACATCAGCATATAACTAAATATAAAATTTTTAAATTAAAGTAAATTAAATTTTATTTACAGCATGGTACCAGGCCCTTTTGGCCTAATGAGTCCATGCCGCCCATTTTAAACTCCAAATTAACCTACCTGTACGTCTTCTACTGGCTTTGTAGTTGGTTCCAGCATGTTTTGTTGCATCAATCGATTGAATTATTTTGTGTGAATCACAGAATCATACCGCGACGTAGGAGGGTATTTGGCCCCTCATGCCTTTCCCAGTTCTACCTAGCAGTCCATCTCCCCTGCTTTTTCCTCATAGTTATGCAGCTCCCAGGATGCATCCAATTCCGTGTTGAATGTTAGCGCTGAATCTGTTTTCACCACATCTTCAATGTGTTTGGAAAGTCAGTGGAATGTGGCGTTGTGTGAGAGCTGATGGGTACAACCTATGCTAAAGTATCCTTAGGTTAGATTGATTTTCCAAACTTGTGTTCTCCACCAACTGGGAGAGAAAGGACTGTAGAGAACACTGTGATTTTCAAGTCATATGGCGTCCTGATTGGACAAATGCTGCAGTTCACTTATCATCAATGGGCTAAAATCCTGGAATTCCCTTCCTATAAGGAAGTGATTTGGTTGTTAAGTTGAGCACAAATGGTTGCTCACCACAATCTTTTTGAAGGATGGTCAATTAATACTGGCTTTGCTCGTGAAACTCCATTACACATGGATATTTTTTTAACTAAAATATAAATGCCAATATAATTGAGCTCTTTGTTGCAACAAACCTTAATAACCCATTCCTGTGCCTTGCTCTTGCCACGGCACTCACTATTTAAACAGGGTCATAGATGCCAACTGAACAAAGGTGAATATCACGTGGAGGGTTTGAAAAGATTCTGAAGGTGGGAATTGGTGTGTTGAGGCAGGTTGGACCAGCTAACTGGACAGTCTGCATTTTGTAGTTTTAAATTCTTCATGCTTGATGAAAGAAATCCCCTAGAGCAAGCTCGATCTGTGTCTGAACATCAGAGAGATTGTTAACAACAGATCTAACATCTGTAAGAAGCGTTGTGTTGAAAGGTAGATAATGCAAAAAGGAAAGCAATCAGAGGGGTGAATTTTTGTTAGCCAGGCTGAGAAGAAGACATTGAGAAAAATTGACTCTGGAGGAAGTAATTTTGGCAGAAAGATTCCTGCCTAAAGGCAGCTGAGAAGGAAGCAGAGTGATAGGGCAAACCATCATATGCTAAGAATACAGGTCTCTCATCAAGGTTAATGTCGGCTGCCACATTTACACACATTTGTACTTGAAACTATTTCTTTCAGAGCAGAAAGTGGGTTAAAAGTGAAGGGAGAACAAGACAGCAGCCAGAACATGCTGCATAAATCTGGAACCTGATCTGGGAAGTAACTTGCACACAAATGGGTCCTTCACTGCTCTCATTAAGATTGTTTTAATTTATGAAGCATCAATTTTCAATAGATGAAAAGGAAAGGACTTGTGTTTATAAATTGCCTTAACACGTCTCACAGAAATGTCTCCAAGTGGTTCCCATGAATTACTTTGAAGTGCAGTGACTAGTTATACAGGCAAATCTGGCAGCTATTTGCGTGCAATGTGATCCCGCAAACAGTTATCAGATGAATGGATAATTCATCTGTTTATGGTGGCGCTTAGTTGATAGAACTACTTTGGCGAGGACTGTAGGAACATATTTGTTGCTCCTCATTCCAACTTATTCTGGGACCCTCAGTATCTACCTGAGTCATTACTCAGTCACCAAAGTAAGACATTTATTCTAAAGCACAAACACATTAAAAAAAAACATTGGAAATATTCAGCAAGTCAGGCAGCATTTGTGTAAATTTAGTTAATGTCCAATGAATGAAAATACAGAGAGTGGAAGGATCAACTTCTCAGCTTCATTGACATGCCTGTGCCTCAGATGTGCTTGCCTCTAAGTTTGAAGAAAGAGGTTTCAAAACCCACTCCAGACCCTTGAGCACCAAGGTACAAGCTGATATTTCAGAGCAGTGCTGAGGGCTTTCTTGGAGTACTGCCTCTTGGTTGTGACAAAAACATCCACTTTCCTCTCTTTGGTGGGAGTAAGATCACAAGGCATTACTTGGCAAAGAACAGAGAAGAGCCTCAACAGATTACTTGATCATTATCAAATTTGGAAGATTGCTCTCTGAGCAAATTAGGATTCACATTTCCAACATTGTAATGGTGCTTACAATTCAAAAATATCTTTTTGGCTTGAAAGTGCTTTGGGATACTGGAAAACTATGAGTGATCCTGCATAAATACAAGATTTTTCCCAATAATACCAAAAGGTTCATTGACTTTGCAGGGTAATCCTTTGGCAAAGCAAGGCACCCTGCTAATTTTTCTGTACCATGTCCCACACACTCTGAACAAGTTAAAACCTGGTTGGTGTACATAACTGCGGGCTGCCACACATCTGATGACAGAGCAAAAACCCTTGGGACTGTTATGGACCGGAGAGTCCAACCACTGGAATATTAGGAAACAGTGTCTGTAGCTAACCTCAACAAAAAGTGCTTTCTCATGCACAATGAAAATAACTTTGTGTTGCATTCCTTTTTGACTCTAATTTTTAATGGCTACACTTTTCTTAACAAAACATGTCTCTCTGTAAATCTTTGACACTGCACCAATAAAGATTAGGATGGGCCGCTTGTAAATGAACTTTCTGTCAGCACATCATTGCGGCCAATAATGCACCCTCATCTGTAATAAAGAGACCAAAGCTGTATCAGCATGCAGTTCTATGCAGTCTAAGGTAACATATAGCTTAGGAGACTCCATTAACTTTATTCATCAAAGTTACATGTTTTCTTTGGAAAAATGGAGCAGAGAGAAGATTTACTTGTGGCATATGAGATTATATGAGGCCCAGAAACAGGAAAAACATTCTTCCCTTTGCAAAGAGGTCATTAACTAAGGATCATAGATTTAAGGGAAAAGGATTAGAGCAGAGTTAAGGACATTTTTATTCACCTAATGGGTGTTGGATTCTGGACCTCACTGCCTCAAACGGTAGGGGAGTCATAAACCCTCAATGCATTTAAAAGTATGTGGATGTGTGCTTGATGTGCCATAGCGCTCAGGTCGAGAGACTGAGAGCAGGGAAGTGGTATTAAACTGGATAGAACACCATTGGCTGGCGTGAAGATTGATGGATGAATTGACCCTTTCTGTGAGTAAATGAATATCTATGAATACAGAATTACAGAGTGCACATTTTAATGATGACATGTGAAAATTCAGCCACAGAGCAAGATCCTATAAGTTGGCGTTACTAGCTGAGATTGGGAGACAGAGGTAGGCATGCTTAAGGGAAGCAGACCGTGCAACATTATTTGGGGTGCCACTGCTTGAGGATGGGACAGTGGTGCAACTAACAGAGCTGCTGCCTAACTGCTCCAGCAGCTCAGGTTCAATCCTGACCTCTGGCGTGTACAGTTTACACGTTCTCCCTGTGACCGCATGGGTTTCCTCTGGGTGCTCTGGTTTCCTCCCACATCCCAAACGTATGCAGGTTAGTAAGTTAATTGGCCATTGTAAAGTGTGTAGGTGAGTGTTGGAAGGTGGGGGGTGTTGATGGAAATGTGGAAAGAATAAAATGGGTGAGAGTGAGATCAGTATAAAAATGGGCGCTTGATGATCGGCAAGGTTTTGATGGGCCGAAAGGTCTGTTTCTGTGCTGTATCTCTCAATGACTCTATAAGGGGCCATGGGATCTTGCTGAAGCCAACTCGTGATCTTTGCATTGTGTCCATCTGCGGAAAGATCTATGACTTTGTGATAGACGCCAAGGAAATAGAGGAAGAATGCCTAAGTACCAGACCTCCCAATCCTCTGGCCTCACTATGATTTACCAGCACCAGGCATTACATGACACAATTCGATGCAGAAAGGACCTTTGTTTAATGCTATTTGGCACTGCATCATGAAAGGATACAGATTTGGGGACAAATATCTGGGAGCTTTGACATATTTGAATGGCATTTGTAAGGTCTGGGAGGGAAGAATTCCCAAATTATATTCATCAGTGGGATGGGAACTTCCATGGGAACTTCCTCCAGGGAGCATGTTGTATTGATTAACAATTGCAGATTTATTTTGAAATAAAATGGCTAATGGATCTAGGTGATGGAATGATTTGGAAGAAGTGATTGATTTACTGTGGGAGGAGGAAATAGGTAAAAATAGGTCACAGTCAAGAAATATTTAAAAATGCATCAGTGCTTAGATCTGCCATTATGCATTATATCATTCCATTTATTATTTAATTGTGCTCTTAGCTCCAGATAAAGCCATCAGTTTTTTTTGTCTGTTCTTTAATATAACCCAAGTTAGCCTACTAAGAATTCATAGAAATACAAAGTGAAAATTTCACTGAAACTTGGGAAAACCTCCTGGATTCCTCTTGCAAGAAGGAGACACTTTCTGAAATCAGTGCAGCTTTAGTCCAAGTCTCTTGGTCATATATTAAAATTTACTTCAGTGTATTTTGAAACACTGCAATTGGAGCAGGTTTTGCACCTTCATCATGTGTGGTTTGTACATTTGACTCGGCGTAACCTTTGGCAGAATCTGTTGTTTTGTGGTTACACTCATGTGCACACCTTACCCAGTGCTATGAAGAAGTTCATGAGAAAACACCTTAGGTAAACTGCTAAAACATTAATGACTTTATGTGATTGAATCAAAAAGGACACAATTGGCAGTGCCACCAAAGACCAGTTTATCCAACCATTTGCTGTTTGTTGGACTTTGTACACCCTGATCGCTAAGAACACCAAGGATAAACTTCCCTTTCGCAACCTCTGAACATCCTAAAGTAGCTTTAGTTTAAATCAGCCAACAGATTTCTGCAGAAGCGCATGCAATCTTGTTAGATAAATGTAGCAATCTCTGTTCATATTGCAATTGCCTCCAAGCAGCAATGGGTTAAATCAATTGTTTGTTGTGATGTTGGTTGATGAATAATTATTGACTAACACACAGTGAAAACTCCCTAACTCTTAATCAATTGGGAATATGGGGTCCTTCACCTACATGTGAAGAAGATTGTTTAAAGTGTCATTTGGAGATCAGCACCGCAAACAATGCAGCACCCCATTAATACTGCACTGGACCATGCACCTGCATGCTGCACTCAACCCATAAATTTCTCCTTGAGAGACAAGGAAGGTGCACCAATGTCTTTGCTTTCTTCGGGTAAGGAGTTTCGGCATGTCACTGAATACTCTAACAAATTTCTGCAGATGTACTGTTAAAAGTATCCTGACTGGTTGCATCATGGTCTGGTACAGCAATTCAAATGCAGAGGAATGTAAGAGGCTGCTGAAAGTAGTGGACTCACAGCTACATCCCTCCCCACCATTGGTAATATCTACAGGAGGCACTGCATCAAGAAGGCAACGTCCATCATCAAAGATCCCCACCATCTGGGCCATGCTATCTTCTCACAGCTACCATCGGGCAGGAGGTACAGAAGCCTGAAGTCCCACACCACCAGGTTCAAGAACAGCTACTTCCCTTCAACCATTTGGTTCTTGAAACAACCAGCACAACTCTAATCACTACAGTTTAGCAACACTATGACCACTTTGATCACTTTGCACTAAAATGGACTTTGTTTATTTTTGCTCTAATTGTGTTCGACATGGTAGTATAGTGGTTAGTGTAACGCTGTTACAGCACCAGTGACCCGGGTTCCATTCCGGCCACTGTCTGTAAGGAGTTTGTACGCTTTCCCCGTGATTGCGTGGGTTTCCTCCGGGTGCTCCAGTTTCTTCCCACATTCCAAAGACGTCTGGGTTAGGAAGTTGTGGGCATGCTATGTTGGCTCCGGAAGCATAGCGACACTTGTGGGCTGCCCCCAGAACACTCTACGCAAAGAGATGTATTTCACTGTGTGTTTCAATGCACATGAGACTAATAAAGACATCTTATCTTCTCTCTTGTAAAAATTGTATATGATTTATGTTTTTCTTGTGAATGCTGCTTATATGATGCTATGTGCCTGTGATGCTGCTGCAAGAAAGTTTTTCATGGCACCTGTGCACACATGTACAGTACTTGTGCATATGACAATAAATTTGAAAAATGTGAACGCAGCTGACACAAGTGTCAGTAAAACACTATGTTACAGGTGACACAGGAAGCAGGGGGTTAGTGTGGGGGTGGCTGGGGCCTCAGTGGGTGCACCAGTGGGAGCTCTCTAATCCTTAATGCCATTTTCGCTTTGCCTCCTTGTGCTCCACTCAAAAGTACTCAGCAGTTTCCTGGATACTCTTGCTCAGTTTGGAGGAGTCACAGACAAGCCATTCCCATGAGTCAATGAGGATAAGATAAGATAAGATATCTTTATGAGTCACAATGTTCATTGAAACACACAGTGAAATGCATCTTTTGCGTAGAGTGTTCTGGGGGCAGCCCGCAAGTGTCGCCACGCTTCTGACGCCAATGTAGCACGCCCACAACTTCCTAACCCGTACGTCTTTGGAATGGGGGAGGAAACCGGAGCACCCGGAGGAAACCCACGCAGACACAGGGAGAAGATACAAACTCCTTACAGACAGTGGCCAGAATTGATCCTGGGTCGCTGGCGCTGTAATAGTGTTACGCTAACCGCTACACTACCGTGCCTGCCATCCACACTACTGTGCCTGCATTACTTCAAGGAGACTTTGAGGATCTGTTTCTGTGTCCTCTGGGAAATCTCTTGCCAGGATAGGGCTCGGGAGAGGAGTGTCTGTATCAGGAGCATTGTGTTATGGATGTGGATGACATGACTGCCTCTTGAAGCTGGTTGAGTGTTATCAGAGTCTGTGGATGTTGGCCTGGGAGAGAATGGCAACGTTGAATCATTTATTCTAACAATGGATTTGGAGGACTTTGTGGAAACACATTGGTGGTGCTTTTCCTGTGGTCTGAGATGCCTGTTTTTGTTCAAGTTCAATTTTATTGTCATGGGCACACGTACCCAGGGTATAAAAGCCATGAAAATGAGCTTTTTGCAACCACAGCAGAGTACATTACAAACATGACACACATAAATTACATAAACTTACATTAACATAAATTATACATAACAACATGACAAAATAAACATAGTGACACTGGTGCAAGTTGAAGGAAATATAGCCTGAGGTAGAATTCGGGTTTTTCAGGTCAGGTTTAAGAACCCGATAGCAGTGGGGAAGAAGCCGTTGTTGAACCTTGAGGTGTGGTTCTTCGGGCTACTGGTCCATGACTGGAGGAAGGTGGTGATCATTGCTGCCCAGTGCACTGTGAATAGTACCAGGTTTGCAGACCTGATTTTGAAACGCTCAGATGGCCAAAGACTGGGCTAGTGGTAAATTTCATCATTGATGTCAACCTTTGCAGAGTGGTGTTCCTGAGATAAAGAAAGTCCGCACTTTCTGGGTTCTTGATGGGCATCTTTATCGTTGAGGAGGAATGTGCAGCTGAGGGTCGGGAATACGAGTTGGTAGAGGATCTTTTTCCTATATGGATGTTCAGTGCAAGGTCCTTTCCCTTGAAAGCTTCAGTGAACGAGTTGACAATGGGTTGGAGCTTGGCTTCTGAGTCTGTATGTAACTGAGTATCATCTATGTACCACAGCTTGATGACTGAGGGCTTAAGTGATCTAGATTCTGAATTGGGAGGTGGCCGGCACTGGGGTGGCAGAGATTGAACTGTTTCCCATTCATCCAGTAGATTAGCTCTACTCCAGTAGGAGTTTGTTGGAGGTGAAGTGAAATACTGTGGCAAGTAACATTGAAGAGAGGGTTGAGGTGATAACACAGACTTATTTGTGCCCAGTCTGCACTGGGATTGGGTCTGAGGTTAACCCATTGGTTAGAATTGTGGTTTGAATGTCATTGCTGTTTAACAAAACAACTTGTGACCTTAAGAACAGATGGTGGGTACTAACGGGACAGGAAGTCGATGACATGCATGGTTTCATCAACACTGTCAAGACCATCAATGGTCAAACACCAAGAGCCAAGAACAGAGAGCTTATCAAGCGTAGAGAGGCAGTCAGCACCTGCTAGAAGGAACACTTCAAAGCACTCCTCAAAAATTTCTGTCCTTGATGTGAGTGAACTTGACCTTATTCCAAAACAAACTTTCCAGTCCAATCTGCCACCACACCAGTCTGATAAGAGGTTGAAAAGGTCATATACCAACAGAAAAACATCAAGGCCAGGGGAACAGACGGTAACTCTCTGGAGTAACAAACAGTCTGCTGGAGGAACTCAGCGGGTCGAGCAGCATCTGTGAGAGGAAAGGAATTGTCGACGTTTCGGTTCGAAACCCTGCATCAGGACAGATGCAGTGTTTCAGTCTGAAACATCAACAATTCCTTTTTCCCACAGATGCTGCTCGACCTGCTAAGTTCCTCCAGCGGACTGTTTGTTGCTCCGGATTCTAGCATCTGCAGTCTCTTGTGTCTCCATAGTAACTCTTTGGAACTTGGGATGAGGGGAACTTTTGGCACTAATTCACTACCTCAGCTCCTACATCTGGGAAGGGAAGGACATGCCAGTGCAACGCAGAGATGCCACATTCATCACCACCTTCAAAAAAGGATACAAACCTGACTGATGTAACTAAAGAGTGGTCTCTCTGCTGTCTGCCACATGGAAAATCATCGCCAGTGTTCTCCTCAACCATCTTTGTTAATGGTCAAAGAGTAGCTTCCTGAATCATAATGCGGATTCCATCCATCCAGAGGTTCTGTGGCTATGATCTTCACTGTGTGATAACTGCAAGAGAAATGAAGGGAGCACCACTAACCACCATAGATAACTTTTTTCCAATCACACAAAAGCCTTAATCTGATTTAACTAAGAGAAGTTGCGGAGAATCCTTCTCAAATTTGGGCTGCTGGATGAGATGTTAGAGTGGAGGGTCCCTCAGTAAAAGGCCCAATGACAGAGACATTGAAGAAGATCAGATAACTCTTCCCTATGTGCTGTGCTAATAGTTATCCCTCTTCATCAACAAATTTAGACCATGGGCTGGTCAGTATCTCAATGCATTATGTGGGAGCCTCTGTACATATTTGCAGCTCTGGTTCCTATATAACAATAGTGACTACACTTGAAAATTACTTAATTGGCTATAAAGCAGTTTGAAATGTTTTGAGCTTGTGAAAGGTTCTACCCCACTGTGAGAAGACTATTGAATGGTTCCCTTACACAATGAGAAGGACTCTGACCTCACGATCTACCTTGTTGTGACCTTGCACCTTACTGCACTGCACTTCCTCTGTGGCTGTGACACTTTACTCTGTACTGTTATTGTTTTTACCTGTACTACATCAATGCACTCTGTACTAACTCAATGTAACTGCACTGTGTAATGAATTGACCTGTATGATTGGTATGCAAGACAAGTTTTTCACTGTACCTCGGTACAAGTGACAATAATAAACCAATACCAATACTTGACACAGACCATTCTTTCTTTAAAACATTGGATTAGAGAGAGAAAAAAATGATTTATTTATAAATCTAAAAAAGATTCATTTTTTTCAGACTGGGTTGTTTCTCAGCTTCTAAGATAAGAAAATTACCTTTCCACTTTGTTGGGCACTTGGGTTTCTTTGGGGTCCAGAGGTCCACCGGTAAGAAGTGAGTTTCACATAATTCAAACTCATTTTCAATTTCAGCGAGAATATTGCAAAGTCAATTATGGTCTTTATGTTCAAAGACAGTTTGACCTGTCTGGACCAGAAAGGATAATCAACAAAGGTTTAAGATTTTTTTAGTAATTGTCAACGTACTAATGACAACTTGTTGCATCGTTGTGGAAAATAATGGCAAGACTTCTTAGACTCCATGGGTTGTGTTCAGGTACAAGAATCTCTGTGGATTCCTTAAACAATACAACAAACATTACAATGAACAATCATAAATGCATGGATACTTGTCTTAAGGTAAAGGAGGATAGGTGTAGCTTTACTCTAACCATGCTTTCCTTACACTCTTCTTCTCTTACTTCTCTTACTCCCAGTAGGAAATTGACAGAATCAGATCAACAACTCCCTCTCAAATCCTTGGAATTTGATGTTCCTCTGACTTCTGGAGAAGAAAATTCAGTGGATGTGTTAATTCCATGTCTGTCCAGAACCTGTTGGATGAGTTATGTTAAAATTGTCCCCTGCCACATTATGAATACCATCCTGTTCCTGATGCCACATGGGGGGAGTTAAATGTTCTCCAATCCTGAGTCCTGCTGGGAAGCTCAAAAGTATTGACATTGGATCAACACACATGATACAAAAGCTGTTTGGTTTCAGCAAACACTAGGCAGGAGCTGGTAATTGGCCATACTCTGGGAAAGGGGCAGGAGAACCACCAGAGAGAGAATACACTGTTAAGGCCCATAACCAACAGTGTCTGTGCCCTGCTCTGTGTTCTCCTTGACCCTGTGAATCAGGAACTGAATGGAACGCTGCAAGGATCTCTGGAGCTAAGGGGGACATTTTTCACATTTTTTTTCTCCATACTGCATGCAGGGTTGGCCACCAGAATGGAAGCTATCTCTTTAATTATGTCTTTCTATGTCTTACACGACTGCCTAATTACTCTTATAAAATGTGAAACAAATAAAATGTGGGTTGGCCTTGTGTCGCTCTTGATGTGAACGGTGTAATTACAGACATTGTTCAAAGAATGCAGATTACAGCTTAAACTCCATTGAGGGTTGAAACTGCATTCTGAGTTAATGAGGAATAATTGGATTGCAGTATGAGGTAACCACTGGAATTGATTGCTTGCCGCACCCCTGACAAGCTGAAGCATATCATCAATGAATCAGAGGCCTTTCAGGAACCGGTAGCCTGTTGCCACCCAGACTTCCAGCTGCCCACTTGGCAGTGAAAGCTGCATCCAGTCACTGCTAAACTACTCGTTCCAGCTGGCACTTTCTTATCCAACTGCTACAGTCAGTGCTTTGTAGCCCAGGACAGCTGCAAGTTGCACATGGGTGATAAATAGACTGTGTCTGTATCGAGTGGATTTATAAAGTAAGTCAGGGCCTATGAGGCAAAGTCATGGATTTCCTGTTGGTATTAATAACTGGGCCCACTCAAATTAAAGATAATGACAAGTTTATTTCAAATGGAAACACTCACCAATCTTAATGAGGGGAAAAGCAATTGTAAATGTCCAATACAATGACTTAGCACTATGAGTTAATCACAGAGTAATATCTACACTTGGGCACTTTTCTTGTTCAGTTTTGTTCTTTTGGCCATGTGTTGCATCATGTAGCACACTGCATTAAAGGAATGCAGTGTTTGTGTGGCATAGTTGTGACAATTCATTTCTTACATTCACTTTCAGGGATTTTAAGCCGAGTTGACATAGTCTCCTAACTGAAGAGATTGTATTGCTAAAGAGAGTCTTGGGTCCAGATGCTTATCGTTCAAAACTCAGAAGTGTGGTCCCCTTTGAAGGCCAGGAGATTTGAGATTCAACAGTTGATAATATAGTTAGAGTTCACAGCCAGAGAGACCACTGGAAAGTTAAATTCAGATCAAGGGCTTGTGTCCCAGTGAGCTGAGCATTGACCCTGGTAGAACAGTGCACGAGCAACAGCAGTAAAAGTCAGGAAGGTTAAAAGAACCCATGTGTGCCCTTTTCCTTGGGAGGATTTGTTTCCTTCATCCCTGACATATAGACCACATGGTCAGATGCTGGAAGAATAGGGAAACTAACAAACACGTATCCTGTGAAGAAATCCCTCACTTCTTGTAGAAACCTTCAGATACTGGGAGGAAACTTTCTAAGTGTATTAGGTGCAGATTTCACTCATTCAAATTCTTTATACACAATTGTTTCGATTCTGACTTTAATCAGCTTCCATCCCATCTTGTATGTTGTTTTGATCACTCTGTCTGTTCTTACCAATCAAACGTCCTGAAATTCTGCTCAGCCCTAAATTAAATTCTCTCACTCAAACGTTTCATATCTGTTCAATAGTTTAAGGAGTCAGTCCCTATCTCGGGGGTGAAGCAGAATCCAGCAGTAAGGAACTTATAGGAATTTCGATCTTCTACCATGTTATTCAACACAGTAATTCCCAACAGGATACTTTCAAGACTTAATTAAATTGACATATTTATTGTGTCAATTTATTTTCATCAGCTACAATTTGTGGTTAAACTTTTTCTTATGACCTTAACGAACACTAGGTTGGTATCAGGGTGCTGAGTGTGGAGTTTGACTGAGATAGGTCATTCATGTTTAGCCAGTCGTATCTCTTAGTCAGAAGGGTCCAGATTCAAGTCACATTCCAGAAACTTGAGCACAAAAAATCTAGGCTGATTCTCAGTACTGAAAGAGTGTTGATGGTGTTAACAGTGGATAAAAACTTAAACTGAGGTCCTTCCTGCCCTCTCAAGTAGACGTAACTATCACAGGGTGCTAGTTTGAAGGGTAGTGGAGTCATTGTCCCCATGACCTGGACAAGATGTATCGATCCTGCAATATTGGTAGCTAAAAAAATATTATCACATTGCTGCTTGAGGGATCTTCCTGTGCACAAACTGGGTGATCATGTCCACACATTAAAAACATGCCATTAGCTACAAAACTAATAAAAGCAATTCATTAATTTTGCTCTTCTTACCTCTGACTCCAATCTGCTAAGCATGGATCATAATGAACATGTGCATTTCCTCAGTGCATTTGTTTATTGTGTGGCCTCATTATATAGGCTAGGAAGGCTTCGATTTCTCCATCTGTATTGGGTTAGCAGATGTCAGGTGAGGATAAAAAAGCTGAAACAACTTGCCTGGTCACCACTGTGCTGGGGAAAGGTTAATCAGCTTCTCAATGAACTTTGCCAGTACATTGATATTAAGACAATATTGGGTGCCAACCAATATCAGATTATTTTGCTGCTATCATGCTGCACATTTAGTGGGCAAAACTGCCTGGTACTGGAAGAACCTTGGTGCCAATGGAAATATATCCCAGGAAGAAGATGAAAAAGCCTGTTTACTATGTTGGCTGATGAAAAGGGAGATGACAGAGTCAGTCAGTCAGTAGTGGCATTTTGCCATGGTGAAGGAGAATAGTCTGATACACCAGCATCAAACAGAAGTTACAACACTGGTATCATTGGAAGATTGCTCAGGTATGTCCAGTTCACATAAAGTCGGACAATCAAACCTGTCCACACACTTCCCCATCAGGGCACTCTCAATCATCAGCAAAGTGATGGAAGCTATCAGGCAGCACTTACTCACCAATAAATTACACTATGATGCCAAGTTTGGTTTTACTGGGGCCACGGGGTCCAGATCTCATCGGATCTTCAGCCCAAACAGCTGCAGGACACCTGAATTCCCGAGGAAATGTGAGAGTGATGGGATCTGAAGTCAAGGCAGCATATGACCAAGTGTGGCATCAAAGATATCAGGTCAATCTGAAGTCAGTGCACATCAAAAGACATCCTTTGTTACTTTAAGGGAGACTTCCTCGATGAATGGTGACAGCAGATTCCTCAGATGTAAAGATTCTTGGTGGCCAGGTATTCACTTCTCCTGAGGCTGCACTAGAATGAAGCCAAACTCATCCACTGCACAAAACCAGGTTACTGATGCAGAAGGAGGCTGTTTGGCCCATAATGTCCATGCTAGCTCCTAGCAGAGCAATTCCATTCCCCTCTCCTTATTTCCCTGTAGCCTTGCAACTTGTTCCCTCTCACATAAGTAGCAACTTTCCTCTTCATTCTTTTGCCACTTAAGAAACACCAAGGGGCAATTTACAGTGGCCAATTAACCTATCAGCGTGCGTGTAGGGTGTGGGAGGAAACTAGAGTACGCACAGGAAATGCTTGTGGTCACAGGGAAAACATGCAAACTCCACACAGACCGCAACCAAGTCAGGATCGAGCCCAGGTGGCTGGAGCTGTGAGGCCACACTTATGCCTGCACAGGACCCCTCACAACAGCCGCATTGGGAAGAAGAATCAGTGCCTGAAACACCATCATCCAGAAGCTTGCATGTATAAAATGGAAGACACACTTCAGTGCTCACCCTGTGTTACATCAGTACCCAGTATGCTTCCCCAGTGTGGGAACACTCTGCTTACATCCAAAAAAAGCAACCTGATGCTGAATGCCAACTCATTGCTGGCCAATCAAAATCATCAGGTGTCACATAGCAATGGCTGATATCTGGAAAGCTGTGGGCAGTGAGATAAAAAGGAAACAACAAAGTTTACCCGGGCACTCTCCAGATAACCACATGGCTGCAGAAAGGTACCTGGAGACAGGGAGAAGCCTTCTTGTGACAAACAGGTAGACAGCATCCACAGGGCACTGTGCCTGATGGGACTTGTCAACCTTGACAGTCTAGTCAACATCGATGTTACAGTGAACAAGGAGCTTCCTGTGGTGTCAGTGGAGAAATGGGTGACCTAGAAAGCCCTAAGCAGCCTCCGTACCCGAGTTGGTCCGTACAACACCCAGCAACTGCGGTGAGAGGCAAACCATGCAACAATTTCTCGTCTGCCCAGTGTTGGTGGATGTACCAAGCATGGTTTGGGATGATTGACAAGGCCAACTCACAAATGTGGCATTGTATCTATCAATGGAAAAGATCATTAACTGCACAAATATAAGCTCTTTTTACTTCAATGATTTTGAATAAACGTGGACATATCTAAAATTCTACTTTGTGAATCAAAGGTAGGATTTTTGATTGGGTGGAATGGATAGATTCAATGAAAAAGGGATCATAGAATCATAGAAAGTACAGCACAATACAGGAACTTCGGCCCACAATGTTGTGCCGACCCTTAAACCTCACCTAAGACTATCTAACCCCTTCCCCCCACATATCCCTCTATTTTAAATTCTCCATATGCTTACCTAGCAATCTCTTGAATTTGACCAATGTACCTGCCTCCACCACTGCCTCAGGTAGCACATTCCATGCCCCAACCACTCTCTGGGTAAAAAACCTCCCTCTAGATCATAGAACAATTACAGCACAATTCAGGCCCTTTGGCCCACAAAGCTGTGCTGAACATGTCCCTACCCTAGAAATTACTAGGATTACCATAGCCCTCCATTTTACTCAGCTCCATATGCCTATCTAACAGTCTCTTGAAAGACCCTATCGTATCAGCCTCCACCACCATTTCCGGCAGCCCATTCCACGCACTCACCACTCTCTGAGTAAAAAACTTACCCCTGACATCTCCTCTATATCTACTCCCCAGCACCTTAAACCTATTGTGGCAACCAATTCAGCCCTGGGGAAAAGCCTCTGACTATCTACCCGATCAATACCTCTCATCATCTTATACACCTCTATCAGGTCCCCCCTCATCCTCCGTCTCTCCAAGGAGAAAAGGCCGAGTTCCCTCAACCTGCTTTTTCATAAGGCATGCTCCGCATCCCGGGCAGCATCCTTGTAAACCTCCTCTGCACCCTCTCTATGGCTTCCACATCTTTCCTGTAGTGAGGCGACCAGAACTGAGCACAGTACTCCAAGTGGGGTCTGACCAGGGACCTATATAGCTGCAACAATACCTCATGGCTCCTAAATTCAATTCCCCGATTGACTAAGGACAATACACCATATGCCTTCTTAACCACAGAGTCAACCTGCGCAGCTGCTTTGAGCGTCCTATGGACTCGGACCCCAAGATCCCTCTGATCCTCCACACTGCCAAGAGTCCTACCATTAAGACTATATTCTGCCAACATATTTGACCTACCAAAATGAACCACTTCACACTTATTCTGATATCTGATATCTCCCTTGAACTTCCCACCCATTAGTTTAATGCCATGCCCTCTTGTATTGAGCATTGGTACCCTGGGAAAGAGGCGCTGGCTGTCTGCTCTGTCTGGTGCAAGTCAGAAGAAAAGGACAAGAAATAAAAGATGAGTCTAGAGGACAACAGCAGAATCATTACCACAGTTTCAAATGGAAAACAAATGGAAATGGTGGTCCAATGATATTGCTGTCAGTGTGCAGTTTGGAAGACGGTTGTATTTCTATTAATCTGTATGCATCTCATGGTGTTAATGCCAATGATGCTTTAATTACAGCTATAGACGTTATAGCACAGAAGGAGGCCATTCAACCCATCATGTCCTCACTGGCTCCAAATAGAGCAATCCCATCAATGCCAATCCCCTACCTTTTCCCTTGAGACTTTTTTGTTCCCCTGAGATGCCTCTCCAATTCCTTTTCAAACGTCTTGATTAATTCCATTTTCACCATCCTTCCAGGCAGTGTTCCAGATCACATCTCCCTGCTGTGTAAAATAGTTCTTTCTCACATCCTCCTGAGTCTTTTGTTCAAAACTTTGTCCTTCAATCATTTGCAAATGGGAGCAATGCCCATGTATTTACCCTATCAAAAGCAGTCATGATCTTACCCTCCTCTATAAATTCTTCTCTGCTTCAATAAGAACAGCCCCAGCCTCTTTGCTCTAACCTTGTAGTTGAAATCCTTCCTCATGGATTCCCCCTCCTACCATTATTACTCAGTGCAAATTGTTCCAAAAACCTTCCCGGCACAAAACTCAAACTTACAAGCAATAAATACAAAGACTCTTCGGACAAATTTGTCCAGGTGTTAAGACCTGAAAGACCAAAGGTCTGGATCTGTAATTCCTTGAAGACCACATTTTTGCCTTCACTGCTTTAAAAGAAGATAAAGAATCAACTGTAACTTTGAATATTTATTTTGAAGATTCATGCAAATACATGGGCCTGAAAGAGCTTGTTTTCCCTATCAACACTGATCAACATGTTTTACCACATGGTTGCTATCTGAAGGCTGTCTTCATAAACATGCTGTTTGATAGCACTGATTTCTTTCACTGAGCATGGTCCACTTGTCATAACAAGTAAGATAAGCAGAAAGACTAGTTATTGTTATAAATAATTCTATTGTGCCTTGATTATTCGACCATGTTGTATCAATGCTGAAAATTTTGTTTGCATAACTAAGTTAGAGATAGAATTATTTGTATTATAATTAGAGCCTTGTTTTATTTTTAACTGTTACCTTTCTTTTATAATTAATCTATGACTTGAATAAGATTAACAAAATCTTGGGTTTGGTTATCTGAGGACTGATTTCTTTTATTATTTTTCTGGGAGTGAGTGTTGCTGGAAGGACTAACATGTATTGTCCATCTCTAACCACCTTCAGGTGGCACGGTGAGCTACTGAGGTTCAGCGCAGTCCTTCTGGTGAAGGAACTCTTACAATACAATGGGAGTGAGTCCCAGGATTTACTCTCGCTGATGATGAAGGGACAGTGATTGTATTTCCAAATCAGGATGGTGTATGCCTTGGTGGGGGAGAATGGTGGGAGGTTCTGCTGTTGTAGGTGATAAGTTTTGCTGGTGGAGTTCATAATCTCTTTGACTATCAAGTTCTTTTACTCCCACACATCTCTCCCTCTCTCTCAACCCTAATTCAATGCGCACAGCCTTTTTTCCCAGGGTTGGGGACTCAAGAACTGGAGGGCATAGGTTTAAGGTGAGAGATGAGAGATTTAGTAGGAACCTGAGGAGTAACTTTTTCACCCAGAGGGTGGTCAGTATATGGAATGAGCTGCCAGAGGAAGTGGTTGAGGTAGGTTACATTAACAACATTTAAAAGGTACTTGGACAGATACATGGATAGGAAATGCTTGGAGGGATATGGGCCAAATGCCAGCAAATGGGACTGGCTTAGATGGAAATCCTGGTTTTCCCTGCCTCCAGCTGAGCTCATAAGCAACTTATTCTTTGTTGTTCCTGTCCATCTGTCTTACATTATCTATGAAATCTATTGGCTGCACCTTTGATAATCTCAGAATTGTCAAATCAGTAAGGTGTAGAAGGAGGCCATTCAGCCCATCAAATCTGTGCCGGCCTCTCATTGAGCAATCTCCCACTGCCCTTCTCTTTCCCCATGTCCCTGCAAATAATTTTTGCTTAGTTACCCATCCAATTCCCTTTTGAGTTGCTTCAGACCATAAACTTACAACTTAATTGGTCTAAAAGTGTGGACCAGGAGAGTGGTGAGATAGAGTGAGACAGTGCCCAAGAGAGGGATTATTGATGTACATGCAATATTGTGTGGCTGGATCTCAGGATGTGACTGAAGTAGTATTTCAATGATTCCTGAATGCCTTGGGAATCGTCATTGGATCCAAAATGTGGAGGTGGGTTGTCAATTGGTCTCTTTGTGGACTCAGTCACTGGGATGTGGCTGTGAAAATAAATCTTGGTAGATATATGATCAAAGAAGGGAAGACCAGTGGTGAGAAGGTAAATGAGTTCTGACAAAAAGTCTTTGACCTGAAACATTAACTGTTTCTCTCTCCACTGATGGTGCCTGACCTGCTGAGTGTTTCCTGCATTTTCTTGCAATTCCAGCATTTTGCTTTATCAATATCACCCCCAACCACCCTCACTTTATTGAGAAAGGTTCTATACAGTTCTATAAAATCTTTATTTATTTCCCTTCAAGAAACTTACTTAATTTGTTCATTCTCTCTATTGTCCAATCCTTGGCCTTCAAAGTCCTGGCGTGCTTCAATCTCATTACTCCCCCTTCCCATGCTAATCTGTATTCAACATCCTCTGATCTTGTCAATGTTCCATACATCATCAATTGCCGTTAACCTCCCACAATGATAGCCCATGTATTGGTGATTATCACAATGCTGTCAGCATGCTGGCACTTTAAACCTTAGTAACTGCTCAGTTCTCTTCTGATCTCTTTCTCTTGAAATCTACTGTCGCGTCACTGTCCACCCTCTCTTGATATCCTCAGACTCATGGGACCATGAACCTGACTACCACAATCTATCCTTTTCCTCCATGTAGAAAGAGTGCAGAAAAGATTTACCAGGATGTTGACTTGGGGGCCTGAGTTACAAGGAGAGGTTGTGTAGACTAGGACATTATTCCCTGGAACGTAGGAGATCGAGAGGTGACCTGATGGAGTATATAAGATCATGAGGGTGAAAGCGCATAGTTTTTTTCCCAGAGAGGGGGTGCAAAAAGCAAGGTTTAAGATCAGAGGTGAGAGATTTAAAAGGGATATCAGGGGCAGCTTCTTCACACAAAGGGTGGCGCATAGTTGCAATGAGCTGCCATAAATAGTGGCTGAGTCGGGCACATTAGCAACGTTTAAAAGCCATCTAGATAACTACATGAATAGGAGAGGTTTAGTGGGCTGTGGGCCAAACATGGGCAGATTGGACTAGCTTGCTGGGCAACACAGTCAGCATGGACAAGTTGGACCAAAGGCTCTGTTTCATGTTGTATGACTCTATGACTAAGAAAAACCCACTATCAATTAACAACTGAGGGTATGTACATATCACATATCCCATGTGAACAGAGGGTACCCACTTCAACCTTCTTGCCTCCTCTAATGCTCCAAAGATCATTGCTCCACTTTCCAGCCTCAAGGTCAAAATGAGGACTTGGAATTCGCCCACAATTTATGGAAAGCCAAAGCCAACTTGCTTTGCCGGAAAAGTCATCCAAAGTTCTACATATAGAAGAATAAATGCAGGTGAATCTTTATTGAAATTTCCCACACTTGACAACCACAGTGATGCATGGATTGCTTTACACAAAATGTACATTACACCCTATAAAAATCTGTGGTCAGCAATCTCTGATGCTGCAAGAGCATACTGCAAAATGTTCCAGGCAATTTACATAAAAAGCTGAGCTGATCGGTTATTGCAGCATAGATGTGATTTGGAAATGTACCTCCACCTTCCCATACCAAACAACACCCGCACAAGTCAATTCTTGTCTATTAAGCAGACACCAACTGACTAAAGGTCAATTTGTTGGTGCAAAGCTACAGATAGCATAAACCAACTTTTTTGACTGCTTTCGGTCTCTGAGGTTGAAATGATCCTTCTACTGTTGCACAAGGTTGCTTCAATTGGTAAGATCAATTCTTTGTATGCATGATTTAAGGACAGATTTTTACAACATTTCTGCATTTTAATACTGTAACATCATATCTTGCATTTTGTAGCAAGAATATCTCATGTCAATCTGCCATTATTTTCCCTGAGGACTATTACAGATGCCTATAAATGTTAAATACCATATATGAAAACAACCTAAAGCCAAATAGTGAGGTTAATCCATTTATTCCTTTGTGACATCAATCATTTTTAATTCCACTCTGCTTAATAATAGTTTCTCTGTCTTGGTTGTGCTCCTGGAACCAGTATACTATGTCTTTAGTTGAAGTGTTTAGGATGACAGAGAGTTTAGACAGGCAAAAAGGAGGGAAGCTGTTTCCATTTGCTTCAAGCTGAAGGGAAGACAGGTATAAAGCGAAGAGCAAAATGCAGAATGAGTGGAAAATCTTTTTTACTCAGAGGATGGTTATACAAGGCGGGTGGAATCACAGTCAACCTGTTCTTGCAAAAGGGACTGGAGGGCATTTCACAGAGTCGTAAGTAATATAGAACAGAAAGAGGCCCTTCAGCCCACCATGTCTGTGTTGTCCATCAAGGACCCACATACTAAAAAAAAACAAGATGCTGGAGGAACTCAGCAGGCCAGTCAGCATCTTTAGGGTCCTGACCCAAAATCTTGACTGTTTCTCTCCAGAGATGCTGCCTGGCCTGCTGAGTTCCTCCAGCAGCTTGCTGTTTTTTCATCTAGTTTCCAGCATCTGCAGTCCTTTGTTACTCCCATTTATACTAATCCCATTTCACTCTCCCTCTACTTTTATTAACTTCCACAAATTCAACTGCTCACCTCTACACTCGAAGCAATTTACAGTGATCAATAAACCTACCAACCCGCACATCTTTGAGATGTGGGAGGAAACTGGAGCGCCCGGAAGAAAACCACGTAGTCACTGGGAGACGTGTAAACTCCACGTAGACAGTACCGGGGTCAGATTGAACTGAGTCGCTGGAGCTGTGAGGCAGGAGCTCCACTGAGCTACCAATTTGAGGGAAAATAATTTGCATTGTTACCAGGGAAGGAGCAGGATAATAGGACTGACCGGATTGCTCAACAAAGAGAATGCATGAACTTGATAGATCGAATGGCCTCCTTTTCTGCTCCAATTCTACAATATACTTCATTCTCAAGGTTTCCCTGATTCATAGAAACTCACGGCTTATTTTTTACTTCCTGTGTCAACTTATTTCCAATGTAATTTTTCAAGTGAAAACGTAACCTGTAAGATGTAACACTACCCAAAACTCTTTTATTGGTTCAATGTCAACTTGGGTATCAAAATAGGACATTGGAACATGATATATGTGTAACATTAAAAAATACCAATAATATGAAAGGATAAAACTACGAAAAAAATATAGCTTTGCTGCTGTAGTTTAATAATGTATGTATAAGATATTTATTTATTAGTCACGTGTACATCGAAACACACAGTGAAATGCTTCTTTTTGCATTACTGAGAATGTGCTGGGGGCAGACTGCAAGTGTCGCCACTCTTCTGGCATCAACATAGCATGCCCACAGCTCCTAACCTGTATGTCTTTGGAATGTGGGGAAACCGGAGCACCCAGAGGAAACTCACGCAGACACACAGGGAGAACGTACAAACTCCTGACAGACAGTGGCGGGAATCGTACCTGGGTCACTGGCGTTGTAATAGCATTGCGCTAACCGCTACACCACCGATTAAGGAGATGTTCATTTAAAGAATGGCTTATAAATGGGATTCAATGTATTGTAGGTGCAAATGCACTGATTTTACTGAAGTATAATCTTTTATAGGTCATGATAATACTGTAAAGTTTCTTTCAATATTTTCTATGTCATTGTTTTGCTGTCAGTACTGGGAAATGGAAAGCTATTTTGAATACTCTGGAGAGCCAGTGAATAACACTCCCAGGTCAGACATAGAACGGTCAAGTGCAAACTCAGGCTTCTTTACACCATTAAATCTGAATATCAGACAAGAACTTTCTGTTGTTTCAGTGTTTTCCAGCTTCTCATACCTACTGTATTCCACACCCCATCTCCCCCTTGTCCAACATGGTTGTTGCATCTCCTTCCCTCCAACCCCCACCACCATCCCTCCAATCCGTCACCATCCCTACATATCCTGAAACTGAATGAGTTCTTAACTTAGTGTGAGTTAGTGCCAAAGGCAGTTTTGCACTTAGGGCCAAATTCCAGCAGAGGCTGAAATGACTCAGATTTATTTCCCATCGTATCCTTGCAGCCAGAGTAGATTCTCATCCTATAAGGCTCGGCTAGATTTGAACCCAGAGATGATAGCGTGCTGCTTATGCCAATTCCCACAACTGTCATTTTTTTGTTTTGCGTTCAAAGAATGCATTTTTTTGCTGTCCTCATCTGCATATTTTGTCCATCAAGTGGGAAAAAAATTACCTCATTGTCATGTAATAAACATAACTTACAGCCCCTCCTGAAAATAATGAATTATGCTGGATACCAGCAAGTCTTTGGCATCTCAAGTAATGAAGGCGTTTTTTGTTCCTTACATGCCCCTAGTCAAGAGTGGGTAAAAGGAGGTAATTGCCATTTGCACCAGTGGGGCATCAAATGGGGATTGACAACCCATGTAAAGCTCAGCTGATGCTTCACTGGCTGCTCCAGTTTCCTCCCACATCCCAAAGACATGCTGGTATGTTTATTGGCTTCTGCAAACTACTCTTTGATGAGAGTTAATGGCAAATAGAGTTAAAGGGAAGTTGATGGCATGTGTGAGAGGGAATACATTGCAGGAATGCAAGGAAATAGGAAAGACGAGATTGCTCTGTTGGGAACTGACATCAACATTATGGGCCAAATAGCCTCCTTCTTTGTCATTATAGGTATTCCATTGCATTGATTTCAATAATGCCCAGGTCTACTGTCAGTCAGGCAATGTGAAGGATACAGCAAGGTAGAAATCATTGCTTTGGGGAAAGTATTGGTATTGGTTTATTATTCACTGGTACCGAGGTACAGTGAAAAACTTGTCTTGCATACTGATTGTACAGGTCAATTCATAACACAGTGCAGTTACATTGAGTTAGTACAGAGTGCACTGATGTAGTACAGGTAAAAACAATAACAGTACAGAATAAAGTGTCACAGCTACAGAGGAAGTGCAGTGCAGGTAGACAATAAGGTGCAAGGTCACAACAAGGTAGATTGTGAGGTCAGAGTCCATCTCATCGTATAAGGGAACCATTCAATAGTCTTATCACAGTGGGATAGAATCTGTCCTTAAGCCTGGCGGTATTCCAATAATTCCAATAATTAATGAGCAAAACTATTACTGAATGACATGCACCACAATCTGCAAAAAACTCAGTTTAGCAAAGAGAGATGACACATTGTAGAAATAACAGGGGAAATTCTGGTCTGGTAGGGTCAGGGAAGGAACACTGATCCAGAAAAGCTAGTGGTCTATGATTGTCTCATGCAAGAGTCTCTCACCAGTGGTTAACAGCCAGGGAGAGTAACACTGCATGTTGAGTGATGGATCTTTGTGCAAAGATGGAAATATACGCCAAGTCATTCCTGAAATGAAGATCAGTTTGGAAGGAAGGGAAGGAAGAAAGGAAGTAAAGAAAGGAAGCAAGGAAGGAGGGAGGGAGTGAGGGAGGGAGTGAGGGAAGGAAGGAGGGAGGGAGAGAGGGAAGGAGGGAGAGAGAGAGGGAAGGAAGGAAGGAGGGAGGGAAGGAGGGAGAGAGGGAAGGAAGGAAGGAGGGAGGGAAGGAGGGAGAGAGGGAAGGAAGGAAGAAAGGAAGGAGGGAGGGAAGGAGGGAGAGAGGGAAGGAAGGAGGGAGGGAGTGAGGGAGGGAGAGAGGGAAGGAGGGAGGGAGGGAGAGAGGGAAGGAGGGAGGGAGGGAGAGAGGGAAGGAAGGAAGGAGGGAAGGAAGGAGGGAGAGAGGGAAGGAAGGAGGGAGGGAGAGAGGGAAGGAGGGACGGAGGGAGAGAGGGAAGGAAGGAGGGAGGGAGAGAGGGAAGGAAGGAAGGAGGGAGGGAGAGAGGAAAGGAAGGAGGGAGGGAAGGAGGGAGAGAGGGAAGGAGAGAGGGAAGGAGGGAGAGAGGGAGGGAGAGAGGGAAGGAAGGAAGGAGGGAGGGAAGGAGAGAAGGAAGAAAGAAAAATAGAAAGAAAAAAGGAAAGGAAAAAAGAAGAAAGAGGAAGCAGACCCACTGATTCACCTACTTTTGATATTACTGTGTCTGCCATGCTTCAGCGGCAGCCTTCTGTCAGAGCCGCAGTACTTCAACTGAGAAGTTAAACTGAGGCCGTATCTCCTCTTCCAGGTGGATGTAAAAGATTCTGCAGCGCTATTTAGAGAAGGAGTAGGGATCTCCCTCAACCAGAACTCCACTGATGAGCCAGAGTGGCTGCCAATTTGTTCAGTTTGTTTGCCTTCCATAACCGCAACGTGTTCCCAAGCCCTTTACTGTCAGTGAAGCCCTTTGGAATTGTAGTCAATCAAAAAGATAAAAACAATGTGCAATAAGAAAAGTACAAATAATATCAAGCAATCTGATACAATAGTACGCAAATCATAAGTAGTGAAAAAATTCTTGCTTATTACAGCACAGAAGGAGATCATTTGGTTCTTGCCAGCTCCCAGCAGAGTAATCCCATCATTCCCATTCTGAGTCTCACTATTTTCCGGTAGGCTTGCAACATAGTCTCTCCCACTTGCCTGTCAACTTCCCTTTGGTTCATTTGCCACTTACCTTGACTAAGGGTTAATTTACAATTGTCAACTCGCAAGCACATCTTTGGGATGTGGGAGGAAGCTGGAACACCTGGCAGAAACCCACATGGTCACGGGACAGAGTGCAAACTCTACCCAGACAGCGCCCAGGGTCAGGATTGAACAGGATTGAACAGGAGGCAGTTGGAGCAACCACCTTAGTGCCACCAAGCTGCACTTCACATTGGAATCTTGAAGCTATGATGCATTGTTGACGTGGGGATTTTTTTTCACCTTACAGCTCTATGATGCACGTTGGCCTGTTCTTCTGCTTAAAAATGGTATCAAAGTTGCTGTTACTTTTCTTGCTTTAAATGTGCTCCTGAAATAAGACAAGAAGATATCTTTATTAGTCACATGTACATTGAAACACACAGTGAAATTCATCTTTTGTGTAGAGTGTTCTGGGGGCAGTCTGCAAGTGTCGCCACACTTCCGGTGCCAACATAGCATGCCCACAACTTCCTAACCTGTACATCTTTGGAATGTGGGAGGAAACCGGAGCACCTGGAGGAAACCCATGCAGTCACGGGGAGAACATACAAGCTCCTTACAGACAGCAGCCGGAATTGAACCCGGGTTGTTGGCGCTGTAATAGCATTGCACTAATAATGGAACGCTATTCATCCCTCTAATACTCTGCACATGGATTACCAAGTCGGAGGTCTGCTTACTACGAGTCTTGAGTTTGTATGCTTCAAATATGGACAATGCACCTGAGAAAGATCAAATCTTAAGTGTTTAAAATGAAAATATTTGGCAAGGAAGGTGGGCCAGCACTTTAAGTGAGAAATCTTCAAGTTCAATCAATGCACGTACACACATGTGTGATTATGCAGGTGTTGATATGGCAGTTACCAGATAAATGAAGTTATGTGGTGCTTCAGCTATTAATCGCTTAAATGGGGGAAGTATCTTACACTTGATATGTACTGTGTCATCTGTGGTAACACTGCTCAGTCAGAGGTACATTACTTTGAATGTGACTTTAAACTGAGGCCACGTCTTCTTTCTCAGATGGGCACAAAAGGTCCTGCAGCACCCTTTCAAGAGAACGGGACCCTTTCCAAACACCACCCCCACACCCTCACCACCACTGATAACTCAGCCAATATTTATCCAATGCAGGATTATAGATAAACTGAATATTTGAGCATTATTACATCACTGTTTGTGGAATCTTGCTGTCCAGAAAGTGTTTGTGAGCTTCCTTGCATTATAATAGTTCAAAAACTATTAACCCTGAGGTGCTTTGGGGTGTCCTGAGATTGCAAACAGCTCTGTATCAATGCCTTCACTTTCTTTACTTACTAATGTTTTCCAGTAATAGCTTACAGTTTCTTATTAACGTGGATGAAAATCCAAAAGCAGTAAAGACTGACACTGAAGTCAGGGAATGAACTGAAAATATCCCTGAAGAAATGCTGTAAAAAAAAGTTCCCACGGTATCTTCCTGACAAGATGTATTCCACTTAATGTCACAATTCGGAAATTTGTCAACAAAGAACAAGCAAATAAGGATTCCAACAAAAATATCAGAATCAGAACCAAGTTTATTATCAGTGACGTATGTTGTGAAATTTGCTGTTTTGCGGCAGCAGTACAGTGCAAGACATAAAGACATAAAAATTACTATAAGTTATAAAATTAAATAAATAGTGCAAAAGAGGAATAATGAGGTAGTGTTCATGGGTTCATGGACCGTTCAGAAAACTGATGGTGGAGGGGAAGAAGCTGTTCCTGAAACATTGGGTGTGGATCTTCAGGCTCCCGTACCTCCTCCCCGATGGTAGTAACGTGAAGAGGGCATGTCCCGAATGGTGAGGGTCCTTAATGATGGATGCCACCTTCTTGAGGCACCGCCTCTTGAAGATGTCCTTGATGGTGGGTAGGGTTGTGCCCGTGATGGAGCTGGCTGAGTCTACAACCCCCAGCAGCCTCTTTTAATCCTGCACATTGGAGCCTCCATACCAGGCGGTGATGCAACCAGTCAGAATGCTCTCTACTGTACATCTGTAGAAATTTGCAAGAGTCTTTGGTGACAGACCAAAACTCCTCAAGCTCCTAATGAAATAGAGCCGCTGGCATGCCTTCTTCGTGATTGCATCAATGTGTTGTGCTTAAGATAGATCAGAGGCTTAACAATCCTTTTTTTCTTGTTCCTTAAGGGAAGCATTAACTGGAGTTGGTTGGGACTAGGAAGATTGTGTCAGTGCCACATCAGGTGGCACATTTAACCTGCTGGCACAGGAAGGGAGTTTGTATGTGGCATTTGATCACAGCCTTGGTATTTGTAGACATGGTACTAAATAAAATTCATGGATTGAGGGAATATGTATTGGGAGACCATTCAACAAGTGAGGCCTGAGACTTCAGCCCGATCTTGTTTACATCTGAGAACCACAAGCAGTAACCTTGGCTGTTTCATCCCTAACCAGTGATCAGCTGGGAAGTTCCTGTTTGTGGATGTTTGAACCAGGGAAATAAAGGGAGGAGCTAAATAGTCTGAAGTTTGATATTTTGCAATGGCTGACTGTCAAATGGAGAAATCTGCAAACAATATTTCTGCATGTTTCTCTGTCTGTCAGCCTTGAGTTCTGCTCACATCTAGGTCGCACTGCACGGTCAAGTAGGCAAGAGTCCTGGTGTGTGGCCATCTGTTACCTTGTTTACAGAAGAAGATGGAAGGGAAGTGAACAGAGAGTTTGGTAAGTGTAAATTGATGCCACTAGAATGAAGTGGAACTATTGTGGGTTTTAGGCAACAGAAGGTTCTGCACTCACAGTCATGCCACTGAATGCATAATAGCACTGGAATAAATGAATTTGCTACACATAACCCATTTCATAATCACTGCCTGTTAAGTGCTAACTACCTTTTTATTACGCATATCTTTTTGTGAAGACACACAATGCAAATTAAAGATTGACGTTGAATAAAACGGGACCTCTTACCATCCCAAAGAATTAATTTCAGGTTAAATTGTAGTAACAAAGGAATTTATGGGTCTGAAGGAGGACATTTAGCCCATTCTGTCTATGCTGGTTGCTATTGTTATAAGGGTAAAAAAAAGGGGTGGTCAATTTAAACACTACAGCTACCAATGGGGTGATCAGTTAATTTACTTGCAGGTGATAAAGGAGAAATATTGCCCCCCGAGAGCACCCCATTCTTCTTTAAAATGTCCTACAGAATTTCTCTGTGTTAAACTGAGTTTAGCAATCTTGCCTCAAGATGGTGCCTCAGGGGTCAGAGGGTTCTCAGCCCAGGTCACAAGAGAAACAAGAAAGGACTCAGACATCCTGGGTTATTTCCCAAGAAGGCTTCTCAAAGAAAAGTTAGCACCAAGCCACATTGGGAATTATAAGGAGAGGTGACCAAACTGATAGGTTGGAGAAGTGGGTTTTAAAGAGTGTATTAAAGTGTGGCAGAGAGGATTACACTATCACTTTTCAATACCATTGTAAAACAAGCTGGCTTCACTGTGAACATTAATATGAATTATGACTTGCTTTCAGTGTGATTCCACAGATGAGATCAGACTGATTTCAGTTTCTCAGTTTGTTACTAGCACGTTGGATTTCACTGGATTTTACTTGCAATTATTTAACCAGACTGCTTTTACTGTTCTATCTACTTCTGAATGCAAAGCAGTGGGAGGAACCACTGAAATAAAAACTGTAATTAATTCCAAATAGTTTAATAGGGGAATGGTTGCACAAAATGAATGTGAAGCTGAATTAGCTTCTGCAGGTTGATGTAGTGCTGGTGACATTGGAAGACACACATAATTCACTTCACTATTTTCGTTCCTTTGGCTGATCTGGTAACCAATGTGAGAAGCTGACTTGTGTGTCGTCACCACCAGCCAATATTCAGCACTTTGCTCTTTAATCATTGTTGCAGACATGAGAGTGGCATAAGAGGAGGATGGGCCCAAAACTCCAGATCCCAAAAACAGATGATTTACTCTTCAGTAGAGCTGCCCAAGATCCAGTTAGATGCTTTTGCCAGTCAAATAGCAGGCATCTTGCATTCATTCAACTAATGCCTCACCAAGATCACAGAGGAGCATTTTTTAAAATTCATTCAAGGGATGTGGGCTTTGCAGGCTGAGCCCGCATCTAATTTCCTGTCCCTAGTTGCCTTTGAGAAGGTGGTGGTGAGCTGCCTTCTTGAACCACTGCAGTCCTTGGAGGTGTGGGTGTACCCACAATGTTGTTAGGGAAGGAGTTCCAGGATCTTGACCCAGCGACAGTGAAGGAACAGCAATATATTTTCAAGTCAGGTTGATGTGTGGGTTGGAGAGCAACTTCCAGGTGGTGATACTTTTGCTGTCTTTGTCCTTCCAGTTGAGAGTGACGTGGGTTTGTAAGGTGCTCTAAGGAGTCTTGGTGAGTTGCTGCAGGGCATCCTGTAGATGGTACAAACGGTGGAGGAATGTGTCAATGGTTGTGGATGGGGTACCTATCAGGTGAGCCACCATGTCCTGTGTGCTGTCGAGCTTCTTGAGTGTTGTTGAAGCTGCACTCATCTAGGCAAGTGGAGAGTATTTTATCATACTCCTGACTTGATCACTTCCTTTCAATTGCTTTGCTGTAACTTATATTTGTTGAAAGACAGCGATGTTGAAATAAGGCTGTTTCACAAAGACTGAAAATCTCATTAGATGATGGTCCTTCTACAAGTTTTCGTGTGTTTGAAAGTTGATGGTTCCATTTGGAGATAATTGCTGAATTATTATATTAGAAATAGTGGACAAGGTGGCCTGATATCATTTGTACAGTGTCAGCTGTGGTTCAGCTGGTAAATTCTTGATATCTGATTGGGAAGGCTGTGGATTCAAGTCCAACTTCAGAAACTTAACCACAATAACCTAGGCTGGAACTTCTGAAGTGCTACTGTCAGAAGTGATGCCTTTCAGATGAGGTGTAAAACTTTGACATGTAGCCATAAAAGATCTCAAGATCTCTTGAAAAGAAGGGGTGTTATTCATCACGTTTTTATTGGTACTCATCAGAGTGCTTTTTTCTTGGGTACTTGCTCTGTGCAAATTAGTTGCTACTTTCCAACAGTGACGTAGGTAACTAACTGTTCGGAAATTTGAGATAACATGAAAGGTGTTTTATGAATCCAAATTTTTCTCATATTTTACTGAAAATAACGATAGGGAAAAGGCATAAGGTGCTAAGGAGGTGAAAATGCAATGGTCACCAATTGTACTCACCTATTGACATTAGGATCTAGGTTAGGGTTCTATTGAAGTCAAAGCAGGAAAAAATGAATTTCTCACCTAATGTTCCCATCTTAATAACATTTATTTGTAAATACAAATTGCAGCAAATTTATACCTTGCAGAAAAGAAAGTGAAAGCTTTTTAATCAGTAATAATCATGAAGTTATATCCAAGTTGCTAGTTTGATGATGCCGTGTGATCCAGACTTGAATTAACAGAAGTTCTGATAAACTGGGTCTATCCATGAGTTATATTAATAATAAAGACCAGAACCACATTGAAATTATACATGCACTGCATTTGTCAATGTTCATCCAGCTGCTTAGTGGGAAAGCCTCACTGGTGCTAACTTGACAAGCCTGGTCTAGCCTCAATAGGGGCTCGCCAGTCATTTCTACCCAGAGACTGTGAATGTTTTGTGTTCAATCAGACCAAAGGCTGTATTGTCTGTCTCTGTGTTGATGCAGGAGCCTAGCAGAACCATAGGGTGCACAGCTGGGTGAGAGAGCATCAGTGTAAGAACAGGGATGCCTGAAATGCCTAAGCCTAGAGAAGATTGCTAAAGTGACAAGCATGGTCAGATAAGTTATTTGCATGTGAAATCCTTCTTAATCTCCACTGTTGTGATTTTCTGTCTATTTTGCCTCATCTTTTTTTTACGCTTTATTCCCACAGTCTTGTTCTGTTCCCCACCCCCTCCCACATCACACCTCCTCAATTTAGGCAAGGCCAAACTATATTATAATTTTTGAACATAAACATTTAAAAAAACATTTCCTGCTTTATAACTCAGAAGCTACACAGGAAGCTGAACTGTAAAATTTATTTTTAGTTGTAAAAACTGTTACAAGTATTACCTGCCTTATTGGTAAGAATGAAATCTGACCCACTTACGCCAAAATGCTAAACTATAACATCTTAGGCAATAGATATGGTTAACTATGATTAGAAGTTCAAATCCTTTGCTATGCTGTTACATAAAATAATACATTTTGTGCACCATATATAACAAAATATTTTACATTTTAAATGTGTTACAATACACTTTATAGTTTAGTGCATCTCCTCAAGAACAATCAGTCACAATAAAAGTAAAGGTGAACGCAGAGGCAACGCTAGTCTGACAAGAAGGCTTGAATTATCAAAGGGAAACTTTTCTTCAGAACAAGTCATCCCTTTACAGGGAAGGCTGGGGGAGGCAGGAGGAACAGTGGGGGAGGGGGGTGGTTGGTTGGGTGCAAGCAAATTATTTTCTTGTAAGGTTCTCCTGACTCCTTCATAGGACATTCTAGAACTATCAGTATGGTTCCCCAAATGTGTTGCTAGTGGACCGATCAAATTTGGGACCCTCGGTGACCTGGTGGGAGTCTGCAGCAGAGACTGTTCCCTTTTATTTTGGTGGAAACACAACACATTGCCTTGAACTTTCAGTGTCCATGCATTCAGTAAAAGAGAGGAAGAGTAAACCAAGAAATGAAGAAGGGCAATAAGACTCTGGTATTGTGGCCTATATTCATCTCTCAGCCACCATCAATGCAATTAGCTTATCCGCTGTTTAAGGGACCAGGCTGTGTGCAAATTGAATAGCATCTTTTATCTACTTTAAAACAGTTCAACATTTTAAAAATTTCCCTTTGATATCTTTTGAGGAAATTAAAGATTGTATTAAATTCAAACTTTTCCTTTGCTGAAGTGTATGTATACATAACATTATTTGTATAGATTCATATTATTATGTTTTGTTTTGTATCATTTGCATGGATATTTTGTATATACATTTAATAAAAACATTGATAGAATTTTCTCCTTGTGTGAGTCTCAGGTTGTGTGAAGGGGTGGATGTCATTTCTATGCTGGTGAATTTCTGAATGCGGTGTGAAGTAGACTAATTTTCTGAGTTCCATTGTGCGAAGAGGGTCGGCCCACCAATAATGTATATTGGAAACTCAACCATAAGGCACCCCTAATTATCCAATTGTTCAATTGTTTCAATGTTGTCTGAACTTATGATATTCATTAGAACATAGGAAACAGGAGCAGGATTAGGATTGGGCTATATGATCCTTGGGCTGGATCCACCATTCAATAAGAACATGTCTGATCTGACGTTGGCCTCACATCCACTTTCCTGTCTGATCTACATGATCCTAAATTCCCCTTTAGACCAAAGACTCGTCCATCTTAGTCCCAAATGCTCCAAAGTAGAGCATTCTAAACATTAATGATGTTCTCAGAGAAGAAATTCCATTGTATCTGCATCTTAAATGAGCAGCCCCTAATTCTAAAATTATGTACCCTAATTCTGGATTCCCTAATGAAGGGAAACATCCAGTCAACACCTACCCTATCAAGCCCACTCAGAATCTAAAGTGATTCAATAGAATCACCTCTCATTAATCTAAACTCCAAAGGGTATTACCTCAACTTGCTCGACCTTTAATCATGAGGGAATTCCTTTATCTCAGAAATCAACTTATCTCTGGCCCATCTCCTGTGCAATTATATCCTTCCTTAAATAACGTAGCCAAAGCTGCACATCGTACTCCAGTTGTTGTTTTACCTACAGTTACAGCAGGATTTCCCTACTTTATACTCCATCACTTTGCAATGAGTGCCAACATCTATTTGCATTCCTAATTACTTGCTGCACCACATGCTAGCCTTCTTTGTTTCCCTTGCAACTACACCAGATCCCTCTGTCCTGCAGCATTCTCCAGTTTGCCTCCACTTCAACAATATTCCACTTTTCTATTCTTCTTTCCACAGTGGCTAACATCATATACCCCACATTATACTCCACTTAACAAAATTATGACTGCCAGCTTAACCTATTTGTATCAGATTGTATCAGAAATGCTTTCATAGAACATAGAAATCGTCTACCATAGAAATCATCATAGATCCCATCTATCTTCGTATCATCAGCAGATCTGACCATAGTACACTCAAGCTGCTTGTCTAAGTCATAAATATAGACAGTAACTAGTCGAAGCCTCAGCTCCGATCCCGTGGCATCACACTGGTTACAGCTTGCCAACCTGATGGGCAGCACGGTAGTGTAGTGGTTAGCGTAATGCTCCTACAGCGCCAGCGACCCGGGTTCAATTCCAGTCGCTGTCTGTAAGGAGTTTGTGCATTCTCCCCGTGTCTGCGTGGGTTTCCTCCGGGTGCTCCGGTTTCCTCCCACATTCCAAAGATGTACGGGTTAGGAAGTTGTGGGCATGCTATGTTGGCGCCAGAAGCGGGGCGACACTTGCGGGCTGTCCCCAGAACACTATGCAAAAGATGCATTTCACTGTGTGTTTCGATGTACATGTGACTAATAAAGAAATCTTATCTAATCTGAAAATAACCCATTCATCCTGGTTGTCCTTTCTCTGTTAGATAGCCACTGCTTTATGCATGGTAACACATCACAACACAATTTCAACTCAATTTTAGGATGCCTTTACTTTATTGAATGACTGTGTACAAGTGCAGGACAAACACATAAATCAATTGTTAGAACCTCCACCCACCACAACCCCAACTCTGCCCACAGGGAAACTCACATAAGGACCACAGAGCTTAGGCAAGTGTTTTGACTGCTGAGGCATCGCAGCTGATCTTGATCTTGCCTTCAACCATTGCAACATGCATATGTTAAAGCAGCACGTTACAGCTTGCATTGCAACTCATTCCCCTGCCCCTGCCATCCCTCCCCACCTCCCCACCTCCCCACCTCCCCACAAGCCTGAAACACTGATGCTGACTGTAGTTCTAGTTGAAAGTGAAGAATTCAGCACAGCTCTTTGGCCTGTCAGGAAAGACTTTATTCGGGGGTGGTGGAAAGAGCGGTTGTGTTTATCCAGTGAGCTGTTAAGTATGCTAAACGTGGAGCTTTGACATCGGACGGTACTAGGATCAAGTTAACATGTGTATGCATTTTCTTACCTGCAATTTTTTTTAAGATCAGTGCACGTGAGTGGAAGCAGGAAACTCTTCAATTATAAAAACAATAATATGTGAAAACGTAATGCAGGGGGCCCATTGCCAAAATCTTGTACAGCGCTCATTCCTTTTATTTACGGCTAGGCACAGGTCTTAACAGGAACATGTGGTGTTGTGGTGTTCCTTTATTAGGAGAACTTACAGAGAGAAAAATGTTTCCTTTATTCAAACATTCCTAATCAGAAAGCACTGTTAAAACGTGTGTACTGATGATTGTCAATGACATGTCCGGTAAGAAAAAGGGCCATTACTTAATGTCTTTAACAGCAGGATTTCATTAGGCAGGAATAGAATGTAAAACTGACCGATTAAACCTGCATGCTACTATATCATGGACTGGAATGATATGTTAAATCTACTTAAAAAGCCAAGTTACATAGTATTGATTGATCCTGAAACAAAAGCAGAAAACGCTATAGAAACGCATACCAAGTTGAGTAGCAAAAGTGGAGGGGGTAGACATGTTTATATTTGGGTATGGGTGCTTTGTCATTTGGCTGCTTTATTTGCTTTGTTTGATGAGTTACATTGGGCCGAATTGAGTTGCTGGCAGCAGTTAGTTCTGCGTCAGCTGCTTCTGCTGCAGCGCGTTGTGGATTTCCATTCATTCTAGGAAGTGATAGCCAAAAGGTCAGGTGCTGGCCATTGGACCCAGTGGTGGAGCAGTGATGTGTTGGAGAGCCCCTCAGCTTAGATGGGCCCCAGCTTTACCCCAGGACCAGCTGGTGCACATATGGTGAGCCCAGTCATTTGAAAGAGTTCGGCATTCCTGCAGAAAAAGGAAGTGCTTAGGATATTTGACTTTGTTTTCATGCTCTTAGTTATTTGTGTTTTAAATCTATGCTTCTAAGCAACAGGCCCAGCACTGATTAATTCCCCAGTACAGACCAGGGCCATGCATCTTGGCTGCAACATTTGCAACTCACCTCCAACAAGTCACCCCGTGGAAAGGAGATAATCTGCAGGGTGAGTCAGAAACTGTTCAACGTTTGTCACCACCACAGCAAAACCAAGGTCACCCCAGCCTTGGCCGATGATTTATATTAGCCAGATGGTATTTGATTATGTGCACACTCAGAGTCCGAGTTCCCACTCAATGGCACTTCCTTCACTGATGCATACGAGGAGATAAACTTTAAGCTGAACATCTGGAAGACAAAATTCCTCTACCAATCTTCTCCTGCCACACAACACTCCCCACGATGAGATCCTGGAATACATGGGATAATTCACCACTTGCTTCAGTGACCCAGTACAGCCTTCGGCTGACTAAGGGAATGGAGACATTGACCTCAATCCAGCTGCAAGTTCATGGGTTTGGTAACCCACATTGGCTCCTTGTTTCAGACTCATTCTTGCTTTCCTGGCCTTTAGAACATAGAACAGTACAGCACAGAACAGCCCCTTCGGCCCACAATGTTGTGCCGACATAGCTTTTCCCTCCTACCTACAGAATGCCCATATCCCTCTATTTTCCTCTCATTCACGTGCTCATCCAAGCCCCTCTAAAAAGCCCCCAATGAATTTGCCTCCACCACCACTTTCTCTGTAATCTCTCCAATCCCAGTTCCCATTGAGATATCTGCACTAATTCATATTTGGTCACATGATTATGCTTGACTTTAATTCATGGGTGGCAGAAGCCTTAGCTGCCAATACCCTAATTCTGAAATTCCTTTATTAACCACTTCTCTTTCCTCTTTAGAGGAACCACAAGGTTAAATCCTTAAGCAAGTGGTTTGTCATCATGCCTCATATCCCCTGTGTCATGTCAATGTTTGATCATTCTCTTGTGAAGTATCTGGGAATGTTTGTGCTGCAGACAGTTGTTGATGAAACCAGAGTGAAGTATGTCAGAGAAAATAACTAATGCAAAAGCAAAGCAGTTTATATTAGGAATTCAAGATCACTTAGAGAACAAATATTAATTTGGGAAAGTGTGGAAACAGGAGCAGGAGTAGGCTTTATGGTTTCTCGAGTATGTACCACTATTCTATAAAATGGTGGGTGATCTGATCTCAGTCTCTGCTCTATGTTCTTGTCCAGAATCTTTGACTCCCCAAAAATCTGGAAGTAGGATGATTGGTGATATGACTTGAGGGTAGTTAAAGGTGAAAAAGGAGTGGATTTAGAAGATCTAACTGAATAGAATGACTCCTGAAAGAAAATAAGAGATTTGGATTTACTTATTACATCGGTTCTTAACCCTGAGAAATTGGCTCCGTCACTGGCTTAGAAAATGGCACTTAAACCCCAGATAGTTCGGTTATAGATGTTAACTAAATGAAGGGGCAGCAGGTCAGAACATCAGCAAGGCCAGAATTAACGTAGGCCCCAGTACTCATGGAAATGCCAATGATGTCCCAGTGGATATTTTAAATAGTTTATTGAAAATTGGGATAGTGCCAAGTGGTTGGACAAAAGCACAAGTAGTCCCTTTATTCAAAAAGGAATTAAATCAAATCTTAGAAACAGAAGTCTAATAGAAGTGATGGGGAAAATAATGGAAACTATGATAAGAGAGGCAGCGAGTGACACTTTAGAATGCATAGGTTTACAGAGTTCTTGATCGGAAACTAAAGTTCATGTTTGACAAACCCGATCCAGCTATTTGGAGAAATAACCAGACTGGAGGATCAAGGGGATTTGGTAGACATAATTTATTTGGATTGATAAAGTGCCACAGGCTGATGGAATGAAAGTCTCGTCTGTCTGCTGCCTTGTAAGGGTCCTATGTCAAGCAAGCTTGGGTAGGCTTGCTTGAGATTCTGGTGGGAATAAGTGTAAAACAGAAAATTATGTCCAATTTGGCTTTAATTGGCATTGTCCCTCAAAACCATCATGCTATAGATTAAAACAGCACTGAAGCAGGCCCTTCGGCCTAACTTGTCCATGCTATCTGTGAAGCCTATCTATGGTAATCCCATTTGCCCGCATTAGACTCATATCCCTTTACTCCTTTCCTACCAAAATGCCTTTTGCACATTAAAATTGTATCTGCCTCTACCATGTCCTCTGACAGGTCATTGCATATAACCATCATCCTTTATGTGAAAAACTTGCCCCTCAGATCTCCTTTAAATCTTTCCCCTCTCACCCTAAACCTATCCCTCTAGTCTTAGACTCCTCTCTTGGAAAATAAGTCTGACTATCTAATCTATCTATGTCCCTCATAATTATATAAACCTCTATAAAGTCACCCATCAGCCTCCTACATTGCAGTGAGAACAAACCCAGCCCATCCAGTTTCTCCTTATATGTAAAGCCCTTCTTTCGAGGCAACATCCTGGGGAATCTCTTTGGCACTCTTTCTGCACAGCAGGAAGGATACTACCACATTCTTCCTGTAGTGTGGTAACCAGAACTGTACAGAATGTTTTGTACAGTTGCAACATAACATCCCAACTGTTATCCTCAAGATTTCTCTTGAAATCCATGCACAACCCCATTCTCTATTAAAGTCAAAGTCGAAGATAAGATAAGATATCTTTATTAGTCACATGTACATCGAAACACACAGTGAAATGCATCTTTTTGCGTGGAGTGTTCAGGGGGCAGCCCACAAGTGTCGCCACGCTTCCAGCACCAACATAGCATGCCCACAACTTCCTAATCCATATGTTTTTTGGAATGTGGGAGGAAACCGGAGCACCCGGAGGAAATCCACGCAGACACGGGGAAAACGTACAAACTCCTTACAGACAGCAGCCGGAATTGAACCCCGGTCACTGGTGCTGTAATAGCATTACGCTAACCACCACACTACTGTGCCTGCCCGGTAGTTGAGTTTATTATCATATGCACAAGTACATGTATGCACAGGTGCAATGAAAAACTAACTTGCAGCATCATCACAAGCAAATAGCATCATATAAGCTACATTCACAAGACAAAACATAAATTAATCATAAATTTATAAACATAAATGGTTTCAGGTTGAGAATACTAGTCTGCTTCCTTGGTTAGCATAATGGTATTACAGCACCAGCGACCCAGGTTCAATTCCGGCCACTGTCTGTAAGGAGTATGTATGTTCTCCTCGTGTCTGTGTGGGTTTCCTCTGGCTGCTTCGGTTTCCTCCCACATTCCAAAGATGTACAGGTTAGGAAGTTGTGGGCATGCTATGTTGGCGCTGGAAGCCTGGCGACATTTGTGGGCTGCCCCCAGAACACTCTACGCAAAAGATGGGTTTTATCGTGTATTTTGATGTACATGTGACTAACAAAGAAATCTTATCTTATTGTATATCAGCTGCTACTGTGTAAAGTCCTAGCCTCCTGAACTCCACTATTGTTCTTCCTTTTGAGGTCAAAGCTTGTGGATTCAAGACATAAATGTATAATCAGAACTGACACTTCAAAACATACTGAGGGCGTTTTGTGCCATTGGAAATAATCTTATCATCCAGGAGAGGTGAGATCTCCTGGGCAAGCCTACTTAGTGTCACTGTTTTGTTTGATGACTCTCTTATAAAGTGCCGGGGGGTGGGGGGGGGGGGGGGGTGTGCGGAAGTTGTGTCATTTCATAGATACCATATGAATGTCACTTGTTCTTGTTGCCAAGATGCAAAACCAAGGCTCTATCTCCATCAAGTCTACTAACCTGGAGAAGAGGTTTACCAGGATGCTGCCTGGATTAGAGGGTATGTGCTATAAGGAGAGGTTGGACAAATTTAGGTTGTTTTCGCTGGAGTGGTGGAGGCTGAGGGGAGACCTGATAGAAGTGTTTAAGATGATGGGAGGCACAGATAGAGCGGACAGCTGGTGTCTTTATCCCAGGGTCAAAATGTCTAATACTAGAGGGCATGTATTTAAGGTGAGAAAGGAAAAGTTCAAAGGAGATGTGCCAGGAAAGTTTTTTTTAGACAGAGAGTGGTGGGTGCCTGGAATGTGCTGCCAGGGATGGTTGTGGAGGCAAATACGATAGAGGCGTTTAAGAGGCTCTTGGATAGGCATGCGAATGTGCAGAGAATAGAGGGCTATCGATCTTGTGCAGATTGAAGGGATTAGTTTAGTTAAGTGTTTAATTACCAGTTTATTTAGTTTAGCACAACATTATGGGCTGAAGGGCCTGTTCCTTTGCTGTACTGTTCTATGTTCTATGTTCTATTGGACTTGGGGCAGGGAATGGCTAGGAACTGGAAGAATACAATCACTGATCTAGGGTAAGATATTGCAAAATAACCCAACACACTCTACTAAAGGAAGGAAACTAGGTGATACAGGCAAAGTTGATTAAAATTTTCAGCAAAGAGCTGGGTTTAAGCAGGAGAAGGGAAAGATTCCAAGAGGGACTTCAGAAAGTGGGTTACATGTACCTGAAAACATGATAACAGATGGTAGAAACAACAAGGTCTCATGGTCAGAGGAACAAAAAGATTAGACTAGGATCGAACAATGTTTCAGAGAAAAAGAGCAAGATCGTGAATCACAACAGGTCTCAACATGAGGTGTGGTAGGGACTGGATCCATTGTAGGCCAACATTGTGAGCAACAAAAATATTTGTGCTTATGTGAACAACAAAGGCGGCCAGGCCAAGGGAGTTTGGTCACCTTTCAACTGTTGATATTTTTTTAAACAAGTCTGCAAGCATTCCTGTGAAGAGATGTGACAGAATGCAGAATGATACACCAACCTGAAAATGACAACTACATGCCAAGAAATTGGACCAATTTGCACATTTTTTATGTATTGGTATTGGTTTATTATTGTCACTTGTACCAAGGTACAGTGAAAAACTTGTCTTGCACACCGTTCGTACAGATCAATTCATTACACAGTGCAGATACATTGAGTTAGTACAGAGTGCATTGATGTAGTACAGGTAAAAACAATAACAGAGTACAGAGTAAAGTGTCACAGCTACAGGGCAGTGCAGTGCAGTTAGACAATAAGGTGCAAGGTCATAACAAGGTAGATTGTGAGGTCAAGAGTCCATGTCGTCATATAAAGAACCCTTCAATAGTCTTATCACAGTGGGATAAAAGCTGTCCTTGAGCCTGGTGTTATGTGCCCTCAAGCTCCTGTACCTTCTGCCTGATGGGAGAGGAGAGAAGAGAGAATGACCTGGGTGGGTGGGGTCTTTGATTATGCTGGCTGCTTCACTGAGGCAGTGAGAGGTATAGACAGAGTCCATGGAGGGGAGGCTGGTTTCTGTGACGCGCTGGGCTGTGTCCACAACTCTCTGCAGTTTCTTGCAGTCCTGGGCAGAGAAGTTGCCATACCAAGCCGTGATGACCAAGACATAAAAAAGATATTCGCATAAGTGCATGTTAGGTCGTAGGGATGATTATTTGCCAGTCAATCGGTGCTCTATGGGAAATTGGTCTGGTTACTTCTGCATACGATTTCCCTTGGAATCATTGAGTCATAGATCACAGAGTTATACAGCATGGAAGAAGGCCTTTCATCCCAGCTCATCCACGCCAACCAAGATGTCTATCCGAGCTAGTCCCATCTGCCTGCATTTGGCCCATCTCCTTCTAAGTCTTTCCTATCCATGTGGACTGATGTTTCCTGCTGCCAATTGTGCAGCTAATGATGTCAGGACATGGTCATTTTCATGATCACCAATTTGGTGATTAAGGTGCAGCCTCCAACCTTTGTTTATGAGTCATAAAGCCAAGGAGCAAACCTGCAGCAGGTCGGCAATGAGAAGAGAATTACAGCTCTTGGGATGTGACATTGATATGTTATTCACAGCCTGTGCAAGAGTCATTTCTCAATTCTCAGTATGCATGCAGAATCCGCAGTATGAGTACTGTCAATGGTTGCAGCATTTCTAATGTTTTGTAATTCAATGTGAGCTTCTGTAATGTCTGCCAGACTATCAACCTCTATCTTGCTGCCTTTTTTGCCACTGGGATCTGCGGTCAACACAACAGCGATGAGCTCTGCTGACAGCTCCTGACTGCATCGGTGCAGGTCCTGTGAATTTGCATGTAAAATGTCATCACATTACTTTTAATGCACTTTTGCCCAATTTTGTGAAATTTCCCAGGAGATCTAAGTGGGTGTTAGCACCACAAGAAGCAAATAAAATTAACATTTAGTACATCAGAACTCCCCTAAATAAATGAGGTGAGTCTTTATTTGAGGTAATACTAATTTATTTCCCACAATTATATTTTATAATATCTGGAGATGTTTTCATAATGTTCAATGATGCTAAGTAATTAATAACGTGAATTGTTATTAAGGGTGTGGTGTGGCTTCGCTTTTGCACAGATGCCAAGCAACTTGGTTTAACTGCATCTGTGGGTAATACAGCACAGCTGAAAATAAATATTTTGAGCTTTTTTTTAATCAAGGTGACTCCTACTATCCTATTTTAATGCTTGGAATAAAATGGTCCCTTTTTTTTCTTGAGACTCATTAATATACAGTGTGTCTACAACCAATGTTATCCGAACATTGTGGTCTGAAGAGAATTCATAGCATTGGTTATAAATGTAAAAAGTATTGAAGTGGTTAAGATTATTAGTCATATATGGAATGGAATGTGGAGGCTTTAGAGAGGGTGCAGAGGAGATTTACCAGGATGCTGCCCGGATTGGAGAGCATATTTTATGAGGATAGGTTGAGCGAGCTAGGGCTTTTCTCTTTGGAGAGAAGGAGGATGAGAGGTGACTTGATAGAGGTGTACAAGATGATAAGAGGCATAGATCGAGTGGACAGTCAGAGACTTTTTCCCAAGCCGAAAAGTGCTAACACAAGGGGGCATAATTTTAAGGTGATTGGAGGAAGGTATAAGGGGGATGTCAGTGGTAAATTTTTTACACAGAAAGTAGTGGGTGTGTGGAATACACTGTTGGCAGAGGTTGTGGGGGCAGATACATTAGGGACATTTAAGATACTCTTAGATAGCCACATGAATGATAGAAAAATAGAGGGCTATGTGGGAGGGAAGGGTTAGATACATCTTAGAGCAGGATAAAATGTCAGCACAAATTTGTAGGCTGAAGGGCCTGTACTGTGCTGTAATGTTCTATTATTGCTGATAAAAGCAAAAATATTAAAAATGCCCAGCAGACCAGGCAGCATCTGTGGAGAAAGAAACAGTTAACATTTCAGGTTGATGACTTTTCACCAGAGAGTTGTGAGATGCAACTTGTTTTCAGCAAGAGTGAGTAAAAAGGGAAGGTCTGTGAAAGATTAGGTGAAGAAGAGATAAACTAACATAGGCACACTTAATATCAGTCAAGAGTGAAAATGTAGACCAATTAACAACCCATCCCACACCGTCTCTCATCCAAAAAACACAAAATGCTAGGATACTCAACGGGTCAGGCAGCATCTGTGCAGAGAAAAAACGGAGGTTATTCTGCAAATTAGTGACCTACCACCAGTTCTAGTGGGGATTTATTGACCTCTGTTTAGATTCATAGAGTCATACAGCATGGAAATAGGGCCTTTGGCTCAACTCATCAATGCTGACCAAGATCCCTAGCTAAGCTAATCCATTTGCCTGTGTTTGGTCGCTATCACTCTAAACTTTTCCTATTCATGTACCTGCCTAAATGCCTTTTAAACATTGTAATTGTACCACTTTCTCTGGCAGCTTTTTCCATATACCCACCAACCTCTGTGTGTAAAACTTGCCCCTCAGATCCTCTTTAAATCTTCCCCCCTCACCTTAAACCTATGTCTTCTAGTTTTAGACTCCCCTACCCTGGGGGAAAAGACTGTGACCATCCACCCTATCTATTCCCCTCATAATCTTATAAACCTCTATAAAGTCATCACTCGACCTCTGCTCCAGGGAAAACAGTTCCAGCCTATCCAATCCCTCCTCATAACTCAAGCCCTCCAATCCAGGCAACATTCTTGTGATTGCTTTTGGCACCCACTCTAGCTTAATCACATCCTTCCTATAGCGTGGTGACCAGAAATGTACACAATACTCCAAGTGTGGCCTAAACAATGATCTGTGCAACTTTAACATGACAAGTCCTATTATCCATGCCTCAGTCGGTGAAGGCAAGCATACCATATGCCTTCTTCACCACACTACCTGCGTTACCACTTCTGGGGAACTATGTACCTGTACCCCAAGGTCTTGCCGTTCAATACCACATGCCAGGGCCCTGCCATTCACTATGTATGTCCTGGTCAGGTTTAACTTCCCAAACTGTATCACTTCAAACTTGTCTAAGACAAATTCCATCACCTACTCCCTTCCCCACTCTCCCAGTTGATCTAGATCCTGCTGTAACCTTAGAGAGTCTTCCTCATTCACTTTCCACTAGACTACTAATTTTAGTGTCATCTGCAAACTTACTAATTATGCCACCTACATTTTCTTCCAAATCATTAATCTATATGACAAAGGACCTAGCACTGATCCCTGTGGCACACCATTGGTTACAGGTCTCCAATGTGAAAAACAACCTCCCACCCTCCCACCACCTCCTTCTGCCTCCTACCATCAAGCCAATTTAGTATCCAATTTGCTCCCTCACCCTAAATCCCATATATTCAAACCTTCTGGACCAGGCTACCACGTTGGACATTGTCTAAGGCCTTGCTAAAGTCCATGTAGACATTGTCTACCACCCTGCCCTCATCAATCCCTTGTTAATCCACTTCCTACTCTTGTTCCAGAGCCCTGCAGATTATGGATTTACAAGTGCTCATCCAGTCACTTAAATCTAGTGAGGTCTTCTGTCTCCCACAGCATTTCAGACTTTGAACTGCAAAACCGTACTACTTAATGAATGAAAAAACAACATCCTTCAGCTCCTCCCTAATCCTTCTGTCTGTTCATTTCTGTCTTCACTCCATAATTATTTTCCTCTCCGTTAATGGATATAGGTCCTATTTGTTCTCTCTTTCTTGGCCTATACATCTGAATTGAATCTTCCCTCAGTCTCCTTTGTTCCAGTGAGAACATTTCTAGCCTACAGCATCCCTTACCATAACTATAATTCCTGTACTCTGGCAACAACTTCAGAAGACTTCTCCGCCCCCTTTCTAGTTCCATCATATCCTCCCTGTAATGTGTTGACCTGATCTGAGCACAGTACTTTAGCTGTGGCCTAACTAATGTTTTATATCATTCCAGCATTACCTCTCTGTTATTGAATTCCATGCCTTGGGTGACAAATATCCTGTGTGCCTACAACACCACCTTGTCTACCTGTCTTGCTACAGTGAAAAAGCACTCCAAAATTCCTTTGTGGTAGGTACCTGGATATTTTGTTGAGGAAATAGCTGGACTGTTATCCTCTGCCACTCACTGTCAAAACGCACATTTGAATACTCATCCTTAAGGCAAGACCTACTTTGAAAGAACTATTCACATTTAGTAGAACAAAATAAGAAAAAGGTCTTGCATTTCCCCAGCACCTTTCATGACAGAATAGCCTAACTCACTTTACAGATAATGATGTACAATTGAAATGTAGGTATCACAGCAGGAGAAATTACTGCTTCTAGTTTCAGAAAGCAGGCTCCCACAACCCGCAATTCAATAATGAGCAGATAATTTGATCTTTAGTGAGCTTGGATGACTATTTGCCTGGACACGGGAGAAATCCATTGGTCTTCCTTAAGCTGGTGCCAAGGGATGGATGCTCAGTCATTTGAGAAAATGGTTGGTTTAATTTCTCTTTTGAAACCAAGGCAATGGAATGTCAACGTAGATTTAATACTCAAAGCACTAAAGTGAGATGTGAACCTGCAATTTTTCATCTTTTAGTCACAATTGATGGTAGTAAATCTAAATGAGAGGGGACACACTTAGGTGAATGCACAAGCCAATACATAATCATAACATTAAGTGATAATACCATCGTTATTATTCATAACCTTTCTGCGGTTCCATAACTAGCAAGAACAAATGAGTAACACAAGTAAGCTGTTGAATACAATGTAACATGAAGTATCACAATACTTACACTGTTGCCTTTTTGCAAAGTAATTGTACATTATTAATTGAATATTTGCTGTGACAAGACTTCTGGTCAACCACAGCGGTAATCATGTATTTGTGCTGACTACACCCAACTTACTGCACAAGTATTTTTTGATTGCAATTCCAACGTCAATGGTAAATGCCAGAGTGGATTGGGCACCTTGGTTGGAAGAAACACATGACATCGAAAGAGGTGGTTTTAATCCATGCCTCAAATCTCAATCTCAAATCTCAGCATATAAATGTTTTCCATTGGACCTGGAAATGATTACGCTTTGATTGTCGACTGAATGAAGGGATAAACTGCCCAGTTATTAAAAAAAGCATCTTATTTTAGTTTTGTTCAGAGAGTGAAGGAACTATTGCCATTCACAATATGAATGGAACCATTTTCTCAGTACCAGTGTGTTCATCAGATATAGATGACTCACTTGCTGTATTGCATAAGAACAAAGGAATTTACTCTCCTATGCACCTCCTCGAGTCAATTAGATTGTGACCCAAATTCAGCCAATGCCCCCAGCATCGGGGCCCTAGTTTACAATCAGCCAGCTTCATTGGGCAGGCCATGGCCTTTGTATGCCTGACAACAAACTCCTGAAGCACATTTTATAAATTTGAGCTCAATCATGTGAAGATATTACCAAGTACACAGAAGAAAAGGTTCAAAGAAGTTCTCAAATCCTCCTTGAAAAAATACAAAATCCCCATTGATTCTAGGATCTCTGGCCCATGGTAACTCAAAGCGGCAAAGGAGCATTCGGGATGGTATTGAGAACCTTGTACCCATGCATTGGAAGCACACAGAAGGTCTGTGTAAGTGGTGGAAAAAGTGCACGTTCTCACAAACTACCAACCTGCCTGCTCCAACAGACAACTCCTGCTCCATTTATGGGAATCTATGGGTTCCATATAGACCTCATCAGCCACCTCAGAACCTATGAAACCAAATGGAAGCAACTCATCCTTGATCATGACCGTCTGGGAAGAAGAAGACCTAAATCCATAGAGAACATAGAAGAGTACAGCTCAGGAATAGGCCCTTCAGCCCACGATGTTGTGCTGGACTAATTAAACTAATGACACCTGATTAAACTAATCCTTTCTGCCTGCACATGGTCCATATCCCTTCATTCCCTGCGTATTCAAGAACTTATTTAAGAACTTCTTAAACACCTCATATCTGCTTCCACCACCACTCCTGGCAGTGCATTCCAGGCACCCACCACTCTCTGTGTAAAAAAACTTGCCCCACCCATCTCTTTTGAATTTTCCCCCCTCACCTTAAATGCATGCCCTCTAGTATTAGACATTTCAACCCTAGGAGAAACACACCAACTGTCTACTCTATCTACACCTCCCACGATTTTATAAACTTCCAACAGGTCTCCTCTCAGCCTTTGCCTCTCCAGAGAAAACAAACCAAGTTTGTCCAACCTCTCCTTATGGCATCTACCCTCCAATCCAGGCAACATCCAGGTGAAGTTCTTCTGCACCCTCTCCAAAGCCTCCACATCCTTCCGATAATGGGGTGACCAGAATTGAATGCAATACTCTAGATGTGGCCAAACCAAAGTTCTATAAAGTTTTATATCCACTGTCTTTTCTCCATGTACCTTTAAATAAACTAAAATCTATCACTCAGATTAATAGAGAACTAAAATTGACTTAGCCACAATTGCTGCTTGCAGAAATAAGCTCCAAATATCTGCAACCTGTGTAAGGTTTAGAACTCCCTTCCTGAAAACTCTACCTCCAATTTTAATACCATGAGCCAAGGTAACTGACCCCCAAATCTCCATATATAGTTTCCCTCAATCTACCTCATTGATTCCCTTAATAACTTGAATTTTTTTTGATCAAATCACCCTTTAATCTTCTAAATTCCAGGGAATATCAACTGAATTGTATAATTTATCCTTGCATTTTAACCCTTAGTCCTTCTGCAACATAAACACAGCAAATGAAAGAAGCCATTACACTCGAGCACTGTCACATTCTGGATAAAGAAGCAGCTGCAGTATCATTTGGCACTTTCACATGTTTATTTACATTCCATTGACAGCGGACTGAGGTATTATTCCACTGGCACTGATTGCTGCCTGGTATCTTGTCCAAGTGAGTGGGAGTTATACGTGAGTCTTGACAGCATCAGAGTAAAGCCTCAACCTGCCTCCTAGCAGGGTTTACTGGACAGACAACAGGATGTAGTTCCTCCCTCAATTGTGGACACTATAAATCACTTAACTCTGACATAGTTTTGATTATGTAACTATCCACAACACCTCCATGTCTTCAATGGATCACCCACTAAATGAAGCAACTTGCTGAGCCTTGTACACCCAGACATTAGATTTGGAATTTTAACCAACAAATATCATTTTTCTGTGTAACAACTGATCCAATTGTGATTTCAAAAGCCTTTGCCTGAGGTGTAGCCACTCGCACCCCATCTTGGTGGAACAGTTGGAACAGCCAGTGGTATTATCCTCATTTACATTTCCCTTCAAGGCTATCCAAAAAATATCTCATTTTACAGCAGTCAGTGCCAGTGGGACCATACCTCAGTAGGCTCTGGCTAGTTTTTCCCGAAAGACCGAGACTTGCCTATCTTTTATCTTACTTGTTATTAGTATGAGGAAGTTATAAGATCCAACTGGTTCAACAGGTATCTTTCCTCGAAGGGTCTTTTTGAATCAAATCACATTCTCTATCATTTTTTTCCTCTATATAAACAATAGGATCTGCACTTTACCACATCTTTATGTTCGGGGCTATAGCTTATTTTATCTCACAATCACTTTCGCTGAAACCTGACAAACATTTTAGCAAGGACAATTTATATCCTTAGGATGTCAAAGTTACAAAATGGCCAATAAATTGCTCTTGGGATATAGTCAATGTTGTTAAGTGAGCAAGTACAAAGAACAATTTATGCATAGCTAACTCCAATAGGTGAGTAGCAATAAGGTAAAAAAGTGGCTTTCAATATATGCAGGTAACAACCATCTAACAAAAAGGCATTCCATTTGCAATTGATCAGAAATAAAGAACTCCAAGTCTGCATGCAATGAGGACAAGAAAACATTCAGGCATTGGCTGATAAGTGGTAAGTAACATTCGCCAGGCCATAGAAATCTCCAACAAGACAGAGTTAAACCACTTACCCTTGATATTCCATCAATATCCTGGAGGTTACCACTGACCAGAAATTCAATTAGACCAACCAAATAAACACTGTGACCATAAGAGCAGGTTAGAGGCTAGGTATTCTGTGGCGAGTGATTCATCTACTGACGCCCAAAACCCTTTCCAACATTTATAATCACAAGTTAGGAGTGCAGTGGAATAGTCTCCACTTCAACACTCAAGAGGCTTGACACCATCCAGGACTAAGCAGCTTGTTTGATTGGCACCCTATCCACTACTCTAAATATTCATTCCCCTTACCACTGGTGCACGGTTGCTGCAGTATGTACCACCTATAAAATGCACTGGAGTTATTCACCGAGGCCACTCCAACAGCAGCCCACAATCTCTACCACCAGGAGGGCCAAGGACAGTAGGTGCATGGAAACACCACCACATGCAAGTTCCCTTCCAGGCTGTACATCATCCTCACCTGGAAATATATCACTGATCCTGGATCCTGGAACTCTCTCCCCAATAACATGGGGGGGGGGGGGGAGAAATATCTTCACCAAAAAGAATACAACGTTTCAAGAAGGCAGCTCACCACCATCTTCTCAATGGTAACTGAGGCTAGGTAATAAACACTGGCATTGCCAGCAGTGCCCACATCTCAAATAAAAAGTTAAAAAAAATATATGTTCTGGAAAATAAACTTACTTCACACATATAAAGCCACTTGATCACCTTGAAATGCAGCCTTTTGAATCAGTCTCAGATGTCCATACATTTCTAAGACTCAGAACCTGTAGTTGTGTGGTTAGAACTTGCTCCTTTTAATGTCTGTTGTAAGGGAACCCCCTCATTCAGCAGCTGTGATGTCATCAGTTTGGCTGAGTAGCTATTCACAGAAATATTTTCACAGATAGCAAAATAAAAATTAACTTCTGTAACATTTTACAATGCTAAGCAAATAAATATTTGACTGAAGTATAAGCTGAGGTATTGTAAATTTAAAAATGCAAATTCCTCATGCTGAAGGAAATTACAAGATGTAAAGAAATGGGAAATCATTCAGTCTCTCAAACTTTCCTCACCATTCAGTAACATCACAACAAATCTGAAGCAACACACAAGGAGCTGGAGGAAGTCAGCAGGTCAGGTAGCAGCCATGGAGGGAAATGAACAGTTGACGTTTTGGGTCGAGACCCTTCAGGACTGGAAAGAAAGAGGGGAGGTAGCCGGTATAAAAAGGTGGAGGGAAGGGGTGGAGCAAGACCTGGTGGGTGATAGGTGGATCCAGGTGAGAGGGGGAAGATAGGCAGGTGAAGGAGGGGGGAGAGTGGGAATGGTGTAAGAAGCTGGAATCTGATAGGAGAGGACAGTGGACCTTGGAATAAAGGGAAGGAGGTGGGGAGGGGAACCGGTGGGAGGAATGTGTGGGTGATGGGCAGACATGGGGGGGGGGAGGGGATAGAGAAGGGGCGATGGGGTCCACTGAGTTAATGGGGGACAAAGGGGAGTGGTTTCCAGAAGTAAGAGAAATCAATGTTCATGCTGTCAGATTGGAAACTACTAATGTGGAATATGAGGTGCTCCTCCATTAATCTGCTTCTAGCCTCAATCTTGATCAGATCTTGGCCTCAACTCCACTTTCATACTGAAGATTCACGATCGTCTAAAGAAGAAATTTCCACCGTTATTGGATTCAACTTTATTCATAAAATATGCCATCAATTCCCCCACATGGACTAACATCTTGCCAGGATCCACACATACATAAAGCTGTATAACTTCTAAGCAATGTTTACTATGCCATTTAGTCTCACCAAGGCTCCATTTAAATAAGTATGATGTTTTTGAGGTATATTGTGATTATTTTGTAAACAGTTTGAATTCCCAACAGTGACTCCCCTTGATTGTGAGAGAAAAAGGTTTCAGAAAGTATAGGTAATGGGCAACTTTATAGATTTCTTTGTTATTGTGTGAATGCAGCCATGTCCTGAAGCTGTTGTCAGATTCATCTGTGATAGTGAGAAAATTGAATACTTCTTCTGCATTGTCACTGCAAAACTCATGCCAATATATCCCTGGCCAAGTATCTTCTGTGGTTCACTGCAAGTAATTATTTTCATCCATGTATACTGAGAATGAGATAATTGACATCTTATTGTTGGAAACTGACTTTTCAATGATTTTGCTTTCCTTACAAAATGAAATTAGAGGATGTGGGAAGACAGTGGCAGCAGAGATGAAACTCGCAAGAGTGAAGTGCTTCAGGGCTTGTGAATCATATTAACAAAACTGGTATGCAGTGTTCTGGAACATAGAACATACAACAGTACAGCACAGTATCTGCCAACCTATGTAAACCTACTCCATGATCAATCCAACCCTCCCCTCCGACACAGCCCATAACCATGCATTTTTCTTACATTCGTGTGCCTATCTAAGAGTCTTTAAATGTTCCTATTGTATCAGCCTCTACCACCACCCTTGGCAGTGTATTCCAGGCACCCATCACTCTCTGTGTTAAAAACCTACCTCTGACATTGCCACTAAACTTTCCTCCACTCACCTTAAACGGATGTCCTCTGGCATTGGCCATTGCTGTCCTGGGAAAAAGGTGCTGGCTGTCCACTCTATCTATGCCCCTCATAATCTTATACACCTCTATCAAGTCGCCTCTCGTCATGTGTTGCTCCAAAGAGAAAAGCCCCAGCTTGCTCAACCTTTCCTCATAGGACATGTTCTCTAATCCAGGCAGCATCCTGGTAAATCTCCGCTGCACCCTCTCTAAAGCTTCCACATCCTTCCTATAATGAGGCGACCAGAACTGAACACAATACTCCAGGTGTGGTCTAACCAGAGTTTTGCAGAGCTGCCACATTACCTCATGACTCTTGAATTCAATCCCCTGACTAATGAAGGCCAGCACACCATACACCTTCTTAACCACACTATCAACTTGTACAGTAATTTTGAGGGATCTATGCACTTGGACCCCAAGATCCCTCTGTTCCTCCACACTGCTCAGAATCCTGCCATTAACCATGTACTCCGCCTTCAAGTTCAATCTTCCAAAGTGTATCACTTCACACTTTTCTGGATTGAACTTCATCTGCCATTTCTCTGCCCAACTCTGTATCCTGTCTATATTCCTTTGTAACCTACGACAATCTTCTACACTGTCCATAACACCTCCAACCTTTGTGTCATCTGCAAACTTACTAACTCACCACTCCACTTCCTCATCCAAGTCATTTATAAAAATCACAAAGAGCAGGGGTCCCAGAACAGATCCCTGTGGAAGACCACTAGTCACCGACCTCCAGGCAGAATACTCTCCATCTACTACCACCCTCTGCCTTCTGTGGGCAAGCCATTTCCAAATCCATGCAGACACGTCTCCATGGATCCCATGCCTCATGATTTTCTGGATGAGCCTACCATGGGGAACCTCATCAAACTCCTTGCTAAAATCCATATACACAACATCCACTGCTCTACCTTCATCAATTTGTTTTGTCACCTGCTCGAGAACCTCAATTAGGCTTCGTGAGGCATGACCTACCCTTCACAAAGCCATGTTGACTATCCCTAATAAGACTATACTTCTCCAAATGCTCATAAATCCTGTCCCCAAGAATCCTCTCTAATAGTTTATCCACCATTAACGTAAGACTCACTGGTCTATAATTCTCAGGATTATCCTTAATACCTTTCTAGGGCTTAGGAACTAAGCAGATGTATATTTTTTACATGCTTGGATGTAATAATATTGCCACATCCTGCTTTTTAATGGGATTGTAATGAAAACATAATGTATATATATCTTTTTATGCAACAATTTATGAAACTCTTGCCTCCATCATACATGATTAAATGGTACTAGATGAGTTCCCTGACATGTAAATTCCTTCACATTTACTTTGCAATTAGTATTTATTCAAGCATATGTCTACATTTATGTTGCAAATACAAGGCTTGCATTGATGTGTTTTTTTCATGTCCCTCGAAAGCAGCTCCTAGGATTTCCCTTACAACTGTTTTAAGATTCAGTTACCATTCTTACTGAAAGGGATGAAAATCTAAAAGAGAAGTAGAATGTTTTGGAAAGGTTTGAGAGTTCAGATAGCATTACACTGAGAGGAAGATGGTTAATGATTGAAACTTTTGTCTGATAATAGAATCATAGAGCAATATAGGATGGATGCAGGCCCTTCAGCCCAACGGGTCCATGCTGACTATGGTGCCCAACCATCTAGTCCCAATTTCCTGAATTCGGCCCATTTCCCTCTAAACCCTGCTTCTAAGACCCTCTAAGCCCGGAAATCCATTTGAATATGATCCATGGCTGGAGATTTATTCTTAGGATGTGAATGTTCTTGACAAGGCTACAGGCTCTGTCCATTGCTGTGAGAAGCTGATCGAGGTCCTTGGCAGGTTCTGTGTCGCCATGATGGTGTTAACGAGAGAACTCTAGGATGCTGTTCCCATGATGATAGAAAAGGGGTATATTGCCCACGTTGGGATATGAAGGGAACCTTAAAAAACTCATAGGAAACATTGATGAGGTTTGCCTGCTACTTGATCTGCACCTTTGCGTCTAACGTTCTGTTAGCTGTAAAATTGCACTCTGTGGCTTTAACTTTCTGCCTGCTATAAATGTCAAATGGGTTTCAATAAATCAATAAAACTTAGTGGCAGCAGTTGTGTGGGCCACCACTGTGTTTAAGAACATAAAAAAGTTGGCAACTCAGCCACTCAAACCTTACCCGCCATTCAGTATGAACATGGCTGATCTGGTCTAGTGCCTTGTTTCCTCTTCTGGGCCAGTTTCCCTTAGTTTTCAATTCTCCGATCTTTCAAAAATGTGTCTGTTTTCCTCTTTAAATGTCCCCATTGATCTAACTTCCACAAATCTCCGGAAAAGACAACTCCAGAGATCACCAGCCTCTGTGAGATGTTCCTGCATGCCTCAATTTTAAATGGTGCCTCCTTATCTTGAAACTATGTCCCTTCATTTGAGATTCTCCCACCAGTGGAAACATCTCATTTTTCCTGTCACTTTTCCTATCATACCCCTCTTATGTCCCTTCAAGATTTTTCATCTCAAGCCTTTCATTTTGTTTCTGTGGCAGGCTTCCTGAAGATACCTGCTTCACCTCCTGCTGCATGTTCTTATATGTCCTTATTGAAAGATCTTGAGGGGACAGTACAAGGTCCTGATATGTGGATGCGGTGATATTTCTGCTGGGAAGAGAATGTCAAACTAGGGAACAAGTTACAAGATTAGGTGTGCTGTTTGATTTGACAGAAAGGTACAGACTTGCAGATTCTGATGTTAATTTGATGTCTGTGCTACTCTGGAGCTCATAGTTCCAGCTAACCCTTCTTTAACTTCATAGAGCCGAACACGCATTCAGGACCTAGTTTGTACAAGGCATGCTTGAAAGTTGTTTACTGATTGATTTTCACTGGCCGTTGCTACAGTTCCACAAATATTTGGAACTTTCTAAAGTCTACTGGGAACACCATTACAGTTTTCCAACTTCAATGGTTGTGCCCAAACAATTGCTCCCAGAATAGGAGTAATAGTTGACATTTCCCTTGGAATATACCGTGACTAAGAGAGTGAACAGGAAGCTTAAAAGAGCAGCACTAGCTATGTACAACACTGGGCTATCTGTTGAGTTATGTAGCCAATAAGATGGGCCACTAGCATTAGCTGTATTCAAGCAAAAGACAGTGACGTCGTCCATGTACAGGGAGGTTTTCACCTGGGTGCCCCCACTGCCTGGCAACGTCACCCCTCTGATGCTCTCGTCCTTCCTGATGGATTTGGAAAAGGGTTCTATACAGCATACAAACAAGACAGGGGAAAGTGGACAGCCCTGCCTGACTTCAGACTTAGTAGAGAAGCTGTCTGTTTCCCACCCATTGATTTGGACTGCACTACGGATGTCTGTGTAGAGCAGTTGGATCCAATTCCTGATTCCCTCCCCAAAGCCCATTTTGGAGATCATGTCCAACATGTACGTGTGTGATATCCTGTCGAAGGCCTTCTCCTGGTCCAAGCTGACCAGGCAGGTGTCCACCCTTCTGTCCTGCATGTAGGCGACGGTATCCCTGAGCAGCTCAAGGCTGTCAAAGATCTTTCTGCCAGGTACAGCACAGGTTTGGTTCTGGTGGATCACCTGTCCCAAGCTGACTTGACCCTGTTGGCGATGGCCAATGTTGCAAATGCATGTTGGTCCATCAGATGTTAATCCTACATCATGATGTCAGCAATCCCAACATCTATATGAGGACGTATTCGTTACCCCCTTTTGACTAAACATTTTAATTACAGTGAACCATTGCTCAATTGGTGGCATTAAGGATTCTGATCAGAAGGCTGTGGGCTTGAGAAAATCCTCCAGTACAGTACGTTGGGAAAGTTGCCTTGTTGAAGATTCTATCTTTGGAGCCAGATTTTATCCAAGACCCCATATTTTCCCTCATTTTTTTTGGAAACTAACAGTGAAGTCATCTCTGATTTTCTGGCCTGAAGTTATCTCTCCATAATGCTACTAATCTGTTCATTATTTTTCTGCTTTTGGTGGGAGTTTCTTGTGTGCTGATTCACGGCTGTTTTCCTTACTTTACAGCAGTGATTACACTTCAGAAGTACTTCATTGTGTGTGGAGAGTACTGGAAAGGACATGAGAGATGCTTTACAAATGGAAGCCTTTCATTTTGTTTCTGTGGCAGGCTTCCTGGAGATACCTACTCTTTCACCTCCCGCTGACTTGGGAATGCTACGAATTGCTTGGAGGTTTTTGCTTAGCCCTTGTTTCTACTGGAGCCTGGGTTGGTTATGTCTGATTGTGGTCTCTTCAACACAGATTTCAGGCATGGAATTACAGTTCCATCAAAGGTATTCATTTCCACTTTCTAATGCGTACGTGAAGGTTATCATTTGAATGCTCTGCTTTGCATGAAAATGAATAAAAACTGCCTCATTTATTTATAAACAACACCACATTTTCTTTTGCTGCAGTACTGAGTTGTCTAGGCTGGTTAATCTGGTAAAAGTTTTATCTGTAGTTGGGGATCTGGTTTTGAATGAAGCAGTTTTGCTGGTTTGTCTTTTCTATTGTCAAATGAAAGAATTTATCATCACATTGGAATGATTGTGAAAGGGTTTAACCTGTCCTCCTGGTGGTGGGGGGGGGGGGCGGGGGGGGGGTTGGTTGGGGATTGGTGGGTGGGGGTAAACATTCATCTAAAATTGGTCCAAATTTCTCTTTCTCATTCCGCATACCCAATTGCAAGTTACCTGTGTTGACTGCGTGATCAGGAGAAGTTGCACAAATCATGAACTCTTCTGCCTTACAAAGGAGAAGGGAAATTCAATGCATCAGTTACCTTGGGCTGCCCATGTAAACACACTGATCATCCTTTTCAGAAGTATCTATCGTTTCGCCAGGAGAACAGTAGAAATGTGGAGAGAAGCAATGGGCAAGAGATTCTTCTCTAAGCATTGTGTTAATCTGTCTTGTGATTCTATCCTTCCTGATGATAATTCCAACCAATCTTCATTAGACAAGGCATGGTAGTGTAGCAGTTAGCGTAACACTATTACAGCATGAGCGACCCGGGTTCAATTCTGGCCACTGTCTGTAAGGAGCTTGTACGTTCTCCCCGTGTCTGCATGGGTTTCCTCCAGGTGCTCCGGTTGCCTCCCACATTCCAAAGACGTACGGGTTAGGAAGTTGTGGGCATGCTGTGTTGGCGCCGGAAGCGTGGCGACACTTATGGGCTGCCCCCAGAACACTCTACTCAAAAGATGCATTTCACTGTGTGTTTCGATGTACATGTGCCTAATAAAGATATCTTAAAACATTGTCTAAGCTGACACTCCACTGCAGTACTGAGTGATCGGGGTTTCGTCCTTGAAATATTGAATTGTGGACCTGTCAGCTCTCTGAAGTGGACATAAATGGTACAACGTTGAAAAAGAGCAAAGTTGTACACCTGGTGAGCAGGTTAAGTGAAAGGCTATGATAGCATAGTGGTTAATCTGTTGCACATATGTGTGGGTAACCCAGTGCACAGTGTTGTTGCCTTACAACTGCAGCCATCAGGTTCAATTCTGATCTTTGGTGCTGTCTATGTGGAGTTTGCAAGTTCTCCCTGTGACTGCGTGGGTTTCCTCTGGGTACTCTGGTTTCCTCCTACATGTCGAGCTGTGCAGGTTGGCCACTGCAAATTGTAATGTATCGGTGTCTGGTACAATCTGGTGGGAGTTATTGGGAATGTGGGAAGAAAAGAAGAATCTGTGTAGGGTTAGTGTCAATGGGTGCTTGATGGTCAGTGCAGACTTGGTGGGCTTAAGGGCCTGTTTATCACTCTAGACATCTAGAAGCGTGTGCTTTCCCTCTGTGGATGGGTGTTCAAATTGCACAAAGCAGTTTGGGAATTTAAATCCAAGAAAATAGATCTGAAATGGTAACTGTAAAACCACTAGAATCTTGATCAGAAAAGGAAAGAAAATATGCCTCTTAGGGGCAAGTAGGGACGGACAATAAATGCTACTCTTGTCAGCAAGTCCTCATTCTGTGAATTAACCCCAAACCAAATTCCAAGAACATTATCATGTTGGAATTTGTGGGAACTCACCAGCACAAGGTGGTAGCCGTGTTTCCAATATTAAAAAAGAATCTGGACTTAAAAATACCAACAGGAAACTAGCTGCTTTGCCATGTGCACAGGCAAAGAAGACTTGAAGTTCTGTGGTGCCTGTCAGAACTTCCTTTAAAGAGCAACAAATTAGTTCTGAAGTGTGGTCAAAATGGTCAGTGATGTCATAGAGTCAGTGTGCAGAGAAAGAGGCTCTCTGGCCCATCGAGTCTGTCTTGACTATTAAGCACCCTGTTACACTGATGTCATTTTATTCTCCCCACATTCTTATCAACTCCTCCCAGATTCTAATTATAAACTAAGATCTATTTATAGTGGCCAGTTAGATTACTGATCCTCATGCCTTTGGGACGTGGGAGGAAACCAGAGCACCTGGAGAAAGCCACAGGGTCAAAGGGAGAATGTGAAAACTCCACACAGGCAGCACCGGAGGTCGGATTTGAACTGGGATCACTAGAGACATGAGGCAGTAGCTGCATCACTGTGCCTCCAATGTGGCAGCTAATTGATCCACAGCAGGTACCCAGATAATCAATCTGATAATGTGAACAGTTAATCTGCTTCTGTGGTGTTTGTTAGGGGGGAAACAATTGACCAGATCACTGAAGAGTACACACTGGTCTTTCACCAAATATTTCTGTGGGATCTTTTATATCCACTTAAGATGGTGGGTGAGTTGTCAGGTGAACATCTCACCCAAAACAACTGCTTCTGTAGCAACTGCCCTGTATTACATGTTACATGGAAGGGATTAAATTGGTTTGTTAAGTATTGTCATTTAGTTTGGAAATACTAATGTCTTGTACTGAATATGACATGTTTTTTTCCTCCAGATTCCAGCATCTACAGTCTATGTGTTCCCCTTAAAACCATCTCTTTTGCAATGCTTTAGGTTATAAAGACTGCTATCTTCTTAAGTGGCTCTGTGTCAAATTTTGTTTGAACATACATCTGCAGAGCAACGTGGAAGATATTGCTCTCATATGTTGACTTTGGTGTGTCAGATGAGCTATCATCTCCAAATAATGACTTGTTGATCCACTGGGCCATTTTAAATTCAGTTGGGCAATGAATATCTCCACAAGTGGTGGTCTGTCATCTTTCACTTGCAATTTTGGGGAGGGAAGAGTTCCTACTCATAGAAACTGAGAGTACAGAAATACTGACAACCTAAAACAAATTCAGTTGCTAATAATAGAAATACACAGTCAACATATCTTTCATTAGATATATTGGAAGGATCTTATTTTAGTGAAATTTAAGAGGAATTGGAAAGGGGACAACTTTTTTTCTGCTAAAGAAACCAACCCTTAAAAATTTGGAACATATCCTTGCATAGTTAATATTAGTCATCCACTTCCTTGCAGAATATTTTAAATAGCATGCAGGACCCAGCCAAATGATTAAAGTACAATCTTCCCAGTTATTATAGCAATGACTTTGCGGGATTTTAATAGCCATTCTTATGGTTTCTATGCAGCTCACAGCAATCCAATTTGTTGATTAAGTTTCTGTAGCAACTGCTCTGTACTGCATGTTAAATGGAAGGGATTAAATTGGTTTGTTAAGTATTGCCAGTTAATTTGAAAATACCAATGTCTTGTACTGAATGTGACATGTTTAGACTTTTATTAATGGACTAATTCCTTTTAATGTTTTCTCTCGTGGGTATTTAAATATTTTACAGCCAATCAGGGACATTTTGATGTGTAGTCATTGCGTTAATGTCAGGAATACAAGAGCCAACTTGCACACAGCAGAATTCTTCAAATAACAATTGAATATGTTTCAATGATGACAATTCAGAAAAATGTATAGAGATACCACATTTGCTTCCCTTCTGTTCTTTAAACGTGTCATGGGATTTTTTGTTTGTGGCCACAGGTGAGACCCTTGTTTAATGCCTCATCCAAGAGGTGGCGCCCCCAATAGGACAGCATTCCATGTTCATCTCAGGTGAGATTATGTGCTTAGATCTCTGAAGAGAGGCTTGAACCCTGAGCACTGTGCCTGGGTCAGAGACAGAGAGGTACAAATTCAACTCTGTGGTCGCACCTCTTTATGTACAAAGAAAATTTAATGTAACTAATTCCATGACTGACATATTTAAGGATAGAATGACAGTTATTATTGATTGGTGGGTGAAAATCAAAACAAACTGAAGATGCTGGGAACCTGAGATTAGAAACAGGAAATGCTGGAAAAACTCAGCAGGTTAGGCAGCTTCTGTGGAAAGAGAAACTGTTAATGTTTCATGTCTGAGATTCTTTATCAGAACAGATTCTGATGAAGTGTCCCAGACCTGAAACATTGATTGATAGTCCTCTGGTTATAACTGATATCATGCAGCATGAACTAAGCGAGTTTTATTTTATTGATGTGATACATTAAAAACCACCAACAATAAGTTGCAAATTTCCATACACTTACACAGGCATAATTGCTGGGGTGATCACATCATTAATTATTTTTAATTCAAGTTATCTAAAACTGTCAAAATGGCATGTTCTAACTAGATTAAGCAACCCCTAGTAAGGATGATGGAAGCTGGATTTGAAACCCATTGTTTGCCACGAAAGGGCAACCGAACCTCCCTCAGTTCCAGCTGGTCCCTCTGCACCATCACCAGGACTGTCAACTTTCACCTTGGTAAAGTGGCTGTTTCCACCACTACCTTACTTCATCTGCTGTTGGATCCTTATCCATAACATTGTTACCTTTGTACTTTATTTCAACACATTCTTGGTGATCATCCTTTTTTCTCAGTTCTGTAAAATTCAAGTATTCCAATACTTTGCTGCTTCATGTCCTAACTCAGGCCACCCCAAGCACCCATGATCCACACTTGTTCCTGGTTAAGAATTGAGTCTTTTTCTCCGTTATTTTGTTGCTCCCCAACTGTGTGTTCTATTCCGACTGTACAATCATTGGAAATAGCCACGATTATCCCAATTTAATTATTCCAACTATGATGGCTTTGTCAAGGCCTCAAGGTCATATTTCCTTGCCTTACCACTTCATCTCTTTTTCCTTCTTTAAAGCCTCCCTCATTGACCAAGCTTTTGGTTATCTTTCCCAATAGCAGGTCACTCAACATCAATATATTTTGGTTGATAATTTTCTATGAAGCATACTTATGCTGTGCTAAGGGCACTTTCTTAATGGAAGGTGTTGTATCTCATTTGTAATAGTTTTTAGTTACACCCTATCAAGAATTGATCGTTCCCACACTTGATTTATAAATAGTGATGGGAAGACAGGGTGAAGCAGTCTTGAAAGCATACAAGCTGCTGTCTGGACTTGCATACCTGTCAGATAGTGCTGAAAATTCATTAACATATTTACAGAAAGAACACATCACAAAAGAAGCATTTTTATTTCACAATGATGAGTTACTTCATACAATTAATAGGCCTACCCCCTCATCCTAAAACACAATAAAATTGACACAGTCTGCAACACATACTTGAAAAAATAGATTTTCAGTCAGTTGAACAACAGAATCTTTGTTTCATGCTGATTCTTTGCTATTATTTGAAAAAAAAGGTCATGCATTTCTGTAGCACTTTTCACAACAGCTCGAAATGCTTTCTTCTAGCCAGTGAAGCATTTAGAAATATACTCATTATTGTAATGTCGGAACTGAAGCAACAAAATTGCACGTAGCAAGTTCACAAACAATATGACTGCCAACAAATAATTTGCTTTAAAGATGTTGATTGAGTGAGAAAGATTGGAATGGGATACCAAACTTCTTAAATATTTATTTATTGATTGTATGTGTGACTACAATCCCGAATTGTCCTTGAGAAGGTGATAGTGAGCTGTCCTCTTGAACCATTGCAGTCCTTCTGATGAAGGTACTCCCACAGTGCTGTTATGCAGAAACCCAATGCCGATCGTGGAATGGGAATATATTTCCAAGTCGGGATGTTGTGGGACTTGGAGGGAAACCACTTCCCCTGCCCCAGCAGCACCTGTCCTTTTATGATAGTCCACAATGTGGATTTGGGGCGGGTGTGGGGGTGTTTACGAGTAGCCTAGGAGAGTAAGTGCAATGCATTTTGAGGATGGCACACACTCCAGCCACGATGTGCAAGTGGTGGAGGGAAGGAATGTTTAGGGTGGTGAACAGAGTGCCAATCAAGTAAATGTAGTGTGATGTAGAAGTGGTTTAGAATAGGGATATTTTACATTCTATTTAATTTATTAACACTTTGTGATAGGTACAGTATTGTACAGATTATACTGTTGAAAGTGTCCTGACTGGTTGCATCATTGTCTGGTACGGCAATTCAAATGCACAGGAACGTAAGAAGCCGCAGAGAGTAGTGGACTCTGCCCAATATATCACTGGCGCATCCCTCCTTGGCATCAGTAGTATCTACAGGAGGTGCTGCCTCAAGAAGGCAACATCTATCATCAAAGATCCCCACCATCCGGGTTATTCCATCTTTGGGCAGGAGGTACAGAAGCCTGAAGTCCCACACCACCAGGTTCAAGAACAGCTACTTCCCTTCAACCATTCGGTTCTTGAACCAGTCGGCACAACCCTAATCACTATAGTTTAGCAACACTATGACCATTATGAACTCTATGATTTTGATCACTTTGCACTAAAATAAACTTTGCTGTCTTTCTTGTAAACATTGTGTTTAATTTATGTTTAATTTACTGTATGTTTTTCTTGTGAATGCTGCTTTTCTGATGCTATGTGCCTGTGATGCTGCTGCAAGTAAGTTTTTCATTGCATCTGTGCACACATGTACTTGTGTAGATGACTGTTGAAAATTACTGGTGTGGTAATAGTTAATGTTAACAAGCTTAATTAAAGGAAATACTTATCACATGACAGGAAGTTGTTTGTTTATGTGTATATAAGGAGATTTTCAACTGAGAACTTTACCTTCAGACTGGGACTGGTTCTGGTTCTAAGAGCCATAAATGGAGAAGGTACTTTTGCATTGGTTGTTGCTTGGAATCCAGAACAGCAGAAGAAATGAGAGAGCACTGCTGTGCTTCAGAGCTATTTGTTTCTTGGATCAATTGAGTGGTCTTCCCTATTGATCCATGGTCACTAATAGGGCAAACTGTTTTTTCCCTGTTACCAACTGCTTAATAAAACAAATTTCTCGTGCATATTGTTTAGATCAGAATAACATTGTAATAAACCAGTATTTTGCAACAGTGAACAGTTTTGGCACAGGTGATGTCAAGCTTCTTTAGCTTTGTTCCATCATTCCCTTCCTTGTCTTTTGAATTAGCACAATTGGATCTTTTGTGTCTACCCAAGGGGGGTGAGGGATCCTTGGTTTACAAACCATCCAAAAGGCAACAATGCAGTGCTCTCTTGGTACTACTCTGCAGTATCAGCCTATGTTTATATGCTTGGGTCTTTGTGTAGAACTTGGAATCTGAATTTTCTTAACAAGAGAACACACAATATTATAACACTGGCAAGTATGCCACATCAATGTCACATGAGCAGCAAATAAGATTAATGATCTGTGTTTGGTAAAGGAAGTAATATCAATAAGGACATCAGGAAAACTCAGAGCTGCCTTCTGGAACTCTTTACTGTATTTCTTTACAAATTTACTCTGGCAGGTATTTGGTGCACAACATCACCTCAATGGCCCATCAAAACTGCTAATTTATGGAGAGGGAGTAGAGTGAACTCCTAATCTATGATTAAGAGGGCAAAAAGCCACTGACTAAACCTATCAGGCGCAATGAGTATAGTTCTCTACATTACAGTCTTTCACTTTTTGGACAGATATAATTTTCTAAAGTAGCTCTAACAATTGGTAGATATGGAAACATCTCATTCAGTTAATGTTCAGAACAGGCAGGCATCTACTTAGAAATTCCTAAACCATTAAATATATATTACATTGACATTGGAGTCTTGGAGACTCTGGCTGTACTTTTGTTGAAATATCTAGGAAATAAAGACATGTAGGATCTGAAAGATTCCAGCATTAAACTTGGATTTTATTTCCATGAGTGTGAGAAGTTGAGAGGTGATCTAATTAAAATGTTGGCATCTCCAAATCCTCCAGAATCAACTTTCCTCTTTATTTCTATACCCAAGATTATGTTTAGAATATGGAACTTGTTACGGCAAGAACTGGTTGAGGCAAATAGCACAGAGGCATTCAAGGAGAAATTAGATAAAAGATTCAGAGAAAAAGAAATACAAAGCAATGTTGACTATTTAATGGGAGGAAGCTCATGTAAAGTACAATTGGAATTGGTTTATTATTGTCACATGTACCGAAGTACAGTGAAAAACTTGTCTTGTATACAGTTCATACAGATCAATTCACTACACAGTGCATCGAGGTAGTACGAGGTAAAACAACAGCAGAATGCAGAATAAAGTGTAACAAAGCAGTTAGATCAAGTGAATTGTTTCTGTGCTATTTGTTCTACATTATTCAATGTTATGAGAAAGAAAGAGCATCTTTGACGATCTCAGGAAAAATTAAAACACTCCTCATCAAATTAATTGCATTGTTGTTGATCCACTTCTGCACCACAAGATCATTCAAATGACGAGAAATAGTAATAAATGGCTTCAGACTTGAGGGGGTGCCACAGGGAATATGATTGGACTCTCAACAATTCACAATTTATATTAATTGCTTGGATGAAATGTTTCCAAGTTCACTGACAGCACAAAGCTAGGTGGGGAAGAGAGCTTTGAGGAAGACAGTCTGCCAAGATATATAAACAGGTTATGCGAGTGGGATAGAAAGTGACAGATGGGAACTGGTGAGAAAATGTAAGGTTATTCACTTTTGTGTGAAGAATAAAGAATACTTTTTAAATGTTGAGCAATAGGTAAATGTTGGTGTATGGTAGGTGTGCATGATAAGATAAGATTTCATTATTAGTCACATGTACATCGAAACACATAGTGAAATGCATCTTCTGCGTAGAGTGTTCTGGGGGCAGCCCACAAGTGTTGCCACGTTTCCGGCGCCAACATAGCATGCCCACAACTTCCTAACCCGTACGTCTTTGGAATGTGGGAGGAAACCGGAGCACCCGGAGGAAACCCATACAGACATGGGGAGAACGTACAAACTCCTTACAGAGAGTGGCCGGAATTGAACCCAGGTCGCTGGCGCTATGATAGCATTATGCTAACCGCTACACTACCGTGCCTGTGTGTGGCCGATGCTGTTCACATATTTAATATTTCTGTGGAAATAATGATCAAATTCAGGCTTGTATCTACAATCTTCATCAGGATACCGTGAGATATAGAAAGTAAACATGCAAGCAGCGCAAGCAATTAGGAAGGCAAATAGTATGTGTTTGCAAGTGGATTAGAGTTCAAAACTAATTTGGCCTTTGAGTATCTCTTGAGTCTTTGGTAAGACTTTGACTGGATTATTATGTGCAGTTTTGGAAATGAGACTGAAAGATGGATATAATTGCTTTGAAATCATTGAAGTGTGGATTTACTTGATTGATCCCTGGTTAAAGAGATTGTCCCCATAAGAGAAACTGAGTTCAGTTGGCTGATGTTCAATTACGTTTAGAAGAATGAGGGGGATCTCAATGAGACATCCAAAATTTTGAGAAAGGTTAACAGGTCGATGCTGAGAGAATAATAAGACTGAAACAGGAGGAGACTTCTACAGAATTCTCCATCACAGGCGGCTGTAGTGGCTTAGCATTTAAATATATTCACGGCTGAGTCTAGCAGTTTTATTTTGATTGAGGCAGTCAGATAATATGGGGATTGGACAGTGTGGTTAGTGGGGCAACAATCGGCCCTGATCTCATTGAATGATGGAGCTAGTTCGAGAGAGCTTAGAGCCTAGCTCTTAAGGCCTTGGTTGAAGGATAAATATTGTCCAGAAGACTGGGAGAAGTTCCTCTTGAATAGTATGACAGATTTTGTGCACACTGGAGCAGACATGTTTCATACTAAAGTACTGCTACTCAATTAGCAAATCTTTGGAGAGCCAAGTTCAGTCAATTCAATCATTCTTGAAGATCCTGAATGAGACAAAACTAATCAGAGCTGTATTTTGTAACTTCTGTAAGCTTCTATAAATGCATTAACACATCATGAAAGAAAGCATGAGTCCCACTGGAAATTATAAAAAGGACGAAATAGAGGCAGGAGTTAGCCATTTAACCCTTTGTGCCTGAGCATGGTTACTTGAAGTCAGCACCAGTTTCCTGCACTAACTTTGATTCCCTTAATATTTAAAAACTTTCTTGAACATACTAAATGACTGAGCCTCCATACCCTCTTGGGTAGCCAATTCCAATCATTCACTACCCTCTGGTTGAAGAAATTTCTTCTTTTCTCCTATTTTAAAATCTAACTAATGATTCTAGCACTATGGCCAAGAGAAATATCATTTCTGTATTAACCCTGTAACCCCCATTTGCACCTTCCAATAACTCATTCTTCTAAACACAAGAGTTGACTAACCTCTGCTAAAAGGACAAATCCACCTTTCCCAAAATCAGTCAACTAAAAATCACTTCATTCCCTCAATCGATCAAGAGACGAGATGAGACCTAAGCACAATATTTCAGATGAGCTTTCAACAGGACCCCATATAATTGGAGCAAGGCGTCTTTACACTTGTACTCAAATCCTCTTGCAATGAAGGCCAATGTATCACTTGCCTTCCTAATTGTTTGCTGTATCTGCATGTTAACTTTTGATGAATTCATGTACAAGGACATCCAGGTCCCTTTGAACAGCAAAGTCATTTATCCTCCTGCCATTCAAAAAATAATCAGAATTACTATTTTTCCTACCAATTTTCCACATCGTTTCATTTACCACGTCCTTGCCTTTTCGCTTAATCTGTCTATATCCCTCTGGATCCTTATTATATCCTCTTCACAGTCCATAAGTCCAGCCAGCTTTGCATCAAAAGCAAACTTAGACTTATTACACCTGATCCCCTCATCCAAATCATTGGTATAGATTTTGAACAACTGGGGTCCTATCATCAATCCCTATTGAAGTCTTCTGGTCACAGACCCCAAACCTGAGAATTATGTTTTTATTCTATCTCTTTACTTTTCTCCATTAACCAATCCTCAGTCTTTGTCAGTATGTTATCCCCAATTCCATGGCGTCTGATTTCATTTAATAACCTCCTGTGTGACACCTTATCAAAGATTTGTCAAACATGATTTCCCCATTGTGAATCCATGCTGACTCTGTCTGATCCTATTATTATATTCAAAGTGCCCTGTCACCACTTCTATAATAATAGATTTCAGCAACTTTCCTTCCTCTGATGTCAGGTGAACTGATCTATAGCTCCCTGTTTTCCCTTTCCTCTTTTTTTTAAACAATGGGTTTACATTTGCTGCCATCTAATCTGTGAGATCCATTCCAGAAACCACTGAATTTTGCGAGATGACAACTGAGGCATCCAATATCTCCATAGCCACCTCCCTCAAAACCCTAGGTCTTCAGTCCTAGGGATATTTTGCAGTTTCATTCTATCACTTTCTCCAATTTTTCACTAATCCCAATATCAGCAAGCTTCTCCTTTGTACTGGAGCTGCAGTCCTCCACTATTTCTGGGAAGTTTTCTGTGTTCCTCCCCCTTTGGTTCCCACCTCCTTTATTCCATGGTCTACTGTCCTCTGCTATCGGACTCCTTCTTCAGCCCTTTGCCTCTTGCACCTATCATCTCCCAGCTTCTCGCATCATTCCCTCTCGTTCCCCCTCCCCCGCCTGCCTACCTTCCCCCCCTCACCTGGACTCACCTATCACCTGCCAGCTCGTGCTCTCCCCCCTCCCCCTACCGTTTTCTTCTAGTTTCTGCCCTCTTCCTTTCCAGTCCTGATGAAGGGTCTCGACCCGAAATGTCAACTGTTTATTTACCTCCATAGATGCTGCCTGACCCGCAGAGTTCCTCCAGCATTTTGTGTGTTTTGCTCTAGGTTTGTCTCCATTTTCTGTGTTCCTTCTAGAAGATGGTGTTTGTTTAATTCCTCTGCATTTCCTTATTCCCCAATATAATTTCCTGGTTCAGTCTATTAATGGACACAATAAATTTAGTCGGCTTTTGCCCTGTTACATATCCATTGAAGCTTTTATAGCCTGTTTTAAGTTTTTCTTATCTCTATTTGTCCTTATCAACGCCTAGCTCCTCCTTTGCTAAATTCTGATATTGTTCCCCAATCCTCAGGCTTACTATTTTAGGCAACATGATAAGTTTTTTCCTTTGATTTAATACTATCTTTAATTTCCCTTGATAGCCATGGCAGGACTATGTTTCTGGTTGTTTTTTTTTGCCTTAAAGGGATGTATATGACTAGTAGACTTTGTGTGAATTCTTTAACTGTTAGCCATTGTTTAATGTATTTTCCCATTCTACCATAACCAACTTGAGCTTCATGCCGTTGTTGTTTTGTATATTCAGTTTTAAGCCCCTGATTTCAGATTGAACTAAATCACTTTCAGTTTCCATATAAAGTTCAGTCGTATTCTTCTCACAGTTCTCTTAAGGCCCTTAACCATCAGATCATCTATTAACATTTTCTCATTGCACAATAGTAGATCTAAAACAGCTTGTTCCCACTTTGGTTACTCAATGTGTAGATCTGAAAAAAAACATTTCCTATCCACTCCAGAAATTAGCTCTCTACACTATTACCGCTAATTTGGTTGTCCAATCTATAGGTAGAGTAAAGTCCCCTACGATTATTGTGTTACCCTTATTATTTGCATCTTTAATTACCATGTTCTGCACTACTATTACTGTTTGGGGAGCCTTTGTACAATTCCCACCAGTGTTCTCTGGCCTTGCTGTTTCTGGGCTCCACCCAAGCCCATTCTGCTTAATTTTCCAAAATAAGATCATTCCTCCATACAGCTTTCATCCCTTTCTCTAATATCAGGGCTCTTATGCCTCCTGTTCCACTTGAAGAACATAGAACATTACAGCACAGTACAGGCCCTTCGGCCCACAATGTTGTGCCGACATTTTATCCTGCTCTAAGATCTACCTAACGCTTTCCTCCCACAGAGCCCTCCATTCTTCTATCATTTATGTGCTTCTCTGAGAGTCTCTTAAATGTCCCTAATGTATCTGCCCCCACAACCTCTACCAGCAGTACATTCCATGCACCCACCACTCTCTGTGTAAAAAACTTACCCCTGGCATCCCCCTTATATCTTCCTCCAATCACCTTAAAATTATGCCCCCTCACGTCAGCCATTGATGCCCTGGGAAAAAGTCTCTGACTTTCCACTCGATCTATGCCTCTTATCATCTTGTACACCTCTATCAAGTCACCTCTCACCCTCCTTTGCTCCAAAGAGAAAATCCCTAGCTCACTCAACCTATCCTCATAAGACATGCTCTCCAATCCAGGCATCCATTTTTCCTGCCTCTTCTGTAAGTTAAACATCACGAAATATTTAACTCCCAACCATGGACACTTTGCAGCCACGTCTCTGTAATGGCTGTTAGTTCGCACACATTTATATCTATTTGTTGCATTCATTCATCTTTCCTGTTTGAATTCTGTGTGGATTCAGATGAAGAGCCTTCAATTTTGTCTTTGTAACATATTCCCCGTTCTGACTCTAATTCCAGGTAAACACTTGGTTTTGTCTGCCCTGTCCTTTTACTCTGCTCTCACTTCATTTTGTCTTTGAAAATTTTTAGTATGGCAAGCTCCCATCCTGTTAAATAAGGTAATATCTTGTAGTAACATATTCAGCAAACCTTGTAGTATCGATAAATTAACTTGCATTTCATTGCTGTTAACTTCATGAATGGGTAAGAACACTTAAGTGAACGCATCAGGTGGTTGAAGGAATAGAACTCACGTGAATAATTAGAATAAGTGAACATTAATTTCTGTAGGACTGCTCGCATTTCAGTTTGTGAACAACATGTTAGGCAGTAAACTTTCACCTTTCAAATATATCTTGAAGCTCTGTTTTATTTGGCCAAGCATCACAGAGATATCTCAATCTTGCTAACCAGCCCTAGCCTCATTCTTTTTAAGCACTTTGCTGAGACTGATTAACACTAAAAATAACTTAACTACAACTAATTCTGGATGAGTGAGTTGGCTTCAGTACAAATATTGTCTCTGCTGACATGAGATTAATTTAAAACCAGAACATAGTAGAAGCTGAAGAAGAGCTGATCCTGATGGCAGCAGGCTGCTAAATCTTTCTCTGCATCCTTAATATACCCATTGATTGCTGCCTCATGATGTTTTTAAGAACATGGAACAAGGAACATAGAACAGTACAGCACAGGAACAAGCCCTTTGGCCCACAGTGTCTGGGCTAACCATGATGCAAATCCAAACTAATCCCACCAGTCTGCACATGGTCTACATCCCTCCATTCCCTGCCTGTTCATGTGTCTGTCTTAATGCCTTTGAAACTTTGCAATCGTATTTGCCTCCACTGCCTCCCCTGGCAGCGCATTCCAGGCACCTACCATTCTCTGTGATTTCTAAAAAAAACTTACCTTGTGAATCTCCTTTAAACTTTCTGCCTCTAACCTAAAGCTATGTCCTCTAGTATTTGACATTTCCACCCTGGGAAAAAGAGTCTAACTATCTGCCTTGTCAATACCCCTCATAATTTTATATAGTTCCATCCAGTCTCCCCTCAGCCTCTGACACTCCAGGAAAAACAACCCAAGTTTATCCAACCTCTCCTTATAGCTCATACTCTCTAATCTAGGCAACATCTTGGTGAACATTTTCTGCACTGCCTCCAAAGCTTCCATGCCCTTCTTGTAATGTGGCAACCAGAAATTCACACAATATGCCAAATGTGGCCTAACATGTTTTATACAGCTGCAACATGACTTCCCAACTCTTATACTCAACACCCTGACTAATTGAAGGCAAGTATGCCACATGCCTTCATATACCACTTTATATGCTTGTGGTTCCACTTTCAGAGGGCTATGAACTTGCGCCCAAGATCCTTTTGTACTTAATGCCCCTAATGGTCCTGCATTTACTGTATACTTTCCTCTTGCATTTGTCCTTCCAAAACGCAACACCTCATACTTGTCCGGATTAACCTCCATCTGCCATTTCTTTGCCCATAGTTCCAACTGGACTATTTCCTGCTGAATCCTTTGAAAGCATGGAAAGAGAGCACTCGTCCCCTTGAGCATTCTCTTCCCAATGTACTAGATGCGGCAATATTCTTTTAACCTCCAGGGAGACACAATTTCTCTCCCTGAAGTAACATGGCAAAGCAGTGTGTATAGATATATACTGCTTTCCAGTGGTATGTTCCTTCTATCATTGCACAGTCTTCAAAACCATTGCCCATATCTCATGCCTCACTGTTTATTACCTTGTGCCAATCGGTTATCATTGCTTCACAATAATTCCAAATGGAATCATAGCATTTACATAATACCACCTGATGTCAAAGCATGCCAAGATGTTTCATGCAACACTTCAGTTGTGAGAGCCTAGAGACTGTCATAATATGGGCAAAGAACTGTTGTGCCTTGGGTAATCTGATTCTTAGTGACACTGGCTGAGATGACAGTGTTGGCCAGTGTGAAGGCTTTGAGTACTTATCTTTGACTTTCTCCCACAGAATAGGCTGTGGATATGTCATAGTAAGTCCCATGAGATGGAGTGGGTTAGAGTGTCATCCACGGGTAGGTCTCATGTTTTAATCTTTAGTTCCTTTGAGTACCAGCAGCCTCCTAGAATACCCTCCCAGAATATCTTTTGTTAGAAGAGCTAAAAGATGCCTGTCATTTTAATTCTCTATCTCATTCCCACTTTGACTTGAATGCTTTTAGTTTTCTATGTTATTCCAAAGATGCCCACTGTACGTCATAGAGTTGTAGAATAATACAGCACAAAAATAGGCCCTTCCGCCCAAGTCGTCCATACCGGTCAAGGTGCCTCCCTGAGCTAATCCCATTTGCCTGCATTTGGCCCATATCCCTCTAAATCATTCCTATCCATGTACCTGTCCAAATGTCTTTTAAACATTGTAATTATACCCACCTCTGGCAGGTTGCTCCATATACCCACCACACTCTGTGTGGAAACACTTGCCCCTCAGTTTCCCTCTAAACCTTTTCCCTCTCACCTTAGACTTGTGCCCTCTAGCTTTAGACTTTTCTGCCCTGGGGAATAGATAAGGTGCATGTTCACAGTCTATGCCACTCATGATTTTATAAACCTCTATAAGGTCACCCCTCAGCATCATTTGTTCCAGGGGAAACAGTCCCAGACTATCCAGCCTCTCCTTGTAGCTCAGGCTGACCAGTCCCAGTAATTTCCTTGTGAATCTTTTCTGCACTCTTTCTAGCTTAATCACATCCTTCCTATAACATGGTGACCAGAACTGCACGCAACATTCCAGGTGTGGTCTCACCAATGTTCTGAGTACATGACGTCCCAGCTCCTGTACTCAGTGCCCTGACCAATGAAGGTAAGTGTGTCATGCGCCTTGTTCACCACCCTGTCTGCCACTTTTGGGGGAAATATGTACTTGTACCTCTTGGTCTCTCTGCTCCACAATACTTCCCAGGGCCCTGCCGTTCACTGTGTATCTCCTGCCCTGGTTTAACTTCCCAAAATGCATTTCTTCACACTTGTCTGAGTTAAATTCCATCTGCCACTCACTTGCCCACTTTCCCAGTTGATCCAGATCCTGTTGTATCCTTATACAACCTTCTTCACTGTCCACTATACCACCAATTTTGATGTCATCCTCCTATTGCATTATAAAACCTAAATAGTTTTTAAATGTCTCTGAATATGAGTGACATTTGAAAATAGTATTGGCAGAAATTGAGGCTGTGGCCACAGCTCCTCTCAAACTTTGCCTCCTGTCAAAGGCTATCCAGGGCAGGGCATAGGCTGGACCTTTCCTGAGAACCACTCACCACTGAGGCCTCACTTTACCTGAGTGTGGAGAGTCAACCCTCCGCATCTGGCCCAGGTAAGTGCAGGAGGGCTGGGATTGCAGGTAGTCAGCCCGGCCAGTAGCCTGTATATGAGTCAACTTGGTCCAATTACTTTTTTCTTTCTCTATAGATGCTGCCTGGCTTGCTGAGTACTTGCAGAAATTTTTGTTTCAGATTTCAGCTTCCGGAGTATTTTATCTTTTCATTTGTGTTCAGTACTTTGAGCTCAGAATATCCCAAAGCACTTTATAAATAATCAATGTTGTAATGTAGGACCTTCACCATGTGACAACATCAAGGGACATGCAGGGAGCAGCACTAATAATTATAATAACCTTTCTTGACCTCACAAAAGCCTTTGACTTTGTCAATTGAGAGGAGCTGGGAGAACCCTCCTTAAATTTGGCTGCCCACAGAAATCTGTTCCATCCTACGTCTGCTACACAGTAGCGTGCAAGCTGTGCCCTTAACCAATGGGTGCACAACAGACCCAGTCACAGTGTACACTGGTGTCCGGCAAGGCTGTGTCATCACTTCAACACACTTCTCAATTCTTTGTGATGCAGTGATGCACCTCTAACAAGCATTCTCCTGGAGGACAAATGGGAACCTGTTCAACCTACATCCCTTCCACTCCAGAACCTCTGACATCAAGCCGCAATATAGAACATAGAACATTACAGCACAGTACAGGCCCTTTGGCCCACAATGTTGTGCGACACTTTCTCTTGCTCTAAGATCTATCTAACCCTTCCCTCCCTCTTAGCCCCCCATTTCTCTGTCATTCGTCTGGACATCTAAGAGTCTCTTAATTGTCCCTAATGTATCTGCCCCCACAACCTCTGCTGGCAGTGCGTTCCATGCACCCACCACTGTCTGTGTAAAAAAACTTATCCCTGACATCCCCCTCATACCTTCCTCCAATCACCTTAAAATTATGCCCCCTCGTGTTAGCCATTGTCGCCCTGGGAAAAAGTCTCTGACTGTCCACTCGATCTATGCCTCTTATCATCTTGTACACCTCTATCAAGTCACCTCTCATCCTCCTTCTCTCCAAAGAGAAAAGCCCTAGCTCGCTCAACCTATCCTATAAAACATGCTCTCCAACCCAGGCAACATCCTGGTAAATCTCCTCTGCACCATCTCTAAAGCTTCCACATCTGAAGAAGATATGTGTGTATATACATGTTTGAAAGATAGCTATGAGTCATCAGGAGCTCAATCAATGAAGCATGGGAAAGAATGAACTCTACACTGAGCATCCATAAACAAAGGTCCAGCCATACAAACTGACCCCATTCCACAACATTGCACTGTAAAAATAAAGGCTCATGATGAAACTCTGGGAAAACATGGATTTCTTTCCATAAGTTGAGAGCTATTTCAGAGCAGAGGCAGACATCAATGAAGAGACTCAATAGCCTTCAGTGTGTAGAGTTTGCAAATCCCACAATGACCTGATCAGCCATCTCTGAAGCTGTACAACTGGAATGGAACTAAGCCAGATGCCTTTCTTGGAAACGTGACAGCCAATTTGCACACAGCAATCTCCCATAATCAGCAATTAAATAAGTGACCAGATGAACAACTGTTGAGGTTTGGGCAAATTTCCCAATTTGAAGTTGTGCCCATGGATCTTTAAATCCCACCTGAGAGGACAGACAGGACTTTGTTTTCCTGCACATCCACTGTTTGATATGCAGATAACATTTCATGTAAGTGTTGTACCTACTTGCCCGACAAACTTTGGGAAACACTGTCACACAAAGAACTGCTATAATGAATGCTGTATTTGGCATGTACCAGATAAACTAACCAATAATCTCATTATCAACATTTAGAAATAAAAAAAGGAAATGCAAACTCAAACGAAAAGGTATTCAGTACATTGAAAGAATATTAGCATGCTACAAAGATGGTGTGTTTATTTAATGTCCAGGTAGATATTTTTATAATTACATTATGGAGCTTTCTCTGGTCTTATCTGAATAATGGTACCACTGATGGATATGCTCTTTCATGGACATTTATACCCTGTCTGATTTTGGTTCTCATATTTTCTTATGACATAAACAAAGGCATTTGGCCCACTGAGTGTATGCTTTCCTAAGCAGTTAACCTTGGCCATGCCTGGTGAGACTGCTTTCTCACACTGACGACTTGAAAAGAGGCAGGTTAGGCTTCACGTGATTCAGAACAGCTAAGCATAATAATTGATGCTTGTGGGTCCCAAAGCAGTATTAGCAATGCCCCTAAGGTAGTCATAGTCACTTTGCCTGACATCTCTCTGCAGTAGAATCCCCAGGCTGGATTCATGACTTTCATTCCCCTCTGACCATATAGACAATCCCTGGGACCACCATCGTGACCATCTCCGATAGCTGCGGAGGTGTGGCAACCCACACTCCTGTAAAAAGGTTACGTCAGCCTTGACCTTGGCAAGGTATCGCAAGGTGTTCACACATTGCACACTGATCTTCACACTGCGCATGTTTAGAGATGCCAGGTTTACCTCCATAGTTATTTGAGTTCAGGAATCACAAATACCGTCCATTGTTAATCAGCCTGAGCCTTGGTGAACTGCACCACTGTTTTTGGGCTCAGGTACTGGGAATGGTCCTCCCCAGGGTTTGGCGATGCTGGTGGTGTTGCTGGGGGGAGATTAGTCTCTATTCCTGTTTTGACCTCTGGCTCTGTTTGTTCTGTGCCATTCATCTCTCGGAGCTATGCCTCGGGCAGTCCCTGTCCCAGTACATCCTGACAGTGTTTGGCAGGAGGCAAGAGTGATCCTGCCTTACCTCCTGTTAAAATTATTATGGATTTTTTTTTTACAAATGTTTAAATGTGTCTGATATTCATGTGTGGTTTTCAAATACAAACTTGATAGAAATAACTTTTAAAATTGAAAATATTTAAAAAGTCTAAAAACATTCAAATGTTTACAAATCGATAACCTGTTAAGTTAAAGTAAAATATTTAAAAGGAAAATAACATTTCATTGAAGTGAATGGGGTCTTTGACCTTGCACCAAGTCCGAGTGGTGTAGTGCTGGGGATTCCCAGAGTGATTGTTGGACGTGGGGATCAGTGACCTCTGTCACTCAGAGAGGAGGACCACATGAATTGGGACCTTCTAGAATGGAAACAGCTGATTGCCAAAGGTGATTTCCCCTTGCCAATTGTGATTTGTCCTTGGAAATCACCACCAGCACATTTCAGCCCAACATCTATGGAAAAAAAAACCTCCAACAGGATCATAATGTTGGTATAATTCTGTGGGAAGCATATTTCAGTGCTCGATGCTTGGTTATGTGGATCCAGACTGCTTACAGTACATAACCTTTCATGATCTGACCCTCGGTTTGAAGAGGGTAAAGCCATGGATAAACCCCGTTGTCACTCTTGCAGAACAAGCATGGAAGGTTTTTATACATCGATGAGTTGTGTGCAAGTGAACTTCAGAGCCAGAGTATAGTGCACTACCATTACAATTTAGTGTCAAAGTCAAGTTTATTGTCATATGCACAAGTACATGTATGCACAGGTCCAATGAAAAACTTACAGCAGCATCACAGGCACATAGCTTTAGAGACACAACATTCACAAGAAATACATAAATTAAACATAAATTAGCCAAAATTATACAAGAAAGAACACAATTAGAGCACAAAAGTCCATTGTTGTGCAAGGTGGTCATAGTGTTGCTATACAGAGGTAGTAATGAGGGTTGTGCAGGTTGGTTCAAGAACCAAATGGTTGAAGGGAAGTAGCTGTTCTTGAACCTGGTGGTGTGGGACTTTGGGCTTCTGTATCTCCTGCCTGATGGTAGCTGTGAGAAGATGGCACGGCCCAGATGGTGGGAATTTTTGATGATGGATGTTGCCTTCTTGAGGCAGCACCTCCTGTAGATACTTTCAATGGTAGGGAGGGATGTGCCCGTGAGGTATATGGGCTGGAGAAACAAAGGACTGCAGATACTGGAATCTGCAATGCTGGATGCTGGAATTGGGCTGAGTCCACTATGCTCTGCAGCTTCTTGTGTTCCTGTGCATTCGAATTGCCACACCAGACTGTGATGCGACTTGTCAGGATACTTTCAACAGAACATCTGTAGAATTTTGTTAAACCTTCTTCACCACTATTTGGTATTGGTTTATTATTATCACATGTACTGAAATACAGTGAAAAACTTTTGTTAGTGTGCCATTGAGACAGATCATTATGTACATTAGTATATCAAGGTAGTAAAAATGAAAACAAAATGCAAAGTTACAGTTACAGAGAAAGTGCAGTGCAGGTAGAGAAACTTTGCTATCTACCATCGACCATCTATTGAGGATTGATTTCTAGACACTTGTCCTGGCAATTGGGTTACTTTCTGTTGCTGTCGGATTTTCACATGGTCTTGTAAGTGCTCAGCCAATGGGAATAATGACACTGCTCTTTGATTACTGATTCTGCAGAAGTTGGTCCATGCATATCATTCTTGTAAGATTCTCTTCAATGCAATGCTCTTGTAGTCATAATTGTCTTCTTAACTGGTCTCCACTTCACAGTTTAAGAACTGCAGTGCTGCCTCCCCTCCACCTCCTCCCATGAGCCTGAGTTTAGTTCATCCCCCATAAAATTGATTAAATGTTTCTAGCTCAGCTCTAAGACCAACAATGAAGCTGAATATAGTTAAAATATTGTTTTTTTTAAACAAAATTAATGCTTTGTTTCTCTAGATGTTTCTTTCTTCACTGTCCTTTCCCACGGCTGACTCATCCTATTTTCTCTTCTTTTCCTGATTGAACCTAGATACTGACATACCTAAACAAGTTTATTCTCTGGTCCTCCACCCTTGTATCATGTTCGTTTGCAAGGGTAGGCCTGCACAGTGTCTCTCAGTTTACACACTTCCCTCAGTTACCAACAGAGTAACCAATCACCTGCAGTGGGGTGTGTTTCTGAGTCAGAAGCTCATGGGTTTGAGCCAGAATTTAGTATTTAAGCATCTAATCTAGACTAGTGCAAAAAGTGTACACTGATTCTTCCTTCAGTACAATAGAAGTACTGCATTGTTGAAGGTACCTCCTGACAGATTAAACATAAAAGATCACTTTGCTTTTTCAGACTGACAAGGCAACATTGCAAGATGAATAAAAGGTTCTCCTGGTAACTCTATTGTGAACTGTCTTGAGACTTCATGTTCTGTTACTGATTTTTGTTGAAATCAATTTGTTTCTCCCAATCAAATGAAAATAGATTAATTGGTCGTTTGTCTCAACATTGTTCATGGGATACTGCAAAGTGCAAAATGGCTTTAGCTTCACCAGTGTTACTTCACTTCAAAGTAGTATATTGGACGAGAAGTGGTGTCCTGCCAATGGTGATGATGGATCATGGGGTATACTTTTGAATTATTGTTGCATGCAAAAGATACGCATTTCAAAGATTATTGCCCTCCATTTTAATTCTGGATGTGGGCTCTGTTGGTTGAGAATGGTCGAAAATCCATATTCTGATATCCCTATCCTTGTAACCTCATCTTGCCCTGTAACAATCCGACAACTGTCTTCTTTGGTCTGCTCTCTTGAGCATCCTTTATTGGCTTCAGATGCTGAGCTCCTAAGCTCTGGAATTCCCTTGTTTAACCTTCCCACCTCTCTGTTTCTCTCACCACATTTTTAAAAAAAACTTCTTTCGGTACCTTCCAATCAGCCAAATTTTGTCTCTGCAGCTTATTGGGATATGTTGACTACCTTAGGAATGCTACATCAATAACATTACTGTTGTTAAGATAAATATAAATTTATTTATTCTATCTCAGGAAAAGGTTACATCTTTAACCTTGACATCTGAGCTTCAACCATACAAGTAATTAAGTGTGTTAGTTCCTAATTTTAACCGTGCTGGGAAATGAGTTAGAGGATGTGGGGGTGGGGTGGTGATTAGGACAGGGAGTTGGGTGGGGAGCATTGCAAGGGAGAAGATCAGGTTGGGGATCATGCAGGGAAGAGATACTTGGGGTGAGAGGACTGCAGGAAAGACTTGCACAAAGAAATAATTGGAGCTGTCATTTAGAGATGCAATGGGTGAGGGAAAGGGTGGTTGTGAAGGGGACTGGAGAGCCTAGATAGCAGGGTTTTGAAAGAGGGAGGTGGTGGTGTGAATGGTCACGAAGAATGATCACTTAATGAAAGACTTAGGTGGTTGAAGACAGACATCTCAGGCATCTGACAGTGGCCCAGATTGGGTCAGCCTTTTACGCAATGCTTAAACTGGCCTCAGACCTCCAGTTAAGGCCTGTTACAGTATGAAAAGCTTTGTATAATTTTGCACAGGATGTCAAAGTGAGCGTGGCATATTATTTATTGGTATTGGTATTGGTTTATTATTGTCACTTGTACCAAGGTACAGGGGAAAAACTTGTCCTGCATACCGTTCATACAGGTCAATTCATTACACAGTGCAGTTACATTGAGTTAGTACAGAGTGCATTGAGGTAGTACAGGGTAAAAACAATAACTGTACAGAGTAAAGTGTCACAGCTACAGAGAAAGTGCAGTGCAATAAGGTGCAAGGTCACAACAAGGTAGATCGTGAGGTCAGAGTCCATCTCATCGTATAAGGGAACCTTATCACAGTGGGATAGAAGCTGCCTTTAAAGTCTGGTGGTACGTACCCTCAGGTTCTTGTATCTTCTACCTGATGGAAGAGGAGAGAAGAGAGAATGACCTGGGTGAGTGGGGTCTCTGATTATGCTGGCTGCTTCACCAAGGCAGTGAGAGGTAAAGACAGAGTCCAAGGAGGGAAGGCTGGTTTCCATGACGCGCTGGGCTGTGTCCACAACTCTGCAGTTTCTTGCGGTCCTGGGCAGAGCAGTTGCTGTACCAAGCTGTGATGCATCCAGATAGGATGCTTTCTATGGTACAACAATAAAAGTTGGTGAGTGAACATCATTAACTGTGTCCGTGGTTCTCTCTGAAAACATCATCATCAACTGCATTTGAGGATCAATCAAAGTTAGGGAAGTGCAAGGATTTTTAATAAAATTCAACTACTTTTTATACAAAAATGTGCTCCGTGATAACATTGCTAAGCCTTGTACATTCATGGCATCCTCTGGCATTGGTTGCTCTTCTGTTTGCTTTGATCTCGTGGTATAACTACTGCTTTGGCCCATTGTTAAAATAGCAGTCGGACTCAAATGACATCATCAAGCTTCAATGTAAATACTTAAAGGACCCCGTCTGTTTCCTATGTTTGTCCTTCCTGCCTTTCCAGAAGAGCAAGTTCAAATTGTAGACTGCAGGACCTGTGTGGGGTGTCGAGGAGTGAGTCCCATGGGTGACTTGCGTCTGCTCAGTCTGGTTTCTGTCGGGTAGGCAGGTTAAAATCTGCCCCAGCAGCCTCATTATGGAGAACACTGATTTAAGGCTTCCAGGGAAAATGATAGAATTGTGCAATTTAACTCCCAAACCACCAGTAAAAATTCAGGGAAATCCATGTAATAAAAATAGAACTTGACCTCTTAAGTCAGTCCAAATCAATGGTTCTAATTGTAAACGGATGGGATTTTAGAATGCAAGTCCCAAAATGCTGGTAAAAACAACTAAGAATGTTGTGTAATAAAAACAAAATTTGACTCATTTGGTCACCATAAATCAATAGCCCTGCTGATGGACTAAGGTAGAATTCAGCATATGCTGATGTGGTCTTCCAGCTACCCGAAATGAATGAGAGTTCAAACACACAGTTAATGATCAATTTGAACCTCGGGGGTCCACACTGCAAGCAAGTAGAGTGTTGCACGATTATCGACAATTCAGAAGCAGGTCCAAACCTGGAATTCAAATACAGAAACTGAAGCAGAAGTTATCCATATGGTTCCTTGAACCTGCTTTTTGTTCAATAAGATCGGCCTGCTTTGGTCACCCTGCTATAGGGAAGATGTTATTAAATGGGAAAGGGTGCAGAAAAGATTTACAAGGATGTTGCCAGGGCTTGAGGGACGGAGTTATAGGGAGAGGTTGGACAGGCTAGGACTTTATTCTTTGGAGGGTAAGAGACTGAGAGGTGACCTTATAGAGGTGTATAAAATCATGACGGGCATAGATAAGGTGAATGCACTGTCTTTTTCCCAGGGTTGGGAATCTAGAATGAGAGGGCATATGTTTCAGGTGAGAGGGGAGAGATTTAATCGGAACTTAAGGGTCAACTTTTTTTTAATAAAGGGTGGTATGTATGTGGAATGAGCTGCCAGAGGAAGTGGTTGAGGAAGGTACAGTAACAACTTTTAAAAGATAGTTGGACAGGTACATGCCTTGGAAAGGTCTAGAAGGTTATGGGCCAAATGCTGGCAAATAGGACTAGCTTGGATGGGATATCCAAGTTGACATGGACCAGTTAGGCCAAAGGGCCTCTTTCTGTGCTGTATAATTCTTGGACTGACTCTAAGATAACAGCTAATCTGGGCCAAAAGTCTATTTTCTTGCCCAGTCCCACAACCTCTGATTATCTATAGATCAGGGCTTCAAACATAATCAATGACATAGCCTTCTGAGCTGGAAAATTCTGAAGAGTCACAACCTTCTGCCTTCATCTGAAACTCTTTCATGCTTCTTGCTCTTGAGGCAGATCAATCTGATTCATTTGAAATCTGCATACCGCACCCATCTATTGAAATTGCTAGTCCATAAAATGTTCTTTGAAGTGTTGTTTCAAAGTTTGCTGCAATGTTACAGCAAAAAAGAATTGGTGAAGCAAATAAACGGTAAAGACATCCAAATGCTGCAAGGACTCAACAAGTCAGAGTTAATAAGAAGCAGAGTTAATGTTCCTGGTCGACAAACTTTTGTCAATGTAATGGGCTGAAGGCACAGCTACCAATTGTAATGGTGGAGAATGTGAACAACCAAATCTGCTTGGAAAAGATTGGTTGAGAGAACTGAAGATAGATTCACAAAATGTATTTAGAATGAGCATATTAAAGAAGCCTTTGGAACAACTTCAAGAAATGTTTAACAATTGATACATGGGTATTAAAGGGTATGAAGTTCATTTAAATATCAAACAGATCTACTTTAAAACAAGACCTGTACCTTCTGTCATATAGCAGAGCCAATCAGATTGGAATGATATGGGGATATTGGTGATAGTGTCACAGAGTGAATGGGCACCACCCAGCATATTGGGACCTCGACAAGAAAAAAATATTTCGCTCTGCAGAGATAGAAAGGGTGGATGATGAGCAATATTCTATGTCTATATCTCACAATTTGCATGCTTAATTCAAGCAAAGGTCTTCACTAACTTAGATCAATCTCACACTTCTGCTTAGCTTAATATAGATACAGAAGAAAGCCAAAGTTCCTTGGGCAACTAACACCGACAAGGGTTGGTATTCATTTACTAAGCTACTGTACCAATAAACTAAAATAGTTCAGGTGATAATGGATAAGATGTTGCCAGTATTGTTTGTGTAATCGAGATGACATTGTCATTGGAAACCCTGCTGTAGAGGAGAACCTTCGCTTGTTTGAGGAAGTGTTTGGAAGAGTTCATCAACAGAATATCAAGCTTAGAAAAAAACAAATCTTTCTTTGTGCAGAAGGCAGTGATTAATTCAGGTGTCTGAGATGAAAATGGATAGCAACTACTTAAAGAGAAGGTTGTGGTCATCATTAGATAAACCCAAATGCTTTGTCAGCTCTGGTCATTTCTAACTGTGATCTGATCAGATTTCTATCTGACCTTGTTACACCCCTGAATTCATTTTGTTAATTATAAAGGAAAGGTGAACCATGGATGGGATAAAAAACAATAAACAGTGTATGATCTGTGCAACATACACATCACTGATGCATCATTTTTGGTGTATTTATGCTAAAACCTGCTTGCAATCCTTCCTAATGTAGTGCTGGGGCAGTGGTTCCTCATAATGGTCACAACAAGTCTATTGCCAATGTTTCAGATACACTGACTAAAATGAAAAGAGAAACCTCTGGTAGAGGGGCAAGTGTTGGTGTTTGCATTTATGATTACACGGTTTCATCCATTTTTACCAGGAATATCACTGATGCATGTTATTGACCAGAAGCCACTATTGGCCATTCTGGGATGCAAGGTTGCTATTCCTACAATGACAGTATCAGCAGTGCAAGAGGTGGCTTATCCAGTGTCTCAATATGACTCTAACACTAGAAAATCTAAACAAAATGCTATGCTGTACACCTTTTTGAGATCACCTTGTGAAGAAGCCACAATGAAGAAAGAAAACAAAATTTACAATCTGCTAAATGCCAGAAGATCACTTCCTTGTCACAGACGTGGAAATAGCTAGAAATACAGGAAAAGATTTGATTGTGAGGGAAGTGCATTAACTGATGTTAAGGGAAGCACTGATTCAGACATGGCTTTGAAAGAAGACATGAAGCTTTTTGAATTATCTACCAACCAACAGCAGTAATACTCAACAAATTGCAAAGTAAGACTATGGAAGAACTCTATGCAGAATACTGGGATAAAATTTACGTGAAGAATATGGCTATTTTCTTTGTCCATTGGCCTAGTGTTGTCAAAGACATGAAAGACCCAGCTAATGGATGCACATTATGTCAGAATTATTGAATGCAACCAGTTTAGCTCCGCTCAAGGTGGGGAAGTGGTCCACAAGTCCACTCCACTGGGTCCATATAGATTCCAGACCAAGTTGTAGTTGATAATGGTCCTTAGTCTAGATTGCCTGAGTTCGAATGATTTATGAAGAGCGATGAAATAAAGCACCATTTCACTTCTCCTTATTACCCGGTTTGAAATGGGGAAGCAGTAAGTTCTGTCCATATCTTTTTTAACCTTAATCTTTATGGAACTGCTGGAATGATCAAATATCACCATTGAAACACTGACACAGCATTTCTTCTAAGCTATAATACAATGATGCACCCATAACAGTATACCATTCTGCTGAAATGCTGATGCCCAAGAGACTCAGGATGCTATTGAGTCTTGTACAGCCCAATTTGGAACAAAAACATAATGGAGCTTAAGCAGAGGTTGTGCCACAACACAAGCTGCAAGGAGAAGAGGTTAAATCTGTATGGTGGAGTTTCTGTACCAAGACCTTTTGCGTGTCAGAGATGAGAGGAAGGGACATCACGGAAGTTGTGAAGGTGTACGGGTCTCAGAATTAGCTCATGAAGGTTACTGAAAAATTCAGAGAAGTCCATGTAGACTACTGATCCCAAACTTCATCCCACATATGGTCAATACAAGCCAACACATAATATTTCTGATGAGAGTCAAGATGAGACAGTATCATTGAGACAAAAGTTGGATGATATTCCAAAAACATCTGGTGAATCTACAAATTCAATAAAAGTACAATTGTGAAGAGCACAGAATGCAAGAAAGAGGAAGCAATGTACTATGTGTAATATTGGTTGTGGACAGTACAGGCTTATTTAAGGTGTTGACCTTTTAAGGATTGTATCACATGACTAACTGTTCTCCTGGCTGTAACAAGAGAAAGGAGATTCTGCAGTCAATCTGTGATGAGCCATTGAATAAAGTACATCTCTCTTCTTTGACCTGCTCAAGTCTCATGTGTATCAAACACTACACACTGCAATGGAGTTTGTTAGAATCTAAGAACTTGCTGCACACACATAACTTACACATGTGAATCAAGTTTAACATAATCCTTTTGGATATGGATGACACAATTTTTCTACGTTGCCTCATTTTTGTTGGGATCTGGGATTGGCAGCTATTTAAAAAGACCCTTCCTGAATTGCGATGTTGCTGAAATTGTGGATTCCGCAGTATTGGGCCTATGCTGCAAAGATGGATTGTCCAACTCATTCCCGCTCCTGCTTCCAGGACCTTAGTCATAGAGTCATACAGCATCGAAACAGGCCCTTCAGCCCAACGCCTATGCTGTGTTGCCCAGCAAGCTAGTCCTATTTGCCTGCGTTTGATCCATGGCCCTCTAAACCTCTCCTATCATGTATTTATCTAGGTGGCTTTTAATTGTTGCTAATGTGCCCACCTCAACCACTATTTCCAGCCGCTTGTTCCAAATACTCACCACCCTTTGCATGAAGAAGCTGCCCCTGATGTCCCTTTTAAATTTCTCACCTCTGATCTTAAACCTATGCCCTCTTGCTTTTAGTAAACCTCCCTGGGAAACAGACTATGTGCTTTCACCCTGTCTATTACCCTCACGATCTTGTATACCTCTGTCAGGTCACCCCTCAGTCTCCTACGTTCCAGGGAATAACATCCTAGTCCTTGCAACCTCTCCTTGTAACTCAGGCTCCCAAGTCCAGGCAACATCCTGGTAAATCTTTTCTACACTCTTTCTAGTTTGATAACATCTTTCCTATAACAGGGTGACCAAAACTGTACACAATACTCCAAGTGCAGCATCACCAATGTCATATATAACTGCAACATCTCCGTCTTGGGAAGAGTCCTCCCTCTTGGCAGCTTCCAAGGTCTCTGACTTTTTTATCAGCCACACTTAGGTCCCTGGCCTGGGGTCTCCAGATTGCCATTCTGCAGCTCCCACTTTCCTCACGGGTGCACCCAGAGCCTTCAATCAACCTCTGGGCTGCTCCTGGGGCTTCCCCTCTGCCCACCCAATCTAGGAACCCAGACTTGCCTGTTTCTGCAGCAGATCCCCTGAACCAAACTGGTATTATCCCTGAAATGGAGCAATGAATTGCAGTGTACCAAGGGACATTTATTGAATAAAATACTGATACCATGGTAAAAACAGTCCAGAGGCACAAAATGGGATGATTTAAATGTTTTATAATAAAAGTACAACAAACATTCATGTAACTTAATTTATGCCCACACCCCCCAATGACTTATGCAAATTACTGCAATTAATTAAAGTAAATATTACTTCCCCACAGTTTCATTTGTCTTATGTGTAGCTCAGCAACAATTTTTTGATGAAAACAATGATGATGCTGGAGGAACTCAGCAGGCCAGGCAGCATCCATGGAGAAAAGCAGGCAGTCAACGTTTTGGGTCAGGACCCTTCCTCAGGACTGAAGATAGGAAAAGGGGAAGCCCAATATTTTGGAGGGAAAAGCAGAGCAGTGATAGGTGGACAAAAGAGGGGAGGCAGGGTGGACACAGGAAGGTGATAGGTAGAAGCAGGTAAGAGATAGTGATAGGCACGTACGGGGGAGGAGAGGAGAGCAGATCCACCAGGGCGTGGGTCAAAGGTGAGGAGAGAAAGGAAAAAAGGTAGAAAAAAAGAGGCTAGGAAAGGGAAGAAGAAAAGAAGCATGGTGGGGGGGGGGGGGGGGGGGGGGGGGGTGGAATTACCTAAAGTGGGAGAACTCAATGTTCATGCCGTTAGGCTGCAAGGTTCCAAAATGGAAAATGAGGTGCTGTTCCTCCAGTTTGTATTTGGAATTCTCCTGGTAATGGAGGAGGCCGAGGACTGACGTATCAGTGGTAGTGTGGGAGGGGGAGTTGAAGTGACTGACAATTTTTTGCTGTACCACAATCGATTAATTCATTAGTTATAAACTCATTATGATGTGTGGTGATTATTTTGTTAGCGTTGGTCACTTTCTAACACTATAGAAAGAGGCTTGGCATATTTTGTTGCATTAGCCCTACTATACAGAAACAAGGTCCTTTTTTGTTGTTACTGAACATTAGACCTCTCTGGTCATTGGTGGAGTGTAGGTATCTGATTGACACCATGATGGCAGATGTTGTGCTGGAAGGTAAAGGAAATGAAGGGGCGGCTAAGTTGATGTATTAATTTTTTTCTTGTTTTTTCAAAGAGATTTGATAGTACAAATAGCCTTGGATTCCCTCTCTGACTCTTTCTGCCTTTCCACTTGATAGAAATGGCTCTTTAAACCTCCTTACATCTCCTTATATGGATTAATGACAATCCCTGTTGGATGATGCTCCTGTTTGATTTAATTTCTCCCTTGGGATCTTTTATTCTGTTAAAAATGTTGTATAAATTCTATGTTCTATGAGACTCTTAGACATATGAATGATAGAGAAATGGAGGGCTATGTGGGAGGGAAGGGTTAGATAGATCTTAGAGCAGGATAAAATGTCGGCATAACATGGTGGGCCAAAGGGCCTGTACTGTGCTGTAATGCTCTATGTTCTAAATTCTGATTTCTATTGACATTCCAGGTTTTTTAGTTGAACTTTAGGCCTGTAATAGAAGTGGGGTGGACTGCTGGTATGTTTGTCTGGCTTTGGTGAAGAGGACATGTGAGATCACTAGTGTGAACCATATCAGATAGTGAAAGAAAACTGGAGTAGTGATCTGCTCATTGGACTGGTGGTTAAGAACATAAAAAATAGAAACGGGCCCTTTTTTCTGCTTTGCCTTTCAATAGGATCATGGCTGATCTTTTAGCTCGGTGTTGCTTTAATCAAATATTCTCAGATAATATGCCTACTGATAAATGTCTTGAATATACCTAGTGACTGGGTCTCTGCAGTCTATTTAGGTAGAGAATTCTAAAGATTCTCCATCCAGTGGGTGAAGAATTTCCTTCTCATCTCCATCTTGGATGGCTAATGCCTTATTTTGAGACTGGATGCTACAGACAAGGTAAACATCAACTCTGCATCTACCCTGTCAAGCCCCACCAGATGTTAAAACAATCCATTTGAAAGGATGCAAGGCTCCCTGGGCCAGATCTATCTGAAGACCATTGAAGAATTGTAGAGCTGTATTAGTGCAAGTTTTTTTAACATTCTCTCTGGGGATGTGCATGCTGATGACAAGACCAATGTCTATTCTCCAATCCTGAACAGAGAAGATGGCTAATAGTCAACCATGTTGTTGGTTTGGAATCACATATAGTCCAGGACAAGCAAGGATGACAATCTTACCTATATCCCAGAAGGACATTTGTGAAGTAGATGGATTTTTAGGACAGTACGTCTATGTTACAGTCACTATGACAGAAACTAACTCTTAATTCTGCATTTATTTAATTCCTTGAAGTTACATGCCCAGCTGCCATGGTGTGATTCACACTGACATCCCGAGGTCAATTGTCCAGACCTCTGTAGGAACAAGTATGAAGCAAACCGCTATACTTCCATGCTGCAGTGGGTCAGGTCCTCCCACTGTTGTGCCAGAAAAGACTAGTAAGTGATCAATAACTCATTACAGATGACTCCCCACATTATGGGGTGGGTGTGGGTGGAGGGGGGGGGGCGTGGAGTTGTGCTCCCAGAAAACAGTCTGTACCACGCTTTTCCAGAACCCAAAGCTGCATCATCTGCACATGCCTCAAGAAATTATATGTTTCTTTCCACATAAATTCTGTAAGAATGAATTTTTATTCTGTATCCCAGATTTTTGGTAGTGATCTGTGAATTTCTGTTACCTAAACAACCGTAACATAGTGTCACCTGTACCATCCCTCACACTGCAGTTCTTGTTGTCATTTAACCTCTCCTGCTTTTCACCCTTATGAAAAGCTTGTTCTCTAATGAAAGGTTATTGACCTGAAACATTAACAGCCTTCCCTTCTCCACAGATGCTGCCTGACCTGCTGAGTATTTCTACCATTTTCTGCTTTTATCTCCAATTTCCGGTGTCTGCAGTATTTTGCTTTTTGAATCTCTATGACTTCCTGACCTACCTTTGACCTTTCATGCTCAATTGCCAACTGCCTAATAACCTCCACACCTCTGCCAGAAAAAGAAAATTAGCATCTTGAGAGAAAGACTTATGGAACAGTAGCTAACATAAGCAGTTTTTTAAATGATTTCAGTCGAGGTGGTGTCCTACTGAGAGCCAGCAGTATAAATAAGACCAGTCCACTCTGCACTGTGCCTGGATTGTAACACCCGTCTCAATATAAACACAACACCAAAGGCAAAGTAAAGTGTGGAGGAAATTGAAGTAAGTTGGATTCGAGTCAGACCACAGTATAGACACAGACACATATTCACTTAGACACAAACAGGGTCCGTTAATCACATATAGTGTTGCCAGATTTCATGGTGCTGTAACATAGGTCTAATAGATGAATCCACATGCTACAATCAGTTGTGTTGTTCTCACCTTTAAGTACACACTATGACTATCTTTAAAACAAATTTCTTTTTCATTGCATGTTGGCCGAACAAATTCTAATGTCACATCTCGGGTATGTGCGCTTATATGAGCATATCATTTATTTAAAGAGAATACAGAGTGCACAAGGAACTGGGTCGATGCAGTTGATAAATTGAAATAACTGGGGGCTACAAAACACTTGATTCTGATGAAGTGCCCACAGTATATTTGAATATGAGAGTACCTTTAAGAACAGTGTGTACTGTGGTTTAATCTTGATATTTTATACCAGCTACTGCTGTTTGTTGATGAAAAATTAATGAACTGCAGATGCTGAAAATCTGAAATAAAACCAGAAAATACTGGAAATATTCAGCAAGTCAGGTAAGTGTCCATCCAACAGTTTAATCTCATTTTCTCAGACTGTATTCCATGTTGCTTCTAAAATATAACACCAAACTGCCCAACTTTAATTAAAATTGAAAGGGTTGAAATCCGAACATTTGAAATAAAAACAGAAAATGTTGGAAATAGAGACACAAGAGACTGAAGTTGCTGGGATCTGAAGCAACAAACAAGAAGCTGGAGGAACTCAACAGATCAGGCAGCATCTATGGAGGGAAATGGAGAGTCAACATTTTGGGTTGAGACCCTTCATCTGGACTGAAAGATAGAGGGGAGGTAGCCAGTATAAAGTGGTGAGGGGAAGGAGTGGAGCAAGACCTGGCAAGCGATAGGTGGATCCAGGTGAGGAGGGGTTATTGGCAGATGGAGGAGGTCAGGGTGGTTAAGATAAGATATCTTTAATAGTCACATGTACCTTGAAACACACAGTGAAATGCATCTTTTGTGTAGTGAGTTCTAGGAGCAGCCCACAAGTGTCGCCACGCTTCCGGCGCCAACATAGCATGCCCACAACTTCCTAACTCGTACGTCTTTGGAATGGGGGAGGAAACCGGAGCACCCGGAGGAAACCCACGCAGACACAGGGAGAACGTACAAACTCCTTACAGACAGCAGCGGGAATTGAACCCAGGTCACTGACACTGTAATAGCGTTACGCTAACCACTACATTATTGTGCCTGTATAGTGAAAGAGGCTGGGAGGTGATAGGTGGAGGCAACAAAGGGCTGCAGAGGATGGAATCTGATAGGAGGGGAAGGTGGAGCGTGGAACCAAATAAGGGAGGTGGGGAGGGGGCAGGTGGGAACAGTGGGGGGAGGAGACCCACTAGGAGGAGTGTGTGGATAGTGGGCTGATGGAGAGGGTGGAGGAGGGGAAAGAGGGTGAGAGGGGGCTGGTGTGGGTGTAGGACGAACTGGGTGGATCTGGAGAAAAGAGTAAAGGGACAAGGGGGGAGCAGTCTAACTAATCCCACCTGCCTGCATGAGGTCTGTATCTCTCCATTCCATGCCTGATCATCTGTCTGCGAAATGCCCCTTAATCGTTGCTATCACATCTGCTTCTAACACTAACCTGGTCGCACGTTCCAGGCCTAAAACTCTCTGTGTTTAAAAAACTTGCTTTGCACATCTCCTTTAACTTTCTCCCTTTCACCTTAAAGATATGCCCTCTAGCGCGGAAGAATGAGGGGAGATTTGATGGAGGTTTACAAAATTATGAGGGGTATAGACAGAGTTAATGCGAGTAGGCTCTTTCCACCTAGATTAGGAGAGAGAAGTACGAGAGGACATGGCTTTAGGGTGAAAGGGGAAAAATTTAGGGGGAACTTCACTCAAAGAGTGGTGGGAGTGTGGAACGGGCTACCATCTGATGTAGTAAATGCGGGCTCACTCTTGAGTTTTAAGAATAAACTGGATAGATACACGGACGGGAGAGGTCTGGAGGGTTATGGACTGGGTGCAGGTAAATGGGACTAGCGGAATACCGTTTCGGCACAGACTAGAAGGGCCGAATGGCCTGTTTTTCTGTGCTGTAGTATTCTATGGTTCTAGTATTTGACATTTCCACCCTCGGGAAAAGACTCCATCTACTGTATTTATGCCTCTCATAATCTTATATACTTCGATAAGATTGCCCCTCAGTCTTTGACACTCCAGAGAAAACAATCCAAGTTTGTCTAACGTCTCCTCCTTGCTAATACTCTCCGATCCAGGCAACGTCCTGGTGAACCTCTTCTGCATCCTGTCCGAAGCCTTCACATCCTTCCTGTAGTGTGGTGACCAGAACTGCACACAATACTCCAAATGTGGCCTAACTAATGTGGTTAAGCCACATTAAAACATGGTTCTGATGAAAAGTCATTGACCTGAAATTTTAACTCTGTTTCACACTCCTCAGTTGCTGACTGACATGCTGTATATCTCCAGCAATTTTTATTTTCATTATGGGATCTTTTGCATCCACTTAGAGGAATATGTTTGACACCCCAATTGAACAGTGGCAGCTGCAAATTTCCAGGAAGTTACCTAGAATAAACAACCCAGGTTTAGGCATCTCCATCTATCTGATCCATGCTTGGTTTGTGCTCCCTTTCATTATCTTAGAGACCTATTTGACCAATCCTCAGTCTTCCCCTTTCACGGAACTGTTGCCATGTTTTGTTTTGTTTGTACTTCTTTTGTTGTTGTCTCTGACCAAAATGACTAACATCAGCAAAAAAAAGGGAACTGTGCCTTTCACAGAAACCTCCCCGACAGCTGAATCCCAACACAGCTTGCTCCTTCAAGCAGTCCGAGTGAACCAGCAGACTCGGTGTATGAGGTTGGTAAATGCTCTTACAGGAATGCCTAATTTTAGTGACTTCCTTCTCTCTGACCTCTGCAATAAGCGGAAGGAAAGTTGCCTGGAATCAGTCCTTTTTACAAATACAGCTTTCAGCACCGTCATTCCTCAATTCATTTGTGCTTATTTTAACCTGTCAGACACAGCCTATCTGAACAATTATATTACTATTCTCAGCTTGCAGTATTAGGGGGAAAAGGAATAAAAATGATGCAGGAAGCTTCCTGCCAATGTAAGCAGTGCTTTCTTCAACCAAATTGCTGAAGTTTGCTGAATTAGACTTACGAGCTCCTACGCAATGCCAATCTCTCATTCTAACTATTTTAGGTAGAGATGAGTAATGACTGGTATTTAAAGCAATGTTAACCAATTTTGCATTCATCAAAAATCAATCATTTTAGATTCTGCAAAATTAACTGCTTTAAAAATTGCTTCATGGCACTTGTTACAAAAGCAAAACTTCTGTTGGCAGCAGAGAACTTGAAAATCTGTTCCCTTTGGTTAAAAAAGGATGCTCTTTTAGAAGTTATATTTGATGTACAGCAACTTCATTGCAACTTTATCTGACTCAATTGAGAGGGAGGAAAATACATTTAGTCTTTGCTATCAGTCTAGTGATAAGTGTGATCCCTGGTGGGGTAGTAGGAAACATTTAATCACTGATGACTTACTGTTAGCCGTGGCTCATTTGGTAGCTCTCGTTCCTCTGGCACAGACTTGAGGAGCCAAATGATTTCCTTCTGTGCTGCACTATTCTACAATTCTATGAATCATGAATGTTGTGGGTTCCAGTCCTACACAGGAGAGTTGTACATAATCCACGCTGACACTCTGGTGCAGTTCTGAACGTTTTGCAGTGTGAGAGATGCAGCCTTTTGCATGACATGTTACACTGAAGCCTTTGTTGTCCTATAGGTGAATGTGAAAAATTCCATGACACTATTTTGCAGATGAGCAGGGAAGTTGTCCCAACTGTCCTGAGTAATATCTACACCTTGGTCAACAGATTGTGTAGTCACTATCACATTGCTGTTTATGAGAAATTGCTGTGTACAAATTGGCTGCCATTTTCCCAACATTACAATAATGACGACAAATCAAAAATCTCTCATTGGCTGTAAAATGTTTTGGGGAATTTTATAGGAAGTTAGACAAATGCAGGTCTTCCCTTTTAGTGAGGATGTCTACTTACAAGTCTCAGCTCATGAAAAACTTACAAATCACATCCTCATTTATTCCTGATTTCATTTTTATTTGTGAGTAAGACCACAGGAGATTCACCAGCTGCTAAAAACAAACACAGACATGAACTTTTCTGACTCAAACTAATTTTGACCCCGGAGAACTGAGCACTGAAATGGATGAAAGAAATTTGCCGTTTTGCTGATACCAGTTTGTAGCCTTATATAAATACGGCTTAAACATTCACATACCATTTGAGGATTGTGTGTTCTGCTGTGTATAGTGAGAAATACTCTTCTCAAAGGTTTCCTGACATCTAGAGGGTGATTTATTATTTCTTTTACCACCCTGTTTGCACTGCTTTTGCTGATTTTCATGGGGGAAGGGGTGGGTGGGAATTAATCCTAGCTGCCAAATTTTCACAACAACACAGGCAGGAGCCTCTTAACTAAACTAAAATTAGGGTGACATGGTGTTGTTTCAATGTGGATTGACCCTTTCACCCCCTTCTGCCTGCTCTCTATAACTGGTTAAATGAACTAAGATGTCCATTTCAGATGCTATTTAAAAGCACACCTCACTGCTCTCCAATACTGTAATATAGAGCTTCAGGAGGCATTATATTTCTTTGGGATTTGGGTGTATTTGCTGAGTGTTGAACTTAAGGGGCTTCTAGTACTACAAGTATTGCTAAAAAGTTGTTCTTCTAAGAATCCTGCCCAGAGAGGTGGAGGAACAGGGGGAAGAAGCATGCAAAGTTGCATCTAGAGGAATAACACACAGAACAAAATGTGCTTATTGGATTCGTTACCCTCTTAATACAAGTTATTGGCCGGGGGAACATACTGTCACTCTGAGGAAAGCACAATGTTTTACTGATGCTTGTGAGTTAAATATTGGCCAAGAAACCAGGGAGAGCTTATTCACTTTATAGCTGTGTTGTGGGATCTTCTACATCCACCTGAGAGAGCAGACAGGACATCAATTTGCTTTACATTCCTTGTTTAACAAAAGTCTATCAGGGATTTCAAGTTATCCTGACATCCACAGGGAAAGAATTCCAGCTTTGCTTTTCTAGATAGGCAGTGACGGAACACTGCCACATTCTCCAAGGAGACCTGCAGCCAAATACTACAACTGACAAAGCCCACTGCATCCCTGAAGCTCGCCCCTGGCTTCCAATAAGTCTCAAGGATCATAAGCATTAAGCAGTCAACTTCCAGTTCACACTTGCATTAGGTTAATGATCCACTGCATGTTCTCCCAGCAGACATCCAAAAACCGCAAGGAACGAATCTGAGTGTGCAGAAGTACAAGCATTTCTCCAAGTGCAGGGCATCATTGAAGACACTTAGAACATATAACATAGAACAGTACAGCACAGAGCAGGCCCATCAGCCCACAATGTTGTGCCAACATAGCTAATCCCTCCTACCTCCAGAATGCCCATATCCTTCTATTTTCCTCTCATTCATGTACCCATCCAAGCCTCTCTCAAAAGCCCCCAATGAATTTGCCTCCACCACCCTATCAGGCAACAAATTCCAGACATCCACCACTCTCTGAGTAAAAAATGTACCCCTCACGTCTGTTCTGAACCTACCCCCCTCACCTTAAGTGCATGCCCTCTGGTATTGGATCACTCAATAATGGGAAAAAGATATTGCTTGTCCACCCTATCTATGCCCCTCATAATTTTATACACTTCCAACAGATCACCCCTCAGTCTCCACTGCTCCAGAGAAAAGATCCCAAGTTTGTCCAGCCTCTCCTGATAGCACATGCCCTCTAACCTAGGCAGCATCCTAGTAAACCTCCTCTGCACCCTCTCTAAAGCCTCGACATCCTTCCTATAGTGAGGTGACCAGAATTGCACACAATACTCTAAATGTGGCCTAACCAGAGTTCTACAGAGATGCATCATAACTTCTTGACTCCTGTACTCAATACCTTGATTAATAAATGCAAGCATTCCTTAAGCCTTTTTAACCACTCTATCTACCTGTGTAGCCACTTTCAATGAGTCATGGACTGCACCCCAAGGTCTCAAAGCCTTGCCACTTTGAGACAATTGCTCAGAGCATTAACAATCATGCCTGTTATACATCTTTGTACCTTCAGCCCTGAATAAATACCCAATGCTGCAATCCCAAAACTGAACGTTCATGTCAACCAACACTGCAGGATCAGCATTTCCTTCGGGATCTACAGCAGCAAGCTGGAATTCTTTCCCTGTGGATGTCAGGATAACTTGAAATCTCTGATAGACTTTTGCTAAACAAGGAATGTAAAGCAAATTGATGTCCTGTCTGCTCTCTCAGTTGGACGTAAAAGATCCCACAACATGGCTATAAGGTCAATAAGCTCTCCCTGGTTTCTTGCCTGGTTAACTCACAAGCATCGGTGAAGTGTGGGATTGGCAGTCAAATTTCCTCCTTTGTGACATTTCAATAAGTACTTTATTAGCTGTAAATTGCTTTGTGCTGTCCTGAAAGGTTCATGACCAGTGCTATATAAATGCATATCAAGGTGAGTTCATGGCTGGTTAAAGTGAGTGCAGGAGTATCTCATATCTGCGTCACAGTGGTGCAGCAGTTAGTGCTGCTGCCATACTTTCCCAAGACCCAGGTTTGATTCTGACCTCTGGTGCTGTGTGTGTGGGGTTCCCACATTCTCCCTGCGATCAGGTGGGTTTCCCCAAGATGCTCCTGTTTCCTCCCACATCCCAGAGATGCACTGGTTGCTAGGCTAATTGACGCCTGTAAATTACCCATCAATGTAGGTTGATGGCAGGGGACTCAGAGTGCAGTTGACGAGCATGTGCGAGAGAATAGGTTATGGGGAAATATGTAGAGGGAATGGGACTGGTGGAAATGCCCTGAGAGTTGGCATAGACAATGGGCCGAGTGGCCTCCTTCGATGTCGTAAAGAAATACGAGAAATATAAAACGTAAAAATATCTGCTCGCCAATCAAGCTCAGTAAGTATCTCAGTCCCAAGCCCAAAACTTGGGAACTAATATTTGCAAAACAACAGTTAGCTGAAGCACACATTACACATAAAAATTGCAACTAGCGTTGTCGTCTTACTGATTTTTTTTAAAAAGGATCTGCAGGCTGGTCTAGTGACAGGGGAGGAGATCAAGGGTTAGGGATTAGTTGTGTGGGTGGCAAAGTAATGCACCAGCTCATTGTCATGGTCTGTGTGTGACTTGGAACATTATCAGCAAGAGGAAAGGGACATCGCTTTCAAGGCCTGTTGTATCTGACCTCAGACTCTGTGATTCTGACTTCAGTGTATAGAGAGCAATGTTCCTTTCATGGAGACACAAGAGACTGCAGATGCTGGAATCTGGAGCAACAAAACAAACTGCTGGAGGAACTCAGCGGGTCAGGCAGCATCTGTGGAGGCAAAGGGATGATCGACGTATTGGCTCGAGACCCTGCATTAGCACTCGTTCTGATACAGGGTCTCGACCCAAAACACTGGCCATCCCTTCGCCTTCCACGGATGCTGCCTGACCCGCTGAGTTCCCCCGGAAGGTTTTTGCTCAATGTTCCTTTCATAATGATCTAGTCACCTCAGCTCTGTGTAGAGCATGCACACATTTTACAGGTAGGCAGCCCTGCAATGAATCCAAGTCAAATTGAGGTAAAAATTCCATATCTGTATTTTTCTTGGAACGAACCTTTGAAATAAAGTTTACATAACAAGCACAGGTCTTTGCCGAGGGCGCTTTTTGGAAGATGTGCCAGAAAACTTTGAGGATGGGCAGGGTACAGTTGGCAGCAACAGAATGAGGTTGGTGGCTCTCTTCCCTACTGTCTGAATTCCTTGAGAGTCTGGAGGCGGAGGTGGAGGAAGGGACGGCCGTTGGTGGGGGTGGTAAAGGTTCTGGATCCAAGCTCACTGACGGTGGTCTGCAAATAATTAACCCAGTGGTCTCTTGTGGGCGGGGGGGGGGGGGGTTGGCGAGATAGTGGGAGGTGGGGTGGGAGCCCACTCAGTCATTGAGGCTGGACTGCTGACCTGCTGCTGAAGGACTGTTTCATGTGGTGCAGAAAGGCAGTTTTCCAGTTTTATGCTGCTAGGCTGCTGGCTTTTACAACCCAGCATTCCGACTACACCAAATGTTTCTGTCTGTGCAGGGACTTCAGAAAAAATGCACTTTCCCCATTGGTTACAACATGTGGGCACTTCTCAGTAATGTGAAAGCAAAGCAGAAAGGAGATTACGACAAAGAAGAAACTGTCCGTGACCACGTTGAGAGCTTTCTGACACTGCTCACCCCTCACTGATTCCCCCTCCCACTCCCTTCCTGCTGCTGCCCAGTATATCCCTGTTAATTCATGCCCTGTATTCATTTGAATTTTAATCCCAGTGGCAGAGAAGATTCCGAGTGGGATTGAGGGGGAAGATGTTAAAAGGGTGGAGAGTCTATAACCAGGGGGCACTGCTTCAGGATGAGGGATCAGACAACTAGACCCGAGATGTGGATGAATTGTAAATCATTAGAATTCACTGGTTATGGGTGCTCAGTCACTGAGTACATTCAAGGCTGAGATGGATGTCGAGATGATTGAGGGGAGTGAGCACTGGGCAAGAAAATGGACTTGAAGTATTAAGATTGACTCATGTATTATTGAATAGTGTAACTGGCTCAAAGGAGCACTTGGATTTTCTATTTCTTATGCTATTATGGTCACGGTATTAGCTGTCATGGTAGTGTAGCGGTTAGCGTAACGCTATTACAGCGCCAGCAATCCGGGTTCAATTCTGGCTGCTGTCTGTAAGGAGTTTGTACATTCTCCCCGTGTCTGCATGGGTTTCCTCCGGGTGCTCCGATTTTCTCCCACATTCCAAAGACGTACGGGTTAGGAAGTTGTGGCCATGCTATGTTGGTGCTGGCAGTGTGGCGACACTTGCGGGCTGCCCCCAGAACACTCTACGCTAAAGATGCATTTCACTGTGTGTTTCGATGTACATGTGACTAATAAAGATATCGTATCTTATCTTACTAATCCCCAGGTCACTGATACAGAAACATGCATGACAGGGACACAAGGAGTGTTTTCTGTGCTAAACATTTCAGTGACATCAAATAGCTTGAAGAAAGACGAGCTGTTCAGAGGCATGGCAGTGAATGGGTTAAGCTGCATGCACATAACAGTTGCTGACAGATTGGCTTTAAAATACAAAATCGTTTCAGAAATGATCTCATTGGCATAACCAGCTGTCGGTGAGATTCATACACCCTCAAAAACCAATTGTCTAATATTTATGCAGCATTCCTTTTTTTTATAAAAAATGTACATTAGATGGACTGCTTTCACTTGCAGTTCAATAGGAGTTTGATTGATTGTTCAGGCTTGGGATTAGGAAAGTAATAAAGTACCAACCAATAGTCAAAAGAAGCAATGTATTCTCATTTAAGCATTGAGATTGTACAAAGATCCCCATTTTATTTCTATTTATCACTTCTTGCTCACATTCACAACGTTGTATGGTTGGAAGTGTCAATAGCCCAAACCATGAATCAACTTTGCTACTCAGTCTGTCCATGGAGCAATATTATTTGATCCCAACCAGCTAAATTTCCATCACCTCCCATGGTGAACCTACCCAAGACTGGAAAACCTCACCCTTTTCTGGTTTTAAGCACAATATGAATCACAGACAGTCTTCCAGGTTCAGACTCATACTTGGCTCCTCTTGTCGCTTGAGAAATAGCTCCCATTTTTACACTTATCTGAACGTCAGCTGTGGCTCAGTTGGTAGAGCTCTCATTTCTCAAGGATGTGGATTCAAGACTACCGGAACACCAGAAACTGAACTGAATACGAGAAGGAAAGCAGAATTCTGGAAAATCTCAGCAGGTCAAGCAGCGTCTGTGGAGGCAAAAGGTGTAAACTGATGTTCTGGGTCGAGTCCCTGCATCAAGACTGAGAGGGAACAGGAAAGATTGCCAGTATGTAGAAGTACTTGGGGGGGATGGAGGCTGGTAGGTGGTAGGTGGAACCAGATGGGGAGGGGATGACGGGCGGATGGAGCCAGGTGAGGCAAAGGGATAGAGGAATAAAAAAAGGGAGAAGAAAAATAGCTGGACAGGCAAGTGTGTGTGTGTCGGAGGAGAGGATTGGGGTGCGCGTTACCTGAAATAGGATAATTCATAGTTGTGTTAGAGGTATTGGTTTGTAGATGACAAGTTAATCTGAGTTCCCATCTGACATTTTGGATCCGACTAAAAGATTCTGTGGCAGTATTTGAGAGAGAAGCTGGGGAGTTTTTCCTGGTTTCCTGGACTATACTAACCTCCAAATGAACATCACTAGAAACAAGTTATCTGGTTGAAAGTACATTGCTGTTGTGGGATCTTGCCATGACAACTTGATTACTGTGTCTTCTACATTACGGCAGTGGTAACATTTGAATAGTTCTTCATTGTAAAGTGCTTTGGGATGTTCTGGAAAAGATATGAAAGGTGTTAATAGAAAATGAGTCTTTCTTTTCCTTTTCTGGGGTTAAGATTAAGTGAGAGGTTTGCTCAAGCTCAGTCAGATCTATAAAATTGGGTGCTGATGCAGGGATTCGACCCAAAACATTGACAGTTCCTTTCCTCCCACAGATGCTGCTCGACCCACCGATTTCCTCCAGCAGATTGTTTGTTGCTCCAGATTCCAGCATCTGCAGTCTCTTGTGTCTCCTCTAAAATTGGGATTCACTTTAACCTTTGACTGCAATTTGCACTCTTCTCCATTATAACCCAGTAATGTCATTCAAAAACAAAACCTTGCCTAGGTGATTCTTTGTTTCAGAAGACACTTATTCTAAGCTCAAATTTGAACAGTCTATTCATGTGCCTGGTAAAATTGGTAAATTTTTGGTAAATTAGTTTATTATTGTCACATGTACCGAGTTACAGTGAAAAACTTGCCTTGCATACCATTCATGCAGATCAATTCATTACACAGTGCATTGAGGTAGTGTAAAACAGAATGCAGAATAAAGTGTTACAGTTACAGAGAAAGTGCCGTGCAAGTAGACGATAAGGTGCAAGGTCACAGAGAGGTAGATTGTGAGATCAAGAGTCCATCTTATCGTACTAGGGAACCATTCAATAGTCTTATAACAGTGGGATAGAAGCTGTCTTTGAGCCTGGTGGTACGTGCTTTCAGGCTTTTGTATCTTCTGCCCGATGGGAGAAGAGAGAATGTCCAGGGTCTTTGATTATGCTGGCTGTTTTACCAAAGCAGTGAGAAGTATAGACAGAATCCATGAAGGGGAGGCTGGTTTCCGTGATGTGCTGAGCTGTGTCCATAATTCTCTGCAGTTTCTTGTGGTCACGGGCAGAGCAGTTGCTATATCAAGACATGGATGCTTTCTATGGTACATCGACAAAAATTAGTGAGGGTCAAAGGGGACATGCCAAATTTCTCTAGCCTCCTGAGGAAGTAGATCTACTGGTGATCTTTCTTGGCAATGGCGTCCACGTGGTTGGACCAGGAAAGGCTATTAGTGATGTTCACTCCTAGGAATTTGAATCTCTCAGCCCTCTTGACCTCAGCACCGTTGATGTAGACAGGAGTATGTGAACCGTCCCCCTTCCTGAAATCAATGACCAGTTCTTTTGTTTTGCTGACACTGAGGGAAAGGTTGTTGTCATGACACCACGTCACCAGTCTCTCTATCTCCTTCCTGTACTCTGAGTCATTGTTATTTGAGATACGGCCTATTATGGTGGTATCATCTGCAAACTTGTAGATGGAGTTAGAGCAGAATCTGGCCATGCGGTTGTGAGTGTACAGGGACTGGAGTAGGGGACTAAGGACGCAGCCTTGTGGTGCACCAGTGTTGAGAATAGTCGTGGCGGAGGTGGTGTTGCCTAACCTTACTGATTGCGGTCTGTTGGTCAGGGAGTCAAGGATCCAGATGCAAAAGGACGTGTTGAGTCCCAGACCTCGGAGTTTGGAGATGAGTTTGCTTGTCAAAAAAATTCCAAAAAGTCCCTATCATATTCCTGTAAATTAAAAAAAATGATTCATTTTATAGTAATGTCAACAGATTTTAAATTATAGAATTTGAGGCTACACTCCTGTTAAATATTCTGCTCCTGTTAAATATCCTGTTAAATGTTTTGAGAATTATTACTTTTGATAACAATGAATAACAGAATAGGACATTATTCACATTATCAGTGTAAATGTGAAAATAGAGAGAGAGAAAAATATTATGCAACCTCAGTCAGATCTTAGCTATGATTAATTCATTTTCTCTGCACATTTCCAATAATCCCTATTGCAACTCAGATATACTTCCCAAACTTTATAGTTTGCCGGGGAGGAAGGAAACATATTCCCCTAATGCATTCTTAATTCTTAATGCATTCCATTTATGCCAAGCAATCCCAAACCAGTTTTTTTCACCATACAGACTGTGATCCCTTTGTATTCTTTTCACTAAAAGAGATGACTGATACAGAAAGGGAGAACACTGGAATGTACTTGTTAATGACATCTAACAAGATAACCAGAAACAAAATTGCCTTCATTCACAGAATCTTTATGGGTTTGAAGCCCGTTTCATGCTCATCCAGGAGAATGCTAGTGTGGCAATGATCACAGAGAATTTCAATGCATCCAGAGCCAATGAAGTGCAGTTGGAAACACAGCAGCTAATTTTCACACAGGAAGCTCCCACAAACTGCAAACTGCAAGGTAACCTGCTTTGAAAATATTGCAGAATCAGCATGGACCAGGATAGCAGATAACTCATTTTCACTTTGTCAAAATATCACCATAGAGTTGTTTATGGCCAATTGAAAGACCAGACAAGACCTCATTTTAACAGCTCACATGAAAGGCAGCACCTCTGACAGTGTGGCATTCCGTTATTGCTGTACAGATCTGGATTTTGATGATCAAGTATTCGGAGTGGTGCTTGAACCTACAAACTTTTGACTCAGCGGTTAGATTATTACTAACTGAGCCACACTGATGCATTCTTCTTACTAAAGTCCACGTTGACTTTTTGGATTAAGAAGGGGCAAACATTTGAATTTGCTGTTCTATCCAATGACCTCTGCAGCTACAGATATGGATAGTAGGTGAGCAGATGATCGAGTTTGATGATGATGCCTCTCTTAATAGGCCAGTCTGTCTGTGCTTATTGTCTTGGCTCATATAAACCATGGTTGCTAGAGGAAGACAGTACCTAGAGAATCTTTTCCATCAAGCGATCAATACCATTAGGAAAGAGAATTGGGTAATGAAAAGCCAATGTAATGCATTAGTAAATTACAGACATGGTCTTATTAAACAATCAATGGTGGGTGCCCTGTTGTAAATTCAAATCAGAATCAAGACCTTCCAATTAAATATTGAAAGTAGAGGGACAATAGAACTTGCATAATGATTGGTAGGAAATCATATTAGGACTTTAAATGAATGCTACATGCACCGATACATGATAAACATCTCCATGCTTTTTGATACAGTTATAATGACTAGATGCAGGGAGTTGGATCTTGAAACAAGTTCCAGCTCCTCGAATTCCACCTACAGTGCAGGAATTGGCAACATTCAATGACTGGCATTAGTGAAATTAGTACAATCCAATTCCTACCATTGGATTCAGTTAAAATTGCTAGTTTGTACAATGTGATTCAACCAATGAAGCCAAAGACAGAACTTGCATTTATTTTGGCAGCTAAAATAAAATTGAAAAAACACTTTCTTTTTTTAGTATTTATTCGCTCACAGTATGTGAGTATTGCCGACTAGGCCACTGTTTATTTGCAATTGCTCCTGAACTGAGTGGTTTGCTGGCCATTTCAGAGGGCAGTAAAGAATCAACAAACATTACTGTGGGTCTGGGGTCAAATATAGATTAGACCAGCAAAGAATGGTAAATTTCCTACCCTGAATAACATTAGTGAACCTGCTGGACTTCAATAGTTTCCTGGCCATTATTTCTGGCAACAGCTTCTCAATTCTAGATTTACTTAATTAGTTTTATTTCCCTAATTGTTATAGTGGCTTTCAAATTCATGTCTCTGGATTAATACACCAGTCCACTGGATCCTAGTCTGGTGTTTTGATCAATATACTACACTACCATCATGGCAGCCCAATATGTTAACCACTATGCTGTCCATTTGGTTTTGAATAGAAGGTACAATACTGATGGCTGTCAGCTTTATAACTTAGTTGATGTCTTCCCTAATTTTAAGTAATAAATCTACTCCAAAGTAAGGATATTTTAAAAGACAAAATTAATTTAGATTTAGCCATTCACTTTTTCTGTACTGTTTATTTATGTTGGATTGGATTACATATGGTAAAAGTTATATAGAATAATACTGAAAAAGTACAGGCTCAGATGAAAATGCATCGAGACATTAGTTGCATTTCAGAGCACTTGAATGCCTTTGAGAGGAAATTTGTTAGGGTGCAAAATTAATTTCGGCTTCAGGTTGTCTCACCTTAAAGAGTCAATTCTTTCTTGCAGTGAGAATAGTTGCAGATGTTTATAGATGTTTAACTTAGCTTTTGTTCATCTTTGTTTCACCTGCTTGGGTATCACTAACAAATCTCATGCATTTCAGGACACTCCCTTTCTAAATCAATCATCTCTTTTAGTGAAGAAGTACAAAGGGATTACAGTCTTCACACACGTATATCTACTGGCCAAATGTACAACTGTGGTTGAGTTTTGAACCTTTATAAATATATAGAAAGCTGGAAATTGTTTTTATATGACATCTTAACCCATTCACAGGATAATTCTGGGAACTCAGAACCATTTAAGTACTTTTGAAGTGTTGCCAGTGTTGATATGTTGGTAAATGTGAGCAGCAAGAGCAGAAAACAAGAAATTTGAACAACAACCAATTTGGCACAAGTTATTGAGGAAGGAATGTCAGCAGACTACTGGAAGGACCCCCTATGAGAGAACGCAGGTGGTCTTTATTTACTCAAAGACGTTTATCACCTCATCTAAAAGAAGGCACCAGAGAAACAAAGGAATGCAGATGCTGGAATCTAGATGTGAATCCATTGTGGATGCTGGAGGAACTCAGCAGGCTAGGCAGAATCTGTGGAGAAAGGCAGGCAGTCAATGTTTTGGGTCAGGACCCTTCTTCAGGACTGAAGGTAGGAAAAGGGGAAGCCCAATATTTTGGAGGGAAAAGCAGACCAGTGATAGGTGGACAAAAGAGGGGAGGCGGGGTGTTCACAAGGTGGTGATAGGTAGATGCAGGTAAGAGACAGTGATACCTGCACCTGCTATCTCCCTTAACTAACTGCACCTCCCTTAATATCACCTACTGCATTTGGTGCTCCAAGTGTGGCCTCCTCTGCATTGGTGAGACCAAATGCAGACTAGCTGACTGTTTTGCAAAATACCTGTGCTCCATCTGTAACCGCGATCTGCATCTCTCCGTTGCCAGTCACTTCAGCTCCCCCCCCCCCCCCGCACTATCACAGATATGTCAGTCCCCGGCCTCCTCCACTGCCAGGAGAATTCCAAGCGCAAACTGGAGGAACAGCACCTCATTTTCCGTCTTGGAACCTTGCAGCCTAACGGCATGAACATTAAATTCTCCCACTTTAAGTAATCCCCAACCCCCTTCCCCACAACTGCCCCCCCTCACCATGTTTCTTCTCTTCTTCACTTTCCTAACCTATTTCTCTTTTTCTCTCTTACCTTTGACCCATTCCCCAGTAGATCAGCTCTCCCCTCCTCCCCCGCACCTGCTTATCACTATCTCTTGCCTGCATCTACCTATCACCACCTTATGCCCACCCCGCCTCCTGGTTTGTCCACCTATCACTGCTCTTCTTTTCCCTCCTATATATTGGGCTTCCCCTTTTCCTATCTTCAGTCCTGAAGAAGGGTCCTGAGCCGAAACATTGACCGCCTGCTTTTCTCCATGGACGCTGCCTGGCCTGCTGAGTTCCTCCAGCATCATCGTGTTTTTCACCAAGGAAGACAGTGGTGGTTATTGGAGATCAACCATTCCAGGTCCAGGACAACACGGCTGGAGTCCCTTAGGGCAGTGTGCCAGGTGCAACCATCTTCAACTGCTTCATCGATGACCTTCCTTCCTTTCTAACAGAAATGAACAAAAGTAAAAAGTGACAATGCTGAAAATATGAAATAGAAAGAGAAAATGCTGGAGAATGATCATCTCTGATGAAAGGTTCTGGTAAAGTTTGGAACATTAGCACCTTTCTCTCTGTAGATGTAGCCTGACCTGCTGAATATCTCTGGCATTTTGTTTTTATATCAGAAGGGTCTGCTGATGATTGCTCAATATTCAATTCCATTCAGAACTCCTCACTAATTGAAGCAGTATATGCCTACATGCAGCAAGACATAGACAACATTCAGGCATGGCCCGATAAACGGTAGGTAACAGTTGCACTGCAAAAGCAGCAGGCAAGGACAGTCTCCAAAAAAAAAGTCTAGTCACCTGCCATTGACATTCAGTGGCATTACCATTGCTCATTCCCACAATGTCAACATCTTGGAGGTCACTGTTGCTCTGAAACTCATCTGAATATGGCAGCTACAAGAGCTGGGTATTCTGTATCAAGTCCAGGAACTCCCTAATGGGCTGTACTAAGGGGAGCACCTTGTCCAGAGTGATTCAAGAAGACTCTTGTCACCAGTTTCTTGAGGGCAAGTAGAGATGGGCAATTAATGCCCACACCCAGGAATGAATTAAAAACATTAAATTCTGTGTTCAGAGGTAGTTCCTTGTTGTCTGAAGATGGAGTGCATTCCTTTTTAAGAGGTGTTGGCTGCCATTAAGTTGCATCGGTGAAGCCTAATATTCCAGTCCCACAACCCAAAAGGGCATGCAGCCAATGATAGTGCCAGACCCAGGAACAGGTCCATGCGGTCTCTGGAATTTTGTAACCTAACGAATATTTCACTCATTGTGTATTTTCTTTAGTATGATTAGACAGTGATAGGAAAAGGAATTGTGATTTATCGGTAGATCCACCTTAAGCTATTGGATGAATCCTGATCAATCTGCTCTGACACTTGTGGTGGCTGTGACAGATCTTGCAGATCACTGCCTTCATTTTCCTTTGAAAATGATTTTAAAAGTTTCCTGTAGGTACATAAAAAAGTTCGATAGCTTTGTGTTTTTGCTGTAATCTCCTAAATGGTCAATAAATAACATAAATTGTCTATTATGAAATGTGATATTTGGCGAGAATAGACTTCACTCTACAACATTTCTCCAGTGAAATGTGAGATAATAACTTCAAAGCTTCTGGGTTTACACGTTGACTGAGTTTTTGCAAGTGCACAATTGTATAGGGGAGGTGACTGCTTGTGATTAACAACCCAAACATCCATTAGCTGAGAAGTTAACTAGATTTATGTTCTTCACGTAAACCAAGAATCTAGTTTCAATTTCTTAGTGTATTTGAATTTCAGATAGGTCTTGCATGACTTTTCAAAAAGTGCCTTGTGCTGACTTGGATAGTCTTGTTTCCTCTCAAATGATAGCTTTCAATCAAGATTTCAGACACAAAGAAAGACTTGCCTTAATATAACACCTTTCACAATTTTCAGACCATCCAAGTTGCATTACTGTCAACACATTGGGTTGGTAGGCTAATTGCCCACTGTAAATTGCCCCTGGTGTGTAGTGACATGTAGAATCTTGAGTGGAGGGGGGGGGGGGCAGTGTTGATGGGAATGTGGTGAGAATGAAGTTCAATTATTGTAGTATTAGTGTAGATGCGCACTTGATGGTTGACATGGACTCAGTGGGCCAAAGGGCCTTTTTCCAAGCTGTATGACTCTATGATAGTACAGTTGAACATAACGGTTAGCATAATGTTATTACAGCACCAACGACCTGGGTTCAATTCCCGCTGCTTCCTGTAAGGAGTTTGTACGTTCTCCCCGTGTCTGCGTGGGTTTCCTCCCACATTCCAAAGATGTATAGGTTAGGAGCTGTGGGCATGCTATATTGGCGCCGGAAGAGTGGCGACACTTGCGGGCTGCCCCCAGCACATTCTTAATAATGCAAAAAGACGCATTTCACTGCGTGTTTCGATGTACATATGACTAATACATAAATATCTTGAAGTATAGTTATCACTGTAATGTAGGGAACACAGTGACTAACTTGCATTCAGCAAAGTCCCACAAACAGCAATGTACTAAGGAAGAGATAATGTGCCTTAGATGTTGGTTGAGGGATAAATTTAGGAGGGGACACTTTGACGACTCCACTGCACTGTTTTGAGTGGCACTGTTAGATCTTCCACATTTGCCCAAGGAAGCAGAGATTAGTGAATTGCCCATAAAATTCTCCTCATGTACATTGGTAGATCCAGCTGAGACCAGGTTCTCATGGATCTGGAATGGGATTTAAATCATTTATCTCCCAATTCACAGGAGGAAGTGTTGCTCATGGAGTAACGCTTTGCCAATCAGCCGTGAGAATTAGGCCAGAGCTCTGGAAAGCAGGCTTAAAGGGGTAGACACACTGAAACTCTTCTCCATTTCAACAGCTGAATGCAATTAGCATGTTTCAGACCCCAGATGGTTCTGTGAGCAATGCCACAGGAAATCAACTCATTTGTTTTTGTATAAAATACAATAATAAGAATGAAATGTCACTGGCTCAATTTCAACTCTTAAATGAGAGGCTCTTATGGTATTCCCCAGCACTTTGTAGCCAATGAACCATTTATGACATGTAGTGACTGTTGAAATGTCAGCAGCCAGTTTGTACACAGAAAGCTCCCACAAAGTGTAAAGTCATGACTAAATGATCTGCATTTTTTCAGAAATGTTGACTAAAGCTGACCAGGACACCAGGGATAACTCCTTTGCTCTTCCTCAAAATGGAACATTTCTCATCCATCTGAAAAGCGTAGAAGGGGCCTCAGTTTAGTGTTTCATCCAAAAGATATCACCTCTCACCCTGCCGCTTTTCCTTAGTACCACACAGCAGTGTTAGCTTAGTCTTCATATGGACTATAGCTGGAAGCTTTTTACTCTGAGACAAGAGTCCCAGCAATTGAAGAGCTTTACAACAAATGATGGGCTTTTACAATGCTGCTGCTCTTGTGCATGGAGTAAGGTGCCATAAGTAGCAATATAAAAGCAATCAAATAATCTACTTCAGTGATGCTTGTTGAAGGATGAATAAGAGCTAGGTAGTTGGGAAGAACTTCCTGGTTATTGTTCATAGGATCTTTTATATTCTCTTCGGAGGGCAGGCAAGCTATAACGTTAAAGCTTCACCTGCCCTGGAGGAACTGCAAGCTTTCATCAGATCTCTAGAACCCAGATATAGGAGATTCAACGGCAAGTGGCTCCCAAATGACCGCAACTGCAATGGACTGCACTGTGCAAAACTAAGTTCACCACTTGCACTTAACCCCCAGTGCTTTTCCTACAGTCATGCTTCTGCCTACAATTTGTGCAACAAACAATGTGCTGGAGGAACTCAGCTGGTCATGCAGCATCTGCAGGGTTTTGACCCGAGACCTCGACTATTTCTTTTCTCCCACAGATGCTGCTCGACCCGCTGAGTTTTTCCAGCAGATTGTTTGTTGCTCCAGATTCCAGCGTCTGCAGTCTCTTCTGTCTCCTTACAATTCGTGCCTCTGAAGTTCCAATTATTCTTGAGACTGTCCCAGAGGTAGAATGGACTGTGAGTGACGACTAGCGCTTAGGTAGCAGATTCTGGGACTGTGCTGTGGGAGAGGCCTGATGCTGTTTTCAATGTCAAAGATCAGCTCAGCTTGGAAGAAGGTGGTGTTTCACCTGATATTCATCCCAGAGCCAACACCTGATAACAGTTTGAAAAGCAAAAAGACTGCAGATGTAGGAAATCTGAAATAAAAACAAAACATTCTGGGAATGCTCAGCAAGTCAGGAAGCATCTGTGGAGAGGGAAGCAGAGTTAACATTTTAGGTCAGGGAACTTCATCACAACTTTTCCAGAAATGTTGACTTCTTGTACATTTCACCTAGATTAACTTTGTTTTCCTCTCCACAGATGTAGCTGACTTGCTAAGTATCCGTAGTTTTCCTTTTACTTTTATTTCTTAAAAACTGATTATCCGGTCACCATAACATTGTCCGCTTGTGGGATCATTGTGTTTTCATAATGCTGTCGTGCTTCCCACAACACAGACAATGGGTGGCATGGTAGCATAGCGGTTAGCGTAATGCTATTACAGTGCCAGTGACCCAGGTTCAATTCCCGCCACTGTCTGTAAGGAGCTTTTATGTTTTCCCCTTTTCTGCGTGGGTTTCCTCCGGGTGCTCCGGTTTCCTTCTACATTCCAAAGGCATACGGGTTAGGAAGTTGTGGGCATGCTATGTTGGCGCCGGAAGTGTGGTGACACTTGTGGGCTACCCCCAGCACATTCTCAGTAACACAAAAAGACGCATTTCACTGTGTGTTTCGATGTACATGTGACTAATAAGTAAATATCTATCTTATCGTTTTCATTGACTGTTTACTGCTTTGGTATGCCTTGAGTTCATGAAAGGTGTTGCACATCTCTTTAGATCATGGAAGGTCCTGTGGTTGGAGAGAAAAAACTATGGAAGAATGTGCAAACAAAGTGGAGAATTCTAAAATTAATGCATATCTGGGAGTAATTGATAATCGGTTTATTGTTGTCACATGTATTGAGATACAGTGAAAAGCTTTTGCTTTGCATGCAATCCAAACAGATCATTTCAAAACATAAGTACATCAAGGGAGTGCAAAACGAAAAGCAATAACAGAATGCAGAATATAGTGTTACAGTTACAGAGAAAGGACAGTGCAGGTAGATAAATAAGGTGCAAGGGCCATGTGAGAGATTGAGAGATCAAGAGTTCATCTTTATCATACAAGAGGTCCATTCAAGAGTCTTATAACAGTGGGATAGAAGCTGTCCTTGAGCCTGGTAGTGCATGTTTTAAGCTTTCGCATCTTGTGCCTGATGGAAAAGGGGAGAAGAGAGAATGCCCTCTTCTTTGAAAGAAGCATTCTCTCTTCTTTGATTATGTTGGTTGCTTTCCCGAGGCAGCGGGAAGTGTAGACAGAGTCGATGGAGGGGAGGCTGGTTTTCATGATAGACTGGGCTGTGTCCACAACTCTGCAATTTCTTTCAGTCCTGGGCAGAGCAGGTGCACTTAGTCAACTTTCTAATTGCCTCCTTGTGTGGTTTGGTATCATATTTTATTGGATTATCTATCTGTGAATGGGTTTTGAACATTTTACCATGATAAAACAATTATATATCAATGCAATACTGATCTACCTTGTTGTGACCTTGCACCTTATTGCACTGCACTTCCTCTGTAGCTGTGACACTTTACTCTGTACTGTTATTGTTTTTACCTGTACTACCCCAATGCACTCTGTACTAACCCAATGTAACTGCACTGTGTGATGAATTGACCTATACAATCAGCATGCAAGACAAGTTTTTCACTGTACCTCGTTACAAGTGACAATAATAAACCAATACCAATACAAATATTGGAAATGTTCAGCAGGTCAGGCATTATCTGTGGAGAGAGAAGGATCATTGACCTGGGACATTACCTCTATTTCCACAAAAGTTGCCCGAGTATTTCCAAAGAATTCTGTTCTAATTTCAGATCTTTAAGATGCTCATGAATGTGAATGCAAAATGTTCTTGTTATCATCAACCATGTTCTCCACCTCTTTTATCAGGCAAAGTCAGGTTGGAATGATTGCTGTTTCTACTCACCTGCTGGTGTAGCAAACCAATTATAGTGCCTCGTGAAGGAGATGTTTTTTAAGATAAGATCTTTATTAGTCACATGTACATCGAAACACACAGTGAAATGCATCTTTTGCGTACTGTTCTGGGGGCAACCCGCAAGTGTCACCACGCTTCCGGCGCCAACATAGCACGCCCACAACTTCCTAACCTGTACATCTTTGGAACGTGGGAGGAAACTGGAGCACCCGGAGGAAATCCACGCAGACACGGAGAGAACGTACAAACTCCTTACAGACAGCAGCCCGAATTGAACCAGGGTCGCTGGCACCGTAAAGTGTTATGCTAACCGCTACACTACCGTGCCTGAAGTATTGTGTTCTTCAGCACATCCAGAGGATGACTCTATGTATTGAATCCCAACAGATGGCAACAGTGCAAAGTTCCAGCATGATCAGGTCCCAGCAGAAGGTGCAAGACGGGATGTAGTATTGTAATGGTTAAATTATTATTGTTCCACAGGCCTGGAAATAGGAGCTTAAATCCTACCACTGAAGGTAGGGATGTTTAAAGTTCATTAAACGTGCCTGGAATTTTGAATGAAAAGCTTGTTTCAGTAATGTGGACCAGGAAGTAGGCGGGTTGTCATTAGCGTATCATTTGTGCAGAAGAAAATCTCCTGTCTGGGCTACGTGTGGCTCTATATCAATACTACTGTGATCAACCCTGAACTGGACTCTTAGGAATCCAATTCATTCCATGTTTTTAAATGTTGTTAAATGGCAATCTAAACATGAATTAAAAAATGTTGAACAAATCGGGTGTCGACTCTGTCTTACTGTCATGTTAAACTCGAGCTGGAATGTGTCAACTCATTCCTCGATTACTTTAGGCAGAATTCCACTTAACCTCAGTTTTTTTTATCCTTTTCTGTGAAAATAAATCAAGCCAGATAACTTCATTCCAATGTTTAGCACAGATCTGCAATTTGTCCCTCTACTAAGCGTCTGCAGAGGTGCCAGGACAGATCCCTGGGGACATATGCTTTGGATTTAATGGTGGGCAACTGTGAGGCTCTCAATAGTCAGTCTATTTAATAGTGCCTTTGCTCTGATGCCTTTGGCAATGCAAATGGTCAGTGCCATTTGTCCAATATTGCTGGCTGTTAGGGATAAGCAAAGTTGCTACAAAAGATGGAGAAGGTGTTAGTGCAAGATTGCTTAACACACCTACATGAAATTCTTCGCTCCCCTATGTTAGCAAAGGTGCTAACTCATTTATTTTAACATCTTTTCATAAAGTCAACTTGCTTCCGCTGGTGGTACATTGTGCATTGAGGCTTTAAAACAGTTTCATTTGGTTCAGCTCATTTGAGTTCCAAATACCCGCAGCCCTTTTTCATGAAAGAATGTTGATTGTTTGAAAAATTTAGGAAAGTGCCTAACCTTATGGGCAGGGCAAAATGATAAAAAATGCCTTGAAGATCGAGAGAATAAGCAAGCATAACAGCAGGCCTTTGTATCCTCAGTTATATCGCTGATGATCTGATCTGAACTAGGCACAGACTGGATTTCTCAGCCTCAGTTATACCTATTGTGGAAACCTTCAGTGGTTCTGTTACCTGATCATTAACTATGAACATGGCTGCAGGAATAGAAGTACAATTGGTATGCCGTTTGCTGTTCTAGGCTGATTTCTAGGTTGAAGATTCGACCGCTCATCTGGGATGGTAAAGAACAAATATGTTTGCATAAGGGAAGTGTAGATAAGATCATAAACTCTCTCATGGAGTTCAGCTGAACTTGACTTAAAATTGAACGGAGACCTCAGCACAGAAACAGCCCTTTGACTCAACTGACCAGTGCTCAGTTATGTATTCAAAACAAACCTCTTCCTGCATCCCTCTTCATCCATCCTGTCAGCATATTGGTTTAATGCGTGTGTCAGACGGGTAGTTTTAACGTGATGGAACACTGGGGGAAGACTGAGAGTGCATACTGAGTTTGAATTTTCATGACAGGAATTGAATGTAAGTGGATTTCACCCTCTTTTAGCATGCTAAAGATGTGCTGCTTTGAAGATAAGATATTTATTTATCAGTCACCTGTACATCGAAACACACAGTGAAATGCGTCTTTTTGCGTTACTGAAAATGTGCTGGGGGCAGCCCGCAAGTGTCGCCACTCTTCTGGCACCAACATAGGAAGCCCACAACTTCCTAACCCGTACGTCTTCGGAATGTGGGAGGAGACTGGAGCACCCGGAGGAAACCCACGCAAACACGGGGAGAATGTACAAACTCCTTACAGACAGCGGCAGGAATTGAACCCAGGTCACTGGCGCTGTAATAGTGTTACGCTAACCGCTACACCACCATGCCGCCCAAATTGATTCAGGTCCCTTGAGAAAATCTGTGCAAAAGTACATTAAAAGTAATGCCATGGTATTTTGTACACAGAAACGTGCTGAACTGAGAGCTGTGCACATAGAGTTATAGAGTAATACAGAACGGAAACAGGCCCAACTCGTCCATGTCGACCAAGGTGCCCACTTAAGCTGTGTGGGCATCCTAAGCATTTGCCCATATTGGTAGTGGTTTATTATTGTCATTTTTAACCGAGGTACAGTGAAAAACTTGTCTTACATACTGATTGTACAGGTCAATTCATTACACGGTGCAGATACATTGAGTTAGTACAGTGTACATTGATGTGGTGCAGGTAAAAACAATAACAGTACAGGTAAAGTGTCAGAGCTACAGGGAAGTGCAGTACAGGTAGACAATAAGGTGCAAGGTCACAACAAGGTAGATTGTGAGGTCAAGAGTCCATCTTATCGTATAAGGGAACCGTTCAATAGTCTTATCACAGTGGCCCATATCCCTCTGAACCTTTCCTATCCATGTACCTGTCCAAATGTCTTTTAAATGTTACTATTGTACCTGCCTCAACTACCTTCTCCAGCAGCTCACACCACCCTCTGCATTAGGAACAGCATGCTGAGCTGGCCTCCACCAATTTTATTGCTGCATTGACCATTGGGAAGTGAGGCAGAGTTTGAGGAAGTCCTTATGGCAGCCACAGTACAACAGCAAAGATGCTGCCATAGTGGTCAGGGAAAATGCAGGGGAGGGCCTCGGCACCTTCCATGTGATAGTCTGGATTGACTCACCCTTGTTCCATGAGTGAAACCAAGCCATTGGGTGTGGAAGGATGATCAAAGAGCCAGTGGTCGTACCATGCAGCTCAAAACTGGTTTGTGGCCGGTGACTCATTTTCCATTCTCCTGGCCACTGACCACTGACCACTGAGAATGGTATGTGCTCTCCTCAAGACCTCAATGCTATAGTGCAGTCCCTTTCATTGATGCCTCAGTGCCAATCCCTGCCCTCTGGACTTTAAGATTTTCTGTGACTGATCAGCAAAAATCATGAGTTGCCCTTGAAAGCTCCAATTTTCTCCTGGTGCAATGTGACCTGTGATGTCATTCGGTACATGACTGATGCTGGCAGATCATCATTCAATTAATGGAGTCACAAGGGACTGCAGATGCTGGAATCTGGAGTAAATCCAGAGGAATAGCACCTTATTTTCTGCCTGGGCAGTCTACATTGAACATTGAATGCTCCACTTTCATGTGACCTGCTCCCCCTCTGTCCCTTTTCACTCTCCTGATCTACCCAGTTTCTCCTACACTCTCCCCCCTCCATCCCCATCACCCTTTTACTTTCCCCTCCTCCCCCACTCCCTTACCCACACACTCCTCCCACTGGGTCCCCTACCCACTGTTCCCATCTGCCCTCCCCACCGCCCTTATTGTGCAGGCACGGTAGTGTAGCGGTTAACGTAACGCTATTACAGCGCCAGCGACCCGGGTTCAATTCCCGCCGCTGTCTGTAAGGACTTTGTATGTTCTCCCCGTGTGTGCGTGGATCTCCTCCGGGTGCTCTGGTTTCCTCCCACATTCCAAAGACGCACGATTTAGGAAGTTGTGGGCATGCTATGTTGGCGCAGAAGCGTGGCGACACTTTCGGGCTGCCCCCAGAACACTCTATGCAAAAAGACGCATTTCACTGTGTGTTTTGATGTACATGTGACTAATAAAGAAATTTTATCTTATTTGGTTCCATATCCCACCTTCCTCTCCTGTCAGATTCCACCATCTGCAACCCTTTGTGCCTCCATCTACCACCTCCCAGCCTCTGCTGTCTTTTCCACATTTCCCTCCTCTATCTGCCTATCAGCCCCTCTTCAAATGGATCCACCTATCACTTTCCAGCTCTTTCACCCCCCACCCCCCCCCCCCCCCCCTCCTTTCCCACACATCTTTATACTGGCAGATGAGGGGTCTCGACCCGAAACGTTGACTGTTCATTTCCCTCCATGGATGCTGCCTGACCTGTGGAGTCCTTCCCGCAGTTTGTTTTTTGCTCTGTTATCTGCTTTAAGGTAGTCGGCCTCCCACAAGGCACAATTTCACCTGGAAGTGATTGCTTTTGTAATCTGCCCTGGCTAACACGACTCTTATGCAGATTATGCACATAGGAAACATACGCGAATGAATCTGACTTCCAGGCTTTGCAAAGTACAAACAACCTTTTTTTATTGTCTTTCAAAGTAATCAACAGATTCGGAAAGCTAACTGTCTTAAAGATGTGCATTGCTTTTACCATTGCAAAGAAGTGTTTAAAATAAGCAAACCCCAAAGGTATTTATTTTGTCCTCAGACAGGTTTCATTGTGGCTGTGCTCTGCAACTTGATTCAGCCACTAACTGTTCTTAAATTTGTATTTTAATTAGGCAGAAGTGCACGCCCAAAGCCACTGTTCCTTCTCCATAATTGTTAATAAATTAATATGGTCAATAGCATTACCTGTAATGCTGCCTTTAAACTTGTGAGCTGCCTTCACTTCGTCTCATCACCCTCTCACCCGCACCAGTGTCTGTACTTGAACCATTTTATTTCATCTGAGGTTCCTTTTTTATCTCCCCAGACACTGAGCAAGCTGCTCTTAAGCTTAATTCTCCTGACCCCTCAATGCAGTCGGATATAGTCACCTAATCCTTTTTTCTTCGATCCCATTTGTGGTTTGACTTTTTTCTTCCTTCCAGTTTCTTTTCTCTTCCTTTCTCATTCTTTCGGCGCTCTCCAGGCTCTGCATTCCTAAGTCCTTCCTTGCATTAGCAGCACAGCACAAAGCTTTCCCAGTGTTAGGGGATTAGTCATTGAGGAGATTGTGGCAACAAGCTGCATAACTTTGTGCACAGGAGTGTATGAGGCACTGTGCTTGTGCGTGAAAGGGAAATTGAGAGACACACACAAAAACAAAGGCATGGGAAAGAAAACGCAAGGCAGAAAATTTGAAAAGAAAAGTTATGATATGTTTAACAAGAGATGAGGTGGGAACGAGGGAAGAAATTATTGAGAGAAAGCAAAAAAAATCTGAAGAGGCTAAAGAATGATGTAAAGATCACTTGCTGGCAATGGGCTGCCCTCCCACATCTACAGAACGCAGAAAATAACTGATGCTAAAGTATTCAAAATCACTTCCTAACTACTGAGGTTACGTATGGCAGGCATATGGGCTGCAAGCTGCAAATTATATCTGGTACAAAGTCTTTGGCTGCCATATTGGATTTATGCCCAATTGTTTGTTTGATTCTCTTCTCAGAATAAATCATGTGGCCCAATCAAATTAATTAGTGGTTTTGCTTTGGAATCTGCCCTTTTTTATGCTCATGTCATACAATGAAGAAAGAGGAATGCAATAGAGGGTATGGCGTGGTGCAAAAGTCACTCACCTTCACCGGCTGGGTACCTGATCCAGTTGTCCCTTTACCTGGATAGCCTGACTGACAATGTGAGTGGGTTGGTCAGATAAGGCCACCCCTCCATTGAGGGAAAAGATAACTCTTGTGTCACAACACTATGCCTGAAGTATGTCTCCCATTAATTGGCCACCCACCAGCACCAGTCTGAGGGGGAAGATGAATGAAGGTGCAAAACTAAAAAAAACATTGAGTTCAAAAGCTCAGAATGACTAACACATGGCGGTGAATTTGAAAAAAGTGCACTAATAAAATGCAGAGATTTAAAAACAACCTTAAGTAAAATGATCTTGCCTCGTACGAACTCTTTTTGGAACCTATTTGGTACCTTATGTGATAATGGATCATTTGCCTTGCGCTATTAAGCCTGTGTGATCTCACTGCCAAACCAATGGTGATTGCTACAAGAATGAACTAATAATATGAAAGATGTGGTGTGATGAGATGAGATGAGATATCTTTATTAGTCACATGTACATCAAAACACACAGTGAAATACTTCGCTTCTGGCGCCAACACGGGGAGAATCTACAAACTCCTCAGACAGCAGCCAGAATTGAACCCGGGCCGCTGGTGCTGTAATAGCGTTACGCGAACCGCTACACTACCGTGCCTGCCCTACACTTTGCAGAGGTTATTTATCTGAAATGGAAATATTTGTCAGATTTCTGGAGCAACAACCAATCTGCTGGAGGAACTCAGCGGGTCGAGCAGCATCTGCAGCAACAGTCTGCTGGAGGAACTCTCTGTGGGAAGAAATCTGTGAGGTTTTGTCACAATGTCAACGTTGAGCCCGTGGCTTCTCTATCTTAGTGAAGTAGGAGTTTGCAGCTAGCAATAAAGTAAAGTGAGATACCAGGTTTCCACAGCACACTCAAAGCCAACTGAAGTCCAAATAATATGTGATGTTGCAACATCATGATCTTCAGTAACACATGGCAAATAACATAGCCCAAGAGAAGATTGAAACACTAAAAAGCTCAAAGAAATGGGAGCAAAGGTTAAATTAAGCCCACTGCCCCTGTACGCTGTGATGCTCCAAAAAAACACAGTCCTGGTCTTTAAGTAAACCACCCATGCTCAAGTGAACCACTCTGAGGCCTGTGACATCAGGATTGTATTTCAGAATCTGTGTGATCATTCACAGATGTAAAGGTTTAAGTAAAGGGGTGCAATATTCAATAGGTGTCACTTTTGTCTACCACTGGTGTACCATCTGTAGAGCACACCATCTACAAGATGTACTGCAGTTACTCACCAAGCTTTCTGGAGAGCACCTCCCAAACATGCAACCTCTACCAGCAAGTAGGTCAAGGGAGCAAGCTCATGGGTCACCACGACCTGCAGATTTCCCTCCAAGCTACACAACATCCTTGGAAAAATAGAATCATATAATACCTTCCTATCCTTTTATACCTGTCCTTTTATTTATGTCATTATATATTGCTGTTCTTTTGTTGTTGCTGGGTCTAAATCCTGGGAATCGCACCCAACAGCACTGAGGGAGCCAAAGCTGATTGTCATATGTCATATGCACAAGTACATGTATGCACAGGTGCAATGAAAAACTTACAGCAGCATCACAGGCACATAGGATTAAAGACACAACATTCACAAGCAAAAAACATATCTTCACTGGAAAGTCTGAGGCAGTTCAAGAAGATAGTTCAACACCACCTTCTCAAGGACAGCTTCTACCCCACTGTGATAAGACTATTGAACGGTTCACTTATACAATGAGATGGACTCTGACCTCACGATCTACCTTGTGGTGACCTTGCACCTTATTGCACTGTACTTTCTCTGTAGCTGTGACACTTTACTCTGTACTGTTATTGTTTTTACCTGTACTACCTCAATGCACTCTGTACTAACCCAATGTAACTGCACTGTGTAATGAATTGATCTGTACGATCGGTATGCAAGACAAGTTTTTCACTGTACCTCGGTACAACTGACAATAATAAACCAATACCAATACAATAAATGCTGCCTATTCCAGTAATCTCCATATCCCATAATTTAATAAGTATTGGTAATGGTTTATTATTGTCACTTGTACCGAGGTACAGTGAAAAACTTGTCTTGCATACCGATCGTACAGATGAATAATGTTTTGTACACTTAAGCCATAAAGTGATAAAAAGGTAGAATTCATTAGTTTTGTCTGCTCTGTCAAAATGAAAATACTACTTTTGTAGACAGCAGTAGTGTGTAGGAACTGTAGGTGTAGCAGTAGTGTGTAGGACTTCAGGTGTCAGTTGTAGCTCTCCTTATAGCATTCTCTTGTGTCTGATTCATAAACTTGTACGTTCCAGGTCCACGTTGGAGGGTGATGCGTCAGTACAGTACTGAAAGGGCACCTCATTGCTGAAGGTGCAGCTGTTCAGACGAGATGTTGATCTGACTTCCCACTCTGGTGGATGGGATGGACCTTAAAGAACACAGAACATAGAACAATACAGCACAGGAACAGGCCCTTTGCCCACAATATCTGAGCCGACCACAATGCCAAACTAAACTAAACCCATCTGCCTGCACATGAGCCATATCCTTTCATTCCCTGCATGTTCATGTGCCTGTCCAAATGCCTTTTAAATGCTCATTATCATGTCTGCTTCCACCACCACCCCTGACAGAGCATTCCAGACATGAACTCATGTTGTTATTTTTAAGATGAGAAAGGATGCTCTTCCTTGTGCATTTGCCACTGTATACTGCTCAAACTGTTCATTACTATGCTGCAGATCGTGGGATCTTGCTGTGCATATTCTGTCTGCTACCTTTCAAGCAGTACAACTGTGAATACTTCTGAAAGATATAACTGTGTACAAGTGATTATGGAAAACCAGAGGTAGAGAATGGTGAAACTATAAAAAGCAAGTGAGGCAAACACGCCAATGGCCACAGATTTGATTTTCTTTGGTTATCGTGAGTAATTGCCCTGACATTTGAATCTGCCTTTTTGATTTCCCAATGAATTTAAAGCTGTAAGTGTTACAGTGTTACTCAGATAACAAACCATGGGTCTGAGACATTCCGGTACAGGCAGTTCAATTTTTGGGATCGAGTGCAGACATCACTGAAGGAACCGTGATTACATCAGCACATAATAACACGGTGTTGAGTATCAGTGGTTAGCAGCTACATAAAACTGAATTAGGCAATCTAATTGCTAATGGAATTAATATGAGCAGCTGTAATGGTAAAAGAACAGGCAGAAGTGCAGTCCTAATATAAGTGTTAAAACTGCTGGTCATGTTTCAGGAAGGTTAATTTTCTTTAAATGCAACAGAAAACACATTTGGCAAACATACTGTACAACTAATATGTCCTCAGCCCAACAATCGTTATAGTGTTGTCTCTTTTGGGCTTTATTTTCCTTCTCCTTATAGTTCTTTCTCATGTATATCTCTATCATTTCAGGTCCCTTCAATGGGGAGAAGATGAGCCCATTGATGTCGGCACATGGAGGCCTACAACCAACATGCTTTTGGAATTAGTCTCCTAGCAGCAGTCATTCATGTTATGTGGTCTTTCTTCCATGGGCAATGCCACCCCTGAAACTGACTTCAAGCATTTTTCATTGCCTGTTCTGCGTGAATAGCCACAGGCCTCTTGCCAATTGTCCCTGTCAAAGAAAGGCCGAGCAGAAGCCTTTCAACTTTGTCACAGTGTGCGACGGAGACTTCTATCGCATTGTTGTTTGGATGACGGTTAGCACTGTAAAGTGGGCCTGGAAGAGAATGCACAATAAGAAGTGATTGAGGCTTTATGCAGTCTCCAGATGCTGGCATGTTTATTAATTTACAAAACTCATGTCATTGGCTATAAAGAAAAGATCAGGCCTATTGAAGATCAGTTCTGTTTGCTTGTAGTGCATTAACAATATATTGGCAATTTCTCTTAAGTGCTCAACTTCCTGTTATTGGTTCTGAATTCTCAAGTGTTTTTTTTTGTTGCAGTGTAATTTTATGTTGCTGTGCAAAGCTTCTTGCAAAAGCTAGAAAATAATTTTGAACAGACAGCAGCAAAAACATAACGTGCCTGTAGTTTTTCGATTTCTCGTTTCATTTTAGTGGCTTTCTCCTGGCTGTGGAAAGTGGAAATGGCATTAACCGTGCAGTCGTCTGCAGACAGTTTGCCCAATCGAGCTGAAGGAAGGAGCATGGATTGGAACATTTATTTTAAGAAAAGAGGAAAAATGTTCATTCTCAAGCAAAGCGGTTTTACAGCGTTCTGTTCTGAGCTAATGGTTCCCACATCCTAACCGCCCATTTCCTTCTTCATAGCTGGTTTCAACATGGCTAATGCAGCTTGCTCCTTATCTACTGTACAGCCCAGTCACAATGACACAACACAAGGCTTTAATGTAAAAGTGTCTGAAATTTGTAGCTTCATAACAAGATGGGTGGGACTGAAAGAAAAAGACAGTTCATCAGCTTCTAACAACAGCAGGCAAAGCTGGCCTGTAATAACAGCAAGTAGACCAAGGAATTCTTTCATTTAGTTGATTTTTTTCTCTCTACCCTTATTTATTAATGGGCTACACTTGTTGAGGATGAACTGAAGGTGGCTCAATGACTGACATGTTCTTCAGTTGTTGCTTAAGGCACTTTCCCCATGTAAAATGCATGAGGGGCACATGGGTTCAAGTCAAGTCGAGTTCATTGTCATACGCACAAGTACAGTGAGGCACAGGTGCAATGAAAATCTTGCTTGCAGCAGCATCACGGGCACGTAGATTCAGACAACACACAGAACATAAGATGGACATAAATTATACATAAATTATACCTACCCTTGCAAACTTTCAAAAAGGCAAGAGGCAAAATAGGCCAACACCACTGGAAGAACCATCTTGATGAGGCCACATTTGGAATATTATGTTCAATTATGGTTGCCCTGCTATAGGAAGGATGCCATTAAGTTGGAAAGAGTGGAGAGAAAGTTTACGAGGATATTGCCAGGACTCGACAGACTACATTATAGAGAGAGGACGAACAGGCTAGGACTTTATTCATTAGAGCGTAGGAGAATGAGGCGTGATCTTATAGAGGTGTATGACATCATGAGCAGCATAAATAGGATGAATGAGCAGATTCTTTTTTTCCGGGGTTGGGGAATCAAGAACTAGGAGAGCATAGGTTTAAGGTGAGGGGTGAAAGATTTACCAGGAACCTGACAGGCAACTTTTTCACCAAGGGGATAGTCCGTATATGGAACGAGCTGCCAGAGGAAGTGGTTGAGGCAGGTATGTAACAACATTTAAAAGACACTTGGACAGGTACACAGATCGGAAAGGTTTAGAGGGATATGGACCAAGCATGGGCAAGTAGGCCTACTTAGATGGGCATGTTTGTCAGCATGAACCAGTTGGGCCAAAGGGCCTGTTTCCATTCCATATGACTCTATGACTCAACAACTGTGGAATAACAAGGTACGGCTGAACCAGTCTGTGAGCCCATCAGTGTAGCTCACTGCTACTTTACATGATGCTCCCTAAGCCAAGTTCTGCGTGTTGTAACCCAAAGAATATGGCTGCTCTAAAGCTGACACAAACCGAAACTGTTGGGGGTGCACAGCAGGTCTGGCAGCAAGTGTGGGGAGAGAAACTGAGCTGACGTTTCAATTTCATCGGACCTGGGAAAAGTTAGAAGTCCCAACCTGCAGAATAAGGGAAGAGTGGAGGAACTGGAATTGGAATTGGGATTGGTTTATCATTGTCACATGTACCAAGGCACAGTGAAAAGCTTGTCTTCCATACTGTTCATACAGATTAATTCACTACATAGTGCATTGAGGTAATACAAGGTAAAACAATAACAGAGTGCAGAATAAAGTGTCACAGCTACAGAGAAAGTGCAGTGCAGGTAGACAATAAGGTGCAAGGTCATAATGAGGTAGATTGTGAGGTCAAGAGTCCATCTCATTGTATAAGGGAACCGTTCAATAGTCTTATCACAGTGGGATAGAAGCTGTCCTTGAGCCTGGTGGTACGTGCTTTCTGGCTTTTGTATCTTCTGCCTGATGGGAGAGGATAGAAGAGAGAATATCTGGGGTGGGTGGGATCTTTGATTATGTTGGCTGCTTTACTGAGGCAGTGAGAAGTATAGACAGAATCCATGGAGGGGAGGCTGGTTTCTGTGGTGCGCTGAGCTGTGTCCACAACTCTCTGCAGTTTCTTGTGGTCTCAGGCAGAGCAGTTGCCATACCAAGCCCTGATGCATCCAGATAGCATTGATAAAAATCGGTGTGGGTCGATGGGGACATGCAAAATTTCTTTAGCCTCCTGAGGAAGTAGAGGCACTGGTGAGCTTTCTTGGCAGTGGCACCTATGTGGAGGAGGAGGCAATAGGGAAAGTTTGTGTCAGGGAGGAGAGCAGGAGAGATTAAATGGGGAAGAGGTTGATGGAGCTGGGTGAGAGGAGGTGGTAAAGGCATGAGTGAAAAGATAGGTCTGGAGGAGGCACAAACAGGAGAAGATGAACAGTTATGTGAAATTAATGGCTAAGAGGGTATAAAAAACTAAGAATGCTGGAAACAAGTCTCAAAGTGCACTACCCCATTGTGAGTGAACCCATGTCCTTGGCAGATGTGATCTAAGGCAACATTTCTGGCATTGTCTTCAGAAACCTCTTCTGTTCTCCCCTCTCACTTCCTCCACCTGCTTCTTTGACCAAGTATTTTGGCCACCAGCCCAATTATGTGATTCAGTGTAAAATATTGTGTGATTTTGCTCCTAAAGAGGTGCATTTTATTGTTGTGAACAATGCAAAGAAATGCAGGACAATCTGCAGGTGACCTCAGAACGTGAGAACATAAGAATGTAATAAATTAGAGCAGGAGTACGCCATCCAGCCCTTCAAGCTTACCGTGTCATTCAGCAAAGTCAGTGCCATTTTCCCATCACTACTCCCTTATCCTTTTATCCATCGCTGTCCAGAAATCTATCAATCTCTGTTTTGAATGAACTCGACAACTGAGTCTCCACAAAACTCTGAGGCATAGATTTCCATGGATTCACTACTCTCCCCGTCTCACTCCTAAACACCATACACCTTAAAGGACTGTGACAAGCCGTGCAGTGTAGTAGTTGCTGTGTGCTTCTTTCCGAAATGAGTTCTATTGATTTCAAGTAGAGTACAACATATTGCACATTTAGCAGAAGCAATGGAATAATTTGCAGCCTCATCTTCTAAAATGCTGGAGCAATATTTATAATTGAATTCATGTTTCATATGGACTCTCAAAAACATCTCCATTAAATTTGTATCAAGAACAGTTATGTTGATGTGATCTATTGTTTGATCCGGTTACTGGATTCACAGGCTGAGGATGGTTTGATTGTCTCTAAGGCATCATGTGGCCACTTTGCCCACGTCATGTTCAGTTCCTATTTAGAGCTGTAGTGGTTAGCGTAACACTATTACAGCGCCAGCGACCTGGGTTCAATTCCCGCTGCTGTCTGTAAGGAGCTTGTATGTTCTTCCCGTGTCTGCTTGGGTTTCCTCCAGGTGCTACTGTTTCCTCCCACATTCCAAAGACGTACTGGTTGGGAAGTTGTGGGTGTGCTGTGTTGGTGCTGGAAGCATGGCAACACTTGCGGGCTGCCTCCAGAACACTCTATGCAAAAGGTGCATTTCAATGTGTGTTTTGATATACATGTGACTAATAAAAATATCTGAGGCAGGTGTGAGCCAGGGAGCCTTACCATAAATGAGTTCCTTGTTTGGGACAGTGTTTTCAATGCAGGTTTTATTCTATTCATGGTCACTGTTAAAATTGATGAGACAGGTGTCGTGGGACCAGAGAGCATTCCTTGAAAGCTTTCTTTAGTGACTACCTTCTGGTGTGGCACACATTGAATCAGAGAATATATTTCCACAACAATCAACATACTGTACCTCAAAAACATGGAACACATTATCACTGATTCACTGTGGCAAAACAGGGTAAATCCTCCCCTCCCTTTGCCGCTAATTTCCTCCCAGTAATATTATTTATCCTGTCTACTTCTTCACTGTCAGTATTTTAATCTCAACCTTTGCATGTTGTAAGGTGCTGTCATTCTGTTGCTCACAGCTTGCCTGGTAATGAAGATATTTTAATATCAGTTAATGCAAAACCCGCTTGGAATTGGAATTAGAATTAGAATTAGTTTATAATGGTCGTGTGCACCGAGTTACAGTGAAATACTTTGTGCGCCATCCAGGCAGATCATGCCACACACAAGTAAATCAAGGGAGTAAAAAGAAAAGAGAATGCAGAATATAGTGTTGCAGCTACAGAGTAAGTGCAGCACAACTAAACAAATAAAATGCAAGGTAGATTGGGAAATCAAGAGTTGATCTTTAGCTTATGAGAGGTCCATACAGGATAACCTGTGTTCCACAAGCTGTAAATGTGACTCCAGCTCTCACTTTAAATGGTACCATGAGCCGAAAAATCCCTAGCTGCAGTTATCAGAACCAGCCAGAAGCTGCATTCACCAATGGACAGACTGGGAGAGGAGGAATACTGGTATTTTACTGCAAGCTGCAGACTGGTGTCAGTTAGGGAGAAGACTACCCAGCGTCGAGGGAAAGCTACATCTACTTGTGGCAGTCAGTGATGTTAACTTTTATCGCAATAATTGCTCAATGACTTCTGGCAACTTCTGCCACACTAAATTACTTGCCTGTGAAGAAACTTATCTCCCACAGCATCAGTCAGGAGTAAAATTCTGAATCATATCTGGGGTTGATTTAATATGCCATAAAATGGGTATGGAGATTGTGATGCATGAGTAACCTTTGTGTGACTGAATGCATGCATTGCAACAAATTCATGCCCTCTGTGTATTGGAATTAGCTGAGCATTGAGCACGAATTTTGTTGTTTTCGGGCTTATTTTATCAGCAGGGGCCCCAATTTTGTGATTGGCTGGTACCAGCTAAAGCAAGCCTGAATCTTTAAAGTCAGCCTTGACTTCTTAAAGGGAGGTAAACTGAGGTGCAGCAGAAGTTCCTGTGGTGGTGATTACAGCCAGCCCAAGGATCCATAGTGTAACATAGGAGAGAGCTGTGACTAGGACTTCATATACTTCTCTCAAAGTTTTGAGGGAGGCAGTAGAAAGGAGGAGAAACGTCCTGGTTCTGAAAGGGTCAGGAGGACCTCCAAAGGCACATGTATGAATACATGCACGCACACACACACACACACACACACACACACACACACACACACATGCATGCCTACATATATATCTGGATCTCTCTCTCGCTCTCTCACACACACAGACAAGGTCCACACATGCATATGCACTTACACATATCCATGCGTCACCCACACACATGCATGCCTCCTCCGTGCACTCCCACACATTATGAATATATACATGTATCCATTTGCCTCTTCCCAACCAAGCACACACACACAATCGCATACACAAAAAAAAGTTCAATAACCTCACACATGGAACCATAGTCAGTGAATGTAATTACACAGTCCATATTCCCAATCCCTCTTTTCCCCCAGATGTACCACTTACCTCAGATGCTGCTTGATGCCCCACACTGAGGGCACTCAGTCACTTGCAACCTCTATCAATCAGGACTCAAGCCTAACATTCTTATGCTCCACAATTCTGGTCACATACAACACTACTACAAACCTCACAATGCATTTCAGAGCTTGCATATGCCACCTCAGTCATATTCCCCAGACACACGTGTGAAATACGCACACCTGCCTTTCTCTTGCTGGACAAAGTGACACACATCTAGAGACACCAACAGGAAGTCCACAAGTGTGGCTGTTTTACCTCATTGGAATTGAAGAGAAAGTGTTCCCTTCATCGAAGTGATCAGCTAGTTTTCCAGTTAAAGACTGCTCCCGAGATCTCACTGAAAGAAACAGCCTTGTCCAAGGGTCAACCGAAGATAAGCCCTAAACTGTTGCAAGATCTGGAATGGAGAAGCAGCTAAAATCAAGAGCCTAAAGACCAAATTCAGCAAAGTGAAGGAACACATGGAGCGGGTATTAAAGGCAAGTTTTCTTACAGTGCTTCTAGAGAAGACAAATCGAACTTTGTGCTACTAAAAGGATCATCTGACAAATCAATAGTGGGATAAAAAGGAAAAATGTCCACTCCAAATTTCACACAGATAAATGAAAGTGACCATGTTGAAATGAATACGGGAAATGTAAAAATATATTAAAATGTTAATTGAATGGATAAATGGAAAATCCAAGGAACTGGAGCAGGAAATACTAAATATAATTGTAATAGAAAGTCTTTCAAAAGGAAGAGTCATCCAGAGAAGATCTGAAAATTATAAAAGATAAATATAAGCTGAGCATAAGGATAAAATAAATAAATATTAGTTCATATACCGTAAGTGTCCATGAGGACTTGACCAATCTATTTTCTCGTCAAGTTATCCCCAAGTGAGATCAATGAAGCTGTTATAAGTAAGATGGAAATCCAAGAAAAATTGGAAGACACACAACCTCTGGGATTTTATTTCACAGACTTGGAATGAGGTTTAAAAAGAGTGGAGGGATGTAAAAAGATGACTAGATTGATCAGAGTTTATAGGAAAGAAAGCCAAGTTTTCGTGGAAGAGATTATGGAAATTCGGAACTCACTGATCCAGAAGTTGCTGAGGATGGTGAGGTTGGGGAAGAGATTTAAATTGCATAAATCAAAACTGAACTTAGTGGAACATTATTAAGAAAGGATAAAAAGGGTTACAGAACCAAAGTTGGTCATTGGATTTGGAAGAAAGATCAGCCCCAAATAAGCTCAACAGCAGGTTTGAAGGCCTACATCTCTTTCTCTGTTTCCTATGTTTCTATAAAACCATCAGCTTAAACAGGGTGTGGAAAAAGAATGTCAGGTTAATCTGAAGAGTAAAAAGATTGGAAATATGTACCAAGATAACAGGAAATGTGTAGGATAGATAGGCTGCTGATTTCATGTGATTTACAACAAGGTTACATGTGGACAAATAACGCTGAGGTATTGCTCTGCTGACTTGAAAATATATCCCTGTTCCCTCAATGTCCCTGGATCTAAATCCTGTGATTTACACACCCAGTAGTATTTTGGAAATGTCTTTATCCAGTAGGACTATAACAGTGTGAGAAGACATCTCATCGCCACTTTCTCAGGGGGCCACTAGGTATGGGCAATAAATGGTGGTCTTGCCAGTGATGCTTAGGTTTTGTAAGTGAATTTTAAAACAAAATTGTAGTGAATAATTGTCTACTTGGCCTGTAAACCATCCAAATGTTTTTTTTCCCTTTTTATGATATGAATCTACTCACTGTAAATTCCAAATGAACCTTTAAATATAATTTACTGAGGAGTGACTTAGAGGAACTGAAAGATATCCAAGGAAGCATGACCTAGACCCTTCATACTGGCAATGCCCTATTCATCTACTCTTTCATCATTTAGATTCCCCATCAACTCTTCGTGTGGCAATGTTTTGTTTTCCTTCTACAAAGTGAAGAAACAGCAGGTATAACCACTGCTTAAGTTACTGTGCTGTGTAACTATTTGTTTTCACTTGTCATAGGTTTATAACCATGAAACTTCAAGTAACAGAACTTGGGGCGGGGTCATCATTTTTTAAACTGTTGGTCAGGCTTTCTAGTTTTCCTAAACATTGAACTGTAGGGAACTACAGAGCAGAAACACACCCTGCTGATCACTAGCTGCATTTATGCTCAGTGAGAGTCTCCTCTCAGCCCTCTCCTCACTTTTCTTCCATTTTCCCAGCTTAAATGCCACCAAGTTGCTCACATACATTGCTAGTTGTTGTTCTATCCTCTTTTGTGTAAATGAATTTCTACTGAACTCATTCTTGGATTCATTAATAACCTACTCATATTAAGGAGCCTGAATTTTGGTCTCCCCACACGTGGAAATGTCTCCTTCACCCTACCTTGTCATAATGTTAAAGTAAGGTGTCCCTGTCTGAGATGTCTTGTCTCAAAAGTATAAAGTTTTAGTTCTGGTAACATCATCATAAATCATCTCTGAGTGTCCCCTAATGTCCCTTGGTCTTCTCTGAGGGTGAATGTGTCATCAGATTTGTGAAGGTCAAAGTCGAGTTTATTGTCACATGCACAAGTACATGTATGCACAAGTGCAATGAAAGACTTACTTGCAGCAGCATCACAGGCACATAGCATCAGATACACGACATTCACAAGAAAAACATGAATAACCAACATAAATTAGACAAAATTATACAAGGAAGAACACAATTAGAACAAAAAATGCAGAGTCCATTGTGGGGCAAAGTGGTCAAAATGGTTATAGTGTTGCTATACTGAGGTAGTGATAGGGATGTGCAGGTTTGTTCAAAAACCAAATGGTTGAACCTGATGTTGTGGGACTTCAGGCTTCTGTACCTCCTGACTGATGGTAGCTGCGAGGAGATGGCATGGTCCGGATGGTGGGGATCTTTGATGATAGATGTTGCCTTCTTAAGGCAGCACCTCCTGTAGATACTACCGATGGTGGGGAGGGATGTGCCTGTGATGTATTGGGCTGATTCCACTACTCTCCACAGCCTCTTATGTTCCTGCGCTTTGGAATTGACATACCAGACCATGATGCAACCAGTCAGGTCTTCATTTGGCAATGAAGACCTATGTACATATAGTGTCCTTTGAGACACCTGGGTACACTGAAGTGGTTTGAAGTAATCCAGGAAATGTTACAGCCATTTTGTGCTCAGCAAGTTCCCATAAGCGGCAGGGAAGACTGAAGACGCTTGAAATGAAAGGTACAGGTTAGTACTCATGTCTTGGTCTTGCTTTAAGACCTGTGCAACAACAACAACAACAACAACTTGCATCTATACAGTACATTTAATGTGGTAAAACATTTCAAACGGTTTTCGAAATAGAAAGCTGCCACGGAGACAGGCTGCCAAAAGATTGGTCAAAGAGGTAGGTTTTAAGAAGGAGAGAGTGAGAGGGTTAGGGAAAAAATTCCAGAGCTTAATGTCAAGGCAGCTGCCATTGATGCCTTGGGCCTTGACTTAATGGGTCTGTCTGGAGCATGCTGTATTCATCGTACCGTAATGGAGCACAACCATTTGTCTAACAAACATGTGAGCTAACCATCTGTGCAACAATGTAAGGATACTACCTCAATTGTCAGATAGACTAGGCAGTCTCAGGCTCATTCCAGGTAGCCCACAAAATCTAGACAACTTTTACACAGACACAACCTCTGTCATGCAAGTTTATCTCAAGCCACAAGCTAAAAATTGCCCCTTATCTCCCACTAAAGAGAAAGTGCAAAAGTAACAGGATCCACTTGCGTATTTGTAAGCCTCCTGTTACTCTACAACTCAACAAGATTCAAGGGATATTCTCCCATTGGTCTAAACCTCATCATATTGTTCACAATATGTGCACAATATATTAAGACATCCAACATCTTGCTTTGAGGTTTACAATGCATGATTCGGTTGGTACTGTGAACAGTTTTATATTGAGTGTATAAAATGTTTTCATGCACTATTATCTCAAAATAAATACCTGTACTGATTTCACCATTTTCCTCACACTCTTCTTTCTCAATATCTGTCCATCTTCCAACTTTCCAACTATCTATTTTACTTTCACTCCATCCAACCTTTGCTTAATTTTAACTGTTCTGCACGTTTTACATTCATTTACACAGGAAAGGATGGATGTAAAGCTCTAGTTTCTTTCATTGATCCTCATTTTGTTTTCTTTTCCACTTTTTATACATAGCTTCTATTTTATTTTACCACACACATTCAGTTCCTTGATGGGTGTTACAAAATTTCTTTTTGCTTTCTTTCTCTGCATCCTTCATTTAAGAACATAGAACATAGAACAGTACAGCACAGAACAGGCCCTTCGGCCCACACTGTTGTGCCGACATAGCTATTCCCTCCTACCTACAGAATGCCCATATCCCTCTATTTTCTTCTCATTCATGTGCTCATCCAGCCCCCAATGATTTTTACCTCCACCGCCCTATCAGGCAACGTGTTCCAGGCATCCACTATACTCTCAGTAAAAAACGTGCCCCTCACGTCTGTTCTGAACCTACCCCCTCTCACCTTAAATGCATGCCCTCTGGTATTAGATCGCTCAAGAATGGGAAAAAGATTTCTGTTACTTTAGCTTGGAGATTGGACCATCTGGCAGCTATGTTTTAGTTGCCATTTGTGCAAAGTCTGATTTTCACTCAGGGTAGATTTGCACTAGTGATCACTTTCAGGTGGGGTTGCACAAATTGCAAGATTGGACTGGGCCCTCCTGTGTGTGATCCGTGTTCATGTGCCTGACGCTGCAAATTGTGGATGTGCGACTAATGGCATCATTATCTTGCACTACCATGGACTTGTCTCTGATTGTGCCTTTTTTTTGCACTAAGGTCTTGTCTGTTGTGTCTCTAATGCTATGTGCCTGTGATGCTGCTGCAAATGTTTTTCATTGCACCTGTGCACACATGTACTTGTGCATATAACAATAAACTCAATATGTTTTTGCACAGTCTTTTTTTCTCTCTGTCTTCACTGTCTTGTATAATTTATGTATGATTTCTAATATGTTGTCTGTATCTACATGCCTGTGATGCTGCTGCAAGCAAGTTTTTCATTGTACCTGTACCTCACTGCACTTGTACACATGACAATAAACTTGACTTGATTTACACATCTCAACACAAAAACACAGTCGTAGAAACATACACTTTGGGAGAACCAGACAGCAAGAGACAGGCTTCTCCTTCTGTACAGGTGATGCAGATGCAGAGCAATAGTTCTAATTCTTCCATCAAACAATACAGCTGATTTGGTCAGGAGTTGAGTATCTCCTTCACATTTGAGGGTAGTAAACCCGAAGCATTATGCCTGTCAATGGAGGTGGAATGAGAAGTCCTTCCCCCATGTCAGACTCCTCTAGTCCTGGCTTCTTGCTCAGTCCTGAAACCTAATCATTTCACCACTGGCAGCCGAACCCTTAGCTGCTAAGATCCTAAGTTTTGGATTTCCCTCCCTATTCTCTATTTAAGATATTTCTTAAAACTTACCTCACTGACTAAGCATTTGATCATTTCCCAATATCTTTATATTTTGCTGAGCATCAATTTCTTGCTTGATAACACTCCTGTGAAGAGCCTGGAAATACCATTCAACGTTAGGGTTGCTACATCACTGCAGGAAGTTATTATATCTGAAAGAATTATTATTTCTGATTTCATTCATCGGCTTTCACCCTCTAATGTTATGGTTGATGAAAATGGTCACATTGTTTTTAATGATAAGGAAAAGGGACTTTACATGATCATAATAAACCAGGTTCATTGCATATTCAGATGTTGGAAGGGTGGCACCTCACAGTCGCTGCCTCACAGCTCCAGTGACCTGGGTTTAATTCTGACCTCCAGTGTTGTCTGTGTGGAGTTTGCATCTTCTCCCTGTGAGTATCCTCTGGCTGCTCAGGTTTCCTCCCACATCCCAAAGATGTGTGGGTTGGTAGGTTAATTGCCCTTAACATGTAGATGAGTGGTAGAATCTGGGGGAAGTTAAAAAGTCCAAAAAGGAATATGGGTGGCGTAAGTTAGGATTTGTAAAAGGGTGGTTGATAGTTGGCACAGACTCAGTGGGTTGAAGGGTCTGTTTCCATGGTTTATGACTGCTGAAAACCATCACTCTCCTTGCCACCCAGTGATTGCCACCTTGTGTATGTTATACATATTTGAAGGATAGTTTAATCATTAAATGTCCAGGCAGAGTCATACAGGATGTGATACATGACAAAACTATCTCTGCAATCTTGAATGGAAACAGGGTAAATGACTAATATAAGCAAACACTATACTGTTACCATGAATTTAAAGTTAAACAGAATAAAATAAACATTAATGAATCCAATGTGTGCAGACTTGCTGTTGAACGCTCCCTAACTAACTTTCGAACAGGACACAGAAATAGGAATTTAGAGCTAGATTGAAAGTAATTTGTTCTGAGTTTAGATCTCTGGATATTTCAGTGCATGCAATCAGCTGCCTTCGAGCCATTATTGCTGCAACACCTGCCTGTCTGTGCCAGCATCCAAAAAGGAAGGCGTGACCCTTAGAGGTGCAATCTACATTGATCTGGAAAAACAAATCAGAAAGGGGAAAATATCCTGAATTGAAGCAGATTGAAGCTGTTTGGATCTTCAAAGCCTATGCCCTTTTTCTTGTCCGTTAAAGTAACACTTCAGGATTGTTTTATGCAACATCACTTCCTTTGTAACTTGAACAGTCCAAGACATTTCCGTGAAAAGTCCCATATTGTTAGGCACTTCTGGTTTGTTTACAGATTTCCCTACTTGAGTCTGCCATTGAAAAAAGCATTCAATTGTAAAAAGCATGAAAGGTGGCAAAAGACTAGTCTGTCCGTCAATATTAGATGCATATTTTCCCATGTGTGGGTTAGACTCTTAGTATAAATGATTGAGGAAAATCCTGAAGCCTTTGCAACTTCCTGCATTATTGGTTACCTCCTCATCATCCACTTAGAAGTAGGATATCTGGGTCAGATCTGGAAATTTCTGGTGACTCAGAGCTTTAAAGTACTTCAATAAATGCATTATTCTTGATTCAATACCACGAGCCTTAGCTTCTCCTCCCTAAAAATGCCATTGCTGCAGGCTGGTGCTGCATTACCATTGACACTCTACAGGTTACAAGGCTGGCCCATCCAATCATGTCAAAAGTGAGAGGACCATGCCTAATCCATAATGGAAGAAACTGACTTTGCAAATTTGCATCATTGAAGAATTTTGCTCCTTATTAACATCAACCGGATGTGAAATCATATCAGTTTCATATGTTGCCAGCACATCAAAGCACATTCCTAACAATGAAGTCACTACTGTTACTTCCTATCTATCTTCAACAAAAACAATATTCATGTTTTATTTTCCCTTTTATAAAGAAAAAATGATGTATTTCTTAACTCTTTCTGTGACCAGGTTCTTGTAGATAAGGTCTGCTGTAATTTAAAAAAAATTAACAACTATAAATAGTTTATTTTCCTCAAATTCAGTGTTGAAATTTTATTGTGGAAGAGGGAAGTTAACCCTTTATCCTGCAGCTTTGGTAAAAGGACCATTTTGACAACCTGCTCACAAACCTACAAGCCCAGAGTAATCCTCATGGATATAGATATTTAGATATTTTATTTATTAGTCACATGTACATTGAAACACACAGGGAAATGCATCTACTGCGTTGCTGAGAATGTGCTGGGGGCAGCCCGCAAGTGTCGCCACTCTTCCGGGACCAACATAACATGCCCACAGCTCCTAACCTGTACGTCTTTGGAATGTGGGAGGAAACCGGAGCACCCGGAGGAAACCCACGCAGACAGGTGGCTGTAGGTTTGTGGATCATATGATTTATGTGCACAGAAATTATTTTAAATGGTGCATATTATAAAACATATATAAAATCAGATCAGATGTTTATTATCCTATATTAATCAATTACTTGATTTGCTGTGAAGTGCTTTGGAACATCTGAGGTTGTGAAACACTTTTGAACTGTTTGGAGTGTTTTTGGCATGCATCACTTTCATTATGCTGACTACTGTTCGTTATCATCATACTTCTAGAGTCCCTTTAATGTGGTAGGTGCTTCACAAACAAGGACCGCAATCAGTCAGCAAAGAGTTAGAAGACAGAGAGTACAGTGAATAGGGCAGGTTTTAAGAAGATGTTTAATGCAGAGAGGGAGAGGGAGAGGGAGGGGGAGGGGGAGAGGGAGGGGGAGGGGGAGAGGGAGGGGGAGGGGGAGGGGGAGAGGGGGGGAGGGGGGAGGGAGGGAGGGAGGGAGGGAGGGAGGGAGAGAGAGAGAGAGAGAGAGAGAGAGAGAGGGAGAGAGAGAGAGAGAGAGAGAGAGAGAGAGAGAGAGATGCAAGCAAAGGATCTGCCAGGGTTAGAGAAAGAACATTTCAAATTTGCCCCAGCTTTTGACATGGAAGGGAAAATCCAATGCCATCCAAGCCAACCATATTTCACTGAAATATAACTAATCTGAGTCAGCGGATTGGAACTCTGATTTCATCTTACTTACAGATCTTGAAAAGCTAATTTAAGCTGTTGACATATTCACAGCTTAGAAACACCACATTTGCACTAAGTATTTATCTACAGATTCCAGCTTCTTAAAGTTGGTACATTGGAATCAGGATTTAGTCTGATGGGTTGATACTAGTCCAGAAAAATGATGCTTAAGAAAAAGGGCCACTTCATTCTTCCTTACTTAGACAGGGTTTTAATCCACAGAAACCTTCAGCCTGAAAATTAACCTTGAGTGATCCCAGCGTGCAAATGCACACGTTCCAATCTAATTTATCTCTCCCAGTTAACTGGAGCTTTTGTAACACATTCGATATAAATAACATTGCAACCACTCTGGGAATTTGGAACTCCCAAAATCGATGCAGCTGAATCCAAATGTTCAAATCCTGATGATCCGATGAGATCCGATCAAATGACGGAACTATTGGGGGGCAGAATGGCCTACATTGGTCCTTATATTCCTCAGCCAAATGCTTCTTATCCACATAGAGTACCAAGTCCATATTTTACTCAGTTGTAATGACACAGGCACTTCCCATGACTGTGGCATCCTTTGCCACTGCCCCCGTCCCAGTACTTTGGAAAAATAACAACACAACCTCACAATTTGTGCAAGACAATTCGATTGCCTACTTTGTAATAATGATGACATTGAACTGTTGCTGCCTTGTCCAGCAGCCTCTCCAACCCATTCCTCCAGCTTGCCTTTTCTTTCCTTTGTAATCTCTGAAGCACACTTAACAACAATTGACATTTTTCTTTTGGTCAGATGTGGTGGAAATCTTTAACTTGTATTGGAGAATGACGCAAGCCACCCAGCTTCTGATTCAGTCAGGCCAACCTTTGTGGAATTCAACTCCCACGTGCTAGAACATTTTGAAACATGTTACCGTTCAAAATTAGTATACAAAGATGAAAGGAAATATTCAGGCGATTTCAGTACACAATCGAATCAGTTCCCCACCTATTTGGAGGTTAGGAACTGAGCCATCAGTTGACACAATATGAGCCCTGAGATAAATAGGTTCTTGTTAATGCAAGCATTCTTCACTCATTGTGCACTTTATAAAAGCCAACATTAAAAGTGGAATAGCAGAATCATATTGCAGTAGAATAATTTGAACGATTGAAATTCTAACTATGTAAATGACATGGCTGCCTTTTGGCATGAATTCCAAACCGTAATATTGTGTTTCAGCTAATCACATTCAAGTGTTGAAGTTTAAATATATATATATATATAAAAAAGTGGCACTTAAAGGGTTAAAATCCAAAGTCACATTAGTTGGCAACATTTCCATGGGCATGGACTCCATTCCTTGTTTTGACTTGCTTGACCTTACTTGAAGAGTCTCACCAGCTCTCAATTAGAGAACAAGCTGGAAAATTTTATGGTGGGAAGATGTGTTGACTGTTCAGGAGCTAATGCATTGAAATAAAGACAGAAAATATTGGAAACACTCAGCAGGTCAGGTACCATCTGCGGAAAGAGCAAGAGACTTAATGCTTCATTTCCATGACTCTTTGTCAGAATCAGAACTGTCCTTTGTAACAATATTAGTATTATGGAGACAGAAAGACGACAGGAATCTGGAATCTGGAGCAACAAACAATCTGCTGAAAGAACTCAGCAGGTCGTGCAGCATCTGTGGGAGGAAAGGAATTTTTGACCTAAGATGTTGACAATTCCTTCCCTCCCATAGATGCTGCTCAACCTGTTGAGTTCTTCCAGCAGATTGTTTGGTAGTCCTTGTATTGTCTTGATGCAAATTTTGTGTACAGAAAACAGAACTAAACTTTTTCCTGAGCTCATAGCAAGGAGTTATTCCTGACTGTCCAATCTCATTTTACAAAGAAATGCCTTTTTCCATCACTCTGGGTTAATCTGAAACCCAAGTACCAGGGCTGAAAGGAATCCATTCTCTTCCAGCCCAATGACCATCTGGAGAGCATAGAGTCCAATTCAATGCCATCTGATCCAGTGGAAAGTCAGACATGTATCCTTTCTGTGTGCTGGTGCTGAAAGGCTTGCTTACTCTCTCTAGTATTCCAAGAGGTCAGTATTTGTTCAGTTAGTTTTGTAAATTGGCTACTGGGATTAGGGTTTCTTTCAGGATCTTGGAATTCAGATTTATGAGCCCAGGATCAAAGTTGTTTTGAATCAGAACCCAAATTCTCAAATTAACACCTCAGTTAAATTGATTTTTAGCCAGCAGGGATTTTTCAGATGTATGTTAAAAAAATTGTTCTAAACACAAGACTTAATTTGTACAAGTAAATATCCATCTAGCACAACAATTTCCTGAAATTATTTAATCCTTAGGCTCTGTTACAGGTACTAGCTATGTGCAGGACACATTATCATAGAATGATTGAAATTCATGTTGTGGGAAGAGGCCATTGAGTTGAGCATGTCCAGGCCAACTAAAACAGATTTTTATTTCAAAATAAACTTTATTCATCACAAAAAACAAACCATATACTACAATAAAACAGTGCAAACCTTTACATTCATGTACGGATCCATCATTAGTGTTACCTTCTTATATAAAAAACACAGCACTGATACCACTCGTGTGGCTCCTTGGGGTGCTACCCCAATCCCGTATTTACAATATTTAAGGTGCTTTCTCACCTGACCCTACCCCTCCCTCTCCAGTGGCAGAAGAACCCTAAACTGTAGTCCTTCCCCACCGAGCCCTTGTGTTGGCTGTACCCAGCTTCAGTGCGTCCCTCAGCACGTACTCCTGCAGCCTGGAATGTACCAGTCGGCAGCATTCCCCTACAGACATCTCGCAGTGCTGGGAGACCAATAAGTTTCGGGCAGACCAATAAGTTTCGGCCAGACCAACAAGTTGATGACCTTGCAGCAGCAGTTGATGTCCGTCTCTGTGTGTGTCCCCGGGAACAGCCCGTAGATCAGAGAATCCTCTGTTACACAACTGCTGGGGATGAACCGTGACAAGGACCCTTGCATCTTTTGCCACACCCTCCACACAAACCCACAGCCTGCAAAGAGGTGGGCGACTGTCCCGTCCCCAGCACAGTCCCCCTGGGGACAGTGTGTGCTGGGAGTGATGTTCTGACCATGCAGGAAAGATCTGACTGGGAGGGCTTCTCTCACCGCCAGCCAAGCGAGGTCTTGGTGCTTGTTGGTGAGTTCTGGTGATGAGGTATTCTGCCAGATGGTCTGGACAGTCTGCTCAGGGAACCACCCCACAGTATCCATCGAGTCCTTCTCCTGCAGTGTCTGCAGCATGTTCCATGCTGACCACTGCCTGATGGACTTGTGGTCCATCTTGTCTTGTGGAATCAAGTCTTGTGGAAGAACTTTTCCACAAAGGACAGGTAGTGCGGCCATGTCCAGCTGACTGGGGCATTGCGTGGCAACAGGGCCAGGCCCATTCTTTGCAACACCAGGGACAGGTAGGACCACAGCACGTAGTGACCTTTGGTGCCCACGTACTTTGGTTCCACCCACAGCCTGATGCAGCCACAGACGAAGGTGGTCATCAGGATGAGGCCGACACTGGGGACATTTTTGCCCCTATTGTCCAGGGACTTGTGCATGGCGACCCGTCGGACCCACTCCATCTTGGATCCCCAGATGAACCGGAAGACGGCACGGGTGATTTTCAAGCCAGAGGAGCGAGGAACAGGCCACACCTGCGCCAAGTATAGCAGCCCTGAGAGCACCTCACACCTGATGACCAAGTTCTTCCCAGTTATTGAGAGGGAACGCTGTTCCCACTGTCCCGGTCTCTGCTTCACCTTCCCAATCTGCTCCCGCCAATTTTTGTTGCATGCCCCAGCTCCTCCGAACCAGATCCCCAGCACCTTCATGTAGTCAGGCCTGACAGTGAAGGGGATGTTGGATCGGTCGGGTCAGTTGCTGAAGAGCATGGTCTCACTCTTTGTGCGGTTAACTCTGGCCCTTGATGCCAACTCAGACTGGTTGCAGATGCTGATCAACCTGCGAACTGACCTTGGGTCTGAGCAAAAGATGGTGACATTGTCCATGTGCAGGGAGGTTTTCACCTGGGTGCCCTCACTGCCTGGCAACGTCACCCCTCTGATGCTTTCGTCCTTCCTGATGGATTCAGCAAAGGGTTCTATGCAGCACAAGAACAAGACAGGAGAGAGAGGGCAACGCTGCCTGACTCCAGACTTAATGGGGAAGCTGTCTGTTTCCCACCCATTGATTTGGACTGCACTACTGATGTCTGTGTAGAGCAGTTGGATCCAATTCCTGATTGGATTTTGGTTAATCCCACTTTCAAGCTCTTGATCCATAGCCCCGTTGATTTTTGGCTCTGCAAGTGCTCATCCAAGTACATTTTAAATGTGGTGAGTGTTTCTGCTGACTGCTCACATCAGTAACTGTGTGTGCAATTGAATCCAGTAACAAACAAAGGATTGGTTGGACTTTGAGAGCTGGAGGGAGCCTTGCCCATATTGAGTGCTGTGGAACTGCCCAAAAGATGGGATCCACGTATTGGTATTGGTTTATTATTGTCACTTGTACCAAGGTACAGTGAAAAACTTGTCTTGCATACCGATCGCACAGCGCACAGATTGCACAGTGCACTGAGCTAGTACTGGGTAAAAACAATAACATTTAGTGACATAGAATTTAAAATTAAAAGAGTAGAACAATTATAGCAGAAGTAATGAGTAGATCTGTAGGGAGCAGCTTGCAACGAGTTGCCACGCTCTGGCACTATATTGCTTCAGTTTTGATTTTTGGAGGAATTCCTTTTATTTGGTTTATTTGCATGATGCAAATTTTTGAAAGCAGGTTATTTTGTCACTCCAGACCCACCGATGTGGTTGAATTTGGAATGGCCAAGCAAACCACTTCAGTTCAAGAGTAATTATGGATGGATAATAAATGCTGGCCTCGTCATAATGCGCAGATCTCGAAAATGAATTTAAATGACAAAAAAAAACACACAAGAAGTTCATTCAGCTCTGTCGGATCTATGAAACAGATTTGATCCCACAGTTCAGCTTTTCCTCTCAATCTGGCAAATTAATCCTCTTTAGAAATATAGTAGGAGAGGCAGATTTCAGTCACAGATTTCTGTAGGGAACTGAATAAGTACATGAAAGAAAAAATGCAGAGAGAGGGTGGGGGAATGGGATTAGCTGGATTTCTCTTGAATAATGTTTGCCTGGGCTCAATGGACTGAATGGCCTCATCTGCACTGTAACCTTTCTGCTTTCACCATTCTATCAGGAAGTGCATCCCACACTTCAGCAATTTGAGATATCACTCCTGAATACCACTCTTGCCCTTCTACTAATAGTTGTAAATCTCTAACACAGGTTACCGAGTAACTTGCTGAAGTTGGCAAATGGCAAATCAGGTCTTTTGATGGCTAATCAAGTCTTTTGAATTGTCCATGAATCTTGATAATGAGCTTTATTGGTATTGGTATTGGTTTATTATTGTCACTTGTACCGAGGTACAGTGAAAAACTTGTCTTGCATACCGATCATACAGATCATTCATTACACAGTGCAGTTACATTGAGTTAGTATAGAGTGCATTGATGTAGTACAGGTAAAAACAATAACAGTACAGAGTAAAGTGTCACAGCTACAGAGAAGGTGCAATGCAGTAAGGTGCAAGGTCACAACGAGGTAGATCGTGAGGTCAGAGTCCATCTCATCGTATAAGTGAACTGTTCAATAGTCTTATCACAGTGGGGTAGAAGCTGTCCTTAAGTCTGGTGGTACGTGCCCTCAGGCTCCTGTATCTGCTACCTGATGGAAGAGGAGAGAAGAGATCAGATCTTGTGCTTTCGGTCCTCAGTTATCCCTGGATGAAGGAGGCTTAGGTATGGTGTCCACTCCTGATCAAAATCCAGTGTTGATATCGATCAATATCCATACTGGATTTTGATCAGGACTGGTAACGTGTTTATATCACTGTGACTCAAAGGTGCATAAGCCAATATAGGTCCTCTCTAGGTTACAGCAGGGTTCTGTTACTGCGAACTGTTCGAAACCTGAATAATTTGCAAGTCAGAACTGCGGCCGCAAATCGAGTTCCCACATGGCAGAAGGTGTCTGCAACCCCGCAGCAGGTGGCAAATCCATACTTCTGGTCTTTCAAATGTTTGTTCTTAACCAGGGACCAAGCCTTGACCTTCCTGGCTCAAGCACCATGCTATCTGATGAGAGATGTGTCCATCTGAAAAACCTTTTACATTGTTATTTTACAGGTAAAGATGCCTCTGTAATTTTCCATTAATGGTGTTCTCATCCAGTTTGGAGACACTCCCTCAAAACCTCTTCGATTTGCTCCTGGCAGCTGTTCCCACTTACAACAAATGGAACCATGGGAAGGTTCAGAACTTTTCCTTCCATATGTTGCTTCCGTTCATAGAATCACAGAAACACAAAATCATTACAGCATAAAATGAGGCCACATGGCTCTCCAAGCCAGTGCCAGTTCATGCTAGAGGAATTTACCCATTCCCTGAATATTTCCCTGTTGATTTGCAAATTATTTCCTCTCAAATAGCTTCTCATTTGAAAGCAGTGAGTTCCACTTATGCCTTGACCCATTGCCTTAAATCTGTATCCCTTACATTGAAACATCTGTTCACGAGAACAGCTTCTCTATTTATCCAATCTCAACTTTTCTTCATCTTACACACCTTACATACCAGGTGCAGGCACGGTAGTGTAGTGGTTAGTGTAACGTTTTACAGCGCCAGCGACCCGGATTCAATTCCAGCCACTGTCTGTAAGGAGTTTGTACATTCTCCCTGTGTCTGCGTGGGTTTTCTCCGGGTGCTCCGGTTTCCACCCACATTCCAAAAGACGTACGGGTTGGGAAGTTGTGGGCACGCTATGTTGGTGCCGGAAACGTGGCGACACTTGCGGGCTGCCCCCCAGAACACTATGCAAAAGGATGCATTTCACTGTGTGTTTCGATGTACATGTGACTAATAAAGATATCTTATCTTCTTACCTTACCTATCAAACTTCCTCTCAATTTTCTTTGCTAAAAGGAGAAAAACCCCACTTCTTTCATCTAACCTTAAAGCTGAAGTCCCTCATCCTTGAAACCACCTCCTCTGTGTGTGTAAAGAAATGCCTATGCTTTTAGTAAAAGGTAAGAGTGATTTAATGACAGATACAAAGAGTCAACTTCGTTTGATCGAATTTACAGGAATAAACCACCACTCTGCAAAATTCTGGTCAGAAATAAGGTTTATCAAGATTGGCACATGAACATTGAAATATAATTTATTGCTCTTTAAAACTGAATTCTGCAAGTCAATGCAACCAAATGAGAAAGAGTGAAACTCGATTGACTAAAGCACCTGCCAAACAGGAACACTAACAACACAGACTATTCTTCTACCGTTCAAAGACTTTTCTTTCTCTTTTGCACAAGTGACTTGCATGTCAGGGAAAAAATAGTAGAGGCCATGAAACAATGCCACACGAGAGGCCTTACACGAGAGGTCATTTGTATGGGGAATTAACATGAAAGAGTGGGTCATTGCTAAGGCTGAAGGTCAGGCCTGAAGGTCCTGTTAGATTGAAATATATATCATCTTTTAGCTGAGGAAACTTTAGGACCTAAAACCATGAACAGGTTTCTACAATATGGAGCAGGAAATATGACAATACCCAGAGATTTGTACACTATGTTTATAAAAAAGTGTCTTCTGTTGAGTAGTGGGTTTCTGGAAGAATCAGGGTCCTTGCATTTCTTGTGGGGCTGAGAACGTGGGGATACTTCGCTTTGGTGGTCATATTGTGTATCTTTAGTGAAACAGCACAGCCCCTCTAATCACCCAAAACTTGGTTTATTATTTAACTGGCAAAACCAATCTAAGCACCATTGTAAAGAGGAATTCTTCAATCAAAAAGGAATGGACTCACCGGACCTAATGACTGTATCCTGTCCCTTAAAATTCTTCTGTTCTTATTCAAGTAGGCTGTGTGATCAGAGGCCAGGAAGGGTGTGTTAAAATCCAAATTAGCATTTCCTCTGGCTTTTGTGTCTGAATGTGTGCAATCTTGGCACTTTTTTTTTGCCTTACTGAGGTCGTTGGTGTTTTTATTAGAATGGCTTTCATTTTATGGCTTTGTTTTCCTCGCAGACTTTGGGCCCAAGCAGGATCTCATTTCCGATTGTAATAGGCAGCTTACAGACCAAGGAATTTTGTGCTTTTCCCACCTGTGTTGCCACCGGACAGTTTAAATTTTTAAGTTGTGAAAACTCTTCGATACCAGGAGCTGGTGACTCGCCCAGGTTGATGTATGTCAATGAACTAATGCCTGCTGCAAAATAAGTGTGTGTGTGCATGATTGGTCTTTCTGCATTGCTACAGACTCTGTATCCTTTTGCAGACCACACGTTCACAAACTAATGTTCCTTTTTTTTGTTGTCTATAAGATCGCACATAAATATCTGCATTGCTAAAACTGTGTGGAAGGATGGAGGGGGTGGTGGTGTATATCCATTGCTTAAGGGTCAAGTACAACTCCTTTTTTAATAGCGCTCTTCCAATGTCACCGGAGGCTGGGTCCAGGGTCAAGTTATGATCAAAATCAAAAGCATATCGTGGTGTGACCTCTCCCCACCCCCCAATGCCCCCCACACCACTAACCCCAGTGCCGCCCTGTTTCCAGGGTCTGGTAATTGCTTGCACAGACTCTCAGGCACATGGAGCGTCACAAGTCATTCGAGCACTGCCTTGATTCTCTCAGCGACCAACCCCTCACCTCCCTCCCCCACCCCCTGCATTAAATACTATGGATCACTTTTCGGCTAGCTACTGAGCTAAATCTAATCATGCTGTGTCACAACTCTTGTCAGAAGGGTCGTACTCTCTTTAGCCTTGAATAATTGGAAGAATGTTGGTGCTTGTGTCTGGGCCATGAGAACCTGACCCAGGATGATATTTAATCTGCTACAGAGCTGGCTCTTGTAATACTGGAGCCTAGCAAGGCCTTAGGAGCTGTGTGACACTTCAGTGGTGCTGGTTTACTTCGAAATCCCTTTCTCTTTGCGCTGTTATTACACTATTGCATGTGAATGCTTTAATAAGATATATTGTTACCGGTATGTGTCAGCCTAAATAACAATGTAAAAGAACAAAGCTTTTATGTGCCAAACCATGAAACACACCGATGATATTTGCACTCACAGACGCACACTATTGGAATAAGTTTCCCCATGCTTGGTTTTCTCACCCCTACTTTATGCGAGGAATCTTAATGCTTATCACATTCTTGAAGAAAATCATTATAGCTGTTACAAGCAGCCAAAATTATCTTGGGTTGCCAAGACCACACTTAGCAATGCAGACTGAAAGTATTTTATAGTGGATCATTGACATCCTTTTGACGACTTTGCCTCATGCCTTCTTTATGCCTCACACCACAGGGTGAAACAGAGCAGGTAAGTTACTGATTAACCTTCTCCTCTCTCAGTGCAGGAATGCCACTGACTTCCCCCTTTTCATACCATCGCATGCCTCATTCTGCGGCCACCTTTCATGCTCCTCATTTGCTTTCCAATTACATGGCCATTGTGGTTTAACAGTGATTGAATTTTTCTTGATAATGGAAGCTGGGTGTTTAAATCCTTGTTTCATGTTAAATAGTCCAGCATGCACTCATCTGCAATGACCAGGAAAGCTGTCCACTCTTCCGAATAAGACCTGCATTAATGTAGCACCCTTCACGGCCTCAAGTCGGTCAAGTCAAGTTTATTGTCATGTGCATGTACGGTGAGGTATATGTACAATGAAAAGCTTGCTTACAGCGGCATCACAGGCATGTAGGTACAGATAACACACAGAATATAAATTATACAAGACGGTGAAGGGAGAGAGAAAAGACTCAGGATTGCAGCCAATCAGTGATAGTCACTATTGTAATGTAACAAGATTTGTACAGCAAACTCTTCCAGCAACACTGAGGTGAGAACTGAATTAGTAATGCTGGTTAAGATATAACTATTGACCAGGATTTCAGGGAAACTCTAAAGACTCTTCTTCAAAATAGTCCTGAGAGACTATTCTGTCCGTCTGAGGAATGGGGCTCTCGGTCCCATTTGGAATATGTGTGGGGTTCAACCAGGCCTACAAGCCTGTTGTGTAATAGTGATAATCTGTCTCCAAAAGCCAGCATCAAATAAAGTGGAGCACACGCTGTAGTTTTTAAAAAAAATATATACTTTATTCATAATAAAAGAAACTATATACAATAGTAAAACAGTTCAAATCTTTACATTCATGTACAGTTCCATTCTTATATTTAAAAAAACAGCATCAATGCCACACGTGGCTCCCTGGGGTGATACCCCAATCCCATATTTACAATATTTGAGGGGCTTCCTCGCCTGACCCCGCCCCTCCCCCTCCTGTGGCAGAAGAACCCTAAACTGTCGTCCTTCCCCACCAAGACCTTGCGCTGGCTGCACCCAGCTTCAGTGCGTCCCTCAGCACGTACTCCTGCAGCCTGGAATGTGCCAGTCGCCTGCATTCCCCTACGGACATCTCACACGCTGTAGTTACCATAAAGGGTATTTATTACAACTGACTGTGGCAGGCATGGTAGTGGAGCAGGCGTGGTAGTGTAGCAGTTAGCGTAACGCTATTACAGCGCCAGCGATCCGTGTTCAATTCCGGCCGCTGTCTGTAAGGAGTTTGTATGTTCTCCCTGTGTCTGCGTGAGTTTCCTCTGGGTGCTCCGGTTTCCTCCCACATTCCAAAAGACGTACGAATTAGGAAGTTGTGGGCATCTATTTTGGCGCTGGAAGCATGGCGACACTTGCAGGCTGCCCCCAGAACACTCTACGCAAAAAATGCATTTCTACGCAAAAAGGTGCTACCAACGAACCAGGACTTTGTCCACTGCTCTTATGTGCATAAAGCAGAATGAGAACTAGGCAGCTGTGAGTTTGCTTTGCTGCTACACTCTGGGCAACTCACCATGGAGGAAGTGAGGCTCAGACTCTGTTGTAATAACCTGAGGAAACAGGAGTTGAGGAGATAGTGAGCTGGAAGGATCAGGAAACAGGGCATCATATGTTTTCTATGTTACATTGTTTTCCTGGTCAAATCACATAGAATCAAGTAGATACCATGGCCAAGAAATCTCACCAGTGCCTCTACTTCCTCAGGAGGCTAAAGAAATTTGGTTTGTCCCCTTTGACTCTCACCAACTTTTACCGATGCACCATAGAAAGCATCCTATCTGGAAGTATCACGGCTTGGTACAGCAACTGCTCTGCCCAGGTCCGCAAGAAACTGCAGAGAGTTGTGGACACAGCCCAGCGCATCACGGACACCAGCCTCCCCTCCTTGGACTCTATCTTTACCTCTCGTAGTCTTGGCGAAGCAGCCAGCATAATCAAAGACCCCACCCACCTGAGACATCCTCTCTTCTCTCCTCTTCCATTGGGTGGAAGATACAGGAGCCTGAGGGCACATACCACCAGACTTAAGGACAGCTTCTAACCCACTGTGATAAGACTATTGAACGGTTCCTTTATACAATGAGATGGACTATGACTTCACGATCTACCTTGTTGTGACCTCGCACCTTATTGCACTGCACTTTCTCTATAGCTGTGACACTTTGTACTCTTATTGTTTTTAACTGTACTACATCACTGCACTCTGTACTAACTCAATGTAACTGCACTGTAATGAATTGACCTGTACGATCAGTATGCAAGACAAGTTTTTCACTGTACCTCGCTACGAGTGACAATAATAAATGAATACCAATACCAATACCTTTCACTTGTAGTCAGAGCATTGCAGGGGCAGGTGTAACTTTCCCTACGCACATACCAAGCTATGCTTTTACTGGGTTATAGAGTTAGTTTCAATCCATCAAATCCGCACTGACCATTGATTCTGCACTCACATTACTCTAATCCTACATTAATCCCAGTTTTTATTCTCTCCACATTCTCTCCAACTCCCAGATCCTACCACTCACCTACACACTGGATGCAATTTACATAAGATAAGATAAGATATCTTTATTAGTCACATGTACATCAAAACACGCAGTGAAATGCACCTATTGCGTAGAGTGTTCTGGGGGCAGCCTGCAAGTGTTGCCACGCTTCCGGCACCAATATAGCATGCCCACAACTTCCTAACCCGTACGTCTTTGGAATCTGGGAGGAAACCGGAGCACCCAGAGGAAACCCATGCAGTCACGGGGAGAACGTACAAACTCCTTACAGGCAGTGGCCAGAATTGAACCTGGTGCTGTAATAACATTACGCTAACCACTATTGGCCAATTAACCTACCAATCTGCATGTCTTTGGGATGTGGGAGGAAACTGGAGGACCCAGAGGAAATGCACACGGTCACAGGGAGAATGTGCAAACTCCACACGAAGAGCACCCAAGGTCAGGATTGTAGCCGGGTCTCCGGCACTGCGAGGCAGTGAATCTCTGAGCTGCACACCTATGAGGGGGTGCTGGTGGAGCCCTCTAGGAAGGAGCTGGGGAGAGTCTGTACCAGTGAAGGAGGATGGAAATCAGTGGTGGGAAACTTTTTTGTATTGGCTCCTTCCACTATCACACATGGAGGAACAGAGTTGGGTGGGGAAGCCCCAAGAACAATGAAAGGGGTATCACCTCAGGGAGCCACGCGAGGGGCAAGGCTGTTATGTTTGTTCATGTTTTTCATGTTTACGCTACTGAATGTAATAAGCCATGAATGTTAAGGTTTTGTTTTTGTACTATTTCTTCCTTTTATGTATATTTTTTATCATGAATGAAGACTATTTTTGAACAAGGATTTTTTTTTGCAGCGAGGGTCAGATTAACCATCTAAAAAGCAGACATGAGCAGGGAAATGCTGAACCTCCTGAGAATTTCCCACTTTCCGATGGTTGTCCAATGTCGGATTCTACATGCAGTCTAAATGCGGCATGGTAGCGTATCGGTTAACATGATGCTATTACAGCGCCAGCGATCGGGGTTCGATTCCCGTCGCCGTCTGTAAGGAGTTTGTACGTTCTCCCATGTCTGCGTGGGTTTCCTCCGGGTGCTCCAGTTTCCTCCCACGTTGCAAAGACGTACGGGTAGGTTAATTTGGGTTTTAAAAAAATGGGCGGCGTGGACTTGTTGGGCCGGAAGGGCCTGTTACCACGCTGTAAATAAAATTTTGAAAAATTTTTTTTAAAAAACAGCAGTTACACAGTGAAATCTGGGCATGGATGCAGTGATGGGTTGGCCCTGTACAGTTTCACAACTTTGTTCATTTCAAAGGAGTGTAACAGTTCCATGAGAGATAGGTTACTTTCAATTCATTTACATTTTTAGAATTAATTGAATCACTAAATAAATGTTTGAGTGTATTTAATTGTTTTTAAGTGTTTCTATTTAATTATTTTGAATTTTATTTTTAAATTTTAGTTTTTAGTAGTTTTTTTAAATGTCTTTGAATGTCATCAACACCCAGACATCCAAAGACTTCAGACAGCTGGTTCTGCCTGAGGGCTTAGCAGGCTGTCAAAACTCCAGGGGTCCTGTTGATCAGGAGCTGGCTTCAGGGATCTGCCCAGAGTCTGTTACAAAACTCACTGCCGGACAAGGACAATCACATTGGACCCTGGCCCGTCCAACAGATGTGACAAGTTTAGATGTCAGAGTGGTTAGTGTGGGCTGCTCGCTGGAGAGAATCTTGTCATGCAGTATATGCTGCACACAACGGAGATTATTATTATTGCCCCACTTCACGCTCTGCTACCCCAGCACTAACCTGGAGAATGTATCAGAACAGCTCCGAGTAAGAAGCATGCACTTCACCAGAATGGCCACAGAAATATCTCTGGCATGAATACCTTATCTCCCTGTATTGCTCTCACAGTGATTTTGCAGGCAATAGGTGGTTAGGTCTCTCAGCATGCATTCAACCAATTACTGATCCCTGTAGAATCAAAGTGTTAAGCTTTACTTCCCAGGAAGCCACCAGAAAGGTAGGACCATGCAGTTGCATGGAGTCATAGAATCAGAGGGAGATGCAGAGCTTGACCCATTACCCTTCAAGCTGTGGCTCTTCAAGGATGTAATTTCTCTATGATTCCTCACAGCAGTTCACAACCCTGCTACAACAAGAGCTACAGAAAGCTCTAGCAACCTTTTCAAAATGAGATTTGTTCCTGCAATGAGCCAGTGGCACCTTGGAGTACATGCTCAGCAGGTGTGGAGACATCATCCTTGCATTCTGCAAGCTGTATAACCTAAGCGACCTCTGGGAGTAGGATCTTCCCTGATGGCCATGTCTTTTCCACCTGAATTGAGATACCTGACCAACACTGAGTGACCAGTTATGGTCATAACGACGTCCAGTAATGGAGAGCTGCTACTGAGGCACCCATGAAATGTGTATTTCTGCTGGAAAAACACTTGCAGCAGTACATTCTGAGAACTTTGGAAGATGATGGTGCAGCCTGCAGTGAGTTCTGACTGTTGCCCAGTAAGATCTCCTGCTGTCAGCAGGGTGTCTCTTTAAATAACAAGAAATGCACCAGAACAAATGCACTCTGGGCCTGTACTCACTGGAGTTTAGAAGGATGAGAGAGGATCTCACTGAAACCTACCGAATATTGAAAGGCCTGGATAGAGTGGATGTGGAGAGGATGTTTCCAGTAATGGGAGAGCTAGGACCAGAGGGCACAGCTTCAAAATAAGACGTCCCTTTAGAACCGAAATGAGGAGGAATTTATTTAGCCAGACGGTGTTGAATCTGTGGAATTCATTGCCGTACACAGCTGTGGAGGCCATGTCATTGGGTATATTTAAAGAGGAGGTTGATAGGTTCTTGATTAGTAAGGATGTCAAAGGTTATGGGGAGAAGGCAGGAGAATGGGGTTGAGATGGAAAAACTAAATCATCCATGATTGAATGGCGGAGCAGAATTGATGGGCTGAATAGTCTAATTCTGCTCCTATGTCTTATGGTCTTATAGCAGTAGCCCCAGCTCTACTGAGACGATTCAACAATCATCGTAGCTTTGCACCTTTGAGCTCTAATTTGTGTTGGTAATGGTGGAATTGAGCATTACACAAATAACGTTGTCAAAGGATGCCTGCATGATGCCAGAGAAATGTTTGGTGTGCTAACATGGGCAATACACAGAAATTCTCAGTCCAATGTGATGGGTTAGGGTTAGTTTAGCTTCAGCCAGAAATAATTGCTAGGGTGATCTATTCTGGATTGTTCTGCAAGTTGTATATGAAAAATGGGTGGTAACTATTCCAATTTCTAGTCTTATATTCCTTTTACATATGCTTATTGTCCTCGATTACAAATAGGCTGAGCCACGATCCTCAGGCAAAGACTACCACTGTAAAGACTCAGGCATCTTCTCAGTTTGCAATCAGCCATCAAAAAAAAGTCAATATCTATGAAAAAATAATTTCCCTGGGAATGTTATCTCCATGCAAGAAGCTGCTTCCATTAGAAAGTATGAGCTTTTGGATGGGTCAGGAAACAATAAGCTTATAAGGATGTAAACATTATAGTGATACAGCATTTCAGACGGGAATTTTTATAAGTTTTGTGGCCAGTAACTAGTGTTAGATACAGACAAAAGTCCTGAGTCATGAGGTCAGCATTGCTTATCGAGATAAAAATCATTGTCAGTCATGAAGTATCCCCTATCTTACCGCATACCACATCAGCATCTTAAGGGTCTGGATAACAAATTACTCCTTTTACATAATCAGCCAGAACCTGACAAACAAAGGGCCCACAGCAGCCATATGCTGTTTAATTGGAAGATAGGTAATCTTGAAAGGAGGAATCCTGGTGGTAACATGATTTGTGATGGGCTGACAAACTGAGATGGATGTGTTGGGGTTATCTGTGGTGTCTGCACTATTGAAGGTGAGCTGAGCCCATTGTATCAGATTCTGTGGCCAATGTTCACACAGGAAGGACAGAGGCTTGTTTGCCTTTAACTTTTGGATTCTCAGATTGCCAGGGCGCTGGGAAAAAAACTCCCTGTCCTGTATGTTTTTTCTCTCACAGTCTGAACTATGTGCCATTACTATTATAACGGAACATACTGTCTGTCTGAACACACTCCACAGGTAACTTAGGGCCTCTCCAATTTCCTGCAGATACTTTATATAACCCGGACTCAGTCTCGAGTGAGTTGCTGTCTTGAAGAGTTTTGCCTGACCGCAAATTAATCCTCAGTTTGATGTCCATGGTGCATCACTTCTACATGGTTTAAAGCATTCTCAATTCCTATCAGAAACAAAAAGCAGGACTAATGTGGTTTGTGACAGGTGTAACTCAGCTTCTTGTGTGAGCTGTTTTACATGACCATTTACTCAGAGCAAGAGTTCAAAGCAAAACTTGCTCCCAGACCTGCAGGCACAGGGGTAAAATCTTTGTCCTCTAATCTACTTCTTCCCCATTTAACGTTAATTTTCTGCAACAACTTTGCTGATTGACAAGGTGGAGCAGCATTGGCCACACAGGTCTTCCTGGATGTTTAAGAACCATTTTTTATAGTTGATTTAGCTTTGAACAGAGTGGGAGAGGAACCTTGGAAATCTCCTCAGTACATCTAGTCCTCTTTGGATTTTGTGCATTATTCATGCATAAATGTAGCACCAAAGCACTGGAAGCATGGAACGTGCAACTTAGAAGTTCTTCAGCCCATTGTACTTGTGTCAGATATTTGAAAGAGCTATCCAACTAGTCTTACTCCCTGTTCTCTGTCTAAGCGGCTGACCCCATATGTTGAGACAGTGCCTCCTAATTCTAGATCTCTTAAACACTAGAAACAGCCTCTTAGCTTTTAATCTGTCACGCCTTCCCAGAATCTTATCTGAAGTGTTTGCTGAAGAGACCTTACTGTTCCTGTTAAGATCTGAAATCCACTTGCTCAACCAAACTTGTGTCTAATTCTTAAACATTTCAGTCCATCAGAAACTCTCTAGACACGAACCGAACTTGTCCTTGGTCCGACCATAAGACTCCCAAATTCAAAATTCATCTGCAGTTCTGTAATCTTATTCAAGGTGCTACAAAGATTAGACAGAGTGTGTGAGAAAGCAATATTCTGCTAAAGTTGGGCTGAATTTTATTACCAGGATATCACTGGAAGAACTCAAACACTGCTAGTCTTGAGCTAGTTCTAACTCTTGGCTTGAAAATAACCACATTTCCCTGTGAAATTTTGCCTTATCTTAGGAAACGAGGAAAAAGATTTGCAAAGTGTTTAAAGCTCTTAATATTCACAAATGCAACTAATTTATCTGCTTGATTCAGTTCAAATTTTTATTTTGAACATATTCAACGAAAACCTTTGTGTAAATGGACCCACAAATTGAGTTGATGGATAATTTGCTATTCAAAGCAATCACAGTTTAAGGATCAAAGTCCTGAAAATGATCTTCAAAAGCTCTGGTAACTTTTAGTTTTGCTTAAGGTATTGCAGCTAGATATTTACATTAGCTTTGAATTCACAGTTTATTTGCAAAAGGAATCTTATCAGTATAACTGACTGAAATATACTCCAAGTTCTGTTCCTGGCAGCTTAAAAGAACCAGTGTGAATGTAAAGATTCATATCAAAGTGATGTTAAATGGTGGCATGGAATTTTTGTTTTAATGTTGCATGACAACGCAGGAAATGTTGCAGCTCAGATGTGAACTGGAGCTGCAAAGAAGTGGCAATGTTTGCCCTGACCTTCAGTTCTCTTCCGAGCCAATTCTGGCCCTTTAGTCAGCCCTGATTTCTGATGTGGAATCATCAGTGACTATGCCTACCTCTCTTAGTGAAGAATTCTTTCCCTGAACATTATTCTCTTTTTGTTTTAAAATTCCTTAAATTCAATCACTCACCTGAATTCCTAGCACTTTGGTGTTAAATATTGGTTGATAATGTTCCTGTAAAGCAATGTGAATGATTTACTATATTAAAGGTGCTGCTTAAAAATCATGCTTTTATTGTTGAGCATTGCCCTTGGTGATACCTGGTATAATGCATTTTAACAGACTCACAGCATTGATCATATGCGTAAGTTCAGATCTACTTTACAGCAACAGTGGGAGAATGCTCTGCTACATATGAATCTCATTCCTTGAATTAAGTGAAAAACAACAGAACCTTGAGGCACACAATCTGGAACATGTTTTTCCACCCATGCTTGCTTGTGCTTTGACTAGGCCATAAGGGTCAATGAACACACAGCCTTGAAAAATCACTTGTTTGAAATCTCACCCTTGCCTTAAAGGCATCCTCCTGGAAGCCAGTTTCAGTGTAATTCTAGAACCAGGGAGCAGCCGTTCCTGTTCCTACGGATATCAACGATTAGGTCAATGAATCCTCAGAGGTTCACACATGATTTATCGAATGGTACAGGCACCTGGATCAAGAAACAAATGTTATATTTCGTTTAACGATGAACTATTGCTTTATGTTAGCTCTACACTGTTGTCAGTGTCCTAATTCTTGAAAAGTAAGACTTGCATTTATATACTGCTTTTCATAGGCTCAGGATTACACTGTGCATTGTAACCGATGAAGTACTTTCACATGGTGATCACTGTTGAACCACATCAGCCACGTTAAGCAAAGTAATTTCTCACATACAGCAATGAACATTGCTAATATTGATTATTAGCCAAGGCACCAGATACAACTCCTTTGCTCTTCTTGAAAAGCATGCACTGGAGTCTTTTATTTATATCTGCAAGGGCAGATGAGATATTGGTTTTAACACCTCATCTGAAGAGTAGTACCTCCAATACTTCACTGGAGGTTCAAGATAGATTTCTGATCTCTGTCTTTGGAGTGGAGCTAAAGGCAGGCTCAGAACTGAGACTGTGTCCATCGAACCACAGGTGAAAATGTGGCTTTGTTTTACCCAGCCCCAGGTTCTGAACAATGCTGCTGATAAAACTAAACTCTTTGCAGGAAAGGTCACGTAATCTTTTCTAGCCTCAAGAAATACAACAGAAAACACAAAATATCATTTCCAAACCGTGTCCTCTCTGACTCTCAGAGAATATGACAAACAATTTATTATGGTCACGGATGTGCATTTTAGTAACTCTAGCAAGTCCACTTTTAAATTATAGCTAAATGAAAACGGCACTGCAGATGTTGGAAATCTGAAATAAAAGCAAAATGCTGGGAATACTCAGCAGGTCAGGCAGCACCTGTGGAGAGAGAAACAGAGTTAATGATTTTCAGGTTGATGATTTGTAGAGTATGTTATGTTGGCGCTGGAAGAGTGGCGACACTTGCGGGCTGCCCCCAGCACATTCTCAGTAATGCAAAAAGAAGCATTTCACTGTTTCGATGTACGTGTGACTAGTAAACAAATATCTAAAACTACATATTTTCTCTTTTTAATTTGAGATCGAGTGTTAATTTCATTTTTATATCTCGGACTCTGAATAGCTTCTCAGCTGTTACTTAAATTATTCATGAAATCCCCTGTGATGACTGCTTCAGTTCATTTTCATTTGGCCAGAATCCAACATACAGCATCATCCACATCTTTAGGCAAGTATATGTAGTTGGCTGTTCATCCCCTCCATTAATTAAGCAACCCCTCTTCATTATTTTAATTTCCTCCAGGCCAATTAGTGTTCCAAGTTGTCAGATCTGGTCTCTTGCTCCTCCACAGTGTTCATTGTTCTGCCTTAGTTGGCTATGCCTTCAGCTGCCGTTAACTTAAAGCTCTGAAATTTCATCCCTAGATCTCCTTTGAGATTCATAAAACCAACCTCTTTGGTATTGGTATTGGTTTATCATTATCACTTGTACCGAGGTACACTAAAAAACTTATCTTGCACACCGTTCGTACAGATCAATTCATTACACAGTGCATTGAGGTAGTACAGGGTAAAAACAATAACAGAAAACAGAGTAAAGTGTCACAGCTACAGGGAAGTGCATTGCAGGTAGACAATAAGGTGCAAGGTCATAACAAGGTAGACTGTGAGGTCAAGAGTCCATCTCATCATATAAGGGAACCGTTCAATAGTCTTATCACCGTGGGATAGAAGCTGTCCTTGAGCCTAGTGGTATGTGCCCTCAGGCTCCTGTATCTTCTGCTTGACGGGAGAGGGGAGAAGAAAGAATGACCTGGATGGGTGGGGTCTTTTGATTATGCTGGCTGCTTCACCAAGGCAGCAAGAAGTATAGTCAGAGTCCATGGAGGGGAGGCTGGTTTCTGTGATGTGCTGGGCTATGTCCACAACTCTCTGCAGCTTTTTGCAGTCCCGGGCAGAGCAGTTGCCATACCAAGCCATGTTGCATCCAGATAGGATGCTTTCTATGGTGCATTGATAAAAGTTGGTGAGTGTCAAAGAGGACATGCCAAATTTCTTTAGCCTCCTGAGGAACTAGAGGCGCTGGTGAGCTTTCTTGGCCGTGACGTCCATGTGGTTGGACCAGGACAGGCTATTGATGATGTTTACTCCTAGGAACTTGAAGCTCTCAACCCTCTCGACCTCAGCACCATTGATGTAGACAGGTGCATGTAAACTGCCCCCTTTCCTGAAGTCAATAACCAGCTCTTTTGTTTTGCTGACATTGAGGGAAAGGTTGTTGTCATGACACCACATCACCAAGCTCTCTATCTCCTTCCTGTACTCCGACTCATCGTTATTTGAGATCTTTGACCAACATTTTTCTCGTCCCCCGTAACTGTGTGGCTCTTTGTCAAACTTGTCCCATGGAAGTTATACAAAGTTCTACAAAATTATGCAATCTAGGACACTGGGGTCCTGGAAGTTGACTTAAATGAAGGCCTGGTTAAAAGTGGCTAAAGGTATCCCTGGATTATATAACTTCAGAACCACCAAGTAAAATTAAGAGGGGCAAAGACAGGGCAGATAGTGATGCACTTTCCTCATAAATGAGATGTCTAAAACCTGAGGACAAAGGTTTAAGGTAAGGATTGGGAGGGTTAGAGGGGATCTGAGGAAAAATGTTTACATGCAGAAGGTGGCTGCAATTTGGAATGTATTGCCTGAGAAGGTGCTGGAGGCAAGTACTCTCAGAGCACTTCAGAAGTATCTGGATGACCATTTGAATCACCAGAGCATAGAAGGCTACAGACCAAGTGGTGGTAAAAGGGAGAGGAAGTTAACTGTGTCCCAGGGACTTCCTGGGCAATCAACACTCTGAAAGAGCTGAACTACACTACAGCAATCCTAGGTTTCACCCCAAAAGTTAAATTGGAAAATGTTGCCTGCAATTGCAACCAGACTCAGAAGTTAATGATTCTATTTTGCAAATTATGGTAACAAAAGCAAATCCTTCAGATGTTTGAAATCTGAAATAAAAACAGAAAATATTCAGAATATTCAACAGGACAGGCAGCATCTATGGAGAGAGAAACACAGTTAATGATTCAGGTCAATGACCTACAGGCTATTGCCAACGTTTTCTGCTTTTACTTTGAGACAGAGTGTTGGTTCAATTTTTCTGTCTTGGATTCTGAATAGCTTCTTAGCTTTTGCTTAAAATAGTAATGGAATGCTCTGTGATGACAGAATGAATATTGTGTTTGTGTGACAATTGCAGCAAAATATAGCACTGGTTGTTGTAACACAGTGTTCTCATCACAGAAGGACCAAAAGACCAGTAGTTAGAAAGTGCTGCCAATGAATTACAATGAAAAATGCATTGTTGTGATGTACAAAAGACAACAGCTAACTTGTGCACAGCAAGCTCCCACAAACAGCAATGTGACATTATTCTGGATTGTATTGACTGGGTAATCCCTGCCTGGAATCAGTGCCCAAACCCAGATTAACAATGGCAAGATGCAGGAGGCATATTTAGGTGACCCTTTTCATGCTGGAGTCCAACGGTGTGCTCGGGATGACAAATGGGCTTTGGATGCTGCTCAAAAAATGGAGTGGAACTTTGCCTTCTGTCAAAGTTGTCATTGATTTTAAGTTTATAAATTACTCTGACATTCAGAAACATTTAAAGAAACTATTAAAATTGAGGTTAATGAAAAAATAATATTGTTATCTCAAACATAAAAATCCTCAGAAATAATCAAATGATTAAAAGCTAAACCAAAAATAATTACTTACAAAAAACAACTTACCTTCCCCCAAGCCTCCAAATCTGCAGTCTTTCAATCTCCATCAGAAACAGTGGGGACCCGCGTCCTGCAGCAGATCTAACCTGGCCTCGGATCTAACTGTATAAATGTTGGAGAATCTCAATGAGTCTGAATCTGCCCTTGGAATGGCAAACAGACAAACCTGACCCCTGGCAACCTGCCAAGGGCTCTGGATGCCCATGACTTACTTCATTTTCAACAGCTGGACACCTGTAGTTCAGTTTGGTTCCATTAACCACAGCCAACACAACACGAACTAGCGACTGCACAGTCTGTTCTTGTGAGGGTTAAATATCAGGGAGGGAGAATCCCCTGAAGTTCTTCAAAATGGTGATCTTTTGCTTTCAGTTGAGGCAGCAGAGAGGGCTCCAGTTTAACACTGCGAGGCATCTTGAGAAGGCACCTTCAGTGGTGCAGCACTCATTCAGTACCGTACGGAAATGTCAGCTTGCATTGAAACCTCCAGGGGTGCAGTACTCCCTCAATATGGCACTGATCTATCAGCTTAGACCTTTGTGCTCAAGCCTCTAGAGTGGGAATTGAACCTGGAATCTTCTGATTCAGATGAAGAGTGCTTTCAACAGAAGCACAGCTGAGACTATTGATACAAATGGGTAGAAACACAAGCACACTCAATACATGGCTGCCTAAAAGGTGCCAGTGGGTGCCCTGGCAACACAGAGGGATAGAAGTCAAGATATTGACCTTCATTGCCTGGGCAGGAAACAGCAACCATGGCCACTGATCACTCCTTTTGTTCAGGGGTCACGGAGGAAAGGAACAAGGTTTGAGTTTCAATTGCTTTTTTTCTGTAAGATTGTGTGAACAGCTCCCAGACTGTGAGAATCACAAAAGACTTCTCTTGAATTGCTGAGATTTGGCTTAAGTGTTTTAAAGCAGTACACAGCGATAACCGACTGTCGGATTTGGCCAGAAGCTGTCTGAAATCTGACCTCCATTTGTTGAATTTCCCTCAGCAAGCATGCGTCCTACTCCTCAGGCAGAGGTCACGCTGATAATTTGTGTTCCCAAGCAGGAAATTCCCACCCAGAGTCAGCTGATTTGAATCCTTCCCCTTTTCTTCTATTCGCCCTTCCCATCGCTGTCCACCAAAATCTGCATCACCTCTTATAGGTGCTAAACAAAGCTTCTCTAACAGCTGTTGGTTGGATAAATCCTGACTCTGTGCATGCAGGTGTGCATGTAACATGTCAATGCGAGATCTAACATGCAGGCACTAATGTTAAAGAAACCTTTGAATGGTTAATCCCCTGTTGCTGAACTAAACTGAAGAAAACATCACCAAGTGTCTTCACGTGGAACTGAATATGGAATCCAGGTTCCAACAGCTGTAGGAATACAGTTTAAGGGGTTTAGCTTGTCCTGAAGTAATATAGTCCAGGAGTACTTTTAATAAATCTTCATTCAAGTCGAAATCCTGCATCAGAACTAAGAGTGGAGAGGGGAGATAGCCATGATAAAGAGGAGAGGGGGAGAGGTGAGGCAGGAGCCTGATGTGATTGGTGGACAGAGGGATGTGGGTGAAGTATGACGGGCAAATAAAGCCAGGTAGAGGAGGGGGCAGGGTGGACATGGGTGGCAGAGGCAGGTGGATGACAAAAGGATGCAGACAAAAAAATATGGAACCCTCGACAATTCCTTTCCCACTCCCCACAGATGCTGCTCGACCCACAGAATTCCTCCAGCAGATTCCAGCATCTGCAGTCTCTTGTGTCTTAATTCGACTCAATTTACAGGAGCCCAGTGTCCACTTCAACTCTTAAATATTATGGGATGACTTGAGTAATTATGCATTGCTATATAAATGCAAGTTTTCCTTTAATATGTTTTTACATTCAATGGATAAGCTGTAGACTTTACAGAAACTAGATGTTATGTACATAATCTATGGTACATAATCTAATGTCTTGTTTTGCACAGTCATTATTTTCATTCTCGTATAATTTATGTATAAATTATGTTCCGTGTCTTGTCTGTACCTACGTGCCTGTGATGCTGCTGCAAACAAGTTTTTCATTGTACCTGCACCTCACCGTACTTGCGCAGATGAGAATAAACTGGACTTGACTTGATCTTGCTCCCTGCAGACACAAGAGACTGCAGATCTTGTTTGTTGCCTTTGTCCCCTCCCTCTCTTAGTAATTCTGTCATGGTCTTGTCCTTCCTTTTCTCATTGGTCTCTGCCATCCTTCCAATCCTCTGAGAACTCCACTGTTCCTCCAATTCTAGACTCTTGAACATCCCCACTGAGGGTGAGGCATTCAGCTAACAAGCCCATAAATTCTGAAATCCCTTCTCTAAATCTTTCTGCTTGCCACCTCTTTGAAAATCATCCTTAAAGCTATCTCCTTGACCAAGGCTTTGTTTCCCTGTATGAATGCCTGCTTATACTTTTTGGTGTCAATCTTTTGTTAATAACCTTCCTGTAAAGCACCGTGGTTCTTTTTCCTACAATAAAGATGGCCTATAAATGGGCATGGTTCTTGCTGTTGTTAATTCCTAATTGAGGATTCACTGGGAAAGTGAAAGCATTTACTCTATGCTTACACCTTCACAATTTTAAAGACTTACATGAGGTCACCCTTTTTTTCCAATAGAAAAGAACCGCAGATGTATCAATGTTCCCTGATAGCTTTAACACGATGTGGAATGCTGAGAACTGACTCACTGTGCTAATCTAATTCTGAATAGGTAAATACATATCGCCCTTGTAACACCTTTCAAGACTGTTGCTCAAGGCATTTTTTTGACACATTTAATGCTGACCTGTGGAACTAACAGGTAATATTTTCTTGGATTTATTTCAGAGCATGTCAGGGCATCCTTTATAAGTATTTCCTTTACACTTCATTGATATAAAGTAGCATGTTGCTCAACACAATGTCCAACACATTCCCAAGGCCTGTTTCTTAAGGATAAACAATAAACTAAGTTTTATTTAAATAAAGAAAACAAGTTTAACATATTCTAAGCAGCAAAATGATGGAAGGAATTTAATCTTTACATCAAAGAAAGTGGCTTAGCCTTAATCTGCCCCCAGCAGTGTTCCTTGAAGTTAATTGTCTCCACTTTATTGAGAATGTCCTAATTGTCAGCAATTAGCTGCTTCATTATCCAATACTCAGTGTTGTTTGATTGAGGAGTTTACCGACTGGAGCTGGTTAAAGGAAGGTAAACCATTCCCTACAAATTTGCTAATAATTTGACTTTACTCTTTAACCTGCTGAATGACATTTCATTCACACGTCTAGGCAGACAGCAAGTTGTCATGTATAAATCCACTCGTCCTCCTGCTGCTAGTGATAACAAACAGACAAACATCGCATAAATAAACAAGAATTCTCTTCCTGAAAACTGATTCTCCTGATGTTGGTATCTGTGGAATTTGATAAACCACCCAGTCTGCTCCAGTCTGGTTGTGTCTCTCCTCAAACCTCTTCCCCTTTCATCTGTACTCTCAAAGACAAGCACAATGTTAATGAAGTGCTGAAATGCTGCAAACAGCTTGGCTGAGAAGATATGGCTGTCTTCTCTTTTTGTTGTGCTCATCTTATTTGCTAGGCTTTACATTTTGGGAGTTCAAAAGGATTAGCACTTTGTTTTGACTTTAGAAGATTGCAAAGTTGCAAATAGTTCTTGGCTAATTTATGTTTGAGAACAAACTTTAGATCACCCTCCCATCCCTTGGTGTTGTATGCAGTATCAAGTTTCAGATGACTTTTTACTGAGCTTTTTAGCTGCTTTGCTCGCCTCTGAATCAGAAGTCTTGGTGTTCAAATCCCGCGCCAGCACAAACATCTAGGTCGACACACCTGACAGAGTGCAGCAATGTTGGAGCTGCAATGTTTAACTGAGGGCCTGTCTGTCTTCGGGTGATTAGGAGTGAACCTGTGGTACTGTTGCGAAGAACAATAAAGTTATCCTTGATATCCTCATCAATATTTATCCCCCAGTTGGCGTCACTAAAATACGAGGCCTGGTTGTTGTCAGTCTGCTGTTTGTGGGAGCTTGCTGTGGTCAAATTAACCACTGCAGATCCTATATTACCATAGCAATGACACGCCAAACCAATTTCACTTTTGGAATTGGAAGGTGAGTCGCAAGTTTTTTTATTGTATACCTTACTGTACTTATGCATATGACAATAAACTGGACTTGACTTGACTCAGGAACATAGACTCAGCACAGTGCTGGCCCTTCAGCCCCACAATGTTGTGCCGACATTTTATCTGCCTCTAAGATCTATCAAACCCTTCCCTCCCACATAGCCCCCTATTTCTCTATCATTCATGTGTCTATCTAAGAGTCTCTTATATGTCCCTAATGTATCTGCCCCCACAACCTCTGCTGGCAGTGCGTTCCATGCACCCACCACTCTCTGTGTAAAAACTTACCCCTGACATCCCCCTTATACCTTCCTCCAATCACCTTAAAATTATGCCCCCTCGTGTTAGCCATTGTCGCCCTGGGAGAAAGTCTCTGACTGTCCACTCGATCTATGCCTCTTATCACCTTGTACACCTCTATCAAGTCACCTCTCATCCTCCTTCTCTCCAAAGAGAAAAGCCCCAGCTCACTCAACCTATCCTAACTCTGTACAAAGATAGGTTAAGATACAAGCAGGTGATAAGGAGAATGAAGTCCTCAGTACTAATCCTCCACCCTACTAGCCTTCACATTCAATGCCTTATCCTTCCCAATTACCACCAGTTGCAACATGATCCCACCACTAGAGACATCTTCCCTTCTCCTCTCCTTTCTGCACTTTGCAGGGACCCCTCACTTTGTGACTCCCTGTTCTGCTCTTCCATCACCAACCACTCTCCATCACATGGCTTTGGAATTGGAACTGGTTTATTATTGTCACGTGCACCGAGGTACAGTGAAAAACTTGTCTTGCATCCTGTTCGTACAGATCAATTCATGACACAGTGGATCAAGGTAGTACAGGGTAAAACGATAACAGAATGCAGAATAAAAAGTCACGGCTACAGAGAAAGTGCAGTGCAAGCAGACAATAAACTGCAAGGTCATAACGAGGTAGACTAGCTTGAAAAGTGTAAACCTTCCTCCCTACACCCCCCCCCGCTCCCCCCCTCCATCACTGAACCAAAACATTGACTGGCTTCTCTTTCCACAGATGCTGCTCGACCGGATCAGTTCTTCCAGCATTTCTGTTCTTGTTACTCATGATGCTGACCAAGAATTTCTTGCAACCCCAGCTGCAGCCAAAGTTTGCCTCCAACCCCTGCTCCAAAACCTTCCCGTCGATGTGGAAGCTCCCAATATAAACCTGGGTGCAAATCCATGTAACTAAGGGAAGCACCAGACCAATGCTATATATTCCATGGTAGGTCAGCGTCACGCTATTACAGCGCCATTGACCCGGGTTCAGTTCCGGCCGCTGTCTGTAAGGAGTTTGTACGTTCTCCCCGTGTCTGCGTCGGTTTCCTCTGGGTGCTCCGGTTTCCTCCCACATTCTAAAGACGTACAGGTTAGGAAGTTGTGGGCGTGCTATGTTGGCGCCGGAAGCGTGGCGACACTTGTGGGCTGCCCCCAGAACACTCTACGCAAAAGATGTATTTCACTGTGTGTTTCGATGTACATGTGACTAACAAAGAAATCTTATCTTCATTAAAAGTGAAAATTAATATTTCTGTTCATTCTCTCATTATTTGTGCACATTAGACACAGCATACTTAAGGACAGAGGTTGGAAAACTTTGGTTGTTTTCTCTGGGGTGGCAGACGCTGAGGGAAGACCTGAGAGAAGTTTATAAAATTCTGAGAGGCAAAGATATCTTTCTCTCAGGGTCGAAATATCCAATACGAGAGGGCATGCATTTAAGGTGAGAGGGGACAAGTTCAAAGGAGATGTGCAGGACAAGTTTTTTTGGTACACAGAGAGTGGTGGGTACCTGGAATGGGCTGTGAGGGTTAGTAGTGGAGGTAAATACAATAGAGGCATTTAAAAGGTTCTAAGATAGGCACATGAATGTGCAGAGAATGGAAGGACATGGACATTGTGTAGGCAGAAGGGATTAGTTCAGTTAGGCATTTAATTACTAGTTTAACTAGTTTGGCACAACATCGTGGGCCAAAGGGCCTGTACTTTCTATGTTCTATGTTCTATGATAACGTTTCTGGAACAGGTTAGAATCCATGCGAAGGAGCAGGAAATAGTGAATGCCTTGGCTCGGCGAGGAGAAATCTTTTCATGAAAGGACTTGAGAAATGGCAATAAAACTCCAGCAAGGTGAAGCTGTTCCTGTCGAGCTGGAAAACCTGGTCATAATTTGGAAGGAGCCCCTGAGCAAGTGCAAATAAAAGACACCCAGGATAAAAAGGGAGGTCTTGCATGTGTATAGCACCTTTCACAGCCAATGCTTCTGAAGTGTATTCACCGTGGTAGTGTGGGAAACCCAACAGTCATGTTGTGCATGTCAATATTCCCTTGTAGGAGGATAATGACTGGAATGATTGGATTTTGTGATGTTGATTATGGGATAAGTAGTAACCAGGACATCAACAATACCTTTCCTACTCCAACTCAGAACCAGAGAGGCATAAAATCATACAGCATGGAAACAGGCCATTCAGCCCATCGGGACCATTAACTACCCATTTAGAGCAACAAACAATCTGCTGGAAGAACTCAGCAGGTCAAGCAGCATCTGTCGGAGGAAAGGAATGGTTGACATTTCAGATTGATGCCCTGCATCAGGACCACCTATTTGCACTAATTCCATACTAATCCCATTTTATTCTCCCTACATTCCCATCAACTTTATTCCATATCACTTTCTAACACTCACCTACATGCCAGAGGTATTTTACGGTGGCCAATTAACCTACCAACTCTCATGTCTTTGGAATGTGGGAGGAAACAAGAAAACTCAGAGGAAACCCATGCTGTCACAGGGACAACGAGCAAACTCCACACAGACAGCACCCGAGGTCAGATCAAGATAACATAAGATATCGTTATTGGTCACATGTACATGGAAACACACAGTGAAATACTTCTTTGTGTAGAGTGCTCTGGGGGTAGCCCGCAAGTGTCGCCGCGCTTCCGGCGCCAACATAGCATGCCCACAACTTCCTAACCCCTACGTCTTTGGAATGTGGGAGGAAACCGGAGCACCTGGAGGAAACCCACGCAGTTACGGGGAGAATGTACAAACTCCTTACAGACAGCGGCCGGAATTGAACCCGGGTCGCTGGCGCTGTAATAGCGTTACTCTAACCGCTACACTACCATGTAGCATTAGAAAGAGTGCAGAAGAGATTCATGAGGATGTTGCCTGGAATGGAGGGCTTCAGGTACAAGGATAGGTCGGATTTGCTGGATTTGTTCTCACTGCAGAGTACAAGGCTGAGGGGTGACCTTACAGAGGTTTATAAAATTATCAGGGCATAGACAGGGTAGGTAGTCAGAATCCTCTTAAAACTGGAGGGCATGTTTAAGGTGAGAGAGGAGAAATTTAAAGAAGATCTGAGGGGCAGGTTTTTCACACGGAGGGTGGTGGGTATATGGAATGAGCTGCCAGAGGAGGTGATCGAAGCAGATACAATGACAACATCTTAAAAGCAACCTGACAGCCTCAACATCTATTTCTCTAACTTACGGTAACCCCTCCCCTCCTTTCCCCTTGCTCCTTTTTTGTCCTTTCCTCCCCTCTTTGTTTTCCCTCATGCTGTGGACGTCTCACCTCTTCTCTTCCCCTTCCCCTTCCAACCATCATGACATACCCATCTATTCCCACCTTTATTCCATGATCACTGCCCTCTCCTACCGGATTCCTTCTTCTTCAGCCCTTCTACCTATCACCTCCCCCTCTCACCTGGACTCCCCCTTCTCCCACCCACCTACCTTCCCCCTCTCACCTGGACTCACCTATCACCTGCCAGCCTGTGCTCCTCCCCCGACCTTCTTATTTTGGCTTCTGCCCTCTTCCTTTCCAGTCCCGATAAAGGGTCTCGACCCAAAACGTCGACTGTTTATTTCCTTCCACAGATGCTGCCTGACCTGCTGAGTTCCTCCAGCATTTTGTGTGTGTTGCTCTAAAAAGCATTTGGGCAGGTCCTTGGAAATGAAAGTAGAGGGATACAGGCCAAATGCAGGCAAATGGGATTAGCATGGATACACATCATAGTTGGCATGGACGAGGTGAAGGGCTCATTTCTGTGGTATACAGTTCTGTGACTATGATTAAGACTTTCAAGAGAAAGTCATGAATATTAAAGGAGATTTGTTCCTTTTGTGCTTTACTGGTATTGGTATTGGTTTACTATTGTCACTTGTACTGAGGTACGGTGAAAAACTTGTCTTGCATACCGTTCGTACAGATCAATTCATTACACAGTGCAGTTACATTGAGTTAGTACAGAGTGCATTGAGGTAGTACAGGTAAAAACAATAACAGTACGGAGTAAAGTGTCACAGCTACAGAGAAAGTGCAGTGCAGGTAGACAGTAAGGTGCAAGGTCACAACAAGTTAGATCATGAGTTCAGAGTCCATCTCACCATATAAGGGAACCATTCAATAGTCTTATCACAGTGGATAGATGACTCACGTACTGATTGTGCTAAAGGTTTCCTGAAGAAATTAAACTTCAAAGTATCATTGAAATGTTGCAATGTTGCAATGTTGTTGTAACTCAATGTTGTCCTCTTCCCTGTAATTGGTAGTGGAATCTTGGGATTCTCCACTAATCACTGCCCAGAGTGGTGAAGGAACATTCAGGATAACACTGAGACCCTTGACTCCATGCATCAGGAGCACATGGAAGCCCTGTGTCAGCTGCAGAAGAAGTGCACGAACTACTCACCTGCCCATTCTGTCAGGCTTCTCCTGTCCCATCTGTGGAAGAGTCTGTGGTTCCTAAAATGGCATCATTTGCTCCCTCACAAACTGTAAAACCAGACTGGAATTCAGTTATCCTCACCCCAAGGGACAGCCTGGAAAGACTTCAAAGATGCCTTTGCTTTGCACCCCCACCCCCGCTAGAATGTGCTCCAGAACACTGTATTTACCCACTCCCACAGTGTCCCATCGCCAAGTCAACAATCTTGCATTAGCAGGGATCACAAGTACTGTGATCCCAAAACTTTGCATGTTGAAGAGGGCAGTTTTGACATTCTTTTAACAATGAGGCTGTCAGAGTATGCTCAGAGGAATTCTAAGGGGAATGGAACTAAGTACTAAGTAGTGGAAGGAGATCTGAAAATAAAACTACAAGATAACTGATGTTCCAAGAATACCTTGCCCTGAAATTGGAAGGTTCAAGAAGAGAAGACTAACCTCTCTTATTCCTTGCTCAGTTACTCCACCTCCTCACACTATGAAACATTGGCTGATAACATTGTTGTCACCAGAGAGGTTAAAATGTGCTTCTTAATCCTGCAGCAAATGAGACATTTGCTCCTTCATCTCGCTGGGGAAAGTGTGCATCTCCCTATTAAGCACAGTGTGCATGGCCGTAGTGTATGCCAACATTTTACACTGAGGTGAAATGCACGGATCAACAAAAGGTTTAATTTTTTTCTGAGTAAAAAGTGATACATTTCTATATCTGGCAGGAATCTTTGAACTGTTTGTCAATTCCACTTTCTAGTATTTTTAATAACTGAACAAATTGAATAAAACAGCACTTTTGCAAAATGAGTTGGAGAAGTGTTTTATGAGTTTTTTGAAGTAATCTTGATTTCTTTTATAAACTACCAATTACTGGGAAGAGGAATCTTTACCTCAACATTGCTGTGTAACAGCATTGCAATGGCACTTTGAAGTGCTTTGCAATGTTGTGTTAGGCCTCTTCAAGGCTTCTGGTAAAAGGCACTACCTCTTTGACAATGGCCCTTTAATTTGGACAGAGTTCACACTGACACTTTCTCAGATCTGCTGTCTTATCTATATATTTTTTGCAACTCAATGTTTCTGAATGAAGTGCTTAACAATGTTGATTCACCATAGGTCCAAATGAACTGGCAGATTGATTCAATGCAAATGACTTATGCTCGAGCAGGAAGTCAGTTGAAGGTCCATTTCTTTCATATATAATCTATCACAGGAGATCCTGCTCCCCCAGATCTTTCCTCAGGGGCCTTCTGGAAACCTTTAGATTTGCCTTCATTGTCCATACTCCCTGAACACCTCCAAGCTTTGGCGATTACAAAGTCTCTCTGAAACATATTTAGCAGCTATAAGCCGGAGAAGCACGTTCCTTCTACTGCTGCCCATTACCATACACCTCTAGATTTTGCATTGTCTATTAACAATATTTCTTACACACATCAGACTAAACACTATAAGTTGGTAATAGTTGAAATGCCCTATTATCTTTATGGTTTAAATCTATTCTCCGCATAGGGATTTTTTTTACACCCGCTAGCATATGAACATACACCCTCTAGCATATGTACACAATGAAGCACATTTTTACAATGAGGCAGGATGTTTTTAATTACCTAGAGAAGGAAATGGTTTGTTGCAGTACACTGTAATTACAAAGGGATGTGCTGTTATTTGATATTTCAATGGGACTTAACCATACTTTTATGACAGTGTTTAAGTTATTCACTTTCCTCAGTTTTACTATGTTAGCTCTTGCCACTTATGTTTTCATAGTGTATAATAAATTATGTCAAATTATAAACACCACACAGGATATGAGAAAAAAATGCATTACCATAACTTGGAGATATGACCACAAATTACTTCAAATGGAATATATATTTTACATATTTACTTGCGTGTATGTGTTTGCGTGCATGCCTAAGTTTGGACTGGATATTTTTGCTTCAGTGCAATGGAGATTTGGAGGCTCCCTGGTGCTAAATGAGTTGACCTTAGCCAAAAGGTGCAACAATTGGCCCTCCTGTTGTGTGTGAGTGGAAATAAAGTCCACTCTTTATTCACCATCCAATAACTTGAATTCCTGATAATACTGTGCCTCTCCTCTTTAACATTCTCCTTTAAATCCAACTCTTTTGTATCAGTATTATTTTCTAAGATACAGGAGAAAAAATGAACAATATGCTTTAAAAAACAAAAGAAATTACAGAGAGACAAGCAGTACTTTTCCATCATGCGCTGCCTACACAGAAGCAGGGAGTCACCTGTGTGACAGCAGAAGCCTTTCTTGCAACTTTTCCCTTATTGGTATTGGTTTATTCTTGTCACTTGTACTGAGGTACAGTGAAACACTTGTCTTGCATACTGATCGTACAGGTCAGTTCATTACACAGTATAGTTACATTGAGTTAGTACAGAGTGCATTGATGTAGTACAGGTAAAACAATAAAAGCACAGAGTAAAATGTCACAGCTACAGAGAAAGTGCAGTGCAATAAGGTGCAAAGTCACAACAAGGTAGATTGTGAGGTCAGAGTCCATCTCATCATATAAGGGAATCGTTCAATAGTCTTATCACCTTGGGGTAGAAGCTGTCCTTAAGTCTGGTGGTACATGCCCTCGGGCTCCTGTATCTTCTACCCCATGGAAGAGGAGAGAAGAAAGAATGACCCAGGTGGGTGGGGTCTTTGATTATGCTGGCTGCTTCACCAAGTCAGCGAGAGGTAAAGACAGAGTCCAAGGAGGGGAGGCTGATGTCCGTGATGCGCTGGGCTGTGTCCAGTTTCTTGCAGTCTTGGGCAGAGCAGTTGCTGTACCAAGCCGTGATACATCCAGATAGGATGCTTTCTATGGTGCATCAATAAAAGTTGTTGAGAGTCAAAGGGGACAAACCGAATTTCTTTAGTCTCCTGAGGAAGTAGAGGCGCTAGTAAGCATTGTAATATGTGCCTCAAAGCATGGCTTACTGACTAGCAGTGATCCCTCCTGTACTAACATGAAGCATGAATTACCTACAGCAAGCACCTGAAAGCACTGGAGAGGTACAATCAATGCTGTCTCCATATAATCATGCAAATCTATTGACAGGATAAGCAAAGCAATATCCTCTCACAGGTGAGGAGGGGTAGTTTGGCATTTGCAGTTGGGTGAAACAAATGGAGAGTCCTAAGGCCTTCCTGATGGGGAATGGAGGTGTATAGGATCTGGACGTCCATGGTAAAGATGAGAAGGTGTGGGCCAGGGAATTGGAAGTTGTTAAAATGTGGAGAGCATGTGAGGTGTTCCAGATGTAGATGGGAAGACACTGGACAAGGGAGGAACAAGATAGAGGTGAGGTATGAGGAGATGTTTATTGGGACAAAAGCAGGCCGAAACAATAGGCTTACCAGGGCAGCCCTCTTTGTGAATCTTGGATAGGAGACGGAAATGGGCAGAATGGGGTTGGGGAACTATCAGGTTGGAGGGGAGATCTCCTGAAGTAATGAGATCTATGATGGTATTAGAGACACTGGCCTGATGATCATTGGTCAAGTCATGGTCCAGGGGTAGGTATGAGGATGTGTCTGAGATCTACTGTCTAACCTTTGCATGGTAGAGGTCAGTCCGCCAGAAGGATACTGTTGTGATTGGTACTCCGTTACCTCTTGATAGGTGCTGAGGCCCAACCCCCATGGTCACCAGCTGTGAACACTGTCGCTGCTGTTGCAAGCTTGTGTCAACTCTTACAAACACTGGGCGCAATGAGAAATGTCATTGCTAGGGTCCTTTGGCTCATACTGACCATCAAGCACCCTCTCACACTAACCTCATTTTTATTCTCCCCATTTGACCATCTGTGACCCTGGGTTCTACCACTCACCAAAACACTAGGCACAAGTTAGCTGACCAATCCTCATGCCTTTGGGATTGGGAGGAAACCTGAGCACCTGGTAGAAACCCACTCGGTCACAGGGACAATGTGCAAACTCCAATCAGAGAGCACTGGAAGTCAGGATTGAACTTGGCTCGCTGGTTCACTCTGTCCCAAACCTTCAACATTTTATATATTGCTATCAAATCTCCCTGCAGCTTTCTCCTCTCCAAAGAAAGCAACTTCTGTCATCTATCCTCGTAAATGTGATCCCCCTTCCTATCTGTGAAGTACCCCTCCCCATCTCTGTACTATTTCAGTCTGAGCCCCTTGCTCATACATGATTAAAATTTCTCCACTGTCGACGGCTGTGCAATTGGCTGCTTTGTCGCGAGCTCCGGAATTCCTTCCTCAGTCTCCACAGTTCTCTACCCCTCTTCCAGCAATGTGATCCTTAAAACCAAAACTATTGGTCACCTGTCCTATTGTCTTCTGATAAGATATCTTTATTAGTCACACGTACATCGAAACACACAGTGAAATGCACCTTTTGTGTAGCGTGTTCTGGGGGCAGCCAGCAAGGGTCGCCACGCTTCCGGCGCCAACATAGCTTGCCCACAACTTCCTAACCTGTACGTCTTTGGAATGTGGGAGAAGACCAGAGCACCCAGAGGAAACCCATGCAGACACGGGGAGAACATACAAACTCCTTAGAGACAGCGGCCGGAATTGAACCCGGGTCGCTAGCGCTGTAAAACTGCTACACTACCATGCCTGTAGTTGGGAATCAAAGTTTTACTGGAGCACTTTCCAGTAAATTATATTAAGATGTTATACTTACTAAAAGCACAGTGTGGATGTAAGTTGATGTGAAAGGTGCTGTATAAGTGCAAGTCATTGCTAAAATGGAATCATTGAAATGAGGCCATTTGGCCCATCATGACCACACTGGCATTCTACCAACTCTCTCGCTGCAACTTTCCCCCCACTCGGCTCCTTCTCCATAGCCTGACAAATACTTTTTTTTCACTGTACATTTATCCATTTCTCTATTGAAGACCACAACGGAGCCATTTCGTCAGACAGTGCAATCCAGATTCCAACCGCATGTTGTATAAAAATTTTTTCTTCAAGTGATTCTTAATTACCTTCCCCTTTATTTCATACTTGTGACCTCTTGTCCTCAATCAAAGGAAACAATCTCCCGATGTATAAGATGCCCTCATCTCTTTATATACTTTGATCAAATATCTTCTCTGCCTCCTTTTCAAAAAAAGTAGTCACAGCCTCTCTAATCTTCCCATCCTCAGAAACATTCTCATAAATCTTAACTGGGCCCTCTCTAATGCCTTCACATCCTTCCTATACTGTGGTGACCAGAACAGAACACAATACTTTCATTGAAGTTGGACCCATGTTTTATAAAGGTTCAGCATAACTTTCCAACTTTTATTCTCTATGCCTCTATTGTTGGAGCCTAGAGTTATGTATGCCTTATTAACCACTTTCTCAACTTGCCTTTTGATAACTTGTGTACACGTATTCCCAGGTCCTTCTGCTCCTGCGCCCTTTTTCACAACAGTATCCTTCATTCTAAATTGTCTCTCTTCAGTCTTCCAACCCCTGACATTCAATGGCATTGCCATCACTGAATCCCCCACTGTCAATATCCTGGGGTTACCACTGACCAGAGACTGAACTGGAGTAGGCACGTACACAATGTGGCTACAAGAGTAGGTCAAGGGCTAGGAATCCTGTGGTGAGTCACTCACCTCCTAACTCCCCAAAGCCTGTCCACCATCTACAAGGCTCAAGTCAGGAGTGTGATGGAGTTCTCTCCGCTTGCCTGGATTAGTGAAGCTTCAACCACGCTCAAGAAGCTTGATACCATAAGGGTATAAAAGCCCGCTCGATAGGTACCCCATCCACAACTATCCACTCACTCCACCACCGACACACAGTAGCGGCAGTTTGTACCATCTACAGGATGCACTGCAGCAACTCACCAAGACTCATAAGACCATAAGATATAGGAGCAGAATTAGGCCATTCGGCCCATTGAGTCTGCCCTGCCATTCAATCGTGGCTGATTTTTTTCTCCCGCCTTCTCCCCGTAACCCTTAACCCCCTTACCAATCAAGAACCTATCAATCTCTGCCTTAAATACACTCAATGACTTGGCCTCCACAGCCTCTGTGACAACAAATTCCACAGATTCACCACCTTCTGGCTGAAGAAATTGCTCCTCATCTCAGTTCTGAAGGGATGTCCCTTTATTCTGAGGCTGTGCCCTCAGATCCTAGTCTCTCCTACTGATGGAGACATCCTCTCCATGTCCACTCTATCCAGACTCCTTAGACAGCACCTTCCAAACCCATGACCTCTGCCAGCTAGAAGGGCAAGAGCAGCAGAAGCATAGGTTGGATCCCACCACCTGGTAGTTACCCTCCAATCCACACACCATCCTGACTTGGAAATGCAACACTGTTCCTTCATTGTCATTAGGACAACTCCCTCCCTAACAACATTGTAGGTGTACCCACACCTCAAGGACTGCAACGGTTCAAGAAGGTAGCTCACCACCAACTTCTCAAGGGAAATTAGGGATAGGTAATTAAATGCTGCCAATTAAATGTCTATGAGGCGCCCATCCCTTGAATGAATAAGAAGAAACTTCACCACACATTTCTTCTTTTAAACATCTTTTGCCACGTGCCTGCTTATTGCACCAGCCTCTTCATACCTTGCTGCAACCTATCACAGTCCCTTTCCGGTTCACAATACTGCCAAGTTTTGTGTCATCTGCAAATTGAGAAATTGTGGCTTGCACCCACAAGTCTGAGCCATTAAAAACAATGGTCCACGCACTGAACTTTGGGGAACAGCACTGTTCACCTTCTGTCATAAAAAAACATTCACCATGACCCTCTGTTGTCTGTTACTTAGCCAACAGAAGAGAAGGACATTTCCAATAAATGGTTGGGCACTAAGGAATGTTGATAAACAGAGAGACCTAGGGGTCCAAGTCCATAGGTTCTTGAATGTTGATGAACAGAGAGACCTAGGGGTCCAAGTCCATAGGTTCTTGAATGTTGATGAACAGAGAGACCTAGGGGTCCAAGTCCATAAGTTCTTCAAAGTGGCAACACAGGCGAATATAGCACGCTTGCCTTCATAGGTTGGGGCATAGAATATAGAAGTTGGGATGTTATCTTTCAACCTTACAAAACACAGGTTGGATTGCACTTGGGAGTGTTCTGGTTAATCCACCATAGAAAGGATGTGGTTGTCCTGGAGAGAATGTAGAGGAGATTCCCCAGAATGTTGTCCAGATCGGAGGACTTTAGTTGTCGGCAGAGATTGGATAGGCTGGCATTTTCCCTGGAGCGAAGAAAGCTGAAGGAGGATGCCCTGATGGAAATATATTAAATTATGAGGCATAAGTAGGATAGTTAGTCAAAATCCTTTTTCCCATGGTTGGAATATCAAAAATAAGAGGACATAGGTTTAAGGTGGGAGGAAGGAGTTTTAAAGGGGATCTGAGGATTATGTTTTTTACACAGAAAGTGGTTGATATCTGGAACTCACTGCCAGAGAAGTGGTGGAATGAGATACAATCATTACATTAAAGAGACATTTAGACCGGCATTTGAACAGGCAGGGCATAGACAGAAATAGGTGGCCAGATGGGATTAGTGTGAGGTGGACATGGACATGGTGAGCCAAAGGGCCTATTTCAGTGCTGTACAACTCTATGACTTAATTGTCGATGTCCCTTTTATATCAATGTTTAAACTTTACTGATAAGCCTGTTATGTGGTACCTCATCAAAAGCCTTCTGGAAGTCTATGTACACCACATGAACAGCATTACTCTAATCAAAAGTTGGTCAAAAATGATTTGCTCTTAACAAATCCATGCTGGATGGCCTTAATTAATCCACTTCCCCCTTGTGATTATTTATCCTGCTCCCAACCAATGTTTCTCAAAGCTTTCCATCCTCTGAGGCCTGTAGTTTTTGGGCTCATCCTTCCTCCCTTATTGGATCAAGAGAATAACATTTGCCCTTCTCCACTCCTCTGCAAACAGCTCCGTATCTAAAGAGCAGTGAAAATTTATGGTCACTTTTGTCATTTTTTTAACCACTCCGCTACTAATCAACTTGCACATTAAGAGCTGTGCACCTCTGAAACACTGGACTGGATTGCACTGGTGGCTGTCAGGCAGTCCTGTAGGGAAATGTTCATGACTGCAGTGCACAAGTCAGCACCTTCCAGGCTTCTGAAACAGTGTCAATGCAGAATGCACAGGACGTTGGACGTAGTAATTTACTGAGGCAACGAGCTGACTACACCTAGTATTCCGACCCTCAACTCCACATCACAGTCACAGCTGGTGCAGCTAGCATGGTATGGGTCAACTGAATGTTGCTGCCAACCTTAAAAAGGTAAGGTAAGTGAAATTAAGTGATATTTATAGATTTCATGTAAATTAACATTTAAATGCTAAATGTCCTTGATTTTCATTGACTTTCTAACAAACAGACCGCAGTCAGTGAGGATAGGCAGCAATTCTTCTGGCATGATTATTCTCAACACTGGTGCACCTCAAGGCTGCGTCCTCAGCCCTCTACTCCACTCCCTATACACTCATGACTCTGTGGGCAGATTCTGCTCTAACGCCATCTACAAGTTTGCAGATGATACCACCGTTGTAGGCCGTATCTCAAACAGTGATGACTTGGAGTACAGGAAGGAGATAGAGAGCTTAGTGGAATGGTGTCATGACAACAACCTTTCCCTCAATGTCAACAAAACTAAAGAGCTGGTCATTGACTTCAGGAAAGGGGGCGGTGTACATACACCTGTCTACATCAATGGTGCTGAGGTCGAGAGGGTTGACAGCTTCAAGTTCCTGGGAGTGAACATCACCAACAACCTGTCCTGGACAAACCACGTGGATGCCATGGCCAAGAAAGCTCACCAGCGCCTCTACTTCCTCAGAAGCCTAAAGAAATTTGGTTTGTTCCCTTTGACTTTCACCAACTTTTACTGATGCACCATAGAAAGCATCCTGCCAGGATGTATCACGGCTTGGTTTGGCAACTGCTCTGCCCAAGACCGCGAGAAGCTGCAGAGAGTTGTGGACACAGCCCAGCACATCACGGACACCAACCTCCCCTCCTTGGACTCTGTCTTTACCTCTCATTGTCTTGGTGAAGCAGCCAGCATAATCAAAGACCCCACCAACCCGGGTCATTCTCTCTTTTCTACTCTTCCATCGGGTAGAAGATACAGGTGTCTGAGGGCACGTATCACCAGACTTAAGGACAGCTTCTACCTGACTGTGATAAGACTAATGAACAGTTCCCTTATACAATGAGATGGACTATGACCTATGACCTCATGACCTCACGATCTACCTTGTTGTGACCTTGCACCTTATTGCACTGCACTTTCTCTGTAGCTGTGACACTTTATTCTGTACTTATTGCTTTTACTTGTACTACCTCAATGCACTCTGTACTAACTTGATGTAACTGCACTGTGTAATGAATTGACCTGTAAGATTGGTTTGTAAGACAACTTTTTCACTGTACCTTGGTACAAGTGACAATAATGAACCAATACCAATAAATGTGCATTTAAGTGAACGTATTGTTTTCTTGGTTAATAATCTTTATTAATTTTTTCAAAATTTTCTTCAGTTTCTAGATGCTTTTGATGATATTTGGAAACGGTGAAAAGGCCTTTGACAAGGCGAGCTGTCACAAGCCCGTCAGCGCCGTCCATGGGCGGGGCCGTAGATGCCACCACCTGCACTCTAGTTGGTTTTCACTGCCTGCTCCGCCTCCCTGGGTGACATCAGCAGTATATCAGCAGTGACATCAGCAGTATTATCTGCAGTGACATCAGCAGTATATCAGCATTGACATCAGCAGTATATCAGCAGTGACATCAGCAGTATTATCTGCAGTGACATCAGCAGTATATCAGCAGTGACATCAGCAGTATTATCAGCAGTGACATCAGCAGTATATCAGCATTGACATCAGCAGTATTATCAGCAGTGACATCAGCAGTATATCAGCATTGACATCAGCAGTATTATCAGCAGTGACATCAGCAGTATATCAGCAGTGACATCAGCAGTATTATCAGCAGTGACATCAGCAGTATATCAGCATTGACATCAGCAGTACGTCAGGAGCCGCACAGCCACAGGAGGTGTGAGCGACTACAAGGTCATTAAACCACAAGGCTATTAGATTATAAGCTTAGTGTAGCTGAATGCAGCCTTTTGGATGAGATATTACACTCTCTGCTCTCATAAGTGGGCATAAAAGATCCCGCAGTGTGATTTCATGGGAGTTCTTATTGTGGCCAATGTTTGCTCCACAATCCCTAAAACAGGTTGTCTGGTCATCATCACATTGCTGTTTGTTGGAATTTCCTGTCTGCAAATCAGCTGCCACATTTCTTGTATCATAACAGTGGCTGCACTTTCAAAGCACTTCATTAGCTATGAAGTGCATTGGTACATCGAGAGAAACGCAAGAGTTTCTTCTTTTATTTGATCATCCTAGTTACTGTGGGAAACAAAGAATCAGCTGGAAGAACTCAGCAGGTCAAGCAGCTTCTGTGAGAGGAAAGGAATTACACATTTTACACCTCTCCTCAGTCCACGAATCACCTTTGAATCTTTTCTCACCACTCCCCTTCTCCCTATACTGGCCATCTCACCTCTCCACTCTCAGTCCTGATGCAGGGTTTCGACCCGAAACATCAACAGCCTCTTGTGTCTCCTAGTAACAATGAACTTTGTCATCCCTTCACGCCAGCCATGCTTTCCGAAACGATACTCCAGCAATCACACAGTGCTGCTAAAACTTACAATGCAGAGAAATGTCTGATGAACCAGAATGACCATTTGGAAATGATGACCCAGGAAAAGAGGTTAAATAAAAGGTATTAGCTTGGGTTTTTCTGCACAAGCACTGTGAGCCAGCACTCCACCTTTTTGGGTTGATATCTCACCTTAATTTTTATGCCTTGGCTTTGCGTCCCATTTTAAATGATGTCCTGGCTAATTTGCTCCTCATTCATGATTTAAACTGCTCATCCCCATTCCACTTAGTACCATTTACAGCTGCTTCACTTTGACCTGGTTTGAATACAGTTTCTCAGTTCCAATTGCCTGGTGTAACACTGTGCTTGAACTAGCAGTTAGGAAATGTGAGGCCACTTCAGAGGTCACTCCTTCAGGCAATGACCAATATTTCTGCAATGCTCTGGTCACTCATTTGAATGGCACACTGAAATCACTGATGAATTGAAATGCACCTAATTGAAAGGTTTAAACCTTTCCACATTGTGCAGGTTAAAAGTGTCCTTGCATCTGTTAATCTTTTTCTGATTTCCTGAGAAGGCAACTTTATAGGATGTCGCTAAAGATTCCTACCGTGAGATAACTGCACAGTAAAATAAGCTAAACAGAATTCCAATTGATAGCAAGGGTGGAATGCTTATGACGAGTTTATTCTGAGAAATGCTCTCTATTTACAAACATTTGCATGTTAAAGTCAAAACTTCCATTTGCAAATAATAATATCCGAACACACACTGCCTTCAGTTGGATCAGTGGACTTTGACCAAGGTTGTTTCAGTACAGTTTCCAAATTCCCTTCTGTCTAGGTTTAAAAAAGGGCTGAATATGAATCCTTCAGGAGCAGAATTTCATACTGAAAGTCATAATGCATTGTTATAGAACATTGGGATAGGTCGTCTGCTTAAAAGCTTGGACTCCCAAATTAATCCGACACAAACACAGCCAGCTCATTGGAATGAGTGGGAAGAAACAGTTGGAGGGAGAAGTGTGACCTGATGCTAATTTCCTTTTTATTTGAAGTCCATTAATTTAAATATATTTAACCATTCTTGAGTTTTTTATTGTTTTAATTTTACATATCTTTATTTTTTTATTTTATTTGGGTGAAATATGGTGGTAGAGTTGGTTGAGCTAATGCCTCACTGCACCAGAGACCCATATTTAATCCTGACCTGCATTGCTGTCTGTGTGGAGTTTGCATGTTCTCCCTGTGACTGCACGGGTTTCCTCCCACATTCCAAAGGCGTGTGGGTTGGTAGATTAATCGGCCACCGTAAATTGCCCTGAGCATGGAGCCAAGCGGGAGAATCTGGGGCAGTTGATGGGCATATGGGGGAAATAAACTGGGATAAGTGTAAGTGGGTGCCTATGATCAGTGTGAGCTTGGTGGGACACTAACTATGAAATTATTCTTCGCACTCAATGTTTGAGAGAGTTGGGCAAGTGTAAGTTGTTGCAATTTGGGAGATCAAATGCAAAGGGAAAGTTCACAGTTAATGGCAGGACCCTTAACAACACTGATGTACAGAGGGACCTTAGGGTCCAAGTCCATGGCTCCCTGAAAGTGTAAGCACAAGTCGATATGGTGGTAAAGGTGTATGGCACGCTTGCCTTTATTAGTTGAGCACTGAGTTCAAGAGTAAGGAAGTTATGCTGCAGCTTTATATAAAACTGGTTAGGCCACATCTGGAGTATTGCATTCAATTCTGGTCACCCCATTACAGGAAGGATGTGGAGGCTTTGGAGAAGGTGCAGAAGAGGTTTACCAGGATGCTGCCTGGATTAGAATGCATGTGCTATAAGGAGAGTTTGGACAAACTAGGGTTGTTTTCTCTGGAGCAGTGGAGGCTGAGGAGAGACCCGAAAGATGTTTATAAAATTATGAGAGGCATAGATGGATAGACAGCAGATATCTTCTTCTCGGGGTCAAAGTGCCTAATGCTAGACGGCATGCGTTTAAGGTGAGAGGGGGAAAGTTCAAAGGAAATGTGTGGGGCAAGTTTTTTTGTACAGAAATTGGTGGGTGCCTGGAATGCACTGTCAGGGGTGGTGATGGAGGCAGATACGATAGAGGTGTTTAAGAGGCTCTTAGATAGGCACATGAATATGCTGAGAATGAAGGAATATGGACCGTGTGCAGGCAGACGGGGTTGGTTTAATTAGGTGTCATTAGCTTAATTAGTTTAGCACAACATTGTGGGCCGAAGGGCCTGTTCCTGTGTGGTACTGTTCCATGTTCTATGACACATACCTGTGACGACACCGACCACCCGTTGAGTGGTCAAAAACCCTTCACCATGTTGGGCCTCACTGGGAATGTGTCTCCCAGAGGAAGAGAGCACTTAGGGGCATTATGGAAAAGGCAATGCCCTCACAGTGTTGGTGACGGGAGAGCTTCAATGACGCTCCAGTCCCGTGAAGTCCTGGCTGCATGTTTTATTAGACCAGGATTGTCTCTTGCTCATTTTGGATCACATACAGGCAGAAGAGATTGAGTTTAATTTGGCATCGTGTTCGGCATAGACATTGTGGGCCGAAGGGCCTGTTCCTGTGCTGTACTGTTCTATGTTCTATTTTAAAACTTGGCCCTAACCGCACAGCATGTCTATAAACTCCCCGAGATAAAGCAAAATACTGCAGGTGCGGGAAACATAAAATAATTAAACAGAAATCTGGACAAGCACCTGAATTTCCAAGGCGTAATAGTCTACTGACCAAGTGCTGGGAAATGGGTTTAGTATAGACAGGTACTTGCTGGTTGGCATGGACATGGTAGGTTGAAGGGCCTCTTTCTGTGCTATACACAACTCAATGACTAAAATTACACAAATATTCTTTTTATTTATCCACCGAATGTTGGCAATGCCAGCATTTATTGACTATCATTAATTTCCTCAAAACTGAGGAGGCAGTTAGGAGTCAATCAGTATGATAATGGTCTTCAATCTGAAACATTAACCCTGTTTCTCTTTCCACAGATGCTGCCTGACCTACTGAGTGTTTTCAGCATTTCCTGCTTTTATTTCAGATTTTTAGCACTGGCAGTATTGTGATTTTCAAGAGTTGATCACAGATCGGTTTGCATCAGTGGACACAGGAACAGTGTAAATGGTTTGGAGCAATGTTTTTAACTCATGGAATATATTGTGAATTAAGAAAAACAATAGAGATAAGGAAGAAAAAAAAGCAAAATATGGAAATCCAAAACAATAAAGATAATGGTGAAATTAGGCTAAACATTTGAAAGAAAAAGATTAATATTGGAGATTATTAAAATTGTTGTTAAGCTAAATGTCATATTTAAACATGTATATATGATTACCTACATAGTTGTATAAAATTATTTTAGGATAACAAAGTACAAATGTGCCTGTTATATTTATGTATATTTACATATAAAGAAATGTATTTCTTTCCTGCTATATTCTTATTAAAATTTTCTTCCAGCAAAGATTTAGTTGTGAGATACCAGGTTTAAACTGGTGCCTGAGCAAATTGCCACTATTCTGAGCCCAGTTCACACCTCACTTTGTTAACGCCCCGCAGGCTTTCACAGTGAGATAACCCAGTAGTGGTCAAGTTGTCTTGAACAGAGATCTTGCACACAGTTCCGATTAAAACAATCAAGCTATCTTCTGGTATGTACATTTGAATAAAATTAGTGTTCTAAAATACTGCCTGATTGAGCTGTCTTGTGGAAAATTTTACTTTCAGTTATATGCAAATGAATTAAAAGGAAAGCTGAGCAACAAAGCATATCTGTATATTGGCACAAATCTGAACACAACTTGTGCTTGGCTCACTGCTTTCACCCTAAATGGAAATTCGTAACCATAACTGTCAGCCGAATTTGCCTCTGGTTAGAAACCAAACCTGTTCGTTGGTGATGAATTTTGCTGGCACTAAGATTCCAGCTACAACAACAAATTTCATTTAGATCGCAGCTCTACTGACTCTGGGACGAATCCAGAGTTCTCAGTTCTGCCTAGTGTGAGTGATATTTTGTGAGAGCAGCCCAAAGAGTTCGCAAACACTGGAATAATGCTTTGTTGCACTTGTAGCTCGACTTTCATGCCTTTCTACTAATGTTAATCTCTGCATTCCCTCCCAATAAATCTGGAATTGCATTGGAAGCATCACAGCCAAGAGAAAATGGAGGAGAAATTTCTCTTTGATTGGAGTCATAGCATTAGACAGCACGGAAACATCAGCCCAACTCGTCCATGCTGTCTATCTGAGGTAGTCCCATTTGCCTGCACTCGGCCTATCCAGTCCTTTCTTATTCCATTACCTGTTGAAATGTTTTTTAAACATTGTAACTGTACCCGCCTCTACAGCTTTCTCTCACAGTTTGTTCCACCACCCTTTTCACCCTTCCACAGTTTTCACACCACCCTCTGTGTGAAAAAGTTGCCCTTCAGATTCCTTTTAAGTTCCCCCACCATCTCCCCCACCGCCCCCACTTTAAACCTATGCTCTCGAGTTTTAGTCTCCTCTTACCCTGGGAAAAAGACTGTGACCATCCACCTTATCTATGCCCCTCATAACTTTATATACAGCCATAAGGTCAGCCCTCAACCTCCTATGCTCCAGGGAAAACGTCCCAGCCTATCCAGCCTCTCCTTATAACTCAAGCCTTCAAGTCCTGGTAGCATCCTCGTGAATCTTTTGTCAGATATCAGTTGGGTTCAGTCATCCTACTTCTCCAGTTTCAATGCATTCTGAGCATAAATATTTTTAAATATTCTGGTCCAATGCTAAACATGAATTAATAAGATTATTAGCCTTTAATTGTAATCCAATATAATCTCTATAAGGAAATGCATTAATGTTTCAATCAAAGTTAAAATTAAACATAATTGACATTGCTACTGAATGTTCAGTGATTCCATGATTAAAACAGTTATTGGTGCATCGTACTGTAACCTTTGCAGAAGGTGAGGAAATTCTAGGCCAATGCTTTTTGTTCACATTAAGATCTCATCCCGTCTTGCTTCCCACATGTTTAAGGTCCTTGCTGCGCAGTGGCTGATGCACTGCCTGCAAACGTTACACCAGCCACCACTCTCTGCAAGACAAAGAGCAGCAGGCAATGAAAAGATGGACCCTGGAGCAAAATCCTTGAAGCCCGGCTACCTTTTGTAAATTACAGGTAACTCCAGGTCAAATCTCTGGGTCTGTCAATCAGCTGGCATGCTCTGATGATCAGACAGATGTGTTGAGGTGTTTGGTACACAGCAGAACAGTTGGTGAAAGATTATATTGTAACGTGTGGCTAATCCTGAACCACACATGCTGGTTTTGCAAGGTATCCAGCCTCATTTGGGTTTCGGGTAATGCTTTGCACAGTAAAACTGAACATATGCCTTAATATGAAGATGGTTAAATCCTGAGTAGCTGGGACAGGGTTTCAGATTAAACAAGAGGCTGGCATTTCATAGCAATTTTTAGATTTACTTTGCAATCAATGAAGTATTTTACAGCCATTTTTGCAACACAGAAAACATTTCCTAGCTGGAAAGAATGCAGTGGAGATTTTACAAGGATGTTGCTGGGTCTTGAAAGACTGAGTCACAGAGAGTGGTTGAGCAGGTTGGGACTTTATTCATTGGAGCGTAGGAGAATAAGGGCTGATCTCATAGAGGTGTATAAAATCAAAAGGGGCATAGAAAGGGTGAATATGTACAGTCTTTTTCCCAGGATTGGGGAATGGAGATCTAGAACATATAGGTTTAAGGTTAGAGGGCAGAGATTTAATAGAAATCTGAGGGGTAACTTTTTCACCCACAGGGTGGTCAGTATATGGAATGAACTGCTGGAGGAGGAGGTTGTGGCATGTATACTAATAACATTTCAAAGGAATTTGGACAGGTACATGGATAGGAAAAGTTTAGAGGGATGTGGTCCTAACACGAGCAAATGGGACTAGCTTAGATGGGGCAGGCAGGGTAGTGTAGGGGCAGGCATGGTAGTGTAGCGGTTGGCGTAGCGCTATTATAGTGCCAACGACCCGGGTTCACTGTCTGTAAGGAGCTTGTACATTCTCCCCGTGTCTGCGTGGGTTTCCTCCAGGTGCTCCGGTTTCCTCCCACATTCTAAAGACGTCTGGGTTAGGAAGTTGTGGGCATGCTATGTTGGCGCCGGAAACGTGGCGACACTTGCGGGCTGCCCCTAGAACACTCTACGCAAAAGATGCATTTCACTGTGTGTTTCGATGTACATGTGACTAATAAAGATATCATCTTATCTTAATCTTAGTCGGCATGGACCAGTTGGGCCGAAGGGCCTGTTTCCATGCTGTATGTCTCTATGACTCTATGACTTTATCCCCACCAACCAGAGTATGGTAAGTTCCCATAATATGATAATGACCAAATAATACTTTTTCAATTGTGTCGATTGATAGGCAACATTGACCATGATAACTGCCCTGTGAAACTGGGTCACAAGGTAGTTCATGTCCACCTGAGAATAGGCAGAATGTCACTTTAGTATTTTACCTGAAAATCAGCACCTCCAGCAGTGCAGCACCCCTTCTAAACTGCATCAAAGTGTAAGCTCAGATCTTTGTAGTTACATCTCGGGACTGGGACTAGACCCAGAACTGACTGATTCAGAGGGAAAACTGCTCCCAAATGAGCCAAAACTGATGCCATGCACCTAATTCTCCTGTGCAATTCAGACCGCACATCTTCAGGGAAGATGGGCATAAGGACAGAGGCTGTGGAAATCACTTATCGTTGGGTTGAGGAGGGAATAATTGACAACTCTGAATAAGGGTAGTTAGAGTGGAGGAATTCATGGGCTGATAATGGACTGAATGATGTCTGGTCTCCGAGGATTAAACTACAAAGAGAGATTACAGTAACTAAGGTTGTACTCATTGAAATTTAAAAAGTTAATGGCTGATAAGTTTTCAATATATAATAGAGGACCGATAAAAGTAGATAGGGAGGAATAATTTCTGCTGGTTCAGTAGTCTAGGATCAGGGGGCAAAGTCAAAAATTAGAGCCGGGTCTTTATAGAGTGAATATAGGGAACACTTCTACTTGTAGTGGATGGGAAAAAATTTTTAAGCTCTTTTCAACAATGATGCTGGGTCAATTGTTAATTTTAAATTTGAGAATGGTCGGTCTATGTTAAACAATGTTATGATCAGATATGAGAAAAGTTGGATATCAGAAACAGAGTCAGAATCAGATTTATTATCACTATCTTACATGAAATGAAATTTGTTGTTTTGCGGGAGCAGTACAGTGCCAAGACATAAAAATCTATAAATTACAAAATAAATAAATAGTGCAAAAATAAAGGAACAAATGAGGTAGTGTTCATGGATTCATGGACCATTCAGAAATCTGATGACAGAGGGGAAGAAGCTGCTCCTGAATCATTGGGTGTGGGTCTTCAGGTTCCTGTACCTTCTCCCTGATAGTAGTAACGAGAAGAGGGCATGTCCTGGATGGTGAGGGTCCTTAGTGATGGATACCGACTTCTTGAGGCACCACCTCTTGAAGATGTCCTCGATGGTGGGGAGGGTTCTGCCCGTGATGGAGCTGGCTGGGTACACAACCTTCTGTAGCCTCTTTCGATCCTGCGCATTGGAACCAGGCTGTGATGGAACTGGTCGGAATGCTCTCCACCATACATCCATAGACTTAGGTCATAGATCAGTCATTGAATAGTAGTGCAACAGGTCGATGGGCAGAATGGCCTTATCCTGTTCCTAATTTTGGCGTTCAGTTGTATGGATTTTACTGACTGGATACTTGTCATGTCCTTCGAAAAAGTGGGAATATTTGTCTGAGGTGACAGGGATATAGACCCAGGTGCAAGAGATTTTCTTTTTATTTATGAATTTGTTCTTGCTGAAGCATTCCCTAGTTTCTTTTTGTGGAAAGTTGGAAGCCAGGACCTTTGGGATGGGGAGCGATTTATTGGAGCATCTTCTGTGCACTGTAACAGTCAACAGTGGAAATAGCAAAGTAAGGTTTGCACTTAACCCCATGGATCTATTTTTCTTTCCAACTGTGGGTGTTATACCACACGATATTCTCTGGCAAAGAAGGCAGACAGGGACCTGTACAAAACCTCAGGATGACTCATTTGTCAATTTTCCCAGGCTTTTAGAAATGATAGAAATCTTCCAACTTCTATGCTGGAAGCAAAATTTACCATAAAACCTGGTGTACTGGTTGAACTGGGTGTCAAGGCCACATCTTATGCTCCTGTTGGACAAGAAACATTTAATGGGAGTGGTGGTTGCTGGGAGGGAAAGTAATTGGCCAAAAGCCGAATGGAACTGAGGTATGAAAAGAAAACAGACACAAAATAATGTAAAATGCTTAAGAAATGACAGAGAAACACGTAGATATACTTTCAATAACCTTGTACTTATTGGCACCACAGAAGGAGACCATTTGGCCAATGCCAGTTCCTGAGGAATTCCATTAGTACAATTCCCTCTCTCCTTACTTCCACGTACCTCTGTAACTTATTCTTTCTCACACAGGACCATCAATTCCCCTTGATTCTTTTCATTGTTAATGTACACTAAGGGATTATTAACAGTGGCCAGTTAACCTACCAGCACATCTTTGGGATGTGGGAGGAGGGTCGAGTACCCAGAGGAAACCCATGCAGTCATGGAGAGAACATGCAAACTCCACATGGAGAGCAACTTTTTGGTAAATCTTCCTCTTGACAAGGCCAATATGTCTTTCCTCAGATTTGATGCTCATAACTGCTCACAATGCACCGGGTAAGATAAGATAACATGTACATGTGTTTCGATGTACATTAGTCACATGTACATCGAAACACACAGTGAAATGTATCTTTTGTGTAGAGTGTTCTGGGGGCAGCCCACAAGTGTCGCCACACTTCCAGCACCAACATAGCACGCCCACAACTTCCTAACACCGTACGTCTTTGGAATGTAGGGAGGAAACCGGAGCACTCGGAGGGAAACCTATGCAGACCTGGGGAGAACGAACAAACATAGGACAAACATAGTTACCATAGACTTTAATTAACATAAATTATACATGTGCACAATAAACAATGGCACTAGTGCAAGATTGAGAAGGAAAATAAAATATTCTGAGGTGATGTTAAGATATAGCCTGAAGTAGCCTGACAAAATTAATATTGAAGTAAGATTCTTGCCTAAGAGAAGTTTTGACACTGACATTCTTCTTAAAATTTGGTGCATAGTGAATGGAAATCCAACAGATCTGATATTGAATTGAAAATTGATCAATGCCAATCAGAAAACCTAAGATGCTGAAATCCTTACCTTGTTCTGTTTTGTTCTATTGTCAGCTGCTGCTCCGATCATGCCACTAAGTCAGAAGATGATGGTTTTTTCCTTTCCAGAGACGTGAGCACAACAGTCTAGTGTGACACTCAAATACATTGGTGAGAGAGTGCAGCACTGTCGGAGTTGCCATTTTATGGATTAAACAAATGTCCTCTCTGTTCTCCCAGGTGAATCTTCATTAACCATGGATGAGGGACTGGAAGACTCAAAGATGGCTAATGTGCCTTTATTTAAGAAGCACTACAAGGGCAAGCCAGTGAGCCTTACACCAGTGGTGGGAAAGTTGCTGGAAGGGACTCTGAGCGACAGGATTTATTTGCATTTGGAAAGGCAAAGACTGATAAAGAATTGTCAGCATGGTCTTGTTCAGGGGAGGTCATGTTTCACAAGTTGAGTTTTTTGAGGAAGTGACCAGGAGGTTGATGAATGCAGCGAGGACTTCAGCGAGTCCTTTGACAAGGTCTCAAATGATAGGCTAACCCAGAAGGTTAGAATACATGGGATCCAGGGCGAGAGAGCAAATTGGATACTAAATTGGCTTGGCAGTAAGGGGCAAAGGGTGGTAGTGGAGGGCTGCTTTTCAGATCGAGACCTGTAACCAGCAGTGTGGCCACAGGCATCGAATCTGGATCCTTTATTGTTCACCATATATATTCATGATTTGGAAGTGAACGTATGTGGCATAATTAGAACTTTACAGATGACACCATAGTTGCTGTATCGTGAACGGTGAAGAAGGTTGCCTAAGGTTACAGCACAATTCTAAATCAACTGGGAAAATGGGCAAGGAAATGGTTGATGGAATTTAACCCAGACAAGTGTGAAGTGACACATTACAGAAGTTAAACAAAGCCAGAACATACACAAGGCCCTGGAAAGGTTATTGAACAGTGAGATCTTGGGGTACAAATACATCGTTCTCTGAAAGTGGTGAAACAGGTAGACAGAGTGGTGCAGAAGCCACTCTACGCATATGGTATGCTTGCCTTCTTCGGCTGAAGCAATGAATATAAGAGTTGGGATGTCATGTTACAGTTGTACAAATCGCTGGTTAGGCCACATTTTTAATATTGTGTGCATTTCTGGTTGCCACACGATAGGAAGGTTGTGATTAAGCTGGAGAAAGTGCAGAAAAGATGCACAGGAATGTTGTCAGGACAGGTTGGCTTGAGTTATAAGAAGAGATTGGATAGGCTGGGACTGTTTTCCCTGGAACGAAGGAGGTTGATAGATGACCTTATGGAAGTTTACAAAATTATGAGGGGCATCAATTGGCTAGATGGTCAGAGTGTTTTCTCAGGGTACAGATATCTAAAACTGGAGGGAATAGCTTTAAGGTGAAAGCATAGAAATTTAAAGGAGATCTGAGGGGCAAGTTTTTCACACAGTGGGTATATGGAATGAGCTGTCAGAGGATATGGTGGGGCAGGTACAATTATAATATTTAAAAGACATTTGGACAGATAGGCTTAGAGGAGTATGGGCCAAACATGGGCAAATGGGATTAGTGCTGATAGGAATCTAGGTCAGCATGGATGAGTTGGGCCAAAGGTCCAATTTCTATGCTGTATAAATCTATGAATTTATGAACAATCAAAGATCTGATTGCACTATTCAGAAGAAAGCTGCAGCATGTCCTGATTCTGATTCAGAATTATCGCCAGTTTCCCGGCCAAAATTACTTAATAAACTCGCAGGTCAATATCAAATTGCTGCTTGTGGGAACTTACTGTGAGCAAATTGCCTGCTTTGTGTTCTACAAAATGACAATGTTTATCTTCATATGTATTTCCTTGGTCGTAAAGTGCTTGGGATGCATTGAAAGGAATAGGAAGTATGAAGTGTGCTATATAAATGATGTGTTCTCTTTGTTACAGAGGGCTAAATGCAATGACCTCAGACATATCTTCACCTTGTACAACACAGAGATCCCAGTGGCTTGGGAGCATCTTATCAGCTCCTGTAACGGTTTTTTACTATCCACAAATTCATATCAACTTCAATAAATCAGTTAACAATTCAAGCTCTGAAAGAAATGTAGAAAGAAGACAGTGAAAGAATAAAAAGAGCATGGTGCATTTTATTGCTTCAGTGTGTTCCAAAGTACTTTATATCCAAGGAAGGAATTTTTAAGCATAATAGAAGAAACATGACAGCCAATTTACACACAGCAAGCTTCTACAAATACCAATTGGAATCGGAATTGGTTTACTATTGTCACATGTACCGAAGTACAGTGAAAAATTTGTCTTGCATAACATTCATACAGATTTTTTTTCAAAATAAACTTTATTCATAATAAAAGACAAACTATATACAATTACAAAGACAGTGCAAACCTTTACATTCTTGCACAGATCATTCATTAGTGTTACCTTTTTATATGGAAAACAGCACCGATGCCACACGTGTGGCTCCCTGGAAACCACCCGGTCCCGTATTTACAATAGTTAGGGGCTTTCTCACCTGTCCCCGCCCCTCCCTCTCCAGTGGCAGAAGAACCCTAAACTATAGTCCTTCCTCACTGAGCCCTTGCGTTGGCTGCGCCCAGCTTCAGTGCGTCCCTCAGCACGTACTGCTGCAGCCTGGAATGTACCGTTCATACAGATCAATTCATTGCACAGTACAAGGTAAGACAATAACAGGATGCAGAATAAAGTGCAACAGCAATATGATAATAAGCAGATAACCTATTTTAGTGAGGCTAGTTCAGGGATAAACATTGGCTAAAAAACCTTATATAACCTCCCAAGAGGGCACTTGGGGCCTCGGATTTAATGTCTCAACTGAAAGGTGGATACTAATTCAGCTTGATTGCGACATTCTTTGTAGGGGTGTTCCATATTCCAAAAACAAGTGAGCTGAGCCTTGCATCTCTGTCAGGGCATTTCTTGTGGATCAGGGAACAGATTCTTGAAAAGCAGGAATGAATGTTTCATGAAATAGCAATAGTATTTTGATAGAAAGTAATAACCATGACAAATGAAGGCTCTCCTTACATGTAAAATACATGCTTCCAGATGAACATATAGGCTTTATTCTAATAAACACCTGGAAGTAATTCCCAGGCCTGGGATCAATTGTCTCCCACTTCTATGTAAGAGATATTGAAAAGGGACAGAAGTATCATCTGATGGAAAGATGTCAAGATGGTGGAAAGGATTAGTAATAATGTTAATTTTTAATACTTCAAGCAAATTGTGCATGGGGCATTAGGAGACAACAAGGAACACACATTATGATACACAAAAAAAAGGAAAGATTCAAGGGACAGCTTCGTACCATTCCTTTAAGATGTATGGTATCCTAAGTGACTGTAACAATCTCTTCTTTAGCCTGTAGCTTTTGTTTGTCCTGACTTAACCCGTGACCTGAAGATGAACCAAGAATCCTGACCAAGAATTGCAGGAGGCCCATCCCATATCCTGAACCAAATTTGAAACAATGGAGGGTAACTGAAAGCTGATAATTAAGAACAACATGTTCATATTGTCAGTACTTAACAGACAAATCAGTGAAAAAAGATTCAGCCCTCATACCTTGGGGTTGGCACCAAACCCATTTAGTCGTCGGATCTGACTGACAATTGGAAACAAAACCCAACCTATTTGGCCGTTAACCTACGGAATGTGCTTAAGATGCTTCTTCAGAGATATCATGTGGTCATCAGATGAGCAAAAACGAAACAGAAAGTTAAAGTATTCATTACTGTTCCGCAAGACTGATGGTGAACGTTTGACCCTTTGTTAATATGTAATGAAATTGTCTCATTGTGTTTGTCAAACAAATGCATTGACCCTTTGGTTCTTTCAAAGGTTCTTTATACTTGCCAAGCATGTAATGGACCTAAAAGGGTTTATAACTGTAAAGTCCCATGAAAATTTAACCATGGAATTTATCAGAGATCTACACACAGAAGCTAGTGGAAATTGTGAACTCTGTCCCACAAATGGTCATTTTGTAGCGACTCACCGTCCGAGCAAGCGAACCGGCTTGGTGGTCGGGTCATGCATCGTCGGAGTGGCGAGGCCCAAGATGGCGCTGGGCCTTCGTCTTCCCCGAGCGACGGGGAGAACCCGCGCGTGGGAAAAGTTTGATGACGTAGTGCATACGTCATTTCTGTTTTCGATGGGCTGGAATCGTTCCTAAGGCCCACGCAAGGCGGGAAAATAAATCAGTTTTGTTCTGCAACTCATCGATTAGTGTCTTACTTTTGCATCGTGGTAGCAGCCACTACAATTTATTAATTATAAATGGAATAATGATGTAAGTGAAGGTTGTCTTTGAAGGAAGTGTTCAGTGGAATTGTTTGGGGGATGGTGTTGAAACTTTGACTATTCCTAAAACATATTGATGATTGGACTTGGGCGGTACAAGACACAATTTCTAAATCAGTTGATGACACAAATCTTGGAAAGTCAGTGAACCAAGAGAAGGAAGGTAATAGACTTCAGGGAGATATGGACCGCTGATGGGAAAGGGTGGACAAGGGGAAGAGAAACTTAATGTTGAGAAACGTGAAGTGTTGGTAGAGATTGAGAAGAGGCATTACAAATGAAAAAGATATTATCTGAAAGAGATACAAAAACAAAGCGATCTGTGGGTATATGTGCTAAATCATTGCATTCGTGTGGTTAAAAACTCAAATGAACACAGTTAAAAAAACTCAAGTGGGATCCTGGACATTATGAACAGAGGCAGAAAGCCTGGGCAAACTTTTGTCACTCAAGACAGGATACCCAGCATGTCACCTGCTTTTGTATCCATAGTAATTATGTGGTTGGTCCAGTGGAGTTTCCTGTCAACGGTAACCCCAGGGTATTGATGGTGGGGGACTCAACAACAGTAGTGTCATTGAATGCGACTGGTAGGTGGTTAGAATCTCTGTTACTGAAGGTGGTCATTGCTCAGCAGTTCTGTGAAGCAAATGTTCCTTCCACTTATCAGTCCATGCCTGGCTGATGTCCAGACCTTGTTGCATGCAGGCACGAGCTGCTTCATTGGCTGAGGAGTTATGAATGGAGTTGGACATCATGCAATGATCAGTGAACATCTGACTTTATGATGGAAGGAAGATCATTGATGAAGCAGCTGAAGATGCTTGGGCATTGGATACTGCCCTGAGGAACTCCTGCAGTGAAAGCAGAGATGATTTAACATTAGCTGGACTACTGAGCTCCAATTTGGCAGCTCTGAGGTCAAATCAGTATTACCACTGACAGATGTCACAGTCTGGCAACAGATTTCCAGTTGGTTAGCGACCTGCACTATAAGAGTGCCCCACACAAATTGATTTTGCTGATAATGTTTCAGCTAAAAACTGCTCATTTCCCTCAAGATGTCGTCCAACCTGCTGAGTACTTCAGATTAGTAGCACCTCCAGTTTGTTTGCTTGCCCTCAGGTTTATATTCATTTATAATCAGATGCACAGATAAATGTAAAATTCTTTTAAGTCTTAGAACCGTTAGCTAAAAATAAATGTTCCTACTGAAAGAATGGGTTTCAATGTATTTTGCAAGTTTATGTTATTTTTTAAAATAAGTTTTACTCAATTTATATAGCAGAAACATTTGCATTTATGTAACAAAGGAGACTGAGGGGAAATTTTACTGAGATGGTTAAAATTTTGAAGGTATAAGTAGACTCTTATTCCCTTAGCAGGAAAGCCAGTAACCAGCAGTTAGAGACTTAAAGTAATCAGTAGATTTGAAGGAGGAGATGGGGAAAGCATTGTTTTTTAAACTCACTGGAGGGGTCTCGAACCCACTGTCCAAAGGGGTGGTGGAACCGGAAAACCTGAAGTAAAAGTACTCTGAGTGTTCTTGAAGAAGAAGAATTGACACGGCCTCATTAGTCAAACTATAGTATGTAGACAACACTTACATTTGTGCGTTGCTCAGAGTCCAGGCTTCAAGCTATTGTTGACGCATTCACTGAAATAGATATGTGCATGGGTCTTACGTTAATATTCATAAGATTGAGACCCTCTACAAACCTGCCCTTCTGCACTGCACAGCTAAACGACAATAAAGGTTGTTGATGATATTCTGGAAAACATGGACCACTTCCCTATCTTGGAAGCCATCTTTCAGGGAAGGCACACTTGATGAAATTCACCACTGCCTTCAATGCATCGACATAGCCTTTGGATAATTGAAGAAAATAATTTTAAAGATCAAGGCCTCACTACTGGCACAAAACTCCTAATCTATTGGACAGCAGTGATCCTCGTACTCCTACATGAATTGAGACCTGGACTACTTGCTAAAGGCAGCTGAACGCACTTGAAAGATATCACCATTGTTATCCCGGCAAATCTTCCAAATTTACTGGAAGAAGAAGTAAACCAATCTCCGTCTCCTCACTCAGGCCAACATCTCCAGCTTTGAGGTCCTAGTTGGCTCCATTGGGCAGGCCATATTATTTACTTGGACAACATCATACTCCCAAAGCAGACCCCAAGATCACTCTCAGGAAGAGACTACCAGGTGGATGTGCTGAAAACCATCAAACAAAATTGCAGCATCCCCACTCACACCCAGGAGTTCCTAGTCTATGACCTCTTAAATTGGAGGAGGAGCATTCAGGAGGATATGTAGAATCTCGAGTCCATGCATTGGGAGCATGCAGTACTCCTGGCTAGCTGGCAGAAAGATGAGATAAGATAAGATATTTATTAGTCACATGTACATCCAAACACACAGTGAAATGCATCTTTTTGTGTTACTGAGAATGTGCTGAGGCAACCCGCAAGTGTCACCACTCTTCTGGCGCCGACATAGCATGCCCACTGCTCCTAACCTGTATGTCTTTGGAATGTGGGAGGAAACCCACGCAGACACGGGGAGAATGTACAGACTCCTTACAGACACCGGCGGGAATTGAACCTGGGCTGCTGGCGCTGTAATAGCGTTACGCTAACTGCTACACTACCGTGTCCCACCTTGCCGAACTACCCACCCGCCTGCCCATCTGTCACTTCCTGCCCCATCTGTGGCAGAGTCTGTAGTCCCCAGATAGGCCTCATCAGGTACTGTAGAACCTACAGAAGTAGAATGGAAGTAAATCATTCTCCATCCAGAGAATAACATGGAGGAAGAGGAAGAGGAGATAAGAGAGGAAGGGAAGGAGGAGGAAGGGGAGACGAAGGAGAGGGAGAAGGGGGAGGAGTAAAGAAGAAGAAGACCACACTTGGATAGAGTAGGAAGTTTAATTAGACTGGATGGTTGATTTTCATCAGAATGGTCTGGGGTTGTCTGAATGTCGTCTTTCTCCACCACAAATTTCTATGATTCTGTGGTTCTAAAATAACTTTCAAAACCACATGGTATTTCAAAATGCTTTGCATGCAATGAGGTACCACTGAAGTGCTCTCACTGATGTAATGAAGGAAACAGAACAGTACAAAAATACATCCTATAAAAATAATTGATGAAAGGTCTTTGACCAAAAATGTTATCTTCCCACAGATACACCTGACCTGCTGAGTATTTCCAGCATTTTCTGTTTTTATTGTAACTGAATTATAAAATGTGATTCATTGGTTCCCAAGATACTTATCATCCAAACAAACAGTTTCAACAAATGAAATGCACGTCTTATTTGTATGATTCTTTCCATGTTCCATGGACTTTGTTTCTCAGAACAATTGAGAAGAATGCAGAACAAATTTATAAGACTTCTGCATGTCAGTCATTTAGTTTTTGATCTTACTGCCACATGTATGCCTCTGAGTTCTGAATGGAGCCCATTATCCACATTTTAATAAAGAAACGAAAGCAATATAAGAAAAAAAGGCTTCCATTTATGCAGGGTCTTTAATGACCCCAGGAAATGCCCAAACTGTTACAGTCAATGAAGCACCTTTGGAGTGTGGTCACTGTTACAACGTAAGAAACATAGCAGCCAATCTGCACATAGTTAGCTCCTACAAACAGAATGGTGATAAACACTGGATAATTTGTCTTTGCATTAATAGAGAGTTAGAAGTTAGCCACAACACTGGGGAGAATGCCCCTGTTCTTCAACATTTTACGTTCCCCTGAAAGAGCTGAAGGGGCCTTGGTTTAACAAAAACTGTACCTCTCCAACAGTCCAGCATCTCTTGTTACTTCAGAGGACATCTGGACTCAGTTTAACATCTGATCTAAGAGATGTGTAAGATCTATGAAAACCATTTATGCTTCTTATATTCTCTGCAATCTTATTGATGCTGCAAATTAGAATGCAGAATGCTTCACAGACTGCCTAAGAAATTTCCTTTATTGCTCTTAAACTTAACAATTATAATCCAGTAATAATTTGATTGATTTCACAACTCCCTTGAATGACTGCTTGCCAGGATGCAGTTCTTTATATCCTCATGAATGAGCCATCGTAGTATCAGTAGACTATGCAGTGAAAAATGGCCAAAGAAACAATAAAATAGACTTGCATTTCTCTAGAACCTTTCATGACCATAAGTTGCCTCAAAGTGCTTTACAGCCAATGCAGTATTTTTGAAGCCTAATGTGGTGAGAATCCTTTCCAAGTGCTCTGTGAATGAATGATCACTCAAATAGACTCACAGAACAATTGGACTGCATCCCGTTACACTTTTAACAAGCTGCAGCAGTTTCATTCTGTAGAGAACTCTCTCATTCTGGCTTCTCCTTTTGGGTTGATTATGCCTGCAGTCTCATACATGGACTTCCTATTATTTACATATAGACCATGTCATTCATTAGGAATCAGACTTACATACACTTAGATTTAAGAATGCAAGCTATTTTAATTAAGGTCACCCCTCAACGTAAACACAGGCCCACCCACTGAAATGGTGTTTGCAATCTGTCATCTCAATGGCATTGCTAATCACTCCCTAATATCCACAGCCCTTTACTTGTTGACACCATTGTCCTTCTAGATGGTAGTATTAAGCAATTTGCATTGTACTCAGCACTCCAGCAGAGTTGGGCACTTCTGAATTGCTACCATTGTGATGTCCTAGCATTAATAAACATTACACTCATTGCAGTTTGTGTGTGGAATTAAAAACCTTGTCTTTGGTTCGAAATCTAATATCTGTTACCCTCACGAAATGATTAAGCGACAAGCTTCCACCTCACCTATCCACACGGATGATGACGTACTCTAGATATATGATTCTTTCAAAGCTCATCAATTGTTCATAAAAAACAAGCCGGACAGGTGTGAAAGGCTTTGAACATGGTAAAAATTATCATGTGAGTGGCAAAGAATCTGAGTCGTTGAGAGATAGAGCATGGAAACAGGCTCTGCAGCACATTGACCATCAACCACCATTTACACAAATCCTACATTGAGCCCATATTTTTATTCCCCTCTACATATCCATCAACTCCCCCCAGATTCTACCAATCATCTACACAACAGGGGAAGTTTACAGTGGTCAAGACCTACCAACCCACGTGTCTTTGGGATGTGGAGGTAATCCTCGCTGTCACAAGGAGAATGTGGAAACTGCACACAGACTGTACCGGGGTCAGGATTGAACACAAGTCTCTGGCATTGTGAGGCAATGGCTCTACTACTTGCACCACCATGCCACCCATGAGTACATCAACCAGTTTGCATTTATGTTGCATCAACCTTGCATTGCATTGTGGAGGGATATAGACCACGTGCAGGCAGAAGGGATTAGTGTAATTAGGTATCATTAGTTTAATTAATTGGCACAATATCATGGGTTGAAGAGCCTGCTCCTGTGCTGTTCTATGATAGTGAGAGTAACATCTTCCAGAACATCTATTCATTTGCTCAGTTGTTACATTTGCCATCAATTTGTGACCAAAATTGAATTTAATTAGAACCACAATAGTTATCTCACCCGACCCCCAATTCTTTGACCTTTCATATTTAATGAACTTATAGAATCTGAACAGTCCCATGCTGGTAACCTTAATCAGCTTGCCCAACTGCTTTTAACTGAACCCTGGACATATGTTACTTCATTAAATACAGGTTTAGTTTTATGGCTTTCATTAGTTACTGAGGTAAATATAAGCTCTGCAATGTCTCTGCAATGTCACTTTTATGTGAGTTTGAATGAAAAAGGGGATCGAGAGTGCTGTTTCTAAAAAATAATAATTTAACCTTATTGCTCTGTCATCTCATTAAAGCTTACCCCAAGGAGACAACATGGGAAACAGAGCTGAGAGATGGATGAACCAATTGGAAGAGATAAATCTGATGCTCATAATGTTTGGCACTTGACACATTTCCTCAAGAGAGAGCAGCAATTTTTAACTGATTACAACATTAGTCTGAATCTCCTGTTAAAGAGAAAGCTTCGTCATTATAGTCTTAAAACCCTGACGATGAGTGGATTGATGGTTTGACTGGGGAATAAACTTTCACTCATTACAAAGGTGCCAATGGCCAAGAAAAGCATTCATTCTACTCCCACTTTGATCAGTAGTGGTGGGTCTAACAATCATACCACTTTAGAAACAAAAGACTGCAGATACTGGAATCTAGTGTGGTGTCCTCTACGTTGATGAGACCAAACGCAGACTAGGTGACTGTTTCGAAGAACACCTGCGCTCTGTCCGTAACCGCGACCTGCATCTCCCCGTTGCCAGTCACTTCAACTCCCCCTCCCCCACTATCACTGATATGACCGTCCTTGGCCTCCTCCACTGCCAGGAGAATTCCAAGCGCAAACTGGAGGAACAGCACCTCATTTTCCGTCTTGGAACCTTGCAGCCTAATGGCATGAACATTGAATTCTCCCACTTTAGGTATCCCCACCCCCCTTCTCGACAAATCTCCCCTCCACCATGTTTCTTCTCTTCTTCCCTTTCCTAGCCTCTTTTATTTTCCTCTCTCTCCTTACTTTTGACCCATCCCCTGGTGGATCTGCTCTCTCCTCCTCCCCCACACCTGACTATCACTATCTCTTACTTGCATCTACCTATCACAACCTCGCGCCTACCCCACCTCCCCTCTTTTGTCCACCTATCACTGCTCTGCTTTTCCCTGCTATATATTGGGCTTCCCCTTTTCCTATCCTCAGTCCTGAAGAAGGGTCCTGACCTGAAACGTTGACCGCCTGCTTTTCTCCATGGATGCTGCCTGGCCTGCTTGAGTTCCTCCAGCATCATCATCTTTTTCAATCATACCACTTTGGTGATACCGGCAAGCGAATAATTGGATGATGTTCCTCCGCTAACTGTATCACTGGAGACAATTCAACTGCTTACATTCTTTGTTGTCTATGCCAAATGCATAATGTGGATATACGTGTGAACTCCATTTCTGAAATTTGTTTCCAGTGAGTTAAATGGAAACAAACTTCAGTGGCGGAGTTCAGTGTGTATACATTACTAAATGACGTGTTTAATGCATGCAACAGAGGGTGCATACCTATGTGGGAGAAGTGACAATCAATTTGGAAGCATCACAGTGGCACAGCAGGTAGAACAGCTGCCTCACAGGGCTAGTTTGCCTCTTGTAGATTTGTAGAATTGCCCCCCTGGTAGAATCTGGGGGGAGTTGATGAGAATGTGGGGAGAATAAAAATTGGGATTAGTGTCAGCTTAGTGTAAGAGTGGTTGATTGTTGGAGCAGACTTGGTGGGCCGAATGGCCTGTGCTGTATCTCTCTATGACTCTATATACTGCAAGGAGGACAGTAATAGACTTATAATAGAATAGGTGGATGCACTCATATGAAATTTACATAGGACGAGTGTTACATTTCAATAGGAAGAATGAGGAGAGGCAATATAAGCTAATGGGCACAATTCTGAAAGAATACAAGAAGAGAGAGATCGAGGGGTATATGCGCATAAATTGTTGAAAGTGGTAGGGAAGGCTGAAAAAGTGGTTAAAAAGGCATACAGGATTCTGGACTTTATCAGCAGAGGCATGAAGTACTAAAGCAAGGAAGTCATGATGAACCTTCATGAAACATTGGTTCTGCTCTTCTCATTACTACCGTCGGGGAGGAGGTACAGGAGCCTGAAGCCCCAAAGTCAACGATTCAGAAACAGCTTCTTCCTCTCTGCCATCAGGTTTCCGAATGGTCCATGAACACGTGAACATACCTCATCATTCCTTTCTTTTTGCAGTCTTTATTTATTTTTGTAGTTTATAATAATCTTATGTCTTTGCACTGTACTGCTGCCACAAAACACCAAATTTCATGTCATATAAGTCAGCGATAATAAATCTTACTCTGATTCTGAGCCACAACTGGCATATTATGCAACTTCCGGGCATTACACTTTAGGAATAATGTAAAGGCTTTGGAGAGGGTGCAGAAAACATTTACCAGAATGAGTCTAGGGTTGTGGAAAGACTGGAGAATCTGGGGCTGCTGTTCTTCTTCAAACGGGATGTCTGACAGAGCTACTTAAAATCTTGAGGTATCTAGACAGGTAATAGTTCCCATTGGCGGAGGGATCAGAGGTTAGGGTATGCAGAATGAAGATAATCGACAAAAGAATCAAAAGTAACACAAGGAAAATATCTTTACACAATGAGTGGTTAGGGTTACATAAAGCCAAAACTCACGGCACCTAATAGCCTCCTTCTGTGATCCTGTGATTTAGAATTTGTACTCAGCAAGCTCCCACACACAGCAATGTAATACTGATTAGTTAGTCTGTGCTTGGTTGAGCATTAAGAGTTGGGGATAATATCATAGATATTCCCCTCCAAAACCATACTATGGAATATCTTACAGCCCCTTGAAATGACGTGAGCTATGGGGTGTGAAAAACAGATCCCCCTTGACATTACAGCACATCCTCAGTCCTGTATTCTTGTTTTCTCTGGGTTGAGACTTTATTCAGAACCTTTAGGATGAGAGGCATGACTGAATCATGAGCCCTGATATTAATAAAAAAGTTGATTTTCAACCAAGTTCGGGGGTGGAGTGGTGGATGCTGTGTAAATTGCAGTATGAAATCTGGAAGTAAAGTGAGCAGAGAGAATTTCTCAATTACTTAAATGCTTCACACCAGTGTGGTGTGATCTGACAGCAACTATTTAAAGGTACAAATTAAATCTGGACCTGCAGTGAGGTGTTGAGGTTAGAGATACGAAGAACGTGGAAAACATTCAGCTTTAATGATGATTCTCTCAAATTATTACTGGGTACAGTCCAAGTTTGGCACCATTTGTGGAGAAGAAAACTGAGTTACTGCATCAAGCTGCAGCTCTACAAGAGGCAAACTAGGCCTGTGAGGCAGTATTACTGCACTGCAATACAGCACGGAAACAGGTCCTTCAGCCCAACTCATCCATGCCGACCAAGATGCTCATCTAAGCAAGTCCCATTGCTCATGTTTGGCCCATACTCATCAAAACCAAAAACCGACTCCAGAAAAAGTAATGTCCTCTGGTCTTGGATGGAGTGGAGAGATGGGTTAATGACCTAACCAGGTCAAGAAGAGGAAGCATCATGTTTGGTTCAATTGAACCAACTCAAGCCCAGCCACCTCACCCAAGGAGCACTCCATCAACAATGCACCTTGAATCCAGGCAAGATTCAACTGTCCTTCACTTTCTGCGCACTTACTATCCTTTCCATTGTCACCTTTCACCCTTCATACCCGCCTAACGATTGCCTTCCAGACTGTGGTACATCCATCAGGTGGATATCACCTTCAGCCACTCACAAGTCTGGTTTGCAGGTAGTAGGGTAGGGTTTGTGCTCAGTCTGAAATGCAACAGGGAAATGTCATGTACCATCACTCGAGAATAACCGACAAAAAAAAATGATAACTTTGTCCTTGGAGGAAGTTGCATGCTGTGATGTTCATTTTCTTCTTGGCTGATCACTCTCAAGGCACACAGAAAATGATAAATGTAGGCCGTTCCAAAACAGATTTTGTTTTTTAGTGCTGGCTCCACCAGATGCTGGAATGCACAGCTGGAGCCTTGTTCCATTCACGCCAGCAATCCAGCTGTGCCTGATGTGAGAGCCCAAGAAACAACGAATCACAAAATGGGCAGCAGAAAACCGCGCAACTGATAACACTCCCAGCATCAAACTGCACCATCACATGAGGGAAAGAGCGGGCTGGCACCAGCTGTCCCACCACCCACAACATCGGGGTGCACATAGATTTAAACAAAATACTTTGATTTATGTTATGCTGTTCTCAGGAAGTCCCAGCTAAATATTTGGAGGCATGGTCACTGTGGTAAAGTGAAAATGGCTGGATATTCAGTTTTGGTGGTGTTGCTGAGGGAGAAAAAGTGGTCAGGAATCTGGACACAATTCCACCGTGAAATATTACCAAGGAATCTTTAATGTCACTGAGTGGGCAGGCAGTATCTTGGGCTCATCCAGCTGTATGAATTACTGAACTGAAATATCTTCTTACATTCAGCACTCTGGTCTCTGGAATGATACTTGAACCGATAATTGTAGATGCAGCTCTGCACATCACAGAAACCAGCCTCCCCTCCATGGAATCTGTCTACACTCCCCGCTGCCTCAGTAAAGCAGCCAACATTATCAAAGACCCCACCCACCCCGGACATTCTCTCTTCTCCCCCCTCTCATTGGGCAGAAGATACAAAAGCCTGAAAGCACGTACCACCAGGTTCAAGGACAGCTTCTATCCCACCGTTATAAAACTATTGAACAGTCTCCTTGTATGATAAAATGGACTTTTGACCTCAAAATCTACCTTGCACCTTATTGTCTGCCTGCACTGCACTTTCTCTGAAACTGTAACACTTTAGTCTGCATTCTGTTGTGTTTTACCTTGTATTACCTCAATGCACTGTGTAATGAATTGATCTGTATGAACAGTATGCAAGACAAGTTTTTCACTATACCTCAGTACATGTGACAAGAATAAACCAATTTACCAAAAGTTTACCAATTTTATCAGGCACATGAATAAATTGTTCAAATTAGGGCTTCGAATAAATGTCTTTTGAAACAAAGAATCACCTCGGTAAGGTTTTGTTTTTGAATGACATTACTGGGTTATAATGGAGAAGAGTGCAAATTGCAGTCAAAGGTTAAAGTGATTCCCAATTTTAGAGGAGACACAAGAGACTGCAGATGCTGGAATCTGGAGCAACAAACAGTCTGCTGGCAGAACTCAGCGAGTCGAGCAGCATCTGTGGAAGGAAAGGAACTGTCAATGTTTTGGGTTGAATCCCTGCATCAGGACCCAATTTTATAGATCTGATTGAACTTGAACAAACCTCTCACTTAATCTTAACCCCAGAAAAGGAAATTGTTTTCCCTTGTACTACCTCAATGCACTGTTGTAATGAAATGATCTGTATGGATGACATGCAAGTCAAAGATTTTCACTGTACCTTGGAACATGTGACAATAATAAACCAACTTACCAATTAGTTATTTGTTTATCAGTGAGCCACTTGGTGCAAAGCTACATTGCAGAGGTGGAGAAATCATCTGCCGCGATTGGGAGTGTTGCTTGCTCCCAGTTTGGTTTAGTTCTTTACACAGAAAAAAAAGGATCAGGATTGGGACATTCAGCCCTTTGACAATGATCTGCTATTCCAAATGGTCAAGGGTAGTCATCCAAATTCAAGTCCATGTTCTAGTTTTCTCCCCAGATCCCTTGATTCCTCTACTCATTTAGAAAATATCCAACTTGAATGTGCTAACGATTTGGTTTCAGCTGCTTTCTGATGTAGAGAATTCCACAGATTCACCACATTCTGGGAGAAGTTTTCCCTCATTTTAGTCTTAAATGGCTTACCACTATCCTCATCTTGTGATTCTTGGTCCTGGGCTCCATGGCCATCGAGGAAGTCTTTCCTGCATCTAATCTGGCTCTTAGAAATATTAATCTCATTATTTTTTCACTCCTCTCCCTTGAATCGCTCAATATTTTTTGTGTGTGAGTGTCCTGTTCCAAGTCCATTTGGAATTTTAGAAGGTTTCTGTGAGATCCCTTCTCAATCATTTCATTGCTAATCCAAAGGTTACGGCCGATGGATTAGTTCCTCCAGCAGCTTGATTTTTGCTCCAAATCCCAGCATCTGCAGTCTCTTGTGTATGCACTTTAAGGCCAATGGACCTTGGCTTCCATTTATCATTGCTTGGATCCAAGGCCAACTCTGAGGTTGCCGGAACAAGGGGTGCAGTATTGAAAGTAGAGCCAGACCACTTGAGGGGCGATGCCAGAATGCTGCTCTTCACACAGTTCATGGAAACCTGGAACTCTCTCCCCAAAAGCTGGGAATCATCTAAACCTGTCATTTCTGAGAGTGGTAGGTTTTCATTAAAAAACAACATCAAAGATAATAGATGCAAGGAGAAAAAATAAATTTAACATATCAATAAGCCACAATCTAATTTAAAGATGGAATAGGCTGAGAGAGTTCACTTAGATTCTTCTGTAAATGTTTCAGCAGAAGGATAATTGATGGTCAGCATGAACTCAGTGGGCTGAAAGGCCTTTATCTCTCTGTGACTGTGACTCTATGTGTGCCTGAGTAAGGGAGAAATGAACACTCATCGGTTACTGAAAACAAGCAAGCCCCTGATTTATTAAAACAAATTGTCGATTCGGCATTCTGGATGCACAAAGTCCCCAGCCATTATCATTTCCTGGTTAGCTAGGTACATAGGTAAGGGGGAACTAAATAATGAAAGATCCACCTATACCATCAATCACCCCAAGCCACCGATCATAGCCTAGTGCTGTTTACCACTGCCCATGAGGGTGAGGAAGGGGTGGGAGACTAAGAGAATTAAAAGGAAATTAATGGGAAATTGGCAAATAGCTCTTTGTGTTCATCACTGTTGACAGGTCAAGTATCTGGAAACTGCAGCCAGTAACATTGCCGTCTGTGACTGTCAACAACTAAGTAAAATGTTCTCAGCAGTCTTTACAATCATGCATATTCTGTTCCATCTCATAGCTTGCATATTCCTCGTGCTCATTTCTGTAAATCACAATTATGGAATTTTTTGCAAGCATAAATAATTTTCTGAATTCAGAGGGTTCTTAGAAATACTAATCTCATTAATTTTTCCCTCCTCTCTCTTGAAATTGCTTATTGTTCTTTGTGTGTGATCGGTGATGTCCCGTTCCAAGTCAAGTTCACCCATTGCCCCTGTGCTTCTTGACCCATATTGGCACCTGGCCCATCAATATCTCGACTTTACAGTTCCCATTCTCATCGTTTGAAGCCTTCACCTCTTCCTGACTCTTCCAGCCCACAACCCTCTGTGATCTCTGCATTCATCCAGCCCTGGCTTCTTGTACATCTGCCACCTCCTTCATCCCATCATTCTGTTCTCACGAGCCCAATTCCATCCTCAAACAGTTCTGACTCTCTGCTTCCCTTTCTCTTCCATTCATGGCCTTCGTAAAACCTAGCTCCTTGAACAAAAGTTAGATCATCACTCCACCTTTGGCTTGGTGTTGCTTTTGTCCGATTACACATCCGTGAATTGCTTTGCGATGTTTTAGATTTATCATAGAGGTTTCTTTTCTGCTAACTAACTGAGTCATTGGACAGGGTGAAGATGTTTGCAGGGATGGGGAGGGGAAGACAGTGGTCAGATTTGGATGTCAGAAGGAAGGCTTTGCAAGAGTAAATCCATGGTTATCGATGGCTCCCTATTACAACAAAACACAAAAACGTGATAAATACGCTTGTGGTTCAGACTAACTGCAGGCTACTAATCTTATTAATGTTCTTTTGTCACAAGCCCTCCATGTAATCTTGTCTTCAAGAGCCTTGCACATTGGAAAATACAGAGGAGGAAATGCATTAAGAAACATTTCATTTGTTTGATGTGGAAGCATTTTCAAGAATGCACCAGTTTCAAGAACAGCTACTTTCCTTCAACCATTCGGTTCTTGAACCAACGGGCACAACCCTAATCACTACAGTTTAGCAACACTATGACGATTTTGCACTACAATGGACTTTCTTCCTTTTTTGTTCTAATTGTGTTCTCTCTTGTATAATTTTGTACAATTTATGTTGTTAACTTATGCTTTTCTTGTCAATGTCATGTATCAGATGCTATGTGCCTGTGATACTGCTGCAAGTAAGTTTTTCATTGCACCTGTGCATTTGACAACAAACTCAACTTTGACATTAAGTATCGTGTTGTGTATTTCCTTAAGAAGGGTCTGGTATAGAAATGTTTGTATTCAGTTACAGTTCAAGAAGATATAGGTGGCATTTGCTGCTTCTGTGGAAATCCACATTTATTGCCATCAGAGGCTCCTGTAACATTATCCAATCAGGCAGCAATAAATGGGAAGCAGTGTGCTTATCATATGTGGCAACATTAGCATCTGATTCATGGTGAGAAGTTGCATGCAAGGGGATCACCTTAAGAGATCACTGCAGGTGTGTTTAAAGGTAGTTTTCAATAACATTTCCAAAAAACATTTCATTGATAGGATGAAGTGGTAGGGAGAAAGTGCAAACACACAAAATATGCATTCCATTTACACTGATGTGACAGCCAGGCCTTTGTGTTTACTATTTCTTCTAAGTTACTAGCATATAGATACAAGACCCACTACAGAGACTTGTGCACAAAATCTAGCCTGACACTTCCATCCAATAAGGAAGGAGTCTTTTTTCCCTCTCAGGCAACCGCTTGGGATGGGGAATGACTTGCTTCCACTTTTTCACAGATGGGGCAGGAGGGAATTGATGGGGCAGGCAGGTGGGTGGTTTGTGAGGTGCAGCTCTCCTTCCATTGTTTACAGTGAGCTTCTGAGTATTCCTGACCCGTGGACTTGAACCATTCCTAATTCTTCTTCTCCACTCAAGCCAGGGATTCCATGGGGATGCTGCATATTTTCATGGAGGCCTTGGATACATCCTTGAATTCTTTTTATTTGTCCGCCTGGTGCTATTTATTTCATGATAAATAACAGGGCAAGCTTAAGTGGTCAAGTGGCTTATTTGTGCCTTTAATTTGTATTTTTATATATTCATCTCTCAGGTTTCTGGTGTTGATTGTTGAATGATGTGATTTATCTAATGGGCTGCCTGAAGGAGTGAAGCACTCTCATAGGTCCTACCGGGACATAAAGGCAAGAGGAGAACAGGAAGGGACTTGCTATGTTGGCATCAGAAGCGTGGCGACACTTGCGGGCTGCCCCCAGAACACGCTAAGCAAAAGATGCATTTCACTGTGTGTTTTGATGTACATGTGACTAATAAAGAGGAATGAAGCAAGTCATCCTCAATCCTGAGGGACTGCCTAAGAAGAAGGAACATTGACTGAAGTCAAGCAAGAGAGATCTACTATCCTGCGAGGTATTTATTTCTCAGTCAATGCCAACAAAATGAAACAGATTAGGCCTCTTTGTGGGATCATGCTGTGTGTAAATTGGATGTTCCATTTGCACAAATCCCAGCGATAACACTTCAAAAGAAAGCTGCTGGCTTTGAAGCCATGCTAGGGAAATGAAAAGGTAAAATAAGCTCCAGTTCTTTCTTTCTAATTGCAGGATTTCTACCATACAGAGCTGAACTGTATGTGAATTAAATGCTTTGCTAAAATGCTTAGATAGTGAAGATTAGAAACTTTCCCCACACTGGTCATTGTAAGAAGAAGTGAAAGTGGTCATGTCTGAATTGTAGGATGAAAACAACAATTTACTGGAAGAACTCAGCAGGTCGAGCAGCATCTGTGGGAGAAAAGGAATTATCAACGTTTCAGGTCAAAACCTGATGCAGTGTTTCGACTCTAAACGTCGACAATTCCTTTCCTCTCCCAGATGCTACTTGACCTGCTGAGTTATTCCAGCAGATTGTCTATCAGAATCAGGTTTATTATCACCGACATATATTGTGAGATTTGTTGTTTTGCGGCAGCAGTACAGTGCAAGACATAAAAATAACAATGTTACCAAAAAAAAATAATATAGTGCAAGAGAGAAATAATGAGGTAGTGTTCATCGGTTCATGGATCGTTCAGAAATTTGATGGTAGAGGGGAAGAAACTGTTCCTGAAACATTGAGTGTGGGTCTTCAGGCTCCTGTACCTCCTCCCCGATGGCAGTAACGTGAAGAGGGCGTGTTCTGGACAGTGAGGATCCTTCATGATGTATGCCGCCTCCTTGAGGAACCACCTCTTTAGGATTTCCTCATTGGTGGGGAGGGTTGTGTCCGTGATGGAGCTGGCTGAGTCTACAACCCTCTGCAGACTCTTTCGATCCTGCGCATTGGAGCCTCCATACCAGGCGGTGATGAAACCAGTCAGAATGCTCTCCACTGTACATCTGCAGAAATTTGCAAGAGTCTTTGGTGACAGACCAAATCTCCTCAAACTCCTAATGACGTAGAGCTGCTCGCGTGCCTTCTTTGTGATTACATCAATATGTTGGGCTTAAGATAGATCCTCTGAGATGTTGACACCCAGGAACTTGAAGCTGTCAACCCTCTCGACCTCAGCACCATTGATGTAGACAGGTGTATGTACACTGCCCCCTTTCCTGAAGTCAATGACCAGCTCTTTAGTTTTGTTGACATTGAGGGAAAGGTTGTTGTCATGACACCATTCCACTAAGCTCTCTTTCTCCTTCCTGTACTCCTATTCACCACTGTTTGAGGTTGCTCCAGATTGCCTGTTGCTCCAGATTCCAGCATTTGCAGTCACTTGTGTCTCCATTGTAGGATTGAAAGCCTAGTTGAACTTCTTCAGATCACTTGCTCTTCCTAGCTGTGTTTTTTTTTTGCTTTTCCTTGAGGGTTTTCCTCTAAACCCACATCTCTCGGTAGAAGTTCTGTTTTCCACATCTAGGGGTTTATTTTGGGGGGTGGTGTTGTCTGCCTTGGCCCCAGGGCTGCACAGTGGACCCATGGAGTCTAACAGGGCAGAGTGAACTTCCACAGGCTCAATGAGATTGTTAACTTTCACCTTTCCTTCACCAGGCTCTGCTCCTCTCTCAGCTCTTCTGCTACCGAAACGTATCAACACCTATGTTGCCTCTACTCTTGACTGCTTCAATGACATTTTGGAAATGGAGTATATGGCATTATAATATTGCACATCTCTCTGTTAATACACCCACAATATGAAAATGGAGCTCAGAATAAAACTAATCTTTATTCAGTGAAATATAAGCCTGCAGCTAAGTCATAACTAAGTTTCAAATCTTATTTGTAATGTATTACTTCTTGTTCTTTATCTCTCCTGATTTTTCTTCCCTTCTCTTCCTCCTTTCTGGAGGTGTTCATTCCTCGTTGGTGTAGAATGTTATGTCCCATTCCCTCCATTCCCCTCTCCCGCTGCACTTTACTTCCATCACCATCAGGCATCATATCCTCCTCACATTAGCCTCGACAATGACCGTCAGTGGCTTATTCCACAGTGGAAACAGATACTGAGCCAAAGGAAGAGGGAAATTGGTCAAAGAGGTGAGGTTTATTGAAAGGCTGGGAGGTGGAGAGATGAACACATTCAGGAAAATCTGGAGAATGGGATCTCAGTTGCAGAAACTCAGTTAACTGATCTCGATGGAGGGGAGCCTTTCACAGTACAAAAGTTGTTGCATCCCCGTCGACTATCCATTTCCCTCCATAGGTGCTGCCCGACCCAATGAGTTCCTCCAGCTTTTTGTGTGTAGCACCCTCATGGAAATTGGAGTGCGAAGGGTGGGGATGAGAGTGGAGTGGAGTGGAGTGGGAGCACATTCTCATTCAAAGGTCACCCAATCAAAGGCCAGATTCACTGAGATGAAAACCCTGTGACGAACAATAGTTCTGTTTACTTGCGATGATTTTATCCTTGTCTCAAAGATGTTCAGCACCGCAAGATGAAAGCTCCCAAAATTGCCAGTGTGTATTGTGTATTCCCCCTGACTGCATTCATTTACGCTATGAAGGAAAAATTGGATAATGACTCAAGGGCGGAAATGCAAAGGATTTTTTTAATGTTGAATTGTAATTAGCATTTATGCCATGAGGAAATAATCAGCCAGCAATTATTGAGCTTTGTACAATGTATGTGTTCTCGTCCACCTTCATTCGCCTCCAGAGTTAAAGAGCTGAATAAATGTTAAGATATGTTCATCTGATGACTGCATTTTCTTTGGTTGAGAGGAGGAAATTCCAACCAGTTAGTCAGTTTTATGTGGTTCTAGACCTCAGACAGCTTCGAAGCTACTAAACAGGGCTCTCATACTTAATTCCTGTCTCACAGCAGTACTGCTGCAATACTTAAGGGTTGAAGTGTTTTAGTGAATGAAACTCAAGACTGGGCCGCATGCAAAGAAAGGAATTTATAGCTATTCAACCTTTTCCTGTCACAAGACCTAAACAGTCAGCTCAGAACCGTGAAGGGAAGACCTGTGGCCATTGCATTTAACCACAGCCTCTGCAAAAGCTTGACAGCACTGGGACAACATCCTCATTTGGCCCCCTTTGAAAAAAAAAGAAAAATCACATCATTTCCTCTCTTAGAAAAACTTCTGTGAAATATGAGAGACTAAATCATTGATGGCTGCAGAGCAGTTATCATGTTTGTGGGTGTTGTCAGGGCCTCTGATTGGTTCTCTGTGGGAGGTGCTCGGCCAATCAGCTGGCCGAACGCCTGACCATTCATGAAAAAAACAGCACTGCACTGTTGATTAAAGATCCGGAAACTGGCTCTGGTACTTTATCACTTGGAAGCAGCCTTCCTCTTGAACTAAGAAAAACTATGAGTCATGGTTATAGCCTTAATTTGCTAGACAAATGAAAGAGAGAGCAAGAACAGTTTTGCAAAGCATTCAGGGAAAAAAAACAACAGTAGTTGAGTGTTCAGTAAAACTTTATGTTTGAGCTCCAAAGGCTTAACTCAGTCTGCATCAGTATTCGGCTGCAATGAAGTCATTTTCCTGCTGATTGAAATCATCTGTTTGCAGTTCCTTGACAAATTAATTGAACTTTCCTGTGACTCAGATCCCTCTGGCTTCTGAAAGGACTTTGTCTGCAGGTTGTCCCAGGCGAACACTCATTTAATCTTTAGGGCTCTGAAAGATTCTGAAAGTTGAATGAAGAAGGCATTTGTTCTGCTAATGGTATTCCAGTTAGAACAGCTTTGTGTTTTAAAAAAAAGAAATGAGGCTGAAATGTCCTCTGTATTCTTGAAAATTGACAACTGCCTCTCATTCCTACTCATTTACTAAAACAACAACCATAGTTTCATTTGAGACACTTGAGATTCTGGAAAAGGAGGTGCAATTTAAAGGCGTATTTTATCAACATATTCTGCAACTGGAGCCCTTTAAATAGAAGTAGTATGTTGGCCCTTCTGCAAAGGGTAAAGGTCCCAGTCAGATATACTGCAATGTCAGAGGTGGGATTATACTAGTTAAGGCTGATTTGCTGTTGCATTATATTAAATAATAGACATTTACATAATTTGATGAAGTTGTTTAGATGTCAATGGATTTAGAGCAAATGTTTATTCGCAGTGGAAATCCTCCAAGAGTCTTTGATAGGCTTTATCTTAACAATAAAAAAACAAAATGACAGCTGGAAGGAAACATCCTGTCCACTGATCCTATTCCAAGCCCCACAAGCTCAATCATATCTTGTTAAAATCTGATATTGATTCACACCTTCCCTTCTGTTGCATGAAAACTTTCCTTTGCCCTTTTATAAATAGCCTGCATCAAACAAAAATGCTGAACCAGTTGTTTTGCTAAAAATTGCAGTTTTGAAAACAGGAAATATTGTGTCACCACTTGTAGTCATGCACCCTTGTATTACTTTAAAGTGGCTGTATTGCTTGGTTTAGAAAAAATATCCCATGTATTTGTCACTTTCTGGTCAGTTGCAAAAATAAGGTAACCAGTGGTTCCCCCAGCCAGCTGATTCAGAAATGCAGATGTGAACAGAGGTAACAGGAGTATAATGGTAGCAAAATCATAATAAATATTTAAATGACATGCTTTATTTTACACCATTTGGTTTGGTGTTTGTACAGGCTGGAAAAAACACCAGAGTTTTGCTGAGGATTAGTACCTGTGATTAACATTGTTTGTAATATGTTATCAATTACACATTCTACTATGAAAAAAGAATTTTGTTGTGGGGAGGTGGGGAAGGAAGAGGATGGTTGAAGGGAGCAGAGATAAAAGAATCGGTATATGGTTGGAATTTTCTTTATTAATTATCTCGGATTGATCTTCTGGCACTGAAGGTTATTTGTGCAGGAAGACCTATGTTAGCTTGAACACACCCTGGAAATCCTGGTGACAGGTTCCCCTAGTGCATGAGTGTATTTTTTCCCTAATGCACTTTTATCGATGGTTGGATACTTGCAGAGACCTCCTGAGCATGTCGCCTGGCGAGGAATCACGGCCCATTTCCATACTTGGCCAATGGCAGACAAATAAGCTCGAGCTATTGAAGCAGTTTCCTGCAGATAAGAGATAATATGGAAGGGGAAACCTGGCAAATCGATGAGCGTGCAGCAGCATATCGTTTCCTCTGCAACGCCTGTGTGCTAATTAACAATTCCAAGCATGTTTTAAGCTGTATTTTGGGATTTCCTCACTGTAACAAACTTCCTCCTTGGATTAAATATGCAGATTGTTTTTTAAAGGATAAAATCAATTACAAAGTTGAGTTTTAACCCTTGAACTCAACCTTCAAAGGATTTCAACATGGACAATGTGGTTTTTTTTTGCATAGTGGGGAATGTTCTCATCCAGGCCGTGCCCCCGACTTATTAGAAAGCATTCTTTGTACAGTAAAGCAGCCTACTAGTGCCTTGTTTCTCTCTCTCTCCCTCTCCCATTGTAAGCCATGATTTGTCTCCATGGTTTGGCCCACTGTGGGATTGGAAGCCAGTTGTTTTGATTATGTGGGAGGGAGGCAGAGGCTGCAGTGGAAAGCAGAGCAGTCCACTCCCAAGCTCAAAGCCAAAACTAACACTGGCTTTATCTGTTGCTCCGAGTGAAAACAAGGACCTTGCAAATACTTCTCTGCAATTATTTTCATAGAAAATGTGTGTGTCATAATGTAGCTTTGATTGGTGCAGACTCCAGATCTTTGTTGCTTTTATCTTCAATAAAGCATGAGATTTTGCATGGATAATAATGCACAAAGAGTAGTTTCCAGTTTAGTTTATCAGATTAGTTCAAACCTTTCTGTGGAAATTCCTTATTGTAATCAGCAATGAATTATACGAACATACATGTATGGAATTATCATTTATTTATTCACTTACAGGTTGTGATGGAAAGGCCAGCATTTATTGCCCATCCCTCATTGCACTGGAGAAAGTGGCAGTGAGCAGCCTTTCTAAAACCTGTGCAATCCATCTGGTTAAGTTACTATTCTTTTTGTATTTCAACGTACCACTCTTATTACAATTAATACTTCAAAGGATAGTTTGAAGAGTCAAACCCATTGCTGCAGGGTTTCCAGTCATACTCAGGACAGATCAAGTATGGTCCATAAATTTCTTTCCCTGAAGAACATGAGGGAACCAAGTGAACTTACAACAATCTGGGAGTATCACAGCCATCATTACTGAGACTAGTTTTGTTTTTAAATTCCAGGTTATTTTAAATTAAACTAAATTTAAATTTCATAGCTATCATGGTGGGATTTGAACTCATGTGATTCAATTATTAATTTAGGAATGTAACCACTGAATGGTCATTCCTATAGCACACAAAAAATCTGTACTGAAAGAGGACATTTGACCGGTCTGGTACATGTCCATGACTGCTTCCCAACCCCTCCTTATCTAACCCTATAACTTGCAGTTCTTTTCTCCTGTGTTTACATAGCTTCACCGCATGTTATTATGATACAAAAGATGATCAATCAACTTCATGTGCCCATGCAGTAACCATTTAAGCTACCGACCAGCATGTACATAGAACATAGAACACTACAGCACAGTACAGACCCTTCAGCCCACAATGTTATGCCGACATTTTATCCTGCTCTAATATCTATTTTGCCCTTCCCTCCCACATAGCCCTCCATTTCTCTATCATTCATGTGTCTATCTAAGAGTCTCTTAAATTTCCCTAATGTATCTGCCCCTACAACCTCTGCCGGCAGTGCGGTCCACGCGCCCACCACTCTCTGTGTAAAAAACTTACCTCTGACATCCCCCCTTATATCTACCTCCAATCACCTTAAAATTATGCCCCCTGCTCTGCATTACACCAGCTCTTGAGAAAGCCACGCCAGCACTTGGGCTTCTCTCTTTATCTCCTTTCTCATGAACACAATCCACTGGGCCAGACTGGCTCAATTCTGCCTGCTGCTTTGAATGCACTGTGAAGAGCGGCAGTCAGGACAAGGGGTCAGAGCAGCCTGGCGAATGAAATGATGTATTGTATTATTATTTCATCGCCTGATCTTGCTGACTGCCTGCCCTCAACCTTTTCTCCAGCCCTGTGAGACCTCACCCAATCAACCAATGGAACTTTTCCAATTCTGGTCCCCAGAGCAACCCTCATTTTGATGATCTCATCTGCTGTTGTCATGCCTTTAATCCTTTGGTCCTGAACCCTAGGATTCCTATCCCTAAAGTGCTTTGCCCTTCTCTCTTCTCCTTCAAGATGCTCCTTAAAACTTACTTTTTGGATCTAACTGTTTTAATGTGACTTGGGTCAAATTTTGCTTGATAATGTTCCTGTGAATTAACAATGTAAGAGGAGTTGCATAAACCCAAACTATTGTTGTTTTTGGCTACTCAAAATGTCACACACTGAATAATCTAAAGTCATTCTTGGTCTTGGCACAATAATTTTGGCCTGTTCTGACTTTCACCTCTATTGAAGGTTGGCTGTGCCAGGGAACAGAACAATTTCACCAATGAGCAGTGTTGAGGGAAGAGAGCAGTCTGTTGTTGTGTGTGACCATTCTGTCACATCTCCTTTAGGCTGAGAAAGGCAGAAAATCAGTGCTGGAAGCCATGCTGGGGTTCACGACCCACCCAGTTCCCGGGACGAAGAGTCGCACATGGTGGAAGTCAATTTAATTGAAGGAATGAATCCACAAAAGGAAAGAGGAAATGCATTTCCTATCCTCCAACCAGGTCTAAAAAAAGAATTCATAGGTGAAAGTGCAGGGAGCTGACTGCTTTAATTCGCCAGGCTGCTCTGACCCCTTGTCCTGACTGCTGTTATTCACAGTTCATTCAAAGTAGCAGGCAGAATTGAGCCGGTCTGGCCCGGTGGATTGTGTTCATGAGAAAGGAGATAAAGAGAGAAGTCCAAGTGATGGTGTGGTTTTCTCAAGAGCTGGTGTAATGCAGAGCTTGCCAGCCAAAGGGGATGATAAGAGACAGATGTCAGCTCCTTCCAAGTACCATCTGAACGCAGCCAAGTTAAAGGCAGCAGCTGGATGACAGGAATTACAGAGGGAAGTAAAACACTGTTTGATAAACTCAAATCAACCTGCCCATGCTCATGTCCCTGAGGCACTAAATGAATGACACGTGTTACTCCTCTCTCGGCACATAAAACGTGCTGTTCCTTTTCCACTGGCCAACCAGTGCCAATCACAGTTGGCGATGTAGTCACTCAGCAGTCAGATGCCAGCCTCTCAAAGATCATTGGCCATGGGCATCTCAAGGGTTTCCACGTGATTTTTCAACACCTGCTGAAACCGTTCAGGGGAAGTAACTCACAATATTAACAGAATTGGTCAATCCTTGCAAGGAAAGCTAGAAGAACTGATTACTTGCATCTCAAGGCATGAATTCTGAATTCTGAAATTAAAAGTGCCAACTTTATTTTTCATAACTTTAGTCAAGTTTCATCTTATTGTACGTTAAAAGAACTTTCATTTCCATTATCTTAGATAAAATCAGTGCGCTCCAAAATGCTTGATAGCCAGCTTCAACACTCTGAGAATCATAGATAAGATATCTTTATTAGTCACATGTACATCGAAACAGACAGTGAAATGCATCCTTTTGCATAGTGTTCTGGGGGCAGCCGGCAAGTGTTGCCATGCTTCCGATGCCAACATAGCATGCCCACAACTTCCTAACCTGTACGTCTTTGGAATGTGGAATGAAACCAGAGCACCCAGAGGAAACCCACACAGACACGGGGAGAACGTACAAACTCCTACAGACAGTGGCTGGAATTGAACCCGGGTCGCTGGCACTGTAAAGCATTACGCTAACCGCTACACTACCGTGCCAGCCTCTATACTACTGCACCTGCCTTTTACAATTCATAGAATTGTATAGCACAGGAATGGGCCCTTTCAATCCACCTCATCCTTGCTGACTATGATGCCTATCTATTTGCTTGCATTAGGTCCACATCCCTCTGTGCGTTTCCTATCTAAATACCTGTTCAAATGCCTTTTAAATGTTGCCACTGTATCTGCCTCCACTGCCTCCTCTGGCAGCTCGTTTCAGATCTTCACTGCCCTCTGTGAGAAAAACTTACCCCTCAGATCTCCTTTAAGGTTCTCCCCTCTCATTTTAAACCTGTGCCTTCTTGTTCTAGATTCTTCTGCCCTGGGAAAAAGACTCCATAAGACATAGAAGCAGAATTAGGCCATTCAGCCCCTCGAGTCTGGTCCACCATTCAATCATGGCTGATTTATTTCTCAACCCCATTATCCTGCCTTCTCCCTGTAACCTTTGACACTCTTACTAATCAAGAACCTATCAACTTCTGCTTCAAATATACCCAATGACTTGGCCTCCACAGCCATCTGTGGCAATGATTTCCATGGATTCACCACCCTCTGGCTAAAGAAATTCCTCCACATCTCTGTTCTAAAGAGATGTCCTTCTATTATGAGGCTGTGCCCTCTGGTCTAGACTCTCCCACTATCGGAAACATCCTCTTCACGTCCACTCTATCCAGACCTTTCAATGTTCGGTAGATTTCAATGAGATCCCCCCTCATCCTTCTAAACTCCAGCATACAGACCCAGAGCCATCAAACATTCCTTCCATTCCCGGGATCATTCTTGTAAACCTCCTTTGGACCCTCTCCAATGTCAGAATGTCCTTCCTTAGCTAAGGCGCCCAAAACTGCTCACAAAACTCCAAATGTGTCTGACTAACATCTTATAAACTCTCAGCATTACATCGTTGCTTTTATATTCTAGTCCTCTCGAAATAAATGCTAACATTGCATTTGCCTTCCTTACTACTTACGACTCACTTCCTATCCTATTTATGCCCCTCATAATTTTACAAACCCCTCAACCTCCTATGTTCCAGTGAGAATAAACCTATCAAATCTCTTGTTATTGCTACAGCCCTCCATTCATGCAATATTCTGGTGAATCTCTTCTGCACTCTCTCTATTGCCACTATATCTACTGTCGTGTGGTGACCAGAACTGTACACAATGCTCCAAATGTGGTTGAACCAATATTTTGTTCAGCTGCTACATGACATCCCAACTCTTATACTCAGTGCCTCAGCTCATGAAGGCAAGCATACCAAATGCCTTCTTCACTACCCTATCTACCTGTGTCGTCACTTTCCGTGAGCTATGGATTTGCACCCCGAGGTCCCTCAGTAAAATCAGCGCTTCTACAGCCCCTGCCATTTATTCATCATTTTAAGATAAAGTACACAGCAGCCAATTAACACACAGCAACCTCTCACAAACACAAATGTGTGAGTGACCAGGTAACCTGTTTCAGTGACAGATAAAGCACTTGGGGAGACCTCTCAGATCTTTCAAATAAGGCCATGAATCATTTATATCTTTGTGAGGGTGTAGAAGGTACCTTGGTTTAATATTTGATTGGCAAACTTTAGTCATGTTGAAGTTGATGAGACTGCATTTCAGAAAGTGGTGTACCATGGGGAGCCCCTTTTATATACCCACAATTGGAGACACAATTGCCTCATCCACAATGTACTGCAATGAGCAACCAGGAGAAAATTGTAAAAACTGATAAAAGCATTGAAAAAATTGTTTATTTCACTCTTCAGAAAGCTATTTGACATTGTAAAATAGGTTACATGATAGGCAGCCTGGAAGCATCCAATTGCATAATGACAACTTTATCTCTTTTCTGATTGGTGCAGGAAGGTAGTGTGACATAACTATGGAATGTCAGCTGACTAATGGCAAGAATGAGAGGGCGGAATGGTTGGAGGTCACGTGACAGTTCCAGGACCATGTCCAACTAGAGTTGCCAACCCTAAATGAATGGCTCCTATAGACCGATGCCACAGAATGGATCGGCACATTCAGAAGAGGGAGTGGAGTCGGGACTGTTTGCACAAAGAAATAAAAACGACAGTGAAGGCGGAAGGAGGAAAGATGTTGAGATTGTTGCAAAAGGTAACCGTAACAACAGATCTATCCACCCAGTTGCTACAGCTATAAGCCAAGTTCATATCTGGTGAAAGACTAGAACAAGAGAAGAGAACCTGGCTGCCTGTTCAAGAGCCTGAGAAAAAGGCAGGTCAGGGTTATTTATAGCGATCTTCTGGGCTCGGTGTGGGTGGTAAAGATTGAGGGGTGGAAGGATTATGCTGACAGACTACTGGAGAAAGTTTAGTTAGTTGTGTCTAGGATCTGTACAACAGCTTAATGTGAAAGCAAGAGAACGGAAGGTTTTATCATTTCACCCAAAATAATACCATGATCTTCATTATGGAACAAATATGTAGGAATGTTTGCTGCTCGCTTGAATATGTTCTTTAGCATTTTGTGCTTCCTTCCTCTTTTTCACTTATTCTGTCATCTCATTGCTTCACTTAAGGTGGAAGGCCACAGCACAGTTCTGCCAAATGTATTCACCCACCTTTCTTTGTGTCTGGGGCCAGCGATGCTGTGTATGTAATCTAGAAGGACATCCCAGTCACATGATCAATAATTGAAAGACGAAGGATGCGATATTAGTGAGCGAAAAGGATAACTACAGCTCCGACTTTACCTGTTCTTTGTCTTCTTCTTAGGCAGTCTCATGGGGTTAAGGATAATACCAGTGAAAATGGAAGATACCCGTGCATTATTTCTTTTAATATGGGGTAGCTGAGCCAAGCTCCAAGATGTCACTGACACTTTTCCTGAAGGATATGAAAGATGGGCCTTACACTCAACATCCACAGGACAAAGGTCCTCCACTAATCTGTTCTTGTTGCACTGTACTGTCTTCTTGCAATAGGGCTTCATGGTGAGTCGTTGGAAAATGTGGACCAGGTGGAAAATGTGTATCTCAGGATCCACTTCTCAGCAAAGGCCAACTTTGATGATGAAATTCACACACATGCATACACGTGTGCATGAACACATGCGATCACACACATGTGCATGCACACACACACACACACACACACACACACACACACACACACACACACACACACACACACACACACACACACACACACACAAACACTCACTCTCTCTCTAAACATATGCAGATACATACTGACCAAAAGCATACAGACAGGCACAAAACACACTTGCTTTTTCATACACTTGTCCTCAATTTTTCTCCCCTTCTGCTCAATCCTTCCTCTCCAGCCTCCTGCTCTCCCTTTGGCCTGGTCTAAAATCAGCCAGGATGTGAAATGGATGTCAGATCTAAACTAACTCAATCCCCAGTGAATGGGCTACGTCAAGGGCTGGGCCAGAGGGATGGCTTTAAAGAGAAAAGACTGCAGGAGGTAATCGCAGTGTGACAGGACCCACAGAACTCAAGGGACTGGCTACCAATGATGATGTCCCAAATCTTATTCTTTGAATAAGTTACCACAGGAACTGTGGTGTCTAAACCTCATCTTGCTCTCAGGCCTTGTCTGTGCATATGTCTTACCTTAAGGAACTGGCAATGGAACTCTGGCTGATTTCTCCATTTTCCTGCTTTTCCCAGTCCCTCCTTATTCCATTGTTCTCTCAAGATACTGAGATCAATCAGCACATGACAATTGCCACATTAGTTATCAGGGGTGAAGATTGGATGTCGGACTTGAAAATACCTTGATAAATATTAGTTTGTCCTCACCAACTGACCACCGAGTGAGTGTTATAATTAGTTTTACAAATAAATATCTGACGGTTACATGTGAGTGTTTGTATAAATTCGTCCAAAACTCTATTGCCTGAGTTCTAAGTTTCATGATGTTGGACATAGACACGAACACATAGTGAGATCCAGCATAAAATAGGCCTCTTGGCCCACCGTGTGGCATGGTAGTGTAGCGGTTAGCGTAACGCTATTGCAGCACCAGCAACCCGGGTTCAATTCCGGCCGCTGTCTGTAAGGAGTTTGTACGTTCTCCCCGCGTCTGCGTGGGTTTCCTCCGGGTGCTCCGGTTTCCTCCCACATTCCAAAGACGTACGGGTTAGGAAGTTGTGGGCATGCTCTGTTGGTGCCAGAAGCGTGGCGACACTTGCGGGCTGCCACACAAAAAGATACATTTCACTGTGTGTTTCAATGTACATGTGACTAATAAATAAATATCTTGCCTTATCAAGTACATGCAAACCATCATGCATCCACTTACCCATTTACACTAATCCTACTATTTTATTCTCCCCATATTTTGATCAGGTCCCCCTCCCCCCCCCTCAAATTCTACAATTGGCAGTAATTTGCATTGACCAATTGACCTACCGAAACTCACGTTTTTCGTATGTGGGAGGAAAAACTGTAGCACCCAGACCAAATGTATATGGCCACAGGGAGAACGTGCAAACTCCACAGGGATGACACTGGAGGCTAGGATTGAGCCCCGGTCGCTGGAGCTGTGAGGCAGCAGAGCTAGTAACTGTGATCTTGTTCAGCTTTGTTGTGCAACTCTGTTCAACCTTTACTGTTCCTTTGCTGTTTTACTTTAAGTACTATTCCACCAAAGCCTCTGTTTTAAAAATCCCCATTCACACATTCAAGATCTCTCCATGGTTTCACCCTTCCCCATCTCTGGATCTTCCTGCTGTTGCCTTATGGCACTGAGATCTCTGCACTCCTCCAATTTTGGACTCTTGCACATCTTTGTCTTCCTTTCTTTCCCAATAACAGGCCATATCCTCAACTGTCCAAGTCACTATTTCCAGAATTTCCTTCCCAACCCTTTCTGTCCTCATCACTTCTTCTTCCTTAAAGAGCGTGATTAAAACCAACCTTTTTAACCAAACATTTTTATCTCCAAGATTTCCCAGTTATAGTGAAAGGTCATTGACCTGATCCACAGATGCTGCCTGACTTACTGTTTCCAGTAATTCCTTTTTTTAAAATTTCATACTTCCAGTATCAGCTCTATTTGACTTTGGACTTTTTGACTCAGCATTTGGCCTTCTGACCCATGGTTCAGTTTTGCTCCAGCGTACATTTTTGTTTCATTATTTTCTTGTGAAGTGACTTGAAATGATCTGTTACATTTAAAACACCACATAATTGTAAGCTATTGTTCCTTTCTACTTGTTGACAAAGAATGTGTTTATTGGGAATAATTTTCTTCAGCAGTAGCATGGCTCATTGACAGCATTTTTGCCTTGAGTCAGGAAGCAGTGGATGCCAAATCCATTTCAGAAAGATTGAACGTGTAATCTAGGTTAAAACTCCATGGCAATGCAGATGGAGTACTGCACCGTTGGAGGTGCTGTCTTTCAGTCGAAATGCTAAACCGTCTCAGCAGGTGGATCTAAAAGATTCCATGAATCTTGGGGAGTTGTCATTAATATTTATTTTCCAACCAATCTGAGGAAAAAAAACATTATCCAATTTGGGGCTTCCAGTCATGGGGAGTCATATGACAACCATAGCTGTTACTATCTCAGTGTTATGGGATTTCCTGAGGACTTGGTATTATATAGTGCAAGTATTTCTTTCTTCCTGACACACAAAATAAATATATAGTAACGGGGAACTTAAATGAAAGAGGGCGTAATCAACCCATTTCACTCCACTTCATCATCCTAAGTGGTATAATGGGAAACGTTTGCATGTTCAATTGTCAACCTCTCTTTGTTGTATGGTTCATATTGTTTAAAGGGAAGCAGGGTATTGAAAACACATATAGAACCACTACTTCTCCTGTGGGTCACAGTGTCCTCAAATAATATCAGGAAAAAAAATCAAACTAAATTACAATACAGGGGACAGTGCAACAGGAGGAAATTATAGTTCTTCTCTGAGACAGCTGGAGATATGTGGTACAGCAGAATACAAAATAATTCTCTCTCTCTCTGCAGAGTTTACAATGTTTCTCAGCGACTCCCCACAAAACAATTTCTTTATTCCCATTTATGTTCATGATTTAATTAGCTCCAATTTAGAAACAGGTTTGTACTGTTGGCCCATACCCACTAGGAACCAAACAATGACTGCTCAAACCCATTTCCCAGGACATTTACACCCACAGACAGAGGAAGCTCTAATCCCATCAGACTGAAGTGGACTTGAATCCTCGTCCCAGCTAAAAATGGCAAGGTCCTAATCCAATGCACTCCTCTGTTCCCATGTTGTAAATAGCCACACTTCAGCATGCTACAAATTCCGTTTTCTTAACTCTTGTTTTACAGATGAATAACTATTCTGCTATGTAAAGGTAGAGCTAAGAGACTGCCCACGTAAACCATCAACCTGGACTAATGATTTGGAGACGAGAGTTCAAATCCCACCTCAACATTAGGGCAATTTAAATTCAGTTAATTAAATAAACTCTGAAGGTGGGTGTGAATCTATTAGAGCACCATAAAAAAACAATCTGGTTCACTTGCATTTTTTTAAGAAAGGAAATCTTACCTTGTCTGTGTTATATTTGTTTCCAGACCAACAGAAATGTGATTACCGCTTAACCAAGCTCTAAAATGATGATGATATCTTTATTAGTCACGTGTACATTGAAGCACACAGTGAAATGCATCTTTTGCGTAGAGTGTTCTGGGGGCAGCCCACAAGTATTGCCATGCTTCCGATGCCAACATAGCATGCCCACAACTTCCTAACCTGTATGTATTTGGAATGTGGGAGGAAGCTGGAGCACCTGGAGGAAACCCATGCAGACACGGGGAGAACGTACAAACTCCTTACAAACAGCGGCTGGAATTGAACCTGGGTCACTGGCACTGTAAAGCGTTATGCTAACCGCTACACTACCGTGCCTGAGGTGACCTATCAAACTACAGCAGATGGAACTACTAAGCTCTGCCAATGATGCTTACACCTCGGAGAAAAAAATAAAACATTCTGGCATTAACACCATCTTCTCCAAGTGTATAACTGTTCTAAACCCTGTGGTTTAAATGGTAAATTTGCCACAAGATAGTCAATGATTTATTTTTGGAAACAATCAGCAGGTCAGTCCGCATCTGTGGAGAAAGGAACAGAGTTCATTCTTCTGGTCAAAAACCCCTCATCAGATCTGATAACTGGTCTTCAATCTGAAATATTAACTCTGCTTCTCTTTCCACAGATTCTGCCTGACCTGCTGAATGTTTCCAGCATGTTTTGTTCTTGTTTCAGATTTCCAGCAGTTGCATTTTTTTTATTTTCAAAAGTTTATTTTTCTTCTTTTAATATGAGTGGCTCTTTCTCTCTTCCCAGTGGGTTTGCAAAGAATAGAGAAAATTGCAAAGGAACTATCTGATCAGTGCCATGTACCACAGCAATGCAAGCTCATATGAATGAACTGAGGGCATCGTAAATGCATCACCCAAATGCATGCTCCATTTAAGATATCTGCCTTGGTATCATTGTTCACAGTGAATTCAAATGTTCACGGAAGAAAATGATTCCAGCTCAAATTATGGCCATTTGATAACGTAAACTTAATTTTTAAAATCTGTAAATTAAATCAGACTGCCAGTTTATCATAAAAACTCAGATTGGCTCACCAATATTTCCATGGCAGGAAGTCCACCTGACTTACCAAATCTGGAACACATTTGTAATCATCTCCAGTCCAACAACCATCTGAGACCTCTGATGCTCCTCAAAATCTGGCCTTATGAGGATTTTCCATTTCCATCAGTACATGAATGCCAGCTGTACATTCAGCATCCACAATCTAAATCCTGGGATTCTCTCCCTAAATCTCTCCACACCCTCCTTCAACCTTTAAACCTCCTTTCAGTCTGTCTCTTTGATCAAGCTTTTGTTCACTTGACCTAATGTCTTCTTTGGTGGCTTGGTCTCAATTTTTGCCTGATCCTGCAGGTACAGCATCCTTGTGGGACATTTTACTCTATCTTGTAATTGTCATATGTTAAAGGCAGGTTGTTCTTGTGATTGTTATATGTGACTCCAGTCCCACTTCTCAATGCGCTTCACTGCACTCTGAAGTTCCCTGGCAATCCACTCGATTGTATCAAGTAAGGTAATGATGGATTGTCAATGAATGTTAGTCTTGCCAGCAATGAATTTAAAAATAAAAGAGAGCCATAGTTTGCAAGGAATATCTTGGGATCTGACTTGTTCACATGGAGTCTGGCAGAATAATTCAGCTGTGAATGTGAGAGAGTAGTGAACTTGTATTTCACCTCAGGACTTGGGCAGCTCTATAACAGTGGCATGCTTATATCTCACTATTTCTGTAATGGCCATACTCCTTCTTTCTGTAGTATTTAAATCTGTGTTGATCTATGCAATTATTGTATGCTAAACTCATGGTCGCTGCCATTTTTGATCTCAGACAATAATATAATACAAAAAGGAGTAGAGATGAACATTGCCATATTCCTTTCTAAAACATTAATGTTGTCTTTGTGTGGGTTACAGCTCTCTTCATATATACAGAACTGTGCATTAACTTAATCAATAGCCTCAGTCCTAATTGGAGCAAACGCATTTAGCATTCTGGAAGACAGGATCAGAAAAGACACATTAACCCCTCTTGCCCTTGCACCCAGTCTCTGCATTGTAACTAACAAGCTTTTATGCCACGCTACTCATTAGTGGGCACTGTCTTTGACATTGCTACATAAACAGGGATGTCAAACTGTCATCTCTGGTCATCAAATTCAAGGGTAATGACAGTGTCTGTGTTCATTGAGGGTAAGGATCACAGAATGAAGAATGTGTAATTGTTGATTGCAGGGCAGTAATACACAGAGGACAAAGGGTGATGAAGCTTGGCTGGTGAAATGGACATTAATACAGATATTGTACATTCTATTGTTTGGAAAGAGGTCAATAGGTTAAACAATTATAAGAATATTCTGGTGAAAATACAGCCTGAATATGATTATTGGGATGTTTGTAACAGTTGAATGTTGTACCTGAAGGTGTGTCTTGAGATCACAGCAATTGTGGGCTCTGCAACACATTGGCATTTTGCAGACTTGGGCTTGTTCTACCTCCTGTAGTGAGTTCCCTGAATATGTACCCCGGGTGAGGAGCAGAGTGGAGGTCAGGAAAGAAAGCAGAATACACATTCGTCCCAGATGGTCACTGGTCTTGGAGGTTATTTGCACAACTCTCGGACAAGATGGCAATAACAAAAGAACAAAATATATCAAATACTTTTAAGATAATCACACTAACTGGCTCAATTGTATGCTAAAGAGAATGTCTTGGACAGATTATGCTTACATTTACACTTTCATAATGTTCTTGCTAGGAGCAGGTAGTCAAAAGTTATTTATGATTATTGAGAGCAAATTCAGACATGAGTCATAACTTGATATCACTTTTGCTTCTGAGTCAGAAAGCCTTAAGTTCAGGTTCCCATCCAAAAGTAGGCATGTAAAATCTAGGCTGACTTCAGTGCAGTACTGCAGGGGTGCTATACCCCTGAAGACTATATCTGTTATTCTAGCTGGAGATCTGTGACTAGCGCTGTTCTGCAGGGATCCGTACTGGGACCTCTGCTGTTTGTGATACATATAAATGACCTGGATGAAAATGTAGATAAGTGGGTTAGTAAGTTTGCAGACAATGCAAAGATTGATGGTGTTGTGGATAGCATAGAAGACTGCCAAAGGATACAGTGGGATATAGATCAGCTGCAGATATGGGCAGAGAAATGGCAGATGGAGTTTAACCCAACTAAATGTGCACTTTGGGAGATCAATTGTAAAGGGATAGTACACTGTTAATGGCAAGACCCTCAGCAGTATTGATGTGCAGAGGGATCTTGAGGTCCAAGTCCAAGGACAGGCACAGTAGTGTAGTGGTTAGCGTAACACTATTACAGCACAAGTGGCCCAGGGTCAATTCCGGCCACTGTCTGTAAGGAGTTTGTATGTTCTTCCCGTGTCTGCGTGGATTTTCTCCGGGTGCTCCGGTTTCCTCCCACGTTCCAAAGACATACAGGTTAGGAAGATGTGGGCATGCTGTGTTGGCACTAGGAGCGTGGCGACACTTGCGGGCTGCCCCCAGAACACTACGCAAAAAATGCATTTCACTGTGTGTTTCGATGTACATGTGACTAGTAAAGATATCTTGTCTTGTCTTATCCCTTATCTTAGCTCTCTGAAAATGGCTACACAGGTTGATTGGGTGGTAAAAAAGGCGTATGGCATGCTTGCCTTTATTAGTCGAGGAACTGAATTCAAGAGTCGGGAAGTTATGTTGCAGCTTTATAAAACTCTAGTTAAACTGCATCTGGAGTATTACATTCAATTCTGGTCATCCCCATTACAGGAAGGATGTGGAGGCTTTGGAGCGGGTGTAGAAGAGGTTTACCAGGATGCTGCCTGGATTAGAGGACATATTTTATTAGGAGAGGTTGGACAAACTTGGGTTGTTTTCTCTGGAGCAGCAGAGGCTGAGGGGAGATTTGATAGAAGTTTATAAGATTATGAGAGGTATAGATTGAGTAGACAGCAGGTATCTTTTTCCCAGGGTTGAAATATCTGATACCAGAGGGTGTGCATTTAAGGTGAGGGGGAGAAGTTCAAAGGAGATGTGCGGGGCAAGTTTTTTACACAGAGAGTGGTGGGTGCATGGAATGTGCTGCCGGGGTGGTAGTGGAGGCAGATACAATAGAAGCGTTCAAGAGGTTCTTAGGTGGGCACATGAATGTGCAGGAAATGGAGGGATATGGACATTGTGTAGGCAGAAGGGATTAGTTTGGTTGGGAATTTGATTACTACTTTATTTAGTTTCGCACAACACGTGGGCTTAAGGGCTTGTTCCTGTACTGTACTGTTCTATGTTCTATTGGTATTGGTTTATTATTGTCACTTGTACCAAGGTACAGTGAAAAACTTGTGTTGCATACTGATCATACAGTGTAGTTACGTTGAGTTTGTACAGAGCGCATTGAGGTAGTGCAGGTAAAAACAATAGCAGTACAGAGTAAAGTGTTACAGCTACAGAGAAATTGCTGTGCAGTAAGGTGCAAAGTCACAACAAGATAGATCGTGAGGTCAGAGTCCATCTCATCGTATTAGGGAATTGTTCGATAGTCTTATTACAGTGGGGTAGAAGCTGTCCTTAAGCCTGGTGATATGTGCCCTCAGGCTCCTATATCTCCTCCCTGATGGGAGAGGAGAGAAGAGAGAATGACTTGGGTGAGTGGGGTCTTTGATTATGCTGGCTGCTTCGCCAAGGCAGTGAAGGTAAAGACAGAGTCCATGGAGGGGAGGCTGGTGTCTGTGACGCGCTGGGCTGTGTCCACAACTCTCTGCAGTTTCTTGTGGTCCTGGGCAGAGCAGTTGCCATACCAAGCCGTGATGCATCCAGATAGGATGCTTTCTATGGTGGATCGATAAAAGTCGGTGAGTGTCAAAGATTGGGATATTCAACCAATCTCATGCAAATATGCATGATCCCCTGGAACTATTTTGAACAGGGGATCATGCATATTTACATTAGATTGGAGAGTGCTTCTCATTGTCCTAACTGATATTTATTTCCCAATCAACATCATTAACATGGATTATTTAGCCAGTATCACATTGCTGTTTGTGGGAACACAGCATACTTCCAGCTGTGTTTCCTCTGTTACGACACTGTCTATGCTTCATAATTACTTAATTGGCAGCAAAGTACATAGGACATCCTGAGGTGTGAAGATGCTTTTATAAATGCTAATTTCATTCTTATAAAATGTATTGATAATGTTAAGATAATCCAACATTCACAGGTTTTGGTAATAATGGAGGGCCTCTGGTGTACAATATGGAATCAAGAGCCCCATGCAACCTGAAGGAAGCCTTTCTTTTCAACTTTCACCCATCAGGGTGTCACCATGAATGAGGTACACTCACCCCCATTACAATATGTGAGGCTCTGGTCAATATTCTAAATGCTGATTGCGGAACAGATCCCACTTACCCTCTCATTTTCACTTCTTAATGCAACATAGAACATGCTACTTTCAAAATGCACCAGAAATGGTAAACACAAATAACTCACACACTGCTTTCCCACAGAAAAATAGGATATTTTTATCTTCTAATGGAGCATAAAGCACTGTATCCATTGGTTTATAACCGTTTCTCTACGTCATTCAGCTTTTTATGGTGCTCTCAATTAAATAGCACTGTAGGGCATGCTGAAACTTCCAGAATTAATGCTTTAATGAAAGCATGTGCAGCAATTATAAAATTATTCTAATTTATCATTTCCTCTGTGCACTTATATCATAATTAAAAAGAATGCTGGCAGCAGAGTTAGTAAAAAATAAATTCTGTTGTTTATATTATATTTTCTGGGATAATTTCCAAGCATCTACAAGTTTATTTAAAGACTTGCTTTGCTTTTCCAAAGAAAAAGGTTATGGCTCCATGTTTGCAGATGATTTGCTGTTCCATAATACAACATGCATGTTTACCTCTCTGAGTGATATTGGAGGTAATTGATTCATCTGTGTCTAGTTAGGAAGATATTATCCTCAAAACCTGAGGTCAATATGGATTCCTTTTAAAGACTAGTAACAGACTCGATCAATACAGTATAGGCCCTGGTGGATTTACTGCAGTTCTTCCTTTTCTTTTTCAATCTTTTTATTAGTTTTCAAATTAATACAGATTAATATATAACATCAATGTTTGTACATGTAATACAAAGAGATCAGGAGAACAATCATGGCCTAGATAATCATAAAGAACAATAAAATATAAAAAATCTGTAGATCCAATGATCTCTTCGATCTCCTTGAAAGGAAAAAAAAAGATTCATTATATAAAAAAAAGAAAAAGAAAAAAAATCCCCAAATCAATAAGAAAAGTTATAAACAATATATCAAACCAAACTAAGCTAAACAGAAAAATTTCAAAAAAAAACAAACAAAAAAAAGACTGGACTAAAATTTCTCAGTAGAAACAGAGCAATATTATGTTGTCAACTCCGTTCCTCTAAGTTGGAAAGTTATTGAAAGGGGATCTATATCATGTGAAAATATTGAATAAATGGACTCCAAATATCTTCAAATTTATGCGAAGGATCAACAGTACCACTCCTAATTTTTTCCAAGTTTAAACACGATATAGTTTGAGAGAACCATTGAAAAGTGGTAGGGGGTATTAGATCCTTCAATTTACTGCAGTTCATTAGGCCTAAAGAAATGAAAGGCATTTCTGTGAGAAGCACCTTGACAGAACTGACCCGCGATATCAGTTCCTGAACACAGGCTGTGATTTCAGGCCTTGTACGTTGTCTTTTGTGTGGGTGAGGAGAATTTGTGGGGCGGTTACCACTTAAAGATCATTCAATGGTACTGTTTCAAGAGATTATGGGAATGCGGCTGATCATTGAACTAAACACAAACTCCATGATAAGATTAAGGTGAAAAGAAGGCAATGAACAACTCTCCCAACTTTTTGTTTCATCTTGTTTAGTTTCACTTTCTCAAGAGCATAAAATTCCTTCCAGTAACACCATGTCCCTGTTGCATACCATTGCCCTTTGGTATGACTGTTAAGGTTTATTAGCAGAAGCTTTCGGTTTCAGCTGAGACTTTATCTGCAATATTGATAAAGCAAAGCCACACCTTCAGGTTCTCAATTATTGGAATTGAAAGCTACCTTTGCTCAGTGAACCCTTTGATATTTGCAGTTCTTTTTACTCGTTTCCACTTAGCCCCTTGATGCTGGACCGAACATTTATCAATTGTTTCGGGCTGTAGCACAATGCTTTGGGGGATAATCGAGTGTTTGATGCTGCTGAGCAGTTTGGGCTGACAACAACATATAATTAGATTTACTGTTGTAACATCTCTCAATGAGTTTCACAGGACTTTATCACACAAAATTTGACATCAAGCTTCTGAAAGAGATTTTCAGACAAGTGATCTTGCCCTAAATTTTCCCTTAGAGGCTTGGTCAAAGGTATGTTTTAAAGACCGCCTTAAGAGAGGAGAAGTAGGTGGGAAAGCTAAAGGAATTTAAGTCCGTGACAACTAAGGTCACTGCTACCAATTATGGTGCAGTTAAACTGGGGAAGTTTCAAAAGCCTGAGTGCATGTACCACAAGAGTCAAGAACACCTTCTATCCCACTGTTATCAGACTCATGAATGGATCTCTGAAGGATGAAGTCTTGATCTCCCAATCTACCTCGTCGTGTCTCTTGCACTTCATTTGTCTACCTGCACTGCACTTTCTCTGTAACTGTAACATTATATTCTGCATTCTGTTTTCTTTTTACTACCTCAATGTTAATTATATGTGGCATGATCTGTCTTGATAGCACATTTTTCACTGTATCTTGGTACATGTAACAATAATAAACCAATAACAATACCAAGTTGCATAAGAAGAAACAGATATTTTTGAGGGTTGTTGAAGGTCACAGACCTAGGGAGGGGAAAGACAAATGAATGGTTTGAAAATCAGGGTGAGAATTTTAAAATTGAGGCATTGTGTTTGACAATGAAGAAATATCTCTACATCTTCAACAATAAAAGCAGAAATGTCGGAAGAAATCGACCAGTCAAGCAGCATTTGCAGAAAGAGAAACCAGTCAATGTTTCAGTCAATGAACCTTCCTTAGAACTGGGCCAGAGACATTCACTGAAGAAAGTAATGTGGTGGAAGAGAGTTTTAGTCAGGAACTTATCAAAAACAAGAAGGGAAGCTGAAACCACTGAGGGCGAACCGTATGAAAGAAACTGACAGAAATCCCACTGGAGAGTGGAGAACTTATTCAAGACAGGCATTCTAGAAGAGAAATAGCAATGGAAATAGTAATGGAAAACAAATGAACCGCAGATGCTGGAATCTGAAACAGAAACAGAAATGGTGGAAGAACTCAGCCAGTCAAGCAGCATCTGTGGAAAGAGAAATCAGTCAACACTTTGGGTCAATAGCCCTTCATCAGAACCTTCACATCTTAACCTACCACATAAAAGAAGTTCAAGGAACAATGGTCCACATAGCTAGGTGTTAACAAAGAACCAATTAATCCTAATGAAGGACTTAATTACATCCCAACAGTTTAAACACAGAGACTCCACTGAAGTAATAGGAATACTGCCTCCTCAGGTCTGTCCTCTCCAGTATCCTGGTCAATATTACTTCTCCCTCAAACAACTTTATGTGCAGATTAGTCTGTTGTTCTGACATGTTTTTTTGTGGGAGCTTGCTGTGTTTCCTGAAGTCTGACAATAACTACATTTCCCTTGCTTAAAGTTGCTTTTGGACATCTCAAGTTTGTAAAAGGTGCTATAGAAGGATAATTTTTTCTTTCTTTGGATGATGAGATTCAGCTTTGAAGTCTCAGTGAATCAGACAGTACTCAGTCTTTGAGTAACTCCTATATAATTCATCTAAGATAGTAAGAAAAAAACCTCATATTTATTTACTAGCTTTCAGATCACCGGGACTTCTCAACACAATTGACATTCAATGACTTCTTTTGAAGTGCAGATAAAGTTCAAGTGTTGAGAAATGGAGCAGATAATTTGAGATAAGTGATGATAAATTCTGTTTTATTGACTTTGGCTGAGGGATGAATATTGCCAAGGTCATTTTCACTTCTCTTCGAGAACATACAAACTCCTTCCAGACTGTGGCTGGAATTGAACCCGGGTTCAATTCTGGCTGCTGCCTGTAAGGAGTTTGTACGTTCTCCCCGTGTCTGTGTGGGTTTCCTCCGGGTGCTCCGGTTTCCTCCCACATTCCAAATACGTACGGGTTAGGAAGTTGTGGGCACGCTATGTTGGCGGCTGGAAGCGTGGCGACACTTGCGGGCTGCCCCCAGAACGCTCAACGCAAAAGGTGCATTTTGCTGTGTGTTTTGATGTACACGTGACAAAAGATCTTAAAATACTGCCATCCATCAGAGACAGTCCCAGGTCCTCTCACCCCCTCCTCACCTTCTTTCCAAACCCCCCCAGCCCAGCTATCCAGTCTTTCATCTCAAAACAATTTACCTGGTACCATCTGCCTATCATGCACATGTTTAACCCAGTGGGTTTCCTATCTCCTTCCCCACAGGTTCCACCTTCCCATCTTCCCTGCCTCATCTGGTTGCATTTATCACCCTCCTTGCTCCTCAGATTCCAGAATCCGCAGCCTTTTGTTGTATCCACTTACTGAATTCCAGCCTCTGTCTCTACCTTCACCCACCTGGTTCATTCTGCCTATCATTTCTCCCCCTCATCTGGCCCACCCTCCCTCACCCCTCCTCCTCCTCACCTCTTTCTACTGGCTATCTCCCCTCTACACCATCAGTCCTGATGCAGGGTCTCAACCCAAAATGTCAACTATCTCTCTGCCTCCACAGATGCTGCCTGACCCACTGAGTCAAAAGTCATTGTCAAAGTCAAGTTTATCGTCATATGCACAAGCACATGTATGCACAGGCAAAATGCAGCAGCATCACAGGCACTTAAGATAAGATTAGATCTCTTTATTAGTCACATATACATCGAAACACACAGTGAAATGCATCTCTTGTATGGAGTGTTCTGGGGACAGCCCGCAAGTGTCGCCACGCTTCCGGCGCCGACCTAGCATGCCCGCAACTTCCTAACCCGTACGTCTTTGGAATGTGGGAGGAAACAGGAGCACCCGGAGGAAACCCACGCTGACACACGAGGAGAACGTACAAACTCCTTACAGAGAGTGGCCGGAATTGAACCCGGGTCGCTGGTGCTGCAATAGTGTTACGCTAACTGCTACACTGCTTTGCTTGCCTCATGTAAGTAGCATTCACAAGAAAAACATAAATTAACCGCAATTTTTACAAGAAAGAACACAATTAGAAAAAATCAAAAGTTTGTTTTACTGCAAAGTGATCAAAGTGAGTTCCTCCAGAAATTTGTTTTTGCTCTAGATTCCAGCATCTGCAGTCTCTTGTGTCTACAGTGAGCAAGGTCTTGGTCTGATATTTCCCCTCTGGCAGCACAGCATACTCTGTATAGTCTAGATTATGTGCACAACCTAGATTAATTGCTCAGGTCTTTGGAATGGGGCTCAAATCCACAACTTACTGACTCAGTGGCAAACATGTCAAAACTAGGACAAGGCTGACCTCAGCTCTAAACTTCAACCCTACAGCTGAAGAAACCTATGGTGCAAGAGAAAGTTGAGACAGATTAAACTATCCAAGAGGAAGGAAGTACAATTATCTCTCCTTTTTTTCTGGTTATTAACTAGTCAGACATTTCCACTGAACTGATGTCATCATCAGTAATCCTTTAGTGTGGGTTTTTGGTGTATTGACATTCACTTGAGGAGGATTGTAGGAATTTCATTCATCATTCCTAGATCCTGGAAAAGGATACAAAATCCAGTAACTCTGGAGACAGAAGCTCAGAGTGTGGAAGAACTGGGATAGAGAAATTCCAGAAATGGGGGTCTAAATATTTGTTAGCACTGAATCTGGGAGTGCGTAACCAAGTGGGAATTCTTGGCAAGGTAGTCCTCAGGAAATGTTGGAATGAAGGCATGGTTTGGAACTTTGGAACTGACGATATCTAGCAAATATAGGAGTTGGTGTGATCTGGCTTTACTAGGTGACGGTAGGTAAATTGGGGGATAGGATTCAAAGTCCAGAAGCCATTTTGGGAAAGAAGACCAAAGGAAGGTTAAATAAAAGGGGCCTAAATCATTTCAGATCCTTAGTTCCCCATCAAGTCCATTCATTATCTGTCACTAAGGTCTTAAATTCCGTCTCTGCCTCCTATCTTTCTGTAGGCTCCTTGCACCATCTGAAACTCCTTCCATCTTCCTCTTTGGAAAGAAGGAGGATGAGAGGTGACTTGATAGAGGTGCACAAGATGATAACAGACATAGATCAAGTGGACAGTCAGAGACTTTTTCCCAGGGCAACAATGGCTAACATGAGGGGACATAATCTTAAGGTGATCGGAGGAAGATATAAGGGGGATGTCAGGGGTAAGTTTTTTACACAGAGAGTGGTGGGTGCGTGGAACGCACTGCCGGCAGAGGTTGTGGGGGTAGATACATTAGGGACATTTAAGAGACTCTTAGATAGACACATGAATGATAGAGAAATAGGGTGCTATGTGGGAGGGAAGGGTTAGATAGATCTTAGAGCAGGATAAAATGTCAGCACAACATTGTGGGCCGAAGGGCCTGTACTGGGCTGTAATGTTCTATGTTCATCATTTTCTCCATCACTAGCCAAGTCCTAGTCTTACATTCTACCTCAAAACAAATAGGTCACTCTTACTGGGTTTGGAAACTTGTTCACTCATTAAAATCTGTGACGGCTTGTTAAGCAAAACACCAAGAAAGTGCTCAAAATGAATAGAATTTTCTACATTTTTCAAATCCCTAATTCCCAAAAGATGCTTCGAAAGAAAAAGAAAGAACATAATTATTCAGCCACTGGAAGGAGAAGAAATCCATTCTCAACAAGCAATCACTGTTATGAGTTAAAAGGAATGTAACAGAATAAGATTGTGGTGGATTACAATTGCAGGTCATCACTAATTGAGAACTCTATAGCAGAATCAATGTCCAGAGAGAAATGCTAAAGTCAAAGGCAAGTATGATTCAAAGTCAAAACTGAAGGAAAGTACTCTCATTATCAGATGACCCAAAGTATGTCCAGATGCTCGAAAATCCTGCAACTCGTAGAATGCACAATGGGGTTTGAAGGTAGCTTTCTACTGGCATGGTTTCAAGCTTAAATCCAATGTGTTAAATGACGGAAAAATTCACTTTAGCAATATCACCTCTGTTTTGTTCTGAAGAAGGTATTTCTATTTTGTTCACCCAGGGCTTTCCTTGCCTGTCCAAAGTTTTTGGTTGGCTCTGAAGCAAGTGTGAAGGCAGGAAGAGATATGAATAATTAATATGTTTTATTACGTTGCAATTCTGCATCAGATTTATGATTGGGTTCATGCAATTCAATTGGTACAATTTTATCCGTGCAACGAAACAAAAATAACAAAGACTTCATGTTTCCTCACAGTGGTGGATCATTAAGCTAAGTTTATTCGAATAACAGAATGCTGGAGCTGCCTCCCTCTTCCCTACAGCTTCTGCCCCAACCGTGGCAGCCAGACTGTGTTGTCACTGAGATCATTGCCAGATGCAGGATGCCTTTAAAGGCTGATGCCATTCTCTGAATGTTGTTCATTAAAGCATTGGAGGATGCACAAGATTGGCTGAGGTCCTGTCAGGAATCATGTAGGTCCTGTTCTGATGCTTTTTTTCCTGCTGTAATCACCCTAAAGTTGTTCCAAACTGGGTGTTAGTCATTTTTGTTTTGTGTGGGCATGAATGAAGCATCAGTACGAAATGCACGCATTAAAGGCATTTTCTAGGCAGAGGTGTTTAAACATTTCAGGGTAATAAATTTCTTATTGCTTGCAATCTGAGAAGAATCAAAGCTTGTTTCATTAGTATTTTAACCATTTCTCCTTTCTGCATTTTTTAAATGTTTGTATGTTCATGATTTTCTCCAGAATTGCAACATTTGAAGATATGAAGCACTTTTCTGGTCAAAGTCCTGAAACGTAACCTCAACAGAAAATTAAACAATAAGTGTATGATGAAACTTTCAGTTCACAGGCAACCTTCTGCAACACATTTTACATCCATATTTAGATATAACAACCATATGTAAACATTGATAACGGAGATGTTCTTGTAAACATTGGGAAGACTGAAGAAAGCAACACTAGGAGTTCTGGGTTACTTCTCCCGACCTCACAGATGACTTATTTGCCATCTGGATGTAAGTGTTGAACAAGATCACTGACATGCATGTAGTCATACCACCCCAACCCTGAATTTCAACCATAGAGGGGTCCATTCCTGTCTAATAATGATGCAGAAGGAGGCCATTTGGCCTATTGGATCCATTCTGGCTTGAAGGGGAGCAGTCCCATTTCCCCTCTCCTAATTTCTCTCTCACCCATGCCCATCAATTCCCCTCTCCTAATTTCTCTCTCACCCATGCCCATCAATTCCTTTTGCCGTTAATCTGCACTAAAGGCTGATTTACAACTGATTAACCCACCAGCATATCGTTTGGATGTGGGAGTAAACTGGAGCAGCTGCAGGAAACTCACTTGGTTCGTGAACGTACAACCGCTCTATAAAAAGGCAAGTTAACACCATGCTTCCTTCCCTTAACAGCAAAGCATGGCAACATCGTTATCTTATGGGGCAGGATGCTTGGATGGGTGATCACAGGGTAACTAAGATTATGCATTCCAGCTATTTTCTGTACCCTACTGAAACCCACAGTGATGTGAACAGCAAAGAATTGTAATATAATTCACCATATTTTGATTATTTAAACCAGGGGTACAGTTAAAATAATGGTTGATTTGTTTGGTTTGAACAGGAAGGTTCTATAGTATAGGATAGCGAACAAGTGCATAATTACTACTGCTTGCTATGACTTGCATCGTCTTAGCCTGTAAAAGGATCTTGCCATGCAGAAGGAAGACAATAGTTATATGCAGAGGAGAAGCCCATCCAATGACCAGAAGATGTACCTGCATGTATGACTCATAAGACAGATAATATACTCATTTAAATGCCTGAAACATCAAATGTATATCAATCAAAATGATATTAATAACTAATTCTTTCAATTTCCAAATCTTCCAGAATATTTCTATTTTGCATGCAAAAGAATTACATGCCTCCACACGTCAATGGTCAGAGAGCAAAGCTTCCAACTAAAAACTGACCATTGATCCAATAACTGTGGAAGCCCTGGTTGCCATATTAGGTTGACTCATGGTTGATCAAAATACCTAACCCACCAATGAAAATGGTGGACAGCCTTCAATGTGAACATAGGACATAGCACAGGAACAGGCCCTTCGGCCTACAACATTGTGCCGAACCAATTACATTAGTAATAAAATGCCCAACTAAACTAATCCCTTCTGCCTACACAATGTCCATATCCTACCATTTCCCTCATATTCATGTGCCTATCTAAGAGCTTCTTGAACGCCCCTATCATATCTGCCTCCAACACCACCCCTGACAGCACATTCCAGGCACCCACCACTCTCTGTGTAAAAAACTTGCCCTGCACATCTCCTTTGAACTTACCCCCTATCACTTTAAGTGCATGCCCTCTTGTATTAAACATTTCAATCCCGGGGAAAAGATACTGGCTGTCTACTCTATCTATGCTTCTCATAATCTTATAAACCTCTTTCAGATCTCCCCTCAGCCTCTGCCGCTTCAGAGAGAACAACCCAAGTTTGTCCAACCTATCCTCATAGCATATGCCCTCGAATCCAGGCAGCATCCTGGTGAACCTCTTCTGCACCCTCTACAAAGCCTTGACATCCTTCCTTTAATGGGGTGACCAGAACTGAATGCAATACTCCAGATGCAGTAGTTGAGTTACCAGGTGAGGATTTGAGATTTGAGAGCCATTTGACAAACTCCTGTGTGTACAAGTGGACCATACATGGAAAATTGTCCGGTTCAGTTGTACACACAGGAGCTTATCAAATAGCTCTCAAATTTAAGAACAAACCTTGAGATCACTGCATCCATATGGAACTAACTAACTCCCACCAGTTAGTGTTCAGGCTACAATACGCTAATACCATACCCATCATGACAGATTTTTTTCAATGCATATTAAAGGCATATTTTACCAAGTTTTTTTTTTCCATTTCCATTTGTGATAACAGTCTTTCTATTTCCTAACTATATGGCCACTCTAAATGTTCCAACTGTGGGTGGAGGAACGTGTATGAATCTTGGAAGCAGCCAGGATTGTTCACTTCATTTGATCCACACTGCCGCTAATGAACTTCACAACCCTTCCATTTCTGGCAGATATGTTGAATTGCAGCAACATGCAGAGGTTACCTTGACAACATCTCTGTACAGGCACACAAGAACATCACCACTCCCAAGCGTCTATCCAAGTTGCTTACCATCCTGACTTGAAAGACCTTCAAAAACTCCATGGCCCTAGGCCCTTTTGTAAGCACAATGGATCATACACCTTGGGTATCAAGAAACATTCTAATAAGCTAACATATTAACTGAGGACATCTGTTGTGCCAATGTGGTCACACTACTGTTCCCTGGTGGGACAAAGTCAGACAGTACTGGATTCAATTCCACTCCAAGGTTTGTTACACAAGGTTTAATCTGGTACAACAGTGCAATATTGAGGGTACAGCCATTTGACTGAGCTTTTACTTCTTATTCAACCTAGCTGAATGCCAAAGATCTCATAAAACAATTTGAAAAAGTTGGGTTGGGTGTTGTCCTAACCAACCTTTTACCACCATTTTAGGCTTGACTTCTTGGTCAAAGGGTAGGGGTTGAAGTTCAGTGGTGAGGTGACAGTGGGTTATGTGGGGGTGGGAGGGGGGTGGATTGAGAAAGAGTTTGTGTGAATATATGTGTGCCTGCATAACCGGGTAGAACTTTCCCTAGAGTACAGCTCACCCTGACATATCTTGTGAGATCAGAAATTCTTGTGATATTGGCTCATGGTGCAGAGCTTCTCACTTCTGGAGACGACTACTCTGGTCAGCTTGTGCCAGGTTCTTCTACTGGTGGCCCTGTGGGAGCCCTGCACCTCTCCTGCCCTCCCACCCACCACCCCTGTGCATTGGACCTCCTGCCTATCAGTGATGTGTTGCCTCACCAACAATAGGTGAAGTTGAATTCCTGGTCAAGGATCTCTTACATTATTAATTAGAAACACGTGTTGGAAGATTATTACTTAATTGCATGATGCATATCCACTAATATTGTGGGCTGTTATTTAAAGATAGATATGGCTATATTAATGCATTAACAGTTTTGCTAAAATAGGAGAAGGAGAGAAATCATTTGAATATAATCAGCATCAGTTGACATTGACCTCTTTGCATGAATCTTTTGAGCCATTTTTCTCCATGGCAGCCATACTATGTACCTGCTATCTGGCTGCTAAGGGAGTGTGTCCCTAAGGGAAGACACCCTTCTCTAAATAAGACAACTACAACCAAACTAAGCCTGGTCCCATTGGGAACTAAGCAGATCTGGTTTTAGTGCTTCTTTCTGGATGTAAGTAAATAAAATATTTCAGACATGATTATGGCCTATTTTGTGATTTTTTTACCTATGTTAAACTTAACAATGTTTCAGCAAATCCAAAACGGGTGAAATCCAGTTTCTAGTCTTTATATTCTTTATGTTATTCTGTGGAAAAAATGTATTATTTTTGTATTATTTAACACCACGGTCGATTATTTGAAGAGAATGCATTAGCTGCATTTGTGTGTTAACATACAAGTCAGAGATAGGTTATTTGAATACATTTTTTTTTATTTTCAACATTAATTTCTAGCCTTCTGTGTGTTAAATGTTCAAAATAGACACAGCACTATAATTTCACTGCAAAATAGCTTTATGTGCAAGCCATCTGATTAAGTCATCAGAAACAGAGGAAGCAGGGATTTTTCACCTTCCTTTGATTGTCCTGCTCCAGTTGTTTTACTCTTATATTTCTTTATTAGTAGTCCCCTGATGTCAAGGTCAGGTTGTGGTATGATTACGTCCACCCAAGTTGACAGGAACTGGGGGAAGAGACTGTCCTAAACAACCCTGATTTGGATACAGCAAAGTATTCCAACAGTTTTACAGTTATCTTTTATTACTGGACACAAGTATATTTTGATGCCTCAAACTGGACTGTATCAACAGTAATTGTCTCATCTTTTATCCACTTAAGTGTCTTTCAGATATTTTGTTCATATATTCACAACCACTATTCTGAAGGCATTGTCAATTGTGGCCTAATGCATCCAGCTGCCTCAAAAATAGAAACAGGAAAATTGCCAAAAAGGCACTCCAATTTTCTGTGTCAGAAGATGCTGTGTTTAATCCCATGCCAGGTATTGAGGCACAAAACTCTAAGCTGACACTCCAGCACAGTACTGGGGGAGGCTGCACTGTCTTTCAGATATGTTGCTAAACTGTGAGTTCATCTGCTCTCTCAGCTGGGAGTAAAATATCCCATGGAACTATTTTGAGGAAGAGCAGGGAAGATATCCCAGGCATCTGCCAATATTTTTTTCTCAGCCTACATTATTAAAACAGACTAAATGTGGATTATAAAACAGCTGCTTGTTGGAGATTACTGTTTTGAAAATTAGCTGCTATATTTCTTCCATTAAAATTTCTAAAAAAACTCTTTGTTGTCTGTGAAGTGCTTTTGGATGTAGAAGGCACCATATAAATGCATGTCTTTTGCTCAAATGCATCTCCAGATATAATTTTACTTCAAAAGACATTATAATTTGTGCTTTACAGAATATCAAAGGGGATTGAGGGAATCTATAATATTTTGATTGAAGAAGAAAAAGGAATGTCTTGATCTCATGGACCAAGTCACACCAAGTTCTTAATAGCAAAAGGACCTGATCTGTGCATGTCGTAAATGCAATAGCAGTTAGAGTGTAAAAACCGTTTATGAGAATGGAAACATCAGTCAAGATCATCCCATGTGACTATTGTCCAGAGACCTACCAGTAAAATGTGGAAGTAAGTGCATCTGGTGATAAATGGATGGTTAGCTATGTTCTCAGCAATGGAACAGCCCATTGACACTTTCTGATAGAAGAATGAGCACTTGGCAAGGCACCGGTAGGTTTCTGACATTTGTAATGCATTCAGGATAAGAGGAAGGAAGTAGAAAGCCAGATATTAAGACATAAAAAAATTAGATAATTTACTTCCTATGTTTTTTTGCTTTTCCTGTTTTTTTGATGAAGTTTTTCCTTCGGCGCACTGGAGCTGCTTTTGACTCTATGATCTTCAGATGGGAAATAAATAACCCATTTTATATCTCTACAGATTAAAATGAGAGAGATGTAAAATGGTCTGTCAACTTGCTTTTATACTATCACCCAAAACTAAGATAAAGGCTACTGAATATTCTAAAACTTTTTAAAAGGATACCAGAGCAGATTCAACAATCCCAGTTATTCTGTGATGTATACTTAACTGGGAGAAAGATACCCTTCAGCCCCAGGAAGAGTATGAGTCCATTGGCCCTGTTCTATGGATATTGATAGTGGTAGTGATGCATCATGAGTGAAGGAATGCTCAATTAAACATTTCAGGCTGTTGAACAAAACTTGCTTTTACAGTCTCATATGTATATAATCACTACAAATATCAATACATAATAAGTTATGTACGTAAGATGTACTGTTGAAAGTATCTCGACTGGTTGCAATTCGAATACACAGGAAAGTAAGAGGCTACAGAGAGTTGTGGACTCTGCCCAATACATCATGGGCACATCCCTCCCCACCATTGGGAACGCTAGCTCAAGAAGTCAACACCTATCGTCAAAGATCCCCACCATCCGGACCATGCCATTTTTTTCAAAGTTACTATCGGGCAGGAGGTACAGAAGCCAGAAGTCCCACACCACCAGACTCAAGAACAGCTCCTTCCCTTCAACCATTCGGTTCTTGAACCAACTGGCAAAACCTTAATCACTGCAGTTTAACAACACAGTGATTACTTTGACCACTTTGCACTACAATGGACTCTTTTTGTTATACTTGTGATCCTTCTTGTAAAAATAGTGTGTAATTAATGTTTTTCTTGTGAATGCTGCTTATATGATGCTATGTGCCTGTGATGCTGCTGCAAGTAAGTTTTTCATTGCATCTGTGCACACATGTACTTGTGCATATGACAATAAACTTGACTTTGAACTTTTGAACTTTGAAATGCTAGGTCCAATTTCTTCCTGGTGGTTTGTATGTCTACCCTGGCTGTGATGGAGAGAGAGGAAAGTTTTGTCTTTACACCTTTCACAACCCTAGGTCATCCCATTGTTTTTTAGTCAACCATATACTTTTGGGATGTAGACACTGTTGTGTAGGAATACCTGCAGGAAATAATGGCTAGGTGTACCTATGTTCTCAGAGCTGGGTGGCTCAAAAGATGACTGTATGGTGAAGGCAGTTTGTGCCCCACAAACACAGAAGCTGACTAACAGTGTAGTATATCGTCATGACACAGGAGAACCAAGGCCCTGTGAATGCACAAGCTGTGAAAATAAAATGACAGAAAGAGAAACACCTCAAGAAAAATGTGTCTAACACCCTATTGTTTATAACTGTCCAAAAAGCTTTAATATTCACAATGTCAAATAGGCTTCAAATAATCAAAAACTATTAAAATACCAGTACATCGAAACACACAGTGAAATGCATCTTTTTGCGTAGAGTGTTCTGGGGCAGCCCGCAAGTGTCACCACGCTTCCGGCATCAACATAGCATGCCCACAACTTCCTATCCCGTACGTCTTTGGAATGTGGGAGGAAACTGGAGGAAACCCACGCAGACACAGGGAAAATGTACAAACTCCTTACAGACAGTGGCCGGAATTGAATCCGAGTCGCTGGCGCAGTAATTGCGTTACGTTAACTGCTACACTATTGCAGTGCGTGCATGAACAGAAAGCAGGTGCAAGCAAGTTTTAAAGCTTTTATTTCCCCATCTAGAAAGTACTTCATTAATAATGTGCAATTCCCTTGAATTTGCCTTCTCACCTGAAATTATATTGAAATAAAGTGTACTGTACTGAAATTAGGTTTGACCACCTGGAACACAATTCAGAATTAAGACTTTGTAATCTTAATGAATGTGTCAAGCAGCTGGCACAGATACCAGACAGGAGAGGGAAGAGATTTGAGCACTATTTGCTCAGGTCAGAAAGGGAGTGGGAGGGTGAAACTTGGTCTTTGATGAAACGGGAAGCTGCAATTACAATTGTTTATGGCTGGTGGAATTCTACTGTAGGAACTCAAAATAAATGCACTGGAGTCAGGGAAAGGTGGCCTGGTCAGACACCAGGAGTCGAGCCTCATTTCAGTGCCAGCAGATTGACCCCTGGATCTTCTAGCAACAAGAAAAGGGATTTCTCCACAAAATAAGGAATTCTATTTTTTGTTGTCATTTGCTAAAATATCCCTCATCAGGTCTTCTGCACAGCTGGCAGTAATTCAGTTACTGGGTCTGTTGTAAGCAAGGTTAGGCAGAGGGAGACACTAATGCTACAGTTGTAATATGGGAGATTTGCAGCAGCAAATCTGTGCAAAGCCAGCTTCCACAAACAGCAATATATAATGACAATATAAACAGTTTTAGTGGTGTAGATTGAGGGATAACATTGGCCAGGATACCATGAATAACTCCCCTCCTCCTCTTCAAAATAATTCCAGAGGATCTTTTACACCTGTCTATGAGGGCAGCTGGAGCCTTGTGGGAAAGACAACATTGTGGACAATGCAGCACTCCTTCTGTGGTGAACTGGAGTCAGAGACTGAAAACTGGGTGAATTCTGCAAAGGCTGAAGGGCCAAATGCCACCCAGAAAGTTGAAGCCAAAATTTATCCCACAAGTTTAACATTTGAGGGGTTAAGTAAAAACCTCGATGATTTCTTTCCATTAGACTGTGATACAGATGGACTCCTCTCATAACTGAGTACTAGTATTGTTAGCAATCTGCTTTGGCTTGTTATTAGAAAGTGTGACATTTCCTGCACCAATGGCCTGCCACCTGACTGTGTGGCAGATGGTAGCTTCAACATGCAGTTTTACAAGCAATGTTTATTTACAGTCGCAATATACAAGCCACCGAATGGTTGCATTAAACCACCAAACCGCAGTTTATTAAATAGTGTTCCGAGGGTCCATTGAAAATAATGCTGAGCAATCAATGCATTGATATACTGTAATTTTTGAAATTCTTAAAGGGTGAGAACAGAGTGTGTTGTCAACAGAGATCTATTCACAGAAGCTGGGAAAGAATGAAAGAAAGCATTTTATTGTTCAGAGATGTAGTGTAGGCTGCAGGAATGTATGCAGAATACAACACCCACATTGCACTGGGAAAATGCCTTTCCTCAGATGAAAAATACACAAATTGCACAGAGAATTATAACAACCAGATCCTTCATCTGTGCCGGTGATGTAATGATTTGCAAAATGCATTGACAGAAGAACATCTGAAGCCAGCCGTCTGCTTTCTGCATTGCAGAGAGATCGAAGCCACGGGTTAGACAAATGCTACAGTTCCCTATTATTCTTTATTTTTCTTTGTTGCCTCCAAGCATTAAAAAAAAAGCTAATTCCCAGAATAGAACGTGTTGGAAGTACTCAGGAAATCAGGCAGCATCCATGGAGAGGGGAAAAAAAAGTTGATGTTTCAAGTCAATAACCTCCCAGCAGAAGTGGAAAAGTTAGAAATAGAACAGATTTAAGATGGAGCGAAAGGTGGGGGGGGGGGGGGGAGGGAATGAGAACAAAAGAGAAGGTTGGTAATAGGGTGGAAGATGAGAGAGTAAATGATGTTGCAAGGTGAAAGAAGGTGATGATAGGGACCAAAATGTCAGCTGCATAATTAAATACAGAATAATTATCTGACGTTACTAGGGTATGTGGTGTGACAGCTGGAAATCGAAACAAAAAATGGGATAAGTGCTGGTCATCTTCTTCACAGTTTTGTTGAAGGTCATTGACCTGAAGTATAAATTGCGTTTGGAGCAACAAACAATCTTCTGGAGGAACTCAGCTGGCTGAGCAGCATCTGTGGGGGGAAAAGGAACTGTCAATGTTTCCGATCAAAACCCTGAATCAGGACTTCAGTTCCTCCAGGAGATTGTTTGCAGCTCCAGAAACTGTGTTGTTCCTCTCTCCCGACTGCTGAATATTTCCAGCATTTTCTGCTTTTCTTTCAGATTTCCAGCAGTACTTTACTGTTGGATTATCTGAAGCCACTGAATCACACAGTAGCTCTGCTGGCGTTTTCAGAAATGGGGCTGTTCAGGAATTTAGATTTAACTCCTTATGGAGTACAAGCGGTGTAAGGTCTGGAGGGATGTAATGAGCCCAGTCAGAAGGTAAGGTGCTGTTCCTTAAGTCGCATTGAGCTTTTTTGGAACAGTGAAGAGTGGGAATGCACCCTAAGCAAAACATGCTTGGATTCATACGAAGGATGAGTCACCATCGGTGCTGTGGTGGAGCATTAGTGCTGTGGGTGCAGACACAGAATGAAGTGATGGGCAAAAGAATCAGTAGTGACATGAAAAAATACTTTTTTAATCAGCGAATGATTCGGGTCTGCAATGCACTGCTGGGTGAGTAGTGAAGGCATTCAAACTGGACCTGGATAAGTAGTTGAAAGAAGAGAAACACAGGGGAGTTGGAATAAATGGATTGGGCTTGCATTAAGCTGGTATGGATACAATGGGCTGAATAGCCTCTTTCCATGCAGGCAATGGGGGTTCAGCAGGGTTACCACACCCCTTGTCCCCAAGAATCATGAATCACACTGAGGACACACGCATATGTGTGCTTGTGCATGATATACACCTGTTAAACTGCCCCTTCATTAGCTTTCAGACTTAAATTCTCGCACAGCCCCCTGTTCCTGAAAATGTCACTGAGCTGCTGTGTAATTCCAGACTCTCTGCTAAGAAGATCAGTCCCTTAGAATGCTCCTTTATATCTTTATGGACGTGATCATGACACCTACAACCTGCCTCAGGCAGTCAAAGGTCTATTTGAAATGCAAAAGTCAGGTTCTGTTGCTATCATTTACATCTCATCACCGATTTAACGTGAGCCCATGGCCATCCTAACAGGATTGTGTCCAATTGTTTAGCTTCTTCTGATTTCTCATCCCTGTCCCTAAATCCAAGTCTCCCTCTCCCTGAAATATGCCCTCTCCAAACTCATCCTTCCAATAAAAGTCCACCTTCTACATCCTGGTCCCTATTCTCACTTCAAAAGCTGGCTTCCAAAATTCCCTTCCCGGACTCATTTCAGGTGACACTGTAAATGCTCTCCTTTCCGTGGGTAATGAATCCTTCCCTATTGGCATCAATCTCTCCAAAAACTGGCTCTTTTTTGTTTTTCAAATAAGTATCCCATTTCCATTTGCCTCTCCAAATTCCTGCTACATTTGCTGCTTCCCAGATCTGTGTCTAGTTGCATAACTCCTTGCTTGTGTCCACCCAACTTGCCAATGCCTCTGGCACAGCCACAATATGGCCCTAACCAAATTTTCCCATGAGATCCTCTGTGACAGTGATTGTGGAAGCATGGTCTCTCCTCTCAGCTCACACAGAGTTCTTTAACAGGATCAAAGCACTGTTTTCTGTCAATGCTTCTCCTCCTTTTCTTTTTGTGTATTGATTTTTCGGAGTGTGGATCTTGCTGGTAAGCCTAGCCCATTTATGGCCAATGGAATCATTGATTCGTAGTTATACAGCATGAAAACAGGCCCTGTGACCCAACTTGTCCATGCCGACCAAAATGTCTATCCAAACTAGTCCTATTTGCCCGTGTTGGGCCCATATCCTTCTAAACCTTTTCTTTCCATGCACCTGTCTAAATACCTTTCAAACATTGTAATTGTACCTGCCTCTACTGCTTCCTCAGGCAGCTCGATACATACACTCACCACCCTCTGTGTGAAAGTGATGCCCCTCAGGTCCCTTTTAAATATTTCCCCTCTCAGGACAATCTATGGAGGTCAATCTATGACCTCTAGTTATAGACTCCCCTACACTGGGAAAAAGCCTGTGACTATCTGCCTTACCTGCACCCCTCATGATTTTATACACCTCTATAAGGTCATCCCTCAGCCTCCTATGCCCCAGGGAAAAAAGCCCCAGCCTTTCCAGCCTCTCCTTATAACTCAAGCCCTCCTGTCCTTGTGAACCTTATCTACACCCTTTCCAACTTAATGTCACCCTTCCTGTAGCTGGCCAACCTGAACTGCGCACAATACTCCAAGTGTGGGCTCACCAATAACCTGTACAGCAGCAACATGACGTCTCAACTCATGTACTCAATGCCCTCACCAATGAAGGCAAGTGTGCTAAATTCCTCATTCCCTTGAGAAAATGATGGTGAGCCAAAGCCCTGGTTTGCACAACTGCGTATAAGAACTTTGGCTGCTGCTGATCATGTTTATACATTTAGTGCAACACAATGAGTTCTGTATTTTCTTCGTCCAACTCGGTTTTACACTAACTCTGCACTAATTTTGTATTCTGTATATACTGTTTTTTGCACTATTTGTACTTGCAAATTTTTTTTGTCTGCGTTTATTGTATGTCCTCTGTTCTATGTATGTCCTCTATTGTGAGTCTGGGGGAAAGGACATTTCGTTCCTCCATGTGTTTTTATAGCATTTGGGTGAATGACAATAAAGTATAACTTGAACTTGAACTTGACTTCTGGTGAAGGTGTCCAGCACAGTCCATTGTCCAGAGGTGGGTTGCTTTCACATGGTTCACTCTTAATCCATCACAGCCCAAACATCTCCAAACTGGTTTCTTCAACCATGTTCCTCTGGTTACATCCAGATTCTCCCAGGAATTGGCCCCTAACCTCTTCTCTTCCTCAATCACACGCAGCTTCTTGGCAACATCTCTCCAAGCATGTGGATTAGTGTTCTCACTTGTTTCAGTTAGGAGCTGACCAGGATATCAATGGCTGATTTGACACCTGTGACTTCATGGAGGGCACAGTGGGAGCGACTGCCTCACAGCGCCGGAGACCTGGGTTCGATTCTAACCTCGGGTACTGTCTGTGCAGAGTTTTCATTTTCTCCCTCTGATTGTGTGTGGGTTTCCTCCAGGTGACCCAGCTTCCTCCCACATCCCAAAATTGTATGGGTTGGTAGGTTAATTGGCTGCTGTAAATTACCCCTTTTGTGCAGGTGAATTGATGAGAACGTGGAGGGAGTAAAATGGGTTAGGGTAGGATTAATGGAAAAATGGGTGTGATCTCACTGGAGAGGGTGCAGAGGAGATTCACCAGGATCCTACCTGGGGATGGAGTGTTCCAGTCATGAAGAGAGACTGGCCAGGCTAGGTCTATTTTCCCTGGAATGGGAGAAATTATGGAACAGGGGACATGATTGAGAAATATAAAATTATGAGGGGTATAAATAGGGGAGGCATCAGGAAACTTTTCCCTGTATCAGAGGCAGGTAAAACTAGAGGACATAGATTTCGGATAAGGGGTAAGAAATTTAGAGAGGATCTAAAGGGAACCTTTTTCACCCAGGGAATGGTGAACACCTGGAACAGACTGCCTGAGAGAGTGATAGAATCACTGTATTGGAAGCATTTAAAAAGTGTCTGGATGAGCATTTGAATCGCCTGGGCAAAGCAGGTTATGGCGCAAGTGATGGAAGATGGGATTAATATAGATGGATGCCCACTAATCAGCATAGACATGGTGGGCCGAATGGCCTGTTCCCATGTTTTATGACTCTGTGACTGTATGAGTGCTTGGTAGTTGGCACGGACTCGGTGGATGGGGGTTCTGTTTCCATGCTGTATCTCTCTTTGCCTCCATGAGTGGGTGATTAGATCGATTGATGCTTTAATCAACACACCAAGGAAGACTGTATTGAGGAGACATGAGAGACTGAAGATGCTGGGTCAAAACCCTGCATCAGGACTGTATTACATGATAGTATAGTGGTTAGCATAACGACTTGCAGCGCCAGCGACCCGGGTTCAATTCCCGCTACTGTCTGTCAGGAGTTTGTACGTTCTCCCTGTGTCTGCATGGTTTCCTCAGGGTGCTCCAGTTTCCTCCCACATTCCAAAGACGTATGGGTTAGGAAGTTGTGGGCATGCTATGTTGGCACTGGAAACATAGCGACACTTGCGGACTGCCCCCAGAACACTACGCAAAAGATGCATTTCACTGTGTGTTTCGATGTACATGTGACTAATAAAGAGATCTTATCTTATCAAGTTGCACGTTGCTGATGTAGGGAGAGTTACACAGGTTGATCGACCTCAATAGCTCACCTCCAACAGCCTATAAGTTCAGATGACGATTCTACATCAGGTCAGACCTGGTGCAGAGACATCTCCCCATTCACTTCAACATGGAGTGATGGTTGTGATTGGGCTGCTGGAGAAAATGGTTGAGGCAGGTACAATAACAACATTTAAAAGACATTTGGATAAGTACATGGATAAGAGTGGTTTCAAGGGATATGGGCCAAATGTAGGCAAATGGGACTACTGTGGTCAGCATGGATGAGTTGGGCTGAAGGGCCTGTTTCCCATTCTCTATGACTCTATGCCTCAGGTAAGTCTTTTGCTAATATTTTTTAATTGTACATTTCAGGTTTCTAATTTTATTTTTAAAAATCGAACATTTTTAGCAGTTTTTGAAAGTCTGAAACATTCTGTGACAATTGCGGGAAGTTGGGAGCTTGGATTATTGATCTTTGATGACATCACTGTTGCATTATCAGCCTTGAGGAGGAAACCTTCCTTGATCCACTTCAATAAAAACTACCAGGTCATTGAGAGAAGTTCAACTGTACAGATTCCAGTGAATCTATACAGGAGTCTAGACAATAAAACCAAATGCTATCATCAGCCAGCTAGGGCAGCTGCATTTAAAATTTGATTGCTGCTTCATTTCCCATTTAAATATATAACAAATTGAACTTTGAAATATGAAGCATGTCAGAGAGCAACAATATTACCAACAGATCAGAGCCTCAGTCTGGGAGGCTTCCAGACAGTGGGAAGCACTGCCAGAACTGTCCAAACAAGCAAAGTTCAGCTAAATGCATAAGGAAAATACAAGAACCATGCCCAAAAAAAGACAATACTTCCTATTATCAAAGCTCTGGAGAGCAGGGTGTGTAGGACTTCTTTAAAACATTAATAAATGTACAGGAGGCAGAGGAGCTGTACCAAGAAAGAGACACTTATGTTAATCTTGCTGTTGCTGCAGTCACACATGCTCCTCATGCCGCCCAGTTTTGCAGCCTCCGTGGTGATCGTCAACAATCCGGCTTGTCTCTGGGTCAGCAAATGTGCTTTGATAGGAAGATGAGGTTTGCCTTAAATTAGCTTGAGGATTCTGTTTTCTTTCAGCATGCACCTTTGGCATTGAACGTGATGGATGACATCACATGGGGTGATGTAAAGGGAGGCAAACAGAACGAAAGACATCACTAAGAGAGATAATGTGGTGGGCCAGACAAAATGGTGCTCAGTTTTTAAGGATGATCTGTAGTACGAACGGATGGGAGATTATAAATCTCGGCTGGGATGCAATGTTACCGTTCATTTCAAAGGGACTAGAATATAAAAGCAAGGGTGTATTGCTGAGGCTTTATAAGGCACTGGTCAGACCATTTGGAATATTGTGAACAATTTTGGGCCCCGTATCTAAGGAAGGATGTACTGGCCCTGGAGACCGTCCAGAGGAGGTTCACAAGAATGATACCAGGAATGAAAGGCTTAGCATATGAGGAGCGTTTGATGCCTCTGGGCCTGCACTCAATAAAGTTCAGAAGGATGAGAGGGGGTTCTCATTGAAACCTACCGGATACCAAAAGGCTTGGATAGAGTGGACATGGAGATGATGCTTCCATTAGTAGGAGAGTCAAGGATCCGAAGGCACACCTCAGAATAAAGGGATGACCCTTTAAAATTAAGATGAAGAGGAATATGTTCAGCCAGAGGGTGGTGAATCTATGGAATTCATCGCCACAGAGGGCTGTGGAGGGCAAGTCATTGGGTGTATTTAAAGCAGAAATTGATAGGTTCTTGATTTGGTAAGGGGGCTAAGGGTTAAGGGGAGAAGGCAGGAGAATGGGATTAAAAAAATCAACCAAGATTGAACAGCAGAGCAGACGATGGGCTGAATGGCCTAATTCTGATCCTATATCTTTTTGTCCTTTGGTCTTATGAATGTAATCAATCTCCTATGTTGCCATAGGTTTCACACACAGTATTGAATTTCCAAAGCCAAAATGAAGAGATGCACAGGCCTTGGAGAGGGAATGAACCTTGTGCTGGAACAGATGGGCCTGAAGTATGCCTGCTCAACATCTCCAGGCAACTGACTGGCAAAGACCATTTCTTCTGGCTGGTTTGTGCAATTAGTCCAGGTAGATCTTATAAGGAAGAGGAGGTGCGTTGAGAGAGAGAGGCTGCAGCCATGAGAAGAACACACTTGAGGACGTCTGTAGTTTGCAGACCCAAACACATTTCTGGCCACAGGCTCTAACAAGGCCCACTGGGTATACACAGGCAATTCTGACCATCACACTTCTGTGGGATTGGGAATTGCCACAATCCCACAGTCCCTCTGAAGTTCTCAGAGCCTTGGTTATTTTTATTAATTACTGTTGGCAAGAAGTGGGCAGGCAGGGTAGTGTAGCGGTTAGCGTAATGCTGTTACAGCGCCAGTGACCCGGGTACAATTCCGACTGCTGTCTGTAAGGAGTTTGTACGTTCTCCCCGTGTCTGCATGGGTTTCCTCTGGGTGCTCCGGTTTCCTCCCACATTCCAAAGGTGTACAAGTTAGGAAGTTGTGGGCATGCTATGTTGGCGCTGGAAGCGTGGCGACACTTGCGGGCTGCCCCCAGAACACTCTTCGCAAAAGATGTATTTCACTGTGTGTTTTGATGTACATGTGACTAATAAAGATATATCTATCTAAAACTAAGTGGGAATAGGAGTTGTCAAGAGGATGCAAAGGCTTCAAGATGATATGAACAGGTGAGTGGGCAAAAAGGTGACAGGTGAAGAACAATGTGGAAAAATGTGAAATTACTTCAAGGAAACAGAAGTGCAGTGTATTGTTTAAATGGTGGGAGATTGGAAAGTGTTGATATTCAAAGGGATGTGGGTGTCCCTTTGAAGCTAAGATTTCTTTATTAGCCACGTATATTGAAACACACATTGAAATACATCTTTTTGCATAGAGTGTTCTGGGGCAGCCCCCAGCACGCTTACAGTGCCAACATAGCATGCCCACAACTTCCTAACCTATACATCTTTGGAATGTGGGAGGAAACCAGAGCACTCGGAGGAAACCCATGCAGACAAGGGGAGAACGTACAAACTCCTTACAGTCAGCGGCAGGAATTGAACCCAGGTCGCTGGCGCTGTAATAGCATTGTGCTAACCACTACACTACCGTGCCTGCCTCTGTGTACGTCACTGGAAACCAACATGCAGGTAAGCAAGCAGTTAGAAAGGCAAGTGGCTTTTATTGGGAAAGAATTTGGCTATAGGTGTAAAGATGCTTTACTACAATTATATGGAGCTTCAGTGAGACTTGGAGTACTGTGTACAATTTTGGTCTCTGTACTAAAAGAAAAGATAAATGGGAAAAGTGAAGCAGAGTGTGTTCAGTTCTGGTCGCCTCATTGTAGGAAGGATGTGGAAGCTTCAGAGATGGTGCAGAGGAGATTTACTTGGATGCTGCCTGGATTGGAGAGCATGTCTTATGAGGATAGGCGAGTGAGCTAGGGCTTTTCTCTTTGGAGAGAAGGAGGATGAGAGGTGACTTGATAGAGGTGTACAAGATGATAAGAGGCATAGATCGAGTGGAGAGTCAGAGACTTTCTCCCAGGGCGACAATGGCTAACACGAGGGGACATAATTTTAACGTGATTGGAGGAAAATATAAGGGAGATGTCAGGGGTAAGGTTTTTTACACAGAGAGTGGTGGGTGCGTGGAACGCACTGCCGGCAGACGTTGTGGGGACAGATACATTAGGGATATTTAAGAGACTCTTAAATGATGATAGAGAAATGGGGAGCTATGTGGGAGGGAAGGGTTAGATAGATCTTAGAGCAGGATAAAATGTTGGTACAACATTATGAGCCAAAGGGCCTGTACTGTACTGTAATGTTCTGTGTTCTACGTTCAAAGATTCACCAAATTGGTTCCTGGCACGTCAGTCATATGAGAAGAGACTTGGTAGGCTAGGCCTCTGTTCTTTAGCATTCAGAAGAATGAGAGATGACCTCAGTGAAATGCCCAAAATTCTCAGAGAGCTTGACAGGGTAGATTCAGGGAAGATTTTTCCCCGAGTGAAGGAGTCCAGAACGAGTGGTCACAGTCTCAGAATAAGGAGTAGGCAGCTGGAGCTTTGAGCTGATCCTATCAATGAGATGCAGCTGTGTGAATTTAATGGCAGTATCTCTAGGATGTCAGTTTGAACATGTTTAATTGTCTGTCAGCTGTTTCTGGATGTTTGTACAGGGTCAAATAACAGAGGACGAAGTTGAGCAAATGCAATAGGATACCATTCTCCATGTACGGCTGACAACTCACTTCCTCCACCGCTTCCTTCCCTAATTCTGTGTGAGACCATAGAAAGGACTGAATTTTATCACCGAATATAATGTACCTCAAGCACGAACAATGTTAATGACATGTGCAATCATGAAACCATGCAACATAGAAGACCATTCAGCTCATCATGTCTCTGCCAACCCTTTGGTAGAACAATGCAATTATTTCCAAGAACTCACAAGAGACTGCAAATGCTGAAATCTGGAGCAACAAACAATCCGCTGGAGGAACTCAGTGGATCGAGCAGCATCTGTGAGGGGAAAGGAATAGTCGACATTTCGGGTTGAAACCTTCGGGACTCTCAGATCTACTTGTCAGCACCAAGCATTCCAGGCCTGACACCTCTCCACAGCCCTTACCTTTGCTCTCTCAAAAGTGACAATGGAAGCACACTCTTAGACTGTGAAACTTATCCAAAAAGTTGTCATCAGTCCAATCCCTCCAACAGCTCCATCAAGATTTTTCTGGGGAGGAAATCACTTATGTAGGAGTACAGTCTGGTACCTATTTTAAAATAAAAAGAGTAAGTACATTAGTTTTATGGATGTAAAAGATGGAATTCACAAAAGAGAGACAGGAGGAAGACTCCAAATCCATGGTAACAAGGAAATCCAAGCATTCAGACCCAGGTTAATACATGGCTTTGAGGCTGTTTTTTCGAGAAGAAACTGACATATTTTAACTGATGCAGGCAAACCATCAATTAGAGAAGACAATCTTACTTGCTAGAAGGTAGAAGAAGAAGAAGTCAATGAACAAAGGTGGATGTATGAGATCAAAAACATCATAAGTTCTGCAGTAGCTTTGGGATGTGGTGATAGACTGCCTTGGAAAATGAGTCCAATGAGTCAACACTGGTGCAGGGGATCTGGGAGATCAGCTCAAAGTCCCATGGCTGCCCAAGATCCTTTACACAAGGATTCTATGCCCCATTCTTCACAACCTGGGACTGCTAATGTCAGAAGATTTGGTTTTGGAGATTTGCTGGAAAGAACCACATCTCAACCTGTCACAGTCAAATGCCCTCATTTAGCAAATAGTGATCAAAGTTGATAACCATGAATGATTTTCTTTTTCCATCTCATGATTACTGAACCCGTTTGAAGTTGCCTCAGTCTGGTTGGTTCTTGAATTAAATTTTCCATTTAAAAGTAAGATTTGCAGTCCAGTATCATTTTAGAATTAAGTTAGCATTTTTATTATAAAATAAAATATTTTCTGTAATGTCCCAACAAGCAAAAACTGAAGTAGTTAATTTTTAAAACTGCTACTGTAGATCTCAGGAAGATAATAGTGACCACAGTGTATTCCTCTGAGGGAAAGAATTGTTCAAGTATTTGAACTGAATCTGATTACATGCATAATTTAAAAATGTTAGTGGATAAATCTTACAATATGCCCTCTTATTTCTTCTACATATACAGCCAAGTGACCGGGAGATTACATTATTACATCACATGTAAAACTCTCAGAGATTATATTAGGTGAACTGCCAAAAAAATGAGAGGCAAGCAAGGCAAAGAGAAGAAAATGATTGCAATTCATGACAGCTCAGTTGTATAAATCAGTGCAATCCTCATCTTATTCCAGCCAAAAACCTGATTAATCACCCATATCTCTAATGGTTTTTGTTCTGACTTAACACTGGGCTCTTTATCTGATGATCGACTGGTAAACTAAGCAATGAAGACTGAAGCAAACTCTAAGGGAAGCAGCTGTGCGATATGCTGCAATTTGCTGGAAATCTGTAATTTTAATTTGCCAAACTATAACCTTTAACTGTGATGCTTCCGGTCTTTCCCGGTGACATCTTTAGTGTGACTATTGTATGAAAGTGGCATTGCAGTATTTTATCAGCAGAGACACTCATGCTTCAAGCTCCAGTCTTTTGGTCTCCGCATAGATATCAATGATAAATAACCCAATTTTGTCATTAATGCACTGTCACTGATTATCTCCATCGGTTTCCCTCTTTCTTAATAATTGAGAATGCAAAGAATAAGTGAGGCTAAACCAGATTATCTGAAAAACAATTCTGCAGGTTAAGTATTTAATTACATAATGACTGAAAACGTCAAGGATTTATAATAGTAGCAGGCTGACACTGCAGAGCAACATCAAGGAAGATTTGCCCTTGTTGGAGATGCCATTTTTAGAAGTCAAATGTAAAAACCATAATAGCAAAGAAGCTGCATTTGCCGGAAATCTGAAATGAAAGTGCTGGAGATACTCAGCAAGTTGGGCAGCACTTGTGGAGAGAAAGACTGGGTTAGTCATAGAGTCATACAGCATGGAAACAGGCCCCCTGGCCCAACTTGTCCATGCTGAATGCGTTGCCCAGTGAGCTAGTCCCACCTACCCACATTTGGCCTCATTAACAGGGTGACCAAAACTGAACACAATGCTCCAAGTTCATCCTCACCAGCTTCTTGTACAACCACACCATAAACCTTCCAACTTCTATACTCAATGTCATGACTGATGAAGGCCAGCGTGCCAAAAGATGTTGGACCAAGGAAGAGACTGAGCCTTCTTTCTTGGATGCTGCTGCAGAAGTACTGGTGAAGAAGATGGAGGAAAGGAAAAGGATCTTCTGGTAACAGAGAAGCAGGAAACCATCAGGAAGGAGGCTGCAGAGGAAGTCCAGTCTCAGGTGCCTGGATTCATTCCAGGTTGTTTAATGACCTCATACACATGGTCAATGTCAATGAACTTCTTTCTCCCAAATGCATGACTAGCCTCACAAACTTCTCCAAACAACACACTCTCCCAACTCACCCTGCAACAGCTTCCATCAAGCAGGACTTGATAATAACATTAACGTGATCCATCACAACTTCACAGATTTAACAGAACTCCAGCATTACCCTTCCCATCTCAAGGATTTCTCTAACTGTGAAACTATTCATTCAAGGCAGCTACATTGTCTGTCACATGGTCACATACTCAATGACCACTTCCATCTCTCTTCCAGGAGAAGGTAGAGCAGAATTGCAGGCAACAGTAGAAAACTGAGCGGGACAACACGCCCAGCATTGGCTCAGTACCACTGGTGGAACTGCTGTGACTCAGACACCAAAGGAGATGACTAACATGAATAATTTGCCTTGGATTCCACTTCCCCTTCAACCTATAATTCATGTGATTTAAAAGATAAATATGGAGTTAAGATGTCTGTCTTACGACCACAGCCAACTTTCCATCCCCAACAACTACCCACACTGACACCCGCCAGTCCTGAAGAAGGGTCCTGACCCGAAACGTTGACCGCCTGCTTTTCTCCACGGATGCTGCCTGGCCTGCAGAGTTCCTCCAGCATCATCGTGTTTCTCATCTGGATTCCAGCTTCTGCAGTCCTTTTGTTTCTCACACCATCACCCTACTTTGTACACAACTTTATAGAGGTAGAAATTCCAGCAATCAAGAGGAGTGGGCAGAGCTACCACATTGCAATGAAGTCACTAGATTTAATCCTTGCAGCTATGGTTTGCAGTGCTAGAGTTAAAGTTGGTGGATTGGCTGGGATTAGTCACGGGTGCTCCTTGGGTACCTGGAGCTGATCTCAAGGAATCTCTGACTGTGGTTACACACCAACTGGACATTAATTAGGTGGAATGCCTACCATCTCTAGGCTCTGATAAAATGTCCTCAGGACATGAGAGTGCAGTTTATATCTTCTCAGACCATTGGAAACCTCACAATGTTACTTCTTTGGAGAGGGTTCAGAAGAGGTTTACCAAGATGCTGCCTGGATTGGAGGGCATGCGCTATAAGGAGAGGTTGGACAAACTTGGATTGTTTTCTCCGGAGCACTGAAGGCTGAGGGAAGATCTGATCGAAGTTTATAAAATTAGGAGGGGCATAGATTGGGTAGACAGCCAGAGTCTTTTTCCCAGGGTAGAAATGTCTAGAGGGCATAGCTTTAAGGTGAGAGGGAGAAAGGGGATGTGCGGGGCAAGTTTTTTTACACAGAGGGTGATAGGTGCCTGGAACAGGCTATCAGAGGTGGTACATAGAACATAGAAAAGTACAGCACAGGAACAGGCCCTTCGGCCCACAATGTCGTGCCAAACTAATTAAAGTAGTAACTTAATGCCTAAATTTAAATGGTACTGGAAGCAGACACAACAGTGGCATTCAGGAGGCCTTTAAATAGGCAAGTGAATCTGCAGGGAGTGGAGGGATATGGATTATGTGCACGAAGAAGGGATTAGTTTTATTTGGCATCATGCTTGGCACAGACATCGTGGGCCAAAGGGCCTGTTCCTGTGCTGTACTGTTCTATGTTCTATGTTCACAAGTACTCCTTTTGATGAGGGAATGAAGCAAACAGCTCTACTCATGAATAGAAGCTTTGTCACTTCCTTGACGGGTCAATGGGCTGAAAAATGGAATATGTAACATTTATCAGCAGCTGGAGCTTGGGAGGGTCCTGTGGTGAAGGAATTCAAGATCTTCGCAAGCTTCACAGCCAGTGAGCTGGGTGGCCCTGGTCTACCACTGTACCCCTGCCTATAGCATGTTGCATATCTCTTGGACCACCTCCCTGAGGTACTGCCCCTCAGTTAGGTGGACACTCAAGTAATGCTGTCAGAATACCCTAAATGGATGGGATGTCCTGTTCAAAGCCCTTCCCCTCTTCCCCAGCGCTTCACCAGGTGTGCCTTCTCATAGAACTTCTGCTTTATCTCATTGCACGGAGTCATAAAGTCATACAGGACAGAAGTGGACCCTTTGACCCAACTGGTCCATGCCAACCAAGATTCTCATCTAAGCTTGTCCCATTTGCTCATGTTTGGCCCATATCCCTCTAAACCTTTCCTACCCATGTAGCTGTCCAAATACCTTTTAAATGTTGTTAATGTACCTGCCTCAACCACTTCCTCTGGCAGCTCATTCCATATACTGACCACCCTCTGGGTGAAAAGGTTGGCCCTCCAGGTTCCTATTGAATCTCTCCCCTCTCCCCTTAAACCTATGCCCTCTAGTTCTTGATTCCCCAACCCTGGGGAAGGGACTGTGCACATTAACCTTATCTGTGCCCTTCATGTCTGCTGCCAGAACAATGTAGAAGAACTTCAGAAATCAATTTTGCTCTGACAACTGTCAAGGTTCCTATATCTCTATAAGCAGAATGACTGCAACTCAACCCCCATCAAAAGTTCAAGCCACTGAGGCACCTTTGAATGAGACTAGATATGGGGTACCTTCCTGCTGCTAAATACCAGATTACTCATATGTCCTTTAAATTGTGTAGCATGACTATTAACAGCACCCACTTTGGCAATGATGACATCAAATTGGCAATGAATATGATTGTGCATTTGGCAATAAACTTGCCCTTGACTTTGAATAAGAATTTACATTATTGTCCTTTCTACAATGGTGTGACCAGAATTGAATGTAATACTCCAGATGCTGCCTAACCAGAGTTTTATAAAGCTGCAACATAACTTCCTGACTCTTGAACCCAGTGCCTCGACTAATAAAGGCAAGCATGCATACACTTTTTTTTACCACTCTATTAACTTGCGTGGGCACTTTCAGGGAAACCTTCAGCTTTGTTTGAGCTGGACAATTGCATAAGATTTTTTTAAGATATCTTAAGATAATTGCATAAATATTTACGGTATTATTTTATCTAATTTTAAATGATTTCTGCCACTTGAAAGTGTTTTTAGATAAAAGTATTATTTCTGAATGGTTTCATTTTTTAAAATTATTACTTTTACTTATTTAAATCCTTCTGAACTTTTTAAACATGAAATAGCAAGCTGTCATAAGGACATCAATGTGACCTTGGGCCAAGGCTTCAGGATCTGAGGCCTACTCACCACGTGTGCCCCAGTAGAAAGGCCTTGAACTTGCTTGTATTCTCAGGCCGCCGAAGGTAACTGCAACCGTGGGACAAGTGAGAGTGAGGCATGGTCCCATAACAGGCAAGATCCATCCAGGTTCAGGTGCAGCTCAAAGATGATTCTTAAAGGGAATGAATACATTTTCTTCTGTTTGCTATGAATTTTATTTGCTGGTATTTACTGTCCATTGATAATTCCTCTTGAATCAAGTGGGTTGTTTGGCTGTTCAGAGGGCAGTCAAGGGTCAACCTCACTGCTGTGGCCTTGGGTCTCTTAAGGACTACAAATGTCTCTCCCTGAATTTGATCACCACTGCTTGCCAAAGCTTTCTATTTCAGATTTACTTAGTTAACTAAATTTAAATTCCTTCTGGCTGTCAGACTGGGAATTGAATTCATCTGTCCCGATCATAAACTCACCCAGTCAATTAACGTCTATTCTGATGTACTATCATTAGTACAAGCTATAAGTGCTTTTTTAAAATCGCAAGATAAAATCCAACCTATCACTGATTTTAAGCCACTATTTGGTGTACACTGTGCTTTTAACTTACTTGTTAATACGTTGAGAACAGTCATTTGCTCCATCGATAAGATGCAATCTAATGTAAATGGACCGCTGTAGAATTCAAAATGGCATCTAACCTTGCTTCACAAATCAAATGTGAAAACAAAATTCCAGCACATCCCCCACTGGTGCTTTAGACTCAGAAAATAGATAGATAGATAGATAGATAGATAGATAGATAGATAGATAGATAGATAGATAGATAGATAGATAGATAGATAGATAGATAGATAGATAGATATCTTTATTAGTCACATGTACATCGAAACACACAGTGAAATGCATCTTTTGCGTAGAGTGTTCTGGGGGCAGCCCGCAAGTGTCGCCACGCTTCCGGTGCCAACATAGCATGCCCACAACTTCCGAACCCGTACATCTTTGGAATACGGGAGGAAACCAGAGCACCCAGAGGAAACCCACGCAGACACGGGGAGAACGTACAAACTCCTTACAGAGAGTGGCTGGAATTGAACCCGGTTCTCTGGCGCTGTAATAGCATTACGCTAACCGCTACTGGAAATACTCAGCAGATGAGACACTATCTGTGGAGAGAGAAAGAGGGCTAATGTTTTAGATAGACAACATATCAATGAATGTCATTGACCTGAAATATTCAATAAATTTCTTTCTCCATGGATGCTGCCTGACCTGCTGAATAATTTCAGCGTCTTCTGTTTTATTTCAGATTTCCATCATCTGCTGCTTTTGTTTAGATTTCCACATTATAGACTCACAGATCAATTCTCTCTCAGACCCTATTAAATGCCCTTGTATCTCAGATATTAAACAGTGGGCATGATGTGTACATGAGGGGATGGGTTTGGGAGCCAAATTAAGAAAACAAAACTAGACAAGGCGGAAGCTTGTTTGTGCAAAGTCTGGACAATGTCAATTAGATTGTCTGGTTTGTTTCTGTATTTTAGAGTCAATATAATTCTTGGTACAAAAGAAAATTTGAATTGGCATATCGCTGAGTGAACAGGAAACCAAACTGAAATTTTCTGATAAGGACCCCTGACACCCATAAAGATCTTTACGGAAATCTGGATATCCGAAGAGGAATTAAGAGATATGTTCTTACTGTTTTACGGTCTCAGCAACTCCTAAATAATACTATGGTCAGTTTTCCAGTAACATCGCTGACTGCAACCCAACTAAATGAAGTAGAATCCCGACCTAATGAGGCAAATAGAATTAGCAAGGATAGGCAAAATGGTTAGCACGGACATTTTGGGCCGAAGGGCTCATTTCTGTGTTGTGTGACCTCTAACCTCTGTATATCAGTTTCTATCTTAAGTGGTGATCTTATTGAACAAAGAACTGTATGTTAAATTCTCTGTTCACCTGATCTGCATTCAACTAAAATCAAACTGTATATCGACTGATAAGGTTTCAACTGGAGGGAACAAATGAGTCAGGAAATTAGTCTACTGGAGTCAGGAATGGACAAGAAGATTAATGAGGTAATTTGCTGCATTTAGTCACCTTACTCATTTTATGGTATCTCAAGTGTTTGTAGAACCCTGTCTCATGTTTGGAATTATCACTGGTACTTTTTCTCCCCACAGTGATGACAATTCAGAGGTGTTGCTTTCAAGGTGGTAACAATAGGGGTCAAACAACACTGTTCATACCAACTGTTCCAACTGTTTTGAATAAAGGTCTTCACTGGAACTTGTGGTATGCTGTCTGCTTTGGTTATTCAAACCAGGTTTCTGCCCACGGGGCTGTCTGTGTTATATCGTCCTAAAAGTGCAAGATCTAAGCAGGCATTAACTTGGTCCGGAGAAACATATACTGTAAATAGCTAAACACTAGTTTTCCCCTCTTCGGTCCAAAAGGACCCATCTGTAAACACTATTCCTGTTGGTTATATTCTGTCCAATCCTGTCCAAGAGGTGACAGATAGAGTGAAATGTGTTCCCATAGTCTGGTATATCTGATCCATCCTTTACAGCAAATATTATCACATTGGTGGCAAAATTTCTTCAAGAGGTATTGGTATTGGTTCACTATTGCCACTTGTACCGAGGTACAGTGAAAAACTTGTCTTGAATACTGTTCGTACAGATCAATTCATTACACTGTGCATTGAGGTAGTACAGAGTACATTGAGGTAATACAGGGTAAAAGCAATAACAGAATTCAGAGTAAAGTGTTACAGCTACAGGGAAGTGCATTGCAGGTCGACAATAAGGTGCAAGGTCATAACAAGGTAGATTGTGAGGTCAAGAGTCCATCTCATCGTTCAACCGTTCAATAGTCTTATAGCAGTGGGATAGAAGCTGTCCTTGAGCCTGTTGGTATGTGTCCTCAGGCTCCTGCTTGCTGGGAGAGGAGAGAAAATAGAATGACCCGAATGGGTGGGGTCTTTGATTATGCTGGCTGCTTCACCAAGGCAGCAAGAGGTATAGACAGAGTCCATGGAGGGGAGGCTGGTTTCCTTGATGCGCTGGGCTGTGTCCACAATTCTCTTCAGTTTCTTGTGGTCCTGGGCAGAGCAGTTGCCATACCAAGCCGTGATGCATCCAGATAGATGCTTTCTATAGTGCATTAATAAAAATTGGTGAGTGTCAAAGGAGCCATGCCAAATTTCCTTAGCCTCCTGAGGAAGTAGAGGCACTGGTGAGCTTTCTTGGCTGTGGCGTCTACATGGTTGGACAAGGACAGGCCAGGACAGACAGTGTAGATAAAGGATTTTATCAGGGATAAAAAATGTTGGAATATATGTTGAATGATCTGAAAATAGAGAGTAGGAATAAATGGATCATTTTGCGATTGGGAGACTGCAACAAATTTGGTGCTGGGTCCCCTGCTGTTTATAATCTATATCAATGACTGGGGATGAGGAGATCAACTCCAAGTCTGCTGCTGATACAAAGCAGGGTGGTAATGTGTATTCTGAGGAGGATGCAGGAAAACTTCACGGGGGGCATATAGATAGGTTAAAGTGGGTGGTGAAGGAGATGGCAGATGGAATATAATGTGGTAAACTGTGGGGTAGGAAAAGCAGAGTAGCTTTCCAAATGGTAAGTGAAAGGTAGGTGTTGGTGTTCAGGGTGAACTGGGTGTCATTGTAGGCCATTCACCGAAAATTAACATGAAGGTACAGCAAGCAATTGGGAAGGACAACAGAATGTTGTCCATTTTCGCAAGAGCATGAGAGTACAGGGGTTATGTTGCGATTCTGCTGAGGACTCTGCTGAGACCACATCTGTAATATTGCGTGCAGATCCTGTGATAGAGCGATGCATGTAAGAACATAAGAAATAGGAGCAGGAGGAGGCCATCTGGCCCGTTGAGCCTGCTCCGCCATTCAATAAGATCATGGGTGATCTGGCCGTGGACTCAGCTTTACCTACCTGCCTTTTCCCCATAACCCTTAATTCCCCTACAATGCAAAACTCTATTCAACTGTGTCTTAAATATATTTAATGAGGTAGCCTCTACTGCTTCCCTGGGCAGAGAATTCCACAGATTGACTATTTTCTGGGAAAAGCAGTTTCTCCTCATCTCCATCCTAAATCTACACTCCCGAATCTTGAGGCTATGTGCCCTAGTTCATGCGGATGCTTCGTTCTCTGAAAACAGATTAAGAAGAGTGGATCAATGTTCTCTTGAGTTAAGAAGAATGACGGTTGGTGTCATTGAAATGTACAAAATCCCTACAGGTTGTGACAGGGTAGATGCAAGGATGAGATTGCCTAAGGCTGTAGCATCTAGAACCAGGAGTCACAGTCTCAGAATAAGGGCTCACATATTCAGGACTGAGATGAAAGAAATTTCTTCATGCAGAAGATGGGTGAATCTTTGGAATTCATGACCCAAGAGGGCTATGGAGACTTGGTCACTGAGGATATCCAAAGACAAAGATCGATCATTCTTTGGATATTAACAGAATCAAGGTATATATGATTAATGCAGGAAAGTGACGCTAAGGTAAAAGATCATACAGTGGTACAGTACTATCAAGAAAAGGTCCTTCAGCTACTATATCTACACCAGTCTCAGCCATGATGTCATTGAATGGTAGAGCAGGCACGAGGGATCTTAAGTCTTCTCAGGGAAGAAGTAGAATGCTTGTCCATACATTTTAGTAATGTAATTGCAACTATTTTTCATTTGCTAATGGTAATATTTATGAGCGAAACTGGTAACAGTCTTTTTGCTGATAATTGATATTTTTGTTATTTTTTTAATTGAAATCCTCCTACAAATGTCAGTTACAAACTTTTACTTAGAACATTTATTCTTCCAAAATTAAGTGGTGAATATTCATCCTTACAGAGTAGAATTAAAAAAAATATGGCTTTTTCTTTCATGAATGTAGATTGTTATAGTAGAATGTAAAATTCACATTCTGTGTGTTCAAATGGCTCCATTACTTTATTCTTCCATATTAAGGACATCTTGTTGCCCTGCAATCCTCTGGGAACCAAAGTCATGCCTAACATTCCCCTCATCTCACCAATGGCAACACTGTTCTAAAGAATCCAACTTCTGAAATTTCCTCCTTGAACCTCTCATCTCTCTCTTACCTTTAAGAACCTCCATAAAGTCTTTCTCTTTGACCCAACATCAGTCTGATGTCTCCTTTATTGACCAGGTGTCAGTCTGAGTCTGATTAAATTCCTGCCCACTGCCTTGTGACATTTTACTGTGAAAAAGGATGCTTGGTTATGAAGAATGTAAACTCCTACAATTTAACTCTTGTGCTGGTGATTAAACATACACATTGCTGTTCAGTGAAATGGAAACAAGGCTGGTTTTACTGCCTTACAGTCTAGCTGCTGCACATGCTCACAATCTATACACATTCCTCAAAAGGAAAGCACATGGTGATCTTAAAGTGAATCCAACAGCATAACGTAACAATAACAACACAACAAAGATGATATTTGATTTATTTTCCTTCATAATTGGTGTCAGTTGGTCACAGGGTCTGCATTGTTCCTTGCTTGCTCTCAGTGTAATTATGAAGTAAAGGCAATCTTTTAAAAATATACCTAAACTCCATTCTATTTCATCTGTCCTTAATTTGTGAAATGGTTAACAATACAGGGAAACCAGTGGAAATGGAAACCATATGGCCTTATGATGTGTAAAACAAGTTCACTTCCACTAGAATAAATTTGTTGTCTTTTGTTGCAGCCTTTCCTTGTAAACCAGCTGTTCCAGCTGTTCCCTTGTCTTTCCCAGAGTTATCATGCCTCAGCGCCTCCATCTGATATCGGTAGCTGTTGCCAATAAGTTCAGCAAAGCCACATACTGGACCCTCAACATGCAGAGTGAGTAAGCCCATCCTCAAAGCCTCTGATGCTGATTAGGGCTTTAACCTGATGAAAGACAACTTAACCAATCACCAATAAGTTATAGGCACCATGGGAGGAAGCAAAGCAGCCACAGGCATTTTTTTCCTGTCTAGCAGTTATTAATGAAACATTAAGACAGGAATAACAAGTAAAATCAATATCAGCTGAATAAATGTATGACTGTAATGCAGGCTGCATGAAGTTAGTGTCTTTAGGATCTTTTCAATGTGTTACATTTGCATAATCACCATATAGACTTTATGAAAGACTTATCGCACATTGTCCAATCAGCTGTCTAGATTTGCAAGCACAACGTAGACTTCTCTAAAGTGACCGATCACAAACTTTTATGGTGTGATTGAGTTACCAGAAATTGATGCTAGTTCCTTCTAACTTAATCATGACACCACATTCTGGGCTTTGTGTGAATCACTGATGTTGCTATGTAACTGTGTGGGAACCATTGAAATGATTATCAGGGCTACGAGCCACAAATCTACTCCAGATTGTATAATTGTTGTTTTGGTTTAATTGTGTCTTACAGATTGTTGTGTGAGGTAATCTCTTTGGAGTTTGGTTGTGTGGTGCTGCTGATGATTAGTGAAAATGGAGGCATGCAGAATCTGAGCCTCACTTTCTTACAGTGGTTAAGTAGGCTGTCAGCTACTTTTGGCAACGTGTTATTGTTTTTGGAACTCAGGTTTTGGTCAGTAGCAACGTGTTGAGATGAGAATATTCTTTTATTGTGATACATTGCCTATAAAGCCATTTGGTTAATGATATATGAGGTGACCCTGAAGATTATGGTGAATGTTGTTGTGTAGTGAGTTGTTATAATTTAGAATATTCTGCCTAAAATGGTGGAATAACTTTGCAAAAGTATTTGTGAAACCATGAGGAGATAGAAGGGGGAGTGAAAGTTAATGGATAACTTTTTCACAGAGCCAGCACTGACACAAGGGATTAAATGGCCTCCTTCCATGATGTGTGCTTCTCTGAAAAGGAATTCCACGTCTTTGAACTGCTGAGTTAGACCAGGCTGATGCAAACATCGAACAGGGCGTCAATAGAACTTGGTGAGGATGGGGATATAGTTCAGGAGACATAAGAGACAGCAGATGCTGGAGCAAAGCATTGGTAATGGAGGCGATAAAAGTTATGAGTGGCAAAGTTTTGACTGAGTCAGAATTTACATAAGAGTTCTTTCCATATTCTTCACAGCCTGGTAATATTATTGCATCTTCGGTAACAAATATCTGAATGAAATTTGACTTTGGTGCAGCAACAAAGATCGGACAACGGCACCAGTCTTTGCAAGTACTCAGGTTTGCCTCTTAGGTAGATGAGCAGTAAAGCCATGAACTGCACGGTTCCGGATTTGTGTGAGTGCTGCAGCAGATTAGAGTTCCCAATGTAATTCATCATGGAGTAGTAGGAACAGATCCACATTCACAATTCCTCACACATTCCTGGGGATATACACCAGCTGTTCCTAGTTGGCTCTTGTGTAATTTCAAGTATTATTGTCACTGAGCAGTGCATTTTCATTATTCAGGGTTCATTTATTAGCATTACCTAAGACAAGAATACTACAATTAAAAATCACATTTCCTTTTTCCAGCAGGATCTTCTCCTCCTGCCTTTACTCTGCAGTGAGAAATTTTCTAACCTTCCAGTCAATTTTTATCCCTGACCTAACAGCATCAAATAGGTTATCCAGCCATTTATCTTAGTGCTATTTGAGAGACTTTGATGTGTGCAAATGAGCTGCTGCAGCTCCCCACATTTCAACAGTGAATGAACTTCAAAAATTAACCATTGGCCTTGAAGCTACATGTGGCATCTTAAGATTATCTAAGAGCTGCTATTTAAGTACAATCTTTCCTGACACATAATTCCTTGTTAAATAAGCATGCACCTTTGAATTTGTTACTGCTCTTGTTTGTGAATATCACACACTGATGTATTTTGAGAATGGATGACACTGCTTTGAAACTAAACGTTGCCAGCAGCTTTCGAGCTGACAGCAACAACTTGTATTCAGCCACATGTTCAATATAGCAAAGCATACAGGGCTTCACGCAGAGGTTTTAAAAGCCATATCTGAAGATATAAGAACATGTAGTCAAAAGCTGAGCAAAGTGAAGACATATAAAGGGTATCTAAAGGAGGAGAGAATGGTAAAGAGGTTTAGGGAGGGAAATTTAGAGCTAAGGGGGTGGGCAGATGAAGGGGCTGCTGGCTGTGATGAAGTGATTAAATCCAGGAATGCCCTATATGAAATATTTCCATATTTCCTTTTGACACAGAAGGAGTACGTTTTGAGTCCATGTCACAAAGCAATCCCATTCCCCACTAATTTTCCCTGTAACCTACTCTCCCCACATTCCCATCAACTCCCCTCAGATTCCAGCACTCATTTACACAACTGAGGAGCAATTTACAGTGGTCAATTAACCTGCCAACCTGCATGCCTTTGGGATGTGGGAGGAAAGTGAAGCACTGGTGCTTCACTCACACGGCACCAGAAGTTAGGATCAAAGGCGGGTTGTAAAGCTGTACATTATCCTAGATTTGGAGGAGTGAAGATATATCAGAGGATAGTAGTGCCAGGGTTTAGAGAGAATATACCCTTAGAGATATAAAAATATGGTGCTACGTTATAAAATCAGGGCATTACTTAACCAGGAATCTTTGTATATCTGCCAACATAGGATATTACTCAACAAGATAGCCTGGGTTTCCAAGGAAAAGTGTCCTATTGCAGAGGAAAGGCAGGTCAGGGTGGGAACATCAAACCATTCCACAGTATATCAGTCAGCTAGTACATGATTATATGGTACTGCAGAAAGAAAGCTCTTTAAAAAATGTTGCTGGTTTGTGGGTTGTAATTGTTAGTGGAAAAGAACATTTACTAACATTTCAAATTTTGATAATGAAAAACAGTAAGTCTTAAAGCTGGTTTAATAAAAAGGAATCTTCAAATCAATATTTCGCTTCTATGAAAGATCTGTTGAAACTCATAGACCTGAAATCCTCGTCACCACATTATAGGAAGTATATGAGAGCATTATAGAGGGTCCAGAAAAGATTTGCAAGAATGATTCGTGGGATGAAGAATTGCAGTTACAAGGGCAGATTAGAGAAGGCGGCAGTGTTTTCTTTACAGAAAAGAAGGCTGAGGGGAGATTTGATAAAAAGTTTATAAAATAATGAGGGGTTTGGAGAGTGGGAGGCTGTTCCTTTTAGCGAAGCTATGTAATAAAGCAGAAGAGAATTAAGAATAACTTGAGGTAAAGCCTTGTTGCATCGTGTGTGGTTGGAATCTGGACTACACTACTGACAGATGGAGGCAGGTTCCATTGTGATCTTCAAAAAACAATTGGACGAATATATGATGAGAAAATAATTGCAAGGCTACAATGAAAGGGCCAATGGATAGAGCTGGAGAGTTGCTCTGGACATGATGCACCAAATGGCATCCTTCTGTGCTGTAAACATTCTGTGATGTTATAGTTCCATGAAACTCTAAATCGTTTTTTCTATTCATAGACACTGTCTGACCTGTTGAGTATTTCTAGCATTTTACATTTTTACTGCAGATTACCAAAATCCGCAGTATAGTATTTTGCTTTTGCTTTTCACTTCTGTTGTCTGGTCCTTCTATAACCCAGAAATCACTGTCTCCACTATCAATGGAAAAATTAAAAGCATGTTCATATGACTTGCTCCGTCTGCTATTTTAACACAGCTGTTAACCTATTTATTTTCCATGATTAAATGCCTCAACTACACGAGCAGACAGTGGAATGTCATGCAAATGCATTAAACATTTGTCTGCTAATATCACTGACAGTAATTTCTAGGCTTACAGTTGCAATGAATTCACTGCAAAGTAATCACTTAGTTCCACTAAACAATAGTTTAAAATGTACCTGTTGCTAGGTTGTAATATGTGGCAAGACCAATAACTGTATGTTTTTCATTGACAACTTCCAACAAGTTTACATTCTCTAATTATTACCTTTTCTGGTGAAACCCTCTGAGGTGTTGCTTTGTTGTTGTAGCTCAGTGGGATGCACTATTGCCTCTGAATTAGAAGGTATTGAGTTTAAATCCCACTTCACAAACTTCAGTTCTTATGACCAGGTTGATACTGCAGGGTTATACCAAGGGAATGCTGCACACTTGGAGATGCTGGAATCTGGATGAGATGTTAAATCAAGACCCCACCTACACATTGGTTGGGAATGAAAGATCCCATCATGATAATTTAACAATCAGGGGAATTTATCTTGCTGTTATGGCTATTATTTATTCCCTAACTACTGCCAATTATGGACAAGTTTCCTGGTTATCATTACACTGCAGTTTGTGGGAACACAATTTGATTATCATTATAATGACTGTACTTTGAAAGTACTTCATTGGTTGTGGTACATCTGGAATATGGTGAAGGTCATGATATGTCAGTTACAGTTATTCTCTTTTTGTAAGTTTTCTACACCCTACTTGTGGTGCTGACCAGCGAAGTTAGATGCTACTGTGCATATGGTTACATAGGATCTGGTTTACACCTCCTTTGTACCTCAAAGAGCTTGGGCTGCCCTGCATCTTCTTACCCCTTGCAAAATTGTAAGTAGATAAACTTAAATATAAGTGGATCAATTTGAATCAACATTGGCCGTGAGTATTTCTTACTGAAAGAGCTCACTTACTTCTTCACTTAAAGCAGGTTATTTATCCCACAGCTGCTTGTGGGATCTTTCTTAATGTAATTTAGCAAATTGTCATGGATTTGGTAATAAAAACAATGAAGATAGTTCAAAAAATTGCAAGACTGGCTGTAATAAGCATTGGGGTCATGGAAGGGGTGTTGGAAATGCAATTACTTATTTTATTGTTGAAGTAGATAATGGGTATCTCTTCCAATTAGTCGGTGTTTGTGATTACACAGTGGTCCAGCTAGTAGAGCTGCTAGCTCACAGCTCCAGAAGCAGGTTCAGTCCTGACCTAAGGTGCTGTCTGTATGGAGCTTGCACGTTCTCCCTGTGACCATGTGAGTTTCCTCCAGATGCTCCAGTTTCTGCCCATATTCCAAAGATGTGTGGGTTGGTAGGTGAATTGACCACTTTAAATTGCTCTTCATGTGTAGATGAGTGGTGGAATCTGGGGGGAGTTGATGAGAATGTGGGGAGAATTTTAAAAATGGGATTAACGTAGGATTAGTGTAAATGGGTGAGTGATAGTCAGTGTAGACTCAATGGGCTGAAAAGCCTCTTTCCGTGCTCTATCACTCAATGATTCCATGACATTCCACTGGTTCTGGCCCAGCAAAGACTGGAAAACGATAGGTATCTCACACTGATAACAGAGGTCGTGTTGATCATGAAAGATTACCTGGTAAAGTGCTGTTAGTCGGTGACTGGCAGCGCAAGAATCGTGATCTCTCATACTCTGATACCACTTCTCCAGAGTTCAATTGATTAATTCTAGTTTTAGATGATTCTTAGAAATGTAAGCAAAGTACCTCTACTCCAAGACCAACCAAATGGGACAAGGAACAGTGGTGAAGTTCATTTAATCTTACTAGTTTTTAAATTCCAGCTGATCAGATGAGAACACTGATTGGTCCCAGTTTAGTTTCTCACACAGTTTTTAGGATCTGATTGTACCTATTATCTTCAGAACATTTAGTATAAGCATGGTAGTGTAACGGTTAGCATAACGTTATTACAGTGCCAGCGACCCGGGTTCGATTCTGGCCACTGTCTGTAAGGAGTTTGTACGTTCTCTGCGTGGGTTTCCTCCAGGTGCTCCGGTTTCCTCCCACATTCCAAAGACGTATGGGTTAGGAAGTTGTGGGCGTGCTATATTGGCACCAGAAGCGTGGCGACACTTGAGGGCTGCCCCCAGAACACTCTACGCAAAAAATGCATTTCACTGTGTGTTTTGATGTACGTGTGACTAATAAAGATATCTTATCTTATATGGAAATATATGGTTAACCACTCACTAAGGATGAGAATTCAGCTGATCTGTAAAACATATGGTTAAGTAAACTTTTCTAATGCAGAATAACGTTGGAGTACAGAGGAAGAGAAAGGACTGTCAGTTATATGTCCTGATGAAGGGTCTTGACCCGAAACGTCGACTGTTTATTTCCCTCCATAGATGCTGCCTGACCTGCTGAGTTCCTCCAGCATTTTGTGTGTGTTGCTCCAGATTCCAGCATCAGCAGAATCTCTTGTGTCAGTTATATATCACTTGTTTTGTTTTGGTGCAGTCAACAAAGGGTTAAGGACTCCCGCTGGACCTTCTAAAGGGCACCCAGCAGGTATTTTCATTTTGATACCAGTTCTTGGATAGTATTTAACAAATATTCCCACAATTCCAAAAAAATATAATTTTAAACTCATGTGGTGGAAAGACATGCAGAAGAAATTTAGTACTCAAAGGATCAAATATATCCTGCATTTTTTTTACCCAGGAAATCTTTGAAATCTCTCCATTACATTTTTGTGGATTCCCAAGAGACACCCACACATTTGGAAAAAGATGACAAAGGAGTGGTGATTATTCCCTCATAATCAGCTCAACCACTTCACCAAGCACTAGAACTGTTTCACATCGTGACCTCCTCGTCAAAATGTTCTTTGCAAAATAGAATTGTAGGATTGTTATGCACTAAAAGAGGCCATTCAGCCCTGGAGTTCATGCTGGGTCTTTGCAGAGCATTCCAGTCAATGCTGGTCCCCTTGTATTTCCCCGTAGAACTGAAAATTATTTTCCCTCAAACATCTATTCAATTCCCTTCTGAAAACTCTTCCACTATCCTTTCAAGCAGTGAGTTCCAACTCAGTGGCTCTATGCATAAAAAGGTTTTTTCTCAGATTCCCTTGGATCCTTTGCCCATCATTTGAGTCTGTAGAAGTGAGAACATAAGACACAGGAACCAATCAGTCCCTTTGTTCTAATTGTGTTCTTTCTTGTAAAATTGTATATACCTTATGTTCAATTTATAGTTTTCTTGTGAATGTTGCTTATCTGATGCTATGTGCCTGTGATGCTGCTGCAAGTAAATTTTGCATTGCACATGTGCACACATGTACTTGTGCATATGACAATAAACTTGACATTGACTTTTTGACTTTGAAAAATGTACCTCACTAGCCAAAAAATGATTTGGGACATCCTGGGGTTGTGAACTGGGAGACCTTCATTCATAGAATCATGGAGCTCACTCGGAATCCATTCAGCCTGTTATACCGGTATGAGCACGTCATGTGATGGGTCTACTTATGTGAACTTAGATGGTTTAGTGGGGACACTGTTGTAGGTCAGCCTCGAATTTGCAGGTGACCTTTTGGATTTGGAATCATATTCATATAACGAGGGAGGTATTGACCAACACTTACACAGAATTTTAGACATCACTGAAACGGGCCATACCAGTCTATACCAGTCCAAATACCCCACATAAATCTCCTTCCCTCTAACTTGAAATTACAAACAAACAGAACTATTAATTAATTTTTGATGACTATTATCTTTCATTAATATGTTGGTGAACACTTCATATTGTGGCTTACAGGTTAGGGTGATGAAGAATTAATTTTTCATCTGGACTTCAGCACCCAGAGGTTGGACTTACCCCTCCTTGTATAGAGTGGACATAGGGTTATAGGAAGCTGCACTTCTGGTTCATATAGATGATTAGAATGTGTTGCACTCTATTTTTTGGACAGTGACCCCTTTCCCATTAACTGACCATTGTCTGAGGTCACAGCATGCAAACCTGCTGTCCTATTTGACCCCCAGACAAGCTTCTGAATATATATCCCCTTCTTCACCAAGACTGGCTAATTGCATTTCTGTGACGGTGGCAATCGGCAATTTCCTCAACTCTCCTACTGCTGAAAGCCTCACCTCTGTTCTTCTTACTTTCAGACTTGCTCTTCTTTCTGCCCTCCAATCATGTGTCCTTCATAAATATGAACTCATCCAAAACCCTGCTGCCGTATTCCAATGCACATTAAATCCAAACCACCCACCACCCTACACTTACTGACCAATACTGGCTCCTAGTCCAGCAACATCTTCAGATACTTTACTTAGTTAGGGATGCTTTATAAAGGCAGGTGGTTGTTTCACAATTAATTCATCAATGCCATATTATCTTTTAATGGATGGTATTCCAAACAAGGACAAACATTAGATAGGGTCAGTGTGCACAGTCTTTTTCCCAGAGTTGGGGAATCAAGAACTCGAGGGCATAGGTTTAAGGTGAAAGGGGAGAGATTTAATAGGAACCTGAGGGGCAACTTTTTCACACTGAGAGTGGTCAGTATATGGAATTAGCTGCCAGAGGAAGTGGTTGAGGCAGGTACATTAACAACATTTAAAAGATACTTGGACAAGTACATGGATAGGAAAGATTTAGAGGGACTTGGGCCAAATGCAGACAAATGGAATTAGCTTAGATGGGGATCTTGGTCAGCCTTTGTCACTTCCAACTCTCACCTGCCAGCTTCTTACATCATTCCCACTCTCACCTGGAATTACTTATCACCTGCCAGCTCTCGCTTCACCCCCACCCCCCACCCTGTTATACTGGCTATCCCCCCGCCCCCTTTCCAGTCCTGATGAAGGGTCTCAACCCGAAATGTCGACTGTCCATTTCCCTCCACAGATTCTGCCTGACCCATTGAGTTCCTCCAACATTTTGTGTTGCTCCAGGTTCCAGCATCTGCAGTCTCTCTTGTGTTAGTATTGACCAGTTGGGCAGAAGGGCCCATTTCTGTGCTGAATGACTCTATGACTTTATTTTTGGAAGGCAGTCACTTGGGAAGTCAATTTTCCCATCTTTCCCTTTAAGATGTCAACTGAACCAATGTTTATTTTCAGCATTTTATTTTGTTTATTCCTGATTTTTGCCACCCTAATTATTTTGTCTTTAAGTCTCATTGATTAATTCAGCACTGCCTTTGCTTTTCAGTGAAAACCCCTTTCTTGCATTAGATCTTTGGCTCAACTGTAAAGCTTCATCAGTTGGGATAGAGCTGGCTAGTTCCTGCGATGTAACCACAGGAAGTCTTCATTGGACACTGTGCATCATTTTATTAAAAAAAAATGCAACCAAATCTTGTATCTTGGCCTTTCTGTTACATGCATGTGGCTTGGTAGCTTTCAAAACTATGCATCTTACTTTTGTTTTCCAGTTGTTACCATCATCCTCAGTTAACACAAGCATTTCCTGAGCAAAGCAACTTCTCATGATTCATTGCAGAAATCTTGGCATCTTCCCACTTGGATATTAAATAGAAAGGGGCCACATTTCTGAATGTGCTCTATGAGCACCAAGTCTTACCCATTTGGGTTCTGGATGCTGTTAGCAGGACCACCATTAATTGTCTATCCTTATTTGCCCTTGAGAAGGTGTTGGGGAGGGTGGAGGCGAAAGGGATTCTTATTGAAATGTGTCATGAGGCAGACCTGCAATGATCTTAAATGGAGGGTGTTATAGACTCATAGGGTCACACAACGCAGAAAGAGGCCTTTTTGGCTTACCACGTCCCTGCTGGCCATTGTACCTATCTACTCTAACCTCACTTGCCCGCATTAGGTCCATAGCCTTCTATGCCTTGGTGATTCAAGTACTTGTCTATATGTTTCTTAAATGTCATTAGTGTATATGCTTCCACCACATCTTCAGGCAGCGCATTCTAGATTCCAACCACCCACAGTGTAAAAAGTTTCCACTCAGATCCCCTCTAAACCTTTCAGCTTAAACCTACTTCTCTTGGACATCCCCGCTATAGGGAAAAGATTTTTACTCTCTACCATATCTATCCCTCTCATAATTTTATACAACTCAGTCAGGTCACCTCATGGCCTTCTCCGCTCCAGTGCAAACAAACCCAGGCTATCCAATCTCTCCTTGTATCCGAAATGCTCCATTTCAGGTAATGTTCTGGTGAATCTTCTGTGCACCCTTTCCAGTACAATCACATCTTTATACAATAAGATGGACTCTGACCTCACGATCTACTTTGCTGTGACCTTGCACCTTATTGCACTGCACTTTCTCTGTAGCTGTGATACTTTACTCTGTACTGTTATTGTTTTTACCTGTACTACCTCAATGCGCTCTGTACTAACTCAATGTCACTGCGCTGTATAATGAATTGATCTGTATGATCGGTATGCAAGACAGGTTTTTCACTGTACCTCGGTACAAGTGACAATAATAAACCAATACCAATACCAATCCTTCCTGCAGTGTGGTGGCCAGAATTCCTGGATGGTTCCTGGATTTGTCCAGAGACAGGTCTAATTCAGGATCAGAATCAGTCAGATTTATTATCACTGACATATGTCATGAAATTTGTTGTTTTGCGGCAGCAGTACAGCGCAAGACATAAAAATTACTATAAGTTACAAAAGTAAATAAATAGTGCAAAAGAGGAATAATGAAGTAGCAAAATGGTGCAGAAACGTGGCGACTCGTTGCAAGCTGCTCTCTACAGATCTGCTCATTAGCCTTACTATAATCGTTCTACACTTTTAAATTTAAACTCTATGTCACTAACTATTACTAATAATGTTCTTTTAAATCACTTTACTCTGTACTCTGTACTGTTATTGTTTTTACCTGTACTATATCAATGCACTCTGTACTAACTCAATGTATCTGCACCATGTAATGAATTGACCTGTACGATCGGTATGCAAGACAAGTTTTTCACTGTACCAATACCAATAGTGATCATGAGATAGTGTTCATTCAGCTAGTTGGGGATCTTACAAGATGATACTTTTCTAATGCATGGGCAACCCAAGTCCTTCAAGATTATTAGTCTTGCAATTTGGGTTTGAATCCCACAATAATATCTGAAGAATTTGAATTCAAGTGAACAACTAGATTATAGGATAATAATAGTTACTTTCAAACTGCTGGATTATCATTTTCTAAAAGAAAATTGGATCACTAATGCCCTTTCGAGAAGGAAATCTGCATTCTTTATCCAGTCTGGCTTACATGTGACCCCAGACCCACTAATATGATGAACACTTAACTGACTTTTGAAATATCTCTCAAGAAAGCCACTCAATTTAGCATAGAAAATAAATGCCAGTACAGCTATAACATCCACCTCCTGTGAATGAATAAGTTATAAAAGAAGTCTCAGGATGTTGCTACATTTCATCCTTTGGGTAGAATATGATGATGTCATGGTGTGCTGGGATGGAGGCAGTAGGTGTTAAAGATGCTTCAGCCCAGTCACTGGTGGTGTTGTGCATTGATTACAGGTTCAATGTTTTCCTATATGTTCCTGATGATAGGTCTGCATTAGATCCTTTACACAGTAGGGTTTAATTTGAGTCATCTCTCCTTGGAAGCTTTGTCCAGTTGTAGAATGATTATCTTTCCTGGGAGCGTAGAAATTAGTGTCAGCTTTGGAAATGCTAGAATTCTGGAAGTCCATTACTGAAGACTAAAAAAATGGTGTTTTTGCTGTAGAGTTTATGTTACTCTTCGCAAATATCAATATCATGTGTACAATCCAAATCCCTTTTGATGTGTAAAATCAAGACATATGCCAATCTTGTGAGATTGCCAAGCTCCATGTCAGTGTGTTTAGATTGTTTGTGGATAATCTGGATGAACTGAACCACAGAGTTGCACTAACAGAACCAGCAGTGCTTCTTGTATTTCCAAATCCATTGGCAGGATAACAGAACCAAAAACTTCTCCTAAGCCTGTAGCCCCAGCACTGGGGCTCCTATTATGCTCAACCAGTTCTGATAGGCTGGTCACATCTTTTTACAAAGCCAACACTAGACTCCTTACACAGAGACTCCAATCTCAGTGTCTTCATTTTAAGAGACCACCAGGAGGATAGAGAATATGTTTCCAAGACCTCCCTGAATAAATGTAACATTCCGTGACCCATGGGAATCCTTGGACTGCAACCAATCAAAATGGTGAGGGATCATCTGGGTGGGCACTGAGATACTTTCATCAGGAACATGCGGAAGCCCTGAGAAAATAATGGAAAGAATACATCGCATTCATTCCATCCATCCATCCTGTCAAGCATCACCCACCCAATCTGTAGCAGTCTGGGGACTCCACATGGAGGTCTTTAGCAACCTCAGAACTCCCAGTATTGATGGAGGGAAGTCATCCTTGACCCCAAGAAGGAGACGACTCACCTCAAGGAGTTGGGGAGCCTTCTTACATTAGGAGAAATGGATTGTTTGGTTATCATTATTTGTGAAGATTTTTTTCTTGTCTAATGCTCATTGCAGGCACTGGAATACTGTTATAATCCCAATTGGGATAGAACTCATTGATGAAAATCAGTGCAAGTTGTTCTACTCTATGCAAATGTATTGCTGCCTCTGCGCAATGTAAGTCCCGTGGGATGTGGGGTGGACAATTCTACCATGGGTACTGGAAGATGCACAATACTGATCACTGGAAGCAACCCCTTGCAACCCTCATGGTCTTTGTGCTTTTCCTGTTTTGACCTCTTGTGCAGCTCCAGTTCTAGAACTGGAGATGCACAAGAGGTCAAAACAGTTGCACAGCTGGAGGAAGTGACAGAGAAAGGTAGTGGGATACAATAATGGGTGACAGTTTCAAAATAGACAACAGACTTACATTTCAATAAAAGCACTCTACTGGCTGCTGAGGGTTGCATGATGTCCTGCAATCAGGTAAGGTATAAATGCAATTTCTTTTCTTTCTTAACCTGCAACATTTCCCTTTCCTTTGTGTTCAAGAGCTTGAGGAACACATTATTAAAAACAAGAACAATGTAAATAGTAGGCCTTTAGTCCCTTAAGTCTGCTCCTTAACTTAACAAGAACATACTGATCTTCAACATAACTTTCCTGCCCTATTCCAAATATGCTCTTAAAGTAGCACCGTGGAAAGCCTTTACATTGTGGACTTGGCAGCATTTCATTGTTTCTGAAACTAATCTGACCCCTTTTCTGTGCATAATCTCTACTTATTAGTATTATTAATATTAATAGATTATTGGTATTGTTAAATGATTATTTTCTGAAGATAATTCCCATGACTATTCTATAGCAAAAGATTTTACAAAATAGCATGATATATATTAGCTTTTTGAGCGTTTCTCTGACATTTCCCTTCAAAGGCAATTATCTCTGTGCACAAGAATCTTACAAAGAAACCATTCATTAAAGTAATAATCTCCTTGGGTGCCTTGCAATATCTACAGAAGAGCACTTAAATGTGTTGAATGCGCAGATAAATGATAAAAAAATAACTTAAAGTCTTGAGTAAATGCATCCTTTTTGAAAAATATGCTGAATAGGTCACCTGAATCTTGTGTCCTTTTAACATGCCAATTCATCAAGCTGGCTGCATTGTTCAGGAATCCATCAGAAAGCAACAGTGATCCTTTAATCATCAATGAATTGATTAATTGCTCTACAATTAAAAAAAAGTGTCAGGACCATAGTCAATTCTTGACTTGAGCTAAGTTAAGAATGAATTGTCAAAGTGAGATTCTGAAAAATATGTGACTAAGATTTTGAAATCTGGATGTGCCATATCTCCACATCCATGAATATTGCCACATTACCTGTCTCATTCAACTTTCAAGCAACTTTTTAAAGCAATATATTTCAACAGGCGTGACATAGGATCCTCAGAACATAAGGCAAAGAGAGGTCTGAGACTAACTAACTGGAATTCAACACTAAAACAGAAAATGCTGGAAATACTCAGCAGGATCAGACCACAGTTGAGGGAAGAGAAAAAGAGTCAATGTTTCAGGTCAGAGACCCTTTACCAAGACTGGAATTCAACCCCTAGATTTCTTCTGACTGGAATTTGACAACTGGATTATTAGAATATAAAGATGTTTCCTTATAAATATATGAAGAGTGGGAATAAGGAAATGGAGATGCAGATGAGATTATAATGAGAAACAAAAACAGGCAGAATTGGTAAATGAGTGCTTTATATCAGTGCAGGAACAGGACAAATTACTAATGATAGAATAAAATGTAAGGCAAAGGGAGAAACTTAGTGGACATTAATGGTAATAGAGGCAATAATGGGACTTAACATAGATTAATTTTGAGGATTTCATGGTTTCCAGCCTAAAATATTAAAAGAAAGTAGTACTGAAATTGTAGACATATTAGTCATAATGATCTCAATGGTCTCTGGATTTACTTAAGAAGGGAGGTTGGGTTAAACCAGGTGACTACAGAGCTTAACATCAATTGAGGAACAGTTAATGGAAAAATTACTGAGCAATTGGACAAATGTGTATTGATCAAAGAGAGTCAGCCTGGATTTGTCTTGATAATATCTAACTAATCCATTTGAAATCTTTGATGAGGTCACCACCATGGTGGATAAGAATATGGCTATGAATGTTGTCTATACTAACTTCCAGATGTCATTTGATCAGGTCCCCAGTGAGATATTTTTTCCCAAAAATAAGGAAGCCATTGGAGTTAAACTTGTAATATGTGTTGATAATTAGTTCAGAAGCAAAAGGTAAGGTGCAAGGATCATACCCTAATTTTCAGGAGATGAAATGTGGTGACTATTAGCAATTTGTGCCAGAATCTCAGCTTTACATAATACATAATACATAGACTTGGTTGAAGTAGTATGTTTTCAGATGGCATTACGTTATAAGATGAGATATCTTTATTAGTCACATGTACATCGAAACACACAGTGAAATACATCTTTTGCGTAGATTGTTCTGGGGGCAGCCCGCAAGTGTCGCCACACTTCCAGCGCCAACATGGCATGCCCACAACTTCCTAACCTGTACGTCTTTGGAATGTGGGAGGAAACCAGACCACCCGGAGGAAACCCACGCAGACACGGGGAGAACATACAAACTCCTTACAGACAACGGCTGGAATTGAACCCGGGTCGCTGGCGCTGTATACGCTAACCACTACACTACCATGCCTGCTATTGAAAGCAGATGGTTGCCTATTAACAGCTCTCCCAATTCTCCCACCAGCCACCTATACTAGGGGTAATTTATAGTGGCCAATTAAACTGACAACAGGCATGGTTTTGGGATGTGGGAAGAAACTGAAGCACACGGAGAAAACCATACAGCCATAGATAGAACAAACAAACCCTACAGGACCAGCATCGGAGATTAGAATTGAACCTGGATCGCTGGAACCGTGAGACAGCTTCACGATCTGCAGTGCCTCTTTGCCACACCTAGAATGTGGCTTATAACTGAACCAAACAAGTAGGAAGACCCCTGAAGAGAAGTGACATCACAATTACAAACGCAGCACAGGCTGGCACAGTGGTACAACAGGGTAGTGCTGCTGTCACACAGTTCTGGCGACCCTGGGTTCAATCCTGATCTGGGATGCACATTCTCACTCTAACCATGTGGGTTTTCCCAAGTTCTCTGGTTTCCTCCCACATTCCGAAGATGTGCTGATAGGTAAATTGGCTATTGTAAATTACTGCTGGTGTAGATGGGTGGCGGTGGAATAAGGGTGAATTTGTTGGCAATTTTGTTGAGTGATGACAGAACTGGGCTTAGTCTTGCTTCACCTTGTGGTCAAACTGTCAAGTTTCATACATAAATAGTAACTATTAGGATGATGTACCTGAAAAGGAGGCAATGGCTTCAGGAGAGGGTGTGATTCTGAGAAAGCTGACAAAAAGAATAACTACTTTTGTGTTCTTTTTAGTGCACTGTGATGTTAAATCATTTTTTGAGAAGAATTTATAAGCCTTCACAAAATCTGAAGCAGGTCAGATACTTTTCACTTACACACCACAAAATGTTTGTACCTTGGCTGTATATTTAACATTGCTCCACACGCTACTTAAAAGCTTAGAAGGCATATGGGAATGCGGCACTCTAGAAAGATTGCCTTTCCCCATTGAAGGACTTAACTGAATCCTTTGCTAATAGTTGATAAGGATAAATAATGTTCTGAAAGTTAAAAAGTGTTAGTTTTGTTTGTTCTTATCACATGGATGATTAAAGGATAATTTACATTTTGGGTGCCACCAATCCACGCATATCACGTGTGCACAGATCAATTTCCAGTCATGATGTTTTTTAAGGAATTGACACCACTTATTATCAGAAGCAGACAAGCTTTATATTTATATTTAAGCTGTAGTTTTTTTGTGGGGAGGGATGGAGTGAGGGTGCAGGCTTCATATCTACCCATAAGCTTCTGATTATGTTTAAGTTCCAATGTTTATAGTTAAATTTCAGATCATCAGCATGTATACATGTTAAAATACACCCTTGGGTCATTATTTTAGTGAGAATGATATCCTGTTAACTTTATTCCGATTATCATCTTCATTAAAATACCTACCAAAGGAATTTTGGAAAATACTAACATCAAACAGAGCATTTGTACCACTGGTATCTGGAATTTCAGCTATGAAGAAAGATTGAAGTAGTTAGAGTTGTTTCCTACAAGAGACCAAGGTGACATGATCAGAGCCTGCAAGGTTATGAAAGGAATGGATAAATTGTTGGCAATGATAACAAGTACAAACAGCAAAGAAAACAAGTGTTGGGAATTTTGGAGAAAAAGAGTAAATCAGGTATTACACATTGATCCAATAGATGAAGATTAAAAAAATAACTGTAGATGCTGGTAATTTGAAATAAAAAAAACAGAAAATGCTGGAAACACTCCACAGGTCAAGCAGCATCTGTGGAAAGAGAAACAGTTAATGCTTCAGATCTAGGCCTCTTCATCAGACATACAGAAAACAAATTGTTCTGATGATAGATCCCAGACCTGAGATCTTAACTACATCTCTGTCCATTGATGTTGTCTGGCCTGCTGAGTGTTTCCAGCATTTTCTGTTTTTATTTCAGATAATATATGATAGATTTACATTATGGATTACCAAGGAAGGCTGTTGGAATTGGCAGTGTGTGTGTGTGTGTGTGTGTGTGTGTGTGTGTGTGTGTGTGTCTAATCCAGACAGCTACTTAGAACATAGAACACTACAGCACAGTACAGGCCCTTCGGCCCACGATGTTGTGCCGATATTTTATCCTGCTCTAAGATCGATCTAACCCTTCCCTCCCACATAGCCCCCTACCTATTTTTCTATCATTCATGTGTCTATCTAAGAGTCTCTTAAATGTCTCTAATGTATCTGCCCCCACAACCTCTGCTGGCAGTGTGTTCCATGCACCCACCACTCTCTGTGTAAAAAAACTTACCCCTGACATCCCCCTTATATCTTCCTCCAATCACCTTAAAATTATGTCCCCTCGTGTTAGCCATTGTCGCCCTGGGAAAAAGTCTCTGACTGTCCACTCGATCTATGCCTCTGAGCTGTGAAGGCTCAGTCAGTGAGTTCATTCAAAACAGAGATCTGTAGATTTCTGGATATTAAGGGAATCTAGGAGTATGAGTAGGAGGAGTGCAGGAAAAGGAAAATTATATTACAGCTCTACAAAATATTGGTTGGACTGCGTTTGGTAATTTGTGTATAGTTCTGGCTACAGGAAGGATGTGGTAGCAAAGGAAAGAGCACAGAAGAGATTCTCCAGGAGCTTGTCTAGAATGGAGGACTACAGTAATAAGGAGAGATTGGATGGGCTGGGTTTATTCTCACTGGAACACAAAAGGCTGAGGGGTGACCTTTTCAAGGTTGATAACATTTTGAGGGGCATAAATAGGATAGATAATTAGAGTCTTTTTTCAAGGGCAGGGGAGTCAAGTGCACAGATTTAGGTGAGAGGGGAGAAGTTTAAAGCAGATCTGTGGGATAAGTTTTTCACACAGATGGTGGTGCTTATCTGGAACGAGCTGCCAGAGGAATTGGTAGAGGGAGATACAATTACAATGTTTAAAAGGTATTTGGACAGGTACTTCGATAGGAAAGGGACAGAGGGATACGGGCCTAATGCAGGCAAATGGGATTAGTGTAAATAGGTATCAAGGTCAGCATGGGCAAGGTGGGTCAAAAGGGCCTGTTTCTCTGCTGTACAGTTCTCTGATTCCATAGAAGATCAGCCAAATGGCCTCTTCCTGTTCCTATTTGTTACGTTATTGTGTACTTACTATCCAGGACAAAGCACCACATCCACCTTTTTAAACCTTCATCCCCTCCACCATTGTGGCTGCAATGTGTACCACCTACAAAATCCACTGCAGTGACTCAATGAGGCTCTTCTGAAAGCACCTTCCAAACGCGTTAACTCTTCCATGAAGAAGGACAAGTCACAGGGGAATGTCACCACCTCCAATATGCTGACTTGGAAACGTTTTGCCTCTCTGTCATTGTCCTGGGGCTCACCACCTTCAGCAAAACAACTGCGGCACTTCAGGAGGTCAGCTCACCAATAATGTCTCAAGGACAATTAGGGATGTATAATAAATGCCAGCAATATCCACACCCCCTCCCTTTCTTAAGTGAAAAAAAGTGTTAATAGAATCTTCCTCCCATTGATCTGACAGCTGTCCCTAAAGATTACACTACCTACCACACACCTTGCATTCTTTCAGTGCTGGGAAGGAGTGATTCCATGTTACAATGATGGAAGGGTGGTGGCAGAGTGCCCCAGAGGTTCAGATGTACTTCTTCAGAACAAAATATGCAGGAGACACCTTTTTTTGTGTAAAGGGTGTTTATGAGAACAACGCACACAAAATGCTGGAGGAACTCAGCAGGTCAGGCAGCATCTATGGAGAGAAATGAACAGTCGACATTTCAGTCCGAGACCCTTTGTCAGGACACAGACACTTTCTCTCTCTGCAGATGCTGCCTGACCTGCTGAGTGTTCCCAGCATGTTCTGTTTTTATATCATAATTTCTAACATCAGCATATTTTTGATTTGGCCACTTTGAACTACAATGGAATGTGTTTCTTTTTGTTGTAATAGTTCTTCCTTGTATAATTTTTATATAATTTATGATTAATTTATGTTTTTCTTGTGAATGTTTTGTCTCTAACGTTGTGTCCCTGATGCTGCTGCAAGTAAGCTTTTCATTGTACTTGTGCATATGACAATAAACTCCACTAATACCTGAATAAAAGGATGCCAATTAACCCAAGAAAAAGTCCTGAAGAAGGGTCTCGACCCGAAATGTCAACTGTTCATTTCCCTCCATAGATGCTGCCTGACCCTCTGAGTTCCTCCAGCATTTTGTGTGCATTGCTCCAGATTTCCAGCATCTGCAGTTTCTCTTGTGTCTCTGTTTATGAGAACAAATTGCTGGGAACGAGGCATATTACATGTAGCAACCAAATACAAATGCCTTCACTGTCCTTAATGTTAAAATAAGAACCACCCTCATTTTCACAAACCTTGACCTAGGATCAGAGAAACAAAGGACTGCAGATGGTGGAATCGAGATGAAAAACACGATGATGCCGGAGGAACTCAGCAGGCCAGGCAACATTCTGCCTGCTGAGTTCCTCCAGCGTCATCATGTTTTTGACCTAGGATCAGTCCAATCTTTGCTAACATATACCACATTTGAAACCTTGTTGTCTGCTCTTAGTAAAATGGGGAGCCTTTGCGTTCATACCTGGAAGAGGCACATAACTAAACTGCAAGGCTCCCAAAGGTGCAGGTATTCATAAATGACACATGTACTTGGAGACATTTGACCAGCAACTTCTGGCTTTTCGTTGGTCGTCTTTCCCCAGTTTTTTTAGTCATGCATGATCTAATGAACATAGAAACACTCTTTGTGTGGGATTTCTTCTGGTCTCTTTAGCTACTTAATCCTGGAAGAACCCCACTGAAATAACCTGCTGGTGCAGTATGGTGACAGGGACCCCATTTTGGGTCAGTCTATTGCTTGGCAGAGTTGCATCTGTCTATGCGTCACAGAGTCATAGAGCAATACAGCCCAGAAACAGGCCCTCACCAACCATCACCCATCCAATAACACTGAGCCTACATTAATCCCATTTTTTTATTCTTCCCCACCCCCCCCCCCCCCCATCAACTTCTCTGTCAGATTCTGCCACACACCTACACACTAGGGGCAATTTACTGTGGCCAATTAACCTACCAACCCACAAGTCTTTGGACTGTGGGAGGAGACCAGGTTAGCGTAACGCTATTACAGCGCCAGTGACCCGGGTTCAATTCCGGCCACTGGCTGTAAGGAGTTTGTACACTCTCCTTGTGTCTGCGTGGGTTTCCTCCGGGTGCTCCAGTTTCCTCCCACATTCCAAAGGTGTACAGGTTAGGAAGTTGTGGGAATGTTATGTTGGCGCCGGAAGCGTGGCGACAGTTGCCGGCTGCCCCCAGAACACTCTACACAAAAGATGCATTTCACTGTGTGTTTCAAGGTAAATGTGACTAATAAAGATATCTTATCTTATCTGTTAATGATCTGCATTAACTTACTCAAAAACATGTGTAAAACTGTTAATTTAATTTTCACCCGCACAATATCATCTCTAATGGAACCAAAAATAAGGATCCAATCAAGTATATCCCATTTTCTGATGGAACCCAACAGAAGGAATGTAGATGACCCACAGTACACCTGTACTGAGTGAACATTGCTATAACAACTCATATATTTGTTGCTTGGATCTTATCCAATCTGCCCACTCCTTGGATAAATATCTCATTGGTGCCAATCTGACAGGTATCGTCTATAGTTGATCATTAATAGTATCTGTCAGTTTTGTTTTTGCAGCGCCTTTCTTAATCTTGCACGTCCCTCCTGAGTATTATCCCATCAGCATAAAAGGTGCCAGAATTCAAATGCTCTTGACAGTTTGAAAGCGATTTCTCAGAACGAAACTTTAAGATTCATTCTGAACTGACTGGCTGTTTTCACAAGGTTTCTGACCAATTTCTCCTCTTTCCCTCTTGAACTTATTGACACTGTGCAGGATTAAGAATGCAGATTGCTCTCTATCGCTTTGTGCAGGTGACCAGAGATCACACCAAGTCTAGGCTGACACTTCAGTCCAGTACCAGGGAACGTTGCAGTGTGGAGGGGCAGCCTTTCACAAGAGACATTGATCTGAGGATATTTGGCTCTCTCCGAAAGACATACAAGAATGCAAGGAATTAGGTTGAAGAAGAGCAGTGGGTTTTTTCCCATGTCCTGGACAATGATATTCCTGTCATCAACAACACCAAATAGTAGGTCACTTCGAATCATGGAATCATACAGCATTAAAACAGGCCCTTCAGCCCACTGAGTCCATGCTCATCATCCAGCACCCGTCAACACTAACCCTACACTTTTACCCTTCCCATATTCCCATCAATTCTTCCAGATTCTACCACTCCTCTGCACACTCAAGGCAAGTTAAAGTGGCCAACTAACCAATCAATCCACATGTTTTTGGGGATGTGAGAGGAAACTGGAGCATTTAGAGGAAACCCATGCAGTCACAAGAATATGCAAGCTCCACACAGACAGCACAGGAGCACAGGAGCACAGGATTGAACCAAGGACACTGGAGCTGAGAGGTAGCATCTCGATGAGCTGTGTCAGTGTGCTGCTTTGGTCTGTACCACATTGCTGTTTGTGGGTGCTTGCTGCACATGAATTGTCTGTTGGGTTTCCTTTGTTGTGACAGTATTCGCACATCACAAGTATCTTGGGGTCCAGGTCCATAGTTCACTGAAAGTGGCTACGCAAGTGATAAAGAAGGCGTATGGCATGCTTGCCTTCATTGGAAGGGCTGTTGAGTATAAGAGTAAGGAAGTCATGCTGCAGCCATGTAAAACTTTAGACAGACCGCACTTGGAGTATTGCATGCAGTTCTAGTCGTCCCATTATAGGAAGGATGTGGAGACTGTGGAGAGGGTGCAGAAGAGGTTTACCAGGATGCTGCCTGGATTAGAGGGTTTGAGCTGTAAGGAAAGGTTGGACAAACTTGGGTTGTTCTCCCTCGAGCGGCTATGGCTGAGGGGAAACCTGGTAGATGTTTTTAAATCATGAGGGGCATAGACAGGGTAGACAGTCAGAATCTTTTCCCCAGGGTAGAAATGTCAAACACCAGAGGATGTGCTTCTAAGGTTAGATGGGGGAAGTTTAAAGATGACGTGAAGGGCAAGTTTTTTACGCAGAGAGTTGGAGGTATCTGGAATGGGTTACTGGGGTAGTAGTGGAAGCAGGCAGTTGGTGGAGTTTAAGAAGCTTTTAGATAGACACATGAATATGAAGGGAATGCAGGGAAATGGATGATACACAGGAGGAGGACATTTAGTGTAAATTGGGATCAAGATCGGCACAGCATCTTGAGCCGAATGGCTTGTCCATTGCTGCACTGTTCTATTTTATTGGCAGTAAAGTCCTTGGGTGTCACTATATAAATGAATGTCTTTCTTTCCTTATGATTCACATATGGGCCTGTACTGTGATTTGTCACAGGCTATTCTACTGTATAGACATGGCAATATTAAAGAAGGTCATTTCACATCCCATCTGACATCTGTATCCCAGAAATTCCAGCGATTCTGGTTGTTTTTTTCTGTTCCTGAAAGGCAGTTTTCAACCAAAGATTTCAGCCAAATCTATGTGTCCCCTATCACACCCTGGTATCCCTCTGAGGTCAACCAATTTTCAAATAATGGATGCATCTATCAGTGTTTGATTTGTTGCAGTACCAATCATTAGAAGTGTGTTGCTTTGGTAACAGAGGCGAGGGGATGATTGGCAGCATTCTGTCCATGTGATTTAGTGGGTATGCAGCCACCAAACTTTGGTGAAGTCATAGAGACAAGAGATTGCAGATGCTGGAATCCAGAGCAACAAACAATCTGCTGGGGGAACTCAGCGGCTCAAGCAGCATCTATGGGAGGAAAAGGAATCGTCAATGTTTCGGGTTAAACCCCTGCATCAGGGCTTCATAAACTTAATCACATTCAGCCCTCTTTCGTCTATGATGCAAATCTTACCAAGCTTCATTCATCTGTCACTCCAGTGCTCGCTGACCTATGCTGGCTGCTACTCTCACAACATCTACATCTTAAGCTTCTCATCCTCCCCAACAACTCCTTCATGGTCTCTCCTCTTCCTTCTCTGTAATCTTCTCAGGATTTCTGGGGTCCTCTAGTTCTGACCTCAAGCACTTTGTCAATTTTATTTGCTCCAAAATTATGATTGTACTGCTAGTTCTGTGCTCTAGAATTCCCCCCAAAAACCTTTCTACCTCTCTAACCCACTTGAAGGCTTTCCTTAAAGCCTAATCCATTGATCATGCTCTTTAGTCCTCTGAGCCAATATATTCAAAGACAAATTTTGTTTATTATCTCTCCTGATAAGAACTTTGACATGGATTTCTGTGAAAAGTGGTGCCACAGAAATAAATGTTCAATCCAGCTCAATTGTCCCTTACTTTACTACCATTTGTTGTACTTGCAGAAGGAGCTGTGCGCTTGATGTAAGAGCAGGATTTAACTATGTGGATCTAATTTGTATAATGGAATGAACGATCGGTACTTGAACTACACATTGCACGGATCAATAAGAAAAAAAACTGAAAAGCAATAATTAGGACAGACAGCATTAACTTAATGGTAGTCACTTAACATATAATTTTTAAAGGAAAATCAATATGTTGATGGCATTGTATGCCAATAGAAAAAAATACAGATGGACTTGAATGCCTATATTGAAAAAATATTAGATTAACATTGACAGTAATGGAAGCTCTGAGTTCCTCTGTGAATCTATATTATCCCTTCATGGGTACCAAATGATTTTTTTCTTTGTTTTAAAGATCAGTGGAGTCACTGATTAACCATATTTCAAGCATGATGACACTATCGTTCTGAAATGTTTCTCCTGACCTCCTGATAGAGCAAACGTGGGAACTGAGTGGGTCCCCAGAGAAAGGCCAGCATGTGGTCATAAACAATTATTTATGCTATCTCTCTGAGGATCCCACGTCTACTGTTGAAGATTTGGTGGGTAATTTCACTGCCATATTTCTAAGCCAATGATATTTGCAATCGAATTCACCTTCTGTGATTTACTAGTGAATGGTTTGCATCTTTAGTCTTCATCCCTTGGTTCCTAGATCAGTGATTTTATTTATTTCTTATATATCCTTTCCAGGGATTTTGGGCTTTGCTGATAAGACCAATTCTTCTTGCTCACCCCTGGAGTATGTGATGCTGAGCCACTTTCTCTATGCACCACAGTTTGGGTCACAAATGTACTCCCACTGTGCCATTAGGTCAGGAGGTCCAGGATTCTGACTCAGCAACAACAAAGGAATAAACATAACATTAGAAATAAGAGCAGGAGTCGGCCATTTGGTTGCTCAGGCGTGGCCTGCCTTTGAATAAATCATCCCAATAAATCCAGTTCATATGAAGGGTCTCGACCCAAAGAGTCAACTTTCCATTTCCCTCTACATGGAACGTAGAACATAGAACAGTACAGCACAGGAACAGGCCCTTTGGCCCACAATGTTTGCATCGAACATGATACCAAATTAAATTAACTCTTTTCTGCCTGGACATGATCCATATCCCTCCATTCCCTGCATGTTCATGTGTCTATCTAAAAGCCTCTTAAATGTCACTATTGTATCTGCTTCCACCACTACCCCTTGCAGTCCATTCCAGGCACCTCTGTGTGTAAAAAAAAACCTGCCCTCTCTCACCTTAAATGCATGTCCTCTAATATATGACATTCCTATCCTGGGAGAAAGATTCTGACTGTCTATCCTATCTGACACTCTCATAATTTTATAAACTCCTATCCGGCCTCCCCTCAGCCTCTGATGCTTGATCCACTGAGTTCCTCAAGCAGTTTGCTTTTGCTCCAGATCTCTGCATCTGCGCTCTCTTGCATCTGTGTTTCTAATCAGTCGTGGTGATTTTCCTGCTCACACTATTTTCCACCCTACCCTCCAGGAGGTTATAAGATAAGATATCTTTATTAGTCACATGTACATCGAAACACACAGTGAAATGCATCTTTTTGCGTAGAGTGTTCTGGGGGCAGCCCGCAAGTGTCGCCATGCTTCCGGCGCTAACGTAGCATGCCCACAACTTCCTAAGCCGTACGTCTTTGGAATGTGGGAGGAAACCGGAGCACCCGGAGGAAACCCATGCAGACACGGGGCGAACATACAAACTCATTACAGACAGTGGCTGGAATTGAACCCGGTCACTGGCGTTGTAAAGCGTCACGCTAGCTGCTACACTACTGTCCCTGCTCTAAAAGGCAGAACTGTTTTTTGTTACCTCTGATCCAGAGAATAATCTATTCATCAATTACACATTCCCTGTGTATTTAACTTTGCTGCAGCTTGTGATGTCCACACTGTTATTGTGCAACTAACTCAATGAAGCAGTGGGCATGCTATGTTGGTGCCAGAAGAATGGCGATACTTGCGGGCCGCCCCCAGCGCATTGTCAGTAACGCAAAAAGATGCATTTCACTGTGTGTTTTGATGTACATGTGACTAATAAATAAATATCTAAACCCTTGTCAGGCAACTCCTGCATTACAGCCATTCAAGCTACAGAAATTTGCCCTTCCAGAGTTCAGAAATCACTACCCAAAATTTGAGATACAGAATGAAATTCATTCACATGAATCTATGTGAAAAAAAGTAAATAAATCAACAGAAAATTTATTTTTTTCAACTTGTGTTTTCTTGACACATGCAAATGACGCAGCTTTGCATCATGGAAAATCGTGATACAGCCTGTCTTCTAGGAATGTAATCCCCTCCCATAATGAGGGGTTCACCAGTATTATCCATAAATCTACTGATCTCTGTTTGGTATTATTATTGGTATTGGTTTATTATTGTCACTTGTACCAAGGTACAGTGAAAAACTTGTCTTGCAAACCAAGTGTACAGGTCAATTCATTACAGAGTGCAGTTACATTGAGTTAGGACAGAGTGCATTGAGGTAGTACAGGTTAAAAACAATAACAGTACAGAGTAAAGTGTCACAGCTACAGAGAAAGTGCAGTGTAATAAGGTGCAAGGTCACAACAAGGTAGATCGTGAGGTCAGAGTCCATCTCATCATGTAAGGGAACTGTTCAATAGTCTTATCACAGTGGGGTAGAAGCTGTCCTTAAGCCTGGTGATATGTGCCCTCAGGCTCCTGTATCTTCTACCTGATGGAAGAGGAGAGAAGAGAGAATGACCCGGGTGGGTGGGGTCTTTGATTATGGTGGCTGCTTCGCCAAGGCAGCGAGAGGTAAAGACAGTCCATGGAGGGGAGGCTGGTTTCCGTGATGCGTTGGGCTGTGTCCACAACTCTCTGTAGTTTCTTGCAGTCCTGGGCAGAGCAGTTGCCATACCAAACTGTGATACATCCAGATAGGATGCTTTCTATGTTGCATTGATAAAAGTTGGTGAGTGTCAAAGGGGACAAACCGAATTGAATGCAATCAATGACAGAGTCTCCAGAGTAGAGAATGCTAAGGATCTACCACCTTCTGAATGAAGAAATTACTCTTAATCAGCCTTAAACCCCTTACCTCTTTGAGATCATGTTCCCTTGTTCAAATCCATTGTCCAGAGAAGCATCCTCCCCATACCTCTGCAGTGAAGCTGTTTAAGAATTTTGCACTTTAAAGAGGTCACCTCACATTCTTCTAATGTGCAGAGAATAGTGAACTAGCCTAATCAATCTCTCTTCACAAAACCAACCTCCCAGGAATTACAAGAAATTCTGTAGATGCTGGAATCTGGAGCAATACACAAAAGTTCTGGAGGAACTCAGCAGATCAGGCAGCATCTATGGAGGGAAATCAACAGTCAACGTTTTGGGCCGAGACCCTTCATCAGGACTGGAAAGAACTGGGAGGAGGGGGAGGAGCACAAGCAGGCAGGTGATAGGTGAGTTCAGGTGGCAGGTGAGTCCCGGTGAGAGCCAACTTCTTATTCTGGCTTCTGCCCTCTTCCTTTCCAGTCCTGATGAAGGGTCTTGGCCCGAAAAATCAACTGTTTATTTCCCTCCATAGATGCTGCCTGACCTGCTGAGTTCCTCCAGCACTTTTTGTGTATTGCTCCCAGGAATTAGCCTGGGGAATCTTTGCTACCTGCCCTTCACAGCAGTAATTTCCTTTCTTAGGAAATATACCAAAACTGTACACAATATCCCAGGTGTGTTCTCTTTAGACAGGCTTGTACTCAAATCCTATAACAATAAAGGCCAGCGTATCATTTGACTTCCTAACTGCCCGCTGCACCTGCATGTTAGCTTTCAGTGACTGTGTGCAAGGATGCCCAGGTCCCATTACACATCAACTTATTTGAATCTCTCACCAATTCAAAGAAATTCAACATTCAGATTAGTTATTGTCATAGACAACAGGGTGCAATGAAATTCCTTGCTTGGGTGAAGCTCACAGAGTACACAGTATACATGGTAATAATGAGATCAGCACGGTAGTGTAGTGGTTAATGTAACGCTATTACAGCAACAGTGACCCAGGTTCAATTCCCGCTGCTGTCTGTAAGGAGTTTGTACGTTCTCCCCGTGACTGTGAGGGTTTCCTCCAGATGCTCCGGTTTCCTCCCAAATTCCAAAGATGTACAGGTTAGGAAGTTGTGGGGCGTGCTATGTTGGCGCTGGAAGTGTGGCGACACTTGCGGGCTACCACCAGAACACTCTACACAAAAGGTGCCTTTCACTGTGTGTTTCGACGTACATGTGACTAATAAAGAAATCTCATCTTTATCTTATAAGTACAGCAATAAATACAGCAATGAACACAAAACAACAGAACGGTACAAAGTTGGTCGTGCAAGTTGAAGTGGTGAAAAAAGAAATGGTAAAGAGACAATGAAGGGTTAACTGAGAGAGGTAGAGTTAGGAGTCCGAACATGGTAACACCACCGGGAAGGGGATATGAAACAGATGAATGGTTCAGAAGTCTGACAGCAGTGGGGAAGAAGCTCCTTTGGAGTCTGGTTGTCCTGGAAGATAAAGAGAGCAGAGGGAATGGCCAGGGCGGCAGGCATCCTTGACGATACTATGAGCCTTTCTGTAGTAACGCACCCTGAAGGTGGATTGGATGGAGGGAAATGAGGAACGTGGATTGGTGATGTCAGGGTGGGGTGTGACCAAGAGGGGAACTTGGAGTTGATGGTGTTCCCCTGAACTAGTCAGTTCATGCCATTCTTAGTTCTAGAGTCACAAATTTGGGAATTTCCCTTTTAAACTCTACAGGGCCACCAAAAGTTGGGCAACAAAACAATTCTCCCAAGTAAACTTATTTCAATGGAGTGTTATAGTAAAGAAAATTTATGTAAGGTTATGTAGACATCCCACTTCAGTCTCAGTTAGGATCTCAGTTACGTACACTCGTTTCATCTCTTCTCACCAGTCCATTTGAAGGTCTCAACCTGTAACACCAACTGTCCATTTCCCTCCACAGATGCTGCCTAACCCACTGAGTTCCTTCAGCAGCTTGTTTTTTTGCTCCAGATTCCAGCATCTGCGGTCTCCTGTGTCTCCAAAATGTATGCGATTTTTTCTGTGTCTTTCCACTTCAAATTATTTTTTAAGGTATTTTAGTTCCTCTTCAATGGCTCTGAATCATTGGAGACAGTTTTTCCCTGGAAGTGTAGCACTTTGGATCTTTAGTCCCCTGAGGCAGAAAGGATAGAAACTTCATCAAAATCACACAGGTCGTCCAAAGCATTGATGGAGAAGGCTGGAGCCTGTGGTTATGTGGCATCAGCCCCTGTCATGGGGAGTCTGCATAACAAAGTCATTGAGTAAGGAAAACAGAGAGCTTTAACCAACAATGAGGAGCTTTACAAAGCAACAGTTTATAAACCCTGAATGGTACAAAGGAAAGAAAGACTTGTATTTGTATCATGACCTTAAGATGTTGTGGGATCATTGGCAATGCTGGCATAAGAGTGTTTCGCCTGATCCCTCACTTAGTTTCCCCTTCTGGTTCAGGACCCAATTCAACCAATATCACACATAAGCTTCTATCTTTGGAATTTGTTCCTAATTCTGTTCATAAAAAGAATTAAGAGGGTTATCCTTCTCTATACCCATACTGCGGAATATGTACGGAATAACCCCGCCATTAAACCAGAGCTCATGGGATCTGACTGTATAATAAGATAAGATATCTTTATTAGTCACATGTACATCAGAACACACAGTGAAATGCATCTTTTGCATATAGTGCTCTGGGGGCAGCCTGCAAGTGTCACCACGCTTCCGGCGCCAACATAGCATGCCCACAACTTCCTAAACCGTACGTCTTTGGAATGTGGGAGGAAACCGGAACACCCGGAGGAAACCCACACAGACGCACGGGGAGAACGTACAAACTCCTTACAGACAGTGGCCGGATTGAACCTGGGTCGCTGGCATTGTAAAGCTTTATGCTAACCACTACACTACCATGCCAGGAGTGCTCAGTGGGCTGGGCAGCACCCATGGAAACTGAAGCAGAGGTAACATTTCAGGTCCTGAGAACTATAGGTGTTAGTTCAGAATGGATCAGTTTCAAAGCAAATATACAAAAAAATTACACCCAATAAAGTATTTTTTCAGGGTAGCCGTGGTGATAATTTATTTATTCGTTTGCAAAATGTGTGTGGGTGGGGGTGGTTGGGATGGAAGAGTTCACTTGCAATGCCAACATTTAATGCTTTAAAGGGCGGTTTTTTGGGCTATTTCGGAGACCAGTTAAGCGTCAATCACTTTATTGCTCAGTGAATCAGGAGCCACCTTAACAATCTAGATTTACTTCTCCAAAGGACAATAGATGAAGGAACTCAACCCAAAATGTCGACTGTCCATTTCCCTCCACAGATTCTACCTGACCTGCTGAGTTCCTCCAGCTGTTTGTTTTTTGCTCCAGATTCCAGCATCTGCAGTCTCTTGAATCTCCCTCATCAATTATTTTTTTATATGACAGTCCATAAGAGCATAAGACATAGGAGCAGAATAAGGCCATTCGGCCAGAGAGTCTGCCTCCGCTATCAATCATGGCTGATTTATTTTCCCCTCTCAACCCATTCTCCTGGACTTCTCCCTGTAATCTTTGATGCCTTACTAAGAACCTATCAAGCTCCACTTTAAATAACACCAGCGACTGGTCTCACAGCAGTCTATGGAAATGAATTCCACAGATTCACCACCCTCTGGCTAAAGAAATTCCTCCTCATCTCTGTTCTAAAGGGATGTCCTTCTGTCCTGAGGCTAGGCCCTCTGGTCCTAGACTCTCCACTACTGGAAACATCCTCTCTACGTCCACGCTATCCAGGCCTTTCATAATTCAGTAGGTTTCAATGAGATCCCCCCTCATCCTTCTAAACTCCAGGAGTACAGGGCCCGAGCCACCAAATGCCTCCTCATACATTAACCCTTTCATTCTTGGTATCATTCTTGTAAACCTCCTCTGGACCCTCTCCAACGCCAGCACATCCTTCCTAAGATATGGGGCGCAAAACTGCTCACAATACTTCAAATGTGGTCTGACCAACGGCTTACAAAGCCTCAGCATACAACAGTCTAGTTGTCACTAGCACTCATACAAGCTTTTATAATTCCAGATGTTTTATTTAATTAACTTAATTTATATCCCTATCCATGGATCATTCATCCAAGCCTTTAGATTCTTCGTCCAGTAACTTCTTAAGATCTCTGCACTACCCTGTTATTTAGTGAAGTGTACGGCCACATTGCAAACTCCCACTAAGAGCAATGCGATAAATGACCACATAAACCTGTTATAATGATGTTGGGTTTGAAGATGAATATTGGCAAGCACATCATGGAGAACTTTCCCTGTCTGTTTTAGGATAATGTTTTCCACTCCATCTTTGAGGGCAGTCGTGGTGTACTGCACTCAATCCTTGTGTTCAGCTGACCCAAAAAAAAACAATTAGATAATCAGAAAACAGGACCTGCAGATACAAGAGGACTTCACCCCAAAACCTCAATTAACCTTCCCTTATAATTCCAGACCACAATTCAACCAATATATTATGTGACCCTAACCTCTGGAGTCTGTTTCTAATTTTAGGTATAAAAATAAAGAGGGAGATACCTCTTTACATACTCATGTACTTCGGAATATACACAGTACAGCCTAGCTACCCAACCTGCAGACCCAGGCTACCAGATTCTGATCAGATTGATAGTCAGTCCTCGAATTCAATTGAACCAATCCTCGGTTCAGATAACTTGTGCTCTAATTTGGAAGTTCGAAGGATGGGAGACACTTCCACTGTCTTCTGTAAGAAGCAAGCTGACTTTTAAATTTGAAAGCTATAATTCATTCTATGATAATCAGTTCCTCAGCTCAACAGTTCCCCACTCCAAACTAATCAGTCCAGACTTCCTCATCTCTCCATCCTTGGTGTATGTCCTGCTGACCAGTGGTGGCTAAACTTAACTCATGTACATGCCAATGGGCTGTTGCATAATCAAGACCATGGCTCATTTTCTGAGAGGGGAGCCTCGAACTTCATGTGCAGGGTACTTACTATTCTCTGTCCACCAATAGTTTCCCCCACCCTTAAATAAATGCCTCCTTAAAATGGCCTTGCCTTAATTTCTGTGCTCTCATCATCTTTGAGAGAGGCTTTCTTGTGGAATGGGACCAGACAAAAAGTATCCATTGGTGAATCTCCTTCCTATGGTCACAACTTACAGGTGATTTCTCATCAGTGTATCCATGACTCCAGTGTTTCTGCTCCAACCCAATCTTAACTCGTCAAGTAAAAGTTGGCATTGTTCATTGAAAAGCGCTCCCAACTAAAAAGATGAAGACAGCTGCCCATATTGCTTTTGTACCATAAGTCTCACCATGAAGGATTATTTCTTTTCGCCTTGTCAACTCTAGTCTGATTTATTTCACTGTGATTTGATAATGAGACAAGCCAGCCAGCAGCTGCTCTTGTAACATATTGCAATGTTTAAAAAAATCATTAATATGCCTGAAAGAAAATCCTGTATTACAATGGTGACTGCATTCAAAAGTACTTCCATTGAATATGAAGCAATAGGCCATCAATAGCTACAATAGTGGTAAATCAATCAGGAGACATAGGGAACATAGATGGTAGAGGTGAGAACAAAAATACTTTCTGTCACACCAAATGACAATAGGCTGTTTTCTGTCTCTCTAAAGTAGCGTCCTCTGCATCATTAACAGGGGCTGACCTTTTGGTGTTTTCATTCATGTACCCAATTCAATTAGACTGTGTTTATCTACACCTCAACTCCACCTGCCTGCCTTAGTTCTGTAACTCTTAATATTCTTGCTTAACAATAAAACTATCAATCACAATTTTGAATATTTCAATTGATTCCATCTTCAACAAAAACAGCAGCTTTACTTGGGATGCAAATTTCAGATTTCCACCACTTCTGTGCATCGAACTAATTCCTGACTTCAACCTGAATTGGGCTAGGTCTAATTTTAAGTATCTGGGCTCTTCCCGTCAGAAGTTCTCTCTATCTATCCCATCAAATTCCTTGATCATCGCTATTGTACTTTCATCTTTTGACCCTATAACTTCACAAAATGAACAGTTCTCCCTCCATTTAAGTATGAGATCACATTAAAATTAGTCATTTCCATAAATTCCAAATCAACCTGTAACTGAGATGAATGAGATCACAACATTCTTTCCCCCCGTGGTATTTCTGATAGAATGTATAAAGAGAAGTATGTTCCTTTACATTCAAGCACTTCACAATATTTGCAAGTTGTTTGAATAAATGTTATTCTCACCCCAATTAATCACTACAAGCAGCCAGCTAGTTTATAAATTAGGAAGCAATCATTCTATCGATGATGATTTTGGATTTGACATCTAGATAAGATATCTTTATTAGTCACACGTACACTGAAGCACACAGTGAAATGCATGTTTTTGCACAGAGTGTTCTGGGGGCAGCCAGCAACTGTCGCCACGCTTCCCGGCGTCAACATAGCATTCCCACATACTTCCTACCCATACGTCTTTGGAATGTGGGAGGAAACTGGAGCACCTGGAGGAAACCCACCCAGACACGGGAGGAGTACAAACTCCTTACAGACAGCGGCTGGAATTGAACCCAGGTCGCTGGCGCTGTAAAGCGTTACCACTTTATGTTATGCTCCAACTGATTCTGGAAGGTGTAACAAGAACATCTTGTATCATTTATATTAACATTCACATTGATTGTTTCACCAAAAGAATTCATCTATGTGATATGTGGCATAATGTTCTGTTTCAATCTTTGCAAACCTGTAATTATCTCCGTTTACTCATTCAGTTCCAGAGGGATGAAAATTGGTTAAAGTTCCATGTGTAACGTAATGGGTTGAATTGTGTTGACTATGGCTGATGGTTCTTTTTGGAACTGCAGGTGTTCAGCCACTCACAGGTACGTACATCATAGATTTCACATAAAGAGTCCAGTGACAGAACCCTAACATACTGGGATTTCCCAGCATTAGTAGGTGACTCAGTCTCTCAATCCTCCTCCATCATTCAATAAAATCATGGCTGATCTAAGTTGTAATCTCGACTCCGCATCCCACCTACCCCCACTAACCTCACCCCTTTATTATCAAGAATCTATCTATCTCTGCCTTAAAAATATTCAAAGAATCTGCTTCCACTGTCCTTTCAGGAAGAGAGTCGCAAAACTCATGACTCTCTGAGAGCAAATTTTTTGTCTCACCCCTGTCTTAACAGTGACTTCCCCGTTCAAGATTCTCCCACAATAGGAAACATCCTCTCCTCTTCCAATCTGTCAAGTCTCCTCAGGATCTTATATGTTTTACTGTCACACTTCTAAACTCCAGTGGAAACAAGTCTATCCTGTCTAAACTTTTCTCGTAAGGCAACTTGCCCATTCCAAGTATCGGTCTAGTAAACCTTCTCTGAAACTGTTTCCAATGCTTTAACGTTTACATTACATTCACTTCCAATCGTAAGGCATACACAATAACTATTCGACTTTCCAACAGGAGCTTCCAATCTGGATGGCAAATATTTTTAGCTTCACATTATTTTTTTCATTTGCATTATACCAAAGGATATTACTTTCAAGAAAATGAAACACTTTCATTTCAATATCAATGATTTGGTTCCGTCAAGAGATAGAATTTGTGGAAATGTTCATTTCAGTGGAGATCCCCGTTATGAAGTTTCTGAGGAAAAAGATGAACTATTTACTTTTCTTAAATGTTTTTAATTATTTCAAAGTTGAGTTTATTATCATATGCACAAGTACATGTCTGCACAGGTGCAATGAAAAACTTGCAGCAACATCACAGGCACATCGCATTAGGGACACAGCATTCGGAAGAAAAACATAATTTAAACCTAAATTATACAAAATTATACAATTAAAGCTGTTTATTTTTAATCAGTTTATATATTTATTATTTTACAGCAATTCTAACAGTTTTTATATGTCCCTGAATACTCAAAACATTAAAAAACCGTTAAAAATACCTCCAGGCTATAAGAAGAGGCAAGATGTTGACCTTCCTAGCCTTGCCTTCTGTCACAGGTTACACCACCTGAGGCTTATTCACCACTGGGCTTTGATAGGTGTCATCACCTGACTCCCAGGTGCAGAGAGTCAAGTCAGCCAACTCACCACATCTTGTCCAATTCAGAGCTGGCGTGCAGGTGGACAGGCAGGGTCTGCAGGTGATGGACTGAATCACCCGGACTTAACCCAATCTGTGTGCAGAATGACGGTTGTCAGACTTCAGGTTACCCTTTCCAGAGCTGACTGTAGATAACACTGCATTGTTATCCACACATTATAACAGTGTTTCCCTAGTGTATCAACAGCTGGATGATTGCATTGGTTAATTCAAGTAACTGATAAGGAGCCTACTATTACCACGCCCATCTATTTTCCTATGTCTCTTGACCTATTTAGCCATTATGGGTGCAACTGACATTTTTTCACTTCATGTTCATTGAGAGTGTTTTCCTTGAAGCAAAAGGAAAAGGGAAACAAAGAATTTGAAGCTTAAAATATTTGCCATCCTGACCAGAAATTCCTGTTGGGTACTAGAATTGATATCATGGATGTTTAACAATTGCAGGAGAAAACAAGATCACAGTTTTCAATATTAGACATTACTTTAAAATCAAGGTGAGCTTTCCTCAGCTGAATGTTGATTGGCTGTCTGTCGATTCATAGCTAAACTCTGATTGGAAATCTAAGTTCCTTGCTTCCCAGAAAAGCTTTTCATTCTGCTTCTTTTCCAGCATAAGTCTAATCATTTTCAATTTCTACTCTCTCTTGTCCAGTGATACATGACTATTCTACAGGGAGGATGATCCAAAACAGAATTGAGGACCATCAATGTGAACAGGACTGTCAGGTAATTTGAATGTGAAGGAACAGAAGAAGCTGCAGAGAGAAGTGGACTCACTCAATACATCACGGGCACACCCCCCCACCATCAGTAGTATCAGGAGGTGCTGCCTCAGGAAGGCAACATCCATCATCAAAGATTCCCACCATCCAGGCCGTGCCATCTTCTCGCAGCTACCATTGGGCAGGAGATACAGAAGCCTGAAGTCCCACACCACCGGGTTCAAGAACAGCTACTTCCCTTCAGCCATTTGGTTCTTGAACCAATCGGCACAACCCTAATCACTGCCCCAAGTATAGAAACACCATGACCACTTTGCACTACAATGGATATTTTTTTTGTTCTAATTGTGTTCTTTCTTGTATAATTTTGTATAATATGTATTTAATTTATGCTTTTTTTTGTAAATCTTGCTTCTCTAATGCGATGTGCTTGTGATGCTGCTGCAAATAAGTTTTTCACTGCACCAGTGCATACGTGTACTTGTGCATGTGACGATAAACTCGACTTTGACTTTCATTTTGAACTTCCTCAGTGGTCCACACTCTTCCGATCTTAATTTCCAATGGCAAAACGGCAACTTCCTGCAGTCTCCCAGCAGTTACATGGGAGATCTGGATGCCAAACCTGCGATGAATTAGGCAAGTTTCCCACATAAAGTTATGTTGGATATACAGTGCAGAAACAGGCTATTTGATCAAACCAGTCCATTCCAATGCTTATCCTCTACTTGAGCATCCTCCTGCACTTCCTCATCTAAATGTATCAGGGTATCTCTCTTCTCCGTTCTCCATCTTATGTCTGTCTATCTTTCCCTTAAATGTATCTAACCTGTTAAGTTCAACCATTCTTTGTGTCACTGAGGACACATTGTCGCCATTCATGCCCAGCACAGTGGCATAACTACAGACCTGCTGCCTCACAGCACTAGTGACCAGAGTTCAATCCTGATTTCTGGTGCTGTCTGTGTGGGGTTTTCATATTCTGCTTGTGACCAGGTAGGACTCCTCCAGGTGCTCCGGTTTCCTCCCACATCCGAAAAACATGCAGGCAGGTTGGTGCATTAATTGGCCGCTGTAAATTGCCCCTGGTGAGTGAGTTGTAGAATTGATAGGAATGTGGGAAGATTAGATTACAGGGAAAATTAGTGGGGGAATAGGATTGCCCTATAAACTAGTATGGACTTGATGGGCAGAATGGTCTCCTTTTATGCTGCAAAGAGATATGGAATAAAAAAGAAGATTCTTCTGAATTCCCCAATGGACCTCTTGTTGACTGCCTATATTGTGGGCTGGAGAACTATCTCTTACCTGCATCGACCTATCACCACCTTGCGTACACCCCACCTCCCTTCTCTTGTCCACCTATCACTGCTCTGTTCCACCACCGCCCCCCCCCCCCCATATATTGGGCTTACCCTTTTCCTATCTTCAGTCCTGAAGAACTGCCCTGACCCAAAACGTTGACCGTCTGTGTTTCTCCACGTATGCTGCCTGGCCTGCTGAGTTCCTCCAACATCTTGTTTTTTCATTTATATTGTTGGCTTCTACTTATCCTCTTTCCTACATTATAACTACACTTCAGCCCTTCTTTCTAAAAGGACTCACAATCTGCTCTTCACCTGTGTCCATATTTACCCCATCACATTTCTGCTTTCATCCTTGTCATTCTTCGTTGCACCTCCTCCACTGCCTCTAGAACTTTTTATCGTACCAGCAATAAATGCAGAACTCTAAGCATGGGTGAACCAAGGTTTAATTCAGGACTAGCATCACTACCCCAGATTTGATCTCTATCCACGTAGAAAGAAACTTCAGTGCTTAGATTTTCAGCAAGTCCGTTCATTTGAATAGTCAGTAACAGCTCTGAGGGAGATAGGCAAATTTCAGACTATTTAAATTTTTATTGTGTTAACAAATATATTTAAATTGTTATCCTGCATTTGAATGATCACAAATTTTATCTTTAATATTTTAAGATGCTGTGAATGTCAGACATTTAGAGAGTTCTGACAGCTGGTTCTTTAGGAACCAACTTCAGGGACCTGGCCTTATCAGCCAATGTCAGCCAAGGCAACTATGCTGGGACTTCACCCAATCCAGAAGACACTTCTGTGAAGTGAGGCCATGAGACCTATGAGTGTGCGCTGGATGGACAGGGCTACAGTGTGGGTGGAAGAGCACTACACTGTGCATCATGGCTTTACTCAAAATCATATCAGCTTGTTTATTATTGTGTGATTGTGTTGTATATTATGATTGCTAACTCCTCCCTTTCTTCTCTCTTGACTTTTCACTCATGCACTGACATTTTTAAAAACGTATTCCTTGATGGGACGTGAATATCACCAGCAAGGACATCCTCCTGAATTGCCTCGTTGCTGGACAGCTTATTGGGCCATTAGAGAGTGGAAGGAAAATTGCTGTCCATTTTGAGTCAAATATCGGCCAGACCAAGTAAAGATGGCAGATTTACCTTCTCTGAAAGACATAGTGAACCAGGTGATAATGTAGTAATTTCACAGTTAATTAATTTAAATCTTTATTCCAGATTTATATCCAAATTATGTTGCCCGACTGTTATGGTAGGATTTGAAGTCAAATCCCTGGATACAAGCCTCTGAATACAAGTCCAGTGTATACCTAATACTACCTTACCCAACATCAGTTAACATTTGCATTTTTGTTGAAATTGTTGAACTTCTTCACCTCTTTTATCCTCTGGGGCTAGGGGATGGGTTGGGACTGTGGGGAAGGTGGCAGTGTTGTTGGGTCATGGCTGGCCAGAAACACTGTTGGCAGCCCACTGCCAGACACTAATTAAAAACTCACTGAACTAAAAGATCTTCCAATCTCTCCATGTCCAACCACCACGCTTGATCTGAGGTCTATCCATCAAGCAAGTTTTTCCAAGGTGAGAAAAGAGATACAACCTGTCTCTAAATGTAATCAGTTTTCATACATATGCCAATCATGTGGCTACTTAATAAAAAATAAAGACTGTGGTGTAGGAGGTTGGTTAGATTTGTATTAGCTGTGGATCACTTGGAAGCAGGGAAGATGGTGGTGCTTCCGGAGATTTGAACATCAAATCTAGCTTGACAGTCCAGTAATGCATTGGTGGAGGAGCAAGCGTCACCTGAAATGTTAAAATGAGACCCAGGCTGCTTGGATCTGTGGAAGGAAAAATAGAGTTACCTTTCCAGGTTGAAACTGGGATTCCTATTTGTCTCTTTTTCTGCATTCCTATTTATTGCTTCCTTTTTCCATTTTTGTGATAAGATAGTTCTGATGAAAGGTTATTAGCTCTGTTTCACTTTCTACAAATTCTGCCCAAGTGATTCGGCATTTTATGTTTTAAGGAAGGATGTCTTGGCTTTGGAGAGGGTGCAGAGGAGGTCCACCAGGATGCTGCCTAGATTAGAGGGCACATGCTATGAGCAGAGGTTGGACTAACTTGGGTTGTTTTCTCTGGAGCAGAGGAGGCTGAGGGGAGACCTGATCGAAGTTTATAAAAGGCATAGATAGAGTAGACAGCTGGTATCTTTTATTTCCAGGGTCGAAATATCTAATACTAGAGGGTAGGTATTTAAGGTGAGAGGGCAAAGTTCAAAGGAGATGTGTGGGGCAAGTTTTTACACAGAGAGTGGTGGGTGCCTGGAATATGCTGCTGGGGTGGTGATGGAGGCAAATACGATAGAGGCTCTTAGATAGGCACATGAACGTGCAGAGAATGGAGGGATATGGACATTGAGTAGGCAGAAGGGATTAGTTTAGTAGGTGTTTAGCTACTAGTTTAATTAGTTCAATACAATATCATGGGCTGAAGGACCTGTTCCTGTGCTGTACTGTTCTATGTTCCATTTCAGATTTTCAACATCTGCAGGGTTTTGAGTCTCGCTGTTCTAGCATTGTGTTTTCTTTCTCTCAACACTTTTGTCATTTCCTTCTGCCTACATCTCCTCTAGATATTTCAGCTGCAAGCAACAAACTTTCATGACAATCTCTCAGCAGGCACCATTTGTGTTCTTCAGTCTCTCTTGGTCTCCATCCCATCATGGACTTTCCATTTTTTCTTTCCACCCATCTCCCCTCTCTGCAACTAAATTCACGTCTTATTTTGAGTCTTTCTCAGTTCTTAATAAAAACCATTGACCTGAAATGTTTACCGTATTTCTCTCTCCATTGATACTGGCTGAAGTGTTGACCAATTTGCTTATTATAAATTTCCAGAATCAGCAGATTTTCTGCTTTTCAGAACATCTTTAAAAAAGGGCACAAAACCTTTTACACCGGCCTGAAAATACAATTGGCACCTTGGTTTGTTTTTTATCCCAAAATGAGGCACCTTTGACAATGTAGCATTCCTTCTGCACTTGTGTCAAACTCTCAGCCTAAGTTATGTACCAAGCTCCCTGGAGTGGGTCTTGAACCCAAGAATCCAAAGGCTTAAAGGCTAAAATATTGAGAGGAACTATATTGAAGCTTCTAAGCACCATCACCTAATTCATAAGGAAAACGATTTCCTCAATGACTGAAAAATCTGCTTTGTGATAGACTGTCATATAAACTGTGAAATCTCAAGCATTACACCCTGGTTGGGTTACATCAATTCACATGTTTTAAATCCACATGTATCCGATATAGTGAGTTGCTAACAAATTGCTCAGTAAAAGCAAAATGGATCCCACTATCAATAAATCCTTCAGAGACACTGAGTTATGTTACAGCCACAGCTTTTGCAAATCCACTATTTGAAATGAATTTTCTATAACAGCAAAGCTTTAAAACATATTCTCTTTGCTACTAAACACAGATAGTGCATATATTTTTGGCTTCTTTCCCATGAGACAATGCAGACTTTGTGGAGATGTTTTAGGAGTGATGTGCAGACCAGACAATAGTCAGTCATGAGACCCATCTTAGTGTGACTTAAACTAACATTTAAATTCCATCTCGGACTGAAAACCAATCTCTCACGATGATTAGTGTGTGTTCATAGTGATTTGCTGGTATGAATTATTTTCACTGTTGATTATAATGAGAAAACCATATACTAACATAGTGGGAGCTCTCTTCCATACCACCCAATGTGTGACACCTCATAACAAAACTCCTGAGCATAATTCAGATCATGGAAGGCCTTCAGTAGCCTTTCAGATTCACAGGACAGGTTAATTGTGTTTTAACTCTCTCCTCATCTGCATTCCTTAATTTTGTCGTGTAAAATTTGAAATATTTAATTGACCTAGTCCTCACAGCTTTTCGAGGGAAGGAGTAACAAAGTTCCACTTTGCTTGAACAATTTCCCTTCGTTATTCCTGAAGAGTTAAGTTCAAATTTTAACCTTAAGTTCACTTGTTTTGTATTCCAACCCATCACTGTTGACCCTTTCCTCACAAAGAAATACCTTCTTTCTGTCAACTCTTTCAATCCCTTTGATCATGTCAAAATCTTATTTTGATTATCCGTTGATCTTTTATGCACAATGGATTCTAAACGTCTTTCCTCTGAAAGTTCACAATGTATGCTTGATCAAGAGTTCCACGAGAGGCTGGTAGCATTTCACAATCTATGCCAATTTAATAAGTGAGACATTTTATATTTGATATACAAATGGCTGGTGAAGAATGTGCCCAAAAAATATATTCCCAGTCAGTAGGAGTAAAAGTGCTAGATGGTAGTGTGAGCTTACTTCATCCATCTTCAAAGTTCACTTGCATTGACTTCAGCTATGGAGGCAGAATACAATGTGCTGACACATCTACATTCTTTGTAAAGTATGAGACACGCCTCATTCTTTTTTCCTTGGAGCGTAGAAGAATGAGGGGAGATTTGATTGAGGTTTACAAAATTATGAGAGGTATAGACAGAGCAGATGCGAGCAGGCTCTTTCCACCTAGATTAGGAGAGATAAGTACGAGAGGACATGGCTTTAGGGTGAAAGGGGAAAGGTTTAGGGGGAACATTAGGGGGAACTTCTTCACTCAGAGAGTGGTGGGAGTGTGGAACGAGCTGCCATCTGACGTGATAAATGCGGGCTCACTCTTAAGTTTTAAGAATAAATTGGGTAGATACATGGACGGGAGAGGTCTGGAGGGTTATGGACTAGGTGCAGGTCAATGGGACTAGCAGAATAAAATTTCGGCACAGACTAGAAAGGCCAAATGGCCTGTTTTCTGTGCTGTAGTGTTCTATGGCTCTACAAAGTACGTGCTGCGCTATCATGGGTATGTATTTTTAAACATTTTAAGGACACAAGTATTTTCTTATTGTTTATCAGTCCATTATCAAGATGAAGCTACGTACAACCTGAGCAGATGTATACTTCTCCAGAAATCAGAAAAATAATTGGTTTATTTTCTTCTCTTTCGTAGTTGAATATATTGGAAGCAGTAATGTGTTAACCATGAGATTTACAGCATTATATGTGTTCATCTCCCCATTCCATTTATCCTGTTGAATCTTAGATCACACTGTGGCAAGAAGTATCAGAGCCATGGTTGTATACATTTCCACAAAAATTATTCGGAAAACTGTTCCTACAATGAAAGTATATTAATCTTGCTATCAGCTATTAAGAAAGTGGACTCTTGACCTCACAATCGACCTCGTCATGGCCTTCCACCTTATTGTCTGCCTGCACTGAGCTTTCTCTGTAACTGTAACACTATACTCTGCATTCTTTATTACTTTTCCCTTGTACTACCTTGATGTCCTGATATGATGAAAAAATCTTCATGATGGCATGTGAAACAAAGTTATTCACTGTACCTCGGTACATGTGACAATAATAAACCAATTACTAATAATAAAGCAATTACCAATTAGCTTCATTCTATTCCAGAATTCCATTTCTAAATCTCTCTGCTTCTCCAATGTTCTCTTCACCTTTAAGTTGCACCTTATGTTATCTGAACAAGATTTTGTTTCCATTCCCAATAGATGAACTCTTGAACTCTCAATCTAATATGTCATGGCCCTTGCACCTTATTTGTCTACTTGCACTGCACTTTCTCTCTAAGACATAGGAGTAGAATTAGACTCATGTTTCTTAAACTCCAGTGAGTACAGACGCAGAACCACCAAACGCTCCTGATACATTAACCCTTTCGTTCCCAGGATCATTCTTGTAAACCTCCTCTGGACCCTCTCCAACGCTAGCACATCCTTCCTTAGGTATGGGGCCCAAAACTGCTCACAAGTCTCCAAATGTGGTCTGATCATCGCCTTATAAAGTCTCAGCATTACATCCTTACTTTTATATTTCTAGCCCTCTCAAAATGAATGCTTACATTGCATTTGCCTTCCTTACTACCAACTCAACCTACAAGCTAACCTTTAGGGAATCCTGTACTTAGACTCCCAATTCCCTTCGCACCTCTGATTTCTGAATTTGCTCCCCATTTAGAAAATAGTCCTTCTACCAAAGTGCATGACCGTACACTTCCCTACGCTGTATTCCATCTGCCACTTCTTTGCCCATTCTCCCAACCTGTCCAAGTCATACAGTCATAGAGTTATACAGCATAGAAACAGGCCCTTCAGCCTAACTCGTCCATGCTGACCAAGTTGCCTACCTGAGCTGGTCCCAATTTGGCCCCTATCCCTCTAAACCTTTCCTGTCCAAAGGTGTTGTTATTGTACCGGCCTCTTCCACTTCCTTCTTCAGACTCTCTGCTTCCTCAACACTACCTGCCCCTCCACTTATCTTTGTATCATCTGCAAACTTGGCAACAAAGCCCTCAATTCCATCATGCAGATTATATCGTATTCTACATTCTATATTGCTTTTCCCTTTGGACTACCTCGATGTCCTTGTGTTATAGAGTGATCTGTCTGGATGGCATGCAGAACAAAGTTTTTCACTGTATCTTGGTGCATGCGACAATAATAAACCAATTACCAATCTTCTTTTGTAGGTTGCTGCCAACTACTGTTTGACCATCATCCTGTGAACCAGTTAAGACACTATGTAAGTGGAAGTTGTCGTTGCTAGTCAGAAATAGATTTAGAGAGATGACTAATTCTGGGAGATTTCTTAGGGGGAAACACTTTTTTACCAGGATATCAAATGAGTTCTCTGTTCCATCTGCTCGGGATATGGGTTTCTATAGTTGAGCCAAGAAATATAAAACTTAAATGATCAAAATAATTTCCTAAATAACTCTGCAACAGCACTTAGTATTATTAAAAGATGGTTGTTTAACTTAACACATTTCAATTTATAGAATTTATATGGTAATCCACTGCAAACTTGAGCAATGGTTCAATATTTCCCTGTCGTCTTACCAAGAATATTTGGTATTTATGCTGATTTGATTCATTTCTTACAACATATGTGATTCACTGTAAGACAGAAATAAAAATCAAACAATGGTCAAATGTCAATGGTGTAGAACTTTATTTGTCATACACGTTATGTGCTAAGTTTGCAAAGTCCAAAAGTATCTTGAACAACGTAACTCACATAGTGTCTTTTCTTCAAGTTGAGTAATTTTAAAATTATCCTCATCTCCGTAACATCTTCCAACTCATTTATCCTCTACAATACGTGTGCACCTCCAATTCTGCTCTGCAGCTTATCTCTGATTTTCATCACTACTGCTCTGTTTTCAGGTGTCTGGGCTCTAACTTTGGAATTCCCCTATAAGCCTTTTCACTTCTCTCTCTCTCTCTCTCTCTCTCTTCCTTTAAGATGCTTCTTAAAGCCTATCTCAATGAGCAAGCTCTAAGTGTATGTTTGCGAATTCTTCTGTGAAGCTCTTAGTGGCATCTTACCATGTTAAAAGTGCTTTGTAAAGGTTTAAAAATCACAGAAATGTTGGAAGCACTCAGCAGGTCAGGCAGCATTTCTAGAAGGAGAAACAGAATGAATATTTCAGGTCACTGATAAACGATTTTCTTTCCACAGATGCTGCCTGACTTGCTGAATGTTTCAAGCATTTTCTATTTTTATGTCAAATTTCCAGCATTTGCAGTTTTTAGATTTTCGTCCATGAAAAGGCAAATTGTTGTTGCTGTGTTCATCAATATTCATCGACATTCACACATAATGGAGACAAAGAAAACCAATTTGCCAATGTGCCAATTTATTTTGTTTACTTTCATTCCCAAACACTTCCACATTTACCTGTAACAGGGCGGAAATAACCACATCTTTGAGAGGGAAATCTGCAACAGAACAATTAAACAATGATCACTATAATGTGAATTCTTGAACTGAGAATTTTCTGATTCTTAGAAGCAACAGCTATTTAAATGAATGAACAATGCTGAAAGGCATCAAATGACTGGAGTTCAATCTTTTGCAAAATGTTTTTACAATCCTCCGAGAAGGTCCTTTAATACTACATGAGGAAATTAGTTAAATTTTAAAATGAAAATGGCAATTACTGGCAATCTTCTCTAAATCTCTTGTTGCCAGAAAACTTTTATTTGGGTTTGTCTTCTACAGGAACTAATTATCACAGAGGATTTTGCATCTGTCAAAGTGTGGCTCGCAGCCAAATTTATCTTGTAGTTGAAGATTGTGAAATGTATTAATAAGTTACTTATATTGAGATATAGAATTTGTATCAAAGCTAGGGTTCTTTTATGTTAGCTGCAAGACTAAGGAGTGGGAAATGTGAGATTGAGAACTTGCTGATATTTATTTTGTTCATTCACAGGATGTGGACATTGTTGGTTTACTGGACAATTTCAGAGTCAACCACCTCATGTGGGTCTGGAATAGGCCAGGCAGAGTAAGGAAGGCAGATTGGCTTCCCTCAAAGACATTAGTGAAACAGATGGGTTTTTACCACAATCCAGCACATTCATGTTCACTGTTGCCAATATTGCATTCCAGATCCAGATCACTAAACTGTCCTGAGGAGGTTTGAATCACTGTCATAGAATCGTGGGAAGTTACAGTATGATATAGAAGGAAGCCCATTTCAGATAACTATGGTTTCCATTGTTCCAAATAAAACAATCCTGGTCTGGACATCGTCTTCTTATAATTATAGGTCTCCATTATTGGCAACATCCTCATAAAACTCTTCTCCAATGTCTTTAGTACAATAACAATCTCCCTATAAAGTGGTGACTAAAACTTTAGATGGGACTTTAACTGAAGCCTGACAATTATTTTATCCAGTTCTAGTATGACTTCTTGCTCTTGTATGTCTTGGCCATTGAAGGTTAGTATCCCATGTACTTTCTTAATTGCCTCCACTTCCTCAGGAGACTAAAGAAATTTGGTATGTCCCTTTTGACATTCACCAACTTTTATCGATGCACCATAGAAAGCATCCTATCTGGATGCATCATGGCTTGGTACGGCAACTGCTCTGTCCAGGACTGCAAGAAACTACAGAGAGTTGTGGACACAGCCCAGCGCATCACGGAAACCAGTCTCCCCTCCTTGGACTCTGTCTTTATCTCTCGCTGCCTTGGCAAAGCAGCCAGCATAATCAAAGACTTCACCCACCCGGGTCATTCTGTCTTCTCTCCTCTCTATCAGGTAGAAGATTCAGGAGTCTGAGGGCATGTACCACTAGGCTTAAGGACAGCTTCTATCCCACTGTCATAAGACTATTGAACGATTCCCTTATACGATGAGATGGACTCTGACCTCACAATCTACCTTGTTGTGACCTTGCACTTTATTGCACTGCACTTTCTCTGTAGCTGTGACACTTTACTCTGTACTGTTATTGTTTTTACCTGTACTACCTCAATGCATTCTGTACTAACTCAATGTAACTGCACTGTGTAATGAATTGACCTGTACGATTGGTATGCAAGACAAGTTTTTCACTGTACCTCGGTACAAGTGACAATAATAAACCAATACCAGTACTAATAATCACCTTATCTCTTGCCACCTGCAGGAATCTGTGGACATGCACTCCAAGATCCCTCCATTTCTCTACATATCCAAGTTTCCCACTCCTTATTGTATATCCCCTTGCATTGTTTGCCCTCCCCATTACATTACACGGTAGTGTAGCGGTTAGCATAACGCCATTACAGCGCCAGTGACCTAGGTTCAATTCCGGCCACTGTCTGTAAGGAGTTTGTATGTCCTCCTCGTATCTGCGTGGGTTTCCTCCGGGTGCTCCGGTTTCCTCCCACATTCCAAAGACGTACGGGTTATGAAGTTGTGGGCATGCTATGTTGGCGCCGGAAGCATGGCGACGCTTGCGGGCTGCCCCCAGAGCACTCTACGCAAAAGATGCATTTCACTGTGTGTTTCGATGTACACGTGACTAATAAAGAAATCTTATCTTATTTTATTACCTCATACATCTTAGATTGGATTACATTTTCCACCTTTGTGTCAATCTAGTCAGTCTATCCATACGTTCCTTCCTACCGCACTGCCAATTTTGGTGTATTCGGCAAACTTTTTAATGATGGCATCTGCAACTAACTTGAAGTTTTAAAATTATAACGTGAGAAAAAAGGTACTCTACACTGACCCCTTTGAAGCCACACTACTCACAACCCTTTAATCAATAAAACTGCAGCCAAACATTACTCTTCACTTTCTTGCAATGAGCTAAATTTTCATCAAACTTCAGGACCAGAATCAGGTTTATTATCACTGACATATGTCATGAAATTTGTTGTTTCACGGCAGCAGTGCAAGACATAAGAATTGCCATGTTAGAGAAATAAATAAATAGTGCAAAAGAGGAATAACGAGGTAGTGTTCATGGATTCATGGACTGTTCAAAAATCTGACAGTGGAGGGAAAGAAGCTGTTCCTGAATCATTGAGTGTGGGTCTTCAGGCTCCTGTACCTCCTCCCTGATGGTAGTAACGAAAAGAGGGCATGTCGCGGGTGGTGAGGTGATGCCGCCTTCTTGAGACACTGCCTCTTGAAGATGTCCTCGATGGCAGGGAGGGTTGTGCCCTGGCTGAGTCTACAGCCCTCTGCAGCCTCTTTTGATCTTGCACATTGGAGCCTCCATACCAGGTGATGATGCAACCAGTCAGAATGCTCTCCACCGTACATCTGTAGAAATTTGCAAGAGTCTTTGGTGACGGACCAAATCTCCTCAAATTCCTAAGGAAGTAGAGCTGTTCGTGTGCCTTCTTTGTGATTGCATCAATGTGTTGGTTCCAAGATAGATCCCCTGAGATGTTGACACCCAGGAACTTGAAGCTACTCACCCTTTCCACCCCTGACCCCTCAATGAAGACTGGTGTGTGTTCTCCCGACTACCCCTTCCTGAAGTCCATAATCAATTCCTTGGTCTTACCAACATTGGGTGAAAGGTTGTTGTTGTGACACGACTCAACCAGCAGATCTATCTCACTCCTGTATGTCTCCTCATTGCCACCTGAGATTTATTTCAAACTTACCAAAGACATCACGGCATATCCCTCCCCACCATTGATAGTATCTACAGGTGCCTCAAGAAGGCAACATTCATCATCAAAGATCCCCAATATCAGGGCCATGCCATCTTCTCACAGCTACCATCGCGCAGGAGGTACAGAAGCCCGAAGTCCCACACCACCAGGTTCAAGAACAGTTACTTCCCTTCAACTATTTGGTTCTTGAACCAACTGGCAACACTATGGCCACTTTGATCACTTTGCACTAAAGTGGACTTTGTTTTTGTTTTAAATGTGTCCTTCCCTGTAAAAATTGTGTATAATTTGCATTTAATTTATGTTTTTCTTGCAAATGCTGCTTATACGATGTTATGTGCCTGTGATGCTGCTGCAAATAAGTTTTTCATTGCACCTGTGCACACATGTACTTGTGCGTATGATAATGTAACTCGACTTTGACTTTGATCTTTACTGGGATTCCATGAACTTTTACTTTTACCATCTGCCGATGACTTTAGACCATTATTTCCAACCTTGAGATTACTAGTCTAGCAATTTAAGTACTCAGTTGCAATTGCTGACTTTACTTCCTGAATTAGAAAAAGTTCTACCAGTAAAATTTTTAAAATGAATGTATCAAAGGTTTAAGTTTAGTGGATAGGGAAATTGCTCCTGTACCCTTTTGCTCTGAATATTCACAGTAATCTCTCCTTACAATTCTATGTATGTATAAAACAGTTAGTTCTTCCTGGAACATTAGGAAAGGTATTGTTATTGCATCAACTGCCCTGTGTCCTTGTGTAGATGGTACTGCATTCAACTTATTTTGGCACAGATGTAATGTCTCCTACACAGAGATGAGACCAGGCAATGTTAATCAATTGAAACGGTGCATCATTTTTAAACTTAGCAGACAAGAGTAAGTTCAGGAGGAATTAAAATAAGATCTTGCTGACTATCTCATCCTAGACACAACAACCATAGCAGAACAGAGAAACCACAGGAAAAAGCCAAGGACCATAATGCAGGCACTACAATAAATATGAAAAACATGATGATGCTGGAGGAACTCAGCAGGCCAGGCAGCATCCGTGGAGAAAAGCAGGCGGTCGACGTTTCGGGTCAGGACCCTTCTTCAGGACTGAAGATAGGAAAAGGGGAAGCCCAATATGTAGGAGGGAAAAGCAGAGCAGTGATAGGTGGACAAAAGAGGGGAGGCGGGGTGGGCACAAGGTGGTGATAGGTAGATGCAGGTAAGAGATGGTGATAGTCAGGTGCGGGGGAGGAGGGGAGAGCAGATCCAGGGGATGGGTCAAAGGTAAGAAGAGAGAGGAAGAAAAAGAGGCTAGGAAAGGGAAGAAGAGAAGAAGTGTGGTGGGGGGGGGGGTGTGGGGAGTGGGGGTGGTGATTACCTAAAGTGGGAGTATTCAATATTCATGCCATTAGGCTGCAAGGTTCCAAGATGGAAAATGAGGCGCTGTTCCTCCAGTTTGCGCTTGGAATTCTCCAGACAGTGGAGGAGGCTGAGGACTGACATATCAGTGATAGTGTGGGAGGGGGAGTTGAAGTGACTGGCAACGGGGAGATGCAGATCGCGGTTACCTATAAATACTTCATGGAATCTTACTTCAGTAGAGGAAGCTACGATAAATTATGAAGTGATCAGCTCACACCCAGTTTGGGCTTTAAAATGCCAAAGATCCTTATGTGAAAAGAGGGTTTGTAGCAAGTTTAGCAGTCCTAGAAAGTTAAAGTCAGATGATGAAGACTGATATTAACACATGACACAAGAGACTGCAGATGCTGGAGTCTGGAGCCACGAACAATCTGCTGGAGGAACTCAGCAGGTCGAGCAGCATCTGTGGGGTGGGGGGGGGGGGGGGGGGGGGGGGGGGGGGGGGGGGGGGGGGGGGGGGGGGGGGGGGGGGGGGGGGGGGGGGGGGGGGGGGGGGGGGGGGGGGGGGGGAAGGATTGTCAATGTTTCGAGTCAAAACCTCAAAACCTTGATGCTGTCCTGATGCAGGGTTTTAACCCAAAACATCAACAAGTCCTTCCCCCCCCCCATCTACCCACCAACAGATGCTGCTCGACCCGTTGAGTTCCTCCAGCAGATTGTTTGTTGCGTTGATTTTAGCTCAACAGGAATCAAGGGAAGGGGGCAATATGTGAGGCAGAGTAACTGAAGCTTCAAAATAAAATGAGGAAAGCTCAGAGGAAAGTTGGCCAGTGAAGTAAAACAGAAAAATAAAAAATATGTCTGCAACTAAGGGGAGGGTTAGAATCTGAAGATCAGGGTGGCAAACACTTCTAAGACTTTATTTCTAGAGAGATGCATAAAGATGTAGATAGAAACACTTTTGCCCAGAAACTTACCATTGGTTGTTAGTACTGAATGGAAATGCATGTGTGCAGCACGGTTTAACCCATTTGAGCACTGAATTCCTTTTGAAACTGTTATGTTGGTTATTTGCCAGAAAAGATTACAATGAAATAAATGTCAGAGGCAGAGAACAATGTGCTTATGTTTAGCACTATTGATGGGGAATTAATTTCTAGGCATTTATGTTTATGTAGCATCCTCCATGACCTCAGGATATCCCGTGCTTTAGAGACAATGAAGAAATGAACTAATATATAGACCCTGCTGAAAGACGGGAAAAATAAAGCAATGGTAATCAAGTTACGGATATATTCAGAATTCATGAAATGTAAAGAATTTTTTACAGTAGGAAATATACATCCAGCACTGGTAGAAAAACTGAATTTCTTTAATGCAGCATCTGCATTGGCTTATTTCTATTTGGGAAACTGTATAAAAACTCTCTCAGTGGTACCACACCCACTATATGACAGCAATAGAAATAATCAGACAATGCATGTATCCTGTGGTGGCTCCCTTGCTCAACATGGACTGAACAATATCCTTCCAATCACACATCCTCTCCGCAGTCTGCAATTAAGTTGGGCAAAGTTCTACTTATAAGAAACTAGTGTTCTTAATTTTATTTTGGAAGGATGGATACAAAGCAGTAGTTGATATCTGAGTGATGAATAAATATTTTGCCTTCATTTTTCAATTTGATGTGCAACCTTCAGTGATTATTGTGGCACTTACTTCGTTGTTGTTCAAGCAATAGCCCCCAACACTGGCAAAATAAGTCATGTGCTGCAATAATGATGGAATCTGGTGGAACTTAGAACTGAGAAACTGCTGCCACAGCATTACATCATGATACAGGCATAAACTGTAGGAAACAGCTTAAAGGAACTACTAAAACAAGGCAGGATTTTAAAAAAAACACCAGAAATATTGTGTCACATTTGCATCTGATATTCCTGTAATTATTGCCAAATTCACAGAACTATTTTTGAAGCTACCATTCAGCATCTGGAAGTTTTAAACATATGAATCAAAGAGACAATGTAAATTTGTCCCTTCTCACGAAATGTTACTGACCCAGTGTTAATTATGCTTCTGTCTCTACACATGCTACTGGGCTGATTAGACATTTTAAATATTTCTCTGTCTTCTGTAAATTTAACCCAGTTACCAAATCTATGGTTGGGACTTTATGTTACTAAACGTTACTTTAAAAGTATAAAGACCCAGTTCTGAATTTTTCTTGGAATAATCGAATGGGTTTAGAGAGCAGAAGAGGGGTTTTTGACCCATTGGTGTCCTTGCAAGCTCTCTACCAGAGCAAGTCACTTGTTCCACCCACTGGTCCCATCTCTGTGGCTCTGCAAATTTTTCCCCAGCAAATCCCTCTTGAAGGCCACAATGAAACCCTCTCCACCACATGTGCAGACAGTGCATTCTGGATTCCAACCACACGCTCGGTAAAAATAGGTTCCTTCATGTCATTCTTCCTTTTTTATACATGTGATTTCTGGCCCTTGACTATTCCACCAACAGGAGCTGCCCCCACTATCCACACACCTCATGATCAAATCTCCCCCCCAGCCTTCTCCATTTTAAATGATCTGTGTGCCCCCATACCCGCAAGTCCATCTGCTCTTCCACCCCTATCAGAACAGTATCCTTTATTCTGTATTGCTGCTCCTCATTCCTCCTATCAAGATGCATCGTCTCAGGTTTATCCACCTTAAACTTCATCTACCTATTTCCCCAGCCCTTTTATATCCTGCTGGGAACTAACAATCCTCTTCGCTGTTTACAGTATCGCCAAGTTTAATGTCATCCACAAATTCAGAATTTGTGGTTTGCACCCCGCCAAGTCTAGGCTCTTGTTATCAAAAATAAAGCAATGATCCCGACACCAACTCCCTGGAGAATATCACTGTTCACCTGCCTCCACTCTGAGAAGCGACCATTCACATGACCCTCAGTTGTCTGTTACTTAGCCACTTCATATCAGTGCTATAAGATGTCCCTTTTATGTCACGTGATTCAATGTTGCTGAAAAGCATAATCTGTGGCACCTTCTCACAACCTTCTGGAAGTTTACGTATACCACATTGATAAGATCCCCTTATCAACTCATCAAACAAAAACGTCAAATTGGTTTAACAAATCCATGCTGACTTATCTTAATTAATCCATTTCCTCCAGGTGACCTTAAAACCTGTCCTGGATCAATGTTTTTAAAAGCTTTCCTCCCCACCAAGATTAACTGATTGACCTGCAATTTTGTGACTTAACTACACTAATTTACAGTAACATCTGTACATCTTTGGGATGTAGTAGGAAACCAGAGTTCCCAACGGAAACCTACTTGGTTGCGGGGAGAATGTGCAAAGTCCACACAGACTGCAGTGAAGGTTAGGATTGAACTCAAATCCCTGAAGCAGCAGGTGAAGTAGCAGCACTCAATTGCTGCATCACCACACCATTGTTCCTCTCCCATGTTTGTTGCAACCGAGTCAGCACCATATTCACAAACTCCTTCTTGGATCTCGTATTTCCTTCTAAAATAGTTTGTTGGCACATTCTGCAAAGCTGGTGACAGTAAACATCCTTTTCTAGGACCCTGTCCATATATGTTGACAGGAGGTAGCCCATTTCGGGAAAACCCCATACTTTCTGGAGCTTTGCTGAGCTGAGCTTCTTCAAAAGCAACTTCCAATTGCTGGCTTGCTGCCTTCAAGGTGGCTTGGATGTCAAGGCAGTTGGCAGCCATCAGTCACCTGAGCATGCTCTTGAAGCAGGTAACTGTCCAAAACTTTGATATTGAGATCAAACCTCACTAGTCAGCGGTTCAATGCATTGATACGCACACTAGTGCCACTGTCATTAACTGGGATCAGTACCAGTCACTCTGCTGAGCTCGTCACTGTTGGTGTTTGCAACATTTTACCAAACTGTGCATGTTGCAAAGTATCGATGATATAATCGGTGCCAGAAAAACCTGATTAAACTAAAGTGGAAATAAAGAATTGTGCTGTTTTGTATCTTTCCTATACAGCATTTTCTTCGTATTTTGGAAATTTACTTTTTTAAAATTCTATAGTGGGAGCTGGTGATTAGGGCAACATTTAACACTCGTCTCTGGAGAAAGTAGTGGGGTCAATACTGGTCCCCTTGCTTTCCATGATATTAATAAATGATTTGGACAGAAATGTAAGGGCTGTGATTCAGAAATTTGCCAATGACACCAAAACTGATTGTGTGGTTGACAGTGAGGAGGGAAATACCAGACAAGACAAGAAGGGACTGGTTAGACAGACACAAAAGTACCATATGGAATTTCAGACTGGAATTATGAGGTAATGCATCTGGGGAGAACAAACAGGAACAGGGTAATAGAATACATGATAAATGGTAAGATGCTAAAAAGTGTGGGTGTGCAGTGGAATCTTGGAGCACATGACCCTAGAACCCTGAAGGTAACAGGACAGAGATATCACATGTTTAAAAGGGTATGAGATACTTGATTCATTGGGTAAGGCGTAGAATACAAGGGCAGAGAGATCATACCAGAACTGTATAAAAACCCAGTTAGGCTACCACACTCCAGGAAGTACGTGATATAACTACGGACGGTGAACTCGGGAATTATCAGGAGGTTACCAGAGCTGGAGAATTCGAGTTAGGAGAAGAGACTGTGTAGGCTGGGGTTGTTTTCTTTGGAACAAAGGAGACTGCGGGAGTCAAGAGTCCATTGTGTTGCTGTGAATCAGTTGTGGATGCACTAGTACTCCATCTTCTAAGTCTGAAGGCTCTGAATTTAAGAACTTCTTCAGAGAATTGAACATAAAAAGCCAGGATGATACTGTAGTGCAGTGTTGGACAATAGCACTATTGGAGGTACCATCTTTTAAAACCAATATTAATCCAAAACCTAACCTGTTTTGTCAGCTGGATATGAATTATCCCTTCGTACTACTTCATAGCAGATTAGTGTGCTGGCTGATGCTTATCCCTCAATCAACATCTCTGAAAACTACATTATCTTGGCATTATTACATTGCTATTTGCAGGTGTGATGTATGCAAATTGTTTGCACGTTTTCTACATTGCAAGAGTGACAACATTTCAAACTACTTTGAGGTGTTCTAAGAGATTTGAAAGTCACCTGTAAAAACAGAAAATGCTGGAAATACTCAGCAGGTCAGGCAGCAGCTGTGGAGATAGAAAAAAATTTAACATTTCAGGTTGACGATCTTTCGTCAGAATTAACTGGGCGCACGCAAAACATCATTGTGCTGAAATACTAGCTCTGTCTCTTTTACCCATATGCTATCTGACCTGCTGAGCATTTCTCTTTTCTTTCAGATTACTAAGATTTGCAGCAGTTTGCTTTCTTACTTTCTTTTATTTTTGGAGTCACGAATATAATAGAATAGAATGTAAGAGCAGGGATGTGATGTTGAGGCTCTATAAGGCATTGTTAAGACCTCACCTGGAGTACTGTGTGCAGTTTTGGGCTCCCTGTTTAAGAAAGGATGTGCTGATGTTGGAGAGGGTTCAGAGAAGATTCACTAGAATGATTCCAGGAATGAGAGGGTTAACATATGAGGAATGTTTGACGGCCCTTGGGCTGTACTCCTTGGAGTTCAGAAGAATGAGGGGGGGACCTCATAGAAACATTTCGAACGTTAAAAGGCCTGGACAGAGTAGGTGTGGCAAAGTTGTTTCCCATGGTAGTGGAGTCTAGTACAAGAGGGCACAACTTCAGGATCAAAGGGTGCCCATTCAGAACAGAGATGCGGAGAAATTTCTTTAGCCAGAGGGTGGTGAATCTGTGGAATTTGTTGCCACGGGCGGCTGTGGAGGAAAATCATTGGGTGTACTTAAGGCAGAGATTGATAGGTATCTGAGTAGCCAGGGCACCAAAGGTTATGGTGAGAAGGTGGGGGAGTGGGGCTAAATGGGAGAATGGCGGAGCAGACTCGATGGGCCGAATGGCCGACTCCTGCTCCTTTGTCTTATAGTCTTATGGTCTAATATGTCAGATTAGAAAGTTGAACAACAACTTCATTAAAGACGTAAGCTTTAAGAAGTGTCTTAAAGAGAGGGAGAGAGGCGGGCAGGTCTGGGGAGGGGAGTCCAGGCCTTAAAGTTCAGGCAATAGAAAACTAGGCTTAAAGCCAAAGATAAAAGATAAAATAGAGCAGGCAACAAAAGCATCTTACAAATACCAGATTGTTAACACAGGTGAGAAACAAGCTGATTACAGGAAATTCGGAAGAAGGATGGGGGCTAGAGTGCAAGAAAGACAAGGGGAGAGCATAAGAAAAGATTGGCAGCAAATGCAAAAGGAGATCCAAAAATATTCTACAGGCATGCGAACAGGAGAATGGTTGTAAGAGAAGTGAGATAGTAGTCATGAAAACAGAGAGCATGGTTGAGATAGTAAATGAGTGCTTTACATCAATCTTTTGCCAAGGAGGATGCTGATGGAGTCTCAGCAAAGGAAGACATAATTAAGATTCTAGATGGGGTAAAAATTGATAAGAGTAGATTTGGATAGGATTGTTCCTGGGTTGTTGAAGAAATTAAGGGAGAAAACTGCAGAGGCACTGACCACAATCATCTGTAGATCGAATGGTGCCCAAGGACTAGAAAACTGCAAATAAAACTAAGTAGTTGGATAGAGGGTGTAGGGATAAACCCTGTAATTACAGACCTCTCAGCGTAACCTCAGTTGTGAGTAAAGTTCCAGAAATAATAAATGGGGACAGAAAGAGAAGTCATGATAGCAAGAATTGATTCAGGAAAGCTTGCATGGATTTGTTACAGGCAAGTCATGTCACTGACTTGAAGTAACAGAGAGGCTTGTTGTGGGAAATGTTGTGTGCTATATATGAGCTTCCAACAGTCAATTAATAGTGCCACATAAAAGGCTTGCTATCATGGTTAAAGGTCATGGGATAAATTGTAATGTAGCAGCATGGACTGAAAGTTGTTCAGGAAACAGAGAGTCATTGTGAAAGATTATATAATCGGGCAGGAAAGAAAATATGCCAGGACCACTGCCTTTCCTAATATACAGTATATTAATGACTTGGACCCTGGTATATGCTGCACAAATGGCACAAAACTTGGAGACATGGACAATTGTGAGGCAAAAAGTAATGGATGTCAAAGGAGAAATTGACAGGCTGATATAATGGGCAGATAGATGGCAGATGAAGTTTAATACTGAGAAATGGATAGTGTTACATTTTGGTTGGAAGAATTGAAGAGGCAATATAAACTGGACTGTGCAATTCTAAAAGAGGTAGCTGAGTAGAAAGATCTGGGAGTAAGTGTGCATAGTTTGTTGAAAGAGGCAGGGCAGGTTGAGAACACCGTCTGTAAGGAGTTTGTACTTTCTCCCTGTGCCTGCGTGGGTTTCCTCCGGGTGCTTCAGTTTCCTCCCACATTCCGAAGACGTACAGGTTATGAAGTTGTGGGCATGCTATGTTGGCGCTGGAAGCGTGGCAACACTTGCAGGCTGCCCCCAGAACACTATGCAAAAGATGCATTTCACTGTGTGTTTCAATGTACATGTGACTAATAAAGATATCTTACATAAAAAAAATGGTTAAAAAAACATGCAGTATCCCAGACTTTGGAAATATTGCCTCAGAGCATAAGAGAAAGAAATGGTGATGGACTTTTACAAAGCAGTAGTTCAACCATGAATAGAGTATTGTTGCCAGTTCAAGGCATCACACTTTAAGAGGAATGTAAAGACATCAGAGAGAGATTCACTGAAATAATTCCAGGGGTAACAGATTTGTTATACGGAGAAGATGGAACTGTCAGTCTTAAAACAAAGGAGGTTGCTAGGGAATCTGACAGAAGTAGTTAAAGTCATAATAAGTATGAATGGAGGGAAACAGGGAGAAGGATGAAGGACCAGGAGAAATAGAATGGAGGTGAAAGAACTCAATGTGACAAGAGGACAAGTTTCTCGACACAATGAGTCGTTGGGGTCTGATTCAGGTCTGGAATGCACTGCTGGGGAAAAGCAGTGACAGAGTCTATATAACATTGAAAAGGGAGCTGGATAAGTATGTGAAAGGAAAGAAGTTGCTGGGCTATGGGCAGAAGCTGGAGGCAGAAAATGATGCTGCTTCACATCTTCAGTGACCAGGATTTGACCTTGAGTGCTGTCAGTGTGGAGTTTGCACATTCTCCCTCTGCTGGGCGCTCCGGTTTCCTCCCACATCCTCAAGATGTGGCAGCGGGTTAATTGGCTCCTGTACATTACTCCCTATCATAGGTAAGTGCCAGAAAGAATCAAAGGGGCGTTGATGGATGTGTGAGGGCAAAATAAGTTGCAGGGGTATTTGGAGGTGAGAAGAGAATGAACGGGGTTAATGGGATTGCTCTGCTGGGGCCTGGCATTGAACAGACGGGCTCAACGAAATCTTTCTTGGTCATAAATGTAAGTTTTTAAAAAAATATTCAACAATTAATTCTAAGCCTAAATTAGAATAAAAACATTCACCACATGTTCTCCTGGTGTATAGCCGGCATCAGTGTGCATTGTCAGAAGCCAATTGTAGAATGCAAAGAGGAAACAGCACTCAAGCTCATAGCCCACATTTCTTTCTCACCTCAAAGTAATCATTTTCTATTCTCATGGGTAAGGTATGATAACAATTGGTGCATTCTCAGGATCATGTTTCCATTCCACTGAATAGTGTTGATGGCTTTTTAATGAAATTCAAATATCAATCTTGTTTGATATCGTTTCTGAGAAAAAGGAGGGGCAGCATTCTTTTACAAGAGGAGTTGGTGATAAGGCTTGGGTAAACATATGGGCACAAGGAGGATTCCTTCTTCCTTCAGCAATCTAATAAGGTAAAGTGTTCATTCAGAAACAAAAGTGAAGGCATACTTTGCATTATGGAAAATTATAACACACATTCTTCTGAAATCCAAATTGTTCTTTTATTCAGGAGCTCTCCTGCTTTAGATGTGAGACTGTTTTTCAAAAAATTATGCGTTACTTACTGCCAATGAATTCAAAATATTAGAATACCATATTAATAAATCATACTTCCAACAACATTCTGTCCTAATATTTTCAAACAGCTCCGACACATCTTCTCTCTTGATATCTGCATGCTCTAGAACATTAACCTTACCAACACTGTCCTCAGCATCATCAAAGCCCCTCTCTTTGGTGAATACTGAAGAGAAGTATTCATTAAGAACCTCAGCCACTTCCACAGCTTCCGGGCACATCTTCCCACCTTTGTCTCTAATTGGTCCTACCTTTACTCTCGTCATCCTTCTGCTCTTCACGTACGTGATAAAAGCCTTGGGGTTCTCCTTAACCCTATTTGCCAAACCCTTTTCATGTCCCCTTCTTGTTCTCCTCAGCCCCTTCTTAAGTTCCTTCCTTGCTTCCCTATATTCCTCATGAGCCCTATCTGATCCTTGCTGCTTACACCCTATGTATGCTGCCTTCTTCTTCCTAACTAGTTGTTCCACCTCTCTTGTCACCCATGGCTCATTCACCCTGCCATTCTTTCTCTGCCTCACCGGGACAAACTTATCCCTAACATCCTGCAAGAGATCCCTGAACATCGACCACATCTCCACAGTACATTTCCCTTCAAAAATGTCATCCCAATTTACACTCTCAAGTTCTAGCCTTATAGCCTCATAATTTGCCGTTCCCAATTAAATGTCTTCCCATCTTCTTTTCTCCTATCCTTGTCCATGACAATGCTAAAGGTTAGGGAGTGGTGGTCACTGTCCCCCAAATGCTCACCCACCGAGGGATCTGTCACCTGACCTGGTTCATTACCTAATACTAGATCTAATATGGCATTCCCTCTAGTCGGCCTGTCAACATACTGTGACAGGAATGCGTCCTGGACACACTTAACAAACTCTGCCCTGTCTAAATCTTTGGCACTAAGCAGGTGCCAATCAATATTTGGGAAGTTGAAGTCTCCCATGATAACAACCCTGTTATTCTTGCCTTTCTAAAATCTGCCTCCCAATCTGCTCCTCAGTATCCCTACTGCTACCAGGGGGCCTATAGAATACTCCCAGTAGAGTAACTGCTCCTTTCTTCTTCCTAACTTCCACCCCTACTGACTCTACAGAGGATCCTTCTACAGTATCCACCCTTCCTGCTGCTGTAATACTATCCCTGACCAGTAACGCCAGCCCTCCCCCTCTTCTTCCCCCCCCCCCTCCTTATCCCTTTTAAAACACTGAAATCCAGGAATATTCAATATCCGTTCCTGCCCTGGTGACAGCCAAGCCTCTGCAAGAGCCACAATGTCATAGTCCCATGTACTTATCCAAGATCTCAGTTCATCACCCTTATTCCTGATGCTTCTTGCATTTAAGTAAATGCACTTTAGCCCATCCACCTTTCTACTTTTATACCCTGTACTCTGCTTCTCCTTCCTCAAAGCCTCTCCACCTGTTAGATCTGACTCTACCACATCCACTTCTTCCTCTGACCTACCCCTCTGCTTCCCATCCCCCTCGCAAAGTAGAAAGAGGAAAGCAAAAACTGAATGCAGAACAAAGTTTTACAGATACAGAGAAAGTGTAGTGCAGGCAGACAGTAAGTTGCAAGGCCATGACGAGGTAGATTTTGAGGTCAAGAGTTCGTCTTTATTGCGCAAGATATCTGCAGTCTCTTGTGTCTCCTAATTACCGAGACCCTGGTGTTGGTGGAGAGAAGTTGTTGGAAAAACTCCTGAAGGGCAGGATTAATCTACACTTGGAATGGCAGGGATTAAACAAAGTCAGTATGGTTTTGTTTGGGGGAGATACTGTCTGAATTTGACTGAATTTTTTGAAGAGGTAACTGGTAATTGGTAACTGGTTTATTATTGTCACATGTACCAAGATACAGTGAAAAACTTTGTTTTGCCTGCCAACCAGACAGATCATTCCATACATCGAGGTAGTACAAAAGGAAAAGCAATAACAGAATGCAGAATAAAGCATTACGGTTACAGAGAAAGTGCAGTGCAGGTAGACAAATAAGGAGCATGGGCCATGATGAGGTAGATTCAGAGGTCAGTAATTCATCTTTATTGTACAAGAGGTTTGTTCAAGAGTCTTATAATAGTGGAATAGAAGCTGTCCTTGAGCCTGGTGGTACGTGTTCTCAAGCTTTTGTATCTTTTGCCTGATGGGAGAGGGGAGAAGAGAGAATGTCAGGGGTGGGTGTGGTCTTTGATTATGTTGGCTGCTTTATCGAGACAGTGAGAAGTGTAGACAGAGCCCATGGAAGGGAGGCTGGTTTCCGTGATGTGCTGAGCTGTGTCGACAACTCCGCAGTTTCTTGCAGTCTCAGGCTTTTGCGATAAACAATCATTGTTCCAGATTCAAGGTATACAAAACACACATATTTGGGATATAATGTGCAGAAATATAACACAGAGTATGTTATCACCAATGAAAGGTCATCCTGTTTTTCTCTCCATCACAAAAATTTAGCAGGCAACTACAGCAAATGAAGACACAATAGTCCGCAGATGCTGGAACCTGGAGCAACAAACAATCTGCTGGAGGAACTCAATGGGTCATGCAGCTTCTGTGGAGGGAAAAGGACAGTCGATGTTTCGGGTCAAGATCTAGTTCCCCTTTATCTCTCAGTCCAGATGAAGGGTCTTGACCTGAAACGTCAACTGTCCATTTCCCTCCACAGATGCTGCCTGATCCACTGAGTTCCTTCAGCATCTTTTTAGGTACAGCAAATAGCGAGAAAGGCAAATGGTATACTGTAACAAGGTCGGAGTTTAGAAATAGATGTATTATAATGATTCTATAGTGTACAGGTGAGGCCACACCTGGAGTACTGTGCACAGTTTTGGGTCCCCTTATTTACGAAAGTCTGAAAGAGATACACTGGACTAATTCCTGGAATGAGAGGACTGCCTAATCATGAGTGGCTGAAGAAATTAGGTCTATATTCTTTGGAGTTTAGAGAAATGATGATGACAGGACATGACAGGGTGATCGCTGAGATGTTTCCACTAGTAGGAGAGTCTTGCATGAGGGGATATGGTTACAAGGCTCGAGGATCAAAGCTGAGGTGAGTAGGAACATCTTCTTGCTGAGGGTGGTAAACTTGTAGAATTCTCTGCCCTGCAGGGTTGTGGAGGCTAGATAACTGAGGGTCTTTAAAGAAGTAATAGGGAACAGGTACAGAAATGGAAGTGAGGCCTGGAGTATATTGAATATCATGCCAGGCTAGATGATAAGATAAGATATTTATTTATCAGTCACATGTACACTGGAACACACAGTGAAATGCATCTTTTTGCATTACTGAGAATGTGCTCGGGGGTGGCAGCCCGCAAGTGTCGTCACACTTCCGGCACCAACATAACATGCCCACAGCTCCTAACCCGTACGTCTTTGGAATGTGGGAGGAAACCGGAGCACCCGGAGGAAACCCACGCAGACACGGGGAGAACGTACAAACTTCTTACAGACAGCGGCGGGAAGTGAACTCGGGTCACTGGTGCTGCAATAGCATTACGCTAACCGCTACACTACCGTGCCGCCTAGTGACCTAATACTGGTCCTCTTTTCTTATGTTCTTATGTTCTCTGCAGTTGCTTCCCAGCCGACTGTGTATTGCCAACATTTTCTGATTTATTTCAGGTTTCTGGCAACTGCAATATTTTATTTTTGGACATCAAAAAATGTGCCCTAGCGACCTATGTTAAGCAATTGCCAAAAACAGTTACTAGCCTGATGTGCATTGCTTCCATTGATACAGATTTCCAGCATTTGCAATCCTTTTGCTTTTCATTTTGGATTTTAATCCTGAGCCCATAATATACCCCAAATGATGGAAATAAAAAGACAAACCTCCTTCTCTTTTATGCCCCATTTGTGGCAATGACAACTGTGAAGATTTGGATCTTTAATGTAGGAAAGAACTCAAGAACATAAGTTTTACTTCACCCAAGAGGAGCCTCAGTTTAAAAACAGAAGACACTGGAAATTCTCAGCAGGTCAGGCAGCTTCTGTGGAAAGAGAAAAAGAGTTAACGTTTCGAGGCAAAGACCCTTCATCAAAGCTGGGACAGTGAGAAAACAGGTTACTTTTAAGTTATAGAGAGTGTGGGGAGGGATGGATAAGACAAAGCGAATATCTCCGATTGGATGAAGTCACAGTTGCCATGGTGATCCCAATGTTTACTGAGCTTAAAACTAACTTGTTTTCTCTCTCCCAGTTCTGACAAAGAGTTTCAATCTGAAACATTAACCCTGTTTCTCTTTCCACTGAAGCTGTCTTACCTGCTGAATGTTTCCACCAATTTCTATTTTTATTTCAGATTTCCAGCATCTCCGCCTTTTTTATTTTAAGTTTCCGATTTAACTAGCTGCCCTTATTTTGATTAGATTAGATTTTTCACTGTAGGATTATAGATGGAGGCCTCTCATATTCAGCCCCCAGTAAACTTGGGAACATGCGAATCTCTGCTCTGGCTTGCGTTGTCCATTCCACCCAACTCCTTGTGCTTGCTGACCTACATTGGCTCCTTGATACAAAGACCTTGATGTTCGGGTACCTTGGGGGCTTTCCAGTGGGCGCCACAGGGGCACGAATACGTTCTGGATAGAGGTGACTGTGTCGTAATTTGAAACTATTGATCGTAAATAGTGTGAATCGTGGAATACTGTAGTATTGTAATAATGTAATAATATTGTAATACTGTAGTATTGTAATACTGCAGTATTGTAAAATAATATTGTAGTATTGTAATAATGAGGTCACTGAATAAACTTCCTTTGGAAAAGGAAAAATAAGGCCTTGATGGTAAAACTTTTACCCTTTCCCTCAACTCCTTCTATGGCTTCTTACCCTATCCTTCCTGCCCCACCGTGGCTGTAATCTCCTTCAAAGCTACAACAATCCGAGATATCTCCGCTCCTCCTATTCCAGCCTGTTAAGCTTCCCAGCTCTTAGTTTCTCTGTCACTGGCAGCTATCAAATCCCCATGTTGAGGAAATCCCCTCCCACACCTCACCCCACCAAATTCCTCCACCTCTCTATGAGAGTATCCATAAAATCTACCCCATGCCAAATATTTGGTTACATATTAACATCTGTTTATGTGCTACTGTTTAACATTGGAAAATTTAAAATGTCTTGGGATGTTTTGCTATGATAAAAGGAGGTATTCAAGTACAGTTAATTGTTGTTACTGAAAGGAAGAAGTGCTGAAAGAGCACTTGAATGCTGGATGAGCACTTCAGTCACCTGGGCATGATGCGACAAAGGAAGTGCTAGTAAGTGGGATTAGAAGGGATGGGTACTTGATGGTTGGCATGGACGTGGTGGAATGACGGGCCTGCTTCTGTGCTATATGACTTACAAGCCACCTTTGTCAACATAATGAAATCCAAAGGTGCTCTGTACCCAATGAAGTATACTTGAGGAATAATCGCTGCTGTAGTGTAGGAAATATGGTTATCATTTTGCACTTGTCTGTGTGGATACAACAAGAACAAGGAAAGTGACCTGCTTCCATAATTATCTCTCCTATCCCCTGGCAGAACCATTGTTCTGTTTCTTTATGGATTTGCAATATTGGTATCAGGTTCAGACATGGAAATACAGAGACACAAGAGACTGTAGATGCTGGAATCTGGAGCAACACACAAGATGCTGGAGGAACTCAGAGGGTCAGGCAGTATCTATGGAGGGAAATGGACAGTTGACCTTTTGGGTTGATAAGATAAGGTAAGATTTCTTTATTAGTCACAGTGAAATACATCTTTTTGTGTAGTGATTTGGGGGAGGCAGCCCACAAATGTCGCCATGCTTCCAGCGCCAACATAGCATGCCCACAACTTCGTATGTCTTTGGAATGTGGGAGGAAACTGGAGCACACGGAGGAAACCCACACAGACACGGGGAGAACGTACAAACTCCTTACAGACAGTGGCCGGATTTGAACCCGGGTCACTGGCGCTGTAAATCATTATCCTAACTACTAAGCTACTGTGCCTGCCCTTAGGGTTGAGACCCTTTGTCTGGAACTTCAGAGACCCGGCTTGCCAATAACAACGTACAGAGTACAAAAGCATCAAAAGCACTGACTATAGCTGCAGTGGTTTTGAAATTGTGCGCGACATTTAGTTGAAACTCTGCTGGGACAGCTTCCCAGATTTGAGCTGAGAATTTCAGCCTCTTGTGTTATTTGCAGTTTTGCTAAATCAATGCATAAAAAATCAAGGAACTACAAGTGCAAATTGCATTAGGCGCAAACCAATTACCCACAATCATTTGCTAAAAAGCATTGAAGTGGAAGCCAATCCCGCCCAAGTGACCTCCTGCTAAGTGTGGCCATTTCGAGACTCTAAGAAGGTAACTTATTATTGTGCATAAACAAACCTACAGGTATCCTACAAAAACTGCTCTTTAATGTACTAGGAGGCTGGCATGTGTACACTAATGTAACCAATAACTAGCTTTTTAAAAGACTTTTTCAGTAATTTATTGTGTCACATGCAATAGACTAGACTGACAAAAAAATGTGTAATTTTTGACAACAGATAAAGCATCATTTATCAAGACACAACATCTCCATTTTAAGTAAATCATGAAATAATCTTTAATGTAAATATATATTTTGTTCTAACACAATGCCCCATCATTTTGGGTTGTGCAAGATCTTAAGTGATAAACAGTGGAAAATTGAGTAAGACACTTGCTACCTAAAACTCCTGTCATCTGAATGTAATTACGCACGGCTCATAGCCAAAGCAGAAGCTCAAGGAGTATTAGCTGAATCTGTTCTGGGATACTGATGGGACAGGTTGCGTGTCCACAGGCTTAATTCCTCAATCAAAAGGCATTTAAGAATCTTTGATTCAATGGGCAGCCCTGTTCATACTCAGAGCAAACTCAAAATGTAATAAAAAAAGGAACGTTGGTCAGAGGTCTCAGAGGATGGTTGATGTGAAGAATGGGAATTGTTATGTTGATGCATTAAGTTTAAGGTTCAAATTTGCTTTTAGATGCAGCAAGATTGGGGTAATGAGATAATTAGATCACATTGATCTAGGAATGTTGAGTTTAAGATACAGTCTGTTTGTATTGATACAGTAAGGTTCAGGTAAAAGTTTATTGTAGCTACATTAACTGAGTAAATTGGTGAATTGATAAATTGCTAAACTGGTTTATTATTGTTACATGTGCCAAGGTACAGTGAAAAACTTTGTTTTGCATGCCATCCAGACAGATCATTTCATCACATCAGTGCATTGAGGTAGTACAAAGGAAAACAATAACAGAATGCAAAACATCACAGCTACAGAGAAAGTGCAGTGCAGGTAGACAATAAGGTGCAAGGTCATAACGAGGTAGATTGTGAGGTCAAGAGTCCATTTTATTGTACTAGGGAACTGTTCAATAATCTTACAACAGTGGGATAGAAGCTGTTCTTGAGCCTGGTGGTATATGCTTTCAGGCTTTTGTATCTTCTACTCGATGGGAGAGGGGAGAAGAGAGAATGTCTGGGTTGGGTGGGGTCTTTGATTATACTGGCTGCTTCACCGAGGCAGCGAGAAGTATAGGCGGATATTATGGTAAGATTACAGTTAGGCTATATTCTTGCCACAAACATATTAAGGTTGGAGCTAAGATTTCTTCTGGTTGAATTGATGGAATAGGGTTGGGATTACAATTTACTTTTGTCACGCTGATATTTTTCAGTGCTTTTGATGTAGTAAGGATCAGGTTAAGATTCCTCCCATGAAAAACACTTTGATGCTGGAGGAACTCAGCAGGCCAGGCAGCATCCGTGGAGAAACACAGGTGGTCAACTTCTCAGGTCAGGACCCTTCTTCAGGACTGAAGATAGGAAAAGGGGAAGCCCAATATATAGGAGGGAAAAGCAGAGCAGTGATAGGTGGACAAAAGAGGGGAGGCGGGGTGGGCACAGGGTGGGCAAAGCAGTCCTTTGTTTCTCTAACATTTCCCCAGCTGTACTGATCCAGTAAGGTTAGAGTTTGGATATATTCTGGCAGATTGATGCAGTAATATCAGGGTTTATATATATTCCAGTCTACTCGGGTGCAGGATGGTTAGGTTTAAGATCTTTATCAGTCATATTGATAACAGGGTTAACATAAATTCCAGCCAATCTGATACAGTAAAATCAGGATTAAGATACGTGCCAACTATATTAATGTCGTAAGGTTAGAGTTAAAACTTACTCCAGTGACATTAATTTAGTAAGAGGTTTAAAACTTATTTTAGTGACACTATTGCAATTAAATCAGTTTAAGAAGGTTATTGGACACTATGGTTAGGAAAGTTAGATTTAAGATTTATTCAGGCCACATTGGTGGAATCGGGTTCAGATTAAAATGCATTCCAGCCACATTGACACAATAATTTTAGCGTTAGGAATCATTAGAGCCGATCGATGCGATAAGGTTAACCATTAAGATGTATGCCAATCGCTTTCATGCTGTAAATTAGGGTTTTGATTTATTCTGGCCACATTGAAGCAGACACGTCAAGATTAAGCTATATTCTGATGAGATTCACGCAGCAAGGTAGTGTTAGGATTTATTCCAGACACTCTGATTCAGAAGTTTAGGGTTACTTTAAATTCTGGCCATACTGCTGCAATGAGATGAGAGCTAATATGAGTTTAGACCACATTGTTGCAGTAAAATTAGGGTTAAGATGTATTCCAGTCATATCGATGCAAAGTTATTCCAGCTACACTTATTAGAAAAAAAAGTGTAGCTGGAATAACTTATATTATTCCAGCTACTTTAATAGTTAGAGTGAAAATATGTTGTGGACAGTGCTTTACTCTCCAACTTAATTCAATGTGTGCTCACGTGGACTGCTCTACTTCATTTTGAGGAGATTTGGTCTGTCACCAAAGACTCTTGCAAATTTCTACAGATGTATGGTAGAGAACATTCTGACTGGTTGCATCACCGCCTGGTATGGAGGCTCCAACGTGCAAGATCGAAAGAGGCTGCAAAAGGTTGTAGACTCAGCCAGCTCCATCACGGGCACAACCTTCCCCGCCATCGAGGACATCTTCAAGAGGCGGTGCCTCAAGAAGGCAGCATCCATCATTAAGGACCCTCACCACCCGGGACATGCCTTCTTCATGTTATTACCATCAGGGAGGAGGTACAGGAGCCTGAAGACCCACACTCAATGTTTCAGGAGCAGCTTCTTCCCCTCAGCAATCAGATTTCTGAATGATCCATGAACCTGTGAACACTACCTTATTATTCCTCTTTTGCACTATTTATTCATTTTTGTAACTTACAGTAATCTTTATAGAACCATTGAACACTACAGCACAGAAAACAGGCCATTCGGCCCTCCTAGTCTGTGCCGAAATGGTATTCCCCTAGTCCCATTTACCTGCACCCAGTCCATAACCCTCCAGACCTCTCCCATCCATGTACCTATCCAATTTATTCTTAAAACTCAAGAGTTAGCCTGCATTTACTACATCAGATGGCAGCCCATTGATATAGACAACAAACAACAATGGCCCCAGTACAGATCCCTGAGGCACACCACTAGTCACAGGCCTCCAGTCTAAGAAACAATCATCCACTACCACTCTCTGTCTTCTCCCACACAGCCAATTTCGAATCCAGTTTACAACCTTTTCATGGATACCTCGTGTCTGAACCTTCTGAACTAACCTCCCATGTGGGACCTTGTCAAAGGCCTTACTAAAGTCCATGCAGACAACATCTACAGCCTTTCCTTCATCTACTTTCTTGGTAACCTCCTCGAAAAACTCTACAAGATTCGTTAAACATGATCTACCATGCACAAAGCCATGCTGACTATCCCTAATCAGCCCTTGGCTGTCCAAATACTTGTATATCCGATCTCTCAGAACACCTTCCAATAATTTACCCACTACTGATGTCAGGCTCACTGGCCTGTAATTACCTGGTTTATTTTAGATCCTTTTTTAAACAACAGAACTACATGAGCTACCCTCCAGTCCTCCAGCACCGCACTCGTGGCTAAGGACATTTTAAATATATCTGCCAGGGCCCCTGCAATTTCTACACTAGTCTATCTCAATGTCTGAGCAGGCCCGGGGGATTTATCTACCTTTATTCGCTGTAAAGCAGCAAGCACCTCCTCCTCTTTAATCTCTATATGTTCCATGACACTATTGCCTGTTTCCCTTCCTTCCATATCCACTATGCTAGTTTCCTGAGTAAATACTGATGCAAAAAAACTGTTTAAGATCTCCCCCATCTCCTGAGGCTCCACACATAGACGACCACTCTGATCTTCTAGGGGATCAATTTTGTCCCTTACTATCCTTTTACTCTTCATATACTTGTAGAAACCCTTTGGGTTTACCTTCACATTATCTGCCAAAGCAACCTCATGTCTTCTTTTTGCCTTCCTGATTTCCTTTTTTTAGTATTTTCTTACTTTTTCTATGCTCTTCAAGTACCTAATTTGTTCCTAGTTGCCTATACCTGCTATATACCTCTCTCTTTTTCTTAACCAGATCGCCAATATCCCTTGAAAACCAAGGTTCCCTATGCTTGTTAACTTTGCCTTTAATCCTGGCAGGAGCATGCAAACTCTGCATTCTCAAAATTTCGCCTTTGAAGGCCTTCCACTTACTGAGCACATCCTTGCCAGAAAACAACTTATCCCAATCCACTCTTCCTAGATCCTTTCTCATTTCCACAAAATCGGCCTTTCTCCAATTTAGAACCTCAACCCGAGGACCAGACCTGTCCTTATCCATAATTAACTTGAAACTAATGACATTATGGTCACTGGACCCAAAATGCTCACCTACTCATACTTCTGTCACCTGACCTGTCTGGTTCCCTAATAGGAGATCAAGTATTGCATTCTCTCTCATTGGTACCTCTATATATTGATTAAGAAAACTTTCCTGAACACATTTGACAAATTCCAAGCCATCCAGCCCTTTTACAGTGTGGGAGTCCCAGTCAATATGTGGAAAGTTAAAATCCCCTACTATTACAACTTTCTGTTTCTTACATTGGTCTGCTATATCACTACAGATTTGTTCCTCCAATTCTCTCTGACTATTGGGCGGTCTATAATACAACCCTATTAGTGTGGCCACACCTTTCCTATTCCTCAGCTCCACCCATATGGCCTCAGTAGACGAGCCCTCCGGGCTGTCCTGACTTACGCACAGCTGTGATATTTTCCCTGACTAGTAATGCCACTCCTCCCCCTTTCATCCCTCCCCCTCTATCACGTCTGAAACAACGCAACCCCGGAACATTAAGCTGCCAGTCCTGCCCTTCCTGCATCCAAGTCTCACTAATGGTAATCCCACGTGCCAATCCACGCCCTAAGCTCACCTGCTTTACCACAATACTTCATGCATTGAAATAGATGCACCTGAGAACATTTCTATCAAGTACAAACCTTTGATTTCTGTCGATACCTGCAGTCCTCGCATGACCTTTTTCCTCCTCCACCTCATTATCTGCTCTAACACTCTGGTTCCCATCCCCCTGCAAATCTAATTTAAACCCCCCAGAGCAGCACTAGCAAACCTACCCGCAAGAATGTTAGTCCCCCTCCAGTTCAGGTGCAAACCGTCCCATCGGAACAGGTCCCACCTTCCCTGGAACAAAGCCCAATTGTCTAGAAACATGAAGCCCTCCCTCTTGCACCAATTCCTTAGCCACGTATTTAGCTGCATGATCCTCCTATTTCTAGCCTCACTAGCTCATGGCACGGGTAGCAATCCTGAGATTGCAACCTTGGAGGCCCTGTCCTTCAACTTTGCACCTAATTCTCTAAACTCTCTTTGCAGGACCTCCTCCTCTTTCCTATGCATGTCATTGGTCCCTACGTGGACCACGACATCTGGCTGCTCACCCTCCCTCCTGAGAATATCGAGAACTCGAGATTTATGTCTTTATGTCTTGCACTGTACTGCTGTTGGAAAACAACAAATTTCATGACATATGTCAGTGATAATAAACCTGGTTCTGATTCTGATCCTGCACTTGCAACAGCCTCTGTCATTGTATGCCACAGATAAGTATTTGAAAAATGTTTGGCATTGTTCATACTAGGTTCTGTGCAAAGTGTAACACACCTCTTGGATATAAGATACTAACATGAAAACATACTTGTCATACCTGGGTCCTGCTTTGTAATTTAAAGAATGAGGCTTTTCACTGACCTTTAATCTGTCTCATCACTGTTCAGAACTTACAGATTTTTTATGGTGAACTTTATCTAGCTTGCACACAATCTAACTTGAGTTGTTTACTTGCAAATTTCTGATGTTAATTTTGAGCAGCTGGTATCTTCTACAGTCCAATTGTGAGAGGTGCAGAACAAAATTCCCTAAGACATTATAAAGGGAATTTTGCTATGAAGTAGAAAAGTCTGGCAAGTACATTCCCTTAACAATAAAGATTGATAGAATCACTTGCATTGTTCCGGCTACCCCTATGTGACAGAAAGTTGTTTCTGTGTGCCATTCATAAACACATATTTTGTCAAATATCTTTATATAGAGACAATAGGGCAAGTTTATCTCATTGTTATGCCCTGGGAATGCTTGGTACCCAGGTACAGTAAAGAAAAAATGAATCTTCTGACACTGTATTTGTCCAGCAACACCTCTCAAACCCATAATTTCCACCACCAAAGAAGGACAAGGGCAGCAAGAACCTAACAACAGGTTCCCCACCAAGGCACATGTCATCCTGACTTGGAAATATATTGCCATACCTTCATCCCTGAATCTAAATCCTGGAACTCCCACTCCATTAGAAATACCTTCACCAGAAGGTCTGCAACAGATCACCACAATTAAAGATGGGTAATAAATCTCGGTCTTGCTACTGAAGCTTACGTCCCATAAATAACATTTTAAAAAGTCTCTGCAGAGCGTTTTATTGGTGGTACACCACAGTCACTGTATACGGATGGTTGGTGAAGGGAATGAAGTATTCCATAACACTCCTGATTTGTGCCTTGTAGATGGTGGAAAGGACTCGGGGTGTCAGAAAATGAGTCACTGTAGAATACCCAGCCTCTGACCTGCTCTTGTAGACACAGCATTCATTTTCCCCAGGGTAGGGGAGCCTAAAACTAGAAGACATACAGTAGATTTGTGAGAGGGAAAAGATTTAAAAGGGGTCTGAGGGAAATTTTTTCACACAGAGAGTGGTGGATACATGGAACGAGCTGCCAGAGGTAGAGTCAGGTACAATTACAATGTTCAAAAGACATTTAGACAGGTACATGGGTAAAAAAGTTTTAGGGGCATATGGGCCAAACGCAGGTATATGGGATAGCTCAGACAGATGTCTTGGTCGGCAAGGACAAGTTGGACTGAAGGGGTGTATTTCCATGCTGTATAACTCTATGACTCTATGGGGCTGGTACTGTTGAGCTTCTAGTTAATCGTGACATCCAAGATGTTGATGATTGGGAACCTTAGGACATTTAATTTCAAGGGTAAGCGGTTAGATTTTGGTTCTATAGAGATGGTTATTGCAGATATAACTTGACAAGTATTAGCCCATTCCTGAATGTTGTTTAGGGGCTTGCTGCATGAAAGACTACTTCATTTGCTGAGGAGTTACAAATGGAATGAGACATTGTGCAATCATCAGCGAACATCCCCACTTCTGAACTTATGATGGAAGGAAGGTCACTGATGTAACAGCTAGAGATAGTTGCTCTTCAGACACTGCCCTGAAAACCCTACATTGATGCCCTGGGGATGAGATGATTGACCTCCTACAACCACAACCACCTTCCTACGTGTAAAGTATGGCTCCAGTTATTGGACTGTTTTCCCCTTGATGCTCATTTTTACCAGGGCTTTTTTGTGTCACACTCGGTCAAGTGTTTCATCAGTGTTCAGATCAATCATAATCATCTTGCATCCAAAATTCGGCCTTTTGGTCCATGTTTGTACCAAGGCTGCAATGAAGTCTGGAGCAAAGTGATCCTGGAGGAACCCAAGCCCGCCATCAGTGAGCCGTTATTGGTGAGGGTAATACCAATAGATAGCCCTGTTGACGAGGGTTTCCATCACTTTGCTGATGTTTGACTGGACTCATGGGGCAGTGCATAAGCCAGATTGGATTTGTCCTGCTTTTTGTGAACAGGTCATACCTGGTCAACTTTCCACATTGTCAGGTAGATACTAGTGTCGTGACTGCACCTGAACAGTTTGGCTTGGCACGGTAGTAGAGCAGTTAGCGTAACGCTATTCCAGCGCCAGCGACCAAAGTTAAGTCTGTAAAGAATTTGTACATTTTCCCTGTGTCTGTGTGGGTTTCCTCCAGGTGCTCCGGTTTAGACATATGGGTTAGGAAGTTGTGGGCATGCTATGTTGGCGCCAGAAGTGTGGCGACACTTGCGTGCTGCCTCCAGAATACTCTATGCAAAAGACGTATTTCACTGTGTGTTTCGATGTACATGTGACTAATAAAGATATCTTCTCTTATTTTATCTTGTCTTATCTTGAGGTACAGCTAGTTCTGGAGCACAGGTCTTCAGTACCACATCTGTGATGTTGTATGCAACAATCTGTTTGCTGTATCCAGTGCTCTCAGCTATATTCTCTGGAATGAACAGAAATGGCTAAAGATTGGCTTCTGCAATGGTGGTCCACTCAGCACTCCTGGATGAACATGGTTGGGAGTACATCAGCCTTGTCTTTAGCCCTCACATGATAGGCCTGTCGTTGTTGAGGATCAGCATCTACTCAGAGCTCCCTCATCCCATTAGCCACCAACATTCACAACTGGATGTGGTAGGACTGCAGAGCTTTGATCTGATTTGTTGGTTGTGAGATCACTTGACTCTGTCGATTGCATGCTGTTTAACCTGCATGTCACCCAGTGCTAAAGCTTCACCAAGTTTCTCCAATTCTAGCTTCTTGCACACCCTGACTTTTTTTTATTGGTGAGGGCTTTGTCTGCCTCAGGCCAAACATGTGGCATTCCTTCCCTGAACTTCTCTGTATCTCCCTCGTCCTTTAGAATGATCTCTGTGATCCATCTCTCTGACCAAACTTTGGACAGCTGTACTTGTGTGTACAGTAAAAATCCAATAAACTGGTACCCTTGGGACCTTGGTGGTACCAGGCTAGCAGATCTTCCAGACTATTGACCAGAATACACAAAAACCTTGGGAACACATATCACCAGGCTCAAGGACAGCTTTTATCCTGCTGTTATAAGACTATTAAACAGACCTCTTATACGATCCACCTTGTCATGGCCTTGCACCTTATTGTCTGCCTGCACTGCACTTTCTCTGTAACTGTAACACTATATTCTGCACTCCGTTATTGCTTTTCCTTTGTACTACCTCGATGTACTGATGTGATGAAATGATCTGTATGGATGGCATACAAAACAAAGTTTTTCACTGTACCTCAGTACATGTGACAATAATAAACCAATTTACCATTGCACTTTATTTGTCTACCTGCACTACACTTTCTCTGTAACTGACACTATATTCTGTATTCTGTTTTTTCTTTTGTACTACCTTGATGTACTTACTGTATGTATGGAAATATCTGTCTGGATGACATGATAACAAAAACTTTTCACTGTATCTCAGTACATGTGACAATAATAAACCAATTACCAAATAAACTCTTTTGTTCCATGTTTTTTACATGTTATGCAGCAGTATAATAAATTTTCTAGTGAGTTGAAAATTTTCTTTGAGTTGAAAGGGAGCATTGGAACTTGATGTGTTTCAAGGGAGATCTGGAAACACGGCCCCGGTAAATTCAAAAGGAGCACTGGAAATGGGAACTTAGTCAGTTTAAAGGGAGTGCTGATAGCAGAGCCCTGGTGTGTTTAATGGGAGTGCTGGATACAGGGTCCCAGTGTGCTTAAAGGGAGTCTGGGAAAGAGGGGTGTGGTGAGTTTAAGGGAGTGTGAGAAACAGGGCCCCAGTGCTTTTAAACAGAACATGGGAAACGGCCTCAGTGTGTTCAAAGAGCATGGGAAAGAAGAAATTGGTTGTTCAAAGGAAGCATGGAAAACAGGGTTCCCATGTGTTTCAAGGGATCACTGGGAACAGGCTCCTGGTGAGTTTAAAGAGACATTGGATAATAGGGCCCTAATGTGTTTAAAAGAAAGTGAGAAACTGAACCTGCTGAGCCAGATACTAAATTATCAGGATATCTAAACAATTGAGTATTGGATTATTGGAGTTTTACTGTAGGTTGGTGTCAAAATGTGCTTTATAACACTCTCATGCACCTTATAATGTGTTACTCTGGGGAAGGTGCCATTTAATGACAAGCTGATGTTCTTGCATTGCAAATTGCCAGTAACAACAGCATCATAAACAAAAGCAACTTCAGTGCAGTTATGGTAGTCTTTTGAAGTGGCTTCCCTTCACTCTATGCCTTCATCACCTAACTAGCCCCAGCAAAATGGAGTTTATAACACCAAACAATCTGCTACAGGTATAAACAATGTGGCTTCTGAATCAATATTACTGCAATCTTGCAGAAGAGAGCTTAGCAAAATACCTGCTGCACTTATAACAGGAAATACATATACAATTAAACAGGCACATTAGTCTCTCGCTTTTTGAATTTAAGGTCACAACTTATTTCAATGAAGTACTTTTGTAGTATTTGACAGTGAATGGATTTACAACTGGTCTCCTTCTGTTAAATCACAGGTTGCTCCTCTGTCTTCTCCTTGATGTCAACAGATCTGTTAAATAGGCAATGCCTGTGGTCACCTGAAATATGGCAGTCCAATTATAAATCAGTAACAAACCTGAAATCTAATGGAAATAATGAGTTGAAATGTGTGCCTGCTGTAAATTTTGTGACAATAATATATTTTTCCCTCAGATGTGGCTCAGGCTAAAATGGAAAATGGTTGAACAAGATCCATAATTACACTGACTTTTTCCATTCATGGCTAAATAATCAAGCCAGGGTCTCCTTGGTTCAATGGTCTGGTCATTACTGTATGTACTTTGAAGCAGCTTTTAGACTCCTGTGATACCTCACAAAATGCTGGCCTCCTATGTATCCCTGATTTTCATAGCTTCAATTTTGGCAGCCATGCATTCATCTCCCAAGGCCCTGAGTTCTCAAATTCCCCCTCTAAACCTTTCTATCTCTTTAAGACACTCCTTTAAAATTCTCTCTCTGTTCCCTGTGTTCTCTTTAAAGTTCTCAGCCCTGATATCTGCCTTTGCAGCTTGGATTCGAATTTTGTATGGTGATCGCTCTTGTGAAGTGCCTTAGATGGTTCACAATGATAAATTGTGATACTGAGTTTCATTTTGATCATCAGAGCTTGCAGTGCACAGTTTAGCTGTGTTTCCTACACCTCAGCATTCAGTGCATTTCAAACACATGGCTGCAAAGTGCTTTGGGGTGTGCTGATGAGAAGCCGAAAGGCACATTATAAATACTTAATCATGCTATGTGACTACAATTGTTGCTGAATCACTTGCTCCTTCATCTGCTGGAGATAGTCATTTGATGCAGGGACCAGTTGAGCAAGGGAGTGTGTGCAGCATTCAAATTCATTGGTTTGTGTTAAATTGAACTTAGTGAGAGTTTTAGGGCTCCAACTTGCTATAGCATCTCAGACAAGTGCATAGAGGACAGCCTGGGCTGTTACTTCTGATTGTTCTCTTCTGTTTGCTCCTCAAGGGTGCTCTGGTGCTGATAGAAGACATGGTCAGCCTCATCAGCGATTATCATTAATCGTGTAGAGTTTGCAAGGAAGTAAGATTTACATTTATGTGACACACTTTGCAAACTCAGGGGCACCCTGTTACTCATCTATCCAATTCCGACAGTACCTCTTGAACCCATGACTTGTACCATGAAGAAGGACAAGGACTTCAGACACATGGGAACACCATCGCCTGCATGCTTCCCTCCGGGTTACACACCATCTTGACTTGGAAGCATATCACCCATCCTTCATCATCACTGAGTCTAAATCCTGCAACTTCTTTCCAATACATTGGAGGAGTACGTTCACAAGAAACTCTGCAATGGTTCAAGAATGTTTTTCACTATCACATTCTCAAGGGCAATTAAAGATGTACAATTAATACTGGCCTGTCACCAGCACCCAGATCACAAAAATATACAAATAAAACAAAACTCAGGGAATAGTATGTGTTTTGGAGTACTCTTCTGATGAACAGCCATTCCTTGATTTATGAAAGCATTTTTTAAGCAAAATTTTGTAGATAGAAACTACTGGGTGAATTAGCAGGAATTTTGCTGTAGTGTATTCCTTTGCACAAAGAGTGGAATGTTATTCACCACACTGAAAAATACCTTAGCAAATCAATGACATGTTTGCCAAAGAGCCAATAGTGTTACCATGAATATTGAGGAAATTTTATATAGTTACTGCGGCAGTATATGAAACTCAGCAGCCAATCTATGCAAAGCAAGATTCCTCAACAACGATGTGTTAATGACCAGGTAATGTGTATTTAGTGAGATTAATTGAGGTATAAATATTTGTCAAAATGGTGCCATAGGATGTTTTATGTTCAATGAAAGGGGCAAAAGGGAATTTAATATAGTAAATTGGTTTATTATTGTCACATGTACAGAGGTACAGTGAAAAACTTTGTTTTGTATGCCATCCATACAGATCAGTTCATCACATCAGTACTTTGAGAGTACAAGGAAAAAAAATAACAGAATGCAGAAAATAGTGTTATAGTTACAGAGAAAGTGCAGTGCAGGCAGACAATAAAGTGCAAGGGTATGACAAGATAGATTGTGACATCAAGAGTCCAACTTATCATACAAAGGGTATGTTGAATAGTTTTATAACAGCAGGATAGAAGCTGTCCTTGAACCTGGTGGTATGTGCTTTAAGGCAAGTTTCCACACCTTCAAAAGTATAACTGCACCTTAGTACAGGCAGTTAGACATCAACCTATATTTATACACAGGCATTTGAAGATGGACTTGAATTCACAATATTTTGAGTCGGAGGCTTGAATTATGCTTTCTGAGCTATAGTGTACACCTAATAGCTCCAGTATTGAAATAAAATCTCCCAAGTTAATTCCCAGGAGCATGATCACATAAAATTTGACACCAAGGAACATGAAAAGATATTGAGGGAGCCTTCTAGGTTGAGAGAGGCAGAAGGGTTCCAGATGGAATTGGCAAGGTAATGTTCACTAAAAGGTGTAACAATAGACCACAAAACAGAACAGTCACAGGAGAATGAACTAAGGAGCAGGAAGAGGATTACAAGCTTTGAACCTTGTTAAAATGGCAATCATCACCATGTATCACCACTGGTGCAGTTTGACTGTGATGCAGTCTGATTTTTACAGGGCTAGATTTGTACTGTTGCCTTTGAGAGGGGTTGAGATCAGATTTCTGTCCTGATTACATGACTAATCTTAGATTAAACATCGAGCTGTTGGCTCAAGCGGTGAGAGTAGACCTTAGTTTTCTCCTCAGTTGCCACCTTTCCTTTCATCTATCAAATCACTCAGGCAGGTTTTAGAGTGGTGAATCATTGTGATCTACTAGTATTTACTTAATTGTTTAACTTCAGAGAGTGCTTGAGAGAATTTAACAAATTTGCACTGCTGGTGAGGGGACATTGCGTGCCAAAGATGTTGGTTGGACAATGGATGGAGAGTTCCACAGACAATGTAAGATTTCATGTCCAATTACTTAGGTGGATAATCCTATGGATTTCATTGATCTTCCAAATTCTCACCAGGCATTCATAAGCAGGCACTGAAAGCATGAGTTTGCAAAATTGACCCTTAATGGGTAAGGGCAGAACAGTTATTTCTTGTTGGGGTAGGGGGAAGGAGGTCACAATCAAGTTTGATTCTGTCCTTAGGCTGGGATCCACATTGTGACTGAATAGTTGGGCTGAGTTGATTTGTCTTTGTTGAATCTATTTCCAGCATTTCTAAAACAGGAGCCAATTATCACACCTCTACTATACACCCAATTATAATTCGGCAAAACTAAAGTGCGAGAAATAACTTGGGGATTCTCCATATTTGTATGGTTCATTATTGAATTGGCTTTGTTGACAGAATGAAAGAAATGTGATCTGGTCTGTTTATGTCTGATCAGAAAATTAAATTACAAAGCCATAACATTTTCTCCTTAAACTTTGCTTCAGATCTCAACATAGCCTTATGCTGTGAAAGTGAAACCCAGACAGGGAAATGAGATCCACCAAGAATAACAATGTGTGGAGCTACCTGTGACCTAGCAACGGTGCATCTCTGACCCAGAACTACATGGGACCTGGTTACACACTGTGGCAATAGCACACATGGATTTCTCCTCTCCTGAAACCAAGACCCATGCTTAAAACCACAAGACCAGAAGATATAAGAGCAGAATTAGACCATTTGGCCCATCGAGTCTGCTTCACCATTCAATCATAGCTGGTTTTTATTTTCAACCCCATTCTTTTGCCTTCTCCCCATAACCCTTAACCACCCCCCCTTACCAATCAGGAACCTATTAATCTCTGCCTTAAATAGACCAAATGACTTGGCCTCCACAGCTCTCTGTGGCAAAGATTTCCACAGATTCACCACCCTCTGGCTAAAGAAATTCTTCCTCATCTCAGTTTTAAAGGGACATCCCTTTATACTGAGGCTGTGCCCTCAGATCCTGGACTCTCTTACCAATGGAAACATCCTCTATCCAGGCCTTTCTGTATACAGTAGGTTTCAACCAGATCCCCCCCCTCATCCTTCTGAACTCCACTGAGTACAGGCCAAGAGCTGTCAAATACTCCTCATACATTAAACCTTTCATTCCTGGGATCATTGTTGTGAACCTCCTCTGGACCCTCTCCAGTGCCAGCACATCCTTCCTCAGATATGGAGCCCAAAATATCTTCAGAGAGTAAAACCATCCATCTGTAAAGTTCTCAAAATTAACAGTACGTGGTCCATTGGTTTGATATGTGCCAGTAATTTGGTGGTAGAAACCATTTCCTGCTTGTTTGTGGGATTCAGGAACAATCCCATTCGCGACCTGGCCCACATAACCTTACAGGTGATGTGACCAGGTCACTGTTATAATGATTTGCGGATCCCATAAATAGCTGAGAAATGCTAGAAAGCATCCTATCTGGATGCTTTGCCCAGGACTGCAAGAAACTGCAGAGAGTTGTGGACACAGCCCAGCCTGTCACGGAAACCAGCCTCCCCTCCTTGGACTCTGTCTTTACCTCTCCCTGTCTTGGCGAAGCAGCCAGCATAATCAAAAACCCCACCCACCCGGCTCATTCTCTCTTCTCTTCCCTTCCATCAGGTAGAAGATAAAGGAGCCTGAGGGCACATACCACCAGACTTAAGGACAGCTTCTACCCGACTGTGATAAGACTATTGAACAATCCCCTTATAGGATGAGATGGACTCTGACCTCACAATCTACCTTGTTGTGACCTTGCATGTTATTGCACTGCATTTTCTCTGTAGCTGTGACACTTTATTCTGTACTGTTATTGTTTTTACCTGTACTACCTCAATGCACTCTGTACTAACCCAATGTAACTGCACTGTGTAATGAATTGACCTGTACGATCGGTGTGCAAGACAAGTTTTTCACTGTACCTTGGTACAAGTGACAATAATAAACCAATTCCAATACCAATACCAATCTTAAACTGGATTCATAGGCATCATGGAACGATAGGACACAGTTCTGCTACCAGGCGTGCGAAGTCCCCCAAAGATGGAAAATGCACTGAAAATCGAATACTCTGCCAGCAGAAGGAAAGAACCCAGAGGTGTTTCCCTCTGGGCCACAACAGCCAATGGCTTGGAGGGCTAGCACTGGCAAATGTTTAGAAGGAAATAATCAGCCCTCCCCTCCTTTCCTTCACCCAGACTTGCATGAAAAGGGTATTTAAAAACTTGTACGAGATGAGATATTGCTAACATGACAGACTAGTACCTCCTGTTTCACTAAAATGCTTATTCTGCAGTCTTGAAATTTTCAATTACTTGAAAACCTTGTTGAAATTCTTGTTGAAATAATATAAAATGGTGATGTTAGAATTTGAAGTTGTGATATTCCCGTGTAAATTTGTTGCAACCTCGAGCCACATGCCTTGAAGGGCAAATGTGATAACTGTAATTAAACTGCTCACAACCTCAGTGACCTGTTTGATTCTGAGCTGAGCTCCTGGCACCATATCTTCTTTATCAAAAGACCATCTGCTGCCACCTCTGCGATCTTAACTGTCTCCAGCGCTGTCACACCTCATCCACTGCTGAAACACTGGTCTATGCTTATGTTGTATCCAAGGTCAAATATCTTCTTACCGCCATGAATCCAAGGCCATCCAAAGCATGACTGCCTGCATCCTAACATGCACTGTTACGATCACTGATTACCCTTATGCTCAAAGATCTCCAGCCTTTCTCAGTGCATGGGCATCTGGCTTTAAAATTGCCCCATGGATTCTCTCTCGTAACACCCTCCAGTTCCACATGATCTCTCTGTTCCTCGAAATCTGTACCATTGCCTACCTCCCACTTCCTTCCTTAATCATTGGCATTCGTACCTTAAGCTACCTCATCAGGTATTGGAATTCCTGACTCACTTAAGACATTAATTAAAACCCACCTCTTTGACAAAGCTTTTGATCATTTGTCCTAATATCTTCTATAGTTCAGTGTTAAATTTCGTCTGCCTATGTTTTCTTATGCTAATAACAGTACATAAATGTAGGTTGCTGGTATCGCTTCTAACCCATCAATGCACTCTTTTAGGCTTGTTATCAATTAGCATACTCATATTAGTTTCAGGCTGTGTTATAATAAACACTTGGATTAGTGTCCTGGTCAGATCCATTGACTTCCCTGCAGTTGTCCCTTTAGACTCCATCGTTCCATGACCGACGGTCTGCTGGTCGCGTCTACAGCCACGGTTCGGCTCCACATATGCACTCAGTAAGTTTTCATATGTGTGCCTCCAGGCTGTGGGTGTTCTTCTACCACCCATTCATTTCAGTTATAGCAAGGGGAAGGGGGAGGAGACTTAAAGTAGGCTGCCAACAAATGCAACATACTATGCCTAAAGATTCTAACAACCCGTTCCCTTACAAACCCAATTTGAAGGAACAATGGCACATTTTTGCTTTGAACTAAAACTGATTCGGACTTGCATTTTTTTTATATATAACGAATTCTGACTCTTCAGTGAAGCAGTGTGTCACCCTGACCCTTTTCTCAGCATCTTAAAGCTTTGGTTAGTCTTTTAAGTTGACAGACCACACTGCCAAGGAGGAAACGTCAAGTTCTTTATGCCTCGCTTACTCTTGATATGTCTGAAGCAGTTAATGTTGCTCCACCATAGTCTGCATGGCAGGAGTTGTGCGTTGGCTGCAGTGCCTATTGTCCGTATTTTCCTCTCGTTAGTTCTCTTGCCCTTTCATTGTGTTCCTCCCACAGTGTCAGGTCAGACTTTGCGTTGGCCCCTTCACAAGGGACTCGATTCCCTTTGCGGATCACTAAACAGGACAATTGCTCTATCCATCTTTTCATGGAGCTTTTGTGGAGCCCTCTGAGGAGAGAAAAGTTTGATTCACTGAGAAAACCTCCGAGTTAAAGAAACCATGAGCACCCTGAGCATGCTTCCCATCAGGAACTCTGTCTTAATCACTGACTTTTTATCTGGGGATATGAAGAGGATTCAGAACATCAAAAGATCGGGGATAGACTGGGCTTGAGAGCAGTTTTGCTAAGAATAATAGCGACCCTTTACAAATGAGCAATCAGACCTGCTGCAGAGTTGAAACTATAAGTAGCGTTGTAATCTGTTTAAAATGTATCAAACAGGATCTCTTAGGACAATCATATTTTTGTTAGTGTAAGGTTCATTTTCTATTCCACCCTAAACTTCACAATTTTATAAACTCAAGATGAATTCATCAAAGGTTATCTTGTCACCTTTAAGAAGAATTATTAGGAACACTGCAAACTGAAGCAACTTTTTCAAAAGGGTGAAACAATTGTTGAAAAGCGGTAGGATGGGTGTGTGCTGGTGGTGGGTTGAGATTTACGCTTCAGAGCAAAAAGACACATAAAGCTGAGCCTCTGAAAGAAAATTGGTTCCTCTTTTATTCCCAGACCCGCGTCATGATGCTTTCTGACTAAACATCATTAACAACATTATGTGTTTACCTCACTGACCTTACGATCAGAATTAACACTTTCCCACAGCAATTGTTGCAATTCAGAATTGCCTTTAGATCGCAGTTTGTTTCCTCACCAACAATAATGAAACTCACAAGTCTTCACTGAAAGACTTTTTTCTGCTGTATGGGCCAGCAGGGGAATGAAGAACTGAATGGCTTCTTTCTGCGCCATAAATTTTGCTGCTGCCGTGAATTTACATAGGACGTAGTGTACAAAGGGGCTGATTTTAATCCTGTGAGCAGTCAGTGACACTGACCCGTATTACATCACTGGTCTGCTTCCGCAAGGCACAGGGCACCACTTTGGAGAAGGGCAGGGAGGCCAACCCCAGAGTCTGGGCAAATATTTATCCCTCAAACAACATCGCTGAAACAGATTACCACATTGCTGTCTGGAGCCTCTTGCTCATGCAAACTACCTTGTATCGAAAGTACTTCATTGGCTGTAAAGTGGATTGGGATATCTTTGGGCACTGCAAGGTGCTATATAAATGCAAATTCTTCTGTTCCTGATGTGGTACTTTAATTTTACATATTCCAAAATTAAAATTTCATAAACCTCTGGTTGCAGGGAAGAACAATAAATCAATTTTGTTACCTTTGAACATCACCAGTGCCTCCTCCAGCAGTCTTACTCCCTACTAACCAGGCATTTAATAGGATATGTGGAGTAATAGTTACTTTACAGGAATAGTAGTCCTGACATTTGAGGTAATGCTCAGCAAAAATGAATTCAAATACCACAACAGCAGCTGGGGAATTTAAATTGTTACTTAATAAATCTGGAATAATTAGTCTTTTAAAAAAGCTATAGTAATGATCATACAACCATCGGATTTATCATAAAAACCCATCTGTTACACTCATGTCCTTTATGAAGGGAAATCTGCCAACCTTACCTCGTCTTGTCAACATGCGATTCCAGACCCACAATTCTGTGGTGGATTTTTAATTTCTTTTTACAGGTCACTCAGTTGTCAAGAAGCCAACTCACCACCACCTTTGCTGGGTCATTTTAGGTCAGGCAATAAATTCTGGTCTCACACGTGATGTCCACATCCGGCAAAAGAATATTAAAAAATATTATTTCTTTTGGTATTTCATGGGTAGCTATTGCAAGGCACAGAACAGAGATTCTGGAATGTTTTGATCACATGTTGCAGTGCAGATCAGGAAGAAATTCTTTTCCCAGTTAGCAATCCCCCACCATATAGGACAATGTCCCTGAAGTGATTCTCGATCTGATCCTTACCAGCATCCTAACCTTTATGATTTACTTTATTGAAATCATCTGCATCAAGCCAAGTAACAACCTTCTGATTTGCTGAGTTTATTTTGATCAGGCTGTTTCAATGTTGGTGGGAGTGCAATTCTCAACAATATCAAACATCTACCTATTTTACCACAGCTATACGAACAGGTGGTACAAAACTGCCAGCGGGAAGACCAACACCACAAAGTTCTTGGCTGGTCTGCTTTAAATCATCAGGGTTCCGTGTTGGTGTGTGAACTCAAACCAATATAGGCATGGACATATATGGTAAAATATGGTAGAGTGGTACAAAGCCTGGTAGTGTTGTAAATAGTGAGGAGCTAATAAATGTGTTGGTTTAGTGAGGAGGAATTTGTTCTTCACTTCCACTGAAGTTAAGCAAAGAAGTTTGAGTTAATAAACAAGAGCCAGCACAGATTTGTTAAGTCATGCTTCACTAATCTGTTTGAATTTTTGATGAAGTAATTATGTATGTTGATGTAGGGAACATAATAGATATCATTGATATGGATTTTCAGAAAACAAGTCCCACACTAAAGACTGGATAGAAAAATTGAGACCCATGGAATAAGAGGTTTACCAGCAGCATGGATAGGAATTGGCTTAAAGGCAGAAAGCAGAAAGTGGTGGCAAATTGTTGTACTTGGGATAGTGCATGTTGCTCAGTATGGGGATACAGAGTAATGATCTAAGCATGGATGAAAATGGTAAAGTTTCCATGTTTGTGAATAACACAAAACTTGGTAATGTTGTGAATAGTAAAGGGAGTAGTAATAGATGCAAGAAGATTTCAGTAGGCTAGTCATCGCCAGACAGGTGAAGACGGAATCAACCATAGCCTTCAAGACAGAAGTAGTTAGACACATGCTAGAGAATAAGTTGTAGGGGTATGAAGAAAGACTGGGGAACGTGACTGATGGGATTGTTGGCATAGACTCAGTGGGCTGAATGGCCTTCTCCATTACCAATATAATTTTATGATTCTATGATTCCTATCCCTTGTTGCAAAGTGTGCCAGGAGACACATCTTGGTCAAGTAGACTGTCTGAAGAGGGTGTCACACTCAGAGCTAGGTGACAGTTGAGTTGAATAGGTTCTCAAATAGTACTAGGCTTCAGACAGTATAAATGAACTCAGCCAGCTTGTAGGTCACTAGCTGCAGATGATGATGTGAGTGGAGTGATTCCTCCATTAATGTGTATTTGTTTTTCAACAAATTAACCCAGAACTCTTTTCGCCCTTTCATTGTGCTTTGAGTTAAGATTAGTAAAACAAATTATCTTCACTTTGTTTTTGAAGGACGGGAGGAGGTTTCAGATCCCTTGGCTGTTAACACATTCAGTCCACTTGTGGTAAATACCAAGAATTCAAAATTTCACTACCATCAATTTTCAGACCACTAATAGCTTGAAGGACTCCTGCTTTCTAGCAATGGCCCAGTCAAAACTCTCTCAGCCTTTCCAAGAAAGACCTGGCTAATTGACCAGAGAGAACTTGGAAACTGTTAAGCATTACTATCATTAGTCAGATGACCAACAAGCAATAACATCAGAATTACAGTTTTGTATGGTCATGTTAACATTGTTAAAGGTACCAAGCAAGAGCATAATCGGACAAGATCTGATACTGACTCCTGTGAGGAAATATTGGAGTTGATTCAATCTATTTACTCCACCATTGGACTTCCTATGGAATCCAATGGTGGAACCTAATTTTCCTGGGATTCCCTGTGTTATTCCAGGGAATCTCCACCAAGATCCAGTGCTGGATCAGACCTAGTGCAGGGTCCAAGACCTCATTGATTCCAGTGGGAATTGTATGGACCAGAGTTAGCAAAAGAAAAGGTTAGTTTCTTTCTGAAAATCATTTTGCTTTAGTTTAATGTTTTTAATTATTTCTAGGTGTTATGAGTTTTCATTAACTTTCTAATATGTTAATTTTCCCCCCATTTTAATTAATTACTTCATTTGTAGTAGCTTATAAATTCCTTTGCACTTCACAAACTATTAAAGTCAATGTCAGATTTGACAGAAGGCAAAACCTTACCGCTTCATTTGTCACCCGTCAGGGACATTTCAGGATGTTGTTACTACAATCTGCTGCCCATGGCCCAGTCATTATCTGAATCTTGCTGCTGGAATACAGAGTATGGAAGCCAATTGAGATGGAGACACTACTTGGGCAATAGACACAGTGAGGAATATGGGGAATGATATTGGGCAGTAAACCAAATCCATCACAGTCTGGTCCATTAGAACAAGTGACTAAAGCATTAGTCTAAAAGGTTGATTTTAAGTAGTGTCTTAAATAAGCAACTGAAGCTGGAAATCTAGCTACATGACTTAGATATATTAGTAACACCACCCATTAAACAGTATTAAATAGCAAACTTTGTCAGATATTAATTCTTCACATTCCCTTTTAAAACCAAATCCTTTCTGGTAGACCAAATATAAAGAAAAGGTCCATTAAATCCAATGTCTTGTACTTAGATTTGGCATTGTTATGGAGAAGGACAAAGGCAAAATAGGAGTAAAAATGCCAAGTTAGAGCGAAATTAATTTTATCAAACTGAGAAATAATTTGGCAAAAGTGGCTTGAGAACAGCTATTTGTAGGCACAACAGGTTCAGGGGAATGGGAGGCATAGACAAAGATGATTCATGGGTTTCGGGATAGACATGTTTCCTCAAAGTAAAAGAGGAGGACTGTCAAATTATTCAAATTCTCAAGGTTGTTTTATTATGTGCCATTCTGGTCGCCCCATTACAAGAAGGATGTGGAAGCTCTGGAAAGGGTACAGAAGGGGTTTACCAGGATGCTGCCTGGATTAGAGGGCATGAACTATAAGGAGAGGTTGGACAAACTTGGGTTGTTTTCTCTGGAGTGTCGGAGGCTGAGGGGAGACCTGATAGAAGGTTATAAAATTATGAGAGGCATAGATAGGGTAGACAGTCAGAATCTTTTTCTCAGGGTCGAAATGTCTGATACTAGAGGACATGCAATTAAGGTGAGAGAGGTAAGTTTAAGGGAGACGTGTGGGGCAAGTTATTTTTTTACATAGAGTGTGGTGGGTGCCTGGAACATGCTGCCAGGGGTAGTTGTAGAAGCACTTATGATAGTAGCGTTTAAGAGGCTTTTAGATAGACACATGAATATGCAGGGAATGGAGGGGTATAGATCATATGCAGGCAGAAGAGGTTTACTTTAATTTGGCATCATGTTCAGTAAAGACATCATAGGGGAAAGGGCCTGTTCCTGTGCTGTACCATTCTAACTTCTATGTTCTAGGTCTAAAGACCCCTGGATGGTAAAGTGCACAGAAGGTAGAGCAAAGCAAAAAAGGGAAACATGTCAGAGGTTGCTGAACAGTAAATTTGAACAGGATCAAAACAAATCCAAAATAAACCCTAGTCTAGACTCACTTAGCCTTGGACTGGAACTTGACATTCATGGTTAACCTGTCTTGCCCAATTAGGGATGGTTTCATTGTGGTCGAGTCATGACCCTACAATGGAGTACTGGAGGCCATCTGAGAAATGGTAGGTATGTTTACTTTAATTTACCATACTGTGTAGGCAGGTACAGCGGCAGAGATCAGTACCATAACCAGCTTCCCAGTTGCACTCCCCTCCCGCTCCTGTTTGCCTTCTTCCTATGATCTGGCTCTTCATCCCTGGCAGCTGAACTTCGAAGAGCTCAGGACAACAAGTGTCTGATTGGCATCAGCAACTCATCAGACATATTCCAATGGCACCTGCGATAAAGGAAGACTTGCAAGCCTACAGCAATATGCGAAAGCCCTGTACAGCTAATGAAATTGTTCAGAAGTGTAGTCATTATAGTAATGTACAAAACACAGTAGCCAAATTGTGCACAGCAAGCTCCTGCTAACAGCAATGCAATTATGACTAAATAATTTTTTCTTTATGATGCTGGTTGAAAATTAAAACCATTATCTAGGAGACCAGGAACAACTCCCTTACTCTTCTTCTGAAAGGTTCCACTGCATCTTTTACATCTTCAGGACAGACTCAATGGAGCCTTGGTTTCAAACCTCATCCGAGACACTGCACCTTGACAGTGCAACACCTCTTTAGTATTGCTCTCGAGGGTCAGTGTTGACTTTTATGCTCAGGTTTTCAGAAAGGAATAATCAAATGCTGGAAAGGATGCTGTTATTTATTATTATTAGACGTTAATTGTCATTCAAAAGAACTTGTGCATAAGAATGATGGGTTAGAGATAAGTCCTTCAGCAAATATCCACGTATCAGGACAGAAAGGGCATATGGTTCATGCTTCCACATGAATACAGACAGAACTATTTTGGACAAGCAGAAGATAACGGTGTGCTGCTTGAGCATGTTGGGAAATTCCCTATAGTTCAAGCACACAAAGGCAGGCAGAATACACATAAGCTGCACAATTCTGAAGAGGACTCAATATGCAACAGGTGGGAGAGAACATCAGACACTTTCTGGAGGGAACAATGGTAACAACCACTTAATGTATGAGGAGCATTTGACAGCTCTGGGCCCGTACTCGATGGAGTTCAAAAGAATGGGGGGGGTGGGGGTGGGGGTGGGGGTGGAATCCCTTTTGAAATCTGCTGGATACTGGAAGGCCTGGATAGATTGGACGTGGAGAAGATGTTTACAGTAGTAGGAGAGTGTAGGATCTGAGGGCACTGCTTCAGTATAAAGGGATGCCCCTTTAGAACTGATATGAGGAGGAATTTCTTCAGCCAGAGGGTGGTGAATCTGTGGAATTCATTGCCACAGAGTGCTGCGGAGGCCAAGCCATTGTGTGCATTTAAGGCAGAGAATGATAGATTCTTGACTGGTAAGGGGGTTAAGGGTTGTTTGGATAAAGCGGGAGAATGGGGTTGAGAAAAAAAAATCAGCCATGATTGAATGGCAGGGCAAACTCAATGGTCCGAATGGCCTAATTCTGCTCCTATATCTTGTGATCTTATGAACCAATAGTTCATTTGGAGTTACAGAAAAATTCTTCAACCATGTCTATTAAACAATAAAATTAATTAAATATTCAACACTGCTCAGAAAATCCATGTTTTTCCCAGAGAGGGGAGTGGCCCACCCTATCCCCCATTAACTATTAGCTGACCCAGTCAATGTGTGGAAGAGTCAGCACTTGGGCAAGTTGCCAGAGGTTGACCACTGGAGAAGCAGCAGAGAACACAGGAGAAAGGAAAGAGAAGTTAGTCAAAGACCTTCTGTATATAAAAGTGGTTTTTGATGTTAATTTTGAGCACAATAACGTGAATGAGCTAACTTTAGCTGGGAGCTGCAAGAAGTCTGGTATTGCTGTACATTAAGAACTAATTCTACGGTTTTAAACGTTGCTATATTTTTACAATGACCACAAGGAAACAGCTAAGTGAAGCGTGACTGCAGTTTGCCTGACAACAAGAAGTTACCTTAACCTAAATATCATAATGGGGTTAATGTAAATCTTTCTCTCACATACATAATCAGGTTTCTCATTGCTTGGAATAGAGAATAAGCTGTGCTTCAAACATTAAATTCCACTCTAAGATTAAAGCCAACTTGGAAATTACCTGTTCTTTAACACAGGTAGTTTTCCCACAGATGGTGTGCCAGAGTCATAAATTTAAATAAGGATCAGGTTTTGTTCTCAGATCATTACATTTTCTTTAATTTCTGGACCGATTTTTCTTGGGCCTTTTTTCAAATTCTTTAAAGGTTACCTGAGCATTGGCGGGTCTGCACGGTGGTATTTCTTGGTCAACAGGTAGACCACAGATTATCCAGCCTTCTCCCCAAACACAGGAAATGACCTGTTACCCGAGGCAACGATCTGCCCTTTGACACAATTAGACTGATATTCTTGGAAGGCATTTGAGAAGCATTGCATTAAGATTTTCATGCAACTGTCAATAGATTGCCTTGTGCTGCAAGTGATATCTTGACGAGTTATCAAATGACTTTTTTTTCAGTAAACAGATTTTTCCTGTTAACTCAGAATACAAGACCATCTTTTTTCTCGTGAAGTTTTACATTTGTCGGAAATAAAACTGTAGAGATTAAACACACACACATTTAGAAACACACAAAACACCCATGATTAACCCTTTGCATGGTAGTCAGTGTGCACATACAACCAAGTTGTTTATATTGCATTACCTATCCGTTCCTAAAATTTTTGAGTTTGCCGATAGTGCTTCATAAGCAATTTCAGCATTTGAAAGCGTGGTGAAGTCCAAAAAACCTTGACCACTTGAACCACAAGCTACAGGGGAAGTGAGTTAACCTATGGTCCATAATTGACAAGAAAGAGAGAAAGAACGAGAGAGAGAAAGAAAGACAGAGAGAGGGAGATAGAGAAAGAAAGAAAGAAGGAAAGAAAGAAAGAAAACGATAGAAAGAAACTTGGATAGATAATTAGACAGATAATATCTACATTGTTTCATTCATGACCTCAGGATGATCCAACCTCACTGTATTAACAGGGAAAGGTTATGAATTCAAGTCTCTCTGCGAAAACATGAGCATATAATCTAGGCCAAGCAGTAGCAAGGAAGTGCTGCTTTTTGAATGAGAAGTAAACCATGGTCTTCTCAGTAAATAGAAAAGGTCCTGCGCCACTACTTTGCACACAGTAATGTCTCAGAGACACCAACAGAGTGATAAACAGATAATCTAGTGCTGCTGGTTGAGGGAGTAATATTCAACAGAACAGTCTGACAGGTCTTCAGTTCTACATCCCATATAAAACAAGAACACTTCAGATAGTACAGCACTCACCCAATGCTGCTTTAATTACATGGTCAAAGCTCAAGAGTTAAACCCAAAACATTCTGAGTCAGTGATGAATGTTTCCACTGAACCATAGTTAACAAAGACCAAATCCCATTAGACATTTCAATAAATTGAGATTGATTTAGAACCTAAAATTAACAAAATTACCCATCAATCTGAACCAATTGGAATTTTAACCATAGAAATATATACAAATCTATTAAACATTATTTTATGTCCTGGAAGGAATTTACTGGAAAGGCAAGTTTGATAAGTTTTGCTATTATCTCTCTAAATCCATCAAGAGAAGAATGTTGAACAGGTATAATGTTGAGGAATAAATCAGAATCAGATTTATTATCACTGATATATGATGTGACATTTGTTGTTTTGTGGCAATAGTACAATGCAAGACATAAAATCTATAAATTACAAAAATAAATAAATGGTGCAGAACAAAAAGGAATAACGAGGTAGTGTTCATGGATTCATGGATTGTTCAGAAATCTGATGGCGGAGGGGAAAAAGCTGAAACGTTGGGTGTGGGTTTTCTGGCTCCTGTACCTCCTCCTGGATGGTAGTAACATGAAGAGGGCATGTCCCGGATGGTGAGGGTCCTTAATGATGGTTGCTGCCTCTTGAAGATGTCCTCGATGATGGGGAGCATTGTGTGCCCGTGATGGAGCTGGCTGAGTCTACAATCCTCTGCAACATCTTGCAGTCCTGCGCATTGGAGCCTCCATACCAGGCTGTGATGCAACCAGTCAGAATGCTCTCCACCGTACATCTACAGAAATTTGTAAGGGTCTGGAAAAAAAGAAAAAGAAAAGAAAAAGAAAAAAAGAAAAGAAAAGAAAAAGAAAAAAAAAAGAAAAAAACTATTCTAATCCCATTTTCCAGCCTTATCCCCATATCCCTTGATACCCTGACTATTTAGATATCTGTCTATCTCCTCCTTGAACACCCCCACTGATCTGGCCTCCATTGCTGTGCATGGCAAGGAGTTCCACAATTTCACCACCCTCTGGGTAAAGAAATTCCTCCTCATCTCTGTCTTGAAACTGTACCCTCTAATTCTAAGATTGTGCCCTCTGGTCCTGGACTCGCCCACCAAGGGAAACAGCCTAGCCACATCTACTCTATCCTTACCTGTCAACATTTTAAATGTCGCTACGAGGTCCCCTCTCATCCTTCTCGATGGGCCGAATGGCCTGCTTCTGCTCCCTTGTCTTGTGATCTTGTGATCTTGTGACATACCAAATCTTCTCAAACTCCTAATGAAGTAGAGCCACTGGCGTGCCTTCTTCGTGATTGCAGCAATGTGTTGGGCCCAGGATAGATCCTCTGAGATGTTGATGTCCAGGAACTTGAAGCTGCTCACTTTTTCCACTGCTGACTCCTTAATGAGGACGGGTGTGTGTTCCCCCGACTTCCCCTTCCTGAAATACACAGTCAGTTCCTTGGTCTTGCTGATGTTGATTGCAAGGTTGCTGTTGTGACACCACTCAACCAGCTGATCTACCTCACTCCTGTACGCCTCCTCATCGCCATCTGAGATTCTGCCAACCACAGTGGTGTCATCTGTGAATTTATAGATTATGTTTGAGCTGTGCTTAGCCACACAGTCATGAGTGTAGAGAGAGTAGAGCAGTGGGCTAAGCACGCATCCTTGAGGTGCGCCTTTGTTGATGGTCAACGAGGAGGAGATATTATTACTGACTGCGGTCTCCCTGTAAGGGAGTCGAGAATCGAGTTGCAGAGGGAGATACAGAGGCCCAGGTTTTGGTTATTAGTACTGAGGTAATGATGGTGTTGAATGCTGAACTGTAATCAATAAACAGTAGCGTAACGCATGTCTTGTGGTTGTCTAGGTGCGCCAATATAACTGTGTTAGTTGTAATCTTAACACAAAACTTTTCAATGATATGTATGGTCCCTCAACAACACTGATTGATAATTGACTGGACCAGTCATTGCTGAAAGTTTTTTTTGGCTTCTGAATTATATGTGCTTGTCTGCAGCACTTGGTCATGGATTGTTCCTTCTGCTGTTTTTTTGTATTAAGCATTGATATCTTGTAACCAGTAGTCCAAGATGGGTCAGCTGATTTGTACTGGTGATAATGGTCAGGAGATGGTACAGAAAGGAGTTACATTTCTGTAGCATCCTTCACAACCACAGGAAGCCCAAAAGAACTTCCCAGGTAATGAAATGTTTTTGATCTGTTGCTACATAGGAAACACAGCAGTCAACGTGCACACAGCAAGATCACGAAACAACATGCATCAGTGACCAGGGAATCGAGGTTAATGCTGTTGGTTAAAAGTTAAAGCTGTACAGAATGCAAAATGGACTTTTGATCCGAACTTTGTTGTTAAGACGTGGATCATCAGCTTGACGACAGCATTCTTGCCTCAGAGACATGAAGCTTGCAATTTGTTGCCCCTGAAAATACTGTCACCACCAACTAAGCTTGCTACCATGTGATCTGGCAACATTATCAAATAATCCTATTTGTGGTATAAGTTACCACAAGTTGTTGACCATATTCATTGTAAAACCACCAATAAACCACGCTGGCAGTAAAGAAAGATTAGTGCATAAGTAGTCACTTGAAAATAAAATACAAAATGAAATGGCATTAGGACACATGAGTTTGTTTGATGGCCATCGCATACTCAGTGGGGTGAAGGTCCTGTTTCCATGCTTTGTAGCTCTGTGACTCTATGTGGTTGAGAAGAAGGAAGGGTGAGTCACAAATCAAAGCTATTTTTTAATCTAGATAAGGCAAGCTTTGAAGAGATGAGAAGTACAGTTGGTCACAGTCATACTTTGAGCATTTGCAGTTTTATTTTACTGTTTCAAGTGTTATTCAGAATACTATAGATACCATCACTAAGGACCCTCACCACCCAGGACATGCCCTCTTCACCTTACTACCATCAGGGAGGAGGTACAGGAGCCTGAAGACCCACGCTCAGTGTTTCAGGAACAGCTTCTTCCCCTCCACCATCAGATTTCTGAATGGTCCTTGCACCCATGAACACTACCTCATTATTCCTCTTTTGCACTATTTATTTTTGTAACTGATAGAAATTTTTAAGTCTTTATGTCTTGCACTGTAGTGCTGCTGCAAAACAACGAATTTCATGACATATGTTAGTGATAATAATCCTGGTTCTGATTCTGAATCTGACTTGACAATAGTTATACCTAAATAGTCAACCAATCATTGTCAACATACATGGTATCACACAGTATTAAGCAAAAGGAATAGAAAACTATAATTGACACAAGAGACACAAGACATGACAGATGCTGGAATCTGGAGCAACAAACAAGATACTGGAGGAACTCAGTGGGTCAGGCAGCATTATGGATGGAAATGGACAGTGGATGTTTTGGGTCAAGACCCTTCATCTGGATGGATGGATCCAGATATAGCCACCTCATCTAGAGTGGATTAGCATCCTGTCCAGATGAAGGCTCTCAACCCAAAATGTCAACTGTCCATTTCCCTCCACAGATGCTGCCTGACCCATTGCATTCCTCCATTATCTTGTTGTTGCTCTAGAAAAATATAATTTCCTGTTTCTGGGATCTTGCAGTGTGAAAATTAGATATTTGTGTTCCCGTTTCAAAAATAATCCACTGGGCAATAGATATTTTGGAACGTATTAAAAATGTGAAATTCTAGTTCTTCTGTGCAATATTTTTTCATAGGCTGATCACAATGGACAATACCATGGCAGGGAAAGGAATACTTTTGTAGCATTTATGCCACAATGTGTTCTGATGCCAGCGGCTCACTACTTAGTTCCTAGCCTGGTTGGGAAGTGAGAGTAGGGTATTACAAATGCCAAACAATGTAGTTTAATCCCAGTTTCAGAAGCATACCAGAGTAAGGTTTCCATTTGCCGCATTTTATAACAGGGGACACTTAGTGATTACAATAAACATTACAATTTTATGCAGTAGCTTCTTATCTCTCACTGATTTTAAGGCAGTAATCGAATCTCAGGGTTCAAATAACATTCAGAAATTGATTGAATTTACTAACTCATGACGTAATCTGCATCTGTTGATTAGGTAAGTGTTTTGTAATGACTCACGTGTGTCAATTATTCTCTGTGCAATTCACTTAGTGGCATCTGCTACTCTCGCTGTGTCTGAGGAAATGTCTAGTCGATCAAAATAAGTAGGGCAACAGGTTTCTGAGTCCCTCTCTTTGCAGGGGCAGGAAGCCTAAGATACAAGAAGGATATTGACAACAGAGTTCCTGATTCCAGTCAGTCACTGATGGATATTTGAAAGCTCAGACATCATCCCACTCGCTCTCAACCACACACCCTACAACCTAATACTCTGTTGTACTTTGCAAAATTTCTTTCAACAGAAAAAAAGGCCAACAGCTCAATCACATGGAAATAATCTGGAAGAAATCAGTTAATCGTAATGCTAGGTATTTTGTACGTAGTAAAGTTTTAATGGAAATTTAATGTGGTGCTGGGTCAATGATACATGGTGGATGATCCCAAATTGTTTCAAGATGTCAGACAAGCAAAGATTTACCAATATTTAAAAAACAATTTCACAGCATTTCCTATATTTTGATTACTTTAATAGCTGTGCTACAAGAAACAACATTGGTCCCACTTTAAATTTTACTTTGTATTACAGTGGAAGTGAAGACAGTGCAATTTCAACAGATCCTACAAACTATAAATTTAAATGACCCCTCAAACTCCAGAAAAATGATTTCATTTAGGCCTCATTCTCATTTGATGTGCTGTTTTGCTGATTTTGTCTTTAATTTATTTTTGGTGCAAGCAACTTCCAAGGGCAAAAATTGGTTTGCATTTATATAGTTGGGATTAAACACTTTGTCAACAGAAAGATTAATAGAGTCTCAGTGTATTCGTAAAGAGAATTCTGATTAGATGCATGTTGTGATTAAATCAGGCAATGGTTGCTGTGAACACTCCAATTTCATGCTAATTAAATAATTATTTTCCCTCCATCTGAACTTCTATGCTTCCTGTTCAATTGATTTTCTGTATCCGTCACTGTTTGGAATGTAGGGGAGGAAAGTTTTCCGAGGATCCTTGACTTATTGCAGCAAACACAGTGCAACTCTGCATTAGCCACATGTACAATAATTTTATTGCCAAGTGCACCAGGTTTAGTTTTAAAAGTCCCTGGGATTTTGAAAATTTCATTTCCAACCATAGAGATAAAGAATTACTTTATATTAGTGATGGAATTGTGGGAAGGTAGAAGGAATAGCTTGCAGTCATATAGTGCTTTTCACATTAGCAGGGAGCAAAGCGTTTTACAAGCAATGAAGCACTTTTGAAGGCTAGTCACCTTTATATTAGAAACACAACAACCAATATGTACACAGTAAGTTCCCAAGATAGCTATATGATAGTTGATCCGCTGTTATACGTTGAGAGGATTGAGTTATCCTCCTTGTGTTCACAAGGAGAGGAAAGGGGTGTGAGAAAAATATCCTCTTAAACAATGCTGTGTCTTTCACAGAAGAGATGAGGTGAAGTTAATCAGAGCCTTACAAAAGATTTATACAGCATGGAAACAGGCCCTTCATCCCAACCGGTCCATGCTGACCAAGATGCCACATCCAAGCTAGTCCCATTTGCCAGTGTTTGGCCCATAACCTTTGAAAACTTTCTTATCTATCTACCTGTCCAACTGTCATTTGAAGAAAGACAGTTGGACAGGTACATGGATTGGAAAAGAAATAAAAAAAGAAAATACACAATAGTGAACTGGAGAGTGCATTCTGCATGGATTGTCGAGGTTGTTCTGGAATTAATGAGATCAGGAAACCCCTATTTTAAATTATCAATGGGAAAGTTTGCAGTAAAGCATCAGATTCAAACTGTTCCAGAAGTCAGTGAGAGAAGGCTGAAACTACCTGCAAACCCTTTTCCCAGTGAAGGGTGACAGGGTGAAGGCCAGGAACAATTCATGGGCATCATAAGTGGAAGTGATGGAGGTGTCACTTAGAGTTTCCTCAAACCTTATCCCATTCATCCATGTATTTACCATAATGGAGTACCTTAAACATGTGATCAGAGTAGACTCAAGGGGTTGAATGGGCTATTAGAACCATAGTATCATAGGACAATACAGCATAATACAGGCCCTTCGGCCCACCATGTTGTGCCGACCTTCAAACCACTCCTAAGACTATCTAACCCCTTCCTCCCACATATCTTAAATTCCTCCATATGCTTACCTAACAATCTCTTGAACTTGATCAACATATCAGCCTCCACCACCACCCCAGGCAGCGCATTCCATGCACCAACCACTCTCTGGGTGAAAAACCTCCCTCTGATGTCTCCCTTGAACCTCTATTCCTCCTAATATTTCTTGTGTTCTTATGTTTCTTATTGTTATCCTCCACTTTCTGCACTTCAGAAGTTGACACCTGCTCCTATTGCATCAGGTTGGTATGTTGGGGCCTCTTCTGCAGGAGTGGGAGGGGTAGCTGGTAGGTGAGAGACAACTAGCACAGAACATAGAACAGTGCAGCACAGGAACTGGCCCTTCAACCGACAATGTCTGCCCATGAAGCACCACCTGCCCCACTGATGGCAGAATCTGCAGATCCCACATTGGACTCTTTGCCCACCTCGGAACACACTGAACTGGAGTTCAAGCAGCTGACCTCAACATCGAGGGACTGCTTCAGGTGATTCATTGCTAGGTTAAGCATCTACAGCTATTATTTCCAGGTTTTCTATTGCCCTTCTCGCCATTTATCACATGGATCCGAATGTTCTCAAATCCATCTCAACGTTCCTCACTACTGGCTCCCCTGTTGGACATGCAAAATTCAGTTTTCCTTCCTTATTTTACTTCTTTGAGTAGAATCCTCAGCAGATCATTCCTTCTAGGGTTGCAGTTGTCTGCATTGCTCCATGATAGTGTAACGGTTAGCATAATGCTATTACAGTGCCAGTGACCCGGGTTCAATTCCAGCCGCTGTCTGTAAGGAGTTTGTACATTCTCCCCGTGTCTGCGTGGGTTTCCTCCAGGTGCTCCGGTTTCCTCCCACATTCCAAAGACGTACGGGTTAGGAAGTTGTGGGCATGCTATGTTGGCACTGGAAGCGTGGTGACACTTGCGGGCTGCCCCCAGGACACTCTACGCAAAAGATGCATTTCACTGTGTGTTTCAATGTACATGTGACTAATAAAGACATCTTATCTTATCTTAGCATTGTTCTTTTTAGGATATTCCTTCTCTGCTCAATTGAAATGTTGTTATCGAGGTATCTTCTCCCCATCTCCAACTCTCCAACAGTTTGGTACAGCCCTTATTTTACATACTTGAGTTTGACCTTGGTAAATTTAAATACCTAGCTCCTCACAAATACTGAATTTCTGATCATATCAACTTTGATTGTTCTGCATTTGCTGTTACCTCAGAGCTCTCCATAATGTCCATTCCTTCCATATTGCCATAGCCAAGTCAAAGGTTGCAGAATTCCCAATAATTTAACAATGAATGTGCTGCTTCATTGACTGTAAACATATTTCACCTGTTCCAAAGACCCGAAAATGCCAGCATATCCATGGCTGACCTCCACATAGAGTCCAATCAGATCCAGCATGGAGAATATGTTCTTTAAGGAGGGAATTTTTAGCCTGTAGAATGGGTAAGGTAAGTGGTTTTGTAAATCATTTTGCTTTAGCTTAACATTTATATTGATAGTAAATGATTTAATGTGTTTTAATTAACTACTTTTATAATCTTTTGATTTAAATTATTTATGGAAATTTTAGTTTTTTTTAAATAGATCTGAGTATCAGATGGATCCAAATATTATTCAAAAATAGTTTCATCGTTTTTGACAGAAGTTGAAGTTCACCCTCCACTCCACTGCCCAGCCTTGTGTTCTGTTAAAGGTACTGACTGCTGAGGCCATTGCTGTGAGTTGCCAGATTGATGCTAGGTATGCTGGGTCTGTCTAGTGCCCAGGTAAGTGTTGGCATGGACAGCAGGCAGCAAGTTTGGGTGGTGGGTCAGATCCAGCTCAGTTAGGTTAATTATCTCATCAGATAGTGTTAGTTTTGCCCATCCAGCTCCCAAATAATCCAACCAGATTAGTTTAGCCTCCTTAATCTTCCAAGTGTAGCTGGTGGGAAAATACAATGGCACAACGAGTAAAGTTACGACCTCATAGCTCCAGTGACCCAGGTTCAATCCTGACCTTGGGTGCAATCTGTGTGTAGAGTATGCATGTTCTCCCTGTGACTGTGTAGTCTGTGTCATCTGTTTGTCCCAGATTCCTCCCACACCCCAAAGATGTGCAGGTTAGTTGGTTCATTAGCTGCTGTAAATTGCCTCTAGGGAGCATGTGAGTAGTAGAAAGTGGAATGTGGGGAGAATAAGGGTAGGATCAGTGTAAATGCGTGGTTGATGGTTGGCATTGTTTCAGTGAGCCAAAGGAAATTTCCGTTCTGTATGACTCTGTGAGTTACATAACTTCCTCTCTGGTCTGCTTTCCTGAGTGCCCTATAGACTCTTCTTGGTTATATTGATGTCTCTTTTGAAGTTGGACGTTTTCTGACATTGTGAGCATCCTACGGTTCACCATTGCCACAACACCCTCAGAAGACCTGCCATTTTCCATTTGGGCTTCCCTGCCTTTGCGCTTGCTAGCACATGATATGCCCATCTGTTTAAACTGAATGGAGAGAAAAGAAATGGTTGTCCAATGAGCCCATAATTGGCAAGCCCTGATTACTGTGTTCATACCTTCCTGTTGCCTTTTTAATCAGACTGGCTCAAGGTGAAATGTGTTTTCTGTCCTTGTCCATCCAACTCCCACTCTTAAGTTAGTCGCAGGATTCCAAGTACTTGTCTCAGTGCTTCTTTTCAATCTTACAGTCACTGCCTGTTTAGTCAAAGCAGACTTACATGTGTACATACCAACAGACAAATTAGGAGCAGGAGTAGATCACCCAGTCCCCTGAGCCTGCTTTACAATTTAATGAGATCATTACTGACCTGTTTGCAAACTCAGCTTTGCATCTCTGCTTGCCCTTTCACACCCCTGCTTACCAAGAGTCGATCTACCTCTGTTTAGGAATATTCAGTGCCTTCTTCCAACACCATTTCAAGAAGACAGTTGCAAAGTCTCATGACCCTCTGAGAAAAATTCTCACCATACCTCTGCCTTAAGCTTGTGATCATTTATTTTTAAACAGTGATCCCTTGTTCCAGACTCTCCCACAAAAGGAAACATCCTCTCCACAGACAACCTTTCATTAATTTTTCTCAGTGAATTCTTTACCAAGCCAAAGGATCACTGGTAAGTATTACAGCTCCAAGGGCACCAAATTTATCTCTGACTCTGAAGTTTCATAGTTCAAATCCCATTCCAGATACTTGAGCACAAAAACCTAATCATATACACCAGGCCTGTGTTGAGGAAGTGCTGCACTGTTGGAGATGTTGTCTTTTGGATGATAGCCACAACCTATAGACAGACACACAAGTATGCAGGGAATGGAGGAACATGGATCATGTACAGGCAGAAGAGAAGACTGGCATCTCCACGCTGGTGATCTTGAATTTTCTCAGGCATGGTAGTGCAGTGGTTAGTGTAATGCTATTACAGCACCATCGACCCGGGTTCAATTCCCTCCACTGTCTGTAAGGAGTTTGTGCATTCTCCCCTTGATTGCGTGGGTTTCCTGCAGGTGCTCCGGTTTCCTCCCACGTTCCAAAGACGTACGGGTTAGGAAGTTGTGGGCGTGCTACGTTGGTGCGGGAAGTGTGGCGACACTTGTGGGCTGCCCCCAGAACACTCTGCACAAAAAGATGCATTTCACTGTGTGTTTCAATGTACATGTGACTAATAAAGATAACTAAATCTTATCTTTTATTCAGCATCGTGTTCAGTGCAGACATTGTGGGCCGAAGGGCCTGTTCCTGTGCTGTGCTGTTCTATGTTCTATGTGCTCCCTCGGTTGGAAAATACACTATTTTGAAGCTGGGCTGGTGAGTTCTCCCCAGTGTCCTGGCCGGCTGTTACCTCTGATCAAAAAACAGATGATCTAGTCCTTGTCACTTTGCTGTTTGTGCAGTGAGTCAAGATGAAGGGTCTTGTCCCAAAATGTCGACTATCCATCTCCTGACCTGCTGAGTTCCTCCAGCATCTTGTTTCTTGCTCCAGATTCCAGAATCTGCTGTCTCTTGTGTCTCCACTAAACATTTCTACATTGATGCAAAGGTAGGTGCATCCTTGGCAGCATAAGTGGAAGATAAATGAAAGGAAAGTATTAAACTCTTAAGGCCAATGAAATGTCATTTCTCATGGAATTAAGCCTTCCCATGAACAATCTTCAATACATCCATGATTATTCCCCTTTTTAGACCAGTGGCTCCTCACCAATTATCTCCCTGTCCCTTTTGGTCAACATCCTTGACCCAACTCTAGTTTTATGACTTCCTCTTTAACCTTAATCCCTTCTGCATTATGGGTTATTTCAGGTGATTGTTAATTTTTAGACATTGCAAGAAGCTTCATCAGCTTCATCAGTTTGAGAGTAAGAAACAATTTCCATTGGTGGGAAAGTAATTCAAAATTAGACTTCGGTTCTTTTAGGGCTATGGTCAGGAAGAAATTCTTCACAGAAAAGATAATGGAAACAGGGGACTATTCTTCTCCCAGAATTGGTATTGGTATTGGTTTATTATTGCCACGTACCGAGGTACAGTGAAAAACTTGTTTTGCATACCAATCATACAGGTCAATTCATTACACAGTGCACTGAGGTAGTACAGGGTAAAAACAATAACAGAATACAGAGTAAAGTGTCACAGCTTCAGGGAAGTGCAGTGCAGGTAGACAATAAGGTGCAAGGTCTAACAAGGTAGATTGCGAGGTCAAGAGTCCATCTCATCGTATAAGGGAACCATTCAACAGTCTTATAACCGTGGGATAAGAATACCTCTGATGCAAGTCTAGAATTGTTTGGTATTCATTAGGCAAGGGTATTTAGGGCCATACAACCCACAATAGCTATGGGACGGTACACTGGCAATCTTTCCTCTTCCCTCTCAGCCCTGATGCAGGGTCTTAACCCGAAACATTGACTTATACATTTTGCCTCCACAGATGCTGCTTGACCGGCTGTACTACTCCACTGCTGAGTTCTTCCAGTGTTCTCATTTTTTACTCTAGATTCCAATATCTTCAGTCTCTTTTGCCTTCATTGTACAGTTTAGCCGTGGTCTTAACCGAGTGACAGACAAGCTCAAGGATCTGAATGGCCCTCTACAGTGAAAACGAAGAACAAAGGTTGACTAAGCATTTATAAATGTTCACTGCCTTGTTAATTGCTGTTTAAATGTTACTGCTTAGATTTTACAAGGGGTATGTTACCAGCGACAAAGGTGTTTACAGACAAACAATTCCCAGATAAGCTGTGAAATGTGAAAATAAAAGGATCAAGTGAAAAGTCTTGAATGGCAACTGCAAAAGCCAGTGCAATGTTACCTTATTGTATTAGTTTTAATACATTCTTTTCAAGTTAAAATAAGCTAGAGGAGGTACAATCAGATCTGTCAGAGGAAGCCTCCACTGAAAGGTCATTCGGAGTTGTTGTCATGGATTTGTTCCTGGAATTTTGAATCATTCATGTATAATTGTATAAACAAACCATATTATTAAAACAGCAATGCCATGGCACCTCACAACAAAAGGAAGCATTTGGGAAGGTCTCATACTGATTGTCAAACACTGTGAAAGCCATATTTAATAAGCAGGAGTTCATGCAGGATGGAAAATGACTTTTCTTTCAGTAATGTATTGGAGTACAGAGTTCCCTTAACTACATGATAGCTCTACCTTTAGTCCACTCATAGTATAAGTGTGATGGTCGCTGGCTGCATGCTGGAGAGGGAAGGATTTAGAACTAAGCAATTGTGGCAGTCTTATTGCCTAACCCAATTTAACTCAAGTGGGCAGCATATAAATCTGCTGAGCCCTTTTTCTAATTTTCTTTTCTTCCTCTGTTTCTTAAAGCATCGACTTTGGCGAACTTACGTGCAGTGTTTTTGTATCTACAATTATATATCTACTGTAGGAAATCTGTTGGCGTAGATTTTGCTGAGTTTTGCCAGTAGTTCTGCAGAGAACTGCCAGCATTTCTCAGCATAAGTGATGTGAAGACTCAGGGCTCCAGAGCAACATGGAATTCCTCGACGTGCTGCCATTTGCTGGCTGTGCTCAACCACTGGATTCCCTGTGGCGGAGTAGGAGCTCGCTGAGATTTCCCAGCATTTAGTCAGAGTCATGGAATCATTGGACACAGAATCAGGCCCTTTGGCTCAGTGACCTCACCCCCACCATCATCAACCCATCATCAACAATGAAAGAGAAATGGGGGGCTATGTGGGAGGGAAGGGTTAGATAGATCTTAGAGCAGGATAAAATGTCAGCACAACATTGTGGGCAGAAGGGCCTGTACTGTGCTGTAATGTTCTATGTTCTGTGTTCTAACCCATTTACACTAATCCCATTTCTTTTTACTCTCCTCACATTCCCACACTCACCAGATTCTACACGCAGGCACGGTAGTGTAGCGGTTAGCGTAACGCTTTACAGCGCCAGTGACCCTGGTTCAATTCTAGCCACCGTCTGTTGGGAGTTTGTACGTTCTCCCCGTGTCTGAGTGGGTTTCCTGCGGGTGCTCTAGTTTCCTCCCACATTCCAAAGATGTACGGGTTAGGAAGTTGTGGGCACGCTATGTTGGTGCCGGAAGTGTGGCGACACTTGCGGGCTGCCCCCAGAACACGCTACGCAAAAAAGTGCACTTCACTGTGTGTTTCGATGTACATGTGACTAATAAAGATATCTTATCTTATCTTACCTCTGACCTACACGCCATGGGCAATTTCGAGCAGCCAATTAACCTCGTAAACCACATGCATTTGGGATGTAGGAGGAAACAGGAGCAGTAAAGGATACCCGCACAGTCACAGGGAGAACGAGTGGACTCCACACAGACAGGATGGAACAAGGTCAGGATGGAACCCAGGTCACTGGAACCATGAGGAGGCAACTCAACTCGCTGCTCACTCTGTGCCGTTTATGCTGCAGGATTTACTTTCAGATCCAACTGAGGTTAGGCCACATTTATTATACACACCAACCTGCATTGAGGTAATGATTAGATCAATTGTTTTGGCTGAGGAATAAATAGTAGCCAAAACACTGGAGAGAATATTCCACCACATTTTCTTTGAAATGGTGCCATGGAATCTTTTATATCTACTGGAGTGGGTGGACAGACTCTTGATTTAAAGACTCATCTAAAAGATGGCACTTCTATCAGTCCAGCACTGGCACATCAGTCTAGACTATTTATCCTCAAGTGTCAGTAGTGGGACTTGTTTCATAATCTTCAAGGGGAAGGATGTTCCATTCAGACCCCCTGACAGACGTTGTGAAGCCCCTGTGTAATTCTTAAAATATCCCCTTCTTGGGATTGCAGTTGCCTCCATCTGAAAGTAATTCAGAAGTATTTGGGCACAAAGCTTTGGATTAGCCCTTCCCCCAATCTTGTTTGTAATGGTTCAGTTCCACACTAGGTACGTACTTACCAACCAAGCCCATGGGGGAAGAGACTTAATGTAAAGACTTTTAACATCTCTGGTCACAACAGTACTCACATTCAAAAGATATAATAATGGTTTCCCTGAATTGGGAATGGTAATAAATTTCAGAACAAGGCACTAAAGAGAGACCATATGTCACAGTTGCCAGGAGAGCTCATTGACTGTGAGACAGGTTTCCTGTAGCAATTTCCACTTTCCTACATTAATACAAAATTCAATTGATAGTAGCCAAATGGTTAACCCATGCTACACACCATGAAAGGATGATGGGAGTGGGATGAGAGCCAAAGCAATGAATGATCATCCAATCCTTCCCCCCATTTGTGCGAGAATCAATAGGCTTCTTGTTATGTTCTGGGTGCCGGGACAGATTCCTTCATTCAGTATCTGTAACAGGTGTATACATTTCCTGGGATCTGTGTTAATGTTCTAGATAATAGAATGAGAAAAAGTTAGCAGGATGTCACAAACATTACATAATTCAAAACCCAGCATTTCCACTCTCTGAATGCATGAATGTAATGTGATTGTCAAATGGCTTCCATTTACCAGTAGAGATATATTTCAGCAATGCAAAACACCACTTCATCCACTTCATTTGGACTGGCTCTTTAAGAGAAATTCATCAAGAAAGGAGATAGGAGAAATACTTTCATATATAAAGAAGCTTGCACAACTTTGTAAGCCTCCAAAGTACTTTACAGCCATAGAACATAGGAGCAGGTACAGCACAGGAACAGGCCCTTCGGCCCACCATGTCTGTGCCAACCATGATGCCAAGCTGATCCCATCTGCTTGCCCAAGGCTCTTATCCGGATATTCCCTGCCTGTCTAAATGCTTCTTAAATTGTCCCTTATTCCACCACCTCCCCTGCCAGCACATCCCAGACTTCTACTACTCTCTGTGCAAAACACTTGCCTTGCACATCTCCTTTAAACTTTCCCCCTCTCACCTTAAAGCTATGCCCTCTAGTATTTGACATTTCCACCCTGCGAGAAAGAATCTGACTATCTACCCTATCTGTGTCTCTCATCATTTTATATACTTCTATCAAGTCACCCCTCAGCCTCCAGCACTCCAGGGAAAACAATCTATGTTTGCCCAACCCCTCCCTACAGCTAATGATAAGATTTCTTTGTTAGTCACATGTACATCAAAACACACAGTGAAGTGCATCTTTTGTGTAGAGTGTTCTGGGGGCAGCCCGCAAGTGTCGCCACTCTTCCAGCACCAACATAGCATGCCCACAACTTCCTAATCCGTACGTCTTTGGAATGTGGGAGGAAACCGGAGCACCCGGAGGAAACCCATGCAGGCACAGGGAGAACGTACAAACTCCTTACAGACAGCGGCAGGAATTGAACTCGGATCTCTGGCACTGTAATAGCGTTACACTAACCGCTACACTACCTTGTGAGTCTCTTCTGCACACTCTCACGTGCCTCCACAGCATTCTTGTAATGTGGTGACCAGAACCGCACACAATACTCCAAATGTGGCCTAATCAAAGCTTCGTACAGCTGCAACATGACTTCCCTACTTCTGTACTCAATGACCGACAAAGAAAAGTATGCTTTCCACCTTCTTTACCACCCCATCTACTTGTGTTGCCACTTTCAGGATGCTACGGACTTGCACCCCAAGATCCCTCTGTACATCAAAGGTCTGAAGGGTCCTGCCATTTACTATGTACTTTCCTCTTGTATTTGACCTTCCAGAGCACACCACCTTACACTTGTCTGCATTAAACTCCATCTGCTTTTTCTCCATCCAAGTTTCTGATTGATCTATATCCTGCTGTATCCTTTGACAACCTTCCTTTCAATAATGAAATAATTTTCAATATATAATCACTTCTTGTAGTGCCAAAAGAATGGAAGGCAATAAACTTCTGTAAACAATAACATAACGTTATAAGACCCTTCAACAGACCTCTTGTACAACGAAGATGAACTCTTGATCTCTCAGTCTACCTAGTTGTGGCTCTTGCACCTCATTGTCTACCTACACTGCACTTTTTCTGTAACTGTAACACTATATTCTGCGTTCACTTTGTAATCCTGCACTTCCCTACATTGTACTATTCTGATGTACTTATGTTTTGAAATTATCTGTATGGATGGCATGGTAATCAAAGATTTTCACTGTACATGTGACAATAATAAACCAATTACCAAAGCCATGAATTCTACTTTATTTGTATGATATTCATGGAGTGAAGAACATTGGCAGGACAATACTGTTCTGCAGAAGAGCGTCATGTTTTTTATTTCTATCTGAGGAAGCAGATAACATCATGGGGTGACACCAGTGAGGGCACAGGGGAAAATTATGAGAACGTTGGTAAGTTTGGAAAATTTCAGTTGTGGGGGGAGGTTTTCTAGGCTGGGGTTGTCTTTGGAACAAAGGAGACTGAGGGAAAATTTAATAGAGGTGCATAAAATTGTGAGAGGCATAGGTAGAGTAAACAGATCTTACTTCTCTGAGCAAAGCGGTTATGTGATTATGGGAACAGATTTAAGACAATTGGTAGAAGTATGAGACAGGAGTGCCGAAAAAACTCAGCAATTAGTGGGAGTCCAGAACTGAATAAATGGGTGAAGCAGAACCCTATCATCACATTTAAACCAGTACGAGCAGTTGAAGAGCCATAACCAGACAGGTTATGACGCAGTGGGATTAACCTAAAGCCCATTTTTGACTAGCATGAAACATGATGGGAGCAATGGTCTCCTTCCATGTCATAAATCTCCATCCATGGTTATCGGGCTGGAGGAGTTGGGACATCGGGAGAAGGGAGTTCCAACATGGATTTGAAAACATAAATGAGAATTTTACAATGTAACCTCTTGGGGTACCCATTTTGTAAAATACCTGAGCACATAAAAGACTTAATCATATCCTGGATGACTTCTCTATAAAGTACGCTATTGCTTTATTGTTTTGAAAGCTGGAAACTTTCAGTTTTCATGAGTTTGCATTCATTTTAATTGGAATTGGATCACTTGCCTAATCTTTCATTTGGGTTGGAGTTAGTATTTCATGTTGGGTGGATGGGTTTTACAGCTGAACGTCAGCCAAACCCCCAAAAAATTTTCTTTGGACATAGAATCATGGCAAGATTGAAAATGAGGTATCACAGTGTTGAAAATCAATGTGAATGTGGATCAGTTGAGAATTCTCTTGTGAAGTGTATCAAGGATGAGGGGGTGCATGGTTTAGGAATGTCATAATAAGGGACAGAGCCAATGTGGAGTCTGGAAGAAGAAGAGGTGATTCTGTCAAAACATGTCAGGTTCTGAGGGGATTGCAGGATAGACATTGTAAGGATGTTTCCCCAGGAGGTAAATCTAAAACTAGTGAACATCTTTAGATTGAGTGGTCACTTATTTGGGATTGAGACAAGGAAGAATTCCTTCTCTTAGGAGGCTGAGACACTTTGGAATTATCTCACCCCAGAAATTTGTGGGTGCCAAATCATTAAGTGTTTTGAATGTTGAGGTAAATCCGAAGGGGAGTCAAGGATTAGGGGGAACCAGGAGGACAGTGGAGCTGAAGCCAAGGTGAGTTATGAACTTATTGATTGGCCAGGCATTCTCCAGCGACTCTATGACCTACTCTTGCTTTGGTTTCTGATGTTCTTCTGTTCTTGGACCTTTCTGTATCCATAATTTTAGAAACAAGCCTCCTTTACCCCCGAGAATTTAACGTTATCCCTATATCCTGGTAGCACTAGAAGCTCACAGACCGGACAACCTGAGTAAAAGTTCATGCAGGTTAAAACTCATTGAACAGTGAGAATTACACCATATACTGCAGCTTCCAGGCTCAATTTGATAAAAGAAGCACTTGCAATCTAAATAGTAATTTATATTAAAGATCAAACATCCCAAAGTACTTCACAACCCATGAAGTCCTTTTGAAGTGGTTTCAGTGATGCAATGTAAGAATAACAGAAAGATCAATAATTTTAAATAAATCTAAAATGATTTACTTTTTCAAAAGAGTATTATCGTTTCTTTGTGACTGTGTCTGTTACATCTCCTGATGTGGAAATCTATAATATTCCAGGACATAACATTCTAACCTTCAGGGAGGAAGCAATTCAGAAAGTTTTAAGGAGCATCTTAAAAGATAAAAGAGAGAGAGAGAGAGAGAGATTAGGTATTTATTTATTAGTCACATGTACATCGAATCACACAGTGAAAGGCATCTTTTTGCGTCACTGAGAACGTGCTGGGGGGCAGCCCGCAAGTGTCGCCGCTCTTCTGGCGCCAACATAGCATGCCCACAACTCCCAAACTGTATGTCTTTTTGGAAGGTGGGAGGAAACTGGAGTACCCAGAGGAAACCCATGCAGTCATGGGGAGAACGTACAAACTCCTTACAGACGGCGGGAATTGAACCCGGGTCGCTGGCGCTGTAATAGCGTCACACTAACCGCTACACTACCAAGAGGGAATCTGTAGAACTTTAGGGAGGGAATTAAAGAGTTCATGTTCTAAACCATGATTAAAGGTACAGTAGCCAGAAGTGGAAAATTGGGGATGGGATGTGTAAGAAAAACGTCATGTTGGTAAAACAGCAAGCACACAAATACACAGGAAACTGCTGAAGTCAGGAACCCCACCATTCCAACCTGTTGAGCAGTTTAAGCTTGCAGGAGCTCAGGAGCAGTGCTGGCATTGTGATAAATGGCTTTCAGTAACCACACTGCAAAGAGTCATTTTGCTGCCTCTGATCCTGATTTTTTTTCCACTGGAGTGAAGAAATTGCCAATTTTGCCAGGGAAAGCAGCTGCCTGCTCCAACGCCAACTCAACAAGGGGCAATTGGGTTGTAATTGATTTGTTATCTTTGAATTAAAGATGAGCCTATTTGTAAATGATACCACCTCAGATACAAGGACAGAACACTTTCAAGCAATGTTTTTAACTGCTGCAAGGTCTCTCATTAGATGGTGTCAGTATCCATGCATAGTTTCAACCCAAGCACTAGATAGATTATAATTTTTCAATGCAGGTCAGCTATTATTGAGGGAAGAGCACAGGCAAGTATTCAGCAGTCTTTCCTTGATATACATGTTTTGTATTTGGAGTAGCTTCTGTACGTACTTTAACTCCAATTGTACTACTTGGAGCTCTTTGGCTCACTCTCCACCAATGCCAACAAGGCACAGCCATGTGCAAATTAAAACTAGTAAAATATACTTGGGAACTGGATGTGTCAGCACCGTGAAGATTATTTTTCTTGCTAGTCAGATCCTGGCAAATCATTTTACATTTTAAAATAATCAACAATTTTCAGAAATGCACTGGACAAATAGTTTCCCACTTTCCATCTTTCCAGATTCTTTGCCAAGGTATAATTCCACAGTGCTATGAGGACTTTTCATTTCCTCAATCCATTTATGATGAGGGTGCCTTAAAATCTCAATGGAAAATGTTGCATCACTGAAAGGAGAAACAGAGTTAATATTTCAGGTCCCAGACCCTTCAGTAGAACTGGGAAACAAAGTTGTTTGCAGCGAGGTTTGCAATGTGTTTGGATAGTCTTTCAACAGGAACCCAAAGAAGTATTATCAGACAAAAATAGACATAGTGCCAAAGAAGGATGCCAATAGATTAAGTAAATCTGGAATAAAAATCACCAAACCACCAGTTAGTTATAAAAACCTTTCTGGCTCACTAATGTTCTTCAGGGAAGGAAATCTGCCACCTTCACTTAGTTTGTCTTATATTGACTCTACGCCCATCAATGTGGTTGACTCTTAACTACCGCGTCAGTTCTGCAGGCAATTAAAGGTAGACTTGCCAGCAATATCTACATCCTATGGGCCAATAAATAAGAAAAAGGACAAGTGGTCTAACACTTGTTCCAGGTCTTTACCACTGTAAGATCTGCATTCAAGCCAGATCCTTCTCTTGTTCCATGGTTCCAAATACAATCCATGCAGCAGAAAGCAAGGCTGAATTTTCCTCTCTCCAACCCAGAGTATCATATAACCAACAATTATAACATTTTTATATTTAGCCCTAAACATAGCATCATCCCCATGACAGTTCATAGGAGCATTAGCAAACCGAAGTTGACACAGCCATAAGAGGAGATATTAGGACAGATGCTCAAAGCCTTGTCAAAGTGGGAGATTTTGATAAGAGATAAGATAAGATTTCTTTATTAGTCACATGTACATCGAAACACACAGTGAAATACATCTTTTGTGTAGAGTGTTCTGGAGGCAGCCCGGAAGTGTTGCCACACTTCCGGCACCAACATAGCATGCCCACAACTTCCTAACCTGTACGTCTTTGGAATGTGGGAGGAAACCAGAGCACCCGGAGGAAACCCACGCCGACATGGAGAGAATGTACAAACTCCTTACAGACAGCGGCTGGAATTGAACCCGGGTCGCTGGCGCTGTAAAGCATTACTACCGTGCCTAAATCAGCCATATTGATATGTTTGGGGTCAGTATGGGCCAGACCAGGTAAGGATGGCAGATTTCCTTCACCAAAAGATATTAGGAAACTGGGTTGATGGGTGCAGGGAGCAGAGCTGACGATATATGGTTAATGACGTTCCAATTATTTCACAGTCACTATTATAAACAGCGGTATTTTAAATTCAAATTTATTTAATTCATATCCATCATTCTTTGACTTAAGGATTGTAGAGGGAATCCCAGAGCTTGGAACCTGGGCAGCTGAAGGAACTGCTCCACAGCGATGGAGCAGTTAAAATTGGTGATGCTGATGAGGCCAGGGCTGGAGTAACACAGAAACCTCAGGGGGTTGGTGCAGGATTACAATGAAAGGCAATAAACAAAGTCAGCGCATTCCGAGGATCAAATCAGGGATGCTCCCTTTTGTATGGGCCTGCTATTTACTGGATAAACTCACTTTGAGGACCAGTTGGCTTTGAAAACTCTTTGTGGTAGCAGCAGATTGCAAACATTGAGCCAAAAAAAAAGTGAACTTCTGGCTTAAAGGAAACTGTGGATCAAATCCTGTGGAAGTGTCAGGAAACAAGCAATGGTGAAGTCAGGGAGAGAGTGTCCAAGTAAACCAACATGAATTCAAAACTGCCACCTTATAAGGAGACACAAGGGACTACAGATACTGGAATCTGGAGCAGAAAACAATCTGCTGGAGGAACTCAGCGGGTCGAGCAGCATCTGTGGGGGGAAAGAAATTGTTGATATTTTGGGTCAGTCCTGATGCAGGGTTTCGACCCGAAACGTCGGTAATTTCTTTCCTCCCACAGATGCTGCTCGACCGGCTGAGTTCTTCCAGCACATTGTTTGTTGCCATGTTGTAAGCAGCATTCGACATAACCAATGTTCAATATGAATTGAACCAAAGTATGGCAGGTAAAACTTGTAAAAGAAGTATGCAATTGATATTAAATATACTCCCAAAGGCAACGATTTTGTGGATCAAAGTAAACTAATTTCTTTAGCCCTTTAAGCACTTGTTTATTTATTTGTGGGTGGTGGACATCAATAGCAATATTGCATTAATTTTTGTCCCTGACTATCCTTGAAAATATAACAGTGTGCTGCCTTCTTGAACCACAGCAGTATTTCTGGTGAAGTAACTTCCACGTGCTGTTGGGAGGGAATGTCCAGGATTTAGACCCAGTGATCAAGGAACAACGATATACCTCTAAATCAGGATGGTAAGCAATTTAGAGGGGAACCTGGAGGTGCTTCCAAGTGTCAACTGTCTTTCTTCATCAAGATGGTAGATATTTAGGAGGTGTTGTTCAAAAGCCTTGGCAAGTTATTGCAGTGCATTGTGGTCGACTTATGGTGTAGGGACTGAATATCTAGGATGGTGGATACAGTGCAAAGCAGGCAGTCTGCAGATGTCAAGCTTCATGAGTGCTACTGGATACAATAGCATTGTGGTTAAATTATTGGACTAATATTCAGAGGCCAGGGCTGTAGATCCAACGACATGAGTTCAAATCCCATCAACGTGGGATTTAAATTTAAGTAATTAAATAAATCTGAATGAAGAACTGGCATCAGTGGTGGCCATGAAATTAGCAGATAGTTATGAAATCCCAGATGGTTAGAGATGAACAAAAAGCCATCCTAAACCAGTGACACCCAGTCCTGTAACTAACAATTAAAAAAAGGCGGGCAACTGATGGCCATACATTCCTTGCTTGTGCCTCACAGAGAGTGGAAGGCTTTGGAGTAATCAGGAAATGAAACAATTTCCTTACAATAACCAGGCTCTGGTCTATTGAAGTTTGCGGAATAAGTCTACCCATATGTCTTACATATAACGCACAATACTACCCATTCCATGCTATGTACTGAATGGTGCAGCATCTAATTTTGTAAAACACCAGCATAATCCTCTAGTATTATTAATAAAGAACTAATTCATCCATGCTATTACTCAAGCATCACAATTACTGCAGTAGAGCCACCTCTAAGAGATTTGATCAATAGGATGGGTTGACTATTGGTTGTTTAGCATCTTCAGTTCACCAGGTGTAATTTTTTTTCCCCGTTTTCTGAATCCCCTAAGAAGGCAGAGGGAACTTTGGTTTAAACCCTGATCTCAACAACTGTTACCTCTGATAGTTGGCAGCACTGCACTTGGACTGCAGCTATAATTATGTGCTTGAGTCCCTGGATCCACAGGAGTTTGACCATCAGGCTACCATGGATACCATCCAGGTATGAGCTTTGAAAGTAAGTTACAGAAAATGACTTGGGCATTGTAGATCATTGTGGGTTGGGGAAGAGACCAGTACATGAAGGGTCACAGTAAATGAAGTTTCCATCCATAACTGGTACATATCAATGGATAGCAGCCAGGAGCTTTAGGCTAATGCTTGCTCCCTATACCCATATGTCCACCTTTGCTGAGGCCACACATGACTTAGCAGAAATCAAAGTTAAATAACAGTACAATGTTACAGCTACAGAGGAGATTTACCTTTCCATTTCATTCCATATTCAAGTGCAATAACATTACTGCAGCCTTCAAAGTGATCAAAGTGAACTACTCTACCATTGGCATGGGAAAGAAAAATTCACAATTAATCTCACTTTGCAAGTTAAGGCAATGGGAACATTTTATGCAGTTTAATTATTACTTCAATAATCTTATTTGAAGCCTGAAAATGCTTGAGGCAAAATCTATACAGGCAATTTTATGTCTGCTGTGTATCACAAAAATTGTCCCAGATTGAGCTGAATGAATCATCATTTTGTTTCTTCCTGTATAGTTGAGCCTGCAATCAAGCACAAACATCACTTCAAATCAGAAAGCTGAATCTTGGCTCCTATTTATCCTGCATTCTGCCATTTTCCAAAATGGTACAATTTTTCCCACATGGACTAAATTTCTAATGCTGTGCTAGCATATGGCTTCAACAAATGGATGTTGGAATGTTGCTGCAGTATTGGGCATCTGATGCAGTTTCCTGATCACATGGTGAGCAATTTCTTCTAAACTTGCTCACCGCCTACATGTTGCCAACTTTCTCGGCAAGAAAATCCTGGAGCTTCCATCTTTTACTTTGGTGTCATCAAGAAAAAGGTCAATTAGACTGTAACAAGCTTTTGATCCCTCAGTTGTCCACAGAGTGTAATCTGGAAAGCCACTTTTCACTGATCTTACTGTAGATTTATAAGTTGATCACAATGCGAGGGACTAAAGTTCAGCATCCAACCAGTAGGCTCTAGCTGTCAGCTTTTTCAATTAGAAAATGCTGAAGGTCCAATCTCTATTTAGATCAAGACTGATTGGCCCTTTAAGGACTGCAATCATCTCAAAAAACAATCATTTGTAATTTGAAGAACATTACTAATAAGGCAACTTGCATAGTTTTGTGCATTTAGAAAGATTCCACTTTCATTATCATCAAAGCCTCTATAGTCGTAGAAAGGTTCAATGCTATTTTTTTTGTCGAATCATCAAATTTGCAAGCATGAGGCTAATCAGATTGAAGTACAAAGATCAGTACAATTAGACATCATTAGATAGAGTCCTGTGATTAATCCTTCTTCAATATCCATATCCAGCTGCTGCTTAAATTATCCTTCCCGACAGGTTTATTGCAATATTAATTACTCTCTGTGCCACTGGTGAGTGCAATTCAAAGTTGCATGCAAATAGTGACACCAAGAATTAACATAAAGATGCATCTGACTTCCAAGAAACTTCATTCGCATTAAATCATTCTCCACCGACTTGCTGGAGAAGTTGGGGGATAGTGGTAGGGAATGGGCAGCGGTCTTGCATGAAGTACAAAGTTATATTTGCCCTGGTTTACTTTTATGTTCTTCTCTCACTCTCTCTTAAAGACACAGAACATTCAAAGGCATGCATCAACTAGATGAACATTCTTCATGTAGGTATCATCAGTGCTGATAGATATAGAATGTCTGCAGGTGTCATAATGAAATTCTACCCACATTCAGTAACCACACCATCAGGGTCAACAAAAAAGGGAATCAAGGGGACCCAATTTTTTCACGGGCTTCGTAGAAAAGATGGGAAATAGAGCTGAGAAGGTCAGAGTAGCCACGTGTTTATTCAAAGGTGGAACAGTGAAGAGCCTGCACCTTCTTCTTTCTCTAATGTTCTTATGATAGCAACCAATTATGCCCCTGGACAGTAGTACATTGCTTCAAGCTTCAATCAAGGAGCTAGAATCCATCGCTGAGGAAGACATTGCTAATTACATAAGATGGTGAACTGAGACCCCATTTGCCACTATTCAAAAATTGATCATCTAGCATCCTGAACAAATTGAACAAATGTGCATGAATTCTTGTATGTGTGTGTGTGTGTGTGTGTGTGTGTGTGTGTGTGTGTGTGCGTTTGCCACACATGCACATGCATGTGTATGTGCATGCATGAGCGCAAGTGTGTGTATGTGCATGCAAATCAACGTGCCAGTGATTATTGAGTTTCCTTTCATAACAGCTCAGTATTAGCTTTGTTTATACAGCTATCATTTAGATCATCAGGGGGTCTTTCACAGTGTGTATGCAGGGAATTCATAGTAAATGTGTAACAGTGTTAAGGAACCATAAGGATGATCTCACTTGTCTTTCAGTGTAACTTAGACCAGAAGACAAAGGAGCAGAATTAGACCATTCGGCCCATTGAGTCTGCTCCACCATTCGATCATGGCAGATGTATTTTTCCCTCTCAACCCCATTTTCCTGCCTTTTCCCCATATCCTTTGATGCCTTTTCTAATCAAGAATCTATCAACCTCCACTTTAAATATACCCAATGACTTGGCCTCCACAGCCGTCTGTGGCAATGAATTCCACAGATTCACCACCCTCTGGCTAAAGAAATTCCACCTCGTCTAAAGGGACGTCCTTTTATTCCGAGGCTGTGCCCTCTGGTCCTAGACTCTCCCCTACTGGAAACATCTTCTCCACGTCCACTCTATCCAGGCCTTTCAATATTCGGTAGGTTTCAATGAGATCCCCACTCATTCCTCTAAACTCCAGTGAGTCCATCAAACTCCTCATACGTTAACCCTCTCACCCCCAAGATCATTCTTGTAAACCTCCTCTGGACCCTCTCCACACCAGTGCATCCTTCCTTAGATATGGGGCCCAAAACTTCTCACAATATTCCAAATGTGGTCTGACCAACGCCTTATAAAACCTCAGCATTACATCCTTGCTTTATATTCTAGTCTCTCAAAATGAATGCTAACTTTGCATTTGCCTTCCTTACTACCGACTCAACCTGCAAGTTAAACTTTAGGAAATCCTGCACTAGGACTCCCAAGTCCTTTTGCACCTTCAATTTCTGAATTTTCTCCCCGCTTAGAAAATAGTCTACGCCTTTATTCCTTCTACCAAAGTGCATGACCGTATACTTCCCTACACTGTATTCCATCTGCCACTTCTTTGGCCATTCTCCCAACAAGTCCTTCTGCAGACTCCTTGCTTTCTCAACACTACCTGCCCCTCCACCTATCTTTGTATCATCTTTCTAAAATTGTTTGGAACGTTCCAAATACATAAACAAACCCCCAATGATATTCAGTGAAAGAGTTATGAATAACTTGGTCTTAATAATATTGCCTGTATTTTCTATGCTAGCATGCTGATCCACCAGCCAGGGTTTTAAACATATTATTTCCAGTTGTTGCGACTCACCGTCCGAGCAAGCGAACCGGCTCGGCGGTCGGGTCGCGCATCGTCCGAGCGACGAGGCCCAAGATGGCGCTGGGCCTTCGTCTTCCCCGAGCGACGGGGAGAACCCGCGCGCGGGAGAAGTTTGATGACGTAGCGCACAGGTCATTTTCCGTTTTCGGTGGGCAGGAACCGTTTCCTCTTAAAAGGCCCCGCGCAAGGCGGGAAAATAAATCAGCTCTTGTTCTGCAGCCTATCGACTAGTGTCTTGCTTTCACATCGCAGTAGCAGCCGCTACACAATCTTCTTTTCAGCAACAGATTAGAAAGTTCTGAACAGGTAAGCTTGGGGTCTTGGAAGCTGTAAATCAGAAAATATGTTTATATTTCAACCTTCAAGATGTTCTAAAGGAATGTAAAGCCTTTGCATTCACTGTCATATTGTAGGATTAGTCATAGAGTCGTAGAGTAATACAGCACGGAACCAGGCCTTTTGGCCCAGCTGGTCCATGACAACTAAGGTGCTCGTCTAAGCTAGTCCCATTTGCCCGGGTTTGGCCCATATCCCTCTAAACCTTTCCTATCCATATATTCATCCAAATGCCTTTTAAATGTCTTGTTTTAACAAATTCTAAGTTGATATATTAAGGCAGCACTACGGGAGTGCTACACTGTCAGAGGTGCCACCTTTCAGACCAGACATTGAACTGAGATCCATATCAGGTGGACAAGGAAGATCCCATGCCAGCAGTTTAAAGAAGAGCAGGGGAGTTCTACCCAATCCCTTGGCCAATATTTATCCCCAAGTAAGATCATAAAAACCATCATTATTGCATGGTTCTTTGTGAGAGCTCAATAATCACAAGTTGACTACTGTTTTTCTTACAACATTAACAATACTGCAAAAGTACTTCAATGGCATCTTGAAAAAATGTAAGGCTCTGAAAGGAGCTAGTAACTCCAAGTCTATCTTCTTTCCAGGTTAACTCCTAACTTGAGAGGGTAGGTAGGAACACTTGGGAACACTGGGCTACAAACACATATATCCAGCTAACTGCTCCAAGGCACAGTGTGTTTCTGCAGTATAACATTGAGCCACCTGAGACACAGTTGGTATTATAATGAAACCAAAGACTGGTTAGCTGGAAGGTCAGCCAACACTAAGTAGATCTTTCCTTTCTATGTTTATCTTTGGACAGCAAGCAACATTTTCAAGAAAAATATCTCAGTGATTTTGTTTGCAATGCTGGAGTGTGAAAACTCTGGAAACTGTAGCAAAGTGTAGGCCAGTTACCAGCTACTGAAGAAGTAACACCAATGCCATAATATGTTTGTGTAGAAGAGGTTATATTAAGCTGCACAGAACTGAAATATCTAATTAAAATATGTTGATGTTAGATTTAACAATTGTTACATTCTGTTAAAGCACTTTAAAAAATCCAATTCAAGAAGAAAACTTCTAACAAATATCACATATCCTAAATAAACTTCCAGCAAATATTAAAGGATTAAAGAATATCACATCCAAAGCAAGTTAGTTATTGCATCCAAAAGAACCAGGGAGGGAAGGGTTAATGTATATTTCTCCACCAATTTGACTATTAGGAAGCATGGATAAATAGGCCATTTATTTAAAAAATACATGGAATATGAAAGTAAAAACCAGAAAATGTACTACCTCTGTTCCAAATCACTCGGCTCTGCACTAACAATACACTGAGTTCCCAAGCTATAGTAACCTAAGATGAAAAGACGTTTATACACCTTCCTGACAGCAGTGAAAATTCATAGCATACCTGTGGCTGCCCTAAGCCAGGGAGGGAGTCATTATCAGGCCATGGGAAAGCTGAATTTCCACATCCTTCACCACTCCTACTTTCTTCCCATATATGAATAGAAGCACTTTCCATCTAAATGCCTAAAGTATTTAAGATTATCATAATTTACATGACAGGCTTGCTGGAGCTAGTCACACATTTTGGAACTCCCTTTTCCTGTCAGTGTGTAAAAGTTTCACCTTTGCTGTTGATCCACAATTTTTTTTTAGAAAAGAGCAGTAAATGATATGACTGAAGTGGTTACTTTCTTTTACATTGAGCCTTACATGCAGAATGATGAATGATAGATGCATTGTTCCCACAAGCCACTTTTCATGCCAGGTGTTTAATAAACAACAAAAAAAGTAATATGCTAGTTAATCTGTGCAAAATATTAGTTAATATTATGTTGGTGAATGAAAGATTACCAACTTTAGTCTTAGTCACCGCCACCATTTAATTGTTGCCATCGTTGTCCAATTAGTTTTGAAGGGTTCATACAATATGTTATGTGGCTTGGTGAATGCAATCCATACAAGATATGTGGCAATGTTGGCAATTATGCAACTATAGAACTTGCTAAAGAAAATAAGGAAATTCTCAGAGAGATCTCATCTTTCAGAATCTGCTGAATGTATCAATGCATATTGTAGTTAATTAAATACTGTTGAAGTGATCACTGTTATCTTGTAAGAAACACAGCAGTTTATCTGCATGCAGCAAGCTCCCATGAATAGTAATAAAGACCCAGGCAAACACTTTTTTATTTATTAAAGTGTATTTGTTAGGCAAAAATAGAGGTCACATGACTAGGGAGAGTAGTCTTGCACTTCTTTGAACTGCATATGGGATTTTTTTGAACCTCCGCTTGTAAGGGAAATTGGGGCATTGGTTTGCCATTTGAAGGGCACTTCCTTGCTCAGCCTGGCACTGAACAGCCCGTTTGAATTATGGGTGCAGGTTCCTGGAGCCTTTCTGTGCACGTGCAGATAACATCACGTGCCCAAAAACAGACACTTGAAACAGTATTCTATGCCGGGAAGAGACCACCAGGCTGACAGAGGAAAAGATTCAAGTATGTCCTTGAAAAGATGCAACCTCCACACTGATTCCTAGGAGTCCCTGGCTCATTACTACCCAAGAGAGAAGGGGCATTCAAAATAGCATTGAGAACCTCAAGTCCATAGACTGGGAGCACATAGAAACCAAGTGTAAATTGCACAAGGAGCGTAACACCTTACAATGAAAGAGTATTGATAAGCACCTCTTGACCCATCTGTGGATCTTCATCAGCCACCTCAAAGCCCACTCAACCGACTGAGACCAAGTCATCCTCAATCTCAAGAGACTGTCTAAGAAGAAGAAGGAGAAGAAGAAGAAGGAAAAGAAAAAGGAGAGTGGTGCCTGTTTGGTACACGGTGGTGTAGCGGTTAGCGTAATGTTATTACAGCACTGGTGACCCGGGTTCAATTCCAGCCGCTGTCTGCAAGGAGTTTGTACGTTCTCCCCGTGACCATGTGGATTTCCTCCGGGTGCTCCGGTTTCCTCCCACATTCCAAAGACGTATGGGTTAGGAAGTTGTGGGCATGCTATGTTGGCCCTGGAAGCGTGGCGACACTTGCAGGCAGTCCCCAGAACATTCTACACGAAGATGTATTTCACTGTGTGTTTTGATGTACATGTGACTAATAAAGACATCCTATCTTATCTTATCTTATTTTACCAATCTTCCCAGCTGAGGACTTCCAGATCAACATCTGTTCTGAAGCACTGACTTCTATGCAATCAGTGCATTTACCTTAAACCACATGCAAACAGTATCTGCAGCTAATTTATGTTATCCGTGCAACCTGGGTACAGGTAAAGGATTCTATGGGAGAACTTGCTTTCTATGGAAGCAAACAAGGGATTGGGGTTACAGAAAATTCACTTACTTTGAAAGGTTTTCTTCCCCCTTCAAGTATGAGATTTTTAACAACTTTTATCATCAATTCCCGCTCAGACATCTTTTAACTCTGATAAACAATGAGAGATTTTGCCACAATAATTTGCAACAATTTTGCCACAATATTTTACACCAACGTTAGAGAACTCACTGGGGGCAAAGCGGAGGAGTGTCAAGCATGATTACTGCCTCCTAGGCTTGATCCTGAAGGTGTGCGCAGGATGGCAGTGAGAAGCTCAAGTTCACTCGTGAGGAACCTGCAGAAGCCAAGGTAGAATGGGTGGAAGGAAGGCATCACTTCCATCTTCTCCATCTGGCAATTCCTGCCCCAGCTGTGGCAAAGTCCACGGGTTCCATATTGGCCGCATCAGCCACCTCAGAATGCACAGAACCAGAATGGAAGCAAGTTGTCCTCGATCTCAAGGGACTGCCTGAGAGGACAGAGAGAATATGCCTGCTGAGACATTGAGGAAAGCTCAGCAAATATACCCCAGGAATCCAGTGTGCACAATAGATTCATGGAGTAATACAACACAGAAACAGGCCTCAAGATGCCCATCAAAGCTAGTCCTATTTGACTACATTTGGCCCCTATCCCTCTGAACCTTTTCTATCCATGTACCTGTCCAAGTGTCTTTTAAATGTTGGTATTGTACCTGCCTCAACCACTTCCTCTGGCAGCTTGTTCCATATACGCATCACCCTCTGCGTGAAGAAGTTGCCTCTCAGGTCGCTTTTAAATCTTTCTCTTCTCACCTTAAACCTATGCCCTCTAGTTTTTGATTCCCTTCTGCTGGGAAAAAGACTGTGTGCATTCACCCTATCCATGTCCATCATGATTTTATACATCTCTATATGGTCACCCCTCAGTCTTCAGTGCTCAAAGGAACAAAATTTCTTTTAGATCAATTTATATGTAAAGGGCAGGCAAGAAAAACTAACAGAATACAGTGTAGGAGACTGAGTAATCTGTACATTAATGCCATGGTGTACATCAGTTAGTGCTGCTGTTTCACAGCTCAAGAGAGTCAATTCAATCCTGACCTCGGATACTGTCTGCGTCCACTATATTCTCTCCATGACCATTTCTATAGAACTCTGGTTAGGCCGCATTTAGAGTATTACGTGCATTTCTGGAGGCTTTAGAGATTGTGCAGAGGAGGTTTACTAGGGTGCTGCCTGGATTAGAGGGCATGTGCTATCAGGAGAGGCTGGACAAACTTGGGATCTTTTCTTTGGAGCGGCAGAGGCTGAGGGGTGATCTGTTGGAAGTGTATAAAATTATGAGGGGCATAGATAGGGTGGACAAGCAATATCTTTTTCCCATTATTGAGCGATCCAACACCAGAGGGCATGCACTTAAGGTGAGAGGGAGTAAGTTCAGAAGAGACGTGAGGGGTAAGTTTTTTATTCAGAGAGCGGTGGATGCCTGGAATGCGTTGCCTGATAGGGTAGTGGAGGCAAATTCATTGGTAGCTTTTAAGAGGGCACATGAATGAGAGGAAAGTGAAGGGATATGGGAATTCTGAAGGTAGGAGGGAATAGCTATGTCAGCACAACATTGTGGGCCGAAGGGCCTGTTCTGTGCTGTACACTTCTATGTTCTATGTTGCTTCCCTTTGGACGTTGCTCCCACATCCCAAAGAGGTAGTGGGTTAAGTGACTACCAGAAATTACACTTTGGTGTAGATTAATGGCAAAATCAGTCAAAAGGGCATGAGCATGTGAGGGGGAGAATAATCAGGGGTACAGGGAGTGGAACTGATGCAATTTATCAGAAAGAATCAGATTTATTTTCACTGACATATGACGTGAAATTTGTTGTTTTGCGGCAGCAGTATGACTTTGCTCTGTTGTACGTTAGCATGGGCCCAATGGGCTGAATGGCCTCCTCCTGTGTCATTATAAGATACATTATAGCTCTGGCTAACAAAAGCAACCTGTGCAGCTCCCAATGTGGCAGGATACAGCTTTCCATTTCCCACAGACTGTGTCCTTGCTGTGAATTACTGCCAATTATGCCAAATTTGGAGGCGGTTTTCTGCCGTGCTCTCATTCACTGGGGACAGGATTGAGATGGTTGAAGGAGATTACATTTAGTTCCCTTAATTGCCAACAAAACATCATTAACCTCTTACATTGGGCAGAATATGAACGGAGTGGAAGGAGAGAGTAACTTGACCTGGTCAGTGGGCGGTTAAAATCCCCGAATGGGATTTATAATCATGTACTCACTTCATGCAGATCCTAATATTAGTTTACAATTCTCAACAAGTGAGGAGGAACACTCCCCCGGAACTGTAGTCTTAAGCTGTGATATTTGTCGGGGGCTTAGCAACCTTGTTCCCGCAACAGACTAAACCAATAGACAAAGAGGAACAAGAGACAAAGAGAAAGTTTGCCCAACTTCTTTCAGTTGCTTTATAAGCCCACCAGGAAAACTCAGGTCTTTCACCACCCAGTGCAGATTTCCTTCTTTGTTTGACCATGGAATACAAGATCACACGAGAACACAAAAGTAGGTTACCTGGGCCCACAGGTCTCCCCCATCATTCAATAGGATCACGGTTGATCTGCCCCAGGTCTTAACTCCCCCACTGTACTAATTGCCCAAGCAACTCGTGGGCCAAAGGGCCCGTTCTGTGCTGTAATGTTCTATGTTCTAACTCAGTTCCCTGACTTTCCAAAAATAATCTAGTCCTCTTTAAACATATCCAGTGATCCATCCTCCACAATGGGTACAGAATACCAGAGGTTCACCATCCTCTGTGAGAAGAAATTCCTACACAGCTAGCCATTGCCCATGCTTATCTCAAGGCCCAAAACCCCATTTCCCCATCCATTACTCCATGCTGCTGGGTTAGAATGACAGACCTTGCAGATAAAGCCATGTAGATTGGTATTGGTATTGGTTTATTATTGTCACTTGTACAGAGGTACAGTGAAAAACTTCTCTTGCATACCAATCATATAGATCAATTCATTACACAGTGCAGTTACATTGAGTTAGTACAGGGTGCATTGAGGTAGTACAGGTAAAAACAATAAGTACAGAATAAAGTGTCACAGCTACAGAGAAAGTGCAGTGCAATAAGGTGCAAGGTCACCACAAGGTTGATCGTGAGGTCAGAGTTCATCTCATCGTATAAGGGAACCGTTCAATAGTCTTATCACAGTGGGATAGAAGCTGTCCTTAAACCTGGTGGTATGTGTCCTCAGGCTCCTGTATCTTCTGTATCCTGTATCAGATAAAACCCAGGGATTAAAATCTCACAGCACAAGACCTGCTCTGTCTTGAATCATCCACCCGGCCTGAGTTTGTGGCTCTGTGGTACCACACTTGGAAGGTCAAAGCTTTGAGTCCCTCTCCAAAGGACTGAGCTAATGATCCAAGCTAACATTTGAGCATGTCTCTCCTTCAATGAGTAAGGCCACGTTCTCTATAGGGCTAGCCTTTTGGGTGAGGTGTTAAACCAACTACCCTCTCAAATGGAGGTAAAAGAGTTCATGGCACTATATATAGGACCACAGGGGAGTTGTACCTGCCAACGTTTGGCTGTCAAACAACATCACCAAGTTGGTTATTATTGCCTGTAGAATCTTTCTGTGCACAAATTGTCAGCTGTGTCTCCTACATTATTTCATTGCTGCACTTCAGACAGTATTTCACAAGTTGTAAGGTGCTTTAGGACACTCAGAGGTTTTGAAAAGTGCAAGATAAATACAAAGTGTACCTTTTAGGCCCCATTTAGTAAACTTTCAAGCTCCAGTGGACATGATCAGCATAAACTTGAGGTCCTTAATTGCTTTAGGCAGCCACCTCACTTGCCCAAAGTTAAAATTCATACTGGAACCAAAGAGTCATGTTATATGCATGTGGGTATCCCCCTCGTAATCATCTACCCGCTTCCCCAGGCTCTGTTGGGAAAAGCTAAAGGCAACCTCATTTTCCTTAAACCCTCCAAGTGTACAATCTGCCATTTTTCTAACAGTCCCACCATAGCCAAATGCTGGCAAGTTATGATCAATAATTTGTTTCTAATCCTTCTCCATTCTGTGGTTACTGTTAGCTGCTCCTGTATTCTTTATCAATGCACACACTTTGGAGAGTTTTTTTTTAAATTCCTCCATAAACAACAGCCTCTTCCGCATCTTGTGGGAAAATATCTGTTGAGTCTTGGTAACAAGAAACCCCACATTGTATCCTTATCTCTTGGTAAATACAGTAAATGTTTTATCTGAACTGGAGCATGTCACCCATCCCTTGGGCACACAGTGAAAGAGGGAATCTGCCAAATTGATGACCTCCCTCACATCAGTCCTGAATTCCATTTGTACAAGGCCCTCCCTGACATACCAAGGAAGCAAAGAAATGAAAGGGAATACTACAACAGGAACAGGTGTTTATCGGGGAATAGTTTGTGGAGTACAAAAGCTACAACAGTGTAGCAGGATAACTGTTTTAGAAAAGGAAGAATGTTTCTCTTTCAACAAAAATTCCTTCCGATAATTCCGATTTTGAAAGCCAGTGGATACAAAAAGATAAATTATTTATTACTGAGAAAGGGAGTGAACTGTGTGTCTAAGCTGCAGTCACCTTGCTCATTAGACAGGGTGCATAATCAGTAAGAAGATGGGCAACCTGCATTTATATAGCAGCTTCAGTGTGGTAAAACCACACATGAAGTTTCACGGCTGTTCCATCAAACTAAAGTAGTAACCAGGCTATAGTTTTAACCTGTTGATGCTTCAGGTTGAGACCTTTCATTTGGACTGATGAAGGGTCTTGACCTGAAACGTTGACTGTTCATTTCCCTCCATAGAGGTAGCATAGCGGTTAGCGTAACGCTATTACAGCGCCAGTGACCTGGGTTCAATTCCCGCTGCTGCCTGTAAGGAGTTTGTACGTTCTCCCTGTGTCTGCGTGGGTTTTCCTCTGGGTGCTCTGGTTTCCTCCCACATTCCAAAGACATACAGGTGAGGAAGTTGTGGGCATGCTATGTTGGTGCCAGAAGAGTGGCAACACCTGCAGGCTGCCCCCAGCACATCATCAGTAATGCAAAAAGACGTATTTCACTGTGTGCTTCTGATGTACATGAGACTAATAATTAAATATCTAATCTTATATCTTATCTTAGATGCTGTCTGACCCGCTAAGTTCCTCCAGTAGTTTGTGTGTTGCTCTAGATTCCAGCATCTGCAGTCTCTCGTGTCTCAATATTTTAGATCTGGTGACCATAATGTTTGTTCAAAAAAGATAGGTTTGAAGGAGTGTTGCAATGAAGGAGAAAACTCCACACAGACTAATGAAGAGGTTTACAGACTGAATTCCATTTTGTCTGCATAGGAGTATTCACATCAGTAGTATGAAATTCATATTGTACAGAATTTGTATATTCAAAGTTACATTTATGACATGATGCATTATTTGGTTCACAATGTGAAGACTTGTTGCTGGGTCTACCATAAAGTCACTATGAAACTGAACACATCGCTTTTCCACTGCACTGCGTAATGGGACTGCCTCACCTGGCTCCATTTTTACCTATCCAGCTGTAGTCAGAGAATCGCCTGCAATGACTTCCCTTCCCTGTACCACATCTCACCATAAATCTCCCCAAGGATCTATCCTTGGACTCTTCCTATGTCTCAGCTACACGTTGCCCCTCAGTGATATCAACAGCATGCACTTCCGTTACCATATGAACAGTGACTACATTCAGCTCCACCACCACACTTGGACCCTCCATGGTATCTGATCTCTTACACTGCTTGTCCAGCAGGTCAGATCAACTCAGCAGACGTATTGCTGTTTCTAAGTCAATGTCCTCATCCCCACCACAAACACTCTTTCTGAACTCACCAAGGAGTGTTTGATGGCTCCGGGCCTGTACTCGGTAGTTCAGAACGATGAGGGGGAATTCCATTGAAACCTACAGGATACTGAAAGGCCTGGATAGAGTGGACGTGGAGAGGATGATTCCAGTGGTGGGAGAGTCTAGGATCCAAGGGCACAGCCTCAGGGACGTCCCTTTAGAACTGAGATGAGGAGGAATTTCTTCAGCCAGAGGGTGGAGAATCTGTGGAATTCATTGCCACAGAGGGCTGTAGAGGGCAAGTCATTGGGTATATTTAAGACAGAGATTGATAGGTTCTTGGTTGGTAAGGGAATTAAGGGTTACAGGGAGAAAGCAGGAGAATGGGTTTAAGAAAAAAAAATCAGCCATGATTGAATGACAGAACAGACTTGATGGGCCAAATGGCCTAATTCTGCTCCTATATCTGCTCCTATATAGGGAACAGTCTAAATGTTTATAAATTTGCCCACGGTGAGTTTGCAAACACATATTCAATATATCACCAAGGCTGCTACTACCCCATTAATGTTGCATGACTTGACCCCTGCCTTATTCCATCTTCTGCTTAAATCATCACCCCTACCTTGGTTACCTCTTGAGTTAACCTTTTCAGTTATCACTTGACCCACCATCAACAAACTTGAGATCCAGTTTTCTGCTCACAGTAAACTGATTGGCACCAAATGCAGTTCACCTGTCATGGTGGGTCTGAGTTGGTTACTGCTCCAGTACTGCCTTGATCTTAAAATACTTAATGTTGCTTTCAAGTCCTCACATAGCCTTATCCAGTTCGACAACCCCAAAAGATACTTGAGCTCTTTTAACACCACCCACTTGTCTGTCCCCGACTTTAATCACTGCACCTTTTGCAGTTCTGCTTGCAACTGCAAAGCTCCAAGCTCAGACACAGTTGCGCTGCAGATTGTGCAGTTGTCTTGCAGCTCCAGTGACCTCGGCTTGATCCTGACCTCTGATGCTGTCTGTATGGAGTTTGCACATTCTTCCTGTGACTGCATGGATTTCCCCCGGCTGTTCCGGTTTCCTCCTATATCTTAAAGATGTGTTGGTTGGTTATTGGCAACTATAAGTAGCCCCCAATGTAAGTGGATGGTAGGAGAATTGGTGGTGGGGGGGGGGGGGATGGGGGTGGGGGTTGTTGTTGTTAATGAGCACATGATAGAACAAATTACAGAGAAACATGTGGAGGGGAAGGAATTGCTGGGATTTCTCAGCATTGACTCAATGGATTGTTTAGCTTGTTTCTATGTCGTAAGAAAATATCTTGATAAGAAGCTTTGGAATTTCTTTCATTCTGGACTCTTCCTCCTCCCTGAATCTAAATGCTCCGTCAACATCCAAAGCTTTAGAATTCCCTCCCCAGAACTCTCCAACTCTCTGCCTCACTTTACTGTACTCCTCAAAGCCTTTGACTGGGTTCTTGAGCCCCTGATTTGCCTTAAATGGCTTGGCATCAATATTTGTTTGATTCTAGGAAGTACTTCAGTATTTTTACGATGCTAAAGTTGTTGTTTCTGTGTTGCAATCCTCCTTTCTGCCTCCTTGACTAACCTTCCGGTTATCTAGTATCACCTCATGTTTCACAGAATACCTGCGCTACGTCCATTCAGGTTCGCAGAACACCTGCACTACGTCCCAATGCCCATTAAGGCAAGTATGTCAGTAACATACTCTGTCCATAACCGTGAACTGCACCTCCCCGTTTCCAGTTACTTCAACTCCTCCTCCCACATTATCACTGATATGTCAGTCCTCGGCCTCCTCCACTGCCAGGAGAATTCTAAGTGCAAACTGGAGGAACAGCACCTCATTTTCCGTCTTGGAACCTTGCAGCCTAATGGCATGAACATTGAATTCTCCCACTTTAAGTAACCCCCTCCCCCCACCATGCTTCTTCTCCTCTTCCCTTTCCTAGCCTCTTTTTTCTCCTTTCTGTCCTTACCTTTGACCCATCCCCCAGTGGATCTGCTCTCCCCTCCTCCCTGCACCTGCCTATCACTGTCTTTTAGCTGTATCTACCCGTCACCACCCTGTGCCCACCCCACCTCCCCGCTTTTGTCCGCTTATCACAGCTCTGCTTTTCCCTTCTATATTTTGGGCTTCCCCTTTTCCTGTCTTCAGTCCTGAAGAAGAGTCCTGACCCGAAACGTTGACCGCCTGCTTTTCTCCATGGATGCTGCCTGGCCCGCTGAGTTCCTCCAGCATCATTGTGTTTTTCATCTAGATTCCAGCATCTGCAGTCCTTTGTTTCTCACCTTATGTTACTCAAATGTCAAATCTTGCATGCTATGTGAAGCGCCTTCGCACGTTTCACCATGTGAAAAGGGCTAAATAAATGTTATTGCTGTCATTGGGAGCAGATGGCTTAATTAATGAAATGGATCATCTATTTAAAAGCTAATATTCTGCTTTGATCTGCCGGCTTTCACATACTTAACTGGGAGGAGGTTTGGGACACACAAATACAAGCAAAAGTCAACTAATGTCAATCCTGGAAAACCTGCACTCCACGAGGAGCTCTCAATGCCAGTCAACAGCATGAATCTCTAGAGATCTCCTAACACTTAGGCCTGCCCACTGACTCTGTCACTTGTTAACCTGCCACATGTCTAGAAGATCCATTCATTTCAATGGGAAGAAATGGCTGCTTTTCAACTCACCGTGTGTGAAGTAGAAAGGTGAAGGCTATAAATCGAGACAAGTGAGGGCCACAAAGGGGATGTTTGGAAGGTGAGATGAATGTCAGGGTTTCACACAGGGCAGGAAACATTCAGCTTCTCAAAGCAACATAGGCATTGACAAACCCATTCATTGGAGATATGTCCATGGAGAAACAGTCACTGGTCGCAAGGTAAAAGGCTGCTCTATTTACACCTTGTTACTCTTCCATAAGATTCAAGATAGAGGTATTAATCACATGTACATCAAAACACACAGTAAAATGCATCTTTTTTGCGTGGGGTTTTCTGGGGGCAGCCCGCAAGTGTCGCCACGCTTCTGGCGCCAACATAGCATGCCCACAACTTCCGAACCCATACGTCTTTGGAATGTGCGAAGAAACCGGAGCACCCAGAGGAATCCCACGCAGACATGGGGAGAACGTACAAACTCCTTACAGACAGCTGCTGGAATTCAACCCTGGTCGCTGGCGCGGTAATAGTGTTACGCTAACCATAACATTACCGTGCCTAAAAACAACTAAAAAGAGGGGCGGCACAGTAACGTAGTGGTCGGGGTTCAATTCCTGTCACTGTCTGTAAGGAGTTTGTACGTTCTTCCCATGTCTGCGTGGGTTTCCTCTGGGTGCTCTGGTTTCTTCCCACATTCCAAAGACGTACAGGTAGGTTAACATGGGTTTAAATGGGCAGCGCAGACTCGTTGGGCTGGAAGGGCCTGTTACTGTGCTGTATAAATAAGGTTTCAAGTTTGTTTAAAAAACACCTTATTGAACTACTGACATTGTTTTCTTTCAACCCCTCAGTTCAGAACAGAGGAGTAAATCACTGCAATTCCTAAACTGATGACGTTGCTCTGCAACTGATTCTGTGCACTGGATTGGCATGTTACTAAAGACCACTGAAGTGTCCAAAACCTGCTAGCATTCAGTTATCTGCAAAACGCTGTGGATGCTGGAATTACTCGTGCTGTTAAGTTTGATCAATTGAAACAGAATAAGAATCAGATTTATTATTACTGACTTAGATGACATGAAATTTGTTGTTTTGCAGCAGCAGTACAATGCAAAGACATAAAATTACTATAAATTACAAAAATTTATAAACAATGCAAAAAAGGAATAATGAGGTAGTGTTTATGGACCATTCAGAAATCTGACAGTGGAGGGAAAGAAGCTGTTCCTGAAACGTTGAGTGTGGGTCTTCAGACTCCTGTACCTCCTTCCCGATGGTAGTAATGAGAAGAGAGCGTGTCCTGGATGGCGAGGGTCCTTCGTGACGGGTGCCACCTTCTTGAGGGACCATCTCTTGAAGATGTTCTCAGTGGTGGGGAGGGTTGTGTCCATGATGGAGCTGGCTGAGTCTGCAACCCTCTGCAGCCTCTTGCAATCCTGTGTTACCAGTTACAGTACCAACAGATACTGAGCACAGAGGGGTTGCAGATTGCCCTTTTCTGACCGTACAATTTTCATGGTGCGTTATTAAATATTGCGAAACATGCTATTGAAAATGTGGAGAATCCTTTCAGACTTAATTATTGTTAGAAATATTAAATATGTATTAAAAATTCTAAATAAAACATTTTTTTAACTGTCTACCCTGGTTTACTTCTGTTATTTACATTAAACTTCAATGCAACAACCTATGGGTAGTTTTTGGGTATGCACATTGTTTGTGTCTGCATGCAGCAAGACATACAAATCTGGAATGGTAAAGTCACAAGTAATATTCACACCCAAGCAATGATTATCCCCAACAAAAGGGAGTCTCATTGCCTCTTTTTGACATTCAACAGCATTGCCATTGCTTTATCCCCCACCATTGCAATCCAGTCAGTCACTATTGATCAGAAATTTAGCTGGAGCAGCCACATAAGTACAATAGCTACAGGAGCAGGGTGTGGCAGATGACTCACCTCTTGACTCATCAAAGCCTTTCATTTATCTACAAGCTACAAACCAGGAGCATTGTGCAATATGTTCCACCTTCCTGGATGTGCAACTTCAAGAGAACAAGAAGCTCCATACAATCCAGGGCAAAGCAACCCACTTGATTGATACTCATCCTGCAGTCTGGCTCCTGACCTGAGCTCAGAGGCACCTATCCACATGTGGAGGGTTCGAGTCAGGTCTTGGATTTAACAGAGCTCTACCCCATTCATCCACACTAAGTACTCACTACTTCCACCACAAGCACTCTGTGGCTATATCATCTTCAAGATGCACTGTAGCAACTGCCCAAGGCTTCTTTGACAGTACCTTGCAAACACACGATCTCCACCACCTGGAAGTGCAAGGTATCAGGTGATGGAACACCACCACATGCAAGTTCCTCTGTAAGTCATGGCAATATATTGCCATTTCATCAATGTTGCTGCATCTAATACTTCAAACTCTCTATCCCTAGCACAGTGGGAGTAATTTCACCACATGGACTGCTGTCTTTCAAGAAGTTAATTCACCCCAACTACAAATGGGCAATAAGTAGTGACATTGGCACTGATGGCCACATCCCGTAGGTGAATGTAAAAGACATCATGTATGTTTGTCTTAGTTTTCTTGCTGCTGAGAACAAAGTCTAGCCTTATATGATTGACAATTAATTTATGTGCATTTACAAGAGTTCCTGTCAGCAAAAGCATAGAGGTGCTTATAACTCATCGAAATCAAAAGTAAAGGAGAGAGGAAATGCGAGCAATAAATGTGGATGCAAAGTTTTACCAATTACATCCAATAAACCTGATAACTACTGATAATCAGCTGAAAATGGAAACTGTTTTGAGTGGACTCTGATGAATTGATGCAAACAGGCTGCATTGCACTGATTGCAACGTTTAGTTTTTCATAACATCTATGTTTTATGAATATGCTGTAAATTTATCACAGATTCAACACTCATCTAAAGTGGGTGTGGAGACGCTGTAAACTGTAATCTAACACATAAAACAATTCGATCATTCACCTTCAGCTGAGCACAACAACTTTGTTCATGGACTTTAAGATAAAAAGGGTAGAATGTTCAAGCTGATTGTTCACAACATTGGTATCTCTCAAGCCCATATGTTCTCCATACCAAGACTTTCCTTCTGCCTCTATCATACCCCCTGTTCACACTGCTGCTCCATTTTAGTGGTAATTCGTTTATTATTGTCACATGTACCAAGTACATGTCTGCCATCCGTACAGGTCATTTCACCACATCAGTACATTGAGGTAGTACAAAGGAAAAGCAGTAACAGAATGCAGAAAACTTCATCTATGTTACTTGTAGGTATGACTATTCCAAAATTATTCTGGTTGATTTCCCACCTTCTATCATCCCCAAACATTATCCAAAACTCTGTGGTTCACATCACACCTCACATCAAATATATTCACACACCACCCCTCCTTTCCCCCCACAGATGCTGCTTGACCTATTGAGGCATGGTAGTTAGGGGCAGGCGTGGTAGTGTAGTGGTTAGCGTAACGCTATTACAGCGCCAGCAGCCCAGGTTCAATTCTGGCTGCCGTGCGTAAGGAGTTTGTGCATTCTCCCCGTGTCTGTGTGGGTTTCCTCCGGGTGCTCCAGTTTCCTCCCACATTCCAAAGACGTACGGGTTAGGAAGTTGTGGGCATGCTATGTTGGCGCCGGAAGCGTGGTGACACTTGCGGGCTGCCCCCAGAACACTCTACACAAAAGATGCATTTCATTGTGTGTTTCAATGTACATGTGACTAATAAAGATATCTTATCCTCCGGCAGGTTGTTTGTTACCTGTACATTAGCTTGCCTTGATTTTAAACTTCATGACTATCTTCAAATGCCTCCATTGCTTTACTTTTCTCTCTCATTCTCGCTCTCTCTTTCTCTCTCTGTCAGCCTTACATAGAGTTCTTTATCCAGTGGTAAATTTGCCTGATAATTTTCCCCTGAGGCATTTTTGGATATTTTTACCAGGTTAATTTTACATGATCAATGCAAGTTGTTGTTTGTGATTCATTAGCTGTAGTTAGCTGTAATGTAAGCATACTCCCCCAGGTACGCTGAAGAGTTTCCTCTTAACTTCAATGACAAAAACGATGGAAATACTCAGGAGGTCAGGCTGCATCAGTGAGAAAAGAAACAGAGTTAATGTTTCAGGCTGAAAACCCTTCGTCAGAACAGGGTAGGAGAGGGGCATGTTCTTCATAGAATAAGCTTTAAACAAGGTTACCTGGTCAATGAATGAATGGGAGCAGTTAGGGAGTGAGAGCATGGACAAAAGAACATAATAAGTAAAAGAATGAAGTAGTTGCAAAATGCAGAGCAGGAAGACACAGCTGGCGGGTCAGGTTGGGCATATCCTCCGCTTCTAGACAGGAAAAAAGAAAAAAAAGAAACAAATGGATGACTGATACAGGCTGAGAAATCAAGAGACCTGAAGTTGTAGAATAAGATAAGATTTCTTTATCAGTCACATGGACATCGAAACACACAGTGAAATACATCTTTTACATAGAGTGTTCTGGGGGCAGCCCGCAAGCGTCGCCACACTTCTGGCACCAACATAGCATGCCCACAACTTCCTAACCCATATGACTTTGGAATGTGGGAGGAAACCAGAGCACCCAGAGGAAACCCATGCAGACACGGGGAGAACGTACAAACTCCTTACAGAGAGTGGCGGGAATTGTACCCGGGTCGCTGGCGCTGTAATAGCGGTACGCTAACCGCTACACTACCGTGCCTGCCCTACACTAAATGGGTGGTTGATGGTCAGTCTAGACTCGATGGGCTGAAGGGCCTGTTTCCGTGCCATATTCTGTATGACTCCAAAGTAAGAAAATGATGGAAATATTCAACAGGTCAGACAGCATCAAAAAAAGAGAAACAGAACTAATGTTTCAGGTCAAAGGTGAAGGGTAAGTTTAGTTCTGTTTTTGACTCTGCTGCTACTTCTTGTTCATACTTTCTAACACTGATTTCTTTTCACATTCAAGTCATCTGACAGTTGCTTTGATCACTTGTTTTATACATTTAACTGTACCAACTGGAAGCAAACTTTAACCGTAGCATATTAAAAAGAAACCGATGTTTTTTGTTTAATGGAGGAATACAAGTGTGGTGTGCAGGTATTTGCAACAATCATCTGGTGTAAAAGCAGTGGCAGAAAAGAAATGATTCCCACAGGAATGGCAACACAAAACGATGGCTCGTGATCCCTTTGCAATTGAAATATTTTAACTACAAAGGTAATCAAAATCTGTTCATATATCAGTTGGCACATATCAGAAATGTAGTAGAAATGGACCACTCCCCAGTATTTAAATCATAACTACGTGCTGCTGCACTAATCTGGGGCAAGACTGCCCATGACTGTTAGTCCAGTACATGCTTGTAAATCAAATCTGTTGAAATATTTCCTGAAAGTAATGTCTTAATATCCAAACCTTTAACAATTGTATTATGTTTGCAGTGTATTTGAATATGTATATGAATATACATATTGATATCATTACCAAGTAATAATGCAAGCATCACCTGAAGGTAGTTCCTTGCTGGCTGAGTTGAAATAAGCACCTTTGCTGAAAACTCCTGTGTTCAATACCTGTCATTGTAAATAGAACTTGTCAGAACTCCAAGAGCATCAATGGTCCACCTTGCAGTATATTGTCAATTTGTCATATATTTGCTGACATAGGAGGCCATTTTGGCCCATCTAACATATGCTGGCTCACAGACAAATACCATCCCCGCCCCGTGAATTTTGCCTGTAACCTATTCCACCAACTTCCCCCAGATTCTACCACTCACACTCAGGACAATTTACAGTGGCCAATTAACCTATCAACCCACATGACTTTGGGATGTGGAAGGAAAGTGAAAGAAATCCATACAGTCGCAGGGAGCTAGTGCAAACTTCATACAGACAGCACCGGAGTTGGGAGTTTGGACACCGGGGACAGAGTGTCGCGTATCTAAGTTTGCTGATGACACTAAATTGAGTGGAAAAGCAAATTGTGCAGAGGAAGCGGAGAGTCTGCAGAGAGATATAGATAGGTGAAGTGAGTGGGCAAAGGTCTGGCAAATGGAGTACAATGTCGGTAGATGCAAAGTCATCCACTTTGGAAGGAAAAATAGAAGATCAGATTATTATTTAAATGGTGAAAGATTGCAGCATGCTGTCGTGCAGAGGAACTTGGGAGTGCTTGGTTGGTTTGCAGGTGCAATAGGTTATCAAGAAGGCAGATGGAATGTTGGCCGTCATTGCCAGAGGAATTGAATTTAAGAGCAGGGAGGTTATGCTGCAATTGTACAGGGTACTGGTGAGGCCGCACCTGGAGTACTGTGTGTAGTTCTGGTCTCCTTGAGGAAATATATACCGGCTTTGGAGGCGGTGCAGAGGAGGTTCACCAGGTTCATTCCGGAGATGAGGGGGAGAGATTGATGGCCTGTGACTATACTCACTGGAATTCAGAAGAATGAGAGGGGATCTTATAGAAACTTAAAAAATTATGAAAGGGATAGATAAGACAGAGGCAGGAAAGCTGCTTCCACTGGTAGGTGAGACTCGAACTAGGGGACTTAGCCTCAAGATTCAGGGGAATAGATTTAGGACAGAGATGAGGAGAAACTGCTTTTCCCAGAGACAAGTGAATGTGTGGAATTCTCTGCCCAGGGAAGCAGTAGAGGCTTCCTCATTAAATATATTCAAGACACAGTTAGATAGGTTTTTGCATAGTTGGGGAATTAAGGGTTATGGGGAAAAGGCAGGTAGGTGGAACTGGGTCCACGGCCAGATCAGCCATGAAGTTATTGAATGGTGGAGCAGGCTCGATGGGCCAAATCCTATTTCTTATGTTCTTATGAACCCAGGTCACTGGTTTTGTAAATCAGAATAAAAATTGATGCTGCACCTTTAAGGGCAACAATTTCCTCATGTGGACTCAGTAACACCTTCGTGGTGATAAGTAAAGGATTTAAGAGGAATCTAAGGGGCAACTTTTTCACCCAGAGGATGGTCCGTACATAAAACGAGCTGCCAGAGGAAGTGGGTGAGGCAGGTACATTAACAACATTTAAAAGGCACTTGGACAGGTAGATGGACAGTAAAGGTTTAGAGGGATATTGGCAAATAGGACTAGCTTGGATGGGAATCTTGGTCAACATGGACCAATTGGGCCGAAGGGCCTGCTTCTGTGCTGTATGACTCTATGACTTGAAGGAAAAAGGGCAAAAACCAGCAGTAAATGGGACCTGAAGATTCATTCTCCTGAGCACAGGCTGCACATGTGGATTTTCCACAGGTCCCCTGGATCGGATCCAAGCGGCACAAGGTAACTTGCAGACAGCTGCTTCTCCCTGTCGAGTAGCTGCCATTGTTCGTTAAGTTGCACCAACTAGGAAGATTGCATAAGTCTGTAAATTGTGGAAAGGGCAGATCGTGAAAGAGCTGACACACAGGAGGTTTGTCAGCCGTACTATTGGGAAAAGAAAAAATAATAGCAGTTCAGGCACAAACAGGTTTCATTGGTAGCTGGAGTTGGAGGATGAGGGGGTGGCAGTGTTGCATGATAAGACATGTGAATCATCACATTCTCTTCAGACAAGCTGCAGAGAGTAGTGGACTCAGGCTAAAACATTATGGCTTCCCACCATCTGTAGTATCTACATTAGATGCTGCCTCAAGAAGGCAAGGTTTATCATCAAAAATCCCCACCATCTGGACCATGCTATCTTCTTGCAGCTAACATCGGGCAGGAGGTACAGAAGCCCGAAGTCTCACACCACCAGGTTCAAAACAGCTACTTCCCTTCAACCACTCTGTTCTTGAACCAACCTGCACAACCCTAATCATTACCTCAGTAGAGGGACACTATGACCACTTTGCAATACAATGGACTTTGTTAATTTTTGTTCTACTGGTGTTCTTTCTTGTAAAAATTATGTATAATTTATGTTTTTCTTGTGAATGATGCGTATCTGATGCTATGTGCCTGTAATGCTGCTGCAAGTAAGTTTGTCATTGCACCTGTGCATACATGTACTTATGCATATGACAATAAAATTGACTTTGAATTTGACTGTCAACTTTCTACTTTCTACTTTGACTTTCAGAGGAGGGAGACGTTTTTCATGGGCAATAATATTCTTGAGTTGAAAGGCTGCACTGAAAATGTGCAGGGATTAATTGCATCAAGTGAAAATAATAATTCTTACAGAATAGCTCCAAGGTTTTTGCACTCTCATTAACTTTGAGCTAGAGCGACCTTGCTTGCAGAGGTAGTTCTGAGGTTGAAGGAATACTTCAACCCACTGTCATTTGAGATAGCAGAGAGCAATAAATTCGGTACATACCACCAAAAGCTGAGAGAAACCGTGAGTGATTACATAGATGCACTCAAAGACCAAACAGCATGTTTCTAAATGATGCACAAATAGACAAATGTGTATGCAGTCCAGTTATCAACAAAAAGGTCCAGTTGATATTGTTAGGCACAAAAGTCTTTGATTTGGCAGGGACAATTGTAACCTTAAGAGATGGAGACTAAGAAAGCTAGGGAATTCTCTCCTGCAACAGCCACAAATGCCACTTTACCCAAAAGACAAGTCCCAAAACTTTGGTCCCGAAACAAGGATAGAATCATTTGACCAAAAGTAATGCAAGTCAGTACTTCAGATGTACCAGCGGAAATTACCCACACAACTCTTCTTTCAAAGAATCTAAGTGTGAGTCATGTCAGCTTGTAAAATGAATTACAAGTCAAAGGACGGGGAGTGTTTCTCAAATGCAGCATCCACACCAGAGAACGAGCCTCTCACAAGAAATCATAAGAAGGGATTGTGCACAGAACTACCACTGGAAATGATGAAGGATTAACTTTGTATTGCATCTACACTACAAGCAAAAGTAGTGTGAGACCACAGAACTCCAAGTGCACACTCCAGATTCAATAGAGATGCAGACTGTTTTATTAAGGATAGGAACACATATGACAAGCAGTTTAGTTATCTACTCTTAATAAGGAAGAAGGTCGGTCTTAAGGTTTATTCATGGACAAGTTTTGAAAGTCTTTGGACCCAAAACATCTACTGGCCATTTTCCTCCACAGATGCTGCCTGTCCCGCTGAGTTCCTCTAGCAGTTTGTTTTTTGCAATGGTACACTACAACTGTCAGTGTATCGAGTTCCCCATAGCTGGGCCACCAGCAGTCATGTCATGTGTACGAGCTGATAGAGTGCAACCTTGAAGCCCCATTGTCTCACAATGCAGTTGGTTGTAAAGCAACTGCAGATGCTATATAAAGTGGGCACAGCTCCACTGGTGGTAATACCATGTAGATTCCCTTCTTGTGATCTGTTATGACAAATTCATTCCCTTCATAAAAATGTTGTGTTTACATCACACTGCTAAGACAGCATTTTGTCAAGGAAAATGTCTGATGTGACTGTTCCAATGAGTCTGCATTGTTCTCTTGTCAAAAGGAATTCTTGTCCTCTTGATGCACACTCGAAATGGATTTAAGTCAGACATTCTGTTGAGGAGTTGAGATGGATCTCTGCCACACATGGAATATTGGCAGAACTAGTGTCCAACAAGGGACTATAATGAGTTCACATTAACTTGGGATCTTTATGCCATGGAATGACATGGAACACATATTGACTCCTCTTATCATCCTGTCTTCAATAGGCAATGAAAGATCTATAGGGGGATTAAAAGAAGCCTTGAAGAAGCAAGTGCTCCAAGGTTACTCCAGCTTCACAATAAATCTTCAGTGATCTAACGTCTTCTTTAAATGTCCTTGTACTCAACAAAGCTGTCAATGATGTCAATTGATCTTGGTGTAGTCTAACTTAGAAGGGAGAGCAGAGGCAGCAATTGAAGCAGAAGGCAATGTTTTGAGGTAAAGAAAAGCAATTTTGTCTGCAGAAGAGAGCTAGAGTCTTCAGACCAGTGCACAAGGACAAGACGTAGCAATGTGACCTCCCTGAATCGAAATATGTAGACCAGAAAGGTAATTGGCAATCGTGCTAGAATTGACCGTGTAGATTAGAGCACGGCTATAATTACTGAAGTAATGACTAATCAATCCCTGACAGTGATACAGAGTTGACTCCCGTTCACAATTCACAGAAGAGAGGTGAGTCAAGTCAGTCCTTTAGTGTCAGAAATTAATACATCAGAAACAAGTACAGAGTTAAGGAGGTCAAACCGACAAAAGAACACAGAATGAAACTGGAATCACAGTGTATAACTCTGAACACTGTTTACGCACATTTTCTTTAAAGACGGAGAGCAGTATTGTGCATTTGTGTACAATTATGTAAATAAGTCATGTGCTTGGAGAACAGGGACATCATCACCACCTGCATATATAACAGAAGCAGCACATATAGAGGGTTTCCTGCTTTGAGAGTTGCAATGTACACCCTTGTTCCTAGCTCCCATGTCCTGTTATTCCAAGTAAAACTTACCAGGACTCCAGCAGTATCCAAGGTTCACCTGATGGTACATTGCAATGTCATTGAATTATATAGAACAGAAGGAAGCCGATCGGTGCCTTATGTTTGTGCTGCATCTTTCAAAGACAATTCAATTAGTCATACTGTGCTATTTGTTCCACAAAGCCTCGCAATTTTTTCCTTTCCAAGTGCACATTCAATTCCCTTTTGCAATAGATGAGCAGATGTTTCCTCCAATTAAGCAGTGGGAAGACCGAAGCCATTGTCTTTGAGCATCGCCACAAATTCCGATTCCCTGGAAATCAACTCCATCCCTCCCCCAATAAACATCTGAGGTTGAATCACATGGTTCACAACCTTATTGAGCTAACAGACTCCAAAATAAGCTTCTAACTATATGTTTGCTTATATCTTATATTATCTTCCAAATTGTATCAAGTCCATTTCATCCATCACTCATGTTTTTGTTGCATTGCAGAGGATCCTCCTGACACCTCTTCAGTTTTAAAATCCTGATCCTATATTCACTTCTCTCACCAGCTGACAACTCTAGTGACCTCTTTCCGCGAAGGGCACCTGATCTCATAAAAACAATAATAAGAACGGCTTTGTGTGCAGGAGGTGGGTGGGCTGATTAGTAAGTTTGCAGACGACGCAAAAATTGGTGGAGTTGTGGATAATGAGGAAGAATGTCAAAGAATTTAGCAGGATATAGACCCAGTGGAAATATGGGCAGAGAAGTGGCAGATGAAGTTTAATCTGGACAAGTCTTAGGTGTTGCACTTTGGGAGGTCAAATGTAAGAGGAAGGTATACAGGACATGACAAGAAGCTATGGAGCATTGAGGTACAGAGGGATCTTGGGGTGCAAGTCCATAGCTCCATGAAAGTGGCAACACAAGTGGTAGGGTGGTAAAGCAGGCTTATGCCATACTTGTCTTCATCAGTCGGACGTTGAGTATAAAAGTCAGGAAGTCATGTTGCAGGCTGTATAAGGCTTGGATTAGACTACATTTGGAGCATTGTGTGCAGTTCTGGTTGTCGCATTACAGGAAGGATGTGGAGGCTCTGGAGAGGATGAAAGAAAGAACGTTGCCTGAATTAGGTAGTGTTAGCATGGTAGTGTAGCGGTTAGCATAACGCTATTACAGCGCCAGCAACCCAGGTTCAATTCTGTAAGGAGTTTGTACGTTCTTCACGTGTCTGTGTGGGTTTCTTCCGGGTGCTCCGGTTTCCTCCCACATACCAAAGACGTACGGGTTAGGAAGTTGTGGGCGTGCTATATTGGCGCCGGAAGCGTGGCGACACTTGCGGGCTGCCCCCAGGACACTCTACGCAAAAGATGCATCTCACTGTGTGTTTCCATGTACATGTGACTAATAAAGAAATCTTATCTTATCTTAGCTATAAGGAGAGGTTGGATAAACTTGGATTGTGTCCTCTGGAGTGAGGGGCGACCAGACGGAAGTACATAAAGTTATGAGAGGTATAGATAGGGTAGCTAGTCAGAATCTTTTTACTCAGGGTGGAAATGTTAAATACTAGAGGACACAGCTTTAAGGTGAGGGGGGAAAGTTTAAAGGAGATTTACAAAGAAAGTGGAAGGTGCCTGGAATGTGCTGATAGAGGATGTGGTGGAAGCAGATACAATAGCCACATTTGAGAAGGATATAGAAAGTCACATAAACAGGCAGGGAATGGAGGGATATAGACCATGTGTAAGCACATGTGGTTTAAATTGGCATCATGCTCAGCACAGACTTCGTGTTCCTATGCTATACTGTTCGATGTTCTATGTTCTGACACATGCCACAGTAAAAGGCTGGGAATACACTGTAGGTCGGGCAGCACCTGTGGAGAGAAGAAACAGAATTAGTGCTTCAGCACAAAGACCCTTCACCAGAACTTCCAATAATACATCAACAACCTGAAAGGTTCGCTCTGTATTCATTTCAGATTTCCACCATAAGCAGTGGGTTGTTTTCGTATTATAGCGTCTCCATTCCTGCTCCAATATTCATCGACCAATGAGAAAGTTCTTTGTCTAGAAATTCATGCCCATCGGTTTTTTTAAATGTGTTTTACAATTATGATGACATATTGTAACCTATCTCTGAAATTCATTTCATTGGAATCAAAGGAAACAATAAGCAGAGTACAAAGTACTGATATGACCATATAGTGTATTTAGCACTACTATTTGGAGATTAATTTTCTTACATTAGTTTTGTCTCTTATGCATATGTTTTTCCTCAATTCCTCCACATCTGGCTACTGAACAAGAAGGTTGTAGGTTGAAGCAAATTCTGAGTAATGATCACAAATGCTGAGCTGATTCTTCAGTGAATTCTTGGGGGACTATGGCATTGCCACAGGCATCATTTTCTGAATCAGATGCCAACTGAAGTCAAATTAACTTGATTAGGTGGACACAGTGAATCTCTTGCCACTATTTCAGGCGGAGAAGGTGAGTTCCTGAAATGAAAATCAAAATAACTATAGATTCTAGAAATCTGAAATAAAAACAGAAAATGCTGGAAACACCCAGCAGGTCAGGCAGCATCTGTGAAGAGAGAAACAGAAACCCTTTGTCTTGTGCTCTGACTAATATTTATACATCAACCAACAGCACTAAAAATTCTGTGAACTGGTGATCCCATTACTGTTTAATGATCTATGCTGTGTAGCAATGGATTGCCACATTTGGTTTCATAGCAACAGAAACTACAGATTAAAATAAAAAATGAAAATAATCTTTTAATGTATAGTTAATGCATAATTAAAATCCCTTTTCCTATCTTCAGCCCTGAAGAAGGGTCCTGACCCGAAATGTTGACTGCTTGCTTTTCTCCACGGATGCTGCCTGGCCTGCTGAGTTCCTCCAGCATCATTGTGTTTTTCATCTAGATTCCAGCATCTGCAGTCCTTTATTTCTCTCTTAAAATAAATCAATTGTTTTGATATGTCCTGAAGATATGGGTACACAATACAAATATGTTCTTTTCCTTTTGTATTAAAGAAAGTTACTATGTTGTCACTGATCTCTCTCCTCCCTTTTGTCCAGGGTGTATAGCCCCAATTATTGTCACTCCTGATGTTAGTGACACAGCTGAAGATCATGGATAAAATGCTGATCTCAATCTTTCAGGCCATGGCTGGTGGTTCAGAAGGGGACTGCTGGTGGTTGCAAAGACAGGTTCCAGAATATTGCCTATATATTGTCTATCAGGGGATACCTGATAGAAGCCTATAAAATTATGAGAGGCATGGATAAAGTAGACAGCCAGTGTCTTTTCTCCAGGGTCAAAATGTCTTAATACTAGAGGGCATGCTTTTAAGGTTCAAAGGAATGTTCAAAGGAAGTGTACAGGGCAAGTTTTTCTGCACAGAGAGCGCTCGGCGCCTGGAATACGCTGCCAGGGGTGGTGGTGGAGGCAGCTACAATAGAGGCATTTAAGAGGCTCTTAGATAGGCATGTGGATATGCAGAGAATGGAGGGATATGGACCATGTGCAGACAAAAAAGGATTAGGTGTCATTAGCTTAATTAGTTCAGCACAACATTGTGGGCCAAAGGACCTGTTCCTATGCTGTACTCTTCTATGTTCTAATGTGAGTCTGGGATTAATTTACAGGTTCTGAGTCTGAATCTGTCACTGTGACCCATCACTGGATTATGTCAATACTATGTAGTCCAATAACCGAGACCATAAATGCTCAGATTGCCCAGGTTACCCAGCCCATGACCATGACTGAAGTCTGAGATACTTCTGGTTCCAAAGGGAATTCTCAGGCTACAAATTAGGAGCAAAGAAGAAGATTTTTTTAAATTTTCTTTCAGTTTTTAGTTACTTCTAAATTTGTTAATACATTTTAATTAATAACTTCTTTAACATTTTGATCAGTTTTACTTTTTTTAATTATTTACAACAGTTTCACTAAGATTTCTCAAAGCTTCAGAAAGTAAGATTAAGATGTGTTAATATTCTTTGCAGCTTTGACAAGCTTCATCCCATGATTTGCCGTCTGTCAAAGCCAGTTGGGGATCTTCCGGGGCAAGGCCTCTGCCTGAGGCCCAGTTGTCATTCAGATCTTGTTGCCTAACTCCGGGAAGTGGTGGGTCACTGAGATCAGTCCTCTGCATCCTGCTCAAGCAAGTCCAAGCACGCAGGAGAGAGCTCGGCAAGATCCAATCCATTGTTTCCAGCCTCCTTCAGTCTGTCAACAAGCACCTGCATTTAAACAAAAGAAAAAAGAAAATGTTTGAAGAAGGGTATCAGGCAGCATCAGTGGATGGAGAGAAACAGAGTTAACATTCCATGTTATCAGAACTTATGTGTGACTCTTAATGTAGTGGAATGTCCCAAAGGATTATCAAACAAAATCTGATACTGAGCCATGTGGTGATGAAGATGTTTGGCACAATGGCCTTCATCAGTCAGGGTATTGAGCATAGGAGTTGAGTCATTATGTTGCAGTTCTACAAGACATTGGTGAGGTTACACCTGGAGAATTATGTACTGTTTTGGTCACCCTGTTATAGGAATGACACCATTAAGCTGGAAAGAGTGCAAAGAAGATTTACGAGAATGTTGCCAGGCCTAGAGGGCCTGAGTTATAGGGAGAGGTTGGGCAGGCTACTACCTTATTCCTTGGAGCGTAGGAGACTGAGGGGTGAACGCACACAGTCTTTATCCCAGGGAAAGGGAATCAGTAATTAGAGGGCATAGATTTAAGGTGAGAAGGGAAAGATTTAAAAGGGACCTGAGGGACAACTTCTTCACGTAGAGGGTGGTGTGTATGTGGAACAAGCTGCCAGAGGAAGTGGTTGAAACAGGTACAACAACATTTAAAGGACACTTGGACAGGTACATGGATAGGAAAGGTTTGGAGGGATATGGGGCAAACGCAGGAAAATAAGATGAGCTTAGATGGGCATCTTAGTCAGGATGGACAAGTTGGACAGAAGGCCCTGTTTCCAGGCTGTATTACTCTGTGGCTCTCTGACTGAATGACGAGGTAATGTTGAGACAATTGACCAATCACAAGGTCAAAAAAATAGGTGTTAAAGGAGGAGTCGAGAGTCAGTGAGGTTCATGAAGGGAATTTTATCCCAGATACTGAAGGCAGGGCTTCCGGTGACAAAGAGAAGAACATCAGAGAAGGTCAAGCCACCAAAACTGGAAGGGTACAGAGGAATGTAAGGTTGAAGAAGATGCTTTAATTATTAAAGGGAGCGAGCTCACAAGCCTGTAATTTTGAGACTAAGAGGGAGCATTGTTATTTAACACTGAGTGCAGGGTGCTGGCACATCCATTGGGCCAGATCGTGCTCTATCCAAGCCACCCTCTGCACCCTCACCCACTCCTGCACTTGCCCCACAGCCATACTAGTTTTTCCAGCAGTGCGATTCCCAACGCACTTGGTTCCACAGTCATCCTGGGAGTGCTGGACACAAGTGGTTACTGGTGCCCCAGATGGTGCATCCTGTGACCCCCAACTCTAGCACGATCCCCGTGGCCTTTGACAAATCACAGATAAAAAGACCTTCAAAAGCAGTTGAAATTCATTGAAGAAATTGAAAAAAATGATCAAAATATTGCAGCAATATGTTTATTTAAAATAATATTCAACTGCTGTTAATTAATAAAAACACAAATATACTGTGAAGTAATGAAAAGTAGACAAAAAATTACCTTTCTTAAATTAAGGTCGGTGACCCCATTCAAATGAATGGGACTGTACCGGATGCACAAACCTCAGCTAACATACCCCTTGGTTGCAGAGTGCTGCAGAACTTCCCTGAGCTCAGTGACAGAGCAAGTGGTCAGGTGCATGTGTACCTAATCCCTGGTTTGTTGTGTTGCTGTGCACAGGTGTATGTCTGGAGTACACAGATGAGTATACTGCAAAAACAGCAGCTCTGTAGCGAATCTTCAGTGGGGCGATAACGCAATCCAGCTCATTGACTTTGTTCCCTGCATGCGATCCTCCAAAGAGTGCAAATCAAAAAAATACTGCAGATGCTAGAAATCTAAAATAAAAACAGAAACTGGTGGAAACCACTCTGCAAGTCAGGCAGCATCTGTGGGAAGGGAAACAGCTAATGGTTCAGATTGAAGACCCTTTGCTAGACTTCTTCAGTCTGAAATGTTAATTCTGCTTCTCTTTCCACAGATGTTGGCTGACCTGTTTCCATCACTTTCTGTTTTTATTCTCATCCTACAAAGCTATTTTATGCCATCATATCTCGACTGATGTTTTCCTAAATAGCTGTCAACTATCAGGGAAGAGATGAAGTATTCTACCATTTTAATAAAGGCTTCAGGGTAATTCCAGAAGTGAACTTAAGATCTGAGGCAGAGGGCAAGGATAATTGTGTAAGGTAGCCCATAACTGTGAGAATGAGAAATCTAAAACATCTTTACACTTCATAAGTGAGGGAGCCTGAGAGGCAATTTCTTCTTGAATGAAAGCCTTACTGGTGTAATACATTGTGTGTCAGCACAAGGTAAGAATGAACTTCCACACCAGTACATAACTGAATGAAATTGCTTCTTTGTACATCAGTCTTGTAGTTGACAGAGATCAACAGTATTAAGTATCGAGACATGATCTGTGTGCAGGTTTGAAGCCATCTCATAAAGTTTTTACATTGGAGGAAGTGAACAATAAAGCTGAGTCTTATTTCTGTTTTGATCAGGAGGATTGAAAGTGAGCGTCCTTAATGATTCTGATTCTGATTTGAAGTGTATAGCAATAGCAATTTCTCAGAAGTTTGAATATTAGTGATTACATTTTTCTAGCTTGTTTATATTTTCACATTTTCTTATGACATGGAAGGAAGCCATTTGGCCCATCGAGTCAATGCCAGCTTTCAGATCAAGTCCACATATCCTATTCACAAGATCACAAAATCACAAGACAAGGGAGCAGAAGCAGGCCATTCGGCCCATCGAATCTGCTCCAAGGAAAAGAGAAAGAAAGAAATGAGAAATGGGGAAAGGGGGGGGAAGAAAAAGAAAAAAAAACTATTCTAATCCCAATTTCCGGCCTTATCCCCATATCCCTTGATACCCTGACTATTTAGATATCTATCTATCTCCTCCTTGAATGCCCCCACTGATCTGGCCTCCACTGTTGTACGTTGCAAGGAGTTCCACAAGTTCACCACCCTCTGGCTAAAGATATTCCCCCACATATTTCCCTGTAACCTGTTATCTCTCTCTCCTCCGCTCCCCAATTGTCTGAACAGCCACCTAGAGTGGGAGTAATTTACAGTGGCCAATTAATCACCCTATCAGCACACTTTTGAGTCATGGAAGGAAACTGTAATACCCAGAGAATACCATGTGGTCAAAGCAAAATTGTGCAAACTCCACACAGACAGCACAAGCAGCCACGATCGAACCCAAGTCACTGGAGCTGTGAGGCAACAGAACCACCGATATAGAGTCACCTTTTATTCATTCATATTTTGAGACCTAGGCAAGGCTGACAAGACTAGCATTTATACTGATCCCTAATTTTACTAACAATCTGCAAGGACGGCCTTTGTCAGCATGATGGAAGAAAATAATATTGAATTAGAATCTGCAAAGACACAATATGCAAATTGCCTCCTATTGTGCCCTAATGACTGTAAGAGATCTGTGGGTTCAGTTAGAAAGCTCATTCAGCTTTACAGCTTTCCTTTTTAATGGTCTTTTATGATCAATGTTACTTCTGCCTCCTTTCTCAGTAACACAGGATTAGGAAAATTCTGTTCAGCCCTTTAACCCTGCACCACAGTTCAATTCTCATTGCTGACCTGTCCAGTGAATAGTTAAAAGGGCAAGAAAATCTAGGGTATAATTTTACTTAAAGTACTCCACCATTTATAATTTAGAGCCATATGTTCAACATTTTTGGCTAATGCAAAAATCAAAGAAAAGGTAACAGCTGGACTGTTGCTATGGTAAGGTGCAGGCTCAGGTAGGCAAGTTTAACTAGGTCTTATCTGTCATAATGGTGAACAGCTGCCTTTGGTTGAAGACTTTGATTATAATCCCCAATACATCTGATTTTTCACATTTAAAGTAAACTCGTAAAGTAATGTTATTTGATCCTGCTGGCATTTCACACACTAAAAGTATCAAAACAGAGACCTTCCGATTATGTCTGTGCATGTGGTTTTGAGTGTAGCTAACTGCACGTGACCAGGGCCACTGTTATTTAGCAAGTAACATTCTATGTCCAGTTAATCTTCAGATAGTGGCATGTTAAATTAAAGCTTCAGAAGCCTAATGGTTATGAAGACTCCCACCCCGGTCATTCTTTCTTCTCCCCCCCTCCCATTGGACAGAAAATACAAAAGCTTGAGAACACGTACAACCAGGCTCAAGGACAGTATCCATCCCGCTGTTATAAGACTCTTGAATGGACCTATTATATGATAAAGATGAACTCTTGATCTCTCAGTCTGCCTCCTTATGCCCCTTACACTTTTATTTGTCTACCTGCACTGCTCTTTCTCTGTAATTATAACAATATATTCTATATTCCTTTTGTACGACCTGAATGTACTTATGTATAGAATGATCTGTCTGGATGGCATGCAAACAAAGGCTTTTCACTGTATCTTGGTACATGTGACAAGAAGAAAGCAATTACCAGTTATACTACTGAATCCATTGGCCTTATCTCAAACCTGCAGGCGTGTTAAAACAGGAGTCATTGGATTCAAGGAATTTTTACTAGTGACAGGTTTATAAACTTGTGAAAATGGGATTTCAATTTTATGTTTTACCAGTGCTTTGAGAATAATATTCCAGAATATGTTCCATTTGTAATTAGAACCAGTCAAAAGCTATTTTTACTACACAAGATTATAGAATTTGTGGACATATTTGGGGTTTATATTCTGCAATTTTATATTCCATTTTTTTGTGAAACTGGCAAGCTAGTGATCTCACACATAGCTTCACAATACCAAACACTCCCAGGAACATATCAAGTTTCCACTTGTTCCATTTCTCCCTCTCTTCTTAGGCAGTCCCTTGGAATTGAGGATGACTTGCTTCCAGTCCAGTTCTAAGGGTCTTGCCTTGTCTGACAAGACCTACACAGGACTCACAGACTCTGCCACAGACAGGCAGATGGATGAGTAGTTTGATCGATCTGTTTTTGATAAGCCTTGCTGTGCTCCCATCGAAAAGGCATGGTGCTGAGTGAATATAACAATATTGCAAATGTTTGAAACCTGAAATAAAGACAGAAAGGTCTGGTTTTTTTCAAGGTGCTGTATGTCTTCGCACTCCATTTTGAGTGATCAAGACAAGGATTCTCACAAGTCCTGAGGCTGTTTCAATGGGGCATTGAGAACATCCTTAAAGCACTTTCCCTGTCCTCTTGGAAATCTCATGCCATGGTGGAGCTCAGTGTAGAGTGCCCATTTTGGGAGTTGAGAATCACACATTACAGACAATGTGACCTGCACTTCAGACCTGGCTAAATGTAATTAAAGCCATGACACTGGGAATGTAGACCTGAGAGAGGACACGGACATTGGGTTGTGTAAACTGTCGATGGATATGGAGGATTTTATGGAGACAGCATTGGGGTTACCTGTCCATTGCCTCAATGCAACGGCTGCAGGTAAGTCCACGTCTCCAAGGTGTACGGTAAGAGGGAATCACTGTTGCCCAGTAGAGCTTAAGCTTAATATTGGGTTGAGATTGACCTTTCCCTCAATGGCAACAAAACAAAAGAGCTGGTCATTGACTTCAGGAAAGATGGTAGTGTACATGCACCTGTCTACATTAATGGTGCTGAGATCGAGAGGGTTGAGAGCTTCAAGTTCCTGGGAGTGAACATCACCAATAGCCTATCCTGGTCAAATCACGTAGATGCCATGGCCAAGAAAGCTCACCAGCACCTTTACTTCTTCAGGAGTCTAAAGAAATTCAGTATGTCCCCTTTGACACTCACCAACTTTTATTGATGCACCATAGAAAGCATCCTACCTGGATGCTTCATGGCTTGGTATGGCAACTGCTCTGCACAAGACCACAAGAAACTGCAGAGAATTGTGGACACAGCCCAGCGCGTCATGGAAACCAGCCTCCCCTTCCTGGATTCTGTCTTTACCTCTCCCTGTCTTGGTGAAGCAGCCAGCATAATCAAAGACCCAACCCACCTGGGTCATTCTCTCTTCTCTCCCCTTCCATCAGGTAGAAGATACAGGAGCCTGAGGGCACGTACCACTAGACTTAAGGACAGCTTCTACCCCACTGTGATAAGACTATTGAACAGTTCCCTTATAGGATGAGATGGACTATGACCTCACAATCTACCTTGTTGTGACCTTGCACCTTATTGCACTGCACTTTCTCTGTAGCTGCGACACTTTACTCTGTACTGTTATTGTTTTTACCTGTACTACCTCAATGCACTCTGTACTGTTATTGTTTTTACCTGTACTACCTCAATGCACTGTGTAATGAATTGACCTGTACAATCGGTATGCAACACAAGTTTTTCACTGTACCTCGGTACAAGTGACAATAATAAACCAATACCAATACCAATACCAAGATCATGATTTGAACATGCTTTCCCTCAGAGGCCTAATGTCATGGCTGAACCCTGAAGCGGGAATCCAGTTGGTCTTCTTTCTAATGCACTCAACCTGGGTTCCGGGTACTGAAAAGAATTTTTATGAAATGGTTTCAGGATCTAAACTGCTTAATATGGACTTTAGCAAGGTTTTTGACTGTATGGTGGTCCAGAAGGTTAGGGTACATGGAATCCAAGTTGTGTTGGCAAGTTGGCTTGGTGATAGGAGGCAGAGGGTAGTGGTCAAGGGTGTTTATCTGACCTGAAGTCCGTAACAGTGGTGTACTGTAGGGGTAGGTGCTGGCACCATTGTTGTTTGTCACATATATATAATTGACTTGGATGAGAATGTAGGTGGACTGACTGGTAAGTTTGCTGACAACACAAAGAATGATGGAAGAGTGGACAGTGAAGAAGGTTGTGAAATGACACAGAGGGACATAGATCAGTTGGAAAATTGGGCAGAGCTGTGGCAGCTGGAATCTAATCCAGACAAGTGTGAGGTAATGCATTTGGGGATTGCAAATACAAACAGGACATATACAGTAAATAGCAGGGACCTCAGGAGCATTGATGCACAGAGGGACCTTTGGGTACAAGTTCATAGCTCCCTAAAAGTGATGGATAGGGTAGTGAAGAAGGCATTCAACATACTTGCCTTGATGAAAAACACGATGATGCTGGAGGAACTGAGCAGGCCAGGCAGCATCCGTGGAGAAAAGCAGGTGGTCGCTCGATGTTTCAGATCAGGACCCTTCCTCAGGACTGAAGATAGGAAAAGGGGAAGCCCAATACGTAGGTGGGAAAAGCAGAGCAGTGATAGGTGGACAAAAGAGGGGAGGTGGGGTGGGCACAGGGCGGTGATAGGTAGATGCAGGTAAGAAATAGTGATAGACAGGTGCGGGGGAGGAGGGGAGAGCAGATCCACCGGGGGATGGGTCAAAGGTAAGGAGATAAAGGAAGAAAAGAGGGTAGAAAAAAGAGAGATAGGCTAGGAAAGGGAAGAGGAGAAGAAGCATGGTGGGGGGAGGGGGTTACTTAAAGTGGGAGAATTCAATGTTCATGCCATTAGGCTGCAAGGTTCCAGACGGAAATGAGGTGCTGTTCCTCCAGTTTGCACTTGGAATTCTCCTGGCAGAGGAGGAGGCCGAGGACTGACATATCAGCGATAGTGTGGGAGGGGGAGTTGAAGTGACTGGCAACAGGGAGATGCAGATCACAGTTATGGACAGAGTATGTTATGGACATACTTGCCTTCATGGGGCATTGGGACCCATGAAGGCATTGAGTACAGGAGTTGGGACGTCATGTTGGGCTGTTCAAAACATTAGTCAGACTACTCTTGGAGTATCATGTACAGTTCTGGTCAGCACACAACAGGAAGGATATGGTAGCATCAGAAAGAGTTGCAAAAGAGATTCATCAGAATGTTGCCTGGAATGGAGGCTTTACATATAATGAGAGATTCGATAAGCTGAGTTTATTTTCAGTAGAACATAGAAGGCTGAGGATTGATGTTTTGGAGATTTATAAAATTATGAGGAGCATAGAAAGGGTAGATAGTCAGAGGGTGGAGGAGTCTAAAACTGGAGGGCATAGTTTAAAGTTAGAGAGAAAATATAAAGAGGATCTGAGAAGGAAATTTTTCCACACAGAGGGTGGTGGTTATATGGAATGAGTTGCCCGTGAAAGTGGTAGAGGCAGGTACAATTAAAATGTTTAAAAGGAATTTGAACAGGAACTTGGGTAGGAAAGGTGTGGAGGGAAAGACCTAATGTGGGAAAATTGGATTCCGTGGTCGGCATGGACAAGTTGGGCTCAAAGGTCCATTTCTCTATGGTACAACTCTATGACTTTTAGAATGCTTGGCTTTTTAATGTCAGTTGGTTATCAGCACACTCCAATTCCTGTACCATTTCACCAGTGCATTTGATTTGCAGCTTATGAAAGGATACATGAATGTTGAACTTAATGTTACTCTCCAGTTATCAATGCCAGTCTCTCAAAAGCCACTGTAATATTCATGGCGGTGTTTGAATTGCTTCAAGAATGCACCAAAGTCAAATCATGCATTTTCTATGAAATTTACCTCAGAGTACATAGGTCCTATTTTTAGTGGGAGGGAACAGGATTGACAGTCACAGACCAAGAAATTCAGGAAAGTTTCCAACGATGAAAATTCTGCTGAATCTAATAGCAGAGTCTCATATGGAAAATATGTGCTTGGTTACCTGACTAAGAGTTGGTAAGATTGAGTGATTGTATGGCTGTTGGGTGATGGATTGGGAAGGGGTTGGGGGTGGGGATTGGAAAGGAAATTCCTGAGATGGAAGTACCTACTGTGGAAGGGGTTGTAGTAAGAGATTATGGGGAAGAGTGTGTCAGGAAGGAGGTCAGCTAAATGTTGGGAGGGAGGCAGATCACAGGGCAAGGCTCTACATATTGCAGGGAGAAGGATCTGTACCTTGTGAGGAGGGAATCAGTGAATCACAGGGGGGTATCTATAGATTGCAGAGAGAGGTGTTCTTGAAACTATGGGAGAGGTTGATTATAGAGAGGAACGTGATTCATTAGGAAGCAGTCAGGGAATTATGGGGCTGTCTGGCGGTAATGGGGTGGATTGGACAACTGAGGCAGGGGAAGGTTTGCCTACTTGGTGAGAAGTACAGATGGAATGAGGTTGAGGGACTGAGGGCAGAGAACAGCCCTGCTCTGTAAAGTCCAAGAGCAATTGATGACTGGATCTGGTCGCTCTTACCTCCCTTCAGCTTCTGAGTTTCCAAAGCTACAAGAAGGTTGTACCTCAATCATTAAATCCAATCCATTAGGGACATTTAAGAGACTCTTAGATAGACACATGAATGATAGAGAAGTGGAGGGCTATGTGGGAGGGAAGGGTTAGATAGATCTTAGAGCAGGATAAAATGTCGGCACAACATTGTGGGCTGAAGGGTCTGTACTGTGCTGTAATGTTCTATGTTCTAATCGTCTGCTAAAATCTGAGGTACAGAGGCCTTCAAGATTGAGTTATGCACCCAGGGTTACATTTCTATTTTATTCATTTAATTCGCTCCCCTGGTCATCTAAGTGTTATTATTTAAACCTGCACTTTAAATGGGCATTTGTTTGTTCAACAAACCAATATCAGACCATATAAAATGGGTAAAGTAGTTTTGGGGTTACGTATGGACCACTTCTTATATCCTGGGAGCCACCTCTCAACAAAAGCAGACATCAGTGATGAAATTCACCATTTCCTTCCTTGCACCAAGACAGCCTTTGGCCAATTGTAAATATAATGTCTGACGATCAAAGCCTATTGTCCAGATTGTCTGAAAAACAGCTTAGGTTCACTAACAGTTTAAAAGAATAGAACTTCCTAATATAACTTGTCTGTCCTACAAATTGACCACATGGTTGATTTTTAATGGTCTCAAGACAATTATGAATAAATGTTGATTTATAAGCAAGACAACAGATTAAATCTGACATCCCCAGTGACTTATATATTGGGTTATTCTGTAGCATAGTTATTCATGTATCTAGGAAGTGTCATGACTAAAATAACAAAGATCTACTTCAATGCACTATTATGTTCTATGTTCTATAATCTGCTTCATTTCCACTTCTATTATATTCAATGCTTGGTAACTCACATAAAGCATCACCCTCTCAATGCAACCAATTTAAAAATTATTGTGGTCCCTAAGCTGAGCCTACTCTTCTAATTTAGTGCTACCACTGAATGAGCTGGAACTGAGAAAAGGGTCTATTTTGTAATTTAATATTCCGATGCACCAATACTCACACTCTCTTTCACAGTTTTCAATTAAAGTCAAAGCACAGAGAACTGTAATTAATGAGGCAATTTTCATGTAGTTTCCAATGGATAAGTTAGCCTTGCTGGAGAGTGACCAACCATCTAAGTTGCCATTGTTCCATGCACTGAGAATATTGGGGAAAGGCAAGGAAACAGAGCATCCCTTTCAAATGATAAATGTATTTCTGAAGTTTGCATTACAAAATTAGTCTAAAGGATGTAGTATAATACATCCTTTAGACTGCCATGTTGACGTGTCCTGAGCCTTCCACTCTCATCCCTATATATGTTGACGCCAGAAGCGTGACAACACTTGCGGGCTGCCCCCCAGAACACTCAACGCAAAAGATGCATTTCATTGTGTGTTTCGATGTACATGCGACTAATAAAGATATCTTATCTTTCCCAACCCCCTTTCCTCTTACAAACATTTCATCACATATTTAAAAATGCAAAACTGAAAAGAAAATGATCAAACATCCAAAGTAACTGCTTCATCTCTATTTCGTTATCTCTGTTTTTCTCTCTCTGCTAAGTATGTCTAGTTTTTTCTGTTGTCATTTCTTTTCTCATGTCAGTGTATCAGGCAACAAGCCAGCTCTGGCTTGTACAATCTACAATATATACATAAAAAATGGTTGGTCACTTTAAAGTGGTGTACAGCCGATGGTACATAAGCACACATAATACAATAGCACTTCTAACCAGCTGCCAGGTATTTAATACTACCATTGAACCTAGCAGACTTAGGCAATTACAGGCATAAAAACTGGATGTTCATTAGAAAGTACAATCATTAATAATATTCATCTCCTTAAATACTGTGGTACTAATGTTCTGGCCTCGCTCCATGAGCTGTCAAGCTATGCTGAAATGGAATGGAATGGGACAGAACTGTTTGACACCAGTTTTGTTTTACCTTCAGTGAAGCAGAAAAGCCTGATGGATTGAACTAGTTAACAGTTTGGTGGATTGTAAAGGAGGGTTAGGTAGACCAGGAGTTCCTCATAGCTTCAGCCATTAAAATGTAATGGTGAGGCTTTTCTGAGACCCTGCTCCCCTATAATCTTTGTCAGTCTACTAAAAAAAATTCAAGACTAAACTTTTGGCTTAGTTAACTGCTACTTTTTGAAATCACAAATAAAATTATGAATCTAAAATATTCAACTATTCATACTCTTGTAACAACTTATTCTCACACACATGAAAGCCAATCAATGTGCTTAAAGATCCAAAGCTGAATGACTGAAATTCCTGCATAGATTTCCTGTTTACCTAATGCGCAAATCCATGTTTTTTCATTAAATAAATGTGATTTTATCTTAGTAAGAGAGTTTGCGTGCTATTTTCAGAGGTGTACGTGCCACAGCGCTGTTAGGGTATATCTGTTCCTTGGGTTTACTTCCTGGAGAAAGAAAGTATGTTTCTGATGGCCTTATATTAAGCACACTTGTTTTTTTTAAACCAGCGTGTTCTCTTTGTATTGACCTGCTAGGTGCCAGTTCAGACCTCCGATACCGCATTATGCAGGTATCTGTGGAGTGAAGACCTAGTTTCCTTTTAAGTATCAACTTGTGAAATTTACTATTATATCTGATGCATGCAGATCTGGCTTTTATCCAGTGTGGTTCAAAATTTCCTTGCTGCAGTGTCATTAATTCCTTCCATAACATGTGCACACGTGGACCACTATATCAAAGGGAGAAAGATTTGCACTTATGCAGCATGCTTCACATGCTTGGGAAATCCCAAAACAGTTTACAACCAAAGAATTATTTAGAAGAATGTAGATACTGTTGTAACTTCAGCTATTGATTAATGTGTAATACCCAAGGAACAACAATGTACTAATGACCAGAAAATCTGCTTCTGCAATGTTAAGAGAAGGTTAACAGTTGGTCAGGACACTAAGGGTAACTGGGATCCTTCACTTCCAACTGAGAGAAAATGTGGAGCTGTGATTTACCATTTCATTCTGTCTGACAGTACAGAATTCCCTTGGTCATGCACTGGAGGATCAGCCTAGATCTTTATGCTCAAGTCTCCAAGGTTGAACTTGAACTAGATCCTCCTTGTTCCAACTGAGATACGGGTCATTGGATTTAATACAGGCTCTAATATGCCTATTTTTCATGAGTATCACATCCACATTCTTCCCTGTGACACAACCTGCCTGTAATAATGGAATGATCTGTCTGGATGGTGCACAAACATGTGACAATAATAAAGTAATACCGATTCCAACCTGAAAACATATTGTCTGCTTTCACATGGACATTAATGATATCCAACTTCATTTCACCACAACCACTCTCAGTGCTTCCTCTGTCTTCCTCCAGTCAGAACTGGGGAAGAGAGAAAACATGTTAGTTTTAGATTCCAGATGGGGTGGGAGAGTGATGGATAGGACAAAGGGAGTATCTCTGATAGGATGGATCCAGGTTGTCATGGGGATAGGTAGTTGAGGTCATCCTGTCAAGGGGTTAATAGGTACAATTAAAGAGAGAGAAAATGACCCACTTCCACTCTGACCTATCTAATTCTTGCACTGTTATTACACAATATTCTCTATAAATATTGGTCGCTTAATGTGAGAGAACTTCCCAGCAGCTCAATAATTTAATCCAGTGGAACTCTGATTTGGACAGACAGGGTTTTAAGACCTCTTGCTAAACTTAACCACAAAGTATACTTTAATAATGTGCCTTGCGTCACTAAATCAAGGCCTGGTCAGTACATTTAGCAGATGCAGAAGATCCCATTTCTCCATTGAAGGAAAGCCAGATCTGCCAGTATTCTTGGATGATTAGCTGGCCATTTATAATATGCTTTTAGCTATCGGTGGGACCTTGCAATGCATTAATTGACTGTCACCTTCGAAAATTTTTAATCTGAAAATTTCAAGTAATAATCTTGTGAGTACACAGCACCTACAGGTGATGACACAATTCATGCACTTGCTGCCCTTGCCTTCTTGGTGGTAGAGACTATGGGCTTGGGAGATGTTGGTGAGTAACTTCAATTCATCCTGTAGATGGCACAAATTGTAGCAATGGTGCACCACTGGTGGCTAGATAGAATATTTAGGGTAGCGGATAAGGTGCCAGTTAAGCGTTCAGTTTTATCCTGGATAGCGTCAGGCTTTTGGGGCATTATTGGAACTAAACTCATCCAAGAAAGTAAAGGCTGTTCTGTCATGCTCCTGACTTCTGCTGATAAATGATGGAAAGACTATGGATTGTCAGGACAGGGACAGCAGCCACATTGGGACACCACTATCAGCAGATTTCCCTCCACGTCACACACCATCTGGACTTGGAAACATATTGGCATTCCTGTATTGTAGTTGTGTTTAATACTTCTTACTGAATAGCATTTCAGGATTACCTTCACCAGAAAGATGGCAGCAGTTTGTGAAGGCAGCTCTTGTTGGAGATGGTCATTGCTTGGTACTCTTGTGTCATGAACGTTCTTGTACCAGCCATATATGAGCCCGTGCCTAAGTCTTGTCCAAGTCTTTCTGCACACAGGCATGGACTGCTTCAAATGCTATTCACTAGGAAGTATTAAACCCAGCAACAATACAGGGATGGCAATATGTTTTCAAATGGATGCATCTCAAATGTGAATGTCAATGGAAGTAAATATAGTGCAATCATCAGTGAACATCCCTTCTTACTAAATGGAAAGAAAGTTATTGATGAAGCAGCTGAAGATGGTTGAGCTTAGGATACTGTACTGAGGAACCCTGCAGTGACATCATGGGGCTTAGATGACTGACCAATGAAGACAATCACCTTTTGTGCAAAGTATGACTCCAGTCATTGGAGTGTTTTCCCCTTGATACCCATTTGTCAGCTTTAGCACAGTTCGTTGATGCCACATTCGATCATAAGCTGCACTTAAGGTCAAACGTCTTCACTCTCATCTAATCTCTGGAATACATGGTTGAACTAAGGATGTGATGAGATCTGGAGCCAAGTAATCCTGGTAAAATTCAAAATGAGCATCAGTGAACAAGTTATAGTAAGTAGGATGTAATTGCATTGTTAACTTCACCTTCCAACACTTTGCTGATGTTTGAGAGTTGATTGATAGGATAGTCATTAATTTGAGTGAATTTATCCAATTTTTTTGCAGATTGTATATTTTTGGCCAATTTTCCACGTTGTTGACCGTAGCTCATATACTGGATCAGCTTGGTTAGAGGTGCAGCTAGTTCTGGAGTGCAAATTTTAGTCCAGTAATACATATGCTGTATCCCTAGATACCTACGATGTATCCAGTGTTATTGGCCATTATTTGATATCATATGGAATGAACTGAAATAGCCAAAGGTTGGCCTTTGATAGTGAGGACTATGAGAGGAAGCCAAGATGGATCATCAGCTTAACACTACTGGCTGAAAATGGTTGCAAATGTTTCATTCTTATCTTTGGTACTCATGGGTTTATCACAGTCATTAGTGAGGATGTTTTTGGTACCATCTCCTCCCAATAGCAGTTTAGTTGTCTACCACCATTAGGGACTGGATGTGACTAAAATGTAGAGCTTTGATCTGATCCTTCTGCTGTGGGATTACTTAGCACTGCTTATTGCCTACTGTTTTCTGCTGCTTAGCATGTGTAGAAACCAGTGAGAGTGCAGCACGACCAGGTTGGCACCTGAATTTGAGGTATGCCTGGTGCTGCTCCCAGCACACTCTTCGTTTGCCCTCTTATCCCAGGACTTTTCCTTGGCCTAGCAATAATGCTGGGGTGAAGGATATGCTGGCTACAGATAATAAAGGTTGTGCTGCATGGAAGAATTTCTTGGCTAGATACCACACTCCAGATATCACATCCTCTTACAGATGTAAAACAGGCTCCACATGCCTATTGCTACTGTGCTGCAGAGCAAAACCTACAAACACATGTCGATCTGCAAAGTTCCCTGACCTGGCAACAAACTTGGAGTGACACCAGGCTCTGTTTACTTAAACCTTACAGTGCTCCTGAGCTGGCCATGGAGTGTGGAAGCAGGGATCACTGGAGGTGTAGTGCTGCCTGTTCTTTCACAGGCATGGCTCAAATGACTTGAACATTTATTAGTTTAACTCAAAGACATGAGGACTCAGGGAAATTTTCTGAAATTAATTTTAAAAAATCAACGGCAGGATAGGAAACAATTTTCCAGATTTTGTACTGTGGATCTTTGCAGCAAAGATGCACATTTTGATAGACAGCAGATATTTTTACTAGCAACGCACAAGATGCTGGAGGAACTTACTAGTATGCGTCTGTTCCAGTATGCTGCCTCTGTAGGGGATTTATAGCTCTGGGAACAGGTCAAGCAACAGGGAAGTTCTTGAACATTGACAAATCATGGCCAACAACTGCAGACTACAAACCAGGAAAAAAAGAACCACAAAATATAAATTATGCTTCATTCACTGTACAGGGCAGAAAATAACAATGGGGACATTAACTTGGGAAGAGATATCAAATAGAAAAATAGAAAAAACTTTAAAAAGAATTGTTTTAAAAATGAGAACTGTTGATTTTCTTCTGTGGGAATGAAAGACTGCACTTCAAAAATTATTCTTTTTAGAGTCAAAGAGTATGTAAACCAGCAATTTTTGATTATTGCATGGTTTAAAACATAGCATTAATACCAACATTTTCACCATCCTTGGTCCTAGACTGGCAGTTGCACTGACATTACGATGCTGGAACGATTTCTTTTCAAAATTCATCAGCAAAGACTTCACCAGTGGAGGATGTGGAGAAGCAGGATATTACAGACACCAATTTTCATACTTAACTACACTCGTGCAAATGTTAGAAGTTGCTGTCATAGTCAACAATCTCAATGTTACTAGTATTGCAACATCCTTCCCAATGGATACTTGCTCAATAAGTGGGAACTGCTGATTAAGGCACCCCATGCATCAGTATTGGGATGAGTGAAGCTTCAACGTTACTGCAGCGATTGATTCAGAAACTTAATGGAACAGGTAATGTTTGATGATAAGGCCAAACCTGGAGTGACAGTAGATTAAGAAAAGGCAGCTCACAAATTTACTCCACACCTCCCTTTACAACTGGATCCTCAGCCCCTTGCTTTACTCCCTATACACTCATAACTGTGTGGCCATTTTCTGCTCCAACTCCTTCTGCAGTTTGCAGATGACACCACAATGGTGGGCCAGATCTCAAACAACAATGAGACAGAGTACAGGATGGAGATAGAGAGCCTAACGGCATGGAGTCAAGAAAACAACCATTCCCTCAATGTCAGCAAAACAAAAGAGCTGGTCATTGACTTCAGGAAGTGGGGTGGAGCACACATCCCTGTCTGTATCAATGGTGCTGAGGTGGAGATGGTTGAGAGCTTCAAGTTCCTTGGCGTAAATATCACCAATAACTTGAGCTGGCCCAGTCACGTGGATGCTATGGCCAAGAAAGCACAGCAATGGCTCTACTTCCTCAGAAGGCTAAGAAAATTTGGCATGTCCCCAATGACCTTCACCAGTTTTTACTGATGCACCATAGAAAGCATCCTATCCGGATGCACCACAGCTTGTTATAGCAACTTCTCTACCTAAGACCGAAAGAAATTGCAGAGAGTTGTGAACACAGACCAATCTATCATGAAAACCAGCCTCCCGTCCATCAACTCTGCCTACACTTCCCACTGCCTCGGGAAAGCATCCAACATGATCAAAGACTCCTCCCACCCTTGTAATTCTCTTTTCTCCCCCTTCCCATCATGCAGAAGATACAAAAGCTTGAGAACACACACCACCGGGCTTAAGACAGCTTCTATCTTGCTGTTATAAGGCTCTTGAATGAACCTCTTGTACGATAAAGACAAACTCTTGCACCTTAATTGCTTACCTGCGCTACACCTTCTCTGTAACTGTAACACTACACTCAATATTCTGTTACTGTATTCCCTTTTGGACTACCTCAATGTACTTATGTATGAAATTATTTCTTTGGATGGTATGCAAACAAAGCTTTTCACTGTATCTCTTTATATGTGAGAATAATAAAAAATTACCAATTGATATGAAGTACAGCACAGAGAAGGAAAAATGGATCTCATATTGTCCATGAATAGTCGTGAAATCTCAAGGGATAAAATGGATTACAACTATTAAATGCTCAACATATCTTTCTATAACAGAGCATTTATCAATAAAGTGAATGGAATGTGTAACACTCTTTATATCTCTCTTAGGCAGTTCCTAAGGTTGACAATGACTTGTTTCCATGCCAGTGAAGAGTGGATGATGACTGTGCTTGATTTTTTTTAAGAGGTGAGCTGGCCACTTCACACCATCTGCCTGACAGAGGGAGGTTTGGTGGAATGGCAAGGTGGTTCAAGTCAATTGGAGACCTAGCTTTTCTGCATGGAGTTGACCACACATCACCTTCTTCAACTCTTGCATCCACTCCAGCTTGTGGGTTCTAAAATCACTGATAAGGCCAATGCGGACTCTCTACAGGTAGGGCAGGAGGTGCTCGATGAGGTGTGCAGGTGGTAGTTGCTCTCCTTCCGCTATCTACATTGGGCTTGGAATTGGAATTGGTTTATTATTTTCCCATGTACTGAGGTACAATGAAAAACTTGTCTTGCATACAGATCAATTCATTACACAGTGCATTGAGGTAGTGCAAAGTAAAACAATAACACAATGCAGAATAAAGTGTAACAACTACAGAGAGAGTGCTTCAGTATGCTCCAACAAGGGGAGTTGGTCTTCATAATGCCACACTCAATGCTCTTTCTTCATTTTCAACTGACATACACCAGGGATTCCCATGAGTCATGCACATACATACTCGGGCACACACACACAGATGCCAACTCTCTAGCCATACGCTGATGCAGTCAGTTCACACACCAGTAGACAGATAAACCATACTGACTTAAATAGGCAGCAATTGCCCCTACTTCAAATCCCTCAGTTTAGATCTGACAGCTATGGAACTTTGTAACCAAAACATAGAACAACTAGAGAGAACTGTTGTTTATGTGTTTTTTTTCTCTTTAAAGTTTAACACTACTAAATGTAACAACCATGAATGTTAAGATTTTTGTATTTTGCGCTGTGTTCTTCCTTTGTGTATATTTTTATTATGAATAAAGTTTATTTCTGAAATTAAAAAAATAGAGAACTGTAGTTGAGTCCTCTACACCAAGGCATAAGACGGACAATGAACTAATGAAGGCAGTGCTGTGAAGAATCACACCTCTGATGATTCAGAAAAGAAAGACTTGGATTTGTAGCATGTATCACAACCTCAGATCACCCTGAAGCACCTTATTATCAATGAAATCCATTTGCTGGCTGGTTTCTTTTGGAAACACTACAGCTAACTTCTACATAGCAAGTACCCCACAAAAAGCAATGTTAAAATAGTCAGATGGTCTATTTCTAAGTCAAACATACAAAACTCCAGAGGAACTCAGCAGGTCAGGCAGCATCTATGAAGGGAAATGGACAGTCAATGTTTCAGATCGAGATCCATCATTTCCCTTCATAAATGCTGCCTGACCCACTGAGGTCCTCCAGTGTCTTTTGCATGGCTCCAGATTCCAGCATCTGCAGTCTCTTGTGTCACCACCTATTTCTAGGTGTTGTTTGAAGATAAATATAATTCAAGACCTCGGGATGTATGTCAGCACTATTAGCAAGGACAGCTAATTAGCAGGTCAAGGACAGTTCGTTTTGAAAGGACTTTTTTTTACTGAAGAATACAATATAGTAAATTACACATGTTAATACAGAGACACAAGAGATTCTGAAGATGCTGGAATCTGGAGCAACGCACACAGTTGATGAAAGGTCTCGACCCAAAACCATCGACTGTTTATTTCCCTCCATAGACGCTGCCTGACCTGCTGAGTTGCTCCAGCATCTTGCGTGTGTAGCACATACTAATAGGTCTATTTGGAAAATTCAGACGAAATTGGGAGGTTGGAGTCAGTTTCACAGAATCAGAATGATAAACGGCACAATTTTGGAATGAATCAAGAAATTCTGCACACAACAAGAACCTAACACATGGAACAGAATGGAATTGTGGAGGTGAGTACATTGAAATAATTTAGTAAAACAATTAGATGCTACAGTAGGAAAGTTCAGCAGAGTTAAATCGTCAAAAATCCAGTAAATGTAACATAAATATGCTTAGTGAAGCAAATAGGCGCAGTGCTATGGAAGTGGACTATTCAAACAATGTACAAATATCTACAGCAAATAAAAGTTGCGAGAATTTTCAGTTCAGTCTACCTGCCGCTGGGTAACTGATGCATCAAAAGAAAAGTCAAAATACATTTCTATTGTAAAACATTTCCGAGAAGAAGATGAAAGGCTTTGCAGGCTCTATCATCAGTGCTATACAATGCACTTTGAACTGAGTTATCAGTCTACAGTTCAAATCAATAATACTAACAGCAGAGTGATTAAGTGATATACATCAGAGCAACCGAGTCCGTGAGTCAATAAACACCTCTCTTGTGCTGAGTAAGCCACAGGGACACTGGGGCTGGATCATTTATGACAGTACTCCCACTGCTTTTGTCAAGCAGAAGCCTGTGACGTATGTAGCTGTTGCTCCACCTGATATTATTGTGTATTTTTCTGTCTCCTGTTTTGCAAAAATGTTTTGTAAGTCAGCAAGTGGACATTCAACTTAGCTGTTTTTCACCCTCAGCACATGTTGTGTTGTCCAGTGGCAATGTTGTGCTTGTTTGTCAGGGGTTTGTGATGTTTTTAAAGACATAAACTGGGCCCAGGAAGATACAGAGTAGGGACAAGAGTCTACAGTATGGTTGCTCAAACTGACCCCACAAGTCAATAAAATCTTGTCCTCAGCTCCATTTTTCTTTTTGTACCCTATTATTCCTTGACTCTACTACAGAATAAATCTGTCTCAGTTTTGTGCATATTCAATGATTTAGCCTCTGCAGCTCTCTGAAATCGATGATTCCATGGATTCTAGATCTTTTGAGAGAAGAAATCCCTTCTCATTCCCATCTTAAAGGAGCAAAATCTTATTCTGATAGAATATCCCCTACTTTGAGATTCACCAATGAGGATAAATCAACAGTAAAGCAACAAGATTTATTGCAAAGTAGTGCAGCTAGACGAGTTGCTGCCTCACAGCTCAAGTGACCCAGGTTCAATCCTAACCTCTGGTACTGGCTGCGAGGAGCTTGCATGTTCTCCCTGTGACCGTGTGGGTGTCCTCCAGGTATTCCAGTTTCCTCCCATGTTCCAAAGACATGTGGGTTGGTAAGTTAATGGTCCGTTGTAAATTCCTCCTGGTATGTTGGTGAGTGGTAGAATCTAGGGGGGAGTTGATGGGAATGTGGGGAGAATAAAATGAGATTGGTGTAGGGTCATTGCAAATGAGTGCTTCATGGTTGGTGCTTCATGGTTTAAAAGCCTGTTTACGTCTGTCTGGCTTTATGAGTCTCAGAAGCCTACAAGGTTAATTCAAGTGTAATCTTTCTTGGATAACCAAGATGGAGGACAGAATCAGAGAGAAAGACTGAGGCAAGGTTGCATGGTATGATGAGGCAAGGTAGCAGAGATTACTTGACGTCAAACTTGAGTTTCAAGGGCATTGCAATAATGACTAAAGCAAAGACAGATGAGTTTGATTTGATACTCAAGAATGTGAGGACAAGAAGGAGCAGGTTGGTTGACATTCTTGCAGTCATGTGACTCAGTGGGTAGCAAGTCTGTGAGTTAGGAGGTTGTGGGTTCAAATCCCACACCAAAAAAAATGACAAAATTGATGGTGCCATGCCAGTGTTGTGCTTTAGGAAGAATTGTATTTTCCCTCAGGTGATGTAAAAGATCTCACGAGGAGAAGTAAGGGAGTTATAAAACCAGATGGCAAGAACTTCTACAGGTAAATAAAAAAGGAGGAAAGTGGATAAAGTGAACGTTGGTCCTTTTGAAGATGAGACTGGGGAATTAGTAAGAGAAAAAAAGAAAATGACTGACGTGCTAAATAATTATTTCGGATCGGATTCCACAGTAAAAGATACAACAAAGAACCCTAATAGTAATACATAACCAAGGGGCTATGGGGCAGAACAACTTAAAACAGTCTCTATCAGAGATAAAGGGCAAGGAAAAGCGACTAAAGGCTGATAAGTTCACTGGACTGGATAGGCTACATCCCAGGGTCTTATGGGAAGTGGTGGCAGAAATAATGGATGCCTTGGTTGTAATTTACCAAATTTTTCAGATTCCGGAGAGGTTGCAGATGACCAGAAAGAGCTAGAAAGAGTGCAGGCAAGATTTACAAGGATGTTGCCTGGATTTGAGGGACTGAGTTATGGAGAGAGGTTGAGTAAGTTGGGATTTTATTCATTGGAGCTTAGGAGAATGAGGGGTGATCTTATAGAGGTGTATAAAATCATGAGGGACATAGATAGGGTCAATGTGCACAGTCTTTTTCCCAGGGTTGTGGAATTAAGAACTAGTGTGCATAGGTTTAAGGTGAGAGGGGAGGGATTTAATAGGAGCCTGAGGGGCAACATTTTCACCCAGAGAGTGGTCACTATATGAAATGAGCTGCCAGAGGAAGTGTTGAGGCAGGTACACTAACAACATTTAAAAGGTACTTGGACAGGTACATAGATGGGAAAGGTTTAGAAGGATATGGGCCAAACGCGGGCAAATGGGACTAACTTAGATGGGAATCTTGGTCGGCATGGACCAGTTGGGCCAAAGGGCATGTTTCCATGCTGTATGACTCTATGACTGGAAAACGGCATATATAAAGCCACTATTAATGAAGGAGATGGAAAACAGGAAAAGATAGACCACTTAACTGAACATCGGTCATTGGGAAAATGTTAGAATCCATGATTGAAGAGGTAACAGCAGGATATTTAGATAATACTAAGACAATCAGGCACAGTCAACATGGTTTTATGAAAGAGGAGCCTTGCTTGACAAATTTGCTGGAAGTCTTTGAGGATGTAAAATGAAGGATAAAGGGGAACCAGAAGATGAAGTGTACTTGGATTTCCAGAAGACATTCAATAAAGTCCCAACTAAAAGGTTACTGCACTGGATAAGAACATACAGCAACACACAAAATATCTTGTTGTCTCTCCATGAGAACGGACTGGCCTGGGTAATATATTGGTATAATTACAGGACTGGGCTAACTAAAAGAAAACAGGGAGTTGGGATATATGTGTAATTTTGGATTGGCAATCAATAACTGGTGGGGTGTCACAGTTATATATACAATATATAACTGTACAATATATATTATTGACCTTATTGACTTAGATGAAAGAACAGAATATGCTGTTGCAAAGTTTACTGATAAAACAAAGGTAAGTGGGTTAGCAAATGTTGAAGACACAAAGGGCCTGAAAAGCAATACAGATAGATCAATTGAGTGAGAAGAAGGAGTATAATGTTTGAAAATATGAGATTATCCACATTGGAAGTAAAAATTATAAAGCAAATTGGAGTGGGATGACAAAATCTGGCAATAAAATAGGATCAACGTGTCCTAATACATGAACAGAAAAATGGTAGCACATAGGTACAGCAAGTACTATCTCATACAAAAAGCTCATTTTATCCAAGCTGATGCCATACTAGATTGACTGAAAGGCATTGTAAGACGTTTTCTGGATGGGGTAGTGGTAGTGGTGGGTGGGTGGTGATATCTATCATGATTACAGGGGAGGATCAGATTATATTTGTGATCTACATTTATAAAGGATTTCCTTATAGTCCCATGCAGATAATTACAAACTTTCTTTTATGGTGCCCCTTGTACTGAATCACCTATAAAACTGCTTGCGGAGTTTGTGTCACATGGTACAACCATTTCTAAGAATATACTGGCCATCGTAAGTACATCATTTGAACCCAATCGATATAAGTGACTGGCCACTCAAAGCACCCAGGCTGTTCAACTCCATGAGGCAGACCTTCTTTAAAAAGGCAGCAGCAGATCAGTGGTGTTAATGAGCTGAAATCTTCTGACATCATTTTGAGGCTGCTAACACTCCATTAATATGAATTAATATTGAGTGCCATGTTAAGAATGGCCCTGAGGTAAAGCCCATTGTGTCTGAGGGACTGCTGAAGGAGAATTGTGATCAATTACTATTAATTCCTTTGCCTTGGGTTGTAAATTAAGAAAAAGCCAGTTGAATTGGAGGGAGAACCACTAATTATTGAACTATAGCATCAAGGCAAGACCTTCAGGAAAGTGGAAAGGATGAAGCAAATAATATGGTCAATGAAACAAGACAATGAAAGAAAATATTGGTCAAAGGTGAGCAGTGATATCTGGTTGGTTAGACACTGCAAAAGCATTTGGAGATGTGGATGTCCCCAAGGAGATCTTAAGGAACATTCTGGTTGAGAAGGATCACAGACCCGAAACATTGACTGTTTTTGTTTCAGGTTTCCAGTATCTTCAGTTTTTTTTAATTTTCATTCCGGGGTAGAAATTTACATTTGATCATTAGTAGAACCTGAACAAAATTTTTTAAAATATATTCCAAGATAAACTTTATTCATCATAAAAAACAAACTATATACAACAATAAAACATTGCAAACCTTTACATTCATGTACAGATCAATCATTAGTGTTACCTTTTATGAAAAAACCGTACCGATGCCACACATGTGGCTCCCCGGAGGCTACCCAGTCCCATATTTACAATATTTAAGGGGCTTCCTCGCCTGTCTAGTGGCAGAAGAACCCTAAGCTATAGTCCTTCCCCACCGAGCCTTTGCGTTGGCTGCACCCAGCTTCAGTTCGTCCCTCAGCACGTACTCAGCATTCCTCTACGGACATCTCACAGTGCTGGGAGACCAACAAGCTTCCGGCAGACCAAAGGGCATCTTTCACCGAGTTGATGACCTTCCAGCAGCAGTTGATGTCCGTCTGTGTGTGTGTGTCCCCAGGAACAGCCCATAGATCAGACAATCCCCTGTTACACAGCTGCTGGAGATGAAATGTGACAAGGACCATTGCATCTTTCGCCACACCCTCCTCGCAAACCTAGAGCCTGCAAAGAGGTGGGCAACCGTCTCATCCCCAGCACGGTCCTCCCGGGGGCAGCGCGCGCTGGGACTGATGTTTCGACCATGCAGGAAGGATCTGACTGGGAGGGCCCCTCTCACTGCCAGCCAGGCAAGGTCTTGGTGCTTGTCAGTGAATTCTGGCGTGAACAAAATATGGAACCAATTCTTAGGAAAGGAACAAAAGACTTGCATTTCCGAAGCATTTTTCACAACCTTCACATGTTGACTGATTCATTCTGTAATGTGGAAACCTAGCAGCCAATTACAACCAGCAAGTTCCCACCAACAATGATAATGACCAGATAGTAACTTCTAGCATTGTTGAATGACAGGTGAATATTGTCCAAAAGACTGGGATTTTAAGTGGGATTGCCTTAGAATTCTCAGAAGGGGCGGAATTTTTGAGGTGCTTCCCGGAGATCCTTTTGACACAGTATGTAGATAGGCCAATGAGGGAAGGAGCAATACTGCATCTTATCTTGGGGAATGACTTAGAACATAGAACATAGAACAATTACAGCACAATTCAGGGCCTTTGGCCCACAGAGCTGCACCGAACATGTCCCTACCCTAGAAATTACTAGGCTTACCCATAGCCCTCCATCTTACTCAGCTCCATATACCTATCTAACAGTCTCTTGAAAGACCCTATCATATCAGCCTCCACCACCATTTCCGGCAGCCCATTCCACGCACTCACCACTCTCTGAGTAAAAAACTTACCCCTGACATCTCCTCTATATCTACTCCCCAGCACCTTAAACCTATGTCCTCTTGTGGCCACCAGTTCAGCCCTGGGGAAAAGCCTCTGACTATCTACCCGATCAATACCTCTCATCATCTTATACACCTCTATCAGGTGCCCCCTCATCCTCCGTCTCTCCAAGGAGAAAAGGCCGAGTTCCCTCAACCTGCTTTCATAGGTATGCTCCACATTCCAGGCAGCATCCTTGTAAATCTCCTCTGCACCCTCTCTATGGCTTCCACATCTTTCCTGTAGTGAGGCGACCAGAACTGAGCACAATACTCCAAGTGGGGTCTGACCAAGGACCTATATAGCTGCAACAATACCTCACGGCTCCTAAATTCAATTCCCCGATTGATGAAGGACAATACACCATATACCTTCTTGACCACAGAGTCAACCTGCGCAGCTGCTGATCAAGTGGAGGGAGTGTCAGCAGGGGAACATTTTGGAGATAGTGAGCATGACTTTGTATACTTTAAAGTGGTTATGGAAAAGGATAGGGATGGGCCAGTAACTGAGGTCTTAAATTAGGTAAAGGCCAATTTTATCAATACAAGAGAGGAACTGGAAAAGGTAGCTTGGGAGCTATACTTGCAGGTAAGTCTCATCTGCACAGTGGGAAGCATTCAAAGGAGAAACAGCAAGAATTCAAGGCCAACATGTTCCCATAAGGGTAAAAGCCAGGAGTAACAAGTATGTTGATGGATTTTGAAGGTTGGATAAAGAGAAAAAAAGAAGCATATGGCAGATATAGGGAACTAATGACAGGGGAGGCTCATCAAGAGTATAAAAGTTCAGGGAGGTGCTTAAAAAGTTAGGAAGGTTATGATGGGTCACGAAAAATCACTGGCAGACAGGATTAACGTAAATCCGAAGGTGTTCTATAAGTATGCTGAGGGCAAAAACATAACCAGGGAAAAAGTAAGGCCCACTAGGGACAGCGTGGGCAGTCTGTGTGTGGACCCAGAAGGTACAGGTGAGGTCCTAGATTAATACCTTTCGTCAGTATTCACAGAGGAAACAGACTTTGTAGCTGGAGAATTCAGTGAAGGGGTAGGTGAAAGTCTAGTGCCGGTCTCCATAAATGAAGAGGAGGTACTCAATGCCTTGAAAGGCTTTAAGGTAGATAAGTTGCCAGGGCCAATTGGGATTTATCCAAGGTTGTTGTGGGAGGCAAGGGAAGAGATTACTGGAGCTCGGGCTGAGATTTTTAAATTTTCACTGGATACAAGTGAGGTACTAGACAACTGAAGGACAGTAAACGTGGTCCCTCTTTTCAAGAAAGGCAGCAGCGGCAAAAAGCCTATTAAATATAGACCTGTGAGCCTAACACCCATGATAGGGAAGATAGTGGAAACGTTCTGTGGGAGTGAAGTAATGATCACTTGGAAAGGCAGGGACAAATCAGAGACATTTAACATGGTGTTGTCAAGGGGAGATCCTGTCTGACCAATTTGACTGAATTCATTGAAGAGGTAACAAAGTGTATTGATGAGGGCTGGGCACTACATGAGATTTACATTGGACTTTACTAAAGCCTTTGACAAGGTTCCACATGGGAGACTAGTTCAAAAGGTTAGGGCCCATGTGGTCCAGGGCAAGTTGGCAAACTGGATCCAAAATTGGCTTGGCAATAGGAGGCAGAGGGTGATGATTGATAGTTGTTTGTGCATATGGATGCTTGTGACTTGTAGTGTTCCACAAGGATCAGTGGCGGACCCTCAGTGTTTGTAATATGACTTGGATGTGGATGTGGGAGGCAAGATCAGTAAGTTCATGGATGACACAAAGAATGGTGGGGTTGTCGACACTGTGGAGGATAGTCAGGCTGCAGATAGATATTGATGTATTGGTGAAATTGGTTGGAAAATGGCAGATGGAATTTAATTCAGACAAAAGTGAGATGATGCATTTTGGGAGCACCAATGAGGCTAGAACATACACCATAAATGGCAGAGTCTTATGGAATATTAAGAAACAGAGGGACCTCAGAGTACAAGTCCATGGATCATTGAAAGTGACAATGCAGGTAGACAATGTGGTTAGGAAGGCATATGAGATACTGGCCTTCATTAGTCAAGGCATTCAAGTCTAAAGTAGGGAGGTTATGCTCCAACTTTATAAAACCTTGGTCAGAGCTCAGCTGGAGTCACCTTAAAATTACGTCACCTCATGTTAGCCATTGTCGCACTGGGAAAAAGTCTCTGACCGTCCACTCGATTTATGCCCCTTATCATCAGTTGTCACTAACTACCAAACGAACTTTTAAATTCTGTCAATCCTACAAATAAAGCCCCAATTTTGCATTTCCCAGGAAAAGTAGCAAAAAATCAGTGAGAGAGGAAACACAAATTGTTGGTTGTTGACTCATGCTACAAAGTGCTGGCCCCTTCATGGGAAGGCGCACATGAGGGTGTTTGACGTGTCAGTGCAAATTGGCAGCATGACTTAACCAAAGGAAAACAGAGAGTCCGGCGCCAGCAGGTGTGAGATCTATCACCACTCTTTCCTCTCAGAAGGTAAACCATGAATGAAAATCAGCTGCTGGCAGTTTCTGTGATAGATGATCGCATTCCACTTGATAAGGAGTCTTCAACGAGAACTAACTCTGAATCCATTCATTGTGTTTCAGGGGGAGTAACCTCAAGGACTGATAATCATCAACCTACAACATCACACGGCAAGCAGGAAACGAAACAAGCTCTGTGGTTGCTATCGAAGCAAACTCCTTTGTGATGAAAGCGATTTAACTCTGCACAGGTCAGAAATTTCTTTGCTTACGTGGTTTATAAAAGAATACTAAATTAAAATGACATAAAGCATGTGTAATATTTAAGCATCTACATCTTGCAGCATTTTGTCTTTCTGTGCTCAGATATAAAAGAATTGTGATCAGGAGCCATGGGCTATTGTCAGACAGTAGTCTGTCAAGCAAGTGCAGGGTTGATTGACAGCTCTGAATGTAAATGAAGATCTACAGATATTCTGTTACTGAAAGCTACATTTCCATTTTAGTATTTTAACACCAGTTTCCTCTCCCACACAGAAGTAGCAAGCCCTTGCAAGGTTATAACTCCCTCTGGGTATTCTTATTCGGCAGTTTCTTCGGATTGAGGTTGAGGTACTACCACTTCGGTGTTCTGGGTTCAGAGATGGGCTAATGAGGCCGATGGTGTGTGTGGGCAGAGGGGTGGGGTAGGTAGTTTGTGAGGTGGCGCTGGACTCTCTGTTTTCCTTTGGTTAAGTCGCGCTGCCAGTTTTCTCAGAGATGCTGTGTGGTCCTGACACATGGCCTCAAGGTTCTCAATACCATCCAAAATGTTCCTATTTCCACCTCAGGCATTCAGGGATCAGAGAGTCAGTAGTCAAGTTGCAGTATGCAGAAGACACTTGGGTAGCAGCCAAGCTCCAACCCATCGTCAACTTTCACTGAAGCAGACAAGAGGATGAGCCTCAGACTCAATGTCTTAAGTCCATACCACTGCACCATATTGCCCTCCAGCAAGAAAGGTTAATGGTGAAACCTTGGAAAATGTGGCCCGCTTCTGATATTCTGGAGCTATCTCTTGGTGAGGCAGGCTTTGGTGATGAAATTGAATACCTCCTTCAATGTGCGAGCACAGCCTTTGACTGAATGAAGGAAAGGGCACTTGAAGGTCAACTCATCAGACATGGCTTAACATTTCCCTCTGATATCTCATCCCCTACCTGCCAAGCAGGACACTCGGTATGAGCAGTAGCAGGAAGCATGATGATAAACAGCTATTGAAGTATCCAGAGGTCGACCCATATGTGCTCCCATTAGTATTGAACATAGAACAAGTACAGCGCAGGAACAGGTCCTTCGGCCCATGATGTCTGTGCCAAACACGATGTCAAACTAAACTAATCCTTTCTGTCTGCACATGATCCATATCCCTCCATTCTCTGCATATTTAAGTGTCTATCTAACAGCCTCTTAAATGCCACTATCGTATATGCTTCCACCCCTGGCAGCCCGTTCCAGGCACCCACACTCTCTGTGTAAAAAAACTTGCCCCGCAGGTTCCAGCATCTGCAGAATCTCTTGTGTCTCCTTCTTCGTCAGTCTCTCAGGATCAAGGATGATGTGTTTCCACACACATGCATGCTAAAATGCCAGCACAAGGAATCAGAAGTTGATTCACTCCAGTGAAGGCATGTCCGCTGTCATTCCAGTTGAGATCAATAACTCAGTTCTGTTCAGAAAATGGCTCTGGGACTTTCCTACTCTTTATTCTCAGGAACAAACCAAATAAACCCACTGAGCCACTTTGCAGTTATTCCAAGAAGTACTACAGAATGAAATAAACAACTAAAAATCTCATGCTGCGCAGTTTTTTCACTAAGTTATCTTGCATCAGCAGCATACAATATTAATGGATGGAGCTATGAGCTTTTGTGCAAGGTGCAAAATAATTCAGGCATAAAACCTCCCTGTTCCTTTCGATAAAATCTAACACATATCTGATTTGCAACTTCGTTAAGGGACAAATGCTGATTATAACATCCAATTCTTTACGATTAACAGTTTGCCTTGTGACAACATCACCTTGCATCTCTTCTCTCTGCTAAATTTTATTTACATATATCTCTGGTAAAGGAAGCAAATGTTTGGTTCTTCAGAACAGACATAAAAGGAAGCACAGGAGAAGAATGTTGAGGTATCTGATCTTGTTAAAGTGCAAGGACGGTCATCACAACTTAACCTCTGAACCTCAAGCCAGGAAGTGGAAACCCCTGTGAAAGTTCCAACTTTGATCTTTGACCAACGTCCTGTGCTGGGGAGCTTGCATGTATGTTCCTGGGTGAAATCAAGAACTAGCTACGACTCATCTCCTCGACACTAGTTTAATCCCAAATGAATTTCTGAAGGAATACTGTGGTAGTGGAGCTGCCATTCTGCAGGTGAGACAATAAGTGGAGGGCCCTTCTAATCTCTCAGATGAATGTGAAACGTATCATGGCATTATTATGAAGATGAGCAGTGGTCTTATCCCCTGTGTCCTGTACGATATCTAGCCTTGACATCATCAAGATATGTTTTTTGGTCATTATCACTTTGCGGTTTATGGGAGCTTGCTGTGTCCATTTTGGCTGCTGTTTCTTTTCTTTCACTATCAGAAGTTCTCTGTTGGTTGTAGAGTGCTTTGGAATATCATCAGTTGTGAAAAATACAACAATGTCCCTTTTTTTATTAGGACATGAGACATGAGACCAGGAGCAGGCCTTTTGGCCCTTTGACCCTGCACTGACATTCAGTCATGGCTGATTTCATCTTAGGACCGCACCTAAAATGCTGGAGGAACTCAACGGGTCAGGCAGCATTGATGGAGGGAAGTGAACAGTCAACATTTTGGGTGAAGACCCTTCATCAGGACTGGAAAGAAAGAGGGGAGATAGCCAGTTATGAAAAAGTGGGATTTGATCTTAGCCTCCATTTTCCTGCCTGGACTCCATAACCCTTGACTGTCTTATAGTCTGATGACGACCAAATTGAAAGCTGACACCTGATGCACAAAGTTCTTGGGTGTCTTTTGCAACAGTAGGATGTCCCACAGCAGTTTTCAACCAATGAGGCTGAAGGCACTTTAATGATGTAGAGTGCGTGGCAGTCAATTTGTATGTAACAAGATCCCACAAAAGAGCCAATAGAATAATAACCAATGGGTTTCAGTGGTGTTGGTTGCAAAATAGACACTCAAGGGAGATGCAGCAGGCTCATCTGTGCCCATGGAATCATGAACTCAACAAGATTCAGAAAAGTAGGAAAATTTGGCAGGAAAAATTGGAATTGGTTTATCAGTGTCTCATGTACTGAGATACAGTGACAAAACTTAATTTTGCAAGCCATCCATAGAGATCATTACAAAACATAAGTACACCGAGGTAGTACAAGGGAAACACAATAGTACAATGTAGAATATAGTGTTACAGTTACAGTTGCAGAGAAAGTGCAGTGCAGGTAGACAATATGGTGCAAGGGTCACGATAAGGTAGATTGTGAGGTCAAGAGTTCATCTTTAACGTACAAGAGGTCCGTTATGAACAAGAAACATGCCACAATTTACAGCCTATGTATAATATACCTTATTACAGTCTCTATCCCCATCTATTTGGAATCTTCAAGGGGTGCATTTCCACACAAACACCACTCAATCTCCAATGATAATGAAGAAGGATTCCAGAAGAGTTATTCATCTGCATGTTGTTGCCTTGACACCTCTTTACAAGTGATACCTCCTACCAGACACAGCCATACAGGAATCATCCTTTCTTGGGGATTATCTCGTTATTGCAGACAGCACTTTTTCACTTTTAATCTCCCATCCCATTATCAACCAGATAGACATCTGGCTCTCTTTTGCTCAGGATGTTAACTGTTAAAATGCTGATTGAACAGGAAATTTCCAGTCTCCTTTAGACGCCTTTTACATTTTGTGACAGGTGAGAAACCCTTCCCCAGATTATCAGCTACCATCCTCCCTCAGTGCTCCTCAATGTTGAACAACACTAATAAGCACTGAGGGTGCAGAATGGATGTGGGACTTCGATGGCCGCTATCAGCAATGGTTTGGTCACACTGCTATTGATCAATCTGAAGGATATACAGGCAGACTGGGTCTGTAGCAAATAGTGAGTGAACCATGGATGCTGGGAGTCAATAGGAATGTAGAATTAGTACGGAATGGAGGTTGGATGAGCTTGGTGCATGGGAAGTCAATAGAAGGCTTGGTACTTGGGAGGAGGTTAGGTTGGGGAAGTAGGATCAGTTGGGAATGGTTATGGGAGTCGTGGGTGCCTTGGGGAGATGGGATTGATAATCGCGAGAGTGGGCATAAGATCGATACTCAGAGGGCAGGATTGAAAGTTGGGGGAGTTAAGGCCAGTGGTCAGGATGGTAGGGTACTGTGACTGGTTGTCATGGATGCAACTCAGGACTAGATACATGCTAAACAGCATGCGATAGACAGACCTAAGAAATCTCACAGCCAACAGATCAGGTCAAATCTCACAGTCTTGTCACAGGGAGGATGGCCTTTGCTGTACCCAGTGTTCTCAGCCATTTCGTGAAGTCACATGGAGTAAATCAAACTGAAGACCAGCTCTTGTTATGGTGGGGATCTCAGGACGGATAAACCTACTCGTCCTCCTCCTCAACAGTCAAGCTGTGGGGGGTGCATCTGTTCGTGATAGCATTGGCAGAAGCAACCACTACATAGTCCTTTTGGGGGAAAAGTCCCGTCTATGTTGAGAACAGCCTGAGTACTGTTGTGCAACACTACAATTGTGTGTAAGTGGGATACATTCAGTCCAGATCTAGCAGCTCAAAAATGGGCATCCATGAAGTGTTTCGGACCATGAACAGCTTCACCACCACAACCTGTCACCTCATAACCCAGTCTATCCCTCATTCTACCATGATTATTAAGCAAGGGAATGCAGAGGGCATGCAGAGGGAACAGTACCAGGTTTATCTAACATTGAGGCATTAACACAGTGAAGGTCATCTCAGGGCTGGACACATGCTGAACAACAAAACAGCATGCGATAGACTTACCTAAACAACCTCACCACCAACAGATCAGGTCAGAGCTCTGCAGTCTTGTTGCATCGAGTGACGAATGCCGGTGGATAATTAAACAGCTAATGGAAGGAGGATTGTCCAGGAACAACCCCATCCTCAACAGTGGCGGGGCTCGGCATGTAACTGCAAAAGGCAAGGCTGAGGAAACTGCAACCATGTTCCGCCAGAAGTGCCAAATGGGTAACCCAGCTCGGCTTCGTCCTGAGATCCCCACCAGAACAGGAGCTGGTCTTCAGTTTGATTTACTCCATGTGATTTCACAAAATGGCTGAGAGGACTGAGTACAGCAAAGGCCGCTCTCCCTGTGACAAGACTGCGAGCTTTAACCTGATCTGTTGGCTGTGAGATTGCTTAGGTCATGCACCAAGTTCATCCAACTTCCAACCCAAGTACTAATTCTGCATTCCCATTGGCTTCAGCAGCCTATCCTTACCTTGGTTCCTTTATCTATTGGTTGGTGCAAGCCCCTATCCTTCAGATTCCCAATTTTACCCCACCCCCAACCCTGAACCTCACTCCCCTGTGACCTCTCAGACCCTGGTACGGATTTGGACCCTGAATTACCTCAATTTGAGATCGCATGAGTGTACAACAGGAGTTTGAGTATCTAAAGCCTCTTCGGGCACGTGTGACCTCCATCCATGAATAAAGCTTTTGTTGGCCAGCCCTAAAGTATCTGACCAATGCATCTTTAAAGGGGCTAACTGACTTCAAGGTAATACTTTGGAAACTGAGGTACCAAAATCTGATCAATTTGATCCAATGGCCACAGTGGACTCATAATCCAAATTTTATGTTGATCTATCCTTAGGATAAGCAGAAGGGATTTAGCACAGGAGCCAGTACATAGAGACTAGTCTTCTGGAATGTGAATATAAAATAGACTTTAAATATTATCAGGTAACTCTTTGTTTATCATCAATCAGACAGGCTGTTGGTAAGCGGTGATATCTTCCCCTTGGCACCAACAGTGTCTGGGCCACACCAAGGGTAAATCCACCCAGCATTCCACATTATTATAAATTCATGCAGAAAAATTTATCTTAAATTCTCTTCTTCAAAAATGAGCAGAGTTCTACCAAGTGCAAGGTTTTTCTCCACTTTACCACTCATTGATAAAAGTTCAAAAGCCTTAGATTTGTGAAGTTTGCGTTCGTTACTTGGCCCTGCAAACAGTGTTTGCCCAAGGAGTATATCTGCATCAATACCCACCCCCAACACAACACACAACAGAATACTGATAGCATGTGCATTATTGCTTAATGTTTTATATAATGCACAATTCACAAACCAGAGCAGTTCACTCTCTATTTTGACTTCTTTATTTGGTTTGAGATGCCCTTTCACAGAACATAGAACACAGAACATTACAGCACAGTACAGGCCCTTTGGCCTACAATGTTGTGCTGACATTTTATCCCGCTCTGATATCTAACCCCTCCCACATAGCGGTCCATTTCTCTACCATTCATGTGTCTATCTAAGATATTCTTAAATGTCCCCAATGTATCTGCCCCCACAACCTCTGCCGGCAGTGCGTTCCACGCACCCACCACTCTCTGTGTAAAAAAACTTACCTCTGACATCCCACTTCTATCTTCCTCCAATCACCTTAAAATTATGCCCCCTCGTGTTCACCATTTTCGCCCTGGGAAAAAGTCTCTGAATGTCCACTCGATCTATGCCTCTTATCATCTTGTACACCTCTATCAAGTCACCTCTCATCCTCCTTCTCTCCAAAGAGAAAAGCCCCAGCTTTCAGTTCAGTGTTTTGCCTTCATCTGAAGTTATTCGAGTAGAAAAAGAGAAAGATGATTGAAGCCAACCTCACAGCATTCTGTTACAACTTGTAGATGTTTTTACAATCCTTCAGTTATACTTAGAGCTTGAATTTTCATTTTTTACTGACAATTGACAACCCACCCCCTCCACGACATCTAAAATACTTTACTTTTGTCTTTCTTGCACCAATAAAACATGACAGCCTTTAAAATTCTTCTACTCCTTCTTATGAACATTAAAGAAGTGAAGGATGGCACCCTAACACTCCTTTCTACCATTTCACTATGCTCCCAGTCTTGTACTGTGACTGTCATCAGAAAGCTCTGTCGAGACGAAACGATGAAATTCCAATTAATTTAGCAACAGCTTCTTTCCCTCCACCGTCAGATTTCCGAACGGTCCATGAACCCATGAACACTACCTCATTGTTCTTTTTTTTGCACTATTTATTTACTTTGTAATTCATAGTAATTTTTACGTCTTTGCACTGTACTGTTACCGCAAAACATCAAATTTCATGGCACATAAGTCAGTGATAATAAACCTGATTCTGATTCTGAAATAAAATGGCTCCCCGGATCACAGTGCACCATTGAAATCCTCCTCAGGCAATCCCTCTGGATCGTGGGTGATCTCCACTCCATTTTTGTGGATTCTGAGATGGTGACCGAGGCCAGTGTGGGTACCGTAGATTCTTTCACAGATAGGGCAGAAGGTGATTGTTGGGTGAATGGTGTGGGTTCTGGGTAGTTTGTGAGGTGGTGTGCTCTTTAACACTGGACCCCTGTGTGGTCTGACAAACTTCTACAGATGTACAGTGGAAAGCATTCTGACTGGTTGCATCACGACCTGGGTGTGGGAACTGCGATGCACAGGAACGCAAGGGGCTGCAGAGAGCGGTGGACTCAGCCAGTTCCATCATGGGTATAGCTCTCCCCACCATGAAAGACAGCTACAAGAGGCGATCTCTCAGGAAGGCATCTACACAGAAGTACACAAACATGTGCAAGCTCTTGCCCAGGCTTTCTTCTTTAGCCTCCTCCGTTTCCCTCACAATCAACCAACCCCAACTGCTTTCCTCCTCCCCTCAATCTTTAATCCCCTTCCCCCAACCCCTTCCACCTACCCACAGATCCCATTTCTGCTTCTCTCTCCCTTCCCCTCTCTGACCCTCTCTACTCTCTCACACCTCCTCAATACTTGCTCCCCAGCCACAGCTCTCGCAGTGAACTCTCCCACTGCACCGACTGTCTCCCATATCCTGCAGAGTCCCCAGCCAACCCTCAACAGTAACTGGTGCAGTGTTTTGACACAAAACATCAACAGTTCCTTTCCCTCCACAGATGCTGATGGACCCATCGAATTCCTCCAGCAGATTGTTTGTTGCTCAACTAATTGTTTGATTTATAAGTGTTTGACTTGTGAATTTTCACTATGGAGCCAGTAATTCTTTGGGGGTACTTGTCTTTGATTTTACAAAGCTATATTTTACTATATTGATTCATGCATCACCCTGAATACACTGGACTAAAATAGCCAATTGGCCCAGTTTTTTCAATTTGCAAAAATTAGAGCTGTTTTCCAGGAATATCCCTTTAGTTGACTGAGGAACATCTGTACTGTCACACCTCCCCCTCCATTCTACCACACCCCATTCCTGTTGTCCATAATCCCTTCACTCTCTCACCTCCCCCCTCTGCTTCCAATTCACCCCTCCTCCCTCACAGCCTCTTCCACTTACTCACTCACCTTCTCTACCACTCTCTCTCCACTCTTGTCCTCTCTCCCATTCTGTTCCACCCTTCTCTCCTCTCTCTCACTCCCTTGCCGCTCTCTTATTTACCTCTACACTCTCACACTCCTCCCTTACAATCATCCGCTCTCTCTTCCTCTCTTACACTGCCCCTCTGCTCTCCCACTCCACCCTTCACTTTCCCACTCGCCTCTACTCTCCCACTGTTACTCAGCCAAATCTCCGGCCACTTCTCTCCCAGAGTGTGGCTGCTGCTTGACCACCAGATAGCCTGTCACATCCTCCACCCATTACCCCTGCAGCCGTCCCACCCAAGGTCTGTAACCTGAAACAGACCCTCCAAGGGGTCATGGAAACCTCCAGGGAACTCTGCTGTGCTGTGAGGGGGTGGTGGGATGGAGAGGATAACCCAAGTCCAGGAACCCACCTGAAAGCTGGTCTTGATCCATAGTGGAGAATTGACTTCTGGAAGCAGGGTGGTGCACACGGTCCTGATTACATCAGTGGTACTGAGTTTAAGAGCTTTAAGTTCCTAGGAGTAAACATCAGCAACAGCCTGTCCTGGTCCAACCACGTTGACACCACGGCCAAGAAAGCTAACCGGCGCCTCTACTTCCTCAGGAGGCTAAAGGAATTCGGCATGTCCCCATTGACCCTCACCAATTTTTATTGATGCGCTATAGAAAGCATCTTATCTGGATGCATCACAGGTTGGTATGGCAACTGCTCTGCCTGGGACCGCAAGAAACTGCAGAGAGTTGTCGACACAGCCCAGCACATCAGGGAAACCAAGCTCCCCTCCATGGACTCTGCCTACACTTCTCGCTATCTCGGTAGAGCAGCCAACATAATCAAAGACCCTTCCCACTTGGGACATTTTCTCCTGTCCCCTCTCCCATCGGGCAGAAGATACAAAAGCCTGAAAGCACATACCACCAGGCTCAAGGACAGTTACTATCCCACTGTTATAAGACTATTGAATGGATCTCTTGTACATTAAGATGGACTCTTGACCTCACAATCTCCGTCATCATGGCCTTGCACCTTATTGTCTGCCTGCACTGTACTTTCTCTGTAACTGTAACACTATATTCTGCATTCTGTTATTGCTTTTCCCTTGTACTACCTCAATGTACTGATGTGATGAAATGATCTGTATGGATGGCATGCAAAATAAAGTTTATCCAATGTATCTCGGTACATGTGACAATGATAAACTCATTACCAATTTATCACTGTGCATGCCACAGGTACTCACAGGAAGAGCATGGTGCTGGACTCCATACTCTTTATCATCTCTTTCACTCAGCCAGGCAGATTGTCATGCTCACAACATCAGTCTTATCACAAGACCATCCCCGTCCTCATCCTCATCTGTGTGGTAGTCCAGATGTGGGGAGCCCTCTCCAGAGAGCATCTGCACTAGGTACGTGCAGCCAACTAATGAATCAGAATCAGATTTATTATCACTGACTTATACGACGTGAAATGTGTTGTTTTGCAGCAGTACAGCGCAAAGATATAAAATTACTATAAGTTACATAAATAAATAAATCGTACAAAAATAAAGGAATAAAGAGGTAGTGTTAATTGACCATACAAGAATCTGATGGCAGAGGGGAAGAAGCTATTTCTGAATCATGAAGTTTGGGTCTTCAGAGACTCCCCAGTGGTAGTAAGAAGAGGGCATGTCCCGGATGGTGAGGGTCCTAAGTGATGGATGCTCTCTGTATCTCCCTGTGTGATGCACCTGCCTCACTTGATCAGTTCATCTTCGGCGGTGCCAGTCTCTGAGATGCTGCTGCTGAATATCAGGCACAATGTCATGGAGTCATAGAGTCCTGCGGCTCAGCAACTGGCCCTTCAGCCCTCCCCATCTATGCTGACCATTAAGAACTTTATCTGCATTAATCCCAGCAATTGACTTGTAGCCTACTCTGCCTTGGCAATCCGAGTGGTCATCCAGATACTTCTTAAATGTTGTAAGAGTACTTGCCTCCACCGCCCCCTTAGGCAGTGCGTTCTGCATTCCAACCACCTTCTGGGCGATTGGGACAAGGCCACCGCACCTACTGGTGTGGGTGCAAGTGACAGCTGTGAATGCACAGATGGAGGCCACACAAAGTCTATGTCATCCAAATAGAGGGCACAGATTGAAACTCTAAAGGAACAGCACCATGTCCACCAGAGAGGAGCTTGAGGTCCTCACTGAGCAGAGAGAAGTCATTGAGAGATTGCTGCTCTCGTTGGGCACAGGATGCCACCCATGAGCACAGGATGCATCGGTTCAGGAGCTAGTCCTTCTCAAAGGCAGAGATGCTCCATGTTAGCAGATTACACTCCTACAGGAGCTGGTGGATCACTCATTGCTTCTTGACTCAGCTATCCATTGACTAATCCCCTCTGCCTTACCCTTCCTCTTGACCCAATTCACTCCCCACTTTATTATGAGCCGAATCCTGCTCCATCTGCACAGAGATCTGACTCCGAGGAGAAGAGTGATAACTGCAGGGTCCAGACATCTGTGACGTAAGGTCTGTCAGCTGGTTCAGTTTCTGGCTCCGGACGTTGAGACAATGTGGGTTCAGTTGGAGCGATCATTACACCACAGAAACTAGTGCATACACACCCATCAGCATGGTACTCCAGCTGCTCAAAGTGTGACAGGGACTGCCATGCAAATGTGATGGATATCAAGGACCAAGGCAGGTCCTTCATCGTTTCGTAGAAAACCTGCACTCCATCTGTAACCGCGATCTGCATCTCCCCGTTGCCAGTCACTTCAACTCCCCCTCCCACACTATCACTGATATGTCAGTCCTCGGCCTCCTCCACTGCTGGGAGAAGTCCAAATGCAAACTGGAGGAACAGCACCTCATTTTCCGTCTTGGGACCTTGCAGCCTAGCGGCATGAATATTGAAATCTCCCACTTTAAGTAAACCAAAGCCCCCTACCCCACCATGCCTCTTTTCTTCCCTTTCCTAGCCTCTATCTCTTTTTTCTCCTCTTTATATATGTCTTTTTCCTTCTCCCCTCCTCCCCTCCCCCCGTGGGGCACCTGCCTCCATAACTTTGATCCATTCCCAATTGGATCTGCTCTCCCCTCCTCCCCCACATCTCCCTATCACTATCTCTTACCTGCATCTACCTATCACCACCCTGTCCCCACCACACTTCCCCTCTTCTGTCCACCTATCACTGCTCAGTTTGTTCCGCCCTATATATTGGGCTTCCCCTTTTCCTATCTTCAGTCCTGAAGAAGGGTCCTGACCCAAAAAGTTGAAAGTATTTTTCTCCACGGATGCTGCCTGGCCTGCTGAGTTCCTCCAGCATCTTGTTGTTTTTTCATGGTGGATGTCCTTCTCCAGCAAGCCATGAAGATCACCTCTGGGGCACTGGAACTGACATGGCTCAAATTTCTTGCCGTGCTGGCCTTTTAGAATGAAACAACTAAGAAAAGGCCATTTGGCCCATTGCGGTCAAGGCAGGTCCTTGAACAAGCTGTTCAACTAGTCCTCTTCTCCATCATTTTTCCCAAAGATCTTGTCAGTTTTCCCTTTCCAAGTATTCATCCAGTTCCCTTCTGAAAGTCCCTGTTGGATCTATTTCCACCACCCTTTCAACCAGCCCTGTCCTGAAAACAACTCACTGCATTAAGAAGAATCTTTTATCCCCCTTCTGGTACTATTACTGATTGCTTTTATTCCTGGTCTTCAACCCTCTCGCCAGTGTGTGTAGTTTCCCTTGCTCTGTTCTAACAAAAGCCTTCGTAACTTGGAGCAACACACACAAAACGCTGAAAGAACTCAGCAGGTCAGGTAACATCTGTGGAGGGAAATAAACAATCGACGTTTCAGGTTGAGACCCTTCACCAGAAATGTCGACTGTTTATTTGCCTCCATAGATGCTGCCTGACCTGCTGAGTTCCTCCAGCATTTTGTGTGTGTTGCTCCAGATTCCAGCCTCAGCAGAACCTCTTGTGCCTTCATAACTTGGACCACTTCTGTTAAATCTCTCCTTTACTTACTTTGATCTAAGAACAATCCCAGTTGTTCTTATTTTACAATGTAAAAATCCTGTCCCTGGCATGAATCAAGCAAATCTCTTCTTACCATCCATAAGACAATTAGACAGTTTCCCCAATATATTATTTTGTCTTTGTACTACCATATTGATGATCTGGATGGAACTTCCCATGCAGTGGATATAAACTGAAGAACATACTTGCATTATTCAATTAGACACATAGCTACAAATTCCTATCCGCCCCTTGGCTTAGTGAAGAAACAACCCATATTTTTAACAAAACTGGCCCCACGAATTTGATGTTTAACTACATTCAGATGTAAAACAGTGATGTACTCAAATGAAAACAGACTGGAAAGTGAGCAGTCCTTTGCATAATGTGTACTTACTTTTAACACAAATGATGACTGTCTCCCTTATGGAGAGAGGTGAGGGGGTCACGTAAGTGAACGGATTTGCCAATACTGCAGCTTCCTTTTTGCCCCACATTCTGAAACCTGAAACTCTTAATAGGAAAAGGATTAAGGATGAAAATGGCCAATGCAGTCCACTCTGACTGAAATTTGTTTTTTGGATCTATGCTTCAGACAGTGTTGTCTCCATCCTGCCTCAGTCCCAGTCCTGCGTCCTTTCACTCTCTCACTAATCAGGAAATTTACTATTTCCTTCTTTAAAGTTTTCACAGATCTTGCATTCATTCCACACACTTGGTCCTCGGGTTATTCGATTAATGCGCAACACTAAATGTGAAAGAGTTGAACTTAAGCCCACCTCATAGTTTCCAGGTTACAATTATAGGGCCTGCGTTATTAGCTCTTGCTCCTACAGAACAAACATCTCAGTTTCCTCCTTATTAATCACTGTCGCACTAATCACATTCATCAGATTGACCCTTTGCTAGTTCCTTCTTCAGTTATTATTTCCTCGAATTTACTCACACTCCCTGCTCTCTACATGAACTCCTTGTTGGATGCTGGTTACAGATGTCCATCCAACTTTAGTGAAATATCCAATAATCACACATGAAGCCTTGACAGAGAGGTTATTCAGTTGTTTGATACAACGGAGCTAAGTCCAGTGCAGACCTCATCCACATACAGCAGCATTAATGTTGCGTCTCTAACATAGTAAAATAGCCCACAGTGTTTAACCCTAGAGATATCAAGTAAGACCAAGCCACATAAGGAGGTCAGAATCAGATTTATTATCACTGACTTAAATGACATGAAATTTGTTGTTTTGCAGCAGCAGTACATTGCAAATTACTATACATTGCAAATTGCACATTACTATAAATTACAAAAATAAATAGTGCAAAAAGGAATAATGAGGTAGTGTTCATGGGTTCATGGACCGTTCAGAAATCTGATGGCAGAGGGGAAGAAGCTGTTCCTGAATCATTGAGTGTGGGTCTTTAGGCTCCTGTACCTCCTCCCCGATGGTGGTAATGCGAAGAAGGCATATCCCGGATGGTGAGGGTCCTCAGTGATGGATGCCACATTCTTGAGGCACCGTCTCTTGAAGATGTCCTCGATGGCAGGGAGGGTTGTGCCCATGATGGAGCTGGCTGAGTCTACAACCCTCTGCAACCTCTTGTGATCCTGTGCTTTGGAGCCTCCATACCAGGCTGTGATGCAACCAGTCAGAACTCTCTCCACTGTACAGGTATTAAAAAGACACAGGAACTTGAAATGTCAGACATTTCACAATTTCTCAGCCAATGAAATACTTTTGAAGTGATGGCACCATTGTTTTGTAAGAAATGCAGCGGCTATTTTGTGAACAGCAAAACTCCACAACATTAATAAACAGACTGTTTCAATAATATGAAGTGAAGGATAAATTTTGGTCAGGACACCAGGGATATTTCTGTTGTTCTTCCTTCAAACCATAGAACCTATAACATCCATCTGAGAATGCCTCAGAAATGTACAGCAGAGCAGAACATGTACCACCAATGTAACCTTCATAAAATCTTCCAAATTCACCAGCAAGGTAAGCAAACTAGTGACAGTGTCCACTTCCGCAGCCCAACACCCCACCGTTGAGGCTCTAATTATACTCAGATGGTTCCAATGGACAGCCACATTGTGCATATGCCCAACACCAGACTCCCAAAACGCATTCTACACCATGCTCCATTACAGTAAGAGATTACCAGGAGGAAAGAAGAAATGTTTCAAGGATGTTCTGGAAGTCTCCTTGAGGAAACGTAATATCCACACCAACTCAGGGAATCCCTGGCTTGTGAACGCTCAAAGTACAGGAGTATGTAGATGGCACTTAGGATCTTGAGTCTTCTTGCTAGGTGCTGATAGAAACCCGGTGAAAACAATAGAAGGAGTGCACCACAACCCACCCCATCAGGCACTTCCTGTCCCACCTGGATCAATTCATTCACCGGTTTAATGTTAGCACTTTTACTACTGCTCCAAGTAATCTTGCTCAGAACAGACAAAAGATTTGCCGTCCCTTTCAAAAAAACATTGAGACCAAGTTGAACTCAGTAATGCTGTTTTTCATTGTCTGATAATCCAAACCATTAAACAGTTCCACCTTCCCGTCTTTGCTCTTCACCTCTCCTTTTATTTATACCCAGGCAAACTAAAACAGAAGGCAACATTCCCACTGTGGTCCCATGAATATTTAATACTTCGAAGTCTGAAGGTCATATGTTCAAGCCTCACTCCAGGCAACATTTCACTGTGGTACTGAGGGAAGGATTGTCAGAGATATTATCTTCCAGAGGTGATGTAGAAGGTCAGCTTCTCAATGCTAAATGCAAGCAGACGGTTGCACTTTTGTTACTCATTTGCAGGATATTTCTGCTGCTGACATTTACTGCCCTTGAGAAAGTGGTGGTGAGCCTCCATCTCGAACTGTTACAGCCCTTCTGGTGAAGGTCCCCTCACAATGCTGGTTTCAGGATTTAGACCCAGAAACGGTCTGGAAAGGCAATAATTTCCAAGTCAGGACGGTGTGTTACTTGGAGGGCAACCTGTGGCAGTGGCACTTCTACGTGCTTGCTCCCCTTCTCTACCTAGGTGTAGAGGGCATGGGTTTGGGAGGTGCTGCCTGATTAGCAGATTAACAACAATGCATTTTTAGAGGGTACACTCAAGAGCAAGAGCCTGGGTGCACAGGCTGTTGGGGGGGGAATTGAATGTTTATGTTGGTGGAAGAGGTGCTAGACAAGTGGACTGTTTTAACCTGTGTGATGTCAAACCTCTTGAGTGTTGCTGGAGTTATTCTCATCCAGACAAATGAAGAGTATTCACCACACTCTTGACGTGCCCATTAATTGGTAGAAAGTCCTAGGGATGGTGAGTTACTCACTGTAAGATCTCCTGACCCACTTTCAGAACTACAGTATTAATAGGGCTGCAGTTTATGGTCAATGATGACCTCCCACAAGTATATATTGGTTGGGACTAGGCAATTATAATGCAATTGAATATCTCGGGCAGTTAGCTAGTCTCTCTCTTTTATAGAGAAACAAAGGACTGCAGATGCTGGAATCTAGATGAAAACCATGATGATGCTGGAGGAACTCAGCAGGCCAGGCAGCCTCCGTGGAGAAAAGCAGGCGGTCAACATTTCGGGTCAGGACTCTTTTGATTTCTGGTTGGAGATGGTTGTTGCCCAGAACTTGTTATCAACTCATGCTGAACGTTGTCTCAGCTTGCTGCTTGCAAATGCGGATCACTTCATCTTCAAATGGACATTGCAGAATTATCAATGAGAATCCCCACTTCTGACCACAAGATGGAAGATCTTTGATGAAGCAGCTGAAGATAGTTGAGCCAAGAACAGTACCTGAAAGAACTGCTGCAGTGATCTCCTGGGACTGAGATGGCTGACCTCCAACAACCACAACCACCTTCTGTGCTGCGAGATAGGAAGAGTTTTCTACTTGATGCCCTTTGGCTTCAGTTTTACCAAGCCTCCTTTACGCGACACTTGGTCAAGGCGATCATTTTCACCTTGTTCTTTAGTGCATGTACTTGTACTCAAAGAGGAGGCCTGGAGGAGTACAAAACAACAATGACTATACATCAGATTTATTGAAAAGGCTGGAAATGCTTTGGGGTATCCTGATCATATAAAAGGGACTTTATGTATCCTTATCTAACTAATATTGTTATTTTTTAAAAAATCAAACGTACTGAGAAGCTTTATTGCATTTATTTTCCATGTAATTTACAACATATCTGCCCAGAGTCCAAGGCTCTATATATCATTCTAAATTATACCTTTTGACCATTTTGGTTATCGTATCATTTGGAATGATTTCAAAATTAGATTGTCTTCATGAAATACATACATTATGGCTGTTGAACAACACTAAGAATGAAAGAGTGATCGTAAGAACCTATTTATTTGTCAGCACTGGATCCATGCACAGCAGATCGTTGTGAGAGTTACTTGATGACAATGCAGTGGTTCAAGAAGCTGCCTCACCACCACAACCATGTTAGGGGCAATTAGCGATAGCCCATAAATATTAACCTTGATAGCTGCCTCCATAACATGGTAGTGTAGGGGCAGGCACGGTAGTGTAGCGGTTAGCGTAATGCTATTACAGCACCAGTGACCCAGGTTCAATTCCGGCTGCTGTCTGTAAGGGGTTTGTACGTTCTCCCCGTGTCTGCGTGGGTTTCCTCCGGGTGCTCCGGTTTCCTCCCACGTTCCAAAGATGTACGGCTTAGGAAGTTGTGGACATGCTACGTTGGCGCCGGAAGCGTGGTGACACTTGCGGGCTGCCCCCAGAACACTCTACGCAAAAGATGCATTTCACTGTGTGTTTCGATGTATATGTGACTAATAAAGATATCTTATCTAAATGAATAGAACCGATCCTATCCGTACTTCACAGGTACCAATACTAAATTCATTTAAATTGTTCTTTGAACTTAATTGTCAATAAAATCTTATTTTGAAAGATATAACCTTGGTTCAGAGAGCCTTCTCTTTCATTTTTGTCTGAAATAAATCAGATTAAAAATGAAATAATACTGTTCCTTTAATTTTTTTTCCTTCCTCTCTGGGAGAAAGCAAATCATAAAACATAGAACAGCATAGTACAGGAACAGGCCCTTCAACCCACAATGTTGTGTCAAACTAATTAAGCTAATGACACCTAATTAAACGAGTCCCTTCTGCCTGCACACGGTCCATATCCCTCCATTCCCTGCAATATTCACATGCCTATCTAAGATCCTCTTAAATGCCTCTGTCATATCTGCTTCCACCACCACCTCTGGCAGTGCCTTCCAGGCACCCACCAGTCGCTGTGTAAAAAACTTGCCCCGCACATCTCCTTTGAACTTTTACTCTCTCACTTTAAATGCATGCTCTGTAGTATTAGACGTTTCAACCCTGGGAAAAAGATACTGGCTGTCTACTCTGTCTATACCTCTCATAATTTTATAAACTTCATTCAGGGGGATATGTGGAGACGTGGCTTCTTGTGACAAATAATGTGCCCCTTTTTAATACATCACTGTAACATAGGATCGCCAAGTCCATGTGGAAGTACTCCTGGAGGCGTGGACCATCGCAGCCAAAAAACCTGTCCCGATACCCCCATTGGTTATTTGACACCATCCTATGCCAAATGGATTTTCTGAATGTATTCATCTTCTTAGTCAATCCCAAGGGGTTGTAATGACTTGCTTCCACTCCAGTTATAAGCTTACTGGGTTGGTTGATGAAGCCAAAGTAGGGACAGGTGGAGAAGGAGGTGCCTGATGGAGTGCATGGATAGATAGATAGATATGGGAGCTGGGTTTCTGCATGCTCCCAATAAGGAGACTCAAGGTTCCACGTGTCAGCCTGGTTACTCTTTTTCTATTTTGGGCAGTTGTGGACAGGGATTCCCACAAGTCAGTGAGAATGTTGCATTTTCTCAAAGAGGCTTTGAAAACATCCTCCTGGTACTCCCTTTACACAATGAAACTCGGAGCTGAATTCCTGCTTTGTATGTCTGATTTTGGGCATATGAAAAGCATGGTGCACATGTGGGAGCTCATTGAGTGTAATTAGATCCTAAAGACTGGGGACGTTGACTTGGGAGAGAAGGCTGATGTCGGCTTGCTTACTCTGCCTGTGAATTTGGAGAGGTTTTGCGGGGGACAGCATTGATGGTACCTCTCCAGTGCTTTGAGGTATCTCCTGTAGGTTGTCCATGTCTTGGCAACATTGAGGAGGGCAAGGATCACTGCTGCACAATAGGCTATGACTTTGAGTCTTGATCTTCAAATGGGCTTTTCCTCTGCTGTCCAAGGCTGTGTTGGCACACCTAAGGTGATGAACGAATTTCATCATGGATGAAGAGTCATCCAGAATGAATGATCCTTGACTAACAGTCAAACAATCTTTTATTTTGCTGCTTCTAAGGATAGAATCATAAAATGATGAAGTACAGAGTTGGTCATTGAGCCATTATATTCTTTGGAAGAAACATCCAATCAGTCATACACCTCCCAACCTTTCCCACAGTCCTGCAAATTTTCCCTTTCACAGTGTTTATCAAACCCTTTTTGAAAGTTATTATTGAATCTCCTGTCAGCATTGTTTTCTTTTTTGTTGCTTCTGATTCTTTTCCCGGTTACCTCAAGACAACATTTTCTGGTAACTCCCTTCTGTCACTGGAGACAGTTTCTCTTTGTCCCCTCCATCAAAAATCCTAATGATTTAGAAGATTTCTGTTACATCTTCCCTTAAAGTTCTCTGCTCTCAGTTTCTCTAAGTCTCTGCTTAACTATGAGCTTTCAATCCTCATGCATTTCTAATACATTTCCTCTACAAACTTTCTAAAGTTTTAAATAAAAACAAAAACAAAAATGCTGGAAACACTCAGCAGGTCAGGCAGCATCTGTGGAAGGAGAAACGGAGCGAACTTTTCAGATCCAGTACCCACCATCCGAAATGTTAACTGTTTCTCTTTCCACAGAGGCTACCAGACCTGCTGAGTATTTCCAGTATTTTTTTTATTTCAGATTTCCAGCATCTGCAGTTTTCGTTTGATTTTCATTTTCTTGAATCTTATATTTTTTCCTAATTTGTTGTAGATAATCAATATTTTATTAAGGTTTAATATAAATTTATTTATTTTATAAAGGTTCTTAATTAATATTTTGCGTTTGTCTTCATTAAAGAGGACAATGTCAATAATGTTTGAAATATTGGATGGGATAAAGTAGGTACAAGTCGAAACATTAAAGAATTTAGCATCTTTAAAAATAGATTATGGGGACCTTTTTTGAACTACTTTCAAAACCATTGATTTAGTGTTTTAAGTACAGATACTGGCTAATACTATTACATCTTTAGGGCTTCTTTTTCTTTTATTTTGTCTTTTTTCTTACCAAACAGCTTCAGTTTTGGTAGTGGGTTTAGATTTTTTTGTAATAAAATTATTCCAATTTATTAATATTAATTAGTTATCATTTCTGCTTATCAATATGAGGTATTGTGATTTCAAGTGTGATTCAATACAATGTATTTTGTAACATTCTGTCTTGCCTTTTGTTTCATGTACTTTGTATTTTCTATTTGGAATTAATAAAAACATTGAAAGAAAGAAAGGGAAAAAATAGTTGAGTCACCAGGTCCAGATGAAATATGCTCCAGACTGTTATATAGCAGTAAGAAAAGAAATTGCAGGGGCTCCGAACTATAATTTATTAATCCTGCTAGACTACAGGAGTGTTGCCAGAGGATTGGAGGACCGTTACTATTGTACTTTTGTTTAAAAACGGAGATAAGGATGTAATAAGTAAATATAGACCAGTTAGATTTACTTTGGAGATGGTCGAATTATGGGAGTCAGTTCTAAAGACAGTATACACCATGATTTAGAAAAGTGCAAATTAATCAGAGAGACAACCAGTGTGCATTTGTTAAGGGAAAGTTGTATCTGACTAACGTAAGTGAATGTTTTTAGGAGATAGCAAGGAAGGTTGATGTGGGTAGTGTATTTTATGCAGTCTGAATGGAGTTTAGCAAGGTTTTTGATAAGGCCTACTGGGAGGCAGGTCAAAAATAATGGCATCCAACAGAATAACAAATTGGATCCAAACTGTCTCAATGGCCGAATGTAAAGGATAACTGCTGATGGATGCTTTTATGTCTGGAAGGCTGTAATCAGTGGAGTTCTACAGGGCTCAGTATTCAGTCCCTTAATGTTTTAATACATATTAATGATATAGATCCTAAGTGTAGAGGATGTCATAAAGAAGTTTACAGATTATGCAAAAATTGGCTGCATGGTTGATCGCGGGGAGGAGATTTCAGTTGGGCAGTAAAATGGCAAATTGAATTTAATCCAGAAATGTGTGAGGAAATGTGTGTGGGTAGGTGCAACAAGGTGGAAGACTATACAATAAATGAAACACTGTTGAGTTGTTTGGAGGAACAGAGGGACCTTTGAGAGCATGTCCACAGAGCCTTAATGATAGCAGGAGAGGTGGTTAAATGAACATACAGGGTGCTATCCTTAATTAGTCACACCTAAAATACATGGGCAGGAAAGTTGTGCGAGAACTATGGACAACACATGTTAGACCACAGGTTCAGTACCGTCTACAGTTCTGGTCACCACATTGCATGAAAGATATGACTGCACCAGAGCGAGTGCACAGGAGTATATGAAGAGTTTGCCTGAACTGGAAAATTTTAGGTAGAAGGACAGATTGGATAACGTGAGGTTGTTTCTTTTGTTTCAGAGGAGTGTGAGAGGAAGCTTAATTGATGTGTAGGAAATAATGAAGGGCAGAGATAGAGGAAAGGTAGGGATCTATCTCAGAGGGGTCAAAAGTAATTGGTAGAAGGACTAGCGGGGAGGTAAGCAAACCTTTATTTCACTCACAGACTGGTAGGGATCTGGAATTCACTGCCAGGAAAGGCGTTAGACACAGAATCCTCTATCACTTCTCAACTGTATTTGGATGTGTATTTGAATAGCAGTAACTCACAAGGCGATGGACCTATGTTGGAAGATAGGATTAAGCTGGTGTACTCTTGCTCAATGACCATGGATGCAGTGGCCAAAAAAATCCTCCTACATTGTTAATTTTCTGTGATTCTTGTGCTTTATTTACAAGGCCAATAATCCCATATCTGCCTGACTCATGTCTCCTCTCTTTTATCTCTTAATCCACAGCATCCCGAAGCCTCCTACAATTTTCCTCACTCTTTACTGCATTTCTGAATTTGGTATCTTCCTCAAACTTTGAAATGATGCCAATATTTTCTAATCTGGCTCATTGCCAAATATGAAAAATTGCAGTAGTTTCAATATTGACCCGTAGGGGGCACCACTGCACATTTCCCTCCTGTGCAAAAAATCTCTTCTGTGTTCTCTGTCCCTGAGCCAATTATCTCCACACAGACACTGTCCCATCAATCCCACAGGCTACAAATTTGCTAATGTCTATTATGTGATTCTTTAAATACCGATTGAAAATCCTTATAAATAATCAATAAAAGTCTTTTAAGAAAAATAAATCACATTTTTCAAACTGATTCCATAATTTTTCCCTTGGGTTGTTTGCTGGAATGTTGTCGAGATTAATCTTTAATTTTTGGAAGCTCCAGAATATTCATAAGCTTGGCAAACAAATGTTATCAGAGTATTCGAATTAAGTCATCTTAACATGTGTCCTTTGGTGTGTGACGGGCAAGGAGTATGAGCACGGAGCTGGTGAGGGACAATACATGGGTGATGGAGTTTTGGACACATTGGGGTTAACAAGAGGTGAAGTTTGGGAGGCTGGGTGTTTGAGTCCTGCAATAACAAAACAAAAATATGGTTGAATCTTTCAGTATTGGAGGAAGTAAGGTGAAGGAAGGGAGATAATGTTACAGACTAAGGGATATAAAGTATGAACCCATGCTCCAATTGAACATGATACCAAAGTCACAGTGTGTCAGGTTAAACCTGAATGAGCAACAGGAGAAGAGGATGAAATAAAGAGCAAGGTAAGGTTTAGTTAACATCACATAGGGTAGGTTTGACTCTGGAGATATTTATGATGAAGGAAATATTGATTTGAATTAATATACAGTATCATTATGACACTCAGTTAATTTGTTTATTTTTGGTAACCATCATATAGGTAGATGCAACTGCCATTTTAAAAAGTTAAACTTGATGTGATCCAAAACTTCTCTCTTCATGTCCTAACTTGTGCCAAGTTCCATATATCTACCATACCTGTTTGTACAAATGTAGACTATCTAGAAAGCAACGCAATGATCCTTGTCGAGGTTTGGCCTGAACGGCTGTGTAACACAGGATCCTGTGCTCTACTGACTGTTCCCAGGCACACACACACACTGAGCCAAACATTGACTGCTACTGGAAGATCATCTTTGGAAAGACACACTTTGGTTGGCCCAAATCCTGTTGGTCTTCCAGTGTAAGGAGATGTCCGTAAGCAAGTGCCGCTGATTGACATGTTCCAAGGTGTAGGAGAACATCCTGAGCGACAAACTGAAGCTCAGCGCAGCCACTGCAAAGGCTTTGTGGGGAAGGACCACAGTCCAGGGCCCTGTCACCCATGGGCACTGAGAGGCCAAGTCCTGTGTAACAGCCTCTCAAAAATTCATTGACGCATTGCTCAGGAGGAAACATGAATGATGTTGACGTGTTGAATGTGTTGAATTGCTGGTATTATGAATGTAAAGATGTCTGGGGCATATGTATTTACTGTAAGAAATAAGAATAAAGTATATTTTTGGAAAAAAGTTCACCCTGTTTTAAAACTCTCAGTGCTATTAGCCAATCATAGCATTTTCTAATCCACTCCTGTCTCAATAATCTCATCTGAACCCAAAATGTCCAAATTCCTCCAATTCACGCCTCTTGAGCACCCATGAATGTAATCACATTGTTAGCCATGCCTTCAGCTAGCAAGACCTTCAATGCTAGAATCCCTTCCACAAATCTCCTCATTTCTTGTGCTCTTTCCTTCAATTAGTTGAGAGAAGAACGTTGTTCAGAAACCAGACATGTTGCTTTTCCTTAAATTGTCCATGTGATCTATAAATTTCCTTTGAACCACCAAAGTGTCTGGGCCTCAGCTGAAATATTGCAGTTTATCAGTACAGCAATGATCTATCAACTGACTAGTGTTTCTGTGCTAAACACATTAATTGGAGCACATAGCTTACATGAAGGAAGGAGTGCTTCCAACTGAACCTCTACATTATTTCCTTCTGAAGCTGCTGAATCGCAATGGGCTCTTGATCCATTGGCATCTAGAACCTGACACAAGATATAGGTGCAGGAGGCTGTCATTGGAACCCATGTACCTGCTCTTCCATTCAATAAGGTCACAGCTGACCCAACCTTCAGGCTCAATTCCATTTGGCCTGATCTCTATAACTTAGGATTCCCCAAAATGCATGTACTGCAGCCTTAATATTTGGCTCAGCATCACAGAAATTAGGGGTGGAAAAACCCCAGAGATTCACAACTCTCAAAGAAGTTCCTCCTCATCTCCACCTAGAATCTCATCCTGAGATTTTGATCTCTAAGTTTTCACTCTCCCGCCAAGGGACACCAAATCAAAACGGTATAGGATCAGACAGGAAAATGGAGTTGAGCTCAGAGGTTGGTCAGCTGTGATCTTATTGAATTGACACATCCAATCACGCAACAAGTACCCTATTGTCCAATCAAGCTGCAAGGTTTATCATCATACAATCAAGCAGCAAGTACCTCATTTTCCAATCAGGCAGCAAGGTTTCTTACTTATCCAATCAGGCAGCAAGTACCTCATTGTCCAAACAGGCAACAAGGTTTCTCACAATCCAATCAGGCAGCAAGTACCCCATTGCCCAGTCAGGCAGCAAGGTCCAGTTATGCAGCAAGTTACCTGACCATCCATTGACACATAAAGAGATATTGCATACTTTTTCTAGTCTACCTTATGGGTGAACAAAGTACTTTGGTACAAACTTGGATTTGAACATTTTCCCAGAGTGTGATCATTTTCAAGCATCTTAATTGACCTGTTGTGACTACTGTATGGTTTCCAATGAACAATGCTGGTTGATGATCAGAAGACAGAATTGCTTGCAACTCTACAGAATCCATTTATCACTTTAACCACCTCCATCAGACTTTAGCTCAGACTGCTGTATATTCCGTACTGGAAAGATTCTGTGCATTCTACAGAAACGAGAAAGAATTGCATTTCCATAGCACCTTTCCTGGCCTCACCTTATCCCCTGTTTTAGAACGAGGTGAGCAGTTAACCATGGAATGTTAACTGTAATGATAATAAAGATGTGAAACCTTGAGTGATTTTGCAACATTAAGGATGCAATGTAAATGAAAATTGTTGCTTTTTATTGTTGTAGATAAAACTTTAAAGAGATCCGCACTGTTAAGGGTTTTATCTTTTGGGTAAGACATCAAGATCTCTTTGCCTCCTGTATGTATTAGCACTGTTTGAAGGGAATTCTCAAGTGTCCTGATCAATGTTATCCATGAATCTATATTATTAACAGCTGATTATCTGTTCATTATCACATTATTATTTTTAGGATTCTCTGCTCAAATTGACTGCTACATTATTGCTGTGACTCCTTTTCCAAAATGTGTCATTGAGGTCAGGAAAGGTGCTAAAGAAATGCTACTCTTCCTTGTTTCTGTAGAATTCACAGAATCTTTCCAGTACAGAACATACAGCAGTCTGAGTTACAGCCTAATCAAAGATATTCAAGTGATAAATGAATTAAATAGAGTTGCAAAAATAAGCTTTTGATCAAAGAATCCAGAATAAAATGTAATCTTAAAGTAGGAGTGAAATCAGAAAGCCTTGCTTCACACAAAGGGAAATGGGAATCCAGAATTCACCACTCTGTAAAACTGTGTTCTGGGCTTCAAGCGAAGGTTGATAGAAGTGTGCAGGATCACTGTTGATTTAGACAGGATAAATAGAAGAAAGCTGTTCCCATTAGCAGATAGTTCAAGGACCAGGAGGCACAGATTTTATTTTTTTTGGGGGGGGGGATGTGAACAGTTATGATCAAAATATGGTTCATTCATCAACCAGTGAAATAGTGCTGGGGTATGATCCATGACTGTTCACTCATTGTGTTTTTAAAATATTCTTGAAGTGGTGCACGTGGTTAAAGCTCTCTCCCTCTCACACTCCTCTCAAGTGTGAAATAAGACAGTAGTGAAAGCACATAATATAAAGTGCATAATGGGGAAGTGGTGTGGGAGGTGGGGAAAGTTGTTACATTTGCAGCACTACACACTCCTCTTTTATAAAATATTTCTAATTGTTTGGTCAGGAAAGGACAATGGAACATAAGAGTAATATCCCCTTTATGATTAATATCGCAGGTACCCATATCATTGGTATTGGTTTATTATTGTCACTTGTACCGAGGTACAGTGAAAAACTTGTCTTGCATACCGATCATAAGAAATAGCAGCAGAAGTGGGACATACTTCACAGTCACCACTGTCAAACTGTGCTGTGTAAAATAGTGTGTATGTTAATACCGACTTGTGGATACTATGACTCATTGTCCTCTTGAAAACACAAAGAAAGTTTGAAGAACTATTAAGGACTATCCCAAAAGCCATTGTTGTTTCCACATATATAAAAGAAATAAAAGCATCATTGCACACAGTGAGTGATATACAAAGGAGCTGGAGGAGCTCAGGAGGTCGGGCAGCATCTGTGGATGGAAATGGACAGTCGACATTTCAGGTCAAGACCCCTTATCTGGACTGGTGGACTGAACAGTCTGGGTGGAAGGTCTCGACCCAAAACGTCGTCTGTCCTTTCCCCTCCATTGATGTTGCCTGACCCGCTGAGTTCCTCCAGTGTTTTGTGTGTGGCTCCAGATATCCAGCATCTGCAGTCTCTTGTGTCTCCATTGTATGCTGTGATAAGCCTGTGAAATTCATTCACAATCTCTAACAAAATATTATTAAGGACAACTAAAGCAATTAGCCGTAATGAGGATTGGATTATTAAGATCAAAAAAACTGCAGCAGCCACTCAGGTTTGCTCCTGACCTCCACTGCTGACTGTGTGGAGTCTGTATGTTCTCCCTGTGACCGTGTGGGTACTCCGGTCTCCTCCCACATCCCAAATGTGTGCTGGTTGGTCAGTTCATTGGTTACTGCAAATTACCTCTTGGGAATGGGAGGGCAGGGAGTGACAGGCATGTGAGAGAGAATAGGTTACAAGCAAACAGATGGGGAATGGACTGACAGAGATGTCCTGTGAGCTAGCATCGACTCAACAGGCCAAATGACCTCCTGTCTGAAATATAAGAGAAAAATTCTTTAAACTGCAATTAAAGATTAATAATTCAATTTTTTCAAAATAATCTCTATATTGCATTTAAAATAATTAATCATTATTTACTATTTTTAGATCTTTTTACAAAAATCTATAGATTTCAATTGAAATAACTAATTATAAAAAAATGAAAGGACTGTTCTACCACTCGAAAGGGCCACAGCAGATGAAACTATGTTTTATCCCAGGAATATTTGCTATCTTAAATCTGTTGGTTGGATTCCTGAGAGCCTAACTATCCAAATGAATCTTTCATCTTCGAATAAATGTTCCTAAATGACGCCTGGAGCCGCTTCAGTTATTTTCCATTCACCTGGAGTCATTACTGCCTACCTGTCCGTCAAACACACCCAGTACCGTATTATCCCGAGTAGCAGGAGTAGGCCCTCCGCTGCCCGCTGCCAGTTTACCGTATTAAACGTTGTACACCGCCAGTCCCCGAGAAAAATCCCGCACTGTCGCATGCAGTCTTTTCGCCTTTAAACACAAAAGCAGCCAATGCATTTTTATAATTAAAACAATCCGAGCAGTCTATAGCAATATTGCAAGCGGGCTTTTGCAGAGATGGGAATGCATTTTAAATGCTTGCCGCCAAAGTTTTCTAATTCCAATGTTTATCATGGCGAACAGTATTAATTGGAACCATTTACTTCCTGTAATAATAGGGTCACCAAACTCAAAAAAGAAGTGTTGAATCCTAAACTGCAACGCCGCGCAGATGTAAACAGAACCTTCGGTAAGCCTGCAATAACCAAGCCATCCTAGCCAAGTTATTAGTTACTTGTTTTACCGCCCAGCCCGCTTCACTAAAAAATAAATAGCTGGGTGTAATTCGCACCATTGCAGCTGTAAAGGGAAATTTAAAGCTGTTTTCTGATTCTCCCGCGGGAATAACCAACCTCTGCATTAGACCCGAGGAGGAAGGGGTTCAACCCCAGTGAAACTCCCTCATTCCCCCCTCCCCATCGACTCTGCCCAAATTCCGCCAAAGTTCCGATCAAAAGTCCAAATAATTGGTTTATTTAATTTGAAACGTTTGCTAATAATTATTCGCATACAAAGGAATGCTGAGGTCAAAGCAGGACTGCCTGTCGGAATCCGAAGGCAGTGGCTTCGTTTGTGTGCGTGTTAAGTGAAATACACAGATTCTTCCTCACATCCGCTTTGACAGATGATCTGGGTGGTTTGGTAAGAGCCGGGTTTCTTCGGGAACAATAGCTTAGCTGTATTACGGTAATTAGATGCAAGCGGACCATGTGGACTCGTTAATGTGGGCGGCGCAGGCTGGAATGCGAGGAATTTTCCGGCTACCATTAATGATCATGCGACAAGATTCACAGAGAAGGGGGAAAAACCTACTAAAGACCCAAAGAGCAAAAGGGGAAAAGATCTCTTCTTTGCAAAGAAAATTATAATAGAGCAGACACACAGTCGAAGACAACCCTGCCTTATTTTAGTTCCTGAAAGTGCAATCATTTACAAAAGCAAACCGATTTATAAATACATCCCGGGTGAAGCGTCGTTATGATTTTAAAAGGTGCTTTTGTAAGAATGCATTGAAAATGAAGGTGATCCCTCTTTCCGATTGCTCGCACCCTAAAATAAAAGCATTAAGTGCTTTCACATTCCAAAGAACAAAAGGGATGATTTTGGATGCCTGAGTGATCGATGGGAATCCATAGTGAGGGCTCCCTGATCTGCCTAGTAACAATCTTTTCCGTCATTGGTTATGCTAATACCTTCGCCTCTTATTTCTACCGGCGTAAGGAGTTCCTCTGACAGATCGAGGAAATTTTGCCAATTTAACTTTCTTTCCCGCCCCTTCCCCTCCCCACAAGTGAGGGAGGGAGAGAGAGAGAGAGAGGGAGGGAGAGAAACTTTCCACTAGCGTCTTATTTTTATATATGGATTTGTATCACAGGCAGACTAAAATGTTTCAGGAAGCTTGGGATAAACTCAGTTGACCTCTTGTAAAAAGCGGCTGCAAGCGGGAAACAAAGCAAAAGCAAACATAAATAATTTCATTGCGTGGATCGTTTCAATTTGGCGTGAAAATTACAATCTGCAATAAAAAATATTTTTTTTAACCCAATGGCGGAAAATAATTTTAAGCTTAAATGTGTGCGCCAGTGTGTGTGTGTGTGTGTGTGTGTGTGTGTGCCGGGGAGGGGGCGGTAAGCAGAGAATCGCAGGTTTTATATACAGTCTATAGATTAAATTAACTGTTCCCATTGTACCTCAACGCTTCCACTTTCTTGCACTGAGTTATTACTGAGCTGTCAATCAACCCAGTGTTGATTGACAGCTGACTACAAGTTCCCACTGTATTAGAATAAGGGCCCTTTTGTAAAATAAAATAAATTCATATATATATATATATTATATAAAGGCATTTTCTAATGTATATATTTTTGGTTCAAGTGCAGAGGAAAAGCTCTCGGCGTAAACCTTCTGAGTCGCCGCAATCAATAAAGTTGAATTTACATCGTTAAACCCGGCCTCTTTCCATGCGATTGGGGCTGCTTTATAGACTCTGCCCCTGCACTGGCCTCTCCCATTCCTCCTTTGATCTCTCAGTCCCAGCTGCTCTGCATAACAACAACGAAGAGGTAATTGCGTCACTGGTGGGCACGTTATAGTTAAGTTTTTTTCTTCCCCTGAACTATAGCCTCCAGAGGCAGTAGCATCCTCCGTTTTAGTCAATGCAATAAGGAGAGAGAGAAAGAGAAAGAGAGAGAGAGAGAGAGGAAAAAGAGAAAAAGAAAAATCCCTAGCAATGGAATATCAGCTATTATGCTGCGAAGAAGACGCCATCAGAAGAGCGTATAAGGATCCCAATTTAATCAATGATCGCGTCCTGCATAATATGCTCAAAACCGAAGAAAACTCTCTTCCCTCTATAAGTTACTTCAAGTGCGTCCAAAAAGAAATTGTGCCTTCCATGAGGAAGATTGTTGCGACTTGGATGCTGGAGGTTTGTGCGGAGAATTATATATTGTGTACAGATATACATTTAGCACTTTGGCAGAGTTTACATCGGAGTTACCCCTGCCTTGTATCTACCAAGGGGGTTTTAATCATTTTCGCCAGATTTGGGCAGACAGTGTGCAGTCTGACAGCAAACGGGGGAGGGGAGGGGATGTCACACTTCCCCTTGCTGGTTCCCCCCCCCCCCCCCCGTTTCGCTCATCTCTATCCATTTCTGTTGAATTTTTCCCCCCTTTCAATGTGGAATTCTTTCCCAACACCTCCGCTTTTGCCCTCTGAGTGTAGTCTTGCAAATACCCTTCTTTATCTTGTTGAGACAGAAGGTGATGTTGCATCCCAAAGGCTGGGGTTCGGAGGATTGAGAGAATGCAAACGCTTAATTCCCCCCCTCTTTTTGTGTCATTGTTGAAGTTTGTCGCAGTTTCTGGGGCTGAGAAATTAATTTTAAAACCTTAAATAACCTTGTACACGTATGCAATTCTATGCGTGCCAGTATTCTACGCCATCTTTGTTCCGTATTGCTTCACTAACTTTTAAGTTAAAACAAAGTCAGTGAAATCCTGGGGACTGTAACCTCTCTGACAGACTTGGCAACGCCAGATTATAGGGGGGACGGTTGATCAATTTCAAGGCATTTTTCAGTAGAACTGGGAGAAATTGACACGATTCTTTGTTGAAACTGACGGGCACCCACGTTCTAGTTTCACCAGAACTTCCCAGGAACTTCATGGTCTGGGGGGGAAAAAATAAAACTGCAGAGAAACCGCGGGGTCAGTTGGTTGCAAACACGACAGGGCGCAAGGCTGAGAGGTTTTGGCATATTTTCGTGCCGTTTTCGCCCGGCTTTGCACCCGGTCTCTATTTTTAATCATTTTTTGAAGTTGCGCGCACACCAGCCTTGGTGTGATGTCGGTACAAACTTGCACTATACAGCCACGAGCACCTCAACCAATCCCCTGACACCCCCGAGCACCGAAATTGAGTTCTTTTGAGGGGGTTCCTCAGCCTGAAACGCCTAAAGACAGGTTGCAATCGAAAAAGGATCGCACGGGGAGGGTTTTCGAATTATTTCGATCGCCCGGGCTAATTTTTAAATATTTTTAAATATTTTTTGAAAATATGACGACGTGAAAATTGAACTCCAGCTCGACTGGGGAGCGCGACTGAGAGGAGAGAGAGGGAATATCTTGGGAGTGTGACACTCGCTCATTTAGAATTCGTTGCTCTTAAAATGGTTCAGAATTAATAAATTAACACCCACCGTTCCAGAATCTTTATCTGCAATAGATTGTGTTAAGGGAGTCTATTAGCGGTCTAACCTCGTACATCCTCCAACTTAACCTTCTTTGCCCAGGTATGCGAGGAGCAGAAGTGTGAAGAAGAGGTATTTCCAATCGCCATGAACTATTTGGACCGATATTTGTCCATTGAACTAACGAAAAAGACCCACTTGCAATTGCTGGGAGCGACCTGTATGTTTCTGGCATCGAAAATGAAGGAAACCATTCCATTAACGGCGGAAAAACTGTGCATTTATACCGATAACTCCATCCGACCCGAGGAATTACTGGTAAATGGCGAATTTTCCATTCCCCCCCCCACCCCCTCCCCATAAATCGGGGTCTCGCTTCCCTCTCTCCACTTTCTTCTACACTTCCCAACAGAAGTGGGGGTGGGGGGGGGCTCTCTCCCTCCCCCGGTGAGTAGTTCCCGATTTTACCCCTTCTCAATCTTCGCTACTGACCCCAACTCTCTCCCGGCAGCCTCCCGATTTGTGCACATTTTTGGAAAGTTTTAGGTCATTTCTGTGGCCACCGCCTCCTTGAAGATCTTTGCAAGCCCTCACAGATATACCTAATATTGCTTAATCAGCGATTTTTTTTCTTGCTTTTATTGTGCTAATATGTCAATGCCTTTCCCAGATCCGATTCCCATTCGCAAACCCGTCAAGGTGAATTTTAGTTTGGGATCCACCGTTGTTTATCTTTGCGTTTGATCTCAAACTCCAATGTGCAAACAAAAATATTCCCCCAAAAAATAACACATTAAAAAAAAAAGTAATTCTGAATCTTTATACCACGTTCAATCATTTTTAAATTTGAGATTTTGAGTTTTCATGGTATTCTGTTATACTTGTCCAAAATGGGCACTGGATGGTTCTGGGGCTTTGTATTGGAAACGAAAAATTTGCAAACTAGGGTTGCAAATGTACCTTTCCTCAACATTTGACATTTTCCCCAATGTCTTGTTAACATTTCCAAGGGGACTCTGTTCCATATGCGAGTTATTGGCGCCCTCTCCTGGCATGCGCGCCAATAGGCAGCGAGCCCCCGTAAGATGCTATTTCCTTTCAACCAATCAATACAGCGCGGTGCCTGTCATTCGGATGATCAATGGAGGAAATAATTTCTTAAAAGAAGTGTATTCTGTAAGTCCCTCGATTCAAAAATATAAGTAAAGTACTTCTATTTTAATTACAGGTCAGGGCAATATTTAATCATCTTTATTTTGTGCAAGATTTATCACTAGGAGGTTAAAAGCCATTTTCCAAAAACAAAGCACTCAACACCAGTTCTTTTAATCAGTTTCTATTGACAGCCCGTGTCAGCTAATGAGTTAGAGATGAAGTTGGTTCTAAGTCCAGGCTCATTGCAAAATGTCAGTTGTACAGCAAACAAAAGCCATTTACTCAAGGGAAAAAAAAATCAGTTTAAAGAGCAGAGAAAATGGAGCTCATGCTGGAAAACAGCAGCAACGTCTCCCAGTTGAGTGGGGGCAATCTTGCCAGAAAGAATGCAGTGACTGAAGAACAGTAATATGCAACTTGTAATCCTGGTCACAAAGGGTTATGGTAACAAGGGCTTCTGATTTGATTGACAGTGGAATTATCCAATCATCCCTGTTCTAGTTTGGGCGTAGCATTGTCATCATTTGTACCCCTGTATCATTTGTATAAATGATAATGTATCCTCTCTGCTCTAGGACTTCACACAGTCCACCATACACATATTTATACATTTTATTTCAGCAAATGGAGCTGCTTGTTCTCAACAAACTGAAGTGGGATCTAGCCTCTGTGACTCCTCATGATTTCATTGAACACTTCCTCAACAAGCTCCCCATCCCCAAGGACAACAAGCAGATCATCCGCAAACACGCCCAGACTTTTGTGGCTCTGTGCGCTACAGGTACGGAGTCTCCGCTCAATCAGGCGTGGCAGATGGGGGCGGAGGGGGCTTGATGCCTGGATAATGTGCCTAATAACTGGAAGCCACACATTCAGATGGTGCACCTCCAGCTTCTGTGTTGCTTTTGTGTTAATGTAAATAGTTTAAAACCAGTTTACTTAAATGCAAAATTTAAACTATGTGTGGGAACTAACAGGAATGAAGAGTTGAGATCCCCATCACTGATTAAATGGATTACACTGTGCACAGCAAATACAATGCATTAATTTGTAGCCAACACAGTGGATTGTGAAGGAATTGGCAGCCAGCTGAATGTGGCTTAATGGGTTACAGTTTCAGTGCCTCTTTCCTGCAGGTCATTGTGTATACAGCTGACAAATAGGTGAAACTCGATAGTTCTTATCCTTTGGTTTTGAGAAGATTCTGGTCAAGTCTGTCTTGGGTTCTGTGCTCTTTGAAGGCATCTGTCTCTGCCAACGACTGTGTCAGGAACTGTTAATGAAACCACCGCTCTGAACAACCATATTCCACTTTTCCTTGGTGCGTGTGACAATGATAATCCAATTTCAAATTTCTTGTGACTTTGTAGGTTTCCTCCACGTGAGCATTTAGTTGCTAGGATTGCAGACCCTAAGAAATCAAATTTTGGTGGAAAATATAGTGGGGTGGAAAATATGTAGTGACTAATGCATCTGCCTCAGCAGGTCAGAGTTGGTGTTTAGGAATATAAGTGCTCAAGAAATAGCAACAACACGTGACCCCTCTCGCCTGCCCTGCTGCTCAAGTTTGAGGCTGATCTTCCTTCATTCCTTCTGTTACATATGTGCCCCTGTCGCCTAACCTGTGTTCTTTTTCTCCTGATCTAGATTTGCCTTGTTAGTTCTCAATGGTTGACCGTTTGGCATTGTCATCTGAAGTATACAGTAGGATTGTATCTGCACCCCAACCCATTTCTCTCTCTCTAAAGCTAGCCCTAATGCTGTACCTAGTGGAGATGTAATGCTGCTATAATACAGTTTGCAACTGAAGGCTGGAATAACACTGGAGTGATTTGGCCCATTCTCACCAACCTTTCTGTCCTCCCCTTTGGACTTGCGCTTAGTTGGTGTGCAGGTTCCCAGACTTTGCAGGCACACGAATATTGTAATGGGTGCACTTCATCCATAGGGGGTATCAGAGTTCAGCAAGATGCTATTTCTCCTGAGGCATCTACGTGCAGGAGAGCATCCTTGGGCAGTATTTGTGAGTGGTATTTTTTTTGGTAACAATAACTTTAATGCTTGCCCGTGCCTTACCCAAGTTTGAAGCTTGTGTATGCTGGCTGAGGTCGCAAGCTGGGATTGAATTCTGAACCTTCCCGATCCTTGTGCCTGAAGAGACAAATGAGAGGCAAACCCATTGAGCTCTGAGGACACCGCAAACTGCTGGGATTCCTATTTATCTTCGCACACAGGCCCACGCCACAGGTAACTCACCCTGTGATTGAGGAAGCTCACCCCCTAGAGGAGTGCTTGTGTAAATGAAGGCAGGTTTTAAATGAAGGAAAGTTTTAAAATCTACGCCTGTGCCTGCCCTTTCAGTAGTTCTGTTCTCTTCCGTCACCTTGTCTCGCTTAAACCCAGCAGAAGGACTCCTGGGGGAACCCATGCGCTGTCAGAGAGTGGCATCAAACCCAGAGAAGGGGTTGTCAGTTGGCACTTCACTGACGGTGCATTGGCTCCTGTCTGCTAGAAACTTTATCACAGACCCGTCAGTTCTGCCAGCAACTTGGGTATATATCGTGTCTTCCTTGGCAGACCCTTAGATTGAGGGCGTGACTGGGGAATGGTACAGGCAAAACACTATCTGGATATTGGGATAGTAAAACATGTTCTAACAATGAACAACGTGTCCTACTGAAGTTGGCTGCAGGGAGTTGCTGCCTTTTTACATAATTGAGGGAAAAGCATTTCCTTCAGATTTAGTGCATCACCAGGTAGCAGTACCCTTAAAGCGTTAATAAAAATAACTACAGTGATATTCACTCCATGTTAAGCTGAGGCTCTGTACATCTTCTGCAGACCCCGGTTTCACTTGCCGGTGCGTTTATGCAGACCAATGTTTCAGAGGACGAGTTGCAGGTTAGAAACCAAACCCAGGAGCTCCAGAATGCAGAGATTTTAGTTGCTGTGACAACCCAAGTTAGTGCCAGAAACCTGTTACCCCCTTCCATTTGTATTGCAGATGGGAAAAGGTTTTTTTTAAAACTGTTTTTACTTGCTTGAACTGTGTTTTGCTGTGTTGGCTCTTCCAGTGCTGAACTAAACCAGGACAGTTCAAAGGTCTGGAATTGCTGACATTCCAGTACTTTGATCAATGACGCCAGTTACTTTTTTTTTGGGGGGGGGGTTGGGGGTGGGGAAAGAATAGGTGAGGCTAATTCTTGAAACAACATTTGCTTCTCACCACTGGACAGAATGCATAAATACAACATTGAAGTAATTACCCTTTACAAAAGATTCAACAAGAAGTATGAAGGGGGGGGGGTGTTGGGTGTGCGTGGTGGGGGGAGTGATGATTTAAAAGACTTTTAATGGAAGGGATTACATTTAAGGTGATGTTAAGTAGAAATCCTTTTATGCAACCTCTGAATTGTCTACTTAATAGAGCTGGATTTTGCTAAAGATCTTCCTTTGTACTGCGGTAGAGCAAAAAACATTATTTGCGTTGTTTGAAGTTAACACATAATTGCCATCAATGAATAGCTCTTGGCATGGACAACTCGCTGGGTAATTAGAACATAGAAAACCTACAGCACAATTCAGGCCCTTCAGCCCACAAAGCTGTGCCGAACATGTCCCTACCTCAGAAATTACTAGGCTTACCTATAGCCCTCTATTTTTCTCAGCTCCATGTACCTATCGAAAAGTTTCTTAAAAGACCTTATCGTTTCCGCCTCCACCACCGTTGCTGGCAGCACATTCCACGCACTCACCACTCTGTGAGTTTAAAAAAAACTTACCCCTGACATCTCCTCTATACCTACTCCCCTGCACCTTAAACCTGTGTCCTCTTGTGGCAACCATTTCAGCCCTGGGGAAAAGCCTCTGACTATCTACCCGATCAATGCCTCTCATCTTATAAACCTCTATCAGGCACCATCCCTCCCCCCCCCCAAATCCTCCGTCGCTCCAAGGAGAAAAGGCCGAGTTCCCTCAACCTGCCTTCATAAGGCATGCCCTGCAATCCAGACAGCATCTTTGTAAATCTCCGCCGCACCCTCGCTATGGCCTCCACATCCTTCCTGTAGTAAGGCGACCAGAACTGAGCACAGTACTCCAAGTTTCTTAAAATAAATCTTCCATTTACCAAAAGTTAGAATGGTGCTTGGGATAACCGAAGAAGGAATCTGTAACCAGGCCAATGCAGGTTTATAATAACATATCTCTAATAATTACACAGTTGGAAAAATTTTTGATTTAATAATGACACAAACTTGAAATCAGTTCTGTGCTGCTTCAAGAATGAAGCTTGTTGAGGCCTGTCATCTCTCTGCAATTCTGTGAGCAGTTTTGATTTGGGTGAATTTTCGGCCCCACACAGTTCCTTTTATTTCCTTCAGGAGTGACTTGTGGTGCTAGATAATATCCACCCTTCCCATTCTCTGACTTTATCGAAGATTTTTGCAAAGTTTTATCTGCTTTCGTCTTCCTCCCCAGGGTCACTGCGCTTGTTTGCAATGCTCCTAGAGGTTTGTTAGAGCATGGAGTGTTAAGATGGGCGAGGAGGGATGTGTGCTTGGATCAATCTGGGTGAGGAAGGAGGGGGGTAGGAAGCAAGAGGGGTGGGTGGCTTCCCCACACCGACATTTCCTGCCCATCCCCTCCCCTCCTTCCCTCCCCAACAACTTTCCCTTTTGTCAGCATGTCAGATCCAATTCATCCTGCTGTGCGGAACCTTGCACTCAATAGCATGACTGCAGGGCAACGCCAGGTCGACAGTGATACCATATTCTTCGCTCTGGGGCACCCAATTACAAGATGGAGGCACCCCACCCACAACCCCCCCTCCCCATCACCCCTTATTAATATGCTGAAATCGGTGGCCTCCTGTATAAATAATTCCTTGTTTGTGACACAAGAGGGTAGAACCACGCTGCTTGTGTGGAGCAGACGCAAGTATAAAAGTGGACGGAGAAATGTGTCCTTTAAGCTTCTGTGTTACAGTTCCAGTGCCAGTGTTGTTGGCCAAGGAGAGGCACTGCCAAGGATCACTCTGGAGCCCCCCTCCCCCCACCTTCCCCTGCCCCACTGCAGTCACAAGGCCCACAGGGAAGACCGGAGGGGAGTGGTCTCGAGTGTCGACCTACAGCAGTGCCTCCTGGCAACAGCCCCGGCTGCCTGTCAGCGTCTGATCCAGGAGGCCTCCTTCGCTCCAGCGCTCTCCCGCCTGGCATCCCAAGTCGCTGCAACAGGAGGGCAGCCAATGAGCTGTGGCGAGGGAAGACTGTATCGCGCGCGTGTTGGCACTCCGCCGGTCCTCCTAGCAGTGCTAACTGGGGAAACCTTTCTGCAATTTTCTCTTGCAGACGTCAAATTTATATCGAACCCACCCTCCATGATTGCTGCTGGAAGCATGGCTGCGGCAGTTCACGGCCTCCACCTGGGGAACAGCAACAGCTTCCTTTCCTATCAGTCCCTCACAGACTTCCTATCACAGATCATCAAGTGCGACCCGGTAAGTGTTCCTCCCTGCCTCTCAAAATCTGGAATGAGCTTTTTTTTTATTTTAGAGGTGAAAGTGACCATGGGGTAACTTTCAAAAATGGATTAAATATTTGAATGTTGGGGTGGGAGGGGTCCCAGGCCCCTCTAGAAGGAGCTCTCTCACAGAGCGAGCATAGGGGCAATAGGCAGAGTGGCCACCTCTCTTGCTGCATAGTTCTGAGAATTTGCAGCATCCTTCGGTAAATGCAGTTGGTTGCCACTCTCTCTACCCCAGCCTGCACTGTCTGTGATGCCGCTACTTGTTATTTTGCTGCTTTTCAGGAATTCTGATGGTTTGGTTGACTAATTCACAGCACATTAATGCTGCTATTTGCAATTATCAGGCAAGTACTTTATGGTGACACAGCCATTGTTGGTGGCTTTGATTGTTCGGACCTGGGGTAAAATGAAACTGTCGTGATGGTATCTGGTTATAGTTTAAACAGATTTTCTTCTGATATCCCATAACTATTGTTCAGGTGAGGGAACCCCACAGCCAGCGTCTGACATCTTGACCAAGTGAAAATAGCGAGTTTAACCAGTGAGTGTGCTGGTGTTCAACTGTGTTGGAGGTGCACTTTTCGCAGGAGGGATACTTCCTGTTTGTCACAGTTGGGTTGCTGCAAAACAACAAATTTCATGTCCTATGAGTCGGTGGTAATAAATCTGGGTACGGTTCAGGTGCTTTGGAACAAGGGAACGAACACTGTCTGCTTATTCCTGCCCCTGTTTAAGAAATAAGCTGAACCAACTTGCTGCTGCTTTCTGTTGTGAACTGTTTGGGAAGGTTCAACATCTTATCCACCAATCTGTGGCCCAGCGCAACAGCCTTGGGTCTGATTAAACAACAAGCTTGATGAGCAAATTGTATTTGGTTACAATTCCAGTTGAATACTGCAAAATCATGAAATATTTTTATATACTGCAACGGCAGTGTTACTGATTAAAGACATGCGTCAGAAATTAAGAGTGGGTGTGAAATGCTCTGATAGGCTCAAAATGAAAGGGATTTCAGTGGTTCAGTAATAATAGCCATGTTATGTACTTCAGCATTCAATGGAACAATAATGTGTGATTCTTTAGTGGCTGTCCAGCAATTAATAGTGTACCAGTAGAGACAGGCAGAGGGTTAAGCTTAAAAGGAGAGTAGGAAATGGCTCATAAGAAATGTGATAAATGGACCTCATGGTGTCTGTGACCTTTTATATGTGGCCTGTAACCCAAAGCCTCTTAATGTCAAGTGGAGCCACTGTCTTTTATTCAAGGCCTCCCAATGATCTCAGTCCAATTTTATTGCACCTTGCAACTGTGCTCTGAATGTCATTGGCTGAGCAACATTATCTCATTGTTAAAGCAGAAGATTTTTGCCTGATTTACGCCACAGCTTTCTTCTGCCTTGTTGGACAGCAGGAGATGTGCCTCAGTAGGAATCGAGCAATAAAGCAGTCAGGGATCAATTGGAGGAGGAGGAAGGAGGAGGTTTCTTTTAACAAGTGGAGGCTAAATGCAAATGCAGAGCAGAGCTATACGTGATCTCTGATGCAGAGATTGGCTTTTGTTTCTGTCACAATGCCGGGCCAAACATTGTGTTAGGTCAAGAGTTCTGTGCTCAAATTAACTTTAGTAGTACTTGACCAACAGTACAGAAGCAAAAGCAAAGATTGTCTTTACAGTGTAGATGGGGAACTGTAAACAAAGATGTAATTGTCTGGAATTTACAGATGAGGTGATAATTAAGACTGATTTTAGATTTACTCAACCTGACCAGTGCTCTATTTTCCTGCTTGCCTTCCTGCGATTTAGTCCTACCTAATCCAAAACAGTAGAGGAATGATATTTGTAATTATTGTTCCTTGTTTATTTTCTGCTGCTGGCTATGGTGTTAGCTGGAGATACAATGCCACCTGGTGCTTGGCAGATGAGATGGCTTAGCTGCTGTAAGTCACTTATTATATGTAGGAATAATGCTTTAATCAATCCCGGTTCTTGGATAATGTAGGGTGAAAGCAACTATAATCCAGAAAGCACTGATTTTTTTTTCTCTCTCTCTGATGGATGTGTTCAAATCTAAAATGAGCAGATTTGTAAACCTCTTTATTTGCCCTCCCAGTCTTTGCAGGGCGTTCAATTTCACTTGCTGTTATAATTATTGGAAATTAACACTGTTTGGTGAATAACAGTCGGCCAATCCATCCAGCCCATTTCCTCGCCAAGTTGGTGAAGCTGAAATTTGCTACTGCCTTTTTCCCTTCTCTGCACTTTGTGGGGGTGTGTGAGAAGTGGGGAGGTGGGGGGGGGGGGGGGGAACTAAAGATACAAAGAGTTTAAATTGCAACTTCTAAAAGATTAAAGGAAGTTGATATCAAAAAGGTGACAAAACGATTTGATCTCTGCATTAATGCTCCATAATCAAAATCCTGATTGAATTCGGACTGACAGTTTATTAAAAGTGAAATAAACTTTTGAATTATAGTAAGATTTTTGTTTGCCCATTTTCACTTAAATTTTTAAAGTCTCTTGAGTGTGTATGGTACCTTTAGTTCGAGATCAGTCAGTTTTGGCATTGGATCTAATTTCCTGTTTTCACTTTGATCACTGGTAATTAGAACCCAAATTAAGCATAATTGAGACCCTTGGGAAGCCTCCTGCTTTTCAGAAGGTCTTGCCCCATTGTGTGAACACTGTGAATTTGTTAGGTGTGATCATGTTTCTAATTGTCTTTGGCTTAATCTTTTGCCTGCCCACACACCTTAGATTAGGCATCTGTTTTTCTCAGGAGATCGTGGATGTGAGAACACTTAAAAAGCTAATATGACCCTTCTGATGCACACTGGCTCCCACCACTCTGTGAAGCTCTCACGTAAAGAAAGTTGAGGGGGAGAGAGTTGGATTCATTAAGGAGACTGGTATTTTTATAGCCCCTTTTTCATTTTTTGGGGGTGATCTCGAAGTGCTTTGCAACCTCTGGAGCTTGGCCATCTACAGGAACCATGACGGCGTAGTTATGCACAACAAGCTTCTGGAAATGCCAAGATAATTGATTTTTGGAATATTGAGTTGAGAGAGAAATCTTACCCAAGATATTGGTGACAATTCCCCTGCTCTTCTTAAAGGCAGCATGGGATCTTCTGCAACTGGCAGAGAGAGTGGTTGGGGCTCCAGTTTAACATCTCATTTGGGATAAGTACCTCCTTCAACAGTGCAAAGATCCTGCATTGGAACTTCTGCTTATGATCTTTTATGTCACAGAAACCAGGCTTGGACTTTTGAGTAGAATACTGCTCAAGACCAATCTCTGTGAACACTGAACCCTTTTGTCCAGTCTGTCATTTGGAGATGCTCCTCAATTTATATCTATGGTTTGAGGAGAAAATTAAGTCTTAAAAGGGGTTCAGAAATACTAAACTATCCCAAGAAGGGGATGGAGGTCTGAGAACCAGGAACGGCAGCAAGTTCTGGTCCTGTCCCATCCTCTGGCAATGATGGCCACACCAGGCCTCTGCAATGATGAGTTATTGGGGAATGGTGGAAGTTTAGGGTCAGGCATTCCTCTTTCATCACTCTCTGTTCTTGTGGTTCCCACCCACCCTGTGTTTTTACTTGTGGGAAAGAAAAGCCATTTTATGGTGTCATTGGTGAGAACCCACTGGATACCTGAACAAGCAGGTAATGGGAAATTGGAAGCAACCCTCAGAAACTGAAAACCCTTTTCTTTTTGTAGCTCATTTCTCGTACAGGCATGGGGACACATTGGGAACACGTTCTAAGGCATTCCTTTGTCAGTCTACTCTGAGTACTGGCAAATCACTTGATGGTGGTAGGGTATGCTCTCCGATATGTTGTGTTTGTAGTTGAGATGTCGTATCTGATGCTTTTGATTTTTTTTGCCTTGCTCTGGCTCAGGGTCTCTGATTACACGTACACCTTGCCCTGTAGACCCCTGGCAATCTCGAGCCAACCTAGTGAACAGACCTGGGATCTTTCTAATTCCTAATAATTCAACAGCGCAAACCTGCCTCTGAGTACTCCAATGCTCTGTTTGCATCAGGGCTACTCCATTCTGACACTTAAACAAGAGTTTAAAGTTTCATCTGTCCAACAAAGGTTATTGCATTTTCCTGTACCCAGTATATCACATGTAAGCATAAAGGACACAAAATTACTTAGTTGTGGTTTATTTCCACATGCACGACAGTGGTTCAAGGAGGAAGCTCTCTGCCATAGTGCTGAGGGCAATTGGATGTGAGCTACAAGGGTAGCAATGGCACTGCCTGCAAATCACTCCTTCCCTCATTCTGAAATACATTGCCCTCCTTTCATTGCTACTGGGTCTAAATCCTAGAACTGCCCACCCAAGAGACCCAGGAGCTACTTCACCATACAGACTGCAGGTGTTCATGGAGGTGACACATCACCACCTCCTTTAAGGTGAAAAGGGATGAGCATTAAATGCTGTCCTTGGCAGTGATGACCACATTTTGCAAATTAATTTCATTTCTTATTTTAAAAAAAGAAACTAGCTAAATAATCCTTCTGTCTTTTGTTGCTCTCATATTTTGCCAAATGATCGAAAAGTGCATTTGAGTGGCACTCTCGATAAGTAGAGGAAATGCTGACCTTTGGAAAGCGCTGGTTCAGCAATAAATTTTACTGCTCTAGATCTTGGTCCTGTTATCTCTATTGAATTGGTTGAGAGAGTAGTAAAGCCCTATAGATGTCCTACTACAGGAGAACATTTTCCCTTTGCTGATAGCTGTGCAGTGACAGGCCAGGACAAATTGTGAAGATACCAGGTTTATTTCCTGGTGAGTGAAGAATTGGTAGTAAAGCCCACCAACTATTCTGACGAGAGAATCCACATGGGTGATGTAATGAATAGCTGCTGATAACTTCAGACAACTGGCAACAGTTAATGCTATTAAGTAAAAGGCTTTTACTTCAATAGGATCTTTTGCTTCCCTCTTAGACAATATAAAGCATGTTATAGACAGTTAACTGCCTTCTGAAGTCTAGTCAGTATAGTGTACACACCAACATCCCACAAAGTGTAATGCTGACACTACATAAACGATGAATATTGGGCTGGTGATGAAGACTAATCCAAGAAGTACCATAGAATCTGTTAGATCCACCTGAGCATGGAGGGGCCCCTGTTTAATGCCTTAGCCTATAAAAAAGCACCTCTGACACTGCAACATTTCCTCAGTACCACATTAAAATGTTCACCTAAGATTCTGGAGCAGAACTTGATTTCACAGCTATCTTGGTTGACAGCCAAGGTGATGAGAGGGGACGTGATTTCCAAAAGCTATGCACTACTATGCCACCTACAGTGTTATTTCTGGGAAGGTCCCTATCAATTTTCACTATAATTAAATTGATTTGACTATTGAGGAAGAAGGATTGAGAGTAAACAGATAAAATGATGCCAAAGATTGCCTTATTTGGTGATTTTAAAAAGTTTGCTTCTGGAGAGGAATGTAGTGCCCTGACAACCTGATAGGATTTGAGCACTTGCTGACATTCCCAACATTTGTTTCCAAGAGACTTCAATGTGGGTCCACTCTCTCTATTCCAAGTCGTATCGGGTCAGCGTTAAGATTCCCAAGTTACAACTCCAGGGCAACATTCTTCCCTTAGCTAGTGTTACCAGAAATACATTGCAACCTATGTAATTTGTGGAATTATGCTGGGTGCAAATTGGCCACAGTACTTGCAAATATTTCAGAAACAATTCACTAAAAAATACTTTTGAGCTGTGCAAGTCTTAATAGATAATGTGATTGGAAAAAGTAAAATGGCCATGGTTAATGTTTTCCTTTTTCTGGCTTTTGCTTGTTCTTTGCAGTAAATATTATCTTTCTCTGTGGTTTTTCCCAAATAGTTGTTCTTAATTTCCATTATTATTCTTTCTCAATCATGCATCGCTGGTTAAATAGAATCGGAGGTTGTTTTGAGTGAATTTGTGTGATAGGTAGCAAATGTCATAGATCCTAGGTGGATTACCTTCTGCTTCGCTGATGTTTGATGTTGGACACAAGGTCATTTTTGTGTAAATTGTCAAGAGATACCATCAATGATGTTTGGGGAAATGGTGAGGAAGTTAATAGACAGGCATTCTTTTGTCGCTCTGACTAAATAAGCCCTGGGAAATGTTTAGAGGAATAACTGTGAGGTGATCTCTGTCCTTTTTCAGTCCTGTGGTCTTTGACAAATTGTGATTGATGGCCGTGCGTCTTGGTGCTGCACTGATTCTCCACAGTCAGAACTGCCCTGAAAATGGATCAGTTTAACATTGTGGTGTGGTCCAAATAAAATGCTTGTGGCAGTTGCTTTGCAGTGTGTCTATCTAAAAGAAGCATCAGACCTGGAATTAATGGAGAATGTGTTATGATAAGTCATTGATTTTTATTTTTTGTTTTACTGCTTGCACTGTGTACCTGAGTTTGTATTTGATGTCCCAGTTTCAAAGTTGGCCATTGCCTGTTCCCAGTGTTACTTGTGGCTCTGCATAAAATAGAGACAGTTGTTCCTATTAGTTGTAGGGTAGATGGAAAATAGTGAGGGAACAGAGCTGTCCTTTCTTCCCAAAGGTATCATTTGTTCCCAATCATGTCGATGATAACAGCAGGGGCAAATTCAGCATTTGAAGTGCTCGGACTGCCAGGATCGGTATACCTGAGGTCAGGAGGAGAGGAAAAAGGTCAGCTCATGTGCCTTTAAAACAAAAGTTTAAAATGGATGGATTGAGTTTCTAAATGTGCAGAATTGAAGAGTGGCAGAATTGTTTTTGTTGAATCTGGTCATCACTTTTCAAAGTGGTGTTTGTTGGCACTAACTGCATAGCAGGCACAATCCTGGAATGTTGCATGCAGCAGGACAATGTAATTATTATTTAGCTTCCAGCAGAGTGGGTGGGAGGGAAGTATCTGGAGGGTTCCTGTTGTTTTACTGCTGGAGGGTTACCAAACCTTGTTAATGCCTCATTTGACTTTCAGGACATGGCACTGCCTCAAGCTTTGGGAGGGGTTGTAAGGATTCTGTCAAATTCCACCATGCAGCAGGTGGAAAATTGTTTCTCTTTGTCAATATAAACTCTGAATTGAGCTCCCCAAATATGCAGTATTCAAAACCTTGCATACACAACCAAACCTTTTTTGTCTTTTACGAGTGTGGCTGCTTTTAACTTTTGTCAAGCAGTTGACCGATGTGAGTTGTGGAGAGCTCAAGTAGGGTTTCAATGTGACTCCTGATTACTAGCTAGTAATTCCTTGAAGTGAACAGCCATTTAAACTGGGATTAAACTTGGCTCTGCTGGGTCCCATGTCATGAATATCCTGCTTCCCACCAGCCTTCATTGTGCTTGCCTCCACACATTCTCGGTTATTAATCTTGCACACGTTTAGTTAGCTCAAACAGCTAGAGGTAAATTTCTCTTGCTCTTTATTGAGAACCTCCTCAAGATTTGTGTTCAATACACCAGAACCACAGATGATGATAGAAATTAGTATTAGTAATCTTGACTCCAGACCTACAACTGAGATCTCCTGGGTTGCAGTCCGGACTTCTTGTATTTCCATCATTATGGTGGTCATGCCTTCAGTGCCAAGACTCTGAAGCTCATTTCCCTAAACCTCTCCCTCTATGGCTATGACAACAGTAGTTGTTACTTGACTATCAGCCAGAGATCTAGATTAAGACGTACTGAGTTTGAATTTTGCCATGGGAACCAGGCAATTTAAATTTGAGGAAATAAAATTTTGGATTTTTTTTTAATGGTGGCAGTGAAATCACTGTATTATCACAAAAATCTTCCTGGTTTACTGAAATCCTTCAAGGAATGAAAGCTGCTGCCTTTACCTGGTTTGGCCTATGTGTGTCTATCTGTTCCTTAATCCTTCTCACCCAAGCCATCAATGATCGACTCTCAACTGCCTCAATTTGGGGAGGATTCAATAAGGAGCAACACACACAAAATGCTGGAGGAACTCAGCAGGTCCAACAGCCTCTATTGGAGGGAAATAAACAGTCGATGTTTTGGGTCAAAACCCTTCATCAGGAGCGGTGCAGGCTCTTGACCCAAAATGTTGACTGTTTATTTCCCTCCACAGATGCTACCTGACCTGCTGAGTTCCTTCAGCATTTTGTGTGTGTTGCTCTAGATTCCAGCCTCTGCAGAATCTCTCATCTCAGAATTCAATAAGGCTGACAATAACTGCTGCCGTAGCCAATGACATCCACATCCCAAGAATGAGTAACTAAAAATGAATCTGATAAACCCCTTCAAGTTTATAAATATCCCAAGCTGCATTTTCTGACTCTTGTGCCACTGTTTGATTTTTAATTTTTGTTTTCTTTCCCCTTTTTGTTGCATTTTATACAGGATTGTTTACGGGCCTGTCAGGAACAGATCGAGTCTCTTCTGGAGTCGAGCCTGCGCCAGGTACAACACACCAGCATATCCCCAGAAACAAAGACTATTGAGGATGAACTGGACCTCTCCTACACACCGACTGATGTACGGGATGTGAACCTATGATGATTGACACGTGATCACAAGCAACTTGCAAGGAAATGCTCGCTATATATATATATTATATATCAAAAAAAACATCATGACCTCCCCTCCAAAACCTACATTGTAAAAAGAAGGGAACTGCTTCCTTTTTTGCTTTCAGTGCTCGTGTCCCTTCACCATGCATTAAAGTATGAAATAGTCAGAAACTGATAAAAGGCAAAGAAGGCATTTGTAATGCTGAACACATGGCATATGCCACAAAACCCATGCAGATTATATGAGACATTAATGAAATAGTGTTTTTATATACAAAAAAATAAAATCAAGTGTTTATGCTTTTGCGTTTTTATAATGATAGATGATAGAAAATGTCATTAGGGGAGCTATTAGATTTGATTTTTTTTCTTTGAGTGTGAATGAACCATTTTTAATGTAGAAGAGGGTTTTAGGTAGTAACAATTTAGTTGTTTTTTCTTTAAAAAAGGAAAAAAAAATGTGAGGAGAAATGATGCATAGCTTTTACAGCAATCTAGGCTTTTCTATACCTGCTTGCATATGTGTCTAGTCACTTTATAATCTGTTTGTCCCAATGTTAATTTGCTTTCTTTGTGCTTATCCTCTTCACCTTATAAATGGTTGATGTAACCCATCAGTGTATTTTAGTTATCAGCATTATTATATGTATTCTTTGGAGTCTGTGGATTGCCTGTACACAAGGCTTGCAGGGTGCCAGCTTATTATTATTCGTACAGGTCCATTTTACTACCCGTGGCTAAGTACCTAATTATACACACACTTACTAATGCTATAATACCTTTTTAAAAGTCTTTGTCTTTTAATTTTATTTTTTTGACAAGAAACGTATGTAAATAGAGTGCTAGCTGGAGTCGGCCCTTTTTGGCCAACTAACGACAGGTTTAATCCATGGCCTTTCTTTCTCAAACCATTCCATTTCAAAGCACTTTCAGTCGGTAGATTTTTTTTTTAAAGTCCTTTTTTTTTTGTGGAAATTTAAAAATAAAAATGGAATGGTTTAGAAATATTAAATGCTTGTGTTTTGCAAAGCAAGTAATGTTGACTATGGTGTTTGAGAGGGAAATGAAACTTGGATTGTGACATTCCAATGAATGATGATTACATTCCAAAAACTGCTGGCATCGCTGACCTTTTTTTTAAAAAAAATAGAAAGAACAGTGTTTAGAAATCTTTCATGTGCCAACTAATTTAGAAATGGGGGCTGTGTAGATGAGTTCTTCAGGTTATATCAGCACGCATAGAATGTAACCATATTGTTCTGGAAGCTATTTGCTTAATTATCCACAATGAAAGGAACTTCATGTAATTTATTTATAAGGTAACGTAGATCTATTTATTGTAAGACTGAAGTAGAAGAAGCTTCCAGTGGAGAGACATCAAAGTTCAAGGCTTGTGGCGCAGTTGTAGGATCTTAGTCCTTAAGCAAAAGTGACTTCATCCACACAATGCATTAAGTTTTTAAAAAAAGATTCAAGTGCCACAAGGCATTTTTTTTTAGAATAACGAAGATCCTCAGAACAGAACAGGGATTTCTAGGTGGTTGAGGTGCATTTATCGTTGTGACTGACCCCCATGCAGGTTTAGGTTTCTGCACCTATATGCAACAGAGAATTCTGTTCCTTGCCAGATACACAACCTAGCAAAACTTACGAGGGGGTGAGGGAGCATACTTGAGCTTGAACTCACAAAATGGGTTATGGTTAACCGGCAAGTTGGGGGAAATTTAAACTTTGGAAAACCTGTTTTTTTTTAAATGGCATCGCAAGAATTTTTGGGATTGGAAGAGTATATTGGCAGTGATGACTGCTCTGTCCCCATCACCCTCTCCACCACCATTGACAATAGTTTGGTGGTGCTGTTCCTCCATTTTGGAGAAAGTGAAATTATCACTTGCCTGGAAGCTACAGTTTGGCCAAACTATTGGCATTTTCACTTGACGGGACTAATTTTCCTACATAAGTTTGGCTCATTCTTCTGTGCTGCACCCGATGATGTTGATAGTTCCACAATTTGAAACCGGCTGGGAAGGAAACTTTGAGCTGCCCTTTCTGGAGATGCAAGCCACAGTCTCTCGAGGCCAGGTCCTCTTTATTCTCTCTTGTTCAGTTCAGTGTCCTAATGGATGCATGAGGCAATATTGGTGCTTCTAGGGCTTAGAGCCCAGATGAGTGTGAAGAGGCAGGAAACCTGGATAAAGCTGCTGCTATTATACGCCCCTTGTTAAGAGTGCTGGTGGATTGGATTCATTATCATTTTATATGTACTTTTTAAAATCTTCAGGCCCCGTTTAAACATTGATCTTTTCCCTGTTGTGACCGCAAACGAGAAACACCGTAGTTTTGTTTTTTGTAGAATCGGTCTTGGAGAAGAAAGAAATATTGTTCCAGTGTCTTGCACCCCAGCTTCTAGATATTGATAGAAAATTTGCACATCTTGGTATGTACTGATGCTAGAAAGTAGTAGAGGGGAGGAGGAGAAACTAAACTCAGTTTGATGATGCGGTGTGGGGAGTATGTGATGGAGGGATGTTTGTGTGATACTGCCGTTTATGGTGTTGATTGTAAGTAATGGAGTGGACACTCCTTTTGAGCTGCTACAGAAAAGTTCCCAGCTTGGTTTGAAATTAACATTTTTTTTTGCTTTTTCCTCTTTTTTTTAAAAATTAAAAATCCTTTTTGTCATTGTGTTTTGCTGCTATTTTTGGATCAGTTTTTATTAATGCCATATACTGCCATGTTATAGGTTTTAATTTTCACATAGACAATTATGATATTGACATCAGTTTTTGTAGATTTTTTTTTTGTTAATGTGATCAGTTCTACTTAATGTGATTACTGCTCTATTCCAAAAAAAAAGGTTCCTGTTCACATTACCTCAAACTGCAGTTAACCAGACCTTTTTACACCGGGGTTTTTGTTTCACATTTTGCCTCATAGTCCTGTTTTACTGAAAACTGAAATACGTTGTACATTTTATCAGAAAAGGGTTCTGACTGAAAAATGCTTTTGGGATCCAAGATAGTTCTGATGTATAATGTCTGAGTTTCAGGAACATTTGCTTACCTCAAATCATTTCTGTATTTGGCATCTCTGTTCTTCTGAACCTTCCAGTTTATAACCATAATGCTGCACAGACAACGGATGTTGGTTGTACAAGGTTGTGTACCGAAAAGGCAGTGTACTGTATTTTTATATTAAAGAAGATAATCTGTACTGAAAGGCCAAAGGCTGAATAGGGGTTTCACGTACCGACAATTATGTCTGTTTTTTAAAAACAATGTTTCACATATTTTCAGATGGTCACAATCTATATAAAGCATTCAATTACAAATTTGTACTTTTATATTTTACAAAATGTCACTGTTCATGGTCTGAAATGCACATTTTCACAAACAGACCTGTACTAGACAAGTTTCCAACAGAATAGAAATAAAAAAAATATTTTGAAAAGCGGCTTGTGCTTTTGCTTTTCTTCTAAGAAAATAATACTTTTTGGTCATTTGAAGTGTGGCATACAAAAATAGCACTTGTGTACCACTGGATATAGAATGCCACAGGTCTTCAATGATCTTGAAGTTGGCGTGAATCAGGTTCCAGTCGACCACATCAGTTCCAAGACCAAAGCCTCCTCTGTGTGGTGCATAGAGTTACATTCATACAGTTGAGGATTAACAGTTCTGTCACCAACTGTAAAGAAGTTTTTCCTTTATGAGCAGGATGTGGGTGTTAATGGCAAGACTATATGATTGCTTTCCTCACCCTTGAGATGGAGATCAGCCACCTACTTGATCAACTGCAGTCAGGGTGCTGAAGGTATTTGCAGTCCTGTTTAAGTAGGGTGTTCCAGGGTTTCAAAACAAATGATAATTTGGGAATAACAATATGTTTTCAAGTCGAGAGGAATTGTGATGCAGTGGAGAGCTTGTCCTCTGTCTCCAGGAGGAGTTGTTGGGGAGTTGCTCTCAAAGCCTTGGTGAGATGCTTCAGATTTTTTTGTAGATGGTGGTGGAGAAAATGAATGTTTAAGGTGGTGAATCCAGTGTGGGTTGCATTGTTTGAGTGTTCACAAAATGCTTATTGCAAAGATGGTAGCCATTTGACCCTTTGAGGCTGTGTGTGTGTGTGTGTCTATATATATATATAAAAAAAAACTCTGCCACAGCAACCCAGCCTGTTTCATCTTCCCTACAGCCCTGAAAACTCTTGGCCAGCTTCTCCTTGAACACCACAGTAGAGTCTGCCTCCAGTACTAACCTTGCCAGTACATTCCAGTCCCGAACCGCACACTACATTTTAAATAGTTTCCTTTCTTTCGCTTTTGGTTCTTTTGCAATCTCATTCCTTGGATAGCCCCTGGTTCTAAAGTCAATGGGAACAGTTGCACTCTCCCCTCTCCCTATGTCTATCATAATTTTAAGATCTCTAGTGCAAAGTGGTCATATTGTTGCTAAACTGTAGTAATTAGGTTTGCCAGTTGGTTCAAGAACAGAATGGTTGAAGCTGAAATGGTGTTTTATGGAGCCCAGAATAGTATTTGCTTATTTGTAACAACTTTTTCAACCTACCCTGTCCCTTTCAATGATGTATCCATATATTCCCACATTTCTATACTTGCACCACTTTTGGAATTGTGCCCTCTATATTGCTTCTCATTCTTCCAATCAGAATGTAATACCTCCTGCTTCTCAGAAGTGATTACAAATGGACTAAATTGAGAATTAAATATTCCAGGATGTGTTTGGGATTAGGCAAAATAGAAAAGGAGGGAGGCCAGCCCCAACGATAAAGGATGTGATCAAGACAAGTAGGAGGAAGGATGTTATAAAAGTCAAGTAGAATCCCATTGGGTGGAGCTGAGAACGTTGAGAGTTGTATATAGGCCCCTAAACATAATGGTGAAGGTAAGGCAGAGTATAAGTTAGGAAGTAGAATAATTATGGGGGAACCGGGCAAACAAATTAGCAGCAATAGCATTGAAGTTGAATTCGTGGACTGCATGGGAAATGACTTTCTAGATTGGTGTGTTGAGTAACCAGTGAGGGACCAGGTGACTTGGATTGCATATAGCACAAGGAACACTGGCTAATTGATGATCTGTAGTTAAGGGGCCTTTACAGAACATTGATCATCAAGTGATAGAACCTTATACAGTATAAAGATAAAGTAACTGTCCGATATGAAACCAGAGTCTTGTATCTGAATGAAGCAGACTACAAATGCATGAGGTGCAAGTTGGCTATGTGATAATGGAAAGTTACATTTAAAGGTACAGCAATAACTAAACAATGACAAATATTTAAAGAACTAATACATAGTTTACAAGTAAAACATATTCCTTTACGGCAAAAGAAAAATGAAAAAAGTGGTCCAGCTGTGACCATCAAGAGAAGTTAAAGATGATATTAGATCAAAGGAAAAGGCTTATAATGTAGTAAAAAAAATTGGTAAGTCTGAGGATTGGAAAGAGTTCTGAATTTAACAGAAGAAGATCAAGGCATTGATAAGGAAAGGGAATGCACAATATGAGAGAAGGCTATTAAGCAACGTGAAAACATTATTAGAGATTTTAAAAGGAAAGGATCGGTAAAAGTTAGTGTGGGGCTCTTATAGGTTAGGAGAGGAAATTATATAGAAGAGAAAGGAAATGACAGAGAAAATAAACAAATGTTCTGTTCCTGTCTTCATGGAAAAAGACACAGAAAACTTCTCTGATATTGGATGGCAACAAGTATAGAGTAAATTTAGGAGTTTGTTGAACTTGGCATTAGCAACAAACTAGTATTGGAGAAATTAATGGGACCAAAAGTCAATAAATTTTTATCACCCAATGATCTGCATACTATAGTTTTGAAAAAGGTAGCACTGGTTGTCACCCAAAATTTCCTTGGTTCTAGAATGGTTACCATAGAGTGGAAGGTAGCAAGTGTAATCCAGAGATTTAAGATGGCAGGGACAGACAGAAACAGCTAACCTGATGCCAGTGGTAGGGAAAATGCTGAAATCTATTATTAATTCTAATTATATTAATTTAATCTATCATTAATTATTCATCTATTATTATAAATAGGGCACTTGAGAAATAATAGGATTGGACTTTATGGATGGGAAATCATGTTTAACAAATCTGTTGAAGTTGCTTGAGATTTTAACTAGTAGAATAGATCAAGATGAACCAGTTGATGTGGTCTATCTAGACTTTCAAAAGGCCTTTGATAAGGTGCCACATACAAGGTCATTAAATATGTGCATAGTATTGGGGTTAAATACTGGAGGGATTGAGAAGAAACAGTGAAAGACAAAAACAGAGTCAGAATAAATAGTTGATAGTCATGTTGGGGGACCGTGACTATAGGGTGTCAGGGTTGTTCACAATCTATATCAAAGTGCATTTGTATGTTTTCTGATGATACAAAGCTAGGTGGCTGCGTGAGCTATGAGGAGATTGCAGAGATACTTGGAGCATATAGACAGGTTAAGTAAATAGGCAGGGATATAGGAGATAGAATATAATGTAAAATATATGAGTTCATCCACTTTGGTGGAAGAAATAGAGGAGTGGAGTATTTTTTAATTCGCAAGAGATCAAAGTCAAAGTTGAGTTTATTGTCATATGTACAAGTGTTGGTGTTCAGAGAAACCTGGGTGTCCTGTGTATAACTCACTGAAAAGTAACATAGAGGTGCAGCAAGCAATTGGGAATGCAACTGGTGTGCTGATCTTTATTTGCAAGTGTTTTGAGAAGAAGATAGAGAGTTCTAGCTCCAATTATACAGAACTCTGATGAGACCGCATCTGGAATTTTGGTGTTGGTTTATTATTGTCTCGTGTACTGAGATACAGCGAAAATCTTCTGTTTTCATATTTTATGTATGTGCCTGGTCTTACCTAAGTAAGGATATACATGCAATTAGTGGGAGAACAGTAAGGGTTCATTAGATTCATTCCTAGGATGGTGCATTTGTCATATGAAGAGAGATTAAGCAGACCAGGTCTATTCTCTCTTGGGTTTCCAAGAATGAAAGGTGATTTCATTGAAACATACAAAATTCTTAAGGGGCTTGACAGCTCTCTGCATCCAAGGATCACAATCTCAAGATAAGATTTCAGCCACTTGGCTTGGCAGACTGTATTGGGGTAGGTTGACTCAGTTTATGGGTGTTTCTCCTGGTACTAGGTGACAAATCCACATTTTGGATTGAACCTTAATGAAAGAGGCTGGAGTCTAGCATGTAAAGCATAACTGGAGAGTATAAACACTGCAATGCAAATATTGAACACAATGTACCAAGCAAACTAAAACAAAAACTTGACAGCCTTGCTTTATTTGGGTGAGAAAGGAAAACCATTTAAACATCTGACACAACCATGATGGGCTGAATGTCCTCTGATTTATCATTCTGAGAAAATCCCCACTCTTAAGTGATGATGTCAATACAAGCAGGAAATCGAATCGTATTCATTGACCAATATCACCCGACACTCTTCTCCCTCGGCAGCTTCTGCCTCATGAACTCTGGTCCCAAAATGGAGATGCATCCCTGGGGCACATCAACAGAAAGAAACAGACATACTTCAGTGACAGTGCCTAATTCTGCCTCTCCCTTGGCTTTTCTACAACAGAAGTCTTCACTGTTTAATTCCACAGACTCTTGCCTGGCTTCCCTTGCTCTATTCATCATAGACCTGAGGTCTTTCAAATCTCTTGCCTTGATCCATCATCACCATACTTGCTAGAACATTGGTTCCTGATTTAACACCACCTAAATATAAAATTCTCATGATCTTCAAATTCACTGAACTAGAACATTTCATCACCTCTATCACTTTTGTTGTTGATTTCTTCCCTGTTCTCACCCTCATATGGTTAGTCTCCAATTCTTTCTTTCCTCAACCTCTAGATCTCTACTTCTGATGATAGTTTGATTATTAGTAACCACAATAAGCTCACTGATTCCCACAGCTACTTTGATTACACTTCTACTCTGCTTCCTATAACAATCATTCCATTCCCCAATTTTCCCTGTCACCACTACTTTTGTCCTAACAATGGTCCCAGTGCTTCCGACACCTCTTCCATTTTCCTCAGCCATAAGCTTGCAAGGTCCTTGATAATGTCCATTCTATTTCTCCAACTTCTGCTCTCAACCAGAGCCCCATTCTCAGCACCAGGATAGGGTTACCTGTGTCCTATTTGACATCCCACCCACTTTCTGTGTAGTTTCCAAACCACCAGATGCATCTCACCCTCACTCCGTCCTTTCACCATCTGAAAGGGATCTCTTGTTCAATCATCCATATCCAGCAGTACACATTTCCTTTCTCATGAAACCTTTCCTTGCAACCGCAGGAGTGTAGCGGTTAGCATAATGCTTTGCAGCGTCAGCGACCTGGGTTCAATTCCGGCCACTGTCTGTGAGGAGTTTGTACGTTCTCCCCTTGTCTGTGTTGGTTTCCTCTGGGTGCTCCGGTTTCCTCCCACATCCCAAAGACGTACGGGTTAGGAAGTTGTGGGCATGCTATGTTGGCGCCAGAAGCGTGGCGACACTTGTGGGCTGCCCCCAGAACACTATACGCAAAAAGATGCATTTCACTGTGAGTCTTGATGTACATGTGACTGATAAAGATATCTTATTTTGTCTTATCATCTGTCCTTTTATCTTTTCTCTTCCCACCATCTGGACCTGAAGGCATTTTTTTCAGGTGAGGCACTGTTTCACTTCTTTAAATTTCGTATAATCTATTTGCTGTTCGTGATGTTGTATCTGCGTTGGGGAACCATATGCAAGATGGCTGACAACTTTGTAGAGCACCAACATTCATTCCACAAGGGTCTCCCTGAGCTTCCAGTTGCCTGTCACTTTAATTCCCTCACCCACTCCCATTCTGATCTTTCTGCCTTTGCTCTCCCATACTGTTCGAACAACTCAAGGACCAGCACATCATCTTCCAATTGGGCACGATGCAGCCTTCCAGTCTCAACAAAGAGTTTAACAACAACAGGTAATTAGCTTTTCTAGTATTCACTTTACATCCTTCTGGTAATTTCAGATAATTATTCTGCATACACACTTCCTCCAGACTGACATTATGCTCCATATTTCTACCTTCCTTCATCTTGCATCAACATGCCGTTGATCATTTTATGCTCTCCTTCTCTCCACCTGTCTTCACCTTTCCCTTCTGTTTTCTTTGCTGCTCTTTCCTTTTTCTGCATCTTAAAACTTGTATATTCTCAGTCTATACTCGGACTTGCTTAAAGGTCTTCAACCTTTCCTCTATATCTGTGTTCCTCTAATTCTAGCCTTTGGCATGGCCATGAATTCAACCACACTTCTAACGGCAACCATGCATTCAGCTGCCAAAGCCCACAGCCCTGGAAATCAATCCCCAAATATCTCTGCCTCGCTATCTTTCTCAAAACATTGCCTATTTGACAAGAATTTGGGTATCTACGCTCCAAGTGGCTCAGTATTTATTTTTAATCTTTTTTGGTCTGGTAACACTTGTAAGTGGCTTGGGTTGTTTTTGCTGTGTTGAAATACTACAGAAATTGTTTTCATAAATCGTATAAAAATACTCAGTCCTTTGCAGAAATCTATTTTTCTCTTGTAATATATTATCGAGAACAAAGCAGAGGGAACGGCCTGCTTACTGCAATTTCTCTGCAGCTGCAACACTATATTCTGCCTTCTGTTTTTCTTTTTACTACCTCACTGTTCTTATGTATGGAATGATCTGTGTGGATGGCAAGCAAACAAAAGCTTTTCATTGTATCTTGGTACATGTGACAATAATATACCAATACCAATACCGATCAGGAAAAAATAGCCAGCCAGTCAAGCAAGTATTAGGAGGGATGACATGAAGTTTGGTGAGTGGCAGAGAGAATTAGGGAGGAGATTAGAGAACATCAAGTTTAGGGTACTGAGGATGTGGAGGGAAGGAAAGATGTTACACTTTAACCAAAATCAAAATGTGCAAAGTCAATAAAGCTAATAGGTTCCACAAAACATATTGTAAAGTTTTCCCTGTGATTCATTGTTTAACATTTCCATTAAAGATTCTTCTTCAAAGATTCAGTCCAGAAACCAAATCTTTAAACAGATGTTTTTATCTTGCAGGACTTGTTTTCGTATATAACCGGGCAGTCTCAGTGCATGTGGTTTGCTGAGTTTCCTTTCATGCATTCCAAATATTGATCAGAGTCAAAGAATGAGTGTGCAGACTCTGACAATTTCTCTTTGCTTTCTTATTCTTCAAAAGATCTTGAAAGAAATAGGAAAGTGAATTTCAATGCCATTACTTCAGGCAAGAAATAATGTCTAATGTGCTTTTCTGTCATGAACTTTCCATGAACACATCTATGAAAGGCAGCACATGTATACAAATACTGTGGGTCTTTTGTTAACAGTTCAAAAAGAATAGAGAGAGATTAGGGCAGATCTTTATGTTCCGGCACCTGAGGCAACATATACGCGAGAAGTTTATTATCGATCACAAGGCTGGGTAGACCACTGAAGAATCCTTTCGTGACATCTTTTCCCTTTGTTGCTACTGGTTAGAATGCATGTCAAAATAAAGAGCTGTGTTTTTTTGCAAATTGAGTGGATTTCTACTTTCATTCTTGCATAAGACTGGAGCAACTTTTATAAATTCAATTGGAGGAAGGGAGTTTACCTTAAAGGCATCTCAATTGAATTTGTATCAGTACAGGAGGTAATGTACTGATACAAATTGTTTGATCCATTTACAGTATTAACAGGCAGAGGAAGGATTAATTTACTGCTTAGGCATTAAGCGGTCATGTTGCCCATGTCTTGTTCAGATACTGTTTAGGAATGCCAATGTCATTCAAAGCTGGTTAGATCCAGGGAGACTTGCTGTCGGGTCCTGAGTGAGGTCCTTGTTTTGGACAGTGTTTTCTGTCTGGGCTTCATTCCATTTAGAGTCAGAGTTGAAATGGATAAACATATGAACATACAAATAAGGAGCACGACTAGGCCACTCAGCCTCTCAAGCCTACTCTGCCATTTAATATGATCACTGCTGGATTGATTGTACTCTCAGCTCCTCATTCCCTCCTACCTCTGTAACCTTTCAAGTATCTACATCTGCCATAAAAATATTCAAAGACCCTGCTTCTATTGCCCTTTAAGGAAAAGAATTCCAAAGACTCGCAACCCTCCTAGAGAAAATAATTTGCCACATCCCTGTGTTAGATGGGTGTTACTTTATTATTAAGCAGTGAACCCTAGTTCCAGATTCTCACACAAGAGGAACATTCTTCACTGCCCTGTCATGGAGTTATACAGCACGGAAAAGGGGCCCTTCAACCCAACTCGTCCATGCCGATCAAGTTGTCTGACCGAGCCAGTCCCACTTGCCTACATTTGGCCCATGTCCCTCTAAACCTTTCCCATACATGTATCTGTCTAAATATCTTTTATGTATGATATCTTTATTAGTCACACGTACATCGAAACACACAGTGAAATGCATCTTTTGCGTAGGGTGTTCTGGGGGCAGCCCGCAAGTGTTGCCATGCTTCCGGTGCCAACATAGAATGCCCACAACTTCCTAACCCGTACGTCTTTGGAATGTGGAAGGAAACCGGAGCACCCGGAGGAAACCCATGCAGACACACGGGGAGAATGTACAATCTCCTTACAGACAGCGGCAGGAATTGAACCCGGGTCGCTGTCACTGTAATAACTTTACGGTAACCGCTACGTTGTTCCTGCCTTTACCACTTCCTCTTGTATTCATTCCATATACACAGCATGCTCTGTGTGAAGAAGTTGTCCCTCAGCTCCCTTTTAAATCTGAAACAACAAACAATCTGCTGGAGGAACTCAGCAGGTCAAGCAGCATCTATGGGAGGAATGGAATTGTCAACATTGCAGGTCAAGACCCGGCATCTCACCAGCTACTTAACACCCCAGGATGAAGCCCATCAGAACCTAGAGACCTGTCAGACTACAGTTCCAACAACTTACTCTGTACCACTTCCCTAGTCATGTAATTTTTCCCGTGTTCCTCCTTCCCTTCCACTTCCTAATTCACAGAGGAGGTAGTGAGACCAAAGGGTGTTCCTTTAGACCAGATTTGGTAGGGAGATGAAGTATTGGTCAGAGAGGTCTCCATTGGTTGGTAGGTACAGGTGACTGATGGCTCACACAATCTCTCTACATTCATTGCATCTTGCCAGATCTCAACAGGAATGGTACTGGTATTGGTTTATTATTGTCACTTGTGAAAAGCTTGTACAGTGAAAAACTTGTTTTGCATACCGTTCATACAGACCAATTCATTACACAGTACATTGAGACTGACGTTCAGAAGCATCAAGTTGGGACACCCTATTGGACAGAAAAGATCTCTTGATCAATTGGTCAACAGAGTAACCTGAGCCAACTTCAGTCATTATAAATAAAAACAGAAAATTCTGGAATTAACTCAGCAGGTCGGATAGCACCTCTGAAGCGAGAATGAGAATTAAAGTCAGAGAGCTTTTAGGATAACTGCATTGTTCTCCTTGCTAATATTTAACCATCAATCAACAGGCTCTCTGGTCTCTTTCATGATGCATTTGATGTTATGACCATGACTGCACATCAAAAGGACTCCATGGAAATTCTTAGGGCCTTCCAAGGACACAAAAGGTGGTACATAAATACAGGTCTTGCTCTCTTGGTGAATACAAAAGTACTGTAACAAATTCAACACAACTGAATTAGAAAAAGGTTTCAGCTTTTTATCTGACTATTCAGTAAGGAAATGGATAACTACAGAATGAGGAACATTACAGGGTTCTGCAGTGAGAGTAGGAAATTGGAACTAAATGGGCAGCTTTCTCAATTAGCCAGCACAGGCTCAATGGGCTAAATAACCTCCTTCTCTGCTGAGGGATTCTATGAATTCACCCAGTTTTCATTGGTCATTTTCCAAATCTTATCAAGTTTTCCCCATTGAACACATAAGCATAATGTCATCAATGTATGTCTCTTTATTTCATGCACGACATTAAATATTTTTTCTGATTTTGTGCCATTTTACTAACTATGCAATTGAAGCCTAGTCAGAAGATTATAATGTATTTAAAGCAGCTACAAGCTTTGACAGACAGTGGGTTAAACAGAAGTGGATGAGTAACAAATAGCCTGTGTGAGAGATGGTGATTTCTGAAGGTCTGAGTGAGAAGAGTGATTACTTTACACTTTAGAGGAAGTGGTTACAAGATGTCTTCCTATAAAAGTCAACACAACCTTGCGGAACATGTATAAATGGATTTTGTGAGGGAATTTTCAAACGAATGTAAACAAGTGATCCACACACTCAGTACTGATGAAGAGACACTACATTCAGGAGATCTGTGGCAAGTTATCTGAATTGTATAGATTTTTCCTATTGTTATCTCTTGTTACTTTCTTTTCAAAACAGAAGATGTGCTGGAAGTTTTGATTTTTTTCAGTTCTGTCAGTTTTTTAAGGGGGGGAGAGAGTAGGTGTGGTTGAAAATGGGAGTGAAATATTTGGAATAATATTAAAAGAGAACTGTGTGAATATTTTTAAAATATACCCCAAACTTCCCTTTGTTTGATCTGAGTAGTTAATAATAATCCTAAGTATAATAAGAGAGAACATTAATTTTTGTATTTATTTTTCAGGATCATCTTCAATGCACAACCAAGTGCTTCTTTGAAGAGTCTGCCTGTGATTTGCTCATATTAGCTTTTACCTAAAGGTCAATAAGTAACACTTTCAATGGATTTTTTACTCTGAGGTTTATTGAACTAGCTCTCAGTCACATTGCACGGGTTACCATTTGGCCGACTTGTACTGGAGCCAGGCGGCTGTCGGCTGTCAGTCAACTTGATTCAGCATGTTAAAAATGTTTGATATGAGTCCTCAGCTTTCTTCATACTTTTTGTATTGGTTAAAGGCATTTATGATTTGGCACTGTTTCAAAATAACACTTGTCGCTGTAGTGAATGAAAAGCAGATCTCCAAATCTGATGTGTGCCTTTCCAACAATGAGCAAATAGAAGCAGCAACAAATAGTGTTGATGTGTCCCATTTTCTATGATTAATGGGTGCCTTCTTTCAATTTCACTCAAACATCACTAACCTCCAACCAGACTTAGTTTAAGGAATATAAGGGAAGAATGTAGACCATGCTTCCATTTCCTGAATGATTCATATCGCAATTAAATCCACATTTACCAACAAAATATTGAAAAAGGTCATTTAGCTCTTGAAACCTATTCTACCATTCAGCAAGATTACAGCTGAACTGTGTTCTTTGTTCCATATCCCTCGATACATTGATTATTAATCTACCAATCTGAAATTTTAACAGTTGTCTTTTATCAATTGAGGAAGAGAGTTCCGAACTTCTATTGCCATTGGTGTGTAGAGATATATCCTATATTTTGTCTTAAAATCCCTCTGATTTAGAGGCAGCACTTACTCAGAAGAAATCGTTTCCTACCAGATGCCAAGCATTGACGAATAGAAGTAATCCTTCTCTGTTAAACTCTGATAGTTCTATATTTACCAGGATTAGAATTATATTTGTATTGGTTTATTATTGTCACTTGTACTGAGGTACAGTGAAAAAGTTGTCTTGCATACCAATCATACAGATCAATTCATTACACAGTGCAGTTACATTGAGTTAGTACAGAGTGCATTGATGTAGTACAGGTAAAAACAATAACAGTACAGAGTAAAGCATCACAGCTACAGAGAAAGTGCAGTGCAATAAGGTGCAAGGTCACAACAAGGTAGATCGTGAAGTCAGAGCCTATCTCATCGTGTAAGGGAAGCATTAAATAGTCTTATCACAGTGGGGTAGAAGCTGTCTTTAAGTCGGGTGGTATGTGCCCTCAGGCTCCTGTATCTTCTACCCGACGGAAGAGGAGAGAAGAGAGAATGACCCGGGTGGGTGGGGTCTTTGATTATGCTGGCTGCTTCACCAAGACAGTGAGAGGTGAAGACAGTGTCCAAGGAGGGGATGCTGATGTCCGTGATGCGCTGGGCTGTGTCCACAACTCTCTGCAGTTTCTTGTGGTCCTGGGCAGACCAGTTGCCGTACTAAGCCGTGATACATCCAGATAGTATGCTTTCTATGGTGCATCAATACAGAGTCCACAGCATAGAAACAGATCATTCTCAGCTACATAAGAAGAGGAGTGGGTTACTTAGTATACATCAAGCCTGTTCAATCATTTAATGAGATGATGGCTGATCTGTAATCAATTTCCCCATATCTTTTAAACCCTTTTGTTGTCAAAAGTCTATCAATCTCAACCTTAAAATTTAACAGTTGACCTGGTTTCAAGTGCTGTTTGCAATTAGAGTCATAGAGTCATACAGCAATGGAAACAGGCCCTTCGGCCCAACTGGTCCAAGATACCCATCTAAATTAGTCCCATTTGCCTGCGTTTGGCCCATATCCCTCTAAACCTTTCCTATCCATGTACCTGTCTAAGAGTCTTTTAAATGTTGTTAATATACTGGCCTCAACCACTTCCTCTGGCAGTTCATTCCACATACGGACCACCTTCTGGATGTAAAAAGTTGCCCCTCAGGTTCCCATTAAATCTCTCCCCCGCTACACACAATTAATTTATATGTAGAAATGTTTCCAAGCTCCACTCCTGAAAGACCTTGCTCTGTCTTTTAGGCTATAACTTTTTTTGTCCTAGACTCCCTAAACAGTGAAAGTAGTTTATCTCCAACTACCCTGATGGTTCTAAGAATCTTAAAAATGCCAATCAACTTTCCCAGTAACCTTCTAAATTGCATGGAATATAATCCTAGATTCTGTCATCCTTGTAATTTATTCTTTGGATGCCAGGTTGATCCAGCTCACACCCATTCCAAGACCATTATATCCTTCCTGAAGTGTGGTGCCTAGAACTTCTCGCTGTACTTCCTGTGTAGTCTAACCAGGACCTTGTATCGCTGTGCCATAGCTATGCTCTTGTATTCCAGATCACCAAATAAACACACCATTCTGATTACTTTCTGCACGCAACCATTACATTTCTATGATATGTGTGCAAGGTCCCTATTTCTTAGATCCTCTGAGGATATATCTTTCCCCAATCAAAACAAATTATATATTCTATCCTTTTTTGGTCCAAAGTAGCTGAACTTACATTTGTCAACAATGGAACTTATTTCACAATTTTGGACATTCACTCTATCAGTATATTCTTTGGCTGTTCCCTTGTTGGTTCTAGAGCTAACTCTTGGAGCAAACTTTCCTGAAGAAAAGTTTATGACCACTCAGAACTGAGTTTATCAGCTTATCCCAAACCATATGAAAGTTAAAACCTACCATTAAAACTACCCTGACTTTATTATATGCTTGTTTAACTTCTATATTTTTTAAACATTCTTCCTCTTCACAGCTGTTATCAGGGGATCTGTGAATAATCCCCATGAGAGTCCTAAATATTTTTCAATTCCTTAATTCTACCATAGAGTTTCCACTGCCTCCTTATTTCTCATTACATCCTTTCTCATTATTGATGTGACTTCACTATTATTTAATGAAGCTAATTTTCCCTGCTACCTCTTTCTCCATCTTGCCTATAACCCTCATAACCAGGTACATTGTTCCTGGTCCTGCTATGTTACAGGCATGTCTCAATAATGGCTATTGTAGCAAATGACCCAAAGAGAATTCATGCCTGCAATTCATTCAAATGGCTCCTTTTATGTATTTGTACTAAGAATATTTTCATGAAGAACTATTCTTATTAAAGACTTCGGTTTCCCTGTTATAGGAAAGACGTCATTAAGCTGGAAAGAGTGCAAAAAAGATTTATAAGAATGTTGCCAGGGCTTGAGGTCCGAATTATGAGGAGAGGTTGGGCAGGCAAGGACTTTATTCCTTGGAGCATAGGAGACTGAAGGGTGATCTGATAGAGATGTATAAAAAGATGAGAGCACAGATAAGGTGAATGCACACAGTCTTTTTCCCAGGGAAGGGGACTTAAAAACGAGAGGGCATAGGTTTAAGGTGAAAGGGGAAAAATTTAAAAAGAACCCGAGGGGCAATTTCTTCACGCAGAGGGTGGTCAGTATATGGAACAAGCTGCCAGAGGAAGTGGTTGAGACAAGTACAACAACAACTTTTAAAAGACAGTTGGACAGGTACATGGATAGGAAAGGTTTAGAGGGATACGAGCCAAACGGGACTTCTTTAGATGGGCATCTTAGTCTCGGCATCGATGAATTGAGCCAAAGGGCCTGTTTTGATGCTGTATTACTCTCTGACTTCATGTCCAGTGACGTTTTTACTTTCCGAATCCTGCACTGAATCACAGACCAAGAATTCTTTAATTTTTTTAAAAGCACACTGTTTAAGATCACTTTGTGCAATCACTTTCAGCCCTTTGACTCCATATCAGTGTTTCAAGGTGCTCTGCACTAGAATCCACCTACTTGACTTCATTTCATTTCCTGAAGGCACTGTGAGTATACACTTCCAGTTATTGGCCCCTGATATGCCAACTGATCTCAGACAAAGACATAGCAATGGGAACTAAAACCGGCAGAAGCATGAATGAAAGATTTATTAAGGATTTCCACTAAGTATGTGATTAAGCACTTCTCACCTCAAATGTAACTGAGGGTATCACAAGATGATGGGCTCTACCTTAGCTGTGAGATCCTTCAGCTCAGATTATGGTATGGCCCATTGTGTTGAGAAAGTAATTGTGGTTTCTGTTATTTAACCATTCCAGTTTGTGTGTTGTCCCTTGTAGCGTTTTGGTACGACTAAGTAATTTGCTAGCCCATTTAAAAAGAAACTTAAGAATCAACCACAAGGTTATGATCGAAAAGACTGCCAACAGCCTCTCAGGCAATACATTCCAGATTCTAACAACTGTTGAAAAAAAATCTCCACATCATATTTCTGGTTCGTTTACTAGTTACACCAGCGACCTGGTTAATATATATTACACAGCCACCATGAATGAAAACAGATTATCTGGTCATTTTCAGATCACTGTGGGAGCTGCCATGTGCAAAAGTTTTTTGACACAATTCCTTTATTACAATAGTAACTGGATTTCAGAAAACAGTGTCAGAGATAGTGTCACAGCTGCGGAAAAGGTGGACGTCGTGGAGGGATTGTCAACGGAGTCTCTGTGGCGGAGGTTAGGAACAGGAAGGGGTCGATAACAGCGCTGGGTGTTTTTTATAGGCCGCCCAATAGTAACAGGGTTATTGAAGAGCAGGTAGGGAAGCAGATCCTAGAAAGGTGTGAGAATAACAGAGTTGTTGTGATGGGGATTTTAATTTCCCAAACATCAATTAGCATCTCCAGACAGTGAGGGGTTTAGATGGGGTGGAGTTTGTTAGGTGTGTTCAGGAAGGGTTCTTGACACAGTATGTAGATAGATCTACAAGAGGAGAGGCTGTGTTTGATTTGATATTGGGTAATGAACCTGGTCAGGTGTCAGATCTCTCAGTGGGTGAACATTTTGGTGATAGTGATCATAATTCTATCTCCTTTATGTTAGCACTGGAGAGAGATAGGAACAGATAGGCTAGAAAGGTGTTTACTTGGAGTAAAGGGAATTATGAGGCTCTCAGGCAGGAAATTGGAAGATTAAATTGGGAACAGATGTTCTCTGGGAAAAGTACGGAAGATATGTGGCAAATATTCAGGGGATATTTGTGTGGACCTCTGCATAGACATGTTCCGATGAGACAGGGGAGTCATGACAGGATGCAGGAACTGTGGTGTACGAAGGCTGTAATAAATCTAGTCAAAAGGAAAAGAAAAGCATACAAAAGGTACAGAGAGCGAGGTAATGTTAGAGATCTGGAGGAGTACAAGGCTAAAAGGAAGGAACTTAAGAAAGAGATTAGGAGAGCCAGAAGGGGACATGAGAAGGCCTTGGTGGGCAGGATTAAGGAAAACCCCAAGGCGTTCTACAAGTATGTGAAGAGTAAGAGGATGAAATGCTAAAGGATAGGGCCTATCAAGTGCAGCAGTGGGAAAGTGTGTATGGATCCGGAAGAAATAACGAAGGTACTTAATGAATACTTTACGTCAGTATTCACCATGGAAGAAGATCTGGGGGATTGTAGTGGGGACTTGCAGCAGCTTGAAAAGCTTGAGCATGTAGATATTAGAAAAGATATGGTGCTGAAACTTTTGGAAAGCATCAAGTTAGATAAGTCGCTGGGACCGGATGAGATGTACCCCAGATTGCTGTGGGAGGCAAGGGAGGAGATTGCAGAGCCTCTGACGATGATCTTTGTGTCGTCCATGGAGACGAGAGAGGTTCCGGAAGATTGGAGGTTTGCGGATGTTGTTCCCTTATTCAAGAAGGAGAGTAGGGATAGCCCAGGAAATTATAGACCAGTGAGTCTTACCTCAGTGGTTGGTAAGCTGATGGAGAAGATCCTGAGGGGCAGGATTTATGAACATTTGGAGAGGTATAATATGATTAGGAATAGTCATCATGACTTTGTTAAGGGCAGGTCCTGCCTTACGAGCCTGATTGAATTTTTTGAGGATGTGACTAAGCACATCGATGAAGGGAGAGCAGTAGATGAAGTGTATATGGATTTCAGAAAAGTGTTTGATAAGGTACCCCATGCGAGGTTTATGGAGAAGGTGAGGAGACATGGGATCCAAGGGGACATTGCAGTGTGGATCCAGAACTGGCTGGCCCAGAGAAGGCAAAGAGTGGTTGTTGAAGGGTTGTATTCTGAGTGGAGGTCAGTGACCAGTGGTGTATCTCAGGCATCTGTACTGGGACCCTTACTATTTGTGATTTTTATAAATGACCTGGATGAGGAAGTGGAGGGGTGGGTTAGTAAGTTTGCAGATGACACAAAGGTTGGGGGTGCTATGGATAGTTTGGAGGGCTGTCAGAGGTTTCAGAGGGACATAGATAGGATGCAGAGTTGGGCTGAGAAGTGGCACATACAGTTCAACCCAGATAAGTGTGAAGTGGTTCATTTTGGTAGGTCAAATATGATGGCGGAATATAGTATTAATGGTAGGACCCTTGGCAGTGTGGAGGATCAGAGGGACCTTGGGGTCTGAGTCCATAGGACGCTCAAAGCGGCTGCACGGGTTGACTCTGTGGTTAAGAAGGCATATGATGTATTGTCCTTCATCAATCGAGGAATTGAATTTAGGAGCAGTGAGGTATTGTTGTAGCTATATCAGTCCCTGGTCAGACCCCACTTGGAGTATTGTGCTCAGTTCTGGTCACCTCACTACAGGAAAGATGTGGAAGCCATAGAGAGGGTGCAGAGGAGATTTACAAGGATGCTGCCTGGATTGGGGAGCATGCCTTATGAAAGCAGGTTGAGGGAACTCAGCCTTTTCTCCTTGGAGAGACCTTGGATGAGGGGGGACCTGATTGAGGTGTATAAGATGATGATAGGTATTGATAGGGTAGATAGTCAGAGGCTTTTTCCCAGGGCTGAATTGGTGGCCACAAGAGGACATAGGTTTAAGTTGCTGGGGAGTAGATATAGAAGAGATGCCAGGGGTAAGTTTTTTACTCAGAGAGTGGTGAGTGCGTGGAATGGGCTGCCGGAAATGGTGGTGGAGGCTGATACGATAGGGTCTTTCAAGAGACTGTTAGATAGATACATGGAGCTAAGTAAAATAGAGGGCTATGGGTAAGCCTAGTAATTTCTAAGGTAGGGACATGTTCGGCACAGCTTTGTGGGCCGAAGACCCTGAATTGTGCTGTAATTGTTCTATGTTCTATGTTCTATGTTCTAAAATACTTCAATGGTTGTAAAGAGCTTTGGGACAATCTGAGGCCATGAAAGGCTCTATATATGTATGTGAGTCTTTATTTCTTTACTTGGGCCACAACAGCTAAAAACAACAGACTTTTTTCCCTCTAAAGGACCTTAGTGAGTTAATTAGTTTTTATAGCAATCCAATAAGTTAATGGCCAAATTTACAGATACGAGAGATATGTTTTCAGATTTTAAAAAAATATTTAAATTCTCAAACTACACTGTTGGGGTTTGATTTCAAGCCCAATGGACTTTTACTTCTGGTTTATGAAAGAAACTTTTACTTTGTGTTGACCCTGCCATAATCTCAAGAAAGTTGAAAGCACTTTTACAGTCATGGACTGTAGAATCATGATACCTCAAGGACTAAAGATTTTCAACCCATCTTGCCTGTGGAGCTCTTTGAAAGAACTTCCCACTTGGTTCCATTCTGTTAACTCTTTCTTCAGAGACCTGGATTTTTTGTTTCCTTTTCAAGTGTTACTCCAATTTTCTTTTGGAAGTCTTGAATGTTCTTCTATCTCCCTTTCATAGTGCATTCCACTTGTTATGTAAAAAGGATTCCCCTCATCACACTTCCTAAATCTGTAAACTTAGGCTACAGTCCCTCTAAACTGGAATCAAATGTCCTTATTTATTTTTTCAGACCCTTCATGATTTTAACCAACTCTATTAAATCTCTCCACATTTTTTCTATGCTGAATTGGCCCCCAACTTCTCCTTAGAATTAAAATCTTTTATCTCCTGATAAAAAGCCTCCAATAAAGCTCCTCTGCACCTGTTGTGAGAAATCCACATGGCTGTCATGTGACAGTAATGACAATGACCCCCGCTGACCGGACGACAGCATTGCTCCTCTGATCGGAAGTGATACTACTGTCAATCAAGGTGCAGCTCCACCCACCACTCAGGTGTGAGAGTACCTTTTGCCTCTGAACTTGCCTGACCACTTTGAACTTGCCTGCCCAGTGCCCTTTGTCCCTGAACCTGCCTGACCATTGGCTGTGGCAGGAACCTTTGTCTTTGACTCCCACACCATTGGCTCATTTAAATCACAACAGTGAGGCTCCACCCAGCCTCCTAGCACCATAAAAAGGGCTGCATCCCCCAGCCTTTCCTCTTTTGACGACCCCAGGAGTAGTGAGACAATGTTGCAGAAATCACTGGTAAGAGTGCATCACCACATGGTCAGGGAGCGTTTCCCTCAGACTCAGGGATCGTTAAGGGCCAATGCTAGGTTATATCCTGAAGTTGTACATTGTTATTGTGTGCTTCACAAGATCACAAGACAAGGGAGCAGAAGCAGGCCACTTGGCCCATCGAGTCTGCTCCAAGGAAAAGGGAAAAAAAGAAATGAGAAACGGGGAATGGGGAAAAAAAAAACTATTCTAATCCCAATTTTTGGCCTTATCCCCATATCCCTTGATACCCTGACTATTTAGATATCTATCTATCTCTTCCTTGAATGCCCCCACTGATCTGGCCTCCACTGCTGTACGTGGAAAGGAATTCCACAAATCCACCACCCTCTGGCTAAAGAAATTTCTCCTCATCTCTGTTTTGAAACAGCATCCTCTAGTTCTAAGATTGTGCCTTATGGTCCTGGACTTACCCACCAAGGGAAACAGCCTAGCCACATCTACTCTGTCCTTTCCTATCAACATTTTAAATGTCGCTATGAGGTCCCCTCTCATTCTTCTGTACTCCAGTGAGTACAGTCCAAGAGCCGACAAACGCTCATCATATGTAAGCCTTTTCATTGCTGGAATCATCCTCATAAATATCCTCTGAACTGTCTCCAACATCAGCACATCCTTCCTAAGATGTGGGGCCCAAAACTGCGCACAGTATTCCAAATGAGGCCTCACTAGTGCCCCGTAGAGCCTCATCAACACTTCCTTACTTTTATACACTACACCTCTCGAAATGAATGCCAACATAGCATTCGCTTTCTTTACCACCGATCCGACCTGGTGGTTAACCTTTAAGGTATCCTGCACGAGTACCCCCAAGTCCCTTTGTACTTCCGTACTTTGAATTTTCTTTCCTTCTAATTAATAATCTGCCTACTTATTTCTGCTTCCAAAGTGTACAACTGCACATTTCTCAACATTGAATCTCATCTGCCATTTCCTTGCCCATTCTCCTAAACTGTCTAGGTCTCTCTGCAACCTTCCTATCTCCTCAATACTCCCTACTCCTCCACCTATCTTGGTGTCATCCGCAAACTTAGCCACAAAACCATTTATTCCATCATCCAAATCGTTAATGTACAAGGTAAAAAGGAGCGGCCCCAACACCGACCCCTGCGGCACACCACTAGTAACCGGTAGCCAACCAGAACGAGATCCTTTTATTTCCACTCTTTGCTTCCTGCCAACCAGCCAATGCTCCACCCATTCTGTTATCCTACCCGTAATACCATGACCTCTCATCTTATTAATCAGTCTCTTGTGAGGCACCTTATCGAAGGCCTTTTGAAAGTCTAAATACACAACATCTACTGCCTCTCCCTTATCCACCTTACCTGTGATTTCTTCAAAAAACTCCAATAGGTTGGTCAGGCAGGATCTTCCCTTCACAAAACCATGTTGGCTAGGACCTATCTTGCCTTACGGCTCTAGGTATTCCGTAACCCCATCCTTGAGGATAGATTCCAATAACTTTCCCACCACTGACGTCAGACTAATAGGTCTGTAATTTCTTTTATACTGCCTCCCTCCTTTCTTATACAGCGGAACTACATTTGCGACCCTCCAGTCCTCCGGAACCATGCCGGAATCTATCAATTCCTGGAAAATTATCACCAATGCCTCCGCTATTTCTAAAGCCACCTCCTTCAGAACCTGGGGATGCACCACATCCGGTCCGGGAGACTTATCAGTCTTTAGCCCATTTAGGTTTCCTAGCAGCTTCTCCCTAGTAATCTTAACTGAACTCAGTACCATTTCGTGAGACTCCTGACTAACCAGCACATTTCTGATGTCCTCCACAGTGAAGACCAATGCAAAATATGCATTCAATTCCTCTGCCATCTCTCTGTCGTCCATTATAATATCTCCTGCACCGTTATCAATTGGTCCTATATCAACCCGTGTCTCTCTTTTACTCCTTATGTATTTAAAAAAACTCTTAGTATCCTTTCGAATGTTATCTGCCAACTTCCTTTCATAATTCATCTTTTCTTTCCTAATGACCTCTTAGTTTCTCTCTGCAGGTTTTTAAAAGCTTCCCAGTCTTCTGTTTTCCCACTAATTTTTGCTTCTTTGTACGCCCCCCCTTTTGCTTTTATTTTAGCCTTCACCCCTCGTTATCCACATTTGTGCCTTTTTTCCATTCAAAACCTTTTTTCTTGGAATATATCAATCCTGCATTTTACTTATTTCCTGTAGAAATTCCTTCCATTTCTCCTCTGCCGTCCCTCCAGCTAGCTTACTCTTCCAATCAATTTGGGCCAACTCTTCTCTCATACCATTGTAATTTCCTTTGTTCCACTGAAATATCGATACACCAGTTATCAGCTTCTCCTTCTCAAACTTGAAACTGAACTCAATCATATTGTGATCACTGGTTCCCAGTGGTTCCTTTACCTTTAGTTCCCTAATCACCTCCGGTTCATTACACAGCACCCAATCCAAAACAGCCGATCCCCTGGTGGGCTCATCAACAAGTTGCTCCAGAAAAACGTCCCTTAGACATTCCACAAACTCACTCTCCTGAGTTCTACCACCTTGCTGGATTTCCCAGTCCACCTTCATGTTAAAATCCCCCATAATTATCTTCATATTGTCACTCTGGCATGCTTTTTCTATCTCAAACTGTAACTTATCGTCCACTTTCTGACTGCTATTAGGGGGCCTATATATGACTGCTACTATTGTCCTTTTACCCTTGCTATTTCTTAGCTCCACCCACAAGGATTCCACCTCCTCTGACCCAATATCCTTCCTTTCTATTGATTTTATATCACTATTAACCATCATGGCCACACCTCCCCCTCTGCCTACCCGCCTATCCTTCCTATACACTGTGTACCCCTGGACATTCAGTTCCCAATCACATCCATCATGAAGCCATGACTCGGTGATTGCCACAATGTCGTATTTATTAACCTGTAGTTGTGCCACTAGGTCATATATTTTATTCCTAATGCTACGTGCATTTAAATATAGTACGGTTAGTCCGGTATCTGCTATTGATTTTGTTGTACTTCTATTGTTCAGCAGATTATCCTGACTTTTCACCTGTCTATCCTTCTTACCATCCTCACTACATACTATCTTAGACATGTTCCTATATACCTCATCCTCTATCCTAACATTCTGTATCCTTACATCCTGATTTGTTGTACTTCTATTATTCAGCAAATTATCCTGACTTCTCACCTGCCTGTCCTTCTTGCCATCCTCATTGGACTTGTTTCTATAAACTTCCTTCCTTACCTTAGCATCTTGTAACCTAACATCCTGGTTTCCATCCCCCTGCCAGATCAGTTTAAACCCTCCCCTACAGCTAAATTAAACATTCCCGCCAGGATATTGGACCCTTTGGAGTTTAGGTGCAACCCATCCTTAGCGAATAGGTCATGCCTCCCCCAATAAAGGTCCCAATTATCCAAAAATCTGAAGCCCTGCCCCCTGCACCAGTCACTCAGCCACGCATTCATCTGCCAGAGCATTCTATTCGTTCTATCATTGACACGTGGCACAGGTAGTAATCCTGAGATTACTACCCTTGAGGTCCTACTTCTCAACCTTCTCCCTAATGCCTTGTATTCCTCCTTCAGGACCTCTTCTCTTTTTCTACCTATGTCATTGGTACCTACATGTACCAAGACTTCTGGCTGCTCACCCTCTCCCCTCAGAATATTCTGGACCCGGTCCATGATATCCCGTATCCTGGCACCAGGGGGGTAACACACCATCCGAGATTCATTGTCGGTGTTGCAGAATCTGCTATCCGTACCCCTTACTATAGAATCCCCAATAACCATTGCATTTCGCTTCGTCCGCTGGACCACAGTACCAGGCATGGTGCCAAGGTCCCGGTTGCTGAAGTCTTCCTCTATCAGGTCATCCTCTCCAACCGAATCTAAAATGAGATATCGGTTTTTGAGGGGGACCACCACAGAGATGCTGTCTACAAATTCTTTATAACTCCTGTCTATTTCCTGCTCGCTCTCCCTAACCAACCGAAGGTTATCGAGCTGCTGCTCCAGACTCTCAATCCGTTCCTTGAGGAGGCGCATCTCGGTGCACTTTGCACAGATGTAGTTATCGGGGAGTCTGGTAGTCTCCCAGGGTCCCCACATCTGACATTCCAAACATAAGACCAACCCCAGATGCATACTGCTGAATACCACTGAGTTCAACAAATAAACTAATATATAAATTGTTTGTATCAGTGTGTGTGCGTGCGTGCGTGCGTGCGTGTGTGTGTGAGTGCATGTGTGTGTGCGTGCGTGTGTGTGTGTGTGCGTGTGTGTGTGTGTGTGTGTGTGTGTGTGTGTGTGAGTGTATTTTACCCCAGTTGCGATTCCCCTCTCATGCTCACAGTATCTTGTGCGTGAGGGAGCATGTGTCTGTTCCCATCCGTTCTGTCCCGCGTTTGCCTTTGTGATTAAACTAGTTTTGGTCTACAAAGCTCGTGTCCAGAGTCCTTGATCCTTAAGACAGAAAAGAATGATTTCACACAACAGCACCCTTGCCAAGACCTTCACTATTCTGAAAGTGTGATGTCCATAAATGGCCACTTGTGCTCCAACAGAGGGCATACCAGCAGTTTATTAAAGGTTTAGCATAATATTCTTATGTTTGTGCTCTAAACATCTGCTTATAAAGCCAAGGACATTGTATGTCTTGTTAACAAACTTCTCAACTCATCTTGCCATCTTCAAAATACTCATGCATTTTCCAAAGATATCTCTATTACTACACCACCTTACAATAGAATCTGCTTCCACCAGCTTCTTAGGTAGTTCCAAATAATAAGAATTTGTTATGTAAAATATAGCTTGTGGATCAGTTTCTGGTTCAGATATCAAATACTTTAAACCCAGTATGTAGGTGGTCCAACTAGAGATGGGGTCATAGTAGACCTAATATTGCAGAATGAACTGGCCAAATGATTGACGTTCCAGTAGGGGAGCATTTTGGGAATAGTGACCATAATTCTGTAAGTTTTAAGATAGTTATCGATAAGGATAAGACTGATCCTCTGGTGAAACTGCAAAATTGGGAGAAGGCTAATTACAACAGTGTTAAGCAGGAACTGGACAAAGTAGATTGGGACCAGCTGTTTGAGGTCCACATCTGACATGTAGGAGTCTCCTAAAGGCCAGTTGCTTAAGAGTTCAGGACCAGCACGTTCTTGTGAGGATGAAAGGTAAGGATGGCAGGGTTCAGGAACCTTGGCTGAAAAGAGATATTGCAAATTTAATCAAAAAAGAAAAGGAAGAATATGTCAAGTTTAAGATGCTGAAAGCAGACAAAGACCTTGATGAAAAGGAAACAGGAAAGAACTAAAGTAAGAAATTCTGAGGGCTAAAAGGAGTCATGAAATATCCTTGGCAAGTAGGATTTAGGAAAATCCCAAGGCATTTTATACATCTATGAGGAGCAAGAGGGTAGCTAGGGAAAGGGTAGGTCCACTCAGCGATAAACTTCTGCGTGGAGGCAAAAGAAGTGGATGAAGTCCTTACTGAATACTTTATATTGGTATCCACCATGGAGAAGGACATGCAATACGGTGAGGTTCGGGAGGGGTATGTTGATATTCTAGGGCATATTGATATTAAGAAGGAGGAGGTGTTGGGTGCCTTGCAAAACATTAAGGCAGAAAAATCCCCAGAGCCTGATGGACTTTATAAAGCATCTGACAAAGTCCCGCATGGTAGGCTGTTACAGAAGATTAAGTCACATATGGTGAGTTGGTAAATTGGATCCAAAATTAGCTTGGTCATAGAAGACAGAGGATACTGTAGAGAGGAGGTCTGTGGCTAATGATGTTCCACACAGAAGAGTGTTGAGACCTCCGTTGTATTAATGATTTGGATGAAAATGTAAGTGGTCTGATTAGTAAGTTGGCAGATGACATGGAAATTGGTGGAGTTTAGGATAGTGAAGCAAGTTGTCAAAGGATACAACAGGATCCAGGTCACTTGGAAATATGGGTAAAGAAATGGCAGTTGGAATTTAATCCATAGAAGTGTGAGGTGATGCATTTTGGAGGTTAAATACAAAGGGAAAGTACACAGTGAATGGCAAGACCCTGAGGAACATTGATATACAGAGAGATCTTAGGGTGCAAGTCCATTGCTCCCTGAAAGTGGCAACACAAGTGGATAGGGTGGTAAGGAAGACAAACGGTATTCTTGCCTTCATCGGTGGGGGGACTGAGTATAAAAGTTGGGAATTCATGCTGTAGCTGTATTAAACTTTGGTTAGGCCACATTTGGAGTGTTGTGTGCAGATCTCCACACTATAGGAAGGATGTGGAGACTTTGGAAAGGATACAGAAAAGGTTCACTATGATTTTGCCTGGATTGGAGAGTATGAACTTCAAGGAGAGGTTGGATTGTTTTCTCTGGAGCGTCGGAGGCTGAGGGGAGACCTGATAGAAGTTTACAAAATTATGAGATTGGGTATATACAGTAATCAGAGTATTTTTCCCAGGGTAGAAATGTCAAATACTAGAGGGCGTAGCTTTAAGATGAGAGGGGGAACATTTAATGGAGATTTGCAAGTTTTTTAGCAAGAGAGTGGTAGGTACTTGAAACACATTGCCAGGGGAGGTGTAGAAGCAGATATGATATCAACGTTTAAGAGGCATTTAGACAGACAGAGGATTGAGGGATATAGACCATGTGCAGGCAGAGGTATTAGTTTAGATTGGCATCATGGTCAGTGCAGGTAAGATGAGCTTGAGCGCCTGATCCTGTGCTGAACTGTTTTATATTCTAAGTCTTCTGATTACCAAATGAACTACTGAGATAATTTTTCTTTATTAATTCAGTCAAACCTTTCATGATTTTGAACACTTCCGATCTTCCTTTAACCTCACAGTTATAACGTAGGAAAACACACCAGCTAATTTACACCCACCAAGTCCCTGTATACAACATTTACTGGTATTGGTATTGGTTTATTATTGTCACTTGTACTGAGGTACGGTGAAAAACTTGTCTTGCATACCGTTCGTACAGATCAATTCATTACACAGTGCAGTTATGTTGGGTTAGTACAGAGTGCATTGAGGTAGTACAGGTAAAAACAATAACAGTACAGAGTAAAGTGTCACAGCTACAGAGAAAGTGCAGTGCAATAAGGTGCAAGGTCACAACATGGCAGATCGTGAGGTCATAGTCCACCTCATCGTATAAGGGAACCATTCAATAGTCTTATCACAGTGGGGTAGAAGCTGTCCTTAAGCCTGGTGGTATGTGCCCTCAGGCTCCTGTATCTTCTGCCTGATGGGAGAGGTGAGAAGAGAGAATGACCCGGGTGGGTGGAGTCTTTGATTATGCTGGCTGCTTCACCAAGACAGCGTGAGGTATAGACAGAGTCCAAGAAGGGGAGGCTGGTGTCCATGATGCACTGGGCTGTGTCCACAACTCTCTGCAGTTTCTTGCGGTCCTGGGCAGAACAGTTGCTGTACCAAGCTGTGATGCATAGAAAGAACTGGCACAGTCATGATGACCAGAAGGATTTCCATGTGCATTGTAACAGTCTATGATTATATGATATGGCCAGATGGCTCTCATTTTCTGGGTTTACAGATGGAAACTGGTCATTTGAGAGAAATACTAGAGGGCCCAGAACTCTTGTGGAACTGTAGCTTGGCAAGAGTCAGCACAGTGATGAAAATAGGACAGGAAGTTCAAAAAACTGATGCAAATCTATTATTGTTCTGTAGCTTTAATGGGAGAAACAAGCCTTCAGCTTGTGAACCGGACAATGATTCTTCAGAAACGTAAAGCCTCTCTTAATTTTTAAGCCGTAGAAAAGTCAGTGAACATCGACATGAAACTTCGTGGTGGATTGGTTACACATGAAGGGAACAGGCCACAGACGTTGTTAAAGGACTTGTTTTTCCATTTTCTTATTCTGCTGACACCTGTGTAAGTGATCATCTGAAAGGTCACATGTCAGTGGTTTCCTATGTCTACTGATGTTTATGGGTCTGTTAGATGGCGGCATGTGACCCAAGTTTCACTATGTTACTGAGAACTCAATCCCATTGTTTGTTCCCACAAAGATAATATGAGCTCATGTCAGTTTTTCTGGTATGTTACTTTATAGGACATTCCCCATTAGGTTGGTGTTTTGTCCCTTCTCAGTACAATTATCAGCAGATGTGAGTCTCAACCCAGATCCCAGTGGAAATAAGTCTTCTGGATAAAAGAGCCTCTGCATATGGTGATTCTTATTATTAATAGTAATTAAAAAGTGAATGGGGAAAATTGAACTTTTAACAGCTTGGCTGGCATATCAAGGGAAGAAGGAGGAATTGTTGGGGTAAATTTATACTTCCAAATGACTCGTGTCTCATTGTCTCATTTACTGAAAGCCTGAAAATGAGCTGAATGACATTGACTAATATGAAAATCAGATTATTCCAAAGTGCACCAAACACAAGGAAACTGGCCAGATGGGATGCTTTCACCAGGTGGAGTCAGCCTGTCTTTCTTCTCACTTAAGTTAATGGAAGAAATGTAGAACTGGCTTTATGAGGCCCATGGACCTGAAAATTGGAACACACTGTACCATTTTATTCAGTGCAGTGGGTCCCAATTTAGTCAAAGGCACTGTGGCGTCGGCCCCATTTTGTGGTGAGCACCTTTGTGGCTTCACAGACTGGTTGTTTGCAGTACTTTTTTTTCACCCTCTCCAGCAATGAAGAGTCTTCATGAGTGGTACAATAGGTCTGCATCATGTGCCAGCCAACGTTGTAGTGTGTGAGGACTTACGAATGTTAGGTTGAAGACATGATGAATGGAGGTTATTGTTAAGTGACTGAAGAAGGTGTACAGCAAAGTCTAAGTCAAAGTCGAGTTTATTGTCACATGCACAAGTACATGTAGGCATAGGTGCAATGAAAAACTTACTTGCAGCAGCATCACAGGTACATAGCATCAGATAAGCAGGATTCACAAGAAAAACATAAATGAAACATAAATTATATACAATTTTTACAAGAAAGAACACAATTCGAACAAAAAAAACATAGTCTATTTAGTGCAAAATGATCAAAGTGGTCATAGTGCTGCTAAACTGTAATGATTAGGGTTGTGCAGGTTGGTCCAAGAAGCGAACGGTTGAAGAGAAGTAGCTGTTCTTGAACCTGGTGGTGGGGAACTTCAGGCTTCTGTACCTCCTGCCTGATAGTAGCTGCAAAAAGATGGCATGGCCCGGATGATGGGGATCTTTGATGATAGATGTTGCCTTCTTGAGGCAGTCTCTCCTGTAGATACTACCAATGGTGGGAAGGGATGTCTGTGCAGTACTGGGCAGCACATGGACCAGTAGATGAGTGTAGTAGTGCAGATTTTGAAAGATGGAATTTGTTGATAGATTATATTCCAGGGAACATAATGTTCTTTTAAGCACAGTCAATGTTGACTGTACTTAAGAAATTATATTCCCTGGAAATTAAGCCTAACTTTTGGCATTGACCCTGTTCACTGCTGCATTATTAGTGAACAAAATGCTCACTGGGCCCCTGGTTGAAGAAGATGTGTCTCCCCTTTTCCATCTCTTCAGCCAACACATTGAGAGTAGCATCTGGAAATGAGGGACCCCACTTCTGTTCTGCTTTAGCTTGTGTTAAGGTTTCCAAAGATGAGACATGTCTTCTAACAGTGTCAGTAGTGTTAAATTGAGCAGGCAAGATATTACATAGAAACATAGAAAGCCTACAGCACAATTCAGGCCCTTCAGCCCACAAAGCTGTGCAGAACATGTCCCTACCTTAGAAATTACTAGGCTTACCCATAGCCCTCTATTTTTCTCAGCACCATGTACCTATCTAACAATCTCTTGAAAGACCCTATCGTATCCGCCTCCACCACCGTTGCCGGCAGCCCATTCCACACACTCACCACTCTTTGAGTAAAAAACTTACCCCTGACATCTCCTCTATACCTACTCCCCATCACCATAAACCTATGTCCTCTTGTGGCCACCAGTTCAGTCCTGGGGAAAAGCCTCTTACTATCTACTCGATCAATACCTCTCATCATCTTATAATCCTCTATCAGGTCCCCCCTCATCCTTCGTCTCTCCAAGGAGAAAAGGCCGAGTTCCCTCAACCTGCTTTCATAAGACACGCTCCACATTCCAGGCAGCATCCTTGTAAATCTCCTCTGCACCCTCTCTATGGCTTCCACATCCTTCCTGTAGTGAGGCGACCAGAACTGAGCACAATACTCCAAGTGGGGTCTGACCAGGGTCCTATATAGCTGCAACAATACCTCTCGGCTCCTAAATTCAATTCCCCGATTGATGAAGGACAATACACCATATGCCTTCGTAACCACAGAGTCAAGCTGCGCAGCCACTTTGAGCGTCCTATGGACTCGGACCCCAAGATCCCTTTGAACCCTCACACTGCCAAGAGTCCTACCATTAATACTATATTCTGCCATCATATTTGACCTACCAAAATGAACCACTTCACACTTATCTGGGTTGAACTGCATGTGCCACTTCTCAGCCCAACTTTGCATCCTATCTATGTCCCTCTGTAACCTCTGACATCCCTCCAAACTATCCACAACACCTCCAACCTTTGTGTCATCTGCAAACTTACTAACCCACCCCTCCACTTCCTCATCCAGGTCGTTTATAAAAATCACAAAGAGCAAGGGTCCCAGTACAGATCCCTGAGGTGCACCACTGGTCACCGACCTCCACTCAGAATACAACCCTTCAACAGCCACTCTTTGCCTTCTGTGGGCCAGCCAGTTCTGGATCCATACTGCAATGTCCCCTTGGATCCCATGCCTCCTTACTTTCTCAATAAGCCTTGCATGGGGTACCTTATCAAACGCCTTGCTGAAATCCATATACACTACACCTACTGCTCTCCCTTCATCGATGTGTTCAGTCACATCCTCAAAAAATTCAGTCAGGCTCGTAAGGCAGGACCTGCCCTTGACAAAGCCATGCTGACTATTCCTAATCATATTATACCTCTCCAAATGTTCATAAATCCCGCCTCTCAGGATCTTCTCCATCAGCTTACCAACCACTGAGGTAAGACTCACTGGTCTATAATTTCCTGGGCTATCCCTACTCCCCTTCTTGAATATGGGAACAACATCCGCAAACCTCCAATCTTCCGGAACCTCTCCCGCCTCCATCGATGATACAAAGATCACTGTCAGAGGCTCTGCAATCTCTTCCCTCGCCTCCCACAGCAGCCTGGGGTACATCTCATCCAGTCCCGGCGACTTATCTAACTTGATGCTTTCCAAAAGTTTCAGCACCTCCTCTTTCCTAATACGTACACATTCAAGCTTTTCAGGCCACTGCAAGTCCCCACTACAATCCCCCAGATCTTCTTCCGTAGTGAATACTGACTTAAAGTATTCATTAAGTACCTCCACTATTTCTTCCGGATCCATACACACTTTCCCACTGCTGCACTTGATAGGCCCTCTCCTTTCACATATCATCCTCTTACTCTTCACATACTTGTAGAACGCCTTGGGGTTTTCCTTGATCTTGCCCGCCAAGGCCTTCTCATGTCCCCTTCTGGCTCTCCTAATCTCTTTCTTAAGCTCCTTCCTATTAGTCTTATATTCTTCCAGATCCTTAACATTACCTAGCTCTCTGTACCTCTTGTAAGCTTTTCATTTCCTTTTGACTAGATTTATTGTAGCCTTTGTACACCACGGTTCCTGTATCCTCTCGTGACTCCCCTGTCTCATTGGAACATGCCGATGCAGAACTCCACACAAATATCTCCTGAACATTTGCCATATTTCTTCCATACTTTTCCCAGAGAACATCTGTCTCCAGTTTAATCTTCCAATTTCCTGCCTGAGAGCCTCATAATTCCCTTTACTCCAAGTAAACGCCTTTCTAGTCTGTCTGTTCCTATCTCTCTCCATGGCTAACGTAAAGGAGATAGAATTATGATCACTATCACCAAAATGTTCACCCACTGAGAGATCTGACACCTGACCAGGTTCATTTCCCAATACCAAATCAAACACAGCCTCTCCTCTTGTAGACCTGTCTACATATTTTGTCAAGAATCCTTCCTGAACACACCTAACAAATTCCACCCCATCTAAACCCCTCACCGTCTGGAGATGCCAATCGATGTTTGGTAAATTAAAATCCCCCATCACAACAACTCTGTTATTCTCACACCTTTCTAGAATCTGCTTCCCTATCTGCTCCTCAATATCCCTGTTACTATTGGGCAGCCTATAAAAAACACCCAGTAAAGTTATTGACCCCTTCCTGCTCCTAACCTCCACCCACAGAGACTCCGTAGACAGTCCCTCCATGACGTCCACATTTTCCGCAGCCGTGACACTATCTCTGATCAACAGTGCCACTCCCCACCTCTTTTGCTTCCCTTCCTGTCCTTTCTGAAACATCTAAAACCCGGCTCTTGAATCAACCATTCCAGTCCCTGAGCCATCCAAGTCTCCGTAATGGCCACCAACATCATTGCTCAAGTATTGATCCAAGCTCTAAGCTCATCTGCCTTGTTCACAATACTCCTTGCGTTAAAATAGACACATCTCAAACCTGTCTTGAGCACATCCCTTCTCTATCACCTGCCTATCATACCTACTACTAGCTTTCTCTATTTGAGAGCCAAACACCTCTTCCCCAGTCTCTCTAGTTTGGATCCCACCCCCCAACAATTCTAGTTTAAACTCTCCCCAGTAGCCTTAGCAAACCTCCCCACCAGGATATTGCTCCCCCTGGGATTCAAGTGCAACCCGTCCTCTTTGAACAGGTCACACCTGCCCCAAAAGAGACCCCAATGATCCAGAAATCTGAATCCCTGCTCCTTACTCCAATCCCTCAGCCACGCATTTAACCTCCTCCTTATTCTGTTCCTATACCCACTGTCACTTAGCACAGGCAGTAACCTGGATATTATTACCTTTGAGGTCCTGCTTCTCAACTTCCTCCCTAATTCTCTTATAGTCTTTTTTCAGGACCTCATTCCTTTCCCTACCTATGTCATTGGTACCAATATGTACCACGACCTCTGGCTGTTCTCCTTCCCCCTTCAGGATATCTTGGACGCGATCTGAAACATCCCAGACCCTGGCACCTGGGAGGCAAACTACCTTCCAAGTTTCTTTCCTGCATCCACAGAATCGTTTGTCTGCCCACCTAACTATAGAGTCCCCTATCACTAGTGCCCTCCTCTCTCCTTCCCTACCCTTCTGAGCCACAGGGCCGGGCTCTGTGCCAGAGACACTGCCACTGTTGCTTCCCCCAGGATGGCTGTCTCCCCCAACAGTACACTCAAGCAGGGTACAGCCACAGGGGTACTCTCTAGTACCTGACTCTTCCCCTTCCCCCTCCTGACTGTGACCCACTTGCCTGACTCCCGTGGCCCCGGTGTGACCACCTGCTTATAGCTCCTTTCTATCACCTCCTCATTCTCCCTGATCCGACAAAGGTCATTGAGCTGCATCTCCAGTTCCCTAACACGGTCCCTCAGAAGCTGCAGCTCAACACACCGGGTGCAGAGGTAGCCTTCCCGGAGGCAGGGAGACTCCGGGAACTCCCACATCTGACACTGCGTACAGGAAACTGAACTCATACTCCTTCCTTAACTCAAGTCACCTACCTTTCCTCGCCCTTTTACGCCGAAGCCCCTTGAGCCAAAGCCCAAAACATTCTGCTCCCTCTCACTCAGCTGCCCGCTCCAACACTGCCCGCTGGATATGGCGGTTTGTTTTTTAAACTGCCCGCACTGCACCTGCGCAGTCCAGCCCCCACTCTTCCCGATTAAAACTTATGTAAAAACTTATAAAAAAGAACCTTATAAAACTAGACATAATAAAAACCCTATAAAAAAAAGAAGAAAAGCTTATCTGTCCCGAAGTCCCGACGCCTGTACACATGTGAACACCTGCTAGCCTACTACGGTACAGGCTGGATGCTATAACTGTGATACTCAGATGCACACAAAAACTTGGTCACCTTGGCGGGATTTATAATGCATCATGATCGAGATGCATGTTTTCCAGCTTGATCAAATTTCTAGGCCATAGTCTTCTCTCTCCAAGTCCCTGCCTCGAATGAACCCAAGATGATCCAAGTATCCCAGGCACAGGAGTAGGAAGATCTGCCCCGTTAACTTTTAGAGTATAGTAAGGGACAACTCAGCTATCAAGAATGGTTGCACACTGTGTAAAAAACACTGCACAATTTATGGTCTTGAATAACAGTTTGTTTCATAACAACTTTCTTCTGAGGCACCGAGGAGTTTTTTTTTTCTGTGACAAAGGCACTGTGAAAGTGGACATTGCTGTTCTTGTGTTTCTATTTATCTTAAATTTTCAACTTTGGAATTGGAATTGGAATTTGTTTATTACTGTCACGTACCAATATACAGTGAAAAACTTAGTTTTGCAAACTAGGAGAAACAAAGTTAGTTCAGTGGGGGTCCCGTGTCAAGCGTTAAAATCAGCAGCAGTTTCTGAGGGAGTCCCATCCAAGGAACCTGACGTGAAAATCTGGTCTCTGCTGCAAATGTATCTGGGATTAGAAGTCACCTTAACTGAATAAACCATTTTATTTTAAACAAGGTTGTTGTTTTTAAACATTATAAACTCAAGTCAGGTCGAGTTTCATGTGCACAAGTATGGTGAGGTACAAGTACAATGAAAAACTTGCTTGCAGCAGCATTACAGGAACATTGGTAAAAACAACACACAGGATATAAATTATACATGAATTATACAAGGCTTTAAAGAGAAAAAAAGATAATGCAAAAACAAGACCCTCCTGCAAAAAAAAAGACAAAATCAATTGTCGTGCAAGAGATGGTCTGTATTGTTCCATTGCTGAGGTAGGGTTAGGGTTGTGCAGGTTGGTTCAAGAACCTGGTGGTTGCAGGAAAGTAGCTGTTCCTGAACCTGGTGGTGTGGGATTTCAGGCTTCTGTACCTCCTGCCCGACGGTAGCAGCGAGAAGAGGGCATGATCTGGATGGTGGGGATCCTTGATGATAGACACTGCCTTCTTGAGGCAGCACCTCCTGTAGATGCTGTCAGTGGTTGGGAGGGAGGTGCCTGTGATGGACCAGGCTGTATGCACTACTCTCTGCAGCCTCTTGCAATCCTGTGTGTTGAAATTGCTGCAACAGGCTATTAAACTATTAAACTGCTTTAAAAGTAAATTTTTTGGACTTCAGCTGGCCTTTTGTCACTGGTGCTATAAATATATTGGCTTCTAGATGTGGATATGAATGCAAACAGCAGCCAAAATGTTGCATGCATTGAGCAATAATGAACAAATACACATTTCTATTCCAGCCTCTGTTCACATATGCTGCTAAGATCGCTTGACACCTAGCTCTCTCACTGCACATATTTACCAAGGCGAGACAGTTCCATTAAGTGTCAACTACATGCCAACTTGTGGTTAACCCATGTCTGGTACACTAGCATATTGGTTTAGTTCTGGGCTAGAGGTCAGGATCACTAATCTAGTGGATGACGTGAGCTTGAATGCCACCATGGCAGCTGAGAAATTTATATTCAAATACGTCATTAAATCTGGAATTTGAAAAGAAGTTAGTTTGAGTAATGGTGACCATGAAACTATTGGATCTATTGGATACAGCTTTAAAAAAAAAACTAGCTTCAGGAAAGGAAATCTGTCTTTCTTACTCATCTGACCCATATTTGATGCAGACCCATTGACATGGTTGACTTTTAATTCTCTCCTCAGTTCAGGGCCAAATGGGCCATATAATAAATACTGGCATTGCTAATAATGTCCACATCCTGTGAATCAATACAAACGGTATCAGAATCTGAATCAGAATCAGGTTTATTCTCACTGATATATGTTGTGAAATCTGTTGTCTTGTGGCAGCAGTACAGCGCAAGACATCAAGACATAAAAGTTACAAAAATAAATAAATAGTGCAAAAGAGGAATAACGAGGCAGTGTTCATGGGGTCACGGACCGTTCAGAAATCTGATGGTGGAGGGGAAGAAGCTATTCCTGAAATGTTGAGTGTGGTTCTTCAGGGTAAAACTTTATGCCAGATAACCAATGTTTTCTAATTGTAATTGAACTCATGGATTCTGTACCCTTCACTAAACTAGACTTAATAATTACCTGATTCAGAGAGCAAAATTAATGGTTAAAATCTGTATATTTTTATCACTTTGTACATGCCAGGTCCAGGCTAAAGCTCTGTATGTCAATGGTGACTAGAGATTAGCATTGTTTGAAATCAGAACATTTGACATTACAATGGAGTGATGAGGCATTGGCAACTTGCATTTATGTTATGAGCTCCTTCATTGGTATGCAATAAGATTTCTTTATTAGTCACATGTACATCGAAACACACAGTGAAATACATCTTTGCGTTGAATGTTCTGGGGGCAGCCCGCAAGTGTCGCCACACTTCCGGCACCAACATAGCATGGCCACAACTTCCTAACCCATGTGGGAGGAAATTGGACCCCACCGAGGAATAGTAGGTGGAATGATCAAAACCTTGATCAAAAGTTTTAAGTTTTCTGGAGGGTTTCACAAGAAATGGTGACAGGGAAGGGATTAGGAAGTGTAAAACAGGTATTGAGGTCAACAGGTATTGGACAGGATACAAGGGACAACTCTCCCAGAAATGGGGTCTTGGTTTTACATTTTAGGTGAAAGACAGCACCTCCAGTAATGCATCAGTGCACTGATATCCCAACAGAGATCTTTATGATTAGTTGTTTGGAGTTTGACTTGAATCCATGACCTTCTAGCTCCGAGGCAAGGTGCCAAACAATTTAACTATAACTAATGCTTTATTGACCTTGAAATGCTCAGGGGTATCCAGATGATGTGAAAGACACTAACTTTATAGTTTCAAGCTTTTTCATTATAAACATTTTCTGAATTTCTATTTATTTTGTTTTAATAAACTATTTATTTTAAATGCAATGTTCTTTAAGAAGCTGGTAATACAATTTAGATGTAACTGAATTTTAAAAATGATTTTATAGTATTGAAGGGCTTCTTGATACATATCTTGGTTCAGGGCTTCTTGGTGAATGTAGAACTTATTCTGCTCTCCGTGATTTACACTCAGATGATCTGTTATGGAGTACAACTGAATCAGAATCAGAATCAGAATCAGGTTTATTGTCACCGACATATGTTGTGAAATTTGTTGTTTTGCAGCAGCAGTACCGTGCAAGACATAAAAAATACTATGTTACAATAATAAATAAATAGTGAAAAAGAGGAATATCAAGGTAGTGTTCGTGGATTCATGGACCGTTCAGAAATCTGATGGTGGAGGGGAAGAAACCGTTCCTGAAATGTTGAGTGAGGGTCTTCAGACTCCTGTACCTCCTCACCGATGGTAGTAACGTGAAGAGGGCATGTTCTGGATGGTGAAGGTCATTAATGATGGATGCCACCTTCTTGAGACACCATCTCTTGAAGACATCCTCAATAGCAGGAAGGGTTGTGCCCGTGATGGAGCTGGCTGAGTCTACAACCCTCTGCAGCCTCTTTCAATCCTGTGCATTGGAGCCTCCATACCAGGCAGTGACGGAACCAGTCAGAATGTTCTCCACCACACAGCTGTAGAAATTTGCAAGAGTCTTTGGTGACAGACCAAATCTCCTCAAACTCCAAATGAAGTAGAGCCGCTGGCGTGTCTTCTTCATGATTGCACCAATGTGTTGGGCCCAGGACAGATCCTCTGAGATGTTGACACCCAGGAACTTAAAGCTGCTCACCCTTTCCACTGCTGATCCCTCAATGAGGACTGGTGTGTGTTCTCCCGACTTCCCCTTCCTGAAGTCCACAATCAATTCCTTGGTCTTGCTGATGCTGAGTGTGAGGTTGTTGTTGTGACACCTCTCAACCAGCCGATCCCTCTCACTCCTGTATGCCTCCTTGTTGCCATCTGAGATTCTGCCAACAACAGTGGTGTCATCGGTGAATTTATAGACTGAAACAGGATGAGAGTCTCCTGTTCCTGATTTCAAGGACTTGAGGTGAAACAAGATCACGAGTAGTTTGAACCCATCCTGGAGGAGAAATTCCAGAGCACAAGACTAAACATAATATGTCAGCAACAATAGATATAGTCAAACAGCAGGAACAGGCCTCCAATTGGGATTGACAGAGTGCAACATCCATTCAACAGCTTTTCTCAACTTTTTTTCATGTATTTTTTCAGGATCATGGCATTACTGGCAAGTTCAGCATTTATTGCCCATCCTTCATCACCCTTGAGAAGCTGTTTACTTGAATCACTTCAGTCCTTCTGGTGAAGGTGTTCCCACAATGTTTTTGAGGAGAGAGTTCCAGAACTTAAACTCACTGACGAAGAAATCACAGTGATATATTTCAAAGTCAGGATAGTGTGTGACTTGGAAGGCAACATGCACTTGGTGATGTGCCCATGCACCTGAAGCCTTTGTCCTTTCTGTAATAGAGATGTGGGATTGGGAGGTCTTATCTGAGTAGCTTAGGGGAGTAACCATCCTTGCATGTTGCATCCACTGTACGCCAGTGGTCGAGGGAATAAATGTTTAGGGTGGTTGAGGAGATGCTCTGTGAAGCAAGTGGTCTGGATGGTGTCGAGCTTCTTGTTAGAGCACCAACCAAATAAGGAGTATTCCATCTCTCTCCTGATACTTGTTAATGGTAGAAAGGCCTTGGGGCATTCAAGTGAGTCATTCACTGGAGGATACTGAGACTATTATACTCACAGTATTTAAGTAGCTGGTACAGTTGAGTTTCTGGTCAGAATGTTGATGCTGGGGACTTGATGATGGTAATGGCATCAACTGTAAAGAGTCAACCTGACTCTCTGGTGGAGTGAATTTTACTTGCTATCAGCCTTTGTCTGAATATTGTGTTCAATTTGCTGCACAGAGATACATGTTGCTTTATTCACTGAGGAGTTATGAATGAAACACAACATTGTGAAATCATCAGGAAACATCCCTGCCTCTGAGCTTGTGATGGAATGAAGGTTATTGATGAAGCAGCCATAGATGGTTGAGCTTAGGACACTGCCCAAAGGAGCTCCTGCAGTGATGTCATGGAACTGGGATGACTGACCTTCAACAGACACAGCCATTTTCCTTGGAACGAGGTTAGACTCCAACCATTGGAGTGTGTTCCTTTTGATATCAATTAACACTAGATTTACCAGGGCTCCAAGATACCACACTTGGTCAAGTGCTGCCTTAATGACCAGGACAGTCATTCTCACTTCATCTTAGATCGTTTTTTTCAAGATTAGATCAAGGCAGTGATGGGATCTGAATTGGCTGATTATCTGAAGTTGTTGAATTCAATGTTGAGGCAGCAATGTGCCAAGTTAGGAGTTAATATCCTGTTCCTTGAGTTTAAGTCATTGTCGGAAGTCTGGGTAGGAGTGAGCTGTGGAATTAAAGGGATTAAAGCATGTCAGAGTTATACTGTCTCCTGAAGATTGCTGGAGACCACATTATGTTTGGTCAGAAAACCATCCTGTGCCATTATGTCTGGACACATGCACAAGGCTCATAGCCTTAACAGCTGCATGTTAAAATGGCACAGATTGAATGGAATGCCAGTGATTTTTGAAATGTAGTTTTAAACAGAGTGATACTGGGTGTGAACTCATTACATAAGGAGGGAAATATGCTCTGAGTCCTAACTTATGCAGATCCTTTAAACTGAAAATCATCTAAAAGTAATTTACTTTAATATGAAAGTGGCCACTGAGAAAAAGAAGATATAATGAAGTAAGAATATGATAGATTATATAGATGTAGGAAGTACCATACTGCTTTCAGGTGGATGTAAAAGATCTCCTGCTGCTTTTGGAAGAAGAAGCAATTTGTCTCCAGTGTCCCAGCCAATATTTCCCCCTCAACCAATATCTCAAATTACCGATCACCCAACCACTGCTGTTCGTGGGAGCTTGCTGTGCAAACATTGACTCTCATGTTTCTCATATAGTTAGTGTACTTCAAAAGTACTTCAATGACTGTAAAACACTTATGGATGACTGAAGGTCATGAAAGCTGCTATATAAATGCAAGCTTTTACTTTGAAAGAATACTCAGTTAATTGGGAACGTATGTTCTTTTCCCCCACATGAATGTACCTGATATTGGTAAACCCATAATTTGTTTTATGATAAACATTTAATTTTGAGATAAATTACAGTCTGTTCATTTACAACACATTCCACAGGAAATCCATACCTGAATTTAGCCAGGTATTTGTTTCAACATAAATTTGTAGAGAGAAGTCTGAGGTGTAACCCAATAAGAAGTTTTTATGATTATGAATGGGTATGATTGTGTAGACGTGGAGAAGATGTTTCTACTTTTGAAGGAGACCACAGTTAGTGGCCATGAATTTAAGATGGTCACAAATCCATAAAGGAATTTGGGAAATGTTTCTTTCCTCAGAGAGTGGTTTGACTGAGGGACATGCTGCCACATGCACTAAATATGGAAAATATGTAGATATAAGAGAAAGGAATAGAATAAACATTGCTGGGTTTAGATGAAGAAGGTTTAGAGGGAGGTTCTTGTGGAGCAGAGGGACTGGTATGGACCTGTTGGGCTTGTTATAAATATCATGCCATATGTGATACCTCGCTGAAGGATTAGTCTTTTAGCAGTCACTGTTAGGAAGTCTCATGTACAAATAATGTTCACTTGAGCTAGGTATCACAGGGTCGCTGGATATAAAATGACTCAGCCATGGCCAAACACAACCCAACCTTACCCAGAATATTTGCAACGTTCTTCATAACCAGACCAAAGCCTCCAGAGGCAATTGCAGAAAAACAGATGCAAAGGCTCACAATGCTGCTTGTGTATTGCTACTGATCAAGAAAATAGCACGCATACAGCAGCATTAAACAAATCATCCCAATCTGAACCAAGAGCTCAGCCTGGCCAGCAAAGCATAGCCCATCACTAACCCAAGCTGAATGCTTTATCAGAACCCGACCCCGATACAGATTTGTACAGGATTGGGTCAGGTTGATAGACTCTAGTTGGTGTCAGCAGCGGCAAGAGTCTCTCTTGGGAGGGGAGGGGGAAGGGAGAAAAATGCAAAACTGCAAAAACAAAAAAAGTTTCCACAGACTTTACAATTTTTACTTTGCATAAGAATAGCAGCAGCAATGGCAATGCTGTTATTTTCTTCAGCAAAATAAGACCATAAACCGAAGGATCTGCCTGCTTTACAGTAAATATTCATCCATTTGCTGTTGAGTACTTAGAATAACATGAAGCTACACCCACAGCAGCTCCTGGGAAGTAAATATTATATTGCCAGCTGTTTTGTTGTTTGTGTTGAACCCCACCCCCACCTCCCCTCCCCTCACAAGTTTTGAAGTCTTTCTGTGCAGTCAGGCTTGCATTATGTGACAGGGTATACAGTATTAGTTATGCAAGGAATGCCTTTGATCAGGAGTTTATGAGAGGCCATGAAACTAATCCACTCCAACAGACTGCTAAACATGGCCTGTACTAACAGTGCAAAGTCTGAGAGCTGGCTATGGAAATAGTGTGAATGGGAACATAAAGTTGGGAGGTACATTTTCCTAAAGTTAATGAGGATATGTAAAATGATTAAAGGGAGAGAAAAGTCACAGACTGGCACTTCATTCTGATTCAACCCCTCCCTAACTGAAATATTAAAGGATTACAATTTCCCACTGTCTCAGATAACACACTTAATTAGAAATAGTCTTTGTGTTCCTTGTCTTTATAGCATTTAGCATACTTGGAGATATTAAGATACAGGAAGCATGCTTGAATTCTACTACTTATTGGAATAAGGTTTTGATGAATGCATATAGAAACCAAGCATAGAATTCAGATACCATTCACTCTGTTACATAAAGGACTAATCTGAGTATTATCTCAATCCAAGTATTAAATACATTAGTAGAATGGCTGTGTGCTGATCATTACTCAGTAGTGCCAAGAAGTCAAGAGCTGGAATACAATACTTAGGAAGTTATGTCTGTATTTTGATTATCAAATTACAAGCACAACAGGCTTCAGATAACCAAAGATAAAAATAAACCCTTGCATGTGTTCCATTGAAAGGCCTAATTTGAAACGTTAGTCTCTTTCAGAGGCTAACTGTTGTGTTGTGTACCTCATGGACGTTTTGATCTTATTCCATGTAACTAAAGATGTATGTGACTAAGGGACTTTATTTATGGTAGCTTCCTCTGATCATCATCTGCACATTTGTTTAACTAACTGTCTATTCATGTTTCAGTGAATTAAACAGCTCAGAAGCCCTATCATTAGATGCAGAGTTGAACATTGCTCTGTGCGTCAGTAAACCAGATTATGATATTGTTTATTTCCTTGCTTGTCATGGGCTCTTGCTGTGCAAAATTTGACTGCCCTTTTCTCCTTCATGACAACAATGACAACTTCCACGGTGTTTAATTAGCATGAAGAATTTTGGAATTGAGTACAGAAGTTGGGATGTTATACTGCAGTTGTACAAGACGTTGGTGAGACCACATTTGGAATATTGTGTTCAGTTTTAGAGGGATATGGGCCAACTGTAGGCAAGTGGGACTAGCTTAGATGAGAATCTTGGTCAGCATGGACCAGTTGGGCCGAAGGGCCTGTTTCTGTGCTGTATGACTCTATGACCCAAGGTAAAGAAAAACATGATTTAAAATGCAAGTTTTTCTTATTAGGCATCCAAAAAAATTGCATTCACTGGAATGAGTGATCTTAACGTCATAAAAATTCACAGCATATGTGACAGGATGGAAAGGTTGCCTTGAATTAAAATATCAGCTACGACCTTTGTCAATAGTGGAGCAGACTCAAGGGGCTGTGTGCTTCACTCCTGCTCCTATTTCTTAGCTTCTTATTGCTTTGCTGAAACTCAAATCAGTAGCTTTAAGCAGCTGCAGTTTTTTTTTCCAGTGAGCATATAAGCATTGAGAATAATAAAAAAAATATTTTGGTGGGCATGACTTATCTGAACTATTTGCAGTTACAGCCCTGCTTATGTTTTATTGCTTGACTGGGCAATAAAGCAAACTCCCGCACTTATTCCATGAAGTAAGTGCTTTTGGGGCATTTTTACTCCACAGCCTTTTGAATTTAAACTCAGATGCTTGATAAACTCCACCGGAAATTGCATACCTAATTGTATATTCTGCACAACGTATTGTACATTGGGCTGAATTATATATACCTGCAGCAAATGGTTCCATTTAGAATTGCCAACTATCATCCTATTATTGTCCAGGAAGTTTGGACATCCACATGTACACTTTGAAACATTCTGAAGGACACATGCCAGTGTATCTGACTATCTGCTCCACTGCTGAACTCACCATTGAGTGCAATGGTGGAGTACTGATTCATTGAAGAGAGTCTGGATGCACTTCACATCTGGTCCCAAGCTTTACACCTGGCATGCTGTCATAGAGTCAAACATCACAGAAACAGGCCCTTCAGCCCACCCAATCCATGCTGACCATCAAGCACCCACCTACACTAATCGCACATTATTCTCCCCATGTTCCCATCAACTGCCCCTAATTCTACCACCAACCTATATGCTAGGGGCAATTTAAAGGGGCCAATTAACCCACCAACCTGCACATCTTTATGATGTGGGATGAAATCAGAGCACCTGGAGGAAACCCACGTAGTCACAGGGGAAAACATGCAAACTCCACATAGACAGCACTAAAGATCGGGTTTGAACCTGGATGGCTGAGTTGTAAGGCAGCAGCTCTACCACTTGAATAGGATTGCCAACCCTCTACAGAGAAAGGCAAGTGCAAGCAGTTACTTGAGTAACTCTGCTTTATGTTTTTAATTATTCATTCACATTCTAACATGTTTTTAATTAATTTTTGACATTGTTACTTTTTTAAAAGAATTAATCAAATAGTTAGACATCTAAAAATTGTTGCAAAGCCTTTGACAATTCTGAGCTGTCAGAGTCTGTCAGGACTTTCCAATGGCAGTGCATTAGGATCCACTACTTGAGGCCTACTCACTGCTCAGTGTGCGCTCCGTCTCACTTGACACCTCTTGGGTTCAGGAGTTCATCTCATCCGGCCCTCTGTACCCAGGGAATGGAAGTTTAGGGGAAGGTGAGGATCATGGGTTGTCTCTTGTTCCCAGGGTGATATGAATCATTAAAATTGTGTCGCAGTTCTGGTTGCCTTGCTATAGGAAGGATATCATAAAGCTGGGAAGGCTGCAGAAAAGATTCACAAGTATACTACTGGGACTGCAGGGTTATAAGGAGAGACTGGATAGGCTGGGACTATTTTCCCTGGAGTGTAGGAGGCTGAGGGGTGACCTTCAACCATTCAGTTCTTGAAGCAACTTTTTGCATTAAAATGGATATTTTTTTGGTTCTAATTGTGTTCTTTCTTGTAAAAATAGTGTTTGATTTGTTTAATTTATGTTTTTCTTATGAATGCTTCTTATATGATGCTATGTGCCTGTGATGCTGCTGCAAAGTAAGTTTTTCATTGCACCTGTGCACACATGTGCTTGTACATTTGACAATAAACTCGACTTTGACTTTGACCTTATAGAGGTATGTAAAATCATGAAGGTGAATGGTCACAGTCTTTTTCCAAGGGTAGGGGAGTCTAAAACCAAAGAGCATAAATTTGTGAGAGGGGAAAGATTTATGAGGGACCTGAGGCCCAACCTTTTCACACAGAGGGAAGTAGGTATATTGGACAAGCTGTCAGAGGAAGTGGTAGAGGAGGGTACATTTACAATGTTTAAAAGACATTTAGACAGGTACATGGATTGGAAAAAATTTGAGGGATAAGTGCCAAATACAGATAAATAGGACTAGCTCAGTTCAGATACCTGATTGGCCATGGACAAGTTGGGCTGAAGGACCTGTTTCAATGTTGAATAATTCTGGGATTCTCTGAGTCATTAAAACTTGGAAGAAAACAGTTGTAAGTGTTTTTCTTCCAAGTTTAAGCAAGCAACTATTAAACTGAGGTGGCTACATGGAAAGACTTTATTTTAGTGCCTTTCACAAGTTAAATGTGTCTCAAGGTGCTTTACATCCAATGACATTCTGTAATATGGCAGCAGATTGCTGTACAGCAAGCTCCCATAAATGGCAATTAGACGAACATTGCAATTGATCAAGGGGCAATTGGACAGGACACAAGGAAGAACACCCTAGTCCTTCTTTAGATAGTATCATAAAACCTAGGGTAAAGAAGTCGTCTGATCGATGACCTCCAACTGTGCAGCTCTCCCTTACTACTGCACTGGAGAGTCAGTCAGGATTACAGACTCACCTGAATATGGAATTTGAATACATGATTCCTTTGTGTCAGAGGCAAGAGGGCAACAACTGTATGATGGTAAATATGTTAAGCTATGGACTTTATATGGGCTTGTGTTTGATTGGAGCAAATTGGTGGACATATGATGGGACATCACAAGCAGACTCAATGTAGCAATTTTTGCCAGTTTTACCAAAGTTTTGTCAAATAGCTGACACCCACAAGCCAACTACACTTCTCCCTAGCCCAGAAGCCCACGGATTATGAGAACAAGTGAAAAAGGACGAAGCCATATGACCCCTTGATCCTGCTCCGTTATCCAGTATCCTGGTTGATTTGACCTTGGCTTCACTCTACTTTCCTGCTTGTTGTCCCTAATCCTTGACTCCCATGCAGTCCAAAAATCTATCTGTCTGCGCCTAGAATATATTCAGTGACTCAGCCTCCACAGCCCTTTGGAGCAGAAATTTCCAAAGAGTCTCAGCACTCTGAAATAAATTCCCATCTCCCTCTGTCATAAGTGGCGAACTCACCAGTCTGAAATGATTTCAACACCCGTTCCACCCCCGCCTTGTTATATTTTCTCTCATGAGGAGAAACACCCCTCAACATCTACTCTGTCAACCCTGCTGGAGACTAATAGTTCAATAAAGACACTTCATTCTTCTAATCTCTAATGAGCATCAGCCCAATCTGCTCCACCATTTTTACAGATTTTTAACATATTTTCAATCCGTTAATGTCAGCATGCCTGGTCTGCAGTCAACCAGAAATATGATTAGGCTGGAACTAATCTTGGGAAAGGAGCACTCAATTTATGGAATTATTTCCATTATGTAGATGGAGGCATGAATCAGCTTAGGATAATCATTTTAAATTTCCCACATCCCAAAGACATGTGGGTTTGCAGGTTAATTGGCCACTGTAAATGGCCCGTAATGTGTAGGTGAGTGGTAGAAGCAGGAAGGAGCTGATGGGCATGTGAAGAGAATAAAATAGGATTAGTGCAAATGGTGCTTGATGGATGGTGCGGACGGTGAATCAGTCGCTGTGCTACTCTATTAGTCTTATGACCATTCCTCCTGCAACTATCCCTTCATTCCAGACATGAACTTTGTCTGCATTACTTCCTATGCAAGTATATCCCTCCTTAAGTGTGGAGACCAAAACTGCACACGATGCTCCAGATGTGATCTCACGAATGCTCTGCATATAAGCAAGAGTTGCCTATATTTCCCTCGCAATAAAGACCATGGTTCTGAGATCAGCCCTACCAGATCCCAGCTAAGAAACACAGTCTTCAGCAGAGTCCTCCTGCATCTGCGTGGCTCAGTTCAGTACAGCATAATTCATTGAACTGTTGAATCACTGAAAAAGAAAGGATTCAAATTCTTTAAATAATAGAATTATTAATACAACTGCACAAATCACCCTTTGTAAACCAAAAAAATGCAGCAGTTAAACCTTAGCAACAAGACGGACTGTTTTCAAAGACCAGGGAATGTTGAAAGGGGCATTATCTGATTTGAGCTCACTTTGAAATAAAGCCTAGGTAGATTGACAAAGGGAATGCTTGCAGGTTGTGTGCTTTTAAAGAGGTTATGGGTGAACATTCACCAGACCACCAGCCTTCCTAATTGCCACAGCCCAGTGGTAATAAAAATTCCTTTCATCAGCTTCATTTGATATATGTTAGTGGACAGATCATTTATCAACATCCTGCACTTTGCAAAAGCTTTGTTGTGAAATTTCATTCAAATAGAAATTCCATATTGACTAGAAGAAGCACCATTTTGTGGTCCACTCATTCTTAGGGCAAACGTACAAAAGCACATATTCCCCTGAAGCTAAACATTCAGTGAGGTGGAGATTTGTCAACATTATGGACACCTCATCGGCACTTTGTTGCCTTGTGTCTTGTCTTCTATAATCAATGAAGAAGGAACAATATATTATAAGCTATCCACTACCACTTTAAATCAATTCTTCATGAATGGATTACATTAAGTGTTCTTTCAATTTATTCTTGACATTTGTGAACAATTTATAAAACTCTTTCCTTTCTCTGATGTCTGCCAAGTTATCTTATTTTAGCAAGTTCCTGACAGTACATGAAGATAACAGTTTTTGTGGATATCAGGGGTATGGGATAACAACGATAGTTAATATTATTAAGAGATAATTTTGCACTATGGTGGGAGGCTAGAATGCTTGTCCTCTTGAGAGGTTCTCTGCACCTATTTCAACACAGTCTCTCAATTCAGTCCAGTGTAGGTAGGGTGCAGAGGGGAACTCTCTTACATCATCCAAGAATGTAATTTGTCTTTAATATTGCTAGGTAAGCCCTGGCCTCTCCCTCTGACGAACTACACCGTAATGATTTGGTATGACACAATCATCTTAAGTTACACATCAAATGTATTTCCTTGGCTTTAAAGGGCCAACCTGAAACAAATGTGAAAGGCACTATGTAAATGAAAGCCTTTTATTCCTACTGCATCAGTATTATTTTTTTAATTCAGTCTTTTTTTAATAAAGTCTTATTTTTTTAATTCATTCACAGGATGTGGGCTTTGCTGGTAAAGGCAGCATTTTGTAGCCCATCATTAGTGCCCACTAAACTGAGTAGTTTGTTAGGCCATTCAGAGAACAGCTAAGAGTGAACCATATTTCTGCATCCGAGTCATGTATCCACTAGACCAGGTAAGGAGAACTGATTTCCTTCCCTAACCCACTAGCGAAGCAGATGGTTTTACAACAATCCAGAAGTTTCACGTCCACTATCACCGATTCCAGTTTTTAGTTCCAAATCAGTCTCCCATTTTATTCACATTATCTAAGCCTGTTCACATACTTCCTCTTTTTCTCTCGCGCACTCACCTCGTTTTCTTTAGAATATGCCCAGAGGTTTTCACTGTATCCAATACACGCAGAAGGAGACCAGGTTAATGTCTCTGCTGAAGTAGCTACTCTGGCTGAGTCACAGTTGGGATGGCACAATGTCCATGGTTAGAGGATGTGAGGAAACTGTCCAAATCTTAATTACTGCTGATGAATGGTCTCAGCCTGGAAGGTCGACTGTTCATTTCCCTCCATAGATGCTGCCTGACCCTGCTGAGTTCCTCCAGCATTTTTTGTGTATTGCTCCAAAATACTAATAAAATGGCTAATCTTTTTATCTAGAAGTCCAGAATACAAGGGGTTATATGTTGTGCCACAGCTACACAATCCCTAGTTAGACCAAACCTGGAATATTTTTGGATGTGCCCAAGTGTTTTACAGCCAAAGAACAATCCTTTTGTAGCATAGGCACTGCAGTAATGGTGCATACTAGGTTGTTTATGCACAGCAAGTTTCCCAAATAACACTGTAAGAATGACCAGAAAACCTGATTTTGTGCTGTTGGTGGCTGTTGCCGGGATACTAATGATAACTCCCCAACTTTTCTTTGAAAGCATGGAATGAAAATGTTTAACGTCCACCTGAGAAGGAGCAGACAGACCCTTGATTTAAAGACTCATCCAAACAAAAACTGCTCTCCTTCACTTTGACAGGTACGCAACGCATCATAGATTCAGAAGGATATACTGACTTCGGAGGGAGTGTCATGTAGATTTACCAGAATGATACTTGGATTCCAAGGGTTAATTTATGAGGACAGATTATCCAAACCACAATGACAGCAACTTATATATTGAACATTAACAGAGCAAAATCTCCAGAGTGCTTCAGTGGAGGATTATTATATAAATATGATACTATGCAATAAAACAAGATATTATTGAGAAAGCTAAGTAAAAGAGGTGGGTTTTAAGGAGTGTCTTAAAGGAGAAAAGGATATACAGATCCTGTGATATTCAGGGAGGGAATTTCAGAGTTTAGGGACTTGGAAGTTGTTGGATTGGTGTGAATAGTGGACTGATTAAATTCAGGGATAAATCATAGAATGAAGATAGTTTTACACCATATTTGACATCCCTTTTTGGAATTCCAAAGCATCTTACGGCTATTGAGGTTTTAATATTGGCAACATGGCAGCCAATTCGTTCTCTCCAACATCTCACAAAACAAAACCATGCGATTGTGCCTGTCTAGTTCGTTTTGTAGTGATGTTGATTGAGGAGTAAATATGGTCAGGCCAGTAAGGATAGCTCCTCTGTTCTTCTTTGAAATAGTGCAACCAGAGAGAGCAGGTAGGTCCCTCATTTACTGTTTCACCCAGAAGAATGGACTTCCAACACCACAGCATTGATGGGCCAACCTAGAATTCCATGGTTTATCCTCAGATGTAGAGGGTGGACCTGAATCCTTCTGACAGACATGAGAATGCTACCCACTGAGCAACAACTGATACCTTGGGCACAACTGGAGAGGTGTGGATTCTTCAGCAGGATTTGGACTGATGAACAAAGAGAAAGGGGAAGGGTGAGACATTGGAGTAATTGAAAGACAGAAATATTAATTGTTTTTCCGAGGGATTAATTACCAGGAGCCTGTGCAGTTCAGCAAGCACAGGACTGAAGGGTGATCGGGACCCAGTGCAAGGTTGGGAGATGGTCGACAGAGTTCTGAGTGACCATAAGCAGCAGAGGAATCAGATAAGGTTGCAAAGAGGGAGATGATGGCAATTACAAATTCGCTGGAAGGAAATGTGAACCAACATAATGTCTTCAAAGCCCATATCCCTAGTATTGAGGGTGAGTTACATTCAGTTAACCATGTTAGGAAGGCCATACCAGTGTAGCGGTTAGCGTAACACTATTACAGCGCCAGTGACCCAGGTTCAATTCCCGCTGCTATCTGTAAGGAGTTTGTACGTTCTCCCCGTGACTGCGTGGGTTTCCTCCGGGTGCTCCAGTTTCCTCCCCACATTCCAAGATGTACAAGTTAGGAAGTTGTGGGCATGCTATGTTGGCGCCATGAAGCAGTGCAACACTTGCGGGCTGCCCCCAGAACACTCTATGCAAAAGATGCATTTCGCGTGTGTTTCGATGTATATGTGACTAATAAAGACCTTATCTTATTCATGTGCCCAACACCAGTTCACTGAAACAGGCACTCTATTCCAAGCTCTGTCCACAGGAAGAAATTACCTCCGTCGTGCAGAGAAAAGATTCAAGCATATACTCAAAGCTTCCTTGAAGAAACTGATGCCCAGGAACCATGACCACTCAAGTGGAGAAAGGAGCATTTGGGATAGTACTGAGTACTTCAAGGCTAGAAGGAGCCCACCACCTCATGAACTACATTTTTTCCTGTCCTGTCAGGAACCTCCTGGCACATCCCACACCCACCCCACACTTCCCACATTGGCTTCATTAGCCACCTCAGATCCCACAACACCAGAGTAGAAGCAAGTCATCATCTATCCAAAGGACTGGTCAAGAAGAAGGCAAAGAGGACATTTATGTGGTTCAAAGCTCATTTTGTGGTCAAATATGACCCCTTGGTTTTACATTCCGTCGAATTTTTAAAACTAAGAGATGATTTGGTTTGGAGCTTCCAAGATACTTTGGGTAATAATAGGTTAGTACAATGAAACTATTTTACTGCTTGTAAAGTCCAGTGATATGGCTCATTATCTAAAAATATGAATCAGGCTTTTCCATGAGTGAACTATGAAGAATATCTACATGGCAAAGACATCCTACCTAATGGTAGAATATAGATAGAAGATATTGAAGATATTTAATTATTAGTCACATGTGCATCAAAACACACAGTGAAATGCGTCTTTTTGCGTTACTGAGAATGTGCTGGTAGCAGCCCGTAAGTGTCGCCACTCTTCCGGCGCCAACATAGAATGCCCACAACTTCTAACCTGTAATCAATATAACTCAATTTAATATAAATTGGAGAATGATAAACTTTTGTTAACCATATGTATTAAAGGATTTGAACAATGGCAAGTATGTACAATTAGATCACAGATCACCAAGATGTCATTGAGTCATGAAACAGGGTCAAGGGGTTATTGTGCTACTCCTGTTCCCATAATCTTATCAGTGAAGAAATGAAAGGCTTATGGAACCATGTTTAGGATTTCTACAAGAAAAAGGAAATGATATAACAAGGAGAACCAGCAGGTACATGAATAATAAAAATGACAATAGACCCTGTCAGTTCTGTTTGTTTATGGTACCTTGGTATACTGGATTAGAAACATTCATATCTTTCATTATTTTTTAAAGAGTAGGGTGCAGCCAACTTGAATCTAAATAAACTTTACGCACGTTTCATGCTGACTGGTTTGTGGTATGCAACACCATTTTAAAACTGCCCATGAAGCCTCTATTTGTCTTGTCACCTTATTCCTGAAAACTGAAAGGACATCCCACACATGTTCCACGTCAACAGGTTTCCAATACCTCACCTAATGACATCAACTGCTATCGTAGTCCATCGCTGATTTGTCACGCTGATTTATTTCAGATAGTGGTTTGGATCGACAGCTCCAAATACCATCTGTGCAAGGTGCAAGGGAGGTTTATCTTATTGCAGCCTTCCTAACTGTTGACTGGAGGTTATGAAACCCTATCTCCTCCACTTTACAATGTGCTTTTGACATGGTCTGCATTTGGTTGATGCTTTTAACAGCAGGTAGGATCAGGAGTCTAAAACGTTCTTTGATTTTACATGGCATTTATAAACAGCAGACCAACACCGGTCTCCCGGATTACCATCAGACCATTGTTGCTTGCCTTAAGAAAGGCTTTAAAAAAGTGCTTGGACCACACAAGACACATTATAGATTTGTTTGAATCAAGTGGCAAAATGTTGCTTGTTATGATAGCTATTTCATTGCTCTGCCAAATTTTAGTATATATTTCATAGGCCTGGTTTACTGTAGTGTGACCACCCACAGTGCAGTAATAATATTTAATTGCTATTTATTAATGTCATCATAACAGATACAAATGACGCAACCTCTGTTGATTTGTATTCTCCAAACAAAATTTAAATTATCGGAATCTAAGTTGAAATTTTAACACAAAGGGCACTAGTTTTGAAGATACCACTCTAGTGTTTAAGCCATGGCTTATTTACTTCAGAATCCATACAACTCAACTGAAGATAGAAATTCTTCAGTGCAACCAGATTCTACAAATGAGATTCTGCCAGCGCCCCCAGCAGTTACTGCATGGATCCATGTTCACCATGTGAAAACTTAACCTGGATTTATTGATCTGTGAGAGGCATGTGTCTTCACTGAACTAGACCCTAATCTCTATAGATTAGCAACACTATGATCACTTTGAACTAAAATGGACCGTATTTTCTGTTCTAATTGTGTTTTCTTGTAAAAATTGTTTAATTTATGTTTAACTTGTAAATACTGCTCATATGATGTTATGTGCCTGTGATGCTGCTGCAAGTAAGTTTTTCATTGCACCTGTGCATACATGTACTTGTGCATATGACAATAAACTTGACTTTGACTTTACAGGCTAGGATAGATCACTGTATCCCCACTGGGTGAGACTACAGGTGAGAGCAACTTACAGTATATGCCTGTGATAGACTGATTGTGGTGGTTACTGTAGACCATACCAAAGTAACAAAAGCCTGATTTCTCAATAACATAATTAAAATTATTCACTGAATTTTATTTTGTGACGTCGTTAAAGAGTTTTTGTTCTTGAAGGCCTTAATTTCTCACAAGAGCTTGGGTCTGGGCTTAACGTATCTTTGGCCAGAGCTGAGACTTCAATTAGGTGTTGTATTCTATTCAATGGCACTGTACTTAATTCCCTATTGGTAGCATTCAGTCAGTTGTGAACAGTGCGAAAGTGAGAAGATGGGGCATGGTGATGGTGGTGGTGAGATCTTGACTCCAAGATGAGCTCTGAACCACATAAATGTCATCATCTTCTTCTTCTTCTTGGTCAGTCCCTTGGGATCGAGGATGACTTGCTTCTACTCTGGTGTTGTGGGCTCTGAGGTGGCTAATGAAGCTCGTGTGGGAAGAGCAGATGTTCAGGGATGGGGCAGGATGCTCCTGACAGATCAGAAGAAAATATAGTTTGTGAGATGGTGAGCTCCTTCTGCCACTTCCTCTGGGCTTCTGAAGTTTTCAATGCCATCCCAAATGCTGCTTCTCCACTTGGGTCATGTTTCCCAGAGACTTCTTTGAAGCAAGAGAGTCTGGGGAGAGACTTAAATGTGTATAAGACTACGGGATGCTCCGAGTGGAGACTAGTTCCCTCAACAAATGGGACCGTAATTTGGAAACATGGATTTAACTAATTTGATAGATGGATTAGAGTCACAGAGAGATACAGCACGGAAGCAGGCCCTTCAGCCCATCGAGTCCATGTTGACCATCAACCACCCATTTACATTAATCCGACATTAATTCCATTTTTATCCTGCTCACATTCTCATCCACTCCCTCCACTTTCCATCACTCACTTACACACCAGGGGCAATTTGCAGTGACCAATTAACCTACCAATCTGTTCCGGAGCAGATGGAGGAAACCCCACAGTCACAGGGAGAACGTGCAAACTCCACACAGGCTGACAGCAGCCGAGGTCAGGATTGAACCTGGGTCTCTGGTGTTGTACTGCTCCATGAGCTGTACCACTGTGATCAGAGGGGAGTTGTGAAAATATCAGTTCACTCAGTGAGTGGAGGGAATCTGGAATTCGCTGCTATGGCAGACGCCCTCAGCACATTCAAACAGATGAATGTGAAGGGCCATAAGTAGCACTGGACCTGCACCATTACGGCCATAACCTGCTAGTCTTTGGAACTGGGAAGGGAGATTAACTTACAACCCATTTTTGGTAAGTGCACTGAATGGTCTCCTTTACAGCCATAAAACTCTGTGACTGCAGTCCACAGCAAATGAGGATTGGCCTATCAGTCCTGAGCATTCTCCGTCACTCAGTGAGACTGTATCTGTTTATTTTCCATCTAATCTTCATGTCTCTTTGGTATCAGTTTCCACTGAGTCCCCATGTACCCCCCCCCCCCCCCCCAATATTGAAGGTCCAGTGGCACCATTGCTAAGCAGGACAGGAAAGGTATTCCCCGGTGTGCTGGCTGCTCCCTGCAACATCATCTGGAGAGGATGATCCTGTTAGTTTCACGTTTTCTGATTGTGGGATCTTGCTGTGCATAGGTTACTTGCCAGGTTTTCTACATTGCAACAATAGCCAAATTAAAACAAAAGTGGTGCCAGGGAGTCGTGACATTTTGCATTCAGCTCCTCTTAAAACAGTCTCCTGTTACCCCCAGTCCAAATGAAGGGTCTCGACCCGAAATGTCAGCTGTCCATTTCCCTCCATAGATGCTGCCTGACCCGTTGAGTTCCTCCAGTGCTTTGTGTGTTGCTCCTATTACTCTGTGAGCTTCATGCAGACAAGGAATTTCATTGCACTCTGGTGCATATGACAATAAACTAATCTGAATCTAAGCTGCAAAGCATTTTGGGATAACCTAACATATCCAACGTGTTACACGAATGCAATTCATACATTCATTCTCTCATTCTCTCTTGCTTTTCCTTTCTTGTCTCTCTCCATCACATCATTCTGTACCGCCTGTCACAATGCAATGTTATTTTTACACATTCAGTCTGGGCTTTGCTAACAAGACCAGCACTTACTCTCCAAACATTATTGGCCTTGGGAAGTGATGTTGAGCTGCCTCCTTCATCTGCTACAGGGCCTCAGATGTGGGTGATGGGGGACAGACATTCCCTGCCTTCTGCTTCATTGTACTAATAATGTAGCCCGAGGGATTCCAACTCACTGGGGCCTGCTAAAGAGGGCTTCCAATGATAAGTGGCTCAGATGTTGCTATCTCCAAGGTAATGTCTGGCCAAAGGAAACCATTAGCCAGCCTACAGCTGATTTCTCATCATTTCCTGTTACCATTCTTATGTCCCTTCTTCACTATTTCTACAGAATACCTAGCTAATGGTTTGTACTCATGCTCATTATCACCTGACCTTAATCTCCATATGGTCTTTTGTCTTACACTCAGTCCTCTCTCCAGCATTGCTTTGAAAACTGAAACCCCTCCACTCTTCCCCCAGTTCTGAGGAAGAGTCCCTGACCTGAAATATTGACTGGTTTCTCTTTCCACAGATGCTGCTTGACTGGCTGAGTTCTTCCAGCATTTCTGTTTTTGTTTCAGATTCCAGCATCCACAGTTTTATTGGTTTCCCAGCCAGCCTACCGTTACATGTCCCTCGATCTGAATCAACCTCTGCTCTCCTTTGAAAAACACGATGATGCTGGAGGAACTCAGCAGGCCAGGAAGCATCTGTGGAGAAAAGCAGGCAGTCAATGTTTCGGGTCAGGACCCTTCTTCAGGACTGAAGATAGGAAAAGGGGAAGCCCAATATATAGGAGGGAAAAGCAGAGCAGTGATAGGTGGACAAAGGAGGGGAAGCGGGGTGGGCACAGGGTGGTGATAGGTAGATGGAGGTTAGAGATGGTGATAGGCTGGTGCGGGGGAGGAGGGGAGAGCAGATCTACCAGGGGATGGGTCGAAGATAAGGAGAGAAAGGAAAACAAAAGGCTAGGAAAGGGAGGAAGAGAAGAAGCATAGTGGGGGTGGGGGGAGGGGTTGGGGGGGGTTGTAGGGAAGGCGGGATGGGGAATTTTTCATCTAGATTCCAGCATCTGCAGTCCTTTGTTTCTCCACTCTCCTTTGCCTTTTGGCAATGCAAGGTTCTCTCAGTATGAAGACCTGCAATTTGACCTGATAGCCCACAATCCTCAACTCAGCTGCTGCTCAACTTGGACGTGCATATCCACTATTAAGCTGGTGGAGATGGAGTGGGATAAAATGGCTCCCATATACATTTCATCAAGGATCTAGGATTGCTGCTTGATAGAAAGGAATATTAGAGGAACTAAAGAGAAAGCAGGAACTTGGAATTTACTTGATTTTATTCAGAAGACATGGGCCTTATTGGCACCAGATTTGAGTTGCCACCATCCCCAGTGGTCCTTGAGCTGAGTGACTTATTTCATGAGGCAACTCCAAGTCAACTACATTGCCACATTGCGCTAGGCCTTGCATTTCCCTCGGCCACACCCCCGGTAAGGATAGCAGAGCAAAAACCAAACTGCTGGAAGAACTCGGCAGGTCGAGCAGCATCTGTGGTGGGGGTGGGGGGAGACACAGGAGACTGCAGGTGCTGGAATCTAGAAAAAAATAGTGTCCTAATTCCAGAATGAATTGAATGAACTGAATTTGAATTGTTGTGGGATTTGAACTGGTGCTCCCATGCAGCCCTGTTGCTTGGTGGCTCAGTAACTAAATCCCCATGCGACCATAATCAAAATACGATACTTGGGCATCTCATACGGAGAAAACACTGGCACAGACTTTAATGGGTGAAATATCCCATTTCTTTTTGAATATATTCTTTCACATTTTGCTAATCAGAGTCCTAGAAAAATACAGCACAGAAACTTGCCCTTCAGCCCACTGACAATCAAGAACCCATTTTTACGTTCATCCCACCCGAACACATTTTATTCCCCCCACGTTCCCATCAACCTCCCCTCCCCCAGGTTCTATCACTCGCCCGGACACTAGAGGCAATTTACAGGAGCCAATTATCCTACCAGTCCCTCCCTCCACCCTCTTTTTGGGATGTGAGAGGAAACTGGAGCACCCAGAGGAAACCCACAGAGTCACAGGGAAAACATGCAAACTCCACACAGACAGCATCCAAGGTCAGAATGGAACCCAGCTTCACTGGATCTACGAGGCACTATTAGCTGTGGCACTATGTCGCCCTAATTCAGAGGAACCCATATGTCACAGCAATGCAATTACTCAAAATCTTGAAGATGTCTTTAGCTTACTGAAGTCATGCTAAAAGATGGATTTTACTTCACCAAGTAAGATGAGAAAGGAATCAGATCTTATCAAAGCAAAGTGATTGGCATTGATGCCGGCATGCAGATATCTTACTTGCTTTTATCAAGTTGTTCTCACTGCTACTTTGATGAGTGCTCTATTCAGTTTATTTTAAATGGTTAGCAGTTCCCTCTGTCAAAATAGTGGAGGCGGGAATATGATATGAATGAGTTTATCCTTTGTGTGATAACATTGTTTATGGTATTTTTCAAGGTCTTTTGAGGGTCTGAATTAACATTGGTCTAAGACTTAAAATGTTTAGTTATTTCAATTGTCAAAAGAAAAACTTCACTGTTTTTAATTAAAGAAATGTTGTTACCATCAAGATTACATACTGTGACCCAGTGACTGGCTCTCATCCATATGTTCATTCCTCATTCCGGTGGCTTCTGCACTTTCAGCAACTTTGTGAATGTTAGTGTTATGTTAATAAGAATGCACTGTAAGTTGTTTTTAACAGCCATTGCTGAACATAAGCTGGGAAGAGAACAAATGGGAGCCTGGCATTTACTTATTGTCTGTTTGGACAAGTTAATTTTTTTTTGTAATAATGTACAGCCAACAAACAGACATGAGCATTGCTGTGCTCCTACTCACTGGGTTCGGTCCAGTAAAGCATAAGAAGCTAGTCAAAACTTTCCCACAGCCTGTGGCCACACTTAAGTTCCAAAGAAGGAAGTGCTTTTTTCATTCTACACAACTACATTAAAAAAACAATTCCCTTCACATTGCAAATTTGCGTGGAAGCGCTGAATTATATATTTTTTGAAAATGCGGGAAGTCTAGTTCTCCCCGAGGCTTAAATTCCACTTGGTTAGGTCTATTGGTTCCAGCATTTCCACCCATCCCCGGCGTGGAAGATTGACTCCGCCGTCTCTGGAGTAAACCAATCCGAAAGGAGCATGGGAACAGGAGCTGGCGATTCAGCACCTCCGGTCTATACACCATTCAATTGGTTGGTCTGCAGTTTGATATCATCCAACAGCTTAAGTTTAATACCCTCACCGAACAAAAAATCAGATTTGAATTTTTCAACCTCAGCCGTGATCTGGAGTGGAGAATTCTGTTCACCTTTGATTGCCATCTGATAAGGACTGGCTCTAAATTTAAGCTTCACTCCTTTCTTGAAATATTTTTCATTTTCTTTCCCAATTAACTCCTTTAATTTTCTTCAACATCCATTGTCAGATACCCAGTCTGACAGAGGGTCTCAGACGTGAAACGTTAACTCTGTTTCTCTTCGCACAGATGCTGCCCGACTTGCTGAGAATTTTGAGGATTTTCTGTTTTTGTTTTAGATTTCCAGCATCTGCAGCTGTTTCGACTTTCACTGTCATCGGATGTACTCTTTCTCTTCTGTATTCAAGTCTACACACCCATCCTCTTTAATTTAACCCTTGTACTGCCTGTATCATTCTGGTAAATTTGCACTGCATCCTCTCCAATTTCAATATATCTTTCCAAAGCCGGTGGACAGAATTGAAGGCAGTCCTCCAGACATTGTGTCTTCAAAGCTCTTACAACTGCGACAACTTCCACGAGTGGCACGTAGAGGACTTTGAATTGCAACAGCCATCTTCAGTTTCCAGTTGCATGTCAGTTCAACTCCCCTCTTGACTTCCACGTTGACCTGTCTGTCTTCGTCCTCCTTCATCGCCACGGTGAAGCCAAAAGCAAACTCGAAGAACAGCACCTCATATTCCGCTTGGGAGCCTACAACCCAATGGTATGAACATTGAATTTTCCAGCTTCGGGTAACCCACTTCCACAAAGCCACCCAGGTTCTTTCTCTCTTTGTTCACCTTTCTCTTCCCCCTCCCCCATTACCAAGACTCATCACCCTACCTGGATCGATTTGCCCATCACCTACTTACTTATCTACCTGGGCTTCTTGGTTCATTTTCCTCTCCTGTCCGCCCACCTGGTTCCATCTGGTCACCACCCCTCCCTTACCTGGTTGCACCTATCACCTACCAGCCTCCGTCTCGACCCTCACTCTCACTTCTATATACTGGCTATCTCCCCTCCACGCTCTCAGTCCTGATGCAGAGTCTCAATCTGAAACGTTGATCATTCCCCTGCCTCCACAGATACTGCTTGACCTGCTAAGTTCCTCAAGCAGTTTGTTTTTTTGCTCCAGATTCCAGCATCTAAGATAAGATCTCTTTATTAGTCACATGTACATCGAAACACACAGTGAAATGCATCTTTACGTAGAGTGTTCTGGGGGCAGCCCACAAGTGTCGCCACATTTCCGGCGCCAACATAGCATGCCCACAACTTCCTAACCCGTATGTCTTTGGAACATGGGAGGAAACCGGAGTACCCGGAGGAAACCCACGCAGACACGGGGAGAACGTACAAACTCCTTGCAGACAGTGGCCACATTTGAACCCAGGTCGCTGACATTGTAAAGCTTTACACTAACCACTACACTCTCTTGAGTCTCCACTTTAAATTTGCTGGCTGTTAGAGAGGCAAATATGCATCTTTTAATTTTGTCAGGTGAACTATAGCTTAAATGTCCACAGCCACACCAGGCTGAGTGGGTGCGGGGAGAGCTTTGCTGTTCCCCAACTTGCTCTGTTTACAACATGCCCTTCACTTCTACCTTTAATATTCTAGTTGGGATGAGATAAAGCCCAATGTTCTACCAGCCTTCTTAAAAAATATATTTGGTTTCTGTCCACAAACCTTTTCAACCTCCCTGCTCATTCACAGTTCCAAACTTTTCTCCCTCTAACAGATACACGGATCTATTTTTTGTTGGTCCAAAGTGGGTGACCTCACACTTCCTGAGGTGACTGTAAGCTGGTTCAGAGTACCCTGTAAGAAATGTAAGGGCAGGCATGATAGTGTAGCGGTTACCGTAATGCTATTACAGCTCCAGAGACCCGGGTTCAATTCCGGCCGCTGTCTGTAAAGAGTTTGTACATTCTCCCTGTGTCTGTGTGGGTTTCCTCCGGGTGCTCCGGTTTCCTCCCACATCCCAAAGACGTACAGGTTAGGAAGTTGTGGGCATGCTATGTTGGTGCCGGAAATGTGGCGACACTTGCGGGCTGCCCACAGAACAGAAAGATGCATTTCACTGTGTGTTTTGATGTTCATGTGATGTACAAAGATATCTTTAAAAAAAGAGCCTGACCCTATGCTGGGACACAGTAGTATTGGTAAGGAATTTACAAGATGGTGCAGGTAAGAAATTTAAGTTACTTTCACCTCCGTGCATAACATAGACATGACTTAGCAAATATAGACTGGATACAGATATAAATCAAGGTAAGGGCAAAAGTAAGTGTTCAGTAAAGAGGTAATATTTCCTGGGATGGAGAGCCTCTGCTCTGAGGTAAGACTGGATAGGCTGGGCTTGTTTCCTTGGTGAGTAAAAGATGGAGGGTGGGGGGAGGGGGGGGGGTGGTTGCGGGGAGTCTTAACTGAGATATACAGAATTATGAGGGGCATAGATCAGTTAGACAGTGAGCAACTTTTCACCTTGGCAGAGGAGTCTATAAGCAGAGGGCGCAGGTTTAAGGTAAGGGAGAGCAGCTTTAGAAGGGATTTTCAGAACTTTTTCACCCAGAGAGTGTTTGAAATCTGGAATGCACTGCCTGAGGGGTAGGTGGAGGCAGGTTCTCACCTAATATTGAAGAAGTATTTAGGTGAGCACTTGAAACACTATGGCATAGAAGGTGATGGACCAAGTGCTGAAAAATGGGATGAGTATTGATAGGTGCTTGATGACTGGTGTAGCCATGGTGGGTCAAAGGGTCTGTTTCTGTGCTGTATGACTCTATAAAGCCTCAGAGCAAACCTGTTCCCATAAAGGGAAAGGTTCCCAAAGTGAGAGTCCCTTGGATCAGGAGCATCCACAAGTTAAGCCAATCAACATACGATGATCAATGCTTCATCAATACTTGATGACCAACCATCAATGCTTATAAAAAGCAAAAAGTTGAAGATGCTAGAAGTCTGAAATAGAAACTCAGCAGTTCAGACAGAACCTGCGGAAGGAAAAACAGAGTTAACGTTTTAGGTCAAAAGGTTCTTCATCAGAGCTGGGAAAGAGAGAAAACAAACTAGTATTAAGTTGAGCAACAAGCAATCTGTTGGAAGAACTCAATGGGTTGAGCAGCATCTGTGAAAAGGAATTATTGATGTTTAAGGTCAAAATCCTGCATCAGGATTAAATTGAGAGAGTGTGAAGGAGGGATGGGTATGTACAGTCTCTGATCACAGCTCTAAGCTGAGGCTCAGATGACTGTGGGGAAACTACTGTTGTAGTGTCAAGATAAAAGTTTAGAGCTTGGGGCAGGTCTAGAGATTCAAGCAGGAGTCTTACTGTGAGCTGAATTTTAAGACCACAAGTTGATTGTTTTCTGTCGCTGCACTTCAGCCAGAGAACCATGTGATGGGAAGACTGACTGGATACCCAGAGGAGGTTGAGACGAGTTGGGGGAGGTGAGGGGGGTTGAGACAGGTGGAAGGGTGGGGAGTGCTGCTGTGTCTTCAGGGTTGGAAATGTGACTGACACCTTCCTCTCTTTCAGCAGGCCTGGGGACTGTATGACACTCCATTCCTAATCCCATTTGGAGATCCATTTCACTGGAAAGACTTATTCTGCATTGCCACCCAGTGGATTTCGAAAAGAGCTGCACACTGATTAAAAACAGAACGTGCTTGAAATACTCAGCAATTCAGGCTCCATCCATGGAAAGAGAAATAGTTAATGATTCAGGTCAAAGACCCTCTGTCAAAGCTGGAATAGGGAGAAAACTAGTTCTAAGTGGCAGAGAAGGTGGGGGAGGAATGAAAAGGCTGAAAGGTGGATCCCTGATAACGTGAGATCAGGGTCGCTGTGGGGATAAATTGTAAAGGTCACCTAGGCAATGGGTTAATAGGGGTGGATAAAGAGAGAAAATAAACACAAGCTATGAAGTGAGGGCCGTCATAGAGAGAATGAAAGATAGGAAGAGAAAAGTTGTGAAATGCAGGTCAATGGGATATGCTGAGCAGGTCAAGCGGTGCTAATGGAGTGAAAAAACAACTCAGAATTGCAGAAGAGGTTTACCAGGATGCTGCCTGGATTAGAGGGCATGTGCTATAAGGAGAGGTTGGACAAACTTACGTTGTTTTCATTGGAGTGTGGAGGCTGAGGGGAGACCTGATGGAGGTTTATAAGATTGTGAGCAGCACAGATAGGGTAGACAGCGGGTATCTTTCTCTCAGGGTTGAAATGTCTAACACTAGAGGGCATGCATTTAAGGCGAGAGGGAGTAAGTTCAAAGGAGATATGCAGGGTAAGTTTTTTACACAGAGAATGGTGGGTGCCTGGAATGTGCTGCCAGGGGTGGTGGTGGAGGCAGATACAATAGAAGCATCGAAGAGGCTCTTAGATAGGCACATGAATGTGCAGAGAATGGATGTGTATGGACATTGAGTGGGCAGAAGAGATTCGTTTAGTTAGGCATTTAATTACTTGGTTAATTAGTTTGGCGCAACATCATGGGTTGAAGGGCCTGTTCCTGTGCTGTATGTTCTATGTAACTGGAGTGAAAGTAACTCATCCTTGATCTTGAGGGACTGCCCAAGATGAGGGAGAGTCAAGTGCTTCCTCCTATTACAGGTAGTGTAGGTAAATACTGACAAAGTTTAAAGTGGGTTTCCCCCTTTGAGAAAGCCTGATCGTCAACTTACTATAAGATAAAAAGCTTTACCATATCCATATAAGTATGTTGGCACACAATTCCTTTCAAAACTTCCTGTCACAAGTGCAGCGTTAACATTTTTCAGAGAAATTGTCCATGTCAAGTGTTTCATCTTGTACTAAGACTCTTCCAGTAGTGGTGACACCTTGTGCTTCAGTTTTGTGTCTTCCTGCTCCTCTGATACAATGCTATGCTTCCCAAATTGCCGGGGGTTTTTTTTGCTATTTAATAATCTGTAGAACAAGAAATAAATTGTCTAAAATTGAGGACAAAACCAAATTATTTCTGCATTACTTGATCCAATGATCCTTTGAGGTTAACAGTCTGCATCCAATGATTGGGCAGACTGGTGCACGTGCATCTTTAATGCAACGCTGTACAGCTGCCTTCTGCTAGTATTGGAGTTATGGAGGCAACAACAGAGCAGAGGGTTCAATGGTAGGGACAGGCTAGGGAAATATGGAGTGTTGGTAACAAAGAGGATATGAGGTAAGATAAGATATCTTTGTTAGTCACATGTACATCGAAACACACAGTGAAATGCATCTTTTTGCGTAGGGTGTTCTGAGAGCAGCCCGCAAGTGTCGCCACGCTTCCACCGCCAACATAGCATGCCCGCAACTTCTTAACCTGTACGACTTTGGAATGTGGGAGGAAACCTGAGCACCCAGAGGAAACCCACGCAGTCACGGGGAGAACGTACAAACTCCTTACAGACAGTGGCCGGAATTGGACCTGGGTCGCTGGCGCTGTAAAGCGTTATGCTAATCGCTACACTACCGTGCCTGCCCCAAGTAGGATATTGCAGTTGCATAGAGCCAAGTGTGGACCCAGCCAGAAGCCAGAGAAGGCTTGGAAGTAGGAAGAGGTCTGAAAGCAAATGCCTGAAGGCAAAGGGTTAGCCTACACTGTCAAAATTGACCAAATTATGCTGATTGAGCAGAGCTGGCAATATGAAGAATCTTAATAGAGGTGGAGAATTTAAAAAGAGCTTTATTTTTATAGCATACTATTACTTCACTCATTCTGGATTTATTGTACAGTTGTAGCGGTTGCTACCGCGGAATAAAACAAGACTCTACTCGGAGGATTGCCAAACAGAACTGGTTTATTTTCCCGCCTTGTGCGGGCCCTTTAAGGGAGAGAAACTCCCGCCCAAAAAACCAGCAATGACGTAAGTCCTACGTCATCAGGACTTTCCCGCGCGCGGGTTCTCCCCGTCGCTCGGAAAGACGAGGCCCGCCGCCATCTTGGGCCTCGTCGCTCCGACGCCGCGCGACCCGACTGCCGAGCCGGTTCGCCCGACTAGACGGTGAGTCGCCACACAACCCCCCCCAGAACCGGCGAGACAGTCCCCAAGCTCCGTGGGCTGTGCCAGCTGCCGCTTAGGGGGGCGGCCTCTGCGTCGTGGCGTGGCAACCTCGACAGGCTGTTGCAGATCCAAATGGGCCGGTTTGAGGCGGTCCGCCGTGAAAACCTGTTCCCTGCCTCCAATGTCCAAAATAAAAGTGGATCCGTTATTCCGTATGACTCGGAACGGTCCCTCATATGGTCGTTGCAATGGCGCCCGAGGTGTGCCCCTGCGAACGAAAACAAACTTACAGTCCCGTAGTTCCTTGGGCTGGCAGGATGGGGCTTGACCGTGCCATGAGGTGGGAATCGGGGCCAAGGCGCCGAGCTTCTCGCGCAGTCTTTGTAGAACTGCTGGGGGTTGTTCCCCTTGGTCCTGAAGGGCAGGTATGAAATCCCCGGGGACAACTAGTGGCGCCCCGTATACAAGCTCAGCTGACGAAGTGCGGAGGTCGTCTTTGGGGGCAGTGCGTATGCCGAGCAGGACCCAAGGCAGCTCGTCAACCCAGTTAGGACCCTTCAGGCGGGCCATCAAGGCCGATTTTAGATGGCGGTGAAAACGTTCCACCAACCCGTTTGATTGAGGATGGTAGGCCGTGGTGGTGTGCAGCTGCGTCCCTAGCAGGTTCGCTAATGCAGCCCAGAGACTGGAAGTGAATTGGGTGCCTCTGTCTGAAGTGATGTGGGCCGGAACGCCAAAACGTGAGACCCAAGTTGTGAGCAGCGCTCGGGCGCAGGAATCAGTTGTGATGTCAGTCAGGGGGGTTGCCTCAGGCCACCTCGTGAACCGGTCCACGATGGTAAGGAGGTACCGGGCTCCTCTTGAAACCGGCAGAGGGCCCACGAGGTCGACGTGTATGTGGTCGAACCTCCTACGGGTAGGCTCGAACTGCTGTGGTGGGACCTTGGTGTGTCGCTGGATTTTTGACGTCTGGCAGTGCAGACAAGTCCTGGCCCACTCACTGACCTGTTTGCGCAGGCCATGCCAGACAAACTTGCTGGCGACCAGTCGGACAGTAGATCTGATGGATGGGTGCGCCAACCCATGTACCGAGTCAAAAACGCGTCTCCGCCAGGCTGCAGGGACAATAGGGCGGGGCTGACCAGTCGCAACGTCGCAAAGTAGGGTCCGCTGACCTGGACCAACCAAGAAATCTCGGAGCTGCAGACCCGAGACTGCGGTTCTGTAGCTGGGCAGTTCGTCGTCGGCTTGCTGTGCATCAGCCAGGGCCGTGTAGTCGACACCCAAGGATAGGTTGTGGATGGTTGGTCTGGAAAGTGCATCAGCAACGACATTATCCTTTCCGGAGACATGTTGGATGTCAGTTGTGAACTCGGAAATGTAGGATAAATGTCTCTGCTGACGAGCTGACCAGGGATCGGAGACTTTGGAGAAGGCAAAGGACAGAGGCTTATGATCGGTGAAAGCGGTGAAAGGCCTGCCTTCTAGAAAGTATCGGAAATGCCGGACCGCCAGATACAGCGCTAGAAGTTCCCGATCAAAAGCGCTGTACTTCAGTTCGGGCGGTCTAAGGTGTTTGCTGAAAAACGCCAAGGGTTGCCAGCGGCCTTCGAGTAGCTGTTCCAGTACCCCACCCACCGCGGTGTTGGACGCGTCTACCGTGAGGGCAGTCGGGACTTCGGTCCTAGGGTGTACCAGCATCGTGGCGTCTGCCAGGGCGTCTTTGGCCTTAACGAAAGCAGCCGCAGCCTTGTCAGTCCAGGTGATGTCCTTGCCCTTACCAGCCAGCAGCGAGAACAGAGGGCGCATGATACGGGCTGCTGCAGGGATGAAACGATGGTAAAAGTTGACCATCCCAAGGAATTCCTGTAGGCCTTTGACTGTGTCGGGGCGGGCAAAATGGCGGATAGCATCCACCTTGGCGGGTAGGGGTGTTGCCCCGTCGCTGGTGATTTTGTGGCCGAGGAAATCGATAGAGTCAAGTCCGAATTGGCACTTGGACGGGTTAATCGTGAGGCCGAAATCGCGGAGGCGGGAATACAGCTGGCGGAGGTGGGAAAGGTGTTCCTGGCGGTTACGGCTGGCGATCAGTATGTCGTCCAAGTAAATGAACACGAAGTCCAGGCCTCGGCCTACCGCGTCCATCAGCCGCTGGAAGGTCTGCGCGGCGTTCTTAAGGCCGAACGGCATCCGAAGGAATTCGAACAGGCCGAATGGGGTGATAATCGCAGTTTTGGGGACGTCATCCGGATGGACCGGGATTTGGTGGTATCCCCTAACGAGGTCCACTTTGGAAAAGATGCGGGCCCCGTGTAAGTTCGCTGCGAAGTCCTGGATGTGAGGGATGGGATAGCGGTCCGGGGTGGTGGCGTCATTCAGCCTGCGGTAGTCGCCGCAGGGCCTCCACCCTCCGGTGGCTTTGGGGACCATGTGCAGGGGGGAGGCCCAGGGGCTGTCTGACCTGCGAACAATCCCCAGCTCCTCCATGTGATGGAACTCTTCCTTTGCCAGGCGGAGCTTGTCTGGAGGTAATCGTCGTGCTCGGGCATGAAGGGGTGGCCCTGTGGTAATGATGTGGTGTCGTACCCCATGTGTGGGCCGGGAATTTGTAAACGAAGGTGCCAAAATCGATGGGAATTCGGCTAGGAGCCTGGCGAAATCGTCGCCAGAAAGGGTAATGGAGTCCAGGCGCGGGGCTGGTGGGCTGATTTCTCCCAGGGGATAGGTCCGGAGAGTGCTAGAGTGGACTAACCGCTTCCTTCGCAGGTCGACTAACAGGTTGTGGGCCCGAAGGAAATCGGCGCCTAGGAGTGGTCGGGTGACGGTGGCAAGGGTAAAGGTCCAGGTAAAACGGCTGCCGCCAAAGTGTAATTGAAGCGTACGGGTGCCGAAAGACCGTATCGTTGTACCGTTGGCGGCATTGAGTAGAGGACCTGGTGGCCTGTCACGAGTGTCGCGGCCTGTCGGGGGCAAAATACTGACCTCCGCTCCAGTATCAACAAGGAAATGCCGTCCAGATTTCTTGTCCTGAACGAAGAGAAGGCTCTGTCGGCGGCCAGCCGCCGTAGCCATCAGCGGCGGCTGACCCTGGCGTTTCCCTGACTTGCAGGGCGGGCGGCTTCGACGGGCCTCCGCACCCCACCTCTGATGGTAGAAGCACAGCTGGTCACCCGTGTCGTCGTCTGCGTTCCTGGGGCGTGGCTGCTCGGTTGCTGGGGCCGGGCGAGGCAGGCGTTGGGCTCGCGGCCTGGTGATTTGACTGACGGACGAACCGCTCTCGCGCTTGGCCCTCCACAGGACATCTGCCCGGGCGGCCACCTCATGGGGGTTGCTGAAGTCGGCATCAGCTAACAACAAGTGGATGTCATCGGGGAGCTGTTTGAGGAAGGCCTGTTCGAACATCAGGCATGGCTTGTGTCCCTCGGCCAATGCCAGCATCTCATTCATTAGGGCGGATGGGGATCTGTCCCCCAGGCCATCCAGATGAAGCAGGCGGGCGGCGCGCTCACGACGGGAGAGGCCGAAGGTCCGGATCAAAAGATCTTTGAAAGCCGGGTACTTATCTTCCTCCGGAGGCGACTGGATGAAGTCTCCAACCTGGGCGGCTGTCTCCTGGTCCAGAGAGCTAACCACATGGTAGTACTTCGTGGAGTCGGAGGTGATCTGCCGAAGGTGGAATTGCGCTTCGGCCTGGTCAAACCAGACGCTGGGCCGAAGTGTCCAAAAGGTGGGCAGCTTGAGGGCCACTGCGTTGGCTGCTGCGCTGTCGTCCATTTCGCGGGTCCAAAAGCCGTTTGGACCGTCGGGGTCACCAATGTAGCGGTTGCTACCGCGGAATAAAACAAGACTCTACTCGGAGGATTGCCAAACAGAACTGGTTTATTTTCCCGCCTTGTGCGGGCCCTTTAAGGGAGAGAAACTCCCGCCCAAAAAACCGGCAATGACGTAAGTCCTACGTCATCAGGACTTTCCCGCGCGCGGGTTCTCCCCGTCGCTCGGAAAGACGAGGCCCGCCGCCATCTTGGGCCTCGTTGCTCCGACGCCGCGCGACCCGACTGCCGAGCCGGTTCGCCCGACTAGACGGTGAGTCGCCACACAGTAATATATTTGTTGCTGATGTACAAATTACTCTCTTGTTTGTATTATTCCTTGAAACAATTAAAGCAACTGAATTCTTTACAGTGGATTGTTTTTTGGATGACAAAGAATCAATAAAGGGACAAACTATGCAGTAATTATACCTTAAATATGTGACGTAAACCAAAATAAATAGTCAAACACCTGGATGATAATTGAAATTAAGAATTCGGAAAAATGACGTAATTCAATTCTTGCCCTTTAGACTACACATGATAGACGTATTTCTACCAAAAATGGCAGAAGTTTCAAAACAGATGTTAAGCCGTAAACAATAACTGAGGGGGAATTATTAACAAATATACTTGTATCACTATATCTAGACTGTTATCTATATTAAGCAGATACTATAATTTCCATTCATGTAATAAATAGGCACGAACTAGCTTAATGTGGGATTTTAACCACATATCAATTTTTCAGATCAAAGTTAGGAAAGGGGTAAATTTTCCATCCTGTTCCTCCGAAAGGGGATCTCTACCCCACGGAATCTCGAGCCAGAAGTTCAAGTATGTGTTGTACACAGTTTTATAGAGGATGCTTTCAGTGACCAAAGATCATAGCCAGAAGCATAATGCCAGCAGTACTTCTGCAATATAACAGAAACATGTAACTAAATGTTAAATGTGGTCTTTCTACTGTGTTTCATTTTCACTTCCTGTTATGTAGTTCTTGACTTCTTGCTGGGTTACAGTTGAGGTGAAGTTCAATGAACATCATTTCTTGTTGGGATAGTTTAGTGAGTGTTTGTCCTTGCTGAGAAACGATTAAATAAATACCCATCTTTGCTGAGGTGCAATTCAATGAATGTTTCTCCTGGCAGATATATACATCAATGAATGCCTGGACTTAGTGTGGTTCAGTCCTAGAAGTGCCTGTCCTTGCTGAGATACACTTCAATGGATGTTTATCTTGGCTAAGATACAGTTTACTGAATACCTGTCCTTGGTGAAGTTCAGATCCAGAGACCTCTATGCTTGTCCTTGCTGAGATACTGTTCAATTAATGCTTGTCCTATGAAGTACAGTTCCAAAATTTATGACGTCTCCTTAGGCAATCCATACTCAATCAAGGACAATGGTTTGCTTCTTCTACACTTCTGTTGGGTCTACAGTGTCCACCACAGGTGGTGCTTGATGGAGTAGCTTGTTAGGAATGGAGACACAAGGGACTGTAGATGCTGGAATCTGGAGCAACAAACAAAATACTGAAGGAACTCAGCAGGTCGAGCAGCATGCAGCTTCAGTTCAGACGAAGGGCCTCAACCTGAAACATTGACTGTCCATTTCCCTCCATAGATGCTGCCTGATCCATTGAGCTTCTCCAACATTTTGTTAGTTGCTTCAGCTTGTGAGGAATGTAAGATAAGATATATTTATTAGTCACATGTACATCAAAACACACAGTGAAATACATCTTTTTACGTAGAGTGTTCTGGGGGCAGCCCGCATGTGTTTCCACGTTTCCGGTGCCAACATAGCATGCCCACAACTTCCTAACCCGTACGTCTTTGGAATGTGGGAGGAAACCAGAGAACCCGGAGGAAACCCACACAGACATGGGGAGAACGTACAAACTCCCTACAGACAGTGGCCAGATTTGAACCCAGCTCGCTGGCGCTGTAAAGCATTACGCTAACCGCTATATTACCGTGCCTGCCACCCATCTACTGTTGGCCCTGAGGTGCTCACATTATGTTATCAATGTTTATGATTCATGCAGTGGGTTGGGCAATACTGCTGCCTCTTGCTGAGTTCAATGTCTTTGTCTTCAAAGACGTTCCTGAGGCAGTCCAAAGCTATACTGGTGCATTGGAGAAGGAGGTGAATTTTCTTACTGCTTGTGTGGCAAGCAGATTAACATGAGACGCAGTCCCTGTTGACCAGATTCATTCAATCGTCATGGATCTTGATTGTTGGGGGGGCTGGTATTGAGCAGAAGGGGGCAGGTTGAAGGACGTTTGTCTTTTGGATGTTCAATGGTAGCCCATCCTGTAGTCCATTTAGATGAAAGGGTTCAGAGCAAGTGTGCACATACCCAAATGCTGTCTGCATACTGTGACTCAATGACTAATGGATGCAGCAAAGATTGAACAGTGTCCTCCTCATCTAGCAGTTAACTCCACTCCAGCTTGTTGGAGGCAAGATGAGGTACAACAGTGAGAAAGACTGAGGGGAGGGTTGGTGTGATAGCATAGACTTGTGTTTGATGTGTTCAGTTCCACACTATAGTAAGGATGTGATTGCGCTGGAGAGAGTGCAGATAAGATTCACCAGGATGTTGCCTGGATTGGAGGACTTTAGCTATGGGGGAAGATTAGGATAGGAGGCTCAGGCATGACCTGATGAGAGGAATATGAAATTTTAAGAGGCATTGATAACGTGGATAGTCAGAAATGTTTTTCCATAGTCGCTGTGTCTAAAACAAGAGGGCATAGCTTTAAGGAGGTTTAAAGGGGATTTGAGGAGAAGATTTTTCTTACACAAATAGTGGCTGATATTTGGAATGTGCTGACAGAGGAGGTGGTTGAGTCAGTAACAATCAATATGTTTAGAAGGCAGTTAGACAGGATAAGCAACACTGACGGACAAGGAGTTAATGGAGGCAAGTTATATATGCGTACGTGGGCAAAATGCTCAGCATGGGTGTGTCTGGCTGTACGACCCTGTGACCCTATGACAAGGGCGCTATCGATGCTGCCGCTAACACTGAATATATCATTAAATATATAGGTGAGTCCTCAAGCAGGTGTGCATGAACTGAGGATGGCTCAAGAAAATTACACACGACTCTTCCTTATCACTAGTTCAGATGACATGAATCAAGAGTGGTCTATAAAGACCCTGCCTTTGATATGATGATGATGCTTACCCAGTTATTCACCAATTTTATGATCATAAATCCTATTCTCTTGGGGACGTGCCATTTTTAACAATTCCCATTTTTAACATTGGTATAGTTACACGGTACTTTACTGGTCCTTTTCACCATGGATTATGGGAAAAAAGGTACTATTTACCCCTGCTAGTACTCAGTGACCTCCACAGGAGGTGAACCAGCATGACCCAGAAGAGAACATCATTATCACCTTCCATTTACTGGGCATTTTAACTCACTGAAACATGAAAATATCTTCAGTGATATAGAACCTATTCAAGGGTGACGGTTTTGAACCATAGGTGGATGAGGCTGTTAAGGCTAACAGTGGATAAAAGGAACATAAGTCTTAAACGTAAATGGGGGATATGCAGAAGGACATCAGGACTCTGTGACATGTTAGTATGTACAAGAAGTCTGTGTAGACAGAACTAAACCAATAATCACTTCAATAGCAATGCTAAGGACAAAAAAAAAGAGCCTTTAATTAAAGATAAAATTACCACACAGCCAGATAAAGAAACATTAGAAGCAGCTGGTATGGCTTTTACAACAGACAACTCTGCTGCAGAAACCTCACAAAACTCTTTTGGGGAGAACCTGGGGGAAACTCTGATGGCTACAGTTTACCTGTACTTCAGGGAAATATTTGACAAGGGACTACACAGGACATTACTGGTGGAGATTAAGGACAAAGGAATCAGCGGAAGGTCAGCAGATTAGATTCAAAATTGGTTAGAATGGAGAAGGTACAGAGTAGGAGGCAAGGGCATCTGTGGAAGAGGATAATGGTGTCCCACAGCGTTGTGTTCAGGGGCTACTTCTCTTTACAAAGATTTAGAACAAAAAAGAAGAGGGCTGTGAGACTGTGACATTCACTTCCAGCAGTTATTGATGACAACCAAATCCTGTCAACATTTGAGATTAGGTTGGCCAGGTGGATTAAAAATGATGTGTTAGAGGAATAGAAGACTAGGGTGGCTAAATGTAACAGTGGCAGAGTTGCATCTTCAACATGAGTGAGGTCAATGCTTTCTGTTCTCTTATACCTAATCTTGTATCTGTGACTCCTTGTTCTTGATCCTCTACCTGAAAGCATCTGATAGGATTAGATGAAATAAAGGAGGTTGCTTGCTTGCAGCATAAACACCGGCATAGACTACATGGGCCAAATCGCATGTTTTGTTCTGGAGTGGAGCTAATATACAGGATGAATGGGAATCTGTTCGACCTCCATCATCTCCACTTCAAAATGAAGGTTACTCCAACCTCAGCCATCAAACTGCTATACACAGATGCGGCTTGCAAATGTGCTTACTTGGAGGCCGAGCTCCAAGTCATCGGCTCATTCATTGAAGTTCAGGAGAGAATAGGTCTTACATTAAGCATCCATAAGACAAAGGTCCTTTACAACCAGTTGCTTCTTGAACCAACCTGCACAACCCTAATCACTACCTCAGTATATCAACACTATGACCACTTTGATCATTTTGCACTACAATGTACTTTTTTTCTGTTCTAATTGTGTTTGTTCTTGTAAAAATTGTGTATAATTTATGTTTCATTTGTTTTTTTCTTGTGAATGCGGCTTAGTTGATGCTATGTGCCTGTGATGCTGCTGCAAGTTTTTCATTGCACCTGTGCATATCTATACTTGTGCATATGACAATAAGCTTGACTTTGACTTTGACTCTGCAAAAACAGCTCCCTGCTTCAATCTGAGGTTCCCACCTGCTTTAAGAAGACCATGATCATCCTGGTACCTAAGAAAAACAAGGCAACATGCCTTAATGACTAATGACCGGTGGCTCTGACCTCCACCATCATGAAGTGCTTCGAGAGGCTGGTCATTGCACAGATTAACTCCAGCCTCCCAGACAACCTCAACCCACTGCAATTCGCCTACCGCCAAAACAGGTCTACAATGGACGCCATCTCCCTGGCCCTACACTCAGCTCTGGAGCATCTGGACAGTAAAGACACCTACGTTAGACTATTGTTTATTGACAACAGCTCCGTCTTCAATACTATGATTTCAAGCACACTCATCACCAAACTCCAAGACCTGGGACTCAAACCTCCCTCTGCAACTAGATCCTCGACTTCCTGACCAACAGACCGCAATCAGTGAGGATAGGCAGCAACACCTCCACCACGATTATTCTCAACACTGGTGCCCCACGAGGCTGCGTCCTCATCCCCCTACTCTACTCCCTACATACTCATGATTGCATGGCCAGATTCTGTTCTAACTCCATCTACAACTACCTGTTCTGCACTTCCTCTGTAGCTATGACATTTTACTCTGTATTCTGTTATTGTTTTACCCTGCACTACCTCAATGCACTGTGTAATGAATTGATCTGCATGAATGGTATGCAAGACAAGTTTTTCATCGTACCTCGGTACAAATGACAATAATAAACCAATACCAAATACCATCCCCAACAAAAATGTCCAAAGCATGAACCACTTTCCTTATCGCAAGAGCAATGTCAATGTCCTTTCCCATGCCAACATCCCTGGTGTCGAGGGTCAACCTCAATGGACACTCAAGTCAACCTCAATGGGCAGCTATGTCACTGGCATGCTCAACATCAGACTCCAGAGACAGGCACATTACACTAAGCTCCATCACAGTAACAGCTTAACAGGAGGACAGAGAATGTTTGCATAGCCTCCCTCAAAAAAAAATAACAACAAATGGGAATCCTTGGCCCATAACTACTCAAAATGAAGAAGGAGCAACCAGGAAGGCATTGAGTACCTCAATTCTCTTTGGCAGGAGGCACAGAAGCCCCGGGAAGGAAGCAGAAAGATTGCACCACCTCCCATAGCACTCACCCAACTGCCCCATCAATCACCTCCCACCCCACAGGTCCTACACTGGTCTCCTGCCACCTCAGAACTGGAGTGGAAGCAAGTCATCCTTCTCCCCAGGGTACTGCCTATGGAGGGCATGACACAGCAAACATGCCCTTCCAATGGTTAGCAAATTTAAATTGCCTGCGTACACCTCAGGTTCCACATTAGGGCATGTGACAGATGACCAAGAGTTCGATCAAAGAGTTAGGTTTTAAGATAAGATATTTTTATTAGTCACATGTACATCAAAACACACAGTGAAATGCATCTTTTGCGTAGAGTGTTCTGGGGGCAGCCCGCAAGTGTTGTCACACTTCCGGCGCCAACATAGCATGCCCACAACTTCCTAACCTGTACGTCTTTGGAATGTGGGAGGAAACTGGAGCACCCGGAGGAAACCCATGCAGACACGGAGAGTACATACAAACTCCTTACAGGCAGTGGCCGGGATTGAACCTGGGTCTCTGGCGCTGTAGTAGCGTTATGCTAACCACTACACTACCGTGCCTGTTAGAAGCATTATAAGAGGAAAGAGTTGAAACAGTCTGCTGGGAACTGTAATTAACTGTAATTATGTAGATTCAGCCAGCTCTATCACGGGCACAACCGTCCCCACCATCGAGGGCATCTTCAAGAGGCGGTGCCTCAAGAAGGCCGCATACACCACTAAGAACCCCCAGCATCTGTGACATGCCCTCTTCTCGTTACTACCATCGGGGAGGAGGTACAGGAGCCTGAAGACCCACACTCAACGATTCAGAGGCAGCTTCTTCCCCTCCGTCATCATATTTCTGAACGGTCCATGAACACTGCCTCATTATTCCTTTTTTGTTGCACTATCTATTTATCTTTGTAATTTAAAGTAATTTTATGTCTGCACTACTGTTGCAAAACAACAAATTTGGGGCCATCTGTCAGTAATAATAATTCTGATTCTAATATTCATCCACTGGAATGTTACTAGCGGATCAGTTTTGGTGGCCTTTCCATGTTCTGCATAAAAAATGGAATGAATGTAGGGTGAGTGTAGATGGGTCGTTAATGGTCGGTGTGGACTCAATGGGCCGAAGGGCCTGTTTCTGTGCTGTATCTCTCTGTGACTTTAAGACTCTATCCCACTCTCAGGCCGTGGAGAGGGCGTGTTTCCAATCCACAACAGCAACTGCACAGAAAGCTCTTTAAAAAAAAGGCTTCACAGTATAGAACATAAAACAGTACAGCACAGGAGCAGGCCCTTCAGCCCACAATGTTGTACCAACCTAGTAATTAAACATCTAACTAATCTCTTCTGTCCACACAATATCCATATCCCTCCATTCTCTGCACATTCATGTGCCTCTCTAAGAGCCTCTTAAATGCCTCTATCATATTTGCCTCCACTACCACCCCGGCAGCACATTCCAGGCACCCACCACCCCCTTTGTAAACAAACTTGCCCCGCACATCTCCTTTGGACTTACCCTCTCTCACCTTAAATGCATGCCCTTTAGTATTAGACATTTCGACCCTGGGAAAAAAGATACCAGCTGAACACTACGCAAAAGACACACTTCACTGTGTGTTTCGATGTACATGTGACTAATAAAAATGCCTCTCATAATCTTATAGATTTACAATCTAAAATATGTTTTAGACACTTTCCTGTATTCAAAAGATGAATCTTGTCTTTAAGCGAGTTGTCAGAACCTGGAGATCTCAACCTTAAAAGGTCCTGGAAGAAGATCCCATCAATAATTTTAGAAGTATTGCAGAGGGTTTCTTGAGGATGAGGAACTCACAGGTTACTGAAAAAAAGCTGAGGAGCTGGGGTGGGACCATCACGACTACACTTTCAACGAACCTGTACAGGCACAAGGGGTGAACGGCTTCCTGTGTTGTTTCTGATTCTATGAAATGTACCAACTTCAAATGGTTTTCTTCCTTAAAGCTTCCAAAATAAAAATAGATTTCTAAGAATTTGGATTTTGCATTGCTTTGTCTCGGCCACCCTTTTATTTTGTATTTATCATAGCCATTCTCAGGATAAGCATGGACAAGAGGATTAAGTGAACTGAGAGAGGAGGCGATTTCACCAAGTAGCTGAGTGACCCTAATTTCCCTATTTCAGCAGCTTTCTGCAGCCACACCAGGCACATGCATCAGAATCTACCCCCTCCATTGTCAGGATGTGTCTCTTTCCTGAAAAGAGCTTGTGCTCTTTTATCTAGCTCTGGTCTTCTTAATGAGGCCAGCCGACAATTTGTTTAATTAATGCCAGGCTGCAATACTCAATAGTCGATGGGAAAATACCTTGCGCTGTACTCTTAAAAGACATGGCCCTTAATTGTCGTATTGATTGACTTCACAAACACTGGTTGGCATTGTTCACTGCTGATGCAAAGTGTTAAAAAGGAATTAAAAATTAACTCAAATTTTGGCCCAATAACAGGCTTTCAGATATAAGATATATCAGAAAATAGAATCATAACTGGGTCTTGGAAAAATTAAGCGTGACTTTTACACTGAGATTTACTATTTATTTTCCATGGAAGAGAATAATATATAAATGTTAATATAGTCTGAAATAATGTGATAAAATGGGTCAAGATTTTACTATGCATTCCTTCATCCTATATTATTAAATTCAAAGATAAATAATTTTGAAATATAATGGGATAAAATATTTTGTGTTTTTCCAAATGCCAAATTATATATACCCAGCACAAGTTAAAACTATTAAACCAGTGAGGGTTAGCTCCTTTGAAAAAGGATCATTTTTCCGAGGTGTTTGGTCCTAATTTTCCTTTTGATTAATGCTCTACTTCTAACAGAGAATACAAGAAGAAAACAGCAGCTGCTCTGCACACCCTCCATATTGATGTGAAACTTTTGATATAAGACTCTTTGATATACAGTCAGACCTCATTATAATCACTTTCTTTATACTGCAACCCTCACAAATTACATCGCCCCCAAAAAAATCGGTTAGAACAGATTTACTTCCGCTGAGTTGATCTCATTATACTGACCCTCGTTGTCCTCCATTTGCCAATAAACAAATGGGAACATGGCATTGAGTCTGTTCCCAACACACGGCATAACACTGTAAAAGTGGTGCTAAAGTAGGGAGTCTGTAACAATCTGCTTCGTCTCAAGGCACTGTCACTTAACACTGCTAAAATACCAACTGCAGAAAAGTGCAGAGAATATGTGAGGACAAAAAGATTTGCATAGAGATAGAAAGGGAAAGTGAAGGACATTGAATGTAGAGGGGAAAGCAAGAAGGGGAAGAAATTTGGACTGGTTATTTATTATAAGTAGTTACAGATTATTAATGAAATTGTCTTACAGTCCAGAAGAAAATTGCCATCAATGAGCAGAATAAACATAGTAATTTATTTATTCCAAAGATTACCCCTCAATTCCCTATAAAATGATTTTTTTAACAATTCTGATATGTGATATAGCTTTCAAACTTCAAATAAATTGGCACGTAACAGAGAGATTGGCAGTCTACATACACATCAGTAATCTTCGTCTTGAACATACTCTGTGAATCCCGGTTACACAGCAGACTCAGGCAAACGTAGAGAAAGTATGAACATGAATATTTGGTTAAAAGCACAAACTATGCAGGTATAAAGGTAATATTTATTGGTCATTACATATTTTTTGTTAATCACTTTTTTAAATAAAATTCCAAGATTTTTTGCTTAAATTTTGAACAAGATAAATAGAAGCAAGGGTTGGTCAAATGGACCCTCACTGTTGCTCTGGCATTCAGTATGAGCATGACTGAACTTTTGATCTCCCAATCTACCTCGTTATGGCCGTGCACCTTATTATCCACCTGCACTGCACTTTCTCTGTAACTGCAACACTATATTCTCCATTCTGTTTTCCTTTTTACTATCTCAAGTGTACTTATGTATGAAATGATCGACCCGGATTCAATTCCGTCCGCTGTCTGTAAGGAGTTTGTATGTTCTCCCCGTGTCTGCATGGGTTTCCTCCGGGTGTTCCAGTTTCCTCCCACATTCCAAAGACGTATGGGTTAGGAAGTTGTGGGCATGCTATGTTGGCACTGGAAGCGTGGCGACACTTGCGGGCTGCCCCCAGAACACTCTACGCAAAAGCTGCATTTCACTGTGTGTTTCGATGTACATGTGACTAATAAAGAAATCAAGAAATCTGTCTGGATGGCACACAAACAAAAGCTTTTCACTGTATCTCGGTACATGTGACAATAATAAACCAATTACCAATTCATTTACCTCACTATCACTAACTCCATCTTCTTTTATTCCCTTACTATCTAGAAATCTTTCAGTCTGCTTTGAATATACTCATGACTGGGCCATCTTAGGTACAGAATTCCAGAGCTCCATAGTCTTTTGTCACCTTAGTCCTCAACAGCCATTCCCTTTATTTAAAGACTGTGAAGTCTGATAAAATAAGATAAGATTTCTTTATTAGTCACGTGTACATTGAAACACACGGTGAGATGCATCTTTTGCGTAGAGTGTTCTGGGGACAGCCCCAAGTATCGCCACACTTCCAGCGCCAACATAACACGCCCACAACTTCCCAACCCGTACATCTTTGGAATGTGAGAGGAAACCAGAGCACCTGGAAGAAACCCACGCAGACACGGGGAGAACGTACAAACTCTTTACAGAGAGCGGTGGGAATTGAACCCAGGTCGCTGGCACTGTAAGGCATTACACTAACTGCTACACTACCGTGCTGATTCCAGACAGGCCACAGATTGATGAAAACCTCATCAATCATCAATATCTTGAAGAATTCTGTATGTGTCAATGAGATCACTTCTCATTCTTCTAAACTCTAGAGAACAGAGCCCCAGTCTGCTTAACCTCTTATTATAGGACAAGCCAACTACTTTCTCCTGCCCCACCCCTCAGCCATCCCAGGAGTCAGTCTGGTGAACCATTGTTGCACTCTTATTGCAAGTATATCCTTCCTCAGGTGAGGAGACCAGCTAGTCCAGGTGCAGTCCTATACAATTGCATTCACGCATCTTTACTCTTCTACTCAAATCCCCTTGCAAAACAAGCCAACATAGCATTCAAACATAGAACATAGAACAGTACAGCGCAGGAACAGGCCCTTTGGCCCACAATGTCTACATTGAACATGATGCCAAATTAAACAAATTCTCTGCTGCCTGCACATGATCCATATTCCTCCATTCCCTGCATGTTCATGTGCCTATCCAAAAGCCTCTTAAACGCCACTATCGTATCTGCTTCAACCATTATCCCTGGCAGCCCATTCTAGGCACCCACCATTCTCTGTGTAAAAAACTTGCCCTGCACATCTCCTTTAAGCTTTCCCCCTCTCACCTTAAATGCATGTCTTCTCGTATTTGACATACTGTATCTACCCTTAGAAAAAGAACCTGATTGTCCACCCTATCTATGCCTCTCATAATTTTATAAACTTCTATCAGGTCTCCCCTCAGCCTCCAATGTTCCAGAGAAAACTAGTCAAGTTTGTCCAACCTCTCCTTTTAGCTCATACCCTCAAATCCAGGCAGCATCTTGGTAAACTTCTTCTGTACCCTTTCCAGAGCCTCCACATCCTTCCTGTAATGGGGTGACCAGCAACTTGCTTTCTAACTGCCTGCTCTACTGGAAAAGTAACTTCCGGTGGTTTGTGTACAAGGATATCCTCTGAATAGAAACACTTTTCAAAGCACTAACAGATTTCTCAAACATGATTTCTTTTTCATATATCAATGCTCACGCTGTTCAATTCTATCATCATTGTCCAAGGCCACTTCAATACTCCTTTGTTAGTGGGTTTAAGCATTTTTCCTCTTGCTGAAGTCAGGCTAACCAATCCATAGTTTCCCATTTCCTCTCTTCCTCCTCTCTTTAAATAGTGGGGTTCCATTTACCACCTCCTAATCTGTGGGAACTGCTCTAGGATCTTTATATTAGTGCATCCACTTGCTCCATTTCAACCTTTTTCAAAACCTTGGGATAGTCATCATCAGGTCCTGGGGATTAAATGGCTTTCAATCCCACTAATTTCTTAAAATCTGCTGAAGGAACTCAGTGGGTCGAGCAGCATCTGTAGAGGGAAAGGAATTGTAGACGTTTCAGGTCAAAACCTCGTCAAAATCAGTCCTGATGCACGGTTTCAACCCGAAACTTCGACAATTCCTTCCCCCACCCCCACTGATGCTGCTCGACCTGCTGAGTTTCTCCAGCAGATTGTTTGTTGCTCCAGATATCAGCAACTGCAGTTTCATGTATCTCCACTAATTTCTTAATTTATTTTTACTCTGGCTAATTTCTTTCAGGCAGGCATGGTAGTGTAGCAGTTAGCGTAACGCTATTACAGCGCCAGCGACCCGGGTTCAATTCCAGCCACTGTCTGTAAGGAGTTTGTACGTTCTCCCCATGTCTGCGTGGGTTTCCTCCGGGTGCTCCGGTTTCCTCCCACATTCCAAAGACGTACGGGTTAGGAAGTTGTGGGCGTGCTAAGTTGGTGCTGGAAGTGTGGCAACACTTGCGAGCTGCCCCCAGAGCACTCTACGCAAAAAGATGCATTTCACTGTGTGTTACGATATACATGTGACTAATAAAGATATCTTATCTTATTCTCTATTTCCAGGAAAGTTCTGGTGTCTTCTTCTGTAATACAAACACAAAATACCTATTTAATTTCCCTGCCACAGCCAACATAATTTCTTCCATCTCAGTCTGCGAGAGAAAGAGAAAATAGAGCTAATTTATTTTCAAAGGTTACCAAAGCATTCCTCCAAAGCACCTTTGTGGGGCTGCAATTTTACACTTGTGCACTGGGTGTCCCTGCAGAACCTAAATAATTGCGGAGTCTAAATGATTCAATGTCCTTTCCTATAACTAACAACATTGCTGAAAAGCTGACTGTCCAGAATGATACACACTGCCCTTCAAATAAAATCAATCCCTCTTTATTGGAATGCCACATTAATAGCTGATAATTTTGTTTACTGCAGCAGGTTTTCAAAAATATAATATGAAATTCATTTTCAAGTAGCAAGATGCTAAGGAGGAACAGAGTACGGCATCTATAGAACTTGCTTTGATGCAAACGTGTAGCATAATTTGGACATCCATGCTTCCACAGATGCTTAGGAAAAATGAAGCAAAGATACATGGACTCTATACTCCTCACCGCCTCGATAAGGCAGCCAGCATAATCAAAGACCCCACCCACCCGGGTCATTCTCTCTTCTCCCCTCTCCCATCGGGTAGAAGATACAAAATCCTGAAAGCACGTGCCATCAAGCTCAAGGACAGCTTCTATCCTGCTGTAATAAAACTATTGAATGGTTCCCTCGTACGAAAAGATGGACTCTTGACCTCACAATCTACGTTATGACCTTGCACATTATTGTCTAACGGCACCACACTTTCTCTGTAGCTGTAGCTGTTACACTTTATTCTGCATTCTGTTATTGTTTTACCTTGTACTACCTCAATGCACTGTGTAATGAATTGATCTCTATGGACGGTATGCAGGACAAGTTTTTCACTATACCTTGGTACATGTGACAATAATAAACCAATTCCAATTCCACCAGGGGGCCTCAGTCCCCTTCACACCCTGACTCCAGATTTCCAGCTCTGGTTACACGATAGGTTAGATTTAACAACGAATGAACCAGGAACAGGTCATTTGACCCTTGTGTATGCTCTGCCATTCAATATAATTGTAGTTGATCTTCTACTTCAGAATCACTTTCCTACCAAGTCCATATCTCTTGCCTCCTCCAAAATTCAAAAATCAATCTGTTTCGAATATAATCAGTGACTGAGGCTCCATAGTACTCATTAGAGAATCGCAAAGATTCAAAATCAGAATCAGAGTTATTATCACTGACTTAAACAATGTGAAATTTGTTGTTTTGTGGTAGCATAAAATTACTATAAATTTAAGGAATAAATAAATAGTCAAAGTCGAGTTTATTGTCACATGCACAAGAACTTGCAGGCACAGGTGCAATGAAAAACTTACTTGCAGCAGTATCACAGGAACATAGCATCATATAACCAGCATTCGCAAGAAAAACATAAATTAAACATAAACTCTACACAATTTTTACAAGAAAAAACACAATTCACAACCTTCAGGGTGAAAAAAAACATCTTCTCTTCACTAACCTTTTTGTTCTGAGACTGTGACCTTTGGTGAACTACACACCTCAGCCAAGGCAGACATCATCTTTGCATCTCTCACATTAAGCCCTGCGTGATTTCTGTAGTTTCAATGAGATCATCTTTCAATCTTCTAAACTCTATAGAGTGTGAGCACAGTATGGTTAATCCCTGCCAGTCTGCTTACTCAAATCCTCATGCAATAAAGACCAATCTATCATTTGCCTTCAGAATGCTTCCTGTACCTACACATCAAATCTTAAGTGATTTGTGTCCTTCTGGACACCAACACCTTTCAATCTCTCACCTCTTAAATACCCAACTTCTCCATTTTTTAACCAAAGTGAATGACCTTACATTTCACATCCATCTGTCATATCATCACCCATTCACTTCACCTATCTATCCCCCGAAACTCTCTGCATCTTTCTCACAGCTCACACTGCCACAAAGCTTTCCATCATCAGACTTCAATATATTAAACTTGGTCCCTCATATCAATGATTGATATAGATTTGAGGTTGAGGTTGGAGCAGCAATCCTAATACCTCACTTATCACAGCACACCAACCCAAAAAATGACCCATGTATTACCAATGATTTCTGTCCATTAACCAATCTGAAGGCACATCAATATACTATCCTCAATCCCATGTGCTTGAATTTTGTTCAATTATTTTGTATGATGTAGAATTTGGGTCAAACTAAGAAATAGCAAAGACCAGATAACACTGGTAGAAGATATTAATGGGCCAACAAAAGGTACCTGTAATATTGGCAGACATCTGGACATTAGAGATGACAAGGGCAATCATGGGAAGTTGTAACTGTTGATTGGAGAAATCAAATTTGCTATAGTAAAGTGAAAGATAAATGAAAACAAAGAAAATTATGAAGGCATGAGAGGGGAGTTGGGTGTGATTGATTGGGAAAGATATGATAGTGGAGAGGCAATTAAAAAATGCACAATTTACACAAAAGAAATACCTTTAAGGCACAAAACCCAACAGGTGATTGATTCATGGCTGACAAAAGAAATTTAAGATGGTGTTAAATCCAAGGAAGATACATTTGCCAGAAATAGCACCAGGTCTGAGGACAAGAAGCATTTTAGAACTCAGCAAAGGAGGTCCAAGGCAAGAAATATTAGGAAAATATAAAAAGAGACGGTAAGAGATTTTATAGGCACACAAAAAAAACCTATAAGGACAAGTGCTGGAGCATTAGAGAATTTATAATGGGGAATAGGGAATAGAGGATAAATTAAACTATTTGCATCTGAAAACTTGATCAATATTTCAGAGAGTCAAGATTGCAGTGAGAATGAGGAACTGATTACAAGTCAAAAATAGTACTGGAGAAGTTGGGGAGCTTGAAAGCTGATAAATCCAAAGGATCCAATGATTTATATTCCAGTTTTGTAATTTACGGCTTTAGAGAAAATGGATGCTTTGTTTAACATCTTCCAGACTTCTGTAAGTTCTCGAATTGTACCTGTGGATTGGAGGGTAGTAAATGAGATCCCACAATGTAAAAGAGGAGGGAAAGAGGTGACAAAACTACCAATCTGTTAGGCTAACCTCAGTCAGGGAGAAAATGTTGGAATCAATTATTGGTATTAGTTTATTATTGTCACTTGTACCAAGGTACAGTGAAAAACCTGTCTTACACACCGATCGTACAGGTCAATTCATTAGGTGCATTGAGGTAGTACAGGGTAAAAACAATAACAGAACAACTTGAAAAGAATAATAGAAGTCCAAAATAAACCAATTCTTAATATTAAATTGTCCTAGTTTAACTTTGCAATTGGTCTGGTTTCTTTGCTATATCTTTTGAGTTGACCCATTGCCTTTTTTTGTTGCTAGAGTGCACAAAATGTATCCAATTAAAGGAATGCTGTTTCTGAATGCCAAAACCTTAATCACAAAGACTTACTTTTTTACCAGCCTTGCTGGTAGAAAACTTTATCCTAACAGGTTTACTGGGATAAGGACCAGATGTGGACAGATGGGGCCTGTTAGATGGACATCTTGGTCAGCACGGACGAATTGAGTCAAAGGGCCTGTTACTGTTATTACTCAATGACTCTATAAATGGATTTATTAAAGGAAAATTATGTTTGATTACACTGCTAGAGTTCTCCCAGGTGTGACTAGTAGAATAGATTAGATGGAACCAGCAGATGTAGTGCATTTGGAATTTCTGAAGGTGTTTGATGAGGTCTCCCACAAGTTGATCGACAACGGGCACGTCCCCTTTGACACTCACCAATTTTTATTGATGCACCATAGAAAGCATCCTATCTGGTTACATCACGGTTTGGTATTGCAACTGCTCTGCCCAGGACCACAAGAAACTGCAGAGAGTTGTGGACACAGCCCAGAGTGTCACAGACACCAGCCTCCCCTCCTTGGACTCTGTCTTTACCTCTCGTTGTCTTGATGAAGCAGCCAGCATAATCAAAGGCCCCACCCATCCCAATCATTCTCTCTTCTCTCCTCTCCCATCAGGCAGAAGATACAGGAGCCTGAGGGCACATACCACCAGGCTCAAGCACAGCTTCTATCCCATGGTGATAAGACTATTGAACAGTTCCCTTACACGATAAGATGGACTCTTGACTTCACAATCTACCTTGTTTGACTTTGCACCTTACTGTCTATCTGCAATGCATTTCCTCGTAGCTGTGACACTTTGCTCTGTATTCTGTTATTGTTTTTACCCTGTACTACCTCAATGCACTGTGTAATGAATTGATCTGTATGAACGGTATGCAAAACAAGTTTTTCACTTGTGAAAATAATAAACCAATACAAATGTTAGAGCATATGGAATTTATGGATAATGTCCCGACATGGATTGAGAATTGGAAATTGGACAAAAAGCAAAGAGTGAGAATAAATGGATCCTTCTCAGGCTAGCAGATTATGACTAGTGGGGTACCAGGGAGATCTGTGTTTGGGCCCCAACTTTTCACATTCTGTATCAACGACTTGGTTGAAGAGACCAAACATCATACTTCCAAGTTTGTTGATGATACTATATTAGGTGGAATTGAGAGTACAGAGAAGGATGTAAAGAGGGTTCAAGGGAATATGGGAAAGCTGAAAGAATAGGCAAGAACATGGTAGATGGAACACAATGTGGAAAAATGTGAGGTGACTGATTTTGGTGCATGTAACAAAATAGCAGAGTGGTGAGAGGTTGGATAGTGTTGATATTTTTTACAATATTTTTTATTCATTCCAGATAGAAAATACAAAGTACATGAAACAAAAGAAAAAACAAAATGTTACAAAATACATTGTATTGAGTCACACTTGAAATCACAATACCTCATATTGATAAAGAGAAATGATAACTAATTAATATTAATAAATTGGAATAATTTTATTATAAAAAGAAATCTAAACCCACTACCAAGACTGAAGCTGTTTGGTAAAAAAACACAAAAAAAAGCCCTGAAGACATAGTAGTATTAGCCAATATCTGTACTTTAAGCACCAAATCAATGATTTTGAAAGTAGTTCAAAAAAGGTCCCCACAATATTTGGAAGTCCAAATTAGATCCAGAAATTGAACAACAGATCTTCTCTAAATTTAGATATGACATAACATCCTGTAGCCATTGAACATGAGTGGGGGGAGTAACTTACTTCCATTTAAGCAACACAGCCCTCCTGGCTATAAGAGAAATAAAGGCCAATATGTGCAAGTCGGAAGTCTCCAAAATTATATCTTTTTCTCCAACAATCCCAAATAATGCAGTTAAAGGATTTGGCTTAAAATTTATTTTAAAAAGCACAGAAAAAGTTTGAAATACCTCTATCCAGTATTTTTTAAGACTCAGACATGACCAAAACATGTGAATTAAAGAAGCCTCTCCATTATTGTATTTATCACAATAAGGAGATATATCCGAATAAAAATGCAATGACTTGTCTTTGGACAGGTGAGCTCTATGGACCACTTTAAATTGAAGGAGGGAGTGACGTTCACATAATGATGAAGTATTAACCAATTTAAAAATTTCATTCCAAGTTTCCTCAGAAACTGAAATCTGCAAATCATGTTCCCAAGCATTTTTAATTTTGTCTAAAGGAGCCTTATTCATTCCTGATAACCTACCATAAATCTTAGATATTGAACCATCATAAAAAGGCTTCAAGTTAAAAATTGCATCTATTAAGTTCTTATCAGGACTTATAGGGAACGTATGTACTTGAGATCGGAGAAAATCTCTGATTTGCAAATACCGAAAAAAGTAAGTTTTTGGTAAATTATATTTAATTGACAATTGTTCAAACATTGCGAAATTTCCTCCAACAAATAGATCCTGAAAACAAGTAATACCTAATCTATCCCATTCTTTAAAAACTACATCAGTCATAGAAGTTTTAAAAAAACAGTTAGCAAAAATGGGACTAGACAAAGAAAATCTCGATAAACCATAATATTTTCTAAATTGTAACCAAATCCTCAAAGCATGTTTAACTAACAAATTATCAGTTAATTTATTTAATGTAAAGGAAGTGAAGAGCCAAGCAAAGAGATAATAGAAAATTTTTTAACAGAATTAGCTTCCAAATCCATACTGGACAAGCTTCATGATTAATATAATGTAACCAAAACATAAGGTTTATAGTGTTGATATTCAAAGTGATCTAGGTGTGCTGGTTCACAAGTCACTGCTGGCCAACATGCAACTACATCAAGCAATTAAGAGGTCAAATGGTAGGTTAGCCCCTATCATGAGGGGATTTTAATACAGAAATTGCAATTGTATAGGACCTTGGTGACACACTAGTATTGTGTAGTTTTGGCCACCTTACCCAAAAAAGGATGTATTTATGACAGAGGGAGCCCAGCAAAGATTCACTGGACTGGTTCCAGGGGCAGCAATGTTTCCAAAGTGAGGAGATACTGAGTAGACCTGGGGCTGCATTCTCTGGAGCTTAACAGAATGAGAGGAGATCTCATCAAAACTGTACAAAATTCTTAAAGGGTTTCACAGGTGAAATGCAGGAAAGATGTTTTCCTTTGATGAGGAGTTTTGCACAGTTTCAGAATAAGGGACTGAGATGAGAACAACAGTAAACATAGGAATTGTCTACGCTGGGGGAACTGTAGAAGCTCAGTTCATTCTGGACATTAAATAAATCAAGGGATATGGAAATAGGAATGCAAAAATGGTACTGACATGGAAGATCAGTCATGATCTTAATGAATGGTGGAACTGGCTCAAAGGGCCAGATGACTTACTCTTCCTGCTCTCCCTTATCTTCCTATGTTTATTGAAGGCTTTCTGGAAGACCAAATACATTCCACTGATTTGTCCTTTTTTACTCTTGCCAGTTACAACCTCAAAAACTTATTAACAGATTTGTCAAGCATGATGTGCCTTTGCTATGTTCACACATCTGGAAGTTGTAGACAGCATGCACTTCTTGCTTATAAGTGCACTGAGCAAATGGGACCATTGGGAACTTTTGCTGATCCCAATACCCTGCATGCAGCAGACTCCAGTCACAGCAATGAAGAAGTTGTTCTAGTTATATTGGGCTTTTAACAACTTAGGAGGATGGGAGCCCAAGTGTGAGTATCCACATCCTGGAAGTCTTCCCATTTTAAGATTCTGCTATTCCCCCAAGTAAACCAAAACTATTGCATCCACCAAGGGAAAAATCTATAACTTTGGTGGCTGAACACGAGAAGGATGGAGGCTAACCTAGTCTTCCGATGAGTGTCTAATTTGAGCACATCATGTAAGCAGGCCCCAGCAGAGATCTCAAGCACTGGAAACAATGAGCTAGAACCATAGCACTGTTACGTACTGGTGGACACCGATTGAGTCCATGCTGGCTACAGGTGAAGATATCTTTATTGGTCACATGTACATCGAAACACATAATGAAATGCATCTCTTGCATAGAGTGTTCTGGGGGCAGTCCACAAGTGTCGCCACACTTCTGGCACCAACATTACATGGCTACAACTTCCTAACCCGTATGTCTTTGGAACGTGGGAGGAAACCCACGCAGACATAGGGAGAACGTAAAACTTACAGACAGTGGCCAGAATTGAACCCGGGTCACTGGCACTGTTATAGCGTTATGCTAACCGCTACACTACAGTGCCTGCCCATCCCATCTGCCCCAATCCTTGAATTTTTCCAGAGCCCTGCAACTATTTTCCCTCAAGTGCCTGCCTGATTCCTTTTTGCAAGCCCCGATTGACTCTGCTTCCACCAAACCTACAGGCAGCGAATTCCAGATCACAACTCTGCCCCAGAATGTTTTCTTCCTGTAATTTCTGGCCACTTATAACGTACTTGGAAATTCACATTAACCCCGTGCTGCACGGAGGCTCTTTCTTTGTGCGTGGCCCACTGAGATGTAATATTTTATTGCTTATGATTTCCAAAGCTTTGCATATGGTACAAGAGCCCTTTCACAAGTAAACACACAAGGGCCTTTCTTCCTTAATCTCCCACCATTGCAGAAAAAGGAGATCATGGAAAAAGTGCACTGGGTAGGAGATTCAGGTTGGGAGATTTGTGAAGGATAATCCTGAGGGGATGGTAGGACAGAGGTTTGGAGGAGTGCTTCCTTGAGGGATCAAGGATTGCGAAGGAGGGATGGGCATCCCACTGTGAAGACAATTGGACAAATAGTTAAACTAGGGCAGGACTTACAGTGAATGGCAGGGCCCTGGGGAATGATGTAGACAGAGTTACCTAGGAGTGCAAGTACGTAGCTCCCAGAAAGCAGCAATGCAGTTAGACAGGGTGGTGAAGGCAGCGTTTGGAAGGCTTGCCTTCATCGGTCAGGGCACTGAGTACAAGAGTTGGGATGTCATGCTACAATGTACAAGACATTAGTGAGATCGCACTTGGGAGTTGTGTGCGCAGCTCTGGCCACCTAGCTAATAGGAAGGATGGAAAAGGTGCATAAAAGATTTACAAGGATGTTACCGGGTCTGGTGGGCATGATTTATAAGGAGGGGCTGGATAGGCTGGGCTTGTTTTCTTCTGGAGCGTTGGGAGGCTGAAGGGGTGACATTATAGAGGTACACAAAATCATGAGGTACATAGATAAGGTAACAGTCTTTTCTTAGGACAGAGGACTCTAAAATTAGAGGCATAGGTTTAGGTGAGAGGGCAGAAATTTAAAGGGGACTTGAGGGGCAACTTTTTCCACACAGAATGGTGGGTAAGAAAACAAGGTGCCAGAGGAAGTGGTGGAGACAGGTACAATTACTTTAAAATACATTTGGACAGGTACATGGACAGAAAGGTTTAGAGGGGATAGGCTAAATGCAGGCAAGTGGGACTAGCTCAGGTGGGCAACTTGATCGACGTGGACAAGTTGGGCTGTAGGGTGTTTCCATGCTGTATTACTATGACTATGGACCTGTTTGGTTGAGAAGGTGGAGGAGATTATGGACGAATATTAAAAAGAAAGCACCTATGTAGAAGACAGATGTAACAGAGACCCTGGCAGCATTTAGTTAAGACAGGTTCCTTAAATAATGATGAGTAAAGGGTCTTTATTGGGACGGAGAGCATGGGCGACTCGTTGCAGGCTGTTCTCTACAGATCTACTCATTACCCTTACTATAATCGTTTTACACTTTTAAATTTAAATTCTATGTCACTTCAATGCAATCTGTACTAACTCAATGTAACTGCACTGTGTAATGAATTGACCTGTATGATCGGTATGCAAGACAAGTTTTTCACTGTACCTCGGTGTAAGGTGGACAATAACGAACCAATACAACCTGCCCAACCACTCACTGCTTAGTTGTGACCGCGGTCAGTGAAGTTTGGCAGGCCTTTGGCAGATTCTGTGTTGCTCAGTGAACATCGGTGCACTGAGGCAAAGTCACATGACTGTCTTCTGCTGATGTAAAGCCTCAACACCCATTGCTGTCAACTTGCATCTTTCTCATGCAGACATCATCAACTTCAAAGCTGTGAATCTGTTTCTGGAACCTTGGCACTCTAGCTCAGTAGCCATCCAGATTGGTACAGTCCTTGTATCCCACACCAAAATCCTTATTTTCAGCTAAAATGTGATCAATGCAGTTAAGAAAAATGTAAACGTAACAAAAAAAAAGACATCTTGCATATTTGAGACAGGCGATTAGCGTAAGAGTTGATTGATTAGTGATGGGTGACATCTCCTTTTTGTGAAATACAAGGCACACACCTTCACCAGGCAGTTTGTCGATATTCAGAAAAGCAGAATTTACAAATGTGTACATGTATAAACATTTATACAGGGCGTGGTGGGTGCCTGGAATGCACTAATGGGGGTGGTGGTAGAGGCTGATGCCATAGGGATATCCAAGAGTCTCTTAGATAGGCACATGGATGTAAGAAAAAATGGAGGGTTATGGGCTGTGTTGGAGGGAAGGGTTAGATTGATCGTGGAGTAGGTTGAAAAAGGTCGGCACAACATTGTGGGCCAAAGGGCCCCTACTGTACTGTTCTATGTGCATGTGAGCTCACTGGAAGTCCAACGAGACGGGGAGATGGTCTGCAATTAAGTCTGCATGGTAAGAGAAAGAAATCTAAAACTGAAATTTTCAGATACTTATGGAAAAAAATACTGTCCAAAGAGCTAAAGAAAAAACTAATGAGAGAACGTGATGTGATTAGTAATATTAAACATATTACCTTGATCTTTAATATTGATTTTAATTTATTGAATCCATAAATCTAATACAAAATATCAATGTAAAAATATTAGTGTTGAATTTTATTGCAGTTAAGAATTTATATCGCACAATTACAATAAACTATTTGAATGAGTTTCATCATTAACCAGTTAAGATGGTGCTTATCCAACATATATCTTTATCAAGACTCCTCCAAATACTTCTCAACAAAATGATACATGGCATCAACCTTGGTTCAAATCTCACTTCAAGGAGACCCTCTCGTGCAGTAATGAATGACTGCTTCACTGTCAAAGGTGTCATCTTTTGGACAAGGCATTAACTGCCTGCTTTCTCAAAAAGATCCCATAACACTGTTTCCAGCGGCAGAGTTGTGGACCCCAGTGTCTTGGCCAATATTTATCCTTCAACCAACATAACTGAGGGAAAAAGAAGCCAAGTCATGCAAGATTCTTTGCTCTTCCCACGTCAGTGTGGCATTTCTGCATTACAATGGTGACCAAATTTCAAAAGTATTTTGCGGCTGGTAAAGCACTTTGCAATGTTCCGGTTGTGATAGGCACTATCTCAATGTAATTCTTCCTTTTAATCAAATTTAAAATGATGACCTTCAATTTTAATCCAGTTCAGGAAAACAGGAAAGATGGGGAAACTCCCAGCATCTGTTGATAACTTCTTTGGATTATGTCTACTGATCTATTCCACCCTGTAAATGTTTTAAATAATTCAGAATTTATTAGTTCACTACAAGCGTTCCCAGGAAAATCAACTCAAACTGATAAGAAGCTGGGAGTTGATTACATTTCATAACCCAAGTCCCTCTTCAAAAATCTGCTGCCGATAGGGAACAAAACCCCTCACGGTTTTGTAGCAATTGGTTCACGTCACATTAAAGCAAAAAACAGCAATTTAAAAAAAAAATTGCTTTTCTTCTACTAAAAGGATGAAGGAATTTGGATTTCCTCTTTTTTAAAAGTAAACATATACCTTTCCAACACCACATTCAAACCTGTAGTTACAAAGCCATTGTCTGCTTCTGAGACAGTCTGATTTTATCCAGATCCATCCTCTACATCTGCTTGCAGAAGTAACCTCAGATACAGTCCTACTGCTGCCTTGGTCAAATGTTCTCTCAGAATGAGTGCATTTAAGACCAATCATCACATTGTGCTTCAGAAGGACATCCCAGCTGCTTTCTCCTTGTGAAAAGTGGGCTGTATATTCAGCAAAGAGCAAATCTGAAACAAATAATTTATACAAAGAATAAATGTGCAACATTTTGTCCATTTGGGCTCTCTATTTCAGATCCTTGATAAACCATTCACATTGGCAAAAAGTATGTTACAATGTGAAGTTAAGTAGGCTTAGATATTCATCTCTGGTCAGTAGCACTAAAGGCTCCTACTGGTGACAACAGTGTGTTGTACATTATCTCTAAAATGCTCTTAATGGCAGAAAAACAATGTAAAACTATTACTACACAATGGATAAACGTACTAATCAGAAGGGGAATTTCTAGGTAATTATCCCTTACTGTTTTAAAAAGGTCAGTAATCTAAGGTATGGGTGTTTAAACACCAGTATCTCTGATACATTTATTTCAATGGAGGTCTTTACCAAGAACCAACAATAGAAAAAAACTTGTGATATTTGTAGATTGTAGTTTTAATGCCTGGTATTTGAATAGTTAATACTGATCATCATACACTTTTGAGAGATTCAACCCAATGCCTCGAGATGTTGACTTAAGAATGATAGACTGAATGCCTCTTGCACTGTATGGCTCTATTATACTAGGCAATTCTTGCTCTATGTTCAAGTGGTCAATGCACTCAAAAATATTTTTTTTTTACATATCTTTATTAGTCACATGTACATCAAAACACACAGTGAAATGCATCTTTTGCGTAGTGTTCTGGGGGCAGCCTACAAATATCGCCACGCTTCCGGCGCTAACATAGCATGCCCACAACTCCTAACCTGTACGTCTTTGGAATGTGGGAGGAAACTGGAGCACCAAGAGAGACATCAATGACTAACATATTCTAACTATACATCCATACACTCATTATCAATGGAGTCACTAGACAATGAACAAGAGAAGGATACCTGGCATCTGGCTGATTACACAAACCTCCTTTGGAATCTTGGTTAAAATAATCTAACTCAACAAAGACAAGGGACTGAATCAAGACCATTCATTCTTTGTCCGAGCTCAGTTTTGGAACATTCTTCCCACGAAAGTTCACTTAAACTTGTTTCTACACAACAATGCACATTATGCAGTGTTAACCATCATTCTCCATTAAAAATGTCAAAATCTCTCATTTCTGTAAATGGACCATACCACTTGCAGCAGGCATACAAACCTGCTTAAACTTGGCCCGTATCTTCTCCAAGTCCTCCTGCAACTTGTCATTGGTGGGATCTTCATAGGGAAAGCTGTGAATCATCTCCAGCATTGAATTTAGGGTTTTCAGCCTTTTACTGCAATAATGCAAAGAAAATTAAGAGAATATTTAAAAATCTGATCAAATTCTACATGGCTTTGGCAGAGGAAATACAGAAAAAACATCAGGGATGAATTGAAAATACAACAGTACAGCACAGCAACAGGCCCTTCAGCCCACAGTGTCTGTGGCGACCATGATGACAATCCAAACTTATCTGTCTGCACACTATCTGGATCCCTCCATTCCCTGCCTGTTCACCTGCCTGTCTAAATGCCTTTGAAACATTGCTATTGTATCTGCTTCCACCACTTCCCCTGGCAGTGCATTCCAGGCACCTATCATTCTCTTTTTATAAACTTGCCTTGTAAATCTCCTTTAAACTTTCCCCCTCCCACCTTTAAGCCATGCCCTCTAGTAGTTGAAATCTAATATTCATATCAATGACAGGAGGAAGTAGATTTGAAGTTAGCAGTAAAACAAGGAAGCCAATGGGAGTAGAATTTGTTGTAAACTGAAATACTCTGCCTGAAAAGGAGATGGAAGCAGATTTAAAAGCAACTTTTGGAAGGGATTTAGATAAGAGTCAGAGTAAAAGAGAGATACAGCAAGGAAAGAAGCCCTTTGGCCCAGAGAGTCCATGCTGACCATCAACCACCCATTTACAATGATCCTACATTAATCACATTAAATTTTGAAGCAAAAAAATATCTGTACAGACGACTCCCATGATATGGCCGTTGGGGCAACGAAAATTCACCCTTACAGAATTTACAAATCACAGCCCAAAAATTTGAGATAGGGAATAAAATTCTCTCTTACAGAATTTATGAACCTATGTGAAAAACAAGTAAAAAAAAAACACAAAATATTTTTTCAAACTCGTGTGTCTTGACACACAGATGACACGGCTTTGCGTCATGCAAAATCGTGATACAGACCATTTTTCTAAGCAATGCAACCCTGTTTTCCCCCCAATCTCCACCATAACACGGGGGTCACCTGTACAGCCACTGGGCAAGAACAAGGGAAGGGATTAAAAGTACAACCCCAATGAGACAAATTAGCTCCTTCTAGGACATATCATTCTATGCTTTAATGATAACAAATATATTTAGAATATTTTTTTTAAAAGAGTGAAATTTAGTATGTGTAATCTACCTAGAGAAGACATTTCTTTCAGTACTGCAAAGCTTTTCTCTAACACTGCAGAGATGCAACAGATTTCAGTTTTGAGTGCATTTAGGTTACCTGCTGGTTTGCTCCACCTATATATGTTGGACTTGTAGCTTATGTGCAGCTAGGTTCTGGAAAAATGGTCTAATAACAGTGTTTCATATCAGCCAATTAAGGCTTTAACGCAAAGGCAAATCCACTCTGTACCAAAAATAAATGTGAAGTACAGGTGGGTTTTCCTAAGCATCCAACTGATATACTTCCTTTCACATAATGGCATTATTAATCCTCACAATCATTCCAGAAGCTCAGCAGCACATAATACTCATTTGCCTACCTGTTTTTAACATCTTGATTATTCTGAAGAAGACACTTCCAGGTAATTGCAAAGCCTTTGTAAAAGGAAACCTGCAGGGGAAAATATGATGAGAACAAACAACTCCCTTCTCTTCGGGGAATACACAAATTGTACCAAACTGAAACTATTAAGAACTTCTGGTGGACTGAGATTTTCAAGTTATTTGGAATAAAATCTTCTCTGACAGGAATCATTTTCAGAATTGTAATCTAGTTATTACGTCATGATGTTATAGCAATTCGTTTTTAACTAATCAGATTCACTGATATCTTTCAAGGGAGGGAAATCTGCCATCCTTGCCTGGTCTCACCTATATACGACTCCAAATCCACCAATGTGGCTAACCTTTAACTCCCTCCTCAATTCAGGGTCAATTGGGTATGGATAATAAACACTCACATTACCAGCAACATTCCTATCCTGTGAAAGAATAATTAAAACAAAGTACTGTGTTCATGTAGTGCCTTTCATAATACCTCAAAACAATTTACTAATAGATAATTTCGACTGTAATCACTATTGTTATGTTGGAAACCCAGCAATCAATCTGCACACAGAAATATCATATCCCACCAAACCAAATATTTCATATTTAATTTTAATACAGTTATCTGCAATTATAATTAAAGCTGCAATCATTCACATACTGTAATCCCATATTTACCTCAGATCCAATCTTCGCGCCATTTGCTAACCCATATCGCCGTCCCTCAGTTTCTCCCAATTCACCTCCTTCAATAAACCCTTCCTCATAACCTTTCCCACGAAATCTGCCATCAGGTAATAAAAAATTATATGGGGTTATTAATAAAATTTCTCTGTATAGAAAGACATTAAATGAATTTTCAAAACACTGTTCTTTAGAGAAGTACATTCTCACCAGCTGTCATCCTAACCAAATGACCCAAATTAAACAGCATATAGAAAAAAATCACATTGAATATGGAATAAATTGTCACCATTTGATTTCAATAGAGAGCAAGAAACTGCAACAGGACCAAAATCTACTTATTTTTAAGTAAATGTTTCCATGCCTTTGTTCCACAATTTCAGAACCAAGAGAGTTGATAGCCTTCACAGAAACCTCCAGGTCTCCAAAAGAGCGCACTCTCACAAACATAATCATATTAAAAATATTAATAACTATTTTCTTTCTGACAGCTAACTTACTACTGTAATTATTATTTTAGGCTTGTTTAATTATGACTCAAAGAACATTTATTATTAATTTTTGTGCAATGTAATATTGGACTAAACAAATTAATAGGCTTCAACACATACAAAGCTGATGGAACTCAGCAGATCAGGCAGCATCTATAGAAAGAAACGGACAGTCGACGCTTTGGGTCGAGACCCTTTGTCTGGGCTTCCTCTAATTCTTACTTTGAGACTGATAACCCCTGGTTCTTGACTCCTCCAGCAGAGGAAACATCTTCTATCTACCCAGGAAGGAAAATGCCTTCATTTAACAGGATTTACTTTGAAATTCTCCATCTCAGAGAGCTTTAGATGCTTAATGATCAAGTTTATTCAAGACTGAGATCAACTGAATTTTGGATACTAAGTAACTTAAGTGGTATGGGGATCACATGAGAAAGTGGAAAGGGTACAGAAATAGCTATTACTTAATTGAATGGCACAGTAGGTTCAAGGCTATATGGTCTATTCTTGTTTCAACTTATGTTCTGATCAACATGCCTAATAAGATTTGATAAGAATTCGGAACGGTCGACAAAGTGGTGCAGCTGTTGGTGCTGCCATCACAAAGCCCGAGGGACCTGGATTTCACCATGACCTTGGGCACTGTCTGCATGGGGTTTGCATGTTCTCCCTGTGGATCTCATCCTCATGTTTGGATCTCCGCCCACAACCCAAAAGAGCTGTAGTTTATTTGATTAACAGTGTACTGCCCCTAATGTATGGGGTGGCAAAAAAATAAAATCAGAGGGAGTTGGAGGTCAGGAGAGAGAAAAGTGGGTTACAGGAAACAAGCAGAGTAATGGGACCGATGGAAATGCAGAGAGATGGAATAGACTTGATTAGCTGAATGGCCTTCTATATCTTAAGTGACTATGACAGCATCCACAGTGACAATATAGAGCAACAAATTGGAACTTGTGGGTTGAGGAGCACCTGTGGAGGGAGAGCAACAGTCGACTTTTCGGGTCAAAATCCTGCATCACAACTGTGTCTCCAGTCTCTTGTGCTTCCTTTAGTGACGATATGCAAGTATAAACATAGCTAAACAAACTGCTATCAGCATGCACAGTGAAGTCAAACATGTTAATGACAAAATTGAAAATATGTGTCTACCAGAATCAGACATTAGTTTGTATTTGGGCATGTTATTACTAAACTAGTTTATGCTTTGTACTAAATTTACACCTAGTGTAAACAGAAGAGTAATACAGCATGGAAACAGGCCCTTTGACTCATCTTGCCCATAAGAACATAAGAAATAGGAGGAGTAGTAGGTCATCTGGCCTGTTGAGCCTGCTCTGCCATTCAATAACATCATGGCTGATCTGGCCGTGGACTCAGCTCCACCTACCTGCCTTTTCCCCAAAAGCCTTAATTCCCGACTGTGCAAAAATCTATCTGTGTCTTAAATATATTTAATGAGGTAGCCTCTACTGCTTCACTGAGCAGAGAATTCCACAGATTCACTACTCTCTGGGAAAAGCAGTTTCTCCTCATCTCCCTCCTAAATCTATTCCCCTAAATCTTGAGGCTATGTCCCCTAGTTCTAGTCTCACCTAGCAGTGGAAACAACCTTCCTGCCTCTATCTTATCTATGCCTTTCATAATTTTATGTTTCTATAAGATCCCCTCTCATTCTTCTGAATTCCAGTGAGTACAGTCCCAGGCGACTCAATCTCTCCTTATAGGCTAACCCCCTCATCTCCAGAATCAACTTGGTGAACCTCCTCTGCACCGCCTCCAAAGCCAGTATATCTTTCCTCAAGTAAGGAGACCAGAACTACATGCAGTACTCCAGGTGCGGCCTCACCAGTACCCTGTACAGTTGCAGCATAACCTCCCTGCTGAACATGGTGCCAACCAAGCTAGTCCCATCCGTCCACGTTTGGCCCATAACCCTCTCAACACCTCCCTCCTGTCCATGTACTTATGCAAATATCTTTTAAATGCAACACACACACTCACACACACCTAGTGTAAACAGAAGAGTAATACAGCATGGAAACAGGCCCTTTGACTCATCTTGCCCATAAGAACATAAGAAATAGGAGGAGTGTGTTGCTCCAGATTTCCAGCAACTGCAGTCTTTCTTGTGTCTTTTAAATGCAAACAGCGAAGCTTCAAACTCTGCCAAAAATCTGGCAACAAGTGAATGATCGTTTGCCCGAGCAACACACGAGATTCTGGAGGGGAGGGGTTGGGAGGCGGAGGGGTTGGGGAGGCGGAGGGGGAGGGGTTGGGGTTGGGGAGGCGGAGGGGAGGGGTTGGGGAGGGTGGCCCAGGACAGGAGGCTCAGAACCTGCTCCCAGATGCTGCCCTGCTTCAGGGCTGGGGCAGCTAGTGCGCATGTGCAGGCGCCCCACTCTCGCCCGAGCGCGCATGCGCAGAGCGCCCCACGCCGCAGCGCCCACACGAGCCGGTCCTTTCCACCGCCGGGATGTTTCGCCGTCCAGCCGCCCCCGTTGGCGGCTGAAGCCCCAACATAGGAAAAGGCATCTTTTTACTTGTCATCGGCCAGGAGTATGGAGTCAAAGAGGTCATCGCCGAGTTGGAAGCCAGCAGCGTCTGAAGCCATCGTGGGCCCCACATCCAGCACGCCGAAAGATCCAGCCCGATGTTAGAGCATGCGCGCTGGCAGCCCGGGTGCCGGACCCGGAGCATGCGCGCTGGCAGCCCGGGTGCCGGACCCGGAGCATGCGCGCTGGCAGGCCGGGTGCCGGACCCGGAGCATGCGCGCTGGCAGGCCGGGTGCCGGACCCGGAGCATGCGCGCTGGCAGCCCGGGAGCCGGTCCCGGAGCATGCGCGCTGGCAGCCCGGGTGCCGGACCCGGAGCATGCGGTCTGAAGACTCCGGCCCGATTCTGGAGCATGCGCCTTCATGTAGAATCTCTTAAAGGGCCAGCTCCAATTGAGATTTAAAGAGACAGTCCTGCTCCTCAATTCCTAGCATACTGGGTGAATTAAGAACATGATATCATTAAAGAAAAGGGTAAACCTATGGATTGATTCCTGTAATGAAGAGTTTGCACGTGAGAAGAAAATAAGCAGACTAGACCTAAATTCTCTGTAGTTTAGGAGAAAGAGAAAGAAAAGCCTTATTGCAACTCATGTCAAGGGAGGGGACTTGACAAGGTAGATTCAAGAATGATGGTTCCTCTGTGTGGAGTGTCTAGAACCATGGGTTGCAGTCCCAAAATTAAGGGCTGGTCAAGCATTATTGAGATGAGAAATTGCAGTCCCTAATGCGGTTCAGATGAAGTGTCTCAAGTGTCCATTTCCCTCCACAGATGCTGCCTGACCCATTGAGTTCCTCCAGCAGCTCGTTTTTTTTGCTCTAGATTCAAGCATCTGTGGTCTCTAGTGTCTCTGAGAAATTTCTTCACCCAGAGGGAGATGAGTCTTTAAAATTCTCTCAAGAGGCTGTGAAGGTTTGGTCCTTGAGTATCTTCAAGATATGGTAGATTTTTGGATATTAAGGGGATGTAGAGATACAGGATTACTTAAGGAAAGTGGCATGAAGGTTGAGCCGCTGCATCGCAGCGCCAGAGACTCAGATTCAATGCTGACCCCCAGTGCTGTCTGGGTGGAATTTGCATGCTCATCCTTTGAGTGCATGGGTCTCCTTTGGGTGCTCCAGTTTACTCCCACGGTCCAAAGATGTGCAGATTGGTAGATTAGCTAGTCACTGTAAAATCGCCCCGCGTGTGAGGGTGATTTGTAGAATCTGGAGGCGGGGGAATTGATGAGAATTTGGGGAGATTTTCAAAGAAGATGGGATTAAAATGTACAATTAATCTAAATGGATCCTGCACGGTTGGGGCATCACCCCCAGCGCGCGCTGCCCCCGGGAGGACTGCACTGGGGATGAGACGGTCGCCCACCTCTTTGCGGGCTGTGGGTTTGCGAGGAGGGTGTGGCGAAAGATGCAGGGGTCCTTGTCACGTTTCATCCCCAGTAGCAGCGTAACAGAGGATTCTGATCTAACGGCTGTTCCCGACGACACACACAGAGACGGACATCAACTGCTGCTGGAAGGTCATCAACTCGGTGGAAGACGCCCTTTGGTCTGCCAGAAAATTGTTGGTCTTCCAGCACTGTGAGATGTCCGTAGGGGAATGCTGCCGACTGGCGCATTCCAGGCTGCAGGAGTACGTGCTGAGGGACGCACTGAAGCTGGGTGCAGCCAGCGCGAGGGCTCGGTGGGGAAGGACGACAGTTTAGGGTTCTTCTGCCACAGGAGAAGGAGGGGCGGGGTCAGGCGAGGAAGCCCCTCAATGTTGTAAATATGGGATTGGGGTATCACCCCAGGGAGCCACACGTGTGGCATCGGTGCTGTGTTTTTTACATATAAAAAGGTAACACTAAGAATTGAACTACACGAATGTAAAGGTTTGAACAGTTTTATTATTGTATATAGTTTCTTTTATTATGAATAAAGTTTATTTTGTATAAAATAAAAAAAATTAATCTAAATGGGTCTTTCACCAAGTTGATGACGCCCTTTGGTCTGCCCGAAACTTGTGGGTCTCCCAGCACTGTGAGATGTCCATAGGGGAATGCAGGCGACTGGCACATTCCAGGCTGCAGGAGTACGTGCTGAGGGACGCACTGAAACTGGGTGCAGCCAACGCAAAGGCTCGGTGGGGAAGGACTACAGTTTAGGGTTCTTCTGCCACTGGAGAGGGAGGGGCGGGGTCAGGCGAGAAAGCCCCTTAAATATTGTAAATACGGGACTGGGTAGCCCCCAGGGAGCCACACGTGTGGCATCGGTGCTGTTTTTTATATAAAAAGGTAACACTAATTAATGATCTGTACAAGAACGTAAAGGCTTGCACTGTTTTATAATTGTATATAGTTAGTCTTTTATTATGAATAAAGTTTATTTTGGAATAAAAAGAATTAAATGGGTGGTTGACGGTCAGTGCAGACTCAGTGGGCCAAAGGCCTACTTCCATGTTATATCTCTCTGTGACTTTAGCCATGACCTTTCAATAACCTTTCTTGTGTTCTTATGAATGGATAAGTCTGCCCACTTGTAATAAATAAAGCCTTCTGCCTCCTCACCACTCCCTACAACTCATTTTCTCAAGAATCATCACAAGGTTTATTTATATAAGGTTCCCTCGTACTTTGGTACTCAATTCTATCTGCCCCTTTAGTTAAAAAAAAACTCTACAACGATATTAAAACTTGCTTGACCTTAACGTCGTTTCCCTTCATAACATTGAAAATGAGTTGGAACATGACTCATCGTCAATCCTGACCTTGGGTGCTGTCTGTGTGGAGTTTGCACATTCTTCCTGTGACTGTGTGAGCTTCTTCCAGATGCTCTGGTTTCCTTTCACATTCCAATAGCATACGGGTTTGATGGTTTAATTGACCACTCTAAATTGCCCCTCGTGTGCAGATGAACAGTGTAACCCTGGGGGAATTGTTGGGAATGTGGGAAGAATAAAATGGGTTAGGGTAGGAAATTGGTGCTTGACGGTCAGTTCAGACATGGACAAGGGCCTGTTTCTACATTGTATCTACAACTATCATTTTGTGGTCGTGGTATTGTGTAGGTAAGTTCAGCAGCCAATTTTCACACACAAAAAGATGCTACAACCATCAAATGATTGTGTTTGGTAGTGATTAGTTGAGGGAGGAACTTTGGTCAGGAGAACTACTTGACAAGCAACCATCCTAAGATGTTATTCACCTCTGGCAGTCACAGCAGGATATTATCTGTCATTCAAGATGGATCGGTAGGGCCACAGGTTGATGATGTGAAAATTAGTAAAGAAATGAGGCTGCAGATAAAATGTATTATTGAAGCAGAGTAAGAGCATAAGAAATAGAAGTACTACAGCCCCTTAAGACTGCCTTGCCATTTAAGAATATCATAGCTGATCCAATGCTTCAAGTCACACTGGTTCCTGCTTTGTTCTCCAAGAAGAGGAAAGGACCAGCATCCCCTCCGTCTACACTTCTCACTGCCTCAGTAAGGCAGCTAGCATAATCAAAGACCCTACCCACCCTGGACATTGTCTCTTCTCCCCTCTCCCATCGGGGCAGAAGATACAAAAGCCTGAAAGCAGGTACCACGAGGTTCAAGGACAGCTTCTGTCCGCTGTTATAAAACTATTGAACAGTTCCCTAGTACAATAAGATGGACCTTGACATCACAATCTACCTTGTTATGACCTTGCACCTTATTGTCTACCTGCACTGCACTTTCTCCGAAGCTGTGACATTTTACTCTGCATTCTGTATTGTTTTTACCCTGTACTACCTCAATGCACTGTTGTAATGAATTGATCCGTATGAACGGTATCCAAGACAAGTTTTTCACTGTGATAGCAATAAACCAATTCCAATTACAGAATTGTGTTTACCAGGAGATGGTGCTGTTCTCCCACAAATTGCAGTAAGTCAACTAATATTTTAATTTTAAATACAATGTTCAACAACAAAAGGCTATAGGTTAGCTACAGTCTGAGAAACTTTATTTATCAAGAATGATAAGAGTGGCTTCGACAACACTGGAAAAAATAACACTTGATGATAATGGAAAAACTTACAACTTGGTTTAGGCAGTGAGAAGGAGGGTCAAATATTTGGCGGAATATAGTATTAATGGTAGACTCTTGGCAGTGTGGAGGATCAGAGGGATCTTGGGGTCCGAGTCCATAGGACGATCAAAGGTTGACTCTGTGGTTAAGAAGGCATATGGTGTATTGTCCTTCATCCAATCGGAGAATTGAATTTAGGAGCCGTGAGGTATTGTTGCAGCTATATAGGACCCTGGTCAGACCCCACTTGGAGTATTGTGCTCAGTTCTGGTCGCCTCACTACAGGAAAGATGTGGAAGCCATAGAGAGGGGTGCAGAGGAGGTTTACAAAGATGCTGCCTGGAATGCGGAGCATGCCTTATGAAAGCAGGTTGAGGGAACTCGGCCTTTTCTCCTTGGAGAGACGGAGGATGAGGGGGACCTGATTGAGGTGTATAAGATGATGAGAGGTATTGATCGGGTAGATAGCCAGAGGCTTTTCCCCAGGGCTGAATTGGTGGCCACAAGAGGACATAAGTTTAAGGTGCTGGGGAGTAAATATAGAGGAGATGTCAGGGGTAAGTTTTTTACTCAGAGAGTGGTGAGTGTGTGGAATGGGCTGCCGGAAACGGTGGTGGAGGGTGATACGATAGGGTCTTTCAAGAGACTGTTAGATAGGTACATGGAGCTGAGTAAAATAGAGGGCTATGGGTAAGGCTAGTAATTTCTAGGGTAGGGACATGTTCGGAACAGCTTTGTGGGCCAAAGGTCCTGAATTGTGCTGTAGTTTTTCTATGTTCTAAGGAGGGTAAGGCTGACCAGAGACAGTCTAAAAGCTGTGAAAATATGAGATTGTATTTTCCACTGTCATGGTTCTGGCCTCAAGCAATGTCCAGCAGGGAGGAAATTAATTTTCCATCCATTGATATCACATCCAGAAAATCATCAGTTGAGAAATTTAGACACACGGTACTGTTATTTTTTTGTCCTTCTTGAATCAAAGTACGGACTTTGACCAAGTAGAGATGGTAATTATGAATGGGTGTCCACTGGTCAGTGTGAATTTGGTGGGCCAAAGGGCCTGTTTCTATACTGTAGGACTCTAGAGGAAGGGGACAATGGTTTCATTTAAGATTGAGGCAGGTACAATCGATAGGTACATGGAGGAGAGGGGCCTGGAGGGATAAGGGCTGAACACAGGAAATTGGGACTAGCTGGGTGGACAACACAGTCGGCATGGACTGGTTGGGCCGAAGGGCCTGTATCCGTGCTGTATTGCTCTATGGAGGATTACAGCACAGAAACAGGTTCTTCAGCCCACCGAGTCCACATCGACCATCAATAATCCATTTACACTAATCCTACGTTAATCCTGTTTTTTCTCCTCCCCGCATTCTCATCAACTCGCCCCCATCCCCAATTTTACCGCTCACCTACACACCAGCGGTAATTTACAATGGCCAATTGACCCACCAACCTGCGCACCTTCGGGATGTGGGAGGAAACCAGAGCACTCGGAGGAAACCCACACGGTCACAGAGAGAATGTGAAAATTCTGCACAGGCATCACCCAAGGTCAGGATTGAACCCGGGTCTCTGGCGTTGTGAGGCAGCGACTCTATAAGCTGCACCACTGTGCTGCCCGATTTGTGGTTCTGAATTGCATTTCACCCTGGGGTAAAACCATTTTTAAGTGCACAGTACTGTAAAACAAAAATGAAAAAAACACTGCTGTAAAACAAATTAAACAAATAAAATGAAACATCGAAATTTCCTTTCTGCCCACACATGCTGCTCGATCCACTGAGTTCCTCCAGCAGATTGTTTGTTGCTCCAGATTCCAACATCTGCAGTCTCTTGTGTCTCCAGAAAGCAGAAGTGGTTGAGGCAGGTACAAGAACAACATTTAAAAGACATTTGGACAGGTACATGGATAGGAGCGGTGTAGAGAGATATGGGTCAAACACAAGCAAATGGGACTTGCTTAAATGGGCATCTTGGTCGGCATGGACCAGTTGGGCCAAAGGGCCTGTTTCCATGTTGTATGACTGACTTGAAAGTAGGTCATTTGACCCTTTGAGAAGCTGGGATTGTTCAGCTTGGAACAGAGAAAGTAGAGAGAGGATGATAAATGTGTTTAAAATCATGAAGGGTCCAGACAAATGAGGGTAAATTCAATCATGGCATTTTACAGGAAGCTTTTGCATAGGGCTAGTACAGATTTGGTGACCTGAATGGTTTCCTTCCATGTTGCAACCTTTTGGTGAGCCTGCAGGTGGCGGTGTTCCCCAGCACCTGCTGCCTTTGTCCTTCCAGGTGGAACCAATGCCACTTACGTGGCCCCCTGGGGTGCTACACCATTTCAATGTTTGAGGGGCTTCCCCACCTGACTCAGGCCCTTCATGTCCTGCAGAGGAAGGAGCCTAGACTGTGGTCCTTCCCCACAGAGCCTTTGCATTGGCTGCACCAGGCTTCAGTGCGTCCTTCAGCACATACTCCATGTGTTTTTTTTATATATTTCAAAAATAAACTTTATTCATAATAAAAAATATACACATACTCCATGTGTTCCTTAATTGGAATGAACTGCTGAAAGTTAGTCGAAGGTTATCTCAGGAGTTGCTTCTCTATCGGTCTCCAGTGCCACTTTCTGGTCTTGGTATCACGGCCCTTGATTGGCCATTGGCTTCAGTAAGATGCAGCCAGATCAACTTGTTACCAAGCATTAGCCCAGGTCTGGTTTATGACGGATGCAAATGTGTGGATAACGGCACTTAATACCATTTCAGTAAACTCTAGCTACTGCACACAAAGGTTCCTTACATGTATGTTCCTTACGTAGAAACTAATGGGGTGTTTTACTTCGTAAATACATTTATTGGTGCAGCTGAGGTAATTTATAATGATCTAAAGGTTCAGGAGAATGATAATACACCAAGATTAAAAAAATCCATACAGTTTATTGCAAATTATCAACAGTACACAACATCAAAGGATGTGCGGCAAAAGGCAGGGGAATAGGAAGCAACACCTTTATCTTGATTGGTACCATCCTGTGAAAGTTACCGAGTTTGAGGAACACTGATTAGCAGAAGGTCATGTAATACTGGTAGCTATCTGCTACTATGAAAGTTGCATTCAGGCCATAAACTATATCACTTGAGTTATTACAATAATTTTGATAAGATGCTTAACTAGGACAAATATGTTCCTGCAACACTTCCAATCAAATAGGCAGAGTACGTCATCTTGTTTACCACTGCAGTCCGAAGGAGGAATATTGTAGAAAGTTACATTGTGGGTTTGGGCATCGGTGAACATCTGATTAACGAAGATTCCTTCAGGTATTCAAAGCACAGCGATCCTAACATTTAGCGACAGCATTGATGAAGGAAGCACAGCAAGACCCCACAAACTTCAATCTGACAATGACCTGATAATTTTTTTGAGAGATGTTGGTTGAGGAGGAACGTTGAATGTTTCTCTAATACATTGATGATTGTAATGCTGTTCCTCCTTGCACTCAAACAGAACTTGAAGATTTCATTGTGTTTATTGCCAAATTCCACCCTGTTTCAGATGCTCCTTCTCCAAATCTTCTCGTCCCTTTCTAGATCTGTTGCCATCTCAGAGGATAGTTAGTGACAAACATCCATTACAATTCTACAGACTCTCACAGTTATCCCAAGCAAACTGTCTCCCGAAAGGACTACATTCCATTCTCCCAGTTCTTTCATCTCCCTTGTATCTGCTCGTGATGGGCGGTACCGTTGACTACCTTCCTTCCTGAATCCTGGCTTCCCCTCTACAGAGTTGACAGAGAACTTGACCATGTCTCATCGCCACACTTCTGCTCTCAACCCCTATCCTGGACAGAGCAAGGACAGAGTTGCCTTGATCCTCACTTCCACCCCACCAGTCTGCGACAAGATTCCTCCCTCAGACATGGCTTCCCCTCCCCGCACATTTCAGCATTCGAAGGGATTGTTCCCTCTGTGACTCCCTGGTCCGCTCATCTCTCTCCACCAACCACTCGCGTTCTTACTGCACCTTCCCATGCAACCGCAGGAGATGCAATGCTTGTCCTTTTACCGCTTACCTTTCCCACCATCCAGGAATCATTCCTTCCAGGTGGAGCAATGATTCACTTGCCCTTCTTACTGCACTTGGTCTTCACAATGTGGTCTCCACACTGAAGAAGTCGAACGCAGGTTGTGTGATTGCATGCATGACTCTGAGCTTCTTTATGCCTGTCACTTTAATTCTCCACCCTACTCCCACTCTGAGCTGTCCACGACAACCTGAAGTGTTTAAATGAGGCCCAGCATAAAGTTGAGAAACAGCACCTCATCTTCCACCTGAGCACATACTGTCTCCCGGAATCTTGCCAACTCTGTCGACAGGAGAATCGGCAGCCGGTTGGAATACACAGCTTCATTCATTGATGTTAAGTGTGCATTATTGGCATGGCAAACAGTTAGTGCCCATCCCTCATTGCCCCTAGGAAAGTGGTGGTGAGCCACCTCTTGACCCAATGACAGAGCTAACAGGACCTCAGTATGGCATCCTATCTATAATCCAGCACCACTGACAGTGCAGCACTCCCTCAGAACTACTCCGATATGTAAACCTACATCACGTGTTTAAAATCTCATCACATCAATTTTTGACAGCAAGACAAACGTAGAGCTGGTAGAGCTGCTGCCTCACAGCTCCAGTGACCCTTGCACCTTATTTATCTACCTGCACTGCACTCTCTCTGTAACTGTAATGCTTTATTCTGCATTCTGTTATTGCTTTTCCTTTTGTACTACCTCAAATTATGGAATGACCTGTCTGGACGACACGCAAAACAAAGCTTTTCCCTGTATCTCGGTACATGTGACAATAATAAACCAATTACCAGTTACCTCTTCAAAAAATTCAGTCAAATTCAGATAATATCTTCCCCAGGAAAACTATACTGACTATCTTTGTTTAATCCCTGCCATTCCAAGTGTAGATTAATCCTGCCCCTCTGGAGTTTTTCCAGCAACTACTCTACCACTGACAGTACGCTCTCAGTATTCAGGAGACACAAGAGACTGCAGGTGCTGGAATCTGGAGCAAAAAGGAAATTTCTGGAGGAATTCAGCAGGTGAAGGCAGAGAGATGGTCAACATTTCAGGTCAAGACCCTTCATTAGGACCGGGAGTGTAGAGCGGAGATAGCCAGTATAAAGAGGTGATGGAGGAGGGAAGATAAAAGTGGAGACAACAAAGGGCTGCAGTTTCTAGGATTTGATACCTAAGGAAGGTGATAAGTGGATCTGTAGTCCAAGCCTTGGGCTTCTAGCCCGCTAAACAATAAGTAGTGTACACACTGTTTTATGCCTCTGAACCACTAACGATTGCTCTGTTCATTCAAAGTGTATTACCACAGTGGACACTGTAAGCTAAAAAAACACCTATCCACTCTGCATCCATAAACAATTGACAAACACAGACAGGACATCTGCCAGATGTTTACAGCATTTAAATGGTATTGCTGTTGGTAGACTTTTAAAACAATAATTAGAGGAAAAATAACAGGCACTTGGAAAAGGCTGAGTTAATAAAGGAGAGGCAGTATGGTTTTGTTAAAGATATATCATTATTAACTAATCTGATTGAAGTTTTAATGAGATTACAGAAAACAGTGATGAAAGGAAAGCAGTATATGTCACAGACGATCTTCAAAAGGTGTTCGGTTTATAAAATTTAAATCTGTGGAATAAAAGGCTCTTTTGCAGCATGGAAAAGAAATTGTCTTGAAGGAGGAAGGAAGGTGGTAAACAAAGTTTATATCCTCCAATTTTTTAAGATTGGAGGACAGTAAATATTGTATTTTATCTCTAAGGGCCAGTGCTGATAGTACTGCTTTCTTTTTGCTACATTTTCATTATCTAGATGGGGGTGTACAGGGTAAAATGAAAGAAGGTTGGTGTTTACCGAAGCCATTTCACAATGTCCCTAAGCATTTTATAGCTAATGAAATCATTTGATGCATATTCGCTTTTATAATGTAGGACATGCAGAGCCAGTTTGGCCATAGAAAGCTCAGCTTATTGTATCAAGCAGAGTGAATTGGTAAGAACATGGTAGATGCAATGTGAGTTGGAAAAATGTGAAGGCATCACTTTGGTACACCAAACAGAAACACAGAGAATGTTTTAAATGGTGAGAGATTGGACAACGTTGATGTTCAAAGGAATCTTAATGTCCCTGCACAGATGACTAAAGGCCAACATACAAGTGCAATTAGAAAGGCAAATGTTCTGTTGTCCTTTATCATGAGAAGATTTGAGTACATGGGGAAAGATGTCTTACTCCAATTATATAAGGTCTTGAGACTTCACCTAGAGTACTGTGTACAGTTTTAGTATCCTCATCAAAAAAAGCACTTGCTGATTCCAGTCATATAGAGTCATGGAGTCATAAAGCAATACAGCATGGATACAGGCCCTTCGGCCCAACAAGTCCATGCTAACCACGTCGTCCACCTGGCCAGCCCAACTTCCTGCGTTTGTCCTATATCCCTCCAGGCCCCTCCCATCCATGCACCTATTCAAGTGCTTCTTAAATGATACTATGTACTTGCCTCAACCACTTCCTCTGGCAGCTCATTCCATATACTCACCAACCTCTACATGAAAAAATTGCCCCTCAGGTCCCTTTTAAATCTTTCTCCACTCACCTGAAATCTATACCCCCAGTTCTGGACTCCCCTACTCTGGGGAAAAGACTGATACCATCCACTTTATCTATGCCTCTTATAATGTTAAACACTTCTATAAGGTCACCCCTCATTCTCCTCCATTCCAAGGAATAAAGACCTAGCCTGGCCAACCTCTCCCTATCACTTGGGCCCTCTAAGATAAGATTTCTTTATTAGTCACATGTACATCGAAACACAAAGTGAAAGTCATCTTTGCATAGAGTGTTCTGGGGGCAGCCCGCAAGTGTCGCCACGCTTCCAGCGCTAACATAGCATGCCCACAACTTCCTAACCCGTACATCTTTGGAATGTGGAGAAAACCGGAGCACCTGAAGGAAACCCACACAGACACGGGGAGAATGTACAAACTCCTTACAGGCAATGGCCAGAATTGAACCCGGGTCACTGGCGCTGTAATAGCGTTACGCTAACCGCTGTGCTAGTTCTGGCAACTTCCAGTATATGGAATGAGCTGCCAGAGGAAGTGGTTGAGGCAGGTACAACAGTATCATTTAAGAAGCACTTGGATAGGTGCATGGATGGGAAGGGCCTGGAGGGATATGGGCCGAACGCAGGAAATTCTTATGTTCTCATCACAGGACCATTCACTGTTAACAACCATAAATTCTATTTGTTACTTAGTTAGCTAGATGAATATTGTATGATGATTAGATCTGTGATGTTGAAATACTAGTTCCATATCTTGAAGCCAGAAATTGTCTGAGGGATATTTAAGAAAGCCCCAGCGACTTCTTGAGGGGTGGATTGGAGCATGGTCCACTGTCTATTCTGTGTGTTGGCAATCGCATGTAGCAATGGATTCATTTTAGTTACATCTTGCATGTGTTATACCCTTGACATTGAGATGAGACACCCCCAACAAAGGGTTGGTGATGTTTCAATGATTACTACCATTCTTTCCCTGAGATGGGACATTCTTCAGAGGTTGGACTAACTTGGGTTGTTTTCTCTGGAGCATCGGAGGCTGAGGGGAGACCTGATAGAAGTTTATAAAATTGTGAGAGGCATGGATAGGGTGGACAGTCAGAATCGTTTTCCCAGGGTGGAAATGTCAAATACTAGAGGACATGCATTTGAGGTGAGAAGGGAAAGTTTAAAGGAGATGTGTGGGGCAAGTTTTTTACACACAGAGAGGTAGGCGCTTGGAACGGGCTGCCAGGGGTAGTGGTGGAAGCAGGTACAATAGTGGCATTTAAGAGGCTTTTAGACAGGCACATAAAAATGCAGGGAAGGATATGGATCATGTGCAGGGAGGTTTTATTCAACTTGGCATTGTGTTCGGCACAGACATTGTGGGCCGAAGGGCCTGTTACTGTGATGTACTGTTCTGTGTTCTATGTTCTGTTCTACCATGCTTATTGTGGACCATTCCAGGGTATTATTTTAGCAGCCAGTAAACAAGTTTGGTCATAAGGTATTCATGCTGAAATCATATGGATTGTTGCTGCACTTCCTATTTAATGTTTTGAAACATGATCAGAACTGCCACATTAAAGCTGGTGGGCACCTGGTTTGGTTTTCCATTTAAGAGAGTAGTGTTGATGTGCAAAAACTATGAAAGATGTTGGGCAGAATGGGATTGTTTTTTTCTTTAAAGGTAACTATCAGAAAACCTTTTCTTGTGGTTATGATCTGGAACTCGCTACCTGTAAAAGCGGTGAAAAAGGCAGCAATCAGGGTGTTCAGAAGGTCATTTGATAAAGACCTGAAGGAAGATATTTACAGGGCTACAGGGAAAGAGCAGGGGAAGGGACAGAGTGAGTTGGTCTATAAGGAGCCAGTGTGGACTCAGAGGGCTGTCTGCACCCTTCTGTCACTTGAAGATTCTATGATTCATTCTCAAGATGTAGGTATAGCTGGCAAGGCCAACATTCATTGAAACTATCCTTGAAATGGTGGTGGTGAGCTGCATTTGAGAACTGCCACCACCTCTACAGTGAAGGCATTCTTATTGTGTTGTTAGACGGCTGCAGGCCCAGCGATAAAGATGTACACACAAGCGGGGATGTCTTGCGATGAGGCAGAAACCTGGGAAGAAGATGACATTCCATCATCTGCTACTCTCATCCTCCGCATGAGTTTGGGGAGTGTTGCTGAAGAAGAATGGAAGCCCTGAAGAACTGCGACAGGACCTACTACAAACCAAATGCACTGCAGCCACTTGCATAGCTATAAAAACAAATGTGAATGAAGCAATGTGGACAACGTCTAATTGCATGTTATGTACATTTTATTTTAGTACAGAAAAAGAACATACATTTCTGTGTTTAGTCCAAAAATAGCAGTATAAAGTGAAAGCAATGACGGAACGGTGGTTCAATCCAACAGCAACCACCTGTCTATCAAAATTGTCCATTATGTACAGACTCCTCATATCTTACATATAACTGCAAGTGATTTGTTTACTTATTAATCATTCAAGCAAAAAAACATACATCTTTAGCCCTCTATGAACACAGTTCACTTAACCAATTACACAACATTGGACAAACATATAAATATATATACATAAATAAAGTAACAAAATAGAAGGAAATACTACTCAATAAGTTAATTTTAAATACCTTAGTAATGGTCAAGTGCATCTTTGGGTGAATTTACAATCAATTTATTTCATGTACATTTCCTTCAGATTCAAACTCATGCATTTTTCATCAGAGGATTTATGCTGCAGTTCCAGTTGGGGTGAATTTGGTTTTTAAAATTGTGCCACCCTTGCCCCAGGAATAATAGCAAAATTGCCACCTTAAAATCCACCACAGTGTACATGAACTGCAGAAACTAGCCCCATTATCTCACTAAAGTACAGCAATGTTAACTATTGACAAGATTTTAAATTACAATCACCATCTCCTAATCAGCGGTGTGATATGAACTGTACACCCAGTGTAGTGGAAACACTTTTCTCTGAGGGTGGAAGTTTAAACTATGTTTTCTACCTCAGCTCCTTCAATAATACATTATCATAATAGGAATGATCTATGAAATAAAACCTTTACACACTTTTCCCAGTATAGAATTTTTAATCAGCATCTTCACCCTCAATCTTACAATGGGGACCTTACATTGAATTATTAGTTCTCCAGCTCAAGATTGTATTGTATATCCCTCCTCATAGCCAGGGTTTCAGGGGAAAGGGGGTGGAGAGACTTCTTTGTCTTCCTTGGAATCAAGGATGTCTTCCTCCCTCTCCACATCTGTGGGTTGTGAGGTGACCTTTGAGGCCATGGTGGGGCCCACGGACTTCACACTGGTGGATCAGGATGTGTTTGACAGGAGGTGCCTGACTGAACAGGTGGCTGGTTACCTTGTGAGGGGCTCCCTTCACCATTTATGTGTGGACTCAATGCTGGTCCGAATGTGCCTGGACTCTGCGTGACCCTGGACCAAGGTTTCCCAGGACTCAGTAGGCTAGTTGCATTGTTTTTCCCCGAGGAGACTTTGAGCACATTCCTGAACCTTTTCCTCTGCCCACCGGGTAACCTCCTCCCATGACAGAGCTCGGAATAGAGTGTCTGCTTTGGGACTTGGGCATGTGACCAGACAACATGGCCTTTCCAACAGAGCTGACTGGGTGTAATTTGGGCCTCGATGTTGGGAAGGATGCTGACTGATTTGGGTCACTTATCCTGCCAGTTGGTTTGCAGAATTTTGCAAAATGAAAAGCACTGAATTGTTCTCTCCAGTGCTTTGAGGTGCCTACTTTAGTGAGAAACACGATGATGCTGGAGGAACTCATCAGGCAAGGCAGCATCCGTGGAGAAAACTAGGCGGTCAACGTTTCGGGTCAGGACCCTTCTTCAGGACTGAAGATAGGAAAAGGGGAAGCCCAATATATGGGAGGGAAAAGCAAAGGAGTGAAAGGTGGACAAAAGAGGGGAGGCGGAGTGGGCACAAGGCGGTGATAGGTAGATGCAGGTAAGAGATGGTGATAGGCAGGTGCAGGGGAGGAGGGGAGAGCAGATCCACCGGGAGATGGGTCAAAGGTAAGAAGAGAGAGGAAAAAAAAGAGGCTAGGAAAGGGAAGAAGAAGCATGGTGGGGGTTTGGGGTTTGTAGGGAAGTGGGGTGGGGATTACCTAAAGTGGGAGAATTCAATATTCATGCCATTAGGCTGCAAGGTCCAAGACGGAAAATGAGGTGCTGTTCCTCCAGTTCCTTCCTGCACTTGGAATTCTCCTGGCAGTGGAGGAGGCCGAGGACTGACATATCAGTGATAGTGTGGGAGGGGGAGTTGAAGTGACTGGCAAGAGGGAGGTGCAGGTCCTGGTTACAACACGATGATGCTGGAGCAACTCAGCAGGCCAGGTTCCTCTGTTCCCGCCTACTTTAGTGAGTTCAAATCTCAACTACAAGGGCAGGGATCACTGCTGTCTGGTAGTCCCAGAATTTTGTGCTGCGTTTGCGGTCTTGATCTTCAAATATTCTTTTTTTTCTGGAGACACAAGAGACTGCAGTTGCTGGAATTTGGAGTGAAAAAAAAACAGCTGGAGGAACTCAGCAGGTCAGGCAGCATCTGTGGGAGAAAATAGACAGTCAACATTTCAGGTCGAGATCCTTCATCTGGACTGGTGAAGGGTCATAACCTGAAACGTCAACTGTCCATTTCCCTCCACAGATGCTGCCTGACCCACTGAGTTCCTCCAGTAGCTTGTTTTATTTTGCTATTCTTTTTACTGATGTGTTTCTAAAGACTATGTGTCCTTCTATGCTCTATAGCACTGCAAACCCCAAGGTTTGGGCAACGTGCTCTAATGACTTCACTTGTATTGGAGTAAAAAAAAAGTGAAGGGAATGCCTTCTAAAATGTGGCTGCATCTTAAGTCACAATCCTGAAAGGGGTTAGCGGGCTCTGGAAAGGAGAGGCATGGTGGCCAGACTGCGGAGCAAACACTAAACAGTCAAACCAAAACAGACAACTCTCAGGAAGGCAGAGTATAAACGTTAGCGACAGGTGTTCATGTGGCTTCGTATGTGAAGTCAAGGGGGTCCATGCTATTCGTTTGAATAAATGAAGAGGGGTGTTCATCCATTTGCCAGATTCGTCGTCGGGGTCCAGTGAAGAGGGGGAGTGTTCCGTATGGCAAGAACTGAGAGAGAGGGGGCAACGTCCTCCCCCGAAACGTGGCCCCGGTGTCTCCTGCTGCTCAGAGACACGGGCTGCCCCATACTTCTCCGACCAGTAGACGTTATAGGTGCCCGACAGCAGTCGCTCTTCAAATGACACAGTCTCCTTCGTTGTAGGACAGCTACAGGGAGCAAAGAGAGAAAGGTGGAGGCGAAGACGAAGAGAGGGGGTTAATGGGAGCGCTTCACCTTATTGACCGCCCGCCAGCCAACGAACCCGGCACCCGAGGTTACCCTGCGGCGGATCTACAGGTCATTGAACTCCCGAGGTTAGTCACTTGCAATAAACCTACTACTGGCGGTCGCCGGGTCAGATAAGGATCTTGGGCAACCACCCACACAAAAAAAAATTACAATTAAAAAATACCATGAATGCAGCAAGATAAGGCCACTTAACCCATTGACCCCGCTCCGCTGTTCAATGCATTCACCAACAAGCCCATTCCCGGCCCGATCCAGCGATCCAGCGGCGGTATTACCATTACTGGGGTAGTTACGAGGGACCTGACTGTCTTCGGTTAAAGGCCGTGCATCGGGGGTCCTCTGGGATGGGGAACTGCAGAGTCTCGTGGATATATTTCTTACTGGGCAGGCTGTAGGTGAAGCTGCAGCCAGAGTCCTAAGGGTGTTAGAGGCGAGCGCTTACCGAGCCGAGTAGTCTCCCGTTCCTTTCCATGCACAGGTAGCGGCCGCTGCGATAGCCTTTGATCGCCACCACGCCCGGAGCCACTGACCTCATCTCCAGAAGACCTGGGAGACAATTGAAATGGGTCAGCAATGAGCCTTTCACCGCAGGCAGTGAGCCGAGCCCGGAGCCCTGCCCCCGATTGGTGCACCCTCGTTTCTAACCAGCAATCGGCGACGCTTGGACGCTTTCTCACTCTCCAAAGCAAAGGCACGGTCGTGAATTGTTACCAGAACCACAAACACTGAGCTGCATTAAATCTAAGACTAATTAAAGAAAAAAAGGACGCAGACTCGCTGATTCGACCGAATTTACAGCGTAAATATAGCAATTCGTCGAGAATCCCCACCCGACTCAGCAAAGTAAAACACACACACACACACACACAGAGCGGTACCCCTTTACTGCGGAATTAGGGAACAGTTTAGCCCAATAAATCCAGGACTGCGGCGATACATTTTAAACTCCCCAGACGCATGAAAACAACCTTGATGATCCACACACCGCGCTCTCTTCTGACAATTCGCCCCATGTCATAAAAATAGAAAAACAACACGCCACGTGCGACCTGATTGTTTTGTAAATAGACTAAATGTGTCTGGAGGTGTAAAGCGGTGATGTGTCTTGTACTGCGATTCGCTCCCAGTTCTCATTTATAGTTGTGTAAACATTGCAATGTTATTTTTTCAATATCCAAATCTGATTTTGCATGTAACACTGAATAACTATATATAACTCCCAGGGTTTGAAAGCTACGGAGCTGTTGTAACCGAAGGTTGTACTTACTGTGGGAGCTCCGTTCGCGACTGCCGTCAACAGTACCATCGTCATTGATCTGGAGGTGATAACTGAGAAAGCTGCCTTTGGCCTGGGCGGTGTACAGGTGCATGAACCTTATGGTCTGATCCCAGCCAGAGTTCACATGTGGCCCCGCGTCAGGTGCAGGCGCGGAAACCCCCAGCATGGCGAAGTGCAGCGGGATCAGCGCAAGAACCGCGCACAATCTGCGGACAGCCGACCACAGAGCGAAATGGTCCATCAGGCCGAGGGACATCCTCGGTAACCTCAGCGCTGCAGAAGGCAAACCCCGTGTGTCTGATCTCTCCTTTTGCACTGATTAGAGCACTGGGGGCGGCCTTTAAAGGTTCCAGTCCTTATCAGTAAAATCGATACGCCTGCTCCCAAAAGAATTATTTGAACTCAGTCATAATAGTTTTTTTAAACAAAAGCGTTCGCCTACTCAAGTGTCGTTGTGCATTGCATCAGAGAGTACCATGGATATCCCAACCTTGGTGATTATTTTTTAACATTATGAATGTTTGCGCTGCAGTTTATATAACGGTATGAACTGCTGTACATTTTAACAGTCCAATCAACCCTGACACAAATGAGAGAAAGTCAAAGGACAGTAATCTAGTGTTTGTATGTTCATATTCTATGTACCTTATCAAAATAGTATCATAATCCGAATAATTCAATGCAGCGAGTCAGGACATTATGGATGCTATCTAAAATAATTTCTGTATGGGAGGTGACATGGAATTACCTAATTGAAAACAGGCCCTCCTTTCGATGCTGTGCAGTTTTCATTCATTTCCAGAATATATGAAACTGTAAATTGTTCTTGATTTCGTTTGTATGTTCTTGCCTTGTGGACAATCCCTCACAAACACAAGCAGGCGCACACAGTTACAGAGAAACACGAGCACATAACACAGTCTCTCTCTGTCTCCTTCTCACACACAGTTAAGAACAAACACATGAACACAATCAATATCACACATGCACACTATCTCAGTCTGCCTCCTTGAAGCGCGCACACACACATACACACACATTGTCACTGTACCTCAGTACAAGTGACAATAATAAATCAATACCAATACACACACATGCATGCACACACACATACACTCTCACTCTGCCGCCCTCACACACACACACATACACACACACATACACATTGTCACTGTACCTCTGTACAAGTGACAATAATAACCAATATCAATGCACACACATACATACACAAACACACACACACACACACACACACACATACATACGCACACACACATACACACACAATCTCACTCTGCCTCCCTGACCTCCCTGACACACACATAGAAACACACACACACATAGAAACACGCACGCACACACACACCACACACACACACACACACACACACACACACACACACACACACACACACACACACACACACACACACACACACACACACACACACACAGCAATTTGTGAGCGGCTGCTAACAAATTCTGAATCCTCCACCCAAGCCTGTCGAGGGCGCTGTGTCCCAACATACGTACCGGGCCTGACTCCCAGTCAATGGAAACTCTCAGAAAGTGCTGAAGGACGCAAACAGGTTGGAGGCAAGAACCTCTTGGTTATTTCAGTTCTGCATTTTATTGCTGCATGAGCAGTGCTTGTGGAGTCGGAGCAGCCTTTTGCCTATGTACTGAATTGTTTTCTCCACCCCCCCCCCCCCCATGTGTCCGACACATTCTTTAGGTTTTACTTTTGGTGGGGGGGGGAGGATTCCATTGTGTGTATATAATATATATATACACACACACACACACACACACACACACATATATATATATATATACCCTTTCTCATTAACTCAAGAACAGACCACTTTAAGGAAATTAAAACCAAGATCAGACTGAGACGTTTGTGCATTTTGTGTGCGTACAAAAAGATACACATCGGTGAACACAGGCAATGTAAAGGCAAAACAAGTCGTATTATGGGGTTTCAACTCATTTTTTTTCTCCGGCTCCCAGTTGTCTTTGATTTTTGTCATTTCCCTTTGATTCTTGGTCTCTTGCTTTTCTCCCTCTTTGTTTCGATTTTCTTAGTTTCTGCGTCTTTGTTGGACTTCCTTTTATCTTGCTGGCAGCCTTCTCTGTTTACATAGATCATCTTGTTCACTCAGTGCCATTGATTTTCCCCTTCCTTCCGCTTGACCACTCTGTTCATCTGTCTTCAAATCTGTGCCTCCCACTAGCCTGGTGAATATGGGTACCTCTCTCTCAGATTCCCCCTTGCACCCTGCCTCATAGACTGATATTGACATTCTGCTCTCCACACTACCTTTTGTTCACTTCCTGATGAATTAGTCTGTCTGCATGCTATTAATATTTCTCCTTGTCCATGTACTAACACCCTTGAAGGCTGAGCAAGCAACAGACTAAGATTTTTATTGTGGACCGTTTTGGCCACCCTGTTATAGGAACGACATCATTGTGCTGGAAAGAGTGCAAAGAAGATTTACCAGAACGTTGCCAGGACTCGAGGGCCTGAGTTATACGGAGAGGTTGGGCAGGCTGGGACTTTACTCCTTGGAGCATAGGAGACTGAGGGGAGACCTTATGGAGGTGTATAAAATCATGAGGGGCATAGATAGGGTGAATGCACACAATCTTTTTCCCAGGGTACTTTGTTTTGTTCTAATTGTGTTCTTTCTTGTATAATTTACATAATTTATGTTTAATTTATGTTTTTCTTGTGAATATGGTGTCTCTGATACTATGTGCCTGTGATGCTGCTACAAGTAAGTTTTTCATTGCACCTGTGCATACATGTACTTGTGGATATGACAATCGGCTCGACTGTGACTTTGACTTTGGAAAGGGAAACAAAAATTAGGGGACATAGGTTTAAGGTGAGAGGGGAAAGATTTAAAAGAGACCCGAGGGGCAACTTCAACATTCTGGTAAATCTTCTTTGCACTCTTTCCAGCACAATGATGTCTTTCCTATTACAGGGTGGCCAAAACGGTCCACAATAAAAATTTTAGTCTGTTGCTTTCTCAGCCTTCAAGGGTGTTGGTACATAGACAAAGAGAAATATTGATAGCATGCATTTGCAGAGGATAAGATAAGATATCTTTATTAGTCACATGTAAATCAAAACACACAGTGAAATGCATCTTTTGTGTAGAATGTTCTGGGGTCAGCCTGCAAGTGTTGCCACGCTTCCGGCGCCAACATAGCACGCCCACAACTTCCTAACCCATACGTCTTTGGAACACGGGAGGAAACCGGAGCACCCAGAAGAAACCCACGCAGACACGGGGAGAACATACAAACTTCTTACAGATAGCAGCCGGAATTGAACCTGGGTCACTGCCGCTGTAATACTGTTACATTAACCACTACACTACCGTGGTGCACATATTGGAATGAACTGCCAGAGATCATAGTTCAGGCAGGTACAATAATAACATTTATAAGACATTTGGATAGGTACATGGATAGGAAAGGTTTAGAGGGATAGGGCCAAACCCAGACCAATGGACCAGCTCGGGCGGGCACCTTGGTTGGCATGAACAAATTGGGCAGAAGGTCCTGTTTCCGTGCTGTACTACTCTATGACTTTAAAGAGAACTTCTCTCAAGTAACCTTCCTACAATCAAAAAGTTCATATAAATGTCTCTCAAACCCAGTTTATTTATAATATCAACAAACTTCTTTGATATTTTGGATAATTTCTGATATTTAATATTTCATCATGCTTATATTAAATAACCAGCTTACTACAATAGTAAATTTTACTGTCAAATTCATACATATAATTTTCCATAATTTTTTAAAAATACTAATTCCTGCACTTTCCCATGAAACCTCATGCTATGATGCAGTTCCACAGATTCTGCCTGTCCTTAGATACATGGTCTGAGTGATTCTGCTTCACATCCGCATGTTGAAATGCATCAAGATGTTAATGAAGGCTTCTACGTTTACAAAAACATGTTGCTCTATTCAGCTCAGCACATTGGAATTAATATTTGTCCAAAAAATAGTTTTAATTACACACCCACCAGGCTCCCATATTCCATCATTCTGATCTTTTATCACAAATACTAACAGCTTATTTGGCCTGAAATTCATTGGTTTGTTTCAGAACTCCTGCCACGAATCAGAAGCTGTGTGGAGGAACCTTAGTCTAGGTCTGAGAACCTAATTGGCTGCTTGTGCTGAGAAGGTGCTGCACTGCTGATAGTGGATCAGATCAGAATCAGGTTTATTATCACTAACATATGTCATGAAATTTGTTGCTTTGCAGTGACAGTATAGTGTAAGACATAAAAATTGCTATAAGTGACAAAATAATAGTGCAAAAGAGGAATAACGAGGTTAATGTTCATGGGTTCATGGACCATTCAGAAATCTAATGGCAGAGGGGAAGAAAGCTGTTCCTGAAACGTGGGTGTGGTCTTCAGGCTCCTGTACCTCCTCCCCGATGGTAGTAATGCAAAGAGGGCATGTCCCAATTGTTGAGGGTCCTCAGTGATGGATGCTACCTTCCTTGAGGCACCCCATCTTGAAGATGTCCTCGATGGTGGGAGAGTTGTGCCCGTGATGGAGCTGGCTGAGTCTATAAACCTCTGCAGCCTTTTATGATCCTGCGCATTGGAGCCTCCATACCAGGCAGTGATGTAACCAGTCAGAATGCTCTCCACCGTACATCTGTAGAAATTTGCAAGGGTCTTTGGTGACATACCAAATATCCTCAAACTCTTAATGAAGTAGAGTCGTTGGCATGACTTCTTTGTGATTGCATCAGTGTGTTGGGCCCAAAAGAGATCCTCAGAAATGTTGATGTCCAGGAACTTGAAGCTGCTCACCCTTTCCACTGCTGACCCCCTCAATGAGGACTGGTGTGTGTTCTCCCGACTTCCCCTTCCTGAAGTCCACAATCAATTCCTTGGTCTTGCTGACATTGAATGTGAAGTTGTTGTTGCAACACCACTCAACCAGCTGTTCTATCTCACTCCTGTACACCTCCTCATCACTCTCTGAGATCCTGCCATTCTGCAGATGAAAGAGAATCCAAAACCATCGAAAGTATATGACCAGAAGATCATAAAATCCACTTTCCATCAATAGGCTCATGGCCTTGCAGGTTATGGCTCTGCAGTATATATCCAGGTACTTTTAAATGGGATGAAGATTTCTTCCTCTGCCATTCTTTCAGGCAGTGAGTTCCAGACCACAAGCAACAGAATTTCCCAGACAAAGATAAACTTGAAGAAAAATAGTTCTCTCCAATTTAGAGGAATGGAGTTGATGACATAATATTGCTCTGTTTCTACCGAGAAATTTCAGTCCAGTCTTTTTTTCTTTTTTTTTGAAATTCTTCTGTTTAGTTTGGTTTGATATATTGTTTATAATTTTTCTTATTGATTTGGGGATTTTCCTTTCTTTTATATATATAATAAATCTTTTTCTTTCCTTTCTTTTATATTATATTCATTTACTAAGAGATCGTGGGATCTACAGCTTTTTATATATTTTATTGTTCTTTATGATTATCTATGCCATGATTGTTCTCCTGATCTCTTTGTATTACATGTACAAACATTGATGTTATATATTAATCTGTATTAATTTGAAAACTACTAAAAAAATTGAAAAAGAAGGAAAAATAGTTCTCTCTTCTGCCCTGATCAAAATCCTAATCCCAGGTACTGTCTGCAAAAATCATGCTCCAAAATAGTCTTAAATCAGGCCTAGACAACATTGGGTTTTGCTGGGAAACTCCTAATGTCTAATAACTTAGTAATACTTGTTGTCTCAGCTCAGGCTCATTAACCTACCAGAAATCAGATCATCTTATTCCACGGAAGGGCAGCAATGTAACAAAGGGAAGGAAGGAAAATATTGGCAAACACAACAGTAACTAAGTTTGAGTGAAGTTCTTACCTCAAGGTCCCTTCAAAGGTTGAGGGTGTGACATGTTGATGGAATGGAGATTATCGATATAGATAAATAGATATTTCTTAGCCACATGTGCATTGAAACACACAGTGAAATGCGTCTTTTTGTGTTACTGAGAATGTGCTGGGGGCAGCCCACAAGAGTCGCCACACTTCCGGCGCCAACATAGCATGCCGATAGCTCTTAACCTGTACGTCTTTGGAATATGGGAGGAAACAGGAGCACCCGGAGGAAACCCACACAGACACGGGGACAACGTACAAACTCCTTACTGACAGTGGCCGGAATTTAACCTGGGTTGCTGGCGCAGTAATAGCGTTACGATAACCGCTACATATTAATAATGTGATAGGACTAGAACAACAGACTGATGACATTCATGACCATGGAGAGCAGTTATTTAGAGAAACAAACAATGACAATAATGTATGTTACTTAAATTCAGTTGATTTGCATGCTAGAATGTAAAGTTACGAAGCAGATGAAAGTAGGCTTTGGAAAGCACCATTGGAGGGAAGCCAAAATTCAAATAAATAATGTTATATTAAAATCCTTATGTCCATGAACAAGGTGGACATCAGACATATTTTTAAAGAATTCTTGTAAATTCACTGCAAACTTGAAAGGGTATTCTTCAATGGAGATCTTTCACTACAACAGCGTTGGTGCTTCTTACAATCTGTGGTTCACTTCCCCTTTGGAAATATTTGCATTTTCCTAATTACAGAGTCATAGATTCATACAACATGGAAACAGCTCCTTCGACCCAACTCGTCCATGCCGACTGTTGTTGCCCAGCGAGCTGGTCCCATCTGCCCTCCAAACCTCTCCTATCTATGTACTTATCTAGATGGCTTTTAAACATTGCTAATGTGCCTGCCTCAACCACTAATGTGTGACATACAAATGCTAATTTGTGCATATTGATTTTGATAGCACAATATCTGATGTTCTTTTCAATGTTCAAATCATTCCCTACGTCATTATGCTACTTAAATTAATGGATCAACAGGTGTGACAACAGCATTTTAAGGTGCTTGGTAGCAATAGAAGCACAGGGATAGATCCAGCAAAGAAAATCTCCCCAGCCACACTCTCCATGATATACCATATATCATTATAAAACATACACTCATGGCATTCTTTGCTTACATCACTGATCTGCTCAGCATCTAAGATGAAGTAGCATTCTCGAATGCAACAAAATAGAAACTTACCTTAATTTCCAGCCTACTTTGCATCAATTAGGAATCAACAATTAAAAAAAACACACGTCTTTCACAATCTCATGACACCCCAAAGCACTTCATAACCAATTTTTGAAGTAGAGCTGTTTTGATAATGTAAGAACATGTTTGTGTTCCATAATTTCTCCATAATTTTAGTTGTAAAGGAGAACTTTACAAAGTAAATTAAGTTATTACAGAGAAACTGACATCCCAAAGTCACTTGATATGTACCATAGTATGATGATTATTGCAGTAAACTTGATACTTGATAATTTGTAAGTTTACATCACAGGGAGAAAGTTATGAAATAAAATGTAAAGTGCTAGAAATATACAGCAGCTCAGACTTATATCTATGGAGAGAGGAGCAGAGTTAATGTTTCAGGTCAATGACCTGACACCAGAACATATTAATCATTTTATTGCATTCACAGAATAGATGACTCATGTGTCAGTGAGGTTGTCCTTATTTCTTGCAAATTCCTACTTGCTCTGAAAAGGTAGCGGGTGCTGGACCATTTTAAAAGGTACTAAAAGTTAACTATTAAGTGTTATCTGGAATTGCATGTGAACAAAATCAGGTATCAACATTAAAATGAGTTAACTTCAAGCTATACTGTTACAGGAAGAATAGTAATAGAGAATAGTTTAGCCTGTACATTTTCTGTTCCATTGAATCTACAATCTACAACATATAGGCTGAAATATTCAGGGGGCTAAAGTCAATAGCTCACAATAGATGATTTACTCTGTCTTAACTACAACACAGGCAACATGGTAATATTACACTGTACACTCATTTCAGTTTAGTGTCCAGACACATTTTGTTGCATCAGCAAGGAGCCACTGTTATGGGTAACTACAGTTTAGCTAGTCTGCACTGCTTAAAGCTGGCCGGCACCTCTTAAAAGGGAAGTGTATTGTAAGTGGAGGAGATACTGGCAGGCATTCTATGATGGTAGTTAACCAAGGAAATAGTGGAAGGTGGTGAAATGAAGTGAGAATAGGCTTTAAGGTTTATGGATTCGGCACTAGAGGCTTCAGTTGTGGAAGATCTAAAATAGGAAAGAAGTCCCTGTATCCATAGGTGACCATGAGTCTCCCACCCAACATGGCGGCCAGAAGGTCATGGATTTACTGTGAGGAATCAAGCCCAGAGGATGTGGATCCAGTGCCTCTAGAAGTTCAATAACCTCACACATGCCACTTAATGCACCTTCAATATAACATCATAGCCACACATCCAGCCCTAGACGATGCTTAATATATCGCACACTTATCATTCTTCTGTTGACAGTCTTAAGCCTAACATTTTAAATCTACTGAACAGCACACGCACATCCTGAGCACCGATGTAGCTCATCTCACAACCTGAACACACTGTCAGCTGCTTCACCTATGAACAGCATGGCAACCAGGCAAATTACTCAACAATTACTGAAAGACATATCTCTCTCTCTCTCTCTCTCTCTCTCTCTCTCTCTCTCTCTCTCTCTCTCGCTCTCTCTCTCTCTCTCTCTCTCTCTCTCTCTCACTCACTCTCTCTCTCTCTCTCTCTCTCTCACTCACTCTCTCTCTCTCTCTCTCTCTCTCTCTCTCTTCTCTCTCTCGTCATGCTATTGCCAGCACCAGGGCTGAAATCATTCAAGATGTTAATGTTTGTATTCCTGATCCTCCTTTTCACATGCCATCTCTCCCTCAACCAACAATCTCTTCTGATATACAAGCTGCCATTTTTTCTTCTCTTTTTTGATCTTCTCTCCCTCCCTGCTCCCTGAATATTTTTTTATTTTTGGTACCAAAGGCCTGTGTCCTGAGAAGGCAGTGGAGGCAGAGCAGGAAGGCAATGATGATGAAGACAAAGTGTCACTGGGTTTTGTGCTTGTAGCCACTGGCTCAGATCCTGATACAGTGTGGCATGTTGAAGATAGAGATGGAGTGTGCACATTGGTGAGCTACAGGACCTGTGGCTTACAGCAGGATATGAGGGGATGGAAAGCATATCAGCTTGCTGGAGGATGAAGATGCTTACATGTCTGCTGCAGAGGAGGGTAAGCTACCAAGGAGGATGATTGTTATTACCATAAAATGTTTGGTGCATTGGCAGGCTTGATGGAAAGCTGTTGAATGCCTCGGAGCATGGAAAATGCAAACACCAGCTTGGAGTATTGTTTTATGCAGAGCTTGGAGCTTTTGTAAATGATGGCCAACTCCATTCACCACCTCGTAGACCCAATGATGAAGCAATGTTCGATGCCTATGTCACAGCTTCCAATGCAGTACAAGGAGTAGTCACCCACTGTGTGAGACCTGAACGGTCCATGAACCCATGAACACTACCTCGTTATTCCTCTCTTGCACTATTTTTTTTGTAACTTAAAATAATTTTTATGTCTTGCACTGTACTGCTGCTGCAAAACAACAAATTTCACAACATATGTCAGTGATAATAAACCTGATTCTGATTCTGATTCTGGTTCTGCTCAAGATGGTCATGCAAGTAGAGACTTCTGCTATCATATCTATGGAATGCAGTATGCAAAGAGACTTGCAAGACCTCAGAGAAGTCCAGCAACCTGTCCTCCAGGAGAAGACAGATTGCTGAAGAGCCACCCATGCAGTGACTCCATTGAGAATTAACCTGCAATCCTCTCCCAGTTGTCCTGCCACCACTGCCATTCTGTTCTTGCTCTGGTCTTCCTGAAGCCAGGTCTCCTAAGCCTTGTGACACAAAAGACCCTCCTCCAGGTCCATCAGCAGTCTGGTTCCCCATTCTGCTTTCTCACTGGCCATTTCACATCCACAGGAATAACGCCACTCAAGACAGGTAGCGCCACATGGAACACAGACAATAAAGAAATGCTCAGGACACAAATGCCATGCTTTCAAATTAAATTTTATTTGACTCTTTTATTATGTGTGGATTTTCATTTTGTACTATGGTCAAACATTGTGATAGTCAATGACAGAAGGGAGATTTGGGATAATGGTGAATGGAGAGTTGGGTACTGGTACTGGTAGCATATTCAGGTGAGTTATTCACGAACAACCTAGACAAAAGGGTCTTCCTATGTTGCCTTCTCTTCCTTTCCTCACCCTTTGATCTATTGTGCGAGGGCAAATGCAGTGGACTGCTGTGGAATTAAAGCATTGCATTTAGTGCCGGGATCCAAGCCACTGGTGTACAAGATTCATTGCTAATGGTCACGCACCCACTTGACACTGTATCATTGCAAGTGAATGCCTAATGTTACATTCATGTCTTGGTGCAATCCATCTGTGGAGAAGTTTTCAAGTCAGCAACGATCTTTCAACAGTTTCCATACGCTCCCTGTAGACTTTGACAAATTGAAACAACCATCGCATTCCAGCAGTCAGAAGAAATCAACTGACAACTATCCTCTAAAATAGTTGAGGGTCTCCTCAAGTTGGGGTGTCCTTCTTTCTCTTAAGTGAACGCGGAGTCTTGGAAAGTTAGGAAAGGATGTTAGCCAGACCAATGCAGCCCAAGTCAACAGCACCTTGAGGCATTGAGGCACCTTGGCCTGCCATTTTTCCCATGGATATTCATTGTGTTTGCTTATACCCTCACTGGTAAGGTGTCTGGCATAGTTTGCCTTGCAAATGTACACTCCATTGTACATTCCTGGGCATTTAGAACACCAATTATGAACCTAATTTCTTGCCATCAAAATCCATAATTGCAATATAATAATAGATTGTTGATCTTACATCTCTAGTTATTATTATTTATCCAATCCCAATTTAAATTATCCACACGCCTCTCTCACCTATTATTAATTATCCACATTTCCAAACATACACCACACCCACTGTCAAAGTTTAGAATACTACTGGATCTTTGTAGTAGTGTACAATTTTATTTCCTTTCGCAAGGTTGATCAGCTCTAGATGCAGCCAAACTCCAATAATCCACCATTCAGATATCCTGAAGGTGCAGAAACTTAGAAGGTTCTTCCAGCTTTCTGGGGCACTGGTTCCAGTCTCTTTGAACTCACTGGGGCTCCATTTCCCACGCTCCTTTTAAGCTTACCGGATTCACTGGAAGATTTATTATAATGCTGCATACTGTGTAACGTCTTTAAAAAGTGAATTAAAAGTGTGTTGCGGTACTAATAGGAATAACATCCAATAGTCTAGAAAACCTCCAGTCCAACACCATCAAAGTCCCAGGGCTGCTTGATTACTGGAGTTTTACTGCAGAGCCCTAAAAGAATGTTGCTTGTACTTGCAATTCAAATACAGTAAAGCCCAATAACCTGTCCAAAAATCCCAACGGTTTGGCATCTGGTGCACCAGGGCCCTGTTCCCAAACTCACCTAAACCTCATCAGGGCCCCATTCCCACAGTCATATTAAATGTATCAGGGACTAGTTTCCATATTCATTTTAAACACACTAGTGCCTTGTTATTACACTCACTTCAAACCTACTGGGGTCCCATTCCCACACTCACTTTAAACACAGTAGGGCTCTTTTCCTGCGCTCCCTTTAAACTCAGTGGGGCCCCACTTCTACAGTCACTTAAAACACTTGGGTCCTGTTCGCGCACTCATTTTAAACACACCGAGACCCTGTTCCTGTGCTCCATTTAAGCTCTCTTGATTCATTGAAGAATTGATGATACTACTGTGTAACATCAAAAAAAAGTGAATCAAAAATGTTTTGGTATATTAGCAGGAGTAGTAAACCAAAGTCTCGAGGAAGCTGGAGTATTGGAGTTTTACTGTAACAAACTCTTTAGTGGATTTCTTGCTGCAATTCATAACACTGCCTAAAAGGATGCTGTACTCCATATTAATCTTTGGAAAACCTGTGCCTTCCATTACATTCTATATAGCAAGTGGCACCAGAGCATGGCGACTCATTGCAAACTGCTCTCTGCAGATCTACTCATTACTTTACAATAATCATTCTACACTTTTAAATTTAAATTCTATGTCACTAACTATTACTAATAATGTTCTTTTAAATCTTCTTACAGGGCTGGTGATCTTCCAACCTCCAGGATGAGATGGACTCTTGACCTCACAATCTACCTTGTTATGACCTTGCACCTTATTGTCTACCTGCAATGCACTTTCCTGTAGCTGTGACACTTTACTCTGTATTCTGTTATTGTTTTTACCCTGTACAATGCACTCTGTGCTACCTTGTACAATGCACTCTGTACTACCTCAATGCAGTATGTAATGAATTGATCTGTACAAATGGTAAAACGATATTCAAGACAAGTTTTTCACTGTACCTTGGTACAAGTGACAATAATAAACCAATACCAATACCAATACCAATTCAAGAATCATGCCACTATCATGGAAATTCGTGTAGAAGGGACAGCATTTCTAATGTGAAACTATTAACAGTTGGGCAGGTAATTGTGTTGTTTTTGTTTTTTTTCCTGTAAGTTTCATAACAGCAAAGGGCAATGGTTTTGTGACCAGTGTCCCAAACCACATCAATCCCTTGTGGAGCTACCTGCACACATGCTTGTTAACACACTATCAATGATAACACACTATCAGCAGCCTGAGGTTAAGCACCAGCGGGCATTGGTCTGTTGTATGTAGCAGTTACCAGCAGCTAAAGATGAACCAACATGGCAAGCAGTAGTATAATATGCAATCTAATAGGCTGTTAGTCAAACATAGTGAAAATGTGAGATTTGCACTGAACCCTACTCATCTTGACCAACTAAAGAGTCATGGTTGGTCAATTAAAAATTATTTGAAAGAAAGGGTAAAAGTCCAGAATAGGAAAAAAGAGTGGGTTTTATCACAAGGTCACATTGAGCCAGATTCGTGGCTGGATTATGAGAGTTCAAGTCCCCAAGGTTACTTCAGAGCATTAGTGAGCAATTAGAAAAGGTTACTAAAAGTCATTCTACCTCTTTGTTCATGGAAAGACTGAGACAGCAATCAAGAAAACATGTAATTGGAGAGTACTTTGGCACTCTTGTAACCATTGTAGTGGATCTCACCAACTGTTAAAATGGAGATGCCCAACGCTAAGATCTGGATAAGATAACAGATATTCAGCTTGTTATTACCAATAAACTATAGAAATACAGCAAGCTCTTGTTTACCTTGTATTTATGCATCTGGAATTTGTTACACAAATAGCAAAAATTTACAAGAATATTAAGCAATTGCATAAAATACTCGAACAGTGAATTTTATTTTGAGTGTTATGCAAAATAAGTATGAAACAACATTTTTTCATTTATTTACATTTATCCATAAAGGCAGTGCAGTTGTAAGCTGATTGCCAGTAACATCCTCTTTGAAAATTTAACACTTCATGTGATGGTGAGAAAACTCATTTTTGCTATACTTTACATTTTATTTTTTTCCCTGCACTGCACTTTCTCCGTAGCTGCTACGCTGGATTTTGTTTTCTATTCACTACCTCAAAGTATTTATGTATGGTATGATCTGGCAGATCATACAAAAGTTTTTCACTGTATCTCAGTACACGTGACAATAATAAACCAATGTTACCAATGTTATATAGTTGCAGTGCAAAACATTGTTAGGGAGATGAACTGAGAGCTTGGATTAGTACATGGGACTATGATATTGTGGCTATTACAGAGATATGGCTGACATCAGGGCAGGAATGGATATTGAATATTCCTGGTTTTCAGTGTTTTAACAGGGATAGGGAGGTGGGGAGAAGAGGAGGAGGGGTGGCGATACTGGTCAGGGACACTGTTACAGCTGCAGAAAGGGTAGATGATGTAGAAGGATCCTCCCTAGAGTCAATACAGGTGGAAGTTAGGAACAAGAAAGGAGCAGTTACCCTCCTGGGAGTATTCTATAGGCACCTCGGTGGCAGTAGGGATACTGAGGAGCAGATTGGGAGGCAGTTTTTGGAAAGATGCAAAAATAACAGTGTTATTATAATGGGAGACTTCAACTTTCCAAATATTGATTGGCACCTACTTAGTGCCAAGGGTTTAGACGGGGCACAGTTTGTTAGGTGTGTCCAGGACGGATTCCTGACACAGCATATTGACAGGCCAACTAGAGGGGATGCCATATTAGATCTAGTTTTAGGTAATGAACCGGGACAGGTGACAGATCTATCGGTGGGTGACCATTTGGGGGACAGTGACCACTGCTCCATAACCTTTAGAATTGTCATGGACAGGGATAGGAGCAAAGAGGACGGGAAGATATTTAATTGGGGAAAGGTGAATAATGAGGCTATAAGGAGAGAACTTGGGAGTGTAAATTGGGGTGACATTTTTGAAGGGAAATGTACTATGGAGATGTGGGCGATGTTCAGGGATCTTTTGCAGGAGGTTAGGGATGAATTTGTCCCGGTGAGGCAGAGAAGGAATGGCAGGGTGAAGGAACCGTGAGTGATGAGAGAGGTGGAACAACTAGTTAGGAAGAAGAAGGCAGCATACATAAGGTGTAAGCAGCAAGGAACAGACAGGGCTCGTGAGGAATATAGAGTAGCAAGGAAGGAACTTAAGAAAGGGCTGAGGAAAGCAAGAAGGGAACATGAAAAGGCTTTGGCGAGTAGGGTTAAGGAGAATCCCAAGGCTTTTTTCTCGTATGTGAAGAGCAGAAGGATGGCTAGGGTAAGTGTAGGTCTGACTAAAGACAAAGGTGGGTGGATGTGCCTGGAAGCTGTGGAAGTGGGTGAGGTTCTCAATGAATACTTCTCTTCAGTATTCACCAAGGAGAGGGGCTTGATGATGCTGAGGACAGTGTTGGTAAGGGTAATGTTCTAGAGTATGTAGATATCAAGAGGGAGGATGTGTTGGAGTTGTTAGAAAATATTAGGACAGATAAGTCCCCAGGGCCTGACAGAATATTCCCCAGGCTGCTTCGTGAGGCGAGGGAAGAGATTGCTGAACCGCTGGTAAGGATCTTTGAGTCCTCGTTGCCCACGGGGATGGTACCGGAGGATTGGAGTGTGGTGAATGTTGTCCCCTTATTCAAGAAAGGTAGTAGGGATAGTCCAGGGAATTACAGGCCAGTGAGCCTTACGTCTCTGGTGGGTAAGCTGATAGAAAGGATTCTAAGAGATAGGATCTATGATCATTTAGAGAATCATGGACTGATTAGGGACAGCCAACATGGCTTTGTGAAGGGAAGATCTCACTTCACAAGCCTGATAGGGTTCTTTGAGGAGGTGATCAGGAATATTGATGAGGGTAGTGCAGTGGATGTGGTCTACATGGGTTTTAATAAGGCGTTTGACAAGGTTCCACATGGTAGGCTTCTTCAGAAGGTCAGAGGCCAAGGGATCCAGGGAAGCTTGGCTGTGTGGATTAGGAATTGGCTTGCCTGTAGAAAGCAGAGGGTTGTGGTGGAAGGAGTGCCCTCGGATTGGAGGCAATGACTAGTGGTGTCCCATAGGGATCGGTTCTGGGACCTCTACTTTTTGTGATATTTATAGATGACTTAGATGAGGGGGTGGAAGGCTGGGTTAGTAAGTTTGAGGATGACACAAAGATTGGTGGTGTTGTGGATAGTGTGGAGGGCTGTAGAAGCTTGCAGAGGGATATTGATAGGATGCAGAGCTGGGCTGACAAGTGGCAGATGGATTTCAATCCAGAGAAGTTGAGGTCGTACACTTTAGAAGGACAAACTCCAAGGCGGAGTCCAAGGTAAATGGCAGGATTCTGGGCAGTGTGGAGGAGCAGAGGGATCTGGGGTTCCATATCCACAGATCACTGAAAGTCGCCTCACAGGTAGATAGGGTAGTTAAGAAAGCTTATGGGATGTTAGCTTTCATAAGTTGGGGGATCGAGTTTAAGAGCCGCGAAGTGATGATGCAGCTTTACAAAACTCTGGTTAGGCCACACTTGGAGTACTGTGTCCAGTTCTGGTCCCCTCATTATAGGAAGGATGTGGAGGCATTGGAAAGGGTGCAGAGGCGATTTACCAGGATGCTGCCTGGATTAGAGGGTATGGATTATGAGGAGAGACTAAAGGAGCTAGGGCTGTTCTCATTGGAGAGAAGGAGGATGAGGGGAGGCATGATAGAGGTATACAAGGTATTGAGAGGAGTAGATAGAGTGGACAGCCAGCGCCTCTTTCCCAGGGCACCAATGCTCAAAAAAAGAGGACATGGCTTTAAGGTAATGGGTGGGAAGTTCAAGGGAGATGTCAGAGGGAGGTTTTTCACCCAGAGAGTGGTTGGTGCATGGAATGGACTGCCTGGGTGGTGGTGGAGGCTGATGCATTCGACAAGTTCAAGAGATTGTTAGATAAGCATATGGAGGAATTTAAGATAGAGGGATATGTGGGAGGAAGGGGTTAGATAGTCTTAGGTGTGGTTTGAAGGGCGGCACAACATGGTGGGCCGAAGGACCTGTATTGTGCTGTATTGTTCTATGGTTCTATGGTTCTATTGTCATTTAAAAGGTTAAAGAGATGACATATTGTTCAAGCATAAAGACCTAGTGAGTGATATGCAGTAATGTTTAATTTGAGCAATTCTCATGTAACCAGAATATTCATGCAACCAGCACCCCCACCACCCACCCACCCCACCATTCCCCATGGATGCTGAATGGTTGGGTGTGTACTGCTTGTGATTTATTTAACTTTAGTACATTTTCCAAGTTTACTTTAATTGCTGCCTGTGACTCTTGTGGGTTCATTGGTCCAGTTTTGATGTAAAATAATGAAAGGTTTGGAAAACTATTGCAAAAATAAAGTTTGTTGTGGGTTCCACAATGCCTCTCAGTCCATCAGAGTCCTTCATTATTCCTGCATATAATCTAGTTTATTGTCCCAGGTGAATTACTTTCCTCTGTGTTGTGTGTAATCCCTCAAGACACTCTCCCATTATATGCTAGAAATATAAGTGGTCAGCTGTCAGATTAAAGGCAAGACTTCACTCAGGATGAATGAAAGGCGTCCAGATGCTTCTTTAAACTTTTTAAATGTTGTTTGTTGCACAAAGCTAGAAATAGAGAATATGCATTGTTATTTAATACCTTTAACAACAAAGAACCTTTCTTTCTTGAATGTGGCTAGTTGAGCAGCAGGTTGCAATTGTAAATCAAGGTCTGCACCCACACAGTGGCCTCAGATGAAGTTGTGTAAATGATGTTGTGCTATTAGCTAATACTATACAACGCCAGTTACTGTAGAGAGCAAAACGAATATAGGCATATAACTGTCAGCTGTGCCTTCAGTTTCACTGACTCCATTTCTGATTGGACGAAAAAAACACACAGCTGATAATTTTCAGTATTTTGTTTTAGTAAATTATTTAGGTGAATATTGATTATCAAACACCATGAGAAAATGTTGGCAATTTATAGATACGGACAGGTAGTTATGTGTTCTTTTTCTAGGCTTACACACCTTGGTTCAAGTTATTTTTCTGTTACATTCCCATAAGACTCCCGATTATCTGAAGAGTTTTTCGAAGAGGTAACCAAGAGGATAGATGAGGGCAGGGCAGTGGATGTTGTTATATGGACTTCAGCAAGACCTTTGACAAGGTTCCGCATGGCAGGGTAGTCTGGAAGGTTAGATCACATGGCATCCAGGGAGAGATGGCTATTTGGATTCCTAACTGGCTCGATGGTAGGAAGCAGAAAGCAATGGTCAAAGGTTGTTTCTCAGACTGAAGGCCTGTGACTAGTGGTGTGCCGCAGGGATCAGTGCTGGGACCTTTGTTGTTCGTTATTTATATAAACGATTTGGATGTACAGGTACAAGGAATGGTTAGTAAGTTTGCGGATGATATTAAAATGCATAATATCATAGACAGTGAAGAAGGTTGTCAAAAATTACAGGCGAATCTTGATCAGCTGGGTAAGTGGGCTGAGGATTGGCAAATGGCTTTCAATTCACATAGGTGCAAAGTGTTGCATTTTGGGAACTCAGTCCAGGGTAGGATTTAGATATTGAATGGTCAGGCCCTGGGGAGTGTTGTGGGACAGAGGGACCTAGGAGTACAGGTATATAGTTTGCTGAAAGTGGCATCACAAGTAGACAGGGTGGTAAAGAAGGCATTTGGTGTGCTGGTCTTCAACAGTCAGGGAATTGAGCATGGGAGGTGGGGCATTATGTTGCAATTGTAAAAGACATTGATGAGACCACACCTAGAGTACTGTGTACGGTCTGGTCATCCTGTTATAGGAAGGACATCATTAAACTGGAGAGGCTGCAAAGAAGATTTACGAGGATGCTGCCAGGACTTGAGGGCCTGAGTTATGGTGAGAGGTTGGGCAGGCAAGGACTTTATTCATTGGAGAGTAGGAGATTGAAGGGTGACCTTATAGAGGTATATAAAATCATGAAGGGGGTAGATAGGGTGAACGCACATTTTTTTCCACAAGGAAGGGGAACTTAGAACTAGAGGACATAGGTTTAAGGTGAGAGGTGAAAGATTTAAAAGGGACTTGACGGGGACCTTCTTCACACAGAGGGTGGTGCGTATATGGATTAAGCTGTCAGAGAAAGTGGTTGAGGCAGATGCAGTAACAGCATTCAAAAGACATTTGGATAAGTTCATGGATAGGCGGGGTTTAGAGGGATATGGGCCAAATGCAGGCAAATGGGACTAGACTGGTGGGCACCATGGTTGGCATGGACGAGTTGGGCCAAAGGGCCTGTTTCCATGCTGTATTACTCTATCACTTTCTAAGTCTTATGTTCCAATACATTTATTGACATAACTTCATGGATTTTTTTTTTGGTTTCTAAGCCTTAATGTTTTTGCTGCTTATTTTGACATTTTTTTGGTCTTCACTGAAGATCATTTGTTGCACAGGTGTGGATTAAGCCACAATCAAATCACTTGACTGAAACAAAACTGCATAATAGCTTGGAGAAGATATGAGCACACAGGCATGCAAGTGATGCAGGTTCTGCAGGATATTAAATTATTTGTCCGTGTCCCACGCATGTTACTCTGAATCTTCACTCCACAGTATATGCCACTGGGAAGAATTTCTGGAATCAGAATCAAAATCAGGTTTATTATTACTGACATGATATTTCCGTAAAATATTTAAATTTCCATAAAACTCAATGAAGATTTGCAAGTGAAACAAGAGTTACAACAACAACAGCTTTTTTTTATGTAGCACCAAATCATCACTAGGTATTTTGTAGGAGAGGCAGCATACAAAATTTGACACTGAACTACATGATAAGATTAAAAATGAAAGCATAAAATTCATTGAAAGCTGCATCACAGGTAGACAGGAGTGGTGAAGGCAGCATTTAGCACACTGGCCTTCATCAGTCAGGGCATTGAGTTCAGGAGTTGGGACATGATGTTGCAGTTGTATAAGTCATTGGTGAGGCCACACTGGAGTGCTGTGTACAGTTTTGATCACCCTGTTATAGGAAAGACGTGGTTAAACTGGAAAGAGTGCAGAAAAGATTTACGAGGATTTTGCCAGGACTAGAGGGCCTGAGTTATAGGGAGAGGTTGGCCAGGCTAGCTCTTTATTCCTTGGAACGTAGGAGAATGAGGGGCGACCTTATAGAAATGTTTAAGATTATGAGAGGCATAAATAAGGTCTTTTCTGCAATGCAGTAGAGTCCAAAACTAGGGGTCATAGGATTAGGGTGAGAGGGGAAAGATTTGAAAGGGACCTGAGGGGCAGCTTTTTCACACAGAGGGTGGTGAGTATATGGAATGAGCTGCCAGAGGAAGCGGTTGAGGCAGGTACAACAGTGTCATTTAAGAAGCACTTGGATAGGTATATGGAGGGGCGGGGCTTAGATGGATATGGGCTGAACCCAGGATGAGTTGGGTGGGCACTGTTGTCAGCCTGGACTCGAAGGACCTGTGTCTGTGCTGTATTGCTCTATGACTCTATGACTGTAAAATGCTGGAAATACTCAACAGACCAGGCAGAATTTGTGGAGAAAGAAAGAGGGAAAGTTTCAGGTCAATGAACTTTTATCTGTTTCTTCTAGCTTTTTCTGCTTTTATTCAGATTTCCAGCATTGGTAATTCATTTATTATTGGCACATGTACCGAGATACAGTGAAAATCTTTGTTTTGCATTCCATCCAGACAGATCATTAGACACAGTAGTGTAGCAGTTAGCATAACGCTATTACAGCGCAGGTGACCTGGGTTCAATTCCGGCCACTGTCTGTAAGGAGTTTGTATGTTCTCCCTATGTCTGCATGGGTTTCCTACAGGTGCTCCGGTTTCCTCCCATATTCCAAAGACGTACAGGTTAGGAAGCTATGGGCACGCTATGTTGGCGCTGGAAGTGTGGCGACACTTGAGAGCTTCCCGCAGAACACTCTACGCAAAAAGATGCATTTCACTGTGTGTTTCGATGTACATGTGACTAATAAAGATATCTTATCATTTCAAACATAAGTACATCGAGGTAGTACAGAGGAAAAATCAATAACAGAATGCAGAATATAGTGCTGTAGCTGCAGAAAGTGCAGTGCAAGGAGACAAATTACATGCAAGGGCCATGACGAGGAAGATTAAGAGATCAAGAGTTCATCTTCACCTTTTCAATGAGATTTTAGGGTGGGTGGTCAAAAACTTGGTCAAAGTATTAGACCTTAAGAGAATGCACCAGAGAGGTTTATGGACAAAACGCCAGATCTTTACTTTGAAGCAACACTTTACAAGAGAAGTGTGAAAAAATACCAGGGATTCAAAGAAAGCCAAAACTGGAGGAAGGCAACGATGTCGGAGTATTATAGTGTTTTAGTAGGTTAACTAGATTTTTTTTATTATTTAACCATTTAGGATAGCTTGAAAAGACAGCAGGTCTCCGTCACCTGTTATTTCTCATGGGGGAGCAGACTCAATGGGCTGAATGGCCTAATTCTTCTCTTATGTATTATGGTCTGATTTGTGCTAAGCCAGAATGATCCAGAAAAATTGACTTGGAGATTGTATGTGGCATTCAACCAGGGTCATTGGCACACTAGCTACCCCCACACCCTCGTGTTACCTCCAAATCCCCAACCAATTTGTATTTTTGATCAATTGAAATGCTGAGTCATATACAACTCCCACCAATGTATAACATTGTAAAATCTTCTAGTATTACCACTGCTGATGTTAGGAAATGTCACATTTGATTAACGTTCTTTGCTGCTCTAACAGAGACATTAACTGCATTTGAATGCATGTATGAAGCTTAAAACAGTAGGCAAGGAAATGCCATGTGGACACTTTAAGCTAATGATATCTGCTGTTACCGTCATCTGTAATTTTCAGGCTGACTTGTGAATTTAGAAAGGTTCTTAAGGGTTAATGTACTGACATTCATAAGACCTGACTGGCCACAGACTATTACCATGATGTACTTTACATCATTAATTTTGTTTGATCATTTGGGTGGCTGTTGTGATTGAAACTAATTTGTTCGTGATGCATGGTGCATTGTCCACTCGGGAACATCGCTGCCTGATGATCCACATCTGCTCCAGGGCAAGAACTGCATGCGGCACCATTAACATCAATTAAGATAAAGACTCCCTTCAACAGGTACTGGAGGCTATGGCAAGTAACAGAAGCTGTGTGCACTTTCTATTGTCATACATTGCCCCCTTCACCCTGATTAAGAGTTAAAAGCACTCTTCAAATGCAATTTGTCAGCTTTGTTTTCCCCTTATATGGAAAATCTCAAGAGGACAACCTAGGTGATTATCTGTAAATGGGAGCATTTTATTACACTTATTGTTTGTCAAAGGGTGTAAACTCAATTAAACAACAGTTTGCATTTGCCATTATGGCAAACTAATCCAAGAGCTAAATCTACAAAAGACAAGGGTGTGTGATTTATGAATGCCTTCCCACTCAGTGATTTATAATTCTTCAGTAAGCAGAATGAGCATCTCACGTTAATTTGGTGGCTTTTGCAACTTCAGAATGTACTAAGATGCCTTACAACTAATTAGGTCATTTTTGAAGTAGACAGTGTTGAAATATGGGAAATATATTAGTCACTTTTCATTGAGCAAGCTCCCACAAATAGCAAAATGATAACATACAAGTAAACAGTGATATTAATTGCTAGACAAGGCAAGGCAAGGCACCAGGGAAAACAACAATGTTTTTCCTCAATATAGTTCCATGGAATCTATTATGTATAGCTATGACGTATCTCTATAGAACTCTGGTTAGGACGCATTTAGAGTATTGCGTGCAATTCTGGTCACCTCGCTATAGGAAGGACATTGAGGCTTTAGAGAGGGGGCAGAGGAGTTTTACTCGGATGCTACCTGGATTAGAGAGCATGTGCTATCAGGAGAGGCTGGACAAACTTGGGCTCTTTTCTCTAGAGTGGCAGAGGCTGAGGGGTGATCTGTTGGAATTGTATAAAATTATGAGGGGCATAGATAGGGTGGACAGGCAATATCTTTTTCCCATTATTGAGCAATCCAATACCAGAGGGCATGCGTTTAAGGTGAGAGGGAGTAGGTTCAGAACAGATGTGAGGGGTACGTTTTTCACTCAGAGAGTGGTGGATGCCTGGAATGCATTGCCTGGTGGAGGCAAATTCAGTGGGGGCTTTTAAGAGGGGCTTGGATGGATACATGAATGAGAGGAAAATAGAGGGATATGAGGAGGGTTAGCTATGTTGGCACAACATTGTGGGCCGAAGGGCCTGTTCTGTGCTGTACTGTTCTATGTTATATAATTGAAAGGGCCTCAGTTGAACAACACACCTGAATGTTGTCAGCTTAGACAGTGCAGAACTCCATCTGTCTTATTCAGGATAGCTGGCTAAGAACATGTGTTCAAACTTTTAGAGTGCAACTCAGATCCAGAACTGACTCTAAGGCAGAAATGCAAATTTGCAGAAATGCAAAGAATATTGTTGGCCTGGTGATAATCACAATATAGACAAGGCACACAGCAGGTTTGGACAGTAGCAATGCTACTATGATTTGCTTTCCATGTTCCTAGTCAGGGAAGAGAAACATCAGCTTAGGTAATTGTTTCTAGAACATAGAACACAGAACAATTACAGCAGAATTCAGGCCCTTCGGCCCACAAAGCTGTGCCGAACATGTCCCTACCCTAGAAATTACTAGGCTTACCCATAGCCCTCTATTTTACTCAGCTCCGTGTACCTATCTAACAGTCTCTTGAGAGACCCTATCATATCACCCTCCACCACCATTTCCGACAGCCCATTCCATGCACTCACCACTCTCTGAGTAAAAAAACTTACCCCTGACATCTCTTCTATATCTACTCCCCAACAACTTAAACCTATGTCTTCTTGTGGCCACCAATTCAGCCCTGGGGAAAAGCCTCTGACTATCTACCCTATCAATACCTCTCATCATCTTATACACCTCAATCAGGTCCCCCCCTCATCTTCCATCTCTCCAAGGAGAAAAGGCCGAGTTCCCTCAACCTGCTTTCATAAGGCATGCTCCGCATTTCAGGCAGCATCCTTGTAAATCTCCTCTGCACCCTCTCTATGGCTTCCACATCTTCCTGTAGTGAGGAGACCAGAACTGAGCACAATACTCCAAGTGGGGTCTGACCAGGGACGTATATAGCTGCAACAATACCTCACGGCTCCTAAATTCAATTCCCTGGTTGATGAAGAACAATACACCATATGCCTTCTTAACCACAGAGTCAACCTGCACAGCAGCTTTGTGCATCCTAAGGACTCGGACCCCAAGATCCCTCTGATCCTCCACACTGCCAAGAGTCCTACCATTAATACTATATTCTGCCAACATATTTGACCTACCAAAATGAACCACTTCACACTTATCTGGGTTGAACTGCATGTGCCACTTTTCAGCCCAACTCTGCATCCTATCTATGTCCCCCTGTAACCTCTGACAGCCCTCCAAACTATCCACAATACCCCCAACCGTGTCATCCTCAGACTTACTAACCCACCCCTCCACTTCCTCATCCAGGTCTTTAATAAAAATCACAAATAGTAAGGGTCCCAGTACAGATCCCTGAGGTACACCATTGGTCACCGACTTCCACTCAAAATATGACCCTTCAACAACCACTCTTTGTCTTCTGTGGGCCAGCCAGTTCTGGATCCACACTGCAGTGTCTCCTTGGATCCCACGTCTCCTCACCTTCTCCATAAGCCTCGCATGGGGTACCTTATCAAACGCCTTGCTGAAATCCATATACACTTCATCTACTGCTCTCCCTTCATCGATGTGCTTAGTCACATCCTCAAAAAATTCAATCAGGCTCGTAAGGCAGACCTGCCCTTAACAAAACCATGCTGACTATTCCTAATCATATCATACCTCTCCAAATGTTCATAAATCCTGCCCCTCAGGATCTTCTCCATCAGCTTACCAACCACTGAGGTAAGACTCACTGGTCTATAATTTCCTGGGCTATCCCTACTCCCCTTCTTGAATAAGGGAACAACATCCGCAACCCTCCAATCTTCTGGAACCTCTCCCATCTCCATGGACGACACAAAGACCATCGTCAGAGGCTCCGCAATCTCCTCCCTCGCCTCCCATAGCAACCTGGGGTACATCTCATCCCGTCCCGGCGACTTATCTAACTTGATGCTTTCCAAAAGTTTCAGCACCACCTCTTTTCTAATATCTACATGCTCAAGCTTTTCAGGCCACTGCAAGTCCCCACTACAATCCCCCAGATCTTTCTCCATGGTGAATACTGACGTAAAGTATTCATTAAGTACCTCCCCTATTTCTTCCGGATCCATACACACTTTCCCACTGCTGCACTTGATAGGCCCTATCCTTTCGCATTTCATCCTCTTACTCTTCACATACTTATAGAACGCCTTGGGGTTTTCCTTAATCCTGCCCTCCAAAGCCTTCTCATGTCACCTTCTGGCTCTCCTAATCTCTTTCTTAAGTTCCTTCCTTTTAGCCTTGTACTCCTCCAGATCTCTAACATTACCAAGCTCTCTGTACCTTTTGTATGCTTTTCTTTTCCTTTTGACTAGATTTATTACAGCCTTCATACACCACAGTTCCTGCATCCTGTCATGACTCCCCTGTCTCATTGGAACATGTCTATGCAGAGCTCCACACAAATATCCCTTGAATATTTGCCACATATCCTCTGTACTTTTCCCGGAGAACATCTGTTCCCAATTTAATCTTCCAATTTCCTGCCTGAGAGCCTCATAATTCCCCTTACTTCAAGTAAACACCTTTCTAGCCTATCTGTTCCTATCCCTCTCCAGTGCTAACGTAAAGGAGATAGAATTATGATCACTATCACCAAAATGTTCACCCACTGAGAAATCTGAAACCTGACCAGGTTCATTACCCAATATCAAGTCAAGCACAGCCTCTCCTCTTGTAGATCTATCTACATACTGTGTCAAGAACCCTTCCTGAACACACCTAACAAACTCCACCCCATCTAAATCCCTCACTGTCTGGAGATGCCAATCGATGTTTGGGAAATTAAAATCCCCTGTCACAACAACTCTGTTATTCCCACACCTTTCTAGGATCTGCTTCCCTATCTGCTCCTCAATAACCCTGTTACTATAGGGCGGCCTATAAAAAACACCCAGCACTTTTATCGACCCCTTCCTGTTCCTAACCTCCACCCACAGAGACTCTGCAGACAATCCCTCCATGACGTCCACCTTTTCCGCAGCCGTGACACTATCTCTGATCAACAGTGCCACTCCCCACCTCCCTTGCCTCCCACTCGTCCTTCCTGAAACATCTAAAACCCGGCACTTGAATCAACCATTCCAGCCCCGGAGCCATCCAAGTCTCCGTAATGGCCACCACATCATAGCTCCAAGTATTGATCCAAGCTCTAAGCTCATCCGCCTTGTTCACAACAGTCCTTGCATTAAAATAGACTCATCTCAAGCCTGTCTGAACACGTCCCTTCTCTATCACCTGCCTATGGTACTTACTCCTAGCCTCCTCTATTTGAGAGCCAAACACCTGTTCCACAGTCTCTCCAGTACGGATCCCACCCCCCAACAATTCTAGTTTTAAACTCTCCCCAGTAACCTTAGCAAACCTCCCCGCCAGTATGTGGTCCCCCTGGGATTCAAGTGCAACCCGTTCTCTTTGAACAGGTCACACCTGCCCCAAAAGAGGCCCCAATGATCCAGAAAACTGAATCCCTGCTCCTTACTCCAATCTCGCAACCACACATTTAACCTCCTCCTCATTCTGTTCCTATACTCATTGTCACTTAGCACAGGCAGTAATCTGGAAATTACTACCTTTGAGGTCCTGCTTCTCAACTTCCTTCCTAATTCTCTATAGTCTCTTTTCAGGACCTCATTCCTTTCCCTACCTATGTCGTTGGTACCAATATGTACCACGACCTCTGGCTGTTCTCCCTCCCCCTTCAGGATATCTTGGACGCGGTCAGAAACATCCCAGACCCTGGCACCTGGGAGGCAAACTACCTTCTGAGTTTCTTCCCTGCGTCCACAGAATCTCTTGTCTGCCCACCTAACTATAGAGTCCCGTATCACTAGTGCCCTCCTCACTCCTTCCCTACCCTTCTGAGCCACAGGGCCGGGCTCTGTGTCAGAGACACCACCACTGTTGCTTCCCCCAGGTAGGCTGTCTCCCCCAACAGTACTCAAACAGGAGTACTTATTGTCAAGGGGTACAGCCACAGGGGTACTCCCTAGTACCTGACTCTTCCCCTTCCCCTTTCCCTTCCCCCTCCTGACTCTGAACCAATTGCCTGATTCCGATGTTCCCGGCGTGACCACCTGCCTATAACTCCTCTCTATCACCTCCTCACTCTCCCTGACCAGACGTAGGTCATCGAGCCACATCTCCAGTTCCCTAACATGGTCCCTCAGGAGCTGCAGCTTGACACACCGGGTGCAGATGTAGCCCTCCCGGAGGCAGGGAGACTCTGGGAACTCTCACATCTGACACTGAGTATAGGAAACTGAACTCATACTCCTTCCTTAACTCAAGTCACCTACCTTTCCTCCCCCCTTTACGCCTAAGCCCCTTGAGCCAACGCCCAGAACACTCTGCTCCCTCTCACTCTGCTGCCCGCTCCGATGCTGCCCGCTGGATATGGCGGTTGGCTTTTTAAACTGCCCGCGCCGTGCCTGCGCAGTCCAGCCCCCCACTCTACCACATAAAACTTTTACACCTTTATAAAAGTACTTTATAAAAACAAGTACCTTATAAAAGTACCTTACAAACCTAATAAATTACAACTCTATTAAAAACTAAGCCTTATACTTAAAACCCTAATAAGATAAAGAAAAACTTAACTGCTCTGAAGTCCTCCGAAGCGAAGCCCACGAAGCCTCTGTTTTTTTTTCTTTTTTCTGCCCCCGTTTTTTAAACTGCCCGCGCCGCGCTGCGCCTGCGCAGTCCAGCCCCCACTCTACCCCACTCTGACTATAATTGAGCACGCTCTATTGAAGGTGGCTGACAACAGAACCATACTTTTTATCTCCAACCGTAAAATAACCAGACATTTACTGCCAAAATGCATCAATGAATAATGAATATTGGTTACTTGGCAAGGCACAGAAAAGCAAATGGAGCAATCAACATTTGGAAAGAAAATTTGGTGAGCAGAAGCTAAAAAAAATTGTTTGGAAACTTTGCAATCATGTTGACTGTCTGTTTACATCGTTTATTCCCTCTTTCCCCCTTCTTTCTCCCTACCTTCCGTTACTAAGCAGGATCATTGCTGAAACCCGTTGACTTGAAGGATAATACTTCTACACTACAGTACATTACATGTAGTACAGACAATCATATTTGCAATTCTGTGACTCATCTTGGTTGCGTTGTGAAAATTATGTAGTCACCTCCAGTGTCACCATGAACTTCTTTCGACTGAATTATTTCATTCAGTTTCATAAAGAAAGTGTGTGTTTACAAAACATCTTTTGCAAAGTCCCAAAGCAAGTTATAGTCAATGAAATACTTTGGAAATATAACTACTTTTATAATGCAGGGAACACAGTGATGGACTTGCTCACAATGAGCTCCCTAAACCAGTGAAAAGGTAATGACTAGATTTAATAATATGTGATAAATAAATATTTCCCCAAATATCATTACTTTGTAATAACACCTTATCCTGTACATCCACCCTTTCAGATTCTTTATAGTATCTGTTTCAAATCATATCAGAAAGCCAGCATCTCTGAGAATTCAGTACCCCATAATTCCTGCTTTGGACTATCCTGAAACTTCTGTGCTCCAGTTCTGCGAGGAGTTTGAATCCACAACCTTCTGATTCAGAAGCAGCAATTCTACTAACTGAGTCATGTCTGAGGCAGTGAACATTTTAAGCATAACTATATCTCCTGATGATACCAACCATGATGGAAGCAGACATCTTTACTTCTGATTGTGAAGATCTCTTTGCTATTTAAAATGATAGAAAAATAGGGGGCTATGTGGGAGGGAAGGGTCAGATAGATCTTAGAGCACGATAAAATGTCAGCACATTGTGGGCTGAAGGGCCTGCTCCATGCTGTAATGTTCTATGTTCTAAAATACTGTAATGAAAAGGAAAGCAAATATTGTTCCATGAAATATGATCTTTATTTCTAATTACAGCAAATTCCACAAGAGGAGATAGTTCTTGATAGTTTCTCTACAATTTAGCAATACTATGACCACTTTGATCACGTTGGCTAAAATGGACTTGAAGGATGTTTTTGTTCTAATTGTATTCTTTCTTGTAGGAATTGCGTATAATTTAAGTTTAACGTTTTTCTTGTGAATGCTGCTTATATGATGCTATGTGCCTGTGATGCTGCTGCAAGTAAGATTTTCATTGCACCTGTGCACACATGGACATACATATGACAATGAACTTGATTTTGACTTTGAAAAAACAGATGTATTTAATGTAGGGCAAAGTGTATTCTGTTGTCTGAAATAATTTGTTCCAATGTTCTACGAATAATGAACAGATTCAGTGAAATTCCTTCTGTTATTTTAGCAAGCAATAAATATGTTAATGTTTTCCATGAAAATAACAGGAAAGTGAATTTAGCAAGTGTTCATTTATTAGTGCATCTTGGAGAAATAAAACATTGAGGTATTAATTTTAAGCTGAACAGAAAATAAAATGAGTGCCTTACGAGAGATATGGCAAATGCAATTTGTTTATCACACAATTAACTATTTACAAAGACATTACAGATCAATCATGCCAAAGTCTAGACTCATTTATTACATTTTGTCAGTTTTTTGGTTACAGCTGTAAGATTAGGCTGGTTAAGATGTGTTTGTTCCCCTTGAAGCAAAGAAGTTTGAGAGGAGATTTGTGAGTGTGTGATAGTGATGTATGAGACCATGAGTAAGTAGAGAAAAACTGTAAACAATATCAGATGGTTCGAGTGTAGGAGACACGGATTAGTAATGATGGGCAAATGTTAGAGTGAGGTGTGAAGTAACATGCAGATGGTGGCGACCAGGAACAAAAGAAGTGGGAACAAATTTAATCAGGAATTTCAACATGGTGTAATTGAAGAAACATAATTATAGAGCTACAACTAGATCAGGAGAATGGGGCTGAATAGATTGCTCCACAAGGAGCCAACATGGGTGGAATAACATCTTCCTATGGTGCAAGAATTTCATGGTCCAAATACCATCCAAATATGTTCATTCATTGACTGCCTATTCTGTTAAGAAAGAACTAGCAATTATGTAGCAGTTTTCATTATCTTAAGCTATTCCAAAGTACTTTTCAGGCAATAACATACTGTTGAAATGTAATTATTGTTGCCAAACAACAAGCATCGTTGTCAATTTGTGCATAGCATGACCATATAAACACCACTGAAACACATTAACAATTCGTTTCTTTTAGTGATAAGGACAGTGAAAACCCCCTCTTTGCATTGAAATAGTACCATGGGATTGTTTACCATTTCGTGATAGATCATATAGGGTCTCAATCCCTTTAAAAAGATATCACCTCCAACTACTTCCTCAGTACTGAACCTAAAGGTCTGCCTCCAATAACATGTACAAGTCTCTGCAGTGGGACTTAAACAAATGACCATCTGATTCAGAAGCGAGAGTTCTACCCCTGGAATACAACTCATGGAATTGTTTCTTAAAATTTTCTTGTCAACACTGAAGGGAAAAAATTATGACTTTTTTATTATGGTACTTTAATAAACTTAATTTACAACTAGTTAATTCCAAACTAGTTAACTGTGACCATTCTCCCAAAAAGAATCCTTTATCCTGGTTAGTTTCCTATGTGTTTGCTCTCTGTAAAAAAAATCAGAAGGACTGGGGCCAGTTTTTTCTACAGTGGCCTGTTTATGATCCCTTATGAAATGGAATTCTGATTAACTCCAAAAGAACATTTCTTCCAAGTGCTCCCACTACACATATTTAACAGCCACCTGCACCAGTCAGAAAGTAGGCTAAGTTCTAACACGTATCACCAAATCTAATTCCACAGCTGTATTGTGCTCAGTAGCAAAGGTTTACATGCACAGCAACCTTATTATTCAAAAGATGACAAAATAATATCATGATATATTATAATCGTATCCAAAGCTGAACCATTGTTTTATTGTCCACATGGTCTCATCAAGTTGTTTATGCATGTGATCATTAACTCTTGTAATAAGAGGAGACAGTTTCTCATGGGTCATTTGCAAATCAGATATACACATTCCAAAATGGGTGGAACAAGCTCTATGTCTCTGATAAATTAAACATGAAATTTTCCCTGAAGCACTTAATGAAATCTGGTCCTGGCTAGCAGCCAATATGGTAGCTTATTCTACAATTATGCCAGGACATGCTATAAGATTGACACTGGCAAGGATTTTACCTTATCATATCTCTCAGTGTCTTCAATGCAAGTTTATAATTTATAACAGATATGATAGAAAGGCTTTGTTTATATGGTTTAACCAGGACACATATTCACAATCTGAGTTGATGTTGTTAAGAAAACAATCCAGATTTTTTTTCTTTATTTTGCATAAAGATTGTGCCAATGCAAAGTGCCAGAAAGGACAGAGATGAAATGGAAACTGAGGCATCTTAAAGCAGGGTTTGGAAATTAAAGGCATTAAGAGAAAACAACAGCAACAGTGATGGAAGTTAGCCTAGTGCTGATAATGCTAGAGAGTATCCCAAGATCGTTCAATGTGGTTAAAGATGCCATACCAAAGCAATGTTTGATTCCCACTCTTGACCGTCTCTCACCCAGAAGGAAGACGACAATACCATCTCATGCAATTTGCCTCAGTGTCAGGCATGGAATTACATTACCAATTCTTCATGATCACTGGGTTAAAATCAGCATGGAAGTATCTTTGCTGCAAGAATTGCACTGGCTTAAAAAAGTAGCTCTAGAGCACCTTATTAAGGGCAGTTAGGAATGAGCAATAAATACTGGCTTTGCCTTCCACATTCCTTGTAGGAATAAAAAGAAGCGAGATTAGGAATAGTGATCGAAGCTTGGTCAAAGAATGGTTTTAAGGAGGCCATTTAAAGAGGGCATGGGGTAGAAAGAAGTAGATATCTAGTAGGCAATTGGTGTTAACTGTGCATGGCTGTGGACTGTGGGTGATGAAATGCATGAGGCAAATTAATGGAATAGAAGGCTTTGAAGGAAATTGCACAAAAGAAAATTCTATGGAAGTACTTACAAACACTTTTAAGTGTTTAAATAAAATTATTTGGGGGTTCAGAAGTCAATATATGTCAAGGGCAATGAATGTAGAGGACCTGGCGTAGTGTAGGATAAAACCAGAGGCTGAGATGAGTTGAAGGCTGTGGAAGATGAAGGAAGGGAGGCCAGCAAGGGAAACATTGATTTAGGTACGTCTGGAAATGATAAAGCATGTATCATGGTTTATTTTGAGTACTAAAAGGGCCATGAATCGCAATTAAAAACACTGGTTTTAGTATTAGCTACAGCCAACAAAGATGGCAGAACAAGCTGATGGAATGAATGATCTGTTCTGTTGCTTTTGTACCCAGTCAATTTATGTTAGAATAATCCAAAGAAAATGCAAAGGAAACTATTGTATTCATGCATTCAGCTGCACAATTAGCACCAAATGGAAGGACCTTGCCAATGTTGATATTTTAATGTCGTTTACAGAGCTGAGCTGCAGAGGATTTTTGGACCAGGACTGACAACACTGTACATTAAGTCATTCCAGTCATCTAATTTATACTCATACTAGTTGCCTTAAGTTGCACCTGGTCCTGGGAAAAAGGTGCATCAAACTGAAGAAAGGTCAGTACCAGTTCTTAACAAAAACAACAGTCATAGTCAGTGTGAATATGGCTTATGCAGCTCAAAAAAGAAGATAGATTTTACTATACTTATAATAATTAGAGCTAAAAATATGGAGGTTCAGGTTTGAACTTGTCAGGGATTCAACATATTGAATATCTGGTATCTAATTAGCTTTGCCAAAGTGGACATCATCCTCCTGCCTTCCAGTAGCACACTAACTTCTAACCTTACTTGTGTTAAAATAATTCTATGTATAAAAGGAAGACTTGCATTTCTATAGCATCTTTCAAAGCAATTTATAGCTAATTAAGTATCTCCACTGTAATTAATGCTGTGATGTGGAAAAAGTAGCACCTAAGAAACCACAGACACCATAACAATTAGTGTTGCTACCACACAGCTCCAGCGATTCAGGTTCGATGCTGACCTCAGGTGTTGTCTATGTGGTGTTTGTACATTCTCCCTGTGACCGTGTTGGTTTCTTCTCATATGCCAAAGACAGACTTAATTGGCTGCTGTAAATTGCTGTGGGAGAGTGGCAGGAGAATGAGGGTGGAGTTGACAGGCCCATGATAGATACAAGGGGAATAGGACTATTGAGAATTCTCCACACAGCACAGACTCAATGGACTAAATAACCTCTGCTAAGTAGTAAGAAAAATAAGAGGTAGCAACACAATAATGGCCAATTTTCTCAATTACATTAGCTCAGACTGTAAATACATGTCCTGGTTAAACAACATAGACAAAGCCTTTCTATCTCGTTGGCTAAATATGGTCAGGATGTCACTCAGAGGAAAAGAAATTGGATCCACCCATATAAAGTGCAGTGTCTAGGAAATTACAGGATCATTGAATTATAAAATGATAGGTCACAGCACATCCGATCTGTGTTGGTTCTTTCAAAGTGGAATCCTATTAATCCTCCAATCTTTGCCCCTGTTCCTGCAATATTATCTCTTTAAAAATAATTCTCAATTGTATTTTAAGGATCCTATTGAAACTGTACCAAACACAGTATTAGGCACTGAATTCTGAATCTTAACGTCTTACTACATAAAAAAATTCTTGCTCATGTCATCCCTTGTTCTTTTGCAAGTCTGTGTCCTTTGGTTTTCATTCATTCAGCCATAGGAAATTATTATTCTTCATTTACTTTACCAAAGCCTTTTATAAATACATAAGAAAAAAGGATAAGAGTAGGCCATTCAGCCCATCAAGCTTTCTCCACTATCAGAAAAATATTTTGCTTATCTTCTACCTCAGTACCATTTTCCTGAACTGCCTTCATTTCCCTTGACTCCTCTCTCATATCCAAACATCTATCACTCTCAATTTTGAATGAAATCAATGACTGAACTTCCACAGCTGTCTGGGGTAGAAAATTGCAAAGATTCTCCACTCCTTGTGTGAAGAAATTTCTCCTCATTTCAGTACCAAATGGCTTGTAACATGATGTGCACATTTGGACATAATACCACATCTTGGGATGAAATAGCATTTTATATACCCTTAGCAAAACTTCCTGGGTTCTGCGCTCTAGGACTTTATTTATGAACCTAGCATCCTGTATGTTTTATTAACAGCTTTCTTAATTTGTCTTCTACCTTCAAAGGATTCTCTATAGATATCCCCAAATCAAAACGTTGACTGTCCATTTCCCTCCACAGATGTTGCCTGATCTGCTGAGTTCCTCCAGCAGCTCATTTTAAGCTCCAGATTCCAGCAGCTGCAGTCTCTTGTGTCTCTTATTTTTCCCCCAAATCTCTCTATTGATGCACGCATTACCCACTTTAAGGCTGTAACATTTAGCATATGTTCTGTCTCCTAAAGCTTCCTACTTATATAGGTCACAGAACATTGAACAGTAACAGCACAGGAACAGGCCCTTTGGCCCACGATGTTGTGCCGAACTAATTAAACTGGTAATTAAAACACCTAACTAAACTAATCCCTTCTCCCTGCACGATGTCCATATCCCTCCATTCTCTGCACATTCATGTTCCCATCTAAGAGCCTGTTAGACGCCTCTATTGTATCTGCTTCCACCAGCACCCCTGGCAGCACATTCCAGGCACCCACCACTCTCTGTGCAAAAAACCTGTCCAGCACACCGCCTTTGACCTGACCCCCTCTCACCTTAAATGCATGCCCTCCAGTATGTTATATGTTTGTGCTTTGAATTTCATTTTCATAAACTACCTGCCTGAACAAATCCTTAAAGTCTAGTAAAATGCCCCACAGTGTTTACCACATTTGCAAATTTAGTGCCTTCTGAAGATTTCAAAATTGTCCTCTGCATCCGCCACTTTAGTAGTTAGTACATATGAGAAGCATTGATACTCATATTGCTGAACCGTAGTTAATTTCACTATATACATCGGTCCAGTACATAAAACAGCCTCTGTTCTTCATCCCCCAGTCAGTTTACATCCATGCTGCAACTGACCCTCTTATTCCATGATCTTCACTTTTGCTGACAAGCCTGAGGCATTGTATTTTAGCAAATAGCTTTTGAAATTCTACATACACATTAACCGCATTCGTCCTACTCCAGTACAATCCATCAGAAAACTCAATCAAACAATAATCTTCCCTTAACAAATCCCGACATATCTCTTGTTAGTCTGTTGGTGGCTGGTGGCTACTCCATTTTGAGCAGTTGTGGGTCATGGATTCTCACTGTTAAGTGAAGGTGTTACACATGGGAGTCCAGAGGAAGAAGTGCACCACCTGCTTTAAGAAGACCACTATCATCCCAGTTCCTAAAAACAGGTAATGTGCCTTAATGACTACCACCCGGTGGCCCTGACCTCCAGCATCATGAAGTGCTTCGAGAGGCTGGTCATGGCACGCATCAACTCCAACCTCCCAGGCAACCTCGACCCACTGCAATTGGCCTACTGCCGAAACAGGTCTACGGTGGATGCCATCTCCTGCATTCATCTCTGGAGCATCTGGACAGTAAACGCACCTACATTAGACTATTATTATTGACTACAGCTCTGCCTTCAGTACTATAATTCCAAGCAAACTCTTCATCAAACTCCAAGACCTGGGACTCAACACCTCCCTCTGCAACTGAATCCTTGACTTCCTGACCAACAGACCGCAATCAGTGAGGATAGGCAGCAATACCTCCGCCATAATTATTCTCAACACTGGTGCCCAACAAGGCTGCATCCTCAGACCCTTATTTTACTCCCAATACACTCATGACTGTGTGGCCAGATTCTGTTCTGACTCCATCAACAAGTTTGCAAATGATACCACTGTAGTGGGCCATATCTCAAATAACAATCAGTCAGAGTACAGGAAAGAGATAAAGAGCTTAGCGACATGGTGTCACAACAACAACATTTCCCTCAATGTCAGCAAAACCAAAGAACTGGTCATTGACTTCAGAAGGGGGACAGGGCACATGCTCTTGACTACGTCAACGTTGCTGAGGTTGAGAAGGTTGAGAGCTTCAAGTGGCTGGAAATCACCAACAGCCTGTCCTGGTCCAACCATGTAGATGCCATGGCCAAGAAAGCTCACCAGCACCTCTACTTCCTCAGGAGGCTAAAGAAATTTGGCATGTCCCCATCGACCCTCACCAATTTTTATCGATGTACCATAGAAAGCATCCTATCTTGATGCATCAGAGCTTGGTATGGAAACTGCTCTGCCCGGGACTGCAAGAAACTGCAGAGAGTTGTGTCCACAGCTCAGCACATCACAAAAACTAGCCTCCCCTCCATGGACTCTGTCAATACCTCTTGCTGCCTCTGTAAAGCAGCCAGCATAATCAAAGACCCCACCCACTCAGGACATTCTCTCTCCTCCCTTCTCTCATTGGGCAGAAGATACAAAAGCCAGAGATCACGTACCACCAGGCTCAAGGACAGCTTTACCCCACTGTTATAAGAACGGTTCCCTAGTACGATAAGATGCAATCTTGACCTCACAATCTACCTTGTTATGACCTTGCACCTTATTGTCTACCTGCACTGCACTTTCTCTGCAGCTATTACACTTTATTCTGCATTCTGTTATTGTTTTACCCTGTACTACCTCAATGCACTGTGTAATGAATTGATCTGTACGATTGGTATGCAAGACAAGCTTTTCACTGTACCTTGGTACAAGTGACAATAATAAACAAATTCCAATTCATCACCCACCTACCACACCTCTCCTGCCCTACCTCTCCAAGTTTGTAGGTTCCACATTGGCTTAATCATCCACCTCAGAGTGGAAGTGAGTTATCCTTGATTCCCAGGAACTGCCTAAAAAGAGGAGGTGACTACTCACTTCCTCCAAAATTATTATGACCATACATTCCAACATAGTACAGTTCCGTGCAACATAACAATATAATTCTTCCACCGATACTTTCACCGATGTCATAGATCTTTCTACCAATGGCGCAAAGCATAAATCGTCTTTGGTGAGGTCCCGAAGTGGGCAGACCAGAAGTTGGTACGTGGCTGCCTCTCACCACACTCACAGGTCTTGGCTGTTGTAGCAAAGCTCATTTCACTGTATTGGTTGTTGGCCGGCTAAGTTACATACAGAGGCAGTTTATGCTCTCCAGGCAGTCCATTTCTCCTCACCTGCAACCCCTTTCCCCACCCACTGGAAGATTTTCAGTTGCCTAGTGACCACCTCGACCCCACTGTCAAAGTCTGCAAGTTGCATCTGCCACAACTTCTCATGGGTAGTAGTGGTGGTAGATGTTGGCTCGGGCAGAAGGAGGGTCTACATCATAGCCCCGAGAGTATCTCTGATTGCTGTTCTTGCTCTCACTGCAGAAGCCTCCACAACAATGTAACATTTCTCTTTGTTTTGCATATTCACTTCCCTCCAGAAGTGTTTGCCTGTGACATGGACCCACAGGCAATGGTTTTCTGTTCTGTATCTTTTCCCAAATGTCCATTACTCATTCCTCAGCCATGACAACAAACAAGTAATTGGCTGATTGCAGTCCCTGATGCAGTATAGCGTATCTGATTTTTGATCTTTAGCATTGGCAGTCATCAAGCCAACACTGAGTCATCCACGGATTATATTGTTCCAGGAGTGGGTTGCTTTACAGCAGGCTTATAAGAATTTCCAAAATATTGGTCTGATATAGCTCACACTAACTGTCAATCTGCTTGACTGATAAAAAAGTTCAGTGGCTGAGCACCTGGAGGCTTCCAGAAGAAAGGAGAGCTGTAATCTTGTTTTACATCTAACTTCAGAAGAGTGTTTCAAAGGAATTCACATTGTTAAACATATCTCCCCTTTACATAACCCTTTCAAGTTCGAGTACCGCTATGTTTCGATTACTTTTTTCAACTCCCAGTGAACTGAGTTAAAGACACCAATTAAAATGTTAGTGCAATGAAGCCCCTCTGACTGAATTGGTGGCTTTGAACCCTATAAATGGACCAGGGCAAAAGGTAAACCAATGGTTGGGAATGCACATCAGCACTAAGTGGGGTGCAAGTGAGGCAATGTCTGATCCCAAGGTTCCCCAGACTATCGAGAATAATGGGTCTATCCATCTACTGATATTAGGTCCCATCTCAGTTATTTTATTTCACAGGTCACAAGGGACTGAGTTATAGAGAGAGGTTGAATAGTCTAGGAATTTATTCATTGGCGCTTACGAGATGAGGGTGATCTTATAGAGGAGTATAAAATCATGAGGGGAATAGATAGGGTGAATGTTCAAAGTCTTTTTCCCAGAGTTGGGGAATCAAGAACTAGAGGACATCGGATTTAGGTGAGAGAGCAGAGATTTAAGAGGAACCTAAGGGGCAACTTTTCGTCCAGAGAGTGGTCAGTACATGGAATGAGCTGCCAGAGGAAGAGGTTGAGGCAGGTACATTAGCAACATTTAAAAGGCACTTGGGCAGGTACATAGATAGGAAAGGTTCAGAGGGATATGGGTCAATTACAGGCAAATGGGACTAGCTTAGATGGGAATCTTGGTCAGCATGGTCCAGTTGGGCTGAGGGGCCTGTTTCAATGCTATATGACTCTATGACTCTATTTAACCAATGTATCAGAAAATGGAGATACCTTCTTCAAAAAGTAATTGGACCATCAGTGACTGTATATGAATGTGATTAACATAAATGTTGATAGGTAATGTATCCATTCAGAAATAGAATTGAGCATTAAGTAGATAGAATTTGTCTGTTGTCCCTCTACTCGACATGACAGCATTTTTAATAGGCCACAATAAACCACTGCCAAAAATAATTTAAATTCATTTAATCAAGTCTGAACCAGACAATTTTAGATATGGAATGAAGTACAAATATTACCCATAAATGGCAATAGAAAGATTGTGGGGTTGAGATAAGTCTTAACATACACTGTTATTGTGATAGTACTTTGTTCAGACACACTTTTGGCCTAACAAGAATTTGACGTAGATCAGTTCAAGTTGCACTGTCCTAATACTGGTGCTCGAGAATAGTCAAATGCTTTCAACCCAATTTGTGATACCAGCAGAGACTGCCACTGAATGAAGCAGCCAGACCATTTCCTGGCATTGTGGTAATTCCATGATCTAATGCCATATAGCCATTAGAGAAAGGAAAGCTCTCTCTGTTGATGCAGTATCTTGACCCGAAGTGCTGACCATCCCTTTGCCTCCACGGATGCTGCTTGACCTGCTGAGTTCCTCCAGCAGTTTATTTTTTTTTGCTCCAAGCTCTAGCATCTGCAGACTCTCGTGTCTCTTTCTGTTGATATCGGTTTTTGAGATGTGATTGATATCTAATGCGTGCTGTAATCTTGGCAACAGTGCTGATTACAGTGTTGTGGTCAAAAAGCTTGATATCATTCAGGACAAGGCAGTTGGCTTGATTAGTGCCCTGTCCACCAGTCTATGGATTCACTCCCTCCACCCAGGTACAGTGTCGTTACACCACATACCACTCACAAGGTGCACAGCATTTACTCAGCTAGACTACTCCAACAACACCTCTCAAGAAAACCAGAACTCAAACCTGTCACCTTTACCATTTTGGAAATCTATCACTATTTCACTTCATCATTTAAATCCTGAAATTTTCTGCCCCACACCATTCTGGGAGAACATCCCCAGAAGGACTTCAGGGTTTCAAGAGGTGGCCCATCACCATCTTCCTAAGGGTAATTAATTTACACGACATGGGCACCATTGGCAAAGCAAGAGTCCTGTAAAAGAATAAGTGAAATGAAAAACAGTCTAACTGATATCTCCTAACCACTGGAGAAATGACAAATTTCCACTCCATTCTTAAGAGTACAGAGAAAATAAACCCAACTATTGGAGGCAAGAGAGACGGCAGCTGCTGGAATCTGGAGCAATGCACAAGATGCCAGAGGAACTCAACGGGTCAGGCAGCATTTGTGGAAGGAAATGGAGTCCAGATGAAGGCTCTCAACCCAAAACGTTGACTGTCCATTTTCCTCCACAGATGCTGCATGACCCACTGAGTTCCTCCAGCATCTTGTCTGTTACAATTAGAAACTATTTCTCTGCTCAAGGAATGACTGACAGCTGAAAGGAATAAATGAGGAAGGTGGTCAAGGTAAGGGGCAATGGCCTCATTTAATAAATAGGTTACTGGTCAATGAAGAAGTAGATGGTAGTCACATGGTGACTTCCACTGTTAAGAGGTCCCAGTCCATGGTCTAACATTAATACGTACCTTAATAGTTTTTTGGATGTGGTATCATCAAACCATCTTAAAGGTCGAAGGAGATTTGCAGTTAGGTTAAGGTCTGCAGTATCTACTGTAGAGGGAGGATGGTAGGGTTGGTATCAAATGAGCCTCATCCAGTAAACATAATGAAGGCAAAGTACTAGTAACAGTGGAAGTCACCATGTTCCCCAGACAGTCTCTGGTTACATCCAGACAACAATGATGTCAGCCACTGGTGTCCAACCAGCAGAGTAATCTGGGCAAACTCTCCCCAACCAATGGAGTAGGCATTATAGTAGAAAAGTTTCTTTTGTTACTGACAAAGTAAGTGGAAACTGTGCCTGTGAGAGATTAGATACTTGCTTTATTCTAAAGGGAGTCCAACAACTGTATAAATCATTTCGCATTGAAGTATGGCAGTTTTTGCCCTGGAATTATAAATTAACAATCCAGGAACAAGCTTTGCAATATAATTATGCTGTGTGAAAGATATGACTTACTGTGGGAAAGCAAAATACTCCTATCCATTTTATGTACAATCTTGTACATGGTGCTGATCATCAATGCACAGTAAACTGGAAAAATTGCCATTAGGTACTTAATGAATGCATGAATGATATATACATACGAGTGGTGAGAATGTGACTACCCATTCACTTCTTCAGTGACCAGTAACCTGAATGCAAATCTCCTTAGACCTTTAAAATGGTTTGATGATACCATATCCAAAAAGCTATTAAGGTACGTATTAACGTTAGACCATGGACTGGGACCTCTTCACAATGCTAAAGTAGACCTTGTGAATTGTCTGCATGAGCAGCGCACTGGATGTTGTTCAATACCAAACCTTTGCATAACTTTAAAGAACTCAAATCAAAGTCAAAGTCAAGTTTATTGTCATATGCACGTGTACATGTATGCACAGGTGCAATGAAAAACTTCCTTACAGCAGCATCACAGGCACATAGCATCAGAGACACAATATTCACAAGAAAACACAAGATAACCTCACAGTGTTTACATTTCTAGAGAAGAGAGTCCCACTCAGAGTTACCTTCATTTCTACATTTTTGTTTCCATTCTTATGAAAAATAATGTTTCCTCTAGTTCAGTACCTTGAGATCAAGCTGACTTGCTTCTACTCCAATTCGGTAGGTCCTGAAGTGACCGATGAGGCCAATTTTGGGCCCATGAAGTTTGCACACGGTGAGCCAGGAGATGCTTGGCGCAGCAGTCAAGAGGGTAGTTTGGGAAGTGCTGCGCACCTTCTGCTGTTTATGCCGGGCTTCTGTGTGTTGTCAACATATGGACTCAAGTTCTCAGTGCCAATCCAAATGTTTTTCTCCACCTTTATCAGCCAGGGCTACTGATTCCCAGGAGTTGGTCCAATGTTGTATCTTTTCAAGGAGATTTTTGACACACCCATGATTTTTCTCCCCCTGTACACTTGGAAGTATTTTCCCATGACAAAGCTCAGAGTAACTGCTACTTAATTGTAGCTTTATTTACTCATTTGCTCTTACCCTATCAGGGATATTTCCGCCGCTCTATCAATCTCTCCCCACCTATTTCTTTCTTTCCCTGTTCTGATGAAGGGACGATGATCTGAAACGTTAACTGTTCTTCATTCCATGATGCTGCTGGCCTGTTTGGGGAGTCTTGTGGCAGACACTGGAACAATGTGACCTGCTCAATGGAGTTGACCAAGTATAATTAGGACCTCAGTGCTGAAGATGTTAGCAAGTTACTTGTTAATTTATTTGCCAGTGGATCTGGAGGATTTTGTGTACACAGCTTTGATGGTATCTTTCTTGTGTCCTAAGTTAGTTTAGGTCACGTACGTATATGGGAGGGTAGGAATCACTACTGCTCATAAGATCATCAGTTTAGTGTCGGGTATGAGGGTTTGATCCTGAATCGTTCTTTTTCTCAGGTAGCTGAAGGTGATGAGGTTCATTGAAGGCGATGCCTATCTTCGCTGAGGGGTGGCTCCCAAGATATGGGAGAAGGTCCATGCTTGCCATCGTCTTGTCATTCAATGAAAACAGAAAATGCTGGAAACAGTCAGCAGGTCAGGCAGTGTACGAGGAATGAGAAACAGTCGACGTGTTCCTGAATGTGTGTGCAGTACCACAGAAAAAGGCAGATAAGATCATAGCAATGCCATGCTTTCAATTGAGAATTTCATCATTGGTTCAACAATGTTTGATTTTAAAATCTTCATCTTCATTTTCATCCCTTCGACCCCTTGGAGACCTCTGCCTTTCTTCAATAATGGCCTCTTGAGGATCCCTGATTTTAATTGCTTCACCACAGGCAGCAAGGCATTGGAAATGCTGTCATTAACCTATCCTCTGTTCTTTCCCTCCTTTAAGAAGCTCCTTAGAATCTACCCCTTTGACCAGATTTTTGAACATCTGCACTATTATCTCTTTCTGTAGGTCACTGTCAAAGTTTGTTTCATCGAACAAAGGTGCCTGTGAAGGGCCTTGGAATAAAAAACATCCAGGTTGGCACAGAGCCTTGGAATATTTATTCCATTAGAAGCATTATACCAATACATGTTGCTGTTAAAAGCAGTAAAGAAAGTGTTAAGTGGACCTTTTTCCTGCATTTGTATAGTGCCTTCAATGTCGTCAAAATATCTCCAGTCACTTTAAGCCAATAAAGTAATTTTGAAATGTAGTCACTGTTGCAAAGCAATAATCAATTTTCATTGAGCATTGTCCCACAAACAATTAGCGAAATGCTATATCCTTCAATCAACGCCACTGAACATTAGAGTATTTGGTAATTTTTCTAATTGTTTGTGGGACAAAGCTCAATGAAAATTGATTATTGCTTTGCAACGGTGACTACACTTCAAAATGACCTTATGCAATAATGATCAGAGGCATTGATTAGAGGAGGTATCCTCCTCCTCTTCAAGTACCTGAGCAGTGGATGGACGTTATTTTAACTTCTCATCGAAGTGGAGGCACCTCCGTCAGTGCACCACTCCCTCAATACAGATTGAAGTGGCAGCTTTGATTTGCTCTGAAGACAAGCTTTAATTCAGAACCTTCCCATCAGAAGCAAAAGCTCAGTCAAGGATGAAGTAGATAAGACTGCTTCTAAAGGGGGAGACTTATAGCAAACTGTTTTTGTTTGGAGACTGCCAACAGGTGTGTCCATCTCATTTCCAGTACAATCCTATCGAAGGCAAGCAATCTGATAATACATTTTGACATGGCTTACATAATTGCATCATGTTATAGCCAAGTGCCACTTAAATCATGGTGGTATTTCCCCTTTAAGAATTATTTTCCTTCCTCAAAGGCTTTCTTAAGGTTGATTAAATTAACCATATTCTGCATCCAACCAAAGATGACTACTTGGATAGCTTGCCAGTGAAAAATTACTGCTCTTCACACACTGCAGCCAACTTTGTGAAAAGATAGCCAAACATTCTTCCTTTTATTCGATCTTCAGCACACATACAGGTGAACACTATATACAACCACATGACATAGAGATTCATTCAGGCAAACGCAAACTGAATTTCAACAATGACCTGTTCTTGAATAGAGAGACCTGAGGTGTATCTGTCACATAAAAATGTGACCTTTTGCTGACCACAAGTTCATTTTAATTCTTTTTCCGCCAAGAACTTAAAAATAAAGCCAAATCCATTTTTAGAAAAATTAAGATAAGAATTATTGAATCTTGTCCAGAATGCTAAGTTCCTCTTTTGGCCATCAGCTATTTTGCTTTTGATTCATCAGTCAGATATATATGAATTATTATTCCAATAAAATTTAGCAATTTCTCAAAATCCTTTGACTGACAAGTTGACTTAACCACTAATGTGGCTAAATCTGGATTTATATCTCAACTCAGTTTTACAAACCACCAAGAATTGGTGTTGTTGTGAAGTCACATCATCAGTAACTACTTGGAGCTATTTTGTGTCTTTAATGTAGTTAAAACATCCTGAGACACAGGGGTACAATCAAACAAAAAGCTGACATAGTGCCGAAGGAGGAAGCACCAGAACAGGTTAACGAAAGCTTTATCAGAGATGTACATCATAAGGAACATCTTAAAAGAAATTTAAGAAGGGAATTTCAGAGCTTAGGGCCAGACTGCTAAAGTGAGGCCTGCCAATGGTGAGGTAAAGGAAGTGGGAGGGGAGTGGCTGCAAAAGAGGCCAGAGTAAGAGGATCACTGTGTTCTTGGACAATTGTTCAACTGGAGGAGGTGATTGAAATAGAGTGAGGTTTTTACATGCATTTTAAAATCAAGGTGTGGTCAGTATATATAAAGTGTATTTAAAATCTCACAGTATTAATTTTGCAATCCTCTACATGTTGAAACTAGAGTATGCTATTGAAATTGACGCTTAATGACACCAATCTGCTGACTGAAATTTATTTGCTTTTCTGAGAATAAATTTTAAAAGAGGTGAAAGATCAAAGAAAAACATATGGTCTTAGTCTGAAGTCTTGAGTGTAGTATCAGGGGGGTTGGTGTTTGTTGTGGTAAATTGTTCTCCTTTATCCTTTTTATCCTATGTATTTATTGTATGCATGTTTACTCAGACATGCAAATGTTTTATTGCAGCTCCCTTACATGGTGAGGAAAATAATTTGGTATAAAAACAGAAAATTCAGGAAGTACTCAGTGGGTCAGGCAGCATGTGTGGAATGAGAAAGAGAATTAAACTTTCAGGTCAAAGACCTTCCATTAGAATGGTTCTAATGAAAGGTCATTGCCTTGAAATGTTAATTCTGTTTCCCTCTCCACAGATGCTGCCTGACCTGCTGAGTAACTCTATAACTTTCTGTTATTAATTCAGATTCCAGCACCAGCATTCTTATGCTTTTCAGAACTTTTGCTGTGTGAAGGAAATCTGTAAGTGCGTAAGATTCTGCAGAGTAGTTTTTGTTCAATACGGCTTATTGAAAAACAGCCCTCTCTTTCAGTCCTGTGACATGTGTTTTGTCATTTTTGTTAAGTACTGACCAGGGGGTGACTATTCTGAAATAACCTGCTGTAAAATCGAGGAAAGAAAATATTTATTTTGTTTTAAATATTAAGGACAGTACGCATTTCAACTGTAGATCTAAGTTACATATGGATTATGTGATTGGTGAATTATTTTACAGAGAAATAAGACTACTGGTTAGGAAGCCATCCTGGTTTATACACTAAATGTGCTTTATAGTAGTGTTGGCACATTACACTCCATCACTTATATCCTTGATGCAGATAGAACTATATTTCAGAGGTAATGTATAATCCTCAGTCAACTACTGACCAGGAATGAATTTCTAATGAATGTTTTTTTTTCTGTCACACATAACACAGTCTACCATAACAAAATACTAAATTGCCTTAAATAATAAACAAAAAATGCTGGAAACACTCAGTAGGTCAGGCAGCATCTGTGGCAAGAGAAACAGAATTAATGTTTCAGGTCCAAAAGCCTTTGTCAGAACTGGGAAAAAGAGAACACAAGTTAATTTTCAATAGCAGAGAAGGAGGGGGAAGGATGGGTATTACAAAGGGAATATCTCTGATAGGATGAGGCCAAATGAATTAATCGGTCTGTACTAGATTGTTTTTTGTTGCATACCTACAGTAAAATGAGAGATGGACTATGACCTCATGATCTACCTTGTTGTGACCTTGCACCTTATTGCACTGCACTCTCTCTGTAGCTGTGACACTTTACTCTGTACTGTTATTGTTTTTACCTGCACTACATCAATGGACTCTGTACTAACCCAATGTAACTGCACTGTGTAATGAATTGACCTGTACGATCGGTGTGCAAGACAAGTTTTTCACTGTAACTCGGTACAAGTGACAATAAAATACCAATACCAACAAAATCAAAACTGTAGTAATTGCCTACTTATTTCTTATGACCTGAAGGTATGTGGAAAAACTCACTGGACAAAATAGCATCTGTTTATAAAAGTTAAAGAGGCACAAAAGACACATTCAAGTCAAATGTGCAAATGTACATCTACATCAAATCTACATCGCATGGAATATGCAACACAGAGACATCCCAATCAGTCAGTGGACGTGCTCCACGAAAACCTTCTCCCACTCACTTCTACAGAAGTCTCTGGCAGAGTTCCATTGTGAGTTTTGTTGCCTATGTTATATTAATGGTTCTCAACTTAGGTTCAAGTTGAGGAGTATCTTCTTATTGGTAAATTAGTCAATTGGTTTATTATTGTCACATGTACTGAGGTACAGTGAAAAACTTTTGTTTTGTATGCCATCCATACAGATCATTTCATTACGACAGTGCATTGAGCTAGTACAAGGGGAAACAATGACAGAATGCAGAATAAAGTGTTACAGTGTTAAAATGTTCTTATGCCAAACCCATTGAAAAAATTCATGAAGTCCTCCATTAGCCCTCATCTGTTCAACATTTCACAACAAATATGACCTCCAATTTTTGGTATCTTTTTTGCACCTATATCTCTACATCCATTTTGCAATCTATTTAGAAATTATTAAATATTTAAAATCCCATGTCCTTCCTGGAAACTTTTCCACATTGCGCAAGTTAGTTGCACTATACACAGATGACAACATTGACTAGACTTAATAAGTACTTAATTACAGTGTCCTTTGAAGCATCCTGTTCATGAAAGATGCCAATTTAATGCAACTTCCTTATTCCATCATAACCTTCTTTGTGCACATTTGTAATGAAGACTGTCTATGTAACCATATGATAATATAACTGATTCCTCCATTGCCTCATACCCCAACCCCCAACATTGCCATACCATCACTAACAAGAAAATATAATTATGTGATGGTAAGTTTACACGTGTGGTTTCTGTAGAAGTTTATGAAGGAAATACAAAAATAACAGCAGAAGATGTGATTTCAAATTGGGCAAAGTTTTTATCTGGGATCTCCCTTAATCCTGACCTCTAATTCTCTTGAACTCTACCAGGAACCCAAGAGATCATAATGATTCTAACTGTTGGATCTCATTAAAATGTCATGGGCTGATTTCACATATGGAATAATTTTGTCTTGTCATGTTTGTTTCATCCTGTGTAAACTCCTGTTACATGATATCTTGTTGTTTACTTATTTTGTAATAATATATTAATAAGCAACTCAACTAAGTGATGGTAATATTATTGAAGTTAAAACTGTGCAAATGTTGAATTTAAATAAGTCTATTACCATTGACTAACATACTCACAGGCACTCTTACAAGAGTATTGGCATAATACATGCAAATATCAGTACAATAATTAACAGAGTATCATAAAAGGTAAAAAGTATACTGAATAAATTTACAGTTTACATTGGCCAGATTTATCCCCTTCAGCCTTGTTGTAGCACTTGGATTTAGTGTTCCTGTGCTGTACTGTCCTATGTTCTATGTTTAGTTAAATGTAAGACTGTGGTTAAAATGCTGAAATACTCTGAAATTCCTGTGCTGCTGGTGAACTACTTTGCTACAGATCAAGCTAAAGTTCTGTACTTTCTTTCCTCTTTTGTGTTTTATCGAAATTTAATTCAAGAGTTAGGTTCACTGTGGAATGGAGTAGAAGAGAAGACCAATATCAAAGCCAAACAAAACTTGCAGAGGTATGGAAGATGTATTTTTCCATGAACAGGAGTTTTCAACATTACTGAAATACCATATACATTGCCATTAAATATTCTTTCTGTGAAGGGCAATGACTCAAAGAACAGGATCCATGAAGATTTTTCCTTCCTATTTGGCCCTAAACTTCATTTTGTTGCTCCTGAGAGATTATATAGGTGCAGGATAAAGGAGTGGAAATAGGGGATGGGATTGGGGAGGAATATGGTGGATTGCAAGGGGACAATGGTACAACATGTCTAACTATGGGTGTGAACATATGACAGAATGGATGGACACTCTTAATATTTTCCCAAGTTGACCATTTCATATTTTTTGATAAAGAGATCAGCTTCTTAATAATGTCCACTAAATAATTACTGTTATGGAATAGGAGCTGTTGTTTATAAAGATTCAGATATATCAATTCCTTTGCGCTATGGTGTATGGTTTTGACCAGCAATGATATATTTGACTCAAGTGTTTACAATAGTTTTGTGCACAGAAAGTCAGGACAAATCTCTCTGTCCAGCTCTGCAACTGTAAATACAAAATAGTGTCTGGGCTTGAATTTTTTTGAGGCAGTTTAGCATCTTATTCATCTGTATTAGCTCACCTCCTACCTGCCTTCTTTCCAGGCTGAAAAACCTGGAGCATTGCAATTCTTTCTCATGATCCAAGTTTCTTATATTAGGAATGAATCCCAGGAATATTTTCTGCATTGCCTTCAGGGTTTCAATCCTTTCTGTCAAGTCACCAGAACTTGGTGAGGGATGCAGTGAAAACCAAGGACTAACTAGAATTTAGAGACTTGTTTGTGATTGGTCATCTTTGTTCTTTCCCCCATCATGCAGAATTTTCATGATTGTGCTTAGATTTTAATGTCAAGGACAACACAATTTTGGAAGGTACTTTAAAATTACTTTTAATTCATACACTGACACATGTAAAAGATAAGCTTTCATTTATATAATTCCTTCCAATGTGCACAGCACATACATCACAATATTAAACATTAGCTGTATAAAACTACAGACACATTCCAATGTGTTTAAAGTTTAAATATCACATGACAACTATATCAAGTAATACTTTCAAAACTCAATGCCTATACATCCCAAGGCATAACTAATGGGGATGTGCAAGACAAATGGTCAGTTGAGGAGGTTCCACCAATTTTCTATCACTGACCCAATCGCTATACCAAGTGTCTGTTCAAAATGCTGTACTAACCTTGACCGGAACCAAAATAGCAGCATACAAATAGAGTAATAACTGAAAGTATATCTGCAAGTTTTGCAACAGCATGGGTTCATCTGATATTTTTCAGATTATAACTGATAGATTTCTGAAAGTAATGTATATTGGTATATTATCAGAATGCTAATTTGTATGAAAATAAAACTTTTACTCTGTATAGTCCTATAAAAGATGCATAAACTAAACATTGAAATGGAAAATGATACAGTAAGTGGCTAAAACACAAGACATAAATCATGTTTTTTTCCCCTCAAAATTGTTGATTTACATTTACAACATTTCCAGTTGCTTTTTCAGGTTTCCAATATCCTAACTCTCTATATTTTTATTCATTGCTGGTAAACTAACTTTTTCATATTACAAGGTTCCTATTTCCATTGCCTCAGTTTTGACCTGAATCTTAAGTTCTTACTGGCAATGCTTAAAGTCATATAAGCAATTAATCAACTGAAAGCTTTGCACGTCCCTTAACAAATGACATTTATGCCTTAGGATGATGTGACAATGGTTCAGTTTATACATATAGTATTGGAAGGAACGCTTAACACCTGTAATTCAGTCACCAAACTTTCACAAACTAACCCCACCAAGGATAAAGCAGAGGATCAGATATGGGTGTTTTAACATGCAGATCTCTTAAATGCAGAAAGAGTGAACCTGGTCCAGCAAGACTTTCCTCTGTCGCTGAATGTTTTGGTTCTGAGTAGCTTTCTTCCTCAAGGTCATTCTAGCTAAAAGATTTAGTAGCTTTAAAAGTTCGAGTAAGATGAGTAGCAGCTTATCAAAAGGAATGTTGAAAACTGAACTAATCATTGTTATTGTCAGATCCATAAGTGTCAAACCCAAGATTTAGGGTTTATTTTTTGCCATCTTAGCAGCAATGAGAAGACCAGAAGACATTTTAACAAGGACTTTAGAATTTCTGTCTGCAATTTATGGCAGCCCCCATCTGGACCACGTAACCAGACCCCCAACACCAACACATGATGGGATAACATTTATTTCCTTATTTCTGCAAACTATGAAAAGGTTTTGTTCACATTTCTCCTTCCACCCCAAACAGATTGTTTGAATTAAGTGTGCTGCTGTTTTCTTCTGCTTGGAGAGCAGAGGTATGGTTTGAAAAATATATAAAGAAAATATAGGGTTACGCAATGACCATATAGTGTAGTCTAACAGCTGTCTGCAAATATTTTCACCATGATTATCCCTACTAAAAGTAAATCACTGGGTAAAGATAGCTCAAACGTGACAAGGCTCAACTAGGATGCAATAGACGCCCTACTGGCTACTTTTGGCTACATATGGTAGCATGTTGACTTAAGATCACCAACAATATTTCAGGGGCAAACCCTCAGTCCTGAATTCTATGCAGCTTTTGTGAGGAGACAGTTTTATTCAGGGTTCTTAAAATGAGGTAGATAATTCTTTGAATTAAGGAATGGAAAACTATAAGAAAGCAGCTGTATGTACATCTCCTCGACAATGCTGCTGGAATTAAAACCTGCTCAAGACACATAGCAAATATCTTGGCTTCGTTTTCAGTGTGGATTGATTTTGTTAAGCACATTCAGGAGTATGTGAAGTACAGTTACATTGTCCCAATCCAATTATCCTTTGAGGTGCCATAAATAGGACAGAAAATCTTCCTTTAAAAGCATATGGTCATTTATAATGCTAAAATGCTGAAGCTTGTAGGTAGGTTAAGAAAAGCTTCTGACCTGAAGATCTGACAAAGATTGACTGCAGGAGAGTTCAAAGTTCAGCAGGAGCAGATCTAAAAACAGATTTGTGGGTTAGTACTTCAACACTGTACTTTCCGTAGCAGAAGTGGACGGATTCCATTGAAATTACACAGCAACACTACACAAAGGAGGTCAGATACCAAGCATTGTTACCAGCAGACATATAAAAATTGACAGACTTACCAAACGTCATGGGTGAAGGCTAAGACTTTATAGTCTGAGAAACAATTCAATAAAAACAAACACATCACGGACCTCCAGAACACAAGATTAATCATAACAGTGCAAACCCATTGTATATAGGAATTCTGTTTCACCTTTTTAAACAAATTATAACCGCACACTTACAACAAAGTTCAAACACACACACACACACACACACAAGCACAATGCACCACTTATCTTTTGCCGGACAGAGAAATAAAAAAAAATCAGCAAAACTATAAATAAACTTTCTGAACAAAATATACAGATTTAAATATTCAGTCACAGTTAATTTAAATATATGATACACCTGTTCATCTTGCATAAAGCTTTCCTGAAAGTGCACCGACCGAGGCTTCAGCTCCCTCCCCACAATCTGTCTTCCCTCCTGAGGTAATTTCCGAGGCGCCCCCCTCTCAGATTCTCGGAAGAAAATGAGTCATTGTCATGATGGGAGACACTCGGTTTCCTTTCTTCGTTTTGCCATTCTTGCTCAGCGCTATGTACATGCTGGGGTACGCTCTGGACTCATAGGCGTTGTAATTATTGGGCAGGAGAATTTCGTTGAATTTGCATTCATCATTGTAGTATGCCTGGAAGGTAAGAAGATAGTTCTTAGTGGGACTTTACATCTGCTGGATCCATTATCGCAAGGACATGGATATTCATTTATTCCCAAAAGTTGTAGACCAGTGACCCATGAAAGTAACGTGGCACTCTCTAAAGGCTCAGCACACTTGCTATAAAAATTGAAGAGACGTCACTCTTCTGGTTGAGGAGAAAAGCTCCCATAGATTTCGGTTTCTTAATTACTTTGGAACAGGCTTAGTTTATTCATTATATAGCATGTAACCCATATGCAGGTTCTGGGATTTTTGACTGGTCAGTACCATAATAGATTTCTGGGTATGAACGGATAGTGTAGGAAAATGGCATTGAGGCAGGGAAGGAGCCATGCTCTTGATGAATGGCGTAGACCAGATGGCCTACTCCTGCTCCTATTTCCTCTGCTCTTATGAGCGCCAGAAAGTTCATACTAATTCTCTTAACTACATTGACCAAAAAGAAGTAAATATAATGGACAATCGCAGCCCGCAGTTGGAAGTTGCCCAATTCCTAGCAGCCACTTGAGAAGTTGTTAGCCAATTTTCAGACATCCCTGCAGCTGACTCTAGATCCTTCTTTGCATGTGATCTTCCCTACCGTCTCTTTGAAAGCAATATTCCTGCGATGTGCATTATCATCTCAGAAATGGTGTCTGTAAAGTTTAACCGGAAGTTGCTATTATTGTATGAAACCCTCAGCACATATAGCAGTAGCACGCATGTTAATGTTGAAATCCTCTCCTCTGATAGTTACCCCGCTGTGAAAAGGAGAATATACTGTGAGGGATTGCCGTATTAATAGTTGTATGTATCATTACCATTTATACTGTTTACTCTGTGAGCTTCACGCAGGCAAGGAATTTCATTGCACCCTGGTGTATATGACAATAAACTAATCCGATCTGATCTAACGTTGACACAATTCGGATCAGAGATAACACTCAAACTTGACAGTTTGTGATAGTAATCCAGCTCCAAGCTATCTGAATAGTTTTCAGGCTGCAGGTAAATTATGGTGCAACATTTTCAGAAAGAAAGGGACGATTATAGACACAATTCTCCAGGGGAACAAATCACTCTATATGTGGGAAGACTGTACAATATGGGTGGTCCACTTTGACGGATCCTATTTTACACTGGAGAGGACAGTAGATGCATGTGCTGGCTAGAAATGCAAAGAATGGTATGCACTTGAAAGACGGACAAACTGATCCGTAGCATCTATCTATATTTCATCCTCCACGCACAATAAAGCGTATACGGCGTTTAAGAATGCAGTTCGTGTCCAATGAAAATATAATGCACAATCGATCTTCAAAGCGTCTCTTAAGTACACCCACATTTCATCAGCAAGTAATAGGAACTTTCTGACACAAAATAACTCGTTTGTATAATTACCGATCCATAAAGTTTGCCTTTGCTGTTCATGGCTACAAATAACCCACTTCTGACACCGAGAAGGCTGACGACCCCTCTTTCCACGGGAGAAATCTCCAAAAGGCCTGTGCAGAGAAAAGAGAGAAATGTCAAGAGCGCTTCCTGCGTTCACTGCGGCATCCCCAGGCAAACCACAGCCAGCTGAGTTGTTTGATCCCGTCACAACAATAGTCCATGATTAAAAAGCTGCTGTAAACTTTGAATGCTGGTGGTTTTAATCACCGTCCAGATATTTAGGAGGTAAGAACACCTGATTCCGTCACCACGGCTGTAGGTGAGGGTGAAGGGGGGGGGGGGGGGGGGGGGAGAGAGAGAGAGAGAGAGAGAGAGAGAGAGAGAGAGATCTCATTGAAGAAATAAGACGCGTTAAGATTTCAAGCAGGAACAAGGTTGGTGCTATGCCTTGTACGGGCTATCTAGACTGGGAACATTCCTATTTACACGGGAACAAAAACAATGTGCATGTTCTGTCTCTTTAAGAACATTAAATCAGAACCAGCATGGTCTAACAATTCCCCAGGGACATAAACAACAAGTATACCGCTCACTTCACAGTCCCGGCGCAATCATTCATAACCCACGCTTTACACGTTAAGATCTATCACCAAAGGGCACTTGTTGCGTTCTGACAAGCTATTTGTCTCTATGTTTATACTAAAATAAAAATTATTTGCTTATATCCTTCCCCCTTCTGGTACGCCGTTTGCAGTTCAATAAAACTGTTGATTGCAAAAGGCAACCAGAAGTCTAACATTTTAGTTTGTGAATGATAAACGTATATTGGATATACAATGAGTGTCCCAGAAAATAATCTCTTCTATTAATCGATCTATAAATAAACACTGATGTGTGGTCGGTCGAAGAGATTATACGTACCATAGAATAAGGTACAAGCAACTTTAGGTGATGGTGTACTTACTGTATCGATTCTCATTGTGTATGCCATTAATCCTTCCGTCGGGCAATACTTGAAGGTGAAATCCGATGCCGACGTTGCAGTAAAGCCGTCTCAGTCGTTTGATACCCAGCAGATAGTCCGTCTCCCGGCTGATGGCCTTTCTCTCCCCGGGGATTCGAGACATGGAGCGGGACAGGAGAGTCTCCCATCTGCGTTCCAAGGTAGCGTTGGACTGGGTAGAGAGCGGGGCGCAGCGCACCAAACCAGACACAAGCCCAAGAACCAAGATTGGCAAGGAAGCCGATTGAATTGTTGCGTTGCAGAACATCCTGATCAACATGTGCACACGTGGTTGGGAATCTATTGCACTAAAAATACCTCGACTCTAGCTCCACTTTCTCGCTTTATTTTGGGCGCACATTAAAAAAAAACAAATGCTCAAGGCGAAGATGAGCTTTTCTTTACATTGGAAGACTGCATTGGAGGTTCGTCCGCGACAGTTGCCTTAAGGAAGTTTATTTCAACTTGCAATCCGCTTCAAGTGCTCAGTGTTGGAGTCAGGGCAAGAGCTCTCTGTGAAGTGTTCTTCCTCTGACAGTACAGCCATACCAACTACCCTCTGACCACGATATTTATATCCATCTGCATGCTTACCTATTACATCACCACCTAACCCACTTTACGCTCATTCACTCCAAGTTACTGAATTCGCATCATCATGAGATTCATGGGCCAATGATTTCACACTGAACAGACTTGTCTTGAAGTTAACTTTCCAAACTTTGTCTGTATATGTGTTTATGCATGTGTAGAATGTCTGTGCGCACGCCTGTGTATAGCAATATATATATAGCAGACCATATAGCAGAATCTAGACAAATATTGCCCAATATACACAATATAGTGTCTCTCTCTCTCTGCACATAAATGTCTACGTATTTATATTAGCCGAATATGCATCACAGCAACGTTCCAGAATACGTTTTAATCCCTTCATTAAGAGTTTATTTTGTTAAATTATAGTCTTGAAGGGTGCCACAGCGAATTGCAGCGTGCTTGCTGTTGTTAATGCATGTATGTATAAACAGACGCGGATATAAATTTAGGATGAAATATCGCACTCTACGCTGGCTCCTAACTCGGGGAAGTTGGGAGAAAGACCGAACAGTGTGTCCTAAAATCCACCGATAGGGTGAATGCACCAAGCACAGCTCCGGAGAAGCGCAAGGTTCAGTATTTGTCATAATATAATACATTCTCACTTAAAAGTTTCCCTTCTATTGTAAAGTAGCTCTTAATCCGTGTGCAGCAGTGCCGTGAAATGCAAAGTTATTATAACAGAGAAAATGGTAATGCAATTCAAGTTTTAAAACTTTACCGTTATATTTATGCGCGAATATTTTACATTCTGACGCACAATTAGGAATGCTTCTCACCATAAGCAAGTTAGTCCAAATGAAATAAATCCTTTCCAAATTGTGTCATATTGGTCTGCTTTGGATCAAATGTTAACATGAGTTTTAGAAGGGACCCCTCTCAGAATAATGAATTGCATTGATTTTGTTTAAAAAGCACGCCAAATGTCAGCCTCTGCGTGACAAATGCACGGGCCGCCAGTATTTTAAAGTCAACAGGTGCCCAGATGTCAGATCGCTCGGACGAAACAGCGAATGGACGCACAACGTATTAAAAGTGAGTCAGGTCCCTGTAACCCAGCGGTAATCCTGCCTTTTTCACTTTAGGCACAGAGCGTTTGAAGAGAGACCTCCCGCTGCCCAGCGATATGCACAGTAGTGCCACAGGCAAGGCGACAGCTCAGTGTAGGTGCGTAACTCAGTGACCTTCGCAAACTTGGATGCTGCGCTTTTGTCTTTTTTAGTCCTGACATATATATCAGCAAGCGTTAGAACGTGTCACAGGGTCCCAGGGCATACACTAATTGATTGGTCTTCAGATTGGGATTTGGCGTTGTCACCGCTAACCTGCACGGGTCCCTTAACTTTGAAAGGTGTGACCACGAAATTTGACGCACTCGGATCAATATGGTCCAGCACTCTTTCCAAGTCACCCGCACTTTTTATTGGTTAGATGAGACGTTGTGAATCATGTGCAAATTGGTCAAAGACTAACCAAAGAAAGTTGTCTAAAAGGGTTCGTCTGGTGGGGGTAGGGGCGCGGAGGGCGACAGAGAGAGCAGAGTGGGGTTTATGGTCCTTTCAAAGATCTAGCACAGGAAAAGTGGGCCGAAGGGCCTTCTTCTGCGCTACGCCTTTCCAAAGTGTTATAATCCTGATTCATTCAATGTGCTGACTGGACAAAACTGGTACTAGCCTTGATATTCCGGGAAAAATTGAATAATCCAATGTAGTCCCTGATTCCCGCCTCAAAGCACCGCTCAGCCCCAGTGTGTTCCCTTTGTTTCTTTGGAAACCCTTTTAGTAGATATTAGCCGCCAGTGGAAGATTCGCCTGACAACGTTTTCTCACGTTCACGACTGGCTGATTCCGTATAATATATTTTCATAAAAACTCAGTTTACATAGTCTATAGGCCAGACCGGCAATGCGGGTCTCTCTCCCGGTGGGCTAGTTAGAATTGCAACAACCCCTGTGGGAGACTTATTTAACAATTCCCCTTTCTCAACCCCGGGCCGTTAGTTTTTTATTCCACCGCCATGCGTTTTGCATATAAGTCTCCATGTCTTCATTCTGTCGGCTCATTTGCTCATTACCTTACTTGTATCCTGTTGTTGACGTTAGCAATGATCAGAACTTACTCGGAAATGATAACTTTTCCACGGCATTGATGTTGCACGCACAAGCTGGCGCACCGTCTGACAATAGTCACATGAACACCAGATAAAGGGTTAGATATGTCCAAACAGGTGTGGCATCCCTGCAATTTGAGAGTGGATAATGCTATAAACAGATGGAGGTGAATGTTAGTTGGGTAGCAAAGTATGAATGATTAAATTTTCCCTTCAGTTGCCCTGCCTCGGGAAAGTAGCCAAGATAATTAAAGACCCCGGCCATTCACTCTTCTCCCCCCCTTCCATCGGGCAGAAGATACAAAAGCTTGAGAACACTTAACCACCTCGCTCAAGGACAGCTTCTAACCCGCTGTTATAAGACTCTTGAACGGATCTCTTGTTGGATAAAGATGAACTCTTGATCTCTCAATTTACCTCCTCATGGCCCTTGCACCTTATTGTCTGCCTGCACTGCACTTTCTCTGTAACTGTAACAATATATTCTGCATTCTGTTATTGTTTTCCATTTGTACTACCTTGATGTACTTATGTATGGAATGATCTGTCTGGATGGCATGCAAGCAAAGCTTTTCACTGTATCTCAGTACATGTAAGATATCTTTATTAGTCACATGTACATTGAAACACACAGTGAAATGCATCTTTTTTGCGAGGAGTCTTCTGGGGGAAGCCCACAAGTGTCACCATGCTTCCGACACCAACATAGCATGCCGGCAATTCCTAACCTGTATGTCTTTTGGAATGTAGGAGGAAACCGGAGCACCCAGAGGAAACCTACACAGAGAGAATGTACAAACTCCCTACAAACAGCAGCGGAAATTGAACCTGGGTCGCTGGCGCTGTAAAAGCGTCACGCTAACCGCTGCACTACCGTGCCTGAATGACTTTACTGAATTCTGCTATTCTTTGAGAAAGTTCTCTTGAATGGTTTATCTCCATCCATTGAGCCTCCATTTAATATCTTATCTGAAAGATGAAAACTCCTAGAAAGTACTTAGGCATTCCCTTGGGATTGAGGTTCCTTACATTCTCACTGGGTTTGTGGGTTCTGAGGTGGCCAAACTCTTCCAGAGATGGGGCAGGTGGTGGTTAAAGGGGTGGGCAGGTGGGTAGATGTGAGGCGTCTACTCCTTCTGCCACTTCTGTGTGGTCCCAAAGCACAACCTCAAAGCTCTCTATAACCACCTCCAAAAAAAACCTCTTCCTCTGTCCACCTGGTAATGTTTTCCTATGACAGAGCTTGGAATAGAATGTTTTGGGAGTCTGGTGTTGGACATGCAACTGATATGGCCCACCCTTTGGAGCTAAGTGACTGTCACGAGGACCCCGGAATTGGGGATGTTGGCTTAGGAGAGGACGCTGACATCGGTTTGCTTAGCCTTCCAGTGAATTTGGAAGATTTTGTGGAGACAGTGTTAGTAGTATTTTTCCAGTGCATTGAGGTATCTGTTGTAGGTAGTTCCAACCTCAGAAGTATATGGGAGGGCAGGGGGAACAACTGGCCAACAGACCATAGATTTTCTGCCGGGTCTGAGGTCTTCATTATCAAACACTTTTTTTTCTCAATCGACCTAGGGTTGTGTTAATGCATTAAAGGCAGTGGTGAATGTCATTGCTGTTGTCTGCCATTGCTGAGAGGTGGCTTCTGAGATATGGGAAGTGTTCCACATCTTCCAGTCTTTCAGAGTGAACCATTTTTGTCAGAGGGCAGTGTGGTGTATGCTCAGAGTCCCAAATCCAAGCCACAGTCAATGTTTATACTGAAGCACTTTCATTCAATTCTGGTCATTCCATTACAGGAAGGATGTGAAGGTGATGGAGAAGGTGCAGAAGAGGTTTACCAGGATGCTGCCTGGATTAGAGGGTGTGTGTAATAAGGAGAGTTTGGACAAACTTGGGTTGTTTTCTCTGGAGTGGAGGAGGCTGAGGGGAGACCTGATAGAATTTTATAAGATTATGAGAGGCATGGATAGAGTAGACAGCAGGTATCTTTTTCCCAGGGTCGAAATGTCTAATACTAGAGGGCATACATTTAAACTGAGAGGGAATAAATTCAAAGGAGATGTGCGAGGCAGGTTTTTTATACAGAGAGAGGTGGGTGCCTGGAATGCACTGCCAGGGATGGTAGTGGAGACAAATATAATAGAGGCGTTTAAGAGGTTCTTAGATTGGCACAGGAATATGCAGAGAATTGCAGGGCATTGTGTAGGCAGAAGCAACTAGTTTAGTTGGGTATTTAATTATTAGTTTAATTAGTTCAGCACAACATCATGGGCTGAAGGGCCTGTTCCTGTACTGTACTATTCTATGTTCTATGGAGCAGCTGAAAGGATGGACCTTACACTCAAGATAAGATAAGATATCTTTATTAGTCACATGTACATCAAAACACACAGTGAAATGCATCTTTTGCGTGGAGTGTTCTGGGGGCAGCCCGCAAGTGTTGCCACGCTTCTGGCGCCAACATAGCATGCCCACAACTTCCTAACTCATACGTCTTTGGAATGTGGAAGGAAACCGGAGCACCCGGAGGAAACCCACACAGACACGGGGAGAACGTACAAACTCCTTACAGACAGTGGCCGGAATCGAACCCGGGTCACTGGCGCTGTAATAGTGTTATGCTAAACACTACAGTACCGTGCCTGCCTCAACGTCCACAAGACAAATGTTCTCCATCACCCTGCCTCTATCACCCCCTCCCCCAACATGCCTGCAGTTCTCTGCTCTCCTTCAGTATGAGGAGTGTCAGTGCAATTCAACTACTGTAATGTCAGGAATGGGATTACAGGAATAAGAATGACACCAATTCAGCCCCTTTTATGTACAACCACTCAATAAACTTTTGCCTAAATTGTACATTGATTTCGTTAACTTACCTTCGACCCATTTCCATTGATCCAATTACCTAACCAAAGTCTCCTAATTTCAACCTTGAAGTCACAGTTGACCCAACATTCCCAACCTCTTGTCTGGTGAGAACCTAATTTAGTCTTTCAATTCCTGGCATGAATCTGGTGAACATTTGCTTCATCTCTGCAAGACCATGGGACCCATTCTATTGTGGTGTCTGGAACTCAATGCAATGCTCCAAACTGGATGTGATCAAAGTTCTGTCTGACAGGAGCTCTAACTTCCCCTTAGTTATTCCATATTCTTGTCTTGTTATTAACATTTTGATTCATTTTTCATACCTCTGCCTCAGTTGATAATACTTCTCAGATACATCTGAAGATCTAAACCTCTCTGGCCTTTTACCATTTCACATCAATCTGTTAGAACACAGACCACAATCCCTTTCTGCAATATTAACTTTGCACTGAACTTCACCTGACACTGTTTTCCCCATGAACTGGATCTGCTGTACTTTGTCTGCTCTGATTTATACAATTCACTATGTCCCCTTGCAATTTGTCATTCCAGACCCAACTTTTTTTTTCTCCAAAGCCCTTGAATGTGCTGTATCCTCCCAAATTAATGCCCAAATTAAATCCCTCCACTCAGGTCCCTTCCCCCATCAGCACCAAAACAACTCTAATCAATCTTACTGATAACACTCCTACATCATTGTGATATAAGTAACCTCATCCATCTCAATGTGTCTGCAGTCTTTGCCATGGTTGATCACACCATTTTAATCTAGTGCCTCACAACTGTTGTGCCGGTGATTGGGACCACAGTCAATGGTCCAATTTTTATCTGGACTTAGCCAGAGACTCAACAACTCAGCACTCTTTAGTCCTCAGTCATTTCCTTTGATATCCTCCGTGTATGCATTGTTGTTCCCCAACCTACGTTTTAATCCACGCATTGTTACTTGGCCTCACCAACCAAAAGCATGGCATTGTGTATGATGACAGCGTCCAGTTTACCTCAGCACATTCTCTCTTATCCACTCCAACATCTCCAAATGGACTGCAGTCCTGTACTGGTTGAGCAGGAATTTCATTGAATGACAGTTGTGGTCATACAGCAGGGAAACAGGCCCTTCAGCCCACCATGTCTATAGTGGCCATCAAATACTTATCTCTACTAATCACAATTTCCAGCACTCAGCCCATGGGACCAGGAAGTTTCTTCCCACCAAATGCTGGGTCGACCTTTGCTAATTGCTGTTGAAAGAGCATGGCAGGGAATGAGAAGCATAGATTTGAAAGGGAGAGAAACATAAATGGAAGTCAAAGACAGAAAATTGGTGAGAGAGTTTTGAAGGCAGAGCAAGAAAGAATCAGACAGGAAACAAAAAAAAATGTCTGGCTGTGTTTCATGGTATAGACCTAAACGTGAGGAGTTTAGTGAAGAAAGCAGATGAGCAAATGGCACCAAAAGACACGTGGAAGTATGATATCTTAGCAATTCCTGAAACATGGATTAATGAGGGCGACTAAATATTCCTGGTTTCAATGTTACAGGATTGGAAGATGATAAAAGAAGGAAAGAGGCAGTGGCGATATTGGTGAAAGAAACATGCACATGAGAAGGATGATAGATAGATTATCATCCACCTATGTGGCTGAACTAAAGAATCACACTGTTTGGATTGTATGGAAGTCCTCCAACCAGTTATAGTAGAACAAATTTGTAAGCAAGTTTTTGGGAAGTGAAAAATGCTAGGGCAGTTATATTAGATACGATTTCTTTATTAGTCACATGTACATCAAAACACACAGTGAAATGCATCTTTTGCGTAGAGTGTTTTGTGGGCAGCCCACAAGTGTCGCCACGCTTCCGGCGTCAACATAGCACCCCCACAACTTCCTAACCCATACGTCTTTGGAATGTGGGAGGAAACTGGAGCACCTGGAGGAAACCAATGCAGTCACGGGGAGAACGTACAAACTCCTTGCAGACAGCGGTGGGAATTGAACCCAGGTCGCTGGCACTGTAATAGAGTTATGCTAACCACTACACTACCATGGATTTCAATTATCCTACTTAACTGGGAATACAGCTGATGTAAGAGCATAAGAACACAAGAAAGTAGGAGCAGGAGTAAGACAGCTGGTCCTCAAGTCTGTCCCGCATTCAATATGATCATGGCTGATCTACATCAGGCCTCATCTCCTACTCTATGTCAGTTCCCCAGATCCCTCAACCTCCCGACCTTTCAAAAATGTATCTACCTCCACTGAAATACTTATAGTGATGTAGCCACCACAACACTCTACAGAGTATTGCAGAAATTCATCACCCTCTTTGAGAAGAAATGTTTACATACCTCAGTTTTAAATGAACGTCCCCTTACCTTGGAACTATGTCCCCTTGTTTGAGACTCTCTCCCTTGTGTAAATATCTCAACATCTACACTGCCAAGTCTCATTAGGATCCTATTTCTTTCAATAAGATCACCCCTAATTCTTCTAAACTCCAAAGAAGTGGAGATATAAGTAAAACTTCAGATTCAGATTCAGATTAGTTCATTGTCATAGACACCAGGGTGCAATGAAATTCCTTGTTCACATGAAGCTCACAGAGTAAACAGTATATACGGTACTAATAAATACAACAATAAATACAATGATGAGTGCAAAATAACAGAAAGGTGCAAAGACTGCAGTGCAAACTGAAGTAGTGCAAAAAGAAATGCTGAAGTGACAATAATGGAATAACCAAGAAAGGTAGAATTAAGAGTACAGGAAAATGGCAGCTCCACCGGGTAAGGGATGTGAAAGAGGTGATTGGTCCAGAAGTCTGATAGCAGCGGGGAAGAACCTGTTCCTACATCTGGATGTCTGGGCTCTCAAGCTCCTGTACCTCCTCCCATTAGGTAGAATGGCCAGGCATCCTTGACAATATGGTTGGCCTTCCTGTTCCAAAGCACCGTGAAGATGGATTGGATGGAAGGAAGTGATGAGCCAGAGATGGACTGGACTGTCGTTAACACTCTCTGCAGGTTCCATCAGTCGCAGTTGCCATACCAGGCTGCGATGCAACCTGTCAGGGTACCTTCTGCGCATCAGTAGAAGTTAGGAGAATCTTCGTGGATATGCTGAAACTTCTCAGACACCGAAGAAGATAAACACGCTGATGTGCCTTCTTGATCACCACATCAGTGTGAAGGGACCAGGTGAGGTTGCTGGTGATATGGATGCCAAGGAACTTGAAGGTGTCGACCATCTCTACAGCAGTGCTGTTGATAAGAACACAGTTGTGTTCACCCTCCCTGCTCCCCTAGGTCAACAACCAACTCTTTTGACTTGTTAAGGGCTAGGTTCCTGTACTGACACCATGATGCAAAGTTCGTGAAGCCACAGAGATCTAAAATTGCATTCAGGAGAGCCTTTTTTAGCCAGTATATTGGAAGACCCACAAGAAGTGGGACATGTCTGTATGTACTTTCTGTGAATGAAGCTGGGCAGATGGAAGGTGTATTAGTGGAAGAGCATTCTTGCAGTAGTGATCATAATTCAGATAAATTTAGCATTCTTATGACAAAGAACAAAAGTGAAGTAAGAGTGAATGTTCTAATTTGGCTTAAAGTTAATCTTACTGGACTAAATGATTCAGCAAAAATCAACTGGAAACAGCTAATTAAAGATAATTCCATCTCAGAGCGAGGGGTGTTACTTTAGAAGATTCAAGGGGTTCAGGGTAGACATGCTTTTGCAAAGAAAGAGGGTGAGACTCTCAAATCTAGAACCTCCTGGATGACAAGCTGCAGAGAGGAAAGGTTAGGGGAACAATAAGGGAAACTTAAATAAACCACCAAGAGCTTAATACATCAGAAGGCCTCGAAGAGCACAGAAAGTGCTAGAGAAAATCCAAAGGTGTTTTATAAGTACATAAAGCGTAAAAGGATGACTTAGGAAAAGATAGGGCCAACTGGGGACATAAAAAGGTAGTGTGAGTTTGGAGTCACAGGGTGTGGATAAGGTTCTTAATTAATACCTTGTGGCTGCCTTCACAAAAGAGGAGGGTTTATGCTGATGTCACAGTTAAGGACAACAATTGTAATGCATCGACTAGGATAAACATTGGAAAAGAGGGAGCATTAAGGGGTTTAGTATCTTTGAAAGTGAATAAATCACCAGGCCCAGATAAAATATATTGCTGGCAGTTAAAAGAACAACGGGAAGAAATTGCAGCTGTTCTGACCATCATTTTTCAATCTTCCTTGGCTACAGGATTGATACCAGAGGATTACAGGTTTGCTGGTATTGCACGGAGTTATACAGCACGGAAACAGGCCCTTCTGCCCAACTCATCCATGCCAACCAAGGTGCCCCATCCAAGCTAGTCCTATTTGCCAGCGTCTGGCCCATAACCTTCTAAACCTTTCCAATCCATGTACCTGTCCAACTGTATTTGTTTTCAAGGGTGGAAGCACTAACAAGTAATTATGGACCAATAAGTTTAACTTTGATGACAGGCAATACATTGAAATTAATTCTGAGGGAAAGTATAATCCTTCATTTAACAAGTTTACAGATTAGTAAGGAAAGTCAGTATGGATTTGTTAAGGGAAGATCTAATTAACTTGATTACAAAGTTAACAAGGATGGAATAACCAAGAGAGGTAGAATTAAGAGTACAGGAAAATGGTAGCTCCACTGGGTAAGGGATGTGAAAGAGGTGATTGGTCCAGAAGTCTGATAGCAGTGGGGAAGAACCTGTTCCTACATCTGGATGTCTGGGCTCTCAAGTTCCTGTACCTCCTCCCATAAGGTAGAATGGCCAGGCATCCTTGACAATATGGTTGGCCTTCCTGTTCCAATACACCGTGAAGATGGATTGGATGGAAGAGTAATGCATTTGATTTAGGTTACTTAGATTTTAGCAAGATATTTGACAGGGCCCTTTATGTCAATGAAATAAAACAGATTTTTGCTGTCTATGGGAGGTTTCTTTCCATAAATTCTTGAGTTCTTTCTCTATATTGGCTGCCGCATTTCCTACATTATGACCCCATTTCAAAATACCTCATCAGCCTTGGTCTGTCATGAGGTCAAGTTGAGAACATAGAAACATAAAGTATTATTTTTAGTCTTTTGTTTCCCATATATACTAGCTAAACTTCTTTAATATTAATTTATCAGGATGTCGGTGATGCAGGTAAAGGCCAACATTTATTGTTCATCTCTAATTGTCCTGGTATTGGTATTGGTTTATTATTGTCACTTGTAACGAGGTACAGTGAAAAGCTTGTCTTCCAATCTGATCGTACAGGTCAATTCATTACACAGTGCAGTTACGTTGGTTTAGTACAAAGTGCATTGATGTAGTACAGATAAAAACAGTAACAGTACAGAGTAAAGTGTCACAGCTACAGAGAAAGTGCAGTGCAATAAGGTGCAAGGTCACAACAAGGTAGATCATGAGGTCATAGCCCATCTCATTGTATAAAGGAACCGTTCAATAGTCTTATCACAGTGGGGTAGAAGCTGTCCTTAAGTATGGTGGTATGTGCTCTCTGGCTTCTGTATCTTCCACCCAATGGAAGAGGAGAGAAGATAGAATATCCTGGGTGGGTGGGGTCTTTGATTATGCTGGCTGCTTCACCAAGACAATGAGAGGTAAAGACAGAGTCCAAGGAGGGGAGGCTGGTGTCCGTGATGCGCTGGGCTGTGTCCACAACTCTCTGCAGTTTCTTGCAGTCCTGGGCAAAGCAGTTGCCGTACCAAGCTGTGATACATCCAGATAGGATGCTTTCAATGGTGCATTGGTAAAAGTTGGTGAGAGTCAAAGGGGACAAACCAAATTTCTTTAGCCTCCTGAGGAAGTAGAGGCACTGGTGAGCTTTCTTGGCCATAGCATCTACATGATTTGACCAGGACAGGCTGTTGGTGATGTTCACTCCCAGGAACTTGAAGCTCTCAACCCTCTTGACCTCAGAACCATTGATGTAGACAGGTGCATGTACACTGCCCCCTTTCCTGAAGTCAATGACCAGCTCTTTTGTTGATATTGAGGGAAAGGTTGTTGTCATGACACCATTCCACTAAGCTCTCTATCTCCTTCCTGTACTCCGACTCATCGCTGTTTGAGATACGGCCTACAATGGTGGTATCATCTGCAAACTTGTAGATGAAGTTAGAGCAGGATCTGGCCACACAGTCATGAGTGTATAGGGAGTAGAGGTCTGAAGACACAGCCTTGTGGGGCACCAGTGTTGAGAATAATCGTGCCGAAGGTATTGCTGCCTATCCTCTCTGATTGTGGTCTGTTTGTTAGAAATTCAAGAATCCAGTTACAGAGGGAGGTGTTGAGTCCAAGGGAGTTTGGTGACAAGTTTGCTTGGTATTATTGTATTGAAGGCAGAGCTGTAGTCAAAAAACAATAGCCTAACGTAGGTGTCTTTACTGTCCAGATGCTCCAGAGCTGAGTGTAGGGCCAGGGAGATGGCATCCGCTGTAGACCTGTTTCAGTGATAGGTGAATTGCAATGGGTCCAGGTTGTCTGGGAGGCTGGAGTTGATGTGTGCCATGACCAACCTCTCAAAGCACTTCATGGTGGTGGATGTCAGAGCCACTGGTCGGTAGCCATTGAAGCATGTTACCTTGCTTTTCTTCGGTACTGGGATGATTGTGGTCTTCTTAAAACAGGAGGGAACCTGCGATTGAAGCAGGGAGAGGTTGAATATGTCTGAAAATACTTCTGCCAGCTGATCAGCACAAGATCTGAGCACACAGCCAGGGACACCATCTGGGCCAGGTGCTTTCCTCATGTTCACTCTCCAGAAGACTGATCTTACATCCTCCACTGTGATCACAGGTTCAGCTGCATTGGTGAGAAGGTGGTGTCAAGCCACCTTCTTAGATGTTTGAAGTCCTTCTGGTGAAGATGCTCCTGTGGTGTTACAGGGTACAGAGTTTCAGCTTTTAGAACCAGTGACGATGAAAGGATGGTAATGCATTTCCAAGTAAGGATGGCACTGGACTTGGAGGCTAACCTACAGGTAATGTTGTTCCCTTGGACATGGTATGGTGCTCTTGTCCTTCTTGGGGATAGAATTTGTAGCTTTGGAAGTCCTGGTCAGTTTAACCAAGCTGATTAACTGCAGTGCATTTTTTAGGTGATACACAATACAACCATGATCTGTTGTTATGTTATGTATTCACCTCATGAGAGTGAATTGTTTTCAATCTCTTGAATGTGAAAGGGCTGAGAGGAATCAAACAAAGACTCTTTTTCTTGACATTAATCCAGTGATCCCTGCCAGGAAATATGAGTGCGTGGATATCACAGGCTTTTTGACTTCCACCGGGTTAGAATTCACTATCAGTACTGTTCCAGTATACATAATCTTTTAAATTTCCCTTTGTTTTAATGTGAGTGCAAACTTGTTTTAAGCAAGTTAATAACTCCGCTTAACAGCACACTGACGAACTTGGATCAGCACACGTCTGCAGACAGTGCTGATCATAATTTTTACTCTTTGAATCAGCAAGAAGCTCTGACTGCATAAGGTCAGCTACGATATTGAATAACAGAGCATGCTGGAAGGGATATATTGCCTGTTCCTGCTTCTAAAACCAGTTGGGAATATTTTTAAAACACAAATTGGAGCAGATGCTAGAAATCTGAAAGAAAATAGAATATTCTGGAAATACTCAGCAGCTCAGACATCTGTGGAGAGGGAAACCCAGTTGATATTCATAGAGAGGACCTCTCATCAAAACTGGGGAAAGCTTATACAAATTAATTTAAATTATTATGACCATATCAGCAGAAATAATAAATTGGTAAATTGATTTATTATTGTCACATGTACCAAGGTACAGTGAAAAACTTTGTTTTGCATGCCATCCATACAGATCATTTCATCACATCAGTACATCGAGGTAGTACAAGGGAAAAGCAATAACGGAATGCAGAATATAGTGTTGCAGTTACAGAGAAAGTGCAGTGCAGGCAGACAATAAGGTGCAAGGCCATGATGAGGTAGATTGTGAGGTCAAGAGTCCATCTTATGCTACAAGGGGACTGTTTTCCTGCAATGTTTACACCATTACTGTCCATAAGAAAATCTTTCAGAGTCAGCCTGTAGATACTGTCAAAATTCACACAGAAAGGATGACCATTTGAGTGAGTAGCAGAATCTAACCTGTAACTAAGGAACTGTACCTTAGTAAGTCTCTGAACATATGGAGATAAGGGAAGAAAAAATACTGAAATCAGAATTACTGTTTTTTTTCTGGGATGTGCATTGTTATTCTATTAAAATAGGATGGATAGCTTTTGAAAAACATTACTTCTTTAGTGAACAGACGTTTAAATTTTTGTATCTATAGGATTAAATACTGGAGTCTGACACACACGTTCTTCCAAATATTCATACTTAACCAGGCTGATTTTTATTATCCTGGTGAAGACGAGGTGATGTGGTGAAGCTCGTTCTGCATTGGCCTGATTCTGTGATTCTGTGCAGACTGGCCAATATTTATATCCAAACTAAAAATAAAACAAATATTCAGAATTCAGAACTAAAGTAGTGCAGATGCTCGTAGTCTGAAATAAAAGAGAATATGCTTGAAATATGCAGCTGGTGAGGCAGCATCTATGGAGAGAAAAACAGAGTTAACCCTTAAAATTGGTGACCTTACTTCATCAACCTTCAACATTAACTGGTTCTTGCTCCAGAGATATTTCCAGTACTTTTATTTCAGTTTTTCAGGTTATTTATCTTATAGGTAAATTAAAATTGGTAAATTTGTTTATTACTGTCACATGTACCGAGGTACAATGAAAAACTTGTCTTGTATACCTCTCATACAATAAATTCATTACACAGTGCATTGAGGTAGTACAAGGTAAAACAATAACAGAATGCAGAGTAAAGTGCCACATCTACAGAGAAAGTGCAGTGCAGGTTGACAATAAGGTGCAAGGTCATAATGAGGTACATCGTGAGGTCAAGAGTCCATCTTATCGTACCAGGGAACTGTTCAATAGTCTTTTAACAGCGGGTTATTGGTATCTGTTGTCCTTGTCATATACAAATTTGTTTCCTACACTACACCGCAAAAATGCTTCATTGGATATAGGATATCTTGAGTTCACAAAGGTGCTCTATAAATATATATCAAAAAGATTTGCATTCATTTAGTGCCTTTTTTGTCCTTCGTAGCTTATCTAAATATTTACAGGCAATGCGACATGTTTGAAGTATAGCCACTGTTGTAAAATAGGAAATACAGCGAAGAGTGTGCCTTTGAACAACTTTTATAAACAGCTTTATGACAGTGGCCAGGCGATCTGCTAATCTAATAATAACTGAACTAACAAAAGAAGTTGGGGATGGTCAGCAGGTCAAAGTGCATCGATGAAGAGAGAAACAGAGCTATGGTTGTAGGTTAGTGTGCCTTCATCAGGATTGGAAAAAATGAGATAACAAAGATGTTTCAAGTTGCAAGGGGGAGGTTGGAGAGTTTAGAGGGGATATCTGTGATCGGTGACCAAGGTTGTCTTAGTGACACATTGCTTTTACTGCCTTCTAACGTGGGAAATTAGTACTTATTCATTGTGTTTGTAGGAATGTAATAAAAGGAAGAGGAAAGTAAAGAGGAAAAATAATCAATCTGGGATTATAAAAAGCAGAAAACAACCGTTGCTGGATATGTGAAATAAAGAAAAAAAAATAGAAATTCTCAGTATATTAAATAGTTACAGGTGGATGGTCTTACAAAAGAACTAACCATGCTGATTATCTGAAATTGTTGAATTTAATGTTGCATCCTGAGGGCTACAATGCGCCTTGATGCGCCCACAATGAAGGAGAATTGAGGCAGTTATTGGCCAGGACACCGGGGGCAACTCTTTGCCCTTCTTTGAAAAGCAAGAAATCTTGTATCTCTTGCACTGACTTGATTATTCGAATGTACAGGACCATCACCCGGGATATATGAATGTCTGCAATTCTCTTTAATTCTGTCACTGCGACTATTCGTCCCAATGCCCCTTCCCACTCCAAAGCTTTTGGAAGGACGAGCAGCTGCGCCTGCACCGATGATGCGGATCATGTGACGGTGGAAACATTACGGAAGTTTGTCAACGTGAGGTAGCAACTTCACTGTAACGGTTTCAGGGAGCGAGTGGCTTGGTCGCACCCTCCTGTGCCGTTGCGTCCCGCAAACCACAGACTTTCTGTGTAGGGACGATATAGATAAGGCTTTCATTTCAGCGACTTAGAAGTGAAGTGGGGCTTGGAATTTCACCGAGCCTGTTAATTTCAGCTCTGACCGCTGGCTCTTCGAATGGGCCCCGAGTAACCTACAGAGCGGTTCGCAGCCGGAATAAGCCGGGGGGGAGGATGAGGAGGGAGGAGGAATGAACCTCCCCAACTCTCATCTTTTTGTCGAATTGTGTCCAAAATCACTTAAAATCTAGCGCCGGCTTTCACAATGATACTTTATTTCAATGGCTTCCCGCACCTTTTTCTGCATTTATAATGGGAAGAGAGTCCTTGCGAGAGACGGTAGCAAAGGAAATGAGTCTGTATCGGCGTTGGAGGGACGAGGAACATTCAAAATTATGCAGCATTGCTCGCAGGGTGAATTAAAACATTCTAAGTTTTTTTTTAAAGACTGGAGGTTTCAGTGGGGATTCACGTGTTTGGTTCAATTTGATGCTAATTGCATATTGATAAGAGTCAGATTTGCAGTAGTTCAAACATGATAGACCAGCATTGCCAGACTTACTGTAAATTCAACAGTTTTTTTCCCTCTCTGGAAATGGATACACAGCCCCCAGGTTACGACAGGGTTCCGTTCCTGAGGACCCTTCGTAACACGAACTGCCCGTAAATCGGAAATGAACAGAAACCGTGTGTGGGAGGGGAAATCACAGAAACAACTGTGGAAGGAGAGCGGCCGCCAGCCGGCCTCAGTGAGAGAGAGAGAGAGAGAGAGTCTGCTCAACGTTTCCATATTCCCAGCTCTGCTCCGGGGGGAACATAACGCAAGTGGAAATGCCACGTTCCCACCCAACAGAAAATGCCTGCAGCCCCACAGCAGCCGTCACATTCGTGCCCATCCATCCCGCCGGCCTCCCAAACGCTCCCTTCTCTGTGCGGCGTGTCCATAAATCAAGAGTTGGTAACTTGGGAGGACCTGCATTCGAGGTAGAAATTTCTTTCTGCTTCTGTCCCCGGTGATCAGTGAGGAGCATCAGCATTGGTGCATGTGTTTATTTAAAAAAAACCCGCAGATGCTGGAAGTTTGAAATAAAAAAAAACAGAAAATAATGGAAACAGGCAGAATCTTTGTAGGTCTGGATCACTTCCTTTGGTTTACTATTCGGGGTATGAAATAGACAACTTTTGTCTTGGTGGCATTGCAAGCCAAGGGTCTTGTAATAGCTGTGTTGCCTGTTGATTCACACAGTAGTAGTGTCTACACTTCTGGCTGCCTCTGTAAAGCAGCCAACATAATCAAAGACCCCACCCACCACAGACATTCTCTCTTCTCCCCTCTCCCATCTGGCAGAAGATATAAAAGCCTGAAAGCAGGTACCACCAGGCTCAAGGACAGCTTCTATCCTGCTGTTATAAGATGCTTGAATGGACCTCTTGTCTGTTAAGATGGACTCACGATCTACCTCGTCATGACTTTGCACCTTATTGTCTGCCTGCACTGCACTTTCTCTGTAACTGCATTCTGTTATTGCTTTTCCCTAGTACTACCTCAATGCACTGATGTGATGAACTGATCTGTGTGGATAGCATACAAAACAAAGTTTTTCACTGTACCTCAGTACATGCAACAATAATAAACCAATTTACCAACGTGAATTGGTATTGGTTTATTACTGTCACTTGTACCGAGGTGCAGTAAAAAGCTTGTCTTACAAACCGATCGTACAGGTCAATTCATTACACAGTGCAGTTACATTGAGTTAGTACAGAGTGCATTGAAGGAGTACAGGTAAAAACAATAACAGTACAGAGTAAAGTGTCACAGCTACAGAGAAAGTGTAGTGCAATAAGGTGCAAGGCGTGGCAACTTTTGCTTTCTGCAATTGCTCATTTCTCATATTACAGAGAAGCAGGCCATTCAGCCCCTCAAGTTTATGCTGGGTCTCAGAGCAATTCTATCAATCCCAAGCCTTATTTCTTCCAAACTAATCTCTTTCATTACCCAACCCCATTCTCCTATCAATCACAATGTCCTTTGAGTTGTGAGGGTAACTGAGCACCTGCTGGAAACCCAGACAGACTCGGGAAGGACGTACAAACTCCACAGCGAGAGCAAGCGGTCAGGACCAAGCCTAGGATTGTGGAGCTGTGCAGCAGCAGTACTACCTGTTGCACCACTCCCAAAGAAGTTTATACTCAACTTGGGGCTTGAACCCATGACCCTGAGATTGAGTGTCTCGTGCTCTACTGACTGAGCAGACCAGGCCTATGGGTGCAGCAAAGAGGAATTTCTCATATAACTTTTCAAGAGGCCCAGCACTTGTTCTCTGTCATTTCAGGATTGGCTCCAGCCCCCAGTGTGGTGTGCAGAGGGATCATTATATTTTGTCCAAGTGTTTAATTTTGAATTGAGCACTTGGTAATTAGATCAGGGGAGTTCCACAGAGAATAGAGGCTAAGGTGTGACAACTGGTGTTCTCCGAGGATTTAACCAGGACCTTGCTGTCACTCTGGGATATATAACTTCCTGTACTTTCATGCCATTTTGTAGATGACATTAATTTAGAAGATAGGATTGGGCAAAATTATAGTATTTGAAGTTCAGTATGGCTATCCCTTTTTGGATCTAAGAAGTTCCCATCAGAGGTACAGGTACAAAAAATAATCAAAATGACTCATGGAAAGTTTGACCTTAATTGCAAATGTCTTGGAATAGAAAGGTGTCAAAGTTGTGCTTTAGTTGTATAAAACCTGCTTGCACTTTGGGGCACTGTGCCCTTTTGTGGGTGCACAGTACTGATTCATCAGTATAGAATCCATTAGCATGCAGAACTGCCAAAAGAGTCCAAATACCCTTGTTCTGTTCCTACATTTTCTAATATCCCTTTTGTGTTTTGATAGATTAATTTTTCACTCAACCTAATGCAAGTAATTTCATAAACATTGCAACAGGAATAGACCATTAGATCCATTGAGCATGGCCTGCTAATCCAGGAAGATAATGGCTCTTGAGCTTGGCTTGCTACCCAATAAGATCATATCTCAGAGAGTGGCACAGGAGTGTAGTGGTTAGCATAACACTGTTGCAGCACCAGCGACCCGGGTTCAATTCCCACCGCTGTCTGTAAGGAGTTCGTACGTTCTCACTGTGTCTGTGTGGATTTCCTCTGGGTGCTCTGGTTTCCTCCTACATTCCAAAGACGTATGGATTAGGAAGTTGTGGGCATGCTATGTTGGCACCGGCAGCATGGCGACACTTGCATGCTGCCCCCAGAGCACTCTACGCAAAAGATGCATTTCACTGTGTTTTGATGCACATGTGACTAATAAAGAAAATCTTATCATGAGCTTGGCTTGCTAACCAATGAGATCACGCCCCTTATGGCATCTCATCCACTACCACTAAATAATGTCCACTATATTGGGTTTACTTTTCAGTCCAACCTGAGTGTCTAAAATATACCATCTTAGTCTTAAGTATGCTTAATGACTGGGAATCTGCATCCCTATAGTGTAGAAAACTGGACAGATTTATTACACTCTGAATAAGAAATTCTTTTCCCTCAGGAAGTTAATCATTTTACAAATCCTACCCTCCCTTTGTTAATTGTTCAGCCTGAGGAAACAATGTCTTAGCATCTACCTTGACAAGCCCTCTCAGAATCTTGTAAGTTTCAATCAAATTACATTCTTCAAGCCAAAAATATCCTTACTTGGTGTGGAAACCATAGAGTACTCCATATTTTTTTAAGATATTAAGACATTTATTAGTCACATGTGCATGGAAACACACAGTGAAATATGTCTTTTTGCGTTACTGAGAATGTGCCAGGGGCAGCCTGCAAGTGTCGCCACTCTTCCGGTGCTAACGTAGCATGCCCACAGCTCCTAACCTGAACGTCTTTGGAATGTGGGAGGAAACTGGAGCACCTGGAGGAAACCCATGCAGACACACGGGGAGAACATACAACCTCCTGACAGACAGCGGTGGGAATTGAATCCGGGTCACTGGCTCTGTAATAGCGTTACACTAACTGCTACAATCTTACACAGCAGCAAGGTTTTCTCACTCCTGTACTCCAATTACATTGCAATAAAGGCCAGCATTGGAATTGTTTTATTATTGTCACATGTACCAAGATACAGTGAAAAACTTAGTTTTGCAAGTTGTCCACGCAGATCATTTCAAAACATAAGTACATTGAGGGAAACAATAACAGAATGCAGAACATAGTGTTACAATTGCAGAGAAAGTGCAGTGCAGGCAGACAATAAGGTACAACAGCCGTGACGAGGTAGATTGTGAAGTCAAGAGTTCATCTTTACCATACAAGAGGTCTGTTCAAGAGTCTAATAACAGTGGGATAGAAGCTGTCCCTAAGCCCAGTAGTGCGTGTTTTCAAGCTTTTGTATCTTCTGCCCGGTGGAAGAGGGGAGAAGAGAGAATACTGTTTGTCTTCTGAATTGCTTTCTGGACCAGCATTTTTACACCAGCACTCCTCTGTGCACCACTGTTACTAGTTACTCCTCTTTTTTTAAAAAAAGTCTGTTTCTCTATATATCCCTTCCAAAATGAATAACCTCACATTTTCTTGCATATTACTCCACATGGCTTTTCTTCCCTAGTTGCTTAACCTCAGACAACTATGTGTCTTCCTCATAGCTCACTTTTCCACCTAGATTTGTATTACAGAAAACTTGACAATGCTGCTCTCTGATTTTTCTTCCAGGACATTAATATAGATTGTAACTAACAGAGTGGTATCCTTGCTATCCTTGTGGCAGCCTACAGTTTATATTACAGTTTGTCAAACTGAAAAAGGCATGTTTGTTCCGAGTTTCTTTAACCTTTAACTACTACTTTAATTGGGGCTGATAAATTTCATTACATTATCTGCTCTACATCAGAGAAATTAAACATAGATGTGTGGCTACTTTGTAGGAACCCTCAGTTCAGTCCATAACTGTGACCCTGAGCTCCCAGTTGCCTCTCACTTTAGTTCTCCACCATAATCCCACTCCAACCTCTGTCTTTGCCAACAACGTTCAAAGAACAGCATCTCAACTTTTGACTTGGATCATTATGACTGGATAGTTCTGATTTAAAAAAAACATGATGATGCTGGAGGAACACAGCAGGCCAGGCAGCAACCATGGAGAAAAGCAGGTGGTCAACGTTTCGGGTCAGGATCTTTCTTCAAACTCCTCACAGACAGCGGTGGGAATTGAACCCGGGTCGCTGACACTGTAATAGTGTTACGCTAACTGCTACACTACTGTGCTGCCCTGTTAATATATCCTTAATTATATTATAATAAATCCTAATTTTTCTTTATTACTTATTTAACCCAATGTAAAATTATTCATATTCCCACATAATGCAGTAAGGTGAATGAATAAAATATACTTTCTGTCTATAGTTGATTTTATCATTTTGCTCAGAACAGTGTTTATACTACTTAATATACTATTTAATTATATTATACTATTTAATTTATACTATTATATATACCAGTTTATGCTTACAAACATATTTAAGAAGGGATAAAAGCTTGCAATTGTATACACATTTTATTTCCAAATATACAGTAAATGATCAACATATAGTGTGGTTCATTGACCCGTTACATAAGTAAAATCCGGAAATCGTTTTGTACCCTGGTAAAACCAGCAAACTAGTGTGTTTGTGTCTACCCAGTTAACCTGCTTGCACCTTCTGACGTAAACTGCAGGTGAATGGATTTCTGATTGAGAAATTGAAATGATAATGATAAAGGCAGGATTCATTTTTTTTTACCTGCCCATCTTGATAAATGTGAGAAGACATCAGCTGAGCACCTGGGACTCTGGCCAATCAGTGCTGTGGGTGCCCAACTTCCAATGGGGTTTGCTCAGCTGTACTGATGAACCAACGTTAGCAATCTTGTCTTGATGCTGGATCCAAGGGGTCAGGAACTGAAATGATGCAGGCGTATTCCTTCAAAGTCTCAAATACACATGTGTAATATTCCTTGGTTTGCTATGTGCGCATGTTCTGAGAATGGATCAAACATATGACCACGCTAATCACAGATGTGGGCAGATCTACTGTTGTGTGTCAAGTGCGTCGTGCTGTGTGAACTGAGAGTCTTTCAAAGTGATTGGTAGATTGACAGGTTTGTGCTTTATCTTCTGAAGCATTGAAATGTTTTATGTGTTCTGTAGGTTAACTCAAGAACTAAATAAAGTTGGCATCAATGGCTAAATGGGACCAAATATTGTTGGCAATTCATTGATAGAAAATTATGTTAATTTATAAAGATGTTCTGGGACCTAGTGTGCCCATGCATTGCCAATGGACCATAAGATATAGGAGCAAAAGTAGGCCATTCAGCCCATTGAGTCTGCTCTACCATTCAATCATGAGTGTTATTTTTCAACCCCATTTTCCTGCCATCTCTCTGTAACACTTAACCTCCTTAATGGAACCACAGACATTTAGGACAAAAATAGAGGCCATTGGTCAGCCAAAACAATGCTGATTAATAAAGAGCTATCCAATCCTCATTTGTCTTCCCACCATTTTGTCCTAGCAGTGGCCACAGATTTAAATTGGAAATGATATTGAAATATGATTTTGCATTTGTGGATTACCGCACTTCAAAGCCTTGCCTGGAGCCCTATAAAATATGGCTCGACTCTCACCTAACAAGATGCAAACATGACTGAATTGTACTGACACAGGGTGGTCACACATGCTGTTTTAGTGCACACGAATCAGTTTCTTGACCTGACCATTAGTTACATCAATGTGCACACAAAAAAATCAAATTTATTGGCACAAAACTGGCCGCAGATTTAAACTTGAAACGTAATTTTGTATTTGAAGGTTGAGAATTCTTGAAGGATGATCTATATATTAATACAATAACTCTTAGATGATGCCATAACATAAATGCTGTAGTCATTTCTCTGCCCAATTACTAATTTTAAAGCACAATTTTGCGATATTTGGTTAAATCTTGAGTCAAAGAAAGAGAAAGTGCTGGGAATGTTCAGCATATAAGCAGCATCTGTGGAGAAAGAAATAAAGTTGGCATTTTTTTCAGGTCAATTACCATAGATCATATCTTGCAGAATTGTCAGACTAATGTACGTATGTGAAAATAGCAGTTCTCCCCTCTTTCCTGATGCAAAATGCTATTTGTTGCATCAACATATTAATATGGGTAGCATTAATGAATCAGTAAAAGAGATAAATGTGCATCATGTGCAGAACTCAAAAACAAATAGAATAACATCTACCTCTTTGACCATAGTCTGCAAAACATTACACAAAAGCAAATCACAAAACATGTTATGTCATGTTAACGCTGATTGCTGTAGTGGATTTGAGCTTGAATCACATTTTCTCATCCTCTCATACAATGAAGATGGAGGCTATTCAGCCCATTGAATCTATGTTGTTTCTCAGAGAAAACCCATCAATTCCATTCTCTCCCACTTATTTCCCAATAACCTATTCTCTCTCACACATCCACCAACACGACCATGATTCTCACACTGCCCACCTACACAGGGGGTAGTATGCTGTAGCCAATTGACTTAACAACCAAGCAGATCTACAGAACGTGGGAGGAAACCCACTTGGTGAAAAGGAGAACATCAAATTCCACACAGACAACCACAGAAGAAAGGATCAAAATTACATGAATTTGTATAAGGAAATTTCCAGGTCCACTTTCAACAAAAATATTGGAGGAGAGAGGAAAAACTTACTTTTGGATTATAACATTTTGCTTTTCACTTTTCAGTATATTTGCTTTTGGATTAATGAGTACAAAGCAACATATTACTGTTATATTTTTAAAAAATGGAGAACTCACCTCACTTACATTAAATTATAAATGCAGACACCTTGATATAAATATGCATGACACAGTTCAGTACAATTAAAGATTCTAAAATTAGATGTCAAAAATAAGAAGTTTTTTTCTGTGAAAAAGGTGGTTAAACCTGATGTAATGTTTTGCAGATTTATTGTGTTTTTTATATACCGCCCACTCCAGTGCAACATTTTCATACCAGTTGTGGTTACGTTGCCCCTAGTGCTAACAAGTAGTACAGAAATTCCTGTGTGTACAGGAAGCCACTGCTTAAAATTTGCTTTGTGCAGGGACGGTTCTCTCCCCATTGCTCCAGGCTATACTTCCCTCAGCAGCTGTGAGCGGTACAGCTTGTATCCTTTCCCGGAACTGGTAGAATAACTATTTTTCTCCCGACAACATTTATTTCAATGATAATTGTTAATCAAACATGCAGCATTTATTTAAATTACGAGAGAGTTGAGGAGTATTTTCATGCCTTTTTTCTTGAAGTATTGTACTTAATTTTTTTGTTACATTTTGACACAGAGAAGATTTTCAAAGTTAACAGAAGAAAACCACAAGAATGTCCTGGTGAAGCAGCTGGAGGAGGAAGCCCACTGCCTTCTCATATGCTGTGGGAGGAAAGAAGGCGGAGGTCTTTCAGAAGAATATGCAGAAAGGAGTAGCTGAAGTCGTGGGCGAGGAGGCACGTGTGGAGCACAAACACTGGCAGAGACTGGTTGGGCTGAATGGCTTTTATGTATGCTGTAAATTCTATGTAATTTTATATAATTCTATGTCTACACTTCGACGACTCTTGCATGCAATAGTGTTCCGTGACCTCTGCCTCTAAGCAATCTCTTCAAGACTGGGAAGTGGCATTTAGAGGCCAAAAGGTGACAAAGTTTATATATTGAAACGATAAGTCAGGAATCTGAAAATATTCAAGTGCCTTTTTTTATTATAAATACAGGACAGTACAGTGCACTTTGGAACCCAGTGTGATGCAGGAAACTTGAAAACCCATTTGCAGCCAGCAAGATCCAAAAAACAGCAAAACAGTGGTAATGAGGTTGAACTTAATCTTCAGTTAATAATGTTAAATGTGCAAAAGTACTAGCCATATCCCCATATCTGTTTCCAATGAAGTTAATGGAAGAAACGTGCAGAGACGTTAAGAACTAATGAGACAGAAAAGACTGCAGCTGCCAGAATCTGGAACAAAAAAAAGAATATGATCCAGGATCTTGACCTGAAACTTCGACTTACATCTTTTACCTCCACAGATGCTGCTTGACTCGCTGAGTTCTTCCAGTGTTCTGTTAATTATAACTGTTGGCTGATAACTTTGCCCATGTATAGCACTAGTAACTAGATTAAAAGCTCTCTCCCCGATCTGTTTTAGGTATTGAAGGATAAAACTTGGCCAGGTCATGAGGTGAATTATCATCCTTTTTGAAATAACACAATAAGATTCTTTACCTGAGAAAGGAGATATGATTCTTGTTTAATGTCTCACTTGAAAGACAGTGCCTCCAACAGTACAGCATTCCATAGTGGTGCACCAAAGCATCAAGCGTGAACCTGAGCTAAGATCTCTCAAAGGAGCTTGAGCTCATGGGTCGGAGATGAATTACCGTACATTGATAACAGTCGGAAATTGGTAGCTTTACTCCTGGCTTTGAGATTTACAGTATGCCGAATGTCCAACTTAACGGCATTAATACTTCTGTTGGCTAGAATAACCTTTCATCAAGGAACTTAATTTCAGAAAAAAATGTATCCTACTACAACTTGTGGAGATTATTGTAGCTGCGGTATTGGTTTGCATCTACAACTTCCTTGGATTTCCAGGCGTTCTTATGTTAGCCATATTGTTATAGGAAAGTACTAAGAAAAGGAACTAGGTGTTTCTCAGTTTGAAAGTGAGAGTCAAATCGTTAAGTGGTGTGTGTTGATACCAGTATATACTCAGGTTTCCTAGGTAAAGCAGCAATAATACTGGCTTGGAACAGACCATTCATCCGCACAGCACTTACTTATATTGAATATAAGAACAAGGAATGGAAGAAAAATGAAAATAAAGATTTAGTTTATATAGAACCTTTCACACTCTCAGAAAATCCCAAAACACATTTCAACAAAGATAATATTTTCCAAGTGTAGTCTCTGTTCAAAAATATAAAAAAGCACCTACACATTTATGCACAACAAAGTCCTTCAAACAACAATGCAACATTGACTAGATCATTTATTTTTTATGATTTTTGCTGAAGGGATAAGAGTTGGCCAAATGGTACTATGAAATCTTTTACAGACCCTTGCAAGCACAGAACTATATCTCATCCATAAAACAAGATCTTTGACGCTGCAGCACACCCTCTGTATCGGTGTCCGCTGAGAACATCGGCCTAAACTCCTGATATGGTTCCTTAATCTTCTTCTAATTTAAAGTGTTAAGACAGTGTGTAAATGTTACTTATTAAACTGGATTTACCAGAAGCTTAAAAAATAAACAGCATATTTCTGGTATGGTTTATGGTTAGTTAAAATATAAGTTAAAATGATAAAATAATTAAAGTTTGTTCATCTTTCATCTTCAAAGAAGACTGCCAAGACACCATTGAATTTTATTCAGGCAGCTCTTTGTTGAAAGAGACTGATTTTTTTGTGTAGTGTAGCAGTCAGTGTAACGCTATTATAGTGCCAGCGACCCAGGTTCAATTCCGGCCACTGTCTGTAATGAGTTTGTACGTTCTCCCTGTGTCTGCATGGGTTTCCTCCGGGTGCTCCCACATTCCAAAGACGTAGAGGTTAGGAAGTTGTGGGCATGCTATGTTGGCGCCGGAAGTGTGGCGACACTTGCAGGCTGCCCCCCAGAACATTCTATGCAAAAGATGCATTTCACTGTGTGTTTCAACGTACATGTGACTCGTAAAGATATCTTATACACAGAGTGCCCACTGGATTTTCTTATGCCAGTTTGAGGATCAATTTATTCAAGTCTACCTCGACTGGCTTTTACTTCAGCATCAGCTAGGTGATAGGTTCCAAGTAGGAGATGTTATCATGATTGGTTTATTTGCTGGGTTAGCTTATCTTGAACAAGTCATTCTAATTTTGCACTGTGTTTCAGGTGTAGTTTTCTGGTTGCATTTCAAGCTTTTATTTTTAACTGACCACAAAATCACTTTACATCATAAAAGATCTTCTTTGTGAATTGTCACCAGATATCCACAGCCAGCAATTGTAGTGTTGCAATCCAAGAATCCAATGCTTGGTCTTTCAGCCTTTTTAAGAACTAGAGCATCAGTGAACTTGTTTTGCCATCTGATTGTCATTAGTTTCCTCGTGCAGCTCAGGTGAACGTGATTCAGTTTCTTAATGTGGTGTGCACGTGGTGTCCAGGTTCCACAGCCACATAGCAAGGTTGTCAGAAAGACAGCCATCTAGACTTTGAATTTAGCCTGCAAGCTGATGCCTGATTGTCTCAGAGATGTTCATGGAGTTTACCAAATGCTAAATCGACCTTAGCAACAATCTGCCATGAATATCAGCCTTAAAAGATAGTTGCACCCTTCTAACCATCCCCTCTGAAGGAACTGTCTATCATAAGCATGAACCTCAGGCCAGGGATAGGTTCATCTACCAGTCCAGAAATTTATATTCCAGTACAAACATCCTGCTGTACACTTAGGGCTTGAATAATTCAGTTTACATTTTTTGTTTATTAATAATAATAATAGTTTTTATTAGAGTTTGGCAAAAACAGATATTTTGTTATTAAATTTCAGTCTCTATCAAGCACAACTAAATTGAAATCATAGAAACAGAAATTTAGAGTAGGACTAGGTTATGTAGTCCTTTGGGACTGCTCCATCGTTCAACACGATCATGGCTGGAAGTGGTTGAGGCAGGTACATTAACAATATTTAAAAGACATGGACAGGAAAGGTACAGAGGGATATGTGGGCAACTGGGACTAGCTTAAGTGGGCATCTTGGTCAGCATGGAGCAGTTGGGCTGAAGGGTCTGTTTCCACACTCTATCCCCGTCTGTGCCCTGCTCCTGCTCTCTCTCCATGTCCCTTGATTCCCTTCTTTGAATCACTTCCTTGAAATCAGTCATTAAAGCAATTGCAGGATAGGTTAGGCTTTCTCTTAATTACTTTCAGATAATTGCTAATCCTTTGTCCTTTGGTCCATTGCCCCCAAAACGTTTAGTCATCCGGTTTTTTTTCATCACCGTCATTTCTCTGACCCACGCAAACCACCAATAATTGGGATTGGTCAGTGGTCCACAGGAATGTTTTGAAAGCTATGTGTGACATACTTAAAGCAGAATGAACTTAAAAAATCCTAAATTCTTCAAGTGGGATGTCCCAAATTGGGTTGGTCTTTGAGGATATATGTATGTTTTCTGGTTTTATTTATTAAGAATGCAGTATCATTGTTGGAGGTACTGCTGTTAAATATTATTAACAAACATCAGCATTAAGAAGTAAGCAAATTGAATAATTCAGGGATTTCTTTTCCTGCTCAGCTCTCTTGTTTAAGTTCATTTTAGCTGCTTACTGAGATCAGTTATAATTAAGGCTCCACCATTATGTCATGTCTTCCCTTGAAATCTGTTTTTTACCATCCATTCATGAAATAATATTAAACTGATCTAAATCTTCAACATAATATATCATTGAAACCACTAACTGTACCTTGTAACAGTTAGAACAGGAAAGAATCAAGAATTGTTCTACACCACACATCCTTCCTGTTGTTTTCTGTTAGGATAAAGGGGGGGGGGGGGGGGTGGATGGAATGGTGTCTTCAGAAACTAAGCCATATGGAATCCAGTAAATTATATTGTTTTATTAGTCCCTCTGGAATTAATTTGTGCCTCCCACTACCCAATTTTGTAAGCCTTCCATAAGGCTGGTTAATGACACCTCTCTGTGGATGTGTTTATAATTTAAAGGGGCAGTGTTACGGGCAAGATATTTCTGCACACAGCCAGCAGTCAATTCATAGTAGCACAGACAACAGAATAAATGTGAGTCTGTCACAACTTTTACAACCAAATTGTTGTTGGACAGTTTGAAAGATGTGTTCTTCATAATGAAGCTTTCATGTGAACCTCATATCTTTTGAAACCACCCAAAAGCCTCTTCATTGTTAACACTGGATTCACGTCTCCACCAGCATCCACGATACTCTCAACGGGCTCTTTTTTTTGGTATACAATAGTTGAGGTATGCAAGTCTTTCAGATTTATGAGGGCAACCAGCAATGTAATAGTCCTGTATGAATTTGATACCATAATATCGTATTAAATTGTGTTTAGTACCATTGATGTGAAAGATGTGTTGATGGATTCAATACACATCAATGCACCAATAAGTAATGATCTGAGCACATCAAAAAGTTGAAATGCTGACAGGGATATGAGATTTTTCCAGCTTTTTGTTCTTTAAAACTGTAAATCTGTAGTCAAGAAGAGGATATGCGCTCTGGATCGATTGTGATGAAATGTCCTCAGCCAAGATCACTGTTTGAAGTCACATTGAGTTTAACGATTTTTCTCTCTTTATTCTGTGATTCTCACGTTGTTTAAGGTATGACAGAGGATAAGTGAACCAATGTCGGTGTCGTCACCCAGGACAACACCCCCAGCACTAAGGCCCTAGTTACTCTCAGTGAGCTAAGTTGGCCAGGCCACATCATTAGTTTGCTCAACACCAAATTCCCAAAACAGACACTCTGTCATGGGAGTGGGTTACTAAACGGGCGGAAAACACTGAGGAGACATGGGCCAGAGATTCTCAGGAGTTGATGGTGATGTTGCACTTCTTCAAGGAATCTGGTAATCTCCTCCCCGACAGAGATTGGAATAGAGTGTCTACTTTGGGATTCTGTGAATGATATGGCTAGCCCAATATAACTGAGTGAGACCACCTAAGGCTTCAGTGCTGGGGGATGATGGAACATTGATTCACGTATCTTTCAAGGAAATTTGGAGCATCTTGTGGAGAGAGCATAGGTGGTATTTTCTCAGTGCACTGAAGTGGCTGTTGTAGATATCTGTATGCATAAAGCACCACTTAACTGAATGACTGTTAAAATCTTGACATTATAGGCCATGTATCTTATTGAAATTCAATGCAAGTGTTGAGAACATATCCCAAAATGCAGGAAAATATTTCAAAGGCCACCAATATTTTATTCTGCAATAAACAGGTTTGTTAAAAATTGTCTCAATAGGGATTTTAAAAAGTATAAATAAAGCAAAACTCAAAAGTTCCTAGCATCATTCAGGAGACTTTTTAAGATGGTTAATTTTATTTTAACATTGATTTTTACTTATTCAAGTTTCTTTATATTACTGAATTTATTTTGATTCATTGATTCAATAAGGACTAATATTATAAGACTATATACAGTAACTGTTATAAGACTATTGAACAGTTCCCTAGTACGATAAGAATGGACTCCTAACCTCACAATCTACCTCATCATGTCCTTGCACCTTATTGTCTGCCTGCACTGCACTTGCTCTGTAACTGTAACACTTTGTTCTGCATTCTGTTATTGTTTTCCCTTGTACTACCTCAATGCACTGATGTAATGAATTGATCCGTATGGATGGCATGCGAGACAAAGTTTTTCACTGTACCTCGATACATGTGGCAATAATAAACCAATTTACCAATAAAGTTAAATGTGTTGTTGAACTGCAAAATTAGTCAACATCATTGGTTACAGGAAACCTTATGAGCAGATCATAACCCAAAAATCTCTCACATCTTTCACATTAAAACTTTGAGACAGATTAACATGCAGTCAGTTGAGCATTTTATGTTTAATCACCATTTATTAGTTATTTTAATGGTGTAATACCTACTGCACCAATGGTGTTGAATTCAACAGTTCATCAAAATCAAGAGAGAAAAAAATAGTTGCAAATATTAATTTGCCAAACAATGAAGCAACAAAAAAAATTTAAACAATTCAGATGCTAGTACTGTGAAATATAAGCAGAAAATGCTGGAAACTCTCAGTAGACCAGGCAGCATCTGTGGAAAGACATAAGTGGTTAATGCGTCAGGTTGAAGGCCCTTCATCAGAGCGATAGAGATAGTCTTGAGAGGCATTGGCTTCAGCAGAGTTCTGTAGGCCAGTAGTTCAGTGCTGTGTGTGCATAACTTCTACCATATTAGCTCTCTTGTCCTCCGTTAATCATTATTTTTCTACACCCATGCAGTGTACAGAAATTCCATATCAAAAATAATGATTAAATTGCAAAGGTAACTTCTGGTCTTAAGTAACCCTTCATCAGTCCCACTTTCCATTCACTTAGAGCACTAACGTTCGATCTTACACATGTTCTTCACTAAATTCAAATATGACATCTGTTGGAAAACCTCAGTACAACAACAAATCCAGGAAGTCTTCACAGGGACTTCTGCATGATGTCATCATGTTTCTCTCTGTTAACTATTTCCTGCTGCTGGCTGGTGTTTCATCATCTAAGTGGAGCAAGATTTCTTTAATTTCAGCTACAAAAATGGCATTGGGAGTCGTGACTTAAATTCATTTTTGATAATTATTCCACTTTTTTGTCAAATTCCAATTGCTTTTTTCTCAACCATTCATAGAAAGCAATTAAACCAGATAAATATTTCTCATACCTACAGCTGCACATTGAGTTTTGGGTGACAGATTGGTGATGGGGCCAATGCAGTTAAAGAATCATAATAATCTGCAGCACAGCAAGATGCCATTTGGCTCATTGTCTCCATGCTGGACACAAAAGGAATTAGTAAAGTTAATTCTACTTGCCAGACCTCTATCCACAGCATTGAAAATGTTACAGCTTTTCAAGAGGTATCCAGGTACTTTAAATGTTTTGTCTCTTCCACCCTTTCAGTGACTTCCAGATCCCCACTATTGTTCATAGTTGAAAAAGTCTTTCCTCAGCTCCCCTCTAATCCTTCTGCCTTTAACCTAAATATATGTTCTGTGGTGACACACGAGACTGCGGATGTTGGAGGAGTCGAGACCCTGGTTCTTGACTTCCTGGACATTCTCTCTTCTCCCCTCTCCCATCGGGCAGAAGATACAAAAGCCTGGAAGAAGATAAACTCTTGACCTCACAATCTACCTCATTTTGACCTTGCACCTTATTGTCTACCCGCACTGCACTTTCTCTGTAGCTGTGACACTTTATTCTGCATTCTATATTGTTTTACCTTGTATGACCTCAATGCACTGTGCAATGAATTGATCTGAATGAACGGTATGCAAGACAAGTTTTTCACTGTACCTCAGATCAAGTGACAATAATTAACCAATTCCAATTCCAACTTCTCAGCGAACAGAAATAGGTCTTTCCTTTTCACCCTGTCCAGGCCTCCAATAATTTTATAGACCTCACTTAAAGTCTCCTTCATTCCAAATAAAAGAAGCCCAACCTAGCCAATCTCTCCTCGTAACTATAATTATCGAACCTTGGGAACTGTAGATTTGCCTTCATCTGATATTAGCCATCTAGATTCTCCAGCAGAGACAATGACCAATAGTGTGAATACTAATATACTTCCACTGTTCCCACCTTAAGGTGCCCAAATCAGTTTTGTACCTGATTGATGTAAACCACAGGGAAGGAGAACTAAATCAAAAGCTTACACCCCAGAGCTCTACTTTGTCTTAAAATTCCCAATTGATATTAGTCTTTTGTCCCTTATTCTAGGTCCCTGATGTATTATTTGAGTTTTCCTTCAAACTGATTATATTTACAACATTTCTATTATAACATTACATCCTGCAGATGTTGGAAATCTGAAATAATAACAGAAAATGTTAGAAGTAATCAATATGCTGTGAAAAAGGCGGCATCTGCAGAGGAAAGAACAATTAATTTTTAGGTCAATGATATATCATCAGATCTTGGTAAAAGTTAGGGAGGTTATAAGCAGAGTGAGTGGACAAGGGAAAGAGTACCTGAGAATATTTGTGATAGGGTACAAGATTGGAGAGGTTAACGACATCCTCAACATCTTCATGGAGGACATCTTCAAGAGGCGGTACCTCAAGAAGGTGACATCAATCATTAAGGACCCTCACTATCCGGGATATGCCCTCTTTGTGTTACTACCATCGGGAAGGAGGTACAGGAGCCTGAAGACCCACACCCAACAATTTAGGAACAGCTTCTTCGCCTCCACCATTAGATTTCTGAATGGTCCATGAACCCATGAACGCTACCTTGTTATACCTTTTTTTATGCACTATTTAGTTTTGTAACCTATGGTAATTTTCATGTCTTGCACTGTACTTCTGCCGCAAAGCAACAGATTTCACAACATATGTCAGTGATAATAAGCCTGATTCTGAATCCAGGACTAGAGGGCACAATCTTAGAATTAGAGGGCACTGGTTTAAAACAGAAATGAAGAGAAATTTCTTTAGCCAGAGGGTAGTGAAATTATGGAATTCTTTGTCACATACAGCTGTGGAGGCCCGATCATTGGGGGCGTTTAAGGAGGAGATTGATAAGTATCTAATTAGTCAAGGTATCAAGGGATATGGGGATAAGGCTGGAAAATGGGGCTAGATAGGAATGGTATTAGTTTAGCTCATGGAGCAGACTCGATGGGCCAAATGGCCTACTTCTGCTCCTTTGTCTTGTGATCTTGTGATTCTGAATAATTTTATTTCACTGTATCGTTGTACATGTGACAATAATCAACCATTTACCAATAACGCCAACATGTATAAATCACCTTGAGTATATAAAGTCTGAAAGGCATTCCACAGTGCTACCAAAGCAAAGACTGATCTTTGCTAAGCTCTCATCATATTTGTAAAATGAACATTTGGGCAGGTGCCCTAAAGTTTGTTGGAAGAAAGATGATGATTCTGCCTCACAGCTCCAGCAACTCAGGTTAATCATCATTATTGCTTCTGTCTCTGTGGAGTTTGCACATTTCACTATCACTGTTTAGGTTTCCTCTGGGTTCTCTGGTTTCATTCCCATAGCTCAGAGATGTGCTGGTAGGTTAATTGGCTACTGTTGAATTGCCCCAGTATAGGTGGGTGATAGGAGAATTGGGCAGTGTTAGTGAGCATGTGAGAGAGAATGGGTCACAGGAAAGTAAGTGGGGGAAAGAGATTGATGGGATTGTTCTGAGAGCTGGTATAGTCACAATGGGTCAAATAGCCCTCCTTCTATGCTACAAGGAAATATGAGAGAGGTTTTAAAGAGAATCAAAGGGTGAAAGAGTGACAAAGAGGCAAAAAAGTCTGAGGGAGGGAATTCCAGAATTCCAGTGCATTGCTACCAATGATGGAACAGGTAAATTCAAGGACAAACAAAAGATTAGAAATTCAAGTGTTTCAAAGTGTTGTACTGTTGGAAGAGATTACAGAGGTAAAAGGCCTTGGAGAGATTCCATAACAGGTGACCATCCTGAAATTTTTAAAGAATGTCACCAAGAAATGCAATAGAAACATTTGGAAGAAACTTCTTTACCCAAAGAGCAGTGAGAACTTGAGACTTGCTAACACAGGAACTTGTTGAAGTAAATAGTCTAGATACGTTTAAGGAAGGCTGGATAAACAGGCAAAGGAGAAGAGAATAGGAAGTTACATTGATAAATTAAGATGAGGAAAGATAATCACAAATAACAACATGAACTTGAGCTGAATGGCCCGTTCTGTGCTATTTATCCTATTTATGGCATTGTATACCCAAGGGCTAATATAGGTCAGCATTAAATGTTGGTTCAGGTGTAAGAGCTGGATTAAAATACGAAGAAAAACAAAAATTGGGTCAATGGGAGGTGCAAATTGTAATAACAGAATTATTGTTAAAAACTGTTGACTAAATCAAAAGAACATAGAGGAGATGCTCTGAAATTGTTGGATGAACTGAGTCCTGAGAGGTATACAGTGCCTAATCAAAAGATGAAGTGCTGTTCTTTGAAGTCTATTGGACAGCACAAGAGGCTAAGAATGAAGTTGAAATGATATGAAATGAGCAGCAACTTAGGGTCGTGTTAATGGACTAAACAGAAGCACTCTGTAATCCCCAGTCTGCTTTTATTTCTCCAATGTAGAGAAGGTTGTATTGTGAGCAATTAATGCAGAACACTATACAAATAAAATGAAAGAAATATACACCTTCTGTTCATACCATAAGACCATAAGACATAGGAGCAGAATTAGGCCATTTGGCCCATCGAGTCTGCTCCGCCATTCGATCGTGGCTGATTTATTTTTCTCTCTCAATCCCATCCTCCTGCCTCCTCCCTGTAACCTTTGACGCCCTTACTAATCAAGAACCTATCAACCTCCGCTTTAAATGTACCCAATGACTTGGCCTCCACAGCGGTCTGTGGCAATGAATTCCACAGATTCACCACCCTCTGGCTAAAGAAATTCCTCCTATCTCTGTATCAAAGGGATGTCCTGCTATTCTGAGGCTGTGCCCTCTGGTCCTAGACTCTCCCTCTACTGGAAACATCCTCTCGATGTCCACTCTTTCCAGGCCTTTCAGTTTTCCATAGGTTTCATGAGATCCCCCCTCATCCTTCTAAACTCCAGTGAGTACAGGCCCAGAGCCATCAAACATTCTTCATTCGTTAACCCTTTCATCCCTGGGATCATTCTCGTAAACCTCCTCTGGACCCTCTCCAACGCCAGCACATCCCTCTTTAAATACAGGGCCCAAAACTGCTCACAATACTCCAAATGTGGTCAGGCAATGCCTTATAAAGCCTCAGCATTACATTGTTGCTTTTATATTTTAGTTCTCTCGAGATGAATGCTAACATTACGTTTGCCTTCCTTACTACGGACTCAATCTGCAAGTTAACCTTTAGGGAATCCTGCACTGGGACTCCCAAGTTCCTTTGCACCTCTGATTTCAGAATTCTCTTGCCACTTAGAAAATGGTTACTTTGTTAAGTGCCATTGGAAGTGGAAGTGTATTGGATATGGGTTAAGGATAGAACCGGGAGGAGCTGGTCTATTTGAAATGCTGAATGTGGAGGGGAGGGGAAGATATTCTTGACAATGGTATCATGCTGAGAAATGGGGGACGATGTTCCATTGAATCTGGATGCTGGTGGGTTGCGGACAAGGGGAGACCTGTCACAATTTTGAAAGAGAGGGTATTTTTATCTGATCCACATTTCTGAAATTCCTCGAGAAATTTAAAGCAGAATTATTAATGAATTGTGTGTGTGGGTGAGTAATGGCACTGATTGATTATCTTGAAAACTTTTATTAGGAAATTTCATATTGGTTTTCCCTGTAAAATCTATACGTCTTGGGCTTGGGTGTTCCTGTGATTGTTGTACATGAGCGAGTTTCTTAGAAAAAATTGATAAGCTTCCTAAGAGATAATTATTGCACTTAATCATCAGAGGAGAGACGTGTGGTTAGAACATGGAATGTGCTATGACATGAAGTGGCTATTGAATAGCTTTCAATGGAATGCAAGATAAGTGCACGAGGGAAAAAATGAATGTTGAAATAGGGTGAGAGGAGACTGTGTGTGGAACACAAATATAGACATAGACTGGCTGGGAAAAGATGCCCACATTTATGCTGTAAATTCTATTTACATTTGTGTAGACTACACAAATCATCCAAATAATGCTGCTGGTTTCATCACTCTGATTGTAAACCTGATAGGCAAACACTTGTTTATTCATCAGGAATTATTTAAATACAGTGCAATTGTTCACCCAAATAAATTTAATTCACCATCAGTTGAAATAATGGATTAAACAACCTAGTTTTTGGCTAGTGTGAGTGCATTTTGTGGTCTCTTTACTGCTTTCTCCAGTAAAGAAGACAAAATTACATCCAAAATGAGTCTCTGTGTAGAGAGAATAACTAGGTGCAGATGGCAGAAACATCTTAGTGGTTATTATCCCTCGGTGACCTCTCTTTATGAAGATCCTGAATCATTTTTATTGGTATTTGGAGGGTGGCCAGCATTGGAAGAACAATAAAATCTATATCTAGCTTCCATAATCTGGCATAGTGCTCAGTTGAACTGACTCTAATCTTACTTTCCTCGTGATGGTACCCATCAGTTTTATAACCAGACTGGTCTGAATAGATGATACTCAAAATAACCTTGACCCTGCTAAAATTGTTGGTAATATTGGAGATGAAATTGGGCTTGAAGGCAATGACGAGAACCTTTCAAGCTCCAAAATATACAAGTATATTTGAGGGGTGGCTTCCTCAGGTGCCATATGGCTGAGGACAGGTAGCTTGTCCGTGCCTAATGAAGGTCTGCCAGAAGGATGTGGAACAGATAGATCATGAAATCAACTACATCCAACATGGGTTTTATGACACCATTGCCTCATAGGACCTCAGCTTTCCAGCTAAGGCTTATCTCAATATCTTGCATACTGAAAACATTGCCTGTCTGCACTTCACACATTTGGCGTTCATTCATTGAGCACGAGCAAGCTGCCTGCTCTCATTGAGAAAGCATCCAGTGTAATTCATCTACAAATATGCACAGGGAGGGACTGGAGATGGGGCAAAAAAACGTTACTGGAATCCCATCAGAACAGAAAGATTAAGGGTATCAGGAAATATAAGCTGACTGTGGCTGTTTTCTCTATAAAATAGAAACCAAAAGGTGCCCTGACAGAGGTCTTTGAAATTATGAAAGAGTTTGACAGTTAGTGCTGCTACCTTTTATCCTGACCTTAGGAGCTGTCGTATGGAGTTTGCACATTCTCTCTGGGACAGAATGGGGTTCCTCTGGATGCTCCAATTTCCTCTCACGTTCGAAACACATGCTGGTAAGTTAATTGGCTACTGTAAATGCCTCTTAGTATAAGTTAATAGCATAAAGAATCAAAAGGATTTAATGGGCATGTGCGAGAGAGAATAAGCTACAGTGGTGCAGGGAAATAAAGAGAGGGGGAATAGGGCTGATATATTTGCTCCCCAGGAGCTGGCATGGATCCGGTGAGCTGAATGGCCTCCTGTATCATTAAAGTATAAAGATGATCCCTTTTGCTGCAGAAAAATCTAAGTAGGTTAGATAATTTAGAAATGGGCCATCATTAATTTCATAACCTGCATTTCATCAGTTCAGAAATAATATACATAGTTTTTAAGATAAGACATCTTTATTAGTCACATGTACGTCAAAACACACAGTGAAATGCATCTCTTGCGTAGAGTGTTCTGGGGGCAGCCGCAAGTGTCACCACGCTTCCGGTGCAAACGTAGCATGCCCACAACTTCCTAACCAGTACGTCTTTGGAATGTGGAAGGAAACCGGAGGACCCAGAGGGAAAAACCCATGCAGACACGGGGAGAATGTACAAACTCCTTCCAGGCAGTGGCCAGAATTGAACCCAGATCACTTGGCAGAGGGCTTCATTGTAATTAAATGTACCAATTTCTGCTTCTTCCTGATTGTTTCTTATGCATGTTTTTACCTGAAAGAAGTTGTGAATAGTCCATGGTAACTTTTAGGAATAGTTTGGTAAACTTTCGAGTTTGATGTCCTGAGATTATCACATTCTCTGGTTGGTTTTTAAATAATGAAAAGTCTTGTGGGGGGGCCTGAAGAGGTGGTGGAGGCAGATACTCTCACAGCATCTAGACAAGTACCTGGTTCACCAAGGCATAGAAGCCTAGCAATCTAATATTGTTAAATGAGATTAATATAGAAAGGTACAACGTGGCATGGCCATGATGGGCCAAAGGCCTTGTTTCAGTGCTGTATGACCAGGGATATGGGAATGTGTCCTTCACAGTTCATCCTTACAAAGTTTTGGTCACCTTAGAAATTTTGACTGCACAAAATATCAAATCCATAGCAAAAATGTAGTGGTTAGCATAACGCTATTATAGCGCCAGTGACCCGGGTTCAATTCCGGCCGCTGTCTGTAGGGAGTTTGTACGTTTCCCCCGTGTCTGCGTGGGTTTCCTCCACGTGCTCCGGTTTCCTCCCACATTCCAAAGACATACGGGTTAGGAGTTGTGGGCATGCTATGTTGGCGCTGGAAGCGTGGTGACACTTGTGGGCTGCCCCAGAAAACTCTGCATAAAGATGCATTTCACTGTGGGTTTCAATGTACATGTGACTAATAAAGAATCAAATCTTATCTCATCTTATCCCCTCTGATTACAAGCTTTGAATAAAATTGCTTGTTTTTATTATTGTACCCTTATGTCTAACTTTACAATGCCTCTTGTATTCACCACTCCTCAACCCAGAACCTAAATAATTTGTTCTCGAAGAAACCCACAAATTGCTCATCATTCATTTATGCCAATTACCTAAATGTAACAAAGTGCTCAGGTAACTTATCAGTGAAGAGCCTTTAAGCAACAATAAACTACTAGCAATTAGAGAAAAAAATGTAATCAGTGAAATATTTTGAAGTACTCTTAATTCCTACACTGATTACTCAGGGGCAGGTCTGAAAGTAAAACTCCCAACACATGCACACAAAACAAAAAAATACACAGTAAAATTATTACTCTCTCAGAGTTACAATTTGGTGTTTGAAATCTCTATAAACTTTCTCCTGTGATCTATTTGTCCCTCTGTGGGGCCTAGGGATTGCACTCTGCTATGTTCCTGTACTTTGCATCATCTTCCCTTCCCAGCAGTGTAATCTAACCAAGGAAGCTCAACCATATAATGGAAACCTAATAACAATGTTCCTCTGCACTTTAAGTCTCAGACTCCAGTAGTGTCACCTGTTGCACCTCATTATGGTGAACTACAAATCCCAGAAAACTGCATTTGGTTCAAACAATCATGCATAGAGTCACAGAGATTCACTGCATTGAAACAGGCCCTTTGGCCCAACTTGCCCATGCTGACCAGGATGTCTATCCGAGCTGGTCCCATTTACTTGTGTTTTCCCATATCAGTCTAATCCTTTTCCATTCATGTACCTGTCAAAGTGTCTTTTAAACACTGTAATTGTACCGTCCTCTACAGCTTCCTTTGGCAGCTCGTTCCATGTACCCATCACCCTCTGTTTGAAAACATTTCCCCTTAGGTTCCCTTTAAATTTTTCCCCTTTCATCTTAAATCCATGTCCTCCAGTTTTAGACTCCCCCTCCCTTGGTAAAAGACTGTGACCATCCACTTTATCTACGCCCCTCATAATTTCATACACTTCTATAAGGTCACCCCTTCAGCCTCCTACACTCCAGGGAATAAAGTCCCAGCCTATCCAGCCTCTCCTTGTAAATCAAGCCCTCCAGTCCTGGTGGTATCCTCGTTGAACTTTTTTGCACCCTTTCCAGCTAAATGACATCCTTCCAATAGCTGGGCGACCAGAACTGTGCACAATGCTCCAAGCATGGACTCACCAATGACTTGTATAGTTGCAGCATGATGTCCCAACTCTTGTACTTAATATCTTGACTGCCAAATGCCTTCTTCACCACCCTGTCTACCTGGGTCTCCACTTTCAGGGAACTATGTACCTGTACCCTAAGATCTCTCTCATATGCAGAGTAAACCAGACATGCCAGTAGTCACTTTTTGAGTCAAATACAAATCCTGATCCACAAGCATTTACTTCTTCTTTTGTTGCATGAGTTTGAAGTGGAGAAATCAAATCCCAGTATTTTGCAGAGTCAACATCACTATCCATTGGCTGTCTGGAGCTCCCAGTTGCCAGCCATTTTAATTCTCCTCCCCACTCCCACACCCACACCCACATGTTTGTCTTCAGCCTCCTCTACTGCCAGGCTGAGTCTATATGCAAACTAGAGGAAGAGCACCTTGTCTTCTGCCTGGGTCGTCTACAACGCGATGGCGTGACCATTGAATTCTCCAGCTTCTGGTAAACTGCTCCCCCTCCCACTCCCCCCAAGTCCCTTTTCTCTCTCCTCCTGATCTACACAGTTCTTCCTACACTCACCCCAACCCACATCACCCTGTCTCTTTCCCCTCCTCCACACACTCCATCTGCCCCTCACCTACACACCCCTCCCCATTGATTCCTCTCCCCCCCGTTCCCATGTTCTCCCCACCTACCTCCTGTGATTCCACGCTCCACCTTCCTCTCCTATCAGATTCTACCATCTACAGCCCTTTGTCCCTTTCATCTATCCCCTCTCAGTCTAGAACATAGAACATATGATGAGATGGACTCTGAACTCACAATCTACCTTGTTGTGACCTTGCACCTTAATGTCCACCTGCAATGCACTTCCCTGTAGCTGTGACACTTTACTCTGTACTGTTATTGTTTTTACCTGTACTACCTCAATTAATTACATAGAACACAGAACAAAGAAAAACTACAGCACAATTCAGGCCCTTCGGCCCACAAAGCTGTGCCGAACATGTCCCTACCCTTTCCATTTACATTAAACAATTATTCACTAAATGGTCCCCATTCTCTTTATCATTGAATGGCCGAATTAAAACCAATACTAATACATAGAACAATACAGCACAGTACAGGCCCTTTGGCCCACAATGTTGTGCCGACATTTTATCCTGCTCTAAGATCTATCTAACCCTTCCCTCCTACATAGCCCTCCATTTTTCTGACACTCACGTGTCTATCTAAGAGTCTCTTAAATGTCCCTAATGTATCTGCCCCCACAACCTCTGCCGGCAGTGTGTTCCACACACCCACTACTGCTGTGTAAAAAAAACTTATCTCTGACATTTCCCCTATCCATTCCTCTAATAGCCTTAAAGTTATTCCCCCTGGTGTTAGCCATTTTGGCTCTGGGAAAAAGTCTCTGACTGTCCAAAGGAAAAAGCTTCTGGCACTATTTCCGCTCTCGCCTCCTCCATCTGCCTATCAGCCCTCCTCACCTGGATCCACCCATCACCTGTGATCTCTTGCTCCACCCTTTCCCTCCACTGGCCATCTCCCCTCTATCTTTCAGATGAGGGGTCTCAATCCAACATATCCACTGTCCATGTCTCTCTACAGATGCTGCCTGACCTGTCGAGTTCCTCCAGCAGATTGTGTGTTGCTCCAGATCCCAGCATCTGCAGTCTCTTGTATCTCCATCATTATCTGTTATTTTGAGGCCAGGATTGTGAACTCCAGTCCATGCTTCTGCAGTCTCAGTGTAAAATAATGTAAAAGGTGTCCACTGCGAGGGTCAGGAAAGGAATCTGCCCTTGAGACATGCAATATAAGATACAGAGGTGAACAAAATGTAAAGGCACCTATGTTAGACTATTGTTTATTGACTACAGCTCTGCCTTCAATACAATAATACCAAGCAAGTTTGTCACCAAACTCTGAGACCTAGGACTCAACACTTCCCTCTGTGAATGGATCCTTGACATTCTAACCAACAGACCACAATCAGTGAGAAGAGGCAGCAATACCTCCAGCATGATTATTCCCAAAGCTGGTGCCCCACAAGGCTGCATCCTCAGTCCTCGACTCTACTCCCTATACACTCATGACTGTGTGGCCAGATTCTGCTCTAACTCCATCTACAAGTTTGCAGATGATACCACCATTGTGGGCTGTATCTCAAACAGTGATGAGTTGGCGTACAGGAAGGAGATAGAAAGCTTAGTGGAATGGTGTCATGACAACAACCTTTCAATGTCAACAAAACAAAAGAGCTGGTCATTGACTTCAGGAAAGGGGGTGGTGTCCATGCATCTGTCTACATCAACGGTGCTGAGGTCAAGAGGGTTGAGAGCTTCAAGTTCCTGGGAGTGAACATCACCAACAGCCTGTCCTGGTCAAATCACGTAGATGCCATGGCCAAGAAAGCTCACCAGCACCTCTGCTTCCTCAGGAGGCTAAAGAAATTTGATTTGTCACCTTTGACTCTCACCAACTTTTATCGATGCACCATAGAAAGCATCCTATCTGGATGTATCACAGTTTGGTACGGCAACTGCTTTGCCCAGGACTTCAAGAAACTGCAGAGAGTTGTGGACACAGCCCAGTGCATCATGGACACCAGCCTCCCCTCCTTGGACTCTTGAACTCTCACTGTCTTGGTGAAGCAACCAGCATAATCAAAGACCCCACCCACCCAGGACATTCTCTCTTCTCTCCTCTTCCATCAGGCAGAAGATACAGGAGCCTGAGGGCACGTACTACCAGACTTAAGGACAGCTTCTATCCCACTGTGATAAGACTACTGAAAGGTTCCCTTATATGATGAGATGGACTCTGACCTCATGATCTACCTTGTTGTGACCTTGCACCTTATTGCACTGCACTTTCTCTGTAGCTGTGACACTTTACTCTGTACTGTTATTGTTTTTACCTGTACTACATCAATACACTGTGTACTAACCCAATGTAGCAGCACTGTGTAGTGAATTGACCTGTACGAACGGTATGCAAGACAGGTTTTTCACTGTACCTGGGTACAAGTGACAATAATAAACCAATAGCAAGCAGATAAAACAGGAACTCAGGAGGTTAAACTGAATGAAAAGGCAAAGAGATGCAGAAAAATAGAGGTCTATAGAGAAAGCCAAGCAGAAGCACCGGAAGAATTAAAGAATGACTTGCTTTTATATGGAATTACACAGAAAACGCTGGCAATACCCAGCAGGCCGGGCAGCGTCTATGGAGATTCTCTTCTAGAATCGACATTTCAAATGAAATGAGAGCATTAACAAAACGTTATCCCCATGGGTCACCTCCTGACCATCTGTGGTTCCTACGCTGGTTTTATAGTCACCTCAGAACCCACAAAACCGGAGTGGGTCAAGTTATCCTCGATCCGTGGGGACTGCTCAAGAAAAATGACAAACCATCAAACCGAAATGTTAACACTTCAGTGAGTTATCTTTATTCCCCACAATCGTTAAATCAGTGGGGTTGGGGAGAAACATGAGTGCAGGCAATGAATTAAAATCGGTATCAGAGACGGCATAGCAAGTAATCTGATCATTTTCCAGCATCCAATATAGTACACGGGATTTAAACCGCAATCCCCATTGCGCACGCGAAAAACACCCTGCCATTGATTAAATGTTGTGATCGGTTAAAAAAAAACATATTTGTCTGGTGTACTAATGAATCACTTTAGTACAGCATATCTTAAATATAAATTGGTAAAGAAGAACGTCCCCCATAGTTCAGTTTAAGGAAAGGTGACTATCTGGAATAAAGGGAGTTGACTGAATTGGATTTTAAAAATGCAGTGAGATGAATTTCACAGGTATGCCTCTTTTCGTCAGCGTACTCTGCGACGGAGGAAATCGTGGATCGACGGGGGACTTCTGACTGTTGAATTCAGGTTAATGCAGGGATAACCATGGAATGCTGCAGTCTGGCGCTTCTGACTAGAAGCCTTTTCACAAGGATCACCACATGAGGATTCATACAATCACCCTTCCCCGTGGTATACAATCCCAGTCACACCGTGCCTTGAGGCGGGCTTTCTTCTGCAGTTTGTTGTACGACGTTCAGTCCTGCGGACTACAATGGAAAGCAAGGTAGACTCATTAATCTCCTCCACGAGTGCCTCTTTTGAACAAGTCTACCTTGGCTTCTTTGTAAAAGTTTTTAGTTCAGCCAACTTTTTTTAAAAAGTTGAGGTTTCCCAACCCCCATCACACGCCCATCCAATTCAGTTGAAAGTAACGTGTTTTCGTCTAGACTTGAAAATTCCCAATCCATTCACATTTACGATCACTCTTATCTACTTAATCCCACACCTTTCATGCTCAACTAACAACTATTGGATAGAAAATAGCACAGTTATGAGAACTATCATTGTGTTTTTGATGAAGTGATACAATAATTCAATCACGTTGATCACAGAATATGCCGATGTTGCAGTGAAATTTCTTTGACGTTGGTCACAAGCAAGTTACAGCATTATATTCAGACACAGGTTGTCTTCATTTTGTAAACGTGTTATAGAGTAAACATCTTTAATTAATTTCATGGTATTAAAACCATGTTGCAATGCGTGGTAGGGTCTGTATGAATAGACCATTGACCAACGACCCATCCAGACTGAAAGTAGTTCCTCCAGTAAACGCTAACGATTATATTTGTTATCCCACAAAACCCGTCACTTTGCATTCATGTGAACATTAGCCCTCAGCTGTTCAGCGCTGACTTGTCCCTTTTACATCAACTAGAATTTAATGTATGTAAAGATTTTTTGTTGGAGAACTTCCTCTGTGACTTCAGACTCGAAAGGGTGAAATTACCCGATTGGAATCGCAATCTTTGTCATTATGAAGCCATTTTGCCAGTAGTATAAAATTCCGGCGTCAGCTGTAGCACATTATCTATTGAACTCCTGATTCAACCGGTGATCAAAAGTCTCGCTCCTTCTGCATATCAGTTAACGGATGGTTTTCCTTTGTCAGTCAACCGCTTGAGTTTATCCCAGGGACGTTATTGGGGCTGTCAAAACGGTAGGCAAAATAATGGCAGGACACTTAGAATCAATTTCCTTCAACCCGCTTCATCGTTGCTCCAAAACCATGTCTAATGAATTAACACATTAAAATATGGTAAACGTTCTTTTTATTTCTATACATCATTGCAAATGCTAGAAGTAAAGCAGAAATGCTGGAAGAACTCAGCCGGTGAAGCCGCATCTGTGGAAAGAGAAACCGGTCAACGTTTCGTGTCAGCGACCCTTCCTCAGAACCGAGGGGAGAGCGGAGGATTTACAGTTTGTCAAAGTAGAGCCGGGGGAAGGCGGATGATAAAAGACCCTACGGAGATAGATTAAAATCGGAAGATAAGGCGCATGAGCACTGATCCTCAGCGATGCATTTAAAATAAATGAGGTGAGAATTCAATGTTCTCCAACTCCAACTTCAATTAAACTCCTCTCTCATCGTTTCCCATTATAATATCATTTTCCCGCCACGTTTAAAGTGATCATGTCTGGTTTGCTCTGGTAATAACAATCCGTAATCCAATGAAACACACTGCATATAATGAAAACGTCTACATTTTTAAATGCACGTCAATAAACATTATTATTGTTCTAAAGTAGCCATTTTTCACTTTGTTGATTCCATGTTGACTTTATCTGAAGCTTTCACACTCCATTTCACGCATTGCTTTGATTTTACGATCGGTATGCAAGACAAGTTTTTCACTGTACCTCGGTACAAGCGACAATAATAAACCAATACCAACCAACCAATACCAGTACCATTGCTCTAATCAAAATATTACCTGGTGACCTATTAACTTTTACACATATCTTGGCGGCTGCTGGCAAAAAAAATCACACCAGGAGTTCCCGTGCCAAAACCATGAGATTGGTTACTGAAGTGCTCAGTGACAGAGAATAGATGGGGTTAGATCAGAAAATTCGGATATCGAGGTCTCAAGGGAAAGTCCTACATATATGGTGGAGGATCGTGAATCATTGGGATTCTCGACACTAGTGAGTGGTGGAGGTAGATTTTAGGTCATATTGGATCAAACGGGAACGTGGACCAAAGGTCAAGATCAAGATCAGTCATGATGTTAATGAATGGTAGGAGCAGGTTTGAGGAGCCCTGTGCCCCAATCCCGTTCCTGGTTCCTCTGCTACATATTCAAGTTATCTCCATTTAGCAACCGGGCAGGCGCTGCATGAACGTCAAGATGATGTGAATCTACAGCAATTCAAACACCAGCCATCCCTGACCAGAAAGTAAAAACTTAGATTAACATCTGTCCCGTCATTCTCCAAAGCAACAATACCTCCCCCCATCAACCACACAAAATCATCAATCAGAAGCATGTAGTTTCAATGCTCTGTATGTTAACGTATGATACTGTTGTGGATTTATTTGTTTTCTGCAATGCCTGTTCAGTTGCATGCATTGCAAACAGAAAAAACTAAACATTGAACAGCAAAGGGCCAGCGTTCAATATACGTTGATGGGAAACTGCACTTTAACTTCACAAAAAGTCTTTCTACTGTCAGAACAAGTCAGAATAATGAATTAAGAATGCCCGGGCGCCAGATAAAAACTCAACAGGTAGCTGACATCGGACATGGTTGGATTCTGGGACAGCTGGGACGTATTGGGAGAGCCAAATTTTCATGTTGTGTTTTTTTTAAAGGAAGCAAAAGGTGGATCATTTTGCAACCATTTTGCTATAGATATGTCATAGAATTGTGTTTCTTTTTTCATAGCTCTAGACGCGAATGTCCCAATGATTTAGAATATTTCCGAGAGCCCCATAAGTAAGGTTTATAGATTAAATGTTTGGTGATCGGAGAAAAACGGCCGCTTCTGATAGTTAGTCTGTACACTTGATTCTGCCGACAATTACTAGCAGCTAATTCGAAGGAAGGGAATGGGTCAAGGAAAAAGACACGTTGAAGTTAACTGTCAGTCGCACAACTTGGAATTGCTACATTCTAACAGCATCTAAACACGCACGGGGAACGAGTAGCTCAAATCACATTCCAAGCTACAAATCAATGCAATTAATTTTTAAAATGCTTGCACTTCATAACTAATTTCCACTGACAGATAACTTCTTCAGACGCAGTCCATAATACGTGAAACCTTTACACCTTTTAAGATATTTCCTTGGATTCTCTCGGCATTGCCTTGGTTAGATGTCTAGTAATATCAACTGCAATGGATATTATGTGAAACCCTTTAAATAAATCCGGCCCTGGACAGACAAGGCGGTTTCACAAAAAAAATTCTCGTTCTTCGTTCTCTTTATAGAATTTCACAAGGAATATAAATTGTTCTAAAGAGACCCGTTCGTTACATCAGGGAATATCTGCCACACAATAGGCTGCTTTCTCTGGCAGATTCCGAACTTTGTTAAAGGCAAAGGAAGAAATGTATTATAATTCAGATATGCGTGAGAGGGAATACTAGCTGGTCGAGAGCACAGTTGCATCTAATAATGAGCATTTGTAAACGATCCCTCCCATTGCTTTGTATCATGTGCACTGCTGAAGGACTGAAGTGTAGATCCCCAACACCCTTGCATCGATATCCATTAGGAAGTCAAAGGACTTATATGTTCCAGGTATAAGCAAAGCCTGTTCACTACGATTTATATCAGTGGAATATATCCAGAATGTATGGATTTTGCTGGTTGTTACATCCTTATATCTTTGTGATTCCGAAATGCACCATGAACCAATCTTTACATCAAAGTGCTCATGTGTATATATTTATTTAAAATAAATATAACTAGACAAATAAAGGTCAGCTCTTGAGTACATTGTTCAGTGCGGTTTCTGACTTCTCCCCTCAGCTGAGTTTAACAGTAATGCATCATAGAATGGCTCCGCACAGGAGAAGGCCGTTAGGCCCATCATGCGTGTGCCGGCTTTTTTGAAAGGGCTATAACTCAGTCCCAGTTCCTTGCTCCTTCCCCGTAACCCTGCAATGTTCCCCCATTCAAGTATTTATCCAATTCTCTTTTGAAAATTACCATTAAATCGGCGTCAACCACATTTGTTTCATGTACTGCATTCCAGATCACACCACATAATTGGCAATCTCTCCCCAACGTTCTTGACATGTTCTGTTCAATAACAAATGAGAGCATCCAACGTCAGACGTGATACCAGTGAACCACAAGTTAGTATTCTGTGTGAAACATGGGAAGAAAATACGTCGCCGATAGATGTTCCACTAATCCATTGTATTTTCTTAAGATGGAAAAAGGCATACAAAAATAGAAGATGTTTAAAAAATCACTGACTACGAGTCCCTACTTAGTTCGAGTAAGACATTGGGGATGATATACATGAAATGTCCTTTGAAAGTAGCGGCAAAATTGAAATAACAACTAATTTACATATTTACAATAATTATTATGCCATAGGTGGTTTCAACCTGCAATACTAGGTATATCATTCTACAAATAAAATTTGCCGTATGTCCAACCGAAGAGAGTCCAAAGTTGTGAAACATCTCGCTGCAAAGGCTTGTTATTGAAGCGACGTTAACCACTATTGGGCAGCCCTTGTTTTCTCCGCCTTGCTTGGAGTTTTCGTCAGGTCTTCTCGGTGTTTGGAACTCGTGCGGAATAATCGGACGATTTCGTGATCTTTGCTATCCAGCACTCTCGGTAAGAAAAGAGAGGATTTCTGAGTCCTTCTGGTTTTGAAGCCCCTCCTTGGTCGCCCCTTGCCGTTGATGGACACATACCAAAGTCTCTCTGCGCTGTTTCTGCGCCTTGGCCCCGATGGGTTTGGGATGGTCCTGTAAGATCTGGACGCGTACGTGTTATATCCCAGCTCATGAATCCTCTCTACAAACTCGCACTCTGGAGTGTAGACTTCCTGTGGACAGTAGAGAAACATACGAGATGTTCAGTTATAGAAATTATGAGAATTTTTTTTTAGACTTGATCACCTACCTAGCATAACTTTCCCATCATTAAACTTGTAATGTAAAACTTTACCTTCAGGTTCAGATTAGCTTATTATCATATACACCAGTGTTCAAGGAAATTCCTTGCTCGCTTGCGGCTCACAGAGTAAACAGTATACATGGTAATAATAAATACAACAATAAATACAGCGATGAGAACGGAATAGAATGGTGCAGAACAGAAGGCATCCCTTTTTGCTTGAGGTCTTTCGTATATCATGTTTGACAGTTCTGGCCATGGTTATATGACATTATGCCGTGTTGACTATGCCTCATGCTATTGCATAGATAAACCACTAATGAAAAGTGACATCTCCGTGTGGAATTGATTGTTCGGCACACAATCCATCAATGCTGGAAGTCAATATTCGTGCCAACTTTGATAACTTAAAATTTAACGAATTTGTAAAACACAGATTGAAAAAAAACTAAGGTCATCCACACTGCATTAATCCACTTGGAAGGATTGAAAGTAACTTCCCACCTGAATGGAACAAAGCAATGGCGAAAAAAGATGGTCTGCATTTAGTCATCTGTCCAACTTGGGACGTTTAAATAATTAAAACTTGTCCAAGTGGACGAATGAGCTGCCAACTTCATATCGTCAATTCACCGAAGGTTAATAAGAATAACTTTTCAAAGTGATAATGTCTCCTTAGGTTATTTCCTCGTGAATTCGAATCAAGCCTGAGTTACGAAAGTTACCTTCATTCGTTTGCAATGAAAATCAATACCAGTGTCTCTGAACAGGCCAGCGAAATATACTGGCAGATGTAGAGTCGATTTATTTCCCAGTAATCACGGCAAAGATTTTGAAGCTAGCGTGCTAATTATGTAGGTGTAAGGATATTACTCCCCCCCCCACCCAAAAAAAGTTAATAACTTCGACCTTATAAAACAGCCCTTTTTTTGTTACAGTCATTTCACATCGAATGAATGTTCGCATTTCAAAAGCACTTATCAAGTAAGGGTTAGAAAATTAGACGGAAGTGGTGATTAGTAATTGCCCTCTTACCAAAAAGGGAATGTAATACACATTAGATTATCAAACTCCGATCGGAGCCACCACTTTGCTCGGATATGTCTGCAAGTATATCAACCGATCAAGGATAGTACTGTATTGATTCAAACAGTGGAGCATATTGAACAAGCTGCCGCTGGGACGGTAGGCAATCTGATCAGAGATAAGAAAGTTGCAGTGTGAGAACCCTTTTTTTTGTGTGCAGTTCTACTTTGAACAGATAAAGAGATTTCAAGCCCGTGATTTCAAACGATGTTCTATCTGAAAAGAACGTACGGGGGAGTGAGAAGAGAGTGAAGCGTGTCCACACTTTTTAGATCAAATCCTGGGCGTGCAAATGGCAAAATGCAAACCCTGAGAAAACACAAACTGGCAAACGGAAAACATTTCGAATGGTATGTTAATACCAACACAGCACAACTACAAAGCGTGTTTAAATTAAAACGCACACAGTTCAACTTCTCGCCCTATTGCAGGTACTGTGAATAACTTTAAACCAACACTGCAGGTATTAGATATTAGCACATGGTTTTGTGTCTAACCCTCGGGCGGTTAGCCTGGTCACGATTTGGAAATTGTGTATAAATAATTGACAGTGAAATAGTTGGTCTGAAACCCCTTGATGCCGTGATTTTCCACAATGATTACCCACAGATTTCAAGCAGAATCGCCACTTGTGCGGCCTGCGGTTTGTGAGTCGCCACATGAATCTCACGGTGGGAGCTCTGGGCACCCTGTTTTTGCAGAGGTGGGAGGGGCAGGTGGTTGGGACGAAATGATGACTCGTCATGAGGTTACAAACGAGCTTGGGGCTTCAGAAGAAAAGAAATGTTCAAATGTTCAATTTGCATTGACTACATTAATGCAGAAATTCACCTCTGGCCTAAAAGGGCGGTGAAGGTGTTCTAGTTACATGCTTTATCTAAAGTTATGTCCCCCCCTTGTATAACTCTAAGAGAGAGGGAGACGGGCGGAAAAAAGATGTAGGGAACTGTTGGCACCAGGATCTACATTCCGTCCCCAACTTGTACCTTTCTTTCAGCACATCCCTTCCCTGCTCGGTGGCTACCGTTGGTATTCAGGAAACTATTTCAAATGCCTCTATCTCCCGAACTCCACTTTAGGTTCGCGGAATGCCACCCGCGGGGTTGCCTTCATCAAGCTATCATAAAGCACTCTCGGGATCTCCGGAATCAGCAAATAAACTAAACAGCACGACTATTTGTACAACCCCACGGAATGTCACCCTTGTAGTGCAAGTGAGAAGGAGCAGGGTAGGTAAAACACTAAGGAAGAGGTAATAAGGAGCCCCTGGGTCTCCGACCAGAGGCGAATTTATTTTGTCAGTCCCATCAATAGTCGTAGCTGTTGCTTATGAGTATTTTTTGTTAGTAGACGTCAGATCCTTAAATAAACAAAGTGAACAGGTGAATTTTCTATGCACAACTAAGTAGGCCTGTAAAATATTGAGGTAATTTTCTTTTATGACATTTTATTAAATCGATGGCCACTATCTATTCAGACAATGAAAGTAAACAAGTACCCTGCTTTAATATTTCAAATTAGCATAACATGACACTCACATGTCAATTTTAATACATATTTAATAATAAAAAAAACAACTTACCGACGCATAAAGGCGTCCCCTTTTGTTCATTGCTAGGTATCTACCTGAAAACAAGCCCTTGATCGCCACCACTCCCACATCGACAGCAGTTATTTCCAAGATACCTGAAAGAAGGAATAGGAATCAATGGAAGAAGACTGAATATGTCTCGATATGTCAGTTGAGGAATGCAGTGAAGTGCCTGAATAAGATTTAGCTGTCACAACCCCCCCAAAAAAACGCCGAAGTAACAGGACAACTTGCCCAATGGATTAAGATATGACTAAGAAAGTTGGGCTAATCTTCGTGAAAATGTTGCAAGGCCAAACAAAATGTTCTAGCAATTCAGAGAACGTTCATTGACATTGAACTATATCGTTCATTTAATCCTGTAAGCATTTACATTCTGTTTTATTTCGTGTCACCAGCACATCCAACAAGTTCCAGACGCTTGCTCCAATCGCCGACATCTCATTTGTTTTGCTCTTGTATAAGAACTCTTCTATCAGATGCCAAGGAGTCGCTAAGGTTTATAATCTTCCTATGCCTTTCATCTGAGATAATTGAAAGTCAAATAGTGCAGGTGATTGTAAAATGCTCTTAATTCAACCTTAAAGTGTATCAATTGTTTTCGGCGTACTCTGAAAACTGTTAATCACCTTGTTGTCTAAAAATAGATTTCTGCGCGTCCCACCACACGAATGTACCATAAGTATTAAGTCTAACATTCTGATGCTGCCTATTCATCTACTAATTCCAATTAATCCCAATTGAGGCTATACAACAGTTCATTACTCTTAATGGGGTGTCAGAGAAGCACATAGTACAAAAGGTTGGGAGAAGGGTAACAATTTAAACCGCTTTGTGGTCTTAAGAAAACAAATTTGAGTCTAGTTTCTAGGCTAGCGCAACGAATTAGGATTGCATTTTGTCACTGAGCTTTCAAGGGAAATGACGCGTGCTAGGATAAATCCTTGCAAATGTAGCTAAAGGGGTGGCTTCTCCAGAGATGGTTAAACAAAGTGACAGCTTACTGGAGTTGGCCTTTGTTGGGGGAAAATAAACTACTTATCCCTCCAGATTGATTTCCTAACACAAGTTTAGGAACTCCGGACATGGGACTAGTAGGGTTGTCGGTCAGGGAAACGATTTTGCTGATAACATGACCCTTTAGCACTTAGGCCCGAAGTGTCACACTCTGGAGTAGTTCCGTTGCGGTAAATCAAGGGATTCACGAGGTCTCACTCAAGTAAATGACATTACACGTCAAAAAATGGTGAGGAGTCGTATTCTAGTTAAATCTTGGGTGAGTTAGAATCCCCCAGATGCCAACCGCTAGAAACACGTATTGGGAAACAGAATTGTTAAGCGCAATAGGACCAAAGCCCAGATTCTACCATGTTGGCAGTCTCAATGATAAAGGAGTTGTCCACTAATCATCCTGTATTCATGGGAAGGAAAATGTCCATTATAAAATCCGTGAGACAGCATCGGCAGTGATGCCTGTAAAACTACTCCGGAGGTGCAAAAGATGCAAGATCTGTAAAAAGCACTGTAACTACAAAGAAATGCCAGCAAAACAAAAGAGGCAACATTGCAAAAACATCATAATGACATACTCCACTAAATGAGATTTATTAAGTTGCAAATTAAATCTCTGCCCAATGTGGATTGTATCCCTGTGTAAAATTCAGAGAGGAAATATTTATTCAGAGATTGTAACGCAATAGACATTTTTAAATGCAGAGTTTTGCATTGAAATTACACGTAAATTTGTTTGTATCTGATATGTAATCCACAAGTCTAAATAAATGTTCAATGCTTCTGCATATTTCACCTGAATGTATCTGCACTGTGTAATAAATTGACCTGTACGATCAGTATGCAAGACAAGTCCTTCACTGTACCTCGGTACAAGTGACAATAATAAACCAATACCAATGAATACAGTTATATTAATATTGAAGCACACAGGCGCACACGATGTCTAAGTCACTCCTTCACTCGCACCGCTCGCTGAAACGGTTCGGAAATTAAAAAGGAAGATCTGCTACTCACTGAAGATGCTGTTTTTTTCCAGTGTGCCGTCGATCTTCCCATTGAGATGGATCTGCAGATGGTACTTGGTGGCACAGTATAGCCTCCTCCGCCTCGGTGCTCCCCCGAGATGTTCATAGACCCCTCCGCGTCCCCCGGCATCCCTTCGCAGTCTGGATTCGCAGGCTGGGGACGGTGCGCACGGTACCTTAGGAGCCACAGTCGGCGCCCGGGGCAACGGCGACTGCTGTCTCGTGAAATCCAGGAAACTCAGCAATAAACAGACAGTTATAAACATTGTGGCATGGTCAAAACACTCTCCGGTACAATCCGATGCGGATCAAGATCTGGATTAGCTAGGTCAAAGGGTCCCATTAAAAAATGTTCCAACCGGGCCAACAGTTCGCGGGGCGCTTCGTTCTACTCGATGAAACATGGTAATACATCTGCCTTGATGTGTTGAATCAATAGTTAGTGGTTTGAGCCATCCTAATCCCAAAACATCCAGGTTTTGTATGAGGAACGGTGCCTGCTCCCCGAGTCCTCCTCCTCTCCAAATAGCGCACGGCAGACTGGCAAAAAAGTCACTGAATTTCACTTAAGACACTATCGTGAGATTTCGTCGCAACCCCGGTGATCGACGGCGCATAGAAATAAAAGAACTTTTCTTTGAACAATAGCTGAACTCCCACCAATTGATACAAAGGGGATGGAGGCAAGGTATCAGTCTTGTGTGAACTCACAGAGTGCGGCGTGGATAAGATTACAACATTACACACAGTGGCTTATTGCGGAAAACCGCATCACAAAGAAACCAGCAACGCATCTGAAGGCAGATTTTCCTCAGAGCCCTTCTTAAAAGTCCAATAGACCAATTATACATAAGAAAAAAATATACACTGAGGGTTGGAGTGAATATTCCCCAGGGCATGCCAGAACTCCCCGCTACTATCAATACAAACTAACAATACGTGACAACTTGGATGACTGATGCTAAAATGAAGCAACTTAGAAAAGGTCTCTTTAAAAAGATGTCCACACAAAAAAAAACTGCATACGAATGGAATCTCCTACGTTGCAGAATGTATAAAGGGGGCACTTTCACTGCGGCGCTACTTATTCGCACCTTGTGAAGTTTAACGCGAGATTTTAAACAAAAACATTTTTTAAACGCTTTTCTCAGAAGTCCGACATGTGTGTGCAGAGTTTTGAACTGTTGTGTTTACTGCTCCGGTGTACTGGTGCCTCTGGGCTTGGGGCTAATTAAAATAATAAATTTGTTTCTTTGCAGTCAGTTAGAAGCGACTCTGAAGCAGCAAGATTATTTTAGGCGATGATCCACTGTAGTCATTGGAAACTTATAGCGGATCTGCTTCCTTTTCAGTTACTGTCTGCCATCCAGTGCAGTTATTACACAGCATTATTTCCTACTGATTTAAAGCTGCTGGCACTTTAAACATCTCGCTGAGAGTCATCAGCACTCGAATTAGTAACTTCTTTATTTCACTAAACATAGTAATATTTCCGTGGCCATACGTGGACACAATTGCTTGTTGGATGTATCTCCCTCTGAACAATGCTTATTGAAACTGTTCGCTAACATGCTTCGATGTCAGGACAATCGATTACGCAGCGCCCTCGAAGGAAGTATGAGCGATGCATTTACTGATACCTCAGTTGGGGACGCTCATTTAAAAGTCAGCGGATAGTCTGAACATATTGTTGAAGAAAACAGGATCTGGATTCCTAATTCCGAATCCAGTGCAACCCACGTTTGACGCAAGGCTTTCGGTAACATTTCTGCCAGAGAATTGCTTGGCGGTATTCTTTTAGATATTGGAAGTGAGTTATGAAAGGACGTTCTGCTGGCCAGCGTGTAGTCCAAGAGAAAGGATGGTCGAAGATGGAGAGAGATGGCGGCGGGGGGGGGGGGGGGGGGGGTTGTGGAGGGAGGAGTGGGGGGTGGGGTGGTGTGTGGAGGAAGTGGGTAGGGGGTCCCCGGCGTACTAGCCAATTATTAACCCTCACTCAACATCACCGAGACATCATCTGGTAATTGCCGCATTGCTGCTCGTTCTGGAGCTCGCTCTGTGCAAATTGGCTGCTTCGTTACTACAGCGCCCGCACTACCAAATCTCCTTTATTAACCGTGAGCGCTTTGCGATGCGCTGAATGGGACGAGGACGGCGCTATGTAAATGCAGTTTCTCGTTCTAAGTTCCCGAATGAACGGCGGTTAGGAGTTGACGACCGTTTGCATTACTTATGTGAATCCTTTGCCAGAATTTAACAAGTGTGTCTGCATTTCATCATTCAAACATATACTGTTTCAGGATGTTTAAATGTACCCAGGTTAAGGAGCTTGTTACTATCGCAGTCACCACCCGAACCTGGATGTAACTACTTAACAATAGCATTTGTTTCCAACAATGGCATATGTCTTCAATCAGACCGCGAAACAACAACATTCAATCTTTGCTTAATATTGTAATAAAGATGTATCTGTCGAAGTTAATCCCATTTTAATAGTGAATGTTAATTAATAGGTTGTTTAATGGAAGGCCTACACGCAAATGACGTTTAGGCAAAATTGCTTCCATCCTTGCTACGTTATGGTTACCAGTTTGATAATGGGTACCATCGTCTATAAATCCCCTGCCCTCGGCAGCTGCTCGTATATTTCAGAGTGAGTGAGTGAGTGTGTGTGTGTGTGAGAGAGAGAGAGAGTGAGAGAGAGAGACCGGACCTCCCCACTCCATCCCTCCCTGTCCTCTAACGCTAATTAGATGTATCCAGCGGGTTTCATATCTACGTTCCCTTGGACGTCGGCTTTCCCTCACCCCCGCACACAAAACAGAACTGAAATTAAACTTATTTAAAAATCTATCCTCGGACATTTATAAGATCAAGTGGTTCACCCAGTCAGACATCAACACAGTCAAATGGAAGCTCGCTGACGTATATTATAAGTTGTCTGGTGACCATTTAAAGAAAAGTTTGTCTTTTGATGTGGTCTGGTTGTGACTGAGGGTGGTACTTTAGATGTGGTCCGCTGTCTGTTTCTAGAAGCATTTTTAATTAGCCTTTAACCTCCCAGAAAGTACTTTGTGGCCCTTGAACAACGATATGAGAGCAGTTTTTGATTCCTCTCTCTCTCTTTCTCCCTTGATCGTTACTGTAGTTTAGTCTAAGCAACCTATATTTTTTCAGGGAACGAGAAACACTCCTTCGTGTTAACGGCATCTTACGTGGATGTTCTCCACAAGCGAGTCCAGAGTGGCCGTGTATATAGTCACATGATGGCCAATGTATCTCTATGGACTGGGATCCTGTTACAACAGCATGCAATAGGCGGATTGGAGAAGGGAAATGCTTTATCTAACCAGTGCCAGCGGTGGTCCTGTCGGTCCCAATTAAATCAGGAGTACCTGAAGCTCACTGCGCGCTTGGATCTCCAACTCATCTGTGTCGTTTTGACTTCTTCAACACACACCAGCTCTCGTTTAATTTAAAACCAGACTTCTCTTTGTAACATTTCTAAGTTGCTCATACAGAACGCCAGCATTATTTCCACCGGTACTAAACATTTCCACATAGACATAGTTGTACTCCTGCCAGCGTTCCCAAATCATTTTTTTTTTGTGAGCAGTTTTATGAATGAAACAAAGATTGCTTCATTAAAACTTCCGAACAGGAAGCCGAGAAGTTCATGAACGCCCCCGGATTCACCGCACGCAACGCACCGCAATTAACCAACGGTTTACATGCATGTAGCGCCTACAAATAGGGGGAGAGCCAGGGGCTTATTGTCGTAATTAGGAGGTTCATATTTTAAAGGCGGAAGCGAGGTCGAAAAAAAGATTTCCCGGAAACCCGGCATTTTTAATCATAAAAAGTGAGGGTGTAAAATATAGTCTAGGGATTCTCTATTCCCGATTTCCCGTAGGTTGCACATCCTGTTGGTAACTCTCAGCCAGTCAATGATTTACTGTTGTAAGTAGATGTCTGATGAAAAAAGGGGGAAGTTGCAATTTGTAGCCGCAATGAGCAGAAGGTTGGGAGTGGAGGAGTCCCCTTCCTCGCCAATTAAAAAGTCATTACTTGTTCAAACACAGTACGTTCTGCCGTCCCAAAGAACCCAATACTCAAAGGCAGTCATTAAGTGTTGCTTTCAATTCTGTTAGTAGTTTTGTTAGCACAGCTACCGGTAAGTACTCTTTTTAAAAAAAATAAGAAGCCAGATTAACCCCGTAGAACGAAAAGAAGTCTTACCTTTCAGTGGAGCCACTCACCTCATATTAGTTTTATTTCCCCCTGTTAGCGCACTTTGCCACATAAATATATGGGAAAGTTTTGAAAAAGCCCTTCACTTTTACGCGTTTGCAATTATCTTGGTGACATTGAAGGATTTACGAGTTAGCGGACAGATTAATAACAATTGCCAATCGATTTTCTCTTCGAAAGGAACATCACGATTGGTTAAAATAAAGAACGTATTGGGATGAGTTTCCATTTACGTTTGTTCTCTGCCTTTTTTTACTCATTGCTGCACAATGAGTAAAACATTGAAAATCTCACGCTGTCATCTTCTTCACTGTACCACTCAAGAATGTTTTCCCAGCTGGAATAATCTTATGGATGACATTAAGAACGCTGAAAGGCTCATTGTTGGAACTTTTCCCAAGTTATAACTCAGTATGCTCCTATTATTCTGTTTAGCTGTATCGCTTCAGTTACGGAGTTTCCAACTCAGTGCTTTTTCTCACAATCCTTTCCTTTCACAGGGGGAGGATTTAACTGAAATCATTGAGGAGTATATCTACATTGGAATTTTATTTCAATCATATTTGGTTTCTACATAATTTAAGCTCAGTTGTAACAATAAAAATACTTTACTTTCTTAAAGAAAATTATTTAATGATTGAGAGAGATCAAAGTATCTGTGAAAGGAGGTTTCCAACTGACTTTTTCAATAGAGAGGATAGAAGAGGACGGTGCAGGTAAAAGCGAGGTTCACGGTTATCCCACGCAGAAGTTGTTTAACTGCCGCAATAGAATACATGATCACAGAGACGGACTTCTATCGCAGAGTCTACCTGATGTACAACACACAAAACCACTGATTCGGACTACCGAATATTTTTACAACACATCACCGATACGGGCAATTGGAGACACGCAACATGAAGGCGCTGGAGCAGACTATCTTATTTCTATGCCATTAAATCACTGGTGCAGGCTATCAAACATTCATGCACACAAAACCGCCGCAGACTTCGAGATATAGACAACACAAATCATTTGGTCGCTGATTATCAGATACATGCACCACAATGATTGGCACAGATTGAACAAATAATAGACCACATGCAAAAAGCATGACATCAGCAAGGTGGATTACTTGTACACGAAATATTGTCACAATTCAGCAACTTAACACAATAAACCGATGTAGAATTAACCGGTTATACCTGACCTTTTCCTTTTTGGACGACAGAACTTTATTCTGGATATAAACTCAGTTTTAATATAGTCTATTCTGTCCTTCTTGTGTTTATTATGTTGGGATATTTTCAAAACAATCCGTTGGTCTGCAATAACCTCAATGACAATTTACGCAGCCATAAACATTGAATAGTTCCAGTTGAATGTATTAGTGCTCCTCTTTTTCTGCTATTCTGGGAGGAATTGCCAATAATGCTAACTGACCTTTGAACCTTTTCTGCTGTACTTTTTTCTCATGCCACAGTTTCTTTAGTTTGTTACTGATCTGAAGGCCCGGTCTGAGCTAAGAGTCACTTTCTCAGACATCAGTGCCTTTCTCGTCCCTTGACAAATCACCGCTGAGCCTCTTTTGTCCTGTGACGCTTTGATCTCACCTGCCTGTCAGCACGAAGGAGTGGGTACAGTCAAAAGGCGACGCAAACAAACTATGTTTCATTCCCATGTAACAGCTGAAGTCGGGGGAAAGTCCATGGGTTGCATATGATGTGGAACTGTACTGGCTGAATATTTTTTAATGCTATTAATATCTGGAATTAATAACTGATTTAAATACTTATGTTAACATTACAAAAACAGACCAGCCACCTCCTAATCGAAGTGTGGATGGATCCCTTTAGCCAAACTATGACCTCATGTCCTGCTGTACCTTTGAGATCCAAGTTCTGTATCAGTATGATGCCCGATAGAAAGCAACGTTTCAAAATACTGTATGAATGGAAAGCTTTTCTCCACTGAAATTGGATAGTGTTTCTTATACCTTCAGCTTTCTTTCACTTCTGACTTCAGGTTTCAACTGCTTCCACTACCTTTTCAGAAGCTACACTTTCCAACAGTATAATCTTTGTGATGTCCTGTAATATTATCATCCAGTTGAGGAGCATTCAGAGAACAGCTATAGGCAGACCTGATTTAGACCCAATTGGATGAAGTATCTGACAGCAAAACATTTATCTCAATACCTAAAACTAAATTAGCAGATTCTCATTTCCATATCGCAAAGATATAAAGAACAAATTTGCTTTGAAAACAATGTATTTAAAGAAGAGGAAGCATAAAAGAAAGCCCAGTTATTTCTCTCAGTAAAATAGTAATGTCTCCACACCGATGCAGTGCATGGAGGAAAGTTATGTATAAATGATCAAGCAATTTCAATGGGCTTGATTGACACAGGTTCTAATCAGATCTGGTCTGCTTGAAATGTTACCTGTGTTTTCCTCTCCATAAATCTTTCCTCACTTGCTGAATATTTCTACCGCCTGTTTTATTTCAGATTTTCAGTATCTGTGGAACTTTGCTTTCTTGATTGAGAGGAGAATTAGCCAATCATTGTCATGATAAGTAGCCATTTAATGACATATCCTTTCTTAATGATGTCAAAATCTCAGTTTCGAGCTAACAGGGGGCATCAGAGCAATAAGGCCTTCAATGAAAAGGGAACAATGAGGAAAAAATATAACATTTTGTCAGATGTTACTGAGGTGATATTTGGCATCCGTCAAATTGGTTGTTGACTCTGGCATGATGTGTAGAACTCCAGGTCTAACAGTGCAAGGAATCATATGGACAAATCTAAGCGCCAACACCAACATCTGAGTAATCCTAATTCCTCCATTTCATCCTCCGCATTGCCAAGAATCACATTTCTTGTTAGTCACTGGGAAGATATCACCAATACCATCCGAAAAATCCTCCAAATTCACTTGAAGAATAACCAAACCAACATCAGTGCCAATGACCCCAACATTCAGACCCTAGTTACACTCATTTGGCTCCATTGGGAAGGCCACATTGTTTGTGTGTCTAACACCAGACTTTAGATCCAGGTACTACTTCTGCCACAGGTAGAGCATAAAAAAAGTTGAAGATGCGCTCAAAGCCTCCTTGAATAAATACAATAATCTTCACTACCTCCTGGGAATCCCCAGCCATTGATCAATGTAGGTGGAGAATGAATCATTGTGACCATATTGAGAACCTTGAGTCCATGCATATAGACAGAAAGCGGGTGTCACCCCACAAGTGACCCACCCACCTATGGCATCAGGCACCTTCTGTCCCATCTTTGGAAGAGTCTGCAGTTCTCACATTTGCCTCATCAGTCACCTCATAGTCACAGAACTGAAGTGGAAGCAAGACATCCTCGATGCAAAGCAACTGCCTAAGGAAATGAAGCTAAGTTAGTCAGTAGGAGTGAAGGTGTGCCTCTACAGGTTTCTTCTTTTTTTGAACTGGCACTTCTCAATTTGGTTGCAGGATCTTGACTTAAAAACATGGAACATACCCCCTCTCCCTTATTTCCCCCTCTAGTGAGAGTAGATTTTTGTTTCCTTAACCTCTAGTTAACTGATGTAGAATTGAAACCATTCATACTGCAATTACTGAATCCTTTCACTGTGTATAATTTTCATAAGTACAGTGACCACAACTGGGCATAACACTGTCTTGGAATATTAGACAACATTCATTGAAAGAATCAATTCATGTAGCAGGACATTCCTTACAATATATAAGCACTACCATATGCTATGATATTTCCATTAGTTGGTCAACTATAATGCCAGGATTCTAATCATCTTTTCCATTTTAGCAACATCACATACCATCTTACATTTGCCAATGTTAAACATTACCGTTTATTGGCCCACATTTTAAGTCTCTGTAAATGTCTATACTATGTTAATCATTTGTTCACCATTCCTAAGTAAGACCTGCTATAATTTTAGTCATTTTAAACATTCCAATTACAGCTCTCTCATCAGGATTATTTATAAATGTAAAATGTGGAGGCTCTGAGTCTGATCCATTGGCATTTCCACTGATCACAATAATCCCATTAATGCTGGAAAATGGTTTTATTTAAGTTTGTCTATATTGTAAAATCTTAGTTCCCTTAACTATTCTAAATCAGATTGCCAGTTGTTAATTCATGATGGAGAAAGCATACATTCAGAGGAAGTATCGAGAATTGAATGAAGCACAATTGATGCCTATTTTCCAATGAGATTTTGCCACCAGCGTCCTTACTGGTGTGGATAGTGGATTTGGGCAGGAAATGTGCCACCTAAATGAAGCATCTTGATTGATTATTAAGGATATACACAGTAGGTTTTGTGGAAATAGAACAACATTCCACATTATTAATCAAATAAAATTATTCTATCAATTAATAATTTGTGTATTGTCTATTAATGCTTCAGTACAAGTTCCCCATGCACACTGTTTCGAAGAAGTTCAACTACATTCATGAGGCATCTGTCTTGGAATGAATCCCTCCCACCAATGTTTATTTTTGTGTCGTTTAATACATAAAGACTCACATAATTGATAACTTCCTTCGTCACATCACTTAGACAATAGTCAAATCTGCTTAACACTTCCTATTCCATAAGACACATCAAAACTCTCATTGTCCATTGGAAACTAAAACTGTTTAATATATTTCAAATATGGTCCCAAAAAAGGCTCTATAAAAGGTTAACAAACTTCTAAACTTTTCAGCTCTATGACTCTTGAAATGCACTCCAGTGACTTGCCCTTAATCCAACTCATGTACCTGATTTCCTGCAAATGCACACATCCTTTACAGAATAGATCCAGTATAAACAAAACAACATCAGTCAAAATACTTTGACAAAGTTTTAGAAGACTTTGTGTGCGAAGCAACAAACAAAGATGATGGAGCAATTCACTCATTATATCTGAAGAAAGACATCTGGAAAAGCAATATGTGTTTTGCATTGTTTCAAAGCCTGGTAAGTCACATAGACCTTGCAGAGTGTGGAGTGATCCAAGCTAAATTAAGCAGGATACAGAGGTATAGCAGAGAAATGAAGAAGACCACATACTGTAGTAAAATAAATTAGGACTTCTTCTGTTTGTAAGCCCTAGTTAAAAGGAGATGAAAGGAAGGGCTAACAGGATGTTAACTGAATATACCGACAGAGTATTCATACTCATATAATAGTGAGTTTAATATTGTGTTCTTTCAAAATGAACTCATGAATGTTAACAAATTCAGGTTTGAACAAATGAAAGTAAGCAGCACGGAGGAGGAGTCGGCCCCCCGAGCCTGCTCCTCCATTCAATAACATCATGGATGATCTGATCTTTGGCCTTCATTTTATTTTCCTGTAAGACTGTTGTAACCCTTATTTCCCCCTGTAGTCGAAAATATATCTCGATCTTGGATATTCTGAATGAGTCAGACTTGGTCTCTACTTAGAACTCTAGTTAGACCACACTTGGAGTATTGTGTTCAGTTCTGGTCGCCTCATTATAGGAAGGATGTGGAAGCTTTAGAGAGGGTGCAGAGGAGAATTACCAGGATGCTGCCTGGATTGGAGAGCATGTCTTATGAGGATAGGTTGAGGGAGCTAGGATTTTTTCCCCTTTGGAGAAAAGGAGGATGAGTGGTGACTTGATAGAGGTGTACAAGATGATAAAAGGCATAGATCGAGTGGACAGTCAGAGACTTTTTCCCAGGGTGACAATGGCTAACACAAGGGGGCATAATATTAAGGTGATTGGAGGAAGATAGAAGGGGGATGTCAGGGGTAAGTTTTTTGCACAGAGAGTGGTGGGTGCGTGGAGCGCACTGCCAGCAGAGGTTGTGGGGGCAGATGCATTTGGGACATTTAAGAGACTCTTAGATAGACACATGAATGATAGAGAAATTGGGGGCTATGTGGGAGGGAAAGGTTGGATAGATCTTAAAGCAGGATAAAATGTTGGCACAACATTGTGGGCCAAAAGGCCTGTACTGTGCTATAGTGTTCTATGTTCTATAGTTATCTGGGGAAGAATATTCCAAAGATTGACAATCCTTGAAAAAGTTTGACTCCTAATCCTGAGAAAATGCCCCCAAGACCTAGATTCCCCATGAGGGGAAAAATCTTTACAGCATCTGCTCTATCAAGGCCCCTCAGACACATAACTTTCAATATGATCAATTCTCATTCTTCTAAACTCTAGAGGGCACTAACCCTTCTGTTCAAATGTTCCTAATTTGTCGGCCCTCTCATTCCAGAAAACAATCAAATAAACCTTTGATGTGCTGGCTCTAGGCAAGCATAGCCTTCCTTAACTAAGGAAACCTAAATCATACAACCACTCCAGGTGTGACCCCACCAAAACCCCTGACAATTACTTTTTCTACCTCTTCTGTATTTATTGAAGGAAGACATCCAGATCTCTCTGAACACCAACATTTAATAAGCTCATACCATTTAGAACATAGAACATGGAACAGTACAGCACAGAACAGGACCTTCGGCCCACAATGTTGTGCCGACATAGCTATTCCCTCCTACCTACAGAATGCCCATATCCCTCTATTTTCCTCTCATTCATGTGCCCATCCAAGCCCTTCTTAAAAGTCCCCAGTGAATTTGCCTCCACCACCCTATCAGGCAACGCATTCCAGGCATCCACCACTCTCTGAGTAAAAAACATACTCCTTATGTCTGTTCTGAACCTACCCTCTCTCACCTTAAATGCATGCCCTCTGGTATTAGATCGCTCAATAATGGGAAAAAGACATTGCTTGTCCACCCTATCTATGCCCCTCATAATTTTATATACTTCCAACAGATCACCCCTCAGCCCCCGCTTCTCCAGAGAAAAGAGCCCGAGTTTGTCCAACCTCTCCTGATAGCACATGCCGTCTAATCCAGTAAATTTAAATGATACTCTGCTTTCCTATTCTTCCTTCCAAAAAAGGCTTTTGACATTAATTTTTCCTTGACTGGTGATTATATTCAGTGCAGTACACACTCAAAGGTGTTTGATTCAAATTCAATTGCATATGTGTTCCAGTGGGAAAAATGCACAGCAAAATTACAATTATGTTGATGGTAATTTAGTGCAAACAGAGCAAGGAAGGAAACAAGATTGAAACGAGCATTTAATTGGGAAGAAACAAAGAGAACTGCCGGTGATTCACAATTCAACACAGGCACATTATGTTCCACACAGATACAATAGCTTAGTGCTATATTTATTGATGTTTTGTGCATTTCTTGTTGTTTACCAGATGTCTTCACACAAGTTATTCTGTCTGGAGGTTTCCAAATGACCACAGAGTGCTACCATTGACCACTTTCATTTTCACAATCCATGCCAATGCTCCCAACTCCCAACAACTGTGGTAAGCGAGCAGAAAGTTGGATGATGACGTGTCCTTGTGGCTGAGTTACAACTAAGACCAAGCATTGTCTAATGTTGACAGTCCTGACTTGTATTTGTTATGGTGCCTTTCATAATCCCAAAGAGCTTTTCAGCCAATTAAGTGCTTCATGGTATAGTAACTGTTGCAACATAAAACATTTGCAACCAAATTATGCAGAACGGGATCCTTTAATGCAGACAAGTGCTGCACTTTGGGAGGACAAACCAGGGTAAGACTTATACAGTGAATGGTAGGGCACTGAGGTGTGCGGTAGAACAAAGGGACCTGGGAATACAGATCCATAGTTCCTTGAAAGTGGCCTCACAGGTAGATAGGGTTGTAAAGAGAGCTTTTGGCACATTGGCCATGGGCATTGAGTACATGAGTTGGGATGTTATGTTGAAGTTGTACAAGGTGTTGGTGAGGCCGAATTTAAAGTATTGTGTGCAGTTCTGGTCACCTACCTACAGGAAAGATATCAATAAGCTTGAAAGGGTGCAAAGAAAATTTACAAGGATGTTGCTGGGACTTGAGGACCTGAGTTATAGGGAAAGGTTGAATAGGTTAAGACTTTATTGCCTGGAGTGCAGGAGAATGAGGGGAGATCTTATAGGTAATGCATGCAGGCTTTTTCCCCTAAGGCTGGGTGAGACTAGAACTAAAGGACATAGGTTTAGGGTGAAAGGTGAAATATTTAGGGAGAATCTGAGGGGAAACTTCTTCACTCAGAGGGTGGTGAGAGTGTGGAATGAGCTGCCAGCGGAAGTGGTGGAACCGGGGTTCAATTGTAACATTCAAAAGAAGCTTGGATAGGTACATGGATGGGAGAGGTTTGGAGAGATATGGTCTGGATGCAGGTAGATGGGACTAGGCAGAAAATTAGGTGGCATGGACTAGATGGGCCAAAGGGTCAGTTTCTGTGCTGTAGTGCTCTATGACTCCATGACTCTGACTCAAACAGTAACAATATGATGTCCAGATCATCTATTTTAGGCCTTCATGGAGAGATAACTATTTATCAGAATTAACTTAGATTTCATTTGCACCTGCAAAATTGGATGAGCAATTCCATTGTGAATACTGGAAGGATAAAATTTGCAATGTGCTACACTCTGGATAAACCATCAGATGTAATCTCTGATAGTGTAAAAATCAACGAACAGTGAACCATGAGCAACACATCTGGGGTTTTATGATAAGGATCTGCTGTTCATGAGGTTCTAGTGGTGACATAGGGACTTTTAAGAACATTAAAGGTGTGGGGTTAGAACATAGAACATTACAGCACAGTACAGGCCCTTCAGCCCACAATGTTGTGCCGACATTTTATCCTGCTCTAAGATCTATCAAACTCTTCCCTCCCACATAGCCCCCCGTTTCTCTATCATTCATATGGTTATCAAAGAATCTCTTAAATGTCCCTAATGTATTTGCCCCCACACCTCTGCTGGCAGTGCGTTCCACACACCCACCACTCTCTGTGTAAAAAAACTTACCACTGACATCTCCCTTACATCTTCCTCCAATCACCTTAAAAATATGTCCCCTTGTGTTAGCCATTGTCACCCTGGGAAAAAGTCTCTGACTGTCCACTCGATCTATGCCTCTTATCATCTTGTACACCTCTATCGTCACCTCTCATCCTCCTTCTCTCCAAACAGAAAAGCCCTAGCTCACTCAACCTATCCTCATAAGACATGCTCTCCAATCCAGGCAGCATCCTGGTAAATCTCCTCTGCACCCTCTTTTGTGCTCAGAGTCCCTTGGAAAGGTATGGGAGTACTGTAGCTGCACTTGCATTGGAATGTAAGAAAGAGGAGCAGAAGTAGGCTTGCTCTACCAAGCAAAAAAATATGACTGATCTCTTACCTCAGTGCTTTTTTCCAGTTCTAACCCCACACCTTTAATTCCCTTAAAACCTGAAGGTCTATCTTTCTCTGTTTTGAACATCAGCTTTCAAACCTCCATATCCTTCTTAGGGAGACAGTTCTAAAGATGCACTACTCCTTGGGCAAAGAAATCTCTTCTCATCTCTGTCCTGAGTGGCTGACCCCATGACCTCTGGTTCTTGATAGCACAGCCAAGGGAAACAGCACTTCAGCAAGTACGCCAATGCTTCTCTGACATATCCTTCCATTCTTTTAAACTCTAGGAAGTATTAGCTCACTCTCCTTAATCTATACTCATAAGAAAATTCCTCCCCATTCTGGGAATCAATTTGGAGAAACTTCATTGCATTCCCTCTATCCCAAGGGTGTCCTTCCTGAGGAAGGGAGACCTGACTTGTCCATAATATTCCAGGTGCAGTCTTGCTCTGGCCCTATATGATTTCTTATCTTTTCTCTTAGAAAACTTTATTCTCATTGGATGCCAAATGACCTTATAAAAAGGCCTCACATAACATTTTATATTTTATGACAAAACACAAATTAAACTTTGTGTATTGAGTGGAATTGCTCTGAAGAGGGATGGGTGATCTAGAAACTGTGAATTTCTGAACCTGGTCCTTGCTGCTGGCTTAAATAGATTGAGATTTTCTCCATTTTGGATCAGCCACTTAGCACAAAATCTGCACAATTCAATAAACTACATTCATGCTATTTAAGTTCCTGCTGAGAAATGTTAAAGGATCATTTCTACAGCTGCATCACAATCAGCATCTAATATTAACCACATGCCCAACAAGGAAGTAAAATTAATGGGCTACCAATTGTGCAGGCCACAACATTTGCAGAAACTCATATAATGTATATGAAGAAAAAGTATGGATCGGTCCACAATGGTCGGCAGCTATAGATCTGGAAAGATAAAGTCTAATGTATAGGAACTGAATGTGTGTATTCTGTGCCATTCATCTCCTGTGTCTGAAACAGTCTGACCTAATTCATATAACACATGCAACACAGAAGTGCTGGCATTATCAGTTAACAGCATGCAACTAATCAGCTGCATCCGTTTTATATTAGCACAGTATTTTGATGTTAGTTATTATACCTCTTCTAGGCAAGGTTGCCTGCCAACATCAGTGGCAACAACAAGAAGCTGTACTTGTCTGCTGCCTTTAAAGCAACAAAATGTCCCGAGTCACTTCACCGGAATATCCTCAGTCAAAATTTGTTCTGGAGTCACATAAGGGGATACCAGGCAGATCACTCAAGGAACTTGGTCTCAGGGGTCTGTTTTTTAAGGATTGTCTTAAAGGAAAGAAAGAGAGAAATGTGGCGACTCACCGTCTAGTCGGGCGAACCGGCTCGGCAGTCGGGTCGCGCGGCGTCGGAGCGACGAGGCCCAAGATGGCGGCGGGCCTCGTCTTTCCGAGCGACGGGGAGAACCCGCGCGCGGGAAAGTCTTGATGACGTAGGACTTACGTCATTGCCGGTTTTTTTGGGCGGGAGTATTTCTCCCCTAAAGGGCCCGCACAAGGCGGGAAAATAAACCAGTTCTGTTTGGCAATCCTCCGAGTAGAGTCTTGTTTTATTCCGCGGTAGCAACCGCTACAGAAACATATTTATGGTGGGAATCCCAGAGTTTATGGCATTGGTAGCTAAAAGCAGATTGTGGGCATGGAGATGATTGGAAGCAACAATGATAATTTTACAATTAAGCTGTTGCTTATTCAGAATCCAAAGTAAATTGACTAGTGATGGGTGATTTGTGAATGTGATGGTGTGAGTTAAGACATTTGACCAGCGTTTTGTATGAACTCATTTACATAGGGAAGAACAAGGGAGACCAGGAATGTGTCATAATATTCAACACTCTGGGTTACAGAACCTGATGTTGCAACATTAGGAAACTGCCCTGAAATGATCCTTTGAATCCCACCTATGTGAGTAACAAGACATTTACATGAAAAGACTCTGCTAACCAACCCTTATTGCCCTTCCTCCATCATTTCATGAAGGGGTTGTCTACATTCGATCTATATATCATGTGCTGAGCACAGGTTTCAGAGATACAGGAAACAATGAGTGAGTGATCGGGTCCTTCAGAGTGTTGGTAAAGGCACAATTGGATGAATTCCTTCCATTTGTACTGCATGGTTTACTGAAGTATGGTTGTTTCAGAAGGTGCCTAACATGACCACACGTTAGTACTGATAGTCTGTTGTTCTCTATTCACAAGTGAACAGTCCACTCATCTTGGTTTCTGGAATTTCTAAAAGCAAGAGCAAGTGTTCTCCCTCCAAATGTCTTATTGAAGTGGAACCAATTAAGGTATAAAACAGCAGGATTCACTCAGTGATGTAACAACATTTCTAATGTGGGGAAGCAATGAGCTGATTCATCAGAAAGGATCAAAGGTTTCAAGTTAAGGCTCAGCCATTCCAACAGAAAGTTTATCAAGCAAATTTTGATGCCAAGACCCATTGGAGGATAGGTAACCAAAAGCTTGTTTAAAGAGCTGGGAGATCAGGAGTATTTTAAGGGAGGAGAGAGGTTAAGTGGTGGAAGTTTGGGGATTGGGCAGCTGAAGACATAATCAGCTATGGTGGATAATAAAAGACAGAACTGGAGGAACTCAGAGTATTGTAGAGTTGGAGGAGGTAACGAAGACTGCAGTCTGAATAAGCATGAGCATAAGCAGAGTATGACCATTGCTTGTCAATGCCTACACTGTAGTCTTGGCCCATAAAGTGTGGGACTTGGAGGAAGCCAGCTTTGGTATTTAGTACCAGGTTATAGACCACATGGAACTCATTCTAGTTCCAGCAAGAAAGTCTCCCTTGTAACCAAATCTTTGGTGCTGCAAAGTACTATGGGATATTTTACTGTACACTACCCGGCACTATATAAATATAATTTGTTGTTTTAATATATATAACACATGATTTGTACTTGCACTCATTAAGGACATTGTTCCTTTCAGGCTCCAAAGAAGGGCCTATGAAAGGTGATGTGATAAATTTTGCCCTACTAAGCTCCCTTAGGCCCTCGTGTTTGCTTTCAGAGGATGCAAACTCAAGCTTAAATACAACACAGAAGATTATACTTAGGAGGGAAGAGAAGGGTTATTTAAAACAGAGTATTTATTGACAGCACTGAGTGCCAAAGAATTGGAGGTGCTTTGGCCAAATAACTCCACCTATTGTACACCAAGGTTAATCCTCTCAGAAAACTGTCTATTTCAGCAGCATAAGAAATAGTAACCACAGCTACTTCTCCTAATAAAAGCAAGGCGGCTTCTCCAGTGAAATAATACTGAGTGAAGGAGAATTACCTACAAATTATGTGGGTAAAATCATTCCTAATCACTGCTGTATGAGTATTTCCACTATAAAGTTGTCACTATATGGAACATATTTCAAATTGTCTGCTAAATTGTTGACCTGCATTCTTTCCATCCAGTCCTTATATATTCTCTACTGACAGAGTTCATAGCTTTACGCTCCATTTCTTTGTGCCTTTAGACACCAATCCACTAGGGTGCTAAATAAGCAACACTGGAGATAAACAAGGTAGATGTGGAAACTGCAATCCTTCTGTCTAACTACCATGTGTGCATCAGGACTCAGGCTGAATGATACAGTAGATGAAAATAGTATAATAAATGCCAACAATAGATACTTGATCAGCAAGGGGCTGAATGTTTACTGGAGGTAGAGGGGAATATGGAATTGAGATCACAATCTGACCAGTTGTAATCTTACTAAATGGCAGAGTGATCTTGAGTGGTCTGTCTGCTTATAATTCATTTAACCACTTGGGTATACTTAAACTTGTAAGGACGAAAATTACAAGAAAATTCCCAAGTAATGTTATGGTAGTGGAAACAAATGAACTTGTATCAAATAGAGGGAAAAATCTGTCTTAATATGTCTAGGTCTGATCAGACCCAAAGGAAACTCATGGTGACTTTATTCCATTAAATAAAAAGTGAGACCATGGGACTTCAAATGAAAATAATAAGCTCTGACTTGGCATTTTTGGACTGTGGCCATTAAAATGTAACCATAATTTCCAAACTATTATGTTGTTTAGTCATTAGGCAGAAAACATGGAACATGTTAAGACCACCAGGTGTTGCTGCTGATACTTTTTTTTCTGATCTTGTACTCTGTAGCCCAATCCTTGTGAGGAGAAAGAATGGAAGATACAACTTCTGTATATATTGAAAAATATCTATATCAAAAAATGGAAATTACTTTAAAAAGTTGCAAACTTGCAATGAGTGTCGTACTTATTTTCATTATTAATAAACCTTCATGTTCTGTTGTGTTTTAGTGCGTCTATTATAATTACAAAGGTCGTAATTAATAAAGTAACAGATCTTTAAACAATTATTTACTTTGAACTTTTTCTTTTTCTCAGTTCCAGTATTGTTTCTTTGCTGGGTATTGTTTCAAGGGCACGGTTTTTCTCTTGATACCTTTAAGTGGCCAGTTTTCACAGTAAACCACCGTAAATGAGGCGGTTTATTTGATTGTGGGATTCAAATCCAAGCTTATTTTCACTCAGTGTCTATTCAGGTATTTCCAGGAGGGGGGTCAATGAGAAAAGATAAGTAAGTGGTTGCTGCCAATTACGCCTTGGAAAGCAGGGAGCTCCGATACTGAAGCTCAAAATTCCAGTTTTAAACTAAGGGGGTGGGTCACCTCAAGACAGGTATGAGGAGAAACGTCTTCACTCACTATGTGGTGAGTCTTTGGAATTCTCCGCAATGGAGGGTTGTGGAGGCTCAGTCATTGACTGCAATCAAAAGAGAGATTGAATTGAAATTGAATTTCCGTTTTACTCTAAAAGTGTACAGCGTGATTGAATGTTGTTCCTCAATGCTCGGCCTTTTCAACTGCACTGTCAATGGAGTTCTGTTTCAGTATTTATATACTAATAGTCAAAGTCAAAGTCAAGTTTATTGTCATATACACAAGTACATGTGTGCACAGGTGCAATGAAAAATTTACTTCCAGCAATATCACAGGCATATAATGTCAGAGACACATTCACAAGGAAAACATAAATTATGCAAAGTTATACAAGAGAGAACACAATTAGAATTTTAATTTTCTTGGCGATTACTACTGTGCCCAGATTTTCATCTGTGAAAATATCAATGTGTCAGATGCTTGTCAGTCTGAATTTTGTTGGCATGGGCTCACCTACCAAAATCTCTGCTCACCAAATCCGTGCAAAGGGTTTACTAAAGTGCCCTGAACTTCAGTGACTGACCTTGAACTGTGGCCGGGCCTCAAACAACATATTGGATTTCCCTAAGTCTCTATTGACGGCTTTGATTGCTTGTAAAGCCTTACTTTCAATTTTGCAGAAAAGTATTCCTGATTTTCAATGTTTAGCTTTTTTCAAACTGAAATAGCACATTGACAATGCACATTGATGAAGGGAGAGTAGTGGATGTGGTGTACGTGGATTTTAGTAAGGCGTTTGATGGGGTTCCTCATGGAAGCCTTATTCAGAAAGTCAGGAGGCATGGGATCCAGGGAAACATGGCTGTGTGGATTCAGGATTGGCTCGCCCATAGAAGACAGAGTGTGGTGGTAGATGGAGCGTATTCTGCCTGGAGTACAGTGACCAGTGATGTTCTGCAGGGATCTGTTCTGGGACCCCTGCTCTTTGTGATTTTTATAAATGACTTGGATGAAGATGTGGAAGGGTGGGTTAGTAAGTTTGCTGATGATACAAAGGTTGGTGGTGTTGTGGATAGTGTAGAAGGTTGCTGTAGATTACAACAGGATATTGATAGAATGCAGAGCTGGGCTGAGAAGTGGCAGATGGAGTTCAACCCGGATAAATGTGAAGTGATACACTTCGGGAGATTGAATTCGAAGGCAGAATGCAATGTTAATGGCAGGACTCTTAGCAGCGTGGAGGAACAGAGGGATCTTGGGATCCATGTCCATAGATCCCTCAAGGTTGCCGGGCAGGTCAATGGGCGTTAAGAAGGCATATGGCGTGTTCGTCAGAGAGTGGTGGGTGTGTGGAACACACTGCCAGCACAGGTTGTGAGGACAGATACATTAGGGACATTTAAGATACTCTTAGATAGACACATGAATGATAGAAAAATAGGGGGCTATGTGGGAGGGAAGGGTTAGATAGATCTTAGAGCAGGATAAATTGTCAGCACAACAGTGTGGGCCGAAGGGCCTGTACTGTGCTGTCGTCTTCTATGTTGGTGTTGGTATTGGTATTGGTTTATTATTGTCACTTGTACTGAGGTACAGTGAAAAGCTTGTCTTACAAACTGATCATACAGGTCAATTCATTACACAGTGCAGTTACATTGAGTTAGTACAGAGTGCATTGATGTATTACAGGTAAAAACAATAACAGTACTGAGTAAAGTGTCACAGCTACAGAGAAAGTGCAGTGCAATAAGGTGCAAGGACACAACAAGGTAGATCGTGAGGTCATAGTCCATCTCATTGTATAAAGGAACCGTTCAATAGTCTTATCACAGTGGGGTAGAAGTTGTCTTTAAGTCTGGTGGTACGTGCCCTCAGTCTCCTGTATCTTCTACCCGATGGAAGAGGAGAGAAGAGAGAATGTTCTATAAAATAGTGTGTGGCTGAAAGCAGTTGTATCATAATGTTACTTTTTTAATTAAAAAATATCTGGAGCATAATAATCACAATTCTGTTCCATATTCACTTTGATGGTTATATTTTAAAAATTCTTTGAACAAATGTGTGAATTAAACTATATATTTCCAAATTTAATAAAATCTGTTTTAGCTTCAAAGCAAATGGTTAAAAACTTACACTAATTTTCAACACTGAAGTGTTTCAGCTTGGAGAACTCAAGGGGAAGAATTGAATCATAGAGTTGTTCAGAACAGAAGTAGGTCCATTCAGCCCAGCTCATCCATGCTGACAGTGATACCTGTCTATGCTAATCCATGTGCCTACATTAGACCCATATCCCTCTGTGCCTTTCCTATCCAAGTACCTTTCGAAATGCCCTTTAAAGGTTGTAATTGTATCTGCCTCTACCACCTCCTCTGGTAGCTTGTTCCATATAACCATCGCCACCTCCCCTGCCCCCCCAAGTGAAAAACTTATCCTTCAGATCTGGTGGAACGTTAGTGTAGCAGTCAGCGTAATACTATTACAGCACCAGTGACCCAGGTTCAATTCCCGCCGCTGTCTGTAAGGAGTTTGTACGTTCTCCCCGTGTCTGCGTGGGTTTCCTCCGGGTGCTCCGGTTTCCTCCCACATTCCAAAGATGTACAGGTTAGGAGTTGTGGGCATGCTATGTTGGCACCAGAAACGTGGCGACACTTGCGGGCTGCCCCCAGAACATTCTCAGTAACACAAAAGACACATTTCACTGTGTGTTTCGATGTACATGTGACTAATAAAAAGATATCTTATCTTATCCTTTAAATTTCTCCCTTCTCACATGAAATCTGTGCCCTTTAGTTCTAGACTCCCTTGTCCTGGGTAAGAGACTCTGACAATCTACCCTATCAATGTCCCTCATTATTTTATAAACCTCTGTAAGTTCACCCTTTAGCCTCCTACGTTTTAGTGAGAATAAACCCAGCCTATCCAATCTCTCCTTATAACTACAGCCCTCCATTCCAGGCAACATCCTGGTGAATCTCTCCTGCACTTTTTCTAATGCTACCACATCCTTCCTGTAGTGTGGCAAGGGTACACAATCCTCCAAGTGTGGTCTAACTAATGTTTTATACAGCTGCAGCATAACCTCCCAACTCTTATACTCAGTGCCTCAACTGATAAAGTCAAACACGCCATATACCTTCTTCACTAGCCTATCCACCTGTGTGGCCATTTACACGGAACTATGGACCTCAGTGCTCCTAAGGTCCCTGCCATTTACTTTGTATGTGGTTCCTGAACTTAACTTTCCCAAAGTGCATTACCTAGCTTCCAAATGAGGGCAAATGGGACTAGCTTAGATGGGCATTTTGGTTGGCATGGACGAGTTGGGCCGAAGGGCCTGTTTCCATGCTATATTACTCTATGACACACACATGACTGGATTAAATTCCATCTTCTACTGCTCTGCCCAACTTTCCGGCTCATCTATGTCCCACTGTAACCTCAGACAACCTTCTTCACTACCCTTGATTTCACCAATTTTCATGTCGTCTGCAAACTTACGAATCAGACCACCTACGTTTTCATCCAAGTTATTTAAACAAAAAATGTCCCAGCACTGATCCCTGTGGTACACCACTTGTTACAGAATTCCAATCATAAAAACGACCATCCACTGTCAGCCTTTGCTTCCTATCACCAGGCAGCTTCCAACTTGTGCTTCAGAATGGAGACATAGAGTACCAGATAAATAGTTATTCCAGATCATTAACATTCCTGACCTATTCCAATCTACAGTCCTTAGCTACTGAAGTTATTCATAGAAGGGATTACATGATACATGTGCTGAATTTGGCTGGAAATGTTTATTGGTCAAGCATAGCTACAATCTCATCTGTACAGATACCCATTAGATACGAAGAGCAATATGCTTTCAAAATGAGGTTAGATGTTTCACTAATGGGAGTTTCGGTGCAGAATGCATCTTTAAAAGGTTTATAACAAATTCCCTTGGGCTAGCTATTGAAAGCGTCTTTAATTTAACATGCTCATAATGTATGTAATTTTCTCTATCAGAGGACTTTACAAGCCATTTGTTGACTGGAACTTAAATCAGCAAAAAATTACTATAATGCATTGTTGTATGTCATCCAGATTTGTCTAAAATATATCCAGTTAATTTAAAATGTTCTATATCTAGAAGTGCTTTGGTCTTTAGTTTTTTAAGCTGTGCAGACATTTACAGTTCATATTTTAAGAGAACTCATGCAATTAATCTGTCACATCCCACTTGGTGTTATTTACATGTCAATCATCAGTTGTATTTGATATCAATTTCTTGTTGTTAGCAGGATTGCACCATTTAGAAAACAGTAACGTACACTTAACAACAGGAATTAGATGCATGAATCAAATATTTACCATCTATAAAAGTGAATGCAATAATTACTGATATATATTTCCAAGACTATGCAAGATCATAAAATTATCTGAATGATTATGATAATGTTGTGGAAATGTTAGTTGCTGGATTGTTAGTTACAGCAAATTGTAACTTCTATAGGCTTTCCTTGTTGGAAGATTCATTGCTGTGTAAGGAAAGTAATACACACTATCCTGTTGTTCAGGCAAAGCTGACTGTAGCCTGGACCATCCCTTCAAAACCACAACAACAAACACAACATCCATTTATACAGTACCCTCGATGTAGCAAAACATTCCAAGGCACTTCACAGGAGTTTTACGGTATCAAATAAAAATTGACAAGTTACAGAAGGAGATACTTGGTCGGATCTCAGAGAGAGGTTTAAGGAGGATGTTTAAGAAGTAGGAAGAGCTGAAGAGCCAGAAAGGTTTAGGGAGGCAATTTCTGAATTTAGTGCCCTGGTAGCTGAAGGCACAGCCAACAAAAATGTAACAATTAAATTCAAGGATCAGAATTAGTGGAGCCCAGGTATCTTGGGTGCTATAGGTGTGGAGAACACTACAGAAATAGTGAGTGGTAAAGCCATGCATGAGAATTAAAATCAAGGCATTGCTTAACTGGTGGATTTGTAGGTTAGCAAGGGCAGGGGGCAAATTTATGACTGACCAGGGTTGGGTGAACAGAGGACAATGCAGCTGACTTGTGGATAACATTAAGTTTGCAAAGAGTAGAATGAATATGTTTGGTCAACAGTAAATGAGAATAAATATGTCTGGAGGTAGCAGGAACTTAAAGGTTGTAGCGGCAAATGAGCTGAGGAAAGAGCAGAGTCAAGTGATGTTTGCAGAGATGGAAATTTGTGGTCTTGGAGACGGCATAGCTAAGTGGTCTGAAGCCCATCACAGAGCCAGCTAAAGAACCAAGGTTGTGAACAGTCTGGTTCAGTTTGAGTTAGTTGATAGAGAGGGGGTTGAAGTCAGTGACCAGGGAAAGGAGTTGGTGATGAGGATCAAAAATGATGGTTCAGTATTCCAAATATATAATTGGAGGAAATTCCTGCTCTTCAAGTATTGGAAGCTGGACAAGCTGTCTGAGAGGATGTAATGGTCAACAACGGGTATTTCCTGTGATCCTAAGTGAATTTGTGCCTCCCAGTGCTATATTGCTAGCCAGAATGGTGTGGAGATTGGACCATTTATTTGCAGTGGTGCTATAAATGGTATACACCAGTCAACAAGTACATAGTTCACTGAAAGCTAAGTCACAGGTAGACAGGGTGGTGAAGAAGACGTTTGGCACACTGGCCATCATCATTGAGTGTAGGAGATGGGATATTATGTTGCAGTTGTACAGGGTTAATACAGTTAGTGCAGTTGTACAGGATAGGTTGAGTGAGCTGGGCTTTTCTCTTTGGAGAGCAGAAGGATGAGTGGTGACTTGATAGAGGTGTACAAGATGATAAGAGGCATAGATCGAGTGGACAGTCAGAGACTTTTCGCAGTGCGACAATGGCTAACACGAGGGGACATATTTTAAGGTGATTGGAGGAAGGTATAAGGGGGATGTCAGAGGTATGTTTTTCACACAGAGAGTGGTGGGTGTGTGGAATGCACTGCCAACAGAGGTTGTGGGGGCAGATACATTAGGGACATTTAAGAGACTCTTAGATAGCCACATGAATGATAAGAGAAATGGGGGGCTATGTGGGAGGGAAGGGTTAGACAAATAATGGAGCAGGATTAAAATGTCGGCATAACATTTTGGGCCGAAGGGACTGTATTATGCTGTAATGTTCTATGTTCTATAATGTTGGTGAGACTGCACTTGGAGTATTGTGCACAGTTTTTGTCATCCTGTTGTAGGAAAGACATCATTAAATTGGAAAGAGTGCAGAGAAGATTTACGAGGATGCTGCCAGAACTCGAGGGCCTGAGTTATAGGGAGAGGCTGGGCAGACTATGACTCTATGACCATCTTGTTGAGCACCTTTTCTCCATCAGCCGCAACAGCCAGGACCTCCCGGTGGCCACCCACTGCAATTCCACATCCCACTCCCATACTGACATGTCTATCCATGGCCTTGTCTACTGCCATGTTGAGGCCAGATGCAGGTTGGAGGAACAACACCTTATGTTCTGCCTTGGGAGTCTCCAACCTGATGGCCTCAACATCGATTTCTCGAACTTCTGGTAACCCGTCCCCTTCTTTTTCTTCCCCCCAACTCCTTTGTCTTCTCCGTCCTTTATTCCATGGTCCACTGCCCTCTCCTACCGGATTCCTACTTTTTCAGCCCTTTGCCTCTTCTACCTATCACCTCTCAGCTTATTACATCTTCCCCCTCCCCTCCCCCACCCACCTACCTCCCCCCTCTCACCTGGACTCACCTTTCACCTGAACTCACCTGATCCCCTGCCTGCTTGTGCACCTCCCCTCCCCCCCACCTTCTTATTCTGGCTTCTGCCCTCTTCCTTTCCAGTCCTGATGAAGGATCTTGGCCTGAAACGTCGACTGTTTATTTCCCTCCCTGGATGCTGCCTGACCTGCTAAGTTCCTCCAGCACTTTTTGTGTATTGCTATGACTTTATTCCTTGGAATACAAGAGACTGAAGGGTGACCTTATAGAGGTGTATAAAATCATGACAGGGTGAACGCACATTGTCTTTTTCCCAAGGTAGGGGAACTAAAAACTAGAAGGCATAGGTTTAAAGAGAGAGGTGAAAGATCTAAAAGGGACCTGAGGGAAACTTCTTCACGCAAAGGGTGGTGCGTATATGGAAAGAGCTGCCAGAGGAAGTGGTTGAGGCAGGTATAATAACAACATTTAAAAAACATTTGGATAAGTACGAGGGGTTTAGAGGGATATGGGCCAAACGCAGACAAATGTGACTAGCTTGGAGGGCTCCGTGGTTGGCATGGATGTGTTGGCCAATGGGTCTGTTTCCGTGCTGTGTTACTCTCTGACTCTCTACCACAGCAATAGGTACTCCCTGTCTGTCTTTCCAAGTTGCCTTCCTCTCCAGAGGAGTGCTCAGAGTTGAAAGGCAATTAGCTTAAATTTACACCACAGAAAAAGGACATTTAGCCCAATTTCTTTTGGTCTGAGTTTATATTCTGCATGAGCCTCATTCCATTTTACTTCCACTGGCCCTGTCAACTTATCCTTCCTTTCTACCTTTCAGACTGATCTAATTTCCCCTTGTGCATCCACTCTATTTGCCTCAGGCTCTCCATGTGGAAACACATTCCACATTCTAATCACTCTCTGGGTAAGGATGTTTCTACTGAATTCCTTACTGGACTTATTGGTGATTATCTTACATTTACATTTTTGGCTCAACCACAAGCAGAAACATTTTTTTCTTCCATCGTAATTTGAAAGATCTTTTTTTGGGCCACGTCGAGCTTTCTCTTTTCTAATTAGAAAAACCCTTACATGAGAATCTGTCTCACAAAAATGTGGGAACTATAAATGCTGTCAAAAAGTTGGGAGCTCGAGCTTGGTTCTCTTAATTGGAATTCAGTACTGCACCATACAGGTTATCGAGCCAAAGAGCAAGATTTTTAAAATCATGCATAGTCCCTTTTTTGATTTCTTTCTTTGGTTTATTATTATATTGTAAACCATGAGCCTGAAATTCCAGAGGAGTTTATCAGAACCCTATCATTCTGCTGGGAGATTTTCACTCTGTATGTTAAATTTGAGGAGAAGAATCAGGAATACTCATGAATGTTTTGATTACCAGAATAAATCCCACTCTTTTTTATTGGATATGGAACTGGTCCATGATCTGAGAGCACATTTCTGACAGAGCCAGAAGAGCTACTTCCAAATCAACCATAACAAACAATATGATTATTTGTGATCTAATCTACCATAAGAATAACATTATCACAACTTTTTGGTTAAACATATTCATGCACAATTTCCCTCAGAGCTATCAATGATTTAATTTTCATCACTAACTTTTATGCCTCTACAAATTAACTTGTTCTGTGGCCCATTTTCCAAGTTAACAAATAAATAATTTTTCAATTGCTGCTCTATAGAATGAAAATGTAAAAACAGCTAATATCCTTTTTGTAATGCTTTTAATTTGCATTGTTTAAAAAGATGAATGGAAACTAGTTATTGGTAGAGTTTTTGTAAAAATTCTGTTCTCACGTCAGTGGTAAGAGATGCCTTAATTAATTAATATTTTAAAATCTGAGGCAGTCTGAGAATGATGGTGGAATACTCTTTACTGATAAAGTTCCATTTATCGATTTTTGGTCTGTGTGGGTCTGGCCTGGACCCTTTCCCTTGTTGGCTTTATGGAGGTTTATTGAAGTGAGATGGTGTCCTTTCTTTGTCCCCTTCTTCTGTGTCAAGCAGCTCGTATGGCCAGTCGGTTAGTAAGGTGCCATCAAACATATCATTCTCCTCTTTTGACACCATAATGGTGCCTTTGAGGGTATTTTCTAAAATTGCCACTAATGTGGAAGGTATACTTGTGAAGGAAACATAAGTATATGTCTGTGAACCCTTTGTGTAGAGTGTAGAAATTGCTGAGGCTACCCTTTAGCATAAGACTATGAACCGTATGAACTGTATGACAACTTGATCAACTGGAATAAGAAACAGCAGAATACAGTGATTTATTCTGTGACCATTTTATGAGGAACACTAAACAGTATACATGTTGTGTTACACTCTCTAATTATGTGATTTACCCCATGCCTTTGTGTCACATTACATATATTTATGTTAGGAGTATATAGAGGACAGCCACAACTTTTGTCTACTTAGAGAATAAATGAGTATAGTAACTATGACATATTAGAATGGGAATTCCACAATAAGCATTTTTCACCATTGAAATATCTTTTCGTAGATGTTAGATCTTCCTCGAGACATTCTTCTCACCCTTCAATTTAATGTATTCATTTACTTTATGCACATTGCTTCATGGACCAATTTAAAAAGAATCGGACACATTGTTGAACGCAGCACAAAATAGTTCTGACCATGATAGGGTATTTGCATATTCTGATACTTACTCAAAATAGGAAGAAAATTATTCATTTAAAATAATAATTTATGTGAGATTAACAAAATACTATTGCATCAAAAATCATAGTTGTTGAGGTACTTTGAAGAGTTGTTCCTGTGTCAACAAAGGAAAATATAGCAGGCAATTTACACAGAGCAGGGTCCCTGAAATCGCTATGAGATGAATAATGATCTCAATGATATTGGTTGGATAAATGTTGGCTAGAAAACCATGAGACCACCATTAGTGCAGAAGGTGGCATGAAAACTCTTATGGTCATCTGAGAGGCTTTGGGCCTTCAGCTTCATATATGCCTTGAACTACAGCAATTTTGACAAGAAGCATTTCTTCAGTGCTTTACTGAAAGATCAACCAAGGTAGTGTGTTCAAGCCTGGACAGATCCAGAGAATCTAAAGGCAGCTGCACATGCCCTTGGTATTTATTTTACATTCCACTAACCCTCAGAGATTTTCCTTCTCATTACAGTTATAGACCATTGGAAATGTGGAACTGCTAGCTGTAAAAAGATCAAGGACCATGAAACTTGCTTCCACTTGGGAATCACAGGATACAGTGATAGTGAAGTTGTTGACTCATTGTGGCAATCACTTTCTATTGATTATTCTAAGGCAGATCAAGACCTAAGGTAAGGTAAGGTAAGGAAACTGTGCGCAGTTTTGGGCCCCACATCTTAGGAAGGATGTGCTGACGTTGGAGAGGGTTCAGAGGAGATTTACGAGAATGATTCCAGGAATGAAAGGGCTTAAGTATGATGAGCGTTTGTCGGCTCTTGGACTGTACTCACTGGAGTACAGGAGGATGAGAGGGGACCTCGTAGCGACATTTAAAATGTTGACAGGTAAGGATAGAGTAGATGTGGCTAGGCTGTTTCCCTTGGTGGGCGTGTCCAGGACCAGAGGGCACAATCTTAGAATTAGAGGGTACAGTTTCAAGACAGAGATGAGGAGAAATTTCTTTACCCAGAGGGTGGTGAAATTGTGGAACTCCTTGCCACGCACAGCAGTGGAGGCCAGATCAGTGGGGGTATTCAAGGAGGAGATAGACAGATATCTAAATAGTCAGGGTATCAAGGGATATGGGGATAAGGCTGGAAAATGGGATTAGAATAGTTTTTTCTTCTTTTTTTCCCACCCCATTTCTTTTTCCCTTTTCCTTGGAGCAGACTCGATGGGCCGAATGGCCTGCTTCTGCTCCCTTGTCTTGTGATCTTGTGATCTCTAAGATCGTTAGGATTGTCGCCCATAGAAATCTGGATCATGGTGCTAAACACATGATACTGTATCATCTGGATGTCGTACTCAACTCCCAACATTTAGTTACATGTGGAAATGAATTTTCGAAGCAGTGTACAGTGTCAGATGCTAACATATTGTGTGTTATTGTGGCACTGATGGGAGGATGAACCTTCATAGGAACAAAGTCTTTTCAAGTACACTGCACTTATGATCTTCCATGACTCATATTAAAGAGTCAAATAGCATGGAAACAGGCCCTTTAGCCCACTCAGACCATCTACTACCCATTTAGACCAATCCAATTTTATTCCACCCATATTTCCATCAACTCTCTCCAGATTCTACCAATCACCTACATGCTAGGGGCAATTTATAGCAGTCGATTAACCTACCAACCCATACATATTTGGGAAGTGGGAGGAAACCCAAACACTGGAGGAAACCCACACAGTCACAGGGAGAATGTGCAAACTCCACGCAGACAGCGCCCGAGGTCAGGATCGAACCTTGGTCTCTGGAGCTGTGGGGCAGCAGCTCTCCTCTCCATACCACGGTGCCACCCTTAAATTACTCACAAACTATATCCCAAATATTATTTTCTGGAAGAGTTATGTCTGATTTTTATTTAAATTATTCCTCAAGTCCACCATCCACTCAGGCACTGCATTTCCAGATTCCAACCACATCTGGGTGAAAACATTCCTCATCAGATAACCTCTAAACCTCTTATACCTCACCATAAACTTATAGCCTCTGGTTTTATATAGCTCTGCTATGGGAAATCTTTCTTACACAATACTCTGTATATGGTCCTCATAATTCTATATATCAGTTTCCCCCTCAGCTTTCTCTGCTCCAAGCAAAACAATACCAGCCTCTCCTGTCTCTCCTCATAAATGAAATACTTCATCCCAGGCAACATCTTATTGAATCTCCTTTGCACCTTCTTAAGTGCAATTATGTCCTTCCTGTATTGCAATGAACAGAACTGCACCCAGCACTTCAGCTGTGGCTAACTAATGCTTTATAGAATTCTATTATACTTTCTCCACTCTTAGATTTGATGTTCCAATTATAAAGGGAAGTGCTCTGCATACTTTTTTAACCACCTTTTCTACCTGTGCTGCCACCTTCAGGATCCTTGGACTTCTACACCAAGGTCCCTCTGTTCCTCGATACCCCCCTAGAGCCCGAACAATCATTGTATTTGTCCAAGCCATATTGGAGCTTCCAAAATGCGTTTCTTGCACTTAAAGGATTAAAATCCATCTGCTTTTCCTCTGCACATTTTACCAAGTCACCAATATTCTCCTATACCCTCATCACTATCAACAACAATAAGTGCAGGATATCCCTCTGAAATCATTCTAGGTGACTTTTGGTATTTTTCTCATCCAAATTTGTGTCTGAGAGAAGAAATTAATAGGGTTCTTATATCAGGGCTGTGGTGCTTTCCCTCAGTGACAGCACATAACTAATATTTCCTTCAACCTAACTGCTTGGAAATTAAAAAAATTGCAGATGCAGGTAATCAGAAATAAAAACAGAAAATGCTGGAAATGGCATTTCCTAAGTAAGTAATTTTAAGCTAAATCTGTTTCCTTTCCACAGAAGCTGCCTATCCTGCTGGGTATTTCCTGTGTTTACTGTTTTGATACCTTAATCTCTTTGCTACATTTGTGTGCTTCCTTGCTGGCTGTTGCATTGTGAAAGAGAGCTCCAGACTCTGACGTTCAGGTGGCCTTTGTCCTCTCTGAGCAAGGACAGGAGATATGCAAATTCATAGAATTATGGAATTATTAAGGTTCAGGCAATCAAGTCGATGCTGGTGTCTGCAGATCAACCCACTTGGTTCCGTCCTTCTGCTCATTCCCCATAGACCTGCAAGTTATTTTTCCATATGTGTCTATCCAGTTACATTCTGATAACTGTTCAATATATCCTCCCTGCTTTTGTTCTCTATGCCTCCATCTATGAAGCTCACAGAGTCAAGTTAGTAACTAGGAGTGACAGCATAGTCCTGTCCATTTGTTTACAGAGCAAGTCGTTGGGAGGGTGCAGAACTCTCATTTTTCCGAAGCAAAGCTATCCATTCCCGTTTCACATCTCCACCTACAACAGGGAACCATCTCACTATTCTCATTGATGGCTAGGACAGTGGCAAAATCAAAGACTTCTGCAGCCTCTATCCATAGCTATTTATACGCCAATATCAAACATGTACACACAAATGCAAAGATCCCATGGTCACAATCTGAGTAGTCACCTGAGATGCTAGTTGTCTTCATCACAGTAGACTCCACTGCAAATGTTTCTGAGCTGTCATGCACTCCATCAGTTGTAGACTCCTCCGCCATTTACTGAAAGTAGGTTGGCATCAGATCCCTGCCCTTAAAGAAGAGAAGACACCATTCAAATGCCCATCTTATTTGTTCTCCCAATGCCCTACTTTCTGTCCTGGTGAGGTCATGATACCTTTTCTACCTCATGCTGGATATCATCAGCTGCTCATCACGGTCCCTCTCTCTTCCTGTGAACTTGCTACAAGAGTTTGCCACTCAGTAATATGGATGTCCTGCCTCGGTAAAGAATACTAACTGTAAAGATGACTGCAGTACAATGACGTTATTTTCATTTCCCTGGTTTTATAATAAGTTATCACCCAGGGATAAATAAGTTCTTAGTTAAAGGTTACTTCTTGCTAAGAGCTCAGCCACAACATATTAAGTTGGTCAACTGTGTAAATACTTGTGAGTTTGCATCAAAATATTTAGGTGCATGCTTTTAGTGAATTGTCTGACTACACAAAACCTGACAAAAATAATTACCTCCTTTACTTGCCTAGCAAAGTGGTACAGATTTGACAGAAGTATAAGCCGTTCATGTAATGCTGCTCTAGGTAACGTTCTGTGGAACAAGACTGGTATACTACATGTTTCAGATGTTATAGATGGTGGAATCTGACATAAGTTATTTCTTTTGATGCATTTACTTGTTATTGCATAAGCAAAGAGTTGCTAACTGTATATTTGCACGTGAGGTTACAGTGTCGTGAATGGGTGAATTTTACCTTTGTGATAAGTTAGACTGAACTTTCCTGTAGCTTCAGTAAGAGTTGGCATTGATCTGCTGGACAATACTAAACATATATGAGAATATCAATCGCCAGTTTTACCCAGGTTCATTTCCCTCCACTTCAAGCAATAACTGATACTTTTGATCATATTAATGCATGGAACACAGCGGCAGGAGAGCAAGTCACTCAGTAGATCGTGGCTGATTTGGTTCTCAATTTCACTTACCTGTCTTGTTTCCATACCCCTTAAGATTAAATGTTTGGGACTGCTAACAAAATTGCAATTCCTCCATTTTAGATGTTGAAGGAACCTCTAAAGTTATTCTTCAATTGGCACTAATGACTTATCAATGTCCTTAAGATAAAAATAATCTCAGAAAATCAAAGAATTGCAGTTGCTGATAAAGCCAACATTTTGGAGAAATGTAATTGCAGATGGAATTTACTAAGAAGCCCAAAGATTAGGTCAAATCCATAAGCATCTGATTCAGTAAATTCTTTTTATTGATATTTTTATTTGATCTTTATGGTAATGATTCATTTTTCATTGCAACTATAGCTTCGACATTATTACGATATACAAATTTGTCTGGGAGCTCTATATTATTGAAGATAAATGTTTTCCTGCTCTATGCATGGATTTTTGTGATCCAAATCACTTCTTTTTCACTCTAACTTGTTACCTTCTTCTTGGGCTGTCTCTCGGGGTTGCTGCCATTCCATTACTGTGGGTTGTGAGGTGGTTGATAAGGGCAATGAGGGATCTACATGTGGGGTGGGTGGGTATGTAATTTTGGAGGCGGTGTCCTTCTCCTGTTGTTGTTGCTGGGCTTCTATGTGCTTCCAATAAAATGATTCAATGTGCTCGGTGAAATCTGCAATGCCCCTTCTCCAAGTTAAGCCATCATGGATCAGGAATTCCAATGAGTTGGCGGGGATGTTAATTTTCACAGAGGTTTTGAGATCATCCCACTTTCCTTCTGGTGACCTCCTGCTGCTTCATGGTTCAGAGTAGACCACCTGTTCAAGGAGGTTCTCAAAGCCATCCCAAATGTTCCTTCTCCAGTTTGAGTGGTTATGAGCCAGAGGTTCCAACGAGTGAGTGGCATTGTTGCACTACTTCCAGGAGGTTGTGGCACACATCCTTGGGTCCTTTCCTCTGCCTCCCTGGTAGTTTCTTCCCATGGCAGAGCTCGGAGTAGAGTGCCTGTTTTGAGAGGCTGGTGTCAGGAATGTGAACATTGGAGCTGGCTGATGGTACTTAGCAGCTTGCTGCTGGGATTGTTGTCATGGGAGAAAGTGCTGATAATGGGTCACTTATTCTGCTGATGGATTTGGAGAATTTTGCAAAAGTGATGGTACTTCTTCAGGTCTCTGAGGGTCCTACTGGAGGTAATCCATATCTCAAAAGCAGAGATCATTGCTGCCTGGCGAATCAAGAGCTTTGAGTTCATGGTTCATGGTGGTTTGAGTTCTTGATCTCCAAACAGTCTTTCCCACAGGATACTCTGCAAATTCTACGCAGGTGCTGATAACGATATATAACTTCAGCACAAGATTGATTCCAGTGCAAACATATATGCAGCTTACTTTGTTTTCCCTCTACATCTTACATTTCAGTAACACAAATAATCTTTGCAAAATTACTGAAAAGGCTAACTTTTAGTGGATGGACCTTGTCACAATTTAATTAGCTAAACATTGACTTAAGACTAGTTGAAGCATTGCAGGACAAAGCATAAAGTATTTAATGATTTAAGGATCCTTAAACATTTAAGGATTTATTCCAAGGTTATTGTGGAATGAGTTTTCTAGCTTAATACATTTGTTTGAATGCTTTATAAAACAGAAGCTCCCAAAATCTTGAAGGGGCTGATGGGATTGAATTAAGAGGACAGGTTGCATGGATTAGGACTGTATCCCCTCAGGTATAAGAGGTTAATGGGTGGACTAATTGAGATGTTAAAGATGATTAAAGAAGTTGGTAAGGCAGATGGAGAGAAGCAATTTCCTCTGGCGTTGAGAGTGCAGAGCAAGGAAGTTTAATGTTAAAGTCAAAGCTAGAATATAACATGAGGTGAATTAGAACTTCTTCATATAAAGAGTAGAGAACATTCCTCAATTTTTCTCCCACTTCATGCTGAGGCTGGCAATCAATCAAAAATTGCACAACTAAGATCGTTATATTTTTATTAGGCAAGGGAATTGAGGAATGTAGAACAAAGGTGAGTATTTAGGATTAAGACCTTCATCAACCTTTAGCTAACTGAATGGCTGAACGTGCTTTTGAAAGAATGGGTGACCTTGTTTTCCTAAAATTGATGGGGGGGGGGCAGATGCCGCTGGAGGGATAAGTATGAAGTGGCCATGAAGGATTTGCAAGGAGAATGGCTGCTCTGAAGAACCAGGAGTTTATGCATTTAACAACACACCAACAACATCGAACAATTCAGTTGGTGGACAGTGGGTGGGTCTTTGTTATTTTCCTACTGCTATAGTGTGGTGCGGCAGTGGGAAGTCATGTGTTATCATTAAGCTTTCTGTTCTAAGGGCAATGGTCATCAGGAACAACCAGGCTCTTGAACTGTGGATTAACCAGAAAATACTGATCCAGGGGTTCAGGATCCAAGCAACCAAACCTTCTCCTCTCCATCCTGAGGAAATGACAGCAGCAATGGCTTGGTAATTGGTAACTGGTTCATTATTGTCACATGTACCAAAGGTACAGTAAAAGCTTTGTTTTGCATGCCATCCATACAGATCATTTCATAACATCAGTACATCAAGGTAGTACAAGGGAAAAGCAATAACAGAATGAAGTGTTACAGTTATAGAGAAAGTGCAATGCAGGTAGATGAAAAGGTGCAAGGCCATGATGAGGTAGATTGTGAGGTCAAGAGTCCATCTTATCGTATAACAGGTCCATTCAATAGTCTTATAACAGCTTGATGGAATCTGTCCTTGAGCATGGTGGTACGTACTTGCAGGCTTTTGTATCTTCTGCCTGATGGGAAATGGGAGAAGAGAGAATGTCCAGGGTGGGAGGTGTCTTCGATTCTGTTGGCTGCTTTACCGAGGCAGCAAAGTGTAGACAGATTCCATGGAGAGGAGGCTGGCTTCTGTGATGTGCTGAGCAGTTCACAACTCTGCAATTTCTTGTGGTCTTGGGCAGAGCAGTTGCCATACAAAGCTGTGGTAGATCCAGATAGGATGCTTTCTATGGTGCATCGACAAAAATTGGTGAGGGCCAATGCTGAATTTTCTTAGCCTTCTGAGGAAGCTGAGGCGCTGGTGAGCTTTCTTGGCTGTGGCGTCTACATGGTTGGACCAGGACAGGCTATTGATGATGTTTACACCTGAGAACTTGAAGCCCTCTATGATCTTCACCTCAGCACCATTGATGTGAACAGGAGCGTGGTAGCAGTCGTAAACCTATGTACCCTCAAGGGAAATTCTAGTATTGGGAAGGCTGCCAGAGAGGTACTGTAATTGGCAGCATTCCTGTGGGTACATGCTTTCTTGTTGTCTGCTCTGTGACTCATCCTCAGCTTTTGCGTCTCTCTGCTGGTGGAAGGGCTCAACCACCACTGAGACAGTTTCAATCCACACACAGAGCAAGGTAGTAATTAGGAATGGAGAATGTCTCAGACCCAACTACACGTAAAGTCTAAATTCCAGGCCAAGAACTATTTTTGCTCATGATGCCCATTTATCTGCTCCATGAAGATCTTAACTCAAATTGGGGTGACACCACTCAGTCTTCCCTACAATTGACTTCAACTGATGTGAAGATTAAGCAGCATGGATAAAGTACTAATGTCCAGTATTTATTGTGAAAACTCACATAACTGAGCCTCATTCATCCCTATATAGTTATACCATGATTACCAGTTTGACACTGTCGCCCTTACCACTTTACATTTTATGATAGAGGAAATAAATATTTCTCAACCAATGCAAAAATATGCCTCAATGTTTTTATCTTCTTTTTTCCAGGGTTGGGGAATGGACAATTAGAGGGCATAGGATTAATGTGAGAGGGGAGAGATTTAATACTAACTTGAGGGGCAACCTTTTCACCCAGAGAGTGGTCCATATATGAAACGAGCTGCCAGAGGAAGTGGTTGAGGCAGGTACATTTACAACATTTAAAAGACACCTGGACAGGTACACAGATAGGAACGGTTTAGAGGGATATGGGCCAAATGCGGGCACATGGGACTGGCTTAGATGGGCATCTTGGTTGGCATGGACGGTTGGCCCGAAGAGCCTTTTTCTGTGCTGTACGACTCTATGGTTCTGTGACTCAGTGTACGTGGTGGAGTGAGGGGTGGGGCATCATATGGGGAGTGGAGGATAAAACTGGGCATCCTGCCATCTTCTGCGGCCACTGATGTTATAAGTTCCATGCACTTTACCCTGACAAGAAGGGTTAACAGCATGGATAATGGCTCCCTCAGATGAAATCAGATAAGACAAGATAAGATATCTTTACTAGTCACATGTACATCAAAACACACGGTGAAATGCATCTTTTGCGTAGAGTGTGCTGGGGACAGCCCGCAAATGTCACCACGCTTCCGGTGCCAACATAGCATGCCCACAACTTCCTAACCCATACGCCTTTGGAATGTGGGAGGAAACCGGAGCACCTGGGGGAAACCCACACAGACACACAAGGAGAACGTAAAAGCTCTTTACAGACAGCAGCTGGAATTAGGTCGCTGGTGCTGTAATAGCATTACGCTAACTGCTACACTACCGTGCCGTACCATGCCGTGGGATTAAAGAAGGGCCAAACAAAACAATATGTGAGCTCCTGCTTTATAATAACCCAGCTTTTCAGTAGCGATTAATGTAAGCTTCACTTATAAAAAACTCTTTGTAGAATCTCACTGACAATGTTGGAAAGTTACATCCTGAGAGTCTCCACTTTGTAATTTGTAACTTGCATACGTTTTATTTCACAAAGGATGCAATTTCCTTAATAAAGAATGAAATTGCCAATCTTCAGCGTCAAGTTTCAATCAACGCTTTGCAAATAAGTACAGCAAGTAACAATGAAAAATATAAGATAATAGAAATAATCCAATGTAAGATGCTCTATTTATTTGGCATACGAATATTACTCGTACTGTGAACTGTTTTGCTGAGCACCTATACTGAATTCTTTTGGGAAAAACATGAGTGAACTTTGGGAATACTAGACACAAACCTCCCTGTGTTAAATGTTCCCAGATGGGTAGCCAGACACTGCTTCCAGGATATCAATGTGACCATCTACTGGACTTCCTTAGCCTATTAGGTCACATGGCTCACGTGATCCAACCCAACTAAACAGTTTTTAGCACAAGCAAAATCCAAACTCCGAATTTACGTCCGTCAATTTCTTCCGTTGTCTTTTCACAACTCACATTGAAAAAGAACCACAAGCTGTAACTTCAAAGACCACAAAACATACATACGATGTATGCTTGTGCACACGCATACACACACACACACACACTCACACATGTGCACGCGCACACACACACAGAGACACACACACAGAGTCCCTCACAATCACACTCACACACTCACAGATACACACACGCACACACACGCACACTCACCTATTCAGAATCAGAATCAGGTTTTTTATCACTGACTTATATGATATGAAGTTTGTTGTTTTGCGGCAGCAGTACAGTGCAAAGGCATAAGATTATTATAAATTACAAAAATAAATAAATAGTGTAAAAAAAAGTAATAACGAGGTAGTGCTCATGGATTTCTTGACCATTCAGAAATCTGATGGCGGAGGGGAAGAAGCTGTTTCTGAATCATTGAGTGTGGGTCTTCAGGCTCCTGTACCTCCTCCCCGATGGTAGTAACGTGAAGAGGGCACGTCTTAGACAAACACACATTCACACTCACAGACACAAGCATGCACGCAAACACACACACACACACACACACACAGAGTCTCACACACAGACACACACACACACACACACACACACACAGAAAATATTTGATGGATATTCATGTGGAATATTTTATTTTGTTTGTTCAGCTTTAACAGAGCTGCTTCAGGAGAGTCAGGATGTGCTTCCATACAAATATTGGTCTGTTCTTTCTCCCATTCCTCATTAACCGATTGCTTGCAATAGACCAGATCCCCAGGGGAAGGTTTTTACTTTAGAGGGCACAATATTTTTCACCATCAACCCTTGAAAATTCTGAAATACACATGTCAGCTGGTGATTTTATTCAGTTGAAAGATTAATTCTGTCTTTCAATATCATATTCTGAAACAAGGTGAATGATATAATTTTGTTTTAGTGTGTGCTAAGTAAACCTTGGCAAAACAAGGCCAACCTGCCTCATTCAGTAATCTTACTGAGGTCTGGATGGGACTATCTCCCGCTTTCTCTAACTCTCCTGTCACTTACATTCACTCTTTCTCTGTAACTCCAGCCCACTGCTGAAATAGAAAGCAATATTTCTCCCCAAAACCTGCCCCTTCCCCTCCCCTGCAGAGCCCTTCAACAATTCCCCTCCCACTCTGTCACTTTTTACTCTGGCTTTTGTTATGCTTCCTTTTTCTGCAGTCTTTGTTGAATTCATGGGGTGAGCTTACTTGGACAGCATAGCATCAGTCAACACCAGCAAAACTGAGGACCAGTAATTTTCTAGTGGAACTCTGGCTACCTTCAACATCTCACCAAGAACTTTCAGATTAAGATTAGATTAGTTTATTGTAATACAAACAGGGTGCTATGAAATTTCTTTTCTATTATATTCCTATAATAAATACTATAATAAGTACAGCAATATGCACAAAAACAGCAGCATGGTGCAAAGATTGTAGTGCAATCTGAATTAGTGCAAAAAAAATACTTAAGTGACAATAGTGGAATAACTGAGAGAGGTAAGGTTAAGAGTACGAGAACGTGGCAGCACCACCGGGACGGGGATGTGACAGATTGGTATGTGATTGGTTCAGGAGTTCTGATAGTAGTGGGAAGAAGCTGTTCCTAAGTCTGGATGTCCAAGGTTTCAAGATCCTGTATCTTCTCCCAGAAGGCAGAAGAGAGAAAAGGAAATGGTCAAGGTGGCAGACACACAATCCCCAGTTATTTATGCTGGTAAATAGAATTTTACCTTTCTCCACTGCTGAGTTTACATCTCCTTCCATGCAGAAAAATCAGACCTTTGATGTCTGCTTGACCTCTGTGAAGGATTCTCAAACCCATAAGCCCTTCCTAAATTTATCCTTTCATAAGTAAGAGCAGCAGGGTGGCACAGTGTTTAGCACTGCAACAGCACAGCTCCAGTGACAAGGATTTAGTCCTGACCTTGGGGGCTGTCTGTGTGGATTTCACACATTATTCCTGTGACAGAGTGGTTTTCAGAGATGGACTCTGACCTCACAATCTACCTTGTTGTGAGCTTGCACCTTATTGTCTACCTGCACTGCATTTTCTCTGTAGCTGTGACATTTTACTCTGTACTGTTATTGTTTTTACCTGTGCTACCTCAATGCACTCTGTACTAACTCAACGTAACTGCACTGTGTAATGAATTGATCTGTATGATCGGTATGCAAGACAAGTTTTTCACTGTACCTCGGTACAAGTGACAATAATAAACCAATTCCAATAAAGGCGAGGTGTAGCATTTTGGGAAGTCAAACCAGGGTAGGACTTTCACAGTGAATGGTAGGGCCCAGGGGAATGTTGTAGAACAGAGGGATCTAGGAGTGTATGTACTCCTAGTTCCTTGAAAAGGGCATTCCAGGTAGACAGGGCAGTGAAGAAGGTCTTTGGCATGCTGGCCTCCATCAGTTAGTCATTGAGTTTAGGAGCTGGGGTGTTATGTTGCAGTTGTACTAGACATTGGTGAGACCACACCGGGAGTATTGTGTACAGTTGGAGCTGGGGTGTTATGTTGCAGTTGTACTAGACATTGGTGAGACCACACCGGGACTATTGTGTACAGTTTTGGTTACCCTATCATAAGAGAGACGCCATTAACCTGGAAAGAGTGCAAAGAAGTTTGACATGAATGTTGCCAGGACATGAGGACCTGAGTTACAGGGAGAGGTTGGGCAACTCGGACTTTATTCCTTAGAGTGTAGGAGACTGAGGGGTGACATTATAGAGGTGTATAAAATCATGAGGTGCATAGAATGCACACAGTCTGTTTCCCAGGGAAAATCTAGAGGGCATAGGTTTAAGGTGAGAGTGGAAAGATCTAAAAGGGATCTGAGAGGCAACTTCTTCACGCAGAGGGTGATGCGTATATGGAACGAGCTGCCAGAGGAAGTGGTTGAGGCAGGTACAATAACAACACTTAAAATACATTTGGATAGGGACATGGATGGGAAAGGTTTGGAGGGATTTGGGCCAAATGCGGACAAATGGGACCAGCTTAGCTAGGTATTTTGGTCGGCATCGATGAGTTGGGCTGAAGGGCCTGTTTCCATGCTGGAGTAATACCTGCAGCAATTCCAGTTTTCTTCTGCATCCCAATGACATGCTGGTGGAAAAATTGGCCACTGTAAGTTACCCCCGTTGCAGTCGGATGGCAGAAGAATCAAAGGTGAATTAACGGACCTGTGGGCAATTAATGGGAAACAAGGAAATAAGAGGGAAAAAAAAATGGGAATGCTCTGAGAACTGACATACACTTGATGGGCCAAATGACCTACTTCTATGTAGTAAAAAAAATAATAGTTAACACTTAAAAAAAGTACCAAAGACCTAGAGGTCCTGAACATCATTTATGTATCAACAGCAAACTTTGAAGCAATCCCTAGCTGGATATTCTTCCCACTAATCTGAAAGAGGGCAACTTATGGCTAGAAAAGTAGGGAGTCAAATAAGGTCTCTTTACACTGCTGTAAACATTGCTGAAGAATAGTAATTTCTTTAACGACTGATTTTATTTTTACCCTTCAGTAGAAAATTTCATTAAATATTTTAAAGGTTTCAATTTGCTGGAGTCCACTCTAGGGATCTTTAATTTTCCATATCCAAATATGACACCTTTGAGCACTGGCACTAAAATGGTCGGGTGTCAGCCACAAGTGGTACTGCCTCAGCTCATTTAGTTCATTGATTTCACTGGTACCAAGTGTGTGGAGCTGCGTAGTGGGTGATGCTCCTGCAAACAATTAACAGTAGCAATCAAATGGAAATTTATTCCCCCGCAACTTTTTTATGAAAACTTTCCCAAATTGTTCCATTGATTGTAAACTTATTAAAAGAAAGGCTGGGAAGTTTCCCAGTACCATGGATCCAATATCATCAAAACTAGATTATCTGGGTCATTTTCACATTACAGTTTGTGGGATCTCACTGACCCTGAAGTGCTATGTTGGTGACATTTCAGCAGTGACCAAAATTGAAAATAAAATCTAATTGGCTATACAAGGCACTTTGGGGTAGGTTAAGGTTGCCTCAATGATGTGAGTTTGACATTCTATGATGATTGGAACAGACTGATCTTCCACTGCTGTACAATGAAAGCAAAAACTCAAAAATTCCACCTTGGAGAGATAAACCGAATTGGATGATATTCTGCAAAAAAAAACAACTGAGTGAAACGAACTAAACTGACAGAATTCCTGGCAATTTATTTGTAGTAGTGCACCTTTGTTTCATGAGAAAAGCATTAATCAGAAGCTTTTTCTGCACTTGACTTAAACTGGAAATCATACAGTTGCTGAAAAACTCTTTAATGAAAGACTCTTTAGTACGGAACTCTGCCTGAAGCATGAGAGCAATTATTATATGTAATTATGTTAAATAAGATGCAACCTCTCACCCACACATGCTGGCAGTCAAGTTTGTCATCATGGTTGCAAACAATCTGTGATTTTTGATTTTCAGCCTTTACCCCGACAATAGGGCTGCTGAGATTCCAAAATCTCGAACATGTCCCTACCCACTCAAGGAGGTTTTTGGTAGTTCCCTTCTTAGCAACTTGTGATTGGTGATCTCTCCTTTCCCAGGTTTTCCAAGGCCATAAACAATGCACCCTTTAGCTGACGGAATGGCTGTGGATCAACCTTGTGGACTTCCACAACATGTGACTTACAGAGCGCATACCGCTTTAAGAATTGTAGCATGTGACCAGCTGCTCTCTGCATGTTCCAGTGTATAACAGGATAGTTCAGTCGGCCTGTGTTGAAAAGGATGCTATCCTTTGCTGCAGCCTTTCCTTTTGTTTAATAAAGTATCCTTATTAATTTGAATCATTGACAATTTTCCAGAATCTTAAAGGAAGAGATATTGGGACAACCTCTACCTTTACAGCAAGGCGCGATGCCAGCTGACTTTCAATGGGGAGACGCCTCTTCCCCACTTACCTTCTCCCCATATGTCTTAAGATGAGACCCTACTGAGCTGCATCCAAAAGTGCACTGTACTACTCTGCCATTATATTCAATCGGTCTGAATGATCTTGGAACATTAGTTTCAGTGAAGCTCTGGGGCTGTTTCTTTCTCCGTTGTGGGCTTAACTGAAGTAAAATTGCTGGTGTTTTAAAACAACATATTTTTCTACTCCCAACATTAGTCTCTAATTTAATAACAAGTAATTTTTCTCTGGATTCATGGGCCTGACTCAATTGCTAACTAATGTGCTTGACAGTGGAACCTTGCTGATGTTGAGATAAGTGGTTGTAGCCCAAGGCTTGCGTGAAACATGAGTGACTGCACGCTTCATCAGTAGCGCCAAACTACTTGGCTTCCACTACAAAGCGTAAGTCTCCAACAGCAACAGTACTCTCGGATCTCGGTTTTAGACACAAGAGTACAATGTTATTACAGAGTTCCTCAGCCAATTTCTCAGCAACTTTACGATGAACAGTCGATTTAATTACTAATTCCTTATTACAACCAGTTTTAAGTGATGATGCTACATTTGTATCAGTTTTAGATTGAAATAAAGGACACAAATCTAAGCTGAATAATACCTTGTTCATAAGAGAGTAAAAGTGAGGATGTAACACTTTTCCTCTCTCTGAAATGTCTTCAATGCAGTGGTGTGAAATTAAAAGTTGGAATCTATATTGTGGGAACAAATTATTTAAAAATAATGGCACTGATATTAAGAGGATGAGCAACTTGGAGATACCAATCATGACAATGAATTGTTGTGATTTCTCTATCATTGTCAAACACAGCAGCCTCCCATTTCAATACAGTAGAGATGAGGAACTTTCATTGGGAGGGTCAGTGTGACAATCCACATCACTTCTGTGGTATAGGTTGAAGTCCTAAGCTTCCTGACAAGCCATTGTCACTCTTAGTCAGACTCATTTCCTATCATGCTGGGAAATCTATGCATCAAGCCTGCACTGGGTTAGACCCGGCATAAGTTAACCATCTCCATTTATTTCACTGGAGAAGATTGGCTCTTGGGGAGAGGGGTAAATTTCAGGTCAGCTTCATTTTTCAACTAATTGAATTAACTTAGATATAAACTTAAATTAACTTAATTTTTAAAATTGTTAATGATAAGTATGTTGGTGGGCATAGACTGGTGTCCTGAAGGGCCTGTTTCTATGCTGTACAATTCTATTACTCTAATAATGTTAATAGTATTAATTTTTGATTTTTTCCCGAATAGATTTCAATGCATTGCATGTCAGAGACATCCACAGACATTCTAAGTTCTTTGACAGCTGTAACAGCTGTTAACTGGTGGAGTGGGGGCAGGGATTGATGTAGCATAACTGGTTGCCAATAGCTTTCTGAGGATGGAGCCTGCAATCATGGCAGGAGGTCCCTGAGGTGGGCAGGGATTTACCAAAAAGGGACAGGCCTCAGGAACTTGCTCCATGTAGGCTTGGTTAGGGGACTGGAGTATGAAGGTTGCTTGTCCCTGACTAAGCGGGGCAAGCCTGTCGTGTCCTTGCTCTGCATACTGTCCACTGTACACTACTGGGTTATAGGATTCCATTGACTGTAAATATGATTATCATGATGAATTCTTCTTATGTTTTTCATGGGGCAATGGCTGATCTACTCTTACCTTCCTTTGGGAACTCTTTTCTTAATTTAGCTGGATGGGATTTGTTTGGTGAGCAACTTCTCATTATTTTTTTCAGTCACACTCCTGGAAGTCAGAGGAGGACATTTTTTTCTGTAATTTTTGTTTTGTGGGGCTGTGCAATGAACCTGGCTTGCTGGAATTGGCAGCTCCAACCAGAATTGCTGGCAGACAAACAATCTGCTGGAGGAACTCAGCGGGTCGAGCAGAATCGAGCTGGCAATCAGCCATCTAACCTTCAGTAAGTCTCTGATTTCTATACGTACGCTGCTGAACATAAAAGTCCAGGACTCACTGAATGAAGGATGGTGTCTTATCTGTAACTAAGCTCCATTGCTGGACTTCACAGGGAGAATGCAGTCTTACTGGGAATCCCCAGAGTTATCATTGGGGAGATGACTGGTGTTTTCAGGGACCCCAAGACACATTAGGAACATATTAAGACAGATGACCAAAGTTTGGTCCAAGAGATAGTATTAAGCAGCATCCTAAGGAAAAGGAAGCTAGAGAGGGGGATGAATTTAGAGAGTGAATTGAAAATTCTAATGTCTTGGCTGTAAAAGCAACTGTCAATAGTACGATACTTAATATATGAAAAAGACACAAACTTTTCAATGACTTTATTAATAAGGAGAGAAGCAATGTGATTCTTGAACATTTGGCTGCCATTAATACTGTACATATGTTTGGAGAGAAGGAGGAGGAGAGGTGACTTGATAGAGGTGTACAAGATGATAAGAGGCATAGATCGAGGGGGCAGTCAGAGATTTTTTCCCAGGGCGACAATGGCTAACGCGAGGGGACATAATTTTAAGGTGATTGGAGGAAGGTATAAGGGGGATGTCAGGGGTAAGTTTTTTACACAGAGAGTGGTAGGTGTGTGGAACGCACTGCCGGCAGAGGTTGTGGGGGCAGATACATTAGGGACATTTAAGATACTCTTAGATAGCCGGATGAATGATAGCAAAATGGGGGGCTATGTGGGAGGGAAGGGTTAGATAGATCTTAGAGCAGGATAAAATGTCGGCACAACATTGTGGGCCAAAGGACCTGTAATGTTCTATGTTCTATACCTTCAGTCAGCCAAACTTGGAAGGAAGAGGATTTGAGTATTTTAAAACAGAGGCATTGTATAATTGGAAGGTAAAACAGATGAGTGAGCATTGAGATTGCAGGGACAATTTAGGATGTGGGCAGTAGATTGTTGGATCACCTCCAGTTTATAAGGGCAGAAGATGGGAGCCCAGCTAGGAGGGTGTTGGTGTAATCAAGGCTGGAGATGATGCTGTTATGGATGAGGTTTTCTGCAGGTTTGGAGCCAGGTTGTCTTGATGATGAAATGGATATATAGTTGGAAATTCATCAGGGATCAAATACAATGTCAAGGCTTGAAAAAAATGCTCCAGCTGATATTTAACCTGACTGTTCATCAATTGTTATCTCATAAAGGAAGACGGGGAGTCAATATCACTGCAGGTTACAAAAATCTAAATTGTTACTATACTTCAAATTTAGTTCACAGATATAATAATGGCAGCTAAATGTTCAAGAATCACATTGCTTCACTCCTTATTAATAAAGTTATTGAGAAGTTCGTATCTTTTTCAGATTGCTGTTTTTCCTGCTCGATACCACTGAGGGTAGTTAAGTACTATTTGTAGTGAGAGTTTGTCTTCAGTAAATGGGCCCTGACAAACAATTATTGACATTTTGTTATGAAAATTATGACAACAGTTCTTCCTATTATAAGAAGTATTGAGGAAGGTTTTGCATGAATTTCACTTTGAAATATGAGATTTCCTTCAATTGGCTCATCACCCAAATATCCTGAGAGTTGGTTAAGGGACTGACCACACAAGTAGTATTAAAGTTCTCAGCCCAAGAGTAACGCATGGGCTTGTTGAAGATGAAGGGAGCACAGCCAATGTAACAGAATAATGACTGGCTGTTCTCCTCTTCATGTTCTGCTCAACCAAGTGACCAGACCTGACGGATACTTAACTAATGAGACCAGTCATACACATGATTTATTAGCCTGCTTTTAGAATCTTTTGAGTCACTGTGCTCATGGCTTGGAGTATGCTCGGCATCTGACAGACAGAAATCTGATGATATTGCAGATGGCCTGGGATCCCTTTGAAGAGCGCCGCTTGAAAAACTATATTCTTAACAGTTGGTTGCGTGTTGGTGGGGTGTTAGCACAGGAGTCACAGAGACACTTGTGTCCACGTCATCTGTCTGAAGAGGTGGAGAACGTATGATGGGAAGAGCTCCTCAGTGAGGGGATGAAGAACTCTGGAGGCTGGGCTTTGGAGGGATTCTGGAGAAGCTTCACGGTAAGTCTATCGCTACTTGTGCCATTGAATAAAGCTCTTTGCCGCAAACAAGGCTGGAGAATTAATGCAGAATATTTGGAATCATTGCTATAACTATATTCAGTGGAGGGATGGATTAAAGCTGTGAACTGTAATGTTATAAATGCATATTCAAAGGAAGTCAGAAATAACAATGAAAGTGAGTAGAAGCATCATTCAGAATCCAGAAGGACAAAGGGGTGCAGAGTTCTGAAGCTGTCCATTGCTGGAGGAGCACATTGTGCCCCAATGCTCAGCTCGAGGATCCATTCTCCAGGAGTGGACCCGAAGACGTGTCCTAAACCCCTGAGGAAGGAAGCTTTATGTGAGGGGAAACACATAGGAAATACTGCAACAAGAACAGAAAACAGTAGAAATACTCAAGAGGTCAAGTAGCGTCTGTGAAGGGAGAATCAGAATTAATGCTTCATCTGATGAGAGATCATTGACTCAAAACATTATTCACGCTTCTCTTCCGATGTTGCTTCCTGAGTTGTTGAGTATTTTTTTTACAAATTTCTGCTTTTATTTCAGATTTCCCCATCAAAAGTATTTTGTATTAGAGGAACATTGTCACGATAAGCCAGCTAAATTTGTGATTTAATTTTGTGATTCTGTTTCGAAAATTGTTGAAATCTTTTAATGTATTTATAGAGTTATATGGTAGCAGAGTGAAAGGCCAATGTGTTGCTGAATGGACTTCGTACAGCTACTTTTCTGAAAATAGTTATTATGGGAAGCAAATGAAACACATTGTGTATGTTTCTCACTGCTGCTTATGTGTTTGATATTTGGTATCAACTGATGAACAACCAATCAGGTGAGATCGTTCCAACTCAATGCATTGTGCTTCAACATATAATTAACTTCAGTCATAGATCCAAACTTCTAATTTTAGAGAGAAGCAAGAATCATCAAGATACAAAAGGGGCAGGCACAGTAGTGTAGCAGTTAGCGTAACGCTTTACAGCGCCAGTGACCCGGGTTCAAATCTGACCACTGTCTGTAAGGAGCTTGTACGTTCTCCCCATGTCTGCGTGGGTTTCCTCCGGGTGCTCCGGTTTCCTCCCATGTTCCAAAGACATACAGGTTAGGAAGTTGTGGGCATGCTATGTTGGTGCCAGAAGCATGGTGACACTTGCTGGCTGCCCCCAGAACACTCCACGCAAAAAAGATGCATTTCACTGTGCGTTTCGATGTATATATGACTAATAAAGATCTTATCTCTGAAGGGAGGAATAAAGTCACTTTATAATTCTAAGTTGTGGCTACAAAAGTCTATAGATTCTATAAGTATTCTTGGAGGAAATAAATTTCCTTTGACATCTTGGGAAATTAATTTGGGTTTGGAGGATGAGACTCTGGGGACTTAATCCAACAGCCAATGAAAACGGGCTCAGGGATCATGCCCAGATCAAGGTAACAGTGTGCTGCCAACTAATTTACATGGGTTGCTTCATTCAGTTGGTTCTGATCAGACTGCTGAATGTAACGTAAACCTAGTAGGTACTTCCTAAAGGAGGGTTTCTTTGTGGTCAGACGGGAGTTGGCAGACATTCTGGAACTCATTCTGACCTGGAAAATGGCAAAGGGGGACAGAATGTCTCCGCAGGTTTTTGATGCTACAGTGGAGGTGTTGGTGCAGGAGGTGGTGAGGAGGAGAGATCTCCTGTTTCGGCAAGGACCCTGATTCAGTGTCTCACAAGAGTGATCAAGTTCAGTGAATGCATGTTCAAATGCTGGATCCCAGCACCAAAACTACAAGGCTCATACCTGGCTCAATACACCACGCCCCCATTAATCACTTCCCATCAAATTCTGGTTGTCAGCAATTGAACATAATATTCATAGGTTCACTTCATCCTCACACACTAGGTGCTACTGCAAGTCCAATGCCCTTATTTCACAGCTTGCACATGGGACCACGGACTCAACCACAATTTGACTTGATAGAGGTATACAAGATGATAAGAGGCATAGATCGAGTGGACAGTCAGAGACTTTTTCCCAGGACAACAATGGCTAACATGAGGGGACATAATTTTAAGGTGATTGGAGGAAGGTATAAGGGTGATGTCAGGGGAAAGATTTTTACACAGAGAGTGGTGGGTGCATGGAACGCACTGCCGGCAGAGGTTGTGGGGTAGATACATTAGGGACATTTAAGAGACTCTTAGATAGACACATGAGAGACAGAGAAATGGGGAGCTATGTGGGAGGGAAGGGTTAGATAGACCTTAGAGCAGGATAAAATGTCAGCACAGCATTGTCAGCCAAAGGGCCTGTACTGCGCTGTAGTGTTTTGTGTTCTATGTTCTATGTAAAAGGCAAATCACCCAAATACAATATGTGACTCTGATGAGTCCATTCCCTTCCTCAAATCTTCCAGCCTTACAACCCTCCCACTCTTGATAATTCTTAAATTAACTACTTCATCATTAGTGATGCCTTTGCACGCCAAAGCCATAAGGTCTGGGATTTCCCCTTTAAGCACTCTTCCTTTCTTTCCTTCTTAAAATCCACCTCTTTAACCAGCAATCTGTCCTTCCAACTGATTGCAAAGTGCTGCCCAGAGGGGATGTCAGTGGCCCTGTGGAGCATGGAGCTCTTGTGCTTGGCCAATCTCCCTACGCCCTTGCAGTTGGCTATCAGTCAGCTAGCCCAGGCTCTTGCTGAAGCCAGGGCTAGATCAAAGCTGCCCTGGAACATCTTCTAAGGCCACCTGTAGTCTCCTCACTGAATACAACAGCTGATCATCAGCCATGCTACACTACCTGGGGTTGTACCACTTTGGAGTACCAAGACAGGCAGTATGCTCCAGTAAAATGCATGAGTAATGAATTGATGCTTCTATGCTTTGCACTGTGGTCAAGTGGATGCTGTTCTGGTCGTCAATAGAGGCAAGGTGTGAGGTTGTTGATGAATGGAAATGAGTATCACAACTAGATTAGTCTGAGACCACAAACAGCAGAGCTGTCATCAAGCCTGCTTGTATCCACCCTACCTTGAGACTTGCTACCTGCAGGCTCCAGTTGGGGTGTGTTCTCACCCACATTATGAACTGTGCATGCACCAAATAGAATGCTTGGTCTACGGCTCAAAGGGTCTCAGAGTCATTCTCCTTCTGCCAGATGGTGCAATATTGGCCTCACTGGCAACTTAGTGGCCATCCCCCAATATCCTTAAGGAAAATCTGGAAAAGTCAAAGCTGAGTTTGTTATGATCTGCTCAAGTATGCGCAGGTGCAATGAAAAACTTGCAGCAGCATCACAGGCACATAGCATCAAATAAACAGCATTCACAAGAAAAACATAAATTATACACAACTTTTACAAGAAAGAACACAACTAAAATGAAACAAAATAAATAAGTTGCTGGTAACAATGACCATAAAAGACATCAGTCAGTCATAAAACCTAACAGGTTTGTAATGTCCTATCGCGAAGAAAACAAGTTGACATTGCTCAAAGTGGCTTATTTGTAATTCCAGTCTCAGAAATAGTGAGGTTAGCTGTTTACCTGACTTCTGAAGCAGTGTAGCAAGCCACTCAAGCCTCCTCAGGATTGTCCAGATCTCCAGTATGTTCTTTTAAAGTTATAAAAGAGAGATTTGTTTATGAAGGAATGAAGGAAATTAAAGACTGCAGCTTAAAACCACAAGTGCCCTATACATATTTTAAAGAAACAAACTTCTGCCTCAGAGACTGTAGATGCTTAGTTATTAATTATATTCATGGCTGTGATCACAGATTTTTGGACACTAAGGAAATAGAAGATATGGAATTTAGTCAGGAAAGTGGATTTGAAGCATAATAACTTCTGGATTATGTTGAATGATGGAATATGCTCGAAGGACCATATGGGTGGTACAGTGGTGCAGCAAGTAGAGCTGCTGCCTCACAGTGCCAGAGACCCAGGTTCAATCCTGACCCTGGGTGCTGCCTGTGTGGAGTTTGCACGTTCTTCCTGTGACTGCATGGGTTTCCTCCAGGTGCTTCATTTTCCTCCCATGTCCCAAAGACAGGGGTAGTTAATTGGCCACTGTAAATTACCCCTCACGTGTAGGCAAGTGGTAGAATCTTGGGGTTTTCAATCAGAATGTGGGAAGAATAAAATGGGATTGGTGTAGGTTTAATGTAAAAGGGTGCTTGATGGTTGGCACAGACTTGGTAGGCTGAAGGGTCTTTTATTGTGCTGCTTGATTCTATGTTCCTGTTTTATAGCAAAGTAAGAAAGAAGAATTTGTTTTTCAAAAGAAAATATTTCTGCTGTTACAGCTATATATATGTTCAATATTGGAATTATTAAAATAACTGTTGAGAGACATGCTTTTCACTCATGTGCTCCATAGAATTTGCCTTTCCTTTCACTCCTGTGCTCTAGAGCATTTGCCTTTCAAGATGGACCAACACCCTGCAGATTTGATTCCTGTGTTTTTATTGGACTTTGTCAGCTCAAGGCATCAGCTGCCAAAGATATTAATCTCCAGATTGGCATGTTCTTAAATTCATCTCTGACACCAGTGAAAAATGGAACAAATTGGCCTGTTGGGACATAAGACCAAAATAAAGGTTAGCACTGCAGAAGCAATATCATGTACTCATGACATAGTCTCACTTAAACTCACTGAATTGTTCTTCAGTACATTGATTCAAAAGGCCTAAGTTCCCTTAGCAGTAGAGAAGGCATTCTGGTACAAAAGTGAAATGCATACAATTTAATTCAGAAGGACTAAATAAAAGGTTTCCAATCAAAAATAACAATCTTGGCCCTGTCATCAAGACCTGCATGTATTCAAAAGTTAGCCTTGCATGTCCTGATGAATTAAGGAAATATGTTCCTGATGGACTTAATTTCAAAGCGCATCTCTTTCTAAGGGAGGGTAGGCTTCGAACTTTTAACATCTGGCACTAAAAAAAAGCAGCTTTGAAATGAACTTTTTTTTGAAAATGGCTAATAATAACCATTTTATCAGTGGAAAAAAGCAGATGTGATTTTCTGCTCTGGGCAAGCTCTGTTTCAGGTTACTGAGTAACAGAGCAATATTTGTTTGGGAGGATCGTTATTGTTCCAGCAAATTCAATGCAAACATTTTACAACTAAATGGAGGTTGACTACATTTTGTAATTGCACAAATCATATGCTTTACATAATTATATAATTGCTAAATAACTTAGGTAGTGGCATACTTCTACTTTGATTATGTGGTTCTCTTTGCTGACCCCAGTATCCACCCCTGTTCTCCCAACCTTCCCCTACCAATCTTAGTATTTTACTGAAGAAGCTTATGGAATATTTTGCATTTGCGTTCAAAGTGAACTATTGGTCTTGTTCAAGAGATAGGTAACCCTGGCAAACTCTTACTATTTGTGTTGGGCAATCAGGAAAAAAATTAGTTTGAAGGCACAATATGAAGCCGATGTAAAAACCTATACTTTTTAACAAAGCAAAATTAAATTTGCGCGCATAAGCGAAACAGGATTTACTTTCCAATGGTTTCCAATGAAACATCATTAACAATGAAACCTTTAATGCTCAGGGTTAACGTTGAGTGATTAGAGTATTATTTATGAGTTGGATTTTCTGCGGAAGCCTTGTTATCCATTCTTGTGATGTGTTTATATATCCATTGCATCATAGTTGCACAATTATTTAGGTTGGTCAATGAATAAAAACTATGAAATTAGTGCTAATTGATTGTCAGATAAAAATGAAATGGGCTTTATTTTTCACAGTTTGGTTTTGGAAACTAAAGGATGGGGACAGCTAATTCAGTGATGAATAATGACATGATTGTTTGTCAGTCAGACACTGAACAGGTGTTTTGGTGATGGAGTCTGTAAAGCAATAGGCCAGAACCACAGGACTTCACAGCAATGAGCTCTCCGGTTACAGCTGTAAAATTCCTATTATGCCACAAAGATAGAGTATCTGACAGATTGAGCTGCTCTGACCTGAAAGGGAAGCCGTCCCTACTTTAGTAAGGCAGGTGGTAATTTTAGATTGCATTAGCAGTAGACTTTCACAAAGAAAACTGGCTGCCTGATAGAGGATCCGAGGGTACCCTCTTTAGAACCAAGAACAAATTTCTTGTTGAAAATATTGAGACCATATGATGGTGATGACAAAAGGGAGGAAGTTTATGGTCTGACAGAAAAGGGAAAAATTAATCGAATAACATCAGGTAGATGAAAGACACCATCACATTGATTGCTGCAATTGAGGACAAGGATGGCTCTGAGCCGAGGTACTTAATTATGCTATTTAGATTAAATTGAAGAATTGATTGTCATCCCACCAACGTGAATCAAAACTACTGTACTCCTGCAGAGTGGATGTATCATTGTATGAGGCATACTACATAAGTCAACAATTCAGCGACTGCACTGGAAAACCGGGTTTGGATCTTAAATGCAGTTAATTGTCAATTAAGAATTTGGCAATGTTCCAGAGAAGTCATTCCTTGAAAGCACTGAAAGGGTTTTGAAATTCTAATCCTTTACTTAAGGAAAGATGAAATGCAGAGGGCAGGGCTTATTATCTATATCGGAGCTAGTTTTAGTCTGTCCTTTAATAATTGGAATCAGAACTCAACATGCCATTTTTAGCTGTTATATAATAATTATATATGGTATGAATACCACAAAGAATAGTCTATACTATGTGGATTATATCTATGTGTGACTTGGTTGGAAGTACTCTCATTTCTTGAGTCAGGAGGTTCCAGATTCAATTCCCACTCCAGAGGTCAGAATGATTATCCTGTGCAGTACTTAGGGAGTGCTGCTCTATTAGAGGTTTCGGCTTTTGAATGAGACAATCAACCAGGACTCTGTTTTCTTCAATGAACATGAAAAAATGCAAGAAGATTTGTTCTTATGTGAAGTTAAGGCTATTGATCAGGTCAGCCATGATCTCACTGAATGATGGAACAGGCTTAAGGGGACATCTATCCAGTCTAGTCCTGTCTTATTTTAGTATAATTTTCATTATGTTAATTTTTATAAGATAAGATATCTTTATTAGTCACATGTACATCGAAACACACAGTGAAATACATCTTTTGCGTAGAGTGTTCTGGGGATTAGCCTGCAAGTGCCGCCACGCTTCTGTTGCCAAACATAGCATGCCCACAATTTCCTAACCCGTACTTCTTTGGAATGTGGGAGAAAACCGGAGCACCCGGAGGAAACCCATGCAGACACGGGGAGAAGGTACAAACTCCTTACAGACAGCAGCTGGAACTGAACCTGGTTCGCTGGTGCTGTAATAGCGTCATGCTAACCGCTATACTACCGTGCCTGCCATATTAGTCCAATTACAAAGTTTTGTTCTTGAGAAACTAATGGGACCACCTAAATACAAACAGCAAATAATCACACACTTATGGACCTGGTTTTACAGCAAATATATTGGCTATGTTGATCCTATTAGGAGCATTTTCAATGACTATGTTTGCAGCAAAATTTCAGTGGTGTGACTATCAATTTCCTTTGCTGTTCCATTGATAATCTAAGTTATATGGCATAGAAAAAGACCAACTATTTGGTAATTGGTAATTGGTTTATTATTGTCACATGTACGGTGAAAGGCTTTTGTTTGCATGCCATCCAGACAGATCATTCCATACATGGGTACGTCGAGGTCGTAGAAAAGGAAAACAAAACAGAATGCAGAATATAGTGTTACAGTTACAGAGAAAGTGCAGTACAGGTAGACAAATAAGGTACAAAGGCATGATGAGGTTGATTGTGAGGTCAAGAGTTCATCTTTATCCAACAAAAGGTCCATTTGAGAGCCTTACAACAGCGGGATAGAAGCTGCCCCTGAGCCTGGTGGTACATGTTTTCAAGCTTTTGTATCTTCTACCTGATGGGACAGGGGAGAAGAGAGAACGTCCAGCGTGGGAGGGGTCTTTGTTTATGCTGGCTGCTTTACCGAGGCAGAGAGAGGTATAGATAGAGTCCATGGAGGGGAGGCTGGTTTTTGTGATGGACTGAGGCTGTGTCCACAACTCCCTGCAATTTCTTGGAGTCTTGAGGCAGAGCAGTCACCACACCAACCTGAGATGCATCCAGATATGATGCTTTCTATGGTGCATCTGTTGTTAGTGATGGTCAATGGAGACATATTGAACTTCCTTAATCTTCTGAGGAAAAAGAGGCGCTGGTGAGCGTTCTTGACCATAGCGTCTACATGGTTGGAGCAGGACAAGCTATTGGTGGTGATTTTTACACCTAGGAACTTGAAACTCTCAACCGTCTCCACCTCGGCACCACTGATTTAATGAAATGTACTGTGTGGTTGGTAGTTATACTTTAGAATAAGGGTGCAGTTTGGATATTAGCAGTGAGGCGTTCAGTTGTAAAACGCCAGAGAAAAATGTTGCTGAAAATCTGGAGCAGAACTTCTTTGTGAATGACTTGGAGTCATGTTGGGAAATTTGTCCCCTCATCTCTTGGCTGAATTTATGTCTCCAAAGCACTTTGTTACCAAAGTAAAATTTCAAGTCAAGAGTAGCACAACATGAAAAATTTGTCTGCAGTGAAATTTTCAACCCCTAATCTGTACATCATTTTTTTTATACACTCACAGAACAGCCTGAGTGGTTGGTGTGAGGAAGGTACTCTCACAACATTTAAGAAGTATCAATTTGAATACTTGAAATGCCAAGACATAGAGGGATCCTGACGAAGTACTGGTGAATGAATTGGTATTGATGGTAATTGATGATTAGCATGGGCATGATGGCCGAATGGAATGGCCTGTCTTGGTGCTATTGACTCCATGAACCAGGTTTGGGAGTTAGAGAAATTCTTTGTCAATATTTTTATTAATTTCAAGTAAGAAGTACAAAATGAATGAAAGGAAGGAAAAAAAGAAAATGTTACAAAATAGATTATATTGAGTCACACAAGAAATCACAATGCTTCATATTGATAAACAAAAAAATATCAATTAATATTGATAAGTTGGAATAATTTTATTATAAAAAATATCTAACCCCACTACTAAAACCAAAGCTGTTTAGTAACATCCTAAAGCCATAGTAGTATTGGCCAATATCTGTACATTTAGCATCAAATCAGTGGTTTTGAAAGTAGTTCAAAAAAGTTAGGGAGTTAGAGAAATTCAACATGGAAACAGGGCCTTCAACCAACTGAATATGTGTGATCATCAGCCACCAATTTACACCAATCCTATATTTGTCCCATTTTTTAGTCTCCCCCCCACACCCCCCAGATCCTAACATTCTCCTAACACATGATGGGTCATTTGCTGTGGCCAATTAACCCACCAACCCCCATGTCATTGGGTTGTGTACTGGGTTGGAGCACCCAGAGGAAACCCACAAGGTCAAAAGGAGAATGTGCAAACTCCAAGCAGACAGCACCCAAGGTCAGATTTGATCCTGGGTCTCTAGCACTGAGGCAGTGGCTCTGCCAGCTGTGCCACTGTGCCACCCATAAACTAGTTGTCTCAGAAACAAGCTTGATAAACGGATTCAAGTCTCATGGGACCCAACTGCATGCATTGGTATTGGTATTGGTTTATTATTGTCACTTGTACTAAGGTACAGTGAAAAACGTGTCTTGCATACCATTCATCCAGATCAATTCATTACACAGTGTATTGAGGTAGTACGGGGTAAAAACATTAACAGAATACAGATTAAAGTGTCACAGCTACAGAGGAAGTGCAGTGCAGGTAGACAATAAGGTGCAAGGTCATAACGAGGTAGATCGTGAGGTCAAGAGTCCATCTCATTGTATAAAGGAATCCTTATACAATGAGATGGACTCTTGTCTTATCACTGTGGGATAGAAGCTGTCCTTGAGCCTGGTGGTATGTGGCCTCAGGCTCCTGTATCTTCTGCCTGTTAGGAGAGGAGACAAGAGAGAATGACCCGGGTGGGTGGGGTCTTTGATTATGCTGGCTGCTTCACCAAGGCAGCGAGAGGTATAGGCAGAGTCCATGCTGGTTACCATGTATTGGGTTCATGTCTGGTTGGACCTGAAAAAGATCAGTGGTCCTTGGTCTCAGGACAGACCAGGTCAGTACTTTATCATCTACTGCTGAAAGCTCTGTCACTGTGTAGGTGCTGTGAGGTGCTTTCTTCAGGGGGCAAAGTATCGCTCTCACAGTGGGTCGTTACAACCAGGTGCAGTACAATTTGGGGGGATGCAAATTAGGCTCAGAAGGTCTCTGGATAGAGAGCAGGTCAGTTTGAACAGGAGAGAGTGAAAAGCTAAAAAGTGCTTCAAGGTTTTGGATGGAGCCAAGGTTTTAACATTTGGATATGTATAGAGAACCGCGCTGCTGGATTGTGAGGCTGTAGGTTACATGGAGTCATAGAGTAATACAGCACAGACACAGGCCCTACATCCCGGCATCCATGCCCATGTTGGGATAGAATTTTATTTGAATTTATTATATTTGAGATGATGTTTGGGTATGACAAAATATTCCAAGAGTTCAGGTCAGGTTTTAGTTTTAAACCCTAGCAATCACTTCCTTGAAACCACGCTATTTAAAGCAGCAACACTCAAACTGCATTCTTTGTTCCTCGCTGAGAGCTGTAACTTCCTATGACCTTAAGTACAAGCTCATATGACTAACTTGTCCGCGGAGGTCAGTGTCATGGTCATTCTCAGCTTCCTGAGCTCAGGATTGCTCCAGGCTGTTGCTGCACATCTCTGCCATATCTCACAGTTTGCCATTCTGTTCTGCATTAGGGAGCTCTTGTTCTCAAGGAGGGGAGGCTTCATCTACCTTTCCTTCAGCACAGGCCTCTCAGATCTTCAAGCCTGCTCTGCCAATCAACCCATAAGACCATAAGATATAGGAGCAGAATTAGGCCATTCAGCCCATTGAGTCTGCTCTGCCATTCGATCATGGCTGATTTTCATAGAACATAGAACACTAAAGCACAGTATAGGCCCTTCGGTTCACGATGTTGTGCTGACATTTTATCCTGCTCTAAGATCTATCTAACCCTTCCCTCCCACATAGCTCCTTATTTTTCTATCATTCATGTGTCTGTCTAAGAGTCTCTTATATGTCCCTAATGTATCTGCCCCCACAACCTCTGCCAACAGTGTGTTCCACGCACCCACCACTCTCTGTGTAAAAAACTTACCCCTGACATCCCCCTTATACCTTCCTCCCATCACCTTAAAACTATGTCCCCTTGTGTCAGCCATTGGCGCCCTGGGAAAAAGTCTCTGACTGTCCACTTGATCTATGCCTCTTATCATCTTGTACACCTCTATCAAGTCACTGCTCATCCTCCTCCTCTCCAAAGAGAAAAGCCCTAACTCACTCAACCTATCCTCATAAGACAGGATTTTCTCAACCCCATTCTCCTGCCTTCTCCCCATAACCCTTAACCCCCTTACCATTCAAGAACTTATCAACCTCTGCCTTCAATATAGCGAATGAGTTGGCCTCCACAGCCCTCCGTGGTAAAAAATTAATTTCTACAGATTCACCACCTACTGGCTGAAGAAATTCCTCCTCATCTCAGTTCTAAAGGGACGTCCCTTTATTCTGAGCCTGTGCCCTCAGATCCTAGATCCTCCTACTAATGGAGACATCCTCTCCACATCCACTCTATCCAGGCCTTTTAGTACCACGGCTAATCTGGTTGTAAACTCGTCTCCGCATTTCTTCCTACTCCCAATCACCTTTTCATTCCTCTGTGCATCAAGAATCTAACTAGCTCCGTCATAGGAATATTCAATGACCCTGCTTCCAATGCCCTTTTGAGAAAGAGAGATCCAAAGACTCAAGACCCTCTGAGAGAAGAAAAATTGCCTCATCTCTATTTTCTGTGGGTGAGCCCTTATTTTTAAACATTCTAGATTCTTCCACAAAGGAAACATCCTCTCCATATCCACCTGTCAACACCCATTAGGTTCTGGAGGTGATAAGCAACTTGGGCTCATGGATGGATTTGAAAGCAAGATGTTGCTGAAACAAATTTGTAAACGCCAGAAATGCTCAGCAGGTCAGGCAGTGTCTGTGGAGAGAGTAACCCAGTTAATAATTCAGGTCGATCACCTTCCCTCAGAACTGGGAAAAGTCAGAGGTAAGCCATTTTAAGGTGAGAAAACAAAAAGGAAGGCCTGTGATACAAGAGCAGGACTGACCAAAGCCTTGTTCAGCACTCAGTTTTTCAAGGATGAAGCAATCAAAGTTTACAAAGATTCACTGTTACAGCTGCAGAAAGGGCAGATAATGTAGAAGGATCCTCTCTAGAGTCAATACAGGTGGAAGTTAGGAACAAGAAAAGAGCAGTTACCCTCCTGGGAGTATTCTATAGGCCCCCCCGGTAGCAGTAGGGATACTGAGGAACAGATTGGGAGGCAGGTTTTGGAAAGATGTGAAAATAACAGGGTTATTATAATGGGAGACCTTCCAAATATTGATTAGCACCTGCTTAGTGCCAAAGGTTTAGACGGGGCGGAGTTTGTTAAGTGTGTCTAGGACAGATTCCTGACACAGTATGTTGACAGGCTGACTAGAGACGATGCCATATCAGATCTAGTTTTAGGTAATGAACCAGGACAGGTGACAGATCTATCAGTGGGTGACCATTTGGGGGACAGTGACCATTGCTCCATACCCTTTAGAATTGTCATGGACAGGGATAGGAGCAAAGAGGACGGGAAGATATTTAATTGGGGAAAGGCGAACTATGAGGCTATAAGACGAGAACTTGGGAGTGTAAATTGGGATGACATTTTTGAAGGGAAATGTCCTGTGGAGATGTGGTTGATGTTCAGGAATCTTTTGCAGGAGGTTAGGGATAAATTTGTCCCGGTGAGGCAGAGAAGGAATGGCAGGGTGAAGGAACCGTGGGTGACGAGAAAGGTAGAACAACTAGTTAGGAAGAAGAAGGCAGCATACATAAGGTGTAAGCAGCAAGGATCAGATAGGGCTCGTGCGGAATATAGAGTAACAAGGAAGGAACTTAAGAAGGGGCTGAGGAGAACGAGAAGGGGATATGAAAAGGCTTTGGCGAGTAGGGTTAAGGAGAACCCCAAGGCTTTTTTCTCGTACGTGAAGAGCAGAAGGATGGCTAGAGTAAAGGTAGGTCCGATTAAAGACAAAGATGGGAGGATGTGCCTGGAAGCTGTGGAAGTGGGTGAGGTTCTCAGTGAATACTTCTCTTCAGTATTCACCAAAGAGAGGGGCTTGATGATGCTGAGGACAGTGTTGGTAAGGGTAATGTTCTAGAGTATGTAGATATCAAGAGAGAGGATGTGTTGGAGTTGTTAGAAAATATTAGGACAGGTAAGTCCCCGGAGCCTGACGGAATATTCCCCAGGCTGCTTCGTGAGGTGAGGGAGGAGATTGCTGAACCGTTGGTTAGGATCTTTGAGTCCACAGGGATGGTACCGGAGGATTGGAGAGTGGCAAATGTTCTCCCCTTATTCAAGAAAAGTAGTAGGGATAGGCCAGGGAATTACAGGCCAGTGAGCCTTACATCTGTGGTGGGTAAGCTGTTAGAAAGGATTCTAAGAGATAGGATCTATGATCATTTAGAGAATCATGGACTGATTAGGGACAGCCAGCATGGCTTTGTGAAGGGAAGATCTTGCCTCACAAGCCTGATAGGGTTCTTGGAGGAGGTGACCACGAATATTGATGAGGGTAGTGCAGTGGATGTAGTCTACATGGATCTTAGTAAGGTGTTTGATAAGGTTCCAAATGGTAGGTTTCTTCAGAAGGTCAGAGGCCAAGGGATCCAGGGAGGCTTGGCCGTGTGGATTCCGAATTGGCTTGCCTGTAGAAAGCAGAGGGTTGTGGTGGAGGGAGTGCATTCGGATTGGAGGGCTGTGACTAGTGGTGTCCCATAGGGATCGGTTCTGGGACCTCTACTTTTTGTGATATTTATTAATGAATTAGATGAGGGGGTGGAAAGGTGGGTTAGCAAGTTTGCAGGTGAGGCAAAGATCGGTGGTGCTGTGGATAGTGTGGAGGGCTGTCAAAGCTTACAGAAGGATGTTGATAGGATGCAGAGCTGGGCTGACAAGTGGAAGATAGAGTTCAATCCAGAGAAGTGTGAGGTAGTACACTTTGGAAGGACAAACTCCAAGGTGGAGTACAAGGTAAATGTCAGGATTCTAGGCAGTGTAGAGGAGCAGAGGGATCTGGGGGTTCATATCCACAGATCACTGAAAGTCACCTCACAGGTAGATAGGGTAGTTAAGAAAGTTTATGGGATGTTAGCTTTCATAAGTCGTGAGATAGAGTTTAAGAGCCGTGAAGTAGTAATGCAGCTTTACAAAACTCTGGTTAGGCCACACTTAAGAGTACTGTGTCCAGTTCTGGTCGCCTCATTATAGGAAGGATGTGGAGGCATTGGAAAGGGTGCAGAGGAGATTTACCAGGATGCTGCCTGGATTAGAGAGTATGGATTATGAGGAGAGACTAAAGGAGCTTGGGCTTTACTCATTGGAGAGAAGGAGGATGAGGGGAGACATGATAGAGGTATACAAGATATTGAGAGGAATAGATAGAGTGGACAGCCAGCGCCTCTTTCCCAGGGCACCAATGCTCAAAACAAGAGGACATGGCTTTAAGGTAATGGGTAGGAAGTTCAAGGGAGATGTCAGAGGGAGGTTTTTCACCCAGAGAGTGGTTGGTGCATGGAATGCGCTGCCTGGCGTGGTGGTGAAGGCTGATACATTGGTCAAGTTCAAGAGATTGTTAGATGAGCATATGGAGGAATTTAAGATAGAGGGATATGTGGGAGGAAGGAGTTAGATAGTCTCATGTGTGGTTTGAAGGACATCACAACATGGTGGGCTGAAGGGCCTGTATTGTGCTGTATTGTTCTATGGTTCTATGGTTCTAAAGCCTTGTTCAGCACTCAGTTGTTTTACGATTAATCCCACAAAATTCATTTCAACCTTGAGTGGATTGCGCTAGTGAACGTTCCTGATGAAGTCACACCAGTTGTGAAAAACCAGGCTTTTCCAGTGTCAATCATGCACCTATTGACCTCACTAATGAGGCACCACCTTATTCTGCTGTAATGATATAAATTGGAGCTTCAGTTTCCAAAGGAAATCTCTGTCATGTTTCACAACTTGCTGCTCACTGCTGGATCAGAGAGGTCACCCAGGCACTGCATTTGCAAAAAAAATAACTTCACCTAGTTTGGTTTCACTGACATCTTGGGCACTGGGATTTATCAGTATTGCTGGCCTTCCCATAGTGCAGGCAATCACCGACGACACAGATGTACCCATAAGGGTTCCTCTTAAACCCCAGAGCTTTTCAACAGGAAAGGATTCAACTCCTTCATTGAGCAGCTCATTGTGAATCATGAGAGGAATTTCCTCACAGTCAGTGTTGTGATTCCATACACATGACTCCCACATCCTGCAGGAGATCACATTGCTGGATATTTCCAGTGCCCAGAGCGATGGATCAAGGGCTACCCAGGCAGTTCACACTCGAATGCCTATTTCTAGCTATAAGTGACCAGAGAGGTGAAAGAGTCAGGTGAAAGGTCTTAATGAATAATATATTTGGAAGAGACACAAAGAGAAGATGAATAAATATGGAATATTACCAGAAGCAAACAAAAAGTGCCATGAATGCTGGAAAGGCGTGCTATTGCTTCCAAGCACAAGCGGCCTTGGTAAAAAATGATATAAGGATACAGGTAGACAGATTCTGGATGAGCTTGGTTTTGCAGAGGACAGAATGAGAGATGCTGAGGGAAAAAAAAATGCTTGGTGGAGGTTTTCAGCAGCAGAGGAGATGAGGAAGGTGTGGAGTTGGGCAATGTTACAGAAATGGAAATATTCAGCCTTACTAGTGGTGGAGATGTGTGGCCTGGAACTCCTCTTGGTGTCAAATGTGGTTGCAAATAGTCCCATTCAATTGTGGGCAGTTGTCAGAGGGAGTGAGTGATCAGCTTCTTGATGGGGATTGAAGAGGGCAGATTAGATACTGTAGTCGCAATTATGGTAAAACTACAAGCAAAGTTTGGTGTATGCATGCGATATAAATCCCTCAAATTGAGGTAACCAAAATCGGAAAAGGGGAAGACCTTACTGGAGAGATCACCAAATCTTTAAGGATACCTTTCTTTGTAGAAGTAGAATACTATCACTTTGCCGTTCACCACAAAATTTACAGCAATTACTTCAGTTTCCCAAATATTAAGTTTATTATTAAATATTAATATTAAGGGCATTTCTGCTCATCGAGAATTAGACGTATGATCAGCACTCTGATGAGTTACAAGCAGCGAAGTGGTCAAGGGAGGTGATAGTGTGGTAAAGCTGAGCATTATTAGTGTACATAAGTGGTACACATGTGATTTTCGAGCAGGCAGAATGGAGATGAGAACTAGAGTGAGGTCAAGTGGAACACCAGAGGTAATGATTTGGGAGTGGGAAGAGCAGTCGTTTTATTTGATTCCCAGTGAGAAAGAAAGTAGGTGAATGGGGAGGTGTTAAAGTAAGATGGTACGGTCAATGGTGTCAAAGGATGCAGAGGAGTCAGGGTGGATGTAGAGGCAGATTATCTCTGCCACAATCATGTCTCAATGTTGATCAGACATTTTTTCAGCATTGTGGCGTGGGGGAGGAGGGGGAGTGCAGTTGGAAACCTGACTGGAGGGATTCAAGCACAACGTTCTGGGAAAGATGGGCATCTGTTTCCGAGGTTACAATTGGAGAGGAGAAGGAGGTTGGAGATGGCAAAATTAAGATAATGATATAAAGACAAGATTAAGATATCTGTTAGTCATATGTACATCGAAGCACAGTGAAATACATCTTTTGCGTAGAGTGTTCTGGGGGCAGCCCGCAAGTGTCGCCATGTTACCGGCGCCAACATAACATGCCCACAACTTCCTAAGCTGTACGTCTTTGGAATGTGGGAGGAAACTGGAGCACCCGGAGGAAACCCATGCAGACATGGGGAGAACGTACAAACTCCTTACAGACAGTGGCCAGAATTGAACCCGGGTCACTGGTGCTGTAATAGCGTTACACTAACCACTACCCTAGATTTGCATTCAGAGATTTTAAGATGAGCCAGGATATAGTTGTAGCACTGTTAAATATCCCTGAATCTGGAGCTTAGGAGACTCCATGTGTCTAAAATAACCTGTCAGAATTTCTATTCTTTATTGAATGTTGCTGGCAAGGCTCTCATTTATTGTTCATCGATTATTATCCTGAATGAGGAGGCAGGTAAGAGTCAGAAATAAGCCAGAACACATTTTTTTCCCTGGCAGACATTAGTGAAGCAAACTGTTTTTTACAATAATTCAGTCATTTCATGGCTACCGTTACTGATGCAAATTCATCTTTCTAGATCAATAATCTGGAACTCTGGCTATCAGTCAAGTCACCTAACCACTACTTGATCATAGCTTGATTTGTTTTATTAATTCATATTATGCAAGTTCAGCATTTATTTTCTATTCTGTAATTTCCCCCTGAATTCAGAGGTTTGTTAAGCAAACTAAAGAATCAACAAAATCAGGATCATCTACAGGCCAGAGAAGTAAACAGAACCTTTATTGGTATTGGTATTGGTTTATTATTGTCACTTGTACCGAGGTACAGTTAAAAACATGTCTTGCATACCCATCGTACATGTCAATTCATTACACAGTGCAGTTACGTTGAGTTAGTACAGAGTGCATTGATGTAGTACAGGTAAAAACAATAGCAGTACAGAGTAAAGTGTCACAGCTACAGAGAAAGTGCAGTGCAATAAGGTGCAAGGTCACAACAAGGTAGATCGTGAGGTCGGAGACCATCTCACTGTTCAATAGCCTTATCACAGTGGGGTAGAAGATGTCCTTACTGTTCATACCTATTTACCCTTAATGGTGAGCACTCTCTTGAACCTCTGCACTCCTTCTCATGAAGGTACTCCCGCGGTGTTGTTGGATAGGGAATTCCAGGATTTACAGTATACACAGGAATAACGTAGGACCAGTAATATATTCGCAAGTCACGTAACAGACCTGGAGGGGAACCTGCAGGTGGTGTGTTCCTATGCACCTGAAGTCCTTGTCCTTCTTGGTGGTAGAAGCTGTGGGTTTGGGAAGTGTTGCCAGAGTTGCCTAGGTGAGTAATTGCAGTGTATTCTGCAGATGGTACACACTGCAGCCACTGTGCACCACTTGCGGAGAGAATGAATGTTTAAGGTTGTTGATGGAGTGCTAGTCAAGCATGCTGATCGGCACCCCATTAACAACCTTAAACATTCATTTGTCCTGGATGCGTTGAGCATTCAGAGAGCTGTTGGAGCCAAGTGGAGGGTGCTGATCGACTCTTGATAGTTCATTCAGGTAAGTGCTCAAAGATGTATAATTGCTGTGGATCAGCCAATTTTTTTTCAATGGTAGATCAAGGCAAATTATCCATGATTTTTAAGAAGTTCTAACATCCTCCTCTTTAAAGTACACCAGCATGTTGTTAAATGCAAATAACAAGATGGAAAATAACCGGAATTGGCATTGCACACTTCGTTGTGCTGTTACTAGGTATCAGTACAATTGGTTGGGGGGGGGGAGGTGGGTAGTGGTTGACAGCAGAAGTGTCCATGCTGTAGCATTAGGAGTCTTTATATCTACAGATGCTGTTATCACTGTTCCCTACCACCCTGATGCCTGGCAATGGCGAGACTCATACCTTTGGAGGTACAATCAATATCATTATTAATCCCAGTATACTAAGAATAAAGAGGAGGACTTCCAATTTCCATCACACAATGAGCAGAGCACATCTTTGACATTTTTCTCATATTAAGTCATCAGCATGAGATTTAACAAAGCGCCTTCTGAAGTTTCCTTTGACTTGAATGAATTCTGGATGCAAAAGACTCCCAGGAGAGCAGAGCCGAGATGAATAGATACAAGGTGGATGGGGCCTTCACATAACCTCCATTTGACAATGAAATGCCAAGCACGGCTATTTGTTGTAAGCTTCCTGGGCTACACGAGTAGTTTGCTGCTTGTTATTGCACCCTACAAGTTTTTAAATCGATAGCTGGATGCTGAGTTGTTTGGACCCGAATTATGAAAGTCACAGGGAAATATGTACACTTACTTATTAAAATGAAAAGAAAGAATGAGTGGGGGTGTGGGGGAGAACACCTTGCTGGGATTATACTACAGGCCTCCCAGTAGTCAGCCAGAATTTGGGGAACAGATCACAGAAAGGTGGAAGGTCATAGGGTTATAGTAATGGGGATTTTAACTTTCCAAATATTGACTGGGATTGTCTTAGTGCAAGGGACTCATTTGGGGCAGAATTTGTTTAGTACATTCAAGAGAGTTTTTTGAGACAATATGATGACTAGTTTCAGACCACACACCTCCACCACTAATAAGGCTGAATATTTCCATTTCTGTAACATTGCCCAACTCCACACCTTCTTCATCTCCTCTGCTGCTGGAAACCTCAGCCAAGCATTTGTTTCCTCAGCATCTCTCATTCCACTCTCTAAGAGACCAAGCTCATCCAGAATCTGTCTGCCTGTATCCTTATATCAATTTTTACTGAGGTCCCTTTTGCTTGCCAGTCCACAGGAAGCAACAGCACACCCTTCCAGCATTTGCATCCCTTTGGTTTTGCTTCTGCTAATATCCCTTATTTATTTATTTATCTTCTCTTCTTTGCATCTCTTCCAGACCGATGATTCACTGAGGCCTTTCACCTGGCTCTTTCATCTCTCTGGTCATTTATAGCTGAAAATAGGCACCCTAGAATGACAAGCGACTGGGCAGTACTCGACCTTATCTTAGGAAATGGAACTAGGCAGCTGGTGGGAGTGTTGGGGGGGGGGGTGGTGGGTAACACTTTGGGAACAGTGACTGTAGTTCTGTAAATTTCAAGGTAGTTATGGAAAAGGATAAGATTGGTCCTCAGGTCGTGGTCCTAGATTGATGGAAGGCTAATTTCTATAGCTTATAGAGAGGACGTGGTGAAAGTAGATTGGGAGCAGGTGCTTCCAAGTAAAATAACAGCTGACAAGTGGGAGCCTTTAAAAGTCAGTTTGTAAAAGTTCAGGGCCAGCATGTTCTAGTGACGGTGAAAGGCGTGGTAGGATTAGGGAATTTTGGATTGCAAAGGACATTGAAGGTTCAATCAGGAAGCATGCCACAGGTATAGGCAACTGAATTCAAGGGAGTGTCCTGAGGACTATAGAGGATGTAGGAGAGGACATAAGAAAGAAATTAGGAGGGCATAAAGAGTCCTTGAAATATCCTTGACAAGTAAGATTAAGGAGAGCCCCAAGACATTCTCGAGGAATATCAGGAGCAAGAACGTAGCCAGGGAAAGAGTAAGTCTCTTTAGGGACCTATGTGTGGAGCCAGAGGATGTGAGCGAGGTCTTAAATGAATACTTCTCATCCATATTCACCAAGGAAAAGGACGAGGAAGAAAGTGAGTGCGTGGAAGGGTGCCTCAGTGTTAAGAAGGGGAGGAGTTAGAAGTCCTGGAACATATCGAGTTTGATCTATCCCAGGATGGAAATGGAAGCAAGGGAGGAGATAGCTGGGGCTCTGATGGAGATTTTTGTGTCTTTGTTAGCCACAGGTGAGGTACCAGAAGACCAGAGGATTGCCAACGTTGTTCCTTTATTTAAGAAGGGCTGCAGGGATAAACCAGGTAACTATGGGCTGGTGGGCCTTACATCAAAACAAAAACAGAACAAATGGGTGGGAGAAGAGTATACTGCTCCTTAAGTATGCTACCCCCACCCTCCTATTCAATAAGATATAAGAAAAAGTTTATTTTGTCCATATCCTAAGTTACAGGCCACACAGTGGGATTACTTATGGTGATCTGGCCTTAGACTGTCTGCATCAATATTGTACCAGTCCTCATGCCTCCAATGTAGAACTTGTAAGTGTTGAAGACCCACTCCAGTGACTTGAGCACATAGTCAGGGCTAATACTTCAGGGTGTATTAAAGGGCCATCTCATTCTCATATAAGTCAATTATGTTGGTTACCCAACTACCACCATATGTGCATGTAAAAATAATCTCATGGACTGTTTTAAGAAGAGACTAATTTTGCAAGCCATTTAATCACTGTTTAGCACTCAGCCAATTTTATAAGAATGCAAAATTTAAAAAAACATACAGATACCGGAAACCTGAAATAAAACCAAAAAATTCTGAAATCTCCTCAATCTGCAAATCGTGGTTTCTAGGCAAATGTATTTGAGAAAAAAATGAAGATGCTGGAAACTCTCAGTAGCTCAGGCAGCATCTGAGGAGTGTTAAGGTTTCAGTTTGGGAACCTTTTCTGATGAAAGGTCTCTGACCTGAAACATTAACTCTATTTCTCTATCCACAGCTTCTGCCCGACGTGCTGAGCATTTCCAGCATTTTCTGTTTTCATCAAAGTGCATTTGCCTGAAACCTAGATTTGTAGATTGAGGAGATCTGAGTCCAAATCTACACAAATAATGTGAAGAAGGATGCATCATGCGCTGAGAATTCGGGTGTGCTAAACAGTACAAATTGCAAATAATTTTCTCTTCCTCTTGTAATTGGTCTTTGGAACCTTGGAAGGTGGGATTAGAGGGCAAAATAGGACAGGTGCTGGATGTCCTTCAACTGCAGGGAAAAGTGTTGGGTGAAGAGAGGATGGAGGTGGGATGATTGAGAAGTGGCTCTGGGTGTTTTTCAGGAAATGGCCCTCTAGAATGCAAAAGGAGATGACAATTGGCAAATGAAGACATAAATGAGGGGCCTAGAACAGGTATAAATAGGAATGGGAGAATCATTGTAATTAGGATGTCCAAAAGAAAATGGAGTGAGTGATTATGATCCGATATTGTTGAATTGCACGTTAATTCCTGTTGACTGTGATGTGCCTGGACAGAAGATATTGGGCTGAATCAGTCCAGTTGTGGCCAGTGGTTCTGAACCCACAGTCATTCAAACTGAAGCAAATCTGTGGGGAAGGACCACAGTCTGGGCTCCTTCTGCTGCCTGAGCTACTGAGAGTTTCCAGCATCTTCAATTTTTTTCTCAAATACATTTGTCTAGAAACCAGGATTTGTAGATTGAGGAGATTTCAGAATTTCTTGGTTTTATTTCAGGTTTCCGGCATCTGTATTTTTTTTAAAATTTTGCATTCTTATAAAATTGGCTGAGTGCTAAACAGTGATTAAATGGCTTGCAAAATTAGTCTCTTCTTAAAACAGTCCATGAGATTATTTTTACATGCACATATGGTGGTAGTTGGGTAACCAGCATAATTGAGTTATCTGGGAATGAGATGGGGCTGAGTCGGGTGAGCGAGCTAGGCCTTTTCTCTTTGGAAAGAAGGAGGATGAGAAGGGACAAGATGATAAGAGGCATAGATCGAGTAGAAAGTCAGAGACTTTTTCCCAGGGCAACAATGGCTAACATGAGAGGGCATAATTTTAAGGTGATTGGAGGAAGGTATAAGGGGGATGTCCGGGGTAGGTATTTTACAAAGAGAGTGGTGGGTGCGTGGAATGCACTGCCGGCAGAGGTTGTGGGGGCAGATACATTAGGGACATTTAAGAGACTCTTAGATAGACACATGAATGATAGAGAAATGGGGGGGTTATGTGGGAGGGAAGGGTTAGATAGATCTTAGAGCAGGATAAAATGTCGGCACAACATGGTGGGCTGAAGGGCCTGTACTGTGCTGTAGTGTTCTATGTTCTATGTTAAACAACAAAAGGGTGCATCACCCCAGGGGCCCACATAAGTGGCAATGGTGCTATGGTCTTTAAAAAATAAGTTAACATTCGTAATGACCACAAATATAAAGGTTTTGCACTATTTCTTCTTTTGTATATATTTTTAATTAGTATGAATAAAGCTTATTTTTGAAATATACTGTCTAAAACAACTGAAGTAAGTCCCAAGCTTTGCACTCATTCTAAGTCAAGATCTACTGGCAGATTCATGGGCTGAATGAATCGCTATGCTCTGCCACTGCACTCCACACAGAGCCCAGAAGTAAGGCCCAGTCTTGCTGCACTGGGCTGGAGAATCACCAACCCTCATCCTCCATCAGGTTGAGCCTGACACAGACCTAAAGGTTCATTAACTGCAATGGGATTTCTGTCCTGCAGATTAGACGATGGGGAAGATTAGACAATTTTGTTTCAATTATTTTGTAGTTTACTGCCTTCAATTATTCATGTGTTTCAATTAATATTTTAAAATTTTGTAATTATTTACTTGAATTTTAATCATTTTCATATGATTCTGAAAGTCAGGGATGTTTAAATGCTGTTAAAATGACTTACAGGTTTCACAACTGGCAAAGTTCCTTCCCTTGGCTTTGCGTTCCTTCAAAGCCCACTGGGTGTGTTCTGCAGGGGAGGTGCTTGGAGTACTTTGACAATCCATCTGGACCTTGGTCCTGGACTTGAGGATGTGCAGGGCCATACATCCTCGGCACCAACCCAGGTATATGCAGGTGTGTGGAGAACCACAGGCAATGAAGTCGGGCAGCAGGTCTTATGTAGCGCAATCCTGCACAAGGACTTGGAGTCCTACAGCACAGAAACAGGCTTTTTAGCCTGCCATGTCTAAGCTCACCATAAAGTATGCATCTACACTAATTCCATTTTCCAGTACTTGATCCAAAGTCTTCTATACCACAGTGCTTCTGGTGCTCATCAAAACACTTCTTAAATGTGGTGAAAGCACCTGCCCTCATCATCTCCTCAGGCAGTGTGTACAAGATTCCAACCACCCTCTCATTTCTTCCTCAGATCCCCTCTAAACCTCTTATCCCTTGCCCTAAACCTATGCCCTCTAGTTTTAGGCAGCTCTGCTATGGCGAAAAGTTTCCTACTCTCCACTATATCTGTGCCCCTCATAATTTCAAAACCTCAAAAATTGCAGAGAGTTGTGAACACATGCCAGTCTATCAGGAAAGCCAGCCTCCCCTCCACTGACTCTGTCTACACCTCCCACTGCCTCGCTCCAACTTCCCGCTCTGTCTACACTTCCCTCCCTCGCTTCCTGCTCCAACAAAAGAAGGACCTCTCCCACTCCAGTCATTCTCTCTTCTCCCCCTTCCCATCAGGCAGAAGATACAGAAGTTTGAAAACATGTACTACCACGCTCAAGGACAGCTTCTGTCTCACTGTTATAAGACTCTCGAATGGACCTCTTGTACGATAAAGGTGAACTCTTGATCTCTCAATCTGCTTTGCCATGGCCCTTGCACTTTATCTGTCTACCTGAACATAGAACATAGAACAGTACAGCAAAATACAGGCCCTTCGGCCCACAATGTTGTGCCGACCTTTAAACCTCACCAAAGACTATCTAACCCCTTCCTCCCACATATCCCTCTATTTTAAATTCCTCCATATGCTTATCTAGTAATCTTTTGAGTCTGACCAATGCACCTGCCTCCACCACCACCCCAGGCAGTGCATTCCATGGCCCAACCACTCTCTGGGTAAAAAACCTTCCTCTGATATCTCCCTTGAACTTCCCACTCATTACTTTAAAGCCATACCCTCTTGTATTGAGCATTGGTGCCCTGGGAAAGAGGTGCTGGTTGTCTATTCCTCTTAATATTTTGTACACCTCTATCATGTCTCCTATCATGCCTGCACTGCACTTTCTCTGTAACTGTAACACTATATTCTGCATTCTGTTACTACCTTGATGTACTTGTGTATAGAATGATCTGTCTGGATGACATGCAAACAAAAGCTTTTCACTGCATCTCGGCACATGTGACAACAATAAACCAATTTCCAGTTTTGTACACCTCTATCAGGTCCCCCTGTCAGATACATTGCAAGGAAAACAAATCTAGCCATTCAGTCTCTGTTATTCAGTTCAAACTAAACTCAAGGTGTTCCTTACATTTACTATGAACTTTAATGGAAGAGTGTAGGAGTTTTAGAATACGGAGTGACATGGGGGTGGGAAGGAGAATTAAAGTGACAGGCAACAGTACTTTAATTATTATCCTCTGCAAGATGCACCACATTGTATCTGTTAACTGTACTGCAAAAGCACTAAGATTCTCAAAAACATATTTCCCAACAGCAGTAGGAACATTCTCAAAGCCATTCATACCTTCTCTGAACTTGTTTCATGGAAGCACGCCAAACCATTTCAGTGCTCTAGTTATAGCCTTGGGCCCAGATTTGCTGTCAACTTTTCCTATAGAGAAGCAGCAAGTTGGCAGTTTTCTGATCCTGCCGCAGCAGTGTGCTTGACTCTCCCCAGGGAATAAATAATCATTCTTGTATTGACAAAGAAACATAAGGCAGTTTAGAAGCAAACAGATGTGGACTGAAACATCCAGGGATGGGAAATCAAGCCCCTGGGACAGAGATTAAACAGTGTTTAAACTATGTTAATCCAAAATTGGGAAAATCCAGCACTTTGCTATCATCAATAGAAGATTTCTTACCCTGTGTCAGAACTAATCCTGATGGAAGGTATGAGCAATTACATTTGTCAGTAGGTACAGTTCTGAATAAACAAAAATCAACTTTTGTTATAAAGTCATAGAGTAATACAGCATGGAAACAGGCCCTTTGGCCCAACTGGTCCATGCTGACCAAGATAATCTAAAATAATCTCATTTACCCACATTTGGCCCATATCCCTCTAAACCTTTCCTACCCATGCGCCTGTCTCTTAAATGCTGTTATTGTACCTGCCTCAACCACTTCCCCTGGCAGCTTTTTCCATATACCCACCACTGTCCGCGTGAAGAAGTTGCCCCTCAGGTCTCTTTTAAATCTTTCCCCTCTTATCTTAAACCTTTGCTCTCTAACTTTGTATTTTGTTCTGATGTTTCTTCCTGACGCTACCCAGCAATATCTGAACACACTCAATTTGGAACTTCAAGAAGCATTTTCCTGTAGAGGACTGGTTTGGGTTTAATAAAGAAAGCACAATTCCCCAAATTAGCATGGAAAGATTTAACTAACCCAGTTTTACTAAGAGCCTGCACAATGTTCCATCTGAACTTACTGATTTACTTGCCACATCCTTGGATCTTGCTGGGTGAAAAGCATTCTACTTGCTGATGAAACATACATCCTGTTTTTCTCTCTCAGTCTCCACCTTCACTTTTCCACTCCAGACAGAAAGGAAGCTGATTGAGTCCAATGATTAGGCCACCAAACACCATTACAATGAAGATGAGCACACCAGAACATAAACTCTAGGTGCAGGAATGCTCCAGCATTTAATAAGATCATTGGTTGATCTGATTTTGGCCTCAGCTCCACTTTTCTGCTCAATATTTTTAGTAAGATCACCTCTTATTCTTAAAGTCATCGAGTCATAAAGAGATACAACATGGAAAAACAGACCCTTCAGCCCACTGAGTCCACAGTGAACATCAGGCACTCATTCCTCTAAACACCAGCATGATACAAACTGAAATACCTCAAATTAAAGCACAGGACAATGAATTTAAAAAGGTGCAATAAACTGCAATATGATACAGATCTTGTATAATTACAAATCTACCTTATAATATTCCATGAAGGACTTCAGTTGTTGCTCATGAACTTTATGTATATTTTGTTGTTGAGATCAGCCAGCTCTTTAACCTTGCCAGCATGGTTTAACATGTCATGGGTCTTACTCTGAAATAATCAATGAACATGTCTTTGTTAAAAGTGATGCAGAGAAGGTTTCTCTAATCAAAAATGGATTGATCGAAAAAATTAATTTTTGGTTGCACAAGAAGCATAAAGTTGTCATTCACAGGGAACGGCGTTGAGGTGTGTTGAATTCGAGGGGCTAAAAAAAAGAACAATTCTAAAATCGGAATAAGTTAAAATCATATTCAAATCTTTACAAATTGGATCTGGAGACCAAGTAGAGGTCAATGAATGCATGCCGTCATCTTCACACAGGTAGTGCTCTTGCACCATCAATATTCACACTGCTCAACCCTACTACTGCCCACTAGAACCCCTCCTCCAACCCTTCCCCACCCTCACATCTTTACCTTGTAGACTGAAGATCACATGGATATCCATTATTCAGCCATGGATCAAGTGAGGTGGAGAATTAAAGTGACATGTGACTGGGATGGTGGTATATTGATCATGTGTATAGTGGTGCACCATAACAATTTAAAGTATATTGCAATCGCACTATTGTTCCAAGAGTATAGTTCACCCAGTTCCAAAACAGAAACACGCACAAAAATCAAAAATTAAGATAAAGGAGTGAAAACAACTCTAATTTTTAATGAGCCAGTGCTTCTTGTGGTGGTTTACCCAGCCAGTGGAACATTTTAGTGGGATGCAGAATAACCACTTCATCACCGAAAAAGAACCATTTGAATTTGGAATGGGCCAAATTGCTTTTTGTCCAGATTTGGTCTCTCAGTTTGCTACTAATCTCTAAAAAGGATCTATTCTACATTGTTACTTTGTTGTCCATGAAGCAAAAGTGTCCAAAAGCAGACTAACAATAGTTCTGCCAAAACACTTGAGGGCTCTAAAATTGAAATCATTCATCCCTGTAACATTTATACTGTACATCATTATATGCTCCATGATTATCCAACAATGCTGGTTTAATTATAGAATTCAAATCAGTAACAAAGAACCCACTGTTTTGTAAACACCTGAATAAACCAACCAATCATAAATTCACAAAAGATAATGTTCAACAAGGGAGAGAGGAGGAAAAGAGATTGTTTACATCACAGCGTCAAAGGAGCAAATGCATTGTTGGGGCAAGTCAACACTACTTCAGTTCTGTAGTGATGCCCTCCCTAGAAATTGAATAGGACTCCAGGGAATACAGTATTCCTATCAACTGATTTACTATAAGAGATTTGGAACCACTTACAGACTTAATGTGCTGCATTACCTTTCCAGCCATTTGCTGGGCTTTTGTTGTGATAGCTACTTAAAATATCAAAGTTGCAAGAGTCTCAATAAGATATTGAAAAGTGAATAATGCAGGAGTTCTGAGAAAACACTGGCCCTGCCACCCTCCTTCTCTCTTTTCCTACCAACAGTTGCATGGAACGCTGAGAAGACAAAAGTCATTGGGTGGGACATCAAGATCTGACGGACTATCACAGGAACAAAGGCAAAACCGATGTGATAATTCCAAACATTTTAACAAAAATGGGGGGGGGGGGGGGGTGGGGGAGAAGAACAAAAAGAGGAGTAAACTGCTCAACATTAGGCAGGGGGATTGTGATGCACAATTAGCTACCCCTGTTGGTTGCAATGCAGGTTACTTTTCACCCTTCTGTACCTCTGCTAATTCAATGAGTTCAGTTTCCAGCAGGCACCAACCAGGTTATAACAGGGGTGGACATCGCAGGGGGTGGCAGAGGAATGACCAATTCTCCAAGCAGGTAGTTCATGCCACAAAGATTCCCTGCAACCCTAAAGTGAGCAGTGCATTGAAGCTGGATGAAGCAGGTGTTGGTAGCCTGGGAGGTGGGAGGTGTCAAATAATAACACCACATGGAAGAGAGTTGGGTTCATGTTTCATTGAGGGTCTTCTACTGAAACCTTTGGCTCAGGAGGTAAGGAGTAGGAGAATTGTTAACTCTCCCTGTAGGCACATGATCATAAAGAATGGCTGTAGACTGCCATTGTGAGCAAGGTCAGGAGTTTGTCCCCAAAAACCTGAATGCAGTGTCTAAACGTCGAGAGGGTTGAGACCTTCAAGTTCCTGGGAGTGAACATCACCAATAGCCTTTCCTGGTCAAATCATGTTGATGCCATGGCCAAGAAAGCTCACCAGCGCCTCTACTTCATCAGGAGGCTAAAGAAATTCGGTTTGTCCCCTTTAACATTCACCAACTTTTATTGATGCACCATAGAAACCATCCTATCCGGATGCATCGCGGCTTGGTACAGCAACTGCTCTGCTCAGGACCGCAAGAAACTGCAGAGAGTTGTGGACACAGCCCAACGCATCACGGACACCAGCCTCCTCTCCTTGGACTCTGTCTATACCTCTCAGTGAAGCAGCCAGCATAATCAAAGACCTCACCCACCTGAGCCATTCTCTCTTCACTCCTCTTCCATGAGGTAGAAGATACAGGAGCCTGAGGGCACATACCACCAGACTTAAGGACAGCTTCTACCCCACTGTGATAAGACTATTGAACGGTTCCCTTATACGATGAGGTGGTCTCTGGCCTCACGATCTACCTTGTTGTGACGTTGCACCTTATTGCTCTGCACTTTCTCTGTAGCTGTGACAATTTTATTATTTTTACCCGTACTATCTCAATGCACTCTGTACTAACTCAATGTAACTGCACTGTATTGGGCTTCCCCTTTTCCTATCTTCAGTCTTGAAGAAGGGTCCTGACCCAAAACATTGACCGCCTGCTTTTCTCCACAGGTGCTGCCTGGCCTGCTGAGTTCCTCCAGCATCATCGTGTTTTTCATCAGAATTGAATGACACTTGAGATGGAATAATTTGTAAGGGTATGGAGTGGGAAATGGGAATTTTTTAATGTAGCAGGATTGGTACAATTGGGTGGGTTGCTTGACTACCTCAGGCGGCATTTAAGCGTCAACCACATGGATGAATCTGGGGTTACATGTAAGCTAGACCAGGTAAGGATGACAGGTTTCCTCTCCAAAGGATATTCGTGAACTAGATGAGTTTGTATGGCAATCCAATAGTTATTCATGACCATCAATACTAAGACTAGTTGATGGGTTTTCTCATCCCCAAACTCTAAGTGATTAACTGGGTCTAAGTTCCACAGCTGCTGTGGTGGGGTTTGAACTCAGCATCCTGGATTGTTAGTCATGATCTAGGGATTACTGGCCTGGTAACTAACTGGCCCACCACTGCACCATCATAGAGCAATACAGCACAGATACAGGCCCTTCAGCCCAACAAGTCCATGCCGACCACTGTGCCCACCCAACTAGTCCCAATTTCCTGTGATCAGCCCATATCCCTCCAAGCCCTGCCCCTCCATGTACTCAAGTGCTTCTTGAATGATACCATTGTACTTCCTCTGGCAGCTCGTTCCATATACTCACCATCCCTAAGTGGAAAACGTTGCCCCTCAGCTCCCTTTTAAGTCTTACCCCTCTCACCCTAAACCTATGCCCCGAGAAACTAGATTTCTATTCTCCTTCCATATTATAATGATCCATAGGGTCTAAAGCTAAGGGGTAGGCACAATGAAAAGCTCGGTGCATTCAAAAGCCTGCTAGAAAGCCAAAGCTTAATGCCAAGAGCGTGCAGAGGTCTGGCTCAGAGCTTGGACCCCATCTTTCCATTCTTCCCAGCATGAAAATAAGAATATAACATAAAGGAAAACATAAGAGTTAGAAACAGGAATAGCACTTGGAACAACAAACAATCTCCTGAAGGAACTCAGCAGGTAAAGCAGCATCTGTGAGGGGGAGAGGAATAATCTGTATTTCAGGTCAAAACCCTGTACCTAGTCCTGATGCAGCGTTCAGACCCAAAATGTCAACAATTCCTTTCCTTCCACAGATGCTGCTCGACCCACTGAGTTCCTCCAGCAGATTGTTTGTTGCTCCAGATTCCAGCATCTGCAGTCTCTGAAGTGCACGTGGGCCCTTCAGTTTGTCTCACCCATCAGCAAGACCATGGTTGATTTTTTGCCTCAGCATCATTTTTCTGCATTCTCTCCATATTCCTTGATTCCCAGAAATCTATCCATTTCTGCTTGAACTGAATGACTGAGCCTTCACAGCCACCATGGGAGAGAGTCCAAAGATTCAAAGTCCAAAGTGTCGAATTTTCTCCTCATCTCAATCCTAGATGTCCTATCCCTTATTCTGAGACTGTGTTCTAGCTCTAGACTCCTCAGCGAGGAGAAATATCTTCCCTGCAACTAGCTGCTGAAGCCTGTTAGAATTTGGTAAGTATCAATGAGATCACTCCCATCCTTCTAAACTCTAAAGAACAGAGGCTGAGTCCACTCAACCTCCTCATATGGCAAACCTGCCTCCCAGGAAAAATAAATTCTTCATTGCACTCTTTCCATGGCATGCATATTATTTTTCAGGTAAGGAGATCAAAATTGTGCTCAATTCTCCAGATGAGGTCTCACCAAGGCCCTCTGTAATTGCAATAAGATGTCTTCATACCTATACTCAAATGCTCTCATAAGAAAGGCCAACATACTCTTTGTTTTCCTCTCTACTTGCCACCCCTACATGTTAATTTTCAGTGACTACTTCACAAGAACGCTTCAGTCCTTTTCAACACCAACATCATCCAAACTGTCACCACTTCTGGGTTGTGTGTCAAAGTAGAGGACTTCAAAATTTTCCATATTAAATTCCATATATCATGTTCACACCCTCTGTTACCTTGTTTATATCCCCTTGAGGCCTCTTTATGTCCTCCATCCTAACCAAATTTTGCATCATCAGCAAACTTGGACAAATGACTTTTGGTCCCTTGGCCAAATCATTGATATAGATTGTGAATGGCTTGTGCCAGGCATTGATATGTGCAGCCCCATTTGTCACATCCCACCAAACTGAGAAAAACCCTCTCTCATTCCCTCTGTCAATTATCCAATTCGCAATCCATGCTTGTGTACGATCCCCAATTCCAACTGCTCTCACCCTGCTGACCGCATCCATTGTACACCACATCCATTGGTTCCCTACAGCATCACTTATTCCAAGAGGAATGTCTAACAGTGGACCCAAGTCTAGGAATAACAAATGGTTCATGCAGAAGCTTTAAATTCATCAATATCTGTTCATGACACTCATGCCATTCCCTGTAGATACTGGTAATTTGAAACAACTGTGAAATTGCAGTGACAAAAGAAACCAACCAATAACTAACCTGCTACCAATGTCAGTGTCACTACCAGGTCAGTATTCCCAGTATTGTGGCCCAAAATTTTGGTCGGTTCTTTTTGGCAGGCCATGTCATTTGCTTGCCTGATTACTGAAATAGACATTATATTCTGAATCTGATTACCAGGCAGACAGGGGAAAGGATTCAAGGATGTTCTGAGAACACCATGAAAGAATACAATGACTGCATTGACTCCTGGAATCAGTAGCCATGACCTCTCAAAGTGGAGAAGGGACATTGGGCACAGTATTGAGAGCTTCAAGTTCATGCAATGGGAGCAGACTAAAATCCAACTTAAATAGCAGAGGGAGTGCATCACCTCACAAACTATCCTCCACCCTCTCCCATCAAACACCTCCAACCTAATTCAGTCTGGTCCCATACTGGCCCCAAGAGTCACCCTGAAACCCACAGAAATGGAGTGGAGGCAAGTCATCCATGATCCAAGTCATCCAGGATCCCAAGGAACCTCCTAATAATATGAAGAAGAACTTAATGGAGATGAGCAGTGGCTTGTTGCTGTGGTGTGGGTGTCTAGCCATTTTAGCTATCCCAGTTCAAGAGAAGCCACTGGCTGAAGCTTAGCTTTCTACAATGGCCATGCTAGCATCACACATCAAAACATGCTAATTGGCATCATGACCTGGTTGCTCTACATAAGTATCCTCAGTGAAAGTTGAATGGGGTTGACTCCTCCCACCAATATATTATCCTGTCTGCTTGCTGCAGACACCATTTTGAAACTATAAATTTATTCATGTTAGCAAATAAAAAGGCACAAAATATTCCCAATTTACCACTGAATGCATATTGACTTGAGTCATGTTACTGAGACACTAACTCAGAACTAACGTTATCACAGTCAAATGTGTTAAGATAGGGAATGGACACGGAAAGGGAGAACCTGAAACATGGATTGTTCTCTGGCAATTCTAGAGATGGCTGTCAACAGACCTTCTGTGATTGTGGCCTAGACAGTAACAATTCTTGATATCTGAATGCTTTTGAAAAGCTGGTGGCTGAATGCATTCAAATACCCCGGATAATCCACCCTCACACTTCCAATTTTTCTTTCATGCTGGTGAACAGAGAATGTGATAAAAAGTAACTTTGCTTTAATCTTCAATCAAACATTCCAAGTATTGTCACTCATCTAAAGGCTTTCTCTTTCATGATAATAAAGTCAAATAGCTATACCAGGCTTTTGAAATACAACAATAAAATTAAAGTTATTCAAAGATGACCCTCATGGATTGCATTCTCCTCCTGCTCAGTGATTTTCTCTTTCTGATAATCCACTTTTTTTAACACAGATACCTTACAAAGCCTTTGATGTAGTCTTGTACCTTTGCCGTGTTTGAACTGTTGCATGTGTTGACGCAAGACTGCCAAATGCTATTACAAAGTAACTTGTGTTTTGATTTCTCGTTTCTTATTAGCACTGTCCCCACCCAAATCAGTACAAAATGATTGTCTTCTTCAATTCCCACCTCTTCACTCCTCAAAATTTATCCTAACTAAATCAGTCCTAACCTGAGTAGTCAGGTGCCCTTAAAATATTGATAATGGATTCATGGCTGTTTTAACCACACTGTTAAACAACAGACCGCTAATAATTGACATTTTTGGAATTAATTTAGTTAACAGTATTTAATTGTTTTTGTCATTTATTTCATACATTTTTTAAAGATGTTTAGTAGTTCTTGAAAGTTTCTAAATTTCAGAAACATTGAGCTCTCCTTGGTATTTTTGACAAACCTGACAGCTAGTTAAACTAGGCAGCATGGCTTAGCTGAATGTCCAAAGATTATTTCCCACAATTTTGTGGTGAGACCTTCTCTCCCTTAGCCTTGACATAATGGCAGTAACATGAGCAGAAAGTTGCCACTGAGTTTTCAGTAGAGCTTCAAGAAATTCTGGTTGCGAACTGGCCATTTTTTATTTGCATTCTTAAATGTTTGAAAAAAAAGTAGCTCAGGGCTTGATAACCAAGCGACACCAATTTAAGGTTTATGGCAAAATAGTAGAGACAAAATGAGGATACATTTTTTTGCACAAGCAATGGTGAGTATATGGAACATGTTGCTCTACAGAAAGTATGGAAACAGATTTAACAGGAGCAGTCCACAGGAAACAAGCTAAATACTTCAAGGAGAAAATTCAGGAATAAGAAAGAAGAATCTACTAATTGGTTTGTTGGTTGAAGAACCTCAGCGAATTTGATGGCTGAATGGCATCTTTTTGTGCTGTCCGATGAAGAGAATGGATGTGCTTGGTTCTTGCAAAGAAGATTTAAACCACATCGACCATAAGCATATGCTCAAAAAGCATACTTAATAGAAAATTGACATCATGAAAGTATCTGGAGGAGGTAATATCATTCACACAGAACATTAAAAATGAGTATTGATTATTAGTTTGGAATGTCTGACCTTCTAGAATTGCCATGACTTAGAGAATGCTGCCATCAGGCAGGAGGTACAGGACCCTGAAGACCCACACCTCAAGGTTCAACAACAGCTTCTTCCCCACTGCCATCAGGTCCTTGAACCGACCTGAAAACCCCATCACTGCCTCAGGCTATGTTTCTTTTTCTCTCCCTCAATCTGGAATTGTCACATGTACTGAGGTACAGTGAAAAACTTGTCTTGCATACCGTTCATACAGATCAATTCATTTACACAGTGCATCAAGGTAGTACAGAGTAAAACAATAACAGGATGCGACAGAATCTTGCACGTGTGTTGTTTATTTTGTTGTTAACTTTTGCGCATCTGTAAGTTATGTATAAGTTATGTTAATTTAAGTATATGTTAACTTATGTTTGTTGTGTTTGTAATGTGTTGAGCTGCTGCTGCAAAAAGCTAATTTTCCTGGCATTTATGCCCTGTATGTGATAACAATAAACTTGAAATTAAGGAGGGAAGATGGCTAAACAAATGGATTGATTGGCCAGCCCACGACCTTCTGACCACCTGCTCATCACATATCTGGGAGCACGCAAATTCCCAGCCTCTGTTTCATTGGGCAACCTCCTCTGGCAGTGATCCGGGATCTGGCAAGCTTTATTGGAGCACTTGGAGAGCTGAGTGGTCTCAGAGACCTCAGACCTTTTACAGATGCACCATAGAAAGCATCCTATCTGGATGTATCACGGCTTGGTATGGCAACTGCTCTGCCCAGGACAGCAAGAAACTGCAGAGAGTTGTGGACACAGCCCAGCGCATTATGGACACCAGCCTCTCCTCCTTGGACTCTGTCTTTACCTCTCATTGTCTTGGTGAAGCAGCCAGCATAATCAAAGACCCCACCCACCCGGGACATTCTCTCTTCTCTCTTCTTCCATTGGGTAGAAGATACAGGAGCCTGAGGGCACGTACCACCAGACTTAAGGACAGCTTCTACCCCGCTATGATAAGACTATTGAACAGTTCCCTTATAGGATGAGATGGACTATGACCTCACAATCTACCTTGTTGTGACCTTGCACCCTATTGCACTGCACTTTCTCTGTAACTGTGACACTTTACTCTGTACTGTTATTGTTTTTACCTGTACTACATCAATGCACTCTGTACTAACTCAATGTAACTGCACTGTGTAATGAATTGACCTGTACGATCAGTATGCAAGACAAGTTTTTCACTGTACCTCAGTACAAGTGACAATAATAAACCAATACCAATACCAATAATGAGTGACATCCCAGAACGGAAGGGGGTGTCTGGCACTTCTTAAATTTTTTTTATTTTTAAAAATTTTTTTTAACAACGTGGTAACAGGCCCTTCCGGCCCAATGAGTCCGCACCGCCCATTTTAAACCCAAATTAACCTACCCGTACATCTTTGCAATGTGGGAGGAAACCGGAGCACCCAGAGGAAACCCACGCAGACACGAGAGAACGTACAAATTCCTTACAGACAGTGACAGGAATCGAACCCCGATCGCTGGCGCTGTAATAACGTTGTGCTAACCGCTACGCTACCGTGCTTGAAGATGGGTAGATGGTTAAGGAACTATACCACTAAGCTTAGAATATTATACAAGTTCACCAGGATGTTGACTGGATTAGAGAGTATTAGCCATGAGGAAAGTTTGGACAGACTTGGATTGTTTCCTCTGGAACGTCAGAGGCTGAGGGGAGAACTGATAGAAATGTATAAATTTAAGAGAGACATAGATGAGGTAGACAGTCAAAGTCCTTATAGCCAGAAATGTCAAATATATATAGGGCATAGCTTTAAGGTGAGAGGAGGAAAGTTCAAGGGAGATGTGCGAGGCAAGTATTTTTACACAGAGAGTGGTAGGTGCCTGGAATGTGTTGCCAGGGGAAATAGTGGAAGCTGATATGATAATGTCGTTAAAGAGGCATTTAGACAGACACATGAACAGGCAGGGAATGGAGGGATATGGACCATGTGGAGGCAGATGGGATTAGTTTAATTTGGCATCGAGGTTGGCACAGACAGTGTGGACTGAAGGGCCTGTTTTCTGTGCTGTACTGTTCTATATTCTATGTTCAGAACCTAAAAATAAATATAAAATATAAATGTTAAGAAAGGAAAGGAAATGTGTTTTCTATTAGCCGTTTGTAACCCAATCACTTCCTAAAGCAATATAATGATTAATTTTATGTTGACACTGAATTGAAGATTAAATTCCACTAAACAAAAACAAATAGCCTCCAAGGTGCTTCATTGTGTGTTAAAATACAGCACCGATCCAAATGTGGACAATCAAATTTCAGTTCTGGTCCATTTAACACACCAGCTACTAAGTATAGCTTCACCTCGGTTGTCGGCTAGTTTGATGTGTGAGTAGATGCAGGAGAAAGAGGAAAATTAGACAAGGGAGATCTTTGTCCTTAAGGTAGCTTCTGTTCAGGAAGCGATAAGATTGGAGGGGATAATTAACTGTGTTCTTTCAGGAGTTCCAATGTGACAATGCAGGAAGAGAGAGGGCAGCACAATGGTGCTGCTAGTTTAGCTGCTGCGTCTCAGCTCCAGTGACCCAGTTTAATCCTGACCTCCAGTACTGCCTCTGTGAAATTTGTGGAGAGTCCCTGTGACCACCTGGGTTTCCTCCGGGTGCTGCAGTTTTCTCCCACATGGCAAAGACATGCCAGTTTGTAGGTTAATTGGCCACTGTAAATTTCTCCAGCAGATGAGTGACAGAATCAGGTGGAAGTTGACAGGAATACAGGAAGAATAAAATGGTATTAGTGTAGGATTAGTGTAAGTGGGTGGCTGATAGCTGGCACAGATTCAGTGGCCTGAATGGCCTGTTTCCATGCTACATGACTCTATGAAATATATGACAGTTTTCACATAACATGATACACTAGGTACTTGAATAGCACTTGGATAGGTACATGCTGGGGCGGGGCTTAGAGGCCTAGTTGGGCAGGCACCGTGGTCAGCATGGACTCGTTGGGCCGAAGGGCCTGTATCTGTGCTGTATTGCTCTATGACTCTTCATGTAGAGAAATGTTCATTTACTGTTAACTGGAAAGTGTGGGTGGGAAGCAATCTGTAGATGTAAAGGGGTTCAGAGAGGGGATGAGGATAGATGGTTGAGCAGGTGATTGGGCAGGAGTGTGGGTTCGATCAGGTTGTGGGGACAATGGACAGGTGGGTCTGAGTTGGGACATCATTGCCTGAGTGAGACCAGGGAAGTAGGGAAAGGGGTGTTGGACACAGGAGTCAAAGTGGAGTTTATTGTCATACGCGCACTCAGCTACAATTAAAGATGTTATTTGTTTACAAAACAGTGATAGATGCAAAAAGGCTTCTTGAAATCAGCAATGTCTTCTTAATTATTTAACAAAAATATGGGATTAAAAACTTATTTTCTGTCTGATTGCTGATCCAGCATAAGTGTAGCATATGAATGAGTTGATGGCAGGGAGCCTACCAATCTTTACACCAAACCTCTCCATCCCCAGCCCAAAACAGCCCCCAGCATCACACGCCACTTACAAATAGACACAACACAACCAAGTCCACCTCACTGCCTGATACCAATGGAGTAAAATACCAGTTAGCCAAAAGTATGTGCTTATTCTCACAACCATCACTACTGAGTTGAATTTGTTCATGTTTGTTGGATTAATTGTGCAATAATGCCCTGTAGGGATATTAAAAAGGCAAACATAGTAACCTACACATATTTGTCTGTAGTTTTTGAAGGAGGCAATATGTTGTTATCTTTCAATAATTGGACTACTGTTTGAATTCCTTAATCTACGTAATGATTAATTTGATGTTGTTTTGCTTCCAAGGCCCCTAACAATTTAAAATAAGCTCTTGGCTTGCTCATCCTGGTGGATTTTTACCCCCTCATTACTTAATTAAGGGAATTCAGGTGTCAATCATTGCATGTGAGGATGACAACCCAGTTTTTGGTGAGTGTGCCTTTAATGCTGGAATTATCAGCATGCTGTATGGCTGGCACCAGACCTTTGGTGCATTCCAATGAGACGGGAGTTGCCAGACAGAGAGATTGATGAACTCCATTGGGATTTCAGCAAGGATGCCAAAGTATTGCCAACCAGGGTGCATTGTGTTCATTGCTCTCAAGTAAGAATTGGTCTCAGGACCACACGGTGGCACAGCCACTGGAGTTGCTACCTCACAGCTCCACAGACCTGGATTCAATCCTGATCACTGGTGCTGTCTCTCAGGAGATTGCACATCCTCCCTATGACTGCAATGTTCTCCTCCAGGTACTTCTATTTCCTTCCACATCCCAAAGGCATGTGTATTGGCAGGTTAATTGGCCACTGTAAATTGTCCCTTGTGCGTAAATGGGTTGTAGGATCTGGAGAGAGTTATTGGGGTTGTAGGGAGAATTTAAAAAAATGGGATTAGTCCACGTGGGTGATTGACTCAGTGGGCTGAAGGGCCTGTTTCATTTCTCTATGACTAACGAGGAATCTATTGGAATGGTAGAGCAGGCATTTCAAACCCTTAACTCGATGAGGACATATAACAGGATAATGCTGGCCCACACAGCCCTATAAGACTGCCCCGTATTCAACAAGATTATTGGTGACATGACCATTGAACTCATTTCCCCTTGCTCCTCTTAATCCTTGATCCCTCTGCAGTCTATAGTATGTACTTCAGTTCCCTTTTAAGCTTAAATAATGAATGATGACATAACTGAGAGAACTGAGTCAGAAGTTTGGTGTTTGGCACACTTTCCTTCATCGGGCAGGATATTGAGTACAGGAGTTGGAACATTATGTTACAGCTGTACAAGATGTTTTTGAGTTCACACTTGGAGTGCTGCATATAGTTCTGGTCAGCCTCCTATAGGAAGGATGCCATTGAACTGGAAAGGGCGCAACAAAGATTTATGAGGATGTTACAGGGACTGGTGGGTTTGAGTTATAAGAAGAGGTTGGATAGGTTAGGACTTTACCCTGGAGCATAGAAGGCTGAGGGATGATCTTAAAGAGGTTTATAAAATAACAAGGGGCATAGATAAGGTGAATAGTCTTTTCCTCAGGTTAGCAGAGTCCAAAACTAGAGGGCATTGGTTTTAAGTGAGAGGAAAAAGATTTAAACGGACCAGAGGGGCAAAATTTTCATACAGACAGTGGTGGTATATAGAACGAGCTGTCAGAGGAAGTGGTGGAGGTGGGTCACAACACTTAAAAGACATTTGGATAGGTTCATGGAGAGGAAAGGTTTAGAGAGTTGTGGGCCAAATGCAGGCAAATGGGACTAGCTCAATGAGGCAACTTGGTCGGCATGAATGAGTTGGGCCGAAGGGCCTGTGTTCCATGCTGTACTGTGACTCTGTGACTCTGAGTGAATGCAAGGTGAGAGACCTGATCCTATTGTAAGAATTGCAATAACTGCTGAAGTATGTCCATTTACATATGAGTTCATTTAGCCCTTGGGGTAGTGGGCTCAATAAACCCTAACCTGTGTCTCTGTTAGGTTGTTGAAGCAATAATTATCAATAGATACTTAAAAAAAGGTCAGTATTTTTTGACATTATATTTTGTCAGGGAGTTTCCTTAGTGGTTTTCATCCATTGTATTAATTGAAAAGTCCTCAGTGTTGCTTACCTTTTAATTTTCCAGTTATAGAGTCGCAGAACAATACAGCACAGATACAGGCCCTTCGGCCCAACCAGTCCACGCCGACCATGGTGCTCACCCAGCTAGTTCCAATTCCCTGCACTTGGCCCATATCCCTCCAGGCCCCTCCTCTCCATGTACCTATCCAAGTGCTTCTTAAATAATACCATTGTACCTGCCTCAACCACTTTCTCTGGCAGCTCGTTCCATATACTCACCACCCTCTGCGTGAAAAAGTTGCCCCTTTTAAATCTTTCCCCTTCTCACCCTAAACCTATGCCCCTAGTTTTGGACCCTGGGGAAAAGACTGTTACCATCCACCTTATCTGTGTCTCTTATAATTTTAAACAATTCTATAAGGTCGCCCCTCATTCTCCAATGTTCCAAGGAATAAAGACCTAGCCTGGCCAACCTCTCCCTATAACTCAGGTCCTCTAATCCTGGCAACGTCCTCGTAAATCTTTTCTGCACTCTTTCCAGTTGAACCACGTCTTTCTTATAACAGGGTGACCTGGTACGGCAACTGCTCTGCGCAGGACCCCAAGAAACTGCAAAGAGTTGTGGACACAGCCCAGAGCGTCACGGAAACCAGCCTCCCCTCCTTGGACTCTGTCTATACCTCTGGATGCCTCGGTGAAACAACCAGTATAATCAAAGACCCCACCCACTCAGGTCATTCTCTCTTCTCTCCTCTCCCATCAGACAGAAGGTACAGGAGTCTGAGGGCACGTACCACCAGGCTCAAGGACAGCTTCTATTCCACTGTGATAAGACTATTGAACGGTTCCCTTATACGATGAGATGTATTCTTGACCTCACAATCTACCTTGTTGTGACTTTGTACCTTATTGTCTACCTGCACTACACTTCCTCTGTAGCTGTGACTCGTTAGTCTGTACTGTTATTGTTTTTATCTGTACTACATCAATGCACTCTGTACTAACTCAATGTAACTGCACTGTGTAATGAATTGACCTATACAATCGGTTTGCAAGACAAGTTTTTCACTGTACCTCGGTATAAGTGACAATAATAAACCAATGCCAATACTCCAAGTGCGACCTCACCAACAACTTATACAACTGCTACATAATGTCCCAACTCCTAAACTCAGTACCCTGACTGATAAAAGCCAGCGTGCTAAACACCTTTTTCACCACTCTGTCTACCTGTGATGCCACTTTTGACGAACTATGCACTTGTACTCCTGGGTCCCTCTGTTCCATTACACTCCCTAGCGCCCTACCATTCTGTGATTACTGTGCTTACTGTGCTTACTGTGATGAGGCAGTATATGCGGAGAATAGGCTTTGGGGAAGTGTTAGGGAATTGAAACAAGCCAGAGCATTTAGTGAGAAGTGTAAGATGCTGCCGTGTTAACAGCTGCAGGAGTTTCTGCAACTGCAGGAGTGGGAAGTCCTGGCTCTGCCTCTGAAGAGACAAATGGCTGCCTGTAATTTGCTGACACCAGAGGTGAAAAGGATGACCTGCTCCATGATAAAGGAAAGTTAAAGCCACTGTGGTTCAGGCTAATTCTACAGTTCGATGCAGACTGTTAGGCAACCTGCCACCCATTCAAACACCACACCCAGTAATGTCAGGGAAGTTTAATCTTTGCTTCATTGACAAGCCAGCTGCCTAATTTTCAGCAAATAGACTGGAATTTGGAAGGCTGGCACTGTTATTTGCTTTGCATGTGATAATAATTTCCTTTCTGGTTTCTGGTTCAAATCGTGCCATACCTGTGGGGGAGGGGGTGCATCAGTTACTTCCTTGCCATCCTTCAGCACCTCACTCATCAATCTCTTGACCCCCTCCCCCACCACCCCCCCCTCCCCGATCGGCTTCCAGACCCTGATCTCTGACCCCACTCCATTCTTATATTGCCCAACTCACAACCGAGCATTGACTGTTGGGCCCCTCTTGCTGTGAACCCGCTTCCAGACTTAGCTGGTGTTTTCCTTTGAGTCCCTCCTCAATGTGAGTGAGCAAGGATCACTCAGTAGCACACGATGCCCTGGGTCTCAGCCTGTGCGCAAAATGATTGTTGGTGCCCCATGCAACAAGAGGTACACACACCCAGGCAAGCTCCAAGGCACTTCTAGGACACAGTACCTGGAGCAGGAATGGAACATCGAACAATGTGGTGCACGAACACCCAGTCTGGCCGACCATGATGCCAATTTAAACAAATCCCATCTGCCTGCACATGGTCTGTACTCCTTCATTCCCTGCCAGTTAATGGATCTGTCTAAATGCTTCTTAAACATTGCTTTTGTATCTGTTTTGCCCAGCAGGCCATTTCAGGCACCTACCACTCTCTGTGTAAAATAACTTGCCTCGCACATCTCCTTTAAACTTTCCATCTGTCATCTTAACCCTTTACCCTTTAGTATCTGACCTTTCCACCCTAGGAAAAAGATGCTACCTACCTTATCCATGCCTCTCATAATTTTATATACTTCTATCAGGTCAGCCCTCATCCAGACTCTCCAGAGAAAACAATCCAAGTTTGCCCAACCTCTCCTTATAGCTAACACACTCCAATCTAAGCAACATCCTGGTGACCATCTTCCCACCTTCCAAATCCTCTACACCCGTCCTGTAGTGTGGTGACCAGAATTGCACAATATACTCAAATGTGGCAGGCACGGTAGTGTAGCGGTTAGTGAAACACTATTACAGCGCCGGTGACACGGGTTCAATTCTGGCTGCTGTCTGTAAGGAGCTTGTACGTTCTCCCCATGTCTGCGTGGATTTCCTCCAGGTGGTCCAGTTTCCTCCCACATTCCAAAGACGTACGGGTTAGGAAGTTGTGGGCATTCTATGTTGGCGATGGAAGTGTGGCGACACTTGCAGGCTGCCCCCAGAACACTCTATGTAAAAGATGTATTTCACTGTGTGTTTTGATGTACATGCGACTAATAAAGATATCTTATCTTAACTGAAGATTTATACAGCTGCATCATGACTTCCTAACTTTTATAATGTACACACAGTTATCTCTCTTCCATGAAAGGAAAAAAAAGATGCAATTGTATTGTTTCACACAACCTCACTTGCCTTACGGTCAATTGAGTCCTTTTTTAACACATTGTCACTGCCATTTTAGGAAATGCTGTAACAATTTGCATACAGTAAGATCCTACCAACTACAATTGTTAAAGTTTAACAATTAATTGGAATTCGTACTGCCGGATGAGAGCTCAGTAATGGCCAGGATAACACTTCTTCTTCAAAATTACGCCATGTGACCTTTTGTATCCACTTAAGCGAGGGGATCTGAAAGGTGGCACAGCTGACAACACAGCATTCCCTCAGTAATCTACTGGAGAAGCGTCCTGGATCATGTTTGGGTCCTAAAGCCACAACTATCTGAGTCAGGGAGAAGCATGCAGAAACAGGTCTGGCAGAAACAGGTCAGAAATTAACCATCTTTTTTATCACTTTTCCTGTGGAGAATGTTATCAACTGGACATGTTATCCAATGTCTCGCTGTTTCCATGCAGAGTTTTCTTAAGGCTGAGGATTCATAACTGAGATCCAAGTAGCAATCAAGGCTCCTCACTTCAACTCCATTCATCATGTGAATAGGATATACGTCAATTCAGTTAATGTTTCAACAGTATCACCATGTGCAACACCATCAGTTGTCTAGGAAGTAAATGTACATGATACCTGTATTGTGCAGTGGAAGAGTACCCAGGCTGTGGTTGGATATCTTTCGGAATTGGCGCTCAACTGCAGACATGTATGGATGAACAGCTAATTGCAAATTTCCAAAGATTGCAATATGTATAAACAAAAGGGCAAAATGTGGGCATTTTTACGTGACTTATGAAGTAGTGCCATTTCTTAGCTTACAGCCTCTAGATGTTTGCACTTAACAGTGCTTCCTCACACACCTAATATCACTGGCCGACTTGTGCAGAAAGCATGCTGAGTATTGTTAACCTCAGTATGACCTTAACAGTCAACACTGGCATGAGAGTTTCTCAAGGGCAGGGCACAAGTGAGTGTGCATTCTGTTTTACCTCAGTTTAGCACACCTGTGTTAGGAGGGCATCAGATATGGTGCAGTCTTAGATAGGAAGTAACTTTACTCTCTGGGAGGCATTGTGTGCAACCACTTCCCTCTTTGAATTCATTCTCCCAATGCTCCCAAGCTGCATGACACATTTCTTTTGCAAGTGGCGGATGTGGAACTGAAAACAGATGGTTAGGCTTCCAGCCAAAAGCCCTGCTGTGCAATTGGAAGGTGTCTCAGTGGGGCCAGCAGCCACAGATGTAGACAGAGTGCCAATCCCTGAAGCCATTCAGGCAGTGTTCCTCTTCCTGTGCACCATGTGGGGTGTGAATGATGATGGCCACTTCCTGACTAACTGGCAGTAGGGTGTGAATGCTGATACTATTGGAACACTGACTGAATAATGTTCCTTTATTTCATGGGAGCGTAATAAGAGTCTGAGGAACAAAGGGAACCATTCCTGATCCAGATTATCTGACCTAGAAATTCTCTGCAGCCCATATGTGTGTATTCATCTGCAGTTACATGGCAAACCAACAACCACGTTGGCTCTCGGCCTGACGTTTAAAAAATCAGTAGAACCCAAGGCCAAAGGCATTGAGTGTTACTGAGTGAGCCTTACACACTGTCCTTCACATGCTATGGTTCTTCTTCCATGGGAGTCAGGGATATATGCTGTGGTACTGTGACACAACGGAACTGAATGGCGTGAAGTTGTGTAATGATGTTTTAGATATGGATTCGATTCAATGTAGAAAGCGGGGCTTGTTCACTTTAGTCTGACTACCCTTTAGAACATTGTGGTAAGCTATAGTTACTGCCAAGCAAAGTCTCTGGAACCGACAAAGAATTCTTGCAAATCAGTAGTCACATTCCTTTATCTTACAATTGTTTGACCTTTAAAAACATTGAATAGATCTTTAAGCGCTTCTTCTGTCTTTTGTTTCTCTCTCTTTTACACTGAGCTTTCTCCTCATCTCTTTGTTTTGTTTTCTGTCACTGATTTGACATTGAATACAATATTTCAGCTTTCATGCCCTGCCTTAACCATTCTCCAGTCCAGTTCCTTACTCAGGAGATGTATAGACACTTGCCCAACTCACACAGGTCTCCGATGCTCTTGAAAAGAACCACAGCCTAGAAATTTCATTTATTAGTGCCCACTTATCATGTGCAAGTCTCACATAAAAGCAATGTTACCCAAGGTAGATCACACTAACCTTGTGTGCAGTTCTGGTCACGCCATTACAGGAAGGATGTGGAGGCTCTGGAGAGGGTGCAGAAGAGGTTTATCTGGAGTAGAGGGTATGAGCTATAAGAAGAGTTTGGACAAACTTGGGTTGTTTTCTCTGGAATGTCAGAGGCTGAGGGGAGACCTGATAGAAGTTCATAAAATTATGAGAGGCATAGATAGGGTAGACATTCAAGATTGTTTTCCCAGGGTAGAAATGTCAAATACTAGAGGTTATGCATTTAAGGTGAGAGGGGGAAAGTTTGAAGGAGATGTGTGAAGCAAGTTTTTATACACAGAGAGTGGTGGCTGCCTGGAACAGGCTGCCAGAGGTAGTGGTGGAAGCAGATAATATAGTAGTGTTTAAAAGGCCGTTAGATTGACACATAATTATGCAGGGAATGGAGAGATATGGATCATGTACAGCCAGAAGAGATTTATTTTCATTCGGCATCATGGTCAGTGTAGACATCATGAACCAAAGGGCCTGTTCCTATGCTGTACTGTTTTACGTTCTACACTAGTCATCATTTCCAGGTGTAATCCCTCCCATTGGGAAATGGGCCTGAGCACTTCTACTTTATTGCAGTTGACACTTTCCTGGCAATGGGAGTATTGTGTGCAGTTCTGGTCACCACACTACAGGAAGGATGTGATTGCGCTCAAGAAAGTGCAGTGGATTGCAGGACTTTAGTTATGGGGAGAGGTTGTACAGGCTCAGCTTGTTTTTCTTGGAGCAAAGGAGGCTGAGGGGTCACCTGACAGAAGTATATAAGATTATAAGAGGCATAGATAGGGTAGTATTGCACAGTAGTATAGCGGTTAGTGTAACGTTATTACAGCTCCAGCGACCCGGTTTCAATTCCTGCCGCTGTCTCCCTGTGTCTGCATGCGTTTCCTCTGGGTGCTCCAGTTATCTGTGGGCACGCTACGTTGGTGCCGGAAGCGTGGCGACACTTGCGGGCTGCCCCCAGAACACTCTACGCAAAAGAAGTATTTCACTGTGTGTTTCGATGTACATGTGACTAATAAAGATATCTTATCCTTTCTTAGGTAGTCAAAATCTTTTTCCCATTGCAAGGCCATCAAAAACAAGTGGGTATATTTTTAAGGTGAGAGGAAGGAAGGAGTAGTTTGAAAGGGGATCTGAGGGGTAAATCTTTTACACAGAGAGCAATTGATATCTGGAACACACTTCCAGAGGAGGTGGTGGAATCAGGTACAATTGTTGCTCTTCAGAGGCATTCAGAGAGATATTTAAATAAGCAAGACATAGAGGGATATGGTTCTAGTGTGGGCAAATGGGATTCGTGTAGATCGGCATGGACCGTCAGTCCGAATGGTCCATTTCTGTGCTGTAAAACACTCTAACTCAATGACACAGCCGCCTCAGTTGGTTTTTGGTTTTGGTATTGGTTTATTATTGTCAGTTGTACCGAGGTACAGTGAAAAACATGTCTTGCATACCGATCGTACAGGTCAATTCATTACACAGTTCAGTTACATTGAGTTAGTACAGAATGCATTGAGGTAGTACAGGGTAAAAACAATAACAGTACGGAGTAAAGTGTCACAGCTACAGAGGAAGTGCAGTGCAGGTAGACAATAATGTCCAAGTTCACAACAAGGTAGATCGTGAGGTCAGAGTCCATCTCATCGTATAAGGGAACTATTCAATAGTCTTATCACAGTGGGATAGAAGCTGTCCTTAAACCTAGTGGTTCATGCCCTCAGGCTCCTGTATCTTCTACCCAATGGAAGAGGAGAGAAGAGAGAATGACCCAGGTGGGTGGGGTCTTTGATTATGCTGGCTGCTTCACCAAGGCAGCGAGAGGTAAAGACATCCTCAAAGTTCAAAGAGGGGAGAGTGGTTTCCGTGATGCACTGGGCTGTGTCCACAACTCTCTGCAGTTTCTTGTGGTCCTGGGCAGAGCGCTTGCTGTACCAAGCCATGATGCATCCAGATAGGATGCTTTCTATGGTGCATCGATAAAAGTTGGTGAGTGTCAAAGGGGACATACCGAATTTCTTCAGCCTCCTGAGGAAGTTGTTGCACACCTCATGTTATCACAAGATGTGCACTGAACAATTTTTTCATAGTCAGCATAAGTTAGAGTTTTCATGTGCAACCCAAGTCCTTCATTGAACAGTCATAGTAAAACTCGGAGGGCTTTGCACAGGGATTGTCAATGGGATAGTCAATTAAACCTCTGCATTGTAATATCAATGTCTTGCAATCAGCAGCTGCTGCCACTCATTGTTTAATTCTCTGGATATCTGAATACAGATTGCAGCCCTTTTATGCCTGTGCATCAGAGTTACATAACTGCTGTCTCTGTAACAATAAACAGAAAATGCTGGAAACACTCAGCAGGTCAGGGAGCATCTGTGGAAAATAAAACTGTTAGCTTTTCAGGTTGGAACCTAAGTTTCTTTCTCTGTTTCCCAGTTCTGATGAAGTGCCCTGCCTTGAAGTATTGACTGTTTCTCTTTCCACAGATGCTGCCTGACCTGCTGAGTGTTTCCAGCATTTTCTGTTTTTATTTCAGATTTCCAGCACCTGCAGGGTTTTATTTTATTTACATTTACTATAATCTCTGTCTCATTGATCATCCTAATCTCACATGGGACCACCCTCAGCTGATAGTGCATTGTCTGAGGTGGTGTGCACAAGTACTGTGTCAATGATTTCCCTCACCAAAATGGCAGTCAGGAAGCTTTTGTTCAGCTCCTGTCAGGAACCACAAGAGTTCAGTTTTACTACATCATCCTGGATGTAAATCGTTATAGCATTAATTTTAATATATTAGTGTCCATTTTCACAATTTTGAGGGAATCTATAGGGCATTATCACTTATAGTCAGCACATGTTTAGTGAATCAAACAAAAACATGTATTCCAAGTCATCCAATTTCTAGACACACATCTTTTTACTTTCCCATATGTTCATAATTAACAGTACATTTTGGCTTCCTTAAGATGTCTCCAAGATATAGGAAGGACGTCATGAAGCTGGAAAGGGCGCAGAAAAGATTCATGAGGATGTTACCGGGACTGGAGGGCTTGAGCTATAAGGAGAGACTGGATAGGCTGGGACTTTGTTCCTTTGAGAATAGGAGGCTGAGGGGTGACCTTATAGAGGTTTATAAAATCAGGAGGGGCGTAGATAAAGTGAATGATCACAGTCTTTTTTAGAGGGTGGGGAGTCTAAAACTAGAAGGCATAGGTTTAAGGTGAAAGAGGAAAATTTTAAAAGGGATCTGAGTAGCAACTTCTTTCAAACTGAGGGTGGTGGGTATATGGAATGAGCTGCCAGAGAAAGCATTAGAGGTGGGCATAATTACAAAATTTAGAAGACATTTAGAGAGGTTCATGGATAGGAAAGGTTTAGAGGACTCTAGGCCAAATGTGGGGAAATGGGAGTCGCTCAAGTAGACAACTTGGTCTGCATGGACAAGTTGGTCTGAAGGTCATGTTTCCATGCTGTATAACTCTATGACTCTGTGATGTTGGAACTAACTCTATCCAACTGCAACTGAAACACTCTTCCATTCTTTTGTCATGTCTAACACATTTCAGTTGGATTCTCCTAACTTATCTTCTGTTTTATCCTTCAAAAATGTCTCTGAAGGACAGTGGCCCATATGCTCTCTATCATCTTATTCTTTTTGACCTATGTTGGTTCCCTGCATTGGCGGTGGACCAAGTGCTAGAAGATGGGATAAGCACAGATTGGTATTTGATGGTCAGCATTGCCATGGTGGGATGGTGGATTCACTTCCATGCTGTTTGACTGTATGACACTTTGAATCTGTAATTTAAAATAATTTCTCCCTTCCTCACATTCATATCCATCCTCTGTCTTCAATTTATTCCATCTACAACCCTATGCCATCTGAAGAGCTATAACTGAAGCGGATATGAGCTAAGAGCTGGCCCTAAGGTGGGATTAATGGAATTCATTTTGACCTGCATGGTCACACATGGTCTCCTTCTCAGGCATAGATTTCTATGCTTCCTACAATTCCTCCCCCACCAGGCATTCCTCGCTTTTAGCTTTGATATGTCTTGCTCTCCTTTTGCTCTGCCGTTGTTAATAGGACATGCACCTACTCTAGAAATCTCCTGTGAAACTTTGGGTTCACATAGAACATAGAACAGTCCAGCACAGAAACAGGTCCTTCGATCCATGATGTCTGTGCTGAACACAATACCAAATTAAACTAAATCTCTTCTGCCTGCTCGTGATCCATATCCCTCCATTCCCTGCATATTCATGTATCTATCTAAAAGCCTCTGAAACACTACTATTGTCTCTGCTTCCACCACTTAGTCCGTTCTTAGAAGCAAATAATCTTAGTCTTGCCTACACCGTCACTTTGAAAGAATTTACTCATCCAGCCTTTATCCAAATGCTGTCTAACATAGCATGCCCAATTGTCTTTTGAAAATTCCCAAAGTGTTTGATTCTAGCATTTGGTTTGATTCCAGACAGCACGATCCTAAATAATTCAAGTGTGAAACAATTTTTCATTTCTCCAGTAACTTTTCTCATGTTCTGATTTTTTGCACCAAGTTTTCCATCAGTTTTACCTGTCCCACCTGTGACTTGAAGTCTAACCTTGAAGTTATTTTCATGCATCCTTTGCAATGGCAGAAGCAGTGCAGATGTTCACCAATCTGGTCCACCACCACTTCTCAAGGGTTTTGTGATAAATGTTGGCCCTGCCAGTGTTGTCTGCATCCCAAAATTTGGCAATGCTAAATGTTGACAAGTGACAGAACCAAAGGACATTATTATGCAAACAGCATGGCTGGAACATTACCATATTAGAACAAAGAACATAGAACACTACAGCACAGTACAGGCTCTTCGGCCCACAACGTTGTGCCGATGTTTTATCCTGCTCTGAGATCTATCTAACCCTTCCCTCCCACATAGCCCCCTATTTTTCTATCATTCATGTGTCTATCTAATAGTGTCTTACATGCCCCTAATGTATCTGCCCCCACAACCTCAGCCAGCAGTGCGTTCCACGCACCCACCACTCTCTATGTAAAAAACTTACCCCTGACATCCCCCTTATACCTTCCTCCAATCATCTTAAAATTATGTCCCCTCGTGTTAGTCATTGTTGCCCTGGGAAAAATTATTTGAAACATACCATAAGGTAGAATGTATTTCAGAGGGTGATCATTTATTTTATTCTGTTTTTTATCTGTTTTCATGTGGGCTTCAAATTGACTGCCACAAGGTGCATATTACTGACTGTTGTTTAGCTACTAGACAAGTAATTTAGCCTTTGCAAGCTTGATATGAATCAAAACTGAGACTCAAATCTGGACTCAGAATGTATTCAAAGGCAATAGCATTACATCTCCAAGACCGGCCTGAAATCTTGTCGATGGTAAGTAATCATGGATAACTGTTCCAGCTCTTTCCCAGTTAGCTTGAATAGCAGCATGGCATCGCGCGGCACAATAGTATGTTTATTCAAGTGCAGCTTGTGTTAATTATAGAACATTGCCACTACAAAAGAACATTCAATTAGAACAGCAGCAGGAATGGACTTGTTTGTAGTAAATAAAGAGGAAAGTCTAAGAAAGGTGCATCATCAAACACACTGGTAATCAGAACAGAATTGTTGGAAGATAGAAGTATTTGCAACCATCTTCTGTTAGAGATACTGAATCACTGACTCATTCTGGACTTCCCTGTTGATCCTCCTCATCACAGATCAGTCTTCAACCAAACCTCTTCAGTCAATGTAACAACAAGAAGTAATCCAATAAACTGGATAGAATAAATGAAAAGGACCCAGCAGTTCTGGTGCTAATAATCTGCTCCAGAACTAGTCGCTTCCCTAGCCAGACTGTTTCAGTACAGCTATGTCCTGGCAAAATCTGAAACAAATCCAAATTGACCAATTACTGCTACGTCAGTTTACTTTCAATCATTAGTGATATGATGGTAGGTGTTGTCAATTGTGCTGTCAAGTGATGCCAGCTCACCAATAATCTGCTCCTCAATGCTCAGATTGGGTTCCAACACAACTACTTGGTCCCAGACCACACTACATTCTTGGTCCAAGTGCGCACATGATGCTGTTTTCTTTGCCTACATGGGCCTATGATACAAACATCTAATGATTGAGAGGTAAATGGCAATTGTAGTTTATGAAGTATTTATCTGAACACTATCCATATATTGTTCCTATGGATGGCTATAGTAATATAACGTCCAATAATTTTCAAAGACGAATTAGTTAATTGTCAATCGTTTTATGATCTTAAATATTGCTTGAATACAGGCTGAGACACACTCTGAAGTTTTCCTGCATTATCAGATGTCTTCTTTTAGATAAAGCATTAAACCAAGGCCTCTCAGGTAAACACAAAGTGACTCACAACATTACTTTGAAGAAGAGCAATGGAGTTATTACCCTTGGTCTGGTTAATATTTATCCTGAAACAAACATCACTAAAATACAGAGAGAAAATCTCATCCTTGGTTTGGTCCCATTAAACAAATGATGACCCCAATGGGATTGATTTTTCTGAAGAAGACCAAGGCATTCAGGTACCACGGCATCAACTGCTTAATATTTTCAATGGGAGGACAAATTTCTTTGTGAGATTATCTGCTCACTATCATGTTGTTAGTTATGGAACCTTACTGGACATATTTGTTGCCATGTCTCCTACATTACAAAAGTAACTATACTTTGTCCATCGGAAGTTACTTGACTCAAATGGTTGTCTTGGACAAGAGACTTCAGGTGCTGGAACCTGGAGCAACACACAAAACGCTGGAGGAACTCAGCGAGTCTGCCAGCATCTATGGAGGGAAATAGACAGCCAGTGTTTTGGGTCGCGACCCATCATCAATCCAGACCAACTGTTCAAATGGTTGGCTTGGCTGCTTCAGAGAGTTTTAGGTTTGGTAGTGATCAGCTTATCACAGAGCAAGATTCAGTTCATTATCATTTATTTTCAGCTCATAATTTCACTATTTGTCATGATGAGATTAATACATTTCTATGCTGCAGCCCAGCACCGTAACTTTCACAGTGCCACACTGACTTCATTATTCGAGCAATAATGGTGTGCTGAGCATTTACACTTCTATAGCACTTCTCATCTTCCTTCTTAAGACATCTCAAAGCACTTTACAGTCAATAAACTGCCTCCTGAAATTCAGTCAATGTAGGAAAATTGACAGCCAATTCACACACAGCAAGATCCCACAAATAGCAATATGATAATGTTCAAATAATCAGTTTTGTGATGTCTATTTCAGGATCAACATTGATCTGGAGAGCAGTCAAAATAATAGCTCAGCGAGTTATTTCTTCAACAGTTCCATGTTAAAGCACTTACATGATAGCACGCAGAGTTGCTTGTCTTTATTTAATTAGCTGTTAAATTGGTACAGCCATTGAAAGATGACTGCACAGATTAATGCCTTAGGCAGCTTCTTACTTCAACAAAAGTTTTGTTCCCCGGTGCAGATGGTATCCCTTGCTTTTTAGTTCACTTGATATTAAACTGAGCTCACCTCTAGTGCCAACGTAATAAAGCTCATTGTTGATTTAGAACCTCAGTGCTTAACTAAACACGAAATCGCTAAAAATAATTTATAGATTTAGATATCATATTTGATAATCAATCCCACTGCATCCAGAGGTCTTTATTCCTTTCTTTCTTGACCCGTTGTTGCATAGTTTTGTCTTGAACCATCATCTCTTCATTTATTTAATCTCTCATTTCTCCCCAATCTCAAACATTCTTGCAGCATTTCTTTAGACTTGGGCTTGTAGTTCTCTCTATCTCCATGTGTGAGTCCATACTAACATCCTCATTGGGCAAGAGAGTCATGTAGACAGCCTGCTTTGCAACAAATAAACATTGTCAAATACACACAGTCTGTAACATTGGTTTAAAGATTGAACCTGTGAACAGTTTAAATGTACTACTTAGTTTAAATGTAATACCTCTTTGTATGTGTATGCGCATTGTCAACATGTGTTAATGAAGATATTACATTCCCTTCATCGTTGTCTCCTGACAGTGTCCCTTGTCCACTCTGTTGGACAGGCCACATTACATGACATCAGACACCTATGACAGGCACTTTATTGCAAACATTGTCACAGTAAGAGATTACCGGGTCAACAGAAGAAATGATTCAAGGATGTTGCCAAAGCCTCCTCGAAAAAAAAGGCAAAATCCCCACCAATTTGTCGGAATCCCTGGCTCATGATTACTTAAAGTGGAGAAGGAGCATTTGAGATTCTACTGAGATTCTCTGTAGAAGCACACAGAAAGTCAGCATAAACTGCAGAAGGACCGCACCATCCCCCAAATTGTGCACCATCTGGCCTTGGTACTGGCTAAATTCTGAACTGGCTTTTTGGCTTAGTCTGTATCTTCTCCAAATGTGGCAAGATCTAGGGGTTCCACATGGGCTTCATCAGTCACCCCAGAACTCACAGAACTAGAATGGAAAGAAGTTATCCTCAATCCCAAAGAGCTGCAGAAGAGAAAGAACACTCCCTTTCGTTCTATCCCCAGCTAGTACTTTAAAACATTGTTTTATCTCTGATGTTTCAGGATTGTCATGCATGGTCATCAACCTGAGATAGTTTCTCTGTTTATTTCACCATGGATGCTTTCTGACCTGCTTTCAAGCATTTTCTGTTTAAGCTGAACAAAGTGGAACTAAATTTCCAGTCTAGAGTATTATCTTAAAAGCATATTTTCAGATGGAGTATGAGACAAAAAAAACCCACTCAAAACTTAGCCATAACAGTAACATCTTTATCATTGTTAAAGATCGGCAATGCAGTAGGCTATTTAACCGCTGAATTTATTCATCATCTTCCCGATTATACGAAGTTATAAAAATATCCTGCTTTTTTATAGTCAGCCAGCATTCTTTTAATTTTGCTTCATTTACTTTCCTATTAATCACTGACAAACCGAAAGATTACAGCATGGAAGGAAGCCATTTGGCCCATTAAGCCCATACTAGCACTAGTTAAGAGCAATCTAGCTTGTTGAACTCCCAGACAGTCCTGCAATATTTGGTCTTATCTGCATGGATTTCTTCCGGGTGCTCCGGTTTCCTGCCACATTCCAAAGACGTATGGGTTAGGAATTTGTGGGCATGCTATGTTGGCGCTGGAAGCATGGCAACGCTTGCGGGCTTCCCCCAAAACACTACGCAAAACAATGTATTTCACTGTGTGTTTCGATGTACGTGTGACTAATAAAGAAATCTTATTTTATATAAGTACTTATCCAGTTCCCTTCTGAATATCATGACTGAATCTTCCTCCACGTTCCCTCTGATGGCGCATTCCAGATTCTAACCACTCACTGTGTAAATGAAAAATATCCCTTATGTCACTTTAGTGATCATTTAGAGTAGAAACTTCAAGAATAATAATGCACACATATTTATATTTTCAGATAAGGTGTACATTTTGGACAAAAAATATTCCCTGGAATTTCTTTCCCCTGAAGGCTTTAGCATGAAAGAAAAAATGTGTATATATAGCATTTTTTCATTATGTCCTGTCTTGCTTTGTAGACAATAAAGTATTCTCAAAGTATAGCCTCTGTTATTGTGTAGAAAACACTGAGCCAAAAACGGCCATCTGATTGTAATCAGATAGTTTGTTTTCGTTAGATTGATTGAACCATCAGTATTACATCCACACTCATTGAGATAGTGCCATGGGATTCTTCATGCTCACCTGAGATCATCTAAAAGATTATCTCCAACAGTGTAACACACCCAGAGCCCAGAACTTTGAGTTCAATTCTCAAGACAGGGCTCTAAGGCTACTGCTAATAGTTTTGGAAACAAGATTGCTGAGACACAACTGATAGCTTTTTTAACTGATAGCAAGCATAGAAATTTTAAAGTTTAAAATTACAAGTTTTCAATCTGATCACAAAGAAATAGGGGAATATATCAACAATGATGTAAGTTACAATATGCTAGCGACCATTACTAGAATGACATGACTTCAGTAAGCGGTGAGAAGTACATGGTGAAAAGTCTGTATCAGTGGTGCTGAGGTGTGGATGGTTGAGAGCTTCAAGTTCCTAGGTGTAAATATCACCAACAATTTGTCCTGGCCCAGCCATATAGATGCTATGGTCAAGAAAGCACACCAGTGCCTCTACTTCCTCAGAAGGCTAAGGAAATTCGGCATGACCCCAATGGCTCTTACCAATTTTTATAGGTGCACCACAGAAAGCATCTTATCTAGATGCATCACAGGTTGGTACAGCAACTGCTCTGCCCAAGACAACAAGAAATTGCAGAGGGTTGTGGACGCAGCCCAGTCCATCTTGAAAACCAGCCTCCCCTCCATTGACTCCGTCTACAGTTCCCGCTGCCTTGGGAAAGCAGCCAACATAATCAAGGACCCCTCCCACCCCAGTCATTCTCTCTTCTCCCCTCTTCCATCAGGCAGAAGATTCAAAAGCTTAAGAGTACAAACTGCCAGACTCAAGGACAGCTTCTATCCCACTGTTATCAGACTCTTGAACAGACCTCTCATACGCTAAAAGATGAACTCTTGAACTCTTGATCTCCCAGTTTACCTTCTGGTTTATCTCCCGGTTTACCTTGCACTTTATTGTCTACCTGCACTGCACTTCCTCTGTAGCTGCAACACTAGATTCTGCATTCTGTTTTCTTCTTATTACCTCGATGCATGATCTGTCTGAATGACACACAAAACAAATGCTTTTCACAAATGCATCTCGGTACATGTGACAATAATAAACCAATACCAATACCACTAAAAGAAAGTGAAAGATTTCAATTTTTCCACCACATGCTTAATTTGTAACACATCGTTAAAACAATTTGCAGAAGTACTTAAAGAGCTTGAACAAGTGGAAGCTTATGTGTTGACTCAGATGCTGCAAGTTCCATACAATTGAGGAACCTAGGTGTTGCAGACACTCCAGAAGCTGAAAATATAGGGATTTCATGGATCTTATACTCTCCTCTCTTGTGAAATCCTGATTTGATTGTTAACACTATTGATGGTGAGTTGCTGTTCTTCTATAACAACTAATGAACAGCAAGTTAGTTCAAGCTCCACTCAAAAGACTTGAGGATGTACTTTAGACTGCCACTCCAGAGCAGTCCTGACACCATTCAGACAAGAGTTTAAACTAAGGACCCATTTGCTCTCTTAAGTGACTATAACATTGTGAAGAGCATTCCCACATTTCCTTGTGATATAGGACACCTGATAAATCTATGCCAGCATTCAGTGTAATCCCATTCCTCCCCACTAATTTTCCCTGTAATTTATTCTCCACACATTCCCATCAATTCCACCATCGACCCTACACTGGGAGCAATTTACAGTAGACAATTAACCTACCAACCTGCACATCTTTGGGATGTGGGAGAAACTGGAGCACTCATAGGAAACCCATGCATTCACAAGGAGAATGTGCAAGCTACATACAGAGGTCAGGATTCAACCCAGGTTACCAGAGCTGTGAGGAAGCAGCTTTAATAGCCAGACTGATCAGTATTATTCCCTCAAGACATAGAACTGAAGAAAAAGAGCATAGAGTTACACTCACTTGCTGTTTGCTCTGTGCAAATTTCCTGCCAAATACAACATTGCAGGCACGGTAGTGTAGCGGTTAGCATAATGCTATTACAGCGCCAGCGACCTGGGTTCAATTCCAGCCGCTGTCTGTATGGGGTTTGTACGTTCTCCCTGTGTCAGCGTGGGTTTCCTCTGGGTGCTCCGGTTTCCTCCCACATTCCAAAGACGTATGGGTTAGGAAGTTGCGGGCATGCTATATTGGCACAGGAAGCGTGGCGACACTTGCGAGCTGCCCCCAGAACACTCTACACAAAAGATGCATTTCCTTGTGTGTTTCAATGTACATGTGACTAACAAAGATATCTTAATCTTAATCTTAACATTGACTGTCCCATGGTAAAGCACTTCATTGGCCAAAAGCTGCTTGTGGTTCAACATAATGCAAGCCATTTTTATTGTTTTTGTGTCTTGGTTTACATTAAACTGCTGTTTGAGTTTACTGGCCATGTTGTTTCACTAACAGAGATAATTCAGCTATTGAACCTTAGGTTACTGATGGCATGCTTCTCAAAAATGGATACTACAAAGTATATTTTCTGATGTGTTTTGATGGGGGCTTGTTTGACATGTTGTGGGTGGAGATGTTGCCTCTTTTGAAATTTGTCCTTCAAAGAGCTTTTGATCAATACTAAGGTGTTTCATAGCTGGTTCTGAATTCAAAGTTTACTTGTTATGTACTATATGGAGTTTTAGGTCGTAATTATTGTAAAATAATATGATAATTTACTCACATTAGTGCTTAAATGATTTACGTAGGTTTCTCAAATTTAAGGATGATTCTCTACTACACCACAAGAAAGTGACTTGCCTTCAAAGACCCACATCTCAATACACTTTGTTAATGATGCTCAGAGGTAGCATTTTTGTCTCCTCTTTAGCAAGCTGTGGATTTAATCCAATTCCAGTGGCTTGAGAACTTAAACAAGGCAAACAGAATTGATGAGCTCAGTCTTCCAGAACAGAGTCAAACCAACTGCCCTCTCAGGCAAAACATCACACTACATTATCTGAAGTGGTGTTTGTATTACCTTGGCCAACATTTATTCTTCTACCAGCAACACTAAAGCAGATCACCTCACCTTTATTGCAATAGTCTTTATGTGAGCTTGCTATGTTCAAATTGGTTGCCATGTTTCCTACGTTACAATAATGACTATAAAATATTTTATTGGATGTAAATAAGTTGAGATCATAAAAGATGCTATATGCAAAAGGATGAAGACTTCCATTTGTAACGTACCTTGCAAAACTTCCGGATATCCCAAAACATTTCAGCCAATGAAGTAATTCATGAAGTGTGGTCATTATTGCCCAGGTAACAATATGGGAAAGTATGTACATTGATTTTTCAGGAAACTTGAAGCCCTGTTTTTTTTTATTTTTCATTCTAGGGTGAAGCAGATCAGGCACTGGGTATGTAAAGTAGACAAAGTGAAAATTGAAAGGATCTGTCCTCTCCGAGCTCTAGAGAATGCAGATGTTCCTGATGGTCTATTCCATGTAATTTTGGTCGAATGCCACCTCCTCAGCACATTGCCAATGGCATGATTCACTTGCCTGGATGGATGTAGCTCCAAGAACAATGAAGAATCTCAAGCTCACCTAAAGCAAAGCAGCCCACTTCATCAAAGCCCTGGTTATACCCAAACATTCATTCAGTCCATCACTGGTATGCCATGGTGACAATATGTACCATCTGCAAAATAGACCATAGTTACTGTCAGGCTAATCCAATGGAACCTCCCAAACCTGTACCTACACGACCAGGGGAGCACATGGGAACATCTCTACCTACAATCCACACGACATCCTGACATGAAAATATATTAGTATTGGTATTGGTTTATTATTGTCACTTGCACCGAAGTACAGTGAAAAACTTGTCTTGCATACCAATCGTACAGGTCAATTCACTACACAGTGCATTTACATTGAGTTAGTACAGAGTGCATTGAGGTAGTACAGGTAAAAACAATAACAGTACAGAGTAAAGTGTCACAGCTACAGAGGAAGTGCAGTGCAGGTAGAAAATAAGGTACAAGGTCACAACAAAGCTTCTTCATCATGTAAAAACACAACTGCTCACTAACGCCCTTCAGGAAGGGAAATCTTCCATTCTTACCCCCAAGGTCAGCAATGTGTTTGTCTCGTAACTACCTTATCAACTCAGGGAGTGGATAAAAATAGTTGACTTTACCTATCATGTCCATGTCCAATGAATGAATAAATCCATATTGATCAAAATCAACAGTTGAAGATGAAAAATTTCCAAGCTTTGGAAATCGCAGTGAAAACAATTCCAGATTCTTCAAGCCCCTTTAGCTGTTCAGCTTCCCCTACATCAGAGCCCTGGCTACCACTCACCTTATTTCAAGTTATCAAGAATGTAAAACCAGCAAACTAGAAGCTGCATTGCTGCCAGATCTCCCTTTGATGTATACCAGTGGAGACTCAGTGTGGAGGATATAAGGAACTTCCACAAACACAAGGAATCTCGAGAGATGCATTTTAAATATATTTCCTTTGAATTTCCTTACTGAAAGGAAAGTGACCAACAAGGTCAGGTAAAAAGATTCATCTCCTCTAAAGCTAATGATAGAATAGTCTCATTTAAAAGTGCTTGCCTATAATGTTCCAACTCTCATCATGGTTTCAAAATTGAACATCATTTATCAAAACTGATAAAACTAACATCAAAGTGTCTAATACCAGAGGGCATGCATTTAAGGTGAGAGAGGGTAAGTTCAAAGGATATGTGTGGGGCAAGTTTTTTACACAGAGAGTGGTGGGTGCCTGGAATGCACTGCCAAGGGTGGTAGTGGAGGCAAATATGATAGAGACGTTGAAGAGGCTCTTACATTGGCACATTAATGTGCGGAGAATGGAGAGATATGGGCATTGTGTAGGCAGAAGGGATTAGTTTAGTTAGGCATTTAATTGCAAGGGCAAGCACGGCAGTGTAGCGGTTAGCCTAACGATTTTACAGCGCCAGTGACCCGAGTTCGATTCCGGCCACTGTCTGTAGGGAGTTTGTACATTTTCCCTGTGTCTGCTTGGGATTCCTCTGGGTGCTCCGGTTTCCTCCCACATTCCAAAGATATACGGGTTAGGAAGTTGTGGGCATGCTATGCTGGCGCTGGAAGCATGACAACACTTGCGGGCTGCCCCCAGAATGCTCTACGCAAAAAGAAGCATTTCACTGTGTGTTTCGATGTGCATGTGACTAATAAAGAAATCTTATCTAATTTAGTTAGTCCAGCACAACAGTGTGGGCTGAAGGGCCTGTTCCTGTGCTGTACTGTTCTATGTTAAAACAAACATTCAAATATAATAATGGTTCTACTATTTCCAGAAAGAATAATATAAGTTTATTTTTGTAAACTGGCCCTTAATGTTTTTTTATTATGTAATGCATTAGAATCCGATAGAGCGATTCTATTTACAAAAAAAAACTTTAAGTAAATTAGCTCTCTACTAACATTAAAAAGAACAGCTGATTGTACTTTCATAAACAATAATACTGGAAACTTGAATAACAGCTTCCAGTCTTTGTGTGTGCTTCTTTAATGGTCGGAGTTCTTGAAACATTACAACATAAAAAGCAAAATTTGAGCCTGAGGCATTATTTAATATTGTAAGGTTATTTTTGTTAGTATGCAGGTGAGGAGCAATCTTGCCTATTTGTGGACTTGAACCAAGAAACGTTTGAGTGCTGTAGACAGTGTGCTATCATGGTGTGCCAGGGAACCACCAACAGCCATTTTGATCACTGTTGCTCTGGTTAAATCTTCCATTATTCCACAGTGTTAGGTACAGTACACAGGGTATTACTCATCCTGGGAGTCAAAAAAATTCCTTCTGGGCTCAGTTGGTTGGGTTCGCAGGCATGACTGGTTGCAGTGCAGGGTGGAGATTGTGGAATTCCTGCATTTTTCGGAAAAAGTGGGGAATGGGTCCAGCAGCAAATATAAGGGAGGGCTGGGGAGATTTCCTAGCCATGATGTTTTAACTTTCATTTCTCAATTATTTCCGGCACCACTGCTTCTGGTATCCAGTACTAAAACAGGTCTGGCCTTCCATCACCACCCTGCTTTCTGATCTACACTGGCTCCAGAAATGCAATGACTTTAATATTTGCCATCCTTGTATTCAAGTTCCACAACGGTTTCATCCCAGGCCACCTCTCCAACCTTCTCCAGCCCTACAATCCCAATAAGAACACAAAGATCAGGTGTCAGATCTCTCAGTGGGAGAACATTTTGGTGATAGCGATCATAATTCTATCTCCTTTACGTTAGCACTGGAGAGAGATAGGAACAGACGGACTAGAAAGGCATTTACTTGGAGTGAAGGGAACTATGAGGCTCTCAGGCAGGAAATTGGAAGATTAAATTGGGAACAGATGTTCTCTGGGAAAAGTACAGAAGAAATGTGGCAAATATTCAGGGGATATTTGTGTGAAGTTCTGCATAGGCATGTTCCAATGAGACAGGGGAGTCACGAGAGGATACAGGAACCGTGGTGTACAAAGGCTATAATAAATCTAGTCAAAAGGAAAAGAAAAGCTTACAAAAGGTACAGAGAGAGAGGTAATGTTAGAGATCTGGAAGAGTATAAGGCTAATAGGAAGGAGCTTAAGAAAGATATTAGGAGAGCCAGAAGGGGACATGAGAAGGCCTTGGCGGGCAGGATTAAGGAAAACCCCAAGGCATTCTACAGGTATGTGAAGAGCAAGAGGATAAGATGCAGAAGAATGGGGCCTATCAAGTGCAGCAGTGGGAAAGTGTGTATGGATCCGGAAGAAATGGCGGAGGTACGTAATGAATACTTTATGTCAGTATTCACTATGGAAAAAGATCTGGGGGATTGTAGTGAGGACTTGAAGTGGGCTGAAAAGCTTGAGCATGTAGATATTAGGAAAGAGGAGGTGCTGAAACTTTTGGAAAGAATCAAGTTGGATAAGTCGCTGGGACCAGATGAGATGTACCCCAGGCTGCTGTGGGAGGCGAGGAAAGAGATTGCAGAGCCTCTGATGATGATTTTTGCATCGTCAATGGAGACAGGAGAAGTTCCGGAAGATTGGAGGGTTGCAGATGTTGTTCCCTTATTCAAAAAAGATGGTAGGAATAGCCCAGGGAATTATAGACCAGTGAGTCTCACCTCAGTGGTTGGTAAGCTAATGGAAAAGATCCTGAGAGACAGGATTTATGAACATTTGGAGAGGTATAATATGATTAGGAATAGTCAGCATGGCTTTGTCAAGGGCAGGTCCTGCCTTATGAGCCTGATTGAATTTTTTGAGGATGTGACTAAACACATCGATGATAGGAAAGCAGTAGATGTAGTGTATATGGATTTCAGCAAAGCGTTTGATAAGATACCCCATGCAAGGCTTATTGAGAAAGTAAGGAGGCATGGGATCCAAGGAGGTATTGTAGTATGGATTCAGAACTGGCTGGCCCACAGAAGACAAAGAGTGGTTGTTGAAGGGTTGTATTCTTTGTGGAGGTCGGTGACCAGTGGTGTACCTCAGGGGTCTGTTCTGGGACCCTTTACTCTTCGTGATTTTTATAAACGACCTGGATGAGGGTGGAGGGGTGGGTTAGTAAGTTTGCGGATGACACAAAGGTTGGGGGTGTTGTGGATAGTTTGGAGGGCTGTCAGAGGTTACAGAGCGACATAGATAGGATGCAAAGTTGGGCTGAGAAGTGGCAGATGCAGTTCAACCCAGATAAGTGTGAAGTGGTTCATTTTGGTAGGTCAAATATGTTGGCAGAATATAGTCTTAATGGTAGAACTCTTGGCAGTATGGAGGATCAGAGGGATCTTGGGGTCCAAGTCCATAGGACGCTCAAAGCGGCTGAGCAGGTTGACTCTGTGGTTAAGAAGGCATATGATGTATTGTCCTTCATCAATCATGGAATTGAATTTAGGAGCTGAGAGGTCTTGTTGCAGCTACATAGGTCCCTGGTCAGACCCCACTTGGAGTACTGTGCTCAGTTCTGGTCACCTCACTACAGGAAAGATGTGGAAGCCATAGAAAGGGTACAGAGGAGATTTACTAGGATGTTGCCTGGAATGCGGAGCATGCCTTATGAAAGCAGGTTGAGGGAACTCGGCCTTTTCTCCTTGGAGTGACGGAGGATGAGGGGGGACCTGATAGAGGTGTATAAGATGATGAGAGGTATTGATTGGGTAAATAGTCAGAGGCTTTTCCCCAGGGCTGAAATGGTTGCCACAAGAGGACATAGGTTTAAAGTGCTGGGGAGTAGGTATAGGGGAGATGTCAGGGTTAAGTTTTTTACTCAGAGAGTGGTGAGTGTGTGGAATGGGCTGCCGGCAACAGTGGTGGAGGTGGATATGACAGGGTCTTTTAAGAGACTGTTGGATAGGTACATGGAGCTGAGAAAAATAGAGGGCTATGGGTAAGCCTAGTAATTTCTAGGGTTGGGACATGTTCGGCACAGCTTTGTGGGCCGAAGGGCCTGAATTGTGCTGTACTTTCTCTACGTACTAAAACAGGAGTAGGCTACTCGACTCCTGAGGCTACTTTCTCTATGTTCTAAAACAGGAGTAGGCTACTCTACTCCTGAGGCTGCACCACCATTCAAAAGATGGTGGCTGATCTTTTAGCTCAGTGCCTCTTTCCTGCACAAAGGCCGTGTCCCTCGATTCCCTTAATAACTAAAAATCCATCGATCTCTGTCATGAGCATATACAGCAAATGAGCTCCTATGTGTAGATAATTGCAAAGATTCACTAAAACTCTCATCTGTCCTGAATGGCTGGCTGCTTACTTTGAGATGGTGACCCCTGGTTCTAGATAACACAACATTTAGAACCTTGTTAGGAATTTTGTACATTTCATGAAATCACCGCTAATACTTCTAAACTCAAGAAACTAAGACCTGGTTTGCTTAATCTGTCCCCATACTATAGCCCACCATCCCAGGAGTCAATCTGGTGAACCTCAGTGAACTCCCTCTATCACAATTATATCTTTCCTATGGTAGAGAGGTGCAATCTATACAAGCTGTTCCATTTGCAGCTTCACCAGGCCTCTACATAATTGAAATAAAACATTTCCACTTTTTGTATTCGAATCATCTTGCAGAAAAAGCCAATGTATGGATTTGCCTTCCTAATCTCAGTATTCCTTCAATACCAGCCTGTTGCTAAACCCTAATTTCAATTGCTTTACCATTGGGATTGTAGATAAGCTTTCCGCGCTTTAAGTTCTAGAATTCTTCCATAAATTATTTAAACTCTTGACGTACCTCTCTGATTTTAGGATGCTCCTTAAAATCTAACTATTTGATTTAGTTTCAGGTCACTTTCTCTAATATCTTCTTAATATGAAATTTCCTTTGATAATCACACTGTAAATTACATTGGGATATTTTGCTACATTGCATCTAAAAAGTTATATTTTTGTACCACTCAATCATTTCATTATTCAGGCTTCCGAATTTCCTTCTTTCAATTCAATTTCAATTTCAATTAAACCAATTGCTCTTAATCAGATCCAAACAGGAAATGGTCACTGTGACTATTGATGCTGTTTGTTTTCTAGAGATGTAGCGATAAACACTGAAGGTTGGAACATTTGTTTTATGTCCCTTCTATGCTTAGTTATCCAGGCATTCACCCTATTGAAGGTGTTGGAGCCTGTTGGGCACGAAACCAGCACTTAGATCTTGCCTGCAGAGAAAGCTCTTGCACTTTAATATAATTCCCTGCACTTTGAGCTTATTTTCTCTTTAATTTTAAAGTGGTGTGTCCAATTATTCCCCCTCAATCGACTCCTCTGAAAAAATGGATAATATAGTAATTTATTCAATTGGTGTTTGCGGGACTGTTTTGTACACTAATTTACTGCGGCACTTGCTTACAATGTAACATTCCAAAAGTGCTTCACTGACTGTGATGCTCTGGACACCCAATGACTTGAAACGTTTGATGGAAATGTATGTGCGTTTGTTCTTTCTTTCTCCCTCTTTTACTTTCAAAGAGCTTTGAAGCCCTTCTGAAAAACATGATTAGATGTTACATAACTACAAGCTCAGAAATTCTACTTGTTTGTCTATGGATATCTACTTCAATCGGGTAATTATCTGAAGTATTGGGTTTTGTTTCCTTTTGAAAGCAGCATCTAAAAAGAATGAAAATACTTTGAAAATGAAAAACATTACTTTCTGTCATTAAGTAGGACTGTCCATTACTGTCAACATAAATACTCTGCTGTAAAATCTACTTATCTATATCCCTCTTCCCAAAAGCATTATTGTCTTATTTATATTTTTGTACCACACAATTACTTCATTATTTGTGCTCCTGAATTTCCTTCTTCAATCAATTGCTCTTAATCGGATCCAAACAGGAAATGGTCACTGTGGCTATTGATGCACGAATGGTGTGTGAGCTCCATTGGAAGTGACTGTGGGAAACCTGTTCAAAGCATAAACCACATAACAGCGCTCTGTTCTCTGCTGAAATTTCAGTGGTGATGTTACTAAGATAACTTCCTTTTCTCAAGAGCATTAACCTCAAATTTGACTTCCAATTGTTGCTCCAAATCAACCAAATAGATGTAAAGGAACCAATACCAGTCATGTGAGATCGCAAAAGAGAAGTAAGAAGTGGGCTGACAAAGAGGGACCATGAGGAATACAAAACAGGTTTACTGGTGAACTTCAAGTACAAGTAACCATGTAGGATTATGATGCTGGAATGACTAAAATGAGGAATATTCCACGTATCCCACATAGATTCAGGCATGGCTAAACACAAATAGGTTATCGTATCTGCACTTTTAACTTGTATGAAGTGAGTAGAAATAATAATAAGTACAGGCCAGGTGAAAGACAGGAGGACTGGTCAGGCTTCTGTTCAGGAAAGAGGTGAAGGGTCTTCAGGCCATCCAAGAGTGAGATAGAGATAGAGAGGCACTGGACATCCATATTCCAGGGAGGATAGAGGAGCAAATCTGTGGGGAAATTAAAGGAAAGTGTAAGGACTTAGCGTGGTGGTGTTTGTATAATATAAGCTACTCCAATATTGATTGGAACAGCATTAGAGCAAAGAACAGAGGGAGAGAGCTTTCAGAAGTGAGCAGGGAGGATTTCCTTGACTGTTTTTTTCTGTCCCAATAGGGAGGGGTGTACTGTTGGATCTGGATCTCGGGAATCAGTTGGGTCAGGTGGACCAAGTGTCAGTGGAGCGCCCCTTGCTGAGAGTGATCATGAGCTTTACATTGATAAGGGAGCAGAGCAAGGAGAAATCTGTAGTGCACCTTCTAATCCGGAGGAATGCTAACTTCAATGGCATGAGAAATGGCGGTCCACTTAGCTACAAAATTAAAACCCGACCACAGCCAATCAGTCCAAACCCCAGCAAGGTGTTATATTTTTTTGATACCTGACCCAACCATGACCAAGAACTCTGATGAAAAACCTTCGACCTGAAATGCTGTTTCTCTTTTCATAGGTGCTGCCTAAACTGTTACGTGTTTCCAGTATTTTCTGTTTTTATAACAAAAAAGGACAATATATGTGCGAATGAGTGACAACTCTTCATTTAACTAACAAACTTTGTTTTAAAATTATGAATCAATTGTAAACCTCGTTAGGACATTCATTCATAAAGATCTGGTGGCTGGTAGCACAATCCAATCTAGGTGCAGTGCCAGCAACCCGGGTTCAATTCCGGCCACTGTCTGTAAGGGGTTTGCACGTTCTCCCCATGTCTGCATGGGTTTCCTCCGGGTGCTCTGGTTTCCTCCGACGTTCTAAAAACGTACGGGTTAGGAAGTTGTAGTCATGCTATGTTGCCGCTGGAAGCGTGGCGACACTTGCGGGCTGCCCCCAAAACATTCTATGCAAAAGATGCATTTCACTGTGTATTTTGATGTACATGTGACTAATAAAGATATATCTTATTATCTTATCTTATCTTTTGTTTCAAAGCCGACTCAAACCTGACACATTTCTTCAGGTCCTATTAGGCTGAGGTGTATGACGTCAAGTGAATAACTCCACTGAGATCCAGACTGAATATGGTAAGCCAAGAGGTAAAGGGAAACAGGACAAGCAAAGGGAGAGTACAAGAACATGGCAATTAGCATAAAAGGTGAAACAAAAGTCCTTCTAGGCAAATGAGTAGTAAATGGAGAGGTGAAGCTGACTGGACATAAAGAAGGTGATTGATACTTAGGGAAAGTAGACATAGCTAAAATAATAAATTGGTACTTCGTACTGATTTTTTACCAAGGGAAAGGATGCTGTCAAAATCTCAATAGGAGGGGAGGTAGTGGAGATAATGGTAGGGTGAAAATTGATGAGGAGGCTGGCTGTACTTAAGTAAGCAAACCACTTGGCCCATGGGATGGCTGTTGGCTGCTGAGGGAGCTGGGGTTGGAGGCTGCAGAGGGCCTACCATCGTCCTCCGATCCTCTCTGGATAGAGGAATGGGAAATGGCAAAGAGGTGCAGGTAACAACAGGATAGTCGGCTTCATCTCAGTTGTGGTGAAGCTTTTTGAAAAAAAGAACCTGCAAGAATATTTATTGGCAAGGAAAGGTTTGAGTTAATGAAGGAAAGTCATTGAGGATTTGGTAAAGGGAAATTGTGTTCAACAACCTGATTATTTTTTTAATGAAGTAACAGAGAAGGACAGTGAAGGGAATGTGGTAGGTTCTGCCCACGTGGATTTTCAGAAGGCTTTTCTTAACGTTCTTTGCAAAGGGCTACAGAAATATTTGTGCGAATTCGCACATATATTTAGCAAAACAGGCTACAGAATTAAAGTGCCAGTGACAGCATGGACAGGAAATCAATCTAAAGGAAGAAAGCAGAGAGTAGAGACAAATGGTTGCTTTTTGGACTGGAGGATGGTAGTCAGTCAATGGTTTCTCCAGTTGTCAGTGTGGCGACCATATATATAATGATGCAGATTTTGTTGTGCAGAGTAAAATGTCAAAATTTGCAGATGACATAACGCTTGGAAGTGTGGCAGACAGTGAGGAACATTGTGGTAGACTACAAAAAGGCACAGATAGATTGGTTGAATGGGTAGATTGACGTGAAGTGTTAAGGGACAAAGAGAGACAGTATAGGTTAATTGGCACAATCCTGTGCAGGAGCACAGAGAGCTGGTGGGATGCACATAAAAGTAGCAAGGCATATTGAGAGTGTAGTCAGTAAAGCATGCAGGATCTGGGAGTTATGAATAATGTACAGAAGCAGGGAATTTTCACGGGATGGCGCAGCCGCTGCCTCTCTGATCCAGTGACCTAGGATCAGATGTGACCTCTGGTGCTGTCCGTATGGAGTTTGCACACTCTTCCACTGACCATGTGAGTTTCCCTTTGGTGCTCTGCCTTTCTCCCACATCCCCAATGTACTGGGTGGTAGGCTAATTGGCCATTGTTGGTTGCCCTCATGCTTAGGTGAGTGGTAGATCCTGGGAAGAATTGATGCGAATGTTGGTAGAACAAAATGAATTAGGGTAGGATTTGCATATGAATATGAGCTTGATGGGTCGAGAACCGTGCTGTATACCTCTATGACTCTATTAAGCCCTGTTAGACTGCATTCATCACACTTTACAAAGGATGTACGAGGATGCAGAAAAGAAGATTGAGAAACTCTTTGATGGAGCTGTACAAGATCATGACGGGTCTTTAGGGTCAATAGAGAGAAGTTGTTCCCATTATTGATGATTCAAGGAACATGAGGACCAGGTTTAAAATTTTGAGGAGAAGACATCTGGAGAAAATGAAGAAGAGCATTTTCACATAAAGAGGAGTTAGGATCCAGAGTTCACATCCTGTATGGCTGGTGGAAACAAACTCAACAGAGCCGTTCAACATGGAAGTGGATAGGTGCTTGAATGAGAATACTTTGCAAAGTTGTCAGGGAAAAGTGGAATGGGACCATCAGGATTTCTCTACTTTGAGCCAGTTTAAACTTAATGGGTAAATGGCCTTCTTTTGAGTCACTATAGTTCTCTGATTTTGTAATTCTGTTCTGTTCAATGCTTTCTCTATTAATATTGCTCTTCATTCTTAGATTATTATTTAAGAGGGTTGAGAGCTTCAAGTTCCTAGAAGTGAACATCACCAATAGCCTGTCCTGGCCCAACCACATAGATGCCATGGCCAAGTAAGCTCACCGGTGCCTCTACTTCCTCAGGAGGCTAAAGAAATTTAGCATGTCCCCTTTGACACTCACCAACTTTTATCAATGCACCATAGAAAGCATCCTATCTGGATGCATCATGGCTTGGCATGGCAACTGCTCTGCCCAGGACTGTAAGAAACTACAGAGAGTTGTGGACACAGCCCAGCACATCACGGAAACCAACCTCCCCTCCATGGACTCTGTCTATACCTCTTGCTGCCTTGTTGAAGCAGCCAGCATAATCAAAGACCCCACCCACCCAGGTCATTCTCTCTTCTCTCCTCTCCTATCAGGCAGAAGATACAGGAGCCTGAGGGCACATACCACCAGGCTCAAGGACAGCTTCTATCCTGCTGTTATAAGACTATTGAATGGTTCCCTTATACGATGGGATGGACTCTTGACCTCACAATCTACCTTACACCTTATTATCTACCTGCAATGCACTTCCCTGTAGCTGTGACACTTTACTCTGTATTCTGTTATTGTTTTTACCCTGTACTACCTCAATGCACTGTGTAATGAATTGATCTGTATGATTGGTATGCAAGACAAGTTGTTCACTGTACCTCAGTACAAGTGACAATAATTAACCAATTCCAATACTAATATATTTGTGCTCTTTCCCATCTATCGCTAATTATGCATTAATTGATAATTGGTTTATTATTGTCGCATGTACCGAATTGCACAAAGGCAGCATTTTCCACACCCTCCCTTCTCTCAGAAAAGTTATACATTTTGGACCATTATTTTGCTGATTGTTATGAATAAATATTGTTGCCAATTCTCAGATGAACCAAACTAGGCCTCCAAGTCGGGCACCTGGTCCTTGAACTACACCTTATCTCAGTGACATGCACAGAATAAATTTGCCATTTTTTTTTGAAAGGGCATACACATGTATTTGCAATGTTATGAGGTGGCCACAAATGCATACACGTGTTTGACCCCTCACTCGATTATTGAGGACCCCTTCCCCCTTCCTCGTTGGACAAGTCTTTCAAACATGATGCTTTAGGAGTGAGCAAGTACAATTTCAAATCAAATCAACATTTTCTCATACCAGATTGCTGGCAAAACACTGGTTTCTAACAATAATTCCCAAGATTTTGTGAGCTGCAATTATAAGGGGCTTCAATTGCACAAAGCAACTGGAGAAATGGGGTTTGCGGGAAAGGTAAGGGGAAGATCCGGCAGAGGTGTTCAAATCACCAATGGCTTTCACCTAGTAAATAATTGTTTCCAGTGGCAGGGCTCGGTAACCTGAGGACACAGACTAAAAGCGACTGGCAGACGAACCAGGGGTAACATAAGGCAACATCTTTTTAATGTAGCAAGTTGTTACGATCTGGAATGCACAGCCAGAAAATGGCACTGGATGGAATCTCAAAAGTAACTTTCAAAAGGAAATTGGATAAGTGATTGGATGGAAGGAAAAATGCAGGGTAATGGGAAAAGATCAGAGTTGTGGGACTAATTGGAGAACTTTTTTATGGAGCTGGCACAGGCTTGTTGTTGAAATATATGAATGATAAAATTTAATATTTGTTGCATTCTGGAAAAAAATCATTTTAATCTATGAGGGAACGAGAAACTGTCATTCTGTTTAACTAAGTGGCTGGAGATTAATCCACAGCACACAACTACATTTGAGACACAAGGGACTGCAGTTGCTGGGACCTGGAGCAACAAACAATCTGCTGGAGGAACTCAACAGGTTGAACAGCATCTGTGGAGGGGGAGAGGAATTGTCAATGACCTAAAAAGATGACTATTCCTTTTTTTCCCCACAGATGCTGCTTGACTGACTGAGTTCCTCCAGCAGATTGTTTGATGCTGCATACGACTACTTTCCCTGTGTCTGTCTTATCTATTGAGCGAAATAAAAAATATTCCCCATCCACCTTCTATGGCAAAAGGTGAGTTAAAACTGCCAGCTGTGAACTAATTAGCTCTTGCTCCTTCTTTCTATCAAAGTAACGGAAATGCTCATTCGACTATCGGAGTGCTCATACCTGCCTCTCTGATGCACTTTCAGATGCAGACACAAACTCAGTACCACCAACCTTGTGAATCACAAAGTAAGCAGAGTCATGCCACTTAGGTCAAACACGCAAAGCCACACTTAAAAGGGTACCACTTAGTTTTGTCTAGTCTTTGTGAGCCAGAGTGCTGAACACTCACTTTGCTTTTTGCGTCTTGAAGTATTCTGTATTTGGTTACAGAAAGAACAAAATTCCAGAAATGTTTGGCACACAGAGAGTGAATATAAATGCAATCATAATAATGAAATATCTGTCTCAGGAATGTCAACAAAATCCACTGGCCAATCTAACAGGCCACTCTACAACTGCATTCCTTTAGATCATCTTTCTATTTTAGTTTTGCTGGCTCAAACTTTTTAATCTTTGCCACGGTACATTGTTAAAATATTTTCAAGTTAATACAAAGAGCTTGTTGTTTCAGAAAGGACAGGATTTGCTCCAATTGTATTTCAGGAACTAGCAAGCAATCAGCTACATTGGTTTTTGAGGTGCATAATCTGATTGGATGTAATGCTGGCCGTCCCATTGAGTGACCTTACACTGCACTGATCCAACAAGCTTCTCACCTGTCTGCAAACTTTTGGTAATTAATGAATTAATGATTTTAAAGCATGAAGGAAATACACAAGGTGTTTTTAACATGGTGTGACACAAGAGAGATTGCAGATGCTGGAAATCTGGAGCAATACTGGCCAGCCATTTTAATTCCACTTCCCATTCCCACACTGACAAGTCTGTCCACAGCATCCTCTATTGCCAAGGTGAGGCTGGGCGCAAATTAGAGGAACAACACCTCATATTCCATCTTGGCAGTCTCCAACCTGACGGCATCAACGTCGATTCCTCTAACTTCTGGTAACCACTCCCCTCTGTTCTCCCCCCACCCACCCCGCCGTTTTCCCTTATCCCTTTTTGTCCCTTCTCTTTCCCATCCCCCACCCTCACGACCTGCCCATCACCCACACCTTCCTCCCTCTGGTTCCCCACCTCCTTCCCATTATTCCATGGTCTACTGTCCTCTCCTATCAGATTACATCTTCTACAGCCCTTTGCCTCTTCCACCTATCACCTCCCAGCTTCTCACAACATTCCCAGTTCCCCCCCTCCCCAACCTACCGACCTTCCCCCTCTCATCTGGACTCACCCATCACCTGCCAGCTCGTGCTCCTCCACCTCTCCCCCCACCCCCACCCCCCAACTGTTCTTCTGGCTTCTGCCCTCTTTCTTTCCAGTCCTGATGAAGGGTCTTGGCCCGAAATGTTGACTGTTCATTTCCCTCCATAGATGCTGCCTGACCCGCTGAGTTCCTCCACCATTTTGTGTGTGTTGTTCAACATGGTATGATCTTTTTTCCACCAGAGTTTATTCTCTGCAGTGTATCAGAAAATAATCTTTAATTCTTGGAGACCATAAGATATAGGAGCAGAATTAGGCCATTCAGCCCATCAAGTCTGCTCCACCATTTAATCATGGCTGATCTCTTTTCAACCTCATTCTTCCACCTTCTCTCTGTAACCCTTAACGCCCTTAACCAACCAAGAACCTATCATTTTCTGCCTTAAATACACCCAATGACTTGGCCTCCACTGCCCTCCCTGGCAACGAATTCCACAGATTCACCACCCTCTGGCTGAAGAAATTCCTCCTCATCTCAGCATTAAAGGGCTGTCCTTTAATTCTGAGGCTGTGCCCTCTGATCCCAGACTCTCCCAATGATGGAAACATCCCCTCCACATCCACTCTATCCAGGCCTTTCAGTATCCAGTAGGTTTCAATGAAATCCCCCCTCATCCTTCTAAACTCCATTGAGTACAGGCCCAGAGGCATTAAACGCTCTGGGACATGTTCACGGTGTTGCCATCTATTATTGATTCAAGCAGCCACATGAATAATATCAAGCGACTATTCTGCAGCTTGGCAGTTGTTGTCAGTCCCAGCCTGATGCAAATCCCTCTTCTAAAATTGGGCTGACTTGGCAGCTCGATGGTGTCTCAGAACCTCGCTGTTAATTTAGGCATTAAATGTCAGGGCTCACCCTAGTGAGATGGCTGGTTGGAGCTGTCCTGGATAAGTGGTGGGCTTTTCCACATTCGTTTGCAATGTAACATGACCTAAAACAACCTCCTAATGGCTGCATGCCAAGAGAACCAATGCCTCCAAGCAGTACCTTGATAATGAACACAGCAGAAATTCCACTTCCTTCAGTTCCACTAAGGTAAGAGCTTTGCAAATTTGTTTACACTCCATCTGGAAAACCATTCGGTGCATTTTCTGTGCAAACCAATACATAAGACTTTGCTGTGAAGTCAAGACGATTAGGATAAAGATATTCATGTCACCACAGCGGCTAATCCTGAAGCAGCAGTTCTCCCAGTCCTCTCTGATTGTTTGCTTTCTGACTTTATTTTACTAGCTCTAATCCACTTTATATTTCCTTTGAGCTCAAACCTTGGATGTTAATGGCAGGCTCAACAACAGCAATTTAACCTTTTAGCCCCCTGTGTATGGAAATGTCTCTGTGCTCTCCTGTTGGACAAACATGTTCCTCATCATTTCTACTAAAATAAAAGAGAAGACAGAAGGAAGAACAAACAAGGACTGTTTAACACAAGAATAGGAATAAACTTCACAATACAATCATCATTAATGATGTTGTTTGATATTAAAACAACAGAGGATTCGAACCCTGTCATTTTCTTCCGTTGTATCTAGTGACTGAGTTCAAACAATTAGCTACTGTTCAAAAACAAAATCCTGCAATCACTATCCCCTTACACTAATGATCCCTTACACTTGGCTAAAGGATTTGAAAGCAAGCCCGGAAAACATTGTGAAAACAAAAACTCGCAGCAGGTCAGTCAGTATAGAGGAAAGAGAAACAACGTTAACATTTGTCAGAACTGGGAAACATTCCGTTGAAAATTTGCATGAATCAAGTAAATCCCTGGGATACAAAACCAAAAAAAGGGACACATTTTAAATTCAGTTTTATCGAGTTTTTATTTCATTTCACATTCTTTGTGCCTCATTACTTTGAGCTGTTTATGGAGTGAGGCAGTACTTGTTTAGCATTGGGAGAAAGTTAATAGTCAAGAGATTCCAGAACAGACTGAGAATTTTGAGGTAAGCAATAATACAGAATTCCAGCATTTGCAATATTGGAAGTCCAGGGAAGTCCCTCATAATATTTAAAAGATTCCTGGATGAATATCAGAAGAGCTGTAACCTACAAGTCTGAGAGCTTGATTCCCAGGGTGGTGTGTTTGTTGTATGGGAGTAAATAGACTGGGCCTATCCTTTCCAGTTTAGAAGAATGAGGGGTAATCTCATTGAAACATGCAAAATTCCCATTTGGACCTGACTAGGGAGATATGGAGTTCATGTTAGGGTTGGTATCTCAAAGCAGGGGTCACAGTCTCAAAGTTAAGGGTCACCTATTCAAGACGGGGATAAGAAACTTCTTCACTTAGAGAGCAGGGAATCTTTGGAATTCCCTTCCTCAGAGAGCTCCGGAGGTGGAGTCATTGAATATGTTCAAGGTCAAGACTGACAGATATTCAAACCACAGGGGAACCAGTGGTTATGGAGGGAGCACTGGAAAGTGGACTGAGGCCAAGACTGGATTCACCATGATCTTATTCGGGCCAATTGGCTGACTTACGTAAGGAGGATGCTGCAGCTCACTCGCTGAGTATCTAAAAGGCAGGGACCCTTGGATTTTTAGATACTAAGGGTCTCGAGGAATATGAGGTTAATGCAGGAAAGCATTAAAGAGGCTGTAGATCAGCCCTGATAATAATGAACTGGGCCGAATAGCCTTCTCCTACTACTTCTTGTGCTCTTATGAAGTGTGAGTAATCTTAAACATTGCCTTTTTGTCAGGTATAGGCACATAGCACCCTGGCTGCCTTCCTGACGAGTCAATGTCTAAGATTATCTTCTGTCCATTAGGATGAAATGAGTTTAAGCTGAAAGATGTGGTGCATGATTCCCTCATCTCTGCTGTACTGGAAGCAGGAACTCTCATCTGCTTTCATCACAACATTATCCTGAAGTTCTTTTATTCCTCTACTAAATGTGAATAACAAATAGGAACTGATTCTGTAACCACCAACGGGCCGAAATTACAGTTTGATTGTGCTTGCTGGTCTACAATGGCTTTTAGTGCACTAACACTTCAAGTTTATCATCCTCTAACGGCTCCCATAGACATATTTGACCAGATAAGCCCTACAACTCATCCCCGTGGCAACCTTGGCCTTGTCCTATAACAGTCATTTCTCTTGCCCTATCCATCCTTTCTGCCACCTTCTCTGCAACTTAATTATCTGTCTCTCCCAGTTCTGAACCCAAGTCTTCAAAATGAAACATTAACTTCCTTTACCACAGATGTTGTCTGACCTGCTGACTTGTTTCCAACATTGTATGTTAACATTTAAGTTGAAAATTCTCACCAGTTTGTTCAAATTCCTCCATGTTCTTCCCCTCCTGCAGCTCCACAACCCTTAATCTTCCAATTTTAACCTCATCTACCCCCCCCCCCCCCCACTCCTTCACATTATTGCAGGCTGTGCCTTCAGGTGGCTGGGTCTTTGCTCTTCCCCCTTTACTTTGCACCTCTTTCTCATCGTAGAACCTGAAAATAGGCCCTCTGGTCCATCAGATCTAGATTGACCATCAAGCATCCATTTTACACTTGTCCTGCACTAATCTTACCTTATTCTCCTCATGGTCCCATCAACTTCCCCCCCAGATTTTATCACTCACCTACACACTTTTGGATGCATTTTAGAAACTGCCTCTTTGACCACCTGTTCTAATGTTCTCCTTTTTGTCCTCCTTTCAATTTATTATACTTCTGCGAAACACCTTGGGACAACATCATATAATAATGGTGCTGTGCGGTTCGTCGTGCACTCAACCCTGGATCAAGTCCCACTCCAGGAACTAACATGTAAGCTGGGACCACACACTACTTCAGCAGAGAGAGAGTGCTGGTGTCCTAGGGATGAGGTATCAAATGGAGCTTCCCATTACAGTAGTTCAACTAGGTAGATACTATGACACAATTGAAAAAAAGCCAAGGAGGTTTCCAGAATCTTTTTAAAATTCCTCAGTTGAGATAAAGTTAACTGCTCATTCATTTCATTGGCATCTGTGGGATGTTATGCACAGACTGACTGCTTGTTCTTCTTGTGCCTAACCACAGTCACTTCACTCAGAAGGAGTGTTGTTTAGTGTTTTGGGCCACATCCAAGAGATGTGAGCACTACATAAAAATCCTTCTTCTAAACAAACACAAAATATATTTGGATTTTGGAATGCTAACCTTTGATTTTCCTAATAAAATGATTATTTAATCTTTATTTTTCAACCAAGATGCAATCTGGGATTGTCTGTTATCAATAATATTTTGTAGCATTAATACTTGTAAGTTGATGTATCAGGTATAATTGGATATATTTTTCATGGAGAATTTATTTTCTATTGCATTACAAATTTCCCCACTATCCTTCTTTGCTTTACTTTGGGAACATGTTCTAAGAGCTTGGAAATTAATTATTTATCACAAATATTTAATCAAGCCATGTCTTATCTTTAATTTATTAGCAATATTCAAGAGTAGACAGTGAAATAGGCTTGGAGTCACATGAAGGCCCGACTGAGTAAGAGCATCAGAATTTTGTCCATAAATGGTATTAGTGAATCAGATAGGTTTTGTGGTCACCCTTACTGATTCTAGTTTTCTTAAGTTACAGTTTCTTTCAATTAAATGAAGTTCCCAAGTTGCAGTGGTGGGATTTGAACTCAGATAACTGTTGGTGCCTTACAGATGTGAACTTCATTGGCTGTAAAGCATGTTTGAACACCCTGAGGTTGTAAAGGGCACGGATTCATAGAATTCTCTTGTACACAAATTATCTATTTAACCAGTGTCACCTCTTTGACTGAGTGGTTTATTTCATTCTATTCTTCTGCACATTCCCTGGGCCATCTTATATTTTTCAGTTATGATCATTTTTTTTTACTCAAAACTAGACTGTTTATACTGTACACTGGAATGTGTTTTTCAGTTGCCATTGGATTGCAAGACATGAGCTCATCCAGGTCCATGTGTGAACCGGAATGTGATAGTTCAAATTCAGCTCCAGAGATTGAAGAGGAGAGTTTAGGCTAACAGTCCAGTGCAGTGCTGAGATTTTATTAGCCTCTCAGAGCTGCAATTTATTCCTGTGTCTGCACTGAGTTTGTGAAACCCTCTATCTGGATGGCATACAAACAAAAGCTTTTCACTGTGCTCTGCACATAGAACATTATAGCACAGTACAGGCCCTTTGGCCCACAATGTTGTGCCGACATTTTATCCTACTCTAAGATCTATCTAACCCTTCCCTTCCACATAGCCCCCCATTTTGCTATCATTCATCTGGCTATCTAAGATTCTCTTAAATGCCCCTAATGTATCTGTCCCCACAACCTCTGCCGGCAGTGCGTTCCACACACCCACCACTCTCTGTGTAAAAAACTTACCCCTGACATCCCCCTTATACCTTCCTCCAATCACCTTAAAATTATGTCCCCTCGTGTTAGCCATTGTCGCCCTGGGAAAAAGTCTCCGACTGTCCACTTGATCTATGCCTCTTATCATCTTGTACACCTCTATCAAGTCACCTCTCATCCTCTTTTTCTCCAAAAAGAAAAGCTCTAGTTCACTCAACCTATCCTCATATGACATGCTCTCCAATCCAGGCAGCATCCTAGTAAATCTCCTCTGCACCCTCTCTAAAGCTTCCACATCCTTCCTACAGTGAGGCGACCAGAACTGAACACAATACTCCAAGTGTGGTCTAACCAGAGTTCTATAGAGCTGCAACATCACCTCGCGGCTCTTGAACTCAGTACCCCAACTAATGAAGGCCAACACACATTACGCCTTCTTAACAACCCTATCAACCTGCACAGCAACCTTGAGGGATGGAACAACATGCAACAACAATAAAGTAATACCACATATAGATGCAAGCCTTCCTGGTAGATAGCAACAAAATGGAAGAGTTTCATTTCTACAGAATTTACTCTAGGAATCAAAGAGAACCTCATGTTTAGGAGTGATCTCATAGAGGCATATAAAATCATGAGGGGCATAGACAGAGTGAATAGTCTTTTTTCCAGGGCTGGGGAATCGAAAACTAGAGGACATGGTTTTAAAGTTGGAAGTGAAAGGTTTAATTAGGACCTGGGGGGGCATTTATTTTACACAGAGGGTGGTAGATATATGGAAGAGGAAGTGGTTGAGGCAGGTACATTAGATACATTTAAGAAGTATGTGGACAGGTATATGGATGACAGGAGTTTAGAGGGATATGGGCCAAGTGCTGGGAAATGGGATTAGCTTGAATATACATCTTGCTCAGCATGGACACATGGGCCGAAGGGCCTTTTTCCATGCTGTATGACTCTATAACTCATGTTAGGCAGGAGGTATTCATTCTGGTTTTACTCAAGAGCTGAGGATCTGAAAGTAGAGGTTCTAGGCATCTAGAGAACCAGGTCAGCTCCAAAAAAGGATATCGGGGGAATAACTTCCAGTCTGCGCTGATAGTTGTGAGGAGGTCTGCTTCAGTTGTGGGTTCAAATCTTAAGCAAACTATCTGTGAAGTATCTGACACATGCTAGAAGCAAATGAAAAGTCAACAGTGGATCAAAAGGCTGCTGATCGCAGCCTCACACTTTGAGCTGTTTTGACCTTGCAAGCAATGTTAGAGTTTTCTCAGATTTCGCTAATTGCCCAGCAAATTCTTTAAAATGACATCCACATCGATCAGCACTGAAATACCCGGACGTCGTTCAGTCAACCTCCGCCCTGTCATCAGTCTTGTCCTACAACGTGCTGCCCTCACAGATTCCATGGGAGAGTAACAGAGGCAAAACGGCATAACCAGAATGCAAGCTTTATTTTCCCGTGGAAAGGGATGGAGTAGAATGTGGCACATTCCTGACATAACTTCCCATTTTCATGAACTACTAGTGTTAAAGGAATGAGTGTGTTCTGGCATCTAGATGGGGATTTTATCCCCCCTTAAGAGTTGGTCAGCAGTGTGGTCAGTGATTCAATACAGCCAGTCGGCGTGGTATGGGAATGCAGAGAACACAATCCTTTCAACACCTTCGAGCTTTACTAGCTTTTAAATATTCCTCACTTTTTCTGTCACAGATCTGTAAGTCACCACTGATTTTTCAAAATTCAAACAGGAACAATGTATTGACCCAGGGAATGTTTCTTAATGCACCATTATTTTTTAAGGGAAATTGAAAGTAAGTTTTCTGTCTTTCATCACACCACCTTGGCCCCTAGACACAGTTAAATTCAGTGTGGCCACACGGGGAGCAGAGAGATAGATCTGAACTTAACAGCAATGGTTGAAGTGAGTGACAATCAACAAATTCCTTGCTAGCTCCTATTCCCATTGGCCTAGAAATTATTTACAACCAAAACTGACCAATTAACCTGACATTGCTTAGCATGGTGATGTTTAAGTTGAGACAATAATTACATAGAACATAGAACAGTACAGCACAGGAACAGGCCCTTTGGCCCACGATGTCTGTGCCAAACACAATTCTGAATTAAACTAAATCTCTTCTGCCTGCACATGATCCATATCCCTCCATTCCCTCCCTGCATATCCGTGTGTCTAACAGCCTCTTAAATGCCACTATTGCTTCTGCTTCCACCATTACCCCTGGCAGCCGGTTCTCATCACCTTTGCAAAGAAAGCTTGACCCACACACCTCTTTTAAACTTTTCCCCCCTCTCACCTTAAATGCATGTCCTCTAGTACTTGATATTTCTACCCTGGGAAAAAGATTCTGACTGTCTACCCTATCTATGCCTTCCTGAATTTTATAAACTTCTATCAGGTCTCCCCTCAGCCTCCAATGGTCCAGAGAAAACATCGCAAGTTTGTTCAACCTCTCCTTATAGCTCATACCCTCTAATCCAAGCAGCATCCTGGTAAACCTCTTCTGTACCCTTTCCAAAGCCCCCACATCCCTCCTGTAATGGGGTGACCAGAATTGCACACAAATCTCCAAGTGTGGCCTAATCAAAGTTCTATATAGCTGCAACATGACTTCCTTATTCTTATACTCAACTTACATTAACAAACTATGTGAGATCTTGTGTTTCTTAAGTAGAGGTACTGAGAACAGAGGCTGAGAAGTTATGCTGATCCTTCATAAGGCATTGGCTAGACCATGTCAAGAACATTGCATCCAGTTCTGGTCACCACACTTTAAGAGGGATGTGAAAGTCTTCAAGGAGGTGCAGAGGAAATTTACCACATTGGTTCCAGGGTTGAGGGATTTCAGCTAGAGTTGTAGATTGGAAAAGTTGGAGTTGTTCTCCTTGGATCAAAGGAATTTCAGGAAAGATCTGATAGAGATGTACAGATTATAAGCATTTTAGATAAAATAAGATAAGATAAGATATCTTTATTAGTCACATGTACATCAAAACACACAGTGAAATGCATCTTTTGCATGGAGTGTTCTGGGAGCAGCCTGCAAGTGTTGCCACGCTTCCGGCGCCAACATAGCATGCCCACAACTTCCTAACCCGTACATCTTTGGAATGTGGGAGGTAACCAGAGCACTCGGAGGAAACAAGCAGTGGCCTGAATTGAACCCGGGTCGCTGGCACTGTAATAGCATTCCGCTAACCACTACACTACCGTGCCTGCCCACTGGGGACATAAAAACTGTCTGCATTAACAGATGGCTCTAAGATCAGGGGAAACAGACTTTGTATGTTAGACACGAAATACAGTGGATGGGATACAGAGAAGAACATGCTTATGCAGTGATTGGTACTGACTGGGAACTCATTGCCTGCAAGAGTGGTGACAGCAGAGATGATCTATGATTTCAAAAGTAAATTGTATATATTTGAAAGGCCAGCAGGAGTTCTCATTGGGAAGGTAGAATGCAGTCAAGAGGCTGCTTGACCTCCTTCTCTGCAGCTATGACTGTGATTGTGGATGTGAGGTGTTGAGAGAGCACCAACAGTGGGAAGATGGATAGGGTGCAGAAGTAGGGTTGGATCACGAGTTGGGTTGTTGAGAGAGTATGAGGCATAGTTTTTGTTGGGGTAAAGTGGGATTGAGGTGAAGATTGCTGGTGGGGGGGGTTGGATCTTGAATCTGACCTGTTGAGAGAGAGGACAGGGGCTTATGGGGGTTGGGGTAAGAATGAGTGTGTCTTCAGGGGAGGCAGGATCTCTGTGGGAGCTCTACTGTATATAAAGATCATGCCTTCACTTATAGAATCTTCAAAACGCCTTGAGTTACGCAGACGGTGAGCTGCTTTAGAAAGGGCTGGGTTTGAAAAGCAAACGTAGCAATAGGTATTCAGAAAAAAGATGCAAAAAGCCAAACTGCTGGAGAAACAACGGGACAAAGGACGTCATTCCTTTCTCTCAGTTTCTCCATCTGCACTGCTTCTGTTCTTGAGATGAGGCCTTCCATTCCAGGGCGTCTTTTCTCTCTCCTGATCTACGTAGTTCTTCCTGCACACACCCAAACCACCTTCAGCTCCCAATCACCCTGTTTCTTTCCCCTCCTCTATCTGCGCCCGCACCCACACACTCCTCCCACTGGGTCCCCTCCTGCCTCTGTCATATCTGCCCACCCCAACTCCCTTATTTGGTTCCACGCTCCACCTTCCTCTCCTATCAGATTCCATCCTCTACAGCCCTGTGTTACCTCCACCTATCACCTCCCAGCTTCTGTCGCTATTTGCACTCTCCCCTCCCCCATCTGCCTATCACCTCACTTGGATCCACCTATCACCTGCCAGCTCTTGCTCCACCCCTTCTCCTCACCTCTTTATACTGGCTATCTCCTCTCTACTCTTTCAGTCCAGCTGAAGGGTCTCAACCTGAAATGTGGACTGTCCATTTTCCTCCACAGATGCTGCCTGACCCACTGAGTTCCTCCAGTGTTTTGTTTTTTTGCTCCAGATTCTAGCACATGCAGTCTCTTATGTCTTCCAAAAGATGGTTCCTGCTCTTCAGAATGAAAGGGCAATTAGTTTGCTTGAGAGGAATTGAGAGGTATTTCAAGAAATCCTAGCAGTTCAAAACATCTGCAAGACAAGTTTTTCACTGTATCTCGGTACAAGTGACAATAATAAACCAATACCAATACCAATACATCAGCAGAGGAGTCTTTCCCCTCCACCAATTAGCACTATAAGACCAAATCTTCACCGAGGCACCACCTTCTCAGTGGTATACTGTTGCATCGGCCTACGCTGTGTCCCCCAGTCTCCAGGAAGGGCCCATCAGATGTGGGAGTGCTACTGCTGATCCCCAGCTGTCATGTTAGTCCAGATCTGCAAAGAGTTATTAGCATGTAGTAATGCCAAGTCCTTTGAACCGTGGACACCTCATCTTCAGTTGCAAATCCACTAGTAAGGAGGATGCGATTAAAAACAGGAGTGATAACAGATGACACACATTAAAGTAATTACAATTCCTGCTTCCTGTAATCTGAAGTGTAGGAGTATGCTTGGAGATGTTAGTCACTCGGGAACAACTGCACTATAAATGTTGAATTCTCTGCTTGTTCACACACAGTTAAAAAACACTGTTGTCTTTCAACAAAGATGACTGAGCTGACTCTGTCTACAAGTTTGGAAAGATGCAACTAATGTACTGGTTCTTTGAGCAGTTAACTGACGAATTAGTGAACCCCATTCTTTATAGATACTGAGTCAGCTCTACACTTCTGGTGATTTGAAATCAATGGGTCAAACAGCATCAGTGCAGAATTAAAGAGAGTTAATACTATAGCTTGATGACTTTTAACCAGCTAGTTGTCAGCCATGGTTCAGTGTGTGGCAACCTTTTGCTTCTGCGTCAGAGTCTATGGGTTCAAACCCCAATCCAGTAACTTGACACTGTCATGCCAGTGCCAATTCAGAGGGAGTGCTGCACTACTGAAGGTATGACCTTTCAGATATGATGTTAAACTAAGATCCTACCTGGGGTCTAATCTCATGGCACTAGTTTAAAGAAGGTGAAGTTATTTGCAATAGAATCAGAGTAACATATGACAGAAAAGGAGGATATTGAGACCATGGTATCCATGATTCAAATTAATCCCAGTTCTCTGCTCTTGGAACACAATCCTGCAGGTTCTTCAAGTGCTCATTTTTTTTATGTGCTGAGGGTTCTTGCCACCACCACCCCTTCAGCCATTGTGTTCCAGACTCTGACCATATGTTGAGTGAGAAAGTTTCCTCAAGTCCCCCTTAACCCCTTTGACCTTATAGAGGTATGTGAAATCAAGAGGGGCATAGATAGGGTGAATGCACACAGTCTTTGTTCCAGGGAAAGAGAATCAGAAACTAGAAGATGAGAGGGAAAAGATTTAAAAGGGACCTGAGGGGCAACTTCCTCATGCAGAGAGTGACGCGTATTTGGAATGAGCTGCCAGAGGAAGTGGTTGAGGTCAGTACAATAACATTTGATAGACACTTGGGCAGATATATGGATAGGAAAGATTTAGAGGCACATGGGTAAATGGAACTAGCTGAGCGGGCAACTTGGTCAGCATGAATGAGTTGGGCCAAAGGGCCTGCTTCCGTGCTGTATGAGTCTATGACTCTAACCTCCTTAAATTAATTTAAATCTACACCTCCTAATTATTGTCCTCTCTGTTTAGGTAACTTGTTTAGGTAGCTTGTTCACCCTATCTAGGCTCCTCACAATTTTATGCACGTTGATTAAATCTCCCCTCAGTCTCTTTTGTTCCAATAATTACTTCTGAGCAAACAGCACCCAAGAAAGTTGTTGAGCCCTATTGTCACATTGCTGTTTGTGGGAGCTTGCTGTGTGCTAATTGTCTGCTGTCTCTTACATTACAACCTGTGCTCACTTCACTCAAATTACTTCAGTGCCCATAAAGCACTTTAGCTTATCCTTAGCTGGGGAGATCCACTTCAGAAATGCAACTCACTCTTTGCTTCATTCTGTTTGTGTTTGGATGCAATGCAGCTCAGACCTGATGAGTTACACAATGGAATATCCTCAACCCATCAAAAGTCCCCCGGGGAAATCTAACTGCTGTCCACTTCACTCTAAGGAAAAGAACCCCTGACCTCTGTTTATTGGGGATTAAATACGGGAAGGAAAGAGTAAGAACTACATTAATGTTTGTGTGACAAAGATTTGCAGAACTAAGATCACAGGAAACGCCTCATCTCTAATACACTGACTAATGTTTCACTTCAAACGTCTGTCTGAGAGCCTGTCATTAAATGTATGACTACTAATCCAATTTTACATTCAAAATCTAAAATGCCCACACTCATTTTTTTTCAAAAAGGAGATGTTAGTTGCTGTTAAATCGAATGGTATACCAGACACATGTGTCATGAGTGGTTGCCTGGGGTGGGTGTTGTGGCAGATATACACTGCATCTGTCTGTGGTGATTAAGCTTGGTTTAGTCTATGCTTCCCTCAGTAAAATAGGAACCATGGCTTAGCTATGTGAATTGATAACATATAAGGCAAGAAAGAAGTATATGTCTTGGAGTGTGCCAGGTAATACACCAGTGAAGTACATAGGTTTGCACCATTGTAACAGCCCAGACAGTAAGCTGTAAAGTTCTTTGGAGGGAATCATACATCAGTAAAGTATGCAGTGAACCAGACACTTCTGCTTTTTATTTTTCCTGGCCTCCAGGAAAATACAATGTTTTAACCTCAGTAAAATAGTTACTGTCACTCCCCCCCCACCCATCCTGCTCCCACCTCAGGAACTTTCCACTGCCCCCGCCATAGGTGCAACACCTGCCCCTACAGCACCTCCATCACCTCCATCCAGGGACCCAGACAGATTCCCCTGCACCTCCCTTAATATTATCTACAGCATTCGGTGCTCTAAGTGTGGCCTCCTCTACATTGGCGAGACCAAACGCAGACTAGGTGACCGTTTCGCTGTACATCTGCGCTCCGTCCGTAACTGTGATCGGCATCTCCCATTGCCAGTCACTTCAACTCCCCCTCCCACTCCATCGCAGATATGTCAGTCATCGGCCTCCTCCACTGCCAGGAGAATTCCAAGCGCAAACTGGAGGAACAGCACCTCATTTTCTGTCTTGGAACTTGCAGCCTAACAGCATGAACATTGAATTCTCCCAATTTAAGTAATCCCCATAACCCCCCCCCCCCACACACACACCCCCTCAACCATGCCTCTTCTTTTCTTCCCTTTCCTAGCCTATCTCTCTTTTCTCTACCCTAGTTTTTTCCTCCTTACCTTTGACCCATCCTCCAGTGGATCTGCTCTCCCCCTCCCCCTCGCACTTGCCTATCACTATCTCTTACCTGCATCTACCTATCACCACCTTGTGCCCACCTCACCTCTCCTCTTTTGTCCACCTATCACTGCTCTGCTTTTTCCTCTTATATATTGGGCTTCCCCTTTTCCTATCTTCAGTCCTGAAGAAGGGTCCTGACCTGAAACGTTGACCGCCTGCTTTTCTCCATGGATGCTGCCTGGCCCGCTGAGTTCCTCCAGCATCACAGTGTTTTTCATCTAGATTCCAGCATCTGCAGTCCTTTGTTTCTCCAGAGTGAACACAGTTCTTCCAACTCAGTGATGCCACAGTTCAGGAGAAATGTATTTAAAAAGTTAATCCTGCAAAAACAAAGTAATAAAAATGGTTTTAAAAAGGAAGCACATTGAGTAGAAGCTGCAATAATTCTTGATGAATTTTAGCCAAGAAATACAAACACTTCAGAATTTGATGAAGTTTTTGAACTGCAATGTTCTCCATGGTTCCTTCCTTTCCTTGGATAACAGAGTGGATGGTACCATCATGCAGAGTCTTGCCAAGACCATAATACAACATGGACCTGTTTAAGAGGGCTCTATGATACTTAACATGATTACTCTGTCAACCGTGATGTCACCAAGTCCTTGCACTGACAGCAAAGCTAAAATAGAACAGGACCCAAAGTCTTCCCGAATGCAAAGCACTATTCCAGCTGGGAATCACTGCAAGTCATTAATACCAAAACTGCCCTGCAATAAAGGACGTTAACTTCATGACAAATTCCTCTCTGTTTGGCATCAGTGAGTAAATGGGGAGGCTTCCACTTCCAGCAGAGGCATAAAGATGGATTATCAGTTTTGAGTGGCCACCACAAGCCTTGGAATCACTCAAAGGCCAACAGGTGGGTTTTACAGTCAGCATCCCATTCAATGTCACCTGATTTTACACTGTTGGCAAAGAATTTAATGACTCAATAAGCACCAAACCAGGGAGAACCTCTATCAGGTCACTTGCTAGCTTTCCCTGTTCTGTGCAAAATGCTGTCAATTCTCCAATCCACTCATCTAATTGTCCACCTATGACCAATATGCAGTGGGAAATGATTCAATCTGTGGAGCTGAGTGGTAATTACATAGCCACTGGAAAGAGCAGCTGCGCAGAAGATTTCCATAAATAAAAAGAAAAATTTAGCTGTGATGGAAGATTGGATAAACTAGTGTCATTTCCTTTAACATGGAGGCGGCTGACGGGAGGCTTAATTGAGGGGTATAAAATTATGAGGAGCCAAGACAGAATAAATAGGAAGGAACTGCTTCCCTCATGAGTGGTCAAGTACCAAGGGGATACTTGAAAATAATTGGTAAAAAGATCTTAAAGGGGAGATGGGTCAAGAAATTTCATCCAGAAGGTGATGGGGTCTGGAAGCCATTGCCTGAAAGGGTGGTAGTGGCGGAAATATTTGAGGATGAACTTAAAGATAAGCACCTCTACTTCCAAGTACCTACCCCAAGAATAATCTATCCCTTTAAGTAAGCTTACAACCACCCCTCAGTAAAACCTGTTTTATTTAGTGAGAGGCAAAAATTCAGGAGTATAGACATTATGATCCAAATATATATGGCCCAGGCAAGACTGCATTGGGAATATTGTTACAGGTTTGGTGTCCCCACCTAAGGAAGAAGATAATGGAGACACAAGAGACTACAGATGCTGGAAACTGGAGTAGCACACATAATGCTGGAGGAACTCAGCGGGTCAGGCAGCATCTGTGGAGGGAAATGGTCGGTTGATGTTTCAGGTCAAGACCCTTCATCTGGACAAATGAAGGGTCAAGACTCAAAGCGTCGACTGTCCATTTCCCTCCATAGGTACTACCTGACCACCGAGTTCCTCCAGCATCTTGTGTGTTGCTAAAGAAGGATATATTTGTCCTAGAGTGAGCTCAGCAAAGCTTCACCAGATTGATTTCTGGAATGGCCTCTCGTTCTAAGATGAGAGCTTAAATAGATTGCACCAACACTCCTTGAGTTCAGAAGAATGAGGGGTGTCCTTATTGAAATGTACAAAATTCTTATCATATTTGAGAGGCTGGGTGTGGGGTTGGAGTTTCCCCTGGTTGGGGTGTTGAAAACCAGATGGCAAAGAGTCAACATAAAGGGTTGCCCATTCTGGACCAAGATGAGAAGATATTTCTTCGTCCAGATGGCAGTGAATATTTGGAATTCTCTACCCATGAGGGCTGTGGAGACTCAGTTAGTGAGTACATTCAGGACAGAGACTGATGGATTTTTAGATATCAAACAATATGTAGTTAGTGCAGAAATTGGCATTGAGGTTAAAGATCAACCCTGATTTTATTGAAAGGTGGAGCAGCTTACAAGTGGCCCAATCGGTCTACTCTGCTTCCATTTCCATTGTTCTTATTTTCCAGACCTGAAGATATGTAACATAATACTCAAACATTGTTTTATGTTCTGATTTAAACGTTGCGCTACAGGCTGTCCCTGGGTTTCAGACACCCAACTTATGGACACCCCTACATACGAATGTGCTCCCATAATATTATTAAATTCGGAAGTCCAACAGATGTACATGAACGGCAGAACTAGTTTCCTCTCTCTCTCTCCACTTTTAGTCATTGTTCATTCTTATAAGTTTTACATGTTGTTGATGCCATTCATTTCAATACTGTGGAGGTATGGACACCTTATCGAGTAATTTTTGTTTATTTCCAACTTAACGGACTTAAGGATGTCTAAAAACAGAACCTGGGACAGCCTGTAGCGTAACGTCTATTTCAGCTATCCTCAGTAAGGGTTTTATTTCTCTGTAACAGTTGACACACACTTATTGATGTATCCAATCATGATGCATTCCATTGTAGGACTGAGAATGTGCGAGGCCATACCAACAACTGGAAAAGGGTGAAATGGTGATGGGGTGAGTGGGGTGGGAGTGGGGCGAGGGGTGGGATTAAATGAAATCTGAGAGCCGTAAATGGAGATTAAAACACTGAAATTAAACGGAGGTAAAACAAGGCAGGTTGCTGAGACTGCAAAGGAATAAGGAGTGTGAAGTGAATTACCGGATGTGCAACACTCTAATGAAGGCACAGACTAAGCTGCATCATAAGTTACTGAAGGATTGAGAAACTAAGAGAAGACTTGGTTTCAGCTGTGTGGCTTTGTGCTAAGTGTGATTGAAGATTTGCACAGAAGAGTCTTGAGTGATGTAACCAAAGGATATGGTAGAACCTACAATGAGCCATGTTTGACATCTCACCAGAAAGAAAGGATTCGTACTTTCCTCTTGAGTTTGTCTCAAAGAGCATTACAGCCAATGAAATGCTACTGCTGTTGTAGTGTAAGAAATGGAGAAGGAACTTGCACTGAACAAAATCCCATGAACAGCAACGTGACAATCATGGAGTTTAATGGCAATGGCATCAGTTCTAGCCAGGACACAGCTGAGAGCCCTCCCAACCTTCTTCAAAAGAATAATGTAGGATCTTTTACATCTACTTTAAAGGGCAGATGGGGGAGCATCTCATCATTAGTGAACACCAACAACAATTTACATATTGATTATGTCCTACATTTCTGGAGTGGGTTCCAGAACACACAACCTTCTGACCCAGCAGCAAGAGCACTGGCAACTGAACCAAACAGACTCATGAAGATGAATTGGGAGCGTAAAGGAGAGAATTGCGGAAGTATAATGGCACAGAGGAGGCCATTTGGCCCAGTGGGTCCATGCTGGCTCTATATGAGGTACATAAGTTGGCTTGGTTAGTTTTGTCTAGATATGGCATGGTGTACTCTGCTAATACAAGAGGAGATAACATAGTTTATTAGAGAATATCAATTACTTGCACCCACATCTGAATATCCAATCCCTATTCCCTGAGCTGCTCCATGAAGAATTAGGAACACTGGGGAAGAAAACCATATTCACCCATACAACAAGAAAATAAGTTTTAGGCCATTAACGTTCACTAAAGGACTGTGAAGATAAGTTAAGATAAGATATCTTTATTAGTCACATGTACATCGAAATACACAGTGAAATGCATCTTTTGCGTAGAGTGTTCTGGGGGCAGCCCGCAACTGTCGCCACGCTTCCAACGCCAACATAGCATGCCCACAACTTCCTAACCCGTACGTCTTTGGAATGTGGGAGGAAATCAGAGCACATGAAGGAAACCCATGCAGTCACGGGGAGAACATACAAACTCCTTACAGACAGTAGCAGGAATTGAACCCAGGTCTCTGGCGCTGTAATAGCGTTACGCTAACCACTACGCTACCGTGCCTGCCCCGTACCGTGCTAATATGGTATGGCAAGATCACAGAATGGTTCTGGAGGCTATTCAGCCTGTTGAGTCTGCGCCAGCCCTATGTCAAGGAAACTTTAGGTAATCCTACACTCCTACCCTCTCCCCATGGTCCTGCAAATGCTTTTCTTTCATTTATTTAGCCACCCCTCCCCCCCCCCAAATGTCACAAGGTTGTAGAACCAAAGAGAGATACAGCACAGAGACAGTCTCTTCAGACCATTGATGTTGTGCCAATCATCAACCACCCATTTGCACTAATCCTACATTAATCCCACGTCCTCTTCCCAGATTCTACCACTCACCTACACACTAAGGGGGATTCACAGTGGCCAATTAATTTACCAACCTACACGATTTTGGGATATGGGAGGAAGCTAAAGCACCCAGAGAAATCCCTGTGGTCACAAGGGATTCCTCCACACAAAACGCACCGGAGGTCAGGATTGAACCCTGGTCCCCGGCATTATGAGCTGTGGCTCGACTAGCTGTACCACTATGCCGTCCTCGTGTTATGACTGAATCTGCCTTCACTGCTATGGTGCATTCCAGACAATAACCACTTTAATAAAAATGTGATGTTTGGGATAATATAGCACACATTGGTGTACACTCAAGGAATCCAAGAGGGAATTCAGGAGAAATTTCTTTACCCAGACAGTGGTACAAATATGGAACTCACAACTGGAGGAAGGCAAAAACCACGAAAGCACTTAAAGAGAAACTAAAAAAAAGTCAGTCGAGTTTATTGTCATATGCACAACTACATGTATGAACAGGTGCAATGAAAAACTTTTTTGAAGCAGCATCACAGGCATGTAGCATCAGATGCACAACGTTCACAAGAAAAACATAAATTATACACAATTTTTACAAGAAAGAAAATAATTAGAACAAAAAAAATCCATTGTAGTGCAACGTGATCAAAGTTGTCATAGTGTTGCTTCACAGAGGTAGTGATTAGAGTTGTGCAGGTTGGTTCAAGAATTGAGTGGTTGAAGGGAAGTAGCTGTTCTTGAACCTGATGGTGTGAAGCTTTAGGCTTCTGTACCTCCTGCCAAATGGTAGCTGTGAGAAGATGGCGTGGTCTGGATGATGGGGACCTTTAATGATAGATGTTGCCTTCTTGAGGCAGCGCCTCAGGTAGATACTACCAGTGGTGGAGAGGGATATGCCCGTGATATATTGGGCAGAGTCCACTATTCTCTGCAGCTTCTCACATTCCTGTGCCACACCAGACCATGATGCAACCAGTCAGGATACTTTCTGTAGAAGGCTGTTAGAGTGTTTGGTGACATGATGGACCTCCTTAACCTTCTAAAAAAGTAAAGATGCTGGCATGCCTTCCTTGTGATTGCATTTATGTGCAGGGCCCAGGACAGGACATTGGATATGCTAATACCCAGGAAATTAAAGCTGCTGTCTCTCTCCACTGCCGATCCTCCAATGTAGACTGGCGCATGTTCACCCTCCTTCCCCTTCCTGAAGTATGTAGGCAAAGGAGGGAGAAGGGGATAAAGGGTTATACTAATTGAATGAGAAGGAACGATGGGTGAAGATTTGAGTAGTGTCTCAACTCTGATTGTTTGAATTGCATTTGCTCTTTCTGTATTCTGCTTTAACATTGGGCGGCACAGTGGCATATCTAGTGGAGCTGTTGTCTCATAACTCCCGCTCCAGAGACCCCTGTTCACTACTAACCCCCGCTGCTGTCTTTGTGGGATTTGCACATTCTCCCTGACCACGTGAGTTTCCTCTGGACGCTCAAATTTCCTCCCACGTCCCAAAGGCATGCAGATTGTTAGGTTAATTGGCTCTTAGTGTGTAGGAGAGTTATAGAATCTGGAGGAGCTGATGGAAATGTGGGGAGAATAAAATGGGATTAGTACAGGGTTTGTGTAAATGGATGCTTGATGGTTAACCCAGTCTCAGAGGGCTGAAGGGTCTGTCTTAGTGTTGTATGACCCAAAAAGTACAATTGAAACTGTAAAGAAAAATAATTCAATTTCCTATTGTACAATTCTTGCTGCAATGAAAGAAATTTCTAAACGGGATATGGAATATGATTTTATAATCACAATAATATCATTACATCTGTTTTACATTACTTTTTAATGTGAAATTCTACTTTATTGCCAAGGTAAAGGTAGGTCTTTTGGAAATGAATATGAACAGTCTTAAAGTATCTTTGTCTGTCCATCAAATATCCTCCAATTTGTGAATTAGTTAATGAAGTGTTTAAAGTTCATAGAATTTTCAGTGTGTTTTATGAGCCAGTGTTAGCTTGAATTTTTTTTATTATTAATAGCAAGAAATCCTAACTGGCTGAAAGGGGTTGCCTGAAAATGAGTCAGGCCCTCACATACACCCAGAGACCAAGGTTGGAGGTGGACAGCAGCTCTTCTATGATGTCACCGGCATGGAGTTTTCTCATGGGAAAAGTAACACTTTAAGCTGTTTAAAAGAAAAGAAATGCAATAATAGTTACAAGCACAACCAGTTTTCTGTTTGATGTAACCATGTTATCTGTTCCTCAAGCTTTTTGTTCCCATTCAAAGCATAAATGTGATTATTGAAGTGGGTTGTTTCGTCTTCTCAGAATACAAAAGTTCCTCACTAATTGCTGCCACATCAAATGACTAGGAACATCCCCAATGGAAGCCTTCAGACTGATGTGAAAAAAGTTCAAGCATCACTAAAAGTCGGGTACTTTTTTTTGTCCCTGCGATTTCCATCAAAGCTTAGGTTACTGAGGTGGGGGGGCTTATCACACAGGAAGCCCTCTCCACAGATTAGTTCTGCTCCACTGGTGGCTTGCTATGCCAGCTTTGGCCACAGCCAATCTACCGCGAGCACCTTCATTGTTTCCCTTGTGGCGAGCAAGAACAGTGAACTGTACGAGGGAACAAAGAACGAGGCAAGAAGGCCCGCTGTGTAACTGAAGTGGAACCTCATTCCTCCTGGTCATGCACCAGTGACATTAGTGCCTAGGTCTGGACCTGAACCGCACACGGAGCAGAAAAAGCTGTCAGTTTACGGCGCGTTCAAAGCAACCTCTATTGTGCAAACAGGGCAAAAGTGGCACGGTCCATATACTCCTCAAGGGATGCCATGAGTCAGACTTTGCTTTAAATGTAATTCATTTAATTCCTTGACACTTTGCTCACTGGAACCCATTGCTATCTTCTTCTTTAGGATGAGTTGCACAGTGAATGGTATCCAATTCAGGTCACGACCTGTCAGTATTTGGTCATTGCAAATATAAGCTATACGACCCTTATCAATGTCAACAGGTCTCTTTAACACTTAAAGAGCTGCAAGATAAATATAGCTGGCAGATAGCGTGCAGTCCATTGCTAAGCCTTCCATTACACTATTGAGCCATGTTTTAGTCAAAGCTTGGTAAAGAAGGCTATTATATAACCTACAGTTGGGAGAACATGGGTCACGGTTCTCAAGAACATTACTTAACCCGAAGTTTGGGGAAAAACCTTACTTCTGGATTTTAAAAATGTGCAATAGAGTTCTATGTTTATTTACTGGGTGTGAAAGCCACAGTTGTCTGTGTATCTAACTGCAAGCTGAAATCCCTAACAAAGCTTCTTCCTTTTATCAGCTGCATGAATAACTTTTTTCAGTCCATGGTTTTATCGTGAATTAAATTGTCTTCAGTAAATACTTAACACAAAGCTGGATAAATGGCACTAGTAATTCTTTTCATCCAAGCTTTTATCTACTTCAAAGAGCTTTTTAATTCTTGGACCATATAACAGGTGCATGCTTAATAATGTCTGTAATAACATACTACTGATTCTACATTTTTCACCAGATGTGAACTCAGGACATGATCCACTTCACAGATTGTAAAGTCAAAGAGATTGTTTTGTTATTGCAGCAGTCTGATGGCTTAGTGGTTTAGCAGTTGCCTCTCGGAAGACCATAGGTTCAAGTCCTGGAGTCGCACAATGGAGACGAGTTTGCATTAGATTTTTTAAGCATTTTGTTCGGTTGGAGTGCTTTCACCATCAAAGAATGAAGCAAACCAACAGGTTTGATTATCAGTGCTTGAAACCCTGGAGATGTCTGGCGCTTGGTTTCAACAATCTATCTCATAAAAACTCATCTTGTCACCTTTCAAAAATAGAACTGAACTGGAAACAAATGAAATCACATGATAAGTGGTATACAACCATTTCTTTTTTCTGTTGTGGTGTTCATTTTTTAAGGATATTTCTGATACAGTGGAAGATTTTCAGTCTTGGGGGTCAAACCTGATTCAAATTACTGATAAATCACTACAATAACTAACTCCGGTACAAAGGGCACAAAATGTTTCACTGCAGTGTGGAGTAACACAGTGAGAATGCTGTATGTTTGAATGAAATCCATGTGTGCTCCAAGAAGATGCACAAAAATTTATAACCCTGAAAAATCACCACGTAGAAGGTAAAGTTTCAGAATGTCCCACAAATGTATCTTACATGTTTGAATTGAACTCGATTGTTGCAGGTAGATAACGAGAAGCGAGGGTTAAAATCACCCCAAAGTACTTGAAGGAATAAGAAGAAGATAAAGCATCTTTTTATCCAATGGCAACTACTCAAATTTCCATTGGCAGCAAGGTAATTTAAATTGTAATTTTAAAAATCTAGAATAGTAATTACGTTTACAAAACTGTAAAAAATCTATCTGATTCATTACTGTCCTTTAGAGATGGAAGTTTGCTACCCTTACCTGTCTTGGCCTAGATGTGGATCCAAACACATCGGAATATCTTTGACTCCAAAATTCCCTCTGAAATGGCCCAGCAAGATGTTTGAAGTAGTACAGGGCATTCATGCCCTGTGTGAATAAAAAGAATAACTTGCTGCATCAGATATATTCTTTCATACAATGTGAACTATTTAGTCTTATGGTAATGTTAGGTGTACGTACATCCATTGTGTTATCTGATTGAGGGAGGATCAGAATTTGACATAATGGAGTTGAGTGAGAGGTCAGGTAATGTTCGGATACTGAGGGTAAACTGCGATGGAGCACAACTTCCATCCTTGGCGGCCCTTTCTTTGTCCAAGGTTGATGCAATTTAATGACTTGGTCTCAAGGCATGGGCAGCTCTATGATGTTTTATTTATTAACCAATTCCAACTGTTCTGAAGGCATTTAGAGTCAACTGCACAACCCTAACAATAAAGCCATGGTAGTCTGCATTCCAATGAAATGCTGTGGTTTTGAAATATTAATCTTGTTTTTCTCTCCACAGAAGATGCCTGACCTGCTGAGTATTTACTACTTTTTTCTGTTACCCAGCATCTGCCTGACATAGTGCCTTAAATCACATAATAGACTGAAGTAACATGTAGGCCAACTGACAAGTTTCCTTCCATGAAGGAGATTTTTGAATCTGTTGGGCTTTGGCAGTCATCTGCCAACTTTCAAATTGATCAGCCTTTCCCAACTTTCTCAACAGGGACCAAGACCACCAGGTTACCATACCCCAATACCATGGCTTGAATTATACCAGCCATTGTTGTACTTCTGCTCTTGAGAAGGACCCCAACCAAAGACGCTCCAACGCAGTGAGATATGTAGGATTGTTTCAGCCAAATTCTCAACAAGACCTCAACCTTCTGTGGCAAGTCAATAGAATGGGCTAATTCAGTACATGAGAGAGAAAAAAAAACATTTTCAGGGGTCTTGTAACATTGAAAGACAACACTTTGAGAAATCTATCATCCAATATGAAATCAGTGACAAAGTTTGTAATAATATGGCAAGTATTGTTTTGCACTAAATATTGTTATTCTACCTTCTTTAGCTGGATAAACCATTTCTTTGTTTGCAGACCAAGTCTTCATCTCCTGGGATACATAACACACTGATCTAAAGAGAGGAGCCTGACACAATACATTTCAATAAACTGTGCAGTGTAAAGCATTTGTACAGGAGCTCAATCTTCAGGTTTCTCTACTGTTGGATGAACAATGGCATACCCTGGATCTGGTGAAGGTTCCTTCTATGGATGAGGTGGATGGCCCAATAAAAATGATTTTCTCATTATTCGGTTTTCTTGATACATTTTGGCAACTCAGGAATCCCAACATCATCAACAAACTTATACCGATAATCTATCAGCATCTTCCACCTCTCGTCCACTCTCTTTAACTCTTCTACTTTTGATTATATTTACAGGAATTGAAATGTAGATTAATTTGTAACCGACAGCCTATAATACAAATCACAGAATGAAATTACCTGAAGCAATAAGTGCTTCTTACTTATTAAAAAACTCCAAAAATTGTAGAAATACTCAGCTGGTCAGGCAGCATCTGTGGTACAAGAAGCAGCATTAACAGCATTTTCAGGTCAAAGTCCATTTACTAGCTGAAGGGTCTTGAACATGACAAAAGGTCTTCAATTTGAAATGTTTCTCTTTCCACAATTGCTGGCTGACTGATTGAGTGTTTCCAGCATTTTCTGTTTTTATTTCAGGATTTCACCATATACTTTTTTTGACTTTCAAGTGTTATTCGTTGATTGATTATCCCTTTTTTTTCAACTAAATGCAGGAAAGAAAGATTTGCATTTATACAGCACCTCTCAAAATTGCTGGATGTCCCAAGGGACTTTTTAGTTAGCAACAATATTTTGAAGTGTTGCCACTGTTGTAGAGTAGGAAACATGTCAGCCAGTTTGTACACAGCAAATTTTAACAAAGAACAATATGAGGATCTCCAGATTTTTCTCAGGGTTGGGGAATCAAGAACTAGAGGGCATAGGTTTAAGGTAGGAGGGCAAAGATTTAAGAGTAACCTGAAGGGTAACATTTTCACCCAGAGGGTGGTCTGTATATGGAACGAGCTGCCAGAGGAAGTGGTTGAGACAGGTAAAATAACAACATTTAAAAGACATTTTGGTAGGTACATAGATAGGGAGGGATATGAATCAAACACAGGGAAATGGGACGAGTTTAGATGGGCATCTTAGTCAGCATGGACAAGTTGGATCTTGGTTGGCATGGACAAGTTGGGCGGAAGGACCTGTTTCCATGCTGTATGACTCAAAAACTTGTGCTTAATGGATAAACATTGGCCTGGATACTGGGGGTAATTATCCTGCTCTTCTTTGTAATTATTCAATCAAATCTTTCATATTCTCTGGAAAGAGAAGATGGGGCCTTGGCTTACTGTTACATCTGAAAGACAACACCTTCTGTAGTGCCTTGCATCTTCAGTGTCAGTCTAAATTTTGGTGGCTAAAACACAGCATTTGAACCTAGTGGGAAGTGAGGCACACCTTACAGCATTTTTAAGGTGGGATATTTCTGCTTAAAGTCCAAGTGATAAGATCCAAGTATGTTTGCTTTATAGACCTTGGGACGGTAATTTTAAGGGACTAGTACAGCTAACTTTCCCAGGGGTGTCAGGGGACATAGTCTGGTGTGGGAGCTTATATGTTTGAACATCTAAATATATTAAAAAAAGTAAACTTAATTAGTAGAATTGCCTCTCTCCGTACGAGCTGCTATAAGCAGTTTATACTAAACTCTGTTTATGCTACCAGAACTTGGACTTTTTCTGTTAATGTCATAATTTAAAAGCAAAAACTAATGGCAAGTCAAGATAAGACAACCATATCAAAGCCTTTTGTCCATCTGAAGACAGTTACATTGAAGAGGAAGTAATCACATCCTGCAATGCCCGGAGTACTACAATATTTAAACACACGTTTCATCATTAGGACTCCTTTTATAAAATTTAACATTCACAATGAATTATCATTAATTTTAACATCCTTTTGGGGTGATCCTGTCTATTTGCGTTGATTTGTACAAACCATTTTATTTAAGTAGTCAGCCCTGATGATATAATTGACAGGAACTGGCTTGGAGGAGTCTGGTTGAAGTAAGATGATTATTTGAAGCACACTATGTTAGTTCCACTGTGAGAAAGGGAGATTTAAAATCTGTTGTAACCCACAAAATCAGTTCAGAGGGAGGTCCTTATTTACTTCAGTGCTTTAGTCTCAGATTTCATTATAAAATTGCTAATCACCAACATACACAGAGCAGGAATGTAGACGCTTTATCCACGGATATTTGAAAAGGAGTATTAAAATAGAACAAATTTCCTTTCATTTTTAAATCAAAACGTGTTTCCATTGAACTAACATTTAGCTGTTTTTTGGAGGTAGACTTTTGATGTTGTCAACTGAGTAAAGCTTTGTGGATCAGCTGTCTGTTAGCAGCACAAACTAATTTTCTTTTACTTTCCCCTGACCTTGCAGAAAGATCGGGCCGTCTCAGTGACTGATCTGCAAGTGTGACTTTAACGCCAGGGTGGCACATTCGTTATCTAACTTGGGTTGCCGTGAGGATGTTTTCAGAATAAGTGGTCGTCTGTTCAAGATGAGAATGAGGAGGAATTTCTCCTTTCAGCAGGTTGTGAATCTTTCGGATTCTCTGCTCCAGAGAGCTGGGAGGTCGAATTATTGGGACAAATCTTCTGTTGCTAAAAAACCCATGTGCATCTGACTTTGTGCAACTTGTTTCAGCATGGCCGAGGCACAGTGTTGATTCGCATGCTGGAAGAGTCGTCAGCTTGTCTCACAGCACTGGAGACCTGGGTTCGATCTTGACCTCCAGTACTGTCGTGTGGGTTTCCTCTGGGTGGTCCAGTTTCCTACCACCTCCCAAAGATGTGCAGGTTGGTCCACTGTAAAATGCCCCTTGTGTGTAAGTGAGTGGTACATTCTGGAGGGTGTGTTGATGGGAATGTGGGGAGATTAAAATGGAAATAGTGTAGGATAAGCATAAATTGGTGCTTGGAGACACAAGAGACTGCAGATGCTGGACTCTGGAGCAAAAAACAAAATAATGGAGGAATTCAACGGGTTGGGCACTATCTGTTGAGGGAAATGGACAGTAAATGTTTTGGGTCGAGGCCCTTCATCTGGACTCCAGTCCCAATACGTCGACTGTCCACTTCGCTCTGCAGATGCTGCCTGACTGTTGAGTTCCTCCAGCATTTTGTAAATGAATGCTCGGCTGTTGACGCAAACCTGGTGGGCAGTATGACCCTGTGGGGCCGAGTCTGCACGGGGATTGTCTCAATGCAGGCAGCTGGCTGCACTCACAGAATGGCTTTGACAGTCAGTGAGAACCTGCCTCAAGACTCACAGTTTGTAAACACCATCAGTGTGGTCAGAGCCATTGAAGATTTCAAGACATCTTTGACACCCACACTCAGTAATACTCAGTGTAGAGATAAAAGCATAAACGTTATTTAAAAAATTAAAAGCATCATGAGGGCCACAGATAGGGTGAATGCACTCAGTCTTTTTCCCAAGATTGGGAAATCAAGAACTAGAGGGCATAGATTTAAGGTGAGAGGGAAATGATTAAGTAGGAACTTGAGGGGCAACTTTTTTTACAAGTTGAGGGTGGTATGTAGTTGAAGTTCCAGCATCTGCAGTCTCTTGTGTGTCCTGAAAACATTTAGTGGGAATAAACAAATCCTTCTCAGACTGGCAGGCTGTGACTAGTGACACCACAGTGATTGGTGCCTGAGCCCCAACGAATCACATGCAACAGCAATGATTTGGCTGAGGAGACCACGTGCAATGCTTCCAAGTTCACCGATGATGTAGTGCTGAGGATGCAAAACGTCTTCAGGAGGGTATAGATAAGCTGACTGACTGGACAACGACATGGCAGATGGAGTACACTGTGGAAAAATGTGGAGTTGTCCAGCTAGGCAGAAAAAAAATCAAAGTTACTGACTAATTTTTAAAAGGTGTGAGGTTGGGAAATATTTATGTCCAAATAGACCTGAGTATTCTTGTACAGAAATCACTGAAGGCTAATGTGCAGGTGCAGCAGGCTATTAGGAAAGCAAGTGCTACATTCGCCTTTATTGCAAGAGGATTTGAGTGCAACCAAACTACAATTATATTGGTGAGACTACACCTAAAGTACTTCATGCAGTGTTAGTCTTCTTTCCCATAAATGGATAAACGTGTTACAGAGGGAATGTAATGAATATTCAGCAGGCTGGTGTGTGGGATGGCAGATATATCACATAAGAGGACATAGAGTATGTTAGGCTTCCATTTAGAAGAATGAGAGGTGAGGTCATTGAAACATGCAACATTCTCAGAGGGTTTGATATGGGGAGATACTTCCTCTGGCTGAGGAGTCCTGAACGAAGAATTTACTGCCCTGAAATAAGGAGGAAGTCATTTTGGACTAAAATGGGGAGAACTTTCTTTGCTCTGATGGTGTTGAATCTTTGGAATTCTCTAGCCCAGAGATGGCTCCTCCAACAGTATCTTCAAAACCCCTGACACCTGCCACCATGAAGGATAGTGGCAATTGGTGCATTGGAAAATTGGTTCCCCTCCAACCAACATAACATCCTGAATCAGAAAATATCAGTGTTCTGTCAATGTCATTGTGAGTAAGTACTTAATTTCCCTATTATACTGCACCTGGAGAGTATTGGAGCAAATGTGTTAGCAGGGATTAAAAACTGACTGTCACAAAGAAAACAAAGAGTTCGAATGCCTGGATCCTTTTCAGACTGCAGGGATGTAACTAGTGGAGTGCCCCAGGGATCGGTTCTTGGCCCTCAGTCATTTGCTCTTTATGTTAATGACCTGAAGGAAGGAATGAAATGTAAGTTTTCCAAGTTCGCCAATGATACAAAGATAGGTGGAAAGACACATTGAGATGAGGACATTCTAATTCTGTGATGGTAAGTATAGGTTGAATGATAGAACATAGAACGTAGAGCAGGAACTCTGGTTCATGATGTTTGTGCCAACCATGATGCCAGCTTAAACTCATTCCATCTGCCTGCACATGACTGGGTGAAAACTTGGAAAATGGAGTTTAATTTGGGCAAGTGTGAGGCCATGCACTTTGATAAGAGGAATCAAAAAGTGGATCATTATCTAAGTGTAGAGACTCTGCAAATGAGTGAAGTTCAGGGAGATTTAGGTGTTCTGGTGCACGAGTCACAGAAGCCACCAGGCAGGTGCAATGAGTACTTAAGAAAGCAAACCTCACGTTGGCCTTTATTGCGAAGGGGTCGGAGTTTAAGCATAGGGAGGTTTTGTTACAGTTATACAGGGTATTGGCGAGGACACATCTGGAATTCCGTGCACAGCTTTGGTTCCCTTGCCTAATGAAGGATATGGTAGCATTGGAGGCACTCCAAAGGCCAGCTCCTGGGATGAGAGGGTTATCCTATCAAGAGAGTCCAGACAGTTTGGAGGGTTGGTATTCCTTGGAGTTTAGAAGACTGAGGGGTGACCTTATTCAAACGTGTAAGATCCTAAGGGAGCTTGACAGGATAGATGTTGAGATGTTTTCACCAGTGGGAGAGTCTCAAAAAAGGGATATTGCTGCAAAATAAAGGGCTGGTCATTTAAAACTGTGGTGCATAGAAATTTCTTCTCTCAGAGGGTAGTGAACCTCTGGAATTCTTTGCTCACAAGGGTGTGAAGGCCAGATTATTAGATATAGTTAAGGTGGAACATAGAACATAGAACATTACAGCACAGTACGGGGCCTTTGGCCCACAATGTTGTGCCGACATTTTATCCTGCTCTTAGATCTATCTAACCCTTTCCTCCCACATAGCCCTCCATTTCTCTATCATTCATGTATCTAACTAAGAGTCTCTTAAAAGTCCCTAATGTATCTGCCCTCACAACCTCTGCCGGCAGTGCGTTTCATGCACCCACCACACTCTATAGACATCCTCACTACATCTTCCTCCAATCACCTTAAAATTATGCCCCCTCGTGTTAGCCTGAACAAACCAAATCAAGAAATACCTAAATATTTGAAAGATCGAGGAATTGGGGGCTATGGTGAACTGGCACAGAAGAGGAGTTGAGGCCAGTGTGGACCAGCCATTGAATGACGGGGCAGACTTAAGAGGCCGAATGGCCTCCTCCTGCTCCTATTTTCTTGTGTTCTTGTGTATTTCATCAGAAAGACTGTGATGGTTCAGGAAGGTGGTTTATCACCAAGCTCTCTGGGGTAATTAGGTATGGGGAATAAATACTGGCCTTGCCAACAATACTTCTGTCTCAAAAAATAAATCTGAAAAAAAAATGCTTCATGGTCACTTTTACCAATGCTTTTAAATGTTTAAACTAAGTAAATTCTCAAACCACTATATTAGAACTTGAACTCAAGTTCTCTTGAATTACATGTCCACGAAATTCAGCAACGTACCTTGCACCCTCTGCCTCACCTCCAAAGAGGAATGCTTGAGCACTAATTTTTGTTTAACCATGAGAAATTACCCAACTTCAAAGGTTGCTCCATAGGACGCTCAAAGTAGCTGCACAGGTTGACTCCGTGGTTAAGAAGGCATACGGTGTACTGTCCTTCATCAATCGTGGAATTGAATTTAGGAGCCGAGAGGTAATGTTGCAGCTATATAGGACCCTGGTCAGACCCCACTTGGAGTACTGTGCTCAGTTCTGGTCGCCTCACTACAGGAAGGATGTGGAAGCCATAGAAAGGGTGCAGAGAAGATTTACAAGGATGTTTCCTGGATTTGGGAGCATGCCTTATGAAAACAGGTTGAGTGAACTCGGCCTTTTCTCCTTGGAGCCACGGAGGATGAGGGGTGACCTGATAGAGGTGTATAAGATGATGAGAGGCATTGACCGTGTGGATAGCCAGAGGCTTTTTCCCAGGGCTGAAATTGTTGCCACAAGAGGACACAGGTTTAAGGTGCTGGGGAGTAGGTATAGAGGTAAGTTTTTTACTCAGAGAGTGGTGAGTGAGTGGAATGGGCTGCCAGCAACAACGGTGGAGGCGGATACAATAGGGTCTTTTAAGAGACTTTTGAATAGGTACATGGAGCTTAGAAAAATAGAGGGCGATGGGTAAGCCTAGTAATTTCTAAGGTAGGGACATGTTCGACACAGCTTTGTGGGCCGAAGGGACTGTATTGTGCTGTAGGTTTTCTATGTTCTATGTTCTATGTTTGCAGCAGACTTCCCATTGGTAACCAAGGTCAAGAGGACTGCAGCACCTTGATTGACCGCGCATCATCTTTATCAGTTCTGCCTTTGAGATGAATGCAGCAAAAATGTTTTCTGGTTTGTTGGACCAGGGATTGAATAGGATATACTGTATAGAAACAAGCCATTTTCTCAACCAGTTCATGCAGCCTTTATCCTCCACTCAAGTTCTTGTCGCCTCATTATAGGAAGGATGTAGAAGCTTTAGAGAGGATGCAGAGGAGATTTACCAGGATGCTGCCTGGATTGGTGAGCATGTCTTATGAGGATAGGTTGAGTGAGCTAGGGCTTTTCTCTTTGGAGAGAAGGAGGATGAGAGGTGACTTGATAGAGGTGTACAAGATGATAAGAGGCATAGATCGAGTGGACAGTCAGAGACTTTGTCCCAGGGCGAAAATAGCTAAGACGAGGGGACATAATTTTAAGGTGATTGGAGGAAGATATAAGGGGGATGTCAGGGGTAAGTTTTTTACACAGAGAATGGTGGGTGCATGGAACACACTGCCGGCAGAGGTTGTGGAAGCAGATACATTAGGGACATTTAAGAGACATATGAATGATAGAGAAATGGGGGGCTATGTGGGAGGGAAGGTTTAGATAGATCTTAGAGCAAGATAAAATGTTGACATAACATTGTGGGCTGAAGGGCCTGTACTCAGCAGTAATGTTCTATGTTAAGCCTCCTCCCATCTTTCCTCACCTAAATCTCTCAACGTATCACCTCAAATGGCAGGACTGGCTCAAGAGTCCGAGTGGCCCACTCCTTCTCCTATTTCCTTACGTAACCCTCTATTCCCTTCTTCATATCTTTGTCCATCTTACCCTTAAATGCACCTGCAATAGTCATGTTAACCACTCCTCATGATAAAGAATTCCACATTCTCACCACTCATTCTGAGTTCCCCAAAGTAGGAAGCTTGCACCAGGAGGTCACACAATGGAAGCCGTGCTACCTGGAACAACGTATTAGGGGTCCTACCCATTTCTATTACATGTAGTGGAAGGAGAGGGTGCTGTAATTCATGTCAATTCGATATATAGTGAGTCCCAATGACTCACTTGGCACTGTCCCTTCCTCTTAGACATGCTGGTGGTGGGTTTGAGTCCTATTTCAAGGTTTTGAGCAACAAAATCCAGGCAGTGATGAGTGCAGCAGTCTCTGAGAGACATTAGAGAAGATAAGATATCTTTATTAGTCACATGTACATCAAAACACACAGTTAAATATATCTTTTGTGTGCCATCCTGCCTGGCACTATTATGAAGCGAGTAAGGAAATTATTCCTGGTGTAGTTTCCAAGCAATATTTACCCCTTATAGAACATCACTAAAACAAATTATTTGGTCGTTGTCACATTGTTCTTTATGGAGCGGGCCCTGTGTAAGTTGACTGCTGTGAACTAACATTACAGCAGTGACTACACTTCAAATATTTCATTGGTTGCAAACCTCTTCAAGAATTCTGGAAAGACTTTTTAATAAGCAAGTAATATTAAAGACCAAAGGTGGAAAACATTTAATGACAAAACCAGATCAGGCAAAGAAGGAGGAACTGGCCGTACCTTCCAAGAATCTGCTGTACTGAGCACATCTGTCACAAGTTTCCATTTCCCATGGCACTATGTAAACATCCTTCTTTGCTTATCATCACTGCCAGTGTCCTTCATACTCAAGTGTCCTATCAATATAGATTGTAAATAGTTGTGACCCAGCATTGATCTCTATGGCACGTGACTAATTGCCAGTCCAAAAATGACCCATTCATCCCAAATCTGTTGTCTACTCCCCCATCCATGCCAATATATATTACTGTTTGTTCTTACCTTGTGCAGTAATATATTTTGTACCATCCCATTGAATACCTTCTGGAAATCTAAATACAGTACCTTTACTGGTTCCCTCTCATCTACCCTTTTTGCTATATCTTAAAGAACTCCAGAAAATTTGTCAGACATGATTTCCCTTTCATAAAACCATGTTGACTCTGCATAAGTGTCTTATGATTTTCTGCCTCTACCTCCTCAACAATGGATTCCAGCATTTTCCCAGTTTGACAGATGTTGGGCTAACTGGTCTGCAGTTCTCTGCTCTCTGCCTCCCTCCTGCTTTGAATAGTGACATTACATTTGCAGTTTACCAATCCTTTGTGACCGCTTCAGAATCCATTGAATTTTGGTAAATTACAATCAAGGCTTCCAATATCTGTACACCCACTTTCTTGAAGACCCTAGATGAGGATCATCAGGTCTGGGGGATTGGTCGGCACTTAGCCAGTACACCTCTCTGGTGACAGAGATCCCTCTCTAAAGGCCATTGATTGTCTCTTATTATGAGGATGTTGTCAGTGTTTTAAACATGAAGACTGATTGAAAATAATACATCAAATTCTGCCATTTCTCTGTTTCCTGTTACTAATTCCCCAGTCTCAGTCTCCGAGGGACCAATGTTTAGTTCAGCTCCTCTCCCTTCTTATTCCCCCACTTAAGCTGCCCAACTTATGCCAGCAAAATGATGGACCCAATCATAAATACTTTGCAAACAGTTCCAAAACGAGTATGTTTTCTGCTATGTGTCAAATTGAAAGGAAAATGAAAGATCGAAGCATTACAGAACCTACATTTCTACAATGATAAACAGAATCAATAAAAAGCACTTAAGGAAGTATATTAAATGGTATACGGATGAAAGATAAAAAGCAGGAGACAATGTTGGGTGCTGAAAAATCCATGAGGGGATTCTAAAAGGATGGAATTTAATTGATGGAAGTGGCTATTTTCATTGATTATTCACCCAGCAAAGATGCTTTCAGCGATCAGCCCACATTAGATTATAATGTAATCACACAGGGAATTCAGCCTAATCGGCCAGAGCTGATAGGTCGGACCTTCAGTGCTTGGCCAGGAATGCATTTGGGTCTGATTCAAGCTGAGGCCCGACTGGCTGACAGCTGTCAATTCCCTACAGAACCAGCCACTGTCAGTCAGCCTGATCTGGTCCATTAGGGTGGAAGACGGGCCCCCGTTCTTTTATATAAACTCGTGCTCACACACACAAGCACACACACACACATGTGCACACGGATACACACAGCCACACTTACAAACATATGCATACGCATACACACAGCCACACATACAAACATATGCATACGCATACACACAGACACACACACACAAACATATGCATACACACAGACACACATAAACATACACAGATACGCACACACAGACATGCACACACAAACATGCACACACAAATATACACACATGCACACAGTGTTATGGACTCAGTGAAAGTCCCTTTAAGATAGAGAGTGTGTGTGTATGTGTGTGTGGGGCGTGCTTACGTCAATAGAAGATAAAGGACGTAATGACGTTGTTGAAGAAGTAAGAAGAAGAAGAAGAAGAGAGAGAGAGAAGGGAGAGAGACACCAGCCTGCTTGTTTTCTCTATCGATGGATGAGAAACAATAACTGTGTTTACCACTGAAATCCATGTATGGAAGTTGGAAGTAATCCGGTGGAGTTCACTTTGTTGCTGACCTGTAGAAGGAAACAGGTATTTGTATGTGGACGACCACGGTTCGGATGCTTTTCAGGGTGAGGAAGTCACTACCGAGTAAACACTGAAGTGTCGTTTGGGTTCCATCGTGGAACATTTGGATTTCGTATGTACTCTCTCTATGTTTTTCTACATCTACATCTTATCTTCAGACAACGGTGGTTGTTGAAGAAGCCCTTGCTCATGTTTCACCTTATGGCTTGCGGAACTGAACTTTAAGAACCATTCAGGAACTGGGAGTTTTGGACTTTGTCACACACACACACGAAGAGTTTAGTTTTGGGGTTAACGTTCGAGGTTTAACATTCTTGAATTCTAACATACTAACATTTTTTTTTAACTTTTATTTTACGTATTATCATAAGTAGTGATTAATAAAATAGTTTTTAACACTGAATCATGCTCAGTGTGTTTCTTTTGTTGCTGGTTTGTGACAAAATACATACACACACAAGTACACACACAAAAACACACACACATATAGGCTGCCCAATAGTAACATGGATATTGAGGAGCAGATAGGGAAGCAGATCCTAGAAAGGTGTGAGAATAACAGAGTTGTTGTGATGGGAGATTTTAATATCCCAAACATCGATTGGCATCTCCAGACGGTGAGGGGTTTAGATGGGGTGGAGTTTGTTAAATGTGTTCAGGAAGGATTCTTGACACAATGTGTAGATAGGCCTACAAGAGGAGAGGCTGTGTTTGATTTGGTATTGGGAAATGAACCTGGTCAGGTGTCAGATCTCTCAGTGGGTGAGCATTTTGGAGATAGTGATCATAATTCTATCTCCTTTACGATAGCACTGGAGAGAGATAGGAACAGATAGGCTAGAAAGGTGTTTACTTGGAGTAAAGGGAATTATGAGGCTCTCAGGCAGGAAATTGGAAGATTAAATTGGGAACAGATGTTCTCAGAGAAAAGTACGGAAGAAATGTGGCAAATATTCAGGGAATATTTGTGTGGAGTTCTGCACAGGCATGTTCCAATGAGACAGGGGAGTCACAAGAGGATACAGGAACCATGGTGTACAGAGGCTATAATCAATCTAGTCAAAAGGAAAAGAAAAGCTTACAAAAAGGTACAGAGAGCTAGGTAATGTTCAAGATCTGGGAAAGTATAAGGATAACAGGAAGGAACTTAAGAAGGAAATTAGGAGAGCCAGAAGGGGACGTGAAAAGGCCTTGGCGGGCAGGATTAAGGAAAACCCCAAGGCGTTCTACAAGTATGTGAAGAGCAAGAGGATAAGATGTGAAAGATTAGGGCCTATCAAGTGCAGCAGTGGGAAAGTGTGTATGGATCCAGAAGAAATAGCCGAAGTACTTAATGAATACTTTACATCAGTATTCACTACGGAAAAAAATCTGGGGGATTGTAGTGAGGACTTGCAGCAGGCTGAAAAGCTTGAGCATGTAGATATTAGGAAAGAGGGGTGCTGAAACTTTTTGAAAGCATCAAGTTGGATAAGTCGCCGGGACGGGATGAGATGTACCCCAGGCTGCTGTGGGAGGCGAGGGAAGAGATTGCGGAGTCTCTGACGATGATCTTTGCATCATCAATGGAGACGGGAGAGGTTCCAGAAGATTGGAGGGTTGCATATGTTGTTCCCTTATTCAAGAAAGGGAGTAGAGATAGCCCAGGAAATTATAGATCAGTGAGTCTGACCTCAATGGTTGGTAAGCTGATGGAGAAGATCCTGAGAGGCAGGATTTATGAACATTTGGAGAGGTATAATATGATTAGGAATAGTCAGCATGGCTTTGTCAAGGGCAGGTCCTGCCTTATGAGCCTGATTGAATTTTTTGAGGATGTGACTAAGCACATCGATGAAGGGAGAGCAGTAGATGTAGTGTATATGGATTTCAGCAAGGCATTTGATAAGGTACCCCATGCAAGGCTTATTGAGAAAGTAAGGAGGCATGGGATCCAAGGAGACATTGCAATGTGGATCCAGAAATGGCTGGCCCACAGAAGGCAAAGAGTGGTTGTTGAAGGGTCGTATTCTGCATGGAAGTCGGTGACCAGTGGTGTACCTCAAAGACCCTTACTCTTTGTGATTTTTATAAACGACCTGGATGAGGAAGTGGAGGGGTGGGTTAGTAAGTTTGCGGATGACACAAAGGTTGGGGGTGTTGTGGATAGTTTGGAGGGCTGTCAGAGGTTACAGAGGGACATAGATAGGATGCGAAGTTGAGCTGAGAAGTGGCAGATGCAGTTCAACCCAGATAAGTGTGAGATAGTTAATTTTGGTAGGTCAAATATGATGGCAGAATGTGTGATAATGGTAGGACTCTTGGCAGTGTGGAGGATCAGAGGGATCTTGGGGTCCGAGTCCACAGGACGCTCAAAGCGGCTGCACAGGTTGGCTCTGTGGTTACGAAGGCATATGGTGTATTGTCCTGCATCAATCGGGGAATTGAATTTAGGAGCCGAGAGGTATTGTTGCAGCTATATAGGTCCCTGGTCAGACCCCACTTGAAGTACTGTGCTCAGTTCTGGTCGCCTCACTACAGGAAGGATATGGAAGCCATAGAAAGGGTGCAGAGGAGATTTACAAGGATTCTGCCTGGAATGCAGAGCATGCCTTATGAAAGCAGGTTGAGGGAACTCAGCCTTTTCTCCTTGGAGCGACGAAGGATGAGGGGGGACCTGATAGAGGTGTATAAAATGATGAGAGGCATTGATCGTGTGGATAGCCAGAGGCTTTTCCCCGGGGCTGAAATGGTTGCCACAAGAGGATACAGGTTTAAGGTGCTGGGGAGTAGGTATAGAGGAGATGTCAGGGGTAAGTTTTTTACTCAGAGAGTGGTGAGTGCGTGGAATGGGCTGCCGGCAACAGCGGTGGAGGCGGATACAATAGGGTCTTTTAAGAGACTGCTGGATAGGTACATGGAGCTGAGAAAAATAGAGGGCTATGGGTAAGCCTAGTAATTTCTAAGGTAGGGACATGTTCGGCACAGCTTTGTGGGCCGAAGGGCCTGAATTGTGCTGTAGGTTTTTCTATGTTTCTATGTTTCATACACATATGTGCGTACTCGCACTCACTCACATAATACAAATACACACACCAACCATCTTTCAAACAGTATTTTAAAGTTGAGGGTGAGATGCATTGGAGGGGGTGGGGTGGGGAACTGGGTCTAATTGACTCGGCTTCCTGCGGAGACGTCCGTCATAATTCACCCTCCCCACTCACCTGTTCTGGCCGTACTTTGATTCACCATACCCAGTGCCTCAGGAGTAAGGCAGGCACTCTGGGGTGTGAGTAACAGGAACCAGGGCTGGGCCCAAGCCATCATTCTCACTCCGCAGAAGCAGCAACATACGTTGACCAGATGTCCCGGCTTGACTGTGTCCATCCTGTTTTCCTCTGAACAGCAGTTGCGTGCCCTGGCCTTAATTGATTCTTCTAATGCTGCCTCTTTTCTTATTTTCTTTTTGTTGGTGTGATTGAGATTCCCCTTTGGGCATGCTGTCTGAGCAAGAACTAAATTTGCAAGCTCAGCCAGTGATCTGTATCTGTTCTTATGCTGCTGCTTCACTTTCAAGTTAGTTCCTGTAAACAAAGGACAAAATCCACCCACAATTTTCTAACTCTATGTTTCAGAAAGGACTCTGAGCTTGCTTAGTGGGTTACTGATATTTCAACATGTGATATTGCAGTGTAGAGCATAGAGCATCGAAAAGTACAGCACAGAAACAGGCCCTTCAGCCCGCTATGTCTGTGCTGACCATGATGCCAATTTAAACTAATCCCATCTGCCTGCATGTGGTCTTTATCCCTCCATACCCTCCCTGTTCATATGCCTGTCTAAGTGCCTCTTCTGCTGTTTATCTGTAACCCATTCTCCCTCCTGTTTTTTTTCCCTTTCATCCAACATCATCAGAAGCTCAAGAAAATCACCAGAGATGCAGTGCTGAAGTTGCAGGTTGAAAAGTCACAGGGACTTAACGTGTCAAAATATATACTGAAGTATTAGTACGTAGTTCAATTCCTCTCTCTCTCTCTCTCTCTCTTACTTTAGCAGAGGATTTAATATTTTAGACATTTGCTGAAAAGAGTTTGTATGTTGGAATTCTATATTGCTTCTTACTTTTATTCATTTATCATTAAAGAAATCATAGGCCCGGTCAACAATAACTAACCATAGTAAATTGTTCTTAAGAAAATGCTGGTGAGCCACCTTTTGGAATCACAGCAGTTCTGACTCAGTAGTCGCATTGTGCTTCTGAATGGGTTGCAGGATTTAGATCCAGTGACAATGAAGGCCATATATTTCGGAGCATGATTAAGGTTCAGGACAAAATGGCAGCATGACAAAAAGTGAGAGAAAATAAAAACTGCATCCAATAATTTGATTAGAATTTGAGTTGGTACCAACTTGCTTACCAATGCTTCTTTGTAAATTAGAGTCATAGAGCTTTATAACATGGGAATAGGCTCTTCAGCCCATTAGATCTGTGCCAACAATCAACTCCCTACATCTCCATCATTCCACCCAGATTCTACCACTCACCTGCACATTGGGGTAATTTACAGAGGCCAATTGGTAAATTGGTTTATTATTGTCATGTGAAAAACTTTGTTTCAAATGCCATCCATACAGATCATTTCATCACATCAGTACATCAAGGTAGTAGGAGAGAAAAGCAATAACAGAATTCAGAATATAGTGTTACACTGAGAGAGAAAGTGCAGTGCAGGCAGACAATAAGGTGCAAGGCCATGACGAGGTAGATTGTGAGGTGAAGAGTCCATCTTATTGTCCAAGAGGTCCATTCAATAGACTTATAACAGCGGGAAAGAAGCTGTCCTTGAGCCTGGGGGGTACGTGCTCTCAGGCTTTTGTATCTTCTGCCCGATGGGAGAGGGGAGAAGAGAGAATGAACAGGGTGGATGGGGTCTTTGATTATGCTGGCTGCTTTACCGAGGTAGCGAAAGGTGTTGACAGAGTCCATGGAGGAGAGGCTGGTTTTCCTGATGTGCTGAGCTGCGTCCATAATTCTGTGTAGTCTCCTGGAGTCTTGGGCAGAGCAGTTGCTGTACCAAGCCATGATGCATCTATGAACCCAACCTTACCCATCAACTGGCATGGATGTGGAGGGAAACCTGAATACCAGGGAAACCCATGCAAAACCAGAGCTCAGGAATGAACCTGCGTCTCTGGAAGTGTGAGGCAGTGGCTCTACTAGTTGTGCCAAGGTACCTCCCACATGAAGCAAAGTTGCTCAGTACTTGATGAGATAGCTCAAGGAAGAGTATGAGGAGCAGTGATGAACACTCACCAGTAAGGTCATTAGAAATAAGCCAGCTCTGCCTTTCAATATTATCACGGCCCTGTTGATTTTTGCCTCAGCTCCACTTTCATGTCTTTCTGCTAGATTCAATCTGGATGTTCAATGACTCTGTCTCTACAACTCCCTGGTGTAAAGCATTCCAAGGATTCATGACCTCTGAGATTAGAAATTCCTCCTCACCTCGCCCTCTTTTCCTGAAACAATGTTTTTAGTTCTAGATCCCCCACCAGAGGGGACATTTTCTCAACACCTACTCTGTCAAACCTCCTCTGAATCTTGTATGTCTCAATAAGATCACCTCTCACTTTAAACTCCATTGATTTGAGACCCAACCTGCTCAAACTTTCCTTATAAAACAAGCTCTTTACATGTCCTGCCTCTGTTGACACCTAGTCATTGAATTCCGCAGGTAAACTAGAGTCAGGAGCTGACCGGATGCCACTTCAAGGGCTCAATTCCAATCTGGAGAAAGGTTTCCATCATCAATCTCGCTGCAGTGAGAAGGTTGTTGGTTCAAGTCCCATTTCAGAGACTGAAGCAAAAGAGTCTAGGCCAATGCATAATCTGAGAACACTTCTAGGTGGAAACTGCAATGAATGTGTCCATTTGAGAATTAAACCAAAGCCCTTTCCTCCCTCTTAGTTGGATACAAAAGACCTCCTGGCGTTATTTGAAGGGGAGCAGTAGGATTTCCCAGCATGTTGCCTGGAGTTTGACTCTTAACTAATGACCCTTAACTAATGACCACATCATAATCAAATTACTTTTTCTGGGATCTTACTGTGTGCATATAGGATGCAGTGATTTCTACTTCACAACAGTGACCACACTTCAGAAGGACTTCACTGGGTGTAATGTACTCTGTCAAGTCTTGCACTTGTATAAATGCAAGTCTCCCTCTCACCTTATGAGGAGCTGACTGTAATTTTTACAATTACAGGCTATTAACTACAGGATTGTTCCTACAATGGAAACAATTGAAGTAAAGGATCCATTACAAAGTAATGGCTGTTAAATAGTGTTCAAAGTGTCAGCATGAAGAAGAGCAAAAGACCTTTCTTTCCATTTTTGTGTTGGGTACATTTTTGTTTCGAAAATAGATAAACAATGTAGGAGCTCTGATTACAGCCTGGGAATTCTGAGTTATCGCAATGATCTGTATGATGAATTATTTTTGTGCTGGTGGAGGCAAGAGGCTTGTGTTACCTGTGAAAGCAGGGCTAGTGCTATGGAGGTGGGTAACTGAGCCTGCTCTCATCTGACACAATGACTCACCAACAGGACTGGAGCCAGCAAGGTGAAGTGAGTGTGAAGTAAGCCAGTCCCAAGTCATTCTTCAGACGCTTCCTAATTCCCACTGCAGTGATGAAAATAGGAAGCTCTAAGCAGACCATCAATGAAAGAACAGTCAGTGATCCAAATGCTATTTTTGATATCTGGCTTGATGCGCAGCCTCAGCCGAATGCATTCAATGTGACAATGTGTATAGGCTTCATCCACAGGAGAGAAAACATCGATGGGTCACACAGACACAGCTCAGACATTGTTTTCTCATCTTTTATAAATTCACAATTCAATTTAAAGCCTTTGTCAACCTCAAAAGATTCTTTCCCCCTACCCTCTGCAGAAGCCTCTAATCTTTTGTATGTAAACCAAATAAGCCTACACAACAAGAAGCTGGATGTAAATATCCCAATTGATCCCAGTTTCACCTGGTTCTTCTGATTTAAGTAAATATTCCTCAGCTAAAGACGATTGCCTGTGATTTAGATCTGACTGAGCAGTATGAATTTAACAATGGCAGAAGAGAATTGTTTCCCTCGCTAACCACCACACCCGCCCAAATTATTTAATCCTTCCACCTCCAAGGCCAGTTCCTTTACTATTCACATTACTCGTTGGTCATCTAGTCTAGAGATGTTGTGATTGTGATGGAGTACATCTCTGGTGCAGGGATGAACCACTCCTAGAATCTACAACTGAACTAATTGACTGTAAATGGACAACAGGCTGCTGTGCCAGTAGACAGAAGCTACAAGCCCAGAAACCATTTCAAGCATTATGCCTGGTTCCAGTGCTCCTTGGATTGTAGGAAGAATAGGCCACTTGGCCCCTCAAGCCTGTTCTGTAATTCAGTAGATTGTGGATAACCTTCTTCCTCACACTCATTTTCTAGTCTGTTTCTTTCCTTCAGGTTCACATTTCATCTCTCCCGGTATTTATTCCACTCAATCACTGAACATCCATATGCATCAAAATTAGAAAATTTCAATAATGTAATAACCCTCCAGGTGTAGAAATTTTAAAGCATCTGGGTCCAAAATGACCGAATCCTTACCTGGAGATTGTGACTACACCTGTACACCCATATACCCCATTATCATTGACTCCCCAGCCAGGGAAACAGCCTCTTAACATCTATATATAGTAGATAGTAATCTAAATAGCCAAATGAGCCCATGGTTCAGAGCTCTTGGGTTGAATGGCCTGTTTCTGTGCTATTGATATTCTGAAATTCTTTTTGCCCTCCTTTCATCATATTTGTTAAGCTGATCATTAATGACAACTCTGCATTTTGTGATTGCGTAGTTCAAAAACCCATATAAGTTTTTACAAAGCATACCGCTACAATTATTTCCCCTTTTGAGAGATATATTTAGAATAACCTCTACCTCAATAAGTAAAAGAAAAATATCACATTTAGCCAGCTCCTTTCACAACTATTTACAATGGAAAGAGTTTAACAAGCATTAAAGTGCTTCCTTTTTGTAGTCACAATCGTAATGTAGAAAATACAGAGGCCAGTTTGCCAACAGTAAACTCCAACCAGCAGCAATGTGATAATGAGAAGATAATTTGTTTTAATTATGTTAATTGAGGGAGAAAGATCAAAAGAGGAATAAAGGCTTGATGAGGTCCATTAATAAATTATGTGTAAGAAGTTCTTTGGTCTGACTTGCGACACATGTACAACTATATTTTGATGTCCTGATGCAGGGGTTCAACCCAAAACATCGACAGTTCCTTTCCCTCCCCACAGATTCTGCTCAACCTGTTGAGTTCCTCCAGCAGTTGCTCCCGAGTCCAGTATCAGCAGTATCGTGTGTCTACAACAATATTTTTTGTAAATTATTCACTCAAGACCAATGCACAAATTTTCTGTATCCCTGTGTGTTCCTTGTACTAAACATGCTTTGGTAATTCCTCAGTGTATTTCCTTTCCCGGTCATTAGATCTCTATACGCAGGCCAGATGTACACAAGAGAGGATGATCAAAGCCACATCTTGGTGAACTAGACCAGATGGCTATCTGGGACAAGTGAGAAGGGGTCCCTTCACTAACGGTCCCTTTCTCTCATTCTAAAAGAATACCAAGAACAAGCTGTCAATTTCAGTCTTTACTGTGGGAGGCCAAGATTCCCACATTTGTATATCAGTCCCTTTCAATTAGATCAGCTAAATTGTACATGAGCAAAAAATATCTCGCTTTTACTTTATCTCTTAAAATAGCAAAATATCACAAAGTTCTTCATGTGAGTGTTATTGAGGAAAATTTGATACCCAGTCACATAGGGCAATATTCAGACAGTGAAAGCTTGAGGTAAGTTTAAAGCAGCAACTTAAAGGAGAGAAGCAACGCACAAAAATTGCTGGAGGAACTCAGCAGGTCAGGTAGCATCTATAGAGAGAAATGAACAGTCGACGTTTCAGGCTGAGACCATTCATCAGGACTCTTCTCACAGTTGACATTTATCTTTATTGCAAGTGTTTTACCAAGTGAAAAGCCGATTCAGTTGTTTTGTTTCTTTCCCAGTTCTGATGCAGGGTCTATGACCTGAAACATTGGCTCTGTTCTCTTCCCAGATGCTGCCTGACCTGCTGAGTACTTCCAGCACTTTTTTGTTTTTATTCTGATTCAGTCATTCGGTTACCCACCTGTCAATCCTTTCCTCCCTGTCCTCTCTCCTGCAGTATCTGGCCTCATGCCCTTCTCCCATTCCTCCTTCATCAGACACCCACATTCTTCTGCAAATAAGATTGACAGCACAGCACTTATTCTTCTCTGCTGAAGTGTTAGTGAAGTCTAACTGCGTTGAAGAATGGATTGTGCTACATCACAGCAGCAAACATACACAGCAAGTGGCGATAGACCTCTCAGCTGCACTTGAAATTCTCTGGAATGACCACTCAGCCGTCATTCTTGCTTGTACTCTCATGGAAGGAGCCAGTCATCTCCAATACACTGAGCAAGCGTGCTGTATAACCCTATTGCTCTATGACCCTGTGACTTGTTCGTCTTTAAAGGAGAGAAGAACGGTTCAGGACTGTGGAGACTGAAGGCACGTCAGGAGTAGTGGAACAGAGGAAATCAAAGATGCAGGCAGAACCAGAATCAGAATCAGATTTATTATCACTGACTTAGATGACGTGAAATTTGTTGTTTTGCGGTAGCAGTACAGTGCAAAGACGTAACTTTAGTATAAATTACAAAAATAAATAAATAATGCAAATACACGGGAATAACATGGTAGTGTTCATGGGTTCATGGACCATTCAGAAATCTGATGGCGGAGAGGAAGAAGCTGTTTTTGATTTGTTGAGTGTGTGTCTTCAGGCTCCTGTACCTCCTCCCTGATGGTAGTAGCAAGAAGAGGGCATGTCCTGGATGGTGAGGGTCCTTAGTGATGGATGCCGCCTTCCTGAGGCACCGCCTCTTGAAGATGTCGTTGATGACGGGGAGGGTTGTGCTCTCTGGAGGAACTAGAGGAATGTAAAGTTCTTAGAGGGGTGTTGAGCTGGAGGAAGTGGGAGAAATAGGGAGAGGTGAAGTCATGGAGGTATTCAAACACGATGAGAATTTCAATACAGAAGTATAGCAGGTCCATGAGTCAATTCAGGTCAGCAGACATGGACTATCGCGCAACAGGACTTAGCACATGTTTAGATCATTGTACCACCACAATGTTTGTTCCTAATTCTGAGTCATCTGTCTGGAATTGCAGCTCACAGAGTTGAGAAAAGACATGAGCAAATATATGTTATGAGCAAATCACCAAACTTAGAAAAAAAATAGAGCTCAAATTTTGATGTATTTCAACAAAAAGTTTAAAGTGAACAGCTGGAGTATGGTGTGTAGTTCTGGTCCCCACACCATAGGAAGGGTGTGATTACATTGGAGAGGGTGCAGAGGAGATTCCCCAGGATGTTGCCTGTGATGGAGTGTTATAGTTATGCAGAGAGAGAAGACAGGCTGGGCTTGTTTTCCTTGGACGGGAGATCTGATTGAGATGCATGAAATTATGAAAGGCATAGATAGGGCAGATAATAAGAAACTTTATCCCACAGCAGAGGTGTATAAACGCAAGAGGGTACAGGTTTAAGATAAGGTGTAAGAGATGTAGAGAAAGAGCTTTTTCACCCAGAACATGACCAAAATCTGAAATGCACTGCCAGAGTGAGTGGTGGTGGCACGTACTCTCACAACTCTTGAAACATATCTAGACAACACTCAAATCACCAAGGCATTAAAGAATATAGACCAATGGAAAGTGGGATTAGTATAGAAGGGTGAGCAGCATAGACTCAGAGGACTGAAGGTCCTGTTTCTTTGCTGTATGGGTCTATGACTGTATGGGTCCATGACTGTATGGGTCCATGACTGTATAGGTCTATGACTATTGTTCTTGTTTAAATACCAGAGGTATTATTTTCCTTAACCAGAAACCATATAGCACATTTCTGATTATATCATGATTTATAATTGTCAGAAAAGTAACAAGTAATTCCTATAATTTTCAAAATTACATTAAAATCACTGAGTAATTGTCAGGCTGGTTCATTGGCAGCACTCCTTCCCTGAGTCACGTGGTTGTGGACTTGTAACTGCATTCCAGAACTTGAGGGTATGTGGTTATGTCAGACAGTAAGATGGGCTATTAGACCAAGCAAGTAAGATTAAAAGTGTTCTGGTATTATATTAAAGAAACAGGAGGTATCTGGGCCAACATTCAACCCTTGGCTAACTCACCTTCCTCTCATTTATGGGATCTTGCTGTGCTGAAATCAGCTGCCTACAAAGCAAAACATCAAAAGGAATTAATTACTCAGAAGGAGTTCTGGATATGAAAGATCATTGAAGCAAGTTTTTTTTACCATATGGTTTAGTTTCATAGGGAAATTATAGAGGTAACCAAATAATTCAGGAAAGGAAAATTATCTAAAGTCTGTATAATGCGAATGGTACACATGCTTTAAACTACTGGTTTTCATAGTGAGCATCCCGAGCTTCAGGTGAGTCATGACGTGCTAAAAACTAGGTCGCTATTTCAGCTCCCTTAAGTAAATGTCAGTCTGCAAACCGAAGAAGGTGTTATTTTTATTGGGTCATGTGGGTGAACCATTCGTTTAAAGTAGACTGTGAAGAAGTTTCAAAACCAATGCTTTGAACAAATGGAGTAAAATATACTGCCATCTAGTGGGTTGACCTACATGGACTATCTATTTTATGACATTCATTTATATGCACGTTAGCAGTTATTAAGCTCAAGCTCATGAAGAAATTGTGATGAAAATTGGCATCAGTCGGGATCTCTGTGACAGATTTCCCTCAATAAATTATCAATAGATTGATTTTTTATGCTATTTTTCTTCAGTTCTCTTTGCTACAGGTGTGATGTTGGAGGACTGGAAGATTGCTCATGTCATACTATAGTTTGAAAAAAGAGACAGGTAGAGACCAAGTAAATATAAGCCAGTCAGCCTAACATTAGTGAAGGTGGAACTGTTGGAAAAAAGTCTGAGAGACAGAATAAAGTAACACTTAGCAAAGGCACAGTTTAATCAGGGACAATCAGCTTGGAGTCAAGTCTCACTAAACTGATGGAACTTTTTGAGGAGGTAACAACGAGGGTTGGCAGAATCCATGAAGGGTAATACATCTGATACAGTATCTGTGGATTTTAGCAAGGTACTTGACAAGTCCCACTTGGCAGATTGATCAAGAAAGTAAAAGCTCATGGGATCCAAGAGAAAGTGGCAGGTTGGATTAATAGTTGGTTCAGTAGGACAAAGCAAGGAGTAATAGTGAAAGGAAATTTCAGTGACTAGAGGACTGTGTGCGGTAGAGTTCTACAGGGCTCAGTATTATGCTTTTGCTTTTCATGGTATGTATCAATAATTTGCACTTAATGAAGAAATATTCTGATGATACCAAAATTGGCCTCATGGTTGATGGTTAAGTGAATATTTGTAGGCAGCAGGAAGACAATTATGGTTAGATGGGATTAAAGTGGCAAATGGAATTCAATCCAGTAATGCACCAGGTAAACAAACCTAGGCAGTGACACAATACCAGGCAGGATGGTATTTACACTGGATGTAAAATTTACAATCGACTAAGAATATATCAAGAACATTTGTGAAATCAAGTCCTTTTTTCTACCACTCTATGTGTGTAGAGTATTAACCAACTGCCCACCAGAATGGCCTTGCTCTCATGTGTAGACCAAGTCTTCCTGACCAAGGCCCAAAGAAAAAATCGGAAACGGTTTCTATCTGCATTATTAGTTTCCTTTAATATCTTAACAATTTCAATCAATTTATCCTTTCACTTTCTAAATTCCAGGGAATGTAAGCCTTGTTTCAATGCTATACATTGAAGTCTAGATATCATTGTAAATCTACACCGCTGGCTCTTCAAGGCCAATATATTAATTGCAGGATTTAATGCTGAGAAATCCTCATTTCCAATGCTAAATAGTTTTGTTCTAATCAGATATCAAGTTTCACCACAAAGTATCCAATGCAGTGAAAGATCATTGACTTGCAAAGTTTCCACTGAAATGATCTGAAGCAACAGCCAGGACCTCCCAGTGGCCACCCACTTCAATTCCACATCCCACTCCCATACTGACATGTCTAACCGCGGCCTCCCCTACTGCCATGTTGAGGCCAGATGCAGGTTGGAGGAACAACACCTCATATTCCACCTTGGGACTCTCCAACCTGATGGCCTTAACATCGATTTCCCTAACTCCACCCCTTCTTTTTCATCCCCCCCCCAATCCTATGTCTTCCCTTATTCCTGTGGTTCCCTGCCCCCTCCTTGATGACCTGCCCATCTCTTCTCCTCCCCTCCTCTATCCTTTATTCCATGGTCCACTGCCCTCTCCTACTGGATTCCTCCTTCCTCAGCCCTTTGCCTCTTCTACCTATCACCTCTTGGCTTATTATATCTTCTCCCTCCTCCCCACCTACCTACCTTCCCCCCTCACCTGGACTCGCCTATCACCTGAACTCACCTCTCCCCTGCCTTCGTGTGCTCCTCCACCTCCCCCCACCTTCTTATTCTGGCTTCTGCCCTCTTCCTTTCCAGTCCTGATGAAGGGTCTCAGCCCGAAACGTCGACTATTTATTTCCCTCCACAGATACTGCCTGACCTGCTGAGTTCCTCCAGCACTTTTTGTGTATTGAAGCACAAATATGGCAGTTTCTATGTTGAGTAGTCTAACCACAGTGGCAGATTGAATCCCTGGTGGCAAATTGAAACCGAAACTGCATGTTGATGGCCCTTCCCCCAGATCTGACTGCAGCAAAGTTTAAGATTTGAGATAGACCCCTTTCTTATATAATTTTTGTGAAATTTATGTGTAATTTATGTTTTTATTGTGTCTCTAATGCTATGTGCCTCTGATGCTGCTCAAGTAAGTTTTTCATTGCACCTGTGCATACATGTACTTGTACAGATGACAATAAACTTGACTTGACAACTTGGACTGGTAATGCGAGATGGTTGAGAGAAAGAAATCTGTGTGAATTAGCAGAGAACATAGAACATAGAATGGTACAGCACAGGAACAGGCCCTTCAGCCCATCATGTCTGAGGTGACCACGATACCAAATTAAACTGAACCTATCTGCCTGCATCTGATCCATATCCTTCCATTCCCTGCCTGTTTATGTGCCTGTCTAAATGCCTCTTAAATGCCTCTATTATGTCTGCTTCCATCACCCTTCCTGGCAGCATGTTCCAGGCACCTAGCACTCTGTGCAAAAAATCTTACCCCGCACATCTCCTTTAAACTTTCCCCCTCTCATCTTAAAGCTGTATCCTCTGGTATTTGCCATTTCTTCACTGCGAGAAAGACTATCTAGCCTATCTATGCCTCTCATAATTTCATAAACCTCTATCATATCTCCCCACGGCCTCTGATGCTCCAGAGAAAACAATCCAAGTCTGTCCAACCTCTTCATGTAGCTAATACTTTCTAATTCAGGCAGTATCTTGGTGAACCTCTTCTGCACCCTCTCCAAAACATCCACATCCTTCCTGTAAATGGGATGACCAGAATCCTGAGAGAATTACTGTCAGGGAGGAAACCATTTCCTGAATGATGTTTCAAGGCTGACTTCAAGGATTCAATAATCCTTTCATCAGGGGTATATCATCCACCTCCGGAGATCAACAATTTGTACTATGTGCACTATGTGTCACCAAACTAATTCATAACAATACCAAGTCTTTCTATCTGTGGGTAAACATTACAATGATTACTACTAATCTAATACCTGATAGATTGTAAGGAAGACATTTGTGTAATTTATGTCGGTAATTGGCATCTAATTCTGATGTGACAGCATCTGAGAAGAATGGAATCTCAGGTTTAATTACCAATAAAGAAATATAAAGGGGACATTATTTCTGTGGTATAATGAACCACAGGTTGTTAGTTAATCGCACTTTTGACCTCTGAGTCAGATGGTTGGGCTCTGCTCCCACTCCAGAGTCCTCAGCAAAAAAATCTAGGTCAATATTCCTTTGCAATACTTGGAGGGGGGGGTGCATGCTGCTCTGTTGGAAGTGTTACCTTATTGATGAGACGTTAAACAGAGGCTCTGTCTGCCCTCTTCAGTGGACATAAAAGGTTCTATTGTACTATTTCACAGATTTCATGGACAACGCGGTGACACATTTAGTCAAGCTGCTCTCTCGCAGCTCCAGCGACCTGGCTTCCTCTGGCGCTATCAGTGTGGAATCCGCACACTCTCCCTGTGACCCATGGGATTCCACCCCCCACCACACCCCACACCCCCGGTGCTCCAGTTTCCTCCCACATCCCAAAGACACATGGCTTGGTAGTTTAATTGACACTGTAAATTGCCACCAGTGCAATAAGCAGTAGAATTTGGAGGAAGTTAATGGGAATGTGGGGAGAATAAAATGGGTTTAGTATAGGATTAGTATAAGTGAGAGCTTTATGGTTGGTATGGACAGTTTCCAATCTGTATAACTTTATGAGTTAATGAATCTAAAGATAGGGAAGTTTTACCTGGTGACTGAAAACCAAAATAAACTGCAGATGCTGGAAATCTAAAATAAAAACAGAATTTGCTGGAAACACTCAGCAGGACAGGCAGCATCTGTGGGAAGAGATCTATTGAGTGTTTCCAGCATGTTTTTTTTATTTTTAATGATATTTTACCTGCTATCTGGGCCAGTATTTATCCCCCAAGCCTGCTCATTGTAACAATGCTCTCTGTGGGAGCTTGCTGTGCATAAGTTGGTTCTTGTACATTTCTCACACTGTACGAGTGATTAGTCTCCAAAAGCACTTCATTGGTTGTTTATTATGATCTGATGCTCGAAAAGGCGCTGCAGAAATACAGCCTTTTTTTCTTTTTTTAAGCACATGTTGCATTTCAATAAATTAGTGTTTCATTTTATTTGTTGGATAAATGAGTTAACATTCAGGCCATTGCGAGCAGAAAACTCATCAACTGTATGTTTTTGTTGGCATTGTTCAGTTCACAAAGACTCCTGTCTTTAAGGTCATTACCATTTCCATTGCTATTGACTTTGCTGAGCTGGGGATCTGTGGCTAAAACTCTCATCCTCTGAACTTGGGTAGCATGTAGCAACTGCAAAAGTCAAATTAATATGGGGACACTGTGCCTAACTGTCCCATTCAAATGAGCCTTCCCAAGGAATCTGCCTACTTTTTGTTGGGTCAAAACCACCTACACTGATATCTGAAGCAAATATACCAAGTGAAAAATACCAAGAGAGGACTGTATGTGTGGTATGTGTCTGTGCTTGTGTGTTTATATATATGCATACATTGGTATTGGTATTGCTTTATTATTGTCACTTGTACCGAGGTACAGTGAAAAGCTTGTCTTACAAACCAATCATACAGGTCAATTCATTACACAGTGCAGTTACATTGAGTCAGTACAGTGTGCATTGATGTAGTACAGTACAGGTAAAAACAACAACAGTGCAGAGTAAAGTGTCACAGCTACAGAGAAAGTGCAGTGCAATAGGGTGCAAGGTCAGGTAAATCATGAGGTCATAGTCCATCTCATTGTATAAGGGAACCATTCAATAGTCTTATCACAGTGGGGTAGAAGCTGTCCTTAAGTATGGTGGTACGTGCCCTCAGGCTCCTGTATCTTCTACCTGATGGAAGAGGAGAGAAGAGAGAATGTCCTGGGTGGGTGTGGTATTTGATTATGCTGTCTGCTTCACCAAGACAACAAGAGGTAAAGACAGAGTCCAAGGAGGGGAGGCTGGTGTCCGTGATACGCTGGGCTGTGTCCACAACTCTCTGCAGTTTCTCGAGGTCCTGGGCAGAGCAGTTGCCGTACCAAGCCATGATACATCCAGATAGGATGCTTTCTATGGTGCATCGGTAAAAGTTGGTGAGAGTCAAAGGGGACAAACCAAATTTCTTCAGCCTCCTGAGGAAGTAGAGGCGCTGGTGAGCTTTCTTGGCAGTGGCATCTATGTGATTTGACCAGGACAGGCTGTTGGTGATGTTTTTTGTGTGGATTTGTGTGTGCGTCTATGTATGTTTGTGTCTATATATCTTTATGTGTATATGTATACCTGTATGTATGTTTGTGCATATGTGTGTCTGTGTGCATGTGTGGTGTATGCACACACACATGCGTGTGCGTCAGTGTGTCTAATTTGGCTAGCTCCTGAGGACAGGCAAGAGGATTACCATGCCCAATTTTTTCAGGCCCACTCAATGTAATGAGTGAAGTGTGCCAGCTTCTTGAAGCCTGCTCGTTATAATACTTATGAATGCAATGAGCATTATCCACACTGTCCATTGGTTGCATACATCACCAGGAGTCCAATAGCACCACTTGGCAACACTCCCTAAAACTATATTGCACCATTTAAAGCTCGCCTTCATCTCTTAAAGGGAAGTTCTTTGTGGCTGCTGAAGGTACTGTGTAGCAAGCAAAGATGTCGAGCCAAGGGTTCCAGATATGGCTCCTGAGATTTTTGGTGGTGAAGGTAGAAATGGCAGAGATTTCCTGTATCTTGGGGCCAGGAGGTCCTGCAGACAAAGTCAACAAGCAAATGGGAAGAGTTAGCAAAAGATATCAAGCCAGGAGTTTATTCTCTCAGATGTTGGATGCATTCGCACAAGAAACTCAGTGACCTCAGGGAAGAGGTTGGAACTGGAATCTCGATCTTACTGCCTGAAAACATGGACTGGTTCATTTGCCGAGGATTTGCAAATGGAAATGAATATTGAGCGATCGTCAGCGAATGTCCTGACTTCTGACCCTATGATGGAAGGAAGGTCATTAATGAAGCAGCAGAAGATGGCTGGGCCAGAAATGATAAGAAATTATTTTCAGTGTCTGCAAGACAATATACCTTCAGTCACCTGCACCATGGAGGAGATATCAGTACTTGTAAGCCCTTGAATACACTTCTCCCTCTCTCCGGAAGATCTCAAGACCATTTAGCTCTAGGCATTGGTGCAGCTTGTAACCATTCTAATTTGAAACATTATCACTGGGGGCACTGAGTGTAGAAGGTGGGATGTTATGTTGCAGTTGTACAAGATGTTGGTGAGGCTGCATTTGTGTTCAGTTTTGGCCACCCTGAAAGATGCCATTAAGCTGGAAAGAGTGCAGAGGAGATTTACACGGATTTTGCCAGGACTCGAGGGACTGAGTTGCAGAGAGAGGTTGAGCAGGCTGGGACTTTATTCATTGGAAGGTAAGAGAACGAAAGGTGATATTACAGAAGTGTATAAAATCATGAGGTGCACTAAGAGGGTGAATTCGCAAAGTCCTTTTCCCAGGGTTGGGGAATCAAGATTGGTATTGGTTTATTATTGTCACATGCACTGAGATATAGAGAACAACTTAGTTTTGCAAGACGTCCATACAGATAATTTCAAAACATAGGTGCTTTGAGGTAGCACAAAGGGAAAATCAATAACAGAATGCAGAATAGAGTGCTACAGTTACAGTTACAGAGATAGTGCAGTGTAGGTAGACGATAAGATGCAAGGGCCATGAAGAGGGAGATTGTGAGGTCAAGATTTCATCATTAAGAGGTCCACTCAAGAGTCTTATAACAGTGGATAGAAGCTGTCCTTGAGCCTGTTAGTGCATTGGAGTCAGTGAATGCACCTGTAATTGCCATCTCTCACCAATAAACTCGGGTACTGTACAATTCAATTCACTGCACCCCAATTAGATCACTGCTGCCCAAGCCAAGATGGCGCAGTTTGCAAATGAATCTTGGAAGTCCAGAACTGCTCAAGATCATCCTCCAAGGCCACAGGCAGCCTTCTCCTCCGCCAGTAAGCAGCTTCCTTTGGCCATTGGGTAATATAGCACAGGAACTCTGGGGAAGACTAAAAGACAATTCACCAAGGAAAATCACAACAGTGCCAACTTTAGTTTATGCAATGTGGCACACTTTTTTAGAGCCTGTTTGGGATGTGTGTGATGCAGTAGCTTTTATTTTTGCATCACCTCTTGAGAGTTTGATACGATGGACAAGGGCAGAAAGAAAGGAAGAAGAGCAGGACTGCTGGTGAACATGGAAGCAGAATGAAACAGGTGCAGTTTTTACAGGGTAGGTGCTGGGTTGTGCAGAGGCAGAGGTCACGGTCTCAAAATAAAGCCTCATCTATTCAGAACTGGGTTGAGAAGAAACTTCTTTGAAACTTCTTTACCCAGAGCATCATGAATCTCTACCTAAGAAAGGTGTGGAGGCATAGTCTCTGAGTGTCTTAGGGTGCGGTGGGGGGAGCAAGGATATTTCCAAGAGAGGGGGGATAGATTGTATATTAGTGTACATGTGTGTGCTTACATGTGTTTGCTAAGTCTGCATTTCAGATCCTGGCCTCCAATCATCTTGGACCTCCCTGCCTTGGGCCAAGACCTTGCTCTGTCAAGACCATGCATTAACTGGTAAGCACTGGGCATCCTACATTGAAAGAATTCATGCACAGACATCTTCCCCTCCTTAGAAATGGAACAGAGGCCAGTCATCCTTGATCATGAAGGACTTCCTGAAACGTAGAAGAAGAGGGTTGGGATAACTGATGTAGCACTCAGATGGAGCCACTCAGATGGAGACTGCAGATGCTGGAATCTGGAGCAGAAAAACAATCTGCTGGAGGAACTCAGCGGGTCGAGCAGCATCTGTGGGGGGAAAGGAATTGTTAACATTTTTGGTTGAAGCCCTGCATCAGGACTTGCATCAGACTTGTTAGAATCTTGTCAGCCTCCGGCACAGGAGATTTACGAGGATGTTGCAGGACTCGAGCGACTGAGTTTTAGAGAGAGGTTGAGCTGGCTGGGACTTTATTCAGTGGACGTAGGAGAATGAGGGGTGATATTACAGAGGTGTATAAAATCATGAGGAGCAGAGAGAAGGTGAATGCACTCAGTCTTTTTCCCAGGGTTGGGGAATCAATATTGGAATTGGTTTATTATTGTCACATGTACAGAGATACAGTGGAAAACTTAGTTTTGCAAGCCATCCATACAGATCATTTCAAAAGGTAAGTACATTGATGTAGTACAAGGGAAAAGCAATAACAGAATGCAGAATATAGTGTTACAATTACAGTTACAGGGAAAATGCAGTGCAGGTAGACAATAAGGTGCAAGGGCCATGACGAGGTAGACTGTGAGGTCAAGAGTTCATCTTTAACATACAAGAGGTCTGTTCAAGATGAAGTAGAGGACATAGGTTTATGGTGAGAGGGGAGAGATTTAATAGGAACCTGTGTGGCAACTTTTTCACCCAGAGTGTGGTATGTACTATATGAGCTGCCAGAGGAAGTGGTTGAGGCAGGTACATTAGCAACATTCAAAAGGCACTTGGACAGGTACATGATAGAAAATGTTTAGAGGGATATGGGCCAAATGCGGGCAAGTTGGACTAGAATAGATGGGAACCTTGGTCAGCTTGGACCAGTTGGGCAGAAAGGCCTGTTTCCGTGCTGGATGACTCCATGACTGTGATCTGGAGCAGCTAGGAAAGTGGGCTGAAAAATGGCAGGTGGAATTTAGTGAGATGATAGATAAGATAAGATAAGATAAGATAAGATAAGATAAGATAAGATAAGATAAGATAAGATAAGATAAGATAAGATAAGGTGAGATATCTTTATTAGTCACGTATACATCGAAACACACAGTGAAATGCATCTTTTGCGTAGAATGTTCTGGGGGCAGCCCACAAGTGTCACCACGCTTCTGGTGCCAACATAGCATGCCCACAACTTCCTAACCCGTACGTCTTTGGAATGTGGGAGGAAACCAGAGCACCTGGAGGAAACCCATGCAGACAGAGGGAGAACATACAAACTCCTTACAGACAGCGGCCGGAATTGAACCCAGGTCGCTGGTGCTGTAATAGCGTTATACTAACTGCTACACTACCGTGCCTGATGAGTGTGAGGTGATGCACTTTGGGAGAACAAACCAGGATAGGACTTACACAGTGAATAGTAGGGCACTGAGGTGTGCGGTAGAACAAAGGGACCTGGGAATACAGATCCATAGTTCGTTGAAAGTGTCATCACAGGTAGGGTCATAAAGCGAGCTTTTGGCACTTTGGCCTTCATAAATCAGGGCATTGAGTACAGGAGTTGGGATGTTATGTTGAAGTTGTACAATACATTGGTGAGACCAAATTTATAGTTTGCAGTTCTGGTCACCTACTTACGGGAAAGATATCAATAAGCTTGAAAGGGTGCAGAGAAAATTTATAAGGATATTGCTGGGACTTGAGGCCCTGAGTTATAGGGAAAGTTGAATAGATTAGGACTTTATTCCCTGAAGCATAGGAGAATGAGGGGAGATCTTATAGAGGTATACAAAATTATGAGTGGTATAGATAGGGTGAATGCACGCAGGCTTTTTTCCCCTAAGGTTGGGTGAGACTAGAAATAGAAGTTTAGGATGAAAAGTGAAATATTTAAGGGGAATCTGAGGGGAAACCTTCACTCAGAGGGTGGTGCGAGTGTGGAACGAGCTGCCAGTGGAAGTGGTAGGTGTAGGTTCAATTGTAACACTTAAGAGAAGTTTGGATAGGTACATGGATGGGAGGGGTTTGGAGGGATATGGTCCGGGTGCAACTAGATGGGCCAAAGGGCCTGTTTCTGTGCTGTAGTACGCTGTGTCTCTATGACTCTGTTATCCTTGAAGATCAATTATAACTTTCAAAAAGGAATCAAATATATGCACAAGGCAGATAACTTTGAGGGCAATGAGGAAAAATCAGAGACAAACTGATGGCTCTTTCAGAGATCTGAGATTGTTACAGGGGGCCACCTGGTCTCCTTCTATGTGATTCAGTGTTTCTGAGTGGCTGTGCTGACATTCTGCAGCAGACATTTGCGGAGGTAGTAGGCTAGAATAACGCAGTAACCAATGATATTTCATAAAGTGCCAGAAAAAATTAATCAAACCAATTTCCAAATCTAAGACACCAGAGGAACTTTATCAGGATGGTGTGTGAGTAATGCATATGATTATAGTGTGCATCAGAACTTGAGCCAAAAAGAATATGCACAAACCTTTACACAGCAGTATTTGTTATCATAAGAAGTGACTGATTTCAGCATGAGGTGCTGATGGCAATAGCCTTAAGCTTTTTACATTGGATTTTGAATAAATGCCTAGCCAACATGCTAGAACAGTGTGCAGGTCAGTGCACCAAGCAGTCAAGCTGTAAGCATTGTGTAGGAGTAAGTGAGTCACTATTATCAAAGGCTGTTCATTTGGATTGATAAATGTGTAAAAAGAAAATATTGGAAATACCAGGTAAATCGCACAGTTTCTCACCTGCTGAGAATTTCAAGCACTTTCTGCTTTTATTGCAGATTTCTATGGAATATGTAGGTAGTCAACAAATAAAGTAAATTCCATGATTCTTAAAATTATAAAAGGTAATGATGGGGAATCCCACACTAGGCACACAAGTACAAAAAAAGTAGCAGGAAATTCAAGGGAAACTTCTGTAAGCTGTGAGTGGTCAGAATGTGGAGCTCACTACCATATCAAGCAGATGAGGTATACAGCATACAGTAGATGCTTTGGAAGAGAAATCAGTTAAATGCATGGGAGAGAAAGGACTATCAGGAAATAATGAGGCTTGTTCCGCACTCGCACCACCCTCTGAGTGAAGAAGTTCCCCCTCAGATTCCCCTTAAATATTTCACCCTTCACCCTAAACCTATGTCCTGTATTTCTCGTCTCACCCAACCTTAGCGGGAAAGGCCTGTATGCATTCACTCTATCTTTACCCCTCATAAGTTTGGAGGATGACTATCTGAAGTGGGATCACAAGTCCTGCTTCTGTACTGTAAATTCTATGTCATTCTATGTAAAATCACCAGATTCTGGGTCCTATTCTTGCTGTCAGTAGGACAGTGAGATTTGTTAAGACGAGCTCTTCAACCCTCTGTTATTCATAACCTTTGAACTTGCTACGTTGTTGGAGGTGCAGCCTTTCTGATAGGATATTAAAGCCACACTCCGTTTGTTTTCTGTCACACAGACTTAAAAGATCAAATCCTTTGTTTTAAATAAATTATTGATGAGAAATAAAGTCTTGCATTTACTTAGCTCAATTCTTTACCTCAGAACATTCCAGAGTGCTCCACAGCAATGGCCTGAACCCTGTGTTCTTCAGAAAAGCATTTTGGAATATGTTACATTCATCTAAGAAGGCAAATGGAGACTCAGTTTAACATAGACAGTACAACACAGAAGGAGGCCATTTAATCCATCAAACCTGCACCATCAATCAATCAATTTTCCCCATAATCCTGCAATTCTTTCTCTTCAACTATTTATCCAATTCTTTGTTTTAAGACTCTCTATTTAATCTGTAGCCCCCAGGCTTTCACATTGTGCATTCCTAAAGATAATCACTCATTCCACTAAATAGATTTTCCTGCTGTTGTCTCTGTATCTTTTGCATGTCCCCCTGGATGCTGATTGCTCAGCCAATGGAAACAATTTCTCTTTATTTAGTCTACCTAAACCCTTCACAATTTTAAATCTCTAAGCCTTCTCTCCTTAAAGAACAATCCCAGCTTTTCTGATCTTTCTGAGTTATTAAACTCCTTCATTCATGGAATCTGCCCTATTCAAAAGATGGCTGGCCACAGTGTGACAGTACCAGTCACCTGCATCATTGGCTTCAATTCCTGAAGCACTTCTTTCAAGATGAAATACTTCTGAAATCTAATCAATGTTGTCATGAGGACACAAAACAGAAGGAAAGACAAAATTAGGTTTTCCAGTTTCTACCTCACATACAGACTAACTGGCAGATTATGAGCTGATTAGAAAGTCGGTCTGCCCATGACTTTCTGATCCACGTCTACAACAAGCCAAATATCTTTGCCAGGTCAAAGGCGCAAGCTCATTGCAGCAGAGAAATAGGCCATTCAGCCCATCACTAGCACTCCTAGCAGAGCAATGCCATCGGTTCCATTCCCCCGTCATACTCACTTGTATCACCACAACGTATTGTCTTTGACATGCCTACCAACATCGCTTCTTGATTCTTTTGCCATTAGCCTACACTAAGGGGTAATTTACATTGGCCAATTAACCTACCACAAAGTCTTAGGGATGTGGGAGTCTTAGGGATGATCACCTGGGGGAAATCTCATGCAGTTACAGAGAGATCATGCAAACTCTGCACAGACAACACCCAATGTCAGGATCAAACCCAGGTCCCTGGAGCAGTATGGCAGCAGCATCAACTGCTCCACTACTGAGCTGCTCATCCCTATAATCAGTCCCGACCTGGAACATACCACAATGGTCACAGCTAAGTCCAGCAAAACTCAGAAAAGAAAAGCAGCAGAATTTTAAATGAAAGTTACACCAGGCCTTAATGGAATTTACATAACCATTAAAAACCACTAGAAGCCAACTCCACCTCGTCATAGGTCAAAATAATGAGGATCCTGCACTGCTAACCCATTGTGGTCATTCAAGGACGCTCTTTACGTTGCTTTATTAGGTACACAGTTAAGTTTTTACATGTTCAACAATATGATAATTTACCTAGAAGCTGACTAATCCTTATCAATATAAATGATAAACTGGTCAGTATAGTTTCTTTAAAGTCACTTTCAGTCATTTGATCATAGACTACACACAGATTGAGGATTTTTAATAAAAACACTTTTTATTTTTGTGGGAGCCCATTACCAGTAAAACTGCAACAGCATAACACACTTAAATACTTCATGGAATTTATTTTAGTGCAAGGAACTTAAACAATGAACGATTATAAGTTATTTAGTAAACTAATTGTAGTGATTCATGAGTGATTTTATAAATGCGTTTTGGAAGAAACTTGAGCCATCACTTTACTTCAGTGTAACTTCAAGCACAATTTGCACACTAGGTCAAATGTGCCCAGAAGTACAAATTGTTGGAATGGCTATCACTTATCACTATGAAAAACTTAAACTGCCTTTCTATACTAACTTGAAGCAAGAAAGTGGTTTGGATTTACGTAGCAACTTTAATGTAGCAAAACATTCTGTACCAGCGTTATAGAACATAGAACAGTACAGCACAGGAACAGGCCCTTCGGCCCACAATGTCTGCACTGAACAGGGTGCCGAATTAAACTAAATCTCTTCTGCCTGTACATGATCCATATCCCTCCATTCCCTGCATGTTCATGTGTTTATCTAACAGTTATCAAATGAAACTTGACATGAAACATTAAGAGGTGACAGTAGATGGGCAAAATCTTGGTCAAGAAAGGAGATTTGAAGGAGTAATTTAAGAGATGACAAGAGGTAGAGAGGCAAAGTGGGAGTTAAAGAGTTTTAGGGCAAATGAAGTTGAAGCCATGGTTTCCAATGGTGAAGAAGTTAAAAGTGTTTATGAGTGACTCTCTATAAATAGAGGAACTTTTATCCTGGAGAGATGTTGAACTGCAGGAGATTACACAGAAAGGTGAGAATATGGGGGGGATTTGAAACCAAAGTGTTAGAATTATAAAATCGAGTGCCTGCTTTGCCAGCAGCTAGTGTAGGTCTATGAGCATTGGGGCAATGGGTGAACAAGATTTGGCATGAGTTAGGATGTATAACCTTGTAAGAAAAAATATTTCTTTGTCAGCTATTTCAACTGAGGTATTAACCCACTATTTCTAAATAAAATGGTAATAAAACAAATAAGGCCAATTTATTGTCAAATGTTTTCTGCTTGGCAAGATGAGAAAAGAACATTAATCATAAAATGATGATGGAGTTCCTTGTGCAGGTTAACAGTCACATCTTCAGATTTTGTAGGTCAGGAATAAAGTCTTCAGTTATATTTTACTGGGCGAGTGACAGGAATAACCTGCTTAAACTCAGAGACTGTTTTGAGTTTTAATATACCACAACTTCCAACTATTTATGGGATATTTTCAAACCCAGGATGTAAGAAGGTTTGGGAGACACAAGAGTCTGCAGATGCCAGAATCTGGAGCAACAAACTATCTGCTGGAGGAACTCACTGGTTCGAGCAGCATCTGTGGGAGGAAAGGAATTGTTGACGCTTCAGGTTGAAACCTTACATCAGGACTCAACCAAAACACTGACAATTCCTTTCCTCCTACAGATGCTGATTGACCCACTAAGTTCCTGCAGCAGATTGTATATTGCAATACAAAGGTTTTACCTATTGGTGGCTGAGATCACTTCTTGTCTTAACCAGTGCCCCAGGTTCACTGCAGGAAATAGTTAAAACCTCTGACATTGAGAAGTAACAATTGTTATCAAGAGGAAGATTTTCACTTCTTCCTTTGAGAAAGAGCGGACATTGATTAATAGATTGCATCCCATGCCAAGATAGAACTGCATCAAGGGCAGAAATTATACATGGTCCAGCACTTAGCTTAATATTTTTCCAATTTAGAACAAAAGCATTTTTTTTCCAGTGGAGGAACAAGAGACTGAAGATGCCAGAATCTGGAGTAACAAACAATCTGCTGGAGGAACTCAGCAGGTCGAGCAGCATCTATGAGGGAAAGGAATTGTTGATGTTTCAAATCGAAACCCTGCATCAGGATACAGGTTGTATCTTACATCTGTTTCTAATGTTCAACTGTTTTCATTTTTCTCATGGGTTATTTTACACATTTATGAAGCGTGGTTTTTGTTAGCATTAAAGCTGGGATGTCATGTGACTTGCAGAGGAGCCTGAAGTTGATGGGACTCCCAAGTACCTGCTCTCCTTCTCGGTGGTAAAGGTTTCAAGTTTGGGAGGTGCTACTGGAGTAGCCTTGGCATCTAACTTCAGGCCTTTTTTAGATGATATTCAATGTGACCTCATGCAATGATGATGGAAGAAGTGACTGTTTAGGATGATAGATTAGGTGGCAAATCTTGGCCACCATAACTGTGCCATAGACTTATAACACTGATGTCATTTCTCATCAATGTTTGACCAGGAATCTAATTTCAAATATTCAAATTTAGTCCTTGCTAAATCAGCTTGATCCCCACATCCCCACACTTAGATGGATGAGTTGGGCCAAAGGGCCTAGGATCCTATGACTTCATTGCTTGTCTGCTCAATTGGAAATTCCCTGGCTCTTTGTATTCACTTGACCCCCTCCCCCCCCTACCACCAGTTTAATATCAGGATCATGGATGGCAGTTTGGAAAGCTGTGAAGTAGAGTTGGTCAAGACATCAGACTTTCTCCTCAGGATAGGCCAATAAACAGGGCGATGCTCCTTTGAGGTATGATGCTGCCTCCGATGGCAGGAGACTGTCATTACAGCTTGCCGAGTTTCCACTGGCATTTTCTATAATGTGTTTAGAAAAATAAGTTGGTGCACGAAATTTGCATGTTTCAAAGTTGAATCATTAAAACTTTTAATGTTTTAATTAAATGATTACCACAGCCCCAAAACTTGAGGTTATTCAAAAAGTTGCTGCCCACTTCCACACCAGCACCACCCCATTCACCCATCAGCCATGCACTTGCCCCAACACAAGTTCCTAACTCTGGGAGTTTGTATCACTACACCATTGTTTATTTTTAAGTACACTTTATTCATAATGCACACAATTAAAGTTTTGGGACATGTCATTATCTTTATTTACTATACAAAGCAATTCAACATATTCACTTACAAAGTGTCGTCAACAAATATTGCAATAGTGAAGCATTTCAGAGGCTGTTACACAGGGCCAGCTCCTCAGTGTCTAGTGGCAGCAGGATCCCAGACTGTGGTCCTTCCCCCATAAATACTCTGCCAAGGCTATACTGAGGCTTCAGTGCGTTCCTCAGAAGGTACACCTGCACCTCAGAATGTGCCTGTCAGCACCATTTGCTTGCACACATCTCCTTGCCATGAAAGACCAACAAGTTTCAAGCAGATCAAAATGCGTCTTTCACCAAGCTGATAACCTTCCAGCAGCAGTCAATGTTTACCTCAGTGTGCATCCCTGGGAACAGCCCGTAGAACAGAGTCCAGCGTTCCACAGGTGCTCAACAAAGACCACTGCTTTCCTTTCCTGATCTTCTTGGCAAATGCACAGTCCACAAGGAGATAGATGACCGCCCCCATCTACTTGAAGGTGCTGTGTAATGGGATTGAGACTCTGGCTGTGCATAAAGGACCTGATGGGGACAGCCTTTCTCACCACCAGCCAATCAAGGTGTTGGCTCTTGTTTGAGAGTTCTGCTAATGAGGCATTCTGCCAAATTACTTTGCCAATCTGCTCAGCGAACCATTCCACAGGATCCACCATCTCTTTCTCCAGCAGGACTCTCCCTGTGGACCACTGCCGGGTTGACTTGCAGAAACAATTACAACCAACAGGTGGTATGGCACGATACAACTGAATTGAACGTTCTGCTACAGTAAGGCCACATTCATCCTTCACGGCAATGGGGACAGGAAGAACCTAAATCAGAGTGACTCTTGGAATTTACATACCAAGGCTGATGTAGCCATACACAAAGGTGGCCATTAGGATGAGGTCTATGTTGGGATGTTTTCCCTCCCCTCTCTGGAGATTTGCATATCATGTCCCTATCAACACAATCGCCTAACCTCTGGAACATCATCCCAAAACATCACCTCCTCTTTCTCTTCTTCCTCCTTAAAATGCTACCTCTTTGATCAAACATTTCGCCACCTGTTTCAATCTCTCTCTGTGAGATTTAACTTCTGTGTTTTATGTTTTGTAATGTTGCTGTGATGGACCATGGAATATTTTTGCAATATTAAAAGCATTATTTAAATGAAAGTTGTTGTACTGATGTACCCTTATGTGTCAAATGCAGTATTGGACTATTTTGGGTAGAAAAATTATTCAGTAAGTTGTTTTTCTACAAACAAGTCATATTTAACTTAACTACTGATTGCAAGATCAAAGTAATCAAAGAAGCAAAACTTAAGAGGTTACTTGAGTCTAATTGTAATCTTATCAGCTGATTAAGTATATTTGGCATCTTCTTGCCTTTCACCACCAAGTACAGATTTATGGGTTTATGAATTTAGTTGTTTATTGCAGGTGATTAAATAGCTTTAATAGTACTTTGACAAAGGTGTGTTATGTGAAGTTTATTCACTATTAATATTAGACCCTATACTTCGAATGCTGATGAAATCATTTCTGTTTAGTTCATGGTGAAATCTTGTTCAAAGCCAGCACTGACTATCACAGTGTTGCAAAACCCTTGGGACATTATAGAAAGTCTTGCTTTTATATCGTGCAATGTGAATGTTTCCAAACTATATTTCAGTCTAATGCTACTGACATCAGCAGAAGTTTCAGTCTGGCATGGTCCCATTCAATAGATTTTATTTCATTGTCCCATTACTTACATTTGGATGTATATTTAGAAGAAATTTTTTAACCAATTTCTAGCAAAAATTGACTATAACACAACAATATATTTTGAATTAATACAGTTAAAATCAACATGATGTTATTAGACAAAGGCAGTATAGTTAATAGATGCAAAATGTTAGTGGCATGCTCATTACACTAACAACTAAGTAGCTATCTTCTGATAACAGACAGTAATTCAAAATAATGTTATCTTTATTGAATAAAACAAATGTGAATTGTTTTGCATTAATTGGACCACTGTCAAAATACAAGCATGCAATATACAGAATGATGCAGTGACTTTTACTATCTCCTCTTTTAGTGTACGCTGTAACAAGATATGACCCCTATATCAAGCTTCCTGAAAAATATACTTTTATTTGTTATATTATGATTGTGCCTCTTTGATTTATGCATCTTGTGACCAATTTACTACAACAGCCACTTGGAATTGAACAAGATAAAAATATTTGGTATAGCACATTAATCTCAAGCATAAGAATTCAGCGGTACTTTATATCACCAGGAATAAGTTGTGTAGTGATATTGGCAAAGATCACTTGGCACTTTTGGAAGAAAGAAAAGGAGGCCCAGCATTCTGAAAAGGTTAATGAAGATAGCTGAAAAAAAGGGGGAAATTCAGAGGAGTTCAAGAGGGATTCCAGACAATGAGGCAAAAGGGACTGATGACTGTCACCTGGGGTGGGAAGACAAGGCCAGTTTCAGGATATCAAAAGGCACTGCAGGAAATTAGGATTGGAAGAGATAGGGACATGAATTGGGGGCACAGTCACGGAGAGTGAACTTAATGTGGATTTTTAATTCAATGCATTGGGAAACAGAGAGTCAAAATAGATCATCAAAGACCACGATGAGTGAGCATAGGTCATTGACAGCTAAGCATTGGAAAAATCAGAGCTCAGGGTGGATGGGATGGGAACTAGAAGTGACAAGTGTTTCAACAGTCTCAGCAGCGGATTGAAGCTCAGTTTGGAATCCAGGCAGCAGGATGTCCAAGGATGTCAGAAATAGATTAGAGCTCGTGCTGCAGATTTGCCATCAGTTAACATGAAACAGCTTTAAAAATTATGGTTGATTGCCCCAGATTCAACTAAGAGTATCCCTAGCTTAACAAGAACATAAGAAATAGCAGAGGGCTGTTAAGCCACTCAAGACTGTTCTATCATTCATCAAGATCATGGCTGATTTCATCTCCATTTCTTTCTTCTTAAAGCTCTATATTCCCCAACAGTCCAAAAATCTATCTCAGCCTTGAATATATTCAATGACTCAACTTCCACAGCTCTCCAGGATAGAGGATTATACCTCAGAGGAAAGAAATTCTGGGTCAACCCTTTATTCTGGAACTATGCCCCCCAGTTTTAGATTTTCTCACCATCTTATTTTGTTAAGTCCCACCAGAACTTCACATATTTCAATAACAGCACCTCTTATTCTTCTAAACTCTGGTGAATACAGGCCCATCCTGCTCAATCTACTCATAAAACAATGCCAGGAATCAACCTAGTGTAACTTCTCTGAGGAGCCTTCAATGTAAATAGGTGCCTCGTTTAAAAGGAGAACGAACTATGTACAGTAAACCAGGTAAGGCCCCACCAACATCTTAAATAGTTGTAGCAAGACTTGCAATAAAGACCAACATTCCATTTGCCTGCCCAGTTACTGCTGTTTCTGCATGCTAGCTTTCTGTGCTTCAATCGCTTTGCTGATTCTCTATTTATACTCACGAAAATTAAAAATAAACTGCAGATGCTGGAAATCTGAAACAAAAACAGAAAATGCTGTAAATACTCACCAGGCCAGGCAGCATGTGGAAAGAGATGTGCCTGACTTGCTGTGTTTTTCCAGCATTTTCTGTTTCCATCTCTATTCATGCTCATATATTATCCCCAACACCATGAGATTTTATTTGTGCAGTAATGTTTTATGTGGCATCATATCAAATTACACTTTTATCACTGGAGTATATAATTCACAAAATAGAAACTTGAACCAGAGACAAAATTATGATCTATAGATGAACAAGTTATTTGCCAACCATTAATCATTTATTTTCTTGATAAGAAAATTCAAATCTAATTTTCTTATGACTTCCTCATTTGCTAGCTGCAAAAAATTCTTTATTGTAATTGGCTGTACAACTGGTTTGACAACATTACTGTCACTGGACTCTCAGTGTCCTTTTAAACTGTCCTCAGAAAATGGGGAGACCATTCCACAGTGATAGCTACGTCTTTGTGGCCAACTGTCTTCAAGGAGCATGCTGTGCACTGTCACTTTCCCACTGACCACAGGTTATGACCTCGTTTTCATCTCCTTCTAGTTTGTGGAGCTTGGCATGCACAAATTAGCTGCCACATTACAACGGCGACAACACTTCTAACACACTTCATGAGCTACAGAGAGTCTGTGCGCATCCTGAGTTCAATTGGTAAATTGGTTTATTATTGTCACAGATACCAAGGTACACTGAAAAGCTTTTGTTTTGCATGCCATCCATACAGATCATTTCATCACATCAGTGCATTGTGGTGGTACAAGGGAAAAGCAATAACAGATGCAGAATACAGTGTTACAGTTACAGAGAAAGTGCAGTTCAGGCAGATAATAAGGTGCAAGGCCATGCCGGGGTAGATTAGGAAGTCAAGAGCCTGTCTTATCATACAAGAAGTCCATTCAATAGCCTTATAACAGCAGGATAGAAGCTGTCCTTGAGCCTAGTGATACGTGCTTTCAGGCTTTGTATCTTCTGCTGGATGGGATGGGGGAAGAAGAGAGAATGCTCTTTGATTATGCTGGCTGCTTTACTGAGGCAGCAAGAAGTGTAGGCGTAGTCCATGGAGGGGAGGCTGGTTTCTGTGTTGCGCTGAGCTGTGTCCACAGCTCTCTGCAGTCTCTTGCAGTCTCAGGCAGACCGGTTGCCATACCAAGCCAACAAAATGAATGCAATCCTTCTCTCACTTGTACAGGGAAATCTACTTTTGGTGAAACTGCACTTAAAATTCGAGGGTGTGTTAAGTTCTCTGGAATAACCTGGATAATGTTACTTAGGATTAATTAGAAATGAATGCAATGCTTTCTGTTTCATTCCATCGAAGAATGATCTCAATATTCTATTCATTGATCAAGAATACTCACAAAAGTATCAATCTGAAAGGTACCATTATCAGTATTAGTGAACAAATGCTAAATGTGTTTGTATGATACTCCTCTTACCATAACATATTCGGAAGTATTAACCTGTTTAAATATATACTAATCAAACTCTTCGAATTTGGAAAATAAGGTATTCCCTTCTTCAGGAAGCAAATGGTTTAAGCGCAGTTTTTGATAGTTAACTGCTTAATTTGTCATTAATAATAATAGTTCTCAACACCAAAAACAGTAGACTTCCTTTTAATCTTATCACAAGAATTAACTTTAAACTGGATGAACTCTTGGAAAGTCCTGTTGGTGCTATGAGAGTTCATTTGATGGTATAATTAACCTGGGAATAAACACAGTGTGCATCATGATCTGCTCTGTGGAGTTCAGACTTTGCTTTATTAGGATTTACCGTATTACTATTATTACCTAATGCTTGTGCATAAGCATTTTTGGAAACTTAGGTTAGTGAACCAAATATAGCCAGGTCTCACAAAAACAAAATGAGCAGAGTTCAGCAACAACATGTAAACATTAACCATTAACCAGTTTGGAGTGGCTTCAAAGGTATTGGTGGATTAATCCTTAAAACCCTCACATGGTATTCTTCAGTCAGTTAGGAGACGTGATAGAATTTATTTTCAGTGGGTTGATACTTCTATAGTCATTGTAATAAATGTATATCAAACTAATACATCAAACATTTGTTCACCCATTGGAATTGGAATTAGATTATTATTGTCACTTGTCTTGCATACTGTTCATACAGATCAGTTCATTTCACAGTGCATTGAGGTAGTGGAAGGTAAAACAGTACAGAATGCAGAATAAAGTCTAATAGTTACAGAGAAAGTGCAGTGCAGGTAGACAATAAGGTGCAAGATCATAACGAAGCAGATTGTGAGGTCAAGAGTCCATCTTATCGTACAAGGGAAATGTTCAATAGTCTTATAACAGCGGGATAGAAGCTGTCCCTGAGCCTGGTGGTATGTGCTTTCAAGCTTTTGTATCTTCTGCCCGATGGGAGAGGGGTGAAGAGAGAATGTCAGGGGTGGGTGGGGTCTTCGATTATGCTAGCTGCTTTATCGAGGCAGTGAGAAGTATAGAGTCCATGGAGGGGAGGCTGGTTTCCGTGATGTGCTGAGCTGTGTCCACAACTCTCTGCAATTTCTTGTGGTCACAGGCAGAGCAGTTGCCACGCCAAGCTTTGATGTATCCAGACAGGATGCTTTCTATGGTGCGTCAATAAAAATTGGTGAGTGTCGAAGGGGACATGCCAAATTTCTTATTGACGCTAGCTTCAAAGCTGAAATTTCTTGAGCGGTCTTGAGGAAGAGAGAATCTTGTACTTCAAAAGCATCTTACATAATGCTGAGACATCAGAAAGCATTTTATACCTGATGAAGTTTGTTAGACGTGTAGTCACTGCTGTATTGAAGGGAACATGGCTGCCAAGTTGTAAACAGCTATATCCCACAGGCAGAAATAAGGACCAGATAACAGCCTCAATGAGAGGTTTACTGGTAAAGTGAGGAGGGTACTCTGCAATAATCTGGAAGAAAAATGTCCACAGAGATCAACCAATGTCTGAGGTATGCGTTTCCCCATTTCTGACTACATGCTATCAGACTCGAGTTCAAAGGTATACCTGACATAGAATAACACTGATGTCATAAAGTTGGCTGAGCAAACAAGCAGCTAAAAATGCACAATTTTGGTCCATTTTACAGACTGGAAAATAATGATGGGAACGTGTACCTGATATTAGGATTAAGGTGGAACGATCACAATTAAATTTATTGAAAAAAATGTTTTAGAACCCATTACATTTTCTATTATCTATCTGAGGGAATTAAAATCCAAAAATATTTAGGCCAAGAGAGACTAATAAGAATTAATTATAGATTAGAATGTACCCAGTTAAATTCTCACTCAGACCAATCAATAAAGCATCACATTCACAGGGTATTTTACATCCATAGCTCCTACCAAGAGTCTGTGCACTTCTGTTAAATCTCCACTTATCCTTCTTTCCTCCAATGAGAAAAGCACATCTGTACAAAACTTATTATAAATCTTTTAAAAATATTAATTCAATCAAGTTACAGAATGTTCACTGGACCCACAATGAGCACAAGTTGGTAGGGCAGCAAAGAAGACGTATGACATGCTTGATTTTATTAGTCAAGACATTGGATCCAAGGATGGTGAAGTTACATCGCAACTTTATGAAACTCTGGTCAGGGTGCATCTAGAGTATTGCATTCAGTTCTGGCCGCCTCATGATAGGAAGGATGTGGAGGCTTTAGAGAGGTTTACCAGGATGTTGCCTGGATTAGAGGACAAGTGCTGTAAAGAGAGCTTGGACGAACTTGGGTTGTTTTCTCTGGAGTGACAGAGGCTGAGGGGAGACCTGACAGAACTTTATAAAATTATGGAGAGGCACAGATAGAGTAGAGAACCAATATCTTTTTCCCAGTGTTGAAATGTCTAATTACTGGAGGGCGTGCACTTAAAATGAGAGGGAAAAAGTTCAAAAGTTTTTTACACAGCGGGGCAAGTTTTTTACGCAGAGCGTGGTGGGTGCCTGGAATGCGCTGCCAGGGGTGGTGGTGGAGGCAGATACGATAGAGGCATTTCAGAGGCTCTTAGATCGGCACATGGATATGCAGAGAATAGAGGGATATGGACCATGTGCAGGCAGAAAGGATTAGTTTAATTAGGCATCATTAGCTTAATTAGTTCGGCACAACATCATGGGTTGAAGGGCCTGTTCCTGTGCTGTACTGTTCTAAGTTCTAACACTACATTTTATGGTCATCCTCATGACTGAAATTCTTCCTATCTGGAGCTAATACAACTAACCCACACAGTCCCTTGGCTTCTTTGCATCACCCAATGTGTTACATGGTCTGCACTTGTACTAATTACAACCCATGTATCCACTTAGAAAAAGTTTTCTAACAGGAAGTCAAAGTTTTCAACATAAGATTTACAGTCACACTGCAAATTGAAAACTATTTCAAAAGTCATAACAAATCAAGGCTCCTACACTTTAATTGATATTGATATAACTTTTTTTTACAAGTCTGTGCGTCATTTCATATTTTACAAACCTCAAAGGAGACTAATAAAAATATCTGAAGAAGGCGTGTGACAAGGCAGATCCCAGAACAGGAAGTTAGGGAAAGTAAAATGAACAAGGAAGAAAAGTATCAACAACATGCGCTGTATAGCTCAACACAACCCTTTCTCAGGAGTTAATCATGCGGTCTTTTTGTTTTGTTTATTTAAAAATGAATGTTTTTAGATCATTTTCATATTAAATATGTTAAGGAGATTTATTATTTTTAGATTTTTTAAATTATTTTGATATTTTTAATATTCAAACTTAATTTAATTGTCTTTTATTGTCTCAAAACCCCAGTTGAAAAAGACTTTGATAACATGTGATGTCATGTGGTCATTGGGGCGTTCCAGGGACTAGGTCACAGGATCCACTGCCTGAGGTCTAGTCACTGCTCATGGACCACTCCACTTCAGGGGACAACTGCAGCAGCCGGGCCTGGAGGTTGATTTAAGCCATGCAGCCAGTTAAAGTTAGTGAAGCAGGGGTAGAGCCAAGCATGAGGTGTGAGCCAGATCAAGCATGATTTGTCCAATAATTGTTCAATGTTTCTGACTGTCAGAGGCGGGGAGGTCGTGGGTGGTGCTTCACCTTCTGTTGGAGGTTTCCAGAGGAGTTTTGTGGGCAAGGCTTTTCTTCTGCTCACCCACATCGCCCAGTTACATGCCCAAGACCCGATTGCTCAGGGCCTCACCTCTCAGACCCAGGAGTGTCTGGGCCAGCAAAAGGGGTCTTCCAGATGCAGAGAAGTAAATTTATTGGGACGGGTGCCTGGGCTGAAGTCTCTTGGTGGGCTTCACTGGAAAATCCAGGCCATCCTCGTTATGTGCCCAGCATCCAATTTTTTTTTATTATTATTATGATCCTGTGAAGCATTTTGAATAATTTTATTACATTATAGATAAATATAAAGTCAAACAAAATTTAGGCTGAAGTAGGTTCATTTGAAATACAAGTATAATTCTCACTTTATAATGTGTGATTCTTTGATTGAAGTACCAACTATTTAAAGTTAAATATTTAAAGTTTCTGGCTGAATTACTTATTCGGAATACACATGGGTCCAGCTGAACACTTACCCACAAGCTCTGATCATTGTATTGAAGCACTGGAGTCTCCATTAACCACTTCTGGCTGATGTCATAACGTAGAAGTCATTGATCCTTCTCAGCGTAGGACCAGAGCTAAATCCTTTTCCATTTCTCACTGTAGTTCTGAGAGATTGGTGTTTGTTCAGTTCTATACACTGCAGCAACACAAAGTATCAACTTGTTCAGCTCCAGTTGTGTTTCTGATCACTCCACAGAAGCTATATCTAATAATAAAGTAAATGTCAATGGAAGAAACTGCCCAAGCGACATATAGCCATGCTGACATTGACACCAGTGAGATTGCTTACATAGGACTGCGCTACAGTAATATCCAAGAATGTATCCACAGTACACATAATGTATTCTGCATGTTATCATTAACAGACTCTGTAACGATGTTGTGTTGAAAATTCAGTGAGTTTACTGCCTAGTCAGTGTTGCTTATGTGCTCTCTGTCTAATAATTTCTTTCATGAAATCAGTTGTAAAAGTTGACATTAAATTTTAATACTTGAGAGCATGCATTTAAGATGAGAGAGGGTAAGTTCAAAGGAGATACAAGTTTTTTTACACAGAGGGTGTTGGTTGCCTGGAATATGCTGCCAGGGATGGTGGTGGAGGCAAATACGATAGAGGCATTTAAGAGGCTCTTAGATAGGTACATGAGTATGCAGAGAATGGAGGGATATGGACATTGTGTAGGCAGAAGGAACTAATTTAGTTAGGTATTCAATTAGTTTGGCATAACATCGTGGGCCGAAGGGCATGTGCCTGTGCTGTACTGTCCTGTGTTCTATGTTCTAAATTTTCATTCAAGTTAATTTAGGAATCTGGGAAGAAGAACAGGCTGTTCAACACCTTGAGGTGTTCCTGCCATTCATCTAAGTTATTGCTGGTCAGTCTCTTGAATCATTTTATGCAACTTGATCTGTATCACTTAATATCCTTCATTAACAAAAAGTCTATCAATAATGTGCAGGCATCTGGCAAAGTTTCCACTGACTTTAGGGATTGCTTATCTATCGTGTGGCAGTAATCAATAGAGTAGGATATCAGAAGCAAAGTACAATGCACAGCTGCTAATACTTGTGTGTTCAGTGCAAGTGTCCGAGGATTAGTTTCTCTATCAACATGGTCCAAATCATTCTGTGAACAATATTTGACTGACTTAACTTTATGCAATTCATTTTAATCTTTGCTTCCCTGTTCCTGATCTGGTGACCAGCGAAGGCCATCCACATTCTCAAGCCCTTCTGAAGCATAAAACCTTCTATTCAAAGCCCTGCTCTTTATGCTCAGAAGATACAGCTTTAGTGTTTTTCTAGTCTCTTTAGAAATATTTTTATGTCACAAGGATTTGGAATTCATTGCTCATTAATGCAAAATAAATAGATTTAATAGAAGCCTTTAAAATAGAATTGGATAAATACACGAAGAAGGATGATGGTATAGATATGGGCAAGAGCTGGACTAATTTCACTGTTCCTCGGAAGGGTTGGCACAGATTCAATGGGCTTCTTTCTCTAATATTATTCCATGATCATATCTTTTCATCCTCGGTACCAGCTTAGTAAGAACACCCATCACCTTTTCTATATGTCCAATGTCCTTTCTGTAATGGGGTGAGCAAAACTGTTCTCCAGCTAAGCAACCTCCCGTTCCAACTTAACATTACTTCTTTTTATTTTTTGCTTCGATTTAAACACAGAAGTATTATTTTCCTCTTCTCAATGGCTTTTGAATTTGTTATCCTACTTTAAAAGTTTTTTTTTCACTTACTGGCTGTTGACATTGCTGGCAATGCCAGCTTTTATTGTCAGTTCCTAACAGTCGATGGAAAGGTGTGATCTACTTCTTGAATTGCTGCAGTTCTTCAACTAAAGGCAGTCCCACAGTGATATTGGTGAGGAGGCTCCAGGGTGTAGACCTAGCAATGACAATGACAAAGGAACATGAAAATGTGTCTGAATTACAATGATCTGTGACTTTATAGTGAGTTTTTACTTTGTTCCCGAACATAGAACATTACAGCACAGTACAGGCCCTTCAGCCCACGATGTTGTGCTGACATTTTATCCTGCTCTAATATCTACCTAACCCTTCCGTCCCACATAGCCCTCATTTTTCTATCATTCATGTGTCTATCTAAGAGTCTCTTAAATGTCCCTAATGTATCTGCCCCCACAACCTCTGCCGGCAGTGTGTTCCACGCACCCACCACGCTCTGTGTAAAAAAACTTCCCACTGGCATCCCCCTTATACCTTAAAAATATGCCCCCTTTGCCCATTTAGATTAGCCTGAGTGGTGTTCCAACAAACCTTTCTCATAATTAAATGTTAACTCTAAAGGGTATGTTTTTCATTGAAGGCTTTTTTTAAAGGAGGTCTTGTATCAAAATATAATGGTTAAACTAACCTTCACCCTTCAACTTTTATGTGCTATGGGGCTTTATGACATCCCTTGGATTTGGAAAGTATGGTTGCCAAAAACTATTATAGTGCAGTTATTTTTAAAATGTGAATTTTTATTTAAAACCCCTGTATGGCCTTGTTCCCTCCTTTCTCTGGAAGGTTCTGCCTTTGAGATATTTGCACTCTCTCAATTCTGGCCTCTTGTACATTCCAAATTTTAACCATTCCACCATCATGCCCAACTGCCTGGGATCTAATCTCTTGAATTCCCTTCCCAAATCTCAATTTTTTTTTTAAAGATGTTCCTTAAAACTTATATCTTTGGTCAAGTTTTTGTATACGTCCTAATACCTCCCTTTGCGACTGGGTCAAATATTTTGGATAACAGTTGGGTTGGCATTAAAGGTGTCATGTGCAGGTTTTTGTTATGCTTGTAATCCTTTACCAGAATGACAAGCTGGCAAGATCTATTTAGATATGTATCCAGGCATAGAATGGGTCACCCTGAACCAACGCTAACGGGCTACCAATGACGATTCAAAAATGGGTTGCAATTTAGAACAATGGTTTAGGCTTTGAAAGTCAAGAAGGGCTAAGTTTTTGTGGGGAACGTGCCCTTTCCTCTGATTATCCTTAGTACTTAGTTGATGAACATAGGAACCAACAGAGGAATTGACCATTCAGCAATTCAATCCTGTTCTGGCCTTCAGTTGGAAGCCAGCTGATTTTGAGAGAGAGAGAGGAGATAGAGAGAACAGTACAGCACAGAACAGGCCCTTCGGCCCACAATGTTGTGCCGACATAGCTATTCCCTCCTACCTACAGAATGCCCATATCCCTCTATTTTTCCTCTCATTCCAAGCCCCTCTTAAAAGCCCCCAATGAATTTGCCTCCACCACCCTATCAGGTGATTGTAGCTTAATTCTATCCACCCATCTTGGTACAGTAATCCATATCCTTGGCTAACAACAGGATTGCAAGGCCATTTTCAAATGTTTTAGCTGACTTGCACCCTGCCCTTTCCCCACAGTCTTTCCCCATGACTCCCTCCAGCCCTCCCCTTCCAACCATCTGGCCCAGCTTGTCCGGGAGAGGGTTCCACTGACATTTTTGTAAAGGAGTCCTTCTGCTACCAGTCCTGAGTAGCCCAGCTCTAATTTTAGGGTTGTGCATTCCCCCATGACTCATCTCTCTGAACCTCCTCCCCCATCCCACATTCCTAATCCCCAATGATTTTGCTAAACAGAGACTTTCAGAAGCGAAATACCACCGAGATGATGTCATGCTTTTTCCCTCACTCCACCCACCCCACCCGCCTCTAAATTTAAACTATTGAACTAGATTGGCAGCTTCCAAGTGGTTCTTGGTGCAGAAGGGGTGGGCTCTACCCAGTGAAATAGGCATAAATTAAACATAATTCATCAATGATGTCTTAATAAATTATTTTTTCCTGTATTTATTGATGCCCTCATTTGCATTGTCCTTCCACTATCATCCTTAATGCATTAATTTTCAATTTATAGTGAAATAACCTGGTTTTCATGCCCTAATGAGTAAAATGCCTTAATATACATCTGTGCCTGGAGTGTAACTTTGACTATAAATAACTGACAATACAAAGACGACACTCCAGTAAATCAAACCCATAGTCTGTAACCTAACTCTTATTCATGACATGCCACAGCTAATTCACTGTAGTAAAAATACTTATTCTTTGGGGGCAGGGAGGAGATTTCACAGATTAGATTCTCCTTCCTTAGAGTTGAAGAAATAGCATCCTAGTTGTGTTCCATTCAATAACCGCTGTTGCAAAAGTCATAGCAAGCTAAGGACAAAAGAACATTTCTGTATCTTAGAATGCCTGGTGAATCAGTTCTTTGAAATGAAGCATTGTATTGTAAGCAATTCATTTATTCTTATCATAGGGGCAAGGCCTTTCAGTGTAATTGTGTTTAACTGCAGGAGACAGAATATTATCTGTAACCAATAGCAGGCGGTCAATTCAGATGATCTAAATCACCATCCAAAGTGGTTGAAAGCAGGAGTTGGGAGGAATGGGGTCCAGGTTTTAGCCTCTCATCAGGGCATATGGGGGTAGGAAGGCTGGGGTGGTGAAGTGAGGGAGACCCTCAGTATAACCTGTCATCACTCATCTGAGGTGCAACTTGGAACAACAGCTTGGACCTCTCCATCGAGCCTCTGCTATCTTTAGACAGGGGTGGCATTTGACTGCAAGGCCTGTGTGTGTGGTTGCTCCGGTACAGGCTGATCACTGGTTTCTGATGACAGGATGTCAGGATCAATTTGCACACTTAATCCCCCTTCACAAGTGGAAAACCACTCGCGTGTGCACTCTGCAGCTACAATCGCTGCATACTTCACTTAAGAAGACACACGTATGCCAACTATTTACATTCTGAGCTACTACTCAGCAATTTTACTTCAAATTAGCAGTACTTTTATTTCCCTTGTCTCTGAGGTCATCGTACCAAATGAACCTAGGCCATTGAGCACCATATATAATGTAATGTACACTTGTCGTTTTTGCTTTAATGTTTTACTAGCAAACGGTATCCCATATAATTTATTGTGACTTGCTACAACATATGTTTGTGTCTTGACTTCCAGGTGCCAGTTGATGTGTGAAACCTTCCTGCTATAATTTGGTTGGCCTCCCAATAAAAACAACACTAGTTTTATTTAAAGGATTCAAGAAATTCACCAAAAAAGCCATATATTTCTTTGTCGTATATTGGAATAGAGCTATTTTACACACATGTTCTATTACTTTAAATAAATATTTTAAATTTTACATATGACGTTCTCTGCTGCATATAATGGATGGTTTTAACTATCACAAGTAGATTTTGTTATTTCTAGGTGGTTAAACATCACATAGAACTACACTGAATTTAGCAAGAAAGAACAGTGCAGAGGGATCTTGGTGTCCCAGTCCATAGCTCGTTGAAAGTGGCTGCACAGGTTGATAGGATGGTAAGAAAGGCGTGTGGCATGCTTGCCTTTATTAGTTGAGGCATTAAGTTCAAGAGTCAAGAAGTTATGTTGCAGCTTTATAAACCTCTGGTTAGGCCGCATCTGGAGTATTGCATCCAATTCTGGTTGCACCATTATAGGAAGGATGTGGAAGCTTTGGAGAAGGTGCAGAAGAGGTCCACTGGTATGCTTCCTGAATTAGAGGGCATGAGGTATAAGGAAAGGTTGGACAAACTACGGTTGTTTTCTCTGGAGCAGCAGAGGCTGAGGGGAGACCTGATAGAAGTTTATAAAATTATGAGAAACATAGATAGAGTAGGCAGCCAGTATCTTTTCCCCAGGGTTGAAATATCTAATACTAGGGGGCATGTGTTTAAGGTAAGGGGAGTAAGTTCAAAGGAGATGTGTGGGGTAAGAGAGTGGTGGATGTCTGGAATGCGCTGCCAGTGGTGATGGTGGAGGCAGATTCAATAGATACGTTTAGGAGGCTCTGAGACAAGCACATGAACAGACAGAGATGGAGGGATATGGACCAAGTACAGGCAGAAAGGATTAGTTTAATTAGGCATCATTAGCTTAATTAGTTCAGCACAACATCGTGGGCTGAAGGGCCTGTTCCTGTGCTGTACTGTTCTATGTTCATGTCCCTTCAGCCCCAACAGGCCAATGACAGGTCTTCTGTTCCACCTAAGTTTCTTCTGTCAGTATATCTTTCTGTTTCCTTTTTGAATTCTCTAGTTTCCTTTAATTTAGGATAAAACAAGCATTGAGTTATCCTGGGAATGAGTTCAGAATTACTCTGAATTCACTGTTGGCAAATTATGGTCTGTACTGAGAAAAACCAATGGGGAATTTACAAACAATGGACTTTAGGCTTCAACAGAAGGTTGAAGCAATTACTTGTGAGATTTCAATGTTTCTTTCTGCTTTTGACCATCAGTGCATTGCAAGGAGCAAGTGCAACAAGAACAGATGGCTCTGAAAGTTAACCATGAAGATGAACTTAGGACACATAAACAATGCCAAAATGGTTCACCTTGAATCCAATGTTGAGCTGCTAGTTAATGTTAATGATGTAATTTTTTACATCTTTATGTCTTGCACTGTACTGCTACCACAAAACAACAAATTTCACCACATATGCCAGTGATAATAAACCTGATTCTGATTCTGAAGTCAACAGACATCAATAGACAATGGAGGAAAGTGGTGCAAAACAATACATTTTAGGTGTTTCTATTCAAGAATCAAAACTTAACAAATAACATTTCCACATTGTGCAATGATAAGGCTTTTCATTTCTTCTCCTTAACTGTCCCGTGCAGTGCAACCCCCATCATTCACAGAGAAGTGAAGCCGAATGTGAAGTTCCCTGCACTGACTGCTGAGATGCATGCAGTCCACAGTCGTAGACTCTGGAGCCATTGAGATCCAGCTTCACCTCCACCAGTGCAATGACAGACCCAACCATCAGGAGAGAAGGTAGCAAGTCATGTGTGGACTAGTGGGGTGGTGTCAACAGATGAACAGAGGATGCACTTTGAGTAAAGCCCCAAGGTTAGTGTCTCCATTTGCCGGCTCATTAGTTGGAGGACTTTGTTCCTGCCATTCTGCTGGAGGGCACCTTGGGCTGATCAGAGCAACACCAAACATTATGGGCCCATTATCCACCAGGTTCAAGAGCAGCTACTTCCCTTCGGTTCTTGAACCAACCAGCACAACTCTAATCACTACAGTTTAACAACCCTATGACCACTTTGATCACTTTGCACTGAAGTGCTGTTCTTTTGTTCTAATTGTGTTCTTTCTTGTAAAAATTGTGTATAATTTATGTTCAAATTATGTTTTTTCTTGTGAGTGCTACTTATATGATGCTATGTACCTGTGATGCTGCTGTAAAGTAAGTTTTTCATTGCACCTGTGCATACTTGTACTTGTGCATTTGACAATAAACTCAACTTTGACTTTGACTTTGATCCAATTTAAGGTGCCATACATGGTGGCAATCAGCATGGGGTCAACAACAGCATGGACTCATCTGATCGTTGTAACTGATGACCACACAGGCTATGGACAACATTGCACTTCTCTATGCATCATCCCACTCATGCTTGAGGGAACTTTTCTATTTCTCTGCAATCACTATGTGTGGAGAACCACATTGCAAATATTTTGGAGCCCACTACCAATAATATTTTCTATCATAGACTCTGGGTTGCAATATCTTTGCCCTAATGTGCAGAGTTTCCATTGTGGACTTCCCATAGCTGCCTGTCCATCTGGACACGATGAAATGTGAGCATCTGAGTCCATGCAAGACAGGCACAAGCCATCAGATGGTGTACCCATTAGAGGAACCAGCTCTTCTTAGAATCCATTGCCAAAGAACTGGGCAAATTCCCTCTACTAAAGATGTGGTGAAGAGAAAAGTTTTTGATGAGTAATAGCAAAGTAAGTGTGATGGTATTTATAACCATGATGATCAATGTATTTCACTTATTGCTGAATCAAGTCATTGGGTATTGAATGATGTGAGTCTTGATTAATTCTGCCACCATATAATTGAGAAATTCTCATCTCCCCCTTGATAGTAATGGCCAAGGTAGCACTGATCTTGTGCATTTCTTCCCCTGTTGTTGTTGACCGTGATTTCTCTAGAATGCCCTCCTCTAGTTTTCTTCTTCTCCCTGGTGTCCTGTTCTCTCTTCTACAATGAGAGAGAACAGACCTGAGAGCAATGGTAGTAACGCAGGTTCATCTGGAGAATGAGTTGCATCTATTGAGGATGACAATCTGAGGGAAGCATCAAATTACATAAGGAGTGGCAGTGGCAGCTGGATAGATGGGGGCATGAGGAGGTGCTTAGAAGAAGTAAAATGGATGTGATTATAGGGCAACTGGGTGCGAGGAGTGATATGATAAGAGTGAGTGGGGAGGTGGGAAGGTGTGATGCTCGGGGTCTTTAAACTCTTCCTGCAGGCAAACAAAGAGCAGCTTATTACATCTCTGCTGCCAACCTTCTGATCCAGCTCCAGCCACTCATGTTGGAGCATCACCACTCTTTTTCCTCCAAGTTCTGGGAAGTCCATTCTTCTTTCCCTCCTCATTATCCCTGCAGAACCTCCCTGGTAGCATTTTAAACAGGGACATGGCCTTTGAGTGTCCTGAGTCTGTAACTACAGTTGTTGTGTCTTTGAATTAGACGTCTTATTCCACTTTGGTCAGCAAGGACGGGTTGGGCTGGAAGATGTGTTTCCATGCCTATTACCCTACGACTATGACACTTTGAGACACTGGCCTGTTAAGTACTCCAGTTGTAATTCAGTTGTGTGGATCTGTATAATAAGTGCTGTTAAGAAATTGATTTCTAGCTGCAGTGTAAAATGTTAATGAAATGTCTCCATAAAAATGGTTCAGTTTGCCCACATGATATTGCGCTCAATGTGCGTAGAAGTTAACAGGTCTTCTGTGCTACAGGCACTGGTATTGTTACTGTATTGGGTGCCAGGACATGGATAGCATTCCAATTCTAGTCTAACCCAAGTAAGAGTGTTTGCACAATTATTGCTTAAGCAAATAAGTATATGGTTAAGACAGTGCTTCTATTTTATGCATTGTTCCTTTTGTTAGTAGTTTGTACTTCATAATGTAATATGTAATCTGATCAAGTTATCAATGTTGTGTGCTAATAGATATTCAGAAAGGCAGATGCATGTCAGCTAGGCAGGTTAAACCATTACTGGAAGGGCACAACCTCAGCAGTAAGTATCTATAGCTGGGAAAAAGCTGCTATCATATCAAACAACAGAGCAGCAAATTTTCCTGGAAATAAGTAACTGATCAATAGTGTCCATGGCAATTGTAGCATCATTGATGGTACAATATCAGTGTGCGTAATCCAGCTATCAAATAACCAAGAGGGATAGCTGTTGAGTTTTAACTCAATCTCAGCTTCCTTGCTCTTAGTCTCAAGTGAGTTCAACTGAATATGTTAGTGCTTTGTAATAAATCATTAAAATATATTAGCCTAGGTGTTTCTCTCCAGCAGGATTACTGGGGTAAGAGGATGGAAGTGACATAGGGAACGGGTATTTTTGCATATTTCCAGCATTTACACCTTAAAGGACCAGGTCATATTGCCACATGCCTTCAGAGTGCTGTCTCTAATCAGAACCATAAATCAAACCAGTAACAGACATGCAATCACTCCAGTAAAGTACCTCTGTGTCCAGTTAATGCCCTTCCATATTCCCTATCAGCTATCAACTCTGGGCACCTGTGAGACATGCGGAATCATGTTCATTATTGCATGTTTGAAAATGAAAGAAAGAAAGGGATAACTAGAATTTCTATCATGTCCATTGCAATCTCAGGAAATTACCAATGTGGTTTATAGTCAATTCCGGACACATGCTTGAATATTGTCCAGGCCTTGTTGTATGTAGACATGGAAACACAAAGGACTACAGATGCTGGAATCTGGAACAACAAACAACCTGCTGGAGGAACTCAGCGGGTCGAGCAGCACCTGTGGGAGGAAAGGAATTGTCGATGTTTCGGATCGAAACCCCGCATCAGGACTCATCCACGCAGACATGGATTGCTTCATTGGCTGAATAGTTGCAAATAGACTTGAACCTTGAGCAGACATCAGTGAACCTGACCTTATGATGGAAAGAAAGTCACTATTGAAGTAGTTTTAACGATGGCTGGGCCTAAGACACCGCCTGCTGAATTCACTTTTCCTTTTGTCTCTTCTACTTTCTTAGAGAAAACACAGGAATTTGAAAGTCCGGATGTCCAGCCTTATGAACAGCTTCCTCCCCACTGTTATCAGACTCCTGAACCAATCCTCTCTCTTACATCCCCTTCCCGGTGGTGCTGCCATGTTCTCGGACTCAACTCTACCTCTCTCGGTTATTGATTATTATCACTTTAGCATTTCTTTTTGCACTACTTCAGACTGCACTCTACTTCTGCTGTTTTGCACTTATCATTGTAATTATTGTATTTATTATTACCATGTATAGTATTTACTCAGTGAGCTTCACATGAACAAGGAATTTCATTGCACCCTTGTATAACATGACAATAAACTAATCTAATCTAATGTCCTGGGGGTGGCATACTTGATCTCCAGTGACTACAACCCCTTTTCTCTGTGTGAGATATGAATTCAACCACTGGAGTGTATTCCTCTTGATGCCCATTGATTTCAGTCTCTCCAGGGCTCCTTGATGCCAAGGTCAGTCACTCACCTCACATCTGGAATTCAGCTCTTTGGCCCATGTTTGGACTTTGTTAGGATGAGGCCTGGAGCTGATGAATCCCAAGCTGAGCATTGGTGTGCGTGTTACTAATGAGGAACTGCTGCACTGTAATGCATTTGATGGCATGCATCACTGATTTAGTGGTAAATAGCCAGACTTAGATAGGGTCCTAAGGAGAGCTTTTGGCCTTCATAAATCAAGGTATTGAGTATAGGAGTTGGGATGTTACGTTGAAGTTATATAAGACATTGGTGAGGCCGAATTTAGAGTATTGTGTGCAGTTCTGGTCACCTACCTACAGGAAAGATATCAATAAGTTTGAAAGAGTATGGCAGAATTTACAAGGATGTTGCCGGGACTTGACGACCTGAGTATTAGGGAAAGTTTGAATAGGTTAGGATGAATAGGTTAGGCTTCCGGTGCCAACATAGCATGCCCACAACTTCCTAATCCGTATGTCTTTGGAATGTGGGAGGAAACCAGAGCACCCAGAGGAAACCCACGCAGACACGGGGAGAACATACAAACTCCTTATAGACAGTGGCCAGATTCGAACCCTGGTCGCTGCTGGTGCTGTAAAGCAATACGTTAACCGTTATACTACCGTGCTTGCCCACTCTGTGTTTCGATGTATATGTGACTAATAAAGATATCTTATCTTATCTGGATTACATACTCATTACAAAAATCATAAAAATGCAACATAATTTCAAGTCTCATAACAAGTTTGCAGAAGGTTCCAGAATCAATTTGTTTATTTGGTATTTTTGTGCTGGGCTTACTTAAGATCATTGTTCTCAGTCTGAGATGCCGGAGCTTGCATCCAATATACTGTAAGTGTTGCTTTACGAATGCTCTAGAGTAGCATCTGTCTGTAATTAACTTCAGAGAGAGAAGATGGCGAAAGCAAAACATCAAATAAAACTAATGAAAAAACGTTAATTCTGTTTCTCTTTCCACAAATGCTGCTGATCTGAACAATTCCAGCATTTTCTTTCCCTGCGTCAAATAAAACTGCTAACTTCCACAACGTATAGCCACAGTGCTGCCTATGGAGTAAAGGGTGCCTGGATAAGACAAGCATACACAAGTCGATGTTGCTTTGCTTCCCATGACTTTCCCAGTCTTGGATTTGATCAGAGAGGACATACTAAGCTGACGTAGGACAATAACAACAACAACAATGACCTGCTTTTATCTAGTGCCTTTAACATATTAAAAACATCCCAAGGTGCTTCATAGGAATCTTATCAAACAGGATTTTATGCTGAGTCACAATAGATGATATTAGGACGGGGATCATATTGGTTTTAAGGGACATCTTAAAGGAGGGGAGAAGGGTACAGAACTGGCAAAGTTTAGGATGGGAATTCCAGAGCAACTGAAGACCATGCCACCAATGGTAGCATCATTAAATAGGTCAGGATCAGACGAGCAGAAAGAACATACAAAACAAAGGTGGAAGGAGTAATGAAACAGGCTGTCGGTCATTAATTCCGGTCTTCCCGTTTCCAGGCCCTTCCCTGCTGCTTCCCACAGTTGTCATGAGGTGCTCCACCTGGTTCCGTGGCAAAGCATGACTAAAGCTCACACCAGGAGGATTACCAAGCTGCAGTGAGGTTGTCATTGCAAGTCCAATGGCCTTCCAGAAAAGCTACTGACCTGCCTTGCCAATCAAGTATTTCAGGAATGTTGTACATGTTTGATGACATAGTGTTTCAAATTATAGAACAGGTCATTGTGACAGAAACCAAAAGAAGATATGAATCCACATTTACGATGTCTAATGTGACTTACTGAATTAAGTGATGCTTATCTTATGGATTTATGTTTTTTTAAACCAATTTATGCACATTTGGAAGAGATTTTAAGGAATGACAGAGTTACTGAAATTCACAATGCATTTATCTAGTGATCTGCTTGCCAACAAGATCTGATTGCAGCCTATGTTCTCAGCTAATAGAGGTGGAGAGTGGGGAGTTAATGGGGTCAGTGTACAGACCATCTCTGGGTAACAAATAGGTTCAATTTTTACAGACATCCATAAGTCGATTTTGTCCATAAATCGGAAAATACAAAAATCACTCAATGTGGTAGCCAAACCTCCACAGTATTGTAATGATAAGATAAGATTTCTTTATTAGTCACATGTACATCGAAACACAAAGTGAAATGCATTTTTGCATAGAATGTTCTGGCGGCAGCCCACAAGTGTCGCCAAGCTTCCGGCGCCAACATAGCATGACCACGACTTCCTAGCCTGTACATCTTTGGAATGTAGGAGAAAACTGGAGCACCCAGAGGAAACCGGAGCACCCGGAGGAAACCCACACAGACATAGGGAGAACGTACAAACTCCTTACAGTCAGTGGCCAGAATTGAACTCGGGTCGCTGGTGCTATAATAGCGTTACGCTAACCGCTACACTACCATGCCTGGCATTAAAAACACATAAGACAGATAAGAATGAACAATTACTAAGAGCAGAGAGGGAGAGGAAACTAATTCTGCCATTCCTTGAAACAAACATATGTACATATGTCAGACATTTAAATTTAATAATATTATGGGAGCTCATTCATATGTAGCTGTGTCCATAAGTCAAGCTTTCATAACCCAGAGATGGCCTGTAATCAGTTTCAATGTCTCTGGTGTTTGGATGGTCAAAATTCAGCCAGGGTTCCTGCATTAACTTGTATACAATTAGACTTGGATGTGTGCGCAGGAGAGAACACGTGAGAAAGAACCACTTGCACTGCTTGTTTTATCAAAAGCTGAGAGAGCAAGATAAAATTCTCATTGCCAGGGTTTACATCAAATTCATGGTCACAATATTGATTGATGGGGAGTGATTAATCAGAGAATTAAAATCCATTGATCTGCGATTATGAATCATACAGGGAAAGTGTGTTAACAAGTGGAACACTGTAAAATATTAATGTTCACACAGGTTCAAGGCATGCATTTTTAATCTGAAATTAAAATGGGTAAAGGGATCTTGTCCACTAACTTATTATGCAATATTATTTGGGTCAGTCTTCAATGAAGGGGCTAAGTTATAGCAACACGACCACTTTCACAAATGTGAAAACACAAATCAAATATTAATGATGAAGTTAACTCTCAGCCCCCTGTGTACACTCCCCAGACATTTGTGAATGGACCATATTTCCTGGAGTATTTCGATCGTGACTAAGGCACAGTGTCCTATTGCAGGCCTGGCTCCCTGGACATTGGCATGACCTGCACTTTTTCCAGCATGTAGCTTCTGAGACCTCAGCCAGAGCAAGCATCACCCCTGCATCTACCCCATCTAGCCCATAAGAACTTTCAATGACTTTTTGGGCAAAAGATGTTATGGTTTAAATGTACCCCTGCTAAAATTATGGCCCATTGCAAACAACATCTGATGCTCAATTCTCATGTCTTGGAAGATTAAGGATTAATAAATAAAACAAACATGGTAAGTATTGAAGTCAGTCAACTGAATGTCAAATCAAGTACAGAGTGAGAAATAGAGGGGGAAAGAAAGATTAGATTAAGAGAGAGAAAAAGAGAGGGTAAATAATTGCATTTAATATTTGAATTTTTAAAAGGTCTTAAAATAATTCACAACCTGAAAGTATGAGACTCCATTCTACTAATAAAAACAGAAAATGCGAGGAATACTCGGCAGGTCAGGCATCATCGATGGAGGAAGAAGCAGTGTTAAAGACCAGCATCAGACTCCCAGCACCTTCAGTTTTTGCTTTTCTATACTGATAATGTTCACCAACTGAACCAAATTATGTTAGAGGAATACTAGGAGCAAGGCACAGTCTTTGCAGATCTAACAGCTGGCACCTTGTAAAGGTTTGCCATTTACTGTACATGCCATCTCTTCCCTCGTCACCTTACTGGTGGATATGTGTACCAATACCCGTGTGCATCATTCAAATTTTATATTTATTAACATCTAATATTTATGGAACTGAGTGAGGGGATAAGTAAAAAGAAAACGAGCTGCTGAAGGAAGTCAATGGGTTAGACAGCATCAGTAGAATGAAATGGACAGTTAACTTTCCGGTTGAGACCCTTCATCTGGACTGAAAGAGTAAAGAGGAGATAGCCGGTATAAAGAGGCGAGGGGGAAGGGTGCGACAAGAGCTGGCAGGTGATAAGTGGATGCAGGTGAGGAGGGGTTGATTGGAAAATGGAGTCAGGTGGGGGAGGGAAGGGCGGAGGTAGCGACAGAGGCTGGGAGGTGGTAGGTGGAAGCAGCAAAGGACTGCAGAAGATGGAATCTGATAGGAGAGGAAGGTGAAGGGGAACCAAATAGGGGAGGTGGGGTGGGCTGGTGGGAACAGGGGGGGAAGGGAAAAGAAACTGGGAGATTGGGGGGGGGGGGGTTGGAAAGAAGGTTGTGTGTTACAGGACCTGGATATATCAGAAGGAGCGCCTCACTCCTCCATGGTAAAGAGTCATGGAGAGGTACAGCAGGGAAACAGGCCCTTCAGCCCAAAATTGGCACTGACTATTAACCACCCATTCACACTAATCCCATATGAATCCCATTTTTTATTCACCCCACAGTCTCATCAACTCTCCCCCCCCCCCAAGATTCTACCACTCACCTACACACTGGGGGCAATTTACAGTGGCCAATTAACCTACCAAACCACATGCCTTTGGGATGTGTGAGGAAGCCAGAGAACCTGGAGGAAATCCGTGGGATCACAGGGAAAGCGTGCAAGCTCCACACAGATGGCACCCGATGTCAGGATTGAACCCAGGTCTCTGGCACTGTGAGACGGTACCTCAAAGAGCTGCACCAATGTGTCGCCCCATTATGTGTGTTGATCCTCACTGACTGTTATGGGAGTCTGCTCTTAAGGGCAGGATTCATGCTGTACGTCAGTCACAGAAGGTCATGTACAGAAAGAAATCAGCAGAGGTGCTAAATTGGCTGTAGTCCTGGGGGCAGAGGGTGTTTGCACATGTCCTGGTTCGGCACAAGTCTCTGCATGTAAACTACTGTACTGCTGTTGGCTCATTGTTTTTTTGTCACCAATTTTCATAAGTTTTTTGCTAGAGACCAATTTAGCGCTAGACAGTTCCATGCACCAGAAAACATGGAAATCCAATTCTTAGGCTATAGACTCAGAACCCTGCATTGTGTAGGCAGATACTTCATTTTTGATGTTCATTTTCCAGCAAGTTGTGAACATGGCAGTGCAATCAGAATGACATGAATATTGGGAAGGGAAGGGATCATTCCAGTCAATGATGTATCATATCCTGTGAGGAGTTGTTTATCACTTTGGAACATGATAACAGGAATCTGACTTTCCCATCTTATCTTAAGGCACTGTGGTATAAATGACTAAGGCCAGTTAGTGAAAGGAGGGTTTGGCCTGTTCTCTGGGGTTTGTAATGATGATGTAGTTTATTGACCTTATATTAAGGGCAGATCATCATTTATTTAGGTGGAATGTTAAAGGTGTCCCACCCCCACTCAAATGTCCATTTCACACTGGATATATTGTGCACAGAAAGCTCCTCCATCTCTTTTTGTTTTGCTTTGCTTACGTAAAAGCTTTGATAACAGTATTAATCGGCTTGCCAACTAAAGTTCACTTACCTTTCTTAAAGCATACATTGCCTCAGAACAGTGTCTCATTGTAACTTACTCGTAAAATTCCCGGTGAAAGTACAGACTACCTGGAAGATATTCAGACTTTCCAAGCCATTATTCTTTTTTACTGAGGTGTTACTGGTTGAAGAACCACAGGGGGAGATGAGAATTTTTTTACATTCTGAATAATTATTTTCTGAAAGGATGGTAGAAGCAGATTTAATAATAAATTTCAAAAGAGTACTAGATAAGTACTTGTGAGAAAACATTTGCAGAGCTCTGGTGAAAATGCAGGGAAAGGAAAGAATTGGATAATATTCAAAGAGCCAGCAGAAATAAAATAGGTTGAATGGTCTCTCCCTGCACTGCTGTGATGTGAATCTTTGATTCTACCTTAAATGCTTAATGTTGACAAACTGGTCATTAAGGAGAGCAGTTTTGGTAAAAGCAGAAGTACAGAAATAATTACTTTGGACTACCAAAAGATCAAAGCAGGAGACCAGAATAAATATGTTCAGTTTTATCATTTTATGAATTGTAAATTCAGATAAGTTTGCTTCTGCTTTAACAAACACTCACATTACTGCTCAGTGAGAAGGATTCATGGCTCGTCCTTCATTCCTTCACAATAAGATGTCATTAAGCTGGAATGAGTGCAAAGAAGATTCACGAGGATGTTAGCAGGGATGTTACCGATATGTAAGATAAGATTTCTTTATTAGTCACATGTACATCAAAACACATGGTAAAATGCATCTTTTTGCATAGAGTGTTCTGGGGGCAGCCCGCAAGTGTCGCCACGCTTCCAGCGCCAACATAGCATGCCCACAGCTTCCTAACCCGTACGTCTTTGGAATGTGAGAGGAAACCGGAGCACCTGGAGGAAACCCCATGCATGGGGAACATACAAAGCCCAGACAGACAGCGGCCAGAATTGAACCCAGGTCACTGGCACTGTAATAGCATTATGCTAACCACTGCACTAGGGATGGACTGGAACTTTCTTTCCCTGGAGTGTAGGAGGCTGAGGGGTGACCTTATGGAGGTATGTAAAGTCATGAGGGGCAGAGGTAAGATGGATGTCCACAGTCTTTTTCCTGGGTTATGGAAGTCTCAAACTAGAGGGCATAGGTTTAAGGTGAGAGGGAAAACATTTTCACACAGAGGGTGGTGGGTATATGGAACGAGCTGACAGAAGAAGCTGCAGAGGTGGGTACAATTACAATGTTTAAAAGACATTTAGATATGTACATTGATAGAAAAGGTTTAGAGGGATATGGGCCAAAAGTAAGCAAATGGGACTAGCTTGGATAGACATTTTGATCAGCATGGACGAGATGGGCCGAAAGGCCTGTTTCCCTGCTGCGTAGCTCTAAGACTCTGACTGTGTATTGCACATACACTAACCTATACGGAATGATGTTAAAAGGGAAATACACAGTGTTCTCAAAGTGGGTACAATAATGCAGCAACACTACACAGTAAATGAAAATTTAACAAAAAATGGCAGATGCTGGAAATCTGGAAACAAAAAGGATGGAAACACAGTTGGTCAGTCGGCATCCGTGGAAAGAGAAACAGAGTTAAGGTTTCAGACTGAATACTCCTTGTCAGTTCTGATGAGGGATTCTTGACCTGAAATGTTAACTCTGTTTCTCTATCCACAGATGCTGCCTGACCTGCTGAATGTTTCCATAATTTTCCATTATTACAACAATACATGGATTGTCTTATCGGAAATACTGCTGTAGTCAGAATATAGGCATTTTAAAAGGAAAGGGCTAACACGAGGGGACATAATTTTAAGGTGATTGGAGGAAGGTATAAGGGGGATGTCTGGGGTAAGTTTTTTACACAGAGAGTGCTGAGTGCATGGAACGCACTGCCAGCAGAGATTGTGGGGGCAGATATGTTAGGGACATTTAAGAGACTTTTAGATAGACACATGAATGATAGAGAAATGGAGGGCTATGTGGGAGGGAAGGGTTAGATAGATCTTAGAGCAGGATAAGATGTCAGCACAACATTATGGGCCGAAGGGCCTGTACTGTGGTGTAATGTTCTATGTTCTATGTTCTATGAAATAGAGAATGGGATAGGTCTGGGTACATTGGACCTTTAGTGTTATAAAACTCTCAAACTCAGTGTTCTTTTATTAATTCACAGAATGTGGATGTCACTAGCCAAGCTATCCATAGTTGTCCTTGAAATAAAACAGAAAATAGTGGAAGAGCTCAGCCGGTCAGGCAGCATCTGTGGAAAGATAATGTTTCAGGTCTGAGACCCTTCATCAGAACTCAGAAACAGAGAAATAAGTTGGTTGAGATAGCAAAGAGGAAGGGGGAGGGGTAGGGGCAAGGGTTAAGGCTTATTGTCTTTGGACTGAAGAGACAGTTAAGGATCAATGGCAATATTGGGACTAGAAGTACATAGAAAATGGACCAGAGAAGGATGACTGATTTATTTCCCTGAAAGACATTTGTGGACCAGTGGGGGTTTATAACAATCCAGCAGTTTCATTGCTACAGATTCTGAGATGAACTTTAATTCAAGTTTTATTTAATCAGTTTTATACAATTGCCTTAATTTAAATTCCCCAGTTGCCATGATGAGATTCAAATGTGTATTGAAATGCATTGTCCAGAACTCTGTCTGCTGGGCCACAATATAATCACAATTCTATCATCATCCTATTAATAATACAGCAGTGATAAAAACGAGGGCCTGCTGAAAAGAAGTATTTTCTTTGTCAAAACTAGCAAATTCAATAGGTATGAGTAAAAAGTGAAATGCAAGTAAAAAGCGTAAATTCATTGTTTGTCCATGTTTCCCACCTCAGGGAGGATTCCTACCCCTTGTGAAATGGATTGGAAGATTAAGTGCCGAGCACTGTCATTTTATGAGCCATATTTCAGTTGTCACAATATTGTGATCTCACACAGCTATTTGTACTTGCAACTCAACAATGTTATTCACTGTACACAATGCACTTCCAAACGTGTATTCTTTGTAGTGTCTCCTGGTCTGTGTCCTCTCGTACTGTACTAGTTCTATCTATTCCAATCTGACATTCCCATTCCTTTGTGCATCTTATTCTACCCTTTGGTTTCTATAAACTTGTACCCATTCCCCTGCTGACTTGGCTTAAACCTTTCCCAACCACACAAACAAGCCTCCCTGCCAGGCCACTGATCCTAGTCCTACTGAGCTACCACCCATCACTTTTCAACATGTCCTTCTTGATGCAAAACTGGTCCCAATCCCCCAAGAATCGGAAACCCTCCTTCCTGCACCATAGCCTTGATCTTCCTATTTCTGTAATTGGAGGTCCTACTTTTAATTTCCCCCTTGGATCCTGAAAGTCTGACTGCAGGACCAAGTCCTGACCGCTCCTTGCTTCTGTCTCACTCCCTTTCACTGGTCCATCCTCTCCTGCTACAAAATGCTCTATACTCTCCCAATGAGGAATGGTTGAGCAGTGCCCTACTATTCTCTGCAGAAAATATTACCGACTGTAGCCAAAGTGTTAAATATGTCAAATTAAGATTCCTGTCTAGCCACAACGAAGTAAAAACATTTCCATGTTTCTGCTGGGTGGAAAAACATCATCGACTTACATAAAAACACAATGAATCGCTGTGAAAATCGTACTGGTTCAGAAGTCCTGGTCAGTTTAGCCCAGAATCACATATCTTATTGTAGCCTCATAATTATAAATTTGAAGGTCCAGTTACTTTAAAAATATAATGGGATTATTCACTATTATTCACTATTGCAGTGTTAAGAACAGTCGCTTTCTGAGGCTTGCAACCTGCATTCGTTCCCTCAGATTCACCTCGATCCTCATATCAGTCAGGTCACAGATAGCTCGTTGTTTATTCTTGCACTCGAGGTATACTTCACCCATTCCACCTCGCACTGTGGGTCTGCCCTGTCGCAATCAGAGCTCAGTCTCAACTGAGGTACTGCCCATGAAGAGAGTGGAGGAAATCCTATCTCAGTAGTGGATATTTTTATGGCTGAATCTTTTGAAAGAAATGCATGACTTGGATTTATATCTGAGCTTTCACACTTGACGGCCAATGTTAATGAAGCGAGTGACTGTCCGAATGTGAAAGATATGCAGTCAATGTGCACAAGCCCCCACCAACAGCAATGTGATAACAACCAGATAATCAGTTTTGGTAATGTTGAGTTGGATTATTTGTCTACAAAGGGATTGCTTACATTCTCTTTGGGAGAACAGACGAGGTCTTAGTTCAACCTCTCCTCTGAAAGATCATAGAATCGTACAGCAGGACGACAGACCATTTGTCCAACTTGTCCACGTTGATCAGTGGGCACCCTTCCATATTTACCCCATCACCCTACACTTGGTCTATAGCCTTCTATGCCTAAGTAATTCAGGTGCTCATCTAGACACTTCTTAAATGCTGTCAGGGACCCAGCTTCAACCACTCTCTCAGGCTGGGCATTCCAGATACAACAACAGGTAGATAGCAGCTCAGATAGTGCAGCATTCCCTCAGTACTGCACTAGGGTGTTAGCCTGTATTTTAAGTGGAGGGGAGTATGAAGCCAGCACCTTCTGACTCAGAACCAGGAATGCCATTAGTTGACATCAGCAACCCCAGTCAAAGCAGCTACAGTCTTCAGACTCCTGTTCTTTCTCCAGTGTTTGATGCTTTCCTTCCCAAGACTCCAAGTCATAATAGTTTAGTGTTTCAATTTCCAATCCTCAATATTCTCTATGGTGCTATGGGCAAATGGGATGAGTTTAGATGGGCATCTTGGTTGGCATGGACCAGTCGGGCCGAAGGGCCTGTTTCCATACTGTATAACTCTATGACTCACACGGTCAAACAAAATGTGCCCAAATTTGATGGGATGTTTGCTGTCTCTGGGCCTGTACTCAATGGAGTTCAGAAGGATGAGGGGGCAGGAGGGATCTCATTGAAATCTACCGAATACTGAAAGACCTGGATAGAGTGGACGTGGAGAGGATGTTTCCATTAGTGGGAGAGTCTAGGATCCAAGGGCACAGCCTCACAATAAGGGGATGTCCTTTTAAAACTGAGATGGGGGGAATTTCTTCAGCCAGAGGGTGGTGAATCTGTGGAATTCATTGTCACAGAGGGCTGTGGGTGTATTTAAGGCAGAAGTCAATAGGTTCTTGGTTGGTATGGGGGTTAAGGGTTACAGGGAGTAAGTGGGAGAATGGGGTTGAGAAAAAAAATCAGCTATGATTGAAAGGCAGAGCAGACTTGATGGGCCGAATGGCCTAATTCTGCTCCTATCTCTTATGGTCTAAATCTCTCATGATCAACTGTCTCGTGATCAACCTTCCGTGGTACTTCCAACCTTAAGTGCCAACCTTAGTCATAGCCTTCAGAGATGGCAGACCTGGGAAGAAACTTACTGAGAAGAAACATAAACCTTAAAATGTTAGTTTAGTGATCAATGATAAAAGCTGCAAAAATTAAATGTTGTTTGCTTTTGAATGAAACTCCCCATTCATTAAGAATGATTTGGGTGCTTTGCAACAGATGGCTGTGCTAGTCGGGAGTGTTACAACTGCAGTGGACTGGATACATTTTCTTTATGCTAATAGATTAAGAGCCTCACAAACATGTCTTCTTTGTGCATGGGCTGCCATCTAGCGGTCAAGATGACATATTAATGATCAAGCAGTTGGGAGAGGAGCAGCTCACAGTTTCCTAGTTAACATCAACAGGATTTCCACCCTTCCAAGTGATTTGTTTATCTGGTCAATTAATACGAATATTTGTCTGATAAAGTTGTTCCAATACAAGCTGTCATTACCAAAAACATTGTGCAAGCATCAGGATGGTACATGAAGGTCTTTGGTCAGAAGCATCCATTTAAAAATGCAAACTTTGCTTGAAGTTTTGGTAGCCTGTTTTAGAAATCAAATCAGCAAATAGAAATTACGAGGTGGTCAACCTGAAATCATGTGGCTGATCATTCATAAAACATTACAGCACACTGCAGGCCCCTCAGCCCACGATGTTGTGCCGACATTTTATCCTGCTCTCAGATCTATCTAACCCTTCCCTCCCACATAGCCCCCCATTTCTCTATCATTCATGTGTCTAAGAGTCTCTTAAATGTCCCTAATGTATCTGCCTCCATCACCTCTGCCGGCAGTGCGTTCCACACACCCACCACTCTCTGTGCAAAAACCTTACCTCTGACATCCCCCTTATACCTTCCTCCAATCACCTCAAAATTATGTCCCCTCATGTTAGCCATTGTTGCCCTGGGAAAAAGTCTCTAACTGTCCACTCGATCTATGCCTCTTATCATCTTGTGCACCTCTATCAAGTCATCTCTCATCCTCCTTCTCTCCAAAGAGAAAAGCCCCAGCTCGCTCAACCTATCCTCGTAAGACATGCTCTCCAATCCAGACAGCACCCTGGTAAAGGTGACAAATAAAGCAATGTAATCAAGCCTTGTATCCTTCCTTCCTCCCGGCATCGTGCTCAGTTCAGCTTTGAGGGCCATAACTTCAAAAGAGTGTTCATATTTTGGGAAGGGTTAAATCATCGGAGAGGATTTGCAGAAATGGATGCAATTAAGATGGAGTTTCGAAAGTAAAAAGAAAAATCAGCATCTTCCAGATCTCCAGGGTGTCCCAAACTACAGAGGGAGTTCAGGGAAGTTTAACCAAAGGCTTGTTATTTTGGTTTCATAGGCGCTAGTAGGCTTCCTATTAAATGCAGTTAACATATTAAAGGAGTAATTTACTGAGAAGCTAACAAGTTTAAATCCCAATGAAATGTGTATATGGCTCAGTGTAGAATTTTTAAGTCAGTTCCAGTGATGTAATCAGGTTATTCACATCTGGTGGACTAAATACTTCTGCTAAAAATGCTTATTTTAATCCATTTTAGTCCTATACTCATAAAAGTGGATCAACATAATCAAAGACTCCACCCACCCCAGACACTTTGTCTCCTCCCTCCCATCGGGCAGAAGATACAAAAGCCTGAAAGCACGTACCACCAGGCTCAAGGACACCTTCTATCCCACTGTTATAAGACTATTAAACGGACCCATTGTACAATAAGATTGTCTCTTGACCTCATAAGCTACCTCATTGTGGTCTTGCACCTTATTGACTGTCTGCACTGCATTTCTCTGTAACTTTAACACTATATTCTGCATTCTGTTTTTGTTTTTTCCTTTGTACTACCTCAATGTACTAACGTGATGAAATATCTGCATGGATAGCATAAAATTTAATTTTTTTTAAAATTTAAAATTTAAATTTTATTTACAGCGTGGTAACAGGACCTTCCAGCCCAACGAGTCTGCGCCGCCCATTTTAAACCCAAATTAACCTACCCGTACTTCTTTGCAATCTGGCAGGAAACCAGATCACCTGGAGGAAACCCACACAGACACGGGGAGAACGTACAAACTCCTTACAGACAGCGACGGGAATCGAACCCCGATCACTGGTGCCATAAAACAAAGTTTTTCGCTGTACTTTGGCACCTGTGAAAATAATAAACCAATTTATAATTTACAATTAAGATTCTTCATTTGAAATAAAAGTAAAGGGTGAAGTTACCCCGACTACTTGTGTGGTTCACTGAGGATCTAACCTTGGCGATCACGTGATATTAATGGAACCTTGAACTGTAACCAATTCAGTGTAAACTTTACCATAATTTGTGGCCTATTTTGTAACTGCATACAAAGCAGAAAAGCTGCCCCGTGAGTTAAACTGTCCTGAGGAAGGATCTTGACCCGAAACGTTGACCGCCTGCTTTTCTCCACAGATGCTGCCTGGCCTGTTGAGTTCCTCCAGCATTGTCATGTTTTTCATCTAGATACCAGCATCTGCTCTTAAACTGTCCTATCTTAGCAGTGATGCAGATCACCGGTCTTCAGCGTTGGGGCTGCGAACCTCGAGTGGGTTGTGTGATGTTAAAGAAATGTGTTGCCAAAATTGATTTTACTCATGGCCTAATTACGTACAGAAGAGAGAGAGAATGGCTGCCAGCTGTAACATCGTAACTACACCTTGTGATTTCAAAAGTGATCACTGCTTGGAAGTATCAATAGCTTCAATGGAAGTAGTTTGATTGCACCTGCAATTAGATTTATAGTTAGCTGGTTATTGGGCCTTGTGGGTGACCATTTGGTTAGAGTGGGTCTGCTGAAAAAAAGTTTGAAAACCACTGGTGCGGACCAATAATTTGCTGCATTGATGCGCCCTCCAGTGGTCTTACACGTCTTTACACTTTGAATCAGAATCGGGTTTATTATCACTGACATATGGCATGAAATTTGTTGTTTCAGGGCAGCAGTATAGTGCAAGGCATAAAGACATAAAAATCATTATAAGTTACAAAAATAAATAAATAGTGCAAAAGAGCACCAACGAGGTAGTGTTCATGGGTTCATGAACCATTCAGAAATCTGATGGCAGAAGGGAAGAAGCTGTTTCTGAAACGTTGAGTGTGGGTCTTCAGGCTCCTGTACCTCCTCCCTGATGGTAGTAACGTGAAGAGGGCATGTCCCAGATGGTGAGGGTCCTTAATGATGGATGCCACCTTCTTGAGGCACCACCTCTTGAAGATGTCGTTGATGGCAGGGAGGGTTATGCCTGTGATGGAGCTGGCTGAGTCTACAACCTTCCGCAGCCTCTTTTGATCCTGCACTGAACTGCATGATTGGCTGCGTATGTTAGATCTAGTTTTAGGAAATGAACCGGGACAGGTGATGGATCTATTGATGGGTGAGCATTTGGGGGACAGTGACTATTGCTCCATAACCTTTAAAATTGTCATGGACAGGGACAGGTGCAGAGAGGACAAGAGGATTTTTAATCGGGGAAGAGCGAACTATGAGGCTATAAGCAGAGAACTTGGGAGTGTAAATTGGGATGTCCTTTTTGAAGGAAAATGTACCATGGGGATGTGGTCGATGTTCAGGGATCTTATGCAGGATGTTAGGGATAAATATGTCCCGGTGAGGCAGAGAAGGAATGGCAGGGTGAAGGAACCGTGGGTGACGAGAGAGGTGGAACGACTTGTTAGGGAGAAGAAGGTGGCATACATGAGGTATAAGCAGCAAGGTTCAGACAGGGCCCGTGAGGAATATAGGGTAGCGAGGAAGGAACTTAAGAAAGGGCTGAGGAGAGCTAGAAGGGGACATGAAAAGGCGTTGGCTAGTGGGGTTAAGGAAAATCCCAAGGCCTTTGTCAAGTACGTGAAGGGTAGGAGGATGGCTAGGGTGAAGGTAGGTCCGATTAAGGACAAAGGTGGGAGAATTTGCCTGGAGGCGGCGGAAGTGGGAGAAGTTCTCAATGAGTACTTCTCTTCGGTATTCACCAGGGAGAGGGGTCTTGATGATGCGGAAGGGAGTGCTAGTAGGGGTAATGTTCTCGAGGTTGTAGATATCAAGAGAGAGGATGTGTTGAAGTTGTTAAATAATATTAAGACAGATAAATCTCCGGGGCCTGATGGGATTTTCCCCAGGCTGCTTCGAGAGGCTAGGGAGGAGATTGTTGAACCGCTGGTAAGGATCTTTGAGTCCTCGTTGTCCACGGCGATGGTGCCGGAGGATTGGAGGGTTGCGAATGTTGTCCCCTTGTTCAAAAAAGGTAATAGGGATAGGCCAGGGAATTATAGACCGGTGAGTTTCACGTCTGTGGTGGGTAAGCTGTTAGAAAGGATTCTAAGGGATAGAATTTATGAACACCTAGAGAATCATGGACTGATTAGGGACAGCCAGCATGGCTTTGTGAAGGGAAGATCTTGCCTCACAAGCCTGATAGAGTTCTTTGAGGAGGTGACCAGGAAGATTGATGAGGGCAGTGCGGTGGATGTGGTTTACATGGATTTTAGTAAGGCGTTTGATAAGGTTCCTCATGGTAGGCTTCTTCAGAAGGTCAGAGGCCAAGGGATCCAAGGAAGCTTGGCTGTGTGGATTAGGAATTGGCTTGCATGTAGAAAGCAGAGGGTTGTGGTGGAAGGAGTGCCCTCGGATTGGAAGGCAGTGACTAGTGGTGTCCCACAGGGATCGGTTCTGGGACCTCTACTTTTTGTGATATTTATAGATGACTTAGATGAGGGGGTGGAGGGCTGGGTTAGTAAGTTTGCGGACGACACTAAGATAGGCGGTGTTGTGGATAGTGTGGAGGGCTGTCGGAGCTTACAGAGGGATATTGATAGGATGCAGAGCTGGGCTGACAAGTGGCAGATGGAGTTCAATCTGGAGAAGTGTGAGGTGGTACACTTTGGAAGGACAAACTCCAGGGCAGTGTACTGGGTAAATGACAAGGTACTTGGCAGTGTGGAGGAGCAGAGGGATCTGGGGTTCATATTCACAGTTCATTGAAAGTTGCCTCACAGGTGGAAAGAGCAGTTAAGAAGGCCAATGGGATGTTGGCTTTCATAAATCGTGGGATTGAGTTTAAGAGCCGCGAGGTGATGATGCAGCTTTACAAAACTCTAGTTAGGCCACACTTAGAGTACTGTGTTCAGTTCTGGTTGCCTTATTATAGGAAGGATGTGGAGGCGTTGGAGAGGGTGCAGAGGAGATTTACCAGGATGCTGCCTGGATTAGAGAGTATTGAATATGAGGAGAGGCTTAAGGTGCTAGGGCTTTATTCACTGGAAAGGAGGAGAATGAGAGGAGACATGATAGAGGTATATAAAATATTGAGAGGAATAGATAGAGTAGACAGTCAGCGCCTCCTTTCCAGGGCACCAATGCTCAAGACAAGAGGGCATGGCTTTAAGGTTATGGGTGGGAGGTTCAGGGGAGATGTCAGGGGGAGGTTTTTCACCCAGAGAGTGTTTGGTGCATGGAATGCACTGCCTGGGGTGGTGGTGGAGGCAGATACATTGGACAGGTTCAAGAGCTTGTTAGATAGGCATATGGAGGAGTGTGGGATGGGGGGATATGCGGGAGGAAGGGGTTAGGTAGTGTGAGGGTGGTTTGATGGACGGCACAACATGGTGGGACGAAGGGCCTGTTTTGTGCTGTATGGTTCTATGGTTCTATGGTACCCACACGCCTTCCGGATCTCCTGCACAGGCAAGTTGGCATTACGTCATCTGCCCAGTGTTTTGCTACCAATACATAGCTAACTGCATTGTGCTTCCTCTGCCTGCTGGTCTACAGAAAGAGGATAGGAAATGTGGTCGACTCTCTTTGGAATAGAGAAGCTCAGTGATCACCCATGCATAACCTCAATCAACAACCCAAAAGCAAAATACTGGAAGTACACAAGATCAAACAACATCTGTAGAGAGGCAGCTAATGTTCTGGATCAATGACCTAACATCAGAACCACAAATCATTGCAATTACCTTCATCTCCAACTTGGAAGGAGCTAAATGCATTACATTTTGTTGTCAGAGTCGCCTGGACTGCTGTTGGCAATGTAGTCCCTGCCCTGGTCTGAGGTTAGAACTGTGACAACAACAGGCAGAAGTCTTCACTGAGGATGTCCTTATTCAAGTGCACAGCTCTCACATAGTGTTCCTCACTGAGTCAGATATGTGTCCTCCTGCTGAGGACCCCTCACCACCTTCCAGTAGTTTGTCCTTCTCCACGTATCCTCTGGTTGTCCTCCAGGTCATGCTGTATCCCAAGGGGAAGGCCAACCAATGCCCCTATGCTGCAAGTAACTGGTTTGTGCAGAAGCCTCGAACCCAATAAAAATTATTTTGACACCTTTAACACCACTCCTAGTAGATCTTTGTAAACACCAAACACTGGAATTGTAGAAACAACCAGTAGAACTTAATCAGAAAGTAGTTGGTGTTTCTTTTAAAGAATGCTGATAGGAATTGGTTCCTTTCTGCTGCAGAACATGTGTCCAGCTTGTGAGGTGAAGAAAGGCGATTGGCTGATGTATTGGCTGCCAATGTGGCAACAATGGCTTCAGATTCGATGTTGATTGACCTCATGCTAATTCTGCTCCGCATAATTCCGGGGAATCTTCACTGCAGATGACACAACCAAAATGACGTCCTGGGTGATTTGCCCTACAAGTGAGCGCTCACTACACAGGCACACCTTGCAATCTGGAGTCACGTTGCAGTTCTCACTGATTTTTCACTGGTTTTGAGCACCAAGCTTACCTTAAGCTTTGCCAGAACTGTGTAGGAAGCCAAGTACAGTAAGGAAGTAGGAGTGGAATAGAGAACTGAAGTCAAAAGCAACCAGACACCCTGGGTTGCAGATGCATGCAGAATGGAGGTGTTGAGCAAGGTGATCGTCCAACTGGTCCAACATAGAGGAGAGTGCAACTTGATGGTAAAGTACACAAGAAGTAAATTACTGAGTCAGATTCAGTGCTGGACACCTGAGGGAAAGAATGAAAGGGAAGATGCTGCATCTTCTGAACTTGTATGAACAGTTGCCAATGGATTGCAGGGGCATGTCGTACAACAGAGGGATAAAGCAGTGTCAGACAGGTTCCTTCAGAGAGACACAAGTGACCGCAGATGTTGGAGTCTTGAGCAACACACAAAAAGCTGGAGGAACTCAGCAGGTCAGGCAGCATGTATGGGGGGGAATGGACAGTTGATGCTTCGGGTCGAGACCCTTCATCTGGACTGAGAGATAAAGGGGAGATAGTCAGTATAAAAGGTGGAGAGAAGGGCTGGAGCAAGAGCTGGCAGGCAATAGGTGGATCCAGGTGAGGGGGGGGGGGGGGCGCGGGATAGACAAATGGGGGACGGGAGAGGGGGAATAGCACCAGAAGCTGGAAAGTGAGCGGTAGATGTGACAAAGGGCTGAAGATGATGGAATCTGATAGGAGAGGAAGGTGGAGCGTGGAATCAAGGCAGGGAGGTGGGGAGGACAGATGGGAACAGGGGGAGAGGGGACCCAGTGGGAGGGGTGTGTGGGCGAGGGGCAGATGGAGAAGGTGGAGGAGGGGAAAGAGACAGGGTGATGAGGCTGGGGTGAGTGTAGGAAGAACTGGGTAGATCAGGAGGAGAGGGAAAAGGTATAGAGGGGGAATTTGGAGAATTTAACGTTCATGCAGTCGGGTTATAGACGACCCAGGCAGAATATGAGGTGCCCTTCCTCTGTTGTGCGTATAGCCTCACCCAGGCAGTAGAGGAGGCTGAGGACAGAGATGTTGGTGTGGGAATGGGGAGGAGAATTAAAATGGCTAACAACTGGGAGATCCAGATGGCCACAGCAGACAGAGTGCAGGTGCTCAGCGAAGCAGTCACCCAGTTCGTGCCTGGTCTCACCGATGAAGAGGTTCCTTCAGAACTTGGAGAGGAGGGGAAAGGATGCATTGTGGACTAGAAGAATCTAAAGGCTTGTGTACTTTCTTTTTCAATCTTTTTATTAATTTTCAAATTAGTACAAATTAATATATATAACATTAATAATTATACATATGGAGCAAAGAGATCAGGATAACAACCATAACAGCTAATATATATAATCACAAGCAGTAAAAAAAGAGTAATCTAGACCTCCCGTGCTCTTATTAAGTGAACAAATACAAAAGGAAGATTGAAAAGAGATTTAATTATATGAGAAAAGAACCATAGAGCCAATGAACAATGCAGCACAATACAGGCCCTTCGGCCCACCATGTTGTGCCGCCCTTCAAACCACACCTAAGACTATCTAACCCCTTCCTCCCACATATCCCTCTAAATTAAATTCCTCTGAATTCCCTAAAGGCTTGTGTACTGGATGATGAGGACAGGTTGGGGGGTAGAGGAAGGAAATGGACTTGACCCAGCAAAGGGGAATTGCAGCAGAGGAAAGCGTTTAGTGTGGAAGGTGTTATCGCCACGGGTGAGATAGAGATGGAGAACACATCACAAAGTATTTGCAGGAAGCACAGCAGGAAGATGACTAATCAAGGTAGCCAATGCAAGATGGTGATAGCTTAATCACCTTTGCTTTGCTTTGTACAAGACACCGGTCAGGTCACACTTGGAGTATTATGTTCAGTTTTCACGACAGTCTATAGGAAAGATGTTATTAAACTGGAAAGAGTGCATAAAAGATTTACAAGGATGGTGCCAGGACTCAAAGGACTGAGTTATATGGAGAGGTTGGACAGGCTAGGTCTTTTTTCCTTGGTGCATAGGAGACTGAGAGGTGATCTTTTAGAGGTGTATAAAATCATGAGGAGCATAGATAGGGTGAATGCACTCAGTCTTTTTCCCAGGGTTGGAGAATCAAGAGGGTGTAGGTTTAAGGTGAGAGGGAAATGATTTAATAGGAACTTGAGGGACAACTGTTTTTACACAAAGGGTGGTATGTATATGGAAATCCCAGAGCAAGTGGTTGAGGCAGGTACAATAACAACTTTTAAAAACCAGTTGGACAGGTACATGGATAGGAAAGGTTCTGAAGGATACGGGCCAAATGCAGGCAAATGGCACTAGCTTGGATGCACATCTTGGTTGGCATGGACCAGTTGGGCTGAAGAGTCTATTTCCATGCTGTATGACTCTATAACTCTATGCCCAGAAACAACAAAGTCAATGAAGGAAAGGAAAAATCCCGAGATGGAACTTATGACAGAATTAATAAAAATCCCCAGCATGAATCATCCATGATTCTGAAAGGAATTGGCAGAGGAGATGCCAAGAAACTATTTCTTTCTGTTAATGGGTCCATATTATCGGGGCATGGCCTCAGGATCAAGCATCAACCACTGTAGAGATGGGAAGAACTTTCTTTGCAGAGGACTGTGGGTGTCCAGTTACTGAGATTCAAAGTTGAGGCTGGTGGCTTTTTGGACAGTAAGGAATCAGGGAAGATAATGAGATGAGGCACAGACTGAGTCATGATCTTACTGAAAGGCACAGCACACTCAAGGGACCAAATGGCCTATTTTTGCTCCTTTTTATCATGGGGAAAGAAGAAGAGGTCACACACTCAGCTGTTGTCTGTAGGAAGAGGAATTTGTTCAGCAGCAGAACAAACAAAATCTATTCAATATATTCCATAAATTGACAGGCTTAGTAAAAACTGAGGTGGTTTCCTGCAGTGATATTTTTTGTCATTGGAAGAAAGTAAACTGGGACTGAAAGAAAAAATATTCAATAGGAGCGGAAAGAAGTATCAACCAGCTGGGCTACAGTGAGATGGAGACTGCTTGAGTTACTAGTCAGTGATAAAATGGCCTGCAGGTTGTCTTAATGGAGGCAGAGATGCCCAGTAAAATTATGTCCCCTCGTGTTAGCCATTGTCATAATTTTAAGGTGATTGGAGAAAGGTATAAGGGGGATGTCGGGTAAGTTTTTTACACACAGAGTGGTGGGCGCGTGGAACGCACTGCCTGCAGAGGTTGTGGGGGCAGATACATTAGGGACATTTAAGAGACTCTTAGATAGACACATGAATGATAGAGGAATGGAGGGCTATGTGGGAGGAAAGGTTTAGATAGATCTTAGAGCAGGATAAAATGTCAGCACAACATTGTGGGCCGAAGGGCCTTACTGTGCTGCAGTGTTCTATATTCTATAAAGTGGAGTAGGTTAATGAGGAGTCACGGAGTGGGTGGACAAGCAAAAAAAAATGGAAACAGGTAAAACTGCAGATGCTGGAATTTGAAACAAAAACAGAAATGCTGGAAGAACTCAGCCAGTCAAGCAGCATCTGTGGAAAGAGGAACCAGGCAACGTTACATGTTTGATGAAGGGTCATTGACCTGAAATGTTGACTGGTTTTCCTTTCCCCGGATGCTTCTTGACTGGCTGAGTTAGAGTCATAAATTTATACAGCACAGAAACAGGCCCTTCAGCCCAACTCATCTGTGCTGAACAATTTGCCTAAGATAGACCCATTTGCCTGCGTTTGGTCCATATCCCTCTAAATCTTTCCTGTCCATGTACCTGTCCAAATGTCTTTTAAATGTCATAATTGTACCTACCTCTACCATTTCCTCTGGCAGCTCGTTCCATATACGGACTACCCTCTGCGTTGAAAAACTTGCTCCTCAGGTCCCTTTTAAATCTTTCCACTCTCACTTTAAACTTGTGCCCTCCACTTTTGGATCCCCATACACCGGAGAAAAGACTGTTCACCTTATCTATGCCCCTCATGATTTTATAAATCTCTGCAAGGTCAATAACCTCTGTAAGTTCTTCCAGCACTTTTTTGAAGCAAAAAAAAGTTGGAAAAAGAATACATTGTGAAATGTGGGTTAATGGACAGAAACTAGTGTAAGAACTGAATAGTAGCTAGTGGATGTGCATCTAACATTGGCCGCAAAGGACGGTGTGGCAGGAGAATTTCAAGGATGAATCAGTTGGCAGTCAGGAATTCTTAATTCATTGGGTGGAAGGACAGAAAGCTGGTTGACTGATGTAAGCCGAAAATAAAGAGGCAAGAGGATTGAACAAGAGCAGATCTGTGAAGGCAGGAGTCACAGAACTGAAAGCAGAGCACTGGGGGAAGACATGTGGATAACAAGAGCGTCACTGTGGAAATAAGGTGGAGGCAGATACAAGCAGCATTACTGTGGTGGCAGTAGGCGATTTCAGCAAAGCACTGTATTTGAATAAAATTTGTGGGAAAATAGGACACTAAGACTGAAGACTATCCATTCAGCAATAGATGAGGCAGTGGAGTTTGTTGTGGGGGTTGAATGTGGTAACTTTAGGATCCTACAACATTCAAGCAGAGGAAGTTCTGATTCGTATACATCCTAACACTATGCATAGACGAGTATTTGGAGTTGCTTCTCCAAAGGTAGGAGGGTTGAGACAAATGGAAGTTGCTGATCTCTAATAGTGCCAGGTGGCAAATCATAAAGAAGGAAGAGGTTAGGATTCCTGAGGTGAAGGTGAAGAGACAGGTACAAGTGGGAGGAGAACTGGTGGGAAGCAATCTAATGTAGAACTGTTGATTATTTGCATTAAATGTACCTATTTAAAGTCTGCTACAAAAATGTCTAATACATCACACTAGACAGTATACATTGCCAAATACAAATAATAAAAGATTTATTTTAAAAATTCACTACAAAGCACTCAAAATTCCAACAGCAGCTTCTCTATAATACATAAACTAAAATGCTGTCAAGTAATCCCAAACTCTTCCGACTCTGGTTACATGCAATTCAAAGTTATTAAATACAACACACAATGTTTTCCCTAATCACAGGTCCCAGTTATATCAATTGCAACATGGTTTGATCAAAGCTGATCAAAGGATGCTGAGTTATGCTGTCTGCAGCAATCTGGCATGAAGGGTCTGCCAGTGTGCCACATGGAAATTGAAAGGAAGGTTGATGCAGACAAGTGGAGTGGAATACTAAATAAATAGAAGTTATGGTAGTTATATAAAGCTCTGGTTTTGATGTCTGTCCTGGACTTCTCAGGAAGGATATATTGTCCTTGGGAGAGTGGTGCAGAGTAGATTGTATAATTTTGTACGACTTATGTTTTTCTTGTGAATGTTGTGTATCTGATGCTGCTGCAAGTAAGTTTTTTACTGTACTTGTGCATGCGTAACTTATGCATATGACAATAAACTCAACTTTAACTTTGAGTGACATCAAGGCTAAAATGATGCACACTGACTGCAGCCAGTGCAGAAATGATCGAAAATAGCACAAATAATTTGACAATGTAGATAGAAATCATTTAGCTGGAACAAGGGGGCATAAAACTAGATAATCCATAAGCAAAAATGGCTGGAAATTTGAAATAAAAGCAGATGATGCTGGGGATATTCAGCATGTCAGAACTGGACAAGAGGGTAATGACCAGAAACATTAACAGGTTCTATCTTCACAAGTGCTTCCTGACCTGCCGAGTATCACTAGTATTTTCTGCTTTTTATTTTTTTACATAATGTTGGAGGTAGGCAGTTTAGGTGTGATGGCAGGAAGAATTTCTCCACACAAAGAGTGGTAGAAATCCACACTTCCCCAGGGATTAGATTCAGATTCTGATTAGTTTATTGTCATCTGCACCAGGCTTCAATGAAGTTCCTTGGCAGATTTTCTTTAAGCAAAGTTATTAAATTCTACAGCAGTGGGTGAGCATGTGTACTTAAGGTACAGATCAGCTAGGATCTAATTTAAGGGCAAAACAGGCTTGAGATACTAACTTGCCTACAGAATAAGCATTGTACGGGAATGTGTGGCTTTCAGTCCGAGTAAAACAATATTTCTTTAAAAAGGTCTGCTATACTATTGAGAGTGTTACAATGAGGACCTTGAAGAGCAAATTAATCAGTCTTTTGGAGGTAACTTTTGTTTCCACAGGTAGTTTCATATTTGTTTTGCAGGAGTATGAAGGAGTTCTTTATACAGACAGCACAAACACTTACAGTTTTAGTGAAAACCGAATAAAAAAAACTGCAGATGCTGGAAATACTCAAGTCAGGACCACATCTCTGTTTCTCTTCTCACCGATGCAGCTTGACCTGCTGAATATTTCCAGCATTCTTGTTTTTGTTTTACACTTGCAGTTTTGACAAGTTTCACTTTTACCTATCTGCTTAAAAGATTTTTTATCCAGTGTCAGCAAAATTGGAGCAGGTGATCCACTGCAGACATATAAAAAACTAATTCTAAAAAGCTGTAATAAAAAATTTAAATCAAGTAACAAGGATATATGTAAATTTTTCCAATGTTCAGCAAGTTCATTATCAGCAATCATTTCAAGTATAACAGATCTGTGCAGAGATTCCCTTCAGATGTGAGAAAACCATCGAAGGCTGGAGTCTGTACTTGGGAAGCAAAGAGCCAAACTGATGTTAGGTCAGTTTCAAAAATGCCAAAATGCCAGTAATTATGCCCGCAGAGAAGAAAACAAATGTCGGCCACGTTGAACTCCCCATGTATGAAAAGATCGTCTCCTAATTGAAAAGAAAAAAAAAGAAACTGGTCAATAAATTGTGAACCCTGAGCACAATGGACTCAGTCTTGCTCAATTCGGCCTCCGACTCTCACCTCCATATACATACTGAACGGATGCGGACCCTTGTGTGTCCATTGGTCCCCAGCTTCCTGACCGTAGAGTCTGGTGGTGATGGGCAGAGAGGCCTCAGCAACAACTAGGGCTCTGCTAACTCCCCACCACCAGAATGCCCTGACAGACCACTGCTGTCAAAGGCTTTTGAACTATTTTAAACATCAAGAAACATTCCAAGAAAATTCAAATAGATTTTAAGTCATGTTAAAAGAATAAAAAATAAGCAACAGTAAAATAGTGATAAATCATTTAAAACATTGAAATCAACTAAAACTACTCAAGCAGTTACCTTTTGTCATTGACCTTTTACCAATCCTCCCTGGTGTAAAGCTCAGGGCCAGATGCAAAGTGTATCCTGATCATCTCTAAGGGAGTCAACAACTCTGCTGTTGGACTCAAATGGCAAGGACAGTCAACTCCAAAAGTACACATGGTTTGAATGAAAGCACAGAAGGCAAGGTTGCTAAATTTGTTAATGATGCAAATCTGGGTAAAAAAAAACTGTGAAGGAAGCTACACAGTTCCCTAGATACGCTAGGCGAGTAAGAATCTGGCAAATGGAGAATGATGTGGAAAAATGTAAAATTGGAAGGAAGAATAAGAAAGAAACATATTTTCTAAGCAGTGAGAGACTGCAGAGCTCCAAGATGCAGAGATCTGGGACTCCTGGTGCAGGATTTGCCACAATAAATGGTAGAGCACTGAGGAGTGCGGAGGAACAAAGGGATCTTGGAGTTCAGATACATTAATTCCCTGAAAGTGGCGTCACAGGTAGACAGGGTTGTAAAGAAGGCTTTTGGCATCCTGGCATTCATAAATCAAAGTACTGAGTATAGGAGTTGGGATGTTATGGTGAGGTTGTATAAGACATTGGTGAGGCCAAATTTGGAGTATTGTGTGCAGTTCTGGTCACCTAACTATAGCAAGGATATCAGTAAGATTGAAAGAGTGCAGAGAAGGTTTACTGGTATGTTGCCGGGTCTTCAGGAGTTGAGTTACAGGGAAAGATTGAACAGGTTAGGACTTTATTCCTTGGAGTGCAGAAGAATGAGGGGAGATTTGATAGAGGTTTACAAAATTATGAGGGGTATAGACAGAGTAAATGTGAGTAGGCTCTTTCCACCTAGATTAGGAGAGATAAGTATGAGAGGACATGGCTTTAGGGTGAAAGGGGAAAGATTTAGGGGGAACATTAGGGGGAACTTCTTCACTCAGAGAGTGGTGGGAGTATGGAACGAGCTGCCATCTGATGTGGTAAATGCAGGCCCACTCTTAAGTTTTAATAATAAATTGGATAGATACATGGATGGGAGAGGTCTGGAAGGTTATGGACTGGGTGCAGGTCAATGGGACTAGTGGAATAAAGTTTCAGCACAGACTAGAAGGGCCAAATGGCCTGTTTTTTGTGCTGTAGTGTTCTCTGGTTCTATGATTTGCAAATGGCTAGCATGCAGGTATGGTAATTATTCAGGAAGGTTACTGTTTATTGTTAGGGATGTTAATACACTGGAAGCAGGTCAGAGAAGACTAATACCTGCTAAGGAGAAAACTGCCTTTTGAGGAAAGACTGGATAAGCCTCTGTATCCACTGGGGTTCACTAAAGTAAGAGGTGACTTGATAGAAACCTACAAGATCCTGATGGGTGTTGACAGGGTGGATGTAAAGGGCATTAGACATTAGGTGCCATTGGTTACCCACTTAATATAGAGATGAATGTACGATGTAGGAGCAGGCATCAGTAGCTCACGCCCTCGAGCTTGCACTGCCACTTATTAAGAGCACGGTAGATCTGATGGCAAGCTCAACTCTGCAATCCTTTTTGTCGCAGCAGTTCATGAGTCTATGGAACTCCCTTTCTCAAAGGGCTGCAGCAGCAGAGTTTCTGAATAATTTTATCACTGAGATAGACGGATAGTTGATAAACAATGGGGTGGAAATGGGTAGACAGGAGAGCAGGGTGGAAGTTACAGGTGGATCGACCGAGACCTCATTAAAGGTTGAGGGCCAAATGCCGGCAAACGGGACTAACTTGGATGGGGCATCTTGGTCAGCATGGACCAGTTGGGCCAAAGGGCCTGTTTCTCTGCTACATAACTCTGTGACCCTAAATGGTGGGACAGGCTTGAGGGGCCAAGTGGTCCTAAATCATCTGTCGTATGCCAATCTCTGAACTCCAGCTAATCTCAGATGTCCACGTTTTGGTGAGTCAGCATGAAAATTTCAGATGTTCAGCCAGAATCTTTTTCCCCAGGCTACAAATGTCCGATCCTAAAGGGCGTAGCTTTAAAGTGAAAGGGGAAAAGTTCAAAGGGGGTGTGCGGGACAAGTTTTGGTTTTACACAGAGAGTGGCGGGTGTGGAAACAGATATCATAGCGGCGTTTAAAAGGTTTTTAGATAGACACATGAATGTGCAAGGGATGGAGGATTCTGGATCATGTGCAGGCAGAAGGGATTCGTTTAATTTGGCACCGTGTTCAGCACAGACATCGTGGGCTGAAGGGCCTGTTCCTGTGCTGTCCTGCTCTACATACTGAACGTTGAGTGGCTGATAGCTAGCTCTCGACGGCAGGTAAGCAGTGCATTGTTAGTGCAGCGGTTAGCGTAACGCTATTACAGCACCAGCAACCCAAGTTCAATTCCGGCTGCTGTCTGTAAGAAGCTTGTACGTTCTCCCCGTCTCTGCGTGAATTTCCTCCAGTGCTCCGGTTTCCTCCCACATTCCAAAGATGTACAGGTTAGGAACTTGTGGGCACGCTATGTTGGCACCGGAAGCGTGGCGACACTTGCGGGCTGCCTCCCAGAACACTCTACGCAAAGATGTATTTCACTGTGTTTCGATGTACATGTGACTAATAAAGATATCTTATCTTACAGGTAAATTTAAAAATAAACAAAATGTACATATGAATGGAAGCAACATCAATATAAAGGATGAAATATTCTTATGACAACAAATTTAATTCAACAGAGTTTTTTCCAACTCCACGCTGCCCATCTGGGAGTCAGGAAGCTCAACTCTTCTCTGGCCTCTATCACGACACACAGGAGCAGATGGAGTGAGGTGCTGTCGCAAAGATGCTCAGCTTCTCTCTGTGGTCTCACCCATCCTTTTCCCTGAAGATTCATACAAAGAAAATGGAAACCGTCAATGCGTTGACTCACCCATCCGCCCTGTTGCTCAATCCATGGGATCACACGGGCTTGAATCAAATCTAAAGACCAATTTATTATCTGTCGAATCAATGTCTTCACACTTTTTAGGGCCTGAAAAAGAGGGGCAGTGTTACCAAAAGCAACATACCTGCTTATCTGCTTCTGACTTTATCTGTTCCTTTCATTTGCTGATTTTGGATGGGATACAACCTACTCTCTGATCCTATACATTACTCTTAACACAGTTATCAGGTATTATCAGGTTGACCATAGGTGGTATCACATCCAGCACTGACTCATATGTGATGTACAGTTTATGTGCAATCCCAAACAGGGGTATTTCACATGGGTGGGAGGTGAAGGAAGCATCTAAAGGGGACAACATCAACATTTTGAGGCCTGGCCTGGGTTTTTAACCCCTGGACCTCTGCTAAAGAAAACATACACCATACAAGACTGTTCTTTTTGCCCGGGAAAAAAAGGAATTAGCTTTAACTTTCTGACCTGGTTGATCTCAGTGGTAGCGAGTTACAATGCAGCAGCTCCTAATACCATCACCAGACCTAATACCTATACCATCAGCAGATATATCAGACTCCCATCTCCTTTTTCAGACAGCGCCTCAGGTTTCTAAAAGGTAATAGATTGAATGAAGATGACACGGGGGGGGGGGGGAGAAAATAGCCCTGCCAGTGCACGAGTCTGTGTGTAGCCAAGCGTGTTCACTCAGTTCCTGCCAGCCAGGTTAAATTAAAATACTTTTAACTACCTCGATGTAATTATGTAAAGCATGATCTGTCTGGATGGCATGCAAAACTAAAGCTTTTCACTGTATCTCGGCATATGTGACAATAGTAAACCAAAACCAATATACATTCTGTTCAGGTAAAATACATAATAATGACCATAATATAGCCAATTTTAGAATAGCAGCTACTCATTTGGCTGATTGAGAGGATCAGTGGATACTGGATTCCATGACTTAGTTTAATCTTTAGGCTCTTAGTTGACAAGGGGCAGGTTTAGTTTCTTAGCACATTTGCAATAGTGGTTTATTGTACAAATATAAATCCAATTCAGCGTAATAGCTTTTTAAGAAATACTGATTAGAATTTAATGGCATACTTATTTGTATACATAATAAAAATGCCTGCAACTTTCACTGGTATAAAGCAATATGATTGTTAAGGGCCACAGAGAATGGGAATGAACTTAAAGATTTGTTAAGCAGCTAAAAGCTCATTCATGCATGTTTTGCAGTCATTTCAACTTACTTTAAAGACAAGTTTGCCAGCAAAATAGAGGAAGGTCACAATTCGTCCCCAGTTCAAGTCTTCTGCAGTTAATATCCTCTCCGCTACTTTGTGTAATACCTCTCGGATGTTATCAACAGGAATTACATCGATTACACTGTTATCAGAAAACATTCAAGAGAACTTTAGTCATTTGTGGAAACTCAGTATATACTAATTTCTAAACAAAAGCAGTAAACACATTGAAAACTTTTCACAAAACTTCTGTTGGCTCAAAACTACATATTTTTTTGCACTTGCAAACTCAGTTACCTGCTGATTGCTTGTTGGATGCAAAATTTTTATATGTTACCTTAGGTGATCATTTCTGTGACCAGCAAGATTGAACTAACATTAGCAATAAACTATTCTCTTTTATCTCCTGATCTGAGAGCCTGGACCAATCCTCAACAGCCCTCGGGTAATTCTGAAGGGCAGGATGAATCTGTATGTGGAGAGCTGGATTGATCATGGATAGTCAGCATGGCCTTTGTAAGGGGAGGTTCTGTCTGACAAATTGGATTGACTTTTGAGGAGGCGATTAAGTGTGTGAATGGGCCTGGTGATGCAGTCTACATGGACAAGGTAGGCTATCTACATTGATAAGGTCCCAATGGGAGACTGGTCCAAAATGTAAAAGCCCCTTAGATCCAGATTAACTTGGCAAACTAGATTCGAAACTGCAGACACAAGAGACGACAGATGGTGGAATCTGGAGCAACACACAAAGAACTGGAGGAACTCAGTGGGTCAGGCAGCATCTATGGAGGGAAATGGACAGGTGACGTTTTGGGTCAAGACCCTTCATCAGTCCAGACGAAGGGTCCATTTCCCTCCATAGAAGATAAGATATCTTTATTAGTCACATGTACGTTGAAACACACTGTGAAATGCATCTTTTGCGTAGAGTGTTCTGGGGGTAGCCCACAAGTGTCGCCACGCTTCTGGCGCCAACATAGCCTGCCCACAACTTCCTAACCCGTATGTCTTTGGAATGTGGGGGGAAACCGGAGCACCCGGAGGAAACCCATGCAGACATGGGGAGAGCGTACAAACTCCTTACAGACAGTGGCCGGAATTGAACCCGGGTCACTGGCACTGTAAAGTGTTATGCTAACCTCTACACTAAGCTGCCTGACTTACAGAGTTCCTCCAGCGCTTTGTGCGTAGATCCAACACTGGATTGGTGATAGGAGGCAGAGGGATAGGGTCACAGGGCTGATGGTTGTTTTTACAACTGGAAACCTATGACCTCTGGTACTGCAGGAATCAGTGCTCGGACCCTTACTGTTTGTTCTATACATTTATGATCTGGGTGTAAATGAAGACGATATAATAAGGTGACATGAAGACTGGTAGCGTGGATTTTAATTCTCTCCACATTCCCAGCAACTCCACCACCCCCTGCCCTCCCCACACCCCTAGGTTCAACCACTCACCTACACACGAGGGGCAATTTACAGTGGCCAATTAAGCTACCATTCCACACATCTCTGGGATTTGGTGGGGGGAACCACTGGGACAATGTGCAAACTCCACAAGGACAGCATCCAAGATCAGGATTGAGCCCAGCCCGCTGGAGGCATCAGCTCCCCTAGCCATGCACCCTGTCGCTCCTGCTGAAGGGAAAGCATTTATCTTTTAATCCTGAAAACCGGGAGGGGCTATGTTTTGGGAGAACTAATACGGATAGTATATACACAATGGATGGTGCAACATTAGGAAGTACTGAGGAACAGAGGGACCATGGTGTGCATGTCCAAGTAATCCTGCAAGCAGCAGCACAGGTAGATAAGTTGGTTAAGAAGGCATTTGAGATATTTGCAATCATTAGGCAGGCGCATACAATATAACAGCAAGGAGGTTATGATACAACTGCAAAAGCATTAGTTAGGCCACACTGGAGTACAGTGTGCAATACAACTCAACACATTACAGGAAGGATGTGATTGTACTGAAGAGGGCAAAGGGAAGATTCAACAGGATATTGCCTAGGATGGAGCATTTGAGCCATGACGAGACACTAGATAGGCTGAATTTGTTTGCTTTGAAGTAAGGAAAGCTGAGGTATGAATACAAAATGATGAGGGGCACAGGTAGTGCAGATGGTGAGAAGCTTTTCCCCTTAATAAAGGGTAGTGTAGCACTTAGCATAACACTATTACAGCGCCAGCGACCCGGGTTCAATTCCCGCCGCTGTCTGTGAGGAGTTTATACGTTCTCCCCGTGCCTGCGTGTGTTTCCTCCGGGTGCTCCGGTTTCATCCCACATTGCAAAGACGTACGGGTTAGGAAGTTGTGGGTATGCTATGTTGGCACCGGAAGCGTGGCGACACTTGCGGGCTGCCCCCAGAACACTCTACACAAACGATGCATTTCACTGTGTGTTTCAATGTACATGTGACTAATAAAGATATCTTATCTTACGGGGTACAGGTCTGCATACATGTACGTGCATATGACGAAAAACTGGGCTTTGACTTTGAAGTGGTAGGAGATTTAGAGGGGATTTGAGGAAAATATTTTTCACCCAGATGGTGGTTGGAATCTGGAACTCACTACTTGAGAGGGTGGCAGGCACGGTAGTGTAACGGTTAGTGAAACACTATTACAGCGCCAGCGACCCGGGTTCAACTCTGGCTGCTGTCTGTAAGGAGTTTGTATGTTCTCCCTGTGTCTGCATGGGTTTCCTCTGGGTGCTCTGGTTTCGTCCCACATTCCAAAGATGTACAGGTTAGGAAGTTGTGGGCATGCTATGTTGGTGCCGGAAGTGTGGCGACACTTGCGGGCTACCCCCAGAACATTCTACGCAAAAGATGCATTTCACCGTGTGTTTCGATGTACATGTGACTAATAAAGAAACCTTATCTTATCTTATGGAGACAGGTACTCTCATAACATTTAGGAGGTATCTATCTGAGCACTTGGCATAGAAGGCTATAAGCCTAGTGCTGGAAAATGGGATTAGTACAGATTGGAGACATAAGGGACTGCAGATGCTGGAATCTGGAGCAACAAACAATCTGCTGGAGGAAGTGGGTCGGGCAGCATCTGTGGGGGGGAAAGGAACTGTCGACGTTTCGGGTCCTGATGCAGGGTCAGAATCCTGATGCAGAGCTTCAAACCGAAACGTCGATAATTCCTTCCCCCACTCCCTCCACCTCAACAGATGCTGCTCGACCCGCTGACAACATTGTTTAGTACAACACACACAAAATGCTGGAGGAACTCGGCAGCATCTATGGAGGGAAATGAACAGTCGATATTTCAGGAAGGGTCTCGACCCAAAACTTCGACTGTTCATTTCCCTCCATAGATGTAGCCTGACCTGCTGAGTTCCTCCAGCATTTTGTGTGTGTTGCTCCAGATTTCCAGCATCTGCAGTCTCTCTTGTGTCTTCCTCTTGTTTAGTACAGCTAGGTTCTTGATGCCCATTGAACCGAAGGGTCTGTATCTGTGCTGTATGATTATGACTTTAATTTGCCCAAACAGCTAGTAATTACATGCGTGTTATGAGAGTCAAATAAAGAGATGACATTTATTATTGGATTAAAATCATGATAATTTGTTCCTCTTTTCCTTTTCGCATAAAGGTCAAACAACAACTTGAACTTATATTCTTCTTCTCAAGCAGTCTGTTGAAATCAAGGATATCTTGCATCCAGCCTGGTTCTGATGAGGCCATTTTGGGACCTGAAGGTCTTATCACAAGTGGAGCAGGATGTACTTGACTTGTTTGGGAGGTGCTTCCACTATTACACTGGGCGTCTTTGTGCTCTCAACACAAATGTATTTGTGTATCGATGTATTGGACTCAGCCCAATACATCATGGGCATATCCCTCCCCACCATTGGTGGTATCTACATGAGGCACTGCCTCAAGAAGGCAACATCCATCATCAAAGATCCCCACCATCCGGGGCCATGCCATCTTCTTGCAGCTACCGTTGGGCAGGAGGTACAGAAGCCTGAGGTCCCACACCACCAGGTTCAAGAACAGCTACTTCCCTTCAACCATTTAGTTCTTGAACCAACCTGCACAACCCTAATCACTAGTTCAGTATAGCAACACTACAACCACTTTGATGACTTTGCAGTACAATGAACTTTGTTATTTTTGTTCTAATTTTGTCTTTTTGTAAAAATTGTGTTTAATTTATGCTTTTCTTGTAAATGCTGTATCTGATGCTATGTGCCTGTGATGCTGCTACAAGTTTTTCATTGCACCTGTGCAGACATGTACTTGTGCATATGACAATAAACTCGACTTTGAGTTTGACTTCGATAAATTCTTGGTACCACTGCAAATGCTCCTTGTGTACATTCAGGAGCCATGGGCTGGGAAATGGCAGGGATGTTGCAGCTTTCCCAAGGAGGTTTTGAAAAAAATCCTCAAATCTTTTCCCATCTCTACCTGGTATTTTCTTACCATGACAGAGTTTGAAATAAAGAGTCTATTTGGGAAGTCTAGAGTCAGGCATGCAAATAATATGGCCTGCAACAATGGAGCAGACTAAGTGTAATTAGGGCCTCAATGGAGGGCTTGTTGGCCTGGGGCTGTTATCCTGCCAGTGGATTTGGAGCATTTTGCAGACACAGCAGTGGTGTTATCTCTCCAGTGCTTTGATATGCTTTTTTGTAAATGTGTGTGTGTGTTCGATCAAATAACAACCATTTGCATTTATATGGAACTTTCAACCTACTATATCATTCAAATCAATTAACAGAATGTTATCAAACAAAATTAGATATGAAACTTTAAAACAAAATATCAGAACGGCTGATTAAAGCTTTCACTAAAGGGTTGGAAGTGCAGAGAGCTTTAAGGAAAGAGTTCCAGAACTTAAATGCATTACTAATGGCATTTCTACCAATTGTGGAGTGATTAAAATGGGGGAATAAACAAGATGCCAAAACTTGTGAAGCACAAAGAGGTGGGGCTGGTTGAGATGACAGGGATAGTATGGGATGGATCTGTGGAGGGATTGGTAAACAAGGGTGAGAGTTTTGAGCAAGATAAGTCAGCAAGGACTGGGGTGATGCGTGAATGATAGCAGGCAGCAGGGTTCTGGGTGAGCTTCCATTTTCAGAGATGACAACGTGCAAGGACCACCAAGAGAACAAATGCACAAGGCACCTGATGGCCCAATGAGAACCAGATCAAGTTAGGCCTAATGAGCAGCACAGTACAGAGCAAACATAATCTAAAGCTGACTGTTCAAAAGGTACCTTCCACCAGCAGGAACATGGTCAACTCCAATTAAATACCCTAGAATGGTTAATTAAAAACAGAACACGCTGCAAACCATCGAGCAACATCTGTGGGAAGAGAAACAGTTAACATTTCAGGCCCAAGAATCTTCGCCAGAATTGGAGGCAGAAGCAAACAAGTTAGTTTCCAGCAGGTGGGGAGAAATGGGTAGAACAAAGGAAATATCTCTGATAGTGCGAGACCAAATGAGTTAATGTGGCAGGTTATGCCTTGTTGTCTGTGTTGCTAATAGCAGGGCTGTGGGACATGTCCAGTAGACCAAGCTCCGCCAATGGAGCCACAGTCACAGATGGGTGACTGAAGAAATGGCTCATCTGTTACAGACAGAAAGAGCGAGCAAGCTAAGTTGGAGAATTTGATATTTAATTCTGAAAGCTGCAATGTGCCTGGATGCAATAGGAGATGTTGTCCTTCAAGCTTCCATTGAGGTGGAGGCCACAGAGAGATAGGTGAGAGAGGAAGTGAGACAGAGAATTAATGTGGCAAGCAACTGGAAGCTTAGGGTCACTCCTGCAGTCTGACTGTAGGTGCTCTGCAAAGTGATCATCTCATGTGTGTTTGGGTTCTCCACTCTAGAGCAGAACACAAAAAGTGCAAGGGAATCACTGCTTCATTTGGACAGACTGTTTGAGTTACTGGATGGCAGGAAGCGAGGAGGCTAAACAATAGGTGTTACGCTTGCACAGGAGAGTGCCACAAGATGGAGAATGTTTAGTGGGGATGGAAGAGTGGACCAGGGAGTCACAAAAGGAGCAATTCCTTCAAAATGCTGGAAGAGGAGGGGAATATGTGGCTGGTATTGGAATCTCGTTGGAGCTGGCGGGACCTGTGAAGGATGATCCGTTGAATGCAGAGGCTGGTGGGGTAGAAGGCCAAGGCCAGGGAAGCTCTGTGTGGAGGGAGGAGGGGGAGTGACAACAGAGGTCCATGCAATAGATGAGATGCAATCAAGGGCTTTGTCCACTCTGGTAGAGCTACTGCCATAGTACTGAAACTAACTTGTTTTCTCTCTTTACCTGTTTTGATGAAGGGTCCCACACCTGAAATACTAACTCTGCTTCTCTTTCCACAGATGCTGCCTGACCGGCTGAGTGTTTCCAGCATTTTCTGTTTTTATTTCAGATTTCTAGCATCTGCGGTTTCTTTGATTTTCATTTACTCTAGATTTGTTAAATGGGTTATTATAAAGGAATAAAGTAAATGCGTATATACTGTATATATTGCTCAGTTACATACTGTTGAAGTTCAGCATTTTTGTTCAACGCATCCCCAATTTTCTTCAAACTTTTGCATATCTCCATAACGCTGGGCTCATTAATCTCACTTGGGGCCCCACCAAGATCCTCTGGGCTCAGTTGTACTTCTGGATCCTCTTCCTGGATTGTCTCCAGAAAAAACCTTCACAAAAATTTAAAAAAGAAAATGAGGGAGGTGTTACGTTAAAATCTAATAATCCTTCGATGTAAAGGCTGCCACACACTTTCCATCCTCCCATATTATTCTAGTGGCTATTTTTAAGCATAATGGGAAAGTCTTAACTAGTGCAAGATGCGTTTTTGGAATAGTTTGTGATGCTTCTGACATTAGAGGAGCAACTCCACTTTGGAAGTACTTCACACTGTGATCTGGTGAACGGTGCTGTATATACTCTTTTCTCTGGCACCTTTTTCATAAAAAGCATGATAACAGTAGATATACCAACACATTTCAAAAATGGCAGAAAATAGATCCTGAACTACTTTTGCTTATAATAATCTTAAGATTTGCAGTTAAGAAGGAATAAAAATTGGTGTTTATAGTGACTAAAACACAGATGCAACTTATTGATGGTTAAGTCTATGAAGAGATTTGTAGATCCATGATATTCACTGCTTTTTGCTGCAATTTCAGTCTTCCAATCGAATGCAGGGAACAGCCACGTTATCAGTAATTTTGCTTTATTGTACCGATTAGCAAACATATACAATTGAATTTTAATATAAAGCAAATTACAAACCTTCGCATGATTGCTCCAGATTGTCTGCTTAGAATTTCGTTAGTCGAGCCTGAAAATAAACACACATAAGAACATTGCGAACTCTACAGTTAGGTTACATGGTTGATGTCAACATTGATGAAGGACAATACCATTCAATGGGAGAGTGGTGAAGAGGAAGGGAAGGGAGAGGTAGGAAAGAAGGAAAAGCGTGAGAGGGAGAACACAGAATTGGAAAAGGTCAGCAATGCTGAAGTGTGGGGAGTGGAGATCAGGGATAAAGAGGAAGGGAGGACTGGGAATGTGGGTTGAGGAGTGACAGACCAGGGCAATGAATGAGGAATGGGAGAAGGAAAGTAAGTAAAGAGAAAGCTGAAGTTTTCAATTACATAAGGCCTAACCTTTAAAGTGCAGTAAATGCAAAAGCACTTGTTGACATCATATGACTAAATGTTATTTAAGTTGATGTCATATGATCAGATGATGGGTAGTTAAGTCATGCAGCAAAATTAAAATTCCAGGAATTCTTCCAATCAGATTCATCAATCAAAACCATACTACTTCACTGAAAAAGGCAAATAATTGTTTGCCAAAGGCCTGTCAGAGCAGCAGGTTCCATGTCAAATCTGTCAAGGTTATAAAAGTATTCAGTTTAATATTATCAGCCTTGTCATATAACACTTAATAACTTATATTTATAAAGTAGTCAAAATAACATTTCAAGGTATGTGAGACAAACATCAGACACAAAAGGGTACTGGGAAGTGATATTAGGCACAATAGCCAAAATAATTGATTTTAAGAAGGGTCTTAAAAAAAAGTAAAACTGTTTATGGATGGAATCCCAACCCTTCAGGCTGAGGGAGAGAAGCCACACCCATCAGTATTTGTACAGAATGATGGAAAGGCAGTGTGTCAAAGTGGAAAGATAAGGCAGAAAGGTAGAAGGGTGGCATCATCACTCATTGGAAAACAGTTCCCATCTTGTAGACCACATTGCCCAGGAGCAGTGTGGAGATGAAAAAGTCAAAGGGGATGAAGATTGCTTATTGTGGGATTCTAAAGGCAATAGTCCTGGAGGAGGATGCAACCCCAATCCTGGAGATAGTGCAGTTATTATCTTCAATGAGAATCACTTCAATGCGGACACACCAAGAACCACTGTCCAGGAAGGTCAGCATCAAATTGAAAAGGATCCAATGAAATTCAATGCCACCATCTTGTGACAATACAACATTGGGCATCAAGCCGTGCTACCTGAAGCAGGCAGTGATATCCTGAGTATGTACATTCATCCCAGGTCAGTAGTGGAAAGGGTGAGCAGCTTTAAGTTCCTGGGTATCAATATCTTGGAGGATCTATCCTGGGCTCAACACATTGATGCAGTCATGAAGAAGGCATGCTAGCAGCTCTACTTCGTTAGGAGTTTGAGGAGATTTGGTATGTCACCAAAGACCCTTGCAAAATTTCTGTAGGTGTACGGTGGAGAGCATTCTGACTGGTTGCGCCACCGGAGGCTCCGATGCGCAGGATCACAAGAGGCTGCAGAGGGCTGTAGACTCAGCCAGCTCCATCCCAGCACAACTTTCCCCACGATCGAGGACATCTTCAAGAGGCAGTGCCTCAAGAAGGCAGCACCCATCACTGAGGACCCTCACCATCCGGGACATGCCCTCTTCTCATCACTACCATCAGGGAGGAGGTACAAGAGCCTGAGGACCTATACTCAATGATTCAGGAGCAGCTTCCTCCCCTCTGTCATCAGATTTCTGAACGGTCCATGAACCCATGAACACTACCTCATTATTCCTTTTTTTTTGTACTATTTATTTATTTTGTAATTTATAGTTTTTATATCTTTGCACTGTACTGCTGCTGCAAAACCACAAATTTCACATCATATAATAGTGATAATAAACCTGATTCTGATCCCATGGCCTCCAGTTAAGTCATTGGAGTTAAAGTAGTTCTTCTGGATCTGGATTTTAGAGGCCATTTGGAAGGAAAAATGGAAAATTGTTTCCATGAACCATGTATGATCATCTGTCAGGGTCTGCAGTATCTAACTGATAACTGCTAGATGTACCCAGAAGGTCTGTCTGTCTGGAGAGAGACCTGATGTTCTTGCTCAATATTGTCTGTACAGCATTTCAGGCCCACAGCAACATGATTCTCGAATGTCCTTCCAGGCAAATCAGTACAAAGGGGATTAGAAAGGGGAAATAAACACTGACCATTCATTAAAAGAAGGCATTGACCTGAAAGATTAACTCCGCAGTTGTTGTCTGCCCTGCAGCACACTTGCCGCATCTTCCAGTTTTATTCCTGCCTTTACCAATTATGTCTACGTCCCATAATAAACAGAACGAAAAAAAAATCAATCAGCAATCAATCATGTGATTCAAATATTTTCAGAATGTTGAAGAATCATGTGACAGCTCATGAGTCACAAAATGCAATATCAATATTTTGACTGTTAAAAGAAATTCCAGTTTTCGACAAGACCAGCATTTATCAGTCATTATTGTTTGCCTGCTGGAGAAGAGAGAAGGGAGTGCGAGGATTTATAAATCTGTGTGCATTTAGGTCAACGTGCACAATGAAGTGGAGAACTGGATTGAAGAAAGTTAATGAGCAGCACTAATAGGGTAAACAGCACAAAAACAGGTCCTTCAGCCCAATTCATCCATGCCAACCAAGATGTCTATCCAAGCTAGTCCCAATTGCCTGCGTTTGGCCCAAATCCCTCTAAACCTTTCCTATCCATGTACCTGTCCAAATGCCTTTTAAACATTGTAATTGTACCCGCCTCTACCACTGCCTCTGACAGCTCGTTCCACAGATCCACCACCCTCTGTGTGAAAGAGTTGTCCCTCGGGTCCCTTTTAAATCTTTCTCTTCTTGCCTTATATCTATGTCCCCTAGTTTTAGATCCATGCTTCCCTAGGAAAAAAAGGTGACCACTCACCCTGTCTACGCCCCTCATGGTTTTAAAAACCTCTGTAAGGTCACCCCTTAGCCTAATACACTCCAGAGAAAAACATCCCAGCCTATTCAGCCTCTCCTTATAACTCAAGCCCTCCAGTCCTGGTAACATCCTCATGAACCTTTCCTGCACCCTTTCCAGTTTAATGATGTCCTTCCTCTAGCTGGGCGACCAGAACAATGCACAATACTCCAAGGGTGGAAGAGAAGCAGAATTAGACCAATCAGACCCTGGGGCCTGCTCCACAATTCAGTAAGATCATGTCCAATCTTTTATCTTAGTGCCACTCTGCTGTATTAACCCTATATCCCTTGATTCTCTTCACTCACAAATCCATTCAGCTCCATCTTGACGATAGTCAGTGACAGCATCACCACAGTTCAATGAAGAACTTGAAAGATTCATTGCTCCATGGGTGGGGAAATTTCTTCTTATCTCAGCCTAAAATGACCAATTCCTTATTTTGAGACGGTGACTCTCGGCTTTAGACAGCCAAGGGAAACATCATCTATGATGTCTATCCTGTCAAGCCCCATAAGAACTATGAACATTTCAATGAGATCACAGCTTGGTATGGCAACTGTTTTGTCTAAGACCGCAAGAAACTGCAGAGAGTTGTGGACACATCATGAAAACAAGCTCCCCCCTCCATGGACACTTCTCGCTGTCTTGGTAAACAGAGAACATAACAGCACAGTACAGGCCCTTCGGCCCACAATGTTGTGCCAACATTTTATCTTGCTCTAAGATCTATCTAACCCTTCCATCCCACATAGCCCCCTATTTTTCTATCATTCATGCGTCTATCTAAGAGTCTCTTTAATGTTCCAACTGCATCTGCCCCCACAACCTCTGCCGGCAGTGCGTTCCACGCACCCACCACTCTCTGTGCAAAAAACTTACTCCTGACACCCCCCTTATACCTTCCTCCAATCACCTTAAAATTATGTCCCCTCGTGTTAGCCATTGTCGGCCTGGGAAAAAGTCTCTGACTGTCCACTCAATCTATGCCTCTTATCATCTTGTACACCTCCAGATCAACATAATCAAAGACCCCACCCACCCCGGACATTCTCTCTTCTCCCCCCTCCCATCGGGCAGAAGATACAAAAGCCTGAAAGCACATACCACCAGGCTCAAGTACAGCTTCTATCCCAGTGTTACAAAACTATTGAACGGTTCCCTAGTACGATTAGACTCTTGACCTCACAATCTACCTTGTCATGGCCTTGCACCTTATTGTCTGCCTGCACTGCACTTTCTTTGTAACTGTAACACTATATTCTGCATTCTGTTATTGCTTTTCCCTTGTACTACCTTGATGTAATGATTTGATGATATGATCTGTATGGATGGCCTGCAAAATAAAGTTTTTCTCTGTACTTCAGTACATGTGACAATAATAAACCAATTTACCAATTTATTTAATCTTTCTAGACTCAAAAGTAGAGGTTCCGACTGTATAACCTCTCCTCATCTGCTAATTCCTCCATGCAGAGAATCAATCTGGTACATGTTAACGGCACTTTCCTCTATCACAAGTATGTCCTTCCGTGGGCAAGGAGATCAGACCTGTGCACAACAACCCAGGGTGTGGTCACAGCCAGGCCCTTTATTATTACAGTCAGATAGTGATGTTAGGGAGCAGAAAGAGCAAAGATGGTGATTATACTATCTGAACATGAAGCTAAAGTGTCAACTGAATTTGCATAATCACAGTTAATTTAGTTCTATTTACTTTGGTTTCACTTTACTGACAGATGTTTCATCTGAGCACATCCCTTCACTTTCTCTACCGAAGACCATCCCCACCAATCTATACCCCGATTTACCTATTATTTAGAATCTATCTGCACAGGAGACCCCCATTTGGCCTTTCATGGCTGAGCAGACTCCTTATCTTCTGTTGTCCTTCCTCCTAAGGTTTTGGGCTGTATTGTTCCTGTCCTTCTCTATCCCACAGGATCCATTACAGGCACTCAAAAGGCAGCGAACACGTTCAAATTGGATTCCACAGCAAATTGATTTGATCTGGAACATGTCCAAAGCAGGAAAGAAATGTTGTTCAAAGCAGAACGCTGGTTCAACAGCAATATTCCAAAGGGAATTGGATAAAATGAAGAACAAGGGACTGCAGATGCTGGAATCTGGAGCATCAAACAATCTGCTGGAGAAATTCAGTCCTGAAGCAGGGTTTCGGCCTGAAATGTTGACAATTCCTCTTCCCTGCACAGATGCTGCTCAACCTGCTGAGTTCCTCCGGAAGGTTGTTGCTGGCTCCAGAACTGGACAAAATACTTGCGAAAGAGAAGGAGGAGTGGAATGATTTTAGAATCTGAACATCATTGGCAGGACCAGCATTTATTGCCTATTCCTGATGACCCCTTGACCTCAGTGGCTCACTGGGCCACCTCAGAGGACAGTTTAAGAGTCAAATTCTTTGGTTGCTCTGGTGTCACATATAATCGAGAGACGCAAGACACTGCAGATGCTGGAACCTGGAGCAACAAACAAAACACTGGGCGAACTCAGCGGGTCAGGCAGCATCTAGGGAGGGAAATGGACAGTTGAGGTTTCGAGTCGAGACCCTTTGTCTGGACTCAGTTCCTCCAGCGGATCGTTTGACACTCCAGATTCCCGCATCCACAGTCTCATGTTTCTCCTTTTATCCAGTCCTCTTTGGGATGTTACTGTTGAACCAGTGTTCTGCTTTGAACAACATGTTCTAGATCAGAGAAATTTACTGCAGAATCCATACACGTGGAATTCACTGCTTCTACCCCGCTGTTGTAAGACTACTGAATGGACGATAAGATGGACTCTTCACCTCACAATCTACCTCATCATGGCCTTGCACCTTATTGTCTGCCTACACTGCACTTTCCTTGTAAGTGTAACACAATATTCTACATTTTGTTATTGTTTTTCCTTGTACTACCTCGATGTACTGATGTGGTGAAATGACTGTATGGGTGGTATGCAAAACAAAGTTTTTCACTGTACCTCGGTACATGTAACAATAATAGACCAATTTACCAAGTATGTTGGTTACCTTTTGCGTGCCTGTTGTGGATCCTGTGGGACGTAGGGTGGGGAGGGGGAGGGGAACAGGAACAAACTCAGCAAATACATGGTACACCCTAGAAATCTGGATGAAGGGTCTCGACTGCCCATTTCTCTCCATCGATGCTGCCTGACCTGTTGAGTTCCCCCAGCATTGTGTGCGCCCCATACAACCCAGACCAGGTGAGGTCATCAGATTTCCATCCTTGAAGGCCCAGGAGGAACTAGATGGGGTTACCTCACACTATTATTGAAATTAGTTAATTCCAACCCTATTTAAAGACTGGAATTTAAATTCCAGAGATGGACAGTCGCCTCTGCAGGTTACTGGCTCAGATTATTAGCCCACCAGCTAGCTGGGACTCTCATAGAGAGCTGACCCAGATGCAGTGGGGTGCCTGGCCTCTCTCAGTGCTGGGTCACTGCAGGGAGAGGGAGAGAACGGTGGAGATCTGCCCCCTGCCTTGCCCACTAGCTGCACTCACCGGGTCCCGGCGTTGCCCTCTGCCTGTCCCCGCTGCCGGACGTCCCATTGAAGCTCGCCATAGCCCGAGCGCGGCTCCAAACACCAGGAAGGTTCACAAATAACAAAACAAGTCCCTCCGTGCCGGAGTCTGGGTGAGATCACTCCTCACGTCACCGCACTGAAGGGGAATTTTTCTGTCAGTACAAACTTTCAACTTTAACAACTCCTGACCCGCTCCCCCGCTTCCCATTGGCTGATGGCTCTGGGTCGGTTCCCGTTTCTTCCGTTTCATTTGACGATAGGACTGTCAATCACCCAGTTCTCAAGTCAAGTTCCAACAAGTCAGATAAAAGGCTTGTGTTTCGGTTTTGGGGAACCATTTTTCTTCCCTCCCCCCATCCCCATTGCTCACCCTTTCTGACACACAGGAAGAGAAGCAAATTCAAGATTCCTGAAGTGAATAAACATTAAAGGAAGGAATAAGTCCTGACAATTGATCAGGAAATAAGGGAGACGCGAGAGACGGCAGATGCTGCAATCTGGAGCCACCCACAAAAAAGCTGGAGGAACTCGTAGGGTCAGGCAGATTTTGTCAATGACTGACTGTCCAAATGAAGGGTCTCAACCCGAAACGTCGACCGTCTATTTCCCTCCATAGATGCTGCCTGATCTGCTAGTGCCTCCAGCTTTTTATAAGATAAGAGATAAGGTTTCTTTATTAGTCACATGTACATCAAAACACACAGTGAAATTCATCTTTTTTGTGTAGAGTGTTCATCTTAGAATTAATAAATAACAGCATCATCTTAGAATGGCAGCTTTTAAAAAACTGGTAATTTATTGTTGTCACAGGTACCAAGATACAGTGAAAAGCTTTCGTTTGCATGCCGCCCAGACACTTCATTTCCATACATAAGTACATCGAGGGAGTAGAAAAGGGGAAAAAACACAGAATGCAGGATATGGTGTTAGTGCAGACTGTGTGTCACTAGAACATAAAGTAAGTAACATGCTTTACCTTAATTAGATTTGTTTTTTCAGAAAAAGCTGGCATTTGGCCAAACAGCATATGTGGAGGGTGAAAAGAGCAGGCAAGGTCTAGAATTTCTCAACAGCACAAGGAATTCTCTTGGTCTCCGCCCTATCGCAAACATTAACTCTGCAGTTGTTGTTTGCCTTGCTGCATTCTTGTTGCTTTATTTTAATTTCTGCCTATCACAAATGTGGGTGATCACAGTCTTTATCCCAGGGCAGTGGTGTCTAAAACGAGAGGGCATAGGTTTAAGGTGAGAAGGGAGAGATTGAAAAGGGATCTGAGGGGCAACTTTTCTCACAGACAGTGGGGGGTGTGTGGAAGAAGCTGCCGGGGGGAGTGGTAGGTGTGGGTACAATTACAATGTTTAAGAGATATGTAGACAGGAACATGGATGGGAAAGTTTAGAGGAACATTCACCAAAGGAAGGGAAAATGGAGCAAGCTCAAGGTGACAACTTGGTCAGAATGGACAAGTTGAGCTGAAGGGCCTGTTTCCATGCTGTATAAGTCTATGACAGAGCAGAACGGAGCAATATGTGTGGGAAATTCCCAAAGTCTGGAATCGTCAGATCAGGATTTACAAAGGAATGTGGGAATGTAGGGGGCTACAGAAGGGATTGACCAGGCTGAGAATTAAAAATCTGAAGCATTAAGTTAAAAGAACCCTTTGTTATGCAACGTATTGGTATTGGTTTATTATTGTCACTTGTACCGAGGTACAGTGAAAAACTTGTCTTGCATATCAATCGTACAGGTCAATTCATTACACAGTGAATCAGGAACACTGCCAGTGTGACCGATAGAAACAAACTCAAGTTTATGTCACACAGACATCTTTAAAGGTTCTCAGACAATGAGTCATTCTAATGTAAGCAAGTTGCTTTAAATCGTCGTTCAAGAAACAAACTTGCACTTCTCTACAGACTTTGATATACATCTCAATAAGCCGCACAAGAAAATTTAAGGACAGGTGATGTAACACTGGTCATAACCTTATGTTTCAAGTAGTGTCCGGCCTGGATTGGGAATGTTTTGTCCAGCTGTGTCCAAAGTGACAATGGGAGCCCACTTTTTGAAGTCGTTTGGCCTCCTGTTACTGGGCTTATTCCCAGTACTTATATTTCCAGCTCAGAGCAGGAACATCATCAAACTGTGCACTGCATTTCTTCTGTAGCTGTGACACTTTACTCTGTACTATATTGTTGTTACCTGTACTACATCAATGCACTCTGTACTAACTCAATGTAACTGCACCGTGTAATGAATTGATCTGTACGATCGGTATGCAAGACAAGTTTTTCACTGTACCTCGGTACAAGTGACAATAATAAACCAATACCAATACCACTCAAAATCAAAAAAACTGCAGACGCTAGAAATCTAAAATAAAAACAGAAAATGCTGGAAATACTCAGCAGGTCAGGCTGTCTCTACAGGAAGAGAAACAGTAAATGTTTCAGGCCGAAGACTCTTTGTTACACAAGGGTCTTGGATGAAGGATCTCTCACCTGAAACATTAACTCTGTTCCTCTTACCACAGATGCACCCTGAGCCTGCTGAGTGTTTCCAGCATGCAGGCACGGTAGTGTATCGGTTAGCGTAACACTATTACTGGGATTGGTGAGGGGGGGGCAGTGAATGAGGGGAATATGGGGAGAATAAAATGGAATTTGTGTAAACAGGTGCTTGATAGTAAACACAAACCTGTTAGGCCAAAAAGGCCTGTTTCCGTGCTGTATCTCTTGATGAATCTGTGACCCTTAATTACGCTTTTAATTTAAGTTGCCTACATGGCCAACTATATTATTATCATTGTTGAACATTTGACATTCAAGTGAATGTATGTGTGAACCATCAATACTTACACCTGAAATAGTATCACCACAGGGACACCTGTATCTGGGAAGGCACGGTAGTGTAGCAGTTAGTATAACACTATCACAGCGCTAGCGACCTGGGTTCAAATCCCGCCACCATGTCTGTGTGAGTTTCCTCTGGGTGCTCTGGTGTCCTCCCACGTTCCAAAGACATACACGTTAGGAAGTTGTGAGCATGCTATGTTGGCACCGGAAGCGTGGCGACACTTGCGGGCTGCCCCCAGAACACTCTACGCAAAAGATGCATTTCACTGTGTGTTTCGATATACATGTGACTGATAAAGATATCTTATCTTATCTTATATTTAGATGCTCTGGTACCACTTGCCCTGTCACAGGCTTGGTCCAAACGTGGGGGAAGTGCGCTCAATTTCAGGGGTGTGGTGGGAGCGACAGCCTTGACCTCAAGGCAGCACTTGACCGCATTTAGTATCAAGGTGGACAAGCAAAATCCATTAATTTAGGCCCAAGAGAACAGAACTGAGTACATTCCAAATGGTGAAAAATGTGAAGTGGCAGAGATCCAAAGAGAAATGAGATGTAAATTGGTAAATTCGTTTACTATTGTCACATGTATCGAGGTACAGTGAAAAACTTGTCTTGCATACTGTTCATACAGATCAATTCATTACACAGTGCATTGAGGTAGTACAAGGTAAAACAATAACAGAGTGCAGAATAACGTGTTACAGTGCAGAGAAAATGCAGTGCATGTAGAGAGTAATGTGCAAGGTCACAACCAAGAAGATTTTGAGGTCAAGAGTCCGTCTAGGGAACAGTTCAATAGCCTTATAACAGTGGGATAGAAGGTGTCCATGAGCCTGGTGGTACGTGCTTTCAGGCTTTTGTATCTTCTGCCCGATGGGAGGGGGGAGAAGAGAGAATGTCCAGGCTGGGTGGAGTCTTTGATTATGCTGGCTGCTTTACCGAGGCAGCGAGAGGTATAGACAGAGTCCATGGAGGGGAGGCTGGTTTCCGTGACGCACTGGGCTGTGTCCACAACTCTCTGCAGTTTCTTGTGGTCCCGGACAGAGCAGTTGCCATACCAAGCCATGATGCATCTAGATAGGATGGTTTCTATGGTGCATCGATAAAAATTGATGAGATGTCACAGGAAAATGCAGAAAATGATCAAAAAGCATAGTAGAATGTGGAAATGTTTAGAGCACTGGAGTAAAAGGAGTAAATGTTATATAACGTAGAACAGTACAGCACAATACAGGCCCTTCGGCCCACAATGTTGCGCTGACCTATATAAAACAAATACACAATCATCCACGTGGCCATCTAAGAGTCTTTTAAATGTTCCTATTGTATCAGCCTCTACCACCACCCCCGGCAGTGCGTTCCAGGCACCCACCGCTCTCTGTGTAAAAAATCTACCTGACATCTCCCCTAAACTTTCCTCCTCTGACCTTAAACGGTTGTCCTCTGGTATTGGCCATTGCCACCCTGGGAAAAAGGTGCTGGCTCTCCACTCTGTCTATGCTTCTCATAACCTTATACACCTCCATCAAGTCACCTCTCATCCTCCAGAGAAAAGCCCCAGCTCATTCAACCTTTCCTCATAAGACATGTTCTCTAATCCAGGAAGCATCCTGGTAAATCTCCTCTGCACCCTCTCTAAAGCTTCCACATCCTTCCTATAATCAGGCAAGCAGAACTGAACACAATACTCTAAGTGTGGTCTAACCAGAGTTTTATAGAGCTGCAACATTGCCTCGCGGCTCTTGAACTTAATCTCCTGACTAATGAAGGCCAGAATACCATATGCCTTCTTAACCACCCTATCAAACTGCACGGCAGCTTTGAGGGATCTGTGGATTGGACCCCAAGATCCCTGTGTTCCTCCACACTGCTAAGAATCCTGCTATTAAACTTGTACTCTGCCTTCAAGTTTGTTCTTCCAAAATGTATCATTTAACATTTTTCCAGATTGAACTTCATCTGCCACTTCTCCGCCCAACTCTGCATCCTATCTATATCCTGTTGTAACCTACGGCAATCTTCTACACTATCCACAACACCTCTAACCTTTGTGTCATCTGCAAACTTACTAACCCATCCCTCCACTTCCTCATCCAAGTCATTTATAAAAATCACAAAGAGCTGGGGTCCCAGAACAGACCCCTGCAGAACACCACTGGTCACCCACCTCCAGGCAGAATACGTTCCATCTACCACCACCCTCTGCCTTCTGTGGGCAAGCCAATTCCGAATCCACACAGCTAATCTCCATAGATCCCATGTCTCATGACTTCCTGGATGAGCCTACCATGGGGAACCTTGTCAAATGCCTTACTGAAGTCCATATACACTACATCCACCGCTCTACCTTCATCAATTTGTTTTGTCACCTCCTCGAAAAACTCAATTAGGCTTATGAGGCATGACCTGCCCCTCACAAAGCCATGCTGAACTGTCCCTAATATGATTATGCTTCTCCAAATTCTCGTAAATCCTGTCCCTAAGAATCCTCTCCCTATTACTTTTTATGAACAAGGAAACAACATTAGCCATCCTACAGTCGTCTGGCACCACTCCTGTGGCCAGGGAGGATGCAAATATCATTGTCAATGCCCCAGAAATCTCTTCCCTCGCTTCCCATAGTAAATCATGGTATATCCCATCCGGTCCCAGGGACTTATCTATCCTAATGTTTTTCAGTAGCTCCAACACTACCTCTTTCTTAACCTCGACATGCTCCAGCACGTTAGCCTGTTCTACACTGACCTCACATTCATCAATGTCCCTCTCCCTAGTGAACACTGAACCAAAGTATACACTAAGGACTTCCCCTACCTCCTCCGCCTCCAGGCACATGTTTCCCCCTTTATCCCTGAGCGGTCCTACTCTCACTCTAGTCATCTCCTGTTCTTCACGTATGCGTAGAAGTCCTTGGGGTTTTCTTCAATCCTACTCGCCAAGGCCTTCTCATGCCCCCTTCCAGATCTGCTAAGTCCTTTATTCAGCTCCTTCCTGGTTACCTTATAATTCTCAAGAGCCCTGTCTGATCTTTGCCTCCTAAACCTTAAGTATGCTTCCTTCTTCCTCTTGACTAAATGCTTCACCTCTCTTGTCAACCATGGTTCCTTTACGCGACCATCCTTTCCCTGTGTCAGTGGAACAAACCTATCCAGAACCCCATGTAAGTGGTCCCTAAACAGCCTCCACATCTCTGCTGTGCATTTCCCTGACAGCATCTGTTCCCAATTTATGCTCCCAAGTTCCTGCCTAATACCAGCATAAAAACTTTCCCATATCGTCTGCTCCTTCCTTGTCCTTGGTTATGCGAAAGGTCAGGGAGTTGTGGTCACTATCTCTGAAATGCTTGCCCACTGAGAGGTCTGTCACCCGATCAGGTTCATTGCCTAATACTAGATCCAGTATGGCCTCTGCTCGAGTCGGCCTGTCTACATACTGTGTCAGGAATCCTTCCGGGACACACCTAAAAAATTCTGCCACATCTAAACCTTTTGAACTATGGAAATCCTAATCAATATCAGGGAAGTTGAAGTCACCCATGACAACAACCCTGTTATTTTTGCACCTTTCCAAAATCTGTCCATTTATCTGCTTCTCATTGCACCGGTGGTCACTGGGCGACCTATAGAAGATTTAAGATTTAAGATATCTTTATTAGTCACATGTACATCGAAACACACAGTGAAATACATCTTCTTTGCATGAAATATTCTGCGGCAGCCCGCAAGTGTCGCCACGCTTCCGGTGCCAACATAGCATGCCCACAACTTCCTAACCCGTACGTCTTTGGAATGTGGGAGGAAACCGGAGCACCCGGAGGAAACCCACGCAACACGGGGAGAACGTAGAAACTCCTTAAAGACAGCGGCCGGAATTGAACCCGGGTCGCTGGCTCTGTAGTAGCGTTACGCTGACCACTATACTACCATGCCTGCCCGGTAGGGTGTTGCTGAAGGAAATAAGGAAGTTTGGGATCTTAAGTAGATTTGTCCATCATCGTGCTCAAGCCTTGATCAATGACACAATTTACCCAGCTGGTCTCAAGCCTTCTGATCACATTGACAATGATCAAACAAGTCTCTGGCCCAAACATCTTAGAATGGCAGCTTTTAAAATATTGGTAATTTATTGTTGTCACAGGTACCAAGATACAGCGAAAAGCTTTCGTTTGCATGCCACCCAGACACTTCATTTCCATACATAAGCACATCGAGGGAGTAGAAAAGGGAAAAAACACAGAATGCAGGATATGGTGTTAGTGCAGACTGTGTGTCACTAGAAGATAAAGTAAGTAACATGCTTTACTTTAATTAGATTTGTTTTTTAAGAAAATTTGGCCAAACAGCATGTGTGGAGGGTGAAAAGAGCAGGCAAGGTCTAGAATTTCTCTGCAGCACAAGGAATTCTCTTGGTCTCCGCCCTATCGCAAACATTAACTCTGCAGTTGTTGTTTCCTTGCTGCATTCTTGTTGCTTTATTTTAATTTCTGCCTATCACAAATGTGGATGATCATGGTCTTTTTCCCAGGGCAGGTGTGTCTAAAACGAAAGGGCATAGGTTTAAGGTGAGAAGGGAGAGATTGAAAAGGGATCTGAGGGGCAACTTTTCTCACAGACAGCGGTGGGTGTGTGGAAGAAGCTGCCGGGGGGAGTGGTAGGTGTGGGTACAATTGCAATGTTTAAGAGATATGTAGACAGGAACATGGATGGGAAAGTTTAGAGGAACATGGACCAAAGGAAGGGAAAATGGAGCCAGCTCAAGTCGACAACTTGGTCAGACTGGACAAGTTGAGCTGAAGGGCCTGTTTCCATGCTGTATAACTCTATGACTTTATGACATTCCCTCTGTCCCCTCCACTGTACACCCTTCTCCGCACTTTAAAATGTGTTTGATTGCTAAGTTTTCCATTGACCTGAAGCAAAAAAAATCATTTTTTTCTTTCTGACCTGCTGAGTATTCCCAGCATTTTCTGTTTTTATCTTAAGGTTTCCAGCATCTTTCCCGAAGCTTGGTCTAAGATACAGGATTTAAGGAGCATCTAGAAGCAGAAGAAGCAGAGATATTCAGGGAGGAAATTCTGAAGCGCAGATTTCTGAATGATAAAAAGAGACAGCTCACTAGAACAGAGCAATAGGTGTGAGAAGTTCCCAAAGTCTGGAATCGTCAGATCAGGATTTACAAGATATGTGGGAATGTAGGGGGCTACAGAAGGGATTGACCAGGCTGAGAATTTAAAATCTGGAGCATTAAGTTAAAAGAACCCTTTGTTATGCAATGTATTGGTATTGGTACTGGTTTATTATCGTCACTTGTACCGAGGTACAGTGAAAAACTTGTCTTGCATACCGATCGTACAGGTCAATTCACTACACAGTGAATCAGAAACACTACTAGTGTGACCGATAGAAACAAACTCATGTTTATGTCACACTGACATCTTTAAAGGTTCTCAGACAATGAGTTATTCTAATGTAAGCAAGTTGCTTTAAATCGTCGTTCAAGAAACAAACTTGCACTTCTCTACAGACTTTAATATACATCTCAATAAGCCGCACAGGAAAATATAAGGACAGGTGATGTAACACTGGTCATAACCTTATGTTTCAAGTAGTGTCCGGCCTGGATTGGGAATGTTTTGTCCAGCTGTGTCCAAAGTGACAATGGGAGCCCACTTTTTGATGGTGTTTGGCCTCCCGTTACTAGGCTTATTCCCAATACTTATACTTCCACCTCAGAGCAGGCTCATCATCAAACTTTGTTCTACATTTCTTCTGTAGCTGTGACATTTTAATCTGTACTATAATGTTGTTACCTGTACTACCTCAGTGTACTCTATACTAACTCAATGTAACTGCACCATATAATGAATTGATCTGTACGATCGGTATTCAAGACAAGTTTTTCACTGTACCTCGGTACAAGTGACAATAATAAACCAATTCCACTCAAAATCAAAAAGACTGCAGATGCTGGAAATCTAGAATAAAAACAGAAAATGCTGGAACTACTCAGCAGGTCAGGTTGTCTCTGCAGGAAGAGAAACAGTAAATGTTTCAGGTCGAAGACTCTTTGTTACACAAGGGTCTCGGACGAAGGATCTCTCACCTGAAACATTAACTCTGTTCCTCTTCCCACAGATGCACCCTGAGCCTGCTGAGTGTTTCCAGCATGCAGGCACAGTAGTGTAGCGGTTAGCGTAACACTATTACTGGGATTGGTGAGGGGTGGGCAGTGAATGAGGGGAATATGGGGAGAATAAAATGGAATTTGTGTAAACAGGTGCTTGATAGTAAACACAAACCTGTTAGGCCAAAAAGGCCTGTTTCCGTGCTGTATCTCTTGATGAATCTGTGACCCTTAATTACGCTTTTAATTTAAGTTGCCTACATGGCCAACTATATTATTATCATTGTTGAACATTTGACATTTAAGTGCATGTATGTGTAAACCATCAACACTTGTACCTGAAATAGTATCACCACAGGGACACCTGTATCTGGGCAGGCACGGTAGTGTAGCAGTTAGTATAACACTATCACAGCACCAGCGACCTGGGTTCAAATCCTGCCACCATGTCTGTGTGGGTTTCCTCCGGGTGCTCCGGTTTCCTCCCACATTCCAAAGACGTACAGGTTAGGAAGTTGTGAGCATGCTATGTTGGCACCGGAAGCGTAGCAACGCTTGCGGGCTGCTCCCAGAACACTCTACTGTCACGAACCAGCAACAAAAGAAACACACTGAGCATGATTCAGTGTTAAAAACTATTTTATTAATCACTACTTATGATAATACGTAAAATAAAAGTAAAAATGTTAGTATGTTAGAATTCAAAAATGTTAAACCTCGAACGTTAACCCCAAAACTAAACTCGTCGTGTGTGTGTGTGACAAAGTCCCAAACTCCCAGTTCCGGAATGGTTCTTAAAGTTCAGTTCCGCAAGCCATAAGGTGAAACATGAGCAAGGGCTTCTTCAACAACCACCGTTGTCTGAAGATAAGATGTAGATGTAGAAAAACATAGAGAGAGTACATACGAAATCCAAATGTTCCACGATGGAACCCAAACGACACTTCAGTGTTTACTCGGTAGTGACTTCCTCACCCCGAAAAGCATCCGAACCGTGGTCGTCCACACACAAATACCTGTTTCCTTCTACAGGTCAGCAACAAAGTGAACTCCACCGGATTACTTCCAACTTCCATACATGGATTTCAGTGGCAAACACAGTTATTGTTTCTCATCCATCGATAGAGAAAACAAGCAGGCTGGTGTCTCTCTCCCTTCTCTCTCTCTCTTTCTTCTTCTTCTTCTTTCTTCAACAACGTCATAACGTCCTTTATCTTCTATTGACGTAAGCACGCCCCACACACATATACACACACTCTCTATCTTAAAGGGACTTTCACTGAGTCCATAACACTACGTAAAAGATGCATTTCACTGTGTGTTTCGATATACATGTGACTGATAAAGATATCTTATCTTATCTTATATTTAGATGCTCTGGTACCACTTGCCCTGTCACAGGCTTGGTCCAAACGTGGGGGAAGTGCGCTCAATTTCAGGGGTGTGGTGGGAGCAACAGCCTTGACCGCAAGGCAGCACTTGACCGCATTTAGCATCAAGGTGGACAAGCAAAATCCATTAATTTAGGCCCAAGAGAACAGAACTGAGTACATTCCAAATGGTGAAAAATGTGAAGTGGCAGAGATCCAAGGAGAAATGAGATGTAAATTGGTAAATTGGTTTACTATTGTCACATGTATTGAGGTACAGTGAAAAACTTGTCTTGCATACTGTTCATACAGATCAATTCATTACACAGTGCATTGAGGTAGTACAAGGTAAAACAATAACAGAGTGCAAAATAACGTGTTACAGTGCAGAGAAAATGCAGTGCATGTAGAGAGTAATGTGCAAGGTCACAACCAAGAAGATTTTGAGGTCAAGAGTCCGTCTAGGGAACAGTTCAATAGCCTTATAACAGTGGGATAGAAGGTGTCCATGAGCCTGGTGGTACGTGCTTTCAGGCTTTTGTATCTTCTGCCCGATGGGAGGGGGGAGAAGAGAGAATGTCCAGGCTGGGTGGAGTCTTTGATTATGCTGGCTGCTTTACCGAGGCAGCGAGAGGTATAGACAGAGTCCATGGAGGGGAGGCTGGTTTCCGTGACGCACTGGGCTGTGTCCACAACTCTCTGCAGTTTCTTGTGGTCCCGGACAGAGCAGTTGCCATACCAAGCCATGATGCATCTAGATAGGATGGTTTCTATGGTGCATCGATAAAAATTGATGAGATGTCACAGGAAAATGCAGAAAATGATCAAAAAGCGTAGTAGAATGTGGAAATGTTTAGAGCACTGGAGTAAAAGGAGTAAATGTTATAGAACGTAGAACAGTACCGTACAATACAGGCCCTTCGGCCCACAATGTTGCGCTGACCTATATAAACCAAATCCACAATAATCCTCATGGCCATCTAAGAGTCTTTTAAATGTTTTTATTGTATCAGCCTCTACCACCACCCCCGGCAGTGCGTTCCAGGCACCCACCGCTCTCTGTGTAAAAAATCTACCTGACATCTCCCCTAAACTTTCCTCCTCTGACCTTAAACGGTTGTCCTCTGGTATTGGCCATTGCCACCCTGGGAAAAAGGTGCTGGCTCTCCACTCTGTCTATGCTTCTCATAACCTTATACACCTCCATCAAGTCGCCTCTCATCCTCCAGAGAGAAAAGCCCCAGCTCATTCAACCTTTCCTCATAAGACATGTTCTCTAATCCAGGAAGCATCCTGGTAAATCTCCTCTGCACCCTCTCTAAAGCTTCCACATCCTTCCTATAATCAGGCAACCAGAACTGAACACAATACTCTAAGTGTGGTCTAACCAGAGTTTTATAGAGCTGCAACATTGCCTCGCGGCTCTTGAACTTAATCTCCTGACTAATGAAGGCCAGAATACCATATGCCTTCTTAACCACCCTATCAACTTGCACGGCAGCTTTGAGGGATCTGTGGATTGGACACCAAGATCCCTGTGTTCCTTCACACTGCTAAGAATCCTGCTATTAACCTTGTACTCTGCCTTCAAATTTGTTCGTCCAAAATGTATCACTTAACATTTTTCCAGATTGAACTTCATCTGCCACTTCTCTGCCCAACTCTGCATCCTGTCTATATCCTGTTGTAACCTACGGCAATCTTCTACACTGTCCACAACACCTCTAACCTTTGTATCATCTGCAAACTTACTAACTCACCCCTCCACATCCTCATCCAAGTCATTTATAAAAATCACAAAGAGCCGGGGTCCCAGAACAGACCCCTGCGGAACACCACTGGTCACCCACCTCCAGGCAGAATACGTTCCATCTACCACCACCCTCTGCCTTCTGTGGGCAAGCCAATTCCGAATCCACACAGCTAAGTCTCCATAGATCCCAGGCCTCATGACTTCCTGGATGAGCCTACCATGGGGAACCTTGTCAAATGCCTTACTGAAGTCCATATACACCACATCCACTGCTCTACCTTCATCAATTTGTTTTGTCACCTCCTCGAAAAACTCAATTAGGCTTATGAGGCATGACCTGCCCCTCACAAAGCCATGCTGACTGTCCCTAATATGATTATGCTTCTCCAAATGCTTGTAAATCCTGTCCCTAAGAATCCTCTCCAATAGCTTGTCTACCAAAGATGTAAGACTGACTAGTCTATATATCCCAGGATTATCCCTATTACCTTTCTTGAACAAGGAAACAACATTAGCCATCCTCCAGTCCTCTGGCACCACTCCTGTGGCCAGGGAGGATGCAAATATCATTGTCAATGCCCCAGAAATCTCTTCCCTCACTTCCCATATTAACCCATGGTATATCCTATCCGGTCCCAGGGACTTATCTATCCTAATGTTTTTCAGTAGCTCCAACACTACCTCTTTCTTAACCTCGACATGCTCCAGCACGTTAGCCTGTTCTACACTGACCTCACATTCATCAATGTCCCTCTCCCTAGTGAACACTGAACCAAAGTATACACTAAGGACTTCCCCTACCTCCTCCGCCTCCAGGCACATGTTTCCCCCTTTATCCCTGAGCGGTCCTACTCTCACTCTAGTCATGTCCTGTTCTTCACGTATGTGTAGAAGGCCTTGGGGTTTTCCTTAATCCTACTCGCCAAGGCCTTCTCATGCCCCCTTCCAGCTCTGCTAAGTCCTTTATTCAGCTTCTTCCTGGTTACCTTATAATTCTCAAGAGCCCTGTCTGATTTTTGCTTCCTAAGTATGCTTCCTTCTTCCTCTTGACTAAATGATTCACCTCTCTTGTCAACCGTGGTTCCTTTACCTGACCATCCTTTCCCTGTGTCAGTGGGACAAACCTATCCAGAACCCCATGCAAGTGGTCCCTAAACAGCCTCCACATATCTGCTGTGCATTTCCCTGAGAGCATCTGTTCCCAATTTATGCTCCCAAGTTCCTGCCTAATACCAGCATAAAAACTTTCCCATATCGTCTGCTCCTTCCTTGTCCTTGGTTATGCGAAAGGTCAGGAGTTGTGGTCACTATCTCTGAAATGCTTGCCCACTGAGAGGTCTGTCACCTGATCAGGTTCATTGCCTAATACTAGATCCAGTATGGCCTCTGCTCGAGTTGGCCTGTCTACATATTGTGTCAGGAATCCTTCCTGGACACACCTAACAAATTCTGTCACATCTAAACCTTTTGAACTATAGAAATGCCAATCAATATCAGGGAAGTTGAAGTCACCCATGACAACAACCCTGTTATTTTTGCACCTTTCCAAAATCTGCCCATTTATCTGCTTCTCATTGTCCCAGTGGTTACTGGGCGACCTATAGAAGATTTAAGATTTAAGATATCTTTATTAGTCACATGTACATCGAAACACACAGTGAAATGCATCTTCTTTGCATGGAATATTCTGGGGCAGCCCGCAAGTGTCGCCACGCTTCCGGTGCCAACATAGCATGCCCACAACTTCCTAACCCGTACGTCTTTGGAACGTGGGAGGAAACCGAAGCACCCGGAGGAAACCCACGCAGACACGGGGAGAACGTACAAACTCCTTAAAGACAGCAGCAGGAATTGAACCCGGGTCGCTGGCTCTGTAGTAGCGTTATGCTAACCACAACACTACCATGCCTGCCCGGTAGGGTGTTGCTGAAGGAAATAAGGAAGTTTGAGATCTTAAGTAGATTTGTCCATCAATGTGCTCAAGCCTTGATCAATGACACAATTTACCCAGCTGGTCTCAAGCCTTCTGATTGCATTGACAATGATCAAACAAGTCTCTGGCCCAAACAGACAGCATCATCTTAGAATGGCAGCTTTTACAAAACTGGTAATTTATTGTTGTCACGGGTACCAAGATACAGCGAAAAGCTTTCGTTTGCATGCCACCCAGACACTTCATTTCCATACATAAGCACATCGAGGGAGTAGAAAAGGGAAAAAACACAGAATGCAGGATATGGTGTTAGTGCAGACTGTGTGCCACTAGAAGATAAAGTAAGTAACATGCTTTACTTTAATTAGATTTGTTTTTTAAGAAAATTTGGCCAAATGGCATATGTGGAGGGTGAAAAGAGCAGGCAAGGTCTAGAATTTCTCTACAGCACAAAGAATTCTCTTGGTCTCCGCCCTATCGCAAACTTTAACTCTGCAGTTGTTGTTTCCTTGCTGCATTCTTGTTGCTTTATTTTAATTTCTGCCCATAACAAATGTGGATGATCACGGTCTTTTGTCCGGGGCAGGTGTGTCTAAAACGAGAGGGCATAGGTTTAAGGTGAGAAGGGAGAGATTGAAAAGGGATCTGAGGGGCAACTTTTCTCACAGACTGTGGTGGGTGTGTGTGGGAATTGAACCCGGGTTGCTGGTGCTGTAATAGCATTACACTAACTGCTACACTACCATGCACAGTGATGCTCCTTTCCTGTTTCTGACTTCCACCCACACTGATTCAGTAGACGATCCCTCCGCAACGTCCTCCCTTCCTGCAGCTGTGATACAATTCCCTCATCACTACCCACCTCTTTTACCTCCTTCCCTGTCCTTTTTGAAACATCTAAACCCTGGAACATCAAGCAGCCAACCCTGCCCTTGCGACAGCCAAGTCTCTGTAATGGCCACAACATCGTAATACCATGTACTGATCCATACTCTAAGTTCATCACCCTTATTCTTAATACCTCTTGCTTTAGAACCATAGAACCACAGAACACTACAGCGCAGAAAACAAGCCATTCGGCCCTTCTAGTCTGTGCCGAAACTTTATTTTTCTAGTCCCATTGACCTGCATCCAGTCTATAACCCTCCAGACCTCTCCCGTCCATGTATCTATCCTATTTATTATTAAAACAAGAGTTGGCGGCATGGTAGCGTAGCGGTTAGCGTGACACTTTTACAGCGCCAGCGGTCGGGGTTTGATTTCCATCGCTGTCTGTAAGGAGTTTGTACGTTCTTCCGTGTCTGCGTGGGTTTCCTTCGGTTTCCTCCCAGATTGCAAAGACGTACGGGTAGGTTAATTTGGGTTTAAAATGAGCGGCACGGACTTGTTGGGCTGGAAGGGCCTGTTGCCATGCTGTAAGTAAAATTTAAAAAAAAATTAAGCCCGCATTTACCATGTCAGATGGCAGCCCATTCCACACTCCCACCACTCTCTGAGGGAAGAAGTTCCCCCTAGTGTTCCCCCTAAACCTTTCCCCTTTCACCCTAAAATCATGTCCTCTCATATTTATCTCTCCGAATCTAGGTGGAATTATGTATCTGAACTCCCAGATCCCTTTGTTGCTCTGCACTCCTCAGTGCCCTACCATTTACTGTGAATGTCCTACCTTGATTTGTCCTTCCAAAATGCAACAGCTCACACTTGTCTGCATTAAGTTCCATCTGCCATTTTCTGGCCCATTTTTCCAGATGGTCCAGATCCCTCTGCAAGCTTTGAAAGCCTTGCTCGTTGTCCACTACGCCTCCAATCTTAGTGTCATCAGCAAACTTGCTGATCCAATTTGCCACATTATCATCTAGATCATTGATATAGACAACAAACAACAATGGTCCCAGCACAGATCCCTGAAGCACACCACTAAAGTAAACACATTTCAACCCATCCAACTGACTGCGTTTATGCCCTACCCTCTGCTTATCCTTCCTCACAAACTCTCTGCACATTGCATCTACATTTATGTCCCACACCTTACTATTAGCAACGCATTACACAGACAAAGAAGCTCCATTTGATTTTAGCGGCCACTCAACTGCCATATTAGGGAATCCAGTCTCACCCCATCAGAGATATTCACTTTGTTCCATCCACCCTTGCTCCACCTTCTCTGCTTCCTAAACAAACCTGTTTTCTCTTTTTCCCAGTTCTATTGAAGGGTACCGGATCAGAAGCATCAACTGTTTCTCTTTCCACAGGTGCTGCCTGACCAGCTTTTTCTGCTTTTATTCCAGATTTCCAGCATCTGCTGTTTTTTTTAATTTTCTTTTATTTATGTTGTTCAACTAACAATATTGGCAAAAATACATCACACTGTACATCTCAGTACTTGCACACTTAATTGTGAAATACTTCCTATCACCACAGGAGAGCACTCTCACTTCACTTTGCAAACTGTTCCCTGCTCCATGGGCTTAATATTATATTCAAAGGCCCTCAGCTATTTTTAAAAGTCTCTGATAGAAACATTTAAAAACTATTCCAATAGATTTTAAAAATATCAAAAAGATACAAACATTAAATAAATATATATACACAAATAACTTAAAAATATAAAGTTAAATAACTTGAGTCCTTACTTGTACTTATCTTTTCCCAAAGGTTTGATGGTTCCCATTACAATGAACAAGTCATTGTTTGTGGGCAGGTCCTGATATAAAGCTTAGGGAAAATGTAAAGAGTTCCTGGTTCGTTTCTCCTACAGATCACATTTTGACTGCTGGGTTCTACGACAAGAGAGGGAGATCAGGTCAGCATCTGTCCTCCTGCTTATCTGGGATAGGTGCAGAGGTCCAAGACCAACTGAAGCCCAAATGCTGACTTAGCATATAATGGGATATAAAACTAACATTATATATAGTTTCCATAATATAATACAATCCCAACGAACCTCATGCAACCCACAAAGCGCTGGAGGAACTCAGCGGGTCAGGCAGCGTCTATGGAGGGAAATGGACAGTCAACGTTTCGGGTTGAGACCCTTCATCTGGGCTGGAAGGATAGAGGGGAGATAGCCAGTATAAAAAGGTGGAGGGTGGTATAAAACAGTATTCTAGCTATCCCCCCTCTAACTTTCCAGTCTAGGTGAAGGGTCTCGATCCAAAACATCGACTGTCCATTTCCCTCCACAGATGCTGCCTGACCCGCTGAGTTCCTCCAGCACTTAGTGTGTTGTTCCATATCCCAGCATCTGCGGTCTCTCGTGTCTCCAATGAACCTCACGGGAGTTTATCAAACAAAACTTGACATTAAGCCAGATAGGATGATATCATGTGACCAAAAGCTTCGTTAAAGAGTTCATTTGTAAGGAATGTGCTAGAGGAATAAGAGGTGTAGAAACAGGGAAGTTTTGGTAGGAAGTTTCGGGGCTAGGCAGTGAAGGCACAGCTGCCACTGGAGGAGTCATAAAAACCAAAGAAGTGCAAGAGGTCAGAATTGAAGAAGCACAGATATGAAAACCAGTAACAGGGTTGGGAGCAGGTTAGAGGGAGGGTGAGGAACAAGACAACAGTGGAATTTGAAAGCAAGAACAGAAGTTATTAGATTAGATCGTTGCCTCACTGAAAGTTAAGTAAACAGAGATTCTACTGTCAGGATGCTCATGTCTGAACCAATGACTTTATGTCAACTTGGTTCATTGAAGTTAACTGAGATAGAGTTTATCAGAGAAACTATGAATGGACACTTCATCTGCATCAAGATATTCCTTTAACTAAGTTTGGAATTAGTAAATACTGAAATGTGTTGTTGAGTTCTGTTGGCTCAGTTAGTGTTATTAAGATGCAGTAGAAACATAGAAAACCTACAGCACAATACAGGCCCTTCGGCCCACGAAGTTGTGCCGAACATGTCCCTACCTTAGAAATTACTAGGCTTACCCATAGCCCTCTATTTTTCTAAGCTCCATGTACCTATCCAAAGGTCTCTTAAAAGACCCTATCGTATCCGCCTCCACCACCGTTGCCGGCAGCCCATTCCACACACTCACCACTCTCTGAGTAAAAAACTTACCCCTGACATCTCCTCTGTACCTACTCCCCAGCACCTTAAACCTGTGTCCTCTTGTGGCCACCATTTCAGCCCTGGGGAAAAGCCTCTGACTACCCACACGATCAATGCCTCTCATCATCTTATACACCTCTATCAGGTCCCCCCTCATCCTCCGTCGCTCCAAGAAGAAAAGGCTGAGTTCACTCAACCTGTTTCCATAAGGCATGCTCCCCAATCCAAGCAACATCCTGAGGCACACCACTGGTCACCAATGTAGATCTATAGATTCCTGTCAGCCAATGATTGATTTTTAGTTTGTACAGTGTTTCTGTGATAAAGTCAGTCTCCTGTTATGCAAGAAGGGATTATTGTTTCCATGTACTTTCCAGTCTCCTCATTACTGGATATTCAAGTTTGCAGAGAACCGAACCAGACCCTGTGGGGGTCTACGGTCAAGCAGCTGACTGATTCTAAGAAGGTTAATTTCTTAAGTCTGACCTGCTAGCAGAAGCATTATATCCAAAAGCATAACTGGGAGCCTCAGGGGCTTGTAAACCATAATTTTGCCCTCATTCAAGTAACTGTGGGAAGAGGATTCCAAGTGTCAATTTGTACTGCCGGAGAGCAGATTGGGGAACCAAATAACCTCTCAATTACCCGGGTATCCATCTCCAGTTACTGTGAAACCATTGGCCAGTAGGAACCATCACTTTTAGAAGGGGAGCAACTGTGAAAATACCTGAGTGTCAAGGTGCTCACTTGAGCAAAGAGTTTATTCTTAAAATTTAAGTAGGCTTGCAATGACGCTACAAAAACTTTATTGGGAAATTGGTTTATTGTTGTCACATGTACCAAGGTACAGTGAAAAACTTTGTTCTGCATACCATCCATACAGATCATTTCATCACATCAGTACATCGAGGTAGTACAAGGGAAAAGCAATAACAGAATGCAGAATATAGTGTAACAGTTACAGAGAAAGTGCAGCGCAGGCAGACAATAAGACGCAAGGCCATGATGAGGTAGATTGTAAGGTCAAGAGTCCATCTTATTGTACAATAGGTCCGCTCGATAGTCTTATAACAGCGGGATAGAAGCTGTCCTTGAGCCTGGTGGTACGTGCTTACAGGCTTTTGCATCTTCCACCCAATGGGAGGGGGGAGAAGAGAGAATGTCCTGGATGGGAGGGGTCTTTGATTATGCTGGCTGCTTCACTGAGCCAGCGAGAAGCATAGACAGAGTCCATCAGAGTTCATGAACCTTGAATTCTCCCACTTTAGATAATCCCCACCCTCCTTCCCCACACCCCCCCCACCACACTTCTTCTCTTCTTCCCTTTTCTTGCCTCTTTTTGTTCTACCTTTTTTCCCCTCTTTCTCCTTACCTTTGACCCATCCCTGGTGGATCTGCTCTCCCCTCCTCCCACACCTGCCTATCACTGTCTCTTACCTGCATCTACCTATCACCACCTTGTGCCCACCCCGCCTCCCCTCTTTTGTCCACCTATCACTGCTCTGTTTTTCCCTCCGATATATTGGGCTTCCCCTTTTCCTATCTTCAGTCCCGAGGAAGGGTCCTGACCCGAAACGTTGACCGCCTGTTTTTCTCCACGGATGCTGCCTGGCCTGCTGAGTTCCTCCAGCATCATCGTGCTTTTCATCCATGGAGGGGAGGCTGGTTTCCGTTATGCGCTGTGCTGTGTCCACAACTCTCTGCAGTTTCATGTGGTCTCAGGCAGAGCAGTTGCCGTACCAAGCCATGGTGCATCCAGATAGGATGCTTTCTGTGGTGCTTTGATAAAAGTCGGTGAGGGTTAATGGGGACATGCCGAATTCCTTTAGCCTCGTGTCATGTGCTTCACTTCATCCTCACTCTTTTTCTGGTGCTAATAATTGCCTTGTGTGGCTTTGCAGTAATTTTGCAAGGCAGAACAAAAGTACAGTTTGTGCTGTGGAGGGAATGTCAGCAAAAACGATGAAAGGGAATCTGAAACAGATTAGCAGGCCAGCGGAATTCCATCAGGCCTGAAGCGAAATTGCCAGCAAAACCTCTCGAGAATCAAGACAACAAACCAAAGCTATTCGGGTAGGTTTGCCTTTCTTGAGGCAACTCCAAACTGAACAGGCAAGGTGTAGATTTGGACCCACAGGGGTGTTATCGAGGACTGTGTTGCCTTTTCTTTGAAGCAATTTAAAACCTCAATTACTTGCATGTGTAAGTATCAACTTGATTCAGTTGGTGGCAGCCTTGCCTCAAGTATCAGAAAATAATGGGTTCCAGTCCCAATACAGATTAGATCGGACATCACTGCAACACTGAAAGGTTGCTGCAAAATCCCGGCTTTTAAATGAAACTAAATTATGGCACTATCTGCCTGCTGAGCTGGGTAAAAGATCCCACAACACTGTATCTGAGACCAATAATGTCCCTGGAGGTTATTCAATCCTCTATCTTCTCTCAGCTTTCTGAAAGTGCCATTCCGTTGCCGTTTCCCCTGATCTTGCAACGTATAGATCCCACTCCCTACTGAAATGTATTGGTTGATTGCTTCCAGCATCCTTGTAGATGTTCCAGACCATTAAACTCATTGTGAGAAAAGAGATTTATCCTCAGTTCATCTCTGTCATTTTATCAAAGACCTTAAATCTCTGCCTTCCAGTTACTCATTCACCTGAGGGAAGAGGTCTGGCTGAGTGTCTGAAAGGTGATATCTCCCAATAGTGCTATCCCCTGTCAGCACTACACTGAACTGCCAGCCAAGACATGACCCAAAAGTTTCTCAGGATGAAGAAAGCTAGCAGTGACATCACAACTGATGCACAAAGCAAAGTAGTTGTCAACTAAACAAGGCCAGATCACCAACATAATAAATATGACCAAATTAAAAGAAAAAAAATGTGAATCACAATTTAATGCAATTCATTTTCTTTCAACATATTTAGGGCTTAAATATTTTGGCTCTAGCCATTCCAAAGCAATACCAATCTGGAAAAATCATTTTCCATTTTCTTCACCAATAAAACTGTGCCAGCAATAAATATCAACAGTATAAAATTAGAACAAACATCGAACATAGAACAGCACAGCACAGGAACAGCCCCTTTGGCCCACGATGCTGAATTAAATTAAGTCAAATCTCTTCTGCCTTTACACAAACCATATCCCTCCATTCCCTGCATATTCATGTGACTATCTAACAGCCTCTTAAGTGCCACTATTCCACAATTACCCATGGCAGCCCGTTCCAGGCACCCGCCACTCTCTGTGTGAAAAGCCTTGCCCTGCACATCTCCTTGAAACTTTTCCCCTCTCACCTTAAATGTATGTCCTCTAGTACATGACATCTCTACCCTGGGAAAAACATTCTGACTGTCTGCACTATCTATGTCTCCCATAATTTTATAAACTTCTATCAGGTCACCTAGTCTGCGTTTGGTTTCACCAATGTAGAGGAGGCCACACTTGGAGCACCGAATGCAGTAGATGATATTAGGGGAGGTGCAGGTGAATCTCTGCCTCACCTGAAAGGACAGTCTGGGTCCCTGGATGGAGGTGGTGGAGGTGGCCACACTTAGAGCACCAATCAGTGAAACACCTGCACTCCTACTTTGGTGAGACCAAACGCAGACTAGGTGACCGTTTCGCAGAACACCTGCGCTCTGTCCGTAACCGCGATCTACATCTCCCTCTTGCCAGTCACTTCAACTCCCCCTCCCACTCCATCACAGATACGTCAGTCCTCGGCCTCCTCCACTCCAGGAGAATTCCAAATGCAAACTGGAGGAACAGCACCTCATTTTCTGTCTTGGGACCTTACAGCCTAACGGCATGAACAGTGAATTCTCCCACTTTAAGTAACCCAAACCCCCACACCCCCACCATGCCTCTTCCTTTCTTCCCTTTCCTAGCCTATCTCTCTTTTTTCCCCTTGCTTATTCTTTTTCCTCCCCCCATGGGGCACCTGCCTCCAAACCTTGACCCATCCCCCGGTGGATCTGCTCTCCCCTCCTCCCCCGCACCTGCCCATCACTATCTCTTACCTGCATCCACCTATCACCACCTTGTGCCCACCCCGCCTCCCCTCTTTTGTCCACCTATCACTGCTCTGGGTTTCCCTCCTATATATTAGGCTTCCCCTTTTCCTATCTTCAGTCCTGTAGAAGGGTCCTGACCTGAAACGTTGACTGCCTGCTTTTCTCCACGGATGCCGCCTGGCCTGCTGAGTTCCTCCAGCATCTTGTTGTTTTTCTTTCTACAGCACAGAAAACAGGTCATTCAGCCCTTCAAGTCTGTGCCGAAACTTTATTCCGCTAATCCCATTGACCTGCACCCAGTCCATAACCCTCCAGACCTCTCCCACCCATGTGTTGTTAATATTATCAATGTCAATTTAGTTGTGTTTTCTAGAAACTGAAAGTTGCTGCAGCTCTTGATGCAAATATTTATTAATAACCACCGATACCCAATTTTGTCAATGACTAACAAAAATTACAAAAGTAACCCCAAAATGAACCAAATATAAAACTGAAGAAGTCATGCCCAAAGCATGCTGTAAATTATTCCACGTGGGATCATCTGTTATTTAATTAGACAATCGACTGTTCAACATTCTTTTAGCCTCATACATTGAAAATGAGGTTACTGAAGAACTAATTAACCTAGCAGTTTACTGGTAGAAAATATTTTTTTCTCTGAAAAGTACCCAGATGTTGAAATTCTAAGGGACTAGCATAAACCAATAACTTTATACAGACATTTTTGAAAGGTTTTTTTGTGTCTTGACATTGTACATGCTTATATGTATTTTTAGGTATTATACATTTGCACAGTGAAATTGCTTTTGCAGTTTCTACTTATGATGTTACTTAAATCCAAACTTAGACACTCGCTGGAGTTTGTAGCACTGAACAGCTGTCTGAGTATCAAGAGTACTGACAGGAAACTTAAACTTCTAATGTTCCACTGGCACTGACTATATATTAGAACCTTGGCCCCTTCGAACATTGATGGAGGCCATTTGATCTATCATGCTTCTGATAGCTCTCTCATAATGTTGGCCTACTTGATTCCATCGATTTGTCCATCAGGCAGTTGGTACATTTTTCGACTGCTTCACATTTTGCGCTCAGCACTTGTTCAGAGTCTTAAGAAATATGTAAGGGTTATACAAATAGGTTGCCACTGGTTTCAATCCATGGGATTCACAGTTTGCTTTTCCTATCTGAAATGTTCTGACTGATGTGTGACGGCTAATCACAGGTCAAACATCTTACAAATTCTGATCATTAATGATTTATAACTTCCACCATGAATAGTTTTTAAAAACTAGACGTCATTTTTCTCCTGGAAGGGGTGGAGATACACAATTCAGGGTAGATTAATTATACCGTGTCTCAACTCTGTAACGTAAATGTGTTTGTTTAAGCGAATCAAGTTAACAGTTCATTATTCATAAATGCAGCCAATTTAAATATTATTCTACTTGGTATGCAGGACTATTTCTGTAAAATGTCATTCTAAAAGGGGCTTTACCTTCCTGGTAAAATCAGAAGAATCTTGTTTCAGTTGTTTCATAAATATGAGATGTGCACTGAAGATTCTGTGACAGTTTTACATCACAGATCATATTTAGACTAAAGGCATATTCTGACAGCAGACTAGGAAGGGATTGGGTACCTGTCCTATTGTTCCTGGGCAGATGAATTTAGACCCTGTCCCCAGATCTAGGGGGATGGAACCCCTCTCACCTTGCGTGAATGCATTCACCATTACCAAAGCACAGTGCCTTATATCAGAGTCTGATGGTGGTGGCCTCAAGATGCAGTATAAGACCCCAGCACACTGTGTAAAATAGCATGGAGGGACTGCTGCATTGCCAGATAAATTGTCTTTCAGATCAGACATTGGGGAAGAAACTTGGCTTTGGTTGCTTGCTCTAAACATGTGTGACATAATTGGCGGGTGGTTGCTTTTGGCTCCACACATTTGGATCCATTGAAGTCAATGATGGATTTTCAGACACCAAAGAAACCAGGAGACTGGGCAGGAAAGTGGATGAGGCATAGAATCAGCTTTGCTCTTGCTGAATGATGAAGCAGGCTTGAGTTGGCCATATACCCGACTTATGCTTCTGTTTCTGTTTCTCCTCATTAAATTATGATCACACTAGTGTTCAGATGGATGTAAAACTTCCATTGATCTTTACCGGAGATTCTCCTGGTCAATTGCCCTCAACCAGTGCTATCTGAAATTATCCCATTTTCACCTTGTGAAACATTGCTTGCTCTAACAGGCTGCTGAACAGTACAACGCAAATATCAGTCCTTTGTTCTCAATTTACTGCATCTATAGATTGTAGATATTTGGCTACCATGAAATATGTTGATGACAGCACATGGCAGAATAAGTAAAATGGTTTTGTCAGAAGTGGAAAAGGGAATTAACAATATAGTTGGTAAGTTGCTTTATTATTGTTACATGTACTTCGTTTGCATGCCATCCATACAGATCATTTCACCGTGTCAGTGCATTGAGGTAGTACAAGGTAAAACAATAGAATGCAGAATAAAGTGTTACAGTTACAGAGAAAGTGCAGTGCATGTAGACAATAAGGTGCAAGGTAGATTGTTAGTTATAAGTTGTCTGGAGACTAGCAGGGGGATGGATTGGACAAAGGCAATATCTCTGATAGGGTGAGATCAGGGTTACCGTGACGATACACTATTGTTGATGCCATGTGGTTGAATAAGTTAATGAGGGCAACTAGAGAAAGCCAAAACACTCGGGAAAACGTAAAAGTTGTGAAATGCAGATCAGGCATGTAGGAAATGCTCAGAGTTTGCTCAGCGTTAACACAGAGGGGAAGACTGAGTTAAGGATGGCTATGGAGACTGATTACTGTGTACATTTGGAGGAAAAGAAGTCTGAGTCTTAGATGCTCTAAAATGTTGCAGATTCCCATTTTCTGAAGCCTTGTGTATTTAATCAAAATGCAGATGTCTGATTTCAGGGTTTATAATCACAAGATCACAAGACAAGGGAGCAGAAGCAGGCCATTCGGCCCATCGAGTCATCTCAAACCATTGTGATTAAATGAAATAAGTATATTAAAATTTCAACTAAATACCAGCCAGCAAACATTTAACTTTTGATAATGGAGTATTTATTCATAAAACTTATTTCTTCCAAGTTTGCACCACTAGCACTGGGCCATTATGAGCAGTGAATGTACTAAGGAATAAAGCTTCATTGTTTATCACTCCCAAAAGAAAATTCTGCTCTCCAAAATTGGAATGCAAAGTGTTTTGTTATGGTGCTATGGTTGCCATTTAATCTTGAAATCTTCTTCAGGTCATGCATTTAATTTTACATCCACCTTCAACTTTATGAGGGACAGGATATGTAAGTATTTGGATAGACAGGGATAGGCAACCTGGCTTTGTGCATGGCAGGTCATGTCTAACCAATCTCATAGAGTTTTTCGAGGAGGTTACCAGGACGGTTTATGAAGGGAAAGTGGTGGAAGTCCTCTACATGGACATTAGCAAGGCCTTTGACAAAGTCCCGCATAGGAGGCTGCTCCAGAAGGTTAAGTCGCTTGGCATTCAGGATGAAGTAGTCAATTGGATTCAACACTGGCTTAGCGGGAGAAGCCAGAGAGTGGTAGTAGATGGTTGTCCCTCTGACTGGAGCCCTGTGACTAGTGCTGTGCAACAGGGATCGGTGCTGGGGTCATTGTTGTTTATCATCTATATTAATGATTTAGATGAGAACGTGGTAAACTCGATCAGCAAATTTGTGAATGACTCCAAGATTGGGGGCGTAGTGGTCAGCGAGGAAGGCTATCAAAGCTTGCAAAGTGATCTTGACCAGCTGGGAAAATGGGTTGAAAAATGGCAGATGGAATTTAATGCAGACAAGTGTGAGGTGATGCACTTTGGGAGGACAAACCAGGGTAAGACTGACACAGTAACTGTTAGGGCACTGAGGTGTGCGGTGGAACAAAGGGACCTGGGAATACAGATCCATAATTCCTTGAAAGTGGCATCACTGATAGATAGGGTCATAAAGAGAGCTTTTGGCACGTTGGTCTTCCTAAATCAGGGCATTGAGTACACGAGTTGGGATGTTATGTTGAAGTTGTACAAGACATTGGTGAGGCCAAATTTAGAGTATTGTGTGCAGTTCTGGTCACCTACTTAACAGGAAGGATATCAATAAGCTTGAAAGAGTTCAGACAAAATTCACACGAATGTTGCCGGGACTTGGGGACCTGAGTTACAGGGATAGGTTAGGACTTTTTCCCTGTGCGCAGGAGAATGAGGGTAGATCTTATAGAAGTAAACAAAATCATGAGGTGTATAGATAGGGTGAATGCATGCAGGCTTTTTCCCCTCAGGCTGGGTGAGACTAGAACTGGAGGACATAGGTTTAGGATGAAAGGTGAAATATTTAAGGGGAATCTGAGGGGGAACAAACGATACAAGGGGGATCTTAAGAAAAACCTGTTTACTCAGAAAGAGAGGACACAGAGGAGATTTGCCAGGATGCTGGCTGGGATGGAGTGTTTCAGTTATGAGGAGAGACTGGACAGGCTGGGTTTGATTTCCTGGAAATGGAGGAGGCTGAGGGGGGATCTAATTGAGCAGTATGAAATTATGAGGTGTATAGATAGAGTAGATAGAAGGAAACTGATCTGGAGAGATGGCAGGCATGGTAGAGTAGCGGTTAGCGTAACGCTATTGCAGCGCCAGCGACCCAGGTTCAATTCCAGCCGCTGTCTGTAAGTAGTTTGTACGTTCTCCCTGTGTGTCTGTGTAGGTTTCCTCTAGGTGCTCCAGTTTCCTCCCACATTCCAAAGACGTACGGGTTAGGAAGTTGTGGGCGTGCTATGTTGGCGCAGGAAGTGTGGCGACACTTGCGGGCTGCCCCCAGAACACTCTACGCAAAAGGTGCATTTCACTGTATGTTTCAATGAATATGTGACTAATAAAGAAATCTTATCTTTTCTTATCTTATCTTATCCTATCAGTGTTGAAAACTAGAAGGCATACGTTAAGTGTAAAGGGTAAGAAGTTTAGAGGGGATCTGAGGAATAATTATTTCATCGAGTGAGTGTTTGGAATCTTGAATGCACTTCCTGTGTGAGTGGCGGAGGCAAGTACTCTCACAACGTTTAGTAAGTATCTGGGCAAGTACTTGAATCAACAAGGTATAGAAAGTCATGGAGCAAGTGCTTGTGAATGAGATCAGCATAGATGAATACTCAATGGTTGGCATGGAGATGGTGTGCTGTGTGACTCTATGAATCTGTGACTCCATGAGTTGTTACGATCTAAAATTCACTTGCTGAAGGATGATGGAAACAGAACCAATCAGTGCCTTTATTAGGGAATTAGAGAAGTATATGAGACAGAATATTTCACAGGGTTACAGGGAAAGAGCAGTGGAATGGGACTGATGAAATTGGGACCACACAGACTTCACGGGCCAAAAGCCTCCTTCCATTATATAATAACTCTATGATTTTACGAGTCTATGTAGAAAATACTATCTCCATGAAACACAGTCCTGTAGATCTAGCCTTCACCAACCTCATCCTCCAAAAATGTTGCTTGATTCAGTGGGTAAAGTATATTCTTCTAACACTTCATAACATCAAAACTAAAACCGTCAGGACTGGAAAAATGAGACACAGTCTATTTAACTGTAATTAGTTACCGTCATTAATCAATATGTATTATCATTTTAGCAAACAATGTCAAAGTAGGGCCAATGAACTCAAAGATATTTGTAATAAATGTACATAACTAAGAAAATCTATGCTTAGAAAACACTATTTGGTAATTAGAAAATCCTTCCAAGTTTCTCTAAACGTTTCCACAGAATTTTGTATCAATTACATAAATTTATTTAGCCTATCAGTCATGGACTTCATTCCAATGAGGCTTAGGGCTTAGTGTGACATACCAGCAGCCTTTGATCTTCTCCACTTGTCTCCAGGCAACAAATAATGTTTTTACAGTAACAGGAAGTTGCCTGTGACCAATGTCCATGTATGAGCAATTTAAAAGTCAGATGTCTGTGGTAATGTAAGCAGGTAGGTCTTAGATTGGTGCTGTGTGTGAAACTAACAAGGTTAGAAAGAACTCTTTTATTTAGATAGTGTTCAGGGCCGTCAAACAGCTGAAGTATGGTTGAACAGCAGTCAGATAGATAGATATTAGATATTGATTTATTTATTTGTCACATGTACATCAAAACACACAGTGAAATGCGTCTTTTTGCATTACTGAGAATGTGCTGGGGGCAGCCCGCGATTGTCGCCACTCTTCCAGCGCCAACATAGCATGCCCACTGTACGTCTTTGGAACGTGGGAGGAAACCGGAGCACCTGGAGGAAACCCACACAGAAACGGGGAGAACGTAAAAACTCTTTACAGACAGTGGCGGGAATTGAACCCAGTTCGCTGGCGCTGTCTTAGTATTATGCTAACCGCTACACTACCGTGGTTCCTTACTGAAATGCAGCTATTTATTTACAACTCAATCCCACAAACAGCAGTGTGCAGTTTTTCAGTTATATTGGGTTTGACAACTCCAGGGAAGGAACATCCCTGCTCTTTGTAACAAAGGCATTTACCAGGCATGGTAGTGTAGTGGTTAACATAACACTATTACAGCGCCAGTGACCCAGGTTCAATTCCGGCCACTGTCTGTAAGGAGTTTATACGTTCTCCCCGTGTCTGCGTGGGTTTCCTCCGGGTGCTCTGGTTTCCTCCCTCTTTCCAAAGACGTAAAGGTTATGAAGTTGTGGACATGCTATGTTGGCGCTGGAAGCATGGCGACACTTGTGGGCTGCCCCTAGAACACTCTACGCAAAAAAAGATGCATTTCACTGTGTGTTTCGATGTACATGTGTCTAATAAAGGTACCTTATCATGTCTTATTTAATATCACTCGGGAGGAAAAGTAAGATGCCAATTTGAATCTCAATCAAAAGTGGCACATGGTCAATATTGTATCAAATTCTCAGCCAGCACCACGGTCTATCCAGTGGGATCCGAACACACAGCACTCTGACTCAGAGGGAAGTGTGCTACAAACAGCTGACTCTGTACCATGGGTACAAATGAAGGTATTTTCAGGCAGCAGTGAAGACACAGAGGCAAAATTAATTTTGTCTACTAGTTCTATTGATTCTTCTGACTTGTACATTACTAAACACAAAACATTAGCACTTTGCATTTGTTCATCAGTTAGATCATTAGCAAATCATCAAGAAACCATTGATTTGGGAGTGAAATCGGAGGCAGTGCTCGTTCTTCTACTCCTGTATGGCTGGAGTGACATTTCTACATTGATGAAGGGATTTTGACCTGAATTGTAAACCCCCTTTCTCTTTCCACAGATCTTTCTCAGCATTTTCTGTTTTTATTTCAGATTTCCAGCACCTGCAGTCTTGTTTTTAATTTTCAACTTCTGACTTGCATTTGAGTCTTGTGAGCTGATGTATGGTATTTTTGGAGAAAGTTTAACCTAAGGAGACCTTCACCAAATTGAGGGAATAATGTGAAAATGTAGTCATTGTTTGTTATGGATTACCCAAGGGGTTTGAGAGGTCATATCGTCATAGAGTAGTACAGCCCAACTTGTCCATGCAGACCATGGTGCCTGCCAAGCTAGTCCCATTTTCCTGAATTTGGCCCATATCCCTCTAAACCCTTCCTATCCAAGTACTTGTCCAAATGGCTTTTAAGAACATAAGAACATAAGAAATAGAAGCAGGAGTAGACCATCTGGCCCATTGAGCCTGCTCCACCATTCAATAAGATCATGGCTGATCTGGCCGTGGACTCAGCTCCACCTATCTGCCTTTTCCCCATAACCCTTAATTTCCCTTCTATGCAAAACTCTATCTAACTGTGTCTTAAATATACTTAATGAGGTAGTCTCTACTGCTTCCCTGGGCAGAGAATTTCACAGATACACGACTCTCTGGGAAAAGCAGTTTCTCCTCATCTCCGTCCTAAATCTATTCCCCCAAATCTTGAAGCTATGTCCCCTATGTTGTTATTGTATGTTATTATTGTACCTGCCTCAACCACTTCCACTGGCCAGATCAAGAAGTTGCCCCTCAGGTCCCTTTTAAATCTTTCACCTCTCACCTTAAACCTGTACCCTCTAAATTTTAGTTCCCCTTCCCGGGGAAAAAGATGATATGCCTTCACCCAAAGTATGCCAGAAATTGGAAATCAGGAATAACAACTGAAATCTTCGGAAATGTTCAGCAAGCCAGGAGAGGATCTTTGAAGAGAGAGTTAATGTTTAGGGTCAGTGACCCTCCACCAGCTTAAAGGCAAAACAAGTTCAATTTATGGAGGGCACAGAATGACCCCTGGGTAGGGAACTTCAATGTCCGTCACCAGTATGGGCGAGGTAGCATCGCCACCTGCTAACCTGGAATCTCTGCAAGTGGTGAGAGAACCAGGGAAAGGGAGAAACTTTCTGACCTTGGCCTCACCAATATCACCCATACCTCTGTCCTTCATCGTGTTGGTGAGGCTGCATTTGGAACACTGTGTTCAGTTTTGGTCACCCTACCACAGGAAAGGTTAAGCTGGAAAGTGCAGAGGAAATTTACAAAGATGTTGCCGGGATTCGGGGGACTGAGTTATGGAGAGAGGTTGAGCAGGTTGGGACATTTTTCATGAGAATGTAGGAGAATGAGGGGTGACCTTACAGAGGTGTATAAAGTATGAGGGGCATAGATAGGATGAATGTGCATAGAACTAGAGGGCATAGGTTTAAGTTGAGAGGGGAGAGATTTAATATGGAATGAGCTGCCAGAGGAAATGGTTGAGGCAGGTATATTAACAACATTTAAAAGACAGTTAGAGAGGTACATGGATAGGAAAGGTACAGAGGATATGGGCCAAACGCAGCAAATGGGACTGACTTACTTGGGAATCTTGGTTGGCATGGACCAGTTGGGCCAAAGGGCCTGTTTCCGTGCTGTATGACTCTATAACCACAGAAAGCACAATAACCTATCTAGATGCATCACAGCTTGGTATGGCAGCTGCACTGCCCAAGACTGCTAGAGACTGCAGATAGATGTTAACGCAGCCCAGTCCATCACGCAAACCAGCCTCCCCTCCATTGACTCCGTCCACACTTCCCATTGCCTCAGGAAAGCAGCCAACATAATCAAGGACACCTCCCCCCCACCCCACCCCGGTTATTCTCTCTTCTCCCCTCTCCCGACAGGCAGAGGATACAAAGGCCTGAGAGTGTGTACCACCAGACACAAGAGATTGCAGATGCTGGAACTTGGAGCAACAAGCAAACTGCTGGAGGAACTCAGTGGGTCAGGCAGTATCTTTGGAGGGAAATGGACGGTCGACGTTTCAGGTTGAGATCCTTCACCTGGACTCGAAACATCTTGACTGTCCATTTCTCTCCGCAGATGCTGTCTGACCCGCTGCATTCTTCCAACAGAATGTTTTTTTGCTTATTGTCGAAATGACAATTTGTTTACAGCTCAATCCCACAAATAGCATGGTAAAACTGACCAGAAATCTATTTTCAGTTACACTGGTTTGACACTTGCTGGGAAAGAGCACCTCTGATCTCTTTGAATGAGCAGCAGGGGATGTTTAATATCGTCCCAGGATGGACATCTAGTTCATGATGCTGCCTCACAGCTCCAGGGATCAGGTTCGATCCTGGCCTTGGTTGCTGTCGATGTTGAGTTTGCACATGCTCCCCATGATAATATGGGTTTCTGCCATTGGTCCGGTTTCCCCTTACATCCCAAAGACATGTTGGTAGAGTAACTGGATATTCTAAATTACCTTTCGTGTCATCAAGTGGTAAAGGGCAGTTGAGGGGCATGTGAGGGGTACAAGAAAGTAAGAAGATGGGATTAGGACTGAATGGATTGTTCTGCTGGGTGACAGAATGCACCTGAGGGGCTGAATGGCCTTCTTCAGTGAAGGATACTTTAGGATTTTAGGATATTATTCATTACAGCGTAGGAAAATGATGGGTGATCTTATAGAGGTGTATCAAAACATGAGGGGCAAAGATAGGGTGAATGCACAGAGTCTTTTTCCCAGGGTTGGGGAATGAAGAACTAGAGGACATAGGTTTACCGTGAGAGGGGAGAGATTTAACAGGAACGTGAGGGGCAACTTTTTCACCCAGAGAGTGGTCAGTACATGGAATGAGCTGCCAGAGGAAGTGGTTGAGGCAGGTACATTAACGCCATTTAAAAGGCACTTGGACAGGTACATGGATGGGAAACGTTCAGGGAAGTATGGGCCAAACGTGGACAAGTAGAACTAGCTTAGATGGGAATCTTGGTCGGCATGGACCAGTTGGGCTGAAGGGCCTGTTTCCGTGTTGTATGACCCTATGAATCTAATATGTATATCCACCAGTAAGAGCAGCAGCACTTTGTACCATCTATAGGATGCACTTCCGCAACTCAGCAAGACTCCTTAGACAGCACTTTCCAAACCCACAAGCTTTACCAGCTAGAAGGACAAGGGCAGCAGAAGTATTGGAACACCACTGCCTAGACCACACACCATGCTGACTTGGAAATATTTCACCATCACTGGGTCAAAATCCTGGGACTTCCTCCTGAGGTATACCCCCACCTCAAGGACTGCAGCAGTTCAAGAAGGCAGCTCACCACCACCTTCTCAACGGCAACAATGAAATGCTGGTTCAGCCTGCAAAGCCCACATCCCTTGAATGAATATATTAAAAAAATCGAGATCTATCAGAGACATGTAGGAGGCCAAGAGTGAGACTGGAACAGAGAAATGAATTGGTGGGCATTCTGAAGCTCAAGGTCATATTTGTGGAGTGTAAGGGGAAGTTTAGCAAAGCAATTCCCCAGTCAGTGTTTTGTTTCTCCAGTGTGGGGGAGACCAGTGTGAGCAATGGGTTTCATTGCTTCGGTAATACCATGCAGAAATATTGGTCTGCATTTTGCTGGGAGTAGTGGCGGAGGTGAGTAGTTATAATACACTATGTGATCTGTTTTCAGAAGACCAAACTTGCTGAAAAGCAAATCTAGATCCTAAATGGCAGGGCCTTCCAAACTAAACTTTAGCCATTTGTGAACAGGACTTGTTCTGGTCCCAATGCAGGGTTTTGACCTGAAACGTCGACAACTCCTTTCCTCCCACAGATGCTGCTCAACCCATTGAGTTCCTCTGGTAGATTGTGTGTTGCTCCAGTTTCCAGCGTCTGCAGTCTCTAGTGTCTCTGAAAGAAAAAATTGATAGGTGACATGCACCTCGCTATGCTATTTGTCAAAACTGCCAAGACTTCTCAATGTTTTTTTTAAGATAAGATTTCTTTATTAGTCACATGTACATCAAAACACACGGTGAAATACATCTTCTGGCGTAGAGTGTTCTGGGAGCAGCCCGCAAGTGTCGCCACACTTCCAGCGTCAACATAGAATGCCCACAACTTCCGAACCCGTATGTCTTTTGGAATGTGGGAGGAATCCAGAGCACCCGGAGGAAACCCACGCAGACACGGGGAGAACATACAACCTCCCTACAGACAGTGGCCAGAATTGAACCCAGGTTGCTGGCGCTGTAAAGCGTTACACTAACCGCTACACTACCGTGCCTACCCATATTCTGAATATCCCTGGATTTCAGACACTTTCCTAAACTCTTGATAATCAAATAAATAATAATAACAATAAAAGTAATTATAAAAGATAAGATTTCCTAATTAGTCACATGTACATCAAAACACAGTGAAATGCATCTTTTGCGTAGAGTATTCTGGGGGCATCCCACAAGCATCACCATGCTTCTAGCGCCAACATAGCATAGCCAAAATATTTAACAATTTAAAAACAAATCACCTAGGTGCACTTAAAAAAAACTTTTAAATGACTAAAAACATAACTAAACACAAATAATTTAAGAGATGTAACTTTCCTAACTCATCATTATCTTCCTCATATGATACCTATTCAATGAATGGGTGTGCAAATGCTTAACCATGTCCACCCCAATGCCAGATCTGTGAGCTGATTCAAGAGTTTAAGTTCAGAGTCCAGAGGCAGAGACACATGACACATTCGCTGGAAAGAAGCTGTCAGCAAGTTCACAACTTCCCCATTCAGAGCAAATGGGCCAAAGTTCTGAGCTGGCTGGTACTTATGTGGACACATTGTGGTCATTCCCTATAGAAGTGATAGCATTCACCAGTAGTTTTTGGGCCGTTAACATTTGCAATGTTGCACTGGATTGAGAATCAAAGGGAACTGCTAAATTCTACAAGATGCTACTTGCCTATAGGATTAAAAAGGCATGTGGGATGAATTCTGAGATTCACAAGAACTGTAAGATTCCACACCAGAGAATGCTAGAAGAACTCAGCAAGCCAGGCAGCATCCTTGGAGAGAGGAATAGAGTCAACGTTTCAGGTCAATGATCTTTCATTAGAACTTGAGAAGTAGGAAAAGAAGCCTCAACAGCAAGATTCCTCATGTGGTAAATGCAAACTTCAGGTACATCCTGCAAACCTCTGCTGGAAGGTGTGATTGAGGAAATACCATAATTGCATTTAACGGGAAATGTGATCAATACAAGGCACTGAAAAGGACTGAACAATAAGAACAGGGTGAGAAGGGGTTGGGAAAATGGAGACACAAGAGACTGCAGGTGCTGGAATCTGGAGCAAAAACAAACTGCTGGAGGAACTCAGCGGGTCAGGCAGCATCTGTGGAGGGAAATAGACAGTCAGAGTTTTGAATCAAGACCATTCATCTGGGCCCAGATTGGGATTGGGAGAAGGCTCGTGTGGAGCATAATCACTGGCACATATCAGTTAGGCTTGATGCTGCTCAATATAATGTCTATCCTTCCACCAAAACATGACTGGAAAAAAAAGCTGATCATTTTCCTTGGTCCTATTGATGGGATCTCCCTCTGCACAAATTGCTGCTAAATTTCCCAGCTTTGCAACAATATCCACACTTCTTCGTGAAGTATTTTGGGGCCTTGAGGTCACAAAAGGCACAACAGAAATAACAGTGTGTTTTGCAGATCGACTGTCACCTATGTAGTGTATTACGTACATGTCTACAAGCGTCGCAGTGTGATTATTAGTTCCTCCTTCAGATTTTTATAAATCAGCTAAAACTGCGGGGAGTGAAACTAACCTCACCCTTCTCCCATCTTCTTTGACCAAGAGTATTTCATTTCAGTTATGCAGTGAATTAGAACAGTTTGTGCAGTTGAGGGTACACTGGAAGACATGCTGTATGGTGCAAATGTAGAGGTTTTCAAAAGAAAACTCATGCACCGGGCAAACAGCTCCTGTAAAATGGAATGATAAAGTAAAGCTGAATATTTTGTTCAAAGTAAATCAGTGAATCTGAAGCAAGATCTGATAAGACTTGGCAAGTAGGATTAAGGAGAATCCCAAGGGAATTTAGATGTATATTAGGAGTAAGAGGATAGCTAGCGAAGAGGTAGGTTAACTCAAAGACAAAGGAGGGAATTTATGCAGAGGAAGTGGGTGAGATCTTAAATGTGTACTTCACGTTGGTATTCGCCAAGGAGAAGGGCTTTGATGATGGTGAGATTAGGGAGGGGTATGTTGTTATTCTAGGGCTTGTCAATATGAAGAAAGAGGAGGTGTTCAGTGTCTTGAGAAACATTAAGGTGGATAAGTGCCCAGGGCTTGACTGGATCTATCCCAGGACACTGAGGGAATCAAAGGAGGAGATCGCTGGGATCTTTGCATCCTCTCTAACTGTGGGTGGGGTGCCAGAAGACTGGACAATAGCGAATGTTGTTCCTTTGGTTAGGAAGGGAAACAGGGATAAACCAGGAAACTGTAGGCCGATGAGCCTTAAATCAGCAGTAGGGAAATTATTGGAAAAGATTCTTAGGGATAGGATCTACTTGTATTTGGAAAAGCAAGGACTTGTTAAGGATAGTCAGCAAGGCTTTGTGAGAGGCAAGTCCTGTTTCACAAATGTTATTGAGTTTTTTGAGGAAGTTTTAAAGATGATTGAAAAGGGTCAGGCAGTGGATGTTGTCTGCATGGATTTTAGCAAAGCCTTTGACAAGGTCCCTCATGGTAGGCTGGTCCAGAAGATTAAGTCACATAAAATCCACAGAGAGTTGGTAAATTGGATCCAAAGTCAGCTTAGTCATAGAAGACAGAGGGTAGTGGTAGAGATATGTGTTTTTGGCTGGAGGTTTGTGAGCAGTGGTGTTCCGCAAGGATCAGTGCTGGGAACTCTGTTGTTTGTAATATACAGTATATTAATGATTTGAATGAAAATGTACGTGGTTTGATCATTAAGTTTGCAGATGACACTAAAATTGGTAGAAGGTTGTCAAAGGATACAGGATGTAGAAACAGCAGATGGAGTTTAATCTGGACAAGTGTGAGGTGTTGCACTTTGGGAAGTCAAATGCAAGAGGAAAGTATACGGTGAATGTCAGAATCCTTAGCAGCATTGATGTACAGAGGGATCTCGGGGTGCAAGTCCATAGCTCCCTGAAAGTGGTAAAACAAGTGGATAGGGTGGTAAAGAAAGCATACAGTATGCTTGCCTTCATCAGTTCAGGCACTGAGTATAAAAGTTGGCAAGTCACGTTACAACTGTATTAAACATCAGTGAGGTCACATTGGAGTATTGAGTGAAGTTCTGGTTGCCACATTATAGGAAGGATGTAGGGGCTCTGGAGAGGGTGAAGAAGCAGTTTATCAGAATATTGCATGGATTGGAGTGTATTGGCTGTAAGGAGTGGCTTCCACTGGACTATAGGAGGCTGAGGGGTGACCTTATAGAAATATATAAAATTATGAGAGGCATAGACAGTGTAGCTCAAGCAAAAAACGAGCTGCTGGAGGAATTCAGCGGGTCAGGCAGCATCTTTGAAGGGAAACAGACAGTCGACATTTCGGGTCGAAACCCTTCATCTGCACTGGAAGAGTAGAGGGGAGAGTCAAAGTCTTTCTCTCAAGTGGAGATGTCAAATACTAGAGGGCAAAGCTTTAAGTGAGAGAGGGAAAGTATAAAGGAGACTTGCAAGGCATTTTTTTTTTTACACGGAAAGTGGTAGGTGCCTGAAACTTGCTGCCAAGAGAGGTGGTAGAAGCAGATACAATAGCAACATTTTAGAGGCATTTAGACAGACACATGAACAGGCAAGGAATGGAATGATATGGATTATGTGCAGACAGATAGGATTAGTTAGATTGGCATCATGGTTGGCGCAGACAGGGTGGGCCGAAGGGCCTGTTCCTGTGCTGTACATGCTCTATGTTCTATGTATGGTCAACAAGTTCACTTACTTTTGTTTGGTGCTGTGGTAAATAATAGTTAAAGGCAAAACCCATGCAAACTATTCCAGTTTCATTTAGTTGTAAGTTATTTCAAGTTATTTGGGTTTTAATGGCCTGTTAACTATCATTGGGACTTCCAGAGGATTCAAAAATAGAAGCCTAGAAACCATTGATCCTGATAGACAGTTTAAGTGTTTGAATGACATTCCATCTGACACCTTCTGTGCTTAAAATAAACTAATGCTCAGCTTAATTAACAGTCCAAATAATATCGCACAATTGAGTTAAACGTGGACCTGTGAATATTGCCAAAGTAATTTCTAGGATAGCAACTGGTCTGTCAAATGTCAGCTACACTGTGAAGAAATAGAATTTGAGATCAAATGCTAGTGAGGAAGGTGTAATCAGATCTTGATGAGCCATTAGCCTCTCCCACCTCCCATGTATGGACAGAATATTTGGAGCTCACAACGATCATTTCCTCATCCTTTCTTTTGAGATAGTGTGCTGTGCAATTCATTCCATGATTCCACCTTAATAGAACTTGGCTGATTCTCACAAGATGTCCATCTCCTGTCCCACTAACAATATTAGAATTTACTTATCCACCAATGCTTTAATACCAGTGTTCCCAATTTGGAATATGCATCACATTAGGATGGGAAGTTTAGATAAGATAAGATATGATATCTTTTATTAGTCACGTGTACATCAAAACACACAGTGAAATGTATCTTTTGCGTAGAGTGTTCTGGGGGCAGCCCGCAAGTGTCGCCACGCTTCCGGCGCCAACATAGCATACCCACAACTTCCTAACCCGTACGTCTTTGGAATGTGGGAGGAAACCAAAGCACCCAGAGGAAACCCACACAGACACGGGGAGAACGTACAAACTCCTTACATACAGTGGCCGGAACTGAACGCAGGTCGCTGGCGCTGTAATAGCATTACACTAACCGCTACACTACACTAAGTTTACATAGAATTACAAAGTATTTACAGTATAGAACAGGGCATTCAGCCTGGCTGGCCTAAGTTGATGTTTATGCATCATACAAATCTCTACCACCTTTTTCCTCCTACCCTATCAGTATATTCTTCTATACATCGAGCTGCATTTATTCGTTCAACTTGCTGTTTGTTTATTTATTTTGGAGCTGTTTGCCCTGAGCATGAGTTTTTATTTTTGCAAAGCCATACAATTGCACAATGCAGCAAGTTTACCAGTGTCCCCTCCAACACAAAACCTCCTTCGTGGGTTACAGAAAGAAACTACCTCAGATGTTGGAAGTTCATGAGAAAATGATGGAAATTTTAAGCAGGGACAGCAGGAAACATCTGCGGAGAGGAAGTCAGAGTTCGTGTTTCAGGCTGCTGAACTTTTGTAAGATGACTTATTAACTCTGATTCTTTCGCTAAAGATGCTGCCTGACCTGTTGAGCACTTTCAACTTTTACTGTTTCATCCCAGTGTGTGGGCTGAGCCACTTCAATCTAAATTGTATCCAATTTGAAGTTGTTCACACCTGATTTTGCTTGTGTTTAGTCAACACGGATAATAGGTTCCCCTAACAGTTATGTGAGACCATAAAATATAGGAGCAGAATTAGGCCATTCGGCCCATCGTGTCTGCTCCGCCATTCAATCATGGCTGATTTTTTTACAACCCTGTTCTCCCACCTTCTCCCCATAACCCTGAACCCCCTTACCAATCAGGAGCCTATCAACCTCTGCCTTAAATATACCCAGTGGCTTGCCCTCCACAGCCATCTGTGGCAACGAATTCCACAGATTCACCACCCCCTGGCTCAAGAAATTCCTCTTCATCTCAGTTTTAAAGGGACATCCCTTTATTCTGAGGCTGTGCCCTCAGATCCTAGACTCTCATACTAATGGAAACATCCTTCCCACATTCACTCTATTCAGGCCTTATCGGGAATATGTGGAGGATTATTGGGATACAGTATTATCGGGATACAATATTATCGGGATAAAAAATTATGGCAATTTAAGGCAATGAATGCTGAATGGGTGCTACTGGTATGGGAAAAGCAGGGTGCGGTGGTGTCAAAGTTTAGCTGATACAACAGTGGCTATTTTAGCACCATCAACATAAATCACATTTATGGATCTGGCCACTGTCTGTAAGGAGTTTGCACATTCTCCCCATGTCTGTATGGGTTTCCTCCGAGTGCTCCAGTTTCCTCCCACATTCCAAATACGTACGGGTTAGGAGCTGTCAGCATGCTATGTTGGCACGGGAAGCATGATGACACTTGCGGGCTGCCCCCAGCACATTCTCAGTAATGCAATAAGATGCATTTCACTGTGAGTTTCGATGTACATTTGACTAATAAATAAATATCTTATCTTTATATAAAACAAACCAAACCCATTCAAGTGCATCAAGGTAAAAAAAATCCATTCATACATTTGGAAAGTGGTCCTTTGGTCCATTGAGTTTATACTGAAATTAATCCCAGCAATCTTGCTTTTCCTTTACAACCATGCACTTATTCTTTGCTTTCCAAATATATATCCAACTTTCTTTTAAATTACCATTGAATCTACTTTAATTAAACTTTCATGAGGCCATTTTATATCATTACAACTCTCTACACTGGTTTACTGGTCATGCAACCAGCAAAAAATATATGCTCCATGAAAACTACCTATAATTTTGAATGCATCTTTAAATCTCCTTGTCTTTAAGGAGGAAATTCCCAGCTTGCCCAGTCTTTGCATGTGGGTCATCCCTGGTACAATCTAGAATATCTCTGTATCTTCTTCTGGAGCTTGATGTTTTTCTTAAAATGCAGTGCTCAGAATTGTACACAATGTTATTGCTGAGGCCTGGTGTTCTATTTGCCAGTATTGGCTATGGATCAAAATACTTTGTCATGCTAATGCATAGCAGTTGCATACCTGGATTCAAAAAGACCACTCACTCCATCATTGCTCAGAGGCCAGTTCCAGATCTTCTGCCAGATTCATCCCTGTCTAATTCCTAATGATTGGACCCAGCATACTGATGACACCATCTCCCATGGAATGAAGCTATACGCAATGCTCATTTAACAAAAGAGAATACCAGATGAAGCAGCTCTCTTTGATCAGTTTAAACTGGCTTCAATGGGCAACCCAAAATCAAAGTAAAGGCCTGGATGTACTGGTATTGGTTTATTATTGTCACTTGTCCCGAGGTACAGTGAAAAACTTGTCTTGCATACCGATCATACAGTTCAATTCATTACACAATGGAGTTACATTGAGTTAGTACAGAGTGCATTGAGGTAGTACAGGTAAAAACAATAACAGTACAGAATAAAGTGTCACAGCTACAGAGGAAGTGCATTGCAGGTAGACAATAAGGTGCAAGGTCACAACAAGGTAGATTGTGAGGTCAATAGTCCATCTCATCATATAAGGAGATTGTGTGGATCTAAGTTTATTCTAAGACCATGGGACATTTCAGGGCTGGAGCCAATGTTGGGAAGAATAAAACGTCTTTATTTTAGTCTTCACAAAGTGACAGTCTGAAGGAAAAATCTAAGTTCACTCCACTTTACTGGATACAAATCGTTTCTTGTCATTGCCAACCTGGCTTAGAATGCACAAGATAAATAGCAGAGAGAAAGGTCAAACTATTCTTTCTTAGTGAGCAATAGATCAACAGAGTAAATAAAAACAAAAGAAGGAAAAGCCCCCCAAATAAAACTTTCTTTTTGTGTTGGTGCCATAAGAAATCCCTTCTCATTCTGCCACACAAACTCACGTTCCATCCTCTGCTTTCATTTTCAGGGAAAGGATTCCACTGACTTGGAAGGAAAGTCCTGGGAACCTGGATTAGACCTAAACCTCATTCTTTTCTTCTGCACTGCAGTCAAATCACATGTTTGTAATTTCATTATGGGTGAGTTCTTGGCAATACCTTCATCTAATTGTTACCTCCTCGCAACTTAGCTCCTTACATAGTCAGTAGGAGTTGGTCACTCCGCTTAGACAGGATATTTTGCAATTGAATTCCACAGATGTTTTCCAAACTTTTTCTATTTGTGCTGCTACAGCAACAAGTGAAGCCGAAAATCTAAAATCTACCAAGCAAAATAAAAAGAACATCAGGCACCAGAGTCCTTTCTCCGATATACAGCTGGATTTTTTCAGCAACCTGTGAAAACTGAATCTAAACAAATTTAATGGTAGAAGAGGGACCAAATTCAATAAACTACACTTGATGAAAAAAATCTTTAGAAAGCCAGAGGTATTCTAAATGCAGCACACACTTACTGCTGCTGCATTTTCGTACTTTATTTATGGATGTTTATATGGCCTAAACAATTCACAAATTAGATCTGACAGCAGCTGATCACAAGTAAGAACTGACATCTGCAGTCAGCCTTCTAACAAAGCAGAAACTGATAATCAACGGGGTACAAGATGATAAGAGGCATAGATCGAGTGGACAGTCAGAGACTTCTTCCCAGGCCGACAATGGCTAACACGAGGGGACATAATTTTAAGGTGATTGGAGGAAGATATAAGGGGGATGTCAGGGGTAAGTATTTTACACAGAGAGTGGTGGGTGCGTGGAGCGCACTGCTGGCAGAAATAAAATGTCGGTACAACATTGTGGGCCGAAAGGCCTGTACTGTGCTGTTGTGTTCTATGTATGTTCTATGTCTGTAAAGGGCCATATTCATGTAGTAAAGAACACCAATCCCACCCTGCCACCCCAACAATGTTCAGAGCTTCTCAATTTTAGTACTACATTCTTCTATTCATCACATATTGGCAATGTTGCACTGAACTTTGTACTAGAGTCAGTTATACAGCATGATATAACAACACCCTGATGCAGGTTTTTAACCCTAAACATTGATGACTCCTTTCCTCCCACAGATGCTGCTCAGCCCACTGAGTTCCTCCAGAAGATTGTTTATTGCTCTAGATTCCAGCAACTGCAGTCTCTTGTGTCTCCTTTGGCCCAACTTGTTCGATGACCAAGGTGCCTTCTAGAGCTTGCCCCATTTGCCTGCACTTGGCCCACGTCCCTCTAAACCTTTCCTATCCATGTACCTGTTCAAATATCTTTTGTATCAAATGTACCTGCCTCCACCACTTTTCCTGGCAGCTCGTTCCACACGCCCACCACTCTTTTTGTGAAAATCTTCCCTCTCAGGTCCCTTTTAAATCTTTCTCCTCTTACCTTAAACTTATTCCCACTAGTTTTAGATTCTCATAACATGGAACAAAGATTGTGACCATTCACCTTATCTATACCCCACATGATTTTATAAACCTCTATAAGGTCACCCCTCAACCTCCTTTGTTCCAGGGGAAGAGGTCCCAATCTATCCAGTCTCTCCTTATAACTAAAACCTAAAGTCCTGGCAACATCTTTGTGAATGTTTTCTGCATAATCACATCCTTGCTATATGGCCCCCAGAACTGCACACTGTAGTCCAGGTGAGGTCTCACCAACGTCTTGTACAGTTGTAACATGCGTCCCGACTCTTGTGGTCAGTGCCCCGACTGATGAAGACAAGCATGCCAAATGCCCCCATCACCACCCTGTCTATCTGTGTCGCCACTTTCAGGGAACTATGTACTTGTACCCCTAGGTCTCTCTGTTCTACGACACTCCCCAGGGCCCTGCCATTCACTGTGCAGGTGCTGCCCTGGTTTAACTTCCCAAAGAGCATCACTTCACACTTGTCCGAGTTAAATTCTAACTGTTATTCCTTTGTCCACTTTCCTAGTTGACCAAGATCCTATTGTAACCCTAGACAACCTACTTCACTGTCCAGTACACCACCAATTTTGGTGTCATCTGCAAACTTAGTAATCATGCCACTTACATTCTCATCCAAATCACTAATAGTCACTGATCACAGCCCTCCAGTCTGAAAATCAACCATCCACAACCACCCTCTGACTCCTTCCACCGTCAATTTTGTATCCAGTTAGCTAGATCATCCTGGATCCCATGTGACCTAACCTTCTGGACCAATCTACCATGTGGGACCTTGTCAAAGACCTTGCTAAAGTCCAAGCAGACAACATCTACCACCCTGCCCTTGTCAATCCTCTTGGTCACTGATTCAAAAGACTCAATCAAATTTGTGACTCAGGATTTCCCACACACAGAGCCATGCTGACTATCCCGAATCACTCCTTGCCTTTCCAAATGCGGATAGATGCTGTCTCTCAGAATCCCTCCAGTGACTTTCCCATCATTAGTGTTAGGCTCACTGGCCTGTAGTTCCCTGACTTGTCCTTGCAGCTTTTCTTAGATAAAGGCACAGCAATTAGCCACCCTTCAGCTTTCTGGTAAAAAAGATAAAAATATCCTTGCCAAGGCCCAGCAATTTCTTCCCTTGCTTCCTCACAACATCTTCCGATACACTTGGTCAGGCCCTAGGGATTTATCCACTTTAATGTGGCTCAAGACCGCCAACACTTCCTCTATCATAATGTCAATATGTTTCAGGATGTTATTGAGTATTAATCTTTAGGTGGAGTTTTCAATTGCTGTTTCTGTATCTCTTTGATCTCTCTTCGAAGGCTTCAGACAATTAATCCAATGTGACAGCCATGATATGCAAGAAACTCAACATTACCCAGCACAGAGTAGTTTGCCTGATCAGCACTTTATCGCTAGACTCTCAATCCAGAACTGTTTGTCTTATCAGCACTTTATCTCTAGACTCCTGGTCAAAAGCAGTTTGCTTTATCAGCACCTTATCTCTTGACCCTCAGTCCAGAACAGTTTGCTTTATCAGCACATCTCTTGACACTTCATCAAGAGCAGTTTGCTTTATCAGCACTTTTTCTCTGGATTGTTGTTAAAAATTTTGACAGTCAATCTGGCAATGAACCAGATAGAGCCATGACTTAATGTCTCATGTGAAGGACAACATCTCCAGTAATTCTGTATACCTGCAATAGTGCTCTGTAGTTTCAGTTTAGACTTTGTACTCTAGTCTTTGACCTAAGGCTTAACTCACACAAACTTCTGAATCAAAGGAAAGTACACCTCTCGCTGATTCACTCCCAGAATAGTACTGAGGGAATGTTACCTTGTCATAAGTGCTCTCTTTTGTGTTTGTGATTTAACCAAAGCCCAGACTTTCCTCTTGGAAGCATTACTTCTAAGTAGAACAAGAAGATTTCCTGGTGTTATACCTCAATCAACATTATGAATGAACAGATTATATGATCATTGTTACTTTGCTTTTTGTGAACTTAGTGCATGTAATGTGGCTCCTGCATTGCAACAGGGACAATATAGAAGATGCCATCAATGATTCCAGTCCCTTCCCCTCTGTGCTGTGTGTTATTGTACTCAATGGTTATCTTTGGGTGGTAATATGAAACTAAAGTTTATATAGCGGGATAGAATGGCAATGGCCACATCCATATCGATCTTAAAATTTAGGATCTTACCGCTTATCTCCAGTCTACCTACCATGACGTCACTATGTCAACAACACACATGGAGCAAAATGCAAAGCCAAATGGTTTCTAATGATCCATTAACAATTTTTGAACTGGACTGTTTTACAATCTCCCAGATTTAGGCTATTCCTTGGATAATTAGTTTTTACACTGTGTCTACACCCTGTATGAAACAGGGGTATTATCTGTTTCGACACACATCTCTTTTGGTAAGGATTATTCCATTGATTTTTTTGCATTCCTCCAAGTCTCCGACTTTCCTTTCATGGAACTTTGTTTTGCTCATCTGCAGCCCTGTATTCTTTGGCCAACCACTTTCTGACACCACAAGTGAAAAAGTGGCCTCTCGCAGATTTGGAACAAAGTGTTCATCAGACTCATGCATGGTGTTTCCATCATTGGCTTCCTGACCCACTGACTCAAGATGCACTTGTGTTTTGGCCCATACTGTAACTTCCATAGCATCACCTCTTTGTTATAAGTGTATAAAAAGAGTCAGGAGTAACCCCTGGGCCTGCATCATCATCCAATAACACTTGGCTGATCCTCTACTTCACTTTTCCACACAATCCCTATATTCCTGGACTCAGTAGGTACTATCAATCACATTGAATATACTCGGCCGCTGGGCATCCATAGCCTCTGAAGCAGAGATGTCCAAATATTTCCTATTCTTTGTGTGAAGGAATTTCTGTTCACCTAGACTCTCCAGCTTAAGGAAACAGCCACTCAGCATCTTTCTTGTTTCTTTTATTTGGAATCTTATATGCTTCAATGGAAATCACTTCTCATTCCCCTAAATTGAGTACAGACCAATCCTTCTCAAATAACAATTGAAAATGCTGGAAATACTTAGCAGGTCGAGCAGCATCCATGGAAAGAGAGAAAGAGTTAATGTCCCAGGTCAGAGAAGCATATTCATATTTCAGATTTCCAGCATTTTCAGTTTTAGAACTTCAAAACCTACTCAATCTTTCTTTGTTAGACAGCGGCAGTAATCCAGGGAGTAATTTAGTGAATTAATACTGCACTACCTTCAAAGCAAGTATACCCTTCATTAGGTTCTGAGGCCAGAACTGCAAACAGTGCTCCAGATGCAGTCTTACCAGAGCTTGAATGAAAGCAGCAAGACTTCCTTACTCTTATACTCCATGTCCCATCCCAAGCTCCCCCCGGCCTGGCTGAGTGAGTGGCCCTATCTGACAGCAATTAAGAGTCAATCACATTGGTGGGTCTGGAGCCACACATACAGTAAATCACTGAACCAGTTGACTTTTAAAGAACAAACTGATAATTCCATAGTTGATATTGCTAGTACTGGTATATTTTATTCCAGGTTTATTTAATTACTTGAATTTAAATTCTCCAGCTATTCTGGTGGGATCCAAACTTAGGTCAATGGATCAACTTTCCAGACTTCCGATTGCTATGCCAGTAACTTAACCATTATGCCACCAGACCTGATGTCTGGTGCTGGATGAGCAAAAGCATCTAAATATTGGGGCTTTCATTCCAGACGCAAACATTGTTCCTCAGCCCTGGCAACTGTCTGAAACGGAAGCAGACTGTCTGCAGGTTTGCTGCCATATCTAGACTTGGGGAGGCTGTTGGAACCCATCCATGCACCTTAACTAAGACCAGCTATTTCTCCCTCTGTAAGATTGGCCGTCTCCACTTCTGGCTCTGTGTAAATTTTTAACTTTTCCAATGATCACTGGTTAACCAAAGGGCCAAGGAATAGAGGAGTTTTATTGGTTTACAAAGAAATAACAGTTACCCCCATAATTATCACAATGTAATAATATAACACAGACACGTGACCATTGAGAATACCCTAACAATGGATGAGACAGTCAAACAGTAAACAGTAAACTGCCTCAGCACCTGCTGTTGGCAGCAATGGTTCTCCTTCATGTCCAAAGCTAATCAAGCCAAGGTCGGCACAAAAAATCCACCTAGAGCAGATCTCATTGAGCTGCCTGCTTTTATTGGCATTGGTATTGGTTTATTATTGTCACTTGTACCGAGGTACAGTGAAAAGCTTGTCTTACAAACTGATCGTACAGGTCAATTCATTACACAGCGCAGTTACATTGAGTGAGTACAGAGTGCATTGAGGTAGTACAGGTAAAAACAATAACAGTAACCCTTGGTACACAAACTTAAACACCCAATTTCAAGAGGAACTCAGCAGGCCAGGCAGCATCCGTGGAGAAAAGCAGGCAGTCAATGTTTCGGGTCAGGACCCTTCTTCAGTCCTGCTTTTCTCGACGGATGCTGCCTGGCCTGCTGAGTTCCTCCAGCATCATCATGTTTTTCATCTAGATTCCAGCATCTGCAGTCCTTTGTTTCTCACCCTGTTTCAAGAGGTTGGCAGATGTTCCCTGCCTACCACTGTCCTAGTTACCTCAGCCCATTAATGAACCAATCAAAAGTGATCAGGTCATTGTGACCCTTCCTTTTCTCTGGTTTTACTCAACAGTGTTGGTATGTTCTGCTTGCACAACTCCTTCCACTCAGCCCACTAACTTAGTTGACTTGACTGTATTCTCTGTATGATGGGCTATTGACACCAGTGTTTTCCTTGTCTCATCTGCATCCAGATAGGCTGGTGTGTTTGTTTTATTTCACTAGCTGAAATGCAACACCAGAGGCATGAACTGTTCCTTTTAGAAACTATTTACTGAAGCTTTTAAGTTAAAGAATGCTGCCTCAACAGCATTTATTTTTCCTTTCCTTAAATAGTTTTCTCCTTTATCACAATACGCTGTCAGTTATTATTAGATTATGTATTTAATAGTTTCTCTCAATCTTTTTAACCATGCTTTAACAATGAGCTCCTAACCTAACTTTCAATATATTAATGATGCTATATTCAAAAGTCTACACATTTTTATCGACACAGAGACTGCAAATGCTGGAATCTGGAGCAACACACAACCTGCTGGAGGAACTCAGCAGGTTGAGCAGCACTTATGGGGGGGGGGGGGGGAAGGAATTATCGACGGTTCAGGTCAAAACCCTGCGTAAGGACCCCCCATCAGTCCTGATGCAGGGTTTCGACCCGAAATGTTGACAATTCCTTTCCCCCCACAGATGCTGCCTGACCCACTGAGTTCCTCCAGCTTTTTGGTTGTTGTTAAGACTCTTTCTCACCTTGTTTCGTTCAACTGCCTTGTTGACAGTCAGTACTAGAGAAACAAAGGACTGCAGATGCTGGAATCTCGATGAAAATAGCTATGATGCTGGAGGAACTCAGCAGGCCAGGCAGCATCTATGGAGAAAAGCAGGCGGTCAACGTTTCGGGTCAGGACCCTTCTTCAGGACTAAGGATAGGAAAAAGGGAAACCCAATATATAGGAGGGAAAAGCAGAGCAGTGATAGGTGGACAAAAGAGGGGAGGCACAGTGGGCACAAGGTGGTGATAGGTAGATGCAGGTAAGAGGTAGTGATAGGGAGGTGAGGGGGAGGAAGGAAGAGCAGATCCACCGGGGGATGGGTCAAAGGTAAGGAGATAAAAAAAAGTAGGGTAGAAAAAACAGAGATAGGCGAGGAAAGGGAAGAAAAAAAGAGGCATGGTTGGGGGGGGGGTGTTGTTGTGGGGAAGGGGGGTGGGGGATTACTTAAATTGGGAGAATTCAATGTTCATGCCATTAGGCTGCAAGGTTCCAAGATGGAAAATGAGGTGCTGTTCCTCCAGTTTGCACTTGGAATTCTCCTGGCAGTGGAGGAGGCCAAGGACTGACATATCTGTGATAGCGTGGGAGGGGGAGTTGAAGTGACTGGCAACGGGGAGATGCAGGTCGCGGTTACGGGCAGAGCGCAGGTGTTCTGCGAAATGGTCACCTAGTCTGCGTTTGGTCTCACCAATGTAGAGGAGGCCACACTTGGAGCACCGAATGCAGTAGATGATGTTAAAGGAGGTGTAGGTGAATCTTTGTCTCACTTGAAAGGACTGTTTGGGTCCCTGGATGGAGGTGATGGAGGTGGTGCAGGGGCAGGTGTTGCACCTATGGCGGGGGCAGTGGAAAGTTCCCGGGGTGGGAGTGGGATGGGTGGAGAGGGGAGGTGTGAACTCGGGTCAGTAGGGTCAGAGACAGTCAGTACCGATGCTCCTCATCATCCGATGTCTTAACCTATCTCCACGCAGACTTTTGTCTTACACCTCACTCCTCCCCCCAGTTCTATTTTGCAACCCCTTCACTCTCCTCCCAGTTCTGAGGAAGGGTCTTTCTCCACAGATGCTGCTTGACTGGCTGAGTTCTTCCGGCATTTCTGTTTTTGTTTCAGATTCCAGCATCTGCAGTTTTATTTATTTTCCAAAGAAACGCTATTTTTTGATTATTAATCTGTTGTTATCCCACGCTTAATTAAAATCAGCTCTCCTGTGATCACATATCTGGCCATAGATCCCTCAAGTACCTCAGGCCTTGTGACATCATCAACCAACCACAAATTGCTGCTAATGAGCTCTTTAGTGCAATTATTCGGTGTTGTAAGCAAGCAACTGGGAAGGGTTCAGTTACCAATTTATCCTGCCTACATAAACAAATAATCCTTCTGATATTTCATTATTAGTGCCAAATGAATGAATTCTAAATTCAATGTTAAGTTCCCTAAAATAAAGTGGAGATGCAAGAGACTGCAGATGTTTTAATCTGGAGCAATAAAACAAACTGCTGGAGGAACTCAGCAGGTCAGGCAGCATCTGTGGAGGCAGAGGGATGGTCGATGTTTCGGGTCGAGACCCTGCATCAGGACTGAGAGTGTAGAGGGGAGATAGATAAGATAGTATTTCCTTATTAGTCACATGTACATTGAAGCACACAGTGAAATACATCTTTTTTGTGTAAAGTATTTTGGGGGCAGCCCGCAAGTGTCGCCACGCTTCCAGTGCCAACACAGCACACCCACATCTTCCTAACCCGTATGTCTTTGGAATGTGGGAGGAAACCAGAGCACCCAGAGGAAACCCACGCAGACATGGGGAGAACGTACAAACTCCTTACAGACAGCTGCCGGAATTGAACCCGGGTTGCTGGCGCTGTAATAGCGTTACACTAACCGCTACACAAGGCGAGAGGGAGGGGTGAGGCAGGGGCTGGCAGGTGATAGGTGTAACCAGGTGAAGGAGGGGTAGGAGTGGAGTTGGGACACAGCGGCTGGTGGGTGATAGGTAGAGACAGACAAGGAGAGAGGGATGGGGGGTTGATGGAGTCAGGAGGGGGGCGGTGGTGATGGAGGGAGGGAGGGGAGGATGGAGGTAGAGACAAAAGCTGGAAGGTGATAAGTGGTGATAAAAGAGGCTGCAGATGCTGGAATCTTACGCATAAGGAAAGCGATATGTGGGGGAGATGTTGGGCACTTGGAATCAGTTCGGGGAGAGGCTAGGTGACTCTGTAGGTTAAATGTGTGGGTGATACGTAAATGGAAGCAGATAGGGGAGGGAAAATAAACTGGGTTATCGGGGCTAGGAGGGGGGCAGTGTTGGTAAAAGGTGGGTGCGAAAACCTGGGGGGATCAGGAGAGAGAATGGAACACAGGACTGGGTTACCTGAAAGTGGAAAGTTCAGTGTTCATCCCATTAGGTTGTAGACGACCCAGGCAGAAATGGAGGCATTGTTCTTAGAGAAACAAACAGCTGCAGCTGCTGGAATCTACAAGATGCTGGAGGAACTCAGCAGGTCAGGCAGCATCCGTGGAGAAAGACAGACGGTCAAAATTTTGGGTCAGGACACTTCTTCAGGACTGAAGTTAGAAAAAGGGGAAGAGCTTCAAGTTCCTGGGAGTGAACATCCCCAACAGCCTGTCCTGGTCAAATCATGTAGATGCCACAGCCAAGAAAGCCACCTCTACTTACTCAGGAGGCTAAAGAAATTCGATTTGTCCCTTTTGACTCTCACCAACTTTTATCGATGCACCATAGAAAGCATCCTATCTGGATGCATCACAGCTTGGTATGGCAACTGCTCTGCCCAGGACCGCAAGAAACTACAGAGAGTTGTGGACACAGCCCATCGACCAGCCTCCCCTCCTTGGACTCTGTCTTTACCTCTCATTGTCTTGGTGAAGCAGGCAGTATAATCAAAGACCCCACCCACCCGGGACATTCTGTCGTCTCTCCTCTTCCATCGGGTAGAAGATACAGGAGCCTGAGGGCACGTACCACCAGATTTAAGGACAGCTTCTACCCCACTACGATAAGACTGCTGAATGGTTCCCTTATACAATGAGATGGACTATGACCTCATGATCTACCTTGCTGTGACCTTGCACCTTATTGCACTGCACCTTCTCTGTAGCTGTGACACTTTACTCTGTACTGTTATTGTTTTTACCTGTACTACCTCAATGCACCCTGTACTAACTCAATGTAAGTGCACTGTGCAATGAATTGACTTGTACGATCGGTATGCAAGGCAAGGTTTTCACTGTACCTCAGTACAAGTGAGGGTAATAAACCAATACCAATACCAATATTTGGGGGGGGGGACAGAGCAGTGATAGGTGAACAAAAGAGGGGAGGTGGGGTGGGCACAGGGTGGTGATAGGTAGATGCAGGTAAGAGATAGTGATAGGCAGGTGCGAGGGGGAGGGGGAGAGCAGATCCACTGGGGGATGGGTCAAAGGTATGGAGGCAGGTGGCATGGGGGGAGGGGAGGAGGAAAAGGAGAGAGAAAAAGATGGCGAGGAGAAAAAAGAGAGATGGGCTAGGAATGGGAAGAAAAGAAGAGGCATGGTTGGTGGGAGGGGGTGGGTAGGGGTTTGGTTTACTTAAAGTGGGAGAATTCGATGATCATACTGTTAGGCTGTAAGGTTCCAAGATGGAAAATGAGGTGCTGTTCCTCCAGTTTGTGTTTGGACTCCTCCTGGCAGTGGAGGAGGCCGAGGACTGACATATCAGTGATGGAGTGGGAGGGGGAGTTGAAGTGACTGGCAACGGGGAGATGCAGGTCGTGGTTACGGACAGAGCGCAGGTGGTCTGCGTCTGGCCTCACCAACGTAGAGGAGGCCACACTTGGAGCACCGAATGCAGTAGATGGTATTAAGGGAGGTGCAGGTGAATCTCTGTCTCACCTGTTTGGGTCCTGGATGGAGGTAGTGTAGGGGCAGGTGTTGCACCTATGGCGGGGGCAGTGGAAGGTCCCTGGGGTGAGAGCAGGATGGGTGGGAAGGGAGGAGTGAACTAGGGAGTTGCAGAGAGAGCGGCCCCTAGAAAGGCCAAAAGGGGTGGGGAGGGGAAGGTATGCTTGGTGCTGGAGTTCTGTTGAAGATGGCAGAAGTGGCGGAGAATGATGTGTTGGATATGTAGGCTGGACGGAGGACAAGGGGATCCTGTCCCTGTTGGGTCTGGGAGTGGTGAGGGTGAGAGCAGAGGTGCAGGAAATGGCAGAGATGCGAGTGCGAGCTCTCTCGACCACAGTAGGGGGGGAGCCACAGTTAGTAAAGAAGTTGGACATCTCAGATGTCCTTGAGTGGAAAACCTCATCATGGGAGCAGATGTGGTGGAGGCGGAGAGATTGAGGGAAAGGGATAGCGTCCTTGCAAGCGACAGGGTGGGAGGAGCTGTAATCGAGGAAGCTGTGGGCTTCAGTGGGTTTGTAGAAGATGTCAATGGATAAAGAATCTCCTGAGATGGAAATGGAGAGATCAAGAAAGAACAGAGAGGTATCAGAGATAGTCCAAGTGAATTGGAGAGCCAGGTGAAAATTAGTGGCAAAATTTATGAAACTGTCGAGTTCCACACGGGTGCAAGAGGTGGCGCCAATGCAGTCGTCAGTATAGCGGAGAAAGTGTTGAGGAGTGGAGCCACAGTAGGCTTGGAACAGAGTAGGCTTGGAGCTGTTGTTCTTGTTCTTCTGGAAGAACAACATTTCATAAAGCAAATGCCGTCATTAGTTTTACAGTGAACTAAGGGTCCATTTTCTCTGATTGGTAATTGGTAATTGGTTTATTGTTGTCAGATCTGCCAAGATACAGTGAAAAGCTTTGTTTGTGTGGCATTCGGACAGTACATTCCTATTACGTACATCGAGGTAGTACAAAAGGGAAAAAAAGAATGCAAAATATAGTGTTTCAGTTACAGAGAAATTACAGTGCAGGTAGACAAATAAAGTGCAAGGAAAGCTGAGAGATCAACAGTTCATCTTTATCATATAAGAGGTCCATTCAAGAGTCTTATAACAGTTGGATAGAAGCTGTCATTGAATGTGGTGGTGTGTGTTTTCAAGCTTCTGCCTGATGGGAGCAGGGAGAAGAGAGAATGACCTGGGTGGGAGGGGTCTTTGATTATGCTGGCTGCTTTCCCTGAGGTAGTGGCAAGTGTAGACAGAGTCACTGGAGGGAGGCTGGGTTTTGTGATGGACTGGGCTGCATTGCCAAGACCATTCTGGTGTGATGCCTCCTGATAGGATGCTTTCTATGGTGCATCTGTAAAAATTGGTGAGGGTTATCGGGGACATGCTGAATTTCCTTAGCCTTCTGAGGAAACAGAGACGCTGGTGTTCTTTCTTGGTCATTGAGTCCATGTGGCTGAAGCAGGACAAATTGTCAGTGATATTTGCACGTGGGAATTTGAAGCTCTCAACCATCTCTACCTCAACACCATTGATACAGACGGGGGCGTGTACTCCACCACTCTTCCTGAAGTCAATGACCAGCTCCTTTGTGTTGCTGATGTTGAGGGAAAGGTTGTTATTTTGACACACCACTAGGCTCTCTATCTCCTTCCTCTACTCCATCTCGTTGTTGTTTCAAATCCATCCCACTACGGTTGTGTCATCTGCAGACTTGTAGATGGAGTTTGAGCAGAATCTGGCCACTTGGTCGTGAGTGCATAGGGATAAAGTAAGATGCTGAGGACACAGCCTTACTGGGCACTAGTGTTGGAAAACTTTTCTGGAGTCTTTCGTTCTCTGTCCAGACTGTAGACCAAAACAGCACACTTTAAATGCCCTGGACCTGAGCAGTACCAGGATTGCCCTCTTTCTTGATTCAATTAGCCTGGAGGTGGACCCAGTTATGTTCCTCTCTCTGGGACCTGAAAACCCAGGGGTTCGACTTTGGTCAGGATGGTCTGGAATTTCAGCAGCAACTATAAGAGGGCAAAGTTCCAAGGGAGACGAAAAGAACCTGCGGACTGTTTACCCGTATGTCTCCAGCAAGCCTCTGAAACCCTAATAATCCATAGCATCAACTTTCTGCGGGTTTCCCCACACTTTGGGGTTCAGACTAAGTGTCCTCAAGCAAGGCACCCATTGAACCAGCAACCTGGTACAGGAACAAGTGATGTTTTACCCTCACGGGCAATTCCCAGGAATCCCAAGGCAGAATCAACTGAGTTTCTATTTCATTCATCTGAGCCTCAGACCCAAAGAACAATCAGCTCCCAAGTCCCAAAAAACTGACCCCAAAAAATAAGCCATTTCCAACATGATCAATATTAGGATCGACTAAACATTTAGTAGCCTGTATTTGCCCAATTAAAGTTCCATAGACAAGGAGCGAGAAGGATACAGCTAAATAGTTCACATGAATGCCATTAGCATCAAACTTTACAAAACGCATGTTACTATTAAGTTGTGGCTGCATGGATTTTACTTGGGTGCTCCAGTCTCCTCCCACATCAAAAAGATGTGCTGGTTGGAAGGTTAATTGGCCACTGTAAATTACCCCTGTTGTAGGTAAGTAACAAAGGAATCAAAGGGGTGGTGGGGGGTAGTTGTGTATGAGCATGTGAGAGAGAATAGGTTACTTTTTTAGTTCCAAAATAAGCTTTATTCATAAAGTATAGAGAAGAAATAAAAACAACAGTGCATGGCTTTCTTTGCATTCATTGGTCATCCAGTCTATGCATTCATCGTGTTATGGGTTGCGTACATTTGTAGTGTTCGCACGTTTTGTATACAGAGCACCCTTGCCTCTCATGTGGCCTCCTGGGATGATGCAAACTTTGTGTTTGAGAGGCTTCTACACAGGGCTTATCCCCTTCAATGTCTAACATAGAACATAGAACAGTACAGCACTGGAACAGGCCCTTCAGCCCACAATGTTGTGCTAATCCAATTACATTAGTAATAAAACGCCCAACTACACTAATCCCTTCTGCCTACACAATGTCCCTATCTTACGGTTTCCATAAGAGCTTCTGGAATGCCCTTATTAGCAGAAGGATCTTAGACTGCAGCCCTTCTCAACATATCCTTTGCATTGAGCTTCAGTGCATCCCCCAGCACGTATTCCTGCAGCCTGGAATATGCCTGTCAGCAGCGTTTACTTACAGACATCTCATTGTACTGGAAGATCAACAAGTTTCAGACAGACCAAAGTGCGTCTTTCACCAAGTTGACAATCTTCCAGCAGCCGTTGATGTTTGTCTCAGTATGCATCCCTGGGAACAGCCCATAGATCAGAGAGTCCTCTGTTACACAATTGCTCAGGATGAACCTCAACAAGGACCCTTACATCCTTTACCAGACCTTCTTTGCAAATGCACAGTCCACAAAGAGGTGGGCAATCATCTCGTCCTCATTGCAGCCATCCCAAGAGCAGCGAGTGTAGGGAGTGAGAGCAACCATGCAGGAAGGATATGACAGGGAGAACCCCTGTCACTGCCAACCAAGTGATGTCTTGGTGCCTGTATGTGAGTTCTGGCAATGAGGCATTCTGCCAAATGGTTTTGACAGTCTGCTCAGGGGACCACCCCACAGGATCCATTGTGTCCTCCGACAGTGCCCACAGGAAGTTCTATGCTGACCACTGCCTAAGTGACTTGTGGTCAAATTTGTTATTGTGAATGAACTTGTCTGCGAGGGACAGGTAGTGTGGCAATGTCCAACTGAATGGAACATTGTACAGCAACGTGTCCAGGCCCTTCCTTCACAATACCAGGGACAGGCAGAACCTCAGCACGTAGTGACACTTGACGCTTGCATACTTTGGTTCTACGCACAAATAGGTTACAGGGAAATAAAAGCACGAATAGATCTGAGATTGCTCTGCTGGGAGCTGGCATGAACCCAATGGGCCAAATGGCATCCTTCAGTTTCGTGGTGAGTAAATACAACAACTAATTTGCACATGAGATCAGTGATGAGGTACTTTATTTTATGGTACTGTTTGAAGGATAATTTGCTTGTGATTAAGAGGAATCCCTTCTCTCTTCAGTTAACAGTGCCATGGGATTTTTATATATGGTCAGGCACAGTAGTGTAGCAGTTAGCATAACACTATTACAGCGCCAGCGACCCAGGTTCAATTCCCGCCGCTGTCTGTAAGGAGTTTGTACGTTCTCTCCGTGACTGTGTGGGCTTCCTCTGGGTGCTCCGGGTTCCTCCCACATTCCAAAGACGTACAGGTTAGGAAGACGTGAGCATGCTATATTGGTGCCAGAAGCGTGGCAACACTTGCGGGCTGCCCCCAGAACACTCTATGCAGAAGATGCATTTCACTGTGTGTTTCGATGTATGTGAGACTAATAAAGAAACCTATCTATCTTATCTTGTATGTGACAGGGAAGGAAAGTAGGGGCATCAGTTAAAACTTCATCCTAAAGACAACACTTCCCTAGTACAATGCCATAGTCTCAGCCTAGGTTACGGGTGTAAAGGTAACCAATACAAGATTGTGCCATATATGAAACACCTCAGTTTTATGAAGAGTTATAGAACAGAGAAGATTAAGGGAAATTTAATAAAGATTTTGCAAACAATGAAGGGTGCCAAAGGAGTGAATAAGTGGAACCCACTTCCAGTGACAGAAAGATACAAATTTAAGGTATTTGGCAACTGCCCATATTTTCTTATACTTTATGAACAAAGGGCATGTTCTCCTTCCCTTGGCCCTCATTAACCCATAGACCAGATTACCTCATTTGTAGTTTATCTCCAGAGTGACCCTGGCCTCGCCTATCAGAGATATTCCCTTTGTCCTATCCATCACCCAGACCCTCCCTCCAGCTTGATACAAACTTGTTTTCTCTCCTTTTCCATTGCTGACAAAGGGTCTTTGACCTGAAACTTTAACTATGTTTCTTTTTCCACAGATGCTACCTGAACCGCTGAGTGTTCTCAACATTTTCTGTTTATGTTTGAACCAGATTACATAGAAACTTTCAGAGGGGAATTGGATTTATGCTCGTAAAATACATGTTGCCATGCTGTGGGGAAGACCTGTGTTGCTATAGGGCTTTGAGCTACTTGAATGGCTCTTGCAAAGACTCCATGCAAGGATGTTTGGTGCTGTGATTCCTTAGGGCCTCTGGAGTAGGTCTTGCATTCCTGAGCATTTGGCTGTGCTGCTGTTGACCAAGGGTTGATATCACGGGCAACATTCTCCATACAAATAGTCACTCCAGTTCCAATTAATTTCATGCAATGAAATGTAGGACAGTTTTAAAAGGGATGCTCTATACAAATTAAGGCTTTCTTTCCCATTGAACAAGGATTTTACTTAAGAAATAAAATGGTTACTGATTTTCCATTACTAACTTGCTTGTTCCTTTGTACAATGGAATATACTTTTCCCAAATTCTATTTGTTTGTACAGAATGTTGTTCTGTTTATCTTCTCAAGTTCCATCCCCACCTTCTAAGTTATCCTTCTTAATAATCTACTAAGTTTATCTGTCGTAATTGTATCTTTCTCAAGCATTAGCTTCAGCCTTATTTTGTTACGTTCATTGCTGCTTAGATGTTCCCCGTGGTTTACTTCTCTCATCTGCTTTGGTTGTTATACACATCAAAAATTCAAAAGTAATTCCTCTGTTGTTGGGTTTCTCATGCGCAGGATAAGAAAGGAATCCAATGCACACTGTAAACCCTCCATTCTCCTCTAGTTTTCTTGCCACTTTATTAGGGAGTGGTTGAAATCCCTCAGTATTATAACCAACAGAGGGAGAGGAAGAGCTAAACTTCATTTTATTACTGTAACCTGTTCCTTTCTCCCTCTCCAACTTATTTAATTTCCCCACAAGAGCATTTATGCTTCTCATCTCAACCTTCCACACCCTAACACAATCTGTGAAGAAGTTTTTAATGCATCACATATTGGGATCATTGGTAATCCTATGCATATTTCCCTGTTTCCCAATTTTGGTCTTCAAAAAGTGGAAACAACTATTCTGGTGCCATCCAATCAAACTCTTATTATTGTGAAGACATGTATTAGCTCATTCCACAGTGTTCTCTTTTTTGGGAAACTTGTTCAGTCTCTGCACTTCTGGTATCATGCTAGTGAATCCTTCTTGAACCATCATTAGCCCTTTTCAATCACACACTTCACAAGAAGGATTTAGTCTCCTTTATCCTGAATTGATTCCTGGGATGAGATTTGGTTTCATGAGGAAAGATTGAACAGGATAGACCTTTATTCTCCAGGTTTAGTAGAATGAAACCTGATGGGGAACATTATCCTAGAGAGAAGTTTGCTTTTGGCTCTAAGTTCTGCCCCAACTTTAGTTTCATCCGATTCTGTGCAATGGGGACATACAGTAAAAGAGGCAGATATTAGTTATCAAATATAAGATAAGATTTCTTTACTAGTCACATGTACATCGAAACACACAGTGAAATGCATCTTTTGCGTAGAGTGTTCTGGGGACAGCCTGCAAGTGTCGCCATGCTTCCGGCGCCAACATAGCATGCCCACAACTTCCTAACCCGTACGTCTTTGGAATGTGGGAGGAAACCAGAGCACCCGGAGGAAACCCACGCTGACACGGAGGGAAGGTACAAACTCCTTACAGACAGTGGCCGGAATTGAACCTGGGTTGCTGGTGCTCTAATAGTGTTACGCTAACTGCTACACTACTGTGCCTGCCAGTTAATCAAGAGCTGGCACAGCTGTTGACTTAGTACTGCCCTAATGTCAGCCCAGGCACTCCTTCTGTATTGTCCTTATGCTGGTCATTCCCCTGAAGATACCCTGGAAAGTCTCTCAGTGCTGCCCCAGTGTTAGCCCAGTTGCTCTCTCGTGTCGCCTCAATGTTAGGCTCAGCACTCCAGTGATGTTAGCCCATCCACTCCCTCGATCAGCCCAGCTGCTCCCTCTGAAATGCCGGTTACTGGAATGCACTGGCTTGTAAAAGATCAGATAACCAAACTTTCGGTGCATGAGATTCTGAAGAGGTTTGATGGCACAGATATGGTGAAGCTGTCTCCCTGTGTGAAAGGGTCTAGATCTTGGGTACATAGTCACAGGACAAAGTGGTTTATCCACATAAGACTTGATAAGGAGGAATATCTTCTCTCAAAGGGACGTGAATCTTTCAAGTTCTCTACCACAGAGAGCTGTGGATACTATCATTATATATGTTTAAGGCTAATGTAGATACAGCTTTGGGCTGCAGGGAATCATGAATTTTGGCAAACAGGTAGAAGGTGGAGTTGAGAACAGTGATAAGACCAGCCAAGACCTTATTGAATGGCAAAGCAGATCTGAATCAGAATCAGGTTTATTATCACTGTCTTAAATGACTTGAAATTTGTTGTTTTGCGGCAGCAGCACAGTGCAAAGACATAAAATTGCTATAAATTACAAAATAAACGATGCAAAAAGAAAAGGAACAATGAGATAGTGTTCATGGGTTCATGGACTGATCAGAAATCTGATGGCAGAGGGGAAGAAGCTGCTCCTGAATCATTGAGTGTAGGTCCTCAGGCTCCTGTACCCTGACAGCAGTAACGAGAAGGGGGCAATGTATTTCTTCTGCTCTTATATTCTCCCTACCTGAATGCACTAACTCAAGCTTATCTTTACTGAAATTCATCTGTGATTTACACATGCACCCTGATCCATGCAGATGGTTCAACATCTGTTGTTAAGGATCAGAGGGGCATGTGGAAATCCTCCTTGTGCAAGGAAAGTTATTCATGCTTCACTGAATAAACAATGCAGCACACTGAACTGGAAATGTTACAGAAGTCCCTGAGACATCATCTGTCAACAACCACACTAGAAAGTCAGGCTGCTCAGTAGAAGGATGACCCATAACTCTGGACCATCAAGCCTTATCTCCTCTCACCAGTACGCGGTGTTCAGTATCTTTGAACTTGCATTCCTTGGCTAATGTTTCATTTGCTATTGTACTAATTCTGCTCATCCAACTCCCCACCCCCGCCCCCAAAACATTTATGTGTTTTATTTGAATGTGGAGCTCTTTGGTCTCTGTTGGTGCCCTACATAAAAATACCACCAGACCCCTCCACTGCCTCTGATTTCTTGTGCTACAACATCCAGTCCTGTTTGAACAAAACTGTTCACAGAACGTAGAACATAGAACATTACAGCACAGTACAGGCCCTTCGGCCCACGATGTTGTGCCGACATTTTATCCTGCTCTAATATCTATTTAACCCTTCCCTCCCACATAGCCCTCCATTTCTCTATCATTCATGTGTCTATCTAAGAGTCTCTTAAATGTCCCTAATGTACCTGCCCCCACAACCTCTGCCGGCAGTGTGTTCCATGCACCCAGCACCCTCTGTGTAAAAAACTTACCCCTGACATCCCCCTTATATCTTCCTCCAATCACCTTAAAATTATGCCCCCTTGTGTTAGCCATTGTCGCCCTAGGAAAAAGTCTCTGACTGTCCACTCGATCTATGCCTCTTATCATCTTGTACACCTCTATCAAGTCACCTCTCATCCTCCTTCTCTCCAAAGAGAAAAGCCCTAGCTCACTCAACCTATCCTCATAGGATATGCTCTCCAATCCAGGCAACATCCTGGTAAATCTCCTCTGCACCCTCTCTAAAACTTCCACATCCTTCCTATAATGAGGCGACCAGAACTGAACACAATACTCCAAGTGTGGTCTGACCAGATTTTTATAGAGCTGCAACATCACCTCGCGGCTCTTGAACAATACCCCGACTAATGAAGGCCAACACTCCATACGCCTTCTTAACAACCCTATCGACCTGAACAGCAACCTTGAGGGATCTATGGACGTGGACCCCAAAATCCCTCTGTTCCTCCACACTGCTAAAAGTCCTGCCATTAACCTTTTATTCTTCAATTAAATTTCCTTCAAGGCCACGTCCTTCATCCCCTCCACTAACTCTGTTCCCCAGACATCAGCTCCATTCTTCCCGCTGGCAATCTTCTGAGGTTGATTTGGCCTGTTCACAATCTTGTCATCCTATTTCACCCTGAGCTGAGACCATTCTCACCATCTCCAGGGCCACCCACTTCTTTGGGACATTGCATGTGTCCGTTCCACTGCAGTTCATCAGTTGCTCATTGTTGCTGAGTTGAGAGGTATTAGGATGGGTAACCAAAGTTTGGTGAAAGAAGCAGGATAGAAGGAGCAACTTAAGGGAAAGAGGCAAAGAGGGTTAGAGAGGAAATTCCAGAGCCTGAGAAAGCTGAAAGTGCCTTCAACAATGGTGCCGTGATGAAAACAGGGAGTTCATCTGAGGGTAGAAATGGAGGGATCTATCAATGAATCTCCAAGCTTCCCTATCTCCATAGACTTCAGTATAACTCAGAGAAAGTTAGCCACAAATATACCAGGATGAAATAGGATGGTAACCAAATTTTCTTGTTGTAACATTGATTCAAAGAAGCATTTATTCACCCAATCATCGCTCGGTGTACAGAATGATTCAAATGAACCAAGCTGATTATATTGAGTTGAAGGGAATCTAAGTGGGCAAAGTGTGAGGAATTTATTTTCAGGAATAATGTCTTCATGATAATTTCATACCTCAATGAGCATCTTCTAGTAGAGAATACAACAAATTGCATTTTCAGGTTACATTGAATGTACTTAACATTGAGAAGATATAAATGCTTCCTTCTTACTGAAACAATGTCCCAAACCCTGCTTCCTAAGAGAACTACACCCCAGCTGCACCTCGTCAGCTTATCCAGGAGAGAAGGGCATAGTCCAAAACAAAATCTATGGGAAAAAAGGATGAAAAGTGAAAATCACAATGTAGACTAACACGTCTGTGAATGCCCTGTATAGCCTGTGAAGATCATGAAACTTTTATACTGCAGGAACAGTTTCCCTGTTTTATAGGCTGGTTATATAAGTATTTTTCAGAATGAGGTAAGGCACTTCTCTATATTAGTAATTAGTTTATTATTGTCACATGTACCGAGGTACGGTAAAAAACTTTGTTTTGTATACCATCCATACAGATCATTTCACAACATCAGTACATCAAGGAAGTACAAGGGAAAAGCATTAACAGAATGCAGAATATAGTGTTACAGTTACAGAGAAAGTGCAGTGCAGGCAGACAATAAGGTACAAGGCCATAACGAGGTAGATTGTGAGGTCCATCTTATCGTACAAGAGGTCTATCCAGTAGTCTTATACAGCAGGATAGAAGCTGTCCCTGAGCCTGGTGGTACGTGCTTTCAAGCTTTTGTATCTTTTGTCCAATGGGAGGGGGGAGAAGTGAGAATGCTCAGGGTGGGTTGGGTCTTTGATTATGTTGGCTGCTTTTCCAAGACAGCGAGAAGTGTAGACAGAGTGCATGGAGGGGAGGCTGGTTTCTGTGATGTGCTGAGCTGTATCCACAACTCTCTGCAGTTTCTTGCGGTCACATACTGAGCAATTGGCATACCAAGCTGTGATGCATCTGGATAGCATGCTTTCTATGGTGCATCTATAAAAATTGGTGAGTGTCAATGGGGCCATGCCAAATTTCTTTAGCCTCCTGAGGAAATAGATCGAGGTAAAACTAATCAAGGTAAATGAATATAATTCAGAATTATAAACAGAAACAATATAGAAACTCTCAGCAGGTCAGGGAGCACCTATGGTGAGAGATACGGAGTCAGAACCAGAAGAAGTTAGAGGCTTAACTGTTTTTAAGTTTGTGCAGAGTCTGGTAAATGTGGAAGGATTGGTGAAGAAAAGAATAAAGGAAAATATCTTTGCTAGATTTTAGGCTTTAAATACTGCCTGGGTGTGGCGAGAGTATTGGCTTGAAGAACATCGAGAGTCAAGGAGATAGCCACAATTAGTAGTGGATCTGAAACATCAAGGGAAAAATTTAAGTTGGAATCCATATGAAATAAGTTCAAGTTGTAAACTGCAAATGACATTAGATGAGGAGACTCCTGTAAAACACTCACTGTGTCTGATAACTTTCTAAGTTTTAATTCAGCAGCAGTGTGAGCCATCTCAGATAGAAGAGATCTCATCCCAAATGGTCTTGTTACTTTGTGCACAGATATTGTCCAAGTGTTCTAGTACCTTGGAGATTTTGTATCCAAACCTAGCAGCATAGTGTTGTTGGTGCTTTCTGGGGGAAATTAAACTTTTAAACTTTATTTATACAGCACAGTAACAGGCCCAACAAGTCAGCGCCGCTCAATTATACCCATGTTAACCTACTAACCCATACGTCTTTGGAATGTGGGAGGAAAACGGAGCACCCGGAGGAAACCCATGCAGACACGGGGAGAACGTACAAACTCCTTACAGACAGCGGCCAGAATTGAACCCCGATCACTGGCGCTGTAATAGCGTCATGCTAACCGCTACACTACCATGCCGCCCCATTTAGCCAATTAGTCCCAGTTAATTAGCCAATTAATGTCATTTAGTCCCAGTTACATATGTTAGTTATATTCACCAACACCACCCCCCTCCCCCCGCAGAATACTTTTGAAGGAAAGATGCAAAAGGTTGAGTTACTGATGGAGAAAATCAATAGCCCGTCATGTTAGTGTTGGGTCGTGACACAGCATTGTCCCTGTCCACTGTGTGTTACCTCTGTTTTGGACCATCTTCCCTTACTGGCTTGCATTATGCGACTCCAGCCTGAGTGATCCCACTTGAATCTGAAAGCAGGGGCCACATAGACATAGAAATATGCCTCAGGTCTGGGTGCATCCTGTTACATCCAATGTGTTGTTTTGTCCAATCCAGAAGATCCTCTAATTCAGGGGATCACCACAACAAACCGGATGACAGCCTCCTATAAGAGGGGTTAGGGTGGTGGGTGTCTATTATAGATGGGTATTAAGGATCATCCCTTTGTCTGCCCTCTTGCAGGGAACTGGCGCTCACAAGGATACCAGACTAAGTATACCTGCACTAGTCATTGTGCTCAGCAAAGGCTGGTATCGACATGCCTGTTAGCCATTGCAGTTAACTCTGTCACCGAGGTGCGTAGCTCTTCACTGATCCTGGTTCAGATTGGTACTGACCTGATCGAAGGCTTATGAAGCACACACTGCATACAAGCCACCCCACGCCAGTCTCCTGGTCATATATTTGATGCTTTCAGGTGATATTCAAGGTTTATACTCAAGAGCAGGGCAGAATCAGGCAGATAAACTTAACCCTACCCTGCCAGCAGTTCCAGCAATTCCCTCATATCTCCATCTTCACCTTTATTTTGTTCCATCGCAAACTAACTCCTGCTTGCAAAATGCTGACTATTCCTATTTTTCAAAGTCACCCAATATAAACTGTGATTTAGTAGATGTTCCACTTATTCCTAAGGAGATCTGTTTACTTGAGTTTTTGATACTAAATCTGATCCTAAGCAGGGTGGTTCATTTACATTCCATGTGACAAAAACACAAGAACACAAGAAATTGTCCCTCAAGTCTGCTCTGCCATTCAATATGTTCATGACTGATCTGCCCCAGGCCTCAACTTCACCTGTGCCAGTTCCCCACAGCTCTCAATTCCCTGTAACTTTGAAAATTTATTGACTTCCTCTTTGCATACATCCCATGATCCAGCCTGCTCAACTCTCCAGGATAGAGAATTCCAGAGACTCACCACTCTCTGTGAGAAACAATTTCAACTCACCTTGGTTTTATCTGACTGCCCCTCATCATGTAATAAGGTCCCCACGTTTGAGACTTTCCCAGTCAGTAAAACATACACCCTTCATGTTCCTTAGGGTTTTATATCTTTCAATAAGATCCCTTCTCATTCTTCTAAACTCTGAAGGATACAGATCTAGCTTTTTTAGCCACTTGTGTTAAGAAACCCCTCTCATCCCAGGAGTTAACCTATTGAATCTATTTAGGACTGCTTCCAGTGGTAGTACATCCTTTCTTAAATAAAGGGACCAAAACTATGCATAGTACTCCAGGTGTGGCTTCACCAGCACCCTGTACAACTGTAATAATACTTCTCGATTCCTAAGCTCTACTGGGCTTCCCCTTTTCCTATCTTCAGTCCTGAAGAAGGGTCCTGTCCCGAAACGTTGTCCGCCTGCTTTTCTCCACGGATGCTGCCTGGCCTGCTGAGTTCCTCCAACATCATCGTGTGGTTCATCTAGATTCTAGTATCTGCAGTCCTTTGTTTCTCTTAATGTGCCATTAGCCATGAATAACATTTGGTCATTCATGTATGAGAACACTTATACCCACTATAATCTACTCATTTGGAGTTTCTCTCCATTTAGATAATAGCTTATCTTTTGATTCCTCCTACCATAGTGCATGACCTCACACCTTGTTACATAAAACTCCATTTGTTAAGTTTTTGCCCACTCACTCAACTTATCTTTATCCTGTTGCAGAGTCCAAATATCCTCATCGCAACACGTCGTCCCACCTATGTTCATGTTATCGACAAACTTGGGTATCTTACACTGTCTTCCAAGTCATTAATATAAATAGTAAATAATAGAGGGCCAAGAACAGATCCTTCTGGTCTGGAAAAGAGCCATTTATTCAAACTCTCTGTGAAATAACCAGTTCTCAATCCACGTTAATACACTTCCCCTCTTGTCTTGTGCACCAACCTTTTTATGTGACACCTTATCACATATCTCCTGCAAACACAGATACTTTACATCTATGTGTTCCCCTCTATTGACCCTGCTGCTTACATCTTCAAAGAAGTGCCACTAATTGTCAAATATGATTTTTCTTTCATGAAACTATGTTGATTAAATTTCATTGTATTAAGCTTCTCTAAATGGCAAGCTATTTTTTCCTTGGTTATAGACTCCAGTATCTTGCCAACATCAGATATTAAACTAACTGGTCGACAATATCCCACTTCTTGAATGCCTCTCTTTTTGAACAGTCAGATTTGATTCACATTTCCAAATGTTGTTCCTAACTGTAACCAAGTTATTTTTTTCAAAAACATTCCAGAAAAAGTAAATCAGTTAGAACAGTGAAAATCACCAGGCAACATTATGGCAGACATCTTGGAAGAAAACATATTCTCATTGCGAAAGACAACATTGAAATTGCCCTCCTGCAATTCCAAGTTATTCCTTAAATTTACCAATTCAGAATTGACAAGTTTTACTAACTGGGAATCTTATATTCAGAATTGGAGATGCTCATGTAATTCACTGCATTAATCTGATTTACATTTGATCATCATAGAGTTCAGGTCTTTATTTCTACCAATATTAATTCAGATACCAGACAAAGGAGAAGCAAAACATGCTTAAAATGGGGAAAAACAAAGTTGATGTCGGTGCTTTACTTCAAGAATCTTTGCAAATTACTAAAATGTAAAGAGCAGTTAGTTTCCATCGTGAAATAAAACTTTAACACTCAAGCCAAAGTGAAGAAAAGGGAAAAACATTGGAGTCTCACAACACCCACATTCACTCAAAGGCCTAAAACATAAGAAGTTCTGTAACTTTCTTTCAGATTAAGTAACACAGAGTCACATCCTGTTCCTTGGAACAGAGTTAATCTAACCTTTCCTTGAGCACAGATTTAACCACCTAATTGCTGTTTTCATTATCCACCCCACCTTTTCTCTCTCTCTCTCTCTCTCTCTCTCTCTCTTGTCTCTCAAAAAAGGAACTCCCAAGTTGTCAGACATGCAACATCTTTTGAAATTCACAGAGCATTAATCCACTTTAAATCAGAAAACTATACTCGCCTCACTCTCACCAGTTAAGCAGACACCAAACACAGTTCAGGGAGACCTTTAAGCTTTCAGGATTTAAAATATTGGAATTTTGGAAGTTATTTGTCCTGTACACCCACATAATTAATGGCTTCTAATACCTCTCCCACTAAACAATGTTCACAGACTACATCTATCTCTCTGTCCTAACAAGAGCAGGAAGAAAGGGCCAGGGAATTATTCCTCAGTTTTCTCAATATTTAACCCTAAAATAACACCTGTAAACCAGCTATTGCCACAATACCATTTATGGGTGCTGGCTGCAGAATTTGCACTTCTACATTGTTTCCCACATTATACTTCAAAAGCACTTCATTTTTTTTTCAAGGATCTTAGCATCTTCTGAGATGATGAAATGCAAGTCTTTTTTTTAATACAATTGAAAGATCAAGAAACTAGTTAAAGGTTGGAGAAGAAGGAGGCAGTTGGAATGAGATTAAAATTAAACTTGGGAAGTAAAATGAAAAGAGAGAATTAAAGACTTGGCTGAGAAAGGGAGAGAAATAAAATAAGGAAGAGTAAACAGATAAAGTTGAAATTCTAATTGAAAATTTAAGAAACCTCTCGGAACAATCCATTACCTCCAAGTGTGAGACAGCACAGTTTGAGATATTTTCTTTCTGGACTTCCAAGATTCAGTGACACTTCAGAACCATTAATCACTGTATCAACTGGGAGGTTAAGGTATGAACTAGCAGCTGTGGTGTGTTTGGTTCTCTGTTTTGGCACAAGTTCAACCCAATAGCCATAGAGAGGTTGACCGTGAAATCCCGTTTTAGAAGAACACACAGGGGACTCAAAATTCAATGCTGATTTGCCCACCAGTAACAGTGTGCACTGTGAACTCACCGTTAATATTCCACCATATTCTGGGCTATTACTGTTGACATGTTGCAGATCCATTGCCAATCTGTGTTAACAAAATGTGGTGCCAGTTTGGCATTCAGCCAAAAGGGACATAACCATTTTGGAAACACATCCTGATCTGTCTCTCAAATGCTGTAGATAAAACCACCTGAAATAAAATGCCTTCGTAAAATGCCTGTCTTGCATTGCTTGGGTCTGGCAGGAGACAATGGACCTGTAATAAGGCATGAGGCCAAGATTACTTAAGATGCTCAACAGCCCAATCAATCTGCTCGACACTTTCCAATCTCCCAGCAATGAATGCCCCTCTCTGCACATTACAAATTTTTTTTCAAAATTGTATATTCTAGGCAGTTGGGTAAGTATTCACATGCAAAGTTTCTGCCGAGGTCAGCAAAGTTCAGAGTAAAACTCCCCAACTGTTTCATCAATGAACCTTCCTCCCATCACAAGGTCAGAATTGGGGATATTTGCTGATGATCACACTATATTCAATTACATTCTCAACTCTCAACAATAGACACAGCTCATGCCTGCATACAACAAGGTTCAGATATGAGCTGATATGTGGCAGTAACTTCACACCATGAAACTGCCAGGCAATGACCATCTCCAGAAGGAGGGAGTACAACCACCCCCTTGGGACTCCATGGCATTAGCATTGCCAAGTCCCTCACCATCTATATCCTGGGAGTTACCACTGAGCAGAAACATAACTGGACCATCAAAATGAATATCTGGCCACAAGAGCAGATCAGAAGTTGGGTATGCTGTGGCAAGTGACTCACCCCTCACACCCCAAAGACTTTCCACCATCTGCAAGGCAGAGGTAAAGTGGTGATGTAATACTCTCCACTTGTCCGGATTAGTACAGCTTCAACAACTCTCAAGAAGCTCAATACCATTCAGGACTAAGAAGCACGCCATCAACCACACTAAATATTCATTCCCTGTATCAACAGCGCACAGTGTTTGCATTGTGTATCATCGACAAAATGTAGTGGGGTTACTTGCCCCGGCTACTTCATCATCACCTCAGATAACAAGAGCAACAAGTGCACAGGAACACCACCACCCAGTTCTCCTCCACGTTACACACCATCCTGATTTGAAAATATATTGTCAGTCCTTCATCATTGCTGGGTCTAAATCCCAGAATTCCCTATTTACAGCTCGGTGGGAGTAGCTTGACCAGAAGTTCAATGGTTTAAGGACACTCACCACCACCTTTTCAAGGTCATCTCGGCTGGGGCAATAAATTTTGGCCCTGCTGGTGATGTGCAAATCCCAAAAAATGAAGTAAAACAAAACTTGTGTCCCAGAGTTTTGCACTCCACAGCTACAACTTGATAAACCTGGCACTTTCAGAACAATGGAAGTTTCTTAAGCACAAGTAATTCAGACAAAGATTGACCCCAAGCTAAAGGATTGATTAGGAAAGGTGATTAAAGTGGTTTTAAGAAAGGTCTCATAGAGAGGCAGAGAGCTTAGGGGATGAATTCCAGAACTTTGAGCAAGGCCAACTCAGGATCTGGCACTAATAATACAAAAGCAACAGGAGGTGAGGTGAGCAAGAGGTCAAAACTGGGAGCACAGAATTCTCAGACAGTTGTGGAGGTGGAGCAAGTTACAGAGTAAGTGTGGCCTGGACTAGGGAGGAATTTGAGGATAAGAATTTTAAAGTTAAGTCACTTTAGGCTTAATCTTGCTGGACCCAGCACACCTCCTGAAATCTACCTCCCCCACTTATACATGGCAGATTCACATGGCCAGACTCATTAGATCTTTGCCCCACCTGGTCAGACACTGTCCAGATGTGAGTAGGCCCCACCCCTGGAGTGCCTCTGACTGCCTTTGACAGGAGGCAAAGCCAGGAGTGGAGTATTGACAACTAACAATGCTATGACAGATTTTAACAGTTTTTAAATGCTTCTGACATCCAAAGACATTTAAAAATTCAGGTAACTACTCAAAAAAAGATCATAAATGTTTTAAAATGTTAATAAAAGTCACATATGAATAATTGAAATGTTAAACTAAACCAATATAATTTTTTTAAATTACTATTTCTCCAAAATCACTCGATCAATTGAATTAGAATTTTTGCACAAGACCTGAAATAAAATGTCATGACTAGCAAAGGATCACAGTATTTTTGCTTCTCTTGCTGTATTCTGTTCTTACCCAGCAGTTTTATCTAACCCTAACCTTCAAGTAGTACTTGCTAACTCCAAAACAAAATAACACTGATGTTTTGTGCACCCTGTCTTAATAAAACATTTCAACTAGCACTGAGCCTAAAACAGTCTCTCAATCCAAAAATATAATGTGACAGCAGGCATTACCGGGTATCTTGTAAAATAAATCTCCTGACTATGATTTGAATTGAAAGGGTGGCAAGGGATTACCATGAAAGAGGTTTGTGCAGCTCTGACACAGTACAGTACGTAGAACATACAAAGAACATAGAATACTGCAGCACAGTACAGGCCCTTCAGCCCACGATGTTGTGGCAGCATTTTATCCTGCTCTAAGATCTATCTAACTTTTCCCTCCCACATTGCCCTCCATTTTTCTATCATTCATGTGCCTATCTAAGAGTATCTTAGATGTCCCTAATGTGTCTGCCTCACAACCTCTGCCAGCAGTGTGCTCCAAGCAGCCACCACTCTCTGTGCAAAAAACTTACCTCTGACATCCCCCCTGTACCTTCCTCCAATTATCTTAAAATTATGTCCCCTCGTGTGAGCCATTTTCACCCTGGGAAAATGTCTCTGATTGTCTACTCGATCTATGCCTCTTATCATCTTGTACATTTCTATCAAGTCACTTCTCATCCTCCTTCTCTCCAAAGAGAAAAGCCCTAGCTCGCTCAACCTATCCTCATAAGACGTGCTCTCCAATCCAGACAGCAACCTGGTAAATCTCCTCTGCACCCTCTCTTAAACTTCCACATCCTTCCTATAATGAGGTGACCAGAACTGAACACAATACTCCAAGTGTGGTCTAACCAGAGTTTTATAGAGCTGCAACATTACCTGGCAGCTCTTGAACTCAATATCACGACTAACGAAGACCAACACACCATAAGCCTTCTGAACAACCCTATCAACCTACACGGCAACCTTGAGGGATCTATGGACGTGGACCCCAAGATCCCTCTGTAGTTCCACACTGCTAAGAGTCCTGCCATTAACCTTGTAGTCTGCCTTCAAGTTCAATCTTCCAAAGTGTATCACTTCACACTTTTCTGGGTTGAACTCCATCTGCCACTTCTCAGCCCAGGTCTGGATTCTATCAATGTCCTTTTGTAACCTACAGCAACCTTCTACAGTATTCACAACACCACCAACCTTGTGTCATCTGCAAACTTACTAACCCACCCTTCCACATCCTCATCCAAGTCACTTATAAAAATCACAAAGAGCAGGGGTCCCAGGACAGATCCCTGTGGAACACCACTGGTCACTGACCTCCATCTAAAACCACCATTTGTCTTCTATGGGCGAGCCAATTCTGAATCCACACAGCCAAGTTTCCCTGGATCCCATGCCTCCTGACTTTCTGAATGAGCCTTCCATGAGGAACCTTATAAAATACCTTACTAAAATCCATGTACACCAAATCCACCTTCATCAATGTGCTTTGTCACATACTCAAAGAATTCAATCAGGCTCGTGAGGCACGACCTGCCGCTCACAAAGCCATGATGATTGTCCCTAATCAGTCTAAGCTTCTCCAAATGCCCATAAATCCTGTGTCTAACAATCTTCTCCAGTAATTTGCCCACCACTGAAGTAAGACTCACTGGTCTGTAATTCCCAGGGTTATCCCTACTCCCTTTCTTGAACAAAGGAAAAACATTTGCCACCATCCAATCATCTAGCAGTGCTCCTGTGACCAGTGAGGATGCAAAGATCATCGCCAAAGGCGCAGCAATCTCTTCCCTCGTTTCCTGTAATAACCTTGGATATATCCTGTCTGGCCCTGTTGACTTATCTATCCTAATGTTATTCAAAAGTACCAGCAAATCCTCTTTCCTCACATTGACATGCTCTAGCATGTCAGCCTGTCATACACCATCCTCACAAACGTCAAGGTCTCTCTCACTGCTGAATATGGAAACAAAGCATTCATAAGGATCTGCCCTACCTCTTTCAATTCCAGGCACATGTTTCCTCTTTTATCCCTGATCAGTCCTACCCTCACTCTAGTCATCCTCTTATTCTTCACATATGTGTAGAACACCTAGGGGTTTTCCTTAATCCTACTAGCCAAGGCCTTCTCATGCCCCCTTCTAGCTCTTCTAAGTCCATTCTTAAGCTCCCTCCTGGCTACCTTATAATTCTCAAGAGCCCTGTCTGATCCTTGCTTTCTAAACCTTAGGTAAGCTTCTTTCTTCCTCTTGACAAGATATTCTACATCTCTTGTCAACTATACCATCCTTACCCTGCCTCAATGGGACAAACCTATCCAGAACCCCATGCAAGTACTCCTTAAACAACCTCCACATTTCCACTGTGCACTTCCCCAAGAACATCTGTTCCCAATTTATGCTCCCAAGTTCCTGCCAATAGCATCATAATTCCCTCTCCCCCAATTAAATACTTTCCAATATCATCTGCTCTTATACGTCTCCAAGGTGATGGGAAAGGTCAAGGAGTTATGGTCACTGTCTCCAAAATGCTCTCCCACTGAGAGATCTGAAACCTGATCAGGCTCATTGCCTAGTTACAGGTCCAGTGTGGCCTCTCCTCTAGTTGGCCTGTCCACATACTGTGTCAGGAATCCTTCCTGGACACACCTAACAAACTCTGCCCCATCTATCCCCTTTACACCAAGGTGGTGCCAATCAATATTTGGGAAGTTGAAATCACCCATGACAACAACCCTGTTATTTTTGCACCTTTCCAAAATCTGCCTCCCAATCTGCTCCTCAGTGTCTCTGCTGCTATTAGGGGTTCTGTAGAATACTCACAATACAGTGATCACTCCCTTCCTGTTTCCTACTTCCACCCACACAGACTCAGTAGACGATCCCTCCAGGATGTCCTCCCTTTCTACAGCTGTGATATTGTCCCTGATCAGCAATGCCACTCCCTCACCTCTTTTACCTCCATCCCTGTCCCTTTAGAAACATCTAAACCCCAGAATATCCAGCAGCCACTCCTGCCCTTGTGACAGCCAAGTCTCTGTAATGGCCACAATGTCGTAGTTCCATGTACTTACCCACGCTCTAAGTTAATCACCCTTGTTCCTGATACTTCTCACATTAAAGACACACTTCAGCCCATCCAACTGACTGCAATTTTGTCCTTTCAACTGCCTATCTTTCCTCACGGTCTTTCTATATGCTGCATCTCCTTGTACACTCAATGCTCCAACCTCTAACCTCTAGTGGAAAAGGGGGATCAGAACCTTAGAATCAGCTGGCTGCAAGGTGACAGGGGCCAAAGACAGCTTCAGTGTGATGTGGGTTGGATTGCTGTGTCAGGCCATGTTTCACAAGTGCCAAGAGAGTTGCTGGATTTCCTAACACTTTATGAACTTTAGTGCAGCCAAATTAAATATTTTACAAGCAGACAGTGGGTGCTTCCCTGGCTTTGAGAAATCGGCTCACATTCTCTCTGTTTTACTGCTCTGAGATAAACATAATAATATAACAGCAGGCAGATCAGGAACATTGCCTTGTACTGCTTTTTCATCCCCTCTGGTCCTGGGATCCTCTGAGAACTCCATTTCTTTAGCTCTAGCCTCTTGCACTCTTTTCACTCCACCATTAGTCCCTATATGTTATGGAAACTTGGCCTGAAATTCTGGAATTTCTTCCCCAAATAGCTCAGTCAGTAGATGTAGCATACTTAGATTGTTCCAAAAGGCATTTGACAAGGTGCCACATAGAAGGCTGGTGCATAAATTAAAAGCCTATGGTTTTGGAGGAAGTGTGTTAGACTGGCTGTCTCATATAAAACAGAGAGTTGGAATAAATAGAGATAACCAGTGGAGTACCACAGGGATCAGTTCTTGGCCTGCAATTGCAGGCACACTAGTGTAGTGGTTAGCGCAACGCTATTACAGCGTCGGTGACCCGGGTTCAATTCCAGCCGCTGACTGTAAGGAGTTTGTACATTCTCCTTGTGTCTGCGTGGGTTTCCTCCGGGTGCTCTGGTTTCCTCCCACATTCCAAAGACATACGGGTTAGGAAGTTGTGGGCATGCTATGTTGGCGCCAGAAGTGTGGCGACACTTGCGGGCTGTCCCCAGAAATGTATTTCACTGTGTGTTTCGATGTATATGTGACTAATAAAGATATCTTATCTCATCTTATCTCATCTTATCTTATCTTGTCTTATCTTGAGGAAGGAATTGTATGTAAGTTTTCCAAATTTGCAGGCAATACTAAAATAGGTGGAAGGCCATGTTATGACAAGGATACTTTGATTCTGCGGTAGAGATAGAGATAGATTGAGTGAGTGGGCAAAAGACTGGCAAATGGAGTTTAATGTGGGGAAGTGAGGTCATGCACTTTGGTAAGAGAAATCAAAAGGCAGATATTATCTAAAGGGAGAGAGACTGTAAGTGAGTGAAATACAGAGGGAACTTTGTGTTCTAGCACATGAATCACAAAAAGCTAGCAGTAGGTCCAACATGTACCTAAGAAGACAAAAGGTATTTTGGCCTTCATTTCAATGGGGTTGGAGTTTGAAAATAGGGAGGATTTGTTGCAATTGTACATGGTGTTGTTGAGTACTCACCTGGAATACTGTGTACAGTTTTGGTCCCCTTTACCTAAAAGAAGATATAGTCACATTGGAAGCAGTACAAAGGAGATTCACAGGCTAATTACTGTGATGAGATTATTGTCCTACCAAGAGTGACTAGATAGTTTGAACCTGTGTTCCTTAGAGTTTAAAAGAATGAAGGGTAACTTTATTCAAACATATAAGACTCCAAAGGGGCTTGACAGGGTAGATGTTGGAATGTTTTCACCAGTGGGAGAGTCTTGAACGAGGGGACATAACTGCAAGATAAGAGGCCGCTCATTTAAGACTGAGGTGAGTAGACATTTCTTCTCACAGAGTGTGGCGAATCTCTGGAATTCTCTGCCCTGACAGGTGGTGGAAGCTGAATCATTAGAAGATAAGATATCTTTATTAGTCACATGCACATCCAAACACACAGTGAAATACATCTTTTTGCGTCGATTGTTCTGGGGGCAGCCCGCAAGTGTCACCACGGCTCCGGCGCCAACATAGCACGCCCACAACTTCCTAACCCGTACGTCTTTGGAATGCGGGAGGAGACCAGAGCACCCGGAGGAGACCCACGCAGACACGGGGAGAATGTACAAACTCCTTACAGACAGTGGCCAGAATTTAAGTATTAACAGTGGAGGTGGATAAATATTTAATACATTGAGGAATAGAAGGGTATGGAGAAATGGCACAGAAAAGGTGTTGAGGCCAGCATGGATTATCCATGATCACATTAAATGGCAGGGCAGGCTTGAAGGACCTGTAGCCTACTCCTGCGCCTATTTTCTTGTGTACTTGTGTATCCTCTTTCAGAAAGAGAGGCTCCAACTGTGGTGTCGGTTTGGGGGTTTGATAGACAGGGAGCGGGTAAATAGTTATATAACTAGGGATTTGAGTGTGTTGTTGTTGCTTTCCTTATCCCAGGGTAATGGATATCGTAGAAGGGGCACAGAACACTCTGCGAGGAGAAAGAGACAACCAGGTTTCATGCTTCACGTTGGGAAGATGGCTTGGAACAACGTAAGCAGAACCTCAGTCTCTAGGTTATTCACAATGCTTCACACTACCCAGTACAGAAACTGAAAGTTAGTGCAAGTGAATTTGTGGTTGCAGAAGTGGGACAAGTGGGTCTTTGGACCCCTGGGGCACTGGGTCGAGAGCTGAGACATACTCTACAAGCCAGATGGGTTATACCTGAACAGGGGTAAGATCCGTGTCCTTACTAGGAGGCCAACTGGAGCTCTGGAAGAGAGTTCAAACTAATTTGGCAGGTGGAGACAAACTGGAGGGCACTGGGTACTTCATTGGCTTTGAGGAACCAGCTCACATCTGTATCAACAGAGGGCAGAGACAAGGTGCATCGAAAGCTGGAAGTGACAAAGAGCAACAAAATAAATAAGAGTGTAGAAACAGCAGGAATTCAATGAAGGGAAACAGGCAAGTGTAGTTTTGGAAAGCATACCTGGCAAGGTAGGTGTGTTACAAGAAAAGCTTGATGATCTGCACCAGTGGTTGCATAGAACGATACCTGTGGGCCTATAATGGAAATATGGTTTAAACATAGGTTGGAATGAGTGATAAATAATCCTGCCAAAAGGGTAGGGTGTGACAGAACTGTAGCAACTGCTGGACCATCTTACTCCTTAGCATCACTTGGAAGACCTCTGTTGGAGTCATCTGACAGAGTATATCCAGAGGCACATCAACACAGTAAGCATGATCTTCTCCCAACTTCAGCTCCAAAGGAACTGCTGGAAGCAGCAAACACCACTCAACCTTGTTTTTGTGAATCTCTCCAAAGCATTTGGTACTGTGGCTAGAAAGGGTCTCTAACAGATATCAAAGAAAGTTGGCTATTCCCCTAAACCTGAGTCTGATTTGTTTCTTTCATGACAACATGCAGACTGCCATACAGTTTGATGGCTTTACATCCAAAGGATTTGAGAAAGAGAATGACGTGCTTTGGCCCCATTTCCGTTTGGTGTTTTGTTTTCCTGTGATGCCAACTTACATTTTCCCCACAGTACAGCCATGCGCGCAATCAGGCAGAAAGCTTTTCAACCTGTTCAAACTGCAAGATGAAAGTGCAGCAAGCCCTCACCAGAAAATGCCTCTGGACTGATGATGTTGCACTAGTTAAATGAACAGAAGATCAACCTCAGCAGTTCTTGGACTGCCTTTCATTGCATGCACCATGTTCTCCCTATTAGTGTTAAGACGATAGTTATAGGACAGGGAGTTGTAACTTCACCCATGATCAAAGTCAGCAACACTTCATTGGAGACTGTCAGCACAATATGCCATCTTGGCTCCCTTTCCAGTTTGTATATTAAGTAGCTCATGGAGAACTCAATATGCACACTGGAAAGGCAGCCACTAACTTTGGCCAATTAACCAAGTGGGAATAGAATACGAAACTCACTCCTAGGACTACTGGGCTGATCAATAAGTTCTGCATTCTTAGCATATTACTGCAAGGCAGTGAAACACAGCCTGCCAGGAAAGAAGACGCAACATCTTCAACCTTTGATGCCTGCGGCATATTTTTGGCACACATGGATGGAAATAGTTCCCAACAGACTAGTTCTCTCAGAAACAAAGATGCCAAAGGTCCCATCATTCATTGAGCAAACAAGACCTTGCTGGCTCAGGCTTGACGGAAGATTGCCTCATCCTCGATGACATGTTGCATGGGGTGGTAGACCGAGCCAAAAGACCAGCAAGGCATGCAAAGCTCCACTTTCATGCTGGTACTAGAAGAAGTATGAAAGCCTTCAATGCTGATTCTGTAAAGTGGGAAGCTGACGAGAGAAATGAATGGCAACACTGGCAGTGGGTAAATTTAGATCACCATGATGGTCATTCATTTCAACAGCTCCATTGTAGATGCCAGCTCCATTTGCAAAGGCCACAAACTACAGAAAATTCACTCAACCAGAAATCACCTGATACCATCAGTCAGTGGCACGTTCAGTCATGGTGAATGCAGCAGACTCTGTCTTTCCATATTTGGAAATACACTACATGATATGGCCTCACCAAAGTTTGATAGCTTCATATGCATCATCTCAAATAGAAAGATGAGGAGAAAATGAAAAGTTTTTGTCATATGTGATATTACCCATTTTCCAGTCCCAGCAGCCTTAGCAGCAGAGGGGAGCCTGGCCAGCTGACTGATCTTTCTGTGGCAGAACATTTAGGAAACAGTGATCTCCTTAAGTTTTAAGATATCTATAAATAAGGATAAGTATGGACCTTGCGGGAGAGTATTAAATTGGGGCAGGGCAAATTACGAGAGTATGAGGCAAGAGCTAGGGAGAGTTAATTGGGAACAGCTGTTTTTGGACAAGTCCACATCTGACATGTGGAAGGTGTTTGAAATGTGAAGATAATAATGGAGTATAAGCTTACAGGGAACATTAAAGCTAACTGTGAAAGCTTCAATAAATATATGAAGAGAAATAAATAGTGTAGACAATTGTAAATCCTTTACAGTCAGAAACAGGGGAAGTTGTAATCATACTCAATGAATCTACAGGAGTTTTTTGAGGATGTAACTAGTGGAATAACAAAGGAGGAGCAAGTGGATATGGTGTTTTTGGACTTTCAGAAGGCTTTTGATGAGGTCCCACATAAAAGGCTGCTGTGCAAAACTGAAGCACATGGATTGGGGGCAAAATATTGGCATGGATTGAGAATTGGTTGACAATCAGGAAACAGAGAGTAGGATTAAACTGGTCTTTTTGCACCTGGTCAGAAGTGACTAGTGGGTTGTCATAATGCTCAGTCATTCTGCTCCAACTATTCAGAACATATGAAACAATTCTGCAGATGCTGGATGTACGTATCTGGAGCAACACACACAAAGTGCTGGAGGAACTCAGCAGGTCAGGCAGCATCCATGGAGGGAAATAAACAATCGACGCTTCGGGCCGAGACCCTTCATCAGGACTGGAAAGGAAGAGGGCAGAAGCCAGAATAAGGTGGGGGGAGGGGAGGTGCACAAGCAGGCAGGGGACAGGTGAGTTCAGGTGATAGGCGAGTCCAGGTGAGAGGGGAAGGCAGGTGGGTGGGGGAGGGGGGGAGATGTAATAAGCTGAGAGGTGATAGGTAGAAGACACAAAGGGCTGAAGAAGAAGGAATCCAGTAGGAGAGGGCAGTGGACCATGGAATAAAGGATGGAGGAGGGAAGGGGAGGAGATGGGCAGGTCATCAATGCAGGGGAAGGGAGCCAAAGGAATAAGAGGAGTCAAAGGAGTGGGGGGAAGGAAAAGAAGGGGTGGAGTTACCAGAAGTTAGAGAAATCGACGTTGAGGCCATCAGGTTGGCGACTCCCTGGGCAGAATATGAGGTGTTGTTCCTCCAACCTGCGTTTCAGAACATATGTGTGGATGAGGGCACTAAATGTAGCATCACTGGGTTTGCAGACAGCATTCTGAACTGTAAGGAGGATGTAAAGATACTTCAATGTGATTTAGATAAGTTGTGTGATCGGGCAAATGCATGGCAGATGCAGTTTAACGTGGATAATGTCAGGTTACCCATTTTGGTTCTAAAAACAGAAAGACATTACTATCTGAATTGTGATAGCATGAGAAAAGGGAAGGTGCAACAAGAGCCAGATGCCCTGGTATACAAGTCATTGAGAGCAAATGTTCAGGTGCAACAAGCAGTCAGGAAGGTAAGTGAGGGCAGGCACGGTCGTGCAGCGGTTAGCGTAACACTATTACAGCACCAACGACCCGGATTCAATTCCGGCTGCTGTCTGTAAGGAGTTTGTACATTCTCCCCGTGTCTGTGTGGGTTTCCTCTGGGTGCTCCAGTTTCCTCCCACATTCCAAAGACGTACAGGTTAGGAAGTTGTGGGCTTGCTATGTTGGCACCAGAAGCATGGTGACACTTGCGGGCTGTCTCCAGAACACTCTATACGCAAAAGATGTATTTCACTGTGTGTTTCGATGTACATGTGACTAATAAAGATACCTTATCTCTATTGAATCTAATCTCTGAAGATAGTGTAGCTCTCTCACAGCTCCAGTGACCCAGGTTCGATTCAGCCTGAGTGGAGTTTCCACATTCTCCTTGCAAATTGGTTGTTTCCCCCAAGTCCTCTGATTTCCTCCAACATCACAAAGACATGCTGATATTTTAGCTCAATTGATTACAATAAGTTGCATGTGGGTGTTGGGTGGATCAGAGAGATAATTGGCACATGTGAGAGAGTGGGCTACAGGGAAATGTTGGAGAATGGGATTGCTCAGAGAGCTAGCAAGACTCAATGGGCCAAATTTCATGTTGTTTTGAAGTATGGTATATTGGCCTTCACTGCAAGAGGATTTGAATACAGGAATTATGATATCTTTCTGCAACAGTACAGGGCCTTGATTAGACCCCATCGGGAGTTTTGTGTGCTGATTTGAGTTGAGGAGCCATAGGTTGGTCTCCATATCTGAGGAAGTACGTTCTTGCTATGTAGGGAGTGCAACAAAGGGTTACAATGGCAGGACAGATATACCAGGAGAGATTGGGTTGATTAGGCCTATATACCCTGGAATTCAGAAGAAAGAGAAGGGATCTCATGGAAACCTGGAAAAAATTAATGTAACCAGACAGACTAGATGTAGGGAAGATATTCCCATTGGCTGGGGTTGCAGAACCAGAGGTCACAGCCTCAACCACAGAGTGTAATAAATTTCCTTACATCTAAGTGACATAAACATGGGTGTAGGGAAAATGATTTCAAAACTCTTGCAACATACTGACAAGGATATTGGAGACTTCAGGACTGATAAAAGGGGAAGACTCACAGCAGATCCAATTGAGTGTGGATGAGAGGGAGGTAGGGTGGAATAGGGGAGGGAGAATTTGTATCTGAATGCGGCAGGTGTTCAGAAATGTAGTATAAAACCTAACAAAAAATGGGAAAACATTTAAAATGAATTTGAAAAGCTGAAGTGTTTGATACAAACAGACCTTAAAATTCTAAATGGGCAAACACTTACCCAAGTCCATCACAGCCTTTTGCCACCAGGGAAAGGAATGACAAAGCAACTGGTACACTTCACACCCTGATCAGGTTCCATTGTCCATTGATGATATTTCACTGCCACAACATCTGGACTCCTCAAAGAGCGGTCAGGAAAACATCACCAAATAGCTCACCACACACGCACTGGGTTACACCAGGAAACACTGTGAAAATCCAGGCCAATTCCTTCCAGAGACAAAATCTGAAAATGCAGGAAATCCTCTGAGGATCACGCAGCATCCAAGGAGAAAGAATGGTTTCAGTCTATGTTCTTTCACATGGATTCCCACCTTTTCCAATGTCTCAAATTCTGATGTATTCCATGCAACTTGGATGACCGTTCCAGTGATCTTGGTTGAATATTGGATGCCTGCTTTTCCTTGAAATAGCCCTGAGGAATCTTTGATAGCAGCCGAAAGCCGACACCTCCGACAATGCAGCACTCCCTCAGCATTGCCCTGCTGGGTGACCCCGGATTGTTATCCTTTAATCTCTGGAGTGGGGCTTCACCCCAAGAGCGACACTGCTACCAAATGAACCACAGCTAACACTTCAATGCAACTCCGCGTTGTGGCGTTGCGTGTGGTGCAGGAAAGGTGCAGTAAGTGGCAAAGAATCCGCAGCGGGGATGGGGAGTGATCTGACCTGTTGCAGACTGTCTCTCAGCCTCACCTGCTCCTGTCACTCAGCTCCGGTCAGCGTGTGTCCCGGATCCACTTTCATTAACCGGAGATGACCTCTCCTTTGTTGCTGGTTATTTTGCCTAGGTGGCGAGGTGCTTATTTGTACATTAAAGATTGTAGTGGCGATATGAAGCCCATTAACACCCGAAATTCCGCTGCAAAGTTTGGACGCATTCTCTCTGGAAACTAGTTGGCAGAAGGAGCCGAAACCTTCCAAATAGAGTTGAGTCTTCTAGGTAATAGATTGAATCTGGGGGAACGTGAAGAAGGTGGAAACCATCTAATGTAGTGGCACATAGTAGGGAAAACATATTTAGTGTTTACAATACCTCGGGCGAACTTGCAGTATGTTTATTTTCGTTTGCAACTGACCGGAAGCATCACAACATTATTGACAAATTATTTCACCGAAGTCCTTCCAAGCAGTCGTGTCTGACCCCAGGAACAGAGTGCATGGGGAGGACGGGTGTACGTGCGGATATGCCAAGGCAGTTAAACAGTGCCACCCGACGGTGGGACCCCTCGTCTGAGAACCGCCTGTCACAAGTTCGGATGTTTTATTTCTCGAAATATACTGCGTCGGATTGGAATCCTCTCCAAGGTCCCTGCAGACGGTGCGTGAGGAAGTCTGCAGTTTGCTCCCTCCCCCCCCCCCCCCCCCCCCCCCCCACGATGGGGGATATAGGAGTGGCGAGAGGGAAGACGATGGGAAAGCGTAAAAGGTTGGCTTTTTTGTTTGTGCATTGCACAGGCATAGACCCTAAAAAGGGAACTTGCTGTTTCCTGCCAGCAGTGCACGATCACAGACCGGCAGACCGGACGAGGTCGCCATGGACAGGAATGGCTATGATCTGCGGAGAGTTTGCGGCCACCGCAACAGACCATTGCGTGAGTACCTCCGCACAACTTTCTCCCCTCCAGCCGACAGGTGTGGCAAAGTGCGGGACCTCAAAGTGTCCCGGCGCAAGGACGTTCGTCTGCACGGGGGTGTCTGCGGTTCAAGTCACTTTGGAGGCTGTCACGTTTAATTCTATCTGATAGGCGAGTGGAGAAGGGCAGCGGCTTGAACTGATCTCCTGCGCCGGTTTGTGGAGAACAGGTGCGGGGTTAGACTGGAGGTTGCGAGAGTTACTGGTTCAACAGTCAACGAGTGAGTGAGACGCCTGGTTTTTCCCCCTAAGATCCAAGATATTCCAGCGCCAGGCATTTACACTTACTATAACATCGATTCACATATTAAGTGAATATATTAATCACTTAACATATTCACTTAATATATTAGGTAAGCCATGAATTACTGGTAAATTCGCGGCTGATACTGAACTAACAGGGCAGTGTTATACCACAGAACTACCGGCGGTATGTCTGATTCACTCAAAATCATTCAGGGGAAATAACACAGAAGGAGACTATTCAACCTGTCTACTGCCTGGTGGAGAAAGTGCGGGGTCTGGAAACTATCCTTCCACCAATCTCACAGTAGCTATAGAGGGCCAATACCGTAAACGGGCAGCGAGGTTAATCACTGTATTGAGGGCCGGGTGTTTAAAACATTAAAAATTGTTGTGAAGAGTCAGTGCGGTCAAGAGCTCAACCAAGAGACAGGGAGAGGGATGGAATCCCTGTCTGTCTTCACGGCCTTCCCCCCATTCGTTCCCAGGAAGTTTGGGATGAGGTCTTTATCCTCCAGTCTGTTCGTTTTAAACCGCAGGACGCGTGCTGGAAGGGAGCCTGCTTCTAAAAGTAACTTTGAACCACTTTGGAAAGTGTAGCTGGCGGAGAGGCGGCGGAGCTCAAGCAAGCAAGTGAAGGGACGACAAGGATCCGACACAGGAGGGCCGCGGTGGTTGTCCGAACTGTTCCGAACGGGGATTCCTAATGTGAGCTTTATGGCAAACTCAACGCGCACAAACTAAACTGGCGGATTCCATCGTGCGCTCGCACATTAGTTAATGCTGAAACGGGACTATATAAATCCCCCGTAGTCTGTGTAGTTTCGTTAGGCTACTTGAGCCTACTGTGTTATGTTTTAGCTTGTGTGAGAAAGTTGACAAACTTTGGTAAGATTGTTCCCCCCAAAGGCCAAAGTATACCGTAATTAAACGTGCGAGTGAGTTTGGTTGCCTTACTCAGACAATGGTTAAAGTTGAGGGGAAATGCACTGTAAAATGCCAGCTGGGATTATGCAGGCTGTTTTGAAGGCATCCTTCTTGCCAAGGTTCAGGAGCAGAGAGGGAAGTATTTGTTTGACCGCATCTTCCCTCTCCTTTCCTCAGCACCCGGCACATCCACAACCGCCTTAAAACAAAACTGGTGCAAGGTGTTTGAGATTGGTTTGACTGCACCCTTGACAGACCCGCGGGGGGTTATTCCTAAAGCAGGAAAGGATCACAGAAAGTCTCCCTCATGATGCGGTAAACCGGTTTAAGCTTGCTCCGCGTCCCTCTGTGCTAAATAAGTGACAAGCACACTTGAGAATTAGTGGGCATCTGCTGCGTTACTGGAGCAGTCCCCTCAGAGGGTTTCACATGTCGCCACTATAAATATCGAGGGAGCGAGTTCTCTCATTCAGATGCACTTGGACCAGGCAGCCGTCACCTAAAACTATTGTCCAGACGCTGTCGGTTGGTCTGATTTAAAACCCGAAGGATAGTTTATTGGCTCCGCGAAGAAACTGAAACAACAGTCCGTTGCCTTAGTGGCCCTTGGTGTGGTGCTGCAACGGAGGGGAAGCGGACTCCAAGTCGCTGTTTGCGGGCACGAACCGAATCGACTTAACTCAGATTCATGCATTTGTCGTATTTGTCAGAACATGGTGAAAAACGTGGTGAAGCCTAATGAGCAAACGTCGTCTCGACCTTCAGTGCCAATGAATACGCCGAGTGTCACTATATCACGCAGTAACTAACACACTGTCATGTCAGTGAGAGGACAGTGACTCGGAATTCCAATTCACTCTAAACTTTAACCATTTTATCCGCACGTGTGTGGAGTAGCGTCTTCAATATGCCATTGCTCACTCTGAATAGTAAACCTTGTAGCGATGGTAGCAGTTCAGAAGGAGACCATTCGGCACACTGTGTCTGAGCGGGCTCCTTGGTACAGCGATCTAACTGGTCCCATTACCTCTCTCCCCCCAGCACCCTGTGATGTTTCCCCTAAATATTTATCCAATGCTTTTTTTGAAATGTTGCCGCCACTGTGCTGAGGTGAGCATGCATTACTGCAAGTGGAATTGGTATTGGTTTATTATTGTCACATGTACCGAGGTACAGTGAAAAGCTTGTCTTGCATTCGGTTCTGTATAGGTCTTTATTGCAAAGGGAATGGCACACAAAGGCAGAGAAGCCTGCTGCAAGCTAACATGGTATTAGTTTATTATTATCACATGGACCAAGATACAGCAAAAAGCTTTTGTTTGCGTACCACCCAGACAGATCATTCCATACATAAATGCATCCAGGTAGTTAAAAAAAACAGAATGCAGAATATATATCGATGCAGTTGCAGAGAAAGTGCTGTGCAGGTAGACAAATAAAGTGCAAGGGTCGCCACCAGGTAGGTAGGGAGATCAAGAGTTCATCTTTAGCGATGAAAGGTCCATTCAAGAGTCTGATAACAGCGGTGTTGGTGAGGCTGCACCTTCTGGATTGTGTACAGTTTTGGTCTGTGAAAATAAAGAAAAAACTGGAGTAGCTACAAATCTGAAATAAAAACAAAATATGCTGGGAACACTTAGCTGGCCAGGCAGTATCTATGAAAAGAGAAACAGTATTAACATTATGGGTTGAAGATACTTCATCAGAACTGGGAAAGAGAGAAAACGAGAAGATAAATGTTAGTTACAAGTTACGGAGAAAGTCGGGGAGATGATGTATAGGAAGGAGGGACTATCTGATCTAGAGTGAGGCTAAGGTTACCTTAGCGATAAGTTATGGATGCTCTTCAGTCCAGTGGGTTAATGCAACTTATTTGTTTTTCTCTCTTTCCCAGTTCTGCTGAAGGGTCTTTGAGCTGTCATGTTAACTCTGTTTCTTTTTCTGCAGATGCTGCCTGACCTGCTGAGTTTTTCCACCATTTTCTATTTCATTATAGCTTTGGTCTGCTATTTAAGGAAGGATACATATGCCTTGAAGGCAATATGGAGGAGATTCTGTAGACTGATTTCCATGATGAGGACATTGTAATATGAAGACAAATTGATTAGATTGGGTGTAGTGGTTAGCGTGATGCTATTACAGCGCCAGTGACCCGGGTTCAATTCCCGCTGCTGTCTGTAAGGAGTTTGTACGTTCTCCCCGTGTCTGCGTGGGTTTCCTCCGGGTGCTCCAGTTTCCTCCCACATTCCAAAGGCGTACGGGTTAGGAAGTTGTGGACATGCTATGTTGGCGGTGGAAGCGTGGTGACACTTGCGGGCTGCTCCTAGAACACTCTACGCAAAAGATGCATTTCACTGTGTGTTTTGATGTACATGTGACTAATAAAGATATCTTATCTTACATGCTCTAGCTGATAGAAAAATGAAGGGTGATCTTATTCATTCTAAGGGGATTTAATAGGTAGATGCTGTGGGTATGTTTCTCCTGATGGATCAGTTTATAAGTTCAAGATATAACCTCCAGATAGCGGGTCACCCATTTAGTACTGAGATAGGGAGGAATTGACAGGATCATGTCAAAGAATCATAGAACCAAGCGGCATCAATATTGATTTCTCTAAATTCTGGTAACCCCTCCCCTCTGTTGTCCTTCCCCCACCCCCTTTGTTCTCCCTCATTCCTGTGGCCCCTTCACCCCTTCTCTTTCCCCTCCCTTGTCCTCATGACCTACCCACCTTCTTCCCTCTGTTCCACTGTCCTCTCCGATCAGATTCCATCTTCTCCAGCCCTTTGCCTCTTCCACCTATTACCTCCCAGCTTCTCACATCATTCCCCTTTACCCCCCCCCCCCACCTCCCACCTACCTACCTTCCCCCTCTCACCTGGACTCACCTATCACCTGACAGCTCATGCTCCTCCCCCTCCACTGACCCTTTTATTCTTGCTTTTGCCCTCTTCCTTTCCAGTACTAATGAAGGGTCTTGGCTCGAAACATTGGCTGTTCATTTCTCTCCATAGATGCTGCCTAACCTGCTGAGTTCCTCCAGCATTTTGTTTGTGTAGCACAGAAACAAGTCCTCTTGGCCCACGGATTCTATGCTGACCAACCACCACCCAATTATACTAACTCTACACTGATCCCATTTTACTCTCCCCACATTCCTCTTAACTCCCCTTGGATTCAACCACTCGCCTGCACACTGAAGCAATTTGCCATAATGTCTTTGGGATGTAGGATGTACCTGAAACACATGGAGGAGATCCTTATCATCACAGAGGGAAAGTGTAAACTCCACAAAGGCAGTTCCAGAGGTCAGGATTGAACCAAGGTTCCTGGAAATGTGAGGTAGCAGCTCTACCAACTGCAACACCATGTCACCCAATTTTGAGAATTCTCTTCTCCAGAGAACTGTGATGGCTAAGTCATTCAATTTGCTCAGTGGGAAGTTAAATAGATTTTTAGACTGGAAGGGAAACAATGGTTATAAGGATTGGACAGGAAAGTGAAATGAGACTAATGATTAGATGAGCCACGATCTTATGAAGGGTAGGCTCAAGTGGCAAACAAGGACTACTCCTGATCCTGTTTCTTGCCTTCTTTTTGGGTCAACTTGCATTAGGCACTGCATCTTACCTCATGACAACTTGCTGCATAAAATTGTGTTACCTCTTGTGCTTCTGACCTTTCCTTACATATTCAAGGGATTTGGAATCACGAGGAAGGCCAACAATTATTGTCCATCCCTATTAACCCTTGAGATGGTGGCTTCTTCAAGTGTTGCAGGCCATGTGGTAGATCGCAAGGTGACAGGGTGTTCCAGGATTTAGAATCAGTGGTAATGATGAAACAGCAGTATATTTCCAAATCAGACATGTGTGTAACTAGGAAGGCTACTTGTGTGTGGTGGTGTTCAGATGACAGGTGGAATCCTTGCCCTTTCAGGTAATAGAGTTTGTGGATTTGAAAGGTTCATCAAGGAAGTCTAGTGGATTGCTGGAGTAGTTATTGTCAGTGGTGCACACTGCAAGCATAATGCACTGGTGATGGGGAAATTGAATGGTTTAGAGAACGGATGGGTGCCATTTAAGTGGACCACTCTGTCCTGGATGATGTAATGCATCTTGAATGTTTTTGAAAGCATGTTTGTCTGGGGAAGTGAAGAATAAATATTCCATCACACTCCTTGTAAGCTTTGAAAATGATGGAAAGGCTTTAGGGAGTCAGAAGCTGAAAGTCTGCAGAGAATACCCAGTCTCTGATGTACTTTTGGAACCGGCGACCATGTGATTGTCCAGTTAAACTTTTGGTCAATTGTGAGCTCTAGGATTCATGATGGGGATGACATTGAAGGGCAAGTGAAGTTGATTAAGTTCTTCTCTGTTGGATATGGTAATTACGTATCACTCTGCATCTGGTCAATGTTACTTGCTGAAGCCTTAATTTAACCCAGTTGTTGCTGCATCCAGGAATGGACTACCTTACCCAAAGAAAGATTTACAAGGATGCTGCCAGGACTTGAGGGACTGAGTTATAGGGAGAGGTTGGACACGTTAGGACTTTATTGTGTAGGAGACTGAGAGGTGATCTGATAAAATCACGAAAGGCATAGATAGGGTGAATGCACTCAGTCTTTTTCCCAGAGCTGGGGAATCAAGAACTAGGGGGCATAGGTTTAAGGTGAAAGGGGAAAGATTTAATAGGAACTTTAGGGGCAACTTTTTTACACAAATGATGGTATCTGTGTGGAATCAGCTGCCAGAGGAAGTGGTTGAGGCAGGTACAATAACAACTTTTAAAAGACAGTTGGACAGGTACATGGATTGGAAAGGTTTAGAAGGTTATGGGCCAAACGCTGGTAAATGGGACAGCGTGGATGGGGCATCTTGGTTGGCATGGACCAGTTGGGCTGAAGGGCCTGTTTCCGTGCTGGAATACGCTCTGACTCTATAACTGAAACTGTGCAGTCATCAGCAAGCATCCAACTTCTCAAGATATGATGGAGGGATGGTCATTGAAGTATCTAAAAATGGTTGCATCTGGGACACTGTCCACAGTAACTGATGGGGCTCAGGTGATTGACTTCCAGTAGCCACATTCATCCTCCTTAGGATCCTAAACCTGTGGAAAGTCTTTGTCTTGGGCCCCATTGACTTCAATTTTACTGGAGCTGCTTGATGTCAGACTCAGATTTCAAGGCAGCCATCATCACTTCACCTCTTTGTTTGGACCGAGGCTGCAATAAAGCTTGGTATAAATGGTGCTGGCAGAATCCAAACTGAACAACAATATGCAGATGAATAAGTGCTGCTTAATGATACTGCTGGCAAACAATCGAGGAGCTGAGGAAGGAGAGTTGCCAGTAATCAGCAGAAGGTTACCTTGCCCATTTTTGACTTGATGCCATGGGGCTTTGTGAGACCTAGAATAAAACACTGATGATCAGTTTGACTTTACAACACATTGACACCTCTTTCAGTGGGTCTGTTTTGTTCCTGAGATAGAATATACGCAGATATAGCATTAGAGATGTATGGGACATTGGCTTAATGTACAATTCTGTGACTATGACTCTGTCAGCACATTGTGTGAGTAGTCTGTGTGATTGCCATCCCAATTTAGACATCTGCCCAGATGTTAGGCTATAGGACTTTGCAGGGTCAACTGGGCTGGGGGTGTCTTTGTCATATCTGAAAAGAATGCCTGAATATTTTTATTCTATTTGCCTTTGATAAATTGAGCAATTTGTAGGGGATTATAGGGGACTGTTAAGGTCAACCACTTTCTGTCTATCTGGCATCACTTACAGGGCAGAACCAATAATGACAACAGACTTCCCTCTTTAAATAACAGAAGCTTTTCCTATCAATCTGGTATTTGTGGTTAACAATGGTGATACTTGCTTTTCATATCATATACAAGTGATTCATTAATTTAAACCTCCTAACTCCGATGATGGGATTTAATCTAATATTTTAAGCTCATTAGTTGAGATCCCTCGGTTACTAGTCTATTAATCAATCAGTTGACATCCACTTTAAACCTGTGAGTTTTCATTACCCATCTTTAATCTGTGAGCTCTCATTATCAATCATTAGAGTCATGGAGTCATCTAGCTCTTCAGCCCATGATTAACATGCCAATCATCAGATACCTCTCTATTCTCATCCCATTTACTAGCTCTTGGTCCATAAGCTTCAAAGCCTTGGTGATTCAAGTGCTCACCTAGATACTTCTTATACGTTGTGAGAATACCTGCTCCCATCACCCATTCATATTCCATCTAGGTCCTTAATGAGTACTTTGCATCAGTATTTACCAAGGAGAAGGATGTGGAGGATGGAGAGATCAGCGTGGAGCATGCTAATATGCTAGGGCTATTTCAGATAAAGGAGGAGGTAGTGTTGGGTCTACCCCAGGTTGTTGAGAGAGGTAAGAGATGAGATTGCTGGGGCCCTGTCCAATATCTTCGTGTCCTCTCTAGCCACAGGCAAGGCCCTGGAGGACTGGTGAGTAGCCAACGTTGTTCCATTATTCAGGAAGGGAAACGGATAATCCTGGTAACTATAGACTGGTGAGTCTCATGTCAGTGGTAGGAAAGTTACTTGAGAGGATTCTTAGGGATAGGACTTATGAGCATTTGGAAAACCATAGCCTAAATTAGGGACAGCCAGCATGGCTTTATTCATACTCAATACTAGCTTGATTGAGTTTTTTGACGAGGTGACGAGGGTGATTGATGAAGGTAGAACTGTGGATGTTGTCTACATGGATTTGAGTAAGGTGTTTGACAGGGTCCCTCATGGGAGTCTCACCCAGAAGATTAAGCTGCATGGAATCCATGGTGAATTGGCCGTTTGGATTCAGAACTGGCCTGCCCATAGAAGACAGACGGTAGTGGTCGATGGGATTTATTCTAGCTGAAGATCTGTGACCAGTGGTGTTCCTCAGGGATCAGTACTAGGACTTCTGCTGTTTGTGATATATATAAATGACCTGGATGAAAATGTACATGGGTGCATTTAGTAATGTTAGTAAGTTTGCAGATGATATGAAGATTGGTGGTGTTGTGGATAGTGTAGAAGACTGGTAAAGGATGCAATGGGAAATAGATCAGTTGCAGATATTGGGGGAGAAATGGTAGATGGAGTTCAACCCGGCCAAACGTGAAGTGTTGCACCTTGGGAGATCAAATGTAAAGAGACAGTACATTGTTAATGGCAAGATCCTTGACAGTGTTGATGAGCAGAGGGATCTTGGTGTTCACGTTCATAGCTCCCTGAAAGTGGCTGCACAGGTTGATAGGGCAGTACAGAAGGCATATGGCATGCTTGCCTTCATTAGTCGAGGCATTGGGTTCAAGAGTCAGCTTTATAAAACTTTAGTTAGGCCGCATCTGGAGTATTGCATTCAGTTCTGGTCGCACCATTATAGGAAGGGTGTCGAGGCTTTGGAGAGGGTGCAGAAGAGGTTTACCAAGATGGTGCCTGGATTAGAGGGCATGTGCTATGACGATAGGTTGGACAAACCTGGGTTGATCTCTCTGGAGCGGCGGAGGCTGAGGGGAGATCTGATGGAGCTTTATAAGATTATGAGAGGCATAGATAGAGTAGACAGTTAGTATCTTTTCCCCAGGGTAGAAATGTCTAATGCCAGAGGGCATGCATTTAAGGTGAGAGGGGATATGTTTAAAGGAGATGTGTGGGGCAAGTTTTTTACACAGAGAGTGGTGGGTGCCTGGAATGCGCTGCTTGGGGTGGTAGTGGAGGCAGATACGATAGAGGCATTCAAGAAGCTCTTAGATAGGCACATGAATGTGAGGGAAATCGTAGGATATAGACATTGTGTAGGCAGAAGGGATTAGTTTAGTTGGGCATTTTATTACTAATGTAATTGGTTCAGCACAATATTGTGGGCCAAAGGGTCTGTTCCTGTGCTGTACTGTTCTGTGATCTATGTACTCGCTGGGTGATGAAGTTCTTCCTCAGTTCCCCTCTTTTAATATTTTACCCTCTACCCTACATTATGCTCTCTAGTTTTAGACACCTTTGCTATAGAGGAATGTTTCCTACTCTCTACCCTATCTACTTTCATAATTTTGTATATCTCAATCAGGTTCCCCCTCAGCCTCCTCAGTGCTAGGAGAAACAAATCCGACCTATCCAGTTTCTCCTCATAACTGAAATGTTCCATCCCAGGCAATGTCCTGGTAAATCTGCTCTGCACCCTCTCCAGTGTAATTACATCCTTTCTATAATGTGGCAACCAGAACATCATAGGAAAGACATGATTACACTGGAGAAAATGCTGAGGAGTTTCACCAGGATTTATAAAGTTGCACTGTAACTTCACTGCGCTCAAACTCCCCTGGTTTGCTATTTTACTTTTTTCATAGCACATTAAACAAGATACCTCCTTTTGGAGAAGGTGATATCTTTTAGTTCTATCTTCAATCATGGTTTTCAGAATCAGGTTTATTATCACTGACATATGTCATGAAATTTGTTGTTTTGTGGCAGCAGTACAGTGCAAGGCATGAAGATGTAAGAATTACTATAAGTTACAAAGAGAAATAAATAGTGCAAAAGAGAAATAACAAGGTAGTGTTCATGGATTCATGGACCGTTCAGAAATCTGATGGCAGAGGACAAGAAGCTGTTCCTGAAATGTTGAGTGTGGGTCTTCAGGCTCCTGTACCTCCTCTCTGATGGTAGTAACATGAAGAGGGCAAGTCTCGGGTGCTGAGGGTCCTTTATGATGGACGCCGCCTTATTGAGGCACCACCTGTTGAAGATGTCCTCAGGGTGGGTTGTGCCCGTGATAGAACTGGTTAAGTCTATAACGCTCTGCAGCCTCTTGCGATCCTGTGCACTGGAGCCTCCATACCAGGCTGTAATGCAGCCAGTCAGAATGGTCTCCATCGTACATCTGTAGAAATTTGCAAGAGCCTTTGTTGACATACCAAATCTCCTCAAACTCCTAACAAAGTAGAGCCACTGGCGTGCCTTCTTTGTAACTGCATCAATGTGTTGGGCCCAGGTTAGACCCTCTGAGATGTTTGACGCATTTAAGGTGATGGGGGTAAGTTCAAAGGAGATGTGCGGGGCAAGCATTTTTTACACAGAGAGTGGTGGGTGCCTGGAATGTGCTTCCTGGGGTGGTGGTGGAGGCAGGTATGATGGGGGCATTCAAGAAGCTCTTAGATAGGCACATGAATGTGAGGGAAATGGTTGGATACGGACATTGTGTAGGCAGAAGGGATTAGTTTATTTGGGCATTTTATTACTAATGTAATTGGTTCGGCACAACATTGTGGGCCGAAGGTTCTGTTCCTGTGCTGTACTGTTCTATGTTCTATGTACTCGCTGGGTGATGAAGTTCTTCCTCAGTTCCCCTCTTAATATTTTGAAGCTGATCACCTTTTCCACCACTGACCCCTCAATGAAGACTGGTGTGTGTTCTCCCGACTTCACCTTCCTGAAGTCCACAATCAATTTTTTTACCTCTTCAATTCTGATGTAATGTTTTACGTTGAACCAATCTAAATATGACTGGCTCCATTGGGTAAGTTACCTTAGAACAAAGAATGAAGCTGATCGGCAGAAGAACCAAAAGTAACATTGGGAAAATCTCTTTTGTACCCGGCGAATGCTTAGGGTCTGGAATAAAATGCCAGCAACAATAGTGGAGGCAGATCATTTACTGTATTCAAAAGGGGGCTGCATAGGTATCTGAAAGGAAAGAACTTGCAGAGATGTAGGAAGAATGCCAGGGAGTGGGACATAGGGCCAGTATGGACAACAGGCTGAATGGCCTCCTTCTATGCTCTGGCCATTCTGTGCTTATGTGATTTTTTTTAATAGGAATAGGAAATAGGTACAATGCTTACATGAAGAAATGGTATGAGGAAGATTTTTAAACCAATTTTTTTGACTGCCTCAAGTGTTATGTTTGAATGTACCACCAATCATTCATCAAATATGTTAGGTTCTTTCAATAAGCTAATGGCCACATTCCCAGTATAAAAATAGCTCCAACCACATCATTGGAATGTTTTGTTACCATTCAGTTAATGTGACTGTTTATAAAAAGAAATCTGAAAAATATAGAAGTGTATTTGCAGGTTATAAATACACCTGCAGCATTTTAATAAGTTTTATGGATTCACTTCATTTCCAAGTGTAAAACTATGCCACAGAATGGCACACTTACTCAATGATCAACTTCTCAATATCATGTTCCATAACTCTACTCGGAAGTATCCATCTGTCTGTCAATGTTTAGTGGAAAGATGAAAGCTGAAAACTCTCGTATTAATAGGTCCGCTGTGGGAGATGATCATGATTTGAGAGAATTTTATGTTCAGTTGCGAGTGACAAATTTAGTTCTGGGACTAAATTATTAACCTTTGCTAAAGTAAATTGAGATATTAGAATAAAAAGAATGATGGTGAATAAGCAGCTCTAGATATTTAAAGCACTATTTCATAATTTTCAGCAAATATACCTTTCATCATTGAGAAGAAAAAGGCCAGAACATCCCACTCACTCTTCCAGAGGTTTCTTCACCACTGGTAGTGGCTGCGCTGCTCACCTCAAAGCCTTAGCCACCCTGCCAATCTCTCAATGGAGTTCAGCTGCCTTTCCCTCCAATAAATCCTGCACCCTGCTGGTCCCCTCACTGCATGTTGGAGGCGATGATGCCAGTGCTAATGGCACATCCTCCAAAAACTAGTCTTCCAACCTGACTCCCAAGACCTGATTCAAAAATTTTCTTTATTATTAAGGAACATGGGAATAAAAATCTCTTCATTACAAGCTCTACCATTGTATATTTTATGAACACAGAAAAATATCTTATAACCTACATCATGAATCTTAATGCACAGTATTAAACCCGAGCATTTATTTTGATTATATCCTGACGTAATCAAATCCTTTTTAATGAGTTTTGAAAATTTATTTCAGCAAAGTTTTCATTTGTGGCTGCTGTTGGTAATATTAATCTGTTTAATCGTTCAGGGGGGGTGATGGTCCAGTTTTTTTTACTCTAGAACATGCCAAGTTATTTTTCTGTGTATGCTGCCATTAAATATGTACAGTTCAAAGCCCTAAAAGGCAATACTGCACAATTATTCCTGAAAACAAAAACAAGTCCAACTCAATGGCGGTACTAGACAGTTTTTAATATGATAACGTCAGCATCAGTGTGAGGCAGACTTTGGCGCAGTTTGTCTCCACTTTTTGTTGCAAAGAAAGGTGGTGGTGGTAGAGGTGGAGTGGCCTGAGGGAAAGATTGGTACCCACCTTGCCACCATTTCATTTAAAGTCACTGGCTCACCAGCCACGTGTTACCTTGATCAGTAATCAGATTGGGAATAAGTCTATGCAACCCCTTCTCAGTTGAATAGGTAGGCAGACTTGTCATTGGTTTCAAGAAATTCTTTTGCATCCATTGATTTTTTTGTAAATAAATCATAGGTTCCTTAAGTTGTTGGTGTTTCTGAGGATCCTCCATCTCCCCACCATTCCCAGCACCCCAAGAAACCTTGTTCAATTCCAGTCTCACTCAGCCGGGGGTTTTCCAACTCCAACCCCTGCCATATCTGCCTAACCAAAATTCCCCAGTGGTCTGGCTAACCCTACACCCCTTCGCTGCATCCATACCCTCTCTAGGTGTCTTTTCCTTCTTCAATCCTCTCTACAATCCCTTCCCCACCCTCTCTCTCTGCCCCTCTGTAAATAGAACATTTCTCCCCTTGTAAGGTGTGCTGCGATTGGGATAATGCTCATGTTGTGTGGATGTTATGCAACACATTGCAATATTCCCCTGCTTCTCATATTGGATCTCATATAGGATACACTTAATCATTCCATTTAAATAGAGAGAAATTTGCATAAACCACCTCCATGGCAGTGGATCTTCCCTGACTGATTTTGCTCTGTAACCACATCTGTTAAAAGCACAGCAACCTATTATCAAAGTGGATCAGTGTCTGAAGAGATCAGACGTTCTTCCTCAGTTCCCCTCTTAATATTTTGAAGCTACTCACCCTTTCCACCACTGACCCCTCAAATGAAGACTGGTGTGTGTTCTTCTGATTTCCCCTTCCTGAATTCCACAATCAATTTTTTTATCTCTTCAATTCTGATTTAATGTTTTACATTGAACCAATCTAAATGTGACTGGCTCCACTGGGTAAGATACCTGAGGATTAACGATGTACATTAATTGCACCTGGGCTAAAATGTTATCCTGCCCATCTTCTCCCTTTGGAGAGGTGCTAAATACTTATGTCGGATCTGTTGGCTATTTGCCATTGTTAAGGTTGAATCTCCCGTTTAGAGCCAACATGAAATCCTCTCATTGCTTGGGAATAATTGGGTTTTGAAGACAAAAGAAAACAGTTGTAAACTGTGACACATGAGGCGACACAGCTGCTGCACAGCTCCAGTGACCTCTGATGCTGTCTGTGTGGAGTTTGCACATTCTCCATAGGTTTCCTCCACTCCTCTGGTTCTCTGCCATGTCCCAAACAGATGGTGACAATAAATTGTCCCCGGTACAGGTTGCAGAGTGACAGGGGAGTTGATGGGCATTTGAGAGAATAGATTACATGGAAAAAAGTGGGGGAGTGGCACCGATGGGATTGCTGTGAGGTCCAGCAGAGATTCAAAGGGCTGAATAGTTTCCTATGTCATAAGAAAATATGAGAAGAACCTAGTTTCTTTTCCCTTTATCTTCTAAACTATGAGTTTTATATTTAGGTTATCGTGTAAATTAATACTCCAGGTTTTGTAGTACAGTATAGCTTCCTATGACAGCCCCACCAATCTCACTATCCCAAACCCCTAACCAGCAATGACCCCCACCCACCCCTTTACCCCAACCCCGTAACCACCACAGCCATCCACCATCCCAACTACCAACCCCACAATCAGAACACGTGACAACAATAAGCCAATCCCAATAAACCAATACCAATACCCTTGGTTACTTATTGTGCTTGCTATGTTTGTATGGTCATTTACTATGAATATAGCTACAAAACATTGGCTTCTCTCACCTCCCATTGTTATTCCTCTGTCTAAGCTCTATCGACCCCACAATCATTCACCCACCATCCCTGCCAACCTCCACCTACATCTAGAGCCAAAGACCCTATTTCCTCTTGGAGTCTCATTCAGCCCCTGGCCTTCTACTGCCCAGCAGTTTAAGTGCCCTGGAACAAATCTCAGTAGAGTTTGGCTCACTGGGAGGTCAGTCAGTGACACAAAGGGCACGACATTTCTTGTTCTCGATGATGCGGCGAGGGTAATTGGTAATTGGTTTATTATTGTCACATGTACTGAGATAAAGTGCAAAGCTTTGTTTTGCATGCCATCCATACAGATCATTTCAAAACATCAGCACATAGAGGTTGTACAAAGGAATAAGCAATAACAGAATGCAGAATGTAGTGTTATAGCTACAGTTACAGGGAAACTGCAATGCAGGGAGTCCATAAGGTGCAAGGGCCACGATAAGGTAGATTGTGAGGTTAAGAGTTCACCTTTATCGTACAAGAGGTCCATTCAAGTGGGATAGTAGCTTGTCCTTGAGGGTGGCGCATGTTTTCAATGTTTTTGTATCTTCTGCCCAATGGGAGGGGGGAGAAGAGAGAATGGCTGTGGTGGGAGGGGGGTCTTTGATTAGTACTGGCTGCATTCCCAAGGCAGCGGGATGTTTAGACAGAGTTCATGGAGGGGATGCTGGTTTTTGTGATGGACTGAGCTGCATTCACAACTCTCTGGAGAATAAAAGGAAGGTTTGATCCTTACAGCCTGCTCTAAAGGGATATGCCACAATACAAGCTTCCTTCTTCCATCTGCAGGGAATTATTGCCAATAAATGTTGCTGCAGTGAGTGCAATGTCCTTTGTTGGCAGGCAGATGGGAGTCTATCATCTGCCGATCAATCGATCACCAGCTCAACAGACAGCCAGTTCGGTCACCTGTCCAACTTGAAAGGAAAATAATTCTGCCGTGACGTGGTAGAGACTGCTGGCCAGCATGTCAGACAACCTGGCTCATTGACACATGGAAAGAAATCCATCCATGGCTCACTGAGGAGGTTGAGGATATATTAGACAGCAAGCAAAGGCTGTACTTTAAAAGGTATAACAGTATCCTTCAGTTTGGGAGAAACCAGCAAAGAATAATGAAAAAAAAATAAGGAAGAAATGGAGTTGAGCATAATCTAGAAAGAATTTATGAAATATACCGTAGAGTTTTATACAGTATATTTTTCTGTAGAACAGAGGGACCGAACCGAGTACATGTACATTGTTCCCTGAAAGTGTGTCACAGGTAGACAGGGTCGTGAGGAAGGCTTTCTGGCATCTGGCCTTCCACAGTATAGAAGTTGGGACGTTATTGCTGCAGTTTTACAAGATGTTGGTGAGGCCGCATTTGGAATATTGTGTTCAATTTTGGTCACCCTGTTATAGGAAAGATGAGATTAAGCCGGAAATAGTGCAGAGGAGATTTATGAGGATGTTGCCAGGCCTCGTGGGACTGAGTTATGGAGAGAGGTTGAGCAGGTTGGGGACTTCTTTCATTGGTGCTTAGGAGAATGAGTGTTGATCTTATAGAGGTGTATAAAATCATGAGGGGCATAGACAGGGTTCAATGCAACACAGTTTTTTTTCCAGAGTTGGGGAATAAAGAACTAGAGGGCATAGGTTTAGGGTGAGAGGGGAGACTGAGGGGCAACTTTTTCACCCAGAGAGTAGTCCGTATATGGAATGAGCTCCAGAGGAAGTGGTTGAGACAGGTACATTAACAACATTTAAAAGATACTTGGACAGGTACAAGTGTAAGAAATAGATTTAGAGGGATATGGGCCAAGATGTGGGTAAATGGGATTAGTTTTAATGGGAAACTTGGGTCGTCATGGACCAGTTGGGCCGAAGGGCCTGCTTTCCATGCTCTATGACTCTATATAAAAAGGAAAGAGCGAGGAATAAGTAATCATTGATCCCTTAACAGCTGAGACAGAGGAATAATAATGGGAAATAAGGAGATGAGAGAACCAAGTGTTTTGTAGCTATCTTCATAATAAATGACAATAAAAACATAGTAAGCACAATAGTTACCAAGGATAATTGGTACTGGTTATTGGTATTGGTTTATTATTGTCACATGTACTAGATACAGTGAAAAGCTTTGTTTGCTTGCCATCCTGACAGATCATTCCATACATAAGTATACTGAGGTAGTGAAAAGGAAAGCAAAATGCAGAATATAGTGTTGCAGGTACAGAGAAAGTGCAGTGCAGGTAACAAAATAAAGTGCAAGGGCCGAGACAAGGTAGATTGGGAGATCAAAAATTCATCTCTACCACATGAGAGGTCCATTTAAGAGTCCGATAACAGTAGGATAGAAGCTGTCCTTGAGTCTGGTGGTTTTGTGCTTTCACAGCTTTTCTATTTTCTGCCTGATGTGAGAGGGGAGAAGAGAGGATGACCAGGGTGGGAGGGGTCCTTGATTATGTTGGCTGCTTTCCTGAGGCAGTAGGAAGTGCAGACAGAGCCATTTGAGGGGGAGGCTGGTTTGCATGATGGAGGTTGAGAAACTTGAAACAATCAAGATCAGTGAAGGAAAAGTATTGGGAAACCTAATGGGTCTAGGACTGACATATCCGAGACTTGTTTTGTTTGCATTCTGGGAGTTCTTTTCTTTTCTTTTTCAATCTTTTTATTAGTTTTCAAATTAATACAGATTAATATATCGATGTTTATACATGTAATACAGAGATCAAGAGAACAATCATGACATGGATAATCACAAAGAACAATAGAGTATAAAAAAAATCTGGTAGATCCAATGATCTGTTAGTGACTGAATATAATATAAAAGAAGAAAGATTGTATTATAAAATATAAAAAAAAGAAAAACAAACCCAAAACAATAAGAAAAACTATAAACAATATATCAAACCAAACTAAGCTAAAGAAAAAATAATTTTAAAAAACAGAAAAAAAAAACTGGACTAAAATTTCTCAATAGAAACACAGCAATATTATGTCATCAACTCAGTTCCTCTAAATTGAAAGGTTATTATAAGGGGATCTATATACCATGTGAAAATATTGAATAAATAGACTCCAACTTCCTCAAATTTAAGCAAAGGATCAACAGTACCACTCCTAATTTTTCCGAGTTTAAACATGATATAGTTTGAGAGAACCATTGAAAAGTAGTAGGGGGTATTGGATCCTTCCATTTAAGCAAAATGGATTGTTTGGCCATTAATGTAACAAAGGCAATCATACTGTTAGTGGAGGGAGATAAATGGCCAGATTCTATCCTTGGTAAACCAAAAAATTGCAGTGATGGATGAGGTTGTAAATCAATCTTCAATACATTTGAAATAATGTTAAAAATATCTTTCCAATATTTTTCCAAAAGAGGACAGGACCAAAACATATGTGTCAAAGAAGCCACATTCGATTACATCTGTCACATATAGGATTTATATGTTGATTAAAAACAAGCTAGCTTATCTTTTGACATACGGGGTCCTGTGAACTACCTTAAACTGTATCAAAGAATGCCTGGCACACATTGAAGATGTATTAACTAAATGAAGAATTTTCTTCCAAGTCTCTGTAGGTAAAGATGTCTGGAGTTCACGTTCCCATTCATTCTTAATTTTCTCCAGTGGTTCTGAACGAATTTTCACAATTAAATCATAAATTATTGCTATCAAACCTTTCTGACAAGGATTAAAGCCAAAAATTTTTTCCGTAATTTCAGTTTTGTAAGGTGTGGGAAAAGAGGATATAGTAGCTTTTAAAAAATTTCTAATTTGCAAATATCGAAAAAAGTGTGATCTAGGCAAATTGTATTTGTTAGACAATCGTTCAAAAGATGAAAAACAGTTATCAATGAATAAATCACGAAGACATACTATTCCCTTCCTTTTCCATGTGGAAAAAGCTGAGTCAACTCTGGATGGATGAAAGAAAAAATTAGATTGAATGGGACTTGATAGATTAAATTTATTCAATCCAAAAAATTTACGAAATTGAAACCATATTCGTATTGTATGTTTAACAATTGGGTTAATCATATGTTCACTTAATTTGGTAAGTGCAAAAAGGAGTGGAGCTCCTAAAATAGAAACTAATGAAAATTCAGGTACTGACTGGGACTCAAGGTGTACCCATTTGGAGTGTTGAATTACATCTGAATCTTGTATCCAAAAAATTAAATATCTGATATTGATTGCCCAATAATATAATCTAAAGTTAGGCAAGGCCATACCACCATCCGTTTTTAGTTTTTGTAAATATTTCTTGCTTAGCCTTGGGTTTTTATTCTGCCAAATATATGAAAGAATTTAGAATCAATAGTATCAAAAAAAGATTTCAGAACAAGACGTGAAATAAATATAAAAATTTGGTAAAAATATTCATCTTAACCTCATTAATTCGGCCTACCAATGAGAGAGACAGTGGGGACCATTTAGTAAATAATTGGTTTAACATGGTCAATTAAAGGCAGTAGATTAGCTTTAAATAAGTCCTTATGTCTCTTAGTAATTTAATACCTAAATACATAAAATAGTCAGTTACCATCTAAAAGGTAATTGGCTATAAATTGGGATTTGCATATTTAATGGAAAAAAGTTCACTCTTATTAAAATTTAATCTATAGCCAGAAAAAACCACTGAAACTGATCTAATGGTGATCATACTGCGGGGATAGATTCCTCCGGATTAGAAATATAAAGTAACAGGTCATCTGCGTAAAGAGATATCTTATGAATCTTCTGTCCATGAGTAATACCACATATATTTGAAGAATCCCGAAGTGCAATAGCCAAAGGTTCTAAAGCAATATCAAATAATAAAAGGCTTAATGGGTAGCCTTGTCTAGTACCTCGAAAAAGCCTAAACAAAGGAGATCTTTGATTATTAGTAAGTATTGAAGCCATAGGTGCATAATAAATCATTTTAATCGCAGATATAAATTTAGGACTAAAACTGAAGTTTTGAAGTGTACTGAATAGATATTCCCATTCGACTCTGTCAAACGCCTTTTCAGCATCTAGTGAAACAACACATTCTGGAATTTGGGATGAAGGGGTATATATAATATTCATTAATCTCCTAATGATAAAATGTAAATAACGATTCTGAATAAATCCTGTCTGGTCTTCAGAGATAATTTGTGGAAGAACCTTTTCCAATCTAAAGGCAAATATTTTGGAATCTACATTTAATAAAGAAATAGGTCTATAAGATGCACAATCAGTGGGATCTTTATCCTTTTTAAGAATTAAAGAAATAGTTGCTTCATAGAAAGATTGTGGTAGTTTACCCGCTGATAGGGCATCTTTAAAAATTTTGGCTAACCAGGGAACAACAATATCAGAAAAGGATTTAAAAAATTCAGCTGTGTATCCGTCAGGGCTGGGTGCTTTACCCGAACTCATTGAAAATATTACTCTTTATTTCTTCCTCCGAAATGGGAGCATCTAATATAGAGCGTTCATTTAAAGATAATTGGGGAATCTTCAAATCTCTTAAAAATTCATGTATTAAAGTAGGATCCTCAGGGGATTCTGATTGGTATAAAGAAGGATAAAATTCTTGAAAGGATTTGTTAATTTGAACTTGATCTATCGTGTAGGTACCATCCAGTTTACGAATTTTATTAATCTGACATTTAGATATAGTAGCTTTCAATTGGTTGGCCAATAATTTACCAGATTTGTCACCATGTATATAAAATTGACTTTTGTTTTTAAGTAGTAGATTTTCAATTGAAGATGTTAATAATAAACTATGTTGTAGTTGGAGTTCTGTTCTCTTTTTAAAAAGCTCCAGATTAGGAGTAACAGAATATATTTTATCAATTTCTTTAATCTTGTCAGCTAATGTATGTATTTCATTATTAGTTCGTTTTTTCAATCCAGTGGAATATGAAATAATTTGACCACGGATGTATGCTTTAAATGTATCCCATATTATCCCACTGGAGATTTCTTCAGTAAAATTAGTTGAAAAGAAAAATGAAATCTGTTCTTTAATAAATTGGACGAAATCTAAGTCTTGTAATAGCGAAGGGTTAAACCGCCATTGTCTGACATCAAAGGATGCATCTGGTAATTTAATTGATAATCTCAATGGTGCATGATCAGAAATGGCAATTGCATTGTATTTGCAGTCCGTAGTAAGTGGAGCTAATCTAACATCAATAAAAAAATAATCAATCCTCGAGTAATTATGGTAGACATGAGAAAAAAATGGAAATTCTTTATCAAATGGGTGTAGAAATCTCCAAACATCTAAGATTCCAGATTCAACTAAAAAGGAATTAATAAAGACAGCGTATTTGTTTGGAAGTGTAGGATTTGACACAGATCTATCCATCGAAGGGTTTAGTCAGCAGTTAAAATCTCCACCCATAATCACAGTGTGTTCATTTAAATTAGGAAATAATGCAAACAAATGTTTAAAAAATTCAGGGTTATCTACATTAGGTGCATAAACATTAACCATAACAACTTTTTTATTATGAAGTAGACCAGTAATTAATAAAAATCTACCATTTGGGTCTGATATTGTCTCATGATGAACAAATGAAATTGAGGAGTCTATAAAAATAGAAACTCCTTTCACCTTTGCTTGTGAATTTGAATGGAACTGTTGACCCTTCCAAAATCTAAAAAAATGTTGGTTATCTTTCTTCCTGGTGTGAGTCTCCTGAAAAAAAATGATCTGAGCATTTAATCTATGAAAAACCTTAAAGATCTTCTTGCGCTTAAGCAAATTGTTTAAGTCTTTAACATTCCATGAAATAAAATTAATAGTCTTATCCATTTTAACAGATTAAAAAACATATGGTATGTAAAGGGTTAATCTTGGTATATACGGAACTTACCAACAGGAAGAAGTAAAAAAGTTCAAAGAGGAAACGGATATGATGACATTTTAGGAAAATTTGTAGTTTAGCCCAGAAAAAAAAAACCTGGAAACAGCCCCACCCACCTCCCCCAACAGCCCAAAAACTGGCCAATAGACAGCCAGAAAGCTACCCTCTAATTGAATTAACCCCAATTCTATTGGTGGTGGTAGTCCAAATTAACAAATATATATAAACCACTCATGTTTAGACTAAGAATGAAAAAGATAACCCAAACAAAGATATCGAAATAACAACAAAGTTATGGAATTAAAACAGAGCCAAAGGGCATTAACAGTCAACATGTAAAGAATACAGTTTAATAATTATTTCAGAAAGAAAGCAAACGATCAGTCATTTGGTTAAATTCTTAATTATAATAAAAACAAAACATTAAAAATATTAAAAGAAGAAAAAAGAGAGGTTTAGATCTAAAAATTAATTAGATAATAAAGCGAGTAAGTATTAAATCAAAGGAAAAACACTGTGTCTCTTCCGCATTTCTTAGCTTTTAAAATTAAAAGCTAGTTCAAAAGAAACTGCTCGGCCTCTTAAACAGATTTAAACCATTTACGAGATTTATCAGGTAGTGTAATTCTGAGCCTTGCTGGGAATAATAATGGGGATGATAATCGCTTTGATAGAGACGAGCCATAATTGGTTTGTAGATCAGCCTTTCTTTCATAACTTCTGGGGCGTAATCTTCAACTATTCAAAACTTCCATTGTTTAAATTGAATCATTCCACGACGACGAGCAGTACGAATCAAGAGTTCCTTGACGCTGACAAAATGAAATCTCAAAATTACTGGCCGAGGTTTTTGATCTGGAGCAGGTTTGAATCTTAATGCTCTATGAGCTCTGTCCAGAATGGGGTCAGCAGGAAACATATCGGAGCCAAACACATCTAAACAAAAGTTTAGAAAAGATTTCTGTGGGGTTACCAGTCTCGGTGTCTTCTGGAAAGTTGATGATTCTTAAATTTTTCCTCCTGCAGCGTCCTTCCAGGTCGATGATCCTCTGCTGTTGCTTTTCCAGGTTTTGCTTGGTCGTAATTAAAGCTTTTTCAAGTGAATGAAGTTTGGTATCTCTCTCTTTACCAGCTTGGTTGAGTTCAGCAGTTAGTTGCCTTTGTTTGGCATTCTCCTGGATAAGAGTATTTTGTTTTTCTTCAAAGTCCTGTAAAATGGACTTCAATTCAGCAAAGCTCCGGTCGAACTTTCTATCCAGATTAGAAATAGCTTCCAAAGTAGGTTGGTCTCCATTACCTTTAACATTAGCTGATGCTTTAGATCTGGTATTCATTTTAGCAGTTAAAAATCAAGATTAAACTTGTGCCAGTATTGTAAAAGACTTATCAAAGAGTGGTAAATAATAGATTGAAAAGTACTTGGACCAAAGCCAAGTTATGACTTAGTCCATCGAGCACCACCAACAGACTCCATTCTGGAGTTCTAATAGAAATGGAAGTGTTAGTTGTCTCCTTCCAAACTTCCAGATGACTGGAAAACAGCAAATATAACAGTGCTGTTCGAGAAAGCAGGGAGACACAATACAGGGAGTAAACCATTCAGCCAAACATCGGCGGTCAGGAAAATGCTGAAATTCATAATTAAGGCAGTGATATCAAAGCACTTAAAAAGAAAGCATAACATGATCAGAAAGTGTCATCATGGTTTTGTGACATGGAAAAGTGGAATTAAGAAATTAATTAGAGTTCTTTGAGGATTTAACTTAAGGAAGTCAGTGGGCATAGTGCATTCAGATTTCTACGAGGCATTAATGAATTACCATAGAGTCATACAGCACAGGAAACAGGCCCTTTGGCCCAACTTATCCATGTTGACCAAAGTGTCTTCCTGAGCTAGTCCCTATTGCCTGCATTTGGCCCATATCCCTTTAAACCTTTTCTATCCTTGTTTCTGTCTGCATATCTTGTGAAAGGTTATCTCACAAGACAAGCACAAGGCAGGCATGATAGTGTAGCGGTTAGTGTAAAGCTTTACAGCGCAAGCGACCCGGGTTCAAATCCGGCCACTCTATGTAAGGAGTTTGTACGTTCTCCCTGTGACTGCGTGGGTTTCCTCTGGGTGCTCCAGTTTCCTCCTACATTCCAAAGACGTACGGGTTAGGAAGTTGTGGGCATGCTATGTTGGCCCCAGAAGCGTGGTGACACTTGCGGGCTGCCCCCAGAACACTACGCAAAAAAGATGTATTTCACTGTGTGTTTTGATGTATATGTGACTAATAAAGAAATCTTATAATCTTATAAAAGGTTCGTGGGCTGAGAGTACATAGTGCTATAGAAAGAGGATTGTTAACAGAGAAAAACAAAGGTATTGATATCATTTTCAAATTAGCAAGTTGTAACAAGTGAGCTGCTGGGTACTAAACTATTTACCATCTGCATTAATGGCCTATATGAAGGGACTGGATGCAGTTGTATCCAAGCTTGCTAATAGGTGTGAAAGATAGTTGTGACAAGGACACAAAGAGCGTGTAATGGGATATGGAAAGGTTAGGTGGGAGGTGGAGTATAAAGTAGGGAGATGTGAGGCTTTCCACTTCGATAAGAAGAGATGAAAAACAGAGTGTTACTTAAATGATGTGAGACTATTACATGCTGCTGTACAGAGGGATCTGGATGTCCTTGTACGACAAACACAGAAAGTTATCATGCAAGTACAGCAAGTGATTAAGAAAGCAAATGGAATGTCACCCTTTATTGCAAGGGGAATGGAGTACAAGAAGAAGACAGTCTTTCTCTGTGTTTTACAGAGAACATATTTGGAGTGCTGCATGTAGTTTTGCTCTCCTTATTAAAAGTGATGCAGTGAGGATTCACGAGACTGATGGAATGGGATCGGGGTTTATCCTATAATGAAAGATTAAGCAGAATGTGTAAAAGAATGAAAGACACTCTCATTGAAAGGTTCTGAAGAGGTTTGATAGTGTTGCTGCTGAAACAATGTTTTTTCTGATGGGAGATTATGGAGCAAGGTGGCACAGCCTTGGGATCAGGGGTTAAATGGGAGATGTTTCCGCTCTCAAAGGTCATGAATCTTTGAAATTCTGTCTTTGAAAGAGAGCAGTGAATGCTGAGTCATTAAGTATAATCAAGATGAGCTAGGTTTTTGGACTATAGTGGTTTTTGGGGTTATGACAAACCAGCAGGAAAACAGCATTGAAGTCAAAGATTAGTTCAGCCTTACTGTTATTACATGTCAGAGCTGGCTCAAGGGGCTTAAGCACACACTGGGAATGTACACACATCTAATGAAGTTTCATTTGACGGGATATTTTTGCTAAGATCTGATCAGATGTCCAGTTGGATTGAACGACAATGTCACTTGTTCCTGGCCATTGCATGGAAAGTGTATCCAAGGGGAAGCCCAGCTTATATGACAATCAAATGCTTTTGAAAGATAGTTTTACAGATCTATTTTTAAATTGCTATGCTAGTGTTCTGAGGACTATTTAACAAAATAGCTTGTGCAGTGATCCAGTGATGTAGTTATCCACTGCTGTGTGCATGCCAGAGTGTTGCTGTCATGTAGTATATCCCATAAAGACGATTAACACCAAATCTTTGACATTCATTTCATGGTCACAAGCCCATATACAGCATCTCGGTGTTGCCTAGTGCATTTGGAGATCTGGGCTATAATATAAATGGTGCACTCTATGTTTATTCCATCCGGTCCACCAGAGAACCAGGATTTAATCTCAGATATTATGTTAGCATTGTTTACGGTTTATGTGTGAGTGGATTAAACTAGGTATTTGTCCTGCGTCATACTGATTGTTGTTACTTTGCATGTCTGTATATTATTTTCAGTTCATTTGTTTGCGACTTTTTATTTTAAAAGTGATTTTGATAATGCTGAAAGTGGTTTAATATTTCCTCTCAATCAAGCAGAGCGAATAATTGGAATAAATGGCAGAAAGGCATTCATAAATTAACAGAATTTGCAGCATAGGAACACACGGTCTAGCACAATTGGCCTGAGGTAGTTTTTATATTCCAGCCTCCTTCCATTTTACTTCATCCAACTCAATCTGCTTATCCTTCTATTCCTTTTTCCTCATCTCACTTCTCTGAAAGGCATCAGTACTACTTTACTTCAACTGCACAACGAGGTGACCAGTTCTACCTTCTGAGTGTTCTCTCTGGAAAGAACTACTCCCAACTGGATTTTCAGTGACTGTCTAATATACCTTTCAGTTTTGGATTCCCCACAAATGGAAACAATTTACCAACATTTATCACAACAAGCTCCTTCATAATTTTAAATATTTCTATTGGATTGTCTTTCGATCTTCTCACTTCAATCACCTCTAAAGAGTACTGTTCTTCATTTCTGATATCATTCTTCTAAATTTTTTTTTTCCTTTCCACTTCCTTTATATCATGATGACCAGACTCCCCTACCCCCTCACCTGCCTATCACCGTCCCTCTCACCTGGATCCACCTATCACCCACCAGATCTTACTCCACCCTTTCCTCCTCCTTTTTACACTGGCTATCTCCCCTCTTTATTTCCAGTCCCAATGAAGGGCCTCGACCCCAAACATTGACTGTGCATTTCCCTCCATAGATGCTGCCTGACCCGCTGATTTCCTCCAGTATCTTGTGTGTTGCTTCAGATTTCCAGCATCTGCAGAATCTCTTGTGTCTTTAATTTTCCAGATGTAGTCAAAGAGGGTTTAACCCCTCTGCTTTTCAGTTCTCTTCCTCTAGAGATGGAATCCAGTTCCCTCAGAGGGGCATCCGTGACGGTGTTTGCACATGTGGAATGACACAGTGCAGTGTACCTTTGCTCCCCCTCCTGCGTTAGACCATTATTTTCTGAGAATTCTCTGGCTTTTACTATTCTTCTTACCAAAATACACATCCCTTTTCAAACTGTCATTTACACCTTCTTTCAAATCTCATCCATTGACATATCTGAAGAAAGATGAGGTTAAGAGATATCAAAGAATTAAAACAGTTTAACTAAAAAGAGCCATATTAAATTTCCATGTTCTGAAAATCTGTTTTGTTTTAAAACATTCCTGTTAACCACATATTATCTTTCCCAATGGGAGTATACAGACTGTAAACTGAAAACTCATAATTTTGTTTTATTTTATGCATCCATGTTTACAATGTGATACTAACATTTTATGTGTCTGCCCTTCCATTTTAACACACATTTCCTACTTTGTCCTTTATTTTTCACCCCAACCCATTTCCTGTCACACACATCAAGGTCAACATGGTCAGTGAACTTCTCGCATTAAAATTATCTCTCGCATCTATGTTTGAAAATCTCCACTCTCATTTACAAGGATATGGTGATCCTGTGAATGTTATATTTAATCTATAGTTCCATCTACAACTCTGTAAAATGAAATAATCCAAGAAGTTACTGGGACATTGGGTAATCAAATTGGACTGGCATAAGTAACTGAGCCTGAAGTAGCCTTGAAAGATCATTATTCCTTCAATAGTTTTTGATGTGAGGAACTGAGATACCATTACCATCTGGAAATAATAGCCCAGAGTTCATGATCAGTGTTGAGTCATCCATATTCACTGACCTTCAACTAAAGTGTGAGCTTACTATGGGTGATCAACAAGCAACAGTGTATAGTGGAGAGCCAATCCAGTCCCTTGCTGGGAGACCCATATGGTGAAAGAACCTTCCATGCTGCAATGCATTCACATGATTGGCTGATAGGGGGTGGGACAGAGAGAGACTTAACTAGAACTGTCAAACACTAAATTCAAAAATAATCAAAATCTTTTAAAAGAATTGAAAGGAATTTAAAATCCCCAAAACTACTTAAAAGAGTTTGTTATTAACAAAACCTCAATTCCTTCCAGTTGTTCCCCTCCATTGAAATGAATGGCAAACAATCCCAACAGAATATATGAATGACCTCCCCACTGTAAACGTAGTGGTTCTCTATGACTGTCCCACCCCTATCCATGAGGAAATAATGTTAAGCAGTTGACTGTAGCTGCAAGACCCCCCCCCCCATTCACGTACACATGCCTGCACTGAGTGGCTTATTGGTTGCCATTGGTTACAACGGGATTATAGACAGGATGGAGAGTTGGGCAGAGAAGTGGCAGATGGAGTTCAATCCGGAAAAGGGTGAAGTGATACATTTTGGAAGATCAAACTTGAAGGCAAAGTACAAGGTTAATGGCAGGATCCTCAGCAGTGTGGAGGAACTGAGGGACTTTGCGGTCCAAGTCCATAGATCCCTCAAAGTTGCCGCGCAAGTTGATCAGGTTGTTAAGAAGGTGTACGGTGTGCTGGCCTTCATTAGTCAGGGGAATGAGTTCAAGAACTGCAAGGTAATGTTGCAGCTCTATAAAACTCTGGTTAGGCCACACTTAAGAGTACTGTGTTCAGTTCTGGTTGCCTGATTATAGGAAGGATGTGGAAGTTTTAGAGAGGGTGCGGAAGAGATTTACCAGGATGCTGCCTGGTTTATAGAACATGTCTTTTGAGGAGAGGTTGAGCGAGCTAGGGCTTTTCTCTTTGGAGCGACGGAGGATGAGAGGCAACTTGATAGAGATATATATATATATAAGATTATGAGAGGCATAGATAGAGTGGACAGACAGCACCTTTTTCCCAGGGTGGCAATGGCCAATACCAGAGGCCATCCGTTCAAGGTGAGTGGAGGAAAGTTTAGGGGAGATGCCAGAGGTAAGTTTTTTACACAGAGATGTGTAAAACAAGTGGGTGCCTGGAGCACACTGCCAGGGGAGGGGGGGGGGGGGGGTTGGTAGAGACTGATACAACAGGGACATTTAAGAGACTCTTATATAGGGACATGATGCAAGAAAAATTGGATGATTATGGGCTGTGTAGGAGGGAAGGGTTAGGTTGATTGTGGAGTAGGTTTATATGGGTCAGCACAACATCGTGAGCCGAAGGGCCTGTACTGTGCTGTACTGTTGTATGTTCCCTGTTCTATGTAAGCGAACAGTCATGCAGAGAAATGTCAGCAGTTTTGCCCACACTTTTTCACAAACTCCAGGCCAATGTAGTTCACTTTGTATGGAATAAAGGTTTCTCCTACATAACATTAGTGCATATGAATGGCCCCATCAACACAGCTAAGTGTCAACGTTTTAAATATGTTCCATCCTCCCCACTCTCACCTAAATTTCACCTCATGAAGTCAAATCCATCAATGTGCATGACCAGCAGGTAGGAAACTGTTCAAACTAGAACCGATCTTGTTGTGGACTCAAAATTCCATGGAATGCAAGGGAGCCACAAACTATCAGTTTCCCAACAGAAGCCCCAAACTCCCTTCATTACTACACATCCCAGCCCCAGCAACAGTTCCCTACACCGACACAGCCAAGATTGTGCTCACCGTATCTGCAACATGAACGGCTTGTGCATTCCTTCATACCATTGCCCACTAATACTCCCTTGTCTCAGGGTGCTTAGGTCCCACACAGTTAAACCCTCTCCCCTCATGCCTCCCCTCTCTTCCACCCTCCCTTCCTGCTCTCATTAAGATTCGACTCTTTGACTGAATATTTGGTCTCCCTTTCCAAATTTCTTATTTGGCTCTGTGTCCATTTCTGCCTCTATTAAGAGCCCATAAAGTTGCAAATGTCTGCTGTTGTTTGATATTAATCACACCACATGGGGATTTAAGATAAAGGCCAAGAATATCTTTAGTCAACAGCTTGCTGTTGTCTGTTGCTATTTGCAGCTTGAGGATAAACAAGATATTGTTCCTTGCTTGCATTCCCATTTTGTCCAGAATTCTCTAGTGAATGTATATGTTCTCATTATGGACACTGGGTACATTCCAACATACAGAAACTGCTGCCAATACACAGCAAGGCAGGTGGCACCTATAGAAAGGGAAACAGAGTTAAAGTTTCAGGATGAAAACCCTTTATCAGAACTTGGAAAGAGAGAAAACAAGTTAGGATTATGTTGCAGATAAGGTAGGGATGGGACAAAGCAAATATCTGTGATAGGCTGAGGCCAGAGTTGCCTTGGGGATAAGTTGCAAAGATCCTCCAGTCAAATGGATTAGAGCACAGAACAGAACAGCACGGGAACAGGCCCTTCGGCCCACGATGTTGTGCCGAACAAATTAAATTAGTCATCAAATGCCCAACTAAACTAATCCCTTGTGCTACACAATGTCCATATCCCTCCATTCTCTGCACATTCATGTGCCTATCTAAGAGCCTCTTGAATGCCCCTGTCATATTTGCCTCCACCACCATCCCAGGCAGTGCATTCTAGGCACCCACCACTCTCTGTGTAAAAAAGCTTGCCCCGCACATCTCCTTTGAACTTATCCCCTCTCACCTTAAATGTGTGCCCTCTGGTATGACATTTCAACCCTGAGAAAAAGATACTGGCTGTATCTATGCCTTTCATAATCTCATAAACCTCTGTCAGATCTCCCCTCAGCCTCCACTGCTCCAGAGGAAACAACCCAAGTTTGTCCAACCTTGGAACAGTCAGAGGGCAATAGAGCAGTCAGAGGGTAATAATATGGATAATGAAGTGTCAGACTGTGGGATATGCCCAGCAGGTCAAGCTGTGCTAATGGAGAGAAAAAAACTGAGCCAAAATCACAAATAGATAACTTACAGCAGAAATGGCTAGTTCTGATACAGAGAGAGAAAGCAAGTTACCCAAAGTTGGAGAATTCGGCATTAAGTTCTGGAGCCTGCAACACTTCAGATTCAAGATGAGGTGCTGTTCCTCAAACATGTGTTGGGCCTTGTTAAAACAGCATAGGGGACCATAGACAAATAGGCCAGAGTGCGAGTGGGATGGAAAATTAAAATAACAGGCAACAGGGAGCTCAGAGTCACCCTGTGGACTGAATGCAGGTGCTCTTCAATGTAGTTACCCAATCCGTGTTTGATTTCTCCATTATAGAGGAGACTACAGTATCTACTATTTTTGGCTTACATTCCAACCTACACTGCCCTTCAAGCAACTCACCTTTAATAACCTGAATTACTGAAATAAGTCTACTGGCCAACAGCAAGACTTTTGCCCACCAATAAACATTAATATCACATTAATGCTAAGACTTAAAGTAGCAACAATAATATTCTGTTTAGGACTGAACGAACTAAGCTTCAAGCATGTAGCACCTTCTTAAAATGCATTATAATATGTTTCTCATAAATACCAGCATACAAAATTGCTACTGTGGCTTCATTACATAATGAAACAAAGAAAACCACTAAACCAGAAAGCAATATGTAGTCCACTGTTTGTCTATTGAGCATTCTCACTGAAATTATGCCTTCTTCAAAACACTTATCCAACTTGATCTTGAAAGAATCTAATCCACTTGCCTTAGCAAAGCTACCACAGAAACTAACCACCCTCCCACCAAAACAGCACTCTTTTGCTTTCAGCCTAAGTCAAATTCATTTCAGCTTTTACTGGTGTTGCATTGTTCTGCTATCCTGTACTGAATTAAATAACCCCATCCTTTATATCCTTCAGCGTAATCTTCTCAATAACTCTGTCATTCAGTTTGGATGGCTGTTTCCTTTTAATCACCATTGTGCTCCTGTTGAACACAGCTGAATTCAAGCTGGGCACATTCTCATTGGAAAAGAAGTGAAGGAACTCACACAGACAGCTCATACCCTAACCTGAAACTTTTATTGAAGGAGCAAGACTTCAGTCCATCTCAGAAGGACAAACAATGCAATAGAAGAAGATAAATAGAGGAGAAGAGCAAGTTCTGTGAGGGGGTGTGGGCATAATCCTATCTCTCACCCCACTTTTTGCTCTGGATGTTCTGTCTGTTGAGATGACAGTCCCACTAGACATAATGACTATAAAAGTACTTCACATGTTGAGACAGCTCCTGAGTCTGACCGTTTCACCGAACACCTGCGCTCCGTCCGTAACTGCGACCTGCATCTCCCCGTGGCCAGTCATTTCAACTCCCCCTCCCACGCTGTCACTGATACGTCAGTCCTCGGCCTCCTCCACTGCCAGGAGAATTCCAAGTGCAAACTGAAGGAGCAGCACCTCATTTTCTGTCTTGGAACCTTGCAACCTAACGGCATGAATATTGAATCCTCCCACTTTAGGTAATCCCTCCCCACCACGCTTCTTCTCTTCTTCCCTTTCCTAGCTTTCTTTTTTCCTCTCTCTCCTTACCTTTGACCCATCCCCCGGTGGATCTGCTCTCCCCTCCTCCCCTGCACCTGCCTATCACTATCTCTTACCTGCATCTACCTATCACCACCTTGTGCCCACCCCGCCTCCCCTCTTTTGTCCACCTATCACTGCTCTGCTTTTCCCTCCTATATATTGGGCTTCCCCTTTTCCTATCTTCAGTCCTGAAGAAGGGCCCTGACCCAAATCGTTGATCGCCTGTCTTTCTCCACGGATGCTGCCTGGCCTGCTGTGTTCCTCCAGCATCATCGTCTTTTTCATCTAGATTCCAGCATCTGCAGTCCTTTGTTTCTCCAGGTCCTGAGTCTGGCTGGAAAGGTGAAATTCCTGAATAAAAACAGAAACTGCTGGAAAAACTGAGCAGGTCAGGCAGCATCTTTGGAAAGCGATACAGTCCATATTTTATGTCTGTGACCCCCTCATCAGAACTGGGAAAGAGAGAAAACAAGTTAGTTTTAAATTGCAGAGAAAATGGGAAGGGATGGTTAGGTCAAAAAGGAATATGTGTGATTGGGTATCAAAGCTATGACAGTTTTTAAATTATTTTATTTAATGGAAAATGGATGCCATTGGCTACTTATTTCTATACATACTGCTTGCAATATTGTGGAGTCAAATCGTAGTAAATCAAAATTCAGACAATGTGATTTCTATTAACCATGAATCTTCTTAAAAGTAACTAGAATAAAACAATTCTGCTTACTTTAAGAACCCCTCCCCTTCCATCAAGAGATGAAAAGTTAAAAGCACTAAACACTTCTGATGATGTTTTAACATGGATGTTCGAGCCAATAGAATATGAATATAACCACAGAATATGGACACCCTGTGCCAAAGGAGCCAGTCTATTTTTGCACCTCCATATTTTACCCACTGCTCACACTTTGCCCAGTTTTCTGAAAATACTGATCTCTGCTGGAATGCCGTTCTCCAGATACATTCTGCAATTGCTTGTTCACGACACGGAAGGCAAGAGAGTGTCAGATTGTTATTAAGTCACTATGAAAATTACTCCACACCTAATTTAGGTAGGGCTCATGAATGGCCTTTCAATTTAAAGAAGGGGCTGGAATTAATATATAATACCTTTAATGTACTAAGGATGTCTCAAACAGCTTCACAGCCAGTTAATAACTCTATTGTGTAATGCTAATTTTGTTATATGGACACACAAACATCAATGAGAACACTGTAGCACGGATAATATAATGTTAAAAAAATGGGCGATCATCTAATTTAGTGCACATAGCAGAAAAGCCGAGTATTTATTAAATCGCAAGAGACTGAGTAATGTTAATATACAAAGGGACCAAGGTATGCTTGTGCGCCATGCAGGTACTGCTAGTGATGAGGAGGGCAAATGATATGTCAGTCTTTATTATGAGAGGGTTGGATTAAAGTAGTAGTCTTATTGCAATTGCAGAGAGCCTTATGTAGTCCACACATGGAGTACTGTGCACAGTTTTGGTTTCCTTACCTATGAATATTCCAGGATTGGCAGGTTTGCCAAATGGGAAGAGATTAAGTAGACGGGGACTGTTTTCTCTAGATTTTAGAAGAATAACAGAAAATCTTGTCAAAACTTACAAAATTTTGAAAAGCTTTGGCATGCTAGATGCAGGGAGTAAGTTTCCCCTGACGCGGAAGTTTGAAACAAGGGGGCACAGTTTGAGAATGAAGTGTACAACTGAGATGACGAGAAACTTCTTCACTCAGAAGGTGGTGAACCTCTGGAATTCTCTGCCTCGAAGGGCTGTAGACACTCAGTCATTGAATTCACAATAGATTTCTGTATATTAAGGGAATTATAAAGGGAAAAACTGACCCTGAGACAGAAGATCACACATGATCCTGACGACAGCTGGAGCAGGCTTGAAGGACCATGTGGCCTACTCCTGCTCCTATTTGTAATCTTCTTATAATGAAGCATTCAGTTATTATGTACAATGGATTCTTCAGGGCATACAATACTGCTGAGGCTGAGCACCAGGCTCAACATAGATTCATAGAGTCATGCAGCACGGAAACAGGCCCTTCAGTTCAACTGGTCCATACTGACCAAGATTCTCATCTAAGCTTGTTCCATTTGCCCATGTTTGGCCCATTACCTTCTAAACCTTTCCTACCCGTGTAAGATTAAGATATCTTTATTAGTCACATGTACATCGAAACACACAGTGAAATACATCCTGTCCAAGTACCTTTCCAAATGCTTTTTAAATGTTGTTAATGTATGCACCTCAAATGAGAATTTAGTATTGGTATTGGTTTACTATTGTCACTTGTACTGAGGTACAGTGAAAAACTTGTCTTGCACACCGTTCGTGCAGATCAATTCATTACACAGTGCAGATACGTTGAGTTAGTACAGAGTGCATTGAGTAGTGCAAGGTAAAATCAATAAAATTACACAGTTACAGGGAAGTGCGTTGTAGGTAGACAATAAGGTGCAAGGTCAAACAAGGTAGTTTGTGAGGTCAAGAGCCCATCTCATTGTATAAGGGCACCATTCAATAGTCTTATCATAGTGGGATAGAAGCTGTCCTTGAGCCTGGTGCTACGTGCCTTCAGGCTCCTGTATCTTCTGCCTAATGGAAGAGGAGAGAAGAGAGAATGACCCGGGTGGGTGGGGTCTTTGATTATGTTGGCTGCTTCACCAAGGCAGCGAGAGGTATAGACAGAGTCCATGGAGGGGAGGCTGGTTTCCGTGATGTGCTGGGCTGTGTCCATAACTCTCTGCAGTTTCTTGCGGTCCTGGGAAAAGCAGTTGCTATACCAAGCCGTGATGCATCCAGATAGGACGCTTTCTATGGTGCATCGATAAAAGTTGGTGAGTGTCAAAGGGGACATACCAAATTTCTTTAGCCTCCGAGGAAGTAGAGGTGCTGGTGAGCTTTCTTGGCTGTGGCATTTACGTGGTTGGACCAGGACAGGCTATTGGTGATGTTCACTCCAAGGAAATTGAAGCTCTCAACTCTGCGACCTCAGCACTATTGATGTAGACAGGTGCATATACACCGCCCTCTTTCCTGAAGTCAATGACCAGCTATTTGTTTTGTTGACATTGAGGGAAAGGTTGTTGCCATGACACCATGTCACTAAGCTCTCTACCTCCTTCCTGTACTCCGACTCATCGTTATTTGAGATACAGCCTACTACGGTGGTATCATCTGCAAACTTGTAGATGGAGTTAGAGCAGAATCTGGCCACGCAGTCATGAGTATATAGGGAGTAGAGTAGAGGGCTGAGGACACAGTCTTGTGGGGCACCTGTGTTGAGAATAATCATGCTGGAGGTATCGCTGCCTATCCTCACTGATTGCAGTCTGTTGCAGGAAATCTACCTTACTGAAAGAGATGGCCTCAGACACATGTGCCCCTTTGACAGATTTCATGGCACCACACCAGACAAAACAAATTTTATTCAGTGAGGGCAATAGAGAGATTGCAGAATCACTTTAATCCAACAAGTTTAGAGATCATGTAAGTTCCAAATTCAGAACCGGAAACCAAAAGTCAGGTGAGACCACAAATGAATACATATTTGTGTTGAAGACTCTCTCTTCATTTTGCCACTTCCTGAATCAAGAACTGCAGGACAAGTTCATGTGTGGTTTTAACTGATGAAAAAATTCAATCTAAGTTATAACTACAAGAGGTTATTCTTTGGACTGTGCATGTAAATCACAGCACCAATCAAGAAGGCTTCAGGAAATGCTAACAAATTTCTGCTGCTGCAAAAACCTTAGTGTGAATGCTGTTTCTTGAAAAATAGCAAAGGCAGGAGCACAGATACTAAACCCAAGCCACGTGGGGCAGTTTGGCGCGAAAGGCAAGAGGGAAGAAAAAAGCTGCTGCAACTGTAATCGAGATCATCACCACAAGTATGCCTGTTTAGAGCAGTGAAGTGCTTCAACTGCAAAAGAAAAGGGCACACAGCCTCAGTGCGTAAGGCTAGACCTAGGACCTAGGACATCAGCCAAGTTGTAATGGCGAGACTTGTGTCAGAAGAGGATTGTTAAATGTTGAAATTAATATGGAGTATGAAGAGCAAGTATTAAATAGGATCAATGTTACTGGCGGCAATAATGACAAAATGCATTAATTTTAAAAATGAATTCAAAGCTAAGATTCAGCCTTTTCTTATGAACATTGACATAGCAGTTGACTACTCAATTACAGGCAGAGGTATGTACAGCTAAGACATTCAACAAAGCCCCATTAATAAAGAGCACACAGAATGTGAAGACAGATCCTGGCAAATAACTAAAAATTGAAAATCTGGCATTGAAAACTGGAGCTCAAGTTGTCACATAATTCTCACAATGGTCATCAATCATAACTGACCAGACCTGTTTGGAAAGGAATGGCTGAAAAAGAATTAAAATTGGACTGAAAAAATGTTTAACAAAGTCAATTCGCAACCTCGTCTTGATTACCTCCCAGAGCAATATGCAGATGTGTTTAAAGATTCAGAATCAGAATCAGGTTTCTAATCACTGACAAATGTCATGAAATTTTTTGCTTTGCCGCATCAGTACAGTGCAAGACATAAAAATTACTGAGTTACAAAAATAGTGCAAAAGAGGAATAATGGACCGTTGAGAAATCTGATGGCGGAGGGCAAGAAGCTGTTCCTATAATGTTGAGTGTGGGTCTTCAGGCTCCTGTACCTCCTCCCTGATGGTAGTAATGAGAAGAGAGCGTGTCCCTTATGGTGAGGGTCCTTAGTGATGGATACCACCTTTTTGAGACTCGACCTCTTGAAGATGTCCTCGATGGTGAGGAGGGTTGTGCCCATGATGGAGCTGGCTGAGTCTACACTCTCTGCAGCCTCTTTCAATCCTGCACATTGGAGCCTCTATACCAGGTGGTGATACAACCAGTCATAATGCTCTCTGCCGTACATATATTGGTATCAAGGAGCATTAAGCCCAAGTTGGATCTAACACACATAAGTACAGTTAAATGTAGATAATATTATTGAACTTCCATAAGGGCCTTTATTCAAATACTAAGCTCCCTTATGGTGCAATGTCATCAGCCAAAATATTTCAGGCATCACAACTCCCTCTGTGCAACCAAGATTACATGTTGATTGCAAGCACAGGGATGAAAGTCCCCAAATACATGAACAGGCATTCAGGAGGCATCGTTAACATGATGTTAAGTTCCAGGAGAGTAATTGCGCGTTTGTGTAGAAATAGCTTATGTAGGTCAGAGGCTGGATTTAAATGGTCCACAACTGATCAAGGAATATGTTGAGGCCATTGTAAAGTCTGGAAAAGCCGACAATTCTATCAAACTGGTTTGGGCATGGTTCCAATATTTTACCAGGTTTCTGTTGGACTTTGCAACAATGCCGACAGTTGGTTTATTTATTTATTATTATTGCCACGTGTACTGAGATACAGTGAAAAACATTTGGTTGCGTGTCATCCAGGCAAATCATGCCACACATAACTACTTCAAGGCAGTAAAAGAAAACAGCATACAGAATATAGTGTAGTAGCTACAGAGAAAGTGCAGTGCAGGTAGACAAATAAAGTGCAAGGGCCATGACGATTGGGAGATCAAGGATTTATCTTCTAGCGTATGAGAAGTCCATTCAAGAGCCTGATAACTGTGGGATAGAAGCTGTCCTTGAGTCTGTGGTTTGTGCTCTCAGGCTGCCTGGTATCTGCTGCCTGACAGGAGAGGGGAGAAAAGGCAATGAAAGGGGTGGGAGGCGTCCTTAATTATGTTGGCTGCCTTCCTGAGGCAGTGGGAAGTGTAGATGGAGTCAATGGAGGGGAGGATGGTTTGCATGATGGACTGGGCTGCGTTCACAACTCTCTGCAACTTCTCACAGTTTTGGGTAGGGTAGTTGCCATACCAGGTTGTGATGCATCTGGATTTAATGCTTTCTACGGTGCAACTGTAAAAGTTGGTGAGAGTCATTGGGGACATGAAGAACTAGTAAAGGAGGATGAATCATGGTAGTGGGGAAAGAAACAGCAGAAGGCGATTGACCTCTTTAAGAGAAGTCTTATAAGAGAGTACCTCCTGGATGGCAGGGGGGGTTACACCACTCACATGCTAAAGTTTAAAGTTCCTTTGGAGTAGAGGCAGATCTTATGGACAACAGCCACATAAAGCCCATTGCCATTGCATCAAAGAGCGGGAGGAATTATACTTGTTCCACTTGTTCTTGTTAAATAGGCCATTTACATTGGTCACTGACTACAAATCGGTGTTGGCCATTTTAGGACCAAAGTCCGTAACTGACAATATCAGCCTCAAAAATGCATTGGTGAATCAACTTCCTGCAGAAAGGGGATTATGATGTTGAATTTAAAAAGTTCAAATTGAATTTCATGACAGAGGCATGACCAGGATTGTGGTGCAGAAACACTGAGAAAAGTAATGCAATATGCACTTCACAGGCAGTAGAGGTTAATTTAAATTGGTAAATTGATTAATTATTGTCACATGCAGTGAGGTACAGTGAAAAACTTGCCTTCCATACAGATCATTTCATTACATCAGTACATCAAGGTAGTATAAGGGAAAACAATAACAAAATACAGATGATTTAGCATCAGCAGAAGACATAGCAAAATTAACGTAGCAGGATCCAGTATTAAAACAAGTATATGAGTGTACTTTGAGTAGCTGGAGTGATCGGGACACATGTTTGGATAAGATTGTAAAGCCTATCACAGATGCTACAAGTTGGCCACAACTCAAGGCTGCCCAAAGAACCGTGAAGCAGAATAATTGGGGAACTTCAGACAGAACATTTGTTAACAGGAAAGCAGTAGCTCACAGCTTTGTCTCATGGCTCAGTGTGGGCAAGGGTGTGGAAGAATTAGTCAGCAAGTGCAGAATCTGCCAGGACCATAAATCAAAGCCACTGAGAGCACCAGTCCAAATATGAAAGTGGCGCACAAGGCCATTCCAATGTATCCACGTGGACTGCTTTACCTCAGTTCATTTTGACAAGGAGATCGTGCTCACCATTCTGCTTTTCGTGAAGGCAGAATAGTGAGCACAACCTCCTGGTGTTGTTGGACAACCAATCAAAATGAATTGAGGTAAAGAATGTGGGGTCATGCACCACGATGGTAGAAGAACTCAGATCCATTTTGACAACACACGGTCTTCCTGAGGAGATTGCGTGCACCATCACCCTGACTACTCTGGCAGCGTCTCCCAAAGCCACAACATCTTCCACCAAGAAGGATAAGTGGAGCATGGGAACACCACCGCCTGCAGGTTCCCCTCCAAGTCGCACACCATTCTGATTTGGAGATAAATCATTGTGGCTGGTCTACATCCCAATGCAGCAGTGAAGGAGTACTTTCAGGAAAAGTACAGTTGTTCAAGAAGGCAGCTCACTACTAACTCTGCAAGGGCATTTAGGGATGGGCAACAAGCCCTAGCCTTGCCAGCAATACTGAGAGCCCAAAATACTGAGAAACATTGTAACATATAACAGTTCACAATTTCATTCAGTTCAATTTGAACCGCTTGTAACATGAAATGGGATCATATGTCTCCCCCCATCACTTTGTCATCAGTATGTGCACCGAGAGAGAGCCTAAAGTAGTCATGTTGGGAAGACCAGGTGTTGTTATGACTTATAGCTCTTCTTCTGAACTGCAGATCAATGCTGCACTCCACAGAAGGATACACTCCTGCAGAAATGCTGACGCACAGTAGATCCAGTTCACATCCAAGTCTGGTTCAGCCAGATCTGGAAGGGAAGTGGGAAGGAAGGCAGCTATAACAAAGCAAACATCACAACACGTGCTATAAAGGAATGAGGATCAGTTTACGTGGGAAGAGCTGCCTGCTGGGACCTCCGGGCAGGTCAGAGATGAGAAAGTGACAAAGAGAGATTGCGGAGATATATATAGTTCCAAGAATCCTCACCAGAGTGGCTAGGAAACTAAGAAGGATGTACATAAACCACTTAATCTCAGTGCAAGATTGCCAGGACAGTGAGGAAGATTGTGAGTTTGAATATATTTATGAAGTGAGTCCTACTGCAGAGTGTCGTGGACGCATCTCAACACAACACGGAAACCAACCTTCCCTCCATGGACTCTTGTCTACACTTCTCGCTACCTCAGTAAAGCAGCCAACATAATCAAAGACCCCACCCACCCCGGACATTCTCTCTTCTCCCCCCTCCTATTGGGCAGAAGATATAAAAGCTTGAATGCACAAACCAGCAGGCTCAAGGACAGCTTCTATCCTGCTGTTATAAGAGTATTGAACGGTTCCCTAGTCCAATAAGATGGACCCTTGACTTCAAAATCTGCCTCGTTATGGCCTTGCATCTTATTGTCTGCCTGCACTGCACTTTCTCTGTAACACTTTATTCTGCATTCTGTTATTGTTTTCCCTTGTGTCACCTCGATGTACTGATGTGATGAAATGATCTGTCTGGATGGCATGCAAAACAAAGTTTTTCACTGTACTTCAGTGAAAATAATAAACTAATTTACCAATCAATGAAGAATAGACACAGAGCCTGACGAAAGAGAGTCAGATGCATTCCATCCCTTCAATGAGTCCAGAGATAGATGCTACATCAGCAACAGCTGACTAGTCTCCACAATTAACACAAGCAATTCCAGTGCAGATAAGGGGCAAAGAGAATTTGAAATCCAGTTACTCAGTTAAACCCGTAAAATTTGTAAATGCTGTTAAATCAGTTTCACTTTCATTTTTTCAGGGGAGAAAACAGAGCCGTATATGTAAATAAATGTGACCTCACTATAAAACATTGGGATGGACCAGTGGTGCAGCAGTTAATTGCTGCTACCTTACAGCTTCAGTGAGCCCAGTTCAATCCTGACCGAGGGTGTTGTCTAAAGTGGAGTTCATACATTATGCCCACGGCTGCAGGGCTGCCCCCAGGTGCTCCAATTTCCTTCCACTTCTGAAAAATGTGCTGGTTGGTAGATTAATTGGCTACTGTAAATTACTGTGAGCATGGGTAAGTGGAAGGAGAGTTTATGGACAAATGTGAGAGTAGGTTACAGGGAAATAAGTGGAGGAATAGGACTGATGGGATTACTCTGAGAGCTGGTATAGACTCAATGGATCAAATAGCCTCCTTCTATGTCATATGAAAATATGAGAATTATATGAACAATATCTCTGTATCTTGCACAGACATGCACTATCCAAGAGGAACCTTGAATAAATTGGACCCACTGTTCAGACCCCCACCCCTCCCCTACCCTAGGTTTCCCATGTATCATTTGGCACTCTCCGCATGTTACTCCTCAGTAGATGAGGAATCCACAGAGACATAAACACTCTAGCTCCCAAGTACAATTTTCTAATAACCACTTAGCTACTTAATGTAGAATATCTTTACCATCACAAAATATCCCTCAGTACTTCATAAGAATATTGTCAAACAAAAGGTTGATGAAGACCAATGTAAGGCAGATGTTCAGAAGCTTGGTCAAAGAGAAAGGTTAAGGGGAGTATTGTTAAAAAACAATCCAGAAAACCAGAAAAGTTTAGCATAGAGTCTTGGCAGCTGAAGCCAGCAAATTGATAGACAGCAGGAGTGGTCAAGAGGCCAAAAGTGGAAGGTTATAGGTCTGAAGATCACAGAGGTGGGGAGGGGTGAGATCACAGATGAAAATGTAAAAATCAAGGGATCAATTAACTATGAACCACTGTAAGTCAGTGAGCCCAAGGCTGGAGGTTCAATGGGATGGTATAAGTTAAGGGGCGGCAGCAAAGTTTTGGATGATCTCAAGTATATTAAAGATAGAACTAGGAAGGTTGCTCAGGAGTGTGTTGCAATAGTCAAGTTGAGAGTAAGCATTGGCAAGAATAAAGGTTTCAGCAACTGATGTCCTGAGGCAGTGATGGCGTTGGGCAATTTTTGATGAATAGTTTACATTTGAGCCATTTGTTTGTGTCAAAGTATAACGAACATTCGATTTAGAAGTTCTCACTTCTTGCCTCTTTTAGATACAAGCAAGGGTAACAGAAACACTGCAGTTCTGCCCGAGTCTGAGGAGAAACTACAATCATTCGATAACCCCATGATGTTTCACAATGAGATGCACTGCTCTAAACCAACAGACAAAAAAGATGTTGACATTATCAATATAAAAGGGATTGAAGATATAGGCTATGCACAGCCAGAATCCGTGGTAAGTAGAAGGTTCTTTTCTTGAAAGGAAGTTGAAAATTATTTGCTCTTCATCTACTGTGTTGTTTCATTGAGATTTTCCTTTCACCTCCTCCCTTAACTTCAACAGGTCTTTAAGGAAGACAGTGTCAGTTTTCCAATATCTTTTCAGTGAAAATATGGTTCCCAATTCAGCGCATAACAGCTGAGCTCTAAAATTATGTTATGTTATGTTTCCTTGTTCTGAACTTCTACTTGAGGAACTGGTTTTTCTCCAATTATTTTATTCACCCTTCATTCATGTATAATAACTTAGTTTGAACATGTCTTATTCTTCCATACACAAGCTTGTTGGAGGTGTGAAGGGTATGGTAATGGTGGGTAGAGCGGTTAGTATTAACATGGGATTGAGTGTGGATGGGAGGCATAAATCAAGAAACTTTTAACGCTCTTTGGTTGCTCATTCACTGACATGCGAGGTTGAGGGAGACCAGGAGTCTCCGATTTAACCTGCTCTATGGGTTTTCCCATGACAACAGGTCTCTCAGTCCTCAGGACACCAGCTGCTGAAACAAAAGAGTTCGTGTTTAGACTCCATAAAAGCCATGCCAAGGTTGTATCCCCCTCTTCTGCTTGGACTGGGGAAAGGAGCTCCTCAGACTTCTCCCTGGGGTTGCAGCTTAACACTCTCCTGGAACCCTTGTCCTCTGCCTGCTCTGAGCTCCTCCCTGTCTGACTGAACACCCAGCCTGTCAGTCCGGCTGACATCCCAGTGAATAACTTGTGAGGGGCAATTCCAAAAGAAGTACACTGTCCCATAGCATACAGGAATTCCAAGAATTCCATGCATCCCATCCGAAGCTTCGCCAGGTTCCCCGTCAGAACTTTATGGAAAGAATCAAAGAATCATTGAAAATTTACAACATGGAATGACGCCATTTGGCCCATCATGTTGATGCTAGTCATAAAGTAGCTACCTAATTGAGTCCCACCTTCCAGCATCAGATCCTTAGCACTGCAGCTTACAGCTCTTCAAGAACACATATACTCGTTAACAGTGATGAGGGTTTCTGCCTCCACCACCCTTTTAGCAACATGGAAAAATGTTTCTTCATCTCCCTGCTAATCGCTCAATTATTTAAAATCAATGCTTCTCGAGTTTTGACCCTTCTGCTCAGAGAAATAAGTCTTTCCCATTCCAAAGAGTTTTCCCTTTGCCTCCTCCAAACCAATCAAAAATAGCCCTAGCTTATCCAATCTTTCCTTTTAGGTACAGTTTTCAAATCCTGGCAGCATCCTTGTAAACTCCCTTTGCCCACTCTCCAGTGTAATCACATCTTTCTCGCAATGTGGTAAACATCATTGCCAGCGTCTCAGCCCACCCAAACACCACTGAATGATTTCTACCTCAATCAACATCTAGGTCCCAGTCTTTGCAATCTTCCCATAGCTAAACTCTCTTAGCCCTGGTGATCCTACACTGTATGCTCACAAAGCTAATAAATCCTTCCTGAGGTGTGATACCGTCAAGTCATTGTAGCATTACCAATGGTGTCATTACATAGCTGGAATGAAATGTCCACCTCTTTATTCTTCACACCCTCTGAAACAAAAGCTACCATCTAATTACTCCAGTTAATTAATGATTCTTTCCATCAATCCATTGTCTTAAGCGATACCTGTATGTGGGCCTCTGATATCTCCATTCCTCCCCTGTTTTAGAAAATACTCTGATTTATCTATCTTAAATCCAGAGATACACCTACATGCTACAGCAGATGGCTCCTGAATAGCTGAAACAAAATAGGCCAAATCTGTAACTGTTATGTGAACAAGCATTTGAATTATAAATTGTTCAGTTGTGAATTGTACAAATTGTTGACATTTTTGTTTTAGGATCATTTACTATGATTTAAGGTAGGAATTGATAGGAAATGAAATTATGATTAATTGTGTCTAACAACTTAATTGTTAAGCTTGGACAATGTACTCTGGGTGTATCATTTGCATATAATATTGATATAGAAAGGTGGGCCGGAGGGCCTGTACTGTGCTCTAATGTTCCTTTATGCTCATTAAGATTTAGAGAGAAAAATACTTGCTCTTATACATTACTTCAAACAGCTTCAGGATATTTCAATGCACATTATATCCACTGAAGTCACTGTTAGGATATAAAGGCATGGTCCTCAGGAAGCTGTGACCATCCAAGAATGTGATAATGATCGGGTAATGTGTTCTAGTGATTTGGCTGAGGGATAAGTATTGGGCAGAACTCCAGAGAGAATTCTCCTGTCTTTCTGCAAAACAGGATTGCAAAGATCCACATGAGAGGTCAGATAGGACTGGATAAAGGTTTCTTTTGAACAGGATGATATGCTCAAGCTGGAATGTGAAGTCACAACTTAATAATGCAGGGGCAAAGATGCTCCTCACCAAGCCATAGTTGTTACTACAGCTGCTAATACACAACATAATCACTTGGTATCATTACACGGGAAATTTTACAGGTCAGAAATGATAGTGTGAAAATGGATGGTGGAACGTTTATTTAAAGGATCGATATAACAATAAGATCAGTGTGATTTATATACATTGTATTCATATTCCTGAACCAAAGGCTGAAAGCAGCTGTCATTAAAAGGCAGACATTTTGTGTATAGCTATTGCTTTTAATGGCGTGTAGGAAGCTCCATTTGCAATGTTACAAGTAAAGAAGTCGTAGCCTTCGATGAGTAGACATTAATTCAGCTCTGTGCAAACCAAAGGTGGAGTGGTGTTGCAAACTATGTTACCATTGGCTATTGAAATCTTTGCAGGCTTAAGGTGTGAGTCAAAAGGCTCCTGGTGATAGAGATTCCCACTGAAGCCAGCTAACTGATTCATCAGAACCTGTCTCATCTCAAATGTCAGACCAGTTTCAGGAAGGTCACCATAAAGTTGTGCTGTACAGTGCAGCGTCCACCAGCAGCCTCACTTCAGTGGCTACACTGGAAAAGAAATGAGCACTGCTGCTGTTACCTCTTCTCCCCAAACCAAGCAACACTCTTACTGGTCACCTGCCATGAGCAAAGGACTTGTTTTTACCTTGGGTGGAATTAGACGCTAAGTATCTTGGTGGAAGTTGGAAGAATGTTGGTGGAAGTTTCCGGGTGAGTTTGTTGTAAATCGTGGAGCTCCATGGAGAGCATTGGCCCAGATCCATTGGCCAATCAGATTTATATATCCTGAAGACACACGAGACTGCAGCTGCTGGAATCTGGAAACAAAAAAAACTGCTGGAGGAACTTGATGGGTCAGGCAGCATCTGTGGAAGGAAATGGGCCGTTGACGTTTCGGGTCGGGATTCTTCATCTGGACGATTATGTATTCCAGATGTGGAGGGTCAAATGTGCCAAGTCCCCCATACCCAAGGGGTACGCTGCAAGATAGGGCAGCTTCTGAGTAATGACTGGGCCTCAGGCAACGTAACCTGAAGCCCAGCCTACAGAACACCCTGGCGCCCTTTGACCGCCCATTGTTCCCCAAGGCTCTTAAGTAGTTCTTAAGTGCTTCTGACTTGAAGAAACATTTAAAAATTAGTTATACAGACTAAAACAGTTGTAAAAAAATGTGAATACAAAATTAAAACACATTATTAACAAATAAAGAAAAGTAAAGTAAAATAACTTATTTTTCTGCAGGGTCAGTAACCCCATTGAAAGAGCATTCATACACCAACCCTCATAGTGTAAAGCTGGGGGCAGGATGTCAAGTGTATTCAGTGACACAGCTAGTAGAGCTGCTGACTCACAGCTCCAGCGACCCGGGTTCAATCCTGACCTCAGGTGCTGTCTGTGTGGAGGTCACATGTTCTTCCAGTGAGTGGGTGAATTTCCTCCAGTCTCCTCCCAGATCCTCATTAACTTTCATTAACAGCTCATTAACTTTCAGGATAGCTATAGATAAGGATAGATATGGGGCTAGCGGGAGGGTATTAAATTGGAGCAGGGCTAATTACGAAGGCATAAGGCAGGAACTAGGTAGAGTAAACTGGGAAAACCTTTTTGCTGGCAAGTCCACGTCGAGCATGTGGAAAGGGTTTAAGGATCAAATACACAGAGTATAGGATAGGTATGTCCCGATTAGGAGGAAGGACAGGAATGGGAAAATAAGGGAACCTTGGATGTCCAGAGAAGTAATGAACTTAGTCAAGAAGAAAAAGGACAAGTATGTAGAGCTTCGGAAGTTAGGATCAGACAGAGCATGTGAGGACCATGGAGAAGCTGGAAGTGAACTCAAGAAAGGTATTAGGAAAGCCAGGAGGGGCTATGAAAAGTCCTTAGCAAGTAGGATTAAGGAGAATCCAAAGGCATTCTATACCTACGTCAGGAATAAGGATAATGAAGGAAAGGGTAGGACCACTTAAGGATAAAGAAGGGATTCTATGTTTGGATGCAGAGGATGTGGGGGAGGTTCTGAATGAGTATTTCTCTTCAGTATTTACCCAGGAAAGGGACATGCAGGATGCAGAAATTGGAACTGAGGGCAGAAAGATGTTAGGGCATTTAGAGGTCAAGGAGGAGGTAGTGTTAGATTTCCTAAACAGTATTAAGGTGGATAAATCCCCGGGATCCAATGGGATATACCCCAGGTTACTGAGGGAGGCGAGAGAGGAAATTGCTGGGGCCTTGACCAGTATCTTTGTCTCCTCTTTGACCACGGGTGAGGTCCCAGATGACTGGTGAATGGTTATTGTTGTTCTTCTATTTACGAAAGGAACAAGGGAAAATCCGGGGAACTATAGACCGGTGAGTCTCACGTCAGTTGCAGGGAAATTGCTGGAGAAAATTCTTAGAGATAGGATATACAAGCATCTGGAATCCAAAGGCTTGATTAGGGAAAGCCAGCATAGCTTTGTGCAGGGCAAGTCGTGTCTTACTAAGCTGGTTGAGTTTTTTGACAGGGTGACAAGAGAGATTGATGAAGGTAGAGCTGTAGATGTCATCTATATGGACTTCAGTAAGGCATTTGACAAGGTCCCACATAATCGGTTAATCAAGAAAGTTCGGATGCATGGGGTCAGTGGAGAATTGGCTGCGTGGATCCAGAACTGGCTTGCCCACAGAAGACAGAGGGTGGTGGTTGAAGGGACTTATTTGGGCTGGAGGCCTGTGAGTAGTGGTGTTCTACAGGGATTTGTGCTGGGACCTTTGCTGTTTGTGATGTACATAAATGACCTGGATGAGTATGTTGATGGGTGGGTTAGTAAGTTTGCAGATGATACCAAGATTGGTGGAGTTGTGAATAGTGCAGAAGACTGGTGACAGATACAGTGTGATATAGATCAGTTGCAGATGTGGGCAGAGAAATGGCAGATGGAGTTTAACCTGGACAAATGTGAGGTGTTGCACCTTGGCAGGACTAATGTCAAGAGGTAGTACACTCTTAAGGCAAGACCCTTAACAGTGTTGAAGAGCAGAGAGACCTTGGGGTGCAAGTCCATGGCTCATTGAAAGTGGCTACACAGGTAGACAGGGTGGTAAAGAAGGCTTATGGAATGCTTGCATTTATTAATCAGGGTATTGAGTACAGGAGTCAAGAAGTTATGATGCATTTCTATAGAAATGCCGCATTTAGAGGATTCCGTGCAATTCTGGTCACCTCAGCATGTCGAGGCTTTAGAGAGGGTGCAGAGGAGGTTTACCAGGATTAGAGGGTATGTGCTATCAGGAGAGGCTGGATAAACTTGGGAGTGTATAAAATTATGAGGGGAATAGATAGGGTGGACAAGCAATATCTTTTTCCCATTATTGAGTGATCCAATACCAGAGGGCATGCATTTAAGGCGAGAGGCGGTAGGTTCAGAACAGACGTGAGGGGTAAGTTTTTCACTCAGAGAGTGGTGGATGCCTGGAATGTGTTGCCTGAGAGGGTGGTGGAGGCAAACTCATTGGGGGCTTTTATGAGGGGCTTGGATGGGCACATGAATGAGAGGAAAATAGAGGCATATGGGCATTCTGTAGGTAGAAGGGAATAGCTATATTGACACAACATTGTGGGCCGAAGGGCCTGTTCTGTGCTACACTGTTCTATGTTCTATCCCAAAAATGTGCAGGTTGGTAGGTTAATTGGCCACTGTAACTTGCCCCTAGTACATAGGTGAGCAGGGGAAGTTGATGGGGATAAAAAAATGGGATTAGTGTAAGGTTTGCATGAATAGGTGCTTGACATTTGGTGCGGACAATGAGCCATAGGGCCTATGTTGGTACTGTATTACTCTAAGGTCCTCACTGTTCAGTAGTGAGTCTAGCAGTGGAATGAGAACTCACACGTCCTGGCATCAGAGCTTCAGGACATATCGGATTCCTGCACATCAATGCACATGCTTGGCAATCCATGACTCCCTGGGCATGAAACATCTAACAGCAGGTAAACAAAGTGTGATCCAGTTGGAAGATGGGATTGAACAAACAGGGATGAAGAGTGAGGGCAAATCAGCAGAGAGGATTGTAGAACAATAGTGGGATACCCCATGAAAAACAATTTATCATCAGAGTCCATTAAATGTCCAGGAACCTATTGGTGCTTTCAGTCTTACATTGAGAAATAAGGAGGGATAAAATTATTTGAACTGAATTTTTAAAATCGCTTGCAGTTTATACACATTACTAAAAATGCCAAATTACTTCTGAATTGAGCGGGCATTTAAGAGTCAACCTCACTGGTGGGTCTGGAGCTATATAGTGGCCGGACCTGGAAAAGACAGGAGATTTCCTCCCCTGTAGCACATTAGTGGACAGACAGGTTTTACAACAACAAACAATCTGTTGGAGGAACTCAGTGGGGTTGAGCAGCGTCCATGGGGGAAAGGGAAGTGTTGACGATTTGGGTCCTGATGCAGGGTTTCGACCCGAAAGATCAACAATTCCTTCCGTCAGGTTCTTGAACCAACCTAAAAAACCCGAATTCTACCTCAGACTATGTCTCCCGCAACTTGCACTAATGTCATTATGGTTAATTTTCTTTATTGTGTTGTGTAAGTTATGTATAATTTATGTTTATGTAATTTACGCTTGTCATGTTTGTAATGTACTGTGTGGCTGCTGCAAAAAGCCAATTTTCATGGCACTTATACCGTGGGTATGTATGCCCATGACAATAAACTTGAACTTGAACTTGACCCACTGAGTTCCTCCAGCAGATTGTTTGTTGCTCCAGATTCCAGCATCTGTAGTTCTGTGCGTCTCTGGGCTTTACAACCATCTTGTTGTTCCATGGCAGCCAGTGTTAATGTCGCCTTTTCCCTCCAGGTTTATTAAAGTACTTGAATTTAGAATCTTGAGCTGACAGGGTGGGATTTGAACTCATGTCTTTAGATCAATGGCAAAGGCTTTTGGATGCTCTACCTGTAATATAACCACCATGCTCTGCAGCACTTGGGTTATAAATATATAAAAAATATATTAAAAATCAGGAAAAAAATGAACAAATAAGTGAAGAAATTAAGAAGTTAGGTTAAGGAAAATGATAACTAAATATAAGGAAAATAATCAAAAACTTCAAAAGGAACAGTAAATATTTCATAAAATTATCAGTAAAAGGGGCACTGTTTAATGAGCCACATAGTCGTACAATGCATCCTGAAAAGAATGTATGATTTACCAACCAGCTACATTTTATCTATATTTATATTACTAATTCTCTGTTAGAATAGATATGTTATTGAGTGAACGAGTTGACCTTGGCATTGTTCAAATAGAAAATAAGACTTTGAAACCATAAATTAGAATTTTCTTACTATAACATTGAAAGTAATAAGGCCTTAATTTGAAATAATAAGAACATTGTATTATAGTAACACAACAACACTGCAGTACCTTGACATGTTTAATGACACTGTTAACAGTTGAGGTGACAGGAGGCAACATATTATAATGAATAATACCTTCCAAGTTGATAAGGTTGGTTTAGATTAGGCTATTGGCACCTTCTCCATCCATCTTTCGGATATTAGTGTGATGAACTGCGTTCAATAACCACAGCAACAATAATAACTACTATTTATGCAACCCCCTTAATATAGTGAAACGTTCCAAAGCTCTTCAGTGGAAAATTAGCAAACACACATTAGGAAACATTGGGGTAGAAGGTTAAGAGCTTGGTCAGAGGCGGTTCTTATGGAAGGTCTTGAAGAATGAAAGGGGTGAGAAGTGGAGAGGGTTTGGTAGGACAATGAAGAGTTTACAAGCTCGACAGCTGAAAGCATGGCTGCCAGTGGAAGCGCCAGTCAATTCAGGATGTCCGGAGACTAGAACTGGAGGAGGACAAATATCCCAGAAAGTTAAATGGCTGGAGGAAATTAGTGAATCAGAGGCCTTGAATGGATTTGAAAACAAGCATGTGAATTATAAAATAAGTGTTGCTTTGCTGGGAACAAATGTTGTCCATTATCGTTAAAGCATGACCTTGATGATTTTTTGCTTGTTCTTTCTAGATAGGTCTAGCATTATTTCTCTGTTCATATCTCAGATCCGACTATTGTGGGAAACAGTGAATTATTTCCCTATCTGTCTGGTTAATCATCGAGTTTTCTCTATAAATTGACTCACTCATATGATTCTGTCCATTTCCCAGCCCACTGCCTACTTCTCCACATCCTTTGCATCACAGCCTCCATCTTTTACACCATTGATATTTAAACTCCTTCAATCCTGTTTCAACGAATACGTGGTTGCAAGGATTCCCTTATTTGGTGAAAAATATAGGGAGACAAGTCAAGTACTTAAGAGGAGTATCATTGTTTAATTAATTGAGAAAAGCCAGGCCTATGCATGGGTTGAAAACTTCTTTCATTTTGTCTACACTTAAATAATGAGAGGAAGACAGGCAAGATAAGAAGTTGTTAGTCTAGGAGATTTCTTGGTCAGTGAAACATTAACCTCCATTCGGTCTTGACAAGTCTTGGTTATTGCCATTGATTGGATCCAGCTGCTTACTGAAATATTCTTTTGTCTTCAAAGTACACAATACTCTCTTGGTGCCCATGATTGCTAGCATTAACTCCTATTATTCCATGTGTTAACAAGGGTAGTTGTTGAGAGATCTAAGAACTAAGAAGCATGGTCTTCAAATGAAAATATGTCCATTTAGGAATCAGAATATGGAAAAGCTTCTTCGTTCAGAGGTTTGTGAATCCTTGGAATTCTCTGCTTAGGTTCAATCAATTGAGTATATTTGAGGCTGAGATCAATGGATTTTTGGACTTCAGGGAATCAAGAGAAATGGGGATGAGGTGGGAAACAAGACGTGATGTAATGGTTTGACCATGATCTTATTGGTATGCAGAACAGGCTTCAGGGGGGCTATACCTACATATTTCTTATGCTTATAGTAGGAATGTTAAAACCCAACTTGGGAATTTTAAGGGCACATTTCCAAAAATGTACACTGTAAGTATGATATCAAAGCAAGGTTTCCACTGTCAGTGTAAGATGTTAATACAGCCTTAAGAAAGAGTCAGGGCATCTGAAGATGAAGCATCTCTCCACTGGAGTGAAGCAGGAGGTGGTCTACCTCAATTTTTAACCGAGAGGATGAAGCCAATATTACAGACAGCTTTCAGCCAACTTTGGAAGATCCTTTCTCTGGAAACTGTCCGCATTGACATGCTTCATATGCTGAAAGAATCAGTAAACTTCACTTATTTGCACCTCATTTACACCTTCTCTACATCCCTGAAACCTCAGAAAAGAAGTACATAGTTAGAGACTATTAATTTTATTCCCTGCAATCCTCCTTATTTGTTTGGTTGACGCATTTAGTCTACAGTTTTCAAAGGAGAAGATTCACTTTGAAATTTTGTTTCTTTTTTTTATTATCTTGCTGCTGGATTAGTTTATCTAAATGTGATTACTCTGGTGATTCAGGAAGAATGTACACCATTTGAGGATTTTTCCATCGATGCGGGAAAACATTCATATTAGGCCTGCCTAAATTAGAAGCCCAATGAAAATTAATTAAGGGTCAGGCAACTGAACCAAAATATGGGAAGATGTGTGACTAGAGTTGATGGACCACACAGCTATAGATTGAGATGGTTCACAGGCCATTGTTTTCTATTATTGTCCTTTGAGCTTGCAAAGACAGAAGACTAAAAATAAAATATATGAATGGGATGAAGCATTTTGAAGCTTTCTTTGTTTGCCTTTAACCATCAGTGGAGATATCATAACTTCCCCTCATGAAAGGGAATGAGTGGCAGAGAATTCACTGAATACAATGGATGTAATGGACCAAATAATTGGTATTGGTATTGGTTTATTATTGTCACTTGCACCGAGCTACAGTGAAAAACTTGCATATCGTTTGTACAGATTAATTCATTACACAGTGCAGATACATTGAGTTAGTACAGAGTGCATTGAGGTAGTACAGGTAAAAACAATAACAGTACAGAGTAAAGTCTCACAGCTACAGGGAAGTGCATTGCAGGTAGACAATAAGGTGCAAGGTCAAACAAGGTAGATTGTGAGGTCAAGAGTCCATCTCATCGTATAAGGGAACCACTCAATAGTCTTATCACAGTGGGATAGAAGCTGTCCTTGAGCCTGGTGGTACGTGCCCTCAGGCTCCTGTATCTTCTGCCTGATGGGAGAGGAGAGAAGAGAGAATGACCCAGGTGGGTGTGATCTTTGATTATGCCGGCTGCTTCACCAAGGCTTCACCAAATAATCTTTTTATATTCCAATGTTGTTTTATGTCAACTGCTAGAATTAGAAGACAATGAAACCAGAGGTATTTGATAAATAAAGGTTGCGCATTATATGTCACCAGTTCTTTGAGGGTCACCGTTTCTCATCATACTGAGGGTTTCAAGATTGAAGAGGAAACATGATCTACACTCTTTGTAATGGTTTGTTTACAAATTGAGTTGAACATGTTGTGTAAAAGATGGTTATGGTATCAATGCAGGTGTTCCTCAGGGCAGTCCCTTTAGTTCAGCCAGCATCTGCTGCCTTATCATTAAACTTCCTTAAGATAAGATATCTTTATTAGTCACATGTACATCGAAACACACAGTGAAATGCATCTTTTGCATAGAGTGCTCTGGGGGCAGCCCACAAGTGTCACCACGCTTCCCATGCCAACATAGCATGCACACAACTTCCCAATCCGTACGCCTTTGGAATGTGGGAGGAAACCGGAGCACCCAGAGGAAACCCACAGAGACATGGGGAGAACGTACAAACTCCTTACAGACAGCGGCCGGAATTGAACCTGGATTGCTGGCGCTGTAATAGCATCACACGAACCGCTACACTACCGGGCCTTCCATCCAGCAACCCTTCCTGGTTGCATAATGTTCAGTTCTATTTGAAGCTCTTCAGGAAATGAAGCAATCCACACATGGATATAGCAAGACATGAACAACTTTCAGCCATGGGCTGATGAGTGATAGGTGATATCTGCACCAGACAATGACCATCTCCAACCAGAGTGTGAGGACTTATAATGATATTCAATGGCATTACCATTGATTTCTCCCCATCCTTTCTCCTCAACCCCCATTCATATCCTTGGGATCCATACTGACCAGAAACTCAACTGGACCTGCCATGTAAGTAGTGTGACTGCAAGAACAGGTCAGAGGCTGGCCATTCTCGGTGAATGACTCATGTTGTGACATGGTAAAGCTTTTTATCATTTCATCAAGTCAGGAACATGATAATGTGCTCTCCGCTGGCTGGGTAGGTACAGCTTTAATAACACTCAAAAAGTTCAACATCATCGAGAAACAGAGGGATCTTGGGGTCCACGTCCATAGATCCCTCAAGGTTGCCACGCAGGTCGATAGGGTTGTTAAGAAGGCGTATGGAGTGTTGGCCTTCATTGGTTAGGGTACTGAATTCAAGAGCCGCGAGGTGATGTTGCAGCTCTATAGAGTTCTGGTCAGACCACATTTGGAGTATTGTGTTCAGTTCTGGTCGCATCATTATAGGAAGGACATGGAAGCTTTAGAGAGGGTGCAGAGGAGATTTACCAGGATGCTGCCTGGATTGGAGAGCATGTCTTATGAGGATAGGTTGAGCGAGCTGGGGCTTTTCTCTTTGGAGAGAAGGAGGATGAGAGGTGACTTGATAGAGGTGTACAAGATGATAAAAGGCATAGATCGAGTGGACAGTCAGAGACTTTTTCCCGTTGCGACAATGGTTAACATGAGGGGTCATAATTTTAAGGTGATTGGAGGAAGGTATAAGGGGGATGTCAGGGGTAAGTTTTTTACACAGAGAGTGGTTGGTGCATGGAACGCACTGCCTGCAGCGGTTATGGGGGCAAATACATTAGGGAAGTTTAAGAGATTCTTAGACACATGAATGATAGAAAAATAGGGGGCAATGTGGGGGGGAAGGGTTAGATAGATCTTAGAGCAGGATAAAATGTCAGGACAACGTTGTGGGCCAAAGGGCCTGTACTGTGCTGTAGTGTTCGATGAACTCTTATGTTTGATTGGCACCCCATCCACTATCTTAAACCTTCATTCCCTTCACCAGCCATGCACAGTACTACAGCGTGTCCCATCTACAAAATGCACTGCAATTACTTGTCTTGAGTACTCCAGCAGCTCTTCTTAAACCCACACTTCTACAACCAAGAACAGAGGCAGCATGAGCAAGGGACACCACCACCTACAAGTTCCCCTCCAAATAGTACACAAATCAGACTGCTACAAAATATCATCACTCCTTCATCATCACCGGGTCTAAATCCTGAACCACCCTGTCCAACAGTGCTCTGGGAGCACTTTGATCAGAGGACTGCAGTAGTTCAAGAAGGTGATTCACCACCAACTCCTGAAGGGCAGTTAGGGATGGTCAGTAATTGCTGGTGATGTCCGCACTTGGAATCTGAATACAAAAAAAAATTTTTTGGTTGTAAACCCATGTAGTAATTCCAAGCTCTTCATAATATACTATTCTAAAGTACGAAAGGACACATTATATGGTTTCTTTCACATCCTCAGGATTAAGCCTAGTACTTTGGATTACATATGTTAAGAGTAACAACATCCAAAAATGTCCTATCAACAGCATTGGGTTAAGTGTCCGGTTAATTTATTTTGGTGGTTGGCCCGAACATGAGGACAATGGTGTTTCTTATTTGGAATAGCCCTGGAGATAGTCTCTGTCTGCCAGGTTGGATTTTTAGAGCCTTGGTCTCCTCTGAAACACAACACCTCTGAAAAAATATTGCACTAAAATGTCAGCCTAGATTTTACGCTCAGGACTTGGCAGGCAGCTTGGTACATCCTTGCGGTTCTCAGAGATGAGCATGCTATCATTGGGGAAAGCTGACCACAATAAAACTGTAGAAAGAAAAAGAGAAGGGTTAAGACAGAAATCCAGTATGACACAGTGGGCCAAATAGCCTCCTTCTGCACTTCAAATTTATATGATTCTATCATCTGTTTTAATTTTGTTTTGAAACTGAGCCAAATTTTCCTTTAAAAGATAGCTTCAGTCTTTTCATCTGTTTCTCCTAATATGTACCATCTTTAGAATTACAACTAACAAGTTCTGAAATGGATATTCGAAGATAATATTATGATGGCCTTTCACCATAATTTCCTAGGAATTACAGATTTAAAAAAAGTTCTCTTGAAACTTAAAATGCTGATGAAAAATAAGTGCGACAGATCGATAATTTAATTTCTGGATAAAGCTGCAATTTTCTGTACATTCTGTGCTCATAGAGAAAGCGGAGCAGTGAGGGATGATTTACACAGCCCCAATCCTCCCACAAAGCAATAGCACCATTCTGACGTACTCTGATCCATCGAACGTGGTGTATCGTAGTAACTTTTCTGGCGCAATGTTGCAAGTGCAACAAAATTTATGCAATTTTGAAAGCTCTAAGTGCATTGCCTCAATGACTGAGGAATGTTTTATTGTAGTTGGGAGAAAGATGAGGAGTTTTAGATCTGGCACTGGGACAGATATGCTTTCTTCTTCAAAGCCAAGAATGAGAGTAGACTAAGGGACCTAATAGGATAAAAAGCATCTATGTCAGCTGTCACAGTATGAAAATATGACAGGGGAGAAATCGGTCTTTGATGGTTGATGGCAAATATATATGTGGGTACTATCCACCTATCAAACTCACCTCTAGCTCGTTCAGTTCCACCTAAAGAAAAGATGGTGCAAAGTAAATGCAACTAGTGATGCTTAATTCCTCCTGACATATTGTAACTAAGTCAAATGCAAAATATTGGCATTGTCCCATTAAACAAAATTCCCCTTGGGATAAACCTTTATAAATATAAGCATGAGTAGACCATTCATCCCCTTGAGCCTGTTCAGTCCTCTTTGGTTGAATGGCATAACAAGGTTCCTCATGGTAGGCTCATCCGGAAGATTAAAATTCATGTGATCCACAGTGACTTGGCCGTTTGGATTCAGAATTGGCTTGCCCATAGAAGGCAGAGGGTAGTGGTCGATGGGACTTATTCTAGCTGGAGGTCCATGACTAGTGGTGTTCCATGATGAAAAGGTGGATGAGTGGGTTAATAAGTTTGCAGATGATAGAAAGATTGGATGGAGTAGAAGACTGCCAAAGGGTACAGCAGGATATAGATCAGTTGCAGATATGGGTGGAGAAGTGGCAGATGGAGATAATAAATCTATGTTTCACTTGTTTCATAACTAATATCCATGAGATCTTCTCAGACAGTCCCTTAGGTTCAAATGTGATTTGCTTCCACTCCAGTTCTGTAGGTTGTGAGGTGACTGATAAGGACAATGGGGAACTACAAACCCCATCCACAAAGGGATCAGGAGGTGCTCAATGATTGGGTAGTTTGTGAGGTGGTCCACTCCTTCTGCCTTTTACGCTGGGCTTCTGTGTGCCTCCAAAAGAAGGACGCAAAGTTCCCGCTGCCATTCTGGGAGCTGAATGTTCTAATGTGCGATTTGCAAAAGGCTAGTACACAGGCTAGGTGCTAGTGGGGGCACAATGCAGCAGCTAGAATGCACGGCTTTCACCCAGGTGCTCTGCTTTCCTCTCACATTCCAAAGATGTGCAAGTGGTAAGTAAATTACCTCGATTGTGCAGGTGAATGGTAGAAGCCGGAGGGAGTTGATGGAGATGTGGGGAAATTAAAATGAGATCAGTATAGGATTAGTGTAAATGGATCCTTGATGGTCAGCATGGACTCAATGGGCCAAAGGGCCTGTTTCCGTGTTGTATGACCATGATTCTGTGATACAGGTATGGGAAGCAATTAAGAAAGCCAACTAGAACATTATTATTTATTGCTAGTGGAATTGAATACAAAAGTGGAGAGGTTAAAAGGGCATTACTAATAGCACATCTGTGGTAGCGTACACAGCATGGATCTTTTTGTTTAAGGATGTCGGTGTGGTTCAGAGAAGGTTTACTTGTCTAACGCCTGGAATAGGTCTTATGATGAAAGCTTGGACAGGCTAGACTTTTATCTGTTGGAGAAGAGTGAGAAGGCACCTAATTGAAACAAACAAGATCCTGAAGGACCTTGACAGAGTGGTTGTGAAGAAGATGTTTCCTCTTTTACAAGAATCTAGGGCTTACCCACTTAAGACAGAGATGAGGTGATTTTTTTTCCCCTCTCAAGAGGTCGTGAGTCTTTGAATATTTTAAGGTAGAGGCAGAGAGACACTTTATAAGCAAGATGGTGAAAGGTTACCAGCTGAAATAGGAGTGCAGAGTTTAGCTTACAATCAAATCAGCCAGGATTTGATTGCATGGCAGAGCAAAGTAGCCCACTTCAAAATCAAACGTCAAAGTCAAGTTTATTGTCATATGCACAGATACATGTATGTACAAGTGCAATGAAAAACTTACTTGCAGCAGCATCACAGGCACATAGTATCAGCCAAGCAGCATTCACAAGAAAAACAGAACTTAAACATAATTGTACACAATTTTTACCCAATTTTGGTTGGGCCCTTGCTGGTATTGTGCCACTTCTCGGCATCAGCACAGCAAGATTTGCTGGCGAATGATAGCAGGGATGAAAGACAAATTCTGTGAAGACACTTTGTTGTTCTCCTTACAGCAGAGAAGGTAGAGATATTATATGGATGATTAAAATGACAGGATGATTAAAATGTTGACTGGGTGCAGCATAACATTGATGGCATTTATAATAGTGGGTAACTATTGAATACCCAGATGTGTGGAAAGTGATAAATGAACCATAGATGAAATGAGACATGCTTTTTTTGTTCACAGATACTTGTTATGATCTAGAATGTAGAGTCATAGAGTCATACAGCATGGAAACAGACCCTTTGGCCCATCATGTCCATACTAACCAATGAGCACCCACTTACATTATTCCCATTTTATTCCCCCTTGTTCCCTTCAACTCCCTCCGGCTTCTACCACTCACGTACACACCAGGAGAAATTTACAGCGGCCACTTAACCTACCAAAAAGCATGTCTTTGGGATGTGAGAAGAAAGCACCCGGAGTACCTGGAGGAAACACACCCTGTTACAGCCAAATCATTCAAACTCCACACACATCGCACCACAGGTCAGGAACGAACAGGGGTCACTGGAGCCGTGAGGCAGCAGTTCTACCAGTTGTACAACTGTGCAAACAGACGAAGGATATTCAATAACAACTTTCAAAGGGAGAGTGGTTGAATATGTAATAAAAAATATATACTGCTGGCTTATAGGGGGAGGAAAGTGAGACTAATTAGCTCTCAAAGAGCTACCATAGCCACAGTAGACAGAATGGCCTCCTTCCTTAATCTCTCTACTGTCTATGAAATGGACCTTCTACAGGGTCAGTTGCAAAAGTGACAGGTCTGAGGACTGTTAGTAAAGGTGGTAGTTAGTGGGCTTTTAATCTAACACACAGATCCTACACTCCCACAGGGTGTAACAACATCTTCCTGAGAATACCTTCTCCCGCAGTGGCAAATGGGGAAGACATTGTCAGCACCAGTAGACAGGGACTAGATGACTCAACCTGCTTTCACAGTTCCTATTATGGAGGAGGCATTGCTAAGCTTCTCTTTCACTCTTCCAATGGTACCCCAGAACGCTCTTCATCAAGTCGGAGAGTAATACAGCACAGAAACAGGCCCTTCACCCCATCTCGTCCATGCTGACCAATGTGCCCACCTAATCTAGTCCCATTCAGCCCTTATCCCTCTGAACCTTTCCTATCCATGTACTTATCCAAATATCTTTCAAATGCTGTTGTTGTACCTGTTTCAAAGGTACTTGGACAGGTACATGGATAGGGAAAGGTTTAGAGGGATATGGGTCAAACGCGGGCAAATGGGACTAATTTAAATGGGAATCTTGGTCGGCATGGACCAGTTGGTCCAAAGGGCCTGTTTCCATGCTGTATGACTCCATGACTCAACTATTCCTTGAAAGATACTCCTACTTCAGTTAAAACTAAGGGATACAGATTTAAAAAGGACAAATAAGGTACAGGAGAAATGCAAAGGAAAACATTTTTACAGAAGGTGGTGATGATCTGGAACTCACTGCCTGTAAAGATGGTGGAAACAGTCAGCGAGGGGTTTCAGAAGGGAATTGGGTAGGCACTGGAAGCAAAGTAATTTGCAGGGCTATGGTGAAAGAGCTGGGGAATGGGACTGAATAGATTGCTCCTTGGGGAGTCAGTGTGTCCTAGAAGGACTGAACAACCTCTTTCTCTCCATTAGCAATTCCATGATTTTATGGTTTAGTAACAGCAGGGTAGAGTCATAGAGTTATATAGCACGGTCCTTTGGCCTAACTCGTCCATGCCAACCAAGTTACCTGCCTGAGCTAGTCTCATTTGCCTGTGTTTGGCCCATATCCCTCTAAACCTTTCCTATCCATGTACCTGTCCAACAAATGTTGTAATTGTCCTGACTTCTACCACTTCCTCTGGTAGTTCATTCCATATTAGATATTAGATATTTATTTATTAGTCACATGTACATCGAAATGCACAGTGAAATGCGTCTTTTTGCATTACTAAGAATGTGCTGGGGCAGCCCGCAAGTGTCGCCACTCTTCCAGCGCCAACATAGAATGCCCACAGCTCCTAAGCTGTACACCTTTGGAAAGTGAGAGGAAACCAGAGCACCCGGAGGAAACCCACACAGACACAACAGTAGTTACAGCAATGAGTGCAAAAACAAAACTGAGTGGTCCACACTGAGGTAGTGCAAAAAGAAATGCTGAAGTGACAACAACAAAAGGGGTAGGATTAAGGGTTCAAGGACGCAGCAGCATCACCGGGAAGGGGATGTGAAAGAGGGGATTGGTACAGAAGTCTGATACAGAAGCTGTTCTTAAGACTGGCCGTCCGGGCTTTCAAGCTCCTGTATCTTCTCCCAGAAGGTAGAAGAGAGAATGGCATACCCACTACCCTCAGTGTGAAAAAGTTGCCCCTCAGGTCCGCTTTAAATCTTTCCCTTCTCACTTTAAATCTAGACCCTCTGGAAGAAGAAGAATTGTATTTTACTTACAATCACAGTTTTATCGGTTCACCATTATTTCATGAAAGTGGAATGTTCTGGATGTAAAGAGAGCTCACTGTTAGACATAGCAAGGCACATCATTTTTATACAAGGAACCAGGCAACCTGCCCATCACAGAACTGGCACCTCTGGAGTTATTAACATGAGTCATCTTTAATCCCGAGAATTCACTCCCTAAATCTCTGCATCTCTTGCTTTACGACGTCCATTAGAATTTATCTCTTTGACCAAGGTTCTGGTCATGTGCCTCCTTCTTCAGTATCAATTTTCTTGACTGCATCTGCTCCTACAAAAGATCTCAGGGCATTTAACCACATGTGGTTATTATTTTCTGATTTGTCATTATGAGGTTGGAGTTATGGAAGTGGTTGTTTGTTGGGGTTAATCATGACTCTTGTACATTAACAACTCGAGACAGATGCAAAATTATCAGAAAGACAGGTTTGAATGTTCTAATGGTCCTCAAGATCCTAATGTACCTAGCAACATAATCTAGGAAGATAAGTCCTAGTTTGTTGTCATGGGCATACATACACAGGGTATAAATGTCGCGGTAGTATAACAGTTAGTGTAACACTTTACAGCACCAGCGATCCAGGTTCAAATCCAGCCACTGTCTGTAAGGAGTTTGTACGTTCTCCCTGTGTCTGTGTGGGTTTCCTCTGGGTGCTCCGGTTTCCTCCCACATTCTAAAGACGTACAGGTTAGGAGGTTGTGGGCATGCTATGTTGGCGCCGGAGGCGCGGCGACACTTGCAGGCTGCCCCCAGAACACTACGCAAAAAGATGCGTTTCACTGTGTGTTTCGATGTATGTGTAACCAATAAAGAAATCTTACCTTATGAAAATTAGCATTTTGCAGCAGCAGCACAGTACATTAGAAACATGACAACATAAATTACATAAACTTAAATTGACATAAATTATACATAACTTACACAACACAATAAACAAAAATAACATCATGACATTAGTGCAGTTGAGGGAAACATAGTCTGAGGTAGAATTAGGGTCTTTTCAGGTTGGTTCAAGAACTTGATGGCAGTGGGGAAGAAGCTGTTGTTGAACCTTGAGTTGTGGGTCTTCAGGCTCCTGTACCTCCTGCCTGATGGCAGCATCGAAAAGGGAGCATGGCCTGGATGGCGAGGATCCTTAGTGATGGATGTCGCCTTCCTGAGGCATCGACTCTTGTAGATGTCCTCGATGGTAGGGAGAGCTGTTCCCATGATGGAACTGTCTGAGTCCACTGCCCTCTGTAGCCTCTTGTGTTCCTGTGCCAGGCCATGATGCAATCAGTCAAATGCTTTCCACAGATAAGATCCTGAACACTGCTTCACAGTTGGCATTGATCCATCAAACAATAAATTAATATATTTTCACCTTACTGGAAGCAAGATTTTACTTCAGCAGTAAATAAATCAGTATTTTACATGGGATTTGGGTGTCTCTAGCAAGACTAGCATTTATTGGCCACCATCCACATTTAGATTTTTGTGAAGGAGGTACTTGACCCTCTACAGTCCTTCTGGTGAAGGTACTCCTACACTATGGCTAGTGGTTTTTAGGATTTGGACCCAGCAATGTTTGAGGATCAACAACATATTTGAAAGTTAGGATAATGTGTAATTTTGAGGGACACTTACAGGTGTTGGCTCTTCATGCGTGCCTGCTAGCCTGACCCTTCTTGGTGTAGGGTTTGGGTGCATTTGGTGGTTCCTGCCCAACCTTACACACCGTCTGTTGGCTGGGTATGGCAATAATATTGATAGCTAGTTCAATTACCTTGCAAAATTAAAAGAAAATGCCGGAAATCAGAAATAAAAAGTGTAAATTTATAAAGCCATGGCAAGTCTGTCAGCAAATGCAAGGTGAAAAGTCAGTTACCCTTTTGCCAGTCTACTTTTGGAAGAGGTGTTACACCTAGAATTTTAACTGGACTTTACTTTGCTTACACAGGTTATGTATTTACAGCATTTTCTGATTTTTATTTCAACTGCATTTTTTTAATCAACAAAGTGCATGTTGAGAGAGTATGAATTTGGATGAGGAGATTTGCATTTGGCTAGCAAATTGGTCAAACAACCAATTTGGGGTGTTGTCCACAAAACACAGGAACCATCAAAGCAAATGGCCCATACAATTTAGAACTGAATTGGTAATAGTAGATTAAAATCTGATTATCAGATTCAATCATGTAAACTACATCCTGCAGTATGTATCAGTCGAGGGAAGCTTTAAGAATACAAGTGGCTGTGGGTAATCTCCAAGAACAACTAGTGAACACAAGATCTTGATACTGGAGCAAGCAGTTGTAAATGGGGCATGTAATCATTTTCATAAAGTGATGCCAAGTTTTAACCACTTCCTCCAGTTATAACCACCAGTTATTTGGCTCATTTACTGACCCTAACTATTTCAAGTTATTTCAAGGGAGTGTTGCCAGATGAAATTTGGCACCAAGGTAGTGTTTGGCTAATGAAGTAGGTTTTAAGGCTCCCCATCCCTCCCCCACCTCCCCTCCTATGGAAAAGTAGTATCTCCCTCGTAGTCTTTTGTGTTCCCACTTATCACCCTCCTAGCTGTCTCCACCTCCACCCTGCCCTCCCCCACTTGGTTCCATCTGTCCTTCATTTGTCTGCTTCCACCTATCATCCACCTGTCTCTGCCTCCGAAATCTCCCCTTTCCCCCACCTGGTTCCATCTGCACCTCATCGTTCACCCCTCCTCTGTCCACCAATTACCTACTGGCCCCTGTCTCACCCCTCCCCCTCTTCTCTTTTTGCTGGCCATCCTCTCTCTCCACTCTCAGTCCTGATGCAGGGTCTCAGATCAAAACATCAACAATTCCTTTGCCCTCACAGATGCTGCTCGACCCGCTGAGTTCCTTCAGCAGATTGTTTGTTGTTTCAGATTCCAGCATCTGCAGTCTCTTGTACCCCTCTATTCCCCTGTTCTGACAAAGGATCACAGACAAAAAAACATTTTGTGTTTCATTTTCCTTAGATGCTGCCTGACCTGCTGAGATTTTCCAGCATTTTCTGTTCATATTCTGCTTGATTAGTACTGCAACCACTAGATTGTGAATATAATTACTTTTGAATTGACCTCAAGTTGAATAAAACTCTACCTGTTGCTGTGAAAAGATTTCACAAGCACATCATCAATGTTAACCAGTGACAAGGAAGTCATTAACAAATAGTTTTTCCTCTCTGCTTTTCATAAAGCTTATGATTCGAGGAAGTCACCTCGGCATGATGACAACTAGGCTTAAGGAGATTTAGTAACCAACAGTAAAATCAGGCCAATTGGAAGTACTTTCTGCAAAGTGTTTATTACAGGATTCACTACTCTCTGGGAAAAGCAGTTTCTTGTCATCTCCATCCTAAATCTATTCCCCTGAATCTTGAGGCGATGTCCCTAGTTCCAGTCTCACCTACCAGTGGAAACAACCTTCCTGCCTCTATCTTATCTTTCCCTTTCATTATTTTATATGTTTCTATAAGATCCCTTCTCATTCTTCTGAATTCAAGCGAGTATAGTCCCAGGCGACTCAATCTCTCCTCATAGGCTAACCCTCTCATCTCCGGAATGAACCTGGTAAACCTCCTCTGCACTGCCTCCAAAGCCAATGGGAGCTTTTCTTTAATGACAGATCCTGCATCAATTATAAAACTAAATAATTATAAAACATTACCATCATAAAACAACAGGTTGCCAGGGATGGGAAATTATGAGCTGGAATTTGCAGTCAATACTCATGGTGAAACTGTAAATGTTATTCCTTGCAATCAACATCACATTCAATATCCACACATGCACAATTAAACATAGAGATTAGGAAATTGTTATCAGTGATACTTTGCTTCTTCACAGCATGCACTATTGTGGTATGTATAAGAGTCCATTAATGCAGAATCAAGAAATTCATGTGAGCTTAAATTTTTATACTCCCTTCTTGCTTCAAAGCAACACTGAATATATTGCAGACACTGGAATCTGGAGGAACAGACAATCTACTGGAGGGACTCAGCAGGTCCTTTCCTCCCACAGATGCTGCTCGACCCACTGAGTTGCTCCAGCAGATTGTTTGTTACTGAAAATATTTGCGGTTTCTTGAATGAAATGTAATAATTTTCAATAAGATACCAGGCCAGAGTTATTACCGAAGAGCATCTCTGGTCATAGAGTCATACAGCATGGAAACAGGCCCTTCAGCCCAAATGGTCCATGCCGACCAAGATTCCCATCTAAGCTAGTCCCATTTGCCCGTGTTTCCTGGAAATACAATTTTACGTGAACGAAGTCAAATTCCCTCAGAGTGATGACAAAATACCAAGGATTTTAAAATAATTTTTAAAGTATGTTTATGATATTTATGATATTTAATCTTTTGCTTTAATCCACGTGCTTCAGAAGATAAAATATCCTTATTAGCCACATGTACATTGAAACACACAGTGAACTACATCTTTTGCCTCAAGTGTTCTGGGGGCAGACCACAAGAGTCACTGTGCTTCCGGCCCCAACATAGCATCCCAACAACTTCCTAACCCGAACGTCTTTGGAATGTGGGAGGAAACCGGAGCACCCAGAGGAAATCCAGGCAGACATGGGGAGAACGTACAAACTCCTTACAGACAGCGGCCGGAATTGAACCCAGATCGCTGGCACTGTAATAGCATCACGCTAACCGCTGCACTAGTGTGCCTGCAATCATTATTTGATTTCTATAATTATCTGAAATTGAAAGTGTTTTGTGTCCTGGTTTGATATGCCAGAATTCTTCAGTCTGATATGCTGCTTAGTCAACAGCTGAGATCACTGCTGAACATAATTTTTGAACTTGCTTCCACCAGTTTTTCAGGAAATGCATTCCAGATTACAATTTGTTACTATTCATACGTAAATTCCATGTGAATAGTTACACTGTGAGCTATACTGGGATTCTAGGACCATTTTCAATTGTTCAAAACAACCAGTTCAAATTATTCCCTAAAGTTTAACGGTAACCTTGGAACAGTTTTTGAATTTCATTTGAATGCTGTATTAGGTTAATATAAATTCTTCTAACACGGTGGATTCTTGGAAAGCACCAAAAGTGTGAAGGTATGCAGTGGAAAGGAAATTTGATTTAGTGCCTTGAGGGACAGTTTTAAATAGAATAGTTTACCCATCTTTTCGACTGCACTGTTTGGAGTAATCTTTCCAAAGAGCCAGGAGTGAACACAGAGATAATGAATGCTTTATTAACCATCTCTATTTACATATCCTTAAATGTGTTTTCCTAAATCTTAACTTATTTCTTCCCTGTTATGCTTCTTGAAAATAAAAGCTAGATGATATCTTAATTGCAAAGGTTAGTTTAATGAGGTACAAGATTGAAGATGTACGTATTGTGGAGCAGGGTCTATCACTGTATCTTGTTTGGTATAAACCCAATTATTCTATGAAGAAGTGCCCTTTTATAGGAAGCGGGACCTGATTCATTACAACAAATGCAATCCACCTGGTCTACAATCCTCAAGGAGTATACAATAATTCATCTTGCCAGATTAGTTTTACACTGCAGTTAATGCAAAATGTTGTAGTAATATCCAGGGGTTTATATTCCCTCACTCCAGGGACAGCAAGTACACAGCAAACCATAACACCTACTGTATGTATGTGCAGTAACCTCTACATATCCTGGTTTTGAGAATGTTTGACTAATCCAGGATTGGAATTCATATACCAGGAAATATACTGAGTTACTGACCTTATACAACAAAAGAATGGACATAGATAATAGGAATGCAACTAAAGGACAGTGGAAGACAATGAAATGGCCTTGGTCTTCTAGCATTGCTTTTACGTGGAATATAGTTTGAAAGTTCCCCACAGATGAATCTGCCAGACCATAAGTGTCTCAGATACTAATTGCTTCTCTGATACCACACAAGATTCTCCAGCTCAGTGTGCTGAAATATAGTGCATTGTCTCTGCTCAAACTTCCTGCTCGGTGTCAAATGAAGTACCCAGTGAAACACTCAGATTAACGTTTCAAATGATGAGTCAGATGAATAAGGAGATGGTTAAGATTTCCTGCCAATGAGCTTTGATTGATAAAGCTTTGTAGAGGTGGGGAGAAGGGGTGTCATCTAGCAGAGTACGTCCATTCTGTCTGATCCTGTCACAACATCACATGCAGTCAGGGATAAGGGCAGGTTTTAGCCATTTGAGGATATTAGTTGCTGTAGAGTGATGCAGCACATGACTGTAGAGTGATTACCCTCATGACTGTTGCCTCTAGCGACTTGCCTGTACCCCATAAGCCAATTGTGTGTATTGTTATAGGGTAATACAGCATGCAACCAGACCCTTCTATCCAAATCGTGCGTGCTGACCATGGTGCCCACTAAGTTAGTCCCATTCACTTGCATTTGGTCAATATCCCTCAAAACCCTTCCAATCCACATACCTGTGTTTTGACTCTGTATTCTGTTATTGTTTTTACCCTGTACTACCTCGATGCACGGTGTAATGAATTGATCTGTACGATCGGTATGCAAGACAAGTTTTTCACTGTACCCGGGTACGTGACAATAATAAACCAATACCAATGTTGTTATTGTACCTGCCTCCACCACCTTCTCTGGCAGCTCATTCCATATATGCACCACCCCTTGCGTGAAGAAGTTGCCCCTCAGGTCCCTTTTAAATCTATGCCCTCTGGTTTTTAGTTCCCTTTCTATGGGAAAACAACTGTGTGGATTCAAACTATCTATGCCGCTCATGATTTTATACACCTCTAAGGTTACCTATGCTCCAAGGAATAAAGTCCTAGCCTGCCCAACCTCTCCCTGTAACTCAGACCCTCAAGTCCTGGCAACATCCTCGTAGATCTTCTTTGCACTGTTTCCAGTTTAATGATGACTTTCCTATAACAGAGCGACCAACACTGTATACAATACACCAAGTGCGGTCTCACCAATGTCTTGCATAACTGCAACATAACATCCCAACGCAAACGCACACTGTAGGTAATAATGCTAAGTTATTCTAAATAGCAAGTGACTGCTAAGTTTTATGAATATAGATCCCTTTGTAACAGGGAATGCAATCTCACACACTATAGAATCTAACAGCAGAGGGAGGGCCATTCAGCCCATTGATTCTGTACCAGCCCTTTGGGGGGGAAAAAGTTCACCAATTAGTCACACTTCCCCACAACCTTGAAAACATTCTTTTTCCAAGCTTTGAGGAAGCACGCCTCCAGGTCCTATAAAGTTAGCATATCTTTTCAATTGAGGGAGGGGGGTTAATTCAAGGAGCTCTTGATGTTTATATGAACCCCCTAAATAGAACTACTGTCATTAACTCCCACCAGGCTGTCTTAATCAGGGTTGCAGCTGCTGTGGACGGCCGTCGGTGACATGATTCATCATGGCAACTTGACAATTGCTTCCTAAGGCAGCCGACGTCTCTGGTGGATGGAGATAGTGCTGCCTTTGGCGAGGTATTTTGAGACCTCTGGGTTCATCAAAGGAGTCTGCACGCTCCGAGGACCAAGAAAGTTTGTCTTTCTCTTTCTGAGTCCGTTCTCTCATGAGCCGAGCTGTTGTATTATTGATGCTGGCGTTATCCAACGCAGGGATGTGGGGGGAAGATGGACAACAGGTGTTGATGTGTACAACAACATCAGGTGACAGCACCGAGGTCTAACTTGTTTTTAATCAGCGCAGAACCAAGTAACAACACACAACAGCAAATGAGCAGGGTGATCCAATATAAAGAGCAGAAATCCAATCTTATTGTTCGGCACACACAGTCTAAAAACAAAAGTTCCATTTGCAAATAATCAATGCACCCGCAATTCAGAAGCAGTTTTCTTTGGGAAACATTTGCCGCTCGCTTCGGTTAGCTTTCATATTTTTCCAGCGTATAATATGATTCTGTTTTTGAGCTTTGCAATGGAAAGCAAGTTACATTTGAGCTCTCCAGAGAAATGCAATCTGCCCTGTTAATAAGTAGGCGGGTGATGAGCAGATGCTAATTGTTCAATTAAGTATAGGGAGTTTGAGTGATTGGGACTTCGCCTGTACTCTGTCAAGTGGAGGTGGCAGAGTTGGTCGCTCTGGATTTTGAGAATGTTTCCGAACTTAATGTCTAAAATCGAGATTCAATTTTGATCTGATTATAGAGCTGCTATAACATCGAGTTAGTTCTTAAAACAACGCGCTTAATAAGATCTTCTTTAAGGCATCTAGTTGCTTGGGACCTCCTCTTTTAGTATGGCAATTTAATAGCACACAACCGTAGTCACAAGAAGAACAATCTGTATTCAGGGCAAAATGGCAACTGACCCGTCAGAGACTCCCAATGTGAGCACTGAGGAAGCTACAGATGAGAAGAAGCCAACTACCGAACTACTGGCCAAGCAGGGTCCGGACACCGAGATCCCGACTGAAACGCCCCTGGAGAACCACCTCCTCAATGGCAAGGACACAGGGGGCGACCCTCTCCCCGAGAAGGGTGCACAGAGCGAAGACGCTGTTGTAAGTGGACACTCCCTTCCCCGATCTGTATCCCTCTCTCGCACTCACTACTATCCCGAGAGTGCAAAAGTCGCGCAAGGTTGCACTTGGCCCCTGGATAAAAACATGTTTAGAAATTGAATTCGAGCGGAATTTGCATTGGAATTTGGACTATCATTTTAAATGCTGTGTTTTGTCTGAATCTACGTGCCTGTAAAGCTGCTGCAAGCAAGGTTTTCATTGTACCTGTACCTCGCTGTACTTGTGCACATGACAAACTTCAATGACTGCAGTTGTAGGCTTCAAGTTCTTGATTAAATAGGTAGCGTGCCTCGTTTCTTGTATGTGCTAGATAACGAGTCAATTACCCTCTTAATTTCTCCCATTCTCAATTCCGGGATGAGCTTTGTTCTGCTGGCGAGACATTCTTTTTCGCTCCCATTCCTCTGCCTAAATTGTCTTCGGAGCTAGTTTGAAATTCGATGATTAGACGTTCCCCACTCGATCCACTGTCACAGGGTGATTCCATGATGTCTCTCGTGCCTTCCGACTGACTGCAACATTGCTTTTAAAATCTACTGAATTTCCGCAGAATTTTGCTGAGCTTTGTATGGGATTTTGCAGAAAATCAAACAAAAATCCCAATGTGAAGTGTGTACACTATAAACTAGGGTACTTGACCAAGAGCACCACTGGTTAGCTGCTAGATTTTGGTCTCTTATCCACCTGCTGAGTGAGAGGCTAATGTTTTTAAATGGGGAAGAGTTAAGGCCGACATTTTGTAGTTTGATGTTCTTTTCACTAATAATACTGACAGGACTGCAACTCTGTGATTTATAACATCTCCATATCTCTAGCATGAAGTAAATGTGCTGTACATGCAGATCAAGTAGTCATTACTAAACATTTTTACAATGTCATGCTTATTCATAATTTTTCTAAGCTATTGGTGCCCACTTGTGTTACTCCGGTCCATGCATAACCCCTTTGCACTTTAAGTGATGTTTGTGGGTATCTGTTGATGATAAAGCTCTGTTTCCATTTTTGGGTAACAGGGAAAGTTAAAACTATAGAGACATGGCTGTTACTTGCCAGTAATAGTTATAATACTGGAAAGCTTAGAAAATAATTTTTAATGTCAATATTTTAAAAACTAGCTGGATACGGGAGAAAGATGGTTTGTATACAATGCAGCAAGTGTGCAAAATTAGTGGATTCAAACTGGAAAGTTCTTTGCATTCATGTCAAATGCAATATTTAATGTAAAAGATCAAATAATGAAGGGAGAGTTTAAGTGGAAAGTTTGGCTGACTGGATTACTGTCTATCTTCCTTAACAAGGTGAGCTTGAGACCAAATTGTGAAAAATCAAAAAAAAACTGCAGATGCTAGAAATCTGAAATTTTAAAAACAGAAAATGCTGGAGGTACTCAACAGGTCAGACAGTATCTGTGGGAAGAAAACCAGTTAATGTTTTGGGTCAAAGACCCCTCATCAGAGCAACCCTTCTGACCACCCTGAAATGTTAAGTTTGTCTTCCCATAGATGTGGCCTGGCTGGTTGAGTATCTCCAGCATTTTCTATATTTCTCTTATTTGACTTGAGACCATTGTCCTGGGTTATAAAGGAGCCTCCAAGTAACTGTTGACCTTTTAATGTTAAAAGACTGGCATCGTGCTCCTTGTCCATTGTTCATCAATCAATGTTGCCATTGTTGCAGAGTTGGCCAGAATGTTCCCATTCCAATGTCTTGTTCCCTGTCATTTACTATATCTCTATGGGTATGCTTTTATTTGTTTTTGATTATTGATCCCATTCGTTTTCTCATACAAGACCAAATATGAATTGGAGAACCCAGTTCCATTAACGTGCCTCTCATCCCCAGCTGGTCTCTAGGAATCACAATCTTTGTTCTTCAGTAATGTTGCCCATCTTTTCTCCTGCTCTTTCATTGCCTCTTGCACTTGCCAGTCTAATTTGGATAATTCGGCTTCAGTCAAAAGTCTGGAGTACAGCAAATGTGTTTTTAATTTTATACTGTTGGTGCTTTCCTTGTAATTCCACATTTGGGCTATTTCCTATTTGTTCTTGTGTTCAGCTCAGTTCCTTGGATCTTCAATAAATGAGATTGGATCATGTCAACTCAGTTCCCAGTGAGCACGGCCTGGTAGCTGTAATTTGATTGTTAATCGTGAGACCAGTCCAATTGGAAGTTTCCCACGATCTTACTTATTTGTTCATGGGATAGGGGTGTTAATCACACAGCTCCTCTTTGTTTCCAACCCCTCACCAGTTGAATCGTTGTAAAAATGTAAGTTTTCGGTCATTGTGGGATTTGATTGTGTGCCCTTGATCAATAAGCCAACCCTTTGGGCATTATCTGAATAATTTAATCACTTAGTAATGCTGTGGGTGGTGTTGTATCTCTTTTAAGTTACATTATTGAGCAGTTGGAAGCATCTTTACTCCAAAAAAAGAAAAATATGCTTTTATAGATTGCCTTCAGCCCAGCCAATCAGGTGCTTAATTAGAGGAAACTCGGTTAAATTGCGCACCCCAAGTTTCTATAAACAGGTTTGTGATATTGACCACATAATCTGTTATGAAAAATCTTGATTGATGGAGAAAAATTAGTCAGGGCACTAACAATAAGACCTATGACATAATGGTCATTTGAGAGAGTGGATTTGGCCTTGGTTTAGCATGCCCAGTCAACATTCCTTCAGTAATGCACCAGAACAGAAGCCTTCATCTTTAGTGCTCAGAACTCTGGAGTGAGACTTGATCCCAGCACTTTCTGACTTGCAGGCAACTGTCTTAACCATTGGACTAACGTTCAACATGTGAAATGCACATTTTTAATCGATGATTGATGATGTTTGAATATTTTAGGGTTTTTAAAAAAAAATCAGCAGTTGTTTAAACCTCGGGCTAGTGAAATAATCACCTTTTATCATTATATGTAAGGTGTAGATGTTTTGCGGGGGGAAGAAATGAAACCTCTGGAGCCAGCTTATTGAAATCTGCCAGTATAATTGAAGCAACTCCACCAATCTGTCTCTGCTGGTTCCAATCACCACTCTGAGCCTAGAAGACAGTGCACCCTATTCCATTAATAAGGCATGCCATTTGCTACATACCCAGAAAATAAATCATACCTTGAGTGATTTTGTCTTAAGCCTCATGCTTTGAAAGAGTTCCTGTCACAGGTGTCTGTCTGTTAGCTGAAGTACGAGCCAGAGTTGATTCTTGGTATGTTTTCATTAAGCTGAATAAATGTTAGAACGAAGAACAGCACAGGAACAGGCCCTTCAGCCCATTATGTCTGTGCTGACTGTGATGCCAATCTAAACTAATCTCGTCTGCTTGTACATGGTCTGTATTTTCCTATCCAGTACCTGTTTATGTGTCTGCCTACATGCCTCTTAAACATTGCGATCGTACCTGTTTCTACCACCAGAGCACAGTAACAAGCTAAAAGGAAAATAAATGATACAATATGTGAACTACTTTAGTATTTTCTCTTGGAGATTTGGGAGTTATAGAGCACTGAGGTTTTTGTATACAATACTTTCTGCTGAAGGTTCTGAGGTTGACACATGGCAGAATGAAGGTTGGAGAGATCTTGGAAGGAAGGTTTTGTACCTTCCCCATCTGTTGGGGTGCTTTTTGATCCAATAACTCATATCTTCATGGCTAGTGTTAAATGGGTCACTTCATTTGAAGGATCCATGACAATTGCTAACTCGGGAAATGAAAACTCATTTTTCAGGAGAGGATGCCTTTAAGGTAGTAGGAAAGATTTCCATTTATATAGTCCTTTCTAAAAGGTCCCAAACTACTTCTTAGCCAATTAAGTACAACCTGAAGTGTAATCATTCCTGTAAAGTTGGAAATGTGGCAACTAATCTAGGCGTGGCAAGCTCCCAGAAGCAACATTGTGACAATGGCTAGATAATTTGTTTTGGAAATGTTGATGGATAAATATTGGCCAGAGCCCTAGGGACAACTCCCCCTCACAGCTGCAGAAAGGTGCCATGGGATCTCCCCACTTGGGAGAGCAGACAGGACCCAGGTGTCTTTTTTTCAGTACTGCCTCAGCACAGGCTTAGAGTCATAGAGCACAGAAACAGGCCCTTCGGCCCAACTGTTCCACGCTGACCAAGATTCTCACCTAGTCCCATTTGTCTGTCTTTGACCCATGTCCATCTAAATCTTTCCTACCCATGTACCTGTCCACATACTTTTTTAAATGTTTTTAATGTACCTGCCTCAACCACTTCCTCTGGCAGCTCATTCCATATACTCATTCCTCTGGGTGGGAAAGGTTGTCCCTCTGGTTCCTATTAAATCTCTCCCCCTCACCTTAAACTTGTATCTTCTAGTTCTTGATTCCCCAACCCTGGGGAAAATGATTGTGTGCATTGACTCTATCTATGCCCCTCATGATCTTGTTCACCTCTATAAGATCACCCCTCATTCTCCTACACTCCAATGAAAAAGTCCAATACCTGCTCAACTCTGATCCTTGAGTCCCAGCAACATCCTCATAAATTTTCCCTGCACTCTTTCCAGCTTAATGGCATCTTTCCTATAGCAGAGTTACTAAAACTGAACACAATATTCCAAATGTGTCCTCACCAACATGACTGCAACATAACATCCCAAGTTCTATACTCAATGCCCTGACTGATGAAGGCCAGAATGCTAAAAGCCTTCTTCACTACCCTGTCTACCTGCAGTGCCACTTTCAGGCTTGTTGACCTAGATTTTCTTTGTGTTCTGTTCTGGAGTAAGACTTGAATACAGTCACTCTAGAAATTAGTGTCCAACTGAGCCACAGCTGGTGCTAATGTCAGAACTGAAGCCTTCTCTGCCAGCTCGTAAACTCTAATGTAATGAAACATCAAGTTTATTCAACAGCCAGTCAGACTTTGAGAACTAACCACACAAGGATTTGATGGGACAAATAGAGATAGGAGTATGGTAAAAGAAGGATTTCCCAAACAATTCTGCCTCCAATAATGAAGTGAGGGGAAATTTTAGGATGCATGAGAGGCCAAATTTGGAGGAGCACAGTTCTTGAAGGAGATTCAAGTTGGAAGTGCAAGGGCACATAGGGTTTTGAACTATCTACTTTGTCTGATTCTCCTGGTCCATGGAATATATTGGCTTAACATGCAATCATTGGCTGTGTAATCTTTGAACAGAAATGAAAAGGGAGCTTCCATGTGAAATTTTCTTTTTTTTGTTGGTTCTCTTCAGGTTTTGAATACATTTTCTGCAGACCAGGATGCTCGTCATACAAGTGGCTTGTATTTCCAAGATGGAAAGCGCCATGTGGATTATGTGCTGGTATATCAGTATAAGAAATCAAACCGCAAGGGGTTAAGTTCACGCCACCGGGGTTCGGTAGGAAGTCGGCAGCAGGAAGTGGACGTTCAACCTAACATGCAGCCGTCGGATTTCCCGGAGGATGACCAGAGATTGCGCCGGGAAGAGTTCGAACTAAATCTCCTTGAAGCTGGACTGGAACTAGAGAGCGATGAGGAGGTAATGTCCTACTTGCTCATGTTAATACTGAGTTTTTTAGCTGGTTATGAGCCAACTTTCAATCAATCTTTTTAAGGGCATCTTTCATTCTTTGTGTTGACTTTTCTAAATGGGAGAGAGTCCTCGGAAAGTAAGAGTTTGTATCTGGATATTCCACTAATAGTAAAGAACTGTTTGTCAAATTCTTTTGGTGAGCCTTTGTGGAAAATCTTAGCAAGTCTGAACAGCAGTTTAATGTGGTGCTTGATATGGACAGTAGAACTGTAAAGGGGTTAGAAAGGTGAACTACCCTCCATCTTTATTGACTGTGAACTAAGTAACCATCAGCCAGGTAACACTTAATGGTACTGATCGAATTAAAATCTGTTGTTTACTGCAGCTATTGAATGAATATGATAAGCCTCATTTATGTTACCTTATTATGCAGTTACAAATGTCTATCAAATATGTTACCAAGGGCATAACAGTGAGCTTTGTTGCTGTGTTAAGTGGTCACAGCTAATTGCAATGAGTTAATACCTCCATGGAAGCGAGGGGAATTTAAAATGTGTTAAGTGTGTGCCTGTTTGCATTGTTCTGAGTACTTTCCATGCTTGCATTTGATCATTTCAGTGTTCCAACCAGTATCGACTAGAGGCTCTGCTCTGGAGAGACACCATACTGCCCCGCCGTTGTTTATCATACTCGATCCAAGTGCACAGATCTTTTCATTCTGAACTGACTTGAGAATGTGGATTTTGGCACTCTCATGAAGCCCGTCACTATTTTAAGTGGGAATTTTGAGATATTCCACTGTCCCGCTGTGAAGGCTTATCATCATTTTGAATTTTCCACTTTATGCCGAGCCTGTCCAATGCAAATATGATTGTTAACATTTTAGCAGCACGATTCAACTTTCTAACAAAGTGACTGATCAACGGAGATCAAGTGATCCACACTACCTTCATGCTACTAACTATTTTGGTTGGGAAACAGGTGGTCGTTGCCTCTACTTGCAGCAGCATTAGAACCCCATAATTTACCAGAGCATCACTCGCTGGCAATGTGGCCTTCCACTTCCTCAGTGATATTCATCATCTGTTGCCACTTTCCTTGTCTTTGCATGTACAAAGCTTTGACTAAAGCTGTATTGATAATGTATAAATAATTGGTCTATCTGGTAATATTTTGACCCTGTATTCTTTTGAGGCAAGAGCACCAACTCTGATCCTTTACTGTCAAATTCTAAATTGATTCTTGAATAAAGCCAAGTGTGATCAGCAAAGGGATAGGAAATGATTCATTCATTTTCCTTGAAAAATTTGCATCATCTGATTATTGTAAACTTTTCTTTACTCCCATGTAATATACCCCATAAAGCATGTGAACTTGTTTTTAATTTACAAGACCTTCCCTTGAGAGAGTCCCTTATTGCCACTGTCAGCAAGCACTTGATTTATCTATGCACTTGAAGATAATATACTTGAAATTCTACTAGTACTACAACATCCAGTTTAATGTTGATGCAAGATAAAAAATTTGTTCCCAGGTTTGAGTGCACTATTTACTGAGATTTTTTTCTAATTAATTTTTAGGGATGTGGGCATTGCCAGTGAGGCCAGCACTTATTGCTCTCCCCATCTTGAGAAGGTTGTGGTGTGCCATGTTCTAAAACCATTATCATGCTTCTCGCAAAAGTAGTCATGAATGCTGGTAGGTAGGGAGTTCCAGAACCTGGATTCTGTGTTAATGAAAGAACAATGCTACATTTCCCAGTCCAGGATGGTGTGCATCTTGGAGGGGAATCTGCATGTGGTTGTGATTCACAATCACACTTGGTCCATGTCCTGCTCAGCCCTGTCCAGGGCCACTGTTCTGCACAGATGTACCCTTACCTTGTATCCAGGGTGAGAGAAGACAACTCATTCAGCAGTTATTAGCTCATTAAACCCCAGGTTAAATGTTGGGATGAGATGGTGAGAAGGTAGCAGACATATAGGGGGGAATTTATGCTTGTGATCTATGGAACAGGAAACGTCAGATTAGGTGAGAAAGAGTTGGGGAAACAATGATGAGTGGGTTAGGGTAACTGCCCAGATTCCAAAGGGAGCAAGAATTAAACTTGCCAGAAGGATCTTGGTGTGGAAAATGGATAGAGAAGGACAAACTAGTTAATGCACTAGATTTTGTTAATCTTTAATCCATCAATTTCAACTCCACAACAGGAAAAATGGAGCTTCTATTCCATATTAACTACTATAACTGGTATTAAATGGTTAATTATGATTAATTGTCTTTATCTCTCTTCTGTGTACATAAGTTAACTGGAAATCCAGCTGCAACTCTACAGAAACCCCACTTCTAACAACTTCAATTTATTGCTGTTTTTGTTTTTAATCCAAAGGAAAATGCACACTGTCAGTGTTCTGAATGAATTTGGAATTTCGGCACTTTATATGACTCAGATTATTGGATGTTTAATTATAGCTGCTTCATATTTTTCTTCTGATGTAACAGTTTTCCCAGGAGCTTAATGTACTCAAGTTATTATAAATCATATTGTGCAACTTATTTTTTTCAATTATATTTGATTCTCCCTTTTACCTCGCCTGATGTATATATTGTGACTTTTGAGTCATTTGGAACTTGCTTCCTTTTGTCCACTTATTGTGACACAGTAGGAGGTCTTTTGGCCCATCAGTCCAAACCAGCTTCCAACAGAGCAATCCCATTCCCCCTCTCATTTCCCTAGAGCCCTGTGCCTTATTTCCTCTCGCTGCTTATCTACTCCCTATTGCTACGCTTGCCACTACCTAGACTAAAAGGTAATTTATTGTTGCTAGTAATCTTTGGCATGTGGGAGGAAGCCAGAGCACCTGGTGGAAATCCATGAGGTCATAGGGAGAACACAAACTCCACAGAGGCAGCACCTGAGGTCAGTATTAAACCAGAGTCTCTGGAGTTGAGACAGCACTAATTAATGTGCTTACCATTCTACCTTGAGGATTAATATGGTGTGCGTGATACTGAAACTAGTCCAAAAAAATTTTAAATGAATTTAAACGAAGTACTTAAGTGTATTATATCATGGGACTTAACTGCTTACTTGATACACCTGACTGATATAAAACAGAACTGCTTCGCCACTGAATTTTCAGAATATCTTTTGGACTGATACATTTGCTCTTTTGTCTTTCTGGAAGTTTATTACCCAAGGTGCAATATAAAGCTGGGTAGTTTAAAATGACACTTGCTCCCTGGGATATTTTTCTTTTTGTTATGGTGTTTAAGCTGCACTTAAGCAAAAGCCAGCCTGCTTTTGAATTCAAATGACTCTCATCACAGCCATTGCAGGAAAGCATTGAACAAATATTACTTATCCAATTAAATTCATTATTGTTTTAACCATTGAAAGCTATTTATAGGTTCATTCAAATGTGTGACAGAAAGAACCATCCAGCCTATTATGTCCAAAACTGCCAAAAGCAAAGCTATCCAGAGTATTGAAGGTTATGATACATCAAGTGCCTTTTGAGGTACTTTCATGGATTTTTGTCAAGCTTTCTCCCTCCAGCACTCTTTCTCTTGATACCACCATTCTCAGGAGGGGGTGGGGGGTGGTAGAAAATATCTCCAACTCTTCACTATAATCAGCAACTATAATAACCTCTTTCTATAATGACCCTGTTTAACTAAATATATGTCCCTAATTGTTCACTCCCCTTAGGAAAATGCATCCAACTTATCACCTCCACCTGGGCCCCTCAAAATTTAGTGTACCTTAATTAAATCTTTCATGTGTGCTTTCTCCACCCCAGCTCTTCTCCCCCCCCCCCACCCCATCTATCATCCAGCCACCTCCATTCCAAAGAAAATGATCCCAATTCTTCTTTCATCTTAGTAACTTTGTCTAATTTTACTTCTGAAAATAGGTTTTCAATCAGATTGATGGCCTTTGCCTTTAAGAAAATAGTCCTCCATTATCTTCAATATTCTTATGTAAGATCGTCTGTAATCTTGCACTGGTGAAATAACTTTAGCTGTACAGATTCGTAAATATAATGGAGAATGGCAAAGCCGTGAAAAGTGCAGCTGATCGCAGTTTGCTGGAACATATTGTGTGTGTGTCTGTGTATAACGTTTGATGTTGATATTTTACTTAAGAACTGTGTGTCTTGTATGTTGTTTGTCATTTTTATATTATTCCCCCACTGCTGCTTCCCTGATGTTCAGAATGATCTCAGCTGTGAATCCAGTCCAGTAATGAGAAGAGCTAATAGCTCTGCATCCATGCAGCAGCAGTCTGATGAGGATCCACAGCAACTGGTAGGAGCAATTACACAGTAACATGGTGCTGGTAGCCATAGCCTTTGTAGTGACTTAGCTAATGTGTAGATAGTCGTCTGCTGCACAATTCAACCAATTATTCCTTTTGTTAGTGACAAAATGATTCTTGTAAATCACGAATTGGGTACTTAATTCACCGACTCCCAATTTTACTGTTCTTCCACTTTTCCCCCAACAAGCAGTGACTCTTGGTGCAGGATTTTGCAATAGGATTGTCACCCCACTCCCATAAGAAGGTCTAATTTGCCTAGGGGTATTGAAATCCATGACGGAGACTCCAGGTTCTGCTTGTGGGTGAGGGCTGCATTGATGGTGCAAGGGAAACCCCATTTAATGAAAAAAGGGGGCACCTCTGATGTGCTGAAATGGAAAGACTCATCATGGGAACGGATGTGCCAGAGCAGCAGAGAGAAGAGGATAGCATCCTTGCATGAAATCCATTACATTTTTGATTTGAATTTAAATATTTATGGGCTGTGGGAATTTGGAACCTCCATGCTGAGGAACAAAGGGGAGCATAATATTCATGAAATAGATCATTTTAATTACCTAAGTACCCAATACTCATCTTACAAACTTGATCACTTTTCAGCATACTCTAAACCAAATAGTTCAGATGCTACAGGTTGTCAGTCAAGCCAATAATTTACTCGTGTATATTTTCTCCCACAGCAGAGATGCTCCCAAGTACTTGACCAAGTTCATTCTAAAATAGCTAACATTCTGAAACCACAAACTAAGAATTGAGGTGCACAGCTATTTTGGATTTGTCTGGCTGGCCCTGGTTTTAACACTGGTTAATTCCTCTGACCAGTTAATATCAACATGGTTCTAAACCTAGTTCACGGTTCTAAGGGCTCTGATGAAGTTCTTGTCCTGAAACACTAGTTCTGTTTCTCTTCCCACAGATGCAGCCTGAAATTCTAAGTATTACTGGCATTTTCTGTTTTATTTTCGTTCTAAGCCTCTCCATTTGCTGTTGAAATTTGTTGTCGGAAGTTGTCAGCAAAGGGCCTGTTTACCATTTGTAAGCAAGCTGTTGTTGACGTGAAAGGTTCTGGTGTTGGCTTGGGGCAAATGTGATCTCTGTAACAAGGGGGAGCAATAACTTCATGACTTAGTCATAGAGGCATACAGCACAGAGATGGGCCCTTCAACCAACCATGTCCATGCTGACTGTTGCACCCATCTATACCAATCCTATTTACCTGCATTACGTCCTTGGCTTTCTAAAACATACCTGTCAACACTCTTTCATGAGGTAAGAAAGAAAAAGGCACTTGAATTTACAGTCTGAAGGTAATACTTAAATGCTTTGGAAGTAGGACTGATTATGGATAATAAAAAAGAAATGCTCGGCAGGTCAGGCAATAATTGTGGTGAGAGAAACAGTTAATGTTTCTGCTCTGCACATTGGCTGCAGTAGCTAATGCTTAGTAATTAATTTAACTCTAAAGAAAATTCATTTAACATCCCCCTTTCCCTGATTGCCAAATCCTGTAGCTTATTCGAGTGGATATTCTTACAGGAGTTCCTGCAGTGTAATCTGAACAAGTTCGCCCCCAGTGTTGTCCAATGTACACATGAACTTTCCAGTGTACTCTGCTGAAATGGGATCAGGCAACCTGGCTCTTGCCACGGTTTGTTGGCCACTTCTCAGTCCCATGATGTACATTTGCTCAGCACAGACCAGGGATTGGTGTGACTTGGTACACATTACGTATTGCAGTTATTTGGCTTGTAAGCAACTTCTGAAGTGTATCAGTTTACCCGTGGGTCTGCAAGGAGAAAGTTGTCTCTATCGTAAGTTCACTGTCTATTTTTGATGGAACTTCATTTTGCAATTTCAGCCCCATTTATTCAAGTGTATTGTTTCCCAAAAGTGTGCATATATCTTTGGATCCTTGCCAGTTTTGGAATGGGGTGGTGCAGGTGGATGTGGGAATAGAGCCCTGTGACTTGTTGGTCATATGCATTTTTAGTGTATTAACTTAAGAAAACTGCAGCTCAACATTTGTCATGCGCATTACCATAAATCTCATCTGGTGAAAAGATTATACGTCTGTCCTAACCACTTTAACTTGCTTGCACAGCAAGATCTTTTTATGTTACAAATATTACATGCTGAAGGCATGTTGCCAACTTCGGTTCCAAATTTTGTAACCCCTCAGCTGCTGTAGCCAGTACTTGTATCCAACTAATGAGTTGTTCCACTTAAATGGAATTAATTAAATTATAATTTGGCTTGTTGCCTTTGGATGCAATTTGAATTAATTTGCATTGAAATCTATTTTGCTTTACCCTACCAAAAATAAGTGCTATTAAATGGTAGAATTGGAATGGGTAAAGATATTTTGAATGTAGTAGGTTAATACAATCTAAAATACCACATGCTCATTTTGCTGCCTGATTTTTTTTTGTGTCTGCCTCTATCTTTTAAATGTCCAAAAATCTCTTACATTCTTGAATGCAGTTGATTGAGTTTTCATAGCCTTGGGCTAGAGAACTCCAAAGATCTCCACCTCTGTGTAAACCCATTTCTCCTCCCCTCATTCTGACTTGCTCAGTCTGAGACTGTCCTCTTGTTCCAGATGATCCAGCCTTGCTGGCCTCTCAGCATCCAGCATATCAATTGTTTTCAGAACTCGCCTTTGAGGTCAACTCTCAATGCTTCTAAATTCCATTGAGCTTTGCCTAATCTTATTCAATCTCTCCTCTAAGAATAGAACACCAGCAACAAATATTCATTTGGATGCGGAAAATCCTTTTCTGAGCTTTATTTAAAATCTCATCAAAAATTACTTGGGCAAGTGCTAAAAATTTGGGTTGCACTGTACAATGTGGGAGCATTGTGGGATGTACAATGTGGGAGCATGAATAAAATAGTTTTACTGTTTATTTTAAGTAGAATAACCTTATTGCTATCATAAGGTAAAATAATCATTCAGTGATATATTTGTACTTCAAGTTTCATGGCACTGAATCTGAATGTTTGACCTGTTGAGAGCTGCCTGTGATTGGAATGACCAAGTTTGGTTGCAGCTCAGTCCTTTGACTGTTTATTATGTGTTCTTGTTTGATCTGCTTCTCAGACTGCCAGGAATGTTAAAGGAACTTGAGATGAAAGAGAGTCATAAATGAAATTGTTGGATCTTTATATGAAGAGTACCCAGTTCATCATTTTTGTTGAGTCATTTGGGTGAATAACAGCATTTTTAAAAATAAAACAGGCATTGGTTTGGTAACTCTATTTCTAAGTCTATAAATTTTAAATTTGCACTTCTTCCCATATCCTAATAAAATGTGGTTTAAAAACAAAATCGACTTGGATTTAAAACATCAAACCATTGTGCTTCCGACATTACAAATCACACCCATTTATTGCTGTTATTCGCACCATGTCATTCTGACTTGTTTCATTAGCTGTAGCTCTGCTGTCTCTGCCTTGATTACTGGTGATTTCTGTCTGGTGGTGGTGATCTGTCAAACTTTGTACTGTGATTCTCGTGTATTGTTTTCTGCTGTTGGTGTGTATTTCTGGATCTATCAGTTAGAAAGTTAATTGACTTTTGCTTTGGTAAATCTCTAGCATCAGGCAAGTATAAATGTATCCCACACCAGCATTTGCTGGTGTGTAGCTTCAGTTCATCCGGTTATTTGAATGTAAACATCACTAGGTAGTCAATTTGCTTGAAGTCTTTTTTAAATATTCACAAACATCAATTGCTGATGAGGATGCTATAGTTATTCCACTATCAAAAGTAGCTGACAAGTGAACTATTATATTCTACTGGCCTTCCAGAAGAATGGAGTATTTCCCCTGTATCCGTGCAGAATTGCCATACATTGTCTCTCCAACATGTAAATCTTCCTGCCTACCTTTTGCACAGCTCATGTGAAGCAGGTAATGTTTCAATCAGACTGCCGAAAGATTTGGGTCTAATTGTTTCTTCATCTGAGAGGGTTTATAATGTTTGGGAGAAGGCAAATATTTGCAGTAAATGTGAGGATAATGGACCAGCAGAGAGGATCTGTCTGGAGTGTTATTTGGGTAGAGCATTTAGCAGGAATGTTCAGTGTATAATTACCAGAGGTTTTCCATTTAGGTGAGGTTTATGGACACTTTTTTTTTCTACTGGGTTTTTTGAAATTGTCAAACCAGTAGTTCAATACATTACAATGAAAAATAGAGCAAACATGTTTTCCTATCCTGTATTATTCCTTTGGACTTGGCCTTGATGTTCAGTGGTGAATGGACTCTTCTTTCATCATGTTATCAATGTCTAACTATTTGCTGAACATTAAAATCAAGTGAATTTTCACAAAAGATCTCCTGACATGCTGGAGAAGTAAGTAACAAAGGGAAAGGAACATGAAATGGGATGAAGTGAGGTGGGAAGACTAATGTATGAAAATGAGGGAGAACAGGTAGCATACCATTTATTATTTACAGATGACAATAACTGAGTCCCTGACAGTTTTCACCCATATTGTGGGATAGCTTTCTGAAGAAAGGAACATATTTTTCCCTCTCGCTCTCTCGCTCTCTCTCTCGCTCTCTGGTGATATTGGGCACCGCAAATCGAGTGTAGAAAAGGTTAGTCGAGAGGGGTCAAATTGAGTCCCAATACAGCACCCAAATAACTCATCATTTATAAAATGCCTGAATTTGATCCATTGTGACCATTCCTTTCCCGAAAAAGTTGTAGGTTATATACTAGAGAGTGGAGTTGGTCTACATAAATGATTTGCCATGTTTGGGGAATTTCCAGGCAGTTGTAGGGAACAGCAACTCGATGCTGAATTTAAAGCATCAACACAACCCCAAAAAGTAACTGTGAATGAGGTAATCTTTTGTAATCTACAGTAACTTGCTGTGCTCTTCCTCCTCCCAGACTAAAGCTTATGGCCTAGGATTTGTGAAGATACACACACCGTGGCACGTGCTGTGCAGAGAGGCAGAATTTCTCAAGATTAAGATGCCCACCAAAAAGGTAGGTTGTGATACCTAATGTCATTAATCTCAACTTGGAAGGCATTCCAGTTGTTTGGTTGTATTCCTGAAGTCTTAACAATATTATTAAATTAACATTCAAGTTCTAACAACATCAGGCTACAGAAGGGTAAAGGAAGGGAACATTTGTTCAGTCACTGATGCTTGGCAAGACTGAGAAGAGCCAGTTACGTGGGGTCAACCTTCCTACAGTGGCCACAACTTGACTGACCAGGTGGAGGTTGGAATGATTCTTCATATACAGCCAAGTGCCCACCCTGAGCACTCTGGCAGTTCTCTGAAGCGACTGTGCCGGTCTTTACCCAGCTTCTCCTCACAAGTTGTGGGCAGGGTTCTCCAGTTGCCCATGGGAATGGAGAGTTCCATGAGACACTGGTCCGCCTTGTGGTTAGAACATAGAACACTACAGCACAGTACAGGCCCTTCGGCCCACAATGTTGTGTCGACATTTTATCCTGCTCTAAGATCTATCTAACCCTTCCCTCCCACATAACCCCCCCATTTCTCTATCATTCATGTGGCTACCTAAGAGTCTCTTAAATGTCCTTAATGTATCTGCCCCCACAACCTCTGCCGGCAGTGCGTTCCACGCACCCACCACTCTGTGTTTTTTAAAAAAAACTTACCCCTGACATCCCCCTTATATCTTCTAAAGCTTTCACATCCTTCCTATAATGAGGTGACCAGAACTGAACAGTGGACTTTGACCTTCTACTGCGCTACAGGCAGATTTTGAGTTGGCTACGGAGCCTTTGGTAAACTCACTGGAGCCATGGGTCACTTTTATTTTAACACAAAAATGCAGTTAGTGTTTGTGCAGTATTCAAACTAAATGCTTTTATGGAATTGGGGGAGCAGGTGGGTGGGAGGAGAGAAGGGAGTACTTGTAAAGCAGAGTACTCCCCTCCAATATTGTTCTCCCGTGATCTTGGTCCATAACACTTTTTTAAAAATTGCTTGTACTTCACCCATTTGCTTTCTTCATAAACTGCAAGTATGATGACAGTTTTCCAAAATGCTACTGATACTGGAAACAAAATGATGTTCAGTAGGTCAAGCAGCATCTGTGGAGGGAGAACTGGTTAATGTTTGATGACCTTTTTAGTAGAACAGGGAAATATTCAAGGTGTAGCAGGTTTTGCGTGGGGAAAGTGGGAGAATCAGTGGACGGAGGTGAGAACTGTAGTCAATGAAGTGGGAAGGAGAGATTAAATTTCAAGAGGTGATGGAGTTGGGTGAGAAAGGGGTAAAAATGATGTGAAGGGCTCTGGGGAATCCTAAGTTCCTACACAGATGAAAGTTATTAAATTGTTGTTGCTACACAGAAAGGGATCTAACATTTGGTCATAATCACTCGGCAGTCTTTAGTCTTCATTTAGTGCACGTTGTATTTGTGTGAATTGGGTCCCTTTGGCTCATTCACGAGCTAACATTGTTTCTGAAAACTTTCCACTTGTGTGACAGATAAAAAAAAAATTGTAAAATTCTTTTCAGGAAGAACAAAATGAAGTATTTCCTTGAACACAAATTTTATTAATATTAAATGAACATGATCCATGCAGATACCAATACTTTGGGAATATATTTGACTGTGTTCTCAGTTCTTTAACAGCCAACCATTATACAATGACATTTTGCTTCAAGACTTTGCTCTTAATTTTTCAATCAAGTATGAACCTAGATGCATAATTAATACAAATTACGGGTCTGCTCCTTTATGTGAGAATTGATTGTCTTGGTATGACATCACAGACTTGCAATTAAATGAAAGAAGCACATCCTAGTGATCATCTTGCTGTTTTATTTCTTTTATTGACAACCTGTGAGAAAATACTTAATACCTCCTCCAAATTAGACCCCATATAGAAGTTTAAAATTCTAGACAGGGGAAGGCCATACAAAATGTATTTAAGAGAAACCAAGGACTGCAGATGCTGGAATCTAGATGCAAAACACAATGATGCTGGAGGAACTCAGCAGGCCAGGCAGCATCCGTGGAGAAAAGCAGGCAGTCAATGTTTCAGGTCAGGACCCTTCTCCAGGACTGAAGATAGGAAAAGGGGAAGCTCGATTATATAAGAGGGAAAAGCAGAGCAGTGATAGGTGGACAAAAGAGGTGAGGTGGGGTGGGCACAAGGTGGTGATAGGTAGGTGCAGGTAAGAGATAGTGATGGGGAGGGGAGAGCAGATCCACAGGGGGATGGGTGAAAGGTAAGAAGAGAGAGAGAGTGAAAAAGAGGCTAGGAAAGGGAAGAAAGTTAAGCTTGTCACTGAGTTGCATTAACTATCCTTGATCTAAGTATTGAATTATACACAAACTCTACAGGTATGGGCCAGTACTCCATGAACCACTATCAGTCCCAAAGTTCAGTCCCCAGTCCTGAATGTTGATACCTTCTCCTGTTCGTGTTATGCATGAACAGGCATAAGGAAACATTGATGTTTTGTTTATTGCCCAGATGCTTTCTCACCTTTTTAGCACGGTCTTGGTCTTGCCCGTAGGCTTCCCCTTGCTGCTGTGCACTTCTGCACAAAGTTGTGAGTTCCCACTGCCAGCAATCCTCTTTGGCCTCATTCCACACACTCCCTGCTACATTTAAAGTTGACATCAAAGAGAGACCTGGTTAGAGCTTATGGAAAAGTGTTAAAATGCTCGGGGACTGTGGTGCAGGAGGGAGCTGGAGCAGGAAGATGAAAGGATGTGGATTAGTGATAAATGTAAAAAAAAATAGGATTTGCAATAACAAAAAATGCCAAAATTAAGTTTAATTGCATTTGAGGGGTTTGTTTTTTTTAAACAAACTGCCAAACCATTTGCTTAAATTTGTACAATGCATTTCCAATTTCAGTGAGTTCATGAAGTGATATGTGATAAATGAAACGTTTTCATTGCATCAATATCCACCATCCCAGAAGGTAGATGGGACCTTGGTTTAACTTCCCATGTGAGAAATGATATACCGAAAAAAAAAAAATGCCGGTACCCTTTGGTACTGCATTGGAATATTGACCAGAAATCCGCACTGGAGCTTAGACCAAAGCACTGATATTAAGGCAAGAGAGCTATCAGTTTAACTTGATATGAGGTTCAAATTTTCTTCTTGTGGACTATCTGCATCTGTAATCCATCCTTCAAATAGGTATTTAAAAAAAACTTACTATGAATATGTCTTTCTGCCAACAAACACACAGTTAGGTATCTTAGATAATGGGTAGACTTCACATTTCAAAGGCTTCTTCAGAGTGATCTGACTGAAGTGAGGCTGTGAGAAATTCCTTTGCAGGGCTGGATTGGATCCATCTGTTGTGCTCTCACACTCACTGATATCGCCGAGATCACTAAGGGAGCATGTTTTCTTCCCTTTGGAACTCCTGAGGGAGTAATACAGAACTGTTCTGAAATTTAATAGAAGTCAGTCTTGCTAATCTGATGATTAGGTGGCCTAATGCCATAGCTGTTCTACAACCGTGGTTTGGCACTGATTTTATTTGGGGGTACGGAGTGAAATTGGCAAATAAAATAAACAGTAAATCATTTCAACAGTAATAATACGTTGTTTGTCTGTGTGTGTAACTGGTATAATACACAAGATTGTGGGTATGTTGCCATAGACTTCAATGCCAACTTTTTCAGGGTTTAGAGGTACCAGTGGGAGTATAGTACTGATATTATTCTGATGACTTGTACTAAAAATTTAAGGGATGAGATTCATCCAAATATGAACCAGAAAAAGGGGCCAGTTCCTACAAGCACTAAACACTTGGAGTATAAATCCAGTGTGCTGTGAAGCTCTGTTCAAAAAAAATGCTTGAGATTTGAAGTGTACTGCCTGATAAGGTGCCGGAAATGAATTCAAATGGAAAAAGTGTAAATACTTCACGGCTCAACAGCTTGCATTTGTGTAACACTTTGTATTTTACTGTATCAAAAATACCAAGGCAGTTCACAGTAGCATTATTAATCAAAAAGTTGATGCTGAGCCATTTGAGCTTAAAGCACTTTAAGTTAAAAAAGGTAAACTTTTTAAGAGGCACCTTTCTTAAAGGAGGGAAAGAATCCAGTCAGACTGGTGACAGAATTCCAAAGTTTGGGACGTGCAGAGTTTTCTGTCAATGGTAGCCTGATTAAATGTGATAGGCCAAATTACCATCACCTCTGGTGTTTTATGATGGTTATTCCACTGATGACATGTCTCTCTAATATTATGATATACCAGAGGTTGGTCCCTGCCTGCACTATACTAATATTAACAATGTATACATGTGTACATGGTCAAAACTGCCTTCTAATTAACACGGACAACACATTGCTTGCAGAATATTCCTGATCCTGCCAACTGTGCTTGGCATTCCACAGCTATAGCATTCTGATCCAACCTGAATAAACTACATTTATGGGAGATGTGAAATATATTTAGGAAAAAAAATCACCTGGCAAACTTACCAGACCAATAATGATGATGACGATATAGAGAAAGGAAGGAAAAGGGTTGGATAGAATTGATCTGTAGAATTATTCGCAGTTTGGCACGCTTGCCTGCAGTGTGTGCTGTGTCCAGATGCACTTTTAGTGACCTGATGAATCAACACAAGGACTTTTGAGACCTCATTTGGACAAAAAATCCTCATCAATTGGCTTAATGTGAATTTGAAATGAGCAGAGTGAGATAAAGATGACGGTTAGCCCAAAATGTTAGTTAGCCTCGCTGATGGAAATATTACACAGCAATAATCCCACCAAAAATGATCTTCTGGTACAACACTTAAACTGGAATAGAAGAATGAGGATCTAATGAATGAAACATTTCAAGAGTTTAAAACACAGCTGATCCGTTCAAATAATGCATGTCTTTAAAACCTAATCCAGACGAGACCTACAAAATATTCATTGGAAATCCTCATTTTAGGTCATTTTACCTTGGAACAAAAAAGCCATAATGTAGCAACTGGAAAGCTGAAATAAGTGGTCAGGCAGCAACTTTAGTGAGAGAGATGATTAATATTTCAGATTGATGATATTACAAATTTTCAGGTTGTAATAGATGTAATGTGGGAAGCCAATCATCATGCTTTTCCTAATTTCAGGGTTTATTCAGATATAGTTTTGTTTCATTGTCTCTAAATTATTTGGTTAATTTTCACAGGATCTTGTGACTTAACTCTGTTACCAATTCTTCAGGTGTACGAAGTAAAGCAGAAAACTGGGATCCTCAACAAAATCTCGAATATTTTACATAAAATTACTTCACCTTTACGACCAAAAGTAGAAGAGCAGAACAATGTTACATTCAAGCATCTGTCCTACCCCTTCTCCAGAGAGAAGAAGCACTTGTAAGTACCTGTGCACGAAACACAATCAAAAGCTAACAAAATGATATTGTTTATTGCTAGGGAACTTGAATACAGAAGGAGACAGGTAATGTTTCAGTTGTATGGGGCATGGTTGAGAATATGTTGCGTACTGACTTCCTTTAACCAAGGATGTTAATGTATTGGAAGCAGTTTGGAGAAGAACTATTCGACTTGTACTTGTAACGATAGTGAGGAAAGGTTGGACGAGCTAGGCTTGCATCCTTTGGAATTCTGAATGAGAAAGGACTTGATTGAAACACAAGATCCTGAGGGGCATTGATGAGGTAGAGAGAACATGTCTTCATGAAGAGGATCTAGAACTAGGAGTCACTGTCTTAAATGGGCAACCTCTTAGTTTCAAACAGAAGTGAGGTGAAATTATTTTTTTTCAGTATCTTGAGTCTTTGGAACTTTTCCTTGGAGTAAATGCACAATCTTTGAGTATTCTTAAAGCAGAAGTAGACAGATCCTTGATAAGTAAGGAGGTGAACAGTCACCATGAGTTAATGGAAAATTATGAAATAGAAGTTGCATTCAGATTAATCCATGTTCTTATGAAATTGTGGAGCAGGCTTAAGGAATTGAGTGGCCTGCTCCTGGTTTGTATGTAAACACCTGGATATGGTATAGTTTGTATTTTAAGTAACGATCCTTAAAAATTTAGAAAATTCAACCTGTTTTGCACAATTTTATTTAAAGAGGTGGCACAGATGAAAACCATTCATGCAATAGTATCCATGCCAGCTAAAATGGACTTTAAATACTTTTTCCTTCCAGCTCTTCCTCTGAAGCCCTGCATTTACTGTTTTTTTTAAATGTTGATCCAGGTACATTTTAATAGATTGAGGGTTTCTGTCTCCTCCACACTTTTAAGACAATGAGTTCTGCTCCCTTTCCTCTTTTTTTTATTTAAAAAAAATGATGCTCCTGAAATCCTCCTTCCTTGAAAAAACAGTGGTACAGCAATAGAGTTGCTGCCTGAAAACTCAAGGAACCCAGGTTCAAACCTGACCTGGAGCACTCTGTGTGGAGTTTGAATGCTCTCTCTCCAACCAAGCAAGTTTCCCCTGGATGCTCTGGCTTCCTCCCACATCTCAAAGATTTGCGGATTGATGGCTTAATTGCCCACTAAATTATTGCTCCTAGTGTGGGTTAGTGGTAGGTTGAGGAGAGGAGGATGGGAGATGGTTTTTTTAAATAATATCATCTCCTTGTGTGGCCGTGTCCAATTCCTGTGCATAGCCTTGGAATGCATGAGATACCTGTAAAGAGAAAAAATTGGGAAGGAAGACTTTTGCCATCGTGGCAAGCCAGAGACTGAAGGATTTGAAAGCTTCAAAAAGGTCTCTGGCTAAATCATGCCTTTGAATTACTTTGGACTGGAAACTAGGCTACAATTCTGCTGTCAGCAGCTTCAATGTGCTGAATCTGAAATGATGATCTAAAAGCCACGAGATGGAAGAATATCAAAAATGCTTGCCTTGAACTTGATGCTAGCCAAGAAATTACTGTTAACGATATCAGCAGATGAAGGCTTAGTGACTTCACATTATCCTACTATTTTAATGCAGGTGCCGATTTAATTATGCCTGTGTTAAATTAGCATGCAGCAAAACATCTTGTGAATGCAGCAAAGATTTCTAGCCTTGTATCCTTGCAGTGTCATTGATGCCCTGCTATAAGGAAAAACATGGCTCGTTGTTACTACGCCTCGAATAAATGAAGAACCATACAAGATTCTCGACCAGTGCAGCTCAGCTCCATCTGTTATAACCAGTGTTGGCAAGCAGGAGTTCTGCCTACTTCAAGAATTAAATGTAGTAACACAATTGTGAAGCTGAGTCATGGCAATTTACTTAATGGCTTGAGGCATGACATTCACGGGTATTGGAAGGAATTGCAATAACCCATGAGTATCAAGGAAATCTATGCAGCGTTAAGTTTTTGGCCCCCAAGGGCTAATCTGAAATATTTAAGTCTGTCTCCTTCTGAGTGAAAGAAGGATTTGAAATATTATGGTACTGAGATTGAGTGGTATCTCCTTTACTTGTTACTGAATGGAAAATGGGAAGAAATGTCCATTGATCAGAAATTCATTAAGAGATTGGATCCAGATGTGAATTGAATTATGTATTAATAGGGCTGTAGCTAATGATGGCCTCAAGTAGAATTTAACTTAAGTAGAATTGCACATAAACAGCCCCAGTCTATATTTGGATTTCCAGAAGTCATTTGATAAGGTACAACATCAAAGGTTATTGCAGAAAATAAAAGCTTCTATTGAGAAGGGAACATTCTCTAGCTAAGAGGAAATGGATCTTTTTCTGGTTGGCAAGCAATGAAGTAGTGTGGCACAGGGTTTGTGCCAGGACCTCAACTTTTACACTGTATATAAAACAACTTGGATGAAGGCACCAAAAGCATGGTTGCTAAATTTGCTGGTGATATGATGGACAGGACAGTGAACTGTGAAGAGGGTGTAGAGTTACAAAGGGATATAGAAAATTTTTAAACTGAAGATGCATTTGGGACAAAGGGATGTGGATAAAGTAAATGGTCAAAGATCTGGAAAATGGAGTATAATTTGGGAAAATGTGGAATGGTCCATTTTGGCAGGGAAAAAAAGGCATTATCTAAGGAAGGATGTGCTGGCATTGGAGACGGTCCAGAGGAGGTTTACCAGAATGATCACAGGAATGAAAGGGTTAATGTATGAGGAGCATTTGATGACTCTGGGCCTGTACCCGCTAGGGTTTAGAAGAATGAGGGGGGGATCTCATTGAAACCTACCGAACATTGAAAGGCCTGGATAGAGTGGGCATGGAGAGGATGTTTCCAGTTGTGGGAGAGTCTAGGACCAGAGGGCACAGCCTCAGAATAGAAGGACATTCCTTTAGAATAGAGATGAGGAGGAATTTCTTTAGCCAGAGGTCAGTGAATCTGTGGAATTCGTTGCCACAGACAGCTGTGGAGGCCAAGTCACTGGGTACATTTAAAGCAGAAGTTGATAGGTTCTTGATTAGTAAGGGCATCAAAGATTACAGGGAGAAGGCAGGAGTAAGGGGTTGAGAGGGAAAAATAAATCGGCCATAATCAGGTAGAGCAGACTCGATGGGCCGAATGGCCTAATTCTGTTCCTATGTCATGTGGTCTACTATGCAAATGGTGAGAGTTTGCAGAATCCTGAGACGCGGAGGCAGCTGGGTGCCCAATGCACTAATGTGCAAGTACAGAAATTAATTGGGGAAATAACAATGTTGTTTATTGCTCGGAGTTCCCTATCAACGTATTGGTCTCCATATTTATGGAATGCTGTTAATACAATGGAAGCAGTTCAGAAAATGTTTTGCTAGACATTACCTTATGAGGAAAGGTTGGACAAGCTAGGTTTCTATCTGCTGGAGTTCAGAAGAAGATAAGATTTCTTTATTAGTCACATGTACATCGAAACACACAGTGAAATGCATCGTTTGCATAGTGTTCTGGGGGCAGCTCGCAAGTGTCACCACACTTCTGGTGCCAACATAGCATACCCACAACTTCCTAACCTGTACGTCTTTAGAATTTGAGAGGAAACTAGAGAATCCGAAGGAAACCCACACAGATGCGGGGAGAACGTACAAACTCCTTACAGACAGTGGTCAGAATTGAACCCGGGTCGCTGGCGCTGTAATAGCATTACACTAACTGCTACACTACCAGATGATTGAAACATGCAACACCTGAGGATTCTTGACAGGGTGGATGCAAAAAGGATGTTACCACTTGTACGAGAACTGAGAGTCACACTACTTTTCAAAAAAAAAGTTGCCCATTTAAGATGAGGTGCAATATTTTCTCTGAGCCACGAGTCTTTGAAAGTCTTCCTCAAAGGGCAGTGAAAGCAAAGTCTGTGAATATATTTAAAGCAGACAGATGGATTCTTGGTGCACAAGGGTGAACGATTACTGTGGTAGAGGGGAATGCGATTTGTGGTTACAATTTGATCAGCCACAATTTTATTGAATGGTGGAGCAAGCTTGAGAGGTTGAAAGGCCTACTCCTGTTCCTAATTCATAACGTTCATGTAACCTGGACCCTTCATCATGAATGATTGACAAGGCTATCTTGGAAGGAGGGAGAAGGGCAAATGAATCTTTGTGGTCAGCAGTTTTTAGTACGACTCCATCATGCTCTAGCCGTAGAACTTTTTTTCCAGACCCAAGTTTTGCTCCAGATTCCAGCATCTGCAGTCTTGTGTCTCCAACTTCCCTTTGTCATTTTAAGTTAAAACATCGGGTGGATTTTCTCAGAGCAATACCATCAACCCCAGTTCGCCCACTTTTTTTCCCCCTCTAATCTTTTCTTTTCCATCGTTTCTCACCCTCTCTTCAATTCTCCTACCATCTACCTACACTAAGGAGCAATTTGCAGCAGCCAGTTAACCTACCAGAACATCTCTGGGATGTGAGAGAAGCTGGGGGAAGCCCACCCAGAGAGTCACGGCGAACATGCAAACCCTACACCCATGAAACCTGTATCGAACCCAGCTGTAAGACAGCAGCACCGGAACTTATCTGGGTTGTCTGCCGACTTCCCTGGGGCCAGCATTTTCTGCCCACCCCCTACCCGATTCAGCTGTCCATGTAGACATGTTGTGGAGTCTAATGAGCAAGGCAAACTTCTGCAGGCTTCCCAGGTTTCAGACTGGGATGTCTGCCCACTGAATCTCTGCCAGGTTAAGTCCAACACAAACAGGATTCTCCATCGAGGTCTTCCATTCATTTCAGCTGCCAGAGAAAGGGAAGTCATTATTTTATTGTTTAAATTAATTTCAACCCTTCAGTGGTTTAGATGTTTGGAGTACTGTGTACAGTACGAGTTGCCCAGCTTTAGGAAGGATATCATTCAACTGGAAATGGTGCAAAAAAAGATTTAAGAGGATGTTACTGGGACTGGAGGGTTTTGGGCAGGCACGGTAGTGTAGTGGTTAGCGTAATGCTTTACAGCGCCAGCAACCTGGGTTCAATTCCAGCTGCTGTCTGTAAGGAACTTGTACGTTCTCCCCCTTTCTGCGTTGGTTTCCTCCCACATTCCAAAGACATACAGGTTAGGAAGTTGTGGGCATGCTATGTTGGCGCTGGAAGCGTGGTGACACTTGCGGGCGGCCCCCAGAACACTCTACGCAAAAGATGAATTTCACTGTGTGTTTCGATGTACATATGACTAATAAAGGTGTCATCATCAAGGAGAAGCTGGATAGGGTGGAACTTTTTTTTTTACCCAGGAGCATAGGAGGCTGCAGGGTGACCTTGGAGGTTTATAAAAATCATGAGCAGCACAAATAAGATGAATAACCAGTTTTTTCCCCAGGGTAGGTGAGTCCAAAACTAGAGGGCATAGGTTTAAAGCGAGAGGGGGATAAGTTTTAAAAGTGACCTGTGGGGCAACTTTTACACAGAGGGTGGTAGGTGTGTAGAACAAGCTGCCAGAGGAAGTGGTAGAGGTGGGTACAATTACACCATTTAAAAGACACTTGGACAGTTACGTGGATGGGAAAGGTTTAGAGGGATATGAGCCAAATGCAGGCAAAGGGGACTAGCTCAGTTAGGCTACTTGGTTGGCATGGCCATATCGGGCTGAAGGGCCTGCTTCCATGCTGTATAACTCTATGGCTCTATTGTAAATGTTGAAAGATGTATTAAGTCTTAGTTTTTTGGGTGACACTGGCTCTTTGACATTCAAACATTCACAGAGATTAACAATAACATCACTGGCCACCAAGGAGCCTGGGTTTGGGCTTCACCAGCTGTCAAAGCTATTCTACAAGTCCAGCCATGTGTCTAAATTGAGATGGCCCTACACAGTGCTGGATAATGCTGAACTGCTGGGAGCTGGGTACTTGCAAAAGATTCCATACAGGCCACAATGGAACAAACAGTATGGCCTTTGGCAGACAGGCAGTAATTCTGGGGCAATGGAAAATCTGCCTCGTTGTCTTTCATGACATTGGAGCAGGTTTGGTTACTTCCTGCTCACCACTGTATGAGAAGCCATTAAGCCTTGGAGGCTCTTGTATTTAGTACTTCTTCCTTGCTTTGAGCTGGGCTGGTTGTTAAATGTTCAACCTTTATGAAGTGGCCTTAACAGTGATGTAATGTAGTGAAAATTGTATACCTTCCATACTAAGTAATTGGCTGTGCTCAGCCACTCAGCAGGTTAAGCACTATAGTGTCATACAGCACAGAAACTGGCCCTTTGGCCCAACTCGCCCACGCTGACCAAGATTCGGAATAGGATTTATTATCACTGACATATGACGCGAAGTTTGTTGTTTTGTGGCAGCAGTACGGTGCAAAGACAAAAATCTATAAATTAGAAAAATAAATAGTGCAAGGAAAATAAAAGGATGAGGTAGTGTTCATGGATTGCTCAAATCTGACAGCAGAGGGGAAGAAGCTGTTCCTGAATCATTGAGTGTGGGTCTTCAGGCTCCTGTACCTCCTCCCCGATGGTAGTAATGAGAAGAGGGCATGTCCCGGATGGTGAGGGTCCTTGGTGAAGGATGCCACCGCCTTGAGGCACCATCTCTTGAAGATGTCCTCGATGGTGGGGAGGGTTGTGCCCGTGATGGAGCTGGCTGGGACTACAACCCTCAGCAGTCTCCTGCAACCCTGTGCATTGGAGGCTCCATACCAGGTGGTGATGCAACCAGTGTGAATGCTCTCTGTACGTCTGTAGAAATTTGCAAGAGTCTTTGGTGACAGACCAAATCTCCTCAAACTCCTAACAAAGTAGTGCCACTGGCATGCCTTCTTCATGATTGCATCAATGTTCTGGGCCCGGGATAGATCCTCTGAGATGTTGATGCCCAGGAACTTGAAGCTGCTCACCCTTCCCACCGCTGACCCCTCAATGAGGACTGGTGTGTGTTCTCCAAACTTCCCCTTCCTGAAGTCCACAATCAATTCCTTGGTCTTGTTGACATTAAGTGTGAGATTGTTGTGGCAACACCACTCAACCAGCTGATCTATCTCACCCCTGTACGCCGCCTCGTCGTCATCTGAGATTCTGCCAACAACTGTAGTGTCATCGGCAAATTTATAGATGGCATTTGAGCTGTGCTTAGCCACACAGTTGAGTGTAGAGAGAGTAGAGCAGCGGGCTAAGCACGCATCATTGAGGTGTGCCTGCGTTGATTCAGTGAAGAGGAGATGTTATTAGATTCCCATTTAAGTTAGTCCCATTTACCTACGTTTGTCCCATGTCCCTCTAAACCTATCCAAGTGCATTTTAAATGTCAATGTACCTGCCTCGGCATCTGTGGGGAGAGAACATTAATTTTCTCAGGGTATCGGAACAGAGAAAAGATGTGTTTTAAAGTGCAGAGGGAAAGAACAGAACAAAAAAGGTGTATAATGGGGGAGATAAGTGGTGCAGGGACATCTTCGTGGGACAAGAAATAAAAACTTACCTAGATGCAGAATTGCAATGAAAGCTGTTTTCTGAATAAAGATAAAGTTCTGCAGATGCTGAAAATCTGCAATAAAATAATAAGGGGGAACTTTTTTGTACACAGTGGAGGGTGCCTGGAATGCACTGCTTGGAATGATAGTGGTGAGAGACATTTAAGGCTCTTAGGCACATGAATATGCAGAGAATGGAGGGAATAGGAACCTTATGGAGACAAAAGGGACTCGTTTTAATTAGGTATTTTAAATACTAGTTTGATTAGTTCAGCACAATATTGTGGGCTGAAGGGCCTGTTCCTGTGCTGTCCTGTTCTATAATTGTTGGAACTGATCACTTCTGATGGGGTTCAGTGGTCCATCATGTGCCTTGCCAAAAGCTGAGATGTACCCTGAATATAACTCGGAACAGAGCACTTCCAGCAGTGTTGGTATTTATAGAGGAGGCTATTTGGCCCATGTTGGCTGCTGGTCGGGTGATCCCATTGGTCCCATCTGAGTTGCCATCTTTGCCACAGTATCAAATTGGCTCTTAACAAAACTCTTCTGGTATCACTTGCATCATTTAAAAATAACCGTTCTCCTCTTCCTTTTCAACCTGCTTTCGGCCTCTGCCATATTTTATTTTCAAGCATTGCAATAATTTCCTTTGGAAGTTAACTGAAATCTGCATCAATTAGATGCTCTTATTTAAGTTAGCCCACCTAAACTATTACAGGTGACTTCTGCGTTACAGCCATTTAGGTAGTGGAAATTCATCCTTGCAGAATTCGCGCATCGCTGCCCAGAAATTTGAGAAACAGAATAAAATTTGCTCTTAAAGAAGAAAAATGTAAATAAACCACATTTTTTTCAACAGGCATTTTTTTGACACGTGCATGGATAATGCGGCTTCGTTTTACAGAAGCTCGTGACACAGACTGTTTTCTAGGAACGCCATCCTTCCTTCCCACCCCTCCCTTCCCCTCTGGTAACGGGAGCTTCCTGTACTTTAAACTTGGTAGGAGGGCTTGAATTGCTTCCAGAAGCTTGCTCAACAGAGGAACATCCAAACTGGAAGAGACAGAACATTGTGGCAGATCTATTATCCTGTGACTGGGTAGGATGCAGAGAAACACCTACTTGTTGGCAGCAGAATGCACAACAGCAGCAGTACGGTCTTAAAACCAGTTATAATTAGAAGTGAAGTCGACAAACACTTTCTCAAATTGAAGTGGAGATTTGGAACCAGCAGTGGATGCAGAGTTAGAGGCAATAGCTACTTTTTGAGATTGCTGGAGTTTTTGTTGCCCATTGCTGTCGAGACAACCCAAAGCTGGCAAATGGATTGGTTGCAATTGAATTGAATGTACAGTAACTTACGGGGCTAATTGGTACATAGTTGTGCTAGTACACTGAGCACTCTGGAACACAAACAGGGCAGCTATTGGAATACATTTGCCTTCAGTGACCTTTCTCCAGAAAATGGACTGAAGGGTTACAAAAAGAAAAATTACATTCTCTGCTCTTTCCTATTTTCTGTAAATATTATTCTTCCTTCTTGGATTAGCCAATGTAAATTGGTACTATTTGGGGCTACTTCAGTTTTACAATGTCAATAATTGTGCTTTTGAAATTGGCACCAGATTCCAATACATAGTACAATCTTGCAGGACTGTTTCATTTAAAAAAAACTAAAGTTGCATGCATTCTGTTATTGTTTTCCCTTGTACTACCTCAATGCACTGTTGTGATGAAATGACTGTATGGACGGTATGCAAGACAAGTTTTTCACTGTACCTTGGTATGTGTGACAATAATAAACCAATTTACCAATAAACTAATTTAGAGCAGCTATTTAACCTTAATGCATAGAATATTATTTTAAAGTGCAGTGATGGTTATAGAGATGAATTTTTGGCATTCTGTGCACAATGAGATTCCACAATTACCAGGGAGATGAAAAGGCCAGTTTCATATTTCCTGTGAAAAGTGGTGAAATTTATGAAACAGAGTTCCACAGGGGTACTAGAGGAGACACCACTGCAGTCATTGATATAGCGGAGAAAGAGTTGAGGAATGGGGCTGGAGTAGGCTTGGAACAGAGACCGTTCAATGTAGCCATTGAAGAGAGAGGCATAGCTGGGGACAATGCGAGTGCCCATAGCTATGCCCTTGGTCTGTAGTGTGGCAACATTTATGGAAAAACAAGTTCTGCATGGGTATTAGAGGTGGCAGTGGCGAAATTCATGAAAGTGTCGATGGGCATATTTCTTGAGCTGGGGGAGGTTTGTTAACCTGAGACATGGATAATGCTTCCTGTAAAGTGCTGTCTTGCAGAATAACCTGAACGAGCAGGGAAGTGGAGCCTTGGTTTACTCTTGATTGACACTTTTTGACTTTGCTAACTTATTCAATGTGATGTTTGTAGAAACAAAACCCAGTTTGGAAATCCATTAAGTTTAAGTATCAATCATGGCCCAGTCAAACAAAACTGATTAACTTTAAGACAACAGAGAAATTTACTAATCTGTATACATTATGCACTGCCTTCACTACTGAGGTGCCAATGGAAGGATCCAGTGGAGCTAAGGGAATAATTTGAGACGTGACATACTTTTCTCGATCACAGCCTACAGTTCCAGTCAGGGACCTCAATCTCGTATCTCATTTGAGGGTTCTTAAGAACGATGTTGTGGTGAATTGAATTTAAATTTACAGACTGTTTTGTATAGAATATTTCCCATTATCTATTATGAAGTGCTTTTATTTTTTCAGACTTGAGTCTATTTGGGATGTTCATTTTCTGCAGAATGAAGCCTCAAATCATAGGAGTTTGCTACACAAAACTGACCTTTTGGCCCATTACAACTGTGCTAGCTCCCTGAAGGAACATGAGTGATCCTTCTTGTATCACCTTTTAAGTAGCTTTCTTTTGCTAATGTGATAATTTTAATTAGTCATGCAAATAGAATTTACATATTCAACCAGTATTTCTTAAATCAGTTAACATTGATTTTTTTTCAAGTTTGACAGGTTTTTCACTGTAACTTGGTACAAGTGACAATGATAAACCAATACCAATTTAGGATTGGTATTGTGGCAATTACTGAATATCTTGGCAGAACACACAAGATATTCTGTAATAAAATAGGGAAGAGCAGCAAAGAGGTAGAAACTAATAAGTGGGTTCTATTGCTTGGCTGCACTTCAATCTATACCCTCTTTTTCCATGTTCTTTGGTTAATGTGTTAAAAGATTGAGCTAGTCTTAATCCTTGATTTTGGTGTTGAACAATAAGTCTGATTGTCTCAAGTTGACAGGAATCCATGAAACCATGTTTGCTTCATATGCCTCTAATACAGTTTGTAGTTATTCTACATATACTCATTTTGCTGAAAACTATTTTAGTTAATGCTGTTGATATTCCCTCATTCAGCTGTGTAACATTGTCATATTGAGAGCTCTGCTATCAGCCTGACCAATACCACAAAGCATTTGCAAAACAAGGTGGTTCCCAGTGGGATCAAATGGAGGCATGCACAACATGAAAGGCAAATCTAATGCATCCCATAACTTCCCCAAGTAGGGCAAAAAATTCTGGAAATATTGGAACTGCATCCGCTGTGGATTTTGGTCAGTTTAGAAGCAGGCTTGTTCCAACACTGTTTGCAGGATAATTACCAATGGCATCTTGCCAACTTTCATCCAAGTGCTGATGCTCTTGTTGACACATCTTTCTTTTCTCCAAAGGTGGTACAAAGCTAGCTTGAAAGTTTTATAATTTGGCAATCCAGTGCCACTTTCTTTAGTCGTTTCTTCAAACTATTTGTAAAAATTTCATAATGTGAGTGGAAGTTCAATTTTCCAAGGGTAGAAACTATCTTCTGTTCTAAATGTCTGATCTACCAATGAAATTAGACTGAATACTGTTTCTGAAATTAGATTCCATTGAGGTTGAAAGTTCCTCATTCCTAAAGAAGAGTTCAAGATCTTACTAAACCTTTTGCTTAGCACGTACAAGAGGATGAATTTCTAGAGCCCAGTATTTAAGCGCAAGTTGAACTCCTGTACATCATCTTCTTTTTCCCTTCAGTTGCTCTACACATTTTGTCCGGAATTACCTAATCCAACTTTTCTGATGGTTGTTCCCTGGAGCTTTTGAGGTTTTAAGTTTTGCATTCATCACTTTTTGTGGTTTAAGTAGAAGTAATTCATAATGAATCCTTGTATTTGTTTTAAAATTCCAATTCACTAAATATTCAATTTCCTTGTAAGTATCATATTTCTATGACTGCTATAATGAGATTTGGCTTGTAATTTGGTTATTTTAAATCTCTCTATTTAATTGAACAACTTTTTTCTTCCCCAGGTTTGATCTTTCTGATAAAGATAACTTTTTCAGCAGTACAACGAGAAGCACAATAGTGAGTATTGAAATTTTTGTACAGTTTAATTGAAGCCAATAATTTGCAAACTATTTCAAGTTTTAGCTCCTAATATAAAGTGACTAATTGTTTATCACTGTGATGCAATGCCGATAACATTGGAAATAGTTTAATCATCTAAGTGATTCTCCATTATGCTGCTCAACATGACAGCTTATTTGTTTCATTTGAAAATCAAAAACTGCAGATGCTCAGTCTGAAAGAAAGGCAGAAAAATGATAGAAAGACTCAAGTTGGGCAGCACCTGTGGAAAGAGAAACATTGACCATTTCCACAGATGCTGCCTTACTTGCAGAGATTTTCTAGCATTTTCTACATTTGTTCAGCTTTTTGTGGCTAATTGGAAGAGTTGGGATGTTTCACTAATAATCCAGTCAAAAGGGAAGTTCAAATATAATGCTGGTGCTGAACCATTTTGCCAGTGGAAAGCACAAGTCTCCTGCACACTGTGTTGGTGAAACCGGGCAGGTATATTGGCCAAACTGGAATGTGACTGCATTTGCACTTTCTTACATTATTGCTGTAAAGATTCCATCCTCTATTATTGGATATTTATAATTTGACAAGAATCTTCTAGGTTTTGTGTGGCTAGGATTAGATTAAAGCTGAAGATGGGTTTACAGAGAATGAGATATTGTCACAGTAGCAAAAAAACTGCAGATGCACGTTATGGGACATTATGTTGCAGTTGTGCAAGATGTTGGTGAGACCACACGTGAACTATTGTGTACGGTTTTGCTTGCCCTGTTTGTAGGAAAGTCTTCATTAAACTGGAAAGAGTGCAGAGAAGAATGCTGCCAGGACTCAAGGGCCTGAGTAATAGGGAGAGTTTGGGCAGGCTGGAATTTTATTCCTTGGAATTTGGGATTGAGAGGTGACCTTGTAGAGGTGTATAAAATTATGATGGGCACAGATAAGGTGAACATGGTCTTTTTCCCAGGGAAGAGGAACTTAAAAAAAAAACTAGAGAGCATAGGTTTAAGGTGAGAGGGGAAATATTTAAGGAGGACCTGAGGGGCGACTTCATGCAAATGGTGGTGCGTATATGGAATGAGCTGCCAGGGAAAGTGGTTCAGGCAGGTAAAATAATAACATTTAAAAGACATTTGGTTAAGTACATGGATATGAAGGGTTTAGAGGGATGTGGGCCAAATGCAGGCAAATGGGTCTAGCTTTGGGGACACCGTGGTCAGTATGGATGAGTTGGGTTGAAGGGCCTGTTTCCATGCTGTATTGCTCTGACTCTATGTTGGATGTATGAAACAAACTTCTGAATTAACTCAGCAGATTCAGGTGAGAGAAACATTTTGGGTCGACCTTTCTGATGCTCTTCCAGTATTTTTGAACAATGTTGTCACATTCCCAATCTACTTTTTTTTTAAAAAGCTAGACATACATCCAACTGGGCCAAGGTAATTGTTCTGGAACTGAAAGAATGGATTAATCTGTGGAAAATGCCTTCCTGTAACTTGTTTGTTGCTACTCAGACTTGGCAGGAAGTAAAAATAGACTCTGGGTGTTCCCCTCCAGGCCCAGTCTCTGTGGAAAATGTACCCGTGAGAGTAGAACACATCAGTTGGCAGCAGCAATATTTTTTAACAGGATTATTGATTTGGAGAGCAAATATCCCCAATTGGACCTCCCATCTGAGACATCAGATCAAGCTGATTAGTAGTGATGGCAACTGTGAACTGTTTAACCTATTATAGGTGGATGTTGCCCACTCTCCAAAATCTCATCCTGCTTCACTTAAGGCACAGCAGCTGAGACATCTTTGGAAAGGGATGAGCAATTGCTTAGGAATGTGGGAAGGAAATTCAATTGCCAATCAACAACTGAAATTCATGTCCTTAACTTGAAAAGGAAGTAAAGTATGACCACGTGCAAGCAGATGGGGTTCAAACTGGCATCGTGGTCAGCACAGATATTGTGGGCCAAAGGGCCTGTTCCTGTGCTGTACTGTTCCATGACGTGGGGGAATGAGAGACTTTGGTACGAGGAAAATTATCTTTGAACCAAGATGGTATTGAAAGTGGAGAGCACAAGTTTGGTTGGAAATGTAAGGAGAATCTGAGTAAAGAACTAGGATTTGCAATAATAGAGATTTTGAGGGATTCTGTAGCATCTAACCTGGTTGTCAAAGACACCATAGCCAGTGATGGAATGGAAAAAAGCAATGCACAAGAGCCTTCAAATAAAGGAGGAAGATTTTTTTACAGAGATGACCTCGAGCTGAAAGAGTATGGAGATTGACAAAGGGTGTGAAAGTAATTAATTCTAGGCACTTAGAGTTGACACACTTCAGAGAGGAAAGATTTGAATATTGGAAAAGTTGGACTTCCATTTTTATTGGACACATGTACCACCCCATGACTTGTTGTGCCACATCAGTGGTACCACTTCTGATCTGATTAATTTTAAATGAATGTGCTCATCTCGTACTGAGGCTGTGCTGTCAGTGTCCTAAAGGTTCCCTGAGCTTCATCTACATTATGCATTCAACTTGTGTAGCTGTTTGAATGTATGGCATATAAATCATGTGAGTGCTTCAAGTGAATTGAATGTTTTGGATTGTTTTAGATACTTTTTGCTCTATTTCTGCACATCCTAGAAATTCAAGTAATTTCACAGAAAATAATTCTCTTATACAATTATTGCATGATTTACTTCCAAGAATGAGGTGCAATGTTTGACATTGAACAGTTAAAAGTTGATCATTTAATGTTTAAAATCTGATATGAAAACCTAAAGAATACAAAGCCCAGTTACAGCTTGTGCAGATGTTTCTGCTCCACCCACCTCCTCCCTTAAATCTATATCATAACCCCCAATTTCGTTCTTGTGTACTTATCTATATTCCCCTTGAATGCATCTGCACAAGTCCCCGTGACTACTCTAATAGTGATTTCAACATGCCTGGCATTCTGATTGAAGGAGGTAATTCGGATGAAATTTCAATTCCTAATATTTGATCTTGTATTGACTAATTTAAATGACTATTTTGGGTCAGGCTTCAGCCACTTCACCCTTCCCTGATGACTATAACCTCAGTTATTGCCATGCTTTTGTGCATCCTCTGGTGCCTCTAGGTTCTTGTATAATTCTGCCCACTATATCATATGCCAACTGTGGTCTCAGCAAAGTTCAAATCAACATGCATGGCCTTTAGATTGGTATTTGGCTCAATGTCTATTACCTTTCTTCAAATATAATGTAAGTATTCATCAACATTTTGCATTCTACCAATAATGAGCAGTTTTCACCCAATCGAAAGGTACCCATTTAAAAAAAATCCATTACCATGGCAAACTGAATGTTATGCAAATTAATCTGTTAATCTTGAGCAGCTCAGATTTCAACTGTTCAGTCAAAAACCGGTGGTGTGAATTGGTGAGCCTTTAACTGACAGAGATAAAGTTAAATAAACTCAATACTGACCATGTTTCATGATGTAGTACCAGAGTCAACTCCTTGGGTGCAATTGGTAGCAGTAGTTTGGTTAGACAATTGTTATCTCTGGATAAAACTTGGTTCAAAATGGATTATGGGCAACAATTTGGGTCCCTAGTCAGAATTTATCAAAGTGACTGTGGGTAAAAAAAATTTAAAAGTGAAACAATTGGAGTTATTTTGAAATGATTTAATATAATGGTAGTGTAGTGCCTTCTGTAGCCCCTGTCAAAATGCGTGAAGCAGAGATTATACAGGATACTATGCTGAAGTTGTCACTAATTGGAAAGCAGACTTCTGTGCTGTGAAGAGAAACCAATTTAAACTTCCCAGAATTGTAAAGAAACTCATTAGTATTGTGCTAAATTCACACCCCTGAAGAGATGCTTGGTAAATGTTTGGTTCTGCTGTTCTTATTGCACTGGTGATGGAACCTATTAATAAACCTTTTTGATTAAACTTTTCTGATCGATTTTTTTTTGATGTTGTAAAAAAACGGGAGTATTTGTATACAGCTAATTGAAGAAGAAATGTAAATAAGACCGTGCCCTGTATTTATAGTTAACTGAATTATTTTACTTACTTGGAAAAGTTTACATTTCCAGGGTGCAATAAACAGTTATGTCCTTTTCTCCCATTTTGCATACAAATACAGGGCACCAATGCTCAATACAAGAGGGCATGGCTTTAAAGTAACGGGTGGGAAGTTCAAGGGAGATATCAGAGGAAGATTTTTTTTTACCCAGAGAGTGGTTGGGGCATGGAATGCGCTGCCTGGGGCGGTGGTGGAGGCAGGTACATTGGTCAATTTCAGGAGATAAGCATATGGAGGAATTTAAAATAGAGGGATATGTGGGAGGAAGGGGTTAGATAGTCTAAGGTGAGGTTTAAAGGTCGGCACAACATGGTGGGCCAAAGGGCCTGTATTGTGCTGTACTGTTCTATGATTCTGAAATTTAATTTAAACCAATGACAGAAAAGCCCCAGCTGTCCAACAATGTAAGTTTTCAAGAAAAGATTTGAATCTTGCTAGAGATTTGCACATTTTTTTTCTGGACCCCTGCATTGCTTGCAAGGAATGACCCTGATTCTGTTCCGTGAGGTGATCTAAAAATGCTTGCGGTCAGTTTGACTTGTCCTTGCACATTTGAATGTTCTTAAATCTGAAGCAGGTTGCTAAAGGGGTGGGGAAGGAAGCTGGTGCTGTTGCAATGAAATGGCTCTGGTCACTTGATTTATCAACAGAAAATGCTGGTGATACTTGGGCAGCATCTGCAGGTTAATGTTTAGGATTGATGGCCTTCTGTCCAGCTTTGTTTCCCTCTCCCACAGAAGTTGTCTGACCTGAGTATTTCCAGCATTTTGTTTTTACTTCAGATTTCCAGTACCTGCAGATTTTTATGTTTTTTGACTCTGGCTCCCAGTGTTCAGTAAGCAGGACGAGCAGCACTCTGGCCAATCAAATCTGAGGGGTTGTGAAGTCATTCCTGCAAGGGCTGAAGAGGAAAAGCAAATTAAAATGAATTGAATTTTAACTTGGGTATAGGATAAAGATTTGTTCAAGAACAGCAGAAGCTAATCTGGAAAAAAAATTTAGCCATAAATCCTATGATCAGTATGACTTAATATTTTATCATAAGTTGGCAAACCAAAGAGATTTCCAGTATTATGACCCAAAGAAATCAAAGTAAGTATGATAAGTACTAAGAAACAAAATTATTGACTTGCCTGACTTTGGATGCAAGCATCAACTCCGGGCTTTGGCTCCATGGGTGGTCAGACAGCCCATTCTAACTGCAGGGATTCCAATGCAAAAATGTAGACTGACACTCCAGTGCAACGCTGATTAGTGCTACAATATTGCAACCAGATGGGATTTTCAAATGAGGCCACATCTGCATTCTTGGGTGGCTATAAGACTCCAATGCACTGTTTTGAAAGGGAGACAGCCTTCGTGTCCTGGACATGAATCCTTCACTCAACAAGATCTCATCGTTTATTGTGGAGCTTGCTGCAAACCAATTGACTACCATATTTCCTACATTACACAAGTTTTGAATGTCTGCACCCCAAGTATTTTGTTGGTTATGAAGTTCTTTGTGACCATCCCTAAAGGGATGTTGCAGGCACTGTGGAATTGTAAGTTATTCTTGTTGGGAATAAACTTTTGCTCTCTTCCCCATCCTCCTTGTCCCCAAAAAAGTTCTCCTTTTAGTCTGATCCCCTATAAATGGTAAGATGCAAACAATGTATTTTGCTGGAAGGATTATTTTCTTGGTTATTTAGCTTGGACTCAAATGCACACTGTAAAAGAAGTTCCTTGCATTTCAAAATACCATTGTGCCTCATTGCTTCCAGCAAGCACATTAATTAAAGGGGAGTAATTGTTTCTCATTAAGCATGTGGGAATTGCCAAGAGACACCATTTTCCATCTGCATAGAATAACTCCTTTGAAGGACTTGCTTGATTTTTTTTTTGTCAGCTGCTAAATTAAGACCAGCCAGTTGGACCAATGTCATTATTATCCCGGGTTGTTTGCCTCATTGACTTTCTGATAAATACACTCCAGTGGGTTGCAAGGCACCTTGAGATTATCACAATGATGCTGGGTCAGACTGTTTTGATTGAGCCCAACTAATGAATCTCTGAAGGTGGACAGATTATATTTTAAATGCCTGTAATCCAAGATGATGCTTGGGGAAATCTCAATGGTCAGTCGTGTGACAAGTGCAGAAGCTTCCTCGTGATAAGAGGCAGTGAATGGCACTTTTGACCTCCCTCTTTACCCTGCTGCACCCCACTTGTAAAGAGGTGTGACAGATGCAACTTGGGAACTTGCCACTGGCTATCAATGTAGACGTTGGGGCAACTGAGCAGGTTTCACCAGAGGAGGGATGAACCATCTGGTAGGCCCTAATCTGCCCTTGGTATTTGAACATTGAAAATCTGTTACAAAGTGGGGATGCTCTACTGGCCTTGACCTTGGCCTTGGTATAAAGCACAAAGCTTCTGCTCAGCCTACTGTTGAAGGACTGCAGCATTGTCCAAGATCTTGTCAGGGACAGCTTGCAAGTACCGAAGTGTGCTTTTCCACTGGAGAGATGGATGACTATAGATGAAGACATTTGGGGTTGGCTTCAAATTAGATTCCTGCCTTAAGTACTTCATCTCCTCCACTCTGGCTTTCTCCTTTCCCCTCTAAGTCCTGCTGATCACCACTAGCCTTGTGGACCTGGCAAATATTCTTCTATCAGTGCCACTGGATCCACCTATCACCTGCCAGCTCTTGCTCCACCCCTTCCTTCCCCACCCCCCCCCCCCCCCGACTTTTTTTTTATACTGGTTATCTCCCCTCTTTTTTTTCCGGTCCTGATGAAGGGTCTCGACCCAATGCGTCAACTGTCCATTTCCCTACATAGATGCTGCCTGCCCACCTGATGTCCTCTTTTGTGTTGTTCTTCTATCAGTATCGTATTCTCGGACCGAATAAGATGTCTGGATCCAATAATTGATTAGAAAGCCTTGGATTTCACTTGGCTTACACAAGAAAAACTCTTGTGACGAACAGGCCAGTTGGTGTTAGTGTGGTTACTTGATGATCATTTCCATACGGGGTTTATTTTTGGCTTTTTGTTAAGAACCCAAATTGAGAAATTTGTCCTGAGCCACTTTCCAGCTCAATTTGTCACCAATGATTATCCAGTCTCTAAAGAGCAATATGTACATTGTTTAGTTAATTAAAATAGATGATCAAAAAGTTTTATTCTCATTGTGATTTACAGGATGCAACTGGAAAAGTTATAATTGAGATTTGCCAACTTAACTCTTTCCTCAAACAATGCTACAAGTTGTTTGATTTCTATCTGTAGTGAATAGATTTTACACTTTCATTGTTTAATGTATCCTCTCTCTGGGCATGTTGTTGGACCCCTCTGGGTATCAGTAATCCATATTCTGCAGACATTTTTTCATATTGATTTGTTTCCACATTTTCTCTTCTAAACTCTGACTGAACAGCCACCTTTTTATTCTCTCTCTTTGCCATCCATACCTTGGTCAAAGCTGAGCCTTGCTTATCATTCATCAGCTTAGGCTGTTTGCATTCTTTTGCCCTTTTACCCCTTTCTCCATATGTTATTGCTTTCCCACAGACTTTTAAGGTCCTCTATAAACTTGCACATTTAAAAGATATTTAAGGACATATAATGTTAACGCAAAGCAGAGGGTGTAGAATTGATCCCACTGGAGCTCGTTTACTAATCCTGAAGCAGTTCAAAATGGACCTTTCTACCACTCGACCTGCTTTCTTGTCAAAGAAATTTTACATGTGCTCCCTTGTGTTTTTTTACCTTTGCTACAGGTCTGCTAAGAGAGAGAGAACACGTTTTGTCTCGAATGCCATTTAGATGTCATTTTCCTTTCCTACAAGATGTTTTGTGTTTCTTCCACATTTGCATAGGTCATTCAATCTTTCAAGCCTCCTTTCAGTTTGGTTCCATAAAATGCCATTTTTCTGTGTTTCCCAGCATCAGACCTAGCTCAGATTTTTAGCTAACACACATTAATCTGAACCCTCTCTGAAGGTGTCAAGTATAAATTCTTTGTGTGCAAGCTCCCTTATGTTTAAGAGTAATCACAATTGTTATTGAAAATCAATTAATGCAGTGATTTCTAAGGAATATGTTGATCCCAGACATCAGCAATTTTCAGTAAAGCCCACACTGTAATCGTTATGTTAGCTATTCTGTAATCTGACTTGATGTATCTTGCTCTTATTCCTGATTAACAAATTGAAACTTGCTGCCTTATTAACAGCCAAACATCACCTCTATATCATCTATGTTGAGAAATGACACACTGATCCATCAGAAGGCTGTATCTTGAGAGTTGTGTTTCTCTGTGCTATTTCCTTGCCCTGTTGTAAAATAACTGATACCTCCATGTCTCCAGGCCCTACTAAGTTCCTGGAAACAAGGGAGGCTAGCATTTTATGCAGTGTTTTACACCACCTCTGGTCAGTTAAGTATCTCTGAAGTGCAGTCACTGAAATATAGCAACCATTTTGTGCACAGCAAGCTCCTATAAACAGCAACATGTTGTGATCAAATTATATCTGGTGTTGATTGAGGGATAAATATTGGCCAGAGTAATGTGATATCTTTGCTCTTCAAAATGATGCCTTCAACTGAGAGAAGGCCTGTATGTCACGTTTGATTTGAAAGCCAGTGCAGTGTTCCTTCATAACTGCAGTCACAATTTTGTTGTTTTTGGTGTGCTCTAGTCTCTGGAGTGAGACTTGATTTGACCCAATGAGGTGAGACTTGAACTCGCATCCTTCTGAATCAGCTGCCAACTGACCCTTGGCTGACGTGGGAAGTGGAGTCAACTCTCCTATCCCCCACCTCCCACATTAGTCATTTTTCCCAGCAACTTTTGTCAACTGCCTTGGATTAGAAAGTTTCTCAATATAGGCTAGGGAACATCTTTTCAAGAATAAATTTGGCCAAGGAGGAAACGGTGACTTTCGCAGAAACTTCTCCTGTTTTTATTCCAAGTTTGCTTCCCTCCTACACAGCTGCCAAATTCAAAATAAATCTCCCTCCAACCCTGTTGTCTCCATTCTGAGGATAAATTGGTCACTTTGTTGATCACATACCAGGTCTAGTGGCAGTGCTGTCCTGATGATGTTGGTTCAGTCCTTGCTGCATCTTTTTTGGGGGGAGGGGGGAAATTAAAACTGATCTCCAAAGACACATTTTCACTTTTGTACTCTTTAACCTTGCTGAATCTACTGGTAATCTCTTATTTGCTAGTTAGTGATTTTGTTGAATATTTTTGTCTTGTGCATTTTTTTTAATGCATCCAATTCTTTTACTTGCCCTTTCTGATTAATGGTTGTACGAATTTTAATCTGTTAAACTGATCAAATTATATATTTGTTAATGTTTAAAAATTACAAACATTGGAACTGATGAATATTGAGGGAAAATGTATACAAGACTCTGTACTTTAAAATCCACCCTGTAATTGCAAAAAGTTGAGTCTAAAAATAAAATTGCCTCTGTTTTAATTTTTTCAGATTTCTGACACTTAGATTCTTACTGTGATGTGGATGTCACAGGCAATGCCAGCATTTACCTTCCACCTGTCGCTGTTGCATTAGTTCAGGGACACTAAGAGCCACTACCATTTGGTGAGCCTGAACTAGACAAGGCAAGGGTGGCAGATTGCCTCCCCTGATGGGAAGGTCTGGTAGTTTCATGATTACAGTCGCGAAGTTTAGCTTTTTAAAATCACAGCTTTAATAATTGAATTTGGATTCCCTAGCCGCTATGGTGGGATTTGAACTCGTCAAGCGATCGATAATTTACAACACTGGCTGCTCGTTCAGTAACTTGATCACTATGCTATTGTATCTTTTTTAAAAAACTATAGTTAAAATCTTCATTAATTCATCAGGACATTGTCTTCAGTGGCAAGGTTAGTGTTTATTGCCCATCCCTAAATGCCTGACCTGCTAAGTTCCTCCAGCACTTTGTGTATTAGAACATGGAACATTACAGCACAGTACAGGCCCTTCGGCCCACAATGTTGTGTCGACATTTTATCCTGCTCTAAGATCTATCTAACCCTTCCCTCCCACATAGCCCCCCATTTCTCTATCATTCACGTGTTTATCTAAGAGTCTCTTAAATGTCCCTAATGTATTTGCCCCCACAACCTCTGCAGGCAGTGCATTTCACACACCTAGCACTCTGTTTTTTAAAAAAAACTTACCCCTGACATCCCCCTTATCTTCCTCCAATCACCTTAAAATTATGTCCCCTTGTGTTAGCCATATTGTTCCAGATTCCAGCATCTGCAGAATTTCTTGGGTCTCCTCAATGTCTTTTCCCCTGACTGGTCACTCTTTTCACTTCGGAGATTATTTAGGAGTTATCCATGTTGCTGTACATCTGGACCCAGGCCAGACAAGGAAAAGGCAGCAAATTTTGTTCCCTAAATGAGCTAGCTGGGTTTTTATGATACTTCAGTATTTTAATTCCTGATTATTTGATCAACAGATCAACTTTCCCAGCTGTAGAGGTAAGATCTTAACCTGTGTAATGAGAACATTTGTCTGGGTCTCCAGACTGCTAAAGCAGCAACAATATTGCTCAGCTAGTATATCCATTAATTGTATTCCATTAATTGCAACAATTGCGGTTAAAATTAGCAAGCTCCATAGTTGTACTGATCATTTTGTAGTCTGGACATGTGATTAAACTAGCAAACCAATTTAAATAAAATTTCATATAAAATCTTTTATTGTTTACAGTATAGCCAGGTAGTAATGATGTCAGTCATGTGTGGAAAGCATTGCATAAAGGCCTGTGGTGCTTATTCTAGCACTGAGATGGTGAACAAAACTGATTTCTTTTCATAGAAACATAGAAAACCTACAGCACAATTCAGGCCCTTCAGCCCACAAAGCTGTGCCAAACATGTCCCTACCCTAGAAATTACTAGGCTTACCCATAGCCCTCTATTTTTCTCAGCTCCATGTACCTATCTAACAGTCTCTTGAAAGACCCTATTGTATCCGCCTCCACCACCGTTGCCGGCAGCCCATTCCACACACTCACCACTCTGAGTAAAAAAAATCTTACCCCTGACATCTCCTCTATACCTACTCCCCAGCACCTTAAACCTATGTCCTCTTGTGGCAACCATTTCAGCCCTGGGAAAAAGCCTCTGACTATCTACCCAATCAATGGCTCTCATCTTATAAACCTCTATCAGGTCCCCCCTCATCCTCCATCGCTCCAAGGAGAAAAGTTCCCTCAACCTGATTTCATAAGGCATGCTCCGCATTCCAGGCAGCATCCTTGTAAATCTCCTCTGCACCCTTTCTATGGCTTTCCCAAGCACAGTACCGAGATCATTCTGAATGGTAATTCTTTTCATCCTTATGAAACCCCATTAGTAAGACTTGATTCAGATGGTTATCTGTACTCTAAGATGCAGCTGATTTGAATCCTCTGTGGCTGTAGTCAGTTTGTGGCAACAATTAGCATCAAGAAACTCATGCCCATCATATTGGAGAGACTTTCTTTGAGTGTGTAGCTCAAGGTCTGGAATTCACTGCCTGGCAGAGTGTTGACAGCAAATTCAGTCAGGGCTTTCAAAAGAGAAAGATAAATACTAAAAGGAAGAACTGCAGCGTCACGGGGAAGGAGACTGTTCCTGGACTCCATTGCATTGTTAGGGGTACAATGATGTGGTGTGGCAGCCAGCATTGTAGACCATTGGTCAAGAAACATAGCAACTGAGTGATCATAAATGAAATTCATTTTTTTTAATAAAAGGAAAACCCCAAGTTTCAGCTTTGGAACCATGAAATTATTGGATTTTTTTTTAGTGAACGGATGAGGTTTTTAAATGTTCTTTATGGAAAGAAATCTGCCATGCTTACCTGGTCTGGCTTAAATTTCAGACCAACAGTGTAGTTGTCTTGACTACATCTGGGTGTGTTTGTACATTCCAGGAATGTAAAGAGCCAGCACAGGGCTGGCCTTTTTATGCTACAACAATTGCAGCATTCTGAAGTGTCTGGTGTGTTGAGTTTGAATGTATGGGTTGAGGGCTTACCAACTAACTTTCGAACCCAAATCCAGTTGTCAAGTGGAGAAACTCGGCAGGAACTGAACACTAACCTGTGTCGTCAAGCAATCGTGCATAAACGGGAGAGGCCTATGGAAATCTGGGGAAAATTGCTTATGATATGCATGCATATTTTTTAAAAAACATGCTTCGATGTTACCCTGAGTTTACAAAGTGTGCTATTGCAATTGAAAAGCACCTGCTTGTCCAGTAGAGTTGTACGTTGATTTCTTGATGAAACAAGTAATCTGACACACTTTACCCACCAGAAGAAAAACAAAGATGTAGTTTGACCATGAAATAATAAACTTACTCTTTTCTCTCCCAGGTTTATGAAATTCTAAAAAGAACAACCTGCACCAAAGCCAAATACAGCATGGGTAAAGCTGCTTTGCTTCCTAACCTTCTCATAAGATGCATGCCCGTAAAGATTGATATTAAAATTGGTGTAGGAAACTGTGTCATGAATCTATGCATGCACCATCTATTGTGAAGTTTAGTAGAAGTAGATACTAATTAAGATGCAGTCTGCTCTGCACTTTTGCCTTGAATTTGCCATGAATATTCAGCCACATTCTAGAATTGTTAGCCTCTATCTATATTCTTGGTCTGCAGTTTAAAAAGTTAAATGATTTGTCCAATATTTCTTTTGGTGATTTTTATTTATTTAGCTCAAAGAAATTTTTTGCATTTAAAACACTTTTTTTTGCATTTGGAGCATTTGCTTTTATTAGATTCTTAACTTTGTTCTTGCACTCTGCCATGTTTAAGCCAGCATTTGTTTTGACATAGGGATCACAAGTCTTCTTGCCAGTGGAGTTTACGTTGCAGCCTATCCTTTGCATGATGTAAGTAATACCAGACTATAACAGATTCAAAGGACAATATTTTGCCTACCTTGTGATACAAACATGTTGAATGAGTGGAGACTTGTTCTTGCACCCTACAATGGCCTAAACATATAGGATAACAAATGAAACCTTCGCCAATGGTCAGCTTTAGAGTCAAGTGAGACGCTGTCAGTTTGATGATAATGTACTTTGACTGTTGTGTTTGGAGTAAGTGGCAATGCAATGTACAAATAGCAATTCCAAAATTTATTTCTTAATACTGTGCAGATTTTTAGTAAAGCTTATTTTTGTTTTTTTTTGCATAGAAGATGCATCTAGTCATCAGATGAATTCTGGAAACTATTGTTGATCAACCGACTGTGTAGATCAATGATCTACCAGCTTTCTGCAATAGTGTGGCCTTTACAGTGTTAGCATCCATACTTTTGGAGTTGTAATTTATTGGTAATGCCTGTTCACCTTTTGGGTGAAGCTAAATGGGAGCCTACTCAGAGCTAAGCCTTGTTCACTTTTCTTTTTACAGGCTGGCTTTAATGCAAAGCATGTTCTAAAGGGCAAGTTCAATTGTAGTGGGAACCCCTGGTGTCACCTGGATAATTCACTTCTTGTTTCTTTACTGTTAAAAGGCCAATATAATGTTCTGGGTTTTCTCTAATACAAGTGCTGGAAATCCTGAAGTAAAAACAAAATGCTGCGAATACTCAATGGGTCAGGCAGCATCTGTCGGGAGCCTGATTTGCTGAGTATTTCTAGCATTCTTTTTGTTTTGAATTTCCGGCAGCTGCTGTGTTCTGTATCTCAGTTTCCCCCATCTCTCTCTAATCGTTCTCCATCTATCGACTGGATGGCCCCATCACAGACTTTTATTCTCCCCCCCCCCCACCCCCCCCAATCCTTCACCTCTGCAACTTAAATGCACTTGTTTCTTCATTTTTCCTTTTCTACTGAATGGTCACTCGATAGAACACTGCCCGACCTGCTGAGCACTTCTGACCTTCTCTGTTTTCATTTTTTTAAAATAAAGTTCTGCTTGTTTTGTTGTGTGCTTGTGGTGTGCTTCTCCTTTAGCTGTGGCATTGGGCGAATTTGGAAAATTCAAAAACTTGTTGAAATGATTTTAATGTCGTCAGTATTGTATATTAGACAAATGCAATTTCTTCTAGCTCACATGATCTACTTGAACTTTCTGCAGGGTCATTACAGAGGGGAGTCCGTAGAAGAAAATGACAGAAAGGTAAGTGGAATTGAAGTGTTGAAGTCGGAGTTTGAAATGTTCAGCAAAACAACTCCCCTAATTGACAATGAACCCAGAATGTCTGATACCTCCTCCAAGGATCCCACCTGCCTTCACCCTCTGCTTGTGTGCAGTGAATTCTTTACATTCAACAATGGACTTCATCTGAGGCTCTGATGTGTACATGTGAGACACAAAGAACTCAAAGTGCGAAGAGTTTATTCAAGGGCTGCTTGCAGACTGACTCTCTGCAACTTGCTATAAGTATGGTTGTAGCCCAGAGAATATCACATGATGCAATCCTTGCAACAGCCTTAAAGTAACCAGTTGTTATTTATGACCTACGTTATATTATCCCAGTTTGGAACTGTGGTATATTTCTCTGGTTATGCTCTCTGAGCGACTCATCCATTTAACATCGTTACTTGACCCTATTCCACGATGTTGAACAGCCCCAACTTCTCCAGGTCCTTACTGTAGCTGATGTTAGTGATTCTCTCTGCTTGGACACTCATCCCTTCCTCATTCAAACCTACCATCATCACCATTCAGAACAGATCCTTGACCCACCTCCTTTTCCCTATCCTATCCCTTGAAAATAACTGCTCTGCTTTAAATTGGTCTATTATTGTCACGTGTACCGAGGTGCGGTGAAAAACTTTTGTTTTGCATGCCATCCATACAGGTAATTTCATCACATTAGTGCATTGAAGTAGTACAATGGAAAATGATGATAAAATGCAGAATGAAGTGTTACAGAGAAAGTGCAGTGCAGACAGACAATAAGGTGCAAGGCCATAACGAGGTAGATTGTGAGGTCAAGAGTCCATTTTATCATACCAACGGAATATTCAATAGTCTTAGTGAGATAAAAGCTGTCCTCAAGCCTGGTGGTATGTGCTTTCAGGCTTATGTATCTTCTGCCCAATGGGAGAAGAGAGAATGTCTGGGGTGGGAGAGGTCTCTGATTATATTGGCTGTTTTAACGAGGCGGCAAGAAGCATAGACAGTCCTTTGGAGGGGAGGCTGGTTTTGGTGATGTGGACACAGCACGACTCTCTGCCGTTTCTTGCACACACCACACCAGACTCTACACATTGTCACTTCTCCCAAATCCATGGCTACCCCTCCTGAAATTTAATGTTTGAGTCTCCCTAAATATCTTCTAACCTGCCCCAATACCAAAATGCCCCCTGATGCTCTCTCAAGATGTGTATTCTTATTTGTGATGAGGATAAGCCACCCCTCATTGTTCCCAGGACATTGTCATCCTCTCCATTATCAACCTGGGTAGGACCACTCTGTTCCCATCTAGTTGCCTGTAACTAGAGTATTGTCCACAATTGTTTCTCTTCCCATATCCATGCAGCCACTTCTAGAGTGCACCAAAATACTTGGCTGCCCCTGGTTTGTAACATGCTGCCTCATTTGAACATTATCTGAAACCAAGTCTGTTTCTCTGTGTACGTGACATACTATGGTCCCTTTCTCAATTCTTCCACTGTCAGAATTGCCTGTCTCAAATCCATCTATCCCTTTTAAGATGGTCCTTAAAACCTACCTTTACCAGGATTGGTCATTTGTCCTAATATCACCTTGGTGATATTGTGTTAAGGACCCCCATGAAGAATATTGATATGTTCATCCTGTTAAAAGTGGCATTTAATTTCAAATTGTTGTTAGCAATAAATATATTGAATTAGGAGGTTTGTTCCTTGCTATTTAAAACTTTAAAATATTTGACTTATGAATTTGGCCCCCTCCCATGAGTTTATAGAAATAACTTCAAGTACAGTTGCTATCTTTTGTGTAATTTTGTGTAACATGCATGTTATTCAGCCACTCCTGAGCTAGCAAAAGTTGAGCTACAATAGCTGTAGGGCAGTGGGTGAAGCTTTCTTTATGCTGGACTATTTGCTTTGAGATCAAAGCAGAAAAAACAACATGTGAATTTGTTAAAATGTTGGAATCTGTGTGGTTGCTTGACGAATATAGAATTCTATCTTCTTCCAGGTTATGTTGGAACTTTAGTGCTGTAATGGAGACTTGTTCTTTTTGAAATCTGCTATTTTGACACTGCCAAGATTAATTTTGGAATATGTTGATGTAGAACTTAACACTGAGTACACTCATCCAGAATTTCATCTCTGGTTGGTATTAATGAATGTGCGACATAACCATGTGTGCTGTACTCTGCTTCCAATATTCACTTCCAATGTAACTGAATTTTGCAGGGTAGGATACAAACTACTGTTGTGACTATATAGTGCAGTGAGTATTACCAACCAGTTCCTAATTCCAGGCAACGAAGAGCCAATATTACCATCTTGTAGGATTGATTTTAATGTGACAGCAGTGGTGTGCCAATCTCACGAGACTGGAATTTTTATATCGGGTGTGCAGAAATACTAATGGGGACGTGGTGAAGGCAAGACCAGCATTTGTTATCCTTGAAGTTAGTGGTTTCCAAGAATATCTGCAGTCTTCCGGGTAAAGGTATTCCCAGAGGAATGCTGGGAATGGTGTTCAGTTATTTAGATTCCAGCGATGAAGGAACAGAGATTTCCAAGTTGGAATGGTATGCAAGTTGGAAGGGAACCTGTAGGTGGTGGTGTTCCCATGTGCCTGCTACCCTTGTCCTTAGTGGTAGAGTCATGGGTTTGGAAGGTGCTGTTGGAGTAAGCAAAGCAAGTAACTACAGTGCACTTTGTAGATGGCACACCCTGAAGCCATGATGTGTTGTAGAAGGGGATACTACTCGTACCAGATAAGCTGCTCAAGTGTTAGAGTTGGACTCCAGATATGTGGAGAGCATTCCATCACACGCCCGACCTGTGCCTTCTGATGGTGGAAATGTGCCGTGATGTCGGGTGAGTTATCTGCTGTAGGGTCCCCAGCCTCCCTGTGCTTGTATACGGCTCATCCATTTGAATTGGGGTTCAATGGTGACCCTTCAGGATGTTGATATGAAGGACTCAACAATGATAAAGCCCTTCACTGTCATGGTTAGGTCACCTGTTAGAGATGGCCATTGCACTTGTCATAAGAGTGGTAGAGAGAAATAGCATGGAGATGGGTCTATTGGCCAACTGGGTCCATGCTGACCTTTATCATCCCATTTACACTATTCCTACATTAATCCTCTTTTATTCTCCCCACATTCGCATCAGCTTCTCCCAGATTCTACCACTCAGCAACTTACAATGGCCAGTCAACCTACCAAACTGTACACCTTTGGGCTGTGGGAGGAAACCCACGTGGTCACTGGGAGAACATGCAAGCTCCACACAGAAGCACCAGAGGTCAGGATTGAACCTGGGTCTCTGACGCTATGAGGCAGCAGCTCAACTAGCTGCACCACTGTGTGATGCATTTATAATTAAATGTGTCTAGGTCTTGCTTGCATGCCAGTGTGGACACTTCATTTTTCCGATTAGTTGCAAAGAGGGTTGAAATCATCAGTGAACTTCCCCACTTGGGGAAAGGTGGTCATTGATGAAACATCCTGAAGTTGTTTGGACTTGGGATGCTACCCTGAGAAACTCCTACTGTGATATTTTTGGGACTGGGCTGATTGACCTCTGACAACCCCGGCCATTGGAGTGTTTTCCCCTTGATGCCTATTGACCAGCTTTCACCAGATTTCCCTGATGCCATCATGTATCGACTGCTGCCTTGATGTTAAGGACAGTCATTGGCTCTCACCTCCTGGAATTTAGCTTTTTGGTCCATGTTTTGACCAAGATTGGTATTGGTTTATTATTGTCACTTGTACCGAGGTACAGTGGAAAAACTTGTCTTGCATACTGATCGTACAGGTCAATTCATTACACAGTGCAGTTACATTGAATCCATTGAAGTAGTACAGGTAAAAACAATAATAGTCAAGAGTAAAGTGTCACAGCTACAGAGAACGTGCAGTGCAATAAGGTGCAAGGTCATAACAAGGTAGATCGTGAGGTCATAGTCCATTTCATTGTATAAGGGAACCGTTCAATAGTCTTATCACAGTGGGGTAGAAGCTGTCCTTAAATCTGGTGGTACGTGCCCTCAGGCTCCTGTATCTTCTACCTGATGGAAGAGGAGAGAAGAGAGAATGTCCCAGGTGGGTGGCCTCTTTGATTATGCCGGCTGCTTCAAGACAATGAGAGGTATAGACAGTCCAAGGAGGGACACAGCTCTGTGATGTGCTCGGCTGTGTCCACAACTTTCTGCAGTTTCTTGCGGTCCTGGGCAGAGCAGTTGCCATACCAAGCCGTGATACATCCAGATAGGATGCTTTCTATGATGCATCGGTAAAAGTTGGTGAGAGTCAAAGGGGAAAAAACAAATTTCTTTAGCCTCCTGAAGAAGTAGAGGCGCTAGTGAGTTTTCTTGGCCATGGCATCTATGTGATTTGACCAGGACAGACTGTTGATGTTCACTCCCAGGAACTTGAAGCTGTCAACCCTCTCGACCTCAGCACCATTGATGTAGACGGGTGCGTGTACACTGCCCCCTTTCCTGAAGTCAATGACCAGCTCTTTTGTTTTGTTGACATTGAGGGAAAGGTTGTTGTCATGACAGCATATCACTAAGCTCTCTATCTCCTTCCTGTAATCCAACATTGCTGTTTGAGATATGGCCTACAACGGTGGTATCATCTGCAAACTTGTAGATGGAGTTAGAGCAGAATCTGGCCACACAGTCATTGTAGTGAAGTCTGGAGTCAAATAGTCCTGGCATAGACTAAGGGAGCTAGGGCTTTACTCTTTGGAGAGGAGGAGGATGAGAGGAGACATGATAGAGGTGTATGAAATATTAAGAGGAATAGATAGAGTAGACAGCCAGTGCTTCTTTCCCAGGGCACCAATGCTCAATACAAGAGGACATAGCTTTAAAGTAATGGGTGGGAAGTTCAAGGGAGATATCAGAAGGAAGTTTTTTTACCCAGAGAGTGGTTGGGGCATGGAATGCGCTGCCTGGGGCAGTGGTAGAGGCAGGTACATTGGTCAAATTCAAGAGATTGCTAGATAAGCATATGAAGGAGTTTAAAATAGGGGGATATGTGGCAGGAAGGTTTAAAGGTCAGCACAACATTGTGGGCCGAAAGGCCTGTATTGTGCTGTACTGTTCTATGATTCTATGATAACCCAAACTGGGCACTTACTGGGTTATTGGTGAGTAAGCACTGCTTGATAGCGCACTCTGTGTTGGTCTCCATCACTGTGACTGAAGGTAGACTGGCAGTAATTGGAGGCATTAGATTTGTTCTGCTTTCTATGAGTACCTGAAAAATGTTCTACATTGGATAGATGCTGCTTTAACTGTACTAGAACGGTTTAGCTAGAGGGCAGCTAGCTCTAAAGCAAAGGTCTTCACATGTCGTCTGGTCCCGTGGTCTTTGCTGTATCCAGTGTTGTCAGCTGTTTCTTGATATGAAGTGAAATGCATTGAATTGGCTAGAGACTTGGCTCTGTAATGGTGGAGACCGTGGGGGGAAGCTGAAATTGATCACCCACCAAGCACTAATGACTGAATATCATTGCAAATGCTTCAGGCTTGTCTTCAGCACTTGTATGCTGGTCCCTGCCATTAATGAGGATGTTCTAGGAGCCGTCACCTCCTATTTGTTGTTGTACAACACTACTCATGACTAGATGTGGTAGGAGTGTGAGCTTTGATCTGATCCTTTGGCTGTAAGCTCACCTGGTTGTGTCCATACTGTTTATACTCCATATAATCTGTGTTGTGAGCAGGTTAGCTCGTCGTTCTTTAGGTATGCTTGTTCCTGTTCCAAGCACTCGCTCCTGCATTGGTTGAACCAGGACTGGCTTGACGATAACAGTGTTGGTTACAGGTTGTGGTATGTACATTTCTAGGAACCAACAAAACTGGATTAACACACAACACAGGGTAGTACAGTGCAGGAAGAGGCCTTTTGGTCCACCATGTCTATATCAACTGAACTAATTCCACCAGCCTGCACGTGGTCGGTATCCCTCCACTCCCTGCCTGTTCATGTGTCTGTCTGAATACCTCTTAAACGTTGCTATTGTGTCTGCTTCCACCACCTCCCCTGGCAGTGCATTCCAGGCACCTATCACTTTTTAAAATAAAAACTTACCTCAAAATCTCCTTTTTTAAACTTCCCTCTCTTATCTTAAACCTGTGCCCTCCAGTATTTGACATTTCCACCCTATCTGTACCCTTCATAATTTCATGTACTTGTATCAGGTCAGCCCCCAGCCTCTGACTTGGATCCACAGTGTACAATAGTATAAACTCTGAATGACTTGCTTTTGGCCCTTTCTATCCATTAGCTCTTCGCCCGTCTGGTTCCTGGGCTACTTTTATAGTTGATCCTTGCACTTTAAACTGGATGGTGTTGTATACCCCTAGGTGGGCTAATGAGTGAGGTTGGAGAATGGGTCGTCAGGGGACAAGTGGCACAATGCATGGATGGCTAGCTTGCTGTAAGACCAAGCAGAACATAGGGGTAAACAGCAACCAGATCAGTAGCAGATAAGCAATAGTGTGTCATAGGAAATTGTCCTGGGACATTTGAAGATCAATTTGGACTGGAATCGAGACCCAAATTCGAATGGGATATCCAATACTGAGGAGTATTGGTGCAAAGTTGTAAAGGACATGGAAACAAACCTACAGGAAGGGAATATTGCTGGCAAATGAATTTCAACAAAATTTTGCTGAATGGGAAAATGAGAATCTAAGTGAAGCACAAGTGGCTTTGAGAGTATAAATACAGTAATTATATTGTACGAGAATGTTGTGCCCATAAATAAAGGATAGGAAGAGGATGAAGAGGAATATAAGCACCACCATGGGCTAGTTGGGCTGAATGGCCTATTTCTGCACTGCATATCCTGTATATATTTTTTCCCCTGAGGTGGTGCGGTTCAGTTTTATCTAAGCTTTTTTAGCAATCATTAGCTGCTGGGTTAGAGACTTGTTTCTTTGATGTCTTAAATAATAGATGTATAATTTTAAAAATTGGCCTGTCAAATCCTTTCCTGTTAATCAACCTCTCCAATATTTAATTACAATTTCCTTTAAATATGTGGATTCTGATGACATTTGTCTCAAAGGAAAATTAAGTTGAATGAAAATTCGTTAGGCTTTCTCACTTGTCTGTTGAACTGACCACAAATTGGTAGCATTCATCTGAAAGAGGGAAAAGAGTTCCTTTGCTTCAGGATACAAAGAAACTCTGCTGAGGAAAAAGGTTGATGCCTGCAATAGCCACAGCCTTCCTTTTGTACCCATAAGGACTACATATCTGTTTTAATCTCCTGAGGAAAAGTTCTGCAGAAATACTCCCAAAGCTAATTTGCACTGTTGCACCTTGGTAAGACTAATGTTAAGAGGCAGCACACTCTTAAGGGTGTTGAAGAGCAGAGAGACCTTGGGGTGCAACTTCATGACTCATTGAAAGTCGTTACACAGGTAGACAGGGTGACTAAGAATGCTTATGGAATGCTTGCATTTATTAATTGAGGTATTGAGTATAGGAGTCAAGAAGTTATGATGCATCGCTATAGAACTCTGGTTAGACTGCATTTAGACTATTGCATGCATTTCTGGTCACCTCACTATAGGAAGGATATCGAGGCTTTAGGGAAGGCGCAGAGGAGGTTTACTAGGATGCTGCCTGGATTAGAGGGCATGTGCTATCAGAAGAGGCTGGACAAACTTGGGCTCTTTTCTCTGGAGCAGCAGAGGCTGAGGGGTGATCTGTTAGAAGTGTATAAAATTATGAGGGGCATAGATAGGGTGGACAAGCAATATCTTTTCCCCCATTATTGAGCGATCCAATACCAGAGGGCATGCATTTAAGGTGAGAGGGGGTAAGTTCAGAACAGACGTGAGGGGTACGTTTTTTACTGAGAGAGTGGTGGATGCCTGGAATGTGTTGCCTGATAGGGTGGTGGAGGCAAATTCACAGGGGGGCTTTTAAGAGGGGCTTGGATGGGCACGTGAATGAGAGGAAAATGGAGGGATATGGGCATTCTGTAGGTAGGAGGGATTAGCTATGTCAGCACAACATTGTGGGCTGAAGGGCCTGTTCTGGGCTATGTTCTAATTGAGTAGAGTTCTTATTTAATTCACCTCTATACCCCTTCAAATGTGGCTGGACTCCCAGGCACTGAACTATGACACCCATTATGGTTAGTGAAATATTTGGTCATCCCCTGACCACCCAGGAGCTACCAGTTGTAATGCTGAACAGAGACGAGGCATGACTTTTTTTGAAGAGTTTATTGGCACATTTATTTCCCACATCTCTTGAGATGGAAGGGAAAAATGAGGCAGGTCTTCTATCTCTAGCCACACTCTCTCCAGCTCTGTATTTACCTTTTAAAATGCTGTTAGTCACAGATGACGCACACATAAAGACTTGGATTATTTTCACCAGTTAAAACAAGTTCAAGTTTGTTAATGTTTCGCTGAGTGGGTTGACTCTAAGATGCAGACACTTCAATTCTGAGAGGAGCAAAAGTCATTGCTGAAGTGCCCAGTAACTTGGTCTTTGCTGCACGTGTTCCAGTTAAAAGATGCTATCTACTGGTATCTCTTCTGGTAGGAGAAGGAATCAGCATTTTTAAAGCACCTGTCACAGCCTCGCTTTATAGCCAATAAATAGATTTACTCTTAGCTACTTATGATGGAGGAGGTGTAGTTTATGCAGTTTGCATAAAGTAAGACAATCTTTCTCTAATGACAATTTAATTTTGGGCTGAGAGATTCAACAATGGACTTTACAAATTTGTGTCAAATTGGAATTAAATCATTTTCTAAATTTCTCATGGTACAAGTCTTCTCTGAGTTGCTGGTGTACAGTAAGCACAAAGCTGCTGAGTTCTGATCATGGCCCTTGGGTCTGATGTGATGTCATCACAGGGGTAATAATGCCTGCAGATCTCTTAGCTTGCTGGCAATCTACACTGATTTAACACTGCTACCACTTAGTTGTACAGCATAGAAACAGGCCCTTCAGCACACCACTTCCATTAACCATACGTTGTTTTTAAGATTTTGAAATTTTTACCAATTTGAGGACATCTCATTTAAGGAGCGCCAGAGCAAGGACGATTGCAGCATGCTTCTTTAGTCTAACATAATAACAAAAGTAACAATGGTGCCAATTGACTTTCTTGGAAATCTGGATGTAAATCTTTGAGTTGGTTCTCTGCTGGCATGGGGTAGAATGAGAGCACCTAGGTACAGTGTGGGACCGGTTTCCAGTTGTACCCCACAGTAGCTTGTTTCTTGGCTCATGAGTTGGGGATATTGGCAATGCCAATATGTTTGCCCATTCCTAGTTGTCCTTGAGATGGTGATAATGAGGAGCCGCCAAGTTCCTTCTGGTCAACATGATCCCATGGCAAGTTGGATGTGAGTTTGCAGATGAAATGAAAATCAGTGGCGTTGTCTTGAGCTGCCGGATGATACTGATTAATTGGCAGATGGAATTTAATACTGATAAGTGGAAAGTGATCCACGTTAGGACTGATTTGGCTGAGATGTACATGATGAATTGTAGGAAGGACTGAGGAAAAGAAGGACCTTGGAGAACGTGTCCAAAAGTCTCTGGCAGCACAGTTGGATAAAGTGATGAGGAGGCCCATCAGGAGCCAGTGCAGACATAAGATTACTGACGTTATGCTGCAATTTAAACTTTGGTTAGGCCAGAGCTAGAGGACACTGGTCAATCCTATGAGAGAGATTTGATTGCATTGGAATGGACGCAGAAGCGATTCACCAGACTGTTGACTGGGATGGAGCATTTCAGTTATGGGGAGAGGTGGATTGGTTTGTTTTGTTTTGGAGCAGAGGAAGCTGAAGAGGAAATCTGATAAATGCTATACAAAACTGAGGGGCATAAATAGGGTGGATGGTGAGAAAGTTTTCCCCATTGCAGAGGTGTCTAACACCAGAGGACATTGGTTTAAGGTTGGGTGTCAGAGAATCTGAGGAAGATTCTGGTTTGAATCTGGAACAGATTGCCTGAGATGGTTGTGGAGGCAGGAACTCTCATAGCATTTAAGTGCCTAGACAAGCATTTGAATTTCCAAGACACAGAAGGCTACACCAAATGCTGGAAAATGGGATAAGATATCTTTAGTCACATGTACGTCGAAACACACAGTGAAATGCATCTTTTGCGTAGAGTGTTCTAGGGGCTGCCCGCAAGTGTCGGCACGCTTCCGGCGCCAACATAGCATGCCCACAACTTCCTAACGTGTACGTCCTTGGAATGTGGGAGGAAACCGGAGCACCCGGAGGAAACCCACACAGACACAGGGAGAATGTACAAACTCCTTACGGACAGTGGCCGGAATTGAATCCAGGTCACTGGCACTGTAATAGCGTTACGCTAACCACTACACTACCATGCCTGCCTTCTCATACAGCATTTAGATGGGTACTTGATGGGTGGTATGGATATGATGGGCGGAAGGGCCTGTTTCTACTGACTGTAATTCTGGGATTCAGGATTTGGACCCAATGGTGGAAAAAGGAATGGCGATATCATTCCAATTCAGAATATGTAGCTTGGAAAAGAACCTACAGGTGGTGATGTTCCTTTTGCACCTGCTGTTGTTATCCTCTGTGGTATCGGACGTGGGTTTGGGAGGGTTCCTTATGGGAAGTGAAAGTGTGCTTTTGCCACAATTGTGGCCTTAATGTTACTCTGCTGAAAGCTGCTTTAAAAAATAAAATCAGTCGAGTTTTGTGTGGGACAAGTCGTTTGTGCCACTCAACCTTGCATCTGGGGCTTGATGCGCCCGCAGACTCATTGATGGGTATCTGTGCCAGTCTGCTGATTAACTGAAATTCAGCAGTCACTTTCTCTGCATCACCAACAGTCCAGACTATATATATTGCTCTGATTCCAAAATTTCCCTTTTAATTCAATTGAATCTTGGGTTCAAGTGAACGCAGTTATTTTTCTGATGAAAGGATCTTCTGCGAGGATGAGGAGAGGGACAATTGAAGGTGAGCAAGAGGAGTTCACCACCTGAGGCACTGAAGATTTGCCGACACAAGTTGTTAACTGGCGCTTTAATCCTAAGGTCCCCAAACTCTCCGGTCATGTTGCAGACTTGTTTTCCCAGTCCACCACCATCTCACTCCATCCAATCTCTTTACTCATCTTCGTCCTCACCCCCCCGATCACCTGCCCCCATCTCCCTCTAAATCTGTACCCTTGTGCATTCTTGAATATGGTGGACCACTACTGGTGACCATGTCTTCAGCTGATTAAACCCAAACTTTGGAATTCCCTACTAAACCTCTTGTTTAAATTAACTAGACTATTCCATAACTTCTGAAGATGTCCCATAACTATTAAATGGCACAAATGCACAATGCAATCCCAGTTTGTAAAATTTATACTGATAAGAAAGAATAATTACTAGAAGTGGAGAGGGAGAGGAAGCCAGTTTTGCTGTTGGATTTAATATCTATGGAAGCTTGTTTGTATGTATGGGTGTCCACAAGTCAGGCGCTCAAAACCTAAGGAAAGCCTGTGTTTGGTTTCATTTTCACCCAGCACTTTTTTTGAAGGAGACATTTTAAATTTATTTATCTAGTTATTTTGGGACCAAAGCAAGTTAATATTTTGAAAATGAATTATGTATGAACACTTTGATCATTGTTGTGTCGATAGATTCGAAACAAACGCATTCATTGTGAATTTGCAGATGTATCTCGTAAGTTAGCTGTTCTATTTATGCTTGAAGCTGGAGTGTCAGGAATTTGCTGACATCCTTACTGGCTGCATGGGTTGTGTTGAATTGTTTGTATTGATAAAATGATATATAGTGATGGAGGATCACTGTTCTTCCATTCATAAATAGTTCAAGTAAGTATTTGGATGGACCAAGTGAAAATGTTGCTCACAACCTCTATCAGTTAAAGAATATTTTGAAACGCAGTTTCTGAAGATTATGCCACCCTACCCTCAGTGTTCCTGACCAAGGCTCAACACTGATATTGTCTCAGATATGGTGTCTGGCTCTGGAAGGTTGATCTCTATGGCCCTGGTGTTCTGACAGCCAAGCAGGAAGGCTTTGAGCAATGCCAAGGCTTTGAACATTGTAGATATTAGATATATATAAGATATTTATTTATCACATGTATATCGAAACACACAGTGAAATGTGTTTTTTTTGCGTTACTGAGAATGTGCTGGGGGTAGCCCGCAAGTGTCGCCACTCTTCCGGCACCAACATAGCATGCCCACAGCTCCTAACCTGCGCATCTTTGGAACTGGAGTACCCAGAGGAAACCCATGCAGACATAGGGGGGAGAACGTACAAACTCCTTGCAGCAGCAGGAACTGAACCCAGGTCACTGGCGCTGTAACACCATTACGCTAACCGCTATGCTACCTGGTACCAAGTATGCAATGTACTTGGGTGAATAAGAACAAGTCATAGAGTTTTATGGTATAGAAATGGGTCCTCCAGCCCATCACATCCTTGCTGCCCTTTTTGCTCATCTATGCTAATTGCATTTGCCAGCATTGGGTCTTTATCCTTCTATTCCTTGCCTCAAGTATCTGTGGTGATTCTATCTGACTCCACCACCTTCTGTCAGCAAGTTCCAGATATCAACTGTGTGTGTGTGTGTGTGTGTATGAGACTTTCCCTCAAATCCCCTTTTAAAACTTCTTCCTCTTTCCTTAAACTTATGCCCTCATGTTTTTGATATCCCTATCATGGAGGAAGCAGATCGTATCTACCCTATCTATACCTCTTATAATTTTATATGCCTCCATCCAGTCACTGCTCAGCCACCTTTGCTCCAGGGAAAACAAGCCCAGCCTCTCCAATCTCTCCCCTGAAGCTCTGCTGGGAAGTTGTCGGAGCTTGGCCAGGAAGACTTTTATGTTTAAGGGTCCTGAAACTCTTTGGTGGAAATGTTGGCACTTCCCCTGCGAAACTTGCAGCAAACCCCAGGCTTTGAATATAACCCCTGTTCCCTTGCATGAAGCCCAAGTGCTTGGTAACATGTGTGACAGTAAATGACAGGAATGATATGCATAAGCCTAGCAGCTGAACCATCTGAAACAATAATAGCATTTGTAAAATTCCCTTCAAGGCACATTTAGTTTGGAGGACATCACTATAGTTAGTGAAGTCAGTTTGAACTGGTCACTTTTATAGGGTAGGACTGTGCAACCAATTTGCACACAGCAATCTCCCATTAAGTGCAATAACAACCAGATAATCTGTTTTTTAACTGATATTAATTCTGGTCAAGTCATCAGGACTCCCCTAATCTTCACAATAAAGACAGAAAAGTAGAAATGAGTGAGGTTATCTGGGGAGAGAAGAAACTGGTTTCTAGTGTGGAAGCTTAAGGATGGAGGTTATTAATGTTCTTTAAGGGAAGAGTAAAATGAGTTATGGAGAAAAAAGGTACCAAAAAAAGTGACATGAACCAAGTGCCAAAGTTAAGAGATGAAAATAATCACAAAATATCAGGTGGGTAAACAAAAGTTAAAGGTGTGTGGCTGGAATAATATAAGCACAAAAATTATTAAAGGGTTGTATCTGTTGGGGAGCAGTCTCCAGTACCTGACCTTGATGGAGACGACAATGCAGGCATCGTGGGTTTGATCTCCGTCTGGCATGGTATTTTGACAGGGCTCCAACCCCAACAATCAGACTGCCGCTCCTCTGGTTTCCTGCGAGACGCACGTTTAGTTATTGAGTCACTGTCACAACAGTTAACTTGTGCTCCCTCAGCTGAGACCCACATAACAGATGCTGAGTCTGAAACCTTGGCACACTCCCTTGGTGTTTTGTCTCCAAATGATGGGAACGAAATGAATGCCGAGGTTGATGTTTGTGTAAAGATTTCAATGCACTCAGTTACTGCGTTTGAAAGTAATGCAGTTGGAAGCATTCTTTCTGGTTAAGTGCCAAATAAAAACGCTTTTCTCATACTTTTTTTTTGGAGTTAATGTAAGCAAACTTTTTTTTAAATCTGGGCTCCAGAAAGTCTTGTTGCCACCACCATCTCCCCCATTTCTCCCCAAGACCCTTCCGGGTCAGGGTCTTTGAGCAAGAGAGGTTATCCAATAGTTCAAGATATTTAAAGCACAAGTATCCAAACTTAGTGCATTTTAGGAAATAGGAATTTATTATTCTTGGAGTGATCTGTTTTCTAAACGGCACTAGAACTGTGCAAATTCCAAAAGGTCTGTTCCATCAGTCTCTGTCAGCCCAAATTATTAACAGTTGACAAGAGTATGCAGTAGTGTCAATAAAGTGACTGCAAAGTATTTAACATATACCAGCCACCTATCGAGTGTTGTTTAATGCAGTGAAGGCTTCCGCTTTCTATAAGCTGCTTTATTTTTGCTATTCTTAAATGGATCGCTGCAGAGGCAGCATGTTTAATACAGAGGCTAAAAATAACTGTCGAAGTTCCAAACACCAACTAGGAGAAATCTACTGGTATTGTATTATGTTGCTAACAACTGCACCCCAAGTGGCTATGGAGATTATTGCAACTTCAGGTGTTCAGGGGAAACCTACATTAGTTTTGTTTGTATCAATGAACTTCTTTTCAGCAAGGCTACATCAATAGCTACATGTTAAGACGTAACTGCTGTTGGGAAAGATAGATTAAGGAAGAGACTTAATTCAGTAGTTGTCTTTAAACTGGAGTTTGGTAGGGTGAGCATAAGAGATTTCTACATTGGTACTTCAAAAAGCAAGTGTTATAAACAAAAGACTGATAACAATGGGTCCAGTGAAGACTGTTTGAGACTCTTTTACCCAGTGGTGTTGGTGTATGGAACCTGTGGGGTAAAAATAAATTCCTTGAGAGGAGTGTAAATAAATACATGGAGGAGGAACAGGAATAGAAGATGAATTTTTAATGTTGGATAAAGGATGAGAGAAGGCTCTGGTGAAGCAAACTAGTTGGGTCGAACGGCTAGTTTCTATGCTATAAATCTGGTGCTTCTCATTGGTTGTTCCCCAAATAACAAGTCAATACCATAGTACAAACACAAAGTGCTTTGAGCAATATGCACACCAGAAATATTTGAAATGGCTCCCTGATGTATGTAATTTTTTATTTGGAATTTGAATGGGGTGGTCTGGGCAAATTGAAGCAGGAAGTCAAATCTCTGCCCAAATTCATTGAGGTGGAAAATTCTGAGGGGTTTCACAGGGAAGATGCCGAGATGATGTTCCTTTGTGGAGGATCTAAACCTAGTGGATGTGAACTCAGTTCAGGAGTCACCAATTGGGACAGATGTGAGAAATTTCTTTATGAACAAGGTTCCATATCTTTGGAATTCTACACTTTATCTGCAGCGGATGCTCAGTTACTGTCTAAAGCTTGTTTCTATAGATCAATGGACCGGAGAATCTGGAGATTGGATGAGAAAAAGGATGTCGGGATTGGATATGATGCTACTTGGTGGTAGAACAGGCTTGAGAGACCATTTGCCCATTTTCTGCTTGTATTTCTTGTTCTTCTCATCAGAGGATGTGAACTTGGAGCTCCAGTGAAAGTTGGTTGCAAGGAATGGTTGACGAAAAGGCCCCAGCTTTGCTATTGTGAATCTGAGTCCTGTAAATGTGGACTGTGTTGAGAGCAAATAACTTGGCCAGTCTAAATGACTTGGCATTTCTAGTTATTTTTGTTCCTCCTTCTGCTCTTTTTTTTTGGTAACCCATCTTTGATTGTTGACAAAATTCCTACTGTTGTTGCTATTAAAATCGAGGAGCTTAAGGAGCAATGACACTACAAATGTGTTGTGTGTATCTACAATCGTGGGAGAGTACAACCAAGTAAAATCTTTACAGTGGTAACACTGAATATTTGAGCACACACTGTTCCTGCTTTTAGCCAGAAAACAGAAGGGGTAAGGAGTGTGGTAGAAGTTGGATTCCACAGGGATCAGTGCTGGGGTCACTGTTCAGTTTCTTTTAACATTGTATGCATTTGGAGTAAACTAACTTTTCAGAAGATGCCAGATTTTCTTGTAGGGATATGCTTGGATAGCTACTAAAAACTACAGCAAGTATGTCCATTCTGAAAGTTCATTAAGACACAGTATAAGCTTTAGTCTCACATCCATGGAGATGGGGTATGCCAGTGGTCAATAGTTTAAATATGCTTTTCATGTTTCATAGCATTTGTAGTATTATTGATTTATAAGGAAAATGCAGTATTCTGTAGTACCCGCCAATGCGTTGGTAATCATCTTTACCCAGCAAGCAAGCACAAAGATACAAGTGAATGTGCAGTGTCAGGGGATGTCTGGACACCTTTGTGTTGGTAACCGAGCTTTTACTGTAGTCAGTTTTTTTTCTCAATGTAGGTGACGCAGAAACCAATTTGCCACAACAAGCTCCGACGAATGGATGTTTTTTTTTAAAGCATTTTTTTTAGGCTTTCCCTAGGTAGACCTGGGTTCAATTCCGGCCACTGTCTGTAAGGAGTTTGTACGTTCTCCCCGTGTCTGCGTGGGTTTCCTCCAGGTGCTCCAGTTCCTCCCACATTCCAAAGATGTACAGGTTAGGAAGTTGTGGGCATGCTATGTTGGCACCAGGGAAGTGTGGTGACACTTGTGGGCTGCCCCCAGAACACTCTACGCAAAATATGCATTTCCCTGTGTTTTGATGTACATGTGATTAATAAAGATATCTTATCAAATGGTGAATACTAGAGGACATAGCTTTAAGGTGAGAAGCCAAGACACAAAGTGAAGCTATGGAAGCTTTTACCTCAACTTGAAAGAGGAATCTGGCCCTTTATTTAACATTCCTATTTAACATTTATTTAACATTATTTAACATAATACAGACAATGCTGCATTAAACTACCAGTTTAGAATTTTAACTGAGCTCTCTAGATTGGGTGTATAAAACTGTGTCAAATTAAGGGAACTACAAACCTATTGGTATTCCTTGTAAATGGAGAGGATGCTAGAATGTTACCACTCAGAAGTATGCCATTCGGCCCATTGTGTCCATGCTGGTAGTTCACTGATCTAAAACTGATCCCAATGTCCTGCTGTTCCCAATCATCGCAGATCCTGTTTTGCTTAAGTTTTGGCCATCTGCTACTAAAATGAAGCAATAATTTCTGCTCTTTACTAATCACAAATGCAAAATATTAATGATCCTGCAAATGGCTGCCATATAGACATTTCTAACACTCTTTTGGTGACCAAGGTGATTTTTGCATAACCTCAGATGCTTAAAAAAGCAGAAAATAGTCTTTCCCTATTTTATTGATTATCAAAAATTGGATTATTCTCCAACAACAGCATTCCAGATTTGGAATGGAAAGATCTGCCTCTCCTTGATGACTGACTGCCACAAGACCTACAGTGCTACTTCTAGAAGCAATCTAACATTTCATAAGAAAAATTGTTAAATGCTTGACTCAAATCAGAACTTGGGTCTGGGTACAGAGTGAGAAATTACTGAATCCATGCTGGTGGTATTGGAACGTTAGCAGAGAACCTGAACCCATCAATGAGGTAAAACAAGTCAAAATTCTCAAAGCAGTGCAAGCCAGAACTCCTTTTTAAGGTTATGAAATTAATTCTTGCTACAACTAGTGTAAGGTGAAACATAAAAACATTACAAGAAATTCCAAATGAATTGTAAGATAATGGTACAAACTGTAACCAAGTTCCATGCATTCCTGCACCGTTTATGCTCTAATAATCTTGTGTCGCTTTTAACTCATTACATGGGAGCTGAAATTAGTTATTAGCTCTAACTCTAATTTTGGATGCACATCACCTCAGTGATCAAATTAAGGAGTTGACCCCTGTTTGTACAAGTTGATTGGATCTGTCTACAGCTTTTTTGTAAACTACTAGTTTGCCTCCCTTTTTATAATACAAAGGGATTGAGCCTGCAACCATTGATTGACGTATCCTCTTCCTTTTGATTGCCCCACTTTATTCATTAAACCAATGCATTACTTCAATTAGAACTTGCAATTAGTTTTATTAGATTTTTTTTTGACTGGGAAGAGCTTTGACCTTATCAGCATCTTCAAAACTTCCTACCCTCCGGAAATTCAGCAGACTGTCACATTACAAAGGGTCTGTGGTGAAAGCAGATAATCGAAGTTGTTCTTGGGTTAATCTTGTTTGTGGAGGGAGGAGAGAAACTACCTTTCTCATAGATCCTACAGCTTGCAACCTATTTTATTAAAATAGTTCTTATTTAAAAAAATAAACTTTATTCATAATAAAAAATATATACAAAGAATAAAACACAGTGCAAAACTTACTTTCTTAGTGTCATATGGTCAATACATTCAGTAGTGTTAACACATAAACCATAGCATCATTGCCACTCGTGTGGCCCCTTGGAGTGATGCACCATTTCAATGTTTGAGGGGCTCCCCTACCCGACTCAGTCCCTCCAATGTGCAATAGTGGAAAAGGTGCTTTAACTAGTCCTATGGTTCCCTTGGCCTGTTAGGAAAGAATGTCTTGTCGATATTGTTCATCAGGAGTCGAATGCACATCACGCTGACGTTATCTGCCTGCAGAAGTCTGAGAGGGGTGCCCTGTGATTCCTGTTGGGGTGACCAGTGAATCAGAGGGCAAACCTACAAAATTGAAAGAGAATGACGACAAAATTAGCAAGTTAAACAAGTAAAAGCTCAATTAAGACCAACATCAGAATAGTTGTCCGTGTGAGGCCTGACTCTCAAAAGGCTGGTCTCTACTATTCAAATTTGCAGGGGAAAAAATGCCAATTTATTTTGGAAGGTCAGTAAGAGGAGGCTTGTATTTATTTGTGACCTCGAGTCTCTAGTTAATACTGATAAATGTAGCCATTGGTAAAGTGGGAAGCATGTGTGGCCAATGTTTGTTGCATTTGACACTCACCTGACCTGAGACAGAGGCATTTATTTAACATGTCCTCAGTAAGACACACTCTTCCAGGATTGTAAGTTTTCCCTCAGTGCTACACTGGAGTGCTAAGCCTAGATTTGTATTGAAATCCTTGGAATGGGACTTCATAAATGTGTGACTCCAGATGAGTTCTCCTGATTGCATCGCAGTTTACCAGAAGGTGGTAAACAAGATGGGCTGAATGGCCTCTCCCATTCCAAATTATCAACTTTGCAAAGCTATGAAGACTTGCCATTAATTACTGTTCTTTTTGCCTCTGAGTGTAGTAAATTAATGGTGTTTGATAAATGTCGGCACAACATTGTGGGCTGAAGGGCCTGTACTGTGCTTGTAATGTTCTATGTTCTAAGTAGTCCTGTTGCATGGATGTTGTACCAGGACATTGGAACCCCAAGAATGGTGGTAGAGTTATGCTGATTAAAAGTCCACACACTTAAGTGTGTGTTGGAGTGGTGCAGAGAAGGTTCACTAGGTTGTACTGAGGATGAAAGGTGATGGATGAAAGCTTTTGAGCAGGTGGGGCCTGTACTCATTGCAGTTTGGAGAAATGAAAGGTGACCTAGAAACATTCAAGATTCTGAGGGAAACTGAAGTGGATGCTGAGAGGATTTTTTTTCCAAGTGGGGGTATCTAGAACTGAGGGAAGCAATATTTCAGACTGAGGGTCACCCATATCAGAAAGATGAGGAGGAGTTTCTTCTGAAGGTCACGAATCTTTGGAATTCCCTACCCAATGGAAGTAGAGTGATTTGTCAATCTCTACTTGATTATATTCAGGCGTTGAACTACAAGGGAATCGAGAGGTATGGGGTGACGTTGAGGTGAAGAATGCATCAGCTGTTGTCGTATTGAATCTTGGAACAGGCTCGAGGCTGATTGGCTGCCTCCTCCTGTTTAATTTCCTAGCTGGGACTTCTTTAGACTTCATCTTTCTTCTGGATTCAAAGGCTTGAAGATTGTAGAGTGAAGCTTGTCCACGTTGGTCCCAGTAAAGTATTTGTATTACTTCTCTGGAAGGTGGAGAAGATCCTGCAGCAACTAAATCTGAATGCCAGGAAGCCCCCTTTGGATCCTTGCAGCTAGCCTGCCTAATCCGGCAAACATCCAGCTATCAATTCAACCTCTTGATCGAACACAATGTTAATCAAGCCACCTCTAGGCTGCCTTTCCTTCAGAAAGCAAGACCCTGAGCTTTTGGAATTCCCTCTCTAAAATCCTTTATTAAGATGTGATCAAGGTAGGACCTGTGGAACGTTTTTGGTCTACTGACCAAATGTGTCCTTGTGCGACTTGACATCAATTTTGCTTGTTAAAGCTCCTATGAAGTGCCATGGAATGTTTTTAAAGGCACTGTATGAATACATTGTTTTTCTTTTTATTATTGCCATTCAGCATTGTGAGCTTGGGGTTTTGGAGTAATAGTGATGCCAGAGTAACTTTTTCCTTTGGGATTGTCACGGAGTAACATAGGAAGAGTAACAGCAATCTCAGCCATATGTTTAATCCTCTTATTCCACCTGGGTAGTCTATAACCAGACAACGTGAACTATGAATTCTCAAATTTCAGGCAACCTCCTCTGCCCTTTTTTATCTCTCCTCCCGATCCACCCTGTTTCTTCCCCTCCTGCACCCACCCCATCTGCCCACCAGCCACACACTTCTTCCACTGGGTACCCTCCCCAAACTGTTCCCATCTGTCCACCCTACCCCTTATTTGGTTCTATGCTCCACCTTCATTTCCATCAACTGCAGCCCTTTGTCACCTCCCAGCCTCTGTCACTGGTTCCACTCTCCCCTCTTCCATCCGCCTATCACACCTCCTCACCTGGATCCACCTATCGCTTGCTAGCTGTTGGTCCACTCCTTCCCCTCAAGCTCTTTTATACTGGCTATCTCCCCTCTTATCTTTCAGAGCAGATGAAGGGTCTCGACCCAAAGTGTTGACTGTCCATTTTCACCCCCCACCCCCCAGATGCCACCTGACCCACTGAGTTCCCCCAGCAGTTTGTGTTTTGCTCCAGATTCCAACATCTGCAGTCTCTTGTGTCTCCACCCTATCATTGTTGCCTGTTTTCTGTTCTTTTATCTTCATGGGTCATAGTTTTTCTCCCCAGGTATTCCATTTTGGTTTCTGAATCTTTTAGTAAATTCAACTGGATTAGAGATATTTGGATTACTATGCTGAGAAACTAAATGGAAATAGTGCTCATGAATTATATCTGGTAAAAATGACAAATGCTGACTAATTTCTTAGACTTGGGAACAACACTGCCCCATTTTAAGTTTAGAAGACCCAGACAAGTGAAAAACCACAACTCCTTCTGGTAAAAGCTTTCTCAGCAACTCTTCCTATCTTGCTCCGTGACAATCCTCAGGGAAAGTTATTCTGGGAAAAAACATCTTCATCTAGACATCTGCACCGAACATCACCAGTCTCACTATAACAACGGAGGTGAGTGGGTGGTAGCTGAAGGGAAAGTTCGACAGTGAAATATCTACAGAGTGCAATTGCTAAATTAAGCATATGACCTTTTAGGATACAAGATGTTGAGGCTTGGATCTGCATTTATCCTGCAAACAAGCACATGTTTCGTTAGTTGTCAAATAAGCAACATTTTTTTTCTGAAGTACAAATGAAGTTGTAACAGCAGCCTTTTCCAAGTGTAAGTAAGAGTAAAAATTTTCCCTCCATAAAATTTAAGGGTACTTGCGTATGATGTGAATATGTACCAGTGCTCTTAATGTAGAGATCCTGTGAAATATCTGGAAAATCTTCTTTGATTAAAAGGGACAAATAATCTTTGCTTGCTTAGTCAGGTGTGGTTCCAGTGTTGACTTGTGAATAGTCTCAATCAAGTCTACTCCTGCATCAACAAGTCGAGCTGTGCAGACTATCAAATGTACCCCAAAATACCGAAGATCTGTCTAACAGCAATACAAAGTTACTGAATGAACACTTGTTCTAACATTTAATACCAGGTATCTTGACTTGGAGCCAAATGAGATGCTGCTTAATCTTGAGTATATGTGAGAGTTGTAAAGGGGTATAGTTATTTTCCCTTGGCACCATGAGTACTCCACAAGTTGTATGTCAGGAAGGTCAGCACAGAATTTTGATCTTTTTGTGACAATTTTTTTTCAGCAACAGAACAGCTCACTGTTCCAAAATTGGATTGGCAGCTGGGAATACTCGGGCTTTTTAAAAACCCTTATGTATTGGGAAAAAGCCCAGATTTTTTTGTATATGTTTACTGAGAAATACAATGTTACAGATGTTTTTGCTTTAAGTTGGGATCTTTTAATTTTTTTTTCCAAATTCTATGGTGGGACATTAAAAATATTTTTCTATTGTGATGTCTACTGCTGTAGTGTTACCAATTCTGTATGGATTATCCTGAAAAATAGTTTAAGCTTTGAATTAAAATACTAATAAGTGTTAAAAAGAGTATACTTGGGTACAAGGAGAAAACTGCTAAGCTATGCTCCAGTAGTTCATATGTTTCTTTTATCTTCAGCTCATTCAATAGCTACAGCTCCTTTCTCTGTTGCGCTGACTTGGTGCCTGTAATTGTGGAAGGGAATGTTGCCACTGTGTCATCTTGTACGCCAGAACTTCCTGGTTTACTTATGCCTGCCTGCAAACATGCTTGGTTTTCTAATGTTAGCTGGGTGAGAGGATTCCAAGAGATTTAGTGTCACGCTGTTAGTTATTTGCTATCCCACTGTGTTAGTTATTTAGTGTTGGAATGAAGCTGAGCCATGCTGAAACAGTATCCATTGGAAGAGGCGATTTTAACCTTTCCCCACCCATCAGTGAAGCAAAGCAATCCAATCTGCCAGTTTTGCATTCCACCACATTTTACTTCCAAATAGAATGGTGGAATAGTGGCTATTGCTGGATTAATTCTCTGGAGCCATTCTCTCTTCTCTTTCCCATCAGGCAGCAGATACAAAAGCCTGAAAGCACATACTACCGGGCTCAAGGACAGCTTCTATCCCACTGTTATAAGACCCTTAGTACGATAAGGTGGACTCTTGACCTCACAATCTACCTCGTTATGTCCTTGCACCTTATTGTCTGTCCGCATTGCACTTTCTCTGTAACTGTAACACTTCATTCTGCATTCTGTTATTGTTTTCCCTTTATACCACCTCAATGTACTGTTGCAATGAAAGCATCTGTACTAATAGCATGCAAAACAAAGTTTTTCACTGTATCTTGGTAGTAATATTCTAATTCCTCATTAAACTCTGCAATAACATGGGGGGACTTAAATTCAGTAAATTAGGTAAATATGGGACCCAAAACTGGCATCACTGGTGGTCAAGAAACTAGTCCATGGTTGCCAAAAACCCCATTTGGTTTACATGCCCTTTAGGAAAGGTAATCTGCCACCTTTTGGGCTGACCTTGATGCATTAGGCTCTTCACTGCCTTTTGACATGATCTAACAAGCCACAGTTGTTCTTAACCACCACAACAAGCCATAATAGTAGACTACTTTCTCCACACACACGGTGGTTAAGGAGGTCACTTGCCACCACTTTCTTCAGGGGAAATTTTCAGATGCTCAGTGTTAGCCTTGCCAACTGTGCTCTCATCCCTATTTTTTCTAAAAAGAGATCTTTCAACTTTTAAATTTCCATTTTGCTGAATTCATTGTTATCCCATTGTATCGAAGACGACTGATTCAGCCCCTTGCAAAGCTGGAATCTAACATGAAAATCAAAAAAAAGCAAATGCTACGAATCTAAAATAAAAACACAATGCTGGAAATATTCAACAGGTCAGGACACATCTGTGGGAAAAGGAGCTAACGTTCACCTATCCTTCAGAACTGGGAAGGAGACAAAAGAAACAATGACTGGGGAGGCAGGGGGCGAGAGGGAAGTCTCTGGGGTAAAACGCGTGACAATGGAGATGTAAACAAGGTTATCTGGTCAGTGAGTGAATGGGAGCAGTTAGAGAGGGAGAGCATAGACAAAAGAACGTAGGTGTTGTGTTCAGGGAGGAGGTACAGGAGCCTGAAGACCCACACTCAGTTTCAGAAACGGCATCTTCCCCTCCACCATCAGATTTCTGAATGGTCCATGAACGCTACCTCACTATTCCTCATTTACAAAAATAAATAGTGCAACTTACAGTAAATTTTTATGTCCTGCAATGTATTGCTGCTGCAAAACAAACTTCATGACATATGTCAACGATAATAAACCTGATTTCTGAAGTGTTGCACTATTGGCTCAGCTTGTTTATTTTCGCTCTGGGAGTAGAGGATGTGCCCAGTCTGACCTGCCTGGCATGTCTTCCTGCTCTACATTTTGCAACACCTACATTCTTTTATCGAACCAGAACGTTGTGCTTACAGCTTATCCCCATGGTCATCCTGGTTTTACCCTATTGGAGACATTTCCCACCCACTCCCCACCCCCACACTCCTACAGCTTCACAAGCTTCTTTCCCAATTCTGACAAAGGCTCTTTGACTGGAAATGTTAGTTCTGTTCTCTTCCCACAAATGCAGCCTGACTTGTTGAGTATGTCCTGGAAATCAGCAATGAGCATGATGATGTTGCAAAGTTAACAGTGAACACTGGCTGGAACTAATTGAAATTTCTCACCTCTGAAGTCTGGTGGGGAGTGGGAAGAATTTGTTTTTGTTTTATACAAGAATGTCTGATTACAGTTCCAATTCTGCTCATTTTGAAGTTTTGTTTAAATTAATACTAGCAGATCAGATATTTCTCACTTTATGTCCGGGGGCTAAATTCTGTCGAAGAGCAAAATCTTCTATTGCCTCAAGTCTGAGAAATGTCTCAAAAATGTTTCACACACTATTTATAAAAAGAACAAGGATCATTATATGACAACATCAAGTTTACACACAATTAGTTCCCATAAATAGTGATGGAATGAGTAATTGGACCTTTTCCTTTTGCTGAGGACATAATATTGGTGAAGACACCATGAGCCCAAGTATTCATCTAAATGGAATACTGTACCCTGTTTTCTCTACAAAACAAATGAGCAAATTGAGTGTAGTTTCAAGTCGTGTTGAGTTTATTCTCATGTGCACATGTACGGTGAGGTACAGGTACAATGAAAAACTTGCAGCAGCATCACAGGGATATAGGTACAGACAACACACAGAATATTAATTGTACATAAACTATACAAGACGATGAAAAGACTGAAAGACAAGACCTTGGTGCAAAAAAAAGACACAATCAGGCAAGTTCATGGTAGTGCAAGAGGTGGTCCATAGAGTTCCATTGCTGAGGTAGGGTTAGAGTTACGCAGGTCGGTTCAAGGACCTGATGGTTGTAAGAAAGTAGCTGTTCTTGAGCCTGGTGGTGTGGGACTTCAGGCTTCTGTACCTCCTGCCCGATGGTAGCAGTGAAAAGAGGGTGTGACCTGGATGGTGGGGATCATTGATAATAAATGCCATCTTCTTGAAGCAGCGCCTCCTGTAGATGCTGTCAATGGTGGGGAGGGCTGCATCTGTGATGGACCAGGCTACGTCCACTACTCTCTGCAGCCTCTTGCGTTCCTGTGCATTGGGATTGACTAATCAGGCCATGATGCAACCAGTCAGAATACTTCCAGTAGCGCATTGCATCAGTCTAGGTTTAGAGTTCGTATCTTGAAATGGCACTTGCCCTTAATGTTGGTATCAAAGACTTTCTAAGCTAGGATTTTCAACAAAGTTGTACCATTCAGTGGAAGGTGGTGAACTCCACCATTTGCCACTTTCTGCGTAACAACAGTTTAGAAAGGTGTTTACAAATGCAGTTTATTCTTTATGTGGTAATGTAGGCTTCCACTAATCCAGAATTACTTCGCAAGTTGATTGGTACAGTGTTGGCAAACTCCAGTTAATAACTTATTTTAAACAACCAACTCTACTTAATGGCATATTTTGCCCTGCTAAACTCTGCATATTGTTGATTTGATTCACCTTTTGTTGTGTATAATTGCTGAAAGTTTTTTCTCAAATTTATTTTCCGTCCTAACTCTACCAGCTGGCTTTCCTGAGTGACCAAAATATCCTGCAGGAAGTCGTGATGCCTGATTTACAAAGACGTCCAAGTGGATGCTGCAATCTGTGTGTCACATAAATATGTTTTTAAGATAAATCTGGTGGAGTTGCTGCAATGGTGTTTCTTGTGGGAATTGTTGGATCTTTCTTAATGCTCCAGGAAGCATGTCGATATTTTTGAGTTGGAGTTTTCCTATTTTCTGAACTGCTCTCAGCTTTATTGTGTTAGCCAGTAGGACTACAACCACACTCAAAAGGTCATTTATATGTAAATGTTCTCATGCTGAGGTTCATTAAGAATTTTTTTTTATGAGATGTTACTTTGTATAGAAAGGTCAGAAGTTCCTCCTGTTCTCAGTTCAAAATATCTTCCCACAAAATGAAGGCAAGGCCAGAGGTCATGTAAATCTTCTGATCTTCAAGTGTAAAAGACTAATGATGCCTGAATGGTTTACTTGCACTAAAACTTGAGTTGTACACTGAAAGATTTTCTTAAGCGTGGTTCTCGTTGCCTCGGTTAGTTAGAGGCATTACCATTTCAAAGTCATCTGCAAGCTGCATTTTGCAAACTCATTTCACAAGTGGCCATGTCAACTCATCAATGGTGAACTACCACCCTAGGTTCACTCTCAGTCAGATGGCATTCCTGCTGCGGTGTGCTTACCTTGTCTGAATACAGGTTCCCCATCAGACTGCATAAAGGGAATTGGCTGAATGTGGAAACTTTGGTACAATGGCAAAGCCCCATTTGTTTTTTAGCATTGGATTTTAGCAAAGTGATCATGTACTTCAGTAAAATGTTGAGGGTGCCCTGCTTGTACAGAGGTTGTACTTACACAAACAAAGATATTTCATGCAGTGGAAGTTGGTTTTGATTCTTTTTTTCTTAAGCACTGACAATTGCTAGTAGTTACTATTCTGCAAGTTTGCATCACTAATAATATTGAACTCCAATCCACTTAACTCTAACTCTTCCAATGAACTTTACCATGCAACTACAAGAGATTGCAAATGCTGGAATCTGGAACAACAAACAATCTACTGGAGGAACTCAGTGGGTTGAGCAGCATCTGTGGGGAGGGGAAGGAATTGTCAACATTTCAGGTTGAAACGACGCAGGATCTCAACCCGAAACATTAACAATCATCCCCTGCACCCAACCCCCACCCCGCAGCACACAGATGCTGCTCGACCTGCTGAGTTCCTCCAGCAGATTTTGTTTCTAGCATGGAGTTACTTGAGAATGGGCTTGTGGGAACAGAGCAGTTAATGATCCCCAGTTGTGGCCCAGACCCATAAGTGAGCATGCCAATGGGAAACTGTAAGGCTGCTTAAGATTTTCATTCCCTCCCACCCCTTGCCTAAAATCATATTTGTCCTTTTCTAAGCAAAATATATAAAGATAAATGGTGAGCTATGTCCTGTGTGTGTGTGTGTATCTGTTTAAAATTCTCCTCAAACTCCACCTTTTTTGGCCAGCCTTTGTTTCTCCTTGTTTTCATCATTTTGCTGGTGAAATGACTTGGGTTAACTCAACCCAGGGCCATTGATTTCCCCGAACCACTGGAATATACCGGATCAAATTGACAATCTTTCTCTGTCACACTCTGGCCAAAACAATGGACACAGAATTGCAGATTATTTTTGGAAAGTATTGATTAGTTTTTAAGGGGAAAAGCCTCGGTGCAAAGGGCCAACTTTTATCTAATTCAAGCCCCTCTATTCAAATGTCTTTATAACCCACTTTCTACCCCTTCTCCCACTTACAAACATTTTACAAAGGTTCTGTCCTTGCTGACTCTTAGTCAATGCTACAGATCATGTTGGGTCTCTGTACTGGGAGTGGGTGGAGGGGTTGGGGTAAGGAAGAATGAGGAGTGTGTGGAGCTTTAAAATGGGTGCCTAACACTTTGCTGGTGAAGGGTGTTCGGGAGGATTACCAGAAGCCTAATATTCAGAATGCTATTGTGAAACTGTAGTACAGGAAGACTTAAGCTTTAGTACCTTATTTCAGTAACATATTTCCACTATTTGACTTGAGAATAACTCTACACAACCTTCTCCTGCAGCTTCTCTACGAACAATGGGCTAGCTATGGAATATTTTACAAATACCAACCACTGGATCTCGTTAGGTAAGGACATGTGGTCAAGTAAATGACTGACTTAAATCTGGTATTCATTCATAATGTGTGAAGTGAGGTCTGATTACCTCCGATCAACACAGCTGAAGTCTTGAACATACACACAGAATGCCCTGACAGATTTGCCACCGTGCAGAATGCTCCTTCGAGCAAATGCATCAACTCTGGATTCACAGAAACACAGGTTGACACTCCTGAGGGAGCACTTATTCTTGGTTGCAACTGGTTCTACACAATAGATTCTCTGTCGGGTATCATTTAAAATGTTTATCCAATATCATTAATGTAAATTTGTATACATTTGGGACTTTAGAAGCATTGGTTTTGCATATGATAAAAGTTAAAGTATTTTCTTGTTAACACTTTTGTTTTTCAGTAACTGGTTTATGAATGTTGATTAAAGTACATTTTAACACCTATACTCTGTTTACAAAGCAGCTTTATTCACTGCTCTTGAAAAGCTAAGATTTGGTACCCAGGATATACTTGGAGAACGTAGGAAATGAGAGCAGAAGGCCTTACAGGTCCTTGAGTTACTCCTCCACTCAATAAGATTTCAGCTCCACTGATTATTGGCTTCAGCTCCACTTTCCTGCCTGATCAACATAAACCCTACGGGTTACATCTTGTTGTTTTTCCAGAGTACTCTTTGTTAATTAGATTTCCAGACTCCGATCTGTGGTTCAGCATTTATTCTTTCAGTCATCGTACCATGGGCAGGTTAAGTGATGCACTGTGCAGTCCATACTGGAAAAAGTACATCATTCAATGGAGCACGATATGTCCAAATAATAGACATGCCTAACAATACAGATCTTTGTTCAAAGTTTAACACTTGCAAGTAATATAAACACCTGCAGTTTTTAAAAAAATCTTTCCCACTATTAAGATATTCAATGACTCAACTAACACACTCCTTGGGAATAAAGAACTCCATCGAACTCTGAGCAAATTCATCTTCATCTTGATAATTTATCCTGAGCCTCTTCACCCTTTTTCTAGATTCCCACCAGAGAAATCACATGTCATCTCCCCAGTCAAGGTAACATTCAAAATGGAGAAAATTAAATCTTGTGATAACATAAAATTAAGTAACAAATGGCACGAGGAGGAAAATTCATCTGGTCTGAACCAAGCCAAATTGCAAAGTATGTCTGTTAGTTACAATTAACTTTCAATGCCTTGATTAGTCTGTCTTCCCCTTTTCACCCAGTGAGATTAACGTGAGATTTCACCCTTCGCCCTTTTTCAACTATGAAACCAAACCACATTCCCCATGCTGCCTTTGATGCAACCACCTTAAGCTCGGGCACTGGAAGTCTCAGGGTTTCAGATTAAGTTTGACTTTTGAGTATGGGAAGTAAATGAAGCGTGCAAGGAGCACCAGTGTGATTCTCTGGACCACCAGGGAAATTTTGTGTTTTTTAGACTGAGGGGCTGCAATGGGTTGGTAATTGTTTGTTGTAAAACGAAAGTCAAGATATCCTAATGATAACCATGGAAGGGGGAGCATTGCAAACTTCAATTCAAAGGCAATCAGTCATGGAGGGACTATTCAGTCCATCAATCCAGTTACCCAGTTCACTTCATTACCTAGAAACTCTAGTGGATGGTAAAGGATGCCAGAGGAAAGCAGCACATTGAATGTTTGCTGACATCTTCATGTGACCAGGAGGAGATGTGATGTGGGCAAGGTGAGCACTGAGAGATCGGCCATTGGAAGATGATGTGGTAAGGTGGAGGGATATTGGAACTGGTAGTTGGAAGATGGGGGATATAGAGATGGGCATTTGGAAGGTGGGTAATTGGGAGATGGGTAGGCAGAGGGCATGAGAGATCAGGAGGTGAGCAGAAGGAAGATCAGCAATTGGGGGAAGTGGGGACTGCTATTTTTGAGAGGAGAGTTGTCGGTGTGGCCCAGGTGAAGAGATGTCCATTGGAAGGAAGTATGTAATTCACTCACTTGCCCAATTAGGAGTGTTATTCCAGATTACCCAACAACTGATGGCGCAATGTACTCAAATCCTCCACGACGTCCCAAAAGGCGTGCTGCATAGAAAGTGATATCATCATCCATGTGCCTCAGGTAGGAAGATCACACTAGGGCACAAAGGTGACTACCGCCAGGAAGTGTCCAACACAATTTCAAGATTGATTCAAAATGATCCAAAAATGGTTGCTGTTTCATTTCTCTCTAGGGGAAAATATTTTTGGTTACACAACACTGGGTCAGAAAGAGCATTGTCTAATAGAATTTCCAGACACTAAGCTATTAATGCATTTAATTATATCGATGTCCAGAAAATTCCAGTGCACCTGAACCCCATCAACCCACCTTTATCCCTTGTTTGATGATATATTGCTATGTTTTCACTTTAACCCAGTGGATTCCAGATGTTACAGTCAGTGTATATTCCAAGGCTCAACCACAATTAAAATTGAATGGCAGAGCAGGCTCAAGGGGGACTTGTGGCTATTCTTATTTCGTATCTGTTTATGCTCTGGTATATGAAACGAATGCCAAGTTCAATCCACATTTAAGATGGAGTCTGGACTACATTTTCTTTAGCGATGATTGCTTGTGACCAAAATTTTGAAACTGACGGCCAATCATTTTTTTTAGGAAGTACTTTGGTGAGAAGATTGCATTTTATTTTGCCTGGCTTGGAGTGTACACACAAATGCTGATTCCAGCTTCCACTATAGGAGTCATAGTGTTCCTGTACGGATGTGCAACTGTTAACGAGAATATTCCCAGGTAAAGCTGGAACCATTTGTTTAAAGGACTGGTCGTTTATAACTCTTGCATGTAATTGATTTACTGGGATTTGCAACCTCCATCCATTAAGTTTTTGTTAAAATCTTCCTGAAGGGCTGTCAATATAAAATAAATAAACTACAATCCTTGAGACATCTAAAGCAAATACACAGTTGAAAAACTCCTTTCAGTGTTTTACCAAGTACTTCACATTAATGCCGGTCCTTGGTAAAAGTCTGAATTACAAGTCATACGAATGGATGATTTTTTTTTTCAGATGGCCCCTTCAAAGACCTACCAGAGGTATATGGGATCAAGGGCTCTACCATCTTTTGATAATTCTGCACAATGCTTGCCTGATCACTGACATTTATTTGTGAAATGAAAGAATTCCTAAAAGAACTCTAGCTTTACAACAAAGTCTACTATGGTTCAAATTCTTTGTGAAGCATTCTTGTGGCTGTTTCTTGCCTGGTGAATGGTAACTGAAAAGCAGAAAGCTGCAGATGCTGGAAATCTGAAGCTCAGACAAAATGCAGGAAATATTCAGTGTTTAAGCAGGTTCTGTGAAGAAAGAAACAGTTAATGCTTCAGGTCGATGGCTTTTCATCAGAAGCTTTGATAGATCAAAGGCCAAAATAATTAAAGAGAGGTTGGACAAACTTGGGTTGTTTTCTCTGGAGTGGCAGAGAACTGACAGAAGGCTATAAGCTTATGAGAGGCATTGATAGAGTAGACAGCCGGTATCTATCTCTCAGGGTAGAATGTCTAATACTAAAGGACATGCATTTAAGGTGAGAGGGAGAAGTTTCTTTACACAGAGTAGTGGGTGCCTGGCATAAACTGCCAGGGGTGGTGGTGGAGGCAAATATAATAGAGGCATTTAAGAGTCTCTTAGATGGGCACATGAATGTGCATAGAATGGAAGGATATGGACCTTGTGTAGGCAGAAGGGATTAGTTTAGTTAGGCAGTTAATTACTAGTTTGGCAGAACATCGTGGACCAAATGGTCTGTTCCTGTGCTGTACTGTTCTATGAATGTTAACTCTGTCTCTCTACCGATGTCCATTTTTGCATTTAACACTAATGTGGAACTGATTATGAAGTAGAGCAATGCATAGATTTTGGGGGATTACCTAATGTTTCCCTTATGTTCACTGTCCCTTCTGGTCCTAATGGAAGTAATGTGGAGTTATTTTTTAACATGAGACAGATGTAGATCAGAAAACCGCCCTTTAAAATAGTAAAAATATCAACCTGCTTCAGAGATATAACAGGAAAATTTGAAAGATTATACTCGAAATACTAATGTGAGTGGGAGCTGGAGAATAGTTATTTGCCCACTCTGATGCAGCTGTCCTGAGCTATTAGTTGCTGTTGCTTGGCTTTTTTTAAAAGGAGAAAAACGGGCTGGTCTGGTCGTGCACATCCCTGGAAGGAATCAGCAGCTCACTAAAGTGATTAGGAAAGTGTGAAAAATGTTCTTGGCTCAGGTGACATTGAGTGGGCATTCCCTGGATGATTTGAACCTGTTTCACAGTTCTCCTTTTGTTTACTAATGTTCCAATAGTAACCCCTCCTTTGAAGACACAAGAGACTGAAGATGCTCGAATCTGGAGTAACAGACAGTCTGCTGGAGGAACTACAGCAAGTGAGTAGCATCAGTGGGGGTAGGGGGACAGAAATTCCCTCCACCCCCCCCGCCCCCCAACACAGATTGTGCTCAACCCACTGGGTTCCTCCAGCAGATTGTTTAGAACATAGAACATTACAGCACAGTACAGGCCCTTCGGCCCACAATGTTGTGCCGACATTTTATCCTGCTCTCAGATCTATCTAACCCTTCCCTCCCACATAGCCCCCCGATTTGTCTATCATTCATATGTCTATCTAAGAGTCTCTTCGATGTCCCAAATGTTTGTAACCCCTCTTTTACCATTTACTCTTTTGGTTTTAAACAAGTGAAGATTCTTTGCAGAAGAGATTATATTTTTTGATCACCTCTAGTTTCTTTATATATTTCATTGTTTTTTTTATTATAACATTTGGTTGGATGGAGTGTTGTTACAATTTTCAATTTGAGATGTTGTAAAAAAAATAAGAGAATTATTCGTTGCAAGACACTTTAATTACACACTTGATGATCAGTATAGTAGCTGCAGTTAATATCAGAGTAACACAACATTCTGGTTTGAGTTTCTCAATAAGATGAGGGATAATCAATTACTCATTTTTAATTGTGCTCCATTCTGCATTGAGTGGAGTTTCTAGTCATCTTGCACTTTATAATTTTAAACCCAGATAAAAATTTATTGCATGAAATTTGAAACATGGGGACAAACCATTTGGGTCAACTGATGATGATTCATTGCCAGTAGTTGTTTATCAGAATCAGTGATGAATTGTGAATTACTGCAGATAGGAATGGAAAATCCAATGTCAAATGTATATTCTGGCCACTTAATAAAATGCAGCCCACCCAAAAAATATTTATAGAGAGTTTGTGTTTCTTTAAATACCCAATAAATATCCAAATTCCAGATGTCTCATTAAAATTATTTTCGGCTTATTGCTATGTTAGATTTTTTTCTTTGTACGGCCTTACTGCTTCAGTGACAAGTAGCTGAAACTCTTCATGATCTTAAAACAAGGGCCAAATTGTCAGCCTGGTCGACCTGGAGCCCTGGTGATGGTGACTCCATCCTCCCTCTAGGTCATAGTTTTGCTCTGGCAGTGTTCACTTGGGCTGATCGCTGGTGGGTAGAGGGGCTTCCAGGTTCATATGCCAAGCTAATTTTAAAATAGAAATCTATAACTGGACCACTAACTATTTTTGTACTGAACTGATTGGCAGAGGTCCCACTGCAGTCTCTTGGCAGGGTCAGCGGGAAGGCCAGTTGGGGAGCATCCTCTTTATTCCACTAGGAATGGGAGGGGCGGGAAGAATCTTCAGGCCCTACAAGCCCGGCTAGGCTGTGGTTATCCACTCCTCATGGTAGATTTGCACCTGCCCTCTCCAGCATACCAGGAAGCCACACCCTGTCTATTAACAGCCTGTCATACGCAGTAGTCTGCCCAGAGAGCTTGGCTTCTAACTACAGCCTGCCAGCTCAATGCAACTGAGGTATGGACCTAAAAATAGCCCAATGTTTGGCACCACTGTCAACCAGCTGGCACCACTCTAACCAGTTGGTTTCCTGGAGCTGATATCTGGGGTGTCCAGTCCACCCCACCCCTTGGTACATTCTGTCTATTGGGCCTCACGAACTACTTTTAAACACGATTGAATTTAAATCTTGTTTCTGACTCAACCTTGATGTATGTCTTTTTTTTTTGCTTTTCTCTCTCTCTTCCTCTCTCACCACAGCATGGAGATGTGTGACCACCGGGCAAATATCACCATGTGTCCGCTGTGTGACAAGACCTGCAGTTACTGGAAGCTGAGTAGTACCTGTGCCACTGCGCGAGCAAGTCATTTATTTGATAATCCTGCCACAGTTTTCTATTCCATTTTCATGGCGTTATGGGGTAAGGAATCTTTCTCAACCCAGTTTAAAATGGCTGTCAAAGGCTGCACTGATTGCCAGAAAATGGTGCTGATAAAATGCCCAATTTTCAAGTTGTTGCTATGGCTCACTTGCATTCCCACAGCTGTTGTATTAAAGGCATAACATAGCCAGATGCAAATGGAACTCATTGAAGGAACTTGTTAAGTTGATTTTAGATGTGTTTTATTTTTTAAAACCACCGCTTCTGTATACTGAAGAAATGTTGCAGGAGCCGGAATAAAATCAGTGTCAGGAGAATAATAAAACCAGGTTCAGATCATACAGTTCTTGGCGAACAGTTATATACAATGGAACAGTAGTTTGGTAAGTTATAAGCATTTATTTCAAGTTTGTATTTACCTGGTGTTTAAAGCTAAATAGTTTTCAGACTGTGGGAAACGGGTCAAGCAAGATCTCCACCTTAGGCAAAGACAGAGTACTGAGAACTTTGGCCTCTGGGTCCACACCAGCATCAAGCCACCTCTCGTCCTTCCTCTAACTCCGTCAGTATAACCTTTCATTGCCTTCTCCTCTCCATACTTCTTTAATCTTCCCATGAATTAATTATGTGGAATCATGGAAATTTACAGCAAAGGAGGAGGCCATTTGGCCTTTTGTGTCTATGCTTTGCCAAAAAACTCTTCCCAGCTCTGTCTGTAGCCCAGTAGGTTACATCATTCCCCAGTGCTCATCCAGGGAATTAATGCATTGTTACTACTTTTCTCAGCCAATTACTGTTGGTTTTTTTTGTTGAAACTCTGGGATAAGTTCCTCCTTAACTCCATTTGATTCTGTATTTGATCTTTGTATTCAACTCGTATTGTTTTCCTCCAGTTTTGTTCCTCTCATGAAATATCTGTCAATACTTTAATTTTCTCTTTCAGGTCAACTGTCAGGTTTTAAGTTTACAAGAGGAAGGAGACCCAGCATAATTATAAGTTCATAACTTTCAAATTCTGTAATCGTAGTAAATCTCATTTTCCAATGTTTCTCCTTGTATTTTATGGCAACCAAAACTCTATAGAGTGCTCCAAGGGTAGTTTAACTTAGCATTCAAGACCAGTTTACCAGTTTTCAGTTCTCTCCCTGTAGAAATATACCCAAGTGTACAGTGTGCCTTTGTTTCTGGTCTCGCTAACTGTACCACAATCTTCTAGCAATTTGCAAATTTGTACTCCAATCCTTTTTTTCTCCTGCAACCTGTTTAGATTCTTTTTCAAATAACGTGCAACGTCATTTTACTTTAAGCAATATGTAATAATCTTGCACTTGTCTTGGTGAACATTAATTTGCCTCTGTGTTCCCTTTCTGTATGTTTAATGGCCTGAAGGTTCATGAGTGGTTGCTGCTCTCCTACCACGTGGTCTGTGTTACCTGCAACAGTTCCAGCAGCAACTTGGTGCACAAGGTCAACTCTGACCTGATTGGCAGAACCATCCATCATCAGGGACTCCCACCATCCAGCTATGCCCTCTACTCATTGCTGCCACCAGGCAGGAGGTACAGGAGCCCGAAGACCCACACCTCAAGGTTCAACAACAGCTTCTTCCCCACTACCATCAGGTTCTTAAACTGACCTGAAAAACCCTAGTTCTACATCAAACTATATTTCCCTCAACTTTCACTAATGTTGTTATGTTTGTTTTTTATTTTGTTGTGTATAGTTTAATTTAAGTTTACGTAATTTATGTCTGTACTGTACTGTGCTGCTGCTGTAAAATGCTAATTTCCATGGCATTTGTATCCTGGGTATGTATGCCCATGACAACGAAATTGAATTTAACTAGTAAATGTCCCCCATTTCTGACACTTGGCGAAGCCACACTCTATGCTTAACTGGCTGCAGAGTGCACAGGAGATAGCACTGCTGCCTCGCTGCTCCAGGGACCCAGGTTCAATCCTAACTTTGGGTAGTGTCTGAGTTTGCATTGCCCCTGCCTGTGATTCTAGGTTTCAACTGGGTGCTCCGGTTTCCTTCCACATTCCCAAAGGTGTGCTGGGTTAGCTGGCTGTGGTAAATTACCCCTTGGGTCGTGTATGTGCCAAGAAAAATCCAAGGAGTTGATGGACGTGAGAGAGAACAAATTGCAAACTACAGGGAAATATGTGGAGGGGCAATTAAACCGGGATTACTCTAGGAGGTGACAGGGACCCAATGGGTCAAATAGCCACCTGTGTTTTAAGTTGGCAAGTGTACCAATCCCTAATGTTCACAAACGATCATTCCAGAATGATTAAATTCATTCTACATATAAAGTTAATAAATGTATTTAATCTTTTTAGTGTTAATTTAACTTGATTAATACAAGGAAAAAAATAAATGGCCTGAAACTTGCCCCCTTCCCTCAGTTGTTCTGTTCTATTGAAATGACTGGAGTTGCTGACCCCTGCAATAGGTTTAACCTGACATGGGACCGGTGCATGGATTTCCCAGTTTGAAGTTGGTGCTTTATTCCTGGATTCCATAAAATCCAAGGTCGAGCACGGTAGGAATGGTGATGGTGAGAACCTTTCCGGAACTTTTGGACATCTGCACTCATACACGCTTAAAGAAATTCCAAACTTCCTAACTGTTACATGGGGAGATGTGAGCAGTTTTATATCAGACTGGTAGCTCTTTCCAGGAAAGTCTAGGTGATTAAACTATGGACGTAATGCTTTGCCACCTCAGTGTTGACCACTCTTTCCCCAACAGAATCATAATCATTATCACTGACTTGTATGACATGGAATTTGTTGTTTTGCAGCAGCAGTATGGTGCAAAGACATAAAATTACTATAAATTAAAAAAATAAATAGTGCAAAAAGTGAGGAAATATGAGGTAGTGTTCATGGACCATTCAGAAATCCGGTGGCAGAGGGGAAGAAGCTGTTCCTGAATGATGAGTGTGGGTTTTCAGTACCTCCTCCCTGATGGTAGTAGCGAGAAGAGGGCATGTCCACAAACCCATCCATCCACTCATACAAATTCCCACTTTACCCACCTCTTGTACCCAGTTAAATTCAGTGTACTTGAAATCCCTCATGATTGATTTGATACCAATTTCAGATACTCTCAAATTCTTAGATCCATTTAATAGGTTTTAACATCTAGAGGTGGAAAAGATTTTGGATTTCTCAATCTGTAACACACCCAGTAAGTGATAATTTTGCCATTGTCCACATTGAGAGGTGATAAAAGCTGACTGACTTTCCACCAGAACTATCAGAGATCAATTGATTTATTAACCAATAAGCTTTGCTGCTTATCTTTCCACTTGTGAGATGCCATCTGTAGTTTTAATTACTTAAGCTGTAAATTTGGCTATTGTACATTATCACCTGGGTTAAGTATTCAGTGACAGCTCGAAACCTCTTGACCAAGTGCTGGTCACGGTAACTAGAGTTGAGAGAAAGAAGTCTTTTGCCACCTGGCATGCAAGGTACACGTTGTTTATTTAGTTTCAATCCATTGTCGTTACTTGGCGGTTTTCTGGCATCTGGTACAGTGGGTCAGGTGAATTTTCCAGTAAACTTTGATACTGAAGACTTGCCTCGACCAACTGAGGCCAAGAATTCTGAAGATTGAAGCCAATTGGAACCTGAATTTAATTTTTCAAATTTGCTTCCCTCTGCAAAACAAGCAGTGGAACCCAACAGCAAAAAAAAAGAAAGCTCTCATCTAAGGTTAGCCTTTTGATTTAATGCTAAAACAACCATAGAAAAGTTGCAATACAGGCAGAGAACAGTCAAGTTCAATGGGGAATTGATGCGCAAATCCAGCAAGTTCTTGCAGACAGTGAGTTTAAGAGCCATGTTGTTTTACAATGAGTTCTGGACAGTGCAGTGGAAACTGAACAGCAGTACTGGAAATCACCTGGATAATCATCGAGAGTCAAACACTTTCAATATTATTCTAATAATTACTCATAGAAAATGGAAGCTTAATCTTTCTTAAAATAAACCTTCTCGACTTGCTTGCACTTAATCCTGGAGAGCTGGGAATCCTTGTATTCTCAGTTTCATTCTATCCCTTCCCTCTAATCCTTCTGGAACCCTCCATAAATGTTCTCGTGGCACTTAAGGGGCAATCAGAAATGAGAGGTATTAAACACTCCTTCTGTCATCCACTGTGTCATGTCAGGTTCACTGTTGACCCCATTGTTCAGAGTTCCCAGATGCCCTATTACCCTTGCTGCTGTTATTTGCTTGAGCATTCAGTTTGTTACAGTGGGGGGGAAAAAAATTGAGCTGAAGGCGGCAAGAAAAACCCTAACTGCGTACGCTGTGAGATGCCCCAATTGAATGATTGGGGCATTGTGTTGAAAACTGCTGCTTGTCATTTTCAGATACTGAATGACTGATATCCAGTAATATTGAAGTCAGTATTAGGATCCTTTTACCTCTGAGTCTGAATTTTGCAAGGACTACATTTAGTTCCAAATGCATATTGAAATGAGTTATACACCATCAATCCTCCTCTTGACAACTGGAAAGTAATCACTGCCCTCAGCATTAATATTAAACCTTAGAGATGAGAGGCAATTGGATGAAGAAACAAAAATGAGTATGGAATGGAAAAAATGTACAGTGTTTCAAGCCCACTGCTTCTTTTGGTATTGGTTTATTATTGTCTCTTGTACCGAGGTACAGTGGAAAAACTTGTCCTGCATACCGATCGTACAGGTCAATTCATTAACCTATTGTGTAGATGGATCACATGTACATCAAAACGCACAGTGAAATGCATCTTTTGCGTAGAGTGTTCTGGGGGCAGCCCGCAAGTGTCGCCACGCTTCCGGCGCCAACATAGCATGCCCACAACTTCCTAACCCGTACGTCTTTGGAATGTGGGTACATGGTTTGTACGTGGTTTGGTACGTGGTTTGTACGTTCTCCCACGCAGACATGGGGAGAACGTACAAAGTCCTTACAGAGAGCGGGGGGAATTTGAACCCAGGTTGCTGGCGCTGTAATAACGTTATAACCGCTACGTTACCGTACCTGGCCTAGTTTAAGAAACACCAGCGTATTCCCCCAGAAGAAATTCATTTCTTGTAAATACTCCCTAATTCCCAAGGTAAACAAAAACATTTCCAGGATATTTATCCGTCCCCATACTGCCAGCGTTCCACCTTGGCACTCTGCCCTTCATGGATGGTATTGTACCTCCTTTCACTTTTCCCTACTAAAACTCATGACCCACACAGCACAGAATGAGTTGAATTTGGCCTGTTAGGTGCCTGTACAAAATGCTGTACGTTGATTGGTATTTTGTCTGATACCGCACTTTGAGGTGGCAACGGTCGACTCTTCAAATTTGGGTGACTTAGTACTCTGACCCCCAAATTCCATAGTTTTCAGTGAAAGTGGGGCATCTGCTATGGCACGTTTGTAGAAATGAAACTACATTGGTTTTATTGCCATAGTTTCTAAATAGCATCATTAATCAAACTATTGTAAAGGTGTGTAATGGCAAAAGTACACTATAAACCATCTCTGATTTTACTTGCATGTCCAAATGAACTGAATCATTTTGAAATTAAATTAATTTATAGGAAAACTTTCATTTATATATCATCCTTAATGGAGCAGCACAACAAAAGCAGTTTGTATTTTAGTTTTCAAAAAAGTGTTGATGGTTCTGTAGTGATGCAGAATGAAATATTTTAACAGTTGATGTATAACTGTGACTAGCTTGGATGGGCCTCTTGGTTGGCATGGACCAGTTGGGCCAAAGGGCCTGTTTCTGTGCTCTGTGACTCTATTTGAGCTGTCTAGTGCAAATCTATGAGATAAGTTGTAGGATATCTTTATTAGTCACATGTATATCGAGAAACACAGTGAAATACATCTCTTGTGTAGAGTGTTCTGGGGGCAGCCCACAAGTGTCGCCACGCTTCCGGTGCCAACATGGCATGCCCACAACTTCCTAACCCATACGTCTTTGGAATGTGGGAGGAAACCAGAGCACCCGGAGGAAACCCTCGCAGACACGGGGAGAATGTACAAACTCCTTACAGACAGTGGCCGGAATTGAATCCATGTCGCTGGCGCTGTAATAGCGTTACGCTAACTGCTATGCTACCGTGCCCACTCTCTAGGGAGGACACTTTTGAGATTTTATATATCTGTCTTCATCAACTTGGCTAAGTTTGGAGCATCATGCTATCACTGCCAGAAATGATGAGTAGTTATACCAGCACTAAATTAGCAGCCACTGAATGGGAATTTACCATGTTGTACATACCTGTTGGACTCTAGATGAATAGATGCTCCACTGCCTGTGTTATTATGTAGTTATAATAAAGAACTATGTAATTATAATAAAGAACTACAGTTCCCGGTAGACAATGCAAGGGGTCACACAGGGGAACAGGAAGTGGCTGTAAAAAGAGAGGGAAAGCCAGCCAGTCTGTTGTTGGTTAATAAAAATGTTCAGATGTTAAACCCATGCGAAGTTTGTCTCTTGATGAAGAACAAACATAAATATTGATGTTTCCTTTGTGGTCTCTAGAGCAAATGTGGAAAATGATTCTGGATTCCAAACCAGCACTGACCAGCTACCATCTTGTAAATGCTGTGTGGAGCTTGCACGTTCTCCCTGTGACTGTGTGCGGGTTTCCCCGGGTGCTGTGGTTTCCTCCCACATCCCAAAGGTGTGCAGGCTGGTAGGTTAATTGGACATGGCAAATGTCCTCAGTGTTTAGGTAGGTGGTAGAATCTGGGATTGGAGGGGCAGGGGGGCGGTGGGCAGTGAATGAGGGGAATATGGGGAGAATAAAATGGAATTAGTGTAAACAGGTGCTTGATAGTAAACACAAACCTGTTAGGCCAAAAAGGCCTGTTTCCGTGCTGTATCTCTTGATGAATCTGTGACCCTTAATTACACTTTTAATTTAAGTCGCCTACATGGCCAACTATATTATTATCATTGATGCATTAGCAAGATAATTTTATAAAGCAGAGTGAACAAATGCTTTTTTTGATTGTTGAACATTTGACATTTAAGTGAATGTATGTGTAAACCATCAGTACTTACACCTGAAATAGTATCACCACAGGGACACCTGTACCTCGGCAGGCACGCTAGTGTAGCGGTTAGTGTAATGCTATTACAGTGCCAGCGACCCAGGGTCAATTCCTGCTGCTGTCTGTAAGGAGTTTGCACGCTCTCCCCATGTCTGCGTGGGTTTCCTCCCACATTCCAAAGACATATGGGTTAGGAAGTTGTGGGCATGCTATATTGGCACTGGAAGTGTGGCAACACTTGCAGGCTTCCCCCAGAACACTCTATGCAAAAGATGCATTTCACTGTGTGTTTTGATGTACATGTTACTAATTAAGATATCTTATATTATCTTACCTAGTCTGCATTTTATATTGGTCAATGTTTTTCCAGACCAGGCTTTTGTTATCTCTAAGGTTTTGTTGCTGATGAGAATTGACTCGGTTTACCTGCTTTAGTTATGACCACAGTATAAAGTTTAAAATGACAGACAGCCTGAGGTCACCCCAACAAAAAGTGGCATGTTACCTGCATGTGAAGCATAAGAATATGAGAAATAGGAGCAGGAGGAGGCCATCTGACCTGTCGAGCCTGCTCCACCATTCAATAAGATCATGGCTGATCTGGCTGTGGACTCAAACCCACCTACCTGCCTTTTACCCATAACCCTTAATTCCCCAACTATGCAAAAATCTATCTATCTGTGTCTTAAATATATTTAATGAGGTAGCCTCTACTGCTTCCCTGGGCAGAGAATTCCCCAGATTCACTACCCTCTGGGAAAAGCAGTTTCTCCTCATCTCAGTCCTAAATCTACTTCCCCCACCCCAGGAATCTTGAGGCTATGTTCCCTAGTTCTTGTCTCACCTACCAGTGGAAACAACCTTCCTTCCTCTTATCTGTCCCTTTCATAATTCTGTTTCTATAAGATCCCCTCTCATTCTTCTGAATTCAAGCGAGTATAGTCCCAGGCGACTCAGTCTCTCCTCATAGGCTAACCCCCTTATCTCTGGAATCAACCTGGTGAACCTCCTCTGCACTGCCTCCAAAGCCAGTATATCTTTCCTCAAGTGAGGAGACCAGAACTGCACGCAGTACTCCAGGTGCGGCCTCACCAGTACCCTGTACAGTTGCAGCATAACCTCCCTGCTCTTATAACCTTCCTAGCAATTACAACCTTTCCCTCAGTTGACTGTCATTCAAAAATCAGAAGTATTTAAATTAAAATGTTGACCGTGGCTCTAGAATGGACAGTCAGTGCCCAGATGTAAGAGGACAGTATTGATTATGAAAACAGAAAACACTAGAAGCACTCAAGTCAGGCACATCTGCAGGAGGAGGAACAGAGTTGACGTTTCCATTCAAAGACGCTTCATCAACACCTTCTTTCTTTCCCTTCCTCCAGCCACCACCTACCCATCGCCCACAGGCTCCCCTCCTGCTGTTCCCATCTGCCCTCCCCACCTGCCTTATTTGGTTCCATGCTCCACCTTCCTCTCCTATCAGATTCCACCATCTGCAACCCTCTGGTTCCTCCACCTATCACCTCCCAGCCTCTGTCGTTATTTCCACTCTTTCGTCTGCCTATCACCTGGATCCACCTATCGTCTGCCAGCTCTTGCTCCACCCCTTCCCCTCACTGCTTTATACTGGCTATCCCCCACCCCCCCCCCCTTAATCTTTCAGTCCAGATGAAGGGTCTTGATCCAAATCCATTTCCCTCCACAGATGCCGAGTTCCTCCAGCAGTTTGTTTTTGCTCTAGATTCTAGTAACTGCAGTCCCTTCTCTCCTTTCCAACACATTTTGACTGTAATACGATGCAGTACACAGAACCCATTCGGCTGATGTTGCCACATTAGTCGCGGTATCCATTTAGTCGCACTCTCTTCTGCCTCCACTTCTCCAACTCCCTTTTCTGATCCTCTAAGTCCACTTTCCCTGCTTTCAGACTCTGCATTCTGAGAGCACCCTGCTCACTGCGGCTCTTTCTTCAGTTATCTGAAATGCTTGACCTCTCGTTCCCAACACATCTGTTGCAGAAAGCACTCCTGGTTATCCCATCAAAACTATCCTTTGTTAATACTGGATCAATTGCTCATCTAAACATAAATTAGGAGGGAGTGATGACATAGAAAAGAGGAAGGGAATCTAACTAACTTTTTCTCCTCAGTGTTTACCTTCGTACACTGTTCCAGTTACTACCCTGGGGGATTTTTAATATTAGCTTGTCAAGAAAAAGAACACAGAACATCTTTACAATTAAAAAGCAATGAACCACAAGAAAACAGAGGGGGGAAAAATGTTTGTTTAGTTCTTATTTGTAGGTAATGTTAATCTGGTCATTGCTTCCTGGCTAACAGTATCTGTGGTGACATTCTTCTTCAGCCCCTTGCCTCTTCTACCTATCACCTCTCAGTTTATTACATCTTCTCCCCCTCCCCCACCCACCTACTTCCCCCCCCCCCTCACCTGAACTCACCTATCCCCTGCCTGCCTGCGTGTGCTCCTCCCCCTCCCCTTCCCCCCACCTTCTTATTCCGGCTTCTGCCCTCTTCCTTTCCAGTCCTGATGAAGGGTCTCGGCCCGAAACGTCGACTGTTTATTTCCCTCCATGGATGTTGCCTGACCTGCTGAGTCCCTCCAGCAGTTTTTGTGTATTGCTCCAGATTCCAGCTTCTACAGAACTTCTTGTGTCTCTGTGGTGACATAATTTTCTTTGATGACCTCCATTTCCACAAGATTTGTTTTGATGCTGTCTCTGGTTTAAGTACGTTCAATGCAACGAGACCCGCAAGCTAAATTTGTTTTAATTTCGATATGTAGAACGCAGGAGGTGGAGATGTAACCTCTGAGCCATTGAAATGAATTGACTCCTTATCTCTGGGATGGCACATTCCATTGGTATAATGACAGATTATTGTGCCAGTTAGTCTCCACATTCAACAAATGCGAGTGGAATGAAATATTCCTCATCCTAAGATGTATTTAAAAACCCAAATGTTTTTGTGCATTTCCCAGCAGATATTTTGAAGTATATCTTAACACAGTGAATCATTAAGTTTTTTTTAAATGTTGGAACTTAACAACAATGAGAAGTATGGGGCTGTTGTATAGTTGACCAGATGCTCGAACAGAAAAATATTTTGTGCAGCCATTCTTGTTTTGCTTGTCCAGGCTAGCCTTTTTATTACTCCATGGACTCCCTCTCTTCTCCCTTGTGCACTTATCAACTATTTGCCAAATGTTTATAGAGCATCTGTGTCTAAACATTCCTTGGTAGAAGTGGCTTTATCTTGTTCCTTCCTTCGGCAGATCACACTCCTCGCCTGATGCCTTTATTGGGCTGCAGTTTGCTGTGGAATTCCCATGTTATTTGCTTTTAAAATGCAAATAAACTTCCCCTGAAGATAAACTACCTCAAGGGGCTCGTCTCACTGGAGGACCCACAGTGTTAATGCATCATGTCTGGTATCTAGTGCAGTACTTTATTGCCACCCATGCCATTATGTAATGTCGCTGCAGCTGACAGCGTTTACATAAGTATTTGAGAGAGGGAAATAATTTGGTGAAAGCAGAATGAAGTGGTTGCCAGAAATTATCACTTTCCTTCCTAACCACTTATTTTTCATGTCTTATTCCTGTTCTATTTTTTCCCTCCTCCATTAGTTCCCCTTGTAGATAAGCAAACAAGTGAGCTGAATCCTTTCCCAGGGGTCCAAGTGCTGCTGGGGTGGAGCAGTTCTTCTCTCAGTAGGATATAAAGCATTAATTTCTTTTCCCTTAACAATTTAACCGCGGCTGTGGAGTTAGAAACATAGAAAACCCACAGCACAATACAGGCCCTTCGGCCCACAAAGTTGTGCCAAACATGTCCCTACCTTAGAAATTACTAGGCTTACCCATAGCCCTCTATTTTTCTCAGCACTATGTACCTATCCAAAAGTCTCTTAAAAGACCCTATCGTATCCGCCTCCACCACCGTTGCCGGCAGCCCATTCCACGCACTCACCACACTGAGTAAAAAAAAATTACCCGTGACATCTCCTCGATACCTACACCCCAGCACCTTAAACTTATGTCCTCTTGTGGCAACCATTTCAGCCCTGGGAAAAAGCCTCTGACTATCCACACGATCAATGCCTCTTGTCATCTTATACACCTCTATCAGGTCACCTCTCATCCTCCGTCGCTCCAAGGAGAAAAGGCCGAATTCACTCAACCTGTTTTCATAAGGCATGCTCCCCAATCCAGACAACATCCTTGTAGATCTCTTCTGCACCCTTTCTATGGCTTTCACATCCTCCTTGCAGTGAGGTGACCAGAACTGAGCACAGTACTCCAAGTGGGGTCTGACCGGGGTCCTACATAGCTGCAACATTACCTCTCGGCCCCTAAATTCAATTCATTTGTGGAAACATCTATTGAGCTGCAGGTGCAGGATTAAACCTTCGATAGATTTTCAGCTGGTGTGCATGTAAAACCTTCCTAAACCCTGCTGTGTCTCTCTGTATCAGTACAGGTGCTGTCGGTTCTGAAGGACCCCACAGACGAGTTCTGTTAAGTTTCTTTACCTGCTTTGTGCAAATAGCAGCTGTAGTGGCATCAATGTCTGACTTGACACCATTAGATGCAATGGCTTGTGCACAACTTGCTGTTATGTCAGCTAACAGGCATATCTGCAGCCTGACTTGCCCCACTATAGAGAAGGATATTGCCAGCATAATCCATTCATCAGTCAGTCCAAAGGCAGGATTGAGTCTTAGAGTGAAACAGCATGGAAACAGGCCCTCTGGGCCCCACTTGGTCCACCAAGCTAGTCCCATTTGGCCCATATCCCTCTAAACCCCTCCTATCCACATATTTATCCAAATGTCTTTCAAATGTTATTACTGCACCTGCCTCAACCACTTCCTCTGGCAGCTCGCTCCATATACGCATCACCCTCTGCGTGAAGAAGTTGCCCCTCTGGTCCCTTTTAAATCTATCCCCTGTCACCTTAAACCTATGCCCTCTAGTTTTTAGTTCCCCTTCCCTGGGAAAAAGACTCTGTGCATTCACCCTATCTAAAGCCCTTGTGATTTCATATACCTCTATAATGTCACCCCTTAATCTAGGTTCCAAGGAATAAAGTCCTAGCCTGCCCAACCTCTCTCTGTAACTCAGGCCTTCAAGTCCTGGCAGCATCCTTGTAAATCTTCTCTGCACCCTCTCCAGTTTAATGATGTCCTTCCTATAACAGGGCGACCAAACCTGTACACAATACTCCAAGGGTACTCAATATACTAAGGATCTTGTGTGCAACATTATGCCATTTAACGTGCCACTCCAGAATTGGGGGAAGTTCACAGCCTATACATCTGACCACACAGGGACTACTGTCTGCAGTTGTCCATTCCAGTTTGTGCTTAAGTGGAGGAGAAACTGCAGCAGGGGAACTGGCCCATGTTCACGGTCCCTTCCAACGAAAGTGCTTCCATCCTGGTGTTGAATAGATTTGATGTACTTTTTTCTCCTTGGGCGGGTAGTCTTGTTTGAACTGCTAAGGTTGATACCACCAAGTAGCTGGTTTGTCTGTCTGCATACAAGAGAAGTTAAAGGTGAATTACTTTGGTCTAGGTGTCATAAAGACAGGTTGAGCACAATTGCAGATACTGTTTCCTGATGATATCAATGAAAATGAAGCCAATATTTTTGTTTGTTTACAATGTCGTTCAAATTTGGGATGACACCATGGCACAGCAAGGACAGCAGTTGTCTCGCAGGTTCAGCAACCCAGAATTGACCTTGGGTGCTGTCTGGGTGGAGTTTGCATGTTCTCCCTGTGATCATGTGGGTTTCCCCAGTTTCGTCCCACACCCCAAAGGCATTCTGTTTGGTGGGTTAATTGGCCACTGTAATTGCCCCTAGTGTGCAGGGATGTAGATCGGAATGTAGGTTCCAAAGAAAATTTAGTGAGGGAATGGGGTTGCTCTGTGAGCTAGTGCGAAGTGGCTGGGTTGAAATGGAATCCTTGTATGTTATTTGGAAATGTGAATATGGAAATTCTCAACCTGCCATGATTTGATACCTTTAAATATTAATTCAGTCCTCCAGAATACTAGTGCAGTAATTTCAATGCTGTTGTACCACATCTGTGAATAATAAATAGATGCAAGGAGAAACATTTGTGATGTAAATGTGCTCAGTTCAAAACAAAAAGTGATGGTTCAGGATGAGCCATGTCCACTTATAGTTGGGTTTTGAGAGAGCTCGTCGTGCTATCTCAACCATGAGATCCAAGTTCTGTTTCTCCAATTTATTCATCAAAAACTCTTCTAGACATCATGGTGGCTATTCAAGGACACAAAATTAAAAAGAATGTTTTTATCAAACCCAATATGGTATCTTTTATGAATACAAGACTTATTTTCTTTAGGAAAGAATTTCCGTTGAAAAGTCTGAGCTTCAACTAAGATTCGATGACAAAGGAATCTGAACTGAAATGTCATCACATATTGAAATTTAAACCTGAATTCTGTATACCCCAGTGGGTTCCTTGTATATAGTGAAGCAATGCACAGAAACCACAAATCTAAAGATGTCTCGTTTATTTGAGTTTTTCTCAGACTCCAGAAGTGATTCATCAAATACGTCATGCAGTGATGCCACAGTTATACATACATGTAGCAGTTGCACACGTACTGCACTGCTTCCCCCTTTGAAAGAGTAAAATTGGTTCAATAATGTTTGGAAATGAAACCAATTAACTGGGTTTTGAATTCTCTTTGCTATTGGACTCTACTGATGTTGCTTATGGTGATCCTTGACCACTCAACAGATATTGATATAACACGCAATTCCGGACTCATTTGAAGTTGTCACTTCTTGACATCCCTCAGTTACATTCTGGCCTAAATTTTTTGATAAGATATCTCTATTAGTCACACGTACATCGAAACACACAGTGAAATGCATCTTTTGCATAGAGTATTCTGGGAGCAGCCCGCAAGTGTCGCCACACTTCCGGCACCAACGCAGCATCATGTCCACAACTTCCTAATCTGTACGTCTTTGGATGTGGGAGGAAACCGGAGCACCTGGAGGAAACTTGCACAGACACGGAGAGAACGTACAAACTTCTTGCAGATATTGGCTGGAATTGAACCCAGGTCACTGGCGCTGTAATAGCGTTACGCTAACTGCTACACTACTGTGCCAATGTATCACTCCCACATTGGGTTAACACCTACATCTGCAAAACTGAAATTGTGATTGATGTCTGAAATAAGTAAATGTGTTAAGAACAAAAGGTTGCTAATTTATTGGAAAGATGAGGGTTTTTTTTGAGATGACTAATCTGGGAGGTTGTAGACAGAGTAGAATGAGAGTTGGAAAACAAACTGGTCAGCAGTCAGTTCCCAACTGGCTTTTTTTTTCCCAGGGTTCATCTTGGAAATCAGAAGTGTATTTACAAACTAGTTTGTGATTTTGCTCTGCACTTGGGAAAATCAACTTAAGTCAAGAAGCCTTGTTCTGCTTTGTATTTTCAGAAAATCTTTCCATGTCTTGTGTACAGGAGCATGTTAGGAGTATTACTTTGATTTGTTATTGTCATTGGTAGTCATGTTGTCAGAAGGAAAATGTCATGGATGTTCCTATTGCTCAACTGCACAGCATAGGTTGATTTAAGGCAAGCTTACATAAAGTAATGGACTGTAAGCAAAACAAATGGTTTTAATGGATAGTTGTAATTGAAAGTTTGACTGGCATTGCGCAACAGGTTGTTAAGTATTAAAACGGAGCTTATAGTGTTTACACAAATGTAAACATCAAGACTACACATACAGAGGTTTTCTGGCCAATTGTTTCACTTAAATCACTTCCATAAATCTTTTACTGACAGTCTAATTGTTTGAGATGTAGGAATTTCTAAGCAAAAAATAACATTTTGGAGATGGTCACATTGTACAATAATATTGGAGCTATTGATCAATCTCAGCCATCAATTCTATGAAATCGCCCACAACGTGGGAACACTTGGGCACCCAGAGTTACTGACAGCCTTCAGGAACTATGGGTCCCAGGCACCCATTCCCCTTAAGTAGGCACCTAGACTACTCAAAGTTTAGGCAACTGAAGGGGAAGAGGCCTGGCATGGTATCGAGATTAAGTTTCTTTCATCCCTCCAAAGTTCTACATCAGAAACTGGATCCCAGTTTCTTGATCAACAAAGTTTCTGAGAACACTTGGTGGGAGGGGGTGGGAGAATTCCGAAACGAGAACCACTCCACACTCCTGTCATCTTTTGAACTACACACAAAATGGTTCAGTGCTCATGGAATGATGATTCGTTTTTAAACTTTTTAATTGCATCTGTCTCTCAATACTGGTTAACACAGAAGCAGGTGTTTAGGAATATTTCTACCTCCCCAAGAAGTGACATATTTGATTGGCTAAAACAAAATGTCTATCCAAAAATTAGCCCTGTTTGTGGAACTTGGGGAAAGTGAGAATCTTCTATCTGGAGATCTAAACTTTGTTTCCAATTGTATTCATAAATGGACCAGGAGGGCTGATTTTTAAGGTAAAGCCTTGTTAGCACTGTCAAACGTTCTGAAAGCATTAAGCATTAATTCTTTCCTTTCCCATGTTCAAAGCAGATTTGTGGTTTCAGAAACAGTTGAACTAAAGGAGGGGCAAAGGTGGTTGATGGGTGGTCTTGGTGATAGGTAGAAAGTTGAGTTTTATCATGTGGGACACCAAGGTGCAAACAGTTTGTTCCAAACTTGAGCAGTTGGTAGAGATATTAATGGTGGCTGGAGACTGGTTTTTGATGGGGACCAGTAATGGTACCTGTGCTCTCATTGAGATTACAACTGTAGAATGAACATCTTTCCATGTTTCTCTGTCTACACCTAAGCATCTTTCACATATCACGGTTCTGGCATTGGAAGCTATCTTCAACATCTATAGCTAAAGAATACTTTTATCCCCAAAATCCATGCATTGTGGTATAGGAGTGTGCAGCAATGATTTTAAGAAGTTCTTTATATTTAAAAAAAACTCATTACTTTGTATTTCTTTTAATTTATTTCTGAAAAATAATGATCATTTTGATAAAGGCCAATTTTATTTCCAGCTGCCATGTTCTTGGAACACTGGAAAAGGTGCCAAATGAGGCTGAATTACAAATGGGATCTTACTGGATTTGAAGAGGATGAGGTTAGCCTTTAAGAATCTTTCCTAAAAAATCCTAAATTTGCATTGAACAATATTTTATCATTATTTTTGCAGTTTAATAATACTTTTTTCTTCTTCTGTTGCTGTCTGCCTGAAGGAACGATTAAAGGTTTGGAATTTTTTTAATTAAATCCTGAATATCTTTCTGAAGCTTGCCTAATTATGACTTGTTTCTATTGCTCTTTTGGTGCTTGGGGGGGGGGGGGGGGGAGGAGAGGGGGCTTTAATCCAATGCAACCTTACGTAAAGCTTTGGAGCTTTTTACTATTCTTCCTACATGTTGTATTGTCAGAAAATGTGATGCTTGTAATAATCAATCTCAACTCTCTTCACCAGCGCTGTTGCTAGAAAGAGAATATTTCATAGAAGTACTCAACTCTTTTACTTGTCTGTCGTAAATGCCTCTTTCCATGGGGTCTCAGGTACAATAATGTCTCTTCCAAATTTGGCAATGTTATGCTAATTAGAAGCTGGAGAACCTAGAATAATTTTTTTTTGTTTAAAGTTGTTGCATTTTTGAGACTTTTTATAAATGAGGACCAGTAAATAAAATGTTTAGGCCAGAGTCATGTTTTCAGTAAAACAGTAACTGGAGAAGTTTTTTTTAACCTTCACTGCCTTAAAGGCATATTCCCCTCTGGCCATTTTGCTGATTAGGCTGCTGTCTTGATTGGACTGAAATATTTTAAGTCTCCATCCAATGAAGAATGCTAACTGCAGTGTGCTTTCCCATATAACCACCAGAGGATTGCCTGTCTCTATCCTTAGTACACCATTTCAGAATTAGATTGGAGAAATTTTGGCATCCAATTGATGACCTTGAATTTTTTTCCCCATTTTAAAAAAAAGAGTACATTGGCATTCCATTGATGGAATTCTCCCTTGCTAGCAAAAAAACATGGACCTTCTGGAAGTGGCATTTGTTGGCAGTTATACAGGTCAACTGCTTTTGAGTGTCAATGTACTATAGGTGAAAATGTTCTTGAATTTGGGGGAAGCAAAAGGTCCATTGTTCAATGGGCATATCTAGGAAATGTTGAGGACTGTAACAAACATTCTGTAAATAATAAGTTGACTCTTGAAGTGGGCTTGCATTTGAATGTTATCAAAAACAAATTTTATGTTGAAGCTTGATTATAAATTTTCGATGGCTCGTAAGATAGTTTGCACTGCTATAATGATGGTCTGTGCATCAGGGCTAGAGAAAATGAGGGTTATTTCTAGCAATGTTTTAATGGGTCAAAAGTAGTTAAACTTTGAGTAACTTTTATTAAGCATGGCTTTTTAATTATAATAAATGTTTCTACTAAAAGTTTTCTTCCCTTTTGAAATGAACAGGATCATCCACGGCCTGAGTACGAGGCCAGAGTTCTGACTAAAGTTCTGGAAAAAGAACTTCAAAAGAAAGAAGAGGTATAGATAAGCCTTCAACGTAATTAATGCTTGCTTTTTAGTTTTAGACCTGGTTAAAATATTTTCTGCGATTTGTTTTGTGCTTGTACCTGGTGTTGATTTATCTAATTTTTCCCAGAATTTAGTCTTACTGCACGTGTATATTGATGGGCTTTATTAAATTAATATTTGGGCATTAATCCATGGAACTATTGGTAAAATTGTTCTCCTGCATCTGGGATTATCTGGTCTTTGATGGTAGCAGAATGCAAGATTGTCAGGTTTATGGAATTACTGAGAAAGACCATGCCAATGGCTATCTAAAGGGGGAGATCAACTCTTGTCAGTCCAAGGTGCTTTTGGCGGTTAAAGCACAGTGGAAGGAATATCGTGTAATTGACCCCAATAAGTTTGAGGCTGGCTCTGGGTTTTAAGGTCATTTTCAGCATTTCACTAATGCAATAAAATAAGCAATAACACATGTAGCTTCATATTGAATCCCTAATGTTGGTCTGTATTGACGTGTTTAACACTCTGCCTGTATGGTCCTTTTCTCTGCCTGACCTCAGAAGCCAGCGGAAGTGGTGGAGGAACAGCCAAACAAATGGAAAAACAGAGTTTTGTCTGCCATGGCTGGGGTGAAATTGGTACCAGTTGAAAATAAAGCTTTCTTATTTATTTTTCAAAGTTTGTTCAGAAAGACATGGAGCCAATTTTTTATTTCACTGTAATTGGTATTGTCACATCTAACAGTGCAATTTATTGCCATAAAACACACTAGCTATTGCAATTGCATTTCTGCATTCCGTCAATAAACTTGCACATTCAGTTTTCTATCAATCGATTAACCAAGTGGAGAAGAAAATGTTTTCTTGAATTTGAAGTTGGGGAATATTACACTGAATTGTCTGCCATTAGGATTACCAATGTGCTCAAAACATTGAAGAGACACAACTGAGAGACGGTGTCTCACCGAGATGTCTTTTACTCTTTTTCTTCAAAATACATCATTTGATTTGTTGGAAAAGTTGTTCCCCAGATGAATTTGTACAAAAATGTAATGAAATTACTTGAAAGTAACACACTCACTTTGAAGTGGCAGTCTTTCTCAACAAGCTAATGGATTTTATATTTCAAAACTGTGTCACTTTATTAAATGCATCCGATAGTTGGTAAAACGGTGCATTAGAATGGCTGTGCATGACAGTATTTGTAAAGACACTTTAATTCAATTTTGTTTCCAGCCACCTTAGTTTGGTTATCACCGTGCATGTGACTAGTGACTTTTGTGCACCATGTGACTTATTCTGTGATGCTTAACTAGTAGTAAATTGTTGTGGTAGCAGTAATAGTTAATCAGGGCATTAATGTGCTAAGCTTCTAGTTTTGAAGTTTGTCCTTATGAAATATTGCCCATTGGTTATGACCAACAGTTTTAATTCATGTTTACTTTGTAAGGACTCCTAAGAAGATTTGGAATTGTATAATTAACAAGTTTAGTTTAAATTAATTGGGTGCTTATGGGTCCAACCTCTTAGCAACCAAGCTACTTTGCAAAGAGGCTACTTGCATTCATTTAATTCACTATTGTGATCAATGTTCATTCATCAGCTTCACATGTGATAGGCAGTCTAGGTTTAGTCTTGGTTGTGACATCTCTGCTGGCAATAATTTATTTTTAAAAAATCAGATTAAATTTAAAATTAAAATTGGTGAATTGTTGTCAATGTGTACCGAGGGGCAGTGAAAATCTTTGTTTTGCATTGCCATCCATACAGGTAATTTCATCACATCAGTACATCGAGGGAGTCCAAAGAAAAGCAATAACAGAATGCAGAGTACAGTGTTACAGAGAAAGTGCAGTGCAGGCAGGCATTAAGGTGCAAGGCCATGATGAGGTAGATTGTGAGGTCAAGAGACCATCTTATTGTACAAAAAAAACCTTCAGAATGGACACAAGGCAGACAGCAGGGAACTTTTTTTTTGCCCTATGTGAGGTAGATAAAACTAAAGGACATAGATTTAGGGTAAGAGATTTAGAGGCAGCTTGAGAGGGCCCTTTTACACCCAGAGAGGGGCGAGTATCTGGAATGCAATGCTGAAGAGACTGGTGGAAGCAGAGCTGCTGACAGCATTTAAGATGAGCACTTGAATCACCCAGGCATAGAGGGTGACACTCCCAGTGGTGGAAGATGAGACTAATCCGGATGGCTGTCCACTGGTCAGTGTGGGCCGAATGGCCTGTTTCCATGCTGTCTGACTCCCCATGACTCTGACACTTGACTGACAAATTAAATGTTGCTTAATATGATCCCTGTTTTGTTCTGAGGACTAAGGGTATTGTATGCTGCTTGGATAATAAAAACTGAAAGGGTCAATGATCTGAAGCCTGTGTTTAGGATGAGGGATTACAGACTGGGCCTACGCCATATATCAAAGGTGATCTCATTCAAACATAGAAAATTCTCTTGAGTATCATGACAGCATTGATGCAGGGTGGTATTTCCCTTCACTGGGATCTTTACAACTAGGGTCCAGAGTCTCATTAAGGCTTTGGCCATTCGGGACAGTGATGGGAGAAAGGTCCTCTCCCAGAGGGGAGTGAATCATTAGAAACCTCCACCATGGTTGCTGTGGGAGTTCAGTTACTGAGTATATTCAAGGTACAGATTAAGACATTTTTAGGTTTCAAGAGATGTGGGGTTAGAGCAGCAAAATGGCACCAAGGTAAGAGGTCAACCCTGGTGTTTATGGAATAGAGGAACAAGTGGCCACTTACTATGATTTCATTTGTGCTAATATTCTCTTCTTCCATCACTAACCTCAAATGTCTATCCTTCACCCCCACCCCCCCATACACGCAGAAGACCACAAATTTGCGATGAATTGTACCTTGATGTCTTTTAGCTGTGTTTAGTTTTAGTTGAAACAATATTTCAACAGTCTGTTTCACAACTGATGTGATCTTGTCACCTTGCATCTACTAATGTAAAGGAACACAAAGCCTTGTTCCCCCTTTTCCAATTGAAACCAACGCAGCTGGTTGCTGGGAGTCCCCCGAATTTTTGATTGAATTTTTGATGCGTTCAATAATACAGACCTTGGAAAAAGCTTAGTTTGGTTGAACTGTCCATTTTGTGTAAGAGTTTGTTTGTAAACCTATATTGATGGAACTATATAAGTGAACAAAGTGTCCATTACATTTCACTTGGGTTCGTGGCTATGGAGGGAATTGAGAATAGCAGTCTGCTCAGTTGTTCAGCTTGAGACAACGGGTAATAAAACTGCAGTCAACATTAAGGGTATGAATTTTGTGGCAGAATCCAGCTGGAAGATGACAATTGTCCGACTGGAATAAAATATGGCCTATCCAAGACTTGGATAGCTTGCAGTCAGACCAATTGCTCAGCAACAGTGTAGGTGGGAGTGAGGAAGAGTCAAATGTTGTCAGAATTCATCAGGCAGTTAATCCACATATCTGCTGTTTTTTTTTAACCATGTGGCATCATGTAGGCAAGCCTGTTGGGGTGGTTGTGTAATAAGTCATCTGAAGATTCTGACAATGACGTTCCAAAGACAAAAGTTATTGCTCGTGACCTGATAAGCTATTGCATTACCCATATTAATGCTAATGGAAAATTGCAATGATAGATCTCTCCAATAACACCTTTTCCAAGACATGGCAAGCACAATCACAAGCCAGAACTTACTGCTGTTTCTCCAGAAGTACTGCTCAACAGGTGGACCTTAACTATACTGCAGGTTGCACATTGCTCTGTCCAGCAATGGAGGGGGTGTGTCACTGCACTCGTTATGATGCAGAACAAGCCTTCAGTGGTGAGACTCCAAAATAAATCGTTCAAATATTGCTGGGCATGCTATAAAGTTTTTAAGTGAGACTTTGTGCTTGTTGACACACTCAACGTGTTGAAGCACAAGTTAGTGTTGGATTATCAGTCTGACCCATTTGGGTGTACACATAATTGAATAATGTCTCTTCAAGGATGAGAAAAACGATGATGCTGGAGGAACTCAGCAGGCCAGGCAGCATCCGTTGAGAAAAGTAGGCAGTCAACGTTTCGGATCAGCACCCTCGAAATGTTGACTGTCTGCTTTTCTCCACGGATGCTGCCTGGCCTGCTGAGTTCCTCCAGCATCATCGTGTTTTTCTATTTAGATTCCAACATCTGCAGTCTTCAAGGGTGCCCACACTGAAGTTTTTTTCACGAAGTCTCTTCATGAATAATGTAAAGAAGCTAAAACCCATCCCAAGAGGAAATAAGATCATTAAACTGAAGGGTGCCCAGATTGATTTGCATGAACCAGAACAGAAGACTAGTCACATGAAGAAAAATGACCAAAGCAGACTCATTGGGTGAATAGTGAGTTAGTCTTGTAAATACAATGTAATCTGTTTAACAACACTTTGGAAACTGTTTGGATTATAGTTCAGAGATGCAGTCTTATGATAACAAAAGAATTTGTCAAGCATTGTCAACAAATGACAGTGTACACTCAGATATAGATCAGACATTTAAATAGATTGGCTCTTGGTCTAATATATAGTTCCTGAGACGCAAGGTTTGCAAAGACATTGCTTGTGTCTAACAGTTCTGTATTATTTAACCACCTTGCTGTCCAGGTGAAACCTGACGGACTTCATGATCCAGATAAGGACTTATTTTGAGCAGAAGCGCCTAGCACATATTGGAGTTAAAAGATTAGCTTTGAGGGATTAACTTTTTACTGATTCTACTTGTGTTTATAGACTGAAAAGGAGAAACTGACTTGGAAGGACCGTACCCCAGCTTATCTGACAAATATAGTCAGCATCCTATTCATGGTAAGAGTGCAGTTGACTTTTCAGTGGAATTATAGATGAAATTTGGATTTATTATGGGATTCTATAATGTTATGCATGTTCAAAGAATGTCAGAGTGCTGACATCAAAGGTATTAAAGAGTGATCAGGAGACAGGGTGAAGGAGACTTGCATTTGTTCCTTTCCAATCCTATTGCAAAGTGTTTTAATGGCAATGAAGTATATTTAAAATGTACTGTAGTCATTTGTGAAATATGGTGACCAATTTTGCATGCAATAAGCCAGAGAACATTTTTTAAAATGCAAGATGCTGGAAATCTAAAATAAAAACAATGCTGGGAATATTCAGCAGGTCAGGCCCGGAGAGAGAGAGAGAGAGAGTTGACATTTCGGGTTGAAGCCCCCTCATCAGAACAGGGAAGGAAAGAAATGAAACTTGTTCAGCTGCAGGGAGAGTGGTAGAGGGAGGATGTTCTGATGGTGTATGACCATGGAGATGAGCTGTGACCAAGGTAATCTGTTCTGACCAAGGATCTTTGACCTGAAACGTTAAAGCTGTTTCTCTTTCCACAGATGCAGCCTGACCTGCTGAGTACTTCCAGCATGTCCTATTTTTAGATTTCCAGCATCTGCAGTTATATTGATTTCCCCCACCCCACATAGGTGATCTGGTCAGTGAGAGAACGAGAGCAGTTAGAGAATGAGAATGCAGATAAAAAGACAAGGACAAATGAATGCAGGAATTGTGAAATGCAGAGCAGGAAGAGATGCCCGGCATGTCCTCCACTCCCAGAGAGAGGAAAAAGGAGATTTAAAAAAAAACAACCCGATACAATATTACAGATCAATAACTGATGCAGGCCGAGAAATAAAGTGATCTGAAGCTCTAGAATTCAATATAGAGTCCAGAAGGCTACAATATGTCCAGACAGAAGATGAGGTGCAGATCCTCAAGCTTGTATCAGACCTCATTATTGACAGTAAAGGAGGCCACAGACCAATAGGTCAGAGTGAGGGAGAATTTAAACTGACAGGCAACGGGAAGATCTAGGTCACCTTGCAGATTGAACATAGGTGTTCTGCAACTGAACTGAAGCCTGATTAGATCTGACAATAGGTTGGGTTCAGGTCACTGGTATATTGAGTGTCATAGGTTTGGTTTGAATCAGGCCTGCTCAGCCTGTTATGAGTAAAATGCTACCTACACTCTTCCCCACATAGCCTATCTTCCCCAGCTCCTAATGTTTGTCTTCAAATGGTGTTCAAAGGAAATGTAAAATTGAGTCATGTCACTATTGATTAGCATGTTTGGGATTGTCACATCTACAGCAATGCTCAGGTGGGATTTGGGTTCGGTTTTAATTTTGTTCCTCAACAGACTTGCAGCAAGCTCCCAAAAACACCAAAGTGATGGTCAGCCTTTCGATGGTTGGTAATGTTGGTAATGTTGATTAAAGGATATAATCAGTTGGGACAATGAAGAGAACACCCCTGTTCTTGTTTAAATAGTGCCAAGGTACCTTTTATCCAAAGACCACCCCTGACAATGCAGCACTCTCTCAGTACTGCACTGGAGCATTAGGCTGAAGGAGGCCATTAAGCTTATCTGTATGTGCTGATTCTTTTAATGAAGTTTTCAAATTAATCCCTCTAGTCTTTCACTGCAACCTTTTCCCTATCTCCACAAGAGTCTTAACACTTACCCCTGGCAGTACCATCATCAGGTTACCACTGATCAGAAATCCAACAGGACCAGCCTCACGTACGCTCTGGTTCAAAGTGTGTCTAAGGCTGGAATCCTCTGGTAAATGATTCACCGTGACACTCGATGCCTTTCCACCATCTGGAAGGCACATGTTTGAAAGAATGCACCAACAAGTCTCAAATTACCACCATCCAGGACAAAGCAACCCATTTGATCAGTGCCCCATCCGCCACCCTAAACATTCACACACTCCCTGCTGGCACACAGAGGCTACAGAGTGTGCCATCGACCAGATGCACTGTGGTTGCTTGCCTAAGCTATATCAACAGCACTTCCTCGAATTCGTGCCTTCTATCACCAAAAGGGGTAAAGGCTTCAGAGGTGTGGGAATGTCGCCAATCTCACTGTCATCATTTGTAAATGTATTGCCCTTCTTTGATTGTTGCTGGGTCTAAATCCCAGAATTTCACCCAAAGAACTGCAGTGGTTTCATAAAATGGTTCTCCACCATCTTACTGAGGGATTTTGAGGATGGGCAACAAAATGCTGGTCTCAGCAGTGATGCTGAGATCCTGCAAAATGAGTAAAGGGTACATATCCAATGAGGTTTTGATCTGGTGAAAGGATGACTAATTTCAAAACTATTCAATGCATTTTAAAACAAAAACTCATTTTGCCAGTTATCTTAAATCTGTGTTCTTTGGTTCCTAATATTCTTGTCAGTAGAAACAGTTCCTTCCTATCTACTCAATCTGCATTATCAAGAGACTGTGGTTAGAACATGACGATGAACAGATTCAGCTGTGGAGTGCAAGATCTTGTTGTGACGTTGTAAAGTTTTAATCAAACACTGTTTGAAGTATGATGTCCAGCCCCGGTCACCATACTACATCAGAAAACCTGACCCATGTGTAAAGGTTCAAGATGGAGAAAAGGTTAGAAAAGCTCAACAATCTGGATTAAATTAAAAGGGCATTTGAGGAAAGGATAAGATATCACATGAATGCAACTAGAACCATTACAAGTTAATGAAACAAAATTAAAAACTGGTATTAGAAATGCTTGGCAGATTCCCCAAAGCAGGATTTTGGAAAACACTGATACAATGTAATGTTTTAGTTACTGGACTCTCATCCAAAGGCTGGACTATTGATCCAGGTTCACGAGTTCAAATCCCACCATGGTTCCCGGAGAATTAACTTCCAGATTCCCGTAATCATGTGTCAGTAATGGTAACCGTGAAACGAATGGATTGTGATAAGAATCCACCTGATTCACTCGTGCTTCACTAAAGGAACTGTCCTATCCTTGCCCAGTGTACCTGTTGTGGCTGGTTCTGCCCTGATCTGATGGTGGTTAAGAAAAGGCAATAAATGCTGGTCTTGCTACTAGCATCTGCAACCTCCTGAGCAAATTGAAAGTCCACAACATTTATTTAATATATTTAAATAACATAAAAGTGGTGATGGAATCAGCTCATTGTCTCTCCTGGTCCCTGATTCTCACTAATGCCATGATGCCTGTTAGCTGACTAACAGATGTCCTTTGTAGAAAGACAGTGGAGTTTCAAGCCACTGGGAATCCAATAGATCTGGGTGGGTGAAATGGGAATGTGGGTCAGGCAACAGTACCAAGCACAACTTTGATATTCTTTGACTCCTTGCAACAACTGGGGCAGAATGTCATATGCATGGTCTATCCAATACACAAGAATTCATTCCGTATAAAGCCCTGTTGCAGCTACAAAACTCTCATCTTGGTTCTTAATGTGTTGAATGTTGTCTTGTATGTAATGCATCTGCTGGAGACCATTAGCTTTGGTCCACAATGCATTGATCAACTCTCAGTGTAACCTTGCTGACATCAACAAGGACCTTTTCTTCATCTCTACAGTGCTGGTCCTCTTCTCTGAACTCCCCAGTAGTCCCCTCCGTCAGGAACCCAAATCAATAATTGCATCACACTTGCCCAGTTAGTCTTGGCTTGTCTGCCATTCATAAGCAAATGGATCAAAGTGTCGTACTTGGTACTGTTGTTGCCTGACTCACATTCCAGACCTATTGGATTCCAAGTGACTTAAAACTCCACCGTCTGTCCACAATAGATATCTGTTGCCCACTATCTAGAACTCTAAAATGATCTACCATGTCACTGATAAAATTTAACCAATTAGCTACCAACTTCACCTCGCCCTAGTAAGACCAGTGACCCAGGCAAGTCGCTCATCTCACTGAGTAAAGCCCCATTCTTGCAGGTTGGTCAGAAGGCTGATTATATATTTAGAGTATATTTCTTTATCACTGAGTCACAATGATTTAGATAAAACAGAATACAGAACTTTCGATCTGCATGATGGATTAACGCCAGATACCAAATTTCCTTCTAATATAATTGGTAGAGTTGCAACAGCCAGTACAGTTGCATCCATATCTTTAAAAGTTCTTGGGAATAAAAGCAGTGCTGGAAATACACGGCAGGTTTGGCAGGATCTGTGGACAGAGAAGCAGTTAAATTTATTTTCAGTACTCAAGTAGCTAGGATTTATTTTGCGGTGGCACATCATTTAATTCAGACTGAGTTGTTGGGAGACTGGCTTCATGTACTTAGTGTGTACTATATTGGTGCATTCACAAACTAACTACCTCTTGGTATGTGTTGCAACATATCCATCTCAATAACTGCAGTTTGCCAGTGATAAGTTTCCAAACGTATTAGAGGTTCTGGATTTTAACCGAAGCTCCCTACTTTCTCTAGATCGGCCTGACATTTGCAATAGTCTTTGGAGTGATCCTGTACCGAATCTCTACAGCAGCAGCTATGGCCGTGAGCCCTGATCCATACGCCAAAGCTAACGTCCGAGTCATTGTCACGGCCACTGCAGTTATCATAAATCTTGTGGTCATTCTTATTTTGGATGAAGTCTATGGTTCCGTTGCTAGATGGCTGACAAAAATTGGTAAGGATAAATGTCTTCCCAGTTAAACTTTAGCCACACTACTGATTCCTAAACATTTTTGGATACTTGTTTACCAACATGGTTGAGAGATTTCAAGACCAACCAGAGCTCTGGGTGTTTGAAGTGTCATTCAACTCACTGGCTCTCTCATCTGAGTTGTATTTTCCCACAGAGTCGAGAATCACTTGTTTCAAATAAACAGTCAGAAATAGTGCTTGCTTTCTTTCAATGTAATTTGGATTTTAATTTTCCCTCCCACACCGCCTGGGCCAGTAGTGGAGGCAGGAACATTGGTCAAATTCAAGCCATTACTAGATAAGCATATAGAGGAATTTAAAATAGAGGGATATGTGGGAGGAAGGGGTTAGATAGCCTTAGGTGAGGTTTAAGGGTGGGCACATCATTGTGGGCTGAAGGGCCTGTATTGTGCTGTACTGTTCTATGTAGATCGATCACTATCAAATGCTGCTCCTCTCCAGTTCCTCAACATTGAGTTTGCTGATGTGTGGAATGCTGTACGATGGGTCATTACCCTCGGGTATCACACTTGCACACTGTTCGATCAGGTGTTTGACACCAAGCACTAAACACCTACTGACATTTCATTGAAATACTATCTTGAATGAAATATTTCCTTTCTTTGGGGCAATGTAAGCAAAACAAATGTGTTGTACAGTACTTAACACAGCATATCTGTTATATTTTATTGCTGTGGTGGGTATCATTGGTTTTTGCACTGTGCGTTGCATACCCTCTGATATTCTCCAAAGATCACAGTGCAATTGTGATTCCTCTTCTCCACCACTTCCCCCCCCCCCCCCTCCCCACACAGTTAAAGTGTTTGGCAGCCATGGGAGTCATGGGTATGAAAGTATCTGTGTGATAGTAGTTGAAGGAGGTGACCAACAGTGCTACTTGCTGTCAGTACTTGCTGAAGTATAAGGTTGTTATCAGAGATGGAAATGGTAGTCTATTTGCTTTCCCACTCCCTCATTTTCAAACAATCCATTTGATATAAATGATTTGTTATTGAATAAGTTATTTTAATGCACTCCTCACTTTAATGTTTACACTGAATGTTCTGAAACATCATTTCATAACTGTCCCTAATTAAACATGATTTTTGGCTTATGATTTTTTAAAAATATATACAAAGTCCAATATAAAACTTGACTGTCACTGCCCTGATGAGTTTTGTATGCTATTCCACTCACTTTCCCCAATGTGATTGTCAGCTTTTTGCAGTATGCACATGCCAAGAATAACAGACCCACCACGACGGTGTTTTCTTGCTTTTGAATACTTAATCCCTCCCATGTACTGCTTGCAGGCATGCTAGTATTTGGAGCACAGTTGTAATGTCTAATTGTTAATCTGGCCTTTCCTCTGAAGGCACCTGTTCTGGGCATGCCCCTATTGTAGAAACCTGCCCTTTACTCTTCAGGAGTTTCCTGTAGTTAAGTGTACTCACTGTGGCCAAAGTTTAGTTATTGTTTGATGAGGAAGTTTGCCCTTTGCCGGTACTTGTAAATTTTTGGCTCCAAGTTGGGAGAAAATTGTTTTCAACTCTTTTTTTTAAATACCATTGCTACTTTGAAGCATGACATATACTCTGTGCTTTTATGAATTAGCACACATTCCCCAAAGGCAATAGACTATTTGAAGTAGATGAGTAGAAAGAGATATAGATTCAAATAACTGTTTCGTTTATAAACTTGTACAACTTCCATTGATATAGCAATGTTTAACATGGTTAAAATAACCTAGATTTCTTCCAATAGCAATGTCATTGGATAGTTTGGCACCAAACTGGACAAGACTATTATAACAGATGTTCAGAATCAGGTTTATTATCACTGAATTATGAAGTGAAATTTGTTGTTTTGTGGCGCAGTACAACGCAAAGACATGCAATTACTATAAATTACAAAATAAATAAATAGTGCAAAAAAAAACAATAAATGAGGTAATGTCTGTGGACCATTCAGAAATCTAATGGTATAAAGGAAGAAGCTGTTTCTGAATCACTGAGTGTGGGTCTTCGGGCTCCTGTACCACCTCCCTGATGGTAGTAACAAGAAGAGGGTATGTCCCTGATGGTGAAGGTCCTCAAATCTTCATCAAGGGGTTTGTTTTAAGCAAACATCTTGCAAGCACAGAGATGATGACATTTTATAGAATGAATTAGAGGGTACAGGGTTTAGGAAGCTGAAGGGAAACGCACGCAGGAGGTCAAAACTGGAGAAGCATTGAGACTTTGGTGGAGAACGCAGTGGAGTACAAATGAGCAATGCAAACAAAAAATTTAGTGAGGCAATATAGGTTGGCATTTTGATGGACAAACAAGATATTATGCATTATGGTACAGTTTTGGATTAGTTTATGGAAGTTAAAAAATGGGATTCTGGTCAGGAGTACATGGTAATAAATTGTATGAGAGGCTGCATTAATTGTAATTATAGAACATTAATATAATAATGTTGGAGACTTTATTTTCATCTGTCAACTTGTGATCACATTTGTGTTTTGTTCTTACTACAGAGATTCCAAAAACGGACAAAAGTTTTGAGGAAAGATTAATTTTTAAGGCTTTTCTGTTGAAGTTTGTGAATGCCTACACACCAATCTTTTATGTTGCATTTTTCAAAGGCAGGTGAGTGATTTGGCACAACGTGCACACCTTATGTTGTGTAACTAGGGATAGCATGAATTTGGCAATGCAAAGGTAACCCGAGTCACCATAAGCAGAATGGGATGGAACTGAGGGTCTAAAATCAGCAATCATATGAGATATCCCCTCAGCAGTATCTTTGGTACAACCATCTTCAACTATTTCAAGTGACACAAGAAACAGGAATAGGCAATCTGCCCATGAAGCCTGCCCTGCTGTTCAATATAATCATGACTGATCTACACCAGGCCTCAACTCCTCCTCTGTACCAGATTCCCATATTCCTCAATCCTCCATTCTTTCAAAAATCTATCTACCTCTACTTCTAATCAGCTAGCCTCCTTAAATCCTCAGGGCAGAGAATTCCAGAGATGTACCACTCTCGGCAAGAAGAAATTTCTACACACTATGGCTTGAAATTGCCCCCTTGTTCGAGATTCTCCACTAATAAAACAACATGACATCTACCCTGCTATACCCAAGATCTCGTAGGTTTCCGTAAAATCACTGCTCATTCTTCTAAACAGGAAAGAATACACACCCATCCTGTTTAGCCTCTCTTGACTGGACAGCCCTTTCATTCCAGGAATCAGCCTCCTTTAGAGTACCTCCGATGTGACCACATCCTTTGTTAGGCAAGGGGACAAAAACTGTGTGCAGTGCTCCAGTTGTAGCTTTGCCAATGCCCTGTAAAGTTGTAACAAAACTTCCCTATTTCTAAACTCTAACCCCTGCGCAATAAAGGCCAATGTATGACATGACCTTCTCTCCATCATAAGTTCAGAAGCAGAACTGTTCCCTGCCAATGTTGAGTTTCACTGGCAATTCTGAAATCCACATTTACATGTAGCAAAACCCCAGAAAATATTCAAACTTGGGCTGATAGGCAGCAAGAAAGACTCATCACTCAGCAAGAAAGATTCATCACTCATGAATGCCAGATAATGGCCATCACCAGTGAGAGGATCCTATGACCTCCTTTTGACATTCCCATCACCCAATCCCCCACTATCATTATCCTTGTAAGAATAACCAATGACTTAAGATGTAATTGGATCAGTCATAAAAATTGACTCCAAGAGCAGGTCAGAGGTTGGGTATACTGCAGTGATCAACTTGTTTCCTAACACTCCAAAGCCTTTCTGCCATTTACAGAGCACCAGTCAGGAGTGTGACGGAATAATATCCACCTACTTGTATGAGGGCAGCTCCAGCAATGTGCAAGTAGTTTGACAACATCCAGGGCAAAACTGGCCTCGTCTTCAATGACCACGATCTTGTGGTCCTATCTGCCACCCCAAACGTTCCATCATTCCACTGCTAATCGTAGCTGCAATAGTCCCAGTCACAAGTTCTGCAGTAACTATTAGACCATTGACTTGGCGAGTACGTCCCACATCCACAATCTAACACCCAGAAGGAACTGAGCAGAACGCCACGGTTTCCATAAATTGGTTTATTATTGTAACCGAGGTACAATTGAAAACTTTGTTTTGCATGCTATCCCCAACATCAGTACATCCAAGAAGTATAAGGGGAAAGCAATAATGGAATGCAAAAGAACATTACTAGTAATTCTTAGAGTCTTAGAATTTAGATTCTAAGAAGTAGAACAATTATAATAGGAGTAATGAGTAGATCCGCAGAGAGCAGCGTGCAACGAGTCAGCACGCCAACAGTTTCTCCATCAGCTCTCTCTAACTTGCGAATATGTTGCTATTCCTTCATTAGCTTTGGGTCTAAATCCTGGGACTCTTCTCTATTGACACGGAGAACACTTTAACCCCAATGACTCCAACAAGAAGGACTTTGCATGACAACGAGGAACAGACTAAATTCCAGCATCATCTTTGTCACATTAGTAAAAGTTATTTATGTAACAAAGGTAAAAGTATAGGGTTAGTGTAAATAGGTAGTGGCTGGTTGGTGCGGACCCAAAGGACCTATTTCTACATATGGCGTTATGCCAAAATGAATTCTAAAATGTTTTTAAGCAAATAGGGAACATGATATTTGAAAGTGATTTAATGATTGCTTCAGAATATTAAGGGCCACTGAACCCAATTCTGATGTTTTTTCTTCCATCTGAGTAGAATTTGATGCTCTGCTAAAGTGGAGCCATACTAAATATTATTTGTTTCCAGGTTCACAGGTCGACCTGGAAAATATACCTATATCTTTCGCAACATGCGCATGGAAGAGGTGATTTAATTCCTTGGTTTTTCATATTTAAATACAAGTTAAACTGGTGAATTGGTCATCTGGTTTAAGACTAATGGACAAACCAATAATGTTTGTTCTTTATCTTGTCCAGTGTGCTCCTGGAGGTTGCTTGATGGAGTTGTGCATTCAACTGAGCATCATCATGCTGGGCAAACAACTGATACAGAACAACCTGTTTGAAATAGGCATTCCGTAAGTATTTAAATGTATCCTGGCATATTGACTGACCAGTTAAAATTGTGGATATATTGTTTGAAGCTGATATTCCTCCAACTGCTTTTAGGTTTCCCATCAAAAGGCAGGGCAAGTGGTCAGTTAGTTCTCTAGCCTTGACCAGTGTTGCTTGGTAAATCACATTAAGTACTTGAACAGCCCCGACCCTTGTAATCAATGAGAAAGGTCTTGAATTCTGCTCTGTCCCTCTTTACTGATGAAAAGGGATTTGCTGTCGAAAGAGTAATAATGTCACTTAAAAGCTCTTTAAAAAAAATTTGTGAAATAACAAGCCATTGTTCAACATCATGAATCAGCTGATTATTTGGTTCCATTGAGGTCAACAGGACTATATTGCTGTATAATGGGCATTAATTGGAATAATGTCCATTTACCCATGACACATTCATAAACCAATAAGGCTGCAGTATTCTATGTTTCAGTTCATTTTATTCTTCAGATTTCCACTGTAGAATATTATGATTTTGTTTTGTATTCCACAAAATTGACATGGAGTCTTTGGGATTTGGTATTTCTTCAATCACAGGATGTGGACTCTGGCTAGACCAGTGTCTATTGACCATCCCTAATCACCCAGTTTAACACAGTGGATTTGGAGTTGCACGTGGGCAAATAATTTTAAAATATTATCTACTTGTGTAGGATGTGATGTTGTTGTGATGTGCTCAGAAAACTTCCACAAATATAACTTTTATCTTTTTTAGCACTTGGCCAAATCCAGTCTAAACAAAATGTCTGATGAATATCCTTGCCAAATGACCTGCATCTGCTCTGCAAAGCTCCTCATTATTCACTTGCCACTTCACTGCTTGCGGGTTATCAAGCATCTGTGTGTGACAAATTTTATCCCTCAGTCCAGCATTGCATCTCCACTATTTAGATCAATGTTTAAATCAGGAAGGGAGGAAGTTCTCAGAACAGTGGCGATGGGCAGGGGAGTGAGAGGTGCTGAGATTATAGGAGTAACCATGTGCACCTTGGAATCCAAGGTGAATGTAGCAGAGGAGAACATAGAAAATTGCAGCACAGTACAGGCTCTTCAGCCCACGATGTTGTGCCGACATCTTATCCTGCTCTAATATCTATATAACCCTTCCCTCCCACATAGCCCTGCATTTCTCTCTCATTCATGTGTCTATCTAAGAGCCTCTTAAATGTCCCTAATATATCTGCCTTAGATGTCCCTAATGTGAAGGCATTCTAAGAGTCAGGGGAATTCTTCCAAATGGAACTTGTGTCTGAATGAACTGTGGCCCAAAATGGGGAGGGAGGAATTTGACCCAAAAGCAAGTGGTGATTCGCAACTGAAGTATTAATTGTTTTCTACAAAGTGGCCCATTTTCCTTCAGTCCACCTAGATACAAATATGGAAACACACTGAGGTACCACCATGAATTGGATGCCACGACTACAGTTTAGATTTCCTGCCTGGACAATGTGAAATGATCTGTGATGAGGTGGAGGTCATAACTCGTATTCTGTGATACCAGGTCTGAAGTGATTGGTGTCTTCAGTTTTTCCAGAGTTTTCTCAAAACTGTAGAAAGCAGACGGAACCACATTTCATGTTGTGATACGAAAATGAGACTTCAAGCATCATTGAGTAGGAATGTCCCCTGCAGACAAACCTATCCCATCTTAATCTCATTGCAGGCATTTCTCCTTCTGATGGACTATGAAAAGCAATTTAACTTTCATCTTGTTCTTTTGGGCTGGTGAATACTTTTTTTTGGAAACTCCTGTGCCTTTTACTGGAGGAAGCAATGGAAAGGAGTAACAGAGTATCTCTGTGCAAGACGGTTGATTAAAAGACGAGTCATATCATCTGAGGCATCTTGTCTCCTTGTACATATTGTTTCAATTCCATTCCATTGCCAAAAACAGTGACCCAACAGTTATTTCCTGTGATGGTATCAACTCTTATGGTTAAACCAGTATATTTTCAAACAAATGGGAATTTAAAAACTTAACAAAATAACTTTAGTTATTACTCATTCGGTCCTTCACCACATACCCATAACTAGATCCTCATTTAAGCACTGAAAAACAGCAAGATATCATCTAGCTAAGCAGACCGTTGAATGCACTTTTGTTGTATTATTCTGGGAATCTTTGGAAGCCATTAAAGAAAGTTTGAACCTACTCCATGCCGATAGTGACCCTACCAGGGTATTCTGCAACACAGAAGAGCCAGAAAGATACAAGGCCCCAGAGATGACTGTCCCCACAGAGCTAAAAGCACAGGGAAAGCTGAGGAGAGCAACCTCGGAGATGTTTAGCAAGCCTCACAACTTGAAACTGCAATCTCCAGCCTATTACCTGCTAACATCAAGTCTTGTCTCTCTTTTTCACCTTGGAGGGCCTTCCCCTAGTACTAGCACAGGTGCCAGTATTTCATCTGGGTTAGGTGATGAGGCAGAAGGGGGTGGACATTGTAAAGCACTCGACTGGAGGCAGTGAGGGCAAAAACCTCTCACCTCTGAGCAAGTCGAAGATGAGGACTGGAATAGTCTGACCAGGGAGAGCAAACTTGTCTCAAACAAGCAGTTATGTGGATATTCCAAGTCCTGCCAAGGAGTTTCAGCACAATGGCTTGTAGTGTTAGGGAGTCTCCTTCCAACCTGTGCAGTATCTTTTGTCGAACTGTGGATCCGGGTGTGATGTTTGTGGATGTTATTAACTAACTTGGCCTTATGGTCTGGGATGTGGTTTAATCACAAATTCTGAGTAGAAGCCTACTAATGGATTTTCTGTCCTTTACCAGTTCCTTGATCCAAAAATATTGGTATTGGTTTATTATTGTCACTTGTACCGAGGTACAGTGAAAAGCTTGTCTTACAAACCAATCGTACAAGTCAATTCATTACACAGTGCAGTTACATTGAGTTAGTACAGAGTGCATTGACGTAGTACAGGTACAAACAATAACAGTACAGAGTAAAGTGTCACAGCTACAGAGAATGTGCAGTGCAATAAGGTGCAAGATCACAACAAGGTAGATCATGAGGTCATAGTCCATCTCATTGTACAAGGGAACCGTTCAAAATAGTCTTATCACAGTGGGTAGAAGCTGTCCTTGAGTCTAGTGGTACGTGCCCTCAGGCTCCTGTATCTTCTACCCGATGGAAGAGGAGAGAAGAGAGAATGTCCCGGGTGGGTGGGGTCTTTGATTATTGCTGGCTGCTACAACAAGAGGTAAAGACAGAGTCCAAGGAGGGGAGGCTGGTGTTCGTGATGCGCTGGGCTGTGTCCACAACTCTCTGCAGCTTCTTGCGGTCTTGGGCAGAGCAGTTGCCATACCAAGCCGTGATACATCCAGGATGTGACAAAAACTGAAATTGAGGCCACTTTGTTTTATGGGCAAGGGGAAGGAGCAGGTCTGTGGAATAGTTGAGCAATGAGCTCCTCCTCCATATCTGTTGGGGCAGTGTATTATGATGGTCCTTTGGGACCTATAGCAGTTCCCTTTATAGCTTTGTGTAGCTTGGACTGGAAAGGCAAAATGTTGAAGTATTCTCAGTTCTCCTTTTCCCAAATTTATGGAAAGCAGGTGAACTGAGGTTTGTCATGTTGAACCCTGAATGAGCCTTCCAGAATCATTTTAAAGCCTGCAAGACAAAGAGACTTAAGGTATTTAAACTAGTGTAAATCATCAATATTATTTACATATTTTAATGTGGCTTGTTGATAGAGGGAAATAATCCAGGTTCTCTGACCAGGAAATGTTCTGTAAAAACATCAATCAGAAAGCAAAGTTTACAGCAGCAATGAGAAAATTGTTTCCCAAATGCGCGCAGTCCAGGTTTAAGAAGGTCCTTTGTCACGATGATCGTTTGAACATTCAGTAATTTGAGATTGCAGGTCCCAACTAACTTGGCTTGGTTCCAATCCATAAAGCTGCTTCTCCAGAATGTATTTACATTGCTCTGTTTCCCCAATCTGTTTCTTTGATCAGTTCACTTTTTACATTTTGTTAATGTTTGTACTGTAAAATGTCACAAATTTACATTTTTTTTATATAGCTTCCAAAAATTGACTGTGGTAACGTCAGGGAGTTTCCCAGTCTCCTATTCTGTAGCCCAGCAAATGTCATTCTCCTTCCAGTATTCTGGATGTAATCATTTGAGGGGCAAAGTTAATTTTCTTTAACTTGGTCAGCATGATGCAAGATGATTATCTTGGAAGCTTCAAATGATTGCTAAAGGAGACAATCTGAGATGCAAGTCATAGTCTGGCTTGAGTCTTTAATCCCTCAATGTTAGGATTTCTTCCTGGTGATTCATTGTGCTAAAATTTAGCTCGATATGTATGGGTTTTGTCACTTATTGGATACAAATAAAGTACACCCAGCTTGGAGATGAGTGTCATGGCCTTCCACAATGGTCAAATCTTAATCCATGATTTTCGCTAAATGTTAACGCAAATGCGGAAAGACACTGCTGTGCCTATTCTAGCCTATGAGTTACATCAGGGGTCAGCTTTAACTGTGACCAACAGGCCAAAGCAATGTAGTGTTACCTTGGTTCCCTTTGTTCAAATCCAATTCATGAAATCGCATCCAAAAAATATTAGTTGATGGCAGAAAACCAAAAGTTGATATTTTGGGCGGCATGGTAGCGTAGCGGTTAGCGCAACGCTATTACAGCGCCCGCGATTGGGGTTCGATTCCCGTTGCTGTCTGTAAGGAGTTTGTATGTTCTCCTGTGTCTGCATGGGTTTCCTCCAGGGTGCTCCGGTTTCCTCCCACATTACAAAGACGTACGGGTAGGTTAATTGGGTTTAAAATGGGCGGTGCGGACTCATTGGGCCAGAAGGGCCTGTTACCACACTGTAAATAAAATATAAAAATTTTAAATTTATTTTAAAAACAATCTAGTTCATTAATAACCTTGGTATGAAACCCATTGCTACCACATCTATCTTGCACGTGACTGCAAGCCTATGGTGTGTGATCTGGAATGTCATCTGCATTGGCCTAGGGATGGCCACGGAGTCAAAGAGTAATACACCATGGAAGTAGACCATTCAGCCCAACTCATCCATGCTGACCAAGATACCCATCCAAGCTAGTCCCATTTACCTGCGTTTTGCCCACATCCCTCCAAACCTTTCCCATCCATTTACCTGTCCAAATGTCCTTTAAATGTTGTTATTGTATCTGCCTTAACCACCTCTTCTGGCAGCTCGTTCCATACGTGCATCACCCTCTGTGTGAAGAGGTTGCCTCTAGGGTCCTCTCTGAATCCCTCCCCTCCCACTCCTAACCCATGCCCTCCAGTCTTTCATCCCCCTCCCTAGGAAAAAGACTGTGTGAATCTGTCCCATCTGTGCCCCCCGTGATTTTATACACCCTACAAGGTCATCCCTCAGTCTGCCACGCTCCAAAGTCCCAGCCTGCCCAACCTCTCCCTATAACTCAGGCCTTTGAGTCCTGACAATGTTCTCGTAAATCCTCTCTGCACTCTTTCCAGCTTAATGACGTCTTTCTTATAAATTCAACTTTAAAACCACGTCCCCAGCTAATCTCCTGTGAAGTGATGTATCACTTCCATCTTCCTTACTGTGACAACATGGCATGGTATTATAACCTGTTCTAGTTGTAATCCAGGTGTGTTAGTAAACTAACCGTCTGTACTCTGTTCCAGAAAACTGAAAAAGCTGATACGATACATAAAGGCAAAAAGAGAGGCCAAACTGGAAACGGAAAGCAATTGCAAGATCCCTCGCCAATATGAATCAGACTACAATCTTGAGCCATTTGCTGGTCTGACTCCAGAGTACATGGAAATGAGTGAGTATATTTCTTCTTATTCCCATGCTTGGCTAGTCTGCATCAGGTAGGAACCACCTCTGCTCATGCCAGTGATCATTGTTTTTGTATGCACTTTATAGAATTGATTTTGTGTTGATATCATTCAGTAACACTTACACTGTGAACCCTGCTTTGCTGCTCAACGCTGCCATTCCTATGGCATCTTTAACATGGCACAAACATTCCAATCATGTTTTACAAGGGAGTCATCAAACGAAAATTGATGTGGCATAAGATGCCAAAGGGACAGATGACCAAGAGATGGCCAAAAGGTGGTTTTTAAGGAGAAGGTGGTGGTGAAATTCAAGGAGGGAATTCCATAGCTTTGGATCTTGGCAGCTGAAGGCATGTCAACCATTGAGCACACGGTGAGATTTGGAAGAGCACTGGGGAGCTGAAAGAGATTGTGACAGTGGGGCCGAGTGAAACCGTAGAGAGCTGAAACAAAATATGGATAATCCAGCCATAACTTCCAGATCCTTGAAAACTGCTTCAACACGCTATGTCTTTTATGTGCTGGCATTCTGCTGGATTTCTTTCCTTAATTCCATTTACATGCTGGCTGGGATCCATATTATATTGAGCTAAAGTGTTCCTTTACTTGAGCTGGTGATATTGCTGAAAACTTTCATTCTAGGTAAATGATTCATACGTGTTTCAACAGCAGCTTTCAAATCGGTTTCTAGCTTTCCCAAAGTACCTGTGGGCAATGAAGGACTCTTGATAGGTCTGTTAAGAAGGCGTATGGTGTGTTGGCCTTCATTAGTCAGGGGACTGAGTTCAAGAGCCGCGAGGTGATGTTGCAGCTCTACAGAACTCTGGTTAGACCACACTTGGAGTATTGTGTTCAGTTCTGGTTGCCTCATTATAGGAAGGATGTGGAAGCTTTAGAGAGGGTGCAGAGGAGATTTACCAGGATGCTGCCTGGATTGGAGAGCATGTCTTATGAGGATAGGTTGAGCGAGCTAGGGCTTTTCTCTTTGGAGAGAAGGAGGATGAGAGGTGACTTGATAGAGGTGTACAAGATGATAAGAGGCATAGATCGAGTGGACAGTCAGTGACTTTTTCCCAGGGCGAAAATAGCTAACACAAGGGGGCATAATGTTAAGGTGACTGGAGGAAGATGTAAGGGGGGGATGTCAGGGATAAGTTTTTTTACACAGGGAGTGGTGAATGCATGGAAAGCACTGTTGGCAGATGTTGTGGGGGCAGACACATTAGCAACATTTAAGAGACTCTTAGATAGCCACATGAATGATAGAGAAATGAGGGGCTATGTGGAAGGAAAGGGTTAGATAGATCTTAGAGCAGGATAAAATGTCGGCACAACGTTGTGGGCCGAAGGGCCTGTACTGTGCTGTAGTGTTCTATGATATGTAGTCACTGTTGCCATGCAGAATATCCATTTGGGCACAGCAAGCTCCCACAAACAGTTTAATGACGTGATTTTTTTTTTGCAAGACATTTATAGAGGTAAATGTTGGCTAGGTCACTGGAGGTGTACACGTCCTCTGCTCTTGATAGCAATAGTGCTGACCAAACCCAGGAGAATGAGAGGTTTGATATCTCAATCTGAAAGAGAGCACCTCTGACTCTGCAGCTCTCCCACGCTACCGTGCTACAGTGCCTCCTCTTTTGTGCGCTTCAGTCATTGGACTGGGGCTTGAACTTTACAATCTCTGAATGAGATGAGAATGTTACCAACTGATCCACCACTGTTGATTATATGCAGTGGGAAGGGCAGCCCACTGGCCCATCTCTAGGAAGGATGTCATTAAACTGGAGAGGGTGCAAAAAAAAGATTTAGGAGGATGTTACCGGGATTGGGGGGGGGGGGGGGGGGGGGCTGGAGTTATAAGGAGAAGTTGGATTGGCTGGGACTTCTTTCTCTGGAGAGTAGGAGGCCGACAGGATTGTAAAACCAAGAAGGTAAAAGAACCAAAGTCCTTTCCCCAGGGTAGGGGAGTCCAAAACTAGAGGACATAGGTTTAAAGTGAGTGGGGAATGATTTAAAAGGGACCTGAGGGGCAACATTTTCACACAGAGGGTGGTGCATTTATGGAACGAGTTGCCAGAAAAAGTGGTAGAGGCAGGTACATTATGACATTTAAAAGACATTTGGACAGGTACATGGATAGAAAAGGTTCAGTGGGATAAGGGCCAAATGCAGGCAAATAGGACTCAGTTAGGCACCTTGGTTGGCACAGACGAGTTGGGCTGAATGGCCTGTTTTCCATGCGTAAAACTCTATGAATCTAACCTCAGGCAAACAAAACAATAAATCTAATTGGATGCAGCATTTGGAAATGTCGAAAGATACGAGCAGAAGTGCAGTAAATTGGTTGCAGTAGCAATTTGGAGGGAAGGTACAGGTTATCACTCCCTCTGCAAAATCTTCTGGATTAAACCAGTAAGTAGGCGACAGAGCAGCCCAAATTCTACCTCATGCAGATGAGTGGGGGAATGGAACAGCTCTGGGACTGGCATAGGCTCTGTGATTCTCCTTTACTTCATGTGGAAATATGGATGCTGCCACCTTCCCTAACCCGGCACGGGATTCAAAAGGTGAATCTCACCAAGATTGCTCCAGCACAGCGGCAGAGTAAATGGGATGATTCAGCTTCCTCGGAGTCTGGCATCTCTGAATTTGCCGCAGCGTGCCTGGTGTTAGCCAAGTGTTCCCAGTATCTGAGATTACATTCATATTTGGCATCTTCAAGCTGGCTCATTGAAATTAATCAATTTGAAACAGAGATGTCATCCTCAGAAAATTAGGAATAAGTATTTTTGATGAGAATCAAACTGTTAGTAGAAATATATGTTGGGTGATTCTTCTAACTAAACTGTGAAGCATAATGGAGTATTGTGTTTAGTTCTGGTCACCTCATTAGAGGAAGAATGTGGAAGCTTTGGAGAAGGTGCAGAGGAGATTTACCAGGATGTTGCCTGGATTGGAGAGCATGTCTTATGAGGATAGGTTGAGCGAGCTAGGGCTTTTCTCTTTGGAGAGGAGGAGGATGAGGGGGACTTAATAGAGGTGCACAAGATGATAAGAAGCATAGATCGAGTGGACAGTCAGAGACTTTTCGCAGTGCGACAATGGCTAACACGAGGGGACATATTTTAAGGTGATTGGAGGAAGGTATAAGGGGGATGTCAGGGGTAAGTTTTTTTTTTACACAGAGTGGTGGGTGTGTGGAACACTGTCAGCAGAGGTTGTGGGGGCAGATGCAGATACATTAGGGACATTTAAGAGACTCATGAATGATGGACACATGAATGATAGAAAAATAGGGGGCTATGTGGGAGGGAAGGGTTAGATAGATCTTAGAGGAGGATAAAATGTCGGCACAACATTGTGGGCCGAAGGGCCTGCACTGTGCTGTAGTGTTCTATGTTTCTATGTAACAAACAAACTTGGAGCATAAAGTCTTTGTTGTGCCTGTTGACCTTCTAAATTGAATTAAGCATGGTTCACCACATGTCACAGCTCCTTAAGGAAATAGTAATCCCGGCAGCCCTGAGGTAGCAATTATATGACACACAAACCAGTAAGCATAGGCTGCAGTCAAGATGCAGTACTTAATTTTGTTTGCATGTTCTTAAACCCTGATTTTTTTTTTTGGTAATGTGTTTTATTTGTTTCCTCAATGCTCCTAATATGCCCTAGTTGTTTTCTAAAATTTGTTTTAAGGGTGCAGTCACTAAACGGATTCACAAATGTGTGAATTTCTGAACAAACCTTTAAAGTTGGCACCTTATTTCAGATCTGACTAACCTATTCCTGGCATAGCTACAGTACAGCACCTTTGCTCTGGTCCCTTGAAGCTGCCATCATTACTCAAGAACTGGCTTTTAAGAGGGGCTTGGATGGGCACATGAATGAGAGGAAAATGGAGGGATATGGCCATTCTGTAGGTAGGAGGGATTAGCTATGCCGGCACAACATTGTGGGCCAAAGGGCCTGTTCTGTGCTGTACTGTTCTATAATGAGCCATGTCCATCTTGGTATTGGTTTTTATTATGTGTACCCAGATACGGTGAAACGCTTTTGTTTGCGTGCCATCCAAGTAGATCATGCCATATGTAATACATCGAGTGGAAAGTGGGGTTCCCTGTGAGAGATGAGCTGATTCCATGCATCAATTTTCCAAATTCTCCAGTCTGTGTGTAGTTTTTTGTGTCTGGGGCACTATTCAACACACGGAAGCTACTGTTTCCAACATCTTTTGGGGAAAACAAGACTTGCTATGGATAGCTTATATGGGAAGTCGGTGTCAATATTTGGATAATTTTTAGTCTTTCACAGGACTCCTGGTAGGAAGCCTCAGTTAACACACTGGCATTCCTGTTTCACCATTCCCTTTCTCTTTATACTGGCCATCTCCCCTCTCCACTCTCGGCCCCGAGGCAGGATTTTGACCCGAACGTCAGCCGTTCCTTTCCTCCCGTGGAAGCTGCTCGACCCGCTGAGTTCCTCCAGCAGATTGTTTGTTGCTCCAGGTTCTGCCATCTGCAGTCTCTTGTGTATCCATTGGGCTGAATGACCTCTTAGTTTATGTTTACTAGTAAACATCAAGTCCGGTTGACTTGATGACCGAGATCTTGGAGCTAATTCATTGTAAACGCATGGCTTCTTGGACTGGAAACTCAAAATCAGGTCCATAGGCATCTGATAGCTGAGATCCATCAAAGGACTGGTAGGTGGGTGAAAAGAACGCAGGCAATATAGCAACCAACCAATGGCCATAAGATGTGTGGCTTTGTTGCTGCAGACAGCCAAGAGATCACTACACTCTACAGCCGGGTTTGGAGGAGAGCTGATAAAGTGCAGAGGCCCATGGAATGGAGCACTCAGTGGAGACCACCATTGATGCAGGTGCCCCGAACTCCATTTCCACAGCACTAACCCTGACTCCACCTCTGTCTGGCAAGCGATTGATTTTAAAAACAAGGCTTCCAGAGCAACGGCAATCCCTGCTGAGTACGAAAACGTGATGGAGATGTGTTTCTGGTATGTTCATGTCCTTGTCTACCTCACCTGTTGTCTCCCAGTATTCTCTCTTAGAACATAGAACAGTGCAGCACAGTACAGGCTCTTCGGCCCACGATGTTGTGCTGACCTATATAAACCTTCCCCACAATCAATCTAACCCTTCCCTCCTACACAGCCCATCACCCTCCATTTTTCTTACATCCATGTGCCTATCATATCAGCCTCTACCACCACCCCTGGCAGTGTATTCCAGGCACCCACCACTCTCTGTGTGAAAAACCTACCTCTGACATCTCTGCTAAACTTTCTTCCACTCACCTTAAATGGATGTCCTCTGTTATTAGCCATTGCCGCCCTGGGAAAAGGTGCTGGCTGTCCACTCTGTCTATGCCTCTCAATCTTATACAGCTCTATCAAGTTGCCTCTTATCCTGCATTGCTCCAAAGAGGAAAGCCCTAGTTCACTCAACCTTTCTTCATAAGACATGCTCTCCAATCTAGGCAGCATCCTGGTAAATCTCCTCTGCACCCTCTCTAAAGCTTTCACATCCTTCCTATAATAAGGCGACCAGAACTGAACACAATACTCCAGGTGTGGTCTTACCAGGGTTTTATAGAGCTGCAACATTACCTCGCGGCTCTTGAACTCAATCCCCCGACTAATGAAGGCCAGCACACCATATGCCTTCTTAACCACTCTATCGACTTGTGCGGCAACTTTGAGGGATCTATGGATATGGATCCCAAGATCCCTCTGTTCCTCCACACAGCTAAGAATCCTGCCATTAACCTTGTACTCTGCGTTCAAGTTCAGTCTTCCAAAGTGTATCACTTTACACTTCTCCGGATTGTACTCCATCTGCCACTTCTCTGTCCAGATCTGCATCCTGACTATATCCTGTTGTAACCTATGACAACCTTCTAAACTATCCACAACACCACCAACCACATGTCATCTTCAAACTTACTAACCCATCCCTCCACTTCCTCATCCAAGTCATTAATAAAAATCACAAAGAGCAGGGGTCCCAGAACAGATCCCTGTGGAACACCACTAGACACCGACCTCCAGGCAGAATACACTCCATCTACAACCACCCTCTGCCTTCTGTGGGCAAGCCAATTCTGAATCCACGCAGCCAAGTTTCCATGGATCCCAAGCCTCATGACTTTCTAGATGAGCCTACCTTGGGGAACCTTGTCAAACGCCTTACTAAAATCCCTACACACCACATCCACCGCTCTCCCTTCATCAATTTGTTTTGTCTTCCTCCCAAAGACACTCCCTTCAAGAAAGGAAATTAGTCCAATTGCTTTAGAGGTCTGTCTGCCACAGGACAGGTCATCACTAGGATCCAGCATTTTGCAGAAGCCCAAGAGATGGTCCCAGAGTCAAAATACAAGTTGTGTCCATAGAGGTATGGTGGTCATATAATTCACTTGCTGACCACCTCATGGTCTATGGAGCAGTGATGATCTCTACTTTTGGAGTCCTGCCAATATATAATAAAGGCCTCAAAAAGCATTGGTGATATACCACCTTAAAAGGGTTTGTGCAAAATCCTCCCAGTTGGTTGATAGACAAGCCAATATCAGCATCCTCTCCCAAATCAACATAAGCCACATTGAAGCTTCTCTTACACTCAACCAGTTCCAGTGGACAGGCTGTGTCATGCATGATGTCACGCTCCCAGGATGAACACTATGCAGAGCTCTCTCATAGGAAGAGATTTCCAGGATGAGAGAGAAAAGAACTCCAAAGCATTCTTGGCATAGAAAGCTACAGACCAAGTGCTGGATGGTCAGCATAGACTTGATGGGCTAAAGGGCCTGTTTCTATGTTCCATGACTCTACAACATGTGATGCCAACTCGGTGAAGTAGCAGCATCTGGGTAGGTACCAAGCATCTGGTTATCCTTGACTCTGAAGGGCTACCTCAGAAGAAGTACTAAGTACAACCATTCTGTTGTATAAATTTTGAATGAAAAGGCTATTTAATGCAGAAAAAAAGAATCTATCTGTCCAGATCATGCCAGACAAAGCTAGGCCAGTATAATGCCTGCCTCTTGCTCCTTTTGCAAAAGGTTTTGTTTAATCTGAAGTCTTTCAATCCCCCTTGCCCATCACACCTATTGTATTCAGAGCACACATCTTTAGATCTTAAAATAGAACCTTCTTCATATCTATTATATTTATAATGCACATAAATAGTCATGACTACAGAAGATATTGTTTGCAGTTGTGGGGATGAAAGGAAGAAATTCGCCAGATCGTGTCTGTGGTGGCTAATTGAAACCGGTATGCAATTAGCCCCAATCCCTGTACTGCTTAAGATAATTTTATTTCAAGTATTCATCCATTTTCCTTTTTGTTAAATGTCCTCTGCCACCACTTCAGGCAGGGCATCCCTGGTTATCCTACCAATTTACTGTAAAACCACATCCTTTAACACTGCAACCATAGACCTCTCCTCTGTCCCTCCAATCAGAGGTTATTATTTACTGTATCCAAGTCTGTGATTTATGAACTAGCTTCCTTGAATCATTTGGTCTGTACTCCTGTTATTTTTTTTAATTTTCTTTGAAACTCGATTGTTTTTCTTATCTGTATTGTGAACTATTTTTAGTGCTATTCCCAGCTTCCTAGAATCTTGCTCCAAATACCCAGATGTTAACCCAGAGACCAGACATGGGAAAGAGATTCTTGACCTCATCTCTCTGACCTAATTCACTCCACCAATGGGACGATATCCAAGTAGCTGACCTTGTTATTGCCAAATCACTCAATAAATGCAGAAAAACAAAGGCTTGAATGAAAAGTTAACTTCCCTACTGTGAGGAGGAAGCTTTTGCCAAAACATATTAAATGATCATTAGCAGACTGTGTATAATTTAAGTATTACTTTGAAATGATATCTTCCCCATGAGAGCAAAGGGGGACATTCATGTTCTTGATCATATTAAAAGGCCAAGACTGATACGTGCAGATAGAATAGTTGCTCACTGTCACACAGCTCGTCAAACACAGTTTCTGAACTGGTTAAGCCAGAACCATTTGCTTTTGAATCCATTCTTGTGCTGTCATAGAACATAGAACACTACAGCACAGTATAGACCCTTCAGTCCACAACATTGTGCCAACATTTTATCCTGCTCTGAGATCTATCTAACCCTTCCATCCCACATAGCCCCCTATTTTTCTATCATTCATGTGCCTAAGAGTCTCTTAAATGTCCCTAATGTATCTGCCCCCACAACCTCTGCAGGCAGTGCGTTCCACGCACCCACCACTCTCTGTGTGTTTAAAAAAAACAACTTACCCTCTGACATCCCTCTCATACCTTCCTCCAATCACCTTAAGATTATGTCCCCTCATGTTAGCCATTGTAGCCCAGGGAAAGAATCTCTGACTGTCTACTCGATCTATGCCTCTTATCATCTTGTACACCTCTATCAGGTCACCTCGCATCCTCCTCCTCTCCAAAGAGAAAAGCCCTAGCTCTCTCAACCTATCATTAAACCTGGCTCCCAAATGTGGTGAACTGGTGTGTGATCCTATCCTACTGGTGGATATTCTGAACAACTTTTAAGAGCGCTGAGAAGTAGACATTGACACGCATTCTTTCTAACATTAAAATATTACTGTCTGGAGTGGTGAGTGTGGCAGAGTCTCTGCATGTGTACTGTTTCTTGCTAGTTTATTAAAACCACATCCTTAGTAATCACTTGGGGGGGGGCGGTGGGAATCTTCCTCCAAACAAATAAAACCATGTGAAATTCCCAACCATTGACCTAGTATTGAAGCCTTCTAATTCTTTCAGTGCTAGAAATAATTTCCTGATTATCTCTGGAAATTGCTGTGGATGAAATTTAGTTACCAAGGCTTTGAGGTCAAGAATTACTTCCTTAATCCTCACTGCCTCACCTTAAGGTGGTCCTTAAAACTGCTGTCTGTGATCTCACAGCTGTGTTGTCATATGGTTTTCCAACACTCCTGTGAATCACCTTGTGACCTTCTACTTAACTGCATCAAATGCCACATGCTCTTCTCCGATTATCCTGAACACAGCAGCCTAGTCACATGAGTTGTGCTATCATTTCTCTTTGCCTTTTACCATGCACATTGCTATTCTTAAGATCTAATGGCCAAATTTACAGGGTCTTGATAACCAGCTGCTGCTTTCCATTGGTATTACCCATTTCACTTTCTCTCGAGGAAGGCTGTTTCTCTATACCAAACCAAATCCTGTGCAAAGCCACCAAATTGTCCTACAGTGCAATCCCAGAGAGGTCTACTTCGCGCCAGCACTGAATTTAGCGAGAGCAAGACCTCTTGCTGAGCAAGCAAACAATAGAACTGTTTATTGCTAGGGGAATCAAATACAAAAGTAGGGAGGCTATGCTTGTGGGTGAGATAGGGCATTGGTGAAGCACTGTGTATAGTATTGGTTGTCTTAGTTAGAATCAGAATCAGGTTTATTATCACTGACATATGTCATGAAATTTGTTGGTTTGTGGAAGCAGTACAGTGCAAGACTTAAAAATTACTATAAGTTACAAAAATAAATAAATAGCGCAAAAGAGGAATAACGAGGTTGGGTTCATGGACTGTTTGGAAATCTGATGGCAGAGGGGAAGAAGCTGTTCCTGAAACATTGGATGTGGGTCTTCAGGCTCCTGTACCTCTTCCCCGATGGTCGTAAAGTGAAGAGAGCATGTTCCTGAGCGGTGATCCGCTGGAGTTTAGAAACGAGAGGGGTTCCTGACTGAAACATACAAGTCCCTGAAAGGTGTTGATAGGGTGGATGTGGAGAGGATGGCTCTTCTTGAATGAGGATCTAAAGCTATCTACCTCAGTTTTAAAAAAAAATGAGAGGCCACCAGGTCAAGATAGGGACATTTTGAGGGTTGAGTCTTTGGAACTTTCCGTTCAAAGGGTGAGGAAGCAGAACCTTTTGAATGTTTTTAAGGCAGAGTAAGGAACAAAAGATTACCAGTGGTGGATGAGAATGTGGAACTGGTTACATAGAACATTACAGCACAGTACAGGCCCTTCGGCCCACAATGTTGTGCCAACATTTTATCCTGCTCTAAGATCTATCTAACCTTTCGCTCCCACATAGCCCCCCATTTCTCTATCATTCACGTGGCTATCTGAGTCTCTTAAATGTCCCTAATGTATCTGCACCCACAACATCTGCCGGCAGTGCATTCTACACACCCACCACTCTCTGTAAAAAAAAACTTACCTCTGACATACCCCACCCCTCCCCGTACCTTCCTCCAGTCACCTTACAATTATGCCCCCTCGTGTTAGCCATTTTCACCCTGGGAAAAAGTCTCTGACTGTCCACTCGATCTATGCCTCTTATCATCTTGTACACCTCTATCAAGTCACCTCTCATTCTCCTTCTCTCCAAAGAGAAAAGCCCAGCTCACTCAACCTATCCTCATAAGACATGCTCTCCAATCCAGGTAGCATCCTGGTAAATCTCCTCTGCACCCTCTCTAAAGCTTCCACATCCTTTCTATAGTGAGGCAACCAGAACTGAACACAATACTCCAAGTGTGGTCTGACCAGAGTTCTATGGAGCTGGTTATAAACAGTTCAGCCAGTATCTTATTAAACAAGAGAATAGACTCAAGCTGCCATAAGGTTTAGAGTCATAGATAGTCATTGAATATACAGCATGGAAACAGGCCCTTTGGCCCAACTCATCCACGCTGACCAAAATACCTTCCTGAGCTAGTCCCATATGACCCATATCCCTCTAAACCTTTCCTATCCAGTTACCTGTCCAAATGTCTGTTAAATGTTCTAACTGTACCTACCTTTACCACTTTCTCTGGCAGCTCATTCCACATGCCCACCGCCTGTGTGTGGGGTGGGGGTGGGGGGGGGGGGGAATCTTGCCCCTCAGGTCCTCGTTAAATCTTTCCCCTCTCACTTTCAACCTACGGCCTCTAGTTTTAGACCCCCTACCCAGGGGAAAAAGACTGACCATCTACCTCATCTATGCCCCTCGTGATTTTATAAACCTCTGTCAGGTTGCTCCTCTCATTGCTTAATCAGATCCTTCTTATAGTATGGCAGCCAGAACTACACACACTATCCCCGGTGCAGTCTCACTAGTGTCCTATTCATGACATCCCAACTCTTGTACTTGGTGCCCTGTCCAATGAAGGCAGGTACCACCTTCATCACTATGCCTACCTGTATCATCACTTTGCCGGGAGTTATATACTTGTATCCCTCGGTCTCTCCGTTCTACGACTCTTCCCAGGACCCTGTCATTTACTGTGCAAGTCTGCCCTGGTTTAACTTCACAAAATGCATCACTTTGCACTTGTCTGAGTTGCATTCTATCTGCCATTCCTTTGCCCACTTTCCCAGTTGATTTAGATCCTGTTGTAACCTTAGACAACTTTCTCCACTGCCCCACCACACCACCAATTTTCATGTTATCCACAAACTTACTAATCATGCCAGCTGCATTCTCATCCAAATAGTCTACTTCTGCTCATAAGTCATCTGTACATATTTTTAGAGTCATAGTTGTACAGCACAGAAAGGGGCCCTTCTGCCCACTATATCCATGCTGACCTTTTAGCCCATTTACATAAATCCCATGTGTCCACATTAGGACAGTATCTTTCTATGCCTCACCTATTTGTGTCTAAATGTCTCTTAAATTGTATCTGATTCCACCATCTCCAATGGCAGCGCATTCTAGATATCAGCCACTGTGTGTTTATATAAAGAAAACTTGCCTCGGATCCCCTTTACAAAACACCTTCCTCTCACCTTGTGCCCTCATAATTTTGATACCCCTAGATTTTGACTATCTACCCTTGCTATTCCTCTCATAATTTTATACACTTCTATCAGGTCACCCCTCGGCCTCCTTTGCTCCAGGAAAAACAAGCCCAGCCTATCCAATCTCGCCCTATAACTAAAAGCTTCTGATTCAGGTAACATTCTGGTGAACCTCCTCTGCACCTTCTCCAGTGCAATCTCATCCTTTTGCATTTTGTTTGGCTGGGTCCCCTCATCTCCAAGTTCAGGACCTACTCTGAGACTCCACACACTTAAGCAAGCCAATGTTTCTGTGTGGAGCTAACAAGCTCTGCATAATCTTTGGTGGATTTAAGATTCCACAACACTCTTTGGAGGAAATCTGAAAGATCCCCTGAGATGTTTCAGACCACAATTATCCCTCAATCTAAATAATTGTTAGCTTATGACATTGTTTATGGGACTTGCCCGTTGGTAGATTAGTTACTATTTTCAGAAAACAAGGGTCAGGACTATCTTGGGTCGGACCTGCCACCCAAGTTCAGCACCAGCTCATGCCAACCTGTTCTGTGTATGGAAAGGAAGATAAGCTAACCCTCTGTGCCTGAGATATCCCTTGAGGTAAAGCAGGCCAGGTGGCAGTGCATTACCAAGGCCCGACCCACAGAGAGCACTGATGGCTGCTGTTGAAGGCTTCTCAGTTGTTTTTTTAAATGTCTGATTATTTTTGGTATATATTTCCAAATATACTTTAGTCATAACATACATGCACAGTAAATACAGTCTGTATCTGTCTTTCTCTACCATCATTTTACCATCAGTTCAATATATTTGCTTGCAAATGCATCAATGTCACTTGAGTTTCTCCTCAATGAAGTCATGAAGTGCTTGAGAGGCTGTAGCAGAAGGCCCAGCCCCTCAGTATCCAGTGGTGACAGGACCCTACACTGTGGTCTTTCTCCACAACAGTTCTCCAGTATTTGTACTGAGCTTCAATGCTTCCCTCAGCATGTAATATGCGCCAGGACTAAATTAAAAACAAAGTGAAATAAGTAAGATTCTAGCCTACATCTTCCTTCCCCCACTGAGATAAACTGGCTTGCATTTCCTATGTCAGTCAGCCGTGGCATAAAGTGAGCCGTTGGATGCAAAGTGCACCCAGCATCTCTCCTCAGCACTTCCTGTGCTCTGCCTCTGTACTCAGTGGGAAGACCACTGGCAGATCCTGGGAAACCTCATTTCCTGGCTTGTTTCTGACCTGTGCATTTCAATACAATGCAGGGAAGTCAAAGTCAGGCTGAAGACAGCAGCAGAATATCAGAATCGTTGGGCCAGATCATACTTTTGCCATCAATTGCACTTTTTAAACAAAAATGGTTGTAAAGTGCTTTGGGGCATAAGAAGTACATGAAAGACACTGTATAAACATTACATTCTTTGTTATTTCAATGGTGGGCTTTTCCCACAAAGACTGTAAATTCTACCACTAGTGCTCTCTACTCATTGATTCATAACCATCTTAAACTGCGAAGCTTCACAGTCTGCTGCCAATTTAACAGCAGCCCATTCACAAAAGCATTTCCCAGTAACTGTGACTTTGGCAGTTTCTTGTCGCATCCAGCTTTTTGACAGATTACATTCTCCAGAGTATCTGACCAACTATTTATAAATTGTCTTTCAAACCTGAAATAATGCTCTGTTTTGGAATGTGCAACATGTATTTCCAATCCTGTGGGGTTTGCCTGACTGTTTTTCTGGATAGGAGGGAATTCAGTAAAGGATGACACCAATTAAAATGCCAAACTAATCATTTGGTTCTTTGAGTTTTTTCTGTATTGACTTGGTTTAAGTTGAGGGCAGTCTCACTATACTTTTTATTTTTACACATCTGTTCTATGCATATTTCTTTTCTGTACAAAATATTAATCATCAACCTAAATAATTAACTTTCAGTTCATGACTACATGCCCTTTATCAGAAAAGCTCAATAGTTTGGGTCAGTATTCCTTAGAATTAACAAGAATGACTGGTGACATTATGCAATCATAAATTTGAAGAAGGTCACCCCTCATTCCTAAGGGGCTTGACGGGTGGATGTTGTGACGTTCCCACCAGTGGGAGTGTCTCAAACAAGGGGACATAGTTGCAAGATAAGGGGCCCGTCATTTAAAACTGAGTTGCATTGTAACTTGACGTACGATGCATCTCTATAGAACTCTGGTTAGGCCGCATTTAGAATATTGCATGCGATTCTGATTGCCTCACTATAGGAAGGAAGTCAAGGCTTGAGAGAGGGTGCAGAGGAGTTTTACCAGGATGCTGCCTGGATTAGAGGGCATGTGCTATCAGGAGAGGCTGGACAAACTTGGGCTCTTTTCTCTGGAGCAGCAGAGGCTGAGGGGTGATCTGTTGGAAGTGTATAAAATTATGAGGGGCATAGATAGGGTGGACAAGCAATATCTGTTTCCCATTATTGGGTGATCCAATACCAGAGGGCATGCATTTAAGGTGAGAGGGGGTAGGTCCAGAACAGACGTGAGGAGTATGGTTTTTACTGAGAGTGGTGGATGCCTGGAATGTGTTGCCTGATAGGGTGGTGGAGGCAAATTCATTGGGGGCTTTTAACAGGGGCTTGGATGGGCACATGAATGAGAAGAAAACAGAGGGATATGCGCATTCTGTAGGTAGGAGGGAATAGCTATGTCGGCACAACATTGTGGGCTGAAGGGCCTGTTCTGTGCTGTACTGTTCTATGTTCTCTGAGGGTGGTGAATCTCTGGAATTCTCTGCCCAAAGGAGTGAAGAAGGCCAGATCATTAGAAATATTTAAGGTAGAGATAGATAAATACTTGGAAGATCAAGGAATTGAGGGTTATGGGGAACTGGCCCAGAAGAGGAGTTGAGGCCGGCATAGCTCAGCCATGATCATGTTGAATAGTGGGACAATTGAGAAGCCTGCTGGCCAACTCCTGCTCCTGTTGTTCTTGTGTCATTGAAGTGCATGTTATTAATTTGCTTGCTGCGAAGGTAACGAGGATAAACAGCCTCTCCTGTCTCAGCAAAACAAAATGCAGGTGAATTGTTACCGAATGCTCCAGGTGTGAGTTAATCCTGCAACCGAGACCAGAGACCATTCCTGTGAGGATTCAGAACTGAGATCATTCAGATTCGTACCTGGCCACACGGGAGCCAGGATTTTAAAATTGTAAGAGTTTCCACCCCTTTAAACAAAAGTTGCTGTGAGCAGTTAAGCAGAAAAGGCAATGCAGGAAAACCCTGATCATCTGAACTTTGCTGCTGGTTTGGCAGATTTTCCAGACTATTTGATTTTATTCAATATTATACTACTTTTACTTGAATGTGGTGGTTGGGTAGTATTATAGTGGATTATCCAGTGAACCTGATGAGTTTAAAAGTAGAGTGGGAAGTGGAGCCTGTGAATTTAAAGAGAACATGGAGAGCAGATAGCAAACCATTGCTGTCCGACTTTTCAAAAATCCCAGATCATCAGTGTCTTACTGTCCTCTCCCTTTTGACTGTCATGAGCTGCACAGTTCACTCATAGAGGATCCTTTTCCCAATTTTGCACACCCGATTCAAGAACAATCACAGAATAATTACGTCACATGAAGAGGCCACTTGGCCCATCGGTTCCATGTACAAGCGATCCAGCTAGACTTGCTCCCCAGATCCTGCCCTGCAAATTCCTTCCTTTTGGGTATTTATCCAGCTCATTCACGAATGGTACAATTGAATTTGCCTCCACTCTCCCTCTGGCCATCTGTTCCAGTTCCCCAAAACATTGGCCGTGTCTATATTTAAAAAAAAACTCGTGTTTCTTTTGTTTCTTTTGCCTATCATTTTTATTCTATGAAAATAAACGTGCAGATAACGGAAATCTCAAATAAAAACATAAGATGCTAGAAATACCTAGCAGGTCAGTCAGCATATGTGGAAAGAGAAACAGAGTTAGAATGTTTACGGGTCTTGAAATGTCAACGGTTTTTCTTTCCACAGATGCTGCCTGACTTGCTGAGTTTTCCAGCATTTTCTTTTTTGTTTACCTTCATTCTATATCCACTTCTTATTATTGATCCCTCCACCAATGGGAACACTAGCGATGCCATCGGTAGCCACCTTGATTTCACATACATCTGTGAGACCTCCTAGCAAGCTCTTCTGTTCCATGGACAACAACCCCATCTACAGTCTATCCAAAATAACTAAAGTTCCTCGTCCCTGGAACCATCTTGGTAAATCACTTCGGCAGCACCTCCTACTTCTGTTGCATCTTTCCACATTACTCCAAATGTGGCCAAACCAGTGTTTAATAAAGGTTTTATAATGACTTCCCTGCTCTTGAAATCTATTTACAAGAGCCCAGGAAACTGTATGCTTGGTGAATCATTTTCTTGACCTGCACATGCACATGCACATGGCAGGTTTTACAATGTGGTTTACAGTGCCGAGTTTTTTGATGCCATTCTATAATATGAGGTTTGATTTCTGCACATTGCTGCAGTTTTTGTTCTGAACCCCAGTTTGGATATAGCCTCGGGTGCAACTTATCATTGGCGGGTGTTCAATAAAAGAAATTCTTCCTGCTCTCACTGCTGATTTACCCTTTCTGCAGTTATCCAGTTTGGATTTGTGACCCTGTTTGTGGCGTCCTTCCCGCTTGCTCCACTGTTTGCTCTGCTGAACAATGTCATTGAAATCCGCCTGGATGCTAAAAAGTTTACCAGTGAACTCCGAAGACCCAACGCAGCGAAATCAAAAGACATCGGTCAGTAAATCTGTTATCGTTAAGTGACTGCGAGGCTTGTGTTTGTGATTTGACTTGTGAACAAAATATCTATGTGCACTTGGAATTGTTGCAGAAAGATCCTCCTTACCATGTATCAGTGTGACCTCAATATACTGTTTGAAAGGGTGATGTCAGCAGGTTCAACAGCAAATGGCATTGCGTAAATACAATGCAAGGAACTGGAGTGTTGTGGAGTAAACACTGGAGAGATGGAACTAAATGAATAGCTAAGGGACTGGTCCTGGTGTGATGGACCAAATCATTATGTCATTCTGAGATCCATGTAGATGGCCAAGTTCACAAGTTAATTAGCCACCACCATATATTCTCCAACCAAAATATTCCAAAAAATCCCTTCTAAAACAAATTTGGAAAGCTTTCCCATTTTTGCTTAATTTTGGTTGTACTGATCCTATAAACAGCCCTAGAAATATAATGCCTGATCATGTAGAGGAAGAATTGTGTATGCTTTTAAATTTATTCATAGATTGTGATGTCACTAGTAAGCCTTTTACATAATGTCCAGCCTTGAATGGGCCGTTAATTGAGAGAGGGTTAAGCGACCATCACTCTGAAGGTCTGGAGTTGCATATAAGCCAGGCTGGGTAAAGTTGGTAGATTTCCTTCTCCAATGGGAATTGGTTGACCAGATGGATTTTCACAATAGTCCAGTAGTTTTCATGGTCACCGTTACTAAAGTTAGCTTTTTTTTTATTCTCAATTGATTTAATCACTTGAATATAAATGCCCCTGCTGAACTTATCCTCTGACTCATTGGTGCAAATACATATATACTTCACCAATAGCCAAGCTGTTGGGCAGCTGCACTGCAGTTACATTGACAAATGGCATCTAGCGCTGTCGTTTGTGGTTTCAAATCTCAGCAATTCCCCACATTCCTTCCAACACCTCTTTCACACTTTTTTAAAAACCCTGTTTTTGTTTTTATATTTAAGACCTCTACAAGAGATCATAAGTTTGGATGCCACTGTTGCAGAACGTTTAACAGCCCCATTTTGACAAAGCAGTCAAAATGATTGATGGATCAGATTTCACACCCCTGTTCCTCTGCATTGATCTGTGAGGAAATCTCAGGAAATCTTTCCTCTCCTGTTACAAAAGGGAGGAAAATTCACTCCAGAAGTGGAATAAAATGGTGGGAGCGCCTTATGTATATAGTATCAGGAGAGAAAAGCTCCTTGAAAGAGCAAATATAACACTTGATAAAGTTCATACAACTATTAGACTTTTTTTTTACTTCCAGCTCTTCTTTTCAATTTTGCGTTTAACTGTTCAGTTTTTAGCTCTTCGACAAGTTTTTAAATATCTCTGCCACCATCTAAGAAGTAGGAATAGTAAATTATATAATGAGTAATTCAAGGCTGATTGTACGCTAAAACATTAGGGACTTTATTTTGAAGAAATGAACCCATAGATATCGTCCGATAGAAAAGCACATCAAACAGCATGAGTATTCTGTATTAGATCAAGGAAAATGCCCAATTATTGCTGATCAAAGTGTAGAGTGAGCATAGGGATAAAACCACCAAGATTTTCCTGTGCTGAAAGAGAAGGCCAGTGTGAGGCCCATTTAAGATGTGCGAGAGCAAGAGTTCATCCAATTCCTACATTATATTTGCCATGATATAGGAAATTTTCCGGAATAGATTAATGAGGGCTACTGAAGGAAGGAAAACAAAAGAATATTGAGGAAGGGGAAAAAGAAATTCCCTGCCTTAGGGGAATGGTGGTGGAGTACTTAAATGAGCATGTAAAACACCATGGGATAGAAAATGGGGCAAGTACTTGATGGACAGCATCAATATGGTGGGCTGAAGGGCCTGTTTCCATGCTGTATGAAATTGTAAATCTAAAATATTCACACACAAGTAGATACTGAAGTGATGGAGCCATTGAGAAACAAAGGACTGCAGATGCTGGAATCTAGATGAAAAACATGATGATGCTGGAGGAACTCAGCAGGCCTGGCAGCATCCGTGGAGAAAAGCAGGTGGTCAACGTTTTGGGTCAGGAGTCTTCCTCAGGACTGAAGATAGGAAAATGGGAAGCCTGATATATAGGAGGGAAAAGCAGAGCAGTGATAGGTGGACAAAAGAGGGGGAGGGAAGGGGTGGGCACAGATTGGTGATAGGTAGATGCAGGTAAGAGATAGTGATAGGCAGGTGCAGGGGAGGAGGGGAGAGCAGGTCCACCAGGGGATGGGTCAAAGGTAAGAAGAGAGAGGGGGGAGAAAAGATTCTTACCTTTGACCCATCCCCTGGTGGATCTGCTCTCCCCTCCTCCCTAGCACTTGCCTATCACTATCTCTTACCTGCATCTACCTATCACCACCTTGTGCCCACCCCGCCTCCCCTCTTTTGCCCACCTATCACTGCTCTGCTTTTCCCTCCTATATCTTGGGCTTTCCCTTTTCCCATCTTCAGTCCTGAAGACATTGACCACCTGCTTTTCTCCACGGATGCTGCCTGGCCTGCTGAGTTCCTCCAGCATCGTGTTTGGATAGAGCCATTGACATTGATTCCATTCTATTTTCTTTGCAATGATCAGTGTCAAAACTTAACACATCTTGGCTTCAAACCATTTTGTCATTTCATGGACAATGAGTTAAGACATTTGAAAACAAAGTAGCTGCTTGTGTTTCAGTAGTATCCATAAATCATGGAAACTAGTTATTAAGCTAATTCCCAGATCTTATTTTCTGGGAGATAACAGTCGTCAGGTTTACTGCCCTTGTGTACATGCACCATATGTTGAGATGTTTCAGAAATAGTCATTATTCAAAATCCGGTCAGAAAACATTAACTTTTGTATGATGCAGAGTAATTGTCTTAAATTAGCAGTAACACTGATCCAAGTTATTTAGTTTTGTGATGAGTGGAAGTGTTTTTGCGTGCTGCCCACATGATTAAAACTTGCTGCAGGACTGAAGATAGAAATCTAATGAGAGGGCAGAGAAACTGGGGGATTCCTAAGTTAATTTGAGTGTGGCTTTGTGAAATAATTGGTGCGCCAGCCACTTATAATTGTCAAGGGAAAACATGGCAGCCTTTTAAGTTTGGCCAAGGAACGTGGGAACTGGAGTTGGACATGAACCTCAAGTCCGCTGCAGTGCACACTTCAGTCATGGTTGATCTGTATCTTACCTCCATCTGCTGTTTCTCCATAACAATCCCTAGTGTAACAAAAAGCCATCAATCTCCAGTTTGAAAGGTTCAAGTGATAAAGCCTCAGTTTATTTTTTTTGGGATGGTTCCAGATTTCCACTGGCCTTTGTGCCAAGATGGATTTTGTGATGTCATTCATTCTAGACTCCTCCCACAAAAGAAAATGATTTTTATTTACCGTTTGAAGTCTTTAAATTGTCTTGATCGCCTCTTAATTTCCATAATGAATGGCATTGCAGGCTTGTTCTAGGCAGTCCATTCTTGTAAGTGTTTTGGTCTGGTAGTATCTGGTTAGCCTCCACTGTATCTCTTCAAGCCCAATACATTTTGAGTTGCTCATAATGCAAAGTCATCTTTTAGAGAAGGCCAAGCCAGAGGGTTGTATAAATGTCATTGTCCAACACCACAGAAAAAGGCCCTTCAGCCCATCGAGTCCATGCTGACCATCCACACCAATCCCACGCACTTCTCCCCACATTCCCATCGGCACATCCCTCCCAGATTCCACCATTCACCTACACGCCAGGGGCAATTTACAATGGTCACTTAACTTACTACCCTGCAAGTCTTTGGGATGTGGGAGAAAACCAGAGCACCCAGAGGAAACCCACACAGTCACTGGGAGAATGTTCAAACCACACAGTCAAACTTGTGTCGCTGGAGCTGAGAGTCAGCAGCTATGGCAGGGTGCCGCTCCTGTGGTAATGCTCCTGTTGGTCTTTTTATTCCAGCTGCCTTGAGATGGCCAACGTTCCACTGGCCTTTGTTAATTTTCTTTTCAACCTAGCTGCTAACCTTGAGGAGAGCTGACCAAAACCCATGAGGGTCTTGACTTCTTGATACCAGAAATGTGAACACACAATTCATCTTCTATAACATCAGGACTGAACCAAACTCGCACTCACTTATCGGCCAGACTTCCATAGTAGGAGCACTCTTGCCGACATCTGTCTCATCTCCAGCTGTGATGTGAAATTCAAGTGTGGAAGCTTCACTTGGGTGACTGTTCTACCAATGTTCCTGTTAGTGGACCATTGCCTACAGACAGGAGTTGGTGGAGAACACATTGGGCTTCTGAACAAATGTTCCACTGAATCGTATTGAAATAGAATTGTTAAGGCACAGCAGGAGGTAATTTTCTACCCATTGAGTTGTTCCTGACTCCTGGTAGAGCAACTCTGTTAGTCCTGTTCTCCAACCTTTTCCCTACAATTCTCTCTTGGATGCCTGCCCTGCACTCTTTTGAAAGCCCCAATTGATTGTGCTGCCACCATCCTTACAAACAGTGAATTCCAATCAAGTTTTAAGAATAATGCAAGGAAAAATTATTTTTCTCTTTTGCTGAAGGATTGTAAGTCTGTGTCCCTTGATCATTTGAACCATTGGCTAATGAAAACAGCTTCCCCTTTGTAAACCAATGATGATTTTGTACGCCTCTATCAAATCTTCTTGTTGACCTTCACCTTCACCCTCTCCTCCCCCCCTCGCTCTGTCTGCCTCCATCTCCCAAATTCACTCCCTTACCCCGAGCAACCTGTCCATCATCTTTCACCCTTCCTCAGTCCACTAGTCACCTCAGGCTCCTGTCTCACTACTCCCCCTCTCCTCTTTTATACTAGCTATCTCCCTTCACTCTCAGTTCTGATGCAGGGTTTTGACCCAAAACGTTGATAATTCCTTTCCCCAAACAGATACTACTCAACCAGCTGAGTTCCTCCAGAAGGTTGCTTGTTGCTCCAGATTCCAGCATCTGCAGTCTCTTGTATCTCCTCCTCATTAACCTGCTTTGCTTTAAGGAGGTCAACCTGGCTTCTCCAATCTAACTTAATAATTGAAATCCCTCATCCTTGGAACAATGCATGGAAATGTCTTCTCTTCTGCACCTTTTCTAGGACTTCTGCACCCATCCTAAAGTTAGGTGATTGGATTTGGCACATCTTGGAAGTCTGCACAGCTTTCTAAGCCTTAATGATATTGGCGGTGATGAGAGGATCTGACTTAATTGCATCACTTAATATGGCAGATGTCATAAGAATGGACCTTGGCTTTTATTAAAATGTTTAAGATGAGGTTCTTCATATCATTGTACACTTCTGCTCCGCTGTCAAGCTCACAGATGAGTTGAATCAATAAAACAAGTGAATGTGGTGGCAGAGGTGCCCTATAGGTTGTTCATTCCTGGATTTTTTAAACTTTATTTATACAGCACGGTAACAGCCCAATGAATCGGTGCTGCCCAATTACACCCATGTTAACGTACTAACCCCTACATCTTTGGAATGTGGGAGGAAACCAGAACACCCGGAGGAAACCCACACAGACACAGGGAGAACGTACAAACTCCTTACAGACAGCGGCGGGAATTGAACCCCGATCACTGGCGCTGTAATAGCGTTACGCTACAGTTTAGTGGTTTGAAGGCCACGTACTCAAAGGCTGATCTAGTAATTAGTTTGTGTTATGTAACTACCTCTGTGTGAATAACTTAACAAGAATTCAGTCTGAATTGTATATGTCCTTTTAAAACAGGAACTGAGCCTGTACAACATACTGCTCCCGTGTACGGGAACAGCCTGCAGCTAGCCTGACAACAGTCAAAGTGGTCCAAAATAAAGTAACTGTTCTGTTGCTTTTAGGTATCTGGTACAACATTCTCAGAGGGCTTGGGAAGTTGGCAGTCATCATTAATGTAAGTTCATATTATTTATTTAACAGAAAAATATTCCTTTGAGAATTTTTTCATCTTGCTGTTTAATATATAAATTCGGAAGTAACTAATTCTTTGTATGCATTTGCTCTAAGTGTCTTAACACTTGTCAGCCATTTATTTTTGTTGCGTTTTATGAAAGAGTTCAATAGCATTTTTGAGGATTTTCTGCTCCACTGAAGACAAGTTGGAGCCAAGACTGTGTCCAGAAAGGTACAGTGAAAATGAGCTGTCGAAACTTTGGGTGAAAATTAAGTTCTCGAGAACACAGAGAGGCCACTCAATGTGTTAATCATGAAACTTCAAATCAAGTTGAATTAGTTTCTCTTAAAAGCCAGGGGATTTTGGAGATGAACAAACATCAATGTTCAATGAACATCTCCGATGTTCTCCCTAAAGTGTTGGAGGCTGAGGGGAGACCTCATTGGAGGTTTTTAAAATTATGAGAGGCATAGATAAGGTGGACAGTCAGAATCTTTTCCCCAGAGTAGAAATGTCAAACACCAGAGAACATGCTTTTTAAGGTTAGAAGGGGGGAAGTTTCAAGGCGACGTGAGGGGTAAGTTTTTTTTTTACACAGGGAATGGTAGGTGTCTAGAATGGGTTAGCAAGGGTAGTAGTGGAAGCAGGCAGTTTGGTGGAGTTTAAGAAGCTCATAGGTAGTATGGAGGGATATGGATGATACACAGGAAGACGACATTTAGTATGAGTTGGTATCAAGGTCGGCACAACGTTGTGGGCCGACTAGCCTGTCCAGCACTGTACTGTTCTAGGTTTCTTAATGTATTGAGTCCTCCCAGTAAAATGGAGGAACCTTTAATATCAACTACTGCAAGCTGTTCTTTGGTAATGATATCACAGAATGGGGGGCATTGTTAATGCACAAAAGCACCTTGCAATCAACATGCTGCCCCAATGTGACTGATTTTAGGGCTCCATCTGTACCAGTCTTGACAAGTCCCTAAGAGAAGTACAAGTTTATCCAGTGACTCGAGCTTTCCAAATGTTTCCTTTGATCTCTCTTGTAGTTTTCCTGGAGTGGTGCATCTGAGATCAGGACTTCTGGAGGAAAGAATCCTCCAAACACTTCCCAGTACTCTGCAGAGCCCCTTGTACCTGCTATTCCATGTTGTATGGTCCAACCAATAAGTCATTCAAACAAAACTCTAATCAAGAAAATGTTTACAAAGGGGAAAATGGGCCAATCCATTAGTTTCATCAACTCGGTATAATCAGCAATGGCAAGGTGGAACCAATTTTAAGGAAATGATGACAGCTCCTTGACTGTGTCTACTGGTCATTGACATTGGGACAGTCAAATAAAGAAGGCTATTATGTGGGAGTTCAGTTTGTTTTTGAATGTAATGGATCTCTGCCACTTGCATTTTTCCCCTAAGGCTTTAAGTTTTAAAACTTGATTGATGCAGAAGAAATGTACCTTTTTGTATAAATAATAGCATAGTGTATATACAACCAAGACTGATGGTGCTTTTATTAAATTAGATTTATGAACTGGAGCCAGTCAATTCATGTGTCTTTATGATCTAACTTTAGTTTAGATCTGAGTATTTTCAAAGTAATTGCTTTACCTTAATTGGAAACTACATTGAGTCTAAAATGTAACTTCTCCATCTGTTGAGTGTAGGAGAAGGTTCACAGCAGTGATGCTGTTAGATTGTTAACCAAGGTATCTTTGGTTGGGTATAGTGCACTGATAACCCAACTTGCTGGTGGAATGCAAGTCTTGCCGTATCGTCTGTATTCAAATCTGTTTGAGATTTGAATCTCAAAGAAAATTGCTATACAGGAGCACTTGGCTTAGGGTGGTGCAGAGAATACAATTACAAATCATCCCATTATATATTCAGTCGCTCAAATTTACCAGCTATATTGCTTGATTGTAACAATATTGAGGGGAAAAAAGAAAATAATTAAAAATAGGAACAGCACATACAAATTGAATTAAAACAGGGTGCTGCATGGATCAGTATAATTAAATGGGTAGCAGGAATGGGTTCAAGTACAGAGTATGTAATACATCTAGCACCATGACATCAAGATCTCAGATGTTCTATTAGTTCGATGAATAGTAACCTGAAATTGTGCTTGGTGTGGCCTCTCCGGTGTTCCTAAATATTTCATAAAATTAGCCACTTACGCAAGATTATGATGGTTGAATCTTCATGGCTGGGTGGGCTTATAGAGACAGTGGGCAGCTGAGAGTTTGGCTGTTTGTGCCAGCATTTAACATTCATCAATCTGTGAACACTACCTCATTATTCCTTTTGTTTGCACTGTTTATTTTTGTAATGTATAGATTTTTGTCTTTGCACTGTACTACCGCCACAAAACAATAAATTTCGCATCATATGTCAGTGTTGGTAAACCTGATTCTGAACATTATATTGAGCAATAGAATCAACCCAGTGCTTTGAAATTTTGAGTGGAAAGAATAAAACACGGTGTATCTGTTGCATTTTATTTTACATCTCAATATGCAATACTCACATTTATAGATCTATTGAATTATTTACATTGTATGGAGTTGTATCTTCTGCTTCATTGTTGGACCGTGAAACTAATTTCAGGCTGTGATTCAGAACCATGGAGAGCTGAGTGATGCAAGTAATTCTGCCCCAACGTTACTGCACTTGTGAGCTACAGTACGTTTATTAGCTCGGACAGCTCACATCATACCCTTTCCACTAATATCTCCCAAACTGCAGCAAAATTATTGGGTTTTTGTACCGCTATTCCAAAGACCTTGACTAATGATCCAGAGATGGGAGTTCAAATCCCACCACAGCAGCTGGGGAATTTAAATTCAGCTGGATAAATCTAAGTGTTAGTAATGACTGCCGAGAAACTGCTGGATTGACATAAAACATATCTGGTTTACTAATGTCCACTTGAAATAGAAAAACTGTCCTTCCCACATCTGGCCTATTTGACCCCAGCCCTACAACAACAATAAGGTTAAGTGCCTTCTGAAATGGCTCACCCAGCCACTCTGTTCAGTGGCAATTGGAAATGGGCAACTCATGCTGGCCTCAACACCAGATCCAGTGACAAAATTGCACCGATGTTCCAGTGCCAAGTGCCGCCAACTTGTACATCTTGACCCCTGTTGCCGGCTCTCATTCCATCCAGGAAGGAGAGGACAAGTGTGTCAGCTTGTTCTGGTACACAAGAAACTCAAGCCACTCGTGGGAGGCTTGCAATCCCTGGCTGTTGTGGTTTTGTCTTCCTGCAAGTGGTTGGCAACTCCCGCACCAACCATTTGTGGCATATTTGGTAAATAAGTGGAGATGAGGACCCAGTTCTCCGCGTATAAAAAGGTGCGGGGAAAAAAATTAATAGAAGCGGAAGGGAGAAAGTGGAATTGCAAGGGAATGTGAAAGTTTGAATTGGAGTTTTAAGGTCTAACTTTCTCTCCTTAACCAACCTCAAACCTCTGCTGCCGCCGCTTTGAATCCAAGATGGAGCCAGTCTTCCCTTTTAAGACTTCAGTGTTGGATGGTGATTCTAGAATTTGTTATCTCCAAGCTCAGTAATGATTTATTGTAGAATCTTAAAACCACAGAATGCTTGTTGTTAAGGGAAATATTTCCAAGGAAATTGCTTTCTGCAGCTGTGTGACTTCTCTTCTAAATCAAAGTTTCTACTGGGAACGGAACAAAGCCTTCTCTTTGACCTTTTAATCCTCCTTTGGGAAAAACGCCAAATCTTTTGTTGGTTCCTTCGCTCCTTCTTCTGCTAACTGTCTCAAACCTCAACCCTCTGATCAGCAGCCAAGACGAGGGAGCCACAGATCAACATACAGAAATGATCTTGGATCTAACAAAACAGCAGCTTGAGGTTGGTTCAGAGAGTTAGACCTTAAATCTCCAGTGTAGAGAACTTAAATTTTCACATTCCCTTGGCTTTCTTCTTTCCATTTCTATTAATTTTTTTGCATCTTTTTATATGCAGCACGAGAAAACTTGAAATACTGATGTGGTGAAGTACTTTCTTCTCTTTTCAGAGAGAAGTAGAAAATTGGATATTTCCCTGTCCCTGTTGCAAATTGCATTTTTTCTTCTATCTGCTTCTATACCTTCTTTCTAATTTTTTTCTTTCCCCCCTCCTGTTCCTAGGTGTCTGAATCACTCATGCTGTCTGTGTATCGGTATTTTATTTACTCTATAGAAGTAACTTTCTTTTCACATTGGACAGAGCCAAAATTGATCAGAATGCATTCTGCCATCCCCTCCTATGGTTCTAGGCTTAAGCTCAATAGAACTTTGGTCAGACTACACTTGGAGTGTTGTGTTCTGTTCTGGTTGCCTCATTATCGGAAGGATGTGGAAGCTTTAGAGAGGGTGCAGGGGAGATTTACCAGGATGCTGCCTGGATTGGAGAGCATGTCTTATGAGGATAGGTTGAGCGAGCTAGGGCTTTTCTCTTTGGAGAGGAGGATGAGAGGTGACTTGATAGAGATGTACAAGATGATAAGAGGCATAGATCGAGTAGACAGTCAGAGACTTTTCCCAGGGCGAAAATGGCTAACACGAGGGGACATATTTTAAAGGTGATTGGAGGAAGGTATAAGGGGGATGTCAGAGGTAAGTTTTGTTTTACACAGAGTGGTGGGTGCGTGGAACACACTGCCGGCAGAGGTTGTAGGGGCAGATACATTAGGGATATTTAAGAGGCTCTTAGATAGACACATGAATGATAAAGAAATGGGGGACTATGTGGGAGGGAAGGGTTAGATGGATCTTAGAGCAGGATAAAATGTCAGCACAACATTGTGGGCCGAAGGGCCTGTACTGTGCTGTAATGTTCTATATTCTATTAAGGGTGAATGTCAATATTTAATTTACTGCGGCTCATCTGGGGTTACTCCACTGGTTGGAAAATGCTTTGCATGTCCTTCGCTTGTGTAAAGCACTCCATAAATGCAATTGTGTCCTAGTCTCCACATCCACCCTCCCAATCTCTATAATTTGGCCTGATATAGGGTCTTAAACTTGAACATCTACCATCCCTTCACCTCTGCAGAAGCTGGTTGACCTACGGGGTTCTGCCAGCAGTTTGTTGTTCCACCATCGGCAGTCTCCTGTGCCTCCATAATCTGGCCATTGTCTGTGTTGGCCCAGGACTCCATAATGTCCAGATCAGCATGTTCCCTCCAGTCCAGAGGAAAGGTCTCAATCCGACACATCGACTATCCATTTCCCTCCACAGGTACTGCCTGACACGCTGAGTTCCTCCAGCCAGCGCTTTGTGTGTTGCTCCAGATCCCAGCACCTGCAGTCTCTTGTGTCTCCAGCCTGTTCACTGGGTGTTTGCAATCACTCTAGTTTTGCTTCGGTTTCCACCTCCTAGTCCAAGTGAACAATGTGAACTGCTATGATACCAGTGCTGACTCCTGAGGCACCTATTGATTATGGCCGTTTATGCCAACATAGGTTCCACCCATTGACTCCTTTTTATTTTTGCTCCAGCTGATATTTCATTGATGTTCTTTAGAACCTGATATGGGTTTAGGTAGCATAGTGGTTACATTACTGGACTCGTAAGCCTCCCACATCCCATGAATAAAGTTGTTAAAATATCAATTATAGCATATTAATTTGTGCCAGTGTAGTAGCGCAGCAGGAGGTGTTACTACCACACGGTTTCAGTGGGATGGGTTTGATCCTGACCTCTGTAGTCCGTGTGGAGTTTGCACCTTCTTCTGTGACTGCGTGGTGTTACCCCAGCTGCTCAGGTTTCCTCCACATCCCAGGGATGTACTGGTAGGTTAATTAGCCACTGTAAATTATCCATAGTGTAGGTGGGTGGTGGAGTGGATGGGCATCTGATATTGGTATTGGTTTATTATTGTCACTTGTACCGAGGTACGGTGAAAAACTTGTCTTGCATACCGATCGTACAGGTCAATTCATTACACCGTGCAGTTACATTGAGTTAGTACAGAGTGCATTGATGTAGTACAGGTAAAAACAATAACAGTACAGAGTAGAGTGTCACAGCTACAGAGAAAGTGCAGTGCAGGTAGACAATAAGGTGCAAGGTCACAAGGTAGATCATGAGGTCAGAGTCCATCTCATCGTATAAAGGAGATTAGATTAGCAGGGAAAATTATTTGAGTGGGATTGGATTCTTCTGAGATCCAGCATAGACTCAAAGGGCCAAATAGCTTTCTTCTATGTTGTAAGAAAATGAAAAAAGGAGAAAATATTGAATATAATTCTATTGTAATGATATTTATTTTCAGCCTCTAATACAATAGATAAATGAAATTATTGTCCGCATACCAGTACCTACTTTACAAAAGGCCTCTTCTACATTGGTGAGACCAAACGCAAACTAGGTGACAATTTCGCAGAACACCTGCGCTCTGTCCGTAACCGCGATCTGCATCTCCCTGTTGCCAGTCACTTCAACTCCCCCTCCCACACTATCACAGATAACGTCAGTCCTCAGCCTCCTCCATTGCCAGGAGAATTCCAAATGCAAACTGGAGGAAAAGCACCTCATTTTCAGTCTTGGAACCTTGCAGCCTAACAGCATGAACATTGAATTCTCCCACTTTAAGTAATTCCCTCCCCCCTCCCCCCATGCTTCCCCTCTTCTTCCCTTTCCTAGCCTTCACTCTCTCTCTCGCTCTCTCTCCTTACCTTTTGACCTATCCCCCAGTGGATCTCCCCCTCCCCCCCTGCATCTACCTATCACCACCTTGTGCCCACCCTGCCTCCCCTCTTTTGTCCACCTATCACTGCTCTGCTTTTCCCTCCTATATATTGGGCTTCCCCTTTTCCTATCTTCAGTCCTGAAGAATGGTCCTGACCCAAAACGTTGACCGCCTGCTTTTCTCCACGGATGCTGCCTGGCCTGCAGAGTCCCTCCAGCATCATTGTGTTTTTCACCTGCTTTACACATAACTTGCAGGAATTCACTTAGCACACAAAAACCTGCACTTCAGCTCTTCAACAGTAGGGGTCCTCTTTGACGAGCAGTGTAACTGTCCACAAAAGTTGCTGTCAGTTAAATTAAAGTCTGAAACTGGTGTGCTGCTCCCGAGCATGTGACCTTGAGCTAACTGACTTCAATTCGCCAGTTAAGGAATTATCAAATTAGTGGAATACACCATGTATTTTCTAATCTTCTCATTTCTAATCTTCACTAAGTGCTTTAAGAGTTGCTTCCAGCATGGGTAACAGGTAGTTCTGCTATAACACGATAATTACATTCCTAAGAAACCTTGTGTTATAGACAGTTGTGTTATAGCAGAACAGACTGTGGTTGCCTTTAAGGCACAGGTTTAAGCCCCACTACAATTGCACTATAACCAATCTGGCCTAACCAAATTGTGTTCCTTAATCCATCAATCGCGTTATAACCAATTCGTGTTATGAATTGTCTGTTTTCCTATGGATTTGTAGGATTTTCTCAATTAACCAGGAATATGGGGATGACAATTTAAAGAGAAATAGAGGAAGAGAATATGTCCCCTGAGACACACTCTTGCATTCTTAATATTTAGTTACAAAGTTGGTTTGTCCTTTCTTTCATTGAAGATATAGACAAGAAAGCAAAGCATCATTACTACATTAATACCGTAATAATACTATTCAAAATGTGGGTTGAAATTGTAACATGCTCCATTAATACTGAAGGCATTATCCATATAAATAGTTGCTTTACCCATTTTTATGGAAAAGATTGACTGCCAAAGTCTTGTTAAAGTTCTGCACCAAGCCATTGCATTAGTTTCCATAATCAAACAAGAATGGAAATCTTTTTTCTCTCATTTGCCCAGCCTCCCACGTTCAACTGAATAATTCACAATCAACTGCACTAATTCACTGAGAATCTGACTGAGGAGAAGAAATGGGAAAAAAAAAATTTGTTGAGTCTTTCTGAAAGAGAAATGTGATGGAAATGTTTAAAGTAGCAGTGTGATTTTGGAGGTTGTAGAGTCATGAATGAGGAACCGTGGATACATTAAATATTTGATTTGTAGGAAGGGGAGTAGGAGAACCATATGGTGGGGGGCAGGTAGAGTTCACCAGGGGCTGAGGCAGAATAGGATAATGGGTTGCACAGAGGGGATGTTAAACGAATGTAGAAGTATGGGTGAGCGTTAGGTTTGTTAGTCAGTCCACATTGACTTAATGATTGGACTGACTGCCTATTTTAGTGCAAAGAGTGGACTTGCATTTCTATAGTGCCCTTCACATTCCTTCAAACTAATTCCAAACTGCACTGCAGTCAGGCGAGTCATTGGTAGTAAAAAAAAAAGTAGGGAGTGTTGTACACAGCAAGCTCCCACAAACAGCATCTTGATGATGACCAGATAATTTATTTCTCTTGTAGGGCATGGACTGGGAATATCTCACCTGCTCTGAAATGGTATCATGTGACCTGTTACATCCATCAGAGGACAGACAGGGTCTTGGTTTATCATTTCATCTGAGAAACGGTGCCTCTGGCATTACTGTACACTTGTTCTTGCAGTGGAGTGTTGGTGTAGATCTGTGCTCATGTCTCTAGAATGGAAATCGAGCCCAGAAGTTTCTAGAACTGAGACGAGAGTTGCACTCACTTAGCCACAGCTGAGACCTCAAAACATCAGTTTTATATTTATGTATGTTACCAGCTTCTTCCCCTCCACCATCAGATTTCTGAATGCTACTTCGTTATTCCTCTTTTGCATTATTTATTTATTTATTTTTGTAACTTATAGTAATTTTTTATGTCTTGCACTGTACTGCTGCCGCAAAACAACACATTTCACGACATATGTCAGTGATAATTCTGATTCTGAATGTGGTTAGTGATCTAGGATGGACTTTATTAATTATTAAACATTTTGGATTTTTTTCATACATTGTTTTTCCTTGGTCATAAATCACAAGGCATTAGCACTCAACTCTTTGTTTCTTTCACTAGGCATTTGTGATCTCATTCACTTCTGACTTCATTCCACGCTTAGTCTTCATGTACTTGTACAGTCCAGATGGCACATTGAACGGGTTCACCAATCACACACTGTCCTACTTCAATGTGAGCCACTTTGAGCCAGGATCAGAGCCACTTGAGCCCATGGCACTTGGACACAAGGTTGACATGTGCAGGTAGAGTCCTTTTATAGTTGATTAAACTGTTGAAATTGAAATTTTTTTCTCTGTACATCTTTCTCTCATTCTATGTCGAGAAAGGCTAAGTAGTGCGAATCTGTTTTTCTTGGAGTTCAGAAGAATGAAGGGTGATCTTAATCAATATACAAGATCCTAAGGGGACTTGACAGGGTAGGCATTGAGATGGTTACACTAGTGGGGGAGAGACTCAAACATGGTAATGCAAGGACAAAATAAGGGGCCGGTCATTTAAAACTGAGCTACTTGAAAAGTTCTTCAGAGGATAGAGAATCTCTAGAATTCTCTGCTTTAGAGAGTTGTGGAGGCCAGATCATTATAAGTATTTAAGGTGGAAATGGATAAATATTTGAAAAGATCAAGGAAATGAGGACAACAGGGAACTAGCGCAGCAGAGGAGTTGAGGCCACACAAATCAGCCATGATCATATTGAATGGTGGGGTAGGCTTGGTGGGCTTCTCCTGCTCCTATTTACTTGTGTCTAGAACAAGTTCCTATTGATTTCCAGAAGCTAAATACAAGAAAATTGCAAAGCAAAATTAAAGATTTATTCAAATTAATCTGAGCCATTTTATTCATGTACAAACCTCTCCTGGTGGCTGAAGAATCAGCAGCTCACACTTAACGTTTGTGAGAACCAGGCATTCCAAGTAATTAATTAGGGCAGTAAAAAAATTATAATGGTTATTACACTGCGCTAGTAACACTAGATATTATATTGAAGTAATAAATCGATGATTTGGGTTTGCCAGTTTTAAGTCGGTTCACTAATGGTTTTAACAGAAGACCATCTAGTCTATACTAATGTGGTCTGAAATGCACAAAATAGTGTAAACAAGCAGGCAATGGACTGAGGTGGACTGAACGACTTAATGTGCTGTAAATTTCCTGGTTTTATAAGTAGCCTAGCTTAAACAGTTGGCTAGGTTTCTGAAAATAATGGCCTAACTTGCCTTTTATAAGGATTCAATACAAGCTCCATGCTTTTGAAATTGATGTCTCAACTAACATCTAATCCAGGTTGCTGAATTGAAGAAGCTGTTTCATTTGTACCCAAGTACATTCTGTCTGATCTTTAAACACCTTCTGACTTTATTAAGCTCAAAATTAAAGACATGGGTGCACAGTTCATTGAATCATAGAAATTTACTGTGCAGGAAGGTGATATTTGCAAATTCCATTCAAATGTAAATGCAATACATATGGATTAATTTACCATTTAAAATAAAAAGTAATTCTGGAGGCTTTAATAACAGTCACCCACCCCCTCCCCTTCTAACCTCTTTAATATTGGGCTGTATTCTTGAATTTTGATTTAATCAAGATTTCCTTGGATGCAAATAAGACTTAATCAACTCCCACAATCTATATAAAAAAAATACTTTATTAGTCTTTGCTGCTGCCAGGAGTGGTGGTTATAAGCTATGTTTTCACCATGGCAAGTCGATAGGATTAATTGATTAATATTTAATTCACTTTCAAATGTCATCTTAGGTACAAAGACTACAGAGAACCTCCATGGTCTTCACAACCATATGATCTGTCAAAGGAATTCTGGTCAGTCTTAGCAGCCAGGCTGGCATTTGTCATCATTTTTCAGGTAAGTGGTTGGACTACTGCCCCATTAGATAATCAATGTGGAACCATTCCTTCTAAATTGACAGTGTGAGAAAAGAGAGCAAGACTAGGACAAGAACAAGAAAATAATGGATGGGAATGACAGAAAATAATATTCCAAATTGTATTCTGAAAGTTTTGCATTTATTGAATTTGTAGCATTAAGATTGATGCACAAGATGCCCTTTCCATTTTTGGGGGTGGATGGTCAAAGTGAAAGGGTATTTAAAAAGACAGAGCAACTGGAAGCTCACCGGCACTTCTGGACTGAACGGAGGTATTCTGCAAAGCAGTCAGTCAATCTGCATTCCTCTTTCCCAAATTCATGAGCAGAAATATGGGACACTAAGTTGGAAGAGATACAAATAAATTGCTAGTTCACCTGAAAAGTGTTCGGAAAGTGGAAGGAGTGGTGAAGGAGCAGTTTTTGATTCACCTGTGGTTGTATGGGAAGGTGCCATGAGAGGGGGAGTATGTGCTGGTGCCATTGGAAGAGTGCCCAGAGCATTCCTGGAGGGAAGGGATCATTTAGAATGTTGAAGGGAGAGGGGGAGATGTTGGGTGGGGGGGGGGGGGGGGGTATCACTTCGGAGGTGTTGGGAATGAATGAAAATGGTTCAGTGAATTTAGACGCTGGTGGGATGGAAAGCAAGGTCAAGAGAAACCTTTGTTGTATGAGGAGAAGGTGGGAGTTTTTCTCTCAGCCCCGATCCTATATCCCCACTTCTAGCAGATCTTCCACTTGCAAGTTGGTCCTTTGCTTTCTTTGCCTATTCCTGCTTCATTTTCTTACAAATTATCCTTTTCTGGTCTTTAATCACCATTCCACTGTGTTCAACTCTCAACTGTCCTTTTTCCTCACTCTTCCCATCCATAGTATCTTTAATAACCTCTGTTCCCATCAGTCACGCTATAGGAAGTTTAGCTGGACCTGGAGGTATGGTTGTACAAGTCATTGATCATTCGAAAGTAGCAGTGCATGTTGGCAAGACAGTTAACAAAGCATACACAGTTCTGGGCTTTATCAATAGAGACATAGATTATAAAGCAGGGAAGTGATGCTGAAACTTTAAAGGCAACAGTGCTTTATAGTTTGATCACCACATTACAGGAAGGATGCGATGCATTAGAGAGGGTCAAAAAGATTTGAGAATGGTTTCTGGGATGAATGACAAATGTAGACTAGAGGAGCAGGGACGCAGCTGAAGGGAGATTTGATAGGGGTATATGAGGTGGAGGTTGGACAGAATGGATGGTGGGAGGCTGTTTCCATAGGTGCAAGTGGGCAAGGACTAGAGATCACAGGTATAAAATAAAGGGGACATGAAGTAAAAATGACATAAGGAAAATTTCTATTTTGTGGTGCGTGGTTGGAACCTGAAATGCATTGTCGGTAGAGGTGGGTTCTATAGTGGCCTTCAAGAGGGAATTGGATAAATATAGTGGGGAAAAATTTGCAAGGCTATCACAAAAGAATGGGTGGAGCTGGTGAGCTGCTCTCACAAAGAGATGGCATGGATCGATGGGCTGAATGGCATTCTCTTGTACTATAACCACTCTGAATTTGAGTACCAGAGTTTTGAGAAATTTTCTGAGGCAGGCATAAGTTTTAAAAAATTGAAACTATTTGATGACATAGGAGTTTGAGTTGAAATTAGAATGGTTACAGTTCAAGAGACTATTTGGCTCACTGTATTTGTGCCAGGTCTAGCAGAGTGTGTTCAAATTAATCTTACCTCTTTGACATGGACCTTCTGTTGTTGAGTTCTTCTAACTGCCCTTTCCCCATTGTTTTTACAGAACCTAGTTATGTTCATGAGTGATTTTGTAGACTGGATGATCCCAGACATTCCAAAGGAAATCAGCGAACGCATATCGAAAGAAAAGTTATTAATGGTGGATCTTTTCCTGAAAGAGGAGCAGACAAAGCTGCAAATAGTGGAGGCACTTTCATCGCAAGAGAAAGAGAGGACAGAGGAAAACATTGACGGATGTCCCACAGAAAATCCGACGGAGCTGTCTGAAAACTGCACGGCCAGTGCAGATACTTCCCAATCCCATTTTATAAATACAGAAAAGGAAGTAATTTAGGAACTGATTTTAAAGTAACAAGTTTCTTTAGTTGGGGCATTCCACAATGTGGCAAGGTGTCACTTTAATGGAGCAGCAATATCTTGAAGGGCATTAATTATGCCTTCAGTGGACGGCTTAAGTTTGCTGCTGTTCATGTTGCCATTTTGAAAATGTTGATGCAAGAATCACTTTCTTTACAGATGAGGTGGACCATGATTTAACTGTTTAAAAAAAATATATCTATTTTTACACAGTGCAATGCAGGGAACGTCACTGTTTTGTATTCCACAGGAATGTTTCAGATATTTTCCATTTCCTACATAATACAAGCCAACTTATCCTGCAGCTTGGGGAAAATTTCATCACAATGAAGGCAATAGTTTGAGCTTTTTTTTGTTAAAATTACAATTATTTTAGGTTCTGTATTTTACATATGATATAATTAGTTGTCATTTGCATTTCCTCTTTTGCTGCTTGTTTCTTTGGGTAAAGGAAGAGTCTACCCTTCTAACACGCACCCCTACTCCTTCCAACTCTTAACACCCTCCATTTGAAGTGATTACAACTTGACCAAACAAGGCACCTTCACTTCAAATCGAGGTTTCCATTCATTAAGAGCTCTCCACTAGCAATTTGAAAGAGTGCCTATTTTGGATATAGTGGTCTAGAGGGAAGCAGGGAATACTGACTAGGAATCTGAAACTTGTTTCTGTAGTCACAGAATTAATAGCCCAGAAGCAGCTTTGTATTTGCATATCACCTTTCCGTGTTTGTGTAATTAATGGAAAATTCTGGAATACCTTCCACAGCAGTACTGTCCTTTTGCCTTCACCAGCACTGCTAACACGAGCATGTGAAAACAGCCCCAGCCCAGATGATTTCACACAGGAGTTGGTGGCTGGTGTTGGGACTCGCCAGTGCCTGGATGTTTCACGAACCCAATTTTCTCTCTCGACAATGTCACCTGCCGCATGATGGTTTTCACAAATGGGCTTTAGGGAGTTTGTAGTTAGTTTCAAATCATGCAAATCCTTTACAAATGTCAGCAGGATCTTGATTAGAGTATAAACCATTTACTAACTTGTGTAGATAGGTTATTAGCATCCAGTGACTAGATTGGCTGAATAAAGGGGATTAATTCCTGGTGGGATCCCAAATTCTAAGAATTGTTTCTTAATGGAAAAAATAGTGGGGACACGTTTTAGGATCCCATTCCGAACTGAGACAGAATTGTATTCAGTAGAGTTTCTGGATGCTGCTTCTCTGATACAGGAGACTAAACTGTATGAAGAAAGGTCTAGCCCTTCATAGTTTGATAGACCCTTTAACTTCCTGTCTCTTTCTCTTTCTCTACATATCCCTGTTTCCTCTTCTTTTCCTCTTATTGTTAATGAAACTTACTGTAGGTTTTTTTCTTAAAGGGATCTCTAACTGTTGAATTAATATTAGTGCCTTTGGCAGACTATTACATTGGGGATTGGGTGTGGTAGGGAGGGAAGTGATTTACTGTTTCAGGCACTAGATCAGAAGTGTAACTTTAGATTTCACAAAGCTTTAATATCAAGGTTAGAAATGTGCACTATTTATGTATCAATTTTGAAATTTAGGAACTTTTAAGAGCACTTTAGTGTTTAACGTTCTTGTAATAATAGAAAATATTTTAAAGCACAATATTATACATTGTATTTGGAGTGAATTTCCCTATGTAAAAGATTGCAATCTGTAACATTGTACATTGGCTGTGTGGGATTTCCTTCATCTAATGCATTCTGTATAATTACCTCAGTACTGTTGCTTGTCAGTTGATTTTTACTTTTGCAATACTTTACACAATGTTTTTTTGGATTGGAGCATATTTACCTGATTTTTTTTTGTTCTTTCCATGTTTATGCACTTCTCTACCCAGGACACTGTGCTGAGCTTTGATGCCTGGTTCTACTCTGTGTGAGCTATCTCTAAAATGTAAAGTCTCACTATACTGTTACAAATTCTGGTATGCAGTCACCTTGAGTTCCCCATGTGCCAATCTGTGTTTTCAAAAAAAAAATTAAACTGGCAGATTCTGACATTTAATACCTGCATTTCCTTCTGGATTGACAGTTTTAAAATTAATAAATATTTTAATTGATTCCAGCTTTTCCCAGCACTTTTGTCATGTTAACTCTAACTCGTGTTTTAATGAGCAGACTTAAGTTCCCTATAAACCAAAATCATCTGCTGAATGCATTAGTTAAGTCATGGTCAATCAACCCAAAAAATATGGTCAAAGCCTCATTGGAAAACACATTCTCCCATAATCTCATAGGATGTAAAATTAATACTCTCCTAGATTACTTTATATAGGCTTTTAAGTACATATACCAATTTAAACTTATTCAGATTAAATTATCAAAAAGGCAAACTAAAATACACTATAAAAATCAAAAGATGCTTAAGTTAGGTTGACTACTTAAAACAAAACACTTCCATAATATTAGAAACTTCAGTGCATTTTGTTGAGAGTTAAAATAGTGTTCCTCCTTTCAACCATTCTCTGTTGTTTAGGGTTAATGAAAGACTTCACTCAGAGGATCTTTGGAAGATTAGCGGCTTGGATTGTATTTCTGTAGGACGATTTTTTTTACACCCACATGGAGAAAAGCAGAAATGACTTGAAATAGTTTCTTTTTACATTTTTCAATCTCCTTCAATTGTTTCAAATAGTAATGATGCCTTTTATGGGTTTCTCAGCATTATCAGTCTTTGCTGGAGTAAAGATAATCAAGAGTAAAATGAGAGGGACTACCCTTTGCGTTTGCATGGACGCTGTGCAGCTCTGCTTCCATCATTGCCCTTTGCTTCAATGGTCTTTCAGGCCAGGTGGGTCTGGATGGTAATATCCTTTGTTATGTCCACTGTTGGATACTGTTTCTTTGCCGCCCACTTTCAACCTGATCCCTGCTGAACAAATCTGTAAACGTGCCCTTAACCAAAAGGAACTGCTTTTCTTTCCAATTTACTGTTTCTCTCTTTTTGACTGTTCAATTCTTCATTGGTTTTTCTTTAGTTCAAATGAGAGTTGTTTGAATGCTTTCTTCCTTGCAATACACTGTGTCCCTTTCTCCCAACCCTTCAAATGAAGCAATTAACATTGCAGGAGATAATTCCTCCACAGTAAGAACATGAAGGAATTGTGAAGGGATTATTTAAAAATAAAACAATGTATTGGAAACACATTTGATGCAAGTATGAAATGGGTGATTGATAAAGTTACACTGTATAATTTGTTCTTGAGGTCAAAGCTTGAAGAAAGCCTCAACCAAAAATTAGATAAATGTTCAAAATGAATAGAGGACAGAGGTGGGGGTGTGGGGGTGCAAGCTAAATTGTATCACTGGGGCAGATTTTTAAATTGAAGAAGGTCTAAATTTCTCCAAACATGAGATTCTTGGCAACACATAAAGTCAACTGGTGGAGCCTATTTGAGAATGCGTTGAGTGAAGGATGTTACAAGCAGCATTTCTCGTGTACATGTTGTGCACAGTTTGAAAGTTTGCTTGTAAGTAATCAGTTCAAATTTACTGTGTTAAATGAATTTAGATGTTTTTAAACAAGGTTCCCAAGGACCTTATTTGTATAACTAAAAAGTGAGTGGGAACTTTCAGTTCTGCTGAGTACTGTAGGAGGATTGTAATGTACATGTTGCATGTACAATGTACAGATGCTATATTACTATTCAAATACAGGAGCTGTAGATTCTGATTTCCAATCTGCTGGAGCACATTGTTTTGCAAAACTGCTATAGCTCCAAAGACAACACTGAGACCAGTGAGTTCTTCCTTATTGACTTCTAGGTCACTTTCTGAAAGTGATAGTTGCTCCTAAGTAAATGTTTTATTTTAACATGTTTCTGTTTGTTTAGGATTATGATTGGGACACTGTTGAAATTAGTCTTTCACGAATTCTCTTCCTCAAGATTTACTCTTTAACAAAAATTTGTATTTAGATCACTTCGTCACACTCCACAATACATCAGGGAGTGAAAATAAATGTTGCTTTTTAAACAAAAATCTAGCCTATTGTATATGCAAATATTTCCAATCACATGTATGTGTGTATTTTTATGTAAAAGTACATTCAAAATTGTGGAAATGGGATGGGAACCAGATAATATCTTTGAATTCTGAAGACCCATACGTCTTGTCCTGTTAAATGTGTAAAACTATTTGCAGTCCTCAAAGAATATTAAGGACTATAATTTGCATCTCAACCACGATGCTATTTTGACAATGTTGGAAAGAATACTGTAAAAACCAAATATACATGCAAATAACCCAATTTAAACACATCCTTGACAATATTTTTTCTGCTATGTTCAACTTATTACCAGTGTCTCAATGTTGTTCCTTGCATAATCAGTGTACTAATGATGTAGCCAATTTTGTTGTAAGGAAACTTGCTTATAAGCAACTACTTTTTCTCAGTCTATTCTGTATCACAGGAATCCACTGTGGTGATATTCTAATGATTTTGACAAATTTATCTTTGTACACTATGGAAAAACAATATGAATAATGAAAATAAGCTGGAAAGATTAAAAGTTAGTTTTAGGGTTTTTAATCTGAGATGTCCTTTATCCTATTTTGTATCACAGCACCCTTTATACATTCTGGAACAACCACACACCATTCAATACATCACTTCATATTTACTTTGCTTTATTGACAGGATATGTGCTGTGCATGTATGTGCTTCAGCTGTCATCTTCCAACTACAATCACTTTATGTTCAATATCTGTCCCTTTTTGGTGTATCTCCATGAGGAAGTCTATGTTACCCACCTTTATCAAAGGGAAAAGTCCTTTTCCCTTTTAAGAATTTACTTTCTCATTTGTTTACATTCTCTTGCACATCAAAAATTCTTGCATTGTTTTGTCAGTAGTAATTGGATTAAATAAAAATTTAGTCCTGGTCAAGCTTTATACCAATATTTAGTAATGCACTCTCTAGGTTCAAGATTTTCTCTTTTTTTAAAAAAAAACTAGAATATTCACAGTACTGCTTTCCCTCAGTTTTCATTTGACTGTTCTTGCTTGAGTTATCAACCATAGCAGCCTGCATTTATTTGCTTCTGCTCAGCTTACTGTCGCTACTGAGAGGATGCTAACTGTCCCTTTTGAATGGTTCATTTAATACAAATGGTGAAAAACACTATGATGCTGGAGGAACTCAGCAGGCCGGGCAGCATCCGTGGAGAAAAGCAGGCGGTCAATGTTTCAGGTCAGGACCCTTCTTCAGGACTGAGGATAGGAAAAGGGGAAGCCCAATATATAGGAGGGAAAAGCAGAGCAGTGATAGGTGGACAAAAGAGGGGAGGCAGGGTGGCCACAAGTTGGTGATAGGCAGGTGCAGGGGAGGAGGGGAGAGCAGATCCACCAGGGGATGGGTCAAAGGTAAGGAGAGAGAGGGGGAAAAAAAGGGGGGTAGAAAAAAGAGAGGGGGACTAGGAAAGGGAAGAATGGTTGGGGGTGTTGTGGGGAAGGGGTGTGAGATTACTTAAAGTGGGAGAATTCAATGCTCATGCCGTTAAGCTGCAAGGTTCCAAGACTGAAAATGAGGTGCTGTTCCTCATTTAATATTGTCTGTCGATGCTTTCCAGAGATTGGCACTGTTCTGCCATAGTGGTATAAAGCTTACAATAACATTAACCAGCACTTGATGTAATTATTGAATTTGCTGTAAACTGATCCTGCTACAAAGCTGCCCATTGCATAGTTCCTCTGGCATCAGGATTTAAACATTCTTTGTATGTATCATTCAACGACTTTGGCATTCCACGTTATACAGATTGAAGTTTGTTTATGAGGCGTACTCTCAACTGCAAGTTGTCATTGAGAAGAATCCCCTAAACAACTCCCTGGAATTGTTACATGCCTCCTGTTCCAGTTAAAGTCTGATGATGCAATGTAAATCCAATGAAACGTTCAATACTTTGACTGATTATGGTGATGGTAAGTGCTCTCAGTCTGCTACATTGGGCGGGCCATGTTGTTTTTACGTCTGGCCTCAGACTTATGAAACAGACACTCTATTCTGAGCTCTGTCAGGGGAGGAAATTATCAGGCGGCAGAAAAAGATTCAAGTATGTCCTCCTTGAAGAAATGCAACATCATTGTTGACTCCTGGGAACATTTAGCCCATAACAGCCCAAAGTGGAGAGGGAGCATTTAGGATGGTGTTGAGAACCTCGAGACCATACGTAGGCCACATGCAGAAGCCCTGCGGAAGGAGCACACCACTTTACAAACCACCCACTTGCCCACCCCGTCAGCAGCCTCCTGCCCCATCTGTGGAAGAGTGGGCGGTTCCCATTTTTGGCCACCTCAGAACCCACAAAATTAGAGTAGAAGCAGAGGGACTACCTGAGAGGATTATCACATCAGGGCAACTCTCCTTTGACCAACACCGATGGGAGTTTGAGAACAGTACAGTTCATTGTAGGGTCTCTGGACCAGTGTTAAGGTGACTTTATGTCTCGACACATTCCCATCCCTCCAATATAACTCTTACGTACTCTGACATAGATTTTCACCAAGTATAAAGCCTGATGAGGATGACATCATGCCAGCAAAAGGCATATTAAGAATTTGAGTGGCTTCATGTATTCTTCCATAAGTGCATTTGGCAAGTTGGAACCTGCATGTGTGGTCCACCATCTTAGAGTTTCTGGGTTACTACGTGGACTGGATATTTCTGCCTTTCAGATGCATTCTTCAAGGGCAACCCAATTAAAGACTTGGTTAGGCAAAACTCAATGTCAATCATTAAGCCTTGTTTTGTAGCACACGAACATGCAGCGATCGTTACTTATCTCAAATCAGCCTAACAGCCCTTTGTATCATGCAAAATAACAAATATGCTCCACTTTCTCACAACAGTGGATCCTGTGGTATTTGTTGCCTGAAGTCATCCAGAGACCAAGAATAGTAAGCCAGAGACTGAGAAGTCAAAACCTACCAATGGAGGAGGATGTGAATTCACCTTTCAGAAAACTGGAAATTTAAATATGAAGGTTCAATTTAAAAAATGATACTAAAATTGTCAGATTAGTGAAACAAGTGAATTTTAAAGCCCTTAGCCAGTCACATTTACATGTGACATTAGTCCATCATCAACCTGAGCATTTCTTAACTTCTGTTTGAAGTGTCCCAGCAAATGGAATCAAACTGTTTATTACTACCACAGGGCTAAAAGGGAGGGACAACAAATGCACTATTGAAACAAATCATAGTAGCAGTAACGCACTATTTCTAGGGTAATATTACCGAGCTGTAGATATTTGTACTTGGGTTGCCCAGAGTTGTGTTCTCTATAACTACAGGCAACACTGAAATATTGCTAACTCAATAACTAACAAAGCTAACCATGGGAGTTCTCCAACCTATTTAATAGGAAGTTAAGTTTTGTCGCTAGCCCCAAAAATAATTGAAGAATACTTCAATTGAGCTATGTTACTGAACACAATCTGGCTGCTTTTAGCGACCGATACTTCAATAGTCTTGGCAGACAAACAACTAAATGAAAAAAGTTTGATCATTTAGATATTCAACCAAGAAGATCATTTTGCATGCTGCATGCACATCAGTAGATCAAAGGCAATAAGGTGAATGAGTGCAGACAGCAGGGGAACGTGCCAGTGAGGTCCAAAAAGCTATGAGATAAATGACCCGATCTATCTTCAGAGTTAAAGAACAGATGGTAGCCAGGACTCTATGCTCATCTTCAGAATGGAACGAGGTGCTCCACATCCACCTGACAGGGCAATGACTCCATGACATGAGAGGTTGCAACGTAATGAGACTTCTGTGTTGGGGAAAGGACACGCAAATCTCTTTACAAGTGCTTGAGAGAAGCTAGCCAAGAGGGAAGTTGACGGAGGTCTGAAGTCAACAAACTATGGATTAATGTTACTTCAAAATTCTTATAACTATGCATGAATTTAGAGTCTTCCAGTTCTTTGATCCTTTCTTTCCTGTCGGTTGAAAGTATTATCAACTGAGACAGGGAGGTCCATATGTGTAGTCCTTGGTCTTTGCTGAGCTCCATAGTTTTCCAGGAGAGAGACTAAGGATTTCATTACCTCAGGGGGTGTAATAACCAACATGATTCCCATTGCTAATTGCCACCCAGTGATACCATGTATATGGATTTTAGGCTTGTCTGTGATATTTCATCCTCCAAACTTCTAAACATTGCCTCATAGAAAGCATCCTAGCCAGATATATCACAGCTCGGTACGGCAACTGCTCTGCCCAAGACCTGCAGGAAATTGCAGAGAGTTGTGAACACAGCCCAGTCCATCACGCAAACCAGCCTCCCCTCCACTGACTCCGTCTACACTTCCTACTGCCTTGGGAAAGCAGCCAACATAATCATGGACCCCTCCCACTCAGGTCATTCTCTCTCCTCTCCTCTCCCATCTGGCAGAAGATACAAAAATTTGAAAGCACGTACCACTAGACTCAAGGACAACTTCTATCCTGCTGTTATCAGACTCTTGAATGGACTTCTCATACGCTAAAGATAAACTCTCGATCTCCCAATCTACCTTGTCGTGCCCCTTGCACGTTATCTGTTTACCTGTACTGCACTTTCTCTGTAGCTGCAACACCATATTCTGCATTGTGTTTTCTTTTTACTACCTGAATTTATTTAAGTATGACATGATCTACCTGGATGGCATCTCACTGTATCTCAGTACACGTGACAATAAACCAATACCAATCATTGGATGAAATAACAGAGGTTGCAGGGAATCCTATTCCAGCAAGAATTCAACACCTTCAGGAGGAACAGAAGCGAGAGTGAATCATTTTAGAGGAGTGGTCAATTAATACAAATATATTGGGATGGATCCTCCCTTTTGGGGTGCTGGGCTTTAATTAACATCAATAGCCACAAATTCCATAGTTTACAAAGCAATAGTTCTGTTATTTTGAAACCTGGCATTGGATTTTTATGTTTATAATCTTAAAACCACTTAATTCTCCTAGCATTCCTTATAAAGATGATGTACGCAGCATTGTCTGTTCTAAAGATTCAAAGCCACTAAATATCTCCAGACCTTTTAAAATTTGTCTCAGTTATATAGTCTAACTGCACTCTTACTTCACTGCATTAATGAAACTACAACTCTGCACTTTTTAGTTCTAAGAAATATTACCTTTAGCATTAATCAGTCTGGAAAACACCACCTTTTTCTCGAATACTTGTATTACTTCATAAAAATAAAATTCTTTATTTAATTTAAACCCTTCATTTTTATGACACTTTTCGCTTCACCTACAGGATGTTCCAGAGTGCTTTAAATAAACGTTTTTGTAAACAATGTAACTTGTAGAAAACACGTCCATCAATTTGACCACAAATTCCTGCAAACAGGACTGTAATAATCACTAGACAATCTGCTTTAGTGATGTTGGCTGAAGAATAAATGTTGGTGATGCACCCCTATTCTTCTTTGAATTAGTATCACAAGATTTTTTTTATGTCCACCAGAGAGGACATGAGGTTCAGATTAGTACTTCATCTGAAGGAACGTAACAGCAACCATGTGCTGCTCCCTCAGAATTCACCGGAGATCAGCTGAATTTTCTTGAACAAATCTATGGAATGAGATTTAAACCCACCACCTTTTATCTCAAGGACAAGAATGTTTGTTACCTACTGAGCCGCAGTTGACATGTTGATATATCATTCTAATTGTAAATACGATTGAGTATAATCCTTCCTGGTTCCTCTTAGTGCCTGCTATTCATTTGAATCCATCTTAACAGAGCATATAATAAATGAGGTTGACTGAATAAACAGTGGGTGTGATCCGTGCCACAAGGGATAGACTAAGTAAAAGAGAGATTTAAAACTGCGGTTAGAAGGTTTATGTTACCTAAACATTTGCTTAAATTAATTTTGTTAAGTCTGCTAGAATGACATTCTTCTGACTTTCTTTCACACAGTCTATCCTTGGCTGCACCTTCACAGTTTTATTTAATTCCCTGTTTCCTGTGCTATATATCACACCACAGTTGTTTTTCTTTTACTGCTAGTACTCCTGCTATGGTTTTGCTCACTGTAAGACATATAAAATTGCTATGATTTGAAAATAAATTGGGCAGAATTGTTCTGGAAACTACCAAGTGGGAAAAATTATTATATTTAGTGTATGATTGAGAAATACTTTTTTAAAACCTCACAGCTTCTGGGAGGTTTCTATGCTCGGTGGGACCCAGGGGTTTAGATGCATCTGCCAATCCTACAAAGTTAAACAATTGTGCTTGAACTGAGCAGGCACGGTAGTGTAGCAGTTAGCGTAACGCTTTAGAGCGCCAGCAACCCAGGTTCAATTCCGGCCGCTGTCTGTAAGGCGTTTGTACATTCTCCCCGTGTATGCGTGGGTTTCCTCTGGTTGCTCTGGTTTCCTCCCACATTCCAAAGACGTACAGGTTAGGAAGTTGTGGGCATGCTATGTTGGCGCCAGAAGCATGGCGACACTTGCGGGCTGCCCACAGAACAATCTATGCAAAAGATGCATTTCACTGTATGTTTCGATGTACATGTGACTAATAAAGATATCTTATATGTCTACTTACATTTATTTAAATCTTATTATAAAGGATAGCAGCTCACCTCAGCAGTAGAATGATGCATGGTTAAATGACATAGTGCCACGGTCTTTCTAAATCAGTGTACATTTAATATTTATCAGGAGCCTTTGATTTAGTGGTACTACTGTTACCTCTGAGTCAGAAGATGTAGGGTTCTGGAGCTGTAACGGTGATGCCTGGAGCTTCAGCTCGGGACTGGAGCTTGGCACCCAACAGAATAGTTGCAATCAGTGGATAACCCTCCCATTCAATCCATCCAAGGATCTCATCACTGACTGGCAAGAATCCAGGCTGGCCAGATGGCATTAAGTAGCCTCTTAAAACAGCATTGCTACAAACACATTAAGAGATGTGCATCAGCCAAAGAGAAAACTTGAACTTCATTTATCTGGAGCTAGTAATCAGTCGTCAAAAGCTCCTTTCCCCCCTCCCCAAGATTCCTTCTCTCTTTTGATCTAGCAAGAAGGGCTTGAATTTTTATAGCAACTTTCACATCTTCTCAAGATGCCTTAAAATTAATGCTCTTTATGCCGTCACTGCAGTAACATAGGAAACACAGCAGTCAATTTGTACACATTAGCCAGAAAATCTGCTTTTGTAATGGATTTACATTGGATAAAGCACTGAGGTTAATTACGCCGGCTCTTTTTCTGAAACGTTGCCATGGAATCTGCTGAGAAAGTAGAAGGGGTCTCGATAAAATGTCTTATTGGATAAAAATGGCACCTCTAGTATTACTATATTGGGATATCAGTTTAGACTTTTATGCTGAAGTCTCTGGAGTGGGACTTGAACCTGTAATGTTCTTGGTCAAAGATAAAAGTGTTGCTTATCGGGTCACCAACACATTTGGAAACATTGGCTCAAATTTTCCTGAGAAATTGCCAGCATTGCCTTCCTTAACTGTTTGGAACCAGGGGTGCATTTCCAACACATTCTCATTGTTGATCTTCTAACTGGGCTCTAACTTGGGACTCCTCATGGAGTACAACAGCAGGACATCAACTTCCTACAATTGTCTAGAGGTTGTGCTGGGAAGTATGCCTGCTGAACCTTCGCCAGAGTCTACTTGGAACAGGCTCAGTGACTCCATTCAGTGGAACAACTGCACAGGACAGAAGTAGATTTCATATAATTACATCTCAGATTAGTTCATTGTCATAAACACCAGGGTGCAATGAAATTCCTTGCTTGTGAGCAACTCACAGAGTAACCAGTATACATGGTATTAATAAATACAATAAATGCAGTGGTGAGCACAGAACAACAAAACGGTGCAAAGTATAGTAGTGCAAACTGAAGTAGTGCAAAAAGAAATGCTAAAGTGGCAATGGAAGAGATGGAATCAAGGGTTCAAGAACATGGCAGCACCGCCAGGGAGGTGAAAGAGGTTATTGGTTCAGAAGTCAATCAAACTAACTTAAATGTATTTCATTTTGTTAAAGATTTTACTGGCGTTTTTAATGTATTAATTTTTTTATTTAAACTTTCAACATTTTCTTTCATTTTTAATAGTGTGATTCATTTTTAATTGCTTTTGAAAGTCAGAGACTACTTTGACTTTAAGTTAAGCTTGGGGGTATGTCACCTAGTCAAAGAGTAACACAGTGCAGAAATAGGCCCTTCGGCCCAACTTGTCTATGCTGACCAAGATGCCCATCTAAGCTAAGATATCTTTATTAGTCACATGTACATCGAAACACACAGTGAAATCCACCTTTTGCGTAGCGTGTTCTGGGGGCAGCCCACAGGTGTCGCCACGCTTCCGGCGCCAACGTAGCATGCCCACAACTTCCTATCCCATACGTCTTTTTTTCTGGAATGTGGGAGGAAACCGGAGAACCCGGAGGAAACCCACACAGACACAGGGAGAATGTACAGACTCCTTACAGACAGTGGCCAGAAGTGAACGCAGGTCGCTGGCGCTGTAATAGCGTTATGCTAACTGCTACAGCCCATGTATGGCCCATATCCCTTTAACCCTAACCAACTATCAAAGCATTATGTTAGACAGGACCTATGTAGGACCTGCCAAGTGATGCCATTTGTGGTCAGAAGCCAATTTAGTTGGAGTAGCCTTCCTTCAAGAAAATCCACGCCAGGGCAGTAGAGTCCTAATGGGTAGGGATGCAACGAACACAGACTGCCTACCATTTCCAGAAAATTCCAAATCAATATGTTCCCAAATAGTGGAATAACATAAAGAGGCAAGAATTTAACCTCTCCCATTCCACAACATTGCTACTTCTCAGGTAATCCTAGAACGGTTCACACCTGAATTCCCTCCATAGCCAATTCTGGACCTCAGCTGCTCTATGTGTCCATTGTATGTTATTCTACAACTTGTGAGTTTCTCCCCTCTCTGTGATTCATGATTTCTAAAGCCTTGTGCAGTACCTCCAGTAGTTAGATCACCAAGTTTGACAAGAATTGGAATTCAAGTTTAAGAATATTACATCTGATTCTGGTCTTGATCTTCCTCATGTGTAGGGACATGGACAAAGGTGTCAAAACAACTTAGAAGGAAGATACATAACTGAGAAGTTATAACTATAGAGAAAGATTTAACAAGCTAAGGCTTTACCTATAGAGAAGGAAAGGTGACCTGATATAAGTGTTTAAAACCATGAAGAGCTTTGATAGGTTATCCTTGGAGTGTTTCCTATTGTGGCAGATATGAAAACTGAGAATATTAAATAAGATGGTCACCAATAAATAGAAATTGATAAATTACTGGTTAACTACAACTGACACATAGTGGACAACTCTGGGCACCAGGAGGATGGAGTGTAGGTTTCCCAAGTTGTTCCCAACTTCAACAAAGGTAGCAAAAGTTGAAACTGTTGCCCTTGGAAAAGAGCAAAGAAATTTTAATAACAAAAAGAGAAAACCATTTGCTCTGATGAATCAATCAATAATTCAAAGTCATTGCAAAAATACCTAGTGAGGAGAAACGTTTTCAGTTATTGAATTGTTTAATCAGACCACTCCATCTAAAAGGATGCCATAAGTAATTTTTTAAAAATTAGGCAGGTTCTTGAGGAGAATAAGCTTATTAGAGCTAAAAGTGGAGACTGCTTTTTCCAAAAGAGCCAGTACAGGAACCACAGCCTGAATGGCCTCTTCCTGTGCTGCAAGTTTCTGATTCTATGAAACAACAGAGAAAATAGGAACAAGAGTAGGCTAATCAATCTCTTGTTCTGCCCATCCATTAAATCATGACTGATCTGATTACTGGCCTCAACTCTATTCTGACTGATCCCCATAATCCTTGATACCTGTATGATCCAAAATTCCATCTATCTCAGCCTCTAATGTGCAAAATGACACAGTTAATAGGGAGTTTAGGAGAAGCCACCAACTCCAGGGAGCAGTCACGATGTAAATCTTATTATCACATGTTGAAATTGGGGCAATTGGTGTAGATGCATTCAAAGGAAGCGAAACGAGAGAGAAAGAAACAGAAGGTTGTGGTGATAGGGTTAAATCAAATGGTGAGAGAAAACTGGTGTGCAGCAATAACACTGGCAGAGACCTGTTGGACCAAATGTGAGTATCATGTAAAGGCTGGCTGGGAGAAGTCCTTTAGCACAAGGGCTGGTCTATCAATTAACTGAGTGACCCAAAATAAATCAAAACCTGTGTTTTACCAACTAAAGCAGAACCTTATATTGAAATGTTTCTTGTTCTTACTGTCAGTAGTTTCCTTATTTATCTTCTGATCTTTTAAAACATAATCTTCTCACAAAGTCAGTTCAATCCTCTGCTTAGTTTTCACACTTTGCCTTTTGGAAGAGTTGATTATCTTATTTTTGAAACATCTACTTGACCAATTGGTGTTGATTTCACTGCACGTGACAACGTTTACAAAGTCTTAGCAGATCCTACTTTTCCCTCAGATCCATCCCCTTCAATATATGTGCACTTCATCTTAAAAGCTGGAAGTCACATACCAAAGCAGTTGACTTGTGGTATTATGCGGAACCTTCTGAAGATTCACCAAAACCTTAACAAATTGAATTCCAAAGTTGGCGGGGCGGCACAGTAGCATAATGCTATTACAGCGCCAGCGACCCAGGTTCAATTCCCGCCGCTGTCTGTAAGGATTTTGTACATTCTCCCCATGTCTGCGTGGGTTTCCTCCGGGTGCTCCAGTTTCCTCCCACATTCCAAAGACGTAAGGGTTAGGAGCTGTGGGCATGCTACGTTGGTGCTGGAAAAGTGGCAACACTTGCGGGCTGCCCCAGAACACTCACAGTAATGCAAAAAGATGCATTTCACTGTGTGTTTCAATGTGACTAACAAATAAATATCTAATGTCTAAATCCATTTGATTACTTTTGGTTTGTAATAAAACATAATTTTGTAAATTTTCTCACAAAGTCAATTCAATCCTCTGTTTAGTTTTCACACCTGCCTTTTGGAAGAGATGACAATTATGTCTTTACATTTTGGTGTACAAATTTTCAGCAGAATGTAAAAGAATTGCACGTTAACCTAAAATTGATAAACAAAGAGCTGGCTTCTTCAGCACAAAGAAATGAAAAATTGATTTAATTTGGCATAAATAACGTTTTTGATCATTTCTGGGTCACTGTATGCTCAGTCTCTTCCTCCTCCAACAACCCACCCAATCTCCGCTCTGCTCCCAAATCCCTGATCTGTCCCTCCCACACATCTGCACCCTGTCCCTCCCACACATCTGCAACCCCTGTCCCTCCCACACATCTGCACCCCAAGTCCCGCTACTGCTCCCCCCAACAAAATACGTCAGCTTCCACCTCCAACAAAATGTCGGGCTAACTTTTCACCCCTCACATCCACCCCCATCTCTGCCCTTCAGGCTGCACATTTCCATATGGGCGACCTGTGTGCACCATCTGCTTGGCCAGGGACATTTTTGCTTTGATTGTTCAGGCATGAGGAGAGAATTATTCAAAATTTGACAACATACGTATATTTAGCAGCAAACAAGATACGGGAGGAACTCAGTGAGTCAGGCAGCATTCATGGAGGGAAATGAACAGTCAACGTTTCAACTGTCCATTTCCCTCCACAGATGCTGCCTGACCTGCTGAGTTCCTCTAGCAGATTGTTTGTTGCTTCAGATTCCAGCATCTGCAGTCTCTTGTGTCTCCAGTTGTCCATTCATCTATTCCCCCATCTTCTCTCCTACAGGTAACTAACTTCTATTGCTCTTTTTCTCAATTTTGATGAACATTAACTGTTTCTCCCTCCACAGATGCTGCCGAGTATTTCTAGCATTTTTTGTTTTTATTTCAAATTACCAACACCGACAGTTTTTTTAAAATTTTATTTTACTGTTTATGTTTGTGCATTAATTTTGGGTGAGAGAGAATTGAATTGAAACTTCTTGCCCTGTAATTCTAGTTACATATCTGAGTGGCTCTAGAAAAGAAATGCAAGGCTTATGTTGAGAAAACACCTTTTATGACCTTTCACAACCTCAAGAAATCCCAAAGCATTTCATATCCCGAAAAGAACTGTTGCAAAGTAGGAAACTTCAGCCATTTTATGTGTAGCAAACTTCAACAAACAGTAGAGTGATAATAGCCAGTTAATCTGTTTCACTGTTGTTGTTGAAAGGTAAATATTGAGCAGGAAACATTTACTTGTAATGAGTATGTGAAGAACTGATGCAGACACAAGAGACTGCAGATGCTGGAATCTGGAGCAACAAACAATCTGCTGGAGGAACTCAGCAAGTTGGACAGTAGCTGTGGGAGGAAAGGAATTATCATCATTTCAGTCCTGATGCAGGGTTTCGACCCACAACATCGACAGTTCCTTTCCTCCCACAGATGCTGTTCGATCCGCTGAGTTCCTCCAGCACATTATTTGTTGCTAAGAACTAATAAAGCCTCTTCTGCTCCCTCAGGAGAATTGGGAAAGATACTCGAGACACTATTTTTGAAGGTGAAAGAACTGCAGATGCTGCAGAACTAATGAAGGGTCTTCGACCTGAAACATTAACTGTTTTGCTTTCACAGATGCTGCCCGACATACTTATTGCTTCCAGCATTTTCTATTTTGAGGGGCAGGGGAGTTAAACAGGCAACTTAAGGAACTGGGAATATCACGGAAAATTAATTCACAAAGCTTATGGAACACCAACCATGCAGACGGAATGCAGTTTGCCTGAACATGCATGTTCACCCATTGTGTATCAAAGGCAAATAGATAATGGCCTCAAGATTACACGTCTTCCCTTCACCTTGCAGAACCACCGCGTATTTAATACTAACAAGCCCAGCATTGATCCAACTGGATATAATGTGTATTGCTATCAAATTTGCATTGTTACTAGCACTGGTGGGTCGCAATTCAAATATATAAATTCATACTGTGGGCACAGAATGGGTAGCATTAATTCTTCTGAATTGGTATTTAGCAATGCAAGTAATAAACTCTTCATCCTGTTTTAGTAGCACACAGCCCTCAGCTAACTACAGTGTGTCACGTATTAATGTATTATAAATCATACCACATGGTACAGATAGTTCTCAATTTGTCCCTTGCTGTTTTCCCCTATAAGAAGTAGCAAACCCATATTAACAGTATCTATAAACATAATCTCATCAATTAACCGTTTACACACAAGTAGTCAAACATCAGACAGATACTTACATACAGATATTAAGTAGAAGCTATAAATTTAATTGACCTACAGATTCACAATCTTCTCTGCCTTAGACATCCTCGATTCCAATGGATGATCTCTGCCTGTAGGCTCTTGTCATCTACCCGACTTCAGGTCTCCAGTGGCTCTTGATCTCTTGAGCCAACACCAGAGTAATCCTGTAGCTGACACCCAGACTTAGCCTCTGCACTATGCTCTCAATCACCATCCTTCTGAGCATCAGAAGCTGCATCGGCTGATTGACTGGCACCTTTCAGCATCTGTCTCCTACCTTCATCATGTTGCCCTAACTCCCAGTAATTCTAAACTTTCCCACCCCCCCCCCACAGCTCCATTTGACAACCCCCCATAGCTTATTCATACATGCCCCTGAAAACATCTCTCTTCTCCTTGTGGTTTCTGATACCCTTCGCTGGTTCCTGCTCTCATCATCCTCCATCCTTCTGAAACAGACAGCACCAACAGTACTGGGTCTTCAACTGTCCACCCACCAGCATCACGGCCAGGGAATACCCCTTGGTGGTAAAGTGTGGGGTGGTCCTGTGGAGTAGATGTTGAGATGCTTCCACTAGTGGGAGAGTCTCAAAAAAAAAAGGACATAGGCTCAAGGACCTCTACCATCCAGGTCATGTCCTCTTCTCGCTGCTGCCATCAGGCAGGAGATACAGAAGCCTGAGGTCCCACACTGACAGGTTCAGGACTTTCCTACAACCATCAGATTCTTGGACTGACCTGCACAACCCTAACCCTACCTCAGCAACGAAACACTATGGACCACCTCTTGCACTACCGTGGACTTGTCTCTGATTGTGGTTTATTTTTGCACTAATATTTTGTTTTGCTCAGTATGTTTCTCAACACTGCCTTGTATAATTTATGTACAACTTATGCTCTGTGTGTTGTTGTCTGAATCTATGCTAATGCAAGCAAGTTTTTCATCGTACTTGTGCATGTGACGATAAACTCGACTTGACTTCACTTGACGCTATTCATTTACAACTGAGGCAAGTAGAGATTTCTTCTTGCAGAGGGTAGTGAATCTCAGAAATTCCATACCCAAGAGAGCTGTGGAGCCTGGATCACTGGAGGTATTTCAAGTGGAGAGAGGCAAGTTTTCAAAAGGTCAGGGAATTGAGAGATGGGGCACAGGAGAGGAATTGAAGCCTGGGTTGGATCAGAAATGAGTGGGGAGTGGATGAGCTACAAGGGTCCGGGTGACCAGTTCCTGCTCCAGTTTCTTGCGCTCAGGGTATAATCAGAAGTCATACCGGGTCAACTCATGGAATGCTTGGGTCCCTTTGTGCAGTAACTGCTGTTCCATGGCCTCCTTTACCAAGCAGACAGAACACTCGGCTTCCCTATTGGGTACTGGATATAGTTAGGGTGAATGCACGCAGGCTTTTTCCCATCAGGCTGGGTGAGACTAGAACTAGAGGTCATAGATTTAGGGTCACAGAGTCATAGAGCCCTACAGCACAGAATCAGGCCCTTCGGCCCATCTAGTCCATCTGCCTAGTTCCATCTACCTGTGCCCAGACCATAGCCCTCCATACCTCTCTCATCCATGTACCTATCCAACTTCTCTTAAATGTTACAATTGAACCCACATCCGCCACTTCCACTGGCAGCTCGTTCCACACTCGCACCACCCTCTGAGTGAAGAAGATCCCCCTCAGATTTCCCTTAAATATTTCACCCTAAACCTATGTCCTCCAGTTCTAGTCTCACCAAACCTGAGGGGAAAAAGCCTGCATGCATTCACCCTATCTATACCCCTCATAATTTTGTATACCTCTATAACATCTCCCCTCATTCTCCTGCGCTCCAGGGAATAAAATCCTAACCTATTCAACCTTTCCCTGTAACTTAGATCCTCAAGTCCTGGCAACATCCATGTAAATTTTCTCTGCATTCTTTCAAGCTTATTGATATCTTTCCTGTAGGAAGGTGACCAGAACTGCACACAATACTCTAAATTTGGCCTCACCAATATCTTATACAACTTCAACATAACATCCCAATTCCTGTACTCAATGCCCTGATTTATGAAGACCAACATGCCAAAAGCTCTCTTTATGATCCTATCTACCTGCGATGCCACTTTCAAGGAATTATTGATCTGTATTCCCAGGTCCCTTTGTTCTACCGCACACCTCAGTGCCCTACCATTCACTGTGCAAATCTTGCCCTGGTTTGTCCTCCCAAAGTGCAACACCTCACACTTGCCTGCATTAAATTCCATCTACCATTTTTCAGCCTATTTTCCCAGCTGGTCCACTTTGCAAGCTTTGATAGCCTTCCTTGCTGAACACTACACCCACAGTCTTGGTGTCATCCACAAATTTGCTGATCCAGTTTACCACATTATCATCTAAATCATTAATATAGATGATAAACAACAATGGAGCCAGCACCAATCCCTGTGGCACACACTAGTCACAGGCCTCCAACAGAGACACAACCATCTACTACCACTCTCTGGCTTCTCCCGCTAAGCCAACATTGAATCCAATTGGCTACTTCATCCTGAATGCCAAGAAACTTAGCCTTCTGGAGCAGTCTCCCATGCAGGACTTTGCCAAAGGCCTTGCTAAAGTCCATGTAGACAATGTCCACCGCCTTCCCTTCATCAACCTTCCTGGTAACCTCCTCAAAAAACTCTATTAGATTGGTTAGACATGACCTACCATGCACAAAGCCAAGTTGACTATCCCTAATAAGGCCCTGTCTATCCAAATACTTACATATCCTGTCCCTCAGAATATCTTCCAATAACTTAACCACGACTGACGTCAGGCTCACCGGCCTATAATTTCCCAGCTTATTCTTAGAGCCTTTCTTGAACAACGGAACAACATTAGCTATCCTCCAGTCATCCAGCACCTCACCCATGGCTAAGGACATTATAAATATCTCTGCCAGGGCACCTGCAATTTCTGCACTAGCCTCCCACAAGGTCCGAGGGGACACCTTGTCGGGCCCTGGGGATTTATCCACCCTAATTCACCTCAAGACAGCAAGCACCTCCTCTTCCGTAATCCAGATACGGTCCATGACCTCACTACTCTTTTTCCTCAGTTCTATAGACTCTGTGTCTGTCTCCTGAGTAAACACAAATGCAAAAAAATCCATTTAAAATCTCCCCCATCTCTTTCAGCTCCACGCATAGATGACCACGCTGATATTCAAGCAGACCAATTTTGTCCCTTGCTATCCTTTTGCTTTTAATAAAGCTATAGAAACCCTTTGGATTCTCTTTCACCCTGTCTGCCAGAGCAACCTCATGTCCTCTTTTAGCCCTCCTGATTTCTCTCTTAAGTGTTCTCTTGTATTTCTCATACTCCTCAAGCGCCTCATTTGACCCTAACTGCCTATACCTGATATGCACCTCCTTTTTCTTTACCAAGGCCTTAATATGCCTCGATAACCAAGGTTCTTGGCTATCAAAAACATCATTCGAGTAGTAGGAATGTGACAAACCATGCTGACCTCAAGTGTGGACTATAATCAGAAACCAGCTCCTCTCACAGAACACAGGACATTACAGCACAGTACAGGCCCTTTGGCCCACGATGTTGTGCCGACATTTTATCCTGCTCTAAGATCTATCTAACCCTTCCCTCCCACATAGCCCTCCATTCCTCTATCATTCATGTCTCTATCTAAGAGTCTCTTAAATGTCCCTAATGTATCTGCCCCCACAACCTCTGCCGGCAGTGCGTTCCACGCACCCACCACTCTCTGTCTAAAAAAACTTACCCCTGACATCCCCCTTATATCTTCCTCTAATCACCTTAAAAAGGTCATGTGTTCCAAACTCTTGAGCTCAAATCTTCAAGGCTTCTTTCTGTCCCTGATTTGGAGTGACTGCCCAACAATAAAAGGAATGGTCCATTTCCACCTGAAAGAAGTTAATATGTACCCATTCAAAGGGACAAACTGGAATTGAGCAGGGTGGGCAGTTGTGAAACAATAGACAGAATCCTCAATGTCCTGATCAATTCCAACCAATCAGATTACTGTCTCCAGATGTACAAGGGCCAAGTGCTTAGCACCAACACAAACCTGGATCACCTTCAGAACCACTTCCCTGTGGTTCTACTGACATGCTGATGCTGATCTTGCCTTCTCCTAAAGGGTCTGACCTGTCTCTCACTTCCAGATCAGATATACTCCATCCCAACACAAAGTCACAGACAAACACGAGTACAAGTGGCCCTGGTCGGCTGTGATTGGAAAACCACCTCTAACAACTCACAATTGGAAAATTTCCCGTTCCAAATTAGTTGTTAGCTTCTCATAAGGCAACTGTGACAACAATATACCAGCATGTGGAGACACAAGAGACTGCAGATGCTGGAATCTGGAGCAACAATCTGCTGGAGGAACTCAGGGGGTCAAATTTCTTTTCTCCCACAGATGCTGCTCGACCTGCTGAGTTCCTCCAGCAGTTTCTTTGTTGCGAAATATTAGCATAGTTCATTCTGCATTGATATACAGTGTTCCTGCAGGAATCCAGATGCAACGACAAAATAGCCCAATGTTGCAGTCTCCCAGTTGTCAGAATAATAAATTCCTCTGCAAAGATAGCCACCAGCAGTTTAGAATTTGTGGTCAAATGAAGCGCACTCTAACTGGAAATTTCAGAAATCCATGACAACAAACAAAATGCCCAGGCCTTGTTTGCAATTTATGTATTTTTTTACTCATTGGTGGTTAAACTCACACTTTGCCAGTCAGGCCCCATTTACGTAACATGGGTGACGGCCACACACACAATTGCTCCAAGCATCAAACAACAACTGCAGTGGTTTCTTTGAATCGTAATTAACCAGGAAAGATTCGCTGCTAAGTTTTGCTCTATATAACTTGTACAACATTTTATGAATACAACATGCTTAATATAGCCATTTTCACTACACTAAGCATGATATATGAGTAGAATTTTGTTTGAAATAAAGTAGAGATTAAACAGAGCAACAAACAGTCCACTAATGGGTCGAGAAGCTTCTGTGGAGGGAAAGGATTTGTCGACGTTTCAGGTCAAAACTCTACATGCAGGGTCTCAACCAGAAACATCAACAATTCTTTTCCCCCCACTGATGCTGCCCGACCTGCTGAGTTCCTCCAGCAGACTGCTTGTTGCTCCAGATTCCAGCATCTGCAGTCTCTTATGTCTCTATAAGTTAAACAGAACTGAGTATTGTGCAGAATCTGCTGGCCTTAAGTAACCTTGACCAAGAACAACTTAATAAACTAATTCCAGCCAGCCAAATCCTGCAGACTGCAGGAGCTGGAGTCAATTTTGCCTTAAGAGGAAGAAAACTAATCTATATTATAATTGCCGGCATCTTCAGAATTCATTTTATGAAGCAAAACTCCAGGATTAGCAAAAGAATCAGCTCTAAATCTTGCAGTGCTTCAATGAGGAAAACCCAATAGGAACCTCTAACAAAGCAGCCACTGCCCTTGCCAAGAACATCAATGATGAATTGCAAACTGAAAACCTACTTTGACATTCCTTAGGCACCTCCACCATCTGCTGGAGATTTTAAAAACGATTTGCAAGACTGGATTAATAAACGTGCAACTACAAATAGCAGTGAAATTTTCATTTCTCAAGTTGTGACTCTTCTTTCAACATTGTAAGAGGACAAGGCAGATCACAAAAAAAAAGTCAGGGGCAAGGACAGCATTTGTCAACTACCCAGCCTTTCGTGATGTTCCCCTACTTATTTAGATTACGGATGATCTGTACCTCAACTGGCTTTACATGTCTTCATGCTGCTGACTTTCCTCCCTGGCGTAATGATCCCCAGGGCTGAAATACCAATTAATGGGGCAAATCTTCCACTTCACTCAGATCGCTGACTCCCCACTCTTGGACCACGTTGCTTCTTCCCCTGTAGCCTTGCTGCAGGGATTCCTAGCTCCCAAATATTTGGCATGGGGAAATACAGAATGGGGGCTGCGTCAGAACAGGCAGGTGACTGCTCTCACAGAACAGCTTTGACAGCCAGCAAGGTTGGCTTCTCATGGGCTGCGTTGGCGCCGGAAGCGTGGCGACGCACTACGCAAAAGATGCATTTCACTGTGTGTTTCAATGTACATGTGACTAATAAAGAAATCTTATCTTGTCTCTTATAAAAAGCTGCCCCTGAATCTTTGACTTTGAAAAATATTAATGATCACTTAGAAACTTTTAAATAAAAATAAATATTTAAAAACGTTGTTTAAAAGATATTCAAAATTAAGAATAATTTAAAACTTTTAACCAATTTACTTAAATCAGATAATATAACTCTATTTTCCCTTCAACCAGTGAGCAATTTCTCCTACACATTTGAATGGGGCCATCTACCTTCGCCTTGGCATCAGCTCAACTTCAGATTTCCCATCCTCAGAGCTGGGCAGTCTGTGAGCCCCTCAGGGGCAGTGCAGGGGAATCTGACTGTAGAGGCAGCAGGATGCAGAGTGCTATCATAGCTTAAGCCTGCACCAGCACTGCAAACCTGAACTTCTGATAGAAACATGCCTGAGTCCCTGTATAAGGGCTGGGATGAGAGTGAAAGATCTAGCCTGTAACCACAAACTTCCAGTCAATGGCTTCTATATGCATTCCATGCATGGGGCCCCTGTAGTAAAGTGAAAATACTATGGTAACTGCCAACTCAAATATCCTGGATTGCATCAATTTGGTTAATATTACCTATTCACATTAAAAGGTTCAGGATAATGTCAGTGGTGCAGCTAGCAGAGCTGCTGACTCACAGCGCCAGAGACCCGGGTTCAGTCCTGACCTCAGGTGCTGTCTGTGTGGAGTTTGCACATTCTCCCTGTGACTGTGTGGGTTTCCTCCGGGTGCTCCGGTTTCCACCCACATCCCAAAGACACGTGGGTTGGTAGGTTAACTGCCCGCTGTAGGTCATTCCTACTGTATAAAATTGTCCCTACCGTGTAGGTGAGTGGTGGAATCTGAAGGGCATTGATGAGAATGCAGTATCAATGTAGTCTTAGTGTAGATGGGCAGCTGGTGATCGCCATGAACTTGGTGGCTGAAGGACCTGTTTCCATTCTGTATTGTTGACTCCATGGCTATTATAGAGTCATACAGCACAGAAACAGGCCCTTCAGCCCAACTGGTCTATGCCAAGCAAGATTCCCATCTGAGCCAGTCCCATTTGCCCGGGTTTGGCCCAAATCCCTCTAAACCTTTCCTATCCATGTACCTGTCCAAATGCCTTTTAAATTTTGTTAATGTACCTGCCTCAACCACATGCTCTGGCAGCTCATTCCATATACTGACCAGTCTCTGCATGAAGAAGTTGCCCCTAAATTTCCTCTCCCATCTCACCCTAAACATATGCCCTCTAGTTCTTGATTCCCCAACCCTGGGAAGAAGACTGTCCGCATTCAGCCTATCTATGCCCCTCATGATTTTATACACCTCCATAAGATCACCCCTTATTCTCCTCTTTTCCAAAGAATAAAGGCCTAGTCTGCTCAACCCCTCTCTATAACTCATTCCCTCGAGTTCAGGCAACATCCTCGTAAATCTCCTCTGCACTCTTTCCAGCTTAAAATGATGTGGGAAAACAAAATATAAAGGCCCTCTATGCCTTACCCCCGCTCCCATCATCTTCAGCCTTCTCCATTTTTTTATCCTTCTGAGATCCCTGCTCTCGTCCCTTTCTGGGAGGGAATAGAAGGGAAGAAACTGTGGTAGGTCACGTCTAACCAATATTATAGAGTTCTTCGAGGAAGTTACCAAGAAGGTCGATGAAGGAAATGCGGTGGACATTGTCTACATGGACTTTAGCAAGGCCTTTGACAAAGTCCCGCATGGGAGGCTGCTCCAGGAGGTTACTTCGCTTGGCATTCAGGATTAAGTAGCCAATTGGATTCAACATTGGCTTAGCGGGAGAAGCCAGAGAGTGGTAGTACATGGTTGTGTCTCTGTTGGAGGCCTGTGACTAGTGGCGTGCCGCAGGGATCGGTGCTGAGTCCGTTGTTGTTTATCATCTATATTAATGATTTAGATGATAGTGTGGTAAACTGGATCAGCAAATTTGTAGATGACACCAAGATTGGGGGCATAATGGACAGCGAGGAAGGCTATCAAAGCTTGCAGCGTGATTTTGACCAGCTAGGAAAATGGGCTGAGAAATAGCTGATGGAATTTAATGCAGACAAGTGTGAGGTATTGCACTTTGGGAAGACAAACCAGGGTAACACTTACACAACGAATGGTAGGGCTCTGATGTGTGTGGTAGAACAAAGGGACCTGGGAATACAGATCCATAGTTCCTTGAAAGTGGTGTCACAGGTAGATAGGGTCGTAAAGAGAGCTTTTAGCACTTTGGCCTTCATAAGTTAGGGCATTGAGTAGAGGAGTTGGGATGTTATGTTGAAGTTGTACAAGATGTTGGTGAGGCCGATTTTGGAGTATTGTTTGCATTTCTGGTCACCTACCTACAGGAAGGATATCAATAAACTTGAAAGAGTGCAGAGAAAATTTACATGGATGTTGCCGGGACTTGAGGACCTGAGTTATAGGGGATAGGTTGGGACTCTATTCCCTGAAGCGCAGGAGAATAAGGGGAGATCTTATAGAGGTATACAAAATTATGAGGGGTATAGATAGGGTGAATGCATGCAGGCTTTTTCCCCTCAGGCTGGGTGAAACTAGAACTAGAGGACATGGATTTAGGGTGAATAGTGAAATATATAAGGGGAATCTGAGGGGAAACTTCTTCACTCAGAGGGTGGTGCGAGTGTGGAACGAGCTGCCAGTGGAAGTGGTGAATGCGGGTTCAATTGTACCATTTAAGAGAGGTTTGGATAGGTACAAGGATGGGAGGAGTCTGGAGGGATATGGTCCGGGTGCAGGTAGATGGGACTAAACAGAAGATCAGGTCGGCATGGACTAGATGGGCCGAAGGTCCTGTTTCTGCGCTGTAGCAGCCAATGACTCTAAGGTAGAATAAAGAAATGGGGAGGCCACAAGTGAACACCCATCAACCACAGGGAGGGGAATCCTTACTTGAGGAATCACTGGTGTGGACAGTGACTTCTTCAGAACAGATTCAACAGAGAAACCAGGTGAATGGAGTTGTAGGAAGCAGAAGGGAGAGCGTTTAATCAAGGGTAAGTGGGAATTTAGTTCTTCTTCTTAGGATGACTCACTTCCACTCCAGTTTTGTGGGTTTATGAGATGACTAACGAGACCAATGTGGGAACCACAGACTCTTCTACTTCAGGAGGAGGCCATCAGGATGGGTGGGTGTGAAGTCTGTGAGAAGGTGCAACTCCCTCCGCTGTTTACACTGGTCCTCTGTGTGCATCCAGTACAGAGAACAGAGCAGCACAGGAACAGGCTCTTCGGCCCACGCTGTCTGTGCTGACCACGACGCCAATTTAAACTAATCCCATCTGCCTGCACGAGGTCCATATCCCTCTATTCCCTGCCTGCTCATGTGTCTGTCTAAATGCTTCTTAAACACCATTATTGTATCTGCTTCCACTGCTACCCCTGGCAGCACGTTCCAGGCGCCCACCACTCCCTGTGTAAAAAAACTCACCTCATAAATCTCCTTTAAGCTTTCCCCCTTTCACTTTAAAGCCATGCCACCTAGAATACATTCCTAATGCAGGCAAATGGGATTAGCGTAGATGAGCAAAAAGGTCAGTATGGAGGTCGTGGGCCGAAGGGCCCGTTACTGTGCTGTATGATGCTGTGATTTTTCCTTTGTCGGCCTGGTAATATCCTTCCATGCCAGAGTTTGGACTAAAGTGTCTGCTTTGGGATGAGCTGGAGGAAATCCATGTGAACGTGAGGGAGGGATGCAAATTAGAAGCAAAGTTAAGGAATTTTTCCAGTTTAAGCCAAGATCTATGAGCAGCATAAAGTTTAAAAGTCTACATTCATATAGCAGATAAAGTGAAGAGGGAAGAGACCTGATTTTTTTTGAACTAGAGAATGTTCAATTGACCTTATGTGCTATCTCTTTATATAATTCATTGTGAACTAGTGCATGTTGTTCCTGTGAGGCACCCCAAGATGTTTCACTGCACTTAAGTTACTACAAAAATGCAGATCGAAAACTATAATTTCAGACAGGTTTGCTGAAGAAATATTAACTGTGCTTGGGGTGGCAGAGTGATTCACTGTGATTCCTCCTTCGGGATTGCACAGTGGGTTCATGTGTGTTTCAGAGTATTGGTATTGGTATATTATTGTCACTTATACCAAGGTACAGTGAAAAACTTGTCTTGCATACCGATCGTATAAGTCAATTCATTACACAGTGCAGTTACATTGAGTTAGTACAGAGTGCATTGAGGCAGTACAGGTAAAAGTAATAACAGTACAGAGTAAAGTGTCACAGCTACAGAGAAAGTGCAGTGCAATAAGGTGCAAGGTCACAACAAGGTAGATCGTGAGATCGAGTCTGTTACTGATTGTCACAGTTATATATTGAAGATACTCTTAATTTCCATTTGCACATCAGTGGTACATTCTGCCATGTGATTTAGAGATATGTTGCCGGGTCTTCAGGAGTTGAGTTATAAGGAAAGATTGAGCATGTTAGGACTTTATTCCTTGGAACGGAGAAGAATGAGGGGAGATATGATAGAGGTTTATAAAATGATGAGTGGTATAGACAGGGTTAATGCAAGTAGGCTCTTTCCACCTAGATTAGGAGAGATAAGTACAAACGGACATGGCTTTAGGGTGAAAGGGGAAAGGTTTTAGGGGGAACATTAGAGGGAACTTCTTCACTCAAAGAGTGGTGGGAGTGTGGAATGGGCTGCCATCTGATGTGGTAAATGAGGGCTCGCTCTTAACTTTTAAGAGTAAATTGGATAGATACATGGACGAGAGAGGTCTGGAGGGGTATGGGCTGGGGGCAGGTAAATGGGACCAGCAGAATAATGTTTCGGCACAGACTAGAAGGGCCAAATGGCCTGTTTTCTGTGCTGTAGTTTTCTATGGTTCTATATTCATGCCCTGCATGGGAGATCATGGACTCCTGGGATTTAATGACACACAACTGAAAATGCTAATAATTCCCCTAGTACCTATTCTCCATCAAACACCCTCAAACAAGCTACTGACCTTGTCCAGGATTACTAAATCATAAGATTAGTGGGCAGTGTCAAATAAATCAGCATGCATATCTGTTGTTAAATTCTGCTGAACAAGAATGCAAATTCCCAGGGCATTTGGCTTTTGATGCAGAAACTGCAGATACAGGATCTGTCAGACTAGTAGACAGATGTAACACGTCATGGAAATATGGAAATCCTTAAGGATATTCTTTCTGAGATCCAAACAAACAGGCCCTCATTTAATATTGTGAACCGAATCAATGAACAGCTATTAAACAAAAAAAACAGACCACTGAAAGTACTCAGTGGGTCAAGCAGCATCTTTGGGGGCGGGGGGGGTATGAAATTGTCCACGTTTTGGGTCAACACCCTGCATCAACAGATTCCAGCATCTGAAGTCTCTTGTGTCTCGAACAGCTATTGAAACAAAGGTTGTACACTGTGTCCCCAGTTTCCCCTCTACAAAGTGGAGTGAATGAAAACTACAAGCAGAATAGAAGCAATATTTATTGAGATTTTGCATTGCAATGATTGAACCCAGTAAGCCTAATATGGACTGAATCATAGCACATTAAGGAATGGAGAAAAATATAATCCAAATATTCAAGCACCTAACTTGATCTTTACTGCCAGATGATGCTCATTTGGAAACTGCAAACATTACTTACTGGAAATGTTCACACTTCCACATTGAGCCACAGGGTTCTGAGAGGAAGTGATGAATAGATGCTGAGAGGCTACTTCCTCGATCTGGAGACCATACATCTAAGAGACACGAACTCAGGAGAAGGGTTCAGCCATTTAGGATCAAGCCGAGCAAAAATTTCTTTACACGAACTGTTGCACGTCTTTGGAATTATCTGTTTCAACGGTCATTGATTAAAGTCAAGTACGATGTTCTTAGACTGTTAGACACCAAGGGTACGAGAACATAAGTCTGCAAAGCAGATGAGGCACAAGATCAAACAAAGCCTTACTCAATGGTGGAGCAGGCTTAAGGAGACATATGGATACTGCTGCTTCTATCTCTAATGTTTTTGTGTCCTTTCTATTCGAAGTAGTAAACGTGGAGTGAGTTCTCCTGGCTCAAATGCCTTCAGGAATGGAAGAAGCTGCAGAGAGTAGTGGACTCAGCCCAATACATCACAGGCACATCCCTCCCCACCATCAGTAGCATCTATAGGAGGCACTGCCTCAAGGAGGTGTCGGATCTGGTTATTTTCGAATCTGCAGGTTCTTTCAGGAGTCCAAGGAAAACAACTTGGTGCTTAACAAAGTTTTATTGGAAAAATTTAAAACAAAGAAACAGTTACAGAGCACATGGCAGGCAGCCCACAAGTGTGGCCACGTTTCTGGTACCAACATAGCATGCCCACAACTTCCTAACCTGTACGTCTTTGGAATGTGGGAGGAAACCGGAGCACCCGGAGGAAACCCACGCAGACACACGGGGAGAACGTACAAACTCCTTACAGTGGCCAGAATTGAACCCGGGTCACTGGCGCTGCAAAGTGTTACGCTAACAACTACACTACCATTCCTGCCCTTACCTAACAATAGTCCAATCAGAAAACCTGTGGCAAAACCAACCAATGAGAAAGCACACATTCACTTAATGGACGAACCAATACGCTGAGAAGCGGCCATTCCTTGTACAGCCGCTTGAGGTGTATTAAACACTATACATGTTAAAAACTACTTAAAACAGTCGAATCCAACAAAGGCAACATCCATCAAAGATCCCCACCATCCGGGCTATGCCATCTACTTGCAGCGACCATTGGGCAGGAGGTACAGGAGCCTGAAGTCCCACACCACCAAGTTCAAGAACAGCTACTTCCCTTCAACCATTCAGTTCTTGAACCAACCTGCACAACCCTAATCACTACCTCATTTTTGCAACACTATGACCACTTTGTACTGCAATGGACTTTGTTTTTTTTTGTTATAATTGTTTTTCTTGTAAAAATTTATGTTTAATTATGTGTATCATTTATGTTTAATTCATGTCGTTTTCTTGTGAATGGTGCTCATCTGTTGCTATGTGCCTGTGATGCTGCTGCAAGCAAGTTTTTCATTGCACTTGTGCATATGACAATAAACTCGACTTTGACCTTGCAATTTTCTCCAATGTATCTCACGCTGGGAATATTCACAATACTGGTGTATGGTCAGATAAACAACACTGGAAGAACAGCAACTTATATTTAAATTCATCTTTAATGTAGCTATTATTCCAAGGAGATAGAACAAAATATGTCTTGCAGGAAGATATAGGACATGATCAGAGTCACAGTCAAAAAGTTAAGATGACTATTGGGGAGGTGGAAGCAGGTAGTCTCACAACAGTTAAAAAGCATCACAACAAGCACTCGAATCACCAAGGCACAGGTCCAGTGCTGGTAAATGGGATTAGTGTGGATGTGTACCTAATGGGCAGACAGTGAGGGAAGTATTAGAAAGAGAACAGAGTACAGGAGCACAAGGGCTAAAGGATCTTCCAGTAACACTGGAAATAGGAAGAGCAGAGGACGTTTGCTGGGAAATGTTGGAAACTATAAATTCCAGACAGGTAAACGGGGATTGTGTGATATGATCATGTATTTATTTTGTAAGATAACATTTCCTAAAGCAAGCTGGGCATTGTGCTGTGTTATGATGTTATAAGGAAGAAGTAATTTAATATAGAGTGCAAGTCCGCTGTTAGAGCAAAATAAGGTTGTAACTTTTAGGCTAAAGGTTAACACAAATCTGACACCATTCAAAGACTTTATTTCCAGTCCAGTTGAAGGGTCTCGACCCAAAATGTCGACTGTCCATTTCTCTCCACAGATGTTGCCTGATCTTCTGAGTTCCTCCAGGGGTTTGCTTTTAGATCTAAATGCCAGCATCTGCAGTCTCTTGTGTCTCCAAAGCCTTTATCTGCCTTTCTTTTCTCCTTATTGATACAATTTCAATATTTGAAAGCACTGCCTGAAGTGTGATTGATCACCCTCAAAGACTGCATGTGTAGTGTCAGATGGGAGTGCTATAACCATAATATTTTTTTTAAATGGATGTGTGATCTGAAGTGCTTCATTCTGTTAATTAAATGGAAGAGCAAACCAAAGCTGAAATCCACTAACTGGCTGCCAAATGAAACCAAAAAAGACAGCAGAAGCTGATGGGTTTTAAACCAAATAATGTGTGTATATAGTAGATACAAGAATACATATACATTGCCCAACAGTTAAAATAAATGAATGCCATATGTCTCAGAGGCATCCCATGCTGACTGAGTTTGAGCAATCACAGAACTATATTTCCTTCAATTTTTGTATCCAAATTCAATCTATTTAAAAGTGGCTGAAAAAGTGTTTCAGGCAGTTACTGATTATTCATGGAGGTAGACAGTGTGATTGGTATTGGTATTGGTTTATTATTGTCATGTACAGAGGTACATTGAAGAAAACTTGTCCTACATACCGTTCGTACAGATCAATTCATTACACTTCTAAACCTCTAAACATTCAAACATGCGAATTAGGCACAGTAGTGGTTAGCATAACGCTTTACAGCGCCAGTGACCCGGGTTCAATTCTGGCTGCTGTGTGTAAGGAGTTTGTACGTTCTCCCCGTGACTGCGTGGGTTTCCTCCGGGTGCTCCGGTTTCCTCCCACATTTCAAAAAAAACGTACAGGTTAGGAAGTTGTGGGCATGCTATGTTGGCATTGGAAGTGTGCCTGCCTCTACACTACTGTGCCATCCTCTCTGTCAAGACTCCTCAGGATCTTGTAGGTTTTAATCAAGTCTACTTCAATTCTAGATTCCAATGGCTACAAATCTAACCTTTCCTCATAAGACAAATCCTGAAATAGACACTGTTCTGAGGTTTGACGTGGGAGGAGATTTTCCAGAAAGATTTGGGGGATGTGCTCAAAGCTTCCTTGACGTAGTGCAATGTTCCCCCACTGATTCCTGTGGCCCGGGACTGCTCAAAAGTGAGGAATGACATTCAGAACAGTATGGAGAACCTCGAGGCCATGCACCACAAAACATACAGCAGCCCAATACAAAGGGCGGTGTCAGGAACCAGCAACAAAAGAAACACACTGAGCATGATTCAGTTTTAAAAACTATTTTATTAATCACTACTTATGATAATACGTAAATTAAAAGTAAAAATGTTAGTATGTTAGAATTCAAAAATGTTAAACCTTGAACATTAACCCCAAAACTAAACTCGTCGTGTGTGTGTGTGACAAAGTCCCAAACTCCAAGTTCCGGAATGGTTCTTAAAGTTCAGTTCCACAAGCCATAAGGTGAAACATGAGCAAGGGCTTCTTCAACAACCACCGTTGTCTGAAGATAAGACATAGATGTAGAGAAACATAGGGAGAGTAAATACGAAATCCAAATGTTCCACGATGGAACCCAAACGATACTTCAGTGTTTACTCGGTAGTGACTTCCTCACCCCGAAAAGCATCCGAATCGTGGTCGTCCACACACAAATACCTGTTTCCTTCTACAGGTCAGCAACAAAGTGAATTCCACCGGATTACTTCCAACTTCCATACATGGATTTCAGTGGCAGACACAGTTATTGTTTCTCATCCATCGATAGAGAAAACTAGCAGGCTGGTGTCTCTCTCCCTTCTCTCTCTCTCTCTCTCCTCCTTCTTCTAACTTCTTCAACAACGTCATTACGTCCTTTATCTTCTATTGACGTAAGCACGCCCCACACACATACACACACACTCTCTATCTTAAAGGGACTTTCACTGAGTCCGTAACAGTGGAAGGAGCGCACCACCTCAAACTACCCACCCACCCACTCTGATCACCTCCTGCTCTATCTGTGCAAGAGTCTACACTTCCCACATTAGAATCATTGGCCACCTCAGAACCCACAAAACTGGAAATGGAAGCAAGTCGTCTTCCACCCCAAGGGACTGTGCAAGATCAGACAACCCACCTATTCCAGGCCCTAATCAGGGGTTCACCACCACTGCTGCAGTTAGCAGTCAACTTTATTCCATCAACTAGTTTACAATACATTTGCAATGACACCATACTGATTAACATAATAAATATTTAGTGAATTAAATAACTCCTTCTGCACATGAATGAGAGGAAAATAGAGGGATATGGGCATTCTGTAGGTAGGAGGGATTAGCTATGTTGGCACAACATTGTGGGCCGAAGGGCCTGGTCTGTGCTGTACTGTTCTATGTTCCTTCTCAATCATTAACATTCAGACAGTAAAGTTATGAACCCACAGCTGTTTAATTTTAATATCAAAGTTAACTGCAACTGAACAAAAAATTAAATATGGAAATTATTATGCAGGCTAACAGAAGGTAAGAGGCAGTTTGATTACTTCAGTTAGTAAATAATCAGTGGACGGGTTAATTAACAGTGCAGACCGCTAAAGCAGTTATGTTAATTTACTGTCAAATAATTAGTAGATTGGCTTAATATACAGAAGATAGTACAAAGTTATTTCATAGCAAGTCTTTATGAACTGTTTGTGATTGGGGAATTTATAGCTGATATGTCACAATTTGATATTAACTCAGGAAGCTAATTTACATTCAGAATCCTTTGATAATTGTGACCACAATTTCCAGTATGTATGTAACCACAAGTTTATTAGCCTGTGTGAATGAACCACTTCCTTCACTTCTCTACTCTTCTGCAATGTCAGAGGAATGAACACACAGTTATTGGAACAGTGATCATTAAATTCTGGAGCGTAGATTGGCTCCAGTTTAATATCTCATTAGGAAGATAGCACCTCCAATGGGACAGTGCTCCCTCAGTACAGGCCTACAGAGTCAACTTAAAATGTTTCACAAGTCTGTGAAATAGGACCCCAGTTCATAATGTTCTGGCCCCAGAACAAGAAAAGCCAACACAGCTGGGATACCTCTCCCTGGTATCACTTATTTCATCACGTTATCCACTTTAAAACCATCACATTCTTTGTATTTCCTGCAATGCATTTATTCCCATATGACCTCATTAAACTCAAATTTAAAATTAAACTCCAGTCTTAAGTCTAGTTGGTGTCTGATTTCACTGTAACAACACACAAAGTACTGGAGGAACTCAATGGGTCAGACAGCATCTATGGAGGGAAAAAGACAGTTGGCGTTTCCAGTCGAGACCCTTCATCTGGATTGGAGATAGTCAGTATAAAACGGTGGAGGGAAGGGGTGGAGCAAGAACGGGCAGGTGACAGGTGGATCCAGGTGTGGGGGAGGTGGGGGAAAGAGGGTGGGGGGGGGGGTGCTAGGCAGGTGATGGTGGGTGGAGGAGGGCAGGAGAGTGGGAATGATTCAAGAAGCTGGGAGGTGATAGGTGGAAGTGACAAAGGGCTGAAGAAGGTGCAATCTGACAGGAGAGGACAGTGGACCATGGAATAAGGGGAAGGAGGTGGGGAAGGGAACTGGTGGGGTGTGGGGGTGCTGGGCAGAAGGAGAGAGTGGGGGAGGCGAAAGAGATGGGGGCTGATGGGATAAGGAAAAAAATGGGTACAGAGGGGAGTGGTTACCGGAAGTTGGAGAAATCGGTTCAAATTCCACTGCTTTCTTCTGATCTGATATCATTTAAGCATTAGGCCAGTTTGCATCAAAGGTTCAGTGAGCGTGGTCACTCATTGCAAGCTGCTCTCTGCAGATCTACTCATTACTTCTATTATAACTATCCTACTCTTTTAAATCTAAATTCTACGAGCCTAAGAATTACTACATTTTATTCTACATGCTGTTATCGTTTTCCCTTGTACTACCTCAATGCACTGATGTAATGAAGTGGTCTGTATGGATGGCATGCAAGACAAAGTTTACCACTGTACCTTGGTACGTGTGACAATAATAAACCAATTTAAATAAGGAACTGCAAGAGTGCAATATGTTACTTAAAACTTCTGCACGGCAACAATTCTGCAGTATGTTCAGCACATCTCGTGAATGCAGGGAGTAGAGATGTTTAATTAGTCTTAAGTATAGTGATCCTGAGACTATCACTCAGTCCCATTCTGTTGCACCCCCTAATGGTTTGGTTATAGAATGGAACTTAGACCCAAGAAAAGTTCATCTTAGTAAATGTGGAACATAATGGAGAGCAGAAAACTAAAATAAATTAAGATATAAATAGAAACTTCTCTTTCTCTCCGTGGATTGATCAGCAGTACTAGCCAGTTATAGAAACTCAGCGAGGTGCCACTTTGTTGATTAGATTTCCCTGATCAAGGGAGGGAGGGAGGGGAGGGAGGGATGGAGGGATGGATATCTTTATTAGTCACATATATTGAAACACACAGTGAAATGCATCTTTTGCATAGAATGTTCTGGACAAAGCCTACAGGCGTTGCCACGCTTCTGGCACCAACATAGCATGCCCACAACTTCCTAACCCGCACGTCTTTAGAATGTGGGAGGAAACCGGAGCACCCGGAGGAAACCCACGCAGTCACAGGGAGAACGTACAAACCCCTTACAGACAGCAGCTAGAATTGAACCCGGGTCGCTGGCACTGTAATAGCGTTACGCTAACCACTACACTACTGTAATAACAATTTATATCATTTGACACACTGGATGAACTTATCCCTCACTCACAGATGGGCATTAAAAAATCCTGTGGCATTCCTTCAAAGAACACCAAGGGAGATCTCCCTCACACTAAACATAGCAAGGGTGCAGAATAACAATGTGGGGGGGGGGGGGGGGGGGGTTGGTGGAGGAGCTTGAATGTCCATTACCAAGAGAAGAGTGGCTTGGTAGCACTATCACTGACCAAGCTGGCTGACTCCTGAAGGACACAGCTGCTAGGCCCAGTCTGTAGCACGTACTGTGTGGGCCAACACAAGCAAGTCTCATCATCCCCCATCCACCTGTGGAAGATGCGCCTGTCCATTGAAAGAAGTGGTCACTACACGGTCTTTGTGGAAGCAAAGTACCGTTTTCTCACCAAGGGCATGCTCCATCATCTTGTGGATCATGGTAATTGGGAAATTATCACGGTAAAGACCCCACCCACCCGGGACATTCTCTGTTCTCTCCTCTTCCATTGGGTAGAAGATACAGGAGCCTGAGGGCACGTACCACCAGGCTCAAGGACAGCTTCTACCCCACTGTGATAAGACTATTGAACGGTTCCCTTATACAATGAGATGGGCTATGACCTCACGATCTACCTTGTTGTGACCTTGCACCTTATTGCACTGCACTTTCTCTGTAGCTGTGACACTTTACTCTGTACTGTTATTGTTTTTACCTGTACTACATCAATGCACTCTGTACTAACTCAACGTAACTGCACTGTGTAATGAATTGACCTGTATGATCGGTTTGTAAGACAAGCTTTTCACTGTACCTCGGTACAAGTGACAATAATAAACCAATACCAAAACCAATACCAATAATTGGGAAAGACTCAGAACAGATCTGGCAACTTAAAACTAGACATCCATGAGGTGCTGTGGACCACAAGCAGCAGCAGAAACGTGTATCAGCACAATCTCATGGACTGACAGATCCCACACTCTACCATTACCAACAAGCTAGGCGATGACCATGGCTCAATGAGAAATGCAGAAGGCAGGCTAGGAGCAGCACCAGGTGCAATGAGGTGCAATGCAGGACTACATGTGAGCTATATGGAAAAACATGCAATATACAGAACCAAGCAATCATGCAACCAAAGTATCAGACAGCAGCTCTGGTATACTGCCACTTCTGGTCTTGAATAGTGGAAGATAATGTATCAGACAGCAGGAGTCTCAATTCTACCTCTCTCAGTCAGACTCTCAATTCTACCTCTCTTGGCTATTCCATTATTGTCACTTTAGCACTTCTTTTTGCACTGCATCTGATTCCACTACAGTCTTAGCACCACTCTGTTGTTTTGAGCTCACTGTATCTATTGTTGTATTTATTATTACTACATATACCATTTACTCTTTGAGCTTCGTGCAAGCAAGAAATTTCATTGCACCCTGGTGTATATGACAATAAGTTAATCTGAATCTGAGGAAGAGGCCCCAAACACATCCCCATCCTCAACAATGGAAGTGCACAGCAAGTTGGTGCTAAAGGTCAGCTAGCAGGATAATCCATCTTGGCTTCTTCCCAAGATCCCCACCTGCACAAAAGTGAATCCTCGGCCAACTGGATTCACTCAATATGATTTCAAAAAACGGCTGATAGCACTGGATACAGAAAGGTTTTTTGACCCACACAGTAATTGAAGACCTGCGCTCCAGAACTGTTCATGCCAACACTATCACCTACCCATCGCATACATGATCTGTATGGATGGCTTGCAAAACTAAGTTTTACACTGTGTCTCAGTACATGTGACAATAATAAACCAATTCCAATGTCAAAGGCAATATCAAAGTCAAGATATGACCTCCGTAAAGCTATCAGAGATGCCAAGAGACAATACCTGTCCAAAATTGAGTCCCAGACCAGCCGTCAGTTGTGGCAGGGCTTACATGCTATAATGGGCTACAAAACGAAGTCAGACAGCATCACCAACAACAGCGCATCGCTTCTTCATGAGCTTAGTGCACGTTTTGAACAGAAGGGGATTGGTTTATCACCAGCCACCCTGACAGCCTCCAATGCAACTGAACCCGCAGTCACCATTGAGAATGTAAGATCAGTCTGATCAGCTGCCGAAGGTATTTGCAGACATATTTAACCTCTCGCTGCTTCAATGTGAGGTTCCCACCTGTTTTAAAGAAGACCACTATCATCCTGTTACCCAGGTACATTTTGTTCACCAAAAGCAGGACAAATCCAATGAGTCTAATCTTAATCATCAGCAAAGTGATGGAAGCTGTCAAGTGACCTGTACTCACTGTTAACGTGCCGCTGATGCCCAATTTAGCTTTCGCCAGGAATGCTCGTCTCCAGACCTTTTCACAGGCAAACACAGACCAGAAAGCTGAACAGCAGAGCTGTGGATAGAGACAGTAATTAAATGTGTGTGGCAGCAAGGGGCCCTGCTAAAGACCATAATATATAGAAGCAGAATTAGGCCATTCGGCCCATCGTGTCTGTTCCACCATTCAATCATGGCTGATTTTATTTTTTTCCAACCCCATTCTCCCACCTTCTCCCCGTAACCCCCTCACCAATCAAGAACCTATCAATCTCTGCCTTAAATACACCCAATGACTTGGCCTCCACATCCCCCTGTGGCAACGATGTCCACATATTCACCACCCTCTAGCTGAAGAAATTCCTCCTCATCTCAGTTCTAAAGGGACATCCTGTTATTCTGAGGCTGTGCCTTCTGATGCTAGACTCTCCTACTGATGGAAACATCCTCTCCACGTCCACTCTATCCAGGAGTTTCAGTATCCGGTAAAGCTGAAGTTAATGGCTTGCAGGGGGATATACTCCAGCTGTTGGAGTCATACTTTCACAAAGGAAGTTAGTTATGGTTACTGCAGGGCAAGCAAAACAGTCCAAACTATACTGTAGATTTCCTCTGGCTAGTGTCCTAGGCCCAACCATCTTCAGTTTCATCAGTGACCTTCCTTCCATCAGAAGTTCAGATGTGGAATGTTCACTGATGATTATACAATGTTAAATTCCATTTGTAAAGCCTCAACTAAAGAAACCAATCACACCTCAGAGAAACCAGAGAAACTCTCTGCAGTTTCTTGAGGTCCTGGGCAGAGCAGTGGCCATACCAAGTTGTGAGACATCCAGATAGGATGCTTTCTATGGTACATCGGTAAAAGTTGGTGAGAGTCAAAGGGGACAAACCAAATTTCTTTAGCCTTCTCATACGTGCCATGACCAACCTCTCAAAGCACTTCATGATGGTGGATGTCAGAGCCACTGGTCGGTAGTCATTGAGGCATGTTACCTTGCTTTCCTTCGGTACTGGGATGACAGCCCGGCACATCACGGAAAACCAGCCTCCCCACCATGGACTCTGTCCATATTTCTCGCTGTCTTGGCGAAGCAGCCAGCATAATCAAAGACCACACCCACCTGGGTCATTCTCTCTTCTCCCCTCTCCAATCAGGCAGAATATACAGGAGCCCGAGGGCACGTACCACCAGGCTCAAGGACAGCTTCTATCCAACTGTGATAAGACTATTGAATGGTTCCCTTATACAATGAAATGGACTCTTGACCTCACAATCTACCTTGTTACAACCTTGCACCTTATTGTCTACCTGCAATGCACTTCTTCTGTAGCTGTGACACTTTACTCTGTATTCTTTTACTGTTTTTACCCTGTACTATCTCAATGCACTGTGTGATGAATTGATCTGTATGAACGGTATGCAAGACAAGTTTTTCACTGTACCTCGGTACAAGTGACAACAATAAACCAATACCAAACATGCACAAGTACAAGTATGGACAGGTGCAATGAAAAGCTTACTTGCAGTATCATCACAGGCACATAGCATCATATAAGAAGCACTTGCAAGAAAAACGTAAATTATACACAAGAAAAAAACAATTAGAACAAAAAGTCCATTTTAGTGCAAAGTGATCAGAGTGGTCATAATGTTGCTGAACTGTAATGGTGATTAGAGTTTCACCAAGAGTCCACTATTATTGGTATTGGTTTATTATTGTCACTTGTACCGAGGTACAGTGAAAAACTTGTCTTGCACACCGTTCGTACAGGTCAATTCATTACACAGTGCAGTTACATTGAGTTAGTACAGAGTGCAGTGAGGTAGTACAGGTGAACACAATAACAGAACAGAGTAAAGTGACACAGCTACAGACGAAGTGTAGTGCAGGTAGACGCTATTAACTTGCAAGGGTCACTATTGACCAGAAGCTCAAATGGACCAGTCCCACAAACGGTGGCTCCAAGAAGACCGGGGGGGGGGGGGGGGGGGGGGGGGGTGGTGAGCTGACACTCCAGATCCTGCATCTGTGAAGCAGTCAGGGTCCAGCTGCAATGTCAGAGGCCAGCCGCTGGGTGGAGCGCCGGCGGGGGGGGGGGGGGGGGGGGGTGGTGAGCTGACACTCCAGATCCTGCATCTGTGAAGCAGTCAGGGTCCAGCTGCAATGTCAGAGGCCAGCCGCTGGGTGGAGCGCCGGCGGGGGGGGGGGGGGGGGGGGGGTGGTGAGCTGACACTCCAGATCCTGCATCTGTGAAGCAGTCAGGGTCCAGCTGCAATGTCAGAGGCCAGCCGCTGGGTGGAGCGCCGGCGGGGGGGGGGGGGGGGGGGGGGGTGGCCCGAGGCGGGCGCCTGCGCTTGCGCCCAGCGGCCGGGTGCAATGCCACCTCCCGGCCGCTGGGCGGCCCCCGAGTCGGAGCCGGGCTGCCCGGAAGAGGAAGGCGGAAGTCATTTCGGGCGGGTCCGCAGCGCAGGGTTTGGTTCTGGCGCCCGAACCCCAGCGCCGGTTGTTATATCTCGGTTCCCCAGATCGAGTCCCAGGGCTCGCCTCTCCCCCCCCCCCCCCCACCACCACCACCCTCCTCTCCCCATGGCGGCCGACGAGGACATGAGGTTCAATGTGCTGCTCAATGACATCTCCCAGAACCTGTCCCAGGACAACCTCAGCTCCCTGAAGTTCCTGTGCAGGGACCACATCGGCAAGAGGAAGCAGGAGACGCTGGGGAGCGGCATCCAGCTCTTCCAGATGCTGGGGGAGCTCAGCCTCTTCTCCCGCGAAGACACCACCTTCCTGGGCCAGCTCCTGAGGAGCATCAAGAGGCCCGACCTGGAGGCGAGGCTGTCTGCCTTCCACAGGGGGGCTGAGCAGCTCCAGCAACCCATGAGTGAAGTCGGGGCGAACTCGGGTAAGGCGGCGCGAAGCTAACGTTTCTTTTTTTTTAAAAAAAAAGGAGCAGCACCTTATCCTAAGGAATGGGTAACCCTCCTACCTTGACGCCTCTGCCCAAACTCGTCGTTCACAAGCGCAGGAGGCCGGGAAGTGGAGCAAAAGTGAAACCGCTTGGAGGAACACAAAGTGGGCCGAGCAGCGTCTGGGATGGTCGACGTTTCGGGTCGGGGCTGAGAGGGAAGATAGCCAGTAGAAGTGAGGGGGAGGGATGAGGCTGGTAACTGATAGGTGGAGCCAGTTAGGAAAAAAAGGGGGGAGGGGAAGGGGGAGATGGGCGGCACCAGGCAAGGGAAGGGTGATGCACAGATGGAGGGGATCTAGGAAAGGAAAAGTGAACCAGGGGAAAGGAAAGCCAAGTGGATGGGTTTGTGGGTGGGATGGAACCAGGTGGGGAGGATAATCTCTTGGTATCGGGGTGGAAAAGGTGAACAAAAGAAGAAGGAACCCTAGTGGCATGTTGAGAGTGGGAAAGGAACATGGGGGTTGGGGTGACCAAAACAGCCCTTCCAAGTGAGGTAGAGATTCCTCAAGCAGTTTCTTGCTGGCTTTAAGTGGAATAGAGAGGAGACATGATAGAGGTGTACAAAATATTAAGAGGAATAGATAGAGCGGGCAGCCAGCACCTCTTTCCCAGGGCACCAATGCTCAATACAAGAGGGCATGGCTTTAAAGTAATGGGTGGGAAGTTCAAGGGAGATATCAGAGGGAGGTTTTTTACCCAGTGTGGTTGGGGCATGGACTGCGCTGCCTGGGGTAGTGGTGGAGGCAGGTACATTGGTCAAATTCAAGAGATTGCTAGATAAGCATATGGAGGAATCTAAAATGGAGGGATATGTGAGAGGAAGGTAGTCTTAGGCAAGGTTTAAAGGTCGGCACAACATTGTGGGCCGAAGGGCCTGTATTGTGCTGTACTATTCTATGATTAACAAGTGCGTGTTGGCCAGAATAAGTTACTGGTTTGAGCTTTCAAACAATGTGCACTTCTGATTCTCTTAAGATAAGGTATCTTTATTAGTCACATGTACATCAAAACACATCTTTTGCGTAGAGTGTTCTGGCCCATAAGTGTCGCCACACATGCCCACAACTTCCTAACCCATACGTCTTTGGAACTATTGAAATTAGAAAAGCAGATGCTGCTGATCATGGAAATCTGAAATGAAGAGGATGCTGGTAACCTTCAGGCCAACTAGTTCAGCTAACTACAAAGTCTTTGAGTAATCAAGTTTGGCAGTTGAATGTAGTACTGAAGTTCTGAACTTCCAGTGTCATCTATTAGGTGGAGTGTTTCCATCAAGATGAAAATCACAAAAACTGCTGATGCTGGGAATCCGAATTAACACTCAGCACAGAAAACTCAGCACTTTGAGCTACCCAGAGATCGTAGGAGGTGCTATCTGAACACATGTTCATTCTTCCTTTAAGTTATAGTGAGAAAAATCCAAAGCCAAACTAGGGGTATGGGTGAACATAGAACAGCACAGCACAAGAACAGGTCTTTTGGCTCACAATACCTGTGTCAACCATGATGCCGAATTGAACTAATCCCATCTGATTCAAGATTCACTTTATTGTCATTTCTCTGAGTATTTACGTACACACAAAAAAAGTGCCTTAACGTGATCCATTTCCCTCCATCCCCTACATGTTCGTGTGTCTGTCTAAATGCCACTGTGGTTTCTACTCCCACCACCACCCCCAGCACTGCATTCTAGGCACCTACCACTCTCTGTGTAAAAAAAACTAGCCCTGCACATCTCCTTTAAACTTACCCACTCTCTCCTTAAATCTATTCCCTCTAGTATTTGACATTTCTACTTTGGGGAAAAGACTCTCACTCTCTACCCTATCTGTGCCTCTCATGATTTTACAAACCTCTGTCAGGGCTCTCCTCTGTTTCTGATGCTCCAGAGAAAACAATCCAAGTTGATCCAACCTCTCCTTAATACTCTCTAATCTAGGCAGCATCCTGGTGAACTTCTGTACCCTCTCCAAAGACTCCACATCTTTCCTGTAATGGGGTGACCAGAACAGCACATAACACTCAAATGCAGCCTATCCAAAGTTTTTTTACAGCTGCAATATGACTACCTGACTCTTGTACTCAATGCCCTGACCGATGTAGGCAAATATGCCGTACGCTTTCTTTACCATCCCGAATACATATGTTGCCACTTTTGGGGAGTTGTGGACTTGCAGCCCAGGATCCCTCTGTACATCAATGCTCTTAAGGATCCTGCCATTTACAGGATGCTTTCCCCTTACATTTGACCTCCAAAAGTGCAACTCCTCACACTTGCCCGGCTTAAACTCCATCTGCCATTTCTCCACCCATATCTGCAACTGATATATATCCTGAGGATACTTCGATGGCCTTCAAGATGGACTCTTGACCTCACAATCTACCTCGTTATGACCTTGCACCTTATTGTCCACCTGCACTGCACTTTCTCTGTAGCTGTGACACTTTACTCTACATTCTGTTATTGTTTACCCTGTACTGCCTTGATGCACTGTGTAATGAATTGATCTGCATGAACAGTATGCAAGGCAAGTTTTTCACTGTACCTCGGTACAAGTGACAATAATAAACCAATACCAATTCCTCACTGTTCGCAACTCCACCAATTGTGGAGTCATCTCCAAACTTATTAATCAGCCCACCTATATTTTCGTACAAATATCACAAACTGCAGAACACCTCTGTTCACAGACCTCCAGTCAGAGCTCTCAGATCTACCTAACCCTTCCCTCCCACATAGCCCTCCATTTCTCTATCATTTATGCAGCTATCTAAGAGTCTCTTAAATGTCCCTAATGTATCTGCTCCCACCACCTCTGCCGGCAGTGCGTCCCACACACCCGCCACTCTCTGCGTAAAAAAAAACTTACCCCTGACATCCCCCTTATACCTTCTTCCAATCACCTTAAAATGATGCCCCCTCATGTTAGCCATTGTCACCCTGGGAAAGAGTCTCTGACTGTCCACTCGATCTATGCCTCTTACCTTGTACACCTCTATCAAGGCACCTCCCATCCTCCTCCTCTCCAAAAAGAAAAGCCCTAGCTCACTCAACCTAACCTCATAAGACATGCTCTCCAATCCAGGTTAGAATAGGGAAATTGCTACCACAAAGTGGTGGAAGGAGATGTCTAGATGGTTTCAAAAGGAACCAGAACGAGGTAATGAGAGCAAAGGAATAACCTTTATTTTGCTCTACTGCCAAGAAAGATGAATTGGAAGACTGAGATGTGGGAGATAAAGTTAGGGCAGTCTTGTGTGGAATATAAACAAGTTGGGAAAAATTCATTCAGTACTTTCTAATTCTGTGGATCTCAGATTTCTGCTCTTCCAATTCTGGCCTCTGGTGTATCCTCAATTTTAAATCTGCCATCAGTGGCAGCTGTACCGTTAGATGCTACAATCCTGAGCTCTAGAATTCCACTTCTAAATCTTGCTGCCCTTTTTAAGATGCTTAAAACATTGCTCATTGACCAAGTGTTTGTCACCTCTCCTAATAATATTTCTCAGTGGGACTTGGGTTCTGTTTGATGTTCCCAGGTTCTTTATTATGCTTCAAGGCGCTACATCAAGATAAGATCAGACATCTTTATTAGTCACATGTACATCGAAGCACACAGTAAAATGCATCTTTTGCGTAGTGTTCTGGGGGCAGCCCGCAAGTGTCGCCACACTTCTGGCGCCAACGTAGCATGCCCACAACTTCCTAACCAGTACGTCTTTGGAATGTGGGAGGAAACTGGAGCACCCGAAGGAAACCCACGCAGATACAGGGAGAACGTACAAACTCCTTACAGACGGCGGCCGGAATTGAACCCTGGTCGCTGGCGCTGTAATAACATTGTGCTAATGAATGTTGTTGCGAGAAAGAAGGTTATGACTGGAGGGAGGGATTCTCACTGTGTTTGCCGTGGCGTTATGTTGACTGATTCTCAGTAAAGGCTGCTTTACTCTCTGCTATGTCTTTTATCATTTTGAAGCTGTTAAACTAAGATTCCAATAATCATTTTACTACCTGGTCTTCAGCCACATGCAGAGAATAAACAAACTTTTGATGTGGAGGAGAAGCTGTTGATTAAACTGCCAAATTTGAAATCTTGATTTCTTTGATAACTCAGCTTTAAGAATTCACTTTATTTTCTAGGTGATCTGGATGTTGCAATTGATGTAATTTATAACAACATTGGAAGAGATTGGCGGATGTTTGCAAGAAAGCTTGGATTCAAAGATGCTCGCCTTCAGGAAATTGAATACAAATATCCGCGTGACATGCGACTTCAGATTCTGAGCACTCTGACGGAATGGCAGGAGAAAAAGGGGCAAGAAGCCGCTGTGGACAGTCTGGTGGCCACCCTCCGGAGCTGCAGACTGAACATGATCGCAGATTGTGTGGAAGAGGAGGTGAACAAGAATAGTTGACTTTTAAGCAGAGAATTAACCTCAACTGCAACTTACTATGTTGCGGAAATACTCTAAGCATCCAAAGCAAATTATGTAATTCCTTTGAAAGTTGAAGCTATTCCTTCTGTCAGTTGATGATCTGTTCCCAGTTCTGTGATTGGTGTCGGGGTTCTGCATTTTCTTGATCATGACTGTGCTTGGGGTTACCAGAGTGAAGGATCCATTCCCAACATGGGCTGACACTGCTCTAGGCTTCACTTCAAGAACCAACCTCTCGAAGCATAGATTGAAGTCCCATACTACATTTGGATGCAAATCAATATCATTGTCTCCTCTAGAACTTCTTGTAACCTTCAGGTGATGCCATGATCTACTTGCCCTGGCCACATGGAGACTGTCGCTGAAGGATTGATAAGAAAATACCTGAGCACTATCGGGATTAATTCCCATTCTTGCATGAGCTCAGTTAATTAGTGTGGGACAGGCCTCCTAGATGACCAGACCAAGTTGTTCATTATTCTGGAAAAAAAAACACACATTTGCTGCTGATAGGAAGGATGCTTAGAACCCTCCCTCTCACTTTTCCTTGCCAGATTCCTCTCAGCATCAACTTGCATGCATGCAGCAGTTTTAAGGTGCTAAAATGTCTCAAAGGACTTTGCAGAAACTATTATCCAATTTGACACCAAGTTACAGAAAGAGATATTAGCACAGGTGATTATAAGCTGAATCAAAGGGGTAGGTCGGACAGACCCATATTAAAAGGAGCAGTGGTTTTGGTAGGACATTCTGGAGCTTAGAATTCAGGGAGCAGAAAGAACTGCTACTAGTGATGGAGCAATCAAACTATGAAGCTGTGGCCAAACTTATTCTATTTGCAGACACGAGACTGCAGATGCTGGAATCTGGTGCAAGAAACAAGATGCTCGAGGAATTCAGTGGGTCGGGCAGCTTCCATGGAGAGGGGTGGTCAGTTTATGTTTCATGAGATGTCGACTGTCCGTTTCCCTCCACGGATGCTGCTTGACCTGCTGAGTTCCTCCAGCAGGTTGCTTGTTGCTGTTTTATTTAATTGATCCAAGTATTGTACTTTCATTGAAACTTTCATGTTTTTGTGGCTTCCTGCAGTCATGGCGATCACCTATATTTAGCTTGCAATGCAATATCAAATGTGGTGAAATAGGCATTTAGCACGCTGGCCTTCATCAGTCCAGACATTAGGTATAGGAGTTGGGATATTATGTTGCAGTTGTGTAAGTCGTTGGTGAGGCTGCAGGTGGAGTACTGTGTACAGTTTTGGTCACTTTGTTATAGGAAAGACGTGGTTAAACTGGAAAGAGAGTGCAAAGAAGATTTACAAGGATGTTGCCAGGACTAGAGGGCCTGAGTTCCAGTGAGAGGTTGGCCAGGCTAGCTCTTTATTCCTTGGAGTGTAAGAGAATGTGGGGTGCTCTTATAGAGGTTTATAAAATCAGGAGGGGCATAGATAAAGTGGACGGTAACAGTCTTTTCCCCAGGGTAGGGAAGTCCAAAACTATGGGGCATAGATTTAGGGTAAGAGGAGAAAGATTTAAAAGGGACCCGAGGGGCAACTTTTTTACACAGAGGGTGGTGAGTATATGGAACGAGCTGCCAGAGGAAGCGGTTGAGGCAGGTACAATAGTATCATTTAAGAAGCACTTGGATAGGTACATGGAGGGGCGGGGTTTGGAGGGATATGGTCTGAATGCAGGAACTTGGGACTAGCTGGGTGGGCACCGTGCTCAGCATGGTCTCGTTGGTCCGGAAGGCCTGTATCCGTGCTGTATTGCTCTATGACAAAAAATCATTTCTTAGTGTCAAAGTGTACATACAGCCTCAGTCAGATTGAAGACTGCCTTCTGCTCAAAGCCATTTGAGAAAAATGTGGGCAAAAGGAGCATTAATAATGTTGGAATTTGTCTTGGGAAATGCTTCAAAATTTATCTTGTACAAACCAAATTACGATTCCCAGTAAAATGTATCTTTTATTGAACATTTTATTGATATATTGAGTTATTTCGTTTTATATTTGTGCTGAAGACGTCTTCCGCGTGACTCTGCTGGTAATTCACTGATGCAAACTGTTAATATATGTACCCGTCTTAACATGGTGATGAATTAACAAGTCTGAAGAGTGTGACGTCCCTGCTTTTGCAGTTCCTGACAGCAGGAACTCTGAAATCAGTTTTGGCACCATTCGACAGAAATGCAAGGCGGCCTGCACTGTCAAGTCATTCACTAGTTTTTTTTTCCCTGAAAGACTAGTGAGCGAGTATTGACGACAATACCTTCTGCATCTCTTCCCTATGCTGGTTTTCCAGTCGAGCTAGGATCCACCCCTGGAATGCCGGGTTCCTTCTCTGACCAATAAAATCTATGCATCATGCATTCATTTCGGTAACTAAGGGGGCACAGACACCTCCAACAGGTGCCATTTTCAAAGGCAAGCAAGAAAGTCCATTTCTGTGAGTTTATGGACAATCTTGTGGAGCACTTTATGGTACATTGCTTGTGAAATTTGGTCTCAGTTGGAGAGAAATGACAGTTTGGTCACGGCGAGGTTTATCAGTTGAGATAAATGACTCAAATAATCTAATATGTGGTGTTGGTTGAAAGTTAAATATCATAGAACATAGAACACTAAAGCAAAGTACAGGCCCTTCGGCCCATAATGTTGTGCCGACATTTTATCCTGCTCTAAGATCTATCTAACCCTTCCCTCCCTCATAGCCCCCTATTTTTCTATCATTCATGTGTCTATCTAAGAGTCTTTTAAATATCCTAATGTATCTGCCCCCACAACCTCTGCCGGCAGTGCGTTCCACGCACCCACCACTCTCTGTGTAAAAAAAAAACTTACCCCTGACATCCCCCTTATACCTTCCTCCAATCACCTTAAAATTATGTCCCCTCGTGTTAGCCATTTTCGCCCTGGGAAAAAGTCTCTGACTGTCCACTCAATCTATGCCTCTTATCATCTTGTACACCTCTATCAAGTCACTTCTCATCCTCCTCCTAGAAAAGCCCTAGCTCGCTCAACCTATCCTCATAAGACATGCTCTCCAATCCAGGCAGCATCCTGGTAAATCTCCTCTGCACCCTCTCTAAAGCCTCCACATCCTTCCCATAATGAGGCGACCAGAACTGAACACAATACTCCAAGTATGGTCTAACCAGAGGTCTATAGAGCTGCAACATAACCTCACAGCTCTTGAACTCAATACCCCGACTAATGAAGGCCATCGCTCCATACGCCTTTAACAACCCTTTAGTCTCCGTTGGAGAGAAATGACAGTTTGGTCACGGCAAGGTTTATCAGTTGAGATAAATGACTCAGATAATCTACTATGTGGTGTTAGTTGAAAGTTAAATATCAGCTAGGACACCTGAAGAACTATACTCTCTTCAGGTATCAGTGTGGAATATACTACATACTGGAAGGGGAAGCACATTGCAGAAGAAACGGTGTTTAACAACTCATCCCAAAGACAATGAGATAAAATTTTGTCTTCTGTTTTCTGTTGTAAATCCACGGCATAGTGATTGATTCATGGATCTGTATTCGACAAACTGAGTTCAAGATCTAAGTGTTATTACATCACACCTTTAGCGTTCACAAATGAGGTTGCAGATCCTGTGTATCAGACCTAACTATTGAGGGGGTATAAACAGAAGGTGTTGGAAAACCTCAGCAGGTCGGGCAGCATCTATCAACAGGGAAACATAATTAACTTCTCGTGTTGGGGACTCTTCATCTGAACTGGAACATGTTAGAGATGCAACGGGGTTTTCAACAACTACAGCGGCAGGAAGAGAAGGAACAAAAAGGAAGGTCTGCAACGTGGTGGGTGATAGAGCAGAAGGACAGTGATGACGAGAAAACGAAATTCAAGATTATATTGAGGAAGTTGCAAATGACAGCAGCAGAATCAATTCCTGCCGCCCCAAAACCATGGGAACAGTTGCCATCAAATTATTTACCAGGGCAGGCCTTGGAATAATAAACCTTTCGATGGATGAGTGTGTAGCCGCTGAGTCAAAGCTGACACCACTCGGTGCTTAAATTTCTGACAAATGTTGCATTGCATGTTTAGTTGCCCTGGACCATAACTGCTCTCTCTTCAATCTGACAAAGTTGCTTTCGAACCACAGGGCACACTGACCCTCTTGTGTTTGTTGTGCTCTGTTTGAATGGAGCAACTGGACTGAAGGACTCTGTGATGGATTCGGCATAACCTTTCGTTGTAAGCACAAGGCATTAAATTGTAGGCTGGAGGTTTTCTTGATTGCTTGGTCTTGCTTCAATATGTTGTGGATGATGTGATGATTCTTGGAATGTGAGCATGACACGTTCCATCTAATCTTCAGATCCCTTTGTATAAGTTATTCAATTTACAATTTCAGAGTACTTAGAAACCCTCCCACCAACAAACTCTCTGATCTCTGGTGTTTGAATCTTCATCCAACCTGCAGTTTGCATTTCATCCTGCCTCCCCTGACTTTAAAGACTTAGGTAAAATTACCTTTGGAATCTTTGTTCTCTGTGTCATTGAGAGCAAAGATGTCCTCGTTGTAAGACATGACTTTATATTCTGAAGACGACATTGGGGTCTCACATTCTCAGATGTTATGCCCACCAAAACAAGGTATTTTGGTTTCTGTTTCTACATTACACTACTAAGTGACTCTGCATTGATTTCTCTGCCTCTCTTATCCAGGTAAGTGTTTGAAAAGTAATTTTGTATATTATATAAAGACTTCTTTTCTGGAATCTGTTCCCATTATCTACACAGCTATTCTTGCATGCATGGCAAGCAGTAGATTTCATTATTCATGCAATCATTCAACCAATGATAATTAACTACACAAACACTAAACACTATATTAACATTAGACATATTAGTTCCTTGAAAAGGGGGGGGGGGGTTCACATTAAATTTGAAATATTGGTTTTGCATGGTTTTTTACAGATTATACAGAGCCTCGATTAACCACATTTGGAGTTTAGTGTGCAGGTTGGGTCTCCTTGCCTAAGATTGGATATTCTCGTTATAGAGGCAGTGCACCAGAGGTTCAGCAGAATGATTCTTGTAAGAGAATAGATTGTAATGACTAGGCCTATATTTGTAGGGCTTTAGAAAAATGAGAAAGAATCTCATTGTAACTGTAAGTAGGAACAGGAGTAAGCCATGCAGAGCCTTAAGCCTGCTCTACCATTATTTAGGGTCATGGTTGATCCAATATTCCTCAAGTCCACTTTCCTGTTCTTCTCCCAAAACTCTTGATTCCCTGACTAGAAAACTATTTCAGCCATAAATATACACAAAGACTCAACCTCCATGGGTATCTGTGGAAGGGAATGCCAAAGACTGTCAACACTCAGAAGAAATTTCTCCCTTCAGAATACAGTCACCACTGTATTCTGAGATCATGCTCTCTGGTCCTGGATGCTTCCATGAGAGAAAACATCTGCTCAGTACTTACCCTGCCCAGCCCCCTAAGAATCTCGTGTTTCAATAAAGTCACCTCTCAGTCTTCCAAACTCCAATGAATCACGTCACAACCTGGTTAACTGTTCCTCATATGATAAACCCTTCATACCCAGGATCATAGTGAACCTTTTCAAGGCATCTGTGCTTACCAAAAGGTATCCAGGTTTGGTTGTTTAGTCCTGGACAGTGTTGAGCTTCTTGAGAGTTGCTGGAGAGTTGAGAGTTTTTGAAAATGTGATGGAAAGCTCTCCACTTATTTGGATTTTGGAGAGTTTTGTTAGCATTGTCAATGGCACAATCCATTAATTTCTTGCATTTCATCTGCTTTTGTGAACAGGTTATACCCAGAGCAGCCGCCTGTGTGTAGCTATACTGGAAGGAGTAGTTTGGCTAGAGGTACAGCTCATTCTGAGATCTTCAGTACAACTGGTTAAGAAGGCTTATGGAATGCTTGCTTTCATTAATCGAGGTATTGAGTACAGGAGTCAAGAAGTTATGATGCATCTCTATAGAACTCTGGTTAGGCCGCATTTAGAGTATTGCGTGCAATTCTGGTCACCTCACTGTAGGATGTCGAGGCTTTAGAGAGGGTGCAGAAGTTGTTTACTAGAATGCTGCCTGGATTAGAGGGCATGTGCTATCAGGAGAGGCTGGACAAACTTGGGCTCTTTTCTCTGGAACGTCAGAGGCTGAGAGGTGATCTGTTGGAAGTGTATAAAATTATAAGGGGCATAGATAGGGTGGACAAGCAATATCTGTTTCCCATTATTGAGCAATCCAATACCAGAGGGCATGCATTTAAGGTGAGAGCGGGTAGGTTCAGAACAGACGTGAGGGGTACGTTTTTTACTGAGAGAGTGGTGGATGCCTGGAATGCGTTGCCTGATAGAGTGGTGGAGGCAAATTCACTGGGGGCTTTTAAGAGGGGCTTGGATGGGCACATGAATGAGAGGAAAATACAGGGATATGGGCATTCTGTAGGTAGGAGGGAATAGCTATGTCGGCACAACCTTGTGGGCTGAAGGGCCTGTTCTGTGCTGTACTGTTCTATATTCTAACAGCCAGGATGTTATCTAGTTTATAATCTTTACTATATCCAGTTTTCTCAGCCATTTCTTGCTACCATATGGAGTTAATTGAACTGGCTGAAGACTGAACTCTGTGATGATGGGGCTATTCAGAATAAGCCACTATGGATCATCCACTTAGCACATAGAACATAGAACAGTACAGCAGCCAAATGAAACTAATCCCATCTGCCTGCATGTAATCCACATCCGTTCCCTTCTGGTTGAACACGGTTGTGAAAGTTTAATTTTGGTCTTTTAGCACCAAGGTGCTGGGCTCAAGTATCCTTCTGTGTTGCTGGGACCATTCCCTCTGGCTGGTCCCTCTCCCCGCTCAATGTTTGGCAGCCACTCAGAGATTTCCCGGCCCTTGTACAAGGGATTATCCATGGTGCAGAAATGCCTCTGTCCCTTCCAACACAAAGCTGCCCTCCTCACTGCTAGCTGAGTGACCCATGGTGTCATGGGCTGTACTCCCTGAGGAGCTATTCATTTCTTCAACACTCAGAAGTGGATATTGGTTAGAGTGTTTGATGCTCTCGGGTTACCTCCTGATTTGCCCAGTGGTCACTGATTCACTATGAAGGCCCTCAGTGTAATAAACATCCTTGGTAGTGCATTGCACTGGCCCCAATTACTGATCTAGGTCCAAGGCCTAGATCGTGAGATCTTGCAGTTGTCCAGGACACAGGAAGCTTTGTGCATTTCTCATGGCAGGAGACGTAATCAACAGGAGTGGGATGCCCTGCCATGCTCCTGTTTACTGGATTGTGAAAAATCCAACAATTCCTTGGTCAACACTTGCTCAATGATGGGCTGGTTTACGTAATTATCGCTTTATATTTCATTTAATTTAATTGTTGATTATGTTAATATAAAAGTTTTATTTGTTCTCTTTTCCTATTGTTTTTATTTAATCCTTGTCTAGAAAGACAAAGAAAAATGAGACACTTCCCAACCAAGTAACTAATTATCAGCAACAAGCAAAACACTGGAGATGCTGGAAATGTGAAACATGGACAAGACGTGCTGGAGATTTTCAGCAGCTCAGGCAGCGTCTGTGGAGAAGGAAGCAGAGTTAATGTTTCAGGTTCATCAGGTCTGATGGAAGATCATCAGCATGAAACAGAAGCTTTCTTTCTCCACCCACTGCTGGGTATTCCCAGCATTTTGTTTTACTTCAATTGTCATACTGCAAGGAAGCAGGACCTTCAGCCTGCTGAGTCCATGTTACATAGAACAGTACAGCACAGTACGGGCCCTTCGGCCCACAACATTGTGCCGACCCATGTAAACCTACTCTACAATCAATCGAACCCTTTCCTCCTACACAGCCCATAACCCTCCATTTTCCTTGCTTCCATGTGTCTATCCAAGAGTCTTTTAAATGTCCCTGTTGTATCAGGCTCTACCACCACCCCATGCAGTGCGTTCCAGGCACCCACCACTCTCTGTGTAAGGAAAAAAAAACCTGCCTCTGACATCTCCCCTAAACTTTCCTCCACTCACCTTAAACGGATGTCCTCTGGTATTGGCCATTGTCACCCTGGGAAAAAGGTGCTGACTGTCCACTCGATCTATGCCTCTCATAATCTTATACACCTCTATCAAGTGACGTCTCATCCTCTATCGCTCCAAAGAGAAAAGCCTCAGCTTGTTCAACCTTTCCTCATAAGACATGTTCTGTAATCCAGGCGGCATCCTGGTAAATCTCCTCTGCACCCTCCCTAAAGCTTCCACATCCTTCCTATAATGAGGTGATCAGAACTGAACACAATACTCCAAGTGTGGCCTTACCAGGGTGTTATAGAGCGGCAACATTACCTTGCGGCTCTTGAACTCAATCACCTAACTAATGAAGGCCAGCACACCATACGCTACCTTAACAACCCTATCAACTTGTGTGGCAACTTGAAGGATCTATGGATGTGGATTCCAAGATCCTTCTGTTCCTCCACACTGCTAAGAGTCCTGCCATTAACTTTGTATTCTGCCTTCAAGTTCAATCTTCCAAAGTGTATCACTTCACACTTTTCTGGGTTGAGCTCCATCTGCCACTTCTCCACCCAACTCTACATCCTGTCTATATCCCATTGTAACCTACAACAACCTTCTACACTATCCACAACACCTCTAACCTTCGTGTCATCTGCAAACTTACTACCCCACCCCTCCACTTCCTCATCCAAGTCATTCATAAAAATCACAAAGAGCAGGGGTCCCAGAACAGATCCCTGTGGAACATCACTGGTCACCGACCTCCAGTCAGAGTACGTTCCATCTAGTACCACCCTTTGCGTTCTGTGGGCAAGCCAATTCCATGCAGCACATGTCGACCATGAAACGCCCAATTCCACTGGTTCCATTTCTTTTATTCTCCACACATTCCCATCAACTCTCCACCCTCCCAGATTCTACCACTCACTGATACACTAGGGGCAGTTTACAGTGGACAATTAGCCGACTGCCCCACACACCGGGGAACCCAGAGGAAACTCATGGCGTCACAGAGAGAAGCTGCAAACTCCACACAGACAGCACCAGAGATAAAGATCAAACCCGGGTCACTGGAGCTGTGAGGCAGCAGCTCTACTGTCTGTGCCACAAGTCCCTCACCGGAACAGTCACAGATCTGACACTGCAACTGCAGTCAGCATTCAGTTAGATTCAGATCAGAATTAGATTTATTATCACTGACATACGTCGTGAAATTTGTTGTTTTGTGGCAGCAGTACAATGCAAAGACACAAAAATCTATGAATTACAAATATAAATAAATAGTGTTCACGGTAGTGTTCATGGGTTCATGGACCATTCAAAAATCTGATGCTGGAGGAGAAGAAGCTTCTCCTGAATCGTTGAGTGTGGGTCTTCAGGCTCCTGTACCTCCTACCTGATGGTAGTAACACGAAGAGGGCATGTCCTGGGTGGTGAGGGTCCTTAATGGATGCCGCCTTCTTGAGGCGCCGCCTTCTTGAGGACATCCTTGATGGTGGGGAGGGTTGTGCCTGTGATGGAGCTGGCTGAGTCTACAACCCTCTTGCGAGCCTGTGCATTGGAGCATCCATACCAGGTGGTGATGCAACCAATCAGAATGCTCTCCACCGTACATATGTAGAAATTTGTAAGCCTTTGGTGAAATACCAAACCTCCTCAAACTCCTAGTGAAGTAGAGCCATTGACGTGCCTTCTTCGTGATTGCATCAATGCGTTGGGCCCAGGATAGATCCCCTGACATGTTGATGTGCAGGAACGTGAAGCTGTCTCCTAGTTCTCCCCTAGCTTTGCTCACACCTTGACTCATTCAACAATGAAACATGTGCATTAATGATTGGATACAGCCTCACAGAATACTAGTTCCACTTTCACTATTCATCAGCATTGTCAGGATTTGGCTTTCTCATGTTTATCTTGTGCTTGCAGCACTGACCGTTGACCTCAGCAGACTGAGCATGTTGCCATCAACAAACATTTGCATCTTTATTTGTGACAAGAATGGGTTAGTGTGGCCCTGGGCTAACGATTACCCCATTCTGGCAGAAGACTGCCAATTTAAGTGAGCTGCCTGCCAGTGCCTCAAACTTTGCCAAAAGGTGGTAATCATTCATATTCAGATCGTTATGTCATGGTAAAACTAATATATTTATCCACGTCTTAGAAAAATAAAGGCAACATTGTGCAAATCCTTAAAACTAAATGGCATAATTTCACTAGGGTTTAAAGCTTTTTTCCAGACTTTGCTGTTCACACAAGTCTATATGCAATTTCTTATGGATGAAATAATTAAAGACCTTCTCAAGACATTATTTAGATATGGATGGTGAAACATAAGATAAGATTTCTTTATTAGTCACGTGTACATCGAAACACACAGTGAAATACATCTTTTGCGTAGTGTTCTGGGGCAGCCCGTAAGTGTCGCCACGCTTCCGGTGCCAACATAGCATTCCCACATTCTTACCCATTGCATAGAGCCACACTCTGTGTTAGAGTGAGCTAGAGTGACAGAACACAGAAACAGGACCTTTGGCTCAATATGGCCATATAGAGATTTAATAGGAACCTGAGGGGCAACTTTTTCACCCAGAGGGTGGTCAGTCTATGGAATGAGCTGCCAGAGGAAGTGGTTGAGGCAGGTGCATTAACAACATTTAAAAGTACTTGGACATGTACATGGATAGGAAAGGTTCAGAGGGATATGGGCCAAAGGGCAGCAAATGGGACTAGCTTAGATGGGAATCTTGGTCAGCATAGAACAGTTGGGCTGAAGGGCCAGTTTCTGTGCTGTATGACTCTCTATGGGTGTCAAGTAGCCATCAATACTAACCCCATTTTCCAGCACTTGGTCAGTAGCCTTCTATGCCTTGGGGATTTGTGCTCATCCAGATATGTTTTAGATATTGTAAGAGTACCTGCTTCAGTCAGGGAGTTCCAGATTGCAACCTTCCTCTGGGTGAAATAATTTTTCCTCGGATCCCCTTTAACCCTCTTAATCCTCATGTTAAACCTACACCCTCTGGTTTCAGATGTGACCACTATGGGGAAAAGTTTCTCATTTTTGCACCCTGTCCATGTCCTTAAAAATTTGGTACAGCTCCATCAGGTACCTCCTCAGCCTCCTTCACTTGAAGGACAACAGACCCAGCCTATTCAGTCTCTCCTCAACCAAAATGTTGCATCCCAGACAACATCCTGGTAAATCTCCTCTGCACCCTCTCCCAGTGCACTCAAAGTCCTTTCTAATAGTGTTGTACCAGAACTGCACAGATCTCCAGCTGTGGCCTAACCAACATTTTATAAAGTTGTCCATGAGCTCCACAAACTTGTATCTAAGCCCTGGCTAATGAAGGCCAGCATCCTGTATGCCTTACCCAGCTGTGCTTCAACACCAAGAAATTAGAGAGGCAAGACTACTATATCTTGCTGCCCTAGGTTCTGAATGAAGAGCTGTCAGTCAATCAAGTTCAATGAAGTATCTTGTGCAGGAAGTCACTTGATGAATAGACATTTGCACTTTGTCGGTGCCTTACATATTCTTTAATCTTTAGACCAATATCATTTGATTATGGCCTGCCTCAAAACTACTGCATCTTTGCTAATTTATAGATCAAAAGGCTTAACATTGCCAATTTTCTCTGGATCTGGGAGTGGTGTACAGAACATCAGCTTCTGTGTTAATTCTGCTTTGGTTCAGTGTGTGAGCCATTATAGAGAGGAATGTAGTAATTTTAATATCATATTTACCTCAGCTTAAAATATTCTTGTTTATCTTTTTTTGCTCGGTTCATGCAGACACATTCCTTCCTCAAATAATCATAACAATTAAATCCTTTGTTTAATTACTTCACCTTCGACCTCTTCAGACCTGATTAAGGCTTATCTCACACTAATACGACCTCCTGAATTCTTTACACTTATCACTGCAGTCTGTTCTTGCTCTTTTGGCCATTTAAGCCTTTGTTCTGCAGCTTGTTGTTTCCTTCCACACCACAAATTCAGACTGAAATCCCAACATCCCTACCCCTGAGAAAGATTATTCTAAAAGGCTGCACGATAGATTATTTATGAGCTCAGTATGTCCCAAAGTACTCTACAGCCAATTAAAACAAAATCACAGATGCACAGAAATCTGAAAGAAAAAAAATGCTGGAAATAATAGATTGCAGATTGTCAGTGGACAATGAAACAGTGTTGATGTCTTATGCCAGTAACCTATTATCAAAATGATAGTCTTTGCTGTAATGTAGGAATGTTGGCAGTCAGTTAGAGTGCCCAGTGCCAATCTTGGCCTCCAGTGCTGTCTGTGTGGAGTTTGCATGCTCTCTCTGTTTCCCTGTCTCTGGTTTCTTCCCACGTCACAAAATCATGCTGGGTGGTTGGTTAATTGGCCCCTGTAAGTCGCCCCTGCTGTGTGCAGAATCTCAGGACTATTCATGGGGATGTGGGGAGAATCAAATGATTTGAGATAGGAATGATGTAAATGGGTGCTTGATGGTTGGTGTAGACTTGATGGGCTGAAGGGCCTGTTTCCAAGCTATTTGACTTATTGACTCAATTCCCAAACTCTCAAAATCCTCTGTTTTTAGGTGTTGGTCAAGGGATGAATGTTGGCCAGGAGTTCAAAACAAAAGGCTTTGTTTTCACCTTGGAATGGTGACATGGGATCTGTTAGATCCACGTGGAAGGCAGATGGGGTTGCGGTTTAACATATCATCAGAGAAACAGCACTGTCATGCTCCCAAAGTACAGCACTGAAGAGTCAACCCAGATTCTGTATTGAAGTCCCTGGTGCAGTACTTGAACCCACAGTCTTCTGACTTCGAGGCAAGTGGTCTGTGCAGAGGACATTAAAAAATAAAATACAGTCTGGTTTGAAAAAAAGAGTTCCTGTTAACAATAGATTGTCAGCAAGGGTAATCACCTTCGACCTTGGAATTGGAATTGGTTTATTATTGTCACATGTGTTAAGGTAAAGTGGAAAAGCCTTTTCATACAGATCATACAGAAAAACTGTTCATACAAATCAATTCATTACACAGTGCATTGAGGTAGTACAAGGTAAAACAATGACAGAATGCAGAATAAATTGTAACAGCTACAGAGAAAGTGCAGTGCAAGTAGATAATAAGGTGCGAGTTCATAACAAGGTAGATTGTGAGGTCAAGAGTCCATCTTATTGTACAAGGGAACCATTCAATAATGGGATAGAAGCTGTCCTTGAGCCTGGTGGTACGTGCTTTCAGGTGTTTGTATCTTCTGCCCGATGGGAGAGGAGAGAAGAGAGAATGTCCAGGGTGGGTGGGGTCTTTGATTATGCTGGCTGCTTTACTGAGGCAGCAAGAAGTATAGACAGAGTCCACGGAGGGGAGGCCTTCCAATTGCCTGTCACTTTAATTCTCCCACTCCCAAACAGACCTCCATATCTTTGATCTCTTCCAAAGAATCCCTGATAAGCTTAAGTAACAGCATCTCACTGTTACAGCCCACAAGACAGAAAATTCAACAATTTCATATAATCACCTTTCCTTTTCAAATAGCCAGGTTTTGATAAATATATTAGCTCTGTATTTTTCTCTCTCTGCAGATGCTGCCTGAACCTGCTATGCATTTCCAGAGTTCTTGGTTATACAGTCATAGAGTTATATACCAAAATGCAACACTTCACACTTGTCCAAGTTCTATTCCATCTGCCATTCCTTGGTCCATGTTCCCAGTTGATCTAGATCCTATCGTGATCAGAGATAACCATCTTCCGTTGTCCGCTACACCAACTTTGGTGTCATCTGCAAACCTACTAACCGTGCCAACTACATCCTCGTCCAGATCGTTGATGTAGATGACAAACAACAGTGGACTCAGCTCTGATCCCTGCAGCACTCCACCAGTCACAGGCCTCCGATCTGAAAAATAACCCTCCACTACCACCTTCTGACACCAAGCCAGTTTTGTATCCAAAGGTTAGCTCACCCTGGACCCTGTGTGATCTAAACTTCTGGACTGGCCTACCTTGTGGTGCAGAAAAATTGACCTTATAACTTGACTGGAAAAGTCATCGTTGCTCATCTCTCCACTGACGCTCTCTGGCCCGCTGAGGATTTCCACCATTTCCTTTCGTTACCACCGTAGTAGGCCGTATCTCAAACAGCATTGAGTCGGAGTACAGGAAGGAGATAGAGAGCTTAGTGGAATGGTGTCATGACAACAACCTTTCCCTCAATGTCAACGTACTACATCAATGCACTCTGTACTAACCTATTGTAACTGCACTGTGTAATGAATTGACCTGTACGATCAGTGTGCAAGACAAGTTTTTCACTGTACCTTGGTACGAGTGACAATAATAATCCAATACCAATACCTCAAATACATAATTATTGCACTTGGTTTTATTTATAGTTGGGAACACGTGAAGGAAAAAAAATAATATCTCATATGAATACATTTAAATTATGATTAAACCACTAGACTGAGCATCATTTAAAATTAATTCTACTTATACATTAATACAACAAGAAGGAATATTGTAAAGGCCACTCGGCCCTTTAAACCTACCCCAGCATTCGATATGATCATGGCTGATCTGCCCTAGGCCTTATCTCCTCTTCTGTCCCAGTTCCACATAGCCTGTGATTCCCTGATCTTTCAGGCATTTATCTGCTTCCTCTAACCCAACAGAAACGTTGGTTTTAGACAACATATTTAACGTGCTCATTCACTGGCAGTGTCAAACACAGCCTTTGTATTTCCTCCATGCTATACACTGTCAAATTAAATGCCTGCCCAAATTAACAGTGATGAGACAATCCTCAAAGAGCAATTTGTGCCAACATGTTATTATGCTTCACAGCTAATCAGTGGGTGCCACTCTTCCACCAGCTTAATTATTAATTTGGTCAGATCTTCATAAACACCACAAATTGCCTGGTTGTTAAGGATGTTTCAAACTTTAAAGCGGTCTTGCCTTTTTATGCTCCAGAAAACTGATTACTTTTAAATTACACTTATAAATGTTGAAGATGGAATAAAATAAGTTATCCATTCATTTATTCATCTATCTATAAATCTATCTCTATCTATCCTTCTCTCCTCTCTCCCCCCTCTCTCCCCCTCTCTCCTTTCAGTTTATAAATTATGACTCTATACCAGAACCTAATTCCTTCAACTTTAAAATCTGACCATGCGACTAAAATCTACATTGAAGATTCTAGAATGGGTCTTTAAACTTCTGACTTTGAGGCTAAGGCGATTAATTATGATTCGATTACACATTGGATACAGACATGGTAAAACACGGAAATAAATCAGGACTTGGGTATTTTTCCTGTCAATCAGGCTCGGTGACCACTCTGCTGTAAATGACTGAGATTGATTATTGGTTTATTGTTGTCACACAGACTGAGATACAGTGAAAAACTTGTTTGCATGCATCCAGATAGATCATTCCAGACATAAGTACATCGAGGTAGCACAAAAGGAAAATGAAACAGAAAGCAGAATGTGCTACAGTTACAGTGCAGTGCAGGCAGACGAAAAAGTACAAGGGCCATGATGAGGTAGATTGTAAGATCAAGAGCTCATCTTTATCGTATGAGAGGTCTGTTCAAGAGTCTTATAATAGCAGCATAGAAGCTGTCCTTGAGCCTGGAGGTGTGTGTTCTCAAGCTTTTGTATCTTCTGCCCGATGGAAGGGGGGAGAAGCAAGAATGACCGGGGTTGGAGGGGTCCTTGATTATGTTGGATGCTTTCCCGAGACAGCGGGAAGTGTAGACAGAGTCAAAGGAGGGGAGGCTGGTTTGCGTGATAGACTGGGCTGCATTCACAACTCTCTGTAGTTTCTTGCGGTCATGGGCAGAGCAGTTGCCAAACCAAGCTGTGATGCATCCGGATAGGATACTTTCTCTGTTGCATCTGCAAAAATCGGTGAGTGTCATCAGAGATGTGCCAAATTTCCTTAGCTTTCTGAGGAAGTAGAAGCTCTGGTGTGCTTTCTTGGCCATGGCATCTAAGTAGCTGGGCCAGGGCAAGTTGTTGGTGATATAAACCAATGTTACACTAAAGTTATACACATGAGCTTTCTGTGACTATCCTCCACTCACTGCACTATACAGGGAGAAGTTATTCTGCTTTTTATTGTGTGAAGTTGCTATTTTCTCTGTTCTTGAAATAGAATAGGTAACTTTGCTGGAGTATCATGGCTCACCCCTTCTCTACCTTAACGGTGATACAGTGTTGTCAATAGTTACTAAAAGCAGAAAATGCTGGAAAAACTAAGGAGGTGAGGCAGCACCTGTCGGGAGAGAAGCAGTGTTAATGTTTCAGGTCAATGATCTTTCACCTGAACCAGGAAAAGTTAGAGACCAAACAAGTCTTAAGTGCACAGAACAGGGAAGGGAGAGGAGAACAAAGGGAATGGCGGTGATAGAGTTTTGACTAAGGGAGACTGAATGACTCAAGTGGTGGTGGTGCTGGGCTGAGAGAGGGCAGTGAAGGATTGTTCATTGCAGCTGATGTGTCTGGAGGTGTAAGTAGAGGAGACGAATGAAAACTAGAGGAGAAAGGAAGGAAAACAAGGATGGAGAAATGAGATATAATATACTGCAGATGCTGAAAATCTGAAATATAACCATATAACAAGTGCACTTTGGTAAGTTAAACCAGGGCAGGACTTGCTCATCGCCCTGGAGAGCATTGTAGAACAGAGAGACCTAGGGGTACTAATACGTAGTTCCCTGAATGTAGCGACACAAATAGACAGGGTGGTGAAGAAGGTGCTTGGCATACTTGCCTTTATCAGTCTCAGCACTTGAGTACATAGAGTTGGGACGTCACGTTACAGCTGTACAAGATGTTGGTGAGACTGTGCTAGGAATATTGTGCGCAGTTCTGCACACAAAGACATTTAAACATTGTAATTGGGTACATAGATAGGAAAGTTTGAGAGGGATATGGGCCAAACACAGGCAGGTGAGACTACCTCAGGTTGGCAACCTGGTCGGCATGGACCAGTTGGATCAAAGAGCCTTTCTCCACACTGTATAACTTTATTTTCAATGGAACAGTAGAACTTTAAGAAGTGTTGCTACTTACAAAAGTAATTAACAGACAGAACTATCAGCTGAATGTCCTTTACTGAAAGCAGGAACTCTCAGCTAAGCAGCATATCCTAAACAATAACATATCAAGGTGATCTCATGTAGTAGACTTAGATCTTAAAACTCCCCTCACTCTTGTATGCACTGCACTGCCTCCCCTCTCTGAAGGAAACAAACCCATACAAATCATCACACAAGCGAAGTTATGTAATAGGTTAAATATTTACATATACATACACAGTTGAATGCAATCAGTTAGAAATTTGATCTTGTCTTCAGTACCTCTGAGATCTCCTTAATGCATCTGTCATATTTTATGGCTAGGACTCTGCTTGTTCTTATCAATTGTGAATCTCAGATACACATCTTTGGATTGCATCAACCCTCACTGAGGTTCAGAGACTGCTGAGTACCTCCAGGACTTCCTGTTACGTCTGTCTGTCCATGAGGGTAACATCTTGATTACATAGACATTACAGGATCCATTGCAGTGTTTTATTCATCATAATTGAAAGCTCTTGGGTTGACAATCCCATTTGGAAGCTTGGTGTATGGCAAACAATCCCTTGTGCATAAAAGTTGTCAAGTACTCCACATTCCTGAATCCATATTCAATTATGTGTAGCCATGGGATGAGTCCAGCTCGTTCAAGTATATGGATCTTGGCAATTCCATGAACAAATTCTGTGAGATGGGCAGTGGCTTCTGCTCACCATCAGCGGTTGTGTATAGGGTTTCCTTATAGATCCCACGTAGTCACACTTGCCTTGGGAATCACATCCAGTGGGGTCTCCCATTCACTGTACTGGACCTTCAATACCTGATTCTGTTCCAACCTACACAGCTTCTCTTTGACCTGTGGCTGAAGGGGATAGGGAACTGCTCTTGGCTGGGAATAAATGGGCTTGGCTCCTGGACAAATGCAAATCTGAGCCTTGTATCCAACAGCACCACTGTACAAGCTGGAGAAGGGATGCTCACACTACACCAAAAGCTTTGGCAGCTACAGCTGCTGTGCCAATCCCACCGCTGACTGGCCAGACAAAAGTTCATGTCCTTGCCAGTCTTTCCCTACCAACATTGACTATCTCAAGCTATTGGCCACAAACACTGGCAGCTTTCCTTCCATTCCCTTGTACTATCCTGTACATGACATTTACCTGAGCATCGGTAAGTCCCCTCAGAAGTACAATCACAGAATATCACCAAAGGTTATACTTCGCTCAATAACTGCTTGTCACTGTCATCTCCCATCAATGGGCAATCTGCACCCTATCAGTTTCCATCTCCATTGAATGACCATTTATCACAACCATGTTTCACCAAAGACTCTTGCAAATTTCTACGGAAGTACGGTGGAGAGCATTCTGACTGGTCGTATCGCTGCCTGGTATGGAGACTCCAATGTGCAGGATTGCAAGAGGCTGTAGAGGGTTGTAGTCTCAGCCATCTCATTGTTCCTTTTTTTTTGCACTATATTTATTTTGTAATTTATAGTAATTTTATGTCTTTGCACTGTACTGCTGCCGCAAAACAACATATTTCACATAATATAAGACTGATAATAAACCTGATTCTGATTCCATACCTTGCAATCTCCAAAGTGAGCCCTTCTCCACAGTGGCGAATGTACAATTAGGTCTTGGGGCTGCCCAAGAATGCTTGCATGACTGCATTCAATGCAGTGCCCCTCCATGGCTGCCGTCTACCATGGCTGTACTGGAATTCCCACTATAAGACCATTAGACATAGGAGCAGAATTAGGCTATTTGATCCATTGAGTCTGCTCCACCATTCGATCATTTATTTTTCCCTCTCAACCCCATTCTCCTGCCTTCTTCCCATAACCTGTGACGCCCTTACTAATCAAGAGCCTATCAACCTCTACTTTAAATACACCCAATGACTTGGCCTCCACAGCCGTCTGTGGCAATGAATTCCACAGATTCACCACCGTCTGGCTAAAGAAATTCCTCCTCAACTCTGTTCTAAAGGGACATCCTTTTATTCTGAGGCTGTGCCCTCTGGTCCTAGACTCTCCCACTACTGGAAACATCCTCTCCACATCCACTCTACCCAGGCCTCTCAATATTCAGTAGGTTTCAATGAGATCCCCCCTCATTGGTATTAGTATTGGTTTATTATTGTCACTTGTACCAAGGTACAGTGAAAAACTTGTCTTGCATACCGATCGTACAGATCAATTCATTACACAGTGCAGTTACATTGGGTTAGTACAGAGTGCATTGAGGTAGTACAGGTAAAAACAATAACAGTACAGAGTAAAGTGTCACAGCTACAGAGAAAGTGCAGTGCAATAAGGTGCAAGGTCACAACAAGGTAGATCGTGAGGTCATAGTCCATCTCATTGTATAAGGGAACAGTTCAATAGTCACAGTGGGGTAGAAGCTGTCCTTAAGTCTGGTGGTACGTGCCCTCATCCTTCTAAACTCCAGTGAGTACAGGCCCAGAGCCATCAAGTGCTCCTCATACGTCAATCCTTTCATTCCCGGGATCGTTCTTGTAAACCTCCTCTGGACCCTCTCCAATGCCAGCACATCCTTCCTTACATGTGGATCCCAAAACTGCTCATAATTCTCCAAATATCGCCTGACCAACACCTTATAAAGCCTTAGCATTACATCCTTGCTTTTATATTCTAGTCCTCTCGAAAGGAATGCTAACATTGCATTTGCCTTCCTTAGTACCGACTATCATGCCCTTGTGACCTAAGGATTTCCCATCAAAGTCACCTTCTGTGACCCAACACTGTGGATAATTGAGGGGTCACCACCTTTTTACTGGGTTCAGTGTGAATGCAGAAATTACAATCAGATCGTCCATAGCTCGAGGGGCCAAGGGGTCTGTTTCAAATGTTCATGTGTACTGCCCCCTCTTGCTCACTTGATACTCACAGCCCAGAATCCCATCCCAGACAAAACTGTCTCACACTCTTAAACATTATTTCTATGCTGCTAGCCATCCGTCACACACCCTCAAATGTTAGACCCATTAAATCAAGTAGTTTCTGCTGACTTCCTCATTACCCACACCCTGAGCCCACAGTGCTGAAGGTCTGAAAATGGTGCTTTTTGTCACTAGCAGATGGAGTCAAATACAGCTCGAAGGTGAGGTTAAAGAGATAGGAGATGGGATCTGAAATGATAACACACACATTCTCTCCCTCTCCCTCTCCAGAAGAACGGTCTTGACTCGAAATTTCTTCTGTCCATTTCCTGGACAGGCACGATAGTGTAGTGGTTACCGTAATGCTATTACAGCGCCAGCGACCCAGGTTCAATTCTCGCCGCTGTCTGTAAGGAGTTTGTACGTTCTCCCCGTGTCTGTGTGGGTTTCCTCCGGGTGCTGCAGTTTCCTCCCACATTCCAAAGACGTACGGGTTAGGAAGTTGCGGGCATGCTATGTTGGCGCCAGAAGTGTGGAGACATTTGCGGGCTGCCCCCAGAACACTCTACACAAAGATATATTTCACTGTGTGTTTCGATGTACATGTGACTAATAAAGAAATCTTATCTTATCCTTCCACAGATGCTGCCTGACTCACTGAGCTCCTCCAGCAGTTTGTGTGTTGCTCCAGATTCGAGCATCTGCAGTCTCTTGTGTCTCCACCTCCATCTCTGCCCATCTCTCCCCATGTCTATCTCTATCTATCTCTCTCTCTATCTCTATCTATCCCTCTCTATCTCTTTCCCTCTGTATCTCTCTCTGTCTACGTATGCTAGACCAACATATGCAAAAGGACTGAATTCAGAGGTGAGGCGAGAAGGACTGCCCTTGGTATCAATGCAACATTTAACAGGTCTAGCAGCAAGGAGCCCTGGTAACATTAAAGTAATTTGGAATCAAGGGGAATCTCTCCACTTGCTGGGGCTGTGTTCTTGTACAAAAAAAAGCAATAGTTTACTTTTTCACTTTTTGAGATCTGGCCATGACTGACAACACCAGAATTGATTGCCAATCCCTAATTGCCCATGAGAAGCTGGTGGTGAACCACCTCCCTTAAGCAATCCAGCCCTTCAGGTGAAGGTGCCCTCACAATGCTGTCGGGGAGGACGTTCCAGGATTCAGACCCAGTGACAATGAAGGACAGGATGGTGTGCGACTTGGAAGAGAACCTAGAGGTGGTGCTGTTCCCTTGTGCTTGCTGCCCTTGTCCTTCTCGTTGGTAGAGGTCAGGGGTTTGGTGTAACCTCGGAGTACCTGCAATGCATTTTTTAGATGGTACACAGTTCCGACACTGTGCGTTAGTGGTGGAGGGAATCGAGAACTAGGAGGTCTTCATCTCTCAATCTACATTAAGGCCCTTGCACCATATTTGTCCACATGCACCGTACTTTCTCTGTAACTGTGACAACATATTCTGCATTCTGCTTTTGTTTTTCTTTTGTACTACTTCAATGTACTTACATATGGAATGGTCTGTATGGGTGGCATGCAGACAAAAGCTTTTCACTGTATCTCAGTACATGTGGCAATAATAGACCAATTACCAATTATAGTTCTCACAATTTATATTAAGGGGGAACTTCTTCTCTCAAAGGGTCAAGAATCTTTGGAATTCTCAGGAAGCTTGGGACGGATAGATTTCTGGATTTTAGTAATCAAGGGTTGTGAGGAACAGGCAGGAAAGTGGCAATCGGATCAGCTACAATTTCACTGACTGATGCAGCATGCTGTATGCTCTACTCTTGCTCCTATTTCACCTAAGAATATGTGTTTAGCAGCTGCAAGCAGTCACTTTCGTCTTTGCAATGTTGAGCTAGAAGAAGCTAAGGTTCACCTAATTCTATGTATTGAACATACAGTTGGACAGTGCAGCTCCTTCCAACAAATGGCATGGAGTCAGACAGATTGAATCTAACCCTAATTTCTTTTACACCGTAACCCACCCAGATCGAATTTTGATTGAAAGACTTTTATCCGGAGTCCAGCAGAGAACTACATCCGCTGTTCCTAAATTAATTCATCATGGAGCAGTTTAAAGGGGTGTCACTTTTCTACATGGCCTTCAGGAATCTAAACTTATGAAGCTTACATCATTCAGTATGATGAAAATTGTGTGATATAATTGAGTGTGACGGAACTTGACCCTTCTCAATGTTACCATGCCTTCTCCGTAGGAAGATCAAAATGTTTATAGGACCTTAGATGGTGTACTCACAGTTGGCTCAGCATGGGACGTTATCAGATATGCATCAGGAAAATCTGTTTGTGATTAACAGTAATTTGGGAGCACTTGCAGCTGAACTTTATAAACCAGCATGCTGGCGGCTCCTTTCACTGTCTTAATATAAAGACACTGCTTCAAATTTCACTTGTTCTCACAACATTCAACTTCAGCTCAAGAACAACAGTGACCAGACTTCAAAATTAATTCCACATTGGTTGTGAAGCCTTCAGGGACATTCTAAGGAAGTGAAGAGTTCTGTACATAAGTACGTTCATTTCTTACAGCGAGGAGTAGCAGTGAAACAGGCCGTTTGGCCCAACTGCTCTCTACCAATCTACATGCACTCTCTTCTCTCCTACTAATGATAAGATAACATAGGATTTCTTTATTAGTCACATGTACATCGAAACACACAGTGAAATGCATCTTTTGCGTAGAGTGTCCTGGGGGCAGCCCACAAGTGTCACCACACTTCCGGCGTCAACATAGCACGCCCACAACTTCCTGACCTGTACCTCTTTGGAATGTGGGAGGAAACCAGAGCACCCAGAGGAAACCCATGCAGGCACGGGGAGAACGTACAAACTCCTTATAGATAGCAGTCGGAATTGAACCCGGGTCGCTGGCGCGGTAGTAGCGTTACGCTAACCGCTGCACTACCCTGCCTGCCCTAAAACAAGTCCGTTTACTATATTTAAATGACAATAAAATTCATAGATATTGGTATTGGTTTATTATTGTCACATATACTGAGATACAGTGTAAAGCTTTGTTTTGCATGCCATCCAGAGAGATCGTGCTGTACATAATCACATCGAGGTAGTAAAAAGAAAACAGAAAGCAGATTATAGTGTTACAGTTACAGAGAAAGTGCAGTGCGGGTAGACAAGTGAATTTCAAGGGCCATGACAAGGTAGACTGGGAGATCAATATTTCATCTTTTAGTGTATGAGAGGTCCCTTCAAGAATTTGATAACAATGGGTGTTACGGACTCAGTGAAAGTCCCTTTAAGATAGAGAGTGTGTGTGTATGTGTGTGTGGGGCGTGCTTACGTCAATAGAAGATAAAGGACGTAATGACGTTGTTGAAAAAGTTAGAAGAAGAAGAAGAGAGAGAGAAGGGAGAGAGACACCAGCCTGCTAGTTTTCTCTATCGATGGATGAGAAACTATAACTGTGTCTGCCACTGAAATCCATGTATGGAAGTTGGAAGTAATCCGGTGGAGTTCACTTTGTTGCTGACCTGTAGAAGGAAACAGGTATTTGTGTGTGGACGACCACGATTCGGATGCTTTTCAGGGTGAGGAAGTCACTACCGAGTAAACACTGAAGTATCATTTGGGTTCCATCGTGGAACATTTGGATTCGTATTTACTCTCTCTATGTTTCTCTACGTCTACGTCTTATCTTCAGACAACGGTGGTTGTTGAAGAAGCCCTTGCTCATGTTTCACCTTATGGCTTGCGGAACTGAACTTTAAGAACCATTCTGGAACTGGGAGTTTTGGACTTTGCCACACACACACACGAAGAGTTTAGTTTTGGGGTTAACGTTCAAGGTTTAACATTTTTGAATTCTAACATACTAACATTTTTACTTTTATTTTACGTATTATCATAAGTAGTGATTAATAAAATAGTTTTTAACACTGAATCATGCTCAGTGTGTTTCTTTTGTTGCTGGTTCGTGACATGGGATAGAAGCTGTTCCTAAGTCTGTTGGTTTGTGATCTCAGGCTTTTGTATCTTCTGCTCAACAGGAGAGGGGGGATGAGAGGATGACTGGGTTGGAAGGGGCCCTTGATTATATTGGCTGCTTTCCCGAGGCAGCGACAAGTGTGGACGGAGCCAACGGAGGGGAGGCTGGTTTGTGTGATGGACTGGGCTGCGTTCACAGCTCTCTGCAATCTCTTGCAGTCTTGGGGAGAGCAGTTGCCGTACCGAGCAATGATACATCCAGATGGTTTTCATTTCCTGTTCTCTCCTGCTTATAGTATTGAAGGGGGATGTATATTTCCATCCTTGTTTTTCCCATGTTGTTGTGGGGCCAGACCTTCAGACCTTATTATCGCTCTGGTGTTGTCTCACCACATTCTGCATGGGTGACTTTTACTCTCCAGCGGGGAATTGTGGAATCTTTACAGTGCGGAAGGAAGTCAGCTCTTTGAACCCATTGTTTTACATAATAACGATCATGGGGAGAAATTGTCTCTTGTTTCAACCGTCAGAAAATTGGACTAATGAGTTAGGGCACTCTTGTTTTCCCTGTGTCTGAGAAAGTAAGTGTGCTCTAGAGGACTACTAATGTTACAAGTTAAGGGCTAGGGGTGGGGATATGTAACAGAACAGATTGTTTTTCACAGAGCAATCTGTTCAATCCCATTCTACCATTCCTACTACATAACCCTGCAAATTAGTCTTCCTCAAGTATCAATAGTATCAATAGTACCAATCCAATTTTCTTTCCAAAGCTCCTGTTGACTCTGCTAACACCACCCTGACTGGCATAGAGTTCAAGTCATCACCATTGTCTGTGTAAAAAAAGAGATTTTCCTCACATTCCCCTGTGTCTTTTACCGATCTCTTTGAATCTGAACTCCCTGGTCCATGAGCCATCTGCTAATTGGAATAGATTCCCTCTACTTACCTTATCTAAACCTGTCACAATCTCCCTCAAGTCTGGTCTCAACTTTACTTGCTCCAATGAGAACTAAAAAAATATACGTAGGCTTAGCACACTTCCCAAAACTGTCTTTACCCCTGTGAAGAAGGCACATCATCTGCTCACTCAGATACAAATTAAACGTGATGAGGCTTTCAGTGTCCAGACACTTCCCAATCTTCCAGTGGAACAAAAAGTTCTCAAGTGCTCCTCTAATCCTTCTAATAATCCTCTTAAATTTATGTTGGCTTGTTATTGACTTTCTGCTAAAGGAAATTGGTCCTTCCTGTAAACCTAGCATGGGCCTCTCGTAAGGTTGCCTATGACTAAATCTCCCCTCAGCTTCCTTTATTCCAACAGAAACAATCCCAGTTTAGTCATTCAGTCCTTGGGACATTAGTAGTACTCTAGAGCGCTCGTGCTTTCTCAGGTACAGATAGCAAATGGGTTATTGAATCCTTTAACTCTTTCACTTAGCCACATTTTCTTTCAGAAGTAATTTGTCCCATTTGTGCAGCATGGGAAATATGTCACCCATTTCACCCAGAGACTGTGGGAATAGAAGAAAAGACATAAGAAGTAGGAGGTGAAGGAAGTCAATTGGTTCTCAAACCTGCTGTGCCGTAAGATCATGTACTTCAGGTACATGCCCTTGATTCAAAAGTCAGAAAAATAAATAAAATATTATTCACAGATGAAAATAGCATATCCAATTTACAAATCATTTGAACTCATGGCATAAAACTACCTCAGTTTGATACCAAGTTGGAAAATGTTTCTATACGCAGACTGGTGAAAGTTTGAAACTCCAGCACGGTAGCGTAGCGGTTAGCGTAACGTTTTACAGCGCCAGCGACCCGGGTTCAATTCCAGCCGCTGTCTGTAAGGAGTTTGTACGTTCTCCCCGTGTCTGCGTGGGTTTCCTCCGGGTTCTCCGGTTTCCTCCCACATGCCAAAGACGTACGGGTTAGGAAGTTGTGGGCGTGCTATGCTAGCACCAGAAGCGTGGCGACACTTGCGGGCTGCCCCCAGAACACTCTACGCAAAAGATGCATTTCACTGTGTGTTTCAATGTACATGTGACTAATAAAGAATCTTAAATATTAGTTGGCTCCTGGTCAATTATTAATTTTCTGTGTTTGGCAGATTTTTTGCTAACCATGGGTATCAAGGGACATAGGGAAGAGGCCAGTATAGGGTGTTTCACACAGTCATGCTTGAACGGTCTTCAAGGGATAAATGGCCCTTCATCTGTGGTGATGTGTTTTGCATTGGTAGTCTGGTCAAGGTGATCACACAATGGCCAGTGTGGACAATGAAAGATTACCACCCTGCTTTACTACAGAATAATGCTTCTGAAGTTGAAGGGAATTGAGGTACATGGTTCCCTGAAAGTGGCATCACTGGTAGACAGGGTGGTGAAGAAGGTTTTTGGCACACCAGCCTTCATCAGTCAGGGCACTGAGTACAGAAGTTGGGATGTTATGTTGATGGTGTACAATACATTGGTGAGGCTGCATTTGGAATATTGTGTTCAGTTTTGGCACCTTGTAGTAGGAAAGATGTCATTAAGCTGGAAAAAGTGCAGAGAACATTTAGGAGGTTGTTGCCGGGACTCGAGGGATTGAGTTATGGAGAGAGGTTGGGCAGGTTGGACTGTTTTCATTGGACTGTAGGAGAATGAGGGGTGATCATATAGAGGTGAGTAATCATGTGGGGCATAGATAGGGTGAATGAGCACAGTCTTTTTTCCCAGGTTTGGGGAATCAAGAACTAGAGGGCATAGGTTTGTGAGAGGGGAGAGATTTAATAGGAACCTGAGGGGCAACTTTTTCATCCAAAGGGTGGTCAGTATATGGAATGAGCTGCCAGCGGAAGTAGTTGAGGCAGATACAATAACAGTTATAAGACATTTGTACAGGTACATGAATAGGGAAGGTTTAGAGGGATATGGACCAAATGCGGGCAAGTGGGACTAGCTTAGAACGGAACCTTGGTTGGCTTGGAGCAGTTGGACTGAAACATACCTGTTTCTGTGCTGTACGACTATGTGACTCTGTGACTCACAGACTCACTGGATGAAAATTGCCCAAGGGCACTTCATGAAGGATCAGAGATAAGGCCGAGAAATTTGACTGTGCTTTCACAATACCATGGTTTCACATGCTAAACCGCCTTCTAAGCCACCATAATGGTGAGCTGCAAGTGTGCACTCATTATAAACTAGAAACCTGCCAATAACCATTTTGGTAAAGGCAGATGCTGAGGGCTCAAGCCTGAATGGACGGGCTAGCTGTCCCCAGCTCACAGTGAATACAAATTAGGACCAAAGCCCAATATTAGGTGGGACTGAAGCCAACTCGTTCAGGCACGGAGGTCGACCCATGCCCTACCCTACCTGCCTGGCTGAGTTTGAAATCCAGGGTTCCAATGCCTCAGGATGGGTAAACATGATATTTATTCTCTAACCACTCATGCTGTACCTGAGGTGGATGTAGGACATATGACGTTGGAGATGGAAACATCGGCTCAAGTCAGCATAGGTCAATCTGTACTATGTGTAATCCTAATATCTGCTGATTCCTTTGGTGTCCAAAAACTAATGTCTTGAATATACCCAACAACTAAGCATCCACAGCCCTCTACAGCAGAGAATTCAAGTACAGTTGGCAACTCTCGAGGATCACCTTGAAGTCTCCAAGGATTAAAGATCACTCTCCTAGTCATTGAGTAAACTCTGGAGGAAAGTTGCAGAGCCATTAGAACATGGAACAGTACAACACAGGAACAGGCCCTTCAGCCCATGATGTTGTGTCTCCTTTTTGCACTATTTATTTATTTTTGTAATCTGTAGTAATTTTATGACTTTGCACTGTACTGCTGCCACAAAACAATACATCATTTAAGTCAGCGATAATAAATCTGATTCTGATTCTGAACTAATTAAGCTAATGACACCTGGCTGCACATGGTCCATCCCCTGAACATTCAGGGCCCTATCTAATAGCCCTCTTAAATGCCTCTATCATATCTGCCTCCACCACCACCCCTGGCAGCGCATTCCAGGCACCCACCACTCTCTGTGTAAAAAAAACTTGCCCCACACATCTCTTTTGAACTATCCCCCTCTCAACTGAAATGCATGCCCTCTCGTATTAGACACTTCAACCCTGAGAAAAAGATACCAGCTGTCTACTCATCTATGCCTCTCATAATTTTATAAACTTCTATTAGGTCTCCCCTCAGTCTCCGACACTCCAGAGAAGACAACCCAGTTTGCTAATTAAAATTGGCATAGTAGTGCAGTTAGTAGAGCTTGGTATTGGTATTGGTTTATTATTGTCACTTGTACCGAGGTACAGTGAAAAACTTGTCTTGCATACCGATCGTACAGGTCAATTCACTACACAGTGCAGTTACATTGAGTTAGTACAGAGCGCATTGATGTAGTACAGGTAAGAACAATAACAGTACAGAGTAAAGTGTCACAGCTACAGAGAAAGTGCAGTGTGTAGCGGTTGCTACCGCGGAATAAAACAAGACTCTACTCGGAGGATTGCCAAACAGAACTGGTTTATTTTCCCGCCTTGTGCGGGCCCTTTAAGGGAGAAAAACTCCCGCCCAAAAAACCGGCAATGACGTAAGTCCTACGTCATCAGGACTTTACCGCGCGCGGGTTCTCCCCGTCGCTCGGAAAGACGAGGCCCGCCGCCATCTTGGGCCTCATCGCTCCGACGCCGCGCGACCCGACTGCCGAGCCGGTTCGCCCGACTAGACGGTGAATCGCCACACAACCCCCCCCAGAACCGGCGAGACAGTCCCCAAGGTCCGTGGGCTGTGCCAGCTGCCGCTTAGGGGGGCGGCCTCTGTGTCGTGGCGTGGCAACCTCGACAGGCTGTTGCAGATCCAAATGGGCCGGTTTGAGGCGGTCCGCCGTGAAAACCTGTTCCCTGCCTCCAATGTCCAAAATAAAAGTGGATCCGTTATTCCGTATGACTCGGAACGGTCCCTCATATGGTCGTTGCAATGGCGCCCGAGGTGTGCCCCTGCGAACGAAAACAAACTTACAGTCCCGTAGTTCCTTGGGCTGGCAGGATGGGGCTTGACCGTGCCATGAGGTGGGAATCGGGGCCAAGGCACCGAGCTTCTCGCGCAGTCTTTGTAGAACTGCTGGGGGTTGTTCCCCTTGGTCCTGAAGGGCAGGTATGAAATCCCCGGGGACAACTAGTGGCGCCCCGTATACAAGCTCAGCTGACGAAGTGCGGAGGTCTTCTTTGGGGGCAGTGCGTATGCCGAGCAGGACCCAAGGCAGCTCGTCAACCCAGTTAGGACCCTTCAGGCGGGCCATCAAGGCCGATTTTAGATGGCGGTGAAAACGTTCCACCAACCCGTTTGATTGAGGATGGTAGGCCGTGGTGGTGTGCAGCTGCGTCCCTAGCAGGTTCGCTAATGCAGCCCAGAGACTGGAAGTGAATTGGGTGCCTCTGTCTGAAGTGAAGTGGGCCGGAACGCCAAAACGTGAGACCCAAGTTGTGAGCAGCGCTCGGGCGCAGGAATCAGTTGTGATGTCAGTCAGGGGGGTTGCCTCAGGCCACCTCGTGAACCGGTCCACGATGGTAAGGAGGTACCGGGCTCCTCTTGAAACCGGCAGAGGGCCCACGAGGTCGACGTGTATGTGGTCGAACCTCCTACGGGTAGGCTCGAACTGCTGTGGTGGGACCTTGGTGTGTCGCTGGATTTTTGACGTCTGGCAGTGCAGACAAGTCCTGGCCCACTCACTGACCTGTTTGCGCAGGCCATGCCAGACAAACTTGCTGGCGACCAGTCGGACAGTAGATCTGATGGACGGGTGCGCCAACCCATGTACCGAGTCAAAAACGCGTCTCCGCCAGGCTGCAGGGACAATAGGGCGGGGCTGACCAGTCGCAACGTCGCAAAGTAGGGTCCGCTGACCTGGACCAACCAAGAAATCTCGGAGCTGCAGACCCGAGACTGCGGTTCTGTAGCTGGGCAGTTCGTCGTCGGCTTGCTGTGCGTCAGCCAGGGCCGTGTAGTCGACACCCAAGGATAGGTTGTGGATGGTTGGTCTGGAAAGTGCATCAGCAACGACATTATCCTTTCCGGAGACATGTTGGATGTCAGTTGCGAACTCGGAAATGTAGGATAAATGTCTCTGCTGACGAGCTGACCAGGGATCGGAGACTTTGGAGAAGGCAAAGGACAGAGGCTTATGATCGGTGAAAGCGGTGAAAGGCCTGCCTTCTAGAAAGTATCGGAAATGCCGGACCGCCAGATACAGCGCTAGAAGTTCCCGATCAAAAGCGCTGTACTTCAGTTCGGGCGGTCTAAGGTGTTTGCTGAAAAATGCCAAGGGTTGCCAGCGGCCTTCGAGTAGCTGTTCCAGTACCCCACCCACCGCGGTGTTGGACGCGTCTACCGTGAGGGCAGTCAGGACGTCAGTCCTAGGGTGTACCAGCATCGTGGCGTCTGCCAGGGCGTCTTTGGCCTTAACGAAAGCAGCCGCAGCCTCGTCAGTCCAGGTGATGTCCTTGCCCTTACCTGCCAGCAGCGAGAACAGAGGGCGCATGATACGGGCTGCTGCAGGGATGAAACGATGGTAAAAGTTGACCATCCCAAGGAATTCCTGTAGGCCTTTGACTGTGTCGGGGCGGGCAAAATGGCGGATAGCATCCACCTTGGCGGGTAGGGGTGTTGCCCCGTCGCTGGTGATTTTGTGGCCGAGGAAATCGATAGAGTCAAGTCCGAATTGGCACTTGGACGGGTTAATCGTGAGGCCGAAATCGCGGAGGCGGGAATACAGCTGGCGGAGGTGGGAAAGGTGTTCCTGGCGGTTACGGCTGGCGATCAGTATGTCGTCCAAGTAAATGAACACGAAGTCCAGGTCTCGGCCTACCGCGTCCATCAGCCGCTGGAAGGTCTGCGCGGCGTTCTTAAGGCCGAACGGCATCCGAAGGAATTCGAACAGGCCGAATGGGGTGATAATCGCAGTTTTGGGGACGTCATCCGGATGGACCGGGATTTGGTGGTATCCCCTAACGAGGTCCACTTTGGAAAAGATGCGGGCCCCGTGTAAGTTCGCTGCGAAGTCCTGGATGTGAGGGATGGGATAGCGGTCCGGGGTGGTGGCGTCATTCAGCCTGCGGTAGTCGCCGCAGGGCCTCCACCCTCCGGTGGCTTTGGGGACCATGTGCAGGGGGGAGGCCCAGGGGCTGTCTGACCTGAGAACAATCCCCAGCTCCTCCATGTGATGGAACTCTTCCTTTGCCAGGCGGAGCTTGTCTGGAGGTAATCGTCGTGCTCGGGCATGAAGGGGTGACCCTGTGGTAATGATGTGGTGTCGTACCCCATGTGTGGGCCGAGAATTTGTAAACGAAGGTGCCAAAATCGATGGGAATTCGGCTAGGAGCTTGGCGAAATCGTCGCCAGAAAGGGTAATGGAGTCCAGGCGCGGGGCTGGTGGGCTGATTTCTCCCAGAGGATAGGTCCGGAGAGTGCTAGAGTGGACTAACCACTTCCTTCGCAGGTCGACTAACAGGTTGTGGGCCCGAAGGAAATCGGCGCCTAGGAGTGGTCGGGCGACGGTGGCAAGGGTAAAGGTCCAGGTAAAACGGCTGCCGCCAAAGTGTAATTGAAGCGTACGGGTGCCGAAAGACCGTATCGTTGTACCGTTGGCGGCATTGAGTAGAGGACCTGGTGGCCTGTCACGAGTGTCGCGGCCTGTCGGGGGCAAAATACTGACCTCCGCTCCAGTATCAACGAGGAAATGCCGTCCAGATTTCTTGTCCTGAACGAAGAGGAGGCTCTGTCGGCGGCCAGCCGCCGTAGCCATCAGCGGCGGCTGGCCCTGGCGTTTCCCTGAAGCTTGCAGGGTGGGCGGCATCGACGGGCCTCCGCACCCCACCTCTGATGGTAGAAGCACAGCTGGTCACCCGTGTCGTCGTCTGCGTTCCTGGGGCATGGCTGCTCGGTTGCTGGGGCCGGGCGAGGCAGGCGTTGGGCTCGCGGCCTGGTGATTTGACTGACGGATGAACCGCTCTCGCGCTTGGCCCTCCACAGGACATCTGCCCGGGCGGCCACCTCACGGGGGTTGCTGAAGTCGGCATCAGCTAACAACAAGTGGATGTCATCAGGGAGCTGTTCGAGGAAGGCCTGTTCGAACATCAGGCATGGCTTGTGTCCCTCGGCCAATGCCAGCATCTCATTCATTAGGGCGGATGGGGATCTGTCCCCCAGGCCATCCAGATGAAGCAGGCGGGCGGCGCGCTCACGACGGGAGACGCCGAAGGTCCAGATCAAAAGATCTTTGAAAGCCGGGTACTTATCTTCCTCCGGAGGCGACTGGATGAAGTCTCCAACCTGGGTGGCTGTCTCCTGGTCCAGAGAGCTAACCACATGGTAGTACTTCGTGGAGTCGGAGGTGATCTGCCGAAGGTGGAATTGCGCTTCAGCCTGGTCAAACCAGACGCTGGGCCGAAGTGTCCAAAAGGTGGGCAGCTTGAGGGCCACTGCGTTGGCTGCTGCGCTGTCGTCCATTTCGCGGGTCCAAAAGCCGTTTGGACCGTCGGGGTCACCAATGTAGCGGTTGCTACCGCGGAATAAAACAAGACTCTACTCGGAGGATTGCCAAACAGAACTGGTTTATTTTCCCGCCTTGTGCGGGCCCTTTAAGGGAGAAAAACTCCCGCCCAAAAAACCGGCAATGACGTAAGTCCTACGTCATCAGGACTTTCCCGCGCGCGGGTTCTCCCCGTCGCTCGGAAAGACGAGGCCCGCCGCCATCTTGGGCCTCGTCGCTCCGACGCCGCGCGACCCAACTGCCGAGCCGGTTCGCCCGACTAGACGGTGAGTCGCCACAAGTGCAATAAGGTTCAAGGTCATAACAAGGTAGATCGTGAGGTCATGGCCCGTATCATCGTATAAAGGAACCGTTCAATAGTCCCTGCTCCAGAGGCCCAGGTTCAATCCTGACCTCCGGTGGTGTCTGTGTGGAATTTGCACACTCTCCCTGTGATCAGGTGGGTTTCCTCTGAGCGCTCCAGTTTCCTCCCTCATCGCAAAGATGTGTGGGTTGGTAGGTCAATTGCCCACTGTAAATTTCCCCTGGTGTGTAGATGAGTGTTAAAATCTGGGGGCAGTTGAAGGGAAGGAGGGTAGAATAAAATGGGTTAGGGTAAGATTAGTGTAAAAATGGGTGGTTGATGGCTGACACAGACTGATGGGCTGAAGGGCCTGTCGCCATGCTGTTTCTCTCTCAAAACAGAGAGGTTTTGATTTTCTCACTTTCTTCAGATCTTTATTAATGATTGGTTGCATGGTTAACAGATTTTTGATGACAGCTTCCAGGAGTTCATGCAATGTTATGTGGGCATGTAGGCCTGAAGGAAAAATGCATTCACTTCGACAAACGCAAAATGAATACAGAAGAAACCGAGTGTTCCACCAGATTTAATGGGGTGCAGTTACCTTGAGCCTGAAACAGTCTGTGAAATGATTGTCTGTAAGCACTACGAAAGCAATCTGGTGTGAGGAGAACGGTTGGGTGGTGGTGAAATCTAATTACATTTTTGCTCTTTCTCCAGGGTAAATGATACTTTCCCCTTTTACACTCCAGGGAAATTTTCAACCCACCCTAAGCTGCCAAAAATGTTTCAATGTAAGCAAACATCAGAATTAAACCTTGGAAGACCATGGGGGAGGTGTCACCAGTCGGGAAAATAGGATGGGGAAGAGAGGGTGAATTTCTTGATTGCTGGGGGCTCTGCTGTCAAATACTGTATACTGCAGCTAAATAAACACCAAGTAGATTGATTGAATTCCCAATATGTTTAATTTTAGCCTGCACTCTTTCCAACATACACCCTGTCGAATTTAATCTCAATCTTTGTACGCACGGTTTCCCGTTTCCTAACTGAGGTTTGTCAACCGCAGAGAGTTTGGCACCGGGAGAAAAGGAGAGCCAATATTAGTTTCACTTCCCATTTGGAAAAATCGAATTACAAAGCAGCAGCAATAAGACAGAATAAAGTGAATTAACAATGTGCCAGAACCCACAGCAGGCGAGGGTTGCTTACTGTGCCCAGATTCCGTCAAAGCCTTGGTTATGCTGTGCTCAGAAGCAATGACCTGTACTCTGTTTTGAACCATTGTAAATAATTTCAGCAGCTGTTCTCACTCTTAAGAACTTGAACCAGCACGAGGATTGTATGCACTGGGTGGCAAGCAGTAGCAACACTGAAACGAAAGTGACCTAGATATGGTCATGATGGTGAAATAATCTGCTCCCCCCATTCCCATTTGCAAGATGCAGACGATGCCAGAATGTTTGCTGTAGTTATCCACAAACAGAGGGGACAGTTAAGAGTCAACCACACCGGTAGATCCAGAGTCAGAAACAAACAAGATTACATAAGAATGGTAGGATTCCTTCCAATAATGCAGTAGTTTTTTCTGGCTACCATCACAGTTACGAGTTTATTTAATTCCAGATTTACTTAATTAACTGGATTTAAACTGCCCAGCTACTGTGGTGGGGATTTGGATCATGGCTCTGGATCATTGGTCCAAGCTTTTGAATGCTGGTCGGTAGCTTACCCACTGTGATAACATGAAACTGAGAGAAACATAAGGATTTCCATTCATGTATGGTTTAACACAGAATCACTGGCACTGCCGTCAGTAATTGTGCTCACTTCCATAGGCTCTATGACAGGCAGCCTTCTCCAATGGAATCATAGAGCCCTGGAGTCGTTCAACAGGCCCTTCAGCCCAACTCGTCCATCCTGACCACAATGCCTATCTACTCCAATTTCAGTTTCCTGCAATATGACCCACATCCCCCAATTCCTTTCCCATCCATGTACCTGTGCAAATGCTTTGTAAACACCGTGATTGTACCTGCTTCTCCCACCTCCTCTGGCAGCTTGTTCCATACATCCTCTGTTGAAAAACTTGCCCCGTATATCTCCTTTAAGTATTTCCGCTTTCACCTGAAACCTATGTCCAATTTTAGAACCCCCTACCCTTCGAAAAAGACTGTGAAGATCTACCCTGTCTATACCCCTCATCATATTATGTACCTCTCAGCCTCCTGTGCTCCACTGAGAACAATCCCAGCCTATCCAATCTCTCCTTGTAACTAAAGCCCTTCACTCCAGGCAACAGCCTGGTGAATCGAGGAAAAATCACTTGATCTGGCATGAATTTCAGGCTTTTATGAATTAGTCTTGGTAAAATAAACTGCCTTAAAAGTCCAACATATAGATTGAAATTGTCTCAACCAATTTTTTAAATGTATTTATTTGTGATACTTTCTGTCTTTATCGTAAGTATACTTCAAACTTTATATTCTTTCTCTAATTTTAAATTGTTTATGAAACATTGTTCTTTTCCTTTGGTTTCCTGGGTGTGAATATACTTTAATAGGATTGTCTGTTCATGCTGATATCAGCTCGATGATGTTGTAGCTGTTGGGCACCAGAACCATGTCAATGGTTCAATCTTGCCTTTGACAGAGCCAAAGGGAAGATTGAACCATTGACATGGTTAGTTCTTTGTGGACAATTTCCTTTGCAGTCAACAGCAAATGAGGGTGTTTCACCACCAATTCTGGATGAATATGAGCACATGACACATTATAATTCTTGAGCTTTTTAATTTGTTTAAAATTATTCATTTCTTAATTAGTTACCATGTATATCACTGCAAGGATCACATTATCCATGGTCATTATTAATTAAATAATGGGTTGGCTTTGAAGGCCAAGTTAGTGGGTGTATTTAAGACAGAGATTGATAGGTTCTTGATTGGTAAGGGGGTTTAAGGGTTACGGAGAGAAGGTAGGAGAATGAGATAGAAAACAAAATCAGCCATGATTGAACAGCAGAGCAGGTTTGATGGGCCGAATGGCCTAATTCTGCTCCTGTGTCTTATGGTCTTATGGTTGTGGTTACCACTGGCAAGACCAGCATTCATTGTCCAAATCTTAATGGCATCCTGAACTGAATGGTCACTACAAAGTCAACCACATTGAAAGGTCAATGTCCTGAAACGTTCACACTGCTTCTCTCTCCACAGATGCTTCCTGAATGCTTCAAGCATTTTCTGTTTTTGTTAATTACTTGGTGAGTCTGGAGTCACATGGACACCAGACCAGAGGAGAGCAGCAGATTTCCCTCCCTGAAGGACATTACCTTCAAGATCCTACCTATTAAATTAGCTTCTAAGCCTGGGAAGATCCCTCAGTCGGATCTCCTCCCTGTACCTACCTGTGTTGTTTATTCTCACAGAGGCCACAGCAACTGGATTTTCCATCTCTCCTTCCAATTTCTCCAACTACCATGAGATATCTATTATTCTGGCACTTAATTAGGCAACATCCCCTTTGGGTCTCCCACTCATGGCTGCAAAGGACACTGTCAGTTCCCTGATGACAGAATTCCCTATTGGTGCTACATCTGTACCCTGCCCTTCCTGAGCTGTGGTGCTCTGTTTAGCCTGGTAACTATCTTCCCTCCAATTTATCTCCATTTCCTTCCAGCCAGCGGATACATTACACTAGTTGGAAAGGATCAGCGTCTGTGTACCCTCCATCTCAATCTCTCCTAAGTCCCTGACTGTTGCACACTCCCATTCCCAAACCATGATTTCCTCTGAAGAGTAACTGTGTGCTAGATAAAATTATCCAGAGACTTTTCTTACACTCTCTGACCCACATTCTAGCTCAAATGACTCTGCTGCAGAGTGGCCTCGATGTACATTGTGCTTCACCTTTCTTATTAAGTTATTTATTGATAGTCTGATTTAAAATAAAGCTGGAACATTTTCCTCACCCACCTTACTTACCCTCGGCCATGTTCACTGTGGTGTCAAATGGTTTCCATGTTCCCTCTCCTCCCCTTGACAGTAAAGCCACCTTGACAAGTTTACTCAGATTGTTTGCCACTCCCTGCTGCTCTACCTCACTGCCTTTTAAATCCTTGCATCTCTCCTGTGATGTTCTGCCCTCTCACTCTATAACCCACCAGTGCACTTGACCTGCAGCAGTGACATCAGTTTTGAACTGCTTTCTCAGTGTCCTGTTTCCACAGCATCTTCTGACTTTGTATCCCCTCAGGCCCACAAAGCATATAAAACTGCAATAAAATAAATTGGAAGACTTGCATTGACCGGTTAACCATATTCAGTGTTATTTATGTGAATACTAATCCATTCATTGACACCGGCAATCTCCACTCTGCATGTTAATATTGCACACACACTAAATTCAGATTATAAGAGAAACGTTCTAAATCCTTTTTCCATGTAATCACATTGACATTGGTGTAACCTCTAGCTTTGACGATAACAAGAGATTGCCCAGTTCGTTTCTAGAGTTTACCTGATTATTGTAACGTATGTGTGGGTTCTTATTCTAACTCCATGCAGTGCTTGAAATATAATTACTAAGAGACATGTAGAACTGATAAACCACATGCATCTTGCTTATTCCACTTTCTCCAACTACATACATCAGACATTTAAACCACTGCTCTGCCATCCCTTTTATTTTGAAAGAATGATCCACACATTCACATTATTTACAAATTTGACTCTCTATAGGTTTTCTGGATCCCTTAGATCTTCGGCAAGGAACCTGTGTTGTTGGTATTGTAACTGCTTCTTAACTCAATTAAGTAGAATCTTGTGTTGTGTTTTTGTCGAACCACCATCTCCACTGAATCAACTTCTGGAAAACCAATGATCACAAATTCCTTGATATTCTCTTATATACATCTTGCAGGGAGCCAATGACTTATAGGTACATTTCTGATTCTATCTTCTATTTTCACAAGATATCTCTGTCCCAAGTACTTCAACTCCATTCCCATGTTCCCATTCTGAAAGTCAGATTTGTTAGGTGTTAACATCTGAACTCTATCATATTGTTTAAAATGTCTTTCTCTGTGGTTTCAATGAAAACGTAGCTTTCGCTTTAACTTCTGCTCTTCCAATCTTCCCTCAAGAATTGGTTGAATTAAGCTCAAATGTGTTCTGACTCTCCGACACATTGGTAACCCGGCAGGAGTATAACCTTCTGTGGTATGCAGTGTCATTTTGCAGTCACGTAGAAAGATTGCTGATCAAGATCTTATTATCAAATGGCTCTAACATGCGTTTCTTCAGTGCTTCTTTAACAATTTTCACTGATGTTGCAACAGCGCCATTTAACATAAGACCATAAGACTGTAAGCTTTCCATTCAGCCCTTCCATCCTCCTCTGTCATTTGGTAGGATCATGGCTGACCTCAGGTCCTGCCTTTTCCCCATGGTTCCCTCACTGATAAGAAATGAATCATTCTCAGCCTTGTATACAAGAGGACAATGTTCCCACAGCCCTCTGTGGCAAGGAGTCTCACAACCCTCTGATTCCTTTTCATTTCAGTCTTCAATGAGAACTTTCTTATTCCAAGACCCTGCTTTATTGTCCTGGACTCTCCCATGAGAGGAAGTATTCACCTTACTGGTCCACTAAGAATCTTATCTATTTCAATAAGATTACCTCCCCTTCTTCTAAACTCAACTGCATAACCTTTCCCCATAGGACGATCCCTCTGGGATCATTCTAGTGATCCATCTCTCCAATGAAATAACATCTTTCCTTTAATCCACTTGCCTGGATGAGTGCAGCTTCAACAACACTCGAGAAACTCGACAAAATACAGGACATAGCAGCCCACTCGATAGGGACTCCATCCACAACCACTCACTCACTCCACCACCGATGCAGTGGCAGCAGTCTGTACCATCTACAGGGTGTACTGCAGCAACTCACCAAGACTCCTTAGAGAGCACCTTCCAAACCCATGACCTCTACCAGTTAGAAGGGCCAGGGCAGCAAAAACACAGGAACACCTCCACCTGGAAGTTGTCCTCCAAACCACACACCATCCTGACTTGGAAACATACTGCCGTTCTTTCACAGTCGCTGGGTCAAAACCTTGACCCAGATTAGTATTAGAGTAGCAGATTAGTAGCAACCCACCCACCCGGGACATTCTCTCTTCTCTACTCTTCCATTGGGTAGAAGATAGAGGAGCCTGAGGGCACGTACCACCAGACTTAAGGACAGCTTCTACTCCACTGTGATAAGACTATTGAACAGTTCCCTTATACAATGAGATGGACTATGACCTATGACCTCATGACCTCACGATCTACCTTGTTGTGACCTTGCACCTTATTACACTGCACTTTCTCTGTAGCCGTGACACTTTACTCTGTACTGTTATTGGTTTTTTTACCTGTACTACATCAGTGCACTCTGTACTAACTTGATGTAACTGCACTGTGTAATGAATTGACCTGTAAGATTGGTTTGTAAGACAAGTTTTTCACTGTACCTTGGTACAAGTGACAATAATAAACCAATACCAATACCAATACCTTGGAACTCTCTCTCTAACAGCAGATCACCAGCACTTTCTCAAGGCAACTAGGGCTGAACAAGTAAATGCTGGCTCAGCCTGTGAAGCCCACATCCTTTTAATGAATATAAGAAAAATGGGAACCAAAACTATGCACTATATTCTAAACTTGGTCTTACCAATGCTTTGCAGTAAGACTTCACTACTTTTATACTCCAATCCTCTTAAAATAAGGTCCAACATTCTATTAGCCTTCCTTATTACCTGTGCTGGCTTTCAGTGTTTCATGCACAGGAGGAACCCTAGATCCTATTGTGCTGCAACTTTCTGCACTTTTTTCTCAATTTAAATAATGCTGTGTTTTTTTGTTCTTCCTTCCAAAATGAACAACATCACTTTTTCTCACTTTATACTCCATTTGCCAGCTTTTTGCCCACTCACTCAACCTATCACTATCCCTCTGTAGACTGTTTGTAGCCTCCTTACAATTTGCATTCCCATCTATTTTTTGCGTCATTTTCGAAATTGGCTACTGTAGACTTGCTTCCTTCCCCCTCCAATCCATTTGCATGCACTTTGAGCTCAAGAAAAGGACTACTTCTTTCTATATGAACGGACACTTGCTTCTTTTGAGCTTTACATTTTTTTCATATTATCACTTTCAAAGGTTTTCAGCTTTGATGCTTGTGGCTATCAGTACACTATTTTGACTGCATAGATCATGATCTATACTTTGTGGTACTTGTCCATGATAGCTTAAAAGATCTTTGGAGATTTTACGCCATGAAGTAGTTTTATATAGGAGTGAAGACACCTTATGTTCATTAACAATCAATGTGGACCCTCCTTATCCACATTCAACTTGAACACATGCACGTGACAGATCTAATCTGTTGAAAAACTTTGGTTCCTGCCAAATCCATATATAGATCTCATGAAAGAGGCAATGAGCATGAAAATCAAAATATAAACCGTGGATGCTGTGTATCCGAACAAAAAACAGAAAAGGTGGAAAACCCCAGCAGGCCAGTCAGCATCTGTGGAAGGAGAAACAGTCAACATTCTGGGTCAGCAACCCTTCGTCAGAACTGGGAGAGAGAGAGAAGCAGTGGGTATGGTTTGTTATCAACCCTCTAGTTCAATGGGATGTTGCAAGCACCACATAGTCAAACAATTTAGTTCACTTGAAGCAGTTGGTGTTGTCCATGAACTCTGACTTGTCTTCAGCAGAACCCCCTTTTCTTCCAGTTTATCTGGCTCTTCATCCACGCACTTTTTGAACTGGTCAGGACTTAGAATAGATTACTTTCAAGCCTTGTGCAATATGACTATGGGTGTCAGAAGCTCTAAAGCTCCTTTAGGGAACACTTGTGCATACTTGCCCAGATGGTACATTGAAGTGTGATTTTGAACCAACACTTAATACCTCCGTCCAGTCTGACTTCCATTTTCTGAGCCAACCTTTGCCCATCAATGGTGCAACCAATTACAAAAATTGGTGCTTGCTGACTGTTGTGACGAGCTTCACATTTCATCAGTCTCCAGTACTTCACCAGCAGATATTTTCAAGTCCACTGTAATTTTCCTCAGTGATGCTCAGCTCACTTTCCTGAGGTATTCTGTGGAATTTGTTGCCATGTGAGGCTGTGGAGGCAAAGTCATTGGGTGTATTTAAGGCAGAGATTGATAGGTATCTGAGTAGCCAGGGCATCAAAGGTTATGGTGAGAAGGCGGGGGAGTGGGGCTAAATGGGAGAATGGATCAGTTCATGATAGAATGGCAGAGCAGACTCGATGGGCCGAATGGCCGACTTCTGCTCCTTTGTCTTATGGTCTTATGGTATTTGTCCTTGCTCATGATAGGACAATCTGCTGCCATGTCTGTGCTTATGTCGGCGCACTGAGCATTTAGCCATACTGTTGTCCTGAAGTTGTTCTGCTTTCCAGCAGTGCTGTTGGTGACACCGATGTTATATAAATCTACTTCTCCATTGAGCTCACTGTGTAGACTTCCTCTCTGTGGGTTTTACTGTGAAACCCCTTCTGTGAGGAATCACACAACTGGAGGAAAAAACAAACTGATGGAGGAACCCAGCGGGTCAGGCAGAATCTGTGGAGGGAAATGGACAGTTGACATTTCGGGTCGAGACCCTTCATCTGGACTGAAAGATAGGGGGGAGATGCCGGTGTGAAAAGGTGAGGTGAATAGCTGGAGCAAGAGTTAGCAAGCAATAGGTGTGTCCATCTCAGGCGACAGGCTATCCGCTGACGGTAGCGTAGCGTAAAGCATGACTCTATTACAGCGCCAGTGATTGGGGTTCAAATCCTGTCGCTGTCTGTAAGGAGTTTGTACATTCTCCACGTCTGCGTGGGTTTCCTCCAGGTGCTCCGGTTTCCTCCCACATTCCAAAGACGTACGAGTTAGTAGGTTAACATGGGTCTAAATGGGAGGTGCAGGCTCATTGGGTCAGAAGGGCCTGTTACCATGTTGAATAACTAAAGTTTAAGTTTAATTTACTACAAACCCACTGACTCCCACAGCTACCTAGGCTACACCTCCTCTCACTCTGTCACTTTTTCTCAGTTCCTCCATCTCCACCACATCTATTCTTGAGGTGAGACATCTGAGATGTCCTCCTTTTTCAGAACCACCGATCACTTGTGACAGTTGCTCCACCCCTTCCCCTCACCTCTTTACACTGGCCACCTCTCCATTATCTTTCAGTCTAGATGAAGGGTCTTGACCTGAAACGTCGACTGTCCGTTTCCCTTCGCAGATGCTTCCTGAACTGCTGAGTTCCTCCAGCATCTTGTTTTTTGCTCCATTTTCCAGCATCTGCGGTCTCGTGTCAATCACACACAACTGGAGTTGCCTTGAGCAACTATCTCAGTTTCCGACTTTCCTGCTGAGGCTGTGCTGCGACCTGTCAGGAGCTCTCTTACTCTGGTGCTCACACCCAAAAGTCACTTGGCACTGCACGTGGTATCTATGTTATGCTCGCTCTTCTCCACAAGAGTTGCGTCCAAAGTAATCACCCAGAAGGTCCTCAAGCCACACTTCTCCCTCTTCTTCTGCTAGTGTTCCATCCCATACCCACATTTGCCAGTATTCAGGATTAGCTGTTGTTCTGCTCCACGACACTCAGCGTGTCTTAAGCTGCCTCAATGGTCACCAACATTTCAGCTCACTGGAAGTCATCTTGGTTAACTCAAAGTCTGTTTCTTTTTAAGCCAGGCCTGTTCTTTATATCGTTATTACACTTTGTGTTGTATATGTGGATTCTTAACTAATGGTATGTACTGTCAGGAATATAATGAACCACTATGTGATATGGAAAGTTGCTGAAACACCTCCACCTTGTTGCATCTCTCCAAACACACAGCACTTGTGCACATATATTGTATGCATTTACATACATTACAATTAGCATGCATTAAATCAATGGCAGAGTATTTAAACATTTCCAACGGATGGATACAAAAAGGTTGGTATCCCTGATGATATCTTCAAGTTCATGCCACAGAGATTAAACAAAGAATTGGGCACACAGAAGATAACGCATGAAAAATGTTCACAGATATTTTTTGGCTGCTGTTACTGTAAAATCTGATAAATATACTAGCCACTGAAGTGAGGGTTGTTCCATTTCTCAATCCCAACAGTCAGGTTTCATTGTTTTCCTTTAATAGTACTGTCACTAAACCCTGGCGTGGGGGCGGGGGGGGGGGGGGGGGGGGGGGGGGGGTGCGCAGGAATAGAGGTGGACTCAGTTGTGCCAGTACATTTTATAGCTCAAGGCTCATTGTAAAACTAAAGGTAACACTGAATTTCTCAAAAAACACTTGAGTGACCTTATGACTGACCTTTAAACATATTCATCGTTGGCCATGGCATACTTCAATGTACAGTACAAAGGGTGAAACTTTTTTTCAGTGAAGTAAAGAGATTTCTTTTGAGGCACTTTAAAATGTTGGACAATTATTAATGAGCAGATCCTAGCATTGTTTTGCATTTTGAGGCAGATGATTTGACCTGTGATTGCAAAGGGTTATATGGAGACATGAATTGCAAATAAAAGTCCTTAAATCCATTTAATTGCACATTCCACACCATTGGATGAACATGGCAATATTCCTTAATAACACTATTTGTGATTGCTTGGAACTGAAGGCTATTCTGCCTGGTGCCTGGTTTATAAAACTGGTCCCTCCTCCCTGCTCTTTCTCCCACAGACCTGAATTTGTTTTCAAGTAACTACTTAATTCCCTTTGGAAGTCGAGATTCAATCTCCTTCCATCACCCATTCAGGAAGTGCATTCCAGATCATAAACATTTTCTGCATGCTTAAAATTCTCTTCAAACCCCCTCTAGTTCTTATGCTAATTTGCTTAAAATTGGTGTCTCCTTGTTACTGACTTCCTACCTGCAGAAACAGTTTCCCTTACCTTCCTTCTCCAAAACCCCACATCATCTTGAACACTTCTATTAAATCTCCTCTGAACTTCTACTTCTTGGAGAAAAATTCCAGCTTCTCCAAATTCTCCACACAACTGAATTGTGTCACCCTGACTTGACCATTTGTACATCTCTGTTGCTCCTAACATCATTGAAACCCAGAAAATAGGAGCAAGGGTTGTCTATTTGGCCTCACGGGTCTGATCCATCATTCAACAGAATCAAGGCTAATTCTCTTCCCACCTTCTCCCCAGATCCCTTGATCTATTTAGAATTAAGAAATCATCTACCTCTTTCTTGAATATATCTTTGACTTGGCCTCCACTGCCTTCTGTGGTAGACTATTCCACAGGTTCACCATCCCCCAGGTCAAGAAATTTCTCCTAATCTTGGTTATAAATAATGAGCCCTGTATCCTGACGATGTGGCCCCATGGTTTTAGACTCTCCAGCCACTGGGAATATTATCCCTGCATTTGTCTGTCTAGTCCAGTTAAAATTTTAGCGGTTTCCATGAGATCCTTCTCATTCTTTTAAACTCCAGTGAATATGTGTCTAACCAACACAAACTCTCCTCATCCATCACTCCGTCCTAGAAATCAGTCTAGTAAACTTTCATGGCACTGCCTCCATGGTAAGAACATCCTGCCTCAGATAAGGAGGCCAAAACTGCACACAAAACTCTAGATGGGCTCTCACCAAGGCCCTGACCAGCTGCAGCAAAACATTCTTGTTTGTGTTCTCAATTGCTCTTGTATTGAGGGCCAACGTACCACTTGTCTCCCTAACTGCTTGCTTCATCTGAGTGCTTGATTTCAGTGAGTAGTGTACAGGAACAACCAGGTCTCGTTGCACCTTCCCTTTTCCCAATCTATCAGCAACCAGATAATAATAAGCCTTTCTATTTTTTGAACCAAAGTAGATAACCTTTTATTTATCCACATTAAACCGCATCTGCCATTCATGTGCCCATTCACCCAAGCGGTCTAAGTCACATTGGAACCTCCTCATAGCTCACACTTATCATTCTTAAAATGTGACTTGCAGAAATAGAGAATATACTGCAGACAAGACCTAATCAGTGACTTATAAAGCTTTGACATGACATTTAATATATCACTCTGCACAACTGAATTTGTTCATCTCAGTTGCAGAGCAGAAGTTAAAGCCAGAACAATATAAAAGGAGTTCAAAACCGAGGTTTCTCAAGCAAAGCTATGAAGGATGTATTGAGATGGAAGTTCATGTAGGCAGGTATAAAATTTGGAGAAGTAAAGGTAACTATTGCTGCTTTTACATTACTGTTGCGATAGTTAATGATGAACCTAAAAGACACCTGGGACTCTTGGTGGACTTGAGGCCTACCATGTCTAACCAGTGCAATGTACCAATTCAATAAAAACAGTAAAATGTTGAATCAGCACAATTAGTGCTGATTTTCTCTTCCTTATCACATTGCCATTTGTGGGAGCTTGCTGTGTCCAGACCGGAAGTCCGGCTTTCTATGTTACAACAGTGATAATACTGCTTATTTGCTATAGAGTATTTTGAGACACCCGGAGTTGTGATAGGCACTATATCAATGTAACTCTTTCTTTCATTATTATTATCCATTTGTACCATCCTTTCACTTGTCAAGCTGATGGTTTCCATCCACAGATATGCAATCCTAACTAAATTACTGCAGTTTTGTGTTGAAGTGTGTCTGCTGAACAACTGCTGCACAGGGTCTGGGATAAACAATGAAAGATGTCTCAGAAGTACCTCATTGGCTGGGAGACTCTTTGGGACATCCTGATGTTGCAAAAGGCCCAATAAAATGCATGCCTTTCTTAAATCTTCTTCCTTACAAAGTACAAATAGTAAAATATGTCAGAAAAATATCACTCAGGAGCAAATTTTATATTGAACAATCAGACTGATTTTGAAAATTGCAATCTTTGAGGAGAATGTGTGTATCTGCTGCACTATGCACCTAGCAGGTCCTTGGTGTCTGATTCCATTAGAAATAATGTCTTTGTACTAGAAAGAACAATTTGCTAATCATTTATATTAAGTTCAATACTGAGACACTCAGCAAAAAATTCCAATAATCTTTTTAACTGTGCAGCCTGCTGGATACCACTCTTATCTCAATTATTAATGTCTTTTTATTGCAATATCCCAGCCTCAATTTTCAGAGGGCAAATCTCTGACCAAAATGGTCTATGCTGGCTCTGAATCATTTGTGAATCAGAACTTATAATGAGCTTGCAACCTTCAACCATTAACTGCCTTCACTTTAACCTTCATATTATTTATGACAGCGATCAGGTGGTTTGTACTGAATGCATGAAACCAGTGTAAGAAGAAAACTGGTGTCAAAGTAAACTCAGTGCTGAAAACAATAGGATATTTAGGTTGGAAAAAGTGCAAGAGATGTCAATTGGTCAGTCAATTAATCAATCAATAGTGAACCCCCATAGAGGAGAATGATTGTGTCCCAAGGAGTACTTAATGTATTTGGCTCCAAAGGTGGCTGGTAATTGGTAATTGGATTATTGTTGTCACATGCATCGAGGTACAGTAAAAGACTTTTGCTTGTATGCCACCCAGACAGACCATTTCGTTACATAAGTACTTTGAGGTAGTACAAAAGGATGAAAAAAACAGAATGCAGAATATAGTGTTCCAGTTACAAGGAAAGTGCAGAGTAGGTAGACAAATAAAGTGCAAGGGCCATGACGAGGTAGGTTGGGACATCAAGAGTTCATCTTTAGCATAAAAGAAGTCCATTCAAAAGTCTTAAAACAGTGGGATGGAGGCTGTCCTTGAGCCTGGTGGTATGTGTTCTCAAGCTTTTGTATCTTCTACCCATTGGAATGGGGGAGAAGAGAGAATGGCTGGGGAGGGACGAGTCCGTGATTATGTTGACTGGTTTCAGAAGGCAGTGGGAAGTGTAGACGGAGTCAGTGGAGGGGAGGCTGGTTTGCATGATGGACTGGGCTGCGTTCACAACTCTCTGCAATTTCTTGCAGTCTTGGGCAGAGCAGTTGCCATAACAAGCTGTGATGCATCCAGATAGGATGATTTCTATGGTGCATCTGTAAAAATTGGTGAGGGTCATCGGGGACATGCTGAATTTCCTTAGCCTTCTGAGGAAATGGAGGCACTGGTGTGCCGTCTTGGCCACACAGTGGCTGGACCAGGACAAGTTGTTGGTGATATTTACACTTAGGAACTTGAAGCCGATGAAGCTATTCTGCATTTGCTGGACTCTGCTGCATCTTGGACGTACATTACCCAGTAGTATTAATGAGCCTTGGTTGTTTACCTGGACAACAACACATTGTTTCTGCCCTTCCTGTTTTTCCATCACCTGTTGCTATTGCTTCAAAGTGTTAAGACACAGGCACAGCAGTTAGTGCTGCTGCCTCACAGCTCCTGGGACCCAGGTTAAATCCTGACCTCATGTTCTCCCTGTGACCATGGATTTCTGCTGGCTGCTCCAGTTCCCTCCCACATCTCAAAGATGTGTCGGTAGGTCAATCATCTCCCATAAATTTCACCTTGGTATAGGTGACAAAAGAATCAAAAGGTGACAAAAGAAGGGGAGTTGATGGACATGTGAGTAAAAATAAGCTGTAGGACAATGGGAAATAAGGAAAGGGGGAATGGTATTGGTTTATTATTGTCACTTGTACTGAGGTACAGTGAAAAACTTGTCTTGCATACCGTTCGTACACATCAATTCATTACACAGCGCAGATACATTGAGTTAGTATTGCATTGAGGTAGTACAGGTAAAAACAATAACAGAGTACAGAGTAAAGTATCACAGCAATGGGAGTTGTGGGATTGCTCTGCTGGGAGATGGCATGGACATAATGGGCTGAATGGTCTCCTTCTGTGTCATAGAAAGTAAGGAGTTCAAATCCCATTACATCAGCTGAGGAAGTTAAATTCAAGTAATGAAAAAAATTAGTATCAGTAATGGTAACCATGAAGCTGCTGGATAGTTGTTATTCCAAAGTGGTTGAATCTTAACCCCTCCTCAGTTAAGGGGCAATTAAGGACGGACAATAAATGTCAGCATCGTCAGCCATATTCGCATCCTATGATTGAACACTTTCATGAACTTCTGACTAAGTAATTCATTAGTTGATGGGGCATTTTATTATCCTGAAGCTTTGGAGCCCGTGAAATTCATTTTTCTGGATGTGGTGTTGCTAGCAAAGGCTAACATTTATTGCCCCTTAACTCCCCCTGAGAAAGTGTGGTAAGCCACTCCTTGAATCATCACCATCCTTCTCGCACAATGCTGTCCGGATGCTCCGGTTTCCGACCACATCCCAAAACTGTGTGGGTTATTCGGTTAATTGGCCACCATAAATTACCCCTAGTGTGTAGTGGTAGAATGTGGAGGGGGGCAGAGGGTTAATGAGAATGCAGGGAGAATAAAATGGGTTAGGACTCTGTCTTTACCTCTCGCTGCCTTGGTGAAGCAGCCAGCATAATCAAAGACCCCACCCACCCAGGTCATTCTCTCATCTCCCCTCTCCCATCAGGCAGAAGATACAGGATCCTGAGGGCATGTACCACCAGGCTCAAGGACAGCTTCTATCCCGCTGTGATAAGAATATTGAATGGTACCCTTATACGATAAGATAGGCTCTTGACCTCGCAATCTACTTTGTTATGACCTTGCACCTTATAGTCTACCTGCAATGCACTTCTCTGTAGCAGTGACACTTTACTCTGTATTCTGTTATTGTTTTTACCCTGTACTACCTCAGGGCACTGTGTAATGAATTGACCTGTACGATCGGTATGCAAGACAAGTTTTTCACTGTACCTTGGTACAAGTGACAATAATAAACCAATACCAATAGTGTAAAAATGGATGTTGATTGTCACCATGGACTCAGTGGGCTTGTTTCCATACTGTGTCTCTCTATGACTCTATTACTAGATTCGCTGGTGTGATAAACCGTGATGCATTTCTCATTAAACTAGAGATGATCCCATGGCTTGACTATTATGGTAGAGAGAGAGAGAGCCTCCGAGCTAAGACTATACACATTGTGATGTACATTTCTGCTGTTGCTTATGGTCGACAGTGCCTCATCAATGCCCAGTTTTATCAGATCTGTTTTGAGGGTATCTATTTAGCCTGGTGCAACACAGCGCGATAGAAAATGCCATCAAAGTGAAGGTGGATCTTTGTCTCCAGAAGGTCATTCTTACCAATGAGATCATGCACAGAATCATCTGCCACACAGAATTGATGAGATGTTGTCAAGCAGGCTTATCCCTCATGTTCATTCACACTCTACCTGCCCCAGACCCAATCCGGCACCTATCTTCCTAACAACTTGGCCAACTCCATCACTGGAGATGCTAGAAAGTCACCCTTGGTGTTGGACATTGAAGTCCCCATCCAGAGTACATTCTGTGCCCTTGCTACTCTCAGTGCTTCTTCCAACTCTTGTTCAATATGAAGCACTGATTCAGCAGCTGAGGAAGGGTAGTTGGAGTAATCAGGAGGACGTTTCCTATGCCATGATGCCATGAGATTTCAAGGAGTCAGCTTCTAATGCCAAGGACTTACCAGTCAATGTTAAAGAACATTAAGGGCTATTCCAGCCTACCTTTATACCATTGTGCTGTTTCTCCCCCATGCCCTCCTCCATTGAGTCTGTCCTGCTGGTGGGTCAGGTTCCCAAGCATTGTGATGAAAGTGTACATCAGGTATGATTCTGATCCTTGACTCACCTGCGGGACAGTTTTACCAACTTGGATGCTCGTCCCCAGATAGTCACGAGGAGGACAGTCCCCTCGAACAAAGCTTAGCCTGCGTGTTCCACTATTGACTGCCACCAGAAGGGCTGTCTCTCTGGTTTGGCTATTCATGGATCTAAGTTCTGTAAAGTCTTATAGTAAAAATGAACCAGCATCAGCTCCATCCACTTGCCCAACCCTTCCTCATTTGTGTCTCTATTAAGCGTTTTCTCTTATATGTCCCATAACCCCCAGTAGAGTTTTGAGTGCTTTCCAATTAATTACTTCCAATTGATGGAGCAAAGATTGACCCTGCCCTCTTGAACTAACACAAATTAAATGTGCTCCCTGCATTCTTTTCATCGCTGCACTAGAATAGGATTGGGATGCCAGAGAGAGACTGAACTCATGGATCAAGAAGGTACTAAAGAAAGTTCATTTCCTGCCTGGTCACGCGGCTGATCACAGAGAATTTAACTGCAAATAATGGCACCAGCATTAGTCTGCTGTTGTAAGGAGTAGATGGATCTGGGCTAGAAGCAGCACATTGAATTGAACTTACTTAGAACAAGGTTAGAGGGCACTCTGTGAAAGAAGTGGAGGATGTCGGAAAGTCAAATCAAACGCTGACAACAGTGTGGAAGGGGTGGCAGGGGAGGGGGTTTAAGTAGAGGAGGTGACCCTTTGAAACTATCGTTCATCTGTTCACTGGTCTGTTTCTGTTTTTGCAGTGTAAGTGTTTCCCTCTCCAGGTTACACTGTAGTGTAGCGGTTAGCATAATGCTTTACAGCGCCAGTGACCCGGGTTCAATTCTGGCCACTGTCTGTAAGGAGTTTGTACGTTCTCCCCGTGTCTGCGTGGGTTTCCTCCGGGTGCTCCAGTTTCCTCCCACATTCCAAAGACGAACAGGTTAGGAAGTTGTGGCATGCTATGTTGGTGCCGGAAGCGTGGCGACACTTGCGGGCTCCCAGCAGAACATTCTACATAAAAGATGTATTTCACTGTGTGTTTCAATGTACATGTGACTAATAAAGATATCTTATCTTATCTTATCCTCATTGCATAGGCTGGAGGGACTCTAATGAACTATTTGGGTTCAAGCTCTGAAGAATTCATTCAGATCCCTGAAATACCCAATCCTGAGATATCTTTATTAGTCACACGTACATCGAAACACACAGTGGAATACATCTTTTTGCATAGAGTGTTCTGGGGGCAGCCCGCAAGTGTCACCACGCTTCTGGCACCAACGTAGCATGCCCACAACTTCCTAACCTGTATGTCTTTGGAACATGGGAGGAAACCGGAGCACCCAGAGGAAACCCACACAGACACAAGGAGAACGTACAAACTCCTACAGACAGTATATTTTTGATGAATAAAGTTTATTTTTGAAATAAAAAAAACACTCTGGTAGGGAATGTACTGCCAAAAAGGGGACAAACAGAGCAGACAGTTTTAGATTATGATATCTAAAGTTCTGATGAAAGGTATTGACTTGACGGGTTAGCACTGTTACTCTCTCCTCAGATGCTGCTTGACATGCTGAGTGCTTACAGCATTTTCTGTTTTTATTTCAGATTATTGTTGGCTTTATTTCAAAGGATTTTGACCAAAGTCCACTTTATGTGCTTGCTGGCTTTTTACTGATTGTAACTGATTATATTTTACTCACTAAAATTACTGATACTGCCATGTCAGCTGTCAAAATATAACTGAATCTTGTTTTAATAATATATGGCAGTTTAAAAAGTACAAAATAGTAAATACAGTTCATCAGGAAATAACAAACAAAAACTGTTGAAAAGGAGGGGGAACCCGGATTGAACATTTATGGATGAAAAATGTTTTCTATGGAGACACAAGTAAGTAATGCCACTGTTGAAGGTTAGGATCAAGAATTCATAATTGTCAAAGATTGTCTTATTGGCTCTGTCCACAATTGCAGTAGGGACCTTGAAAGGTAAATATTGGCTAGCGCTAATGATAACTTATCTAATCTTCTTTGAAAGGTACAATAGGAACTTTTACATACATCTGAGGAAACAGAATGGGTATTTAGTTTATTATCTCAGCAGCAGAACAGAAATTTTGCAGTGCAGTGCTCCTCACAAGGCAGTTGGATATGAACTTATAATTTTTGTGCTCCTGCTTCTGGAGAATGACAATGACAAGTCAAGTCGAGTTTATTGTCATGTGCAAAAGCAAGACATAAATGCAAAATAAAAACACAATCAGAGACAAGTCCATGGTTGTGCAAGAGGTGGTCCGTAGTGTTCCATTGCTGAGGTAGGGTTAGGCTTGTGCAGGTTGGTTTAAGAACCTGATAGTTGTAGAACAGAACCATCTGACTCAGAAGCAAGAGAGCTACTCATTGGGACATTGCTGCCAATGAAAAGCACAAGGCAATCACTTATTTAGTTTTAATTTCACCTTTGTGTTATTTTTCTCCAATCATGCAATGAAGCCTCCATTTATAATATACTTTTAGCTTGATGATTTAAAAGTATTGTGGGGAAAATATATTAGCTATTCACTGAAGTAAATGAAAATGTGTATGACACACTATAATGTGTTCTGGGCAACCTTCAATAACTGGTGCAAACTCCTTCCTTTATATTTATTTTTGTTCTAGTTACCAATCCAACAAAATTCCAATATTTACAATTACAAACTCACACTGGCCATCTGTCACTTAATGTGGCTGATCTTCACCTTGACAGAATTACAGGAAGGTAAAATATAAATTTCATGTACATTTTGACAAAGAGCAATAGGTAACTTGTCAAAACTCACACTGGCCATCTGTCACTTAATGTGGCTGATCTTCACCTTGACAGAATTACAGGAAGGTAAAATATAAATTTCATGTACATTTTGACAAAGAGCAATAGGTAATTTGTCATGCCAACTCCTGTTTGCAACCTGGATCACAGAAATGAGACCACAGGAACAGCAGGAAGAAAGTGAGCCCTGTGATCAGTCTGCCATCATCACCGATCTGAATCTTAACCACATCCACCTGCCTTTGTTCCATTGCTTGTAATATCTCTGGCTAACATTAATAGCATGAAGCCGTGCCACACACCAACAGCTGTACTGAGCAACTGCAAGTCAATCACTTCAGGACATGGATGAAAGAGGCAAAATGAGTTAGTCTATGAGTCAATTGATTTCCCAATTACAGTTACAGATACCACCACCTCCCCCCTCACCTTCACCAACCCAACGAGTGCAACAATCTTTCTCCCCCACTCTGCACCTTGTGAATTGAATGGTTAACCAGTCATTGGGTTTCTTTTACTCTGAGTACATATGGATGATCAGCCGTGATCATATTGAGTGGTGGAGCAGGCTTGAAGGGCCAAATTGCCCACTCCTACGTAGGTTTCTCTGTATATTATTGTGTGTATATAAATGAAAATGTCATATGTGTCATATCTAATATTGTTTGTTAACAATTTAAGGCTTTACATTTTAAGGATTGTGTCATGTGGCTGCTCTCTGGGTTGCAATATTGTTTAGTGTGGAACTTGTCTCTCTCTCTCTCTCTCTGGGGAGGAAAGCTACCATAACAAAATGCTGACCTGATACTACAAGCATTTCTCTTATTCATTAAAATACCTGTCTTTTGAACTGCTGACATTTTTCCAGTTTCTTTGAGAGAGATACTGCATCAGAACCCACCTACTGTAAGGAAGTAAATAGTTTTACACTCACACAGCATGTGATTTATATCAAAGTACCTCCGAAGGACATGTGTGAGCAATCTTTGGTGGCACGGTTGTGAGCTAATAGAGCTGTTGCCTCAGAGCTCCAGCAACCTGGGTTCAATCCTGACCTCCAGTGCTGACTGGGTGGAGCTTGCACGTTCTCCCTGTGACCAAGTGCGTTTACTTCCAGTGCTCCTGTTTCCTCCCAAATCCCAGAGGAATGTTGGTTCGTAGGCTGATCAGCCTCTGTAGATTGTCCCTGGTGTAGATGGGTGGTAGAACCAATGGGAAGGTGGAGAAAATAACATGTGGGGAATGAGGTTGCTTTGTGAGCTGGTATGGATTCAATGGGCTGAATGGCCTCCTTCTATGTTATAAGGAATAATAGAAATATATAATTATTTTCAAAACAAGCTGATGAAAAACATGTAGGATGTTGAATCTCTGCATCACGTTATAGATTCCCTTTATATTGATAATAATCAACATCAACAAATTGCTTTCATGTAGCACCTTTAATATAGTAAAATATTCCAACATCCTTCACAGGAGTGTTAGCAAACAGAATTGAAAACTAAGCCACTGAAGCAAGTGTTAGGAGACAGGTGAACAGAAGTTTGGTCATGAAAGTAGATTTGAAGGTGTGCCATAAAGGAGGTAAGAGAGATCCAGGGAGAACCGGTCCAAGTGGACAGGTCCAGGAAGGGATTTACAGAGCTTAGAGAAAACAGAAACCACTGCTACCAATGACGGAGCAGTAAAAATGAAAGTTGGAGGAGGTCAGGGTTTTTGGAGGACTGTAACTCTAGAGGAGGTTACAGAAAACAGGAAGGATAATTAAGCCGTTTAAAAATTAAAGGATAATTTAGCTGCTTACACTCATCTCCTTCATAAGTTCACAGACGTATTTCAGGATCCTTCCTGAGATACTCAAAGTACTAGCTTCTGCCATAGTCACACTGAAATAAATATCTTTCCCTACTTTTCACACAGAAAATGATAAAAAGTAAGTTTTAAGGTGTTAAAATATTCATGTCAGAATATCCGACTCTCAAACATCTTCACGGATTTTAAGTGGCACAATTTTCTGATACTGTTGGAGTGTAAAAATTAAATGAATCACATATTCTAAAGTCATATAAAGGCACTCCTGCTCAATGAATACAGTGAAAGCTTTCGTCAAAGGCTGGTGATCGGTACAGAGGTGAATCGATGCCCTCTTTATCTGCCAGCTATCAGCAATTGTAACATTCAGGCAAGAGCAATGAAAAGTGAATGAGTGCTTCAGGCTGACAACGCCACTTAATTTCACTGTGCCTGGGACTCATCACCACACTCTGTGTGATCAGTGTCTTATTACTTCCCATGTTTAAAATTCAAATGAATGAATTATCACTGCTTGGTGAGAAAAGAGCCATACATTGCTATTTTTATGCTGCAAAAGTCATGAACACCCATTTGTATGAGTTTCTGAAATTCTCCTATGCCCTGAAACATAGCTATCATTCAGTAAAAACCAAATACTTGCATAATGTGCTTCCTATTATCAGGAGGTATTACTAGTCAATTGTTTGCAGAAAAATCACAAGTGCCTATTGGATCCCTGTTCAAGTTCTTAAACTGAGATAATGCTTGTGATTGTTATTTAATTTAAAAAATCCCCATTTCACCATTTATTTTGCCCAGTTTTATTCTGCCTTGCATTAGATAGGCTCACAGAAACATAAATGTAATTAAGAAGCCTAAATGATATGCTGTGATTTCTGGGAAGTAAGAAGAGGGAAAATGTTCAACGTGTGGGGAGATTAGAGTGACTCAGTCATTGGCCAGAGCTGTAGAATGTTTCAACTCCATAGGAAACCACCGAATATAAAGTAAAACTGCTGCTCCCACTCTGACCTATCTGTCTGTGGCCTCCTGCACTGTAATAATGAGGTCCAACATAAATTTGAGGAACAGCAACTCATCTTCCATCTCGGAATGTTGCAGCCTTCCAGACTCCGAATTCTCCAAATTACAATAACTCACTTTCTCAGTTTATGTCAGAATTGGCCATTTCTGCTGTAAGTTATCCATCTATGATATTGACTAAGCCTTCCCCCCCCCCCCCCCCCCCCCGTTAGTATACCCTGACCTGCCATTTGCAACACCACCTTCTTTGTCACCCCCATTAACAACTCGTCCCCACAGCAACCCCAGCCTCAACCAATCAGGGATATTCCCTTTGTCCTGTCCATCCCTCCCCCACTTCTCCGCAACTTAAAGCTTAACTTTTTTCTCTCTTTCTCGGGCTGAGGGTTTCCAGCATTTTCTGTTCTTGTTTAAGAAGCCATTGAACCCATTAAGCTTGTTCATTACATGATCCACCCCATTCCTATCCCAGGCTCCTGCTCATTCCCCATTTCCTTCCATTTTACTTTTATCTGTTGCAAATGGCAGGTCAGTCTGTACTAACCAAAAGTGGGAAATCATGGCCAATAACCATTTAAATATATGAAGAGATGTAGGCCATTTTATTCTTAATTTACCCACTTCAGTTCCCCCTATTTCAATTGCCCAGCCTAACAAAAATCTATTAAATCAATTTTGAAAATTTCAATGGATCAAGCCTAATGATGCATAGAAATCTTTTATAGAAAGAGACAGAGCAACAATCCTAATCAATTCTGAGGAACACTTGCTGAAATGAAGAAATTCGGAGAGGTCCTCACTGCTGTCACTGTGACTGCGCTCTGACATTGAACTCCCTCTACAACTTTCTGCACTTCCCCAATTATGCTAGGGAAACTGCACTGAACCAATATTCCTTCATCTGTATCATTGATAAATACATTGAAAAGCTTATTGCTGTATTTATTGTTGTATTTATTATTGACATGTGTACTGTTTACTCTGTGAGCTTCACGTGAGCAAGGAATTTCATTGCAACTTTGTGTATGACACAAGTATAGTGTAGCAGTTAGTGTAACGCTATTACAGCGCCAGCGACCCGGGCTCAATTTCAGCCGCTGTCTGTAAGGAATTCGTACGTTCTCCCCGTGTCTGTGTGAGTTTCCTCTGAGTGCTCCAGTTTCCTCCCACATTTCAAAGACATACAGGTTAGGAAGTTGTGGGCGTGCTATGTTGGTGCCGGAAGCATGGCGACACTTGCGGGCTGCCCCCAGAACAAAGATGCATTTCACTGTGTGTTTCGATGTACATGTGACTAATAAAGATATCTTATCTTATAAACTAATCGGAATCGGAATCTGCAATGACACAGCTATTAGACCTGCTGCCTCACAGTTCTACTGACATGGGTTCAACTCTGTGTGGAATTTGCACTTTGTCTCTGTGACCAGATGGGTTTCCTCCAGGGGCTCTGATCCACATCTCAAAGACAGACGGATTGGTAGGTAAATTGCCCCTCAATGTGTGAGTGGGTAGTAAAATCTGAGGGGAGCTGATGGGATTGTGGAGAGAATAGGTCATAAGGAAAATTCATGGGCAAGTAGGATTGTCCTGTGAGCCAGCATAGACTCAATGAGCTGAATGGAAATTTAAAAATAGTTCAAATAGATAAAATAATTTTAAATAATTGGGAAAAAAACAAAAATAAAAACTTACTTAAATGCATAAAATAATAAACTGCTGGAAGAACTCAGTGGGTCGAGCAGCATCTGGGGAGGTGAAGAGGTGGTTGGCGTTTTGGGTCAAGGCATCAGGGTTTTGACCCAAAACACCAACCGTCCCTTTGCCTCCATAGATGCTGCTCGACCCGCTGAGTTCTTCCAGTGTTTTATTTTTTGGTCCGGGTTCCAGCACCTAGTGTAGCGGTTAGCGTAAAACTATTACAGTGCCAGTGACCCAGGTTCAATTCCCGCCGCTGTCTGTAAGGAGTTTGTATGTTCTCCCTGTGTCTGCATGAGTTTCCTCTGGGTGCTCCGGTTTCCTCCCATATTCCAAAGACGAATGGGTTAGGAAGTTGTGGGCACGCTATGTTGGCGCCGGAAGTGCGGTGACACTTGCGGGCTGCCCCCAGAACACTCTGCGCAAAAAAAGATGCATTTCACTGTGTTTCGATGTACATGTCACTAATAAAGATATCTTATCTTATCATATCTCGCGTCTCCTTGCTTAAAATCATGTTTAAAAGACAAAAATTAATTAAAGACATTACATTATGCAAAATTTTTAAACAAACTCTAACCTGCAGTTGTCTTTCTAGTCAAGGTCAGTTACCCAACTGAAATGATCATGGCCATGCCACACAAGCCACCCATCCCAGGCGTGAAACTGAGGGGACACATGTGAATTGCATCTGCTTCCCCCCCAGCTTAATGTGTGAACTCTGCTGCTGGACTCAGTACTGAGCTGGAGGAAGTCTATGGAACCATCAACTAGCCAGGGGCACAATTTTAGCAATGAGCAAATCAAACCTCAAAATAAAGGAAATAACTGCAAAATGTGGAGAGTGCACATCGTAGACTTTCCATGTCCTGAGACATATAATTAAGGAAACAAAGAACACCACATTATCTTGGTATAATTTATGACAGAGGCCTAGAATCTGAGCATGTAAATTGTGGCTTGGGAATTCAGCACAACATAATGGACAAACCTCTTCTTTCATATGCAGCACTACATATTGCTTGACAGAATTTGAAGAGAATATTAATGAGACCGAATGATTGGTATTGTTTATATCTGGAGCTGTGGTATTTCTGAGCATTTGTTCCACTGAGGTGTTTTTTGTAGCAACCACTATCAGTGGTGACAGGGGATGATCTATGCATTTAAATGATAATAATACAAAGATTCATTTTCAAAAGGAATTGCTGATAAATGTTTAGGAGGCAGCTATGGCTCTGAGTGTGTTCAGATGCTGAATTCTGGAGATAAGGAACAAAGCCAAGAATGACAGCGTGGGCTGTTAGACTATTGCACTCAAGGAGAATGTGGCATTTCAGTAAATTTCAGAAATATTTTCCAGGGACTTTGTCATTATATATGTGCGCACGTCTCTTGTTAGTTTTCTATCTTTTTGCAAAAAAAATGAGTTAGTTGCTGCATAAAGGCAAATTTAAAAGCAGGTTCACTGGAAATCAATGCCCTTTGTTTATCAATCAACTCATCCAAGCCAGTTCGCTATTTACATAAGTAAAGGACATTAAACTTCAGGCCACAATCTTGCATGATTTTGAAGAGTTTTCGCCTCCCTCTGAGCTACCTTTAATCCTCACTCAACATCATTACAGTATTTAATCTTGTTGTTTTACACTGCTGTTTGTGGGAGCTTGCTCAACACAAATTGGTGGTTATGTTTCAGATCAGATCAGATTAGTTTATTGTCATACACACCAGGGTGCAATGAAATTCCTTGTTTGCATGAAGCTCACAGAGCAATAATAAATACAGCAATAAATACAGCGATGAGCGCAAAACAATAGAAGAGTGCGTGGTAGTGCAAACTGAGGAAATGCAAAAAGAAATGCTAAACTGACAAGTACAGAAGAGGTAGGATTAAGGATCTGAGAACGTGGCAGCACCACCAGGAAGGGGTGTGAAAGAGGAGATTGGTTCAGAGGTCTGATAGCTGTGGGGAAGAAGCTGTTCTTGAGTCTGGTCATCTGGTGTTTTCAGGCTCCTGTATCTTCTCCTAGAAGGTAGAAGAGAGAAAAGGGAATGGCCAGGGTGGCGGGCACCCTTGACGATACTGTCAGCCTTCCTGATGCAACGTACCATGAAGATGGACTGGGTGGAAGGCAGTGACGAGCCTGTGATGGACTGGGCAGTGTTTACCGCTCTCTGCAGGTTCCGACAGTCCAGAGCAGAGCAGTTGCCGTACCAGGCTGAGATGCAACCTGTCAGGATACTTTCTATAGCTCATCTGTAGAAGTTCAAGAGAATCCTCATGGACAAGCTGAATCTTCTCAGGTACCTAAGAAAGTACATACGCTGATAAATTTTCTTGACCACCGCATTAATATGGAGGGATCAAGAGAGGTTGATGGTGATGTGGATGCCTAGGAACTTGAAGCTGTCCCCATGTTTCAATATTATTGTCTGTTAAATATTTTGAGAGATTAGGAAAGATGCAATATAAATGTAATTCCTTCTTTCTTTCCATTAATGTCATTCTATTACAAAAACCACAACTTGGTCATCATACCGGAGGCATAGACAGGTTGCTCCCCTGAAACACCCTTTAGTACACTTCTCATTTTTAATAGAAAGCAGAAAATGTTCGAACCATTCAGCAGGTATTGGTATTGGTTTATTATTGTCACTTGTACCGAGGTACAGTGAAAAACTTGTCTTGCATACCGATTGTACAGATCAATTCATTACACAGTGCAGTTACATTGAGTTAGTACAGAGTGCATTGAGGTAGTACAAGTAAAAACAATAACAGAGTACAGATAAAAGTGGTACAGCTACAGGGAAGTGCATTGCAGGTAGACAATAAGGTGCAAGGTCATAACAAGGTAGATTGTGAGGTCAAGAGTCCATCTCATCGTATAAGGGAACCGTTCAATAGTCAAGCAGCACCTGTGAATAGGGTAAAAGTATCTGCATTTTAGGTCAAAGGCACCTGCGATGATACCTCTGTTTCCCTTACCACATATGTTGCCTGACCTACTGAGCAGTTCCACCTTTTTCTATTTTTATTTCAAATTTTCATCATCTGGAATTTTTGTTTTGATTTCCATCTCATTTTTATTTTGTTTGAATCCTCAGATTTCAGAGTTGGAGCAGTTAAGTAGGTCCCCATCAAGTGTAATTTTCCTGACAGCAAGGTTGCTGGCGTTCCTTAATACAAAAAAAAATTATTTTCAAAGTGCTTCCAGTAAATGCTTTGGAAATGTTTGTCCTGCTGAGCATTGGGTTGTAAGGTGCTTTTAGTAAGTGCCATAGCTGGTGGATGAAAACAGCATAGATTCAAATTTCACGCTGGAGCCACACATTCCCTCCTTTACAGACTTGGATGTGTTTTGTTTGCTTCTTGTGTTTTCGATGCCTTTATTTCAATAGAAGTTATGTCCCTTCAAAGCTTGACTGAATTCTGTTGATTTTTCTGTTTAAGTATGTCTGATCTTTATTCCAGTCAATTGAAGTTACACAAAAAAACCTTTGCAAATCTCAGACAATAACAGAAGGCATTCAGTTAGTCAGCTGGCATCTGTAAAGATTATAAATTATTTGGTACTGGCCCTTCACCAGATGCTGAGTTCGTGCTATATTTTTTGCTTTATACCTACTGGATACTGAAAGGTCTGGATAGAGCGGAGAGCATGTTTCCACTAGTAGGAGAGTCTAGGATCTGAAGGTACAGCCTCAGAATAAAAGGATGTCCCTTTAAAACTGAGATGAGGAGGAATTTTTTCAGCCAGCAGGTGGCAAATCTGTGGAAATCATTGCCACAGAAGGCTGTGGAAGCCAACTAATTGTGTGTATTTAAGGCAGAAATTAATAAGTTCTTGATTGGTAAAGGGGTTAAGGGTTACAGGGAGAGGGCAGGGGAATGGGGTTGAAAAAATCAGCCAAGGTTGAATAGCGGAGCAGACTCGATGGGCCGAGTGGGCTAATTCTGCTCTTATGTCTTATGGTCTTTTGTCTAAGATTATAAAAACTGGGCATGGGGGAGTTTCAGCTGCTATTGAGGTAAAGCCCTGACTATTAGCACATTAATTCCTACCAGCAAAAGCATGGTAAGCCAAGGCCTCAAATCAAACTTCTACAAATGTTGGCAATCGGAAATAGACAATTCTGGAAATACTCAGCAGGTCAGGCAGCGGCAGTGGAGATGCATTTCAGGCAGCGTCCATTCAAAAATTAGAATAGTCTGAATAACGACAGAAATAACTTGTACTCCCATATCACTGATCTAGGTGCGGAGGTTGCACATTCTCCCCATGACCGTATAGGTTTCCTCTGGCTGCTCTGATTTCCTCCCACATCCCAAAGATGTGCAGGTTGGTAGATTAATTGGCTGCTGTAAATTTCCCCTAGGCGGGTGGTAGAATCTGGGGGAATTGATGGAAATGTGGGGAGCATAGGAAATGGGATTAATTTAAGTGGGTGCTTAATGGTCAGATCAGACTCAATGTGCTGAAGGGCCTCTCTCTGTACTGGGTGACTCCATGATTCTATGAATGGGCCTTTGAGAAGGGCATTGGATTAGCCATGTCTTGATGTGTCAACGGCATGGGTGAGGGTTTAAGTGATAGATGAGCTGAGGCAGGGAAAAGAGTCAGGAATGTTAACAATATGGAAACAGGCATTCTTGGTGATGGAACAGATCTGTAATCCACAGCTCATCTTGGGATCAAATGTGACACAAAGGCTGCATACAATCTGTTGTGGGACAAGTTCGAGGTCTCGAAAGTAAAGGACTCTGGACACAGCCTTAGAATTAAATGATTTATTTCCAAAGGTAAACGCGGGGAAAAGGTAACGGGGCCCCACACACACACACACACACACACACGCACACACACACACGCACACACACACACGCACACACACACACGCACCGGTGATAGCGAGTGAGGGAAAATCGCAACAAGGGTAAAATACACACACACACACACACACACACACACACACACACACACACACACACACACACACACACAAAACGAACTGGGTACTCACAATCAAGGAAAAGCAATACGCTAACTGCCACCCCTTGACTCAGTGCAGGCACAGCCCCACAGCCCCAGGAATCCTAACTTAAGATGTTTCTGAACCTGTCGAAGTGCACAGCTTACCAGTGGTCTCTCCAGCATCGTTGCACAATTCCTCCGGGGCAAAAAAAAAGACAGAACTAGCACATGGGGCACTCTTTATAGTGCTGGAGGGCTGGGGGTGGTCCAGCCCAGGTGGTTTGAAAGGGCCAATGGCCCGATGTCAGCAGGAACTAACCAATCACTGGAGACCAATGGCCCGAGGCCAGGTACTGAGGTGCTGAGAAGTCCAATCGTCAGGTGTGCACTGATGGGTGGGGGTGGAGCCAGGCCTTGATTGACAGTGGTGTGTCTTTCGACCAGGTGCTGGACAGGGCCGTCATGTGACAGCCCCTGCCCTCCATAATACACAATCTGGTTTAACAATTACCAGAGGGGGTTGGGTTCAGTGGCTTGGGATTATAGCTTGCGGCTGGGATCAAAAGGGAATAGCTTTGGTCTTCTCAATATGTAGCTGGAGAAACAAAGGACTGCAGATGCTGGAATCTAGATGAAAAACACTCTGATGCTGGAGGAACTCAGCAGGCCAGGCAGCATCCGTGGAGAAAAGCAGGCGATCAACGTTTTGGGTCAGGACCCTTCTTCAGGACTGAAGATAGGAAAAGTGGAAGCCCAGTATATAGGAGGGAACAGCAGAGAAGTGATAGGTGGACAGAAGAGGAGAGGCAGGGTGGGCGCGAGGTGGTGATAGGCAGATGCAGGTAAGAGGTAGTGATAGGCAGGTGCAGGGGAGGAGAGGAGAGCAGACCCGGGGGATGGGTCAAAGGAGAGAAAGGAAAAACAAAGGGTAAAAAAAAGAGAGATAGGCTAGGAAAAAAGAGAAGAAGCACGGTGAAGGGGTGTTGTGGGGAAGGGGGTGGGGATTACTTAAAGTGGGAGAATTCAATGTTCATGCCGTTAGGGAAGGTTCCAAGATGGAAAATGAGGTGCTGTTCCTCCAGTTTGCATGTGGAATTCTCCTGGCAGTGGAGGAGGCCGAGGACTGACATATCTGTGATACTGTGGGAGGGGGAGTCGAAGTGACTGGCAATGGGGAGACGCAGATCACGGTTACGGACGGAGCGCAGGTGTTCTGCGAAGTGGTCACCTAGTCACCTGCAACGGAGAGATGCAGATCACGGTTACGGACAGAGAACAGGTGAACGGGGAGATGCAATTCTACTGCTTTCAGTGTACCTGCACCTCCCTTAATATCATCTACTGCATTTGGTGCTCCAAGTGTGGCCTCCTCTACATTGGTGAGGCCAAACACAGACTAGGTGACCATTGCACAGAACACCTGCGCTCTGTCTGTAACCACGATCTGCATCTCCCTGTTGCCAGTCACTTCAACTCCCCCTCCCACACTATCGCTGATATGTCAGTCCTCGGCCTCCTCCACTGCCAGGAGAATTCTAAACGCAAACGGGAGGAACAGCACCTCATTTTCCATCTTGGAACCTTGCAGCCTAACGGCATGAACATTGATTTCTCCCACTTTAAGTAATTCCCACCCCCACCCCCACCCATGCCTCTTTTCTTCCCTTTCCTAGCCTGTCTTCCTTTTTCCTATCCTGCTTTTTTCCTCCTTACCTTTGACCCATCCCCCAGTGGATCTGCTCTCCCCTCCTCCCCCACACCTGCCTATCACTATCTCTTACCTGCATCTGCCTATCACCACCTTGTGCCCACCCCACCTCCCCTCTTTTGTCCACCTATCACTGCTCTGCTTTTCCCTCCTATATATTGGGCTTCCCCTCTTCCAATCTTCAGTCCTGAAGAAGGGTCCTGACCCGAAACGTTGACCGCCTGTTTTTCTCTACGGATGCTGTCTGGCCTGCTGAGTTCTTCCAGCATCATAGTGTAGCTGGAGGGAACCTTTGCACTTCCAATGATGTACATCGGACAAGAATTCCAATAATTTGGAGGTAGCGAAGCAGTCAGGAGAGGCAGTGATGAGGTAAAACTGATGCTTTGGTCTTGAAGGGGCAAGAAATAGAAAGGGTAATAGAGTCATGGACTCACAGTGAGAGAGAGCCAGGAGTCAGACCACCCAGCAACTACCCATTTACACTAACCCTACATTAGTCCAATTTTTATTCTCCCCTCATTCTCATCAACTTCCCCCAGCTTCTACCACTCACATGCACACTTGGGGCAATTTCCGGTGGCCAATTAATCTATCAACCTGCACATTTTTGGGATGTGGGAGGAAAATGCAGCGCCCAGAGGAAACCATGTGGCCACAGGGATAACATGCAAACTCCACACAGACAGCACCCAGGGTCAGGATTGAACCTAGGCACACCATGGCTGTGAAGTAGTGGTTCTACCAGATGGACTACTGTGCCAACCATTAAAGGTCATAGATGATTCCTTGGGGGGAAATACTGGGTATATCAGCAGAGGAGTGAGATGTGAAGTTATTGCTGGTGATTCTCTGACTACGACTTGGCAGGTAAGTACAAAATGTGACCCCACTGCTGGACAAGAGTGGAGAAGTGTTGGAGGACAATGCTGTGGTCAACTGTGCCAAAGGTCATGAAGGATAAGGATTACATTGGTCAGAATCAGATGCTGAAAATCTGAAAGAAAACAGAAGATATTGTGAATACTCAGCAGGTCAGACAGCATCTATTAAGACCATAAGACAATAAGATTTAGGAGCAGAACTAGGCTATTCAGCCCATCGAGTCTGGTCCACCATTAAATCATGGCTGATTTTTTTCAACCCCATTCTCCTGCCTTCTCCCCGCAACCCTTTACCAATGAAGAACCTATCAATCTCTGCCTTAAATACACCCAATGACTTGGCCTCCACAGCCCTCTGTGGCAACAAATTCCACAGATTCACCACACTCTGGCTGAAGAAATTCCTCCTCATCCCAGTTCCAAAGGGACGTCCCTTTATTCTGAGGCTGTGCCCTCCGATCCTAGACTCTCCCATTAATGGCTGAAGAAATTCCTCCTCATCCCAGTTCCAAAGGGACGTCCCTTTATTCTGAGGCTGTGCCCTCCGATCCTAGACTCTCCCATTAATGGAAACATCCTCTCCACATCCACTCTATCCAGGCCTATTGAGAGAGACTAATAGAGAGTTCATGTTGACGGTCTTCCAGGTTATGTTCTCCTTCAGTTCTAAGGAATGATATTGCACTAGTCCAAAGTTATGATATTGTACTATCATAATCTTAATACATTCAATGCATGAGGATGGGCAAGTGTCACATGCTCAAATGTCAATGACAAAACGTTCAGAGATCCCATTCCTGCACTGTGGCCTACATTCCCCACATCATCACCTACTGCTGGGTAAATTTCCCCCATTCAAGATAAGATGGAGATCCTATTCAGTGCTACAGATTGCCAGTGAGGATGAGGTTTCTAGATTTTCTCTCATAAGTTACACCAATTGGACTTACACAAAAACCTCACCTCTTTGTGGTCATTTTTAGACAAAGATTTGCTTTTAGATACTGATTCTCACATTTCCTTGCTGGGATATGAACTGGCATTCTTTGGATTAGGGCAATATTGGTATTGGTATTGGTATTGGTTTATTATTGCCACTTGTACTGAGGTACAGTGAAAAACTTGTCTTGCAAACCGATTGTACAGGTCAATTCATTACACAGTGCAGTTACATTGAGTTAGTACAGAGTGCATTGAGGTAGTACAGATAAGAACGATAACAGTACAGAGTAAAGTGTCACAGCTATAGAGGAAGTGCAGTGCAATCAGGTGCAAGGTCACAACAAGGTTGATCGTGAGATCAGAGTCCATCTCATCGTATAAGGGAACGATTCAATAGTCTTATCACAGTGGGGTAGAAGCTGTCCTTGAGCCTGGTGGTATGTGCCCTCAGACTCCTGTATCTTCTACCCGATGGAAGAGAAGAGAAGAGAGAATGACCCGGGTGGGTGGGGTCTCTGATTATGCTGGCTGCTTCGCCAAGGCAGCAAGAGGTAAAGACAGAATCCAAGGAGGGGAGGCTGGTTTCTGTGATGTGCTGGGCTGTGTCCACAACTCTCTGCAGTTTCTTCGCAGGGTACCCCTTTTTCAAGATAAACAAATTCACATGCATCCAAATTAACTTTAGCTAATCCTAATGCAATGCCTAGAATTTATCATTTTCACATTAAACATTACCTCATTAACCCATTTACTTCTTAAGGGAGAGAAGTGATAAAACTGAACACTAAATTCAAATGGCAGTAGTGTTTCCCAATGAGTGACAATGGGTCAGGACAAAAAAATCCACATTTCCGAGTTAAAAAACATTCCCATTTCTACTTGACAAACCAGTAAACGGTGCTGTTGTTAATGATGCATGGGGAATGCAGCAAAGGGTCTGTTTTCCTGAATGGTGCAGGTAACCAATGGACACAGGCAGATTTATTTTTTGAGCATGGCAAAGGAATGCAAAGTATGTGAGGAGCAGCAGTCATGTGGAACCTGCAGTATGTTACCACAAACAGTACATTTCTGGAAAGTTTTTATTTGCATGCAGTTTTAGTTGTTGTCAGAAGTCTGAGAGTGATGTGCTATGAACAAATGTACAGATGATCTTCCTCAGTAAGGTTAAACTAACAGTTTTACACCAGCACTGATTACGTAAAGATTTTCTTCCAATTGTCATGATTGATTTGGCTGATCCTGAACATGTAAATCAGGTAGGAATTTAAATGTGCTAACTTTTGGAGGGATACACACATGCATCCTTAACGTCACGCGGTGAATGTGCCCACCAATGCTTATATATGTGCCAGGATTATTTGGGAGGGGAAGAGACCATGCCCCTTCTTGACTCCATTTGGATGCCCATGACAAGAAACAAAATGATCAATGTCCTTTTCATTGAACAAAGAATAACAGTAACTATGGAGACACAAGAGACTGCAAGATGCTGGGATCTGGAGCATGAAAACAAACTGCTGGAGGAACTCAGTGGGTCAGGCAGCATCTGTGGAGGCAACGCATGTGGGATAGTTAATGTTTCAGGTCAAGACCCTGCATCAGGACTGTATCAGGATCAGTAATTTGTATAAAATGGAAAAAGACTTCTACTTCTTTCGTGCCATTCATCTCTTTTTCTTGATTGGCAGAAGCACTGTATGACTAATAAAGAACTTTTAAAGTAAAGTACGGTTGTACAAGAAAACAGTCATCAACTTGAACACAATGACCTTCCACAAATATGCTGTGATAATGATTGGACACCTGGTTTTGGGTACGTTCAGTGAGGGATAATTTTGTCCAAAACATGGAGATAACCCCTCTCTTCAAAGTAGTGCAAGGGGTATTTGGCTTCCACTGAGAGGGGAAATGGGATGGTTTAATATCTCATCCAGAAACAACAGCTCCTTTAGTACAGCATTCCCTGAGAACTTTCATGTCTACTTGAGGGAACACATGAGACCTCACTTTAATGTCTTACCTGAAAGATGGCATCCCCAACATTACAGCACTCCCTCAGTATCACACAGTTCAAGTTCAAGTTCAAGTTCAATTTACCTTATTGTCATTCATCCATGCGATAAAAACATATGGCGGAACGAAATGTCGTTTCCCCCAAACTCACACAACAGAGGACATACATAAAACAGAAGACATACAATAAACACAGACAAAAAAAAATTGTGCAAGTACAAATAGTGCAGAAAAAGGTATATACAAAATACGAATTTAGTGCAGAGTTAGTGCAAAACCGAGATGGATGATCAGCCTAAATGTTTGTGCTCAGGTTGTTGTGAGTGAGGCTTCTAAATGCACAAAAGTTGAATACATGTATTAATTACTGCTGAAACCTGCCAAAGAAGAGGATAACAAGAAGATAGATCTATTATTACAATTACAGGAGGCATGAGCATAAACTTGTCTGCACAATAAAATGCAACTGCTTTCAGTATCGGATGACTTAACAATCCCATTGACCACCTAAAGACGTCTTCTTACGTCATTCATTTGAGGTGCACCATGTTGCAATGCGGTGCTGGAAAGGGATAACCAAAAGAAGTGGAGAGAATGCCTGCTGATGACAAGGAGCAACAGGAAGTAATCCCAAACAAAATACTGTTAAAACAACTTGTCATACCCGTGATCACACTTCGTCTGCACAGCATCATAATCCCACAATGATCTGAAATGTTGCCAGCTACATTATTCAGAATAGGCTTCCAGGCTAATAATAGCTCCTATTCTGAACTGTCTTCCAATCATATTGCCCTCCACCCCCACCTCCAATAGATCAGAGGCAGAGTGGAAGGCACTGAAAGGAAATGGAAGGTAATATTTGACCTAAGTGACTGATTGCCATTAATGTTTCTATTATTGTTCTGAATATGACACATCCCCGGTTTGAATGGTTCAATGGCTGGCGTGATCTTGTTTCTGGAGTAGAGGTGACATAGGTTGAATCTGTATTGTAGGTTAGCTTGACTCTTCTGGGAAGCTTGTTGGGGGTGACGTGCAGGAATGCAGCAAGGAAAATTGAGAAGAGTGTTGTTGCATTGATGCAGGCTTGCTGGAGAACAGAATGTTGTGGACCTTCTGGTTAAGATCACAGCTTGCAGGCCGTCATGTAGCAGACGTGTAATGGAGAGGAATTTCTGAGGACAACTAAATTTGAGAAGAACTTTGCAGTCTCTCCTTGCTGAAATAAAAGGAGGCCATATATAACAAATGATGCCGCTTCTTGAATTTCTCTTGGAGTTTTTTACCGAGAAGATTATGTCCATGGTGCCTCTGGATGCACAGAATCCACACTATCATTCAGGTAGCAACTCTTTGGGCAGTGGGAGGTAGTGGCTGAGAAGGATCCCGGCAATGGCTTCCCCTGTGGCAGACAGCAGGGAAACACTTCTTTAGTGACTGCAATTGGATTTGTTTCCTTTCTTGAAGACTTCCAAGAATACGGAACCTCTGAGGTCTCCTGACATGTCCTCCTCTACCCAGATGTGGAACTGAGAAGAGAAAGAAATTCACAGCCATCTTAAGTTTGCAAGCATTGATCCTGAACAATGGGCCCGCAACACGATCAAATCTCAGTGCAGACTGGTATCAAGCTAGGCTGTATCATTGCCCCCAAAACTTTGTCAATCTTTCACCAGGATGCTGCCTGGATTAGAGCGCATGTGCTATAAGGAGAGGTGTCAAACTTGAGTTGTTTTCTCTGTAGCAGCAGAGGCTGAGGGGAGACCTGATAGAAGTTTATAAGATTATGAGAGGCATAGATAGAGTAGGCAGCTGGTATCTTTCTCCCAGGGTCGAAATGTTTAATACTAGAGGGGATGCATTTAAGGTGATAGGGGTAAGTTCAACGGAGATATGTAGGTCAAGCTTTTTACACAGAGAGTGGTGGGTCCTAGAATGCACCGCCAAAGGTGGTGGTGGAGGCAGATACGATAGAAGAGTTGAAGAGGTTTTTAGATAGGCACATGAATATGCAGAGAATGGAGGGATCTGGACCTTGTGCAGGCAGAAGGCACTAGTTTAAAATGAAAAACACGATGATGCTGGAGGAACTCAGCAGGCCAGGCAGCATCTGTGGAGAAAAGCAGGCAGTCAATGTTTTGGGTCAGGACCCTTCTTCAGGACTGAAGATAGGAAAAGGGGAAGCCCATTATAAAGGAGGGAAAAGCAGAGCAGTGATAGGTGAACAAAAGAGGGGAGGCGGGGTGGGCACAAGGTGGTGATAGGTAGATGCAGGTAAGAGATAGTGATAGGCGGGTGCGGGGCACTAGTTTAGTTAGGCATTTAATTACAACACTGTGGGCCAAAAGGCCTGTTCCTGTGTTGCACTGTTCTACGTTCTATGTTTGTTTTTCATGCCGTAAGGATGCATTTCTCCTCCATCCAGTTTACAGCCGGACTGGAGCTAATCCACAGGACTAAAAGAAAACTGTTCAACCTATATCACATCCATTCCAGAACCAACATCATCCCAACCTCGCCAGTCAAGCTGCAGTACCCAGATAACACGTGGATATGGGTGTATTAGGGGGCTGAGCTCCAAGTCATCACTGAAGCACACAAGAGGATGGGACTTAAACTCAATGACTGCAGAAACAAAGGACCTCTACCAACCTGCCCTCACTGCACAGCACTGCCCTCCTTCAATATAGGTCCATGGCAACACAGTGGAAATCGTAGAACATTTCCTACTTTCTACCCCATCTGGGATAGTGACAGCTCCCACATTGCCTTCATCAGTCACCTCAGAGTGAGAGAGGAAACAAGCCATCCCCACCAAGAAATATTGTCTAAGAAGAGGCAGTGTGGAAGATGAGGCTGCAAATTTATGGCTGAAGTTCCTCTCTGCCAGGTTTAGAACTTCAGCAGGGATACTGTATGCACCCATGGCCTTGTAGTTGAGCACAGGATGGGGGTGAGGATCACCCAGATGGTTTGCAATGGGATGGAGCCAAGGGCAGAGTAAAGTTGAGGAACTCTACAAAGTGTTCCTTCCAGTGGATGCTGACTGCCTCTTTTACTTAGATTAGCTCTCCTCCATTCTTGGCTGTTGGTGAGGATGGGACCTTGGAAGTTTGGGCCATAATTGGTCTACGAAATACCCACTGAAGGATCGTCACGTGTTGTGGTTGTCAGTGAGTTGCTGGGTCTCCTGCGCTCTTTCCGCCCATCATATGTTGCTTAGGTCATGAGTTTTTATGACCTTAGCTCATGAGGTCATGAGGGGCAGGCATGGTAATGTTGGGGCAGGCACAGTAGTGTAGCGGTTGGCGTAACGCTATTACAGTGTCAGTGACCCAGGTTCAATTCCGGCCGCTGTCTGTAAGGAGTTTGTATGTCCTCTCCGTGTCTGCATGGGTTTCCTCTGGGTGCTCCAGTTTCCTCCCACATTCCAAAGACATACGGGTTAGGAAGTTGTGGGCATGCTATGTTGATGTCGGAAGCGTGGCGACACTTGTGGGCTGCCCCCCAGAACACTCTAAACAAAAGATGCATTTTACTGTGTATTTCAATGTACATGTGACTAATAAAGATATCTTATCTTATCTTTTATTGGACTTTGGCCTTCGGGGGCAGGTGGAGCTGATCCTTTTCTCTGCTGAAGTTTCTAATTAAAAATATCCTGCATTTGCAGTTAATTAGCTCCTGGATATTCTGATCATTCTCAGCAAATGAGCACTGGTGGAGATATCGTGAGAAGGATTGAAGAAAATGGGAAGGTAATGTATGATCTGAGGGAGTGATCACCTTTAACAGTTCTGCAGCTGACACATGAATGAAAGAAAAGTTGCAGCAACTTGTCCCAGATATCATCCCATTACCCAATCACAACCGGATTGGTTAATGTCGTTGATATAGATGTAAAATCACAGGCTCACATGCTCAAGGTCATGTGCTTTGGAAATGTGGCCACTTAACCTGTGCTGACATCTTTGCACAAGATGTTAAACTGAAGCCATATTCTCCACGACGAACATAAAAATTCCCACGCCACTATTTTGTGTTAGAGCTGGAGTTATCTCTGGTAGCCAGGCCAATATTTAGCTCTTTAGCCAACACTTAAAACAATAAATCATCTGGCCACTATAGCACTGCTGGGCATGGAACCTATTGTGCACAAGTTGGCTGCTGCTTTTCTTATATAGCAAGTAACCACTGGTCAGAAATACTTCACTGGCTGTTAAGTACTTCAGGAAGTCCCAAGAAACGTCTCATGAGAGACACCATATAAACACAAGTCTGGGCATTTTGTAGTCAGCCATATTGTGGGCTTTCACATTTTGTAATGTAAAAGAGGTTAATAACTACTTAAGAGAGCAGACATCTCGTTATTGCCTTATAAAACAGCACCACAACTTTGAGACTGTTACTCCAGCATGTAATTGGTTGACCGAAAACAGGCAGTGGACCGACATCGTAAACTGAAGCTCGTGACAGAAGAATGCCAGCAGTTACCTAAACATGCTGCCAACTGGAGCATTCTAGGGTGCAAAAGAGATGCACTGAAGGTCAGTGCAATCACCACAGAGGCTTTCTGGGGAAGGACCACAGAGTCCTGTCAAACCGAGAGATCCCAGATTACACAGGAGCCAGAGGGGCTGGGTCCTGTGTAACAACTCTCAAATGGGTACATTGGTCAAAAAGGAAACATGAGTGGCATTGATTGATTTGTCTGTACAATTAATGTAGAAAGAGACATGAACTAATCGTATTTTATTCTCTGTATATATTTTTATTAATGGTATATTTTTGAAATAAAAAACTTACCGAACTACCCAAAGCCTTAACCTGTTGGAATGTACTGTCTGAGGGAGTGGTGGAGGCAGATACTCTCACAATATTTAATAAATATTTTGTTGAGTTGAGAGAGACCTGATTGACTTGTACAAAATTATGAAGGGCATATATAGGGTAGTGAGAAAATTTTCCCCTTAGCAGAGGGGACAAGTTTAAGTTTAGAGGTACAAAATTTAGGTAGGATTGAAGGAAGAATTCTTTCACTTAGAGGGTGAAAGTATTGAGATGAGCACTGGAAATGTCTTGCTACAGAAGGCAACAGGGCTAGTGCTGCAAAATGGGACTAAAATGGATAGGTACCCAATGGCTGGTTTAGACATGGTTGGCCAAAGGGCCTGTTTCTCTGCTATCTAAAACTATGACTAAGACCAGATCTGTGTGGTTGGATGACAAGTAATTGGCTTTCAAGATCAGTCATGGAAGATTACTAACCAGATTCAAAGTTGTGCTCAAAGTTTCTCTGAAAGAAATTCAACATCTCTAATTATTCCTGGGATCTTCTTCTCTCTCTCTTCTCTTATTGTCTCTTCTCTCCTCTTCCATCGGGTAGAAGATACAGGAGCCTGAAGGCATGTACCACCAGACTTAAGGACAGCTTCTACCCCACTGTGATAAGACTATATTGAACGGTTCCTTTATACAATGAGATGGACTATGACCTCACGATCTACCTTGTTGTTACCTTGCACCTTATTGCACTGCACTTTCTCTGTAGGTGTGACACTTTACTCTGTACTGTTATTGTTTTTACCCGTACTACATCAATGCACTCTGTACTAACCCAATGCAACTGCACTGTGTAATGAATTGACCTGTACGATCGGTTTGTAAGACAAGCTTTTCACTGTACCTCAGTACAAGTGACAATACTAAACCAATACCAATACCTCTGGCCCATGACTACTCAGAGAGGAAGAGGTGAATTTTGAATAGTATTGAGAACCTCAGGATTATGCATCAGCAATACAGTGGGGCTGTGTAAGTGATGGAAAGAGTGCACCACCTCACAAACTCACTGCCCCATCTGTGGAAGAATCTGCGGTTCCCCACTGGCCTGATTAGTCACCTTGGGACCCACAAAACTCGAGTGGATGTAAATCATCCCCAATCCTGAGGGACTACTCAAAAAGTCTGTAAATTACCCTATTGTAGAATGGTGGTAGGAGAATCGAGGTGAAGCTAACAGGCCCGTGAGAGTACAGATCACAGGCAGGTTTGGAACGAGAGTGATGGGGAATGGTTCTGAAAGTTAGTATGGACTCAAAAGGCTGAATGGTCTCCCATATCATAAAGAAATATGAATATTATTTAGCATTGTGGATCTGATAACTGTCATGAAGAAGCAGAATTTATATGGAACTTCTAAAAAGTTCAATCCACCTATACATGTCTTTACTGGACTTGGTGTTAGTTTGTAAAAAATATCAAATTAACCCGCAAAATAATAGAATATTCTTTATTTCTTTATTTATTTGTCATTGTACTGTTGCAACAACAACACAACGAGATTAGGATGGCACTCCCTTGCCTAATAAAAACCAAAACAATAAATTGATAAGAGCAATTATAACCATAAAATAAAACAAACATACTTACACAAATATAAAGTATAAAAAAATATAAAAAGGCAGTGTGCAAATGAACCATGATGATAATAATGATAATCAGCAGCATATCAATATCAATATATTAAATAAATAACACAAGTCCAGCCGGTAAAGGGGGGAAGAGATAGTATATGTATGTATGTATATATAGGTGTCAGTCCATGTCCATAGAAATAGCAACAAAGAACCCTGAAGTGAAGAAAATAACTTTTGAAAATCAAAGAAATACGATTTATTTGCTGAGATTTCAAATGAACATCTGCATTACAATTCCCACAAAAGAGGTAATGAATTTTCCTACTTGCTTGGAATTTTGTGTTTACAACAATTATCATTTTCCTCCCACCCGACGCCTTTTTGCTCAACTGATGAAATTGAGCAGGTGAAACCCCCAGACGGTGCAAGCGCAGCGTGAACGCCCGCTGCCAGCACCACAACCCCGGCTCCTCACTCTCCCGGACCGCAGCCGACGGCCGGGGAGAGCAAGTGAGGAGATCGGCGGAGTCGGAGGACCCGAGCAGTCAGCCAGGAGGCGGGGTCGGAGGACCCGAGCAGTCAGCCAGGAGGCGGGGTCGGAGGACCCGAGCAGTCAGCCAGGAGGCGGGGTCGGAGGACCCGAGCAGTCAGCCAGGAGGCGGGGTCGGAGGACCCGAGTGATCAACCAGGAGGCGGGGTTGGAGGACCCGGGAGGTCAGCCCGGAGGCGGAGTTAAGGTACAGCAGGGAGAGAGAGGTGGGGAGGGGGGAAGAACCCGAGAAGCCGAAGAAAGGGGGCGGAGTCGGAGGACCTGAGGTCAGCCAGGAGGCGGAGTCGGCGGTGGTGGTGGTGGTGGTGGGGGGGGGGAAAGACCTGAGAAGCTGAAGGAAAGGGGGCGAGGCTGGGAGGACCCGGGAGGCGGTGGGGTGGGACTGGGAGGACCTGGGGCTGGGAGGACCCGGGAGGCGGTGGGGTGGGACTGGGAGGACCTGGGGCTGGGAGGACCCGGGAGGCGGTGGGGTGGGACTGGGAGGACCCGGGAGTCGGTGGGGTGGGTGGGACTGGGAGGACTCGGGAGGCGGTCGGGGGGGCGGGGCTGGGAGGAGCCGGGAGGCGGTGGTGGGGGGGCGGGGCTGGGAGGACCCGGGAGGCTGTGGGGGGGGGGCGGGGCTGGGAGGACTCGGGAGGCGGTCGGGGGGCGGGGCTGGGAGGAGCCGGGAGGCGGTGGTGGGGGGGCGGGGCTGGGAGGACCCGGGAGGCTGTGGGGGGGGCGGGGCTGGGAGGACTCGGGAGGCGGTCGGGGGGCGGGGCTGGGAGGAGCCGGGAGGCGGTGGTGGGGGGGCGGGGCTGGGAGGAGCCGGGAGGCGGTGGTGGGGGGGCGGGACTGGGAGGACCGTGGGCGGGGCTTGGAGGACCAGAGGGGAGGGGGCGCGCGCGCGCGTGCGCGCAGACATTTTGACGGGGTCGAGGACGTCCTCCGGGGAGCATCGAGAGAGGAAGAGTACGAGGAGCGGCGGCGATGGCGATGTGATTACAATCGGAGCGGGACCACCCGGGCGACACTAACCGAGGCCGAGCGAGGAGCAGGAGGCGCCGGCGGCGGCTTGTGTACTGCCCTGGATCTCTCACTCGGGCTGCGGCTGGCGGCGATGAGTGCGGGGCCCGGATCGGCCTGTGGCTGCCGCCGGCTCTGCTGACGGAGCGGGGCGGGCTTGTTGTTTTTGTTTTTTAAAACCGTTCCATCGATCATTTAGTTTATTTATCGCCTCGCACTCATCTCCCCCCCCCCCCTCCACCTACCCCACCACAGGAGAGGCCGGTGTGAGCCCAGGCCCTTCCTCACCCCCACCATCCCGGCCTCGACCCAAGATGATGTGCGAGGTGATGCCGACCATCAGCGAGGACACGCTGAGCCCGCGGGGCTCGCAGTACGGCGCCGACACCGAGGCCAACTTCGAGCAGCTGATGGTGAACATGCTGGACGAGCGCGACAAGTTGCTGGAGAGCCTTCGGGAGGCGCAGGAGTCGCTGGCCCTGTGTCAGGCCAAGATGCAGGAGGCTTTCCACGAGAGGGACTCGCTGCAGAGGCAGCTCAACACCGCCTTACCTCAGGTAGGGGCTGGCGGGCACCTCCACTCGCACCTACCCGTCCTCTCACCGCCACCCTCTCCTCCTCTTACTCCTGCACATCCCTCACCCCCCACCCCCCAAACCCTGGCTATTTCCTCCACCCCCTTTACTGCCCCACGAAGTCCCCATTTTGCATCCCCTTCTGCTTATTGTCCCATTTCCAGCCCAAAAACCTTTTCCCCTCCAATTTCCCCAATTGTCCCTTGTTTCATTCCTTCCCACCTGTTATTTCCCCCTCGGTCCCCCCTGCTCTCAATTCGCTCCCCCCTTGCCCTCTCTCGGTCCCCCCCATCCGTACCCCTTGCCCTCAGTTCCCCCTCCCCCCTTGCCCTCTCTCGGTTCTCTCTCTAACCCCCCTGCCCCCCCATCCGTCCCTCTTGCCCTCTCTCATCCCCCATCTCACCTTAACTTCCCCCTCCCGACCCTCACTTTCCCTCCTCCATCCGTCCCTTCTCATCCCCCATCCCTCCCCCCTGCTCCCACTCCCCATCCCATACCTCTTCCCTTCCCCCTCTTCTCTATGCATTGTTTTCCCTTGTCTGTTTCCCCCATCTGAACCCTGCTTCCAATGACTTGTCTCCTCCCGTCCATTGCCCCAATGCACAACCCACCCATCACCTAACGGCTCTCTTGCAAAGTTTTGTCTGATGTTTTCTTTTGACCTCCTGTCTGGTGCTTCCCACCCACAGTTCCTAGTTCTCTATTTGCCCCTCCCCTGTTTCTGTTATTTTCTTTCATGCTTCCTCCCAATGTGTTTTGGCTCCCATTCAGTTTAATCCATTACCTCTTTCCTGTACTTTTGGAATGAGAGTTTTTATTGTTGTCGCACCTTTCAGGAACAACTTGTTTGTGCTTAATTGCTCCAAGGCATTTAATGTAGCTTTGTCAAATAAAATTTGATTCTGAGCCACACAGAAGGTGGTATTAAGTTAGCCAGGAGTTTGGTTAAAGAATCAAAAGCTTGGTCCTTAGCATTTGCAAGCATACTTTACTTTCAAATCTCCCTGTAATCTCTTCCAGGATTATGACATTCTCCAATTTTGGTCATTCTGTCATCGGTGATTGTTCATTCAGCAGCTAAGGCTTCTCAAAATTCTCTTTACCTCTATTTCCTTCTACCTTTAAACTAACCTCTTTGAATAAGCTTTTGGTTAGCTGCTCTAACCTCCTTTTGTAGCTTGGGATCATTATTAATTTTGTAATGTTCCTGGGGAAGCATGTAGGGACATCTTAAAGGTGTACATGTGAATGTTACTGGCATTCAATGAAAGATGGTTCCTGTTGGAAGATGGGAGTCGTGGGAGAGCTTTGTCCTCAGTGAGCTTCCAGAAACAGCAATGAGGTAATGGACACATGATCTTTTTGAACATTGTGATATACTTTCTGGAGGATATACTTTGTTTCGAAATAGGTTCATGATTTTTTTTATGTCCATGCAAAAGATCTTGATTTAACATCTCATTAAAAATGTAACACTTCCTTACTGCTATTGGAATATCAGCCCAGTTATTTGTGCTTAAATGTCTCAAGTGGGACTTGATCCCACAACCTACAATGCTTCTCTCAAATTGGAAGTTGCAAAGGTAATCTTGCTACTTAATAAAGGAGAGACTGAACATGAGTAAGTACAAATCAGTTAGTTGTATGGAAATGCTAGAATCCCTTAATCCCTTATTACTGCGCACTTAGAAAATAGTAATGGGGTTGGACAGATGGATTTTTGACAAATCTTTGATTTTGGAAATGGTAAGAAGAGTGAATCCAGTGCATATTGTGTATTTCTTAATTGGGAAGCCATCAATACAGTGCTGCATGAGATTATGAAATGAAATTAGAGTACATGACTAATTTTAGGGGTGTGAATTAAGAATTGGTTAACGGACAGAAAATAGAAATAAATGGGTCATTTTTGGGTGGGGAAGCTATGATTAATGGGACAGCACAGGGCTCAGTGCTGGACTCCAGCAGCCCAATCTGTATCAGTGATTTAGATGACAGAAGCAGATGTGTGATATTTGAGTTTGCTGATGATGCAGAGTTGGGTGGGGGTTGTGAAGGGGGTTTAGAGGCTTTACAGGGGATATAAACAGGCTGAATGAAAGAACAAGTATGTAGTAGATGGAATATATTGTTGAAAAATGTGAGGTCATCCTCTGGTGGAAAAGCAAAGCTTTTTTTTAAAATGGTAAGAGATGAGGGGCATCAGGATTGAGTGTGCCTCTTCCTTGTATTTTGTTGGGAACAAACTTAGGACTAGAAGCTGACCACTAGATAAAACATATACTTCTGTCTAAACCAGTAAAGTCTGTCCATTTCTTTTGCAGAGCTAGTACAATTGCTTGATTGTTTTGAATTTTTTTTTGCCTTGTACAGAAACTGGGGCGAAATGGAACACTGCAGAAACAAATCGTGGAAAAATGTTTGCTATCTTTCAGGTGCCTGTCAATTTGATCTGGCCAGTTTATGAAGAAGATATAAAGTTGTCTGTGGTCATTATGTAATTTAAATAGAAATGTATTTACAATGATTGGAATAGGCAAGGATGAGTTTCAGTAGTAAAATTTGTGTACTGTACAAACTGTTTCCAAATCCTATAAGAGCAAATTTTCCTCGTATCTAGTTGTTTCAGTTCTAATTAAGCAAATTCTGGATTTACTTAGCATGGTCATTTAAACATTGCTAGCAGAACCAATAGGAAAGTTGGTAGTGTTGATGCTGTAATTTCTGGTTCTGGTTTAACCTAGACTGATTTTCTTCTTGATGGAACGTTTTGTCTTTTGCTCTACCTTTGGCAATAAACAAGCTTTGCACATTGTGTAAGTTTTTTTAAAATAAGGCTATCAATGAAGTTCCTTTCTGGCCTTCCGTATTCATTTGATTACTGGTTAAGAAGAAATTGGTTGAGCATTTTCTATTGTACATTATTCCATCACGCTGTGCAGTGTGGGTTTTTTAATTGAGTATAAGTATAATTATAGTTAAACAGTTTCACATTGTCATACACTTTCACTTTTGAATGTTTACCTCTTGTGAAAATAAATCACTGTGGTGCATATGGTTCTTGTTTCATGTTCATGGAATAACTTGTCTGACCCATTAACCCATGATATATCTGCCTTCTAGAAAAGCATTAACTGTTCATTTATAAAATGTGTGAGAACCATGCAGTTGATCTATTCTGTATGGACTCTTGTAAGGCCCTTTGACAAGGCTGGCTGGTCCAGAAGTTAGAGCCCATTGATCACTGGGCAGGTTGGCAAATTGGAACTAAAATTGGCTTGTTGATGGTGGAGGATCTTTTTGTGATTGGGGGGGCCTGTGACCAGTGGTGTACCAGAGTGATTGGTGCTGAGACCTTTACTGTTTATCTTTACATTAAAGATTTTGGATGTGTTGTCTTATGTTACAGGAAGATATTCATTGAATGATGAAATGGGCAGGGTGGTGGCAGATAGAATTTCATCCTGAAGTAATGCACATTGGGAGGACTAATAAAGGTATGACATACACAGTGAATTGTAGGGCCCCAGGGATTATTGAGGAACAGAGGGACCTTGACATACAAGTTCAAGGCCCCCTGAATGTGGTGGTGCAGATAGATAACATGGTGAAGAAGGTATATGGGATGCTACCTTCATTAGCTGGGTCATAGAATATAAGAGCAGAGAGGTTATGATACATCTTCACAAAACATTGGTTGTACCAGAGCTGGAATATTGTGTGCAGTTTTGGTCGCCACATTTCTAGGAAGGATATGATTTCACTGGGGAGGATGCAATGGAGATTCACCAGGATGTTGCCTGGGATGGAGCATTTCAACTATGAAGAAAGACTGGAGAAGTTGGGTTTGTTTTCCTTAGAGCAGAGAAGGCTGAGGGAAGCGGTGGGGGGGGGGGGGGGATTTCTAATTGAAATATAGAAAATATAGGGGTACAGACAGATATTAGGAAGCTTTTCTCCATAACACCTGTCAAAAGCTAGAGGACATGTGTTAAGGTTAAGGGAAAAGAGGTTTAAAGGGAATCTGAGGAAGAATTTTTTCACTTGGATGGTTATTGGAATCTGGATTGCCCTGCCTGAGTGGGCTGTGGAAGTGGGCACTCTCACAGTTAAGCATCTAAATGAGCATTTGGAAAGGGAAGGACTGAATGTGGATAGTCAGCATTGCTTTGTGTGTGGGAAGTCATGTCTTATTTATTTGATTGAATTTTTTGATAAGGTGACCAAGAGGATTGACGAGGGCAGGGTAGTAGATGCTATTTGCTTGGACTTTAGCAAGTACTTTGATAAGGTCCAGCATGGTAGGCTAGTCCAGAATGTTGGATCCAGTGTGAGCTAGCCAATTGGATGCACAATTGGCTTGATGGTAGGAGTCAGAGGGTGATAGTGGAGGGTTGTTAGACTGGGGGCTTGTGACCAATGTGCTACAGGGATCAGTGCTGGGCCCACTGTTGTTTGTCATCTGTGTTAACAATTTGGATGGTAACGTTGTTGGTGTGGTTAGTAAGTTTGAGGATGACACCAAAATTGATGTAGTGGACAGTGAAGAAGGCAAGATTACAACAGGATCTAGATTAACTGGGAAAGTGGGCCAAGGAATGGCAGATGGAATTTAAATCTGAACCATGTGAAGTGCTGCATTTTGCTAAATTAAACAAGAGTAGGACTTGAACAGTGAATGGCAGGGCACTGTAGAGTGTTGTGGAACAGACTTGGGCGTGCAAGTACATAGTTCCATGAAAGGTTGATGGGATGAAAGAGGTGCTTGGCGTGCTTATCTTCATTGGTCAGGGCATGGAGTATAAGAGTTGGGACACGTTACAACTGTGCTAGACGTTGGTGAGACTGTACTTGGAGTATTGTGTCCAGTTCTGGTTGCCTAACTATAGCAAGGATGTCATTAAGCTGGAAAGGGTGCAGAAAAGATTCACAAGTATGTTACTGGGACTGGAAGGCCTAGTTGTAAGGAGAAACTGGATAGGCTGGACCTCTTTTTTTTTCCCTCCCTGGAGTGTAGAAGGCTGAGGGGTGACCTTACAGAGGTGTATAAAATCATGAAGGGCATAGATAAGTTGAATGGTTGCAGTTTTCTCCCCCAGGTTAGGGGAGGCTAAAACTACAGGGCATGGATTTGAGGTGAGGGGGGAAAGATTTAAAGGGGACCTGAGGGGCAACGTTTTCACACAGGGTGGTGGGTATGTGGAATGAGTTTCCAGAGGTGGGTACAAATACAACATTTAAAAGTAATTTAGACAAATACATACATGATAAGGGGTTAGAGGGATGTGGGCCAATTGCAGGCAAGTGGGATCAGCTCAGGTAGGCAACTTGGTCAGCATGGATGAGTTGAGCTGAAGGGCCTGTTTCCGTACTGTATAACTCTTCGAAAACCATGTTCATCATTACCGATTTTTTTTTTTTGCAAAGTTAGGCTTTTGCAACAACAGGATAACCCAATATCATATAAGATATCTTTTAGTCACGTGTACATTGAAACACAAAGTGAAATGCATCTTTTGCGTAGAGTGTTCTGAGGGCAGCCCACAAGTGTCGCCACGCTTCCGGCGCCAACATAGCATGCCCACAACTTCCTAACCCCTACGCCTTTAGAATGTGGGAGGAAACCGGAGCACCCGGAGGAAACCCACACAGACACGGAGAGAACGTACAAACTCCTTACAGACAGTGAACCTGGGTTGCTGGTGCTGTAATAGCGATACGCTAACCGCTACACTACTGTGCCTACATATCCATGTAGTGTGGTTTTTAAATTATGGACTAGTTTAATTAGGAGTTTTCCTCCATTTTATTTGGGAAGAAAAGGAGAGTGGCATGTATGGAAATGAAAACCATTGTCTTATGGACATTCTCTTCAGTACCATCTGTTTTCTACTTGTTCTGAGACTCATTTATGAACAATGAAGCAAAGAAAAAAAATATCCTGGAGGTGTTTGAAGTGTGAAGAACGGACCTATTTTGATGGTGAAAATTTTCGTTTGTTGGTAAATCAAATAACCTGTTTGCTTTTATGGGTTAGATTCAATTTGGGAAGGCTTAAATAAGAGCAGATCTCTGGTCCACTACTTTTGTGTTCAGCCACTGTGGAAACCTTGTCTTTATAGCTGCTCATATATTGCCTCTGCTGATATTGATGCTAAAGGAAACTGGTCAGATTCCCTACAGCTGGAAAAGCAGAGTTAATAATAATTGAGCCATTGATAGTAATACTATTGTACTTAAAAGCAGCCTTTATCTGTCACTTCAGCTACATACCTATGTAGGAATGTATTCACTTTCATCATATTTGTTTGAGTCTGCTTAAATTGATTGCTTCAAAACGTGTTCGAAGAAAACATTTAGAAATCAACATTGGTCTAAATTTGTTGCTGGTAGGAATGAGTTTTTTGTTTTCTGGGACTTACCGTCTTGATCTTAACCTGGGACTCATTTTGTTTTCCAGTTTTGAAAAGCTGGAATTCTCCTCTGGTTCTTGCACTCTAATGATAAGTTTTAAAGATTAAGATTGTGAATTAAGTACAGTTTATGAAAGCAATACCTGTTAGACTCTTGGGAGACCAAACATTTGGAAATCCTTGTCTTTTTCAGGTACGATTTTCTCTTGCACACATTCTCTTTGATATAGTAATAATGGAAAAATTTAAGAGTTGATGATGAGTAGCAAATACAAACATTTTGGAAGTATTTGCTCCTTTCAAAAGGCATGCACAGTGTACATTTTTTCTTAAACGCTCACCTATCAAATTCCTTATGTGGGTGGTCCAGTCTGTCTCCAGTGAGTAGTACTAGTGGGCATGCAGAAAATGCCTTAGGCTTGCATATTGGGTTAAATTGCAAGTAACTATGAACAGTTGCTAGTAGTGGGTTGGCTACACCCACTTAAAATGTTTCATAAACTGGCATGACTGCAGTTCAGTTTCACCTACGTTTTAATTTATACTAAAGCAATCAGAATCACTAGAAAAATTCGGTTGGTAGTACTGTTAATTATGCCCCCTTTTTAGTCTTTGTCTCTTTCTAACTTCACATTTCGTGAGTTAATTGGAAGCACGCGAGAAGGTATTAACACTTCTGCTTGCCTGTGTCTCTCGTTCTGTAGGGGTAGAAGTTGGAAGATTTTTAAAAATCTCTTTGTTTAAAATGAGTCACTGCAACTTCTGATCCATGCTGCTTTTTAAACGAAGCCAAAACCTTGCCACGCACTAGACTGGAGATCTTTAATCTGGTGATACATAGCATTTGCTTGCTGATTTTGTTTTATTTGTAGCACAGTTATATCTAAAATATGAATGAAATAAGCAACTACAGGTAGTTCCTGTGTTACACAAAGGTCCCTTCCTGACGACTCTATCCATAAGCTGATTTTTCTGTAAGTCAGAAATGTCTGTTTTCTATAGGTACCAATATTGTATCGAGTGAACACCCTAACGCTACCCATAATTAAGCTAATGGAGTATATTCTGTATTGTCATTGATGAATACCATGATGATTTTTATTATTAGCATGAAAAATGCTTCAGAAATGAGGAGGAGAATTTGCGTAAAGTTGGATTTTCGTCATTTGTAACTCGGGGAACTCCTGTACTTTTTAAAATGAGGGAATAATTGATATAGAAAGCATTGTTTTGGAGGTATGTTTTCAGAATTAAGATTTGATTTTGATCATGGCAACTTACTCCCCTCCAGTCCCAATTTATAAATGTCATCAGGTTTCTAGTATATTACTTGTCTATGTCAAATATACTGAATCCTGATTGGATTAAATTTTCTCATTGAGCAAAAATGGTCTCTTATCGCTACTATAAAATTGTACATATAAATGGTTCAGTCAATGGTATTTTCTATTTTGAAAATTGCTTTCAATGTAAAATGTTGTTGACTGCATTCCTTTGTAATTACAGATGGTATCTTTTGAAGTGCTGCTGGGGGCGGAGAGGGGAGGGGAGGGGAAGAGAAATTTCTTGGGATCTGCAGTGGACAGAGACCCACAAAGGCATTTTATAACTAGGTTACCCTCGTATATTCTGTTGTGGAAGAACACTAATCGATGTTGCAAGCACTTTAGGTATACATAGACACAAGAAATACAAGGTCTATGTGGACTCTTATAGGCCATCTCTAAAGGCTAGCCCACGTAGTCTTGGAAAGATGCACAGGCAACTTGAGTATGCATCGTAATTGATTAAAATTTTAGGGACCAATTCAGAGAGAATTATTTTGCCTTAGTAACTTATCTGTAAAAAGGGGAGGGGAACATCAAATCCTCTTTGATATGAATTAAAAGGACAACTTAGTTAAGTTTATATAGATGGCCCTTTAGGCATCTTAATTGCCCATAGAATTCTCATGGGTTAATGGATCAGGCCTTTGGATTTCCAGTATTATTCTGCAACTACATTCAATTAAAGTATCACTTTTTTATTTACCCTGTTTATTTTCTTCATTCAAAGGAAATGGATTAGCAAACTGAACTAGTATTTAATTGCCCTTGGAGGTAGTGGTCAGTTGCCGCCTTGAACTATGCAGTCCTTGTGGTATGGGCATACGACAATGCTGCTAGGGAAAGAGTTCTAGGATTTTGACCCAGTGATGGTGAAGGAACAGCAATATATTTCCAAGTCAGGATGGTGTGTGTCTTGGAGGGCAATTTCCAGGTGGTGGTGTTCCCCTGCTTTTGCACTCTGTGTCCTTCTAGATGGTAGAGGTTGTGGGGTTTGGAAGGTGCTGTCAAAGGAGTCTTGGTGAGTTGCTGCAGTGCATCTTGTAGATGGTATAAACTATTACTATGTGTTGATGGTGGAGTGAGTGAATGGTTGTGGATGGCGTGCCTATCAAATGGACTGTTATATCCTGTAAGGTGTCAAACATCTTGAGTATTATTAAATCTGCACTCATCCGGGCAAGTGGAGAGTATTCCATCACACTCCTGACTTGAGCATTGTAGGTGGTGGGCAGGCTCTGGGGAGTTAAGAGTTGAGTTACTCACAGCAGGATCCCTAGCCTTTGACCTGCTCTTGTACCCACATTGTGTATGTTTGCAACCTAACTAATATGTTTGTTAGCTAATTTGCTTCCAATTGATTATTTGGATCAGTTCTCTAAATTCAAAGTAATGTGAAGCTTCACATTTCACAAGATATTTCAAATTGTACAACCTGGTATTGTTCCCGAGAGTGATTCTTCCTGAAAAAAGGGCAGATGTAGAATTTTTTTTCACTTAAACTACATGCTATTTCAGCTTATTCACAATGCACTAATTAACAGCAGTGAAGTTATGTAATGCCTCTCCAAAGTGCTTTTAAAGATTTAAATGAACAAAATTCATACTGCAAGCATTTTGCCTTGGTGTAAATTTTCATTTAACTTGTTGAGTTGTAACCTAATTCATGCAAATAAATAGTAATAATGTTTCCTTTTCAGTTTTATTCCTCAGGGTTTTGTTGTAGAGAAGCATGGATCAGGATACAGTTAAATCAGAACAATGTGCTTTTTTATTGGAAAAATATTATTATGCGAACTGAGCATGCAGCAGTTCATTAAGAGTTTTCAGATAAATTTTATTAAACAAGTCGGCAGCAAAACATTCTTCATGGTAAAGAGCAGATGTAACTGAGGCATCTAACCCAATTCAAACTGGAGACTTTCCTTGCAATTATTGAAATTGCTTTTGTATATTATAAACCATGTATAGGACTTGAACATTTTGGTTTCTATACTGTTATATATTTGTTATATTTTTTTCAGTTAGGGGTGTTGTTGATTGTTATCTTTGCTAAAGTTGGGTATCTGTGATTATTAAAACCAGATTTAGAAAAAATATAATTTCCTATAATTTTCTTATGACTGATTACACCTGCATATTTAGAGACATCCATTGGCACCTGTTTTTTTTTAACTGAGTTCTTGTGCCCTGAATTATCCAGTTATGTCACTGACTAATATATTTCATTGTGTTCACAAAGAAGCATGATTGGTCAGTATTCTATGGTCAGTATTCTATGCACAATGTGTCCATTTCAAAAATCACAAAATACTTGGTTGACATTATACATTTCCAAAGCAAGTTTACTGATGTATTGATGTAAAACTTAAGTAGATTTTGGTGGTTTCTTCAGTTATTATTGGAAAAATATCTTGAATTGTGGTTTTGAAGAGAAATAAAAAAATGATTTTGAAAGATCTGCTCTGCACATGATTTTTTAAAAAAAAAAGCAAAAATTTTTATTCTTTGCTTAAGATTGCAACTTCCTGAAGGGCATATTCAATTCTGGCACTCGTAATTGATTTTGACACATAGGAGTAGTCAGAAGGACTGCAATATTAAGCCTCTAGGTGACCGTGGGCAATAACATCATACTTGTGACTGATTTTTTTTTCATTTAAAGGCCAGTTTAAAAATTGCCCATCTTAATTTAAATGAATATTAGTTTGCTTTTTGTATAAGACTTTGTTCCAGCTGAGGAATCTGTACAGCATTATCCCTCAGAAGTGAGAGTGAACAGGACAGGATAAGGCATCTGATGCAGGCTTGGAAAATCTCAATGGGAATCAACGAGTGCTTCTCCTTCCCCCATGGAGTTGTGTCCTTTTTCTTTATCCTCCCTGATAGGATAATGGGAACTTGGTGACATTTGTGACAGAAAAAATGTATGATCATCTATAGGATAGACAAAATACAAGACGAAATAACTGAAGTAATGCTGTTTAGTGAGATTTTTAGTGAGGCAGCTGACTGCTGATATTGAACAAAGAGTGCAGTTTTGCCTGGGGCCATATTAAGAGTTCAACTAACTTGGCACAGATCAGAAATCAAATCCTTTTTCCTTGGTGTAAATCATTTGTCCAGTAAACCATAGGAAGTATTTTTAATTGGGGTTTTGACATTCACTCTTGCAATAAATTATTATTTTATCCTTGTAATGTGGAAATTTTGTAAGGAATTGAGTCAATCAATTTATATGGCTCTAATGCACATTATGGCTCTAATTTGTATTGGCATCTACCCTTCATTGTGGAAAATTTGCCCCAGTATGCTCTGTCCACACGAAACAGGACCAATCTAATATTTTACTAATTCCTGCCCAATCAGTTTATTTTCACTGCTTTTCTCTAAACATGGACTGAAGAGAAATTGAGAATGGGTGCTCTTGAAAACAAGACAGCACATGACTGAGTGTGGTGTCAAGGAACCTTGGTAAATCTAGGCACCAGAGAAAAATAATCCAATGATTGCACAAAGTAATTAGTAGTGGTTATTGAAGGTCATTCATCAGAGTCCAGGACATCAGTGCAGGAGTTCCCCAGGGAATTTTCCAAGGCCCAACCGTCTTCAGCTATTTTATTTCTGACCTTCCATTATCAAATAAGAAATGGAGAATATTCACTAATTACCTAAGATTCACAGGTCCTCAGAATAAAAACTGTCCACATCTGCTTGCTGCAAGTAGACAACAATCAAGGTTGGGTTGATAGATGAGGAGTAGCATTCACATCACTAATTGCTGACTAATGACCATTTTCAGCAGTAGAGTCTGACTGAATATCCCTTAGGTTCAATGGTATCACCGTTGCTGACTCCCTCACTATCGTCAACATTGACCAGAAGCTTAACTGGGACAGCCAAGTAAATACTGCTACTACAAGAGCATGGTTATCCTGTGGCAAGAGACTTCCCTCCTGACTTCCCAGAGGATTCTGATGAAATATAGCCACTTAACCAAACAAGTGCAGCTCCAACATAACTGAAGAAGCTTGACGCCATTCAAGGCTGAGAACCCACATGATTGATTTAATTTTCTACACACCAGAAGTTTTCTATATAGTGAAACAATTTTTTAACTTTTGTTTAATTAGTTCAATTAGCTGCATTTTACCATGTCTTCAAGCTCTTCATTTTTGCTAATTAGATCCTTAATTCCCTTAATAGCTGAAAGACATTTTAAAAACTATTAAAATTGATTTAATACTAAAGATTAGAAAGTAAATGTAATTAACACAACTGAAAACATGACTTCACTTTCAATAATTAATAAAACAAAAACAAATGGGGTTTAGCATTCTGATGCCAGCTCTCCTCATGTAAAGCGGAGAGCCAGATGCAAAGCACATGCAGATCCTCTCTTCAGGGAGTCACTAGGAATTGGAGAGGAAACTCGCCAAATGTGGATGTCCATGACTTCGTGAGGTGCAAAAGACTGATAATCAGCTGGTGCATTCCAAGGGAGCTGGTATCACCCAGCACAATTTGGCTTGTTAACAAATTGGGTAGAAGTAACCTGTTACCATTGTGGCTTTAATGCAATATTATGTACAGAAGCAAATGTAGTGTGACAGGTTACCATGTGCTCTTTGGAAAGTTAGGTAGTTTCAAATTATTGTTAGTTGTTACACACCTGTCAATAAACTACCCAACAGATGTAAAATGTTGGGTTCTACCCAAAGTGGAGTGAGCATTTTGCTTCTAAGTTCTTTCAACACTTAAGTTGCTCTAACTCAAAGCACCAACTTAAATCAGTAGATATATGTAAGTAGATGGTAACTATAACTTGAATCATTTTTAAATGTTTCTTCTTTGATTAATATTTTAAATTAACTGAAGATAAGAGTGTGGATTCATCTATACTTCTGCTTTTATGCCATCACCTTTGTGAGAAATTGGATGGTTAATATTTATCAATGTTCAATTCTGTAAGAACAGATTTTATTCACTCAAGTGGCTTTGATTTCCATTTCCCACCATGTCTATATGCCTTTCAATTCATGGTCCACATTTTCCTCTTGGCTTTAAGAACCACAAGGTTCTTCCTAAGTTTCATATAGAAAGCTTCTTAATGGTGCAAAATGGTTCTCTGGATGCCTGTCACTGACAGAAATGTACCTGAGCTTGTGAATTCATTATAACACACTATAGTGGTACCTAATTAGGTCACCATTTCAAGAATTTCATTGCTCTCTGCACTGAACTTGCATGTAGTTGTTGTTAAAACCCCTGTCTCTCTCACTGAGTTGCACATTATCTCATGGTAGTCTCTTTACTAAAGGGATATTAGCAGATATCTTGTTGAATCTTGGCCCATAAGAGGCTTATCTCGGTTATTGCTTATTTACTGATGCATTTTGATCCCTCAGTTTTACTGTATTTCATGTCCATACACATACACACTTCTTTCCTTGGCTCTCTTGCTCACAGAACTTTTTACTGTGGAATAGCAAGCCCATATGACCCAACAGGTATATTACAGAGGTTTCCTCATGAACCTCTTCACACCTTAATTTATTTCATTAGCAAGTCACCACGGTTTTAAATAAGCACCTAGTGAAGAATTAGATCTTAAGATGTTATTAATTTTTTAAAAAATCAAAATAGGAGCAGGAGTAGGCCATGTGCCCCTTTTGAGCCCACTTTTCCATTCAGTGAGATTGCGATTAATCTGATCTTGGCTTCAAATCCACCTCCCTGCATCTCCCTATAACCATTGAATTTATTGAATGATTTGACTGCCAAAGGTCCCTGGGATAGAGAATTCCGAAGATTGAGAACTCCTTGAGAAGTCGTTTCTCTTCATCTCCATCTTCAATGAGAGAATTTTAAATTTGCCCCATGGGAGGAAATAATCTATTTTTTTAAGCCTTTTCAGAATCTTTGTTTCATAGTATCATCCCTCATTCTTCTAAACTCCAGTGAGTATTGGCAAAATCTGCTCAACCTGTCCTTGAGTCAGTTCTTTCCTCCCAAGAATTGACCCGGTAAGCCTTCTGTGATCTGCCTGCAATGTAATATGCCTCCATAAAAAGGCAACCAAAACTGCAGTGCTTCAGGTGTCCAATTGTGGCAGGACTTGCTATTCTTAGAATGAAAGCTAACTCTGTATTTGCCTATCTGCTGAGCATTTTCAACATCTTTGATTTCCAGCACTTAAAATATCTTGCATATTTTAAGGTGACGCTTTTGAGGAGATATGTCTGCTCTCTCATGGGGTACAAAGGATCTTTTTACCCAATTTAAAGGAGGAGTATCCTTGTTAATATTTATCTCTTAATCAGCATTTATAAAACTGATTAGCTGGTCATTGTTAGTTATAGAGTACAGCACAGAAACAGGCCCTTCAGCCCAACTCATCCAGGCTGAGCAAGATGCCCATCTAAGATAGTTCATATGGCCCATATCCCTCTAAACCTTTCCTATCCATGTACCTGTCCAAATATGTCTTAAATGTTATTGTACCTGCCTCAACCAGTTTCTCAGGCAGCTTGTTCCATACGCACCTCCCTCTGTGTGAAGAAATTGCCCCTCGGGTTCCTATTAAATCTTTCCCCTCTCACCCTAAATCTATGCCATCTAGATTTTGAATCTGTTTCCCTGGGAAAAAAGACTGTGCATTCACCTTATTTATGCCCCTCATGATTTTATACACCTCTGTAATGGCATACTGGCCTTCATCGGTCAGGACACTGAGCACAAGAGTTGGACGTTATGTTACAACTGTACAAGTCATTGGTGAGACCACACTTGGAGTATTGTGTGTAGTTCTGGTCACCCTGTTCTGGGAGGGATGTTATTAAGCTGGAAAGCGATGAGAAAAGATGTTACCAGGACTGGAGGGTTTGAGTTATAAGAAGAGGCTGGATAAACTGGGACTTTTTCTCTCTAGAGCATAGGAGGCTGAGGGGTGACCTTGCAGAAGTATGTAAAATCATGAGGGGCATAGATAAGATGGATGGTCACAGCGTTCTCTCCAGAATAGGGGAGTCTAAAAGTAGAAGGTTTAAGGTGAGAGGGGAAAGATTTAAAAAGGACCTGAGGGACAACTTTTCCACACACAGGGTGGTGGGTATATGGAACGAGCTGCCAGAGGAAGTACAAGTACAGTTATCACCAGTACAATCACAACATTTGAAAGATATTTTGACAGGTAAATGGATTGGAAAGGTTTTGAGGGATATGGGCCAAACACAGGCAAATGGGACTAACTCAAGTAGGCAACTTGGTCGGTATGGACGAGTTGGGCCGAAGGGCCTGTTTCTGAGCTGTATGACTGATTTATTTGATAAGGTCAGCACTGTGTGTAGAATGATGTTGCTTGTGAATTGGCTGCTGCATTTTCTATATTACAGCTGTGGCCACTGTCGTAAGAATGTGCTTTGGGTGCATTCTGTGGTTGTAAAAAGTAACATATAAACGCAAATTCCTTTTCATTTCATTTGCATTGAAGTTTTGACTTTCTTTTGGTATGTCACAGTTTTTGAAACCATTGACTTTACTGAATACTTTCGGAAGCCCTATAAGTTGCATCTGCTTCCCTCTGTCGTTATTTCAGTTTCACAATTGAATCAGGTTAAAGTGTAGTAAGGTGGAGCATGTGGACAAGAGCTAGCTGTGCCAACAACAATGTAATGAGCCATATGGGAGCTTTGTTGCCTTAAAGGTCTGAACCCACCAATTTTTAATTTGGGTGATAGTGTTGTCGTTGTGTCAAAGGTAAAAATCATTTTAAAAAAAAGTGGCTAATAAATAGGCAAAGGTTGTGATAAACGGATGTTCTAGAAATCGACAGGTGGTGTAAAAGAATGCCTAAAAAAATGTGGGCTGGGACCACGTTCATCCTTAATTGTTTTGACTTGGATGTAGTTTCTTACGATCAAACAGGTTGGATATCAATGCAAGGACAGACTTAGGGTAGGAGGAAAAACATAAATTGAAGATGCACTTTAATAATTAAATGCAATTTAGTAGAAGTAGTTTCATAATGGACTTAGAATTTTAAAATACTACATAAGGGTTTTATTTCAGCGGAGGAGCAGAGAGATTTGGTTGCATAAGCTTATAATTTATTACATTTTGGACAGACGGGTTGCCAAAGAGATTACTGGAATTGCACATTTAGCTGACCCAGTGATGCAGCTTATAGAGTGGCTACCTCTCAGAGCCAGACATCTGGGTTCAATCCTGAACTGGGTTGCATCTGTGTAAAGACTGCGTGTTTTTCCTGTGACTGTGTGGGTTTCCCTGGGTGCTCCGGTTTCCCTCCACATTCCAAAGATGTGCGGGTTGGTAGGTTAATTGGCAACGGTAAATTGTACCTAGTGTGTAGGTGAGTGATGGAATCTGGGGTTGGGGGTGGGGTGGGGTGGTTGATGAAAATGTAATAAAATAAAATAGGATTAATGTTGGATTAGTGTAAATTATGGTTAGCATGGACTCAATGGGCCAAAGCACCCATTTCTGTGCTGTATCCTTGATCCTACGAGTACAGGAGGCCATTCAGCCCATTGTACTTGTGCCACATTTGCCAGAGTTGTCAAATTGGTTTGATTTTCCTGTTCCTTTTGCAACATCCTGTAGTATTTTGCCTTTTCATGCAGCTACTCAACTCCCTGTTGAAAGTCACCATTGAACCTGACTCGGCCTCATTTAGGAAAATGCCAGGAGGCTGCACAGCACACTGGCACAGCAAGTAGTGTTGTAATCTCGCAGCTCCTAGGATTCAGTCCTAACATCTAGTGCCATCTGTGCAGAGATTGCATATTCTCCTTGTGGCCATGTTGGTTTCCCTGGCTGCTCCGGCTTCCCCTGCCACGTCTCAAAGATGTGCAGATTGGTAGGCTAAGTGGTTGCAATAAATTACCATAGTGTGTAGGTGGGTAGTAGAAAATCAAGAGTGGAGTTGATGTGCATGAGAAAGCGACAAGGCTATAGGTAAATAAATGTTTGGGGGGGGGTGGGGGAGGAATGGGATTGATTGGATTGCTCTGAGAACCCTGGTAGACTCAATAGGCCTCATTTCATTGAGAAATATAATTTGAGAGAACTCACAGAAACATAAAATTCTGGCGAGGCTTGGAAGTTGGATGTAGGGAGAACTTTTGCCTGGATGGGGAGTCTTGAACCTAGGATTACAGTCTTGGGATATGGGGTAAGACATTTAGGACAGATGAGACATTTCTTCTCTCAGATATTGGTGAAACTGTGGAATACTCTTCCACAGGCTCTGGAGGCCAAGTCATTGAATATTTGAGAGAGATTTCTAAACAACATAGGCGTCAAGGAGTATGAGCTGGAATGCGATATCGAGATAGCCCTGACCCTATTGAATGGTGGAGCAAGGTCCAAGGGCCAAATGACCAACTCCTGTCATATTTCTCTATTTCAAACATCATTTCAAGATCATAAATGGCATCGTAAAAATAATTACCAGTTCTCATTTCCCACTCTTTTCTCCACAGCCCCCCCACAAACCACCTTATTTAAATATAGTAAAAAGTCTTTTGATTAGAATGAGTGTGTAAGATGTTGGTTGGGCCATAATAGAATGTTTGATAGCTTTGGGTTGTCACACTAATGGGGATAATAGCTCAGGAGTGAGCATAGCACAGATTTACCGGGCACAAGGGATGCAAATCATGAAGAAACTTCAGACACTCTGCATTCTAATGGTGGGATGAGGAGGTGGTGCTCAAAATAAGAAATTGACAAAGTAAATAATACTAATATTTTTATTGGTAGATAATTTTCAGACGAACTGCCATCAATGCTAAAATAAGCACTCTCGAAGATCAGAAGATTTTTTTCCACGTAATTAGAGAAATATGAAATGCTGCTCTACATATGGTGGTTGATTCTAACTCTCAACTTTGAGCTTTGAGAGAGTTTGAGGGAAGGAAGAAAATGATTCTGTATAAAAAGTAATCAAATAAGAGCCGTATTCATTGCTGGCAAAAATGTCTTAAAGTCTCTTTCTGCCCTAAGATTTAAGCCTTTTTCAAGTTCATAGAATTATTACAGCTTGTCAACCCCTTGAGCCCATGCCTCTTTTGTAGCACATTCCCTTTCCTTCACTCCTGTAAATTTTATATCTTTGAAAGGTTTACCTAATTTTCTTACCCAAAGCTATGATTAAATCTTCATCCACCACACATGAGGCAATGCATTCCAGATTATAACTGCTTACGAGCTTCAGAAAGTACTGAACCCTCATCACGTCTTATCATTTGGCTTCTGGTCAAACCCTCCGTTAATATGAGCAGTCTCTGTATTAATTAAACCTCTCACTATTTTTATTTCTGGTTACGAGCTGTTTATTGGGCTATAGGGCAAGTAGGTAATATTTACAAAGATGATAATTAACTTGTGCATAAGGTAGAGAAGCGGGTGAATCTTTTTTTTTGGTTCTGTTTTTAATGATCCCTGCTTGCTGTAAACAGGCTGAAAGCACTGAATAGCATGTGTTTATTAATCTAGTTCAGGCTTTGGGGTGGCTCCCATCTGGTTGGATCTGTAGTCATCTTGCCCATCAAATGACACAGATGGGGAAAGAGTGCTCTGAACAAATAGAACATGTAAGTGGTCAGAAAGCAATTGTGGGGAAGGGGAGTGGGGTGGAGAGAGAATCTCTGATCGTCAAACAATTGAATTTGTTAGCTGAGTTTACAAAGTAGTCAGAGGACTACACTGGTGTGCATGTTTGACACAACTCTGTATTTGATGTCCATGTGATGTCAACCAAAGTAAAATCTCACTTCCCCTGATTTCTCACAAGGCCCCAGAATTTTACTGAGTGTCTATTTTCTGGGAATTTGTTGGCTTAGATACAATTCAAAGTTGAATTTTCCAAATCACCAGTGGTGTAAAATTTTGTTCATGTTTGCTGATTATGTACTTGCCAACCACTTTCAGAGAAGCGTTTGTGTAACTGTTAACACAAACTGGGAAATTTGGCAGATTATTTTAATACGTTGACTCTTAACTTAGAAAATGTCATTGGTGCTGACTACATTGGTTTGACTCCAAATATTTTAAAAATAGGCCCTATCTACCCAAAATATTAAGTACTTCAGGAAATACTTAAGGCCATAATTTTGGATAACTCAGACTTAATTTATTTGATATCATTCTGCTCCAGATAGAAAAGAGTTTCAATCTATTGGTCTGGCTGGATTTTAACCCACGTTAGAAGTGGAAGTACAATATCCAGTCAATAATTTAACAACAGAATCAGTCCATAATCGTGCTTTTAATTTCATTATTTGCTACTGCATTGATTTTTTTCTCAAAACTGTGAAAGAATAATGACTGATTACTAGTGTAGCTGAACTATTTTAGTGCAAGTAGTGCTTATAATTTTAGTATGTTAGACAGCTGCGTATTGAGGCAATGAATAACTAGAGCTGCTGTTTCTTTTGATCCTCATGCATCTTTTACAAGCTTGGTTCAACACTGTTTTTGATATATTTATTTAGATAAAAAACCAGAATGTTGATTGTGGAGTTTTGTCATCTGTTTAAACTTAAATGGATTTGAGATGAATGGTTCCCTTGTTTTTTGTTACTTTTGGCAGTATCGGATGAACTGTATTTGATGGGAAATGAATGGTGAAGAATAGTTTTGTGTAACCTATAATAAAGCTTGTGATTGCAAATTTAATTTTGAATGTGTGCCATGGCTTCTGAAGTGAAACTGATTTACACTTTTTTCTGTGCTATTTTGGGTAGTCACCAGTCAATTTGGTATAGAGGTGGCAAAATCCCAGTTCATATTTTATTAAAATGCCATTTTAAAAAGTGTAGCCAATTGAATTGTAAAGAGCGATACTAAATGTTAAATGTGTGCATTTTTTTAATTGAATAAGTTTGAAAGTTATTGGGGCATTTCATTGAAGGTAAAAGATTAACAGCAAAGTGAATATCAAAGAAAAATGGGAAATTCAGTCATTACTGGTCAGAGCATCTCTTTAAAAGAAACATTGAAGATTCTGTAGTCTGAACATTTACAATCTGTGTATTTCAAAACATTTTTGTTCTGTTAACCTTGATGCACAGTTAACTATAATAAATGTGAGAAAGTTTGATTGTATTTACTATCCTGCCTATCACTCATGATGCAAAGTTGCTGTTATTACCAACAACATCCATCTGACCTGAACTGCAAATGGTGTTAATTATGTGCTCCATATTATTCTGACTCTTAACAGTAAAATATATTTAATGCATAGCTATCATTTTTTGGCATTTGATTTGCGTGCTGTTTTACAGTGTGTATTATGTCAACATTCTCAAATTAATGACTACAGTGGAAAATGGAGTCCCAGTACCATTAATTATAGCTCTTGTTTGCATTTTGAATTGACAATTTCAATTTTGCATTTAAGTACACAAACTCTAAATTTGCTATCATGCCAAATTTGGATTTATTGAAGGGGTTAGGTGGTGGTGATGTGGCGAATAATAACTAAGATTTCCTCATATTAGAAGATGAACTTGCAGAATAGACAAACGATCTGGGAAAGTAACAAGCATACAAGTTCAAGGCATTGCATTTTGGCAAGGTTCCTTGGAAAATTAGAACCTAAGTGCAAGAGGAACAATATCTGGAGTATAAATACACCAATTATTAACAATTTCATAAAGCCAGAAGCTGCTGGAAGCCCTCACCAGATTAAGCAGGGTCTATGTTTCTGGTCAAGATCTACTCTGTTCCTCTTCCCATTTATGCTGCTTGACCTATTAACTGCTGCTAGCATTTTCTGGTTTTTTTTGGATTTCCAGCATCTACTTTTTTTTGCTCCATACTAAAAGTAGTACTGAAAGTTAATAAGGCCATGAAAAACATCAACTTGGCAATGGGATCGATTGTAAAGGGGTAGAATTGAAACAAATTATTGTGGAATATTGCTTAGTTCATACTTAAGAATTATGTGTACAGTTCTTGATGCTATATTATAGAAAGATGATGCAAGGGCATGGGCGTTACTCTGCAGATGAGTTTGAGGTTCTCTGGCCTGGGTGCCCTGTCTGCTGGGAGCAAGGCTTGGGGAGTGACCCCACCTTTGGAGAGCACAACTGACTGGCAGCTGGGCAGGGAGAAGATTAAATTCAAGAGGAACACTCTGCTTGCTTGAATGAGTGTGACTTCAACTGAAAGCAAAGTTTTGGCCCAATCAGGAAGAAGTGGCCCATGTGATTGGCATTCCATCTGCTACAATGTCATACTGTTTGCTACAGACAAAATGAACAGCACCAACTCATCAAACCTGCTTTAATAACACCTCCCAAAACAGCAATGTCTACCACGTCAATACTCAAGACAAGAGGTACGTGTTAGTTCCTTTCCAAGGTGCACATTGCTCAGATTTGGAATCATTCGAATGATTTCACTCTTCCTTCGATGTGACTTCTTCAAAAGTAATTATTCATATTTGTGGCGTCCACCTCTAATTGCCCTTGAGGAGGTGATAGTGAGCCACCTTCTTGAACCACTACAGTCCTTCTAGTGAATGATTGTTGCAGTTCTGGAGGCTGGTCCAGGATAGAAGCTAGATGTGCAATATGTTTCCAAATCAGGATGGTGTGAAGCTTGGGAGGAGACATGCGGATGTTGGTATTCCTATGCACCGGCTGCCCTTGCCCAGAGGTTGTGAATTTGGGAGGTGTCCTCGGGGGCAAATAACTAGTAAATTTTGTCGATGGTACACATTGCAACTACCATACACTGCCAGTGGAGGGAATGAATGTTTAGGGTGGTTGATGAGTTGAGTGTGGTGCTTTATCCCGGATGGTTTGGAGTTGCTTGAGTGTTGTTGGTGCAGCACTCATTCTAGCAAGTGGAGAGGCACTAGTGTGTCTTGTAGATGGTGTGATGGCCTTGAGGTGTCAGGAAGTTCAGGATACTTAACCTCCATGTTTGTTGAAGGCACAGATTTTGTGGTGCTGCTGGTTAATGGTGACACCCTCCTGATCTGCATTTGTCAACTTTCACCTTGTCTCTGGAATTCAGCTCTTTGGTACATGTTTGGGTCAGGCTGTGATGAAGCCTAGAACTAAGTGATCCTGCAAAAACCTACACAGGATGGTTGCGAGGAGGTTATTGATGAGTTAATGTCACTTTAGCAATGTCAAAAACATGTTCCATTATTTTGAGTCTAAATAAGATGATAATTAGTTGCATTGAATTTGTCCTGCTTATGAAAAGGACATTAGAGGGTAGTTTCTCACATTGTTGAGCCTAAATCCTAAATTTCTGTGCACCTAACAGATCTTGGGAGTGTCTTCATGAGGACTGCAGTGGAGGCTGCTCCTTGTATTTACTGCAAAGTGAATACTGATGCTCCTAGTATTTTTTCAGAAGTTTAGGAAAATTGGTTTATTATTGTCACATGTACCAAGGTACAGTGGAAAAATTTGTCTTGCGTACCGTTTGTATAGATCAGTTCATTATACAGTGATTTGAGGTAGAACCATAGAACATTACAGCACAGAAAACAGGCCATTTGGCCTTTCTAGTCTGTGCCGAAACTTTATTCCGCTAGTCCCATTGACCTGCACCCAGTCCATAACCCTCCAGACCTCTCCCATCCATGTATCTATCCAATTTATTCTTAAAACTTAAGAGTGAGCCTGCATTTACCACATCAGGTGGCAGCTCGTTCCACACTCCCACCACTCTGAGTGAAGAAGTACCCCCTAATGTTCCCCCAAACCTTTCCCCTTTCAGCCTAAAGCCATGTCCTCTCAAGTCCTCTCCTAATCTAGGTGGAAAGAGCCTCCTCGCATTTACTCTGTCTATACCCCTCATAATTTTGTAAACCTCTATCAAATCTCCCCTCATCCTTCTGCGCTCCAAGGAATAAAGTCCTAACCTGTTCAATCTTTCCCTGTAACTCAACTCCTGAAGACCCGGCAACATACGAGTAAACCTCCTCTGCACTCTTTCAATCTTACTGATATCCTTCCTATAGTTAGGTAAACAGAACTGCACGCAATACTCCAAATTTGGCCTCACTGATGTCTTATACAACCTCACCATAACATCCCAACTCCAATACTCAAGACTTTGATTTATGAATGCCAGGATGCCAAAAACCTCCTTTACAACCCTGTCTACCTGTGACGCCACTTTCAGGGAATTATGTATCTGAACTCCCAGATCCCTTTGTTTCTCCGCACTCGTCAATGCCCTACCATTTACTGTGTAATACAAGCTAAAATAATAACAGAATGGAGAATAATGTGTTATAATTACAGAGAAAGTGCAGGCAGACAATAAGGCACAAGGTCACAAAGAAGTAGATTGTGAGGTCAGGAGTCTCATCTTATCATACTAGGGGACCGTCTTATAATAGTAGGATGGAAGCTGTCCTTGAGCTTGGGGGTATGTTCTTGCAGGCTTTTGTATCTTCTGCCTGATGGGAGAGAGAGATGTATATAAAATTATGACAGGCATAGATAGGGTAGATAGTCTTTTTCCCAGAGTGAAAATGTCAAATACTAGAGGGCATAGTTTAAAGTTGTGGGGGGGGGGGGGGGGGAGGTGGGGAGGAGGGAAAGAGTTTAAAGGAGATTTGCAAAGCTTTTTGTTTATGAGTGGTGGGTGCCCAGAATGCACCCAAGGGAGGTGTTGGAAGCAGACATTCAAAAGGCATTTAGACAGACACATGAACAGGCAGGGAAAAGAGGGATACAGACAATGTGCAGGCAGATGGGATTATTTAGTTTGGCATCATGGTTGATGCAGAAATGGTGGGCTCAAGGGTCTGTTCCTGTGTTGTACTGTTCTGTTTTATGTTTAGAAAAAGCACAACAGACTTATTCAAATTGAAGTGGTGCTTGTTGAACTGTATGATTTCAATTTAAATTTGGTCCAATTTGATTTTGTGTTCCATATGCAAAAGCTGAATTGCACTTACTGAATGACCTAATATCTAAACACATGGAAAATTCATCTAACTTGTCATTTAAACTGAGGATACCTTTTTAAAAAAAAATGTTTTAAAGCACTGCATTTTTAACTTTGTAACAAAAATTGAACAAAGTGTAACTCAGCAAAAAGTTCCCAGTATCCTGGGCTAATAGAGGAAGAAGGCTAAATCATGCCCTCCAATACTCTATAAAGGTTTTGCAAGTTCTTTGTTTGAGTGAGAACATCAATTTGGAGATTCTGATTGGTGCACAACATGTCCTATCCTCTGGCTGGATGTCTAATGAAGTGAAACTCTTATTTTGGAATTTTTTTAAAAATTCAACTTTATGTTAATTTTCTAATTGACTGGTTTGAAGTGAAATTAAAAGTTTGAAGTGAGGTATTAGAAAAACAAGCATGTGTAGAAGCATTTTAGGGGTTAACATTACTGGCAATTTGACAATTTATGCAAGGACAAATATGGTTATCATCTTCCATGCCATTAGTAAGTGTTAAGCTCCAGGTTCATGCTACTGTGGAATTTCTGCTGAAGTTTACTGATTCAACTATCCCTGCTGATGTGGAATTTTGGAAAGGAAGAAGCATTGAGATGGGAAAACATTGTGGCTTGTCAGTTACCCACTGACAATTGAAGAATTTCCCTGCTCCCTCCAATATGTAATTGGCATACCTGCATGTAATCTGGAAAATGTATGATTCAGCTAGCCTTAAAGAACAGGACTTTTACCCTTCAAGTTTGTAGGTTTTGGCATATCTTTGCTTTTTAAGTAAGTGATGTTAGTCTTGGCGAATTGGGAACAATTCACTTGGCATTCAGTGCATATATCAGAAAGCAAATTTGTTATGCTGAAGGAAGGTTGCTTGGAAAATAATAGATCTAAGCTCTATTTAGCCTGAGAAAAGCACTCCTGGGCATAGAAATGCAAAGTTCCTTTTGACAACAATTTTAGTAGTGTTGATAAGCAAGATTGTTTGCATAGGTTTGTTTTGTTGGTTTGAAAATCAGAAACTATAGAAATTGGACATCTGAAATAAAAACAAAAGGCTGGAAACATTGTAACATTTATGGAAGGAGAAACAGTTGACGTTTCAGTCGAAGATCCTTCATCGGAATTGGGGAAGAGAAAATACCTCTGAGAGTGTGAAGCTAGAATTGCTGTAGGGTAAGTTGTAGAGGTGATCTGGTTGATGGGTTAATTTGTGCGGTTGGCAAGAGACAAAATGATCAAAAGCCGTGAAAAGAGTGAGGATATAAACAAAGGAACGTAAAAGGTCCAAAAATGCTGGACATGCCCAGCAGGTCAGGATTTGCTAATTAATAGAGAAAAACTAAGCCAATACTACAGATGGATGACTTGTGGTAGAACTGGCAGCTTCTGATACCGACAGAAAAAGAGAGTTGCCTGAAGTTGTAGAATTTGATATTGAGTCCAGGGGGCTACAGTATGCCCAGATGAAAGATGAAGTGCTGCTCTCAGGCTTACGCTGGCCCTTGCCATAACAGTGCAGGAGAATACAGATAGGTCAGAGTGGAAGGGGAATGGAGAATTAGAGGCAGGCAAAAGGAGCTCGAAGTAACTCCTGTGGTCTGAATGCAGGAGTTTTGCAAAGTGATCATACAATCTACATCTGGTTTCTACAATGTAGAGGAGACCACACTGTGGATATGAAATGCAGTACATTAGAATGGAATAAGTGAAAGTGAATTCCTGCTTCACTTGGAAGGAGTGTTTGGGTCCCTGGATGGTGAGCAGGGAAGAGGTAAAAGAACAGGTATAGCATTTCCTGTCGTTGTGTGTGAAACTGCCATAAGAAAGGGAGTTTGTGAGGAAGGAAGAGCGGAACAGGCAATTGCAAAGCGGACAGTCACTTTGAAATACTGAAAGGGTTAGTGAGGTAAAGATGTGTCTCATGATGGAATCTTATTGAAGCTGGCAGAACTTGCAAATGTGTTGAATGCAGAAACTGTTGGGATGGCAGGTGACAGCTCTTTTTGTCCTGACCAGGAGGAGAGGGGTTGAGAGCAGAAGTGCAGGAAATGAATGTGGTGTGATCAAGGACACTGTCCTTTATGATAGAGGGAAGCCTCAGTTCAGGAATAAGGAAGACATTTCTGAGCATGTGGAAAGTCTCCTCATCGGAACAAATCCAATGGAGATGAGAGAACTGGGAGAATAGACAGGGTGGGAGGAAGTGTAATCGAGATGGTTGTAAGCTTGTAATGGATGTTTGTGGCTCACCTACCCCTGAGATGGATTCAAAAAATGAACATGGTGGAAATTAGCAGCAAAAGTGATGGAATTTTTGAGGTCTGTATCAGCGCAGGAAGTAGCACCAATGTAGGTGCAAGTATCAGAGAAAGAGTTGAGGGAGGTGAGCCTGGATAAGACTGTTCCCCACATCCCATGAAAAGAAAGGTGTAACTTTGGTCTATGCCAATTCACATTGCTGCAACTTTTGATCTGGAGAATTTGGGTGGAGTTTTAGGAGAAGATGAGAGCAAGTTCAGCCAGGCCAATGTGTATTGGTGGAATGGAACTGGTTGGGCCTCTGTTCAAGGAAGAGCTGGAGAGCCCTCAGACCAACTTGATGAGTGTTGGAGATGGATTGTATGTCTATGGAAAAGCTGAGCCAGTTGGGTCCAGAGAATTGGAAACTGTCAAAGTGGAGGAAGGTATCAGATGTGTCATGGATGCAAGGAGAAAGGGCACTTTCTGTTTCGTAGGTCTGTCTACTTGGAACCTTGATTTTCAAAAATGAACCATATGGTGAGTTTTATCAGAAACCACATGGATTCCAACATAATGCTGTGCTTAAAGATCAAAGATTTTTTTTCTGTTGATGTGATATAAAAACATTTGATTTTGACAGTTTAAATGGCTTAAATAATTGTTCGGTTTGAATTTGAGACTGTCTACTATAAAAAAAAATTCCACCTTGTTTCTGTAAATGGCACACATTGTCATCTAATCTGGAAAAATATAGTGCAAATTTGAATAGAGCTGCAAGTGCTATTGTTTAATACGTAGATTTTTTTTGAAAAGTATTGTCACAGATGCCAGCACCTTGTGTTCTGTTGGGTTCTTGGACAGTGACCAAGTTAGTGTCATGATGCCAGAGGTGAAATGTATCTGTTTACATGGCATATTTCTGATCACATTGAAGCTAAGTCATTAACATTGTTGCATGTTTTGTTGTATGCACCTTGATTAGGTCATGGTTTTGGGCCATTAATTTCTCTGCTCATTTTAAAATATTGTTTTATGTAAATGCATCATGGGGTCTATGATGTCCTTTTATAACATTTGGTTTGTCAGTTCTACTAAGATGTAAGCTTGTGGATGTATAGATCTTTACAGATAGCTAAAAGCAACCAACATGTTGAGTTTTAATGTCAGTTTATGAATATTATATTTGATTTCCAATCTCCTGAGTTCAGCCTTAACATTTGCAGTGCCCCTATTTTTTTCAAAAACCTGTTCAATGTTAGTGAAGTAGCTTAGCCTGTGCTTGCTGTGAAAAAAGTCCAGTTCCATGTTTTGACAATGTGTAACAAGTGCCAACTTAGATTGTGTTAAGTTTGAAGGAGCACGCAGCCTTTGAGCCAACAGGTGCACTGTGTACATAGATTCTACAAGTATTGAAGGTCAATAAAATTTGAGTAACATGTGCATGTAACTATTGATAGACTGTACAGAATTTGTTTGAATGAAATATAGGTGGTGAATGTTCAGATATGGCCAGTGCAGTTTATGCTGGTGATATTACAATGACTAATATTTATCAGCAGCAATTAACTGACAAAGTAGACTCTTTATATTTTACATTTCTCTAACAGTGTAAACACAGCACAGTTTTCCAACGGGCAATTAAGATATGTGGCAATATTTTGTTTACTTTTCCTTTTTTATAGAGTATGCCCTTTCTGCTCTTCTCATTGAATATTTATTGCTGTGGTTGCAAACAATATTCGATTCTGCCCATTTCTTCACTTCCACATTCAAGGATGAAATTGAGGGGAAACAATTGATGCACATGAAACGCATCAAATAGGAATCTCCATGAGAAGAATCCTTTATCCTTTCAATATTTTAATTTTGAAAATGAACCAGGGATTGTGATACATTGCTGTATAAAAGTCTGTTTCCACTATCTTATCTCACCTGTACTTTGCTTTCTTTGTAACTGCATGTACTATATTAATTAGGTGAGAGAGAGATCTTTACCAAATCCCTTTTGGATTTTGGAAGGGGGAAATACAGGCCATTTACTGCAGAAACTTTCTTTGATAAAAGATACTTATGTATGTACTAGTTTTGAATCATCCTTTGCAAAAGGGAGCTGGCTAACTGGATGCACAATTGGCTTGATGACAGGAAGCAGAGGGTGATGGTGGAAGGTTGTTTCTTGGACTGGAGGCCTGTGACTAGTGGTGTGCTTTGGGGGTCGGTGCTGGGCCGATTGTTTGTCATCTATATCAATGATTTGGATGAGAATGTACAAGGCATGGTTAGTAAGTATGCAGATGGCACTAAAATAGGTGGTATCATCGACAGTGAAGAAGGTTATCAAAAATTACAGGGGGATTTTGTTCAGTTGAATAAGTGGGCTGAGGAATGCCAAATGGAGTTTAATTCAGATAAGTGTGAGGTGCTGCATTTTGGAAAGTCAAATCAAGGTAGGACTTTCACAGTCAACGGTATGTCCCTGGGTAGTGTTGTAGAACAGAGGGACCTAGGAGTACAAGTACATGATTCCCTGAAAGTGGAGTCACAGGTAGACAAAATGGTGAAGAAGGCTTTTGTCCCACTGGCTTTCATCAGTCAGGGCACTGAGTATAGAAGTTGGGAGGTTATTGTGCGGTTTTACAAGATGCTGGTGAGGCCGCATTTGGTGTGTTAGTGTTCAGTTTTGTCACCTTGTTATTAGAAAAGATGTTATTAAACTGGTAAGAGTGCAGAAAAGATTTACAAGGATGTTGCTAGGACTTGAGGGACTGAGTTACAAGGAGAGGTTGGACAAGCTTGGACTTCTTTTTCCTTAGAGTGTAGGAGGCTGAGGGGTGCATAAAATCACAAGGGGCATAGGGTGAATGCACTCGGGGTTCTTTTTGCTGGGGTTGGGGAATCAAGAACAAGAGGGTATAGGTTTAAGGTGAGAGGGGAAAGATTTAATAGGAACTTGAGGGGCAACTTTTTTGTACAGGAGGTGGTATGTGTGTGGACTGAGCTACCAGAGGAAGTAGTTGAGGCAGGTGCATTAATAACTTTTAAAGGACAGTTTGACAGATACATGGATAGAAAAGGTTTGGAAGGTTATGGGCTAAATGCAGGCAAATGGGACTAGCGTGGATGGACATCTTGGCATGGACCAGTTGGGCCAAAGAGCCTGTTTCCGTGCCGTACGAATGTGACTCTGTTACAATTTTGTATTTTTTATAATAGCATTTTCCCTTCCCAGATTGTACAAGAAGCCTTCCAAGGAGCACCTTTCTCAATAAAATCTAGCAGTAATTTTTGAGACCAGGATTGCGTGACTCAAGTGTTAATAATGACATTTATCAGTAATCAGATTAATAGATTAAATGTCTTGTGCTACACTAACACTCAGTTAGAATGAACAAGTGTTTTTGCAGGATCTGGCAATTAAAATACAGTAAAATAAAGACTAGCAATTCAACACTGGGTAAAAGTCTAATCCCACAATATGAAGTTTATTGAATTAATTTATGATATCTAATTTATTGTGATGTTGTCATAGCATTTCAAAGAGCTTTATATAGAGATTGCTGGTTTGGCATCCTGTACGTTGTCTGTCAGACCAGTAGCTTCATGTGGATGCTGGTGAATGATTTTAATAGAGGGATGCATTTTGGTAGGCAAACTAGGAACATGGCTCTCTGATGATGCAGAGATTATTCAACGTTGATTTGAATGGACAGACAGGGAGTTCATTATGTCAACAGTGCAACAGTCTACTTTCTATTTTTTTTGAGATCTGTATGTCACTGCAAGGCCACCATTTATTGACCTTCCCTAATTTCCCTTAAAGTAATAGCAAACCACTGCACTCTTTCTGTGCTACTGAAGAGGAAATTGTTGGATTTCAATCTACCAACATTGAAGGAATCCAGTACACTTCCAAGTCGGGATGGTGTGCAACTTGGAGAGGAGCATGTGTTGTTTGGATGTGCCTGAAGCTGTTGTCGTCCTCCCTGTCAGAGGTCATAAGAGGTTGGAGGTCCTTTTGAAATTGCTGAGGAGACTTGCAGAAGGTAGATAGTGCACCAGTTGTGGAAACAATGGATGTTTAGCATGGTAGGGAATCAATTAAGCAGGCTGTTTTGTCCTGGATTGTCGAGTGTAACTGTTGCAGGAGCTGTAATCATCCAGCTAAATGGAGAGTATCCCATCACATCCTTGTGCCTTGCAGATGGTGTAAAGGCTTTGAGGTGACTCATTGACCATAAGATATTTGGCTTGTAGCCACAATACATTGGCTGATCCAGTTGAGATTCCAGTCGATAGAAACTCTACTCCCACATTCCCATGCCTTCCTTCCCAAGGATGACCTCCCCCCTCTCCCAGCCCCAGACATTCTCTTTTCTCCCCTCTTGGGCAGAAGATACAAAAGCCTGAAAGCATGTGCCACCAGGCTCAAGGATACCTTCTATCCTGCTGTTATAAGACTATCGAACGGTTACCTGGTATGATTAAATGGACTCTTGACCCCACAATCTACCTTGTTATGGCCTTGCACCTTATTGTCTACCTGCACTGCACTTTTTCTGTAGCTGTTAGACTTTATTCTGCATTCTGTTATTGTTTTACCTTGTACTACCACAATGTACTGTATAATGAATTGATCTGTATGAACAGTATACAAGTTTTTCTCTGTACCTCGGTACATGTGACAATAATAAACCAATTCCAATTCTTCTGAACATGTATGTGCACCTGCAATATAACTGAATTTGGACAAATCAGTGAGCAAGAAAATAACATTCATTTTTCATTCCCCTGCAATTACTGAATAATTGGGAACATATTGAAAATTATTCAAGCTTTGACTTTAAAGGTTTTTTGCTTAAAGGAAGAGAAAATAATTTGAAATTCATTACATGAAGTATAATGTTTGGTAATGAAGTGCTGAATAATTGACAACAATCCAGTAGGTCACATTTCTAAGTGGGCAGGTATGCAACAAAACATTTATTATAGCTTATAATGTAATAAACTTCCAATGTAATAAACCTTCATAATGCAATCAGATGTTTTATGCTGAGCCACATGAAAATATAAAATGTGACCCAAAGCTTGTTCAATAGCATGGGTTTTAAGGAATGTCTTGAAGGAGGGAATATAGAATGCACAAATATTTAGGATGAATACGATAAGTTTAGTGTCCTGTGAAACAACCCAAGCTTTGGGGTTGTTTTAATGCAGGATTAAAACCCAATCTGATCCCAGTGTAAAATATGATGGCCTTTCTTTGCGGAAGTTATCTCATATGATAGTGTGGAGGTTTACATCTTCCTGTTGGACCACCTGAGTTGTGATCCTCCTGCATTTTAAGTTAAATGCTAATGGGTAGGAATTTTGTTTTTGTCTAACTCAACACTTCGAGTTCTTTTCCAATAGTCTGAAATGTATATATGTATCTAGGTTTTTGGCGGCTTTCTTTTTTATTCATTTTTCAAGATTTGGGTGACACTGGGATTTATTGCCCATTCTTTATTCTTTAATGGAGTAGCTAGCTGGACCATTTCAAAGAGTGTTCAAGAGACAACTGTTGGTGGGTCTGAAGTCACGTTTGTGCCAGACAATAAGAAATGCAGATTTCATTATTGCGGAAGAACATTAGTGAAGCTGTTATGTTTTTGCAACAACCTGATAGTTCTATAGTCATTAAAGATTAGATTTTGTCCCTTGATTGTTTGTCCCGGCTTTGGGATTAGTAGACCGGTAACTCAATCGCTGCGTGACTGCTGTATCCTAAGCATTCTTCTGAGTGGAAGATACAATAAAGCAGGGGTGTACTGGTTCCCATCTAACTTGTTTCAGATTGCATTGTAAATCTAGATTAAAAGGGAAGCAGTTATTCAAACCCAGAGGCATCAATGAACTGATTCCACAAAGTCTGCTAATTGTTAAGCACTAAAACATAAAAGAATAAATTTTAAATCATAATATTTGACCTTCAAGATTTCACTTCAGTGAGCAAATAACAGAGTAGGAATAAATGATCTTTCTCAGCGTGGCTGGCAGAATCTTGTTAGGTACTGAATGGATCATTGCCTGGGTCTCAAGTATTGAAAATGTATGTCAATAATTTGAAGGTGAAAATCAAACTTCATATCTTGAAGTTTGCTGATGTCGCTAAATGGGGTGGGGTTTATGAATTGTGAGGAGATGCAAAGGGTTTTCAAGGTGACTTCAACTGAGCAAATGGGTAAAGACATAGCCACATTATGCTGCATCTGCTAAATGTGAAAGTATCTACTTAGGAGAAACAGAATGATGCCCTGTTATTTAAATAGTGTTAGATTGTGAAGAGTTGAACAAGTCTCCTTTACGCCTCTTGAATATGAGGCTGCACCTGTATGCTTGCTGTTAAACATTAAAGAAAGCAAATGGTATATTGGCCTTCATAGCAAGAGAATTTGAATGTAGGAGCAATTATATAGGTCCTTGGTAAGATCTCACTTGTTTTGTGTGCAGTTTTGGAAAGATGCACTTGAAGTGATACACTTGCCATGGAGTGCGCTGAAAGGTCACCAGACTGATTCTAGGAACGGTGGGACTGCCATCTGAGAAAAAAATTAGCGAACCAGAGCTTAGAAGAATGACTGCAGGATCTAATTGAAACTTACAAAATTCTGACATGGTTAAATGGACTAGATGTGGGTAAGATAAGATGTATTTATTTATTAGTCACGTGTACATCGAAACACACAGTGAAATACGTCTTTTTGCGTTGCTAAGGATGTACTGGGGGCAGCCCGCAAGTGTTACCACTCTTCCAGCACCAGCATAGCATGCCCACAGCTCCTAACCTGTACGTCTTTGGAATGTGGGAGGAAACTGGAGCACCCGGAGGAAGCCCACGCAGACATCGGGAGAACATACAAACTCCTTACAGGCAGCAGCGAGAATTGAATCCAGATCGCTGACACTAATAGTGTTAAGCTAACCGCTGTGCTACTGTGTTTTTGATGAGGGTGTCTGGAAAATAGTCACTGTCAGGTTGAAGGGCAAGAGCTTTAGGACTGAGATGAGAACTTTCTTCTCGGTGGTGCATGTAAAATTTGCCACAACAGAGCACTGGAGGCCAAGGCACTGAATATTTTTAAAATGGAAATAAATAAATGTGTAGAGGCAAATGGCATCAGGGGAATGGGGAGAGAGCAGGAATGTTGAGGTAATCAGAATTGAATGGTGCAACAGGCTGAAGGGGCCAAGTGACCTTTTTTTTTCATGTTTTTATCTAAATTGTGATAGTAATTTTGTGTAATGACTGTCACAACTTTTCCAATTCTCAGAATATCATTCCTCCAAAGAGGCATGTGTCCCTCTGTTTCCCTTAAGCCTGCAAGTGGAGTGGTTTCTTGGATAGCAAACTTGATTCGTTATGATCATCTAACCAAAAATTGAAGGACGATGCACAATGACAGGCCCTTCCTTCTCAAGGCCTCAGTGTAAAAGTTAATTGAAGAGAGACCAAAGCACACTCTTAAACCTTACCATAGCACTAATGAAAGAGACTTTAGCAGTGCTGATAACTGGCTTGTATTTGATTCTTGATAGACTTTTTATAGGAAGTCTAATCAAAATCTTGCTGTGACTTGCAACTTTTAACTGTAAAAGACATTACTTGTAATGATGCAAGCAGTCTGGAAGCTCATTTAAATTTTGACTAATTAAATATGAATGTGCTATCAGTTTCCACAAGTGGCTGACACCGCCCAATTCAACCATATTGCCACCTCTATTAACCCCAACACTACCTGTAAATTGTTGAACTGCTTGACCAATGTCCAGTCTTGATATTTCTAAGCAGAAATTTCCTCAAACTAAAGATTGATATCAAAGCCATTAGATTCTGTCCCTGTCACAGACTATTTCCAGCCAGCTGTCTGAAACTGTACCTATTTGTAGAGAGCCCAAATGTCACGTGTAACCCTGAGATGAGGTTTAGACACGCATCCACATCTTTACAAAGACTCCCAGTTTTCACCTCATGACGTTGACCAATTCTGCTTCTGGCCCAGTTCATCTCCTGAAAGGCTCATCCATGTCATTGTTACCTTTTTAGTTAAAGATTTCAATGCTTTTCTGAACAGCCAGCCTTGTTCTGCCTGCTGCATCCAATATTCATCTGTCCGTTTCTAAACTCCTTTCAAGTCCTGAAAACCCAACAAATCTCTGTTTGCTAACCTGTGTTTGCTCCTGGTTAAGCAAAGTCTTTGTTTTAAAATTCTCATGTTGTTTTCAAATCCATGCAATGCTTTGCCTCCTCCATCTCTAATCTCCTTTTAAGATGTCTTTGCTTCTGCAATCATGATCACCTCTAATTTGAAACACACTCCTGAATTTAATTAACACCCATGACTTCACCCATTGAGACTCTTGGCTCTGAATTTCCTCCTTAAACCTCCTTTGTGGCTCGGCGTTAAACTTTGTTTATGCTTCTCTGATGTGCTTTAAGAGATTTTGTTAAATTAAATATACCCCATAAATACTAATAGTTGATAATCTGAACCCAAAGTACTGAAAACTTCAGTTACAAAACAGTGTTAATGGTCAATGAGATTAGGGAATGGATTTCCTCTCAAAACCAGCATTTAGTTCAATGCTAATGTTCAATTTGGCAGATGTATTTTGCATCATTACTGTTTGATTAAACCAGAAGTAATCGCAGGCTCTAGGCAGAATTGTTGATGTCACTACAGTATGCATGACACAAACACATGGAGACTGTTAGGTTTGTGTAGTGTTGCCACACTTTGTGCTATACCACGTAAGCAGGTTTGTCTTTAAGTGTTAAAGTTTGCCGTGGCTTTAGTTAGAGGGATGAACCTAACTAGGTTCGCTGCTGGATTATCTGAGGAATCCACCTTTCTTTTTGGAATTTGTTTCTGACCCAACCCTCTCTCTTTTCAATGACAATAGATCACAGAGAAAACTCTGGTGTGCTAGGCCTTTGGTAAAATATCCGAACCTGGGAGTAATTCAGCAGGCCTAACAAAGAATTGCCACTGTTTGGGTGTGCCTGAATTAAACATTGGGAATGCTAATTTATTAGAAGGCCAAGTTTTAAATCAAGTCATTGTTTGAATTTGCTTTCTTCAGACTGTGTTGCATGACATTATTGAAGAGAACAAACAGCACTTGGATAAAGAAAAATAAGCTGAGAATTTCAATGTTGATTTTTGTTTAAGGTTTTAACATGACTTGGATTTTGCAGATAGGAAAAAGAAATTTTGCTCAGTGTTCATGCTTACAGCTGTGCATAGACTTTTCTGCAGGGTTTTAAGTGTCAGCTTGCAGTTCTTGGATTACTTTCATTGCTGCTGCTCATTATTTGAGACTGTATAAGAGGAGAAAGCAACAAGGTGGCTCTTTAACTAGTCAAATATGCAAGATAATGTGGTGCTTATTGACATTTGTGCTCTCGCACCCCTAATAACAAACCTCTGTGTTTGTCAGCAAACCCAGTTTACAATTTGCACAGATGTAGCCATTCTGGAAATTTGATTGAAGTCCCACAGCAATTAAGTGCATTTACTGTGCTGGAACAGGCTATTACTTCTCAGCTAGTCTGTGCTTTTGTCTATGCTTGATAAAAGCTGCTCTCCCACTATTTCTACCTTCCCTATCAGCATATCCTTCTGTCCCATTCATCCCCTGTTTACATGTTTAATTTTGAAGAAGTCTTTTCTATTTCTTTCAACTACTGCATTGTGGTAGCCTGGTCAGCACTGAGGAAAGAAGTTTCTTCTGGATTCCTCAATATTTATTAGCTTCTACCTTGCATTTATGACACTGATTTTAGAATAGCCCCTCCCAAGCACACGTGATTTTATGAATGTCGTGCTTTGTATAGATTTCAGTGCTAAGTCTAGTGGTGAATTACTGTTCAGGTACAACCAGTGAAGGAGCAGGGCAAATCAGGCAACAAAATTTGCATTCCCACATTTAAATTATCTATCTGCAGATTCTGGAAGTTGGTGCACATTTTTCTGCTCAACGGTGAATGTCATTAACCTTAAGAACGTATCATCTTATTTGTTCCATAGACTGAGCACAATTTGCACAATATCTGCTTTGCACTCTTGCCTCATAGTCAGGTAGTCATGGTTTCAAGTCCTAAACTAAGAACTGACTGCACTCAAGCTAATTGAGTACCAGGGGAATATTGAATTATCTGAGGTACCATCTTTTGGATGTGACTGTCTTTTCAGATGGTTCAGTTGTCGAGATTGCCATGTTTGCTTACATAGTAGTAGCTCCAACTCATTAGAAGTACCTTGGGATATTTTGAGGCTATGATAAAGCAGTCTTTATGAATCTTTAACCTTTCACCTTCCTGTTGTGATGAAGATATGTTTTGTTATTAAATGAGAATATTTTCAACCCTGGGCTGCAATAGCATTTAATTTTTATATTAACTCTATTTACCTATCATTGTTCAATATCCATAACCATGCTGCAGTATTCTGCTGAGGTTTGTTTTATGAAGCATATATGGTGTAGACATGACATCCTTGGTCTCGTACATGTTTGGCATTGGCAGAGCCACTGGATAGCCATCTGAAGTAGAAAATATGCCTCCACAGTGTACAAATACTGAACCCATTTGAAAAGAGATCACCTACTTAAATATTGATCTATGCTATATAGAAGGGGAAGAGAAGAGCTATTTTACAAAACAAAATTGTTGTTTTCATAGTGATTCTCCAAATTATTTTGGGAGTTAGTTTACTGAATTAGTTATTTAAGTAAACTAACCTTTAATTTACTTAATTAACCCTCTAATTTTTGTTTAATGTTTCCTGTTTGTTGGAACTATCGAGTATTCGGTTAAGTGCTGCTTACGTCTCAAGGTCCAGTGTTATAGAACTGTTGCCATTGGTTTGAGATGCACAAATTAGCCAGGATTTATCATATCAACAAGTTGGGGATGAGATTACTCAGAGCAGGCATCGACGATGGGCTGAATTGCCTCCTTTGTCGTTCCAAAGAAAACAAGAAGAGTTATACCATATGAAATTGAGAGCAAGGTAGAAATTGGCAGTAAAAGTACTGACATTTTAGACAAAAAAACAGAAAATGCTGGAAAAACTCATCAAGGCAGGCAACATCTATGGAAGGAGAAACAGATACAGACAACATTTGGAACATTGAACCCTCTGTCAGAATGAAAGAATCTGAAATTAGAGGGTTCTGTATGCTCACAGGAAACAGGATAAAATCTGTCATAGTGTGAAGAGCACTGTAATAAAGTATCCTTTCATACATTCTAACAGAGTAGCAGAAACAGGGCCCTAAACCCACAACTTTACTAAATTCCTCTAGCTAAACCTTTGAACTCCTTGAAGACCACTAATATTCAGTGTAAGAGCAAATTCAGCCAGGTAAATCAGTGTGGTGGGGGGAACTGTTTCAACCTGTATTCAACATAGAAGTGAAAAGTTCTCAGGCCAACCCACTGTGGGATGGAGGTAAAAAGGAAGTGGTTGTCCATTTTGAAGATTAGCTGGTTGGGATTAGGAATCTGGAACTGGTCAAAGTGGCAGAGAGCATCAAAGGTGTCCCAGATATAATGGTAAGAGTCTGGACAAGGGGAGAAAGAATAGTCCAGTTAGAATAAAATAAATTCTGTGGGACAAGAATAGGCAAGAATGGGACAATGGGTCTACCAAGCAATCCAGCTTGTGGATCTTGGGGAGGTTGTAGAAAAAGGTTGTACAATGCAAAAGGTGGCTATTCGGCCAATGGCATGCATGCTGGCTGCCAACAGAGCAACCTCATCAGCCCCATTTCTGCTCTCCTTATTCCCTATAGCTCCAGAACTCCTATCTCATGTTCATCAACTTTTCTTTCTTTTCCCACTTGTCTATACTGAGAATTTACAATAGCCAATTAACCTACTAACATGTCCTTGATGTGGATGGAAATCATCACAGGGACAAGATGCAAACTCCACACTGGCGGCATCTGAGGTCAGCATTGAAACCAGGTCCCTGAAGTTGAGGTGCTAACTGCTGCATTGCTGTCCCACTGGAGGTAGTTAGATCACTGACCATCTCCAGTACCTTCCTCCACTGTGGTCTACTAACAAGTGATGGGATTTGACAATTGATGTCCAGGTGATGTCTTGAAGGAAAAAGGAAAGGGATGATGCATTTTGCTCAGTTAGTTATTTTAGTTATATTTCAGGGAGGCTGCTCTTTTGTTAAATCATAACCAGAATGTATTTTGTGGAAAGCAAGAAAAGGAGATGAATCAGTACTAACATTCAAGCTCGATAAACACATTTATCCTACTGCCTTCCATGTTTTCCCACCCCATCCCATAATTATTTTCTATTCCTGCTCCGTATAAAAGAAAAATGGGTAGCAAGTCTAGTATGAGATGTATATTAAAAAGTAGGTAGGTTGTAAATGACACTGAGAATTTGAGAATTGCTACAGTGACGAAGGCACTCAGCTCCATGTGGAAGAACAGAATAATTTGAGCCAGAGATCATTTCAATGAATGTAAGAAAATAAAGGTAAGGATAATGGAAAGAACGTAAAAGGTGACAAAACTGCATGTTCTAGCAAAAGAAATATTGTAAAGGTTAGAACAGGCAGTGGAGTGGAAGAGGTGGTGGAGAATGCTGTTTGAACTGCTTGAATGGAGAGGTGGTGAGTGTTTCCTCCATTTAAGAATCTGAAGGACGGAGACTGCCTATGATACTTAAACAGAAGAAATCTTAATGCTGAGATAAACAATAATATTGGGAACATGAAAATATTTGTTATCATGGATTTAGGCAGAGATGTTAATTATCTCTGGAAAAATGGCACACAAGTTGCTGCAGATCAGTGTCTGGAATAGTTTTAGATGATGTGACTCAAAGGAAAATTGCCTTAAGATTCAAGAAGAAAATGGTTAGGAACTGTATCTCATCATCCATTCACGTAACATTGTAATAGATGTTAACTGATTGGGATAATCAAAATGGAAACTGAAGACGATGAGCTTGTCGATTTAATAGCGGTATGGAACCTCGGAAAGCACCCGTGAAGCAAGTTTGAGATGATCATTGGATTTGGCTGTGATCACAGCAGCTAAAATGGCTAAGTGGTATAAGCAAAGCTTTTAGGATCAGTTTTCCAAAACTTAAGATTTTAATTTGAGGGAAAAGAAATCTTGGAAGACTGAAGAAAATAGTTTTTCTTGTTTGCAAGTGGACAGAATGAGTGAACTTTTTTGTCTGGGGAAGAAATTTACTGTTGCGGTAATGTGTTCTTGGTGAACTTCAAATGTTACTGAAAGAGACTTGAAATAAGCAGACTGAGATCCTGTCAGAATTTAAGAGTCATTTTCATATGGCTTTAAGGAAAATCTCTTAGCACCAATGCAGACATTGTTATTTAAACTGCTAAAAAGCATTTACACCACAAAGCATATGGGAGTTATGTTAAATGTGAAGTATGATTGATGCCTTTGGAAGATGACAGAATTGGGGACAGTTGGAGAAAAAACCCATATTGTGACTAAAACTGCTGCGAGTTTATTGAGGATGGAAATGAAAGAATGATGAATGCACATGTCGGCAGTTAGCATCAAGTTATGGAGAAGGATCCAGATTACCTAAAAGAAGAAATCTGTTGTGCACAAACAGTTTAACAAATTTAGGCATGATTGCTTTAATGAATCCTTGTCACCCTTCCTCAATCATAAATGTGCATTTTTAATGTAAAGTTTGAAACGTAAATGCAGTCAGGCAAAAACGTTTAATGTGTGAAATAGACACTGTCCTTCTGATTTATATGTAATTGGTTGAAAATGTGTGTGGGAGGGGGTTGAGGAGTTGTGATCCTCATATAAAACCCTCGATTTCATCTCTTTTAAGAGTTGCTAATTTTAAAAAGCAGAATGTTTTTGGTTCCACTATGGTTCAGCAAAATCAAATACTGTGCAGAAATATCTACAGAAACATTGACCTAACTCTGGAATAAATTTGAAGCTGGGAGTACCTCAGGAAGTTGCCTTTCTATTTTAGTTGGATTTGTCTTAGCCAAATTTGCACAATTTTGAGAAGCGTATACAGCTTTCACTTTTTGCATTGCAGCTTCATGTTAGCACATTTAAATGAGTGTGTATGCAGATTTTATGCCACACCTATCCCTTTTCTCTGCACTGCAAAGCTTTGCCTGTCAGTGAGTAATTAATATTGACGTCCAGCAGTGATAATGCTGATAATTCAAATAGCTTGGTTCTTAAAATGGAATAAACAACATGTGTTGCAAAATGGCATTTTTTTTGTTAAAGATGGTTTATTCAGCAATTTGTTTTAAGTTACTTTGAATTGTGTGTCATTGGTTGTCATTTCATCTTCAGCTATTTGTTCCAATGAAACCCATGGTATCATTTGCCTAGTGTTCAAAGTCCATTCCATGCACAGCTAAACTGGAAAACTGAGCATTGCACCCATTGGTAGATAAAACATTTCCTTTGCAGTTGATTTTTAAAAAAATTTTTTTAAATTTTTAAAATTTTATTTACAGCGTGGTAACAGGCCCTTCCGGCCCAACGAGTCCGCGCCACCCATTTTAAACCCAAATTAACCTACCCGTACGCCTTTGCAATGTAGGAGGAAACCGGAGCACCCGGAGGAAACCCACGCAGACGCGGGAGAATGTACAAACTCCTTACAGACAGTAACGGGAATCGAACCCCGATCGCTGGCGCTGTAATAGCGTTGCGCTAACCGCTACGCTACCGTGCTGTACTTATAATGTGCAAAGTTACAAACAGGTCAGATTATTTAATGTAACTTAACCCATTAAGGGTTTAGAAGATTTGAGAAATGCTGGTTAAAAGATGGAAAAAGTACCCTTCAATTTATCCATCTGTATTCTGGAAAATTTTCCTGAATGAATACTGTTATTCATAGCACGGTAGAGCACAGAAACTGGCCATTTGGACATGCCAATGGCTAAGTACCTCAATATTCTGTCACTGTTTCACTCATTTTGGTTTACTAATTTTTCTTAAAAATCCAAAGTTATCAAGCTCCCAACTAAAATTTATGTGTGTTCAGATTCTAACCTATTTCTTCTAGGAGATACTGTCTCTGTTTAAAACAACACTCTGTTTAAAACCCTTTTTCATGACCTCTTCTGATGTTTTGCATATTGTAATTTTCAACTCTTTAATTAGGTTTACAACAAGTTTCTTTAATCCCAAATAAAAACTCCAGGGCTCTAATATGTTTTCACAACTGAAGCTTCTCATTCAAATGTCCATCTTTTCTATGACTTTGATAGCAAATACCAAAGTGTTTAGTTTATTTTATGCTAATTAATTTGTAACTTGTACATTATTATAAAGTTTAAAATACTATTTCATTTATTTTTCTTGATAATTGGACCCCATTATTAAATTTTAATGATGTGTGTATTTCTCGTATTTGTGTACATCTCCTCACTACACATTGCCTTGCATCACATTTATCTGTATCAGATCCACCTTTTTCCACTTTGTTAACTTGGCTCCACATTTATCTCATCTAATTTTTCCTCAATAACCATGTTTAGTTCATTCAAGCAGTAGATTGAAAGGTGGAAGCAATATACCCATTTGGTTGAATTTACTGTAGGATTCTCAACATACGAAGGTTGACAGTATACTTGAACTCATCAAAAACTCTGCTTCCCATATCATAACTCACAGGAAGGTCGCTCTGCCAACCACCGCTCTGCTTGCTGAACTACGTAGACACTCGACTTTGCTATGCCTCTATTTTAACTTCTTGCTGTTGTTTTTAAATTGCTCCATGAACACACTCCATCCATGAACATACTCCGTCCTACCTCTCTAACCTTCTCCATTCTGAACGACTCTGTGCTCCTCTAATTCTATATCCCTGATTTTAAATCGCTTGCTGTTCCCTTAGATGTCCAAATCCAAAAATTCCTTCCTCATATGCTTTTGCCTCTGCCTGCTCCCTCCTTCAAGATGTTGCTTAAAATATACTTCTTTGGCAGGCTTTTGATTGCATGTCCTGTGTCTTTATCAAATTCTGTTTGCTAATACTCCTGTGAAATACCCTGTCTTGAGCAAAAGATCACTTTATAAATCTATTTGGTGTAAAGGCAACTGAAGCCCACCTTGTTGAAGAGTATGCCCTGGACCCCTCCAGTACCTTGTCTAGCAAAATGGGGAGACACGAGATTCTGCAGATGCTGGAATCTGGAGCAACACACAAAATGTCTGAGTTCCTCCAGCATTTTGTGTGTGTTGCCTTGGTCTAGCAAATAGGTTTTTCTCTCATTCAGATGCATTAAATTAATAGAAAGGTCAGCCTGCAGTCTCCCATCTATTGATTCAAAAGGATAGAATTTTTGGGTAAATGTCCTTTTTCTAATCCTAAAAAATTCATGTGCTTTTAATATTGGAGCAAAAGGTTTTAATTATTGCTGTCCTGCCCTATGAATTTTATGCCATGGCATCACCTACCTATCTGGAAACCAGACTAATCTCTGCATTTTTTCCCTTTCTTCCTTTACCCTTTTCCAGCTATTCTCAAAGCCCTCTTCCCGATGCCATGTCAATGCAAGTTTTTGCTGTGCAGTTTAGAAAGGTGTATTGTTACCAGCACTGAATATTACCTAGATTATAAAGTTGCTGTTGCCTTAATGAAGCCTCTGCTCTTCAGGAGTATGCGTTGGCCTTGTGGAACAAATCCACTGTTTTCTTATTCAAATTAACCAGGTAGGAAGGCCAGTCATTATTTCAAATCAGTTGATTAAAGGCGGTGGACTTGTTTAGGATAAGAATGACACTGGGAGCAATGAAACTTTTACCCCCACTGTAAAGGATTGTGTTTATAGATACATCCTCTTCGAGTCATAGTGCTGTACAGCACAGAATGGCCCACTGTATCCATGCCAACCTCAAGTACCCATCTATAGTAATCCTATTTGCCAGCACCTGGTCCATAGCCTTCTGTGTCTTGGTGATTGAGGTGCTTGTCTAGAGAGGCTATGTAAATGTTGAGAGAGTACCTGCCTCCATAGTGTACCAGCAGCGTATTCCAGATTTCAGCCCCCTCTGGCTGAAATAATTCTTCCTCCAATCCATTCTAAACCTCCTATCACTTACCCTAAATTTATGGCCTCTAGTTTTAAACATCTCTGCTATAGGGAAAAGTTCCTGCTATCTACCATATGTGCCTGCTCATAATTTTGTAAACCACTATTAGGTTCCTTTCCCCTTCCCTCCCAAGCTGCCTTACCTCCAAGGAGAATAAACCCCATCCATACAGTATTTCCTCATAACTAAAACTCTCCATCCCATGCAACATCTTGGGGAATTTCCTCTGCACCCAGGAAATTATGGATACTTGATAGTGCAACAATAAAATTTGACAAATGGGGGGGGATGTGTGGGAATGTAGCTTCCCAGAGTTATTTTGGTCTGCAACAGGAAGTAATTTGTATCTTGTTTGCCTAAGTACGAGTTGAACTCTGTTCAAAGAGGAGAAATCTAATTTGTGTTCAATGAATGCTGTATTTTTCTATTGTAAGATAACAAAAATCAATTGTTCTTCTGCACTGAAGGGAATATTAAGATGGTGGATACTAGCTAGAAACTTGTTTTGCCCAGTATGCACTAAATTAACCCCAAGGCATGTAATTCTTCTGCTCGGAAGAATCTTTTTTCTAGAATACAACTCCATGGCATTTAGAAGGAAAAGTAAGCTACCTTAAAGCAGGTTTTGGTTGCTACATTAATTTGGCAGCATTTGTTTCGAAGATGTTTTAGCTAATTTCTGATATTTTTTCTTATGGCCAGATATATAATGGAAATAATTATTGTAAAACACTATTGAAGCTACTTTTTAAAAAGTTGCAGTAATTGTCCATAAAACAACAGATTTCACTACATATGTCAGTGACAATAAACCTGATTCTGATTAATTTGTACACCCCCAGTATTGACCAGTTAACTACCTTCTGACCAACTTGCAGGTGCTATGCCCTCTTGTGGCTATTTACACATTACTCAAGGCTGTGAAGTAAGAGTTAATTTTACTTTTAGTTAATTGTGGCAAACCTTTTTGTTAAAAAGCAAAGTTGAGGAGAGATCATGTTGTCCACAGTTTATCATAAATTTAAAATGAGTAAGTTGACATTATTAAGCTCTCCTATTTGATGTTTTGTATGATTGTTTATAATGTTTTTAACACCTATACACTGTTTGGATAATGTCCTTCTGTCAAGTGCAAATATTCAAAAATAATTGGATTATTTTTGTCCTAAGTAGAATGCTTAGGATATGACTCCTTCAAAGATGTTTACGCTATAAACTTGAGGCTTTTGAGTAAGCCTATTATCATGGAACTTGGATTGTTTACTTTTTGTATTGTTTCATAAATCTTTGTTTTATTGAAATTAGAAATCTTTGCAATATATATTCTTTAAGTCAAATGATTTTGCATAAATATTAGTTTTTATATTTTCTCCTTTTAAAGTTCATTTCCATAAATTTCTTCCTTTCCTGATTGAGAACTTTTGCATTTTCTTGGATCTGCCATTCCTTAGTTCAGTTTCTTCATATTGTGTGAAGCAAAGTGGTGTAATGAGGAAAGTTTAACCGTCCAGGGCATTGCTCCTGATAATTATGTTTTACATTTACCATGAAATCCTGAGTAATAGTAATGGCATAAACCTTGGCATGCTGATTTCTTGCAGCTTCACTGTCTTTCCTTTTAATGAGCTCTGCTTGGGGTGTTTGAAACAAATTAGATAATTCTAAAACTTTGAAAGCATGTTTGAGGAAATGGAAATACTTCATTTTTTAATATCACTGGATCATAAAGTTGTACAACACCATGCCAACCAAGACATATCCCTGTATTCCTTTCCTATCCATGTACCTGTATAAATGCTTTTTAAATGCTTTGATTGTACCTACCTCTACCACCTCCTCTGGCAGCTCATTCCATATACCCACAACCCACTGTATGGGGGAAAATATTGCCCCTCAGATTTTCTTTAAATATTTCCCTTGTTACCTTAAACCTATGACTTCTGGTTTTAGACTCCTCTACTGTTGGGGGGTGGGGGGGAGGGGTTGGTGGTGGAGGGAAAGAGATAAACTGTGATCATCTGCCAAATCTTTGCTCATTACTTTTATAAACCTCTATAAGGTCACCCCTCTGCCCCCTGCGCTCCACTGAGATCAATCTCCCCTTGTAAATAAAGCTCTCCATTCCAGTTAATATTCTGGTGAATCTCTTGTGCTCTCTTTCCAGCACTACCACATCCTTTCTGTAATGTGGTGATCAGAACTGCACACGGTATTCCAAGTGTGGCCACCAATGTCATGCACAGCTGCAACATAATGTGCTAACTCTTGTACTCAGTACCTCTGCCTATGAAGGCAAGCAAACTAAATGCTTTTGTCTCTACCGTATCCACCTGTGTTGCCAGTTTTAGGGAACTTGCACTCCAAGGTCCCTCCATATATTAACACTTCTAAGGTCCCTTCTGTTTACTGTATATGTCTGTATACAATTCCACCAATCAGCAAACTTATCAAACCACAGACGTTCTCATCCAAATCACTTGTATATAAACAAGAGGTCCCAGCACAGAGCCCTGCAGTACACCACTGGTCAGAAAAATAACCCTCCACCACTATCTCTGCCTCCTATGACCAGTTTTTAATTCCTGGCAGGGAAAACTGGAAGTAATTAAAAATTGTAGTGTGATTATCTTTCTGTGAACAGGATTCATTAGTTTGAGCTTCCAGCCATTGAGCCTTTCTGACTGCTTCAAGAGGATTTAAGCTGAAAACTGTGTGAATGTTGAGCTCTTATTTGGCCTAATCTGTTTGAATCAAAAAATGAAATGCACCAATTCACTGGAGCATTAAAAGTTGAACATATTTCTTCAACATATTTTTACGATATAATTTAGGGTTATGGCAAAATACTGCTTCAGTAATGTTTAGGAAAATATTTTTCCCCCACAGATTTAATGCTGCCAATACTACCTGAATAGATGCAGGAGTACGAATCTTTTTACATGACTTAACTTCAGATTCAATGCTTAAAGATATTCTTTCATGGAACCAAGACTTTTGTTTACATGGGGAGTTTTCTTTTTGGTATTGAGATGTTGCATAAATCACTGACTGGTGACATGAAAACAATTTGTAAATGTATAAAGGACTGACGCAAGTACTTTTTAATCTCATTACAATTGTGATTTTTTTTTTCCCCTGATACAATTAATATTTAACTTCACAACATTTTTTATGGGTCTGAATATATTTCCTTCTCCTTGTAACTTTGCATCAAGGCAATATATATGTAACAGTACAATAGTGGCCATTATTGACGTGCAAGGTTTGATGGTGTATAATGGAAACTTTTCCTGTAGTATGCATCTTTTAAACCTTGATGTGTGCAAGTAAGTGTCATAATATTGCTATATCCTGATGAGGATACTATCAATAGTTGCATGTGTATGTATCTATGTCTGTAATGCACCTGTTGGCTTGAAGGCTGTGTCCTCCTTCAAACTTAACAGAATCCACGTTGGCACTTGTTACACATTGTTAAAACATGGAACTGGACTTTCCCTATAGCAAGCACAGGCTGAGCTACTTCAGTGCAAACTGAATATCACCCTGTAGCCTCAGACTTCCCTCCACACTGTCAACAACTCCAATCTTTGTGTCATCTGCAAACTTAGTGATCATGATTTGTACATCCACATCTTCCAAACCTCAACCTCCAAGCCTCATTCTAAACTTTAAAGAATAGAGGCCAAGCTGACTCGATGGCTTCTCGAATAACATGCCTGTCATCTCAGGAACCAATAACTGGAGCAAAAACTGCAAATGCTGAAAATCCAAAACAAAACCAAAACAGTAAATGCTAGAATTAAACTGAGCAGTGTCATGGATAGAGAAACGGAACTAATATTTCTGGTCAATCCTTCATCAGAATTAGAAAAGTGAAGAAACCAGAATAAGTTCTCTTCATCCCTAGGTAGAATGGCAGGAGGATAAGGAATGTTTGGGATGGAGTGCAGACCAAAGTTATTGTAAGGCGTTGAGTACATCTAATAGATTCAGAAATAATAGTCCCTCCCCTGCCATCACCCCTGCAGTCTCTCAGGATTAAGGATTGAGGAGTAGTAAGTAGATGCTTCTGTGTGAATGCTTTTATCATTGCACAGCGTTGACAGAACAGGGTCTGGATCCAATGGCAAGGAAGTCCTGTGTGATTGGACACCAGGCTCTTCAACACAAACTTAATCTGGCATAGCCCACACCTTTAATTGGTTTGAGGGTTAAATCCCTTTGTCTGTTTGTAGCTCAGTTGTTGTACAGGACCTGTGGTTTTGTGTTTTTAATGTAAAAATAGATGTACCCAGAGTGTCACTTTGCATTGCAGAGGATTTGTATTGCTCTAGGTAACAGAATGACAGATCAGTTGAGTGGAAGACAAATTGTGGGATGCTGTTTATGTGGACATTTTGTGAAACACCTGTGTTTTAACAGGTGAATAATTTATTGGTACTACATTAAATATTAATTCAGCTTGTAAATGGATATGCAGTATTATGTACAGACTTTTTTCTGTAGAACATTGCAGACAATGCACTAAAATTCTTGTTTAATATGGGTTTGCTTTAAAAGTGCAATGAATAAGGCAGTACAGAAGCAGTTTATTATAGGTGCAGGAAACAAACTAAAAAGCCTGAACTATCTTTCATTCTGAATGCTGAAGTAATATACACCATCTTCATTCTGTGGAGTGAAAAGTATTTTCACATGGTCCATGGATATTTTTTAGCACTGTTCGCATGATGTTGAATTATCCAGATAAGTGGCATTAAGCTGCAACTCAGTGGCTTTCCAGTGCTATGCTATCCCACTGTATTACTCAGAATCCTGTTATTCCATTGCTACACTGGAGGTACTGAAACTCTAAGCTTTATACATTTTGACTCTAACTTTGATTTGGAGGGTGTGAGACTGTCTCCAGTAGGATTGTCGCTCATTCCTTCTCTAACCAACACACCCCCCCCCAGCTGACCAACCAATAATAGATTGATGTTGATTGTGGGGATAAAATACTAACTGTGAGAAATGTTTTCTTGATTCCTTGAAAGCACGTGATATCAATAACAGTAGAGATGCAGGAAAGATGATGGAACCAGAAAACATCCCAGCAGTAATATTGAAGACCTACATTCCAGACCTGGTCATGTCTCGAGCCAAGCTGCTCTAGCACAGATGCAACTGTGCATTCCACCTGACAGTATGGAAAAATTGTCCAGATATACCATTTTGATAGAAAGTAGGAGAACTCCAATCTAGCTAATTACTGCCCAGTCAGTCTGCTCTCAAACTTCAGCAAAATTAACTTGCCAATAACCTCTTCAATGTCCAGACTGCTTGGCACCCCCTAATCATTCATTCCCTTTGCACAGTGACTGCAATGTGTACTGCAATTGCTCAACTATGTTCATATCAACAGCACCTCCCAAGCCAACCATCACAAAGGACAACAAGGTAAGTAAAAACAAGTTAGCGCTGCTGTCTCTCAGCTCCAGAGAACTGGGTTTGATCCTGTCCACTGGTGCTGTCTATGTGGAGTTTGCGTGTTCTTCCCTTTCTCACGTGGGCTTCAGCTGGATGCATCTGTTTCCTCCCTTATCCTAAGGACAAATTGGTAGGTTAATTGGCTACTGTAAATTAACCCACAGTGCAGGTAAATAGTAAGAGAATAAAAGAAGAGATGATGTGTATGTGAAATAAGTTGCAGGTCTACAATCTGATTGCTCTGAGAGCTGGCATGAACCCGATAGGCCAAATGGCCTCCTCTTTTGTAATAAGCAAGCACATGGGAACGCAGTTCCAAGACACACTATCCTAACTTGGAAATTGACACAGACAGCAAAAAAATTGAGAAATAAGTTCTGGAACTCCCTACCCAATGTCACTGTGGGAGTAGTTTCACCAGAAGGACTGCAGCTGTTACAAAGTTGGCATACCACCACCTTCTCGAGGGTACTTGGGGGTGGACAGTAAAATGCTGTCCTTGCCAGTGACACTGAGATTCTAGAAGTATTTTAAAGAAAAACAAATTTGCAGTGATTATCACCAGTCCTAGTTAACCCAACTGTTTCTACCACTCCAAAAGTTATAGCCTTCCCTGAAGACTTACTCCAAATGCACAGTGCATATGCTGGTGGCATATTACAGAAGTTGCCTTCTCTCTGCAAAATGTACTTAAAGTTCTTGAGGCAGATATGGAGTGGAGCTATTTTACAGGATGCTGTTCAATGTACATCTCCATTGCAGAAGCCAGGTCATTTCAATCTCATTAATTGCATTGCGGTTTGTGCAGATTTGGGTGTCAAGCTACAAGTCATTGATTCATTCACTGAAGGGTGTTATAGAATGGGCTTTGCACTAAACATCCAGGAAACAAGTGTCCAAGTACCAACCTGCACTTGCAGGACAACAGCCTAGAAAATGTGGACTGCTTATCAAATCTTGGAGTAGCCTCTCACCAAAGGCTTATGTTAGTGATGACATTCACTGTTACCGTCAGTGCACCAGCACAGGGATTGACCATCTGAAGAAAAGAGTTTGAAGATGAAGACCTCAAACCCAACACTGGTCACGGTCTATCTGGCAATAGTGAACCTTGTCCCCCTGTACGCTTCCGAAGCATGAATTGCCTATAGTCAGGACCGCACTGGAGAGGTAACACAGCCTCTAAATGAACTGGCAGGATAAATCAACCAACATTGGCTTTCCCTCCCAGGCCATCAGCCTTAGCTCTGAAAGCCAGGCCATGTTCATGTGCCATTACCAGGCTCCTGAAATGGGCATTCTACCTGCAGCTTTGTCATTTACCTGGTAAACGGGGAAACTATTCAAGAATGTTCCTAAAGCCTTCATGAAAGAGTGTTACATTCTTACCGACTCATGGGAGTTCCTGGTCCATGACTGCTTGAATTGGAGGAGGATGATTCAGGATGTCACTGAGAACTTTGAAACCCTTTTGGAAGGGGTGCAGAAGCCCAGCATAAACAACAGAAGGAACACACCAGCTTTAAAACTATCCACCTGCATGCCCTATCCATCATTGATTATGGGATGGCCTCATCAACCACCTCAGAACGCTTAGACCTGGAGTGAATGTATCATACTTGACCCCTGGGGACTGCCCAAAAAAGAGAAGTAGATCTCCAAAAGGAGAAAATGTGCACACACATCTTTTCATTTCCTTGGGAGGTCTCAAGGCAATTCACATTTTTTTTGAAGCTTTGTAAACAGGCAAAGTAACCATTTAGCACAGCAAGCTTTTACAACCTGCAGTGAGGTGAACAGCTTTGTGTCAGATTTTGTTGCTGTACCACTGAAGCAGCTTGGGACATCGTATTCTGTCATTTTCTACATAAATAAAAGTTATTGGTTTGGATTCTCAGACAAAAATCATTACGAGTCTGGTTCCTGAAAGTTGGGGATAAAGGGCTTACAACTTGATTACAAGCTCCATATGAGAAGAAAATGTAAGGTTTATCAATTTATGAAATTCAGCAGGAAATAGATCTGAAGGGGGATGGATGGGAGGGGATTGGATGAATTTGAGGTGGGACGAAAACTGATGAATTTTGGTCTTGTAATGCAGCAGGATGTGTGCTGTTAACACTAGAAGGGAACAGTGTAGCTCCTATGAGGAGTAGCATTTCTGATGTACAAAACTGCATGCCTGATATTTTGTGTTTCTTGATGCTAAAGGCATTCTATCTTTAGCTTGCAAACCTGACTGCCATTCTAGACACATCAGAATATTTAAAATGCATTGGCCCCCAAATTAAATTTAATGATGAATGATGGAGAGATGAATTTTAGCTCAGGATTGTCGGATCCGGTTATTTTCGAATCACAGGTTCTTTCAGGAGTCCAGGAATGAGTTGAAAACAACTTGGTGCTTCAGAGTTTTATTGGAAAAGTTTAAAACAAAGAAACAGTCACAGAGCACATGGCACTAGCTTTGATGAGCCGAGACAAAGGGAACTAAAGATGAGCTCGGGTCGGGGGAGGAGGTGTCAAAAAGTGACACCTTTTATACCTGAGATAAGAGATACTCCTTAGCTAACAATAGTCCAATCAGGAAACCTATTAGGTACTTGTGGCCAAACCAACCAATGAAAAAACTACATTCACCTGATGGACGAACCAATAAGCTAGTAAGCGGCCATTTCTTGTGCAGCCACTTGAGGTGTATTAAACACTATACATGTTTTAAAAAAAACTAATTAAAACAGTCAAATCCAACAGTATCTTAAGCATTTTATTCAGTAATATTCATAATGTAAGTTTAAAGACCCTTGCATTTTGCTTTTTAGTTTCACCACCTTCCCGCTACTAATTACAGTTAAAGCAGTATAAGAAGGTGTTGTAATTTACTACAGTGTGGCTGCACTAACAGATAACTGCTCTTGATTGGTTCCTGATGCTGTGCTGATAAGTTTTATCTTGTCTATGTTGGTAAACACTGAGGTTTGGCTTGTCTGTCATAACCAGGTCCACTATTTAGGCTCCTCATTGAGGGATTACTGACACCCAGCAAGCAGTTGATATCTTCACTTCAGGAGTGTAGGAAATTCAGGTCTGGGGGGACAGAATGTGAATATTTTAAAAAAATTCCAAATTATGAAGCTTCCTTAATGTATGGAGCCATCAGTCCTTTACTATTTACTTCTTGTCTATTGATTGCAGCTGACTTGCTTATGTATTTGGTCTTCCGTTTCCAATTGCCAGAACTAGTCATTCTGGTCTCATAAGTATCAAACAAATAAAATTGTGGCCTTGCATTTCTGGTAAATAGGTGTGAAATGCAACTGGGGCACTATAAAGAAGCACTAGGATAGAAGGTAAAATGCTTCTATTTTGCTGATTATTTCTGGGTTTGGAAAGAGGGTTAAATGTTTGTTTTGAGTACTGTTTAAGAAGTGAAATGACCAGAATTTAAAATAGTTACATCTTTCTTTTCCAGGAGTTTGCAGCACTTACAAAAGAGTTAAATGTATGCAGGGAGCATTTACTGGAACGGGAAGAAGAAATTTCAGAACTGAAAGCAGAACGAAATAACACCCGGGTAAGAGTTCAGAATAAGCGATTCTTCATTTAATTTGATTTAACTTGCAACTATACTGGAGGTTGCTAATGGAGCTGCCAATTATAAGCCTGTAAATACAGTAGTATTCTTTGTTATCTCTTTTAAAAGTAACAAAGAAACATGTGTTTATAAGCTTGGTGGGCTCTGTCTGATTTCTGTGTCTCGCTGAATGCAAAATGAATAACAAAATGCTGTACTCAGCAGACCAGACAACATCTGTAGAGGGAAGCAGAGTTGGTTTTTTTGAGATGGATTATTAAATGTTGTATGTCAATTTGTTGGTTAGCCATAAAAACGCTTTGCCTCTTCTCCTTTCCCCAAACAAACATGCAATTGATGAATCTGGAAGCTTAGGTTAAGTGGTGTAAAGTGTTGACATTTGGACTTTGAAGCTTAATAAAGTAGTGAGAGAAGCTCAAAGCAAATTAATTTCAAGTTTAAAAACATTTTCATTGATAGAATTATACTACTGTTAAAGATTTGAACTGCACAGATTTTTTTTTGGATAAATGTTTCCCCCAGAGCTTCCTGCTCTATCAAACTTACTGTGAATAATTTAACTGTAGAGCTTCAGTGTTCCTTTCTTGGTATTAACAAGCACCCCAGGAGAGAGAGAGTCTGATGACCACAACTGAGTGGTTGAATGTGTTGTTATTCAGATCAGGAAACACTTGGATATTGTTTCTGCTTCATGCTGAGTCGACTGACCTGAGCAGGTGCTGAACTGGGGGGCATTAAATTTGACTGCCTGGTAATCGAGCCAAAGAGTTAATGATCTTCCTGATCTGGCAAATTATACTGCAGTACGTCATCTATTGGATTCTCCGTTTTTCTGGCACCCCCCATACCTTGAGCTAGGGTTTGGAAAGCTAGTGACGTGTTGAGCTGTTTTTTGGGGTTGATGGGGAACTTGAGACAAAGGTGGACTTCAGCTATTGACTTCAGTTCTTTGTTTTAATTGTTACCAGTGAGGAGCCTGTGATGAAGTGCCCTGTGTATGCATACAAAATCTGCACTTTCAATGTATTTACTTTTAATGCCCATTGAGGAGTAGCAGAATGTGGCCTACAAAATTAAACCATTGTTGTGAGAATACCAGTTTTAATAATTTATTGACACAACTATAGTGCTCCGACAACACAAATACTGACAGATATTTTGAAAATGTTTAAATGTGGCACTTATTGAATTTTTATTTTGTTTTGCAGCTACTTTTAGAACACCTTGAATGTCTCGTTTCCAGGCACGAACGGTCACTCAGAATGACTGTAGTGAAGAGACAAGCTCAATCGCCAGCAGGTGTATCTAGTGAAGTGGAAGTTCTTAAAGCACTCAAATCATTATTTGAACACCACAAAGCTTTAGATGAAAAGGTATTGTGTTTCTGCATATCAAGTTATCCCAGTCATTAAATTTCACAATGGTTTGCTTTCCCTGGTATCTCAGATTACGATAATCAAAGATGATGCTGCGATAATATGATTCACTACAGTTGACCTAAAAATAATAAATCTTTTAGCTGGTATAAATCTTCAGTTAAATATTTTGGTAGATGGGCTACTGTTTCTGGGGATCCTGTCAATAGCCAGAAGATTGGAATGGGGCTGGCGAAGAATTAAGTGGGTTGAAAACCAACTTTACTGATGTGATAATTCAAATAAGATTGAAAACTACATTGTGCAGATTGAGTTTTAACATTTTGCTCTTTTCCAGGTACGGGAGCGGTTAAGAGTAGCACTAGAAAGAGTCAGTGCTTTAGAAGAAGAAATTGTAATTAGAGAGAAAGAGGTAGGTATTTGGGCATTACTGGAATTTATTGGCACCAAATTGTTTTATCACAATTTAGAGGGTAACAAAGTAAAGTTACAAATGTTGGGAAATGTACATAATGAGTGCATTACTAGAAAGGTCACTATAATTATATTTGTAAGTCTTTGCACATTTGCTGATATTTAAGCTTTTGCTGGATGTATTAAATTCTATCTTGGGCTGTAGCTGTTTCAGGGTCATTGTTGTCATTAGACAATTCCATTTTAAGCTTCTGTGATTATTAAATGTTACAGGATCCTGATCTTTCCTCCGAGGAAGTATTCTTTTGTGCACGAAATGTATAATTGGTGAATTTTCCATTCTTTTGGCAACTAATGTATTCATAACAGAAGACTTTATTACAACGTTTATGAATTTTAAATGTCCATTTTAATTATGTAATTTACTGTAATTTCTTCCAGATCTCCTTATTTAAAGAGCAAAACACCCATCCTCCGAAGAAAGGTGTCACAGATATATCGGATGACAATCGTGGCGGTGATAATTTACCTAGCACAAATGGCGTGGTATGATGTCCTAGATGTGTTTTTTTTAGGTTGCATTTTTATACTTGCTTCCTATAATTAGCCATGTTGTACACTAATAAATACTTACAAGTAATTTAATTGGTACAGAGAAATGATCTCTTCAATGGGAAAAAATGAAGATTCCAAGCCTGAGATGCTATAACAGGCTTTATCCAATAGTAAGGCAGATATGAATGCTGCTTCAAAAGCCACATTAAAATCCCTGTGAAGTACCTTAATTCTTGTGTAATGTTAATTTATTTCATAAACTAATTCAATATGAGCACATTGGTAGGGAGGGAGGCAACTGAATTAGGAATACTCAAATGGATCTGTTCCAAACAAGACTGAATTGTATAACCTGACTGCCACTAAGGTTGCTTCAGGACTATGGAGCTTTATTAGCTTCCCTCTTGACAAATGCATTCGGACCCAGTTTTTGCACATGGGGCTTGAAATTCTTGACAGCACCCATTTTCAGCAAATACCTCTAGCCTCTGTTTCTGCATGTTTTCTCAGAACCACACATTCTCATGGAGAGTTTTACAGCATTCTTCTTTGGAAAAAGGCTCTGTGTACAATTAAGGAAATTAATGTAAGATTTATGCTGCTTTTTATTTTAGAGATTTTCTAATAGTTCTATAAGCCATGATGAAGATTTGATTAAAGTAATAGAGCTTCAGGAAACAATAGATAAACAAAGCAAGGAGAATGGGCAGATGAAGGATCGACTGGCTACTCTCTCTAGTAGAGTGTCAGAACTTGAAGAAGATCTGGATACAGCCCGTAAAGACTTAATTAAGTCTGAGGAAATGAACACTAAGCTTCAGAGAGACTTGCGTGAGGTAAGAATTCTAAGGTAAAGTTACCAAAACTGCATGAATTACAAGCCCAAAAGTGATGAATAAACGTTGATTTATGAGGGTTTGGTTATTATGAACACTTGTAGCACATAACTGCGTGGGTGAGACAGTACATTTTAGTAAGTAACTAGTCATTATTAAATCCACACACTGTAACTGTTTGCCCAATACCTGGATGTAGATCATAAAGTTGTGGGTAGATTCTCCATGCTGGGCAATTGACTAGTTTATGTTTCACTGCTGGCAGTCAAGAGGTTAAAAGCTGGCAGCTTTGTGTTAAAGACATTGGAGGAAATTCCCACTGTGTTCCCAGGAAATGTATTTGGCTAGGCTTAAGGAAAGTTGGAAGAGAAAGTATTGGTTCCATGTAAATAAAGATTAGTGGACATTTCCATAGGAAATCTGAACTGTTATAAAAAATTCTCAAACCTACTTGTAATTTATGTAAACAGAAATAATAACTTTTGGAGGAAAGATTTAAAGATCAATATATGGATTCATTAGTTTGAGGGAGAAGATTGAATGGAGTGGTGGGTAAATTGAGTGGAGAAGGAGCACTGACTGTTCCTCATACATGTTCTAATTATAATAGGCTATGGCTCAGAAAGAAGACATGGAAGAAAGGATAACAACGCTTGAAAAACGCTACCTCAATGCACAACGAGAATCTACATCTGTACATGATCTTAATGATAAACTTGAAAATGAACTTGCCAATAAAGATGCCATGTACATACAGGTACCTGCATTAATTGAAAGAAATGTCCTGATTATTCTCTTTTGCATGTTTCTTTTTGGTAGTAAAGCATTGAGTGAAAACAAAATCTTAGAGTAGGAACAGAGATGGTGCTTGTTAAGACAACATAATGGCTTTTGTAATTTTTAGGTTGAAGGTGATTAGCAATGAATTCTTGGTGTCCAACCTAAAATTTGCAAATACAGCTGTTTCTATATGAGAACATCTATCGTTCTCCTGCTGCTGTCTCGATTGAAGTATTAGGAAGTAGAGTGCTGTTCAGTTTTCAATTTTAATGGGAAGATACTCTGCTTTATAGCTTGAATTTAAGACGTGTAAATAGTTAAGTTTGTCATATGTCTGGACTTGTGTTTAGCCACTGAAAGGTGTGCAGTCAGAATTTCTCTGGACAAATGTGCATTTGGGGTTTTTAACATTAATTTTTGTCTAAATACTGTTGTGTTGCAATGTGATATTGAATGAATATTTCAATTTAAGCTTTTTGTCCAATGTCTTGTATTTTTGCAGTTGCAATGAAGGATGCTTCATAATTTGTAATGGATTAGTTGAATGAGCACATTTGACAGTAGCTGTTTCCACAAATTTTAGTCATCCTTGATATTCCCATACTAAAAGTGACAGTTGACTTCATGTTGAATTTCTTAACTGTGAAGAAAAGTAGAAAAAAAGGAAATAACATTCATTGATCAGTCTGCATCAATAAAGTTTAAGATAATTAATGGTTTAAATGGGTTCTGATCAAAGAATGCACAGAGCTTTTCAGAATTTTGCAACCTAATTGGAAATTGTTAGTTGCCCAGAAATATTGAAATACGTTTAATCTCTATTAAGTCTACAGTTTTACTCCTAAGTAAGCAGAACTAACCATAAAATTACCTACTGTCATTATTACATTGGAAGACTGCTGAATATTTCTGGAAAGGAAGTTCCCTGTATATTGTGATGCTACTTATTTAATTGTAATGTAATTCACCATTACCTTAGGCTCCAATGAAAATAAAGCTCAGATATAAAATAAAGGTGCAAATTCTTTATTACTTATTTTCAGATTTGGAAATGGATTTACTGTTATGCAGCAACAGAGTTAACCAAATTCAACTTGATAGAACTTTGTTCTGTTACATTTAAGGCAAAAATTCTCAGGGTTGAATTATACTAGGACATTGGAAGAATTCCTAGTCTTATGATGTGAAATCCTATAAACTCATGAGATGGGGGCTTGTAGGGCCCTGACTTAATTCCCTGGTTAAAATACTGTAGCTAACAATCTTCCAATACTATTGAAAGTACAGCTGGAGCTTCAGACCACGACTGTCTGGCTAAGTCTCCTTCTCTCTCCACTTGGGTATTATCTGATCTGAATGGATATTAGGATTATTTTGTAAAGAATTCTACAACTGCTTCTGTATTTGAACTGACTAAATGTTAATAATTCTTTAAAACTGAAAATACAGAGCGAAGAGAAGAACCGTCAATTACAAGAACGGCTGGAACTAGCTGAGCAAAAACTACAGCAGACTCTCAGAAAGGCAGAAACACTACCAGAAGTAGAAGCAGAGTTGGCACAAAGAGTAGCAGCACTCACAAAGGTAGGGCATTAAATCTGCAGGGTCTTAAAGTTAATAGACCGCACTTGGATCACAAGGCAATGAGGCAATGGAAGTGAATTAAATAACCAAAAATCTGCCTCCTTTATAACTAATATCTTTAATACATTTTTGTCACATTTTCTTAATGTTGAGTAACAAACTTTGAAAATTCAAAGTCGATGGATTATTTACGGATTTTCACCCCTTTTTAGAAGGAAATGATTATGAATGGGTAAAAAATAACAGTTCAGAGGTTAAAACTAATCTGGCCTCTTTTTTTTGGGTGTGTAATTTTAAAACCTTTATCACCTCTGAATTCTAATGTGCTGAGTGATAGCTGCGTGATGCTCCGTTAACAAAGGAAGTTCCCACGAGTGAGATTTGCAAAATATTTTCCACAGGACTGCTTGAGTTTGAGTATTGCTTTTTGCAGCACTTATCCTGTTACTCAAAATCCAACTGAACATAATCCGTGAATACAGCAGCATCTCAGCGTTTCTAGATTTCTTTGCAAGGGATTCTGAGAAACAGCCACTTCAAGAATCTCTGACTTTTGGATGCAAAATGAAAGAAGGAAAAATGGTCCTTGGATCAAAAACCCCTACGTAACACCTTAAGCAAATAAAAATGAGGTGCTTCACAGCTGCTTGTTCCATCCCAAAAGAGTGAACATGGCACAGGTGTACTTCAAAGATGAGAACCAATAATGCAAGACAGATGGAACTGGGTATTGATGTGGTTGAAAACTATTGATAGTTTTTCCTTTGCACCAACACCATCCATTCCATAGCTTTAAGGGGTATTTTCTAAATTTGCTGACCTGGAATTGATTGTATTTGCTCTACAGTTCCATATTAAGGATCAAATAGTGATGTTTTAGTTATGCATGATTTGACTATTACAGAATTGCCATGGGAAATCTGAATTTTGTCATGCAACTCTGCTAAGAATATTGTTGAAATGAAGGTGAAGATAAATCAATCATTTTGCAATTCTCACAAGAAAGACCTTTGATTTGATGTCACAGAATTGTAATACTGTGGAATGAAGTAATTTGACCCATTGAGTTTGTACCAGCTCTATGCGAGAGAAATCCAGCTAACCCTACTTCCCTGCCCTGTCCCGTAGCCCTACAAATTCTTTCCATCCAGATCCTGATATCTGTGGAACTGACCTACTGCACGTAGACAGACTAAAAACACTGGCCCTGACAGATACTATAGAAGTCAGATGGAGCAAAGCAATAAGATCTGTACTTCATGGCACATTTCAGAATTTCTGATGATTAAACTTCAAAGATTTTGTTGCCCTTATTATAGTAATATAGATATTAAATTGAATTCATGTGCAATTTATGGGAAATACAGATAAGAATCAACAATTGTATCTTGAGAAAACATGTTACCTAACTTTAGTTTAAGGCAATGTAGGTTGTTTCAATGTTCCTCTTAAATTGAACACTCCTGTTAGTGCAGCTTCATTAATAGGGGGAAAATGAGAGCTGTTGCATGAAGACCAGTAACTGCTTCGGTTGCTAATTTAGTTGAGCAGACGTGGGGCACAATGCTAGAGGATAGCCAGAATTCTCTCATTATGTTGCCAGAATACAACCAGAGTCCAGGAGACAAGAAGGTAGAAGTTAGTCCCACTTGTGGCTGTGTTATGAGATTTCAAATGACTGATTTTTGGAGATCTGTCTTAAATTGAGTCGAGCCATTTCCAAGCATCAAGGATAGTTGGCTAGGGTGCAGTATGCTCTCAATAGTCATTTGCAGCCAAGTGTTTAAAGCGGTCAAAAGACCAATTTTGCCAGTTCCTGGGGTTAAATCTTCAGGGCAGAGAATGATAGCTGTAACCACTTGCTGCTTGAAGACTAATCGACTTGATGGGATGTCGAACATCTGGTAAGAGTGATGGACAGATTGAGCATGAATGTCTTCTGCATTGAAATCCAGTTTGAAGATTTGCTTTCATTAAGTATAGCAGTCAATTGATCATTTAGTTTTGAATATACTTTGATGTGATTTATTGTTTTGCTAAATTGCACGATATTCATTTTTATGATAATTGTCTTGGTGTATTAAGTTTTTAGTGAAGATGATCTTTCCACAATATGAGCCACTCTGTTAATGCTTATGCATCATTTAGTCTGTGTACATAAAAGTTGGCCCATGTCCTCTTTTATGAACTTATGTCTGATATCCTTCTATTCTGTACATTTCTGGATAAACTAATTTTTAATCAGTATTCATCTTCGTTTCTTTTCCCTTTTAGTATGGTAGTCCTAACAACAGTAACCTTTCTTTCTACTGTTTCCTGTACTTTTTTGCCTTTCTTAGTCTGATCCTTCCTTTTCTTCTGAAGAGTCTACCCTCATGGAAGCTAAACTGATGGAACTGAGCTCCATGCTTAGGAAGGTAGATTGTGCAATGTTCCGGTCACTGTCTTGTGCTTGCTACTTATTGCCTTCCGCAAACAGTGGCAGTTGAAGCCTAGACCTTTCTAATGAGCTTGCTGACCATTAAAGCTTCAAAAATACTCACAGCAGTTTTTAAAATCAGCATTGTGCTTCTGTCATCTTTTCATAAAACGCCACTTCTAACAGGCTTTTGAGAAACCACTGGCTGAAGCTTACTCTAAACTGGAACTATGCTGCTTGGAAAATTTAAAATTTTCATAGAGATTTATTATTTCAAAGTACAATCCTGAGTTATTTGACAATGATATTTATTTATTTGTCAGGCTGAAGAAAGGCATGGAAACATTGAAGAAAGGTTACGGCAGTTGGAGGCACAGCTTGAAGAAAAGAATCAAGAATTGCAACGAGTATGTTGATTGGGGGTTTCCATGTTACCATTTATTGAATCTAAAATGATAAATCTGAAATTAAATATGGAATCTTATGCAGCTTGTAACATTAGTGCATGGATTCTATCGTAACTTTATAGATTTACTCACAATACAGACTGTAAACTACTTAGAAAGTAAAATCCAAAATTTCCTTCTCAATTAATGTAGGATTAGTGTAAATGGATGGTTGATGTTCAGCATGGACTCGGTATGTTGACCATCAATTACCGTGCTGTATGTCTCTATGACTTACAAAAGGTGACACATTCGTCTTAATCCATAACAAAAACATTGTTGGATGGGAGTTTGTTGAAATGGCTGTCCAAGTCATTTTGAAGTGCTTTCAATTCTTCTACTGGCCCTGCCCCCAAAAACATCTCCAATTTTGATATAAGTTGCATGCTTTTTTATGATGCTCCATATTGTAATATAGGGAATAAAAGTCCTAAATTCTCTTTATCCCAGTGTCCTCCCTGGCCCCCACTGCCACCCCTTTAAACTTAGGGTGTCAATTACTAGAACAAGAGGTAACAGGCCTCTTGTTTGTGATAGAGTGCCTTTGGAATGGACTTGGAGGGTGTGGGTTACCATAAAAACCCCTTCATCTGCACAGTCTCAAAGTACAAATGTTACTCTGCTGTTCAATTAAAAAAAATGTTATTTTTTTTATTTTTAAACTGTTTGATGACTAAGGAAAAATGGAATGCACTTTTAATCAAATGCTGGGGTTGTCTCTCGCATCCCACATTTACCCAACACAACTGTCAGGGTAAGATTTCTCCCCATATGTCATTTATACATCTAAGTTTTAGTATTATTTCATAAACAGGTTAATTTTAATCTTTAATCAAATTTGATAAGTTTCACCTACATTGGGTTCCTCTTTAAAAATAACCATTAAACTTTTGCATTGGATTGTAAACATTCTAGATATGGAGAGATACTTGAAAATAAAAAAAGACTACATATGCTGGAAATCTGAAATAAAAACAGAAAATGCTGTAAATACAGCAGGTCAGACAGCGTAGACAAATATTTCATGAGCTTTACACTAAACTTGATTCTTTTCTGTGTGCCAAATATCGATCTTTGTATGTATAAAACTTCTGGGTATGAGGTAAATATGAGTGTGTTTAACATGATTATCAAGTTCTTATTCACATAGACAAGTGCATGCTTTTCAAATTAAGCATGTTCTTGTATTTAAAATTGCCTTCTATATAGTGTATCTTGACCAACTGGCAGTGATTGAGTTTTTTTTTCCAATCTAGTTTTTTTAATCTACCCGTTATTTATCTATAAGGCTCGACAGAGAGAAAAGATGAACGAAGAACACAATAAGCGCTTATCAGACACAGTAGATAAACTGCTGTCAGAGTCCAATGAAAGACTTCAGCTACATCTAAAGGAAAGGATGGCTGCATTAGAGGAAAAGGTAGTCCTTTTAAAAACAAAATAATGAATTAAAATTATTAAATCCTAGAAGATGGTATTTACTGCATAAACTTGGCCTATTTAGCAAAGTCTGGTTTATGTTTCGCATACTATGTAGCAACATAAGATAGGGAATAGGGCATTTAGCTCCTCAAACCTTTTCTCATTCAATAACAGATTTGTAACCTAACCCCATGCACCTGCATTTGCCTCATATCTTTTGATAGAAATATGCTAACCAAAGGGATTAATCTCAGATTTAAAATTAATGATTGTCCGAGCAACAGTTGTCATTGGCAGAAGAGTCTCAAATTTAGAAACTTTTCATCTTCACTCCTGAGATGCTGATCTATAATCGTCAGACAGTGTTCCTTAGTCATAGATACCCCAGCCCAGTGGGAAAAATTTTCTTTGTGCGCAATGTTCCCTTCAAAACTTCATAGAACATTACAGCACAGTACAGGTCCTTCAGCCCACAATATTGTGCCGACATTTTATCCTGCTCTATCTAACCCTTCCGTCCCACATAGTCTTCCCTTTTTCTATCATTCATGTGCCTATCTAAGAGCCTCTTAAATGTCCCTAATATATCTGGCTCCACCACCTCTGCAGGCAGTGCGTTCCGCGCACCCACCACTCTGTGTTTTCAAAAAAAAAACTAATCTGTGACATTCCACCCCCCCCCCCCCCCCCCCCCCCCCCCCCCAATACTTTCCTCCAATCACCTTAAAATTATGCCCCCTCATTTTAGCCATTTTCACCCTGGGGAAAAGGTCTCTGACTGTCCACTCAATCTATGCCTCTTGTTATCTTGTACACCTCTATCAAGTCACGGCTCATCCTCCTTTGCTCCAAAGAGAAAAACCCTAGCTTGCTCAACCTACTCTCATAAGACATGCTTTCCAATCCAGGCAGCATACTGGTAAATCTCCTCTTGCACCCTCTCTAAAGCTTCCACATCCTTTCTATAGTGAGACGACCAGAACTGAACACAATAATCCTAGTGTGGTCTAACCAGAGTTTTATAGAGCTGCAACGTTACCTTGTGGCTCTTGAACTCAGTACCCCGACTAATGAAGGCCAACACACCATACACCTTCCTGACCCTATAAACCTGTGTGACAACCTTGAGGAATCTATGGATGTGGACCCAAGGTCCCTCTGTTCCTCCACACTGCTAAGAGTCCTGCCATTAACCTTGTATTCTGCCTTCAAATTCGATCTTCCAAAGTGTGTCACTTCACACTTATCCAGGTTGAACTCCATCTGCCACTTCTCAGCCCAGCTCTGCATCCTATCAATGTTCTGTTGTAACCTACAGCATCTTTCTACAACTATCCACAACACTACAAACCTTTGGGTCATCTGTAAACTTACTAACCCACCCTACCACATCCTCAAACAAGTCATTTATAAAATCACAAAGAGCAGGGGTTCCAGAACAGATCCCTGCAGAACACCACTGGTCACTGACCTCAAGGAAGAATACTGTCCATCTACAACCACCCTTTGTCTTCCATGGGTGAGCCAATTCTGAATCCACACAGCCAAGTTTCCCTGGATCCCATGCCTCCTGACTTTCTGAATGAGCCTTCCATGAGGAACCTTATCAGATGCCTTACTAAACTCCACTTACACCACATCCACTGTTCTACCTTCATCAATGTGCTTTGTCACATCCTCAAAGGATTCAATCAGGCTCGTGAGGCACGACCTGCCCCTCGCACAGCCATGCTGACTGTCCCTAATCAGCCTATGCTTCTCCGAATGCTCATAAATCCTGTCTCTAAGAATCTTCCCCAGTAATTTGCCCACTACTGAAGTAGGATTCACTGGTCTGTAATTCCCAGAGTTATCCCTACTCCTTTTCTTGAACAAAGGAACACCATTTGCCACCCTCCAATCATCTGGCACTACTACGGCTAGTGAGGATGCAAAGATCATCGCCAAAGGCGCAGCAATCTCGTCCCTCACTTCCCGTAATAACCTTGGATATATCCCATCCTGCCCCGATGACTGATCTATCCTAATGTTTTTCAAAAGTTCCAGCACAACCTCTTTCTTCACGTCGACATGCTCCAATGTATCAGCCTGTCATATGCCATCCTCACAAATGTCAAGGTCCCTCTCACTGGGGAATACCGAAGCAAAGTATTCATTAAGGACCTCCCCTACCTCTTCTGACTCCAGGCACATGTTTCCTCTCTCAGCCCTGATTGTTCCTACTCTCACTCTAGTCATCCTCCTATTCTTCACTTATGTGTAGAATACCTTGGGGGTTTTCCTTAATCCTTCTCGTGCCCCCTTCTAGCTCCCTCGTGGCTACTTTGTAACTCTCCAGAGCCCTGTCTAATCCTACAGTCATATCTCTTCTAAATTTGAGGAAATATAGTTGTTTATCTAGTATCTCTTTGCAATTTATCATTTGGAATTTTGGTATTATTCTGATAATGCACATTTCATTGCCTCAGAGGCCAACTTATCTTTCCTAAGACGTGGCTGGACTGCGTTCAGTACTTGAGGTGCGATTTGAACCAGAGCTTTGCATTGTACTTCCTTTTATTCTTCCTTGCATTTGATATACACACACTCTCCATGCTTCTTACCTTGTAATTTAGATAGATATTCATTGGACAACTAAAGTAAATCAGCACAAAGGACCATCTTGTTATATTCAGCAGCAATGTGATGAAGTCTTTTGCTGAATCTCATCCCTCTGTGGAATGGTTTGTATGTAGAAAGACTCAAGCAATTTAGGAAATGAAATGCTTAATTTGAATCAAGTCATAGAAATGGAAAAAATCCCTGTCCATTCTATTCTTCATTGTAAAATGTTAATATTATTAAGTTTGAATTGAAATACTAAGTATCTGGTCTAAATTATCCTGGAAAATATAATTTCAGAATTCCCTTATTCGAGAGCTTGAAAATACAAAGCAACTGATTGAAGAAACACATCAAGAGAAGGTAATCTTCCTTTGCAATAGTGATTTCTCATATATTCACTTGCATTTTGATTCTCTACCGTCATAACCTTGAAGCACACTTAGAAATGTAGTTAAGCTGCACTGCTAATAAAAATACTTAAGTTGTCTTATAAATGTTACTCATGATTCTGTGTTACTGGGAGCTTTCATCTTAAAGTCTTTGCTTTATACCAGTAATTGAAAATCCAAAAACTGTAGATGCTGGAAATCTAAAGTAAAAACGGAAAATGCTGGAAATACCTAGCAAGTCAGGCCACATCCATGGGAAGAGAAGCAGAGATGTTTCTCTATCTTTTAAAATTTTTTTTTGAAAAAAGAGAGAAACATCTCTGCTTCTCTTCCCATCTCTTTTTTAAAAAAAATTTCACTATCACTTCTGACCTTCCACTGTCTGATCCTGAACAATCTGTCCTCAGTAGAGGTCCTGGCTCCATCCCCCTATGTCCCCATCTCGATGAATTCTGAGTTTGACATGACGTTAAAAACTTCTTCTGCTTCTTTGGCCAGGGACTGCCACCCCTGCCCATCCCAAACCCTGGGCCCTTTCACTTGTTTTCAGTGCTCCTGATCCACCTGCACCTCTCTCTTTCGCCATTTATCCTCTAGATCTATGCATTGCTGACTGCCAACTTGAAATTGACTGCCTTGACTTTTCTATTTCCCTCTTGCACTCTAACCTACCCCTTCCAACAATCTGCCCAAAATCCACAAGCTTGACTTCCCTGGCAGACCACTGTGTTCTTGTCCTACTGAACTTATTTCTTCCTACCTTGACTCTATCTCATTCCCATACTGACATGTCTATCCATGTCATCCTCTACTGCCACACTGAGGCCAGGCGCAGGTTGGAGGAATGACACCTCATTCCGCTTTAGGAGTCTCCAACCTGATGGCCTTAACATTGATTTCTCTAACTTTCCATAACCCCACCCCTTTTTTCTCCCCCCCCCCCCTTGCCTCTTCTACCTATCGCCCCTCAGCTTATTACATCTTCACCTCCTCCCCCACCCACCTACTTCCCCCCTCACCTGAACTCACCTATCCCCAGCCTGTGTGTGCTCCTCCCCCTCCCCCCACCTTCTTATTCCGGCTTCTGCCCTCTTCCTTTCCAGTCCCGATGAAGGGTCTTGGCCCAAAATGTTGACTGTTTATTTCCCTCCATAGATGCTGCCTGACCTGCTGAGTTCCAGCACTTTTTGTGTATTGCTCCAGATTCCGGCATCTGCAGAATTTTGTGTCTCTATCCATTCTCCTTTGTCCAGTACCTTCCCACTTATATCGGTAACACCTCTGATGCCCTCTGCCCCTTTGACCACTTTCAATTGACTGGTCCCAGCAGGCACATTTTTACCGTGGATGTACAATTCCTTTACCCCTCCATTCCATGTCAGGATGGTCTGAGGGCCTTCTGCTTTTTCCTCGAGCAGAGACCCAACCAGTTCCCCTCCAGCAACACACTCCGTCATTCAACTTGTTCTCACATTGAACAACTTCTCCTTCAACTCCACTCACTTTCTCCAGATCAAAGGTGCAATTATAATATGCTTGCCTTTTTATGGGGTATGTGGAATGGTCTTTGTTTCAGTCCTACCCAGGCCCACTCCCTCGACCCTTTTTCCAATACATCAAAAACTACATCGGTACTGCTTCCTGTACTTGTGCAGAACTCGGCAACTACTGCCACTCACCCTGCCCTCACCTTCACATGGTCAATCTCTGACTCTTCCCTTCTCTGTCTCCATCTCAGGAGATAGGCTAGCTACTAACATCCTTTTATACCTGTAGTTTGAACATGGGCTGTAATCATTTAGTTTATGGTTAATTTATTGGTAAAAGTGTATTATAAGTTGGGTATTTTTCAGAAAAATGTATTACTTGGTGGATCTTTTGTAAAATTTCTGTAAATGAGTCAAAGTATTCTCAGAACATTCCTTGCTGCTACCTTGTAAACCTGATAATTTGAGAGACCAGCTTAAATGTTTTGACTTTAAATATAAAATGAAACTTGGTTATAATTCTTTCATCTTTCTTGTGGTTTTAATGCATGGTCTCATTTTAAATTATGAACGCATTGAAGCTATTCATTGATAACTCTCGCCATTTGCATTACTTTACAATTTTCATTACAATATTTTTTAGTTTATTATTTTCAGGCAATTTAATATTTTGTGTTGCAGAATCAATTGTTGGTTGAAATTGAAACCTCACGGGCTGAAACTGATCAGTGGAGAGTGAAAGCAGCTTCTTTTGCTGACCCTCTGCATCACAGGTATCATAAAAATAACATTCTCTTTACCAATTTACGCAATTGTTTTGTTATGTGCCTCTACTATAATTCCTATCTTTCTAATTTTTGTCTTGAATCCCTGTATATTGATCAAAGGATTGCAAAATATGTTTTCTGAGTTATTTAATAACATTTTTTAACATCTAAGAATCTAAACTAAGATGCTCATAAAATAAAGTATGCTTTCCAGATACGTCTTTGTATAATATCTCTAAAACAAAGATGTAATTCATATAACTGTGGTTCTGGTATTATAATATCCTAAATGTTAATTTGGTATTTTTGACTTGCATTCCATGATGCATTGAGTTCACAAATCTTGTACTTTTGTACTATTTCCTCTGTAACTCAATTCACTGTACCCTTTAGCTGCCTTCAATTCTGGGCCCAGTACACTTTTCCCAGGTTCTTCTGACTTGGTCTCCTTTTGCATTCCCAACTTCCAGCCGTTATCTTTAGTGACCCAGATTGTTCAATGAGCTTTGTCCCACCTACTAGAGTGCTCTCCCTCAATTTTTCTGCCTGTCCATGTGTTTTCTTGGTAAGGAGATTTGCAGGTGCCTTATTTTGCCTGGCATGCTGCTTAAAAGAATTCTCAAAAGAGAGTAAAAGTGGTATTGATCACTCCCAAATTTGTTTCCAAGTGAAAATGGCTACATGGTCTTTGGTTTCGTCTCCCGGCAGCAGAGGAGGAGTTAGATGGAGAAATAGAAAATAATTTTTTTCTGCGCCCTAAATTTAGTCACTTTCAAGTTAGATAGAACAGTACAGCACAGGAACAGGGCCTTTGACTCATGATGTCTGTGCTGACTATGGTGTCAATTTAAACTCATCCCATCTGCCTGCACACTGTCTATCCGTCTATATCCACCACCCCACACCTCCCTCCACCATCCCCTGCCTGTTCAGGTGCCTGTCTAAATGCCTCTTTTCATCACATCCCCTGATAGTACATTCCAGGCACCTATCCATCTCTATATAAATTCTCTGACCATCTACCCTATTCGTGCCCCTCATATTTTTATACACTTATATCAGGTTGCCCTTCAGCCTCCGATGCTCCAGAGAAAACAGTCGGAGCTTTTTGGACCTCTCCTTTTGGATAATACTATCTAATCCAGGCAACATCCTGGTAAGCCTCCCTTCCTAAAAGGTGGCAACCAGAAGTGCTCGCAGCACTTCAAATGTAGCCTAACCAAAGTTTTATACAGCTGCAACATGACTTCCCAACTTTTATACTCAGTGTTCCACCTGATAAAGGCAAGTATGCCATTTGGATTTTTTGCCACCCAGTCTACTTGCGTTGCCACCTTCACGGAGCTATGGACTTGCACTCCACGATCCTTTGTACATAAGTGCTCCTAAGAGTCCTGCCTTTCACTGTATCCTACATTTGAGATTTGACCTCCCAAAGTGCAACAACTCATGTCCAGATTAAACTTTTATCTGCCATTTCTCTGTCCATATTTCCAGCTGGTCTATATCCTGCTGAATCCTTTGACAACCTTCCTCACTATCCACAACTCTGCCATTTTTTGTGTCATCTGCAAACTTGCTAATCACCCCACCTGTATTTTCAGCCAAATCACTTCCACTGTCCTACCCTCATCAATCACTTCAATACTTCCTCAAAAAATGTTTGTAAGACATGACCTTCCACACAAAGCCATGCTGATTATCCCTAATAAAGCCATGCTTTTCCAGATGGGAGTAAATCCTATCCCTTAGAACCTTCAATAATTTCCCTACCACTGATGTAAGGCTCACCAGCCAATAATTTCCTGGTTTGTCCCTGTTTCCCTTCTTAAAACAACAACATTGGCTATAGTCCAGTCCTCTTGGACCTTGTCTGTGGCTAAAGAGGATACAAAGATCTCTGTCAAGGCCCCAGGAATCTCTACTTTTGTCTCTCTCAATAACCTGAGATAGATCCCCTCAGGCCCTGGGGACTTATTCACCTTCATGTTCTTCAAATGCATAGACACTTTCAATCTCTACCCTTTATTTAGCATCAGCAGCAGAGGTCTTTAAAGGAATATTTTGGGGAAGAAAAGGTGACATTTCTAATTTGAGCAGTGTCTAGTCTCTTGAGCCTTTGGCTTGTTGAGGAAAAACTGGCAATTCTGCTATTTATTATTACTGATAAAGCAGATAACTAATGAGTAACTTTTCTGTGGAAGTGTACAGTTGCACTAAACTATAGTGTTGATGTAACTGGAAGCTGAAATCCAAACTCAGGTTGATGTGCAAGTCTAAGCCTGTCACAATACTAGAGGAGAGAGCCTGGAATGAGTGTGGACACTAACACCAATTTACTCTGTGCAAGTTTGGCAGCAGTGTCAAGAGGTTTTGATTTCCCACAGAAGCTAAACCTGCAGTAAGCTTTGCTTCCCTCAGCAGATTTATTTCTAAGGTTCGTACAATATGCAGTCTTCAAAGATACAAATAGAGGCCTATTTGGAGCATGGCCATGTCCTAATTTCTTAATTCCTGAAACGACAATTTCTTTGCGTTGCATAACCATCTGATGAAAGGGCTGAAATAATTTGTTCAAGGACCCTGATTTTGAAATTGCTAATGCATACAGGATTTTCATAGACTGATTATTTAGGGCCTAAATGCAAGAACATAATATAAGAAATAGAAGCCTTTCAGCTCCTCGAGCAGTCTCTGCCATTCACTGTCATGGTTGATCTTCTACCAGTTGCTGCTTTCCTACACTATCCCAAGTACTTTGATCCCTTAATATTTTTTTAAGAATGGAAGAAATGTCAGTTGCAATTGTTCTCTGTGTACCAACTCAATTAGTTAATTAAGAATGCAGAAAAGTTGTTCAAGTTTTTTTTAATTGCTTTTATGATGTAACACTTTTCCATTTGAGGAGTGTTTAATTTTGGAAACTTCCATTGATCTTTTAGATATTACTGGGATCCATTAATGAATTATTATCAAAGAAAGCCCTGTTGTTGAAATACGGACATGTAAATTCGATCCAGGGTGCTGTTCTCATCACGAAAGTGGGTTGGCAACACAATTTTGGCAATGTAGTTCCATTTTCAATATGTGAGGCTGCATGCATGCCACATCACTGAATTTACCCTAACTGTTGAATTTGTTTTGTTCCACAGGCCTCATTTAAGTAGCAGCTCGGATTATAGGTATCCATTACCAACAGCGTCAGAGGAAGACACCCATCCAGACCCATATAGCAGCGCCTCAGTATTACGTAGAACTCAGAAGGGCCGCTTGGCAGCTTTACGAGATGAACCTTCAAAGGTAAAGTTTCTTGGTAGCACGTTTTTGTTTACGGCAACTTTATATGCAATGTGATTGGAAGCAATTTATCTGCTTTTGCACTTTTTGAGGGCCTAGCAATTGAATTTATACTCCAAGAATGGGACTTGATCTTTAACCCTACCTGTCCATCAGAAACTGGACAATTTTCAACAAGAAAGGCAAGTTCATTACTGCCAGGAACTCAAATATTTTTTCAAGCAATTTTGGTTTTTAGTGTGTTGACAAATAGGCAGTCTAGTTCAGTTGGTGGCACACTTGCTTTTAGAGTCAAAAAGTTTTTAGTTCAAGTTCTCTTGCCAAGACTTCAGCATCAAAATTTAGGTTGCATTACTGAAGTTCTGTCTTGTGGATGGGATGTTCTGATATCTGGATGTAAAAAGTGCCACTGTTTTGAAGGAGTGCTGGCATGTTAACCCTGCATCTTGCCCGATATTTATCTATCAAACAATATCATTAAATAAGACTATTAGTTTGTTTTGAGCTAGTTTGCTTTGGGTAAGTTAGTTAAAATGTTTCCTAAATTTCAACCAGGACTACACTTTCAAAAAAAACTGACCACAAGAAGCTTTGGAATGTCCCGAGGTTACAAAAGGCACTGCAAAAATGTGGGTGTTGATCTCTTATTCTGAAATTATAAAAATTAATGCCTTTTTGCATTAGTGGGATGCTGATTGTGGCATTCCCTGAAAAATTGCTGCTTTGTTGCCAGTGTGAGTCTGTCAACTTTCTTTTTCTAAAGTAATGGACAGATTGTGGGAGGTCTTGTCTGGAAGGATTCCATGGTTCCTGGAAACATCTATTGTGTGAATTGCTATGAAGTTTCAATTTATTTTGGAGAACAGCAGCAATCAAGGAGTGCTTACAACAGCCTGAAAATCCTGGGTCACTGTGGTTTCTCAGGTCATTTCAGGATAAATACTGTGCTGGAGTCGATTTGAGAGACTGCTACTTAATCAGAGGTTCTGTCTTTCAGATAAGATGATCTGCTCTCTGGATATAACTCAATCTTGTGGGCATCTACCTCCCCTCACCTCTCACCGCCACCTTCTCACTTCCACTCTCCCATTTCCCTCCTTGCACCTTCTTCCCCATCCCTTGCTTTCTCTGCTGACTGTAAAGTCCTGGCTATTGTGTCTTTCCCCTTCCTGAAATCCGTGTTGGGAAAGTCATTAGGGAAGTAGGTGCTTTTTATTGATCTTGGATGCATCTGCATAATTTTATTTGAAATAAATTTGAGGCTGTCGACAGCTTTTCACTGAGCCGAAGCATGTCTGCAGTTGCTGGACGCAGTTATCTGGAGGATAACTAAAACTGAGTGTCCCCTCTGGACAATAATGATGATTGCAACCTTCCATGCCCCGGATTGTTTATCCCAATGAATTTCCTGGAAAAAGCTCCAGCTAATGAAGGGGTACACACTCTTTCATTCCTGGCATTTACGATAACATTCAGAGCACTTTGAATACATTTGGTGTCTTTCATCATAGTTTACATTTATTAGAATATTAAATAGAAGCTTAATTTATAGCTGTATTTTGGCATTCTGGAACTTGTGCATGCAGATTGGATCCCTTGTTTCCAATAAATGTTTGTTCATGGTGAGTTTTCCAATTGCGGTGATGCTGCTTGATTGAAATCCTGTCTAATGTCATCTAATGTGAAAAGCCTGACATTGGTGATTAATTGCTGAACTACCTTTGTGTTCTTGGATTATTTCAAATAATGCTATCAGCATCAGGAAGTTATGTGCTTAAGTACTTGGTGCACTGTTAGTTTTGCTGCTCCTATCCTTCTGAATAGTCATTTACATATTGAATCCAATTATTCCATTTTACTGCTATGTTTCTTTCATGATGTATTTTCTCAGTGAATATTGAACTCCCTTTGCAATATAATCTCAACTATTTCACTGAAGTGCACTACCATTTAATTGTGATCTATTGATGATGCACTACTATTATTATTTTCTTTTCCTGCTGCATTTCTGATGGATTTCTCTGCAGAATGTAAGTTTGTCTCATGCGTTGTGTGCACAGTTTTTAATCCTGAATTGTTTCACAATGTCAATTGTTAAGTAGCGATTTAACTTTATTTCACCTAAAAGTATAGTTTGCTTTATGCCATTTCAATTTGTTATCATGGTAAATAGCAGACATCTGTCCAAGGAAGGATAAATGTAACGTTTCACAGCCTTCCATTTGTGTAGCCTATAAGGTCCATTGTGGCCAGTGCTTTTGCAGGGAACCTCCACCCTATGATGACAGCAACTTGCGTGCACTACAACGTGAAAGTTAGAAACGCTAGTGCCCCTGAACTCCAGTTCCAGATCATACTGGACTGAGGGACTGGATGCACTTTGTATCTGGCCCCTTAGCTTAATGCCAAGCACAGGTGGCATACAAGCAGCACCCCTATTCATTTGAATGGGGTTGCTGCCCTTCTTTACAAAGGTAAGTTCAAGTTGTTTATTTTTCTTTGCTCTTCTTTAGATTATGACAATTGATGTATTTTGACTAAATATTTTAATTTTTTAAATTATCCTTTTAAACTATTATTAAATAGTTCTGAATATCAGGGGATTAGTACTGGAGCCAGAGCAAGAGACCAGTCTGGGTTAAGCACTGTCCGACCCAAGTTGCTGCACGCCTGAATGCATGTGACCAGTGTAACTTCTGCTCGCCAGTTTGCACCAATTTCACACATTTAATTCTAATGTAATGTTAGCACTTTCCTCCTTTCCATTTCCAAGCGTTTCTCAAGAATGTCTACATTTGGTATTGTATATTCTGTTTCAAGTTACTTAAGTTTTTGGTAAATCATGTGCCACAAGTATTGATATCAAAATAAAACTTATTGATACTTTCAAAAGAGATGCAAAATTCAGTTTTCTGTGAAGATTGACCAGTAGTTTGTTGACTTTACAATTGATCATTTGTGCATCTTTATTGTTACCTTTTCAGGTGATTGGTCCCTTTCCCCAGTAATTCAATTTATAATTTTTTTAAACAATGTATATAATTGAGTACTCATTTTGCCAGGAGGCTATTGAAAATTACAAAGTGATTACATTTTTGTTAGATAAGGATATTCAGGATTATGGGGTCAAGGGAATAAGATGGAATTGACAATGAGGGGATGGAATTGATAATAAGGGTTCTAACGAAGGGATTTTGACCTGAAATGTTAACTGTTTTTTCTTCCCATAGATGTGGTCTGACCTGACTGTTTCCAGCATTTTCAGTTTTATTCTACGTTTCCAGCATCTTCAGTTTTATTCTACGTTTCCAGCATCGGCAGTTTTTTAAAATTTTCACTTAGATGAAATTGATGTCTCGATTGAATTTGGGGAAAGAGGCTCATGTGGTTGAATGGCCCTTTCCTGCCCTTGTATCTTGGTTTCATGTTTGACATTTTGGTATTCTGTTTCTGAGCAAGATGTACTGCACTTTTATGAACAGGTTCAGACTTTGAATGAACAAGAATGGGAGCGTGCACAACAAGCCAGTGTCTTGGCAAATGTGGCCCAGGCTTTTGAGAGTGATGCTGAAGTGTCAGATGCGGAAGATGATAGAGAGACTATATTCAGCTCTGTCGATTTACTCTCACCAAGTGGTCAAGCTGATGCCCAAACTTTGGCTATGATGCTTCAAGAACAGTTGGATGCCATCAATAATGAAATAAGGTTTGTCCTGTTATAATGTACTTAATGCTTCAGAATAATAGGCATAAAAGGGGAAAGTAAAATAACTCTGTTAATCAAGGATGAAATTGGTGCAGTTAGAGGAAATAATCTTGGCTGAGATGATTATGATGTAAAATCAGTTTGGGTGGAATTAAGGGAGCAAAGGAAAACTCACTGGTGGGCTTCATCTGTAAGCCCCCTAACTGTAGTGGCACTGTTAAACAGAAATAATGAGAATGTATAAATAATGCATATAAGTAGGCTTAAGTGATTTCAGGCTGAACAAGTGACTGAATATTTGCATATTATTCTGATTCCATTTAAAGTCTCAATAAAAGCATGCACAGCAGGCTTTACTTGAAACATCCGCATAGTAGTTTGAGATGGAACTGTAATAAAAAAAATTCATACCACGATGACTATGACAAGAAGGGGCTGAGAAAGTGATCCAGCACTCAAGTTAATTGTTTTGCAGGCTCATCCAAGAAGAAAAAGAGTCCACACAGCAGAGAGCAGAAGAAATCGAGAGCCGAGTGGGTAGTGGTAGCCTTGATGGTCTGAATCTTTGCCGGTACCGAGGAGGTACACTCCCTGCCTCATTCACTGGTTCATCACTTGCCAGTTCTTCGCCACCCGGCAGTGGACACTCCACGCCAAGACGAACGCCTCGAAATGCTGCTCATGAGCTTGACAGGCTTGGTGTCATGACCCTGGTAAGTTTAAATCTTTAGAAATATCTTTTGGCAGCACATAGTCATGTGCTAATATTACATTTACCTAATCTGCTGTTGATGGTGACTATGAATCTACTAGATTGTTGAGAAAACCTTTCTGGTTTGAGGAAGGAAATCTGCTGATTTTTGTTTTGTGCTGAATATGCCCAAGCATTTATATGCAGCTCCAGTGTAGATGATTTTCGATGGAGAATAGAAAATAAATGAAGAAACATGTTTAATAAATCCTATAAACAGACTGATAATTGGTATTGGTTTATTATTGTCACTTGTTCTGAAGTACAGTGAAAAGCTTGTCTTGATAACGAATTTTCCAGATTCATGGAGACAGACAAGTTGAAAAGTTCTAGGAAACATCATACTGATGTTAATAGTGATGTAATTGGGACTGGGGTGCACGTTAATTTTGGTGTGATATAAATTTAATCAGAAGTTGCATATTTTAAAATGTTTAACATTTCCATGTTTGTTGTCTGTCCTGTTATCTTGAAGAAAGCATTCCTAAAAAGTATAAACTCTGAGCAAAATGCTAGCCGATAAATTTGAAATATAGAATATTTAACTTTTGTATAGCATTTGGAAATAACTTGTAATTCAACAGTTATTGGTGACAGGGATATAACATAGATGATGTTTTGGTACATGAAAGCTTTGTTGGAGTTTTCAACAATTTCAAAAGACATGTCATGAGCATTTAGTATAACATTTCCCAACTCACTTAAATTGGGAGTGGAATCCCTGTTTTAGTGCATTACCTCAACTTCCCCAAAACTTAATCTTAGAAAACAGTGCTCTATGTGGAAGGAAATTGTGAGAGTGACAACAGTGTTTAACTTCAGCAGATATTGTGTATTACGTCTCTTTGAACCATTGACATATGGCTCCAATTATACCAGTTAATTTGCTTATATTGAATATAACGTAATTCTTCTGCTGCAAAGATTAAATGTTAACAGATTCCCGTAAGGAATGCCACATCCGACGGCAAAACTCTACTTCACTTTTGCTGATGAAGAGTAGCACATTCCTCTGGGGTACATTGATATTAGATGGAAATAATTATTTATTTGATGTGTATCCATTGTTTCATTTTTGGTTACTCTTTAAAGCTTCTGTCAATTATAATTGTTTTCACTCTCAGTGCATCTTGGGGTTAGGATTGAATAGAGTAGGCCAGAAAACATCTCATTATAAAAGAATTGTGTAAATCTTTTGCCTATGTAAGGAATTAAAAATGCCTTGATCAAAGTGTTCTTTGGCCAATGTGGTCTGTGTGATTCAATGCAGCACATGTACATTTTTTCCTTTTAGTCTGCACTTCAGTGGGTGAAATTTGAGTTGCATCTTGTGATTCAAAAATTGTTCTGAGGCAGAAAGTTGCCACCAGAACTGTCTTGATAATGCTGCTTAGTAACTATATGGTATGTTTGCTTTCAAGTGATCCTGGCTATTTTGAGGTGCCAAGATTAATATTTAATAATCCCTACTGTATTTTAGTGCAACTTCCACTTTTGATGGAATAGGATTTTTTGTTTTAAGCATTGCTATTTTCTTTCTTGTGTTTTGCCTTTTCTCTGTTCCTTCCTCTTCTCCGTGGCAATTTTAGTCACTGTCCCAACATTCTTTCCTAACCCACTGCTCTGTTTCATAAAGCATATGATTTTACAAATCATGTTGCCCTGATAGCTCAAGCGTTACAAAGTGGTGCTGAAAAAGCAAAAAGATTTGTAAAAGCAGAAGGATTATTTTAGCTCGTGCAATTGACAGGCACTTTTGATTGCCTATATGTTACTGATGCAGAGCTTCATATGTTATACTAATTTAATAGGACTTGAAAACAGACTTTGTATCTCTACAAAAATCTGCAGCTGCTGGAAATCTGAAACTAATAACATACTATAGATGCTCAGGCCAAGCATCTGTGGAGAGAGAAACAATTAACGTTTGAGGTAGATGACTTTTCATCAGAAAACAAATGAATAAGATCATAGAATACATAAAATTCACATTGTTAAAGAAAAACCTTCCATGTGTTTGTTGTTCTGATAAAAGGTCGTGGACCTGAAACATGAATTCTTTCTCTCTCCCTCGGTGCTGCGTGACTTCCTGAGAACTTCTAAGTTTGATTTGTATTTATGCATATTTGTCTTAACATCAAGTTATTTCATTATATTTTAAAGAAATCCCTTGAAGTTGGAGGAATTGTTCAACACCTATATGTGATGTAGTAATTAACAACAGCAGCAAAAATGTATTAACCGAATGAACAGTTTAATGGCTCACTCTAGAAAGACCAGAATATTGTTCCAATTTTATTGGCAAAAGGAAATTTCTTAAGATGTTTGATGATGCAGGTTAGACCAGCCAATGTATATCAATTGAGAATGTGAAATGACAAATGAAAAATGTGTCATTTATTGGCTTTGGAATGCTGTACAATTCTCATTTACTAAAGCAAGACTGAATCATAACCATGAACTGTTTTGCACGTGTAACTCACTAAGAGTGACATAATCCAGAAACTGTACAGTAGCTACCTATAATTTTCATAAATTACTTATAATTTTCATAAATATTTGCTTAGGTCAGGGCATTCAAAAGGCATTTGCAGTTGCACTTAGCTGACAAATATAAACATTTTGAAATTAATAAAATTTACGTTGTTCAAGAGAAGTCTTCCTAGCTGTCCTTGTTTTTGTGTGATTTCTAATGCGGCTACATCTTGTCTAATCTTTTAAATCAGTTTGTTATCCTTAATGACTCTCTCTTTTCTTCGCATATGTCTGTCAGCCTAGTGATTTAAGGAAGCACCGTAGGAAGGTAATTGTATGAAATTGAACTTTGATTACCTGGCAACAGATTGTTGAACAGACACTTATAGTTCTCTGCATCTCAATCAGTGCAACAGTAGCATCTTTCTCAGGTGGCTTCTTTCTTTTCCTCCCATTAAACAGTTTTAAAAGGGATTCATTTTAATTTCATCCTGGTCCTAGCTTGGAGTACTTGTGTAAATATTGCTCGGGTGAAGCAGCTAATGTTTTATAAAGACAAATTGAACTATTATTACAGTTTTACTATTCTTAAAGTTAAAGAGTAGGACTTTGTCAGTAAATGGTAAAATGCTGTGTCTTCATCCACAAGGACACTGAATTATATACATGTGGTAGGCTTCCCTAGAAGGGTGCGGCTCAAGGGATCTAAGGCATATTGCTTTGGTGAGAGGGGGCAGAGGATAGTAATGCATGGGTGTTTTAGTCTATAACAAGGGGTGAACCACAGGGATTGGTGCTGGGACCTTTGTTGTCTATGATATGTATATGAAAATTGCTAGAGTCATTGATAGTTACAGAGTTTATCTAATGATGCAGAGGGACTTAAATCAGTTGGAAAATTGGACAAGAATCATGGCAGATGAAATTCAGCCAAGACAAGTGAGGTAATGAACTTTGAGAAGTCAAATTCTCGTAGATGGCAGGGACCTTAGGAACGTTAATGTACAGAGAGATCTTGGGGTGAAAGTCCATAGTTCCCTGAAAATGGCAACACAGGTGGATAGAGTCGTAAAGAAGGCATTTGCTTTGCTTGTCTTCATAGGTCAAGGTGTTGACTATGTGTCGGGATGTCATGTTGCAGTTGCACAAAACATTGCTAGGCTGCACTTGGAGTATTGTGTACAGCTCCAGTTTCCACAAAAGGGTAGAAACAGAGTTCAGAAGAAATTCACCAAGATGTTGCCTGGAATGGAGGGCTGTAGTTATTAGGAGAGAGTGGATCGGTTGGGTATATTGTCATTGCAGTCAACATGGAAGAGGTAGGCCAAAATGGTCTGTTTCTGTTATATATGATTCTATGACAACATTAACTTTGGTACAGAAAACATACATGTTTTTCTCTAGTGGAAGAATGCTTTGAGCAGAGATTTCCTTGTGTTAGGGTTTACAAGTTCATGTACCTCTATTGCTGCTGTCAGAATAAATAGTGCTGAATAATCTTAAAGACTGATGATATCTGCAAGTACTTGCAACTGATGCAACTTAATTCTTGAAAGTCAAAATCCACATTTAACCATAGAACCATACAGCACAAAACAGGCCCTTCGGCCCACCATGTTGTGCCGTCCATCAGACCACCCTCACACTACCTAACCCCTTCCTCCCGCATATCCCTCTATCTTACATTCCTTCATATGCCTATCCAACAAGCTCTTGAACCTGTTCAATGTATCTGCCTCCACCACCACCCCAGGCAGTGCATTCCATGCACCAACCACTCTCTGGGTGAAAAGCCTCCCTCTGACATAACCTTAAAGCCATGACCTCTCGTCTTGAGCATTGGTGCCCTGGGAAGGAGGCACTGACTGTCTATCTATTCCTCTCAATATTTTATATACCACTATCATGTCTCCTCTCATCCTCCTCCTTTCCAGTGAATAAAGCCCTAGCACCTTAAGCCTCTCCTCATATTCAATACTCTCCAATCCAGGCAGCATCCTGGTAAATCTCCTCTGCACCCTCTCCAATGCCTCCACATCCTTCCTATAATGAGGCGACCAGAACTGAACACAGTACTCTAAGTGTGGCCTAACTAGAGTTTTGTAAAGCTGCATCATCACCTCGCGGCTCTTAAACTCAATCCCGCGACTTATGAAAGCCAACATCCCATTGGCCTTCTTAACTGCTCTTTCCACCTGTGAGGCAACTTTCAATGAACTGTGAATATGAACCCCAGATCCCTCTGCTCCTCCACACTGCCAAGTACCTTGCCATTCACCCAGTACTCTGCCCTGGAGTTTGTCCTTCCAAAGTGTACCACCTCACACTTCTCCGGATTGAACTCCATCTGCCACTTGTCAGCCCAGCTCTGCATCCTATCAATATCCCTCTGTAAGCTCTGACAGCCCTCCACACTATCTTAGTGTCATCTGCAAACTTACTAACCCAGCCCTCCACCCCCTCATCTAAGTCATCTATAAATATCACAAAAAGTAGAGGTCCCAGAACCGATCCCTGCGGGACACCACTAGTCACTGCCTTCCAATCCGAGGGCACTCCTTCCACCACAACCCTCTGCTTTCTACATGCAAGCCAATTCCTAATCCACACAGCCAAGCTTCCTTGGATCCCTTGGCCTCTGACCTTCTGAAGAAGCCTACCATGAGGAACCTTATCAAATGCCTTACTAAAATCCATGTAAACCACATCCACCGCACTGCCCTCATCAATCTTCCTGGTCACCTCCTCAAAGAACTCTATCAGGCTTGTGAGGCAAGATCTTCCCTTCACAAAGCCATGCTGGCTGTCCCTAATCAGTCCATGATTCTCAAGGTGTTCATAAATCTTATCCCTTAGAATCCTTTCTAACAGCTTACCCACCACAGCCGTGAGACTCACCGGTCTATAATTCCCTGGCCTATCCCTATTACCTTTTTTGAACAAGGGGACAACATTCGCAACCCTCCAATCCTCCGGCACCACCCCCGTAGACAACGAGGACTCAAAGATCCTTACCAGCGGTTCAGCAATCTCCTCCCTAGCCTCTCGAAGCAGCCTGGGGAAAATGATATGGTTCATATCATGTTCTTTGCTTTGGTTGTTCATTAGAAGTATTTAAAGTGAAGGCAGATAAATTTTTGAAAGATTGCAGAAAATTGAAGGCAATGGGGACCTGGAGGAGTTGAGACCCGTGCTAGATCAGCCATAATCATATTGAATAGCAGGGCAGGCTTGTGGGGCCAGGTGGCCTGCTCCTTGCGTTTTCTTGTGTGACCACCAATGTAAAGAAAGATTGTGCTTGCCTGTACTTTCTCGTTCCAAACAAGGCATCTGTTTCACTGGACACCCTCGATTTTTTTTTAAAAACTTATTTGTAACTTTTGCTACCCTTTATTTTGTCATAGTCTTTCGAAATCACTTAATAAGTTGCAATAAATTTGAGATGTGAGCTGTTGCATTGTCTTGTTGTTTCCAAATATATATTATCTTCACAAATAAAGAACTCATTATGGTAAGTGTCTCAGCTTCCTGTGCCATGGTAATTCTGTCCCAGTATCCTTGCTTGCTGTATTGTGCCTGTGAGATCATTGTGATGTTATTTTTAGTTGATGTGATGGTGTCAATCTTTTTTTAAAGAATCAATGTTTTTTTTAAACTGTGACCCTTTTTTTAAGTTTTTACTCATTAACAATAACTTTAATCTCAGATAGCAAAAGAGGATGCTCGAGAAGATAAAACGACAATAAGATGTGAAACATCACCACCTTCCACTCCAAGGTCCATCAGATTAGACCGGGTTAACCAAGGTGCCTGTCCCACTGCCAGCCAGGAGGATATACGGGATATAAGAAGGTAAATACCTATTTAAAAAAAAGTGTAATTCATGAGATTACTTAGTTATTCCTTGATTTACAAACGTTTGGTTTCTGACCTTTTGCTGTAACACTGACACTTCAGGGTATGTGCTCTCACTTTATGAAGTTTCTTTAGCTCTAATAAAAAGCACTCCAACCTCCATCTATAATTAGTTTTGTTCAGTACTTTCTCTCACACTGTTTTGTCAATGTGGCAGTCTACTTTATAGTGGGATTCATCAGAATTTATTCTGTGCATTCTTCCAAGATGGCTTCAAAACATCCCAGCAGTTCTGAGGATTGCACTTCCTGTAAAGAAGCTTTAAGCATTAATACTACATAATGTAAGAAGTAGGAGCGGGAGTAGGCCACCTGGCCTGTCGAGCCTGCTCCACCATTCAATAAGATCGTGGCCGAACTGGCCGTGGACTCAGATCCACCTACCTGCCTTTTCCCCATAAACCTTAATTCCCCTAACTATGCAAAAATCTATATATCTAACTGGGTCTTAAAAATATTTAATGAAGTAGCCTCTACTGCTTCCCTGGACAGAGAATTCCACAGATTCACTACTCTCTGAGGAAAGCAGTTTCTCCTCATCCCCGTCCTAAATCTATCTCCCTGAATCTTGAGGCTATGTCCCCCTAGTTCTAGTCTCACCTACCCGTGGAAACAACCTTCCTGCCTCTATCTTATCTATCCATTTTATAATTTTGTTTCTATAAGATCACTCTCATTCTTCTGAATTCCAGTGCATATTGTCCCAGGCGACTCAATCTCTCCTCGTAGGCTAACCCCCTCATTTCTGGAATCAATGTGGTGAACCTCCTCTGCACCGCCTCCAAAGCCTGTATGTCTTTCCTCAAGTAAGGAGACCAGAACTGCACGCAGTACTCCAGGTGTGGCCTCACCAGTTCCCTGTACAGTTGCAGTGTAATCTCCTTGCTCTTAAATTCAGTCCCTCTAGCAATGAAGGCCAACATTCCATTTGCCTTCTTGATAACCTGTTGCACCTGCAAACCAACCTTTTGCAATTCATGCACTAGCACTCTCAAGTCCCTCTGCATAACAGCATGCTGCAGTCTTTCACCATTTTAATAATGATCTGATCTTCTATTTTTCCTTCCAAAGTGGATGATCTCGCATTTACCAACATTGTACTCCATCTGATGGACCCTTGCCTACACATTTAACCTATCTATATATCTCTGCAGACTCTCCACATCCTCTGCGCAATTTGCTTTTCCACTCAATTTAGTGTCATCAGCAAATTTAGATACACTACACTGTCCCCTCTTCCAAATCGTTAATGTATATTGTGAACATTTGTGGGCCCAGCACCGACCCCTGTGGCATCCCCCTCACCACTGATTTGCCAACCAGAGAAACACCCATTTATCCCAAGTCTCTGCCTTCTATCGGTTAACCAATCCTCTAGCTATGCTAATACATTACCCCCAACACCATGCATCCTTAACTTATGAATAAGTCTTTTATGCAGCACCTTATCGACACCTGGAAATCCAAGTATACAACATCAACCTGTTCCCCTCTATCCACTGCGCTCATTATATCCTCAAAGAACTCCAGTAAGTTTGTCAAACAGGACCTGCCCTTCCTGAATCCATGCTGCATCTGCCTGATGGAACCACTTCTATCCAGATGTCTCACTATTTCTTCCTTAATGATAGCTTCAAGTAGTTTCCCAACTATAGATATTAAGCTAACTGGCCTATAGTTATCTGCCTTTTGCCTACATCCTTTTTTAAACAGTGGCGTGACATTTGCTGTCTTCCAATCTGCCAGGACCTGTCCAGAGTCCAGAGAATTTTGGTAAATTATCACAAACACCTTTACTATAACTTCCGCCATTTCTTTCAGTACCCTGGGATGCTTCCCATCAGGACCAGGAGACTTGTCTACCTTTAGCCCCACTAGTTTACTCACCACTACCTCTTTAGTGACAGTGATTTTATTGAGGTCTTCACCACCCATCGCATCCATAACATCTCTCTTTAACATGTTAGGCGTGTCCTCCATGGTGAAGACCGACACAAAATAGTCATTCAAGGCCTTGGCCATTTCCATTGTACCCAATATTAATTCCCGCCTCTCATCTTCCAAGGGACCTATATTCACTTTAGCCACCCTTTTCTGCTTTATATAATTGTAAAAGCTTTTACTGTTTTTATATTTTGTGCTAGTTTACTTTCATAATCTATCTTATTGCTTGCTTAGTGGTTCCTGGTTGCTTTTTAAAGTTTTCCCAATTTTCCAGTTTCCCACTCCTCTTGGTAATTTTGAATGTATGAGCTTTTTGCTTGATGCCTTCTTTTATTTCCTTAGTTATCCAAGGCTAGCTCTCCCAACCCTTGCTTTTAACTGGAATATGCTTTTGTTGAGCACCATGAAAAATCTTTTTGAAAGTCTTCCTCTGTTCCACAACTGTCCCACCATATAGCCTGCATTTCCAGTCTACGCTAGCCGGCTCCTCCCTCATTCAGTTGTTGTCTCCCTTGTTTAGGCATAATACACTGGTTTTAGATCGAACTATTGCGCCCTCCATTTGTATGAGAAGTTCAATAACACTATGATCACTCTTTCTAAGAGGATCCCTGTCTACAAGATCATTAATTTTACCTGTCTCATTGCATAGGACCAGGTCTAAGATAGCATTTTCCCTTGTAGGTTCACTAACACGCTGTTCAAGAAAGCTATCACAGAAGCATTCTGAAGTCCTCCTCAAAACTTCCTCGACCAACTTGATTCGCCCAATCTAAGTGGAAGTTAAAGTTCCCCATGACAACTGCCACTCCATTCTTACGTGCATCAAATATTTCTTGGCTTACTGCCTGTGCCACTGTAATGTTACTATTCAGTGGCCTATAGACAACTCCCACCAGTGGATTTTTTTTCCTCTTTTTACTATTCCTAATCTCTACCCGGATGGACTCAACATTCTGCTCCTTAGATCTTGTATAGTGTCTCACTATCGCCCTGATCTCATTCTTAATTAAAAGAGCACTACCCCACCTCCCTTACCATCCAACCTATCCTTTCGTATTACCTGATACCCCGGATATTTAATTCCCACTCATCTCCACCCTACAACCACGTTTCTGTAATGGCCACTGAGTCATACCCCTTTGTACTGATTCGTGCCACAAGTTCACTGACCTTGTTTCAAATACTACAGGCATTCAGATAAGCTGCCCTTACACTCATTGTCCTTTTAGAATCTGGTAACCTTTTGTGGCCTTTGAGTTTGACTTTTCTGTACTCCACTCTTTTTTTTCTAACTTTTGCTCTGGTCTCTGCTTTGCTTCCCTCTGTCTTTCTGCATGGATTCCCATCCCCCTGCCATATTAGTTTAAACCCTCCCCAACAGCACTAGCAAATAATCCCCGTAGGACATTGATCCCAGTCCTGCCCAGGTGTAGACCATCCAGTTTGTACTGGTCCCACCTCTGCCAGAACCAGTTCCAATGCCCCAGGAATCCAGAACCCTCCCTCCTGCACCACGGCTCAAGCCACATATTCATCCTAACTATGCTGCTATTCCTACTCTGACTAGCATGTGGCACAGGTAGTAATCCTGAGATTATTACTTTTTTGAGGTCCTATTTTTTAATCTATTTCCTAGCTCCCTAAATTCAGCTTGTAGGACCTCAACCCGCCTCTGTCCTATATCGTTAGTACCTACATGCACCACGATAACTGGTTGTTCATCCTCCCCTTGCAGAATGCCCTGCAGCCGCTCTTGAGATATCTCTGACCCTTACACCCGGGAAGCAACACACCAACTGGAAGTCCTGTTTGCGGCCACAGAAGTTCCTGTCTATTCTCCTTACAATGGAATCCCCTACCACTATAGCTCTTCCACTCTTTTTCCTGCCCTCCTGTGCAGTAGAGCTACTCACAGTGCCATGGTCCTGGCTACTGATGCCTTCCCCGATGAGCCATCTTCCCAACAGTATCCAAAGCAGTATACGTATCTGTTTTGGAGGCAGATGACCACAGGGGACTCCTGCACTACCTTCCTGCTGTTGCTCTGACTGTTGGTCACCCATTCCTTATCGTTTCCTGGGCCTTTAAACTGCAGTGTGACCAACTCACTTAAACGTGCTATCCACAACGTTCTCAGCATTGTGGATGCTCCAAGGTGAATCCATGCGCAGCTCCAGTGCCATCATGCAGTCTGTCAGGAGCTGCAGCTGGAAACACTTCCTGCACTCGTAGTCATCAGGGACGCTGGCGGCTTCCCTGAGTTTCCATATTGTGCTGGAGGAGCATGACACAGGTCTGAGCTCTGAGGGAAAATAGAGAGAGACAATATGAATAAGACCTGCCCTCGCCTTACCTCAGCGTTGCTCACCCTCCTCGCTGAACCCCGGTATTCACAGGTTGGTATTCACTCTCAAAATGGCTGCTCCAAAATGGTCAATCTGGTTGACACCAACTTTTTATTAGCTGCTGATAATTAGATAATCACCTGTTAACTAACAATTAGCTGACTTGCCTCTTAAATTCCTGCAAGTGAAACTCACAAGCAAGGAGACTCACTTCTTTTCAAATCTCCTGCTCCAAGTCACCAACTCCTTAGCCTCTGCCTCTTCTCACTGAAGCCTCTTGAACCAAAGCTTCAGGTGCCCACTCACACAATGGCCACTCCAAAATGGCTGCTTTGCTTGACACCTACATTTTATTGGCTGCTGTTAGTACTATTAACAACTTGCAAATGTGCCTCTTTTAGACTCCTGCAAGGTGAAACTCTCAAGCAAAAGCACACAGACTCACCTCTTTTCCAATCTCCCACTCCAAACTCAATCTCCCACTCCAAACTCAATCTCCCACTCCAAACTCAATCTCCCACTCCAAACTCAATCTCCCACTCCAAACTCAATCTCCCACTCCAAACTCAATCTCCCACTCCAAACTCAATCTCCCACTCCAAACTCAATCTCCCACTCCAAACTCAATCTCCCACTCCAAACTCAATCTCCCACTCCAAACTCAATCTCATGCTCTGAATCTATAGATGTATTTTGTAGAAATGAAAGAATGGATCATTTGGTAAATATCAGCCATTTGTTAAATCTTCTCATGTCCTCAGAGCAAACAAAAATATGTCAGTGCCCAAATTGTTATCCTGGAAGTGCCTGCATGTTATGAAGAGCAGAGATGTTATGACGGACAGAATGGAAACAGGGTTATGCATGTGGTTGGTAGTTCAAGATCAATGGTGTGTTTCCCAAATCTGATGATGATGCAGGAGAATGTCAGATCTTTATGGCGAGACTTGAAAGCATATAAGCTGGCTGCTGGATCTTAAAGTGCTAATGCATTCAAGGCTGGCTGTGCTTGGATCAAACGTTTCAAGAAGTGTTCAAATCTGCATAATATAAATTTTGTGAAACAAGTAGCAAATGCAGGTACCATGGCAGCCAAACATTTTCCAAGGAAACCTGTCACCAAGGAAGGTATCTACTCTCTTAAACAACCAAGATGGGGCTCTTGGAAGAGAAAATTCTCACTCTTGTTCATCTTCAGTGTTGATAAAAATGGCTTCAGGACGGCCATGTTCTTCTCTCTCAATGCTGAGGGCGACTATAAGCTGAAGCCCCTCTTGATTGGAGATCTACAGGGGTACTCAAAGGCCAATCTTCCTGTGGTGTGGCCATCAAATAAAAACAGCCAAATGACAAGCCTGGATGACTGAACTGCACTTTCAGGATTATATCACATCATTTCTTTCCCCCTTCATCAAACTATTTTCTGTGACCACAGAGCCTTGCTCATTGTGCACAGTGTCCCTGGAAGTTCAGTTAACTTTGAGATCATGACTAATAACATCAGCTGGTATTTTTATTCCCTAAGGGCATTTCAGTGTTACAACTTATGGACCAGGGTCCTTCTCTATCTTCTAGGTTTAATTTTGCACTGTGTAATGGGGCACCTCATCTTAAGAGTCGAGCAGCAATGCCCACTTGAATGAGTTGCACCATCAAGGTATTCATAGCCTATATCAGTGCCTCTTCAAATAACATATCCCATGCAACAGTGAATGATGTATTGAGGGAAATTGCAGCCATGGCGTGCACACAACTTCTGTAGGTTTGTGGACCTTAAAAATCTCTCAAAAAATCAATGTCAAGGTAAATGAAGGCAGATTTGATAGGGTGGACTCAGATGAAGTTGAAGAGCTGCTGGAATCCCATGGTGAAGAGCTCATGGGGCTTGAGCAACAAAGGTCACAGAAAGCCACCAATATAGCACCACCACCAGACTGGCTCAGCAAGAGGAGAAGATCTCTGAAGGCTTTTTGCCACATTGAGAAAGTAATCATTATCTTTGAAGATGGCAATCAGATATAGAGCACAGTGTTTAGATGTAGCCGCATGATGGGAAATATAGTGCTTGGCTATAAGGAACATTATCAAATGAGGAAGAAAGCTGTCCAGTTGTCGATCGCCACCTTTTAAGCTTCCTTCATCAGCACCCACGATCAGTCACAGGAAAATCCCTCGACTTAAGTGTTGCAAGCTCTTAAGCTCAGATTCACCAATACCAGCTCCTGAACTTCGGTGACAACTCCACCTCTTAGCTCCTCATTGCCGCCTTGACAGGCCAATTTGAGACCAGGAGTACGTCACACTGCCACTCGAGCCTGCTCCACCATTCAATAAGTTTGTGCTGATCTAATTGCACCTCAAGTCAGCATTCCCACTTGTTTGCAGTAGCCTTTTACCCCTTTACTTATCGTGAATCTGCCACAAAGAAAATTCTGCTTCCACTGCACTTTGAGGAATCAAGTTTGAAAGAAACTGAGCCCTCTTGAGAGAATTTTTTATTTCATTTCCTATGTTGATGTATTTTTAAGTATTTGGTGTTTTTATTCAAAATTTTTTGAACTCAAGAGTGCAACAAGTTTTTACATTGAAACTATTGGGAAATGCCTTTCAGAATTATGATTTTTCACTTAAGATGTTCTGCTAGAATACAACCCTTTCATAAATCAAGGAATGCCTTGAAATTTACATTTTTTTTGGCTTGGTGCATGAACTGACCTGTAGAAATATGAGGCAGTATTATAAACAGATCAAGTGATATTGCGATACTGAGTTGGTGACATTTTAACAAGAACAATGCAACAATGTACTTTTGATTTTTGGTTAGGTGGCAGTAGACATCTTGTTAGAAACTGGTTTCACCATAACTTTGATACAAAGACATGTTCTGTCGTATAGTTGATTACATGAAATGTCACAGAATGGAGTAATATTTAATTATCAAGAAAATTAGTTAGAACAGAAGAGAATGGGTGATCAAAACTAATTTTAATGACTTTACCAGAAAGGAAGTAATAAGACTGGCAGTTTTTACTTGGTAGTAACTTTTTATTGTAGGAACAATACTTTGGGCAAATTAGATTAATATATTTTAACAAACTCACTAACGTAAGGTGTGGATAATGTTACTTTCACTATTTCAAATCATTGGCATATTTCTGCATAAAGCTTTTCAGAAATACTTGAAACGTAACTGAACAAATTTGCTGTTAGGGATGGGAATAAAACTACCTTTTTTGTTGCAGAGTTTTCGTGCTTCAATCCCTATTGAAGGCTTAGTTTATTTTTTTTTACAGAGTCCATATTTGAAACACCTTACTGATAGAGTTATCGAGTACCTGAAGTTCTTCAGTAAAATTTAGTGTCATAGAGCCCTTTTGGCCTTTGCTGACCATCAAGCACCCATATACACTAATCCCATTTTATTCTCCCCACATTCCCCTTAACTCTCCCCAGATTCTCCTACTCACTCACACACTAGAGGCATTTTACAGAGCCCAGTTAACCTACCAAGCCGCACAATCTTTGATGTGGGAAGAAACCGGAGCACTTAAGCCTTCTATGTCTAGGCAATTTAGACTACTGGTGCAAAATGGGATTAATGTGGATGGGTGTCCACTGGTCAGTGTGTATGTGGTCGGCCGAATAGCCTTTCTGCATGCAGTTTGACTATATCTCTATGACACCCAGAGGAAACCCATATGGTTACAGATAGAAAGTGGGAACTTCATACAGACATCACTGGAGGTCAGGAATGAACCCAGGTTGCTGGAGCTGTGAGGCAGCAGCTCTACTGACTGTTGTCTTTGTAGATGGAAGGTAAAACTTTTGATTATGAATTAAATCAGTCTGCCATTTTTAGATGTCTTGAAGTTGGTGTGCTTTTGTATTGATGTTGCACCTTGAACTGAACTGTTTTTGCTATTGTATTTGTAAAAATAATGCAGTAAATGTTTTCTCTTAACTGTAACTTGTACAGTTCAACTGGGTCTCAGGATGGTCAAACCAGCAACCCCAGTAGCAGCAACAGCAGCCAAGATTCTCTTCACAAAGCTCCCAAAAAGAAAAGTATAAAGTCTTCTATTGGGCGACTCTTTGGTAAGAAAGAAAAGGGTCGGCTTGGACAGTCCGGCAAAGATCCCACAGGGCAAGGTTGGTTTGGAAGTCAGTGAGAAAACTTTGGAATAAGTATTTTTTTGTCAATAAGCTTTTAATTTTTACTATAATTTGCCCTGTATGATTTTATCCCTACTTTCATTTAAAATTTGTTTTCTCGTTTCTCTTTATCAAATGACTGTCCATCGATCTTGGCCCTCTTTCCTTGCTACCTTTTGAAGTTCAGGTTGCATCTCTGCTCTGGTGTTCTTGAATTATGTGGTTTGGATTGAATTTTGGATTGTACTTTGGTTTAATGCTTGTCTGCATGTTGTAGAAGTGGCATAAAAGCTTTTTGTGAAATAGCCACAACTTTCAATTAATTTTGACAGCTCAGTACCACACCTGCTATGATATTTGACTTTCGGGTTGTAACAAGACGGAGGAGGGATCAACTCAAATGTAGTGTTTTTCAAAGTGTAAAGTTGTATACCTTTACCTTTTGGTCTGTGCCCAGCTAGTAATTTTGCCATAATGAACTTGTGAGCAACTATTTCAGATATCAAATGAAGCCGGTCGAAAGCGCTGCCAAATCTCACCTTCTAGTATTAGCTCTGTGTCCCTCCCTGCTGGTTACACAGCTGTCCTGCACACCCAAGTACTTGTTAAATGTGATTTGGGTTTCTGCCTCGCACCTTTTCAGTGAAAATACTCTTCCTCACTTGCCCGCTAGACCTTCTACCAAGTATTTTAAATCTATGACTCCGATTATTTGCCCACTCTGTTGAGGGAAATGGTCTTTCTTTCTACTCTGTCTAGGCCTCTCATAATTTTATACACCTCAACTTAATCTCCTTTATTTTAGAGAAAACAACCTTAGCCTGTCCAGTTTGTCTTCAGAGCTAGAATCTTCTTTTCCTGTTAATATCTTTACAAATCTCCTCTGCATTTTCTGTAGTGTAATGACATCTTTTCAGTTGTATGAAGACATGGTAGTTCTAGGTACTCAAGCTATGACTTAATCAGTATTGTACACAGTTCTAGCATAAACTTTCTGTTCTTATATTCAGTGCTTAAGGTAAATAAAAGGAAAGCAATGAGCTAATTTCCACTAGCCACTTTTCTGCCCAATTAACCAGTCTCTCTCTTCGTTAGTCTATCACATGGCTGGTTTTTGTACCACAGCAAACTTCTTTACCATGCCTGTTGCATTGGAACTAAAATTTAAATATATAACACAAACAAGCACTGAGTGCGAAGCCCTTGAGTCTCCATTTGAAACAACTTCCCAGCTGTAAAAATGCCCATCATTATCCTTTGCTTCCTGCCACTGAACCAATATTAGTTCCACTGAAACAATATTAAAGCCACTCTCTTTTAGATCCCATGGATGTTTACCTTCTTCCTCACCCTGCCATAAGTGAATGTGTCAAAAGCCTTGTTAAGATATTCATTGACAGTCTCCTTGTTACCGCTACAAAATGCAATCAAATTAGTCAGGCACGGCCTCCCTTTTCCAAATCTATCTTTATGTCCATGATTAATTGTCACCTTTTTGAATGAAGTGACCACATTTACAACAAGTCTACTTTTTGATTTAAAGCAGTTTTTCAAAAGAAATTGCCTGAGTGAATGTCCCTCCCTCTAATTGCACTTAGTTCAGTATTTTGCTTTCATTAACCATTCTCTAAATGGGTTCAGCAGTAGCTAGTAAAGCTTGTGTTGCAATAATATCATAATTTAAAAATATGCATTGAATTTTACTAATTAAGCACTTGGGACAAACAGTTAACTTTCTGTACCAGATGTGAAACTGCCAAAGCAAATCAGCCGTCAGCTAAATAAATTGTCTAATTTTCACTTCCATTAAAATCATCAACAATACCAGTTTTATCCCCATGCAGCAAGTTGTAATATTTGTGTATTCCTCCTGAAATGTAAAATGCTCTGCATTTCAAGCTCCTGATTTTCCTCTTAAGCAGCTTTTGAGAGCATTTAAGTTGCTAATGTTTTTTTAAATGGAAGAGAGCATTGACTTAGAACACTATGCTGGAGGAACTCAGAAGCCTGAAGAAGGGTCCTGACCTGAAACGTTGACTGCCTGCTTTTCTCCATGGATGCTGCCTGGCCTGCTGAGTTACTCCAGCATCATAGTGCTTTTCATTTAGATTCCAGCATCTGCAGTCCTTTGTTTCTCAGAGCATTGACTTAATTAGAAATTCCTTTGTTTTCTCTGCGTTTGGCAGAAGAAGCAAGAAAAAAAAACTTCTGAATTGTCACATGTAGAGAACAGACTGTAAAAGCACGTTCCTGATTTTATTTGATAACAACATTTAATTTCCCCATTGTCATCAGAAACTTGTCACATCACCTTAAGTTCAATAGTAAATATACTCCTGTACGTCATACCTAATTAAACAATGGCATTGATTTTTAAGAACATAAGTACAGGAGTAGGCCGTTTGACCCCTCAATCCTGCTCCAAAATATATTAAAACTATTGTGATTTTCTACCTCAATGTTATTTTACTCTAACTTTCCCCATATCCCCCATTACATCCATATCCCTTGATTCCCTTAATACCCAGCAATCTATCATTGCCTGATCTGTCACCACGTAATTCAGTAGCACTTAACAAGAATCAATACATTGAAGAACAGACTCTTGTTCTGGTAAGAACTAGCAGTATCATTCAAAATAATTTGCAGTTGTGGCGAGTTGGAAGGCATGAAAAGCGTGATCTGGAGTCTGATAATATGGGACAGGTGGAACAGGCAGTGTTTCAACAGGGAAACACTGTTGAAAGCAGTCTTGAGTAAGCAAAGTTGTGAATGCGATCTCATAGCTTTGAATTCAAACTGATTTACATTATCTTCATGTTTTGTTTTATTAATTCCCCTTCCTTTCTTCTCTCAACCCAAAATGAAGCCTTTATTTATTAAATCATGCATTGGTAAACAGTAGTGAGGCAAGTTGCTTGTACTCTATGATGATTTATATAAGTTTTTGAACAATGATATTGGCATGATGCTTGTTGGATCCCAGGCTTGTGCAACAACATAATATGATGCTAGATGTGTTTTATTTCTCCTGATGCCACAGTGCCTACTGGTTTCCATTAACAGGAAAAAAAGAATATTTGCATGTTAAAATTGGAATATTTTTGCCTTTATCATTACTTGTATAATTTTAATACTTTGGGCAAGCAGTTTGTAATTGTATGTAATGTGGAGTAACTTGATACTCATGAGTGTGATATTGTCAACATTTGATATTTATTTTTGCTTACATGAAGGGGTGGTTAGATAGTAGTAGAAGCATGATAAAAAATGAGGATTTCTGAATTAATATCCCAATCAGATTTATAATTTTAATAGGCTATTTAATTATTAAAGTCTTATTAATTTTTCATACGGTACATTTGAATTGCAGGTAGAATGTTAAGCTAAGTTCCAATTTGTTCTGTGAATAATGTACACTTGCATAAATGTAAACAAGGTTTGGTTTTTTATACTCCTTTATGGGAGCTATACTACAACAGTGGGAAGAGTATATGGTTAGTTAGGATGGTGGATTTGGTACTAATCAACAAACTGCCTTGTCGTGGATGGTGCCAAGTTTTTGGAATGCTTTTGATGCTGCACTCATCCAGGCTAAAAGTTTATCAGTCTTTTCTGGTTTTGCTGCAGTCTTCAAACCATCAATCATTAAGTGCCCATGTATGTTTGCGTTTCCCTCATTCTGCTCCCTGTGAGCTATATGGAGGTTCTTTTATCTGGACATCAGAATTTCCTAATATCCTTTGAAACTGCTTCAATTTTATTTTTCTATTTAAAGGAGGAATAAACTGCCATTCAAAATCCAATTCGCAAATTTTGATGAAACCAGTTAGATCATTTATTTTCATGAAGAAATTATAATGATTTAACTTTAAATTTTATAGCTGGCATACCAGATATGGAAACCAGTCCTCAGGATACTTTGGGACTCAGTAAACTTGGTCAAGCAGAAAAAGATAGGAAATTGAAAAAGAAGTAAGTTTTTTTTAAAAAAACTTTTTCTGAAGTAGTTACAAAAATGCATGGCTATTTTGACTCTATTTCACTATTTGGGTTTTTAAAATTCTTGTGAAAGAACTGCAGTGATATTTTGAATGGTTCACACTATGCAAGTGGCAATGTTTAAAATCAACCAATGTCTTTTGAACAATGTCAACTGAGGAGGAAGCTTGGCTCTTCCCAACATCCTTTCATCCCCACATCCTTTCCTTTTCCCCTATCATTTTATTTTTCATTTAAAATTAGTGTTTTACATTTTTTTTTCATTTCTTTCCCTTCTTATGTTATTATTCACTCCATGACCTTAGTAATAACTCAGGGTAAGTTCATTTATCAATAATTTTTGTGAATGCTTTTGGTTTGCTCTTTGTCAGTGTCTGATGGTAAAGGGAACTTCGTTTTTCTTCTGGAACGTGTAGAATGCTGAAATACAACTTGGATGCAAACATTTCCATCGGGTTCCAGTTTGTAGAGGAGAGATTTTTAATTTTGGTTTAAGTATTGTTTAAAAAGTGGCCATAGCTTAAAATTATTGTAATGGAATATTTGCCTTGCAAGCAGAATCTTAGTCTCTGACCTAATTGCCTGTAGCAGTTAAACTCCACAGGGCTAGATGGGAAAAGTAGTTGTATTTATCCTACTTCATATGATTGGACCTCCCCCAGTCAATCATGTAACGTTATTGGTGATGCTCTGTGGAGGTATGTGGACTAAGGCCTGTATTTTGTAAAAGTAGAGGTCTAAACCTTTCAATCAAGGCCTGTATTTCGCTCTGGAAGAGGAAAAGAGGTTATGCTGAAGGTTGGGGTGTCTGTTGCCAGGTATTAAGCAAAAGTTCTTATTGAGCTGCAAAGTTCTATTTCTCAAAAAAAACCTCTGTAGCACCTACAGCATTATCATGTCTAAGCAATCTTCATATGTAATCTTTGTAAATCCAGTGATCATTAAGTGGATAGTCATGCACAGCCATTATTATTTGGCAAAAATCATACTAGCCAGCACCAACTTGCATTTATAAAGTATTTTTGAAGTAGTAAGATATCTCAAGGCACTCGACAGAAAACTTTTCATAAAATGCATGAGGAGTTGACCTAGATTTTTTTGTTGGTGACAAAAAGTTGAGGGAGTTCGCCATCCTTTTTTAATTATTATCATTGACTTCTAACAGCCCTTGAGGTGCATATCGAAAATGCATACCATTTACATCACAGGACCAGGTTATTCTGCCTGATGGGTCTATGCTAGTGTTAATACTTCACATAAAGCTGCTCCTATACTTAATCCCATCATTAAATACTTTGATTATTTTTCCCATTAATCAAATTCCTTTATGCCATTCAAATCAACTACTTGTGGAAGTTCCACATTCTAACTGCACTGAGTTGAGAAGTCCCTGAGCTGAGATTTCAAAGCAATTTCCATTCAGTTGCCAAGACTGTTGTTTCACCAGTTAAAAGCTTTCTTTATTTCATCCTTAATGTGTTTGAAATTGTGTTGTACATTGTCTTCATGTTGAGGATCAGTTTATCAAATGTTGTTTTGATAGATCTGTTCACACTTCTCCCTCACCAAAGCCAATTCAGTATCCTGGGTCCTTTTCGTAGAAGTTTTTGCTTCCCTTACGCCGTTCTTACCAAATTGATTTGTAGTTTTGTCTTAGCTAACTTTGAAATCCACAACAGTGGAATGTCATCTTAAATGCTGCTTATTGGAATCTTCCCTTTTTTTTGTCCTAAAAGTAACCATCTTCCACTTTACAATCAATTCTACATTTGCATTTTGTAACTTGTTTATTAACATCCAACTCTTTCCTCATGAAGAGCTACTTTTACATCATTTAGCATAAAATGATGATGCTATCAGATTGTTTTGTAGGCATATCTTGTTTATTATAGACTTTCAGAAAAGAGAATTCGGCATCCTTATTTGGTGGACTCTTTAATTGTCCTTTTGTAATGATGCAGCCAACCACTGGGTTCATGATAAATAGAGATGGACAATAAATGCCAACAATGCCACATCCTGTTAATAAATAAAACCGAATGAGTGTTGGAAGTTTGGGGTGTAAAGCTACATTAATACCATCATAAACCTCATTAACTGGAACTCTTTGGGAATGGAAGTACTGTTTAGAGTACAGCTGTGTGAGTGAATATTCTGCGTGGAGCTTCTCTGTAACCCAACACTTCTCTATAGGAATGGATTTTCCAACTTTCCTAACAGTGCTTTGCTTTATTAAAACAAAAGTGCTCATGCTTTCCTATAAGTATTTCATGTTGCAAGTTTGTGTTAATCTAACCCAATCTGCATGTTTGAAGTACGATTTTAAAACTTACAATATATTCAAAAGCCTTAACACTGCAAGAATGTTTATTTTGCTCTGAGTGTGAAAGGGATAATGCTGCAGTTTTGTGTAGTTAATGAATTGATTAGAAATTATTCTGGTTTGTTAATACAAGATTTGTACTTTAGGACAGAATTATTGGAAGAAGCACGAAGGCAAGGGTTACCATTTGCGCTGTGGGATGGCCCCACTGTGGTCGTATGGTTAGAGGTGAGATTGCCGATCTTAATGGAAAAGCAATTCATTAAATTTTTAAAAAAAGTTTCTTGTACTCACAGAGTCTGCCTAGTGACGGTCTTCAGGTAATGGGTCTGCAAGGCTAATTCAGACCTCATTTTACAGCCACATACTCTTATAATATTTTGATTTTGTATTAATTGCTTATGGTACTGAGGGAAGTAAGGAAAGGGTGAAGGGGGCTAATGAAATTGTTCTCCAGGAGACGGCGTGGACACGATGGATCAAATTGACTCCTGTGTCGTTATGTGGGTGGAGCCTAAGTATTTAGGAGTATTTCCACCACCTTTTCAGGCAAGCATTCCAAATCCTAACTAATCTGCTTACTGACTTTTAAAAGAAAATATTTCAAACTTGGCTAATTAATATTCTGTGATTGGACACAGAAATTTAAGTTGCTTCGACAAATTATTGTAGATTTCTCCACCTTCTGATGCTGCCTACTGAGTATTTTGAGAATTTCCTGCATAAGTTTTATATCAAGAGGCTAGGATGCAGTGGGAGGATGAAAGGAGTGCACAGGTGATCAGAGAAACATTGACACAAGTGGCATAAATAAATTTTGTAGATCTCAATTGCAGGAAGATGTAGAAATAACTGACCAGGATCAGACTGAAATTTGTCTTCCTATTCTGTTCAATGTTAATGTATGTTGAAAGTTGATGGAAAATAATGTTATTTGGAGTGTGAAACTGATGTTCTGCCTGATCTAGAGGGTTTCCCACCTGGTGTGTTGGGATAAACTTGGGTTCATAATGTTTGACTGAAGTTGTGGTTGGTCAGTTTGCGAATGATTTTATTTTCTGTTCACTGATCCTTGCTGTTTTTGTTTTTGCAGCTTTGGGTTGGCATGCCTGCTTGGTATGTAGCAGCATGTAGAGCCAATGTTAAAAGTGGTGCTATCATGTCAGCCTTATCAGATACAGAAATACAGCGAGAGATTGGCATTAGTAATCCACTTCACAGGTTAAAATTACGTCTCGCCATCCAAGAAATGGTATCACTAACCAGTCCATCAGCACCTCCAACTTCACGAACGGTAGGACCCCATCTCATTCTTCTATGGACCATACCAAAAACATGTAAATAGATTTTATTTGTATGTTTAGACTCCTCCAATAGTTCATTAACAATCATTGACTATATTTTCTGTTGGAAATTTAACTTGTTTTCTGTCTGTAAATAGTTCTTATTGTGGATGCCAATAAATAGTAAATAGAATGCTTCAGTAAAATCATGTCATGTAAAATCTTGTTTAGCCTTAAGATGACCTTCTTCCCACATCTGTATCAATACAGAATGTCATTCTTCAGCTACAAAGCTAAATAACTTTGTCAATGTTGTGCTATAATTTTAACAAACTGTAGCTTAAGCATAAGCTAACCTCTTTAAACATACCTATTGCTTAATGATCTGGCACCTCTCTTTATTACTGCTTTCCTGTCATTGGATTTGATTGGGTCTTTGTGGGTTATGTCATTAGTCCACTGGAAATGTCTGGTTAACACATGAAGAAATGGAAACTCTTGCTGCCACACCACAGACGGTTAGTCCCAAGTGTTTAGTAGCTTCTGTCTATCATCCCTTTCCCTTGTATGTTGTTTTTCAGTCTTATAAATGTTTTTTTTTTAGTTGTAATTACTTCAGAATTCTATAATGTCAGATGGAATTTGAACTGGATGGATGCACACCCAAAAAAAAAATTCAATAACCCAGATGCACAATGTCTGCAAGTCTGGATTCTATCTTTGAGTCTCGCCTTAGGGATATTACTTTGCAAGTGGTACAACTCCCAATATTAATGCAGAATATAATCAAGTATCCTTTTTATTGAACATACAATAGGAATTGTGGAGGAAGCTGCATGACTCAAGTAGCATTGTCCCATTCTAATCAGATTTGTATTCTGTTGTGTGCTGGAGGGATCACAACAGTATGGCTGTTTTCCAGAGCAAATTTCATGAAACTATGAAGTTGCTAGGCTTTGTCTTTATGGCAGTTGTGTACAACAGCAACCTTTTATAAATTCAACACTAGTTTTGTATCAGAAAGCATTCCCGTGATTAAATGGCAAATATGTAGAACATCTCGCCTTTTTTTTATTCGATGCTTTAGCAGATTATTAAACAGGTATTCTGTTATCAGTTGTGTTTCTTTAGAATGTAAAAGAAATGTCTTTGCATGCTGAAAGTAACTCAAAAGGATCTTGAATTTGTCCAAACTAATGGTATGCTTGCATAGAAAGGTTGTGAAATGCAAATCCATCAAGTACATATTTTCTTTATCTTCTAACAATCTGCTTGACTATTTAACATAGATATTACTTTTAAGCTTAAGTAATCTGTGCTAGGAATTTACACTTGCTGGTTTTTATTGCTGATTATGAGAGCTTACTAAACCAATATATCATGATTAACTTTGATACATATTTTCCTCTTGCTTTTCTAACTGCTTTAACATCAGGATGATGAAGAGGGAAGCTGGGCCCAGGTGGGCTTTTTAACAATATATTCTCTTTCTCTTCACTAACTGCTCTGCCTGATTTTCCCATCCCCTTTTATTTACTTGCTTCAGTTTTGAAATGTTTCACAAAACTCAGTCATTTGCACTAAACTTTTGCTGAGAATGCAATTTTTTTCCACTGCAGTAAGTGGATGTTATTTTAAGACAGGGTTATGTTAAGGTCAGTATGAACATTCTGTTAATCCCTTGGCTATGGTCCATGCTCCTTCACGGTGCAAGGGCTAAAAAGCTGTTTCACTCGCTGGCAATTGATCAAGACACTTTATAGTCAAAATTTGGAACATGGACTTCGCAGGCAGTGCTGGCATTTGCTGTTCATCCCTAATTGCCCCTGAAGTGAGGAGGCAGTTAAGAGTTAGCCACCTTAATAGATCCATAGTCATACGTATGCCAGATTGGTTAAGAATATCCAATTTCTTCTCTTGAAGGGCAGTGGTGATCAAGATTGCTTATCATGGGACATTCCAGTAGTTTCATTATTACTGCTAATTTTGGAAGTGCTTAATTATTTGAATTTAAAAGTCCCCAGCTGCCAAGTTGGGATTTGAACTCTCGTCCCTGGTTGCTAACGGTTACACTTATGTGCCCCTTCTTTATATTTAAAAAAATAAAGCAGAACTGTGTCTTTTGGTACTTAAGGTGGACTCGGTGATAATCTGTGCATTTTTCCTTTGGGGAGTTCAGACTTTAGCATATGGAGACATGAATCACGAATGGATCGGCAATGAGTGGCTTCCCAGCTTAGGTCTGCCTCAGTACCGCAGCTACTTTATGGAGTGCCTCGTTGATGCTCGAATGCTGGACCACTTGACGAAAAAAGATCTCCGGGGGCAGCTTAAAATGGTCGATAGCTTTCACAGGTAAACTTCTTGTTGGTGCTAGACTAGAAAAATCAGTGTTGATAAAATGTTCCAGTGTTGAAGTAAATAGTGAGAATTTACTTTTGAAAGTTTTATCCTCAGAATGTAGCAATTAATTTGGAGCTTACTGAAGAAAAATATATTTTGAGAGTTTGGAAGGGATGGGACGGTGTACTGGTTAGCGTAATGCAACTACAGCGCAAGTGACCCGGGTTCAATTCTGGCCACTGTCTTTAAGGAGTTTGTACATTCTCCCCGTGACTGCATGGGTTTCCTCCAGGTGCTCCGGTTTCCTCCCACATTCCACAGACGTAATGTTAGGAAGTTGTGGGCATGCTTTGTTGGCGCCGGAAGTGTGGCGACACTTGTGGGCTGCCCCCAGAATATTCTACGCAAAGATGCATTTCATTGTGTTTTGATGTACATGTGACTTATAAAGAAATCTGTCTATATGGTGTCATTTTTAAATTTGGAAATATAATTCATGGAAGTTAACATTGTGGAAATCTTTAATTAGTTATTCAGCACATGATACTTTTGTGCGTTAGCTTTAATGAACCCATAAACCCCACGTTGCATGATTGAAAGCAGCCTAGAGAAAATTATTGGCACCTGTTTTTTTTTCTTGTAAACCTTCAAAAACATTTTAATTGGGCCAAGATTGAAAAAGTGCTGCTTCTGTGCCTTTTAGGTTATGTTCTGGAATTAAGGCAATATTTAATTACAAAAAGACAAATTCTGTCAATTGCTTTTTAGCAATTCTTCCATATTCCAGTTTTTATTCATTCTTGGGATGTGGATGCCATTGGCTGGACCGGTGTTCATTTCTCTTTCCCAATTGCCATTGAATTGAGTGACATGCCAGATCACTTCAAAGCATTTATCAGGTCAACCTACTTTGCTATTGGTTTGAAGTGGGTTATACACAAAATGGGTTAAAGACTACAGATTACCTTTCTGATAGAACATCAGTGAAGAAGATGTTTTTATTTTACTTGTCCTCAAGTTTCATGGTCACCATTAAACCAGGTTTTATTTGTTTTATTGAACTTGTTCCCTTGATGCCATGGTAAATTTTGATCTTGTGTCTCTAGATGAATAGCTCACTGGGTTACTAGTCCAGTACATAACACCCGTGCTACCATTTACTTGTTGATTCCCAAAGATTAACATTGATTAATTATCTATTTGGTCTTAACTAACTAAACTGAATGAGAAGCTGCGATGAATACTGAAGTTCGGTTGGATTTGTACAGAAACTAAATATTGAAATGAATGTAAAATAGTTAAAGGGGAAAACTATAACTGGAAGGATGAACATTTAAATTTGTATGTATGCTTATTTCTCTTAATGGAAAATATTGAAGAATGTATAAGATCCAGAGTAGTTAAAGTCTTTACTCAAATGAATGTTTTGTCTTTAAACAGAAAAAGCCTACATTGTGGAATAATGGCTTTAAAAAGACTGAATTATGACCGCAAGGAGCTGGAAAGAAGACGTGAAGAAGGTCAACATGAAATCAGAGGTGTGGTTATATTTTAAATCTTGATATATTCCATCTCTTAACATGATCTCAATGTGGACCAACAATGACCTATTCTATTAGGTCCTAGATACAACACTCCTGTCTTTATGCTTTCAGAAGTTTTGGTCCAGGTTTTTGATCAATAATAAGCCAATACATGTTCGCCTCTCTCTCAAATGGATCATGAGACCCTGCTGGAGGAAAAGCTGCAAGAAGATTCAACATCAGAACATGCATTTAAAAAGGCAATAATGCAAAGATTAAATACCACTCGCATCCACTCCCCCTCCCAAGCACTCTATTTCCATTACAATGCTCTTTATTTGAAATTTCCCTGTTAAGTATCGAGTGGACCAAAGGTATATTCTGGCCTCAACATTGATTTCATCAGCCAGGCCAATTAACTTGAGCATCATTCAACCCTGAGCTTCTAATCCAATTTCCCCAAATCCTTTTCAGACCATCTGATGCCAAAATGCTTATTCCATGTATTTCCTTTCAGACAACTATTTCATTGCTCTCCTGGACAGCATCCTTTCTCCTACATAAAACAAAAAATCTGGAAAAACTCAGCAGGTCAGGCAGCATCTGCGGGTAGAGAAATAATTAACATTTCAAGTTGATGACCCTTCATCTGAACTAGGAAAGAGAGAAAGCAAGTCCCTTCTACAATTAAGCATTCATGACTTACCATGCTTACCAATCACCCTTTACTGACTCCATTATTGGCACTCCATTTAAAAATCTTGACATTGTGTAAATCCCAGTGTAACCCACCTTTCCCTGCCTTCTGTCTAAACAAACTACTTTAGGGTTAAAACTGCCACATTTCTGTTTTGATAACGGTCTCTTGTATGTTTGCCTGCCACTGCTGTTTGCTTTCAAATGTCTTGGGTTTCCATGCTGGAACCTCACCTTTGATGGCAAGTTGTATTTGAATCACCTCTAATGAGGAAAATAATTAAAGAATTTTTTTTTAATATATAAGCTGAGCTACCAATGTTGGAACCAATGAATTCGAGAATGATTGAGGCCAGACTGGGAGGAGTGAAGATTGGATATCTTGTTATTTTAGGGTTGGAGAAGATTAAATTGAAGCATGATAGGTGAGGTCATGGAGGCATTTTGAAAGGAAGATAAGAGTTTTAAAAAGGAAGTGTTGTGTAACCTGGAGTTGTCATAGTTCAGTGAATATATAATCTCCTAATTTAAAACTCTAATTGATTAGCATTGTTTAGTTTTTTTGCTTATTGTTTGTGAACTTTATTGGGAAGTTTTCTACATTGTATTGCAGCACTGGAGTGCACTCATCTATGAATTTTCTTTTTAATTTGTCGCCAGTTTATATTATCTTTTAATTCTTAATAACAATATGCTTTGAACAAATCCAACAATTTGATTCTTTAAAACAAACTGTTTAGATGCAAACTTGGACACTTGTGATCTAATAAATATTTTATTGTGTAAATGGTCATGTTCCCTCTAATCCTATTTCCTCTGACTTTTACAGATGTTATGGTGTGGACTAATGAGCGAGTGATACATTGGGTGCAGTCAATTGGACTTAAGGAATATGCAAATAATCTTTTAGAAATTGGAGTTCATGGTGGACTTATTGCACTAGATGAACTTTTCGATTACAATGCACTGGCTCTTTTGTTACAGATACCAACACAGAATACACAGGTAAATAAAGCAAGCTAATGTTCCCATTTGTAGAGAATTCTAATAAAGAAACCAGCTGATGTACACTGTTTCTTTTATACAAGCTATGAAATAAATGACGTAAAAATGGTAGAAATACTCAACAGATAAGGCTGTATTCATTTAGAGGAAAATGGAGGTCTAACCCAAAACGTTGACTCTGTTTCTCTCCAGAGTGCTGCCTGACCTGGTCAGTGTTTTCTATTTTTATATTAGCCTTCCAACATGTGCAGGATGTCTGATCACCACCTTCCAGGTGCCCAGACTGTTCTCAATGTGCGGCAATTTTTCTTGATTATCTCCGATCTAATGTAGTCTTTATTTCAGACAGAGTCTTGCATGAATGTTAGGACACCTCTACTCTCCCTTGCCTTCTGTGCCCACTTGGACCACTCATCTTTTGTGTCACATTCCAACCAGGCCAAATACTTCCTTGAAAGTGCTTATTTAGAGTCACATAAAGCACAGAAACAAGCCGTTAGGCCTATGATGTCCATGTTGACCATCATGTACCTATCTATATTAATCCCATTTACCAGTATTTGGTTACAACCTTCTCTGTATTGACGATTAAAGAGCCCCTCTAGACATTGCTTAAACGTTGTGAGAGTACCTCCCTCCACCACCCACTCAGACAGGGCATTCCTACCACTCTGAGTGGGGGAAGAAGTTCTTCCTCGGATTGTTTCTAAACCTCTTTCCCCTTAAAGTTTCCTACTATCTACCCTATATCTGCACTTCCTGAATTGTGTATATCAGGATTCCCCTTGGCCTCCACTCCAAGGAAATCAAAACCAGCCTATTGGATCTCTCCTCATAACTGAAATGCTCCATCCCTGGAAATGTACTGATGAATCTCTTCTCCTCCCTCTCTATTTCTTTCATGCCCTTCCTGTAGTGTTGAGTTCAGAGCTGTACACATTACTCCAACTGTGACCCAATCAATATTTTATAAAGTTGTACCACAACCTCCCTGCTCTTATAATCTATGGCCTAGCTTATGGAAGCAAAGTATTGCATATGCTGCCTTCAACACCATATCTACCTGTGCTGCCACCTTCAGGGATCCTTAGATGTATGCTGAGGTCCCTCTGTTCCTCAATACTCCCTCGGACCTTGCCATTCATCGTGTATGTCCTACAGTCATTAGTCCTCCCGAAGTGCAAAACCTCCTTTATTAGGATTGAATTCCATCTGCCATTGCTCTGCCCATCCTACCAACTAATCAGTCATCTGGTAGCTTATGACTCCCTTCTTCACTGTTAACTATACCAACTTTCATGTCATCTGCAAGTTTGCTAATCTACCTCCTGCATTTCTATCCAAATCGTTAACGTGTGTAACATGGGTCCCAGCACTGATCCCTGTGGTCGTCACTGGCTTCCAATCACAAAAACAACCCTTCACCATCTGCCTCTGCCTCCTATTACCAAGTCTGTTTTGCATCCAATCTGCCAATTTATCCTGGAGGTCTAACTTTTGGACCAGTCGTTTCCAACCCCTCTCCCCACCACCACCCCCCCCCCCCCAACCCCCCACCGAATTTTAAGCTATAGTACTTCTCATCCGTATGCACTTGAGATCTCACCTGTGTCCTCTGGTTCCATGTACAATTGCCATTTTGGTCACTAATGAGACCCTACTTTTTCACTGGTTATGCTCTTGCCCTTCATACAGTTAAAATTCTTTGGGGTTTTCCTTAATCTTGTCTGTCAGTGATATTACATGCCCCCTCTTTGTTCTCCTAACGCTATGTCCCCTCCACCTTCTATATTCCTGAAAGGCCTCCCCTATTTTCTTGCTTGGTCTTTGAACATTAAACTTAGTAGCATGGGGGCAGTGGCGATGAGTGTGTGGAAATGGTATTAGGTCTGTCAGTGCCCAAGGGAAAGAAAGACAGCTTGTCATTCTGAATGTGAACCCTTTAATAGCTCAGCGTGACAATGTTCTGACAAGTTGACCTCCAGTCTTTTTTGACCTTTTTATTTCATTTTCTTTTTATGCAGTTCCTCTGTGCTCAATGCCAATCAAGTGTTCTGAATTTCTCCCCAGTTCTTGTAATTTTCTCCCCTATTTTTTCAGTCTTTTTCCATGAGTCGGTCTCTTTACCTGTCCTTTGTTTGGTTTTCTAAATTAATTTACCTTTCTGGCATGATATTTTATTAAATTTAACAATTCCTTGTTCTTGATGGAAGCAGTTATCATGTCATTCAGCCCTTTAATATCTTCCCTGTGATCAACTTGTGTGTTTAATTACCCCCTTTCTTTCTTCCCCGCCCTCAACTATTTTTTTAAATTTACTGAAGCACTTCAATTTTCTAATTTAATTTTACCAGAATGATCTGCACAGATATTGACATGCCATTAGCATTTTGTGCTTTTAATGTACTCTCTTGTCTTGCAAAACCTGTACTTAAAGAAATCTCAGTCATGGTACAGTGGCACACATCTCTCCCCTACTTCCTCCCCATATTGGAGGCTGTCTCTTTTAGTTGTCTAGGCCCTAAGCTCATAAAATTTTTCATAACTCCATCTGTTTTGTTTTCTTTAAGCCTGCTTAAAACTTGCCTTTGATCCATCCCTTTTAACACCTTTTGCCATTTTCTCCTCCAGTGACTTAATAAAAATTTATGTCAGACAACACTTCCAATGAACTACCTTGAAACATCTTGCAGCATAGGCATTTGTATATAACTTGTTCCAAGTTGTTAGGATTGCATACTTCACCATTTTGCGCCAGCAATCGGGGTTCGATTCCCGCGACTGGATGTAAGGAGTTTGTACGTTCTCCCGTGTCTGCGTGGGTTTCCTCCGGGTGCTCCGGTTTCCTCCCACGTTGCAAAGACGTACGGGTAGGTTAATTTGGGTTTAAAATGGGCGGCGCGGACTTGTTGGGCCGGAAGGGCCTGTTACCATGCTGTAAATAAAAATTAAAAAAAAATTAAATTCATTCCCCTTTCACTTGGTCTTTTAAAATTTTAAACAGGAACAGAGTTGTTGCAGTTTGGGGAACTCTGTGTATGGTTTGAGCTGGTCTCCATTGGAAGTTCATGGTTCCAATATTATCAGTTTTATATTTTGCATTGGTATTTAATACTGGAAATGCAGTCAGCAGCAACTGATTTTTGTGAAGGCTGCTCACAGAACCTTAAATTGATGTTTAGCATTGAGATGCTATTGATATTTCATTTTGTCAATTATTTTTTTCAAGACTGCTTTAAGTTAACTGCTGGTTTACTTCATGCTTTCAGTCAACAAAGGTGAATTCTGGCAGGAGGAAATGGAAACCCTTCATTTTCTTCATGTCTAAAACATTTTATTGCCAATACCAAGTGCTACACTGTGAAATTAGCTTAGGAGATGCATCATAAGTGGGGAGTACCATCTGTTGGCAAGAGGTGGTGTTGCAGGAGTAATTCTGGAAAAAGTTGTAACAAAGACCGCAGTTTCCACCTATTTTATGTAACAGTGAGTGCACAGCTAATCAGGGATAATTTATTTGTGCTGCTTGTTCTCCTCTTGGCATTTTGTCTGTAAACCGTCTAGTGAATTATTGGATGTATCTTTGCAACTGGAATTTGGGGAAACTGGCAGGAACTAAGTGCCTGGAGTTTCTTGTAGCTGTTGATCGGTTTTATGGTATTGCTTTGCCAATTTTTTTCAGTCAATTTACTTCAGTTTCCTGTGCCTCTAATTAAACTATGCCAGTGTAAAAGGAACCAGCATCATTTAAGTGTAAAGTAATGTTCTTGAGCTTTGTCCTGACTTTTCATATCTGTTGATCACTGATACGTGCAAGAGCTCAAAGTTGCTGAGAGCTAATAAAATCAAATTTGGAAAAGCTTCGATGAAAATGCTTTATAACTGCTTGTCTAAATTCACTTACTGTAATAGTATAACTGTCCTTATTAAAATATCTCCCCAACTCTCCAAATAGTTTGGAAATGGGGACTGTTTACTGGCCTAAGTTGAGTAAAACTGAAAATCCAGCATCCTCCGATTTAGGTGCCAATCTGACAGTTTTTCCAAACTTCTGGAAAAATAAATTAATAAATATCCCAACACACATTTAATTCATTTTTTTATGATGTTAATAGTATAATTTAATGCTAGTTAGTGGTATTAATGGTATTATTTAATACCTTGGCCCTGATGAGTTTAAAAGGAGCATGGGCATCTTGGGATTCTGGGTAATTGCCTAGTAAATTAAGTCCGTTCTTAAATAAGGAAATTGTACACCAGGTATAGTCTCACCAACATTGACCTTGACATTTGTGAGGATGGCGTACAATAGGCTGATACGCTAGGGCAGGTCGATGTGAGGAAAGAGGATGTACTCAAACTTTTGAAAACTATTAGGATAGATAAGTCACCAGGGCCAGATGGGATATATCCAAGGTTATTACAGGAGACGAGGGAAGAGGTTGCTGCGCCTTTGGTGATGATCTTTGTGTCATCACTGGCGACAAGAATAGTGCCAGGTGATTGGAGGGTGACAAATGTTGTTCCTTTAAGAAAGGGAGTAGGGATAACCCTGAAAATTACAGACCAGTGAGTCTTACTTCAGTGGTGGGCAAATTACTGGAGAAGATTCTTAGAGACAGGATTTATGGGCATTTGGAGAAGCATAGGCTGATTAGGGACAGTCAGCATGGCTTTGTGAGGGGCAGGTCATGCCTCACGAGCCTGATTGAATTCTTTGAGGATGCGACAAAGCACATTGATGAAGGTAGAGCAGTGGATGTGGTGTACATGGATTATAGTAAGGCGTTTGATAAGGTTCGTCATGGAAGCCTCATTCAGAAAGTCAGGAGGCAAGGGATCCAGGGAAACTTGGCTGTGTGGATTCAGAATTGGCTTGCCCATGGAAGACGGAGGGTGGTGGGAGACGGAGGTCGATGATCAGTGTTGTTCTGCAGGGATCTGTTCTGGGACCCCTGCGCTTTGTGATTTTTATAAATGACTTGGATGAGGATGTGGAAGGGTGGGTTAGTAAGTTTGCTGATGACACGAAGGTTGGTGGTGGTGTGAATAGTGTAGAAGGTTGCTGTAGATTACAACAGGACATTGATAGGGTGCAGACTTGGGCTGAGAAGTGGCAGATGGAGTTCAACCTGGAAAAGTGTGAAGTGATACACTTGGGAAGATTGAATTCGAAGGCAGAGTACAAGGTTAATGGCAGAGCTCTCAACAGTGTAGAAGAATAGAGGGGTCTTGGGGTTCATGTCCATAGATCCCTCAAGGTTGCCACACAGGTTGTTAGAGTTGTTAAGAAGGCTTATGGAGTGTTGGTCTTCATTAGTTGGGGTATTGAGTTCAAGAGCTGCGAGGTGATGTTGCAGCTCTATAGAACTCCGGTTAGACCACACTTGGAGTATTGTGTTCAGTTCTGGTCGCCCCATTATAGGAAGGATGTGGAAGCTTTAGGGAGGCTGCAGAGATTTACCAGGATGCTGCCTGGATTGGAGAGCATGTCTTATGAGGATAGGTCGAGTGAGCTTAGGACTTTTCTCTTTGGAGAGAAGGAGGATGAGAAGTGACTTGATCGAGGTGTACAAGATGATAAGAGGCATAGATCGAGTGGAGAGTCAGAGACCTTTTCCCAGGGCAACAGTGGCTAACATGAGGGGGCATAATTTTAAGGTGATTGGCAGAAGGTATAAGGGGGATGTCAGAGGTAAGCTTTTACACAGTGGTGGGTGCGTGGAATGCACTGCCAGCAGAGGTTGTGGGGGCAGATACACTAGGGACATTTAAGAGACTCTTAGATAGTCACATGAATGATAGGAAAATGGAGGGCTATGTGGGAGGGAAGGGTGAAATAGATATTAGAGCAGGATAAAATGTCGAAGGGCCTGGACTGTGCTGTAATGTTCTATGTTCAATGCCCTATGTAAGTGAAGAATAACCTCCCAACTTTTGTATTCATTTCCCCCAGCAATAAGCAATCACGTTCTGTTAGCCACCTTGGATTCTAGCTTTTTGCAATCATACACTAAGTCACCCAGAGCTCTGCAGTCTATTATCATTCAGATAATTTGCTTTATTTTTAACTTTTCCTGTCAAAATGAATGATTTTGCTTTTCCTACATTATACTTGTTTGCCAGATCTTTGCCCCTTCACATAAGGAGCTACAAAGAGAAATTGTTGTTTTCCTATCTATCTTTGAGTTATCAGCAAATTTGGTAACCATGCCTTTGGTGCATTCATACAAATTATTTGTTAAAAAAAACTAACGTCACTCACAATCCTGGAGCACACTCTTCATTAGATCTTGCCCACCAGAAAAAAAAACACTTGTACCTCCTCTCAGTTTCCAGTTAGCCAACCAATCTTCTGTCCCCTTACATGATGAGCTGGTTGGCTACTTTACGTTTATGCCAGTTCCATACCAAGAAAGCTATGCAGTTTGGCCAGCCTTTACTCCTCTGTTTTAAACACACACACACACACACACACACACACACACACACACACACACACACACACACACACACACACACACACACACACACACACACACACACACACACACACACACACACACACACACACACACACACACACACACACACACACACACACACACACACACACACACACACACACACACACACCTTTACCTTTGTATTTGATACTCTGGAAAAGCCATTGGTTGCAATTTTCGTTTGCCAATCAGAGAATGATCATGAAGGCTATTCTCCTGTGCAGGGATGTAATTTTGCTCTCCTGGTTACTCCCTATTTCCTTTTATTGTACTTCTATTTCATGTAGTGCAGCTGCCTCTCACCAAATTAATTCCTTGTATAGTTATCTTTGATTTGAATTCTGTTATTATTGCCAGTGTACTTGCAATTAGGCCTCTATGAATTCTAGGAAGGAGAGATTAACCACAAAATGATAAGATAAGATTTATTTATTAGTCACATGTACATCAAAACACAATGAAATACATCTTTTTGTGTAGAATGTTCTGGGGGCATCCTACAAATGTCGCCACGCTTCCGCCGCCAACATAGCATACCCACAGCTCCTAACCAGTATGCCTTTGGAGTGGAGGCATCATGCTTGAAAACTGAACAATGCTGAATGCTGTGGATGATTTTGTTTTCTCAGCATCAAAAAGGATGCAAACTAGAATTGGTGTAATAGAAAATAAATGCTTTTCAATTCAAGTTTGCTTTCACCTAGAAGATCTGTTCAGTGTAATTTGTGGCTCAGTGGGTAGTACCCCTTCCTCCCAGTTCTGATTCAGTTCAAGTCCCACACCAGAGACTTGAACTCAGCTCAAAGCATATCCTGAAATGTATTTTTTTTACACAAGATGTTAACCCAAGGATCCATCTGCCCTTTCAGTTGGATGCAAAAGATCCCATAGCACCATCTCAAAGAAGAGAAGGGAAATTACTCCAAAGTTCTGGACAATATTTACCTGTCATTTTCTAGCACCAGAAAAAGTACCTGGTCATTATCATATTGATGCTAATGTGAGCTGTCTGTGTACAAACTGGCTGCTATGTTGCTGACATTGCTACTCTTGACTATGTTTCAAAACAGGTACTTCACTGACTTTAAAGTGTCTTGTGATGTTCTAAAAGAGATATTAAAGATGCTTTATAAATGGAAATGAAAGCATGGTTGCTGACCTGAAACATTAGCTGTTTCTCTTTCCACAGATGCTGCCTGACCTGAGTTTTTCCTTTGCATTTTGTATTTTTTATGCATTCTATTAAATTTTGCTGGAAAGATTAGGTAATGTTTATTGGCTTTATTCAGGTTTTGCTGTTAAATAAAATTAACATCTGTCTTGCTGCAGTGCATAGGAAGTGATGTTGCTGAGGTAATGGGTCCCATTCCAACCAAAACTGAAAGGGTAATGACATTCCAGTTGGAATTTGTTGCGATTCTGAGTAATTACTTCCATCACCCTATCTGGCGGTGCTGGCTTCACTTTGGCTAATTGGTTTCTTTGCATGTGGAGTTGTATTAGGATTTGTCTTGGGTGACTTCATTTAAAGGCTTTTTTAGTTTACATTAAAAAGTAATTATGATTTTACGTTCACAGGCCCGTCAGTCACTGGAGAGAGAATTTAACAACCTCTTGGCTGTAGGAACGGACAGGAGACTAGATGATGTAAGATTTAAATATAACATTGTGAAGATTTTTGTAATTATAGATTCTCCCCCATTCATTTAATTTCCATATATAAATGATGATTTAGTGACAGTTCTGTTCAAAGAAACTTTATTGTACTTGAGTGTAAACTTGTATTGCTTAGAGTTAGTAAATCTGCATGTATTTTGCATGTTGGAGAGGGAACTATTAACAATGGATAACTTGGGATAATTAATGTGTGCTTGTTTTATTTCCCTTAAGGATGATGAAAAAGGTTTCAGGCGAGCTCCTTCCTGGAGAAAGAAGTTCCGACCAAAGGATGTAAGGGGTATGACACCTGGATCAGCAGAGACACTGCCTGCTAATTTTAGAGTTACCTCAACAATATCTTCGCCCTCCATGCAGCCAAAGAAGATGCAAACAGATGGTGTGTATTGATTTCCTGTTGGATGACATTAATTGACACATTCAATATGTATTCTTCTCTTTGAAAATATTTACAAATTTTAAATTGTCTTTGCACGTACAAGCACTTCAAAATTAATTTAGCTCTATTTGATAAGACGCGTTGTAAAATAACAGAAAACCAGTTTTCTGCACACCTAGATCACAGTTCAAAATCCTATTTTGTCTCAATTGTGGCATATTAACGTATTGCAAAACGGTTCTACACTCAAATAGCAAAATTATATCTAAAGTGATTTTCTAAAATGTTTCAGAAAATGCTTCAATATTTTTAACTCATTTTCCTTTTTCGCAATCTTGAAACTGCCTTCTGATTTTTTTTAATCTAATTTAGAACTGTGCAAGTCCATAATGTAGATGATTTAGTTCTCAACACATTCCTCTGAAATTATGAGGAATTATAATATGACATGATAGACCAGTGTATCATTTGGAATTTTAAAATCAGCATCACAGTTGAGTTAAGCAAATTCTTGTAGATTTCCACTGGGACCTTGTCTGTTCAGGTCTGTGGTGAACAAGCCAGGGCCAAGAAGCATTAGCGTGCACATTAAAAGAAAGTGTAAAATCAGCCCAAGTTCCTGCTGCTAGTCTTGAGCAGCTGTCCTGTTACAGGATGGGATTTGGCTTGACTGTGTTTCTGCTGGCTGTGGCTCAATATGCAACACTTGCACCACCAATGCTGTGAATTCAAGTTCCACGTCAGAAGTTTAAACTTGTAATCCAGGCTGACGTTCCAATGCATTTCTGATGGAGTGCTCTACAGGTGGCTCTGTTGGGATAGAATGGTAAATTGAGGCCTCTTTCCCCTCAGATGCATGTAAAAGATCCCATGGTAACATAAATGATGCCTGTTGTCTTGTTCAGTATTTATCCTCAACCAGTGCCTGGAAATTTAATCATTGTCATATTGTTGCTGTGGGAGCTGGCTGTGCCAGATTCCTGCACAACTCTGACTAGGCTTCACTACTATTAATGACTGTGTAAGTTCCTATTTGACACATTTACATGCAGTGGTAGTAGAAATGTTGAATGTTCATTTGAAAATGGCAATCAGTGCTGAATCAATTGTTTATTAAAATAATCTGAGAATAGGTGTTTGATAACCAAAAGTACTGAGAAATACTGGAGAGAAAGTGTGTCTATGCAGTTGGGTCACAGATTAGCCATGACTTCTGTTAATGGTGGAACAGGCAAGAGAGGCCAAATAGTTCTCTCTCCCTGTATTCTTTTGTAATGTGGTTTGGATAGTCCTGATAGTGTTTGAGACAACAAACTTTTCTTTCTTGCCTTGTGTAGGCAGCATTTGCTCTCATGGTTTATGAAAAATGTTCAGTTGGGTGAAGTCCCAGTAAGCGACCGTTACATATTCAGTGCACTGTAGAGGGGAAAGGCCAGGGCACAAAGACTATTGATATTTTACATCTACTGTTAGATTTATTCCAAAATAACATGCTGGTTATAAAGTATTAGTATAGAAATTTACTGCAATTTAAAATCTAAATAGATGCAATATAATTGTCATTAACACCCATCACTGCTTAGCAGGATCACATTTGTGTCAGAGCACGTAAACAACAACATTTTCAGATAATGGATTAGCCAGCATTCATGTCACTAAAATGTGGGTATTAGTGAGTTTTCTTGGAGATAATTCCACCAGTTTTTCCTTGTGATTGAATAAATGGGAAAAAGGAAGATGAGCACTGGTCAGACTAAGAAATTGAGAGGCAGTTTACCATTTAGCTGTTACATGATATGCTCGGTAAAAGAAGCCTTTCTTTTGGTTAGCCACTAACAAGTTCCATATTTGATCTGTAACCCTATTTAGCTACACTTCCAGGTGCTCTTTAATCTTTTGCCTATTTATCTAACACCTTTTTATGCATTGTGAATGTGATACAGTGTTCAAAATTCTAATAACCCCTTGTGTTGAGAGGAAGAGTTCTCCTGTTCTTTGTTAAATATGTGTCCTACTGCTTCATTAAAAAAATTTAGATTAAATAAGTTGTTGCTTTTAAGTTTGGGCATTTGTTAATATTTGTCATGGATTATTGAAATTTTGATTTGGAACTACCCTTGTAGAGGGAAACAGAAGTAGTGCTGCCAAAATTGATCTGGGCCCTAAAGATGACATTATTAAGGTTCTTGGTTTAAAGCTCTTTGTTAAATATAAAAATCTATTGGAACTCTACACTGGCCAGGAAATTACAGGGAATGGAGTGCATTCCTCATGCAGTCAGGATGTGTCAATGGTGGAGCCGCCTTATAAAAGCTTGTTTAGGTGGAGTTTACGTCATGATCTGCAAAACTATTTTTTCTAAAAAAAATATTAGTTTCAAAACAATATTCACATTTAAAAAATTTGATTTGTTAATAAACCTTTAACTCAGGGTTTTCAGCTCTGATTAACTGGTTCAGTTTTGCTCTGTGCATTTGTAAAGTGATTTATTTGTAACTAACTGCATGTTTTCTGCATGCTATTTCTCGTGATGCAAATCGCAGGCAATGTTTCTGGAGAGCAAAGAATGGATTCTGCCACTGTACGAACCTATTCATGTTAATTTTGGGTAAGTGTTCGTAGAGTAGTTCCTCTCTTCCATGATCTCTGCATGATCACATGCAGAAAGTATTAATGTTCAGAGGAAATAGCTAGGTGCCTTCATAATTTTATTTTGAAATGGAAATTTCTTCTTCGCCCTGGGTAAATGAATAGCTGTGAGGAGGAATGGGTACTGGAGTATCTTCATTTTCTTTTAATAAAAATAATGTTTAGTTGTGTATGCCTCTTTATTACATTATTTTAGTTCTGATGCTATTCAGAATTTGAACAGTAGTGTCACAACCAAATTTTCAAGTATCCTGCCACAAGTTTATAAGGAAGTTTGTGCAATGAAAAAAATTCTCCATTTGCATGATAAGGAGGTCATTGTTATTTGGTCTTTTTAGCATTAAGGGGTGTTGCTCTCCTGGTTTTTAAACAGTGTGCTATTCACAAGGCATCCGGGTAATAGATAACCTGCTTCATAGCCTCTTTCAGTACTTCTGTGAAATAACTTGTTGCATGTACGTATGTCAGCACTTGCTGATCCAACATTGCAGTTTTGATTTGCAACTATCCATGTAAAGGGAAACAGCAATGATCTTATCTCAGTAATTGTTTATTCCCAGAGGAGCTAGAGTGGTTCATCTGCAGATTGTTTTATCATTTTAGACCTTAGCTGACTATTACATGTCCCAATATGTTGTTGCTTCCTCTTTAGCTGTGTGTGCTAATCATGAACGTAGTTCATCAAATTACTGCTTTATAGTCTTAGGGCTTGAATAAACGGGCACTGCATTTTTTTTTACCTGTATCACAGGTGACTATAGGTCATTCTACTCTGTTCAGTTGCAATGATCTACACAAGGGTAAACTCAGCAGTAAAAATCTGATAGAAGTAACTGGAGGTTTAAAAAATGTTTCTGATCTATTTGTGGTGATTATTCTCTCTGTATATAAATCCTTTTGGGTCAAAAACTGACTTGCAATGTAAGGAAATAGTTCAGCAGGCTTCCTGTAATACAACACCCACCCTTGTGAATTCCAAAATAAGAATTAAATCTGCTCTAGCTGCTGTCAGATTGCAGTGCACAGTCCCTTCCCTCTAGCGCACATGAGAAAGTATTGGCTGAGATATCATAAAATTTTTTTCTAAAAATATGGGTATGGAATTTTGAAACCATTGTAGAAATGGAGCCCATACAAAATTAGTTTTTTATGATTGGAAAATTAAACATTGTTGTGTACCATTTGTAGTAAGAACAGTTCTAATCAGCTCACTAATTTCTGAAGATTAACTTGGAGAAGTTTGCAAAGCAACACACCCATGGTGGAACAGTTTATCACTGGAATTGACTTCAGGATTTCCACCTTTATACACTGTTGTGCATGCTGTCGAAGTTACTATCAGCTTTCCTCTATTATAACAGTAAGGGATGATAGCTTCATGGTCATTATTACTTTAAATTCCAGGTCATTTAATAAAACATCATAGAATTGATTTAAAAGATCCTATGTGGCAAAGGGAAATTTTTGATTGTAGTTACTTGTGGAAGTCAGAATATTTTGTATGTGGAACAATACAACAAAATTATAACTATGCATTAATAGATTTTCTCTAGCACAAAGACACAGTGCAACCATGGTTAGAAATCTGCCCAGTACTTTTGGAAAACTGAATTATTTTCCTAAACTGCTATTCCTTGTGTTTCATTTTCACTGCTAAACTAAATTAGAAATGATCTACTGTGCTAGTAATGTATACAAAACATTTTTTTTCTTTTCTTAGTTTTCTATCTGTTCAGTCTTACCACTGATCTCACAGGATTGGTAAATGTTAAGTTTGTTACACTATTTAATGTTTGTCTAATTTAGTATTTATTGGAGCCCTTTTATTTTTCAGCTCACTTACACTATTTCAACAGATGACTGTACAGCATTCAAAGCCTTCATACATGAAGTGTACATCACGTGAATTGGTGCAAAACCCAGGATATCTGTGATGTAGCAATATTTCTAACTTGGACTTAATATTTTGCTACAGAAATTTTAATTAGTTGAACCACAAGTCATGAGTACCTTAGATATAAAATTTTAGAATAAATGTTTCTTATATTTATGTAAACCTGTTTCGATATTGATTTATTGTAGATCTAGCTTTAATTGTGTACACCTGCTAAAAACACATTTTATAATGTACAATTCTTTCTTACATCAATTTTCTTTACTCTTAATCATGTTATTTTTCAAGGAAATGTACCATATGTCTGTACGTATTCATCCCTATGAAAGCCATGGGGGTTTTGTAAATCGTTATGTAATTACTTACAGATATTCAGATTTTTTTTATAAAGTTGAGGACAAAAAAAAGGTTATAATGGCATTTTCATGCTGTTTTCCCAAGAGAAACTGCATGCTGACAGCACTAAGTTTGTTGATGTTGTAGTTAGTTTAAAGTCTGTAATTAAATCTTTTTAAACCACCTGTTCTAATTTTTAAAACTGTAAATGCTTATCCTTTTTGCAGTATGGTTAATAATGCTTAGATGGATATAAGAGAGAAAGCCATATATATAGGAATATTAAGGATAAGGTGGAACTAAATGCAAGTAAAGACCTGTCATAGCTCCATGATATTTCCTCCCTTTGCTCTTAGGAAAAGGCTGGTATAACTTTTCAATGGACCAATATCACTGACTGGTGTCAACTGGGATGAAAAGGGAGGGCAGGTCTATTCAATTTAAAGTATAAGAAGTGGGGTACTTTTTAAAATGAAATGAAAGCCTTATTTATTTTTCATGAAGTATGGTTCACTGTTTTTGCAACCCTTTCCTAATCTAGATACTGTGCATTTTACTTTATAAAAGATGACCCATCAATAGTAGACCGAGAAAATGTTGTCTTGGCTTTATCAATGAGACTGTTCAGTATTTTTGAAAAATCCATCAACATCTCAGCTCCAGTTTTGTTGGTATCATGGTGAGCTATGTATTGTGTACCAACACGTTGTAACTCTGTTCTAAAGCTACTCGGAATGGTCAATTTTTGATGTACGTTGGCCTGAATCATGTACTGTTATTTGTCCAATATTCTGTTGCTGTCTGAGATTTTTCCTCTGCCGCCTTGTAACAAATTATGTACAGTCTATACAGTACGTTGAACTATTTTTATCACAGTATTTATTGCTTTCTTTCAATAAAATTCTTAAACTTTTATTTTCCACTGCCAATAAACAAAGCAATCTGGTTATTAAATGTTTGGCTTTTGCAGTGCCAAGTGCCCACAAATACATCCATTAAATTATCCAGCTGCTTTAGACATCGGAACTGATCAGAGGTGTTATTTGTATCTAAACAGGAACTGTTCATGTATCTTGAATTTCCTTAGGGATGTTTTCCTATTTCTTGTTTGTGGGATATATACTTTAAATCACTTGGATAAGAATGTAGTGGGGTATGATTAGTAAATTTGCCAACAATACCAAAATTGGTGGTTATAGATGGCGAAAAAGGTTGTCTTAAGGATACAGCAGGACAGAGATCAGCTGGAAAGTTGGGCAAAACAGTGGCAGATGGGATGTAAACCAGACAGTGTGAGGTAATGCACTTCGGGAAGTCAAATTCTGGTGGGACATAAAGTGTAAATGGCAGGGACCCTTAGAAGCATTAATGTACAGAGGAACCTTGGGGTGTAAGTATGAGCCTGGCAACACAGGTGGATAGGGTAATGAAGAAGGTATTTAGTGGGCTTGCCTTCATCGGCTGAGGCATTGAGTATAAGAGTCACCAAGGCATCATATTGAAGTATTGTATACTGTTCTGGTTGCCTCACTACAGCTTGGATGTGGTAGCAATAGAGAAAGTGCAGAAGAGATTCACCAGGAAATTACCTGGAAAGGAGGGCTGTAGTTATAAGGAGAGATTGGATAGGCTGGGTTTATTCTCATTAGAATGCAAAATCTTGATGTACGCTGCGGAATCCAGTTTTGCTACTTTTGTAGCTTCATCAGGGAATCCATTATTGCTTCTTTGCCTCTTCTGTAGCATCCATTTTCACTGCTGCTTCAGTAGCATCATGTGGGTTTTAGGGTTAGGGTCTTGACTTTAGGGTTTGGGTCAGGGTGTGACTGGGGGTAAATCCAGCGTCGCTCCTTCTGTAGCGTCATCAGGGCTTTCAGTTTCTTTGGACCCAGCTGGTTCCTTTACTGCCTCTGGTGGATCTTGGCTTTTCACTGGTGCTTTTTTTTAGGACCAAGGTAATAAAGAGCAATGATTCCTACATTACCTCAGTGATTATACTTCAAACATACATGGCTAAAACGTTCTTTGGGATGTCCCTAGATCATAAAAAGACAATTTGTAAGTGAAGTTCCTTCTTTCACCGAGAGGTGGATCTATGTTGGGACCATTCCAGTTATTCATAGACTGGGAAATTAAATTCATTAAAAGCATTTATTAAACTTTGATATCAACATTGAAAAGAACTAATTAATGCTGTGATATTGCAAAAAGTCAACATTTAATTGTCTGCTACACTCATGGGTGTGAATTTATGATCATTAAGTAATTAACTGACCTTAACCTTAATCAACAGCTGTTAACCTTGTGGTGATACAGATTGTTCTCCCTCCCCAACTCCAGAAAGAGGAGGACATGCCAGGGGCCAACAGAGATGCTGCAATCATTAGTTACCTTCGAGAGGAAACTAATCTGATTGTGGTAACTGCAGAGTAGTCACCCTGCTGTCTGTCACTGGGAGATCTCCACCAAGGTTCTCCTCAGCCATCTCCTCCCAGTAGCCAGTGTTGTTCCCCAAGTTGCAATGTGGATTGTGAGAATCCAGACGCATAATGAACATAATCTTCATCCTGTAACAACTCCAAGAGAAATGCAGAAATGTCCTTTTTTGACCTCATGCTTTTCTTTCCATCATTCAAGGACTGCAAAACTCAAAAATACTCTAAGTTGGCTGCCCGCAAAAGTTAATCTCCATCCTGCTCTATGATGGCAGGCAGGCAAGCAAGCTGTGATCTTAATCAAAAGGTCCACAATAAATCCAATCTCAGTGTAGACTGGCATAAAGCAAGGCTGCTCCATTGCTCCAAAACTTTTCTCAATTTTTCCCACTACAACACTACCCTTCACTGCTGGAGTGGAGCTCACCCTGGATAAATGGGAAACTGATCCAAAACACAAAACACTGGAAACACTCAGCAGGCCAGGAAGCATCTGTGGAAGGAGAACAGAGTTAAGTTTTTAGGATTGAAATGTTATGGGGGAGGAGATGTTTGATGGAGCAGGTTGGTCTGGGAAGTGGAGCACTTCTGCCATTTACTCTGATCCTCTGCACTTGTGTACATGGACATTGGAGGATGAGCTCCAAGCCTTATCTATTTGTTTACTGTGGTGAAGGAGGGAATGGGCCTTGGACTTATCACCCACAAAACAAAGGTCCTCCAACAAACCCCACAACAGCAAAGGCCTGGAAAACGTGGACCAGTTTCCATATCTCAGGAGCAACCTTTCAGCAAAAGTAGATGTCGATGATGAACAGTGCAACAGCACGCTCATTGGCCTTGAGAGGAAAAGAATTTGAAGATAAGTCTTCAAGCCTAGCACAGAACATGTGGTCTACCAGGCAGCTGTGATCCCTTGCCTCCTGGACTACCTACAGGTGACAGCTTAAAGCGTGAAGAGACACCTTTGACAGTATGCCCAAACTTCCCCCAAATTCATTGGCAGAAGAGCCAAGCAAATGGGAGTGTCTTCTCCAGGGCAATATTCCCACTATCAGGGCCCGAATAACACAGCTCTGATGGACAGGCCACATCAGGCAGCCTGACAGTAGGCTCCTAACACAGTCTATTCAATGCCTCAAAGCTCCTGGGAAAAGGTGTAATATCCCAATGGACCTTTGGGAAACCCTGGCCCATGAAGGAGTCCATGCTTCAGGAGCACACAGAAGCCCAGTGTAAATAGCAGAAGCTCCACTCCCCAGACTAACCACTAGCTTGTCCAATCAAGTCTGCAAGATCAACAGTGGATTTTGCAGACCTCAGAACCCACAGACTTTGAGTGAAAGCGAGTCATTCTGAATCCTGAGGACTTAAGAGTTACGGGCCATTTACAATTGTGGTTAAATTAATTGATGCTTTTTTATGTTTTCCTTGCTTGTTACTGCTTCTGATAAGAAGGAGAAATTGCACCTCAGTATTTTGTAGCACAGTGTTGACTGGGTTAATGTACAGTTTGGGTTGGGTTCTATAAAAAGTCTAAGGGCAAACTGTTTCAAATAGCTTAGTCCTCAGCAACCCTTGTGTCCATTGATGCAGCAGCTCGTGCTGCTATCTCAGCCCCAGGGACCTGTGTTCAATCCTGACCTCTGGTGTTGTCAGTGTGGAATTTGCACGTTCTCCCAGTGACGGTGTGGGCATACAACAGGTGCTCTGGTTTCTTCACACTCCCAGAAACATGCCGGTGTGTTAATTAGCCACTGTAAATGACACCTCAGAATAGGTAAGTGGCAAAAGAATCAAAAAGGCATGTGAGAGAGAACAGGGTCAGGGGCAAAAGTACTGGGAGCTGTCACGGTTCTAACAGAGTGGCCTCTTGCTGTGCAGGGAGCTGGCACAATTGTGACGGAGTGAATGGCCTCTTGCTGTGCTGGGAGCTGGCACAGTTGTGACAGAGTGAATGTGCTGGGAGCTGGCACAGTTGTGATGGAGTGAATGGCCTCACTGTGCTGGGAGCTGGCACAGTTGTGACAGAGTGAAAAGAGATATTGGAGCAGATAACTTTGTTCTAAAAGGTTGTTAAGGAGCTTCTAAAAGGATGAAAGAGAGGTGAAGGGATTTAGGTGGAGCGATTACATTCTGGGATCATCCAAGTACCAGGATTAGATGAGAACAGATATTTTAGGGGATTCTATGACTGGAGGAGATTACATAGATGGGGAGGAGGTGAGACCATGGGGATATTTGAAAACAAGAGTGAGAATTTGAAATGATCTCATCATAAATAGAGGAACAAAATTGTTCACAGTGCACTGGATGTGCCTCTACAATTGCAATAAATATTCTTTTTTTATGTACTCCAACCCACTAGAAATTGGAGCTTTTAAACATTTTGAGGATACTGATACTTTTAAAAGTGCTTTCCAATTCTCTTAATTTATTCACTTTCAGGATCTATACATTTTTGGCAAGGCCAGCATTTATCACCCATCCCTAATTGCGCTTGAGAAGGCAGTGGAGGGCCGCCCACTTGAACTGCTGTAGTCCTTCTGCTGAAGGAGCTCCCAGAGTGCTGTTGAGCAGAGACCTGCAGGATTTAGACCCGGCGATGACGAAGACTCTCTGATATATTTCAAAGTCAAGATCATATGCAACTTGCAGGGAAACCAGAAGGTGGTGGTGTTCCCATGTACCTGAAGCCATTGTCTTTCTTTGTGGTAATGGGAAGTGTTGTTGGAGTAACCTAGGCAAGTAACTGCGGTGCATTTTGTAGATGTTAAGATATCTTGTTACGTACTGCAAAGTAAGTCAGTGGTGGATGGAGTGCCAGTCATGCAGGCTGCATTATCCCAGATGGTGTTGAACCTCTTCAGTGTTAGCACTGCACTTGTCAAGGCAAGTGGAGAATGTTCCATCACTCTCCTGACTGTGTCTCGTAGGCTTGTGTGTTCCGAGGCAGGGTAGTAGAATCCATGCCTATCAAACGTGCATCATGGTTCCCGGTTGTAAGTCGCCCAGGACTCTGAACCATTTCATCCTGCCTCAGTACCTTCCTCTCTTTCATTCACTAAGGTACTGGAGGATGGCCAGAAATTAAATTAATAAAATACATTGCAAGTAAAAGGAAGTCAGAGAAACAAAGGCAGCATTTCCTACTGTGTGTTCACTGCCACATCACCAGTTCTATACAAACAATGTATCAGGGAGCAGTTGGTTAAACATTATAATCCCTGAAGTGTTACAACCAATATTATGTGTACATTCCTCTTTTAATAATGAAAAGTTCATTTAAAAATAACTCTCCAGTTTCTGTGTGCCTTACTCTGCAAAGAGTGTCCTTCCCAGTCAAGGTCAACTTTGATTTTTGGTGCCTGTCTCTGTCATGACCTCACATCTCTTGGTGTGTGTTGAGTCACCATTGCTTTCTCGTGGTGATCTTATGTGGGCTTTGTCCTCTGTGCATCTCCAACCCTTTGAAATAGCCGGGCTCTGGCACCTCTTGTTCTGGATTTGTCTTCTTGTATCTGCTCGGGATGAACCGTGACAAGGACCCTTGCATCCTTTGCCAGACCCTCTGAGCAGAGGACTCTCTGATCTACGGGCTGTTCCAGGGACACACACAGAGATGGACATCAAGTGCTGCCAGAAGATCATCAACTCGATGAAAGATGCTCTTTTATCTGCCCGAAACTTGTTGGTTTTCCAACACAGCAAAATGTCTGTAAGGGAATGTTGCCGACTGACTTACAAGATATCTTTATTAGTCACGTGTACATCGAAACACAGTGAAATGCACCTTTTGCGTTGAGTGTTCTGGGGGCAGCCCGCAAGTGTCGCCACGCTTCCGGCGCCAATGTAGCATGCCCACAGCTTCCTAACCTGTACGTCTTTGGAATGTGGGAGGAAACCGGAGCACCCGTAGGAAACACACACAGACACAGAGAGAACGTACAAACTTCTTACAGACAGTGGCCGGAATTGAACCCGGGTCTCTGGCGCTGTAATAGCGTTACACTAACTGCTACACTATCATGCCTGCCTTTCCAGGCTGCAGGAGTACGTGCACTGAAGCTGGATGCAGCCAATGCAAAGGCTCTGTGGGGAAGGACCACAGTCTGGGCTCCTTCCACTACTGGACATTGAGGTCTGAGTCCGGTGGGGAAGGCCCTCAAACAACGGAAGGGTGGATCACCCCAAGGGACCACATGAGTGGCAATGGTGCTATGTACAAAAAAAATGTGCTAAAACTACTATATTTAGAATTAACAACAATGAATATACAGACTGAACAACACCAAGAACGTAAAGAGCTTTGCACTGCGTTCTTCTTTTGTATACCGTATATTCATTTTATTATGAATAAAGTTTATTTTTGAAATAAAATAAATTGTCTTCTTGAATCTCATTGCATTACTGATTTCCCTGTTGCATGAACATCTGCATATTCATCTGTTAGTTGCACAGGAAAAATGATTGCTTGCATTGAAGCAATCTTCACAATCCAGTTGTGGTGTCCCTTTATCAGTCTATCTGGGCTGCACTACTTCCAACTACAGGGGCGGCATCTTTCCTGTTTACTGTGATGAAATCCACATTACATCTCCCTTGGTTCCTTGAGTTCACCATTTTCAGTGAGCAGGACAGAACAGTGGCGCAGCCGATAGTTTAATCCTGCTCTCCGATGCTGTCTGTGTGGAATTTACACAGTCTCCTTGTGTTCTGGTTTCCTTCCACATCCCAGTGAGATGTTGGTTAATTGCCCTGTAAATTGCCCCTAGCTGCAGGTGAGTGGTAGAATCTGGGGGGAGCTGAGGGGTCTGTGGGGAGAAATGAAGTGGGATTAGTATAGGATTAGTGTAGATGGGTGCTTGATGGCTGGCTCAGAGCCAGTGGGCTAAAAGACCTGTTTTCATGCTCCGTGACTCAATGACTCTTCTATCTCCTGACAGGCTTCAGTTTCATCTTGTAGACCCAGCTCATTGGTTCCAAATGCACTGCCTTAAGACTGATGGCTTGCTTTGAGAGAAATGTGTTGATCCTGAGTCAAGGTGAAATGTCATCAATGGATGTTCCTTCCACAGAACTGACTACATTTTCCATCAGGTATATACGTAGCTTCCAACTGGTACTCTGAATCTGGCCCAGTTTCTCTCCCTGCACAGTTCATTTCATCCACCTCATGGACTTTTGATGTCTTCTTCATTGTGCATTTTATGTAGGAATGATCTTCCAAACCACTTTGCCTACACCTTTCCCATACACAGGGCATTTCTTTAGTTGCCATAATACTTGTCAACACTTGGGTGCCTGGCTTTGGATAATTCTGCATCTTTGCACTTTGTCTCTTGCGATGACTATTCCCTCAGGTTGGACTCTCAGACCTCTGATCTGTGAGTCTTTCAGATCTGCAAAACTGCAATTGTCAGCTCACAATCATCCTTCCATTGAGAAAGTATTGAAGGATCCTGCTCCTGGCAGTGTGCAGAGGACTGGTAACAGTTAACTCTTTCATTTCTAGATGGATTGCAATGTATCTGCAATACATCTCCAGGATCTCATTTGAGGCTTTGTTGTATGGTAAAATTCTCACCCATGATGAGATACAGTAAAGTGTTTACTTTTGTATGGGCTGGTTTATTTGTCATAACCAGTACAACATTAAGGATAAAACCATTCCCTCCATCAACTCCATTAGTCAGAGAGTCATACAGCAAGGAAACAGGCCCTTCGGCCCAACTGGTCCATGCCGACCAAGATACCCATCTAAGCTATTCCCATTTGCCTGCGTTTGGCCCATATCCCTCTAAATCTTTCCTATCCATGTACATGTCCAAGTACCTTTTAAATGTTGTTAATGTACCTGCCTTAACCATTTCAGCTCATTCAATGTACAGAACACCCTCTGGGTGAAAAAGTTGCCCCTCAGGTTCCTATTAAATCTCTTCCCCCTCACCTTAATACAATGCCCCAACGCTGGGAAGATTCCTTGCCTGGAAATCCAGTGGCTGATGCATCTTTATTTGCTCCACCAAGCACAATCTGAATCGAATCACACATTCTCTGTCTCTTGCTGCACATCCACGGTTCCTCATTTGCCAGGTATCAGGTTGAGCTTTCAGTATTCCAGTTCCCCTCTATGGAGTCTAGATTTCACAGTTTCATCAAACAGCATTTCTGGCATCGTACTTCTGCACCTTCCTTTCATTCACTCAATCACTAAGATACTGGAGGTTCATTAAACTAACAAGGGACTTCATTAATAAAAGGAACTTACATAAAGCCTCAACAGCATTTCCATTTGCATGCTCACTCCCACACAGGCAGGCAGATCCTGGCAAGTTCTACAGTGAAAGAAAACATATTGGCAACACAAAGGGCACTCGTTCTCATGTATAATTCTTAAAATGGTACTAACCAATACTATAAACATTACATATTTTATACAGAGTGGTGGGTGCCTGGAATATGCTGCCAGGGGTGGTGGTGGAGGCAGATATGATAAGGGTGTTTAAGAGGCTCTTAGAATATGCAGAGAAAGGAGGGATATGGACCTTATGTAGGCAGAAGGGACTAGTCTAATAAGGCATTTAATTGCCTGTTTAATTAGTTTGGCATAACATTGTTCTATGTTCTATATTCTAGCAGCGCAGAACTTCTGCAGTCTCAGTCAATGTTGGATTCATCTTCTGGGATGGCAGATTTCCTTATTTCCCCATTTTCCCTCCATTCATTAATTTCATAGTTGGGGATTTAGATTCAGATCAGCTTATTGTCATCTTCACTAGGGTGCAATGAAATTCCTTGCTTGCGTGAAGCTCACAGTGTTAACAGTATAATTGGTAACAATAAATACAATTATGAGTGCAAAACAACAGAATGGTGCAAACTATAGCAGCGCAAACTGAGGTAGTGCAAGAAGATAGTTGGACAGGTACGTGGATAGGAAAGGTTTAGAACGTTATGGGCCAAGTGGGACTAGCTTGGATAGGCATCCTGGTCAACGTGGACCAGTTGGGCTGAAGGGCCTGTTTTCATTGCTGTATGATTCTACGACTCCATTGAAATGCTAAGGTGACATAATGCAAAAGGTAGAGTCAAGGGTTAGAGAACATGGCAGCACCACTGGGGAGGGGGTGTGGATGAGGTGATTGGTTCAGAAGTCTGATAGCAGTGGGGAAGAAGCTGTTCTTGGGTCAGGACTTCTGGGGTTTCAAGTTCCTGTATCTTCTCCCAGAAGGTAGAAGAGAGAAAAGGAAATGGACAGGGTGGCAGGCACCCTTGACGATACGGTCAGCCTTCCTGAAGCAACGCACTGTGAAGATGGACTGGGTGGAAGGAAGTGATGAATCTGTGATGGGTTGGGCACTATACATTTGTTTTGACGATTGAATGTTTTTTCCTTGTTTATTGAAATTGAGCATTAAATGCAAGGGGGGGGGGAGGGAATCAGACATTGGGAAAAACTAGGACCTTTGAAATTTTGAGCCAGATCTTCACTTGGGTAGTACAAATAGTCTCTTCATCTGCAACAAAAATAATTATACTAAAAAAAGATTTCTGAATTTCAGTTGGCTTTTGTTTCAAGGAGAGAAGTGACAGGTCTTTGAATACGCTATACGGGGGGGGTGGGGGGAGAATGACAGCCCGCTCTTTGGGAGCCTGAGGGATATGAAACAGGGAGGTTGGGATGGGAACAGCTGATTGAAGCACGTGATCGGTGCAGGAAGTGTGTGTGAAAGCAGAGACGGAAACTGCGACCAAAGGATCCAGCAAAAAAAGAGAGAGAGGGAGATTGGGAAGAGAGAGAGAGAGAGAGAGACAGGGGGCAAAACAGGGAGGAACCCAGCGTAACTTTGAGTGCGAGGTAAGTGATTGCAGGCCTGTGGTTTAAAGGAAGGTTAGGGTCTGATACACTTTGCTCTGTGTGTACAGTGTCTCTGGGTGTGTAGTGTTGCTACATACCTTGAGAAAGGATGGAAGTTGCAATGTCTGTTGTGGGTCATATTTTTTGGGGGGGGGGGAGGAGGAGGAGGAGGAAGAGGATGGGAGGAGGTGAGGTATGTGATCCGGATCCTGATTGAAGCGTTATTGCATCAAATACGTCCGCAGGGAGGGGGATGTTTCATAAAGGGAGACAGAGGCAGCGCTTTAATCCGCCTGTGCCCCACGCCCTGTGCTGGACTTGGCTCAAGGCGCCGTGGCTGCGGTCAGTACAGCCTCTCCTCCTCCCCCCTTCACAGGCAAGGCTGCACCTTTCCCTCTCTCTGGGGGTGGATTGTAAGCTGTCGATGCCCAGGAATGGGATGGCAGGCAGACGGGGTGGGGCTGGGGCTGCATTCGTTGGTGGAGCGAAGCCCGACGTCCCGGGGCAGCGCTTCACACTGGGGGAAATGTGTTCAACTCGCACCTTTCTTGTTCGGAACAATCGCGGCAGCCGAAGCACTTCTTACAATGTGGCGAGCCTTGTTGGAAAATTAGAAGGCCGCTTAAACACAGCAGGATCCTGCAGACGCCAGCGAGATATTAATCGGGGAGTTTGACTTGTTTTTTTTCCCAGCTCACTTTTAATTTGCTGTTCTGAAGCATAGTTGTGTCTTATTATAGGATTGCGAAAGGTGTTCCTTATGCTTTTGACTGAATGCTCTTCGCAAGGTAATACAAGGGAATTATTACCATTTATTTTGTGGCTTTTAAGAGGGAGACTTGCATTTGCAAAGCGCCTCTCAGCACATCAGATGCCCCAGTGTTCGACAACTAATAACGTCTAATTACAGGAAACGTGGCAGCTAGTTTGTGTACAATAATATCCCGCAAAGAGCAGTGAGATAATAAATAGATAATCTGCTTTTGGAATGTCGATTTGACAGATTACTGGAGGAATCACAGCCATTCAGACTAGTTCCTTGGGATCTTTTAAGTCCATTTGGGAGAGCCGCTGGGGCGAGGGAGGGGTGGTTGACTTAACATCTCATCTGGAACAGGACGCAGGAAGAGTGCTTTGTTGTAATATAGCTTTCAGCGTGTTGGGTACATCATTGTCACTGCAAAAGTTAGATCATTCCCAATGATGAGTTATTTGCCTGTTGATATCTACAGCTACATATGGGAGACCTGCAAACGTTTTAAGTAGAAAAACTTCTGCTAACTTTTTTTTATTAGTGAAGGTATGTTTTTGGGTTATTTTTGGATTTCTAGTGAACACCAGATATTGTTTGAGGAAAAATTAAGCAGGAAATTAAGTACAATGCTTAAGATTATAATTCAACTCTAGTTTCTGTGTTCTGAATGCCAGCTGCATTAATGAAGCTTAAGACTTGGTTAAAACTATGAAATATTTCACAAATTAGGCTTAAATAAAACTCTTGAGTGTGGTCTTAGCATAAGTTGACCTTTAGAACCCTTTTTTTGGGGGATCCCTTCAAGATTTTGAGAGGAATTGACAGGGTTGCTGCCATGAAGTTGTTCCTGTGGCTGGGGAGTCTGGACCTAGGATGCACCATTGGAATAAGTCATTGGGACTGAGAATTTAAAAAAAAATGTATGTTGGAATTCTGTCAATCGGAGGACTATGGGTGCTCAGTCATTGACTATATTCTGCACTTGAATTACTCATTTGTATTTTTGGTTCTGTTTAAGGTATTCATTTAGTAGATGAACAAAATCAGGTGCTTTTGGTTATTTGAAATTGGGCAAATGCATCGATGTGATTAATTTTTTTCTATAATTAAATTGCTACTAAATTATTAATAACAGGTAATAACTGGGCCTTCAGAATCGTTGCCCTTGGATTTTATCAGTTGGATTTCCATTGCCCCATCCGTGAGTCATCCAACCTCATCATTTGGAGCTGATCCTGTTGTGCCCACAAACATGTGTTTGGTCAGGTGGTCTGTGTGCAATACCTGTCTTAACGCAGAATGAAAGCTTTCAAAATACAGTTGACGTTGCAAAATATATTGCCATGAGAATGTTGTCATTGGGAAGGAAATAAAATCAAATTTTGGAGGTAGATTTTCTGGGTTTATTTTATCCCCCCAGTTTATTAGCAGTTAAAACTAAAATGTTCAGACCTCAATGCTGATGTTGCTAGGATTTTGGACACTGTGGGAGGTGAGTTTGATGCCCAGGATCAGCCAGGATGTTGAATGGTGGAACAGATTCAAGGGCAATGTGGCTGTTCCTTATTCCCCAACCCACTCTGCAAGCAGCGAGGTCCTTTGGAAGTTTAGTCACCATTTCAGCCAACTTGCACACAGCAAATGCCACTAACAATGAAATCAATGAACAGCTACTTTTATTAGTCAGTGTTGGCCAGGACATGAAACCAGTCTTATTCTGTTGTGAGACATCGCAAACATCTAAAAGGCGGAGATGAAAGGTTTTCCATCTAGAACTCTCTGTTTCCAGATACTGCCAGACCTGCTATTTCCAGCAGTTTGTTTTTGTTTCAGATTTCCAGCTGCTGCTGTGTTCTGCATCTCTTCTTTCCAGCATGGCTTTTCAAGTTCAAGTTACTTTATTGTCATTCATCCATATGCTGTAAAAACACATGGAGGAACAAAATGTCGTTTCCCCCAGACTCACACAACAGAGGACATACAATAAATGCAGACAAAAAAATTGTGCAAGTACAAATAGTGCAAAAAAACAGTATATACAGAATACAAAATTAGTGCAGAGTTAGTGCAAAACCGAGCTGGACGAAGAAAATACAGAACTCAGTGTGTTGCACTAAATGTATAAACACGTTCAGCATTCCTCCCCCTAGTTACATCTCATCATCCTCTCTCAGACAGCACCAACAGCATTTGTGACATCTGGACAACCTTGGTCTCCACCTTCCGATAAACACACCCATTTGTTCTCTCCGCCTCTCTACCCCACCCCTCTGCAACTTAAATCACACTTCTTAGTGCTGGTTGAAAAGTCACTGACGTGCCACTTGAACCTCTGTCTCTCTCTCCATGAACGCTGCCTGACCTGCCGAGTATTTCCTGCTCTCCCTGTATTTGATTCAGACTTCCAGCAGAGAAACAAAGGACTGCAGATGCTGGAATCTAGATGAAAAACACGTTGATGCTGGAGGAACTCAGCAGGCCAGGCAACATCCGTGGAGAAAAGTAGGCGGTCAACGTTTCGGGTCAGGACCCTTCTTCAGAACCGAAGATAGGAAAAGGGGAAGGCCAGTATATAGGAGGGAAAAGCAGAGCAGTGATAGGTGGACAAAAGAGGGGAGGCAGGGTGGGTACAGGGAGGTGGTAGGTAGATGCAGGTAAGAGGTAGTGATAGGCAGGTGCGGGGGAGGATCGGCGAGCAGATCCACGGGGGGATGGGTCAAAGGTGAGGATAGAGAGGGAAAAAAAAAGGCTAGGAAAGGGAAGGAGAGAAGAAGCATGGTGGGTTGTGGGGAAGCGGGGTGGGGATTACCTAAAGTGGGAGAATTCAATGTTCATGCCGTTAGGCTGCAAGGTTCCAAGACTGAAAATGAGGTGCTGTTCCTCCAGTTTGCGCTTGGAATTCTCTTGGCAGTGGAAGAGGCCGAGGACTTCCAGCATCTGTAATTCTTTGTCTCTTCAAGACTTTTAAAGCCAGCAGCTCTGACAGAGCAGCACATTCTTGATATTAAACTGAGTCCAAGTCTGTCTGCAGTGAACGTAAGATCTATGACTTGGTGAGGTTGCAGATGACACCTACACTGAAGAATCTGCCAGTTGATATTTTCTGTAATTTCTTCATTGTGGACGCAACCACACATTTCAGTGCTGCTTTCCTGATCTTGTGACTTGCCAGCTCTCATTAGAATGACTAACAGCAAACTTATTCACCAAAACCTGCCACTCCATGTTTGACTGCTGCACGCCCTACTTGTAAAAATCTGTTTATAATTGTGGATTTTGTGGAAATAGTTTACTGGTAGGGATTTTGTGGAAATTCTTTACTGGTAAGGATTTTGTTTTGTGATGAACTGCCTTCCCCTCAGTGAAGGGAAGAGACAATGTTTGAAATGTAATCCTCCAAGATATACCTGGATTTTGGCCAGGAGTGTGACATCGGATCTGTTGATGGAAGATGATCACTGAAATTAATGACTGTTACCAGGAAAGGTGAAATGTCCCCTTACAAAATGAATGCCATTCCACAGAGACAATGATAAATTAAAACAGCTAACTGGCAATTTTGGATCGATGCTGCTAATTAAAAATGTGGGTTTCTGCTCTATTAACCATGGCTCAGTTGTCAGTTTTCTTGCCACTGAGTCAAGCAATTGTGCACTTAACTCCCATTCCAGAGGCTTGAGCACAAAAATGTCGGCTGATATTCTGGTGTCCCGAAATGTAAGGGAGCTGTGCATTGTCAGAGATGCTGTTTGTCAAATGAGGCAGGATTTGTGCAGGGTGGTTGCAGACAGAACTTGTCCTTTGGCTGAGGAGGTCTAGAACCGGGGTGGCAGTCTCAGAATGAGGATGGGTCATTTAAGATTGAGATGAGGAGAAATTTATTTTCTCAGAGGCTCGTGAATCTTTGATATTCTCTACCCCGGAGAGCTGTGGAGATTCAGTCATTGAGTTCATTCAAAACAAAGGTTGATAGATTTTAAGTCGCCGAGTCATGGTGTAATACAGCATGAAACAGGCCCAACTCATGCTGTTCGCCTAGCTAGTCCCATTTGCCTGCATTTGGCCCCTATCCATCTAAACTCCTACTATCTATGTATTTATCCAAATGTCTTTTAAATGTCGTTAACGTACCTGCCTCAACCACTTCCTCTGGCATCTCATTCCATATAGACACCACCCTCTGTGTGAAGAAGTTACCCCTTGGGTCCCTTTTAAATCTTTCACCTCTCACCTTAAACCTATGCCCTCTAGTTTTTAGTTCCCCTTCCCTGGGAAAAAAACTCTGCGTTCATCCTATCTATACCCCTCATGATTTTGTACACCTCTATAAGGTGATCCCTCAATCTTCTACATTACAAGGAATATAGAGCGAACCTACCCAACCTCGCCCTATAACTCAGGCCCTCGAGTCCTGGCATCATCCTCATAAATCTTTTCTGCACTCTTTCCAGCTTAATGACGTCTTTCCTATAACAGGGTGACCAAAACTGTACACAGTACTTCAAGTGCAGACTCACCAACATACAGCTGCAACATACTCGGTGCCCTGACTAATGAAGGCCATTTTGCCAAATGCCACCTTCACCCTGTCTACCTGTGATGCTGCTTTCAGCGAATCATTTACCTGTACTCCTAGATCCTTCTGTTCCACAACACACCTCGGGGCCTGACCATTCACCCTGTAAGTCTACCCTAGTTTGACTTCCCAAACTGCAACATTTCAACATCTCCAAATTGAAAGCCACTTGCCAATCTTCAGCCCACTTACCTAGCTGATCAAGATCCCCCTGTAATTTTTGGTAATCTTCTTCACTGTCTAAACATGATGGGAAATCAAAGGATATGGGGATAATGTCTAAAAATGCCACCAATGAGTGATGGAACAGACCCAGGGGGCCAGGTGTCCTTTTCCTTCTCCTGTATCTAATGTCATGTTCTTAAGCCAAGGCTCCATCTGCCTTCTGGGTGGATATCAACTCTCTTGCAGCCCTACTATCATACCACGGAGGAGATGTGCTGGGCTCCAGCCAATGGACCGCCTTCAACCAGCAGCTGAAGGGTTTATTTAGTGAGAGCTTGATGTGAGCAATTTTGGCTGCTCTGTCTCCTGCAGTGAGTCAAATTCAGAAGTGCTTCATTGGTTGGTGGTCAGTTGCTTTGAGAAAGATTTATACAGCAAATTTAATTATAGAGGCACAGGCCAATACAGCACAGATACAGGCCCTACAGCCCAACCAGTTCATGTTGTCCACCCAATTTCAGGACATACTTTCCAGTATTTTGTGTGTTTGAAGAAATGATCAGTGATTTTTGTTTTGTTTGTGTGGGGAAGGTTATATGAGCACCAGGAAATCAGGTGGCATATATCACAAGACAGTTGGAAATGCAGGAATTTGCAGCGCAGTAGGCCTTTCTGCCCATTTTGTCCATTCTAGCTACAAAATAAAATGACTTGGAATCATTCCAATCTCTGGCCCTGGCTGTTGTCCTACGGTTCATGGTGTGTGAGCTGCCCTTCCAGCTACTTAAATATGATGAGGATTTCCTGTCTCGGGCAGAGTTCCAGACCCACACTCTCCTTTGATAGAACATTGTATCTCAACTCTCACTACTCTTCCTAAGTCTACAACCCTACCCTTTATTGACCTCTCGGCTAGTGGAAATATTTCCTTCCTGTGCTAACTCAATCGCGCTCTCAATTTTATAGGCTTCAACTTAAACTTTCTCCCCCCCCCCCCCCCCCCCCCCACCAACTCCCTGCCTCTTCTTCCACAATGTAGGTGACCATTATTCCCCTGGGCACACAGGCACACTATAGTGATTAGGAGTGAGGGGGTTGGATGTGGAAGCTTTAGAGAGGGCGCAGAGGAGATTTACCAGGATGTTGCCTGGATTGGAGAGCATGTCTTAAGAGGATAGGTTGAGTGAGCTGGGGCTTTTCTGTTTTGAAAGGTGACTTGAGAGGTGTACAAGATGATAAGAGGCATAGATCGAGTGGACAGTCAGAGACTTTTTCCCAGGGCGACAATGGCTAACACGAGGGGACATAATTTTAAGGTGATTGCAGGAAGATATAAGGGGGATGTCAGAGGTAAGTTTTTTTACACAGAGAGTGGTGGGTGCGTGGAACGCACTGCCGGCAGAGGTTGTGGGGGCAGATACATTAGGGACATTTAAGAGACTCTTAGATACATGAATGATAGAGAAATGGGGGGCTATGTGGGAGGGAAGGGTTAGATGGATCTTAGAGCAGGATAAAATGTCGGCACAACATTGTGGGCCGAAGGGCCTGTACTGTGCTGTAATGTTCTATGTTCTATCAGAAGGTTGTGGACTAGGATAGTGCAGTGCTCTGATCTCAGCAGATGTTCAAAGTATAGTCCTGTCTGAGTGTTCTTTCAGAGGTGACAACGTTTGCCTCTAAGGCTAAGCTGAGGCCCTGACTTGAGTTAAACTTAATTGATTCAATAAAAACTGTTACAATAAACAATCTGCTGGAGGAACTCAGCAGGCTGAGCCGCATCTGTGGGTGGGGAGAGGTGTCGGGGGGGTGGGGGAGGGGGGGCCACGGGGAGAGGAATTGTCAGTGTTTGAGTCAAAACCTGATTGTTGCTCCAGATTCCAGCATCCACAGTCTCCAATAAAAACGGCTTCTCTTTCCACAGATGCGACCTGACCTGCTGGGTATTTCCAGCATTTTCTGTTTTTGCTTTGGATTTCAGCATCTGCGTTTTTTTAAAATTTTCATTATTTAATCCAAAGGCACTTATTTTAAAGAAGACTGAGGAAGTCATTCTCAGTCTTCCAGGCAATATTTATCCATGGCATAACGTTACCTGCAAAGAATAGGATACCTCTTCACTCTCAGGACAGGCACGGTAGTGTAGCGGTCAGTGTAACGCTATTACAGCGCCAGCGACCCGGCTTCAATTCCAGCTGCTGTCTGTCAGGAGTTTGTACGTTCTCCCCGTGTCTGCGTGGGTTTCCTCCGGGTGCTCCGGTTTCCTCCCACATTCCAAAGACATACGGGTTAGGAAGTTGTGGGCATGCTGTGTTGGCGCCGGAAGCGTGGTGACACTTGCGGGCTGCCCCCAGAACACTCTATGCAAAGATGCATTTCACTGTGTGTTTCGATGTACATGTGGCTAATAAAGGTATTTAAATCTAAAATCTAAATCATATTTGTGTTGGTGGGTTTGTGTTGTGTGCAAATTAATGACTGCCTTTTTAATGTGACTGTGTTCCAAAAAGTGCTTCACTGGTAATAAAACTCTTTGGGGTGTCCTGAAGGGATGTAGAAGGTGCCATACAAATGCAAGTCTTCTATTCTGCTTGGTTAGCATTGGGTAGTTACTGATGTAAATCTCCTTTCCAGATGTGGAAAGCAGCTGCAGGTCGGACTATTTCTGTAACAGCATTGGATGATGGCGATGACTGGGACACTGACCCTGACTTTGTGGTAAGATTCTTTTGGTTTCTGTTGCAACCTTGATTGGATTTTCTACGCTGGCTTTCAAAGTCCTGGTACGACCCAGAGCAGCCAAAGAAGTTAATGAGTCGTACAGTGATTCAGCACATAGGTGGACCCCTCAGCCCATCAAGCACCTATTTACAATAATCCCACTTTTATTCTTCCCACATTCCCAACAGCTCCCCCAAGATTCCGCCAATTGCTGACACATTAAGTACAACTTACAGTGGTCAATTAACCTACCAACCCATTCATCTTTGAGATGTGGGAGGAAACCGAGGTACAGTGAAAAACCTGTCTTGCATACTGTTCATACAGATCAATTCATTACACAGTGCATTGAGATAGTACAGGGTAAAAACAATACAGAATGCAGAGTAAAGTATCACAGCTACAGAGACCGTACTAGTGAACCATTCAATAGTCTTATAGCAGTGGGATAGAAGCTTTCCTTGAGCCTGGTGGTACGTGCTTTCAGGCTTTTGTATCTTCTGCCCGATGGGAGGGGGGAGAAGGGAGAATGTCCGGGGCGGATGGGGTCTTTGATTATTGGTATTGGTTTATTATTGTAACTTGTACCAAGGTGCAGTGAGAAACTTGTCTTGCATACCGTTTCATGATCAATTCATTACACAGTACATCGAGATAGTATAGGGTAAAACAATAACATAATACAGAGTAAAGTGTCACAGCTACAGCGAAGTGCATTGCAGGTAGACAATAAGGTGCAAGGTCATAACAAGGTAGATTGTGAGATCAAGAGTCCATCTCATCCTTTGAGGTCGATGCCGTTCAATAGTCTTATCACAGTGGAATAGCTGTCCTTGAGCCTGGTGATGTGAAGGGAGAATGTGCAAATTCCGCACAGACAGCACCCAAAGTCAGGATTGAACCTGGGTCGCTGGAGCAATGAGGCAGCAGCTGTGCCACTGTGCCTTCCCTACAACTTGTTCTTGGGGTTTTGTTACTGTAGGAAAACTTACTAGTTAATTAAATGGAAAGATTGCACAAAAAGGAAATAATATTTGGATAATTTGTTTTTAAGGTATCGGGCACAGCCGCAGAGGCATGAAGTCGTTCAGCACAGAAACAGGCCCTTCAGCCCACCTGTTTGCCCAACTACACTACGCCCATTTGCCCACATTAAGACCACATCCTTCTATTACCTTGCCAATTTAAGTATCCGCCTAAATGCCTCTTAAATGTAGGGATTATATCTGATTCCACCACCACGTCTGGCAGTGCATTCCAGATATTAAACACTATCTGTGTGAAAAAAGAAAAAACACAGAAACCTACCCCTCAGGTCCACAGCTTATTACAATGTCTGGCACACTGGAGACAACTTTATCTGTGTCTCTTCAGATGGTATGTGAATGTCCCCACCAAGTGTAACATTTATTGTCCATCTGTAATTGCCCACCAGGCCACTTTGTGGTTGACCCCTACTGCCACCATATTGCTGGGTCTGGAGTTACATAGAGGTGAGATTTGGCGAGGATGGCCATTATCCATCCCTGGATTGTTGGGATTTCCCAAAAATCTGTTGGTTTTATAGTCACCCAGCTTCTGATGTATTTGAGTTTAAATTCCTCACCTGCTTTGAATTTGAGCTCGTATCTTTGGATGAGCAGTCCAGAAAACTGGGTGGTAACCCCGTAACGAAACCACTGTGTCCTCTTGCTCTCCTTTCAGGCAGCTCTCTCCCCTGCACCTGAGGAGGTGGGTGGGACATCTGAGCATCAGCACCTCCTGCGGTGCAGCAGTGCCTCAAGTGTGGCTCTACCTTCTGTGACACAGGATTATTGCTCATCACAGTCTTCTGAAGATCATCTTGAGACAGGCAATAAATCATAGAATTGTAATGGGGCAGGGGGAGGCTATTTGGCCCATCGAGCCTATTCTGCCTCCGTAGAGCAACCCTGTCACTCTTTTCTCCCCATTGCCCTGAATGTTAATCGCTCTCAAGTGCCGCTGCAGTTTTCTTTTGAAGCTATTGGGTCTGTTTCCACCATTCCTACAGGCAGTGGATCCCAGATTCCCGGTTTGCATCTTTTGTCTAAAATTCTAATCTTTGTGTTTTTGTCAATGCCACTCACAATCTGAGTGTGAAGGAGAAACAAGCCTTGGAATTTAGTGCCATTAGTGAATTCAGAGCTGCAACGGTTTTGCTAGTTTTGTTTCCCTCGATGATCTGCAAGTGGTTGCTTAACACAGTCACTGTTCTATTCCTGTTAACCAGAATGACCTGTCTGAGAAAGAGCAGCGATGGGGTGCCAAGTCGGTGCAGGGATCTGGACACCAGGCCCACATTAAGTGAGTACTGTTGGGGGAGGCTGCCTGTCTCATTATTGCTGTAGGTAACTTATTAAAACATTGTGTGCGTTTGGAATTCTTTGTTTCAACCTGCAACTGTTGTTAGCAATCACTTGGTAATTAGTACTTCACATCCTGTGCTCCGCTGGTGAATTTCTCTTCAAGCTTCTCTTTTGAGATGAAAAACACGATGATGCTGGAGGAACTCAGCAGGCCAGGCAGCATCCGTGGAGAAAAGCAGGCGGCCAACGTTTCGGGTCAGGACTCTTCTTCAGGACTGAAGATAGGAAAAGGGGAAGCCCAGTATATAGGAGGGAAAAGCAGAGCAGTGATAGGTGGACAAAAGAGGGGAGGCGGGGTGGGCACAGGGTGGTGAGAGGTAGATGCAGGTAAGAGATAGTGATAGGCAGGTGCGGGGGAGGAGGGGAGAGCAGATCCACCAGGGGATAGGTCAAAGGTAAGGAGAGAGAGGAAAAAAGAAAGCTAGGAAAGGGAAGAAGAGAAGAAGCATGTTGGGGGGGAGGGGGGTGTGGGGAAGGCGGGTGGGGATTACCTAAATTGGAAGAATTCAATGTCCATGCTGTTAGGCTGCAAAGTTCCAAGACAGAAAATGAGGTGCTGTTCCTCCAGTTTGCGCTTGGAATTCTCCTGGCAGTGGGGGAGGCTGAGGACTGACGTTATCAGTGATAGCGTGGGAGGGGGAGTTGAAGTGACTGGCAACGGGGAGATGCAGGTCGCGGTTACGGACGGAGCGCAGGTGTTCTGCAAAATGGTCACCTAATCTATGTTTGGTCTCACCAACGTAGGGGAGGCCACACTTGGAGCACCGAATGCAGTAGATGATATGAAGGGAATATGGGCTTTTCTCTTTGGAGCAATGCAGGATGAGAGCTGACTTGATGGACTTGATTTGTTTCTCTTTTGAGCTGTTAGGGTAGAGTTGCTGTGACAACACCTCCTCCACTTAACATGAAGTTGGTTTCACTTCGCTCTTTCTCTTTGTGAATTTGGTACAAAACAGACTCCGTTTAAAGAGAATGTGTTGAATCCGTACCCTCCAAGGCTGCAATTCCCCCAACAAATCTACCACTTTTGGCCTCATGGCATACAGAGGAAGAGTAGCTACATATTTGAATGAAGAATCAATAGGAGTTTGGAAGAGGGCAGGGGGAAGGGATTTCACGTCCAGATGCTTCAGAGCTGAATGATCTCTTGTGTCGTAGTTAAGAGTGCATTGGTGTAGAACTTGTTGATACAAATGTCAACTTTCAATTTTAAAGCATTGCATTTTTAAAAAATTAATTTTTGGGATCTGGGCAGTGCTGGAAGGATTGCCTGTCCCTAAAATCTTTTGAAAAGGTGGTAGTGAACTGCCATCTGCAACCACAGCAGGTCTTCTGTCAAAGGTACTTTCACAGTGCTGTTGGGCAGGGAGTTCTAGGGTATAAGCAGTGGAAATGTCTTGTGGTGTCAGGAAGTGAGTCACTTTCCACAGGACAGCCAGTCTCTGACCTGTTTCTAGAACCACAGTGTTCACGTAGCTGGTCCAGTTGAGTTTCTGGTCAAGGGTGATCTCCAAGATGTAAATGGTAGGGGAATCGGCAATGGTAATGCCACTGAACATCAACAGTGGGAGGTTAGGATCTCTCTTGTTAGAAGCGGTCATTTACCTGGCATCTTTATGGTGCAAATATTACTTGCTACATTCCAGCCCATGTCAGAATGCTGTCTTACTGCATGCACTGTGGTCGGCTTCATTATTACAGTGAGCAGTGCTTGGAAAACCGTTCCTCAGCATTGCAGTTTTTACTGCTGCTTGTTTACCATGTTTAAAAGCTGCAGGGATAGGTTTTTGTGAAGATTCTGACTTTTTTAGTATGTAGCCATACATATTTAAAAAAAAGAGCAAAGAATGTTTGTCAGGGAACATGCTGTGACTTCCATTTCAGGCCTGATCAGCTCAGCTGTAGAATTGATTTGCCAGAGGCGAGCTGTGACTGCTGCCGCATGGTATACACGCCTCTCTGCCCAGCAGTTTGGCCTGCCGTTCTGTACGGTGTGGGGCCACTCAGCTACCAGCATTGTGTCACCCTCTCTTCCCTCACCCCTCCTCCAGTCTGCCAGTGCCAAACTTGTGGAATCTCAGTCACAACATGCTTCTGTGGCAGGAAGCATTCTGTGATTGCTGCTTCCTTGATGAATTGTTGTGTATCGAGCAGGAAGCAGAGACTGAGTGTTCACTGGAGACACAAGAGACTGCAGATGTTGGGATCTGGAGCAATACACAAAACGCTGGAGGAACTCAGCAGGTCAGGCAGCATCTATTGGAGGGAAATGGACAGTCAGCATTTTGGATGCTTCAGTCGGGCCAGTCCAGGTGAAGGGTCTCAACCTGAAACTTTGACCGTCCATTTTCCTCCACAGATGCTGCCTGACCCCCTGAGTTCCTCTAGTGTTTGTGTGTTGCAATGGCTGTTCAATGTTTGCCATTTGAAATGTCTATGAAACACCATAATTTTGTGAAGACTGGAGAGTGATTGGGACTTGACGACCACCTTTCACAACATTAGGACATCTTGAAATGTTTTACCATGGAAGTGTACCTGATGTTTCACTCCAGCAGCCAATGTGTGAGCGGCAAGATCCCACTAACAGCAATGCGATAAGTACTCCGGGATGTTAGTTGATGTGGGCACTGTAAATTATTTGCTATGAATCAGTATTATCTAGCTTAGTGTAAATTTACCATAAATTCTGGATTATAAGCCCATCTGGCAGCTGTTACATAGAACAGTACAGCACAGTATGGGCCCTTCGGCCCACAATGTTGTGCTGACCTATATAAACACCTATTCCATGATCAATCCAACCCTTCCCTCCTACACAGCCCATAACCCTCCATTTTTCTTATATCCATGTGCTTATCTAAGAGTCTTTTAAATGTCCCTTTTGTATCAGCCTCTACCCCCATCCCATCCCATCCCATCCATGTGTTCTACACTGACGTATCCCCTAAACCCTCCTCCTCTGACCTTAAACTGATGTCCTCTGGTATTGGCCATTGCCACTCTGGGGAAAAAGGTGATGTCTGTCCTTTCTATCTATGCCCCGCATAATCTCATAAACCTCTATCAAGTCAGCTCTCATCCTGCATTGCTCCAAAGAGAAAACCCTTAGCTCGCTAAACCTAATCCTGCTAAATCTCCTCTGCACGTCTCTAAAACGTCCATATCCTTCCTGTAATGAGGTGACCAGAACTGAACACAGTACTCCCAAGTGTGGCCTAACCAGAGTTCTGTAGAGCTGTCACATTACCTCGTGGTGCTTGAACTCGGTCCCCTGACTAATGAAGGCCAACACACCATATGCCACCTTAACCACCCTATCAACTTGCACGGCAGCTTTGAGGGATCTATGGACGTGGACACCAAGATCTCTCTGTTTTCTCTACACTGCCAAGAATCCTTGCATTAACATTATACTCTGCCTTCAAGTTCGTTCTTCCAAAGTGTATCACTGCACATTTCTCTGGATTGAGCTCCACCTCCCCAACTCTGCATCCTGTCTGTATCCCGTTGTAACCTACAGCAACCTTCTACACTATCCACAACACCACCAACCTTTGTATCATCTACAAACTTACTAACCCACCCTTCCACATCCTTGTCAAAGTCATTTATAAAAATCACAAAGAGCAGGGGTCCCAGAACAGATCCCTGTGGAGCACCACTGGTCACCGACCTCCAGGCAGAATATTCTCCATCTACGACCACCCTCTGCCTTCTGTGGGCAAGCCAGTTCCAAATCCATGCAGCCAAGTCTCCATGGATCCCATGCCTCATGACTTCCTGGATGACCCTACCATGGGGAACCTTGTCAAATGCCTTACTGAAGTCCATATACACCACATCCACCGCTCTACCTTCATCAATTTGTTTTGTCACCTCCTCAAAAAAAAAACTCAATTGGGCTTGTGAGGCTCGATCTGCCCCTCGCAAAGCCATGCTGACCATCGCTAATAAGACTATGCTTCTCCAAATGCTCGTAAATCCTGTCCCTAAAAATCTTCTCCAATAGTTTGCCCACCACTGACGTAAGACTCACTGGTTTGTAATTCCCAGGATTATCCCTGTTACCTTTTTTGAACAAGGGAACAACATTTGCCATCCTCCAATCCTATGGTACCACTTCTGTTGCCAGGGAGGACGCAAATATCATCATCAATGCCCAGGCAATCTCTTCCCTCACTTCCTGTAGTGACCTGGGGTATATCCTGTCTGGCCCTAGCGACTTACCTATCCTAATGTTTTTCAGAAGCTCCTACACTACCTCTTTGTTAACCTCGATATGCTCTAGCACATAAGCCTGTTCTACGCTGACCTCACATTCATCAAAGTCCTTCTCCCGAGTGAACACTAAAGCAAAGTATTCATTGAGGACTTCCCCTACCTCCTCTGCCTCCAGGCACGTTTCCCCCTTTATCCCTGAGCGGTCCTACCCTCACTCGTCATCCTCCTGTTCTTCACGTACATGTAGAATACCTTGGGGTTTTCCTTAATCCTACTCGCCAAGGCCTTCTCATGTCCCCTTCTAGCTCTCCTAAGTCCTTTCTTAAGCTCCTTCCTGGCTACCTTATAATTTCCAAGAGCCCTGCCTGACTTTTTGCTTCCTAAACCTTAACCTTCTTCCTCTTGACTAAATGCTTCACCTCTCTTGTCAACCGTTGTTCCTTTACCCTAGCGTCCTTTCCCTGTGTCAGTGGGACAAACCTATCCAGAAACCCATGCAAGTGTTCCCTAAACAGCCTCCACATATCTGCTGTGTGTTTCCCTGAGAGCATCTGTTCCCAATTTATACACTCCCAAGTTCCTGCCTGATACCATTGTAATTAGCTCTCCCCCAATTAAGAACTTTTCCATAGTGTCTGCTCCTATCCTTGTCCGTGGCTATGCTAAAGGTCAGGGAGTTGTGGTCACTATCTCTGAAATGCTCGCCCACCAAAAGGTCTGTCACTTGACCAGGTTCGTTGCCTAGTACTAGATCCAGTATGGCCTCTCCTCTAGTCGGCCTGACCACACGTTGTGTCAGGAATTTTTCCTGGACACACCTGACAAATTCTGCCCCATTGAAACCTTTTGCACTAAGGATGTGCCAATTAATATTAGGGAAGATGAAGTCTTTCATGACAACAACCCTGTTATTTTTGCACCTTTTCAAAATGTGCCCTCCTATCTGATCCTCAGTGTCCTGGTGACTATTGGAGGATCTATAGAATATTCCCAATAGAGTGATCGCTCCCTTCCCGTTTCTGACTTTCACCCACACTGACTCAGTAGACGATCCCCCCCACCGACGTCCTCCCTTTCTGCAGCTGTGATACTATCCCTGATTAACCACTCCTGCACCCCCTGCTTTTTTAGAAACATCTAGACCCTGGAACATCAAGCAGCCAATCCTGCCCGTGTGACAGCTAAGTCTCTGTAATGGCCACAACATTGTAATTCCATGTACTGACCCATGCTCTAAATTTATCATCTTTATTCTTAATACTTCTTGCATTAAAGTAAACACATTTCAAGCCATCCAACTGACTGCATTTATGCCCTATCCACTGCCTATCCTTCCTCTCAGTCTCTCCAAAGGTACCTTTACACCCATCCCCCTGCCAACCTAGGTTAAACCTTCCCCAACAGCTCTCGCAAATCTGCCTGCAAGGACATTAGTCCCTCTCGAGTTCAGGTGTGACCTGTCCCTTTTGAGACTTCCCCAGAAGAGATTCCAGTGATGCACATATCTGAAACCCTGCCCCCTGCACCAACTCCTCAGCCATGCGTTTGTCTGCTGTATTCTTACCTTCACTGGCGTGTGGCACTGGTTGCATGAATTGATTTAGACCCTGGATTTTGTAGGACAGAACATCAATATCTTAAGGTGGTCAGGCATGTGGAAATATCTGAACTGAGTTAAATTGCCAATTGCTTCCTGAAAACCAGAATATTATCCAGATCAGTTTTAGTGAAATGGTCTGATGTAACAGGTGTGGAGCAGTCTGTCTGTCACATCTGAATAAATTTGGTTTAATGTTCAAATGAAAGGGAGGTTTAAAAAGCAGCATTACAGAATCAGATTTACTATCACTGACGTGAAATTTGTTGTTTTGCAGCAGCAGTACCGTGCAATTACATAAAAACTGCTATAAATTACAAAATAAATAGTACAAAGAAAGGAATAAGATATAAGATTTCTTTATTAGTCACATGTACATTGAAACACACAGTGAAATGCATCTTTTGCATTGAGTGTTCTGGGGGCAGCCCGCAAGTGTCGCCACGTTTCTAGCGCCAACATAGCATGCCCACAGCTTCCTAACCCATACATCTTTGGAACGTGGGAGGAAACTGGAGCACCCGGAGGAAACCCACGCAGACACGGGGAGAACGTACAAACTCCTTACAGACAGTGGCTGGAATTGAACCCGGGTCGCCGGTGCTGTAATAGCGTTACACTAACCATAGTGTTCATGGACCATTGAGAATTCTGATGGCGGAGAGGAAGAAGCTGTTCCTAAATCGTTGAGTCTTCAGACTCCTATACCTCCTCCCCGATGGTAGTAACGTGAAGAGGGCATGTCCCGGGTGGTGAGGGTCCTTGGTGATGGATGCTGCTGCCTTGAGGCACTGCCTCTTAAGGATGTCCTCGATGGTGGGGAGGGTTGTGTCCGTGATGGAGCTGGTTGAGTCTACAACTCTCTGCAGCCTCTTGCAATCCTGCACATTGGAGCCTCCATACCAGGTGCTGATGCAACCAGTCAGGATGCTCTCAACCGTACATCTGGAGAAATTTGCAAGAGTCTTTGGTGACTCTTACCGAATCTCCTCAAACTCCTAATGAAGTAGAGCTGCTGGCGTGCCGCCTTCATGATTGCGTCAATGTGTTGGGCCCAGGACAGACCCTCTGAGATGTTGACCCCCAGGAACTTGAAGCTGCTCACCCTTTCCACCGCTGACCCCTCAATGAGGACTGGTGTGTGTTCTCCCGACTTCCCCTTCCTGAAGTCCACAATCAATTCCGTGGTCTTGCTGACATTGAGTGCAAGGTTGTCATTGTGACACCACGCAACCAGCCAATCTATCTCACTCCTATACACCTCATCACCATCTGAGATTTTACCAACAACAGTGGTGTCATCTGCAAATTTATAGGTGGCACTTGAGCTGTGCTTAGCTACACAGTCTTGAGTGTAGAGAGAGTAGAGCAGTGGGCTAAGCATGCATCGTTGAGGTGTCCCTTTGTTGATCCTCAGCGAGGAGGAGATATTATTATTGACTTTGGTCTCCCGATAAGGGAAATCGAGGATCCAGTTGCAGGGGTTGGTACAGAGGCCCAGGTTTTAAAGCTTGTTGATTAATACTGAGGGGATGATGGTGTTGAACACTGAGCTGTAATTGGTAAGCATCAGCGTGATGTATGTTTTGCTGTGGTCTAGGTGCTCCGAAGCAGAGCGGAGAGCCGGTGAGATTGCGTCCGCTGTAGACCTGTTGTGGCGGCAGGCGAATTGCAGCGGGTCTGGGTCCAGGTCTTTGCTCAATCACAAAGGGTTGTAAGGAAGTAAATGAGGAGAAACAGTCTTTGATGCCTGAGAGATGGGTAATGAGCAATGATTGGCCAATGGTGCAATGGTTTTGGGCATCGGGTTATTGAGATCTGGAAAGTGCTGCCAGAGAAAGTGATGGGAACAGTTTCAGTATTTCCCATTCCTAAAGCAATTGGGTAAACACTTGAAGGAAGGTAAACTTTGTAGAATGGATAAAGAGCAGGGACGTGGGAATAGTTGATTGTTTTTACTGAAGACACGATTGACTGAATGGTCCACCTCTCTGCTGCTGCTATGTTTTTTGGGAGGGGAACATGCACAATACTTTTAGCTCCTCCAGGTGTGAGGAGGAAGATCAATGGATTCACTGCTGTATCACTATCCTGTATCCCACGAATGGAGAAATAGAATTAGCAGTAAGTCGTTTGATCCCTCGCTACTGCAACAAGATTGTGGCTGATCCCTGCCACCATCCACTTTCCTGCCTCATCTCCAGATCCCTTGATTCCATAAATCCATTGACGACATCCTTGAATATATGCAATGACAGAGCACCCTCAGTTCTCTCCAGCAGACAATCCCAATGCTTAGCAGCTCTGTGAGTAAGCAAGTTCAGTTATAATGTTCATGTTTCCTTATGACGTTGAGGCCATTCAGCCCATTGAGTGTATGCCAACTCTGAGGAATCCCATTTCCCCACTTCCCCATAATCTATTCTCTCATGCACACCCATCAATACCTCCCTGATTCTCGCACCAGCCACCTGCACTAGTGGTAACTTACAGCGGCCAATTAACCCACCAACCAGCACATCTTTGGGATGTGGGAGTAAATGGAGAGAGTGCAAGCTCCACACAGAAGTGGGAATCAAACCCTGTTGGCTGGAGCTGCACTAGCTGCAGTGTCACGCCCTACACATGCTGTGTTCTACCATTAATCCTGAGACTACACCCTCCTGCCTAAAGAAGCAGCCTCTTTCCTACCCCGCGTGTCAGTCTCTCTCAAGATACTGGTATTGGTTTATTATTATCACGTGTACTGAGGTACAGTGAAAAACTTGTCCTGCATACCGTTCATACAGATCAATTCATTACACAGTGCATTGAGGTAGTGCAGGGTAAGAACAATAACAGTACAGAGTAAAGTGTCACAGTTACAGGGAAGTGCAGTGTAGGTAGACAATAAGGTGCAAGGTCACAACAAGGTAGATTGTGAGGTCAAGAGTCCATGCCATCGTACAAGGGAACCTTTCAATAGTCTTACCACAGTGGGGTAGAAGCTGTCCTTGAGCCTGGTGGTATGTGCCCTCAGGCTCCTGTACCTTCTGCCTGATGGGAGAGGAGAGAAGAGAGAATGACCTAGGTGGGTGGGGTCTTTGATTATGCTGGCTGCTTCACCAAGGCAGCAAGAGGTATAGACAGAGTCCAAGGAGGGGAGGCTGGTTTCTGAGATGCGTTGGGCTGTGTCCACAACTCTGTGGTTTCTTGCAGTCCTGGGCAGAGCAGTTGCCATACCAACCCGTGATACATCCAGATAGGATGCTTTCCATGGTGCATCAATAAAGGTTGGTGAGTGTCAAAGGGGACGTATAAATTTCTTTAGCCTCCTGAGGAAGTAGAGGCACTGGTGACCTTTCTTGACCATGGTGTCTACATGGTTGGACCAGGACAGGCTATTGGTGATGTTCACTCCTAGGAACTTGAAGCTCTCAACCCTCTCGACCTCAGCACCGTTGATGTAGACAGGTGCATGTACACTGCCCCCTTTCCTGAAGTCAATGACCAGCTCTTTTGTTGACATTGAGGGAAAGGTTGTTGTCATGATACCATGTCACTAAGCTCTCTATCTCCTTCCTGTACTCCGACTCATCATTATTTGAGATATGGCCTACTACAGTGGTATCATCTGCAAACTTGTAAATGGAGTTAGAGCAGAATCTGGCCACGCAGTCATGAGTATATAGGGAGTAGAGTAGAGGGCTGAGGATGCAGCCTTGTGGTGCATCAGTATTGAGAATAATTGTGCCAGAGGTATTGCTGCCTATCCTCACTGATTGCGGTCTGTTGGTCAGAAAGTCAAGGATCCACTTGCAGAGGGAGGTGTTGAGTCCTAGGTCTCTGAGTTTGGTGACAAGTTTGCTTATGACTATAGTATTGAATGCGGAGCTGTAGTCAATAAACAATAGTCTAATGTAGGTGTCTTCACTGTCCAGATGCTCCAGAGCTGAGTGTAGGGCCAGGGAGATGGCATCCGCTGTAGACCTGTTACGGCGATAGGCAAATTGCAGTGGCTCGAGGTTTTACAGGAGGCTGGAGTTGATGTGTGACATGACCAGCCTCTCAAAGCACTTCATGATGGTGGATGTCAGAGCCACTGGTCGGTAGTCATTAAGGCACATTACCTTGCTTTTCTTCGGTACCGGCATGATAGTGGTCTCTTTAAAACAGGTGGGAACTTGAGATTGAAGCAGGCAGAGGTTAAATGTTTCAAGGGGTATTCTACAAGGAAAAAATTCACCTGACCACTAAGGAATAGAAAAGAAATGCAGTAGGTGAGCGTAGTGGCAGGTTGGGTCACTTGTGGAAACAAATGTTCTGCTTTATCCACAGAAGTTGATCATCGGGTTAGGTAATATGTGCACCTGGATTTCAGACTAACTTTGGGGTTGAAGTTACTGGAAGGTTTGACAGTTTTGCCTCTCCTGTTTGCAGTGTGATGCATCTTTTATTATTGTGTCTCGCCCTATTCAGCTTGCATGAACTGAGGGAAAATGTCTCACAAGAGCATAAATCGCTCAAACAGAAAGAACTAGCAGACGGGCCTAACGCTTCTCATGGATACGGAGGGAAATTTGGGGTCCAAGATGATCGTATGGATAAGGTAAGGAATGTGGACTTTTAAACAAATTGGGAAAAGCAGCTGGTGTAAGGAGGAAAAAAAGCTAGAAATCTGAAATAAAGACAATGCTGGAAACGCTCAGCAGGTCGGGCAGTGTCTGGAGAGAGAAACAGTTAACGTTTCAGGTTGAAGAGCCTTCACATTTCTGTGAGTAAATAATTCCATCCTGAAATGTTCAACCACGGAGACAATACCCTCCTGGTTCTGGACATTCTAATCTGAGGAAGCAGTCTTGGGTCTCATGCCTTTTCAAGGGAGTACGGGGTCAATGCTCCCTTTGCTTAACCAATAATTATCCTTTGTTCAGTGTCACTGAAGTAACAACCTGTCTTGTCGTTACTTCCTTTCTATTGGTAGGAGCTTGGTGTTGGCTAATTTTCTGCTGTTTTAGTAACATCGCACTTAGAATTAGAATGTCCAGATTGAGTTGTAATGCACTTTGGAACATCTGAAAAGCAAGTGAAAGGCACTAAATAGAAGCTTTCTTCTAGAAGGGGAGCAGCAAGTCTGCTTGTTATAAAATTAATGTGGACTGCATGTCGAGTAGTAACTCTCAGTATCCAAAGATCACTGTGATGACCTGTTTTGTGTCTTTTTTTGGAGGGGAAAGAAAAACTTTTTTTTGTTTTCCCTTTTTTATCTGCAGCCCTCCCTCTCCCCAATTGTCCCCACCCCAAAACTTCCCAAATTCCCAAAGCAATGTTTAAACAGTGTGTTGATCGGAAGAAGCCTGGCGTGTTTGTGCAAGTGATAAGTCTAGTTTGTTCAGATCCTGAGTTGCCGTTAGTTGCTGCTGTACTTGAATGATAAAAGTGGCTGAACCTCTCGTGGCCAGCCTCAAATCCTGATACCAAATATGGTACAACAAAAAGACAGACAGGAAATTCTGGCAAAACTCTGTACTTCCATCAAGAGAGAAACTAAGTTAACATTTTGGGTCAATGACATTAACCTGCAGCAAAATAATCAAACCAAAGTAACCCGACTTGGTCCTTAACCCTATAATCCTCATTGGAGTTGCCAGTTCCCCTATTGACCTGATTGATCATCAGCAGAATCAGAGAGGGGCTTTAGTTTTTTTTCCTTAACCCCACCCCCAACAAAATGCTGGGGAGTCTCAGCATGGCTCAGTTCCACTGCTTGATTCCAGCGAGTTAATTCAGCCTATAGATCTGAGTGTAAATCTAAGTACAGGGATCCTAGTCTGGTGTTTAAACAATTAGACATTGAATCAGCCAATGAGATCCGGGACAAGAAGGCACAGTGGTAGAATTAGAGGGTACCCGTTTACAACAGAGATGCAGAGAAATTTCTTTAACCAGAGGGTTGTGGATTTATGGAATTTGTTGCCACATACAGCTGTGGAGACCTGGTCATTGGGGGTGTTTCAGGAGGAGATTGATAGGTATCTAATTAGTCAGGGTATCAAGGGATATGGGGAAAAGGCCGGGAATTGGGGCTGGATGGAAGAATAGTTTAGCTCATGGTGAAGTGGCAGAGGAGACTCGATGGGCCGAACGACCTACTTCTGCTCCTTTGTCTTGTGATCCAGTCATTGACATTCTGGTTACTGGGCAGGACCAGTGGTGAATTTCATACCTTGGCTATTCCCTGACTGTTGTGGGAAGAATCCCCTTGTCCCACTTCTGTGGATTATCATCCTGCCTCCTCTGGGCATAGACAATGGCTGTTTTAATGTCCTTTCTGCAGCCCTCACAGCTGAAGTTGTCAGTGGGCCTCAGTCAGATTGTGGGTTCCTCCAACTTGGTAGACTTGAAACAAAAAAACCCAGGGTGGTGTACCAAAGGAGTATAGCACTACATTGTTTTGTATGAGCAATTAAACTAAGTCCCCAACTTGGTAAAAGATGAAATGGCAGCATAAAGGTCCCAAAAATAAATTGTCTGGGCATTATTGTTAGATGAGAGTTCAATTGTAGCATTTTAAGAGAGGTTTGGACAGGTACATGGATGGGAGGGTTTTGGAGGGATATGGTCTGGGTGCAGGTAGATGGGACTAGGCAGAAGATCAGGTTGGTGCAGACTAGATGGGCCGAAGGGCCTGTTTCTGTGCTGTCGTACTCTATGACTATTAGATGGTTTGTAAGAGCCTATAGTGTGCAAATTGTCAGCCAGCTCCATGTTCCAATACTGAGAGAGTTTTGGAAGTTTTTTAATGCAAAAAAAAACTGCAGAAGGTGGAAATCTGGATTAAAAAAAACAGAAGTGGTTTTGGACCTGAAACGTTAGCTTTGCTTCTCTTCCCACGGATACTGCCTGACCTGCTGAATGTTTCCAGCATTTCTGTTTTTGCTTTGCAAGTTCCTAATTAGCTGTAATTTGTTTTGTAAGGACGATAGTGTTCTCAAAGCAGTGCAAGAGCAGAAGGTTATGGGTGCACAAGTCAGGGAAGGTGCCAGGGCTGGTTGGGAAGGTGGTTAATAAGGTATTTTGGGTTTTATCGACAGAGGCACCAAACATAAAAGCAAGGGATCCGTACTGAACCTTTATAAAACAGTGGTCTGCCCTCAGCCAGAGCAGTGTGTTCAATTCTTGTTGCTGCATTCTAGGAAGGATGTGAAGGCATTACAGAGGGTCTCGAAGATTTATGAGATTAGCTCCTGGGATGAGGGACTACAGTTACAAGATTAGAAAGGCTGGGACTGGGTCTTCTTTGGAGGCTGAAGGGAGACTTGATAGAAATACAGGCAGTCCCCAAGTTAAGTAAGGCTTCCATTCCTGAGAACTGATTTTTTTTCCATTAGTCAAAAAGGGCCATTTTCTAAAGCTGCAATATCTATAGAGAATGCATATTGTATTGCTCTACGTAAACTTCCTACAATTTAATTGCATTGAATATGTTTTATGTTTGTTCTAACACTACCCATAATTAAAACTAATGGAGCATATACCGTATCCAGTTGTTAATACTGCAAATCATTTTATTATTATGGTTACTAGTTTGAAAAATCCTTAAAAAATTTATAGGAGAATTTGCATAAAATTAGTTTTCCGTAAGTCAGGTTTTCCGTAACGTGGGGAGGTTCCGTATATAAAATGAAGTATCTGGATGAAGTAGATAGTGGCCTTTCGTTCCCATAGCAGAAAAGATGGAGGTGTAGAGGTCTCAGTTATAAGATACAGTCTGCCCCATTTCCCATGTTACAAGTCATGATACCTTGACACCACCTCTCCGGGTATTATGAGACAAGTTCGAGGTCTCGAAAGTAATGGACTTTCTGGCGAGGAAGGATCTTATTTACAAAGACAAATGCAGGAAAAGGTGATGAGGGCAAAACATGCATCGGTGAGAGCACACATGGGGAAATCGCAACAGGGTAAGATTCACACAGACAACGAACTGGGTACAAACAATCAAGGAAAAAAGCACTACACTACCCGCCACCCCTGGACTCAGTGTGGGCACAAATCCACGCCCCCAGGAATCCTAACTTAAGGTGCTTCTAAACCTGTCGAGTTGCACAGCTTACCGGTGGTCTCTCCAGCATTGTTGCACAATTCCTCCGGGGCAGCAAAGAGACAGAACCAACACATGGAGCGCTCTTTATAGTGCTGGAGGGCTGGGGGTGGCCCAGCCCAGGTAGTTCAAACAGTCCAATGACCTGGGCCCAGGTACAAAGGTGCTTACCGAAGCCAATCATCAGGTGTGCCTTGGCCCTCTACATTACACTGGGTAATTGAGGTCTATTAGCAGGACCTGTGGATGTGACAGGTCCTTTAAGTGTCAGAATTTCCCATTCCAACAATGCAAGAGTTTTAAAATTCTCTTCCCATGCTTTCAATATTAATGATGTTCAAGACAGTCGGAATCATTTTTCCAGGGTAGAAATGTCATATACTAGAGGGTATAGCTTTAAGGTGAGAAAGTTTAAAGGAGATGTGTGAGGCATGTTCTTCTTGCGCAGAGTGTTAGGTGCCTGGAACGGGCTGCCAGATGGTGGTGGAAGCAGGTACAATAGGGGCATTTAAGAAGCTCTTCCATAGGCACATGGATATGGGGGAATATGGATTTGCAGGCAGAAGGAGTTAGTTTAATTTGCGTCGTTTTTGGCACAGACCTTGTAGGCTGAAGGTATTGGTTTATTATTGTCACTTGAACTGAGGTACGGTGAAAAACTTGTCTTGCACACGGATCGTACAGGTCAATTCATTACGTAGAGTAGTTACATTGAGTTAGTGCAGAGTGCATTGATGTAGTACAGGTAAAAACAATAACAGTACAGAGTAAAGTGTCACAGCTACAGAGAAAGTGCAGTGCAATAAGGTGCAAGGTCACAGCAAGGTAGATCATGAGGTCAGAGTCCATCTCATCATATAAGGGAACCAACCGTTCAATAGTCTTATCACAGTGGGATAGAAGCTGTCCTTAAGTCTGGTGGTACGTGCCCTCAGGCTGGGGGAGGGGAGGGTGGGCCTGTTCCTGTGCTGTCCTGTTCTATGTTGTAAGATTCTCAGGGGAGGGGTGCTAGTGGAGGTTAATCAGGGAGATGCTGAGAGCTGGAGTAGAGGCACAGTCTTGGGTTGAGGTCAGCCATTTAAGAAGAGAAATATTTTGAAGCAATGGTTGTAAATCTTTGGAATTCTCTACTTTGGAGGGTTCGGGATCTCAATCACCAAGTTTATTCGAGGTGGGGGGGGGGGTGAAATTGATCTTCGGGCCTGAAGCAAGTTTATGGAAATGTGTGTCAGTTGGGGGAGGGGGCACTGAAGAATGGATGAGGTAGTGGATCTTCCATTGTATTGAATAATGGAGAAGTCTCAGGATTGTGTAGCTTACTCTTGTGTCCAAATCTTACAACAACTTCTAAAGGGCAGTTGGATAGGTACGTAGATAGAAAAGGTTTAGATGTTTATGGACCAGACGCTGGCAAATGGGATTGGCTTAGATGGCCAATTTGGTCAGCATGGACTGGTTGGGCCAAAGGGCCTGTTTCTGTGGTGGATGACTCTTAGACTCTTATTGTTGAAGCAACATCTGTGTCTACTCTCCTTCCTAACGTTTAAAAACCTTTGCCAGGTGACCTCTCACCTTTTGTCTTTTATTTTTGTAGAGAGGTGCCCCAGACTCCCTGGTGGTTGGAGCCTCTACATGGGAGCACCTTCCCACTCCCACTGACTTGCTGAGCTGCTGGGAATTTGAGCTTGAATGGGGTAGAGGTAAAGATCTCGTGGGAGACTAAAATTAGCGGCTATAAATAAGAACGTCTCTAATAACCCTTGTACAGGCCTTGGACAAAAATTCTTGGAGAGAGTAGGAAAGATATAAGCACTAGCATGGATCCATTGGACTGAATGGCCTTTCTCTGTGCTGCCGTACTCATTGGAGAAGGAAAGCTGGAAGAGCTCCTGCTGCCTTCTGGGACCAGTTAGTGGGTGATCATAGAGATGAATGTCCCCAGTAAAATGAGCCAGCTGTGTGAAACAGCTATGAACTGATTCTGCATGTGCTTTTTATTGGTATGTATTTTTAAAGTTTAGAACATAGAACAGTACAGCACGGGAACAAGCCCTTTGACTCACGATGTTCTGCTGTAGTAATTAAACTAGTAATTAAATGCCTCACTAATCTAATCCCTTCTGCCTACACAATGACCATATCCTTCCATTCTCTGCACATTTCATGTGTCTATGTAAGAGCCTCTTGAATGCCTCTATTGTATCTGCCTCCACCACCACCCCGGCAGCACATTCCAGGCACCCACCACTGTCTGTGTGTAAAAAAAAAATTGCGATGCACATCTTCTGTGAATTTACCCCCTCACCTTAAGTGCATGCCCTCTAGTATAAGACATTTCGACTCTGGGGGAAAAAGATGCTGGCTGTCTACTCTATCCATGCCTTTCATAATCTTATAAAACTCTATCAGATTTCCCCTCAGCCTCTGCCACTCCATAGAAAACATCCCAAGTTTCTTCTTATAGTGCATGCCCTCTAATCCAGGCAGTATCCTTGTAAACCTCTTCTGCGCCCTCTCCAAAGCCCTCACATCCTTCCTGTAACAGGGGCGACTAGAATTGAATGCAATACTCCAGATGTGGCCTAACCAGAATTTTATGAAACCGCAGCATAACTTCCTGACTCTTGAACTCGATGCCTCGACTAATAAAGGCAAGTATGCCATACACCACCTTTACCACCCTATCAACCTGTGCAGCCACATTTAGGGAGCTACGGACTTGGACCCCAAGATCCCTCTGAACACCAACACCGTTAAGGGTCTTGCCATTAACTGTGTACTTTAATTAGGTGAATGAAGCTTTGGATATCATGCTTGCCATTCCTAATCTATACTGCAAACTTGCAGAAAACTATTAATCTTTTAAATTTTTTTTTCAAAAAGAAGTTTTGTTTCAATGCAACTGCCTTTTGTTAAATAACTCATTGTCTCATTTTGCCAAAGTTAATAGGAAAATTGAAGCCAGCATGAACGTGGCTTTTATCCTGCAAGTGACAATGGCCAGTGCAACATTTATAGAATGACTAAGGATATGGGCCAGGTGTAAAATGGATAAGAGGAATTGCAAGCAGATGCTGGATTGACTGGGCTGTACTGGGTTTATCTGTGTTGGCTTTGATTAGCGAATTTTGCAAGGTCTGGGTATTACTGATGAACTTCTCCACAAACATCCATTGGAAGTAAAAAGTATTCATGTATGTGAAAATAACAGTGATGAAGGTAGAGCTGTGGATGTCATCTCTATGGACTTCAATAAGGCATTTGACAAGGTCCCACATAATTGGTTAATCGAGAATCAAGAAGTGGCTACACAGGTAGACAGGGTGGTTAAGAAGGCTTATGGAATGCTTGCATTTATGAATCGGGGTATTGAGTGTATGACGTATCTCTATAGAACTCTGGTTAGGCCGCATTTAGAGAATTGCATGCAATTCTGGTCACCTCACTATAGGAAGGATGTCGAGGCTTTAGAGAGGGTGCAGGGGAGGTTTACCAGGATGCTGCCTGGATTAGAGGGCATGTGCTATCAGGAGAGGCTGGACAAACTTGGGCTCTTTTCTCTGGAGCGGCGGAGGCTGAGGGGTGATCTGTTGGACGTGTATAAAATTATGAGGGGCGTAGATAGGGTGGACAAGCAATATCTTTTTCCCATTATTGAGTGATCCAATACCAGAGGGCATGCATTTAAGGTGAGAGGGGGTAGGTTCAGAACAGATGAGAGGGGTATGCTTTTTTTAACTGAGAGAGTGGTGGATGTCTGGAATGCGTTGCCTGATAGGGTGGTGGAGGCAAATTCATTGGGGGCTTTTAAGAGGGGCTTGGATGGGTACATGAATGAGAGGAAAATAGAGGGATATGGGCATCCTGTAGGTAGGAGGGAATAGCTATGTCGGCACAACATTGTGGGCTAAAGAGCCTGTTCTGTACTGTACTGTTCTATGTTCTATACAGAAATGTGTGAGCAATTGTTCCTTGAGTCAATGATGGTGGATCACAAAACTCCTGCCATTGTTTTTACACTGGTGTATCTATTTTGGCGTTGTGAGTCTTCCCAATGTGGACTTGGTTTACAATTCTGATCCAAATTCCAAGAATTTTCTGATGTTCTGAAGGGGGTCACACTTCCTGTGGGTTTGCAAAGCTCCTGACTCTGTGTATGTGTGTGTGCAGATTAGAGGAAGTTGTGCATTTACAGAAATGACAACAGCAACTGTTTCATTGAAATGTGGAAATTTGCAGCACAATAGGAGGCCATTTAGCCCTTGTATCCATACTGGTCCTAACCCTACAAGGAGCTGTTTAAATTAATCCCAATTCCCCATTCTGTCTGTAGCCCTGAGGTTGCAGCACATCAACTGCTCATCCATCTATGTCTTAAGTGCAGCGAGGGTGTTTGCCTCTATCAGCCTTTTGGTGCATTTCCAGACCAACTGAGTGAATTAAAAAAAATATTCCTTGACTAAACCCCACCATCCTGTGTTATTTTAAATCATTGCCCCTAAAGCTTTTGACCTCTCTATAAAGAGAAATAGAACAATCCTGTCCATTTTGTGACTCTCTTACATTTATTTACATAGATTAAATCTTTTCCTGTGTAGGACTACTTTAACTGGAGTACTTTTCTACCCCCAAAAAGCAACTCCTCTACTAGAAGTGCTTTGTGATCTTAAAGTGACTGTTCTAACATGAGATTCTCTTGTCTTTGCAGTCAGCTGTTGGACACGAGTACGTTGCTAAACTCTCCAAACACTGCTCTCAGACAGACTCCGTTAAAGGATTCGGTGGAAAGTTTGGTGTACAGAAGGACAGGGTAGATAAGGCAAGTACCACAACCACCTGTGTTCAATCAATCGTGTGTGGGTGTTAATATACATTCTCCTTGGGGCCATTTGTGTCTTGGTTATAAAATGGTTTGAACCACCCCCAGACTTTTGAACGTGCATTCAGTGTTACCCAACTGATTGGATTGCATGGATCAAAGGACTTGCCTGTGATCAAGTCAGTTAATACCCATGGATGAGCTAAACTTTGCACATCAGGAGCTCTGATTCCTGACCAGTGCTGAGACTCTTGTATGTTAAAGATGAACTCTTGACCTCGCAATCTGCCTCATCATGGCCTTTCAGCGGCATGGTAGCATAGCGGTTAGCGTAACGCTATTAAAGCGCCAGCAACCCGGGTTAAATTCCTGCCGCTGTCTGTAAGGAGTTTGTACATTCTCCTCATGTGTCTGCGTGGGTTTCCTCCGGGTGCTCCAAAGATGTACGGGTTAGGAAGTTGTGGGCATGCTATGTTGGCGCCGGAAGCGTGGCGACACTTGCGGGCTGCCCCCAGAACACTCTACGCAAAAAGATGTATTTCACTATGTGTTTCGATGTACATGTGACTGATAAAGATAGCTTTTTAAAAAAAAGTGAACATTTCAGGTTGGAGACCCTTTTTCAGAACTGGGAAATTGGAGAATAAATAAGTTTTAAATTACAGAGAGGGTGGGAGAAGGTTAGAAAAAGGAAATATCCCTGACAGGGTGAGGCCGGATGATTCCATTGTTTCTCCACTGATACTGCCTGACCTGCTGAGTGTTTCCAGCAATTTTCTGTTATTAGATCAGATTAGTTTATTGTCATATACACCAGGATGCAATGAAATTCTTTGTTCGCGTGAAGCTCAGAGTAAACAGTATACATGGTAATAATTCAATAAATAAAATGAGTGCAAAAACAATGGAATGGTGCAAGGTATAGTAGTCATAAAGAAACGTTGAAGTACGATAGTGGAAGAGGTAGAATTAAGGGTGTGAGAACTGGCAGCACAGCGAAGGGGATGTGAAAGAAGTGACAGGTTGATTATTATTGTCACATGTACCGAGGTACAGTGGAAAAACCTTGTTCTGCATGCCATCCATACAGATCATGTCATCGCATCAGTGCATTGAGGTAGTACAAGGAAAAAACAATAACGGATTGCAGAATAAAGTGTTGCAGCTACAGAGAAAGTGCAGTGCAGGCAGACAATAAGAAGCGAGGTCATGACCAGGTAGATCGTGAGGCCAAGAGTCCATCTCATCGTACAAGAGGTCTGTTCAATAGTCTTATAACAGCGGGATAGAAGTTGTCCCTGAGCCTGGTGGTACGTGCTTTCAGGTTTCCCGCATCCACAGATTCCTGATCTTCACTTAACTGCTTCACCTGAGTTCTTGGATTATTTTTGCAAAAAAGTCCTCTCAGTGCAAGTTGGGTGAAGAATTGTTCTTTTCTCTTCCAGTCTGCTGTGGGCTTTGAGTATGAAGGCAAGACTGCCAAACACGCATCACAGAAAGGTACAGTGCTTTCAGTGGTTGGAACTTAGACTGGAAAACTGTGTGCTGATATGATGTTCAAATCAGATTTTTACTTGTATATACTTGGAGGATCTTTGACCTGTTTTTTTGAATAGGGCTTTTGCTTTACTGGAAATGGATCGAATGCTCTTCCTCTGTGCTGTAAGATTATCTGTGATGATCCCTTGAAATCTGTTACATGTTATTTTTCCATGCATGTGCCTCAACTTAAGTTGTCTCTCGTATGTTTTATGGGACTCTCCAGTGAACCACTACCAGACTATTTAACTGGATGTTCTTTATTTTTGTCAGATGCTAAAACACATTTTAATTCAGCTCTTCCAGCAAAAGTGGGCTTATATTCTATTATTGGTCATAAAATGGCCATATTTTGTTGGAATACATGGACGTTCTGGGAGCAATTCTAGTTAATTGGGCACTGAACAAAATGACACCGTTAGGTCTTGCCCTTTCTTCTGATTTTTGCTTCTTCCCAGATCTTCAGAAGAAGTAACAAAAAGAAAGGGCAGGCTGAGTCTCCAGTAGTCTCTAAGTTAAATTAGCAACTATCGGGCCATCATCCACCACCAACGTGTATTTTTGGGGCCAATGTAACTTAATACTCCTGCACTATTAACACCTCCACATTACCAATACGGTATCTGAAATTTGATTGAAATGCAGTTGTTTTCTCTGGTACTGCTTCATAACTGGACTGCTTACTGTTGCTTAATCACGGGGATCTTTGCATTTCTGCCGCAGTCAATGATATTGCATGCTGCACTGTTGATGCTTTTGCTGTCTTGAATTATTCAGACTACAGTACTGGTTTTGGGGGGAAGTATGGAGTTCAAGCTGATCGAGTGGACAAGAGTGCCCTAGGCTTCGATTACCAGAGCAAAACTGAGATTCACGAATCACAGCGAGGTGTGTCCTTTTCGTTTTCCAATCATTTCCTTTTTTTCAGCTGCAGAGGGAGGGTGTGGTTTTGCCTTTGGTGCTGTTGGTGACCATAGGGGTCCTTTGATATTCTCTTCCTGGATCTGCTACTGACCTGTTTTGATTGTCTCTGCATTTCTACTTTAATTCCACTGATTCCCTTCCCTCGTGGAAGGGGATTATCAAAATTTCCTTGTAAGTTTGTAACCCCTCGGATTCTGGAGATGTTTGCATCTGATTTTTGGTTCAAGACTGTTGCCTCATAAATACCACAACATTTTGTGGACTGAAGCTGCAAGAACGTGATTGCGTTAATGTCAGTGCACGAGCAGATCAACTGAAACCAGAGTGTTATAGGACAAATCCAGCATTGGCACCCAGCTGGAATGCAGTAGAACCGGTCCCTGTGAAACTTCCCCTTGCTTTGGAGGCAGGGCGGGCTCAGACTGTAGACTTCTACGATAAGACAGTAACACTGAAGTTTTAACATAAGCGACCTTTGCTTTTCCTTCATAAGAATTCCAAGTGTTCCATTAGCTTACAAAACTAGGAATTGAACTGGGGAAAAGCATTTAATAAGCCATGGATCAAAAATTTTGTGTTCTTTGCAATTATCCTTAAAATTCAAGGGCCTCCATTATGTCTCTTAAGGTCCCCTAGGCTGACTTTATCTCTGTACTGTTGCCCTCTAAGGAGTGCATGACCACTATTGTGTCTTTGTGTGTGCACGTGTGTACATTAAGTTTCCCCTGTCATTGCTCTGCCGCCTTTCATGTTTTACTTAACCCCTACAGGAGGTGATTTCTGAGCTCTGTTCTTTGATTCCGCCAGGGCATTACATTTTAGTTTCCACGTTACAGATGCAGGTTAGAAACGACAAAGAACCCACTCAATACTCTGCCCACCCTTTCCCCAGCAGGTCTTGGAAATTAGCAAATGAGTAAAGTCTGCAGAACATTAACTTACTTGTGTTCTATCATATTTTTTTGTTAGTTTAGCATCGTCACTTTTACTAATTATTAAAATTGGGGAATATACTGTTTTTAACTAAGTTACATCAAAATTGATGCATCTCCCTCGCATATGAAAATTTTAATTATCATAAGAAATAGGAGCAGGAGGAGGCCATCTGGCCTGTCGAGCCTGCTCCGCCATTCAATAAGATCATGGCTGATCTGGCTGTGGACTCAAACCCACCTACCTGCCTTTTACCCATAACCCTTAATTCCCCAACTATGCAAAAATCTATCTATCTGTGTCTTAAATATATTTAATGAGGTAGCCTCTACTGCTTCCCTGGGTAGAAAATTCCCCAGATTCACTACCCTCTGGGAAAAGCAGTTTCTCCTCATCTCAGTCCTAAATCTACTTCCCCCCCACCCCGGGAATCTTGAGGCTATGTTCCCTAGTTCTTGTCTCACCTACCAGTGGAAACAACCTTCCTTCCTCTTATCTGTCCCTTTCATAATTCTGTTTCTATAAGATCCCCTCTCATTCTTCTGAATTCCAGTGAGTATAGTCCCAGGCGACTCAGTCTCTCCTCATAGGCTAACCCCCTGATCTCCGGAATCAACCTGGTGAACCTCCTCTGCACTACCTCCAAAGCCAGTATATCTTTCCTCAAGTAAGGAGACCAGAATTGCACGCAGTACTCCAGGTGCGGCCTCACCAGTACCCTGTACAGTTGCAGCATAACCTCCCTGCTCTTAAATTCAATCCCTCTAGCAATGAAGGCCAACATTCTATTTGCCTTCTTGATAACCTGTTGCACCTGCAAACCAACCTTTTGTGATTCATGCACAAGCACTCCCATGCCCTTCTGCACAACAGCATGCTGCAATCTTTCACCATTTAAATAATAATCTGATCTTCTATTTTGTCACTGCTTCTCTTGTGAAACTGATGTACAAGTGAAGTGGCACTTCAAAAGTCCAACAGACACGGTTCATCAATGTGGATACCAATCAGTCCAACAATCTCTGAGGGGGGAGTTGTTGGATTTCAACAGAAGTGCAACAGGATGCATCAGATTCAGCTGCACCACTGAAGATGGAAAGGCAATTAAAAAGTACTCTTGGGACTTGGTGTCTGCAGATAAGAGGATACCAGCAAGTCTAGCTGTACGTTCAGGTCAAGCAGGTCACTATACTGTAAATTACTGTTAAATCAGAAGCCCATCACTGGGAGCCATTGACAAGGGAGCAAACAGAACAAATTTGATGGGAAGGAGCTCTCTTTTTACACAAAATAAAAATTATTCCATCCATGTTATATTTAACAATTGATACTGGAGCTGGCATCACTTATAAGCTATTAGTATTGATTTATTATTGTCACTTGTACCGAGGTACAGTGAAAAACTTGTCTTGCATGTCGATCGTACAGGTCAATTCATTACACAGTACAAATACATTGAGTTAGTACAGAGTGCATTGATGTATTACAGGTAAAAACAATAACGGTACAGAGTAAAGTGTCACAGCTACAGAGAAAGTGCAGTGCAATAAGGTGCAAGGTCACAACAAGGTAGATTTTGAGGTCAGAGTCCATCTCATCGTATAAGGGAACCGTTCAATAGTCTTATCACAGTGGGGTAGAAGCTGTCTTTAAGTCGGGTGGTATGTGCCCTCAGGCTCCTGTATCTTCTACCCGACGGAAGAGGAGAGAAGAGAGAATGACCCGGGTGGGTGGGGTCTTTGATTATGCTGGCTGCTTCACCAAGACAGCAAGAGGTAAAGACAGAGTCCATGATGCCAGTTCATTTGTGACCTTCCAAAGAGAACACCCAAGAAGGGACATGCTTCAGTGCCTTAACTTCTGTCCCGTAAGAAATGGGAATAGGTCAGCTAGCCGGTCGAGCCTGCTGCACCAATTAATGAAATCGTGGCTGATCCAGTTTCCTGCTCTCTCCCCTTCTCCGTTGACTCCCTTGTAGTTTTAAGTGTCTCGGTCTCCACCTTGAATATATTGAATGACTGCCTCCACATCTCTCGGAGGGCAGAGAATTCCAAAGAGTCGCAACCTCTGAGAGAAGAAATTCCTCTTCGTTTCTGTCTTAAATGGGTGATTCTTGATTCTGTCTAGGTCTAGATATCCCAATAAGGAAACATGCACCTTGTCATTTCCCCCTCAGAATCCTGTGTGTTTCGGCAAGATCACCTCTGATCTTAAATATGTTGTCTCCAAAATTATATTGATCTCACCCTTGTATATAGTCAAAGACTGAATATCCCCAGGTATCTGGATTGGATAATTCTAATGATATACAACTCTCTAAACAAAGACATCTCTTCTCTTCTGAGTGCTTTATTGCCATCTCCCTTATCTTGTGATAACTCCAAGGTAAAGTCACTCCCACTGAAGGAAATGGCTGGAACCTGGTTTGCTGGGATGGGATATCAATGGGCATGAAGCAAATGATTAACAAGGTACAATGCTATTCACCTAAATTTATAATTAACTCTGTGTACAGGTGCATGGAAATTGGGTATTTGACTTTGGATATGGTTTAAGAAATTCCTTTGTTCCCAAATGCATTTGCTTCAGACTGGCAAGAACAGAAGTCTTCCTGATGTGATATTTGCCTCCAGGAACTTTTGGAAATATTTTTGGCTTAGTATTTTGATTCTCTTTCTCCTCTTGCAAAATGTTACAGCTCTTTTTAGGTACTACCTTGTGAGCTTCACATTTATCAATTATAGGTTTCATTGTTTGGTTCTCAAAAAAGTTCTTTGGACCACTGGCCTCCATTCAAATAATTGACACTGGTTATACTGTGGATTGAGTGTATCGGTTTATTATTGTCACTTGTACCGAGGTACAGTGCAAAACTTGCCTTGCATACCGACCATACAGGTCAATTCGTTACACAGTGCAGTTACATTGGGTTAGTACTGAGTGCATTGAGGGAGTACAGGTAAAAGCAATAACAGTACGGAGTAAAGTGTCACAGCTACGGAGGAAGTGCAGTGCAATAAGGTGCAAGGTCACATCAAGGTAGATTGTGAGGTCAGAGCCATAGTCTATCTCATCGTATACATTCAAAATTAGTGTTTGCTGCATTGTTGCTAATCTTACTTAAACCAGCATCCATCAGACATGAGGCCAGATGCAGGTTGGAGGAATAACACCTCATTCTGCCTTGGTAGTCTCCAACCTGATGGCCTAAACATTGATTTGTCTAACTTCCGGTAACCCCAGCCCCTGTTTTTTGTGTTTTTCTTTTTTTTATCCCCCCTCCCCTTTGTTTTCCCTCATTCCTGTGGCCCCCTCACCCCTTCCCTTTCCCCTCCCCCGCCCTCATGACCCGTCCATCCATTCCCCACCTCCTCTTTATTCCATGGTCTACTGTCCTCTCCCACTTCATTCCTTCCTCATCAGTCCTTTGCCTCTTCTACCTATCACACCTCAGCTTCTTACATCGCTCCCTCTCATCCCCTGTCTCCCTACATTTTCCCCTCTCACCTGGACTTGCCTATCACCTGCCAGCCTGTGCTCCTCCCCCTCCCCCCCGACCTTCTTATTCTGGCTTCTGCCCTCTTCCTTTCCAGTCCTGATGAAGGGTCTCGGCCCCAAACGTCGACTGTTTATTTCCCTTCATAGATGCCGCCTGACCTGCTGAATTCCTCCAGCATTTTGTGTGTGTTGCTCCAGGTTCCAGCATCTGCAGAATTTCTTGTGTACCCGTCAGACACATTGCCTTTTGCCTGAAGCTGCCTTTCAATACCCCCTACCCATAAAGGATACTATTTAGACCAGGAAGCAAGATTTTGCAGACGCTGGAATCTGGAGTAACAAACAACCTGTTGGAGGAACTCAGTGGGTCTCTGCTCCCAGTCCTACTGAATCTGTAGAGTCCTGGATGACGAGGTGCGTAGAGAGTATGATGAGGCAACAAAGGCAAACTCAACTGAGTCACAGAGAGCTTGGTACAGCAGAATGCCTGCAAAAATACAGAAAGTGTAGAATAGAAACTGGAAAAGTAAACACAGAGGGCATGAGAGAATATTTTCAAGTAAATTCAAAGAAAATCTGAAGGTGTTTTAGTAGTCATACAGCACGGAAACAGGCCCTTCGGCCCAACTGGTCCATGCCGACCAAGAATTCCCATCTAAGCTGGTCCCATTTGCCTGCGTTTGGCCCGTATCCCTTGAAATCTTTCCTATCCATGTACCTGTCCAAGTGCCTTTTAAATGTTAATGTACCTGCCTCAACCACTTTCTCTGGCAGCTCATTCCATATACTGACCACTCTCTGGGTGAAACAATTGCCCCTCAGGTTCCTATTAAATTTTTTCCCTCTCACCCTAAACCTATGTCACCTATTCCTTGATTCCCCAACCCTGGGAAAAGACTATACGTTCACATATGCCCCTTATGATTTTATAACGCCTCTGTTAACATCACCCCTCATTCTCCTACGCTCCAGTGAATAAAGTCCCAGCCTATTCCACCTCTCTCCATAACTCAGTCCCTCAAGTCTGGCAACATCCTTGTAATCTCCTCTGTACTCTTTCCAGCTTAATGGCATCTTTCCTATAGCAAGAGCAAGAAGGTAAATGAAGAAAGAGAAGGGTCCATTAGGGACCAAAAAGCTTTGGAGGTGAAGAATTTCCACTGGGGTTTTAATGAAGATTTTGTGATTACCCACCTCTTTTGTGAAGGCAATGCGGATGTTATAGGTAAGGTGAATACTATATGAAGTAAACATAAGAGGAAGCGGGGCATTTATCATCTTTTAAAAATAGATAAATCATCAGGTCTGGATGAAATATGACCCAACATGTTTTTAACAAACAAAAAACACTGGGGAGAAAATTGCAAAGACTCTGACTATGACCCTTCAATCCTTTCTGACTACAGGAGTGGTGTCAGTGGGCTGGCAAACTATTAATGTTGTACCATGGCTTAAAAAGGTTATAGACCAGATGGGCAAATTATTGGGATGATTTCTGAGGGCAGTAAAACATTCAGTCAGAAAAGCACAGGTAATCAGAGACATGGAATTGTTAAAGGAAGGTTGTGTCTGACTGACCTGATTGAATTCTTTGAGAAGGTGGAAGGGAGGGTAGATGAGGGCAATGTATTTGATGTGGTCTTTGTGGATTTTAGCAAGACTTTTGACAAGCTCCCACACGTCAGTCTGGTCATAAAATTGAAAAGCCATTGGGATACAAGGAAGAGTGGAGAATTTGATCCAAAACTGGCCCAATGGCAGAAAGCAGAAGATAGTGGTTGATGGGAGCTCAATATTCAGTCTCTACCTTATTCATAATTTGTATTAATCATTAAAGTAAATGCTGGGGACATGATGAAGAAGTTTGCAGAGATACAGAAAGGGGCTGTGCAGTTGATAGTGAGGAGAACAAGAGCTTTGAACTGCTGGTTAGTTGGGGAGAAAACTGTCAAGTGGAACTTCATGGAGTGTGCGGTAATGCATTTGGGCAGATGCATCCAGGCAGGAGAATGTAATATAAATGGGAGGATATCGAGTGCTGTGGAGGAACAGATGAGGTATATGCCAATAGATCCTTAAAGGGTAAACAGGAGTGCTCAGTAAAGTTTCTTAAAGTTGAGGCATTGAATATAAGAGCAGGGGATTTTGACAGAATTACATGCAGCACTATTGAGGCCACAACTTGAATACAATGCACGGTTGTAGAAAGACATAATTGCGCTGGAGGGGATGCAGAGAGATTTGAGGATGTGACTACAAGGAAAGATTGGATGAGCTCTGGTTGTTTGGGGCAGAGGAGTTTGAAGGGAAACTTAATTGAAATGCATAACATTGAGTAAAGAGAAAGGATCTATTTCCCTTAACAGGGAGAGAAATACCCAGAGGATACAAATTTAAAGTAATTGGTAGAAAGTTGGAGGGGGAAATCTTTGCCCAGAGAGGAGTCGGTATCTGGAACTCGCTGACTGAAAGGGAAAGATGAAAACTCCCCATAGCAAAAATGTTCATGACCTGAAGAGCTGTGTACTGTAGGGTTATGGACCAAACGCTGGAAGGTGGGATTAGTTTGGAGCACTGTTTATCAGCCAGTATGGACATCTGGGCTGAATGGTCGCTGGAATATAAATCTCCTGTCATTCTATGAATTCTTGACCTTGTCCCATATTTTTGTTCCAAATTTTTTCTTGAGCTTTTGGCCAAGAATGTAGGAGTTGGAATAGGACACAAGGCTGCTTGAGCAATGAAACATGTTGACTGTTGGCTCAGCTCCACTCTCTACCTCATTCCCTTTGGCCTTGCCTATGGTCGACAAATCTATCTCTGCCTTGAATATATTCAATGATGCTGCCCCCACAACTCTCTGCAGTGGGGCCTGGCAAAGGTTTATAACCCTCAAAGAAATTCTTCCTCATCTTGGACGGACTTGTTGGGCCAAAAGCCCTGTATCCGTGCAATATTGCTCTGGGTCTTTAATGGATAACTGTATGCCTTGAGGCCATGTTCCCATTGATGTACTACTACTTCGTGCCCCCACCCCCCCTGCCCCCCCAATCAAAGAAATGGGGGCAGGCATGGTAGTGTAGCGGTTAACATAATGCTATTACAGCACCAACAACCCGGGTTCAACTCGCGACGCTGTCTGTAAGGAGTTTGTATGTTTTCCCCGTGTCTGCGTGGGTTTCCTCCCAGTGCTCCGGTTTCCTCCCAGTGCTCCAGTTTCCTCCCACATTCCAAAGACATACAGGTTAGGAAGTTGTGGGTGTGCTATGTTGGCGCCGGAAGAGTGGCGACACTTGTGGGCTGCCCCCAGAACACACTACGCAAAAGATGGATTTCACTGTGTGTTTTGATGTACATGTGACTAATAAAGATATCTTAAAGTGTCCTCTCTGCATCTTCCCTGTCAAGCCCTCTCAGGATCTTGTGTTTCAATAAAGCCAACTTGGATTTTCCTGAAATCCAATGGCTATAGACCCAACCTGTTTGGTCATTATTCACAAGACAATCCTTTCATCCCAAGTATCAGTCTAATGAACGTTGCTACAGAGACCAAAACTATGCAGCTGCATCTAACCATAGCCCCGTAACTGTCTTAACACCAACTTCCCTGTCTTTGTACTCCAACCCTTTTACAAGCTTTGATTGCCGGCAGTCTTTGGATTCAGTGGAATCCTATATTTGGACTATACAACAGCTGTGCTTGACATTTTTATCTCCCATTTTAAATGGCAAATTCGTCACAAAGATCACAGTCAGTGGATCGTATCAGAAGTTAACTGGAAGCATATATTGCAGGCCTTTTTATTTTCTGGTTTACTACTCCTTTTACAATATTCCAGTAGATCGTTTGATACCAATTGTGTTTGCAAGTTCAATTTGGTTAGCAAGATAGACCAGAATGAAGACCTTGAAAAGATGGTCTGCATTAACTAACTTACAATGCACTGCCTTTGGCTGCTCTTCACATAATATTTGTAGGAGCAAGTAATAGGCTAACGTTGTCTCGCTCTGGGTGCACAGTTACACCATCACAGACACAACAGTTAAGCCAACACTGCAGTTACACCAACCTTGATGCAATCCAATTACTCTCCATGGTCTTCTGCTAATCTGCAGTTCGTGTGCTTTCTGTTTAATTAAACTCTCCTGCTTTAATTTAACCAAGGACGTGTGTTTTGCTGTAGATTATTCTAAAGGATTTGGTGGCAAGTATGGAGTGGAAAAGGATAAAGTGGACAAGAGCGCTGTTGGCTTTGAATACCAAGGGAAAACTGAGAAGCACGAATCGCAAAAAGGTTGGTAGTCTGTTTTTCTGATTGTTATCAGTGCAGTGGAGTCGGGTAGTGGTTTGCTTACTGTGACCAAGCTATGATTGCTCAGTGTGGAATTGAAAGCCAGTCAGGACCTTCAGTCATTCATGGTGTTTGGAAGCTCCTACTTGTTCTTGTAACGTCACAGAAGGAGGTCATCCATGGTAAATTCCAGCAGATCAATCCCATTTGCCCCGCTCCCCTGTCCCTTATTTCCCTGCACTTTCCCAGTGGATGTGGAGAAGATGTTTCCATTAGTAGGAGAGTCCAGGATCCAAGGGCACAGCCTCAGAATAAAGGGACGTCCCTATAAAACTGAGATGAGGAGGAATTGCTTCAGCCAAAGGGTGGTGAATCTGTGGAATTGGTGCCACAGAGGGCTGTAGAGGCCAAGTCGTTGGGTGTATTTAAGGCAGAGATTGATAGGTTCTTAATTGGGAAGGGGGTTGAGGGTGACAGGGAGAAAGCAGGAGAATGGGGTTGAAAAAAAAATCAGCCACAATTGAATGGTGGAGCAGACTCGATGGGCCGAATGGCTTAACTCTGCGCCTCTATCTTAAGGCCTTATGCAGGCAGGCTTTTTCCTGGCTGGAGACCATGGGATAAAGGCATGGTGTCCCTGGAAAAGGAATTTGGGACTGAGATGAGGAACAATTCAGTACTTGGAGGTTTGTGAATCTTTGGGATTCTCTGCCCCAAGGGCCCTGGATGCTTACCGACTATATTGCAAATTAAGGTCAATAGATTTCTGGATGATGAATTGGAAGGTGGGAACGGGTGGTAACATGGAATTGAAAGAGAACATTATTGAATGGTGAATAGTCTCAAGGGAGTGTGAGATCTATTGCTATTTCTTAACTCATTTCATATCGAGGTGTTCCAAGCCAGCAGGGCAGGGTGCCCTCATTCTATGTGACAAACTTTGTTTGGAGGCCTCCAATTTCCCCTCAATCCTTTGAGTGTGTGTTGAGGTAGTACCAGAATTCACTCCCACACTAACCAGTGGCATTTGATGGAACCAGATTACGTCAAAGGCTTCGGAGGAAAGTTTGGTGTCCAGACGGATCGACAGGACAAGAACGCCTTGGGTTGGGACCACCAAGAGACCACGCAATTGCACGAATCTCAGAAAGGTGAGTGGTTGGCAGCTTCATGCCAGACAGAGGGCTCGGGTATGGGACTGAGTGTCAGCTGGCTGAGAAGCTCACCGGTGTTTGCAATTCATGAAATTCAAAGACATAGGACTAGAGTTGATGACGGGGGAAAACAGTGAGAAAAATGGAGAGGGGGGGGTGGACAACAGGGCAGTGTGGTGAGAATGAGAGAAATAAATGAATTTGTTCACTCTCAGAACTGAAAGCTAAAGGGGAGATCGGGAAATTGCTTAAAAGTGCTTTAATGTTCCTGAAATGTTTCAGTATCTGGATTTGGCCACGTACATCATGAGTCATAGAAGCATACAGCACAAAAACAGGCCCTCTGGTCCACTTTATACATGCTGGCATGATCTCATTTATCTGCAAGAGGCCCATATCCTTCAATGACCTTCCTATCCAACTACCTGTCCATATGCCTTTTGAACGCTGTAATTGTTTCTGTCTCTACCACCTTCTCTTACAGCTTGTTCCAGATAACCACCACCCTCAGATCTCCTCTGAATTTCCACCTCTCTCACCTTAAGCATGTGCCCTCTAGTTCTAGACTCCCCTGCCCTAGGCCCTCCATAAGGTCTGAGTCTGTGGATCGGAAGGGAAGGGGGGGAAAAGAGGAGTGTGGTAGTGATGGAGGATTCATCGATTAGAGGAACAGACAGGAGATTTTATGGATGAGACCGAGACTCCCAGATGGTACGTTGCCTCCCAGGTTCCAGGGTCAGAGACGTCTCGGCTCAAGTCCACAGTATTCTTAAGGGGGAGGGTGAGCAGCCAGGAGGTGTGGTACCAATGACATAGGCAGGAAGGGTGACGAGGTCCCGCAAAGTGACTTCTGGGAATTAGGTGCTAAGTTAAAAGACGGGACCTCCAGGGTGGTGATCTCAGGATTGCTACCCCTGCCACATGCTAGTGAGGCAAGAAATAGGAAGATAGTGCACTTTAAAATGTGGCTAAGGAGATGGTGCAGAAGGGAGGGCTTCAGATTTTTGGATCATTGGGCTCTCTTCCAGGGCAGGTGGGACCTGCACAAACGGGACAGTTTGCACCTGATCTGGAGGGGGACCAATATCCTTGCGGGAAGGTTTGCTAGTGCTGCTCGGGGGGAGGTGGGGTGGGAGGTTGCAGGGGGGTGGGAACCAGAGTGGTAGGGCAGCAAGTGGAGGGGCTGTGGGGAAAGTAGATGTTAAGCCTACAAGCAAAGACAGAAATTGACTGGTTGTTGAGCATGGTGGGACTAATGTTCTGAGATGCAAGGAGTATTGTAGGTAAGGCAGATGAACTTAGAGCATGGATCAACATGTGGAATTAGATGTTGTAGCCATTAATGAGACTTGGTTCCAGAAGGGGCAGGACTGGCAGCTCAATATTCCGGGGTTCTGATGTTTTAGACATGATAGAGAGGGACGTGTTAGAGGGGAAGGGGTGGCATTACTCATCAGGGAAAATGTCACGGCAGTGCTCAGAGAGGACGTACTGGAGGGCTCGACTACTGAGGCAATTTGGGTGGAACTGAGGATTAAGAAAGGGGCCACCACGTTAATGGGACTATATTATAGACCTCCCAATAGTCAGTGGGATTTAGCGGAACAAATTTGTTCGGAGATAGCAGACAGTTGCAAGAAAAATAAGGTTGTGATAGCAGGTGACTTTAACTTTCCACAGTATGGGACTCCCATACTGTGAAGGGATTGGATGAGATAGAGTTCGTCAAGTGTGTTCAGGAAAGTTTCTTCAATCAATGTGTAGAGGTCCCAACTAGAGAGAGTACGATACTGGATCTCCTCAAGGAACAAGACAGGGCAGGTGACAGAAGTGTGTGTAGGGGTACACTTTGGATCTAGTGATTATAATTCCATTAGTTTCAAGTATGGAGAAGGATAAGACTGGTCCTAGGGTTAAGATTCTAAACCGGAGGAAGGCCAATTTTGATGGCATCAGAAGGGATCTGGCAGGCGTGGGTTGGGATGGGCTGTTTTCCGGCAAAGAGATGCTTAGTAAGTGGGAGGCTTTCAGAAGTGAAATATGGAGAGTACAGAATCTGTATATTCCTGTTAGAATAAAAGGCAAGGCATACAGGTTTAGGGAACCTTGGTTATCGAGAGATATTGAGACCCTGGTAAAGAAAAAGAAGGTGGCGCATATCAGGTACAGGCAGATAAGATCAAATGAGGCACTTGAGGAGTATAAGAAATGCAAGAGAACACTTGAGAGAGAAATCAGGAGGGCTAAAAGAGGACATGAGGTTGCTCTGGCAGATAGAGTGAAAGATAATTCCAAGGGTTTCTATCGCTATATTAAGAGCAAAAGGGTAGTAAGGGACAAAAGTGGTCCTCCTGAAGATCAGTGTGGACATCTATGCATGGAGCCGAAAGAGATGGGGGAGATTTTAGATGAATTTTTTGCAACCATATTTACTCAGGAGACAGACACAGACTACAGAACTGAGGCAAAAAGGTAGTGAGGTCATGGACCGTATCCAGATTGCAGAAGAGGAGGTGCTGGCTGTCTTGAGGCGAAGTAAGGTGGATAAATCCCCAGGGCCTGACAAGGCGCCCCCTTGGACCTTGTGGGAGGCTAGTGCAGAAATTGCAGGGGCCCTGGCGGAGATAATTAAAACATCCTTAGCCACAGCTGAGGTGCCAGAGGATAGCTAATGTTCCATTGTTCAAGAAAGGCTCTCAGAATAAGCCAGGAAATTATAGGCCGATGAGCCTGACGTCAGTTGTAGGTAAATTATTGGTAGGTATTCTAAGGGACAGGATATGTAAGTATTTGGATAGACAGGGCCCAATCAGGGATAGTCAACATGGCTTTGTGCATGGTAGGTCATGTCTAACCAATCTTATAGAGTTCTTCGAGGAGGTTACTAAGAAGTTTGATGAATGAAAGGCGGTGGACGTTCTCTGCATGGACTTTAGCAAGGCCTTTGTCAAAGTCCCGCATGGGAGGCTGCTCCAGAAGATTAAGTCGCTTGGCATTCAGGATGAAGTAGTCAATTGGATTCAACATTGGCTTAGCGGGAGAAGCCAGAGAGTGGTAGTAGATGGTTGTCTCTCTGAATGGAGGCCTGTGACTAGTGGTGTGCCGTAGGGATTGGTGCTGGGCTCATTGTTGTTTATCATCTATATTAATGATTCAGATGATAATGTGGTAAAATAGTGGACAGCGAGGAAGGCTATCAAAGCTTGTAGCGTGATCTTGACCAGCTAGGAAAATGGGCTGAGAAATGGTAGATGGAATTTAATGCAGACAAGTGTGAGGTGATGCACTTTGGAAGGGATGAACCAGGGTAAGATTTGCACAGCAAATGGTAAGGCTTGAGGTGTGCGGTAGAACAAAGGAACTTGGAAATACAGATCCATAATTCCTTGAAAGTGGCGTCACAGGTAGAGAGGGTCATAAAGAGAGCTTTTGGCACATTGGCCTTCCTAAATCAGGTCATTGAGTACAGGAGTTGGGATGTTATGTTGAAGTCGTACAAGATGTGGTGAGGCCGAACTTGGAGTATTGTGTGCAGTTCTGGTCACCTACCTACAGGAAAGATATCAATAAGCTTGAAAGAGTGCAGAGAAAATTTGTAAGGATGTTGCAGGGACTTGTAGGACCTGAGGGATAGGGAAAGGTTGAATAGGTTAGGACTTTGTTCCCTGGAGTGCAGGAGAATGAGGGAAGATCTTCACAAAATTATGAAGGCTATAGATGGGGGTGAATGCATGTAGGCTTTTTCTCCTAAGTTTGGGTGAGACTAGAACTAGAGGACATAGGTTTAGGGTGAAAGGTGAAATATTTAAGGAGAATCTGAAGCAGAACTTCTTCACTCAGAGGGTGGTGCAAGTGTGGAACGAGCTGCCAACAGGTGTGGTAGATGCGGGTTCAATTGTAACATTTAAGAGAGGTTTGGACAGGTACACGGATGGGAGGGGTTTGCAGGGATATGGTCTAGGTGCAGGAAGATGGGACTAGGCAAAAAATCAAGTCAGCATGGACTAGATGGGCTGAAGGGCCTGTTGCTGTGCTGTAGTACCATATGACTCTTTGAGGTCACCCCTCAGCCTCCTATGTTCCAGTGAGAATAAACCCAGCCTATCCAATCTAACTACAGCCCTCCATTCCATGCAATATCCTGGTGGATCTCTTCAGCACTCTCTCCAGTGCTGCCACATCCTTGCTATAGTGTGGTGACCAGATGGTGCTACAGCTGGAGTGTTGGTTTTTAAATGGGAAGAAAGAGGACATGGGAAGAAAGAGGAATCCTCTGGTAAATGTACAGGCTCTGAGAATTGTTGCAGGGAAGCATGTTTGTGCGGTTTAATTCCTGAGTTATCCACTTCCATTACTGGAGTTGCCCTGGTATACGACATTCTGCCAGATTGCATATTGGGTTTGGCAAACATAGCTCTTTGTCTGACTATATTGTGTTGTGCCCTTCCCCAATATAAATCCGGCAAAGCATTAAGATATCTATCAGTCACATGCACACCGAAACACACAGTGAAATCCATCTTCTGCGTAGTGTGTTCTGGGGCAGCCCACAAATGTCGCCACGCTTCTGGCACCACCGTAGCATGCCCACAACTTCCTAACCCGTATGTCTTTTTGAAACGTGGGAGGAAACCAGAGCACCCGGAGGAAACCCACGCAGACACGGGGAGAACGTACAAACTCCTTACAGACAGTGGCCAGAATTGAACCTGGGTCACTGGTGCTGTAATAGTGTTACACTAACCGCTACACTACTGTAACCTGCATTTTCTCCCCCAGACATGCAGTCTGTTCAAGAAAATGAAGGAGTTTTAAAAGTCCTCGGAAAATAATTTCTAGTATTGAGTAAAGAAAATCTACATCCATAGACAATAGCTGCTTTAAGAAAGAAACTGAACTTTGTAACAACCAACACCCTCCGTACGTCCCAAAGCAAAAAGCAGCCTCCCATTAGTTGTTATAACACAGGAAGCCATTCAGCCCATCAAGTCCATATCAGCAGAGTGATCTCATCAATCCTGCTGCTCATCTTATTTTCTTGCAGCCACTTCATTTTCAGTTTTTTTTCCACTTACCTACATTATGGGTAATTTACAGTTGCCAATTAACCGACCGAGAAAAAGGTTACCTGCAGTCTACATCATGGAAACACTTAGTGGTCTGCATGACTGTTATCCTGCCCTTTATCCAAGCCCATCAGTGTGATCTGCTATTCCATTTCCCTTCCCCCTGCACACACCCCTGCCCTTGTCTGTTTGTCCCATTTTTCCTTTAGGTACATGTGTACTCTTTATATCATCCCAATCCTTGTAGTGAATTCCACAGTCTAATATTCCCTGGGTAAAGACATTTCTTAGGAAGAGCCGGGCTGATTCAGAAAGTTTAAAAGAGAAGGGAAAAAGGAAAATATGCAAGGTAAGAGAGAGCATGAAAGAGAACTGGCAGCAAACATAAAAGGGAATCCAGAAATAGGTGAACTGCAAAAGGGTTCGAAGAGGATCGGTGGGGTCGATCCAAAGCCAAAAAGGAAATCTATTCATGGAGGCTCTAGAGGGTATGATTTGTACTGAGCAAGTACTTTACATCAGTCTTCACCAAGACAGAAGATGATGCTAGATTCCTGACATGTTGCTGAGATTCTGAATGGGCTAAAAGTTAATACAGGTACCTACATGGCTAAGTCACCTGGCCCAGATGGGATGCATGAGGGAAGGGAGGAAAGTAAAGGTTGCAATGGAAATCCTGGATGCAATCTTTCAAGCATATGTGGTCTAGGGATAAACCCAGTAACTACAAATTAATCAGTTTGACCTCTCTTGTGGAAATTAATCGGGAACAGGGTTGGAAGCCACTTGGATAAATGTGGATCGAAGAAAGCCAGGATGGATTTGTTGAAGGCACATTAGATGTCACTAACTTGACAGAGTTGTTTCATGTAACAGAAAGGGTCAATGAAGGAAATGCACTTGTTGTGATATATATAGATAGATATATATGGACTTGTGATAAAGTGCCTCACAATGGGCTTGTCCAAGAATGAAGACCAGGGAATAAAAGGATAGAAAATAGAAATAGAAAATTTCTTAGATAGAAAAGTGAGTAACAGAAAATGGAGAATAGTGCTGAAAGGTTATTGTGTTTCAGACTATGGGCAAATATACAGCAGAGTTCTCCAGGAATTAGTACAAGGACCACGACTTTTCTTAACATATTACTGACTTGGACTTGAGTGCATAGTGTGCAATTTCCAAATTCCAGATGACTCAAAACTGGAGTAATTAGTGGGTACAACATCCAACAGTGTCACAAACTGCCTGTCACTTTTCATCCCTCCTCAGTCCACCACCCACCTCGACTCCTATCTCACCACACCCCCTCCCTTCTTAATACTGGCCATCTCCCCATCTCCCCTCTCCACTCTCAGTCCTGATGCAGGGTTTTGACCCGAAACGTCAACAATTCCTCTCCTCCCACAGATGCTGCTCGACGCCCTGAGTTCCTCCAGGTATTGTTGCTCCTGATTCCAACACCTGCAGTCTCTTGTGCCTTCAGTCTGCCGGTCGAGCACCATCGAAGTCCTGAGCATGCTGGATTATTAGTTTTACTGCATCTTGTTTATAAGCAGATCCTTCCTCAAGTGGAAACCTTTTCTACATGCCTGTGCTTTTGAAACCTTTTCCAATCCTAACTTCCCTCAATTACCCCTCCAAAACTTCACCTCAATGACTTCAGCTATTCTGTGGGTAAAGAAACTATTGTGAGCCAGGTCCTGAGGTAGGACTTATTGGGCTGCCAAAAAATAGAGGTATTGGGTGAGCACTTCTTACATAGCAACAGCAATAAGGTGCATGGTTGGAGACCAGGAATGGGAAAGTGGTATTATCCAGAAAGGTTTGGTGCTGGCTGGTGTAAATGGAACTAGCTGAACAGCCCCTTCTCTGCCATAAGTTTCTATGATTCTATAAATAAAGAACTAATGTGGTATTTACTAACGGCATCCTTTGTGGTTTGGGGTTTGGAACAGGAAGTGAGTTCGATAGACCCTAACTGTGAGGTGTTTTTGTTTAGTGAAGTATTAGCTGTTACGGTGGTCAGCAAGTTTAGCCTTCAGCAGAATAGTCTGGATTTCCCGCATTGTGCTGACACAAATAGATTCCTCACGTGAGGCTGGCTGTTGACATCATGCATCGCTGATGAGGAAGATTATCAGGATAACTGACAACAAAGCAGCTGGTGTTGATTATCAAATGCTGGCAATGAAAATGCAAGCCGGCAGGGATTTGACAATGAAGGTTTTAGTTGGGAACACAAAACCGCAGAGCCCTGCTTCATTATTTGATGCAACTACATCTGATGCAACTACATCAAAGGCGGTGCCTGTTTGAGCCATTCCAGAAGGGCTAATGTGATTTTACTTTCAATCTCCCCGCTGAATGGTTTCTTTTCTATGCCTACATTTTTTATTGATTTTCAAAGCAACATTCTGTAAAAGTCAACTAAATTTAATTAGAAACAAAGAATTGGATGTGGTGAATAGATGTTATTCGTCCTATCATACTTAAATCAGCTCTGGACTCTATAAACTCATTGCCCTTTTCCCCGTACTTTAAAATGTTTGTCGCCTTTTTCTGGCTGTCATACAATCGTCATGATGGAGGAAGATGATTTTCAGTTCATCAAACCTATGCCAGTCCTCGATCAATCCACTCAGTCCCATTGGCCTATTGTTTTCTCAGCAGTTTATGTATTTCCCTTTTCAAAGCCCTGTTTCTGCCAGCATTACATTCAGTCATTTCCAGAACTACTTCCATGCAGGGAGAACTCTTCAAATAAAATTGTTCCAGTGATTTTTTTTTGCACAGTACAGTTTCTATTTTTTTTGCAAAAGCACCTTCCGTAAATACACTTTGGAATTAAACATAGGCCTGGCTCTGCTTTAACTATTGAGGAGAGGAAACCTGGCAAATGGAATGGAATTTATTGCCTCCAGGACTTCCCACTGGTTCAGCCAGCTTGACGAGTTTTCAGCTGAAGTCACGTGGTGTCATTCCAAAGCAAACCCTGAGAGCCTAACCCAGGTTGCCTTACGAATTGATTTAATAATGTACATTGAGATGGCTTTTATTCAAGCACTTAAAATGTACCTTTCCCACCTTCTCACTGCTTTTCCATTTTTTTTTATATCTTCACCTTTTTTTTCTGTTATTTTCATAACTTTGTTGAAACTTTTTGTTCTTTCTTTTCCCCTTTGCTCAGTGTAGGAGCTGAGAGTTTAGCAGGATGTTGTAGCTGGGTGAAATATGATGGGTAGCTGGCCATCCTCATCTGGAATACTTGCTGCTCTGAAGGACAGGTTTTTTTCCCCAACCCAATGAATGCAGGAAATGATGTGGAATATGTGGTCAGAAAATTGACACACATTGTCCCAAGTGGATACAGATGTGGAGAATGAAAAAGATTAATGCCCATTAAAGTTAGCGCTAATCATTAACCAGCCCGTTCCAGCTCAAGTTGTGGGTTGTGTTACCTCTGAATCCTCAATCTGTGAATTCCATCTGGAATTTGTCATGCTCTGACGTCCCATTACTGCACTTGGAATGGAACAGAATGGCTTGATACTTAATGCTGTTTGAAGCTGGTTCTGCAGAACACTGCAGGCAATATTGTTGGCGTGACTTGACACTTTATCCAGAATAGCTACTTCCAAACCCCTGGAAGGCTGATGACTGAAGGAGAGTGCCATCTTCTCCTTGTTCCCCTTGCACGATAATGATTTGGGATCACATTCCTGCATTATTTTTTTTCCCCTGAGTGAAAACCCTTAACAATCCTGTGGGTGGCATTTATCACACTCTGCCCCAGGGTCTGAGGAAATATTTTGAGGAAATTCTCAAAGCTTCCTTGAAGGAATGTGACATCCCTGAGTCTGGTAGCGAAGCATCCAAGATGGTACCAGGCACTTCAGGATCACGTGGAGCTCAAGCGCAAGCAGTTGGAGGAGCAGAAGCAACTTGAGATGCCCACCCATAACACGGTGCACCTCTTGTTCACCTGTGGTAGAGACCATGGGTCCCATATTGGCTTCATTGGTCTCCTTGGAAACCACTGAAGTGGAAGCAAGACGTCCTCAGCAGTAAGGGGTTGTCTATAAAGTAGGAAGAGAGCAGGACAAGAAGACAAAAGCAAACCACTACAGGTGTTGGAAATCTTTCATAAAACAGAACACGCTAGAAGTAGACTGGGCAGCAACCTGAAGTACCAAGCCTGTTTCTCTTGATATAGATGCTTGCTGACCATCCCTTCATTACCAATAACTAAGTTGTGGGGTAATGGGCCACAAATTGGGTTCAGAGTGCCATGTAGCTGGTCAAAACCAACATGTCTAACATGTCCTATGGCTCTTCTGAAGGACATTGCAGATATATGGATTTAGAGGTGTTTTAATCTTCCAAAGAGATTCAGTAATGCACCAAATTAAATGATAGACGATCATTCATTGGTTTAATGAAAAGACTGAACATACCTGTTCTAATAGTTTGCCTTCTAGTTGTACAACAGCGTGCTCATGTCCACAGTGAAGATTTTTCACTTAAAGAAGCAAGGTTGCATATTTGAAATGAAACCTATTATTTATACTTAAAGCAAAATCCTGCAGAAGCTGGAAATCCGTATGAGATGCAGAACATCTTGGAACTCCTTTGTAGGTTGGGTGGTGTATGTGGAAAGAGAAGCCGAGGGTAACATTTCTGCTCGGTGACCTTCTCATCAGACCTGAAACATTAACTCTGTTTCTGTCTCCACAAATGGTGTCAGACCTGCCGAGCATTGAAACATTTTTATCTTTTTATTTAATATTTGTGTCTTCAACATTGTTTTTATCCATTGAGCATTGATTTCTCCAATCATTGTGTCTTTGTTGGAATTTTAAAGTTTGCCAACCGTTTTCTGCTCATCAGGGAAGGAGCTCTCATGTTTTGTGTGCTTTTCACCTGTAACCATTTAATCACGTTTGTTTTGGTGACTGAACTTGTGTCCTTTTGTCATACATGCAAGGTTAGGGCCTTGATCTAAACATGGTTGTTTGGGACTAACTAGTGTTTTAAGATGTTGCCATTTAACCCATTGTTCTCAACTTCAAAAGCAACACAATTTTAATGAGTTTTTTTTAAAGTAATCTGTTTTACAGTTTTGTACCGTGCCTTTTTGTTTTAGTTGTTCTGTTTTATAACCTATTAGATGTTTGACCTAACTTGGCTTGTTTTCTCTGTTGTTGTTGTTGTTGTCATCGTTGTCTTGGTTGCCTGTGGATTTACAGACTATAAGAGAGGTTTCGGCGGGAAATATGGTGTTGAGACAGAGAAGCAGGACAAATCTGCGGTGGGGTTCGATTACAAGGAAAAGCTGTCCAAGCACGAGTCTCAACAAGGCAGAGTTCAATGCCAGGCCACACTCTGGTTTCTTCAAGATGCATTAAATTTCAGCACAGACCCTGTTGGCAGCTTAATCTTTGGATGAACGTATTGTAGTATTAACAAAATCTGTATTTGTTTCCACCTCTGACCCCTGCTCCCCAACATCAAACTTTATTCCTTCTCTCCTGAAAGGTGACTCATTCTTGTGATCAAGTACCACTCTGGTCTTTTCCTTCCCTGTGGTCCTTGAGATTGCAGGAAGTGTTGAATCCTCTCCAGCATCTCCCAATGGACTTGGGCATAGATTAAGGAACAAGCAGCCCTAACCTCTCTGTTCCCCCTTCCCTGACTCTAACCTGGCTGCTCAATCATTTGGCCTTTGAATTACTACATAATCCTTTATAATTGAAGTGATGCTTCACAGTGGGTGGACTGCAATATATATATGTTGTGTTATGGATTTCATGCAGCAGTCTTTTAATGGTAGCTGAATTCAGTCAGTGTCTATACTGATACAATGGTGTTCTTAAAAATATTCAGCACCATGTAAACATTTTACTAAATTATATAAATATAATTAAGCATCCCCTGAAAGCTGATCCTCCATTCAGTATCATCATGGTTGATTTGACTTTTTTTGGCCTCAACACCACTTTCCTTTTGTTCCCCATGACCCTTAATTCCCTAAAAGTCTAAAAATGTATCTGTCTTAGTTTTGAATATACTTATGACATCTTCTCCACAGCCGAGGTGGTGCTTTCCAAAGATTCACAACCCTTTGAGAGAAGTTCCACTTCACCTCGGTCTTAAATTCTTAGCATCTTCAAACAGACCTGAAGTATTACATTCCTGATTTGATTGTTCCTTTTTTTAATTTAAGGAAAATTGAACAAAACCTCCCTTGTATTCAGATTTATGCTCTGCATTTAGCAATGTCATTAAGAAGTCAGTGAAGAGATTAACAATCAAGGGAAATGGACAGTCAGCATTTCAGGTTGAGACCCTTCCGGAACATCGACTGTCCATTTCCCTCCGTAGATGCTCCCTGACCTGCTAAGTTCCTCCAGCATCTTGTGTGTTGCTCCAGAATCCAGCATCTACAGCCTCTTGTGTCTCCCAGAGACCAACAATAGCTAAATATTTATTTTGCCATATTTCCATGGTGGCTAATATTGAAAATCCAGAGCTTGGTCATCTTGCATTGAAAAGTGACCTGGACCCTGGGAGAGCAGATTAGCGGTGATGCCACAGGTCCTACATTCCACCATGGGTCCATCTTCCTACTGGTAGTTACAGTCCTGGGAGCCAGAGAGTATGGAACAGAGAAAAACCAAGATCTTTGGTTCTGGGACAAAAGCATGTTCTCTAGATCATCTAGTTAGTTCTGGATCCAAGGGTAAGTGGGCCACTAAGGTAACATTACAAAGAAATGCCCAGAAGGTCTGTGCTGTGAAGTGGTGCATTTTATTGTCATTGTCCTGTCTAATCTGTAGACTCTATTCTTGCTTGTATGTGTTTATCTCAATCAAACCATCAACACCTCAGTCTGAAAGCCTGATTTAGCATGTCTTAAGTAATAAGATAATTCACTTCAGCATCTCACTTACTCTCCTGTTGAATTACAGACTTTGCTCATCAATGTCAAAAGGCACAAAACAAAGTGATAGATTAATAATCTCTGGCAGTATAACTTTTTTTTTCTCATAGCTAATCTAATTGAGCCTAATCAAATCTTGCCTGTCATTTAAAATGAGAAGCTTCTTGCATTCAGTTTGGCTGCCACCTTTGAGTTATGCATGATCATTCTGCTCTCTCCTGAGTATCTCGTGGGTCAGCTGAGATTTACCCTCTCCATCTCTTGTTTCAGATTACTCGAGGGGATTTGGTGGCAAGTATGGGGTTCAGAAAGACCGGATGGACAAGGTGAGTGGAAGGAGTGAACTGCTTTTGTATGTCTGCTTTTTTCAGTGCTCCTATTGAGTTTTGACTCAATGGGGAGACACAGGGTCGGCCCCATCTAGCCTGCCTCACGCAGATAGTTCTAAGTTGTCTATCTACTTACAAGATCAAACTACATGATCTCCTGGGAGAGGATCAAAGCCAGATTTTAGATCCAATCTCTTTCCCCTCCAAATCTTCACCATGGTACCAGGACTACTTTTGCGCTCTCTCTCTCCCCATCTATCTATCACAGATACTCCCTTTGTTTCCTCCACCCCTTCCCCTTTTCTGCAGTTTTAAACACCTTTTATATAACCTTTTCTATCCTGACCTCTCTATCCTCAGCCTCCCTCTCTGTTCCATCTTCTGCCTAGCACTTTTCAGCTGTCTTCATTCAACACAGGGCTCAATATCCCAACTTTTCCTCATTCTAAAGGGAGGTTGTTGACCTGAACCGTTAACTCTGTTTCTCTCTCCCTGTAGATACTGCCTGACCTGCTGAATGATTCCTGCATTTTTCTGTTTTATTTCAAGAACACAACCCCCAACTCTTCCAGCACCCCTTATCACAACCTTAGAAATAACAGCACAAAAAGGTGCTGTTTCATCCATTATGCTGATGATTTCTCTGTACTGTAACTGTTGACTCTGATCCCACTTCCTTTCTAGTAATTTTTATTTTCAAAGGTGTATATAAATATTAAATATTTACCATCTTACTTTCAATTGTCATAATGAATTCTGTTTACTTCCAACCCCTTGTGCTAATATTAATTCTAAATTTGTGCTTTGGTTGTCAAACCAATGCTGTGGGTGATGACGTTAGTCAACTGTAGCACATTAAGCACAGTTTCTCCACCCGTCTTTTATCTAGTATCTTCCTAGTGAAATAAAATTACTACGGAAATAAAGAAAGTAATATCCTTTCTATAATAGGTAAACAAAATTTTGTTGAACACCAAATATGGCTTGACTGTTATTTTACAGAGAACGGAAAATGCAATTCCTTTATCTGTTATCTATCTGTGTCGAACTATATTTGCCTTCTATCTGCCCAGTCTCTGGCCTCCTTCACCTTTTCTTAGTGTTTGGGTTTGTCAATGTTATTTGATTAAACCCCGCCCAACCATTTTATTTATTGGATCATGTGTTATCATTTGATTAAAGAAACTTGTTTAACTTTCCAAGGTGAAAGTTAACAAAATAGTTTTAAAATCTGTGACCGTCCTCCTCGTTCAATAACAGACATCATAAGGCCTACTCCATTTCAGTGAGTGTTCAAGTGTATTTTGTTTGCTATGTTATTGAACACTAATCACTGTTGAGGATTTAAGACAATGATCAGTCCTCAAAATATTTAAGAAAATAGTGACCAAAACCAAGAGGAGGTTCATCGCAAAAGGAGGTCTTAGAATTTTAATATATATAGAGCATAGAACAGTGCAGCACAGAACAGGCCCTTCGGCCCACAATGTTGTGCCAACATAGCTAATCCCTCCTACCTACAGAATGTCCATATCCCTCCATTTTCCTCTCATTCGTGTGCCCATCCAAGCCCTTCTTAAAAGCCCCCAATGAATTTGCCTCCACCAACTTATCAGACAACGCATTCCAGGCATCCACCACTCTCTCAGTAAAAAACGTACCCCTCACATCAGTTCTGAACCTACCCCCTCTCACCTTAAATGCATGCCCTGTGGTATTGGATCGCTCAATAATATAGGTGGTATCTATAGAGAAGGAAACTCTGCTTTTAAATAAATCTTAGACTTTTAATAAATACTTTCTCTGCTTTTAGATAAATCTTAATGGATTCTTTCATATTTTCTTATCTTAATCTTCTTAGCTTTGGCCAGGAAACATTTGTGAGCAATATGCTGATGTTATCTTCTACAAGTCTGCATGCTGTCATGTTTTTTGGTGCATCTCCAAACCTGCAATGATTCATATTTTTATTTCTTTGTGCACTTTTGGCAATGAATGAGATGCATTTTCTGAATGACAACCTAAAGCAAAGGGTTGCGCCAGTACTGAATGCTGGCTGGCTGGTCTGAAGGAGAGGGGGATGGAGGGAGGAAAGGAGAGGGGGCGATTCATCAGAAAGGGAACGGTAAAGAATGAAGGCACGTGGAACAAAGGAAAATTGTTTCCAGCGTCTAATTATAAAACTTTCTGATTACAGAGTGCCGCGTCCTTTGATGATATTGAACGGCTGTCACCAGCTTATCAGAAAACTAAGCCAGTGGAAGCTGGTATGTAACACTAACGAGTGGTTGAATCTGTTGATCCAGTTTAGTGTCATTTAGCTGCAGCAACTCGATCCTTTCTCCCACCTCCCACCCACAATCCTGGGCTAATCATTAATCCTGATTGTGGAGACTTTCGGTTTGTGGGTCCAGTTAATGCGTATTTGTTTGTGGTGCGTGACTACTGCTGTCAGTGCCAACATTTAATTGCCCCTGATTGGAGAGGAAGTCAGCACCATCTGGTGAATCTGTACTCAGACCGTGTAAGGGCATATTTGATCATTGGTTTCATTGTTTGTTATGAGGCAAATCATTGTTGCATTTAATCCTTGCAAGGAGCTGTAAGTCCTTTCCCACTGCATTGAACTAGTTCCTTTTGCTTCTGTCGGAGAGATGTTTGCATCTGTGGTTCGGTTTGTTCTGCAGCCAACACCAGTGCGAGCAGCATCCGGTCCAAGTTCGAGAACATAGCCAAAGCTAAGGAGGAGGAGGATAGGAAGAAGGCTGGAGAGGAGCGAGCCCGGCGCCTCGCCTGTGAGAGGAAGGAACAGGAAGAAGCCAAGAGGAAATTGGAGGTTGGTGGAGACTCTGTCCGCCGAAGCAATGTGGCTTGCTTTGCATTATATATGAATAACCTCCACTGGAGTTGCCATCGCAAGTCCTGTTATTGTTGGCGGGATGTTGTCAAGGGCTCTGCTTTCTAGAATCCGGAGAGGTACAAAGTAGAGGCATGTCAAAATTCTGACTATCTCATCCCATGAATGAACTTGTAGTGCATTGATCGAATATCCACTATCCGAAGTCATTTGCTTCATTTGAGTACTGCTGTTTTTCCCAGAAAACTCGTCACATGGAAGGCAGTGTTTTTACAGATAGCTGTTGTCCTATCTGATCTTCTGGATTGGTTTTGATCAGTTGGGTGGGGTGAAATTCCCCAGAATATCTTTGTCCCCCTGCGCACCCGACTGTCTTTGTTAGTTCATTTTCCAATGTTCATACGACCAGAGAGCTTTGGTGGGTTTGGGTGATTCTAAGTTATGAACTTAGCGATTCTTAGCTCCGGCCATTGTGTCGGGCAAGACTGAGCAACAATCTGGTTTTGCTCTCATATTTACATGTTTGGGGTCCCTTGTTAAGCTAGTTATCCTTAGTTCCTCTATGACCACTTCCTTTTGAGAACTCAATGTTAAATAGTTCTTCAGCATTTGTTAAATAATAACAAGGAGAAAATCTCGAATCGTTACATTTGACCCTGCCCCAAGGGGGTTTGGTTGATGAGGTCTCGTGTAGTGATAGTCCTCTGTTATCTCAAGAGCTTCTGCATCACTTAAGTGTGTTATTTTGCACATGTTGGTGGATTCAGTTGTAAAGCAAGAACAAAAGGATACTATTCCTCTTATTCTGACTTGGGTTCATATTGGGGTCTAAATCCCAGGCAGACACAAGTTGATTCTTTCAGTGCAAATGGTGTGAACCTCCGAAACAGAATCTTTAATTAGAAATATTGCAATAAACTATAAAGTGTGGGGCATCAACCATGGATATTCTTGGTTTTATTTATTTTATGAGCCCCAGGAGCTCATTTCATGGGGTCTATATCAAACCTTGGTGATGAAGGAAAGTATTTTGTTTTGGGGAAACAGGAACAAGAATCGGCAAGGAAGCAATCTCCAGTGTCCACTCCTGCACCTCCTCCTCCAGCCGCATCTCGGGCACCTGAAGCCACTCCAGCTCCTGCTCCTGCACCTGTTGAGGAACAAAGGGTGCCCAGCCCTGTTTATGGGGTACGTTGTGTTTAATTGCAGAATCGTAAAGAGAATTGCAGCCCGTGTTGTCCAAAAAAAATGCATCCAGCTCCACTTCCCTGCTCTTTGTACATGAACTTGCAGGTTAGTGCTCTTCAACATTTCAGTTGTGGGCTTATTGTTGAGGATGTTAAATCAGTTTGTGAGTAGTCATCAACTTCAAATTCTTTTTAAACTATGGAGATAATTAATGGTCCAGTAGTATGGACCATTAATTGGTTCAGAAGGCTAAGTTCTATGGAGTACAGGAGTTGGGAGTTTCTGTGTCACTTAAGTGTATTATTTTGCACATGTTGGTGGATTCAGTCATAAAGCAAGGACAGAAGGAGACTGTTCCTTTTATTCTGACTTGGGTTCACATCAGGGTCTAAATCCCAGGCAGATGCAAGTTGATTCTTTTAGTGCAAACAGGAAAATTTGTTGAAGTTGTACAAGATGTTGGTGAGGCCGAACTTGGAGTATTGTGTGCAGTTCTGGTCACCTACCTACAGGAAAGATATCAATAAGCTTGAAAGGGTGCAGAGAAAATTTACATGGCTGTTGCCGGGACTTGAGGACCTGAGTTATAGGGAAAGGTTAAATAGGTTAGGACTTTATTCCCTGGAGTGCAGGAGAATGAGGGAGATCTCTTAGAGGTACACAAAATTAGATAGGGTGAATGCATTACAGGCTTTTTCCCCTCAGGTTGGGTGAGACTAGAGGATATTGGTTTAGGGTGAAAGGTGAAATATTTAAGGGGAATCTGAGGAGAAACTTCTTCACTCAGAGGGTGGTGCGAATGTGGAACGAGCTGCCAGCGGAAGTGGTGGATGCAGGTTCAATTGTAACATTTAAGCGAAGTTTGGATAGATACATGGATGGGAGGGGTTTGGAGGGATATGGTCCAGGTGCAGGTAAATAGGTCTAGTCAGAAAATCAGATCAGCCTGGACTAGGTGGGCTGAAGGGCCTGTTTCTGTGCTGTAGTGCTCTATGACTCAAAGTCCAGGAAAGGCACCATCATTCACCGGGTACCCTTCAATCTAAATTAATTCAAGGGACAAGTGTGATTACATCTGAAAGAAAGGAAAAGCCCAAAATTCTTTACAATCAGTACAGTAGTTCTTGAAGTGAATGCCACAGCCAATTTGTGTGGAGCAGGCTCCCACGTACAATGTATGATATTTCACAGTCAGTCTTGTCTATGTGATGTGGAGTGGGTGATAAACATTGGTTAAGGCACCAAAAATAACTGCCAGGGTCATATTTGTAATAGTGTCCATGATCTCCCATGTTTGCCTGAGAGGACAGACTGGGCTTTTGGTTCATATCTTATTTAAAAGGCGACACTTCTAACAGTGTAGCACACCCTTGATTTTAACAATGGTAGTGTCAGCCTGCTGTTTGGAGTGGGACATGAATCAGGTTCAGGCACCAGACCAAAGCGGACAAAACTAAGGCTGATGGCTAACTCAATGTATCTGCACTGTGTAATGAATTGATCTGTATGAGTGGTAGGCAAGACAAGTTTTTCACTGTACCTCAGTACAAGTGACAATAATATACCAATACCAATGTCTCATTGTGAGGCTTCTCAACTAATTTCTGATCCAAGCAATTTTTTAAACTAAAAATAAAAAGGACTTTGCTTTCCCCTCCCACGTTTTGAATTGCTTACAGCTGTGTCTTAGGCATGAATCTTTAATTCCAGGATTCTCCAGTAATTAAATCAGACAGGCTTGTTGGTTGTTTGGTGGTCTTTAACCTCCATAAGCTATTGCATAGTGAAGTCAATAGAAAGGATTGAATATAGAATGCAAGTTGAAGGAGGTTTCAAAAACACTTTTTGCAGGAGTCATTAAAGCCAGAAGAGGAGAATAATGAGGAGAGGCAATATTGTGGAATCCACAATGCAGAGCCCCAGCCTGACACAGATGAACCTCAGTACCAGGAAGCAATATACGAACAGGATGCAGTGTACCAGATGCCTGATGAAAGTCAGATGGACCAACAAGGTAATGGCTCATGTTCAGCTCACTCTGTTGCCTTCCAGGTCAACGTCTACCCAATGGCCAGTAGATTGTAACTGACTTAATACCGAAGGGTAAGGCTTGGTAAGAAAATCTTTTTTTAAAGGGTCAAAGTTGAGTTTCTTGTCGTATGCACAAGTACATGTATGCACAGGTGCAATGAAAAACTTACTTGCAACAGCATCTCAAGCACATAGCATCAGATAAGCAGCATTCACAAGAAAAACACAACTTGCACATAAATTATACATAATTATTACAAGAAAAAAACTCACAACTACAATAAAAAAAAGAGTCAATTTTAGTGGAACTGGTTAGCGCGACGCTATTACAGCACCAGCGATCAGGGTTCGATTCCCGTCGCTGTCTGTAAGGAGTTTGTACGTTCTCCCGTGTCTGCGTGGGTTTCCTCCGGGTGCTCCAGTTTCCTCCCACATTCTAAAGATGTACGGGTAGGTTAATTTGGGTTTAAAATGGGCGGCGCGGACTCGTTGGGCCAGAAGGGCTTGTTGCCACGCTGTAAATAAAATTTAAAAAATTTAAGTGATCAGAGTGGTCATAGTGTTGCTATAGTGAGGTAGTGATTAGGGTTGTGCAGGTTGGTTCAAGAACTGAATGGTTGAAGGGAAGGAGCTGTTCTTGAACCTGGTGGTGTGGGACTTCAGGCTTCTGTACCTCCTGCCCAAAGGTAGCTGGGAAAAGATGGCATGGCCCGGATGGTGGGGATCTTTGATGATGGATGTTGCCTGCTTGAGGCAGCGCCTCCTGTAGATACTACCGATGGTGGGGAGGGATGTGCCCATGAGGTATTGGACAGAGTCCACTACTCTCTGCAACTTACTGCGTTCCTACGCACTTGAATTGCCATACCAGGCCATGATCTAGCCAGTTAGGATACTTTCAACAGTACATCTGTAGTAGTTTGTTAAAGTGTTCGGTGACAAACAGAACTTCCTTAACCTCCTAAGAAAGTAAAGATGCTGGCGTGCCTTCCTTGTGATTGCATCTGTGCGCTGGGCCCAGGACAGGTCATCTGATATGTTAATGCCCAGGAATTTAAAGCTGCTGACTCTTTAAAAGACCCTCTTTAAAAGTGTGTGAAGTTTTTCTTTGAATAATTAAGGAGAAACCTTAATTAAAGAGTCCTGTTTGTCTTTCTAGATGAGCCCACCTATGCAGAGTATGGGAATGAGTATGGAATAACAGCAGTGGCTCTGTATGACTACCAAGCCGGTAAGTGCAAGACTGCAGCCAAGGTTACTGTAATAGTCTCTTCTATCATAATTTCTCTCCTTAATATAATGCAACTTGTCTTTCCCAGATGAATCTTTTAAGCTAATTTGGTTTACAGTGAATAATCTTGGTCTGTATACAATATAAAGGATAAGGAAGGACTACAAAAGAGTAGTCCAGATTGAGGGTTTCGACCCAAAATGTCGACTGTCCATTTCCCTCCACAGATGCTGCCTGAGCCACTGAGTTCCTCCAGCAGCTCATTTCTTTGCTCCAGACTCTTGCATCTGCGGTCTCTTGTGTCTCTGAAAGGAATTGCTAGTTTTATACCAGGACTTAAGTTACAACCATTAGGGCAGATGAAACAGTTTGAGGTTCTTTCCTCTAGAAGACAAGGCTAAGGGGCCTTTAAAATTGTGAAGGGAGTAAAGGATAGATGCCGAGAGAATGCTGTGGTGGAAATGATGGCAAAATTATTGTAGATGATGTTCAGTCCAAATACATTGAGTCTAAGCAAAATTTGGGTGTGAATAAATTCAAATTAAGGGTCAATTGTGTTTTTGTGCTCCTATAGTCTCTTTTAAATGTCGTTTGTGTGTTTTGTTCTGTTTTACAAGGAAGTAGTGAAACTATATGAAATGTCAGGAAGAAAGGTTTGCAGACTGCGGATATTGGCATTAAAGTCATTCTGCTGTTACTGTCTTTACTCTGGGGAGCTGAGTATAACCTTGGGATTTTGGCACATTTTAACGTCAGTGATTCAGCTGTCCTCTGGTTTGCAGCCTTCTCTGGTTTGCAGGAAATCACTTTAACTGACATGACTAACAAACTGTGAAATGTCTTAAATATGTTTTTAATGGCATAGTCCACTATATTTGCCACTTAATGGCCATCCCAGGCCAAAATCTCAAATACTGGAGGGCATGCATTTAAGGCGAGAGGGGGTAAGTTCAAAGGAGATGTGCGGGGCAAGTTTTATTTACACACAGAGAGTGGTGGATGCCTGGAATGTGCTGCCAGGGATGGTAGTGGAGGCAAATACGATAGAGGCATTTAAATACCCTCTTTTCCCACACCTTATAAAACTGAAATTACGGAAAAAATTTTTGGTTTTAATCCTTGTCAGGAGGGCTTGATAGCAATAATTTATGATTTAATTGTGAAAATTCGTTCAGAACCACTGGAGAAAATTAAGAATGAATGGGAACGTGAACTCCAGACATCTATACCTACAGAGACTTGGAAGAAAATTCTTCATTTAGTTAATACATCTTCAATGTGTGCCAGGCATTCTTTGATACAGTTTAAGGTAGTTCACAGGACCCGTATGTCAAAAGATAAGCTAGCTCGTTTTTATCAACATATAAATCCTATATGTGACAGATGTAAATCGAATGTGGCTTCTTTGACACATATGTTTTGGTCCTGTCCTCTTTTGGAAAAATATTGGAAAGATATTTTTAACATTATTTCAAATGTATTGAAGATTGATTTACAACCTCATCCTATCACTGCAATTTTTGGTTTACCAAGGATAGAATCTGGCCATTTATCTCCCTCCGCTAACAGTATGATTGCCTTTGTTACATTAATGGCCAAACAATCCATTTTGCTTAAATGGAAGGATCCAATACCCCCTACTACTTTTCAATGATTCTCTCAAACTATTATCATGTTTAAACTTGGAAAAAATTAGGAGTGGTACTGTTGATCCTTCGCTTAAATTTGAGGAAGTTTGGAGTCCATTTATTCAATATTTTCACATGATATAGATCCCCTTATAATAACCTTTCAATTTAGAGGAACTGAGTTGATGACATAATATTGCTGTGTTTCTATTGAGAAACTTTAGTCCAGTTTTTTTTTAAATTTTTTTTTTAGCTTAGTTTGGTTTGGTATGTTGTCTATAATTTTTCTTATTGTTTTGGGTTTTTTTTTATTTTATAGTAAATCTTTTTCTTTTATATTATATTCATTCACTAACAGATCATTGGATCTACAGATTTTTTTTATACTCTATTGTTCTTTATGATTATCCATGTCATGATTGTTCTCCTGATCTCTTTGTATTACGTGTATAAACATTGATATATTAATCTGTATTAATTGGAAAACTAATAAAAAGATTGAAAAAGAAAGATAGAGGCATTTAAGTGGCTCTTTGGCACATGAATGTGCGGAGAATGGAGGGGTATGGATGTTGTGAAGGCAGAAGGGATTAGTTTAGTTAGGCATTTAATTATTAGTTTAATTAGTTCAGCACAATTCCTTGGGTCAAAGGGTCTGTTCCTGTGCTGTACTGTTCTATATATAAAAAAAACAGTTTTATATTGAGAGACAAGAGATTCTGTAGATGCTGGAATCTGGAACAACACACACAAAATGTTGGAGGGACTCAGCAGGTCAGGCAGCATCTATGGAGGGAAATAAACAGTCGACGTTTCGGGCCCAGACCCTTCTTCAGGACTGGAAAGAAAAAGGGCAGAAGCTGGAATAAGAAGGATTTTAATTCCCTTGTCAATGTTTAAAAGTATTTTAGGGCTGACATGTGAAGTTTTGTTTTCTACCTTAATTATGTGTTGGCTCCAGTATTTAGCTCTTTACATAATGGTTAAAATTTTAGTTTAAAAATTGTGCTTTTTGCTTCTGGTTTGCTGTGGGAATTCCTCAACCTCATCATAGAATTGCAGACAATTTGCAGCACACAAGGGGGCCATATCAGCAGAAGCCTTTAAGAACATTGCCCAACTACACATTCTGATGACGTAGACCTTTCAATGCAGAGTCACTGGATGGCATTCATGAGGAAAATCCCTGCAATCTTTTTCCCTTGTTAGAAGGGAAGATTACAAAGCTGACCACAGGGATATGTCATTATCTGCCTTTGAATAGAATGAAAGAAGAAAAACACTTCTTGTATGGGAATTAATTATAATGGTGTTTAAAATTATTTCATAATATAAAGGAAGCCATAGTCACTGGTTGCTAATTCAATGTAATCTTACTGTTTGTTTAACTTTGTTTTCTAGTCTGGATGAAGACCATTTCATGTAGCACTTTCACTGAAGCAACACACAAAAACTGGAGGAACTCATCAGGTCAGGCAGCATCTATGGAGAGAAATGGGCAGTCGACGTTTTGGAACAGATGCTGCCTGACCTCCTGAATTCTTCCAGTTTTTTTTTGTATGTTTGCTCCAGATTCCAGCATCTGCAGTCTCTTGTTAGCACTTTTTCAGTATTTTGTGGCTGTTGTGGTTGATTATTTTTGGCATCTGTATTAATAGTTGAGGGGAAAGAGCTGGGGATTGGGCCTAGTGGACATTTGTTGTATAAAGAGCCAGCATGGATATTGAACATAGAACAGTACAGCACAGGAAAAGGCCCTTCAGCCCACAAAGTTGTGCTGAACTAATTAAACTAGTAATTAAATGCCTAGCTAACCTAATCCCTTCTGCCTGCACAAATCCATATCCCTCCATTCTCTGCACATTCATTTGATGTGATGGATCAAATGGCTTCTATCTGTACTGTGGTCCTGCTGAGAAGAGATTTATAATCCAACAAGAAATAGGAGATGGGCAAGAATGAAAGAACAACAGAGTGTTTTGCTGTAACCCACAAGACACATTTAGACCTGTATTTTTTTTTTCCCCAAGACGTGGAGTGAACAAAGTTATTTGGTCGCTTGATTTGATGGCATCATAGATGTGAGGGATCCCTTTGAACTTGTGCCCAACACAGTGAGGATTGGAAAATGTCCTTCTGCCCTCCGAAGAATGCTAGATGCTAGTCCTTTGGGGAACTTCTTGCAAGGTTAGAGGCTGGCACAGTGCTTTGCCACTAGTGTAGTAGCTCAAGCATAGGCAATGTTAGATAACTGCTGAAAAGGGAATCCAACAAGAGACTGGAGTAAATTATCTTGACCCTGACTAGTTAGAATGTGAAATTTGTGGGTGAATGCTGTGGCTGAAGCAAACATCAAAGATGCCTTTAAGGGAAGCCTGGATTAGTATATGAGGAATGATATGCTGATGGAGCTGAAAGACATGGGATGGAAGGAAGCTGGGAATGGACCTTAAACAAGTTGGGTCAAATGGCTTGTCGCTACAGAACTCTGGTCAGACCATACTTGGAGTATTGTGTTCAGTTCTGGTTGCCTCATTATAGAAACGATGTGGAAGCTTTAGAGAGGGTGCAGAGGAGATTTGCCAGGATGCTGCCTGGATTGGAGAGCATGTCTTATGAGGATAGGTTGAGCGAGCTAGGGCTTTTCTCTTTGGACAGAAGGAGGATGAGAGGTGACGATAGAGGTGTACAAGATGATAAGAGGCATAGATCGAGTGGACAGTCAGAGACTTTTTCCCAGGGCGACAATGGCTAACACGAGGGGACATAATTTTAAGGTGATTGGAGGAAAGTTATAAGGGGGATGTCAGGGGTAAATTTTTTACACGGAGAGTGGTGGGTACGTGGAACGCACTGCCGGCAAAGGTTGTGGGGGCAGATACATTAGGGATATTTAAGAGACTCTTAGATAGACACATGAATGATAGAAAAATAGGGGGGTTATGTGGGAGGGAAGGGTTATATAGATCTTAGAGTAGGATAAAATGTCGGCAAAACATTGTAGGCTGAAGGGCCTGTACTGTGCTGTTATGTTCTATGGCATACAATTTCAAAGAAGGCTGTATGCACTTCCTTTTCTAAAAAAATTTACTAACCAATTTTTCAGCTGGCGACGACGAAATTTCTTTTGACCCAGATGACATGATTACCAACATTGAAATGATTGATGAAGGATGGTGGCGAGGTGAATGCAGAGGCAGATATGGTCTCTTCCCTGCAAACTACGTTGAATTGAAACAGTGAAGTACTCGACCTGCTGGTTCTCGTAGAGTGTGCAATTCCAATTCGATGCAGCATGAATTGTGTTCGGTATTGGGAATAAAGTTTTTTTTCTTTTTCTCTCTCGAGAGTTGCAATTATGCATTGCATAATAACCAGTCTTTAAAAGCGCCAGGGAAAGGAGCTTCGGGTTAATGTTTGACATGCCTTTGAAAATGGGAGCATTACTGAGCTATTGCTTACACAGAAGTTAAACGCACTTTCTAATCAAGGGCAGCACCTACCAGTAGTACCATTCATATTGGAAGAGCTGATGAAATCAAACGGTGCTTACTACAGATTAAGGCCAAATGCTTCTTGTTGACCAAGTTAAATTTTTAACTGAAATGGATATGGTTGTTTATCATTGCCCAGTTTAATCCTTAGTTTTAGCCTTGTGTTTAACTTGAAGTACAGTTATTTTTCCACTTGCTAATAGTGAAAGCATTGAATTCATATTTTCTTTTAGTTTTTACTTCCTTGCCGCTGGAGCCTTGTTTTCTGCTTAGAACCATGTTCTCTGAATCGGAAGTGGGTTTGGGTTTTGTAATAAAAGTTGCCTTTTTCAATACTGTTCATCAAGAATTAAACTGGTTTTATTGCACTACACGCAGTAGATCTGTTGTTTTTGTTTTGCTTATTGTGCTAGGATGAATAATTCTGAATTCACAATGCCAGATCATTCCCAAGAACAAAGTGTCTGATTTCACCAAATCCCAGTGCTGTTATAGCTAAGATTTGTCTAACAGGAACTCCAGTCAGTGACCTCTACCACCCAGAACATCAAGGAAAGCAGGTCAAAACCCTGGGACTTCTGATCTAACACCACTGCAGGAATACTCCCTACACTCAAAGAATGGCAGTGTTCAAGAGGGGGCTCACTACCTCTTTCTTGAAGTCAATTGTGGATGGCTGACTTTACCAGTGACACCTCCATTTCATAAATGAAGGAATAAACAAAAGCTGTAAATGTAATTAAGCTTGTACACATGGTTAGGATTTGCTATACTTCTCCAGGTGGTGTTTCATAACAATGCAATGTACAGAAACAGGCTGTTCAGCCCATCTAACCCATGCTGTTGTTTATTTGGTCTAGAAGCTGCCTCAGCACACCTTTCTTCTGTAAACCACCTCTAATCAAGCATGCTTGGGACTTTGGTTATGCTGGACTAGCAGGTTTCCTGGACTACTGAAGCCAGAGAGTCGTATAGCATGGAAATGGGCCCTTCGGCCCAACTGGTCCATGCTGACCAAGATTCCCATCTAAGTTATTCCTATTTGCACATGTTTGGCCCATATCCCTCCAAGCCTTTCTTATCCATGTACCTGTACAAATGTTGTTAGTGTACCTGCCTCAACCACTTCCTCTGGCAGCTCATTCCATGTACTGACCACCCCCTGGGTGGAAAAAGTAGCCCTTCAACTCATTGAATCTCTCCCCTTAACTTTAAACCTATGCCCTCTAGTTCTTGATTCACCAACCTTTAGAAAAAGACTCTGTGCATTCACCCTATCTATGATACACCTCTATAAGATCACCCCTCATTCTCCTACACTCCAATGACAAAAGTCCCAACCTGCTCAACCTCACTCCATAACTCAGTCCCTCGAGTCCTGGCAACATCCTTGTAAATCTCTTTGCACTCTTTTCTGCTTAATGGAAGCTGAAAAGAGTTTAGTTTTGGTCACCCTGCTATAGCTTCCTATAGAAGGATGACCAAATCTAAACACAATATTCCAAATGTGACCTATTGGATGTTATACCCAGTATAGTTTTAATTAGTTTTAGATGTTACACGGTATTATGATAAATTCTCCAAGTGGTGCAGGAATAAGGGCCTCGATGAATTTCGGGGGAGGGAGGGAAGTGGGAACTGAATCCCTGCGAGTTTGAGGTGCATTGGAGCCAGGGCCTTAGTGAGTTGCAGGCAAGTGCAGGAACAAGGGCCCCACTGTTCTTGGGATTGGGTATCGCTGGTGAGTTTGGCATTTACTGCCCATTCACTGTTATCCTGGAGAAAGCAGTAGTAGGCTGTCCTCTTGAAAACTCTCACTAGCGTACAGTTTTTGAGACGGCAAGTTGAAAATTTGAATTTTGAGTTTACGTACATTCAAAAAGAACCCAGAATTTCATGATATATTTTCATGTCAAAGTATCTTGGCCTAGGGAGCACCAGTAGCGGATGGGTCCCGATTGCCTCTTCATCTTGGTTGGTTGATGTCTGGTATGATCTGTCTGGATGGCATGCGAAACACAAACTTTTCACCATCAAGGCACATTGTGAGCAATTTTAGGCGCCATATCTAAGGAAGATATGCTAGGCCGGAAAGCATCCAGAGGATGTTCACAAGAATGGTCCCAGGAGTGAAAGGTTTGATGTACGAGGAACGTTTGGTGTCTCTGGGCCTGTACTCGATGGCATACAGAAGGATGAGAGGGGATCTCATTGAAACCTACTGGATACTGAAATGCCTGGATAGAGTGGATGTGGAGATGATGTTTTCATTAGTGGGGGAGTCTAGGATCTGAGGCCACAGCCTCAGAATAAAGGGATGCCCCTTTAAAACTGAGATGAGGAGGAATTTCTTCAGCTAGAGGGTGGTGAATCAGTAGAATTCGTTGCCACAGAGGACTGTGGAGGCTAAGTCATTGGGTGTATTTAAGGCAGAGATTGATAGGTTCTTGATTGGTGAGGCAGTTATGGGGAGAAGGCAGGAGAAAGTGGTTGAAAAAAATCAGCCATGATTGAATGGTGGGGCAGACTTGATGGGCCGAGTGGCCTAATTCTGCTCCTATATATCATGGTCTTATGTGACAAGAATATACCAATACCAGACCCCAATAAGGTCTGCAGATGTGTCTGTTTCCAGTAGCACGGTAGCATAGCGGTTAGCGTAACGCTATTACAATGCCAGCGACCTGGGTTCAATTCCCGCTGCTGCCTGTAAGGAGTTTGTACGTTCTCCCCGTGTCTGCGTGGGTTTCCTCCAGGTGCTCCGGTTTCCTCCCACATTCTGAAGACGTACAGGTTAGGAGCTGTGGGCATGCTATTTTGGCGCCGGAAGTGTGGCAACACTTGCGGGCTGCCCCTAGCACATTCTTAACGATGCAAAAAGATGCATTTCACTGTGTTTCGATGTACATGTGACTAATAAATAAATATCTTATTATCTGCCAATTGATCTGTTTGCTGAGGCTAAAACTTTAAAACAAGGCAGTGAGATTGTCCTCTGTTGCATGTCCAGGTGTATTTTAAATAAAGAACTTGAATTAATAGAACATTAATGGAACATTTTTCATCACTCCAGGATACCCCACAGCACATTCCCTCTAACTAATACTTCTGAACATGTGGTACTATTGCAATGAGGAAGCAATAATACAACAGTTGACTTTTTTTCCATGAAACACAACACATGGGCAAAGAATGAAGTATCTTTGAACACCATGTGTACTAAAAAATTTTGCAGCAAGTTGTATCGCTGTAGAAAATCTTTCAGTATGGACTTATTTGAAGGGTCCTCTGTGGAGCTTCAAAATTCAATTGCAAGCCTATTAGTTCTGGTATTTGGTGGGTTTAGAGCAGCTTGTATGACCATTGAAAGATTCAACCGCACTGAATCTGGGTTCATTAACTTTGGCAGAATTACTGGTCCAATGTAAGCAGCACTTCTGGACTTCTCAGTCTCTGAAAAGTCGAGCTGTCAAGGAGTTGAAAATGAGAAAAATCTCTGCTCAGGGTGACAGATCTGATGTCCTGACAGAGATCCTGTACTTCAATCACGTATGCATTGGGATGTATTTGTATGGGGGAGGAGGCACAAAATAAAATGGCAAACAAAACACTCAACTAATATCTCTTAAAAAATTCTTATCAAGATGACAAGAGGCATAGATCGAGTGGACAATCAGAGACTTTTTCCCAGGGTGAAAATGGCTAACATGAGGGGATGTAATTTTAAGGTGATTGGAGGAAGGTATAAGGGGGATGTCAGGGCTAAGTTTTTTTTACACAGAGATTGGTGGGTGCGTGGAACACACTGCCGGCAGAGGTTGTGGGGGCAGATACATTAGGGACATTTAAGAGACTCTTAGGTAGACACATGAATGATAGAAAAATAAGGGGCTATGTGGGAGGGAAGGGTTAAATAGCTCTTAGAGCGGGATAAAATGTCAGCACAACATTGTGGGCCGAAGGGCCTGTACTGTGCTGTAGTGTTCTATGTTCTAACATTTGGAGAAACCATGTGTTCAATGGTATTTCAAGTTCAGATATTCCCTCCCTAAACATCTCCAGTATCCTTTTAAGATATTCCTTAAAATCTGACCAAATTTTGACCACCTATCTTTAAGCTTTGAATGTCACAGCTTTGAATATAGTTTCCTTATTCTGCTCATATGATGTGTCTGGGACCCTTTTATTGCTATTCAAAGCTGTAGCATTCAAGCTTAAATCAAGAGCAGTTTATTTTCCAATTAGGCTCCTTTTACTAAGATTCCATTTTATCTTCCCTTTCTCTCAGGGGGCCATAGCATTGTCCTAAATGCTTGAGAAATCGAGTTGAAAGAACTGCTTGAATATTACACATAATAGTCTGACTTTTCAAAATCACATTGGCTGCAGGGAGAAAAATTTGGACATGACTCATAGCCCAAGTGTGCTTCAAATTTAGGTTGCAAATTGCAAAGCTTGGGTCTTTGTGAGACAACTTGGGCTCCAGGGACTGAATGAGTTGTGTTCTGTTACTCCTAAATTTGATGCTTCTCTAGCTCTGTTTTCTTAGTCAGTTTTCCTGGCAATGCCCCAATGCCAATTGACATAACAGCCAGGAAACGGAGTCTTTGCTGAATCTCTAACTATAGATCTAGATTGTTGCATTTTTGGCATGTGCGGAGTCTGTGATTAATCCAGTTGCTAGGTGATTCTTTAACTCCGCCGTTCTAGTCTCTGTGAGCATTATTTTCTTTTATGTCTCTTTTCCATTCCAGTCTCTGTAATGATACTCTTGAACTACTGAGCTGAGGAACATTACATCAAACTTTTCCCATATGACCTGGATTTAAGTCACTCAATAATCTTGCGCTGAACTGAAATGCAAAAATAAAAAGATTGTGTTTTTCTTATTGGCACCATTCATCTTGAGGGGTGCACCTGCCTTGCCTGGTTTATTGAAAACGGAGCAGGATTGTCAGGGACCAGCCCATACATTATGGTGAATAAGTGGATCATCCCATGTCTCTTTAAATTAAACATCTCTACCTTCCTCACTGCAATTTAAATTTGGTGTTGGCCTGTATGTCAAGTCTTTACAAGACTTCTCACTGGTTAACAGATGGAGGGGTGCAGTGGCATATTTAATTACTGGACAGCCATTTGGAAGCCTGGATATTTGATCTAGAGATGGGAATTTGAACCCACCATACCAAATTCAAGACCTTTACTGGCTAGGAATTGCCCTTCAAAACAACTCAACAATCCACTCTATTACAAGCAACAAACAAGATGCTGGAGGAACTCAGTGGGTCAGGCAGCATCTGTGGAGGGAAATGGACAATCGACCATTTTGGGTTGAGGCCCATCATCAATCAAATAAGGAAGGTGGGTTGGGCAGATGGGAACAGATGGGAAGATCTGCCCTCCCCACCTCCCTTATTTGGTTCCACGCTCCACCTTCCTCTCCCATCAGATCCCATCCTCTGCAGCCCTGTGTTGCCTCCACCTATCACCTCCCAGCCTCTGTCGCTATTTCCCACTCTTCCCTCCTCCATCTCCCAATCAGCCCCTCCTCACCTGGATATACTTGCCAGCTCTTGCTCCGCCCCTCTCCCTCACCTCTTTATACTGGCTATCTCCCCTTGATTTTTCAATTCGGATGTAGGGTTTCAACCCAAAATGTCAACTGTCTGTTTCCCTCCACAGATGCTGTCTGACCCACTGAGTTCCTCCAGTGTTTAGTATATTGCTCCAGATTCCAGCATCTGCAGTCTCTTGTGTCTCCAAGCCATTCTATTAAAGGGGCAATTGAGGATGGAGAGTAAATATCACTAGTATGGATAACTTCTGAATGAATAAGAGGGTGACTAAGCATCGCTGTTGTTGGCTGGAGTCTAATTATTGTTATGAGTAAGCTGGGATTTCCCCAGGACGTGCTGCTGTTTCCTGTGCAATTGTTGATGGCCTTTCGTCGTTGAATGCCCCTTCAGTGTGAAACTGGAAGTAATTAACATGTTGCCTGAAAACGTCCAACTAAGCACTGGTTATCTGTAACTCTGCATTCTGTTTGGTACTCTGTGATGATTGCTTAATTGTAAAGTTTTGCTACATGATAATGATACAGAGTTATAAGGATGGTGTACAGAGGGAGGCTATTCATTTTTCTTCAGAATGGTGCCCTTTTACTTAGACCAAAGTGTGCAGAGAGGAGTTTAGTTTTGTGTCTCATCTGAAACACATCACCTTCAACAGTACAGCTCCTCCTCAGATTGGAAGGTGGTTGGCTTTCCTTATAATGGCATAGAAAGAGGGCATTTGGCCCATTGGGTCTCTGCCATCTCCTGAGGGAGCAATCCCATATTCCATTCCCCCCCCTCCTTATTTCCCTACAGACTTGCTTATGCATTCCCATCAAGGGTGGCATGGTAGCGTAACGCTATTACAGCGCCAGCATTCGGGGTTCAATTCCGGCCACTGTCTGTAAGGAGTTTGTACATTCTTCCTGTGACTGCGTGGGTTTCCTTCGGGTGCTCCGGTTTCCTCCCACATTCCAAAAATGTACAGACTACTAGGTTCACATGAGTATAATTGGGTGGTTCGGGCTCGTTGGGCCAGAAGGGCCTGTTACCGTGCTGTATAAATAAAAGAAAATTTAAAAAACTTCCCCTTTTGATTCTTTTTGCCGTTAACCTACAGTAAACAGTAGTTCATTAACCCTGTGGGAGGAAGCTGGAGCACCTGGGGAAACCCACACGGTTGCGGTCACAGTGAGAACATGCAAACTCAACACCAACAGCACCGGAGGTCAGGATCGAACCTGGGTTGTCAGAGCTGTGAGGGTGAATAGGTTTAGAAAGGATCTGAGGAAGAAGGTGGGGAGTGGAGGCAGAGATGCACATAACATTTAAGATATCTTTATCAGTCACATGAACATCGAACCACACAGAGAAATGCATCTTTTTTGTGTAGTGTTCTAGGGGCAGCCCACAAGTGTCGCCACGCTTCTGGCACCAACATAGCACGCCCACAACTTCCTAACCCGTACGTCTTTGGAATATGAGAGGAAACCGGAGCACCCGGAGGAAACCCACACAGACACAGGGAGAACGTACAAACTCCTTACAGACAGCGGCCGGAATTGAACCCGGGTTGCTGGTGCTGTAAAGCGTTACGCTAACCGCTACACTACCTCTAGGTGAGTACTTGCTTTGCAGAGATGTAGGAAGCAGTGGACTAAATGCTGGTAAATGGAATTAGTATAGATAGGCACTTGATGGTTGGCATAGACATTGTGGGCCAAAGGTCCTGTTTATGTGCTGTATGATTCTATGACACTTTGACCTTTGTAAAAAAACCATTAAATAAATTCTAAGCAAGTTGATTATTGATGCCTCAAACCTTTTGATCAGGTTGCAACGTCAAATTGTGTTGAGGAAATGCAGGTATCACTGAGCTGGTCAGGGTCTTGGGGAGAGTAACAGAGTTAATGTTTCTGGACAGGGACTTCCATCAGGAAGAGTCCTTCTCTTGGAGAGGACATGAGTTTAGAAGCTCAGCGCAAAGTCATGTAAAGCACCAAAGTTTGGGGCAGTCCAATTTGCCCACAGAGGTTGCTCTAGGAAAGAGATGAGTACAGACATAAATGTACTCACCTCCCTCTGCTGCAGAACATCATCTGAATTGAACAGAGCCGGGTATCAAAAATGGCATGTCAAAAAAATCAGTGTGATTGATTATCCCAAATACAAGATGTTGGTGAGGCCACATTGGGAATATTGTGTTCAGTTTTTGTCACCCTGCTACAGGAAAGATGCCATTAAACTGGAAAGAGTGCAGAGGAGATTTACGAGGATGTTGCTGGAACTGGAGAGAGTTTGAGCAGGTTGGGACTTTTTCCATTGGAGCAGAGGGGAATGAGGGGTGATCTTATAGAAGCTATATAAAGTCATGAGGGGCATAGAGAGGGTCAATGAGTATAGCCTTTTTCCCAGAGTCGGGGAAGCAAGAAGTAGAGGACAGCGGTTTAGGGTGAGAGGGGAAAGATTTAATATGAACCAAAGGGGCAACTTTTCACCCAGAGAGTGGTCAGTATATAGAATGAGCTGCCAGAAGAAGTGGTCGAGGCAGGTACATTAACAACATTTAAAAGATACTTGGACAGGTACATGGATAGGAAAGGTTTCGATGGATATGGGCCAAACATAGGCAAATGGGACTGGCTTAGATGGGAATCTTGGTTGGTATGGATCAGCTGGGCCGAAGGGCCTGTTTCCATTCTGTATGACTCTATGACTACGAATGCATATGGTCAGTGGGCCATTAGAGCCAAACACAACTATGCATTGATATTTCTGTCTCTTCCATCATTTTCCATCATAAAAGCTCCAAACTAATGACAATGTTTGACATTTTGTTGCATTGCTGGGATCTGATGCATTTGTCAAAGGAAGGAAAGTGTCTCTTCACACATCTGGAGCTGGACTTGAACTTTGCAGCAGTGTGCAGTGTTGCCAGATGTGCATGTGTTCCGTATCAGATTCTGCACTGTGGGCCCCAGACAATCCAGGAACAACCAATGTACAAAGGTACATGAAGATTTCTACGTAGATCCACATGGCCTGTTGATGTAGACAAGGAACTCATGAAAGATTAGGCCTGTGGAGGGAATATTTAAGCGTTTTCAGTTCAGGGCAAATCTCAATCATGATTACCTTTCCATCTGCTGATTATTTTCCGCTGGTTACAAAGTCACTATTGTGAATGCAGCAGTCAAATTAGTAGAAATGCCACACTCAAGAGCTGGTACTCTGAAGATCATCGTGTAGTCCATTCTCTGTCAGCGCAGTTAGCCATGAGGAAGAAAACTACTTCATTACTCCCTTCTCCAAGGGTCATTTAGTAAGGCCTGGAGGAATCTCTCAGTCAAACCAAAATCCTTCAGTTACCAACAATACTTAGACTATCCAAATAACCTCCCCCTCTGCCATACCCGTGATATTCTATTATGTGAAAGGGCATCTGAATGTAAGCCTTTCATCAACAATTGCTTTGATGGGAACCAAATAAGCATCAAATGAAGCAGAAAACACACCTAAAGAAAAATCCAGGATCATTAAGCCTTTCATTCAAGAGCAACAGCACTTTGGGATTTATGACCAATAAGAATTCTGTTTTGGAAATGCATTCTGCTTTCAAAGGAAATTCGTACCTTTCCTCTGTTTTCTCTTTTTCCAATTTGTGAGCCCCCTGGAGTTCCAAGGCAGTTTGTCCAATGATGAGGGACAACAACAGATACTGACAGTGTAAGATGTATGTTCAAGAAGGTCACAGATTATCCAAAGGTCTCAAAATTAATAAAGGCAGTTTTATTGGGAAGTTATAATCATAGAACCATATAATGGTAGTATAACAGTTGATTGGCATAGTCCATAATACAAAGAACAAATAAATCAACTTGGCATCTGGGAAATGTCTTGTGAGCTGAATAAGGTGTTCTGCGAACTGCCTCACATGGACCCACAGTGGAAAGCTCTAGCTATTTTCCTGTTTCTTCTCTAAATTCTACCCCACATGGATTGCTTTTATGAGTGATCTCATGGGTAGTGAAGACTATTAAACCTTCTTCCCTGATTGTCTTGTCGGAAAACAGGTAGCAAGGTGGATTCCACCTCCTCAGGTACTCACCCCAGCACCCTCCTCATGTTTGGTAATCTGTCTATGTACTGAAGGCAGCACAGTGGCAAAGCAGGTGAAGCTGCTGCCTCACAGCTCCAGTGACCCGGGTTCAATTATGACCTCTGGTGATGTCTGTGTGGAGTTTAACATTCTCTCTATGCCTGTGTACGTTTCCTCTGGGTGCTCCGGTTCCGCCCCCCACCACCCCCACATCCCAAAGATGTGCGTTGCTAGGTTAATTGGTCACTATAAATAGTCCCTGGTGGGTAAGTGAGTGGTAGAATTGGTGTGGAGTTGAGGGGAATGTGGGGAGAATAAACGATGGGATTGGTGCTTGATATTTGGCGTGGACTTGGTGGGCCAAAGGTCCTGTCTCCATGCTGTATGGCTCTATGACAGGTAGTATTGGCCTCATCTTCACTCTGTTATCAAGCTGAAATATGTTACATCAAGGCCTGTTTTCTGGTTGGTCTCCCTGCCCCACTGTTAACATTTGAAAAGTGTTACATTTCATTAGCTAAGGGCCTGGCTGCCATCGATGAGTCACTACTAACAGATCATAACTGGTGCATGTGAATGTGGAAGAGATGACTTTAACTCCTAACAAACCAGGGACTCTCAAGAGGCCTCGATTTCTTCCAAGCTTTATTGATGATAATACCATTAAACCATATGTATCATAATACTGTTCATTAGAATGGGCCCCGGTACATGCAGCAAGGCTGATGTCAGATCACACTGAACAATAGTAAAATCAGAAGCACACAGTAGTTTAGGCAGCATCTTTGGAAAGAGAAACATGGTAAGAACATAGAACAATACAGCACTGGACAGGCCATTCGGCCCATGATGTTGTGTCAATCTTGATGCCGATTTATACTATATATCCTCCTCCTGTTTATCATCCATATCCCTTCATTCCCTTCATATGTGGCAGGCACGGTAGTGTAGCGGTTAGCGTAACACTATTACAGCGCCAGCGACCCGGGTTCAATTCCGGCCACCGTCTGTAAGGAGTTTGTACGTTCTCCCCGTGTGTCTGCGTGGACTTCCTCCGGGTGCTCTGGTTTCCTCCCACATTCCAAAGACGTGCGGGTTAGGAAGTTGTGGGCATGCTATGTTGGCCCTGGAAGCGTGGCGGCACTTGCGGGCTGCCCCCAGAACACTCTAAGTACACAAAGGATGTATTTCACTGTGTGTTTCGAAGTACATGTGACCAATAAAGATATCTTATCTATATTCATGTATCTATTTAAAAGACTCTTAACTCCACCAAACTGCCTGCTTCCACTACTACCCCTGGTAACCCATCCCAGGCACCTACCACTCCCTTCGTAAAAAACTTACCCCTCACATCACCTTTAAACTTCCCCCTGCTAACCTTAAAAGCATGTCCTCTGGTGTTTGACATTTCTACCCTGGGGAACAGATTCTGACTGTCTACCCTATCTATGCCTCTCATAATTTTAAAAACCTCTGTCAGGTCCCCACTCAGCCTCTGACGCTCTAAGGAAAACAACCCAAGTTTGTCCAACCTGTCCTTAAAGCTCATACACATGAATCCAGGCAGCATCCTGGTAAACCTCTTCTGCACAGTCTCCACAGTCTCCACATCCTTCCTATAATGGGGTGGCCAGAACTGCATACAATACTCCAAGTGCAGTCTGACTAAAGTTTTACATAACTGCAGCATGACTTCCTTACTCTCATACTTGACACTCCTACCAATGAAGGCAAGCATGCCATACACCTTCTTTACCAATTTATCCGATTGCATAGCCACTTTCAGTGAACTATGGACCTGGGCCCCAAGATCCCTCTGTACCTCAATGCTATCAAGGGGCCTACCACTAACTGTGTACTTTCTCTTTTCATTTGACCTCCCAAAGTGCAACACCTCACACTTTCCTGGATTAAACTCCATCTGCCACTTCTCTGCCCATATCTGGAACTGATCCATATCCCACTGTATTTTTTGATTGTCCTTCACACTGTCCACAGCTCCACCAATCTTGGTGTCATCCACAAACTTGCTCATCCACCCATCTCCGTTTCATCCAAATGATTGATGTATATCATAGATAACAGAGGTTCCAGCACCAATCCTTGAAGAATATCACTGGTCATGGACCTCCAGCCAGGTTAATGTTGGAGGGATAGATAGGACAAAGAGGATATCTCTGATAGGATGAGGCCAGGGTTGCTATGGTAAGATAAAATAAGATAAGATTTATTTATTAGTCACATGTACATCGAAACACACAGTGAAATGCATCTTTTGAGTAGAGTGTTCTGGGGGCAGCCCGCAAGTGTCGCCACGCTTCCGGCGCCAACATAGCATGCCCACAGCTTCCTAACCCGTATGTCTTTGGAATGTGGGAGGAAACCAGAGCACCTAAAGGAAACCCACGCAGACACAGGGAGAACGTACAAACTCCTTACAGACAGCAGCTGGAATTGAACCTGGGTCGCTGGCGCTGTAACAGCATTACGCTAACTGCTATGCTACCGGCCGCCGTGGTAATCACTGTGGTGATGAAGCCATCTGTTTAATGAGGTAGTTACAAAAAAAAGGAACACAAACAAAGGAAAAGATAAAAGCTATGAAATGCTTGGAAGTGCCCAGCAGAATGACTTGGTGATAGAAGGCAGAGGGTAAAGGTCGTTGGTTATTTTTGTGACTGGAAGCCTATGACCACGGCAGGGGTCAGTGCCGGGACCCTTGCCGTTTGTTACATAAGTTAATGATCTGTATGTGAATGTAGGAGGTATGATTAGTAAATTCACAGATGACACGAAACCTCGTCATGTTGTAGATAGTGAGGGTTTTGGTATTGGTTTATTATTGTCACTTGTACCGAGGTACAGTGAAAAACTTGTCTTGCATACCAATTGTACAGGTCAATTCATTACACAGTGCAGTTACATTGAGTTAGTACAGAGTGCATTGATGTAGTACAGGTAAAAACAATAACAGTACAGAGTAAAGTGTCACATCTACAGAGAAAGTGCAGTGCAATAAGGTGCAAGGTCACAACAAGGTAGATGGTGAGGTCATAGTCCATCTCATTGTATAAGGGAACCGTTCAATAGTCTTATCACAGTGGGGTAGAAGCTGTCCTTAAGCCTGGTGGTACATGCCCTCAGGCCCCTGTATCTTCTACCTGATGGAAGAGGAGAGAAGAGAGAATGACCCGGGTGGGTGGGGTCTCTGATTATGCCAGCTGTTTCGCCAAGGCAGCAAGAGGTAAAAACAGAGTCCAAGGAGGGGAGGCACTGGGCTGTGTCCACAACTCTCTGCAGTTTCTTGCGGTCCTGGGTAGAGCAGTTGCCGTACCAAGCCATGATGCATCCAGATAGGATGTTTTCTATGGTGCATCGATAAACGTTGGTGAGTGTCAAAGGGGACAGACTGAATTTCTTTTGCCTCCTGAGGAAGTAGAGGTGCTGGTGAGCTTTCTTGGCCATGGCATCTACGTGATTTGACCAGGACAGGCTATTGGTGATGTTCACTCCCAGGAACTTGAAGCTCTCAACCCTCTTGACCTCAGCACCGTTGATGTAGACAGGTGATATAATCTTCTGCCACAGAACCACTTGATGAATTGGTAAAATGGGCAGAGTAATTTGGAACTTAATCCTGAAAATTCTGAGGTGATGCAGTTTGGGAAGATTAGTAAAGCTGGAATGTACACAATGAATGATAGGATCCTAGGAAATACTGCAGAACAGTGGGACCTTGACGTACATGTCCAAGGATCTCTGAAGGCAGTAGTACAGGTAGATAAGGTTTGTCTTCATTAGACAGGGCACAGAATGTAAGAGCGGGGTTTATGGTACAACATTAGTTAGGCACAGTTGGAGTACTGTGTGCAGTTCTGGCCACCACGCTATGGGAAGCATGCACTTGCATTGAAGAAGTTGCAGAGGAGATTCACTGGGATGTTGCTTGGAATGGAGCATTTCCCCTCAGGGAAGAGACTGGATTGACTGGGTTTGTTTTCTTGAAGACAATTCAACCATCTTCATAATCGCCTTGTAGGAAAACAGGTATGAAGATGGATTTTGATCAGCTACTCACACCCAGCACCCTGCTTGGTAATCTGTCTGTGTTCTGAAGGCAGCACAGTGGCACAGCACGTGAAGCTGCTGCCTCAACAGCTCTTGAAGTGAAAAAGGTGATGGGAGATCTCACACCAAAACAATATTATGGTAGGGAGAAACTCTGGTTACAGTCAGTGGTGCCTGTAACCAGAGGGCAAAAGTTTAAATTAAGGGGTAGGAGATTCGGAGGGGATTAGAGGAAGATTTTTAGTTCCCCAAGTCTGAACATTGAGTGAGATAGCTCACAGCCACGGGTCTCTACTGACAACTCCCGTGCCCATTAGTATTTACCCACTTATTTCACACATCTCAGTGCATGTGACAATAATAAACCAATGATTTGTGTGTATTGCCTGATGAAGAAAAGGCAGGTTAATTGAGCTGGGATACAGATCACTATTAAATAATTGAATAGGAAGAAGGATTTATATTTCTAAAGCACCTCATAGAATCACAAAACGGTTACAGCATAGGAGGACATTTGTCCCATCAAGTCCATACTAGCTCTCAACCAGAATGACTCACTAGTTCCAACCTCTGTCCCTTTCTCTGTCAAACTTGCAATTTTGTTCCTCACCATATATTTACCAATTCTCTCTTGGTGACCACAAAGGAATAAGCCTCCACCACATCCACAGACAATGCATTCCAGATTCCAACCTCATAAAAACTATTCATATCATGTTACTTTTAATTTTCTTCCCCTTTAATTTATCTCTAGACTTCAGCCTCTTCACCAATGGGTACAGCCCCCCCCCCCACTATCCACTCTGCCTGGACCCCACATCATTTTATACTCTTCTATTAAATTCCATCTCATTGTTCTGTAAAGAAAAATGTATAATCTGTCTTTATAACGGTGGTCCCAGGAACAATTCCCGTGAATCTTTTCTGTTCTTCTCTTATGCCTTTACTTCCTTCCTACAAAGAGGTGACTAAATTGAACACATGACTCCATTTGAGGACGCACCCATGTGCTATATATGTTCAGCATAACTTCCCTGGTCTTATACTCTGTGCCACTATTATTAAAGCCTAGAATTGTGCCTACCTTATTAACTAGTATCTCAGCCTATCTGCCACGTTCAATGATTTATGCACCTATTTCCTCAGTATCTCTGCACCTGTATCCCTTTTAGAACGTATCCTTTGTTCTACATCACCCCTCCTCAATCTTCCTACCAAAATGCCAACCAAACATTTCTCTGCATTAATCTGCCAAGCCTCTGCCCATTGCTCCAGCGTGTTCATATCCTGCTCTGGGTGCTCTGGTTTCCTCCCACATTCCAAAGTCGTACAGGTTAGGAAGTTGTGGGCAATCCATGTTGGCGCCGGAAGCGTGGCGACACTTGCGGGCTGCCCCCAGAACACTCTACACAAAAGATGCATTTCACTGTGTGTTTCAATGTACATGTGACTAATAAAGAGATCTTCTAATCTTATTTTATCCTCTTCTCAGCTGACAATACTGGTAGGCATTGTGTCATCTGTAGATTTTGAAATTGTGTCTTGCATCCCCGTCCACAGGGATCAATATTTCCCTCCACACTCTAAGTCCTGATGCAGGGTCTTGATCCAAAACATTGGCTATCCCTTTTCCTCCATAGATGCTGCTTGACCTGCTGAGTTCCTCCAGCAGTTTGTTTTTTTTTTGGCTCCATAGGGATTAAATTGTCCCTGTAGGAAATGTGGAGAAAATGCTGGAGGAACTCAGTGGGTCAGGCAGCATCTGTGGAGGGAAATGGACAGCCAACATTTTGGGTTGAGACCCTTCATCTGGACTGATTCTGTCAGTTTGTTTTTTGCTCCAGTTTCCAGCATCTGCAGTCTCTTGTGTTGACTTGTAGGAAACGCAGCATCTCCCACAAACAACTGTATGATGATGATTAGATAATCCCCTTCTTTATGCAAAGTTGGTTGGGGGATAAGTTTAGAGGAAACCAGGGAGAGAGTTCGCCTGCTCTTTTTCAAATACTACCATGATACCTTTTACATCCAGCTGAGAGGGCAGACGGGAACCTCGGCTTAACATTTCATCTGAAAGATGGCACCGGTGCTCCCTCAGTACTGCACTAGAGTGACAAGGTAGATTTCTAAGCTTTCATTTCCAGATCAGAGTTTGAAATCGAAACAAGAGTTGAAAGTGCAGCCAACTGAGTCACAATTGATGGAACAAGCTCGAGGGAATCAACTGCTGTCTTTCCTCTATTTCTAAGTTTTCATCCAATACCTCAATACATGGTTTTAAAATGGAACGGAGAGACACCGAACTTCCTTTGTACCTCTTCTTGTGCCTATTGCTTTTTTTTGCTTCCTGGCCTTTCTATTTTGCTGCTTGATTATCTACGATGTCATTTGTCATTCTTTTACTGGAACTCAGGTTCTTGTTAGACTTGCTCAGAGGGAGAATTAATGGCGTTGAGCCACCAATCAGAACTGAGAGCACTTCTACACAGCATTCTTTTGTGCATGGTTTAAATTACAATAACTCAAGTTAAGCTATGGAATGCAGTTATTTCTTTTGATCAAATGGAACTGAAAACCATTCTCCTTTGTAGTTAAAAACTAAATGTCTGCTTTGGAGAAAATGCCGTACATTTGAACTTCTGTATGTCGAAAAGAAGTGGTAAAACACAGAAACCTTTGGGTGAATGAATGGTGGACTTTTTCAGAGATATATGATCAGCCTTTAAACATTGTTTCCTGCCAGCTCCCACATGCCACCCAATTTCTGTGAATGAATTCTTTAAAACTGTAGAAATTCAATGCTCTTGTGTTTATCCAAGCAGTACAAATCTTACTGTGGGTTGGTGGATTCTCTCAGACATGCCAAAACATTTCCTATTGAACATGTCCAAAAATAGCCTGATTGCAGATTTCTTTTAAATCATTGTCAGGATCAGATACTCTCAGATCTACAGAATTACTACAAAGTCCATAACGTGTGTTCCACTGTACAACTATACTATTTACTTCTTCCCACACCGGCAATCCCATGGGAATACTTTTTTTAGAAAATGGTCACAAGCTTCTGGTAATTATTGCCTGTGAACTGTATAGGTTTCAGGTCCATTTCAGAGGTCAGAGGACAGTTAAGAGTCAAACACATTGGTAGGTCTGGAGTATCATATAGGTCAGATGGGATAAGGGCCTCCTATATGATTTTGAAACCAGATGTGTTTTTACTGTAATCTGATAGTTTTATGGTTACCATTACTGAAGCGAGCTTTTCATTTCCAAAGTTACTTGCTTACTTGAATTTAAATTCTCCAGGTACCATGGAAGGATTTGAAACCATGTCTCTGGGTTAAGGGTTTTCCTGGGAAGCTGTTTTGGGCTGTCAGCCAAATCTGTTGCTTAGTTACCTTATCTGGAACTCTACTGTAGTACTTTTTGCTGGTATATTCCAATGGTTTACTCATTATTCTTTTTTTTAAATCTACATTTAAATAATATTATAATGGATCGAGTTATTAATTTACTTAGTTTTAATGTGAAAGGCTTAAATCATCCTTTGAAGCGAAATAAGATTTTTGCCTATATCAAAAAACTCAAAGCCTCTATTATCTTTTTACAAGAAACTCACATTTGTAACTGTGATATTTCACGTTTTTCTAATCGATGGAATGGGCTCCAATTTCATTCTTCTTTTCAAGCTAAATCTAGAGGGATTTCAATTCTTATAGATAAGACAGTTTCATTTGATCAACATAAGGTAATAACTGATACTAATGGTCGTTTCATTATAATATCAGGGAAAATAAATAATAGACCAATGGTATTGGCTAATATTTATGCTCCAAATACGCATGATCCAGGATTTTTTGAACAATTTTTTTCACTCCTACCAGATTTGAATTTTTACCCTTTGGTGTTAGCAGGAGATTTTAATTGCTGGTTAGATCCCAAACTAGATAGGTCATCCACTAAATTAGCTGCTCCTAATAAATCAGCTTTATTTCTTCAATCGTTTTTAATGAAAACTGGTGTCATTGATGCCTGGCGTTTTTTGCACCCAGAAGATAAGGAATATTCCTTTTTCTCTCATGTTCACCATACATATTCCAGGATTGACTACTTTTTTATTGATAATCAAATGATTTCATTGGTTTGATCCATTGATTATAAAGAGATCACTCTTTCAGATCATGCTCCTGTGCTTCTATCTTTAAATCTCCCTGGACTCCCTCAGACAAACAGATTTTGGTGTTTTAACCTAACCTTGTTATCTGATAAAATTTTTTTAAATTTATAGAGAAACAAATTACTCTTTTTTTTAAAGAGAATTCATCAGAAGAGATTTCCAGTCTTATTGTTTGGGGTGCTTTTAAAGCCTTTATTAGAGGTCAAATTATTTCTTATACAGCAAGCATTAGGAAAAAAGCTAACAGAGAAAGAGCCGTTCTAGTTAATCAACTGAAACTATTAGATCAAAAATACACTTTGGATCCAGATCCGGCTTTATATAAAAGGCGAGTTGAAATTAAAACTAAATATGATCTTCTTTTAACATATCCAATTGAAAGCCAACTTTTAAGAGATAAAAGTCAATTTTATATTCATGGAGATAAAACAGGTAAATTACTGGCTAACCAATTAAAAATCTCCAGAGCTAGACGGCAAATTAAAGAAATTTCGAAAGCCAATGGTGAGAGGACAACTGATCTTTTAGAAATAAATGATACTATTAGAGAATTCTATTTTAAACTTTACAGTTCTAATTTTCCTAAAGATAATACTGTAATGAATAATTTCTTTGACCATAGATTAAAAATTCAACCTTAATTTAATGTCTCATACTAGAAGTTGATAGACAAGATAAGATATCTTTATTAGTCACATGTACATTGAGTGAAATACATCTTTTGCGTAGAGTGTTCTGGGGGCAGCCCACAACTGTCACCACGCTTCCGGTGCCAACACAGCATGCCCACAACTTCCTAACCTGTGCGTCTCTGGAATGCAGGAGGAAACCGGAGCACCCGGAGGAAACCCACGCAGACACGGGGAGAACAGACAAACTCCTTACAGACAGCCGCCGGAATTGAACCTGGGTCACTGCGCTGTAATAACGTTACGCTAAAGCCACTTTACCCAGTTTCCCTTTGTTTCTGACTTATATTCATTTTTGTTTTTACATATTATATTTTTATATTTCCATACAGGATGGGAGACTATTCATCATGTTGAGTCTACACTGGATCTCAGAGTAATCCCATCCACTTATTTTCCTGTTTTCTCACTCATGCCCATTAACAGCCCTTTGATTCCCTCACAGTCACTTCCATTAAGGGTTATTTACAGGAGTCAGTTAACTAGCTACTCCCAATGCCAGCATTTATTGCCCATCCCTAATTATCCGTGACAAGCTGGTAGTGAGCTTAACGGAGAAGGTTTTGCCAGAGAACCGTTGCTTTAAGTACCAGAATTCAGACCCAAAAGCAATAAAGAAGCAGGGAAATATTTCCAAGTCAAGACAATGTGTGACTTAGTGGGGCATTTAGAACATAGAACATAGAACAGTACAGCACAATACAGGCCCTTCAGCCCACAATGTTGTGTCGACCTTTAAACCTCACCTAAGACTATCTAATCCCTTCCTCCCCCATATCCCTCTATTTTAACTTCCTCTATACGCTTATCTAGTAATCTCTTGAATTTGACCAATGTACCTGCCCCCACCACGGCCCCAGGCAGCGCATTCCGTGCCCCAACCACTCTCTGGGTAAAAAACCTTCGTCTGATATCTCCCTTGAACTTCTCGCCAATAACTTTAAAGCCATGCCCTCTTGTATTGAGCATTGGTGCCCTGGGAAAGAGGCGCTGGCTGTCCACTCTATTCCATTCCTCTTAATATTTTGTATACCTCTATCATGTCTCCTCTCACCCTCCTTCTCTCCAAAGAGTAAAGCCCTAGCTCCCTTAGTCTCTCCTCATAATCCATACTCTCCAAACCAGGCAGCATCCTGGTAAATCTCCTCTGCACCCTTTCTGACGCTTCCACATCCTTCCTATAATTCCTATTTGCTGCCAGTGATGTTGTTGCATGTCTGCTGCCCTTCTCCTCCCAGGTGGGAGTTGCTTGTAGACATTATTCTGCTGAGTAGAACAAACATCACTGACAGAGGCCATTCAGCCCATCTATTTTCACGCTTGAGTTTATGTGACATTATTTCTTCCTCATGCTAACCCCACCACCAATGCCCCAGTCTTTTCCTTCTCTCTCCCTGTTTAAATAACTTCCTATTTTAGTTGTTCTATGATACTAGCCTCAGCTACTCAATGGATAAGATATTTATTTATTAGTCACATGTATATTGAAACACACAGTCAAATGCGTCTTTTTGCGTTACTGAGAATGTTCTGGGGGCAGCCCGCAAGTGTCGCCACGCTTCTGGTGCCAATATAGCACACTCACAAATTCCTAACCCGTACGTCTTTGGAACGTGGGAGGAAACTGGAACACCTGGAGGAAACCCACGCAGACACGGGGAGAACGTACAAACTCCTTACAGACAGCAGCCGGAATTGAACCCAGGTCACTGGTGCTGTAAAGCGTTACGCTAACCGCTACACTACCGTGCTGCACTACACTGTTCTATAGAACATATAAGATATCTTTATTAGTCACATGGTCAGACCCCACTTGGAGTATTGTGCTCAGTTCTGGTCACCTCACTACAGGAAGGATGTGGAAGCCATAGAGAGGGTGCAGAGGAGATTTACAAGGATGCTGCCTGGATTGTGGAGCATGCCTTATGAAAGCAGGTTGAGGGAACTCGGCCTTTTCTCCTTGGAGTGACGGAGGATGAGGGGGGACCTGATTGAAGTGTATAAGATGATGAGAGGTATTGATAGGGTAGATAGTCAGAGGGTTTTCCCCAGGGCTGAATTGGTGGCCACAAGAGGACATAGGTTTAAGGTGCTAGGGAGCAGATATAGAGGAGATGTCAGGGGTAAGTTTTTTACTCAGAGAGTGGTGGGTGCGTTGAATGGGCTGCTGGAAACGGTGGTGGAGGCGGATACGATAGGGTCTTTCAAGAGACTGTTAGATAGGTACATGGAGCTGAGTAAAATAGAGGGTTATGGGTAAGCCTAGTAATTTCTAGGATAGGGACATGTTCGGCACAGCTTTGTGGGCCGAAGGGCCTGAATTGTGCTGTAATTGTTCTATGTTCTATGTTCTATGTACATCGAAACGCACAGTGAAATGCATCTATTGTGTAGTGTTCTGGGGGCAGCCCGCAAGTGTCGCCACGCTTCCGGCGCCAACATAGCATGCCCACTGCTTCCTAACCTGTACGTCTTTGGAATGTGGGAGGAAACCGGAGCACCCGGAGGAAACCCACGCAGACAGGGGGAAGAATGTACAAACTCCTTACAGACAGCGGTGGGAATTGAACCCGGATTGCTGGCGCTGTAAATTGTTACGCTAGAACATAGAATAGTACAGCACAGGAACAGGCCCATTAAGTCAGCACCGGCTATGATATCAGTCTAAGTAATCCCATCTGCCTGCACATTGTTCGTATCCCTCTATTTCCTGCCGGTTTATGTGTCTATCTAAACATTGTTATTATATCTGCTTCCACCAGCACGTTCCAGGCACCCAGCACTGTTTGTTTAAAAAACCTGTCTCACATAACTCCATTAAACTTTCCCCCTCTCACCTTTACCCTTTGCCCTCCGGTATTTGACATTTCCAAGCGGGGAAAAAGACTCTGGCTAATTCCCCTACCTACGCCCCTCATAACTTTATATACATCTATCAGGTTGCCCTCAGCCTCTGATACTTCAGAGAAAAAATTCTAAGTTCGTCCAACCTCACCTTATAACTAATACTCTCTAATCCCAGCCAACGTCCTGGTGAACCTCTTCTGCACCATCTCCAAAGCCCCTACATTCTCCCTGCAGTGTGGCGACCAGAACTGGACACAATGAGGTAGTAAATTACACACCATTAAATGTTCACTTCAACAACAAATGGGGATGGTTGTAGTCTTTTAGATAGAGTTTGTAGACAAGTTTTAAATTAAAGTTGGTCTTCACCGATTAGTAACCCATCTAATTCCCTTTTATTGCAAGCCATAAATCAACCATTCATTAATTATTCAAAGCAGTAACAGCTAATGTTTGAGACCCCCAATGAGCCAGTCAGCAGCAAACAATCCCACTGATTCTTTCACTCATTTTCTGTTTTTTTTTCAGATATCCGGTGGATTTTGCCTTTTACTTAATATTAATTATTAATTACTCTTCAGTAATGAGTAATTGCATTCTTCTGTGGTAATAGCGACAAACACCTTCTCCAGTGTGAGATCACTGCTTCTTGCTTGTATCATTCTATTTATCATTCACATGATACCACATGTAAAAATATACCAAGGGTCTCATAACATAGTCATTTATTAATCAAACAGAGAGTTAAGTCATAATTCTTCTGTTTCTTGCCTTTTGTCCATCTACCACTTTCTCTGTCCTACATAGAACTTTAAGTATTCTCTACTTCGTTGCTCCAAAAAAACCCTTCTTTGGCTCCTTGCCAATTTTTCAGCTGGGGAAGTGTCCATGCATGTTGTAGCGGAATGGGGATTGGATTCATGGCTATTTATATCACATGCATCTCTTCTGAAATGGAGAACAGAAACACAACTTTCACATTTGAGGATGCAGTTCAAATTCAATGAAAAATAACTATGTTTAATAATCCAAGATCCCCTTGTTTTGCCCAGTAAAACTGCCTCACGGATGCTCGATAAAGTTTGGCAGTCCTGGCTTAGCAGAGCTGAGAACAATTAAAATTGCAGACCAAGAATGCATACAATTTCAAATTGCAAATCTGTTGTACATGTTATTCTTTCAGTTCCAATGGTGTCCTCACGATGGCGACATTGAGTAAGTTTGGCCACAGTTCCTTCAAACAAAATATGTGTTCTATATTTTAAAAGGAAGTAACTTAAATCGTACATGACTTATTCCCTTGACCCCCGACACTGTTCATAGGCTTTAGGACAGTTAGTAAAAGGGCAGCAGTCAGAAATAAGGCATTATTTTTTCATCTCTGTTTCTTCAAGCAATCTAAAGGGACTTGAGCATGAAAGCCGGCCTTGCACTCCCCTGCAGCACTGAAGGAATGCCACACTGTGGGAGTTGCCCCCCTACAGATGAAGCATTGTCCTCCTTCTCAGGTGGATTCCAAAGGTTCCACAGTAGGATGCTGAAGAGGAGCAAGTGAGTTCCCCGTGGTGATTTGTCCAATGTTGATTCCACGATCATCATCTGTATCCAGGTGTGGTGGTAATGGAGTTATACAGCATGGAGATGGGCCCTTCAGCCCAACTGGTCCATGCCGACCAAGATTCCCATCTAAACTAGTCCCATTTGCCCGCATTTGGTCCCGATCCATCTAAACCTTTCCTATCCCTCTAGACCTTTCCTATCCATGTACCTGTCCAAGTTCCCTTTAAATGTAGTTAATGTGCCTGTCTCAACCACTTCCTCTGGCAGCTCATTCCATATATTGACCACTGTCTGGATGAAAAATTTGCCCCTCAGATTCCTATTGAATCTCTCCCCTCTCACTCTAAACCTATGCTCTCCAGTTCATGATTCCTCAACCCTGGGAAAAAGACACTGCACGTTGACCCTATCTATGCCACAAAGAGAACTTGTGGGATCTTGCTGTGCACTGACTAGCTGCTTCAATGCCTGCAAAATGACAGTGACTTCATTTCAAGGAAGTATTTAATTGGCTTTCCCGGCAAGGTCCAGAGAATGTGAAAGTTGTTGTTAAATGCAAGTACATTTGTAAGTGAGAACATAGAACATAGAGCAGTACAGCACAGGCCCTTTGGCCCACCACGTCTGTGCTGACCATGATGCCAAATTAAACCAATCCCACCTAACTGCACGATTCCCATCCCTCTACTCTCCTCTTGGTGCTCCGGTTTCCTCCCACATTCCAAAGACGTACGGGTTAGCAGGTTCACATGGGTGTATTTGGGCGGCGCTGCTCACTGGGCCGGAAGGGCCTGTTATCGTGCTGTATAAATAAAATTTAAGTGCCACTTATCATATCTGCTCTCATCCCTCCACACCCACCTAGCAACACATTCTGAGCACCGAACATTGTGTAAAAAACTCGCCTCACACATCCCCTTTATACTTTCCCTCTCTCACCTTAAAGTTATGTCCTCTCGTGTTTGACGTGGGAAAAAGACTCTGGAATACCCGGGGAATGGTGAAGCAGATATGAAGGTAATATTTAAGACGTGTTTAGACAGACACATGAACAGGCAGAGGATGGAGGGATAGGGACCACCTGTAGGCAGATGTGCAGTTTAAAAAGGTCCCACACAGGAGACTATTCGACAAAAACACGTGGCGTTGAGGGTGATATATGAAAGTATATTTAGAATGAGTTATCAAACAGAATTTAGAGTGGGGATAAACAAGTTGTTCTCAGGGTGACAGGCTGTGACGAGTGATGTGCCTCAGGAAGTGGAGCCTGGGCCCCAGATATTCACGGCCTAGATGAACAAATGGGCTGTGGAAACCAAACGTCTATCTCAAAGCTTGTTGGTGATACAAAACTAGGTGGGACTGTCAGTACAGAGGAGCGGTTACAAATGCTTTTCGGGGAGTGGGAGGGGGTGCCGAGAACATAGGAGTGTGGAAAAATCTGAGGCCTTTCACTTTAGTACATAAAAAGATCCTTGGGTATCCTTGTACAAGAGTCACTGAAAGCAAGCATGCAGGTGAAGCAAGTAATTTGGAAGGCAATTGCACTGTTGGCCTTTATCGTGAGAGGATTTGACTACCAGAGTGAAGATGAGTAACTGAAATTAAACAGGGCCTTGGTGAGACCAGACCTGGAATATAATGTACAATTTTGGTGCCTTTCTCTAAGAAAGGGCGTAGTTGCCACGTATTTGGTACAACAAAGGTTCACCATGTCGCCAGGTTTGCCGTGTGATGAGAGATTGAGGACAAGAGACAAACTTAGAAGAATGAGAGTCTACCTCTTTGAAACTTACAAAATTCTTGCAGGGCTCAACAGGCTGGATACAGGGAGGATGCTTCCCTGGCTGGGGAGATTAGAACTAGGAGTCACAGTCCCAGAATAAGGGCTAGGCCATTTAGGACTGAGGTAAAGAGAACTTCTGGAATTCTGTATCCCAGAGGGCTGTGGAGTCTCAGTCATCGAGCTCATTCAAAGCAGGTACTGAAGTGGGGCAGCACAGTGACAAATCTAGCAGAGCCGCTGCCTTACAGTGCCAGAGACCCAGGTTCAATCCTGACCTCCGGTGCTGTCTATGTGGAATTTGTACGTTCTCCCTATGATCTGGACGATGAGATGGACAACGACCTCACGCTCTACCTTGTTGTGACCTTGCATCTTCTTGCACTGCACTTTCTCCGTAGCTGTGACACTTTACTCTGTACCGTTATTGTTTTTACCTGTACTACTTCAATGCACTCTGTACTAACCCGATATAACTGCACTGTGTAATGAATTGACCCGTACGATCGGTTTGTAAGACAAGTTTTTCACTGTACCTCGGTACCAGTGACAATAATAAACCGATACCAAAACCAATCTCACGGGTGCTCCTGTTTCCTCCTACATTCCAAAGACGGGCAGGTTGGTCGCGTAAGTTTTGCTGGTTTGTAGTTGCCCCTGGTTTGTAGGTGAGTGGTGAAAGCCGGAGGGTTGAGGGCAGTTGGGGGGGGGGGGGACATTGAAGAGAATGTGGGAAGAATAAAAAATAGGATTAATGTAGGATTAGTGAAGGTGGGTGTTTGAAGGTCGGTGTGGACTCACAGAGTCATAGAATCATAGTTATATAGCATGGAAACAGGCCCTTTGGCCCAACTCGTCCATGCCGACCAACTGAGGTGTCTATCTGAACCAGTCCCATTTGTTTGGCCCATATTCCGCTAAACTTTTCCCATCCATGGGTCTGTCCAAATGTCTTTTAAATGTTGTAATTGTATCCACCTCAACCACTTCCACTGGCAGCTCGTTCTGTAAACCCACCACTCTCTGTGTGAAAAAGTTGCCCCTCAGGTCCCTTTTAAGTCTTTCTCCTCTCAGCTTAAATGTATGTCTTCCCCTCACTGTTTCTGTGCTGCCTCTCTGATTCTATGATGCCATAGAAGATTTTTGGATAATAAGGAAATCAATGATATGCCGGTTACTGGAAGAAGGATTGGCTCTTATTGAATGGCGGAGCAGCTGTGAGGTCTATTTCTTATGCTCTTAATGTTGTTGCATTGACATGGAAGATCTCCCGTTCTCAGAGCAATTGCACCCGCGGAAAGGTCCAAGTACAATTTTGAGCACGTTTGCTTCAGCTGATGCTAACACCCATTCAAAGACCGACATGATAATACACCCAAACAATAATAAATTAGAAGGATGATGGCCACAAAGAAGTTGTCACTTCAAGGATGCTTTAATCATAGCTCACCAAATCCATGTCGAGGACATTAAGGAGATGGAATGGGTTAGAGCTTTGTACTGATGACACTGGGGAGGTTGCACTGCATACTTATGAGTGAATCCATTTGATTGAATGGTTTTATCTTCTGTGTGACAAAGGTCACCAACCCAAATCTCTGTTGAACATGATAGTTAGCAGAAAACATCCATCAAAAGTACTTAGAGGAATGTTCTGACCTGGAATTATTTTTCAGGCTTCTTGTAATTCAAGGCTGAATGATTTTGAAGTATGATCACTGTAATGTAAACAGAAAGGAAAGGGATTTGTCTTAATACAACTTTTCGCAATCATTGGACCACCTCTGCACCCAATACAGGATTACTGAAGTGGAAATAAGGCTGAAGGGAACAGAGCAGTCAGTCTGTAAACTGTGAGATGTCTATCAGAGAACTGTCACCCCTGTGTCTACTGACCAATACTGGCTCCTTCTACATTAATGGCTCTTACTTAGAATTTACACCTGTGTTGTCAAAACCTTCTGTTGAGTTCAGCTCTGTAACTTCCTCTGCCTCTGCAGTCTGTGTGGAGTTTGTACGTTCTCCCTGAACACTGCATGAGTTTTCCCTGGGTGTTCCCGTTTCCTCCCACATGCCAAAGACTTTGGTAAATTAATTGGCTACAGTGAATTGCCCCTAGTGTAGGTGGTGGAAGGAGAACTGGGTAGAGCCTGTCAGAGAGAATAGGTCACAAGAAAATAAGTTAGGGAGTGGGATTGCTCCGAGAGTCATGGAGTCATAAAGTCATACAGCATGGAAGCAAGCCCTTTGGCCCGACTGGTCCATGCTGACCAAGATTCCCATCTAAGCTGGTCCCACTTGCCTGTATTTGACCCATATTCCTCTAAACCTTATCTATCCATGTACCTGTCCAAGTACCTTTTAAATGTTGTCAATGTACCTACAGTATGTCCATGTCCATAGGTCCCTCAAGGTTGCCACGCAGGTCAATAGGGTTGTTAAGAAGGCATATGGAGTGTTGGCCTTCATTAGTCAGGGTATTGAGTTCAAGAGCTGTGAGGTGATGTTGCAACTCCATAGAACTCTGGTCAGACCACACCTGGAGTATTGTGTTCAGTTCTGGTTGCCTCATTATAGGAAGGATGTGGAAGCTTTACTGAGGGTGCAGAGGAGATTTACCAGGATGTTGCCTGGATTGGAGAGCATGTCTTATGAGCATGGGTTGAACGAGCTCAGGCTTTTCTCTTTGGAGAGAAGGAGGATGAGAGGTGACTTGATAGAGGTGCACAAGATGATGAGAGGCATAGATTGAGTTGACAGTCAGAGACTTCTTCCCAGTGCAACAACGGCTGACACGAGGGGACATAATTTTAAGGTGATTGGAGGAAGGTATAAGGGGGATGTCAGGGGTAAGTTTTTTACACAGAGAGTGGTGGGTGCGTGGAACGCATTGCCGGTAGAGGTTGTTGGGGCAGATACATCAGGGACATTTAAGAGACTCTTAGACACATGAATGATAGAGAAATGGGGGGCTATGTGGGAGGGAAGGGTTAGATAGATCTTAGAGCGGGATAAAATGTCGGCACAACATTGTGGGCCAAAGGGCCTGTACTGTGCTATAGTGTTCTATGTTCTATGTACCTGTCTCTACCACTTCCTCTGGAAGCTCATTCCATATACTGACTACGCTTTGGGTGGAAAAAGTTGCCCCTCAGGTCCCTATTAAATTTCTCCCCTCTCACCATAAACCTATGTCCTCTAGTTCTTGATTCCCCAACCCTGAGGAAAAGACTGCATACGTTCATCCCATCTATGCCCCTCATAATTTTATACACCTTATCAGCATGGACTCAATAGCCAAATGACCTCCTTCGACATGACAAGAAAATATGGATAAGATTGACTTAATGGAGGGATTTGAAATAGTGGCAGTAAATTCTGAGTATGAACTATCGTTGGACTTCGAGCCCATACAGGTGGGTGAACATGGGGGCCCATGGGTGAATGGGAATCAGTGTGGGTCAGGACGTAGGAAGTTTTTGATCTTCTATAGATGGGAGACCGTTCACAGGAGCACTGGAAGAGTTAACAGCTCCAGAGAAGAAGGGCATTTTTTTTTATCACTAAGTAGTTCTGGGGCTATTGACATCGTACACAATGGAACAAGCCCAGCTGGAACTCATTCAGAGCAATCAGCTGAGCATGCCAAGAATCAGATGATCATTCACACTGTTTCATATTTTTTTGGCTGAGTGCACACACATCACAATATAAAAAGGGGAGTGAAATATTTTGTACATTTTGTGAGCGTCAATCTGTACCTAAGAAGCACAAATGAGAGAAATATTTCCTTGAGAATTTGAACACTATCCAAGCAGATTGTTTCCAATTAAAATAAACTTATCTGATTCAGAATAGTGGTAAATCAAGAAGAATAATGAAGCAAATTAACCCTGTATATCATTGACAAATTCTTAAAGTGGAAATCTGATCACAGAAAGATCTGGTGGCAAATTGCAGCAATTATCCAAGGTGCTAGCCAATCTGGGCACAGAATAACACACACAAAATGCTGGAGGAACTCAGCAGGTCAGGCAGCATCGATGGAGGGAAATAAACAGTCGATCTTCCGGTTTGAGACCCTTCATCAGGACACCAGATTGCTCCAGATTCCAACATCTGCAGAATCTCTTGTGTCTGGGCACAGATTAGATTTTCAAGGGTTTCGAGGATTAAGTTACTTGGGATGCATTAAGAACATAGAACATTACAGCATAGTACAGGCCCTTCGGCCCCACGATGTTGTGCTGACATTTTATCCTGCTCTAAGATCTATCTAACCCTTCCCTCCCTCATAGCCTTCCATTTTTCTATCATTCATGTGTCTATCTAAGACTCTCTTAAATGTCCCTGATGTATCTGCCCCCACAACCTCTGCCGGCACTGCGTTCCACACACCCACCACTCTCTGTGTAAAAAATTTTCCTTTGACATCCCCCCTGTACCTTCTTCCAATCACCTTAAAATGATGCCTCCTCATGTTAGCCATTTTCACCCTGGGAAAAAGTCTCTGACTGTCCACTCTATCTATGCTTCTTATCATCTTGTATACCTCTGTCAAGTCACCTCTCACCCTCCTTCTCTCCAAAGAGAAAAGCCCCAGCTCATTCAGCCTATCCTCATAAGACATGCTCTCCAATCCAGGCAGCATCCTGGTAAATCTCCTCTGTACTCTCTCTAAAGCTTCTACATCCTTCCTATAATGAGGCAACCAGAACCGTACACAGTAGAGTTGATTTGTTTGAAGTTTTCAAGACATGAAGGGAAGCTGATAGGAAAGCTGGAGAGAAGTATTTCCACTGTCTGGGGAGTCTAGAACCAGCAGACAGGGTTGAGCATAACTAACCAGGAGTGAAATTTGGAAGCACTTCTACACACACACACAGAGTGAAAATTTAGAACAAATGGCAATTGCTGTTAGGTCAATTGTTCATTTTTAAGATAAGATTTCTTTATTGGTCATGTACATTGAAGCACACAGTGAAATGCACCTTTTGCATAGAGTGTTCTGGGGGCAGCCCACAAGTGTCGCCACACTTCCGGCGCCAACATAGCATGCCCGCAACTTCCTAACCCATATGTCTTTGGAATGTGGGAGTAAACCCACACAGACATGGAGAGAACGGCACACAGCACCCGGAGGAAACCCACACAGACATGGGGAGAACGTACAAACTCCTTACAGACAGCAGCCAGAATTGAACCCGGGTCACTGGCGCTGTAATAGCGTTACACTAACCACTACACCACTGTGCCTCAGATTGATAGTTATTTATATTAACCAAGGATGTTAAGGGATATGGAGTCAGTTTACAGATTGGCCTAAGTATGTGACAGGCTCCAGCTTCCTGGTTTTCATCAGCTGTCAAAGCCATCAAAATCATTGAATGTTTCTGACATGCAAAAGTATTCAAACACGATTGAAAACTTTAGTAATTTATTCCAATTATTAAAAACTTAAAACATTTAACTTAAATGAATAAAACCTCTAAACAATACTAACATTTACCCAATAAAGTTGGAAAAAAATTACCTTGAACAGCTGCCCACAGCATAGGGACTTTGTGGTCAACAGAGATCTTGAGGTTGTTGTTAGTTAAATGGTTATCTATCAATAACTCTCTCAAAATCTGTTTCTTTTTCCTTTACTTGATCTCTGTGTAGAATCGACGGTCAGGTCGATGTGAAGTCACCTTCTGGAGCAGACCAAATTTTGGATTCACAAAATCCAGCTCTGTCCTTTGATGTTGAGAGAGCCTGAGACACATCTCAATCAACCTTTGGAAATCACTTTCTAACTGATACCTAAACATCATTTTTACTTCCAAGTGTGCAAACGACAAGTAATTAGCTTGAAAGGTTGCTGAGCATATCAGATAACACCAGGGGCAAAAAGAATGACACGTTTTTTTTCAAATTTTCTCATCACAATCCTTCACCTCCCATGAATTTCCCATGGGAGTGGAGCTAATCCTCAGAACTAATAGGAAAACTTTCAACTAGAACCAAGGGCAATGAAGCCTCAGTGGTCCAGCTGCAACCACCCAATACCCCCTCTACCCACCATGTACCTACCACCCTTGGTGTGGAAAAGTTGCCTTTTGGTGGACAGAGGAAAAGATTGGATGTGCTCAAAGCCTTCTTGGCCACGTCACTACCATCAACTGGAGAAGGAGAATTCGGCATTGTATTGAGAGCCTCCAGTCTAGGCTTTCAGGGTACACAGAAGCCCTGTGCACAATTTACAACCTGCCCACCCTGTCAGGCAAGTTTTGCCCCATCTGTGGAAGACTCTGCAGGTACCACATTAGCCTCATCAGTTATCTCAGAACCTACAAAAATGGAATGGAAGTAAGTCAAGGGGGGGCTGCCTAATTGGTAATTGATTTATTATGTATTGATACCAATGTACAGTGAAAAAATTTGTTTTGCATGCCATCCATACAGATTATTTCATCACATCAGTGCATTGAGGTATTATAAAGAGAAAAGCAATAACAGAATGCAGAATATAAGTGCTACAGTTACAGAGAAAGTGCAGTGCAGGGAGACAATAAGGTGCAAAGCCATGATGAGGTAGATTGTGAGGTCAAGAGTCCATCTTATCATACAAGAGGTCCGTTCAATAGTCTTATAACAGTGGGATAGAAGCTGTCCTTGAGCCTGGTGGTATGTGCTTTCAGGCTTTTGTATCTTCTGCCCGATGGGATGGGGGAGAAGAGAGAATGTCCGGGGTGGGAGGGGTCTTTAATTATTTTGGCTGATTTACTGAGGCAGTGAAAAGTGTAGACAGTGTCCATGGAGGGGAGGCTGGTCTCTGTGATGTGCTGTGTCCACAACTCTCTGCAGTTTCCTGTGGTCTTGGGCAGAAAAGTTGCCATACCAAGCCGTGATGCATCCGGATAGGATGCTTTCTGCTGTGCATCTATTAAAAATGAAGGTCAATGGAGAGTAATGTTTTAGGTCGATGAGCTGGAACTCATTCTAAAACATTAGGTCTGCCTCTCTCTCTGCAGATCCTTCTTGACCTGTTGAGTATTTTCCAACTTTCTAAGTTTCCAGCCATTGCAATATTTCACCTGATGTTACAGTGTTTCATTTGCCTGTTGACCACCAGGCGGCTCTCATGAGTCATTACTAAAGAGGGGAGGGAAAGCACATATTAATACTTAACAGCATGGATTTTTCAAACAAATCAAACACCTCAGAACCTCAATCAACTTGGGAAGCAATCAGGAACAACTTGCAGGAAGATTCTAAGGGAATTGGGATTGGTATAAACATAGATTTGAAACCAGGATCTTACTGAATGGTGGAGCAATCTTGAGCATTATTTGTTTTCTATTTATGTTCTTTTGAAGGTATAAATCTCACCACAAATTAACTTTTAATTGAAAGCGTATGTTTTAAATTTTGCATTGCCCCCTTTAAGGCTCCCATCCTTTCTGCTTACGAGGATGTTGTCTGGACTGGAGGGCCTGAGTTGTCGAGAGAGGTTGAGCAGGCTAGGAATTTATTCACTGAAGAGTAGGAGACTGAGGGCCAACCTGACAGAGATGTATAAAATCATGAAGGGCATTGTTAGGGTAGATACACATAGTATTTTTTCCTCAGGGAAAGGAAATCAAAAACTAGAGGGCACAGATTTAAGGTGAGAGGGCAGGCACGGTAGTGTAGCGGTTAGCATAACGCTATTACAGCGCCAGCAACCCAGGTTCAATTCCACCTGCTGTCTATAAGGAGCTTGTACCTTCTCCCCGTGTCTGCGTGGGTTTCCGCCAGGTGCTCTGGTTTCCTCCCACATTCCAAAGACGTAGGGGTTAGGAAGTTGTGGGGATGCTATGTTGGCACCAGAAGTGTGGCGACACTTGCGGGCTGCCCCCAGAACACTCAACGCAAAAGATGCATTCCACTGTGTATTTCGATGTACATGTGACTAATAAAGAATCTTATCTATTTAATAGGAACCTGAGGGGTAACTTCTTCATGTAGAGGGTGTGGATATGTGGAACAAGCTGCCAGAGGAAGTGGCTGAGGCAGGTAAAATAATAACTTCTAAAAGACATTTGGACAGGTACATGGAAAGGAAAGGCTTAGAGGGATATGGGCCAAATGTGGGCAACTGGGACTAGCTTAGACTGGTTGGCATGGTCGAGTTGGGTTGAAGGGCCTGTTTCTGTGCTGTATTAGTCTGTGACTCTATCCCTGACTCTAACTTACATCTGTCTTTAACCCTCACTCTACCAAGAACCTTACATGCCACATTTGTTCAGCAACATTTCTTAGTTCATGGTCAAACTCTTCCAGGTTAACAGTCTGCCCTGCTCTATGACCAAAGAGAGTGGCCTCAGTCAATCTCTCCTCAGCACCTTTCCCCTTGTGTTGAGGAGTCCACCTCCCTCTAGATTCTCTCTTCACAGTTGGAAGAGCAGTGGCAGATAGGACTTAATCCAGACAAGTGTGAGGTCATGCATTTTGGGATGTCAAATACTAACAGGACATGTATAGTAAATAGCAGGGACCTCAGGAGTGCTGATGTACAGAGGGACCTTGGGGTCCAAGTTCATAGCTCCCTGAAAATGGCAACATAGGCCAAGGTCCTGAGTGCAAGTGTAAGGATTCATGTTGCAGCTGTACAAAACATTGGTCAGGCCACACTTGGAGTATTGTGTGCAGTTCTGGTCACCACACTGCAGGAAGGATGTGGTAGCGTTAGAAAGAGCACAGAAGAGATTCACCAGGACGTTTCCTGCAACGAGTGGATTTAGTTATAAGGAGAGATTGGATAGTCTGGGTTTATTCTCACTGGAACATCGGCGGCTGAAGAGCAACCTTATAATATTATGAGGGAAAAGATAGGGTAGATAGTCGAGGAGTCTTTTTCCCAGGGTGGGGGAGTCTAGAATTAGAGGGCATAAGTTTATGGTGAAAGGGGACGTTTAAAGGAGAGCTGAAGGTGGGTATATAGAAGGAGCTGCCTGCAGAGGTGGTAGAGGTAGGTATAATTACAAGGTTAAAAAGGCTTTTGGATGGGTACTTGGACAGGAAGGGAGGAGAAGGATATGAGGCTAATGCTAGCAAATGGGATGAGTGTAGAGAGGCATCACAGTCGGCATGGACAGGTTGGGCTGAAGGGCCTGTTTCTACGCTGTATGACTCTAAGGATCTATGACTCTCATTATGGTTAACAGTTATACCTGGAAATATTAAGATATTTATTTATTAGTCGCATGTACATCGAAACACACAGTGAAATGCATTTTTTTTGCATTACTGACAATGTGCTGGGGCAGCCCGCAAGTGTCGCTTTCTTCCAGCGCCAACATAGCGTGCCCACAGCTTTGGAATGTGGGAGGAAACCGGAGCACCCGGAGGAATCCCATGCAGACACGGGGAGAACGTACAAACTCCTTACAGACAGCGGCCAGAATTGAACCTGGGTCACTGGCACTGTAATAGCGTTACGCTAACCGCTACACTACCGTATAATTGGAGGTGGGCAGATTCTGGTAAATCACATGGGACAAATCTCATAATCACACAGCACAGAGACAGGCCCTTTGGCCCACCATGTCCATGCTATCCATCCCGCTGTCCTGAAGTCACCATCCTCTTGCCCTGGGTTTAATCCAGTAGAGTCCAGGCTGACATCCAGCACTGGGAGGCCAGCTCACAGCTCATTGCAAGATACGGGTTCTTACTCTGATTATATGAAGTGTCAAGAATATAAAGAGCCGCAATAACGATATGGAGAACTGCTAAAGCACTACACCTTATTTATTCCACATTCTTTAACCACACCAGACATGTGACAGACACAGACATCTCACATACACTGTACTGCTTTCTCATTTTTGAAAACAGCGATTCAGATAGTCAAATTATTTCATACCTAACCTCCCTGCAGGTTTTCTGGGTGTCCTGATCTTCTCCAAGGAGTATGTCTGGCATTACATCCTTTTCTGGACTTGAAGGTCTCACTTCCTGACACAATATGTGACTGCATTCTAGGTCAACCTCTGGAATACGCTCATGATCACGTAACTTGTCAATATTCTCTTGTATCTCTCTCACCAGAATTACGTATGCACTTCTAATTTTATCTCCTAATTTTGCAAGATGCCTCTTTGTGTCCCAGACTTCCCTTACCCATTTCTGAATGTCAGATTTGTTATATGGTGTTAACACTCAAACTCTTTCATGTTGTATAAAATGTTTCCTACCGTGACTTGAATCACAATTTTGTTTCTATCTCAAGTGTTTCTTTTCCCTGCTCCTCTCAAGATTTGGCTGAACTAAGCTCAATCAAATTCTGAATCTTTTATGCATCAGGAACTCAGCAGGAGTATAAACCCCTGTGGTATGTGGTAGCATTCTGTAGATCAGAAAGAAGTCTGCTAATCAACGTTTCTTTGCTGAACTCAAGCACCCTGCAAAACTTCTTTCTTTGGTCCTTCTTTGACAATTCTCCCTGAGATCTTCGCGGCATCTTTTGAAAGGGATGGCGAGGTGGAATAAGTCCAAGCTGCACTCCGTTTTGTTTGAAGTGAATGGAACTGAGGACTATTATCTGAGTTCAGTACAGGCAAGTACATGGTTGGCATGGACAAGGTGGCCCTAAGGCCTGCTTTTGTGCTGTAACACTCTGTATTTTGATAAGCCATGGCATGGGAAAGTATTCAGTGGTAAATTCCATTGTAAGTCAAAGTCAAATTCAAGTTTCTTGTCACATGCACAAGTATATGTATACAATGAAAAACTTACTTGCAGCACCATCAAAGGCACATTGCATCAGTGATGCAACATTCACAAGATAATCATAAATTAAACATAAGTTATACACAATGAAAGCACCAGGTTCAAGGATAGGTTCTACCCCGCTGTTCTAAGACTATTGAATCGTTCCCTAGTATGATAAAATGGACTCTTGACTTCACAATCTACCTCATTGTGACCTTGCACCTTATTGTCTGCCTACACTGCACTTTCTCTGAAGCTGTTACACTTTATTCTGCATTCTGTTATTGTTTTACCTTGTACTACCTCAATGCACTGTGTAATGAATTTATTGTATGAACGGTATGCAAGACAAGCTTTTCACTGTACCTCGGTACATGTGACAATAATAAACCAATTCCAATGTTTACAAGAAAAAACACAATTAGAACAAAAAAAAATCAAAGTCCATTGTAGTGCAAAGTTGTCAAAGTGGTCATAGTGTTGCTATAGTGAGGTAGTGATTAGGGTTGTGCAGGCTGGTTCAAGAACTGAATGGTTGAAGGGAAGTAGCTGTTCTTGAACCTGGTGGTGTGGAGCTTCAGGCTTCTGTACCTCCTGCCCAATGGTTGCTGTGAAAAGATGGCATGGCCCGGATTGGTGGGGATTTTTGATAATGGATGTTGTCTTCATGTAGATACTTTTGATGGTGGGGAGGGATGTCCCTGTGATGTATTGGGCTGAGTCCACTGCTCACTGCAGCTTCTTACTTCCTGTGCATTCAAATTCGTAGAAGAAGACCCAAGGTGTTTCACTGTGATCCATTTCCAGCGACTCTCTGGAATGCTAAGAAATTATTCATCACTTTCTCACAATAGTCAAGGTGCACTCTCCAGTAGGTCTTGATGCCCATTTCCAACTCTGTAAGGGTGCCTTCACTGGCTTGACTCTGCAATCTTAAATCTTCTTTTGTTTCCTCACCTTCACAATTGCTTTGACAGGTTGCAACGGCATTTACATTTCAATCTAGCCCAAGATAACTTCCTTCTTTCTGCATAAGTGCACATTTGCTTCATTTGCCCTTTACATTGTGCTCATGATACTGCCTCAACACTTTTACATTCAAAGACTTGCTTCTTCAGTACTTCTGGCTATTTGTGCATCAGTTCAATTGCATAGACAGTGAACTACCCCTTGCACCATTTATCCTTGGGAAGCTGGAAAATCTTCCGTAAAGATTTCATACTATGAGCAGCTTCATTCCTATACTAGGGATATATGGCCATTTTCTTTACAATTAAAACATATTGTCAGGTTGAAACATATTGTCATTTTGAATTGACATAAATGTGGTGAGTGTATGCCATTCTATTTGTAACAGTGATTCATTCCAGACTCATATACCCTAAAAACATATATACCTTAAAAATATATATAAACATTAAAAAAATATATAAATTTAAACTTACTCTGTATATCTCCTTTAAACTTTCCCCTTCTTTATGTGGATATATGTAATACGTATATCTGTGTGTGTGTGTGTGTGTGTGTGTGTGTGTGTGTTTGTGTGTGTGTGTGTAGGACAGGCACAGTAGTGCGAGGGCAGGCACGGTAGCGTAGCGGTTAGCGTAACGCTATTACAGCGCCAGTAACCCGAGTTCAATTCCGGCCGCTGTCTGTAAGGAGTTTGTACGTTCTCCCCGTGTCTGCGTCGGTTTCCTCCGGGTGCTCTGGTTTCCTCCCACATTCCAAAGACATATGGGTTAGGAAGTTGTGGGCGTGCTATGTTGGCACCGGAAGCGTGGCGACACTTGCGGGCTGCCCCCAGAACAATCTACACAAAAGATGCATTTCACTGTGTGTTTCGATGTTCATGTGACTAATAAAGGTATCTTATCTTATCTTATCTTATGTGTATAATGGAGCTCAAATGGCTTATAGTTGGAAACAGATTAATAAATTGGTGAAGAAAGCATATGGCTTGCTTGCCAGCGTAGGTTGGGGCACAGAATATAAGAGTTGGAATGCTGTGTTGCAGCTTTACAAAACATTGGTTGGGCCACATCCTATGCAGTTCTGATCACCACACTATAGGAAGGATGTAATTGTGCTGAAGAGAATGTGCAGAGGAGACTCACCAGGAGGTTGCCTGGATTGGAGGACTTTAATTGTGGGGAGAGATTGGATCCGCCGGGCTTATTTTCCCTGGAGCGAGGGTGACCTGTAGAGGTGTGTAAGGCGATGAGACATAGATAAGGTAGATAGAATCAGGAGTATCAAAAACAAGAAGCCAGAGGTTTACTGTGAGAGGAAGGAGTTTTAAAGGAGATCGGAATGGGTGATTTTTTTTTATACATAGAGAGTGGTTGATATCTGGAACATGCTGCCAGAGGAGGTGGTGGCATCGGATACAATTACTATGTTTAAGAGGTACTTAGATAGATTTTTAAATAGGCAAGGCATAGAAAGATATGGTCTTGTTGCAAGCAAATGGAATTAGTGTAGATGGACAAAAAGGTCAGCATAGACATGATGGGCTGAAGGGTCTGTTTCTCTGTTGTATGACTCCAAGCTAGCAGGGGTCATGTTGATTTGGGAGTTATTATCTTGTTGAACTGTTTTGCTCTTTGGTAGGCAGCACCTTGGTGGCTCCCTGTAAGGACTGTCTCTGCTGACATGAGCACTCGTTGGGTTTGAAGGAAGTAAATACGCTTCCCAAGGAATGAAACTCAGCCTCTACCGCTTCTACATTTTACGGTGTAACATATTTGCAATGAGGAAAACTGTTTCCAACATCAGGTAGGATTGAAGGGAAACTCTTCATCAAAATAACATTAGGGAGAGAAGGAAAGTTTAACAACTGTTTTTAAAAAGAAAAGCAAACTGACCACAATAGTCTCGATTACATCATTTGGTTCTGAGGCCCAGATCTGGGAAAAAGATTCAGAGGTACTGCTGCAGTTCTTTGTTGCAAATGGAGATCCATTCTAATTGGTGTGGTTGAAGCCCTTACCTAGAGTTTAATGAGAAACCTTCTAAGCCCAGAGGAACTCGGTTAAAAAAAACTTAAGGAATTGATTGATTTGTTGAAGAACCTCTTTAACCCAAAGCCAGGCAAAATCATGAAAAGATTTAAGTTTGATTCATGATGAAGATTCATGACAGTCAGAGACTTTTTCCCAGGGTGACAATGGCTAACACGAGGGAACATAATTTTAAGGTAATTGGAGGAAGGTATAAGGGGGATGTCAGAGGTAAGTTTTTTACACAGCGGTGGGTGCGTGGAATGCACTGCCGGCAGAGGTTGTGGGGACAGATACATCAGGGACATTTAAGAGACTCTTGGATAGACACATGAATGATAGAGAAATGGGGAGCTATGTGGGAGGGAAGGGTAAGATAGATGTTAGAGCAGGGTAGAATGTCGGCACAGCATGGGCCTTAAAGGCCTGTACTGTGCTGTAATGTTCTATGTTCTACATTCTAAGAACACCTAATGAAACAGTGGCTGAGTGGCTGAATTAGGAAAGTTATCGGAAGGCACTAATTATAGCGTTATATTCTCTGGTATGTTAAGGGAGAGGTTATTGGTTTGTATCAATGTTGATGGTGGAAAGGCATGCAGGATTTGTAAGCGAGACTGGCATTCATGGACAGTGCAGCACAGGAACAGGCTCTTTGGCCCACGATGTCTGTACCGAACATAATGCAAATTTAAACTAATCCTTTCTGCTTGCACATGATTCCTCCATTCCCTGCATATCCATGTCCATCTAAAAGTCACTTAAACGTCACTACTTCCCCCGGCAGTGTGTTCAAGGCACCCAACACTCCCTGTGTAAAACAAAACTTGCTCCCTGCATCTCCTTTAACCTTTCCCCTTCTCACCTTAAATGCCTGTCTGCTAGTATCTGACATTTCTACCCTGGGAAAAAGATTCTGACGGTCTATCCTATCTATGCCTCTCATTATTTTATATACTTATAAGATCTTTATTAGTCACGTGTACATCGAAACACATGTACTGCCTGAGAAGGTGACAGAGGCAGGTACTCTTACAACACAAGCAACGTCTGGATGAGCACTTGAATTGCCTTGGCACAGCAGGCTATGGACCAAGTGCTGGTAAATGGGATTAGTGTAGACAGGTATTGATGGTGGGCTGAAGGGCCTGTCTTTGTGCTTGTATGACTATGGCCAGAAGTTAAAGCATTGCTGCTACTAGTTGTTGCAGGCTCTGGACCTAACCGGCTGGGAAGAAGCCAGATAAGGTATTGTTACTAGCCACAGGTACATCAAAACACACAGTGAAATGCATCTTTTCTATAGAGTGTTCTGGGGGCAGCCCGCAAGTGTCGCCACGCTTCCGGCGCCAACATTAGCATGCCCACAACTTCCTAAGCCGTACATCCTTAGAGTGTGGGAAGAAACCGGAGCACCCGGAGGAAACCCACGCTGTCACACAGGGAGGACGTACAAACTCCTTACAGACAGCGGCAGGAATTGAATCTGGGTCGCTGGCGCTGTAATAGCATAATGCTAACCACTGCACTACCGTGCCTGCCCTGGTTGAAAGAAGCCACCTGGATTGGAAGAACATTGATTACATCAGGTTGGGCAAGGCTGAGTTGTTACAGGAGTTGCTGAGGAATCTTTTGCAGGTGAGCTGGGTGTGTTGAAGGGCTTGCGTTGATCCTGATGTTCCACCACAGTTCTGCAAACCAAAGTCAGAGGTCAGCGCCCTGTACAAAGGAAATTGGAGGTGGAAATTGACAGAATTCTCAGGGAGGAAGTATTTGAAACTGCTGAGTACCTGAATGAGAATGAGTATTCCCTTTTGTGCCAGTGTTAAAGCATAATGGATTTGTGGAGATTACAAGCTGCAAGTGAATCAAGTCTTGTCCTTGGAACAGTCCCATTCCTGGAATAGAAGATTTATTTACAGTTTTGTTTGGTGGACAGACACACCTACATACTCTTCCTTACACGCGTGCACACACACGTGTGACACACACACACACACACACACAGCAATCACACACACACATACATACATGTACACACACTCACACACAGGCATATGTACATACAATGCACATACACACAGCAACCGCACACACATGTACACACACACACAGACACAAGCACATGTACACACAACACATGTATACACACACACACACACACACACACACACACACACACACACACAGAGGCACATGTACACAACACACACACACATGTATACACACACACACACACATTTAATTAGACAAATGGATAAGTGCGACACTGGAGTTTAATCTTCATTTCTCTTCTACTCAAACTCATGCTGCAACCAATCCTACCTTAGGTCAGTTCAGGTCTCATTCAGCCACTACGTTTGTGCTTGTTGACCTTCACTGTTTCTGACACCATCAGTGCCTCAACTGTAAAATCTGCATCCTTGTTTCCGAGTCCCGATGTGCTCTGTGCATTCTTGCTTTTAATCGATCATCCAGGGGAGGCAGCTCTCCCCCGCTGCCTTCTTATACTCTGTAATTCCGAAACGTCTGTCCCTCTTGAACACTTTTCCTCCTTTACGATGTTCCTTAAAACAATCGACCAAGTCTGTGGCTCGGTGTCAATATTTGCTCAACTTGCATTGGTAGTTGTTAATGGTATTGTTAAGCATTACTGCAGTATTACTATAAACTTTAAGTAACATTCATTGGGAGCAGTATTGATTAAGGCTGTTATTTCTTTAAGGATTGGATTATATAAAGGAAATTAAGGGTGTGATCAGAAATTAGAAGGAAGCATTTGGTTTCAAGTGAGTTCCTTGAGGTTTATAGGAGGTGTAGGAAAGTAGACAGCCGGTATCTTTTCCCCAGGGTTGAAATGTCTAATACTAGAGGGCATGAATTTAACGTGAGAGAGGGAAAGTTCAAAGGAGATGTGTGGGTCAGGCTTTTTTTACACAGAGAGTGGTGGGTGCCTGGAACGTGCTGCTAGGGGTGGTGGTGGAGGCAGATACGATGGAGGTGCTTAAGGTGAAAAACACTATGATGCTAGAGGAACTCAGCAGGCCAGGCAGCATCCATGGAGGAAAGCAGGCGGTCAAAGTTGCGGGTCAGGACCCTTCTTCAGGACTGAAGATAGGAAGAGGGGAAGCCCAATATATAGGAGGGAAAAGCAGAGCAGTGATAGGTGGACAAAAGAGGGGAGGTGGGGTGGGCACAGGGTGGTGATAGGCAGATGCAGGTAAGAGATAGTGATTGGCAAGTGTGGGGGAGGAGGGGAGAGCAGATCCATCAGGGGATGAGTCAAAGGTCAGGAGGAAAAAAGGGGGTAGAAGAAAGAGAGACAGGTTTGGAAAGGGAAGAAAAGGAGAGGCATGGTTGGAGTGTGTGTGCGGGGTAGTGGTGTGAGGATTACTTAAAGTGGGAGAATTCAATGTTCATGCCGTTGGGCTGCAAGTTTCCAAGACGGAAAATGAGGTGCTGTTCCTCCAGTTTGCACGTGGAATTCTCCTGGCAGTGGAGGAGGCCGAGGACTGACGTATCAGTGATGGAGTGGGAGGGGGAGTTGAAGTGACTGGCAACGGGGAGATGCAGGTCGCGGTTACGGACGGAGCGCAGGTGTTCTGCGAAATGGTCACCTGGTCTGCGTTTGGCTGCACCAATGTAGAGGAGGCCACACTTGGAGCACCGAATACAGTAGATGATATTAAGGGAGGTGCAGGTGAATCTCTGTCTCACCTGAAAGGACTGTTTGGGTCCCTGGATGGAGGTGATGGATGTGGTGTAGGGGCAGGTGTTGCACCTATGGCGGGGGCAATGGAAAGTCCCCGGGGTGCGAGTGGGATAGGTTGGGAGGAAGGAGTGAACTAGGAGAGAGCGGTCCCTGCGAAAGGCAGAAAGGGGTGGGGGGGGGGAAGATATGCTTGGTGGTGGGGTCCCGTTGGAGATGGCGGAAGTGGCGGAGAATGATGCGTTGGATACGTAGGCTGGTGGGATGAAATGTGAGGACAAGGGGACCCTATCCCTGTTGGGTCTGGGAGGGGTGGAGGTGAGAGCAGAGGTGCAGGAAATGGCAGGGATACGGGTGCGAGCTCTCTCGACCATAATAGGGGGGAACCATGATTAGCAAAGAAGTTGGACATCTCGGATGTCCTGGAGTAGAAAGCCTCATCATAGGAGTAGATGCAGCTGAGGCGGAGAGATTGAGAGGAAGGGATAGCGTCCTTGCAAGAGACAGGGTGGGAGGAGCTGTAATCGAGGAAGTTGTGGGTGTCAGTGGGTTTGTAGAAGATGTCAGTGGATAAGGAATCTCCTGAGGTTGAGATGGAAAGATCGAGGAAGGAGAGAGAGGTGTCAGAGATAGTCCAAGTGAATCGAGGAGCAGGGTGAAATTTATGAAACTGTCAAGTTCCGTGTGCGTCCAAGAGGCGGCACCAATGCAGTCGTCGATATAGCAGAGGAAGAGTTGAGGAATGGTGCTTAAGAGGCTCTTAGATAGCCACATTAAGTATGCAGAGAATGGAGGGATATTGACTATGTGCAGGCGGAAGGGATTAGGTGTCATTAGCATAATGAGTTTGCTACAACATCGTGGACCGAAGGGCCTGTTCCCGTGCTGTACTGTTCTATGTTCTAACTTAAGAAAGAAATTAGGAAGGCAAAAAGATATGAAGCGACCTTGGCAAGCAGGATTAAGGAGAACCCCAAAACTTTTTATTAGTATATTAGAAGCAAAAGGGTAGCTAAACAAGGATTAGGTCCCTTCAGGGATCAGAGGGGTAATCTATGTGTGGAGCTAGGAGATATGAGCGGGATCCTAAATAAATACCTCCTTCACCAGGGAGAAGGATGTAAAAGGTGAAGAGTTAGGGAAGGGGTATGCTAATATTCTGGAAAATGTCATGTTAACAAGGACTTTAGCACGGCTTTTGACAAAGTCCCTCCTGGTAGGCTAGTCCAGAAGATTGGAACACATGGGATCCAAGGTGTGTTGGCAAACTGGATCCACAACTGGTTTGGTGATAGGAGGCAAAGGGTTGTGGTCGAAAGGTGTTTTTCTGACTGTAAATCCATAACCACTGGTGTACTGCAGGGATCGATGCTGGGATCATTGTTGTTTGTCTTGTATACAGTATATGAAACGGATGAGAACATAGGTGGACTGCTGAGTAAGTTTGCTGACAACAAATTGATGGAGTAGTAGATAGCAATGATAAGATAAGATATCTTTATTAGTCACATGTACATCGAAACACACAGTGAAATGCAGCTTTTGCATGGAGTGTTCTGGGGGCAGCCCACAAGTGCTGGCACGCTTCTGGCACCAACATAGCATCCCCACAACTTCCTAACCCCTACGTCTTTGGAATGTGGGACGAAACCAGAGCACCCAGAAGAAACCCACGCAGACACGGGGAGAACGTACAAACTCCTTACAGACAGCGGCTGGAATTGAACCCGGGTCGCTGGCGCTGTAATAGCGTTACGCTAAGCGCTACACTACCGTGCCTGCCCTACAGGTTGTGAAAGGATACAGAGGGACATAGGTCAGTTGGAAAGTTGGGTGGAGCTGTGACAGATGGAAGTTAATCCAGACAAATGTGAGGTAATGCATTTTGGGACGTCAAATACTAACGGGACATATACAGTAAATCTCAGCAGTGTTGATGTACAGAGGGTCCTTGAGGTTCACAGCTCTGTGAAAATCGTGACACAGGTGGATAGGGCAGTGAAGAAGACATTTAGCATACTTGCCCTCATAGGCTGAGGTACTGAGTATAAGAGTTGGGATGTTGCAGCTGTACAAAACATTGGTCAGGCTGCACTTGGAGAATTGCGTACAGTTCTAGACGCCGCAAGTTAAGAAGGGTGGGTCGCATTAGAAACAGTGCAGAAGAGATTCACCAGGATGTTGCCTGGCATGGAGGGCTTATAAGGAGGGATTGGATCAGCTTGGTTTGTTTCACTGGAATGTAGAAGGCTGAGGTTTATAAGATTATGAGGGGCATAGATAGTGTAGATAGAGTCTTTTTCCAAGGTCCGAGACTAAAGGGCAGAGGTTTATGGTGAGAGGGGAGAAATTTAAAAGAGATCTGAGGTGCATGTTTTTGACACGGAGGGTGCTGGTTATATAGAACAAGCTGCCAGAGGAGGAAGTAGAGGCAGATACAATTACAGCGGTTAAGGGGTATTTGCATGGATAGAAAGGGAGTGGAAGGATACGGGCCTGATGCAGGCAAATGGGATTAGGGTAGATCAGCACCACGGCCCACATGGACGAGTTGAGCTGAAGGTCCCGTTTCTGTGCTGTGCAAACACGTCACCCTTTGGTTAGTATCATTCCCCGTTTGGCATCATGCAGCAAGTGGAACATAGCGATGAATTTCAGTGGGCAGCTGAATCTGAGGGCGTGTTCCACAGCCCCTCCTGACTGACTTTGGTGAGGTCAACGAAGGCCACGTCAAGTGGCTGGTGTTGCTCCTTACGTTTTCCTTGGGGTTGAGACATGATGAAGACCATGGCTGGTGTTCCTTTATATGGAAAGAATATACACTGTGATTTGGGGACAAGGGCTCAAGTGATGACTTTCCCTCTGGACAACAGCAGGGAGACCCCTCTGTAGGTACCACAGTCAAATCTCTCTCCTTTCTTCAGGATAGACACAATAATGGTATTTCTCATCTTCCCGAGTAGGTTCCTTCTCTTTCCATATGTGAATAGTGAGATTATGGATTTGTGACTGAAGCCATTCATTGCTGAGGTTTAGATGGGGATACCGAAGCCTTGTTATTTATGAGTTGTGATATTGTTTTCCCGTCTAGACAGGATCAGGAGAGAGCTGGCCCGAAGGGGTTAGTTGTGGGATGGAGTCAAGAGTATTCACATCAAGGACAGCTTCGACATCCCTAGTATTGAGGCCTGTGTTGGACAGGCCACATCGCTTGCGTGCCCAACACCAGACTCCCAAAACATTCGCTCTACTTGGATCTCTGTCACGGGAGGAAGTTACCAGGAGGACAGTGGAAAAGGCTCAAGGATGTGATCAAATCTTCCTTGAAGAAACGCAACAACCCCACTGACATTTGGGAATCTCTGGCCCATGACTGCTCAAAGTGGAGACGAAACATTTATGATTGTATAGAGAACTGCCCATCCACCCCATCTGTGGAAGAGTCTGTAGTTTCAACCTTGGCCTCATCAGCAACCTCGGAATGCACAAAACCAAATGGAGACACACAAGAGATTCTGCAGACACTGGAATCTGGAGCAATACATGCAAAATGCTGGAGGGACTCAACAGGTCAGGCAGCATCTATGGAGAGGAATAAACAGTCAATGTTTCAACCAGAATTCGGGACCCAAATCCCGAAACGTTGACTGTTTATTTCCCTCCATAGATGCTGCCTGAGTTGCTGAGTTCCTCCAGCATTTGACGTGTACAAAACCAAATGGAAGCAAGTTATCTTCAACCATTATGGACTGCCCAAGGAGAAGAAGGGTTATGTGACGACTGCTTTTTCGGCTGCAACTTTGTTTTAGAGAGAACATGAGGGATTGGACACCAATTATGTTCTGAAAATAGTGGTGACCCACCCTGTTGTACTGCTCCATTCCTTGTGGTGAAATTACTCTCACCATGCAGGTTAGACTTTTGACCCAGTGACAATGAAGGACCCACTTATTTCTAAGTCTGTGTGGAATCCAAGTAGGAGGACTAGGCTGCATGAAGGTAGGGCTTTCCTATATTGCAGAGTGCATTAATCTTATTGGTGAAGGCTGTGCTTTTGCGAGGTGTTCCAGGCTAGGAACGAGTAGATTTTAGAGGTGGTTTGGTGTATTGGCAATGGAAGGAGGGAATGCTTAATGTGGTGGAATGTGCCGCTGTTATAGACTGCAAGGTAATGCAATGTTTGTGTGACCAATTTGGGCAGGCATGGTAGTGTGGCGGTTGGCGTAACGCTTTACAGCACCAGCGACCTGGGTTCAATTCCAGCCACTGTCTGTAAGGAGTTTGTACGTTCTCCCTGTGTCTGCGTGGGTTTCCTCCTGGTGCTCCGGTTTCCTCCCACATTCCAAAGATGTACAGGTTAGGAAGTTGTGGGCATGCTATCTTGGCGCCGGAAGCGTGGCGGCACTTGTGGGCTGCCCCCAGAATAATCTACGCAAAAGTGATGTACGTGTGACTGATAAAGATAACTTATCTTATCTTATTAGTGTTCTTAGAAGAAATAACATGCAATGTGGATAAAGGGGAACTGGTGGATGTAAGATACCTAGATTTCTGGAAGGCATCAAAGATTATTGAAGAAACTTAAGTTTACAGTGTAGAAGGTGGATGGAAGATTGGCTGATTGACAGTGAGTAGGCACACATGAACCATTTTTTTCTGGGTGGAAAGATGTAACAAGTGGTGTAACATGGATTAGTGCTGGATCTCAACTTTACACAAGGCAAGGACTGATTAGGGGTAGTCAGCATGGCTTGGTGCATGGGAAATTGTGCCTCAGGAATTTGATTGTGTTTTTTTGAAGGGGATTGGCTGCACGGACTTTAGCAAGGCCTTTGATGAGATCCGGCACGGTCTGGAAGATTAGATCACATGGAATCCAGGGTGAGTTAGCCAATTGGATACAAAATTGGCTTGGTGAAAAGGAGTCAGAGGGTGGTAGTGAAGGGTTGTTTTTCAGATTGGAGGCCTGTGGTCAGTGATGTGCCACAGGATCAGTCCTGGGTCCACTGTTATTTGCCATCTATATTAACAATCTGGCATGATTAGTAAAGTTAGTGGATGACACCGAAACTAGTGGTATAGTGGATAGTGTAGAGGGTTATCTGAGATTACAATGGGATCTAGGTCAACAGGGGATATGGGCCAAAGAATGGCAGATGGAATTTAACTTGGACAGGTGTGAGGTGTTGCACTTTGGTAAGTTAAACCAGGGCAGGACTTGCATAGTAAATGGTAAGGACCTGGAGAATGTTGTAGAATAGATGGACCTAGGAGTACAGGTACATAGTTCCCTAAAAGCAGAGACTCAAGTAGTCAGGGTGGTGCAGAAGGTGTTTGGCATGCTTCCCTTCATTGGTCAAGGCATTGAGTACAGGAGTTGGGATGTTATGATACAACTGTACAAGTCGTTGGTGAGACCACATTTGGCAGTATTATGTGCAGTTCTGGTAGCCTTGCTATAGTTAGGATGTCATTAAGCTGGAAAGGGTGCAGAAAAGATTTACAAGAATGTTACTGGAACTGGAGGGCTTGAGATATAAAGAGAGGCTGGATAGGCTGGGACTTTTTTGCCCTGGAGCGTAGGAGGTTGAGGGGTGATCTTATAGAGGTTTATAAAATCATGAGGGGTAAAGATATGGTGAATGCTCAGTCTTTTTTCCAGGGGAAGGGAGTCTAAAACTAGAAGGTATAGGATTAAGGTGAGGGGGAAAGATTTAAAAGGAATCTGAGGGCAACTTTTTAACACAGAAGGTGGTGGGTATATAGACGTGGCAGAGGTGGATACAATTATGATGGTTAAAAGACATCTAGACAGGTACAAAGAAAGGTTTGGAGGGATATGGGCCAAATGCAGGGAAGTCGGACCAGCTTGGGATGACAATTTGGTCAGCATGGACAAGTTGGGCCAAAGGGCCTGTTTCCGTGCTGTATAACTCTATAGTTCATACAAATGACTTGGACATAGGCACTGAAGGTGCCTATGATACAAAGATAGATGGGAACTTAAGTTGTGAATAGGTAATAAGGAGGCTACACATGGGACATAGGTCAAGTGAATGGGCAAAGATCTGGTGAATGAAGCATAATGTGGAAAAGTATGAAACTGTTGTAAAAAGTAAACATGATACCTAAGTGGCAAGAGATTGCAGAGCTCAGAGGGATCTGAGTACAGTAGTGCTTGATTTGCAGAATTCTGGTGTACAGGTACAGCAAATAATCAACAGAATGTCATTGTTTATTGCCAGAAGAATTGAATATAAAAGTAGAAGGGTTTCACCTTAGTTATGTAGGGCATAGGTGAGACATCAGGATTACAGTGTACAGGGTTGGTTTGCTAATTTAAGGAAGGATGCTAATGTATTAGAAACCATTCAGAGGAGATTTGAGTTTTGAATTTGTATAAAAACCTCAGGACATCCCAAAGCACTTAATAGCCAATAAAGTACTTCTGAGGTGTCACCACCATTGTAACTTTTCAGCCAATGTGCACTCAGCAAAGTCCCGAGGGCTGCAAGGTGAATGAATGGATCATTAAGAGCCTACTTAAATTGCAAAATCGTGGATACTGTGAATCCTGCATCATCAGGCTTCTGCTGTAGTGAAGTAACACACACAAAGTGCTGGAGGATCTCAGCAGGTCAGGCAGCATCTGTGGAGGGAAATGGACAGTTGACGTTTGGGGTTGAGACCCTTATTCTGGAGGGATGAAGACTCCAGCATCAGCAGTCTCTTGTACCTCCTCTGCTGTGGTGGGCTAGATTGCCAGACCCTTCCCCACCCCAGGGTCTCTGCCCTCAGAGTTAATAGAAAGTAACTCTGCCAGTTTGCGTGAATTGTCTGCAATTCAGTCACAATTTTTCCAGGTTCATCCCACAATTTAAGTAGATTTTTAGGTGTTTACAAGTTTTGGGATTGATATTGATATATTGATATAAAAGCCAACCCAGCAACCTGGTACTAGTGAAGATAAGTACTGATTTGCAAGGGAGCAATTTTTTAAACTATACAAATACTGTAACTATTTGTACATTAGAGTAGAATATGTTTGTTCTCCATTAATATTTTTTTAAGTACTTTTGAAATGTTAGCACTATTTTACTGTGATGAAACCTGTTGAGTGAGTGTGTGTATGGAAAGATTCAACAGGCTTCACAAAACTGAAATTAAATAGCACTTTAAGATGATTAAACATCCCAAGACATGTGCATATGGGATATAGCAGATCACCTGCTTTAGTCCTGCTAGTTGTGGGATGAGGAAAAACAATGGGAAGATTTCTGTGGGATGTTTTGCCTCCATCTGAGGAAGTAGCTGGGATGTCTCATCTGAACAGGGCACTTCTGACAGTTCAGCACTTGCTTCTGTACTGCAGTGTCGGCCTATATTTTGTGCTTGAGTGAAAAGCCAAAAAAAAACCTGCAGATTCTGGAAATCCAAAATAAACAAAACTGCTGGAAATACCCAACATGTCAGGCAGCATCTGTAGAAAGGGAAATGGAGTTATGGTTTCTTACAAGACCCTTCCTGAGGGACACAAGAGACAGCAGATGCTGGAACCTGGAGCAACAAACAGGCTGCTGGAGGAACTCAAGCAGCATCTGGGGGAGGAAAGGAATCGTCGACGTTTCGGGTCCAAACCCTGCATCAGGGCTGAGAGTGGAGGGGGGAGATGGCCAGTATACAGAGAAGGAACGGTGAGACAGGGTCCAGTTTGTGATTGGTGGTCTGAGGAAGGCTCAAAAGATAACACTCTGGGTGCGCCGGGGAGGGGAGAGGTTTGGAGTTGGTATTCGTCCACCCTTCATCAGAACAGACCAAGGGTCCCAGACCTGAAATGTTAAAGCTGTTCTTCCTTCCACAGATGCTGCCTGACCTGCTGAGTATTTTCAGCATTTTCTGATTTTGTGCTGGAAAATCTGGCATGGAGCCACCTGACTCTGAGGAAAGAGTGCCTCCCACTGAGCCATGGACAGGAAGATAAAGTGAAAAACAACAGAAGAGGCTGGTGTGAGTCTATGACACTAAATTTTGGCCGTGCTGTCAGCTAATATTTTGACTTGGCTGCAGCTACTGTTAATAACCAATGCGTCTGGAGAGGTGTCTGTAAATTTACAAAGTGTTAAATTGCAATAGATTATTTCAAATGGTTAATAGAATCATTAAAGAGAGGGGATCAACTTGCTACAGGAATTAAAGACGATGGTGGTGATTTAAAAGGTTTCACATAAATAGTAGGTTGGTAGCTGTTTGAGTGGCTGACTGCTAAATGATTTAAAAAATGAATTAGATCTTTATTTGCAAAACAGGAATGTTAAAGGACATGGAGTGACTCCTGTGGAGACAATTACCAGCAAGTGTTTTATGGGCTGAATGGTCAGCGGTTGTAACATTCACTAACTCTGTGTCCTCACTGCTATCCAACTCGAGCTCAATTTCATAACAGGCCAATGCTTTTTTTTCTTTCTTCCATTTTATTTACATTCAGAAAATTACATACATTTATTTTCTAAAGTATTGTACAGCTTTTCTCAAAACCGCAAGTTACCGCTTTTCCAAAGTGTTAAGTGTGGTGCATTGCTCAAAACGAACTGAGCACCAGGCATCTCCCAGAACAATTCAGTTACTTTCCATTTGGGGGAATTCACTGGGAAGAATTTTCTCAGCCATTGCTTTTAATCAGCTCTCTGAAGCAAATAGAAGTGCGTCATTTAAGCATGTTTCTGAGAGTTTTAATATGGCACCCTGATGTAGTCTCCTTGAGACTGGTAGTGGGGAGTTCTTGACCCTTGAACACTTGTGTGGCAAATGGTCAATTAAACACTGGACTGTTGGGAAGGGGCAGAGAATGGTGGGGGGAGGAGAGTGTGTGTGAGAGAGAGAGAGAGGGAGAGAGAGAGAGAGGGAGGGAGAGAGGGAGGGAGAGAGGGAGGGAGAGAGAGAGAGGGAGGGAGAGATGGATAACAGAGGGAAGGATCAAAAGAGAGAGACTTACTGTTATATCGGTAACAGTAAGATATAACAGTAAGAAGAGTCAAAGGTAGGGCTATAATAAAAAGGGGACAGTGTGATAAAGAGAGTGGGGGGGGAGAGAAGGGGGGAGTGAAGGAGAGGTGAGAGGGAGAAGTTGATGGCAGATGCAGGTTGAGGGATACGATACAGGGGACAGAAAGTGAAAAAGAGGTGAAGAGAGAGGGGCAGAATGAGAGAGATGTAAGACGGAAAGAGAGAAATCGGGGGTAGCGGGGAGGGAAGCTGTGAAAGGGAGAGAAACTCTGCTGCAAAGTTGTGAGTTTTCATTTCTGCCCTTCAGATCTATATGTGGCATTTAACAGGGAGGGATCTTGAACACAGAGAAGTTTTAAAAAAGATGGCTTCTTCTTAAATAATGTAAAATAGAAACTAAATTCTGTCTCTGGTTGCTGGAACTGTAACCAACACAGGTGAATCGAGAGGGAACTGATGATACTTGGTTAATGGGAGTCACCTCTACAGTCATTAACACAACTTTCATTCACCGTTATAATATTTATTTCTCATATAATAATTTGGTTGCCATACAATTTATTGAGGAGTCGGGAAAGTGCAAGTTACAGGACCTTGTAATGGAATCTAGATGAAGATATATAAATCACAGAAGTTACAGCAACGTTAATAACCTGAACACAAGTCTTTTGCACAAATTATAGTGAGATACATCTTAATGCACTAGCAAAAAAAAATAAAAATTAAATTACTATTATTTGTAAAGAAAATGATATTGTAGGCTCATTGATGTAATCATTGCCAGATCAACTGGATAATTCTGCAGCTGCGATTACAGAAGAGTTCAGTGAATCAGCTATATAGCTAAATGATAAATACCACAAATAAATACTAGGAGCCGGGCGAGATATAAAACCTGTGAATTAAAATGTTCCCAACAGTCACAGATAATTGTATATGCTGATGTTTAATAGTTTGAAGTGCACTCAAATCTCCCATACACAGGGGGTCCTCCTATATGTTATACACAATTTACATCTCTTGAGATTTGGTACTGTATACACTATTGTTACACAAACTAAGCATGTAAGATTGCCAGTTCTAATTACAATATGCAACAAAAATGCAGACCTAAAAGAGTGAATATGTTAAATGGCGGAGAGAATGTGTCATAGGGTTCGTTGCTCTACTGTTATGGTCAATCTCATAGGCAGGGATTAATGTCCAGCCATAAGAAAAGGATGGACTGAGAACATCCACTGATACCATTGCCTCAAAAATCAATCTGCTCAGATTCAATTTGGCAGTGCACAATCCAAAATGTACTGAGCGACTATATTCCTCAAATAGCTTACGCGACACGCCAAGATCCAATTCATTAGCCTATGACTGTGGAAAATAGCAGCTAAAATGACAAATAGAAACCTCCTTTTGTTTTACACATTACCAATAAGCAAAACAGGCTTTCCTCCCAGCTCAAACAAGCATACTGATCTGCTCTGAAACTGAATATAGATATGGCCCATTCAGAGCCCTTCCAAATGCTCTAGTAAATAATTGTGGTAAATCACCAGTGCTCCTATGGAAGACGGTAATGATTAGCTTCAACACCATTTTCACTGTTCTCAAGAATGGCTCTTGACAACAGCTCTGGAAAAGACACTGAACAACAAAAACAAACCTGTATTAACTCTCAAGGAAAGAACTGGACAAATGCTACAACAATTCCCCATCATCAGAGAGTATTGTGTCAAAATGTGAAAAGTTAAAAGAGCTTCATACTTTTTTTTTCCTCCTCACACCATTCTGGAAATGATTAGACTGCTCAGCAGAAAGGAAAAAAAATTAGTCAGCTTCACTTCTTGTCCGAAAGGAAAAAGTGGAGTAAAACAGATTTGCTGCACATCTTCTAAATTATTGTGATCCTTGTGAAGAAATATTGTACTAGCAAAGATAGAAAGTATATAACACAGCTCTGCTGGTTCAACTACAGTATCATTAAGACACCTGTCCAAGTGAGGTCAATATTAAAAGGTCATTGTTCAAAATATAGATTATGCTGTAGTATATTTACATCGCAAAAGGATCTTCACTCCTGCACTAATCCCAGCACGCCAGTGGCACATGGCATTGCGAGAGTGACGAGCCACTGATACTGACAGCCTATTGTGCTTATAAACGTACCAGCGGCTTTAATCGGAAAAATCGTTCATGCTGAGCTTTTTAAAAATATTCCAGTGGCACATTATATTCCAGCCAGAGCTATGGTGAATGTCGGCTGCTGACAAAAATAATGAGAGATCTTTTAGTTACTTAGTAAAGCATTCAAATAACTGTCTATCTATCTGATAGTAGCTGTTTTAAAGCCCGTTCTATATTCATTCGATGTCCAACTCTTGTCACTCCGAGGTCGATTAAGTCCTCCTTCTGAAGTGATGGTAAATGGGTCCCGTCTATTTCATTATCCAAAAATGCATCTTTGTGTTCTCCAAGGTTCAACGTGTCTAGCCAGTCAGCTACGTCATGTTTAGTCCATAGGAGGACACCCTTGGATGCAAAAGGTTTGTTCGAGACTGGCTGTTGCAAAGTGGATGGAGAAGGGGACCTACTGCGTCCTGGCTGGGAGCCAAAGTGACCTTCTCCTGGGATCGGTGGACTTTGGAAGCCAAAGCCATCAGAAAGAGTAGGCGACAAAGCAGAGGCCGGGAGAGAGGAGGGCCTGGGGACTTGGCCAGCGTCTGTAGGGGAGGCTACGGGACTTGGAGCTCGTTTCAGAATGGTCATGCTGTCAAAATCTGATGTCCGGTTCTGAACCGTTATGGGCTGGCTGCTTCCCGGTCGGATGGTGAAGGTAACAGTTGCGTTGCGTTGTACCCCTGAACTACTGGTCACTCCATCAGGAATCCTGTGGAATAATTAACATAGTAAAGTCAGTTGAATTGCATAATCCATACATTAAGGAGAAAGTAGCGGCCTAGATGTTAGATCATGTAGCAGTGTTTATTTCAGTGCTAAACTTTGGGTGCTTTGAAAGGCAAAGCAATCATTTTCAGAAAATTAATTTAAGAAAAAGGTTTTGGTTGGTTGCTAATTAAAGATATCCGAATGGTGGTCCCCAAGGATGTGAGTATTATTGTTTCTTTTAAGTTTTGCATGTAAGATAATTTGTAATGAGGCCAACAGCTTGGGTCTTAAGTAAAAGGATGCCTCGTAGTGTGTGTCTTGAGGATTAGGGTGTGTGCATCAGTATTTATCAGATTCTTACTTGTAATCTTTTGCTGATTTCAGTGGGAAAAGAGACAATCTGTAATTCTGTATGTAAATGTAATTCTGTATGTAAATGTAATTCTGCTGTGATTTTAAGAGCAGCAATATCGAACCTCCAAAGACTTTGTCTCAATTTGTCTATTCCATGTGTCTGAATCCTTGAAAACTGACCAGTTGCTAAAACCATGCATCCAACAATCTGCTGGTGTTATAGTTTTGTGTCTGACATGATTTCACCATTGGATGTGCATAAAATGTACGTCTAATGTACACAATATCATTGCTGATGCAAACTGTGTTTGGAGTGTTGCCATGGAAAACAGTTCATGTCTCTCAGGAGTGACTGTGGTTAGTCACTCCCAGCATAATCTCGTTTCCACACCACAGTGCAGAACAGACCAGGGACCCCACTGTTTGCCCTATCCTTGCACCCTGCCCACATACAGTACTGATACTATCCCCTCTGCCTTCCCCAGCAACATCCTGCTCACTTGAGGCCTCCAAACCAATGATCTGTCAAGACCCCCAACCCAGCTTTTCCACACAACCCTGCCCTTCAAATCCCAAGATTGTCCATCTCCGGGCCTTTCCGAGGCTCCTTACCCAATCGCTCAGTTGACTCCAAGGCTCAGATCCTGATTGCCAACTTGATCCACACTCCTTCCCTCCCTCCACCCTTGAGATTGGCAATCACCCCACAACCCTTGACCATGTAAGAAATGGTGAACATTTTCCTCAGGGCATTGTCTGCCGTAGAATGCATTTCTCAATCAATTTAAAGAAAACCACTAACACTGACTCTTGCAAAATCTAAGGTCGGTTTGGAGCAATAATTTTGAAATTTAATTAGGCTGCAATAAGTGAGTGGAACTTGGTGAGGAATGGATCCAATTACTCAAGTTTAGTCAAGATGGAACTCATGAGTTGGGCTGGAAGATCAATATGTTAATGCACGTGGCAAGGCCAAAGTAATGGAACAGAATTACATGGGCAAATGGGCAATGTAGGGGTGGGGGAAGTGGAAGGTCTTACAGGGGATGGTGTTATTGCAAATGGAGACCATGCAAGGGGAGGGTCTGTCAGAAACTCATTAAAGATGAAGGAGGTTAATGTGGTTAATTACACTAAAAGCTTCATGGATAGTTTAGGAGAATGGGCAAGGAAATGGCAGATGAGATTCAATGTTGAGAAATGTGCAGTTGTACACTTTGGAAACAGAAATAAACGGGCAGATTATTATCTAGAAGGAGAGAAAATTCAAAGTACAGAAGTACAAAGGGACTTGGGGGTACTCATGCAGGATACCTTAAAGGTTAACCACCAGGTCAGATCGGTGGTAAAGAAAGCGAATGCTATGTTGGCATTCATTTCGAGAGGTATAGCGTATAAAAGTAAGGAAGTGTTGATGAAGCTCTACGGGGCACTAGTGAGGCCTCATTTGGAATACTGTGCACAGTTTTGGGCCCCATATCTTAGGAAAGATGTGCTGATGTTGGAGAGGGTTCAGAGGAGATTTACGAGGATGATTCCCGGAATGAAAGGGCTTACGTATGATGAGCGTTTGTCGGCTCTTGGACTGTACTCACTGGAGTACAGAAGAATGAGAGGGGACATCATAGAGACATTTAAAATGTTGAAAGGACTGGACAGAGTAGATGTGGCTAGGCTGTTTCCCTTGGTGGGTGAGTCCAGGACCAGAGGGCACAGTCTTAGAATTAGAGGGTACAGGTTTAAAACAGAGATGAGGACAATTTCTTTAGCCAGAGGGTGGTGAATTTGTGGAATTCCTTGCCACGTACAGCAGTGGAGGCCAGATCATTGGAGGCGTTTAAGGAAGAGATAGATAGATACCTAAATAGTCGGGGTATCAAGGGATATGGGGATAAGGCTGGAAATTCGGGTTAGAATAGTGTGCTTTTTTTTGCGCCCCCCCACCCCCCAATTTCTCATTTCTTTTTCTTTTTTCCCTTTTCTTTGGAGCAGACTCGGTGGGCCGAATGGCCTACTTCTGCTCCCTTGTCTTGTGATCTTGTGAAGTGAAGGGCACGCAGCAGAGTAAACATGTCGTGTTTGCAATCACAGTGTTGTTGGATGGTGATGGACAACAGATGTCATTCATAACTCATTTGAGCTGTGAGGATGGCCAGCCCAGAGGATGATGAGGTGACAAAGCAATTCTCTGCAGGAGCGTTAAAACCAGAAACTGAATGTATTATGCTTATCTTCAGAAAAGAGATAATTTTCTTTAATAGCGAATTAATTTTCTTCAGACGTGTTCATGTTGAGAAAAATTACAAGATTGGAAGCAATGAACTGGAAAACTTAATTCACTGTAATAATATATACTCTATAGAGCCACTAACCTTGACCTTGCATTCATCTGTAAGAACCTATTGCTTTCTTAATGAGAATTTTTTCTTCACTTATACAATATTCAAAGTTTAAGAAATATATAAATAAATGTGGGAGGCTTGTTAGAAAGGCACTACAATAATTGTGGGTGACTTTAATCTTCATACAGATTGGATGAATCAAATTGGTAGAGGAATCCACGAGGATGGGTTCAAAGAGTTTAATCAGACATCTAAGAAAATATATTGTGGAACCAACCAAGGAACAAATTATTTTAGATCTGATGGTATGTAATCACATGGGGTAATTAATGCTTTCATAGTAAAGGGTGCTCTGAAGAAAAGTGATGGCAGGCTAACATTTCACATTCAGTGTGACAGTGAGAAACTTAATATAACAAATAGAAGCAGAAGGTCATTCAAGGCATTGTGCCATTCAATAAGATCATGGCTGTTACCTCAGTGCCACTTTCCTGCACAAAACACAAATCCTTTAGTATCCAAAAATCTATTTAGCTCTGACTTGAATAAATCCAGCGACTGAGCTCAGGACAGCAGATTCCCTCCTTTGAAGGACATAAGTGAACCAGATGGCTATATGCCACAACAACAACAATCTGGTAGTTTTGTGATCTTCATTACTCAAAGCAAGAATTCTTCTTCAATTCCCGATTATTGACTGAATTTAAATTCGTGAGTTGCCATGGTGGAATCCGAACTTGGGGCAGCACAGGGATGCAGCTGATGGAGCTGCTGTCTCATAGCTTGAGCAGCCCAGGTTCAATCCTGACCTCGTGCTGTCTGTGTGGAGTTTGCATGTTCTCCCTGTGACCCTGTGGATTTCTTCTGGGTGCTCCCGTTTCCTCCCAAGGACGTGCAGTTTGGTAGGTTAATTGGTTACTATAAATTACACCTAGTGTGCAGGTGAATGGCAGAATCTGGGAGGGTGGGGAATTGAGGGCAAGGTAGGATGACTAAAATGGGATTAGTATAAATGGGTGCTTGATGGTTGGTGCACTGAAGGACCTATTTCTGTGTTGTAAGATTCTATGGAAAACATCTCTAGATTATTAGGATTGGCCTCTGGATTGCTGGTTTGGTAACTTCACCACTGCACCATCACCCTGGGGACTCCCTGCATCTTTGCTACCTTTGAATCTATGGAAGATATTCTAGAATCTATGGAATTTGAAAGTTAACAATCAATGCATACACCTTCTCTGTTGTCACCTCCATCTAAGCATTTGGGTGCAGATTACCAGGCTTCTGGGACCTTTCCAGAGTCTAGGGAATTTTGGTAGATCACTACAATGTATTCACTCCTCACTGAAACACAGATCCCCTGTGAAGGGTGCCACATTGAAAAGGGTCTTCAATTAAGGTAAGTAAAAGCCACAGAGTCCACCAAAAGTCAATGTGCAGCAGGAAAGCATGAAGAATGGTGTGCACCATTCCTTCAGCACTGACTCTAGAATCTGCGCTAACGGATTCTCCTCCTAGCAAGGTGTCCAGAGCAATCATCTGTCCCTAGAAGTAAGCTGGAGGAACTCAGTGGGTCGAGCAGCATCTGTGGGAGGAAAGGAATTGTCGACGTTTCAGGTCGAAACCCTGCGTCAGGACTGAGAGTGGAGAGGTGAGATGGCCGATATGAAGGGCAGTGGTGAGAAGGGAGTCCACAGTGATTGGGGGATCCTGCATCCGCAGTCTCTTGTGTCCATAGAAGCGAGTCTGATCATAAGACCCCTGAAAGGGGTGAGACATGTGCCTTTGAGAATAAAATGGCAAGGAGCGTGAGGTGGGGGAGCACAGATGCAAGAGAACAGGGATATGAACCGAAATGCAACCTGCTTTCAGAGGAGCCACACCTGCATCCTGAAAATTACAGGGCAGGTGTGTGTCCGCACTTGTCCAGGTATTTTTGTATGATTACTGGGGCTTGTGGCCAATGCACATGGCCCTGGAATAGAATGTGAGAGAGGTTGAAGGCTTATTCTGCACTTCCATTTCCTTGAATGCTGTGTATTACAGGACAGTAGTAAAAATAACAACTTTGGGCATTCTGTAATGCACTCAAAGCACGGCACCGCATGTGGAAATAACATGCTGCTTTCTCTTAGATGCTTATTAGCAGTGAAACTACCTGCAAAATTGATCTGGGAGTTTTAAAACATTTTTGTAAAACTGTTTTCTGCCAAGATAAATGCATTTATCAAAATAAACCATGTTTTTGAGTCTGATTTACAGGCCTTCAGCACCATGCTTCCCTGCAAACATCAATCATGAAAGCAAATACAATTTTAACAATGAGATGGAAGGCAACAATGACGAAGTGAATTCAGGGTCTTTGCCTGCACTTAATAACAACGTGTTTTGTCCTGCGTTCATCAGGCCTCCATTATTCACTTGATTCAAGGTTGCCGAGTCCATTAGTTGCTAAGCAACTGCTGATTCAGCAGCCAGAATACTATTCATCTCCACAAAACTGAATAAATTCCTATACTGTATGTTTGCAATTGTTCCATGTTCTTTCTCTGTGCTGTGCGAGCTTTATTACTTTATATTTCTGATCAATATAGTTCAATTGAATTCTTAATATAATATACAGTATACTTGCCAGAAGGATTTGAGGGGTGAGGGAAGTTAGACTGGAGACCTTGTTCTCCTTAGAGCAGAGAAGGCTGAAGGCTGAAAGGAGATTGTACAGAGGTATGCAAGGTCGTAACTGGGTGAGATCAGCAAACCAGAGGGAACTTATTCCTGTTAGCAGATGGTTCAAGGACCAATGGACACAGGTGTATAATTTTGGGCAAACGAGAGGGATATGAAGAAAGACTTTTCACAAGAGAAATGTGATCAGGAATTAACTACCTGGACAATTAGTGAATCAGTGCCTTTGAAAGGGAAAATAAAAAAAACATAAATTCTGGAAATAAAAACTCAGCTGCTTGCATTGGGTCTTGTTATAACTGTGCAGAAGAAGATAAAAGTTTATAAAATTATGAGAGGCATATATAGAATAGACAGCCGGTATCTTTTTCCCAGGCTTGAAATGTCTAATACTAGAGGGCATGCGTTTGTGAGAGGGGGTAAGTTCAAAGGAGATGTGCGGGGCAAGTTTTTTTACACAGAGAGTGTTGGGTGCCTGGAGTGCACTGCCATGGGTTGTAGTGGAGGCAGATGCGATAGAGGCATTAGGTAGACACATGAATGTGCAAAGAATGGAGGGATACGGACCATGTGCATGCTGGATGGATTAGTGTAATTAGGCATCATTAGCTTAATTAGTTCGGCACAACATTGTGGGCCGAAGGGCCTGTTCCTGTGCTGTACTGTTCGATGTTCTATGCAAGAGGCCATGAACAGATGGGTCAATGAGTGAGATGGTGAATTAAAGTGCTAGGCAACAGGAAGCTGCTCCTCACACGATGAAGCTCCTGTGTTCAGTCCACAGGGGTGACACTTAGCTTCCTGTTTGCTGACCACTTTAATTCTCCATCCTAGTGCAAATATATTAGAGAAGGAATGCGGGAGATTTCAATTACCCCAACATTAACAAGGATAAGGCGAATGTAATGGGGTTAGAAGTAACACAATATGCTTTTAAGGGAATATTTTAGCTAATTTGTAGAAAGTCCAGTAAGAATGGGGAATGTAGGGACACAAGAGACTTTGGATGCTGGTACCTGGAGCAACACACGAGATACTGGAGGAACTCAGTGAGTCAGGCAGCATTTATGGAGGAAAATGGACAGTTGGCGTTTCAGGTCGAGACCCTTCATCTGGACTGGGGAAAGTGTCCGGTTTTGTTTCAGGGCAAGCAGCACCATTTGGAGGATGCTTTGATGGCTGTGATATGGAGAAGTGCAAGGATAAAATTGGAGCAATGTTTCTAACTTGGAATGATTTTGCCAGGTGATTCAGTGACTTAGCAATGTGGGGTGGAAAGGAGCTGCTCCAAGGCAAATCAGTGACGGAGCCATTCAAACAAAGGGAATCAAGGGGCGTTAAATATATTCACACAGAGGATAAGGGTGGGACTGGCAAGACTGGAGCCCATTGGATGACTGGGTGCACAGAGGGTAGGGTAGGAGTTCCTTTCAGATAACCCTACAGTGTAGATATCTTTATTAGTCACATGTACATCGAAACAAACAGTGAAATGCACCTTTTGCATAGAGTGTTCTGGGGGCAGCCCGCAAGTGTTGCTACACTTCCGGCACCAACATAGCATGCCCACAACTTCCTTACCCGTATATCTTTGGAATGTGGGAGGAAACCGGAGCACCCGGACTAGGACTGGAATTAGAAGGAAAATTAGGAAAGCAAAGAGAGGGCATGAAAAGATATCGGTAAATAAAATCAACAAATATCCAAAGATGTTTTATAAGTATAGGAAATCAACTAAGGAATAAGTGGAGTCATAGTCATAGTATCGTACAGCATGGAAACAGGCCCTTCGGCCCAACTGGTCCATGCTGACTAAGTTCCCCTTCTAAGCTAGTCCCATTTGCCCGTGTTTGGCCCACATCCCTCTAAACCTTTCCAGTCCATGTGTCTCCTAACTGCTGTTAATGTGCCTGCCTCAATCACTTCCTTTGGCAGCTCATTCCATATATGGACTACCCTCTGGGTGAAAAAGTTGCCCCTCAGGCTCCTATTAAATCTCTCCCTTCTCACCCTAAACCTGTGCCTTCTAGTTCTTGATTCCCCAACTCTGGGAAAAAGACTGCATTCACTCTATGTCCCTCATAATTTTATACACCTCTATAAGATGACCCCTCATTCTCTTATGCTCCATTGGATAAAGTCCTAGCCTGCTCAACCTCTCTCTGTAACTCAGGCTCTCGAGTCCTGGCAACACCTTCATAAATCTCTTCTGCACCCTTTCCAGCTTAATGGCATCTTTCCTACAGGAGGGTGACCAAAACTAACACAATATTCCAAATGTGGCCTCACCCATATCTTGTGCAACTGCAACATAACATTACAACTTCTACACTCAGTGCCATGACTGATGAAGGCCAGCGTGCCAGAAGCCTTCTTCACCACCCTGCCTACCAGCGACGCCACTTTCAGGGAACTGTGTACTTGAGTAAGGCCTATTAAAATCCAGAAAATCACGCTCTGTGTGAAGGCAGAGGATGTGGGTAAATGAATACTTTACAGCCATCTTCACAAAACAAAAGGAGATGCCAATGTTGGAGTAAAACAGATAAATATAACTAAAAAGAGGTTGAGCATCTTTAACAAGTGTGCACTGTCAGTCCACATGAAAAAAAATTCTAGGCTGTTAAACAAAGCAAGGAAGGAAATATGGAGGCTCTGACCAACACTTTTCAAACTTCGCTGGCTACAAGGTCCTTCATGGTAGGCTAGTCAAAAAAATAAAGACACAAAGGATCCAAGGGTGGGTGGTAAATTGGATCCAATATTGGCTTGGTGGCAGGAAACAAGGGGCAATGGTTGACAGGGATTTTTGTGACTTAAAAGCTGTAAGCAGTCGGGTTCCATAGGGATCAGTAAGCTTCCCCTCTTTGGACTCTGTCTTTACCTCTTGTTGCCTTGGCAAAGCAGACAGCATAATCAAAGACCCCACCCACCCGGGTCATTCTCTCTTCTCTCCTCTTCCATCAGGTAGAAGATACAGGAGCCTGAGGGCACGTACCACCAGGCTTAAGGACAGCTTCTACCCCACCGTGATAAGACTATTGAGCAGTTCCCTTATACGATGAGATGGATTCGGACCTCATGATCTACCTTGTTGTGACCTTGGACCTTTTGCACTGCACTTTCTCTGTAGCTGTGACATTTTACTCTGTACTGTTATTGTTTTTACCTGTACTATCTCAATGCACTCTGTACTAACTCAATGTAACTGCACTGTGTAATGAATTGACCTGTACGAATGGTATGCAAGACAAGTTTTTCACTGTACCTCGGTACAAGTGAAAATAATAAACCAATACCAATATCAAATAGTATATATTAATAAGTTAAATATAGGAGGTATGATAAAGATGTTTACCGATGATACAAAAACTGGCAGTCTGGTTGACTGTTGGTTGGATAATTTAGGCTGCAGAAGGTAAAGAGGGTTTGGTCGATTGGACTGGGAAGTGGCAAATGGAAGTCAGTGTGGAGAGGTGAGGTAATGTGTTTATGGAGCTGCAAGAGGCAAGGGAATATACAATAAATGAGAGATGTGGAGAAAAAGGGGGACTTCAGTGTGTATGGTCACAGACCCTGATAAGGCAGCAGGATTGGTCAAAAAAATGGTTAAAAAAACCCAGACGGGATGATTTTCCTAGTGAAAGACATGATGATGCTGGAGGAACTCAGCAGGCCAGGCAGCATCCGTGGAGAGACGCAGGCAGGCAACGTTTCGGGTCAGGATCCTTCTTCAGGACTGAAGATAGGAAAAGGGGAAGCCCAATATATAGGAAGGAAAAGCAGAGCAGTGATAGGTGAACAAAAGAGGGAAGGTGGGGTGGGCACAAGGTGATATTTCTGCAGGATGATTTTCTTTATTAGTCGAGGCACAGACTATAAGGGCAGGGACATTATGCAAGAACTTTTCGTTATCAGTCAGCCCACAGCTTGAGTACTGGTCTCACTTCTGGTTCCGGCCACTGCATTATTGGAAAGAGGTGATTCCACTTGAGTAGTTGCAGAGGAGATTCATGAGGATGTTGCCAGATGGGAAAATTAAATCCAAGAGGAATTATTGGATAAACTGGGATTGTTTCCTTTGGAACAGAGGAGACTGAGGGGAGACTTGATTGATATGCATAAAGTTATGGCTAGTCAGACCTAATCATCCCTTAAATGTCAGTGATAATAAGTCTGATTCTGATACTAATTCTGCCCTTGATTAATCTGTGTAAACAGGAAGGACCGATTTCTCCAAGAGGCATGGATTTAAATAGCAGCAGGATTGGGATGGAGATTTTGCCTCTTGTTTTGCAGCTGGTAGGGGTCCGGAACTCTCAGTCTGGATGGGTGGTTGAGGCAGAACCCTCATATTTACACTCGAAGAGCCATGACTTGTAGGGCTGCAGACCAGTGGCTGGGAGTTGGGATTAGGCTGGCTAATTCTTTTATTGGCTGGAAAGGACATGATGGGCCCAATGTCCTCAGTCTGATATGTACATTTTCAATGATATCATGCTTCCTTTCTGTGCCAGAACAACTCATTGGTTCTAATGGTGCCTGGATGTTGAAGCCACAGCTATGATTTTGATTGATACTGTAGATCATGGTTGCAATCCCGAGAAAGGGGAAGAAACGGATTGGCTTTTCTAATGGCACCTTTCATAACCTCAGGGCATTCCAAGGCACTTCACAGCCATTGGAATTCTAGTGAGCCATGCCGAGTCCATGCTGGCTCTTTGTGGACCAGAAATGAGAGAGCCATCCCCCTCCTCCTTCCAGCCAGAGGGTGGTGAATCTGTGCAATTTGTTGCCACAGAGGGCTGTGGAGGCCAACTCACCGGGTGGATTTAAGGCAGAGATTGGTAGGTTCTTGATTGGTAAGGGGGTTAAGGGTTACAGGGAGAGGGTGGCAGGATGGGGTTGAAAAAAAAAAATCAGCTAGGGTTGAATGGCGGAGCAGACTCGATGAGCCAAATGGCCTAATTCTGCTCCTATGTCTTATGGTCTCTTTCCCCAAGGTCCAGTAAGTTACTTGCTCTATATCCCTTGATTGACTCAGTTTTCACCACAAGCAAGTTCCAGACTATAACCATTCTCCACCCCGTCTATTGCCACTTTAAACCCATGCCCACACCTCCCCAGTGCTTGAACCATACGTGAATGGGAATTGCTTCCCATTAGCCTAAATAAACCCTTTACAATCTTGTACCTCTTTAGCAAATCTCCTCTCCATCCACTGAAGAACATCCATTTGAAGTGTGTCCAGGTCACTACTCCATTCCCCCATTTTCTCCCCCTCCACTGTATCCATACTAATGGTCCCACATTCCACACCACCAGACCCAGACCTGGGCATGTTCTTTTTGCTCGGATTCCTGCCCAGTTGGAAATCAACCCCACTGTGTGGGATTGGTTCAATCACTGAACTTGGTTGGGGTCATTGTTGGGGGAAGGGGGGAAATGTGGAATTGGGATATGAAACCCAAGAGAAGCCAATCCCTAATCATGTGGGTCTTTGGCTGGGATGGGGAAGGGTCTAATGAGGGTTTTCGGCGTCTATCCCAGGACAGCCCTGGAAGATATTGCTGGGCAAGGTTAAGAACATATGGGAAGGAGAAACAGAAAATATTAGAAACACTCAGCAACTCAGGTAGCGTCTGTACAAAGAGAAACAGGTTTAACGTTACAGTTCTTTCAATGGATGCTGCCTGACCCAATGAGTATTTCAGCATTTTGTGTTCTGATTTCAGATTTGCAGTTTTTTGACTTTCACTGCTGGGTTAGATATCTACCCATCATCCCAACTCAATTAAACCCAGAAGGTATGTTGGATAAGTTGTGAGATTTAAAATATACTTATGTCTCACCTGGCCTCAAACCACGTGTTGTGGGGCGAAGGTTCACCCATTAACTCTGTCTCTCTCTTTAGGGATGTTGATTGATCTGCTGATCATTTCCAGCACTTTGATTATTTTTCAGATTTCCAGCTATGGTGTTGTTGTTTTTGTTGTTGTGTGTGTGTGTGTGTGTGTGTGTGTGTGTGTGTGTGTGTGTGCATGTATATACATGTGCATCTGTATGTTTATTATGTGTATATGTATGTGTACCTAAATGCATATGTGTCTACATGTCTGCATATGTGTGTATGTACGTGTGTGTATGTGTTTATATGTGTGTCTATGTGTATGTGTGTCTATGTCCATATATCTGTGCGCGTATATGTGCATGTGCGCGCTTGTGTGTGTGCCCATGCATCCATGAGAGTTCCTCAGCTATGTAATTCCACTTGTAATTCCTGTTTTGGACTAGATCCTGATATTACCCCATGTATCTTGCTATCAGTTACATTCCTGCTTCAATTAGATAAAGGAAGTGCTGACTCAAAGTTTTGCAAAGGGTTTACGATATGTTTCTGTGGCATGGGACTAGCTCCACATACTTTATAGGAACAAGAACAGATCTCTTAGCCCCTCAAACCTGTTCTACCATTATAGTGAGGTTATGGATGATCAGTGATTTTTCAGCAAGCTGTTCAACTGCAGCAGAATCACAAGGTAATAAAATCTGTCCTCTTTTAATTCTCTCTCTTTCTCTCACTCACTCGCAGGTGCGCGCACACACACACACGTGTGTGCATACAGCAAATAGGAGCAGGAAATGATTTTTCCCTCAGGAATGATTTTCTGTTTCTGAGTATTCCCAATATTTTCTCTTCTCTGGGAATTACTTGTATTTGTTCCGATCTAGTGTCCTGCATTTTCTAGCCCCCTCTACAATGGACAAACCAAAGGTTTGGGTGATCTCTTTGCAGAATACTTCTGCTCATTCTTCAAGGGCATCCTTCAGCTTCTGATCACTTCATATCTTAATTCAGCATCCCATTACAACTTCTCCCTTTGATCTCCTTCACTGTTCCTGTGCTGAAAATAAGAACACATGGAAATAGGAACAGGAGTAGGCCACTCGGCCCCTCAAGTGTGTTCCGCCTCTCAATATGATCATGGCTGATCTACCCCAGGCCTCACCTTCTCTTCTGTGCCAGTTCCCCATCGCCCTCAATCCCCTGATCTTTCAAAAACTTACCTACTCCTTTCAATACCCTCAATGATCCCGTCTCCTCAACCGTCTGGGGTACAGGATTACAGATATACACCAGCCTCAATGAGAAATTATTCCAACGCACCCAATTTTAAATGAATGCCCTTTAATCTTGTAATTATGTCCCCTTGTCTGAGATTCTCCCACAAGCAGAAACATCTTTATACTTACTCTGTCCTGCCCACAAAGGATTATATATGTTTCAATAAGATCATCCCTCAATCTTCTAAACTCCAAAGTATATTGAGATAAATTCTTTACCCACTCACGATAGGGCAACTATCTCATCCCAGGAATTAGTGTAGTGAAGCTCTTTTGGACAGCTTACAATGCCAGTCAATTAAAAAAAATCTGCACACAGTTCTCCAGTTCTGGCCTTACCAGTACCCAGTACAATTGTAACAAAATATTTCTAAACTTGAACCATCTTGCAATAAAGGCCAACGTGTCATTTGCCTTCCTCACCGCTTGTTGTACCTGCCTGCAAACTTTTTGCGATCCATGCACGAGAACTCTCTTTACGTGAACAGTCGACATTTTGGGTCGAGACGCTTCACCTGGACTCCCAACAGTGTGAAGCTCATCAATTTCGTCTGAGCCGGTCCAGTTGAAGGGTCTCAACCTGAAACGTTGACTGTCCGTTTCCCCGCACAGATACTGCCTGACCCGCTGAGTTCCTCTAGCACTTCGTGTGTTGCTCCGGATCCCAGCATCTGCCCTGTGTCTCCAACTCTCTTTGTTCAGCTGCAATCTAATGCTCAATGTAGATTTGAGAGATAGCTCCTTGTCTTTTGACGTGGTTTGTTAACAGTTTTCTGGAATCAACAATGAAATCAGCCTTATGGCTAAACACTCTGTCTCTTCCGCACCTCAATAATCTTTTGTTTCTCACTCACTTTCACCACCCTCTTTCAGTCAGCCTCACCTCTTATACCATTGAACCTCTGCTGGTGTCCACGTATTATGGACCTTCCCTATGGTTTTCTCTTCCCCTCTCCCTTTCTCTGCAATTCTAAACTTTCTGATAAAAGGTCACTGACCTGTATTCTGTTTCTCTCCCCACTCCCCACTGACCTGGCTGAGTATTTTCCAACATTTTCTGTTGTTATTGATGATTTTCCTCTTCTCCATCCATGGACCCACGAATGGTTGGTGCTTCGAAGAGTAGTGCAATTATCGTGGCGTCCTGGACAACAGCTCTCCCTCATCTAACGTCATTGGTCATCATCGTATTTCTGAGGGGCCTTGTGCAAAGACTGGCTGCTGTATTTCCTTCTACAACACACACTTCATAGGTGTGAACTCTTTAGAGTGTCCTAAGGTTGTGTAAAGTCAGAGAGAGAGCAATACAGCATGGAAACAGGCCCTTTGGCCCAACCAGTCCATGCCGACCTAGTCCTGGAATCTGATAAGTAAGGACAGTGATAATGGGAACCATTAAGGAAGAGGTGAAGGATGGATGGAGCCAGATGGGGAAGGGGATCCCTACCTGGCTCCATCTGCCCCTTGTTTCCTTGTCTGCTTCCATCTTTCATCCAACTGCCTCTGTTTCCTAATTCTACCTCTCTCCCTTCCTCCATCCCTCCTTGGTCCACCTATCACCCCCGTCCCATCCCCACCTTCCTCTCCATACCGGCCACCCTCCCTCTCCACTCCCAGCCGTATCCAAGGGCCCCAGCCCGAAACGCGGACAACGCCCACCCCCCACAGATGCTGCTGGACCCACTCTAGCACAGTACAAGATCTTCCCTTCTTTATGCAGAATATTATTTGTCCTTCCATGTCTCTGCCAGCTAACACTAACCCAAACTGGCCAGCTCAATATTCTTCAAGGTGGGACTGTTCTCCTTAGAGTGGAAGGTCCAGAGATTTTTCCAATAGTTCATGCAGTCGAGGATATTGAGCCACAATAACACTCTGCATAAAGACTCTCTTAATGACAATTTCAAATTGATGATCTATCATCGCCAACTCCCCAGGCGAAGGAAGCATTCTTTCAATAACCATTGGAGAAGAAGTCTTTCTGAGCATTAAATCACCTCCTGCCTTCCCTTCATGTGGAAACCTGGCCACTATCTCTTGTAATAATTTCCAAGCACTGCTGAGATTACTGTTTAAGAAGGAACTGCTATTTATATGGTATCGGATCATGTCCTTGGCATGATGCACGAGTCAAGAATGACTTTTGAAGTGGGCAGCACTTGGGAAATGGTGGGGCGAGTTGAGAAGGTGGTCAAAAAGCCTTCCGTTTAATATGTGGCAGAGAGTACAAGGGGAGGAAGTTATGGTGAACCTTTGTTAAACACAGGTTGGTTGTCAGCTGGAGAACTGTGTGCAATTCTGGGCATCATTACATTGGGAAGAATGGGCTCAGGGGCTCAGGAGAACCAGTTATCATCAACAACTAATCACCATGGCAACTCTGGGCTTGCCTTGGGAGAGATATTGGTATTGGTTTATTTTTGTCACTTGTACTGAGGTACAGTGAAAAACTTGTCTTGCATACTGATCGTACAGATCAATTCATTACACAGCGCATTGAGGTAGCACAGGGTAAAAACAATAACAGAATACAGAGTAAAGTGCAGCGAGAGGTATAGACAGAGTCCATGGAGGGGAGGCTGGTTTCCATGACTCGCTGGGCTGTGTCCACAACTCTTTGCAGTTTCTTGCAGTCCCGGGCAGAGCAGTTGCCGTACCAATAAGATCTCCCCTTTATCCCATCCATCCCTTCTCCACAACTTAAAACTGACTTGTTTTCCCTTTCTCAGTTGTGATAAAGCGCCTTTCCCCTGAGACAGTCATCCTGTTTCTCCTTCCACAGATGCTGACTGACCTGCTGAACATTTCCAGCATTTTCTGTTTTTCTTTCAAGAGGAACCAGAGATGAGGCTGGGGTTGACAGGAAGGTGTGCAGAATAGATCATGAGGAAATTTAATGAGCCGAAATGGACTCCTTCTCTGTCATGTGGAAATATGGAGCGATTTAAGTCCCTCGACATCCCAGCCAGTGGAATCAAACCTGCTTCTTCCTGGTCAAACCCCCCAAATTTTTTAAATGTCAAAAATGGTAAATTCTGTCAGCTACCTATCCTGAATCCACCCCAGAAGATTACCCCTGCCACCTGCATCCATGCATTCTAATTTTGTTTACTAACACCTGGTGCAGGACCTTATCAAAGGCCTTCTGGAAACAAAATTTCATTATGTCCATTGGTCTATTGTGCTCGTTATAACCCCAAGAAATTGTAACAGATTTCTCAAATGCGATTTCCCTTTCATTAATCCATGTTTACTCTGGCCAAGTAAAACCAGAGAATGCTGAAAACACTCAGAAGGTCAGGCAGCATCTGTGGAAAAAGAAAGTTAATGTTTCAGCTTGAAGACCCTTCATCTGACAAAGGGGTCTTCAACCCGAAGTGTTAATTCTATTCAAATGAGTGGTTTTCAGCCTGAAACTTAGTTTCTGCTTCTACAGATGCTGCCTGACCTGATGAGTGTTTCCAATATTTTCTGTATTTATTTCCCATTTCCAGCATCTGCAGATTTATTACTTGCATTTACTCTTCGCAATCCTCTTGTTTTCTATGTGACCTGTTACCACCTGCTTAATAATAGACTCTGGCATTTACCATATTGTTGACATCAAGCTAGCTGGTCTGTAGCGCCTCCTTGCACTCTCCTTACTTACTCAGATGGTGAGGTTACATTTGTAAACACCTGGTGTGTGGAAACCATTAGAGGATGCATGGAATTTTGGAAGCTGATAACCAGTGCATCCACGAACTCTACAGCCACCTCTTTGAAAACCTTGGGATGCAGGTCACCAAGTTCTGGGAATTTATTGGATTTCATTCATTTCCCCAATACTGTTTTTATAAAATAATTTTCGGCCAGTTCTCCAGGTTAATAGTGAAGTAACATAACCCCAATACTTACGGCTTTAAGCCGCTTATTTTGACATTCCACTGCTAATTTTGGGCAGGGTTGTAGCTGATACCTGTCTCTTGAAATGGTAGAACTATTTGCTCAGTACTTTTGCTAATGCAAGACTGGAAGGAGGTTGTAAATTAACAGAATACACAGCAGCCTAGGTTTGTTAATTTATATGAACTGTGTTCAATAGTACAACATCTGTGCTGCGCTTGTTTCACTTTCCAATAATTTTTGCACAACTTGTGAAAAATTAACATCTATGATGTGAATATTTGTTTAGTTTAGTCACATCATTAATTCAACCAGTCTGTAGTAAGTGGATAGCACATTAGTAGTCACAGAGGGAGCTGACCATTCATGTATATACATCAAAGTTCTCACATGCACCATCAACACCTGAGTATATGCATCAAATTCATCTCCATCCAGAACTTTCATGGAATTATTATTGGCATAGCTACTTTTTCTCTTGTCATGTGTTCAGGCATTAAAACTTGGTTTCAGGAGATGGTCTCACTCCTGAGAATCTGATCATATGTCTGGCTCTGTGCATAGCTCTCCTGCCTCAGGTCCAGATCCAGTCAAGGGACTGAAGCACTAAAATCTATGCTGAAAATCTAGTGCAGGACTGAAGGAGTATGGCCCTATTAGACAGCAAACCAAGTCAATGGAGAGTTTGCTCTCTAACATGGACATAAAGGATCCCATGGCAACAGCTGGAAGAGAAGCAGAGGAGTTCTTTAAGCTGTAATGACCAATGTTTATCTCTCAAATCTTATCACAAAGACTACTTATCTGACTGTTATCATATTACTGTTAATGGGAGCTTGCTGTGCACATATTGATTGCCACCTTTCCTGTAACAGTGATGACACTACAAAATTGTTTCATTGGTAGTAAAGCACTTTGGGGCATCCTCAAAGAGATGAGATGTCCTACAGACATGCCAGCATGTCTTTTCTTTGAGTAGGAAAGGATCCCATGTGAAATTTGTTAAGAGAGCACTTTAATAATGAAATAGTTATTGTACTACATTGATTAAGAATAAGGAATCTAAACTAATTCATAGCATAAAAACTCAGAAAGCTGGGCTTCTGATTGGCAAAGGTTTTAGTCTATGCCAATGGTTCATTTGCTGTTCCTATATTTTCATGACCACTTTATGAAAAATCTGTCATGGTACAATGAGGAAAAAATGAATATTGATTAAATTCATTGCAAGGGAGTCATTTCAATTTCATGCTCCCAGGAGCGATTGACTTCTGGAAGTCTTTAATGGAAGAACAGCCATGGTGCTAATCCAAATGCAGAAGCAAGGTCTTCACCCATTCGGCAGTTGGAACGTACAGCTCACTGCCATCAGGAGTCCTTGTGACAAAGGCTACTGATGGGTTTCTCGGAGATAGGGGGTTGGTTACATAGAAGAGGGGGAAGGAACAGGACCAAACATTGATAGGATTAGGTGATGTAAGGAAGGAAGAGGCTCACAGAATCAAACAACTTCAACACCACAACAAACCATTCAGCTCATTGAGACTGTGTCAGCTTCTAGTACAGCAATCCTGTCAGTCCAATTTCCCCACTCTTTTGCTGTACCTCTGCAAATTATTCTCTCCTGGTTCCTATCCTATGCCTTTTTGAAAACTCTGATTGATTCTGCTTCCTTCATCTCTACAGGCATCGAGTTCCAGATCATAACCCCTCTCTGTGTTGAAGAAAAAGCCCCACATCTCGCTCACCCAAAATATGTTCTTGAACATAGAATACTACATCACAGTACAGGCCCTTCGGCCCACAATGTTGTGCCGACATTTTGTCCTGCTCTAAGATCTATCTATCCCTTCCCTCCCACATAGCACCCTATTTTTCTATCATTCATGTGTCTAAGAGTCTCTTAAAAGTCCCTAATGTATCTGTCCCCACAACCTCTGCCGGCAGTGCATTCCACGCACCCACCACTCTCTGTGTAAAAAACTTAGCCCTGACATCCCCCTTATACCTTCCTCCAATCACCTTAAAATTATGTCCCCTTGTGTTAGCCATTGTCGCCCTGGAAAAAAGTCTCTGACTGTTGCTAATGGGAAGTTGTTCCCACTAGCAAATTGAACCATTCACTAATGGGAACGACTTCCCTCTAGTTACTTTGTCTGAGCCCAAGATGATCTTCTGCACAGCTGTCCAACCTCCTTTCAACCTTCACTGCTCTAAGAACAGTGGCACGGTAGTTGGTGCTGCTGATTCACAGCTCAGGTTTGATCCTGACCTCGAGTGCTGATTGTGTGGAGCTTGCAGGTTCTCCCAGTGACCACACTGATTTCCCTTGGCCACTCCGGTTTCCTTCCACATCCTAAATACATGCTGATAGGTTAACAAGCAACTGTAAATGTGGAGTCTAAAACTAGAAGACATAGGTTTAAGGCGAGAGCGGAGAGATTTAAAAGGGACCTGAGGGGCAACTTTTTCTCACAGAGGGTGGTGGGTATGTGCAACAAGCTGCCAATGTAGGCTGTAAAGGTGGGTACAATTACAATATTTGAAGGACACTTAGGCATGTACATGGATAGGAAATGTTTACAGGGATATGGGTCAAATGTAGGCAAATGGTACTAGTTGAAGAACTGGTTGTTGACCAGGAAGGGGGAGGAGGGTGAACATGCGCCAGTCTTCATTGGTGGATCAGTGATGGAGAGGGTTAGCAACTTTAAACTCTTGGGCATTAATATATCGGATGACCTGCCCTGGGCCCAGCACATAGATGCAATCACAATGAAGGCATGCCAGCATCTTTACTTCCTTAGAAGGTTAAGGAGGTTCAGCTTGTCACCGAACACTCTAACAAACTTCTACAGATGTCCTGTTGAAAGTATCCTGACTGGTTGCATCATGGTCTGGTATGGCAATTTGAACGTGCAGGAACGCAAGAAGCTGTAGAGAGTAGTGGACTCTGTCCAATACATCACGGGCACATCCCTCCCCACTATCCGTAGTATCTACATGAGGTGCTGCCTCGAAGAGGCAACATCCATCATCAAAGATCCCTATCATCTGGTCCACAACTTCTCACAGCTACCATCGGGCAGGAGGTACAGAAGCCTGAAGTACCACACCACCAGGTTCAAGAACTGCTACTTTCCCTCAACCATTCATTTCTTGAAACAACCTGCACAATCCTAATCACTACCCCAGTGTAGCAACATGATGACCACTTTGCACTACAGTGGACATTTTTTGTTCTAATTGTGTTCTCTCTTGTATAATTCTGTACAATTTGTGTTTAATTTATGTTTTTCTTGTGAATGTTGTGCCTCTGATGTTATGTGCCTGTGATGCTGCTGCAAGTAAGTTTTTCACTGCACTGCACAAACTCGACTTTGACTGGCACTTTGGTCAGCATGAACGAGTTGGGCCAAAGGGCCTGTTTCCGTGCTGTATTACTTTAAATTATCCCGAGTGTAGGTGGGTGGTAGGAGAAACGGGGAATTGATGAGCGTGTGAAGGAGACTCTATGGCTCTATGAGTTGATGGGAATGTGGAGGGAATAAAATGTGTAGGATTAGTGTAAATGGGTGCTTGATGGTCAGGGCAGATTCAGTGGGCTGAAGGGCCTTTTTCCACGATGAATATAACAATATTAAATCTGATGAAGGGTGTCAAACCTGAAACGTTACCCCTTTTCCTTTTCCCATAGGGGCTACATAACCTGTTGAGTGTTTCAGCATTCTGTAACGTTCATAGTTTCTCCCATATAACTTTATAGCTTACATTAACACTTGTTCAGCTTACCGGCTTTTTGTGCTGAAAATTTAACACAAGTTTTGCTTGCACTCTGGTCAGGGAGGCTCCTTAGCGACAGAACAAAATGGGAAAATAACACTTCAACGTGCTTTCATCAAACTCCCTCCCTCTGCATTTCTTTCAGAGGCAAGACTAATTTAAAATAGGCATCATCAGTTCTTTGGGGCAAATGTTATCAACTCCATCCATTTGTACCGCTCCTCTTTTGGCCTCATTAATTAAATCACAGCTGCACAAGTCTCAAAGCTTAATTCAAAAGTTAACTCTCTGGACATTAAGAAAAGTAACAAAATGCAATCTCGTGTCAAAATTAATTTTGCTAATTTCATTGATAGTATATTTTATGATTAAGCAGTAATGTAGCATGATAGTTACATTACTGGGCTAATGATTCTGTACTAATTCAAATCCTATCACAACAGCCGGGAAATTTAAATTCAAATGACTAAATGAATCCAAAATAAAGAAAAACTGATGTTGGAATGTTAACCATGAAACCACGACATTGCTGTAAAAACCCAACTGGTTCACGTGGGTGTTTCAGAGAAGGAAATCTGCCATTCTTACCTGGTCTGGTTTATATATACAGTATCTCTTGACCGTCAATGTGGTGATCTCTTAACTACCCTCTGAAATGGTCTGAGACACCACTCAGCTCAGGGCCAATTAGGAATAGCCAATAAGTGCTGTCCTTGCCAGCGATGTCCACACTCTGTGAATGAATAAAACTAAGCAACCAGCTTGCCGTTACCTTGTGCCGTAAAGAACTCCTCTGGATCCTGAAGGTGAATCCAAGGCCTCTGTTGGTTTGGGCACCTTTTCCTTGTTCATTTGCTGCAGTATCGAGTTCAATTCACTAATGACGTTTGCCTTTGCATCTGTTGCTGCAGGGACCTTTATATCTGGTCCGTCACCCCATAGCTTCGAGGTCCTCTGCTGTGGAGATTTAAGTGTTTCAGGTGGGATGGGACCAGGAGGAGGGGGTGGTGGAGGCGGTGGCATGAACAGACCGTCAAAATTTTCCTCTATCAAAGCGTCCTTGTAAATTGCATTGTTTTTATTGATAACGGGCTTAACTTTTGGCTTTGGAGGGACAGGGGGCTTGTCAATTAGAAAAGTCTGCCCATCTGCATAGACTGTGCAAGTATCTAAGTTCTCTCCTGCTTCAGAGGACAGTGTGGAGATACTGGAGACGGTGGAAATGGTGCTCGTCGTTTCCAAGTGATGGTCACTGTTGCTGCGACTGTCCACCTCTTCGATCCCGGAATCGATGACGCTGTCGATGGTCTCCCGCGGGGCAGGGACGAAGCTCGGGGGCAAGGAGGAATCGGAAAGACCGAGGGGCTTCTTACCATCGGAAGTTGCGGGAGAGAAGCCGCTCTCCTTCCTGACGTGCGAGGGCAAGGTGGCGCAGGTGGTGGCTTTGTTCTGCCTCAGCAGGTCCGAAAGAGACGGGATGGTCGGCGGGTCCTCAGAGCTCTCAAAACTGTTGGCGAACTCCAGCGGGGGAGGCAAAGGCTCGGAAAATAGGAAGTCCTCCTCCACGTCGATGGAAGCCAGCGGCGGCGGCGGAATGCGGAACGGCAGGACCGTGGGGTCCTCGACGGAACTGATGGTGATGATGGTCTTGGCCGCGGCTTTCGCCTCGGGAGCATTTTCCGTGGCTCTTTGTTGATCCGACGTGACGCTGGCTGGCGAGTTTTCCGTTTTATCTCCCGCGCTCCTGCCCTCATCCGGCTTGGCTCCGGTCTCTGGGTGCACCATCAGCAGGCCGGCCGAGGTATCTGAACCGTCAGCCGATGCAGTTTTCTTCTCGTCGGCCTTCTTCTCCTCCCTGCTCGCTTCGGCCTCTGCCTTCGGGTGGACCTCCTTCCTCGGCACGGCGGAGGTTGGGTTAGCTTTGACCGAGCTCGAGGCCGAGGCCGCTGTCTCCACGTTGGACCGCAACTTCGTGTCGATGTATAGCGGCTTCGTGAGTTCGGTTTTGCCAGAATCGGCTTTGCTGACATTTTGCAGGGGCTGATCTTTCGCTGCCCGCCCTCTTGCCGCCAACGCCAAGGCCAATGGAGTGTTCGAATCCAGTACTTTACCTGTTACGGGGTGCACGTAGTTAGTGTTATTGTTGGGAATGTTGGATGCGCTGTAACCTTTTGCAGTTCCGTCGTTGCACTCAATGTCTTCCTTCTTTGAAGCAATGTTCAATATCCTTGAGCTGCTGTGCGTTCGCTGAGTGCTGGTCTCGGCGGTGCTGTAATTGGTGCCGCTGGCTTTGGACGACGGGACCATGAGGTGACTGTAACGTTCCTCGTTGCCAAACATCCCTTCGTCAATAGACTTGGAGTGCTTTAGCCGCGCGCTGGGCACCAGCCCCACATCTTCGTCCCCCATGTCCGTGGAGAGGAAGGCGGGGGAGTGGCGCTTGGCTTCTATTCTCTTCTCTCTGTCCCTCACTGCCCCCGCGATCGCTGCTGCAAACGGGTTACAGAAGCCGTCGTCGGGCCTAAGGTGACCTTGGTGCTCTGAAGCCTGGGTGTCGATTTCCATGCTGCTCCCTTGGCTGCTTTTGCCACTGCTGCTGGTGGAAGGCTCCTTCACAATAATGGTGGGGATGGGAATCGAACATGTTTTCTCTGGGCTGTCTTCCACCTTAGACTGCTTCACCAGCTGACCTTTCCTCCTGGCCGGCTTGGCAGGGACATAAACCGCCTTATTCCCAGTGTTCCCAACATCAGAGTATGGATTTTCAGGCATGTTACCCCTCCTGCTGCGCATGGTCTGGTGTGAACTAGTGTTTGGCTTGTACTGGTCTTCAGAATCCATGGAATACTGTTGGGAATCTTGCCGGTAATACATCGCTTTCTTCTGCCTCTCTGAACTAATCGTTCCCGTACTCTCTGGTCTGTTGGAATTATGGGTTCTTAACCCAGAGTTATGATTGAAGCCCGGCTTTATTGTACCATAACTCCGTGGGCCAGAAGGTTTGGGTGTGTTATAAGGTGGTGAAGGAGGGGAAACTGATGGGGGAGGTGGGATATCTTCAGCAGTATCTGGCATTGACAAACTTCTGGTAAACTTCAGTAATGGAGGAGCTAAAAATTGTTTCTCTTCTTCTAACATACCTGCACACACACATAGAAAGAGCCCACGTTAAGATCAATATGTTAGGTGGATACTTGGGTACTGAATTGAACCAAATTCCTTCCGGCAAACAATACTTCTTATGGCACAAAAGAATAGACCTTTGGTGGCCAGGTCTCCAGACTGTTAGTGTTTGACCCAGCAACCCAAGTCCAAATTAGGGTTTGGGATGCAATGATTAGGATCATTTTCTATCAGTTGATTCATTAAGGTGCATCTCATTGCTTCACCACGCTTGGAGACACAAGAGACTGCAAACGCTAGAATGAGGAGCAAAAGACAAAATGCTGGAGGAACTCAGCAGGTCAGGCAGCATCTGTGGAGGGAAATGGACAGTCAACGTTTCAGGTTGAGATCCTTCATCTGGACCAGTCCTATCCTATTAAACATTCACACAATGACCAGCCCAGATGAAGGGTCTCGACCCGAAACGTCGACCGTCCATTTCCCTCCACAGATGCTGCCTGACCTGCTGAGTTCCTCTAGCATTTTGTTTTCTCTTTCAGCATGCGAAGTGGTTTACATTGGTAAAACAGGTAATGTCAAAGTGCAAGGAGACTTCAGTTGTACATTGAAATTACTGCAGAGGATTGATTTCCTTAACATTCATGATCCTTGTCCAAAGCACATCATTTATTTGGACGGATATATAAAACTATGAGGGGGTAGATAGAGTTTGTTTCCCTGGCTGGAAATGTCAAACACTAGAGTGTGTAGATTTAAGGTGAAAGGGGGAAAAGTTTGCAGGAGATTTGTGGGGCAAGTTTTTTTTTACAGAAAGAGTGGTAGGTGCCTGGAACGCACTGCCAGAAACAGCTATGATAGGCAATGTTTAAGAGGCAGGGACATGAACATAAACAAGCAAGGAACAGAGGGATACAGACCACGTGCAGGCAGATGGGATTAGTTAGATTGGCATCACGTTTGGTGCGGACATCGTGGGCTGAAGGACTTGTTCCTGTGCCGGACTGTTCTCTGAATAAACAATGGAAACTAGCATGCATGGAACTTGATGCAAACAACTCTCATCTGTTGTAGTTGTTGCTTAAGAGGAAGAAATCAGTCACCGATAATATGGCTCCGATGTTAATGTGCTCACTGCAATCATCTCTCTCCGGTATTGTAAAGGAGGCATTAGGATATTTACTTTTAATGGGTTACCAATTTCATTAAAATACTGGAGCCTTGAATTGGTTCCAAGCTATTAAGCATTTACACAATGACGCTTGTCAACAGTAATTTCTTGCCTTGTATGTCTGGGAAAGTATGACATAAATCAAGGCAGCCAAAAGCTTTCATTAACTGGCCTGCAGGAACCAGGCTGTTAAATTTTGCTGATGTAAATGAAAGAAGCAGGATTATTTACTGGTTGCTGGCCTATAGTCACAGTTGTATGCTGGAAAAGATTAGGCTTTCCAAACAGCAGAGTGGTGCATTCCCTGATTTTCAATGCCTACTCAAAGCAAGAGAGTAGGAAACACTTCCTTCCAGGGTAGGTGACCCAGCTGGCTCAATTGGTTTGTAACCTCATATACACAATTTCAATATGACAAATAAATTAAATGCAACATTTAACGCCTGTAGATAATTATGTTGAAGTTAACACAAGCAAAACTTTGGCCTTATTACCTATTGATTTCTGCCTTCGCATAGTTCCGCGTGGAATTTCTAGATAGGGGCTGTTATGGCTCCCTGGGACCGTAGGAGGCATTACAGCAATACCCTGGCGATCATAGATTGACTGTAAACAGAAAAGGAAGGTTGGTTACTCCGTTAATGACAGATCATGTTACGTGCTGTTTGATTTAACACTGGACCGCATCCTGGCAGGCATCCCATTCCACGCCCAGGGCAACCACTTCCACCCCCACCCGCCTCCGCCCTCACACAGAACAAATTCAGGTTAAGTTATGAGGAGAGGTTACGAAACCAGGGCTGCATTCTCTGGATTTTAAAAGGTTGAATTTTGCAAGATACTATGGGGAACTGATAGGGTAAATCAGAATCAGGTTTATTATTACTGACTTATATGTTGTGAAATTTTCTTGTTTTCCAGCAGCAGTACAGTGCAAAGACATGAAATTACTATGAACTACAAAATAAATAAATAGCGCAAAAAAAAGGATAACAAGGTAGTGTTCATGGAATGTTCAGAAATCTGATGGCAGAGGGGAAAGAAGCTGTTCTTAAATCGCTGAGTGGGGTCTTCAGGCTCCTGTACCTCCTCCCTGATGGTAGTAACACAAAGAGAGCATTTCCTGGATGGTGAGGGTCCTTAGTGATGGATGATGCCTTCTTGAGGCACCGCCTCTTGAAGATGTCCTCAATGGTGGGGAGAGTTGTGCCCATGATGGAGCTGGCTGGGTCTGCAAACGACTGCAGCCTCTTGCAACCCTGTGCATTGGAGCCTCCATCCCAGGCTGTGATGCAACCAGTCGAAATGCTCTCCACCGTACATCTATAGAAACATCCATCATCAGGGACCCCCACCATCCAGGGCATGCCCTCTTCTCATTGTTGCCATCAGGCAGGAGGTAGAGGAGCCTGAAGACCCACACCTCAAGGTTCAACAGCAGCTTCCTCCCCACTGCCATCAAGTTCTTCAACCGAGCTGAAAAACCCTAAAACTACCATAAGGCCATAAGATATAGGAGCAGAATTAGGCCATTTGGCCCATCGTCTGCTCTGCCATTCAATCATGGCCGAATTGTTTTCAACCCCATTCTCCTGCCTTCTCCCTGTAACCCTTAACCCCCTTACTAATCAAGAACCTATCAATCTCTGCCTTAAATACATCCAACAATCGGCCTCCACAGCCCTCTGTGGCAACAAATTCCACAGACTACCTTGAAATATATTTCTTTTTCTCTTTCTCAACTTGCATTAGTGTCATTATCTTTACCAGGACTGGAAAGGAAGAGGGTAGAAGCCGGAATAAAATGGTAGGGGGACAGGGGGAGGAGCACAAGCGGGCAGGTGATAGGTGAGTCCAGGTGAGAGGGGGAAGGTAGTGGGTGGGGGAGGGGGGATGAAAGGGAATGATGTGAGAAGCTGAGAGGTGATAGGTAGAAGAGGCAAAGGGCTGGCGAAGGAGGAATTTGGTTAGAGAGGACAGTAGGTCATGGAATAAAGGGTTGAGAAAAAAAAGAGGGGTGGGGTTACCAGAAGTTAGAGAAATCAATGTTGAGGCCGTCACGTTGGAGACTAACAAGGCGGAATATGAGGTGTTGCTCCTCTAACCTGTGTCTGGCTTCAACATCGAGTTCTCTAACTTACGGTAACCCCATCCCTCTCCCCCCCCCTTTTCTCCCTTCCCCCTTTATTTTCCACAAGATCACAAAGCAAAGGAGCATCGGCCCATCGAGTCTGCTCCGCCACTTCACCATGAGCTAAACTATTCTCCCATCTGGTCCCATTCCCGGCCTTTTCCCCATATCTCTTGATACCTTGACTAATTAGATACCTATCAATCTCCTGCTTAAACACTCCCAATGATCGGGCCTCTCCTGTGGCCCCCTCACCCCTTCTCTTTCCCCTCCCCACCCTCATGACCTGCCCATCTATTCCCCACCTCCTTCCCTTTATTTCATTGCCTACTGCCCTTCTTCTTCAGCACTTTGCCTCTTCCACCTATCAACTCTCAGCTTCTCACATCACTCCCCTCTATCCCCTCTCCCCCACCCACCTACCATCCCCCTCTCACCTGGACTCACCTATCACCTGCCCACTTGTGCTCCTCCCCCTCCCCCTCCCCATCCCCTTTTATCCTGGCTTCTGCCCTCTTCCCTTCCAGTCCTTTCCAGACTTGAAACATCGACTGTTTATTTCCCTCCACAGATGCTGCCTGACCTGCTGAGTTCCTCCAGCATCTTGTGAGGATAATCGCTAATCTTTTTAATGGCAAGTCAACACATTGTGAAGTGCACTCAAGTTAAGGAAGGAAGGAAATAATAAGAACAAATAGATAACAAATGGAAATACTGTCGTTCCACAATAAAGCACTGACCTGATGTATCATACATAAAATCGGTTGGTACTACCACATGTCCTCCCCAGCTTATGAACACCCGACTTGTGTACGAACCATACATACTAATGAGTGCTTGGGAGACCAGTGTTATGGATTTTCTGGCTGCTGTGGGGCAGTAGGATTCTTCTGCCACCTGAGAACTCAGTCTATGAAAGCATTTCCAATGGGGACAGTTCTGGTTAGGAATAATTTACAGGAACAGAACCCTGCTATAACTGCACACTAATTGCATTATATGATCTGTGTTCTTGCCACGCTCTTTAGTATGGAACTTGCCAGATAGTTTGTCTGCCTCTGTGGATTAACCTACATTAAAGAAATGCTCTCTTGATTCTGTAATCCCTATCTTTGTTTAATAAAATACCCTTGCTGTTGGTTTGAATTACCAACTATTTGCCAGTATCTTAGGAGAAAGTCTGAAACACCTTTGAGGTGGATTCATGTCCCTCGTGGCTTAACATTTCAAACATCCTTCCTGCATCCAAAATTTCATCATCTGTTTGGTTTGAAACCCACCATTGAACTGACTTAATAACTAAAGGGTGATATAATGGTGCAGATGGCAGAGCTGCTGCCTCACAGCCCCAGTGACCAGGGTACTGTCTTTGTGGAGTTTGCATATTGTCCTTGTGACTGCATGGGTTTTCCCCGAGTGGTGCAGTTTCTTCCCAAATCTGTGCATGTTGGTAGGTTACCTCGCTACCACAGATTGCCCCTAGTGTGTAGTTAAATGGCAGGAGTTGATGGATAATAGATTATAGGGAGAAAATGAGGAATGGAATTGGTGAGAGCCGGCATAGATTCGATGGGCTGAAATGGCCTCCCATGTCATATAGGAATATGGATTTCATTGTTGAAGCAAACACTAGGTACCATAAAGCAAAGATATACTCACATTTGCATCTGCAGTGGAAGGAAAGCACCTGCTAGATGGACGCTGTTTGATTGTTGCGACCCGCGAGTCGACCGTTGCATTTTCCGCAGCCCTTGACTGTTTGGGATTTGACACTATTTCGTCAAGCTTGTCTGTGAAAGGCAGGGAATAGTTCAGTCACTGCTTATGACATTCCCAATGAAAGACAGAAGAGAAATTTCTGCAAATTATGCAAATAACTCAGATGACACTTTCATGCATACAATCGAAATGCAAGTTCCACACAATCGCTAAGTCGCATTACTACTGCACAAGCAGCATGCATTGTTAATTCATGCATGCATCATTTTTTTTACTTAGTGTGGTTTGAAAAGCAGTCCTCCTCTTCAAACCCTCTAAATGAGATGGATCAAGATCTGTGGTAATAAGGAGATGAAAAAGGACATAATATTAAACATCAATTTCGGTTTCACTTAATCTCAGCACAGTAAAAAGACGATTATTTTAACTTCAGTATGCTTATACTTTAAAATATTTGCAATCATTGTGGGGTCATCAGTTATTTAAGGGAATGCCATCAATCCTCAACAAATAGAGGAATCTTCAAAATTGAAGACGATGGCAAATCTGGAGAATTTTGGCTTTGTTGAGTACACTGGGATGGCTTTCTTTAGAACAGAAGAATTTGAGGGGAGATTTAATTGAGATGAACAAAATTATGAGCTGGCTATGCATGGTGAACAGATAGGACCTGCTTCTCTTGGCAGAAAGGTCAATAATTTGGAGACAAAGATCCAATTTAATCGGTGGGAAGGTTGAAGGAAATTCGAGATCTAGAACTCACTGCTTGAAAGGGTGGTGGGGACAGAGGTGCTTGACATACTTAGAAGGTCCCTGAATGAGCATATGAAGAGCCAAAATCTGTAGGGTGGTGTACAAGAGATGGGAATTGGGAAATGGGAGAAGCCTAATACCCACAGGTTTTGGCCAGCATGGAAGCAATGGGCCAAATAGCCTCCTCTGATATAAATTATGATAAAAAGGATATATTGTTAAATAAAACTGCATTGGCCATGAACCAGGACATTATATAGAGGACACTCATAGCACAATTTTGAAATTGCTCCAGTGTCAAACGTTGAGAAAACTTAAGCAATAGCCTATGCTTTTGTCAGATGAAACAGCAGAGTAAATTTCATGACCAATTTGCTGAGACTAAGCAGTCATTTTATATTAATTACAGGGTCCAAGTTCCACGCGCTTAGAAGGCACTCAGCTGAAACTGAAGAATTGGATTATTTGATTAAAAGATTGTTTCATCTTGAACAAGTGTAATCATTTTCATCACCCAATGCAGTTATGTACAAAACAAATTAAAGAGGCCTTGGTCAAGAGGAGGAAATTGTAGTCTGCAAGTCCAAATGACAGAGATTCACCAATTGCAGCCGGGTGATATCTGTGATCGTGAAGAGTATTGTGAGATTTAAGTATGAATTTTGTACTAAATGGACTCTGATTTAAAGGCGCAGTTTGTGAAGTAATATTTCCTCACACAAAGAACATTAAAAAAGTTGTGCCAACTCAGTGGGATAAAACGAAGATGATTTTCAGAAAAAAAAGCTTAAAACATCTTTAATATAACATGGAGGACTCTACACAGAAAATAATGAGTAACATCTCAGCCAGAGATAGTTCTAAAACTGCACACCAGCTCTCAATTAAATAGCAGCTCTAGCATGGGAAAACATCACAAGGGGGTTCAAAGGAGCGCAATATAAGTTTGGTACTTGGCCACATGAGGACATGTTAGAACAGGTGAGTGCAGCTTCATCCAACAGGAACATGCTATTAAAGGTGGAAGGAAAGGTAGGGAGAGAGATTTGAGAAGAGAATTATAGATCTTAAGGGACTTGGAAGCTGAAAGCACAGCCACCAATGAAGAAATGGAAACTGGGGACATGCAAGAGACCAGAAGTGAAGGAATATGGAGATCAGAGAGGGCAATAAGCTGGAGAAGTTCAGAAAGTCAAGGTGATATAGATCCCTTTTCAATAATCTTTGAACTTAGAGGAGCAGAGTTGACGACATAATAATGCTCTTTGTTCATCGAGAAATATCAGTCCAGTTTTTTCTCTTTTGAAATTTTTTTCAGTTTGTTTCGTTTTATTACATATTTTTTTTCGATTTGGTTTTTGTTTAATATAATAAATCTTTTTCTTTCTCTTTTTGATTTTTTTTGTAATATATTCGTTTGCCAAGAAACCATGGGGCCTAGAATATATTTTTTATTCTTTATGACTATATATGTCATGATTGTCCTCCCGACCTCTCTGTATTACGTGTATAATTACCGATGTTATATGTGTTAATCTGTATTAATTTGAAAATTTTTAAAAAGATTGAAAAAGAAAGAAAGAAAGAAAGAAAGTCAAGGTGAAGCTTCTACAGGGAGACACAAGAGAGACTGCAGATGCTGGAAATCTGGTTCAATGCACTCAAAATGCTGGAGGAACTCAGCAAGTCGGGCAGCATCAATGGAGGGAAATTTCCCTATGGACTGTTCATTTCCCTCCATAGATGCTGCCTGACTTGCTGAGTTCCTCCAGCATTTAGTGTGTAAAGCTTCTAAAACTGAGTTGCTGGGACTTGGAACTGATAGCAAGCACAGGGTTATGAGTTGACTAGCAATTGGGGGAAGTTAAGATGCCAAGTGACTTGCTGGGCTAGGAAGAGTGTGAACGAGGGCTTATAACAAGTTTAGTTAGGTTATATAGCAGTAGGAGGTAGGATGCAAGATCTTTGCTTCAAATCAATATATTGTGGATCTTGCTTGATTGGTTAGCTTCCAGTTTAATCCACGATACTTGATGTTTCTCAGTTATTGAATGGGATACCAGTTTTGCTGGCAAAGCCAGCACTTATAACAGTCCTTAAGAAGATAATGGGGGTGCTGCCTTGTTGAACTGCTGCAGTCCTTCTGATGAAGGTTCTCGCTGCTGCAGATAGGAAGCTCCAGGATTTAGACCCAGTGATAATGAAGGAAGGGGCATATATATTTCCAAGTCTGGAAGGTGTGTGACTTGGAAGAGAACCTGCAGGTGGTGGTTATTTTGTCTGAGGTAGCTTTGGGAGGTGCTGTCAAACTAACCTTGGCAAGTAATTGCAGTTCATTTTGCTGCAACCAGGGTGCACCAGTGGTGGAGTGAACATTTAGAGTGCTGATGGATGCCAATCAAGTGGGCTGTTTTATAATGTTTGTTGTTGAGCTTGAAAGATGTGGGTGGGAATGGAGGGCTGCAGTTATAAGGAGAGATTGGATAGGCTGGGTTTATTCTCATTGGAACATAGAAGGCTGAGGGGTGACCTTATAGAGGTTTACAAAATACTGAGGGGCACAGTTAAGACACATAGTCTGATTCTTTTTCCCAGGGGGCGAGGGAGTCTAGAACTAGAGGGCACAGGTCTAAGGTGAGAGGGGAGAAATTTAATGGAGATATGAGGGGTGTTTTTCCACACAGAGGGTGGTAAATATTTGGGATGAGCTGCCAGAAGAGGTAGTGGAGGCAGATACTATTACAATGTCTAAAAGGCAATTGGACAGATACTTGGATAGGAAAGCAGTAGAGGGATACGGGCCTAATGTGGTCAAATGGGATTAGTGTAGATAGACATCACGGTCAGCATGGATGGTGGACCATGAGGGCCTGCTTCTGTGCTTTACATTCTATGATTCACGAGTTTTCTAATGTGAGAGTTATAGTCTGTAGCTTTCAAACTTCTCCTGTCTGGATCCCTGGAAATATACATCAAATGCTGACTGGCATTTTGCAGCGCAAATAACAACTCCATTAAGTCAACAACTAATGAAACATATAGAATTACGATCGAAGAACTTTCACAATCTCACACACATGAAGGTTCTATATAGATGTGAGCGTTTATGTTTTGATTCAATTAAGAAGTGTCAAATTGGACAAACAATTGTGCAGGTTTACCAGAAGAATATGAATAATTCAGTAGGATGCTATTTTCATGGCAAGCATACTCTGCACAACTGGGAATTTTAGAAGGGTTTCTAATTAATCAGAAACGCTTCGTAGCACATGGATCTTGTTACAAGAGAGCCTTCTGAAATCTTGAAATATAAGAAAACAGTGTAATTACATCTATAGTTTTTGGGCTGCAGTGTGCAAAACTGAATGATGAAAGTAAGAAAGGAAGTAAAAGGGATGTTACTCTTCCATCTAATTCCATTAAAATAGCAGAGCGTGAAATTCACCATGAGCATGGTGCCATTCATAACATTGCCAATTGTGCCCTGATCCGCAAAGGATTTATAGGATGGTGTGTGTTCTGTCGTGAATCACGGGCTGTGCACATACAAATTCCAAATCTACCCAGCAGGGAGGCTCCTCCGCACAATAATCGATCGGAAGCCAGTGTGAAATTACACGGAGTGTATTTCAAGTTGAACTTGAACACAGACAAGTGACAGCAATGTTGAGCTTGGAAAGCTCTTTATCCAACAGAGTTGCAGCACAGCGTGTTTTTGACTTCATTCACTCACCGGTCCTCTTTTTCCGTAATGTTGCTTGCAAAGCAAAAGAGAAAGAAGCAAATAAATTTTAATGATTGCATATTCTGTTGTTGCTTGACATTGAAATCTCTTTCACAATTTGTAAACAATTTGGCTTAGCAATGTACTGGGAGCTTCTCCAGCTCCAGTGCCTTGAGCCTGTGATGGAAGCCCCACAAACATGTGCAAATCAGGGCTCTTGATGCACTTCCATTGGTTATGATTCAGTGGGTGGAATCAAATTCCTGGCCAGCATTAAAACATAGATTTTGGTGGAATCAACCCTTCACTAATGCAAAATCTCCGAAGGAATAATCGTGCAAATCGGATTTGAAGTCCAGTAATTACAGCTCAGCTGTCTTAAGTTCACAGAAAGGATTCAAGCCCAGAATTCCCTCACGATATACGACACAGCACCGTGTGACCAGTGTTTTTTCAACAGGTCAAGCAGCATCTGTGGGGGCAAAGGGATGTTCTGGAGCAAAAAATAAAAAGCTGGAAGCCAGTGGCTTCAACATTATGGGGGCATTGTGGGGGAGGTACAGAGAAGTTTGCATAAAAATGGGATTGTGCCCATTTTTGATGTGTTAAGTGGCCACTGAATCCATATCCTAGTGTCATCAAAATTGGTTCTAGAAGTTGCATGCTGGTTTTTTTCTCTTAAGCTCATTTTGCATGAATTTCCTCCACCAGTTTCACCAATTTTCAGGTTACACCTGCACTTAGGTCATGAGCAGAGCCATTGCCCTCCTTCACATAAAAGCCTCAAAACTGAACCCACTTGTGGTTGTTTTCATGTATACATCTCACAACAAAAGCACTTGGTTCACGTTTTAAGTGCTTGCTCACATGTACATTAAATGCATCTTTACGCAGAGTGTTCTGGGGGCAGCCCGCAAGTGTTGCCACACTTCCGGTGCCAACATAGCATGCCCACAACTCCCTAACCTGTACGTCTTTGGAATGTGGGAGAAAACCGGAGCACCCAGAGGAAACCCACGCAGACACGGGGAGAACATACAAACTCCTTACAGACAGTGGCCGGAATTGAACCCGGGTTGCTGGTGCTGTAATAGCGTAATGCTAACTGCTACACTACAGTGCCTGCCCCTATTTGGTGCTGAAATTCAGACAGTTGCGATATCATTTCCCTGCACATTGTGGGTACATGATGACAGAGTCAATGTGTGGGGCACCTGTTAATTACCAACAGAAATTGGATCAACAATCTTCATTATTAACTTGCAATGTAACAAGGAGCACATTGTACTGAAAGTAGTGAATCACCTGTGATATAAGGCTTTATTTAAACTTCATAACTCCTCACCCCCCAGTCATTTTAATGTATATTAAGATTCATTGCAGGCAGTGGTGAGGACGAAGTGAAGCATCTGCCACAGTGGTTTGGACCACCTTGGTAAGAAGCACGTTCTGCCTGCTCCATGTATCGGGCACCCATTTATCTTTACCCCTCTCTGTCCCTCATCTGTTTTGAATAATTAACCTTGCTAATTGCTGCAATTTCCCCCTGCCTGTTGTCCCTCAGCTCCATGAGGCAGCCCAGAAGACAGCTGCATTCCCATGTTTGGTGCATTTACCTTAAAGGTAGGAATTCACGATAATGACATTAAACCAAGGACGTCTCGATTTCAGGATGTTTTTAATGACACTGGATCTGGCCATTTAACCAAAACCGGGGAAAATCCTATTTCTTTGCAAAATCTCCTGTGCCTCCCCCACAATTCTGAACCAGTGTAAGGTTACACCCAAATTTTTAAATCTAGCAGGACCCAAAGTCACCATTCCTGAAGATTTCTCCTCCACTCCAGCTTTGTGTTTCTAATTCCTTTTATTGAAATGGTATCAGGATTTGCTTTGCTGATACGGAGTGAGCTTCTGCAATTGTGCTTTTGCCAACACAGTGCTTAATGAGCAGAAAACTTAAGCAAATAATAAACTGCTGGAGATATTCAGTGGGTCAAGCAGCATCTGTGGAGGCAAAGGGATGTTCCGGAGCAAAAAAGCACTGCTGGAAGAACACAGTGGGTTGAGCAGCATCTGTGGAGCCGAAGGGATGTTCTGGAGCAAAAATAAACTGCTGGAAGCCGGTGGCTTCCAGGTTGTGGGGGAGGTGCAGGGAAGTTTGCCTAGAAAGGGGACTGTGCCTATTTCTGATGTGTTAAGTGGCCACTGAATCCAAGTGCAGTGTCTGTACAAGTGACAATAATAAACCAATACCAGTGTCATCAAAACTGGTGGTTTCAACGTTTTAAATTTCAGAACGTCAGCAAGGTAAAAAAGGAACTAAGAAAGTAAGACACCTGTTCACACATTCCTCGGGTGTTAGATCTCTGTGCTGATTTCTACTAATTTCAGCTCTGTGTTCATGTTACCACATGGAGCCCTGCTGATAGACCAAACGCAGGCAGGTTACAACTACCATGGCTCAGACTGCTGCACCATCACAGATACTTCATGTGATGACTGTTCCCAACAAAACTAGTGAAGACCAGAATGGCCTTGTGAAATACGAGATGACCCTACTCCAGCCTAAAGAAATCAGGTGGTTTTATACTGAGCTGGCCATTGACTGTGGGAAGTCCTTGCTCATCTGCCAGCACTCTCAGAACAACATGAATGCAGCTAGAAAGTGATAAGATTCGAAGCTCACAGGAGTATCAACCCTCTTCACTTGTGTAACTCAAGTGTTCAAGGTTTATAACAAATATATAAATTAGGAACAAGAGTAGGCCATTTGGTCCCTCAAACCTGCTTCCCCATTCAATAAGATTATGGCTGATCTGACTTTAACTTCAACTCCAAATTCCTGCCACAATAACCTTTTCACCCCCTTCGTAATCATCCACCTTTGCCTTAAAAATATTCAAAGACATTGGTTCCACTGTCCTTTGAGAAAGAGCAGTTTAAAGACTCATGATCCTCAGAGCGAAAAAAAATCATGTCACTTCTATCTTAAATGGTGACCCCTTTTTTAAACAGTCAATCCTAATTCTTGATTCTTCCATGTGAAAACATTTTCTTCTCAAGTACCTTGTGTTTCAATCAACTTGCCTCTCACTCTACTAAACTCTAGCAGATACAAGCCTGGCTTGTCCAACCTTGCCCATTCCAGGATCAGTCTAATAAACCATCTCCAAGATGTTTCAATGTGTGTACATCTTTCCTTGTACAAGGAGACCAATACTCAACACAGTTTTCCAGATTTTGTCTCACTGATGCCCTACATCTCAAACCTGGCACATGGTTGATTGGGCAGCAGTCATCCCTGCTCTCTGAATGCTTCTGGACTTGGATGACATGTAGCGGGAGCCCCAAGGCACGGGAAAGCAATGGCCAACATTCTCTCTGCAAAATCCTCCAAATCCACCAGAAGGATAAGGGAACCCCAGGTCAACTTCACAGCACTGAGGCCCTAATTATGCTCCGTCAACTGCCTTGGGCAGCCCATCTTGTTCAGACACCCAACACCAGACCACTGAAACAGATACTCTATTTCAAGCTCTTGTCATGGAAATAGATCACCAGGTGGACAAGGGCAAAGATTCAAGGATATTCTCAAAGAATATGCTACTTCTCACTGACTCTTGGGAATCCTTGGATCATCACTGCTCAAAATGGAGAAGAAGCATTTGGGATGGTATTGAGATCATGTATCAAGTACACAGAGAAGCCCAGGGTAAAAGGTGGAGGGAGTGCACCACCTCACAAACTACCCACCCAATTATCCACCCCTTCAGGTGCCTCCCATCCCATCAGTGGGGGAAGAATATGTGGTTCCTCCATTAGCTTCATCAGTTGCCTCAGAAATGACAAAACTGGAGGGGAGGCAAGTCATCCTGCATGCCAAGGGACTGCCTAAGGAGAAGATATAACTGAAGCACAACCTCTGTGTTTTTGTATTCAATTCCCCTTGCAATAAACAATGACATTGTTTGCCTTTCTAATTACTTGCTGTCTCTGTATACTAACCTTTCATGAATTATGCACATTATTATTCATGCACAAATTATTAACTTTATTCCTGACTTAGTAGCCTTCTGGGTACATTTTACATTTTTTTACTGCTTTCACTAAAAAAAATTAGGATTGTGTGCCTTCATTAACATAATGCACTGAATCCACTGAAGGCAGCATGTTAATGGTTAAAGTCAGTGGGGAAAGGGGCAATAAAGGGGAAATGCAATGGAGCTTCCAGTACTTCACTGTTAGTCAAACATAACCACTGAGCATGCATTGACACATACTTTTTAATTGCTGCCAGAACTGAACAAATTTAATATTTCTTCATGCACAAACTCACATTAACAGATGTTTAGATTATTGAAGACAAATGCTACTCAAATAAACAATCTGCATCATGCTTGTCTTCCAAAATTGACTTAATAATACCTATTATGAACTGGCATTAAGGCAGTGGGGAAAGCTGGGTCGAGTCCAACCTGAAGAGATTGTGAAGAGCAGCTTAGTTGCTCCTCAGGAAGTGTTATCTCACTGGAGAAGGTGGCAGATGAGAGACTGAAGATAGCAGGAAGATCTGAGACTGTGGGAGAAAGACTGCCAGGATTCCCATCTACTGCTAGTCCCCAGGCCAGCTTAGTTACATTGAGCTGACGTAACATATCTGTAATGGCCACAATTCACCGAGCAGTCAGAAATGAATCACACCATCTCCTGGCGTGAGGCTTGATACCCATTAGCAACATCAGGACCACACTGCTACCACTGATGAAGATGACAATATAACTCAGCACATTTGCCATTGACCAGGCAATGTCAAAAGATGAAAGATGAAGCAATTTATTTTAACATGCCAGCGAATATATTAAAAACAGTAGCAGCTCGTAGCAATAGAAGAGGTTCTGAATGAAACACTATTCCAAGTCTCCACTGACCATGAGCAAATGGTCATAGTCATAGTCACAGAGCATGGAAACAGGCCCTTCGGCCCAAGTGGTCCATGCTGACCAAGATTCCCATCTAAGACAGTCCCATTTGCCCACATTTGGCCCATATCCCTTCAAACCTTTCCTATCCATGTACCTGTGTAGGACATGCCCTGCATTTCTTCACAGGAAAGAACAACCATGTGGGCTGTGACCACTTGAATGTCAATGGATAATCAGTTGGAAGTAGCTTGCAGATGACTCCTTGAAGGCATGGGTTACCTGTTCTAACATGGCTTTAGCATGAGGGTGGACAGCACATAACAGAAGCAGTGGCTCATTCGGTGGCATTCTTGTCTATGGCTCAGAAGGTTGTAAATAATGTCACAGATGATGGTCAAGTTTCTAGAGTAGCATCTACTGCAGTACTGTGGGAGTGCTGCACTGTCAGAGGTTTAGTCTCTCAGACGATGTGTTAAATCAAGATTCTGTTGCACTGTTTTGCACTATTTATTGCAATATTTTGCACAAGAACAGGGTTGAACGCACTGCCGGCAGAGGTGGTGGAGGCAGATACATTAGGGACATTTAAGAGACCTAGATAGGCACATGAATGATAGAAAAATGGAGGGCCATGTGGGAGGGAAGGGTTAGATAGATCTTAGAGCAGGATTAAATGTTGGCACAACATAGTGGGCTGAAGGACCTGTACTGTGCTGTAATGTTCTATGTAACATATAAGATCCTTTGGGGCCATGGCAAGATAGATATTGAAATTTCTCCATGAGAGCATCCCAAAACAAGGGGCAGTCACTTAAAACTGAGGTGCATAGGAACTTCTTCTCATAGAGAATGCTGAGCCTCTGGAACTCTCTACCCCAGAGAGTTAAGCAGACCAGGAGATTGGGGGTATTTAAAGAGGAAGTAGATACATTTTTGGAAGAGCGTGGAATTCAAGGCAACGGGGAATTGGCACAGAAGTGGAAATGTGGAAATGGGGCCTGGGCAGATCAGCCATGATCATATTGAATGGCAAGGCAAGCTTGAAGGGCCAAATGGCCTATGCTTGCTCCTATTTTCTTATGTTCTTATGGAATTATAGAGTTGTGCAGCATAGAAACAGGCTCTTCAGCCCACCATGTCTATGTCGACCATCATGCCTATCTATACTAAGCCCACTTACTTGTATTAATTCCTTACCCCTCTATGCTTTGCTCCATCAAGTACCTGGCCAGATCCCTCTTAAAGGTTGTTACTGTTCCTGCCTCCACCTGCTCCCCGGCAGCTCATTCCAGATACAAACTACTCTCTGTGTGAAAAATATACCCCTCAGATACCCTTTAAACCTTCTCCCTTTCACTTTAAACCTACACCCTCTAGTTTTAGATGCCCCTCATATGGGAAACAGACTCTGGTTATCTACCCTAGCTATGCCTCTTATATTTATGAAAGAAAGACTTGGATTTTCTTTGCCACCTTTCATTACGCCAGGTTATCAATAACTGTTATCCAGCCAGTGGAGTACTTTTAGTAACCAGTGTAATTATTGTTTTGTGAAACACGGTAGCCAGCTTGTGCACAGCACTTTTCTAATGTGATGATGGTCATAAAATCTATTTTGATGATGTTGATTGAAGGATGAATATACACTGGTATATTTGCCACCCTCCAATCATCTGGCACTACTCCTGTGGCCAGTGACGACGTAAAGATCATTGCCAAAGGTGCAGCATTCCCTTCCCTTGCTTCCCGTAATAACCTTGGATATATCCCGTCCGGTCCCGGTGACTTATCTATCCTAATGTTTTTCAAATGTTCCAGCACATCCTCTTTCCTCACGTTTACATGCCCCAGCATATCAGCCTGTTGTATGTCATCCTCACAAACGTCAAGGTCTCTCTCACTGGCGAATACTGAAGCAAAGTATTCATTAAGGACCTCCCCAACCTCTTCTGACTCCAGGCACATCGGTCCAACCCTCACTCTAGTCATCCTCCTATTCTTCACATACGTGTAGAAAATCAAGATCAATAAGATCACCTCTCATTCTTCTAAACTCCAAAGAATATAGATGTAGTTTCATTAGTCGCTTATAATAGGTCAACCCAGGAATTAATCGAGTGAATCGCTTTGGACTTCTTCCAATGTCAGTATATCCTTTCTTAGGTAAGGCGACTGATATCGTGCATAGTATTCCAAGTGTAGCCGAACCAGTACCCTGTACAGTTGGAATTTCCCTATGTCACAACTTCCCTATTTCTAAACTCCAACCCCCTTGGAGACTAGAAATGCCCTCTCTAACCCTTTTGGCCAAAAAGCCAAACCTTACAAACATCTCGGATGCATGTAACATTCCTCAAGGCATCGTGCTGGAAAGGAGATGAACACAGCACAGGATACTCTCCAAGTAATGCAAAATATCATAAGGTATGCATCTGGCAGTGACCAAGGGCTCAAATACAACCTAGCTCATTACACTGTGCAGATGCACATTTTTTTACAATGAGTAGCAGTGACCTAGTTTCAGTTTATGATAACAATCTCTGCTACTGAAATCAGGAAACCACACTAACAAGCACAATCAGTCCTGCTATTTTTGCAAGCTCTTTGTAATTTCTCCCTGGACTTTGGCTCCTCTGGGTTTCTCCACCTACACCATCTCCTCTTTGTTGAGCTTGCACAGACTCAAGGACATAATGCCACAGGTCATCGTATAAATGTACAAAGCAATGCAAACCATTAATCATACCCCAGTTGGTTATAAAGAATGAAATGATCAGTGGAGCATTGTTGCTCAGGTAAGGCAGAGTGAATATTTGAAATGACTCATAACGACTCCTGCATTATCATGATACTCAGCCTTCACCACTCAATTGCAAAGAAGACCCATTGCCACAACATTGATTTTTAGTCTTAAGAGACTGCAAAGGAAGACTTTTCTGGAGCCAGTTTCATATATCAGCAATGCCTGATGACGTCTGCTCTGGAACTGTACACTTTGACCAGTTATTCCATACAACTTCATCATTTACTCACCAGATGGCAATTTTGTTTCAAGAAAGCAAATTATGCATTCAGGAGAGCATTTTGTAATCAGTAACGATTAAGGACACATTTGACTGAACAAATGCTTCTGCAAATGCCTCTTTTAGAAAGCAGGTAGCATCGTGGTTTAAGAAGGGAGTTAAGACTTTGTGGAAATGCGCAATAGTGGAGTTAAAATTGAGGTGATCAATGTTCACACTCTGCGGTTTTTCTACTTCACCCTGGGGCTGCCTCAAAGCAAATCTGGCTGAGTTCTGGTCGGTCATCTGTTAATATTAGCAGATAAAGCTGCCTTGACATTCACTGGGCTCAGTGTCATTTTACTGCCCCACACTTTGATATTGTGCCAAAATACTATAATGAGGCAGTCAAGGAAGATGCCCTTGAGGAGTAGATTGCTTTTGTACATCTCTGGGATCTGCAAGAATCAATGTGGCCTCTTGCCCTTCTGGGCTCCCCCATTTATCTTTCCTACCATCATACTCTGAACATCAGTAGAAGCAAGAATAGGCCTCTCAGACCCTGGTGCCCGCTCTGCCATTCAATAAGATCATGGTTGATCTTTTATCTTAATGTCACTTTCCTGAACTAACCCCTTAACACCCAAAATTCAATCAATGTTTTGAACATACACAGTGACGTGGCCTCCACAGTGCTCATGGGTAGAGACTTACAAAGATTCGCCACAGTGTGGATGAAGACATTATCTTCTCATCTCAGAACTTATTCTGCGATTGTGACCTGCCAGCCAGAGGAAACATCCACCCGATCAAGCCACTTAATATCCTACATCCACCCCATCAAGTCCTTTACGTTTCGCTTTGATGCGATCACCTATCATTCTTCTAAGCTCAAGAGAGAATGAGCCCTGTCGACTTAATCTCTCCTCCAACGACAAAGCCAGAATCCCAGAAATTTATCTGATGAACCTTTGTTGCACTCTGTCTATCCAGGTATATCCTTCATTGAGTAGAGAGAATAGACCTATGCACAATATTCCACGAACTGCCCTCGTATTGGTGGAGGTGGCACCCTGATGTTCTAAACCGCTGAGCTGATCAAGAGTTACTCTACTTCTTTTTTGTTTATATTATACATTTTTTTAGGAATTTATTATTACTGAGGCATCACCAACAAGAGTGTATTTGACTCCACAAGCAATACTTTGTTGTTAACATGGCTGGCATCGACTGCTCCCTCTTCTAATCTAGTTGACCTTTGAGAAAGTAGAACTGTGTTCTTGAACTTCTTAAATCCATGTGGTGCAGTTGCTTCCATGGTGCTGTTAGGCAACAATGTTCAAGGACTTTGATCAGCTACCATGAAAGAATGGTGATATGTTTCTGAGCCGAGATGGCGTGCAGTTGTAAGGTTGGTTCGGGACACTGGTGTTTCCTAAGAATTTGTCTTTCTATTTTTGGGACGAGTGGTCAAAGAAACCTCACAAGCATAGTGGTTAGCGTAACACTATTACAACGCCAGCGACCCGGGTTCAAATCCGGCCACTGTCTGTAAGGAGTTTGTACGTGTCTGCATGGGTTTCCTCCGGGTGCTCCGGTTTCCTCCCACATTCCAAAGACGTACGGGTTAGGAAGTTGCGGGCATGCTATGTTGGCCCCGGAAGTGTCACGACACTTGCGGGCTGCCCCCAAGTCACTACGCAAAAAGATGCATTTCACTGTGTATTTCAATGTATATGTGACTAATAAAGATATCTTAAATGCTGCACAATCATCGGTGAACAGCCCCTGTACTGAACTCACAGAGCGAGGGCCTTTTGATGAAGCAGCTAAATGAGGATTGACAGGATGGATGCTGAGAGGATATTCCCCCCACTTTTCACTAATTGGAGTACCTAGAACCAGGGGTCAATGGTTTCAGTATAAGGGGTCACCTATTTAAGACACAGCTGAGGAGAACCTTCTTCTCTTAGAGAGTTGACAGATATTTGAACGACAAGGGGCATCAAGGAGTATGGAGGAAAAGTGGCATTGAGGCCAAGATTGGATCAGGCATGATCTGATTGAATGGTAGAGTAGGCCTGAGTGGCCACTTGAAGTACTCCTGCCCCTGCTTATGACTTGATGTACGACCCCCTCCTGAGGAGCTCTTGCAGTGAAATACCAGGGCTGAGATGATTGTCACCAATCACCACAGCCATCTTGTACCCCTGCGCCCACACTTCAATAAGCTTCGGGCCCGTTATTATGTCCAGCTCTTCTTCTGTCACCTCTGCCTCCATTCCTTTGGTAAGAAGTCCTCATGCACCCACTAATGACCCTTCCTCGCGTCTCCAACACTCCCCTTCAGCCCTTTTACCCTCTCGACCTTCTCATCTCCAATGGCAGCCACGCAGTCTCTACTATCACCACAGCATCTTTCTTTGTGCGAGGTCTGACTCCAGCAAAGAGAAACCTTTTCCCTTTCCCCCAAGATCTCCATTGAATGCCAATTGATACAGCTCCTTGGGTCCACAATCAGTTGAAAGTAGCCTGGATTTCAAGGACGGCCATTCTAAGCTCACCCCCTGAAGATCTAGAGCCATTAATAAGAAAGAGGACTGAGAATAGTCATCATGCGGCTTCTTCCAGGAAATTAAACATAGTCTACTGACTGCAATCGGTGATAAAGCTCAGCTAGAGGATCAAAGATTGTAAGGGCCCATACAGTGTTTCATTCTCTGCGATTGTAACAGTGCCTGTGAATTCCTTTGGATGAAGGAATTTTGTTACAGATGGATTAACTGCTAATGCAGTGATATCACAAGTACCGTCTCCTATGTTGTAAACTGATAAAAACATCAGGGTGGTAAATTTTCTCTGGAGGGTCCTGCTCACCTGCTTCAGAAATCCCTGGAATAAACTTGTAAGTGCTGATGACATCAAGAATTACAAGGCAAAGCTCTCAGTCTAAGTAACAAGACACAAATAGAAACCTTGCAACAGGGCCTGGTGCTTTTCTGTCATTTAACCCTCTGAAGCCTGCTCCCTCCTTGCTGCATTAGGCGATTGCTTATTTCAGACGCCAGCTTTAAGGGAACAGAAGCAAATCAATGTCAATTAGAACAAAACTACAGAGTGATTTTTTTGACAATGGAGCTTCACCATTCAGAAATGGGTTGAGAACAGTTAAACCCACACCAGTTAAGGGGCAAGAATTTTCACCCAGTTGTGCTCTTACTTCAGAGCGAATGGTCCGAAATTGGGCGAACCAGCTCAAAGGATGCCAGAATTTTACAGACAAGTTGCACTCAGAGTTGGTATAAAAAGTGAGTCAAATCTTTTTTTTTCTTTCCCTTCCCTTTGTTTTCCCTCATTCCTGTGGCCCCCTCACCCTTTCTCTTTGCCCTCCCCCACCCTCATGACCTGCCCATCCATTCCCTACCTTTTTCCCTTTATTCCATGATCTACTGTCCTCTCCTACAGGATTCCTCCTTCTTCAGCCCTTTGCCTCTTCTGCCTGTCGCCTCTCAGCTTCTTACATCACTCCCTCTCATCCTCCCTCCCCCACTTTCTTACCTTCCCCCTCTCACCCGGACTCACCTGTCACTTGCCAGCTTGTGCCACTCCTGACACTCCCCTCCCCCTCCCTTCTTATTCTGGCTTCTGCCCTCTTCCTTTCCAGTCCTGATGAAGGGTCTCAACCCGAAACGTTGACTGTTTATTTCCCTCCATAGATGCTGCCTGACCTGTTGAGTTCCTCCAGCATTCTGTGTGTGTTGCTGAGCGAAATCTACCACCCTCAAAAATGGCAATTTCATCACCATGGCAATTTTCTGCTAAATGCATTTATTTATCTGTCTTTGAAGAGAATCTAAACTTAGGCATTTTTGTTTGGTGCAAGGATACCGATAAACTACTCTTAAAAACTTTTAAATTATTGCAACAATCAAACAAAGTTTAAAAAAAAGGCAGATTGAGATGCAGAAGGCTTGTGTTCTTTCTTCTAAAAATTGTGTATAAGTTATGTTTATGTTTTTCTTGTGAATGCTGCTTACATGATGCTATGTGCCTGCGATGCTGGTAAGTTTATCATTGCACCTATGCATACATGCACTTGTGCATCTGACAATAAACTCGACTTAGACTGATTGCTTTTTCCTTGTCTGTTTCCACCTATCATCCACCTTCCTCTGTCTCCTTACGCCATCTCTCCCCCTCTCCTATCTGGCTCCATCCTCCCCTCATCCTTCACCCCTCCAATCACCTACTCACCCGTCTCAACACTCCCCCTCTCCTCTTTCTTCTGGCTATCTTCCCTCTCCACTCTCAGTCCTGATGCAGGATTTCAACTCGAAACATCGATAATTCCTCCTCCCCATAGATGCTGCTTGACTCGCTGAGTTCCTCCAGCAGATTGTTTGTTGCTCCAGACTCCAGCATCCACAGTCTCCAGCGTCTCCAGTGCAACTATCAATTTGGTGTAGATTTTTAAATATTTTCTGTGATTTAAAATTGGGTTAGATTGACATAATCATTGTTGCACAACAAGACCCCACTCACTTGTTGGTGAACGGTGATCAAGAAAGTCTGATTAAAGATGCTTCTGTGATTAAGCTATTTTTGCTTCATTAAACAACTGCACCAGGTTGCTAATCATTATTTTTTTAACGCAACCTTAAAATAAAAGTACTAATTGCACCAATGAGGGAATGTTTTATGTGAACCAAAATGGAAACTGAGTTTGAGCAGAAAGGAGAGAGAAAAGATCACTTTCCAATTTTGGTTGAGTTTGGAGGGGCAAGGGGCAGCAATGGTGTGAGGTGAGGACCAGAACGAGGATGGTGTCATCTAACACCAGCTCCCAGATGCAGGAGAAGCACATCTCAACAGTACCTAAACAGAGTATTCATCCTGGGGTGTCAACGTTGGCTCTCTGGAACAAAAAATCCACTTAGTCCACTCTCTCTAACTATTGAGGCGCTTATTTTTCAAATAAACATCCATTTTCTTTTAAATTGCACTGATTTTGTTTCACCACTGTTTGCCTTCACACGGAATAAAAGAAAGCCTGCCCTCTTCCTTTGTTTCTCTTTGCTCCTTACAGTCTCTAAATGTAATCCATCTGACTTCTCATGGAAACATTTTATTGAAACCCTTCATAACTTTCAGCACTTCTGTTAGAATTCTTCTTTGTTCTGTAGAAAAGAGCCCCACCTCTAATGACTTAATCTTCATCTTTGATGTCATTGTAGTAAAGCTCTTCTGTACCTCCTGAACTTGACATCTTTTGTGAAAAAAAAACTGGCTACTGTCATCCAAATACAGCTGAAAATGCATATACATTTAGTGTTCCTGCCTTATAAAGATACTTATAGCCTTGATTCATAACTCTTGGGATCAAGATGTTCATTTTAATTAGCCTTATCAACTTGTTTTCTCATCTGAATCATCACAGGACTCTGTTAACTGGCTTCACTACGATACCTGGGAAGCCTCCACTGTCTCTCCTGTGTCAACATCTGTTTCCACCTCATTTGCTGTTAGTCCTTCAGTTACCCTCCACACATCTGCCTTGCCATCTGGCTCATTCTCTTTAAAACCCCTTAGACTTGTCAACTAAATGGGATTTTCTACCTCGTCCTAAGTTTTCTGTCTCCCTCCCCAGCTCGGTGTGCTCTTATCTGACAAAGACACAACTGAGATCGATAGTGTGTTTGAAATGTGAACAGATGTTTGGAGCGAGAGCCACAATGTTAGAGATTAGCGTGCATTTCTCCAGAGGGTTATGTCCTATCAAATTGTGTGCTGATGCATGCACGGGCTTCCCTCTCTGTATTGACACTCAGCAATCTTTACTGCCAGCAATGGATAGCTTCCAGTATTTAAAACCAACATCCCCAGCCCCTGAGTTTCACTGAGAACCAAGGTTAATCACTTTTCCAAATCCATTAGTAACTCCTGCAGCTGAGCAATGAGAATGTTTATCTTGGTCTCCACAACTATTAAATAATCAGTGGTCTCTTTTACTTCAAAGCACGCTCTAATTGAGAATAAAAAACATCTTTCTGGTAAAGTATCAGCATCACTAAAGTAACTACAGTATTATGTTACTGGCAGAGTGCATAGCAATAGTACAAGTTGTAGATCATTGTAAGTCAGTGCAAGGGCCTGGACCCAACTTCTTCCACCCCCACTTCACTCTACACCACTGCATCACAGACCAATAACCTTTGATTGGGTAAAGGTCACCATCAGCTCTCTTTCCAAACTCTCTCGCAATTTGTTCAATGTGGCAGAGTGAATGAGGTGGACAGACCAGGTCATGAGACTGAAGGGGAGTTGATGTAAATAAGTTTTCACTTGGAAGGTGGTAAGGTTCAGGAACTTACAGCCTGTAAGGGAGGTGAAAGGTGGGATTTGGCCATCGTGGACAGGAGGGACCAAATGGTCTCTTAATATGTCTTAAATTGGTAATTGCTTTATTATGACACATGTACCAAGATACAGTGAAAAGCCTTTGTTTGCTTGCCATCCAGACAGATCATTTCATACTAAAGTACATCAAAGTTGTACTGAAAAAAAGAGTGCTGAATATAGTGTTAGTTACAGAGAAAGTGCAGTGCAGGTAGACAATTAAAGTGCAAGGTCCACGACGAGGGAGACTGAGAGACCAAGAGTTCATCTTTATCATATTAGAGGTCTGTTCGAGAGTCTTATAACAGCGGGGTAGAAGCTGTCCTTGAACCTGATGGTATGTGTTCTCAAGCTTTTGTATCTCCTGCACGATGGGAGGGGGGAGAAGTGAGAATTCTCTATACTTCTGTGAAGTTACTGAGCAAATATCCAGAGGTCCATTGATCCAGAGAAATAAGTTTGGATCCCACCACAGCATCTGGGGATTTTAACTTCTAAGTATATAAATTTGCAGTGATCTCAGTAATTTTGAACCTACCATATTGTTGTGGAGAACAACCTGGTCTCTCCCATGTCAGGCCCACAGCCTTCTGTAATGGTTCAGTGAAACACTCAGTTCTGGACCAGGTAAGGATATATAACCCTCCATGGTCCCCAATGTTTTGGTGTTTCCTCTGCAGCTGACTTGAAAGTGCTGCTTGGTTCCCACTATCCCGCTGCTATAAGACTATCGAATGGTCCCCTTGTACAATAAGATGGACTCTTGACCTCACAATCTACCTGGTTGTGGCCTTGCACCTTATTGTCTGCCTGCACTGCACTTTCTCTGTAAATGTAACACTTTATTCTACATTCTCTTATTGTTTTCCCTTGCACTACCTCAATGTACTGATGTGATGAAATGATCCATATGGATGGCATGCAGAACAAAGTTTTTCACTGTACCTCAGAACATGTGACAGTAATAAACCAATTTACCAATTTACAGTGCTCCATTTCCGAGATTCACCACCTCTGTGGTATCATGCAGGCTTTCAGCAATGGCTCAATGGATACAAGGCGTTTTTAAATATATTCATTCATGGGATTTGGACATCACGGATTAGATCAGAACTTATTACACATCAACCTGCACATTTAGAGGATGTGGGAGGAAACCAGAGCACCCAGGGGAAACCCACGTGGTCACAGGGAGAACGTGCAAATCCCACACAGACAGCACCGGAGATCAGGATTGAACCCAGATCACTGGAGCTGTGAGGAAGCAGTTATACTGGATGTCCCTTTGTATGTTCCCCTGCCTTGTTGCAATTCCACGACTGAATTACCTCACACTTCTCTGGATTAAATTCTATTTGCTACTTTTCTGCCCAATCGACAAATCTTCCAAGCCTTCCTAAAGTTCAAGGTTTTCTTCCTCATTAAGCCTCTTTAAATTATCTGCAAATTTCTTTATCGTGCCCCCTATATTTAACTCTAAATCAGTGATATAATTATAAAAAAAACGAGAGACTTACCACTGAGGCCTGTGGAATCTCACTAGTGATAGCCTTCAAATCTCAAAAAACACCTGCCAACCATCACACTTTGCATCCTGCCACTTTGCACCCTCTCTTGACTCCCCAGCCTGCTACGTGAGACCTTGCCAAAGGTCCTGCTAAAATCCATGTACGTTACATCAATCAGATTGCTCTTGGCAACATTTCTTGTTACCACCTCAAAAATTTCAATCAAGTTAGTCAGACAGGAGCTTCACTTAAGAAACCTATGCTGACTGTCCCTGATTTATCTGTGGCTTTCCAAATAAAAGTTTGTGCAGTCTCTCAGGATTGATTCCAATAATGTTATCACAACCAAAGTTAAAAAAATAAGGGGCATAGATCGAGTGGACAGTCAGAGACTTTTTCCCCAGTGCGACAATGGCTAACACGAGGAGACATAATTTTAAGGTGATTGGAGGAAGGTATGTCAGGGGTAAGTTTTTTACACAGAGCGTGGTGGGTGCGTGGAACGCACTGCCTGCAGAGGTTATGGGGGCACATACATTAGGGACATTTAAGAGACTCTTAGATAAACACATGAATGATAGAAAAATAGGGGGCTATGTGGGAGGGAAGGATTAGATCGATCTTAGAGCAGGATAAAAAGTCGGCACAACATTGTGGCCATAGGGCCTGTACTGTGCTGTAGTGTTCTATTTTCTATAACTAGTTTGTCCCTTCTCTTTATAAGTAAGACCCAAATTTACCTGTACCCTCTGGTACCCATCGTGCAGCCAGAAGAGAATTAAATAAGGTACTCTGAGCCTCTGGAATTTCCTCCTTTGCTTCACTTAACAGCCAGGGACATATTTCATCCAGGCTTAGTGATTTATTCACTTTCAAAGAAGCTAAACCCCTTAATATTTCTGATTTTACTATTTTTATCCCTTTAATGCATTTGCTTTCATCGCACCATCAGGTAATTTATTCCAGATCATATTATGCAGTAGAGCAAATGTTAGGTTATTGACAAAAGAATTAGACAAGAGTTGTCTAGTTTTTTTGTCGATAACCTTGAATTTCTTTGTTGCCCTTGTTGACCAGTTTTGCCCTTTTTAATCTCTGAAAATCTTTCACAATGTTTTAAAACTATCTGACACAGGGAAAAAAGAGCGATCTCTTTGTTCCTATAATAACAAAATTCTCTTCTTCCTGGTTTATTTGGCCTACAACTTCTACATTCCTTTTGACTTTAATGCCCTTCCTGTGTAATAGATATCAAGGTATGCATGGTTATGAGATTTTATTTTGGCTCTCGAACTTGCTGCCCCTCTGCTGTGAGGATTTAGAAAGGGAGCCAGTGGAAGAAAGGTCATGCTGTGTGGAGGACACTTGCTAAGTGGCAGCATCGTTTTTGCAAGCCCAGCCTCTCTGAGACCATTTACCAACTCATGGTCAAAGGCAGCAAGAAGGATCTAGGCTAGCTCTGCCAACTGTGTCCATTTTCCCCAAGTGTTGAATGACTTTGTCCTGTAAACACAGAACCCCCATGCTGATAGCAATGAATGCCAAAAAGGCTTATGTGGCAACTTTGCCTTTAATCTCCTTAGTCCCCACACCTACACTATATCTCACTAAGTGTTTTTGTTTTAAGGTGACCCATGAAGTGTTGCTTGTCTTGTCTTCTTGTCCTCTGTTAGAAACATGCAACATAATGTCACTGTTGAATGAAGGAAAGGTCAATCACCTGCACACAGAACCTCACTTAAGGTTACAGAAGGTCATTTATATGTGATGCATAAAGGAGCAATCTTCTTGCTTACTTGCTGCATTTACCTTGGCACTTCCTCTGTTGCCAAGCATTCACTCATTTAGCAAACATCATCCACCAGAATTATGCAGATGGATGCTCTTGAGCATTAAGCAAATGACATCAAATCGCATTGTCACTGAGAAAAGGTACACCATGTACACAAAGCTTGCAAATCTGTTGTAGGCTTTGGTCCAAATAGAGTCATAGAACACGGAAACAGGCCCTTCGGCCCAACTGGTCCATGCCGACTGAGACGCCCATCCAAGCTGGTCCCATTTGCCTGCACTTGGCCCATATCCCTCTAAACCTTTCCTATCCACGTACCCATACAGGTGTCTTTTGAACGTTGTTAATGTACGTGCCTCAAACACTTCCCCTGGCAGCTCATTCCATATATGGACCACCCTCTGGGTGAAAAAGTTGCCCCTCAGGTTCCTATGAAATCTCTCCCCTCTCACTTTAAGCTTATGCCCTCTACATGGAACATGAGAGCACAGTACAGGCCCTTCAGCCCACAATGTTGTGCTGACATTTTATCCTGCTCTAATATCTATCTAACCCTTCCCTCCCACATAGCCCTCCATTTTACTGTCATTCATGTGGCTATCTATGAGTCTCTTAAATGTCCCTAATGTATCTGCCCCCACAACCTCTGCCAGCAGTGCGTTCCACACACCCACCACTCTCTGTGTAAAAAACTTACCCCTGACATCTCCCTTATACCTTCCTCCAATCACCTTAAAATTATGCCCCCTCGTGTTAGCCATTGTCGCCCTGGGGAAAATGCCTCTTATCATCTTGTACACCTCTCATCCTTCTTCTCTCCATAGAGAAAAACCCTAGCTCACTCAACAGATCCTAGTTCTTGATTCCTCAATCCTGGGAAAAAGACCAAGTGCATTCACCCTATCTATCCCCCTCATGATTTTATACACCTCTATAAGATCACCCCACATTCTCCTATGTAAATACTGCTGCACATTTGATGTTGAGAGATGCTGTCCCATCCAATACCCAGCTTACAGCATGCATGCGTTCAACCTTCTCACTGTTTCAAGAAAATCTATTTAAATGAAAGGCAAGGGCCTTCCTGGCAAAGCTTGACAAGTGTGGCCTCTCTCCGTTCTCGACAAACCTCTACTGGAGGCAAGTGAGGCTTTGTTTTTAAAAACAGAATTGCTGGAAACACTCAGCAGGTCAGGCAGCATCTGGGAAAATAGAAACAGAGTTAATGCTTCAGGTCTGAGGCCCTTCTGTTTCTCTTTCCAGAGATGCTACCTAAACTGCTGAGTGTTTCCAGCATACGTGTTTATATTTCAGATTTCCAGCAGTTTTATTGATTTTCAAGTTTCTAAATTTGCAGGAAGAGAATATTGTAATACTTAACTGTAGAAAAGTTCTTGCAATTTTAACAGCTTTCCACTAACATCCTGAATGAAAAAAGCACAACACTGGGGAGGAAAGAAACTGCATTGTAACTTTGATGTGCTCATCAACACAAGGTTACAAGGCTAATGTATCAACGTCAGAATCTGGAAATGGTGTGACATTTGTGATGTTTCCATGTCCTGTTCTGACAATATGTTTTCCTAACAGAAGCTGTGTGGTGCAGGTTTCAGTTAAACATTTTGGGGTTAAAAAGGGTGTTTGCCGTGGGTAATTAATGAGAACCTAGAGTGACAGATCCAAAACAAACTACCTATATTCCTGCAACGGCTGATGCAGCTTTTGGGTAAGTCACTGCACATCACTTGTGGCTCATTATCTGATGTTGCAGAACAAGCCACGTGTGTAATAAAGCAAGTGCTTCAGCAATTATGTGAGATGTGTTATTTTATTGTGCAGCTTTATGTATTGACAAGAGATTTAAAAAATGTCCCAAAAGCTTACTTCATTCAACCAAAGAGCTAAGGAAAAAAATGATATGTTAAGTAACATAACCAGAAGTAGGGTTAATATAACTACCAGGTTATTAAGGTCTGATTATGTAATCTGGAAAGTGTTACAGAAAAGAGCTACAGAAAAGGGCTGATGTGTGTTGCCTAGATCCTTGGTGCTTTGAATGAGAGAAAAAGTTGATCTGCATGCTCAGTTTGATCATTGAACTGCACACATTACTTGGAATTCCATTGACCATTACAAGGAGAATTGTAGAATTAATGCTCTTCTGCCCCATGTATGTACTGTATAAGAGCGGGCTTTCTAGCGCAACCCAACTTGCCAGCTTTGGTCAGCACCCTTACAGATTATGACATTTTAAGTGCTTCGCCAAATACTTTTTAACCATGATTTGGCTTCTGTCTCCCCCAGTAAATCCTGACAAGTGCAAAGTGATACATTTTGGAAGGTCAAATAAGGGTATGCATGCAGTAAATGGTAGTGCCCTACGGTGTGTTAATGCACAGAGAGACCTTGGGGTACAGATCCACAGATCCTTGATAGTTGCAGCACAGGTAGATAGGGTGGTGAAGAAGGCATGTGGGATTCTTGCCTTCATCAGCCCTGGCACAGAACATAAGAGCAGGATCGTCATGTTACAACTTTGTAAAACATTGGTTAGACCACACCTGGAGTACTGTGTGTAGTTCTGGTCACAAGACAATAGGAGGATGTGATTGGGCTGGAGGGGGTGCAGAGGAGATTGGAGCATTTCAGTTCTGAAGAGAGATGGGATAGGCTGGGTTTGTTATCCCTGGAGTGGAGGAAGACAAGGAATGAGGTATACAGAATAATGAGAGGGATAGAGGGGGTAGATAGCGAGAACTGTTTTCCCTTGGCGAGGGTGTCTAAAATAAGAGGGTACAGGTATAAGGTGGGAGGTTTGGAGGAGATCCTAGGGGGAATACTTACACACAGAAAGTGGCTGGAATCTGGAATGCACTGCCTGGGGAGGTGGTGGATACAAGTACTCTCACAACATTTAAGAAGCATCTATACAAGCACTTGAATCGTCAAGGTATAGAAGGTTCTGGACCAAATGTGGGTAAATGGGGATAGTGTAGATAAATAAGTCCAATGGTCAGCATGGACATGGTGTGCCAAAGAGCATGTTTCTGTGTTGTATGACACTCTGACTCCAAATTATTTTCCCGTTCACCTCCTTTCTAATCCTTCCGCTGGATGCTTTAAGTACAAGCCCTCTGGTTACAACCTTTTTGCTAAGGTATATCGGTCCTTCCTGTTCACCCTGTCTGGGCCCAACAATGTTCTACATCTCAATTAAATCTTCACTCACTCTCCTCTGTTCCAAAGAAAATAATCCCAGCATATAAACCACTAAATATAAACTACGGAACATAAACCAGCAAGTATGGACAAACTCTTCTGCTGTCTTTTTTCCTGCCTTTGTTTCTTCTGTCTTCCCAACTTATTTATTCGTTCTCTCTTCTGGATTTGCAGTTTTATCTCTGTTACTTCTTATCCAGTGCTGAGGATCTATTTCTCCGGTCAAAATTAGTTTGAGTCCACCTAATGATGCAGCCAAACATGTCACAATAATATAGGCACCGGCCCGTAGAGGCCATTTTCTCCAAACTGGTTCCAAAGCTGCTGGAGTTTCCCTCCTATGCCACCTCTCCAGCCACACATTCATCTGCACAACACTCCTATTATTGTATTCACTGCTGCACAGCACTGGAAGTAATCCTGAGATTTCTATCTATGATATTTAGATAAGATATCTTCATTAGTCACATGTACATTGAAACACACAGCGAAATGCATCTTTTGCATAGTGTTCTGGGGGCAGCCCACAAGTGTCGCCACGCTTCCGGTGCCAACATAGCATGCCCACAACTTCCTAACCCGTACGTCTTTGGAACGTGGGAGGAAACCGGAGCACCCGGAGGAAACCCACGCAGACACGGGGAGAATGTACAAACTCTTTACAGACAGTGGCAGGAATTGAACCCAGGTCGCTGGCACTGTAATAGCGTTACGCTAACTGCTGCAGTACCGTGCTTTGAACTCTCTTTACCAGTGCACTGAATTCTGACCTTGGGATATCATCTTTCATTCTACCTACACCATTGGCACCAATAAGCACCTCTGGCTGTTTAATCACTGTACACACACAACACCAATCTTCTACGACCACAACTCTTCTAATTTCCTCTGAAGTTGCTCAGACACCTCTTTGACTCTGGCACCCGGCCATAAAGACACAGTTATTCCAGCATCTGCACTCTCTTGTGTCTCCAAGACACAGATATAGATAGTCCACTGAAGATGTCCTTCCACTCTAGCTTTCTTGACCTTCCTCCACCCCCATTGTACAAGTCATTGACTTTATTCCAGCTATAGCTCCCCATCATTCAGAGCTGCTGACCAGCAGGAGAATGGCAGCAAAAGACCTATCCCTACAAATATGTTGAATGGTATTCATATGATAAAGTAGCAGAAACCGTCACACGCACTGAGCACTGTCTCAGTCCAGTGCTATGTGGCATCAGTTCAGTGAAGCATTCACATGTGTGCTATCTCTTACAAATAGCCTTAACTTGTCTTGAAAAGAATATATCAATATTTGAAAAAAGGACTTGGACCTGAAGCAAATCATGATTCACTAAGGCAACATCCTGCAAAATTTATATGGATTTAAAAAAAACACTAATACATTCAAGGATCTTCAAGTTCCTAGGAGTGAACATCACTAACAGTCTGTCCTGGTCAAATCATGTAGATGCCACGGCCAAGAAAGCTCACCAGCGCCTCTACTTCCTCAGGAGGCTAAAGAAATTCGGTTTGTCCTCTTTGACTCTCACCAACTTTTATCGATGCACTATAGAAAGCATCGTATCTGGATGTATCACAGCTTGGTGTGGCAACTGCTCTGCCCAGGACTGCAAGAAACTGCAGAGAGTTGTGGACATAGCCCAGCGCATCAGGGACACCAGCCTCCCCTCCTTGGACTCTTTACCTCTTGCTGGCTTGGTGAAGCAGCTAGCATAATCAAAGACCCCACCCACCCTGATCATTCTCTCTTCTCTCCTCTTCCATCAGGTAGAAAATACAGGAGCCTGAGGGCACGTACCACCAGACTTAAGGACAGCTTCTCCCCCACTGTGATAAGGCTATTGAACGGTTCCCTTATACGATAAGATGGACTCTGACCTCACCATCTACCTTGTTGTGACCTTGCACCTTATTGCGCTGCACTTTCTCTGTAGCTGTGACACTTTACTCTGTACTGCTATTGTTTTTACCTATACTACATCAATGCACTCTGTACTACCTTAATGCACTCTGTACTACCCAATGTAACTGCACTGTGTAATGAATTGATCTGTACGATCGGTATGCAAGACAAGTTTTTCACTTTACCTCGGTACAGGTGACAATAATAAACCAATTCCAATCCCAATACATTCATCTGATTATGGAGATGCACAGAATGAGTACAACCTTTCAGATGCATTCCAGTTTGATGCAACCTTCATGTTCACATTTTAGTAAGCAAGTTTAGGGGTATCTATAAAACTATCATGGTTGCACAATGGTGCCACTAATGAAGTTGATGCCTCACAGTTACAGCAAACTGAGTTCAAATCTGAATTCTGGTGCTGTCCGTGTGCAGTTTGCACATTCTCCCTGTGACCTTGTGCATTTCCTCTGAGTGCTCCAGTTTTCTCCCACATCCCAAAAACATGCAGGTTTGGTGGGTTATTACATTACATTTGCCCTCTAATGTGTTGGTGAGTGGCAGAATCTGGAATTGGTTTATCATTGTCACTTGTATCAAGGTACAGTGAAAAACTTGTCTTGCCTACTGTTCATACAGATCAATTCATTACACAGTGCATTGAGGTAGTACAAGGTAAAACAATACAGAATGCAGAGTAAAGTGTCACAGCTACAGAGAAAGTGCAGTAGACAACAAGATGCAAGGACATAATGAGGTAGATTGTGAGTTCAAAAGTCTATTTTGTCATACTAGGGAACTGTTCAATAATCTTATAACAGCGGGATAGAAGCTGTCCTTGAGCCTGGTGGTACATGCTTTCAGGCTTTTGTGTCTTCTGCCCGTTGGGAGAAGATACAATACAAGATACAAGATCTGGAGGGAATGTGGGGAGAATAAAATGCAATTTGCGTTAGTGGGTGCTTGACAGTCAGTGCATACTCAGTGGGCTGAAGGGCCTGTTTCGATGTTGCATGTCTCTGATGAATACCATCATACAGGCTGGAATGCATCACATTTTTCGTAAGAGGGAATAATTTTTCTAAGGATGCCCTGACACTGTGTAGACTGAACTGAGGGGTAATTGCTGCTGGAACCTTATGATATTGTGGTGTTATGGGGCTGAACAAGATAAGGAAGTCTGACACTCATAGAGCTGAAGACTTGATCTTGTACCACAGTTAGCTAATGGAACTCAGGTTTGAAACCATCAGCAGGAATTGAAGCGAGTATCTACCTCCGATTCTCAGCATCATGAGGGGCAAACTGCTATTTGAATATTTCTGCTTTGCTTCAGCGTCCATGGAAGAATAAGTTTTTCTGTTCCCTTTGCACTAAAATGGACTTTGTGTTTTTTTTGTTCCAATTGTGTTCTTTCTTGTAAAAATACTGTATAATTTACGTTTAATTTACGTTTTTCTTGTGAATGCCGCTTATCTGATGCTATGTGCCTGTGATGCTGCTGCAAGTAAGTTTTTTAGACAGAGACAGATCTTTATTAGTCACATGTACATCGAAACACACAGTGAAATGCATCTTTTGCGTAGAACGTTCTGGGAGCAGCCCACAAGTGTTGCCACACTTCCGGTGCCAACATAGCATGCTTATAACTTCCTAACCTGTACATCTTTGGAATGTGGGAGGCAACTGAAGCACCCGGAGGAAACCCACACAGACATGGGAAGAACATACAAACTCCTTACAGACAGCAGCCGGAATTGAACCCAAGTCGCTGGCGCTGTAATAGCATTATGCTAACCGCTAAGCATACGTGTACCTTGTGCATATGACAATAAACTCGACTTTGACTTTGACTCAAAGAAAGAGGTAAAACTCATCTGGGGCTTAAGATGTTGGAAGGATGTCCCTCTGGCTCAGTGTCTAGATCAGAAGATGGCAGATTCAACATATTTGGGGTTGTGAATTCAGTGGTTCTACACTCAAGGTCAGTGCAATGAACCTACACACCACTGAGGCACCTCACAGAGTTTAAACCCTAACTTACAACAGAAACTACTTGCAACACACGGACACCAACGCCAAACACATCAGCTTACCTCTGTCCACTATGGTGGGGGTGTCCAAAATATAGATAGCCACAAAGGGAGGAAGGAAGCAGGAAGGAAAGAGATGCAAGAGAGTGAGAAGGGAATCACCATTTGAAGCCTGAGCTGGTCAGATAACCCATTTGTTCACTAAGCATGTGATCTGTATTTGTTAAGTGTACAGTGCAAGTTGACCCCTCCAACCCCTCTCCCCCTCTCCCTCATGCAAACTCAAGCAGCAGTGCCCTGGTCGTTCTCCCTCCAGCTTGCTGTAAATATAAGCGCGCAGTACAGCTCCTTCCACTCTGGTCACCCACAAGCATTCAAAGGCCCAACGCATGCATTCCCAAAGCTCGTGGCTTACCTAGGTCTTCGAGTTCTGAGGTCATGGACTTCGAGCGTAGCGTCAATGCCGTGGTTGGGGCCCGTTTTGGAGGTGGTGGCGCTTTGGTGGCAAAATTGAAGGAAAAGAGAAACAAAGTCGTGGAATTTTTCAAAATATACGTCGGTGTTGGTACTTGGCTCCCACTTAGCGGAACCTCCTCTTGCAGTCAGCAGGTTATATTACATAACAGCTTGAATTTATCCATCTTATCTGATAATAACTGAAATAGTGTTCCCAGCGACTCACTTAGAAAATTTGATTTTTTTCTCTTTTTTACATTCATTTGTAATTAGTAACTGATTTATATTTGGTAATTCACTGTACTGGCAATACACTTAATAATGTCAACCATACAATTCGGCTTTAAGAATGTGATTTCCAAAATACAGATCTAGAGCAACGATTATCGACCAATCGCATTTGACTGTGTGTCTGTGAAAGAATACGTGAACCAGTGAGAAGACAGGCTAATTCCCGGTGAAGTAATTGGAACGGGAAGCTGCAGATGCTGTAAATCTGAGGCACAAACAGAAGACGCAGAAGGTCAGGCAGCAACCATGGAGAGAGAAACAGAGTCAACAATTCAGATTAATAATTCTGCAAAATGAAAAGCAAGAACATAAGTGTGTCTTGAGCTGTTGGGGGGGGGGGGTGGTGGGGAGGGGAGAGAACTGAGAGAATGTCTGAGATAAGATGCAGACCAAAGCTGAGTTGACACAAGAGAAACTGCAGATGATGGAATCTGGAGCAAAAAAGAGGAACTCAGCAGATGGAGCAGCATCTGTGGAGAGGCAAAGGGATAGTTGATGTTTTGGGTCAACACTGTGCATCAGGACTGAAGCGTCGCCCATCCTTTTGCCTCCACAGCTGCTGGTTGACCAGCTGAATTCCTCCAGCAGTTTGGTTTTTGCTCTGACAAGTCGACACAGTTTCTCCCTCCATGAGTGCTGCCTCGCCTACTGAGTGATCCTGGCACTTTCTACTTTTGTTTCGGGGAGGGGTCAAATTGGGAAGACCACAGCTCAGTAAAACATGGGTGCCGGTGGATGTCCTCATCTCTCAGTTTATTATGGAAGCAGAATGGTGATATTTCGCCCAAATATTTTTAACAAACAAAAATACCTGACGATGATAATAATAGAGAAAAGGTCCTCCATCTGAACCAAAAATACATTTTGAATAAATTAAGCCCTACAGATGTTTAAATTTGCCATCATCATATCCCTCCCCTCTTCCATTTCAACAAATTGACATAGCTCAATGGGTTGAATGGCCTCTCTCTATGTTGTAAGAAAATAAGAGAAAGTTTTTTTAAAATGCATTGTTTGAAACTGGGTGCAGTAGGATGTTGATTCACATGTCAATTATCAGCAGTTATTTCAGTCTATACACCCATTAACAATGCCGCTCTCTATTATCCTTGCAAGCACATTTATGACCTGTGATCAGTATTTCCACTCTAATCTGTGCATTTACCCAATACAACCTCTTCCACCCACATCAGATCACCCTTAAAATCCTTAACCTCATGACAAGATAACCGATGCAAAGAGGGAGGAAGTTACTCACAATTTTAGGAAAGAAAATTGAGAATTTAACTTTAAAGCCCAAAGAGACTTTGGATATGCACTTAGAAAAGGAAGAGAGAATCTGCAGGGCAAAGGGGAAGAGCAGGGGAACATTTCAACTGAAAATCAAAACAAAACTGCAGATGTTGGAAGTTGGGAATGAAAGCAGAGAATGCTGGAAACACTCAACAGGTCAGGCAGCATCTGCGGAAAGAGAAACAGAGTTAACATTTCAGGTTGAAGATCCTTCGTCAGAAGTGGAAAAGGGTGAAGTTGGTTTTAAGATGCAGAGAGGGTGGGCAGGGACGGATAGGACAAAGAGAATATCTTTGATCGGCCAAGATCAGCGTTACATGGAACATAGAACAGTACAGCACAGGAACAGGCCCTTCAGCCCACGATGTTATGCCAAACTAATTAAATGCCTAACTAAACTAATCCCTTCTGCCTACACAACACCCATATCCCTCCATTCTCTGCACATTCATGTGCCTATCCAAGAGCCTTTTAAACACCTCTATCATATTTGCCTCCACTACAACCCATAGCAGTGCATTCCAGGCACCCACCAGTCTCTGTGTAAAAAAACTTACCCCATGTATCTCCTTTGAACTTGCCTCCCCTTGCCTTAAATACATGCCCTCTAATATTAGAAATTTTAACCTTGGGAAAAAGATACTGGCTGTCTACTCTATCTATGCCTCTCATTGTCTTGTAAACTTCTATCAGGTCTCCCCTCAGCCTCCGTCGCTCCAGAGAAAACAACACAAGTTTGTCCAACCTCTCCTTGGAGCACATGCTCTCTAATCCAGGCAGCATGTTGATATGATGATATGTTGTTTACAAAGTCTGGTGGCAGTTAGAGAGAAAACAAAGGTACGTGTAAGTACTGTGAAATGCAGGTCAGAACTAGTGCAGGAAAATGAAATCAATAGGAGAATGTTGGAAATGTTCTGCAAATCAGGCAGCGTCTGTAGAGATAGAAAAACTGAATTAACGTACACCACTTGGATTGCTCTTTGGGGGAGCTAGTACATGCAGAACGAACAATTATCTACCTCTGATTCTTCTTTGTCTTAGAAAAGACAAATAATCCAGCTTTGTAGAATTTAATTTAAAATCACATTTTTTTCCCCACAGATTTCTATGCAGGATAGGGTGATTTTATATTGTAGTGGATGAAGTTCAGAAACAGGAGCAGCAAAATTAATGTTGGGAAGGTTAACATCAAATGATGCTCATTAAGAAGTACTGCTAGAAGCAAATGAAAAGGTTGTCCGTTTTACCTTTTTTAATCTGTGATCTAACCTCACATGCCTATTAGTAAATCCTTAGCCCAAATTACTCTTGTTCGTAACCATCGACAGGGTAAATGTCACCATCTCGGTGACACGGCTTCTGTTATTTAGCATTCAAGAATAGATAAGAATAAACATGTAAATGCTTCTGAAGAAGTTGATGTTTAATTAACCTCAGTGTAACCTTCATGTGAATTTGAGGTTTACAAAAAAAAGGCTGTTGAGAAATGTGTTTAGGCAGAATTAGAATTCGGCATTTGTTGCAAGCGATTAAAAGAAAAAAGGATGACAGATGCTGGAAGTCTGAAATAAAAACAGAAAATGCTGGAAAGACTAAGCAGATCACGCAGCGTCTGTGGAGAGAGAAACAGACTTAAAGTTTCACATTGAGGACCCTTCATCAGAAGAGATAGACCAGTCCAATGCTATAGGAGGGAGAACAGTTAAAACAGCAAATATATTTTCGGACTGAATCACAAAGTGGTAAATTTCAGTTAGTTTAACCACTTATTTTAACATTGTTCTTTAGGGATCATACCATGGTGAATGTAGATCTGTGATGATGAAATTTCACCGATATATACATTGTATTTTTAAAACATATTGTTAATCAGTCTTTTGAGAAAACAAATGATTGAGCTGATTGAGGTCATAAAAGTTAGTAAGGTGTTTGACAGAGAAGACCTGGACATGATTTCACATGGTGATGGGGAGGTGAGTGGATGGTGTGAGGGACCAGGTTCAATCCTGATTTCTGGTACTGTCTGTGTGGAGTTTGCACATTTTCCCTATGACTTAAATATATTTAAGACACAGTTAGATAGATTTTTGCATTGTAGGGGAATTAAGGGTTATGGGGAAAAGTCAGGTAGGTGGAGTTGAGTCCACGGCCAGATCAACCATGATCTTATTGAATGGTGGAGCAGGCTCAATGGGCCAAATGGCCTCCTCTTGCTCCTATTTCTTATGCTCTTATGATTGGGTGGGTTTCCCATGGGTGCTCTGGCTTCCTCTCACATGCCAAAGATGTCCAGGTAGGTGGGTTAATTGGTCACTGTAAGTTGCCCTGCTGCATTCGAGGGGGGAATGATAATTGGGGGAATGGGATTACACTGAAGGCCAGTATAGAATCAATGGTCCGAATGGCCTCCTACTATGTCGTAAGAAAATATTTAAAAAAATCAAGCACCAGAAGAAAGGAAGATTGTTGTGAAGGAATTCAGAAAGGAACAGGGTGTTATATTGGTAGGATTAGATTGAAATAGGTGGGAGGAGAGTGGAGCATATGCACTAGCATAAACCAGAAAGGCTGAATGGCCTGTTCCATGTAACATTTCTTTTAAATATTTAGCTACCAGATGTAGGCTAAGCTAAGGCTAAGATATAGTACCCATCCCCCATTGACAACGACGTTGTGTCTCTGCATTCACACCGAACACCAGAAGGGAAGGGACACTGAAGCAGACCTCCTCCCCTGGCAGACACTGATTTACCAGCAGGGTGAATCTACTAGTAACATTTGCCTTGCGTTTTCTCATTCCAGTTTCATTTAATTAACTGAATTAAAACTTTCCAGCCACCACAATGGGATTTATATGTCCATCTCTGGATTACGAGCCCAGTCACACAACCACAATGCTACCTATGTATTAGCTCAGCAGAAAGAGCCCTTTTCACCAAAAGAAGTTATAGCGAAAACACTGACTGGCACAGGAACAGGCCCTTAAACTCACGATGTCTGCGCTGAATACAAGGCCAATTTAAACTCAATCTCTTCTGCCTGCACATGATCCACGTCCCTCCATTCCCCGCATATTCATGTGTCTACCTAACAGCCTCTTAAACACCACTGTCATATCTGCTTCCACCATTACCCTTGGCAGACTGCTTGAGGCACCTATTACTCTCTGTGTAAAAAACTTGCTCCGCACATCTCCTTGAAGCATTTCTCCCCTCCAGTATTTGATATTTATACCCTGGGAGAAAGATTCTGTCCACCCTGTCTGTGCCTCTCATAATCTTATAAATTGCTATCAGGTCTCCCCTCAGCCTCCGATGCTCCAGACAAAACAACCCAAGTTTGTCCAACCTTTCCTTATAGCTCATACCCTCTAATCCAGGCAGCATCCTGGTAAACCTCTTCTTTCCAAAGCCTCCACATCCTGCTTTCTTTACCACCTTCTATACTTGCGTGGCCACATTCAGGGAGCAATGTACTTGGACTCCAAGATCCCTCTGTGCATCTTTGATTTTTGTGATGTGTTATGTCGGAAGATTCACTGAGCAATCAATCTGCCTAGGTTTGACGATATGTCACACAGACAACTCACTTTCACGCTTTCCGACAAGTCACCTGTACATCACCAATGATTATTAGGGGTAAAGAGCTGGAACTAATCTGTCCTAATAGGTATTTTGGTGATTGAATATTTCCAAGGGCAAGGGGACATATGAGCAGGGCACTGCAATCTCAGTCTGAGGGCCTTCAGTACTAGGGTGAGTTTCAGTTTACACTGTGATGTTAATAAAGCCCAAGAAAGTAGAAGAGGTTCACTGATTGTGAATGGCTATTGTGCATCATCCTCACTCTACTCTCCAATCCACAATGGACTGCCATTCCAACATTTCCAGGCCTATGTTGCCACCAAAAAATTAATATTATCCCCAAGGTCAAATGGGGGGGGGATGGGGCGGGTGGAAATATTCATCAGACAGCATTAAAGAGCACCTTCAACGTGAGATCACAGCAGTTCAAGTCGATGGCTCATAACTACTTTCTCATGGGTAGCTCGGGATGGCTACATAAATGTAGGTGGTGCTGAATGTGCAGGGGATAATTCCAAAATATGCAACTGACACAAAGCTTTGAGGTGTGGTGGGCCTGGAGGAAGGTGGTGAAAGAGCAAGCAGGCATAGATAGGCTGGCTGAAGGAGCTGACAAGTGACGGATGAAATTTCATACAGAGAAGCATTGAATGATGCATTGAATTATTGTTGGGAATTAATTATTTGATTTGAGGAACCATTTCAGAAAGTTTTCTATGGTCGACAGTGGCTAATGTCATCCCTGCCCATTAGCAATATAGAATCTGAAATGGTAATACTTTGGTAATATAGCACCGTTCTAAAGGACACGTAGGTACACAGGCATCTGGGTGCACATGTGCATAAATCTGTGAAAGTGGCACAGCATGGTGAGAAAGTGGTTACTAAAGCTTATGACAATTGGAATTCATAAACAGAGGCATAGAGTGCACACCAGGGGTTTTGAACAATGGTTAGTCTGCAGCTGGACCTTTGCAGTCACTTCCAGTCACCACACTTCAGAAAGGATGTGGAAGTCCTAGAGGGGTGTAAAAATGATTAATAGAATTCTTCCAAGGATTGGAGACTTCAGCTAAGGTCAGACTAGAGAAGCAGTTGTTGCCCTCCTTGGGGTGTCGAAGGCTGGGAGATTTGACAGCAGTGTACAAGATCATGACTGACTTAGACAGGGTAAACCAAGGGAAGCACGAAGCATTAAAAGATCATCCAGGAACAGGAGCATACATTTAAAATTTTAGGAAAAAGACACAAGAGAATGTGAGGAAAAAGTTCTTTTAAATATAGAAGATAGTTTTGATCTGCAACTCAGTGCCTATAAAAGTTGCAGAAACAGAATCAATCTGGGCTTTCAAGTTGAAATTGAAGAAGTATTTGGGAAGAAATAATTCAGGCTCAATATCAAATTCTCCAACTTTAGGTAACTCGTTCTTTCTGTTTGTACAAGAACTGGCCATTTTTGCACGCCATTCGTTTTTTCTTTTACAATTTTCCACAGTTGGACTATACAATATTCCACAGATTATACAACACTAGCAACACATGACACAAAAAAAGAAACATAACCTTATCTTGACTGGCCAATTATTTCACTCTAATAGAGAAATTCCCTTTGTTCCACCCATCATCCACCCACCTTCTCTGGTACACTGAATACTTTTTGAACATTGAATTCTCCCACTGTCAGTAATCCCCACACATCTTCCACCCAACCCCCTCATCAACACCCACTCCCCCCAACCATGCCTCTTCTTTACTTCCCTTTCCTAGCCGCCCTCTCTTTTTTCTACACCCCCCCTTGTTTCCCTCTCCTAACTTTTGACCCATCCCCTGGTGGATCTGCTCTCCCCTTCTCCCCTGCACCTGCCTATCACTATCTCTTACCTGCATCTGCCTATCACCACCTTGTGCCCACCCCACCTCCCCTCTTTTGTCCACCTATCACTGCTCTGCTTTTCCCTCCTATATATTGGGCTTCCCCTTTTCCTATCTTCAGTCCTGAAGAAGGGTTCTGACCCAAACGTTGACCATCTGCTTTTCTCCACGGATGCTGCCTGGCCTGCTGAGTTCCTCCAGCATCATCATGTTTTTCACCATCTCTGGTACCTAGGCTAACTAGTTGCTCTCTTTTTCCATTCTAATGAAGGGTCCCAGCCTTGAAACTTTAACTACTTCTCTTTCCACTGATGCTGTCTGGCCTGCTGACATTTTCCAGCATTTGCTGTTTTTATTTCAGATTTTCAGCATCTGCAGTTTTTAAAAAGATTTTCAATAATTCGCTGGGATTTGGGGAAAGCACAAGGAAATGGAACTGGAATGATTATGCTATTAACTTTTGGTTAAGGCTCAAAGGATTACATGGTCTCATGCACTATAACAATTCTATGATTCTAAATCCCAAGAAAGTTTGATAAAATATCAAAGTTGGCATTTGGCTCTGGCTACAGTGACTGGATAAAGATCAAAACAAAAATGTCATTAAAATGGAAAGGGTGCAAAAAAGATTTACGAGGATGTTATTGGGACTGGAGGGTTTGAGTTATAGGGAGAGTCTGGATAGGCTGGGACTTTTCCCCCTGGAGGGTAGGAGGCTGAGAAGTGACATAGAGGTTTATAAAAACATGAAGAGCATGGTCACAGTTTTTTCCCCAAAATTAGAGGGCATAGATTTAAGGTGAGAGGGGAAAGATTTAAAAGGGACCTGAGGGGCAACTTTTTCACACAGAGGGTGGTGTTTATGTAGAACAAGCTGCCAGAGGAAGTGGTAGAGGCGGGTACAATTATGATATTTAAATTACATTTGGACAGGTACATGGATAAGAAAGGTTTACAGGGATATGGGTCAAACACAGGCAAATGCGACCAGCTCAGTTATGCAAATTGGTCGGTGTGGATGTTTTCCATGCTCTATAGCTCTATGACTATGACATAAAACTAGGAACTAATCTCTTCATTACAGTGAGCTTAAGGCTGTCACCGTGAGAGAAAAAAATAGGTGGTACACATACATATGCATGCAGTTTAGAAAAGGCTGCCTAGGATGACCACACTGAGAATTGTAAGTGACAGCTTCATTTTATGCTGATAATTTATGCCACACTCACTGAATTTTCCCAGAGAAGTTACCCTGCTTTTATTGGGAGAAGTTGCTGTAGTTTGCTTCCTCTGTTCTTTAAATAGAATAAATTAATTGTGTTTGCTGTACAACAGACTGTCTGTTGAGTCACACACCTTGTGCCACCTTCAGCTCCATGGCTGATATAGTGTTTGGCAATAAGAACTTGCCTTAAAAAAATCAGGTCCATCACTCATCACTTTTTAAATCCCTTTAAGTTGCATCGATGTCCGTGTGGTATAAATCTGCTCTCACAACCATCAATGGCTTGATCCTAAATTTAGGGATGAGAATAATGCTGTAGCCACAAAATAACATGGCTAAACGTTAAAGGAATTTTAGACATTAGCATTTTTAAAATCAAAGGCCACTGGAACAACAAGAAAAGGATGTTTAAATAACAATAATCTGTGCCAGTGCCAGTTCAAACTGGGCTGCATACAGATGAAATAGTTCAATTAGTCTGTCATATTAATCTTATCTTTGGAAGATGATCAAATTCCATCCATAACTCTGAGATAGGAACATCCTGGAACTTCTGTGACATTTCATTTCCTTTTGTACCAGAATGGTAATGCACTGGCATCTTTACACACTCCTTATAAATCTTCTTGAAAAATTCTCCACCAAGAAATGCATGCTGTTTTTGCAACCTCTCTCTGATGTTGCTTAGCAGCTGTGTGCTGTTAGTTTTATTTTGGAACACCTGCCCACGCGGACCTGTGAACTGTACAACGATGATTTCCTTTTATAGAGAAAAGGGATGCAAATGCTTTAAGTGTTTCTAAATCAGTGTTCAACTGGCAGTGTGTAAGAATCACACAGAAAGAACACAGCATCAGAGCAATGACAAAGTTATTTACAGGTAATACACTTTCATTTGCACATGTAAAGTGAATCAGATGCACAATTTTATGACTGTGTTGTTCTCACGTGATGTTTAATTTCTCTATGTTCTTTCCTCTTGGCATTTTGGTAACTCTCTCTGGCACTACATCACCCTGAGACCATTGCACTCCTCAAAGTATGGCCACTTGGGTCTTCAGAGTTTCACTGCTCCACCATCGAGGGCATCACAGTGGTGCTACTAGTGGAGCCCTAGCAAACTGGCTTTAATCCTGACCTTGGGTGCTGTCTGTGGAGTTTGCATGTTGTCCCCGTGACCCTGTGGGTTTCCACGAGGTGCTCTGGTTTCCTCCCACAGCCTAAAGAAGTGTGGGCTGATAGGTTGATTGGCCATGGTAAATTGCCCCCAGTATGTCACTGAGCGGTAGAATCTGGGCAAAGTAGACGGCAATGTGGGAAGAATAACAGAACACAGAACAGTACAGTGCGGGAACAGGCCCTGCAGCCCACGATGTTGTGCCCAACTAATTGAAGTAGTAATTAAGTGTCTAACTAAACTAATCCCTTCTGCCTACACAATATCCATATCTCTCCATTCTCTGTACATTCAGGAGCCTTTTAAATGCCTCTATCGTATTTGCCTCCACTACCACCCCTGGCAGAGCATTCCAGGCACCCACCAGTCTCTGTATAAAAAAAACCCTGCACATCTCCTTTGAACTTACCCTCTCTCTCCTTAAATGCATGCCCTCTAGTCTTAAACATTTCAACCCTGGGAAAAAGATACTGGCTGCCTATTCTGTCTATGTCTCTCTTGATTTTATAAACTTCTATCAGGTCTCCCCTCACCCTGCGCCACCTGAGAGAAAACAACCCAAGTTTGTCCAACCTCTCCTTATAGAACATGCCCTCTAATCCAGGCAGCATCCGGGTAAACCTCTTCTGCACCCTTTCCAAAGCCTCCACATCCTTCTTATAATGGGGCGACCAGAACTGAATGCAATACTCCAGATGCATCCTAACCAGAGTTTTATAAAACTGCAATATAACTTCCTGACTCTTGAACTTAATGCCTTGACTAATAAAGGCAAGCATGCCATACACCTTTTTTACTACCCTATCAACTTGTGCAGCCACCTTCAGGGAGCTATGGATTTGGACCTCAAGGTCCCTCTGTACATCAACATTGTTAAGGGTCCTGCCATTAACTGTGTATTGTCCCTTTACATTTGATCTCTCAAAGTGCAACACTTTACATTTGGCCAGATTAAACTCCATCTGTCATTTCTCTGCCCATATCTGCAACTGATCTGTATCCTGCTGTATCCTACGGCAATTTTCCACACCACCCACAATACCACCGATCTCTGTAGTGTCTGAGAACTTACTAACCCACCCACGTTTTCATTCAAGTCACTTACATATATAGATCACAAACATCAGAGGTCCCAGTACAAATCCCTGCAGAACACCACCAGTCACAGAGCTCCAGCCAGAATAAGTCCCATCGATCACTGTCTTCTATGGGCCAGCTAATTCTAAATCCAAAAGGCCAAGTTACCGTGGATCCCATGCATCTTAATCTTCCGGATGAGCTTCCCATCTTTTGACCTTGCCAAAAGCCTTACTAAAATCATGAGGACAAAAACACAGCTCTACTTACATCAATCATCTTCGTCACCTCCTCGAAAATCTCTATTAAATTAGTAGTTGATAGAAGGCAAATAATATGGGATTCATGTAGATAGGTGCTTGATGGTCAGTGCAAACTTGGTGGGCTTGATTCCATTCTGTATAATGCTGCAATTAATGGCATCCATGCCTTCAGCTGCACAGCTCCATTTGATCTGGACCTCTCTCCCTAAACCTTCCCAACTCTCTCTCCTCCGCTCAAGCATTCTTTAAAGCCTGCCTCTTTGACCTTGCATTTGGTCAGCTGTTCGAACAGGCCATGGCTTGCACTTACCTCAGCCAGACATGGAGGGCTGATCTCACTGGGTTTTTGCACCCTCACTGGGGGCCAAGGAGTGTACAGAGGGCTGGATGAAGTTCCAATAGCACTAGATCTCAGGGGACATAGTACAAAGTTTCAGCCCCCACAACAGCACATGATTCAATCCAAGGCTGGGGTCTATGTCTTCCATCAGTTATTGATTTAAAGAATATTTAAATGTCTTTAACAATGAGTTAATTTTAAAAACAAGAAATGTTAATGGAAGGACAATAAAAATGTATAAATATTTCAAAATAACTATCACAAAATAATTTAAAAAACAGTGTTGGTCTTTTAATCTGCAGGCCTAGAACTTCACTGAGATCAGTGGCCATCAGATTCTGCAGCAGGTCTGCCCTATAGTGTGTATGTCAGGGATTCCCTAGTTAAACACTGGAGAAACCTGGGCTCTTGGGGAGTCTAGCAATTAGGTGAAGTGATAGATTCGGCCCATCACACATGCAAACATGTCTGGAACTTCTTACGGTTTCAATGGTCATTCACTAGTGGCAAGATTTAGCCCCTTGTTACACAGTCATATAGCATGGAAAAAGGCCCTTCTGTCAATTGAGTCTGACACCTATCCACACTATTCCTGCTCTAATCCCATTTTCTTTTATTTTCCCCACATTCCCATGTACTAACAATGCCCTACACCCACGAGCAATTTACAGTGGCCAATTAACCTACCATCGTTGGGATCTGGGAGGGATCCAGAGGAAACCCAAGGAAACCATGCAAACTCCACATTGTCAGGATTGAACCTGGATCACTGAAGCTGTGAGGCAGCAGCTGTCCTGGTTGCAGCACCAATGCCAAAAATCAGGACGCATCAAGTGTCCTGGTGGGGAGCAGTAACAAGTGAAGCCAGAGGGAAAAGCCATCTTCCCCAATCAGCTTTCCCAGCCAACTCAGGGTTGACTGGCATGCGCCACTGGGGCTTGTTGCGACACCCAATGTCATAGTCTAGGACTTTTCATTAGCTTTTTAAGGTGCTCTAGGAATGGACTTTCAAATGTAAATGATCTTACTGAGACAGACTATCATTTAATAATCTTTGAAATGGATTAAATAACCTTGCAATGTATGGGATGTGAACAAATATGATCCAGTGTACGACTAAATCAGTACCTTTCTTTCGAGCTGTATCTTCTGGATCAAGGTTTCTGCTTACTGTGACAACTTTTAACACCAAGTGGTTTCCTCCCTGACGTATCATGTTCACCACTTGTCTGTGGCCAACCTTCACCACATTTTCATTATTGACCTGTAAGAGATTGAAAACATAAATAAAACAAAGATGGTCCACAGTGAAGATCTACGGTATTCCCCTTCTTGCATATGGCAATATGTCTGTAAAGGAAATGCTAATTTCAAGCTATTTTATCCATGGAAGGAGAGAATTTGAGCAGTTTTTCTACTCATTTATTCATCTCTGCCAAGTCCCATGTGAGGTGATGAGCTTAGCAGTACAGATAACTCAAGAAATCTACTGAGCATCAAACACAATAGCTAGGAGGCAATTTTGTAAATGGTCAACCGGCTTCACTTGTTCAAAATAGCATATCATCATCGAGAAAAATACTCTCTCTCTTCACCACATGAGATAGCAGAGTGCCCTCACAGCCGTGCACTGTGTGGGCACTCTGCTAACAGTTCACATGATAAGTCTGTCTGGTTGTTCGGATGACTGGTAACACAATCCTCCGTAGTAAGCTTTATCCTTAATGATTATCCAACAAATGTTTCTACCACATAAATATGGTGCAGATCCTGATGCACTTATGGCAACAAAACACGAAATAGAGCTCAGACAACATCTTTCAAACCTCTATCCACTTAGACCAACAGGCATAAAGGAGATAGATCTTAAACAACGAGATTGACCTTAGACAATGTCTTTCAAATCTCTATCCACTTAGAGCAGCTGGCATGAAGGAACATCACCTTCTACAGGTTCCCCTCCAAGCTGCAAACCATTTTGATCTGGAAATATATTGCTGCTCTTTCATCGTTACTTGGTCTAAATCCTAGCATTCCCTACCCAACAGCATTGTGAAGGTACCTTCCCCTGAAGGACTGCAGTGATTCATGAAAGTGGCTCACCTTCTCAACAGCAGTTGGAGTCAGACAATATGCTGGCTTGTCAGCAATGCCTGGATTGTGTGAATGAATAAATAAAAGTTTTGAACACTGCAGAGTCCAGCTTTGATAAGGAATACACTTCAGACAATCAGGCGTGGTTATCACCGGGTCAACAGCAGGTGACTTGTCCTGCAATAACCAGGCTAGTGGCATGGTAGTGTAGCAGTTAGCGTAACGCTATTACAGTGCCAGCGACCCGGGTTTAATTCCCACCGCTGTCCATAAGGAGTTTGTACGTTCTCCCCGTGTGTTTGCGTGGGTTTCCTCCCACATTCCAAAGACGCACAGGTTAGGAGCTGCGGGCACGCTATGTTAGCGCAGGAAAAGTGGCGACACTTGTGGGCTGCCCCCCAGCACATTCTCAGCAACACAAAAAGACACATTTCACTGCGTGTTTCGATGTACGTGTGACTAATAAATATCTAATGTCTAATCTTTCTACTGCGACTATTGGAAACATGTCAGTTCAATACTCAGAGGAGCAATGAGCAAGTAGGAGACACGAAGGCATTAAATGGAAGTCACTTTGCAAGGTAATTTAAACAAAATGACCAGTGGCAACTTTAACTCTCATGTGGTGAAGAGGGAGAGTATTTTTCTTGATAATGACATGTGATTTTGAGCAAGTGAAGCCAGTTGACTTGGCAATCTGAAAGAAAGCCATGACAGCAGGTAAGATGAAGGGTCTGGACGGGAGGATGAAGAAGCTCAGCAGAATGAATGACAATAAACCAAGACTTCATCAAGTGGACATGGTGGGCGTCGGACGATGGGGTGACGATAAATGGCTCGCTGCAGGATTCATCCTTGTCAGAAGCACAAGCTCAAGACCGGTTCCATGCTCACTGGGGAAAGTAATGACGGAAGGATGCTAATCCCCTGTAATGGCACTAGAACTGTTAGCCTCAGCAACATGGGCAAAAATAAATGGAAGCATAAATTGCAGGAAAGTTAGTACCTCACTTCAAACATTTTTGCAATGGAAAAATTAGCAGAGCGTTAAGTATTGGTATTGGTGACCGAGGTACAGTAAAAAACTTGTCTTGCATACCAATCGTACAGGTCAATTCATTACACAGTGCACTGAGGTAGTACAGGGTAAAAACAATAACAGAATACAAAGTGTCACAGCTACGGGGAAGTGCATTGCAGGTAGATAATAAGGTGCAAGGTCAAACAAGGCAGATTGTGAGGTCAAGAGTCCATCTCATCGTATACGGGAACTGTTCAATAGTCTTAAAACCGTGGGATAGAAGCTGTCTTTGAGCCTGGTGGTACGTGCCCTCAGGCTCCTGCTTGATGGCAGAGGGGAGAGAAGAGAGAATGACCCGGGTGGGCTGAAACTTCATCCAGAAATTAAACTGTAAAATCATTCTGAGCTAGAGACTTCAGTCGCTGAGAGGAAGAGAGGCGAGGATCGAGGAATACATGTATTGGTTTATTATTGACACATGTACAGAGATACAGTGAAAAACTTAGTTTTGCCTGCCATCCATACAGATCATTTCAAAACATAAGTACTTTGAGGACGTACAAGGGAAAAGCAATAACAGAATGCAGAATATAGTGTCACAGTTACAGAGAAAGTGCAGTGCAGGTTGACACTAAGGTGCATGGGCCATGACGAGGTCGATTGTCAGGTCAAGAGTTCACCTTTAATGTACAAGAGGTTCATTCAAGTCTTATAACAGCGGGATAGAAGCTGTCCTTGAGCCTGGTGGTGTGTGTTTTCAAGCTTTTGTATCTTCTGTCTGATGGAAGGGGAGGAGAAGAGAGAATGCCCAGGATGGGAGGGGTCTTTGATTATGCTGGCTGCTTTCCTGAGGCAGCGAGAAGTGTAGACAGAGTCCATGGAGGGGAGGCTGGTTTTCGTGTGTCCACAACTCTGCAATTTCTTGCGGCCTTGGGCAGAACAGTTGCCATACCAGGATGTGATGCATCTGGACAGGATGCTTTCAATGGTGCATCTATAAGAAATAGTGAGGGTCAATGGGGACATGCTGAATTTCCTTAGCCTTCTGAGAAAGTAGAGGTGCTGGTGTGCTTTCTTGGCCATAGAGTCTACGTGGTTTGACCAGGACAAGCTATTGATGATGTTTACATCTGGAAACTTGAATGGGAAGATGGTATAATGGCACACAAGGAGAAAACACTGGGTATTAAACATCATATAGTCAACCCTGATGTAACAGAGCGCTGGATCAGCACAAGTGAGTCAGTTGTAATTTCTTCTCCCTCTCTCCGTGACTGGGTGGGGGTCACACAGGACTGCAGCTCCATGCTTTGTTTCCCCTCTGATATGTTCACACACAAGGGTAGCGTTAAGGGGTAGTTAATACTGATCCACACCGACGCTCGATCTGTGGTGTGAACTGGGTGGGAAGGCCTTAAGCAAAGCAATCTGAGACTTCATGAGACAGCAGATGCTGGAATCTGGAGTAACAAACAATCGGCTGAAGGAGCTCAGTGGGTTGAGCAGGGTTTCGGCCCGAAGTGTCGACAATTCCTTCCCCTCTCCCCCACAGATGCTGCTCGACCTGCTGAGTCCCTTCTGCCTCCAATGTGAGACTTCTTCCTCCAGAAAACCACTGCTCTCGTCCTGTAGCAGTTCAGCGATAGTGAAAGGTACCCCAAACCTTTAGCCCCATCCCCTGCCCCAAACCTTTCGCCCCTATCCCCTGCCCCAAATCTTTCGCCCCTATCTCCTGCCCCTTCACTTTAGCCACACAGCAAAGTTAGCACTTCAAAGTTAGCTGCGGCCAAATTGGTGGCCAGGGACTTGAATGTGAAAATCGAGACTGATATTCCTGAGAAGCATCCCACTGACAGAGTTGTAAGCCATTTGCATGAAATGTTAAAGCAAAGCACTCTGCCCCTCCATGTGGACATAACAAATCCCAGTGCATTATTGCAGAATATAACTGCAAGTTACCTCTGGTGCCCTAGATTATACATCTATCAACCAACATTACTAAAACTGATTATCCAATCTTGCTGTGCATAACCCCCTGCCACATTTCTATTGAAACAGTAACTTCAAAAAGAAACTCAGGGACTATAAAGTGTTCATGATGCCTAAGATAGAAGAAGGAAGCATAGAGTTCAGGTCCTTCTGAAACGGTAACTTAAGGCCAACCATCTACAGCCGCATCACCAATAATCATCCTCTCATCATCAGGAAAGAAGTGGGAATGTTCACTGATGTTCACTTCCATTGGCAACTAAGTAATTGAAGCGGTCCAGGCCTGCATGCAACTGGACCTTGAAAACATTCAGGCATGGGCGGACAATTAACATCCACAAGTTCCAGGCAATGACCACCTCCAACAAGTCCAATGAGTCTAAACACCTCACTTTGACATTCAAAGGCATTACAATCCCAACCCGATCATTGGACAGGCCTGTCTCCAAAGTTTCTCAGGCCATCCGAGAGGTGGATTGCTTCCCTTGGACAGCCTGACAGAAGCTTTGTCTGGCTCTGCATTGAGGGCATGGTTACAACCAGTTACTCGAGGGGGCTTCATCCCCACTGACTCCAATAGCCCCAGCAACCTATTGTGAGTTCCCATCCAATCAGCTGATGGTGACTCCACCTGGTGCCCTGATTCAATCCAGTCCTCCAACAGATAATTTACTCTTCACCACACCCTCTCACTCTCAGGCTTCTCTTCCCCAAGTTGAGAGAGCCAGAACACGGGTCTATGTGTTTTCCTTTGTGTGCTCTACAATGGGTGTGGAAAGCCCTGTCATGTGTTACGTTTGCAAGGCTCACAATGCCTAGGACCTCGCGCACTATCAAATTCTCAAAGGGCTCTCAAAAAACACTTGCTGGACTGCCGACTTAACTCACCTTTTCAGGCACCAAGAATCTCTGCACCAGGATCACTGCCATACTCAGAAAGGATTGCTGCCAACTACAGAACATAGCAACAACATCTGATTTGAGGAAGTCACAGGAAGGAGCCGTTGGGTCACTATCGTGTCAGTCCAATGCAGCACCTTCACCAAAGTCTTGTTATAAGGCAGCCCCTCAGCATTGGGGATGACTTGCTTTCACTCTGGTTTTGTGGGGTCTGAGGTACCAACGTGGGGCCCACAGACTTCCACAGTTGGGGTAGGAAGTGATAGATGAGGCAAGCAAGAGTTGGAGAGATGGTGCACTCATTCTGCCACTCGCACAGCACTACTGTGTGTTCCTGATGCATGGAGTCAACAGTATCACCAATGTTCCTTCACTCTGAGTGGTCATGGAGCAGGGACGTAGCACTTCTTTGAGGAGGCTTTGAGCACAACTCTGAATCTTTTGTACAAAATGATAAGAGGCATAGATCGAGTGGACAGTCAGAGACTTTTTCCCAGGGCGACAACGGCTAACACGAGGGACGTAATTTTAAGGTGAATGGAGGAAGGTATAAGGGGGATGTCAGGGGTAAGTTTTTTTACACAGAGAGTGGTGGGTCCGTGGAACGCACTGCCTGCAGAGGTTGTGGAGGCAGATACATTAGGGGCATTTAAGAGACTTTTAGACAGACATATGAATGATAGAGAAATGGGGGGGCAATGTGGGAGGAAAGGGTGAGATAGACCTTAGAGCAGGATAAAATGTCGGCACAACATTGAGGGCCGAAGGGCCTGTACTGTGATGTAGTGTTCTATGTTCTATTTTTCCCCGGTGTACCTGGCAATCTCTTCCTTTGGCAGAGCTCAGAATGGAGTGCTGGTTTTCGGAGTCTTGTGTCAGGAATGTGAACAATGATATCTGCACAATGTAGCCAAATGAGTGTGACCCTGGCCTCAAAACAATAAGTGTCTGTCAGGTTATCTATAGGAAGCAATCCACCTCCTCATGTATGGGCATTTAGTTCATTCACACAATGTACACAATGTGGGGGGTTGCTGACAAAGACAACATCTACTCCCTAACCTGTGTTGCCCTTGAAAAGGTGAGCTGCCTTCATGAACTACTTCAGTCCACATGGTGAAGGTATTCTCACAGTGCTACTAGGTAGGGAACACCAGGATTTTGACCTAACGGCAATGAAGGGTCAGGGAGATTTTTCCCCAAACTGCAGCTCAAAGTGAAATTTCTACACCTGGAAATTTTCTACTCCCTTTAAAGGAAGATGAGTCAATACATTTTCAAGGTTCCACTGCACATCTGATGGACACTTATAAAGTAGGAAAGACAAAGATCTGTTTCTAATGATTGTGGTATGGAAGTGATAGGAGAACTGCCTTGTTCTTCTTCAAAAGGTGCCATGGGAGGGCAGAAGAAGCCTTCCTCGTGTCTCATCTGAAACAATGCAGCACAGAAACGTCAGCGTACACAATTCAGTTCTCCAAAGACAACAACCGTTCATCCCACAAGCTGTTTTCGAAGCAGAAAGATCAAATTGCAAAAACATTGCCCACGGTATAAACTCCCAGCAATCAAATGTTGAACATTTGCAACAAGCAGATTGAGAGGCAAAATAAAAAAAAATCCTTCAGGGATTTTTAAGTCATTGATAATCCTGAAATTGCTTTTACAGTATTTACCACAGTAATTTATGAAACATATGCTCATGTGGAATAGCTCAGCCAGTTACTACTTTTTTATATCAATCTAATGCATTAACCGGCCAGTTTAATATATATTCATTCACTACTGATAAATGTCTAATCTATTCAGCTGTAGTGTTGATACATTAACATTTATTCATGTTACACTTAGGAGCCTGAAACATTTGCAAAGCAGATTGAAGATCCTCGCCTCCCGTGTCAGAGAATCTTAAATAATTTTAAAATGGAGTGTGATGGACGAAGTGAACCTTCTGCACTCCCAGGGTAATGATACTCATACACAGCAACCGTGACATCTCAGTAATGCAGATGCATCCTGCACAACCTTTGAAGGTTAAATCCAAAATTACTCTTCCTTTCTTCTGTTATAAAAATGCACAATACTATCCATCCAGCCACCCAAGTCCATTCTGCCATTCATTCAGATGATGGTAGGCTATGGCTGACCTGGTACTCACAAATGAGGCTAATCTCAAATATTGAATGAATATTTATGAAGCAGGATCATTAACGTATTAATACGAAAGTGTCTGGCCAGTGACTATTGTACATTAGGCTCTTGGGCTACGGTTAATAAACTACTGTGGTAACTATTGCAAATTGCTAAAGCAATTTCAGGATGGTAATGACAAAAAAAATCTCTTCAGGCTGTTCTTTTAAAGTGTTATTTAACTTGGTGCCTTGCAATTTATTGCTGGGGGTTTATACTGTGGGCAATGCATTTGTGTTTTGTTCTCCCTGCTTAGAAAGCAGCTTGCGGTTTGAGTGGTTTTAGCCTTCAGAGAAATAAATTCTGTGAATACCACAGTCTTGACTGTGTGGTGTGTGGTATCATGTGGCAATACCTTATTAGGAGCAATGTTTGGAATGAACTTCCAGAGGAGGTAGTGGAAGCAGATACAATTACAATATTAAAAAGGCATTTTGACGGGTACTTGGATAGGAAAGGAGTAGAGGGGTATGGGCTGAATGTGGGCAAATGGGATTAGGCAGAGAGGTATCACAGACAACATGGATGAGGTGGGCTGTAAGGGCCAGTTTCTGTGCTGTACAGTTCTATGATTCTACTGTGCCTTGCGTGGAGGCAAGTGATTGTGAAAGAGAAAGACCGCGAGAAAGAGAGGGGGGGGGGAGAGAGAGGGGGGGGAGAGAGGGAGAGAGAGAGAGAGAGAGAGAGAGAGAGAGAGAGAGAGAGAGAGAGAGAGAGAGAGAGAGAGAGAGAGAGAGAGAGAATGTGATAGAAATGCACAAAAAGACAAAGCTAGTGAGATAGGGAGGTAGAAGGACAGAGAGAAAGGGATACAGATAGAAACAAATAGAGAGAAAGGATAGAGGATAGACAGAAAGAGGGAAATTGGGAGACAGAGACAGAGAGAGGGACAAATGAATGAATGAATGATAAATAAAATTGCATCTTAACATTCACTTTAAGAGCCTCTTTGGTTCTGAAACCCACGCCTAACAAAAATCTTTGAGTTCAGGTTTGGAACCAGTCCTCAAATCTCAGTGACAGGGAGTTCCAGACTTCCACCACTCTTTGTGCGAAGAAGTTATCCTGACAGCAGCCCGGGTTGAACAGAACATTATTCCAGTGCTTATTATTTTGTTCCATTCTGGTTTAATTACACAGAAAGCTGAGTTTGTTGCTCAAATCAAGACTCCGCTCAGAAATGAGACAATGGGATAATTGATATGATTCATTTACTGTAATTGGGTTATTGCTTTTACCAAAACAGAGAGATGAAGTTCAGGCAAGTATTCATAAGTACTTGTTCCACAGCATGAATTCAAGGTCACTGTCATCTGTCTTATTTTTGACTTCAATGCAATTTAGTTGGAAAGGCTTTCCCTAGCTCCAGCAGAAGACATTCCACTCCAGTTTCCATTCCACTGTAGAACTTTAACAAAGACCAAAGTGCTGTAGCTGCTGGAAATTTGAAATAAAATAGAAAATAATGAAAATACTCAGTTGGACATCCAGTATCTGTGGTGAGAGAATGAGTTAATGTTCCAGGTCAGGGAGTTTCACCAGACTCAGGAAGGGCTATAAATGTAGCATTACTAAATGAGTATAACAGCAGGGAAAATCGACTTCTTGGTCAGCGCTTGGGGATTGAGGATGACTTGCTTCCTCTCCAGTCCTGTGGGTTCTGACAGGGCTGACGAGGCCAATGTGGGTCTGTAGACTGCCACAGATGGGGCAGGAGGTGCTTGAAGGGCGGATATGTAGGGAAGTGGTGTGCTCCTCCTGCCATTTACACTGGGCTTCTGCGTCCTCCCAACAGAGGCACCCCAGGTTCTCCATTCCATCTTTGAATGCATGTTCTTCATTGTGAGTAGTCATGGTCCAGGGATTCCCATGCATTACACTAACTCAAGAAGGCTTCGAGACATGCTTTGAATCATTCCCTCCATCCACTAAGTAACTTCTTACTGTTAAGGAGCTCAGAGAAGAGTGGTGTCAGGCACATGAGACAGACTGTGTGTAATCAGTGTCCTGATGCCAAGGGTAATGAACTGGGAGGGAAAGCTATTGTTGGCTCACTTATCCCGCCAGTGAAACTGGAAGATTTTGTGGAGATGGGATCGATGGTACTTCCTCCAGTGCTTTAAGGTGCCTGTTGTATAATGTTTCAGGATCGTATGGGAGGGCAGGGATCACTGCTGTCCTGCAGATCATAAGCTTTGTGCCAGGTGTGAAATTTTGATTTTCAAGTAGCCTCTTCTTTAGACAGTCAAAGGCTGTGCTGGTGCACTGAAGGTGACGGTTCCTTTCATCTCTGACAGCTGCCTTCTCCATATGAAGAAACTGTCCACAGTTTCCAGGGCCTTGTTAATACTGGGGTGTGATGTTGTGCAGGGGGGAGGTCGATTGAGGACCTGTGCTTTGTTACAATGTGATGCAATGCCCAGTGTCTCATCAGTGAACAGGTTGACGATGACTTGGACCTTAGGCACAGGGCACATGTGAGCAACATCTGCATATTGCAGCTTGACCACCAAGGCTGATGTGACCTTGGTTGAAGGGTAGAGGTAACCCAGGTTAAAGACTTCCCCACATTGTCCACTCCAATAGGATGCTTGTTAGGAGATGAGCTGCAGCATTGCAGGGAGAGGAATTGAGGAAAGTGTTGGGGAGATGACACAGCCTTGCCCGATCCCATTACGTCTGTTGTGGATCCATTGATTAAGATCATGGCCTGAATGCTGTCATGTAGCAGAGGTAGGTATGGAGAAGAATTTCTGTAGGCAGCCGAATATCAGAAGAATGCTCCACAATGCTCTCAATTAACAGAGGCAAAAGCTTGTGTGTGGTCAAGAAGGACCTCATATTATGATTGACGCTGCTCTCTGCATATATCTTGGAGGTGATACAAAGTGAAGATCACATCCACTGTGCCTCCAGATGGACAGAGTCCTGGTTGGGTTTCAGGGAAGATCTCTTCAGCCACTGGGAGGAGGTGACTGAGGTGGACCACGGGGATGATATTGAATGAGGCAAGCAGCAGAGAGAAGGCAAGATTAGAAAAGATTTCTTGATTAGTCACATGTACATTGAAACACACAGTGAAATGCATCTTTTGCGTAGAGTGTTCTGGGGGCAGCCCGCAAGTGTCGCCACTTTTCCGGCGCCAACATAGCATTCCCACAACTTCCTAACCCATACGTCTTTGGAATGTGGGAGAAACTGGAGCACCCGGAGGAAACCCACGCAGGCACGGGGAGAACGTACAAACTCCTTACAGACAGTGGCAGGAAATGAACGTGGGTCGTTGGTGCTGTAATAGTGTTATGCTAACCGCTACACTACCGTGCCTGCCAATCCATGGTTTTTACTTGAAGATGGTCACAATTACACCATGTCTTAAGTCCCCTGTATGCTCGCCCTTTCCCAGGTTGGGAACGGAAGAAGTGAATTTGTATTTGGCGTTCCCCTCTGCCATTTCACAACTTTAGGAGGGATGCCATTTTCTTCCAATGCCTCGACGTTCCTCAGTTGACATATGGCCTTCACTTCTTCTTCTTGGTCAGGAAGTTCTTGTTCCCATCTTTGAGAAATCCAGCAGCTGAAGGAAGGTAAGGGCAGCTTCAGAAAGCAGTTAAATGCATTCCCTGGCTCCACACAAAGTTTTCTGTCCATTGTCCACCAAGCAGTGACTGCACCAGACCGCTGACTCCGGACCACAGGATTGAGGATCGGATCCCTTCCCACACTCCTACCAGCAAATGGAGGCCTATGCTTGCCCACCTGGAATCCAAGTGTGTCGAGCCAGGCAGGGATCCCAACAAGGAATCGATAAGGAGCATGGAATGTTGGAAAATCTGGACGTGGGTTTTGTAGCAGAATCCACATCTTCCCTGATCCCTCCAAAATCAGGAGCTGCCTTTATCTAGTCACTGATGAAGCCCTTGGGTATTTCCACCATTAGTTTCAGAATTCAAAATGGGGGATTATTCTCCTCGATGTCTGAAAATTGGGAAAGCAGCTGAAAGCAACTGAGGTGGTTACCCTCTCTGAACCTTCCCCACTTCCCGTCAGCCATTCCCCCTAACCCTCATGAGTCTGAGGGAGATTGAGTCAGCAGCTAAAGCACAAGGAGGCCTCTGAGTTTATGTTGTTGGGATACCACGGCGTTGCAGGCAACTTGCCCTCCTCTCACTGAACTTTGCCTTCGCTACTAGTTGGTGGAAATACAGGAGAGTGGAGCCCAAGAAGAGTGCAAGAAACTTTCCTATGTGGGGCAGGAAGAAGCCTTGCATCTCTCCAGGAAGTCTGGATACGGCCGGGAGCTGATCCCTGCCCTTTTCTCACCCAGAGAGTGGCATCAGGATTTAAACAAGCATCCCTCTCCACCCCCACTGGCTCCCCCCACCCCCCCCCGCCATTGTTCAGTTGGTAGCAATCATACCCGGGAATCAGTAAGTTCTAATCCCATTCCAGAGGTGTGAGCGCAAGAATCCAGGCTGAGTACTGAAGGAGTGCAACACTGCTGCTGGTGCTTTCTTCCAGGTCAAGACATTATAACTGAACTCCTGCCTCCAGGTGGACACAAGACATCCCAGGTCAAAGTCAAGTTTCTCATCATATGCAAAAGTACGTGTATGCACAGGTGCAATGAAAAAATTACTTGCATCAACATCACAGGTACAAAGCATTAGAGACACAATATTCACAAGAAAGACATAAATTCAACATAAATTACACAAAATTATACAAGAAAGAACACAATCAGAATTAAATAAAAGTTCATTGTAGTGCAAAGTGGTCAAAGTGATCATGGTGTTGCTATACTGAGGTAATGATTAGGGTTGTGCTGGTTGGTTCAAGAACTGAATGGTTGAAGGGAAGTAGCTGTTCTTGAACCTGGTGGTGTGGGACTTCAGGCTTCTGTACCTCCTGCCCGATGGTAGCTGTGGGAAGATGGCATGGCCCGGATGGTGGGGATCTTTGATGATAGCTGTGTTCTTGAGGCAGCACCTTATGTCGATACCACCGATGGTGGGGAGGGATGCGCCCGTGATCTATTGGGCTGAGTCCATTAGTCCAATGACACTAATTCAAGGACAGTGGATATCATCCCAATGTCCTCACCAATATTTATCTCTCGATCAACAGGACTAAAACTGACTGCTACTTTGCTGTGGGATCTTGCTTTGCAAAAGCCAGCTCCTGCTTTTCCTACATTACAGCACAGAATACATTTCGAAGGTAGGTCATTTCCTATAATGTGCTTTGGGTCATCCTAAAGTTGTGAAAGACACAATAGAAAAGCAAGCTTTTTCTGTTTTAAATATCAGGGCATTCAACGCCTTCAGGTTAAAATCCTTCTCCCAGAATTTGCTTAGTAAATAAATAAAATTAAAGAGAAGAAAATACTGCCACCACAGTGATCTATAAGTATTGATCGGCACCAAGATTCAGCATGAAACCTCAGCTTTAAACCACCCCCAGGTCTGACAGCAATAATGAGACGCCAGCAAACCTTTGGAGTTTTTGCTGAGTGTTGGTCCTTGGCTTTTGACAAGTCCTAAACAACAAGAGCCCTGCAACCCTTTCTAAAGGAAATTGTAATCAAAATACAAAATGAACAAACTCTCACAAAACCTCTTTGTTAAATGTCACATCCATCAGCTGAGAGCAATTTGGAAAAAAATGTCATTTCTTTATCGGTTGGACATTTTAAAGTTGCCGTCACATTTTTTTCAAGCTTCAAAGCAATTATTTTCATGTCGCTTAAAATAACAAAAGTTAGAATATGTGGAGAGAGAATCAAAATTAATGTTTCAAAACTGATGACCCCTCATGAAACACTAACTCTGTTTCTCTCTCCACAGATTCTGCCCGACCTGCTGAGCATTTGCTGGTTTTATTTCAGATTTTCAGCACCTGTAGTGTTTTGCTTTTGAATTAAATGCTGTAATCTCCTCTGCATGGTGACAGGTTTCCACCTGAATGCTCATCTGCTTCTTTGTCTGCTGACTTTATCTCTCAAATGGCCCTTGTGGCTGTGAATGGTTTGAGGTACATACTTCTACAAAAGACCTCCCATTAACCCGAAGGGAAATTCATTGCCCCTTGTCCAGAAGAAGAGGTCTCTCCATATTTTGATGACTCCATCACAGTTTTCAGGCTCTGACATGGGCAAAGTGGCCTTTATGTTGTGGATGAGAAATGCAAACTCAATACAAGAAGAAAATGTGCTATTGTCTGCAACATTGGTTTGGGCAAAGTAATAATTGGATGCAACGGACCATGAAGGAAAGAAGCATTATTGAACGGTCTATTGAACAGTCCCCTAGTAGGATAAGATGGACTCCTGACCTCACAGTCTACCTCACTATGGCCTTGCACCTTATTGTTTGCCTGCATTGCACTTTCTCTGTAACTGTAACACCATATTCCACATTCTGTTATTGCTTTTCTCTTGTACTACCTCAATGCACTGATGTGATGAAATGATCTGTATGGATGGCATGCAGAACAAAGTTTTTCACTGTACCTTGGTACATGTGACAACAATAAACCAATTTACCAATTTAAGTCATTTGTGAACATGATTAGAGGCTGTGAAGCCTGTTTAAGGTCCATGTACACCACCCCATCCTGCTCTGCCTCCCAGCTACTGCAATACCAATTTGCCCAGAAGTAGCCAGCACCAGGCCAGTGTTCAATGGAACCAGGACATACATAGAGCAAAGAATGGTACAGGACAGGAACAGGCCCTTCAACCCATCATGTCTGTGCCACCCACGATGTCAATTTAAACTAATTCCATCTGCCTGCACATGATCCATATCCCGCCACCCCCTGCCTGTTTATGTGCCTCTTAAATACTACTATCATACTACAAGTAACTATAAGGAGACGCAGCCTGAAAGGAAGCCACGATAAAAAGTAAGTCCGCAACAAATATTTCTCCAAATCTGGAGCGGGGACAAACAGGAAATGAAAATGAACCTGTGTACCATTGGCATATTTCACTGCCAAAATTTCCTACATCCTGGAAAAGTTCCAGATTGCTAGGCTGGAAATTTAATGCTGCTGTTCAAGAAAGGCAGGGGAGAGGTAAAAGGAGCCAGGGACCAGTTCTGGGGAAGACACTGCCATCCATTATTCAGGATGTTATGATAGGCATGCAGAAAATCACCATCTGAATAGGCACACTCAAAGTGGTTTGAATAAAGGGAAATGATGTCCGACAAATCTAATGGAGTTCATTGAGGCTGTAATTAGCAGGGTAGATAAGCAAGAACCAATGGAGATATTATTGTCAATTTTTCAAAAGGCATTTGATAAGGGGCCACAGAGAAGGATGTTACATAAAATTATATTTCTTGGGATTGGAGATAAACTATTACCATGGATAGAGAATCAGTTATAGGACAGAAAACAGAGAGAGCAGTATTACATTGGTCTTTAGCGTGTTAGCAGTCTGTACTGGTGGAGTACTGCAGTTATCAGTTCTTCCGCAATTAATATTAATGACAGACAAAAAGGCAGAGTGTTACGAATCCAAGTTTGCTGACGATACTAATCTAAGTGGGCACGTGAACTATGAGGAGGAGGCAAAGAGTCCACGTATGGATAAGGACAAGTTCAGTGAGTGGGCAAGGTGGCAGATGGATTGTAATTGTATTGGATGGAACTGTTTTTCTCCAGCACTCTGCTATTGAATATAGATTTAACTCATTTGTGACCACTTTGGAGGTCAAGTCTTGTCAATTGGGAAGAACAGTGAGATTTTGTTGTTAGGGGCACATTAGATGTTGTCACTTCCTGTTTTCAGGACATATCAGTTGACATCACTTCCTGTCATCAGGGCACATCAGATAGAATCTTACAGCACAGAAATGGGGCCTCCAGCCCACTCACACTAATCCCATTTGCCTGCATTCAGTTCCTATGCCTCCACGTCTTGCTTCAAGTGCCTGTCTTAGAAATAGTGATTGTATCTGATTCCACCATCTTCTGTGGCAGTGAATACCAGACACTCGCTGTGCGTAAAAAATTCCCTTCAAATCCCCTTTAATACTTCTTCCTGTCAATTTAATCTTATCCCCCTTTGTTCTTGATACCCCTACCATCGGGAAAAAAAATTGACTATCTACCCTATCTATGCCTCATAATTTTATATATCAGGTCACCCCTCAGTCTCCTTCGCTCCAGGGGCAACAAGCTAATCTTTCGAATCTTTCCCCATAACTCAAGTTCTCCAATTTATGCAACATCCGGGTGAATCTCCTCTGCACTCTCTCCATTGCAACCACACCCTTCCTGTAGAGACGCAAGAGACTGGAATCTGGAGTAACAACCAATCGGCTGGAAGAACTTAGTGGGTTGAGCAGCATCTATGGGTGGAAAGGAATTGTCAACATTTCAGGTTGAAACCCTGCATCAGAACTGGATATAGAACATGCTTCCTACAGGAGTAAACATCACCAATGGCTTGTCCTGGTCCAACCACGTAGAAGCTATGGCCAAGAAAGCACACTAGTGCCTCTACTTCCACGTAAGGCAAAGGAAATTTAGCATGTTCCCATTGACGATCACCAATTTTTATCAATGCACCATTGAAAGCATCCTACCTGGATATATCATAGCTTGGTATGGCAACAGTTCTGCCCAAGACTGCAAGAAATTGCAGAGAGTTGTGGACACGGCTCAGTCCATCATGAAAACCAACCTCCCTTCCATGGACTCTACACTTCTTGCTGCCTCAGAAAGCAGCCAGCATAATGAGAGACCCCTCCCACCCCGACATTCTCTCTTCTCTCCTCTTCCATCAGGTAGAAGATACAGGAACCTGAGGGCATGTACCACCAGACTTAAAGACAGCTTCTATCCCACTGTGATAAGACTATTGAATGGTTCCCTTATACAATGAGATGGACTCTGACCTCATGATCTACCTTGTTGTGACCTTGCACCTTATTGCACTGCACTTTCTCTGTAGCTCTGACACTTTACTCTGTACTGTTATTGTTTTTACCTGTACTACCTCAATGAGCTCTGTACTAACTTAATGTAACTGCACTGTGTAATGAATTGATCTGTACGAACGGTATGCAAGACAAGTTTTTCACTGTACCTCGGTACAAATGACAATAATAAACCAATACCATTGGGCAGAAGATACAAAAGTTGGAAAACAAGCTGGAAAACAGCTTCTATCCTGCTGTTATAAGAATCTTGTAAGTTGAAGATAAACTCTTGACCTCACAATCTACCTCATCATGGCCCTTGCACGTTATTGTCTACCTGCACTGCACTTTTTCTGGAACTGTAAAACTTTTTTCTGCATTATGTTATTATTTTTCCCTTGTACTACCTAAATGTATTTACATTTTGAAATGATTTGTATGGATGGCTTGCAAAACTAAGTTTTTCACCGTGTCTTTGTAAATGTGACAGTAATAAACCAATACCAACAGTGTGGTGATCAGAACTACACACAATGCTCCAAGTGCGGTCAAACTAGTGTTTTGTAAAGTTGCAACATAACACACCGACTTTTATATCCTATGCCCCGACTTATGAAGGCAAGTGTGTCATAGATGTTCCTCACCACCTTATCTTCCTGTGATGCCACTTTCAGGGAATCATAAACTTGAATCCCAAAGTACCTCTGTTCATCAACATTCCTCAGCGCTCCACCATTTCCTGTGTATGTCCTACCCCTATTTGACTTCCAAAAATGCATCACCTCGCATTTGTCGTGATTAAGTTCTGTCTGTCAATGCTCTGCCTGACCTTTCTTCTGATCTGCGTCCTGCTGTAACCCGAGACAAACTTCCTCGCTGTTCACGGCACCGCCAACGTCTGCGTCATCAGATGTTGTCGCTCCCTGTGAGACGCTCTGTTTGAGCGCTGTGGGGCACTTGGGGTGGTGGTGCTACCATTGAGCACTCTGGGACAATGTGTTGAGAATCCCAGGACATTGGATTAGGAGGCTGACAGGTAAGTAAAGTGCTCAACTGAATACTCTGGTCACCCAAAGCAAACCGCACAGTGTTACTCTGGTGACCTGCAGCCTGAACCACTGAACTGTGCTTCTTACTGACTCTGCAAATACCTCCAACTTATGCTCCTGACCTTCCACCATCTGCATCCCAATCCTGCTCCAGATCCTCCAGTTAGACTGTATTGGTACAATTCCCCAGAATGACTAAGTGCTGATCTGATGCCCCCAACCCCCAAAAGCTTTAAATATCTGTAAAAGTCGACCCAGCAACCTTTTACATATCCACCCACAAATCTTCCCCAAGTCGTTGATCTGATTCCAGACTGTCTTCCCTCTTTCCCAACCACAAGAAATGTCTCCAGAACCCTCCAATCCCAATACCAGCTACACTTCCTATCCCTACCCATCATCAACACTTAAGATAAGATATCTTTATTAGTCACATGTACATCGAAACACACAGTGAAATACATCTTTTTGGCTTAGAGTGTTCTGGGGGCAGCCCGCAAGTGTCGCCATGTTTCCAGCGCCAACATATCATGCGCACAACTTCCTAACCCGTACGTCTTTGGAATGTGGGAGGAAACCGGACCATCCGGAGGAAACCCATGCAGACACAAGGAGAATGTACAAACTCCTTACAGACAGTGGCCGGAATTGAAACCCGGGTCACTGGCGCTGTAAAGCGTTACACTAACCCTTACACTACCGTACTGTACTTGCAGGGCTTCTGATTCTCTCCCACCCAACACCACTTCTATCCCTGATTTCCAGCCTCCCCTTCCACCCCACCCCACTCTCTCTCATCCTGAGCACTAATTGTATATTCAGGCCCTTCCCTTCACACACTCGCAAAAGAGGAAGATGGCTTCAGCAAGACCCTAATTACAGATTATGTCGACAGTCCAAGGCCCCCGCATGGGCCAAAGTGATCTGTGGCTCAGCTGGCCCAGTGAGAGAAGGAGCAGACACACAGTTTGGATCACAAAGTTGTGCCTCACCCACTAACTCGGACCTTGGTTGCAAAGGTATTTCAATGCCATTGAGGTGGAAGATTTGCCATGATTTTGATGACCAGAGCAGCAGGATCGATGGCCTGTTCCTGCTCCTGTGTCTTATCTTCTGAATCTTTCAGAATGAAAGAGTGAGAGAGTTATATAGCATAGAAACAGGCCTTTTGTTCCAACTCATCCATGACGACCAGTGAGCTAGTCCCATTTGCCTGCATTTGACCCGTATCCTTCAAAACCTTTCATAGATCTGTACCTGCCTACATGTCTTTTAAAGGATTTGAAGTGGGAGCTTTGAAAAGAGGTGAGTCTCTTTGCAGAGACTAAAAGAGGCGCATTTGCAAATTGTTAATAGTTGATTAGCTAATTAACAGCAGCGAATAAAAGGAAGGCAGGTATAAGCAAAGCGGCTGTTGTTGGAGTGGACCAGTGTTAGAGTGGGGGACTGAGGCTTTCGCGAGAGGAGGCAGAGGCGAAGGTAAGTCTCTGGTAAGTTTCTTTCTTTCTTTGATTTGTCCTCTAGTGCTAGGCTAGAGTAGTTAGAATGGCTCCAGGGTCAGTGGTGTGTTCATCTTATGAGATGTGGGAGTTTTGAGAGACCTCCAGTCTCCTTGATAGCTACATCTGCATGAGGTGCATCCAGCTGCAGCTCCTTACAGACCGTGTTAGGGAACTGGAGATGCAGCTGGCTGACCTTCGGCTCCTATGGGAGAATGAGGAGTTCATAGATAAGAACTATAGGGAGGCAGTCACTCCTCAGCTGCAGGAGGCAGGTAGCTGGGTGACTGTCAGGAGAAGGAGGTGAGAATAGGCAGGTAGTGCAGAGTACCCCTGTGGCCGTTCCCCTCAATAACAGGTATACCGCTTTTGATACTGTTGGGGGAGACGACCTACCAGGGGAAAGCCACAGTGACCAGGTCTCTGGCACTGAGCCTGGTCGTGTGGTGCAGAAGGGAAGGGGGAAGAAGAGGAGGGCAGTAGTGATAGGGGATTCCATGGTAAGGGGGAGCAGACAGGAGATTCTGTGGATGTGAAAGAGACTCCCGAATGGTATGTTGCCTCCTTGGTGCCAGGGTCAGGGATGTCTCGGATTGGGTCCACAGCATTCTGAAGGGGGAGGGTGAACAGCCAGAGGTCATGGTACATATTGGTACCAATGACGTAGGTAAGAAAAGAGATGAGGTCCTGAAGGGGGAATATAGGGAGTTAGGTAGGAAGCTGAAAAGCAGGACTTCAAGGGTAGTGATCTCTGGATTGCTGCCTGTGCCACACGCCAGTGAGGGTGAGGATAGGATGATTTGGCAGATGAATGCGTGGCTGAGCAATTGGTGCAGGGGGCAGGGTTTCAGATTTGTGGATCATTGGGATCTCTTCTGGGGAAGGTACAACCTGTACAAAAGGGACGGGTTACACCTGAACTGGAGGGAGACCAATATTCTTGTGGGCAGGTTTGCTAGAACTGTTGGGGAGGGTTTAAATTAGTTTGGCAGGGGGCTGGGAACCCGAGTGATAAGACAGAGGTTGGTGCATTTAGTGTACAAGTAGATGCAGCGTGCAGAAAGGCTGTGAGGAAGGATAGGCAGTTGAAAACGCAAAATTGCAGTCAGTTGGATGGGTTGAAGTGTGTCTACTCTAATGCAAGAAGTATCAGGAACAAGGCTGATGAACTTAGAGTATGGGTAATACATGGAACTACAACGTGGTGGCCATTACAGAGACTTGGCTGTCACAAGGGCAGGAATGGCTGCTGGATATTCCGGGGTTTAAATATTTCAAAAGAGACAGGGGCAGAGGTAAAAGGGGTGGGGGAGTGGCTTTGCTGATCAGGAAAGTGTCACAGCTGTAGATAGGGAGGGCATCCTGGAGGAATCGTCCACTGGATCAGTGGGGGTGGAAGTCAGAAACAGGAAGGGAGCGATCACTCTGTTGGGAATATTCTACAGACCGTCCAATAGCAGCAGAGACACTGAGGATCAGATCGGGAGGCAGATTTTGGAGAGGTGCACAAATAACAGGGTTGTTGTCGTGGGTGATTTCAACTTTAATATTGATTGGCACCTTCTAAGTTTAAAGGGGATAGATGGGGCAGAGTTTGTTAGGAGTGTCCAGGAAGGATTCCTGACACAGTATGTGGACAGGCCGACAAGAGGAAAGGCCATACTGGACCTGGTACTAGGCAATGAGCCTGATCAAACTTCAGATCTCTCGGTGAGAGAGCATTTTGGAGACAGTGACCATAACTCCTTGACCTTTATCATAGCCTTGGAGAGGGATGGGAGCAGATGATATGGGACAGCATTTAATTGGGGGAGGGGGAATTATGATGCTATTAGGCAGGAACTTGGGAGCGTAAATTGGGAACAGATGTTCTTGCGGAAGTGCACAGCGGAAATCTGGAGGTTGTTTAGGGAGTACATGCACAGTGTTCTGGATAGGTTTGTCCCGTTGAGGCAGGGTAAGGATGGTAGAGTGAAAGAACCGTGGTTGACACAAGATGTTGAATATCTTATCAAGAGGAAGCAAGAAGCTTACCCAAGGTTTAGGAAGCAAGGATTAGACAGGGCTCTGGAGAGTTACAAGGTAGCCAGGAGGGAGCTTAAGAATGGACTTAGGAGAGCTAGAAGGGGGCATGAGAAGGCCTTGGCGAGTAGGATCAAGGAAAACCCCAAGGTGTTCTACACATATGTGAAGAACAGGAGGATGACTAGAGTGAGGGTAGGACTGATCAGGCATAAAGAGGAAACATGTACCTGGAGTCGGAAGAGGTAGGGGAGGTCCTTAATGAATGTTTTGCTTCAGTATTCACCAGTGAGAGAGACCTTGACATTTGTGAGGATGGTGTACGACAGGCTGATATGCTAGGGCATGTCAATGTGAGGAAAGAGGATGTGCTGCAATTTTTGAAAAACATTAGGATAGATAAGTCACCGGGGCCGGATGGGAGAAATCCAAGGTTATTATGGGAAGCAAGGGAAGGGGTTGCTGGGATTTTGGCGATGATCTTTGCGTCCTCACTGGCCACAGGAGTAGTCCAGATGATTGGAGGATGGCAAATGTTGTTCCTTTGTTTAAGAATGGGAGTAGGGATAACCCTGGGAATTACAGACCAGTGAGTCTTACTTCAGTGGTGGGCAAATTACTGGAGAAGATTCTTAGAGACAGGATTTATGGGCATTTGGAGAAGCATAGGCTGACTAGGGACAGTCAGCATGCCTTTATGAGGGGCAGGTCGTGCCTCACGAGCCTGATTGAATTCTTTGAGGATGTGACAAAGCACATTGATGAAGGTTGAGCAGTGGATGTGGTGTACGTTGATCTTAATAAGGCTTTTGACAAGGTTCCTCATGGAAGGCTCATTCACAAAGTCAGGAGGTATGAGATCCAGGGAAACTTGGCTGTGTGGATTCAGAATTGGCTCACCCATAGAAGATAGAGGGTGGTTGTAGATGGAGCGTATTCTGCATGGAGGTCAGTGACCAGTGGTATTTCACATGGATCTGTTCTGGGACCCCTGCTCTTTGTGATTTTTATAAATGACTTGGATGAGGATGTGGAAGGGTGGGTTAGTAAGTTTGCTGATGACATAAAGGTTGGCGGTGTTGTGGATAGTGTAGAAGGTTGCTGTAGGTTACTTAGAATCATAGAACACTACAGCACAGAAAACAGGCCATTCGGCCCTTCTATGTGCCGAAACTTTATTCCGCTAGTCCCATTGACCTGCACCCAGTCTATAACCCTCCAGACCTCTCCCATCCATGTATCTATCCAATTTATTCTTAAACCTTAAGAGTGAGCCTGCATTTATCACGTCAGATGGCAGCTCGCTCCACACTCCCACCACTCTCTGAGTAAAGAAGTTCCCTCTAATGTTCCCCCTAAACCTTTCCCTTTTCACTCTAAAGCCATGTCCTCTCGTACTTATCTCTCCTAATTTAAGTGGAAAGAGCCTACTCGCATTTACTCTGTCAATACCCCTCATAATTTTGTAACCCTCTATCAAATCTCCCCTCTTCTTCTACGTTCCAAGGAATAAAGTCCTAACCTGTTCAATCTTTCCCTGTAACTCAACTCCCGAAGACCCGGCAACATACAAGTAAATCTTCTCTGCACTCTTTCAATCTTACTGATATCCTTCCTATAGTTGGGTGACCAGAACTGCACATAATACTCCAAATTTGGCCTCACTAATGTCTTATACAACCTCACCATAACATCCCAACTCCTATACTCAATACTTTGATTTATGAATGCCAGGATGCCAAAAGCCTTCTTTACAACCCTGTCTACCTGTGACATCACTTTCAGGGAATTATGTATCTGAACTCCCAGATCCCTTCGTTCCTCTGCACTCCTCAGTGCCCTAACATATATTGTGTATGTCCTACCTTGATTTGTCCTTCCAAAATGCAACACCTCACACTTGTCTGCATTAAATTCCATCTGCCATTTTCTGGCCCATTTTCCCAGTTGGTCCAGATCCCTCTGCAAGCTTTGAAAGCCTTCCTCGCTGTCCACTGCACCTCCAATCTCAGTGTCATCAGCAAACTTGCTGATCCAATTTACCACATTATCATCTAGATCATTGATATAGACAACAAACAACAATGGTCCCAGCACAGATCCCTGAGGCACACCACTAGTCACAGGCCTCCAGTCTGAGAAACAATCATCCACTACCACTCTGTCTTCTCCCACACAGTCAATTTCAAATCCAGTTTACAACGTCTCCATGGATACCTAGTGTCTGAACCTGCTGAACTAACCTGCCATGTGGGACCTTGTCAAAGGCCTTACTAAAGTCCATGCAGACAACATCCACAGCCTTTCCTTCATCTAGTTTCTTCATAACCTCCTTGAAAAACTCTACAAGATTCGTTAAACACGATCTACCACGCACAAAGCCATGCTGACTATCCTTAATCAGCCCTTAGCTCTCCAAATACTTGTATATCCCATCTCTCCGAATACCTTCCAATAATTTACCTACTACTGATGTCAGGCTCACTGGCCTGTAATTACCTGGTTTACTTTTAGAGCTTTTTTAAACAACGGAACAACATGAGCTACCATCCAGTCCTCCGGCACCGCACCCGTGGCTAATAGGACATTGATAGGATGCAGAGCTGGGCTGAGAAGAGGGTGCAGAGGAGATTTACCAGGATGCTGCCTGGATTGGAGAGCATATCTTATGAGGATAGGCTGAGCGAGCTAGGGCTTTTTTCTTTGGAGAGAAGGAAGATGAGAGGTGACTTGATAGAGGTGTACAAGATGATAAGAGGCATAGATCGAGTGGATAGTCAGAGACTTTTTCCCAGGGAGCAAATGGCTAACACGAGGGTCATAATTTTAAGGTGATTGGAGGAAGGTATAAGGGAGATGTCAGGGGTAAGTTTTTTTTACACAGAGAGTGGTGGGTGTGTGGAACGCACTGCCAGCAGAGGTTGTGGGGGCAGATACATTCGGGACATTTAAGAGACTCTTAGATAGCCACATGAATGATGAAAAAATGGAGGGCTATGTTGGAAGGGTTAGATAAATCATAGAGCAGGATAAAATGTTGGCACAACATTGTGGGCCGAAGGGCCATGGTAGTGTAGTGGTTAGCATAACACTTTACAGCGCCAGTATCCCGGGTTCAATTCCTGCTGCTGTCTGTATGGAGTTTGTACGTTCTCCCCGTGTCTGCATGGGTTTCCTCCGGGTGCTCTGGTTTCCTCCCACATTCCAAAGACGTACGGGTTAGGAGCTGCGGGCACGCTATGTTGGCGCCGGAAGAGTGGCGACACTTGCGGGCTGCCCCCCAGCACATTCTCAGTAACGCAAAAAGACACATTTCACTGTGTGGTTTGATGTACATGTGACTAATAAATAAATATCTGAAATATCTGTAACGTTCTATGTATGTCATTGATAATAAACCTGATTCTGATTCTGAGAAAAAATTTCCTTATAGAGGGTTGTCTTTGGAATTGTCTACCTGTGGGTGCTCAGTCAGAATACTGAGGGTTCAGGCAGTAAAATGGACAGGGTAAAGGATTAGCCGTGACCTTAATGAATGACAGAGCCGGCTCAAGAAGACCTTCTGACCTGCTCCTGTTCCAAATTTTCACGCTCTGAGCATGGCATCATCAAAATTTAACAACCGCAAATTTTGTTTAAGCACCAAGAATCTTCCACTTCAACAGGTCAAACTGGTGATCTGGAGCTAAGAGTGAAAAGAACAACGAAAGAGGGAGTGTTCATTACCAATATTGGCACACTGAAACAACAGGGATCGGAAACAATGGGGAAACACCAGTCATTAATGAACATGGTTGATTAATCACGCTACTGTGTGACTCCACGACACAAAGATTGCAAGTGAAAGATTTTAAGTAACACCTCACCTCTCTGCCCTTCTGTGACAAGGTTCTGATAAAAGCTCACTATCCTGAAATGTTAATCCTCCTTTTCTCTCTCCACAAACACTGTGACATGTTCCTGGAATTTTTTTTTAGTTTTAGATTTCCGCCATTTGCAGATTTTGGCTTTCCTTGCTCACAAACATCCGGGAACTGGTGTTGAAACTGAAAGTGCTATCCCGCAGACTCATCAAACAGCTGTCTGGCATAAGACCATAAGACATAGGAGCAGAATTAGGCCATTCGGCCCATCGAGCCTCCTCTGCCATTCCATCATGACTGATTTATTTTTCCCTCTCAACCCCATTCTCCTGCCTTCTCCCCATACCTTTGACGCCCTTACTATCAACCTCCGCTTTAAATATACCCAATAACTTCCACAGATTCGCTACCCTCTGGCTAAAGAAATTCCTCCTCATCTCAGTTCTAAAGGGACGTCCTTCTATTCAGAGGCTGTGCCCTCTGGTCCTAGACTCTCCCACGACTGGAAACATCCTCTCCCCGTCCACTCTATCCAGGCCTTTCAATATTCAATATTCAATAGGTTTCAATGAGATCCCCCTTCGTCCTTCTAAACTCCAGCGTGTACAGGCCCAGAACCATCAAGTGCTCCTCATACATTAACCCCTACATTCTTGGGATCATTCTTGTAAACCTCCTCTGGACCCTCTCCAACACCAGCACATCCTTCCTTAGATATGGGGCCCAAAACTGCTCACAACACTCCAAATGTGGTCTGACCAATGCCTTATAAACTCTCAGCATTACATCCTTGCTTTTATATTCTGGTCCTCTTGAAATCAATGCTAACATTGCATTTGCCTTCCTTACTACTGACTCAACCTGCATGTTAACCTTTAGGGAATCCTGCACTCAGACTCCCAAGTCCTTTTGCACCTCCGACTTATGAATTCATTCCCCATTTAGAAAACAGTCAACGTCATGATTCCTTCTACCAAAATGCATGACCGTACACTTCTTTGCCCATTGTCCCAACCTGTCCAAGTCTTTCTGCAGACTCCCTGCTTCCTCAACACTACCTGCCCCTCCACCTATCTTTGTACCATCTGAAAACTTGGCCACAAAGCCCTCAGTTCTGACATTCAGATCATTAACATATAACGTGAAAAGTAGCGGACCCAACACTGACCCCTGTGGAACACCACTAGTCACTGGTAGCCAATCAGAAAAGGCCCCCTTTATTCCCACTCTTTGCCTTCTGCCAGTCAGCCAATCTTCTATCCATGCTAGTACCTTTCCTGTAATACCACAGGCTCCTATCTTGTTTAACAGCCTCATGTGCGGCACCTTGTCAAAGGCCTTCTGAAAATCCAAGTAAACAACATCCACTGACTGTCTTTGTCTACCTGGCCTGTTACTTCCTCAAAGAATTCCAACACATTTGTCAGGCAAGATCTCCTCTTAAGGAAACAATGCTGACTTCGGCCTATTTTATCATGAGCTTCCAAGTACCCCAAAACCTCAATAATGGACTCTAACATGTTACCAACCACTGAAGTCAGGCTAACTGGCCTACTATTTCCTGTCTTTTGCCTCTTTCCCTCCTTAAAGAGTGGAGAGACATTTGCGATTTTCCAGTCCTCTGGAACCATTCCTGACTCTAGCGATTCTTGAAAGATCACCACTAATACCGCCACAATCTCTTCAGCTACCTCTTTCAGAATGCTGGGGTGTAGTCCATCTGGTCCAGGTGACTTATCCACCTTCAGACCTTTCAGTTTCCCAAGCACCTTCTTCTTAGTAATAGTGACTACACCCACTTCTGCCCCCTGACTCTCTCGAATTTCTCGCATGTTGCTGGTGCCTTCCACAGTGAAGACTGATGCAAAATACTTATTCCTTTTGTCTGCCATTTCTTTGTTCCCCATTACTATCTCTCCAGCGTCATTTTCCAGTGGTCTGATGTCCACTCTTGCTTCTCTTTTACTCTATATATCTGAAAAAACTTTTGGTATCCCCTTTTATATTATTGGCTAGCTTACCTTCATATTTCATCTTTTCTCCCCTTATTGCTTTTTTTAGTTGCCTTCTGTTGGTTTTTAAAAGCCTCCCAATCCTCCAGCTTCCCACGAAGTTTTCCAATATTGTCAGCCCTCTCTTTTGATTTTATGCTGTCTTTGATTTCCCTTGTCAGCCATGGTTGCCTCATCCTCCCTTTAGAATGCTGCTTCTTCTTTGGGATGAACTGATCCTGCATCTTCCAAATTACTCCCAGAAACTTCTGCCATTGCTGCTCTACCGTCATCCCTGCCAAGGTCCCCTTCCAATCAACTTTGATCAGCTCCTCTCTCATGCCTCTGTAGTCACTACTCAACTGTAATACTGATGCATCTGACTTTAGCTTCTCCATCTCAAACCGCAGGGTGAATTCTATCATATTATGATCACTGCTGCCTAAGTTCCTTTACCTTAAGCTCCCTGATCAGACCTGGTTCATTGCACAACACCAAATCCAGGATTGCCTTTTCCCCAGTGGGCTCAACCACAAGCTGCTCTAAAAAGCCATCTCGTAGGCATTCTGCAAATTCCTTCCCTTGGAATCTGGTACCAACCTGATTTACCTGCATATTGAAATCCCCCATGACCACCGTAACATTGCCCTTTTTACATGCCTTTTCTATCTCCTGTTGTAATTTGTACCCCACATCCAGGCTACTATTCAGAGGCCTGAATATAATTCCCATCAGGGTCTTTTTACCCTTGCAGTCTCTGAACTCTACCCACAAGGATTCTACATCTTCTGATCCTATGTCACTTCTTGCTATGGATTTGATCTCATTTTTAACCAACAGAGCCACCCCACCCCTCTGCCCACCTGCCTGTCTTTTCGATAGGATGTGTATCCTTGGATGTTTAGCTCCCAGCTGTGATCTTCTTTCAACCACGACTCTGTGGTGCCCACAACATCATATCTGCCAATTTCTAACTGTGCTGTGAGCTCATCTACCTTATTTCGTACACTGCGGGCATTCAAGTATAACACCTTCAGTCCTGTATTCACCACCTTTCTTCTCAAATTTGTCTCCATGTTGTACTCACAGAATTAGACCTTCCAGACAGTGTGTTAGATTCCTCTAACACAATTCCCAGCCCTCCTGAGAAGGTGATGTAGTAGTACAGGGAGGAGGAAGTCGCTGTGGGAGTCCTCAACATGGATGCCCGACCACGAGGTCTCAGTGAAACAGGTCAAATAAGGGGATCAAGAAGGCACATTAGCCTATGTTTTTTCTTGGGCATCTGAGAAGATTTGGCTTGGCCACAAGGATGCTCTCGAACTTCTCCAGATATGCTATAGAAAGTATCCTGACGGTTTGCATTTCAGCCTAATACTACAAGGGCTCTGCTCTGGATCGACAGAACCTGCAGAGAGTGGTAACCACTGCCCAGTCCATCTTCACTGTGCATCAGGAAGGCTGACAGTATTGTCAAGGATGCCTGCCACCCTGGCCATGCCCTTTTCTCTTTTCTACCTTCTGGGAGAAGATATAGGAGCTTGAAAGCCCAGACAACCAGACTCAAGAACACTTCCCCACTGCTATCAGACTTCTGAACCAATCACCTCTTTCACACCCCTTCCTGGTAATGCTGCCATGTTCTTGAACTCTTAATTCTACTTCTTCCATTATTGTCACTTTAGCATTTCATTTTGCACTACTTCAGATTCCACTACAATCTTTGCACCATTCTGTTGTTTTGCATCAGTCACTGTGTATATTGTATTATTATTACTGTGTATACTGTTTATTCTGTGAGCTTCATGTGAGCAAGAACTTTCATTGCATCCTGGTGTATGTGACAATAAACTAATCTGAATCTTCCTGGTTACCACCTTCTGTCCTCCCTCAGATGATGAATCATGTTGAACAACACTTGGAAGAAGCACTGGCATCAAATGTACTCTGGGTGGGGGACAGAAGAGGCTCGAGGATTTAATGTCCATCACGTGGAGTGGCTTAGTAGCACCACTACTAACTGAAAGGGCTGAGACTTACACCATAAGATATAGGAGCAGGATTAGGCCATTCAGCCCATCAAGTCTGCTCTGCCATTCAATCATGGCTGATTTTTTTCAACCACATTCTCCCACTTTCTCCCCATAATCCTTAACTCCCTCACCAATCAAGAACCTGTCAATCTCTGCCTTAAATACACCTAATGACTTGGCCTCTGCAGCCCTCTGTGACAAAGGATTCCACAGATTCACCATGTTCTGGCTGAAGAAATTCCTTCTCATCTCAGTTTTGAAGGGATGTCCCTTTATTCTGAGGCTGTGCCCTTGGATCCCAGAGTCTCCTACTAATGGAAACATCCTCTCCACATCTACTCTATCCAGGCCTTTCAGTATGCGGTAGATTTCAATGAGATTCCCCCCTCATCCTTCTGAACTTCATCGAGTACAGGCCCAGAGATATCAAACACTCCTCATATGTTAAGCCTTTCATTCCCGGGATCAATCTGGTGAACCTCCTCTGGACCCTCTCCAGGGTCAGCACATCCTTCCTTCGATATGGGGCCCAAAACTGCTCACAATATTTCAAATGCGGTCTGACCAACGCTTTATAAAGCCTCAGCAGTACACCTTTGATTTGCCGAGGACACCCTTTGTATGGGCAGGCACGGTAGCATCATGGTTAGTGTAACGCTATTACAGCACCAGCGATCTGGGTTCAATTCCAGCCGCTGTCTGTAAGGAGTTTGTATGTTCTTCCCGTGTCTGCGTGGGTTTCCTCCGGGTGCTCCGGTTTCCTCCCACATTCCAAAGACGAACAGGTTAGGAGTTATGGGCACGCTACTTTGACACCGGAAGAGTGGCGACACTCGTGGGTGCCCCAAGGACATTCTCAGTATCGCTAAAAGATGCATTTCACTGTGTGTTTCGATGTACATGTGACTAATAAATAAATATCCATCTATCTGTTGTGTGGCATTACATCCTGTGAAATGGGACAGACCCAGAACAGATCTGGCAGCTCAAAACTGGATATCCAGGAGGTGCTGTGGATCACCAGCAGCAGCAGAAATAGATGCTGCCACAACATGTAATCTCATGGCTTGGTTTATCAAGCCAGGAATTCACCCTGTTTCAATCAGTAATGCAGAAGGACGTGCTGGAAACAGCAACAGCTGCAGTTAAAAATGAAGTACCAGCCTAGTGACATGGGACTACATGTCTACTAAGCAGTCAAAACAGCCATAAGACCATAATACAAAGGAACAGAAGTCGGCCATTCGGCCCATCGAGTCTGCTCCGCCATTCTATCATGAGATGATCCATTCTCCCATTTAGCCCCACTCCCCCGCCTTCTCACCATAACCTTTGATGCCCTGGCTACTCAGATACCTATCAATCTCTGCCTTAAATACACCCAATGATTTTGCCTCCACAGCTGCCCGTGGCAACAAATTCCACAGATTCACCACTCTCTAAAGAAATTCCTCAGCATCTCTGTTCTGAATGGGCGCCCTTCAATCCTGAAGCCAGAGCTATGAAATCATACAAGCTGACCCTCTTCAAATCCTATCACAGTGGTGGATAATTAAACAACTAACAGAAAGAATAACCTTCAAGAACACCCCTGTCCTCAGCATTGTGGGCCCAGCATGTGAGTGCTAAATACAAGGCTGTAGCACGTAAATATTTTCAGCCTGAAGTGCTGGATGGATAATCCACCTCGGCCTCACACAAGCCAGCCATCAAACAAATCAGCTTACTGCTGGTAATATCAAGAAATGGCTGAGGGCTCTCACAGCTACCATCAGGAAGGAGGTACAGAAGCCTGAAGTCCCACACCACCAGCTTCAAGAACAGCTACTTCCCTTCAACCATTCAGTTCTTGAACCAACCAGCACAACCCTAATCACTACCTCAGTATTGCAACACCATGACCATTTTGATCACTTTGCACTAAAATGGACTTTGTTTTTTATATCTGTGTTCTTTCTTGTAAAAATTGTGTAAAATTTATGTTTAACATGTTTTTCTTGTGAATGCTGCTTATATGATGCTATGTGCCTGTGGTGCTGCTGCAAGTAAGTTTTATATTGCATCTATGCACACATGTACTTGTGTATATAACAATAAACTCGACTTTGACTTTGGATATACCAAATGAACAATATTTCAGCTGTAGAACTGAAAACTTATCTTCTGGATTCAGCTGCACCTCTGGACAATCAGTTCCTGCACAGTTACAACAATGGCATCTCCCAACAATGTGGGAAACGCCCAGATATTAGTATAAATGGGATTAACATAGATAGGAACGACAGTCGGCATGGACATGGTGGGCCGAAGGGCCTAATTCTGTGCTGTATGACTCTATTCAGTTGATGAAAACCTGGACAAATCCAATCCAACTATTACTGCCCAATCAATCTATTCACAATCACCAGCAAAGTAACTCGAGTTGTTACTGATAGGACTATCAAGTGGCCCCCTACTCACTAAAAACCTGCTCACCAATGCCCAGTTTAGGTTTTGCCAGAACCACTTGGCTCCAAATCGCATCACAGCGTTGGTCCAAAAAATGGACCAAAGAGCTGAATTCTAGAGGTGAGCTGAGAATGAAAGCCCTTGACATCAAGGCAGTATTGGACTGAATATGTCACCAAAGAGCTCTGGTAAAATACTCAGGGCAGTATCCAAGGCCCAGCCATCTTCAATGAACATTCTTCCATGATGAGGTCAGAAGTAGGGATCTAAGGAAGGATGTGCTGGCATTGGAGAGGGTCCAGAGCAGGTTTACAAGAATGATCCCGGGAATGAAAGGGTTAATGTATGAGGAGCATTTGATGGCTCTGGGTCTGTACTCGCTGGAGTTTAGAAGGATGAGGGGGAATCTCATTGAAACTTACCGAATATTGAGAGGCCTGGATAGAGTGGATGTGGAGAGGATGTTTCCAGTGGTGGGAGAGTCTAGGACCAGAGGGCACAGCCTCAGAATAGAAAGATTTCCTTTAGCACAGAGATGAGGAGGAATTTCTTTAGCCAGAGGGTAGTGAATCTGTGGAATTCATTGCCACAGATGGCTGTGGAGGCCAAGTCATTGGGTATATTTAAAGCAGAGGTTGATAGGTACTTGATTAGTAAGGGTGTCAAAGGTTACAGGGAGAAGGCAGGAAAATGGAGTTGAGAGGGAAAAATAAATCAGCCATGATCGAATGACTGAGCAGACTCGATGGGCCGAATGGCCTAACTCTGCTCCTGTGACTTGTGGTCTTATGTTCACTGATGATTGCCCAGTGTTCTGGGACACCATGTTGCAGCGGTACAAAACAACAAAACATTAGTTAGACTGCATTTGGAGTATGGTGTACAGTTCTGGCCGCCACACTGCAGGAAGGATGTGGTAGCAATGGAGAAAGTGCAGAAGAGATTCACCAAGATGTTGCCTGGAATGGAGGGCTGTAGTTTGAGATTAGATAGGCTGGGTTTATTCTCATTGGAACGTAGGAGCTGAAAGGTGACCTTTTAGAGATTTATAAAATTATGAAGGGTATAGATAGGATAGAGTCTTTTGACATTCAATGGCATTACCATAGCTGAGATCCACATCATCAACATCCTGATGATTATCATTGACCAGAAATTGAGTTGCTTAAGTCTTTGGTAGATTTCAAGGAGATCTCCCCTCATCCTTCTAAACTCCAGTGAGTACAGGCCCAGAGCCTTCCAATGCTCCTCATACCTTAACCCTTTCATTTCCAGGATCATTCTTGTAAACTTCCTCTGGACCCCCTCCAATGCCAGTGCAGTCTTCCTTGGATCCCTACTTCTGACCTCATGATCGAAGGATGTTCATTGAAGATGGCTGGGCCTTGGACACTGCCCTGAGGAGTTTTAAGGCAAAGACTCAATTCCCTTTGAGGAAAGGTTAATAATCAGGGGGCATGGATTAAAGGTGATGAGTGGAAGGATTAGAGAGGAGTTGCAGAGATAAAACTTTATCCAGAAGATGGCTGAAGTTTGAAGTTTACTGCTGAGAGGTCAGTGCTTGTGGAAAGTAACTGGGTGAGCACTTGTTGGGATGTAATCTGCAGGGCTACAGACTGAGGAAATGGAATGCATCTCCTGCTGTCATGGGCAAGATGGACCAAAATGGTCCCCTTCCATGCTAATATTTCTAATTATTCATTTCTAATATATCTCCAGCACATCCCAAAATATTGCCGGTCATTGATTCATTCTTTCCTCCCTCCCTTTTTCCTTGACCCTGGAAGATGAATCTCCTCAGCAGAATTTACTGTTCTGGCAAAATGAATTGTGATTTAAACATGTACAAAGTTGGCTTTTATATGCAAAGCACTTTTCTCAGCATCGTTACAGCCAAATTTTGCTAATCCAGAACAGTTACTCTCTACTGTATTACGAGAAACACAGAGAGCATGCATCATGAACATTTTATAGCACAATGTGATCATTACACCATGAACAATGGGCAAAACAAATTGGAGTGGACAGGTGTTGTTCTAGGATTTAAAAGCTACAAATCCAAGTTCTTTGCAAACATTTGTCTTGCTTAAGTTCCTCTTGAAAACAGCAGGTGGTGAATTGTGAGCCCACTTAAGGCCTGACTCTATAATACAGGCTAATGTTTTAGTCCAGCACTGCACTGTTCTTCACATGAGGTGTTACATCAGTTCCATTTTCCCACTCAGATTTCCTCTAAAGATCCAATGACACAATTTGAAGAGGAACAGGGTAATTTTTCTACTACCATCTGCTTTTGACGAAAGCATTGGAGAGGATTCGGAGCACATTTATGATGATGATACAAGATATCAGTTAAGGAAAAGATTTGCTCAACGAGAATTGTTTTCTACAGTGAAAAGTAGACTAAGGTAACATTTAACCAAAGTACATTAAACTATGATAAATTATGGTCTTTATAAATTGACAATGAAGAAACAATTTCCCTCAGCTGGAGTGGCAGTGATATGGAATTTCAGAAATTTAAAATGATTGGTATGCAGATTAGAAGGGACCGAGGGAAAACATTTTCACCCAAAGAGTGGCGAGGTGGGTGGGTCTGGGAGTGATGGAGGCAGAAGTTCTCAATGCATTTAAAATGTCCCTGAATGAACACCTAGTCTGCTAAAATCTACAAGGCACAGATTAGAAAGTGGGATTTGTCTCAATTGAACATTTTTGTCCAATGGAAATCATAATGGACTCAACGACCTCTTCCCTAAATATTCATGATTCTTTACCTCCACATCAGCACTAAAATTAGAGTAAATTTCACAAGTTTGGCTTTACACTTTGGACCTGGCTCTGTATGATTTTTCTAGCCATGTCTCACTTGTAAGTGCACACTGCACTCCACTTGGTGCTACCGGATGTTCTAAGAAGGTGTTATATATAAAAGGTGGATTTTCTTCTTTTGTGGAACAATATTTGCCAAAGTCATTCTTAGTATCAACTAATGATAGCGAATAAAACTTACACTTTGTAAAGCAAGTCACACATATGAAATAAAATGTTTGAAACAATTGATAACTAATGGTTATGTTAATAAGCCATGAGCTTGCTGTCATTTCTGAATAAAACCATAATTGTTTAGGCTGTCCAAGTTACAAAACTATTCATGAGTCTGACATTCCAAACCTTAGAAGAACACTGTTTTCTCTGCAATCATTAAATAAATATCATTAAATGCCACAAATGTACTTAATGAACATTAATTTTAACAAGTGATCATTTGATTGAAAATAAATCCAAGAGTGACCTCGACTCACCCTTCATATTGTTTGTTGAGAATTATAATGCCAAGGTTGTCAGCGGTCATTATTCGGGTATTGGTCTTGGTTTATTATTGTCATGTGTACCGAGGTACAGTGAAAAACTTGTCTTGCATACCGATCGTACAGGTCAATTCATTACACAGTGCAGTTAAATTGGGTTAGAACAGAGTGCATTGATGTAGTACAGGTAAAAACAATAAGAGTACAGAGTAAAGTGTCACAGCTACAGAGAAAGTGCAGTGCAATAAGGTGCAAGGTCACAACAAGGTGGATCGTGAGGTCAGAGTCCATCTCATCGTACATGATGTACATTGGGTGTAAATCTGACAGCTACTTTTGATCTTTGTGAAATACATAAGTTACAATCAGAGATACCCAGTTCTGCAACAAGGTACGTTGATCCAGTCGTTGCAAACAGGTTTGGTCCTAATGTCACTATAATAGCTTTGCACCAAACACTTCACAATAAATGGGGAATGATATACTTAGGAGCAATTGAGTTCTGAACAACATAATAAGCAATAATCACTGTACGGCCTCTCTAATTTGGTTAAGATAACTTTACAGGTGTTCCATTTCATTAACTCTGAGGAAACTTAATGCTCATTGAAAAATATAAACTTCATTTTCTGCCTTTGCATTGGCCTTTCATTTCTCTTCCCTAATTCCATCTTTTTAATCTCCTCTGTGTTTTGATTCCTGTTCTTGATCATGCAACAACCACAATGAATAAAAATAAAGAAAATAAATACAATTTATAGTTCTTGCTTTTTAGGTTTGGATATTTATGTCTGATTGTTTGAAAAACTTCTAAGCCAATTTCAATGTTCACAGATCCACTGTGGAGAGGATACACGTAAACAGATGGTAGATTGGTGGAAATTGGCAGAGATAGGGTAGACAGTCAGGATCTTTTCACAAGGGTAGAAATGTCAAATACTAGAGGACATGCATTTGAGATGAGAGGGGGAGAGTTTAAAGGAGATGTGTGGGGCAAGTTTTTTTTATATGGAATGTGGTAGATGCCTGGAATGGGCTGCCAGGGCTAGTGGTGGAAGCAGATACGATAGTGGTGTTTAAGAGGCTGTAGGATAGACACATGAATATGCAGAGAATGGAAGGATATGGATCATGTACTGATAGAAGAGATTTAGTTTAATTTGGCATCATGTTCGGTGCAGATGTCATGGGCTGAAGGGCCTGTTCCTGTGCTGTACTGTACTATGTTCTCTGTAGGCCCTCATAAACCCAGAGCACAGTTGTACACAAGGTGAAGCTAGGCCAAAGTTACCAAAAGCAAATTTTGGGCCATTATGAGGGACACTTTAGGGGAAATTTTCAACAGAGTTCATGCACAGTCAACATTTTAAAAAAAGTCAAAGTACTATTTGTAAGCAGCTTCCAGAACCTTACTTGTGTGAAATCTCAGATGGCGATAATCTGAACATGATTAGGTGGAGAAGTCAGTTAGGCTACATGGGCAATTCCTTTACCACTATATAGTCCATGGAGATTACCTTTATCCAAATTATGTTGGATTTAAGTAATCTCCTTAACAGCTTAGTTTGTAAGATGTTTAGAAGAGGTTTAGGAATGGACTGGAGTATTCTGAAGAACACATTTCCACTTCACTGGTGCAGTTGGTGTAAAATGGGTTCTCTATGATGATGTGCTGTGAAATCAGTCAGTGTTTGACTCAGATTAACAACCAGTTTATACGGCACCTGTGGCAAGGTGCCTGATGGTGTGTTACCCAGAATGGCTCTGAGGGATGCAAAAAAACTGCATGTTGCTGAGAACGCTTGAGCCCACCAGAGTGGAGAAGATTGGGGCAATCAAACTTGGTCCTCCTACTACAGTAAGAGGTGGCGTTTGTTCTTGTGCAAGTCATTTATATGTAACTATCCTTCAATCACTATATTTTTTTACAGTGAAATTACCCAGCTTCGATTGCAAAAAGCTGCTGTGGCTTTTGTCTTCTGTCACTGTTTGGTATTGGAATTGGTTTATTATTGTCACTTGTACCGAGGTACAGTGAAAAACTTGTCTTGCATACCGATCGTACAGGTCAATTCAGTACACAGTACAGTTACACTGCCCAGTCCTTAAATAAATTGATATTGTTTGTTGTATAAAAAAGGAAATTTGCTGTGGGTCATGTTGGCACGGTGGATGAAACTGAAGAGCTGGTCACAAAAAGGAGACATTAGGACAGGTGACTGGGTGACCTGGTCAAGGAGGTGGGGTTTTAAGAAGCACCATAAAGAGGACAGGGGAGGAGAGGATTGAGGAGGGTCCTCCAGAACTTTGGGCCAAGTTAGCTGAAGGTGCAGCCACCATTAGTGAATAAAGGAAATGGAGAATACAGGAGACTGAAATTAAAGGATTGTAGGATCAGATATCAAAGGAAAGGACAGGCAGAGATTGCAAGGATGAAAATATTAATTTTTGATTAGAGAGCAAGAGTGACCTGGAGGACTCAGGAGCCTTTCACTCACTAGACAATGAAATCTAAATTCACTCTTGTTTTGGAGTTTGCTCAGTTTCTAATTATTGGCTTACACAAAGTTTCCTGGCAAAAATGCAAAGTGAAACCATTCAATTAGATATGTTCACTGTTTGAGATGCAGCAGCACTTTTAAAAGTCTCTTTCCCACTAATTTGCAAAATTTTTACAAAATTGACTTAATTATTATTGCAGGCAATGCAAAAACTAAGGCTAAAAAGACGTGAGAGCTGGAGAAATCAGTTGTTAAAACACAACATTTTTACGTAACTGTTGTTGAAAGCTGCCAAGTATTAAAAGAGGAACACTAAAAATCTGAGTGGTGACATTTCTGAAAATGAAATAACACAAAAAGTGAGCCAATTGTTCTTTGAACTCAGTTTATAATAAGCCTACAAGTCACTAATAAGCTCACAGGTAATCTAGAAAAAGACTACTGTTACAATTCATCAGAACTGTATTCCAAATTAGCTTCAGGCTAAATGTTCCTTTGGTCAATCATCAGAAGACTTACTTTCCCATTGTTTTACCCTGCCAAGTAAATTGCACAAACGTTAAACTCTGAAAGCTGAAATGCAAATCTAATTTCCCACTTCTTAACCTTTTGCTGTCTGAGCTCATGACTTCATTTTCACGGACAAGACAGTCAGCTGATCAGAACAATCAATACTGAACCCTCTTCAAGCATTAACAAGCCTCTAAACACCAGTTTAGCCAGAGTTTCTGTCAGAGACTCAATCAGCAAAATTAGCCCAGAATGTGTTAGAGACTTCACTAGTCTGACAGAGGAAAATTTACTCCTCGCAGCTTTCCATGTATTCGTCCGATGACATCACACGAAAATCTGGCCTGATCAGCTGATGCAGCGCTGAAGACGTTCAATGCTTAACAAGTGCAGTCTTTCAGCTGAGATATTAAACCAAGGCTCTTACTGCTGGGTGTAAATGATTACAGGGCACTATTTCAAAGTAGAGCAGGGGAGTTATCCTCTCTATCCTTGCCAACATTGACCCCTCAATCACTGTGGGCAGATCTTCCACTGGCAGACCATGGTTAAGATTTGCTGACTTTCAACACTTCAAGTGGAAATGAACTGTTCTTCAAAAGCGATTAAAGCACTTAGGTTTATTTTTTAACCTGTTTCGATTGATTGAATTTGATCTGTCTTTGGTACAAGACCTCTGGCCATTCCTTAATGGAAGTCAAACAGGAATTGATTGAATTTAGACCAATTTATACAGCACGTGAATGGCAGCAACGGGTCTGATTCAGCGATGTCACATGGTACTGGTGACTAACATTGGCTCACGTGCCCACGGATGCTTGCACTGCCCAAAATGATGAATGCATGCAACTGGCAGAGACCTGATATGTGATTCAGCTTTGTAGGTAGTTTGGTCTTGGGCACTGGCAAAGGTCACTATGGCTGGCCCGCTGATTGTGGGCACAAGTCACTTGTGTTTCAAATAGCCTTTACGTGCTATGTCACTTCATTCTGCCAGGTTAAGGGGATATCTGGGCAGATATTATGCAGAAGCTCCATGCCATTGTGCAGAGGTTTCTTCATCACTGGAGAGAGTCCAGATGAAGGGTCTCAACCCAAAACGTCGACTATTCAGTTCCCTCTACTGATGCTACCTGACCTGCTGAGTTCCTCCAGCAGTTTGTGTCTTGGTCCAGATCCCAGCATCTGCAGTCTCTTGAGTCTCCAGTGGAGATTTGTCAGGAGCGGTTAAGTTATGAAGAGAGACTGGAGAAGCTTGGTCTGTTTTTCCTGGAGCAGAGGTTAAGAGGGGAGATGATTAAGATATATATTATGAGGGGTATAGATAGGGTAGACTGCATGAAACCTACTCCCTTTTCAGAGGTAGACAAAACTAGAGGATCAGATCAGGTCAGATCAAATTTCTTTATTAGTCACATGTACATCGAAACACACAGTGAAATGCATCTTTTGTGTGGAACGTTCTGGGGGCAGCCCGCAGGTATCGCCACGCTTCCGGCGCCAACATAGCATGCCCACAACTTCCTAACCCGTACGTCTTTGGAATGTGGGAGGAAACCGGAGCACCCAGAGGAAAGCCACGCAGACATGGGGAGAGCATGTAAACTCCTTACAGACAGCGGCCAGAATTGAAGCTGGTAGGCCAAATGGCCTGGTTCTGTGCTGTATGACTCTATGCACTTTAAGGCTCATCAGAAGTTGAGGAAATCCTAACCTAATAAGGCAGCATTGCACTTCTGCAAAAGATGCCAGTGCACTCAGTTCAATCTTGCTACAAATGCTTTCCCTCCAATGCCCCTCAAAACCCTGTGCACATCTCTTTTCACAGAAATATAAACAGAAAATGCTGGACCTCTTAGTAAGTCAGGCAGCATCTGTAGAAAGGAAACACGAAGTTAACGATGCAGGTCGAAGATCCTTCATCAGAACTGGGAAAGAGAGAAAGCAAGTCAGTTTTAATTTGGAGAGAGTGTAGAGTAGGGGTGGATAGGACAAAGGGAATATCTCTGATAGGGTTGCCAAAATGATTCCAATGTTAACAGAGCTATCTGGTTAATAGATTAATGAGGGCAGTTAGAGAGAGAATCACATTGGCAACCCTGAGCCTGTCCAATTAGAAATATTCCCTTTGCCCTATCCAACATCAAACCAACTCAAAACCGACACATATAATCAGATCCTATCAGGCACGGTTGGGTGGCCAGGCCCTAATATATCTATTGCACATGCATTTCTTATGGACAAGGAAGGAAGACTCCTTGTATTGAAAAATAATCTTATTAAATCCTAATTCTTTCAAATAAAATAACAGACCTTGAATTAACTTTATTGTAAAACTAGATATTTTGCTTTTTAATAAATCCGCTTAGACACTGATTAGAAACTCAGGGGATTAGAATGATGCACAGTATTCTGTGGAGGTTGCAGTTTCAAGTCGCTGTGTCATCCCGGGAAAGTTTACAAGTCCAGTACGGAGATTGCAGACTCCCACCAGAGCTGATGGTGGCTGTTAGTCGTGGAGTGTGCTTAGTTGCACTCTCCCCTGTACAAGTGATTTCCAGTCCCGCTGTCATTCATTCCAAGAGATGGGAAGTGGGATTAGCCTAAAATCTATTTCTGGCTGGTATAGATATGATAGGCTGAATGGCTTCCTTCTGTGCCAGAAACCTTTGATTTCGATCATATAGTCATAGAGCATGGAAACAGGCCCTTCGGCCCAACTGGTCCATGCCGACCAAGATTCCCATCTGAGACAGTCCCATGTGCCCATATTTGGCCCATATCCCTTTAAACCTTTTCTATCCATGTACAAGTCCAAGTACCTTTTAAATGTTGTTAACGTACCTGCCTCAACCACTTCCTCTGGCAGCTCATTCCATTTACTGATGACCCTCTGGGTGAAAGCGTTGTCCCTCAGGTTCCTATTAAATCTCTGCCCCTCTCACCTTAAAACTATACCCCTGAGTTCTTGATTCAGTAACCCCAGGAAAAACTGTGTGCTTTGACCCAATCCATGCCCCTCATGATTTTATACACCTCTATAAGATCAACCTTCATTTTCTTAGACCCCAATGAAAAAAGTCCCAATCTGCCCAACCTCTCTCCATAACTCAGTCCCTCAAGCCCAGGTAACATCCTCGTAAATCTCCTCTGCATCACTAACTTGTCAGGAGAAGTTGGGATGGTAAGCAATTGCATTTGGCAATCAGGGCCTTGAAATTCCTTTGCCGAACTCCTCAAAAATGATGGTGTTATGGAGCTGAAAAAAACAACTTAACCCAAGCAAATATTTTTCCCATTCCTGGGTTCTGCAACATAGGGAAATGTAAAACTTGACTTTTTGGCAGGATTTCACTAAGCTAAATGACGTCAATCAAAGTACACCACACAAAATTCAGCTGCAGGGAGATTTTTAAACTTCTCATCTGAAAAACAGAATTTAATTGCTCATAGAACAACAGGGCAGGCACGGTAGTGTATAGGACAGGCACGGTAGTGTAGCAATTAGCGTAACGCTATTACAGCGCTAGCAACCCAGGTACAATTCCGGCCGCTGTCTGTAAGGAGTTTGTACGCTCTCCCCATGTCTGCATGGGTTTCCTGCGTGTACTCCGGTTTCCTCCCACATTCCAAAGAAGTATGGGTTAGGAAGTTGTGGGCATACTGTGTTGCTACCAGAAGTGTGGCGACACTTGCGGGCTGCCCCCAGAACACTCTTCGCAAAAGATGCATTTTACTGTGTGTTTCGATGTACATGTGACTAATAAAGATATCTTATCTTAGCTTTAGCTCACCATGTTTCACCTGAAGCTGTGCAATTTAAAGGGCCGACACACAAACAGCATTTGTTGTCCTCACTGGGGTCTGTAACTCAGTCTGATATTGTACATGACCTGACACGTGTTACCTGTGCCTCGATGAGTGGCAGGGCTGCCGAGCTGCGGGTCTGTGATTGGCAGGTGGGTGCAGAGTGTCCAACGACAGGCGTTGGATCAGAGTGTCCAATGACTGATGTTCTAAGGTACTAGGTGAACTAATTTCCCTTGGCAATGCTCTAACTGTGGAAAATGTGTCATTAGTGCACATGTGATTTGAATGTTTAAATAGCAGCTTGAATTTGTGGAGTAGCATAATGTTTACAATGCAGAACTAGCTGTCAGGGGCCTAGACACTGACCCAGAGACTGTTCAAATCCCACTCTGAGAACTGGGAAATTTTAATCCAAATAATCTCCATGTCAGTAACCATAAAACTGGCAGATATACCCATCTGCCCCATTAGTGTTCATCAGGGAATTTGCCATCCTGACTGGGTCTGGCTTATACGTGCCTCCTCATAATCTCCCTGAACTGAAGGGTAAATTAAAGGTGGCCAGTGTTCCCAGCAATATCCATATCCTGTGAATGAATTAAAGATGAACACATGTAGCACTACCCAGTGAGGATAGCCACAGTCTTACCTGAAGGCAGAAAGTGACCTCCCCCAGGCTACTTTTACAGTCCACTTGTTTGCTAGTCTTGCTCTAGGCACCTGTGATTTTCCGCTTGTTGAGCATTGCCATGCCATGCTCACTCAGGGATGCTGCCTGCCTGTGAACTCCCGTCACCTAGCAACCAAACTCTGGATGAAAATGGTTCTGGTTTTCAGGAGGGTCCAGCCTGAAGTTTTATTGTTGAGCTCCAAATTCAAAAAGCACAGGCCTTAAACCCTGTTTCATGAAGAGAAAAAACAGCATTATAGAAATCTTGCACAGGTCCTCCTATAGAGAGGTGGAGGCCGTATGCTGCAGCACAGAACTGCATTCATAATTTCCCACTGGGTGTTTACAGCGTGCTGCCTGGGGAGGTGGTGGAAGGTTGCAAGCAGCTCCACACAGGGTGTACAGGGATGCTGGTGTCCTCAGGCTGATTGTCCCTTTGGCATGGAGTGCCTGGGGAGCAGATTATCCTCTTGGGCAATAAGCACCCATGGAGATTGGGTCAGAGTCAGCATTCGAAAAGCAGGACCAGCACATGGTGTTTGGCTTCAGCTTACTGATGTTTGAGAGATGTTGGCCCTCTGCAAACTGACTGATGATTTTCTCAATGTACAACACTAACTATCCTTCAAAAGTCTGTTATCGACTGTCAAGTGCTTTTGGATGTCCCAAGGTTGTAAAAGGCTTTTAGATTTTCTCTTCATTTTTTGAAACATTTATTGCATTGATCGCAATATTCCAGCTAAAGACATGTCAACTGCTTGGTTACCTCATCTGAAAACTTCCTCCGTGGAAGGGCAGGGTATTCCCTTGATATCTTTGGGGGAGAAAAGCTTCAGCAGTTGGAACCACTGAACATCAGAACTACTTTGCCTGCTCCACCATTTATTGAGAACATGGCTGATCTGTGACCACACACCATGCACCCACTTGACTTTGCTCGGTTGCTCTAAAAATCATGGCAAATAAAGTCTGAACTGTCCCATAGCAATAAAGATTTCTAATTTTCTACCATGGGATTGTGTGGAAGATTCTTTGAATCTCAGTTCTGAATGGTCCAGGTTTAACTTCAAGATCATGCCCTTAGCTCTAGACTCCAACCAGTGACAATAATTTCTGAGGTGTTATTCACTTCAATGTCTCGAAAACCTCAATCACATCATTGGCTAACCTTCGGAGTTCTAGTAAACCCTTGTAATTTAACCCGTTGTGTACAGATACCATTCAGTAAATTTACAGTACACTCCTTCCACAATGTAGTGGTTAAGTTACTTGCCTAGAACCCAGAGGCCTGGACTACTGATCTAGAAACATGAGTTCAAATCCTGCCACAACAGCTGAGAATTTAAATCTAACCAATTACATAAACCTGGATTACAAAATTGCTGCTAGTAATGGCAATCATAAAATTTATCAGATTCTCATAAAAACCCATCAAGTTCACTAATGTCCTTCAGGGGAGGAAATCTGCCCTCTTTCCAGGTCTGTTTTATAGGTGACTTCAGATCCACCAATAAACTGGATTTTTAACTGATCTAGCAAGCCACTCAGTAGAAAGGGTTTGCCAATAAACACTAGCCCTGCTGTCAAAGTCCACACCTCATGGACAAATAAATAAACTTTATCCCTCTCCAGGGGTGTGGTGTCCAGAACTGATCACATTCCTCCAGCTGTTATCTAATCCCCTGAGATTAGCAACTGGGAGCACTCTAACCTCTCGAGTCACAACACTGACAGTTTAGGAACTGCTTGCTCATAAATATCAAGGCTGAGGGAGTGTTGTACAGTCGAGCAAGCCATACTTTGGGGTGGAACATTAATCTGAGGGTCCATATGTCCTCTCAGGTGCAGGAAGATCCCATTACTACAGCATCTTAAAAAGCAGGGCAATTATAGAACACGGAACAATATAGCACAGTACGGGCCCTTCAGCCCATGATGTTGTGCCGACTTATATAAACCTTATCCCCATTCAATCTATCCCCCTCTCTACTTCACCTCCCATAACCCACTACTTTTCTTTCGTCCATGTGCCTATCTAAGAGTCTCTTAAATTACCCTATCATATTGGCCCCTACTACCACCCCTGGCAGTGCATTCCTGGCACCCACCACTCTCTGTAGAAAAAGCCTACCGATATCTTCCCTGAACTTTCCTTCACGCACCTTAAACAGGTGATCTCTAGTATTGACTATTGCCATCCTGGGGAAATGATGCTGCCTGTCCACTCTGTCTATGCCTCTCATAATCTTATTTATAAGTCTTTGACTAATCTTATTAGTCGAATACTCCCCTTCTACAACCACCCTCTGCCTTCTGTTGGCAAGCCAATTTCGAATCCACACAGCCAATTTTCCATGGATCCCATACCTCATGACTTTCTGAATGAGCCTACAATGGGGAACCTTGTCAAATGCCTTGCTAACATCCATATATACCACATCCACTGCACTACCTTCATCAGTTTGTCTTGTCACTTCCTCAAAAAACTCTATTAGGCTCGTGAGGCATGACCTTCACAAAGCCATGTTGATTATCTCTCATAAGGTTATGCTTCTCCAAATGCTCATAAATCCTGTCCCTAAGAATCCTCTCCAATAGTTTGCCCACCACTGATGTAAGACTCACTGGTCTATAATTCCCGTAATTATCCCTTTTACCTTTCTTGAACAATGGAACAACATTTGCCATCCTCCAATCCTCCAGTACCACTCCTGTGGCCAGGGAAGACTCAAAGATCATTGTTAACACTCCAGCAATCTCTTCCCTCGCTTCACAGAGTAACTTGGGTATATCCTGTCTGACCCCAGGGATTTGTCTATCCTAATGGTTTTTAGTAGCTCCAACACTGCTTCTTTCTTAACCTTGACATGCTCCAACACATTTGCCTGTTCTATGCTAACCTCACATTCATCTAAGTCCGTCTCCCTGATGAACACTGAACCAAAATATTCATTTAGGACCTCCCCTACCTGCTTCGCCTCATGTTGATATTAATGGGAGCTTGCTGCACACAATCTTGCTGTTGTTTCCCTGGCATTCTACTTCCTAGGTAGTTCTTCAATGGTGAGGATGGCTCATTTCTATTGCATTTTTTTGGATGGCTGTGTGGCAACTAAAGACTCTGCCACAGATGGCCCAGATGGAATGCACCATAGGGACCAAAGTGAATGGGTTGTTTGGGGGATTGTGCACTATTTCCACTGTTTGCCCCTGAGATCTGAGGAGCTCAAGTGCTTTCCTTGACGCTTCTTCTCCATTTGGAGTTGTCATGTGCCGGGGATTCCCCTGAGTTGCTGAGGATGTTATATTTATTACCAAGGAAAACTGCCTTTGAGGCATTTTCACTGTTCTGGAAATCTCTCCCTGTGGTAAAGCTAGGGGTAAGGTGCTCCTGTTAGGAGTCTGGGGTGGGGGGGGGGGGGGGTGTGGTGATAGAGGTTCAAAGTCTGGAGATCCTGGTCTGGGAGATGATGCTGCTATTGGGTTGCCCATCCAGCTAATGCATTTATAAGATTTTGTAGAGATAACGTTGGTGGCTGTAGTACTTCTCCAGTGCTTTGCAGTGCCGACTGTAGCTGATTAATGTCTACAGAATATACAGGGCAGCAGGGGTCACGGCTGTTCAGTAGACCAGGAGTTGGCGTCTGGTGTTAGATCTTTGGCATGAAGCTCTCCACCTCAGTTGGCCAAACATTTTGCTGGCACACCGACAATGATGGTGATATTGCCATCAGCATTTGTCTTTGTTGAGAAGTTACTTCTGAGATACAGAAAATGATTCACATTTTGTAGGGGTTGTTGCTAGCCGGATTGTGCAGTGGGGCAGGGACCTTTGTTTTCCGAGTGTCTAGACCAGGCCTGTCCAGTCACGTACCTCAGTGGAGGAGCCAACAATAACTGGCAGCTCTGAGTGTGCATGCAAACATCTATTGCTGAATGGCTGAGGTGAACTTGGTTCTGGAGCAGAGACAAAAAAGCTTTCTGTTCACTTTGTAGGTTAACTCCACTCCAGTGGGATGGTTGTTGTGGGTGAGATGCAGTATTGGAGTGAGAAAGGTTGAGAAGAAGGTTGATGCAATGACACAGCCTTGCCTGAAACTAATTTGCATTGAGATTGGATCTGTGGTGGACCCATTGGCTGGGATCACTGTCTGCATGCCATCACGTAGCAGACATAGAATGGTTTGCACATTGGTTGCTGTGGTTTTCTACGGCGGCCACACACTGACAGTAGTTTGTCTGCTTAGAAGTGTTTTAGAGTGACTGAGGTCATGAAAGATGCCATACCTTCTTTAAACCCCAGGTACTGCTTGACAATGTCCAAACTCTCCCAATCTGCACTATAATACCACCAGAATCTTTCTTCTCTCCCAAGTGGAGGTGTTTAACTCTCACTAAGTATTATTGCACTGTCTGAAAGGCTGTTGCAGGAAGTTTAACTTTGCAATGGGGATTAGCTATATACCTGAAATGAAAATGGTTTGCTCGGCTAAGGAGAGAGCAGGGAGGTGAGACTAAATGGGAAGATCTGTCAGAGCAGAGAGGAACAGGCATGCTGGGTCGAATAGCTTCCTCCTCTGCTGTTAGGTTTGATATAATACAATGATACCTTAACAAATGTAACACACTTCCTGACACTCCAGAGAATAGCAAGCTGCAGTTTCTATGAAGTCATACGAGACCAGAGGCCACATTCCAACAGACACCAAAATCCCACACTCCATTTATGGTGAAGCACAATTTTAGAATACGTTTCCTTACTCCTCTAAAATTTAAAAGAATTTTTAAGTGTTGCCAACAGGGAGACAGATCAGAGTGGCAATATATCAGTCATAAAAGGTATCCCTATCAGAAAGGATTTTGCTTTGAACCTTTCAATTGAATGCTTTCATTAAACAATCAATCTGGAGGACAATGGAAGGTTGTACCTGGCAATTCCTGCACCCATTCTTCCTCAGCGTCCCAACATTCAGACAGCAAGAAAAGGACACCAGACACCTATTTAAGTGGTGAATATTCATTGCCTTCTGTTTTGCACTGAATAAATTAAAGTTTCTGCACAGTAACATTCAGAAATGCACCTCAGCAGAGCTGCTTGCCCACGCACACATCGCAAATAAAATCAAACATGTGTTCCACAGTTGCCCACAGTATAAAAACTTACTTCCATTCCAATCTGACAATAAAATGCCGCACAAGCTTAGAGCAGTGGTACACTGCAGTTATGTAACTTGCTTTGATGATGAGATATCTCATGACCTGAAGACACCCCAACCACCTTCACAGCCAATGATGAAATAATGTGAAGCATGGTTGTTCTTGGAATGGAGGAGCTAATTTCTATACAGCAAGACCAACACTGGTGAGATAAGGTTTGGATAATTACCTAAAAAATTATGCCTGATTTTTGTGTGTAAAATTGATTTGTCCATTGTAATACAATTGTACCCATTTCTGCAAGGTGCATTTAGGGTGATTAAATGTCCATCACCCAGAGTGGCTTGGTAGCATCAAAGTTGAGTTTAATGTCATATGCACCAGTATATGTATGCACAGGTGCAATGAAAAACTTACTTGCAGCAGCATCACAGGCACATAGCATTGGAGGCAAACGTTCACAAGAAAAACATAAATTAAACATAAATTATACAGGTCACCACTGACTGGAGAGGCTGAGACTTGAGGACAGAACTACCATGATTCACCTCAGTGTGGGTGTCATTTGCACACATGATGATATCATTAACGTGTAATGTTCATCTCCCCACAAGGTACAACCTGAGATTTTCACTTATTATGAAAAAGTCACCAAACATACCAGAATTGAAATTTCATTCAATCATTTCGAAAAGCTTAAATTATACCCAGTCAACATCATTTTATGAAAGGTAAATCATACTTGACAAATTTGCTAGTTGTTTTGAGAATGGAACAAGCAGAGTCAATAATGGGGAAATTGTAGATGTAGCATATTTGGATTTCCAGGAGGCATTTGACAAGGTGCCACATAAGAGGCTGGTGCACAATGTAAGAGGTCATGGTATTGGGGGAGGTGGGGGTAGTGTGCTTGCGTGGATTAAAGATTGGTTATCACAGAGAAGACAGACAGCCAGATTAAGTGGGTCTTTCTCAAACTGGAAGGATGTAATTAGTGGAGTGCCCCAAGGATCAGTCTTGGCCCTCAATTATTTACCACTTATAATAATGACCTGGCACAGGGGGTAGAGTACAAGGTATCCAAGTTTACCAATGACACAATAAAAGGTGGGTGGGCTTGTTGCAATTTGAACTCTGCAACAGGATATGGTAGGTTGAGTGAGTGGGTGAAAACATGGCAGATAGACTTTAATGTGGGAAAGTGTGCACTTTGGTAAGAGGAATCAAAAGACAGATTGTCTAAATGGAGACTGCAAATGAGTGAAGTACAAAGGGATTTAAGTGTTCTTTTGCACAAATTGCAAAATGTTAACAGGCAGGCGCAGCAAGTGATTGGCCCTGGGGAGTGTCGGAGAACAGAGGGACCTTGGAGTTTAGGTGCATAGTTCTCTGAAAGGGAAGTCACAGGTAGACAGGGTGGTGAAGAAGTCTTTTTGCATGCTGGCCTTCATCAATCAGGGCATCGAGTACAGAAATTGGAAGTTATGTTGCAGTTGTATAAAACGCTGGTGAGACCACACTTGGAGTATTGTGTTCAGTTTTGGTCACCATGCTATAGGAAAGATGCTATTAAGCTCGGAAGAGTGCAGGAAAGATTTACAAGGATGCTGCCAGGACTCAAGGGACTGAGCTATAGAAAGCGGTTGGACAGGCAGGACTTTATTCCTTGCAGCACAAGAGACTGAGAGGTGATCTTAGAGAGGTGTATAAAATCATGAGGGGCACAGATAGATTGAATGCACAGTCTTTTTCCCAGGGTTGGGGAATCGAGAACAAGAGGGCATAGGTTTAAGGTGAGAGGGGAAAGATTTAACAGGAACTTGAGGGGCAACTTTTTTTATACAGAGAGTGGTACGTATATTGAATGAGCTGCCAGTAGGAGTGGTTGAGGCAGGGACAACAACAATTTCTAAAAGACAGTTGGACAGTTACATGGATAAATGGGGTTTCAAGGGATATGGGCCAAATGCAGGCAAATGGGACTCGCTTGGATGGACTTCTTGGCTGGCTTGAGACCAGTTGGGCTGAAGGGCCTGTTTCCATGCCTCAAGACTCTAGACTCTAAGGCAAATGCACATTGGCTTTTATTGCAAGGGGGTTGGAGTTTAGAAATAGGGAGGTATTGTTACTATTGTCCTGGGTAACAGCAAGGCTATACCTGGTATAGTTTTGGTCTCCTTGATTAAAAAAAGGATACATTAGCACAAGAGGCACTCCCAAAGAGATTCACTACCCTAATTCCTGAGATAATGGGGTTGTCCCATCATGAATGGCTAAAGAAGTTGGACCTGTATTCTTTGGATTTTTTAGAATGATCGGTGATCTTATCAAAACACATACGATCCTCAGGGGGCATGACAGTGGAGATGTTGAGGTGTTTCCTTTGCCGAGAGAGTCTCGAATGAGGGAAACAGCTCCCAGGTTGGTGGGTGGTTATTTAAAAGCGAGGTGGGTAGAACTTCTCTCAGGGGTGGTGAATCTCTGGAACTGTCTACCCTATTTCTGAGGGCATTTTAAGACTCAACCTAGAATCACATATAGGTCAGACTGAGTAAGGATGGCAGATTTCTTCCCTTTAAGGACATTATGACCATTTTTGCAACAATCTGGTAGTTTGAAAATGAATTGATATTGTTTTTCCAAGTTTTTGGAATGGTGGGCATTAGACTTAAACGTTGCACTCATTTGGTGTCCCAAAATAGGCAAAATCTAATTTCTAGGCAGATATTTTCTGATTATATCTCAGAGCTCCCGCGACCCCGGTTCAATCCTGATCTACAGTGCTGTCTGTTTGGAGTTTGCAGGTTCTACCTGTGGGTTTCCTCTGGGTGCTCCAATTTCATAGAACATCGAACAGTACAGCACAGAACAGGCCCTTTGGCCCACAATGTTGTGCCAACATAGCTCTTCCCTCCTACCTACAGAATGCCCATATCCCTCTCATTCACGTGCCCATCTAAGCCCCTCTTGAAAGCCCCCAATGAATTTGCCTCCAACACCCTAACAGGCAACGCATTCCAGGCATTCACCCCTCTCTCAGTAAAATACTTACCCCTCACGTCTGTTCTGAACCTACCCCCTCTCACCTTAAATGCATTTCCTGCCACATCCTAAAGGCATGTGGATTGGAAGTTTAATTGGCCATTATACATTCTCCCTAGTGTGTAGGTGAGTGGTAGAATCCAGAGGATAGATGCTAATATCGGGAAAATAAAATGGGATAAATGTTGGATTAGTGTAAATGGGTGCTTGATGGTCAGTACAGACTCAGCGGGTTGAAGGGCCTGTTTCTGTGCTGTATTACTCCATGACTCCATTAGTTATGTGGGCTGAGAACTAAACATTGGGTAAGAATCCGCTACAAAGTAATGGGCTTGGGATCTTTTACATTCACTTGTGTTGATGAATAGGGGCTGGTTTAATGGATAGTTTAGAGGGATATGGGCCAAGCACAGGCAAAGGGATTAGCTCAAGTAGGCAACTTGGTCAGCAAGGATGAGTTGGGCCGAAGGGCCTGTTTCCATGCCGCATAACTCTATGACTCTAACAAAAGGTCTCATCAAAAGGTGGTATCATCAAATGGGTTGCTCTCCATCAGTACGGTACTGCCATGTTAGCCAAGGTTTTTTGTGCTCAGGACCCTGAACTGATAATGAACTAACAATGGAGAATGCTGTCCATTAAGCCACAACTGAAAAATAAAACTGAAAAGATATTTGTTTTTATTTAAAGATTTTTAACCCAAGGAAGAATGAGTGACTCAACAGTTTAAATTATTCCCCTCTGGAAGGTTGGCTGGTATTGCATGAACAATCATCATTTTAAAATGATTCTCACACTGTTAAGTACCAAGCACTAATTTTCTACAGATTATCTTTCTAGGTAATGTGAAAATCAACCCAAGCTCTTAAAATATAATAAAGAGACTTTTGATTGTGGGATTAACTGATCAGCAAGTAGTTTAGCTTTGATTGAGCTTGCATATTAGCAACTATCTGTTTTGTAGATTCACTGCTAATTTTCCTGTAGTTTTTGCATCATTAATTTAGATTTTTTGATCAGTGTAATTTCATAACCCTTTAAAAGTAATTGGAAAAACTAGTTAGCCAGTTAATGTGGAGTTGGGATGTTCAAACTGTGGCAAGTCTTGAATCCTGCTGATCTGGCTGATGAAACTTCATCACTATGTTTCTTAGTCTACCTAAGCTTCCCATTTACTGATTTGTCCCATGTGAAAATTTCCTGGGCCAGGCTTACCTGTTGCCCAGGTTAAGGGTAACCTCTGGTCTCCTGCCCCAGAACCAGCAGCTTTTATTCATTGGGACAACCTCTACTGCTTCTTCCCCAAGGCTGCTCAGGCACTGCGTTAGAGTTTCTGCGTTAGGTCCTGACCATTAGACATTAACTGAGACCCCAGCCTTGTCTTTCTTCCTATGGGTCACAGCGTCATTCTGCACTGAGGCAGGCTCTTTGGCCCATCATATTCATGCTGACCATTGAGTACCCATCTAAACTAATGCCATTTACTCGCACTTGGCCCATTGCCTTCTAAACCTTGGTCCAGATACTTTTTAAATATTTTGGAAGTACCCGACTCCACCACCTTCTCAGGCGGTGTGTTCCAGATTGCAACCACCCTGAAAAAATTCCTCCTGAGATCTCAATCTCATCTAATCCTCTTGCTCCTCACCTTAAACCAATACCTTCTGGTTTTAGATGCCTCCATTATGTCACGATGTTTCTCACAATCCAGTCCATCTCTGCCCCTGGTAATTTTTACACCCCTATCAAACCACCCTCCCCCTCTCAGCCCACTCTGCTCCAAGGAAAACAACCCCAGCCAATCCAGCCTCCCCTCATAATAAAGCCAACAAACAGAATGAATGAATTTTGCACTTTAGACTCTCACTGCAGGCAGCCAAGAATTAATCTTTCCAAGGATTAACAGCCAGAAAATGCATTTTACTTCACAACAGTGTCGCTTGAATCACTCTTCCCATAGTTTCACTAGTCTCCACCTTAAAGGCTCAAAACTTGAAGTGCATGTCAATAAATGTGGTCCTTTCCTACCTTTGCAATCAGGCACTGTGCAAGGAAACATCGCTGCAACATAATCGCTGGACTCCTGTGCAACCCATTTGATTCCAGAGGCCGTCAGGGAAAAGTTGATATTGGCAATAAAAAAAGCATCATATTGACTTGTGGAACACAAATGCTTTCAGAACACCACTGTACATTTGGAGATGGAGGCCTTTTAAAAACATGTCAGCCCTGCTGTCTTTTGATGGAAGTACTTAGTTTGGGGGAAGGTGAAAAGTATTATGTAGTGCCTTACACAACTCAGGATGTCCCAGAGGTTTTACAATCACTGTGGTCATTTCGGAAATGAGATTACCAATTTGCACAAGATTCCACACACGGGCCACACAATGATTTGTTTCAGTTTATGTAGATTAATGTGCAGATGGATCTGAATCTGCTGCTTCATCAGCAATAGATAGGAGGGATGGGTCCTATTGAAGGTCTGAGTCAGTAGATCAGCCATGGCCATGAACATATTGATTCAAGAGGCAGTATGGCCCACCATGATTCTATTTATGCTCTTGGTGATTTTGGTTCAGAGATAAAGATTGGCTTGGGCTCCAGGGAAGTTGTATCTACTTTTATTCAAAGCACTGCCAATGGATCTGCTTCCAGACTGGTAGTCAAGGCTTTTGTCCACTGCCTCATCTAGAAGCCAGTACTCTCAGCCCTGGACTGAAAGTTCAGTACTGCATAGATAATGTGCTTAAGTCCCTGGAGGAAGACTTGAAACCACAATGGAACCAACTCTTGGCATCTGCTGAGGTGATACAATAGGAACGTTTAAAAGACTCTTTGATAGGCACGTGGATGCAAGAACAATGGAGCGTTATGGGCTGTGTAGGAGGGAAGGGTTAGATCGATTGTGGAGTAGGTTTATATGGGTTGGCACAACATTGTGGGCTGAAGGGCCTGTACTGTGCTGTGCTGTTCTATGTTGTATGAATCATCTGTTTCCATTCCACTATGTTGGAATCTCATTCACACTGCACAAATCAACACTGCCTTTGCCCCTCCACTCTCAGACTGCTTTTCAGCCTACAGGATAAGATATCGTTATTAGTCACATGTACATCGAAACACACAGTGAAATACATCTTTTTGGGTAGAGTGTTCTGGGGGGCAGCCCACAAGTGTCGCCACGCTTCCGGTGGCAACATAGCACGCCCACAACTTACTAACCCATATGCCTTTGGAATGTGGGAGGAAACCGGACATCTGGAGGAAACCCACGCAGACACAGGGAGAACGTACAAACTCCTTACAGACAGCAGCTGGGATTGAACCCGGGTCGCTGGCACTGTAATAGCATTACGTTAACCTCTGACCAACTTGTTAACTCCCTTTATTTTGAAGGATCTTGGGTTCTGCTGTTTTCCCCAAGCATAGCACAGTCACACATATATATTTTCTTATGACTTAGGAGGCCACTTGGCTCACTGAGGCTTGGCCAGTTCATATAGGAATCCCATTCCCTCAATAATTTTTCCCTATAACCTAATCTCCTCACATTCCTATCAATTCTACCACCCACCTACACTCGTGGCATGTCCTACCTAACGTGTCTTTGTGATGTGGAAGGAAATCAAAGCACCCAGAGGAAACCCACATGGTTACAAGGAGAACGTGCAAACTCAACGGAGACAGCACCAGTGGTCAGGACTCAATCTGTGTCTATCAACTGGCCCACATTGTCGCCCTTGACACATTTGTATTAACATGAAAAAGACCACTTCAGCCACCCTGGTTTACCACAAGTCACCCACTTGGTTATAGAAAAAAACAACCTGGCCGTGCCATGGGTCTTTAACTATATATATTTCCTTCCACTTATGCCACTGCCTTTAAGACCCAAGTACAATTTGTTCTTCTTGCCCCGGCTCCTACCTTTCCAAGTCCTCTATCCGTTATAATGAGAGCCATCCTGCCACATGTGGCGTGCACCTGGTGGGCTGTGATTAATGTGTCCTCAAAGCCCACCCATCTAGGAAACCAGAACCACTTGACCCATGCTGGAAAGATTTTTCATCTCCTTGCTCCCTCAGACAGTCAGTCAAACATATGGAGTCCTTACCAACTCTCCAACCATGTAGACACCACGGCCAAGAAAGCTCACCAGCACCTCTACGTCCTCAGGAGGCTAAAGAAACTCACTATGTCCCCTTTGACACTCACCAACTTTTATCGATACACCATAGAAAGCTTTCTATCTGGATGCATCACGGCTTGGTATGGCAACTGCTCTGCCAAGACCATAAGAAACTGCAGAGAGTTGTGGACACAGCCCAGCACATCACGGAAACCAGCCTCCCCTCTGTGTACTCTGTCTATACCTCTTGCTGCCTTGGCGAAGCAGCCAGCATAATCAAAGACCCCACCCACCTGGGTCATTCTCTCTTCTCTCCTCTCCCATCAGGCAGAAGATACAGGAGCCTGAGGGCACATACCACCAGGCTCAAGGACAGCTTCTATCCCACTGTGATAAGACTATTGAACAGTTCCCTTATACGATGAAATGGACTCTTGACCTCACAATCTACCTTGTTGTGACCTTGCACCTTATTGTCTACCTGCACTGCACTTCCTCTGTAGCTGTGACACTTTGCTTTGTACTGTTATTGTTTTTACCTGTACTACCTCAATGCACTCTGTACTAACTCAATGCATCTGCACTGGGTAATGAATTGACCTGTACGATCGGTAGCCAAGACAAGTTTTTCACTGTAGCTTGGTACAAGTGACAATAATAAACCAATACCAATACCAAAAATCTGTTGAAACTCTTAACAATGGAGAACTAAATGAAATTCTAAGAAAATTACCACAAAGGAAATTGTGGGAAATCCAAACAATAATACGTTTTGTTGCAGGGACTGTTAGGTTGAACGCACTTAATGTTACTTCTTGCCTTTTCAAATTATCTCTCCACAATGAATGCCAGTGAGTTGGTTGCTTTTTCAAAATAAAAATATCAACCTGGTGAAACTTACAGCGGTTTGCCTATGTAAAGTCAAACCTCTCTTTTCATCCATACTATTTTGAGAACATGGAAGAGTACAGCACAGGAACAGGCCCTTTGGCCCACAATGTCTGTGCCAACCATAATGCCAATTTAAACTAATTCCTTCTGCCTGAACATGGTCTCTATCCTGCCATCCCCTGCCTGTTCATGTGCTTGTTTCAATGCCTCTTGAATGTTGTTATCGTATCTGCTTCCACCACCTCCCCTGGCAGTGTGATCCAGGCACCAACCACCCTCAGGTTGAGTGAGCTTGGGCTTTTCTCATTGGAGAGAAGGAGGATGAGAGGTGACTTGATAGAGGTGTACAAGATGATGAGAGGCATAGATCGAGTGGACAGTCAGAGACTTTGTCCCAGGGCAACAATGGCTAACATGAGGGGACATAATTTTAAGGTGATTGGAGGAAGGTAAGATGTCAGAGGTAAGTTTTTTGCACAGAGAGTGGTGGGTGCGTGGAACGCACTGCCAGCAGAGGTTGTGGGGGCAGATACATTAGGGACATTTAAGAGACTCTTAGATAGACATATAAATGATAGAGAAATGGGGGCTATGTGGGAGGGAAGGGTTAGATAGATCTTGGAGCAGGATAAAATGTTGGCACAACACTGTGTGGGCTGAAGGGCCTGTATTGTGCTGTAATGTTCTATGTTCCATGTAAAAAAAACTTGCTTCACAATTAAACTTTTTCCCTCTCACCTTAAAGGTATGCCCTCTAGTATTTGACATTTCTACCCTGGTAAAAAGACTCTGACTTGCCTATCTATGCCTCTCAGAATTTTACGTACTTGCATCAGCTCACCCGATAAAGCAGCCAACATCATCAAAGATCCCACCCATCTCAGACATTCTCACTTCTACCCCCTCACATCTGGTAGAAGATACAAAAGCCTGAAAGTACGTACCACCAGGCTCAAGGCAGCTTCTATTCCACTGTTATAAGACTATTGAATGGTCCCCTAGTATGATAAGATAGACTCTTGACCTCACAATAGAGTCATAGAGTCTTACGGCACAGAAACAGGCCCTTCGGCCCAACTGGTCCATGCTGACCGAGAAGACGTATCCAAGCTAGACCCATTTGCTTTGGCCCATAACCTTCCAAACCTTTCCAAGCTACTTTGTTATGGCCTTGCACCTTATTGTCTGCCTGCACTGCACTTTCTCTGTAACTGTAACGCTTGATTCTGCATTCTGTTATTGTTTTTCCTTGTACTACCTCAATGCACTGTCGTAATGAAATGACTGTATGGATGGCATGTAAAACAAAGTTTTTCACTGTAACTCAGTACATGTGAACCAATTTACCCCTCAGCCTGCGACATTCCAGAGAAGACAATCCAAGTTGATCCAATCTCTCTTTATAGTTCATATGCTTTAATCCCGGGAGGTCTCAACCCGAAATGTCAGCCGTCTATTTCCCTCCACAAATATTGCCTGGCCCACCGAGTTCCTCCAGGATCTTGTTAGTTGCTCCCGATTCCAGCATCTGCAGTCTGTTGTGTCTACAACATCCTGGTGAACCTCTTCGGCACCCTCTCCATAGCCTCCAAGCCATTGCTTTAATGCCCGCAATCAGAACTGCACACCAAATGTGGCCGAACCAAAGTTGTACACAGCTGTAACGAGACTTGCCAACTTTTATTCTCAATGCCTTGACCAAAAAAAGGCAAGGATGCCGTACGCATTCTTTACCACCCTATCTACTTATGTTTCCACTTTCAGGGAGTTATGAACTTGCACCCCAAGATCCCTCTGTACATCAATGCTCCTAAGTGTACTGCCATTTACTGTACACTTTCCTATTATATTTGACCTTCCAACATGTAACACCTCAGACTTGTCCGGATTACTCTCCATCTGTCATTTTGTTTCCCATATTTCCAACTGATCTCTATCCTTTGACAACCTTCCTCAATATCCACAACTCTGCCAATTTTTTGTGTCATCTGCAAACTTACTAATCAGCCCACCTCCATTTTCATCCAAATCATTTGCATATATCACACGCAACAGAGGCCCCAGCATTATCCCCTGTGGAAGCCCACTGGTTACAGACATCCAGGTAGAATAACACCCCTCGACCACTACCCTCTCTCTTCTATGGCCAAGCCAATTTTGAATCCAACCTACCAAGTCTCTGTGGATCCTATGTGCCTGATCTTCTGGATCAGCCTACCACAAGGGACCTTGTCGAATGCTTTACTAAAGAAAGCATCCACTGGCCTACCCTCAATCATTTTTGTCACCTCTTTAAGATAACTCAATCAAGTGTTTAAGACATGACCTCTCCCCCACAATACCATGCTAACTATTCCTAATAAGTCTATGCTTTTCCAGACATGGGTAAATCCTATCCTTAAGAATCTTCTCTAGTAATTTCCCTACCACTGATGTAAGGCTCACCAGTCTACAATTTCCCGGTTTATCCCTAACACCCTTCTTAAAGGAACAACATTGGCTGCTGTCCAGTCATCTGAGATCTTGCTCTTGGCTAAAGAGGATACAAAGATCTCTGTCAGGGCCCAGCAACCTCCTCTCTTGCCTCTCAAAAACCTGGGTTAGATCCTATCAGGCACTGGGGGCTTATGCACCTTAATGTTCTTCAAAAGACCCAACACCTCCTCTTTCTTCATATCAACCTGCCCTAGAATATCAGCATAACCCTCCCTGATCTTCAAAAACTGATGAAGTACTAATTTAGCATCTCGTGCACTTCTTTGGGCTCCAGGCACAAATTCCCTCCTTTGTCCTTGAGTGGTGGTATCTTCTCCCTTAACTACCTTCTTGTTTTTAATGTATGTATGACATGCATAGAGTATGTGCCTTACTAATGCATCTACCATCTCAGCCTCATGCAGTTGTGAAGTTTATTTGCAGAGCTTATGTAAGTAAATTTAAAATTCAAAATCATGAGATGTTTTGATTGGTTCCATGGGGAGTCAATGCTGCTGCTAGCAGAAGGGTCAGTAATCCAAAGTCACAGCTTGTAGGCAATTGACAGAAGAACTGGGAAGCATCTGAACAGATTTTCTTAGTTCAGTGAGTTCCTGGACTGTAGAATACACTGCCTGGAAGAGTGATGGATGCAGATTCAATAGTCAGGAATCAGATATGTATCAGGAAGGGGAATTTGCAGGGCTATGGAAAGAGAGTAGGGAGCAGGTTGAATTGGTTAGTTCTTTCAAAGAGCCAGCTCTGGCATAGAGGGTGAAATTTAGTTCTAACTAGTGACTCTAAATTCACAGTTCAATGGCGAACTACCTTCACCCTTTCACCCAAAACTTCTAAGCTGAAGAACACAGGGTAGCAGAGAGTTTGCCCTTTGCCAACGGCTGCATTGGTAAAAGCCATACCTTTAATTCTCTAGCCCCTTTGTGAATGTGGTAATGGCACCCAATGGATGCACATCTTTGGAACTGGAAAGTTACCAACTCAACAAATGATGGGTGGATATTTATGCACACTGGCTGCCCAGAAACACAATCCCCTTCGTCATAATGGCATTCCTTTCCAAATAATGTTGTGATGTCTGAAATACATACTAGAAATATTACAAGTCTTGAGATCCCTCAAGGTTGCTGCGCAGGTCGATAGCATTGTTAAGAAGGTGTATAGTGTATTGGCCTTCATTAGTCGGAGTATTGAGCTCAAGAGTCATGAGGTAATGTTGCAGCTCTATAGAACTCTGGTTAGACCACGCTTGGAGTATTGTGTTCAGTTCTGGTCACCTCATTATAGAAAGGATGTGGAAGCTTTAGAGAGGGTGCAGAGGAGATTTACCAGGATGCTGCCTGGATTGGAGAGCATGTCTTATGAAGATAGGTTGAGTGACTTAGGGCTTTTCTCTTTGGGGAGAGGGAGGATGAGAGGTGACTTGATAGAGGTGTACAAGATGATAAGAGGCATAGGTTGAGTGGACAGTCAGAGACTTTTTCCCAGGGTGAAAATGGCAAACCTGAGGGGGCATAATTTTAAGTTGATTGGAGGAAAGTATAAGGGGGATGTTAGAGGTAAGTTTATTTTTACACAGAGAGTGGTGGGTGCACTGCTGGCAGAGGTTGTGGGGCAGATGCACTAGGGACGTTTAAGAGACTCTTAGATAGCCACATGAATGATAGAGAAATGGAGGTCTATGTGGGAGGGAAGGGTTAGATAGATCTTAGAGCAGGATAAAATGTCGGCACAACATTGTGGACTGAAGGGCCTGTACTGTGCTGTAATGTTCTATGTTCTTTCTAATGGCCACAACATTTTTGATCATCGTGTGCATCTAATTAATGGGCAACAGTCGACTCCTTTAATTTTATCCAATGCCCTTTTAAAGACTGTTCACCCACACTTCTTCTGACACCAGCTAGCTGCCTCACCAATATTTGACTGGATCTAGCTCACTCACCATCAAGGAAGTTGACCTTACAAAATCAGCCAGGGTCAACACACTAACAGCTGAGCTGGTGCTCATACTGTGACACTCATCTAACTTCTGATTGAACAGTTACTCTGTATATCCCCTCAAGACCTCACTTGAGTGGAGAACCAGTGAATTTCAGGTTCATCAGAAAAAGAAAAATAGTCTTTTACGTGAAGAATCTCTGGTTGGTTTCATTAGCATTCTGCATCTGTACCACACAGAATACGCTTACACACTCTAACAGCATATTGCAATCATGTGGTGTGGCAAGGTACAATGAGAAGGGCAGGAGTACACTGAACAAGAATGGGGAGGAGATGGAACAGAAAAGGGAGCATGGAGACTATTTGACCCTTGGCCGGGGTATTGAAAACAAGAATGCAGAGGTTTAGGTGAGAGTGTGGTGAGAGGAAGGAGATTTAAAGGGGATCTGAGGGGTGTTTATTTGACACAAAGTGTGGTTAATATCTAAAACATGCTGTCAGAGGAGGTGATGGAATCAGCACGGCAGTGTAGCGGTTAGTGTGATGCTGGCACAGCGCCAGTGACCCAGGTTCAATTCCGGCCACTGTCTGTAGTGAGTTTGTACGTCCTCCCCGTGTCTGCGTGGGTTTCCTCCGGGTACTCCGGTTTCCTCCCACATTCCAAAGATGTGTGGGTTAGGAAGTTGTGGACATGCTATGTTGGCGCTAGAAGCGTGGCAACACTTGTGGGCTGCCCCCAGAACACTCTACACAAAAGATGCATTTCACTGTGTGTTTCGATGTACAAGTGACTAATAAAGATATCTTATCACTACATTTAAGAGGCATTTTGACAGACACTTAATCAGGCAAACTCATAGAAGGATACCGTCCTAAAGTGGGCAAAAGGGATTGGTGTGCATGGGCAAAAAGGTCAGCGTGGACATGTGGGCTGAAGGGCCTGTTTCTGTGCTGTAGGTCCCTATGATATATCGGGTCTGTGCTGGTTCTTTGAAGTTATCCAGTCACTCCTGCTCCAAAACTGTCTACATACTGCAAATCTTCTCTTTGCAAGTATATTTCCCATTTAAATACAAATCCTGAGGCCTGTTGCAAGTTACTGTTGTTCCTCCCTGTCTTTCAGGCAGTGAGCGGCAGAGTACAACATGGTGCATAAAAAAGAATTCTCGTCTCTATCTGGTCCCGTAGGTCCTGCTACTGACCCTCCTGGCGCAGAGTCGTGATGAGAAATTTGAAGCTGACGCACGTGGGAACACAGAGACACTGCAGCTTGGAGTATGGTGGTTGAGGAAAATGGCACAGGTAGGGAAAGAGCAGGAATGAGTGAGCAGAGTGGAACGGGAGTGGTGGGGTAAAGTGCTGGTTCAAAGGCACTTTGATGAAGTCAAAGTTTGGTGCAGAGAGGTCAAGTGGAAAGGCAACAGAACACAAGTCTTGAGGTCAAAGAGGTTTGGCCTGGGGTTTGGATGATGGATGGGGAGTTACTTGACAAGTGGTGCTAATAGCTTTATTGAAAGACCCAGAAATCGGTGTGGAAGGTATTTAAGATATTTATTTATCAGTCACATGTACATTGAAACTCACAGTGAAATGCGTCTTTTTGCATTATTGAGAATGTTCTGGGGGGCAGCCCGCAAGTGTTGCCATTCTTCCGGTGCCAACATAGCATGCCCAGAACTTCCTAACCTGTAGATCTTTTGCAATGTGGAAGTACCCGGAGGAAACCCACGCAGACATGGGGAGAACATTCAAACTCCATACAGACAGCAGCCGGAATTGAACCCGGGCCGCTGATGCTATAATAGTGTTATGCTAACTGCTATGCTACCGTGCCACCCAGCATAGCTCAGGTCACCAAGGCTTCATAGGAAAAGGCAGGAAGGTTTATTAACCTTAAATCAGTGGCTCAGAGATGCCTCCAAGTCAAAAAACAGGAGCACAAAATCCAGGGCGACCTTCCACCTCCATACTGAGGGAGTCCTGCACCGAGGAAGGTGCTGCTTTAACATCTAGTCCAAAAGACAAAGTGACCTTTGCCCTCTTGTAAAAGATACCGTGGTATTCGTACAAGGAAGAGCAAGAAGCTACAGCTCAGTGTCTTGCCCAACAATTTAATTCTCAACCCAAGTCAATGAAACAGATTACATGGTCCTCATTACACTGCTGTTTGTGGGAGCTAGTGGCATTCAAATTCTGCTTCACTTCCCAGAGTATAACAACATGTTTCTAATACAATTTCATTCCGCAAAGTGCTTTGGGATGCACTGAGGATTTGAAACATGCCATCTAAATTCTCTTTTGTAAGTTTGTGCTTGTACTGCAATGTTCTGTGATGTGTGTTAAAAGGTATTGCTTTTGTCCTTAGCTGAGATTTTCTCCAGAGCTACAGTAATAAATTTTCCTCACAGCCTTGCATTTTTTAAACTTATCTCACCATGCACTGACTTACAATATTGTGTTTCTACAGACCCTTAAAATGTATTCTGAATTAAAGGAAGGGTAAACTCTGAAGCATTATTGCACAGCGATTTAACATTCTATTTCGAGCAGGACGACACTTCCCAGTACGTCAGCTCTGAGAAGGAACACTGTGCTTGATAAAAGATGGCACTTAACACATTTGGCGAAAAATGTAGCTTTATACTGGGGGTGACAAACCAAGGTTTATCAACACAAATACAGACACGTTAACAGTTTTAACACACATATTAATAAAAGAACAGGCATACATCAGCAAAACCACTTGTTAAATAACCAATAAACATTTCTGCATGTTATCAGAGTGACAGACAACACATTTTCTTTCCCTGTCCAGTCGCTGAGAGATTACAATTGATTAACATAATGCAATCTAAAATCCAAAAGGCCCAGTTTGCTGCGTGAAGTGACTACATACAATGCTCGTTCTTCGACGTAGATCCATTGCTGCACATTTAGATTATGCTCTCTTTCAAAGTGCAAATGCATATTTAATTCTCAGCTGTTAGGTGGAATGATCTAATTGGCCTGTTGCTTAGTGATGACAAACCATGCTTGCCAGAGATGTAATGGAATCCAGTGGACATGCACAGACTGTAGGACAATTCTCTACACATACTGATTCACTCCCATTGAGGACCTGGGTTTATCCTGGTAATAATTGTCTCAGAAGTGTCTCTATGCTGGGAAAGAACTGATCTAAAGACAATTAAAGATCAGGATAGCAGGTGATGGTTCGAGTAAGCGCATGTAGGGTTTCGACCCGAAACATCAACATTTCCTTTCCCCCTCACAGATGCTGCTGGACCCACTGAGCTCCTACAGCAGTTTGTCAGTTGCGATGGTTTGAGTATTATCAGTGAGGGGCTGAGACACTCAAACTGATTGGGAGAGTCGCAACATCTGGACATTGATTTCTAGCTGCAGATGGTAACGTGACCAAGTCCCAAGCGCTTCGCTTATCACCCTCCACACCCAAGGGACTGGGTGCCCCACTCCAGTTGTGAGGGAGGATTACAAAAAAATAGTCAGGGCTTCCACAATTTCCACCTAGTAAGTTTGCAGACAGCAGAAAAATTGGTGGAGTTGCAGACAGTGAAGAAGGTTGTGAAAGGATTCAGCAGGATATAGATCACTTACAGATGTGGGTGCAGAAGTGACAGATGGCGTTTAATCCAGGCAAGTTTGAGTTGTTACACTTTGGGAGGTTACACATAAGGGGAAATTATATGGTTAATGGCAGTACCCTTAACAGCAATGATGCACAGAGGCATCTTGGGGTTCAAGTCCATAGCTTCCTAAAAATGGCAACACTAGTAGATAGGGTGGTAAAGAAGGCATGTGATATACTTGCTTTCATTGGTTGGGGCACCGAGTACAAGGCTCAACAAGTCATGTTATACCTATATAAAGCTTTGGTTAGGCCGCACTTGGGCAGGCACGGTAGTGTAGCGGTTAGCGTAATGCTATTACACCGCCAGCGGGTCGGGTTCAATTCCGGCCACTGTCTATAAGGAGTTTGTACGTTCTCCCCGTGTCTGCGTGGGTTTCCTCCGGGTGCTCCGGTTTCCTCCCACATTCCAAAGACATCTGGGTTAGGAAGTCGTGGACATGCTATGTTGGCGCCGGAAGCGTGGCAACACTTGCGGGCTGCCCTCAGAACACTCTACGCAAAAGATGTATTTCACTGTGTGTTTCAATGTACATGTGACTAATAGATATCAAATCAATTGTGTGCAGTTCTGGTCGCCCCATTACAGGAAGGAGGTGGAGGCTTTGGATGGGGTGCAGAAGAGGTTCACCAAGATCAGCCGCGATCACATTGAATGGTGGGACAAGCTTGAGGTGACCTACTCCTGCTTCTATTTAACATGTGACCTCATCACCAGGCACCATAACACTTAGTAGAAACACCCTGTGGACGGAACCATCTGCAGACTAGTCACTGATACCACTGCCACAACACATTACAAGATGTAAGTCCGTGATACTAAACTGGACCCTGATTTCCTGTCCCATGAACTATAATGGGCATCTGCCTGCCACACGTCTCCCGCAAGCAACATTTCTCAAAGGAGGAGTTAAATTGTGCAGCTGCCCTTACAGTGCTGTGTTCCCAGCATGCTGCAGGGCTGGCGATATGGCTAATTGTTGGAGGGCCACTGCTGAGCATCAACCAAAGTAGATCTGACTTGCATAGTGAAACTAATTAATAATCTTCGGAAGTTGTGGATGTCAAACGTAATTCTGTGAGTAATCTCCAAGCTCATGCCTCAGTTGTTTCTTGACAGCTGACTTCAGCAGAAATGTTTTTGAACTAAGAACATACATTTCATTCACAGTGACATAAAATGCACTTCAATGCCTGCAAAGCCATTGGGAAGTGCAGAGCTGGTGAAAGGTGATCTATAAATACAACACTTCCTTGAATGAAATTTCTTTCATGTCATGAAAAGAAATTTTTGCAGCTCGTTGGAGGTGTCAGTGGCTTGGACTCTTCACCAAAATCGCATGTATGGAAGTGTGTGGGACCCGTTCAGTGAGAGCAGGGTCTTGTCCAATGTAAAATCAGAGAGGTGGGGCAAAGAAAGCCCCGCCCACAAAACACTGGAAAGCTGACAGATGGCTAAGCCACACCCCCAGCTTTTCCTCTGCCAAAGCTGTCAAGCTTTATGAATGCTATATTCGGAATCACTCAAAAATTATTAAAAAATCAAATATTAAAAAAAAATCTTAAAATACACTCCAAGAGTCAAAAACATTAAAACAGAAGTACTTGAACAACTTAATCTTCTTGCACACAACCATAAAGCTGCCTGTGAAATGAACGGACTTGTAGATCTTGTACTGCACCAGACCTCAATCATAATCTGACAGCAGATTCCCCAGAGTAACGACTGGCACACGTGACTGGTTGCTGCTCAGCCACTGGACTCCTTGTGAAGTCCAGCAATGCAGCGCAGACTGTCCACTGCCAGCCGAGCGCACGGCAAGCTGGGCCCCTCCACATTGCTCAGATTCGCTGACGTTTGCGGGGGGGGGGGGGGGGGGGGGGGGAGGTGGGATTAAGCACTGCCAGTCAAGTTCCAAACCAACTAATAAAGTGTTTTGGAGACACAAGAGACTGCAGATGCTGGAAATCTGGAGCGGCACACAAAGGTGCTGGAGGAACTCAGCTGCTCAGGCAGCTTCTACGGAAGGAAATGGACAGTCGGCGTTTCAGGTCAAGACTCTTCATCAGGACTGGAAAGAAAGAGGGGAGATAGCCAGTCTAAAAAGGTGGGGGGGGGACGGATAGAGCAAGAGCTGGCAGGTGATAGGTGGATCCAGGTGAGGAGGGTTGATAGGCAGATGATATAAGATATCTTCATTAGTCACATGTACATCGAAACACACAGTGAAATGCATCTTTTTGCATAGAGTGTTCTGGGGGCAGCCCGCAAGTGTCACCACGCTTCCGGCGCCAACATAACACACCCATAACTTCCTAACCCGTACATCTTTGGAACGTGGGAGGAAACTGGAGCACCTGGAGGAAACCCACACAGACTTGGGGAGAACATACAAACTCCTTACAGACAGTGGCCGGAATTGAACCCGGGTCGCTGGCGCTGTAAAGCATTACGCTAACCGCTGCACTACCGCGTGTCTTTGTGTGTTAATAAAGTGTTTTGTTTCTTTTCTGAGGTGAGCACATTATGTTGCTGGTGTAGGAATCCTGAAGTCTGAGCTGTTGACCTGCCAACAAGAGTTCAAATCCAACGTCAGCTACTGGGCAATTTAAATTCAGTTGCTTTTGTGAAAATGTTAGTATCAATAATGGAGAACATGAAACTACCAGATTGTTATAAACACCCATCTGGTTCACTAATGACCTTTAGAGAATAGAATCAGCTGTCCTCATCTTCCCTGACCTATTATCTGACTTCAAATCAACCACAATGTCATTAGGCCCTCACTGTCCAAGTAACTGTCTGAGCCATATCAACAACTGCTTTGCACTGTAAACCAACCATGCAATCTGCAGCAGTTCAAGGGCAATTAGGGATGGGTAATAAATGCTGACCTTGCCTCCCATGAATATCTTTTTTTAAAAAATGTTGTTGCATCACTTTTTCACTTTTCAGTGGACATAAAGTAGTTGGGTCAAGTCACTATGGGCCTGATCTATGCTGTAATTCCCCTATCTAACATCCTGAATTAAAGCAGAATTGCATTTTAAACTTCTTGGCCAATCTTTGCAGAAAATATTTGGAAATTATTATTGCAAAAGCCAAACCAATATTTTTAATAAACCTGAAAAACATTGTGTGTTAGATTTTGCATGATTTCTATTTCTTACACATATCTTCTGCGTAACAATTACTACTTCTTACTAATTGTGAGTTTGCCCACAAATATACGAGTTTATGGATTCCCATCTTGGTGTAAGTATGGATTTTGTTTTGTTACATAAAGGAAGAACAATGTCTGGCCCCAGCCATAACCTTGTTGCCACCGTCCCAACCAGCATGAAGCCCAGTTCAGCTAGTGCCCTGTGCTTGCTGAACAACGTTGGCATTGGGAAAGCTAAACCTCACATTTTAATCTTCGCATACTTGTTTATGGACTCCTCTGTGGTCATTGCTGTCTCTTCCTCTGTAATCTCTTCCGCCATGCAACCCTTTGAATTAACTGCACTTCTCCATCTTTGGCTCTCTGGTGTCCCGTATTGCAATTATTTCCCCGTTGCTAGTCACACCTTCAATTACCAAGGACCTAAGATCTGGGATTTCTTCCCTACTACATCTCTTGAGAGGGTGTGCAAATTCCCTCAGGAGAGCACTTGAACTAATACGTTTGAACCCCATGAGCTCCAAAGTCAGAGTGTAAGTGGCAAAGCAAATACATGCTGAAATAGAGGGGGAATTAAGTGCATGCTGGCAGAAAGGAACTAGCCCAACGCTCAGGTTGTTTCACACACCAGACCAAGCTACTGCCTTACGTGGGTTGTGTTAAATTTTGTTTGACAGCACATCTGTGAAATGCCTCCATTTGTTTTATTTGCTGATGGTCCAATGTAGCTGCAAGGTGCTGCTGCTGATTTTAATGCTCCTGCCAAGAATGGCAAAGAAAAAATATAAAATGTGTCTATCCCGCTGGGTCTTGATAAATAATACGTTCTCAAAGTCAGTCGGGGAACAATCAAGTCACTACATTAAGCAGCCATTAAACCCCAAGTACAAAGGCTGTTTCTTGGTGGCCTGTTATACAGATCTGCCTCCTGAAGTGAGGAAGAAGTGAATTACTGAGCAGAAGGACCACCGCAACACATTTAGTCAGCACTACATCCCAGCGATAAAGCACCAAATAAAGCCAGTGCTTAATGCTATCAGCAGCCAATCAGTATGTAAAGGACCAGTCCAGTCCAAGCAGTGAATCAATAGGTTGTCTGTTTATCTTTGGTCATGGTTAATTAACAGGATGTTGCTAAGAGCTTGGAGACAAGGAGGCTGAAGATTCTTGTGCATTCTAAAGATACAATAGAGTTACTAAATGCTTGTATTGCGAGCGGGACTGTAGCCAGATCAGCTCCACCAAATGGCGTGTAAAGAGATTCGATGGGAAAATACAGAACTTTCCTTTTACATTCTGCCCTCTCCTCCTTACAACCTTATCCTTTCCTGAGGGCTGCATTCTTTCACAGCTTGTAGGATAGGCAGATGGGTTGCAAACTCCCACATGCACACAGATGCCAGTATCTTTTTCCATATCCGAGCCTGGGAACGATGAGCGATCGTGACGCCGATGATAGAGAGAAAGAAGCAGAGGCTGAGAAGGGGCAGAGAAAATGAAGGGTAAAAAAGGATGTTAATTGTTTTAGTACTTGGATTCTCATTCCTTGGATGTCCTGAGGCCATACTTGTCCACAGCCAAACCAACCCTTTTGAATATAAGGAGACACAAGAGACTGCAAATGCTAGAATCTGGAGTAAAAAAAATGAACTGCTGGAGGAACCCAGCAGGTCAGGCAGCATCTGTGGAGGGAAATGGACAGTTGAATGCAGATGTAGGCTCTCGACCCGAAACGTCGACTGTCCATTTCCCTCCACAGTTGCTGCCTGACCCGTTGAGTTCTTCCAGCAGCTTTTTTCAATTTCGGAGATAATCAGTGTTCAATATTGACTGTGAATTCCTTTTCTAAAGACTTAGCTGATGGTCCAATGCATTGCTGCCCAGTCAAAGGTCTTTTGTTTGGGACACTAAACCAAGGCATAATTTCCTGTGGCATCATTCTGATGGAGCTCAGAGGCATCATACTCTGTTCGATGTCCAGTGTTTCTCTTCACTAAACATTAATTATTCACTACCACAGTGCTGTTTGTGGGAGCCCATTTTCTGCCATTATCTTCATTTTGATCTGCTCCATTCCTGATATTTCCCTGCCCTTTCTCGGCTTCTCCATCTCCATTCCTGCACTTACTTTTGTGTCTAGTTACCAATGAATACTAGTCAGCAGCTAGTATTTACTGGTAACTAGACAAAAAAAGCGTCAAAGGCTATGGGGAGAGAAAACAAACAGGGCACGATCACATTGAATAGTTGAGTAGGCTCCAAAGGCCGACTCCTGCTCCTATTTTTCTACCAGAAGCCCATGGACTCCCATGGCAGAAAGCTGGAAATGGCCGAATGTCTGAAGCCATTGAACTCAGTGCTCGGTCCTGAAGGCTATAATGTGCCAGGGCGGAAGATGAGTTTCAAGCTTACGTTGAACTTTGTTGAAACAGACATAAAATTCCAAGAGAGAAGAGCAGGAGCGTGAAGGAGAATCCCACTCTACTTCCTGTAAAGATCCCAGTTCCTCTGATGCCATCACATCTGTACCGATGGCGTGCCCTTCAACAACTGTGCTTCTGATATCTCTTCCTTTCCCTCAACCACGGTTCTCCCCTCTACCCCCACCCTGATAGGGCTCTCAACCACGTCCTTTTCATTTTCTGCAAATCTAATTTCACTGCCTGCCCTCTCACCCCGAAGACAGATCGCATTCCCCTTGTCCTCACCCTTCACCCCACCATCCTCTATATTCAGTGGATTATCTGTCATTTGCAACACCTCCAACACTCAGACACATCTCCCAACCCACGCACTTTCAGCATTCAAAAAGATGGTTATCTCTGACTCATGGTTCACTATTCTACCTCCAACAACACCCACTCCCCTTCCCACGGCACCTTCCCATGCAACTGCAGGAGATGCAATATCTGCCCTTTTACCTCACACCTTTCCACCATCCAAGGACCCAAGCACAGCTCCCACGTAAAGCAGCAATTCACTGGGAACTTTAATTTAGGTCACTGCATTTGCTGCTCATAATGTTGTCTCCGCTACATTGGAGAAACCAAAAGCAGACTGGGAGACACCTACCACTTCAATTCTCCATCACACTTCCACTTTTTTCTCACTACCTTTGGCATCCTACACTATCCTAACCTACTTCAATGTAAGCTTGAGGAACAGACCTCATCTTCTGCCCTGACACAATACAGCCTTCAGGACTCAACACTGGTTTCAACGATTTCAGATGATTAACCATCTGCAGCATTCACTCAAGGTAGCTGTGGGAGTCCAAGGGTTTGTAGTAGAAAAATAGGTTCAGACATTTGACCCTTCAAGCCTGCTCTATCATTCTACAGAATCATACCATATTCTTTCTCTCTTCCCTTAGCCCCGATGCCTTTTGTGTCCAAAGACAAGTAGATACTAGGCATTCAAGAGCAGCTTAAGGAACAGCACCTCATCTTCTGACCTAACACATTACAGTCTTCGGGACTCAACAATGAATGCAAACATTTCAGCCTTTTATCTCACATTCAGATTTACCTCTCCCCATTTCAGCTATTTCATCTCTCATTTCTTTTCTCCAACTTACATTTATTCATATGGGAGGAAGAAGAAAGGAGAATAAAGGTGGGGAGTGGAGGAGAGGGAAAAAAAGAGTGAAAGACAGAAAGAGAGAGGGGGGGTGGGATATGCTGAGCCACATGATTGTTTCCTATGTCATCTGAAGATCTGTCGATTCGAGCTGGCTGCAATCAACCTGTCATCTCCCTTCAGGGCAATCAAGCCTCAGGTCTCAACATAGCTTCAAGTGGTCTCACCTATGGACAATTATTTGTTTTAAAAATAGAAATTTGGGGACATGCTGCAAAAAGTGTTAAATTAGTCTTGATAAGGTCATCAGAAGGCCAAGTAACATTATTACTTTGTATGTATGCATTCACTGCATTTATCTTAGTTAAGCTGGTCAAATCATAAGACATGTACTAATTATGCCCTCAGTAAACCAACCTGCAAGGTTATAACCTGAACAGAAAGTCTTGAAGACAAATTGCAGGCAGAATATTCTACTTCATTGACTAACGTTTGACAGTTCACATTATTTATGTCAAATGCTCCATTCCTCACACAGCCTAAAAAATTGCAATCTGTGACAACGTAATTGCCCGACTTTACCCCTACAGTAAAAACAAGAAAACAGCAACAATGGGTTTTATTTATTATGTGATGCCTTCAAAAAGGTAATAGTCACTATTCACGGGAGAGTCATGAGACAAAACTTGAAGCCAAGCCACTCAAAGAGAGATCATTTCAGGTAACAATAAGCCTAGTTATCCAAGGGAAGTGGTGTTAAGGACACCTTAAGAGAGCATTATTGAGACAGAGATTTAGAATAGAATTCCACAGTTTGGGATACTCTGAAAAGCAAGTCATTTTTTGCCAACTTTTAGTCTTCAAAAATCCTTGTACTTTCCAAGCTTCCCAATCCACATATTGGCATCTTTGCTGAGAGTGCCACATTGGTCTTTTCCCTAATGCTTAGGTCTTCATGGGTTTGCATAGTTGTTCCCATCAGTAGTAGGTTCAACGACCACGAGGCATAGATTTAAAACCTTTATCCAGAAGAATAAAAGGAAAATTATACAATATTATAATCTGGAACTTGTCTTTCATAAGGTAAATTGGTTTATTATTGTCACATGTCACAGTGAAAAGCTTTGTTTTGCAAGCCATCCATACAGATCATTTCATCACTTCAGTACATTGAGGTAGTACAAGGGAAAAGCAATAACAGAATGCAGAATAAAGTGTTACAGTTACAGGGAAAGTGCAGTGCAGGCAGACAATAAGGTGCAAGGCCATGACAAGGTAGTTTGTGAGGTCAAGAGTCCATCTTATTATACAAAGGGTCAATAAGGGTAGAAGAAAGAGAATCAATAAGGGCTTTCATTTTGCAGGGCATGGGAAAAAAATAAGTGAGGGAATAGGCTAAAAGTAGGCTGTGATGTAACATTTCTAATGAGTTGCAATATATATTTGTACATAAAACAGGCTGCTCCACCTAACCAGCCCAGATAGGTGCTTGTGTCCATGGGAATAGTAGTCTTAATGTCTGTCTCACTGTATCCTCTTCCCTCTTCACAGTGGAACTGTGTTCTGCAAGAATTCTTTTTAGGAATTCATCTCACCACACTCACCCTCTCTAACTCACAATCCAGTCAAAGGACTACAAGTGGGAGTATCTCAAAGAGGAGACCTTTCTAGATGCTGTGCCAATCAGGAACATTCTCACCGTCCACAAACCTCCCCATGGTAAAGTCCTGGCACTGACAAGACTTCTACTCTTTATGGACTTGTAAGAGGTTATTTAATCATTAACATTTACATTTATTTAACAGTTTATTTACATATTATCTGTTAACATAATTTGAAAGCTAGATTATATTTAGTAGCAGCTTAGTTTGATTTCAAATTAATTTGCAGCTCATTAAGACATCTTGTATTCCCTGCATGAGTGTCCCCACAAGGAGTGTTTGTGCTTATATCCACCATACTTTCGTTTAATGCAATTGAAATGCTCTTAAGTTTGGTACTTGGTTGTAAGCTGATTCCTTCAAGTGTAATTAATTACTGATTTATTTACATTTTATCTGTTGCCTCCTGGTTTATCTCCTTTTCCCTTTTCACCCAACTCTTGTTGAGACACTGTTTGGCCAAGTAGTCCTGGGAGATGTATTCATTCAGCACTGATCTGCAGCTGCCAGAGTGAGGGCAGAGAGTGAGGAAACACTATGTTTTTAGTAGATGGCACATACAGATGGACATACTGGGAATGTAACAGCAATTCAGTGGGTTCAGCTGACAAAATAAACAGACACACACAGAAGTCACAAATACACTGCACAGGACTTATGAGTAAATATTTAAATGGTCCCACATAGGTGTCTAATCCTATAATGTAGAGAAAGAAATAGAATCAAACGATGATAGACCTGACAGAAGTTTATAAAGTTATGAGAGGCCAGGGACAGGGTAGACGGTCGGAATCCTTCTCCCCAGGATAGGAACATCAGATAGTAGAGGACATACATTTAAGGTGAGAGGGGGAAAGTTTAAGGGAGATGTGTAGGGCAAGTTTTCTTTCCCCACCCAGAGGGTGGTAGGTGCCAGGAATGTGCTGCCAGGAGTGGTGCCGGAAGCAGATACGATAGTGGCATTTAAGAGTCTCTTAGATAGACACATGAATATGCAGGGAATGGAGGGATGTGGATCATGTGCAGGCAGAAGAAATTCTATTTAATTTGGCATTGTGTTCGGCGCAGACATAGTGGGCCAAAGGGCCTGTTCCTGTGCTGTACTGTAATATGTTCTGGTAATCATAGAGTCAGAGAGAGATAAATCATGACAGCCCTTTGGCCCACTGAGTTCCTACCTACCATCAAGAACCCATTTCCAGCAAACCTACAGTGATTCCATTTTATCCTCACCACATCCCCATCAACTCCCCCCAGGTTCTACTATGCACGACAATTTACCTTGACTAATTAATCCACGTCTTTGGGATGTGGGAGAAGACTGGGGTAGCCGGAGGAAACCCACATGGTCACAGGGAGAACATGCAAACTCCACACGGACAGCACCCGAGGTCAGGATTGAACCTGAGTCTCTGGCACCGTGAAGCAGCAATTTTACTAGCTGTGCCATTGTAACCAGCTCTGAACTGATTGAATGGCAAAGCAGGCATTAGTTGCTGAATGGCCTTTTCCTTTTATGTTCAACAAACACAGAACCAGTGTGTTAATACCTGGAAAAGTGACAGAGAAAGATAACTTGATGTTACAGGTGGAATTTAACACTGTAGAGAGAACCAGAACACCTCACGTGACTACAGCTAAAATCCAAGAAGAATTTAAATTTTACATTGAGGAGCAGTTCATTCAGAACTTTTTTAATGGTCTGTGCTAGTCCCTGCTCAGTGCCCGGATTTGCTGACCATCTACACATCTTTTTGTGCATGTGAAGAAATGGAGTGTTTGACTTTCTATACCTGAGAGGCTTCCTTTGAGACGGAGTGGCTTTGGGAGCCGGAGTGGGTTCTGTGGTAGGGATAGCAAGTCCCAACATTCCACCTCTGCATGGCCTTTTGACAGATGGTGCGACACAACAACAAACTATTCAAATAGATTTAAATATCTAAAGGGAGTAAAAATATAAGTAAAAGGATAAGAATAAGTAAAAGGTAAACTTAGTCAAAAGCAAGTGAAAACACTGATAAATTATTTAAAGAAAATAAGGTAAAATAAGTAAAGACCTTACATGTTTCCACAAGGTCAGTGATCCCTTTAAACTGAAGAGTTGCCTTTTCCTACTCCAGACTCCCTGGTTTAAAGCTCAGGGTCTGATGTGAACTGTCCCACACCCTCCCCTCAATGATTTGGTGCTCTGCTGCCGGACTCAATGAGAGTCTGGCAATGGAGTGGACGGTTGCGGTGGTTTTCTGCTCACGAGAATGTTTGAACTGTGCATGTTTGGAAGCTGAGACTTCCTGAGGCACGAGCATCTGACACCTAATGGGTCCCTTCAAGTTAGTACGACTTAAACCAGCATCTCCATTCAATTATCCAGTACCTTCCCACTATTTTACGTTTAGGAAGGTTTAAGAAGGTGTAAAAATGAAAAGATATCCTAACTGGTTTCAAAGGCTTTATCAGACTCAGAGCTACACAGCAATTAATTATCAGTTTACATGTTATTAATTTTGTAGAAAATACCTTCAGGTTTGCAACAACATCTAGAAGCCATAGTCTGGAATATCTCACACGTCACTTTGTAGAATCAAATTTTGCAGTGTAAGAAACAGGAATCCAGGCTTCAATCTCCTTAGAATTGGGAAGCCCCTCTCCAAGTTGCCTGTTTTTCAGAAACACCATTACACCGGTATTGCCATTCACACAGATGGAGCATTAAGTTATGGTTCTTACCCTCCAGGTCTCCACTGGAATGGAAAAAGTACTGAAATGTAAGAGGCTCATTCCTTTAGATTTTAATTATCACTGAAGGTTCTTTTATCCCCTTTTACCTCCTCTTCCCTTTCTTCATTTCATCTTTCTTTCCCACCTCTTTATGTTACATTTATGATTTGCTGACAAAATAACTATTCTAACTGACCCTTCTTGGTTTAGAGCCCTTTACAGTCTGACCAGTTAACAAGCCTCACAGTTCACACAGTTCCTTGATCCCCAAGGCCACTGTGCCACCAAAATCAAAAGTAGGAAGTGCTGGAAATACTGGGCAGGTTGGACACCTTACATGAAGAGAGAAATAGAGTCCATGTTTCAGGTGATGACTTGAAACACATTCCTAATGTTTTCGGTTTTCATTTAAGATTTCCAGATTTTGCAGGTTTTTTTCTTTTGCTTTTCAATTGAGGACACCAGCATTGTCTTGCTTGGGACTTAGAGGGGGGTAATTTGATTGAAATGTTTAAGATCGTCAAAGAAATAAATAAAAGCCATAATTCCTCTTTGTTGAGGAGCCAAGGAATGGTGATATTTCAGGAGTAATGTTAGAAGACAGTTCCACACCTGGAGGGTGGTAGAATATTGAAATGCTCTACCAGGAACAAGTTAGTTGTTAATTTTAAACCTGAGATTTACAGATTATTGTTAAGCAAAGATAAAGCTAAAATCTCAAGTTCCTATCTGGATCATATTTACAATTTATAGGATCATTTAACCACTGGTACATTATTAATTTCTCAGATCAGCTCTCCTTTCCATTGCAGGATAATGCAGTTGCTATGGAAATGTTTGCATTCTTGCTGTTTCATGCAAGGGTTCCAGCATACTTCAATAACATTTACCACAATTCAGATATTCTGCTGTAGTGCTGTAGGAAGTTAACTATTAAAATCATAGAGTAAATGAACAAACATCTACTCCCAGCAAGAAGCACAACCTGATATGGCTACAATGATACATCATTGCAGCTACCATTTTATTGAGAAGTTGGGGCATTTTGCTTGATGTCTTCGAGTGAATAATATATTCAGACAGGAAATGTGGGTGTCACTGGCATTTCATTGCTCATCTGTAATTGCCCTTTAGAGGGCGGTGGTGAGCAGCCACGCTGCAGTCCTTGCGGTGAAGGTCCTCCCACAGTGCCCAGTCAGACCCACCTTGTCCAACCCACTCACAATTATGAAGACCTTTAACTGATTGCCTTCTGCAGCATCTGCAGGTTCTACTCTCTATTGCCTTTTGTTGAGGCAAGAGAACAGTAAAAGTCACATCACATAGCTCTTAAGAAGGTATATATTAGACCACCAGGTCTTCCTTCTGAAGAAAACATCACTAGCCTGTCAAATTGTTCCCCAATACTATAACAGCATGCTTCTGATTCTCTCCTTATAGATCTTATTACTTATATTTTATTCCCCAATGTTACAATCTCCTTTTTATAGTAAGGCATCATTCTAGTCTCCCAGACTCTTAGGAGTTCTGCACCCTGCTTTTACACAGGCTTAACAGTTTTATCAGATTTCAATCCAATACACAGAAGTAAATCCCAATGCACTTGTATCTCAAGATCTCTTTTGCTCTTCCAATCCATTCGGTTCTTATTTTGCAGATGTTTCTAACTTTCTTATCTACGAGCATCATCTCAGGGTTAAATTTCATTTCTCAGTTAAATGCCCACTCTACAAGGTTTTCTTGTTGTGTTTTTAACAATGTAGCATGTCTCAAAGTGCGATGCGGGAGCATAAGAAAAATAAACTTATGATGCATGATTACGATGCATTATGATTATGATGCATCTCTATAGAACTCGTTAGGCCGCATTTAGAGTATTGCATGCAATTCTGGTCACCTCACTACAGGAAGGATGTCGAGGCTTCAGAGAGGATGCAGAGGAGGTTTACCAGGATGCTGCTTGGATTAGAGGGCATGTGGTATCAGGAGAGGCTGGACAAACTTGGGCTCTTTTCTCTGGAGTGGCAGAGGCTGAGGGGTGATCTGTTGGACGTGTATAAAATTATGAGGGGCGTAGATAGGGTGGACAAGCAATATCTTTTTCCCATTATTGAGTGATCCAATACCAGAGGGCATGCATTTAAGGTGAGAGGGGGCAGGTTCAGAACAGACATCAGGGGTATGTTTTATTTTACTGAGAGAGTGGTGGATGTCTGGAATGTGTTGCCTGATAGGGTGGCGGCAGCAAATTCATTGGGGGCTTCTAAAAGGGGCTTGGATAGACATATGAATGAGAGGAAAATAGAGGGATATGGGCATTCTGTAGGTAGGAGGGAATAGCTATGGCGGCACAACAAGGGCCTGTTCTGTGCTGTACTGTTCTATGTTCTATGTAAACTGGCGCAGAGACAGATAAGATAATAGATTGAAAGTTTGGTTAAAGCAGTTGCCCTTCAGGAGGGTTTCAGAGAATATTTGCTATCCTGCTCCCCTGTAGTCATTAGGCAAGGATATCAAGGTCCCTCTTGGCAGGTTGGTCAAAAAAAAGGATCCAAGGAGGCATGGAAAATTAGACCTGAAGTGGCTCATTGGCAGGAAGCAAAAGGTCATGATTGACAGGTGTGTTTGTGCCTTGAAGGCCTTTCCCAGTGGAGTTCCATGGAGCTCAGTTCATGGTCCCTTGTTTTTTGTAGTACAATTCTGATAATCCAACACCCTTGGGGCTTTGGTGGTGCCGGAAGAGCATTTTCTTCCAAACGCCAACTCACTTAAATGTGTTACGTGAAGTAAGTATAAAAGGAGCTGAAACCGAGCACCGGGGAGTTTTGAGCACGGGAACAGAATCGGGTGACTTTCACCTTGTATGTTGAAACATACAAGCATTCCAGACCCTGGCACACATTCAGGACCCCAGCTCCAGTCTAAAGCTTATCCACATTCCTGACCGCTGCCGTTCCTGACCCCGACTTTGGCTGCTCATTTGACCCACACTCCCATTAATACAAGACCAACCTAATGAGTGCACATGCACACAGATAACAAGAACCTCGTGTACTGATGAGTGAGCCTAATGTTGAACCATTGAGACTTCTGAACAATCAGATCCTAGTTATATATTGGTATATACGAAATTTATTGTATATAATGGAGACATAGGAGACTGCAGACTGGAGCGAAAAACCAGTTGCTGGAAGAGTTCAGTGGGTCAGGAGGCATCTATGGAGGCAAAGGGATAGGTGACCTTTCAGGTTGAGACTGCATCAGGACTGGCTTTTACAACATAGAACATAGAACACTACAGCACAGTACAGGTCCTTCAGCCCATAATGTTGTGCCGACATTTTATCCTGCTCTAAGATCTATCCAACCCTTCTCTCCCACATAGCCCCCTATTTTTCTATCATTCATGTGCCTTTCTAAGAGTCTCTTAAATGCCCCTAATGTATCTGCCCCCACAACCTCTGCCGGCAGTGCATTCCACGCACCCACCACTCTCTGTGTAAAAAACTTACCCCTGACATCCCCCTTATACTTTCCTCCAATCACCTTAAAATTATGTCCCCTCGTGTTAGCCATTGTCGCCCTGGGAAAAAGTCTCTGACTGTCCACTTGATCTATGCCTCTTATCATCTTGTATACCTCTATCAAGTTCCTTCTCTCCAAAGAGAAAAGCCCTAGCTCACTCAACCTATCCTCAGAAGACATGCCTATGAAGGATGATATCAGAACAATAGTTAGACAGGATCTTGATTCAGCAGATTGTGGGATATAATTAGAATCAATTTGGGTGGAGCTAAGAATATACTGTATGTATCAATGATTCAGATCTAAATGTCGGGGATATGATAAAGAAGTTTGCAGATGAAGCAGAAAATGGCCTTGCGGGATGACAGTGGAGCAGGAAAGCATTGAACTGCAGGAGGATGGAGAGGGTTGGCCAGTTGGGCAGAAAAGTACTCAATAGGATTTAATTCAGAGAAGTGTACGGTAATACATTTAAGGGGGTCAAACATCAAGGCCAGATACATTACAGCGCCAGCGACCCGGGTTCAATTCCTGCCACTGTCTGTAAGGAGCTTGTATGTTCTCCCCGTGTCTGCGTGGGTTTCCGCCAGGTGATCCGGTTTCCTCCCACGTTCCAAAGACACACGGGTTAGGAAGTGGTGGGCATGCTATGTTGGCGCCGGAAGGGTGGCGACACTTGCGGGCTGCCCGCAGAACACTCTATGCAAAAGATGCATTTCACTGTGTGTTTTGATGTACGTGTGACTAATAAAGAAATCTTATCTTATCAATAAAAGGATTGTGAATGGTTTGAGGAAAAAGGGACCTTGCAGTTTATGTCCACAAGTCAATAAAGGTAGCAGGGAAGGTAAAGAAGCTTGTTAAAAAGGACACACAGGATGTTTTCATTTATCAGTCTTCCTTTATAAGAGAAGCAAGATTATAGTAGGAATGTATACAAGACTGGTTACACTACAGCTTAAATAGTGTATACACTTCCAGTCACTACAACACTAGAAACGTGATTGCACTGGAGAGGGTGCAGATGAGGATTAACAAAGATGCTGTCAAAAGAAATAAAAAGAATGCAGTTATGAGGAGTGATTTGATAAACTGGGGTTGCTTTCTTTGGCTGAGGGGAGACTTAACTAAGATATATAAAAGTATGACGGACCTGGATAGAGTAAATGGGGAAGACTTGTTTCCTTTAGCAAAGTGGTCAAGAGGGCATTGATCGAAAGTGACTGGTAGAAGGAGTAGAGGGGGAGATGAGGAAATGATTTTCATCCAGAGGATGGTGGGGGTCTGAAACTCACTGCCCCAGAGTGTCAAAGGTAGGAACCCTCACATTTAAAAAGTGTGTGGATGGATGCCTGAACATCTGCGAGCTGTGAGGTTCGTGTTGGAAAATGGGATTAGGCTGGGTTGCCCTATTTTAACTGGCATGGACATGATGGGTCCACAGGGATCCTTCTATTTTCTAAGAACCTATGATCACAAAGACACTGTCACCCCTACAGAGACTTTTCAAACCTGTTCTCTACGTGCCTATACACAAAAAATACAAGCCAAAGCTACGGAAATGGTGGCATAGTGGTTGAAGGAATGGCTTTTTAATCTCAGAGACTGGACAGGTGTTTCAAATGCCAGTTCAAATTCTAATTTGGCTACTGAAGAATTTAAATGGAGTTTATTATATGGATACGATTTTGTAATATTAGTAGTAACCGTATGTCTGCTGGATCAATGTAAAACCTGTTAAGATCATTCAGGGCAGGAAATCTGCCATCCTTAATGCTCTATTAAGATAAGATTTCTTTATTAGTCACATGTACATCGAAACACACAGTGAAATGCATCTTTTGCGTAGAGTGTTCTGGGGGCAACCCGCAAGTGTTGCCACGCTTCCGGCGCCAACATAGCATGCCCACAACTTCCTAACCCGTATGTCTTTGGAATGTGGGAGGAAACTGGAGCACCCAGAGGAAACCCACGCAGACACGGGGAGAATGTACAAACTCCTTACAGATGGGTTAATACTCATTAATAATGGGGGAATTTAATCTGCAATTAAGACTGGGAAAATAAAATTAGAAAGAAAAAAAATTCATCATCAGTACTGGGATTTGTTCTGGGTTCCAGTTCTGATGAAGGGCCTTTGATCTGTTCCTCTTTCCAGAAATCCTGCACGACCCACTGCACGTTTCCAGGATTTTCTGTTTTTTATTTCAAATTTCCAGCATTTGCAGTTTTATGATTTTTGGAAATGTGATCATGATGACTAAAAGTTTGGTCTCATATATTAGTTTTAAAAAGGGATTTTGACGGGAAAAATGAAAGGTGAAGAGGTTGTGGGGAATTTCAGAACATCTTAGGTAGCCACATGAATGATAGAGAAATGGAGGGCTATGTGGGAGGGAAGGGTTAGATAGATATTAGAGCAGAATAAAATGTTGGCACAACATCATGGGCCGAAGGGCCTGTACTATGCTGTAATGTCCTATGGGTTTTCAATGTCTGAGCCTCGGGGATGGAAATCAGCCTCCTGCATCTGGTCTAGACTCTGTGCGACTCTTATCTGGCTTCATAAGTGAACCAGTCTAAGGGAAACCACTCTCCACTATCTTCTCAAGGACAATAAGGACAGGCATTATGTCTTGTGATCAAATGGAAATATTTCAACTGAGTTTCCAAACACCCCATATGGCGCCGTTTGGAAGATGAAGTCAAGGTGATCCAATAAAGCAGATTGGTCCAATCTATTTTGCAAAAAAGGGTTCTTAATTTACGAAGGTTATAAAATGCACTTCATTTTGTAGTCATTTAACAGAAGGTGAGAAATGATTTTCAGGAGTAGGCTTGTGAGGTGTATGTTTTACTCAAGTGATAGACTCCAAGTCTAGTTTTGCAATCTATTATTTTTAGTGTAATTGGTCAAAAATATTATTATGCATATTTTTCTGCTTATATAAACAATTCAGACTACCTCCTTGGTAGTGTAATAAAACACCCATAACCATGGCAATCCAAATAGTTCCTGAATCCAACTGGCAGCATACATCAGCTGCATTACTCAACACTAATAGTGCATGGATACAATTTTAACCATATTCTGTCTTTCTTTAAAATGAGGTCATAAGTCAGCTTTCATCCTTTGGACCTGGGTCCAGATTCTTGGAATAGAAGTCTCATTTGACTGCTGGGGTAAAGGGTGTTCCACAGTCTCCAGTAGCTTGCCAGTTAGCAGGGTCCCACACTCAGACTGGGTGAGAAATGGAAAACCTGTCAATTCAGAGGATGTTCCTAACAGCAACACACATTGATGAAGCTTTTACTTTGCTTCAGAATCGATTTGACTACCCTGAATTGGGAGCTCTGGGTGGATACCAAAACGGGAAGAGTTCCATCTCCAAAACCATCAGCTGATCCATGAAGGATTCACAGGGACAGCTTGGTCTCCGGTTGCTCACAACCTTTCACTGGTGCTCCTGCAGAAGCCAATACTCACAAACTGTCTCATTCATACAAAGTAATTGCATAAACATGATAATTTAGGTGGCATTTGCATGTCTGGCCTTACCCTAGCGCAAGACACCTCGGTCACCAGAGGAAGAGATATATTAGGAAAAAGATTAATGGAACCTTGACTGTTAAATTTTCTGACAGCTTACTTTGTTCAGGTTATATGAAAGTGCAAAGAATCTAACACAGCTTTAAGCCCAGAAAAAAAAATAACCTTGATGGAATGCTCAATTAAACATTTTAAATCAGGCCTTTTTATTTTTTAACGTGCCACATCAGCTTTCATACAGATCAGGGACCAATAACTTGGTGTCTCATCACCTAGCAACCAACATGGTATCTCATCACCTAGCAACCAACATGGTATCTCATCACCTGGTAATCAACAACACTGGGCCTCTTCACCTAGCAACCAACAATAGTGGCACCTCATCATCCAAGCAAACAACTTGGTGTCTCATCACCTGGCAACCAACAACATGGTATCTCATACTTAGGAACCAACAATATTAGGCCTCATCACTTTGAACATTCCTAAAGAGATCTATTTTTTTCTACCCTGTGTACCCTCTGGGTCCCTCTCTCTTGTGCATACCAAAAGTTGCTTGATTTTGCCAGATAGAAATTGGTTTCTTTTAATTGAAAGATACTAATAAAAACAAAGCTTCAGTCAGTGTGGTTTAACTGGGGGTCGCTTCAACATAACTTTCCTACTCTCTGTAGAGTTACTGAACCAGGTTGTTTGTCTCACCATACACTTATCCTGTGTTCCCACTCATATGCCCATCAACACCCTCATCCACCAATTCTTTGACTACCCACATACACTAGGTGCAATTTACAGCAACCAGTTAACCTATCAACCGGCACGCAAGGCCAGGATCAATTCCTGGTCACTGGAGCTCTGAGGTACCCCTGCACTACCCCTCTGGAAGTAAACCCAAGTGATTGCTTTTCCAGTATTGACTGTACCCTTAACTTTATTAACAACTGGAATTTCCAAATTGTTCTTCTGATTCCAGAATCTAAATCATTAATGTAAATAATGAACAGCAGTAGTGTGTGATCACCAATACCCATCTTTCACCGTGAACAACTGCCCCTTATTCCCACTCTCTGCTTCTGTCTCAAAACCAGCTGGAACCCCCTCTCCTTTTTGTTCCCTAACCCTGCAATCCCTGCCATTCATTCATCTATTTTGGGTTACCTTACCTTTTGAAAATCTAGATAAATTACATCTCCTACATTGCCCCTGTTGACTCTCTCCGTTACCTTTCAAAATATGTCAGTAAGATTGGCCAAGTGAGATTTATCCTTTTGAACTTAATGCCAATTCTTCATTATAATACTTTTAATTTTGAGATGTTCCTCTATTTTCTCCTTCAGTAGGGCTTCCATTAATTTTCCTCTCACTAATAATTCCCAGGACACATTTTAAATACAGGTATTGCGTTATATATCTACCTGTCCTCTGACATTACACCTTTCTGGGTACAGAGGAAGACATAGCAAAGACATTGCTAAGATTCCATTAAAATCCACAGGAGCAATCTATCTGGACCAGGGGTTTTATCCTGCTAGTTTGATTAGTTTATTGAGCATATCTCTTTTTCTATTTTAAATGCACTTAGCTCATTACTCATCGCATCACCCAGTGCCATGTCCACTTATGCTACCCCCTGAGTAATTAATGAAGTAATGAATTACTATCTCTTCCATCTCCATTATTACCTGAGGTAACATCTTCTCTGCTCCCTTTGATGCCGTGTTCTTAGCCCAACCTTCATTTTCATTGATAACTCTGGATTTTACTACTGCCCTTTGTTTCCTGATGAATTAGTTCTGCTTTGCCTTGCAAATTTTTCTTAAATTTTTTCCTGATGCCTCCACGTTCTCTTGTATTATGCACATCTCTGCTGTCCACGTCCCTTATGTATTCCTGTTTGCATACCCTCAATGTCTTATCTTTATTAATCCATAGTCTCATAAGCATTTAGTTTGTTTGCTCCATCAGCAGAATATATTCCTCTGCACTTTGATGAACACATTTTTAAATTCTACCTGTTCCACCTCATTACTTACCAATACTGTTACCCATTTTACCTCCCCAGTTCTATTTTCAGCCTGACAGAATCAGCTTTTCCCCAGTCTAATTTCTTATTTTTGTCATATTCACATCTTTCCACATTATAACTTAAAATGATACATTAAAGTCACTATTATGCTTAGATCCTAAACATTGAATAAAAAATGTATACTTACAATTTCCGGATCAAGGATCCCCACCACCTGGGTCATGCCCTCTTCTCGCTGCTACCGTCAGGCAGGAGGTACAGAAGGCTGAAGACCCACACGTTTCCTACCATTGAGGTTTAGCTACTTGCATCAGGAACTGACATAAAATGTAACAATGTCATATTAACTACGTCAGAAGGTTGCAGGTCCACCCAGAAGGTTGCACTTGCATCCAAAAACAATTAACCCAGATCACCGTTGAAGCATTGCATCCCTCTCATTGCGTACTAAACAGGAGCAGCATGTAGTGGGAACAAACCGTAGAGCAACTGAGTGATCGCTGAGTGCCACAATGATGATCACAGTTCTTAAAGGCAGAGGAAGGAGCCCATTCTCCGCCTCATCAACTCCTGCCTGTCCATCCATCACCCCCCTGCATTTTTGTTAAGACACCGATAAAGAGTCATAGAGTAATACAGCACGGATACAGGCCCTTTGGCCCAATGAGTCCATGCTGACCACAGTGCCCACCCAGGTAGACCCAATTTCCTGTGTTCAGCCCATATCCCTCCAGGCCCCTCCCCTCCTTGTACCTATCCAAGTGCTTCTTAAATGATACTGTTGTACCTGCCTCAACCACTTCCTCTGGCAGCTCATTCCATATACTCACCACCCGCTGTGTGGAAAAAGTTGCCCCTCAGGTCCCTTTCAAATCTTTCCCCTCTCACCCTAAACTTATGCCCCCAAGTTTTGGACTCCCCTACCCTGGGAAAAAGACTGTTACCATCCACTTTATCTATGCCTTTCATAATTTTGAACACTTCTATAAGGTCGCCCCTCGTTCTCATCCATTCCAAGGAATAAAGACCTAGCCTGGCCAACCTCTCCCTATAACTCAAGCCCTCTAGTCCTGGCAACATCTTTGTAAATCCTTTCTGCACTCTTTCCAGTTCAACCACGTCTTTCCTAAAAAGGGTGACCAAAACTGTGCACAGTGCTCCAAGTGCAGCCTCACCAATGACTTATAGGACTGCAACATAATGTCCCAACTCCTGTACTCAATGCCCTGACTGATGAAGGCCAGTGTGCTAAATACCTTTTTCACCACCCTGTCTACCTGTGACACCTGCATCAATTATTTCGATGTAAATCAGCAGATTAGCAGGTGAACCACTTCAATATGGGCCAGGAATTCCAACTCAACTCCAGTTCAAGCCCTCAATGCATTGGTGTGCATATATGTGCTGCATACATTCGCCCAGATGTTTGTTCATATAGTGTTTTTCTTTCCAGTGCTATGCTGATGGAAGTTGAATATTTCCAGAATGCAACATGATTGCAATGATCTCCTGTAAAAATCACATCACTGAAAATTTGACTGGCTACTTCTGGCTGCAAACCATGCTGGTGCCAAAGCAACACTCCTTTAGAAATTAGGTTGTGTTGTTCTGAGGTGCACCTACCTTTAAGCAGTCACCGAACAGCCATGATTTGATTAATAGCCTTACTCCCTGAGCTGGACTCTGGAGCTTGAACCCTCTGTCAAATACTTTCACCTTCTCCTCTCTTCAGGCTCGGCCCCATCCACTGATCTTGCCCCAAACATCCTGATCTCCCTCTCCCCCCAAAAAAGCTTCATAATGGCTCCCCAAGTATGCAACTCTCCTATCCAACCCTTGACTCCACTACTGATCTTCAGCCAAGGCCCTAGCTCAATCAGTCACCTCTCTCTTCCCCACACCGTACTCCTCTCCTGGATATACCCAATACTTTCCTCCATGCATTCTGCAGTGGGGAAGGATGGATTGTGTGGGCTTCTGACCCGCTAAATTTTGTTGCGATGGCTCAAGACTGAAATTTTGCAATCATCCTTTATCATGGCTCATCCCTGTGTCAATAAACTGTTCCCTACAAGTACAGAAGCAACTCCAAAAGAAAGCCATTAGCTAAATGCTTAAGAGCCACTGGAGTTATTTAGAAGTACAGTCACTATTGTAATGCAGGAAACACAACAGTCAAAATCTCACAAAATGAGATTATAACATTGGTTGGGAGATTTGTCAGGACCCTACAAATAAATTCCACCACTCTTTGAATAATGCTAAAAGATCTTTCACAGCAACTCGAGAAGCCAATCAGTTTAACGCTTGACAGTGCAGCACTCCCTTCACATTGCTGTGGAGTATTACCCTAAAGTTCTCGACTCATGTCACTGGAGTGAGATTTAACTGGCCAACCTTTTGGATCACCTACTAATTGAACCAAAACTGCCTCTGCCTTCTTACTTGGAGCGTAACATTTCCAACCTGCAAAAATAATTCTTCAAGCAATAATTCAGATCCTGTCAACCTGTGGTTGCATTTACTTAACATGTTAATCCACTGGATGGAATATATATAGTTAACAGCAAGATCATCTTTTACAGTAACAGTGTAAGGAAAACAAGTAGCAGGATGTATAAAAGGACAGGCATGGGGTGACTCCTGAAGTTCATTGAGAGCTGCAAGTTACAGAGGTAAGAGGCAAGTTGGTGAAAAGATCAGGAGCTTTCTTTGGCAAATGGCAATTGTTGGCTTCAATGTGGACCATGTACAAAATGATATGGAACCATTCTGACAAATCACCCCCTCCCCTCAATCCATGGCCTCCACCACTAAGGAGGCACATGAGAATACCACCACCTGCTGGATCCCCTCCAGGTCAGACACAAACTTGGAAATATATTATCAATCCTTCATTGATGGTGAGTCCAAATCCTGGAACTCCCCGCTCAATGACATGGTGGGAGTGCCTTCACCAGAAGAACACTGCAAGTCAAGATGGCAGCTTCACCACCATCTTCTCAAGGGTAATTAAGGATGGACAATAAATGCTGGCCTTGCCAGTGACACCAAGAGCCCACACCCACCCCACCCCCCCCCAAAAAAACCTTTTAACTCAGAGGTGAAAATACTACCCAACCATAGTCAGCTGTTGGCAATTGAGCTGATGCAACTTTGGGTTAGTTTTATCATTGAAGCATTTGTCTTAAAAATAGATGTAAAGGTATGAAAGTCAGATGAGACACAGGTGTGACAACCGTTCCCAGCCTAACACCTAGACTTTCACTGCCTAGTGTGCATTTGGGGTAGGCATTGACTGAATTCAGGTGCTTAGGAACTATATCCAGTATGGATCAGCATCTTAGAATAAACTTAACGAGAATGAAGCCATTCAGCCTGCTGTTCCCAGACCTGCTCGTTTAGTCTCAATCCTGTACACCTCCTCACAGCAACATAAGATAAGATGTCTTTACTAGTCACATGTACATCGAAACACACAGTGAAATACATCTTTGCGTGTGTTCTGGGGGCAGCCCACACGTGTCACCACGCTTCCAGCGCCAACATAGCACACCCACAACTTCCTAACCTGTACGCCTTTGGAATGTGGCAGGAAACTGGAGCACCTGGAGGAAACCCATGCAGACATGGGGAGGACGTACAAACTCCTTACAGACAGTGGCCGGATTTGAACCCGGGTCGCTGGCGCAGTAAAGCGTTATGCTAACTGCTACACTACCGAGGGATAAAATATACCTGCACTTGGAAAGAAAGGGTTTGATTGGGCATAGACAGCAGGGCTTTGCGCATGGGAGATCATGTTTCACGAGTTTGATTGAGTTTTTTTTGAAGAAGTAACCAAGAAGGTCAATGAGGGCAGAGAGCGATTGACGTGGTCTATATGGACTTCAGTAAGGCCTTTGATAAGGTTCCGCATGGTAGGCTGCTCTGGAAAGTTGGATTGAATGGGATTCAGGGAGAGCTGGCTAACTGGATCCACAATTGGCTTGATGGTAGGAAGCAGGGGGTGACAGAGGGAGGTTGTTTTGAGGACCGGAGGCCTGTGACGAGTTGTGTGCCCCAGGCGTCGGTGCTAGGTCCATTGCTATTTTGTCATTTATATCAATGATTAGGATGAGAATGGACAAAGCATGGTTAATAAATTTGCAGATGACACCAAGGTAGGTGTCGTAGACAGTGAAGGTGGTTATCAGGAATGGCAGAGGGATCTTGATCAGCTGGGTAAGTGGGTTAAGTAAGAGCAGATGAAGTTTAATTCAGATAATTGCGAGGTGTTGTATTTTAGGAAGACAAATCAGGGCAGGACTTTCACAGTGAATGGTAGGGCCCTGGGGTATATTGTAGAACAGAGGGACCTTGGAGTACAAGCACACTGTTCCCTTAAAGTGGCATCACAAGTAGACAGGGTGGTGAAGAAGGCCTTTGGCAAGCTGGCCTACATCAGTCATGGCACAGAGTATAGAAGTTGGGATGTTATGTTACAGTTGTACACGATGTTGGTGAGGCCGCATTTTGAATATTGCATTCAGTTCTGGTCACCCTGCTACAGGAAAGAGGGACACTAAGCTTGAAAGAACGCAGAGGAGATTTGCAAGGATGTTGTTAGGACTCGAAGGACTGAGTTATCGAGAGAGGTTGAGCAGGTTGGGACAGTTTTCATTGGAGCGCAGGAGGATGAGGGTTGATCTTATAGAGGTGTATAAAATCATGAGGGACATAGATGAGCACAGGGGAATCAACAACTAGAGGACATGGGTCTAAGGTGAGAGGCAACTTTTTCACCCAGAGGGTGGTACTTATATGAAATGAGCTGCCAACCGAAGTGGTTGAGGCAGGTACAATAGCAACATTTAAAAGGCACTTGGACAGGTACATGGATTTGAAAGGTTTAGAGGGATCGGGGCCAAACGTGGGCTGATGGCACTAGCTTAGATGGGAATCTTAGTCAGCATGGACCAGTTGGGCTGAAGGGCCTGCTTCCGTGCTGTATGACTCCATGACTCTAGTTTCCTTTCCAACTCTTCATTAATTCCCCTTTAAAAGTTATTAATGAATCCACCTCCACTGCTTTTACAGGCAGCAAGTTCCAGATTGGGACAGAACATTAGAGAGTTCCAGCCCATACCATCCTGGTACTACCTTCAAGAGAAGATGCAATGAAGCAAACTTTTTCATGTTCATGACAATGTAACACATGCACCAATATTTGGGGGCACTTACAAAGCACACTGAAGCAGTACAGTGTCCCATGGCTCTTCATAGAGTAACTACTAACACAATCTGACACTGTCATGACAGAAGGTGGCCAAAAGATTGGTCAATGGTAAGGAGTGTGAGGGAGAGAAAGAGGAAAAAAGAGAGAAAGAGAAAAAGAGAGAGAGGGAGGGGGGAAGGAGGGAAGCAGGGGGAAAGAGGGAGAGGGAGAAAGAGAGAGAGGGAGAAAGAGGGAGGGAGGGAAAGAGGGAGGGAGGGAAAGAGGGAGGGAAGAAAGAAAGAAGGGGGAGAAAGAGATGTGGAGCGGGAGAGGGATGCAGAGTGAGCGAGAGAGAGAGAGAGAGAGGATGCAGAGAGAGAGAGGATGCAGAGAGGGAGGGGATGCAGGGAGTCTGGCACTAAACTAGGACCCAGACAGCTGAAAGCACTGCCTCTAATGATAGTGTGATTAACATCAGAAATGACCCAGTAACTAGATTCAGAAGAGCGTAGATATTTTGGACTGTTGATGGGCTGTAGGAGGTCACAGAGACTGAGCAGTAAAATCAGGAGAGATTTGAAAACAATGGTGAAAATTTTAAAAACAGTGGAGTTACTGGACTGTGAGCCAGTGAGAGGCAGAACAGGCTTAAAGGGCTGAACTCACATCCCTCCATTTCTAAAATTCACTATTATAGCTGTGGCCTAATTATTCTAATAAATTCATAGTGTCATACACCACAGAAACAGGCCCTTCAGACCAAATGGTCTCTGCCGACCAAGATTCCCATTTAAGCAAGTCCCATTTGCCCACATTTGGCTCAGATCTCTAAACCTTCCCTATCCCTTTACCTATCTAAGCGCCTTTTAAATGTTGATCTTATGCCTGCTTCAACTGCTTCCTATGGCAGCTCATTCCATTTACTGATCACCATCTGAGTGAAAAAGTTGCCCCTCAGGTTCCTATTTCTCCCCTCTCACCTCAAACCTATGTCTTCTGCTTCTTGATTTCTTAACCCTGGGCAAAAGACTGTGCACACTGACCCTGTCTATGCCCCTCATGATTCTATACACCTCTATAAGATCACCCCTCATTCTCCTGCGCTCCAGTGAATAAAGTCCCAACCTGCTCAACCTCTCTCCATAACTCACTCCCTCAAGTCCCAGCAACATTCTCGTAAACCTCCTCTGTGCACATTCACTTTATCAATGCGGCGATGGCGCAATCACTTGGAAAGTGAAGAACTAACTCTGGGAACAAATGCAATGGAAATGGCTTTCCTGCATGGCCCATTTACTGATACTAGCAACAGTAAATGTTCTATGTGCCAAATGCAAAGCAAAATTCATCTGAGAAGAAATAATGCACATTTTTCTATTCTATAGGCTGCCTATTTCAAGTAAATTGTGATGAAAATTATTTGGTCTTTTCTAACTTTTGCTAAAGTTCAACCATGCATTTTTTCTCAAATGCAACATTACAAATTCCCACATACATAGCCTGTCCTGGTCCAACCACGTAGATGCCATGGCCAAGAAAGCTCACCAGCGCCTCTACTTCCTCAGGAGGCTAAAGAAATTTGGCATGTCCCCTTCGACACTCACCAACTTCTATCAATGCACCATAGAAAGCATCCTATCTGGATGCATCATGGCTTGGTATGGCAACTGCTCTGCCCAGGACTGCAAGAAGCTGCAGAGAGTTGTGGACACAGCCCAGCGCATCACGGAAACCAGCCTCCCCTCCATGGAATCTGTCTTTACCTCTCGCTGTCTTGGTGAAGCAGCCAGCATAATCAAAGTTGCCACCCACCCGGGTCATTCTCTCTTCTCCCCTCTCCCATCAGGCAGAGGATACAGGAGCCTGAGGGCACATACACCAGGCTCAAGGACAGCTTCTATCCCATAGTCATGACTACTGAATGATGAGATGGACTCTTGACCTCACAATCTACCTTCTTTGACCTTGCGCCTTATTGTCTACCTGCAATGCACTTCCCTGTAGCTGTGACACTTTATTCCAGATTCTGTTATTGTTTTTACCCTGCACTACCTCAATGCACTCTGTACTACCTCAATGCACTGTGTAATGAATTGATCCGTACGATCGGTATGCAAGACAAGTTTTCACTGCACCTCGGAAGAAGTGGACAATAACAAACCAATACATACATATTCATGAGTAATGATGGTCTCTGAAAAGAGGCTGTGTTGTAACTACTCTTCCTTGTCTGTGGAGGTGCTACAGCGCCAACCCTGGTTAAGGAATAACACTTCAAGTGACAGGTTAACACAGGCACCTTCCATTGTCAATGTGGGCATAAAAAGATAACAATTTTATTTTCCAATGAACTCATTTGTTGCTGTTATTTTCTGGATCAATTGACACCAATTGAGAAATTGGCCCAGTCACTTCTGTGCATGATTCCCATCAGCATGGCTGACATCCCAGTAGTGGTCACATAGCGAATGATGTCTTCATATATGTAGCAGCAACTTCCGCTATTACTGAAGCAAATTGGTGACCTATCATCTTCATTTATTTGGCATAAGGAAGCAAGGAACAAACCCCAAAGGAGATGGGCAAAGAGTTGTGAATTTAAGGGCCCCCAAAGTAACGTCAATACTCCACTCAAAGCATCTGCCAGATTTATTTCTCATTGCTCAGTGTTCATGCAGAACCCTCACTGGAAGTTCCTTGGTGATCTTTGTGTTAACGTTCCCCCTAACGCAAGATGCTGTGATGTCAGCCAGGCCAATTGGCCCATATCTGGTGGGGACGTGAGATCCAGTGCACCATAATGGATCTGAATTGGGGCTTTGGATAGCCAGGAAGGTGGGGATGGGCTGGAATAGGGGGCTGGATGCAGACATGGGATGAGGCTGTTCCCTCCCTCCCAACGGGCTTCCCTCACCCCCATGGTAGGCTTTGGTTGCCACAGATAGAGGTCATCTTAAGATATGGATGCTGTCCCAATGGCCAGCAAACTCTGCATACAACGTTCAACAGAATCTGCACGGGCATGAATCAGTGTGCAAACCACCAGAGCACTATTTTCAATTCACTTTTCCCATTTCACAACTTTATTTGGGTGATCAGAGAGGGTGTTGGTACACCATGCTGCACAGGCTTAGCACAATGAGAGAAAGTGAACTCCACTTTCCATGCAAAGCTCTTTAAAATGAACAGCAAATTATGTCTCATCCAATCATTCCTTGGGTTCGACCCCACTTAAATTGAAGATTACACTTGAATAATTAGGAATCGGTTCAACTTCAAAACAAAATGACGCTGCAGTTCACAATTGGGTTAATTGAGAGTAGAACACTTTCTTGCAATTTCTGGGTGTCTTAGTGCCCTTTGGGAAATTCATTTCCTTACTTTTGCTGGGAATTTATCTGCATCCTGCATTTTATTTTGGTGTGACATTCCCTTAGATGATGCTCACAGTTTATGTAACACACAAAATTCGCCTGTGGTGAGATTTTCTACCTTCCTGCTCCGAAAAATGACAGGTCTCACTTACTTGCAAAGCAGCCAGATGAAAGGTCTCGATCTGAAACGTCCACTGTCCATTTCCCTCCGCAGATGCTGCCTGACCCGCTGAGTTTCTCCAGCAGCTTGTTTTTTGCTCCAGGTTTTACAAACCCCAAATCCCCTGAAATGTGTTAATGCTCAGTCTGTATTCTTTGTCTTCACTGAGATCTGTGATCTTCTGCAAGCTCGAACACAGCCTCACACGTGTGTCTGGACTGCTCTGACCTTAAAGGTCAGGATGGTCATCACTCTCAGCTCCCTAGCCTTAGGATTATTCCAGACCTCTACCTCATCTCACCTTTTACTGCCCACTACTGCATTGGGGGAGGTCACCAAACTCCACACTCAAGGAGAGGAGACTTCAGGAGCGGCCAGTGTGGCATAGGACTCCCCCAAAAGTCCAGGCATCCAGAGGCAGAGATTTCATAGCGACCTCCCTCCCAGATGTGCCTTGCTGTAGTCTCCAAGGGTGTCCATAGCTCCCTTGCGTAAAGAACACACCTCCTCTTCTTCCCAAACCAGCCCACGTTCCTCTGACCTCTCAAGAGCATTCTCTCCCGATCCTTCCGTCACTGTGACAACATTCATTGGCAACAATTCCCTGCAGATGGAAGAAGGTAGCTTGTATTGTGGCAAGATCACATCTTGTTTTATACTGTAGTAACTTCAAGAATGCTGCATTGCATCAATGGAATCATAGAAGTGTAGATGAACACAGCACAGAAAAGGGTCCTTCAGCCTACAGAGTCTGCATCAACCATCAACCACCCACTTACACCAATCCTACATCAATCTCATTTTTATTCTCACCATATTCTCATCCACTCCCCCAGATTCAACCACTCACCCATACAGGCAAGTTATATGGTGAACTAACCAGCCAATCCACACATCCTTAGGATCTGAAAGGAAACCAGAACATCTGGAGGAAAGCCACAAGCAAACGTATACACTCTATGCAGACAACACCCAAGGTCAGGATTGAACCCGGGCCTCTCCCGCTGTGAGATGGCGGCTCTACCTGCTGAGCCACTGTGCCGCCCCTAAGGTGTCCGTAGGGAATGTTTTACTGGAACCATCAATGTCAATCACAGAAATATATTTAAGACACAGGTAGGTAGATTTTTGTATAGTAGGGGAAGTAAGGGTAATGGGAAAAAGGCAGATAGGTGGATCTGAGTCCACGGCCAGATCAGCCATGATCTTATTGAATGGCGGAGCAGGCTCGACAAGCCAGATATCCTACTCCTGCTCCTGTTTGCTATGTTCTTATGTTTTAAATAAAAACAGGAAATGGTGGGAACACTCAGCAGGTCAGGCAACATCTGTGGAAACAAAATTAGAATTAATATTCCAGGTCAAAGACCCTTCTTCAGAACTGACATCAACTGTGTTCCCTTTCGACAGATGCTGCCTGACCTGCTGAGTTTTGCCACATATATTTCAGATTTCCACCATCTGCAGGTTTTGGATTTTCAATGCGAGTTTCAGCATGGCATTGCAGAGACATCCTTCTGTAAATATCTCACACTTGAAGCTCTCATTCGTTAAGCCATCAGATGGCCCACAAAGCTGTTTTAAAGACCTCCACCTACAAAAAGAAAATGCAATGGAGCAATTTCTGGGCCTTGGTCTTGTTTTTCCACATGGCAAGCTACAATAAGACCATAAGATATAGGAGCAGAATTAGGCCATTCGGCCCAACGTCTGCTCCGTCAGTCAATCACGGCTGATTTTTTTTTCTCAACACCATTCTCCCACCTTCTCCCCGAACTCCATAACCCCCTTCCCAATCAAGAACCCATCAATCCCTGCCTTAGATACAACCAATCACTTGGCCTCCACAGCCCTTTGTGGCAACAAATTCCACAGATTCACCACCCTCTGGCTGAAGTAATTCTTCCTTTACCTCAATTCTAAAGGGACGTCCCGTTATTCTAACGCTGTGCCTTCAGATCCTAGACCCTCCTACTAATGGAAACATCCTCTCCATGTCCACTCTATCCAGGCCTTTCAGTATTCGAGATGGCTTAAGTCCCACCCATTGGAAAATTGGACCAGGTACTTCCAGGATTCAGCGCATGGGGTATCACTTCCATGGCTGCTCACACATGTGATGGTATCATCAATGTACATGGCATTCATTACTTCCTTTCTGATGGAAACTAGACCAAATGGTTCTGACCTAGTTCACTTGTGGCAAAATCAGGACATCACACAGAGCATGAATAAAGGGGTCCCCACTGGGACTTTGATCTTATAACCACCACCTCGTCCACATTTTACCTGATGACCTTTACACCACATACAGCGTTGTCAAAGTTCACAGAATCAGCGCACTGGGTACCTCAGTAAAAGGGGCTTCGACCTGTAGCCCCAAGGGTCACAGAGGGTTAACGTCACTCGGAGCACAGGTCACTCCCTCATATGGAGGGTCTCCAGAAAGAGGCCAGAGTATTTTCCTCCTTCTCTCTAATTTCCATCACTTCCTTGTTCTCTGCAGAATGCACATGGTTGATATGGCAGCCACATGGAGGAACAGAGGGATCTTGGGGTCCATGTCCATAGATCCCTCAAGGTTGTCGTGCAGGTCGATAGGGTTGTTAAGAAGGCGTATGGAGTGTTGGCCTTCATTAGTTGGGGTATTGAGTTCAAGAGCCGCGAGGTGATGTTGCAGCTCTATAGAACTCTAGTCAGACCACACTTGGAGTATTGTGTTCAGTTCTGGTCGTCTCATTATAGGAAGGATGTGGAAGCTTTAGAGAGGGTGCAGAGGAGATTTACCAGGATGTTGCCTTGATTGGAGAGCATGTCTTATGAGGATAGGTTGAGCGAGCTGGGGCTTTTCTCTTTGGAGAGAAGGAGGATGAGAGGTGACTTGATAGAGATGTACAAGATGATGAGGCATCGATCGAGTGGACAGTCAGAGACTTTTTCCCAGGGTGACAATGGCTAACATGAGGGGACATAATTTTAAGGTGATTGGAGGAAGGTATAAGGGGGATGTCAGGGGTAAGTTTTTTACACAGAGAGTGGTGGGTGCGTGGAACGCACTGCCGGCAGAGGTTGTGGGGGCAGATACATTAGAGACATTTAAGAGACTCTTAGACACATGAATGATAGAAAAATAGGGGGCTATGTGGGAGGGAAGGGTTAGATAGATCTTAGAGCGGGATATAATGTCAGCACAACATTGTGGGCCGAAGGGCCTGTACTGTGCTGTAGTGTTCTATGCTCTATAACTTCGTATCATTGCAGAGGTTGTGTCCAGCATCCCCAAATGAAAGAGTCCCCTAATAATGATTTCTTAAAGTGAGGCTATCCCATGACTTTTTTCCTTGATGTCACCAATTTGGGATTTGCTCTGTGCACTCCAAGTTATAGAGTTATAGAGTAATACATAGAACAGTACAGCACAATACAGGCCCTTCGGTCCACAATGTTGTGCTGACATTTAAACCTCGCCTAAGACTATCTAACCCCTTCCTCCCACACATCCCTCTATTTAAAATTCCTCCATATGCTTACCTAGTAATCTCTTGAATTTGACCAATGTACCTGCCTCCACCACAACCCTGGGCAGTGCATTCCATGCCCCAACCACTCTCTGGGTAAAAAACCTTCCTCTGATATCTCCTTTGAACACAGAAACCGGCCCTTCGGCCCAACTCATTCATTCCGACCAAGATGCCCACCTAAACTCATCTCATTTGGCCCGTATCCCTCTAAACCTTTCCTATCCATGCACTTATCCAAATATCTCTTAAATATTGTTACTGTACCTGCCTCAACTACTTCCTCTGGCAGCTCGTTCCATATATGCACCACCCTCTCCATGAAGGAGTTGCCCCTCAAGTTCTAGGTAAAGGAGTTATATAGTGCACATGAAAAACAAAATGCATGCAGAGATGTATATAAAATACAATTTTAAAGAAGGTGGCATGGTCAACAATGAAAAAGAGAAAAGACTGATTTCTAAGAGCTACTTTTTATGAACATCTTCAGCCTTTTACAATTCAGGGCATTGATTCTCCCAGTATCCTGTTACTGCCGAAAAAATCTCATACTAAGCAAAAAATTTTCTGCTCTGAGCTCATCTGTCAGTGAACATCTAGCCAACATAATAGCTAAACCAATCGATGGAGGTGCCTCCTGCAGATTACAGTGTAATACAACTGCCAATAAATAACTTAGAGTGAGGTGGTTTTCATAGTATAAGCTAATGAGACTTCATGCCCTGTTAGACCGTATCATCTGCTTTTAGAATAAACTAACCGAATGTCAATGTGGTAAAACTTAATTAAAGGTGAATGCATTTTCTATTTGTGCCCATGGTACAGGCGGATAACAGATTCAGCATCCATGGAATGTGATATTGATCTAAGAGGCAGGCCTGTCATAACACACTGACACCTTTGTCAGATTAAATATAGCATATGGAGTGTGCAGCGTCATTGGAACAGTAATTCTATCATTTGTGGCCAAGGCACTAACCCAGTTTGTTGGAAACTGAAAAATGTTTCTGGCAGTTTTAGAGGCACAAGCACTTTGCTGGAAGTAGTGAAAGTCTCCAGAGAAATGCAGATGGAAAGCAGAGTGGAATCTGGACAGAGTTCTGTAATAAAACCAGAAAATGCTGGAAACACTCAGCAGGTCAGGCAGCATCTGTGGAAAGAGAAACACAGTTAACGTTTCAGATCAGAGGCACTGTAATCCTCTCTTAGACAGGTCCAAGAAAGTGGAACATTTCCGTACGTAGTCAGTGAAATCCCCCAGACAAGTTTAACGACACAAAGCCACATTTTTTTTAAGAACAAAAAATCGAACAAAATACATTTATGAAACAAGTTACGCCAGACTCCTGAAACAGATGTTCTATTCCAAAGTATCATGGGAAGAAACTGCCAGGTGGACAGAGGAAAAGATTCAAGGATGTGCTGAAAGCTTCCTTGGGAAAACATCCACTGACTCCTGGTTCATAACTGCTCGAAGTGGAGATGGAGCACTCAGGATGGTATTCAGAACCTTGAGGCCATGGATCGGGAGCACACAGAGACCCTACATAAACATGAGCAGACCACCACACAAACTAACCAGCCAGCGTGCTGCATCTGTGGAAGAGTCTATGGTTCCCATATTGGCCATCTCAAAGCACACAGAACCAGCATGGAACTAAGCCATCCACGATTCTCAGGGAATGCTTACGAAGAATGGTATTAGACTGAAAGCCAAGCACACGCTTTAATATCCCCACCATAAGTTTACATTGACATGGAACATAGTCACACCTTCAGAAAAATTTCAAGAAAACTTGTGCTCAGAAGGATTGAAATATGATAGTGAATCTGACAAGGGTGAATTTGAGTCAAACCAAAATGAGCAGAGATAGAAAGAACAGCTGGATCAAGAGAGAAAACAAGAGAAACAGAAGCTTTAATTTTTTTTAAATCTCCAAAAAGAACTTACCCCTGGAAATGAAATTCCATCCTATCAATTGTTCCCTATCTGCCCAAAGTGATTGAGAGCTATTGCAGGAACAGAAATCTTGTCAGTAAAATGGTACTTCTACTGCTTACTCTGTGTTTGAGACATTTACTTGGCAATTTAAGCTTCGATGCAATAATTAGAAAGTTGTGGAGAGATGTTGCATTTGCAAGGTTCATGGCAGAATAGGGTTAATGTAGTGATGCACAGAAACCTAAGCAATGCAAGTCAGAGAAAACTAAAGGGATCCTTGAACCATTCCCCACCAGCCTGTAAGATCGCAGCTGGCCCTCCCTCACATGATACTGTCTGAGTGCAAAAAGAATCCATCGACTTCAGCCTGGAATGCAGTCACTGAATGAGCGTCACAGCCCTTGGGGGTAAGGAACTCATCAGATGTCTTGTCCTCACTACAAGTTTCTGGACGCTTGCCATTAAACCTGCCGTTACTTTGGCAGCAGAGTCTGGACCAGTTTTCTTGCAATCACCAACCTGCTAATTATTTGCTGCACAAGAGAATGTTGTCAAAAGAAATACCATTTAAAGCTGCTGTTCATGAATGTTGTAAAAGGATAAAAATGATGAACTGGTAGTGTCAGCATATAATTGTCATTTTCTTCCTGACAGCCCTGCAGAATTCTAAAATTATCCCATCAAATCTCTACCAAAGCCAAAACCCGCACACCCTGAGGTGCTACAATCAAACACGTGCTTGAAAATTTTGTGTCAGAGTCCTCTGTACCTACCTTACGTGGACACTTTCACCCACTTGTACTAACTAGGTCAATATCATAGAGTCATATATACAGCAGAGAAACAGGCCCTTCAGCCCACCAAGTCCCTGCTAACCATCACGCACCCAGTTACACTAATCCTGCACTGATCCCATTTTATTCTCCCCACACTTCCATCAATTCTCCCTAGATTCTGCCATCATACAAGGGGCAATTTAGTGGCCAATTAATGTCCCAACATCAAAATTGGCAGAGAGCCAAGAACAGCCTGAAACTAAAAGTCAGGCCAAGACCGACTTTGTTTGCCACTTATCATAGAATGACTAATCATCACAGTGTCTATCAATTGGCCCCGACATGAGGCGAGACACCCCCCAACCCCTGGGTCTGTGAGGGAACCACGGAGTCAAAATTACCTCTTCCTCTCAAGCATACTATCTTTACCACCACATGCTCCTCATTACTCGTTTACTCCAGCTTAAAATAAGATAAGATTTCTTTATTAGTCACACGTACATTGAAACACACAGTGAAATGCATCTTTTTGCGTAGAGTGTTCTGGGGGGGCAGCCTGCAAGTATCGCCATGCTTCCACCGCCAACATAGCGTGCCCACAACTTTGTAACCCGTATGTCTTTGGAACGTGGGAGGAAACTGGAGCACCCGGAGGAAACCCACACAGACATGGGGAGAACGTACAAACTCCTTACAGACAGCGGCGGGAATTGAACCCGGGTCGCTGGCTCTGTAATAGCGTTACGCTAACTGCAACACTACCCTGCAAGCAACAAACAATCTGCTGGAGGAACTAGGTGGGTGGAGCAGCAGGTCGATTCACTCCTGATGCAGGGTTTCGTAAAACATCAACAGTTCCTTTCCTCCCACAGACGCTGCTCGACCCGCTGAGTTCCTCCAGCAGATTGTCTGTTGCTCCAGATTCCAGCATCTGGAGTCTCTTGTGTCTCCTCTGAAAATATTGCCTAGATGCTAATGGCAACTGCTTCATTTAGTTGGGATCGCTGGGTCAAGAGGTCAAGGCTGCATTGCAAGAATTAGACACAGATGGAGAACAGCTGCATTGTTGCTGATGCTGATCTTTGGATAAAAAATTGTTAAAAGTATCCTATTCAGCATTTCTTCTTTAAACAACAAACTGATTTATTGGTCAATTGTCTCACTGCTTCTTCCAGGAAGCTGTGCACAATTAAAGAATTGCCTCTGTAGCAGCAGTACCTTCACTTGGTAGATAAACTACGGCCTGCGAAATTGAGATATCCTGAGATACAAGTGTATAAATGCAAATTCTCTCTTGCAATTTGTCAAAAGGAATCATTTCTTAAAACAATAATTGCGTGCATTTCTGGTCACCTCACTATCGGAAGGGTGTCGAGGCTTTAGAGAGGGTGCAGAGGAGTTTTACTAGGATGCTGCCTGGATTAGAGGGCATGTGCTATCAGGGGAGGCAGGACAAACTTGGGATCTTTTCTCTGGAGTGGCGGAGGGGTGATCTGTTGGAGGTGTATAAACTTATGAGGGGCGTAGATAGGGTGGACAAGCAATATCTTTTTCCCATTATTGAGTGATCCAATACCAGAGGGCATGCATTTAAGGTGAGAGGGGGTAGGTTCAGAGCAGACGTGAGGGGTACGTTTTTTACTGAGAGAGTGATGGATGCCTGGAATGCGTTGCCTGATAGGGTGGTGGAGGCAAACTCATTGGGGGCTTTCAAGAAGGGCTTGGATGGGCACATGAATGAGAGGAAAATAGAGGGATATGGGCATTTTGTAGCAGGAGGGAATAGCTATGTCGGCACAACATTGTGGGCTGAAGGGCCTGTTCTGTGCTGCACTGTTCTATGTTCTTATACTTCTCTTCTGTTATATTGTAAAGATAAAAATATTTTTTCCATAGATATCCCATTCCTGCATATCTCAAATTACTTATTGAACATCTGTTATTTTCCTACCAGGGACTTCTGATTTGTTCTAATGTGCACTTACAATCCATTGACTGGAAACCTATAATACAGTGGGACGATGAAGTTCTAATTTGATATTACATGCTGCTGGTAGTCCAGGACACCACAAAGACCTGAGGATCCTATATGGTGGATGGTGAACAGGACCATTTAGTAGTAGACATCGTCTGCCTGCCATGTTGCGCCTTTGGCTGTCCTGCTAATCTCTGGAAAACCGGTTGTAGTGCCACGGCATACTTAGGCCATCTGAGCTTTGGGACCAGCCTGTTCACACAATGGACTTCATTCATCTGGAAACTTGCCAAGAAGAATGCAACCCTAACAAATCCCAAGAAGGTCAACATCATCCCAGTTGATTGGTGTCTCATCCACTACCCTGAACATTCATTGCCTCCACTACTGATGCACTGAGGTTGCAGTGGGGACCATCTACAAAATGCACTGCAGTTACTTGCCTTGGCGACTCTGGAAGCTCCTCCTGCAAACTCCACCATCAAGGACGACAAGGACAGCAGGTTCATGGGAGCACCACCACCTACGATTTCCCCTCCAGGTCACATACCATCTTGGCTTGGAAGTATATCAGTGCTCCTTCATTGTCGCTAGGTCTAAACTCTGCAACGCCTTGTCTGAGAGCACTGTATTGGTATTTGGTATTGGCGTATTATTGTCCCTTGTACCATGGTACAGTGAAAAACTTGTCTTGCATACCGATCGTACAGGTCAATTCATTACATAGTGCAGTTACATTGGGTTAGTACAGAGTGCCTTGAGGTAGTACAGGTAAGAACAATAAGAGTACAGAGTAAAGTGTCACAGCTACAGAGAAAGTGCAGTGCAATAAGGTGCAAGGTCACAACAAGGTAGATCGTGAGGTCATAGTCCATCTCATTGTGGGAGCACCTTCACAACCAGTTCAAGAAAGCAGTTTACCGTCATTTTCTTGAGGGCAATTAGGGATCCCTAAATGCCCGAGAAAAAATTGCCCTTGAGAAAAATTTGGTAAGTCTCTTGTGTGATGCAAGACTGATCATGGTCTGCTCAGACATGCACACGGACTCACATTGACTTCTCTTTTCTCTGATATCTCCCACTCACATTCTTGCAGGCTATCTGCCATGGAACTCTGCTCTTTGATGCTGTTCCCCTCCTGAATATGGCACAAGCCTTCAGATAGGTTCTGGGCATGAATTAGCCACAACCTTTTGGACCTCCCCTTGAAGGCGGCCCTTGCTGTAACTAAATATACAACAGCATCTCTGGAAGCAATAATAATGAAATACCTGAGTACAAATTTTTTTGATCTCCTTATATTATATGTAACGACACAGGAGGCCAATTCAGCCCATTGGGATCTTGCCGGCTCCCTGGGGAGCAATCTCATTAGTCTCATTCCCTCTCTTGTTACACAGGTATTTATATCCTTCACCTAACGTGGGTCACTACAGCAACATTCTGACAATCTTTTCCCACTGAAACACAATAAGGCTGTTCCCCAATTCTTGTTCATTCTACCTGACCCATGCAGGTCTATCATGTTCCAAATCTTTTATTCAATCCACTTGAAACCTATTGTAAAATTGAAATCATGGGGATCAATAACGTCATGTCTCTGAAGAGTTACCACTGTTGTTACGGAGGATAGGCTCAACTCAATTTACATACAACAAGCCCATATAAATAGGAGTGTGATAATGACCAAATTATTTGTTTAGCTGTTGGTTGTGTGAAAATTATTGTGCCTGACACAGGAGAATCTTACTTGTTATGGCACAGGAGAAGGCTGTTCAGTCCATCGAGTCCATCAGTCCTAATCCCCATTTCCATATTGTCCATGTAGCCCTGAAGCTTATTCTCACTCACATGCCCACCAATTCCCCTTTAAATTTTTTCGCCACTCACCCTACACCAGGGCCAATTTCAATACACCAGGGTTAATCTACCTGTCCTTCTTTGGGATGCAGGAGGAAAACTGAGAACCTGTGGGAACCCACACAGCCACATTGCATGCCAGGAGTTTTCAAATAAAGTTCGGAAATGTCTTGAATCATGACAAGCCCTTTCTTAATGACTAGTAGGAACGGAGTACAGAACTCCTGGAAGACATTTTTTTAAAGAATGGATAAATAAAAAGAATATTAGACACATGGATACACCTCTTGAATCCAGGGAGAGGAACTGACGTTGGTATTGGAAAGGTCAGTGAAATGATCATTGATTACAGTGATGCGTACAGTTACTTTTAAAGCAGTAACACATCGATCAGCCCAAAGGGTCTATGCTACTGTGTGGGTATGACACCAGCATTCCTCAGCCCATAAGTCATCTCACATAATCAACATATCATTTCATTCTTCTCTCTTTCCTGTATCTTGTGGCAGGCACGGTAGTGTAGCGGTTAGTGTAACGCTTTACAGCGCCAGTGACCTGGGTTCAATTCCTGTCGTTGTCTGTAAGGAGTTTGTATGTTCTCCCCGTGTCTGCGTGGGTTTCCTCTGGGTGCTCCGGTTTCCTCCCACATTTCAAAGACGTACGGGTTAGGAGCTGTGGGCATGCTGTGTTGGTGCTGGAAGAGTGGTGACACTTGCAGGCTGCCCCCAGCACATTCACAGTAACGCAAAAAGACACTTTTCACTGTGTGTTTCGATGTACGTGTGACTAATAAAGAAATATCTATCTATCTACACTTTAAATCCATCCCTAAATTTGTCCCAGTTGTCCATGTAGAATTGGATCCCACTGTTTCACCATTTCTCCTGAAACCTCCATTGGATTTATTAACCACCTTATGTTTTTGTCCCTGGTTATGGACATCATCAAGAGCAGAATCATCCTCCCAATCTCCATCCCGTTCCAACCTCTGCACAATCACTGACTGGCGTTGTGCAGGGGTTTGACTACTCCCGAGGCCACTGCATTATGTGGGAACACACTAGGTGGGGCATAGGGGTGAGGGAGAATGCAATTTCATTCCATCCATGTTTTTGGGTGAAAAACATTAATTGGAGCCAGGAACAGTTGCACCCAAACTCCCTCCCTCAGTGTGCCAGAGGTCATACTAATGTTCAGCTGTTGCAGGGATCCCACCTGAAATGGGATTTCTAAAGCTGCTTTACAGCCCCAATGAAAACCTCCTGAGTGAATGGCTGGTGCATGTACTGCACGTGCTCAGTTCAGGTCTGCCGGGTCTTTGATGGCCCAACCTGAAAGGAACCACCTGGCACTCCTAAGTAAAGGACAAGCAAACAGTTTGATCATTACATCTCTAGCCATCAGGAGGAATGGCCATGTCCGTCATGCATTGGGGGTCTCTTCATCAATTCATTAAAGCCAGTTGTTTCTCTTCATTAAGTTGAGGTGTTCCATACATCAGAGATTCCTAAATAAACAATGGTCAATCCAGTAGAAACAACTCCCCTGGGCCACCGTGACAATAAAGCACAGCAGGAACCAAATGGCGCACAGTATGTTTAACTCTATTGTAGTCTAATGCCAATTAACCCTCACAGATAAAGCAAGGGTTTTCTGTTTGTTTGCTGGGCTAGGAAACTCTTTAAGTTGTTCACAACACATAGGACAATCACAGCAGAGGTGAAAAAGGCCAGCCAAGATCTCTGCCATATAATCATAGTATACAGTTGAGTAAAAATGGAGGCTATTCGGCCCAATATATCTTTGCCAGCCCTTTGAAAGAGATGTCCAATTCATCCCATTGCGTCTTCAACTATATCCCTGGAATTATGTTTGCTTTTCAAGTATTTATCCAATTTTTAGAAGCTACTATTAAATTCGTATCTACCAATTCAACAGTACCTTCCAAAAATTGGATAAATAAGTGCAGCACACTCTAAATCATGACCACTTGTGTATAACATATCTGCTCCCATCAACTCTACTTCTTTAGCCAATCACCTTCTATCTGTGCACATGTATCATATAAGCATATGGAGGAAGTTAAAATAGGGGGATATGTGGGGGGAAGGGTTTAGATAGTTTTTAGGCAAGGTTTAAAGGTCGGCACATTGTGGGCCGAAGGGCCTGTATTGTGCTGTACTTTCTATGATTCTATGATCATTGGCCAACCATTCAAAGCTTCCTCTTTATTTACTTTGGATACACAAGAGACTGAAGATGTTGGGATCTGGAGCAACACAAGAGATGCTGGAGGAACTCAATGGGTCACGCAGCATCTGTGGAGGAAAATGGACAGTTGATATTTCAGGTTGAGACACTTCATCTGCACTGAAAATGAGAAAGATTCTCTATGTTTCAGTCCAGATGAAGGGTCTTGACAAGAAACGTTGACTGCCCATTTTTCTACATAGATGCAGCCTAACACTTTGAGTTCCTCCAGCATCTCTTGTGATGCTCTTTACTGACTTTGCCTGACCACCACATCTTTAAGCACTTGTACCACATCTCCTCTTTGCTTTCTTTGTTCAAGGAGAATTTAAAGCCTGTTTTCTCCCCGTACATTAATATCATGCCATGTTCACGTTTTAAAAGAAAATAACCCTCACCTAGTGGGAGTCGGAAACAATGAAGTCTTGACCTTTGAACACTTGTGCTGATTTTTTTTTTGGGAATTCATGTATTCCACACAGATCTTTGTCCTTATTCTCATTACTCCAGCCATAGTATAGAGTGTTTGCAATAAAACTTCACAACAGTCTAAAAAAAATGACTCATTCCCAATTATTTCAAAGAAATGCTCCAGGCTGTCTGATTGTATCCAAAGCAGCTACTGAATGAATGGAAGGCAAATTCACTTAAACCGCCTTTGCAGTTAGCCTGACATCCAGTTAGCTTGGCATCAGTAGTAGGGAAAATACTAGAATGCATTATCAAAGAAGTGATAGCAGGGCACTCAAAAAATATTAATAGGATGGGGCGAAGTCAATGTAGATTTATGAAAGGGAACTCATGTTTGGCAGATTGATCAGGTGGTTTTTGAGGTTGTAATTAGTAGATGAAATAATGGACCACTGAATGTTGTCAGAGAGTCATACAGTAGGGAAACAGACCCTCCAGTCCACTGGGTCTGTGCCAACCATCAAGCACCCAATTACATAAATCCCATTTTATTCATTTCCCCCCACAGATGCTGCCCAACTCGCTGAGTTCCTCCACTGCCTTTTGTGTGTTGTTCCAGATTCCAGCATCTGCTGTCTCCTGTGTCACCTACTGAATGATCGAGCAGGAGTGCGGCTTAAGCCCCTTAATCATGTTCTGTCATGAGATGGCAGGCACGGTACTGTAGCGGTTAGCGTAACGCTTTACAGTGCCAGCGACCCGGGTTCAATTCTGGCCACTGTCTGTAAGGAGTTTGTACGTTCTCCCCATGTCTGCGTGGGTTTCCTCTAGGTGCTCTGGTTTCTTCCCACATTCCAAAGACGTATGGGTTAGGAAGTTGTGGACATGCTACGTTGGCGCTGGAAGCGTGGCGACACTTGCGGGCTGCCCCCAGAACACTCTAAGCAAAAGATGCATTTCACTGCGTGTTTCGATGTACATGTGACTAATAAAGAAATCTTATCTTTCCTTCCCAGATCCTACCTGAATGTAGGATGCACACATTGAATGGTGGGGCCCTGGGGAGTGTTGAAGAAGAGGGACATAAGAATACATGTACCTGGTTCCCTGCAAGTGGCGTCACAGGTAGACAGGATGGTGAGGAAGTCTTCTGGCACACTGGCCTTTAGTAGTCAGGGCACTGAGTATAGAAGTTGGGATGCTATGTTGCAGTTGTCCAAGACGTTGGTGAGGCCACATTTGGAATATTGTGTTCAGTTTTGGTCACCCTGCTATGGGAAAGATGCCATCAATCTGGAAAAAGTGCAGAGGAGATTTACGAGGATGTTGCCAGGACTCGAGATACTGAGTTATAGAGAGAGGTTGAGCGGGTTGGGACATTTTTCATTACAGCATAGGAGAATGAGGGATGATCTTATAGAGGTGTATAAAATCATGAAGGGCATAGATATGGTGAATCTGCATAGTCTTTTTCCAGGGTTTGGGGAATCAAGAACTAGAGGGCATAGGTTTAAGGTGAGTGGGGAAAGAGTCATTCAGAACCTGAGGAGCAACTTTTTTACCCAGACAGTGGTCAGTAAATGGAACAAGCTGCCAGAGGAAGTGGTTGAGGCAGGTACATGAAGAACATTTAAAAGGCATGGACAGATACATGGATGGGATATGGGCCAAACACGGGCAAATGGGACAAGGTTAGATGGGAATTTTGATCGGCGTGGACCAGTTGGGCCAAAGGGCCTGCTTCTGTGCTGTATGACTCTGACTCTACCACTTTCCTACCCACCAGGGGCAATTGACATTGGTCAATTAATCTACCAGCCCACACGTCTTTGGAATGTGGAAGGAAATCAGTGCACCCAGAGGAACACACTCAATCGCAGGAGAACATGCAAACTCCACACAGACAGCACCGGAGTTCAGGACTAAACTCTGGTCACAGGAGCTGCAAGGCAGCAACTCCACTGGCTACACCGCTCTACCACCCTATTCCAAAAGGCTTTATCTGTAAGGTCCCACACCAGAAGTTATTAAACAGAATTTCAGCACAAAGAATTGGGGGTAAATGTACTGACGAGGATTGAGTATTGGTTAATGGGCAGAACCCAGAGAAGAATAAACAGGCAATTCTATGTTGGGAGCTATAACTAGTGGGGTGCCACGAGATTGGTGCTGGGGCCATAATCTTCACAATCTACATCGATTCTACATTGATGATTTGGATGGGGGGGGGTGGTACCGAGTGTAATTTATCCAAGGTTCTTGATGACACTAAATTGGGTGGCATTGTGGGTTGTGAAGAGTAAGCAGGAAGGTTCAAGGGAATACAGACATGCTAATGAAAGGGTGATGATGTGACCAATGGAATATGAGATACGGAAGAATGGGAGGTTATCCAATTTGGTAGAAACGTAGAAAACTTAGTATATTTTTTAAAATAGTGAGAGATTGAAAGGTGTTGATGTTCAGAAGGTCTTGGATGTCATAGAGTAATACAGCACGGATACAGGCCCTTCGGCCCAACCAGACCATGCCAACCACAGTGATCACCCAGCTAGTCCCAATTTCCTGCGTTCGGCTCATATCCTTCCAAGCCCCGCCCCTCCATGTACCTATCCAAGTGCTTCTTAAATGATATGCTTCCTCTGGCAGCTCGTTCCATATATTCACCACCCTCTGCATGAAAAAGTTGCCCCTCAGGTCCCTTTCAAATCTTTCCCCCTCACCCTTAAACCTATGCCCCCTAGTTTTGGACTCCCCTACCCTGGGGAAAAGACTGTTACCGTCCACCTTATCTATGCCTCTCATAATTTTAAACACTTCTATAAGGTCGTCCTTCATTCTCCTACGCTCCAGTGAATGAAGTATTCCAAATTCACATCCTGCCTCATCATGGAACAGCTCGCTGTAATAAGAATAAACATATGTAACGGGAAAAAAGCAGCTTTTGAGGATTCGGATCAATGAGGAAGAAAGAACACTTTAAGGTTGCTACAGGGTGTTTATTTGAACTATAACAAGAGATAATAAAGATATATAGACAATGTACAAAACAGTAAGTCTAAAACACAGTGTAAAATAATTGTCCTTGTACACAAATCACTGAAGGTTAATGTGCAGGTACACAGCAAGCAAATAAGAATAGAAAGAGTTTTAATGCAGGAGGATTAGAGTACAACAGTAAAGATGTCTTACATGGCACAGGTGAGACCGCATCAGGTACACTCTATTCAGGTCTCATCTCCCTCAATAAGGAAGGATATATTTGAGATGACGGGAGTGCAGTGAATGTTCACCTGATTGAATGCTCAGAGTCATAGAGCACAAAAACAGGCCCTTTGGCCCACCCTGTCCATGCCAACTGTAGAGTTCCCTTCTGTACAAATCGCATTTACCAGGTGATTCAATTGCTCATCGAGATACTTCTTAAATGTTGTAAGTCTCTCTGCCTCCTCCACCCCTCAGAAGCCCGAATGATAAGGTTGATAAGGTTTCTTTATTAGTCACACGTACATCGAAACACACAGTGAAATGCACCTTTTGCAATAGAGTGTTCTGGGGGCAGCCTGCAAGTGTCGCCACACTTCCGGCGCCAACGTAGCATGCCCACAACTTCCTAACCCGTACGTCTTTGGAACGTGGGAGGAAACCGGAGCACCCGGAGGAAACCCACGTAGACACGGGGAGAACGTATAAACTCCTTACAGACAGCGGCGGGAATTGAACCAGGGTCGCTGGCGCTGTAATAGCGTTATGCTAACTGTTACACTACCATGCCTGCCCTGGAGGAAGGTAGCGGGATTTGACCCACAAAGAGAGATTATGTGGACATTCTCACAGGAGTTTAGAAGATGTGAGCTTTGCCAGTTCTTACTCCCTTGGCTAGAAAAGTTCTGTAATATTCTGATTTCAGGGCTCCCTTGCTGCGTTCCATGAAAACTCATCTGGGTCCTATCCCCCACACTCCTTTAAAACTCACCAGGGCTGCACTTGCAAGCTATTTTCAAACTTGCCGGGGCCCTGCTCCCTTTTAATTTCACTGGACTCTTGTTCCCCACGCTTCCTTTAAACTAACTGGGGCCCTGCTCACCGTTCCTTCCTCATTTGGAGTGCTGAATTCATTTGGTTCACTGAAAATTTTATTACACTACTTCATAATGTCAAAAAATACGTGAATTAAAAATGCATTAGGATATAAATAAGAAAAACCTCCAATGGTCCAGAAAATCTGCCAAAGTCCTGACGATGCCGGATTATCGGAGTTTTACTGCATCCTCCTATTGTCAGAATGACAGAGAATCCAATACATTTCAGAGAATTCTAACTAATGAAAGGTCATCGAACTGTAACATTAACCCATTTCCCTATTAACAGAATATTGCCAACCTGCTGAGTCCAGCAATTTGTATTTTTATTTTAGATTTCTAACATATACAGCTTTTTATTTTGGGATTAGGGATCAGTTAGGGAAAAGACCCATCAACATGTAACCAAATTCAGGCTGAATCACAGTATTAAAAAGGTACTCAACAACATGTGCAAGTATTTCTTACACAATACATACAAAATAATTAAATACCACCATGGTATGTACATTGCTGGGGAAATAATGAGTTTGACTTAAACTTTTGAAATTGCCGAGATGAGGTAAGTTTTTTAAAATTAATTTTTAATTAATTCAGTTTGCTTGAAAGTTTTTAATTATTTTAAATTATTTACATTAATTTAATGAAAATTAATGTAAATAATTTAAAATAATCAACTGTTCCAAAATCAAAGAAAGCATTTAAAAAATCTTGTGTATTAAAAAAATGTAAACATTAACGTAAAAAATATTTATATTTTTTAAAATGCTTAAGATTTTTTTAATTCTTTCATTTCTTTTGCTGCCCATTTGTACCCTGCTCTATCACCTCCACATGGTCTGTCTCTGACACTTCCTTTCCCTTTCCTTTCTGGAAGTCTCTGTCTCCATCTCAGAAGATAGCATCTATTGCGAGCCCACAGACTCCCACAGCTATACCTCTTCCCATCCACCCACCTGTATGGCCTCAGTTACATTCTCCCAGACCCAATGTCTCTGTTGTACCTGTTCTGATGATGGTTTTGATGGTTTCTTGATGTCAGAAAAAGTCCTTCACAGCTCTGGTAATCCCAATGGTAATCCATTTCGGATCAGCTTTTTTTGCAGGCGTTCCTTGCTGTTTAAATGAATGGCCTCAGCAGCAAGGAACACCTACAACAGGTCTGATCTGCCACTGGTGCGCAGACTCCAGCGTAATTGCTGCAAAATTGCAACGTTCAGGCTCCATTCCCAATGTCAGAGTGGAATTGATGAATCATCAGCGGAAAGGGACTCACAAGTTTCTACTTCTGCTTTTGCCAGATTTCCCACACTTTGTGGCAAAAAAACTGAGAAGAGCTTGCTGCTCAGTACAGAACTCCGGGTATTTCCCAGCAAGTTCAATCTTATGTTACCCATCTCCCCAGAAACAAGTATTGTATGCTGAGCTTGGAAATCATGAGACACTCAACTGAACGTGAATGCATTAACATTTGCAAACACTGGGCAAATGTTAATGGTTTTACCTTCATTTTTGTCTTTCACATTTCATTTTTGAATACCATGTGATCAAATATTCATGGGTATGCCAATCCTAAAATGGGGCAATGATAAAAAGTTAAGCTAATTCCAGTCATTGGTGTCACTTCCTTTCTTGCCAACCTGGTCTAAACAATCCAATCAATGCTTTCAAAGCACAAATCCTGGAAAAGAATTAAGGAGGAGTTGATTGCTGGTCTGAACATTTGAAAAAAGTAATCTGCCCAATTGAACAGGGAAAAGCCAGCTGAACTGCAATTCCAAATTCCGTCTCCTTCCCTACTGCTGCCAGTCCAGTTTCGGTGCTTCAGTATTCCGGAGGCTGACATCAGTACTCGTGGGTCCTAAGATAAAGGGAGACTTCTGTACAGTAGCATATGTAATGCTACCTGTGTATCTTGCTGAACATAATCTGATCCTGGCATGAAGCCAACACTAGTGGCAGCTGATATGTTTTGAGTTCAATGCACCACATCTATCTAATCCAGTCATATCAAGTGATCTGTTTGAAATGGGTACAGAAGAATGGCAGCCTATAATCCATGTGATTGGACCACAAGGGCTGGGTTGTGGATGAATTAATGCTGTATGTTTTGGCAGTTTGTTGTCTTGCGAAAACCCCGTTTTATAATCTCTATTCTTTGAGTATCTAATTATTTCAAAAAAGAAATAATTGGTCTGGCAGAAACATGGAGGGTTGAGCCTCAATCTCAATTCATAGAGTCATCAACCTCTATTTCCTCACACATGCCGCATGGCGACCTCTCCACATGAGCCTGTCAGCAATGGATAATGCACAGTTGTGTGTTGGACTCAACCATCTACCAGGAATTGGACTGAGGTGACCTATACCTCTCCATTTAGGAATCTTAAAATGCTCAGGAAAGTAAGACTTACTTGCAGTCTTCCTGGACTGGATTCATACTCATCCCTGGTACATGCTACAAAGTCTTAACTGTGTATAAACCCATATTACTGTCTTTTACTTGTTTTAAATATTCTGATGCACTGATCTGCAATACAAAATGGGTTTGATGATTTCTCTGTGTTCCTCACTGCCCATGTGATCAGAAACTGGGCTTCGACAGTGTTGCAATGATTCTTTGAGCAGGTCTTTTGAGTTCAGCACAGAACTGCTTCATTTACTTAATAATCGACTGATCATAATATCATTTATAAAATAGTTTCTTTCCTGCTCATTTATTACTAAGAAGTCAAGAATGTACTTTGTGTTCACACAGTCTGCTTTAATTGTTCTAGAAGCAGACTGATAAAAAAAGACTTCAATACTTTTAGAAAAATGTAGGTTTATTTTGATGTATTTGCATTTGGTTTCTATGGCAACTTTTTTTTGCAGTGCTTGCAGCCCTCAGCTGTTAGTCTGGATTCAGAATATTAATTAAAGCATGACATTGAGGTTTTCTGCATTTCTTTACAGGCTGGGGTAAATAGAGGGGAGTGGCTCGACTGTGCATTCAGGACTGAGGGTTTTTTGGGTTATCAGGTTTTCTATTTTCATTAGTTATTACATATCCACAGGGACGGTAAAAGCTGTGTTTTTGGGAAAGATTCAATTCCTTTTTGACAAGTATTTGCAAAACATCATTTGAACATTTTATGCGAAGACACATAAAGGAAACACTCAGAGTGAGGTACCTGATACTTTTAAAGCTATTCTTTGATTACTCATTTCAGATGGAAATAGACCAAGTTGAAGTAAGGACCAGCGATGATCTTGTTAATGACGGAATGTGTGAAAGTCTGAATGACCTGTTCATTTGCCTAAAACCAGTGGTCTTACAGAACTGAGAGGAGGCAGTGAGAGACTGCACCTCAGTCTGAGACAGACGGACTTGGGCAATGGGAGAAGATGGCTTTTAGCTTTAGCTGTAGCTGTGACCTGAGTTCCTCCAAAAGCAAAAAATTAAAAAGGGAGGGGAAGCTCACTTTCACCTGATATCCACCACCTCAAGAAGATTATTTTCAACAACTATCAGTTTATATGTGAGAGATTCATAGCAAGTACAACACAGGTGGCCATTTATCCCAGTGTATTGGTGCTAACACCAAATTACCTACTGATAAACATTTTCTTTCCTTTTTTTAAAATTTTTTTTCAAATAATCATCCAATTCTCCTTTTTAACCAGGTATTACCTCTCTCTGAAGAGCATTCCATGTTCTGAGAATACCCTTCATGGAAAACCATAGAAGTCATCATTAATTCTTCATGTGATAATTGTTGAGTCTTTGCCCCTTTGTTACTAATCAGTGGGGTAGCTGTTGGTTGGTAAACCAGAGACAGTGAATAACCACTCATTATCAACATTATATATTGTCTTTTTTTTATTCTATTCAGTTAATCCTAAGTTTTAGTGCCTAATCTTCACCAATAATAAAAAGACCCAATACCACATGCTTTCCTTTCAAATTATAGCTTTAATATTACAGAAATAGATAATGCCGGAAACACTCAGCAGGTCAGGCCGTGTTTATGGAAGGTGAAACAGTGAATATTTCAGCACAGGACCCTTCAGCAGATTTCCAGCATCTGCAGTTTTTTTGATTTTCTAAAAATTCATTGTGGTCATTCTTGTGATTCTTCATTGTACCAGGCTCATAGCTTCAACAACTTTTTTTTATTAGAGTGCTCAGAATTGAAGGAAATATCCCCCTCCACCTCTTCAATGTTACATTCATAGAAACATAAGGGGTAGCTAAAGCTAAACCTATGGTCTATCGCTAACCATATGCAATGGTGAACTCATGCCCCTTGGAACTTTACTGTCTCTGATTGTCTCAGACTTTGCCTCAGTACAAATACATCAAAAGTCTCAAGGCAACTTTAGAAGACGCACTAGAACTTTGATCTCACATCTTGACATCGTTGCGCAGACTACATGCACCAAGGCAGTGGCTAACCATTACATCCTCAAGGGCCATCATACAGTTGTCTCCGATCACTGTATGACTGGATAGATAAAGCTTGTGAAGTTGCAGGGGCTCAGCTGAAGGCCTGGAATCACAGAGACAGATGCTACCTATTGGCTACCCTGCCTCATCTACAGCAGCCTGTAAAACCTATCACAATAGGTAAGTATCCAGGGATGCACATCCACAATGGTCACATTCCATTACATAAGATATCTTTATTAGTCACATGTACATCGAAACACACAGTGAAATACATTTTTTTGTGTAGAGTGCTCTGGGGGCAGCCTGCAAGTGTCGCCACACTTCTGGCGCCAACATAGCATGCCCACAACTTCCTAACCTGTATGTCTTTAGAATGTGGGAGGAAACCGGAGCACCCAGAGGAAACCCACGCAGACACATGGAGAATGTATAAACTCCTTACAGACAGCGGCCGGAATTGAACCTGGGCCGCTGGCGCTGTAAAGTGTTACGCTAACTGCCACACTACTGTGCCTGCCCACTATGTTGTACATCATAGATTGTACAACAAGGGACATCCAGAGTGACTGGTGGCAACAAGATTCCTTGGATAGGAAAGGCTTAGAGGGATATGGGCCAAATGGGACTAGCTTGGTTAGGGCATGGATGAGTTGGGCTGAAGGGCCTGTTTTCTCTGCTATATAGCTCTGTGACTCTCAATGGGCTGTCACTTCAGGCACCTGGTGTAGCTTCCTGGATGTGGAGGGACAGCTGAATGAAGAGAAATAGACAGACAACTAAAGGCACATAGACACAGGCCCTTCAGCCCACCACATCCATGCTGACATTTTTGCCCATCTACACTAACCTCATTTACCCACATTAGGACTGCATCCTTCTATGCCGAGCCTATTACAGTGTCTGTGTTAATGCCTCTTAAACATCGTTGGTAATTATGAGGGTGAAATAAAAATAGAGATATGAATAGTAACAAAGCAAAATACTGTGGGTGATGGAAATCTGAAATTAAGACAGCTTTTATGGGAAGAGAAACAGAATTAACGTTTCTGTTCAATGAATGAAAACAAGCTTCTGAAGGCAAGCTGTATAACCTAAGCTCTTTTCCCCTGATTATTGAAGATTATGGAACAATCTAATTGCTGTGCTTCAGATTATTAAAGGAATGGATCCAGAACAAAGTGGAAAAACCATAAGATTAGAGCGAGGTTGTACAGGGTGATGTCAGGAAGCAGATCAGCACACAAAGGGAAGTGGAAACCTGAATTTCTCTCTCTTAAAGCTGTCCCGGCACCAGCACCGAAAATTTTAAAACCAAAATTGATCATTGTTAGACAAAGGCAAGTTAATCCATGATATTTGTCAGAGAAGTGTTCATTGGACAAGGGGAATATCAACTACAAAAAAAAAGGCTGATAGGTCGAGTTAATATTCAAACCCCCCGGACATAAAAGAATGGGAGGCAATGCAACAAGCTAAATAGCTTATTCCTCTTCCTCTGTGCATTCAGTCAAGATGTGATCTATCTACTAAGGTGACAAATGGAAGGGTTGCATTTATATAGCACCTTTCATAACTTGAGTGTGTAACACAGCCAATTAAATACTTTAAGAGCAGTCACTGGAGTAATGTGGCAAGCCAGGAAGCACTTGATCATTGAAGGAGTTTTAGAGATCCAGACCCCTCTCCCTCAAAAGACAGAAAACCTTTTAGAAGATCCCACAAATATGAATGACAATTTAATGTTCTTGTTAAAACGTGATGATGACTGAGGGACACCACTACTCATCTGCAATTAGTTGAATGCATAATTTAGAATGAACTCAGAGCAGCATGAAGAAAGTGTTAGATTGCCAGAGGGATTCTTTTCCAGATGACTTAAGTTAGGAGCCCATCTGCTTTGATCAACTGGATCTAAAACATACCTCAGCACCACTAACAAGAAAAACAGAGAGAGGACATTACATATCAAAATGAACATCAAGGCTCTCTCAAATAACATGGATTAACTAACCTTGCTTCTTTGCAAAATAAAGTGCTAGAACTCTTAGATGTTGCCTGTACGGTGCTCACCACAGCTTGGCTTACTGTACTCTAGCAGGAACGTGAACCAAAAGGAGGGATCTTAGGGTTTCTACACTTCACTGGCAGTATGTCCACCAAGGAACTGTTAACTCAGAATCAGATTTATTATCACTGACGTATGTCATGAAATTTGTTGCTTTGTGGCAATAGTACAGTGCAAGACATAAAAATTACTATATGTTACAGATAGACAGATAAATAAATAATGCGAAAGAGGAATAACGAGGTAGTGTTCATGGACCATTCAGAAATCTGATGGTGGAGGGGAAGAAACTGTTCCTAAAACATTGAGTGTGGGTCTTCAGGCTCCTGTACCTTAAGGACAAGTCTCAAACAAAGGGCTGAGATGAGGAGATATTTCTTCATTCACGGTGCTGTGGCTCTTGGAAATCTCTCAAGTTTTGGATGCTCAGTTGTTCAGTATAATCAATTGAGGTGTTAAGTTACTCAAAGGATATGGAAAATGGGCAAGAACATATAATTGAAAGAATGGATTAGATGAGTTCTCTTGAAAAAAACTTACAAGTTTTCCTCCTGCTTAAATTTCATGGCCTTATACCAAAAAGCAGTTGAGTTATAGAGTAATACGTCAAGGAAGTAGGCCTTTGGCCCAATTTGACCATTCTCTCCAAGATGCTCATCTGAGCCTGTCCCATTTGCCCATGTTTTGGCCCACACCCCTCTGAACCTTTCCTGTCCAATTGTCTATCAAACGTTGTTACTGTACCTACCTCAAGCACTTCCTCTGGCAGCTCATTCCATATACCCACCACCCTCTGCATGAAGAAGTTGCCCCTCAGGTCCCTTTTAAATCTTTTTTTGATTCCCTTTCCCTGGGAAAAAGATAGTGTACATTCACCCTATCTATTCACCCCTCATACACCTCTAAGGTCACAAACAAGAAATTAAGGTACATTTCCTTAAGAACTGCTGCAGGTGTGTGCTATTCATATTGAAGATCTGTTGAAATAATCTTAATGGTTTGCAGATATTCTCCATTAATAGTCAATTAACTGGTCAGTTTCTCATCCAGTGCTCACATCTGGTCTCAGGAGCACAGTATTTGGGCCAGTGTGTTGCAATGCTCCTATACAGAGGGAAGTAAGTTTGTAACGCATTATTTAGCTTACAGAAATGACTCTGTATAATCAGATTGATTTAGATAATTACACATACTTTTGTAAGTGAAATCAAAGGAATGCTACAATGTTAAAGTGCCCCAGAGTCACCAAGAGGGAGACTTAAACAGAAAACAATAGGCTTGAAGATTTGTATCTGAGAATGCACTTCTATTCCTCACCTGCTTCTTTCCTCCTTGAACCAGCTCATTTATTTTTGCAGCTGTGCTTGTATATAATGAAGACTAGGGTGTGCTTTTTGGGAAGGGCAAACTATACTTGGGAGGAGGTGCAGCCCACATCTGCTATTGACACCGATGGCTTTGAATGGGAAATAATGAGGAAAGTTTGGATAAACCTGTTTAGTATTCACTTTAGTATGGGAGTGGTGAAAAGCTTAATATGATCAAGGGATTCAACGGGAATAGAACCAGAGAGAAGCTACTTCCTTTGGAGGGGAAATGCAAACAAAATGGCATGAAACTAACACGAGAGAGAGGTCACTTAGGAGTGACATCAGGAACATTTATTTATTCAAAGGGTACAAGAGATAGAGGCTTCTTTCCCTTAATAAATTATGAGAGGTATTGATAGGATAGATGATCAAAACAACACACACACAAAATGCTGGAGGAACTCAGCAGGTCAGGCAGCATCTGTGTGTGTGTTGTTCCAGATTCCAGCATCTACAGAATCTCCTGTACCTCTGTAGATAATCAGGGGCTTTTTCCGAGGGTAGAAATGTCAAATACTAGAGGGCATAGCTTTAAGGTGAGATGGGGGAAGTTTAAAGGAGATGCGGGAGGCAAGTTTTATTGTTTTTCCACACACATAGGGAGTGATAGCTGCCTGGAGTGCACTGCCAGGGACAGTGAGGGAAGCAGACACGATAGTGAAGTTTAAGAGGCATTTAGACTTGCACATGAACATGCAGGGAATGGAGGGAAAGAGATCATGTGCAGGCAGATGGGATTAGTTAACTTGGCATCATGGTTGGCTCGGACATCTGGACCAACAACGATGCCAAACTAAATGAATCCAATGGGCCGAAGGGCATGTTCCTGTGCTGTACTGTTCGACGCAATGCCATGGATAAGCTGAAATAAAAAGAGAAAAAGCTGGAAATACTCAGCAGGTCTGCAGGAAGAGAAACGAGGCTGAACGTGAATAAGCCTGTTGTTCAGAAAGTCCAGACAGATATGGAGCAAGGGTATGCAGATGGTGAAGAGCTAAGGTTCAATCATACTGTGATTGATTGATGGAAAAGGCTTCAATTACTGAATGGCTTCTTCCTGTTCCCATTCCCTTTTATATACCTCACTGGTTTTACTTATCTAATATCTCCTGCATGGACATTTTGCCCATTGGACAGGAGAACCCAAGTAGGATGATATCCTAGAACTATAACAAACTATTAAAGTCCCAATATAATATCCTAGGATCCCAACTAGGATGATATCCTAGGACTATAACAAACTATTAAAGTCCCAACATAATATCCTAGGATCCCAACTAGGATGATATCCTAGGACTATAACAAACTATAGGACTAGGACCAATCTGATATTCAGAACTAGGACCAATCTAATATTCAGAGGCAGCATCCTGCTCACTGTGGCCAATTGGATTGGGCTCAAACTGAACCCCTTGGTTTCATTATTACTCCCATGCCAGAGACAATTCCATCTAGATCAGCATCTGTCCGTTGCCAGTCACTTCAACTCCCCCTCCCACACTATCACTGATATGACAGTGAGGAACAGCACCTAATTTTCCACCTTGGAACCTTGCAGCCTAATGGCATAAACATTGAATTCTCCCTCTTTAAGTAATCCCCACCCCCTTCCCCACACTCCTCCCCCCCAACCATATTTCTTCTCTTCTTCCCTTTCCTAGCCTCTTTTTTTCTACCTTTGTTTTCCTCTCTCTCCTTCCCTTTGACCCATCCTCCGTGGATCTGCTCTCCGCTCCTCCCTTGCACCTGCCTATCACTATCTCTTACCTGTGTCTACCTATAACCACCCTGTGCCTATCCCGCCTCCCTTCTTTTGTCACCCTATCTGCTTTTCCCTCCTACATAGTGGGCTTCCCCTTTTCCTATCTTCAGTCCTAAAGAAGGGTCCTGATGCAAAACGTTGACCGCCTGCTTTTCTCCACGGATGCTGCCTGGCCTGCTGAGTTCCTCCAGCATCATAGTGTTTTTCATCTAGATTCCAGCATCTGCAGTCCTTTGTTTCTCAAGTATCTTGCTGGACTTCAGTGCAGAAACCATATTTCAATTTCCAATGACTAACCTAACAAATGAATTTCTTGGTCTCGATCCCAGCATCTGCAGTCTCTTGTGTTTCTAAGAGAATTCTTTCTAATATTAAGGAGACCAGATATCAACTCCCTCAACCTACCCCTATTCTTCTTTTGTATGCTCTCTGTTTTGCTTCTCCTCTCAGTTTCCTGTGTTTGTCTCCATTTCCTTTTTCATTATTTTCCCTGAATTAAATCCATATCTGTAGCAAAGGAACATCTGCCATCTGTGAAACCAATGACCTTTCGAGAGAAATGAAGAAACGTCATTGACCCAAAATGTTAATTGTTTTTGTCTTCACAGATGCTGCTTGACCTGCTGAGTATTTCCAACATTTTCTGCTTTATTACTAATGAATAAATCTTTGATCTTACAGCATAACCAATAATTCCATCCTTACGCTAAACTGCAAAGATCAAAACCAATGTACTACAGATGAAGGAATAGCAAATAATGAATGTTTAACATTTCCATGTGAAGTTAGGCCATTTTAATGCAAGTATTCATTTGGAACCTTGCCAATAAATTAATTCTACCAGTAAGTATAGCAAATGGCACAAAATTGAAAAGTGACATGGAATGCTGCACATTTCGATTGTAGGGTTTGTACCATAACTAACATTTTGACCAAAAGGGTGGAAAATCATATCCAGCACCAAACTTCCGGAATCTGTTACCCAGGTCCAACATTCCTTTCCCATCACATCCCATAGTCTGCACCACTGACAGTGGACATGTTGGTATCACACGATTTATCCACAATGCCCAGTGAAAGGTTTAATCTAAAAGTTTACAGACAGAGCAACGAAACCACTGGGGCAACCGAGGAGGTACACCTGGGGCAAAAATAACAGCAATCTTAACAATCTTCCTGAAATGCAGCAGTGCCTCCTTATAAAGGATGATTATTTATCGAGCAATTACTGGAGGACAGTTAATGTGGAGTTATGTGTCTAAATTTACTCCTGAGGTGATGGACAGACAGTCAAGATGGGAGATAGTGGGAAGGTGGCAAGGAGTTCCTTGGAATAATAATATAATAATAATATCTTTATTAGTCACATGTACATCGAAACACACAGTGAAATGCATCTTTTTGCGTAGGGTGTTCTGGGGGCAGCCCGCAAATGTCGCCATGCTTCTGGCGACAACAGAGCATGCCCACAACTTCCTAACCCGTACGTCTTTGGAACGTGGGAGGAAACCGGAGCACCTGGAGGAAACCCATGCAGACACGGGGAGAACGTACAAACTCCTTACAGACAGCGGCCGGAATTGAACCTGGGTCGCTGGCGATGTAAAGCGTTACGCTAACCGCTACACTACCGTGTCTGCCCCGACACTACCCGTGCCTGCCTGGTTGACTTTAGAGGTGGGAAAGGTGGTTTCAGCAATGGGGGTGGAATTAGTGGCAAAAAGTTGGAGTTTATGGGGAAACGCCCTCAACAACTGAATTTTCATGGGAGTATTTTATAAAGAAATACAGATTAAGAATTGTTATAATTTGTTGGGGAACTACAGTCCCACTGTTCACATTTTCCACATATTATAGATGGTCATTGCATTAGGTAAGTAGTGCTAAGCAGTGACAGTATCAAAGGAGTCACCTACAAAGTTCTCACTGAAAAGCCAGCTGACTGTTACTGGCAGTTCAAGCAGCATAACCCTTAGGTCTCCTACAGACTAAAGATCCGACCTTCTCACCTGCAAATATATTCAGTGATGCAGCTATTTGCTTATGAATAATTGAAAGATTTAATTGCACTCTAAGAGAAGAAATTCCTTTTCACTTCCATCTTAAATGTTCAGCCCTTATTCTGAAACTATGCCCCCTAGTTCCAGATCACCTCCTCAGAATCTTGCACGTTTTAATAAGAACATTCCTTATTCTTCTAAACTCTAATGAGCATCAGTCCAACCTTTACTCAAAGACAATCCTTCCATCTCAGGCATTCCATCTCACCTCGTGATCCTTCTCCAAACTGCCTCTAATGCAAGTATATCCCTCCCTAAATAAGGAGATCTAAAATTCTACGCAGAGGTGACGAATGCCCGGCACAATTGTGATAAGACATCCCTACTTTCATACTGCACCTCCCCTGTGAAAAAGGCCAATATTTCTATTTGCTTTCCCAATTACATGCTATAGCTGAATGTTAACTTGTGTGTCTTATGCACTAGGACAGCCCCTGTACAGCAGCATTCCATTGTCTCTCTCCATTTAAGCAATGCTTTGCTTTTCTATTCTTCCGACAATCTGCCAACTTTTTCTCCCCCACTCCCGCAACTTATCCACATCCTTTGCAGACTCCTCACTACTTGCTCTCCAACCTCTATTTCGTCAGCATTTGTGGATGTTTTACACTTGGTCTATTTTTTTATCTAAATCATCAATAGATTGTAAAAAGTGCCCACCACTGACTTCTGTAACATCCCACCTCTTAGAGCTTGCCAATCTGTAAATGACTGACTTAATTCCAAAACTCTTATTTTCTGCTATTAGCCAACCCTCAATCCCTGCCAATATATGATCCATAACACCTGTGCAGGAACTTCCTTGTGGAAACTTTTGGAAATCTAAATACCCAGCTTCTACTCATTCCTCTTTATCCGCCTTGCTTATTTACATCCTCTAAGAACTTTAATCAATGTATTAAACACAATTTTCCCCTCATTGTACCATGTTGACTCCGCACGATTGACTTAGAACTTTCTAAATTCCATTTCCTTAATAATGGATTCCAACAGCAGATGTTGGGCTAACTGGCAATTAGTTTTCCCACTTGCTGCCTCCCTCCTTTCTCGAATTGTGGCATTACATTGGGAGGTTCCAATCCACTGGGACCCATCCAGAATCTGGGGATATTTGGAAGATTAAGAACAATGCATCCACTATCTCTGCAGCCACTTCTTTTAAGATAGGGGTACAGGCTATCTGGTCTGAGCCTTGTCAGCCTCGAACCCCATTGGATTGCTTCGTACCCAAACTCTTGTGGCTGTGATTATTTTAAGTTCTTGCCTTGTTTTGTCCGCACACATTCTATTATCGGGATGCTTTCAGTGGACTCTAATGTGAAAACTAAAGGAAAATATTTATTCAAAGTCTCTGCTATTTCCTTATTTCTCATTATTAATTTCCCAGCCTTAACCTCGAAGGGGCCAATGTTCACCTTTGCTTCTTTCTTCCTTTTTACATACTTGTAGATCTTAGAGTCAAGGAGATAGCCTCTTACTGTCCGTTTTCATATTTCTTGCCATCTCATTCTCATAATCTTTTTTCTCCCTTTATATTTTTTGATCATCCTTTGCTTGTTTCCAAAATTCTCTCAATCTTCTGGCCTACCACGAATATTCATAACAATAAAAGCCTTTCCTTCCAAATTCATACTTTTCTTAACTACCTTAGTTAGCCACAGATGGATCAGCCTTCTCGCAGGATCTTTATTTGTTAATGGAATATCTCTTTTTTGAACCATTACTTGCCTACCCAGAAACCATTAAATCTACATTTTCCTCCACTGACTCTCCCTTCACACCTTCGCAGCTGCCTTTATTTAAGTTCAAAGCACTAGATTTGGACCTAATCATCTCGCTTTCACACTTTAAATGAAATTCTATGATGTTATGATAACTCTTCTGAGGATTTTTTATTTTAAGATCACGGTTCAATCTAAAATAGTCTGTTCACTGATTTATTTCAACAGTATTGTTCTAAGAAATTATCATAGAAGATAATTTAAATTATCTTAGAAGATAATAAACTCATCCTCAAGGCTATCTTTACCAACTTGATTTGTCCAGTCTTTATGAAAATTAAAGTGACCCACGAAAACTGCAGTATCATTCATACAAGTCCCCATTATTTCGTGTTCTGCTGTGTAGTGCCACTAGATGACTCCCGCCAGTAACTTCTTTCCCTTGCTAGTTGTTACCTTCTCCCGAACAATCTACTGTACTAATTTCATCCTTTAACAACAGAGCAATCCCAGTTCCCTTTCTTTCCAATATGGCAACTACCCTGGAATTCTCCAGTTCCCAGCCTTGGTTTACCTTGCAAACATATCTCTGTTATTGGCCATCACAGATCATGGCCACCTATTTTTATTTATGCAATCAATTCTTCTCATTATGAATGCTGCTTGTATTCAGCTGATAAGCCTTTAATTTTGTTTTTTTAAAATCATTTTTCCCTCCTCTTATTCTTTTGACAGGGCAGCCTTGTGTTTGCCTTTCACAATCTGGTTATCTCACCACCCTGCACAATTACTTCATTCAATCTCTTTAACTTTTACTGGATTGCCTGAATTGGAGGAATTTGGTTATGGGGAGAGATTGAACAGGTTGGGTTTGCTTTCCCTGGAGTTAAGGAAGCTGAGGGATATCCTGATAGAGGTGCATAAAATAAGCAGCATAGATAGGGTAGATAGAACCTTTTGTGCATGATAGGGGTATTAAAAACATATGTTCAAGGTGAGGAGGAGTTTTAAAGGGGACCTGAGGGAAATTTTATTTTACAAAGAGTGCATGATATCTTGAACATGCTGCCAGAGGTGGTGTTTGAATCAGATACATATTACTAAGTTTAAGATGAACTTAAACAGGCACTTGAATAGGCAAGGCAGAGAAGAATACGACCTAATGCAGGCAAATGGGATTAGCATAGATGGGCAAAAAGGTCGGCATGGATGCGGTGGGCTGAAAGGCCCATTTCTGTGTTGTACAACTCAAATGTTCTATACGTTACCTCTCACCTGAAATCTTCCACTTGACTTAAATCCTTGTTCGTAGCCCCGATGATTCAATTCACCAGGGTACTCATCCTTGTTAATTCACGTCACTGAGTGAAAAAAACAACAAGATGCTGGAGGATCTCAGCAGGCCAGGCAGCATCCGTGGAGAAAAACAGACGGTCAAGGTTTCGAGTCAGGACCCTTCTTCTGATGAAGGGTCCTGACCCAAAACGTTGACTGTTTAGCCCAAATCCCTCTAAACCTTTCCTATCCATGTACCTGTCTAAATGCCTTGTAAATGCTTATGTTGCACCCGCCTCTACCACTTCCTCTGGCAGCTCATTCCACATACCCAACCCCCGTGTGAAAAAGTTGCTCCTCACGTCCCCTTTAAATTTTTCCCCTCCCACCTTACATTTGTGCCCTCTAATTTTAGACTCCCCTACCCTGGGAAAAGACTGTGATCATTCACCCTATCTATGCCCCTTATAATTTTATATACCTCTATAAGGTCAACCCTCCGTCTCCTCTGCTCCAGGGAAAACAGCCCCAGTCTATGCAGTCTGTCCAAGACCTCCAGTCCCAGTGCCATCCTTGTGAAAGCTTAATGACATCCTTCCTATAACTCAGTGACCAGAACTGCACACAATGCAAGTGTGGTCTCATCAACGTCTCATACAGCTGTTACATGACAGCCCAAATCTTGTACTCATTGCCTTGACTGATGAAGGCAAGCAAGCCAAATGTCTTCTTCACCCTGTCTACCTTTGTCACCACTTTCAGGGAACTATGTACTTGTACCTCCAGGTATCTCTGTTCTGCAACACTCTCCAGGACCCTGCCAAAGTGAAGCCCATTCCAAAAGAAGAGCTCTCTCTTTCCCCAGTTCTGCTGCCAGTGTCCCAGCAACTGAAACCTGTTTCTCACACACTAATTTCTGAGTCATGCTTTCAGCTCTTGAACTTGTTGACCCTAATCTAAGTTGCCCTCATTTTATGTAGTAATCCAGATGTTATTACCTTTCTTGTCCTGCTTTGATTTTGAATCGAGCTGTTCGTAAGCTCTCCACATAACCTCTTTCATGGACCTAATCATGTTGCTGATATCAATGTGGGTCATGACAACTGGATCTTTCCCCTGCCAATCCCAAGTTCGTCTCCATTCCTGAGGAGATATCCTTAACATAAGCAATAGAGAGGCAACAAAACACATCTTTAAACAGGTTAACTGCAGGTATTTGAGTAATGAGTAGGGGACAGGGAATAATCGATTGCCTTGAAAGGGCTGACAGACACAAGATGGGCCAAATAGCCTCCTTTAGTGTTGTTTCATACTGAGCTCATTGTAGTCCTTGGGGGCTGCAGCAATGTTGAAGGCAATGTCTTAAGATGTTGAGATGTTAAGTTGAAGCCTCATTAGTTCAAATTTTCAAACGTCAAAGATACCACAGCAATATTGAAAGAACAGGAAGTTCTCTCAATACTGGCCAATATTTATTGTAAACCTGCCCCACTGCAAGCAGATTAGCTGGCCGTTCATTCATCCTTTCACTCGTGGAGCCTTGGTGTACAAAAATTGGCCGCTGCATTCACCTACATTACATCAGTGATTGCGCTTTGAAATGTAATTTATTAACCGTGAATCCCTTGGGGATGCCCTGAGGAAATTATAAATACAAGGTATCTCTTTCTTTCTTGCTCTGCTTCATTCTATTCACTCTGAATTGGCTCGCCTATTGCCATTCTCTGCCAGAAGCCATTGGGCATTCATTCACGCACATCATTGCTTTCTATACTTCAGATGCCAATACATTCATCGTAGTGGGAGAACTAACCTCTCACCTTTGTCATTAATTGAGTGCATCGACAGAGGATATCTCTGATTAGCCTTGACACCTGGATCCCAAACAATAGCAACCGGCCAAAGAATGCATTTGTGAAATAAGAAAGACAACACACACAATCTGAGTTAAATCCAAACAATAACATTCAATAAGGTTATATTTTCTATTGACACAATATGGCCACAAAACGCAACCGGAGTCAAGCTGCACACAGTGGTTTTTGACCTTAGTGCAGCTGAACAAAAGATCATATACAAGGTCATATCCTTATGTGGAAGAGACAAAGCAGTGTATTGTGTTTTACTGTGTTATCAACCTATAAGAGGCTCTTCTCACATTCAATTATTGAAGGGGGAGATCATTTGGAAAAGTATATAGAGATTTCCTCTCCCATCATAACATCTTAATTCATCCTAAATGTTTCCCTTCGCTACCATAAATGGCATGAGTTTAGTGGAAGCACTATGTCAGAAAATGATGGGTTTGAGCCCTGCTCCTGACAAGTCTTGTTTAAGTTCATTCATGGAATACAAGTGCTGCCAGAAAGGTCAGCATTTATTGTCCACCCGCTAAGTGCAAGACTTTTTCAGAGAGCGGTTAAAAATCAACCAACCAACATGCATTAGGGCCAGATGAAGTAATGTTGATAGATTCAAATGCTGATATTTCTGATCTCCAGCATCTGCAGTTAGCACAGAAAGATGCAAATACTTGCAGGTCAGGAAGTATCTGTGGAAATGGAAACTTTTCTTCATTAAAGAATGTGTCTAAACCAGATAGGATTTTACAACAATCTGCTATCAATGTTGGAATTCAAGATTTTGTTAATGAATTAATTTGATTCTCCAGTTGCTGAGATTTGAGTTCATCATTTGTGGATCATTAGTCCAGGTGTCTGGTTATTAGTCCAGTAGGAATGGAACCACAATGCTCCTGTATCCCATATGAAGAATATCATCTCATCATACTGAGTTGACATACAGTGAGGTACTAATGCCTGGATGGAACTCCTGCCTGTTCAGTACCATCTTTCCTAGATTCAGAGGAAGAAGTGCCACATTTTGGACTTCCATGCTAATGCACCACCGTACCTGACCATCCATTGCATCCTTCGACCGTGCACTGAGTTCAGACACAGTTCCTTATTGTACTCCGTGGAGCTGGATACAATTCCAAACTGGCCCCACAGCTTTATGCTCAGCCTTAGTTGGTGCATCCAGTGTGGCCCCAACATGGCACAGTGCATCACGGACACCAGCCTCCCCTCCTTGGACTCTGTCTTGGTGAAGCAGCCAGCATAATCAAAGACCCCACCCACCCGGGTCATTCTTTTTTCTCTCCTCTTCCATCAGGTAGAAGATACAGGAGCCTGAGGGCAGGTACCACCAGGCTCAAGGACAGCTTCTACCCCACTGTGATAAGACTATTGAATGGTTCCCTGAAACGATGAGATGGACTCTGACCTCACAATCTACCTTATTGTGACCCCGCACCTTACTGCACTGCACGTTCTCTGTAGCTGTGACACTTTACTCTGTACTGTTATTGTTTTTACTTGTACTACCTCAATGCACTCTGTACTAACTCAATGTGTCTGCACTGTGTAATGAATTGACCTGTATGAGTGGTACGCAAGACAAGTTTTTCACTGTACCTCAGTACAAGTGACAATAATAGACCAATACCAATACCAGATGAACAGGGTGGCCACCTTTATTAAAAGGAACAGTTACGCTTTGTATCTTCTTGGCTTATCTTAATAATAGTATTGTTTTAATTAATCTACATAGGTTCAATAAATGATTTTTTTCAATAATTATTAAGATTTAAATGTACTTCAACTGTTCTAATTGCCTCAGAGTCATCAAGACATAGAATTTGATAGCACAGGCTGTCTTAAAGCCATCAGAGCAATCCTAAGGCAGGACCCCAGGTCTGACCACCTGAAACCAACTTGCCCCTTGGAGACTGGTCTGCTTTGGGAGATGGCCACAGCAATTCCGCAACCATGACACTGGGAGCTGCATGGCCTCTAAGGAGTTTGTACGTTCTCCCCAAGTTTCCTCCAGGTGCTCCAGTTTCCTCCCACATTCCAAAGACGTACAGGTGTGGGTGTGCTATGTTGGCGCCGGAAGAGTGGCGACACTTGCGGGCTGCCCCCAGCACATTCTCAGTAACGCAAAAAGAAGCATTCCACTGTGTGTTTTGATGTACATGTGACAAATAAATAAATATCTTAATATCTTTATCTATGGGATGAGTGCTGGGGGTGTGTGGCACGTGCACAAATCCAAAAGGCCCGGGATTTCAGGTTAAAATTGGGCTCCCTGTAATGCAACCAGCAGTCAAGCATGTGCTGCAACTCACTCTCCAGGCTTGCAATCAGCACCTGCTGCTCAATTGGATGTTCAGAGTGTGTGTGGATTCTCAGAGTCATACCCCAATAAGGAGATTGACTGGGAAAAGTTCTGTTGCTCAACATTTATAGTAGAATTGCGACTAATATTCTGCCATCACTGAGTTATGTTTTGAAACATTTGGACACTTAACTGTATTCATACGTTATCCCTTGTGTTAAATATACAAGTAAAACAAATAAATCTTCAAAATACAAATGGTAAATAAGATACAGCTCGAAAATACTCAGTGTAGAAAAATATTCAACCAGCAATGAAAAAGTTCTTTACCACAGCGGACTAACATTTTGAATACTGTTACATGTTATTTCACAGCTAAACTTAGTTGCACTCCTGACATATTTTAGGCAAAGTAACAAATCTCCACTGACAAAGTAATTTAATTCATTAAAATTTTCTGTTCTTTTCCAAAGACTTAAAATCTGCTTGGGTATCTCTCAGGCCGATACAACCAGCCCTCAATTATTCAGGCCACAGAGACAGGGATGATACTTCTTTCTTCATGATCTTGAGAAGGCAATGCCTTTAAGGGGATGCTCTGTGCAAAGCCAGTATCATTTTCCCCTCAATTGACTGTTACATGCTTGTGGGCTGAACCAGAAAAGCAAGGCCTCAGTTCGTTGGAGGCAAAAAAACCAAGTTGCTATGGCAACCTAGAGTTCACTGCAGTGATACCTGCACTTGAAAACTATGGCATTAAATATAATCGGGTGTTCCTTTTGTATATACTCTGTGACTCTCGGATACAAATCTGACCAGTTCCATGCAGGATGGAGGATGGGTAGATCCTCCCACCCAGATTTCCATCCATGTAGCAAGACTGAGAGTTTAATCCACCTCTAAAGTCTCCATTTTTTGGTATTTTATTTTTAATGATAAAACCATGAAGCTAACATAGTAATTTTTTTTACTGTGCTTCTGTCTCCAAGATTGCCTTCCTGACACCTTTACCATGCCTTCAGGGTGTACTTAATGTGAGTGTGCACAAGTTCCTCAATTCTGACCCTGGCATTGCAGGGTATATAGAGAAACACATAGAGAGAGCTGCTGCAACATGTGCAACTGCTTTGTTCAACTTTCTAACCACACTGCACATGTGTGCATGCAGCATGCACATTTATCACTCTGCAACCTTACACATTTTGAAGAGAAAAACAAACTTTTCCTTTGAATGTTTGCAATCATTTGCATTCACTTTCAGGCCAAGATGAAAATTTCTTTCCACACATATGCATACTTGCTTCTTTTGAGCTCTACATTATGTTTGTGTAGCCACTTGAACACTTGTAATATTTAAAGATTTTCTTCTTAAATACTTGTGGCTACAGAACATCACCTTTATCGCATAGATGGTGGTCCATACTTTGTGTATGTGTAGCTTGAAAGACCTTTGGTGAAGATGTCACACTATGGCTTTGGGTAGACTCTTCTGTGTGTACTGACGGTCAAATATAACTGACTCTAATGCATATTCAGTTTAGCACATGCATTTAACAGAAAATTTTGGCTCCTACAAACTCTGCATCCAATCCTATTAAGTAGGTAATGGATACTGCTTGTCCATCAACACCTTGTAATCAGTACAGAGGTAAACAGTCCCCACTGTGCTAGGCATTACTGCATTTATTGTTGCCCAATCACCATGGTTGGTTTTAAACCAGAGCTCTGTTCCATTCCAATTTATCCAACTCATCTTCCACCTTGTTCTTCAGTGCATTTGGGGTGGGTCAAGCTTGAGATAGATTAGTATTGCACCCAAAGATACCAATCTGAACATTATAACCTGCAATACCCATGAAGGTATGCTGGAACATTTCTGTGGACTTTGCCTATTGTCTGTCTAATGGTGCATCCTTGCTGAACACTATTGTCTAGTCTAACTTCAATCTTCTGAGCCAATTAATCATTGAGAATTAGTGCAGTAATGAAGTCTTCAATATTTCACCTAATAGATTCCAGTTCACTTTTCTCTGTTGGTGAGTGACTTAGATACAAATACTTACCATAACTGATTAATCTGTTGCCAGTTAGCTATACTTCTGCCTTGAAGTCATTCTGGTTTGTAGTACTTCTGTTAGTGGCGTAAATGCTATGCAAGCCCAATCCATTGTTCAATACTACACAGACTTCCTGCTTGTAGCTTCTTGCTGTGAAAATTCACACAACGAGAATTGCTTTGGTTCACTGCCTTGGTTTTAGACTTGCCTGCCAAGGATAACTGCCAGAAAAAAAAGGGCACTTAATGCATATTGCAGTTTTGAAATGACGTGCATGCGACGGATTGCTTCCATTACATCTGTGGCAGCTACTTGTACCAGTCTCAGCCAAGTGCTGTGGAATTTTATCCTTCCTTCTCTACTTCACTATGACTATGAACTTCAGTTGTATTTATACCTCAGCTTTGATGAAGTTCTGTAGCATTCCTTAGTGGTTCAGGTTGAAACCCTGCAGTCCAGCACCCTGAAAAGTGCTGGACCTCAGAAAATCCAGACCACTGAAACTGCGCCTTGGTCATGTTGCTCTGAGCAGGAGATCTGTTCTTCCTTAGTACAGACACTCCCCGGGTTATGCAAGGGTTTGGAGAACTGTTGGTAGCCCAAAGTTTTCATCAGTCTGAAATGCTGTTGGCTGAGATTGCAAAAGTTGCACTGGTAGGTTAATTAGCTACAGGTCAGAATGCATCTTAGTTAACTTTAGAACTTAGTTAGATCTTGCTTAGCATTAGTTATTTAGTACAGATCTGTACTACAGATTCAAAACATGTGAATGAAATGTTGGCACAACATTGTGGGCCAAAGGGTCTGTACTATGCTATGCTTAGTGTTCTATGTAGGACCACAAAATGCCCAACTAGAGAGTTTCAACCTGTATTTCCATATACATTATAAATTTGCACACAAAGGATTAGAAGATTAATAATATTGATAACATTGTTAAAAAAAAGCAAAGTTGCAGTGTTTAGCCAGATTCTTCAACCAGGCAATGAGTTAACTGACACCCACATCTGACATTTGATTTCTCCTTCCAAATTTTCACCTCTTCATTATTTTTGACTCTTTAAAGAGCCTGTAAGCTTTGTACTGGAGCAAATATACTAGAGAAACAAAGGACTTCAGATGCTGAAATCTAGATGAAAAACACGATGATGCTGGAAGAACTCAGCAGGCTAGGTGGCATCCATGGAGAAAAGCAGGCGGTCAACGTTTCGGGTCAGGACCCTCCTTCAGGACTGAAGAGAGCAAAAGGGGAAGCCCAATATATAGGAGGGAAAAGCAGATCAGTGATAGGTGGATAAAAAAGGGGAGGTGGGGTGCTTCTTACCTGCACCTACTTATCACCACCTTGTGCCCACCCCACCTCCCCTCTTTTGTCCACAGAACAGTACAGCACAGGAACAGGCCCTTCAGCCCACAATGTAGTGCCGAACTAATTATGCTAATGACAGCTAATCCTTTCTGACTGTACAAGGTCCACATCCCTCCATTCTTTGTACATTCATGTGCCTATCTAAGAGCCTCTTAAATGTTTCTATCGTACTTGCCTCCACCACCACCCGTGGCAGCACATTCCAGGCACCACCACTTTCTTGTTCAAAAAAAAACTTGCCCTACACATCTCCTTTGAACTTTCCCCGTCTCACTCTATATGCATGCCTATTGGCATTAGCCTTTTTGACCAGCTATCTACTCTGTCTATTCCTCTCATAATTTTAGAAACTTCTATCAGGTCTCCCCTCAGCTTCCGCCACTCTAGAGAAAGCCATAGTTTGTCCAACCTCTCCTTACAGCACATGCCCTCCAATCCAGGCTGCATCCTGGTAAAGTTACAGAGAACGTGCAGTGCAGGTAGACAAATAAAGTGCACAGGTCACGATGAGATAGATTGAGAGATCAGGAGTTGATCTTTATCATATAAGAGGTCCATTCAAGAGTCTTAGAACAGCGGGATAGAAGCTGTCCTTAAGCCTGGTGGCATGTGTTTTCAAGCGTTTGTATCTTCTGCCTGATGGGAGGGGGGAGAAGAGAGAATGACCAGGGTGGGAAGGGTCCTTGATTATGTTGGCTGCTTTCCTGAGGCAGCTGGAAGTGTAGACAGAGTCATCGTGTCATAGAGTAATACAGCATGGAAACAGGCCCCTACGGCCCAGTTCATCCATGTCAACCATGGTGCTAGTCCCAAGCTAGTCCCATTTCCCCATGTTTGGCCCATATCCCTTGAAACTCCTCCTATCCACATACTTATCCAAATGTCTTGTATATGTTGTTATTGTACCTGCCTCAACCACTTTCTCTGGCAGCTCGTTCCATAAGCACACCACCCCCTGCATGAAGTTGCCCCTCAGGTCCCCTTTAAATCTTTCACCTCTCACCTTAAACCTATGCCCTCTTGTTTTTACTTCCCCTTCCCTGGGAAAAAGATTATGTGTGTTCACCCTATCCATACCTCTCATGATTTTATATACCTCTATAAGGTCACCTCTCAATCTTCTACATTCCAGGGAATAAAGTCATAGCCTGCCCAACCTTTCCCTATATCTCAGGCTCTCGAATCCTAGCAGCATCTTCGTAAATCTTCCCTGCACTCTCTATAGTTTAATGATGTCCTTCCTATAAAAGGGCATACAAAACTGTACACAATACTCCAAGTGTGGTCTCGTCAACATCTCGTACAACTACAACATAATGTCCCAACTCTTATACTCAGTGCCCTGACTGATGAAGGCCAGTGTGCTAAATGCCTTCTTCACCACCCTATCTACCTGTGGTGTCACTTTCAGCGAGCTATGTTCCTGTACTCTGAGGTCCCTCTGTTCCACAACACTTTCCAGGCTGCTACCATTCACTGTACAAGTCCTATCCTGGTTGACTTTCCAAAATGCAATACTTCACACTTATCTGGATTGAAAGGCATTTGCCAATCCTCAGCCCACTTACGCAGGTGATCAAGATCCCCATGTAATTTTTGATAATCTTCTTCACTATCTACGATACCACCTATTTTGGTATCATCCGCAAACTTACTAACCATGCCTTGTACATTCACATCCAAATTGTTTACATTAATAATGAACAACAAAGGTCTCGGCACCGACCCCTGTGGCACACCACTAGTCACAGGCCTCCAGTCCGAGAAACAACCTTCAACCATCATCCTCTGCTTCTTACCATCGAGTCAATTATGAATCCAATAGCTATCTCTCCCTAGATCCCATCTTTCACAGACTCACTGGCATGTAGTTCCCTGGCTTGTTGTCCTTCTTAACTAATGGTACAATATTAGCCACCCTCCAGTCTTCCAGAACTTCACCTGTGGCTAAAGACGAAGCAAATATTTTTGTAACGCCCTCTGCAATTTCTTCCCTAGCTTCCCACAGATCTGAGGATGCAGTCAGTCAGGCCCTGGGGATTTACCTTGATGCACTTTAAGGCCGCCAATACCTCCTCCCTGGTCACTTGTACATGGCCCAAGACATCATCGTTCATTTCCCTCATTTCTTTAGCATTCATCATTTTCACCACAGTAAAAATTGATGAGAAATACTCATTAAAAAAATCTTGCCCATCTCCTGTGGATCCATACATAGACGGCCTTGCTGATCTTCAAGGGGACATTTTCTCCCTTGCCACCCTTTTAATATGCCTACAGAACCTCTTGGGATTTTCCTTAACCCTGCCTGTCTGATCCATCTCGTACCCTCTTTTTGCCCTCCTGGTTTCCCTCTTAAGTGTACCCCTACACCTTGTCCTTCTCATGGAATTCGCTTGTTACCAATTGCCTAAACCCAATGTATGCCTCCTTTTTCATGACCAGAGCCTCAATATCGCTCATTAACCAGGGTTCCCTAAGCTTGCCAGCCTTGCCCCTCACCCTCACCCTAGCAGAAACATGCCCAGGACTCTTGATATCACACTTTTAAAAGCTTCCCACTTGCCAGTTATCCCTTTACCAGCAGACAATCTCACCCAATCGACCTCTACAAGATCCTGCCTAATCCAATCACCTCCAAAATTGGCCCTGCCCCAGTATAGGACATTAACCTGTGCATCTGCCCTACTTTCCTCCATAACTATTTTCAAACTAATAGAATTATGGTCACTGGAACCAAAGTGCTGCCTGACTGACACATCTGTCTCTTGCCCCATCTCGTTCCCCAGGAGGTGGTCCAGTGTTGCACCCTCTCTAGTAGGGCCCTCTATATATTGATTAAGAAAACTTTCCTGGACACATTTAACAAAGGGCAGGCACGGTAGTGTAGCGGTTAGCATAACACTTTACAGTGCCAGCGACCCAGGTTTAATTCCCACCACTGTCTATAAGGAGTTTGTACGTTCTCCCCGTGTCTGCGTGGGTTTCCTCCGGGTGCTCCAGTTTCCTCCCACATTCCAAAGATGTATGGGTTAGGAAGTTGTGGGCATGCTATGTTGGCGATGGAAATGTGGTGACACTTGCGGGCTGCTCCCAGAACACCTACGCAAAAGATGCATTTCACTGTGTGTTTCGATGTACATGTAACTAATAAAGATATCTTATATTATACCGCCTCCAAGTCCTTTGCACTATGGTGGCCCAGTCAATATTAGGCAAGTTAAAATCTCCCAGTGATATGACTCTATTATTCTTACAACTATCTGCAATCTCTCTACACATCTATTCCTCTAATTCCTGCTGACTATTGGGGGACCTATAATGCAGTCCCATCAAAGTGACCATCCCCTTCTTGTTTCTAAATTCTACCCATATAGCTTCACTGGATGATACCTCAGGAATATCCTCTGAGCACTGTTACGTTACCCCCCACCCCATATCAAAAAAGGCAATTCCCCCAGCTCTCTCATCTGTACCTCCATCATGCCTGTAGCATCTGTATCCTGGAACATTGAGCTACCAGTCCCACCCTTCTATCAGCCATGTTTCTGTTATGTCAATAATATCCCAGTCCCCAGAGCCAATCCACGCCCTCCATTCCTCTGCCTTACCCGTTTAGCCTCTTGCATTGAAATAAACACAGTTTAAACCAGCGGTCTTCCCTCTCCCTTCACTGTGATCCTGCCTATCCTGACGACTAAACTTTCTGGTTGCAGCGTTTTCCCCTGACTTCGGTTATTGGCCTCTCTATTGCTCAGGGTCCCAGCCCCTGCAAATCGAGTTTAAAGCCTCCCGAGTAGTGCTGGTGAATCTCCCTGCAAGGATATTGGTCCCCCTCCAGTTCAGGTGCAACCTGTCCCACTTGTACAGGTCACCTCTAGCCCAGGGGAGATCCCAGTGATCCAGGAACCTGAAACCCTGCCCCGCTGTACCAACTCCTCAGCCATGCATTCATCTGGCTTATCTTTCTATTCCTGCCCTCACTAGAATGTGGCACTGGAAGTAATCCAGAGGTCACTGCTCTTTTTTTTGAAAAGCTTCATCACTACCCTTAAGGTCCTTTTATTTTTTTAAAACTTCTTTCCTAACTCCCGATTCTCACCTGCAGGGCCTCATCCCTTTTTCTACCTCTATTGTTTGTACCAATGTGTCTCACGAGCTCTGGTTGTAAGGCCTCCCCCTTGAGAATGTTCTGCAACTGCTCTGGTTTACATGATGGACTGGGCTGTGTTCACAACTCTGCTGGCCGAGCAGGGTCACGAGTCGAACCCAACAGCACCAAAGTGCGCCAGTCATTAACAGCTTACACTCAAAACTCTGCTCTGCCACAAATGAAAAGAGCCCTCTGATAAGGCTCAGGCATTAACAGCACATGAAGGCAGCTGCTCTGGGGACCTTAGGAAGATCATGTGGAGAACCTTAGGAAGTATTCATACGCCCGGCAAGCCTCCTTTATCAGAGAACTAGCTCACGTGTTCTCCAACTGAAAATGGAGATGAGAACTGTTCCAAAAGGGTCGCTCTATTCTTCTCCTGAGCATGGGAGTCTGCTTTACCATTATCTCAACTTGGACTCTGTTCAAAAGAGGTTGGAAGGGTGGATTATTTGTAGCAGCGTGATGTGCCGTGTACTGGCCCCTTGTCTTCTCTTTCAGCCTTCTCATTGCATCTCATGTTCAACTCGTTTGCCTGCTAAATTATTCCATAGTTATTCAATTTTTTTTCTCCCCTTGATGCTCTTCTGACTCTACTTGCAACCCTCTCTCAGTCTCCGGCTTGGGGTTGGAGCACCTGCAGCTGAGTAAGTCAGAAAGCTAACTGAGCTGCTCGCAAACGGAGGAGATTGCAGCGCTATGGGAATCACAGGAGATCTTACAGAAAGGATGTGGAAGCTTTAGAGAGGGTGCAGAGGAGATTTACCAGGATGCTGCCTGGATTGGACAGCATGAGGATAGGTTGAGCAAGCTAGGACTTTTCTCTTTGGAGAGGAGGAGGATGAGAGGTGACTTGAAAGAGGTGTACAAGATAAGAGGCATAGATCGAGTGGACAGTCAGAGATTTTTTCCCAGGGCAACAATGGCTAACACAAGGGGACATAATTTTAAGGTGATTGGAGGAAGGTATAAGGGAGATGTCAGGGGTAAGTTTTTTTTTTACACAGAGAGTGGTGGGTGCGTGGAACGCACTGCCGGCAGAGGTTGTGGGGGCAGATACATTAGGGACATTTAAGAGACTCTTAGATAGACACATGAATGAAAGAAAGATAGGGGGCGATGTGGGAGGGAAGGGTTAGATAGACCTTGGAGCAGGATAAAATGTTGGCACAACATTATGGGCTGAAGGGCCTGTACTGTGCTGTAGTGTTCTATGTAACAGTGTTGAAAAAAACATGCTTGCCTTTACACAGAAACTTACACATCTATTTCAATGTACCCCCCAAAACGCTTTCAGCCAGAAGTATTTTCTCCCCAAGTGAAATCACAGTTATGCCAAAGAAAACAGAGCAGCCAAATTGCACAAAATAAATCCCATAAACAGCAATCTGATTATAATATCAGGTGTACAAAATATTAAGAGGAATAGATAGAGTGGACAGCCGGTGCCTCTTTCCCAGGGTACCCATGCTCAATACAAGAGGGCATGGCTTTAAAGTAATGGGTGGGAAGTTCAAGGGAAATATCAGAGGAAGGTTTTTTACCCAGAGAGTGGTTGGGACATGGAATGCACTGTCTGGGGTGGTGGTGGAATTTTTTGTTTTACACAGTGAGTGGTGGGTGTGTGAAACGCACTGCCGGCAGAGGTTGTGGGGGCAGATACATTAGGGACATTTAAGAGACTCTTAGATAGACACATGAATGATAGAAAAATAGGGGGCTATGTGGGAGGGTGAAATTCATTGGTCAAATTCAAGAGATTGCTGGATAAGCATATGGAGGAATTTAAAATAGAGGGATATGTGGGGGGAAGGGGTTAGATAGTTTTTTAGGCGAGGTTTAAAGGTCGGCACAACATGGTGGCCGAAGGGCCTGTATTGTGCTGTACTGTTCTATGATTCTATGAATGTAACAAAATGAGCTGCTGGAGGAACTCAACGGGTCAGGCAGCATCTGTGGAGGCAAATGGACAGAGAACGTTTCAGGTTGAGACCCTTCAGCCTTCATGAAGGGGCTTGAACCGAAACATCACCTGCCCATTTTCCTCCACAGATGCTGACTGACCCACTGAGTTCCTCCAGCAGCTTATTGTTCGGCTCCAGGTTCCAGCATCTGCGGTCTCTTTTGTCTCCAATGTGATTATAATGTTGAGTGCAGGATAGATACTGGACTGGATATTGGGAATGAGATCGCCTGGGAGCAGGGCCATCCATCTTACATGTCCACTTGAGGGAGCAGAGTAAACTCAATAACTCAATAAGCTTGAGTTTAATAACTCAAGCAGAAAAATAACACCACTGACAGTGGGTATAGATTTCTGTTCTTGGGAAGAGACTTAGTTATTGTTGATGACATCCCTTCAGGTGTGTGTTCTTTTTCCCTAAGGCGTAAAAAGGACCAATGAGAAAAGTCCAACATGATCTGAACTCAGTCAAGTACCAAAGGGTTTTATTTTTAATTCTTTCTGGTGAGAATGCAAAGACTTCAGGAAGATACAGGCAGGCTAAATAAATGAGTGAAGACATGGAAGACAGAAAAAAAGTAAAACAAAAATTGAGGTCATCCATCTTGGGAGATAAACACCAAAAGCAGAATAGTTTTTTTTTAAAATGGTAGGAGGATGGCAGGTGTCAGTGTTCAGAGGGCCCTGGATATCTTCATGTATAATAAATTGGTAAATTGGTTTATTATTGTCACATGTACCGAGGTATGGTGAAAAACTTGTCTTGCATACCGTTCATACAGATCATTCATTGCACAGTGCATGGAGATAGTACAAGGTAAAAGAATAACAGAATGTAGAATAAAGTGTAACACCCACAGAGAAAGTGCAGTGCAGGGAGACAATAAGGTGCAAGGTCACTATGAGGTAAATTGTGAGGTCAAGACTCCATCTTATCGTGCTAGGGAACCGTTCAATAGTCTTATAACGGTGGGATAGAAGCTGTACTTGAACCTGGTGGTATGTGCTTTCAGGCTTTTGTACCTTCTGCCCGGGGGGGGGGGGGGGGGGGGGGAGGTGGGGAGGAGAGAGAATGTCCCGGGTGGGTGGGGTCTTTGATTATACTGGATGCTTTAGCAAGGCAGCGGGAAGTGTAGACAGAGTCCATGGAAGGGAAGTTGGTTTTCGTAATGTGCTTAGCTGTGTCCACAGCTCTGTGGTTTCTTGTGGTCACGGGTAGAGGAGTTGCCATACCTAGCTGTTATGTATCCAGATAGGATGCTTTCTGTGGTGCATCGATAAAAATTGGTGAGGGTCAAAGGGGACATAACAAATTTCTTTAGCCTCACAAGGAAGTAGAGGCACTGGTGAGCTTTCTTGACCATGGCATCAACATAGTTGGACCAGGACAGGCTCCTGGTGATATTCACTCCTAGGAACTTGGAAGCTCTCAACCCTCTAAACCTCATCATCACTGATGTAGACAGGACCGTGTACACCGTGCCCTTACCTGAAGTCAATGACCAGCTATTTTGTTTTGCTGATACTGAGGGAAAGGTTGTTGTCATGACACCATGTCACTAGGCTCTCTATCTCTTTTTTTGTACAAAACGTTTATTTGGTAAAAACACTACAAAAGACAACCAACAGCAAATACACTACACCTAGTACAGAAAGGAACAACCTGGCCAAAACCAATACCCGCCTCTCTATCTCCTTCCTGTACTCAGACACATTGTTATTTGAGATACGGCCCACTACAGTGGTATCATCCGCAAACTTGTAGATGGAGTTAGAGCAGAATCTGGCCATGTAGTCATGAGGTATGAAGCACAAAATTAACATTAAGGTACGACAAGCGATTAGGAAGGCAAATGGTATGCTAGCTTTGGAAGATGCTTCAAGTAGAAAAGTGAAGATATACAAATTGTACAAGATATTGGTGAGGCTGCATGTGTAATATTGTGTTCAGTTTTGGTCAACCTGCTACAGGAAAGAAGCTATTAAGCTGGAAAGAGTGCAGAGGAGATTTATGAGGATGTTGCTGAGACTCAAGGGACTGAATTATGGAGAGATGTGGAGGAGGCTGGGACTTTAATGACTGGAGTGTAGGACAATGAGGGGTGATCTTATAGAGGTGTACAAAATCAGGCACAGTAGTGTAGCGGTTAGCATAACGCTATTACAGTGTCAGCGACCTGGGTTCAATTCCGGTCACTGTCTGTAAGGAGTTTGTACGTTCTCCCTGTGTCTGCGTGGGTATCCTCCGGGTGCTCCAGTTTCCTCCCACGTTCCAAAAGATGTACGGGTTAGGAAGATGTGGGCATGCCATGTTGGTGCCGGAAGCATGGCGACACTTGCAGGCTGCCCCCAGAACACTCTACGCAAAAGATGCATTTCACTGTGTGTTTCGATGTACATATGACGAATAAAGATATCTTTTATCATGGAAGGGCACAGATCGGGTTAATGAAAACAGTTTTTTTCCCCCAGAGTTGGGGAATCAAGAACTAGAGGGCATAGGTTTAGGGTGAGGGGGAAAGATTTTATAAGAACCATAAGGGCAACTTCTTCCACCCAGAGGGTGGTCAGTATATGGAATGAGCTGCCAGAAGGAGTGGCTGAGGCAGGTACATTAACAACATTTAAAAGAAACTTGGACAGATACATGGATTGGAAAGGTTTGGAGGGATATGGGCCAAACCCGGGCAAATCGGACTAGCTTAGATGGGAATCTTGGTTGGCGTGGACCAGTTGGGCTGAAGGGTCTGTTTCGGTGTTGTACGACTCCATATCTCACAGTAGTTGTAGAGGGACATGGTGAGAACGCAACTGAAATATTGTCCCTGCCTGTGCTAGATTGATTCCTGTGATATGTTGGGAGTGGAAAGGTGTACAGGCGACTGTCCTACGAGGAAAGATTATACAGACTGGGCCTATTCTTTCTGTAGATTAGAAGAAAGAAGGGTGATCTCATTGAAGCGAGCTAGTAGCACAGCTAACAGACCTGCTGCCTCACAGTTCCAGTGGCATGGGTTCAATCCTCACCTCTGGTTTCCTTCCACATCCCAAGTACGTGCTGATTGGTAGATGTTACGTACCAGCAACAAAAGAAACACACTGAGTCATGTATAAGTGTTAAAACTATTTTGTTAATAACTACTTATGATAATAAGAAAAGTAAAAAATGTTAGATATTAAACATTCACCCCCCAAAACTAAACCCGAAGTGTGTGTGTGGCAAATTCCCAAACCCCAAGTCCAGGAATAGTTCTCAAAGTTCAGTTCAGCAAGTCAAAGTGAAACATGAGAAAAGGCGTTTGCAAAACCATCGTTGACTGAAGAGAAAATGTAGAGAGAGAATAGAGAGAAATTACGAAATCCAAATGTTCCATGATGGAACCCATACGACACCTCAGTCACTGATGATCTCCACTGCTTTGTTCCGAAGTATCTGCCACCCCGAAAGGCATTTGAGACATGGCCGTCCACACAAATACCTGTTTCCTTCTACAGGTTAACAACAAAGTGGACTCCACTGGATTACTCCACAAATCCATACGTGGATTGTAGTGACAGATTATTATTGTTTTTCATCCATCGATACAGAGACCAGCGGGCAGTGTCTCTCTCTCCCTCTCTCTTTTCTGACTGAACCAAAACGTCAGCACGTCGTTATCTTCTGCTGTTGTTGTAATGATGCCACACACACACACACACACTACTGTACTATATCTCAAAGGGACATTCACCAAATAGCAACCTAACCCATAACATAGGTTAATTGGCCACTATAAATTGCCCATAGTGTGTAGGTGAGTGGTCGATTCTGGGAGTCAGCTGATGGGAATGCAAGGAGAAAAAAGTGGATTAGGGTGGGATTGGTGGGTGCCTGGTGGTCAGTGTAGATTTAGTAGGCCAAGGGGCCTGTTCCCATGGTGTATTACTCCATCACTCTAGGTCACAAAACATTCAAGGAGAGAGAAAAACAGAAGTAACGTTTCAGGCCGAAGACCATTCATTAGAACTAGTTAATGCTAGAAATCAGAGATGTTCTAAGTGGCAGAGAAGGGGGAAAGGTGTAGAGAACATGCAGACTGGGACATTTTTAAAACAGTGATAGCTATTGGAGGAGGAGGTCAAGAGCATGCAAGCGCAAATGTTCCCTTTGTTCTCACCACCTGAAACATTATCTCTGTTTATCTCACCACAGGTGCTGCCTGACCTGCTGAGCATTTCCAGTTTTTACCTCTGACTCAGTAATTCAGTAACTTAACCACCGTACTGAAATGGGAGAGGATGTTAAAACCCACCTCTGAACACTTGTTCCTTGCCTTCTCACCCTCAGTTCCTGGGATGAGAGGGTTGTCCCATCTCAAGCAGCTGAAGAAATTAGATCCAAGTTCTTTGGAGTTAAGAATAAGGGTTGATTGTACAGAAACATGCAAGAATCTGAGGGAGCATGACAGGGTAGATATTGAAATGGTTCCTTTAGTAAGAGAATCTTAAATGAATGGACATAGTATTAAATGAATGCTCCTCTAATTTTGGAACTAAGCTGCCCAGGAACTTTTTGCAGAGGGCGGTTGATCTCTGGAATTCTCTCGTCCGGACAGTTGTGGAGGTGACATCATTTGGATTAGTTAAAAAGGAAGTTGATGCATTTTTGAAAGATTGGGAATCTGAGGGCTATTTGGAACTGACACAGCAGAGGATTGGGGCAGATCAGGGATGGGATGGAATGGGGGTTTGGGGAAGGGTGCTGGTTGGGTGAGAACATGCACAAAGGTCGACAAAGAGAAATGAACAGAGACCTGGAGACTCAAAGAGGGAGCATTATGTTGGCATGTGGTGCCAACTAATGCATCTTCCCAGGACCCACTGTGGCAACATCTGACATCGTATGAGGTACAAGAATGGGCTTTACAAACTTCACATAGAAAAGGCCTACCTCAGTGTGCTCTGCTATTGCAAACTGTAGGAGAATCTGTCAGATATGCAGAATATGGGGGAGAAAGGGTGGGATAGGATCAGGTCATCAGTAGAGTCAGAGTCAGAAATAGGCCCTTCGGCCCAACTCGTCCATGCAAACCAAGATGCCTACCTGTGCTAGTCCCATTTGCCTGCATTTGACCTAGATCCCTCTAAAGCTTTCCTATTCATGCACCTGTCCAAATGTGTTGATGTTGGTATTGGTTTATTATGCACCAAGATACCGTGAAAAGCTTTTGTTTTACATGCCATCCAGACAGATCATGCTTTACACATAAATACATTGAGGTGATAAAAAGAAAAGAGAATGCAGAATAGTGTTACAGTTACAGAGAAAGTGCAGTGCAGGTAGATGTGTGCAAGGGCCACGATGAGGTACATAAGAAATAGGAGCAGGAGTAGACCATCTGGCCTGTTGACTCTGCTCCGCCATTCAATAAGATCATGGCTGATCTGGCTGTGGACTCAGATTCACCTACTTGCCTTTTCCCCATAACCCTTAATTCCCCCACTATGCAAAAATCTATCTAACTCTGTTCTAAATATATTTAGTGAGGTAGCCTCTGCTGCTTCCCTGGGCAGAGAATTCCACAGATTCACTTCTCTCTGGGAAAAGCAGTTTCTCCTCATCTCCATCCTAAATCTATTCCCCTGAATCTTGAGGCTATGTCCCCTAGTTCTAGTCTCACCTACCAATGGAAACAACCTTCCTGCCTCTATCTTATCTATCCCTTTCATAATTTTATATGTTTCTATAAGATCCCCTCTCATTCTCCGGAATTCCAGCGAGTAGAGTCCCAGATGACTCATTCTCTCCTCATAGACTAACCCCCCCACCTCCGGAATCAACCTGGTGAACCTCCTCTGCACTGCCTCCAAAGCCAGTACATCTTTCCTCAAGTGAGGAGACAAGAACTGCACGCAGTACTCCAGGTGCAGCCTCACCAGTACCCTGTACGGTTGCAGCATAACCTCCCTGCTCTTAATTTCAATCCCTCTAGCAACGTAGGCCAACATTCCATTTGCCTTCTTGATAACCTGTTGCACCTGCAAACCAGCCTTTTGCGATTCATGCATAAGCACCCCCACAAGTCCCTCTGCACAACAGCATGCTGCAATCTTTCACCATTTAAATAATAAACTGACCTTCTATTTTTCCTTCCAAAATGGATGACCTCACATTTATCAACATTGTACTCCATCTGCCAGACCCTTGCCCAATCACTTAACCTATCTATATCTCTCTGCAGACTCTCCACATCCTCTGCGCAATTTGCTTTTCCACTCAATTTAGTGTCATCAGCAAACTTAGATACTCTACACTCCGTCCCCTCTTCTAAATTGTTAATGTATATCGTGAACAGTTGCAGGCCCAGCACTGACCCCTGTGGCAATCCACTCTCCACTGATTGCCAACTAGAGGAACACCCATTTACCCAACTCGCTGCCTTCTATTGGTTAACCAATCCTCTATCCATGCTAATACATTACCCTCAACACCATGCATCCTTATCTTATGGATAAGTCTTTTATGCGGCACCTTATCGAACACCTGGAAATCCAAGTATACAACATCAACCTGTTCCCCTCTATCCACTGCACTCATTATATCTTCAAAGAACTCCAGTAAGTTTGTCAAACAGGACCTGCCCTTCCTGAATCCGTGCTGTGTCTGCCTGATGGAACCACTCCTATCCAGATGTCCCCCTATTTCTTCCTTAATGATAGTTTCAAACATTTTCCCAACAACGGATGTTAAGCTAACTGGCCTATAGTTACCTGTCTTTTGCCTACATCCTTTTTTAAACAGTGGCGTGACATTCGCTGTCTTCCAATCTGCTGGGACATGCCCAGAGTCCAGGGAATTTTGGTCAATTATCACAAACACCACTACTATAACTTCCACCATTTCTTTCTCTACCTTGGGATGCATCCCATCAGGACCAGGAGACTTGTCTAACTTTAGGCCCACTAGTTTACTCTTTAGTGACAGCGATTGTATAGAGGTCCTCACCACCCCTCCCCCCCATCGCATCCATAACACCTTTCTTTGGCAGGTTAGACGTGTCCTCCACCACGAAGACTGACACAAAATAGTCATTCAAGGCCTCGGCCATTTCCACATTACCCAATATTAATTCCCCCTTCTCATCTTCCAAGGGACCCATGTTCACTTTAGCCACCCTTTTCCACTTTATATAATTACAAAAACTTTTACTATCTGTTTTTATATTTTGTGCTAGTTTACTTTTATTAATCTATCTTCTCTTTCCTTATTGCTTGCTTAGTGGTTCTTTGTTGCTTTTTAAAATTTTCCCAATCTTCCAGTTTCCCATCACTCCTGGCAACTTTGTATGCATGAGATTTTAGTTTGATGCTTTCTTCTATTTCCTTTTCTTTTATATCCAAGGCTGGCTCTGCCCACCCTTACTGTCCTTGCTTTTAACTGGAATACACTTTGGTTGAGCACCATGAAAATTCTCTTTGAAAGTCTTCCATTGTTCCTCAACTGTCCCACCATATAGCCTGTGTTTCCAGTCTACACGAGCCAAATCCTCCCTCATCCTGTTATAATCTCCCTTGTTTAGGCATGATACACTGGTTTTAGATTGAACTATTGCACCCTCCATTTGTAGATTGAGAGATCAAGAGCTCAGCTTTTAGTGAATGAGAGGTCCATTCAGGAGTCTGATAACAGCGGGATAGAAACTGTCCTCGGGCCTGGTGGTAGGTTTTCTCAAGCTTTTGTATCTTCTGCCCAACGGGAGAGGGGAGAAGAAAGAATGACTGGGTGTGAGGGGTTCTTGATTATATGCCTTCTAGCAGTGGAGATGGTGGTGCTGTTGTCAAATGAGGACCTTGAAGGCAGGGTCACCTGGAAGAGGATAGGCAGCAGTAATTTGGGGGAAGAGGGTGTGGATATTGGGCTTGTGGACTGGTGGTGAGTTTCAGAAGACACCTGGGGCAGATCAGCCATTGAATAGTGGGTCAGGCTCGAGGGGCTGAGTGGCCTACTCCTGCTCCTATTTTTGTACGTAGCTGTGTTCTCAAGTACATGTTAACTGCAAATGATTGCAGCATTAAAGTGAGACAAAACACAAGCAGAGGGTGTATTTATGCCACAATTCCCATATTGGAACAAATCAATTGTTCCCTCACGTTGATGCTAAACTTGGGGTGTAAATGCAGCTCAAAACAAAGGACACAGACTGCAGGTTTGCACCATCACATCTTAGCAATAGTGCAAAATGAAACCACTTGACAGTGACATTCACACTTGTAGTGTAAATACTGCCTGCAGGTAACCAAAATCACAGCCTCAGTTACCAAGGTAATAGACTAACTACAGCTACATTCCACGCAGTGTAGGTGAAAGAAAAAGGCAGCCAGCTGGCAACAGCACTGAGGTGAAAGAGAGGAAGGCAGTGGAAAGGAAGGAAGAAGCCTGAAGTGCACAGGGAGGATTTAAGCAGGTTAGTTGTGAGGAGAATGTGTGGAAAATCCAAAGTTTAAAAACAGTGCCCGAGGGAAAATGCGAGCTCCAGTGTATTCCGAATTATAAACAACACAAGGAAAGCAAGTGCTCAGTGGGACTTGGGGGGAAGGGCAGAGGGGTGGGGGAGTGTGGGTTGGCGAGGGGGTGGGGGGTGATTGGCCAGGGGGTGATGGTTGGAGGCTTGGTGGGGGGGGGGGGTGAGGGTGAGGGTTGGCGGGGGGGTGGGTTGGCGGGGGGAGGGGTGAGGGTTGAGGGTTGGCGGGAGGGGGGGGTCTGAGGGTTGGCCGGGGGGGGGGGAGGGGGGAGGGCTTGACGGTTGTGGGGAGGACAGTGAGGGTGAGGGTTGGCGGGGCGGAGGGTTGGCGGGGGGAAGGGTGAGGGTTGTGGAGGGTGGAGGGTGAGGGTTGGCCGGTTGGGGGGGATGGTGCTGAGGGTTGGCCAGGGGGTTGCTGAGGGTTGTTGGGGGTGGTGAGGGGGCAAGGGGGGCAGGGTGCTGGTTGGGTGAGAACAGAACATGCACAAAGATAAATGAACAGAGACCCGGTGATTGTAGAGGGTGCATTGTGGATCAGTGTGTGACACCAACTGATGCACTGTGGCAACATCTGACAATGTGTGAGGTGCAAGAACAGGCTTTGCACAATTCACACTCAAAAGCCTTTCTTCCATGTGCTCTGCTATTGCAAACTGTAGGAGTTTCTGTGCAGAAGATAAGATTGAGGGAATGGGTCAGACAATAGAGATGGTGGTGTTGTCAATCAGGACCTTGAGGGCCAGGTCAACTGGCAGAGGGTTGGGTGGCAGCAACTTGGAGGAGAGGGCGCAGGTGCCGGGCTTCAGACTCTGATGGGTAGTGGGAGCAGAAGACCGGCGACCCGCAAGGAGTGCTGTAGCTTAGGCTATGTGTGGAATGTAAAGAGCACTTGCAGGAAATGTTCTGTGCAACACCACCGGTCACCAGCATCATCACCCACCCATCTCCAGGTGAACGGAGGACCCGGAGGGAAAATTAAGGGCTTTGTGAGCCACGCTAGAAGTCTGTGATTTTCTGTAACAATGGCTTTCACAATTGAATCGCATTGTGTAGTTGGCATGTACACTGCACTATCCAGTTAAATGTCCAGGCCATTGTTTAATCAGAGAAAGAGCAAAGAAACACCAGCACTCAGAGCTCTGGGTAAACAGCCTGTGAGAGTTTACGCATTGCTCAGGTAATCTGAACTGTCCGGAAATCCAAAGGCCACATTTCTAACCATATCTGCAAATTAGTCAAGTTTGACTTGGAAACTCTGTGTGAATTTATTAAGATTCCTGTGAGTCTGGAACTATGGAGGAAGCTCTGAGTCACCTGAACTCAGCTCTGTGGCAGGCACCTGAACTCTGACCTCTCAGCCTTTAGCTTTGGCCTGGACATTTAACTGGGGAATGCAGTGTATATGCCAACTACACAATGCGATTTAGCTTCCTCACGGAGACTGAAGTTGAAGCTGCCATGTGCAAACGTCTACCGTATTATAAGCATGGCGCCCGCTGCTCTGTGTGTGTCTGTGTCTGGTTGCTTCTCAACGATGTAATAGTTTCACAGACAATCAATCTGCAGCAAGACATCTCAGCATATAAACAGTTTACAGTTGCTGTCTTGCAAACATAGGAAAACACTGCATCGACACTCTCAAGCACTTCACACCCCACACCAACATACTTCATAACCTATTTGGTAATAGCAAGGGAGTTTACATCATCAGTGTTTAACCAAGGAAACATATCTTTTAGATTCAGCAAATAATTTGCTGGAGGAACTCAGCAGGTCGAGCAGCATCTGTGGGAGGAAAGGAATTGTTGAGGTTTTGGGTCAAACCCCTGCATCAGGACTGATCAACCCTGCATCAACCTGTCTTTTCAATTATCCCATTGGTGCTGGCTCTGAGTGTTTCCTCTAACTCCTCCTTCCCTACAACATTGACTCAGGTTTTCTCTCCACACAGGCAAGGCCTGACCTACTGGGTATTCACTACAGCTCTGAATTTCATAGCTTTTACACGAACTTTTGTTTCTGTATTCTCTCTCTAACTTCGCTTATTAACTCAGCAGTCACAGCTTCTCAACATAACAACCCTACTGAAGATATTCCTATTGGCCAAGCCTTCCCCCACCATCTCTGCAACTTGAGACTAACCTGTTTTCTCTCGCCCCCAATTCTGACAAAGGGTTTTCACTCTGAAACATTTAACGCAGTTTCTCTTTCCACAGATACTGCTACTTCCAGCTTTTCTGTCTATATTTCATTTCTTTACCTCCCGGATGAAATGTTATTCAAACCTCCATTCTTCAGCTTGTCTCTCACTGATTGCACTGGGAGAGGCAGAACAGATTGGTTACCCAGCCATCAGTTCCACATTTGCACTTGCTATTACTTTTTGTTCCATATTTCCTGTGCCTCGGATCACTGATTTGCATTCCTTCTGGGAAATGCTGTGCAATAATAGACTTACTCTGCTCCTTTTATCATCTGCCCTCTCTTGTTGCTTTCCAACTCTCATTGCCTTGCTCCTTTACTGCTCCCAGACAAACTGAACAACGTGTGTGCCAGACAATGTCCGTCTCCACTACAAAGAATCTAGTCTCATTCCCTGGGAGGGCATAAGTTTATGATAAAGGGGTAAGATGTTTAGAGGGGATCTGAAGAAGAACTTTTCACCCAGAGGTTGGTTGGAATCCGGGATGCATTGCCTGAGTACTTGGCGGAGGCAGGTACTCTCACTACATTTAAAAGGTATTTGGCCAGCACTAGAATCACCAATACATAGAAATGTAGCCATGGCCAAGAAAGATCACCAGTGCCTCTACTTCCTCAGGAGGCTAAAGAAATTCGGTATGTCCCCTTTGACACTCACCAACTTTTATCGATGCACCATAGAAAGCATCCTATCTGGATGCATCACGGCTTGGTACAGCAACTGCTCTGCCCAGGACCGCAAGAAACTGCAGAGAGTTGTGGACACAGCCCAGCGCGTCACGGAAACCAGCCTTCCCTCCTTGAACTCTCTTTACCTCTCGCTGCCTTGGTGAAGCAGCCAGCATAATCAAAGACCCCACCCACCCGAGTCATTCTCTCTTCTCTCCTCTTCCATCGGGTAGAAGATACAGGAGCCTGAGGGCACATACCACCAGGCTCAAGGACAGCTTCTATCCCACGGTGATCAGACTATTGAACAGTTCCCTTATACGATGAGATGGTCTCTGACCTCACAATCTACCTTGTTGTGACCTTGCACCTTATTGCACTGCACTTTCTCTGTAGCTGTGACACTTTACTCTGTACTGTTATTGTTTTTACCCTGCACTACCTCAATGCACTCTGCACTAACTCAATGTAACTGCACTGTGTAATGAATTGACTTGTACGATAGGTATGCAAGACAAGTTTTTCACTGTACCTCGGTACAAGTTACTATAATAAACCAATATCAAAGTTACAGCCCAAGTTCTGGTAAATGGGATCAGTATAGATAGGTAGGTACACGAAGGGCAAAAATGCCTATATCTGTACTGTATGATTCTATAACTCTTAGTACTCAATAGCATTGTCATTACAAAATCTTCCTTCGTCAATATATAAGGGTCACTATTAACAAGAAACAACTGGACAAGCGATGTAAATAAAGAGGTGAAAAAAATAATATACGGCACATGACTCATCTCCTGACTCCTCAAGGCCTTTCCAGGTACGAGTCAGGAACATGACAGAGTAATCTGTGCTTGCATGGATAAGTGCAGCTCCAACTATGCAAACAAAGTTGTTCGATTCACCACAATGCAGCCTGCTTGATAGGTACCCCATCCGACAGTCACTCCTTCCTGTAGTCACTGTCATCTGCACAGTGAAATGTATCAACTTTATAAAGCTCCTCTAACCAGTCCTTACAAAATCATGACCTCTACAGGAAGGACAAGGCAGGCACCTCCAATGGCAAGTTACGTGGCATCCTAATTTGGAAATCATCAGCATTTGTTCCTGAAACTCACCACCCAACATCACTATGGCAGGAGTGCCTTCATCGCACAGGTAGTACAATGGCACAGCTCATAGAGCTGGTGTCTCACAGCTCCACCAACCCAGGTTCAGTCCTGATCTCCAGTGCTGTCAGTGTGCCGTTTGCATGTTCTCCCTGTGACCACATGGTGGAGGATACAGGGGAGTTATAGAGTCATAGAGCATGGAAGCAGGCCCTTCGGCCCAACTGGTCCATGCTGACCAAGATTCCCAATTTAACTAGTCCTATTTGCCCACATTTGGCCCAAATCCCTCTAAACCTTGTCTATCTGTATACAGTACTTGTCCAAGTGCCTTTTAAATATTGTTAATGTACCTGCCTTAACCACTTCCTCTGGCAGCTCATTCCATATACTGACCATGTTGTCCCTCAGGTTCATATTAATTCCCTCCCCTGCCACCATAAACCTACGCCTTCTAGTTCTTGATTCTCCAACCCTGCGGAAAAAGACTGTGTACATTCACTCTATCTATGCCCCTTATGATTTTATATACCTCTATAATAGCACACCTCATTCACCTATGCTCCAATGAATAAAGTCCCAACATACTCAACCTCTCTCCATAATAACTCAGTCCCAAGTCCTGTCTACATGCCTATAAATCTTCTCTGCACTCTTTCCAGCTTAATGGCATCTTTCCTATGGCAGGGTGACCAAAGCTGAACACAATATTCCAAATGCAGCCTCAATCACGTCTTATACAACTGCAACATAACATCCCAACTTCAATACTCAGTGCCCTGACTGATAAAGGCCAGTGTGCCAAAAGCCGCCTTCACCACCCTGTCTACCTGTGACGCCACTTTCAGGGAAAAATGCTGTTGAAAAGTGAGTTGATGGGAATGTGGGGAGAATAAAAAGGGATTAGCGTAGAATTGTTGTAGATTGAGTGGATGGTCAGCATGGACTCGGTGAGTTGAAGGGCCTGTTTCCATGCAGTGTGACTTCATGGTTCAAGACTACAGTGTTCAACATGGTGGTTTACTTATAGCTTCTCAAAGGCTATTTGGTATGGGGTTTGTCTGTTGGTCTTGCCAGTGACTCCTGCATCCCATGAATGGATGAACAATTTGTCTCAGGTCTATGATTGTTCCTCTACCTCCCACTGGCCATTTCACACTGGAACCAGCCCATGTTGAATCTTTTCTTCCACCAAAAGGACGCACGAATTTTCACTGTCCTGGTTCGTCCAAAAACAAAACACAAACTTCCCTTCAGCAGTCAGGCAGGGCAGAATTCAATTTCTTCCCTTCAATTTTCCATTGTTCCCAAGGCTGGAGTTCTGTGGCGAGTCACTCACCTCCTGTCTCCCTGTGCCTTTGAGGCACATCAAGAAAGAGGATTTTTCTGGGGCTTGACAGGATAGATGCAGAGTCGGTATTTCTCCTAGTTCAGGTGCCAAGAACCAGAGGTCACCATCTCAAAGTAAGAGGACAGCAATGAGAAGGAACTCCTTCATCAAGCGAGTGGTCTATCTTTGGAATTTTCCACCCAGAGGTTTGTGCAGGGTCAGTCACCGAGTCTATTTAAGGTAGAGATCAACAGAGTTTGAGATCATCGTCTCAGAATCATAGAATTGTACAGCACAGAGATGGGACTTCAACCCACCACATCCATGCCAATCTTTCTGGTCATTTACACCAATACCATTTGCCCACATTAAGTGCATCTCCTTCTATGCCTTGCCTATTCAAATCTGTCTAATCCCTCTAAAACATATCAATTGTATCTGATTCCATCATCTTCTCTGGCAACACGTTCAAGACATCAATGACTCTCTGTGTAAGAAAACTTATGCCTCAGATCCCCTTTAAACTCCATCCTCTCACCTTAAACCTATGCTCTCTTGTTTTTGATACCCTTACCATGTGGAAAAAATTATGACCATCTACCTTATTCATGCTCCGCAATCCTTTTCCTATGGTAGGGATATCAAAATCAAGAGGACATGGTTTTAAGGTGAGAGGTAGGAGATTTAAAGGATATCTTAGGGGTAACACAGAGTGGTTGATATCTGGAATGCGCTGCCACAGGAAATGGTACAATTACTATGTTTAAGAGGCATTTAGACAGGCATTTACATAGGCAAGGCATACAAGGATGTGGTCCAAATGCGAGCAAATGGTTTTAGTGTAGATGGGCAAAAAGGTCAGCATGGACACGGTGTGCAGAAGGGCCCTTTCTATGCTGTACAACTCTATGACTATTTATCTGCATCATCAAGGCTGTTGACCCATTTTCTGCCAATCAGAGGTAATCTATGCTTGGCCTACAAAGAGCTTCAAAAGACAGTGCAGAGCTCAAGTCCTTTATCCTTCTCTCCATCCCTTTTGATCTCTCTCTACTTCTTGAGTCAAAACCCAATGGACTAGTTTAATGATGTGGATACATGACTTCCCCTCTACTGCTTTACCCTGGAACCTGCCAGCCTATTACCATGGGAAGACCAAAAAGGGTAATATAATGTGTGTATATATCCTCAGTAAAGCAGGTCTTGCAATATTACTCATACCAAGTAGCATAAGCAGGAGTTAGTCAGACATCACTCCTTGTTGAAAGGTGTGACAAAACCGTGACACACTCACAAAACCTGCACAGGTGCTAGAATTTTAATAAGGTAACAGATAATTGGAAACATGGGTAGCATGGGTTGGAAGAAGGGCACTGAAACTAAAAATCTCAGTGCAGAAGTGAATAATATGACTGTGAGCAGAACTTCCTATTCCTAACTTTCTCATCTTTATTTCCCCTTCAGAAACAACTTAAGAAGAGGGATGATCAAAACAAAACTCAAACTGATTTTGTTTTGGGGGCCAGAAGGCTAGTCTGTGTCTCGGCAGCAGCATTCAAAGTAAAGGGCTTGAAGATTCAACTGCTGATGCACATGCTCCAAATCTGATGGAGAGGAGAGGCTGTGCTTGATTTGGTGTTGGGAAATGAACCTGGTCAGGTGTTGGACCGCTCAGTGGATGAGCATTTTGGAGATAGTGATCATAATTCTATCTCCTTTACAATAGCACTGGAGAGAGATAGGAATAGACAGACTAGAAAGGCGTTTACTTGGAGTAAAGGGAGTTATGAGGCTCTCAGGCAGGAAATTGGAAGATTAAATTGGAAACAGATGTTCTCGGGGAAAAGTATGGAAGAAATGTGGCAAATATTCAGGGGATATTTGTGTGGAGTTCTGCATAGGCATGTTCTAATGAGACAGGGGAGTCACGAGAGGATACAGGAACTGTGGTGCACAAAGGTTATAATAAATCTAGTCAAAAGGAAAAGAAAAGCTTACAAAAGGTACAGAGAGCTAGGAGATCTGTTAGAGTATAAGGCTAACAGGAAGGAGCTTAAGACGGAGATTAGGAGAGCCAGAAGGGGGCATGAGAAGGCCTTGGCGGGCAGGATTAAGGAAAACCCCAAGGCATTCTACAAGTATGTGAAGAGCAAGAGGATAAGATGCAAAAGAATAGGGCCCATCAAGTGCAGCAGTGGGAAAGTGTGTATGGATCCGGAAGAAATAGCAGAGGTACTTAATGAATACTTTACATCAGTATTCACTATGGAAAAAGATCTGGGGGATTGTAGTGAGGACTTGCAGCAGGCTGAAAAGCTTGAGCATGTGGATATTAGGAAAGAGGAGGTGCTGAAACTTTTGGAAAGCATCAAGTTGGATAAGTCACCGGGACCGGATGGGATGTACCCCAGGCTGCTGTGGGAGGCGAGGGAGGAGATTGCAGAGCCTCTGATGATGATCTTTGCATCATCGATGGAGACGGGAGAGGTTCCAGAAGATTGGAGGGTTGCGGATGTTGTTCCTTTATTCAAGAAGGGGAGTAGAGATAGCCCAGGAAATTATAGACTGGTGAGTCTTACCTCAGTGGTTGGTAAACTGATGGAGAAGATCCTGAGATGCAGGATTTATGAACATTTGGAGAGGTATAATATGATTAGGAATAGTCAGCATGGCTTTGTCAAGGGCAGGTCCTGCCTTACGAGCCTGATTGAATTTTTTGAGGATGTGACTAAACACATTGATGAAGGGAGAACAGTAGATGTAGTGTATATGAATTTCAGCAAGGCATTTGATAAGATACCCCATGCAAGGCTTATTGAGAAAATAAGGAGGCATGGGATCCAAGGGGACATTGCAGTGTGGATCCAGAACTGGCTGGCCCGCAGAAGGCAAAGAGTGGTTGTTGAAGGGTCGTATTCTGCATGGAAGTCAGTGACCAGTGGTGTACCTCAGGGATCTGTTCTGGGACCCTTACTCTTTGTGATTTTTATAAACGACCTGGATGAGGAAGTGGAGGGATGGGTCAGTAAGTTTGCGGATGACACAATGGTTGCATGTGTAGCGGATAGTATGGAGGGCTGTCAGAGGTTACAGCAGGACATAGATAGGATGCAAAGTTGGGCTGAGAAGTGGCAGATGGAGTTCAACCCAGATAAGTGTGAAGTGGTTCATTTTGGTAGGTCAAATATGATGGCAGAATATAGTATTAATGGTAGGACTCTTGGCAGTGTGGAGGGTCAGAGGGATCTTGGGATCCGAGTCCATAGGACGCTCAAAGCAGCTGCACAGGTTGACTCTGTGGTTAAGAGGGCATATGGTGTATTGTCCTTCATCAATCGTGGAATTGAATTTAGGAGCCGGGAGGTATTGTTGCAGCTATATAGGACCCTGGTCAGACCCCACTTGGAGTATTGTGCTCAGTTCTGGTCACCTCACTACAGGAAGGATGTGGAAGCCATAGAAAGGGTGCAGAGGAGATTTACAAGGATGCTGCCTGGAATGCGGAGCATACCTTATGAAAGCAGGTTGAGGGAACTCGGCCTATTCTCCTTGGAGTGACGGAGGATGAGGGGGGACCTGATAGAGGTGTGTAAGATGATGAGAGGCACTGATCGTGTGGATAGTCAGAGGCTTTTCCCCAGGGCTGAAATGGTGGCCACAAGAGGATATAGGTTTAAGGTGCTGGGGAATAGATATAGAGGAGATGTCAGGGGTAAGTTTTTTACTCAGAGAGTGGTGAGTGTGTGGAATGGGCTGCCGGCAACAGTGGTGGAGGTGGATATGATAGGGTCTTTTAAGAGACTGTTGGATAGGTACATGGAGCTGAGAAAAATAGAGGGCGATGGGTAAGCCTAGTAATTTCTAGGGTAGGGACATGTTCAGCACAGCTTTGTGGGCCAAAGGGCCTGAATTGTGCTGTAGGTTTTTCTATGTTTCTATGTTTCTATGATGGCTTGGCTTTGTGCACTTCAGCCCCATGGGAATGAACATGGATTTCAACTGGAGTAAAACAGGAGAATGATATTCCCCTTTGCCTCTTCGACAGATCACCTCTCAGCCTGTTACATCTTCTTCCCCTCCCCCACCAACCTACCATCCCCCTATCACCTGGACTCACCTATCATCTGCCTGTGTGTGCTCCTCCCTCTCCCCACCTTCTTATTCTGGCTTCTGCCCTCTTCCTTTCCAGTCCTGATGAAAGGTCTTGGCCCGAAATGTCGACTGTTTATCTCCCTCCATGGATGCTGCCTGACCTGCTGAGTTCCTCCAGCACATTTCGTGTATTGCTTCAGATTCCAGCATCTGCAGAATTTCTTATGCCTCTGATATCCCCACATTGCTACTTTTGATCATCCCTCTTCTTGTGTAACTGATGGGATTTTCCCCACCAGTTGCACATCCTGACATTCCTTCTATGCAATGTTCCTTTTGAAGCATTCCAGGGGGGAGTTAGTCCATGCTGTAGCAAGGAGCAAACGTCACAGGCCACTTTCATTGTACTGGCTGGTCTGTGGTTCCACGAGGATAAGTTGCATACTTGTCTTCTATATGTTGGGGCCCTTCACCCTTGCTGCCTCTGCCAACCCCACAGTATTGAAGACCACCTCCAATCTCACACAAAAACCCCAAGTTGCCCCAATCTCAAACCCCACAATCTTTCCTAGCCCAGAGCAACGTATTTTATTTCACTTGCTCTGGGGTACAGTGATCATACAGGATGCCTTTGATGACATACAATAATTTTTAGGCCATTGTATTTTAGTGAAGTTGAATAAAAAAAAACTATTACATTGCATGTGGTGAGATAAATACTATCCGTTTTGTGCACGCATTTGATTAGAGAAAAACAATGATGTACAAGATCACTTTCTGCTCCATTCAATCCATTGGGAGACAACTTGAATGGGACATCATTGAAGAAAATAATAAGGAAACATCTGGTGTACAAAAACAATAACTTTTCAATAGACCAGCTTAAAGAAAACAAGACGACTGCGTAAGCCAAGCTTCCCAAAGTGCATGCATTCATAGGGTGCATTTACAGAGACCTCCCTGGCAAATACCTGCCGATGTCTCTTTTATCTCCTTGTACGAAGCATTAATCAAGTATTATGCCTGTATCAAAGTATTCAGGCGTTATTTAACACCAGACTGCCTAGATCCCTCTGCACCCAGGGAAGGCTGCTCCCACCACCCTACCATTATTGCATTCTCCATTCCTTAAGCAGCAGTCCACCCCAGTAGCTGGAGAGTGCTGCTTGGGTTAACGTAGAACACGACAGCACAGTACAGGCCCTTTTGTCCACAATGTTGTGCCGACATTTTATCCTGCTCGAAGATCTATCTAACCCTTCCCTCCCACACAGCCCCTTATTTTTCTTTCATTCATGTGTCTAAGAGTTTCTTAAATGTCCCTAATATATCTGCCCCCACAACCTCTGCAGGCAGTGCATTCCACACACCCACCACTCTCTGTAAAAAACGTACCCTTGACATCCCCCTTATACCTTCCTCCAATCACCTTAAAATTATGTCCCCTCGTGATAGCCATTGTCGCCCTGGGAAAAAGTCTCTGACTGTCCACAATCTATGCCTCTCATCATCTTGTACACTTCTATCAAGTCACCTCTCATTCTCCTTCTCTCCAAAGAGAAAAGCCCTAGCTTGCTCAACCTATCCTCATAAGACATGCTCTCCAATCCAGGCAACATCCTGGTAAATCTCCTCTGTACCCTCTCTAAAGCTTCCACATCCTTCCTATAATGAGGCGACCAGAACTGAACACAATACTCCAAGAGTGTCTCCAAGTGTGATATGTTCCTTTAAGGGTTGGCTACCAGAGTCACAGATGGTAGGTTCTGTGCTGGCAGCTGCAAGATCTTGCCATAGATCAATCTAGTATCGTGTGCTGAAAATGACACAGTGATGTTTCACAGGGAAACTGAAAAAATGTTGCAAGGGGAACTCCTCAATTAAAGATCACCATTTTTATGGGATGTCTAAAAATACCAGTTAGGATGCCACAAAATGCAAGAAACCAATTTCTAGGCCAGGAACATTATACAAAGCAATGAGCTCAAACTGAATGAATCACAAAGTCTAAAGACAAAAAAAAAGTTTAAGAATTTTTGACAGCACATATTCAACTAAGTTGGGCTCGCACAAAAGATGCACAAACATTAAAGATTTAATGGCACTGTCAGGATAAGGATGGTTGGGCATCTTAATAATCTGAAACCTTGTGACTCATTCAGCCCCACTGCACACACTTATATCATCCTTGAGTTCGCAGCTAAATAAAATCTTAAGGTTATCTCCACCACAGAATGAAATACTGAACTGTTGATTTATGTAGGAAGTGTGCAAAATTTCATTTATGAAGCAATTTGTGGCTGACGTCAAAGAAAGTTTTGAAAGAGGAGGGAACCAACTGGCCAGATTTAGTTATCTGGTGAATAATTAGGACCCACATCGAAAAATTTCTATCTTACTGGAATCATCTCAACTGTCTTTCTGAATATTGTCTTTACATGGACCGATTTTTGAGGCTAGGTTCATGATTTTCCAAGACTCCTCATTGTCTCCCTCTGCCTCCATCTCCTGAGTAATCCTCCTCCTGATCCCAAGCTTCCGCCTCTGGGTAACTTAAGCCAGATGCCAAGAATTGGTCTGCCAATGAACCTTTGTCACCCAGCCATGGGAGCTCCACCCTGACATGAAGAAGTCTTTCTTCACCGCCATGTTAGCTGTGACTTGGTTGATACTACACACTTTGGCTTCAAGCCCAGTGCAGGGAACTGAATGCAAACTTCAGGCTGATGCTCCCACACCGGACCCAGGGAGTGCTGCCTATCAGATAAGATGTTAAATGAAGGCCCAATTAGTTTCTTCAATGTAAAAAATTCAGGGCAAGAGAGCCTGCCCAATATTTATGCCTCAATTAACATCACCAAAAGCAGATGATACTATTTATGGTGTATTGTATGCAAACCAACTTCCACATTACCTACATGACATTGAATACTTCAGCAGTACAGTCAATTGGCTGCAAAGCCCTCTGGAATTCCCCGAAAAGGATGTGAAAGTTGCTAAAGAAATGCAGGTCCGAATTTCTCTCAGGGATCATCTGCTTTGTGCTCTCCACCTCCAGGAGCTGATGTTAGGAATGAGGTGATCAAGCTGCTTCATCAGTACAAACACACAGTGCCTGTGCATCACTTTTTAAGTGGGTATTTTCATATTCCCCACATTAGCAATAAGTTTTGAAAGAAGATGACACAAAGACAGAATTTGAATTATTGTGTGTCAGTCTGGCTCACTTGATTCAATTCTCACTCGTGAGTCAGACATTGCGGGTTCAAGCCCCTTTCCGAGAACCTAGCGCGTGATTAAGGCTGACATTTCGGCATGAGGGAGTGATGCATAAAGTGAGGTGATACCTGCCTGTTCTGGTGACTCAGACAAATGATAGACACAAGTCAGCACCCAGGTGGTGTCAGAAGAGTACCGCCACCTAACCTGCAGGGAAAGACTGGAGCTGAGAATCTGGGCTCTGCTGAAGTACTGAGGCAGTGGTGCACAGCAGACACCGAGGTATCATCTTCCAGATGAGACAGGAAATGAGATGAGACAGGACTACTTGCCAGAGGAAGTGGTTGGGGCAGGTACAACATATCATTTAAGCAGCCCTTGGATAGGTACATGGAGGGGTGGGGCTTTGGCGGGATATGGGCCGAACCCAGGAAACTGGGACCAGTTCGGTGTGCACCGTGGTCGGCATGAACTGGTTGGGCCGAAAGGCCTGTATCCATGCTGTATTGGTCTGTTTCTCAATGAACCAAGGTCCTTGTCTTGCCTTTAGTGGTGAATGCAAAAAGCCATGGAACTGTATCCAAGATGAACAAAGCAGTTCTCCCTAATATTTTTCTTAACCAATTAAACACTGTTTCACTGCTGTCTAAATGGATCTTGATGATATATTTCCCTACTTTACAGTTGTGGATACTCTCCACAAAGTACTTCAATAGGGACTTGCACTGGGATGTCAGGACACTGTGAAAGGCTTTGTACAAATGGAAACCTCTCTTTCCATATAATAACATGGAATATGTCCAGACTAAATCATATTGTATGGAACGATACATCCTGACACAGGGTTTCGATCCAAAATGTTGACAATTCCTTTCCCCCACCCCCACAGATGCTGCTCGACCTGCTGAGCTCCTCCAGCAGATTGTGTGTTGCTCCAGATCCCAGCATCTGCAGTCTCTTGTGTCTCCCTTGTACGAACATACCTTGGGACATTTGCAATAGACTTGATAAAGTATTATACAAGTGCAAGTTTCTTTACTCTTTCCATTACAACCTACACACCAGAATTTATACAAACAATAAATCTCATTCAGGGGAATTGTTTCATTTGTACAATTTCCCGCATACAATTTTTTTTGGATAAATGTTGGCCTCACAAGGGCTTTATTTACTTCATCAACAACAACTTCCATTTATATATTATCATGAATATGCTAAAAACATCACAAGATTCTGCACAGAGGCATTATAAAGTAAAACATGATATTGACTTCCTCTACATTAAGGCAGATGACCGAAAGCTTAATCACAACGGTGGGTTTTCAAGGAGATGAAAGAGGTGGGGGATGAGGTGGTGAAGGGAGGGAGTTCCAGAAAACAGCCTTGGTAGCCAGAGATATGACCACCAATGGGGAATAGCAAGAGGCCAGAATTAGAGAAACGGGAGGCAGAATCAAAGATAATGACAAAGAAGGAGGTCATTTGCCCCATCGAGTTTGTGCTGGTTGAAGGATTAGAGGACTGCATGAATTTACAGAGACAGGAAGGGACAAGACCATGGAGGGGTTTGAAAACAATTTTCAATGGAGGTATTGCTTAACTGGCAGCCAGTATCTGTAGAAAAGAAGAGGGCGATCGATGAACAGGGCAATAAAAGGTCGCTAAGGGATGGCAGAGTTTTGAATGACCTCATTTATGACAAGTAAACCAAGTGCAGCCATCCTCTGCTGTAAGAGCTGTGGATGCTCACTTGTTGCTCAGGCTGAGATTGAGAGATGCTTGAAGACTTATGGAAATCAGTGAATATGGGGTACTGGGGGAAGCAGATTTAGGCTTCAGTGACAATGTTAATAAATGGCAGTGCTCAAGTCTCTACAGCCCAAATAGAACATAGAACAGTACCACACAGGAACAGGTCTTCAGCCCACAATGTCTGTGCTGACCACGATGCCAAATTAAACTAAACCTATGTGTGCACATTATTCATGTCCCTCCATTCCCTTCATGTTCAAGTGCCTGTCTAGATGCCTCAAACACCACTATCGTGTCTGCAAATAGGCTAACCCTGCTCCTGTTTCATATGTGATTCCTATAGCATGACACAGGACTTTGCAATGTCTTGTGTTGTGAAAGTGTTGAGCTCACTGCACCTGTTGTGTAGGTCAACAAGCTGAAGTGAAAGACTCCAAAAGACATGTTTTAGCTTTTAAGCTTTTAGATATCTTGAAAGAAAAGATGGCATGAGGATCTGGGTGTCCATGTACCTGAAGGACAGAGTGCTAGCTCACAGCTACACTATTTATTAAGGAAAGCAAATGAAATGTTGACCTTCAAAGCAAGAGGACTGGAGCATAAAAGTAGGGATGTCTTACCATAAATATAGTTTTGGTCACCTTATTCATACAGAATACAGTTATACTGGAGGCATTTGTGTCGAAGGTTTTTTTTCTGAGATGAACAGGGGTGTCTTATGACCAATGATTGAGCAGTTTAGCTCAACCTGGTGAAGGTCTCAAAACATTGAAGGGCAAACCTGCTCAATCACTGACATTGAGAAGAACGAAAAGTGGTCTTATAAATTACCAAGGAGGCTTGAGATGCTAGATAATTACAGGATGTGGGGGAATCTAGAATTAAAGGGCATAGTTTCAGAATAAGGGGCTATCCATTAAGATGCACGTAGTGTAGCAGTTAGCGTAACGCTATTACAGTGCCAGCGACCCGGGTTCAATTCGGGCCGCTGTCTGTAAGGAGTTTGTGTGTTCTCCCCGTGTCTGCGTGGGTTTCCTCCGGGTGCTCCGGTTTCCTTCCACATTCCAAAGACGTACAGGTTAGGAAGTTGTGGGCATGCTCTGTTGGCGCCGGAAATGTGGCGACACTTGTGGGCTGCCCCCCAGAACACTCTATGCAAAAGATGTATTTCACTGTTTCGATGTACATGTGACTAATAAAGATCTTATATGAGGAGAGCTCTCTACTTCTTTTAAATCCTCTTCCCCAAAGAGACCGAGATAGAGAAACTGTTGGACTTTTGGGCAATCAGGTGTTATGAGGAGCAGAGAGGAAAGTGGGGATGAGGCAGAGATCCCAAGAGACTCCAAGTGTTTCTCCTGCTTCCAATTCTTATTCTGCAAATATTCCATTTACATTCTGTCAGTCCATTATAAAAGGTCAATGGGAACAGTGCCCTTTACCCAGATTCCTCCGACTTAGAATTTTCATTTATTTTTCTGAATTAGGTTTCATCTTTGAGTTCTATTGGCTCAGGTTTTGCAAGGAACTGTATACCTATCTGCTGACATTTCCATACCTGCCACCAACTTTAGGATTACCACGTACATGTATGCAAAAGCAGATGTATGGAAGGTGTAGCCAGCTGTTTTCTGCGTTTTACCAACAGCATTTTGTTTTTACAAAAAATATGCTTTATTCATAATATATACAGAATATTATGAATATAATATTGGAACATTCTTCTCCGTGTTCACTTTTACCAGCAATTTCACACCTTCCCTTACAATGCATCAATGCCTCTCATGTTTCCTCATTAAACAATGCGCACACATGAAAGGTTTGAGAGGCTGTTACACAGGACCCAAACCCTCAGTGTGCAGTGGCAACAGGACCCCAAGACTTCAGTTTTACCGCACCCCTTTATGGAGGCTGCACTGAGTTTCAGTGCGTCCCTTGACACGTACTCCTGCATCCCTTGGAATGTGCTAGACATCTCTTTACAGTGGAAGACCAACAAGTTTCAGGCAGGCGAAAGTGCATCTTTCACCGAGTTGATGATCTTCCAGCAGCAGTCCATGTTTGTCTCAGTACATATTCCTAGGAAGAGCCCGTAACAGCTCTTACTCAGAAGCGTCAAATCTGGATTGCCCAATTTGAGTCTGTCTTCCATTCATGAGTGTGCGCAAATCATCGCTGACTGCATATTTGCACCCATCCTCAACTCAGCTGGTTTATTTAGTGCAAGATATTGAGGCTTAGTTACAGACTCCACATCAAATTACATGGTCTGGATATATAATTCTTTCAGCCAGCTACTGACCTCTATCTTTGCAACCTCCTGTGCTGCTTCTCAACAAATACAAAGCCCATCAGCAGTAGATACAAATGCTTGAGAACGTGTACACCAGACTCAAGATCAGCTTCTATCCTGCTGCTATAAAGACCCTTGTATGGGCCTCTTGTATGATAAAGATAAACCCTTGTTCTCTCAATCTACCTCATAATGGCCCTGCACCGTACTTTCTCAGTAACTATAACACTATATGTATGGATGGAATAATCTGTCTGGATGACATGCAAATCTTTTCACTGCATCTCCATACATGTGACAATAATAAACCAATTACCAAATACCAATATTCTGCTTTGCCTTTTTTTCTTTTGTACTACCTCGCACCCATCACTCTGTGTAGAAAACTCACCTCTGATAACCCCCTGTACTTTCCTTCAATCACCTTAAAATTATGCCCCCTCGTGTTAGCCATTGTCGCCCTGGGAAAAAGTCTATGGCTGTCCACTCGATCTATGCCTCTTACCATCTTGTACACCTCTGTCAGGTCACCTCTCATCCTCCTTCTCTCCAAAGAGAAAAGCCCAAGCTCGCTCAACCTACCTTCATAGGACATGCTCTCCAATCCAGGTAGCATCCTAATAAATCTCCTCAGCACTCTTTCTAAAGCTTCCACATCATTGCTATAGTGAGGCAATCAGAATTGAACACAATATTCTAAGTGTGGTCTAACCAGAGTATTATAGAGCAACATTACCTCGTGTCTCTTGAACTCAATCCCCGACTAATGAAGGCCAATACTCCATCCGCCTTCTTAACAACCCTATCAACTTGTGCAGTAACTTTGAGGGATCTATAGACTTGGACCCCAAGATCCCCCTGTTCCTCCACACTGCTAAGAATCCTGCCATTAACCCTGTATCCCACCTTCAAATTCGACATTCTAAAGTGAATCACTTCACATGTTTCCGGGTTAAACTCCATTTGCCACTTCTCAGCCCAGCTTTGTCCCATTGTAACCCTCGGCAACCTTCTGCACTATCTACTACACCACCAACCTTACTAACCCACCTTTCCACTTCCTCATCCAAGTCTTATCCTAGCTCGTATACCACTGTGACTTCAAACCTACACCGGGGAGGAGGTGTGGTTGTGGGTGACTAAATGCAGATAAGAGATCAACATTTAGAACCTGCCATTTCCTGCAGTTAATCACTCACTGGGCGAGGTAACCTTCAGAGGTCATGAATCATAGAATCATAGGCGCAGATAGGCGGCATTGAGTTGATGCTGACTCATGATTTGGTTGCATTGGCCGTGAAACAAAGAGCACTCACACCTGAACAACCAGCAACGAAGACAATTCGAAGTGGGATTCTCTACACAGGAGGGCAGATCTGAGACACAGGGGACTGAGATGATTGTGATGAATGGGAATGAAGAACGGCAGCAAAGGGTAGAGGTGAGACCAAATATTCCCATCAAGAAAAAAATGGGCCAGGTCAACAGACCAAGCAGTTGGGAAAGAAAGGAGGCAAGGATAAGATTTTTGGAGACCAGAGTGGTCTGTGAAGGCAAAAGGTTATTGGACACTGGAACAAGGAATGGCTAAGTTGAAAAACACTACGATGCTGGTCGAACTCAGCAGGCTAGGCAGCATCCGTGGAGAAAAGCAGGCAGTTGACGTTTTGGGTCAGAACAGTCCTGAAGAATGGTCCTGACTCAAAACGTTGACTGCCTGCTTTTCACCACGGATGCTGCCTGGCCTGCTGAGTTCCTCCAGCATCATAGTGTCTTTCATCTAGATTCCAACATCTGCAGTCTTTTATTTCTCATGGCCAAACTGAACTTTGGGATGAGGGAAGCTGGTACATCAGGTACCTTAACCATTCAGGCGTGCTTCAGATCCACTTATCTTATCTCCTGTATCACTTATATTTCAATCCAATATAGCAGGTGATATCCCATTTCCCTGCAGATGTATTCAACAGAACCTTTCCTATAACTGAACGAATTTTGCATGAACCAGCAATTACACTTAAGCAGCCCAGGAGGATGTTTGTTGTGAAAGTAGCACAGGAAGGTGATATAGAAGATTTGAGGAAACTCTGCGGTTAAAGTAGTTTGATACTGATTAATTAAAACAGGAAGTGACTCCCTTTTATTTCCCTACCTCATTCTCCAGTGTTTCAGTGTCCTTGGTGCTACAGAATATGAACATACAAATTAGCCGAAGTAGGACCCTCTCTCCCTCAAGTCGACTCTGCAATTCAATAATATCATGGCTGATCTGTCAACTCTGCATTCCCACCTGTCCCACAGCATCCTTTAACCCACCGTGCTCATCAATAACCCATCTCCATCCTCCTTAAAACTATTTATACGTTCTGCTTCCACCTTCCTTTGAGCAAGAGAGTTCCAAAGACTCACAACCTTCTCAGAGAAGAAAAATTGCCTCATTTACCTTATTTTCTCACCCATGCAACTACAAGTCAGGTGACGTGTAACACTCTCTTTGAAATGGTTTCTCTCTTCTGTGGCAGTCTACTCCAAACAAGGTTCAAGATTGCTTTTGCTCACAGAATTCAGATCAGTAATTGCTTCAGACTAACAAGTTGAAATAATGTAGGGAGAAAGGTTTGTTAGCTTTTAAGTACTTTGGGAAATCATCTTCATATTCACTCCTTTGAGTTAGGTATCACTGGCAAGGCTGGTATTTAAGGTCCATCCTTAATAAAAATATTGGGCCAAAAGAAATAGCAGGAGTAGACCAAATGGCCCTCAAACCTGCTCTGCAATTCCAAAGATCATGGCTCACTTATTTCAAGAACCATTTTCCAATCCTATCCCTATATACGTTGATTCCTTTAATATCCAGAAATCTATCCATCTCCACTTTGAACACAATCAATGGCAGCGTCTATTGCGTAGAGGATTCCAAAGTTTCTCTTCATCACTGTACTAATTAGCTGACCTCCTATTTTGAGCGTATGACCCTTAGCTACAGATTTCTTAGCTGAGGAAACTTCCTCCCCACATCTACCCTGTTGAGCCCTTTCAGAATTTTGTGTTACAATGAAGTCAGCTATCTCTCTTCCAAATTCTAGAGAACAGAGCCTTAAGAATGGAGTCTGCTTAATCTCTCCTCATACAATGGATCTGCCATCCCAGAATCTACTCTTCACTGGGAATAAGGAAGGGAGCCACCTTCTGGAACTGTTGCCGCTCTTGTGGTGAAGGAGATCTCGAACTTGGACCCAGGGCTGATGAAGGAGTGGAAGCGTATTTCCAAGTCAGGATGCCGTGTGATTTGACAGGCAGAATACACCTGGGGATGTTCCCATGCACGAATTCCACTGTTCTTCTTGGCAGTAAAGGTCAGAGGTTTGGGGGGTGCCATCAAAGAAGCCTCACTGAGTTGCATTTTGTGAATGACACACTGCAGCCACAGTGTATAGCCAGTGCAGGGAATGAATATCTAGGATGGTGCTTTGCCCTACGTGGTGTCAAGTTTCCTGAATATGGTTGGAGCTGCACTTATTCGGGAAGATGAGCTGTGAGTTGTGGATGATGGAAAGGATTTGGGGGTGTGAGGAGGTGAGTCACCCAGCACAGGATACCGAACTCTGACCTGCTCGTGTAGCCCATGGAAACTGTGATTCATAATGTCACAGTCGGAAACCGTTCAGTCCATCAAGTCTATGCTGGCTCCTGACTCGGTTGTGAAATAGGGACTGGGAAAGAGCAAGTACAAAGAATAATGAAGTGAAATCCTCTTCACGGGAGGGCAGAACTGAGGAACAAAGGACCCAAATGAATGGGAAGGAGGAAAGGCAGCAAGGTGTAGTCAGATCAGATTGACCACTTTAATAAGGACAAGTAGCCTAAGTCAACACAACAAGCAGTTGGGAAAGGAAGGCAGCAGCAAGGATGAGGTTCTTGGAGCCTCTGTGGCCTGCAAAGGGACACAATTCTCTCCACCATCGAGGACATCTTCAAGAGGTGGTGCCTCAAGAAGGCAGCATCTATCATTAAGGACCCTCACCATCCAGGACATGCTCTCTTCTCGTTACTACCAAAGGGGTGGTACAGGAACCTGAAGACCCACACTCAAAGAGTCAGGAACAGCTTCTTCCCCTCCGCCACCAGATTTCTAAACGATCCATGAATCATTATTCCTTTTTTTCTGCACTATTTATTTTTGTAATTTATATATTTCATGTCTTTGCACTGTACTGCTGCCGCAGAACAAAAAATTTCACGTCATATGTCAGTGATAATAAATCTGATTCTGATTCTGCATCAACAGGGATTCTTGCTTTACTTCAGTCCTTCCATCCAAATGGTTGTTCTTCATTCACGGCTCTGCCAGTGTGCTCAGGCACACTATTCCCAGCCAAACTCAATCCTATACATGACTCACATTCACAGACTTTATAGGACAGCCACTTAATACCGGGGGGGGGGGGGGGGGGGGGAACGCGGAATATGCAGCTGATTCATCCCTCTACTAGTTGGTGATACAGAGGTTGCCCATAGGGTCTTGACCAGTACCTGGCTGTGATTTGAGAGGATTGATCCAAAGAAATTTTCTCCTCTGGTGAGGGAGGCAGAAACATGGGCCAAGTCATTCTCAAATGAAAATAGGAAGCAGTTTTTTTTCCCCCCTCACACAGTAATGGAAAAAAGAAACTCTCCTAAACAGCAGGGGCCAAGACAATTGAGACTTTTGGGGCCAATTCTTTTGGATAATGATTTTCAGGGATATGAACTCAACTCCTCCCATTTGCAAAATAGTGCAGATGTCGGAAATCTGAAACAATGCTGGAAACCCTTGCAGTTCTGGCAGCAAGTGTTGAAAGTGAAACAGAGTTAACAATTTCCTACCGCTGTTTGTAAGGAGTTTGTATGTTCTCCCTGTGTCTGCGTGGGTTTCCTCCGGGTGCTCCAGTTTCCTCCCACATTCCAAAGACATACGGGTTAGGAAGTTGTGCTGGTGACACTTGTGGGCTGCCGATCAGAACACTCTACGCAAAAGATGTATTTCGATGTACTTGTGACTAATGAAGATATTTTATCTTATAATTTCAACTCAATGATGAAAGTTCATCAACCAGAAGCATTAACTCTTGTTTCTCTCTATGGAGATTCTGCTCAACCTATAAAGTCTTTTACCCAGTGCTGCACCACTGCATCAAACTGGTCGATTTTTATGAGGTGGGACTCAAGCCACAATGATCTGACTTGGATGCAAGCCTCAGTTACAACAGAACTTATCTACTGAACCATTCAAACACACAACACCACCTTCTACAATAACTTTCACAGTTATATTTGCGAAACACTTAACCAATAACAGATAATCACATAATACCACCTCGAATCTCTCTGGGATTTCACAGAAATGAAGAAGACATTAGGAATTTCAAAAAGGAGAATGGAAGAGTGTCCTAAGCTGGGGTTCCTGAGATGACAAAAGAAACAGATTAAAGTGAAGGGGATATGGAAATGCTTATGATAACCATTAGGTTAATGTTTCACCAAAATGTACAGAGGAAAGCTAAACGAGGAATTGTGAGTTCAAATCCATTGGCTATGAATGAACAACAATAATGTTGGAATTCTCATCCCTATTGAGAATTTCAAATGCAAAAATCAGATTGTGGTTAACATTTCTATGCATTGTCTGATTAAGTAGTGTAACCATTTGCAGCAAATGCTTGACTGTCCTCTTCGTTGAATATGGAAGCATATTTGGACCACAAAATCACAGCAGAAATAACATTATTAAGAAAGGCACTGTGCACAAAAGTCAGGATAATTGAGGATCAATGGTGAACAGCACTGCCGATTGGAGCATAATACAACAGTGATGGAACACAGATCTAATCTCTCAGTCCCTGTCTCAGCTCCAGAGTGTTTCTTACAGCTAGACAGAATGCAATGAGTGTGTGTGCAAAATTGTTTATGTGAGCACGTAACTTTGTGGGTGTGTGCGCGGGAGGCAGGGAGCACACACATACACAGGTTGCCCACATATATATTTACATACAACATACCACAAAGACAAGGTATAATTCAATCAGCAAATACATCTGGCACTTAGTAGTAGTAGTAATGAAAGTGCTGCCTCTTTTAGATATATGATAATGACCAGATAATCTGGATTGGTGATAGCTACAGAGTCACACAGCACAGAAGCAGGCCCTTCGGCCCAACTGGTCCATGCTAACCAAGATTTCCACCCAAGCTAGTCCCACGTTTGGCCCATATCCCTCTAAACCTTTCCTATGCATGTACCTGTCCAAAAGGGGTTTAAATATTAGCCAAGACATTATAGAAACCTCCCCTGCTGTCCTTCAAAACACTGTGCAGATTCTTTTAGATCCATCTGAAAGATAAACTGGGATTTGCCTGAGCACCTCACCCAATTAACAAGACCTCCGACATGCAGCACCCATTCCATACTGCACTGGACCATCAGGTGAGACTATTATGTTCAAGTTTCTATGCATGGCCTTTTCTGACCTGACAAATGCCTTTAACTCATCAATAAAGAGGGACAACACAGGATCCTGCTCCAATACGGCAACCGACAGAAATTCACTTCCAGTCTGTGCCTATTACAATCTGGTCAACAGATCTGTCACAGACGTATTCCCAGTGCAGACAGGAGTTAAGCACCGACACACTTCTCAATTTTTCTCACTGTAATATTGCACCTCACATCCAACAAACATGTCACTGGAGTGGAACAAATCTACAGCACAAATAGGAAACTGCTCAACTTCCATTCCAGAACCAAGATCACTCCAACCACCATTATCAAGCTGCAGTATGATGATGAGGCTTGTGATTGGGCACACTCAGAGGCCAAGCTTCAGGCCATCATTGCTGAAGTGGAGATTATGGTTCATAAATGAAACATCATTTAGCGTAGCGGTTAGTGTAACGCTTTACAGCACCAGCGACCTGGGTTCAATTCCGGCCACTGTCTGTAAGGAGTTTGTACGTTCTCCTCATGACTGTATGGGTTTCCTCCGGGTGGTCTGGTTTCCTCCCACATTCCAAAGACGTACAGGTTAGGAAGTTGTGGGCATGCAATGTTGGTGCCGGAAATGTGGTGACACTTGCGGGCTGCCCCCAGAACACTCTACGTAAAAGAACACTCTACTGTGTGTTTCCATGTACATGTGACTAATAAAGAAATCTTATCTTATCCCCAAGACAAAGGTCCTCTGTCAACCTGCTCCTGCTGCACAACACTGCCCCCAACAATAAAAGGTTCATGACCAGACCCTGGAAAATAGGCATCGCCTCACGGAGGCACAGAATGGTTACAGAAGGAAGGAGGTCTTTCAGCCTTTTGTGTTCCTAGGGTTCTTTGTAGGAGCAAGGAAGACCAAGACCATGAACCTGGCATTAAGTTCATTGTCTACCAAGCAGCAGTTATCTCGGCCCTCACGTAGCTTGGGGATATGGACTACCTACAGTTGGAACCTCAACACACTAGAGAGGTGCCATCAATTTTACCTCTGCAAAATTGGTGGAATAGGTAAACTAATGTCATCATTCTCTGCAAAAGCCCCAGCAACAAGACTCAACTGGTCCATATGTAGGGTTTTGACCCAAAACGTCAACAGCTCCTTTCCTCCCACAGATGCTGCTCGACCCGTTGAGTTCCTCCAGCAGGTTGTGTGTTTCCCCAGCAACTAGACTCCACTTGCGCTCAGCCAGCTCCAATAGTGGCCCATATCATTGTCATGCCCAACAATGAACTCCTGGATTAGGCAGTCTAAACTCCCTCAAATCAAGAGATTACAAGGAAAAAAAAGAGAAAATACCAAGTTTGTTCTCAAAGCCTCCCTGGAATGATACAACATCCTCATTGGCTTGTCAGGAATTCTGGCTTATGATCAAAACGAGAAAGGAGCTTGCAGGATGTTACCAAGCACCAGGAAAGCCAATATAAAAGGTAGAAGGACCTTCCCAGACAACCCACCCACCCCGTAAAGCAACACCCACAGCAGGTGGTACCCGTCTCAGACCCTTCACCCACACCAGAACCGAGAGTGGATGTCAGCCTCAACCCTGGAGGAGACTGTGCCCAAGTCTGTGAGAGTGGGAATTTAACCCAGAACCAAGTCAAAGTCAAAGGTGCCACCTGCAAAGCCACTGCTGAAGGCTCAAGAGAGTTCATCAAGCATCGGCTTCACATGGTGACAGCAGAAAGACAATGAAAACTTTTCCTTTGTTGCTACTAAGTGTACAAAGATCTAGAATTTTAACTTCACAAATGCTTGCAATAATAATGCTGAGCTGGTTCAATTTGTAAGCTACAAGGAAATGCACTCGAAAGTTGGAGCCAAGGTTCTAACATCATGATGTAGGTGCTGCTACTTGACCCATCTTCCAGCATGGAAGATGGAACAGTGAGACACAAGAGACTACAGATGCTGGGACCTGGAGCAAAAAACAAACTGCTAGAAGAACTCAAGGGATCAAGCGTATCTGTGAGGCAGAGAATGTAGGTGGGAGACAGCCAGTATAAAAGGTCTTTGCGTTAATCCTTCAGCCAACTTGACTACAACTTTTGGGGAGCTTGTAATCCACATCTTGGATGCCATTACATTAGAACAATGACTACACTAAGAAAAGGTACTTCATTGGCTGTGAAGTGCTTTGGGATGTCCTGAAAGAAATGTAGGAGATGCTTTGTAAATGCAGGTCTATCTTTCTATAGATTTTTTTATTTTACTTTTTATTGAGTTCAAATAACAATACTTAAAAGGCATTTGGACATGTACCTAGATATTAGAGAGATGTGGGTCAAACACAGGCAAATGCAACCAGCTTAGATGGGTATCTTGGTTGGCATGGACAAGTTATGCCGAAGGGCCTGTTTATATGCTGCATGACTACATGGCTTCAATATCATCCATGGAGTTTTTGCAAGCCACCTACAAGTTACTTTACTCCTCTTGGAGCCCACCTTGGACAATACATGTAGGTCCCTCCAACATCTGCTTGATAGTCACTAACACTACGATCGAGCCCCAACCTTCAACATCCTGAAGGTCACGACTGACTGGAAACGTAATATTCCACCATCTAGGAGGCACATCAGGAACATGTGTGAACATTTTAGTTGCCTGGATGTTCTGACAATGAGTGCAGTTCCTACACCACCTAGGACAGAGCAGCCCAGTTGACTGGTGGAACTTTTCACTTCTCCATCACTCACGTATGCTGGTCACAGTGTAGACCACTGCTAGGGCTTCTTCCACAGCACCTCCCAAATCCATGACCTCTACCACATTGAAGGAAGTCAGACCAATATCCTTCAGGGAGGAAAAGCTTCCCTCCTCACCCAATCTGGTTCATGTATGACTCCACCCCTACCAATGTGGTTAACATTTAATGCTTCCTCAGGGTTAGACAATAAATGGCAGCATGCTCTGCAACATTAACATCCTGTGAATGCATGAATGAAAAAGAATGCATGAGAACATGTCCTCCTCCAGGTCTTCCTCCAAATTGCACACCATCCTGTCCAGATGAAGGGTCTCAACTCGAAAGCTTCAAGTTCCTGGGAGTGAACATCACCAACAGCCTGTCCTGGTCAAATCACATAGACGCCACAGCCAAGAAGGTTCACCAGCGCCTCAACTTCCTCAGGAGGCTAAAGAAATTTGGTTTGTCACCTTTGACTCTCACCAACTTTTATCGATGCACCATAGAAAGCATCCTATCTGGACGTATCACGGCTTGGTACGGCAACTGCTCTGCCCAGGACCGCAAGAAACTGCAGAGAGTTGTGGACACAGCCCAGCGCATCACGGACACCAGCCTCCCCTCCTTGGACTCTGTCTTTACCCCTCGTTGTCTTGATGTAGCAGCCAGCATAATCAAAGACCCCACCCACCCGGGTCATTCTCTCTTCTCTCCTCTTCCATCGGGTAGAAGATACAGGAGCCTGAGGGCACGTACCACCAGACTTAAGGACAGCTTCTACCCCACTGTGATAAGACTATTGAACTTCATATATGATGAGATGGACTATGACCTCACAGTCTACCTTATTGTGACCTTGCACCTTATTGCACTGCACTTTCTCTGTAGCTGTGACACTTTATTCTGTACTGTCATTGATTTTACCTGTACTACATCAATGCACTTTGTACTAACCCAATGTAACTGCACTATGTAATGAATTGACCTGTATGATCGGTATGCAAGGCAAGTTTTTCACTGTACCTCAGTACAAGTGACAATAATAAACCAATACCAATACCATTTCCCTCCACAGATGCTGTGTGACCCACTGAATTGCTCCAGCTTTTTGTTTGTTGCTGCATCACTTGTCTCTGTATCACTGTCCTTTCAGCTAGTTCTAAATCCTGTAATGCCCTATCCAACAACACTGAGTGATCGCATCAACCACATGGGCTGCAAAGTTCAAGGTCCTGGTTCACCACTACCTTCTTGAGGGCAATTAGGGACAAGCAATAAAGGCTGGCATTACGAGTGACGCCCACATCCTACGACTTAATAAAATAAACTGGAACCACTCAATCCCAGATGGGAGATTTATGTGGCACAGAGTCTCAGCTCTTATCTCTGTGATCAACTGATTGAGAGACAAGTGATTTACCACTTATGCTAGCAAACTGCAACATTTTTTAACCACCAAGGCCATCTGTTTCCCACATTTTCAGATATATTAAATCATCAGCTCACTCTTGCTTTACTCCAGGGCAAGAGAAATAATTTATATAGAAATTTAATTTAGATGCAATATTAACTTAACAAATTAATGGCTGCACTACACCCTGCTTGTGTTGAGCTTTGATGCAATACCATTTATCTTGGATACTTTCAACCCCATTATTCTGGAATGAGGCCATTTCAGTTACTCTGCTCAAGAAGATTTCTGAGGTAATTCATCACGATTTCTCAGAAATTAAGCAAGATAGCTTGCAACAAATACATTGCTTGCAGCAAGTATTACCTTCGTACGTAGTCACGATAGATGCCACACAGTGAAGTAAATCACTTCCTGGGCTGACAATGGGCTGGAATTTTCCACCACAGTATGGTTACCAGTGGACTACACTGACATACACCATTCAGCCTGCATTAGCTCTAGAGTTTGCATTCAAACTCATTGCAGTCCCTCAAAAGCAATCAGAGCCCTCGCTCCCCACACTATCCCTCAAACCAGCCTCCTAGAAAGGACATGCCATAAGCCAATACAATGGAGATAACTCTGCTATTCTTCAACACAGCTACATAGCACAGAACCGGCCCTTTGGCCCAACTGGTCCAAGATTCCAATCTAAGCTAGAGCCACTTGCCCACGTTTGGCCCCTATCCCTCTAAACCTTTCCCATCCACGTACCTGTCCTTCAAATGCTGCTAACGTACCTACTTCAACCACTTCCTCCAGCAGCTCATTCCATATACTGACCACCCTCTGGGTGAAAAAGCTGCCCCTCAGGTTCCTATTAAATCTCCCCACTCTCACCTTATACCTATGTCCTCTAGTTCTTGATTCCCCAACCCTGGGAAAAAGACTGTGCACATTCACACTATCTGTGCCCCTCATGATTTCATATACCACTATAAGATCACCCCTCTTTCTCCTGTGCTCCCATGAATAACGTCCCAATCCGCCCAACCTCTCCACAAATCAGCCTCTCGAGTCCCAGTAATATCCTTGTAAATCTCCTCTGCACTCTTTCCATTTTAATAGCAAGTGTGGGACACTTGATTTCCACTAAGAGTGTGGTTTGATGACTCTTCTGAAGGACAGCACTTCCGATGGTGTGCACTGCACAGCATTAGTGTCAACTGAGATTTCTATGCTCGGGTGTATGGAGTGGGAGTAGTTCTGTCAACCCTCCCAGATTGTTTAGGAGTCTCCCAGAGATAAATGCCTCTGCTGGTCTGTGGGAAGTGATGCACCATCAGGCTGCATGCAGGTCGAACCAACCAGTTCGTAAAATTCGAGTGGTCTGACCTTTCTATCCGATGCAAGCACCACTGTGGAATGAACCCATGAACACTACCTTGTTGTTCCTTTTTTGTTGCACTGTTTTTGTAATTCATAATAACTTTATGTCTTTGCGCTATACTGCTGCCACAAAGCAACAAATTTCACGTCACACAAGGAAGTGACAATAAATCTAGTTCCAATTCTGTCAGTGCACAGATGTGTTCTGCCTTCCCTCACAGAAATGTCTCTGACTGTCCACTCGATCTATGCCTCTTATCATCTTGTAACCTCTATCAAGTCACCTCTCATCCTCCTTCTGTCCAAAGAGAAAAGCCCCAGCTCACTCAACCTATCCTCATAAGACAATGCCTAAATATGAAACAGTTGACTGTTACCAGTTCTCATGTAAAATCCTTTGAAACTTTCTTTTTAGAGATAATATTGTTAGTAGAAAATTGCAGTGTTGCAGACTTGGAGGACTCACTCATCAGGAATTGGATTATTTGTGGAATTTGAAAGTCCAGCTGAAAGAAACACTCCAGAAACCCCATGTCTGCGTGGGTTTCCTCCGGGTGCTCCGGTTTCCTCCCACATTCCAAAGACGTACGGGTTAGGAAGTTGTGGGCGTGCTATGCTGGCGTCAGAAGCGTGGCGACACTTGCGGGCTGCCCCCAGAACACTACGCAAAAGGTGCATTTCACTGTGTGTTTGGATGCACATGTAACCAATAAAGATACCTTACCTTATGGTGGGTGAGATGGAGGCAGGGCAGATAGAGCAGCAGACATACACAGATGAGGGAGAGCAAGAGAGAGGATAGATGCACAAGAGGGTGAGAGAGACAGCACTCACTGCCAGAGAGGTGGGAAATCATGGCATGAAGGCTTTTCCCAATTCATACTGAAGACCAGATCGGTGTCCCTCCCACTCAGCCCAGACTGTTTGGCTGCTGGCTGGTGTTCAGACACTAATGCCATTTCATCACCTGATGTACTATGCCAAACATCTGATGAAATACACTAGGCGCTGAAGCCTTCAGGAATGGATCCAGATTTAGCAACCTTAAGCAATACTTGCATCAGGAGCAAAAACAGTTATCAACCAGGCCACAGCTGACCCGGGGGACAAACTAAGTACAGGCTTCAGAATTCAATTTTTGGTAATAGATAATTAAAGGTACATAATGCTTTCAAATAAAAAAGCTTGAGTTATCGTCCTTCTAATGCAGTATTCGTCGAGTTAGGGAAGGCTGGATTCTTTAAAATGACAATCGGTTTGCCTGCTCAAGGCAGAACCCAAAGGAAAGTTAAGTCATTAATGTCTGTTGCCGAGGGAGACAGCCTTTTCTGAGCAGACAGCTAATAAATTTGACAGCTTGGTCTCTCTGTTGAAGGCTCCCTTGCCTGAGAAGAAACCCAGTGCCATTTCAACATCTGCACCTCAGCAGCCCCTCTGTTCCCTGCCTTCGTCCTGCAGGGCAAGTGAAGGCATGAGCAAGTCGGAAGGGAAGTGATACAGAAGATGGAATGGTCAGCTCAAGAGAGCTCACCCACTAACCAGGCAAGGTTACCATGGCACCATCCTCAAGGGTCAGGCCCAGGTTGCAATGGTCAAGTGTTTTCCATGATGTCTTCCTCTGCCTCCTGCACAAGGATGCAGCCGGAAGGAAGGGAGATTTTTCATCTCGTCATGGATTCCATAGGGTGGATGTTGTAAGGGCAGGAAGAATAAACAAATGGAAGTTTGTGGTGTGTAGATATCAACAGGGATCATCTTGGATTGAGTTGTCATAGTATCATACAGCATAGAAACAGGCCCTTCGGCCCAACTCGTCCGTGCTGACTGAGTTGCCCAATGAGCTTGTCCCATCTGCCAACATTTGGCCCATTGCCCTCTAAACCTCTCCTATCCATGTACTTATCTGGATGGCTTTTGAATGTTGCTAATGTGCCCACCTCAACCACTATTTCTGACAGCTCATTCCAAATATGCACCACCCTTTGTGTGAAAAAGGGACATCACCCTTTGTGATATCCCTTTTAAATCTCTCGCCTCTGATCTTAAGCCCATGCCCTCTTGTTGTCTTTTACATTTTGGTACAAAACTGGCTACAGACTCTGCTGGACAATCATAAGAACCAATCCAGCAGTTTCTGATCTTGGCAGAATTATTCCAGCTACTACGGTCACCAATGGAGGAGGAGCAACAGGGCTTGAAATTATAGTTTGAACAAGCCAGGGAGCATTGCAAGGATGGTGACAGGTGTACTCCAGGCTCCCACAAAGCAAGGGTCAATATTGGACTCCGAGCGAGTCAGGCAGAGTAGCCCAGCTGGAGAAGAACTGCGACCAGTCCTGATCACCACGTCGCACTGAAACATCAACCTACACCTGCCCTGATCCCAAGAAGAGTGCAGGGGTCTGGAAGACACTTCAGGTGGATCCACAGTGTAGGCCCAAGCAGTGGGGTTTCCCACCTCATATGTAGACTCCACCCCTCCCCCTCAGGAGTCCCTCTGCCATGCTTCACACAACACATACTCTGATCTCAATGAAAATTTTTTAAAAATACAAATACTGGAAATCTGAAATAAAAACAGAAAATGCTGGAGACACTCAGCAAGTCAGGCAGCATCTGTGAAAGAGAAACAGCACTAACATGCAGGACAAAGGCTCTTCATCAGAACTGGGCTGTGTACTGGGTTCCAGTTCTGATAAAGTACCTTCAACCTGAAAAGTTTAACTCTGTTTCTCTTTCCACAGTTGCTACTTGACCCAATGATGTTTCCCATAGTTTCTGCTTTTGTTTGTTATAATCTTACACTGGTAACAGAGAAGGTGTCCATTTGACCCAGCAGATCCAATGAGCAATCCCATTGGAGCCATTCCCCCACCACCCCATCTTTGTTTCCTGTGATCCTGCAACTTATTCTCTCCCGAGCTTGTGCTTTATCTCCCCTTTGGTTGGTTTTGCCATTAACCTGCACAAATGGGCAATTTAAATAGCCAATTTATCTACCAGTACCTTTGGGTGTGGGATGAATGAACTCCCAGAGGAAACCCAAGCAATCACAGACACCACTCAGATAGCAGCCAAGATCAGGATTGAACCCGTGTCTCAGGAGCTTTAAGGCAACAGCACTAACTGCTACACCACCATACTGCCCAAATTCTAATTCCAACACTTTCTTAGTGTATACACACTGGAGCACATTTTGCTCTTTCAAAGTATTATGTTTCACTACTGTATTAATTTGCAGCTTTGTTCCTATAAGTTCCTTACACAACTTATACCAATACCTACTGGCTATCCAATTATTTGCAGAGTTGATCCTCGATACTGTTATTTACTGCTGTCACCGAGCAGCTCTTTTCAAAGAGCTACCACAGAAAACTTCTAGCACTATTGGTAAACAGGGCAACACGTGTTAGGTTCACAACCTCTGTTCCGACTATTAGCCTTTAGCTTTTTGGCAAGTTCCCTGGTACAGTTCTGCGCTATTGCCTGTGATGTCACTGCATGTAGGTGGGTGGATGGGGTACATCTCATCCCTTTCTGGGAGGCCAGTATTGAGGAGAGTAACTGAAGTATTGCCTCAGCAACAGTACACTAAGGTGGTCTTGGCTTCACGTCCTTCTCCTGAATCCTGTGCACACACTGCAAGGTGTTGCTCCAGTGAAGTGCAAAGGATGAGTTGAACTACCAGTGGTGCCATTTTTCAGATGAAACACTGCCCTCGCTGGATAACAACTCGAGTAGAGAACACTCCTCTCCAGTAACCCAATCAAAATTTAGTCGCACAGTGGTGCAGCTGGTAAAGATGCTACCTCACAGCTTCAGAGACGCATGTTCAATCCTGACCTCTAGTGCTGTCCATTTGGTGTTTGCATGTTCTCCCTGTGACCACGTGGGTTTCCTTTGGGTGCTCCAACCCATCTCCCAAAGACAAGCGGGTTGGTGGGTTAATTGTGTGTAGTGTGTAGGCAAGTGATAAAATCTGGTGCGAGTTGAAGGGAATGTGGAGAGACTGAAATGGGATTAGTGCAAGATTGGTGTAAATAGGTGTTTGAATAAGGCAGGGATAAAAAGATTTCTGATAAGCAATGGGGTGAAAGGTTGGCAGGGTAAATGGGAACGTGGAGCGAGGTTAAAATCAGGTCAGCCATGATCTGATTAAATGGGGGAGAGGCTGAAGGACCAAGTGACGTACTCATGTTTGCTTGTGTTAATGCACCAAGTTATGGAGGGTAAAGAGAGATAGGCTGCTCCCAGCAGTATGTGATTCAAGGATAAGGGAGGACTGATTTAAAAGGGGTACAAGATGCAAGACTGATGTGACGAAAAATATCTTCTGCACATTTAGTTATGATCCATAACTCACTGCCTGATGGAAACAGAGCCAATCTCTGCAGTTTTGTTTTACAGAGAGCGGTGGGTGTCTGGAATGCACTGCCGGGGGTGGGGGGGGGGGGGTGTGTGGTAGGGGCAGATACAATAGGGTCATTACACAGTGAAAACAATAACAGCACAGAGTAAAGTGTCACAGCTACAGAGAAAGTGCAGTGCAATAAGGTGCAAGGTCACAACAAGGTAGATGGTGAGGTCAGAGTCCATCTCATCGTATAAGGGAACTGTTCAATAGTCTTATCACAGTGGGGTAGAAGCTGTCTTTAAGTCTGGAGGTATGTGCCTTCAGGCTCCTGTATGCTCTGACCCAACATCTAGTGCAATAGTTTGATATAAATCAGCTATTCCAACCTTTATTTCTCATTTCTTGTATCCATATCTTTTATAACTTGGTAATTTCAGTTGATTATTTGTCTTCCTTCATTCAGGCTGCCTCCCCTTATCTTTCATTTTTCCTTTCAGCCTTTACCACTGTCCTTCGGCTGATTCTACCACCCTTTTGGCTTTCAATCTCTCTTGCCTTCAACCCAATCACAAACTTATCTTTGTGCTCTCTCTACAAGTGCCCTCACCCACCACCCCCCCCACCACTCCCTTCCTGTACATCACTAATTTTCCCCAATTCCAATGAAAGGTCAATGACGTGAAATACTAACTGTTTCTCACTCCACAGTTCCCGTCTGATTGACTGAGCATTTTGAGCATTTCAGTTTTATTTCAGATTTCCAGCATCCACAGTATTTTGCTATTGCTCATCTGTTATTGTTTTTACCCTGTACTACCTCAAAGCACTGTGTAATGAATTGATCTGTACAATCAGTTTGCAAGACAAGTTTTTCACTGTACTGCGGTACAAGTGACAATAATAAACCAATACCATTCCAACTTACCTTGGATTACGTTCTGCATAACAGATGGATCTAAGGGTACAGGAATATAGTTCCATGAAAGTGGCATCCTCAGTGGACAGGGTGGTACAGAAGGCATTTGGCACATTGGTCTTGATCAGACAGGGGCATTGAGTATAGAAGGTGGGACGTTATGTTGCAGATGTACAAGATGTTTGCAGAGGTTGCACTTGAAGCATTATATACAGTTTTGGTCACCCTATTATAGGAAGGATGTCATTAAGTTGGAAAATGTGCAAAGAAGGTTTATGAGGATGTTGCCAGGACTTGAGGGACTGAGTTATAGAGAGAAGTTGGGCAGGCTCAGACTTTGTCCCTTGGAACCTAGGATACTGAAGGGTTGACCTTATAGAGGTGTACAAAATCATGAGGGGTCTAGATAGGGTGAATGCACACCATTCTTCCCCCACCCCTGGGGAAAGGGAACCAAAAACTAGAGGGCATAGGTTTAAAAGGGACCTGAGGGGCAACTTCTTCACTCAGAGGATGGTGCGTGCATGGAATGGAGTTGCCAGAGAAAGTGGTTGAGATGGGTACAATAATGACCTCTAAAAGACATTTGGATAAGTACATGGATGAGAAAGGTTTGGAGGGATTTGGGTCAAACACAGGCAAATGGGGCTAGCTTAGGTGGGCACCTTGGACAGCATGATTAGTTGGGCTGAAGGGCCTGTTTCCGTGCTGTATTACGCTATGACTTTAAATATTCATTGATATCTTTCCCACTGCAGCTTCGAACTTATTCTCAATTTACTATAAGCATTTTAGCTTTAAAGAGCACTTGCTGCCTTAGAGTTCATGCTGATCAGTTATTTCTGGTGATACAGTGACTGTGCTATTTGTACACCGATTGGAATCACAAAGTTAGACAACCAGATAATTGTATCACAGCGACCTATTTATCTGAAAAGATGTCCTGTGTGATTAATCTCTGATGGCTTGTTTTCTTTCTTTTGTACACATATGTCCAAAACGTTGCTGAGAGGATTATCTGATAATTGATAGCTGAAATCGAAATTTTAATCAGTTAGGCAGCAAAATCCAGCTATGAATAATAGGTGAATTAATTACCGATAGGATCAAATTCTCTGCCTGTGGTTCAGATTTTAATGAAAAATATCTGATATTACTCATGCTCTTTTGGTCAAATCAGTGCAATTTCAAGTAGATTAGATTCATGATCAAACAATGCTCTTAGAGGGGAACCGTTTGATGAGCACCATCCCATTTTCTTAACCATTTATTGATAACATGCTAGAAGCAGCAACACCGAAAGCCTCTGAATACTAACTGACCAAGCTTCGAGTCGTGGAGTTGTATAGCATAGAAACAGGCCCTTCAGCCCAACCTGTCCACACCAATCAAATTGCCTGCCTGAGCTAGTCCCATTTACTTGCATTTGACCCATATCCCTTTAAACTTTTTCTATTTTTGCCTTTTAATGAACCTTCTAAAAAATTTCTTTTAAATTTAATTGTACCCACCTCTGCCACTTCCTCTGGCAGCTCATTCCACATACCTACCACCCAATGAACGAAAAGGTTGCCCCTCAGCTCCCTTTTAAATCTAAAGAAAGACTATGACCATTCACCTCATCTGTGCCCCTCGTGATTTTATACACCTCTTTACAAGGTCACTCCTCAGCATCCTATGCCCTAGGGGAAAAAAAGAGCCAGTTTACTGAATTGAATTAGAGGCAGTAATGGTAGGTAATGCCAAAAGATGTGTTGTCTGGCCTCGCCACTGCAGTCAAGGGACACGAGCATGTTGCACTCCACAGCCAGGAAAGACGTTTCCCTTGGCTGAGGAATCAAGAATCAGGGTTCCCAGTCTCAGAATAAAAGATAGGCCACTTTGGACTAAGATGAGAAGAAATTTCTTCACTCAGAGGGTGGTGAATAAGTGAAAGTTCTACGCATCTTGAAATCTAGTGTGATTAGCCACTTCATGTATTGTGCCCCAATAGGATGCTTGGTACAGACTGCACAAGTTGACACTCAGTGAGGCACTGGTCAAATGTGTCCGATCCATTTCTCATATCCAACTGGTGTTGCTCAGAGCTCTGGGCCAGGCCCAGAATTTTGACCACCTTCCAATAAACCTGAAAGCCGAGACAGGTGAATGAATGGCTTCTACATGCATTATAACCTTTCTATGATCGCTTTTGTCCCAAGAAAATAAGGATGAGATATCTTTAATAGTCACATGTACATCAAAACACACAGTGAAATGCATATTTTGCGTAGTGTTCTGGGGGCAGCCCACAAGTGTCACCAGAGTGGTCAGTACATGGAATGAGCTGCCAGAGGAAGTGGTTGAGGCAGGTACATTAATAACATTTAAGAAGGTACTTGGACAGGTACATGGATAGGAAAGGTTCAGAGGGATATGAGCCAAATGGGACTAGCTTAGATGGGAATCTTGGTTGGCAAGGACCAATTGGGTCAAAGGGCCCGTTTCTGTGCTGTATGATTCTATCACATGTATTTTACCCCGAGAAGAAAGCATCCAAGGTCTGATCTTATTGAGCTACTGGTTCACTTTATCAGTATCCTTCTAGTGTGGGAGTACTATCACTAGAGGGACAGAAAAGGTTCAAGAATACGGGTCAACAGGATCTTTGTAAGGGATGGGTAATAAATGCTGCCCTTGCCTGAATTACTCACATCCTATGGAGGATAAGGGAGTTTAATGCCTGGAACAGGAAGTCAAAAGGTGTTGCTTTAAAGTACAGTAGCAAGAGCAGGAATAAAAGGTGCAACTTTCACTCTCTGTCCACACCAACCATCAAACATTTATCTACTCTGATCCTACATCAATCCTATTTTCCCCCATGATCCCATCAACTCCCCCCAGATTCTACCACACACTGGCACCCCAGGGGCAATTTACAGTGGCCACTTAACCTACTAACTTGCATGTCTTTGGAATGTGGGAGGAAACTGGAGCACCAGGAGGAAGCCCACACAGTCACAGGAAGAACATACAAATGCCACAGAGATAGCATCAGAGATCAGGATCAAGTGCAGGTGTCGGGTATCGAGAAATTCCTGACGACACAAGAAACTGCAGGAAGTCAAAATGATAGCCCTGGAAATGTCTGAGGAACAAGCACAGAAGAAAGGGACATCAGGAGCTTCCTGTGATGGGTCAAATAGTCTACTGCCCGACCTCAGCTGCAATCAGGGTCTCCTTTCATTCTACCTTGAAGGAACAATTCTGCAAATGGTTCAGAATAAAAGTAGTTGTAATTAAGCACCTTCTACAACAGGCAAGAGAGGCTAAAGCAGTTTATTCATTTTAATCTTACCATTGTTACAGGAAAGAGATGACAGTACTAGAGAGTGTGCAGAGGAAGTTAATGAAGATGTGGTTATGAATGAGAACAATGCAACTCTGAGGAAAGATTAGATAAACTGGGATTATTTTCTTGGGAAACAGAGGTAGCTGAGGCAAGACTTCATTGAGGTTGAGGGGGCAAAATAGAGTAAATAGGAAGGACCCAAGTCCCTTAGCAGAGGAGTCAAAAATCAGGGGTAATAGATTTAGAGTTATTGATGGGATTAATTGGCAATTGGTTTCTTATTGTCATGTGTACTGAGATGCAGTGAAAAGCTTTTGTTGGCATACAGATCATTCCATACACAAGTGCATCAAGGTAGTACAAAGGGAAAAAAACAGAATGCAGAATATAGGGATACAGTTACAGAAAAAGTGCAGTGTAGGTAGACAATAAGGTGCAAGGGCCACGACGAGGTAGATTGAGAGATCCAGAGTTCATCTTTAATGTATAAAGAGGTCCGGAGATGGTACAGGAACCTGAAGACCCACACTCAGTGATTTAGGAACAGCTTCTTCCCCTCCGCCATCAGATTTTCTGAACAGTCCGTGAACCCATGAACATTACCTCATTATTTCTCTTTTGCACTATTTATTTATTTTTGTAACTTATAGTAATTTTTATGTTTTGCACTGTACTACTGTCACAAAACAACAAATTTCACGACATATGTCAGTGATAATAAACCTGATTCCAACATGTTCTTAAAATTTTGTATCTTCTGCCTGATGGGAGTGGGGAGGAGAGAGAGTGACCAGGGTAGGAGGGTCCTTGATTAGGATGAGGTAAAATGTTTTCACCCAGTGGGTGTTAGGGGTTGGTACTCACTGCCCAAAAGGGTGAGAGGTGTAGAAACATCTCATCACATTTACAGAGCACTTGGATATACACTTGAAGGGTCACTGCACCATAGGCTTAGCTCTAGAAGGTGAAAGGAGGCAAGCTGGTGCCTTTTTGATGGGCACAGACACAATAGGCCAACAGCCCTCCTTCCACATTGCAAATGTTCTAAACTTCATGACTCTAGACCACTGACAGTTCAACCAAGAGTCTGTTTCCTTGGTATGTCTGCAACTGTATCCATAAACTCCAATTACTGTTTACTGTGAAGTTAATGTTTAGTGATGTATTCACTGATCCCACTCTCTCAGCAGGGAGCTAAGGCAGTGCAGATTAGTGTTGGTGGCACAGTGTTGTAGCACTGCCTCTGACCCATGTTTTATTTCAGCACACACAGCTGGATGAACCTACCCTGCCGTCAAATGCGAGGGAAATCACCCCGAAAGTCAAAAGACTGCATTCTCAGCTGGTGTGCCTGTGTCACAAAGTTGTGTCTTCTCACTCTGGAGGCTGAATGTACAAGATGTGGGTGACATTCCATAGCAGAATGGAGGGAGCTGCATTGTGGCAGATTCTGTCTATCTGACAGAAAGTGAAACACAGCCCTCTGAAGCAGATGCAAGTGACCACTCAGCAGTGTTCAGAAGCAGCACGATTTCCTGATGCCCCAGCAACAGCAATGGACCATTTAGCTTCCCAAACCTGTTCCAATATGCTGTTTGATCAGAGCTGATCTGTACTTTGCCTCGATCTATTCAATGTAGTATTGTAACCCAAATATTGCTGCCCTAAGACAAACAATTAAACTTAGTTTTGAAACTTTTGATAAACCCCACTCTCCGCTTCCAGGGAAGTGAATTCCGCATTCTCACCCCTCCATTCATGCAGAGTATTTCCTGGTATCCACCCCAAGCCTCACTTGGAACTAACGTTATGCCTGGTCACAGTGGACTCTCTCATCAGGGTGAAAATCACAGCAAAAAACGCAGATGCTGGAAGTTCTCCACTCCTGACAAAAGGTCCCAATCCTGAAACATTACCTCTATTTCTCTTCCCACACATGCTGCCTGACCTGCTGAGATTTCCACCATTTCCTGTCTTCATTTCACACAAGGGAGACAGTCTTTCCTATCTTTCTGATTAGATTTTTTAATCATCTTGGATCATCTTTTAATCATCTTGGATCTTTTAATCATCTTGGATCATCTCTTCTAGTGCATTACCATTTCAGAACAAACTGTACACCCAGCACATTGGATGACAGAGCCCTGTGATAAATGTACTTTGTAACTGGAACAGAAAGTTGAACACGAGTAACAGATAGTAGAAGTAACACGTATGTAGCTTTGTTGTCTTCTTAATACACCATAGTTCACTGGTATTCACGTATGTTAACAGCATACACAGCAGACATATCCTAGAACAGTAATTGAAAACTTACAACCCCATTTAACTCCCTGAAAAATTATTTCACATTTAAGTAATACAAATTTAGCCTCTGCTATCTGTTCCCATAAATCAACTTTTGGCCTTGGTATCACTTTAACTCTCCCCTGCGCACTAATAAAGACCAGTATATTCTTTCCAAAGTGATGGACACGGGATTGAACACCGAACTAAACCGGTTCCCTACAACTATAACAGAACTTTCATCTCCTTTTATTCAATGTCTCACAAGATAAGCACTGACATTTCATTCATATTCTGATTATAGATTTTCTAGATTTTACTGATTTCTATACAGTGTTTGGACTTGAATATCTTTCTGCTCATTTACTGTTGCTTGCTGCTTTCTTGGCATTTCAAAAATCACAACGAACACCTTCTGCCACAGTTTTGCTCATTCGCTTTATCTGCCTCCCTTTGCAGCTTTCCACTTTAATCTACCGTGCCATCAGAAACTCAGATATACAGCTCTCTATTCTTTGAACCAAATCACCAATAAATAGAGAGGCTGTGGCCCCAGGACAGATCCTTAGGAGATACCACTGATTCCTTCCTTAGGAGCAAAGGAGGATGAGAAGAAATTTGATAGAGATTTACAAGATCAAGGCTTGTTTAAATTGGGAGGGAAGCAGTTCCCATTAATGGATAGTTCCAGGTACAGGGAGCATGGATTACCTGTACTACCTCAATGCACACTGTACTAACTCAGTGTAACTGCACTGTGTAATGAATTGATCTGTACGATCGGTACGCAAGACAAGTTTTTCCACTGTACCTCGGTACAAGTGACAATAATAAACCAATACCAATGTTGACAAAAGCTGCAAGGAGGAAAGGTGAAGAAGTTACTTTTTTTATTTGCAGAGAGTAGTTATGGTCTGGAATCTCTGCTTTTTGGGATGGTAATAACAGAATCCATCAGAGATTTCTGAAGAGAATTAGATAGGCACTTGAGCGAGTATAATTTGCAGGGTTATGAGGAAAGTATTGAGGAATTGTACTGAAGGAATTGTTCTAATAAAAGCCAGTCTTGACTGGATGACCTGAACAGCCTCCTTCTGCACCATGACATTTCCATGATACAATGATTCATGGTAACCTGCCAAATAGAGTTGCACAACCCTCCTCTGCCTCCCATTTCAGCCACCCCCCTTTACAGACACTGTCGCCTCTAATTCCATGCCGATAACCTGTGTGAGACAGTGATGAATATCATATGGAAATCCATATAAATAATACCTGCAGCCATTCCCTTATCTACCGTGCTAATTACAGCAACAAATTAAACTTGGATCAAAAAACAAGATATACGATACAAGATATTTATTAGTCACATGTACATCGAAACACACAGTGAAATGCATCTTTTTGCATTGCTAAGAATGTGCTGGGGGCAGCCCGCAAGTGTCGCCACTTTTCTGGCACCAACGGAGCATGTCCACAGCTCCTAACCTGTACGTCATTGGAATGTGGGAGGAAACCAAAACACCCAGAGGAAACCCACACAGACATGGGGAGAACGTACAAACTCCTTACAGGCAGCAGCGGGAATTGAACCCAGGTCGCTGGCGCTGTAGTAGCATTACGCTAACTGCTATGCTACCGTGCTGCCCTAAACTGCTGGAGGAACTCAAATGGGTCGAGCATCATGTGTGGAAGCAAAGGATGGTTGACATTTCGGGTCAGGATCAGGACTGAGTGTAGAGGGGAGATACACAGTATAAAGAGGGGAGAGGGAGGGATGGGACAGGGGCTGATAGGTGACGGGTGGAACCAAGTGAGGTGAGGGATGATGGGCAGTAGAAGCCAGGTGCGGGAGGGGGAAGGGGCTGTTTTGAAACAAAGGCTGGTGGGTGATAGGTGGAGACAGATGGGCAGATGGGGCTGGGTGGGGGAAGGCAGAAACAGAGGCTGGAAGGTGATAAATTGAACAGATAGGGGAGGGATGATGGGCAGACAGAACCAGATGCGCAGAGGATAGGAAGGGTAGGCCAAGGGAGTAGAAACCCAGGTGGATAACAGATTTGACAAACTTCCCCACAAGTGAACTTAGACAGAGATTCCTGTCCTCCCTAATTTACCTCATCCTATTCAGAAAGTGAAGCAAGTTGCCAGTCCAAGGGGAAAGCTGAATAGACAAGGTTCTGAGATATTGTCACGAATATTCCACCTATTTCTTTCAATCCCACGCACCATCCGTTCCTCAAAGGTGGAGGTCATCAGGAAATTTATCCATCTTACGCATGTCTTCGTTAACATAGCTTTGCTTGCATCGACTTCCTTGCTTCCCGTTTTGTTGCTCCGTGTATCTATTTTATCTTTGCTGTGAACTCCAATATAAAGTGATAACTTCGTAACTCTGCCGCTTTCTTACTTCCCATAACCTGTGCCTGGATTTGAGGCACCTTGTCGTTCTTTGCCACCCTTGTACCCTTAACCTCTGCAACAAACCTCTTCTTCCATTCCTTTTTCCAATTCTGATCACTCTCCCGATATGGCTTACATCTTTTTACATTATTACCTCAATCCATAGGATCTCGACCATGTTTAGTCCCTTTATATGTCAACACTTATCTTTCAGCCAACACTGCTGAAACAGTTTGGCAGGTCATTAACACATTCGAGCTTGTTCGTGCCTTGTGTGCAAATTAGCTCTGCATTTCTTTCATTACATGCGCGAGTGCACAAGGACGGTGCAGTAGCACCACTGGTAGAGCTGCTGCCTCACAGCTCCAGCAGCCAGGGTTCGATCCTGACCTCTGGTGCTGTCTGTGTGTGGAGTTTTCACACTCTCTCTGTGACCACATGGTATTGGCTTAATATTGTCACTTGTACCAAGGTACAGTGAAAAACTTGTCTTGCATACCGTTCGTACAGATCAATTCATTACAAAGTGCTTTGAGGTAGTACAGAGTAAAAGCAATAACAGAATCCAGAGTAAAGTGTCATACCTACAGAGGAAGTGCAGTACAAGTAGACAGTAAGGTGCAAGGTCATAACAAGGTCGATTGTGAGGTCAAGAGTCCATCTCATTGTATAAGGAGACCATTCAATAGTCTTATAACAGTGGGAGAGAAGCTGTCCTTGAGCCTGGTGGTATGTTCCCTCAGGCTCCTGTATCTTCTGCCTGATGGGAGAGGGGAGAAGAGAATGACCTGGGTGGGTGGGGTCTTTGATTATGCTGGCTGCTTCACCAAGGCAGTGAGAGGTAAAGACAGAGTCCATGGAGGGGAGGCTCGTATCCGTGATGCGCTGGGCTGTGTCCACAACTCTCTGCAGTTTCTTGTGGTCCCGGGCAGAGCAGTTGCCATACCAAGCCATGATGCATCCAGATAGGATGCTTTCTATGGTGCATTGCTAAAAGTTGGTGAGTGTCAAAGGGACATGCCAAATTTCTTTAGCCTCCTAAGGAAGTAGAGGCGCTGGTGAGTTTTCTTGGCTGTGGCATCTACATGGTTGGACCAGAACAGGCTATTGGTGATGTTCACTCCTAGGAACTTGAAGATTTCAATCTCAGCACCATTGATGTAGACAGGTGAATCTACACTGACCCCTTTCCGAGGTTATTCCTGGGTGCTCTGGTTTCCTTCCACTTCCCAAAGACGTGGGTTGGTAGGCTAACTAGCCATTGTAAGTTGCCCCTGTGAAAGAAGTGAGAGAATCTGGGTGGAGTTGATGAGAATATGGAAAGAATAGGTTACAGAGAAAATTAATTGGGGAATGGGATTGCTCTGCGTGTTGGCATAGATTCGATGGGATGAATTAGCCTCCTTCTATGACAGAATCAGAATTATTATAACTGACTTAAATGATGTGAAATTTGTTGTTTTGCAACAGCAGCACAGTGCAAAGGCAAAATTACTACAAGTTACAAAAATAAATAAATAGTGCAAATTGAAAGGAATAACGAGGCAGTGATCATGGGTTCATGGACTGTTCAGAAATCTGACGGCAGAGGAGAAGAAGCTGTTTCTGACGTAAGAAAACATGAAAAATATGGACCTCATGAACTTGTGTAAGGTGCTATGGAAATGCATTTTTTTTAAATAGCACTGTTAAGAATAGTATTTGTTTATCCTTGGTTCCAAATACAAGGCAATAGGAACTAGAAATCCTAATACCAACCAAGTGAATAAAGTATCAGGCTGACAAAAGCATGTTTTTTGTTTTAAACAAAAGGTAGGGTTAGTTGTACTAAATGCCAGGAATTATCAAAGGAGTTGTTCATCAGTGCTAAAAGCTTGAAGTGAGAGTCAGGTACTGAGGTTTGAACTGAATATGAAGATCCCACCCTTGCCTTATCATCAATCCCATTGTGCAGCTACCATAGCTGCTGCCTCATAGCTACAGTGAGCTGGGTTCAATCCTGATATCTGGTGGAGTTTGCATGTTCTCTCCTTGACCACACGGGCTTCCTCCGAACACTTCAGTTTCCTCCCACATCCTAAAGGTGTGCGAGTTGGTAAGTTAATTGCCTCTGGTATATAGGTGAGTGGTAGAATGGGAAACATGGGGAGAATGGAAAATGGGGTTAGTATAGGGCGAGCGTAAATTGGTGTCTGGTGAAGACTTGGTGGGCCAAAAGGGCCCGTTTCCGTGCTTCACGTTCCTTATGATTCTCGGAAGATGTACTTGGCCTACGTAACCAATGGGAGTAAAACAGCATTGGTTTTAAAAGCAATGCGCATCAAGAGGAAATGGTCATCATTCTACTTACCATGCAATCAAACCAAATTCGTTTATCAAATGATATCAATATCTGAGTACCATATACCCCAGATAGAGAAAAAATGTACTATTTAACTAAATATTGAACTTCACTCATTCCAAATTAAAAGTAACACTTCTATCAATTAAGCATACAAGACCAGCTCCCATGTTAATAAAGTATAACAATTCTGGGCTTTATCAATAGTGACATGGAGTACAAGAGCAAGGAAGTCATGCTGAACTTTTGTTAAACTTGTCCAGTTTCAAATGGAGTGCTGTGTTTAATACTGGCTAAAGGAAAGGTGTGAAAGCTTTGGAGGGGGTCTGCAGAAAAGGTTTAGGAGAATGGTTTCTGCATTGAGGGCCTGATGCCTCAGAGGTTGGGACTGTTTTCTTTAAAGAGAAGGCTGGGTGGAGATTCAGTATAAGTATATAAAACGATGAGGGGTTTGGATAGAGTAGGCAATGGGAGGCAACTTCAGTTGGTGGAGTGGTTGAGGCCTACAGCTCAAGGAGAAGAGAATCAAGAGTGACAGGATGAAAAACTGTGTTACACAGCAAATGATTGGAATCTGGAATGTACTGCCTGCAGACATGGTGGAGACAGGTTCCAATGTACCCTTGGAGAGCACTGGACAAACATACGGTGAAGAAAGTTTTGCAAAGCTGCAGAGAAAGGGCCAGGAAGTGGAATAGTGAGTTGCTCAGACTGGTCAGGGAAGTAGTAGGCTGAATGGCCTCTTTCTGTGCTGCAATCACTCCATGATCTAATGATCAGCATCTTGATCTGACAATGTGGAATGTGATGTTTATCTTTCCTTCCCCACTGCCTTCTGCCACATTCTTTGTAATGTACTCATCATGGTCATCTGCTATTTTGTTTCTTGATGTGCATCAATTACCCTCCTCCCCCAGCGCACCGCAGTTGCGATGTGTACAATGTGCACAGTAGTTATAATAACCTCTATCTCAAGGCTAGCAGGTGCACAGGAACACCACTGGCTGCAGGTTCCCCTGGGAACACTACCCAGAGTAGGAAATATATCACAAATCCTTTGTCACTGGGTCTAAATCCTGGAACTCCTTGCCCAGTGGGACACAGTAGAATCACCTTCAATCAAAGTGTTGCAATGGCTCAAGAAGGCAACTTGCCAACACCACCTTATTAAGGACAATAAATGCTGCCTTTGACCTCCGCGCTCCCAATAAAACATAATGGTCTTTATCAGCAGTGAAAAACAAAATCCATCTCGCTTCAAGGTCTCGTAGTAGTGGGCTTGCCAGCGTTAGTGCCATCTCCAATTAGAGTCAGAGTCATACAGCAGGGAAACAGACCCTTTGGCCCAAATGGTCCATGCCGACCAGATGTCCATTCAAGCTAGTCCTATTTGCTCACATTTGACCCATAACCTTCTAAACTTTTCCTACCCATGTACCTGTCCAACTGTCTTTTAAAAGTTGTTAATTCGATAAAACAACTTTTAAAAATTCCAAAGGATTGTAATCCTTGGCTTCTCTTCATTGCATCTATTCAAAATTTTACTACCTTGTCTTGTAAATTTTGATCGTACTAACTTATATTGCAGCACGCAATTTAAGGTCTGAATTTACTTGTGGCTGGGTTTCGGTTCTTCTGCAGATTTCATTATCTTGTGCAGTTGGCATAAAGTATTTGAAATGTATTTCTGATTTGCCCTGTCTCCAAAGATTTACATTTAGGATTTCCGCTGGGAATTTGATTAGCTTATAATGAAAGCAGGAATTGGCCATTCTGCCTCTCAAGTCTTCAATGCTATTCAGTTAGACTGTGGCTCATCTGTATCTTAGCTACATCTAGCTTAATTGGGTCTACAACCCTCAATCCTCTTCTCAAAAATCCATCAATCTCAGTCTTTGCAGTGACAGCTTTTTTGTGGAGTGACATCACAGGAAGACAATTAGGCAACTGTTCCAAGGATAAGCAAAATTCTTTGAATCTTCTATCACAGAGATATAATGGGCTGTCTGGATTTACATCAATGGGTTAGGAGAACTTTTCATCAATATTTATCAGCAGGACGAATTTTAGCATTCAGGAGAGGAACACTGTTGCATTACACTCTTTCACTGTGGAATACAGAAGCCAGAGATCATGGCAAACTGCTCAGACCAAGAACAGAACTGGAGAGTTCTGCAGGTAAGTGTTGAGGTACTATGCAGTCGTGATCTAATGAAATGCTGGAAGAGATTCAAAGTGCTGAATAGGTTCCTCCATTTGCATATACTTAGTAGATTGCTGGCAGACCATGTAATAACTTTAGTCACATCCTCCTGGTGAAGAATCTTCAAAATTTATGGCACAGATGGAGACGATACAGCCCATTGTGTTCATGGTGGCTGAAAAGGCTACTTAGCCCAATCACATTCTCCAGCTTTTTGGTCTGTAGACTTGTGGGTTAAGCCACAGCAGATAGTCACTCAGGTATTTAGCACATGTGGTGGGGGTTTCTACCTCTATTACCCTACAAAACATCAACTTCCAGACCCCCAACATTCTTTGGATGACAAATTTTGGCCAAGGAATTCCAGTGCACCAAAACGACCATGTTTGTGGCGGCATCCTTATGGCCATAGCCAAGGTACCAGCGGAAGACCATTGAGCCACTTTCTACAATGAAATAAGGACTCATGTGGGGAGGAAGGGCTGGGGAATAAAAGGTCTGGAGCTAGGTTGTTACAGAAGATAGGTAGTGGCCAGTTTTTGCAAAGGTTGTCTTCATCAAGGGTTGGGGCTGAGAATTAGTTGGGCAGGGTACTGACCATGGAAGTGTTGGGATATGAGGCTAAGGGGTTGGAGGAGATGTTGGATCTTTCGCTGTGGGCCTCAAAGGATCACCACATTGTGACTTCAGCCTTGGGGGATATTCAGGATAGGAGCATTAGAGGAGCCTCTGAGAATCAGGAAAATCAGGTCCCAAATATCTGCTGCCCCAATTGGTCTTGAGTTGCAGGAAGGTTGGGAGTGAGATTGGTGGGTGGTGGAGGCAGCTCGGTGCCTTGTGCACATTGGGCAAAAGTAGTAAGTGGTAAGTAACGGACTTAATAAAAGGGCTCCCAATCTTGCACTGTGGGACTACAACACCATCGTCCTAAAGATCCCTGGATAACAAAGGCTAAATTATCCCATGATCGTCCAGAAGGAGGCTGATTGCTTACAAAATTGGCTTGTCCATAGAAGACAGAGGGTAGTGGTGGATGTCTCTTATTCTGGATGGAGGTCTGTGACTAGTAGTGTTCTGCATGGATCTGTACTGGGACCTCTGTTGTTTGTCAGGCATATATAAATGATTTGGATGAAAATGAGGTAGGGTGTGTGAGTAACTTTGCAGACAACAGAGTGATGACAGCGTGGATTGCATAGAAGATTGCCAAAGGGTACAGCAGGATATAGATCAGTTGCAGACATGGGGGGAGAAGTGGCAGATGAAGTTTAATCTGGACAAGTGTGAGGTGCTGCACTTTGGGAGATCCAGAATAAAGGGAGAGTACACAGTTAATGGCAGGATTCTTAACAGCAGTGCTGAACAGAGGGGTCTTGGGGTCCAGGTACATGGCTTCCTGAAAGTGGCCGCACAGGTTGATAGGGTGGTAAAGAAGGCATATGACTTACTTGCCTTCAGTAGTTGAGGCATTGTGTTCAATAGCCAAGAAGTTATGAAACAGCTTTATAAAACTCTGGTTAAGCCATGTTTAGAGTTTTACATTCAATTCCGGTCACCTCATTATAGGAAAGATATGGGGGACGTGCTATGAGGAGAGGGTGGACAAGCTGGGGCTGTCATAAAATTATATGAGGCATCGATGAAGTCGACAGCCAGTATCTTTTTCCCAGGAATGAAATGTCTGGTACTAGAGGGCATGTATTTAAGGTGAGAGGTGGAAAGTACAAAAGGAGGTGTGTGAAGCAAGTTTTTGTTTTTTTTTAAACAGAGAGTGGTGGGTGCCTGGAATATTTTGCTAGGAGTGGTGGTGGAGGCAGATAGCATAGGAACATTTAAGAGACTCTTAGATGGGCACATGAATATGCAGAGAAGAGAGGGATATGGTCAATATGTGGGGAAGAGGGATGAGATAAATTAGGAGTCATTAGTTTAATTAGTTTGGCACAACATTGTAGGCTGAAGGGCTTGTACTATGCTGTAATATTCTATGTTCCATTAAGGAACACTGGACAGGAAATAACATCATGCTGTGGGTGACTGACAGAATGATTGATTGCATCAGGCACACAAGTGTGTCCCACACCAAAATTTCCACAGTTTTGCAAATCCACCCAGAAATGGTGATCGTCATATTTCCCTCTGGGAAAAGTCAACATTTAATCTTATAATGGCAAAGTGAGACATGCTTTGTGATTGATTTTGTAAACCGTAATTCTTCCACTACCCTCTAATCCCATCACCAATTACCATCAATCTCCATCCCCTACTATTGACCTAGAAGTAACAAAGAAAGGATGATCTCTATTCCTCTTGGGACATTCCAAAATATTTTATATCAAATGAAGGACAGTCGAAATGCAGTCACTCACGTATAGAAAATGTCTCAGATAATTTGCACACAGCAAGATCCCTTAAACTGCACATTAAAACCGATGCGATTTATGTTATTTTGCTTATTCTATGGTGTAATTTGGGCTAAAGTATACTCTCAGCCATTTGACACCATGGGGCATGGGGTTGCTAGCTACACTAGAATTGCTCAAGGAAAACATCACTGTACATCATACACTAGTATTCTATGCATAAACCTTTCAATAAATTGCCAGACTCTATTGCATCTCCCTATGCTTTTAAATAACAATGCTTTACACTGAAAATCTATATTTTAAGGCTAAACAGTATTATTGTAAAATACAAAAATAAATCAAATGACTGACTGTACTCACCATCATATGAAGTGTCAAATCTTCAAACAGGATGTCGCTGCTAATCAGCTTCCAACTGTACTGCCCTTACGTAGAGATGTAAAATTTTGCATAACACTTGAAATAAAATCCATTGTTTGAGCTTATTTTCATAAAAACAATTTTTTACCAGTTGGATGAGAAAATTGGATAAACAAGAGTTTACTGTAACTGGTGTAAAAAGCAATTATTTTCCTACTAGGGGCACAATGTGTATTTTAGAACATCCTTATAATTCTGTAGCACCAATGATTTCCTTTATGAGATGATTTCCTTCCACTATCTATCATTAAGTTCAACAAACAAAAAAATGGGATGTGTGCACTTTGCCTTTAGAAGTCTGAAGTTACTGCTTTAAATTGATTTTCAGGGAAAAGCACTGATTGAATTTATGATGTTTTGGAAGTGGCTCATCACAAATTAAAGAGAATCAAAAAGTATCACTGAATAGAGAAAGGTTATTCAGGAAAAGGTCATTTAGCCCATTTCTTCAACTGGGAACCACCCATTCCCATTACTATCATTTGTATTGTGGTCATGCAAATAGAAAACAAAAGGAAATATATCTGTTGCGTGGAACAAGTAATAGAATTACTTCTTTTTAGGCACTCTCTCAGGATTGAGGATTTCTTTTCAGAATGTCCACGCAAGCCAGAATGGAGCTTTGGTTAATGGAACTTCCAGAAGAATAGAAGATGCTGGTATGTGAATTCTCTTAACATGGGGGGCCCGGTGCACAGCAGTCACTGCTCAGACCTGATAGAGTAAGATCTTGGTCCAATGGCAAGGTGGTCCAAGGCAAACGGAGATCTGGCATTGCCCTTGCAAAGTACGTAGTGGACACACACTCCAAGCACAGACAGATGTACTGTCTACAGTCACACACATCCATGTATGCATGTGAAACTCTGCTTCAGAAATTTAGTTCCATTAATGTTAATAGAACCAATTTTCAGAAGCAGCATTCAAAATGCACATGTCAATACACTGTGGGCTAGAACCTGTTTTATCACCTTTTGATGACATTGAGCAGCACTATAAGCCATCCCCAAATATCATTGTAAAAAAGTTTTCAATTGCGAGGTTCATTCTACAGTATTCTCAAGTTTACCTGTGTAATGTCACAGTAACACTGACGTCTCCATTGCAGCTGTTGAGCTTGGTCCAGGTGGTATAAGCCTTGCAGACAGCTCTTTAAAGTTTATATGAGAACGCAAACAACACTCTTGTCACTTCAGGGAAGCGATGTGACTGAATGCGTTGATGCTGCAATGATGGAAGGGTAGGAGAGTCCTTCCAATAAGTCAGAGGCCAGTGAAGAAAAGTGCCTTCTTTGTGCTGGGAAGGTGGGTGACTGGGGAGACCCTCCAAGGGCAAAACTTGGAGATCCTGGCAGGAGGTTGCCAGGGTGATCTTTTTAATGAATGTAACACTCTGTCTGCTCCAGTACACTGAAACTTACTTGCAGCAGCATCACAGGGACATAGAGTCATACAAGCAGCAGTCACAAGAAAAACACAAATTAAACATAAATTAAGCACAATTTTTTTTACAAGAAAGAACACAATTAAAACAAGGAAAAACAAATGCAGTTTCCTCTCCAGGAGTAGAGTTTGGATGGCCTCCCTTATGAAAAGTGAGCAGCGCAAACTGCAAGATGTGGCAAAGATCAGTAGCGGTTGCCTGGACTGACCACAAGACCAGGCAGATGAGAGTAACTGTAACCTTGACCTCCAAATGCATAGTATTCTTGGCATATGTGTAAGGTCAGTGAGGACAAAGAATGTGGTTTGAATGTTGGCCTTTTAGGGGACCTCTGATTGGTAACAGCCGGTTGTATGAACCAATAAGAATCATTGTTTTCCATGCTAGTGAGGATGAAAATCACACTGCAGATGAACTTGATGTGTTGATGTCATTTGGAGGAGTTTAATGCTGGAAAAATGGCAAGGGCAAATGAAAATCTCTCTGCAAAAATCAGGAGTGAATTTCTCAAAGGCAACAAGGACATCCAGAAACACCTGGTATTGCACAAGTTAGACCAATTTTTAACTGCACAGCACCAGTTTTGTTTTTGAAATTATGTGAACTAATTTCTAGTCCTGCATATTCACACACAACAGAGGCCACATTTCTTTCCCAATTGACATTACCTTTTCAATTACACCTTTAGAGGTGCTCACTAACACAGTTCTTATTTCAAATGTTTTTGTTTTGGAAAAGTTGGCTGGTGGCTCCCCTCTCCAGCCATTCTTCCAGGGAATTATCCCAGCCCAGCAAAATTTCCAGCCTCTGCACCATCAAATTCATGAAATGGCACGACACACTGGGAGGCCATTGTCAGTGCTGGCACTTCCGACAAAATCCGCTAATCATTCTCAATCCCTTGCTCATTCCCCAGTGCTTTGCAAATGTTTCCTTTTGAAGTATATCCAATTTCCTTTGGAAAATTACAAGTGAATCTGCTTTCACTGCCCTTTCACTTGGAGGATTCCAGACTATAACACATTGCATTCAAAATTACTCATCAACCCCTCTGGTTTTTTCACTAATTATTTCAGATCTGACTTTCTTGGTTAATGAATCTCCTTCGATGGAAGAATTTTTGAACAAAATCTTCCTGAGCATCTCTCCAGTATTGGTTCTGTCAATTAATAACAAGCCTTTTTGGTTTTATCATCAGTATGAGAGGGATATAGTTCCTGGAAAACGACCAAGTCATGGACTTCTGGGTGTTGAAAAATTCAAATCTTTTATTGCCCAATTTGCCAGGACCCTGCTTTTAGGAACTAGTAATTCTTTTTTAAGTTTTTTTTTTACACAGATTCTTAACTTAGTTTCTTATAGTTTTATGGTGAAGGTGTTGTTTCTTATGTTGCAGTTGAGGTTTATCCTTATTGTTACGTTTAACTATTGCAAGAAATTATCTTTTTTTTAATGCTTCAGCACATCAGAAGATATTATTAACATTATGACTAACTGAATGGTCTAAGCCCTGGTTCCTGGTGAGTGACTCTCACAACAGACACAAAACGTTGATTTGAGCATCCTTAAGGCCCAGTGTCTCAAAGCAATTTCCATTTTAATTCAATGCCCACACCAGAGCAATCCTCACCCACATTTGGTCTACTTAACCTCTACTCCGAGGAAAAGGGGCTTAACTGATGTTTGTAAACAATCCCGTAGGCCTTTTGAAACTGGACTGTGCACTCCAAAAAGCTACTCATCTGGAAGGCACCGCAGCTGAGCCCAATCCTCTTCTCACCCGAGAGGCAGGTTTGGCTACATTGTCAAAGATAAGCAGCTGCCCCAACTTATTACATTCACTTCAGAGCCCAGAAACATGGAACTGAACTTTTATATGCAATTACAGCCCTGGTCTAATCTGACAAACTCACAGTCCATGATTTGTACCATTTATTGTGATGCCAAACTGTGCATCTGCACACAGGTCATCGGGAACAAATGAACTTAGAAAAACGTCAGTGTAAAAATCATCTCCTTTTGCTTATGCTGAATGCAGAATAAAGAGGGAGCTGCACGTCGAAGTTAATTGAATTGAATTTTGGAAGCAGAGTACAATGCATTTGGGGAGCAGAACAGGGAAGGGAAGATACTGTAAATGGTAGGTTACTAGGGGCAGAGGAATGTTGGAGGATGCAGACTCAGATCCCAGAAGGTTGCTGGACAGACAGGTTGGATGGTTTGCAAGGCATATAGGACACTTGCCTTTGACTGCTTCAGGCATGGAATACAAGAACAGAACTGTGTAAAACGGTTAGGCATACAGTACAGTACTGGTCACCACACTTCAGGAAAGGTCTGTTAGTTTCAGAGAGGGTAAAGAGGAGAATCACGAGGACATAGCCAGGGCTAGAGACCTATTGTTAAGAGGAGAAACTGTCTAGTCTGGGTATTTCCTTTGGCACAAAGGAGATTAAAGGGAGATTTAAGTGAGATTATAAAAGAATGAGACAGAAGGAATCCTCAGCCAGCAGGTTGGTAATTTTGGGGCACATTTAAGTTAATCGATGGACAGATTAAAGGTCAATTGAGAGAAAAAAAATTGAGTGGTGGACATCAGGAACTGAAAGTGGTGGAGTGGTCTGTATATTTACAGAGCACCTGGATGAGCTCTTGAAGATCATTTACCTGCAGGGCTGCAGACCAAGAACTGGGATGTATGATCAACCTAAAATCTGTTTGTGGCTGGCATAGTCAGAATGGGCCAATGGCCTCCTTCTGCACCTGAAATTTCTGAGAGTCTGTTTCCACGAAAGTCCCGCATCTACAATCTCACTGGTTTAAGTTGAAGGCAAGGTTCCATCCTGGTCTTATATCACTATTACCCTACAACATGAGAATCCACAGAAGGAGTGATAACTCATTGGGCTCATTCCCTCTATTTTACCCGGAACAACCAAATAATCACAACTTTCTGTTATGGAACCAAATGGTTGTGGGAAAAGCAATTCAAATACATCTTTCAAATGAGATTCTTCTCAAATGCACCTCAAAAGGTCTCATGGCATGACTTTAAAGTAGGGGAAGCAACCATATTCTGTGACTAATATCCATCCCTTAACCAACATACAGTGGCAGCTTATCTGGTCGGTATCACATTGCTACTTGAGCAAACTTACTGTACGAAAACTGACTCGTGGGATTCCAACATTACAGAAACAATCTCACTTCAAAAAAGATTCACTGGCTTAATGCTCTTTGCGACATGCTGAAATAGATACGAGAAACAGTGTAGAGACTCAAGTCCTCCTCTTTTAGCCTTTTCTCTCAAGGAACAATATCCAAATAGGGGAAAGAAAATTGTCTCCAACCTAAAACGCTACATCAGAAAGTAAATACAGAAAGAAGTTGAAAGGTAACTTTGAATTTAACCACTGAGCAGATCATAATAAAGACAGAGTATTAAAATGACTTTTTAAGTTGTCTGAGAAAGTTTCTAATGAAATCCTATTTATCTACATTAAATTTTGATGTAACCACGTGAGCCAGCATTCTCTCATGGATGGTCAGTGGTTGTACTCCTGCATGCATTTTCTAAAAGCTCTTCCTCCCCAAAGACAGCAAGAAGGCTTCTTTTATTAAAAATTAAAGTTGCTGCAAATCTGAAATAAAAATAGAAAATACTGGAAATTCTCAGTGGGTCAGATAGCACCTGGACAGAGAGAAAAAGTCGGAGAAGTTCAGGTCGATGATCTTTCATCTGTTTTTGATGGGTTCTTGGAAAATCAAGTTTCACGTGAATCGTAGGTAATGCAAAATGTTTCTGACACATACCAATAAATATAATTTCTAGTGTAAAAAAGGGGGAAGGAATCTTATCCTTCCTTTCCATTTAATTATGGCATATCATTTTATGCATAGAACATTACATAAAAATGTATAGCATAAAAACAGCGATCAGATCCACAATACAAGGTGTTTATGTGCCATATAAACTTCCTCAGTTCCATCCCATCGACATAGTGCTGTTTCCCTCATCCATTTATCCAGCTTGACTTCAAATACACCCTTGTTATTCTCTTCCAATACCCCTTGTGGTAGCAAGTTCCACATTCTTACCATTACAATTCTCGCCACCAGAGAGGGGCACAGTGGTGCAGCTAGTTGAGCTTAGGCCTCACTGTGCCAGTGATCCAGGTTCAATTCTGACCTCCGGTGCTGACTGTGTGGAGTTTGCATGCTCTCCCTGTGACCATGTGGGTTTCTTCAGGGTGCTCTCCAGTTTCCTCCCACAGCCCAATGACATGCTGGTTGGCACTGTAAATTGCCCCGAGTGTGTAGGCAAGTGATAGAATCTGGGGAGGGCGGGGGAGTTGGTGATAATGTAGGGAGAATAAAATGAAAGTAGTGTGGAATTCATGGAAATAGATGGTTGATGGTCGTCATGGACTCAGTGGGTCAAGGGGCCAGTTTCCGTGCTGTATGACTACAGGCCGTCCCTGCGTAATGAACAGACTCCATTTTTACGGACGTCCACAAGTCAGAAAATACACAAAAATCCCTTGATATGGTAACAGTATTGTAATAAATGACATCAAAAACACACAAGCCTGATAAGAAAGAACAATTACTGAAAGTGGAGAGAGAGTGAGAGCGAGAGCAGAAACTAGTTTTGCCATTTATAGGAATGAATGTTTGCACATATGTCGGACTTTTGAATTTATTATTATGGGAGTATGTAGAGGGTATCCATAAGTGGGGTATTTGTAACCCGGGGATGTCCTGTATGACTGTCTGTGCAGAGGTTTTCCCTGAACTCTGGATTCATTAGTGGTTAGCTTGTATTTATATTCCCTCACCTCCTCATAAATGGAGCCACCTTCATTATCCTTTCCTAATGTTAAACACCTCCATATAAGCTTACTGCTCAATCCACTGTCTTTTGTTTGAAGAGGAACACTGCTAGTTCAATGTTTTAATGATGCCCCAACTTCATCTATTCCAGATTTATTCCAGTAAATCTCTGCACCTTCTCGGATGCCTCTTTAGCCTTTCCCTGATACAGGGACCAGAGTTGTCTACAGTTCTTTACATGCAGTCCAACCAAAATATTCAGAAGTTTAACAGAACTGCATAACTACTCAGCTTGCTGTTCTTTCTCTTTAGACATCAAACAAAGTGCTGTGTTTACTTTTATAGTGGCCTTAATAAACTGCATGGTTAATTTTAGTGATCCACCTTCTTTATACCGCAGACTCTCCACCATTTAGGGAGTTATTTTTCCAAGAGGCATCTAGTTTTATTCCCACCAGAATGTAACATCTCGCACTTATCTCCCTAATTTATGGCTGCTCCGCAGTGGATTCATGTTTTTTCTGCAGGGTGTTGTGGCACTCCTTAAAACATAGCCTCCCTAATTCAATGCTTTCACCACTTTTGAAATGGCTTCCAATTCTTTGAAGTAAACCAGGTGAACAAAGGCCCACCACTGATCCTCTCAGCGTGCCACTCAGTCTGAGTAAATCCCTTTCCCCATTCTCTGGTCAGCTATGCAACCAGTCTGTCATTCATTTTGCTATTTGCCCCCTGATTTCACTTGTGCTGACCTCCTTTGCCTTCTGATTGTTGTTGAAGACCGCTTACTTCCCTGCACTTGCAGCTTACCAGTGAAATTTTATGCAGCAATGTGGCCACCGGTAGGTGCTTCGATGGCTCAGCTGTGACTGGCGGCGGTGATGACAGATTTAGCCAATTGTGTGTCAGTGTGACAGGAAAGCATGCTAACCCACAAAGGCAAGATGCTGGGTTTGAACACACGAATCAGGAGCAGAAGTATGCCCCTCGGCCCTTCAACAAAATCATGGTTGATCTGATTGTAACCGCATTCCCGCTTCACATTGAGGATCTATCTTTGCCTTAAAAATATTTAAAGACCACTTCTACTGCATGTTGTGGAAAGACTTCCAAAGACTCACAACCCCGAGAGAAGAAAGTTTCCTTTTGTCTTAAATGGTCGCCTCTTTGTTTTTAAAAAGAGACTCCCTTGTTCTAGATTCTCACACAAGAGGAAGCATCTTCTCCACATTCACCTCATTAAGACCCCTCAGCATCTGACACACCTTGCCCATTTGTGACAGATAAAATATCCACAGGCTTCAGGGTCCAAAGCTTCCAATATTGGGGGCGGGGACGGTGGGGGGGGGGGGGGGGGGGGGGGTGATGGATGATCAGAGTGATGAGCTGGGAAACCACAGAACCACACACTCTCAGCTCACCTCTGCCACGCATGCCTGGGTATTGAAACATCCATGTTGGAGATGAGCTGGAAGGTGTGGGACTGACTCAAGTCCAGCAGAGGAGTGTAGATGGACTGTTGTGGGGCTGGATGGACCTTGTATCCAGTCTCTCAGTTTTGGATCAAGATGGCATGCGTGGGAAGTACAGGCCGATTCATTTGTCTGGGGGTCACCATCTCCAGGTGAAGAGATAATTGCAGATAACTAGCTTACTTGTTTAATTCATTTTTAAATGTTCTAAGTAATTTACTTTACAATTATTTGTAATAACTTGACGCAGCACAGTAGCACACCTAGTAGAGCAACTGCCTCACAGTGCTAGAGACCCAGGTTCAATCCTGGCCTCCGATCCAGTTTCTGCAGAGTTCTCCCCGTGACCACTTGGGTTTTTCTAGGTGCTCCAGTTTCCTTCCACATCCTAAACTGTGCAGGTTGGTAGGCTAATTGGACACTGTAAATTGCCCCTAATGTGTACGCAAGTGGTAGAATCCAGATGGAGTTAATGCCATAGATAATACAGCACAGAAACAGGCCCTTCAGCCCAACTGGTCCATGCTGACCAAGATTCCCATCTAAGCTAGTCCCATATCCCCCTAAACCTTTCCTATCCATGTACCACGGTAGTGTGGGCATGCACAGTTAGCATAACACTATCACAGCGCCAGTGACCTGGGTTCCATTCCAGCCGCTGTCTGTAAGGAGTTTGTACGTTCTCCCCGTGTCTGTGTGGGTTTCCTCCGGGTGCTCCGGTTTCCTCCCACATTCCAAAGACGTACAGGTTAGGAAGTTGTGGGCATGCTCTGTTGGTGCCGGAAGCATGGCGACACTTGCAGGCTGCCCCAGAACACTCTGCGCAAAAGATGCATATCACTGTGTTTTGATGTACATGTGACTAATAAAGAAATCTTATCTGTCCAAATGTCTTTTAAAAGCGAATATACCTGCCTTAACCACTTCCTCTGGCAGCTCATTCCATATACAATGAGTTGATGAGAACTGATGAGAATGAAGAGAGATTAAAACATGGGATTGATAGCAATGGGTGGTTGATGGTCAGTGTGGACTCAGTTGGTCAAAGAGCCTGTTTACATGTGATACGACTCTAACTATTTAAATTTATTGAACAGATTTTACGAAGTCTCTGATTAAAAATAGATCAACGAACTGTCAAAATGCCATGCGGTTGATCCAGAGGCCAGGCCTCAGTGTCTGGGCTGCAGCGTGCATGCAAGAGCCACTCTGAGTCATGGATAACCCCTCAGTACCCAGAACTTGTTAGTGCAATTAGGTAGACTGGAAACTTCAGGCAACAGGCCAGATCCAGAAAGATCCTGCCTTTAGCATGCTGGAATGTAAAATCTCCTGGAAGTGAGTGCAATCGAGCAGCGAAATCATCTACAGGTTGCAACAAAAACAATGGGGCCTCACGATGACTAAATTAAATTAATTTCAATTGGAAATGTGCACAAGTAATTGCCGTAAGCAAACAAATAGCAGTTTTAACTGACTGATTGCTTTGGATAAACCAAGAAGAGCAGATCATTTGTCTGATTTTGAGCCAATTTAAATTAAATTTAAAGTAATTGTAGCATCAGTACGAGAAATAGACCAGAGCTAGACTACAGTTAGCTACTGGCTGTTGTAGCTGTGATGGTTCAGAATGTCACTGTGGGTGCCTGTGTGTCTGGAATTCTTGGTGTTGTGAAGAACACACATGTAACTTGCCATATTGATCCAAGAATGTGGTTAGCTTTCTGAGAGAGTCCGCTTGAAGGAAAATGAGATTTCCACCACAAAAAAAGATTTACGATGGGCTGAATGGTCTTTCTTAATGTTGTGGAAACTGGTCATAGCCAACACTTATCCACATTATAAATTCTAGTAGCCCTTGCGTGACTTCAGTTGAAGCTGCCCAGAATAGACTGATATCTACAAAGAAACCCTGAGCCCAGATTTATTCATGATTTGTTTGTCCTTTCAGGCTCAAGTGCTTGAAGATTCCCAGCAGGCATAGAATGTTCCTTTCACATTAATGTTATACTAAGTGCCCTTCTCAATCCTGCTCTTGCAACCCTGTTCCAGGATACTTGCTGTCGTCATTTATTGTCCTTTATTCATTCATGGAATGTGGGTGTCACTGGATGGGCCACCATTTATTGCTCCTCCTCATTACACCTAAACTGAATGGAATACTAAGCCACTTCAGAGACTAGCTTTTCATTCCAGATTTAATGACTTGAATTTAAAAACTCCCATCTCCCAGGGTGGGATTCAAACTCACATTTGCAGATCGCTCTGATGCCTTTACCTAGTCTTTTGGGAACTTAACCACTATGCTCTGGTACCTGTCACTGCAGTTTCCTTGTGTGGCTGCACACATACTGAGTAGATAAGCACATAGGAAATGAACTCCTGCTCATTTACTACTTTGAGCGCAGTCCTGTGACAACTGATGCGCTTTTTACATGACTGGCCTTTGTACATTTGGCTTCAGTGTTACACGTGTTGGGAAATAGCAGATTGAAAGTGGTTTCTGGAGAAAGTCTTCTAGCTTCTGAGGAAACAAAACACTTGACATGTACGACAAGGCCAAGTTGACCTTTAACAAGTTTCCAAACTCTGGTTCCCTTCTTTAGCCTTCAAGCAACCAGTACCACAGGAGCACTACTCAGTTACATTCCACTTCAGGGTATTGGACACCAGCCTCATTTTACCCATACAGTCTGTAGAAATCAACTGGAGTATCCTGCTGAAGTTTGTTGCTGGGGCTTTGACAATTCTGGCTCTCCTCTGGTAATGAGCTGGCCGATACACAAGTCTTGCACTGGTGGCACAGAAGATAGGACTTCAGGGATTGCCACGTGAAATTAGTCCCTCCAACCTGCAGGCTAGTTGTGAGGAAGATGTTTCCCCTGGCCGAGTCATCCAGGATCTGGGTACATTATTTTAGAAGAAAAGTGGCAAGTCATTTAGGACAGAGATGAGGAGGAATTTCTTCACTTCAGATGGTGATGAATCTTTGGAATTCTCTATTGCACGGGAACAGGCCCCTTGGCTCAACTCATCCATGTCAAGCAAGATGCCCATCTAAGCTAATCCCATTTAACTGTGTTTGGTCCATATCCCTCTAAACTCTTCTGATCTATGTACCTGTCCAAATGTCTTTTAAATGTTGTTACTGTACCTACTTCAAACACTTCCTCTGGCAGCTTGGTCCATTTATGCACCGCCCTCTGCGTAAGTAAGTTGCCCCTTAGATCCCTTTTAAGTCTTTCCCCTCTCACCTTAAACCTATGCCCTCTAGTTTTTGATTCCCTTTCCCTGGGAAAAAGACTGTGTGCATTTACCCTATCTATGCCCCATGTGATTTTATAAACCTCAATACAGTCACCCCTTAGTCTCCTGTGCTCCAATGAATAAAGTCCTAGCCTTCCCAACCTTTCCCTATAACACAGGCCTTTAAGTTCTTGTAAATCTTCTTTGCACTCTTTCCAGCTTAATGACATCTTTCCTGTAACAGGGTAACCAAAACTGTACACAATACTCCTGGTGCAGCCTCAACAATGTTGTGTACCACTCTTGTGAATGTCTTGTGAAAACTCAGTCATTGCGTTCATTCAAAACACAGATTTCTGGACATGAATCCCACAATGTTGTGCTGAACGAAGCAAGCTAATGATGCCTAATTAAACTAATCCCTTCTGCTTGCACATAGTCCATATCTCTCCATTCTCTGCACATTCATGTGCCTATCTAAGAGCCTCTTAAATGCCTCTTGTTGTATCTGCCTCCACCACCACCCCTGGGAATCATTCTAGGCACCCACCACTTAAAAAAACTTGCCCCACACATCTCCTTTGAACTCTCTCCACCCCCCCCCCCCCCCGCCACCCCCCACCTTAAATGCATGCCCTCTAGTATTTGACATTTCCAGCCTGGGAAAAGGTTACCAGGTGTCCACTCTTTTTTCCTTCAAACCTTACAACAGAATAGAGGAATTGACATTTATGCAATGCATTCCTTAACCCTCACTATTTGACAGCCAGTGGAAGTGAAGGCATTGGCAAGACGTAGGGATGGCCATTTTTATTGTCAGAAACTCTCATCAGCAATGAGTTAATGATCAGCTTTTCATGCTAGTTGAAGGATTAATATTGGCCAAGACCTCAGAGAACTCCACTGGTCTTCTTTGAAAGAAGGGTCCTTTCATGCCTGCTGTACTTAAAAGGTTTCATTTTTCAAAGATGAAATTATGATATATGCCAATATTCACTCTCCTTCCCTTGCAGCATTATACAGAATTAATTTATGGCCGACAGATCAAATACTTTGAGCAATTTATTAGTGAGGAACCATTTGTAATCAAGGAAGGAAAAAAAAGTAAAAGTTTTGATGCAAAGTTCCTTGCCATCAAGCCTCATGGTATGATCACCTTGTAGTCAGGGCTGGTGTAAAGAGGTTGACTCAGAAAGTGGTTAAACTCACACTCACACAGAGCTCCTGGCTTTTAGAAACAGGGACATGGAATACAAGATCAGGGAAGTCATGATGAACCTTTTAAAAGAAATGCTGGCTCAGACACAACTGTAGTATTAGGCACCACACTGTAGAAACATGCAAAGGCCTTCAGAGAGGATGCAGAAGGGATTTACTGGAATAATTCCAGGGAAGAGGCAATTTACGCAGATAGAGTGTAGAAAGTGGGACTGTTCCTAGAACAGAGGAGGTTGAGAGGAGATCTCAGAGCTATTTCAAATAATGAAGAACAATGCTGACCTCATTGGTGGTGAGGTGAAGAACCAGATACCATAGAAAGAAGGTGTTGGCAAAAGAATCAAAAGTGACAGGAGAAGAGCCTTCTTATGTGGAGCAGTGAATGTGTAGAATCAACTGTCAGGTATAGTGCAGGCAGATTAAACTGTGGCACTTAATAAGGATCTAGATAAGTACTTGAAAGGGAAAAAAGATGCAGGACAAGAGTGTGGGACCATCTGACCTCGACAGAGCCAGCACAGACCAGCTGGAGAGATAGAATGGTCTCTCTCCATGCTATAACCTTCCCACATGACACACTTTGGGAAATTCATCAGTGAAGGGCTAGTTACAGCCAACCCTAACCTTGGAGAATGTAGGACAGATGGAAAGTCCCTAATTAACCGAAGCAACTGGTAGGAAACTTTCTTCCAAGGAATTTCACTCTGATACCAGTCTCAGGTTAGGTCAGGTCCTTTAAGTAAACTTATTGAATTCATCAGCAAAGGAGGAGGTCTCGGTTGGCTCTCTGAAAGGGCTATCTGCTTGCATCTCTGCTTACAAGTTTTTTGCTAAACCCCATCATCATTTTTTCAATATTTATCCAAACTCCTTTTGAAGGACATTGAACCTGCTTCCACTGCCCAGGAGTACATTCCAGATCAGAACAGCTCAAGGAAGATGCCAACATTAGGAACAGTCACAATAAATTGGTAAATTGGTTTATTATTGTCACATGTACCAAGGTACAATGAAAAACTTTGTTTTGTATGCGATCCATGTAGATCATTTCATCACATCAGTACAAGGTAGTACAAGGGAAAAGCAATAACAGAAGGCAGAATAAAGTGTTACAGCTACAGAGAAAGTATAGTGTAGGCAGACAATAAGGTTCAAGGCCATAATGAGGTAGATTGTGAGGTCAAGAGTCCATGTTAACATACAAGAAGTTCGTTCAATAGTCTTATAACAGCGGGATAGAAACTGTTCTAGAGCCTGGTGGTACGTGCTTTCAGGCTTTTGTATCTTCTGCCTGATGGGAGGGGGAAGAGAGAGAATGTCCAGGATGGGTGGGGTATTTGATTATGTTGGATGCTTTACCAAAGCAGCAACAACAAGAAGAGTCTATGGAAGGGAGGCTGGTTTCTATGACATGCTGAACTGTATCCACAACTCTCTGCAGTGTCTTGAGGACTTGGGCAGATCAGTTGCCATACCAAGCTGTTTTGCATACAGTACAGGAGGTGCTGTCTTTCAGGAGATACTCTGAGAAGTCATATTGCATTAACTCAAAGAACAGCAGGGGAGCTACACCATAGATTATTCAACATTGCTGTTCAAAGAAGGTTTGCTGTGGACTAATTGGTTACCACCTTTCCTACATTACAGCAGTGAAGGCACAAGAGACTGCAGATGCTGAAATCTGGACCAACAAACAAGATGGTGTTGGAACTCAGCAGGCCAGGCAGTATCTGTGAAGGGAAATGGACAACAGATGCTTTGGGTCGAGACCCTTCATCTGGACTGAAAGATAGAGGGGAAATAGCCTCCATGTAAAAAAGAGAGAGGAAGGGATGTTGCAAGTGCCAGCAAGTGATAGGTGGACATCACTGCAAAACTACATTGGGAACCCTGAAAAGGGTGAGGAAGCTGCATGTCATTTTCTCAATTCCTTTTCAACTCCTTTCTGATACTTTTTGCCAACGATCTTTAATGCGTAGTTACTGACCTCCACCATCAGCGGCAGAAAGCACTGCTCCTCGCTCAGTCTACCACAACCTTTCACTTCTGTTAACTCTTGCCTCAACCTTCTCTGTGCCGACCAGAACAGCACCAAACTGAAAACACATCGCTGGCATAACTTTGTCGAACTCTTATGCACCATCTCTAGGACCTTGCTGTCTTTTAAAGGTGGTTTCCAGAATTGGGTGCATATTCTAGCTGATGCTTATTCAATAGTTTATCAAGATGCGATATAATACCCCTGCTACTTTACTCTCTCTTTTCCTAAAGTCAAATATGCCAGATGTTTTGTGTCTTCAAAGGTTTGTGTGTGAACCTCTAGTTCTATCTGTTCCTGCTTTATCCTTCCCCACCCCCAACTTAAGACTCTTACTTTCAATTTACATCATCATCTCCAGTCTTCCTTCCAAAATGCATCATTCCACACTTCTCTGCATTGAACATCATCTGCCACGTGGCTGCCCATTCCATCAGTTAGTCTGAGCCCTCCTGAATTCTGCTGCTATCCTCCCCACTGCTTAATTCAGTTCCAGATCCTCATAATGCTGGGCAGATATAGCAAAGGATTAATATTACCCTAGGACAAAGTCTGGTTACTCCATGTTAAAATTAGAAACTGAAATTGCTGGCAAACGCAGTTTGCTTCTCAAGTAACCTTCACTGTGCAGCAGCAGACACAAAGTGAATTCTGAAACCAGTCTATGTCTGGAGATTATTAAATATATTGTGCTCTCTCTCACCTTTCATCTCAAAGGTTAACCCATCCTCCCTTCATCAATTGACCTACAAACAGGGTTGTGAAAGCATTTCCCTCGCCTTTTGTTTCAATGCACTGAATGTGTGATAATTTTCTCGTGCAAAATGCATTTTGATTAGGGATCAGTGTCTTTGAACGATGGAGTTGAAACTCTGCAACAGCAAATTTTGCTTTGAACGGGCATTACTTGGCTAGCAGGACAATGGAACAGATGTTGCTAGGTAACTGTTGCTCTGCGTTACTGTCTAACTGCATTACTAAATAAGCGCAGCTAACAAAAAAAGTCTTTTATACACCATTTTGGTTACCATTTAATAGGACTCTTAGGGGCTTTACATAAGGGTATTTAAAACTGAAAAATACATACACACATACACAGTGTATTCTTGTATTTCATTCTATAGCACTCTGCTTTATGGCTAAGTGCTTATATGATTAAAATTCTCTGCACCACAATTTCAAAATGCAATTTCAAATAATTATTATATTGATCACCTAGATACTGTACAGCAAGGGAACAGGGATAGAATATAGTCCCACCCATTCTCCGCAGGAACGCTGTTAACAAACGCTATGAATGCAAGTCAAAGAGAAGACAATTGGCGACATGGCTGAGACATCCATAATTAAGGCTTTGATTTCAATTTGTGTAACTCAACTCATATCAATAAGCAGACTAGAAACACTGAAGAAAAAGGTGCACTGGGTGCACAAATGCAGACTTCGCCATGGTAGACACAACATTTTCCTGATTTCTGAAGTAATTGAAGGAAAGATGAAAGATATTAAATACCAAAGCAACATCTTGCATTTATTATAGCACCTGTAATGTAGACTAATATCCCAGGGTATCTGATGATGGAATTCAGTCAAATGAGGAGACATCAGAAGAACTGAGTGAAAACAGATTGTAAATGTGTTAAAAAAAAGGGAGAGATGGACAGGCGGAAAGGGGTAGACAGGAAATACCAGAACGTAAGGTGCACGGAAGTCTGAAGGTACAGAACCTATGAGTGTGTGGCAGGAAGAAGTTAGAAATTCAGAGAGAATTTATAATAAGATCCTAAATAAGAAAATAGGTGGGAACTAAAACTGGAGGCACTTGGGAACAAGAGGCCGACATGTTGAGTGAACTGGGGTAGAGCTGATGAAAGGCCACTCCTTCACTGGGGAGTTTATAACCTACATGTGGTTGGGGTGGTGTGTGGCTGTTCACACTCAATTGTTCTCCACCAATCTTATCTAAAGACAACTGACAAATTGCACTAAATTTTCATACATTGCTCAATGCAAAACCCTGCTGCAATAAACAATAGTTCCTTCTCATTCTTGGCATTCCCATCAGAAAATCGATTAACCACAAACAATTAAAAAAAAGACTTGAATTTTCATTACGTTATTCCCAACCCAAGGACAGGTCAAAATTCTTCACGGCCAATGAAATATTTCCGAAGTATAATCACTATTGTAAAACAGGAAATGCAGCTGCCAATCTCTGCACAGCTCACTGCTGTAAATTGATAATGACCAGATAATCTGTTTTAGTGATGCTGATTGAACAATGAATATGGGGCAGTGCACTGTGCTGGGTTAATCCACTGGGCTACAGAAAAACTGGCTACCTCCTTTAACAACAGGATCTTCCACATTTAAGTGGATTATTGAATTCTTCAACGTTGGGCATATTAGAGGAAAACAGGGTGTTATGCAAAAGCAGGCGTCAGTTCAAACTCACAAACATAGAAATAGTTATTCATTGGAAGTGATAAAAATGGCATTTTTAGTAGAAATTTATCTTTAACACTTTAATTTTTATTGGCAAGAAATCAGGACAAGAAACCCTAAATGAACCTATTCCTATAAATCTATTGGGGAAATTTTGACATTGAACACGTGGGTTTTGATTGGCGTACGTGACAATCTATGTGGAGGTGCACGTGGCCCTGAGCTTCTGATCACTTTAATTCTCTGCCCAGCTCTCACTCCAAGTCTGTCTTCAGCCTTCAATGAAGCTCAACGCAAGTTTCAGGACTGCTGCTAAGTTATAGCTTTCTGGATCCAACTCAGAGTTCAACCATTTCACATGCAGAGCAATTTTTTCACCAACAGTGCCTCAGCTAACGAGTTGAAGTGGGTGGGGCTCATGACTCAAACATTCTCATACATAAAGACAATTTACTCAGCAATCAGTCTATTTAAAGAACAGAGAAAATAAACCAGCAGCAACTCCCAGGACAACTTCTCCATAAAAATGCAGTGAGTGGAGAAGAGTTACATATAAATCATGTGCATAAAATTAATTTCAATTACTTACAGCAGAGTGGCCATTAAGATTGATTGACGATGGAATTACCCAATCCCATTTTGAATTTAGCTGATTATAACATTGTCCCCATCAGATTCTATTGTGTCATTTATACCTCCTCCAAACCCATCTGTTTATTGTTAAAACCTGAAAATGCTGGAAACACTCAGCAGGTCAGGCAGCATCTATGGAAAGAGAAACAGTTAACATTTCAGGTCAAAGATCCTTCTTTCCATTTATTCACCATCAGTCCTTTCTCTCTCTTCTGTTCCAGCCAAATCACAGACATTCCCATCCCTCCTTTCTCCCCCCCCCATCTGTTTTTGTCACACACCTCTAACTTATCCCAGTTCTGAACGAAAGGACCTTGATCTGAAACAAACTCTTTCTCTCTCCGCGTTTTCCACCTTCCCAGCACCTTCTCTCCAGAGTCTGCTTTCACCTGCCTAAGTATCATGAGGCTACACATCTCAGATTTTGAACCTTGGCCATCCAAGCTCCCTCCAGCGTGGAAGAGCCAGCAGAGAAAAGATGATAATGAAAATGAGAAAACATCTCATGCCAAAGGGAGAAGTACCTTCAAGGCAGTGCGTGTGTGCAAAAATGAGAAGGGGTGTACTTCCCTTGTCCTGGGAAAACGTTCAACCCACATCCCTCCCCTGTAAATAGGCACAAGTAGAAACAGGAGTAGGCCATTCAGCCCTTCAACCCTGCCCCTCCATTCAATAAGTGTCATGGCTGATTTGAACTGTCCAACTGGTGGTCTGTATACGCAACGAGCTGCCAGAGGAAGTGGTCAAGGCAGGTACAAGAACAACTTTTAAAAGACACATGGACAGGTTCATGGATAGGAAGGGTTTAGAAGGATATAGGCCAAATGCAGGCAAATGGAACTAGCTTAGATGGGCATCTTGGTCAGCATGGACCATTTGGGCTATGGAGCCGGTTTCTGTGTTGTACAACTCCAATTGCCATAACCATTAATTGCTGAATAGTCTGAAAATCTGCCCAGCTCACCCTCAGAAATTCTCTGACTCAGCATCCACTGATAACTGGGACAGAAATTTCCAAAAATCCACAATACCGAGAGAGAAGTGGTACGATATTGGTGTTGAGGTAGAAGATTGCCATCTTGTTTAATAGTGATGCAAGTGTTAGGGGGAATAAATGGTTTCCTCCTGCACCCATTTCTTCTGTTTCTTATAAGTCAGCACCTGAGCTCAGGGTCGAACACAAGTCTCTGGCACTTTGAGGTCACTAGGGGGCAGAGTTTTTTGATTTGTCAGCACTGGTCTCATTTGGACAAGTGGACAGTGTTTCATCGCATTCCTGATTTGTAACTTGTGGAAGAGCTTTGCGGTGTCAGGAAGTGAATCACTTGCCACAGGATACCCAACCTCTGACTTGTTCTTGTAGCCACTGTGTTTATGTGGCTGACCCAGTTGAGTTTCTGGTCAATGGTGATGGTATGGGGCTTGGTAATGGTAATGCCATTGAATGTCAAGGATAGGTGATTAGACTCTCTCTTGTTAACAGTGAAGACTCATGAACATTAAATGGCAACTCAATACCAAAGAGCCTGATCCACTGTTTATTTTTGTTTTAATTCATTCACAGAATGTTAATGTCACCAGTAAGATCAGATTTATTGCCATCTCTTATTTGACCTTGATCCAGGAGAAAACAAGAGTTAGCCATTTATGTCTCAGTAAGTCATAAGTGGGCAAAGTAAATTTTTATAAATTGGTCACCATTACCAAGGCAAGCTTCTCACTTCCAATTTTTTATATTATTACCTTAAATTAAGTTGTTCAGCTGCTGTGATGGGATTCAATCTCAAGTCTCTTGATCAACAGTCCAACCCTTTGGATTCCAGTCCACAATGCTGCAGTACCCCTGTCCTGGGTTTACTAATGGCTGACCTGCAAAATCTCTTGTGGTTGCCAAACACAGTTTGTCATGCCTTTCCAGGTCAGGACTGCTCCTGGAAGGAGTGTGAAGTCATTGAGTCATACAGCACGGAAACGGGCCCTTCGGCTCAACTGGTCCATGCTAACCAACATTCCTATCTAAGCTGGTCCCATTTGCCTGCATTTGGCCCGTATCCCTCTAAACCTTTCCCATCCCTGTACCTGTCCAAATTTCTTTTAAATGTTGTTAATGTACCCGCCTCAACCACTTCCTCTGGCAGCTCATTCCATATACTGACCACTCTCTGGGTGAAAAAGTTGCCCCTCACGTTCCTATTAAATCTCTCCCCTTAAACCTATGCCCACTAGCTCTTGGTTCCCCAATCCTGGGGAAAAGACTGAGTGCATTCACCCATCTATACACCTCAATTTTATACATAGGGAGAGCAGGCAACTTTCATTTGCATTGACAGTAAAACTGGATTTTTTTTGGAGGGAGGGGCATGCAGAGAGGGGATGTGCAAAAGAAACAGATAATTTTTTGTTTGAAAAGAGGCTCCGGGGAAATAACATTAGAAGTTTCTGGAATTGCTGTGTCAGGCGGAGTGCACAGTTCCCTTAAGGATTGTTTGTTAGGCTAGTCAACTAGGGAGCAGAAACAGACTCTTTTGGAATCTGCAACATGTTACCCAAGGAGGTGCTGGAGGCAAGGTATGCTCACAGCAGTTAAGTAGTATCCAGGCAAGCACTTGAATCCGCAAGGCAGAATAGGCTATAGACCAAATGTGAGTAAATGGGACTAGTATAGAAGAGAAGAATGGTCGGCGTGGAAATGGTGGGCTGAAGGGCCTGTAGCTTGCTGTACAACTCTGTGAGAAGCAAGACTGGGAGGGGCAGAGTGAAGCACTGAATGGAGTTTGGTTTGGTAGAGAACATGTATGGCTTACTTGCACTCGTCCCTCAGCTTGCATGTTTAAATTGACTCACGCGTACTTCAGGCTGTCAGATTACTTGTGGAGCTACAGGCCCTGAAAATTCAATCAGGCAGACCTGGGTATTAATGGATTGCCCAAGGCCACATCCTCCCCTGAATCTGCAACAGACATCCTATTTCTTAGGTAAGAAGCCATGGATATATATCATCCACAATAAATCTTAAGCCTGCTTTGTGGCAGAGCTATTACTGTTATGGCAAAATGCAGAGTCACAATTTCTGCACTCTGGCCTCAGTTGGGTCAAGGACAGGAATTGTCATTTTTCCCTTCTGTGCAACTGAACTTTTGAGTTAGTGAGTCTACTGGCTGGTATTTTAGAGCACCTTACAGCAGAATGTTTGAATGATAAAGGCTAATCATCTCCTAGAAATCATTTTAACACCACTTGATACCAATGAACTGATGAGCTATTCCATAATGTTATGCACACTATCCTGCCTCTAGTATGTGTGTGGCCTGGTGTATTATTATAAATTTCAATCGACACTTCAGCCAGTTTGATTACTGGAATAATTTTATTCCAGTTTTACCCAGGACAACTTTCCTGCTGATGTCACTGCTCCCCAACCCTTCAAATTAACACCTTCAGATCACAAATGCATTTTGTTTACCCAGATACAGGAAATGCACCTAATTCCTTTTTTAAAAAAATATATTTTAATGTCATGACAAGCCAGCAAAAGTTGAATGCTTCACAGAATGATGCCGTTTTGCTGGAGGCAGCTTTTAATGTTGGTCGTCACCATGTCAACAAATAATTCAACAGTGCAGAAATCCGAAAATAATCTGCAGTGTGGCAATGGAGGAGAAGAGGAGCAGTGGAAGAGAAGGGGGAAGAAAAACTGTATCAAGGCCATTCCACACATAAAACACATCATTTTGATTTAAAAAAAAGAGAGAAAAACTAGTTCAAGTCCTCGTCATGTGGCAAACTTCCCATTGCACACAATTAAATCCTTTTATGTCAGAATTTGCTGTTGCTTTATCAGATGCCCTTTATTGGGGAATCAATTATCCATCGAGTCTTTCCCACACCTTCTGAACATACAAACGAATTGGTAACAGGAGCAGGCCACTTGACTCTGTGAGCCTGCTCCCCCACTTAACAAGACCACAGAATCACACAGGCAGACAGCGTGGGAGCCCTTCAGTTCACTGAGTCCACACTGACAACTGTAACCTCAGATCTGCATTCCCACCTACCCTGGTAACTTTTCACCCCTTTGTTCATTAAGGATCAATCTACCTCCACCTTATCAATATTCAAAGGCTCTGCATCCACCACCCTTTGAAAAAGAGACTCCAAAATCTCAGCAGTTGCCAAAGTCCCACTTCAGCAAGGGTTAACTGACATGACATCACAATGAGTACCAAACTAGATTCGAGGGGTTGAATAAAGAGTTAAGAAGCGAGGCAACTGAGCAGTGGTTTTCTAGTATTTATTCACAGGATGTGAACATTGCAAGGTTAATTGCCCACAAACTGAGAAGCTTACTGGACCATTTCAGAATGCCCAATTTCAGAATGTTGTGGATCTGGGGTCACAGAGGCCAAGCTGAGTAAGGACAAATTTCCTCCCCTAAAGGGCATTAATGAACCATACGTTTTATTTATATATAATAATCCAACAGTTACTGACACTTCCTATTCTAGATTAAATTTAATTAACCAAATATTTTTATTTCGCAGCTGCCATGGTGGGATTTGAACTCCTGTCTCTGGATCAATAGTCCAGGCTTCTGGATTATTAATAACCACACTGACTCCATCACCCCTGCAGGCACAGCTTTTGGACATCTTATTAATTTCATTGCAACATAAATCAATTATACAATTAATCAAGTGCATGCTACTTTTTAAGTGAAAAAAAGTTTACAAGGATAATTGATTTCCTAACAGAAGGCAAATGAAAAGGCAACTGCTAAACAAATCATGTACTTTAAAAAGAAAACTAACCCAAATCCTAGACATCACAGGTGCTGTGCATGAACAATTAGAAGCCTCTAAACAGTCCACTGTCAGAGAAGCTCTGGGTAATTCTAATCAGGCAGAATGAAGTTATCCACAGTCAGTGAAGCAAAGTACAAACCAGGAAGCAACCGTTTGCATGAAATGTGTGTCTTTTGACAAAAAAAGACCAACCTATTTAGGTATCAAGTTTTTATGCCCTTTTCACCTAATTCTGTACCTTTCCTGCTGAAGTCACATGTTTAAATGTACTCAGGAAAGCAGCTGATAAAGTCCTCCATGACATGTAGAAAGTGCCAGAGATTGATGTTCATTTGCTGCCATTGTATTCCCATCAGACATTCTATATTCTGACACCAGAATTTCTAGCTTCAGGCAGCTTTGGTGGATGGGATTTGTACCCAAGGTTTTCATCAGTTAAGGTTCTACAATGACATTCTCAATAGTTTACTTTCTTCCAATTCCACCCTTCTCAGGAGCTGGTATTACGAGTTCCCCTAACATTTCATTTCTTGCCCGTACACTTGCCAGCTTAAATTCAGCTCTAGCAACACTCAAGAAACTACAATACCATCCAAGGAAAAGCAGGCCAATGAGTGATAGCCCATCCACCACATGAAACATTCATTGCCTTTGTCGTTGATGATCCAAGGTACAGTGAGTTGCATCTACAAAATACACTGCAGCACCCCACTAAGGCATCAACATTCCAAATCTTCAACCAAAAACACCCAAGGGCACATGAGAACACCAATGCATCAACATCCTCCTCTATGTCAGGCACCATCCTGATGGTAATAGATCACTATCCATTCATTGCCTGTGGGTCTAAATCTTGGAACTTCCTACCCCTGTACATTCATCACATGGTTTGAAGTGGTTCAAGCTGGTCATTCATGGGCATTAGGGATGGGCAATGTATGCCAGCCTTTCCAGTAATGCCCATATCCCATGAACTAAAAAACCATGACTGGCAAGAAAGAAACCTATAGGACATTGCAACCTTAAAAAACTACTTATTAACATATTAAATCTTTTTAATGAATTCTCAACTCACATTAAAAATTTATGTCACCTTTGAGGCAAAAACAAGTTATTTTTATATATTATTTAGCAGGCATGTCGACAGAGCTGCAAACATTTGGTGTGGAGACTTCAGAAGACTTCAACTTCCAAAGGAAAAATGTGCCAAAATATGGCAGCTCCTTTAGGACAAGCCAGAGAGTATAAAACAATTTTTGACAAAGAAATGCAAAAGATACCAATTATTATCCATTAAATATTGAAGTTCACTCATTCACTGATGTCCTTTGGAATGTGAAACCTGTCATATCTACCTAGTCTGACCTACATGCAACTCCAATCTATGAGGTGCTTGTGAATCCAAATGGACAAGCAAGTCACTTAGTTGTAAGACAGACTCTTCAAGCAGCTGGCTCATCGTCTCGACACAATCAATGTATTCTGGCCAACATTACCCATCGCCAAGTAGCAAAGGTCACCAGTTAAGTGACTCTGGGATAAAGTCATTTCACAGTATTATCCATTGCCATCCTTCAAACCACATTTCCAACATAATAAATATGATGTCTACACATGATGAAACCATGTTCTTAATCGAAATAAACCACAACTTTCTGCATGTTAGTTGACATCACAACCGCCAACACATGTCCAATCCACATAACATACGATTAGCATGTTTAAGAAGACGGAGCTTTCAATTTTAGATCAGAGCAAGATTAGAAAGTCGTTATTTACTAGGAAATAAAATTCTAACATACTGACTGATAATTACGATAAATCCTTCGCAAGGAGACCAAAGTTAGATAAATGCAAACTGGACAACTCCCGCTGAAGAAAAACAACTTGAATTTCCAGAGGAACCAGCAAGACATAGTCTAGAATGAGTCAAGTTCATCGTTGGCCTACCTCGATGAGAAAGTCACCCGTTCGCAGTCCTGCCTGCCAAGCCACACCACCTTCATCCACTGATTCCAAGTACTGGAGTGCAGGAAAGGCTGGAGTTGGTGTAAATTCCTCAATTGGTGTGTCAGCTGTAGTAGAGGCAAAAACCATCAGTGAGTCCACATGGGTTATGTTCAACCCCTCACTTCTTACAACAACAAAAAAAATAAAATGCACAGCTAAGTTTACATCTTGCCAATAATGCTTCCTTTAAAAAGAAATTAATTTGTGCTGCATTAGTGGAAGAGGAGGCACAGCAAATGTGCCTCTTGACACCTGACGAGGCTCCACATCTCAACAGCAGCTCCGTTTGCGCTCATTAACGCTGGCCCCATCCTCGCAAATAAGATTGAATCTGCATTTAAAGAAGGGAGTTGATGTCTCACCTTTCGCCCCGCGAAGCACAAATCCAAAGCCCTCATTGTCTTTCTTCTGCAGAATAACAGTTTTCTCTTCAATGATGCAATCGCTGTAAAGAGAATCCAGAAGATAGCGCCCATTACTAGACCCCATCACCGCCGCGACTTTCATAAGCCTGCTCATCGTTGCCGTTCCCGGGACAGAAACCAGACGAGATGGGTTGGAGGAGTGAAGGGAGGGGTTGGGTCTGGTTGGGGAAGGGCACGTTTAATCACAAATTGCCTCGGCGTGTCAATAAAAATAGAGGAACCCTGAAACAATAGCAAGGGAGAGGAGGGTTGTGAATGATGTGCTGAATGAATGAGTGATCACATGTCATCCGCGACTCGCTGGAGCAATGGGAATTGCGTGCGATCCGGATTCCGCTATCCTCCCACTGAGCAAGTACCAGGTGCATCTTCTGGGGAAACCACGGGGAAAGAAACCCGAAGGAAAGTGAAGCAGCATTTCTCTCCTGCCGCGACGGGTGACCAGCTCTGTGGATTTTTTTTTTGTCTGTGTTTTTTTTTATTCCCAGCGAGTGCTGCGTGCTGTGAGCAGCCCACTTCTCTAATAACGTGGTAGCTTTCTTGCCGTCATCAAGCAGGGTTTTTTTTCCCAAAACTATGATCATTACATAATTGAATTAACACCAGGAAATGTGCATTAAAGGGGGAGCGGTGTATAAATCACAATGCATTCCAAAGGCAAAGTGTAAACCACCCAAACAATACGAAACATTCGTTAGCGCAAAAAAAAATTAGGAATAATCCTAGTTTGCATCAAATGTTCAGCCCTTTCAGTAAATACTTTCAACCAAGTCTGTGACATTAATCCTTCAAAAGGCGTAAAAAATAATGCTTACCACATTTTCCAGTAACTGGATGAACATTTAAGAACCAGGGACTGGAACCAAGAATTGTGAAGTGGCTTCTTTTTTAAAAATAAATCTATTTGTGACTCGCATAAGCAAAATGAACTGAAAATTCTGTGCAATAATGTCTAGGATTCCATAAACTCATGCCAGATGCCCTTTTGAATGATGTCTACTGAATTGTAGAATGTCTTGTACAAAAGCAGGAAACATACAAGTTAAATATTGCTTTTTAATTCAGAAACAGTTGAGTGTTTTGGTTTAATGCAGCGTGGCTATTCCAGTGCTTACAGGGTTAGTCAAACTGTAATAACCAGACACAAAGTGCTGGGTAGGAAGAGCCTCAATTTCTTTCCCAGCCAGTAGCACCTGGTGCTAAATTGCAGCAATTGTTTTGGACAGCAGAGAGTTATATGCAAATCAAATATTTCACGTTGTATATGGACAGTGCAGTGGCATCCTATTGATAAAGAAGCAGCATGTCCTTAAAGGTTAGTGATGGCCTTAAAGGTACTGGTCTCTAAAAGTTAGATTGCAAGGATGGGTTTCACAAACTTCCCTGAAATTTACAGGAACATAGGTGTATGTTTTCAAGTTTCCAAAATATTAAGATGACTTCACAGAGGAGATAAGGAGAGGTTCTCTGCAATGATTGGGGTCTCCAGGACCAGAGACAGAATCTAAAAATTCAAGCCAATTCTTTCAAGAATCAAATTGGGAAACACATCTATACACAAAAGATGAGACAACTTTGGAATTTTCTTACATGCTATTAGTAATTTTACATCTGAAATTGATAGATTTTGTATAAGAAAAGCCAATAATGGAAAACCTGGAGTTAAGTCACAGATCTCACTCAAATTCTCTACTCTTACCCCTGCTCCTGTGTCTGTACCTTTCTAGGAGAAGTTTTTGTTTTCATGTGGAGAATTTCAGTGCAAGTTCATCTCATTTGGGGAAATCAATTGGCCTGGAAATTCAGAACCATACCAGGACTACGTTACATTGTCATAAGTGTAACCCTGTGAGCAAACGTTGAAACTTAGCCCCTATCAACTTACTTGTTTAGGTGGATGCTAAGTCGAAGTGCCCTAGCAAGATTCAGAGAGCAAGCAGGGAGCTCTTAATGTTTCTTCCTTTGTCAACAACATCATTGATTAGTTTGATCGGTAATTAACCTCATTGCTGTTTTTGGTCCGTGCAGTGAACAAGCTGGCTACAATGTTTGCCTGAAAAATAACACCTCTAAAATAAGTTGTGGAACATCTTGAGGGCAAATGTCTTCCTTTGAAAAAGGGCCATGGTGGCCATGACAAAGAGAGTAAATACGTATTGCACACCAAGTTATAATTTAGGGTGGAATCATTGCCATTATCAGTGGGGAAAGGAGATCTCTGCTGGAGAGAAAGGAAGAGAAGCCAGTTTGCTTTGTTCCAGGGCTACAACTGTCTAATTTTGCAGTATAGAATTGCCAAGGGAAAGTCATACGATGAGTGAATCTTTGACCTGAGATGATCAATTTGGTGTCAGGGCACTGATTCCTAACCATCAAAGACTGAAGTAGTTAATACCATGAAAGCAGGCACCCATTTCCCTCACTCTAGGTTAGAGCTGATGGTGGCAATGGAGAGGAATCACTCTACAATCTCACAGCTCCCTTCAGAACTCTGAGCTTCATTTATTAGCATGTTAGTGTAATGGTTACCACAGTAGGAATCTAGAAATATAGGTTCATATCCAACTATGGTAGTTGAGGAATTTAAATTTAATTGATTCAATAAATCTCTATGTAAAAAACTGTTACGAAGAGCTGACATGGTCATATAAACTTATCTGGTTTACAAATGTCCATCAGAGAAGGAAATGTACTGTCCTGTTCTGACGAAGAGTCTCCAGCCTGAAACGTTGACTCTGTTCCTCATCCCACAGTTGTGGCCTGAACTGCTATTTCCAGCATTTTATGTTTTTGTTTTAGATTTTCAGCATCTGCAGTTTTTTTTTATTTAATCTACTGTCCTGACTTGGTTGGCCTTTATGTGACTCCACAGCAATCCCATAACTGCCTTCTGAATGCTCTAACAAGGTTCCCAGGTAGGACAATTAGGGATGTACAAGTATAATGGAAAAAAAGCAGAATCTGCTTTAAGGAGTATCGGGATGGATGGTGCCCTTATTGCTTTGAGAAGACTGTGAGTTGCAAAAGATATTTCCATTGTCAGCATTTGGAGTTTGGTGAGATATTTAACTTGGATGACCAATTATTATTGGAGCGCAAATATATTCAGCCCCAGGATATCACTGCAGAACTTCAGAATTTGGGCAGTACAATGGTGTACTAGTAGTGCTGCTGCCTCACAGGTCCAGCGACCTGGGTTCAATCCTGACCTCCAGTGCTGCCTGTGTGGAATTTGTGACCACATGTGTTTCCTCAGGGTGCTCCAGTTTCCTCCCACATCCCAAAGATGTGCGAGCAGCTAAGTTAATGGACCACTGTCAATTGCCTCTGGTGTGTAGGTGAGTGGTAGGATCTGGGGTGAATAACATAAGTCAGGGTAGGATTATTGTAAATAGGTGCTAGATGGCAACATGGACTCGGTGGGCTGATGGGCCTGTTTCCATGGTTTTGCAACTTCATCAGGTCACTGTCCAAGGCCAAATCATTTTCAACTGCTTTTCTCTCACCTACACAAGGTTAGATGGAGGGGTGTTCAGCAATGATTGCATAGCATTCTGTTCCATTTGCAGAATAATCTCACACTAATGATCAGCAAGGCATAGTCAGCATTCAAGCTTGGATCAATGAGTGGCAACTAACGGTGACACCATTCACGTGCCGTGTCACGACCACTTCAACAAGTAGGAATACTGCCCTTGGTGTTCCAATGGCATTCATCACCATGAACACCTTCACTAACAATATCCGGGCTAGTCACATAAATACCGCAGCCTCAAGAACAGCTCAGAAATTTGCTGTCCTGTAATGAGTGACTCACTTCCAACTCGCCAAGCCCTGTACACCATCTACATGATGATGGGATGGAGTGCTTTCCTTATGCCTGGATGAGTGCAGCTCAACCAACATTTAACAAGTTCAACATCACCCAGGACAAAACAATCTGCTTGACTGGTTCCCTATCCAACACCTTAACCGTTCATCTACTCCACCATCGATGAACCATGCTTGCGACATGTGACAGCCACAAGCACTACAGCAGCAATTTTCCAGGGTGTCTTCGACAGCACCTCTCAACCCTGCATCCACCACCACCATCTAAAAGTACAAGGGCATCAGTTACATGGGGACACCACTATCTTCTCCTCCAATTTACACAGACTTGGAAGCATATTACCATTTATTATTGTTGCTGAGTCAAAAGTCTGGAACTCTCTCCCTAACACCACTGTGGGAGTAGCGCAACAATTCAAGCAATTCAAGAAGGTGACTCACCGCCACCTTCTGAAGGGCAATTAGGGATAGACAATAAATGTTGAACTTGCATGCAATGTCCACATTCAGTGCATGAAGAAAGACAATGGGATATGAAACAACAGAAGAAAAAAACACCTTATTGAACATGTTGTCCATATAATGGATATCAATCTGAGGGGTCTCTCCAAACCAAATTAAGGTCCATCAACTTATCCCTTCGAAGCATTTTGCCTCCAAGCAAAATGATTGTGCTTTTGCATTTCAGCCCACAGATGTATCCTCATGTTTGGCACTTTACGATGAGATGGACTATGACCTAATGATCTACCTTGTTGTGACCTTGCACCTCATTGCACTGCACTTCTCTGTATCTGTGACACTTTGTACTGTTATTGTTTTTACCTGTACTACATCAATGCACTCTGTACTAACTCAATGTAACTGCACTGTGTAATGAATTGACCTGTACGATCGGTATGCAAGACAAGTTTTTCACTGTACCTTGGTACAAGTGACAATAATGAACCAATACCAATACTCTAACAACAGTGCTTTATCTGCAGATGGGACCTTCAGGTGGACACGAGAGACACCGTACCTCAAGAAGACAACAAATTCTTGCAGTGTCCATGGCTAAAATATCTTTATTAGATAATCAATTGTGGCATCCACATCAGACACATATTCCTTGCATCCAGACCAGTATCATTCCCATTATTAACACAGTCAATTAAATAAAATTCTTGGCCTTAAACTTAGGTTTTATCGATAGCTGGCTTATGGTTGGTAATTATTGTCAGTGTATTGGAAATAATTAAGCTCTTCACCCCAGTGAAAATTAATCAGACCAATCACATAAATCAAGAACAAAAAGTTCAATGCAAGTAAATGTCCACATCACCCATCTCCGGTGGATCTCCCAGACTGTTGCTCAAATGTCCAAAATCTTGGATTGCATGGTGCTTGCTGCAGCTAAAAGTGCAACAGTGAAGGTTCACCCATTTCAGGATTGTAGCAAATTTACTGAAGCAATAGATCATCTGGTTGACTCAAGGTAAAACATTACAAGCCTCACTGGCATTCTGACACACGCCAGCAAGTTATGATATATTTATATTACAGTTCACCAACACCTTTGCAGAACTCGTTTACAATCATAGTTTCTAACTAAATGCAAGAACTCAATAACAGGAACAGAAGTACAACATGAGCCGCTCAGGGTGATTTCCCCTTCAGTATCACAATTTCCTCAGTTCCACCTTCCCGTACTATCTCTTGTATCCTTCCATATCCACAAAACTGCCCATCTCTGTTCTGAATGTGCCCAATGACTAACCATTTGTCTGGGAGAGAGAATTCCAAAGTTCCACAGCCAACTTTCTCTTTATCTCAGTCCTGAACATCTGATGCCTTATCCTGTGTCTGTGACCTTGGTTCTAAACTCTCCAGCCAGGCAAACAGTTTTTCAGTGTCTCCACGGCCAAATCCTTACAATTCTATTTCTTTTATTGAGATCCCCTTTCATTTTTTCCAACCTCTGTGGAACATAGGCCTGGTTGATGCAATTCCTCCTCTTGTGTCAACAGCCACATCCAGGTTCCAACTGAGTAAACTGTTGAAACATTTTCTCAAAGGCAAGTTATATTTCCTTTAGTGAGAAGACCGAGATTGCACATGGTACTCTTGGTATGATCTCACCACGCCATAGTTAGTTGCACCACCACCTTGTGCTTTAATGAAGGAGGCCATTTGATTCTTTCTCCCCACACCTGGTCCAAGAATTTGAAATCACACTCCTGCATCCAATTTCCCTTTGAAAGGACCTACAGAATCTGTTTCCATTAAACTTTGGCTATGTTTCTGATCCGAAATGAGCCTCTGTGAAAGAAAACTATTCCTGTTAGCATCAGGAGGAAAGAAACTGCCTTCACTCTAACGCTCTCAATTCTCTTATTCCCACACAGTTGCATAATAAAACATTTATCACTCTTCAGCTTCCATGTGGATTTGCCGTAATACTTACGTATATTCCTCCTACCTCACTTACCAAAATCTGCCTCCCATTTCTCATTGATTTCTAGAATTACAGAAGATAATTAATTCTTCCTTCAGATTCTCCATTCTTGTGAAGCTTTCCCTCTACTGGTATGCATGGACTTTCTTTCTAATTCTGAGTTTCCAATGGCCAGAGGCTTTGGACCTGACTGACTTTTACTGTAGTATTCAAGGTCAGCATCATAGTACATTACAAATGTTTCATCAAGTCCTGGTGTAGTAAGGAGGTGTGAAAATGTTATACAGGATGTTATATAGGGTGTTAGTACAGATAGTTTTGTGGAGAGGTGTTCCTTCTGATTATTGCTGATGCATAAGAAAATAAGGGCAAGAGTAGGCCACACAACTCCTCAATGCCCCTGCCATTCAATGTGATCACTGCTAATCTACCCCAGTCCTTATCTTCTCTTCTGTGCCAGTTTCCCATATCCCTCAATTCCCTGATCTTTCAAATACTTATCTCCTTCCTCTTTAAGATTAAGATATCTTTATTAGTCACATGTACATTGAAACACATAGTGAAATACATCTTTTGTATAGAGTGTTCTGGGTGCTGCCCGCAAGTGTGCCACGCTTCCGGTGCCAACATAGCATGCCCACAACTTCCTAACGTGTACATCTTTAAAATGTGGGAAGAAACCGGAGCACCCGGAGGAAACCCACGCAGACAAGGGGAGAACGTACAAACTCCTTACAGACAGCGGCTGGAATTGAACCCAGGTTGCCGGCGCTGTAAAGTATGACACTAACCGCTACACTACCGTGCTTGTCTTTAAATACCTCCGTTGATCTAGCCTCCTCAACCCTGTGGGGTAGAAAATTTCAGAGTCTCACCATCCTCCACATAAGAGCTCCAGATTATCAGAGGAGATGCCCTGAATTTGTTTCCAATGGTTTACTGTGCTCATTTTGGTTTACACATTGGTTCTGTACTCGGTAAATGAATTATTGATAAAAGAGTCAGCTTTCAAATCTGATATCGCAGCCAGTCAGGTACAAGATGTAAACAGTCCAAGATTGCAACCCTGGTTGATACTTACTGAATCACGACTATTAAGATTACCACCCCACATCCATTGAGAATTCAACTGATTCATATTTGCTGCACTATTCAAAGGATGTTGGCTGCAGGACAATTATTTTCTTGAAGTAGGACACGGGACCATTCAAAGACAAATGCTTAAAAACATTTCAAAACAATGCACCTGGATGAAAGGAAGGGGATCTTGGATATCCAGTGCACTTATGTAACTGACTAGAGAGTTTATTTTGGGGGTGGATTGACACTTTAGAGAATATTTTGTTTAGAAAGAAAATATAGTTTGCATTAATTCAGTAATCTTCACATCCTCAGCATTTTACAGTCAATCAATTACTTGGTTAATGTGTAATTACAATTAGAATATAGGCAAATGCAGCAGTCAATCCTGCTGGGGTCATCATGCAAATATCAAATAAGATGAGTGATCATTTCATCTATTTTTAGTGTTATTTACTGAGGAAGATGTGTTATCGATGGGATGGGGGAGCTCCATTCCTTTCCTTGAAACTTACTCTGGGGCCATTTGTGCCTAGCTGAGCAGATAGTAGAAGATTCACCTTTGAAAGAACATGGAGGAGGTCAGGAAAGAAGCAGCTGCACCATTCATGATCCTAAAGCACCTTAGAGTCACCAAAGTGTTTTTGAAAAGTAGCCACTTAGGAGGCAGCAAAGTCGTGCAGCTAGTCGAGCTGTTGCTTCACAGCTCCATAGACCTGGGTTCAATCCTGACCTCCAGTGCTATCTGTGTGGAGTTTGCACTTCTCGGTTTGACCACATGGGTTTCCTCTGGGTGCTCCAGTTTCCTTCTACATCCCAAGGTTTATTGGTTTACTGTTTATTATAGTCACATGTATTGAGACACAGTGAAAAGCTTTTGTTTGCACGCCATGCAGACAGATCATTCCATACAACACCATTGGTAGCAAAGAGAAAAACAGGATGCAGAATATAGTGTTCCAGTTACAGAGAAAGTTCAGTGCAGGTAGACAATAAGGTGCATGGGCCATGAGGAGGTAGATTGGGGGATCTAAGAGCTCATCTTTTAGTGAAGGAGAGGTCTGTTCAAGAGTTTGATAACAGCGGGATAGAAGCTGTCCTTGAGCCTGGTGGTACATGCTCTCAAACCTTTGTATCTTCTGCCCAATGGGAGTGGGGAGAAGAAAGAATGACCAGGGTAGGTGGGGTCTTTGATTATGTTGGCTGCTTTTCTGAGGCAGTGGGAAGTGTAGACAGAGTCCATGGAGGGGAGGCTGGTTTGTGTGTGTTAAGGGAGCTTGACAGTCAATGAGGACTTGATGGGCCAAGTGGAGAAACAAAAGGACTGTAGATGCTGGAATCTGGATGAAAAGCACGATGATGCTGGAGGAACTCAGCAGGCCAGGCAGCATCCGCGGAGAAAAGCAGGTGGTCAATGTTTCGGGTTAGGGTCCTTCTTCAGGACTGAGGATAGGAAAAGGGGAAGCCCAATATATAGGAGGGAAAAGCAGAGCAGTGATAGGTGGACAAAAGAGGGGAGGCGGGGTGGGCACAAGGTGGTGATAGGTAGATGCAGGTAAGAGATAGTGATAGGCAGGTGCGGGGGAGGAGGGGAGAGCAGATCCACCGGGGGATGAGTCAAAGGCGAGGGGGTAGTAAAAAGAGAGATAGGCTAGGAAAGGGAAGAAAAGAAGAGGCATGGTTGGGGATGGGCCGAGTGGCCTATTTTCATGCTACACGATGCTATGACAAGTGGCAATTTGTGTACTGCAATTCCCCAGAAACAACAATGAAAAAACAAGCAGATTGATGTATATTTTTAAGTGGAGTCGAATGGTTCATTCTTAACCATGTTCACTGAACCATGGAACTTCAGGAAACCCAGCCATTTTTGTAGATGCTCAGAGAACATGAGGAAGAAGTTGGCAAGTACCCACCTTGGCATAGAATATCACTTGGATACAGCAGTCAGAGGAATAGGTGGAAGAACTGGATGCCCCTAACCAACATCAGGTGACCTTGCTTCCAGTTATGTTGAAAGAACTCCTGACAGGCTTCAATCCACCACATTCAATTTTCTCCTCTGCCTTGTGTCCAAGTGATAATCACATGTAATCTCAACGTCCAGCCTTGTAGGATACAGCACATCAAGACTCATTCAGGTAATTTGAAGGTGGTGAAAGTTGCTCCTTCAACAGGCCTTTCAGATGGTGGACCCTGGATACTCAAAACACTTTGTGTGAAAAAGCTTTTCCTCAATTCCCCACTAATCCTCACACCCATTACCTTACATCTATACTCTCCAGACCCTCTGTTACTCTGCACGACTCACTTTCCGACCATTAATTGTGTGTCCTTTTGCCTTGTTTGTTCTCCACAGATACAGTTGGTCACACATCCCCAGAAAGAATTCCATTTACCACTGTTCCGCCCATTTAACAGTCCATTAATATCATCCTGCTGTCATCCTCTGTGTTAACCAGGAGACTGGCAATTTACAAAGGCAAAAATCTACTATTCTAAAGACGTTAGGAGTTGTGGGTAGTCCTTTCCCCAAGAGTATGTTCAAGGCCCTCTCTCAAGCCTTGAGCACACAAATCTGAAAGTCCTGTCAAGCACTGACAAAGTTTGATCTTTTCAATATGATGTTAAACCAAGATCCTGTCTAATCTTCAAAAAAAATGTAATTGATCCTAGGTCATGTTTTTGGGGAAAATCAGGAGAGTTATTCACCGTATTCTGGTCAACACTGAGGAAAACATTGAAAGGATATCAATGGTTAGGTGGGCAGAAAATTGGTGAATGGAATTCAGTCTGGGGAAGTTCGATTGACCTAGTGCAATTGGAGAGGACAAACAAGTCAAAAGAACACATAATTTAATGGTCACATAGTGAATGAGAGTAATAGAGGGTTCTGAGACTTAAGGTATGAACATCAGTGGGAATTAACTGAAAGATTTTTCACCCAAAGTGCTGTCAGTGTCTGGGTTTCACTCTCAGAATGGGCTGCTGAGGAGAAACTTTGACCACATTTAAAAAGTTTACAGATGAGCACTTGATGTGGTGTAACAAGCTGGGAAGTGGGATTAAGTTGGTAAATTGGTTTGTTATTGTCATGTGTACTGAGGTGCAGTGAAAAACTTTGTTTTGCATGCCATCCATACAGATGAATTCATCACATCAGTGCATTGAGGTAGTACAAGGATCAAAATGAGGTTTATTATCACTGACATATGTCGTGAAATTTGTTGTTTTGCAGCAACAAAGGAAAAGTGATAACAGAATGCAGAATATAGTGTTACAGTTACAGAGAAAGTGCAGTGCAGGTAGTCAATAAGGTGCAGGGCCACAACAAGGTAGATTGCAAGGTCAAGAGTCCATCCTATCGTACTAGGGAACCGTTCAATAATCTTATAACAGTGGGATAGAAGCTGTCCTTGAGCCTGGTAGTATGTGCTTTCAGGCTTTTGTATCTTCTGTCCAATGGGAGGGGGCAGAAGAGAGAATTTCCAGGGTGGGTGGGGTCTTTGATTATGTTGGCTGCTTTACTGAGGCAGCGAGAAGTGTAGATTTAATGGGTGCTTTTCGGATTGTATACATTCCTTCTATGCTGCAAATTCCTTGGATTCCATGAATCAATATAATCCTTCATTTAAATTCACTCAAACAGAGTATCTGTTCATTATCACATAGCTGGGCATGGGATCTCCCTCAAACGAACTGGCTGCCATGTTTTCTATATTCCACATTTCCAAAAGTATTTTATTGTCTACATGATGTTTGGGGATGTGGAAGGTGCTGTGTAAATGTAAGTCTTTTCTTTTTTGACCCGATGACAACAACGATGAATGATATGCCTTCAATTATCCAATAACTCTTCATGAAGTTGCAATCTTGCTTTTCATGGGTTCTCCTGCCTTGCTCAGTACCTGATATCAACTTTAGTGCTTAATTTATGCCGTTTACTGGTTTCCTGAGGCTGCTTTCAGAGGTTCTTTTCAGGCAGGGACAGATAGACGGTAGGGTAGCATCACAATGTCCAATCCCATAAAATTGGTGCAAAGGTTTTAATGTCTTTTGAGCAAGAAACAATCTGCTGGAAGAACTCAGTGGGTCAAATGACATCTGTGGGAGGAAAGGAATTGTTGATGTTGAAACCCTGCATCAGGACTGAGAGTGGAGAGGTGACTTCATACCTATTACCTTAAATCTCAGAACCTTCTGTTAGTCTAATTCACTGTGCGATCATTAAATTATGTGTTCTTTTAGCAGTTAGCGTAACGCTTTACAGCGCCAGCGAACCGGGTTCAATTCCAGCTGCTGTCTGTAAGGAGTTTGTATGTTCTCCCCGTGTCTGCGTGGGTTTCCTCCGGGTGCTCCGGTTTCCTCCCACATTCCAAAGATGTACGGGTTAGGAAGTTGTGGGCATGCTATGTTGGCGCCGGAAGCATGGCGACACTTGCGGGCTGCCCCCAGAACACTCTACATAAAAAGATGCATTTCACTGTGTGTTTTGATGTACACGTGACTAATAAAGAAATCTTATCATCTTCTCCAGTTGCGCTAAGTCAGACTACCAATCGCCTCAGGATCCTTTCTCACCACCCCCACCCCTCTTCTCCTCTTTATACCGGCCATCTTGCCTCCTCACACTCAGTCCTGACGCAGGGTTTCGACCCAAAACGTTGACAATTCCTTTCCTCCCACAGATGCTGCTCGACCTGCTGAGTTCCTCCAGCAGATTGTTTGTTGCTCCAGATTCCAGCATCTGCAGTCTCTTGTGTCTCCATTTAAATTTTTTGACTTTGATGTTAACAGGGAGAAGAAAGTGCTTATAAACAGAGGGGGCAAACCAGAGGATTGGAGCACGGCCCCCGTCTTCCTGTAAAAACAGTCGCTTCCCAGTAGTACAGCTTGTAGAGTTGCTGCCTCACAGCACCCGCGACCCAGGTTCAATGCTGACCTCTGTGCTGTTGGTGTAGAGTTTGAACACTCTCCCTGTGACCGTGTTGGACTTCCCCAAATCCTCGGGTTTCCTCCCACATACTAAAAACATGCTGGTTGGTAGGCTAAATGGCCACTTTAAAATACCCCCAATGTGGAGGTAAGTTGCGGAATGTCGGAGAGGGGGGTGAGTTGATGGGGATGTAGGGAGAATAAGTTACAGGGAATATTAGTGGGGGAATGGGATTGCTTTGTGAGCTTGCATAGGCTCAATGGACCAAATGACTTCCTCCTACGTCATAAGGAAATATGAAATCTGGAAATCAATGGGAAGGCATGACTAATGAAAAAATCTGCACAGCTGCATTAAATTCCAGATTGGAAATAATATAAAATGGTGGTGATCCTTTCAAGAAATAATCCTCAAATACTATTGTACAGTTGCAATGAATGGGCCAATGGACCTAAAGAGATCAATAGCCAGACTTTAATTGCCCGCAGCTAATCAAATACTACAGCTTGTTCTGGTGGGTGCACAGTAAAATATCAATAAGACAGTGTGACAGTTCAAGCAGACTCCTGCATAACCTCCTGCCGATTCCAAACAAAGCAGCTAGCTGTATTTTCTAATACGTGATACCTCAAACATGAACACAAGAAAATAAGAACAGGAGTAGGCCAACTGGCCCCTCAAGCCTCCCACATTATTCAATATGAACATGGCTGATCTGCCCTAGGCCTTAACTCCTCTTCTGTGCCAGTTCCCTATACCCCTTAATTCCCTGATCCATCAAAAGGTTATCTACCTCCTCCTTAAATATCTCCAATGATCTTTCCTCCACAACTCTCCGAGGCAGAGAATTCCAGTGATTCACTACCCTCTGTGCGAAGAAATTTCTACATCACATCAGTTTTGAGTAATTGCCCCTCATCTTGTCACAATGTCCCCTCAATTCAGTCTTTCCTACTCATGTAAATATCTCAGCAATTCCCAATCATATCCCCTTAGGGTCCTTCTTTAAGAACTCATTAGTTTCTGCTCTTTGACCAAGCTTTTAGACCCTAGTCCTATCAGCACAGGTTCTTCTGGTAATTGTCAGCAGGTCCAAGGAGTCCACACATGTAATTAAGTCCTCCATTCACACGGCATCAGTCAGTATTTTCAGCAGTGCAACACCATCTTGCTGAGATTCTCCACGTATATTATTGTCCACATTGAGGGGTCAGCGGTGGAAAGGGTGAGCAGCTTTAAGTTCCTGGGCGTCAACATCTCGGAGGATCTATCCTAGGCCCAACACATTGAGGCAATCATAAAGAAGGCACGCCAGTGGCTCTACTTCATTTGGAGTTTGAGGAGATTCAAAACGTCACTGACGACTCTTACAAATTTCTATAGATGTACGGTGGAGAGCATTCTGACTGGTTGCATTGCAGCCTGGTATGGAGGCTCCATTGCACAGGATCGCAAGAGGCTGCAGAGGGTTGTAGACTCAGCGAGCTCCATCATGGGCACAACCCTCCCCACCATCGAGGACATCTTCAAGAGGCGGTGCCTCAAGAAGGCGGCATCCATTACTAAGGACCCTCACCATCTGGGACATGCCCTCTGCTCATTACTACGATCACAGAAGAGGTACAGGAGCCTGAAGACCCACACTCAACGATTCAGAAACAGCTTCTTCCCCTCTGTCATCAGATTTCTGAACGGTCCATGAACCCATGCACACTACCTCATTATTCCTTTCTGTTGCACCATTTATTTATTTTTGTAATAGTAATTTTATGTCTTTGCACAGTACCGCTACTGCAAAACAACACATTTCATGTCACATAGGTCAGTGATGATGGAGAATTAGCATTTAGATTCTGTGTCCGATTTGATCTAATGCTGGATCTATGATAACACTATTTTAGTTGGAACTGTGGGAAAGGCTGGTGAGAGGGTAAGTCCCTTTTTTGATGACATGTGCTTTGATAATTGTTTTAAATTATGTCAAAGTATTTCCGATATCTTCAGAAGATATTTTTGTGTTTAAAAAAGTAACTTTTAAATTTTTTATATTTTCTGAATGAAATGTTTAATAAAGTTATAGATAGCATGGAAACAAGGGCAAAGGGGGCATGGCTTTAAAGTAATGGGTGGGAAGTTCAAGGGAGATATCAGAGGGAGGTTTTTTTACCCATAGAGTGGTTGGGGCATGAAATGCGCTGCCTGGGGTGGTGGTGGAGGCAGGTACATTGGTCAAATTCAAGAGATTACTAGATAACCATATGGAGGAATTTAAAATAGAGGGATATGTGGGAGGAAGGGGTTAGATAGTCTTAGGCGAGGTTTAAAGGTCGGCACAACATGGTGGGCCGAAGGGCCTGTATTCTGCTGTACTGTTCTATGGTTCTATGATTCTATGAAAAAGCAAATTGCTGGAGGAACTCAGCAGGTCAGGCAGCATCTGTGGAGACAGAGGGATAGTCAGCGTTTCGGGTCGAGACCCTGCATCCTGAGTTCCTCCAGCAGTTTGGTTTCTGCTCCAGATTCTAGCATCTGCAGCCTCTTGTGTCAGCACCAAGTCCGCCCTGACCATCAAACACCTATTTACACAAATCCTACATTCAGCCCTGTATTCCCATCAACCGCCTGCAGATTCTACCATTCACCCATACACGCAGGGCAATTTACAGCAGCCAATTAACCCACCGACCCGCACATCTTTGGGATGTGGGAGGAAACTGGAGCATCCAGAGGAAACCCACGTGGTCCCAGGGAGAACGTGCAAACTCCACACAGACAGTACCCAAAGGTCAGGATTAAACCCGGGCGACTAGAGCTGTGGGGCAGCAGCTCTATTTACCATTGTGCTGGCCGACACTTCTTTGACAGCTTTGACACCTGGTATTGGTATTGGTTTATTACTGTCACTTGTACCGAGGTACAGTGAAAAACTTGTCTTGCATACCAATCGTACAGGTCAATTCATTACACAGTGTACTGAGGGAGTACAGGGTAAAAACAATAACAGAATACAGAGTAAAGTGTCACAGCTACAGGGAAGTGCATTGCAGGTGGACAATAAGGAGCAAGTTCAAACAAGGTCGATTGTGAGGCCAAGAGTCTATCTCATCGTATAAGGGAACCGTTCAATAGTCTTATCACCGTGAAATAGAAGCTGTCCTTGAGCCTGGTGGTATGCGTATCCTGTATTTTCTGCCTGATGGGAGAGGAGAGAAGAGAGAATGACCCGGGTGGGTGTGGTCTTTGATTATGCTGGCTGCTTCACCAAGGCAGCGAGAGGTATAGACAGAGTCCAAGGAGGGGAGGCTAGTTTCCGTGATGTGCTTGGCTGTGTCCACAACTCCCTGCATTTTCTTGCGGTCCTGGCCAGAGCAGTTGCCACACCAAGACATGATGCATCCAGATAGGATGCTTTTTATGATGCATCGATAAAAGCTTTGCTGGTGGTCAGAACTGTCAGTGGCTTGTGCTGGCCCACATCATTCAAAACCTTGTCAAAGCTCAGAGCCTTAGGGTCACAGAGTAATACTGGATGGAAACAGGCCCTTCAACCCGACTCATCCATGCCGACCATAGTGCCCACCAAGCTCACCCCATTTGCCCACGTTTGGCCCATATCCTTCCGAACCCCTCCTATCCATGTACTTATCCAAGTGTCTTTTAAATATTATTATTGTACCTGCCTCAACCACTTCCTCTGGCAGCTCATTCCATTTACACACCACCCTCTGCGTGAAGAAGTTGCCCCTCAGGTCCCTTTTAAATCTTTCACCTCTCACCTTAAACCTGTGCCCTCCAGTTTTTAGTTCCTCTACCTACTATGTGCGTTCACCCGATCTATACCCTCATGATTTTATACACCTCCATAGGATCACCCCTCAATCTCCTACGTTCCAAGGAATAAAGTCCTAGCCTTCCCAACCTCTCCATATAACTCAGGCCCTCGAATCCTGGTGGCAAATTGTCTCTCACTCCAGCTCAAAAAGGTAGATCCTCCAGATAAATTGAGTTCAGGCAAGGAGTAACCACGGGCAACAGCAGCCAGCAAAATACAGGCCAGTATCTCCTCAAGGGGACATGGCATTGGATTTGACGAAAAGGTTCCAATGTGACTTTTTCTGAGGCACATAAAGACATCCCTTTAAAACTGAGACGAGGAATTTCTTCAGCCAGCGGGTGGTGAATCTGTGGATTTCACTGCCACAAAGGGCCATGGAGGTTAAATCATTAGGTGCATTTAAGGCAGAGATTGACAGGTTCTTGATTGGTAAGGGGGTTATGGGGAGAAGGTGGGAGAATGGGGTTGAAAAAAAATCAGCCATGATTGAATGGCAGAGCAGACTTGACTGGCCGAATGGCCTAATTCTGCTCCTATATCTCACGGTCTGATGGTTTAATTGGCTCAGATGTTCTTCAAGTGTCCCTCTTCTTCCTGAATTGTGAATTTGGCTCGACCATAGTAGATCCATTACAAGCCCACTGATTTCCAGTACTACCTTTATATACTTCCTCCCACCCTGCCTCCTGTGAGGACTCTATTCTGTTCTCTCAGTTCCTCTGTCTCTGTCACATTTGTTCTGATGATGAGATTTTAGACTTGTGGTGGAGGCTTCTCACTACCACAGTTGACCGAGCCCCTATGGAGGTGTATAAAATCATGAGGGTATAGATAGGGTGAACGCACGTTTCTGCTCTCACCCCTTCTCCTCCTGGAGAGAGCAAGAAGAGAGTTCTTCTGGTCCTTACTTTCCACCCCCACCAGCTTCTGCATTCAACAGAATTAAAGGGACGTCCCTTTATTCCGAGGCACAGCCTCAGAAAAAGTCACATTGGAATTTTTTCATCAAATCTAATGCCATGTCCCATAAGGAGATACTGGCCTGTATTTTGCTGGCTACTGTTGCCCATGGTTACTCCTTGCCTGAACTCAATTTATCTGGAGGACCTACCTTTTTGACCTGGGGTCAAGAGACAGGTTGCTGCCAGGATTCAAGGGCCTGAGTTATACGGAGAGGTTGGGAAGGCTTGGACTTTATTCCTTGGAACGTAGGAGATTGAGGGGTATAATTGCAATTTCCTCCAGCTCCAACAAGATTCCAATACCAGACACATATATTTCCCACCCCTTAAATTTCAGCATGTCAAAGGGATGTATTATTCACCACTCCAAAGTCTGCTCTTCCACCCCCACTATCCAGGCACTTATCTATGTAACCGCAGGAGGTGCAAAACCTGTTCTTTAACCTTTTCCCTTCCCACCATCCTGGAACCCAAACAGCCTTTCCAACTGTACGTCCTATAATCCAGGGTACTGCATTCCGTGTTGACATTGAGGCCTCCTCTACATTGGAGAGACCAAATGCAGATTAGGTGATCGCCTGTGTTCAGTCTGCAAGAGTGACCCTGAGTTTCTTGTTGCTTGCCACTTTAACTCCTCAATCCTATCTCTCTGTGGCCTCCTGTATTGTTACAAAGAGACAATGCAAGTTGAAGGAACAATACCTCATCTTGAGCCTGTAGCACGGTAGCATAGCGGTTAGCGCGACGCTATTACAGTGCCAGCGATCAGGTTTTGATTCCCGTCGCTGTCTGTAAGGAGTTTGTACGTCCTCCCCGTGTCTGCGTGGGTTTCCTCCCACATTGCAAAGACGTACAGGTAGGTTAATTTGGGTTTAAAATGGGCAGCGTGGACTCGTTGGGCCGGAAGGGCCTGTTACTACGCTGTAAATAAAAATTTTTTAAAAATCTGGGGATACAGCAGCCTCCTGGATTCGATATTGAATTCTCGAACTTTGAGTAACTTGTTCTCATATTCTATCTTTATCAGAACTAGCCATTTCACCCAAGTATTCATCTGCGATTTTGCCTCGTTTTTCTCTCTCTACTAGTACATTCTGACCCACTAGGCATGCCCCACACCCTGCTGTTAGCAGCACTGAACTAGACAAAGAAGCAGAATCTATATCTAACTGCAACATAAGACCATAAGACATAGGAACAGAATTAGGCCAGTCGGCCCATCGAGTCTGCTCCGCCATTCGATCATGGCTGATTTATTTTTCCCTCTCAACCCCATTCTCCAGCCTTCTCCCCGTAACCTTTGATGCCCTTACTAATCAAGAACCTATCAACCTCCACTTTAAATATACCCAATGACTTGGCCTCCACACCCTCTGTGGCAATGAATTCCACAACCCTCTAGCTAAAGAAATTCCTCCTCATCTCAGTTCTAAAGGGACATCCTTCTATTCTAAGGCTGTGCCCTCTGGTCTTAGACTCTCCCACTACTGGAAACATCCCCTCCACGTCCACTCCATCCAGGCCTCTCAATATTCGGTAGGTTTCAATGAGATCCCCCCTCATCCTTCTAAACTCCAGTCAGTACAGGCCCAGAGCCATCAAATGCTCCTTGTACATTAACCCTTTCACCCCCGGGATTATTCTCGTAAACCTTCTCTGGACCCTCACCAACACTAGCACGTCCTTCCTTAGATATGGGGCCTGTTTGCTCATTTGGTCTCAGCCTATCAGAGATATTCCCATTATTCCACCCTTGCTTTTTCTGACTTGTTTTTTCCCCTTTCCCAGTTCTGACAAAGAGTCTCAGACCTGAAACACTAACTCTGTTTCTCTTTCCACAGTTGCTTCCTGACCCACTGAATGTTCTCAGCATTTTATGTTTTTAGTTACAATTCCTACATCGTTTTTTGGACCCTTTAGCAATGTGAAAGGTTGTATATAAATGCAAGTTGTTGTTGTTGTTGCAGTGTGACTTGGAGGGAAAAGCTAAGGTGGTGGTGTTCCCATGTGCCCCACCTGGCTTTATCCTACTTGCAGTAACACAACAACGTCAATAAAGGAGGCAAAAGCAATATGCTGAAAGAAAAGGCTGACATAGATTCAAGGTAAATAGATATTCCCACAGATTGAGAGAGCGATAATAACTAAAGAGGCTTCCAGACATGGTAAGATTAAAAAAATGGATTAAATTTAGTGACAAAAGGTAATTTGGTTCCATTAAAAACAGATGGAAGGGAGACTATGATACACAATAAAATAATAAGAAATGTACTATGTAAATATTTTCAAAGTTGAAGAACAGGACAAAATTCTGGAGATAAAGAAGAAAGTAAAACAAGTCAAGGGGAAGAACTGAGTGGACTTAATGTGTAAACCATTGTTAGTGAAGAAAATAACAGAATTAAAGAAAGCTTCAGGAACTGATAGTTTGACCCGGTGCTATTAAACAAAAGAGTTGGGGACAGTACAGTTCCACATGTCATCCTGTTCCAAAGTTCCCCACTGCCAGGAAATCTGCCTTTGCACTGGGATAATTGAAAAAAAAATATTTTTCCAAGAGGATGCAGAGAAACTGGATTAACTGTGGTCCTGTCAACTTAACATCAATGACCAGGAAATTATTGGATGCTAATTTCTAAACTAAAATTCGAATGGAGATTGTCTCATGTTCCAGACCTCAGGTGCTGTCTGTGTGGAGTTTGTGTGCTCTCCCTGTGACCTCAGGGGTTTCATCCGGGTGTTCCACTTTCCTCCCACATCCCAAAGACATGTTGAGAGGTTAGTTGGCTCCTGCTGCTTGGGGACACATTGACTCCAGCCTTCAAAGACCATCAAAGTCCATCAAAGACACCATCCACCAGGGATATTCTCTCTTCTCCCCTCTCCCATCCGGCAGAAGGCACAAAAGCCTGGAAGCACGTACCACCAGGCTCAAGGACAGCTTCTATCCCACTGTTATAAGATATTGAAAAGTTCCCTAGTACAATAAGATGGACTCTTGACCTCACAATCTAGCTCGTTATGACTTTGCACCTTATTGTCTACCTGCACTGTACCTTCTCTGTAGCTGTGACACTTTATTCTGCATTCTGCTATTGTTTTCCCTTGTACTACCTCAATGCACTGTTGAAATGCAGTGATCTGAATGGATGGCAAAGTTCTTCACTGTACCTCAGTAAAAGTGACAATAATAAACCAATTCTAATTCCAATTAACCTCGACCCACTGCAGTTCGCCTACCACCAAAACAGGTCCACGGCGAACACCATCTCCCTGGCCCTACACTCATCTCTGGAGCATCTGGACAGTAAAGACACCTACGTTAGGCTATTGTATATTGACTACAGCTCTGCCTTCAATTCTATAATTCCAAGCAAACACATCTCCAAACTCCTAGATTTAGCATCACCCTTTGCAACTGGATCCGTGACTTCCTGACCAACAGACCGCAATCAGTGAGGATAGGCAGCAACACCTCCACCATGATTATCCTCAACACTGGTGACCCACATGGCTGCGTCATCAGCCCCCAACTTTACTCGTTATACACTCAAGACTGTGTGGACAGATTCTGTTCTAACTCCATTGACAAGTTTGCAGATGACACCACCACAGTGGGCTGTATCTCAAATAACGATGAGTCGGAGTTCAAGAAGGAGAAAGAGAGCCTAGTGTCATGACAACAACCTTTCCCTCAATGTCAGTAAAATAAAAGAGCTGGACAGTGACTTCAGGAAGTGGGGGCGGTGCACATGCACATGCGGTGCACAACAGTACTGAGGTCGAGAGGGTTGAGAGCTTCAACTTCCTCAGAATGAACATCACAAATAGCCTGTCCTGGTCCAACCACATAGATGCCAGGGCCAAGAAAGCTCACCGGCTAAAGAAATTTGGCATGTCTCCTTTGGCGCTCACCAATTTTTATCAATGCACCATAGAAAGCATACTATCCGGATGCATCACGGCTTGGTATGGCAACTGCTCTCCCTGAGACCGCAAGAAGTTGCAGAAAGTTGTGGACACAGCTCAGTACATCATGGAAAGCAGTATGGACCCTGATTACACTTCTCGTTGCCTCAGTAAAGCAGCCAGCATAATCAAAGACCCCTCCCACCCCAGACATTCTCTCTTCTCCCTGAAAGCACATACCACCAGGCTCAAGGACAGCTTCTATCCCGCTGTTATAAGACTATTGAATGGTCCCCTTGTACAATAAGATGGACTCATGACCTCACAATCCACCTTGTTGTGGCCTTGCACCTTATTGTCTGCCTGCACTGCACTTTCTCTGTAACTGTAACACTTTATTCGTCATTTTGTTATTGTTTCGCCTTGTAGTACCTCGATGTATTGTACCTTGGTACATGTGATAATAATAAAACAATTTACCAATTTAAATTACTCCTCATGCAGGGTAATGAGAAAAAAGGAATCAAAGGGAAGTTAATGGGCATGTGAGAGGTAGAATAAGTTACAGGGGTACAGGGAAATAAGGGGTGGAGGAATGGGACTAATGGGATTGTTCTGCTGGGAGATATCATAGGTTTGATGGGCTGAATGGCTTCCTTCTTTGTAGTATTAAGTAAATAAATAATGGGTCAGCACTTAGACAAAAGATAAACCAGCATGGATTTGTGCATGGTAGATCCTGAGTGACTAACCTTGGTTGCAAACTGATTAAGTTAATCCACAAGAGATCTGGCAAATTAATTTAGCAATAGAAGTTCAAATCCCACCATTGTAAGTGGGCAGTTTAAATCTGTGCAATTAAAGAGAATCTTAAACTTAATATTAACGTCAATTATGAAACCATGAAACTCCTAAATTGGTGAATAAAACCCACCAAGGAAATCTGCCGTCCTTATCTAGCCCAGCCGATGTGACTACTGCCTAGCCAGTTTTAACTTTGACACTGTCTCCTCAGTTCAGGGGAAATTATGGATGGGGAATAAATGCCAGTACTCAAATACCCTGAATAAATAAATCAATTGCTTTGAATGTTTGTTACGTGGCCACTAATACAAAGGGATTGGGCATCGTCAATGGACGCTACCCATGAACATTTCTAGATGTTTTAGGATGAAGTTCTAAAATGTTATTTCAGAAAATGAGAGAGCTTGGAATTGGAGGTAGACTGGAGGAAAGAAACAAGTCACAGCAATGCAGGGATCATTCCCTTATCGGTGGGATGTAGACAGTAGCACACAATACAACCCCATCATAATTTTTAAACCGTACGGAGCATCATATCCAGGCTTGCTGATAACGTTAAGATAGGAGACAATGATTTATATTTGTGGAAACAGTAAGTTATAAATGAAGTCCTTGACAGAAAAGGTGCATTGTCAAAAGTACAGCAGATGTCTTTTGGTATGGACGTCATCCATTTGGGATCTCAGAAGATTAAACAAGGATATTTTTGTTATTGTGAGGGATGAAGAGAAACAAAAGGATCTTGGTGTCTACGTGTAGAAATAGCAACAGAAGAGGTGCAAAAATGAATCACAGAGCCCAGTGACTTGTTGGCTTTGATCGCAAAGGTATTGGGGTTCCAAAGTGAGGATGTGATCCCCAAGTTGTACAGTGTCTTGGTCAAATGGTAGTGTAGCGGTTAGCATAACGCTATCACAGCGCCAGTGACCCAGGTTCAACTCCCGCCGCTGTCTGTAAGGAGTTTGTACGTTCTCCCTGTGTCTGCGTGCGTTTCCTCCGGTTTCCTCTCACATTCCAAAGACGTACAGGTTAGGAAGTTGTGGGCATGCTATGTTGGCGCTGGAAGCGTGGCGACACTTGCGGGTTGCTCCCAGAACACTCTATGCAAAAGGTGCATTTCACTGTGTGTTTCGATGAACATGTGACTAATAAAGATATCTTATCTTATCTTATCAAATGCCATCTGCAATACTGTGTTCTGTAATGGCCAATAGTCAAGCTCAGGAAGGATATATTAGATGTGATGTTGAATGTGATAGCACCAGAGAGAGTGCAGAGGAAATCAGAATCAGATTTATTATCAATGGCACATGACATGAAATTTGTTGTTTTGTGGCAGCAGTACAGTGCAAAGACATAAAATCTATAAATTACAAAAATAAATAGCACAAAAAAAAGGAAAAATGAGGAGTGTTCATGGGTTCGTGGACCATTCAGAAATCTGATGGTGTAGGGGAAGAAGCTGTTCCTGATTCATTGAGTTTGGGTCATCAGGCTCTTGTACCTCCTCCTTGATGGCAGTAACAAGAAGAGGGCGTGTCCCAGATGGTGAGAGTCCTTAATGATAGATGCTACTTTCTTGAGGCACCGCCTCTTGAAGATGTGTTTGATGGTGGGGAGGGTTGTGCCCGTGATGGAGCTGGCTGGGTCTATAACCCTTTGCTGCCTCTTGTGAACCTGTGCATTCGAGGCTGTGATGCAACCAGTCAGGATGCTCTCCACTGTACATCTATAGAAATTTGTTAGAGCCTTTGGTGAAATACCGAATCTCCTGAAACTCCTAACAAGGTAGACCCACTGGCGTGCCTTCTTTTTGATTGCATTACAAGGATGTTGCCAGAGCTGGAGAATCATAGTGATGAGGAGAGACTGTCCAGATTGCACTTATTCTCTTGGGAGAGGGGGAGATTTAATAATGGTGTGTCAAATTATGAGAAGCACAGACAGGGTGAGCAGATTGGACCCACCTCCCATGGCAGTGAGGGGAGTATAAGTGTCATGGATTTAGGTTAATTGGTCAGACAATTAGAGAGGAGTTGAATAAAAATTATTTCTTTCAACTGTTGGGGTACTGGAACACTGCCTGACAGGGTGGTGGAGGCAGAAACCTCTGTGAATGATTAATGATTCGGATGATAATGTTGTTAACATGGTTACTAAGTTTGAGGATGACACCAAAATTGGTGGCGTCATGGACAGTGAAGAAGGTTATCGAAGATTACAACAGGATCTAGTTGAAATGGGGAAGTGGGCCAAAGGGTGGCAGGTGTTGTATTTTGTGAAGTTAAACCAGGGCAGAACTTAAACTGTAAATAGTTGGGCCCTGAAGAGTGTTGTAGAATGGAGAGACTTAGGGGTATAGGCGCATGGTTCCCTGAAAGTGGCGACACAGGTAGACAGGGTGGTGAAGTAGGCATTTGGCACACTTGCCTTCATTGGTCAGGGCATTGTGTGCAGGAGTTGGGATGTCATGTTGCAAATGTACAAGTTGTTGGTGAGACCACACTTGGAGTATTGCGCACAGTTCTTGTCAGCCAGCTATAGGAAGGATGTCATTAAGCTGGAAAGGGTGCAGGAAAGATTCATTATGATGTTAATGAGACTGGAGGGCTTGAGTTATATGGAGAGGCTGGGACGTTCTTCCCTGGAATGAAGGAGGTTGAGTGGTGACCTCATAGTGGTATATAAACTCATGAGGGGCATAGATAAGGTGGATAGTCACAGTTTTTTTCTCAGGGTAGGGTGGTCTAAAACTAGAGGATGTAAATTTAATGTGAGAGGAGAAAGATTTAAAAGGGATCTCACGGGAAACTTTTTCGCACAGAGGGTGGTGAGTATATGGAATGAGCTGCCAGAGGAAGCTTTAGAAATGGGTATAATTAGAATGTTCAAAAGACATTTAGATAGGTACATGGATAGGAGAGGTTTAGAAGGATATGAGCCAAGTGCAGGCAAATTGGACTAGCTCAGATAGACATTTTGGTCAGCAAGTTAGGCCGAAGGGCCTGTTTTCATGCTGTATAACTCTTTGACTCCATAATGAGCACTTGAAGAGCAATATCCTGCAGCAGAGCTACAGATTAAGAGTGGAAAATTGGGATTAAGCTAAAGTGCATTTTTGGCTGACATGGTCACAATGGGCTGGATGGTCTCTTTCTATGCCATAAATTTATGTGATTCTGTTGGGCACAGTACAAAAACAAAACATGATGACATGTTAGTGGACTATTAATCCAGGGTTCTGTGCCAATGATACAGAAAGATGAGTTTAACAGCCACCACAGCAGCTGGGAAATTCAAATTCAGTCAAAACCACATAAATTGGCAATAAAAAGCTGGTACCATTAAAGATGGCCATGAAACAATTGAGTTGATGTAAAAATCCATCCGGTTCTTTCGTGTCCTTTAGGAATGGAAATCTGCCATCCTTATCCTAGTCAAGCTAGCATGTGACTCTGGATCCACTGCAACTCAGTTGACTGCCCTTTGAAATTGCCATAGGGTTATTTTGCTGTATCAATTACTGCTCTGAACTGTGGGAGTGCCATCACCACAAGGACTGCAGCAGTTCAAAGAAAATGTTTCACCCCCACCTTCTCCATTAGGAATAGGTAATAAAAGCTGGGTCACCTCAACATCCCACGGGAGTATAAAAAAACCTGCCGAGGTTGAAGGGTTAAATTATGAGAAGAAAATGGAATTATATACCCTTTAGTTTAAAGGGCTACTGTGATTTAATCAAGGGATTAAAAGGATGAATCAATTCAAAATTGGGTAGATGCTCAGAAATGTTCTCCTCCATTAGGGTGTTCAGAACAAGCAGGTTTTACTTTAGAACTAAGGTTCAGAATGAAGCCATACATGAAGGTCAAAGCAATCTGCAATTCTGTTCCCAAGAGCCTGCAGATGGAGAGTCAATTAAAATTCTCAGGACTGAGATCGATGGCATTTTATTAGGCAAGCGATCGGAAAGGAAGCAGGAAATTGGGTTTAAGATACCGATCTTCCGTAATCTCATTGAAGATCAGAGAAGAGTAAAGGGACTGAAAGATCTGAAAATGAAGAAAAACCTTCAGATTTTTGAAATGAATAAAAACAGAAAATGCTGGAAACACTCAGCAGGTCAGACAACATCTGTGGAAGGAGAAGCTGGGGGAAATGTTTCAGGTTGAAGAAGACAAGTTAATTCTGAGTTGCAGTGAGAGTGGAGGAAGGACAGACAGGACAAAGGGACCATCTCTGAGAAGGTAAGGTCAGTGTTAAATTGTGGATAGAGGGGCCTGGTTGATGGATTAGCGAGGGCAGTTAGAGAGAGAGAGAACACACACACAGAAACAAAGCTTCCACTTTAATTCTCCATCCCACTCCCAGTCCAACCTCTCTGTCTGTCGTCTCCTGCTCTGCTATGACAAGGCTCAACATCAATGTCCTCTTTTGTCTGGGGACTTTGCAGCCTTCTGGACTCAATATTGATTCTAACAGCTTCAGGTAACTCACTTTCTCTGTTTGCAACAGAACTAGCTAGTTCTGCTGCAGTTTGTTCATCTCTGACATTAGCCTAGTTTTTTTCTTTTTCCATCAGCATGGCCTGACCTGCTTAGCAGGTCCTACAGCTCTGCATTTTGTGGGTTTTACTTCCCTTTCTCTGTACTTTCTCTGTAATAGCCCTCATTTATTTTTTCATGTTACCCCTCTCGAACTGCCTCATTAATCCATCAGCCGCTTATTTCCACAGCAATCCCGACTTCACCCTATCAGAGATCTTCCCCTTGTCCTCTCTATCTCTCCCCCAGCCTCTCTGCAGCTTAAAACACTCTCGTTTTCTCTCCCTTTCCAACCTTTGACGTGAAACGTTGACTCCACAGATACTGCCGACCTGTTGAGTTTTTCCAGTATTTCCTTATTTTTATTTCTGATTTCCAGCATTTGCAGTTTTTGATCTTCATTTGATGTTTCGCTTTTGATTTTGAGCTGAAAGGTCCCTTGCTCTGTTCCAGTTACCAGTCACTGAGAAGTTGCACATATTAGAAGGAATACAAGGAAGAACTGGACTGATCGCATGTGGAGATTATTAATGACAATCTTTCAAAGAAGCATCACAGGTACCCACAGTGAAAGTTCAGCACACTCTATATAAAATATTAATTGCTGTCAATAATATGCCTCCCATTATATTACAAATAAATGCATTTAAGAAAAAGGATGAAATTAATGAAAAATGTTAATAAAGTAAAACTCTGATAACCTGTCATCCTCAGGACATTGGTGCTGTGGGGATGAGAGGTAGAACATAGAACAGTACAGGCCCTTTGGCCCACAATGTTGTGCCGACATTTTATCCTGCTCTAAGACCTATTTAACCCTTCCTATTTCTCTATTTAAGAGTCTCTTAAATGTCCCTAATTTATCTGCCCCCACAACCTCTGCTGGTAGTGCACCCACCACTCTCTGTGTAAAAAAACTTACGCCTGACATCCCCCTTATACCTTCCTCCAATCACCTTAAAATTACGTCCCCTTGTGTTAGCCATTGTCGCCCTGGGGAAAAGTCTCTGACTGTCCACCCGCTTTATGCCTCAAATAATCGTCTGGATTATTTCACTATTTTTTAACATTTTACACAGTAGTACAATAAAATTTCCAGTCTACCTGGTGAATTTAAAGGGACCATGGGAAACAAGGCCCCAGTGTGTTTAAAGGGGGCATGGGATAAAGTGTCCTGGTATATTTGATGGGACGATCAGCAACAGAACCTGGTGAGTTTAAAGGGTCTGTGCTGACACGTTAGTGGTGGAACAGTCTTTTGGATTAAACATTCAGCCAAAGCCCTGCTTACTCCCACAAATAGAAACTAAAGGTCCCAGGGCTGTATCACGGCTCCAGTGACCCTGGTTCAATCCTGACCTCTGGTACTGTCTCTGTGGAGTTTGCACAATCTTCCTGTGACTGTGTGGGTTTCCTCCCGGTGCTCCGCTTTCCTCCCGCGACCCAAAGACATGCGGGCTGCTGGGTTAGCTGGCCTCTGTAAATTGCCCCTACTGCATGGGTGAGTGGGGGCAGTTGAGTGGAATGCGGGGAACATAAAAACAGGCTCAGTGTACGATTAGTGTAAATTGATGGTCGACACAGACTTGTTTGTCTGAGGGTTCTGTTTCCATGCTGTATGTTCTAAGACTATTTCAAAGAGCAATAGTAACCAAATCAACTCATTCAAAAGAATTGCCCCTAAATCAGGATTACTGATGTCCCAGTTAATAATTAGTCCTTGATCAACTTGACAACATCAGCATTTTTTGGGGAGCTTCCTGTGTGTAGATTGTTTCATGCCTTGCTCACATTGCAACACCACCGTACTTCAAAAGGAGTTCCTGCTTTGGATGATCCATAGTTACAGGGATGGTATTGGTATTGGTTTATTATTGTCACTTGTACCGAGGTACAGTGAAAAACTTCTCTTGCATACTGATCGTACAGGTCAATTCATTACACAATGCAGTTACACTGAGTTAGTACAGAGTGCATTGAGGTAGTACAGGTAGAAACAATAACAATACAGAGTAAAGTGTCACAGCTACAGAGAAAGTGCAGTGTAATAAGGTGCAAGCTCACAACAAGGTAGATCATGAGGTCAAAGTCTCATTGTATAAGGAAACTGTTCAATAGTGCAACACTCAGTGCAACATTTCATTGTGCTCAATATCTTCCATCTGATGACAAGATGGAGATAGTCTAAATTCAACCACAGAGAGATAATATCTCACCAATACAGGGAATTCAAATTTTATAACACAGGAGTTTTGTGGGCAGTTTGTGATTTAAATTTCGGGAGAAGGGTATTTCATTTTTCACAAGCATTTACTCCATTTATGTTATTTACATTTGCAATGAATTCGTAATATTTAAATGAATAGGAAGGAAAGTCCTCAGGGAATACTTACGCTGCCTAGAGGTCCTCCAAGGCATCTGTTTACTTAATTAGAAGTCTTAGGTCTAATGTATGTGTCACAATTTACAGAAGAGTCACAAATGAAAGTGACCTCAGAATTGTCATAGCTTATGGTATGCTCTTAAGTGTCATTAATATATACAGGAAAATGAATTGCGATTGACTCAAACTACAGGCATATACATACTTGGCCACTGGGAAACTCAGTGTTGCAAGTAAATAAAAACCCTTCTTGCTTCCAATTACAGCCCCAACAAGATCTCTAATTCTACCATGGAAGAATCTAAAAATATTATGGTAATCATGTAACTAACTGAGAAAAGCCTGGATATCTAGGGAAGGTTGTTGGAGATTGTTTCTGTGATGGTTTAAGAAATATACTGTAAACAAATGCAGGGTGGGGAGTAAACGCCAAGTGTCCCAGGGTAGGACAGTTTAAAACTAGAGGACATAGGTTTAAGGTGAGAGGGGATTTAAAAGGGACCTGAGGGACAACATTTTCAGACAGAGGGTACACAAGAGATTCTGCAGATGCTGGAAATCTGGAGCAACACACACAAAATGCTGGAGGAACTCAGCAGGTCAGGCAGCATCTGTGGAAGGAAATGAACAGTCGACGTTTTGGGCTGAGACCCTTCCATCGGGACTGGAAAGAAAGAGGGCAGAAGCCAGAATAAAAGATTGGGGGAGGGGGAGGAGCACGAGCTGGCAGGTGATAGGTGAGTCCAGGTGAGAGAGGTAGGTAGGTGGGGAGGGGGTTAAAAAGGAATGATGTGAGAAGCTAGGAGGTGATAGGTGGAAGAGGCAAAGGGCTATAGAAGAAGGAATCTTCCCCTCTCACCTGGACTCACCTATTACTTGCCAGCTCATGCTCTTCCCCTTCCCCTTCCCCTTTTATTCTGGTTCCTGCCCTCTTCCTTTCCAGTCTTGATGAAGGGTCTCAGCCTGAAACGTCGACTATTCATTTCCCTCCATAGATGCTGCCTGACCTGCTGAGTTCCTCCAGCATTTTGTGTGCATTCACACAGAGGGTGATGGGTACATGGAATGAACTGGAGGAGGAAGCGGTTGAGGCGGCTACAATTACAATGTTTAAAAGACATTTAGAGAGGTACATGGATAAGAAGGATTGAGGGATGTGGGACAAGCACAGGCAAATGGGATTAGCTCAGGTCGACTACTTGGTTGGCATGGATGAGTTGGGCTGAAGGGTCTGTTTCCGTGCTGTATAACTCGATGACTGTATGATTCCAGATAATAAATATTGCAAAGTGTTATCATTCCATTGCTGATCAAAAAGTAGTTTTAGGCAAAGCATAAAATGCACATACATTGGAAAACTGAAATCTGGAAGATTTCACATTTCTGGCATCTGCTGGTTTTTTTTTGACTTTCATACGTTGAACATCATTCAATCTGCCCTCAGAATATTACAATTCTGCATACAAATTTCCTTACGAGATTGTCCATCGTAAATTCCTATGGTCAACTCAACGGGTCAGGCAGCATCTGTAGAAAGAGAAACGGTCAACATTTTGGCTCTGACAAAGGGTCACAGACCTGAAACTGTTTCTCTTTCCACAGATGCTGCCCAACCAGCTGTTTTTCCAGCATTTGCTTTTTTGATTCTCATTTGCTTTTTATCTCTGTTACTAATCACCCAGTTTTACAAAAATTTTCTCACCGTCCTCGAAGTTTCTCCCCAACTGCCTTCGACCAATAACTATATAAAAAGGATGTTACATCCAAAAACAATGTGATGGAACAGAATTCAATCCATAAACATTTCGGCCAGTTATCTCTTGGAGCATCCCATCACTCTCATCCTTCCCAGTTTGTCAAGCTGTTGGATTTGGAGTGTGTACCCTGTGAGAAAATGCTGGACAAATAATTGAGCTTTCCGAAAGAATAATCTATCTAATAGCCCATAAACATAATGGCTTGTGAATTTTCACCATTTAAAATAAGATAATTATCTATATTAGTCACATGTACATCGAAAAACACAGTGAAATGCATCTTTTGCGTAGAGTGTTCTGGGGGTAGCCCGCAAGTGTCGCCACGCTTCCCGCGCCAACATAGCGTGCCCACAACTTCCTAACCCGTACGTCTTTGGAACATGGGAGGAAACCGGAGCACGGAGCACCCAGAGACATAGGGAGAACATACAAACTCTTTACAGACAGCAGCCAGAATCGAAACCCGATTGCTGGTGCTGTTACGCTGTTATGCTGGTGCGTTACGCTAACCGCTATGCTACCGTGCTGTCCATGTTGCTTTTGTCTCTGTGACTTTTATCATATTTGAATGAATTCAAAGCTCAAAACAAAGGTACAATGATTACATGTGAAAATCATGCCTTCAAGTAGGCTTTTGAGGTTTTCCTCAGCAAGTCACGTTATTTTTCAAATAGCTTCAATTATTTCAATTATTAATCTAACAAACTAAGCTGTGGCACACATATTAAGACAGTGCCTTGGGTGAGAGTTGTAAAATGGTACTTATGGTAGCTTACTTTCAAATCATGACATAATTATAAGATTGTCAGCACTATTGCAACTTGAAGCAAATACGGGTTAGTAGGTTAACATGGGTGTAATTGGGTGGCGTGGGCTCGGTAGGCCGGAAGGGCCTGTTACCGTGCTGTATAAATAAAGTTTAAAGTTTAAACATTGTAAGTTTTTGTATCCCTCTTACCTAAAACTCCCTCCCTCCCCAGTATAAAGTGGTCAATACGAACTACTGCCTAACAGCTCCCAAGATGTCTGTTAATGGCAAGCAATCCTAACTGGAAGGAGTTAGAAGCAGCCCTGTGACAGTGTTACAGTACATAATTTTTATTCCAGAGAACTAGTACAATTTGAAGAACACAGTGTTGCTGGAGAACTGAAAATAGGATGTGGAAAGGTTGAATTGTAGGAGGAACCTCTTCGACTCCCAAGGTAGGGGAAAAGGGAGTATGTAAGGGTGGTATGGTGTGAAAGAAAGAAAGAGAGAAAGATGAAGGGAGAAAAGAAAGAAAGAAGTAAGGTGAGAGAAAGAAAACAGGAGAGAAAGAAGACTAAATGAAAGAGAGAACAAGAGAAAGGAAGATCAAGAGACATAGACTCTTGCACCGTGACAATTCTAAAGGAAGAGAATGAAAAAGACAGAAAAAAGGTAAGAAAGAAAAGGAGAAAAAAAGGAAAGAAATAAAGAAAAATATGAACAAAGTAAAAATGAATGAAAGGAAGTAAGAAAGAAGAAAAATGAAAGGAAAAGAAAGTGGGATGTAGAGAGAAAATTATAGATGATGAGGCAGAAAGGTAAAGAAAAGAGATACAGAGAGATCTTAGTCTGCGTACTATTAAATACAAAACTCAAATTCACCTGATGTACAGTCGAAAATAGAAAACTGTTCAATATGCATAACTATGCTTACAGCTGCCTCTGGAAGAAACGTAGACGCCGTTGCCTAGTGCTTGCTTGGACCTTCTTGGGAATTAATCAAGCAACATCAGCACAAACATTGGTTTGATGAATTGATCAATTATCACTCACTTCCCAGCTGCATGTTAAAAATACTGTTGAGATGGGCAGTTCCAGGACTTTGACACAGTGCATCAAAGGACTGGTGACATTTGTTCATCAGGATGGTGTGTGGCTTAAGAATGCAACCTAGAAATTGTGTTCCCATGCTCCTTCTCCCTTTCGATGGTGTAGGCTGCGGGTTTGGGAAGTGCGACCAAAGAATCCTAGGTGACTTGCTTCAGCGCAGTTTGTATGCAGTGTAACCTGCCGTCACTGTAATCCACAGGAGGAGGGAACAAGTATTTAATGCCGGTTGATGGAGTACTAATTAAGTGGACTTTTTTCACTACGATGTTATTAATCTTTATGATTGTAGTTGCCTCTTCATCCATCCAGTCAAGAGAAGAGTTACATTCCTGACGGAAGAATATAAGAAACAGAAACTAGACGAAACTGAAGAGACACAAGAGACTGCAGATGCTGGAATCTGGAATAACACACAAAGCCAGGGCTGCAAGAAACTGCAGAGAGTTGTGGACACAGCCCAGTGCATCATAGATACCAGCCTCCCCTCCTTGGACTCTGTCTTTACCTCTCATTGTCATGGCAAAGCAGCCAGCATAATCAAAGACCCCACCCACCCGGGACATTCTCTCTTCTCTCTTCTTCCATCGGGTAGAAGATACAGGACCCTGAGGGCACGTACCACCAGACTTAAGGACAGCTTCTACCCCACTCTGATAAGACTATTGAACAGTTCCCTTATACAATGAGATGGACTATGACTTCACGATCTACCTTGTTGTGACCTTGCACCTTGTTGCACTGCACTTTCTCTGTAGCTGTGACACTTTATTCTGTACTGTTATTGTTTTTACCTGTACTACATCAATGCACTCTGTACTAACTGATTGTAACTGCACTATGTAATGAATTGACCTGTACGATGGGTATGCAAGACAAGTTTTTCACTGTACCTCGGTACAAGTGACAATAATAAACCAATACCAATACCAAAGCGCTGGAGGAATTCAGTGGGTCGGGCAGAATCTATGGAGGGAAATGGACAGTCGATGTTTCAGGTCAAGACCCTTCATCTGGACTGGAGATCTGTAGTGAAGGGTCTTGACCCAAAACATTGACTGTCCATTTCCATCCACAGATGCTGCCTGACCTGCTGAATTCCTCCAGCTCTTTGTGTGTTGCTGGACTGAACCAAATGGCTTCTCAACCCGATTCTACCGTTCAACAAGAGCACGGTGGAATCTGCACATAAATCCATATTCTTCCTCAATCCCCCTCATTCCTTTAAGTGCCTGAAATCTATACATATAAAGCTACATAGAAGGTGGCCATTCAGCCAATTAGGCTTATGCTAGTTCATTGGGGAGTAATTCCACTCGTCTCATTCCTTCTCTCCCTATTTCCCTGTAGCCCTGCAACTTAATCTTTCTCACAAATACTAATGAACTCCTTTTGATTTCTTTTTGTCATTAACCCACTCTACAGGAAATTCATACTAGCCAGATAATTAACATGTCCTTTGGATGTGGGAGGAAATTAAAGCCCCCAAAGGAAACCCACCCTTTTATGGTGAGAATGTGCAAGCTCTTCACAGACAGCACCTGAGGTCAGGATCAAAACCAAGTCTCTGGAGATGCGAAGCAGCAGCACTAATGCCGCATCAAAAGCTCTGGTTTGCACAATGGCGTATAAGAACTTTAGCTGCTGCTGAACAAGTTTATACAATGAGTGCAACACACTGAGCTTGTATTTCTCTTGTCCAACTCGGTTTTGCACTAACTCTGCACTAAATTTGTATTTTGTATATACCGTTTATTTGCACTATTTGTACTTGCACTATTTTTTTTGATTTTTTTTTTGTTTTTTCTTTGTGTTTATTGTATGTCTTCTGTTTTATGTATGTCCTCTGTTGTGTGAGTCTGGGGGAAACGACATTTTGTTCCGCCATGTGTTTTTATAGCATGGATGAATGACAATAAAGTAACTTGAACTTGAACTTGACCATCCCGTCCTATTGGTCTCAGTCTCGAATACGTTCAAGAAATCAGCAATCACAGCCACCTAGAGACTAGAATTGCCCAGTACAGAAATGCATGTTGATCTCAGCTATGCATGACCAGACCCACATATTTTAGCCCCCCATATGTCTTGGAGGTGGTTGGGTGCCTTAAGATCTCTGGGCGTAATCTGCTTAAGAAGCCACTGTGGTTGGTTTGGTTTGACTCTTTCCCACTTCTTCAACCATGCCATAGTAAGAAAAGCTCAATATCGAGCAGGAGAAGATGACTCTGCAGGCTCACTTAGAACATAGAGCAGTTCATCACAGGAACAAGCCCTTTGGCCCACAATGTCTGTGCTGAACACAAAGTTCACGTAAAAGTTTAAAAACACTAAGTACCTCAATTTAATTGGTTTATTATTGTCACATGTACTGGATATAACGAAAAGCTTTTGTTTGCATGCCATTCAGATAGGTCATTCCATGTGTAAGTACATCGAAGTAGTACAAAAGGGTAAGAAAACAGATAAGATTATTTATTTATTAGTCACATGTACATTGAAACACACAGTGAAATGCATCTTTTTGCGTCACTGAGAATGTGCTGGGGGCAGCCTGCAAGCGTCGCCACTCTTCCGGCGCTAACATAGTGTAGCGGTTGCTGCCGCGGATTGAACACAAGACACTAGTCGTAGAGTTTCAGAACAGAACTGGTTTATTTTCCCGCCTCGCGCGGGCCTTTTAAGGGAGACTGTTCCCGCCCAATGCAACCGGCAATGATGTATATGCTATGTCATCAAGTCTTTCCTGCGCGCGGGTTCTCCCCGTCGCTTGGGGAAGACGAAGGCCCACCACCATCTTGGGCCTCGCTGCTCCGACGCCGTGCAACCCGACTGCCGAGCCGGTTCGCTTGCCCGGACGGTCAGTCGCTACAATAGCATGCCCACAGCTCCTAACCTGTACGTCTTTTGCAACGTGGGAGGAAACCGGAGCACCCGGAGGAAACCCATGCAGATACGAGGAGTACGTATAAATTCCTTACAGACAGCGGCGGGAATTGAACCCTGGTCACTGGCATTGTATTCGCATTACGCTAACCGCTACACTACCGTGCCGTGCAGAATGCAGAATATAATCATATGGTTACAGAGAAGGTGCAGTGCAGGTAAAGTGCACGGGCCATGACGAGGTAGACTGAGAGATAAACAGTTCATCTTTATCATATAAGAGGTCCATGCAAGAGTCTTATTACAGTTGGATAGAAGCTGTCCTTGAGCCTGGTGGTACGTGTTCTTAAACTTTTGTATCTTCTGCCCGATGGAAGGTGGCAGAAGAGAGAGTGATCAGGGTAGGAGGGGCCTTGATTATGCTGGGTGCTTTCCTAAGGCAGCGGGAATTATAGACAGATTTATGCATTTGGTTTAAAAAAAAACAATGATTGGCAAAAATAATCACTTTGCCTGCTATATCACATCTTTCCGTTTGCTGGTTCCAGTGCAAAATTAATTGGCACCCATGAGTTAATCAGTGCCTTAAAACAGCACTGTTGAAGAAATGTGATCAAACTGAGATTGCATATCTGACAAAAAAAAGATGACCAAGCATTTAGAAAAGTCTATCTTGAGAAAGGTGGAAAGAATCTCACACCAATACGTGCAGCTGACAGAATCTCAAGGCTGAGACAAGACCGGATGAAGAAAACTGCTTGAGTGCAGAGGAACTTCAGCTGGCAAGAGCTCACTTATTCTGGTTCCAACTTGCTCAGGGATAAATTCAAATGATGCAGGCATAACCAGTAGATGAAAACATGGTACTCTGCTGGAAAAGGCACACCGTGGTCCTTATTTAACCGCTGACCCCTGCGAGTGGCGGATGGCATGTAGGAGCCGCAGCAAGTTGAACTTTCCACAAGCTGGGGTTCTGGCAGAGGGAGGTGAATCACTTCCATTTGGCATAAGCAGCCTACAAACCAGAAGCTTTTCTGGACACCCGCAATGTTGCAATGATTGAGTGCTGGAACCCTTCCTGTTTAAACCTGGCCCTCACCCAGTCTGGAAGCAGGATTAACCAAATATGTCAGGGGCAATTAAAATTCTTCCAGTTCAGTGAGGGCCCTGATCACATTAGTGATTTACTGCGGCTTCTGGCGCATTGAGCAGAGGATGCCCGAGCCAGCCAGTAATCCAGAAATGTGAGGCTGATTTTCCAGTTGCTCTGAGCAGGCAATGGAAGAAAGACATAGAGTCATAGAGTTGTACAGCACTGAAGCAGGCCCTTCGGCCCAACTGACCCATGCCAATGAAGATGCCCCAACCAAGCTGGTCCCACTTGCCAGCGTTTGGCCCATAACCTTCTAAACCTTTCCAATCCATGTAGCTGTCCAACTGTCTTTTAAAAATTGTTATTGTAGCTGCTTCAACCACTTCCTCTGGCAGCTCATTCCACATAGATATCACCCTTTGTGTAACAAAAAATTGCCCCTCAAGTTCCTATTAAATCTTTCCCCTCTCACCTTAAACCCATGCATTCACCCTATAAATGCCCCTCGTGATTTTATACACCTCCAGAAGATCACCTCTCAGTCTCCTACGCTCGAAGGAATAAAGTTCAAGCCTGTCTAACCTCTCCCTATAACTCAGTCCCTCAAGTCCTGGCAAATCTTTGCAGCACTCTTTCCAGTTTAGTAACATATTTCCTATTTCAGGGCGACCCTGCATTTATGTAGCATCTTACATACCCTTGCAGAGTGTCTGTCATTTTTCTGCCAACGTTTTGAAGTCTGGACATCATTGTGATGATAGGAATGTTGCAGCCAATTTACCTACAGTAAATGCTCACAAAAATGAACGTGCTAATGACCAGATGATTTCTTTTTCGTAATGTTGCTTCAAAATTTTCAGGTGACTGGGAATAACTCTTCATTAAAACAGGACCGTGGGATCTTTTGCATCCATGTGAGAAGGCAGAAGTTGCCTCATCCAAGACACCATTCCTTTAATTCCACACTGGAATGTCAGCCGAGATTTTGTGCCCGAGAGGATTTGAGTGCAGGAATAATGTCTTATGTAGGTGCTTGGGGGAGCCCACTCCTGGAGTATTGCGTACCGTTTTGGTCTCTTTACCTAAAAACAATATACTTGCCATAGAGGGAGGATAATGAAGATTGACTAGACTAGTTCCTGGCATGGCAGGTTTACCATCTGCGAGACTGAGTCAGCGAGGCCTGTCTTCACAAGAGTTTAGAAGAATGAACCTCACTGAAACTTAAAAAAAAATACAGAAGCAGGGAGGATGTTGACCGCTGGCTGAGGAGTGAAGCACCAAGGGTCTCAGTATAAGGGGATAGGTTATTTAGAACTGAGATGAAGAAAAATGTCTTCACTGAGAAGGTGATGAACCTTTGGAATTCTTTACTCTAGAGAGCTATAGAGGCTCAATCAGAGTATATTCAAAACAGAGATCGATAGATTTCCAGTTATTATGGGAAGATGGCACTGAGATAAGCAGTCAGCCAAGATCTTGGTGAATGGTAGAGCAGACGTGGAGGATTGAATGGCTTACTCCTGCTCCTAGTTCTAAGTTCTAATTGAAAAATTAAACCGCTGGAAGTCTGAGATAAAAACAGAAAATGCTGAGGATACTCAACAGGTCAGGCAGCATCTTTGAGGAGAGAAACAGAATAAACATTTCAAGTCAATGACCCTTCATCAGATCCTTAGGATTTGAGCTTCTGCAGGTAAAAGAGGAAGAATTCTGGAATGGCAGCAGCAACAATTGAAAAATTACACTGCAGAAACTCTCCTTTCCTTCTGGTATAAGGGCGTGGCCACAGCCAATGAGCCAGAACTGCAGGGCCAAGCATCAGGAATTGGTAATTAAAGCCTTCTGCACGTTCTTCAATTTGGGTGCACGCATCATATTTTTTTCTGAGTGGACACTTGTGCTCTTGCCTTTAGATGATTAAAATGCATTAGATCAGCCTAAGTGATAATGTGCCAGGTTGATTGGTGGGAATGTGCTGTGTAATGACTGAATCCAAGTATACTGGATAGTTTTGGGAATCCTCATTCTGGCCTCAGAAAGTTCTAATCTTAAATATGCATCGGAATGTTTCAATTATTGCTACTGAAATCTGTGAATTCTTCCTTTCTTTACCTGCTAATGAAAATATATGACATGGACAGAAAGAGTTATGAGAGACAGGGTTCATTTACAGTACAATTGACCGCCCATACTGTGTTCAATTAAGGAGCTGAGTCTTGGTATCCAGTCATGGGTGGCTGGGTATGCCTGAGGAGATCTGTTATCACTGTTGTGCTTCATCAAAGTCAAAGACTGATAACTGTAAACTCCTTCACACCAAGTCAGTGACAGGACATTGCTGCAGGAGTTTACTGCCTGAATATATCTTTATCTTTTCAAGACACATTTTTTAAAATCTTTCTGGAATGTGGGCATTTGTGGCAAGGCCAGCATCTATTGCCCATCCCTATCTGCACCTTTAGGAAGAGAGGGAGCCTCCTTGAACACCAGCAGGAGTTGGTAGCATCGTGGCAGAGCTAATAGAGCAGCTGCCTCACAGCACCAGAGACCCAGGTCCAATCTTGACCTTGGGTGCTGATTGTGTGGAGTTTGAACGTTCTGCCTGTGACCATGTGGGTTTCCTCCAGATGCTCTGGTTTCCTCCCTCATCCCCCAGATGTGCAGGTCAGTAGGTCAATTGGCCACTGTAAATTGCCACTCATATGTAGGCGAGTGGTAGAATCTGGGGGGAGAGATTGTGGGGAAAATAAAAAATGAGAGTAATGTAGAATTAGTGTAAGATGGGTGTTTAAAGGTTGGTGCGGACTCAGTGGGCTGAAGGACCTGTTTCCGTACTGTATCTCCCTATGACTATTTCCACAGAGTGCAACTGCAGTTCCTAGTTCCCATGTGCTAACTGCTCTTGTTATTCCAGGCCATAACAATGTGGGTACAGAAGGTCCCACTGAAGAAGCCATGGCGGAGGGAATGAAGGTTTGGGGTGGTGGCTTGGGTACCCATCAAGTTTGCCCTTTCACAGATGATGTTGAGAAAGGAATCATGTTAAATTCAGATGGTGATACTTTCATTGGAGGCAAACTCATTCAGTACTTTCTGCTGAAGAGTGGACTCTACATGTTTGTAGATAGCAGGATACATTGTATTTTCATATTCAGACCATTCAGCCCCTTGATACAGTTCTGCCATTCCATTAGATCTTGGTTCAACTCCATTTCCCTGCTTTTGGTCCAAATCCCTGGTTCCTATGACTTCACAACACTCAGTGTTGAAAATTACAATTGACTCAACAATTTTGCCACTAAAGTCTAAGATTTTGTGTCCAAATGCTATTCCAGAGACTATACAATCTTGGTTGACATTTCAGGCCAACACTCAGTGTGTGCTGTCCTTTGAGAAGAGAAGATAAACCACGTTGATGCCTAGCATCTTGGTTGGATATAAAAGATCCTGAGGCTCTGCCTGATTGATGTGGGAAGTTCTCCTCTTTTCCCTCAGCTAACATGATTAACCCCCAAAACACAGTATCTTCCAATAATATTATTATTGTTTGTGGGATCTTGCTCTATACAGGTTGTGAGTTGTGTTGCCCCTCCATGAGAACAGCGACTGTACTCTGTGGCATCATGGAGTTTGCGTCCCTGAACATAGAGTCAGAGAGTAATACAGCAAGGAAACAGGCCCTTTGGCCCAACTCGTCCTTGTCGATCAAGATGCCCATCTAAGCTAGTCCCACTTGCCTGCATTTTACCCATATCCCACTAGGTAGTGTAGCAGTTAGTGTAACACTATTACAGCGCCAGCGACCCGGGTTCAAATCCAGCCGCTGTCTGTAAGGAGTTTGTACGTTCTCCCCGTGACTGCGTGGGTTTCCTCCAGGTGCTCCGGTTTCCTCCCACATTCCAAAGACATACGGCTTAGGAAGTTGTGGGCGTGCTATGTTGCCACCGGAAGCGTGGCGACACTTGTGGTCTGCCTCCAGAACACTCTATGCAAAAAAGATGCACTTCACTGTGTGTTTCGATGTACATGTGACTAATAAAGATATGCTATGTTGTGTGTTATGTTATCTTTTTTATCCTTGTACCTATCCATATGTCTTTTAAACATTGCTTTGTTGCTCCCTCAACCACTTCCTCTGACAGCTCATTCCACATACGAACCACCCCGCGTTTCTTATATTTTTCAAACGACACACAAGGAGGCCATTTGGCTTATTAAGTCTATGTTATCTCTCAGAGCAGTCCCAACAGTCCTATTCCCCCACTTATTTCTCTGTAGCCTATTCTCTCTCATATGCTCATTTATCTACACTAGGCATAACTTACAGTGGTCAGTTAACCTACCAACATATCTTTAGCGTGTGGGAGGAAAAATGGAGCACCTGGGGGAAATCCATGGGGTCACAGGTAGAATACACACAAACTCCACACGTACAGCACCTGAGGCTGAACCTGGGTCACTGGAGCTGTGTGGTAGCAGAGTTAACTGCTGATTAATGTGCACATAACCAATGACCTTGAAACAACATAGATATAAAATAATGTATGGCTATTTTATACCTACTTTTAACTTTTCCATAAAATGGACAAATAGAACTTAGAACATTACAGCACAGTACAGGCCCTTTGGCCCACGATGTTGTGCCGACATTTTATACTGCTCTAATATCTAACCCTTCCCTCCCACACTCCCTCCATTTCTCTATCATTCTCTATCTAAGAGTCTCTTAAATGTCCCTACCTCTGCCGGCAGTGTGTTCCACGCATTCACCACCTCTGTGTAAAAAACTTAACCCTGATATCCCCCTTATACCTTCCTCCAATCACCTTAAAATTATGTCCCCTCGTGTCAGCCATCATTGCCCTGGGAAAAAGTCTCTGACTGCCCACTCGATCTATGCCTCTTATCATCTTGTACACCTCTATCAAGTCACCTCTCATCCTCCTCCTCTGCAAAGAGAAAAGCCCTAGCTCGCTCAACCTATCCTCATAAAACAAGCTCTCCAATCCAGACAGCACCCTGGTAAATTTCCTCTGCACCATCTCTAAAGCATCCACATCCTTCCTATAATGAAGTGACCAGAACTGAACACAATACTTCAAGTGTGGTCTGCCCAGAGTTCTATAGAGCTGCAACATTACCTCATGGCTCTTGAACTCAATACCCCGACTAATGAAGGCCAACACTCCATACGTCTTCTTAACAACCCTATCGACCTGCGCGGCAACCTTGAGGAATCTATGGATGTGGACCCCAAGATCCCTCTGTTCCTCCACACTGCTAAGAGAAAACTAGATTCTGCAATGTCTTATGGGTGCATAGCACGAGGACATATCAATAACAATTTACTTTCAAACAGAAGAAAAAAATTGAGGTGATATTGAAAGGTCAAAAATGAAGCAAGCAAACTTTAATGGACCCCATAGAGGCAGTGGTCCAATTAATTCCTGTGTTTGCTAAGCTATCCAGGTCTGTAACTCTACTGTTTGAAGTTAAAGACTTTAGATATGATCTTTGTAATAGTTTCTGTAAGTGTCTTTAGTCTCACAGTCTCAAGAGATATCTTTGTGTACAGAAATATTGAGGACAGTTACACAGCACAGTCCGACTCTCAATCTGACATCCTATATAACAGGACAGTTTAGCATCAGTGACTGTTGTGTCTAGCTCAGTGTGGAACCACACTGTACCATAGGGCATATTTTGTCCCAACTTGGATACAAATTAGATGATAAATTTCTCTATTGAGGACAGGTAGATCTGCCAAAAATGAAAAGATTTGATAATTTTGGCTTTTGTCATGTACCTCTAGCAAGCAGAGGTCCAGTGTGGAAAAATAAATCCTAAATCACCTCTAATTTGGGTTAAACTTGCAATCTTAGCTGAAGGGATGGCATGCCTAGCTGTTGTTGGAAACTGACAGGTCAAACCAATCCTAATTAACACCCCAGTGCAGTACTGACAGAGTGCAGGCAAAATATTAAACCAAGGGCAGACCTGCCGTCTATTGAGGCACAAACGACCCAGGGTACTGATTTCAACAATCAAGTATGTCCTGCCCTATATTTCTCCCACTGACCTTAGATTATCGGGCCATTGTTATTTTGCTATCTGTGGGACTTTGCTGTATGCAAATCAGCAGATAATTTTAAATTTTTTAAATTTTAAATTTTATTTACAGCGTGGTAACGGGCCCTTCCGGCCCAACGAGTCCGCGCTGCCCATTTTAAACCCAAATTAACCTACCCGTACGTCTTTGGAATGTGGGAGGAAACCGGAGCACCCGGAGGAAACCCACGCAGACACAGGAGAACGTACAAACTCCTTACAGACAGTGACGGGAATCGAAACCCGATCGCTGGCGCTGTAATAGCGTCGCGCTAACTGCTACGCTACCATGCCGCATTTCTATAAATGTTAGTTATTGGCTGCAGGAAAATTTGAGATGTCCTGAAAGGGAAATGTGAAAAGTGCTATATAAATGCCAGTCTGTCTTTCCTTTGCTGTGTAATCAGGTTCTGACAGTGTTCTCAGCTCTGCTATATTTTCACTTAAAAATATAGACCATCAAATGCCAACCATCAGGCACCCATTTTTATGCTAATCCTACCCTTAACCATTTTATTATCCCCACAATCCCATCAACTCCCACCAGATTCTATTACTCACCTACACATGGGATCCATGATCATTCACCTTGGGGCAAGTTACAGCAGACAATTGAGGCTACAAACCTGTACATCCTCAGGGTGAAGGAGGAAACCGAGGCACCCGGAGGAAATCCGCGCAGTCACAGGGATAATGTGCAAACTCCACAGATGGCACCAGAGATCAGAAATGAAACCGGGTCACTGGAGCTGTGAGATAACAGCTCTACCAAGCTGCACCACTGTGTCATCCTGGTGAAGGATTCTCTTTTATCTCATTTCTAGACACATTACCTTTTTAGTTTTTGCTGTTTGTGGGAGCTTGCTGTCTGAAAATTGGCTCCAAGGGTTTCCTAGCTGATCGTGAAAGTGAATGTACTTCACTTCTTTATTAGCTTTCATATTTCCTTGTGATGGGGAAGGAAGCTACTCAGCCCATCGAGTCTCCATCGGCTCTCAGAGCAACTCCATTGCTCCAATTATCTCCCTGAAACCTATTCCCTCATGTGTGCTCACCGATACACCCCAATTCCCCAAGCAGCCACCAACACGAGGTGCGATGAATCCTGCCACCCAGTGCATCTTTGGGATGTGAGAGGAAACCAGAGGAGACCAACGCTGTCAACAAGAGAACCTGCCAATGCCATAAAGGCAGCAACAGAGGTCAGAATCGATTTGTGAGACACTTCACCACCTGCAGCATCACTGTGCTTTGAAGCACTCTGCGATGTTCTGAAGGCAATTTTGTTCGTTCAGTTTAACCTTCTTCCCTTCTTCTTCAGCAATCCCTCAGGACTGAGAATTATAATTTCTAACCGGCTTATGATGTGGAATGGAAGTTGCCTACGTGTGATTCCTTTTACAAGGGATAGCTGTTGCATGGTTGCTATCACATCAGCTTCACAGAGAAAGGTCTTGATCCAGGGACAAGGGGGGGGCCAAGACAACATGATACCAGGTTCTGCTGCATTAGATTTAACATTATATTCATGAGAAGATAGATTTATATTCTGATATATTTCTGCCAGTCCTCAATATGTGTGCTCTAGTTGTTTACATTGAATGTAGATGGAGATACATTCAAAGTGAACCTTGAATCAAGGCAATCCTTGACTCCAATTCATGCTGGAGTCATAGTTTTGAGTGGCAGCTTTATCCAGCATGGATCAGCTATCTGAACCTATAATCTGGGCAAGGATAGTTTTTTTTTGAATGAGAGCTCTCCGGCCAGTGGCTTTTGGCTGCGAGCAGGTTTACGAATGGCTCATTAATCAGTCTGGAGACAGCAGAGTGGCTGTGCCAAGCCAGAGCTCCATGATGATAAGTAATTGATTCCACCTTGACAGTTAGCCAGGAGTGTATTGACTCTTCTGAATGTGGGAGGTTCAGAATGGCTGTAAATATGTGACCAACAATTTGAGGCTTGGCACTGGACCAATTTACATGGAGTTAACAGTACAAACACAGAGCATTTGGCCTAACCAGTCTACACTGGTGCTTAAGCTTCACACAATCCTCTCCCTGTCTGACTTTATCTAACTGTATCAGCAAATCCTTTATCATTCTCCCTCATGAGTTTACCCAGCTTCCCACTAAATGTATTTACACTATTCACGTTAACCTCAACTAAGGATGTCTAGTTCCATTTTTTAACCACATTTTGAACTTCTCCTAAACTTATCATACATATTACTGGCTATCTTACACACACACACACACACACACACACACACACACACACACACACACACACACACACACACACACACACACACACACACACACACACACACACACACACAGATATATATATATATATATATATAATATATGTATATATGATTCCTAGTTGTTGTCACCTCAGATGGATATAAAGCCTCTGCTCGATCAAATTCCTTATAATTTTGTATGTCTCTTATTCCTTCTGTTTTCTGGAGAAAAGTCCCCCAGTCTGGTAGATCAAGGGTAGCATTTGTCCAATATCAAACTGCAGTTAGCACATTCCCTACCAAAATCTTAAAAACACACTGGGAAATAAGGATGGAGTGATCCATTTGTTAATTAATGCAAATCAAACTCTCTCTTATTGTTAAAGTTAATTGTCTGCCATTTCTGTGGTGTGATTCTCACTTGCCACTTATCAGTCCATGCCTTACTATTGTTTAGGTCTTGATACATGAAGGTGTGGGTTGCTTCATTTCCTGAGGAATTGCATATGAAATTAAATATTGTGCAATCATCAGCAAATGTCCCAGCATCTGAATTGTTGGTGGAAAGGAGGTCATTGAACAATCAGCTGACAAGGGTTACTGAATCCTGAATCAGGTTTATTATCACTAACATATGTCGTGAAGTTTGTTGTTTTGCAGCAGCAGTACAGTGCAAGACATGAAGATTACTGCAGTACGTTACAAAAATAAATAAATATTGCAAAAGAAGAAGAACGAAGTGGTGTTCATGGGTTCATGGACCGTTCAGAAATCTGATGGCGGAGGGGAAGAAGCTGTTCCTAAAATGCTTAGTGTGGGTCTTCAGGCTCCTGTACTTCCTCCCCGATGGTAGAAACACAAAGAAGGCATGTCCCAGATGGTGAGGGTCCTTCATGATGGATGCTGCCTTCTTGAGGCACCGCCTCTTGAAGATGTCCTCGATGGCGGGGAGGGTTGTGCCCGTGATAGAGCTGGCTGAGTCTGCAACCCTTTGCAGCCATGTTTGATCCCGCACATTGGAGCCTCCATACCAGGCGGTGATGCAACCAGTCAGAATGCTCTCCACTGTACGTCTGTAGAAATTTGCAAGACTCTTTGGTGACGTACCAAATATCCTCAAACTCTTAATGAAGTAGAGCTGCTGGTGTGCCTTCTATGTGATTGCATCAATGCCCAAGATAGATCTTCTGAGATGCTGATGCCTAGGAACTTGAAGCTGCTCACCCTTTCCACCGCTGACCCCTCAATGAGGACTGGTGTGTGTTCTCCCGACTCCCCCTTCCTGAAGTCCACAATCAATCCCTTGGTCTTGCTGACATTGAGTGCGAGGTTGTTGTTGCGATACAACTCGGTCAGCCGATCTATCTCATTCTTAAACATCTCCTCGTCGCCATCTGAGATTCTGCTAACAACCATGGTGTCATTGGCGAATTCATTGATGATGTTTGAGCTGTGCCTAGCCACACAGTGATGAGTGTAGAGAGAGTAGAGCAGTGGGCTAAGCACACATCCTTGAGGTACGCCTGTGTTGATTGTCAGTGAGGACAGGATGTTACTACTCTCTACTCTACTCTCTGCTCTACTCCCTATACACTCATGACTGTGTGGCCAGATTCTGCTCTAACTCTATCTACAAGTTTGCAGATAATACCACCATTGTAGGCCATATCTCTAACGGCGATGAGTTGGAGTACAGGAAGGAGATAGAGAGCTTAGTGGAATGGTGTCATGACAACAACCTTTCCCTCAATGTCAACAAAACAAAAGAGCTGGTCATTGACTTCAGGAAAGGGGGTGGTGTACATGCACCTGTGTACATCAATGGTGCTGAGGTCGAGAGGGTTGAGAGCTTCAAGTTCCTGGGAGTGAACATCACCAGCAGCCTGTCCTACTCAAATCATGTAGATGCCATGGCCAAGAAAGCTCACCAGCACCTCTACTTCCTCAGGAGGCTAAAGCAATTTGGTTTGTCCCCTTTGACTCTCACCAACTTTTACAGATGCACCATAGAAAGCATCCTATCTGGATGTATCACGGCTGGGTACGGCAACTGCTCTGCCCAGGACCGCAAGAAACTGCAGAGAGTTGTGGACACAGCCCAGCGCATCACAGACACCAGCCTCCCCTCCTTGGACTCTGTTTTTACCTCTCGTTGTCTTGGCGAAGCAGTCAGCATAATCAAAGACCCCAACCACCCAGGTCATTCTCTCTTCTCTCCTCTTCCATTGAGTAGAAGATACAGGAGCCTGAGGGCACGTACCAGCATACTTAAGGACAGCTTCTACCCCACTGTGATAAGACTATTGAACAGTTCCTTTATACGATGAGATGGACTATGACCTCACGATCTACCTTGTTGTGACCGTGCACCTTATTGCACTGCACTTTCTCTGTAGCTGTGACACTTTACTCTGTACTGTTATTGTTTTTACCTGTACTACATCAATGGATTCTGTACTAACTCAATGCAACTGCACTGTGTAATGAATTGACCTGTATAATCGGTATGCAAGACAAGTTTTTCGCTGTAACTCGGTACAAGTGACAATAATAAACCAATACCAATACCAATACCGATCCGTGCTGACAGTAGTCTCCCAATCAGGAAGTTAAGGATCCAGTTGCAGAGGGAGGTACAGAAGCCCAGGTTTTGAAGCTTGTTATTAGTACTGAGGTTAGGCCTAATATGTGGAGTGAATAGAACTGGCTGAAAGGTGGTTTTGGTGCTGGTGAAGATCTCAGGTGGAAGCTGAAATGGATCACCTGCTTGGCAATTCTGGTTGTACATCATTGTAAGCAAGGATGTCTTGGATCGAATATAAAATGTCCCTTGCCGATCATTAAAATCACCACTCTTCAACCAGATTATGAATAAAGGTAAGAGAACAGCAAACTGGTGCTCCCTTGCAGGTCTGAAAACAAAGGCTCTTGATAATGTTGGCTGGAACACTACAGCAGAGGTAACCTGCATTTAAGTACCATCAGCAACAGAGCAAAACACTCCAAGGTGTTTCACAGGCACAATTTTTAAACAGTCACAGAACACCAATGAGATGTTAGGACATAAAGATCTTGGTTTTGAGAAGCATCTTGAATGGAGAAGGAGATGGAGGGGAAGGCAGCTTTAGTTGAAGATTCAACCACCAATGATAAGAGCAAGAAAAATTAGGGATGAGACGCCAAAATTGGCAGAGCACAGCTATCTCAGAGGGCTGAAAGGTCGAAGGAATTTACAGAGGTAAGAGGGGATGGGAGACAGTGAAATAGTGTGGGATTTGGAAACAAGGTGTGCGGAGAGAAATATTTTAACAACATAACATTCCTAAATCAATGATGTGTACACTTCAAAAGTACTACATTGCTGAAAACCACTTGGGACATCCTGAAAGAGATGGGAAAGGTGCGATAGACATGCTTGCTTGGCAAGTCACAAGAGTACTTTTGTCATACATTTTTCTACAAAAGGGTTAAAATACATCACCTCTACAGTGGTGACCTACAGAAAATGAAAGAGAATTTTACATTCTGTCCCACCAGTGAGAATGCTTTGAAGGAGTTTAGATCCATCAGTTAGACAAAGTAAAATTAAACATGTAACCTGTGAACTCAGGGTATAAAATATACCTTCAACAAATCTCAAATCCTTTGGCAAGGACTGACTGTGATGCTTGGTTTTAGAAAGATTGACACATTAAAAATTACAGCTGGGTTTTTATACTGTAATCATAAAACCATTATTATCTTTATACAGCTTTACACAAATCTCTCATTTATCCTGAATGCTCCATTTGAATAAGGGCCAGAAATTCAGTTGAACTTAAGGATTTTACCATATTCACAGTTGACGAGTCATCTTGATTTCCTCATTAACTGAGTTGAGATATCATTAATCTATGGATTTAGGCCAAAATTAAAATAATGCGGTACAAGAAAGAACAGGGTTGCTGTTTTGATACAAACAGTTCAAAAGTATTTTGTTGGCTGTAAAGCACTTTTGGTCATTCTAACCAGGGAGAAGAAAGACACACTCCAAAGACATATGGGTTAGGAGTTGTGGGCATGTTATGTTGGCGCTGGAAGCATGGCGACACTTGCGGGCTGCCCCCAGCACATTCCCAGTAATGCAAAAAGACGCATTTCACTGTGTTTCAATGTACATGTGACTAATAAATAAATACCTTATCTATATAAATGAAAGTCTGTCTTGTATAGGCAATGAAGATCTGCCAGCATATCTTGGCATCTTTAGTGTTAATGTCAGGAACCTAATGGACTTAATTGGAAGCTCTGCCTGTATTCACTGAACCCTCCAATCCCTCCAAAAACATCAGTAAATAGATGATCTCATCATTATCACTGACTTTTGTGTGATCTTGCTGTTTCCCACTTTATAACAATAAATGCTGACATCGATAGTGGTGCTTTATCAATGTGAATCTTCAAATTTTGCAGCTGCAGCAGTCTACATCACAGAGTAAAGGCTGAAATCTCTCAGTGACCTGCCCAGGGAATACCCAGTTTCTGCTGCAGAGTAAGGGAAAAAGACAGGGATGGAGCCATGTACTTTCTGGGAGCTGCAAAGCTAGCAGCAGTGGAGATCCAAAGAGATCCCATGTATATTGATCATTAAAATGTCATTGAAATGATCAGAAAATAAGCTTTAAGAATGCTGGCCTTCATATCTCATGGACTGGGCTACAGCCAACAGAGGTTATGCTCTAACAATACAAAGCCCTGGTGAGATCACATCTGAAGTAACAAATCTTAGGGAGGATGGCTTGAAGGGAACATACTGTAGGATTACCAGAAAGATACTTGGAGTTCAGTTACAAAGAGACACAATCAAGGGTTACACAATCAAGTGTTCCATTCCCTGGAATTTAGATTAAAGAGTGATTTGATTGAAATTTAATATGTGAAGGGAGAGCTGATTGGCAAGAGAGAAACAAGCTATCTCAATGGCTGGGGTGTCCGGGACATGGGTTAAAACTTAAACTAGGCCTCTTGGGCATGATGTTAGGGCACATTTCTGCACTTTGACAAGTTTGGAACTCTCCCCTGAAAACGCCATTGACGGTGCATCAATGTCATTATAAATTTAATACTGATAGATTTTTGTTACCCAAATGTATTACGAGCTAGATGGCAAAATAGAAGCCTTTTATACTATAAGATTAAAACCCGACTGAAAATCACCACGGCCAATCCAAATACAACATAAGCCTCAGTACTTGAAACATTTTCCAGACCTGAATTGACCCAAAGCATTTTCAGAAAAGCAGGAAAATAGATTTGCTACACTGTAAATACTTTGCTGTTGATCCAGAACAGAGGATACGCGCAGCAATTCTGACCTGGATAAAGTACAAAGCCAGGCTGGCAGAGCCTGACCTGAGCAGAATCTTAGCCCAAATGTTTCATCAAATATATCCCCCTGACTCTGAGCTGAATGTGAACACATATTATCAGCCCCCCTCGGGCACAGCTGAGGTAGCCAAGCTCTGCTGAAAGTAAGGAATCGAGTTAAGTCATAGATCAAGCATGATCTCATTGAACAGGCTCAAGGGAATAATTGGTCTCCTCCTGTGCCTGCACTGAGACTTCTTCACATTGACCAGCAATGTCATGGGACGGTCCCAAGGATGGGCAGAGCAGATCCATCTATGCCCTAAATACATCATCTCGCCTCCTGCCTAATTTTCCAGTCAAATGACGGGTGCTTGAAGTATCAGTTTGCCCTGGGAGGATCTGATCAGGATTCAGCGGCGAAGAAGGTGGAGATGAGATAAGCGTCAAATACAAGAGGGCGTAGCTTTAAGGTAAGATGGTGGAAGTTTAAAGGAGATGTGTGGGTCAAGTATTTTACAGAGAGCGTAATAGGTGCCTGGAACTCGCTACCAGGGGTGGTGGAAGCAGACGTAAGAGTGAATTTAAGTAGAATTTAGAAAGGCACATGAACATACAGGGAATGGAGGGATACAGATCACATTCAGGCAGGTGGGATTAGTTTATCTGGCATCAAGGTCAGCACTGACATCATAGGCCGAGGGCCTGTTCCTGTGCTGTACCATCCTATGTTCTACGTATCTTTCTCTTTCAGCAGCAAGGTACAACCTTAAGGCTGTAGAACTCCTGGACACTGGTCTTGACAATAGTCAACAGGTCTCGCAAAAGCTGATTGACCAACCATCATATCTGGGATTCTTGGCAGCTATTGGGAACAGGCAGGACTCGGAGGAAACATTTTTAAGGTCCTTAAGGTAGTGATTGAGTTGGACAAGGTGAATATGGAGTGGATGTTTCCATTGTGGGAGAATCTAAAACAAGGTAATTATTAACAAATCGAATAGAGAAATGAGAAATTTCCTAACATGGATATTGGTTAGAATATGGAATGTGCTACTGCTGGAAGTGGAAATGAAATGTTTTCAAAGGGAAACTAGATGAGAGAAAAGGAATAGAAAGTTAAGCTGAATGACTGTGATGTGGATGAAGAGAAAGAGATTCATGTGGATTACAAACACCAACACTGACTAGTGAGGCAAAATGGTCTGTTTCAGCACTGACAGTCTAATGCTATGTGCAGAACAAGGATCATGACTCTCTGAAGGGACTGAGTTCAGAGACGTTGGTGTGTTCAGGCCATGTTAGATAGCAAGCACTTCAGAGAAACTTCACTTGATGCGCCCCAGGTGTTTGACTGGAGAGAGTGGTGAGACAGTGAGAGAATTTAGAAGAGGAGAAAATATCAAACGATAAGGAAAATGATGTTAAAATTTCATGACCATTGCAGAAATGTAATTAAATTGATTCTAAGGAAGTAGTTTTAAAATCCTAGCACCTCTGAAAGTTTTAATTTTAGCATTCACTCTGAACACAGTGAACCCAAGACAATTTTCAAGTAATGAACATATTCTACCCAATCTTCTTCAGAACATAACCATGGCAATGTTGAGAGTGTGTGATTATACCAAAGGCATAGCAATGCTAAATATAGTTCCAAAGGATTAAGGCATAAGATTTGCTCAGTGGTGCAGGAGCTGCTAACTGAGGTTGGTGCTGCAATATGAAGGCCATTTTTTGTGGTTAGATCACAAATATTGTGCTGTATTGTTGGAAAATTACAGTCCTGCTTTATGCTATTGTACCTGTGGGGATCTGTGATGTTGTGCTTTGGCCACAGCAGATGGACAAATACTGTTAGCTAAAACTGTACAAGACTGCAGGTCCACACCTTGTCCTGTTGTGGCAGGAGATGCTGCTCTTGTTTTTAATTGTCTGAAACTTAGGACCAGCTTCTAATGATTTCATTAAGAAGCATATGCTCCAGTCCAGTTTGGCCATTATAATTTCAAATTAATGGTTCTCATTGGGTTAACAAGGTATGATCAAACCTGAGTGAGGATATCAAGATTGCTTTGAAGGTGGGCTTGAGTGACAGTCATGTGTGGTGGGTATACATTGTTGCTTGCTCTAGAGCAATGGAAATTTCTAGAATGTGTGGTGGGGTGCCTGTCAGCCATTTCCTCCAATGCAATGGAAAGCTAGAAGGTCTGTGATCTGCCCATGTTCCACCTACTCCAGTGTGATTGAATGTCCCAGAATATGCAGGGAGAGCCCATCCATCACTTCATCTGACGGTGTGTCCTTCAAGCACTTCTTCCAAGGTGATGGAAAGTTCTAGAATGTGCGGTGGGGTGACCCTTGATCGCTTCCTCTCTACTGATGGAAAGTGTAAGAATGTGGGGTGGGGTTACCCTCAATCGTTTCTTCAGAATGACAGAAACTTCTAAAATTCATGGTCCATTGACCGCTTCCTCCAGAGTGGTGGAGGTATACTTTCATTGACGGAAGCACGGAGTTAATTTTCAAACCTGACAGCTTTCCAGCATCACCTGCTCTTTCCAATGAACAGCCATTGCCACTGAGTTTGTTCAGAGTCCAGAACTCTTACTCTCATTCCCTATGTGTCACCCAGTTGCCTTCTCATTCCCAGGCTGAGTGGTAAGAGTAACTTCTGTTCCATGCACTTTTGAGCTGCATTCCCACCTTTCGAGCAGCTCCTTCTATTCCAGGTTGGGCATTCTTCTAAGGGCATACCACAGGTTTGCAGCGGTAAATCCATCGTTTACACTGCCTATTGCCATTTAATTTAATCTTTAAACGTTCTTAGAAACATCTCAGCCATACCTGAAACTGTCGAACTAATCCACATATCACAGGACTGAGTTATTAGCCAATCACCAACATTTCCAACACTTTGTAATGATCTCTGCCATCATCACAGCTGGAACAATTTATATTTACATGGCAGGTTTAATGAAGCAAAGCTCTCCGCAATACTTTAACAAAGGCAATATACAACAAAAACATACTGAGCCATGTAATGTTAGAACAGACCACCATAAACCTTAACACTACAAAACATGTAATTTTAAGGTGTGCCTTAGAGAGAAGCTGCTGGTCTTCCTTTGGTACAGCCGAAAATATTTTCCATTGAAGTTCTGGTCGATGAACATAATTTACATAAATTGAAAGCACTGTAATAATCTTGCTATTAATATAGTTAAAAAGTGCACAGAGGGAATAAAGAAAGAGTCTGGTTGGAAATGGAGTAAGTTCATGAATTATGAGTTTTCATTCTGATCCCCTGCATGCACTGTGCCACAGGTTTATAAATAGGCTTCTGACATTTTCCCTGGTGATTTGAATAGGAGCAGGAGGAGATCTATTGCTGAATAGGCTAACTAATGCTGTTCAGACAGATTCACTTAAAATATTATTGTTCTAATTACCAAGATGAAGCCAAGAGTCTGAATTATAAACCACACATCATCAACAACACATATAAAATAAATGTTATGGTTAATTAATAACAGCTTGTTCCCGTGAATTAAAGATTAATATATATTTGCGTACAATTTTAAATTTGAATCCACCTTTGCATTTGTATATTCAAAATTTATTTGAAATAAATTATTGCGTCCATTTAGAAATAAATAATTAACAAGGTGTGTGCCACACAAGCAGCAGGTAATAACAATCCCCAACAAGGGAGAGTTTAACCACCTCTCCGTGGCATTCATTGGATTTTTACAGCCAAAGCCCCCACGTCAACATCCAAGGAGTCACCACTGTGCAGAAACTTCACTGGACTAGCTCCATCAATATGGTGGCTACAAAGGCAGATCAGAAGTTGACATGCTGCAGCACGTGTCTCATCTCCTGAAGCCCCAAATCTTTTCTACCATATTCGAGTTACAAGTCAGGAATCAGATAGCATGTATTCATTGCCTCGATGAGTGTACCTTCAACCACACTTAAGAAGTTCCACAACATCTAATTGGAATCCTCAAACTCTACTTTAAATATTCACTCCTTCCACCACAATGCACTGTAGCTGGCATCTACACCATCGACAAGAAGCACTGCATTAATGTTTCATGAATCTTTCCACAGCAGTTCCAAATAAACAATCTCTGCCATCAAAAGGGACAAAGGCAGTAGTCATATTGGGTCACCATCATCTGCAGGTCCTCCTTCAAGTTACATGATGAAGTATATTGCTGTTGCTTTACTGGCCTAAATCCCAGAACTCCCCACTCAACTAAAAGAATATATCCACCGTCGGGCTGCAGCAATACAAAGAAGAGGCTTAAAACCCATCTTCTCAAGGATGCATTTCAAGAATGAATGAATACAGATCAGGGTTGTGGTCAGTGCATCCATGAACTTATAACACTGCTCTGATAGATGGATCTTCCCAATGGAAGCGCAAACCTGTAAATCATAGTCAGTCTCTCCATCCCTTCCCTTCCAGAACCTGAGTGGATCTTCTCTTTATCTTCTAAATCAATAGCCTCTTCATTCAACAAACCAGCATCCACTATTTCCAGCACCCTGAACATAATGCTATCTCCCTCTTCAGTATTCTGAAGGTATAATTACCCTGGCTTAGTCCTCAATCACCACCAGTACTATTTTACCTTCTTACAGCATGCTCCTGTGCAACCTCTGGAGATGCAGTGCTTTCTCGTTACCACCTCGTCCCTTACCACTCAGACGCCAAAACATTCAGGTGAAAAACAGTTTACTGATTCTTTCAGGTTGGTATAACATATTGGTTGTTCGCCGTGTAGTCTCCTCTGCAGCGGGGAGAACAAATACAGATCAGAGGAACATTTCACTGGGTACATTTGTCCTGCCTGTGTGAGTCCGAGCTTCAGATCCTCTGTTCCTTTACTCTTCCACTCCACACCTGCCCTATTCCTAAGTGGCTCAACATAAACTTGAGAAAGAGCATGTTATCTTCCAACTAGATATGTTACAGCCTTGCAGACTCAAAAATAAATTGAACAATGGAGACACAAGAGACTGCAGATGCTGGAATCTGGAGCAACAATCTGCTGGAGGAGCTCAGCGGGTCAAGCAGCATGTGTGGGGGGGGGGGTGGTGGGGGAAGGACAACTCCTCCTGATGCAGCATTTTGACCTGAAACGTCGACAATTCCTTGTTACAATAAGTTGAACAATTTTGGACAGTGATTCTGCTTTTCCCATTTACCCTTTTCAGCCCATCTTTTGCTTATTTACTTTTCATTATATCTTTTTTTTGTCTAACTCCATCCCAGAACTCCCGAATCTCCATCAATCTCTCTTGCCTTCCCCTCTCTCACAGACTTCCCCTTTTTTTTGTCAGTCATTCTCTGATCCCTTCTCTGCATCACAAAATACAAAAGCAAAATGCTACAGATGCTGGAGATTTGAAATAAAAAAAGAAGAAAATGCCAGAAATACTGAGAGGCTCCAACATTTGCTGTTTTTACTCCAGTTCCCATTCCTGCTTGGTGGTCCTGCATGCAGAGGTTTGCCAAACTTATCCTCTAACTTGGAGCATTCACACTACGATTCCAATGGAGCTGAGAATAAAGGCATTGTTCTGGGACTTGGTAGGAAGTCAGCTTCCTCACACTGATGTGGTCGTGAAACCCTTCCTCATTAATAGTTACATCCTGGCCACCTTTTATTTATCCAAGGTTGTGAATCAATGAGCATGTTTCACCGCCTTGTTGCGACATAAAACTTGATAGACTTGTTCCACTATAACAATGTCCTGATTAAACAATGACGTCTTCACCATTTGACTGGAGGCCTATTTCATTGAAAATAAGACTTGGCTTCACTCTGAAACACCAGCCGCTCTTTTGATTGAATGGATCTGCATAAAAGTGAAAGGACTTTGCCTTTTGTCTAGCAGTCATTAGCGCTGTTCCTCCTGGGCCAAGTGGCATATCATATCCTTTCACTACCTGGCAAGCAATTTATCATTCTGCCTTTCCCAGTAGAGGATTTATTTTCCCCAGCATTCCAGTACTGGAACATTTCCCATCACTGGCACTTGTAACAAGCAAGTGAGCCATCCTTGGACCTCTGGAGCTCAGAACGGGAAATAAGGGAACTGTTGGAAAGAAAGAGATAATCTACTTTATTGAAGAAGAGCTATTTGTGCAACAGAGACAGTTCGGAAAAGGCCTTCTAGATTGATTGAAACTGTCTTATGAGGGAAGGGTGATCAGTTCAGAATCAGGTTTATTATCACTGACTTACATGTCGTGAAATTTGTTGTTTTGCAGCAGCAGTACAGTGCAAAGTTCAGGCATATACAATGTAGATTGGAAGAATGAGAGGTAATCTTATCGAAATAGATAGGATGCAGAGGGGGCTAGACAGGATAGGGATTGCTTCCCTTCATGTGGGATTTAGAATGGGAGGCAAAGTTTAGGATTAAGGGATCAGCTTTATAAATCGAAGATGAGAAGGAGTTTCTCCCCTCAGAAGCTGGCTAATCTTTGGAATTCCATCAATAGGTCAGAATTGGGAATGTTTGCCGATGATTGCACAATGCTCAATTCCATTCACAACTGCTCAGCCTAAGCCTGCATGCAGAGAGGCCTGGACAACACAAATAAACTTCATGCCACAGAAGTGCCAGGCACAATGATCACCTCCAATAACAGAGACAATTCAAACACCTACCCTTAACATGATGTTGAGCACTCACTCCCCAATCAACATCAATATCCTGGGAGGGGGTCACCATTGATACGGATTTTGATTGGATCAGCCACATAAATGCTGTGGCTGCAAGAGCAAGTCAAAGGTGGTAAGTGACTCACCTCCTGATGCCTCAAAGGCTTTCCACCATCTACAAAGCACGTCAGGCGCGTAATGGAATATACTTCACTTGCCTGTGTAAAGTGCAGCTCCAACAACACTCAAGAATCATCCAGGACAAAGTAGCCCAGTTGATTGGTACTTCATCCACCATCCTAAACATTCATTCTCTCCACCACTGGCACACAGTGTGCACCAACTTCAAAATGCTCTGCAGTTACTTAACTAGGTGACAGTTCCTCCCAAGCCTGTGACCTTTACCAGCGTGAAGGACAAGGGCAGAACCATCCCCTGCAGATTCCCCTCCAAGTCACACATCACTTGGAAATCTATTGGCAGTCCTTCGCTGCCACTGGGTCTAAATCCTGGACTCCCTTTCCAGCAGCATTGCAGAAGTGTACGACCTTCTGTTTATTATTTCTACCACCCGATTGGTCATATGACACAAGACTATTGGAATTGTTATCTTACCACAGCAATCGCTCTATTAATGCAATGTTAGAAAGCTTTGAGATCCAGAGTGCCACAGTCACTTCTTATTTTCAAATACAGAATACCTCATAATTCAATATATTATTTTCACAAAATGTATCTACGTCAACTTTCATTCAAATGGCATCTTGAATGTAGCAATATGTCTAAAAAGCTGCTTTGAAGCATTATCACACAAAAATGGATGTTGAGCCATGCAAAAGATAATAAGGTGGATAACTAACTGCTGGGTCAAAGAAGTGATAGTTGAGAAATGTCTTAAAGGAGAGGAAAAATCTGGAGAGGGAATTCCAGAGCTTAGGGTCTTGGCAGCTGAAGGCATGCCAAGAAGCCAATAGTCGAGGAGCACAGCTATCTCAGAGGGTTATAGAGAGGAAGAAATTACGGTGATGGGGAAGGTGAAGCAACGGTGACCATATTAAAGCCTTTGCCAAATTGGGAGCCAGCACGATTCAGGAAGCAGAGTAGTGAATATAACTTGCAGTGATTTAAGAGATATTGTTTTGGATGACCTGAAGGTAACAGAGGATAGTAGATGGGAATATAGGGAGGAAGATATTAGAATAGTGAAGTCTAGAGGTGGGAAAGCTTTGAAAGAGGGTTTCAGCAGTAGAGGAGTAGATGAAATAAGTCAAGTGGATTGAACAGCAATCAACAAAATCTCTGAAACTATTGTAAAAATCCTTTCAGCATTGCAAATTAATTTGCAACTACTATTTTATCTGTGTGTTATTTTGGGATGGTTTAGGACTGCCACATATTTCACTTCTGAAATCTTTGCAACTCTTAAGAGACATGCCAAACAACAGGATCTCTCCTCAACTCTTACAAGTTCCATCATACTTTACTCAATGGAACTCCAATATCTCCACTGAAAATCTCTTTCAAAGGGTAGGTTATGGTGGCACAATGGTTAAGTATCCAAAAATATGAGCTAAAGTTTCACCACAGCAACTGGGGAATTGAGTTTCAAGTCATTAAATTCATTTGGAATAAAAAAAAGTTATCAATAATGGAAATACTAGATTGACATTAAAACCCATCAGGTTTACTAATGTCCTTCAGGGAAGGAAATCTTTCCTTATCAAACATGGCCTTTCCTTACCTGACCTGACCTCCAGACCAACCAATATGGTTAACTCTAACCTGCTTCCTTAATTCAGAGACAATTACAAGAAGGAAAATCAACACTGGCGTTGCCAGCAATAAGCACATCCTTGGATGAATAAAACAAAAAATCAGTTTCTGAATTTTCTTTTGCTAATTATAACTCTGAAGTAGAACTGACTTTGGAAATCCAATTACTATATGCAAGGCTCCCAATTAAAACTCTTCTGAAGAAAATGAGTTTGTAGAATCGAACATCGCCACACAAAGATTTGCCTCCAGCACACCCAAATGGATAACAATCAAGCTTTTGGACTGACGGCCACTTTAGGTAACATTCTCAGCAAAGCTTCATATACTTAGAGCACAGAACAGTTAAGAACAGATCTTTCTTCCCTTCTAACCTAACCTAACTGAAACCACAGGAGCAAACAGCATGAACAAGTTGCCATAAGAGAAACTATCACTTTAACTCCTAGATGCTCTGGCAGCAGAATGGTCTTAACCAGATTAACCAGGAGGCTCCCTGTCCATTTCCCCTCCACTACTAGAAGATTGATGAAGGCAGGGTGGTAGACATTAGCTATATGATCTTTTGTAAGGTATTTGACAAGGTCCTGCATGGTAGGCTGGTCCAGAAGCATAAGAGATCCAAGGTGAGTTGGATCCAAAATTGGCTTGGTGATAGGAGGCAGTGGGTGGTAGTGGAAGGATGCTTTTCTTATCGGAAGTCCGTGACCAGTAATGTACCTTAGGGATCGGTGCTGGAGCCCTTGTTTGTGACATGTGTTAATGACTTGGATGTGAATGTGGGAGGTATGATTAGTAAGTTTGCAGATGACATGAAAATTGGTGGTGTTGTGGATAGCAAAGAAAGTTGTCTTCGGCAGTTGGAAAGTTGGGTGGAGCATTGGCAGATGGAACTTAACTTCGACAACTAGGAGATCATGCATTTTTGGAAGTCAAATAGGAGTAGGGTACAAAGGAATGCTGATCAACAGAGGGACTTTGAAAGTGGCAACACAGGTAGATAGGGTGGTGAAGAAGGTACAGGGCATATTTACCTTCATCGGTCGGGGCATAGAATATAAAAGTTGGGATATTATGGTTAGGCCACACTTATTGGGTGCAGGTCTGGTCACACTACGGGAAGGATGTGACTGCACTGGCAGAGGAGATTCACTGGGATGTTGCCTGGATTGGAGGACTTTAGTTATGGGGAGAGATCGGATAGGCTGGAACGACAGAGGCTGTGTGGTGACCTGACAGAGATATATAAAATTACGAGAGGCATAGACAGGTTCATAGAGTTATAGAGTTGTACACCATAGAAATAGGCCCTTCGGCCCCACACATCCATGCCGACCTTTTTGCCCATCTACACTAACCCCACTAGCCTGCAAGAGGACTTTATTCCTTTATGCCTGTCTAAATGCTCTTAAATGTAGTAATTACATCTAATCCACCACCTCCTTTAGATAGTCACGAGTTCCAGATATTAACCACTCCTTGTGTAAAATACTTACCTTTCAGATCCCCTTTAAAACCCCTTCCTCTCATCTTAAGCCTATGCTCTCTTGTTTTTGATACTCCTACCATGGGAAAAAGATTCTGACTACCTTAGAATAACGTGAAAATTGGCAGTGTTATGAATAATGACGAAGGTTGTCTAAGGCTGCAGCAAGGTGTAGACTAGTTGGAAAGCTGGGCAGAGCACAGGCCGGTGGAATTTAATCCTGGCAAGTGCGAAGTGCAAAACCTAGGAGAAGTTGCTCACTATCCACCCTCTCTATGCCCCTCAGAATTTTGAATAGTACTATCAGAATCCTTCCCTCCGCTCCAAGGAAAGCAAACCCAGCCTATGCAGTCTCTCCTCAAAACTGAAACATTCCATCCCAGGCAAACACCCCAGTAAATTTCCTCTGCACCCTCTCCAGTGCAGTCACCTACTTTCTCTAGCATGGCAACCAGAACTGCAAGCAATACTCCAATAAGGAAATATTGTCTTCCTTTGAACCGCTATCAGTTTTGGGTTTAAGATCAATAAAAGAGCCATTAGTACCTGGATTGCACTTCTCTATTATGTAGGAAAAGTAAATGGGCAACTAGATTATCAGTCCTCTGAACATCAGCATCCATCCTTTCACAATGAATGGGTAAGGCATTCATTACATAAATATCCTATAATATACAGGAAGACTCATCATCCTTCTATCACCTTGTTGAACTTCGAGAAACTGAAATGTTAAAAGCACATTTCTCAAAGAAAATATTACAGTTACTCTGTGAACTACTAACAAGTCATAGTACACTCATTCTAATTATAAGTTATTTAAGACATCAGACATGTGAATGAAGCACCCTAAACCAACTTTAATTGAACTTCATAATAAATAGAAGCAGGGGTTAGCCTATGTCACCACTTGAGCATGCCCCAGTATTCATAAAGATCAAGGTTGATCCAATGCCTCAAGCCCAGATTTCTAATTCCCACATTCCTTGATTCCCTTAGCATCCAAAAGTCTCTCAAACTCATCCTTGAATATACTCAATGACGGGGAATCCACAGCCCTCTGGATTTTAGTATTCAAACGATTTACAGACCTTTGAGTTGAGAAAGTTCTCCCCATCTCAATTTGAAATGGCTATACCCTCATGCTGGGACTATGGCCCCAGGTTCGACAACCTCCAGCCAGAGGAAGCAGCTTCTTATTATCTACCCTGTCAACTTTTCTTGTAATCTTGCATCAATCAATGAAATCTCCATTCATTCTTCTGAACTCCAGATTTTGTTAGCCAATCTTCCTTAATCTCTCTTCATAATTCAGCAGTCAGTTCACTATTAGAACTATTGAAGAAAATTGCTATAATGGACATAATCCATCTACATTCATACAGATACACCACCAGAGCTTTTCTCTCAGGCACTCCATCAATCCTTCCTTTCTATTTCTCTTCTGTTTTGATGGTTTTCATAAAGATGATCTTTTTAGTACACTTTTCTTCCCTGACCCTAACCTTGACAAAGAGCTCATTCTATTCTCTTTTATGCTTAGAATGCTGTTGAAACTCAATATCCTGGCCATCCAAAACTCCTTCTTCAGGTTGTGATATGGTTTTCCACCAGAGTTATGCCTAAGATTGGGCAAAATCCTTTTGAATTACACTTCCTGTAATGCCATTTTTGATCAATCAAATTATTCATTTCATTATCCCTTCTCCATGTCAATGACTTTTGTAATTCTCAGCCGCTGGAGAGCATTCTGACTGGTTGCATCACTGCCTGGTATGGAGGCTCCAATGCACAGGACTGCAAGAGGCTGCAGAGGGTTGTAGCCTCAGCCAGCTCCATCATGGGCACAACCCTCCCCGCTATCGAGGACATCTTCAAGAGGCAGTATCTCAAGAAGGCGGCATCCATCACTAAGGACCCTCACCCTCTGGGACATGCCCTCTTCTCATTACTACCATTGGGGAGGAGGTACAGGAGCCTGAAGACCCACACTCAGCCATTCAGGTGTCTGAATGGTCCATGAACCCATGAATACTACCTTGCTATTTCTTTTTGTTTGCACTATTTACTTATTTTTGTAATTTATAGTAATTCTATGTCTCTGTACTGCTGTCGCAAAACAACAAATTTCACATCATGTAAGTCAGTGATAAGAAGACTGATTCTGAGTCTGATTCTGATTCATCACCATTGGGATGGTAATGATGACACTCAATGTTCTACAACTCTTTGTACATTCTCAGTGATTTCTCTCACTGAATCTCCTCCAAGCCCATTGAGAGACAAGTGGGGGTGGGGAGCAGATGATAATTAAGTGGGAGGAGGACAATAATAATCAAAAGTACTGTTGCAGCACAAGAAAGACACAATGTACTTGAGGACTCACAGAGCAAAACTGTTTATTTAGAGTTACGGAAGAACAGTGGTGCCATTACACAGGTAGTGCACCACAGGTCAACAAATAGTAGGAAGAAGATAGAGCAGAAATTTGGAGGATACTCAAGAAAGATGAAAGAACTTTCGAGTAATGATAAAAGGGGACTTCAATTACCCTGATTAGGGCTGGGAAAATTATAGTGTCAGGAGCAGAGAAACAAAGAAATGGCCGAGGTAGTTACTGATTAGTGTGGTGGAGAAAATAAAACACACGCATGCATTTCCCTGCAAAGTAGAAAAGTCTGGCTGGTGTCCCCCATTGCCATGTATTTCACCAAGGCCCTGCTCTGCTGGCCGTGGCTCAGTAGGTGGCACTCTTGCCTCTGAGTCAGAAGGTGGTGGGTTCAAAGCTCAGTCGAGAGACTTGAGCATCAAAGTCTAAGCTGATGTCTCAGGGTTGTTCTAAAGGGCTGCTGTACTATCTTTTGAAAAGAGTCATTCCACCAAGATGTGTCTATTCTCAAAGAGATCCCATGGCATAGTTTTGAAGAAGAGCATAGGAATTTTATCCCTTGTTTAACATCATGGCATATTAATCCTTGCTTATTAATAGATTGCTCTGAGTAGTTTGGCTGCTGTCTTTCATACTTTACAACAGTGACTACACTTCAAAGGTGCTGCATTGGTTGTAAAGCAACTTGGGACTTCTCAAAACAGACTAGCAATGTACAATATGACCAGACGCCCATTCTTGCTGAGATTAGTCATCCAAACACTGGCCAAGGATGGACCCTTTAGTTGCACTGGTTGGAATGGTCCTGTATTACACCACAGAGGGAAATCACTACATGAAACTCTCCAAGATGGAGCAGTCAAGGCCACCTCAAGCTATGGTATGTCAACTGGGCTATCTGTATAGAAGAAGAAGAAAATTTCCTGGCGTTCTATTTTTACCACTTTGTTCTTGCCCGTCTGTTGATATACCCTGTGTCCACTAGAACGTAGAAGGAGACCATTCAGCCCATTGAATCTATGTCAGCCCCCTGAACAATTCCATCAATTCCATTTTCTCACTGTGACCTATTCCAAATTTGAAGTTGTTGGAACTGATTTCGGAAGTGGAGTACAATGCAAAGATGCTCAGTTTTGCTGTTTTTAGCACATTCATGGAAAGATGCATGTCTAACATTCCACGCTAACCTTTCTGCATCAATGACCGCCGGTTCTGATTAACCTGAAATGTTAACGTTGTTCCTCCCTCTACAGATGCTGCCTGACCTGTTGGGTATTTCCATGCTAACGACCCTGTACAAATACACAGCCATTCAAAGGCAACAGTAAATACTGTCAATCGTTCAAATGATGCTCCTAAATTTTATTGGGCAAAACTTACTGCCCTTTCTCCCCTCTGACTTGCGGAAACAAGCATGGAGTTAACTTTATGGATCTCCCCATGTTTACTTGGTATTGGTTTATTATTGTCACTTGTACCGAGGTACAGTGAAAAACTTGTCTTGCATACCGATCGTACAGGTCAATTCATTACACAGTGCAGATACATTGAGTTAGTACAGAGTGCATTGAGGTAGTACAGGTAAAAACAATAACAGTACAGAGTAAAGTGTCACAGCTACAGAGAAAATGCAGTGCAATAAGGTGCAAGGTCAAACGAGGTAGATCGTGAGGTCAAGAGTCCATCTCATCGTATAAGGGAACTGTTCAATAGTCTTATCACAGTGGGGTAGAAGCTGTCCTTAAGTCTGGTGGTACGTGCCCTCAGACTCCTGTATTGTTGTTGTTGATCCTAAAGGGAGAGGACCTGCCCACTTACAGGAAGGTAATACCATCAAATGGCGTGGCCAGAACAAGTCCCACCCCCAAGTCCCCCTGGGTTTTGCCAGCTGTCAAAGTCATTCTTTTCGACAGTTCCTGAATCTCACTGAAGCATATATCAACCAATAAAAATAAATTGAACAATTTTATAGTCAGTTTAATATTAACAAAATCAGTTTAAATCGTTTAAAACACATTTAAAAATTAAAAGCACAGAAACAAAAGCACATAAATTCAAAGACGATAAAGCACCTTATACATTCCTTTGTCCCTCCCTTCTGCTCCTGTCCATTCTATTAACTGGCTCACCGTTCATGCACCAGGTTGTGTGGGCACATTCCTCAGCAGATATTGGGGAATTTAGCAAATTCCTGTTGCATTGCTGGAGCCCATGGGGATGGGAGCTGAGAAATTGCCCTGAGGAGTAGACAAGCAAGGCTGAGAATCCCAAACTTGCTGACCCAGTTGAGAATAAATGTGTGGCATTTCCAAGGAAGTTCTGACCCATTGTGTTGTTGTAGAGTATAGGTTAACACAGGCTACTTTGAATCCAGTTTTCTAAATTTTTTTGGTAAAATTTCACAACACATTAACTAGTTTCATTAACCACATAGCTATTGGGAGGCTGATGAACATCTCTAGGTTCATTTGATGGTAAGTTCCTCATCTAAGTGTTATTCAACAAACTTCTCTCTTACATTCTCTCTTACGAACCCTCCCATCTTACATTCCACCCTCTCAACCCCTCCCCACACACCCTCTTACTGCAAGAATGTACCTATTTCCTAAATGTTTTAAACTTATTAGTCTTGTATGAAGTAAAGTGAAACCCTGTTATCTCGTGCCCTGGGCTGCAAGGACAGTGAAAATAAATCTGACAATTACTTTTGAAAGGGAGTTGGATGGCCACTCGAAAAGGAAAAATTCCCAGGACACTGATTATAAAACAGAGGTCTGGGACTAATTAGTTCATTCCTTCAGTGAGATTGCACAGGCACACTGGATCAAAAGGCTTCTTTCCCTGTGTCTGGTTCTATAGTTCCCAGCTGATAATTCTGTATCCAGAAATTTTACACAAAATGCTTTTAGCCGCACTGTCCTGATAACCAATTACACAGTTGTCAGTTTCAGGTGAATTTCGCAAGTACAAACTGAGCAAAGCCAGATTTGCTGAGAGGACAGTTACTTCAGGCACTGACATCAATAAAGGGAAGAAGCCAACAATAAAAGAACTTTAACCCTTGGAAGATGACGCATGAATTGGAGAATGTTGCTTGTGTTAATCTATTAGCCCTGCCTGGTGTACATGGATTGTAGGCCAGTGATGTTCATGAATTAATGTTTTCAACAGCAAGATGCAAGCCAACAGAGCCAGGTTTTGCTGCCAAAATAATGGCAAGTCTAATGACGCACAGTAACTTCAGTTGAGGAACAGACTTCTTCTTTTTTATTTAACAAACAATCTGCTGAAGGAACTCAGCAGGTCAAGCAGCATCTGTGGGAGGAAAGGAATTGTCGATGTTTTGGGTCAAAACCCTGTATTGATGGGCTTCAACCCAAAATGTCGACTATTCCTTTCCTCCCACAGATGCTGCTCGACCTACTGAGTTCCTCCAGCAGATTGTTTGTTGCTCCAGCTTGTGTCTCCATTTTTCTTTTTTTGTTCACAGAATGTGGTTGTCATTGGTAAGACTGGTATTTGCATCCATCTTAAACTGTTCCATGAGCTGTATTCCTATAAGGCAGCATTTGATAATTTCGGAGCACAACATCAGTACAAAGACATGGGGACAACGACCTGAAGTAAATGAAGATCTCACCCTTCAGTTCATTGAAGGAAACTGCAAGACAGACTGAAGTTCATCCAAAATATGAACACTGCACAATTTCCGAAGCAGCTCTATAAACTGGCGGTGAGGAAGGATTTCATGTTATGGACTCATACAGAGCAGAAACAGGCCCTTCGGCCCAATTGGCCCATGCCGACCATATTTCCCATCTAAGCTAGTCTCATATGTCTGCGTTTGACCCATATCCCTCTAAACCTTTCTTATCCATGTACCTGTCCAAGTACCTTTTAAATGTTGTTAATGTACCTGCCTCAACCACTTCCTCTGGCAGCTCATTCCATATACAGACCACCCCCTGGGTGAAAAGGTTACTGCTCAGGTTGCTTTTAAGTCTCTTCCCTCTCACCTTAAATCTATGTCCTCTAGTTCTTGATTCCCCAACCCTGGAAAAAAGAATGTGCGCATTCACCCTATCTATGCCCCTCATAACTGTATACAGCTCTACAAGTTCACCCCTCATTCTCCTATGCTTCAATGAAAAACACCCCAACATGCTCAACCTCTCTCCATAACTCAGTTCCTCGAATTCTGGCAACATCCTCATAAATTTGTACTCGTTCCACCTTAATGGCACCTTTCCCAATAGCAGGGTGACCAAAACTGAACAAAATATTCCAAATGCAGCCTCACCAACATCTTGTACAACTGCAAGAGTCCCAACTTCTATACTCAGTGGCCCTGACTGATGAAGGCCAGTGTTTCAAATGCCTTCTTCATCACTCTGTCTACCTGTGATGCCACTTTCGGGGAACCATGTGCGTATACTCCTAGGTCCCTCTGTTCTACTTCCCGGGGCCCCACTGTCAGTCCTCCCCTAAATACAACACCTTGTACTTACCCAAATTAAACTCCATTTGCCATTCCTCAGCCCACTTACCCAGCTGATCAGGATCCCTCTGTAAATCCTGATAACCATCTTCACTGTTGTGACAACACAGTAGCCAGGCAATCTCCAGATTGTTGGATGTTCCCCAATCTATCAAGCATGGTGACCGAAATTTTGAGCCGTTATTTTGTATGTTACTATCCTCCATTCAATCTAATTTCTAGAGAATTTACCCTGCCTTTACTGGAAGAGGTTGCTTTCGTTTACGTTCCCTCTGCTTGTTGCAGCTTTTAGAGTAAAATTACCATGTTTACATTTCACTCCACTTCCAAAACGTTTCCATATTCCTTTATGACATAGACGGATGATGCCCAACACATGGAGTCCATGGTAGCTCACAGAGCATTCTCCGCCTACTTTTCCTTGTAACCTATTCTCCCCACATTCCCATCAGTTCTACCACCCACCGACACCAGGGGCAATTTATCTACACTTCTGTCTACACTTCTCGCTGCCTCAGTAAAGCAGCCAACATAATCAAAGACCCCACTCACCCCGGACATTCTCTCTTCTCCCCCCCTCCCATCAGGCAGAAGATACAAAAGCCTGAAAGCACGTACCACCAGGCTCAAGGACAGCTTCTATCCCACTGTTGTAAGACTATTGAACGGTCCCCTCGTACGATAAGATGGACTCTTGACCTCACAATCAACCTCGTTACGGCCTTGCATCTTATTGTCTGCCTGCACTGTGCTTTCTCTGTAACTGTAACACTTTATTCTGCATTCTGTTATTGTTTTCACTTGTACTACCTCAATGCACTGTTGTAATGAAATGATCTGTCTGGATGGAATGCAAAACAATGTTTTTCATTGTCCTTCAGCATATGTGACAATAATAAACCGATTTTAAATAATAAACCAATTTACAATTTACAGTGGCCAATTCACCGACGAACCCACACATCCTTGGCAGGTGGGAGGAAGCTTGAGCACCCAGAGGAGACCTACATGTTGTAGGAAGAACGTGCAAACTCCAGATAGAGAGCACCAGAGGACAGAATTGAGCTCAGAGGGGAGGATTGAACCCAGGTTGAACTAAACAGAGGGAAGCAAAGCAGAAACCAGTGCAAAAGTTAGAAAAGGGAAAAGTAAGAGTGGAGTACAGGGAAGTCAAAGGCAAAGGACACAAAGGTTACTAGATTCTAAAAGGACAATGAGTGTAAGGGCACTTTATCTGAATGCCTGTAGATTTCGAAACAAGGTGAACTTGTGGCACAAATCAGTACAAAGGGGTATGATTTAGTGGCCATTACAGAAACGTGGTTGCAGCATGGAGATGAGTGGGAATTAAATATCCAAGTGTATCACGTAATATGGAAGGATAGGCAGGAAGGTAAGGGAGGTGGGGTAGCGCTCTTAATTAAGAATGAGATCAGGGCGATAGTGAGAGATGATATAAGATCTAAGGAGCAGAATGTTACGCCCATCTGGGTAGAGATTTGGAATAGTAAAGGGAAAATATCACTGGTGGGAGTTGTCTATAGGCCACCGAATTACCGTGGCATAGGCAATAAACCCAGAAGTATTTGATGCATGTAAGAATAGAACGGCAGTTGTCATGGGTGACTTTAACTTCCACATAGATTGGGCGAATCAAGTTGGCTGAGGCAGTCTTGAGGAGGACTTCATAGAATGCATCCATGATAGCCTACAAGGGAAAATGCTATCTTAGATCTGGTCCTGTGCAATGAGACAGGTAAAATTAATGATCTTAGAGTTAGGGATCCTCTTGGAAAGAGTGATCATAGTGTGATTGAATTTCTCACACAAATGGTGGGTGCAATAGCTCGATCTAAAACCAGTGTATTATGCCTGAACAAGGGAGACTACAACGGGATGAGGGAGGAGTTGGCTAGCGTAGACTGGAAACGCAGGTTATACGGTGCGACAGTTGAGGAACGGTGGAAGACTTTTAAAGAGATTTTTCATGGTGCTCAACAAAAATATATTCCAGTTAAAAGCAAGGACAGTACGGGTGGGGAGAGCCAGCCTTGGATAACTAAGGAAATAAAAGAAGGCATCAAGCTAAAATCTCATGCATACAAAGTCGCCAAGAGCAGTGGGAAACTGGAAGATTGGGAAAACTTTAAAAAGCAACAAAGAACCACAAAGGAAGCAATAAGGTAAGGGAAGATAGATTATGAAAGTAAACTAGCACAAAATATAAAAACAGACAGTAAAATTTTTTATAATTATATAAAGTGGAAAAGGGTGGCTAAAGTGAACATAGGTCCTTTGGAAGATGAGAAGGAGGAATTAATATCGGGTAATGTGGAAATGGCCGAGGCCTTGAATGACTATTTTGCGTCGGTCTTCACGGTGGAGGACACGCCTAACATGTCAAAGAGAGATGTTATGGATGCGATGGGTGGTGAAGACTTCAATAAAATCGCTGTCACAGAAGAGGTAGTGATGAGCAAACTAGTGGGGCTGAAGGTAGACAAGTCTCCTGGTCCTGATGGGAAGCATCCCAAGGTACTGAAAGAAATGTTATAGTAAAGGTGTTTGTGATAATTTAACGGAATTCTCTGGACTCTAGGTAGGTCCTGGTGGTTTGGAAGACAGCAAATGTCACGCTACTGTTTAAAAAAGGATGTAGGCAAAAGGCAGGTAACTATAGGCCAGTTAGCTTAACGTCTGTAGTCAAGAAACTGCTTGAAGCTATCATTAAGGAAGAAATAGCGAGACATCTAGACAGAAGTGGTTCCGTCAGGCAGACACAGCATGGATTCAGGAGGGGCAGGTCCTGTTTGACAAACTTACTGGAGTTCTTTGAGGATATAGTGAGCGCAGTGCTTAGAGGGGAACAGGTGGATGTTGTACACTTGGATTTCCAGAAGGAGTTCGATAAGGTGCCGCATAAAAGACTTATCCATAAGATAAGGATGCATGGAGTTGGGGGTAATGTATTAGCATGGTTAACCAATAGAAGGCAGAGAGTTGGGATAAATGGGTGTTTCTCTGGTTGGCAATCAGTGGTGAGCGGGGTGCTGCAGGGATCGGTGCTGGGCTCATAACTGTTCATGATATACATCAATGATTTGGAAGAGGGGACCAAGTGTAGTGTATCTAAGTTTGCTGATGACACATTGAATGGAAAAGCAAATTGTGCAGAGGATGCGGAGAGTCTGCAGAGAGATATAGATAGATTAAGGGTCTGGCAGATGAAGTACAATGTTGGTAAATGTGAGGTCATACAGTTTGGATGGAAAAATAGAAGATCAGATTATTATTTAAATGGTGAAAGATTGCAGCATGCTGTTGTGCAGAGGAACTTGGGAGTGCTTGTGCATGAATCACAAAAGGTTGGTTTGCAGGTGCAACAGGTTATCAAGAAGGCAAATGGAAGGCTGGCCTTCATTGCTAGAGGGATTGAATTTAAGAGCAGGGAGGTTATGCTGCAACTGTGCGGGGTACTGGTGAGGCTGCACCTGGAGTACTATGTGCAGTCTGGTGTGCTTACTTGAGGAAGGATATACTGGCTTTGGAGGTGGTGCAGAGAAGGTTCACCAGGTTGATTCCTGAGATGAGGGGGTTAGCCTATGAGGAGAAATTGAGTTGCCTGGGACTATACTCACTGGAATTCAAAAGAATAAGAGGGGATCTTGTAGAAATATATAAAATTATGAAAGGGATAGATAAGATAGAGACAGGAAGGTTGTTTCCACTGGTAGGTGAGACTAGAACTAGGGGACATAGCCTCAAGATTCGGGGAGAATAAATCTGGGACGGAGATGAGGAGAAACTGCTTTTCCCCAAAGAGTAATGAATCTGTGGAATTCTTTGCCCAGGGAAGCAGTGGAGGCTTCCTCATTAAATATATTTAAGACACAGATAGATTTTTGCATAGTTGGTGAATTAAGAGTTTATGGGGAAAAGGCAGGTCTAGTCCATGGCTAGATCAGCCATGATCTTATTGAATGGTGGAGCAGTCTCGATGGGCCAGATATCCTACTCCTGCTCCTATTTCTTATGTTCTTGTATTTAAATGAAGATGCAGGGAAGGGGGGATAGGGATCATGTACAGGCAGAAGAGATTCAGTTTAATTCGGTATCCTGCTCGGCACAGACACTGTGGGCCGAAGGGCCTGTTCCTGTGCTGTTCTATATCGCTGAAGCTGTGAGGCAGTAGCTCTGCCAGATGTGCCACTCTACTCTCTGAAAGCGGTGACCAGAAGGAATCAAGAGAGATACAATGTGGATTTCATCAGAGTAAATGAGCAAGATGCTGCCCCCAGAATTGGAAGTAATGCAGTCCAGCAGATGGGCTGATAAAGGTACACCATGACTGGATTGTGAAGATTTCTTCAACGCCAGCAGTCACATTGTCTGTGCGTTTCTGTAGATGAACATGCAGATGTTGCACATACAACAGGGAAACTAATGATGCAATAAGCTACAAGAAGACAAATGGAAGCAGCCAAAAGAAGACAGGCACAGATCCAGAAAAAAAGGAGCCATCACTAAGGCATGGAGACACACAGCAGAAGACCTGCCTGCTTGCAGCCAGTATTTCTCAGAGTGTAACAACTAACCCTTCAGGCCCATGTGCTTGCTTCGCCATTCACTTTGACCTCAGTGCCACTTCTCCACATTTTTCTAATTGGGTATAATGTTCACGTGTCAGGATCAGGAGTCCTACAGTCATCAGAGCCTCTCCTGAGATGTTAAGGGCAGTTAAGCGCATAGTAGTTAAGGGCAGGCACGGTAGTGTAGCGGTTAGCATAACGCTTTACAGTGCCAGCGACCTGGGTTCAATTCCAGCCACTGTCCGTAAGGAGTTTGTACGTTCTCCCCGTGTCTGCGTGGGTTTCCTCCGGGTGCTCTGGTTTCCTCCCACATTCCAAAGATGTACGGGTTAGGAAGTTGTGGGCATGCTATGCTGGCGCCAGAAGCATGGCAACACTTGCAGGCTGCCCCCAGAACACTCGACGCAAAAGATGCATTTCACTGTGTGTTTCGATGTACATGTGACCGAGAAAGAAATCTTATTTTATCTTCTCTGTTCCATGGGATATGGTTATTTCATCAATCAAGATATACTCTTGGAAGGTGAGTGTCTTGGTTGGGCTGTCCAGCATTGACCCTCCCCCTAATTGCCCTTGAACTGGGTAAAATACTCGGTCATTACAAAGGGCAATCAGGAGTCACATAAAGGCAACACTGGGTAAGGATTTAAAGATCTTATTTTCCTCTTTGTTTTGTCTGCCTCCACTTGTTATCCACCTGCTACTGTCTCCTAACTCCCCCCACTCTCCCCCCCACCATCTGGCGCAAGCTTCCCTTCATCCTTCACACCTCCGCAGTCCACCAATCACCCTGGATTCCTGTCTCACCACTCCCCTTCTCCTCTTTATACCGGCCATCTCCCCTCTCCACTCTCAGTTCTGATAGAGGGTTTCAACCTGAAACATTGAGAATTCCTCCCTCCCACAGATGCTGCTCGGCCAATGAATTCCTCCAGCAGATTGTTTGTTGCTCCAGATTCCAGCATCTGCAGTCTCTTGTGTCTCCAAAGATTTAAAGATTGCCTCTTCTCAAGGATACTTATGAACTAGATGTGCTGCCACACCAAAATGGTAGTTCAAGGGTCACTGATACCATTATTTCAAAGTTATTTATGTAACAAACTACTGTGATGGGAATCAAACTCACGATTCTGATCATTAGCTCCCATTATAACTGCAGTGCTACCAGACCTACTGTGAAGTTATGGCTAAAGGCTGAAGCTACCACAAGCTTTCAGATGAGGAACAGCTTGCAGAGCTACAGGTTGACTTCCAGTCACCATACAGGGGAGATGGAATTGATTGGATATATCTTTCAAAGGATAAGATATCTTTATTAGTCACATGTACATCGAAATATACAGTGAAATGCGTCTTTTGGGTAGAGTGTTCTGGGGGCAGCCCGCAAGTATCGTCACATTTCCGGTGCCAACATAGCATGCCCACAACTTCCTAAGCCATATGTCTTTGGAATGTGGGAGGAAACCGGAGCACCCAGAGGAAAACCACGCAGACACGGGGAGAACGTACAAACTCCTTACAGACAGCAGCGGGAATTGAACCTGGGTCACTGGCGCTGTAATAACATTGTGCTAACTGCTGCACTACCGTGCCTGCCCTAATATATGATATATATAAATTCTCCAGCTGCTGCAGTGGGATTTGAACTCTTGTCTCTGTGTGATCAGCCCACAACCCTGGCTGCCAGTTCAGAAATTTAACCACCATGCTACCATACCACCAAAGGTGGTTCAAATGGGCTCCAGCTGTGCTGTAAGATTCCAATAGTAATGGCAGGATAAGCAGAGGAAAGAATGTCAAAATGAGACAGCTGGAAAGTGTTTTTCGTTCAAACCACCAGCCATCTATCACATGTGGTCAGGAACAAGAAGAGCTTCACTCAATCACTCTGCTCTGAACAGTGAAGGACATCAAAGAAAAAGAAAGCCAACTATTCATTGGCCTTTCTTGTTTGCGTCACCTGTCCACCCGTGACATTAACCTGTTGGTTTCTCTTTCCACAGATGCTGCCTGATCTGCTGGGTATTTCCAACTTTCTCTCTTGTTTCTTATTTCCTGCACATACTGTGTTTGCTGCTTGAAATTCCAGTGTGTTCTTTTGGCTCTTTTTTCCTCCCTCAAACTGACCACCTTCATCTCTTAACTAGATGGCACAAAAAAACATTGTATCACCTGGACGACCTTGGCCAACTCTTGAATAGACTTCGCATACGCTAAAAGATGGACTCTTGATCTCCCAATCTACCTCATTGTGGCCCTTTCACTTTATTTGTTGACCTGCACTACAATTTCTCTGTAACTGCAACACTATATTCCGCATTCTGTTTTCTTTCGACGACCTCGATGCAATTATGTATGGCATGATCTGTCTGGATGGCACACATGGTACATGTGACAATAATAAACCAATACCAATACCATTCCTCCTTCTCTACAATTAAAACACACTTTTTCCCAGGTTAGGGGAGTCTAAAACTAGAGGGCATAGATTTAAGGTAAGAGGGGAAAGATCTAAAGTGGACCTGAGGGGCAACCTTTGAACACAGAGTGTGGTAGGTATGTGAAATGGGCTGCCAGAGGAAGTGGTAGAGGTGGGTACAACTACAATGTTTAAAAAAAATTTCAACAGGCTCATGGATAGGAAAGGTTTAGAGGGATATGGTATAAACACAGGCAAGTGGGACTAGCTCAGATAGGCAATTTAGTTGGCATGGACAAGTTGAGCCAAAGGGCCTGTTTGCGTGCTGTATGACTCTATGACTTATTTTCCCACTTTCAGTTCTAATGAAGGGTCATTGACCCAAAATGGTAGCTCATTTTCTCTCTCCGCCAATGATGCCCGCCTGCTGAGTATTTCAAATATGTTTGATGTTTTTTCAGATTTCCAGCATCTACAATCAAACTTGGCCTGACCTGAGGTTGTTTCAATCTCAACTGTTCCAAATCAGGTAATGAAGAGACACTTGCAAAATGCAGGTGGAGAGTCAAGATGAGGTTCTAAAGTTGCAATCTAATGGCACAGTGGTATAGAATGAACATAAAGTGATAAAGTTATAGAGTCATACAACATGGAAACAGACCCTTCTACCTGCCATGTCTATGTCAACCCCCAAGTACCTACTTATATCTATACTTGGGGCTTCATGAGTTGTTGGACGCCCAGCAACAGATGATGCAGGAGAGTAGTCAAGATCAAGGATTTGCTCCTTTTCAAAGGCCTTATGGTCAGTGGGATCTCCCCAGCCTTAGTCTCTCACCACTTCCCACCCTCGCCGACCTCTTTGCCCAGCCTTGCTGAACCCCGTCCTCTGAGCACCTGTGTATCCACCTCCCGCTGAATGCTGGTGCAATTTTAACCCCGGTTGCAGCCTTCAACTATAAAATCTCTACCATATTGCACTGTCCTGGCAGCAAATCTGACAAGGCAGCACATCAGGATCAGCAAAGTCATAGTTAGTGAACTCAGCCCAATACATCACGGGCACATTCCTCCCAAACATCGGTGGTATCTACAGGAGGTGCTGCCTCAAGAGGCAACATCCATCATCAAAGATCCCCACCATCCAGGCCATGCCATCTTCTTGCAGTTACCATCGGGCAGGAGGTACAGAAGCCTGAAGTCCCACACCACCAGGTTGAAGAACAGCTACTTCCCTTCAACCATTCGGTTCTTGAACAAACCTGCACAACCCTAATCACTACTTCAGTATAGTAACACTATAACTACCTTGATCAATTTGCACTACAATGGACTTTGTCTTTTTTTTAATTCTAATCGTGTTCTGTCTTGTCAAAATTGTGTATAATTTATGTTTAATTTATGTTTATCTTGTGAATGCTCCTTATATGATGCTATGAGCCTGTGATGCTGCTGCAAGTAGTTTTTCATTGTACCCGTGCATACATGTACTTGTGCATATGACAATAAACTCAACTTTGAATTTGATTTTAAATAAGGCACAAAAACACCGCAGATGCTGGAAATCTGAAATAAAATAGGAAATGCTGGAAACACTCAGCAGGTCAGGCAGCATCTGCAGAGAGAGGAACAGTTAATATTTCGGGTCAAAGAACTTTTGCCAGAACTGGGAAACAGAGAAAGCAAGCTAGCTTTCAGTTGCAGAGAGGATGAGAGAGGGATCGAGTGGGCAAAGGGATCATCCCTGTTCGGGTGAGATCAGGGTTGCTGAGGTGATTGCAATGTTTACAGAACCATCAGGTTAATAGATTAATAAGGGAAGTTTGAGAAAGGGTAACGAATAAATAAACAAATAAAGGGACATGTTGAAGAAGTGAGATGCAGGTCAGAGCTGTTGCCTAACCCAAAATTAAAACAAGAACGCTGGAAATGGCCAGCATATCAGGCAGTGTCTGTTAAGAGAGAGACATGCCACCACGAAAACCAGCCTCCCCTCCATAGACTCTGTCTACACATTCGCTGCCTCGGTAAAGCTACCAACATAGTCAAAGACCCCACCCTCCCCGGACATTCTCTCTTCTCCCACTTCCCATCAGGCAGAAGATACAAAAGCCTGAAAGCACATACCACCAGGCTCAAGGACAGCTTCTATCCTGCTGTTATAAGACAATTGAATGGACCTCTTGTATGATAAAATGGATTCTTGACCACACAATCTACGTCATCATGGCCTTGCACCTTATTGTCTGCCTGCACTGCACTTTCTCTGTAACCTTAACAATTTATTCTGCAATCTGTTATTGCTTTTCTCTTGTATCACCTCAATGTATGTGAAGGGATGACATGCAAAACAAAGATTTTCACTGTACCTCTGCATGTGACAAAAATAAACCAATTTACCACTGATTAATCCTATAGATGCATAATCTCACAGTAGAACTACAACAATCTTCTGGAGAAACTCAGCAGGTTGAGCAACATCTGTGGGCGGAAAAGGAATTGTTGACATTTTGGGTCAAAACTCAAACCTTACCTCAGAGACTCATGTGTCTCCTCACAGTAGAACTGTCCAGTTCTGATCCAAACAGGAAAACCAAATCAGTTAACATAGTTGAAATCAATATTGAGCCCCAAAGCCTGCAACACGGGGCTGTGTGATCAAATACACAGCGGTAGCCAGTTAACGATATATTCAGGAAAGGGGCAGAGCAATCGCAAACACGGGTCCAGGGTAGGAAATTTAAGCACATGAACCTGGGGAAAGGTGATCACATGCACAGATCCAGAGAAGGACAATTATACACGCAAACCTGAGGTAGGGTGATCACACTCTTACGATAGGGTGTGGGTGGGATTCACCCTATATGTAGCTTGATAACACACATGGGGCAGAAAAAGCCTGCACATGCCCAATGCAGAATGATCACATACTTAGTCCTGGGGTAGGATTCACATGTGTAGATGAGACAAGCACACACACACACACACACACACACACACACACGCACGCATGCACGCCCGCACGCACACACGCACGCACACACACAGACAGACAGACCTAGAGTGTGATGTTCTGGAGACCTGCTAATTTTCATAAGTCAGGTGTCAATGAAAAATGCCTTTACTGATCTCCTGATCGATCAAACCTCTTTGGCTCACTGAAGAAGAAGTTTTGCTCCTTTTGTGTTAACAGCAATCAATTGGAATCTCATACACTCCATTTCCTACACACTTGCACTGTGCAGAAATTATCTTGAAAATGCCAGTTAAATTCAAGCAGTTGTAAAGATGAGTCAACACCACCTCAACACCAACGCTTACTGGAGAGTGCCAGAGTATTGGTTCAAGATTGGCTGCTTACTATTGAAAACAAGAATACTGCTGCAACGTTAGTCCGAAAAATACTTTGACGAGGGACTCTTGCTCAGTTGGAATTGTGCCACACACCGAGAAGGTTCCAAGCCAAGTCCCTGAGAATTTCATGCAGATCGGGTTTCTGTGTACCTGGTATGGAGTGGCCCCAATGTTTACTGTGATGAGGTTTCCAAGTAGTGGGGAGGAGTTCCAACTGTGGAGTTTTGGCTCCAGAGACTTCATTTTTATTCATTCACAGGATGTTGAAGTCTCTGGCAAGGCCAACATTTATTGCTCATCCTTGATTGTCCTTGAGATTATGCTGGTGAGCAGCCTTTCTGAACCAATTCAGTCCTTCTGGTGAACAGTACTCCCACAGTGCTGCTGGGTAGGGAGTTCCAAGAGTTTGGTCTAACAGTGAGGGATTGGTGATCTATTTCCAGCTCAGTATAGTATGCCACATGGAGGGGGACTTTTAAGTGCTGGGTTCCTACTTATTAATATCATTGTCATTACAGGTAGTAGATTTGGGAGGTATTGGTATTGGTTTATTATTGTCACTTGTACCGACGTACAGTGAAAAACTTGTCTTGCATACCGATTGCACAGGTCAGTTCATTATACAGTGCAGATACATTGAGTTAGTACAGAGTGCATTGAGGTAGTACAGGTAAAAACAATAACAGTACAGAGTAAAGTGTCACAGCTACAGGGAAGTGCATTGCAGGTAGACAATAAGGTGCAAGGTCCCAATAAGGTAGATTGTGAGGTCAAGATTCCATCTCATCGTATAAGGGAACCATTCAATAGTCTTACCACAGTGGGATAGAAGCTGTCCTTGAACCTGGTGGTATGTGCCCTCAGGCTCCTGTATCTTCTGCCCAATGGGAGAAGAGAGGATGACTCAGGTGATGGGGTCTTTGATTATGCTGGCTACTTCACCAAGGCAGTGAGAGGTATAGACAAAGTCCAAGAAGGGGAGGCTGGTTTCCATGATGTGCTGGGCTGTGTCCACAACTCTCTGCAGTTTCTTGCAGTCCTGGGCAGAACAGTTGTCGTACCAAGCCGTGATGCATCCAGATAGCCAGATAGTGATGCATCCAGATATCCAGATATCCAGGTGCTGTCAGAAAAACCTTGGCTGGTGGCTGCAGTGCACCTTGTGGATGGCACACACAGTTGGCATGGTGCATTGGTGGTGTTGGAAATGGAATGCGTAGGGTGGTGGCTGGGGTGCCAATTAAGTGGGCTGCTTTGTCCCAGATGCTTGTTGTCAAAGCTGAATTCGTCAGGGCAACCAGAGAATATCACAGAGTATTCCATCATATTTCTAACCTGCATCTTGAAGACTCAGAAGTGAGTCACTTGCTGCAGGACGCCAGCCACAGTACTTATGTTGCTAGTCTGGTTTGGTCTCTGGCTAGTGGTGACCATCAAGAAGACTATGGTGGGAGATTGATTTTCCTGTGCTGTTTGAGTCTCAGTACATTGTGTTCAGCTAGATACCAATCCAGTATAACACTTTCTAGAATGGTAGCAATGTTTTAAGAGGCATTTAACCAGACATATGAATGGGTAGGGAATGGAGGGATGCAGACCACGAGGAACTTAAATTGGCATCATGGACAGCACAGACATCATGGATCGAGGGGCCTGTTCCTGTGCTGTATAGTTCTATGTTCTATATTCTGTGTTAACCTTAAGACTGTCTTGGATTTATTGGAGAGTACTATCTTGTCAAAGATGAGCATGGACTGAAACATAACTGATGACACAAACATGACTCAATCATTCACTGTTGAGTCAATGTATTGGGAGCCTCACTGGTCTAGAGCACTGTCCAATCACTCGTTGCACAGAAGCCTCCAGCCTGTCCTACTTGGCAGTCATTCCTTGTCACTGGGCCAGGTTTTCTCACAATTTAGCAACAACGTTCATTTCTATAGCACTTTCAATGTGTCCATCAGAGAAGCATTGCCGCTGAGCTAAGGAGGGGACAGTTAGCCAGATGGCACTGATGCCTACAAAACAACTGGCTTGCTGCATTGCGTGTGTCAACACACAACCAGGCATGTGCATTCAACACGGAAGTACAGAATGTGCTGGAGGTCAGATGCTTCTGCACTGTTGCCAGACTCAGCCTTGAATCCAAGGATGTTCTGTAATGTACTGAGCTGAGGGGCTGGATCCACTTGATATCCAGCTCCTCAATGTCCCACAAGCAACATATCTAGTGCAGTGCAATTCATTTCAGCATCTTCATAGATGCTGTCTGACCTGGCGAGTATTTCCAGCATTTCCTGGTTAATTTAAAATTCCCAACATTCACAATATTTTGCTTTTGTAACAATTCTTAATGGCTTGTTTCAATTCCTTTATGTTTTGCTTTCTGCTGGCAGTGCCTGTTTACTTTTGTTTTGTACCCAGCAGCATCACCAACAGCAATGGAAATCCTCAGTTGGAAATCACAAAGATTACAAAGTACATACAGTATAGAAACAGGACTTTCTGCAACACAGGTCCACAGGGCGTTCAAGCCTAACACGAGCCTCTAGCCACCATCTTATCCTATTAACTCCTTTCTACACCATTTTTCCTCATGCCAATTATTCGCTCTTGAATACACATACACAGTCTTTGATACTGAGTTTCAATTTCTAAGCATTGAGCAGTTAAAGCCATGGTTCTTAAATGCTCTAGTCAATGTATTAATAATTTTCTTAGATAAATGGCCTCGTTTTTGTCTGAGTCACGAGTGATAACATCTTTCTTATCAAACCCTTTTAAAGAGGTGATTGAAGGATGCCACACAGACCATGGTCGAAGAGATCACAAGATCTCTTTGGCCCATCGAGTCTGCTCCGCCACTTCACCGTGAGCTAAACTATTCTCCTATCCAGCCCCAATTCCCAGCCTTTTCCCCATATCCCTTGATACCTCGAATAATTAAATACCTATCAATCTCCTCCTTAAACACTCCCAATGATCGGGCCTCCACAGCTGTATGTGGCAACAAATTCCATAAATCCATGACCCTATGGCTAAAGAAATTTCTCTGCATCTCTGTTCTAAATGGGTACCTTCTAATTCTAAGACCTCTTGTGCCCTCTTGTCCTGGACTCACCCACCAAGGGAAACATCTTAGCCACATCTAAGTGTCCAGTCCTTTCAACATTCAAAATGTTTCTATGAGGTCCCCTCTCATTCTTCTGTACTCCAATGAATACAGTCCAAGAGCCAACAAATGCTCCTCATACGTAAGCCCTTTCATTCCAGGAATCATCCTTGTAAATTTTCTCTGAACCCTCTCCAAGTAGATATGGTCTATGCCATCTACTAATACTGCAGGCAAGGGTGAATGTACAACACCTTAGCACATGTAAGTCTGTTTGTTCTCAAAGGAAGCCTGTGCAATCTCTCAATGACACCATGAGATCTATCTCCCTTACAATTTTATAAACTTCTATTAGATCACCCCTCAGCCTTCAACATTCCAGTGAGAATAAACCCAGCATATCCAATCTCTCCTTATGACTACAGTCCTTCATTCCATGGACAACCTCATGTCTGAGGAGAACAGAATGAGGGAAGGAGTGTATTGGATGAATCAAGTCTAGACACATTGAAAGCATGGCTCTGTGGCAGAGTGACAGAGTTTTGTGCATGTTACTACAATAATATCTGGAGCTTAGAGTGAAAAATACAGTCACATGCAGTCTACAATTTAGCTTCCCTTCTCTGCAGGCACACTGCAGTGTTAACTTATGGGGTTAAGTAGGCAAGCAAAAATACATAAAAGTTTAAAGAACCAGAGTCTGCATTGGAAAAGGAGCTCTTGTCAGCAGTATGAAGATGAATGTCAGCCATAAAGATTCAGCTGGAAGTCACAAAGTGGAAGTTTAGACTGACAATGTGGATGGGCCGAGTGTGGCCACCACATTCAACAAGCTGTCACACTTTGCTACTTGCCCATCCATTTCATGGAACATAGAACAGTACAGCACAGGAACTGGCTCTTCAGCCCATGATATCTGTGCTAAACACAATGCCAAATTAAGCTAAATCTCTTCTGCCTGCACATGATTCATATCCTTCCACTCACAGCATATTCACGTGTCAATCTTAAAGCCTCAAACACCACGATCGCATTTACTTCCACCACTATCCCTGGCAGCCCGTTCCAGGCACCTATCGCTTTCCGTGTAAAAATATCTTGCCTTGCACATCTCCTTTAAACTTTCCCCCCAACTCCCCCCCCCCTTTATCTTAAATATATGGCCTCTGGTATCTGACCTTTTTACCCTTGGGGAAAAGATTTAGATTGTTTACGCCTTCTTTTCTTCTTGAGGTTGAGGGGTAACCCTCCAGAACTGAGTGTGTAGCAATGTGAAGAAAGGAAACCAATGACATTTATATTACACTTCCCTCATTTTCACTATCTCCAGAAGTTGGAGAATTAGCTCTGAAGAGCAGTCATCGCTGCCATGTACTCAGTTGCAGCCAATTACCACAATTGCATTACACATTGAAATTTGAGAGAAATAAATATGAGAAGATAGAATGAGAACAGCAAGTTCCCAAACAACACAAACATGGACCTGTAAATACACTTCTCTTTACTTGGGGAGTGTATTTTGCCACAGAATCTTTAACATCGAGCTGAACAGCAGACAGAGCAATGGTTCGTTGTCTCATGGATAAGAGGACAACTCTGCCAATGGAGCATGCAATATTTTTAAGGTAGATTCTGTGGTGACACAAGAGATAATTGATGCTGGAAGCTGGAGCAAGAAGCAAACCGCTGTCGAGCAGCATCTGTGGAGGCAAAGGGATGATCGATGTTTCAGGCCAAGATCCTGCATCAGGAAGTTAGATTCTGTGCTGCTTTCAAGAACATTAGTTGAGGATGGAAAGTTTGCTTTTGCTGACAATTAATGACTCTGAAGAGAGCTGGATGTTTGCTCTGATGGATCTTAAAATCCCTGAAGCACGTGTCTCTGGAATTTCTGTAATTCCATTGCAACTTATCACTACTTTCTCAAGGATAATTTGGCAGGGATGATAAATGCCAACAATACCCCACTCACGAAATGATCAAGAGCGAAAAAGATATCATTCTAGTTTCCTTAGACTTTAAACTCTGAAATTGTCCCAGTGAATTAGCCAGTCATGTCATCGTCCTGAAAAATGAATAAATTAAAGAACATCTCCTCCTCTTAGTCTAATTCTGTTGCTCCAAGATGTTTCTTAAAAACAATTCCCACCTACCCTAGCATCAAGTTCAAGTTTATTGTCATGGGCATACATACCCAGGGTATAAATGTCGTGAAAATTAGCTTTTTGCAGCAGCAGCACAGCACATTACAAACATGACTGACATAATATTACATAAACTTAAATTAACCTAAGTTATACATAACTTACATGACATAATAAACAAAAAAATAACATAACAACATTAGTGCAAGTTGAGGGAAATATAATCCATGGTAGAATTAGGGTTTTTCAGGTCAGTTCGAGAAACCGACGATCTCATTATGTGGCTGTGTATCTTTTTCTTGATAAAGCACCTTCATGGAAGGGATTGTACTTTTGAGTTTTGTATGACTGGTCTTAAATTCAATGAATGAGACTCCTGCTATGAGCTCCATCTCCATTGATATCCAATGATCCAGCCACACACTGTTTGGAAATTTGTCCGTCAAACTTAACGTGTGTGCATCAGAGAATTGACTCTGCTTTACGGTCTCCTCCCACCTTCCAAAGACGTACAGGTTAGGAAGTTGTGGGCATGCTATGTTGGCGCCGGAAGCATGGCGACACTTGCGGGCTGCCCCCAGAACACTCCACATAAAAGGTGCATTTCACTGTGTGTTTCGATGTACGTGTGACTAGTAAAGATATCTTATCTTACCTTTCATGGGATCATGTCCCTGGGGAGAGTTTGGAAAATTGCAGTGGTGTTCCCTGACATTGAGTGTGTGTCTTGTTATCTCCTAGGAGAATGGATGTGGCTTCTGTGCCTCCAATGAAGCAGTTGGCGTCAAAGTTGGGAAAGGCTACAGTGAGAAAAGGTTTTGATGCCCCTGGACAACAACCTGAAGTTAAAAGAGCATCCCACAATTACCGGCCCAATGCTGAAGGAGAGAAAGCTGAGCTCTGTTTATGAGCTTGGCAGAGGTGAGCTTCACCAAGTTTATCACCTAGAGGAGGGATCAAGTTTACAATTAATGATTATTCAAAATTTCTTCATGGGACATGCATAAGCTCACAATATATTGCCCATTCCTAGTAGCTCCTGAACTGAGCAGCTTATTGGGCTAAATTAGAGGCCTTTAAGACTTCAGTACAATGTGGTGTATTTGTAATCATATGTAAGGCCACGTCAGGTAAGGAAGGCAGATTTCCTTCCTCAAAGGACATCTGAGCACCAAATGGGTTTTAATGATAATCATGGTCACCATGACTGGCATTAGCATTTTATTCCATACTTTAATTAGCTGATTTTTGTATTCTTCGGCTGCTGTGCTGTTATTTGAAGTCAGGCCTCAGGGTCATTTGCCCGACCTCTGCGTTACTGGTAGAGTAAGATAATGGCGTATGTCTGCAGGTCTCTTTCCTGACTCTGCTAAGGTTGAGATCCCAAGAGGGAATGGCTGAGACTGCACTAAATAAGGTGCAATGGAGATTTATGAGGATGGTTCCAGGGCTGGAGAACTCTAATTATGTGGAGAGGTTGGCTGAGCAAGGGTTGTTTTACTTGGAACAGAGGAGATCTAAATGAAGGATTTAAAATAATGAGAGGCTTAGACACAGTGATGAACAAGAACCTGTTTCCTTTAGCAGGGCAGGAAATAACCAGGGAATTAAGGAAAATCTTGTTCACTCAATGAATGTTGGGGCTCTGGAACTCACTGTTCGAAAGAGTGGTGGAGGCAGAAACCTTCATTACTATGAAAATTATCTGGAAGAACATTGAAGAGTCACAACCTGCAGAACTGGGAAGTTAGATTAACCAAAATTGCCCATTTTTGTCCAGCATGGATCCGATGGGCTGAATAGCCTCATGTATGATTCTACGATTCGATGATTTTGCCCCAAGATGCCTCTTATTACAACAGTATAGACAGGACTAAAAAAAAATTAAAAAGGCACAAAAACAGGGTGCAGTAGCATGTTGATGATCCTTAGACGTGAGTTCAAATCTCACCATGGCAACAGGGGAATTTAACTTCAGTTAATTAAATAAACCATGAATAAAAGGTTAGTTGCAGAAACAGTGTCCATAAAACCACTGGATTGCTGTAAAAAAAATATTATGAGAGGCTTTGAGTACAAGATAGCCTACTGCAATTATATAGGGCCTTGGTGAGACTGCACCTGCAGTGTTACGTACGTTTTGACCTCCTTACATTAAAAGAAGGGCACACTTACTTAAAGGGGGTGCAACAAAGTTTCACCACACTGATTCCTGGGATGGCAGGTTTGTTATATGAGGAGAAACTGAGTAGACTTGGATTGTATTCTCCAGAGCAACAAACAGTCTGCTGGAGGAGCTCAGCGGGAGGAAAGGAATGCTCAGGTTGAAACCCTGCATCGGGACTGAGAGTGGAGAGGGGAGAGGGCCAGCATCGAGCGGAGAAGGGCTTGTATTCTCCAGAGTTTAGGAGAATTAAATGTGATCACATTGCTTCTTACAAAGTTCTTACAGGGCTTGACAGACTAGATGCAGGGAGAATGCTACCCCTGGCCGAAGAGTCTAGGTACAGGAGTCACAGTCTCAGAATTAAGGGGTAGGCCATTTAGGGTAGTGCAGAGGAGAAATTTGTCTACTCAGAGGATGGTGAATCATCAGAATTCTCTACTTTGGAGGACGGTGGAGGCTGAGTCTCCTCATTCAGGAAAGAGATCAATAAACCTCCTGATATTAGGGTTTTAGGGGAAAGGAGGATGGTGCAGAAAAATGGACCTGAGGCAGAAGGTCAGCATGATCTCGAAGAATGGTAGAGCAGGCTCGAAGGGCCATTTTGCCGATTTCTGCTCCTCATTCTCAGCTGTTGTATAGGGAGCACCCATCCTACCCTGTCTGGCCCACGTACACAAGACCATAGAGCATAAGAAAGTAGGAGCAGGAGAAGGCAGCCCCTCAAGTCCACCTCACCATAGCTGATCTGCCCTGGGCCTCATATTCCCTTCAGTTCCAGTTCCCTAATGCCCTTAATACACTGAATTTTTTTTCAATGCATCTACTTCCCTCTTTAAATACCGACAATGACCAAGCCTCCATGACCCTCCTGCTTAGACAGTTCCAGAGATTCACCACCCTCTGCGAGAAGTTCTTATGCACTTCAGTTTTAAACGACCGCTCCCTAAAGTCTTGTAACTATACAACTCCAGAGCATGTTGGCTCCTAACTGCCCTCTGAAAAGGCTTACAGATCGACTCAGTTTAAAGGAACAATTAGGGATGGATAATAACTGTTAGCCTTGCTCGCAAAATTCACATACTGTAAATATAAAGTGAATATTCAGTTAGTGAAAAGAATTCTAGTCATGAAGAGAAAACAAGCCTTCATTTTGTGCAGTATGTTCCAATGAAGTACTTTTTGAAATATTGACACTGTTGTAACATAGGAACAATGACAGGCAAATAACATATAGCAAGTTCCTACAAAAAGCCAAAAAGCAACGTGGTTGTGTCCAGATAATCTGATTCTTCAGTAATGTGGATTAAAGGATCAGTAACAGGTAGCACATCAGGGAAAACTGCCCTGCCTTTTGTGCTGTGTGATCTTTTATATCCACCTGAGAGAGGAGACAAAAGGGAGCACTTTCAATGGAACACAACCATTGCTCTTCCAGTCTAGAATTTTGTGCTCAACTCTCTGGGGTGGGATTTGACCTTACAAACATCTTACACATAAGCAAGAGCACTGCTGACTGAGTTACAGCTAACAGTCAGCCTTTTCCAAGAATCAATAAGGCTAGGAAAGAATACATGTCACACAGCAACACATACACTAACTGCCACTAAATGCTACATTAGCGCATTTGGTCTCACCCTATCAGAGATAGTTCCCTCATCCGACCATCCCTCTCCTATTTCTCAGCCACTGAAAACTAAAATGTTTTCTCTTTCTCAGTTCTGATGAAGAGTCTAGGACTTGAACTATTAACTCTAATGTTTCTATTTCCACAGATGCTACTTGGCCTGGTGAGCGTCTCTAGTGTTTATATTTAAAGCAAAAACCATTCCATTAGCTTCAGCCTTGAAAGGGCACCTGGAATAGATCTGGAAAACTGACTGCAGGTCAGTTAAGAGGGATCTAAATTGGGTAAATAGAAGAAACATTTCCCCATAGCAGAGCTATTTAAAACTAGACAGCATAGGGTTAGAGTAAGGGATAGGAGGTTTAGATGGCATCTTACAAAGAATTTTTTCACCTATAATGTGGTTGGAATCTGGAATGCACTGGCAGAGATTCTCAGTTTATTTAAGAAATATCTAGATAAGCACTTGAAAAGCCATAGCAAAGGCAGCCACAGACCCAGTGCTGGTAAAATGGATTAGTATCGATAGATACTGTCTGTACTGTATGACTCTGCGACTCAAGATAAAACCTCAAAAGGGATGGTGAAGAAGGCACTTGGTGTGCTGGCCTTCATTAGTTAGGTCACTGAGTATCGGAGTTGGGACATTATGTTGCAATTGTACAAGGCATTGGTGAGACCGCACTTGGAGTACTTTGTACAGTGTTGGTCACCCTGTTATAGGAAAGACAACATTAAACTGGAAAAAGTGCAGTGATTTACGAGGATGCTGCCAGCATTTGAGGGATTGTGTTATAGGGAGAACTTGGGCAGGCTGAGACTTTATTGGTGAAAGATTGCAGCATGCTGTTGTGCAGAGGGACTTGGGAGTGCTTGTGCATGAATCGCAAAAGGTTGGTTTGCAGGTGCAACAGGTTATCAAGAAGGCAAATAGAATGTTGGCCTTCATTGCTAGAGGGATAGAATTTAAGAGCAGGGAGGTTATGCTGCAACTGTACAGGGTACTGGCGTGGCCGCACCTGGAGTACTGCGTGCAGTTCTGGCCTCCTTACTTGAGGAAAGATATACTGGCCTTGCAAGCAGAGCAGAGGAGGTTCACCAGGTTGATTCCAGACATTAGGAGGTTAGCCTATGAGGACAGATTGAGTCACCTAGGGCTATACTCATTGGAATTCAGAAGAAAGAGAGGGGATCTCTCTTTAAGAGAAACATATAAAATTATGAACGGGATAGTTAAGATAGAGGCAGGAAGGTTGTTTCCACTGTTAGTGAGACTAGAACTAGAGGACATCGCCTAAAGATTTGGGGGAATAGATTTAAGATGGATGTGAGGAGAAACTGCTTTTCCCAGAGAGTAGTGAATCTGTGGAGTTCTCCGCCCAGGGAAGCAGTAGAGGCTACCTCATTAAATGTATTTAAGACACAGATAGATGTTTGCATAGTAGGGTAATTAAGGATTATGGGAAAAAGGCAGGTAGGTGGATCTGAGTCCACAGCCAGATCAGCCATGATCTTATTGAATGGCAGAGCAGGCTCGACGGGCTAGATGGCCTACTCCTGCTCCTATTTCTTCTGTTCTTATTACTTGGAACACAGGAGATTTAGGGGTACCTTTCAGAGACGTATAAAATCATGAGCTGTATAGATAGGGTGAATGTGCAGGGTGAAAACTAGAGGGCATAGGTTGAAGGTGAGAGGTGAAAGACTTAAATGGAAACTTACAGACAACTTCTTAACACACAAGGTGGTGCATATATGGAATAAGCTGCCAGAGAAAGTGGTTGAGGCAGGTACAATAACAACATTTAAAAGACATTTGGATAAGTACATGGATAGGAGGGGTTCAGGGGGATATGGGTCAAAGGTGGGCAAATTGAACTAGCTTGGTTGGCATGGACGGATTGTACCTGTTTCCAGCCTGTATTACTCTATGACTCCAAAAGGAACTTTCTTGCTAAAACTGAAATCTGTGTAGTGACCGATGGGATACAGGCAACACAGATTCCCTATCCAGGGCTTGATGTGAAGGAATAACATGTATTAAGCTGCAAGGTAGCTTTAACAGTGACTAAAATAGAACTGTCCTGTAGTTCACAGCTGAGAACAGATGAACAATTCTCCAGAGAACCATGTCTGACCTGCAGCAGCAGCACATTGCAGCCAATACTGATGACAGAAGGAAAAGAAAATCGGTAAGCAAATATCATAGATGGGTAATAGGGAGCGGTGGGAGGGGGGGGTCTCTTACGACGAATTATAACATAGAACAGTGCAGCACAGTGCGGGCCCTTCGGCCCACGATGTTGTGCTGACCTATATAAACTTAGTCTATGATCAATATAACCCTTCCCTCCTAACACAGCCCATAACCCTCCATTCTTCTTACATCCATGTGCCTATCTAACAGTCTTTTAAATGTCCCTATTGTATCAGCCTCCCTTCTCTCCTCTCCCATCAGGCAGAAGATACAGGAGCCTGAGGGCACGTACCACCAGGCTCAAGGACAGCTTCTATCCCACTGTGATAAGACTATTGAACGGTTGCCTTCTACGATGAGATGGACTCTTGACCTCACAATCTACCTCGTTTGACCTTGCACCTTATTGTCTACCTGCAATGCACTTCCCTGTTGCTGTGAAACTTTACTCTGTATTCTGTTATCGTTTTTACCATGTACTACCTCAATGCACTGTGCAATGAATTGATCTGTACGAACAGTAATGCAAGACAAGTTTTTCAATGTACCTCGGTACAAGTGACAATAATAAACCAATACCACGGCAGTGCATTCCAGGCACCCACCACTCTGTCTAAAAACATCTGACATCTCCCCTAAACACTCCTCCTCTGACCTTAAACTGTTGTCCTCTGGTATTGGCCATTGCCACCCTGGGGAAAAGGTACTGGCTGTCCCTTCTATCTATGCCTCTCATAATCTTATACACCTCTATCAAGTCACCCCTCATCCTGCGTCACTCCAAAGAGAAAAGCCCTAGCTCACTCAAACTTTCCTCATAAGACATGCAGCATCCAAGTAGATCTCCTCTGCACCATCTCTGAAGCTGAAAGGATTTTGTTTGTAGGTTTATTTTGTTCAATGTCATTCTCAATCTAGCAATGCAGTGTTGTTAAAAAAGGGAGACAGGGCTAGAGCGAGTAACGATAGGCCAATCAACCTGACATTGGTAGAGTAAAACTTTTGGAAGAAATTCTAAGGGAGCTATAAAAAGACCAGCATTTAGAGAAGCACAGGTTAATCAAGGGCAGTCAGCATGGATCTGTTGAAGTAAAATCATGTCTGGCAGACAAGTGAAATTGCTGAGGCTGTAACAAGGAAGGTTGATGAGGGTAGAATCCATAATTTACTTTACATGGATTTCAGCAAGGATATATGTCTGATACCACAACCCTGCCTCAGAACTGTACTGGCTCTGTCAGCCGAGATTTTTGGGTTCAACTCTCAGAAGAGGCACTTGAACGCATGCTATTCTGACCCAGAGGTGAGAGTCACAGAGCCATTCAGCATGGAAACAGGCCCTTCAGCCCAACCATGCCGACCAAGATTCCCAGATAAGCTAGTCCCATTTGCCAGCATTTGGCCCATATCCCTCTAAACCTTTCCTATCCATGTACCTGTCCAAGTACCCTTTAAATATTGTTAATCTAGCTACCTCAACCCTTTCCTCTGGCAGCTCATTTCTATATACAGTGGCATCAATCTTACCTGGGCTTGATATCTAGGCTGGCACTGCATTGCAACTTTCAGGGAGTGCTGCAGTGCCATATTTTGGATGAGGCTAAAGTCCAGTCTCGTATTTTGAAGAAGAGCAGGGGAACTCACCTGATGTCCTGGTTAATATTTACCCTCACTAACATTGATGGTCTGGCCATTTTCACTCCAGATTCCAGCATCAGCAGTCTCTTGTGTCTTCATTACACCGTTGTCTGTGGGAACTCACTCCGTGCAAATTGGGTGTCATGTTTCCAACATTACAACAAGGACTACACATCAAAATTGCTTCATTGCCCATAAAACAATCTGGGAATTGCTTCATTGCCCATGGGACCTATAAAGATGCTATATAAATGCAAGACTTTGTGTGTATTTCCAAGGGAAATGGCTGGAAGTACAAACAATTGATCCCCAAAACACAAATAAAAATCCCAGCACAAAATACTTAAAAAACTACCATGCAGCTGGTTTAGACAGTTGTACGTCTGGCTGCTAATTCCCTTCCTAAGCATTTCTGCCTCTTTTCCCTCCTTTAAGATGCATCTGACAACCTAACCCTTTGACCAAACCTTCGGTAATAAGAACATAAGAAATTGGAACAGATGTCATCCATTTGACCCCTCTTGATTGCTCCGTTGCTCAATAAGATCAAGGCTGATCTGATCTTTTCCTCTCCTGATTATTTTCCAGAAACCTTGATCTCCTGCAGCCAAAAAATCATTCTACTCAGTGTTGAAGATATCTGCCACATTGGGCCTATTCATGCTGGTGGTCAGCCAAGGGATCACAGGTAAATGCTAGCCCAAGTATCTGATCTCCCAAGGCACAGAGGTGCAGTTGGTAGAGCCGCTGCCTCAATAGCACCATTGACCTGGGTTCAATCCTGACCTCCTGACATGGAGATTGCAAGTTCTCCCTGTGACCATGGGGGTTTCCTCTGGGTTTTCCAGTTTCCTCCCACATCACAAAGATGTGCAGGTTGGTAGGTTAAGTGACCACTGTAAATTGTCCCTAGTTTAGGTGAGGGGAGTTAACAGGAATGCAGGGATAATAAAATGGGATTAGTCTAGATGGGTGTTAGCTGGCATAGACTTGGTGGGCTGAAGGGCCTGTATCAACAAAAGGTCCTGTATAACTGTATGACTCAGCACCTTCAGACCCTTCTACCCATTTTGAATGGTGCCTCTGTGCGCACTGGCTCTGGATATATTAATCAGAGGAACGCAGGGTTCCCTGGGGTGGGGGGGGGGTGGCGGTGGGGCTGGTAATTTAGGTTCCCCAACAGGAGGCCAGTGAGAGTGGAGCAGAGGGCACACTGCACTGCAGTCAAATTCAAGTACTTTTCATCTTAATTGGATATCAGACTTTTATTCACACTGCCTGGAATGTGATGACAAAGCATCCCAAGATTACTTCAACAAAAGTTAGTCCTGACAACATAATCTCTGCCGCTGTATATGAACCTTAAACTTAAAAGAAATCTATCATTGCAGGTGAAGAAGAGGTTCGGGAGGTTGTAAGTCTATGACCCTCCATGAAATTGCTACTGTAATAAAATAATAGCCTGAAAACACAGAGCCTGTGCATAGGCGCCAATTAAACTTTACATTAGTCTTCATCACACTACAGGGATATCAAGGCTGAGTTCTGATTAGGGATCAATTAATTTCATTGTTTGTACCATCTGAATTGGTACTTTCATTGAAATATTGCTCCAATTTCACATTGATTCAATTTAAATGTACATACACTTCAATAATGACCTATTTGCAATTGAGACTCATTTTAAACAGGTTAGAACATCTGAATTAATTTATCTGAATTGGTGTATGCATATCTGCTATCTTGTTCAATTTAGATTACCCTAGATTGAATCCATCTTTTATATTCTTTTTCAATTTTTATTAGGTTTTATGGTAGTGTTCCCTAGATGTACAAAAGTGAAACACTACAAAGTCAGAGAGCAGAGTTCTCAGAGACTCAGTCCCTACAACTTTATGAAGAAGCTCCTGCTTCCAAAGCAATGACCCTGTGGTCTCGTGGTGGCAATGCCAATGATCCCAAATTGCAGGTAACCTCAAGCACCCGAGAGAAAATGAGCTGCAACCATCCCAATATATTAACACCACACCACAAGAGGAAGGAGCTTCTTAAACCAGTCTTTGCTTAGTGCAAACCCATTTCCCAAAGAAGAAAGTTTTGACATTCTGCCAATTCTGCTCTGCCTTCTCTCTGCATCGTTTCCAAATAAAGGCAGGAGAAATTCATTCTCTGGTGCACTTCATTGTTGAATAGTCCAGTTTATGCAAAGCTGAAAACTACTTAACAGTGTTACTAAAAGTTATAAAACTATTAATGCAACCATTTGCTCTTAGTTAAGTGATGATCAGGAGTGCACTTTATTTATATTAATGATCAGGACAAACCACAGTTACAGCCTGTGATGAACAAGTGATCACAAGCTTCTGAATTTGTTAATCCCTCTAATATTTAATGCTAAGAGCAGGTCCTTTAATTCTTTCCATCATCTACATTTAATGGTACAGCCAATGGATCATAATAGGTCCCCTAAGAAGTATAGCCATTATAATTCATAGTAATTGCATGGAGAAAATTACCTGGTATCAATTAGAGCTATACCGGATATAGTACGGATATAGGCCCTTTGGCACAACCAGTTGTCTTAGAGTCAAAAGGTTGTGGGTTCAAATCCTACTCTGGAGGCTTACTCATGAAAATCCAGGCAGGCTCTCCAGTGGGTGGGACTGAGAGGTGCTGCACTGTTGGAGTGCTGACTTTTAGCTGAGATGTTAATCTGAGCAATATTTGCCCTCTCAAGCAGGCAAAAGATCCCATGGGGCCATTTGGAAGAACAGCAGGGACGTTCCGCACTGTGGGACAGCACTGTGATACTACTGGTGGAGCTGCTACCTCAGTTCCATTATCCCAGGTTCAATCCCGACTTTCGGTGCTGACATGTGTGGAGTGTGTACATTCTCCCCGTGACTGCAGGGTTTCCTCCATGTGCTCTGGTTTCCTCCCACATCCCAAAGATGTGCAGATTGGTAGGTTAATTGGCTCCTGTAAAATGTCCAATGTTTAGGTGAATGGTAAAATCTGGGGGTGGGAGGAATTGATGGGAATGTGGAGAGAATAAAATGGGATAGGACAAGATTAGTGTAAAAATGGGTGCTTGATGGTCAGTGCATACTTGGTGGGCTGAATGGCCTGTTTTTGTGCTGTATCTCATTGTAACTCGAAATCAAACATCACTAAAGCAAATTATCATCATCACACTGCTATTTGTGGGATCTTGCTGTGTGTAACTTACATCCTATATTTCCCTCTGCTAATATTAAAGGGATTAACAAGTTCAGAAGCTTGTGATCATTTGTTCATCACAGGCTGTAACTGTGGTTTGTCCTGATACTGACATAAATAAAGCGCACTGCTGATCATCACATAACTGAAAACAGCTTTGGATGTCCTGAACAGAATGTGGAAGCCACAGAAGTAATGTAGGCTTTGCTTCTGGAGCGTAGGGGAGAGAAGGAAACTTGTGACTTGGCTTGAAGAGAGCCCATAACTCTCAAAATATCAGAGATTTCACAGCGTCAGTCACTCTGTCTACCAGAAGGCCATTGACAATGGAGCAGCACAATCAAATTCAACCATCGTATTCCTCATCTTAATTGGATATTAGATTTCTATCCACATTGCCAAAGTGCTAGAACGTAATGGCTAAGGATCTCAAGATTACTTCAATAAAAAGTAGCTCTGACAAAGTATTTCTAATAATCCCTGCCACTGTATATAAATCTAAACTTTTAAGATAAGAGATAAGATATCTTTATTAGTCACATGTACAACGAAACACACAGTGAAATGTATTTTTTTGCATAGAGTGTTCTGGGGGTAGCCCGCAAGTGTCGCCACACTTCTGGCGCTAACATAGCATGCCCACAACTTCCTAAACTGTACGTCTTTGGAATGTGGGAGGAAACTGGAGCACCTGGAAGAAATCCATGTAGACACGGGGAGAATGTACAAACTCCTTACATACAGCGGCTGGAATTGAACCCGGGTCGCTGGCGATGTAATAACGCTATGCTAACCGCTACACTACCATGCCTGCCCCAGAAGATTATCATTGCAGGTGAAGAGCATGTTCTGGAGGTTATAACCCCTGACCCTCTCCTTTGAAGTGGTCATCCTGGCTTGTAGAAGCATCAAGAGTATAAGGGAAGGTGAAGCCATTGGCTTCCTCCCAAGATCAGAGTGAGTACAATTCTGCTCACTGGTCTTATTCTCTTTCACTCACACAGGTAGGCAATGCAGTGTGAAGTATCACACCCAATGGAACACCCAATGGAAGCTGTATCTGAGTGTGTGCTTCGGAGTCAGAATACAGCACCCCACTGCATCAAGTGACACACTTCAGCTTCCACCCGATAATGATGTTGTTTTAGAATTCTCATACCTGTTTTTAAATCTCTCCCAACCTCTGAGATCTTTGCACTCCTCCAGTTCTGACCAGAGATTGGTTCAGGTATAAAATTAAAATCCAATCCAACCTGAACTCCCATGGCCAATTCAGAACACTAGGACTAATAACTTTCTCTGTACTCAACCCAAACCAACTTGACCCAGAGTCATTTGAACAGCAGAATAAAGAGACTTGCTATGCTGAAAGGACATTGCTATTGATCAAGAACAAATGACACATGGGGCAAAACTGACCTGAATAAAGTATTGAGCTGGGCCTTTGTGGCACAGCCTGATTGAACTTAAACCCAAATGTTCTATAAAAATATAGACACAGACCAAACCAAACTTGACACATACAGACGGGTCACATCAGGCTCTAGTCAGAGACGCTTGCTCTCCGACAGACCCCTAATTTTATTTGCTCTGCCACTGGTGGACATACCTTCAACAGCCTGGACCCTAAGTTCTGCAATTCCCTCCTTAAATCTCTTTGAACTTTAACTCTATTCCATTCATCACAACTGATCTCTTTGCCCAAGTAGATCACCCCTACTAGTGTCTTCTTCTGTTGCTCTGTGTCATAATCTAATTCATAACTTTCTCTGGAAATACCTTGTAATGTACTGCTACAGTAAAGATATGGTATAAATGAATGTTATTGCTGGTATATTTATCATACATTTCTTTTATTGTCAATCTGAAATAACAGCTTAATAGTGAACTACAGCATGACAGACCCTTAGGGAATCTTGCTTTTAGAACATAGAACACTACAGCACAGTACAGGCCCTTCAGCCCACAATGTTGTGCCGACATTTTATCCTGCTCTAAGATCTATCTAACCCTTCCACATAGCCCCCTATTTTTCTATCATTCATGTGGCTATCTAAGAATCTCTTAAACGTCCCTAACGTATCTGGCCCCACAACCTCTGCAGGCAGTGCGTTCCACACACCCACCACTCTCTGTGTAAAAAACTTACCCTGACATCTCCCTTATACCTTCCTCCAATCACCTTAAAATTATGTCCCCACATGTTAGCCATTTTCTCCCATTAATATATCTGAGGGCCAATCCAATACATATAGATGTAAAAGGAATGGCAGGGAGTGAGAGCGTATAGTTGAGAGGGAGCAAATAGTGGACCAAGGGAGGAACAGGAATTACTGTCCTTTATGGCCACAATGATACAGTCTGCCACATCCTATCACCTGGGGAAAGAAGCAACCCAGTCAGATTAAACAGCTGTATTATTTTCTTGCTTCAGTTCATTGCAAAAGTTGAATGTGCTGAGCTTCTTCTCTACATCATCAAATACATCTTCAATACATCTGTGAGAAGACAGAACTCACATTTCTATTATGACCCTCTTAAGATGTAGTCGCTGTGTAATGTAGAGAAATAAATCAGATAATGTATGTACATGTGGGACAGGCTGCAGGAAGCTTGACTCTCTTCGGAAGATTGTCACTGGCTGTGTGCACTAAAGGTACAACACTGTCGCACTTGCAGACTGTATCCTGCTCCTGAGATTTGTTTCTTCTGCAGAGCCATATTTCAGAGTTCAACACATGGCCACCGGCTACTCAAGGAGCTACTAAAGATAGGCATTTAATTCTGGCCTTCTCCGTGATGTCCTATATATGGAGAATGAATATAAACAGAGAATTCTGGAAAAACTTGGCATTCCAGTGGGACACAGAGAAATCAGATGTCCACCACTGCAGTCCTCTGCTATTTTTATAAATCATTGGTTGGGTAGATGAAAAAAAAATCTCATTAAAAATCCTTTTTATCCAATGATGATCTTAAACATAAGTATCTAAGAAACAGAAGCAGAAGTAGACTATTCAGCCCATTATATTTTCTGTTCAGTCAATATGATTATGATTCAATATTCAATATTCAATATGATTATGTCTAATCTTTCACCTCAGCATCACTTTCCTGTACTAACCCTACTTCCCTTGATCTCCACGTTGGCTGACCCCTTATTTTGAGACTGTGACCCTCGTTCCAGACACACAAGCTAGGGGAAGCATCTACCCAGTCAAGGTAACAATTTTGTATGCATCAGTAAGATCACTTCTTGTCCTTGTAAACTTGAGAGAATATAGATGCAATCTCCTCATAAGATAAAGCTGTCATACCTGGCATCAATCTTATGCATCATCATTGTACCTTCTTTATCATAGGTACATATGGAGATCAGATCTGGACATAATAATCCAGATATGGTTCTCACCAGCATTGCATTGACTGTGCCTGGTTCTCATTTAATTGGGTGGACTTAGAATTGGATCAGAAACAAAGAATGGAAGGAGATCCATCTACTGGCCTTTCTTCCAGAGTTTTGCAACACCCAATGAAGTTAACACGTATTCTTGGAGACACAAGAGACTGCAGATGCTGGAACCTGGAGCAACAAACAATCTGCTGGAGGAACTCAGTCGAGCAACATCTGTACAGGGCTTCAACCCGAAACGTTGTCAGTTCCTTTCCCCCACAGATGCTGCCTGACCTGCTGAGTTCCTCCAGCAGATTGTTTGTTGCTACGTATTCTTGGGGTGAGTGTTTCACATCGGGTGATGACCTTGACTCACCTGCTCTGGCCTCCTAGCAAAGAAGCTGTACTCCCACAATATCTAAACCGACACTTCGGTGCAGTACTGAGGGAGTGCTCTATGGTCCAATGTGCTGTGTTTCAGATGAGGTGTTAAAATGAGCCACCAGCCATTGTCTCATATGATATGATAGATCTCATGGTATTGCTTGGAGGAGGAAAATGGAGTTATCCCCAGCCTCCTGGCCAATACTTATCCCACAGCCAACTGCACTGAAGCTGATAATTTGCTCATTATCATTTTATGGGATCTTTCTGTGCACAGATTATGTGTTGCATTTTCAAAACTACAACAATGACTGTACAAGAAACATCACTGGTTGTAAAGTGCTCCGGCACAATCTGATGACATGAAACGTACTATATAAATGCAGGATTTTGCTTTGAATACTGGGAATAATAAGTTGTTGTATGCAAAGCAGGCAGTTCAAGGGTTCAATTCTTGCTCTCTTTGCTGAGTTCCCACCAGCAAAAGTACTTTTCACAACTGGAATTTTTAAACACATTTATTTTCTGTTTGACAATCACTTGACTGATTTCTCGGCCTGATTTTTTTCTTTCAAAAAAGTGCAGAGTTCGTACATTGTTTGTAAGTGAGCCTGACAAGTATTCCAATACTAATAAAACTGAAGCTGTTTCCACGACCCACAAGCTTCATGTGGCACAAGGCCTCAGGTGACTGCTCACGGTCGAAGGCCTTTTCCAGGGGTTCTGAATGTCTCTGATGATCCAAGACATTTGGAAGCAGTTGAAAGACATCAAGATAATGTGGATTTTTTAAAAATAATGAAATAATTTAAAATTACTCTCAACCAAAGTAAATTAATTAGCAACATTAACATTAGTTCAAACAATATTACAAAAATATCACATGTTTTTAGTGAGGTTGGCAGCTTCTCTGAAGGTGTCAACAATGGTGGGTGTAAATCTGAGGGGGCAAGTACATCCAGGCCCACTATAACAGCAGAAGGGGTGGGGTGGGGGCTGTTATTGAGATAATTCTTGGATAAAAAGCCAGCAACAGTGATGTAACAATTGCAATATCACAAAACAAAAACCTTCAGATTTGACCATATCCGTCAGGGTTTGAAATCTGCCACCCTTCAAGGGACTGCAGATGCTGGAATCTGGAGCAACACACAAAGCGCTGGAGGAACTCAGTGGGGCAGGTAGCATCGATGGAGGGAAATGGACAGTCGACGTTTTGGGTCGAGACCTTTCAACTGGACTAAATCTGCCCATCACCCACACACTCCTCCCACCGGTTCCCCTCCCCATCTCCCTCCCTTTAATCCGTGCTTTACCTTCCTCTCCTATCAGAATCCATCATCTGCAGCCCTTTGTCACTTCCACCTATTACCTCCCAGTTTCTTTAAGTTGGACAAGGCACTTCAACATAAGGAGATGTCATCCCTTGTGACTTCTCCGCCATTTACTGAGATCGAGCCTGATCCTGTGCGTGAAGAACCCTTTCCTGAATGATCCCCATGTCACCTCCTTCCTGTTCAAAAATTGATTGATTTTAGACTATAAAACATAGAACAGTACAGCACAGGGACAGGCCCTTCAGCCTATGATATTGTGCTGATCTAATTAAAGTAGTAATTAAACGCCTAACTAAACTAATTCCTTCTGCCTACACATTCATGTCCATTCTCTGCACATTCATGTGCCTATCAGAGATCCTCTTAAACGCCTCTATCGTATTTGTCTCCACTATCATCCATGGCAGTGCATTCTAGGCACCCACCACTCTCTCTGTAAAAAACTTGCCCTGCACATCTCCTTTGATATTACCCCCTCTCACCTTAAATGCATTCTTTCTGGTATTAAATATTTCGACCCTGGGAAAAAGACTTGACTTGAATATACTCATGGGTTCTGTCAGCCCTCTGTTGGAGAGCATTTTGAAGGTAAACAATACATAAAGTCGTTTCTCCTCATTTTGGTCCTGAATAGCTGATGCCTCATCTTGAAACTATGCCACTTGTTCTAGACTCTCCAGTATCCCAGCATTGAGACTGTCAGTCCCTCTAAAAACCATATATTTCTCTACTCATTCTTCTGAATGCCAATGAGCACACACCAATCCTTCAGGACAACTGTTCATCTCAGGAATCAATTCCATGGTAATTCAGTGGAGTTAATTAACACACCGATTACAAGTGCAGGCTGCCAAAACTGAAGAACAAAAGTGATTGTCCATGAGAGTGTTGAGAACTTGGTGAGAATGCTCTTGTCCAGGTATGTACCTGGATATTTCCAACTGACAGTCACAAGACTGGCAACTTAAAAGTAAGAGGAAGACCTGTGAACCTATACTGCAATCTTGGACAAGTTGCCCAGGTCTACCATGTAAAAAGAACTCATCCCTCATTGTACTACTACTCACTGTTTGTTGCAGAATTAGCTTTTAACAGAAAATAATACATTCCTTAATCTAGTAGAGGGATACATTGCTGCTATTTGTTGAGGGCTAGAAATTAATGTTAGTGCTACTAGTTATCTGAACAGAGATAAAACCCGATTAAACCAAATAGATTAACATCTGCCTTGAAATAATGGAACAAAAGAATGCTATAAAAACTTGCATCAATATTTCTGCAATGATTCCTAGACTTCTGCAGCAACAACACAGTTGTCCAGTTTATTTGCAGTGGAAGTTTGTCTTTGGTGAAGTTTACTAAATCTGCAACATCAGAAGGCATCTTTCACACTGAAGTCAATGCAACCAACAAATAGGTGTACAGTACTTTGTTAATATCATACTGACTGGTTGCAATAAAGACTTGGCCCTTCTTCACCCCTTTATTATTGTCCTTAAAAGAGTGACCAGGGGTCATTCATACAAATGTGTCACACTGGCTGACGTTGTTGCCAAAGGTTCCAAGCTGTGATGAGGAAGTTAATTTGGTCAAACTCCGAAGATTTATTGTCAAAATGGGATGAAACATACTATTCTGAGTCGTTTGACAATTTCAACACCACTTGTGACCAGTTCTTTGAGTCTCCTCTGACTTCCGTCTCTGAACCATGTGGAGAAAGTGACCTTTATTATTCAGACCATTCACAAAATGTCAAGAAATAATGCGTCATTCCTACCTGGCAGCATCAAAACTATCGTAAGATCCAACTGTATAATGCCTGAATAATTTCTTTGCTCTGTCTGTCCGTGTTTCTGTAGGAAGGGAAGGAAAGACAAGGTTAACTAAATGAATGTTTCATTTGTAAAGCAAAGGCAGTGATGCGTTCAGTTCAGAAGGCAGGTTATCAATTTCTCAATCACCCAATTTTTGTCACGTTTCAAAGAGCAAACACAGACACATTGGACTGAATGTTTTTTTTGTGAATAGAACTCGTTTACATTCCCTGGAAGTTGGAAGAATGATCTCATTGCAACATAAAAGGTTCTGACAGGGACTGATGAACTGAAAGGTTGTCTCTTCTTGCTGGAGAGCTGGGACTGAGGGGCATGATCTGAGGATATGAGGTTCACCACATAGTACAGAGATGATGAACAAAGGTTTTTACACAGAAGGTTGGAATTATGTGCCCCAAGGATTGTGGATGCTCAGTCATTGAATATACCATTGCTGGGATGGAATTTAAAGACACTTAGACAGGTACATGGATAGGAAAGGTTTAGAGGGATATGGGCCAAATATGGGCAAATGGGACTATCTCAGATGAGCAATGTGGTTGGCATGGATGAGTTGGGCCGAAGGGCCTGTTTCTGTGCTGTATTACTCCATAGTTCATTTTTGGGCTCCCATGATATCAGCAATCAGAGAATATTGGCATAAGGTTGGTTGAGGAGGAGGATTCGAGGTTAGCCATGATCTTCCTGAATGCCAGTCAGGTTTGAGAGACCATATAATCTATTCCTGTTCCTCTTTCTTGTTCTGTACTACATCACTCTGTGATTTCATGATTCTGCTGTGTTAGAAGTTCACCTTTGTCCATTAATGTCAACAGGTGTCAGTTTACCAACTTCTCATTGTTCACAGCTCCTGACACATGCTGAAGTCAGTGGGACTGAACACTGGGATTGGGTGGCAGCCATTCAGCTCAAGTTGTTTAGAACTTCTAAACAAAGTCTCACCGTATTTTTGCACCACGTACTGACTCTGAAGCAACTGGCACATGGTTCTGAGAGATCACTGAGTTATTCACCACAAGCTACATATCCACCATGCTACAGATCTGCTTAGCTCGTAAGTAGCACCTGTGAAATATAAATATCATTCAACTCTTCAGTAGCCTGGTGAAAGAAAATGCTAAATCAAACCCTATTAAGACCAACAAGAACTGTAATGATACAGAACCTTTAATGTAGTAAAACTTCCTAGGGTCCTTCACAGGGTATCATCCATTAAACTTGGATTCAAGCCAGCTCAGATGATATTAGAGCAGGTCATCAGAAGCATAAAAGTAGCAGAGAGATTCCAGAGATTCGAGAAGTGAACAGTTGAGAGTATGGCTTCCAAACAGGGGAGTGGGAGAACTTGGGGTGTGTAGGTGACCAGAAATTCACAGAGAACTCATGGGGTTGGAGGGCTGAAGGAACACAAAGATCTTGGAAGACTGTGCTTTCTCGTCTTCTGGAGTGATGTGGGCAGAGTTTACAACTTTAGTGAAGTTCAAGTATAATAAAAACAGAAAATGCTCAGCAGGCTAGGCTGCATCTGTGGGAAAAGAAACAGAGTTAACATTTTGGATTTCACAATGAAGGATCTTCTTTGAAAACTGTAAGCCCTCTACTCTACCCCCACCACCGCACACCCCCTCCCCCCTGCCAGTCTAAAGATAGGGTCATTGATCCAAAACATTAACTGGTTTCTCGTTCCACAGATGCTGCTTGACTTGCTGAGTTCTTCTACATTTCTGTTTTTGTTTCAGCTTCCGGCATCTGCCGTATTATTTGATTCCCAGCGCCAAAGTGCATGGCCCAGAGCCATGTGGAGACCAGCTCATTAAATGCAGCTGGCTGCACTAATAGAACGGCTTTGACAGCCGGTGAGGCAGAGAGTCCCACCCAAAGGACTTTCAAATGGTCTGAACGAGAAACAGAAGCAGGCAGTGGGTGTTGGGACTGTATCAGCAGACAGGCACACAATGTTGGAGGACTGGGCTGAGAAAAAGGATACAGTATTTACCCAAGCAATGTAGGAATTAGAAGAGAAATGTACAAGAGCGAAAATAAAAGGAAAGGGTAAAGGTACTGTTCAGTATTCCTGGAGTGAGCTGCTGGCAGATATTAAAAGTGCCAGGAAAGTCACAGGGAGTATGAGAGATGGAAAACTAAAGCAGAAAGTGCAGTGTCTCGGTGAAGCAGCCAGCATAATCAAAGACCCCAACCACCCGAGTCATTCTCTCTTCTCTCCTCTTCCATCAAGTAGAAGATACAGGAGCCTGAGGGCATGTACCACCAGACTTAAGGACAGCTTCTACCCCACTGTGATAAGACTATTGAACAGTTCCCTTACACAATAGATGGACTATGACCTCACGATCTACCTTGTTGTGACCTTGCGCCTTATTGCACTGCACTTTCTCTGTAGCTGTGACACTTTACTCTGTACTGTTATTGTTTTTACCTGTACTACCTCAATGCACTCTGTACTAACTCAATGTAACTGCACTGTGTAATGAATTGACCTGTACGACCGGTATGCAAGACAAGTTTTTCACTGTACCTCGGTACAAGTGACAATAATAAGCCAATACCAATATATGCCGTTTAGATCATTGGATAAATTCATATAACACAAAATGAGGAGCAAATATCTTTTTGGGTTTGGGTTTTAAGAGTATTATAACAGAGTGCTTGCATCCATTCACAGAACTGGCTGAATAAAACTCACCAGAAACCTGGACAGAGCCCATAGGTGTTGGTTAATCCCTCAGGGATACGTATGAGTAAACACAGGAAGAAACAGGGGTAAGGAACAGATTACGGGACATACCCTTGAACCATTGACTTGGAACTCTAACTGCCCAATTCCTCCCTGGGGAATGGTTTGATCATATGGACTTGTGAGGGACTGAAACTACCGATGCAAAGAAGATGTAACCTGAATAGTGTATTACTAAATGGAGTCAGTTTCTGTGAAAGGAGGTCAGAATGTTTGTGTAAAAGTACATCTTTAAAAAATGTCTGCTGCTCCTGTTCAGAATCAGTCACAATTCTGTTCTGAGCTGAAAGGCACCATCTCTTTGTAGTCTTGTCCTTATTGTTGCATCTGTCCATTTCCACTTTACTTTTCTTGAAATCCCTGTGTCACGTTTTAGGTTTTTAACTGATTAAATGATGTGCCTGTTTCATAGGCTTATGGCTGAAATGTTCCTTAAAAAGTGGTAACCTTTTGAGCTTTTAACCCATCACATAGGATCAATGTTTCTATGTTTTTTTTCAAAGTTTGCACACTCAACTTTGGAAGGAATCTTGGCGAAAGTTTGACAAGAATGAGGGTGGGGGGTGGGGGGTGTTGGGGGGAGGGTGGAATTGCTGGGATTGGATAGATATTTTTAACTCTCCCTTGCCTGATTCATTTCTTCTGTTTATACTTTCACCAGACAGATTAGGTGACATTAACAAGTCTTCACCAACCTCTCTCAGCCAGGGCCAACAGCACCTGTCTCACTTTGGCTTCACTCCATAACAGGTGCGACCTATGTTCTTGCCACACACATCCTGCCCCTTCTCTGCAACTTAAACCATCTTTGGTTTCTAGATTTGCCAAGTTCTGATGAAAGGTCATTGCCCTGAGGCATTAATTCTGTCTCCCTCTGCTCAGGTGCTGCTTGAGCTGCGGAAAATTGCCACCTGTTACCGCTCTTATCTCATTGTGGTTTTTAAATCAACAGAAATGTTTTAAATCAAAATGAGTAGCATTTAATAATAATTTAAACGTGTTACAATGGGGTTTCATTTAATTTCTGCAAGTTTGAAATCTAGCGTTTTGGATTAACTCCTCCAAGAAGTTTTGAGAGGATCCATAAACTTGATACAAAGGAATTTTACATCAATGTAACAGACTAAAAATGAACAAGATTAGAAAATAATTCTCCTCCTTTCCAGAGTTATGTCAAACAATATTTGAATGACAATATCTTTAAAAGACATGTAAACTCTTTCAAAGGAGTCCACAACTTTTGTGCAACTCCACTCTTTTTTTTAAATCCTCCTTAAATAAGAATTTTGAAAGTTTTGGTTTAGGACAATTAATTTCCTTCACTTATATTTCATTTTGTTTTAGTTACCTGAAAAAAACCTAAAAGTGCTGGAAGAAAGAAAAGCAACGTGATATGAGTTACCAGGTTAGGTCACATGCATGTGCTTTTACCCTCTCTGTATTCATCTTTCTTTCTTGTCTAGTTTTATCAGGTAAAGATACAGATTGAAATTAATGCTGGAAGGAATAAGGAACTAAAGTCCGTAATGGTCATGTGTAATCCTGTTCATTATTGTGAGTTATGTTGAAGTCTCAAATTAGAGATATCAAGTTCCCAGATATTATAAATTGGCAATTATGAACTTTTAATTGCATTTTGAGAACCAGCTTGAGAACAATTCTGAAAATAATTTCAAACATTGTCTTCCTTAATGGCAATATTTTGCTTCCTTAGATCAAGGCTGATATTAATTATCATTGATTTAGTTTAGGACTTTTAAAAGGTAAATACAAAGAGACAAGGAGTACATGCGTGTAAAAAGACCTATTAAATTTCAACATGTTGCTATTTATGTGTCCAGTGCCTTTAGATTTCATCAAGCAACTGAAAAGAAAATGAAATAAAAGTGAAGGAATTGCCATATTACCAACACCTTCAAGAATGAATTGTTATCACACTCACAATCTATAGGTTGAACTGCTGCCAAAATGGATAATCCTGCCGTGAAGTTAACCCTTTCTACTGATGCTCTTTTGCTCAAGTAGTTGAATTGTAAATGTATATTTTTCCAGATGACAAATTAAACCCAAGGTTCTTAGGAGAGCCACATTGGACTTTGTTCTCTTCTTTAAAACATGTTTCGAAGGTTTTTGAATCACAGGATGTGCAGCAAAAGTTTGAGCAGTTTGAAGGATTTCAGAACTTGTCTGCAATCTTCAGATGCAGCACAGTGACAATTTTGGTTTTGCCTGCCAGAAGACTTGGACTTAATGCATTCTGATTTGTAATCTCAATTTCAACTGACAATAAAGGGAAGAGGGTTTTTGGGTGCTGTTGTATATCAAAGAATAAAGTTTCAATTCGGGAAATAAAACTGAACTGTTACAAAACCCGTCACTGAAGTAACAGGGTTATGTTAAGAAATGGACAAGGCCACAAATTTTCAGGATTTTTTTAACTTTTCTGGGATTTGATTCAAGAAGACCATTCCAGTAAATAATATTTTAAAGGCAATATGAAAGTACTGTATTGGATAGTAAAGTTTATCAAGTGCTTTGGATAAAGAAGAAATGGTAATTCCAATTGTATATTCTTAATCACGAACAGAGAAATTATACCATCAAATGGGAGTTTTCCCAAAATTGCGTTTAAATTGGATTAAATTTGTGTTCAAATTGGGTTAAATATCAGTCTGATATTAGATTTAAGCCAGGGACGGTATAGTTTCCGTTGAAGAAGTTAATAATCTTATAAATGAATATTTCAAGAGAACCACATTTTGGAACAAAGATGAAAACCATGATGATGCTGGGGGAACTCAGCAGGCCAGGCAGCATCTGTGGAGAAAAGCAGGCAGTCAACGTTTCGGGTCAGGACCCTTCCTCAGGACTGAAGATAGGAAAAAGGGAAGCCCAATATATAGGAGGGAAAAGCAGAGCAATGATAGGTGGACAAAGGAGGGGAGGTGGGGTGGGCACAGGGTGGTGATAGGTAGATGCAGGTAAGAGATAGTGATAGGCAGGTGCGGGGGAGAGGAGAGCAGATCCACTGGGGGATGGGTCAAAGGTCAGGAGAGAGATAGAAACAAAAGGCTAGGAAAAAGAGGCTAGGAAAGGGAAGAAGCATGGTGGGGGGGGTTGGTTTTGGGGGAAGGGGGGTGGGTGGGGATTACCTAAAGTAGGAGAATTCAATATTCATGCCATTAGGCTGCGAGGTTCCAAGACAGAAAACGAGGTGCTGTTCCTCCAGTTTGCGCTTGGAATTCTCCTGGCAGTGGAGGAGGCCGAGGACTGACATATCAGTGATAGTGCGGGAGGGGGAGTTGAAGTGACTGGCAACGGGGAGATGTAGATCGCGGTTTCGGACAGAGCGCAGGTGTTCTGCGAAGCGGTCACCTAGTCTGCATTTGGTCTCAACTACCTGAGACATGGAGAGACAAGCCAAATGCTTTCGATCAACTGGAAGCCAAAGGATAGCTTACAAAGGATGAAACTGTCACATGCTACCAGGCACTGCTGTGATTGGTTGCAAGTGAGGCAGCCAGCATGCAGAAAGGCACGGTGAAGTTGAACTGAAGAACAAGTCTCAGGCAACGCTGATGAGGATGGATGAAGGAGGGAGGGAGGAGAGTCACATGGGCCATGACACAAGTGTATCATGAAATGGTTAATGTGGTTCAGGAGAGAGAGAGACAGGACTGAACAATCATTGACAAATAGTCCACAGAAAAGCTGATATTGAAACAATTGATTAGAGTTAAAACATAAAAGCATAATTGAAACAAATCATAATGGGAGTAAATAAGTACATAGGTTTTAGACAGGCACATTTAAAGGCCAAAAAAGAGGGAATACTTTACACTAATTGTCCATCAGAATGGTACAAGTTTAAAGAGAAGCACTGAAAAATATTTTGTGTCTGCAATCACAATTAGACATTATCGGTTTGTTTTCCACATGCATGTATTACTTACATTATTTATTTAAGAAATTAGAGATGTGTTAAGAAGAAAACAAGATCTGGATCTTGTCAAGACTGAGCAGAACTGGTAGAGATATGATTCAAGAATTAAATCTAAACCTCCTCACCAACAAGTATGTGGTGAAGGTATTTAAGCAGAGTTACCAAGGATAAGATGGAAGCCAAAATTAATGTTTCTTCAGCTGCTGAATCTGCCAAGTATATACCTGATGAGATACAAAGTGGCCTTAAAGATATAGAGAATAACAAAACTCCATTCTTTGTACATGATTGGGAAATAGTTTGTAGACCATGGCAATATTCAGCTGGGAGGGGCATGGGGCAGTAGCCATACAACCTGTGTTCTCATACCAAGTAATAAGGAAGGGACTTCAAGGGAAGATGGTGATCCTTGTGATATAAGAAGCATTCTGGTTTTGCCACCAGTGTGTGAAGAAAGAGCGAGAGGATTTTAAGTTTGAATCACAAAGACATTGCATCAAGATAGCCACACAAAATATGAAGCTCCAGGTTCTATTATTTTCCAAAGTGGGCAAACTTGACTCAGTCCAAATATTGACACGTGCTCTGACTGTGGAGTACATCCTTTGTTGTGTTGTCGGGAATCCTGAGTAGCTGGTGTATGGTTTCATGCTGGACTTCCATTCACCAACTTGTGGTTTTAGGAACAGCTTCTTCCCCTCCGCCATCAGATTTCTAAATGGTTCATGAAGCCATGAACACCAGCTCGTTATTCCTCCTTTGAACTATTTATTTATCTTTTGTAACTTATAGTAATTGTTATGTCTTGCACTATACTGCTGCGGCAAAACAACAAATTTCACGACATATGTCAGTGATAATAAACCTGATTCTGATTCTGATGTACAGACTCACAGGTGAGGGCCTGATGTTTAGATAATGAAACATTTGAACTAGATATGTCCCATTCACAATACCGGTTTAAGTGTGCCAAAATAATGCAACACCTTGTGTCCCATCCTGTTTAGAAGAGTAGGTGTAGAGAAAATGGTTGAACAAGGCAAAACTAAGGCCCATAAAAAATTATAATCATGAATAAACCCAAACAAGAATAAGGGGAAACTTCTTTACCTAGTGAACGAATGGAATGTGGAATGCATAAATGCATTTAGAGGGAAGCTGGATTTATGTATGAGGAAGAAAGGTTGAGAAGGAGATACAGATGGGGTTCAATAAAGGAGGAAGGGAGGAGAGTCATGTGGACCATGAAATATTGGCAAAATCCTGCCTGGCTGCATATTTACCTTCCTGTGGTGGACATTCTATGTAATTCAAGATGTCTGGAGGTCTTTGGTGGGCCGAAGGGTCTGTTTCTGAGCTGTATGACTCTACAACTCCAATTTGCTGTAGCTAATTATTCTACCACCACATCTTTTGGATGTCGGAGGAAACCAGAACCCCCGGGGGAAACCAAAACAGTCACAGGACGAACTGGCAAACTTCACGGAGACAGTAGCAGAGATCAGGATCGATCCCAAGTCACTGGAATTATGCAGTTATGCTATTGGTGTACAAAGGGATCTAGGTGCATACAAATTACTTCACTTTAATTTGCAGGTTCAGCAAGCAATTAAGAAGACAAATAACACATTGGTCTTTGTTGCAAGAAGATTGCAGAGATGTCTTGCTTGAATTCCATAGGGCCCTGGTGAGAAGGCATCTGAAATATTGTGTACAGGGTTTGGTCTCCCTAAAGCCATAAGAGGGAATGCAATGAAGGTTCACCAGACTGATTCCTGGGACAGTGCACTTGTAGTATGAGGATAGATGGAACAGACTGGCATATAATCTCTAGAATTTATAAGAATAATAGGTGATCTCATTAAAACATAAAATTATTTTCAGGTCTTGACAAAATAAAGATGGAGTGTGCCCTCAATCCAAGGGACTGCCTGAGTAAGAGAATGATTTTATAAAGAGGGCAGCCATCAGTCTAGCCATGATCTTATTGAATGGCAAAGCATTCAAGAGACTGTATAGACTTTCACGCTCCTATTTCTTAGGTTCATGTGTGCTCATATAATCCTTTTCCTTTCCCATTTCCTTTCTTAAACTTCTAATTCAGGTTTGTTCTCACATAATATCAACAGACCACTGCTATATGCCTTATGCCTCCTGTTTCTGCTTCATCCTACTCTCTATCACTTCACAGTGCAAGAGGCTCTGACTTTTGTGATCTTACCTTTCCCCCTTTGTTACCTGAACCACTTCTGCCTTAAAGGCTGAACCCAGCCGGTTCACAATTAACTGGCACATTTGGTCAAATACAGCTTGCTGTCAAGAGCAGTCATTCTCAACTCATTTCTGGAATCCAGCTCTTTTTGTCCATGTTTGGAACATGGCTGTTTATTTCTGCAACCTAATATGGGCTATGATCCAGACTGAATTACTTTCTCTCACTATCCCTGAAAGCACATGCTGAAATCTCGTGGCATCATGTCCTCCCATGAGACAAAGCGAGAAACTGTAATGGAGGCGGAGCTATCCCAAAATGCACAGGGAGGGTGAAAGCCTTCTATTCAACCCATAGTTCCAACAGAGTTTTCGCTGTCAGAAGCACTGGGACATACCTTCTGCCAACGAGTCCTCCAGAAACAGAGGAAAAGCCTGCTGACTTCACGCTTCAGTGTTCAGCTACCCACAGGCCCTATATTATCCTATAGCTGAACTAACTGAGACAGAAATGTAATTCTACCCTGTGTGAAGGTTGAAGTGGAAACAGAACATGCTGGTAATACACAGCAGGCCTGAGTGTGTAGGAAAGGCCTGCTGTGACAATGCCTCTACTCCTCAAAGATTAATTCATCTCTGCCATTTTCCAAAGGCTTATTGACCGCAGTGTATTTCCATCACTTTCTATATTTACTCACACTTGTTTCCCCCTCAGTCAGCAGCAAGTAGCAGGAGATAACAGCAGAGAGCCTCTGTGGACAACAGCGAGTGAAAGAAATTTCTGAGTGAAATAAACTGATTAAAAACTGCCAATAAGCAATTTAGTAATAGTCAGGGAAATAAAAGCACTTGTGATAAAAATATAGGAGAAATAATAGGCAAGGGTAATGTGGAATTCATAGAAGGATTGGTAGGGTTGGAAATATCCTAACTGGTTGCATCATAGTCTGGTACGGAAATTCGAATGCTCAGTAACGTAAGAAGCTGCAGAGAGTAGTGGACTCAGCCTAATGCATCACAGGCACATCCCTCCCCACCATCGGTAGTACCTACAGGAGGCGCTGTCTCAAGAAGGCAATATCCATCATCAAAGATCCCCAGCAACCGGGCCATGCCATCTTCTCGCAGCTACCATCGGGCAGGAGGTACAGAAGCCTGAAGTCCCACATCACCAGGTTCAAGAACAGCGGCACGGTTAGCGCAACATTATTTCAGCGCCAGCAATCGGGGTTCAATTCCGGCTGCTGTCTGTAAGGAGTTTGTACGTTCTCCTGTGTCTGCGTAGGTTTCCTCCGGGTGCTCCAGTTTCCTCTCACATAGCAAAGACGTACAGGTAGGTTAATTGGGTTTAAAATGGGCAGCGCAGACTAGTTGGGCTGAAAGGGCCTGTTACCACACTGTAAATAAAATTTTTTATTTTAACAGCTTCTTCCCTTCAACCAATCAGTTCTTAAACCAACTGGCTCAAACCTAAATACTACCTCCGTCTAGCAATACTATGACCACTTTGCACTAAAATGATTTTTTTTGTTCTAATAATGTTCTTTCTTGTAAAAATTGTGTATAATATATGTTTAATTTATGTTTTTCTTGTGAATGTTGTGTATCCGATGCTATGTGCCCGTGATGCTGCTGCAAGTAAGTTTTTCATTGCACCTGTGCATACATGTACTTGTGCATAAGACAATAAACTCGACTTTGATTTTGATAGTTGATGCTGAGGTGATATCTCAGGATAGAGAGTTCTGAACTCTGGGGCACAGTCTCGGGATAAAAGGTCATCCAATTTGGCCTGGAGTAGGAGAAATTTCAACATTGTAAAGCTGAGAGTTGTAGTGATTCGGTGCCCCAGAGGGTGAAGTGAAGCAGTCAATAAGTATAGTTAGACTAAGATGGATAGACTTTTAGACTTTTTGGGTATTAAAGGAAATGCGGATAAGGTGGGAGAGAGAAACTGAGGCAGAAGATCTTCTGAATGGCTAAGCAAGCTCGAACTGTGGCATGGCTATAGCCTCTTCACTGCTTTATGGTCTTTTGTTCTCAGGTACTTAAAAATATGAAAGGCATTTCCCCACCATCAATATCTGGGAGGTCACCTTTGACAAGAAATTCAATGGACTGAGCAACATAAATACAAGAGCAGGTCAGAGGCTGAGTATCCTGTTGTTTGTGGTTCACCTCATGACAGCTCTCTACAAGGTGTGAGTCAGGAGTGTGATGGGAATGAATTGAAAGGCCTGGATAGAGTGGACGTGGAGACGATGTTTCCAGCAGTGGTAGGGTCTAGGACCAGAGGGCACAGCCTCAGAATAGAAGGACGCCCCTTTAGAACTGACAAGAGGAGGAATTTCTTTAGCCAGAGGGTGGTGAATCTGTGGAATTAATTGCTGCAATCAGCTGTGGTGGCCAACTCATTGGGTAAAGCTGAGGTTGATAGGTTCTTGATCAGTAAGGGCATCAAAAGTTAGGGGGGAGAAGGCAGAAGAATGGGGTTGAGAGGGAAAAATAAATCAGCCATGATCGAATGGCGGAGCAGACTCGGTGGGCCGAATGTCCTAATTCTGCTCTATGTCTTATGGTCTTATGGAACGAGTGCATCTCCAACAACACTTAAGAAGGTTGGCACAATCCAGAACAAAACCGACTGCTTGACTGGCACCTCATCCAGTGCCCCAGACATCCATCCTCTCCATTAATGGTCCACCAGGGCTGCTAAATGCACTGCATATTCTTGCCTGGGTTGTTCCATCAGCATCACTACCACCAAGAAGGACAAGGTACCCAGGCGCCTGGGTACGCAAACATCTGCAGGTTCTCCTCCAAGTCACACACAATCCTGACTTGTAAATATATTCCCGGTCCTTCATCACTGGATCTTAATCCTGTAACTCCTTCCACAGCAGCATTTTGGGAGAAATGCCATCAACAGGACTGCAGTGGTTTGAAGTGATTGCTTCAACACCATTTCCTCAGGGCCCGGAAGAATGGACAACGAAAGCTGGCCTTGCCTGCACCCAAAACATGAATAATCTGTCAACCCCTTCCACTCCAAAGTAAACAGCCACAGCCCAGACAGCCTCTCCTCATAACTAGAATTCTCCAGCCTGGTAACATCTTCATGAATCTGCTTCCGAGCATTATGTCAAGGTAATCCCATGAGGATTTTCCACATCCCCCTCTCAGGTGAATGCAAAGGGTCCCATGAGAAAAGAGGAGTGTTCTCCATGATATAGTGGTCTTAACACTCAGTGGTACTAGCACATCAGCACAACTGGTTGCAGAAGCTTGTTGAGCAAGTAATCGTTTCCATGTTACCTACCTTACAATGAGTACATTTCAGAAGTACTTTGTTGGCTGAAGGGATGTGTGAGGCTCCATGTAAATGCAAGCCTTCCATTTCTCTTTGTATTTTAGTGATAGGTGCCTCATAAATGTAAGCATTTTATTCCTTCTTACATTCCCAAATATCTGAAGCAATGAAAGTGTGAGCAGTTTTCAGTTCGGGTGGGGCAAAGGACAGATGTTCATGGACCTGCTATCTGATTTCTGATTCTACTGTGGGATGTAGTTATTGTTATATTTATTCTCACCTGTGGATGAAACGTACCTTCCTTCACAATCATCATCACATTAACAATTATATTCCACTGGTTTTCAAAAACCTCTGGCACTTTCGTAGTTAAGAGGGTCACCGGCTCAATAAATAATACAAAGTAAAACAAAGTGTACATCCTATACTGCACTGTGCATCTCATAAGTGAGATTAAGACTGAGCCAGAAAATGCTCAACCTGAAAGGTTAGTTCTGTTTCTCTCTCCATGGATGCTGCCTGACCTGCTGAGTGCTTCCAACATTTTCTGTTTTTGTTTCAGATTTCCAGCATCTGCAGCTTTGTTCGCTTTTCAACTCTTCATGTGAGGACTGGTATCCCATGCACCCATGGTATATTATACCTAGTGCCTTTGTATATCAGTGTCAAGGAAGTATGAGTGGTTAGAAAAAGTCTGCCAAAATTAGGCCTACCATTGAGTTTAAACTTTTTTTTCCAGAGGAAAAGAGAAATCCTTAATGTTTAAGGGGAAATTATCAAATCACAGACAGAAATGTTTCTTGAGTTGCAACATTTTAAATCTTTTTGGAAAGAAGCCAGTGATATTTGTAATACAGAAAGAAGAAATTTGCTTTTATGTAGCACTTTTTGCATTCACAGGATGTCCAAAAACACTTCACAATCAAAAGCAATCAAAATACTGCAGATGCTTTGAAATCTGAAACTAAAACAGTGAATGCTGGAGACAGTAAGTCAGACAGCATCTGTGGAGAGAAAAACAGAATTAATATTTCAGGAGAATGACTTTTCATCAAAATGCAAGGTATAAATGCAAGGAGATCGAACTTGAAGGCAGAATACAAGGTTAATGGCAGGACTCTTAGCAGTGTGGAGGAATAGAGGGATCTTGGGGTCCACGTTCATAGATCCCTCAAGGTTGCCGTGCAGATCGATAGGGTTGTTAAGAAGGTGTATGGAGTGTTGGCCTTCATTAGTCGGGGTATTGAGTTCAAGATCCGCGAGGTTTCAGCTCTACAGAACTCCGGTCAGACCACACTTGGAGTATTGTGTTCAGTTCTTGTCGCCTCATGATAGGAAGGATGTGGAAGCTTTAGAGAGGGTGAAGAGGAGATTTACCAGGATGTTACCTGGATTGGACAGCATGTCTTATGAGGATAGGTTGAGCAAGCTAGGGCTTTTCTCTTTGGAGAGAAGGAGGATGAGAGGTGACTTGATAGAGGTGTACAAGGTGATAAGAGGCATTGATCGAGTGGACAGTCAGAGACTTTTTCCCAGGGTGACAATGGCTAACATGAGGGGACATAATTTTAAGGTGTTTGGAGGAAGGTATAAGGGGGATGTCAGGGGTAAGTTTTTTACACAGAGAGTGGTGGGTGCGTGGAACGCACTGCCGGCAGAGGTTGTGGGGGCAGATACGTTAGGGACATTTAAGAGACTCTTAGATAGACACATGAATGATAGAAAAATAGGGGGCTATATGGGAGGGAAGGGTTAGATAGATCTTAGAGCAGGATAAAATGTCGGCACAACATTGTGGGCTGAAGGGCCTGTACTGTGCTGTAGTGTTCTATGTTCTAAGTTCTAAATATCCAGACTTTTAATGACATTAATTAAGAGTCATATAGTCATAGAGCACTACAGCACAGAAACAGGCCCTTCAGCCCATCTAGCCCATGCTGGCCTAGTTTTCTGCCTAGTCCCATCTACCTGCAGCCGGACCATAGCCCTCCATACCTCTCTCATTCATGTACTTATCCAAACTTCTTCTTTTAAATGTTACAACTGAACCCACATCCACCACTTCCACTGGCAGCTTATTCCACACTTGCACCACCCTCTGAGTGAAGAAGATCCCCGTCAGATTCCCCTTAAATATTTCACCTTTCACCCTAAACCTATGACCTCTCGTTCTAGTCTCACCCAACCTGAGGGGAATAAGCCTGCATGCATTCATCCTAACTATACCCCTCATAATTTTGTATACTTCTATAAGATCTCCCCTCATTCTTCTACGCTCCAGGGAATAAACTCCTAACGTATTTAACCTATCCCTGTAACACAGGTCCTCAAGACCAGCAACATCAGTGTAAATTTTCTCTGCACTCTTTCAAGCTTATTGATATCTTTCCTGTAGATATGTGACCAGAACTGTACACAATACTGTAAATTTGGCCTCACCAACATCTCACACAACTTCAACATCCCAACTCCCAAGAGACCAAAAGTTGGCCAGAATAGTGTAAAAACTCTCCTGCCTTCTTCAAATTTGTACAATGGAGTCATCTCCAGTTGCTTGAGGACAGGCAAGACCTTTGATGAATATCTTAATTGGGAGATGGTACCTCTGGCAGTGTTGCACTCTCTTAGTACCGCACTGCAGCCTAAGTTTGGATTTTGTGCTCAAGTCATTGAATAGGGACTTGAGCACAACCTTGTGACAGAGGTGCACAGGATAAGTTAAACATTAATATAGAATTTCCCACAGTTGAGCATTCTAACACTTGCTGATGGGGTAAATGTGCCATGTGATCCTACACTGGCAAGATGAGGGAGCCTGTGAGTTGACAAAGGTGCAGCAAGAGCAAGATGGGATCCAAGGAACTGCAAATTAAGGGGGCAGCAGTCTGCATCTTTAATCAATGCAATTTATAGTGAAATTAGGAATGGAAAGAAAAATAAAAAGTGGGAAGAAAGACTGGATTAAAAGAAAGAGGGAGATTAATGATGTAAATAATAAAAAAATGGCCCTGTTAAAATTCCAATACTGATTTATAAGATATCTTTATTAGTCACATGTACATCAAAACACACAGTGAAATGCATCTTTTGCGTGGAGTGTTCTGGGGGCAGCCCGCAAATGTCGCCACGCTTCTGGCGCCAACATAGCATGCCCACAGCTTCCTAACCTGTACGTCTTTAGAACGTGGGAGGAAACCAGAGCACCCAGAGGAAACCCATGCAGACACGGGGAGAACATACAAACTCCTTACGGACAGTGGCAGGAATTGAACCCGTGTCGCTGGCGCTGTAATAGCGTTACGCTAACCGCTACACAGATGCCACTCTTTTAATTGTTCTTTTCCCATGCTGGAGAGTTTCTGTGCATTGTGGTACATAAATCTCATTATTAAATGGAAGCCCTAACTTTCAGTGAGGAGATCAATTGGTATTTAATGCACAAATAAGATAAGATAAGATATCTTTATTAGTCATATTACATCGAAACACACAGTGAAATACATCTTTTGCGTAGAGTGTTCTGGGGGCAGCCCGCAAGTGTCGCCACACTTCCAGCACCAACATAGCATGCCCACAACTTCCTAACCCATACGTCTTTGGAGTGTGGGAGGAAACAGGAGCACCCGGAGGAAACCCACGCAGACACAGGGAGAATGTACAGACTCCTTACAGGCAGCAGCGGGAATTGAACCCGGGTCACTGGCGCTGTAATAGTGTTACACTAACAGCTGCACAGATGCCACTCTTTTAATTGTTCTTTTCCTCTGCTAGAGAGTTTCTGTGCATTGTGGTACGTAAATCTCATTATTAAATGGAAGCCCTAACTTTCAGTGAGAAGATCAATGGGTAATTAATGCACAAATGCAGCAAGTGGTTGAAATTTACAAGGAGCTGGCTATCAGCCTTGGTTTTTACAATGCAATGGAACAACGTGCATTTCACAGTCTAACATATACCCAATTACCACAAATCGCTGGATTATTCACACACTTATGACAATGTGTAATATTAAACTCACTGATATACAAGAGCATAAGAACATAAGAAAATAGGAATAGACCACATGGTCCCTCAATCCTGCCCTGCCATTTAATAGGAGAGTGGCAGATCTGTCCCAAGCCTCATCTCCTCTTCTGTGCCAGTTCCCCATAGCCCTTAATTCCCTGATCTTTCAAAAAATTATCTGCTTCGTCTTTAAATCCTCCAATGATCCAACCTCCACAACCCTCTGGGATAGAGAGTTTCAGAGTTTCACCACTCTCTGCAAGAAGTTGTTCCTTCGTATCTCAGTTTTAAATGCCTGCTCCCTAATGTTGCAACTCTGTCCCCTTGTCCGAGACTCTCCCACTGGTGGGAACACCTGAAAATCTACCCTGTCAAGCCCTGTAAGAAACTTAGATTTTCCAATAAGATCACCCCTCATTCTTCTAAACTCTAAAGAATACATAACATTAAACAGCAAATTTTGGTGCAAGAACAAATTTTGCTCTCAATTCTTCTTTCCAAGGTTCTGTCATGTTCCATAGGATCATGAGTATTGGCTATGCTACCATATTATGTTAAGACATGATATGCCTAAAACAACTTCATTCACAGGATGTGGGCACCACTGCCAATTATTGTCCATTCTATTTGCACATGTCAGAAGGCATTTCAGACTCAACATAACTGTCAGATCAGGTTAGAAGGGGCAGATTTCCTACCCTGAAAGACAGCTGTGAACCAGATGGTTTTTGTAACATGAGCCACCATGACAGGTATTCATTTTTTTTTAATGAAAAAAACACTGCAGATGCTGGAAATCTCAAATAAAAACAGAAAAAACACTCAGCAGGTCAGTCAGCATCTGTGGAAAGAGAAACAGAGTTCACACTTCAGATGACCCTTCAAGTCCTGACAAAAGGTCTTCAACCTTAATTAATTGAAACTAAATTCCCTTGTTACTATTGTAGACTCAGGTCTCCAGGTCAATGATCCTGGCATCTGTGTAGTAGTTAAGCTAACCTTATTGTAGTTAAGATAACCCCTTTTCTAGCTCATTTACCTTGACCTTAAGCAAAGCATCAGTTCCTGTGCAGCAGGAGAGTGACGAGTGAGCTGTCTTTGTACAATATCATCACTAACAATTATTTTCCACCCACCACCTCCCCGCCAAACTACCAGAATAATTGTTACAACTGAGTTATTCATAGTAAATGATGAGTTTCCTATAATTTCTCAATCATAACCTTCCTATGGTGAATCTTTTTCAGTAATCCTTTCGAATAGTTTTTATTTCAAGTCATTTTATTTGATATTTGTTTATAAAGTTTCTATTATTGCATCAAATTTTACCTGCCGTTAATGGAATTTACTTCCATATGACCTGACAGGACCTGAAAACTTGCTTCCATGTTACTGAAACTCTCAGACAACATTATAGCCAGACCGAGTTAATTTTATTATAAGTAACTCAGCTATATATAGAATATAGTTTTGTTACTTGTTCAAGACCGTCCATAATTCTACATATTTAAGGAGCTTTTGTTACCTATTATCAGGCAGCATTTTTTTGGGTCCTCATAGTAATTTTACAACAGGCCATTCTGGGCTACCTATGGCAGCATCTATTGATCCTGGGAGCGGATTTTATGCTGTCCTTCCCATACCTGCTTTGGACCAGGTCTCTGGCAATTTGTCAACGTTAATGAGTCACTAGGAGCTTAGCTGTGTACTCTAGGTGGCCAGATCTAGAATCTCCATGTGTTTACCCGACATCAGGCCTGGGTATGTGCACCTGGCTTCGGGCCTGTATGCGGCATCCTATCCGGATGCATCATGGCAACTGCTCTGCCCAAGAAATTGCAGAGTTTTGAATGCAGCCCAGTCCATCACACAAACCAGCCTCCCCTTCATGGACTCTGTCTACACTTCCCACTGCCTCAGGAACGCATCCAACATAATCAAGGACCCCTCCCACCCTGGTCATTCTCTCTTCTCCCCCCTCCCATTGGGCAGAAGATACCATAGCCTGAGAGCACGACCCACCAGACTCAAGGACAGCTTCTATCCTGCTGTTATCAGTTGTTTTAAAGGATCTGTCATATATTTAAAGATGAACCCTTGATCTTGCAATGGTCCTTGCACTTTATTTGTCTACCTGCACTGCGCTTTCTCTGTAACTGCAACACTATAATCTACTTTCTGTTTTCTTTTTACGATCTCAATGTAGTTATGTATGGCAATGATCTGTCAGGAAAGCATGCAAAAAAAAGTTTTTCGCTGTATCTCAGTGCATGTGACAATAATAAACCAATACCAATGGCTTTCATACCGCAGATTCCAACTGGGGTGTGTACACTTTCGCATGTGCACCTGACCTTATGCCAACATGGACACACACAGCCTCTGGCCTGTATGTGGGTATCTGACCTTGGTACAGTTTCCAAATGGTATGTGTACCCCTGATCACAAGCCTGTGTGCACACACCCAAACCTGAGTCTGTGCACACATGCCCACCATCAGGCCTGTGTATGTGCAACCAACACTGGGACAGCACTTGCACATTGGGCCTCTGACCAACATGTGTGCATTTGGTCTTGGGCCTTTCCTGCTGCTGTCTTCAATTGGTACATGGACACCTGAGCTTGGGCCTGTATGTACAGGGCCATCTTAGGTCTGTGCCTTGGATCTGCATGTATCCACATTACCCTGGCCCTGCACGTGTGCAACTAACCAAGAGATTTCAGGCTGCAGTCTCTAATGGACACCTGATTCCAGGATCTACCTGTATAATCAGAGGGATCTCAGGGTCAGCTCTGTGGAAAACCTCCCAGGTGACGTATGTGAGTGCTCCCTGTGTGAGGGTGTTACAGAACAAACAGTGATTACAAAACTTCAGCGAACCAGGTTCAGTCTTGACCCTGGGCGCTATCTATGTGGCGTTTGCACGTTCTCCCCGTGACCACATGGGTTTCCTCCAGGTGCTCCGGGTTCCTCCCACATCCCAAAGACATGCAGATGAAGGGTCTCGACCTGAAATGTCGACTGTCCATTTCCCATCACAGATGCTGCCTGACCCGCTGAGTTCCTCCAGCATCTTGTTTGCTGCTCAACGACCCTTGGGTTTGGCTGGTCAATTGGCCACTGTAAATTGCCCTTAGTGTGTAAGTGAGTGGCAGAAGCTGGGGTGAGTTGTGGGGAGAATAAAATGGGATAAATGTAAATAGGTGTTTCATGGTCAGCATTGCCCGGCTGGACAGAAGGGTCTGTTTCTGTGCTGTATGACTCTATGAGAACCACTGGGGCACAAATAATTTAGCATTGGAATAGCCAGCATCTAACTGAATGGTGGAAGAAGCTCCAATGACCACTGCCTTTTCCTGTGATCCTCCTCTGGAGTTTAGTCCCAGGTCAGTATCTGTTTGTGAGAAGCCTGCGCAGTGAGACCTTTGGGAGTGGGTTGAGCCGCCCAGGCTCAGTTTGTGTGGGAGACTTACAATTGGCAATGGGAGAATTTCATCACATCATTACACAATGCGTTAGCAACAACATTGCAGTAACCTGCTGCACCTCCCACTCCCCTCAACTCCAAATAATTAGATTCAGCAACCTTTTGCTCTACCCCGCTTTCCTGCAGCTTTGTTTGGAACAGTGGAAGTAAATGTTGATGATATCAACAGGAGAAATTAGCAGGATGGATCTAACACGGTCAAGCAGGGAAGAATTTGAATTAATGTCAGATGACACAGGAAGTCAAGATAGAGGGGTGGAGGCGATTGCAGAATAGCTAAGACCTGTCACTTGCAGTAGAAAGCTGGCACCACCAGGGGCACCCACGAGGCAGAATATCACATTCGATAACAGTGATCTATTGAATGTCCTAATAGCTGAAGGGATAAGAGGGGATTCTTCCTCACAATCTGACGATAAGCTGCTTGAGATGTTTCTGTATGATGGCTGCCTGTCCTGTAGCACATTGCCAGAAACCCCCTGAGCTCAAAATACACAAAACAAAGTCACCTGCAGCAGAACATGGCTTAAAACAAAATTAACCTCAATCCTGAGGGACTGTGGAAGGACAAGAAGTAAAGATTACAAAGCGAGGTGACATGAAGTAAGGGGTGACAAGTCTGGCATCAGCACAGTGCAGATGGGCTGAATGGCCTGTTGTTGTGCTATAAATTCCATGTAAATCTGTGCTCTAAATTCCGTGTAAATCTGTGCTATAAATTTCATGTAAATCTGTGCTCTAAATTCCATGCAAGTCTGTGCTATGAGCTTTGTGGGGTAAAATCAGAGGAAGATACCCAACCATTCATCTGTTCCGGTATTAATATTTACCACTGAAAATCAAAACATCTGCAGATGCTGGAAAACCGAAATAAGATCAGAAAATGGTGGGAAAAACTGAGCAGGTCAGACAGCTTCTGTGGAAAGAGAAACAGTTAACGTTTCAGATTGAAGACCCTTCATCAAGACTACCAAGGGTCTGATGAATGGTCTTCCATTTGAAACATTGACCTCTTGGTGCTGGTGGGAAGGGAGCTCCAGGATTTAGACCCAGCAACAATAAAGGAATGGCAAAATGTGGATGGTGTGTGACTCGGAGCGAGAATCACACACCGAGTCTCTTGGTCCTCTTGGTGGCAGAGGTCAAGAGTTTGAGAAGTCCTGCTGAAGGAGCTCTGGCAAGTAACTGCACAACATTCTACAGATGGCATACACAGTGCACTTGCAGTGGAGGGCAATGAATAGGGCGATTTTGAGAGTTTAGGATAGGGTAATTGCCTACTTTATGTAAGCAAGCAGCAAAAAGAACCAAAGAGGTGTGATGGACATGTACAGGTGTAGGCGGAAGTAAGGAGTGGGGGGATGGGATTGCTCTGTAGGAAGTCAACGTGGACTTTGATTGACCAAATGGCCTCCTTTTATGCCACAACAATATTCTATTCAAAATTCTTGCTCAGTTAGCAGTTGATGTGAATTGCCTGATGAAAACAAACTATGGTTCACCAATTTTTTTCTTCCATTATCCTGCAAGGATAAGGAGGTTGTTGATTAGTCTCCAAACCTGATGCAGGTCCCTTTCCAACAGTGCAGAGCCACAGGTTCAAAGCCACCTCTTTCCATCTGAAACCCTCTTACTCCATCTCTCTCTCTGAGGGATGCTCAGGCCAATTGTGGTTGCACCATGATCAGCCATGGCAGTATAGGCTGGGGATCATACTTGGGCTTTTTGGTCCATGTGATTCAGCTCATTATGCCAATAGCTCAGTGCAGAACTTACTCAACACTATGCATAAATGTCACCATCCTTAGGGTGCAAGTAGTAGAGACCCGCGCTGAACTGCTCCAGTGCCTTGACTCTCAACCCTACTCTTCTCCTGCTATGAGAAGATGTCACCAGCAGCTGTGGAGACCTGCACAACTCTGTGAAGCTCACTGAACTGGACCTTGTCAGAAGCACCTCCTTCGGCTAGGGCTCGTACCTTTCCCTTAACTTTGCCCTCTGACGCAAACTGGCAAAACCTCTGTAAAAACCTCAAGTCCAAATAATAGCCAAGGAAAGCATTCACGTCCTGCCTGTTGACCTCTTCATCACCTTTAGTTTTTAAAGTGTTATCAAAATCAAAGTCAAGTTCATTGTCATATCCACAAGTACATGTACGCAGAGGTGCAATGAAAAACTTACTTGCAGCAACATCACAGGCATTTTCAAGAGATTACTAGGTAAGCATATGGAGGAATTTAAAATAGAGAGATATGTGGGAGGAAGGGGTTAGATAGTCTTAGGCGAGGTTTAAAGGTCGGTACAACATTGTGGGCCGAAGGGCCTGTATTGTGCTGTACTGTTCTATGTTCTATGTTCGAAATAGCATCAGAGACACAACATTCACAAGAAAAACATAAATGAAGCATAAATTGTACAAAATTATACATGAACGAACACAATTAGAACAAAAAAAACAAAGTCCACTGTAATGCAAAGTGGTCACAGTGTTACTTTACCAAGGCAGTGATTAGGGTTGTGCCAGTTGGTTCAAGAACCAAATGGTTGAAGCGAAGTATCTATTCTCGACAGCAAACATGTGGTAAGGTTGTTCTTCAAACCTCTGGAACCTCCTTAATTTAGTACAATCCACGGACAATATTCAGCCTTTGTTACTGCTGCCGATTGGTCATAGTTCTCATGGGTCAGAGGGTGATTTGATTGTTGGTATTATTCTAGCCAAACCCAACGGTGGCCTTGCCCAACAAACAGTTCTATGCACGTCCACCAGAGGGTGTTGGTTGGTCAATAGAAGCAGCAACCCTGTTAGTCCATCCTCCATCTCTCTTTGAGGGATGCTATGGCCAATTGTGGTTGCACCAAGATCACCCATGGCAGCATAGGCTAGGGATCATACCTGGGCCTTCAGATCCATGTGATTCAGCTCATTATGCCAATAGCTCAGTGCAGAAACATATTATTGGGAGAAAAACAAAGGAGTGCAGATACTGGAATCTAGATGAGAAACACGATGATGCTGGAGGAACTCAGCAGGCCAGGCAGCATCCGTGGAGAAAAACAGGCAGTCAACGTTTCGGGTCCTGAAGAAGGGTCCTGACCCAAAACGTTGACCGCTTGCTGTCTCCACGGATGCTGCCTGGCCTGCTGACTTCCTCCAGCATCATCATATGTTATTGGTAATTGGTTTCCTATTGTCACATGTACAAAGGTACAGTGAAAAACTTTGTTTTGCATGCCATCCATGCAGATCATTTCATCACATCAGTACACTGAGGTAGTATGAGGGAAAAGCAATAACAGAATGCAGGATAAAGTGTTATAGTTACAGAGAATGTGCGGTGCAGGTAGACAATAAGGTGCAAGGCAAAATTGTAAAATATAAAGGGAGAATTTACGTAGCGAGACACAAGAGATGTTGAAATCTGGAACAACAAACAATCTGTTGGAGGAACTCAGCAGGTCAAGCAGCATCTGTGGGGGGAAAGGAATCGTCAACATTTGGGGTCAAAACCCTGCATCAGGACTGCTTTACATAGCACTTGATAGTCATTGAAGTATTTTTCAAGAACGGTTAGAAACCTACTCTTCTACAAAATGGTACCACAGCACTACACTGCATTACCAGCTTAGACTTTAAATGTCTTTGAAGTAGGAATTTAACCCACTGCCTTGAGACATGAGAGTACCTGTCTACATCAATGGTGCTGAGGTGGAGAGGGTTGAGAGCTTCAAGTTCCTGGGAGTGAACATCACCAACAACCTGTCCTGGTCAAATCACGTAGATGCCATGGCCAAGAAAGCGCACCAGCGCCTCTACTTCCTCAGGAGGCAAAAGAAATTTGGTTTGTCGCCTTTGACTCTCACCAGCTTTTACAGATGCACCATAGAAAGCATCCTATCTGGATGTATCAAGGCTTGGTATGGCAACTGCTCTGCCCAGGACCGCAAGAAACTGCAGAAGGCTGTGAACACAGCCCAGTGCATTACGGACACCAGTCTCCCCTCCTTGGACTCTGTCTTTACTTCTCGCTATCTTGGTGAAGCAGCCAGCATAATCAAAGACCCCACCCACCCGGGACATTCTCTCTTCTCTCCTCTTCCATTGGGTAGAAGATACAGGAGCCTGAAGGCAGGTACCACCAGACTTAAGGACAGCTTCTATCCCACTGTGATAAGACTATTGAACGGTTCCCTTATACAATGAGATGGAATCTGACCTCACGATTTACCTTGTTGTGACCTTGCACCTTATTGCACTGCACTTTCTCTGTAGCTGTGACACTTTACTCTGTACTGTTATTGTTTTTACCTGTACTACCTCAATGCACTCTGTACTAACTCAATGTAACTGCACTGTGTAATGAATTGACCTGTACGATCGGTTTGCAAGACAAGTTTTTCACTGTACCTCGGTACAAGTGACAATAATAAACCAATACCAATACCAATACCATCCACTAAGCCATCTTATAAGACAGTAGTTGGAAAGATTTAACATTGTAGTGAGAGCTCTGGTGGTCAGAACAGGCAAAGGAAATCCATGGAAGTTTTGCGAGGCTTCTACAAGTTTGACTTAAATCCCCTAAGTTTTCTCACAGTGGTGGCTATAAGGTCAGCTGGGTTTGTGACCTTTGTCTTCAGTCTGGATGTAGCAGAGTGCAGTGGGCACCCCAGAGCTGAGCATCCCTGTTGTACTAATCCCAGTTTGGGAAATGCCTCCTGTCATTGTCAGCACCACACACAGTCTCTGTCAGAGGCATCTATCACAGAGACAGCCGTTTGCCCCAGTGGGAGAAGGAGAGGGTGGGAGGAGGAGGGGTTGGTGAGAGGGAGAAGGGGATGACGAAATGAGAGGCAATGAGAAACTGGGTACAAAAGGAAAGCACAATACAAGAAGCAAAATCACTATTCTTATGCTGACATTTTAACGCAAAGAAATTAACCCTTCAGAGTTCAGCAGTGGCTTAAATTTGGATCAAAACATTTCAGATTGGCACTAAATTTGTGTGGCAAATGAAAGCTTTTGACAAAGGGACCACCATCTGTATGATGTCTCTAAATTTAACAATTAGGAAGATTATTGAAACAGAATTGGATTTTTGTAGTTAACTACTGTGTGTGAACACAACACTGAAAAGTTGTCAGTTAGATGCAAAGCAACAGGATGTGTGGGCGGAGAGCTGCCATCCTAGGAAAGTGCCTGGCACCATCTAGGGCCTTAACAAATACTCTGCTCTGTGAGTTAAGTCTGGGGTCAAAGTCAAGGAAAAATTAAAGTGAAAGATTCTGCTTGTAGGGTTCAAATGTTGGTGGGGGTAGGGGATATTTCTGCAAAAAAAAAATGGGTGGAAGCGTAAGTCGCAGGAAGACCTATTTTTAGTCAGAAGTTAAGAAACTTGGAGAAGGAGATTCAATTGAGAGCTGACTGAGATGGGGAGAATTCACAAACTCACAGAGTTAATGACACATGTTCCTGAAATGAAGAACATGGGCATGGTGCAGTGGATTTATCAAAAAGATTTTGTTGTGTTGGATCAAATTGTCTTTCACCGTAGCTAAAGACTATTAAGACTCAAATATAATGGTGCAGTGCAGAGGGACTGCTGATATTGCCTGTATTTGGCTTGAGGTGGATTCTACTCCATAATGCTTGGCCGCAAGTCTGTGAACACTTGAAGGACGAGTACATCATCATAGAGACCAACACACAAAGGTTTGGAGGAACTCAGCAGATCAGGCAGCACCTATGGAGGGAAATGGACAGTCGATGTTTCAGGTCGAGACCCTTCATCTGGACCATAGATGCTGCCTGACCTGCTGAGTTCCTCCAGTGCTTTGTGTGTTGCTCCAGATTCCAGTGTCTGCTCTCTCTTGTGTCACCACAGAGACCAAGTCACCTCCATTGCTGTCAGGTCAATTCCCTGACACAGAAGTTACAACCTGCAGTTCCAGAAAGTGGCTCACCCCATCTCAAGGGCAATGAGGGATAGTCATTAAATGCTGGCCTTGCCATTGTTGTCCCCTTCATGTGAGCAAATGAAGAAAAATCTCCCTCCAAAATATACACCAAGTAAGAGGATCCCAAATGTTTTATGAACATTGTGGCCCATTTGGTCACCAAAGAGATAATCTGTGCTATAGAATTTAGCATTACCAACCCTCCAGGAATCACCAGAATTAATAGTATTAGAATTTTCTTTGATCAGGTTAAAGGGAATCAAGGGATAATGGGATAGAGCTGGAAAATGACATTTGGTAGAAGATCAGACATGATCTTGATGAATGGTGGAGTAGGCTTAAAGGGCCAATAGTACTCCTGGTCCTACTTCTTATGCTGGTATTGCTATTGGTTTATTATTGTCACTTGTACCGAGATACAGTGAAAAACTTGTCTTGCATAGCCGATCGTACAGGTCAATTCTTTACACAGTACAGTTACATTGAGTTAGTACAGCGTGCATTGAGGTATACAGGTAAAAACAATAACAGTACAGAGTAAAGTGTCACAGCTACAGAGGAAGTGCATTGCAGGTAGATAATAAGGTGCAAGGTCATAACAAGGTAGATTGTGAAGTCAAGAGCCCATCTCAGCATATAAGGGAACCATTCAACGGTCTTATAACAGTGGGATAGAAGCTGTCCTTGAGCCTGGTGGTATGTGCCCTCAGGCTCCTGTATCTTCTGCCTGATGGGAGAAGAGAGAAGAGAGAATGACCCGGGTGGGTGGGGTCTTTGATTATGCTTTGATTATTCTTATATTTATTGGTTTAAAAATATTGGTCATGGAGCAAATACAGGCCATTTGACTAAGAGATACCAAACTGAGTGATGGAAGGTCTATTGTTTTTCCAATTGGCTGTGGGAAGGAAGTGTGCCATGGCTATGGACATGTAGACTAAGGCCATTTGACTAAGAGACACCATAGAAGGACACAGTCCTAACACAGGCAAATGGGATTCGTATCAATGGGCAAAATGGTCGGCATGGAAGAACCCATTTCTGTGCTGTACATCTCTGTGACTCTATGTTGGGTGACAATGGAAAACCAGAACTGCATTGTCATGTAGCTGGGCAATGGTAGAAGGTATTATACTGTAGTTAGCATCGAGAGTGTTGTCTGCCTAATTGTTCGCTTATTTGTCAATAATAATTTTAAAACATCTTTTGAAAACACAGAAGAAACAATTGCAGTACTCTTATAACCAATATTCCTTCATACCATTTACAACAACAAAGCTGGAAAAGAGGCATATTGAAATTAACAGTGCTATTTAGAGCTGGCAATAGCAATTGTAGATAATTACAGACCTTTTACTGTATTGATTACACACTTGAATGAGTGTTAAGTATCATATGGGCAATTTCCTTCCCCACCTTGCTCTCTGCACAATGTAAATAGTATATTTTTAGGAATTTCAGTTGGAGAAAATAGCAAATAAGTCGAGAATCGCCCTGGTGCCAACAATTGATGTAATATCAATCTGAACAGTACATTTTCAATGCAAAAGATAGTGAATTAATATTTTATTAATATTAACTGAATCTGGAAAAACTTGGGATTGATAGTTTTTGATTACTATTATAAACTTCAAAAAAGAGAGATGATTCACTGAACTGACATATACTAGAGACTAAAGATTGATTCAATTTCTAATATTTTGGCTTGGGCAAGCATAGCAACTGGTTACTATGAAAGATTTACTCCAACACTCATGTTACCGAGCTCCTATTAAATAAGCTTTCAACTACCTGACCAGGCAATTTACAGCTTTCTGGTTTCAACACTTGAGTTCAATAATTTCAGAAAATGATTCAGCCATTCCCATTTACACCTCCTCTGGGCCCATCTTTTGTTTCTTCACTTGTCCTTTCATCTTGAACTATCACCTCTTTTGTCATTAAATCTCTCCTGCCTTTCCCCCTATCTCAAACCTTCTACTTTGTTCCTTCCTTTTTCCAACCTCTCCTTTCCCTGCAGGTTACAGCCTGTTTATCCCTGATTTTTTCCCAGGATTTTGATGAAACATTATCAACTTGAAACATCTGTTCACTCCTTTCTGATGCTCTCTGACCTGCTGAGCGTTTGCAAGTGAAATTCCACACAATTGGTGATATTCTGCACGAGCCTTTTACAAGGTACCTCAGCATTTAATGAAAAAGAATCACTGCTCTGTTTAAATTCACAAATCCTTTAAAAATGTCAAAGTTGCACACCAACATGCGATTGAACATGTCAATTTCCAAGACAGCCTGAAAATGACTGTAATTTCAACACATTCTTTCATTGGGTTTCCCCTGAAAACTTACTGCACAGCCTCCTTCTTGAGGCCATCGTTCTATTACTCTTTTGAGGACTTGAATATTATTTCAATCAGCAATTAAGTGATAGATAAATAGATTATAATTTCAAATACTCGCTTCATAAAAACAGCATCAAATTATTTTTTTTTAATTGATTTCACTGGTAAGAACACACACGACAAATGAATTTGGCAATTTGCCCATAAATACAATTTTTCATCCAAATAGCAATAGCCAGGAAGGTGAATTCCACACAACAGCATTTACACAGGAGATGAAATTTTAGACAGCTGCTCTTGAGATCACTCCTGCCTAATAATGGTTAAAACTACAGTGGCCAAAAAAAAACAGGAATTCTCTCATCAGTAGTCAGAAAATCCTTTCCGTTCTATGTCTCTGCACTTCCATCGCCGCTAGCTGACGGCTGGGCAAAATTTTATTTTTCATTTCACTGCCCAGTATTTCCTTATGGTTGGACTAAAACCTCTGTCCACATTGCAATACCAAAGACAGTTAGGATACTCTTAAGGCTCTGTTTAATTCTAAACAAGAGGGCAAGGCAGAAATGATCAATTTTTAAGTCATTTTGATCTCAATTTAAGACATTGAAATTGGAACCACTTGTCTGCTGGCAAGTTTGATATTTTTATTGTCTACTCTTTGGTTGCTCTTCTTGCATTATGTTTGAGCCACGCTTGTAAACAGCCAGTTCAATGCATGATATATCGTGACAATATTCTAAGCAGTTGATTAGAAGTTACAGCTTTTAATTCAAGATTTTACTAAAAGCAGTATTTATTCAGCAATAGGGACACAGTGGGATTCATTGCTCACACTCAGACAGCCAACCACACACACCGTGAATTCCCCCTATCCTGCATTTGTTGGTTTCTCATCTGACACATCAATAAAACACTCGACCGGTTTAGGTTAGAGTACCTCCAAAATGAACCTTCTTCCTGGACTTGGAGTTATCTGGCCCACCATCTCCAATGTTTGTGAACATCTCACTTTTCTGTTTGATTGATCTGATGCCTTTCACCTTCCTGCCGAAGAACGCTCACAGCCTTTTGAAATGGTAAGCTCCCGTCTCTTAGAGTAATGTACCATTGTCAGCAGCACACCCGCTAATTTAACAAAAAGAAACTTTTCAAAATTGGGGGAATTCAGTTAAACCATCCTGGACACCACTGGTCTTAAGGGAGGTAACAGGCACCTTAAGTGAAAGGACGGTATACATTGACTCAGAGAGAGTCATTGTGTTATAATCTCAGCCATGGACTACATACTGTCAATGCTTACTCTATAGCAACGGAGTTTCTTCCTACTTAGTATAGAACGTTCCCATGGAAACAGATCAGTCATGAATCAGAATGAGGACTGCGAAAGAAGGCTTGAGTACTAAGAGCAATTATATATGCTATCACACAGAGAGTGAAAATAAAAAAAAGGCACTTAGCTATTACTAAACAGGAATAACCACCAAACGAAACTCAATGGCCCTGTGCCCCAAGATTTAATGTATGGTGCATCTGTAACCAACGTAATATTGTATACTTTTAACCAGAAGTTTTCATCAGATGAGTTTAGTCCAACATTTCAAATTCAAAATCAACTACTTTTCTTTCTCAAGTCTTCCGTGGTTTCATTTCCAAATTGCAAACCAGTGATTGGAATTGTGCACAAAAACTAGTATATAGCTCCTGATATGGACACACTGGAGAAAAGGATAAGAATATGCAATATCTATACAGCAAGATTAAAGCAGTATAAATGTCCCAGTGTAGAATTTATTGGATCTAGAGCTCCCACCCTGGTGCCAAAGCTTGGTCATAGAGGTTTCAAGGAGGGCCGAGGTCGTGAGGTGATCTAGAGTGGGAGTTCTGGAGTTTAGAGCTGACTAGCTGATGGTTTTTCAGCCACAGGCAAAGCATGGGAAGTTAGGGCTTCCATGTGTCCAGAACTGGAGGATTGAAGAGATACTGGTCATAGAGTTGAGGAGGTTCCAAAAACATGGAAGGGGAGTAATGGAGGTGTTGAAAATAAGGTTTGGAATTCAGATATCATGCCGTTACTGGATGGGATATCATTGTAGTTCAGTAAGGTGCATTGAAGGGTGAATGTTGGATAAGGATAACAGTTTTGGGTGATCTGAAATTTACAGAGGGTTCAAGACTGGAAGTGTGGAACAGCTAAGTCTAGAGGCAATAAAGGCGTGGTTGAGGATTTCAACAGATGAGCTGAACCAGTGGAGGAAAAGGATGATCTCAGGAGCACAGGCATAGGAATGGACTATTGAGCTCCTCAGATCAGGAATGACATTTAATGATTACTTTGTGACCTAATTGCATTTAGCTCATATATCTTAATACCTCTGGTAAATAAAATTTTATCAATATCGGGTTTAAAATTAACCAGTGATTTCTTATCAACGATTGAAGTGATGGCAGGAAATCTCGGTGAGATGTTAAGGGAGCATGTTCTACCACCTAACTGACCATATCACATATTGTATCTTAGTTTTAATCACATGATGGTAACTAGGACCCAACATTTTTGGCTCGTTGTGTTTTGCATTTGTTTTGTTGAAGAAACAGATCAAATCAAAACTGATCTAGATTGTAGAATCTGGACCAAAGACAAAGATCTCCAGCTATACCTATAAATGGACACAAAGATAAGAGATGGGAAATGGGCTTAGTATAGAGGAGTATTTGATGGTTGGCACAGACATAGTGGGCTGAAGGGCCTGTTCCTCTGCCGTTTGACTCTATGATTCTATGTAACTAATATCCAGATATAATGACTTAATCTCAAAGCAGCTAGAACTGAACACCTCATACAATATGGTACAGTGGCCCAGAACTGCAGGGGTGAAATTCAGGGATGAAAGGTTTACACATTGGGATTACTTAATCACTGTCATCTTAACCTCTTGATTTTAAATGGGTGAATGCAGTAAGGATCTTCAATGTGGATGTCCCTCAGAGGATGCCCAATGTGGCTCTTGCATTGATTGCAATTTAACCACAATTTATTAAAAGACAATTTGGAGAATTTTATATATTTTTTAAAACTTTTTGTTGCTGTAGCAGTAAAATTGTATTAACCATCCTCAATACTGTTGCATCATAAGCGACCTTTCACTATATGCTTACTAAAATAGTAAAAATGATAATTGGGTTGCTATCTCAAATCATTATTGCAGCTCCATTGGTACTGATGCTGTCATGCATAATTACACAGTGAAATTACACAGGCACACTGGCTGGGACTGCCTTAACTGATTATTTGCTGAATCCTGTTTGCTTCTCAGGACTAGCAGAGGTGCAAAATACCATTCAGCTTTCTGGAAGTGGAATTGAAATTTGTTTATTATTGTCACATGTACCAATATACAGTGAAAAGCTTTTGTTTGCACGCCATCCAGACAGATCATTCCATACATAGGTACATCAAGGTGGTAAAAAGGAAAACAGAATGCAGAATGTAGTGTTACAGTTACAGAGAAAGTGCAGTGCAGGCAGACAAATAAAGTGCAAGGTTCACAATGAAGCACATTGGGAGATTAAGAGTTCATCTTTTAACGTATGAGAGGTCCATTAGGGAGTCCGATAACAGCCTCGTCCAGCATTCAATGATACTGTGCTGAACTGGATCTTATCTCCAGCCACCTACCTTGGCTCCTCATTATAATCACTTAGACTAAAGAAAATTTAAACGTAGATTTCCTTATATTAATGAATCAACATCCTCTGCCTTGTGGGGGAGAGAATGGTATCAATTTGCCACTCTATGTGAACAAGTGTTTCCAAGCTTCTCTCCTGATTGGCTGGCTCTGCTGTTATTGTACCTCCTCATCCTTGACCTGCCAGGCAGTAGATAAAATTTCTCTGTCAACTTCATTAATTCCTATCAACATATTGAAATCCCCGAACAAGTCATTCCTTAACTTCTAAATCTCATTGTAGAACATAGAATATTACAGCACAGTACAGGCCCTTTGGCCCATGATGTTGTGCTGACATTTTATCCTGCTCTAAGATCTATCTAACCCTTCCCTTCCACATAGCCCTCGTTTTTCTATCATTCATGTGCCTACCTAAGAGTCTCTTAAATGTCCCTAATGTATCTGCCTCCACCACCTCTGCCGGCAGTGCGTTCCACACACCCACCACTCTCTGTGTAAAAAAATTCCCTCTGACATCCCCCCATACCTTCCTCCAATCACCTTATAATTATGCCTCCTTGTGTGACCCATTTGTGCCCTGGGAAAAAGTCTCTGACTGTCCACTCGATCTGTGCCTCTTACCATCTTGTACATCTCTATCAAGTCACCTCTCATCCTCCTCTTCACTCCAAAGAGAAAAGCCCTAGCTCGCTCAACCTAACCTCATAAGACATGCTCTCCAATCCAGGCAGCATCCTGGTAAATCTCCTCTGCACCCTCTCTAAAGCTTCCACATCCTATAATGAGGCGACCAGAACTGAACACAACAGGTGTGGTCTAACCGGAGTTTTATAGAGCTGCAACATTACCTCGCAGCTCTTGAACTCATTACCCCAACTAATGAAGTCCAACACACCAGATGCCTTCCTAACAACCCTATCAACCTGCACGGCAAATGGTGCAAATCTTCCACTGGCTAGATAAGAAAAAGGAACAGGAGTTTTAACTTGCCTTTGAACTTGCCTCGCCATCCAACAGGATCATAGCTGATCTTCTACCTCAGTACCATTCTGCACCATCCCAACTCCATTGATTCCTTTAATGTCTGGAAATCCATCACTTTTTGTTCTGAGTGAACATAGCAGGTGAGCCTCCACAGATGTCCAGAGTGGAGAATTCAAAAGGTTCACCACTCTCTAAGTGGAGAAATTTCTCCTCACATCAGTCCTAGATGGACTAACTATTCTCAATCTCTGTCCCTCAGCTGGGGCAATCATCTTCCCTGCATCGGTCAAGCCCTTTGAGAATTCTCCTTGTTTAAGACGTCAGAGAGTACAGGAATAATTTACTGAATCATTCCTCAAATGGTGAATCCACCATCCCTTGTGCTAGTTCAGTGAACCTTCACTGCACTCCCTCTCTGGCAAGACCATCCTTGCCGAGGTAAGGAGACCAAAACTGTACACAATACACCAGGTGTGGTCTCACCAAGGCCTTATACAACTTTCTTAATTGAAATCTTCCTGCCTCTAGAGTCATAGAGCATGGAAACAGGCCCTTCAGCCCAACTAGTCCATGCTGACCAAGATGCCCATCCAAGCTAGTCCCATTTGCCAGTGTTTGGCCCATAATCTTCTAAACCTTTCCCATACAAGTGCCTGCCTTTGAAAAGTTGTTATTGTACCTGCCTCAACCACTGCCTCTCGCAGCTCATTCCACATAGGTACTGCGTAAAATAGTTGCCCCTCAAGTTCCTATTAAATCTTTCCCCTCTCACCTTAAATCTATGCCCTCTAGTTTTTGATTCTCTTTCTCTGAGAAAAAGACTGAGTTCATTCACCCTATCTATGCCCCTCATGATTTTATACACCTCTATAATATCCCCTCTCAGTCTCCAACGCTCCAAGGAAAAAAGTCTCAGCCGGTCCAACCTTTCCCAATAACTCAGTTCCTCAAATCCTGGCAACATCCTTGTAAATCTTTTCTGCACTCTTTCCAGTTTAATAACATCTTTGTTATAGCAGGGTGACCAAAACTGAGCATGATACTCCAAGTGAGGACTTGCCAGCATCTTCTACAACCATACCATGACCTCCCAACTTCTATACTCAATGTTCAAGTCCATGTCGTTTGACCCAGTGTGACCCTGGACACAGATTCCAAGGGAGGCTGGGTTCTCAGTGTTTTGGTGTGGTGTAGCACAGGGGCTGCCTCAGCGTTAGACAGTTATGGACTTAACTGTTGGATCTAAGCAGATCACAGCTGCATATCAGCCCCACTGTTATGGTGCCTGACTTGCACTTCTACAGTTGAAAAGCAAAAAACTGCATAAATTGGAAATCTGAAATAAAAAACAGAAAAAGATAGAGAAACTGCAGAGAGTTGTGGACACAGCCCAGCACGTCACGGAAACCAGCCTCCCCTCCTTAGAGTCCAAGGAGAGTTCTCTTGCTGCCTTGGCGAAGCAGCCAGCATAATCAAAGACCCCACCCACCCGGGTCATTCTCTCTTCTCTCCTCTCCCATCAGGCAGAAGATGCAGGAGCCTAAGGGCACATACCACCAGGCTTAAGGACAGCTTCTGCCCCACTGTGATAAGACTATTGAACAGTTCCCTTATATGATGAGATGGACTCTGACCTCATGATCTACCTTGTTGTGACCTTGTACCTTATTGCACTGCACTTCCTCTGTAGCTGTGACACTTTACTCTGTATTGTTATTGTTTTTACCTGTACTACCTCAATGCACTCTGTACTAACCCCAATGTAACTGCACTGTGTAATGAATTGATCTGTACGGTCGGTATGCAAGACAAGTTTTTCACTCTACCTTGGTACAAGTGACAATAATAAACCAATACCAATACCAATACCAATACCAAATATTCAGCAGTTCTGGTAGCATCTGTGGGGAAAAGGAGATCTGGTAAAAAACTGAAACTTTATCTGTTTCTTTTCCACAGATGCTTCAGCATTTTCTGTTTTTATTGCAGCTTTATAGTATGTGTTGGCATCTATCCAAAAGTGCTCCCCAGCCTAAAAAGTACTTTCGAAGTGCAGACACTGCAGTCACAGTCATATAGGAAATGTCATTTCTGTTCTGTAAGATCCCAGGAATAGTAACATAACAGTGGTGCAGGTAGTCGAATCACTGCCTCACAGCTCCAGAGACCCGGGTTCAATCCTGACCTCCGGCGCTGTCTGCACAGAGTTTGCAATGCTCTTCCTGTGATCACTTGGGTTTCATCCGGGTGCTTTGCTTTTCTCCCACATCCCAAAAGATGTTTTGGTTGGAAGACTAACGGGCCACCTTAAATTGCCTCTAGTACGTAGGTGGGGGAGAGTTGATCGAAATGTGGGGAGAATAACATGGGATTAGTGTGGGATTGGTGTAAGTGAGTTTTTGATAGTTGGCTCGGACTTGGTAGGTCTAACAGCTTGTTTCTATGTTGTATGATGCAATAACAATGAATAATGTTAACGCTGGTCAAGGCACAAATATCAGCAAAGATAGTAGGGATTATCCTTTGCATTTCTTTAACATAGTTTCATGCGATCCACCTGACAGAGGAGATAGGGTATCAGCTGAAATCTCATCTAAAATGCAGCACTTCCAACACTCCCTCGGCACTGCCTGGAATTTTGTATTTGACCTGCTGGAGTGGGACTTGAACCTGCAACTTTTTGATTCAAAGGAAAGGACAGCTGACACCCTCTATCTTCATTCTATATCTCATTAAATATTATATTCGAGAAGGCCATCCTAAGGTCGACTTCTGAACACTGTGGGAATCGTACTGGCAAGTAATCGATGCCAGGCCGAAGAAAGACAAGGTCTCAGTAGTTAACTTCCTCGAGAAATCACCACACAGTTGATTCCTTCAGCTCCTTTTAGAGTGTTGGCTGCAACACCCTATCACATCCTGCAAAGGCATCGTTCAATGAACTGGACGTTGGCTGATGTCACAGTGTCACACTCAGAGGCAAATCTGTGCTTTCTGAGGCACACATGTTACAGAGGTCCCCGAGGGTACAGTGAGGGTCCTCTTCCATCAGGTAGAAGATACAGGAGCCTGAGGGCATGTACCACCAGGCTTAAGGACAGCTTCTACCCCACTGTGATAAGACGATTGAACGGTTCCCTTATACAATGAGATGGATTCTGACCTCACGATCTACCTTGTGTGACCTTGCACTTTATTGCACTGCACTTTCTCTGCAGCTGTGACACTTTGTACTGTTATTGTTTTTACCTGTACTACCTCAATGCACTCTGTACTAACTCAACGTAACTGCACTGGGTAATGAATTGACCTGTACGATCGGTTTGCAAGACAAGTTTTTCACTGTACCTCGGTACAAGTGACAATAATAAACCAATACCAATACCAATAACATGTGGTTTCAAGCCAAGGTAGGGGGTGGGCATTTGGTAGGGTGAGGGGCACAGAGGTCAACTATAGTGACCCCCGTATTTGGGGGCCATGATACAATGACACCTGCTTGAAGTGCAGGAGCTTTGACTGAAGACAGGCTAAACCTCGCCTGTGGTGCCCTCTAGTGATCAGATGGCTCATTGCCACTCAATCTCAAAACTCAGGGACAAACAGGATTGTTAAATCCAGGTGCATGGAAATTGGACAGCATCCATTTTTGGCTGTGTTCAGCACTAACACCGAATCCCCTTAAGAGAAATTGCAGAACTCACAAATATCCAGTTTGAAAGAAGATTTGGATAGTTCACACTCAGAAACAAGTGGTAAAGTGGGATCTGTATGGTGCCGCGCAGTGCTTAAAGAGGGATAGCAGCTCTTAAAGGCAAAGAGCAAACAGCTGCCAGCATCTGCAGCCTCTTGTACCTCCAGCCCTTAAAGGCACACTCCCCATAACAAGTAGACAGCAGACATGGCTGCCATTGAGGAGGGAGAGAGAGAGAGAGAGAGAGAAGGAGGGAGGGAGGGAGGGAGGGAGAGGGAGAGATCCACTTTTCTTGGACAATGTCACCGAGGTCCTTATAATGGAGATACGTGCCTAGAGGGAGATTCTGTGGGGAAGGATGATGCAGGAAACCCATCACAGTCATGGTTAGTAGAGCCTTGCAGGCAGTGCCTTGAGTAACCTCTTCCGGGCCTTGGCGAAGCAGCCAGCATAATCAAAGACCCCACCCACCCGGGTCATTCTCTCTTCTCTCCTCTTGCATCAGGTAGAAGATACAGGAGCCTGAGGGCACGTACCACCAGGCTTAAGGACAGCTTCTACCCCACTGTGATAAGACAATTGAACAGTTCCCTTATACGACGAGATGGACTCTGACCTCACAATCTACCTTGTTGTGACCTTGCACCTTATTGCACTGCACTTTCTCTGTAGTTGTGACACTTTACTCTGTACTGTTATTGTTTTTACCTGTACTACATCAATGCACTCTGTACTAACTCAATGTAATGGCACTGTGTAATGAATTGACCTGTATGATTGGTATGCAAGGCAAGTTTTTCACTGTACCTCGGTACAAGTGACAATAATAAACCAATACCAGGTGTAAGAACCTCACAGCACGGAATGATGTCACAAGCAATTTCATACATGTATGGTCCATAGCTTACCTTGAGGTGACTAAGGTCCACTGTCACCTCAAGGTAAGCTATAGACCATACATGTACTGATCTCTTACACAAACATACCCCTTCAGACACATGCACACACACACGCACATAAATGCTCCTTTGGGTAACAGAGTGGCTGAGCTGGTAGAGAGGAGACCACTGGCATCTTCCACTAGTATCCCGGTAGTTGTGTGGCTCTCGTTGTTTCTGTGCTCGGCTGTTGTGGTTGGAAAGTGAATCAGTATGAACAGCTACAGAAGAGGAGGGTAGCTCCAGTCTCCTGGCATCCACCCCTCCAATCAGTGTTAGCTGCTGAAAGTATCTGACAATGTGTAATCCACCAGGATAAAGAAGCCATGTGTAGAAGTATGGCATTGACCAGGAGGAAATCCTTCTGGTGATCCATGATGACCTGCACATTGAGGAAGAGGAAACCTTTCATGTTGGTGGAAATGTCTGGGATATTAATGGGAGCTCTTATGGGCACACGCATAGTCAGTAGTTGCCTGCATTTATAGAAAGCTGGCAAGTGCCAGCACCCAACATTTCCCACTGAAATCAAAGGAGATGAAGTCATTCGAGACCAGGAAGCCTGTGTGATCTCTCCGAAGCTGCAAATTGGGAGACGGAACAAGGATCTGCTGTGGCACTTGAAAAGATCCTGTGCTGTGGAAGCTCAGAGTCAACACGATCTTGGCCTCGATGGAGAGAGCCATCCAGACGTGAGAGTGAGGGCAGTCATCCTCCTGCAGAATGTCAGGTATCTCAGTGATGAGAGAAGAAAACCTGAGCCTGTGATTACAATGTTCATCAAAGAGGTCCAGTTGGCACGTGGTCCCACCGAAGACTGGGAGTGGGCTCCTCACTAATGGACCTTTCTTTGCCTCTTGCCCCAAGGTCCCCAATCCACCCTGATTGCCCAGTCATTGCCATAACAACATCTCTGGTAATGCAGTGCTGCCAGCAGTGTTACCACTGAGCCTACCCTGGAATGAGCTTCTCAGCAGGTTAATGTTGGAAAAAAAACACAGCCAGTTCAAGAAAACTCTAAGGATTTGGAGGTGCTTGAGCAGTCAGTTTCAAATTGATCTCCCAACGTCAGCAGACTGTGGATTTATACAGTTAAAAAGCAAAACATCCACACAGTCTTCCTCTCTCTACAATGGTCGCTTTCTGCCTGGGTGAACATAGGCATAATGTGAATACCGACATAATCAGAGAAATGTGAATGGTCCCTGGCAGTGCCTCAATGAGTTTCATCTCTGACGCAATTTCACCTGGAAATGATCTTCACTGTGATCCAATTCACAAGGATATTACCGAGTCCGGAGGGCATGAGTTATAAGGAGAGACTGGATAGACTGAGGCTTTTTCCTCCCTCTGGAGCAGAGGAGGCTGAGGGGTGAGGTTATAAAGTCATGAGGGGCATAGATAAAGTGAATGGTCACAGTCTTTTTACCAGGGTAGGGAAGTTTAAAACTATAGATTTAAGGTGAGAGGAGGAAGATTTAAAATGGACCTGAGGGACAACCCTTTCACACAGAGGGCGGTGGGTAATATGGAACGAGCTGCCAGAGGAAGTGGTAGAGGCGGGTATAATTACAAAGTTTAAAAGACATTTGGACAGGTACTTGGATAGGAAAGGTTGAAAGGGATATGGGCAAATTGCAGGCAAATGGGACTAATTCAGGTAAGCAACTTGGTCAGCATGATCAAGTTGGGCTGAAGGATCTTTTTCCCCGCTGTATGACTCAATGGCTCTATTTTCTACAACAGAATTTAGGCACAGCAGGAGACCACTTAACCTCTTCAACCTACCCAATAACTCAATGAGATTACCACTGATCTAACTTTAACCTCAGTTCTGCATTCTTGCTTACTGCCCAGCTTATCAAGAATCGATCTACATCTGCCTTAAAAATTTCAAAGACTGTCCCTCCACCACCTGTGGGAAGGAGAGTTCCAAAGACTTATGACCTTCTAAGAGGAAAAATTGTGCTTGCTATCCATTTTTTTTGTCGATGTACCACAGAAAGCATCCTATCCAGATGCATCACAGCTTGGTATGGCAACTGCTCTGCCAAAGACCACAAGAAACTGCAGAGAGTTGAGGACACAGCTCAGCACATGACGGAAACCAGCCTCCCCTCCATGGACTCTGTCTGTACTTCTCGCTGCCTTGGTAAAGCAGCTACATAATCAAAGACCCCACGCACCCCAGACATTCTCTCCTCTCCCCTCTTCCATCGGGCAGAAGATACAAAAGCCTGAAAGCACGTACCACCAGGTTTAAGGACAGCTGTTATAAGACTATTGAACAGCCCCCTAGTACGATGAGATGGTCTCTTGACCTCACAATCTACCTCGTTATGGCCTTGCACCTTATTGTCTGCCTGCACTGCACTTTCTCTGTAACTGTAACTGTACAACCTCAATGCACTGATGTGATGAAATGATCTGTATGGATGGCACACAGAACAAAGTTTTTCACTGTACCTCGGTACATGTGACAATAATAAACCAATTTATAATTTATCTTAAATGGGCAACATTTTATGTTTAAGCAGCAACCCCAAGTTTTAGATTCTCCCTCAAGAGGAAATATCCTCTCCGTATCCACCCTGTCAAGAGCTCTCAGTATCTAATGCTGTTCTTGCTATGAACTTAGGGAAAAGGATAGGAGATGGCCATTTGACCCATTATACTTGTGCTGACTCTCTGAGTCATCTAATTAGTCATAGATTTAGACAGCACGGAAACAGGCCCTTCAGCCCAAATCGTCCATGCCGACAAAAATGCCCACCTAAGCTGTTCTCATTTGCCCACATTTGGCCCATATCCTTCTAAACCTTTCCTATCCATATACTTGTCCAAAAGTCTTTGAGTAGTTTGTCCTCAATTGCTTCCTTTGGCAGCTCCTTCCACATATGCACCACCCTCTGCATGAAGAAGTTGCCCCTCAGGTCACTTTTAAAACTTTTCCCTCTCACCTTAAACCTATGTCCTCTAGTTTTTGGTTCCCTTTCCCTGGGAAAAAGACAGTGTGCATTCATCCTATCTATGTCCCATGTGATCTTATACATCTCCATAAAGTCATCCCTCTGTCTCCTACACTCCAAGGAATAAACCTTTCCCTATAACTCAAGCCCTCAGGTCCTGCCAACATTCTCGTAAGACTTCTTTGCACTCTTTCCAGCTTTATGACATCCTTCCTATGACAGGGTGACCAAAACCGTACACAATACTCCAAGTGTGGCGTCACCAACGTCTTGTACAACTGCACGATAACTTCCTAAGTCTTATACTCGGTGTCCTGAATGATGAAGGCCAGCATGCCAAATGCCTTCCTCACCACCCTATCTACCTGTGATGCCACTTTCAGTGAACCATGTACCTCTGCTCCTTGGTCGCTCTGTTCCATAAGACTTCCCCAGGGTGCTACCATTCACTGTATAAGTCCTACCATGGTTTGACTTCCCAGAATGCAACACCTCGCACTTATCTGGATTGAATGCCATTTACCAAATCTTGGCCCACTTACCTTGCTGATCAAGATTCCCCTGTAATTTTTGATAACTTTCTTCACTATCAATGACCCCACCTATTTTAATATCATCCACAGATTTACTAACCAAGCCTTGTACATTCTCATCCAAATTGTTTATATAATAATGAAGAACAAAGGTCCCAGCACCGACCCCTGTGGCACACCACTAGTCACAGGCCCCCAGTCCGAGAAACAACCTTCCACCATCATACTCTGCTTCCTACTATTGAGCCAATTATGAATCCAATTAGCTAGCTCTCCCTGGATCCCTTGCGATTTGACCTTCCACACTAGCCTTCCACGTGGGACCTTGTCAAAGGCCTTGCTAAAGTCCACATAGACAATGTCCACTGCCCTGCCCTCATCTATCCACATGGTAACTTCTTCAAAAAACTCCAAGAGATCTGTCAGATCAATTTCCTATGCACAAAGTTATGCTGACTATCTCTAATCAGACGTTGTCTGTCGAAATGCTGGTAGATCCTGTCCCTCAGAATCCATTCCAGTAACTTACCCACTACTGATGTCAGACTCACCGCCTGTAGTTCCCTGGCTTCCCATCGCTGTTATTCTTAAATAACAGTACAACATTAACCACCCTCCAGTCTTCCAGAACTTCACTTGCAGCTAAAAATGAAGAAAATATCTCTGCAAGGGCCTCTGTAAGTCCTTCCCTAGTTTCCTGCAAGGTCCGAGGATATGCTATGTCAGGTCCTGGGGATTTATCCACCTTAATGTGCTTTAAGGCCACCAATACCTCCTCCTTGGTAATTCGTATGTAGTTGAAGACATCACAACTCATATACCTCAGTTTCTTATCTTCATGATCTTCTTGACAGTAAAAACTGATGAGAAATACTCATTAAAAATTTCTATGCATAGATGGCCATTCTTATTTTTAAGGGGACCTATTCTCTCCCTTACCACTCTTTTGCTCCTAATATACCCGTAAAATCTCTTGGTATTTTCCTTAACCTTACCTGATAGATCCATCTCATGCCATATTTTTGCCCTCCTAATTTCCCTCTTAAGGGAACTCCTGCACTTCTTATACACATCGAGGGATTCGCTGGTTCCTGATTGCCTAAACCTGAATTCTGTCTTGATTTTCCATTCCCCCTGATTTCCCCCAAATATTTGCTTTTCAAATATTCATCCAATGCCCTTTTGCAAGTTACTATAGAGTCTGTTTCAGGTGTGGATTCCTGGTTATAACAACTCAATGCATAGAGAATTTCTCCTCAACCACCTGCTGGTCTTGTACCAAATATTTGAAGTGTGTTCTGTGGTTACTAACCTTCTCGACAGTGAAAATAGTTTCTCTTTATTTACTCTATCTAAACCTTGCAGAATGTTGAATCCCGCTATTAAATCTCTGCTCGATCTCCTCCCCATTCTCCCTCCCTCAATCTTTCCCTCATCTCTTGGTAAATCGCCTCTGCACCATCTCAAAGGCCATGACGTCCTTAGGGAGGAGTTGTCAGAGAATTGCAGACTCAGGAAACTGGGGACTTAAGAATTACAACCCCAGCCTTTCCTGAATAGTTAGCCACAGCTGATGGAAAATACGTAGGGACTGAAGTTGGTTCTGTGAAAAGTAAGAGGAATAAGATACTGTTCAGTTTTATTAGCATGGTGGCTAAGGCTAAACTTCTTAGTCCTGAGGAAGGGTTTTGACTCAAAATGTCGACAGTTCCTTTCCTCCCACAGATGCTGCTTGACCTGCTGAGTTCCTCCAGTAGATTGTTTGTTGTTCTAAACTTCTTACCTGCCCTTTGCGTATCATACTATTGAGTCAAACATCTTGAAGCATTGCAATCTTCATTTTCAACATGAGTTACAGAGATCCGTGCAAGAAGACAAGGAGCTCCTCTGTGTGAGAGGATAAGTATCTGATATGTGTTATTCACTGCATTGTGTTATTCACTGCATTTTGCAATTATAATTTCCAAACATGTGGCAGGAAGTAATCTTTTTTTAATCTGTACCAAATTGACATTGTCACTTGGGAACTAAGAGAGGAGAAGTAATGCTATTTTTAGCTTATATTTGCCAGAACATTCAGAGCATTTGACTTTAAATACAAATAATTGTGCAAATACCAAGTAATTTATTGGGCTACAAGCTATTCTGAAGAATGTAACAAAAAACATGTCTTACTTTAACATGTAATTACAACAATATAATAAGCTATGATACACTTGTCCCAGGATTTATCAGTCTGCAAATTACTGACTAGCATTTTCTTGAGCGTTGTATGTGGCTGAGAGTGTCCGGCTTGGCTATAAATCTTTATAATCATTCAGGCAGAGCGCATCAACTAAAGGTTTCTCCTAAATCTGGTTACAGTGTGGGATTTCCTACCACTTACAGTGGTTGAGGCAAAACAATGGCGATCTCCAGCAGTCTGATGTTGGGGGACTCAGCTATAGTCATGCTATTGAACACCAAGGGTAGGCAGTAGGCGGTACCATAGAACCATACAGCACAAAACAGGCCCTTCGGCCCACCATGTTGTGCCATCCATCAAACCACCCTCACACTACCTAACCCCTTCCTCCCGCATATCCCCCCATCCCACACTCCTCCATATGCCTATCCAACAAGCTCTTGAACGTGTCCAATGTACCTGCCTCCACCACCACCCCAGGCAGTGCATTCCATGCACCAACCACTCTCTGGGTGAAAAACCTCCCCCTGACATCTCTTCTGAACCTCCCACCCATAACTTTAAAGCCATGCCCTCTCGTCTTGAGCATTGGTGCCCTGGGAAGGAGGCGCTGACTGTCTACTCTATCTATTCCTTTCAATAGTTTATATACCTCTATCATGTCTCCTCTCATCCTCCTCCTTTCCAGTGAATAAAGCCCTAGCACCTTAAGCCTCTCCTCATATTCAATACTCTCTAATCCAGGCAGCATCCTGGTAGATCTCCTCTGCACCCTCTCCAACACCTCCACATCCTTCCTATAATGAGGCGACCAGAACTGAACACAGTACTCTAAGTGTGGCCTAACTAGAGTTTTGTAAAGCTGCATCATCACCTCGCGGCTCTTAAACTCAATCCCGCGATTTATGAAAGCCAACATCCCATTGGCCTTCTTAACTGATCTTTCCACCTGTGAGGCAACTTTCAATGAACTGTGAATATGAACCCCAGATCCCTCTGCTCCTCCACACTGCCAAGTACCTTGCCATTTACCCAGTACACTGCCCTGGAGTTTGTCCTTCCAAAGTGTACCACCTCACACTTCTCCGGATTGAACTCCATTTCTCCGGATTGAACTCCATATTCAAAGTTGGAGGGGTTACAAATGGAATTAAACATCGTGCAGTCATCAGCAAACATTCCTACTTCTGACCTAAAAGGTTGCAGAAAAATCCATCGATGTTGTCCCAGGAGGTGAGTTATCCACTCAAATAATAAGACTGTGTACTTAAATATTGGTTTATTATTGTCACATGTACTGAGGTACAGTGAAAAACTTTATCTTGCATGCCATCCATTCAGGTCATTTAATTACAACAGTGCATTGAGGTAGTACAAGGGAAAACAATAACAGAATGCAGAATAAAGAGTTACAGTCACAGAGGATTCTTGGTGAGCCCTGCTGCAGAGTAACCCATTCACAGCAATAAATGCAGTTCATGTGCAAAGCCATTCGAAAGACGGCCACGTCAGGGCATGCTGATCTCAAGGAAGAACTGGCAAAGCCAAGCTTCTGGAACAGGACCTGCAGATGTAGCTGCCATGCAAGCATTCCTTGGCCCATGTCGCTCTCACCAAGGGCCCAATATGGCATTGCAGCTTTCCTTTGCATTCCTTACCATAGTTAGTTGTCTACCCAAGGCTGCAGTGAATTGGCATGCAGTCTGCTGCTCCTCAACCCAAGACAGCCTGTGAATCTGGACTAAGGCTGATGCATGCCCTGGGTCACTTGACCACAGATCAGGATGTTGACCACACAGCATCGGAGGATGAGGGGTGACCTCATGGAGGGATAAATTTGTTAAATTGGTTTATTATAGTCACATGTACCGAGGTGCAGTGAAAAACTTGCCTTGCATACCGTCCATACAGATCAATTCATTACACAGTGCATTGAGGTAGTACAAGGTAAAACAATAACAGAATGCAGAGTCAAGTGTTACAGTTACTGAGGAAGTGTAGTTCAGGTAGACAATAAGGTGCAAGGCCATAATGAGGTAGATTGTGAGGTCAAGGCTCCATTTTATTGTACTAGGGGACCATTCAATAGTCTTATAAAAGTGGGATAGAAGCTGTCCTTGAGTTTGCATAGATAAGGTGAACGGTCATGTCTTTTTCCCAGGGTAGGGGAGTCTAAAACTAGATGGCATAGATTTAAGGTGAGGGGGAAAGATCTGAGGGGCAGCTTTTGGTGGTGAGTAGATAGAACAAGCTGCCAGAGGAAGTGGTGGAGATGGGGACAATTACAACGTTTTAAAGACATTTAGATAGATACATGGATAGGAAAAGTTTAGAAGGATATGGACCAAATGGACAATGGGACAAGTTCAAATAGACAACTTGGTCGGCAGGGTTGAGCTGGGATGAAGGGCTTGCATCCGTGCTGTATAACTCTATTACTCTTTAAGTCTATAACAGGCCATAATATCAGTTGTGAGTCACAGATGTTAACAATCAAGAAAAGAGTTAACATATTTCTCTGAGGAATTCTTTTTTCCTGTTTGTTCTCCAAGAACAGTAAGCATTTCTGTCCCTAATTCCACTTGTGTTCCATTGCTGACAGGTTGAAAGCCTCCACGATGCAGTTCAACGAATTTTCATCTATTAATTGTCATACAAATGAAATTTAAGGAAAGCATTATCAGCTCACTGGGGAGCTCACGTGCAGACAAGGTGCATGGTCTGGACAAGACTAAAGTGCCTGAAATAGCAAGTCCTCTGCATTTTGCTCATCTTGTCCTCCAGGGAGAATTCATGTGGCAGACAATTCCAGCTGGGTTGAGGAGGAACTTCTTCAGCCAGACGGTGGTGAATCTGTGGACTTCGTTGCACGGTACCGTTGCAGGCACGGTAGTGTTGCAGTTAGCGTAACACTATTACAGTGCCAGCGACCCGGGTTCAATTCCGGCCATTGTCTGTAAGGAGTTTGTACGTTCTCCCCGTGTCTGCGTGGGTTTCCTCCGGGTGCTCCGGTTTTCTCTCACATTCTAAAGATGTACGGGTTAGGAAGTTGTGGGCACGCTATGTCGACGCCGGAAGCGTGGCGACACTTGCGGGCTGCCCCCAGAACATTCTACGCAAAGATGTATTTCACTGTGTGTTTCAATGTACATGTGACTAATAAAGATACCTAAACACAGAGGGCTGTGGAGGCCAAATCATTGAGCATATTTAAGGCAGAGACGGGTAAGTTCTTGATTGGTAAGGGGGCTAAGGCTTACAGGGAGAAGGCAGAATGGGGTTGAAAAAATGGGCTGAATGGCCTAATTCTGCTCCTATATCTTATGGATTCTTAGGTTGAGTAAGAGCTGGTGTGGGTGAAATTAGGACATGTCAGGAAGAATGGGGGTAAGAGCCTATCTTACCCTCATAACCACTTAGTTATAAATTGGAAATTGGTTAATCCAAGACTGGCCTCTCATCCTCCATCACTGCAGTTTTTTAATTGTTCAGAGTTCAATGCTCTCATCCTGCCCGTCAGAACATTTCACTCATCATTCACTGTCTGCTCCTGGTTCCCAGTTCTCCCAACACGTTAACTTTCAAATCTACATTGTCACCATCACATCCTCGAAGACAGAGGTTCCCGAACTGAGATATGTACACCCATGGGATTGGCAAGGCACTGCTGGGAGGCATGCAAAGAGATCACATAATGGTGTTGTTGCACGGTCCATGTCATCTATTACCAGGGCTAACCTAATCTGCATTTGTGAGTGAGTTCCCAATAGGAATAAAGGCCCTCACTGGGTGCTTACACCCCAGAGATGGAGCAGAAACAGGCTGGTCTGACCAACTATTGTGTGTATGTTCCACCTGACTTCCTCCCGTCTACTCCTCTATCTCCACCAACGTTCCCTCTACTTCATTATACCTGTTCTTATCTCCACAAACACTTTTACCACTCTGGATAAAAGGGGTTCTCTTCGATTTCTAACCAAATTTGTCATCAACTGCCCTGTATTTGTGACTCTTTGTTTATACAGTCCCATAAATGTGTCCTTGTCAAAGCCCTTTACAATTCTTCAAAGCCCTACACAATTCTTTGAAGCCCTTGACTATACGTCAGCAGCCTCGTCTTTTCCTAGAGAAATGAAATCCAGCCTGTTCACTCTTTCCCAACAGCTGTCATCGTTCAGTTCTGGTAGTATTCTCCGTTGCACCTTCTCCAGCAGTTTCTTTACTAAATGGAGCACTACACAGTACATTAACGAGGGTCCCATCAAGAGTCAATGGAAGGTTAACAGAGCTTGATTACATTTCAATCTTGCATCCTTTATGGTCTTGTTAACCTTCAATGCTATTCTTAATGATCTGTTAATCACCACTGCTAAGGTCCCTTTGATTTTTCTATCCCATTTCCCACTTAGGAGGCTAGAAGATAGAGTTTCAGAATGAAAGAGGAAAAATTCCTTTACTTCAAGGGTTGGCAGTCTTTTGGATGATAAATCCAAGGATAAGGATCCAGAAGGAAAGTCAGAGGATCATACACATTGGATGGTGGGACAGCCTCAAAGTGCTGAGTGGCTGACTCCTGCTTCACTTCTTATGTTCTTACATCCTTCCGATTCCTCCTCCCAAAACGTACCACTCCAAACTACCTCTACAAAACTTACTTGCAATTTTCACAGGTTTCAAACCAATGCAGAGGTTAGTAATCAACACAGTGTATTTTCAAAAATATACATACCAACAGTAAGGCCTAATCAGTTAGGAACTTGTCCTGACTCACAAGTGCCAAAAGTGGGATAGAGGACCCCCCCGCATGCTGTGCTCCTCTTCTGAAATTTGGAATTGGTTTATTATTGTCACATGTACCAAGGCACAGTGAAAAACTTGTCTTGCATACTGTTCATACAGATCAATTCATTACACAGTGCATTGAGGTAGTACAAGGTAAAACAATACAGAATGCAGAGTAAAGTATCACAGCTACAGAGAAAGTGCAGTGCAGGTAGACAATAAGGTGCAAGGTCATAGCAAGGTAGATTTTGAGGTCAAAAGTCCATCTTATTATACTAGGGAACCGTTCAATAGTCCTATCACAGTGGGATAGAAGCTGTCCTTGAGCCTGGTGGTACGTGCTTTCAGACTTTTGTATCTTCTGCCCGATGGGAGGGGGGGGAAGAGAGAATGTCCGGGGTGGGTGGGGTCTTTGATTACGTTGGCTACCTTACCGAGGCAGCGAGAAGTATAGACAGAGTCCATGGAGGGGAGGCTGGTTTCCATGAAGTGGTGCGGTCCCAGGCAGAGCAGATGCCATACCAAGCTGTGGTGCATCCAGAGAGAAATTTGGACATTGACTTCAACGGAACCAAATTTTAGAAGCCAAATTAAATGTACAAACACTGCTGCGTCACCCATTTATATTATGGGCAAATTTCCATCCCCATCATTTATTGTTCATCTATTTCCAAATTTGCAACCTCTGCTTCCCTTAGTTCCCGAACTTCTATTCAGTGCCATTGAAACCATCCCTCTCAATGGCTCTCAGTTCAGACAACGCAGATCTTGTGCAGCAGGACTAACCCAGAGACAGAACATAAAACTGCTGGCTTCTTAAAGGGCACATGCACACATCCTTAATTTTATCAGGCAAACATCTGCATGCATGTCCACTGTCTCACCAGATTATTTGGAAATGGGAAGGGGCTGCCACCCCATGCCCCACCCCAATTCCACTTTACCTGCCCGCAAACCTTCCAACCTAACTTTTATCAACACCACTTATTTCTTTCTCCTCTATTTGTCCATTTCTGTCTCTGCCTCATCCCTCCACTCACTGAAAGCATATCCACAGTAGGACACCTACAGAATTTGCAAATTCAAGACTGATATCTAAATTTTTCATTCTAAAATTTAGCTAAGTTTTGCATTTGGAATCTCCATTAACTTTAAGCTTGATTTCTAGTTTCATTACAGTCTAGTCAGAGGTAAACAAGCTGCCTGCCTCAGTCAATTAAGTGGTCAACTAGACCTTGGTTACCTGGTAATTATGGTCAGCTGAGGCTTGCGCTATAACTGTAGTTATTCTTTCCTAACTTTGTGCCCTAGCGCCGACTGGGAAAATTACACCCAAATACATTTTCAGCAGTGTGCATCAGGCAGAATTACGCTTACTGTGGGAATTACATGAAACAAAGGAAAGAGGTGCTGACTGATATTTTAAAAGAAAGGAGTTGAATTGCAGAATTTCATACAACACCTGTCAGGCCACATGAAGACAAAAGAGACTGCAGTTGCTGAATCTGGAGCAAAAAGCAAACTGCTGGAAGGAGACAGCAGGTCAGGCAGCATCTGTGAAGGCAGAACGGTGGTCGAGGTTCCGGGTTGAGACCCTGCATCAGGACTGCGGTTGTAGAGGGGAGATCGCCAACATAAAAAGGTTGGGCAGGAGCTTGAACCAGGTGAGCAGGGGGGTGATGGGCAGCTGGAACTGTGTGGGGAAGGGGGCAGAGCTGGCAGAGAGCAGCTGGTGAGTGATAGGTAGAGGCGGGTAAGGAGAGAGAAAAATGGGGTCAGATGGAGTCAGGTGGAGGGAGGGGAATGTGGGGGAAGAGACAGAGGCTGGAAGTGATAAGCGATGACACAAGAGGCTGCAGATTCTGGAATCTGCTAAGTAAGGAAAGTGGAACCAGATAAGGATGGGCTGTTGGGCAGATAGAACCAGTGGGGGAGGAGATAGAAGACCCAGTAGGTTTAGCGTGTGGGTGATGGGCAGGTTGTAGACCACCTAGGCACATTATGAGGTGTTGTTTAATACAACCCAATGGTATGAACATTGAATTTTCCAATTTCAGATCACCCACACCCCGTGTTCCTTTCTCTCTCCTGATCCACCCAGGTCCTCTCACCCTCCTTAATCTGGGGGTAGTTGTGGTATGTCAGTCCTCGGCCTCCTCCACTGCCAGGAGAATTCCAAGCGCAAACTGGAGGAACAGCACCTCATTTTCCTTCTTGGAACCTTGCAGACTAATGGCACGAACATTGAATTCTCCCACTTTAAGTAATCCCCTCTACCCCCCACCCCAAACAAACCCCCTCCAACTGTGCCTCCTCTTTTCTTCCCTTTCCTAGCCTATCTTTCTCTTTTATACCATTTTTTCCTCCTTACCTTTGACCCATCCCCCGGTGGATCGGCTCTCCCCTCCTCCCCCACACCTGCCAATCACTATCTCTTATCTGTATCTACCTATCACCACCTTGTGCCCACCCCACCTCCCCTCTTTTGTCAACCTATCACTGCTCTGCTTTTCCCTCCTACATATTGGGCTTCCACTTTTCCTATCTTCAGTCCTGAAGAAGGGTCCTGACCTGAAACGTTGACGGCCTGCTTTTCTCCACGGATGCTGCCTCCACAGCCCTCTGTGCTTAGGTATCTTTATTAGTCACATGTACATCGAAACACACAGTGAAATACATCTTTGCGTAGAATGTTCTGGGGGCAGCCCGCAAGTGTCATCACACTTCTGGTGCCAACATAGCATGCCCACAACTTCCTAACCTGTACGCCTTTGGAATGTGGGAGGAAACTGGAGCACCTGGAGGAAACCCACGCAGACACAGGGAGAACGTATAAACTCCTTATAGACAGCGGTCGGAATTGAACCCGGGTCGCCGGCGCTGTAATAGTGTTACGCTAATCACTACACTATTGTGCATTAACCTTCCAGCTTGTAGGTCTTTGGGACGTGGGAGGAAACCGGAACACCCGGAGGAAACCCACGCAGTCACAGAGAAAACGTGCAAACTCCAAACAGACAGCGCCACAGGTCAAGGATTGAGCCCGGGTCTCTGGCGCTGTGAAACGGTGGCCCTGTTAGCTGCACCACCCTAAGGCAAGTGGTCAGTTAAAGGCTCATCCGGAAGGAAGAACCTCTGACAGAGCAGCACTCCCTCAGTGAGTGTCAGTCTATCAAAATCAGATTTATTATCACTGTCGTGAAATGTGTTGTTTTGCGATAGCAGTACAGTGCAAAGACATAAAAATCTATAAATTACAAAAATAAATAGCACAACAAAAAGTCCCCAATTTCCTGGAAAAAGACTTGAACCAGACGAAAGTGGTAAAAGGACAACTGTCGCAGTGTAACATATGTCAGTTCACTGTTGAATTCAGGTTCTACACAGTTAAAGGTTTGTGGTAAATGTCTTCGTTTGCTTAATATTAAAGGCATGCAATGATGCCACCTGGTGGCAACGTTCTGTTATTAAGCCCAACTTAAAAAGACGCTAGTTTTCTTTCATTGCTTTCTGTACTGTAAAATTGTTTGAGAGAGTTTCATAAGTGATAGGGCGGTAGACATTGTCCATGTGGAGGCTTTTGACAAGGTCCTGCATGGTAGGCTGGTCCAGAGGGTTAGGACACGTGGGTGAATTAGCAAACTGGATACAAAATTGGTTTGGTGGTAGGAGGCAAAGTCAAAGTCGAGTTTACTGTCATATGCACAAGTGCATGTATGCACGGGTGCATTGAAAAGTTTTCTTGCAGCAGCACCACAAGCACATAGCATCATGCAAGCAGCATTCACAAGAAGAACATAGTGGAGGGGTGCTTTTCAGGTTGGAGGCCTATGACCAGCTGGGTGCCACAGGGATCAGTGCTGGATCCCCTGTTTTTTGTCGTCTATATGAGTGATTTGGATTAAAATGTAGGTGGCATGAATAGTGAGTTTGTAGATGACACCAAAATTGGCGGTACAGTGGACAACGAAATAAAACCAAGTACGCACATGCATGTAAATCTCATATTTGATTGTGTGACAGTTCAAAAGGAATTAATTTGCTCTTCCACCTGCAGGTAAATGATTCCAGCATAGACTTGATGAGCCAGATGGCCTCCATCCACACGGCAACATCTCTGATTCCATCTGGAACTATTTCAGAAAAGAGACCCTCCCCAGTGCCTTTGGCCAATCCCTCAACCAATATAATTGGAAGGTTAAAGAGGTTCGGCATGTCACTAAATACTCTCACAAACTTCTGCAGATGTACTGCTTAAAGTATCCTGACTGGTTGCGTCATGGTCTGGTATGGCACTTCGAATGGGGAGGAACATAGGAATCAGAATCCAAATCAGATTTGTCATCACTGACTTGTGTGATGTGAAATTTGTTGTTTTGCGGTAGAATTACAGTGAAATACCATAAATCACAAGAATAAATAAACAGAGCAAAAAAAGGAATAATGAGGTAGTGTTCATGGGGTCGTGGACGGTTCAGAAATCTGATGGCGGAGGAGAAAAAAGCTGCAGAGACTAGTGGACTCAGCCCAATACATCACAGGCACATTACTCCCCACCATCAGTGGTATCTACATGAGGTGCTGCTTCAAGAAGGCGGCATCTATCATCGAAGATCCCCACCATCCAGGCCATGCCATCTTCTCAGAGCTACCATCAGGCAGGAGGTACAGAACCCTGAAGCCCCACACCACTAGGTTCAGGAACAGCTACTTCCCTTCAAACCATTCAGTTCTTGAACCAACCTGCACAATCCTAATCACTACCCTCAGTATACTGTATCAACACTATGATCACTTCAAACACTTTGCACGACAATGGACTTGGCTTTTTTGTTCTAATTGTGTTCTTTCTTGTATAATTATGCATAATTTATGTTTAATTTATGCTTTTCTTGTGAATGTTGTGTCTCTAATGCTACGTACCTGTGAATCTGCTGCAAGTAAGTTTTTCATTGCATCTGTGCATACATGTACTGGTGCCTATGAAAGCAAACTCGACTTGACTAATTTGATATGATGCAAGATCATTAACCTGAAATGTTTTTTTTCCACAGATGTTGCCAAACTTGTTGAGTATACCCAGCATTTCATGTTTTTTTTATTTCAGACTTCTACCATTGATTTTCAGTTACTGTTCAAATCACTGCCACTTCATCTTCCGGGAGTGCCCACTTTATAAAAGCTCTGCTTCTCTCTTCCACCTCCTGTCCCTCAACTTAAGGCACAATTGATTTCTTACTTTATGAAGGGTCATTGTCCTGAGACAGAGTGGGACTTGGCGTTAATGGAAGAACATGAATTGAAATGGTGGACTGATCAAATCCAGCTGTTCCAGTAGTTCCAGTATTCACCCTCTAAAACAGTGCAAATACTAGTAAACACACTATTTCCTCAGAGATCCCTCCTGATCGACTCAGACTTTCTTCCACTGCAGGTGCTAAGGTAACTGATGAGACCGGTGTGGGACCCACAGGTTTTGCCACAGGTGGGGCGGGCAGATGGGTTGCTTGTGAGTTAGTATGCACCATCCATTATTTATAGTGAGCTTCCATGTACTCTTAACACATGAATTGAACATCAGATAAGGAGCAGGGATAAGCCTTACGGCCATCCAGGCAGCTTTGTCATTCATTTAAGTACCATTCTATACTCATCCCAAGCAAAATGGCCTGGAGTGTGGTGACTCTTTGCAAACTGCTCTCTGCAGATCTACTCATTACTTCTATTATAATCATTCTACCTTAAATCACTGTTGTAATGAAATGATTTGCATAGATGGCATGTAAAACGAAGTTTTTCACTGTACCTCGGTGCATGTGACAATAATAAACTAATTTTTGGTATTGGTTTAGTATTGTCACTTGTACCGAGGTACAGTGAAAAATTTGTCTTGCATACTGATCGTACAGGTCAATTCATTACACAGTGCAGTTACATTTGAGTTAGTACAGAGTGCATTGAGGTAGTACAGGTAAAAATAACAGTACAGAGTAAAGTGTCACAGCTACAGAGAAAGTGCAGTGCAATAAGGTGCAAGGTCACAACAAGGTAGATTGTGAGGTCAGAGTCCATCTCATCGTATAAGGGAACCATTCAATAGTCTTATCACAGTGGGATAGAAGCTGTTTTTAAGTCTGGTGGTACATGCCCTCAAGTTCCTGTATCTTCTACCTGATGGAAGAGGAGAGAAGAGAGACTGATCTGGGTGGGTGGGGGCTTTGATTATGCTGGCTGCTTCACTAAGGCTGTGAGAGGTAAAGACAAGAGTCCAAGGAGGGGAGGCTGGTTTCCGAGACGCACTGGGCTGAGTCCACAACTCTCTGCAGTTTCTTGCAGTCCTAGGCAGAGCAGTTGCCGTACCAAGCCACGATGCATCCACATAGAATGTTTTCTATGGTTTACCAATTTATATTAACTCGCTCCCCACGTATGCTGTCTGAGTTGCTGAGCCTTTTCAGTTTTCAACTATAGCAGATGATCTGGTTGCTTTTCATCATAATGTTCTGGGAGCTCGTTGTGCACAATACGGCTGTCACGTTTTATAAAAGATAAGATTTCTTTATTAGTCACATGTACATCAAAACACACAGTGAAATACATCTTTTATTGCGTAGAGTGTTCTGGGGGCAGCCCGCAAGTGTCACCACACTTCTGGCGCCAACATAACATGCCCACAACTTCCTAACCCATACGTCTTTGGAATGTGGGAGGAAACCGGAGCACCCGGAGGAAACCCACACAGACACGGGGAGAACGTACAAACTCCTTACCGACAGCTGCCGGAATTGAACCCGGGTCGCTGGCGCTGTAAAGCGTTACGCTAACCGCTACACTTTACAACTGCTACAACTTTGCTTCATTGGCTGAAGGGCTGCTTTGCATGCCTTGAAGTGGTGAAGGGTGCGAAATATAAATGTAAGATTTAATTTGCACAATAACTGATTGCCTTTGGCTGGATATGTGTAGAATTGAATAGTCTAAAACTATTTGTACTTTTACCATCACAGCTACTCCAACAAGATTCTACATCTTCACCAATTTGGATCAATTTAATATTTGGTATTCTCAGTGACTGGGAATATAAAATCTGCTCTATAAAGAGAATGAAAGTACAAAAGCACCAACTGCTTTTCAGTTAAAGGTCTATCAATCTTTATATAAATGATATTGCCCTACTTCCAGCTGTCAAATCAGCACTGGGATATTTTAAGTGCATAATATACCTTCAGGGTAGTGTATTTGTTTTACAACTCCTAGTAAGTTATGTCAGAACAAGAGGTTGATTGAAGTAATAAGTATTTCCAAAACAAGATGTAATGAAATCAGTTCAAGCCCGTAAGCTATCAATGAACAACTTCTGAAGAATATTGAAGGAGGCTTCTGACAAATAGAAACTTAGCTCCAACAAGAAACTCCATCTTACTGTTATACCACATGCTAGAAGTCATGGAGTCATAAGAGTCGTATAGCACAGAAACAGGCCCTTCAGCCCACCATTCCATACTGCCCATTGTACCTACCTACACTAATCCCAATTACTTGTAGCCTTCTTTCAAGATTTCTAGACAATCTGGAAACTAGAGCAGTTGGAATAATCAGTCAAGATATTTTCCTGAACAATATTTCCTGAGTTGAAATATTTGGGCTGGTTAGGGCTGGCCTGGTTTAGCCTGGCTTACAAGTTTACATGGTTCAGGATGATTTGCTTAATATAACCAACATTTATATGACATGTTTTGAAATTATATTTACAGTGAAGGTTGAGTTAAGTATAATATGAAGGATATTTTATAATATTTGGAGAGGTATAATATGATTAGGAATAGTCAGCATGGCTTTGTCAAGGGCAGGTCCTGCCTTACGAGCCTGATTGAATTTTTTGAGGAGGTGACTAAACACATCGATGAAGGGAGAGCAGTAGATGTAGTGTATATGAATTTCAGCAAGGCATTTGTTAAGGTGCCCCATGCAAGGCTTATTGAGAAGGTAAGGAGGCATGGGATCCAAGGGGACATTGCAATGTGGATCCAGAACTGGCTGGCCCACAGAAGGCAAAGAGTAGTTGTCGAAGGGTCATATTCTGCATGGAGGTCAGTGACCAGTGGTGTACCTCAGGGATCTGTTCTGGAACCCTTACTCTTCGTGATTTTTATAAACGACCTGGATGAGGAAGTGGAGGGATGGATTAGTAAGTTTGCCAATGGACACAAAGGTTGGAGGTGTTGTGGATAGTATAGAGGGCTGTCAGAGGTTACAGCGGGACATAAATAGGATGCAAAGTTGGGCTGAGAAGTGGCAGATTCAGTTCAACCCAGATAAGTGTGAAGTGGTTCATTTTGGTAGGTCAAATATGATGGCAGAATATAGTATTAATGGTAGGAGTCTTGGCAGTGTGGAGGATCAGAGGGATCTTGGGATCCGAGTCCATAGAACGCTCAAAGCAGCTGCACGGGTTGACTCTGCGGTTAAGAAGGCATATGGTGTATTGTCCTTCATCAATCGTGGAATTGAATTTAGGAGCTGAGAGGTATTGTTGCAGCTATATAGGACCCTGGTCAGACCCACTTGGAGTACTGTGCTCAGTTCTGGTCGCCTCACTACAGGAAGGATGTGGAAGCCATAGAAAGGGTGCAGAGGAGATTTACAAGGATGCTGCCTGGAATGCGGAGCATGCCTTATGAAAGCAGGTTGAGGGAACTTGGCCTTTTCTCCTTGGAGCGACGGAGGATGAAGGGGGACCTGATAGAGGTGTGTAAGATGATGAGAGTCATTGATCGGGTAGATAGTCAGAGGCTTTTCCCCAGGGCTGAAATGGTGGCCACAAGAGGACATAGGTTTAAGGTGCTGGGAGTAGGTATAGAGGAGATGTCAGGGGTAAGTTTTTTACTCAGAGAGTGGTGAGTGTGTGGAATGTGCTGCCGGCAACGGTGCTGGAAGTGGATACGATAGTGTCTTCTAAGAAACTGTTGGATAGGTACATGGAGCTGAGAAAAATAGAGGGCTATGGCTAAGCCTAGTAATTCCTAAGGTAGGGACATGTTCGGCACAGCTTTGTGGGCTGAAGGACCTGAACTGTGCTGTAGGTTTTCTATGTTTCCTGTGTTTTCTAAGTATAATGGATGAGGATATAGGCCAAACGCAGGCAAGGGGGACTAACTTGGTGGGCACCATGATCGGCATGGACGAGTTGGGCAAAAGGGTCGATTTTCATGCTGTATGACTATGAATTCCAGCATGTAGTATAACAATAGGATGGCCTTCTTCATTGGCTCCTGTGGTCATTCAACAAGGTCATAACTGAACTTCTACTTCTGCTGATTCCATATCCCTCAATTTACACAGCACTAGCAATCTGGTAATTGGGTAACTGGTTTATTATTGTCACATGTACTGAGAAAGAGTGAAAAGCTCTGTTTGCATGCCATCCAGATAGATCTTTCCATACATAGCACATTGAGGTCGTACAAAAGAGAAAAGAACAGAATGCAGAAAATAGTGTTAGTTACAGAGAAAGTGCGGTGCAGGTAGACAAATAAGGTGCAAGGGCCGCGATGAGGTAGATTGAAAGATCAAGTAATCATCTTTATCATACAAGATGTCCATTCAAGAGTCTTATAACAGTGGGGTAGAAGCTGTCCTTGAGCCTGGCAGTACACGTTCTCAAGCTTTTGTATCTTCTTCCGCCTGATGGAAGGGGAGAGAAGAGAGAATAACTGGGGTGAGAGGGGCTGCTATCCCAAGGCAGCGTGAAGTATAGACAGAGTCAATGGAGGGCAGGTTGGTTTTTATGATAGAATGGGCTTGATCCTGACCTCTGGTGCTATCTGTGTGGAGTTTGCACGCTCTCCCTGTGACCACGTAGGAATTCTCAGGGTGCTCTGGTTTCCTCCCACATCCCAAAGACATCTTGTTGGTCGATTCATTGGCCATTGTAGATTAGCCCCACTGTAAGTGGGTGCAGGAGAATCAGGGAGGAGTTGATGAGCATGTGAGAGAGAGTAGGTTATAAGGAAATAAGTGAGGGAATGGGACTGATAGGATTGCTTTGAGAGCTGGCATCAACTTAATGGGCTGAATTGCCTCCTCCTATGTCATAGGAAAACATGATAAGAAGAAAATATGATTCCAAAATCCCCCAATCTAAGTCTTAAATATGCACCATTAGTGATGACCCACAGCTCTCGAGTAAAGAATTTTGAAGCTCTACAAGCATCTGAGTGAAGCAATTTCTCTGACCTCAGTCCTAATTATCCATACCCTTGTCCTGAGAGTCTGGTCTCCAGCTCTAGACTCTCCTGCAAAAGAAAACAATAACTCAGCATCCAACACACACAAGTCCTTCACAATATATGGCCCAGATCTTCCAATGTGACTGTCTGCCAAACTGGTCTCACCTGGGGTAATCCCCAGTAATGAACTTCCCAGGTGAGACTCAGTCACTGCTGAGACTTTGCAACTGATATGGGCATCACATGGTGAAGTCTGAGCAAGCACTGCCCCAAGACATCCTTTGACAGCCAGTTAAGCCACACCTCGTTGCACCAGCTGTAGAAACTGTCAGAGATTGAACAAAGAGATCGTCTGATGCACATTCAAAAGTGTTAAAAATGGAAGTGAAAATCTTAAATTAAAAAATAAACACTAGAAGAACTATAAAAAATAATACCTTCAACTCAATAAAATAATAAGTAAATTACCTCACACTTCCCCCATTCAACGGATGGGCTCATTGTTCTTGTGAAAGGTCTGACAGATTTAGCAGGCAGATTTCCCGGTGGAAACTTGCAAAATCCAGCCCGCTGCATTCTGCTGTCTCCGCTTTCACACTCCTCAAGCTAAACGTGAATTAACTGAGAAATGCTGCTGCAACAGGTGTAAGCTTCACAATCCAGGACTGGGTACAGCGGGCGAGGTCTGTCAGAAACTAAACCAGACGATGGGATTCCTCTAATAACCTTGAGCAGAAATGGTCATCGGGTGTGTAGAGAGAGGGACGCAATCGTCGTGTGTGCTGTCTCTGCAAAGTCGATAAGTTCGTCAACAGCCTGCAGTGCTGGCTTTGGCATTTAATGTCACCTTAGGGTGCCACAGTGATCACCATCTGCAATGCACAACCTTTAATTAGGAAACCTAGAAAGGGCCCTGACTTTCACCAATGGTTTCCTCCTCTTTCCCCAAGATTGCAATTGAAAGACTAATTTATCAATTCCATTGTTCAGACAATCTATCTGGATATATCATGGCTTGGTATGGCAACTGCTCTGCCCAGGACCACAAGAAACTGCAGAGAGTTGTGGACACAGCCCAGCGCATCACAGACACCAGCCTCCCCTCCTTGGACTGTCTTTACCTCTTGTTGTCTTGGTGAAGCAGCCAGCGTAATCAAAGACCCCACCCACCCGGGACATTCTCTCTTCTCTCCTCTTCCATCGGGTAAAAGATACAGGAGCCTGAGGGCACGTATCACCAGACTTAAGGACAGCTTCTATCCCACTGTGATAAGACTATTGAATGGTTCCCTTATATGACAAGATGGACTCCGACCTCATGATCTACCTTGTTGTGACCTTGCACCTTATTGCACTGCACTTTTTCTGTAGCTGTGACACTTTACTCTGTACTGTTATTGTTTTTACCTGTACTACATCAATGCACTCTGTACTAACCCAATGTAACTGCACTGTGTAATGAATTGATCTGTACGATCGGTATGCAAGACAAGTTTTTCACTGTATCTCGGCACAGTGACAATAATAAACCAATACCAATACCAATACCAACAGTCATGTTCTAAAAGCATAAGATGCCAATGGAGAGACCTAGAATGTGTGAACACAGGATGAAGGTGGGGTTGTGTGAGAAAGGCTCAGAAACTCCTCTTGCAGAGCTCTGAAATGGTAATCTGCAGTTGGCAGGATAAAACTGAATGGAAAATATGGATATAACAATATACAACAGGCATTGTTGGGCAGGCACGGTAGTATAGTGGTTAGCGTAACATTATTACAGTGCCAGCGACTCGGGTTCGATTCCGGCCACTGTCTGTAAGGAGTTTGTATGTCCTCCCCGTGTCTGCGTGGGTTTCCTCCAGGTGCTCCGGTTTCCTCCCACATTCCAAAGATGTACGGGTTAGGAAGTTGTGGGCATGCTATGTTGGTGCAGGAAATGTGGCGACACTTGCGGGCTGCCCCCAGAACACTCTACGCAAAAGATGCATTTCACTGTGTGTTTTGATGTACATGTGACTAATAAAGATATCTTATCATATCAAAAAAATTGCAATAACAGGAAGAAAAATTGTGGCCTGGAAGAAGATTGAATCTTAAACATAGAGGTTCAGTAATCACTGTTTCATTCACAAGATGACTAACAAGGCATTAGAATGTTCTTAGTGGCATATGTACTCTGTTACTGGTTGAATGATCCAGAGGAGATTAATCAATCCCATTAAGCAGCTGGGGAATTTAAGTTAATTAAGCAAATCTGTAATAAGTGACTGGTTTCAGTCATGGTGACCATGAGGTGAGTGGATTGTGGAAATCAGATTGTTCGCTCATGTCCTTTATAAAAGGAAACCTGCTGGCTTCAGTGTGACTCCAGGTACATAGCTTTCCTTCACTGCCCTCTGAAATGGCCCAGAAAGCCACCCAGTTCGAGGGCAATTGGAGATCACTGCCCACGTCTCATGCCCCATGAAGAAACATACAAAAGTCTTCAACTTTATCTCTCAGCAGTTCTCATTCACCAGCTGTGTCATAGTTTCACCTGCGAAACACAAGCTTCAGTCTGGCCGCAGAAATGCATGTTGCAGGGCCTCTGCGATGACATCCTTGTTAATTTTCAGATATTGGATGTTAACAGTGTAGTGTACATAAGTGTACTTTTAAGAACTGGGTGCTGAATGTGGTATGACCTTGAGATATTGTTTTACAGACAATGCAGTCTAGTTAAGAGATCCTGCCTTAATTCACCATCCCACTCCCACCCCGACCTTTCTGTCAGTGGCCTCCTGCGCTGTCACAAGGTCCAACACAAGCTCGAGGAACAACACCTCACTTTCCATCAGGGCATGTTGCAGCCTGCTGGACTCAGTGTTGAATTCTCCAACTTTAAGTAACTCACTTTTTCTGTCTGTACCAGAACAGGCCGTTTCTGCCTGCCAACATTTTGGTTCAGTTTTTCTGTATAGTCTGGCCTACAGGGCTCATCCCACAGCCTTACCATGAACCACACATTACACAGACATCTTAAAGGCCTCTTGACTGCCACTTTAGGCCATCTAGTCAATCTTCTCAGAGATATTCCCCTTGTTCCATCCAGATCCCTCCCCCTCCTTCTCTGCAGCCTGAACTAACTTGTTTCCCTCTTTCCCCATCTGACAAAGGATCCTGGGCCTGAAACATTAACTGCTTCTCTTTCTACAGATGCTGCCTGACCTGCTGAGTGTTTCCAGATTTTCTGTTTTGACTGCCTTCAGTAGAGTATGTTCTGTTAGTAACTCTGCCTCTGTTTATTTGTTTCAGTAGGCAGCAACATGAAAGAGTCCATATGTACCATGAAGATCTTGCTGGCATTGTCAGTGGCCCAGAACGGAAGGGTCCCTCCCACATTCTGCAATGTCAGTGCTGTGTGGAGTTTGCACATTTTCCTGTGGCCACGTGGGTTTCCTCTGGGTGTTCCACTTTTTTCCTACGTTCCAAATCTATGTGGGTTGGTAGGTTAATTGGCCACTGTAAATTGTCCTTAGTGTGTAAATGAGTGGTAAAATCTGAGGAAGTTGATGGGAATGTGGGGAGAATTAAATGGATTAGGGTAGAATTGGTGTAAAATGGGTCCCTGATGGCTGGCTCAAATTTAGTGGGCCAAATGGCCTGTTTCTGTGATGTATCTCTCAATGACTCTATAATACTTGAGGGCTTAAATAAAAATAATATTAAATTATTTAAAATCTTTTAAAGTTACAAACTAAAATAAAAACACACACATACACACACACTTAAAACCATTCAACCTAAATTAAATTAAAAATTGCTCCACCTATCAGTGTGTGCATGTGTGTGTGCATGTGCGTGCGTGTGTGTATGTGTGTGCTTGCGTGTGTTTGTGTGTATGTGTGTGTTTGTGCGTTTGCATGTGTGTGTGCGTTTGTGTGCGCCTGTGTGTGTGTGCATTTGTGTGTGTGTGTGTGCATTTGTGTGTGGTGTAAGAGTATGTGAGTGAGTATTTTTGAGAGAGTGTATGTCTGTGAGAGAGTATATGTTTGAGTGTGAGTCTGTCTTCATACTTGCAGAGTGTGTGTGAGGCAGAGAGAGAAGATGTATATTAGTTGTATATAAAGTGTATGTTGGGGTATGAGTCTGTATCTATATTGGAAGAGTGTGTGTGAAACAGAGAGATGTTGTGTGTGTACATGCATGTGTGTGTGAGCATTTAGAGAGCGTGTGGTGTGTGTGAGAACTTTCTTCAGTTTCTGAGCCTGTATATGCACTTGGAGAGTGAGTGTGAGGCAGAGAGAGAGAGGGAGTATCTGTACATGTGTGAGTGAGTATAAATAATAGTTTTGATGTCCTGCTAAGTTGAGGGTGTAATTTTTGAGTGTTGTAGTGAGTGGGGTTTAAGATTTAACATGGAAAGCTCTGCCACAGCACATGCCTTGCCAGCGAAGTTGAAGCCAGCTCTGTTGAGGACATTGCCACTGGGATACCTGCTAAGGATAATTACAGGCTTAGAGGTTGCGTTAGTACAGGGGTTGGCAACTCACCTTGGCAGGCTACTGGCCATAAAGTTAACACTGGTCATAAGGTATAGTATGGTGAGTAGCAGCCGAAAGGAACAAAAACCCAAGAGAAATGCACTCACTCACAGAGATGCACGCAAGTTCATTGCCACGTACATTGACAAACACATGTATACATGCACACACACACACACACACACACACACACACAGAGGCAGAAGCATACACACAAAGACAAACACACATACAGGGAATCTCACACAGCCCCACAGAGAGGGAGAATAACACTACACCTGTGTGAATCCCCACAGCATCTGGCAACCCTGTCATTTCTTTCTCGGAGGCCGACGTCAGGACATCCTCCAAGGCGTCAGGCCCTGACAGTGTACCTGACAGGGTACTGAAAATCTGTGCCAACCAACTGGCTGAAATGTTCAAGAACATCTTCAACCTCTCACTGCTGCAGTCGGAGGTTCCCACCTGCTTCAAAAGGGCATCAATCATACCGGTGCCCAAGAAGAGCAGTGTGAGCTGCCTCAATGACTATTGCCCGGTAGTGCTCATGTCTACTGTGATGAAGTGCTTTGAGAGGTTGGTCATGGCTTGAATTAACTCCTACCTGAGCAAGGACCTGGACCTGCTGCAATTTGCCTACTGCCACAACAGGTCTACAGCAGACACAATCTCACTGGCTCTTCACTTGGCTTTGGAGCATCTAGACAGCAGCAATACATACCTATGTTAGGCTGCAGTTTATTGATTATAGCTTGTTGTTCAACACCATCATCCCCTCAGTACTAATCAACAAACTTCAAAAATCTGGGCCTCTGTACCTCCCTCCGCAATTGGATCCTTGACTTCCTTATCAGGATACCACAGTCAGTGCAGATCGGTAATAACATCTCCTCGCTGACAATTAACACAGGCGCACATCAAGGATGTGTGCTTAGCCTACTGGTCTGCTCTCTCTACACTCATCACTGTGTGGCTAAGCACAGCTCAAATGCCATCTATAAATTCAACGATGACACCACTGTTGTTGGCAGAATCTCAGATGGCGACGAGGAGATGTTTAAGAATGAGATTGATCGGTTGATCAAGTGGTATTGCAATAATAACCTCGCACTCAATGACAGCAAGACCAAGGGATTAATTGTGGACTTCAGGAAGAGGAAGTTGGGAGAACACACACCAGTCCTCATTGAGGGGTCAGCGGTGGGAAGGGTGAGCAGCTTCAAGTTCCTGGGCATCAACATCTCAGAGGATCTATCCTGGGCCCAACACATTGATGTAATCACAAAGAAGGCACACCAGCAGCTCTACTTCACTAGGAGTTTGAGGAAGTTTGGTATGTCACTAAAGACTCTTGCAAATTTCTACAGGTGTATGGTGGGGAGCATTCTGATTGGTTGCATCAGCGCCTGGTATGGAGGCTTCAATGTGCAGGATCAAAAAAGGCTGCAGTGGGTTGTGGACTCAGCCAGCTCCATCATGAGCACAACCCTCCCCGCCATCGAGAACATCTTCAAGAAGGTGCCTCAGGAAGGCGGCATCCATCTCCAAGGACCCTCACCATCCGGGACATGCCTACCATCATTACTACCATTACTACCATCAGGGAGGAGGTACAGGAGCCTGAAGATCCACACCTAACATTTTGGAAACAGCTTCTTCTCTTCCGCCATCAGCTTCCTGAACAGTCCATGATCACTACCTCGTTATTCCACTTTCGCATTATTTATTTATTGTAACATAGTAATTTTTATGTCTTGCACTGTACTGCTGCCGCAAAACAATAAATTTCACGTCATATAAGACAATGATAATAAACCTGATTCTGATAATAAACTGCAGGTAGAGAAGAGAGAAATTATTTTACTTGTCTTCAAAGCAAATGCACTCATCCTCAGAAAGGTTTCCATCAGTGAAAACGTGTGTCTTTACTATTATACCGACCGACGCTTGGGAAAGTAATCAAACTATTATTCAATTGCTAGCATCTTGATGGCAACGTAAGCCATGAGCGAAGAGCCCGAGTGATTCATCAAGCGGTCAGTCCCTCCAAGATCAAATTACAGCCATACATGCCTCCCAGATATTTGCTGATTCAGGTGAAACAATTTACTTCAGAAGATGTACATCTGTAATCTTGACAGAAATGAATGATAATTGGCCCACATAACTGGCGGCATGTCATGCAATTGGGTCTGTGGAGTTGGAGGTTTGGGTGCTTTGGGTAAAGGGTAATTGCCTGAACAAGTTGGAGTTAAGATTTAATCACGAAAGTATTACCTGCAGGAGCTGAACAGCAGCTAAAATTGAATAAGAAGATGTTAGTTTTCCATTGGCCATGTCGGGAAGATTAATAACGTGGGGAAAATGGAAACAATTCCATGGCATTTGACCTGAAGTATAATTATGATGAAGTGACAGGCACTGTAGAGTTATCACTCAGATTGTCACCATACTGCAGTCTTGGTCTAGTATACGTGTTGCACTGTGTGTCCAGTAGATTTGCAGGTCACCACACCTTCCACACCTTTCATTCAACTTGGCAGTGTGAGAGCCCATTGCAGTGAGGTGAGATTGTGTGTGTGTGTGTGTGTGTGTGTGTGTGTGTGTGTGTGTGTGTGTGTGTGTGTGTGTGTGTGTGTGTGTGTGTGAGTGAGTGAGGGAAGGGCCGGGGGGTTGAGGGGATTCGGTTATTTATATGGGAATATGCACATTGCTTCACTTTTTTGTTCAAAACACCCAAGTGAGGAGGACCACCTGAACTATTTCCAAATATGGCTTTGGACCAGGACGTAGTTACACCGTAGCCAGTTGAAAGGAACAGTCTCTCTCATCCCTTGGGAATCATCCTCACGAGATAATTAGCAATGAGAAAGATCGTGGTGGTGTCAGCATGCCCATTACAGGAAAGTAAATATTCTCGGTGGACTCTTAGACTCCTCCGGGTGCTCCAGTTTCCTCCCATGCTCCCAAGACGTACAGGTTAGGAAGTTGTGGGCATGCTATGTAGGTGCCGGAAGCGTGGCGACACTTGTGGGGGCTGCCCCAGTACACTCAACACAAAAGATGCATTTCACTGTGTGTTTCAATGTACATGTGACTAATAAAGAAACCTTATCTTAATAAGGTCCATTGAAGAGCATAAGACTTAAACACAAGACACGTGGAGCTCAAACAAGGGTGGGTCATTTCACTTGAGGATTCTCCACAGCTCAGGCTCCCATTGGGCATATCCCCCAATCCTTAAAGGGGTGAAAGCCTCGAGGTAACAACTGTTGTTGATAACCAATATTATTTTGACTTAGAAGGTATAAAAGGAAACCAATCATACAATTTACCATTTTTCTACATTATACTCCATCTGTCAAATCCTTGCTCACACCTTTTGTCCCCTTCATAGTTATTTTCCAAACTTTCTTTGTGTCATCAGCAAATTTAGCAACCATATTGTCAATGCCTACAGCTAAGTCATTTGATAAATTGGTAAATTGGTTTGTACCAAGTACCAAGCTACAGTGAAAAACTTTGCATGCCGTCCATACAGATCATTTCGTCACATCAGTTCATCGAGATAGTACAAGGGAAAACAATAACAGAATCCAATTACAATAATAACAATTACATTTCCAGCTTTGACCACATTGCTACAGTTACAGCATGTGGAGTTAGAGCACATTTAAATGTTAGAAGCTGAGGTCCCTATAGTACACCACTTATTATATCTTGGCAGCAAGAAAAGAGGAACTATTTTTGTTTCTTCTCTAATTCCATTTAGGACTGGAAGATGGATCAGATTAACTGGTGAAAAGCTAGGAGCAATGCAAGCCCACGGAGAGTTGGGTCTCCTTGCACATTGGTTACCAATACATAACAGTTAGGTACAAAAGAAAAATCAGAAGGATTAATGAAATAAAAGCCTTTATAACTGGAGATAGAATGTAGTTATGTTAGAACTATATAAAGACCTGGTTAGACCGTGTCTGGGGCACATCCTACAGTTCCAAGGGTATCGCATCTTAATATGAGAACACTGGAAGGAGTACAATGCACGATCAATGGAATGTAACCAGTGCTCCAAGGGATTGATTTTAAGAGATTACATAAACCAGGCTTTTACTCCTTGGAAGGTAGAAAGCTAAAGACAATTCAGTAAAGGGCTTTTTGGCATCAGGAAAATGAACCAGTATCTAAATAATATCTTCCACAATAATGCAAAGTGTTTAAAAAACTTGAATTACTTTTCAAGTGCAGTCACAGTTAAAATGCAGAAAATCTGCAACCAGCAATGTGGTCAGGAGCAGGTGATCAATTTTAGGAATGTCGGGTAAGGAATGTTGGTGAGGACACCAGGGATAAAAGCAAACTCTTTGAAGTAGGGCCTCTGTTTAATGTCTCATTAACAATGCAGCATGTCCTCAATCTCCACTAATCTGTCAGCCTGGATTCTTGCGCTCAAGTCTCCGACATACACAGGCTTCTGATTCCAAAGCAACAAAGTGAACAAGCAAGTCACAGTTGACACCTGCATTGACAGTGTAGATGGAGAGAAATTCCCTAATGCTGGGAATATAATACAATGGAACATGACTCAAAAATCAAAGCTAGGCGATGCAAGAGAGATGACAGCAAATAGTTCTTCACACCTGCTTACTGATTTTGACACAGAGGAGGCTATTCAGCCCATCAGGTCCAAGGCAGCTCCCAACAGTGCAATCCACTCAGCCCTACTCCACCCTTTCCCATCTTCCTATAATCTTGCAGTTTATTCTCTCTCATGTATCGTCAACTCCTCTTTGATTCTTTTGTCACTTACCTTCACTGCATGGGAATTTACAGCAGGCAATTCATCTACCGGTGTGTCTTTGGCATGTGGGAGGAAAACAGAGCACCCAAAGGAATGCCACACAGTCGCAGGGAGAACGAGCAAGCTCCACACAGACAACACGCGGCGTCAGGATTGAACCTGGGTCTCTGAGCTGTGGGGCAGCAGCGGCATTAACAGCTGTGCTAACATGCCAGCCACGCACAGCGACAGAAGTGTGGAACTCTCCCGCGAAAGGTATTGGATGCTAATTATTGCTAATATATTGGATAACCTGTCCTGGGCACTGCACATAGGTGCAATCACAAGGAAGGCGCACCAGCGTTTTAGAAGGTTAAGGAGGTTCGGCATGTCACTGAGCACTCTCACAAACCTCTAGAGATGTATGGTTGAAAGTATCCTGATTGGTTGCGTCATGGTCTGGTACGGCAATTCAGATGCACAAGAATGAAAGAAGCTGCAGAGAGTAGTGGACTCAGCCTAATGCATCACGGGTACATCCCTTCCCACCATCGGTAGTATCTACATGAGGCGCTGCCTCAAGAAGGCAACACCTATCATCAAAGATCCCCACCATCCGGGTCATGCCATCTTCTTGCAGCTACCATTGGGCAGGAAGTACAGAACCTTGAAGTGCCACACAGGTTCAAGAAAAGATACTTCCCTTCAACCATTCATTGAACCAACCTGCACAGCTCTAATCACTCCCTCAGTATAGCAACACTATGATCACTTTGATCAACAATGGACTTTGGTTTTTTGTTCTAATTGTGTTCTTTCTGGTAAAAATTGTGTGTAATTTATGTTTAATTCATGTTTTTCTTTTGAATGTTATGTCTCTGATGCTATGTGCCTGTGATGCTGCTGCAAGTAAGTTTTTCAATGACCTATGTCTACATGTACTTGGGCATAGGACAATAAACTTGACCTGACTTTGAAACTCCAAAATGATTTATAAACAGTGAGATATTTCCAAGTTTGAAGTATGAAAGGATAAGTGGATAAGGCAGGTGGAAGGAGTATTGAATGGATCAGCCCTGATGTGATTGCATGGGGAAAAACGCACAAGGAGCTGAATGGCCTGTCCCTATTCCTACGTTCATTTACACTGCACCCACTTGAAGCATCATAGGATTGTATTCGAAGGTAACCCACAGCAGATTTAGCTGTAAATTGGCCAAGCTACAGTGCATATGTTCTACGCATATGAAGTTCTGAATGTCGTCTACAATCTCAATATTCATTGAAACATTGTCTACAAGATTTCCAGTTGGTTTCCAAGGATACTTGCAGTTATGGTAAAACAATCCTCATGGAAACCTACAGCACTAGCCAACAGCTGACAACCTAAATATTGGCAACAAAAACCATACTGCTAGAGGAACTCAGCGGGTCAGGCAGCATCTGTGGAGGGAAATGGACAGTTGATAAGAACATAAGAAATAGGAGCAGGAGGAGGCCATCTGGCCTGTCGAGCAGCTCCGCCATTCAATAATCATGGCCATGTTGGCCGTGGACTCAGGTCTACCTACCTGCCTTTTCCCCATAACCCTTAATTCTCCTACTACGCAAAAATCTATCTTACTGTGTCTTAAATATGTTTATTGAGGTAGCCTCTACTACTTTGGCGGGCAGAGAATTTTTGGGTCGAGACCATTCATTTGGACTGAAAGAATAGAGGGGAGATAGCCGGTATAAAGAGGTGAGCGGAGGGGTGGAGCAAGAGCTGGCAAGCAATATGTGAAGGGGGGATAGGCAGATGGAGGAGGGAAGAGTGGAAACAGTGAGAGAGGCTGGGAGGTGGTAAGTAGAGGCAACAATATAGGGAAGAGCACTTTGGCCCCTGTCACAAATACAATTCACCAGCTCTGACTCCACGTCTGAGGCTGAAACAGATTACTTGCAAAACAGGTGTCATATGTGACCCCAAGTTGAGGCTTGGACTGTATATCCGCACCAGCAGCAGAGTGCACATTCCCACTTCCTGAACCACATCATCAGACATTGAGACAGGGAGGTGAGATTAGGAAGGGTCTAGCTTTACAGATATGGGTGAAGATCCTGCCTGGCTCCATTACAATGATCATCTGGCCCAAGGGAGCTTCCAACTAATGGAACTGACCAAGTATGGCACCTCAGAAGAAACAAAGGCAGTGACCAAGTACATGAGCTTCGACTAAAACCATACAATCTGCTGAGAGGAATGTACCCACCTCTGGAATTCTGTTCCACATATTCACCATCATGTAGGGTCGAATGTTGGGTTGGAAATTTCTGGGAAAAGCCAGCAGTTCCATACCAAATGTCTGTTAGTGTTTGTGCAAACCTGCTGCCATGCTCCACCGAAGAGTTCCTGGCTGGACTTCAAGACTGGATTCTACCAGACTCCATTGGGGATATGTCAGGTTCTGGAGAATCTGCCTGAATCCGTTCCAGGTTAGACCTGGCCAGGAATAGCAAGCTGCTTCATTCCATTTTTAATTAATTTTGGTAATTTTATTAATTGGTTAATTGATTTGTAATAGTTTAAAAATGCATACAAAATCTATTCAGAGGCACTCATATTTCTTTGGTAGATTTGACAGTCAGCTAAGCTGAGATTGTGGCTTTGCTGGCTGTTAACCATTCCATGAACAGAGTTTCCCTCACACGACAGCTCAATTTTGGATTGTAATGGCGCTTACCAGTGAGGCGACATCAGTGCCCCTAAGATGGACGAGTGTCTGTAATTGATAATTGAATAATCCTGACTCCCTTTCTTCTCAAGAGGAGAGGATCCTGGAGCATCCTGCTTATCCTTACACAGATCCAAGCTAAAGAATATGCATCTCTTTTAAGGGCCACACTTCTGTCAAGTGACTTAATAATATTAGGGCTCTAAATGAAGTCCATGTGAAACATTTGATCAAAATCCTTTGGAGCATTAATGAAGTTAACAGACTTCTTGGAAAGAATATGTAGAATCATAAAACTGTTGCCAAAATGTAGCTGGTACATTTTTAATTTTACTGCAAACTTCAAATATACTGATGGTTCAATAAGAGAAAGCCTCAGCACATCATACTAAAGCTTTGTGTTTGCTTCATAAAATTGTTAGAGCACATAAGGAGGCCATTTATCCCATTGAGACCATACCAACTGTCCTGTGAAGCAATCTCATTGGTTCCATTGCCCAACTCTTCCCCCACAGCCCTACAAAGCATTGTCACTCAAATGTCCATCCAATTCCCTTCTGAAGACTCTTATTGATTCTATTTCCATTGCCCCTATTGACAGTGAGGTCCGGATAACAACCAGCCTCTACATTTATAAAATTTTTCCTCACTTGCCCCCATAACACAAATGTAGATTTTAGGAGGACTCATACCACACCATGATCAGGGAAGGGGAGGGGAGAGGTGGGGGAGGGGGGGAGGACTTTAGTTGTACGCGAGAGAGGCTGAGGATGTTTGCATTGGAATAGGGTGAGGGTGAAGGAAAACATTGTGGGTACTTGAAGTTCAAAGAGACTTTGGTAAAGTATTCACTGTATCACAGGCAGAAGGGTCAATAACAAGAGAATAGACATTTAAAGTAACTGGAGAGGGAGAAATAGGGATACGTGGATTTTTATTTTAACATGATCTGAATCAAAAACTGTCAGAAGCATCTTCAATAGCAAAAGTTCTAAGGGAATTGAGCAAATATTGGAACGGGGGAATAAATTGCAGGGCTGCGGGAAAGAGCAGGGGAGTGGGACTTTCAAAGAGCTAACACTGCCATTACAGGTTGGTGTTCTGTCCTATATAATTCTCAGCCACACAAAATTTTAGATTCCTGCTTGAAGCCGTAATCTGCTACCAAAATATAGCTGGTTCATTTTTAATGTTACTGCAAACTTCAAATATGCTGGTGGACAAATAAGGGGAAAACCTCAGCACTTTATAATAAAGCTTTGTGCTTGCTTCATAAAAGTGTTCAAAATTCCAGAGTTCACCACTTCCATTCATCCATTAACGTGCATTTCAGGCTTGCAAGCCAATCAGTCCACAATAAATTAACCTGTCACATTAAAGGTTTACTCAGTATTTTGGGAATAGAAACATAGAAATATAGAAACATAGAAAACCTACAGCACAATTCAGGCCCTTCGGCCCACAAAGCTGTGCTGAACATGTCCCTACCTTAGAAATTACAAGGCTTACCCATAGCCCTCTATTTTTCGAAGCTCCATGTACCTATCTAACAGTCTCTTAAAAGACCCTATTGTATTCGCCTCCGCCTCCGTTGCTGGCAGCCCATTCCATGCACTCACCACTTTCTGAGTAAAAAACTTACCCCTGACATCTCCTCTATACCTACTCCCCAGCACCTTAAACCTGTATCCTCTTGTGGCAACCATTTCAGCCCTGGGAAAAAGCCTCTGACTATCTACCCGATCAATGCCTCTCTTCATCTTATACACTCTCTCATCATCTTATATGAGTTTAATGATTAAACTCAGCCTTTACTCCACAGTGTAAGACCTTCTGATTGCAAGAAAGTTCACTTGCTGTCATTTCTGAATTGCTCACAACTAAATGTGTTGATTAACTATGAATTCACATCACTGCCTCCTGAAAAGCAGAGCATAATTTAGAACTGCACTCTTCATAGGAGTGAAAATGTGCCACGTTCTTTAATATTTACCAGGATAAAATAATTCCTAGAGTGTCCCCTCTGGGTAAATGAAGCCTTTGTAAATGCCCTCTGGGAATATAGTTGCAACTGTTTAAAGATTGCTTTGATGTAGCACTGAGTTTCGAATATTCATCTAACATGAATACTTCCCTTTGATTTTGCCACAATCGAGTGAAATAAACACAATCAGGACTGGATTTAGGCTCTGGAATCATGACTGAGAAGTGGCTGATAACCTGATATGTTTCATTTCCTTCAATTGCTTCTTATCGCTGTATGAAGACATTAGTTTCCTTGCTGGAAGTTGGTTCCATTTCCTCAGTTTTAGATGTTGTAGGGTTGTAGCTTCAAGTTCCATTCCAGAAAAAGTCCAGACGGATTCTGTGGCTTAGAACTGAGGGAGGGTTGCACTGATTGAGATGCTGCCTCCTTGCGAGATGCTAAACTGAAGCCTCCTCTGAGGTTAAAGGTCCCATGGCAATACTTTGAAGAAGAACTGGAGAGCTATCCCAAGATTTTCTGTTAATATTCAGCCGTCAACCAACATTACTGAAAAAAAGGTTATCTGGTTATTATCACAAAGCTTGAAGATGAGGGGGAAAAGTTTAAAGAAGATGTGTGGGGGAAATTTTTTACGTAGAGAATGGTAGGTGCCTGGAATGGGCTGCCAGGGGTAGTGGGGGAAGCAAATATTGTGGTGGTGGTGGAAAATAGTGGTGTTTAAGACTTGACAGAGGTGTACAAGATGATAAGAGGCATAGATCGAGTGGACAGTCAGAGACTTTTTCCCAGGGCAACAATGGCTAACACGAGGGGACATAATTTTAAGGTGATTGGAGGAAGATATAAGGGGGACGTCAGCGGTAGGTTTTTTATACAGAGAGTGGTGAGTGCGTGGAACGCACTGCCAGCAGAGGTTGTGGGGGCAAATATGTTAGAGACATTTAAGAGACTCTTAGATAGACACGTGAATGACAGAGAAATGGGGGGCTATGTGGGAGGGAAGGGCTAGATAGATCTTAGAGCAGGATAAAATGTGGGCACAACATTGTGGGCTGAAGGGCCTGTACTGTACTGTAATTTTCTATATTCTATGTTAAGAGTCTTTTAGATAGACACATGAATATGCAGGGAAGGGATGTTCATGTGCAAGCAGAAGAGATTTAGTTTAATTTGGTATTGTGTTCCGTGCAGACATTGTGGGCCAAAGGGCCTGTTCCTGTGCTGTGCTGTACTGTTCTATGTTCGAACTATTTATGGGAGGTGGCTATGGATAAATTAACTGTGAGAGCAACTATACTTCAAGTACGTTATTAGCTGGAAAATGCTTTGTAATTCCCGAAGGTGGAGAAAAGTCCAGTCTTATATCAAGGATAATATGAGAGTCCCTGAATCTAAGAAATAGGAACATGAAAATCCATACAGTCTCTTGAACTTGCTTTGCCATTCATTAAGATCATGGCTAGTCTGATGGCTGTCCTCTTTATAAAATCATTCTCTTACTTAGGCAGTGCCTTGGATTGAGGGCACACTCTACCTTTATTTTGTCAAGACCTGAAAAGAATTTTATATTTTAATGAGATCATCTATTATACTTCTATATTCTAGAGAGTAAATGTCAATCTCTTTCATCTCTCCTCACACGACAAGTGCTCCTTCCCAGGAATCATTCTGGTTGAACCTTCATTGCATTCCCTCTATTGCTTAGGTCAGGAGACCAGACCTGTACACAATGTTTCAGATGCCTTCTCACCAGTAAATCAAGTCTCACTTTCTTCCCGACCCATTATTCACATGAGCCTCATTGATAAGGATAAGCTTACCAATCGCTACTGAGGTTGGCAAGTTGCCCTCTGGATACAAGGACAACATCCTGCCAAGGATGGCAGAATGGCTGTGAGCAGAGGAAATACAGAGGGAGCTTGGAGACTCACTGGGCCATTGCATCAATACAGAGATCGAATCTGGGATGCCACAACCTGTGTAGCCCAGTAATTCAGTCAGTCATTGCACTATCAAGTAATGGCAACCAGACCATTTTTACCAGACCAGGTAAGGATGGAGGATTCCCTTTCCTGTGAATCATAATGGCTTTCATAGCATTCCAGTAGCTTCAGGGTTATCATCACCAACAGATTTTTATTTTATCTTTTGTATTATTTAGTTAACTGGGCTTAACTTCCCCAGCCGATACGGTGGGATCTGAACTCAAATCTGCAGACTTGTCCACTGACAACCAACAGTCTAGGTTTCTGGATATTTGGTCAATAACATAACCAAGATGCTCTCAGATCCCAGCAAATTCAATTACTCTTATCCAAGTGTGAAGCAGCAAGGTACTACCCCTTTTAGCTCATCATTATCCTCACATCACCACACCGAAATAATAGAAGACTGGCACTTATATGGCACCTTTTACCTCCTTTTTAAGATGTTCCAAAGCACTTTAGTTAATTAAATCCTTCTGAAGTGTAGTCACCATTTAAACAACCAACTTGCACTCAGTATGTTCCCATAATGTGATAATGGTATCTATTTTGATGATGGTATCCCTCAATCAACATCTATTTGTGATGTTGATTGAGGGAAAATATTGGCCAGGGCACCAGGGAGAACTGTCCTCCTCCAGATTTTTTAATCACCCATTAGGATAAGCTTTGATTTAATGTTTCATCTTCAAGAGGTAGGCACTCCCTCATTGCTGCGCTCAAGTCGAGATCTTTTTGAACAGCTCTCTGTAGTGGGACTTGAAGCTGGACTCTACTGACTCAGAGGTGGGAGTGCTGCCCTTTGATGGTCTAACAATTACTGCTCGCATAAACAAGCACTCTTTTGTGTGAAGGAGTGCTTGTTTATGCGAGCAGTAATTGTTGCAAATATGCAACACTCTCTCCAAAAAGTTTCAAGAAGTTGAAAATCAACTGCAAGCAACAAAACTCAGATTGATAAATTCTTGTTGGATAAGGGTGAATATTCCAAGGTAGGTGGATAGGTAAAGATGTAGACAGCAGTGAGCTAATAAAATAGAACAAACTAGTGGGATCGAATGCAAACTGCTGGGGATATTATAACTTAATGGTCTTGTTCCACACTCCTTCTTCTGATACTACATTGGGACCATGTACTTCTCTATTAACATAGCAAGAGAGGAGAAATTGGAATGATTATATCAAAATGTCTACACTAGGAACACGTAGCAGTAATTAATGTAGCCCAGTCCATCTTGCAATCTAATCTCCCCTCCATTGACTCCATCTATATTTCCCGCTGCCTCAGTAAAGCAGTGAACATAATCAGGGACCCCTCCCAACATGGTCATTCTCACTTCTCCCCTCTCCCGTCGGGCAGAAGATACAAAAGCCTGAGAGCATAAACCACCAGGCTCAAGAACAGCTTCTATCCCGCTGTTATCAGGCTCTTGAACGGACCCCTCATATGCTAAAGGATAAACTCTTTAAGTCTTGACTTCATGTGGCCCTTGCACTTTATTTCCCTCTCTGCACTGCACTTTCTATATTCTGCATTCTATTTCCCTTTTAGTACCTCAATGTAATTGTGTATGGCATGATCTGTGTGGATGGCATGCAAACAAAAGCTTTTCACTGTATCTCGGTACATGTGACAATAATAAACCGGTTACCAATTATGCATCAGACACCAAGATCATAGATGAGTCCTGGATTACTGACTTTTGATGGCTTAACCCTGTGGTTGGATAGATCTAGAAACAGAACAGGAAACAATAATTTGCTTATGAAGACCTCAGACAAGGGAATCTGATTTCCCATCCATTTAACTAAACAGTCAGGAGTCAGGGACACCTTATTCCTTCAGTGGCCCGGCCTTGCTCCCTTTCATTGCTGCTCCTTGCATCCAGCTCACAGACCATCACACAAGTACATTGATTATAAATTCTAAAGTTTCCGACAAAAACCAATCAAAATTACACAGTGAGATCACTTTCCTTGCAATCATTTCCTGCTTGTTGCCAGTTCTTTGAAAATGGTCTTGACCACATCAGTGTGATGAAATTACTTCTCATTGTGTCCATGGGCTACTGCCCAATTGCTTCTACACAAAGGATACTCCACTTCCTTGTCAATTTTTCTTGACATTCTTAACAAGTGGATGATATTGGCAATGGGGATTATTTTTGTCCATTTGACAAAGTTTCACAAAGCAGACCCATTCAGAAAAATGACTGAAAGGCAGGAAGACAGCCTGTGTACGTAATTACCTTGGGGACAGGACACGAGAGAGGAGCGGTGATCATTTGATGGTGCAGTGGGATATCCATCCTGGGATCACTGTTTCACTTGTTCTGTATAAATAATGTTGACTCCAGTATGGAAGGTACAATTTTAAATTTTTTATTTGATACAAAACTTGGTGTCCGATTGAATGGTAAGCAGTATAACAGGCAGACTAGTGAAATGGGCAGATACAAGGTGGGTATTGAACCATTGACAGCAGTTCCCATTCATCTCATGTGAAGTGACACACACACACAACCATAAAGATGATTCAGTTGTGTGTTGACAGGACAGGACAGGACTAATGCTGAGTCCTCTTTTAAATGTCAGGTAGAATTGAATTTAGGAGCCGAGAGGTAATGTTGCAGTTATATAGGACCCTGGTCAGACCCCACTTGGAGTACTGTGCTCAGTTCTGGTCACCTCACTACAGGAAGGATGTGGAAGCCATAGAAAGGGTGCAGAGGAGATTTACAAGGATGCTGCCTGGATTGCAGAGCATGCCTTATGAAAGCAGGTTGAGGGAACTCAGCCTTTTCTCTTTGGAGGATGAGGGGGGACCTGATAGAGGTTTATAAGATGATGAGAGGCATTGATCGGGTAGATAGTCAGAGGCTTTTTCCCAGGGCCGAAATGGGCCACAAGAGGACACAGGTTTAAGGTGCTGGGGAGTAGGTATAGGGGAGATGTCAGGGGTAAGTTTTTTACTCAGAGAGTGGTGAGTGCGTGAAATGGGCTGCCGGCAACGGTGGTGGAGGCGAATACGATAGGGTCTTTCAAGAGACTTTTCGATAGGTACATGGAGCTGAGAAAAATAGAGGGCTATGGGTAAACCTAGTAATTTCTAAAGTAGGGAAATGTCCGGCACAACTTTGTGGGCCGAAGGGCCTGAATTGTGCTGTAGGTTTTCTATGTTCTATGTAGTGCGCTCAGTAGAAAATCCACAAATAACATAATCTTATAAATCCTTGCAGGTGCTGGATGAGGGCCTTCAGTTTGTTGGAACAATAGGAGAAACTGCAATTGCTTTTCTCAGAGTAGAGAAGGTTACAGGAAATCTAAAGCGCACGGTTTTTGCTTTAGTTGCTTATTGGGATCTGACAAGGCCAAGATTTATTGCCCACCCCTCATTGCCCATGAGAAGGTGAGAGTGAGCCACCTCCTCGAACTGCTTTAATCCCAGTAGAGAATGTACTCCCACAGTGATGTTAGGTGGAGAGTTTCAGGATTTAGATCCATCAATGAAATAATTTTCCAAGTCCAAGTGCCACTTGGAGAGAAACCTTCAGGTGGTGGTGTTCCAATGCATGTTGTGAGGGGTTTTAGGAGAATGGAAAGTTAAGTGGGTTAATAACCAGCCAACACAGGGCTTAAATGACTGGCAAAGGAACTACAGTGAAAATCCAGAAACATTTTTTGTTTCTCTCACAGAGAGTTGTTATTGTCAAGAAAGCATGGTGGTGCAATCAGATCCTATCAAAAATGTAAAAGGCAACACGACAGAATGAGGACATTTTCAAACAGCATTTGAACCCTGGCTCTACTGAACAGCCCTGTGAAGGATTCTGTGATTCTATGAAACCCAATTGGCCTGAAGACATTGACAACCACATTCCTTTGTCTGTAATTTCAGCAAGCCTTTATTAAACCAGCGTAAAACCTCCACTGAATAGATAAAAAGAGGCAGACAATTGAATTAGCAAAGGGCCACTTATATGTTCAAAGGCAGTCTCTGTGTCATGTTGGAGTGAATCCCTTCAGAAACTTGAATATTTTCATTATTCCAGCTAATGAGCAGAAAGTGATAATTACAAGAAGCCACTGCTGAAAATGAATAATTACCTGAACGATAATTATAAACCTTCTTAAAATAAGAAATAAAAAAACTCTAAACACTAAGTGAACTAATGATGTTCGGTATTGCAAGGCGCTCTAAGGATTCCTGATGGCAGTGTCCAGGAATGGAACAACACAGTTGTGCAGCTAAAAGCCTCACAGTTCCAGCAATGTGGCTTCAATTCTGACCTCCAGTGCCATCTGTGTGGAATTTGCACATTTTCCCTGTGACCGTATGGGTTTCCTCCAGGTGCTCTCGTTTCCCCCCAGATTCCAACGATGTGCAGGTTGGTAGGTTAATTGTAAGCCACCCCTAGTATGTTGGCAAGTGTAGAGTCTGGAGGGGGAGTTGGTGGAAATGTTGGGGGGGAATTAAATAGGATTAGTGTTAATGAGTGCTTGATGGGTGGGGCGCAGACCTGATGGGTTGAAGGGCCTGTTTCTGTGCTGTGTCGCTCTATGACTCAGCCTCTAGAAGCTTCATTGCAACAGAATGGGGATAAAACCTGACAATAACAGGTTATCATGGTTCCCGCTCCTCAAGCCCTGAGTAGAACTGATGTTCATGTCAGGAGTAACACCTACAACTGAGCTCCACAGTCACCTTGGCCGCCTGGGCAACAAGGATGGAGAACTCCGTGCCTGACAGGTAGGTTGACCACATAACGGGATGATCCAATCTAAGTGAGAGCCAATGTGACTCTGTGTTGTTTCCCATTGGGTACCACAGCAGCTGTCCAATGATTGAGTGGATAGTATTCAGGATGGTCAACTCTGTTGCAACTGGTCCATAAGTCTTTAGTTATGCCCAATTAATCCAAGTGATCAAAATCCCATTATAGCAATCAACACAGCAGGTTGTCCATTTGTGCTCCTTCCCCACTCGCAAAAGGAGAATGAGCAATGAAGGTCTCTTGAATCCATTTTTTTGTTCTTCCAGGGATTAGTTGGATTGGTTGTACATGTGAAGAACCAGGACACACTCATCCATGTTTCACTAGGAGAGATGTAGCTGCTGTGTGAAATACCACTCCTCATTACCTCTTCCAGCCAAAATAACTGGGCATTTGAGACTATAGTTATACTGTCATCTTAGCCAGATGATCTTGAAACCACCTGACCCCACCAGAGTAACTAAAAAGAAAAAGATGTGTTGTGTGGCTTAGTATTGTCTCCATGTCAACTATAATTCCAGTTCAATGCAATCCCAGGTATATTATCTCCATCTGGACAAAGCGCTGAAATCTCCTCATTCAGGATCCTTGTGCATCCTCTATTCTATTCACTCCACCACTGGCAGCCAGATTCTCAATCGCCTGGGCCTTGTGGTTCCTCTCCAACCAAGCTCTTTACCCAGCTCAGTGTCAAAACTTTGCAGGACAGCACTTACGTAGGACACCTCAAAAAGGTATTGTATAAATGCAAGTTATTGCTTAGAAATTGATCAGCTAGTCAGTTCTCCCAAAACTAAAGTGTTCTAGTCTACACCATTAAGGATAAGAAACTATTGAACTCTGGACCTTGCCGTGAGGTTTATAGAGTTGCAACATTACCTCACGGTATAAACTCTGGTTAGACCACTCTTAGAGTATTATGTTCCACTCTGGTCGCCTCATTATAGGAAGGATGTAGAAGCTTTAGAGACAGTGCAGAGGAGATTTACCAGGATGCTGCCAGGATTAGAGAACATGTGTTATGAGGAAAGGTTGAGCGAGCTGGGGCTTTTCTCTTTGGAGCGGTGCAGGATGAGAGGTGACTTGATAGAGGTATATAAGATTATGATAAGCATTGACAAGAGTGGACAGCCAACACCTTTATCCCAGAGCGGCAATGGCCAATACCAGAGGACATCCATTCAAGGTGTGTGGAAGAAAGTTTAGAGGAGATGTTCGAGGTAGGTTTTTTTACATAGAGAGTGGTGGGTGCCTGGAACGCAGTGTCAGGGGTGGCGATAGAGGCTGATACAATAGGGATATTTAAGAGACTCTTAGATAGGCACATGGAAGTAAGAAAAATGGAGGGTTATGGGCTGTGTAGGAGGGAAGGGTTGGATTGATTGTGGAGCGGGTTTATATAGGTTGGCATGTACTGTGCTGTACTGTTCTATTTTCCATGTCCTAAGTAACCTCAGTCCGAGTGGCACAGCAACATAATCAGCCAGATCATGTGGACTACAGCCAGGGAACTGCCTGGGTTCAGCCTGCCCCAAGGAAGGAAGGCCTGACTTACGTGGACTCACTGTAGGCCTGAGACTTACAGAATGCTAGATTACACTGCAGGAGTCATTACACTTTGTTGTTGGTCACGTGGAGTCCAGCGACAAGGCCCAGTCTTTCTGGGATGCTCCATTATTGAGGTGTGGAACTGCCTCGCCAATCCAATATTGCAGAGAGCTGTGAACACAGCCCAGTCCATCACACAAACCAGTGCATTGTCTCGGTCTACACTTCCCGTTGCCTTGGTAAAGCAGCCAACATAATCAAGGACCCCTCCCACACTGGTCATTCCCTCTTCTCCCCTCTCCTGTTAGGCAGAAGATACAAAAGCTTGAAAGCACATACTACCAGGCTTAAGGACAGCTCTTATCCCACTGTTATCAGACTCTTGAACGGACCTCTCATATGCTAAATATGAACTCTTGATCTCCCAGTCAACCTCATTGTGGCCCTTGCACTTTATTTGTAAACCTGCACTGCACTTTCTCTGTGGCCGCTACACTATATTCTACATTCTGTTTTCTGTTTACTTCCTCGATGTACTTATATATGGCATGATCTGTCTGGTTGGCATGCAAACAAAGCTTTTCACTCTATTTCAGTACACGTGACATTAATAAACCAATTCCAATTCCAATTCCAATTCCAACATTGGGTCAGATCAAACAAAGGATAGAAGCTCTATTCACTTCAAGGGAGATTCAGGGCTTATGGTAGAGGAAAGGTATATGATTATTTGTTGATTACTTTGTTTAATGTTTTTAAAGAACTTTAGATAATTTATTCTGATATTTCAGTTATTTTTAATTGCCTCTGAATGCCAGAGACACTTAAAACTTTGTAAGCTGTTGCACAGTGTTGACACAAGCCAAATATCCACAGTCAGCTCTGACTGCTGTCAGAAGCTTGGGGACAGGGCCTTAACCACATGTCTCCTGAGGAATACTCACCACTTGGACCTCCTCACTCAATTACTGCATGCAAGGGTCATCAAGGTTTCCGCTCAGCAGCCAGCAAGAATGACTGGAGGTGGGCAGTGATTGCATTGAAAACTTGGGTTCAAGTTACAAGTGTAACATTCTTGGTCATTACACCAGTAATCAGATCTCTACCATTTGGGCTTTGGTATGCTTCATCCAAAACCATTTCTCCTCTTCACAGGAAATATTTTCCCAACCACACTGCATTGCTAATTCTTTGCCTCAAAATCTCCCACTGAAATCAGGAGACAATAATGCCTGAGGCAGTACATCATCTCATTTCCTTCCAAGCTGCCAAGAGTGTGTTTAATGGAATAAGTGGTCCACAATTATAAACATGTTTCCTTAGCTGCACAGTATGTTGCCATAGAGTAATACAGCATGAAAACAGGCCCTCCGGCCCAACTCATCCATGCTTACCATGGTGCATGTCCCAAGCTAGTCCCACTTGCCCGTGTTTGGCCCATATCCCTCTAAACCCCTCCTATCTATGTACTTATCCAAATGTATTTTAAATGTTGCTATTGTACCTGCCTGAAGCACTTCCTCGTGAGTTTAAGCAAGCTTGCTTGATGCTTCAGTAGGAAAGCAAGTCATTCGGATTGTGAATCTTATTCTGCAGATATTACCAGCAATACAGAAAAGATCAGGGCAGCGAGAGAGGGTGAGAATGGAAATGAATCCAGGAGATTAATGTCCTGGGAATGGAAACATGCAACAAACTAGGTGTGTTGACCCAGAAGGTAGCAGGCCATGATGCTGGAGGAGGGTTGGGGGACAATGGCAATGTGCAACAATTCCAAGCAGCTATCCAGAGGCTTGGACTAATGATCCCAGGATGTGCGTGTAGAAACTCATGGCATGTTCATTCATGACATGAACTGGTGCCGTCTGTGTGGAGTTTGCACATTATTCCCGTGGGTTTCCTCTGGGTGCTCCAGCTTCTTCCCACGTCTCAGAGACGTATTGGCGTGTTAATTGGCCTGGAGTATGTGGGTATCAGTAGGATTTGGTGAGATGGTGAGAGAGACTAGATGACAGGGAAACAAGTGGGAAAACAGGACAGATGAGAATGCACTGAGAGCCAGCATAGATTAGATGGGCTGAATAGCCTCCTTCTACATCATAACAAATATGAGAATATGATATGAAGTCAAAATACGAGAACTTATTTCACAAACAGTGTAAACATACCCTAGTGCCTCTTTAGAGTGCATTTGGTGCTATGCACTAGGGTAAATTCAAGTTAGACAATGATGTCAAAACTCACCCACAGCACTTAGTTAACTAAATACTTACAGATTTAATAGTTGGAAAGCTAGTATTAGTTATGGATACTAGTGTGTTAATACTGGTGTACAGGGCAAGTTTTTTTATACAGAGAGTGGCGGGTGTCTGGAACGGGCTGCCAGGGCTAGTGGCAGAAGCAGACAGACTAGTGGCATTTAAGAGGCTGTTGGTTAGACACAGAATATGCAGGGAATGGAGGGAAATGGATCATGGGCAGGCAGAAGAGATTTAGTTTAATTTGGCATCGTGTTCAGCACAGACATCATGGGCTGAAGGGCCTGTTCCTGTGCTATACTGTTCTATGTTCTATGTTCACTAATGCCCTTTAGGGAAGGAAAGCTGCTGGCTTTTTTCAGGGATGTACCTTGTGTGACTACAAACTCTTAGCTGCCCTCTGGAATGGCCTTGAAAGCTACTCCGGTCAAGAGTAATTAGAGATGGGAGTTAAATGTTGGCTGGGCCAGTGATGTCTACATCCCGTGAATGAACCGACAAATAGGAGATGAACTGAATGTCAAAGAAGGACGTAAAGTCAATGAGGATATCACAGGATGGCAGGATTAAAATCAACTGTTTTATTTTGTTCCAACAGCTACGATAGTTGTTCCAATCTGTTCTGATAAAACTGAAATGTCACGTCAGATGGTACTCTTGCCAAGTGTCAGCAACAGAGTTTGCAAGATGGGAAGTGCCTTTCACATTTACCAGGTTCACGGTTTAATCTGTAGTTAGCACATATGGAACGGAAGCAGGGGAAGGTCACGTGGTCCTTGGAGCCCACCCCCTGTACCATCAGACCATGATTGATCTTCTACCTTAGCTTTACACTCCCCTAAATCCTTGGTCCATCAATCACAACCCTACGTATTTCAATGACTGAGCTTCCCCAGCTCTCTGGGATGGAGAAGTCCAAAGATTCACAATATTCTGAAAGCATCTCCCCTCCAACCACTCTCCCTGGAATGGTGTCGCCCATTTTTGTTACCAGCCTGTTCAGCAAGATTGGCTGACTTTGCTTCTACTAAGGTAATGTTCACTCACGCTGACTGACATTTGAGCCCGTCACTCTGTCATAACCTGATATTACATCCTCTTATAAGGCAATAATTAATTAGACCATTGATAAAACTGTTTCCCTCTTCTCTCTCAGGAATGTCTAAGGTAGCCATGACAACAGTAGCTATCTACGCAAAAAAAACATGCTGAATATTTTCAGCTTGTTGTTTTGTTCATCCTTTCCTCACTCCAACTGACCTACCGACACCCTAAGTCCATACCCAGATATCGGACAGTGGTTTTAAATATCTTTTGTCTGACCTTACAAGTGGTCAGTATATGGAATGAGCTGCCAGTGGAAGTGGTTGAGGCAAGAACATTAACGACATTTAAAAGGACAGGTACAGGTACATGGATAGCAAAGGTTTAGAGGGATATGGGCCAAATGTGGGTAAATGGGAATCTTGGTCAGCATGGACAAGTTGGGCTGAGTTCCATGCTCTATGACTCTATGTACTTTCGGTCATTGAGACTTCAGGACCAAGAACGACAGAGTTTTGCATTGTGTGGAGGTCAGAGGATTTGGGGAGAGTGCAAGGAAGTACAGCAATGGTAAAGGATCTTACTGAATGGTGGAACAGTCAAAGGGATGAGAGACCTACTCCTGCTTTGATTTCTTATCAATCCAATTTCACTTCTATGATCGTAAGAGGGTTTTAGGTTACTTGAATGGGGAAGAACAAGGCCATGCAAGGAGGTCAAAACAAGGATGGAAATTTCAAAAAGTCACGTTTCTCTAAACTCTGGGTCAGTGCAGTCAACAACCATCGAGTGATAGATGAATGGTCCCTTTGGGGCTGTGGAGGGTTGGTTGAGCTGGTTTATGGAAGATGGGATTTTTACAGATGCACCATAGAAAGTATCCTATCTGGATGCATCGTGACTTGGTATGGCAACTGCTCTGCCTGAGAGCAGAAGAAACCACGGAGAGTTATGGACACAGCTCAGCACATCATGAAAATCAGCTCCATGGACTGTCTACACTTCTCGCTGCCTCAGTAAAGCAGCCAGCATAATCAAAGACCCCTCCCATCCTGGACTTCTTCTCCTCCCTCTCATCGGGCAGAAGATACAAAAGTCTGGAAGCACATACCACCAGGCTCAAGGACAGCTTCTATCCCACTCTGATAAGACTATTAAACGGTTCCCTTATACGATGAGATGGACTCTTGACCTCACAATCTACCTCGTTATGGCCTTGCATCTTATTGTCTGCCTGCATTGAATTTTCTCTGTAACTGTAACACTATATTCTGCATTCTGTTCTTGCTTTTCCCTTGTACTACCTCAGTGTTCTGATGTGATGAAATGATCTGCATCAATGGCATGCAAAACAAAGTTTTTCACTGTAGCTCATAACATGCAACAATAATAAAGCAGTTTACCAATTTACCCAGGAAAGGAGCTGACACTGGAGGGAATAAAGTACATGAATGGGGCTTTATGCACAGAGCAGTCTAACAGAGGTGGAAGTGAACAAAACTAATGAAGGGGATCTGTGGTGGGCAGCTCAGCTTGGGACCAGTTCCTACGGTGGGGTTGCAAACCAGCTAACTCAGCTCAGCTGAGTGGCAGGGCTTGAAGACAATGGGTTTGTTCATCCAGCACTTAACTGGAAGAAATTTCCGATAGGCCAAGGGAAAACTGTGTAAAAAATCAGATACAGGCTCAGGAGAGGTGATGGTAATGTCTGGCTCACACCCTGAAGAAGCACTTAACCCTGAAGATCAGCGAGGGAATTAAACAAAAGGGCACCTGGTTTCAGACCTTCTGTTGCCTTTGTAAGTCCCTCCCAACCAAGACACTCTCCAAGACATTTCCACCATTTACAAACATCAGGCCAGGTGTGTGATGAGAATACCTCTACAACATCTCCCATTGGCTTCCTCCCATTTTGAGGGAAGATTCCAACAAAATCATAAAATAGCAGGAGCCAATATTAATAAATAATCCCAGCTCATCCCCATTGCTCCTGGGGAGTGGGAGTTACTTGAGGCTAAAAGATTAGGATAATCACCCATGGACATTTCGTGTATGTAGGAAGCCAGAGAGGCATTTGGTCCATGAGTAGATTTGTGCTGATCTCAGACAAGTTTGGGCAGGGAGTGGAGGGTAGGGTCCAGAAAGGGAGAAGAAAGATTTACATTTACATAGCACCTATCAAGATGCCCCTAGGCACCTGGCAGCCAACGAAACACTTCTGAGGGATGGTGACTGTGGTATTATAGGAAACACACAGCCTAATTCTGCACTACAAGTTTTCACAAACAAGTAATGTGACAATGACTAAATAGGGCAGGCACGGTAGTGTAGCGGTTCAATTCTGGCCACTGTCTGTAAGGAGTTTGTACATTCTCCCTGTGTCTGCGTGGGTTTCCTCCGGATGCTCCGGTTTCCTCCCACGTTCCAAAGACATATGGGTTAGGAAGTTGTGGGCATGCTATGTTGGCGCCGGAAGCGTGGCGACACTTGTGGGCTGCCCCCAGAACACTCTATGCAAAAGATGTATTTCACCGTGAGTTTCAATGTACATGTGACTAATAAAGATATCTTATCTAATAATTATATACTTGTCATGATGGTGTGGTGGGTATATCTTGGCCAAGCCACCTGCTGCTGTTGCTTCATCAATGCCTCATGACCTTTGTACCCATCTGATAAGGGCAGACATGGTCTCAGTTTAGTGGCTCATCTGCTAGACAATCCCTCAGAAAGTGCAGTACTACTCCAATACTGGGGCATCCATCCAGGTCATAAATTCATAGAGTAATACAGCACGGTGTCTGTGCTTAAGTGCCTGGAGAGGGACATGAACACCACCTTCTACTTCTGACATGACAGTGCTTCCCTCTGGCCCAAGTGTAGGAGACCAGATTGATTCCTGGGACAGAAGGACTGATCTTTGAAGAGAAATTTGGTCAATTAGGCTGAAAGTTTAGAAGAACAAGAGGGGAACCGATAGAACCCTATGAAATTCTGACAGGATTAGACAGATCAGATGCAGGAAGGACATTCTTGATGGCTGGGGAGTCCAGGACCAGGGGTCAGAGTCTAAGGATAAGGAATGAGCCACTTAGAACTGAGATGAGGTGAAATTTCTCCTCACAGAAAGCAGTAAACCCATGGAGTTCTCTGCCACAGAATGCAGTTGAAGCCAAGTCATTAAATATATTCAAGAAGGAGTTAGATATTGTTCTTTTGGCAGAAGAGATCAAAGGATACGATGATCATATTAAATGGTGGAGCAGGTTCAAAGAGAAAAAAGCATTTTTCTATGTTTCTATGTTACTGTGCCTCATACATTTGAATCCATAATAGTCCTTGCAATTCTGTGCTAACAGAGTGAGACCAATGACATCCTTGAAAAGAAACACCTTTTCTCTCACATTCTCAGTATGTTAACTGCTGTTTCTCCCACTGACTCCTTTTGGCTGTCGAATCAACGGTTATTTTTACCTTGATTCACAAATCAGTCACATCCAAAGTATTCAACATAACATGTTTTGCTATCAGTACTAAGCAAAGCAAGTGTCCAGAGGATAAGCCTTCCTCATGGAATGTTTGTCATCCTTTAGTAAATTCCGCCAATAGACAGGTAGCACCACCAGGTCTCCACACTTGACCACCCGCTTTCACTCATCACATCGTAAGTTTTCCACCTGGGTCCTTACCTGGTTTGGCTTCATTTGCCGGGATTTCCTCCACGCATTCAGCGGGAAACCATCCAACCCTTCCTCGAGCACTGCCTTCCCAGAATCCGCCTTCTCCGATACTCAGAACTGAATGGAAGAGAAAAGGAAAGGAAAATAGTTAATTGATCCATTCAGACAAATGCACAACTTAAATGAGAATTGTGTACGAACAGGAGTACCTGAATAGAAAATAGGAGTAATCTATCCCACCTCTTGAGCCTGATCCCTCACTCAACAAGGTCATAGAATCATACAACAAATAAACGGGTACTTTCTGCCCACCCTATCCATGCCGACTGTGATGCCCGTCTACACTAATCTCAATTGCCTGCCTTAGGCCCATAGCTTGGTGCAGTTTTTTCTATCCAAGAACCTGTCCAAATGCTTTTCAGACATTGTAGTTGTATCTGCCTCTACCACCTCCTCTGTCGGCTGTGTCCAGTTTACCACCACCTTCTGTGTGAAAGACTTTCCCCCCAAATCTCCTTTAAATTTCTCCCCTCATCTTAAACCTGTGGCCTCTAGTTCCAGACTCCGCTTCCCTGGGAACAAGACTCTATCTACCTGGTATCATCCTGGTACCGAAGAAAAACAAGGTAACATGCCTTAATGACTATTGACCAGTGGCTCTGACATCCACCATCATGAAGTGCTTTGAGAGGCTGGTCATGGCACACATTAACTCCAGCCTCCCAGACAACCTTGACCCACTGCAATTCGCCTACCGCCGTAACAGATCTACAGTGGACGCCATCTCCCTGGCCCTATACTCAGCTCTGGAGCATCTGGACAGTAAATTGTTTATTGACTACAGCTCCGCCTTCAATACTATAATTCCAAGCAAACTCATCACTAAACTCCGAGACCTAGGACTCAACACCTCCCTCTGCAACTGGATTCTTGACTTTCTTACCAACAGATTGCAATCAGTGAGGACAGGCAGCAACACTTCTGGCATGATTATTCTCAACACTGGTGCCCCACAAGGCTGCGTCATCAGCCCTCTACTCTATTTCCTATACAGTCATGACTGTGTGGCCAGATTCTGTCCTAACTCCATTGACAAGTTTGCAGACGATACCACCATAGTAGGCCGTATCTCAAAAGACGATGAGTTGAAGGAGATAGAGAGCTTAATGACATGGTGTCATGACAACAACCTTTCCCTCAATGTCAGCAAAACAAAAGAGCTGGTCATTGATTTCAGGAAAGGGGGTGGTGTACATGAACCTGTCAATATCTATGGTGCTGAGGTCAAGAGGGTTGAGAGCTTCAAGTTCCTAGGAGTGAACATCACCAACAGCCTGTCCTGGTCCAACCATGTAGACTCCACGACCAAGAAAGCTCATCAGCCTCTCTATTTCCTCAGGAGGCTAAAGAAATTTGGCATCTTCCCTTTGACACACCAATTTTTACCAATGCACCATAGAAAACATCCTATCTGGATGCATCATGGCTTGGTATGGCAACTGCTCTGCCCAGGACCGCAAGAAACTGCAGAGGGTTGTGGACACAGCCCAGTGCATCATGGAAACCAGCCTCCCATCCATGGACTCTCCTGTCTATACCTCACGCTGCCTCGGTAAAGCAGCCAGCGTAATCAAAGACCCCACCTACCCAGGTTATTCTCTCTTCTCCCCTCTCCCATCGGGCAGAAGATACAGGAGCCTGAGGGCACATACCACCAGGCTCAAGGACAGTTTTTATCCCACGGTGATAAGACTATTGAACAGTTCCCTTATATGGTGAAATGGACTGTTGACCTCAAATTTACCTTGTTTGAACTTTCACCTTATTGTCTACTTGCAATGCACTTCCCTGTAGCTGTGACACTTTACTCTGTATTCTGTTATTGTTTTTACCCTGTACTACCTCAGTGTACTCTGTACTACCTCAATATACTGTGTAATGAATTGACCTGTACAATCGGTATGCAAGACAAGTTTTTCACAGTACCTTGGTACAAGTGACAATAATAAACCAATACCGATACCAATACCTACCTATGCCCCTCATAATTTTATAATTCTATAAGGTCATGCCTTAACCTTCTACATTCCAGTGAGAATAAACCCAGCCTATCCAATCTCTCCTTGTAACTACAGACCTCCATCCATAGCAACACCCCGGTGAATCTCTCTGTGCTTGCTCTATTGCAACCACATCTTTCCTGTAGTGTGGTGACCAGAACTGTACACAATACTCCAAGCAACATACAAAAAATGCTGGAGAAACTCAGGTCAGGCAGCATCTATGGAGGGTAATAAATAGACCATATTTCGGACTGATGGTCTCGACCCGAAACATCGACTATTTACTTCCCTCCATAGATGCTGCCTGACCTGCTGAGTTCCTCCAGCATTTTGTGTGTGTTGTTCCAGATTCCAGTATCTGCAGAATCTCTTGTGCCTGCATTACTCCGAGTCCAACCAGTTTTTGCACAGCTGAATCCTGACAGCACAACTCGACTCCTTGACCTATGAAGGCAAGCAGACCAAGTTCCTTCTATCTCATGCCTTTGGAACTTTAACCTCATCCCGATTTTCCCAGCACTACGTACAAATAAAACATGTACAACAGATAGATACAAGTATGGTGAGAAGTGTAAATTAGCACCAGGGGAATCTTAACAGGTGAATTCTAACATCCTCAACAAAACAGGTGTGATGTGTTGGCCCAGAACTTTGGGCTGGATCATGTTAACCACAAGCCATAGGTTGATTTGCAAAAAACAGGCTGCCAGCACCATGTATATCATTGCATCTTGGCAGCAGCATCATTGGTGTTGCCATGGGAGCTATGCAGCTGCAAAAGGTAAGTGCAACAGTAGGTGAAGCACAGTCCAGGTTGAGTGCAATCCAGCCCAGTGCAGTAGGACATGCTGCTTGCCAACAGTACTGTAATTGGCCTTGGGATATTTTGTGATGTCAAAGCTGCTATGTAATTCCAAGTTGTTCTTGCCGGACCCAGCAGTTCCGACAAAGAGGCAGATGTTGCAGCAACTGGACCACAATGACACCACAGTCAGCTGTGAGCAGGGAGAATCTGCAATTGTATTTCATAATCCATTGAAAGCAAATTTTTAAAATGTCACTGAAAATTGAAGAAGAACACAACTGCTGAATAATTTATCCAGGTGTTTTGGACCCAGTGTTTGCTTTCTATTTCCTTTCTTAAGCTAACCTTTCAGTGCATTATTGATGCTCGGAAAAGAGATCAGAACACAGGCAAGGTCTACTGTAATAAACAGAACGGATGTCATGAATACCAGTCACTCTCCCACGTGTTTCTCAGTCACAGTGCTGGGTGTGGGGTGCCATGCTCTGATGATTAACCCATCATCACTACAGACTAAATTAAGTAGATCTTGACTTTGTATAGTTAAGTAAAACAGATGATGGAGATTTGGCAAACTACTTAACATCTCTCTTGACTCCTGTAGAAACCAAGTAACAGGACACATACACAGGGGGATGCTGATTTGGAATGACTTGTGCGACTAAATCGCAGAAGGTCAAGATTGATCCCATTGCATTAATGATTTACTGAGAGAACACAATATCTGAATTATATCCAGATGGAATGAACATTACTCAAGTAAAATGAAATACTGCATATTTTGGCAATATAAATTTGAATACAACCTACCTGCCACTTTGCAAAACATAATTATTGTTCCTTTGCCTTTTCTTTCCTAAAGCATATTTGCCTCATTTATCTACTTTAGATTTTTGGACTTCAGTTCCTGTTGTGCATTTATAGTTTTTGCTTAAGACCTAATTACTTTAGTGTTTATGTGTTTATTTTTCTCTCCTGAAAACTTTCCATTCTTTTTGCAGTTACTGACGTGATTAATAAATGCACATCTTTCTTCCACACATGCCACAGCGGATTTGTAGCTCTTGCCAGAGGTATAATTAGTGTTAGCATTGTACAACATGGAATCTTTCTCCTCATTGTCAAGCCTCCAGTGGTGAGCTCTATGAATAGTTGGCACATTACACGGAGTTCGACAATTTAAGACAGAGAAGAATGGAAATTCCCCAACAACGAAAGACCTGGTGAAGAAACAGCTCTGGGTAAATACAGAATGCACAGCTGATCAGATTGGCAATTTTCATGGCAATTTTAACAGACATTTCCAGCAATTTTATCGAAAGTATAGCAATTTCTTTCAAGACTACGTTAATTGTATGCTGTTGTGTGAGAAAGCATTGCATAGGATGTATGGCACAGAAACGGGAATGCAGTCTGACGTGCTGAGTGTTTCTAGCATTTATTGTTTCTATTAAAGGATATGAGAGAGAAAGGAACAAAGGTTCACACTACGGATTTACATGTAGAAAGACCAGAGAAGGTTCAAGTGGAGCATAAACATTGCCACAGATTAGATGGGCCAGATGGCCTGTCTCTATCTGATAGATCCTGTGTAATTCTATGTTGTACCCACATCAAATTTCCCTGAAGGATTTTGTCTGTCCTATCATCTGTCCTATCACTGAACTTGCACCTTTCTCTAGTTTTCCGCCGATCTACTCCCATGCCCCATCTCTTGCTCTCTCGATCTTACTCACACTAAATCACTGACTGCTAAGGGTGGTTTCCTACTCCTCTAATAGATTCATAGAGTTATACAACATGGAAACAGGCCCTTCGGCCCAACTTGTCCATGCCGACCAAGGTGTCTGTTTACGCTAATCCCATTTGCCTGCATTTGGCCCACATCCCTCTATTCTTTTCCTATCCATGGACCTGTTCAAATGTCTTCTAAGCATTGTAATTATACCTGCCTGTTCCATCTCCTCTGGCAGCTCGTTCCATATACCCTCAAGTTATGTGTGAAAAACTTGCCCCTTAGATCCTGTCTCACAAACTCAAGTTTCAAACTCCCCTACCCTGGGAAAAAGACCATGACTCTCTATCCTATCTATGCTCCTCATAATTTTATAAACCTCAGTGAGATTTTATACACCTCTGTTATGGATTAGGTTACTAGTGGTGAATGTCCCTTTAAGACCTAGCACAGTAGTGTGTGTGTGTGTGTGTGGCGCACGGTTACGACAACAGGAGATAAGGACATAATGACGTTCTTGGAGCAGTCAGTCAGAGAAGAGAGCGAGAGAGAGAGAGAGAGAAGAGAGAGAGAGAGAGAGAGAGAGAGAGAGAGAGAGAGAGAGAGAGAGAGAGAGAGAGAAGCCTGCTGGTCTCTGTATCGATGGATGAAAAGCAATAACTGTGTCTGTTACTACAATCCACGTATGGATTTGTGGAGTAATCCAGTGGAGTCCACTTTGTCATTAACCTGTAGAAGGAAACAGGTATTTGTGTGGACGGCCACATCTCGGATGCCTTTCGGGGTGGCAGATACTTCAGAACAAAGGAATGGACATCATCAGTGATTGAGGTGTCATATGGGTTCCATCGTGGAACATTTGGATTTCGTAATTACTCTCTACTTTCTCTCTACATTTCCTCTTCAGCCAACGATGGTTCTGCAGAAGCCTTTGCTCACGTTTCACCTTATGGCTTGCTGAACTGAACTTTGAGAACTATTCCTGGACTTGGGGTTTGGGAATTTGCCACACACACACTTCGAGTTTAGTTTTTGGGGTTAATGTTTAAGATCTAACATTTTTACTTCTAACATTCTAACATTTATACTTTTATTTTTCTTATTATCGTAAGTAGTTATTAATAAAATAGTTTTAACACTTATAAATGACTTGGTGTGTTTCTTTTGTTGCTGGTACGTGACACCTCTATATTATAAGGTGTATAAAATCATGAGGGGCCCATATAGGGTGAATGCACTCAGTCTTTTTCGCAGGGTTGGGGAATCAAGAACTAGAGGGCATAGGTTTAAGGTGAGAGCGGAAAGATTGAAGAGGAACTTGAGGGGCAACTTTTTTACAGAGGGGGTGGTATGTATATGGAACGGGCTGCCAGAGGAAGTGGTTGAAACAGGTACAAAAACAACTTTTAAAAGACAGTTGGACAGGTACATGGATAGGAAGGGTTTAAAAAGTTATGGGCCAAATACGGGCAAATGGGACGAGCTTGGACAGGCATCTTGGTCAGAAGGGACAAGTTGGGCCAAAGGGACTGTTTCCGTGCTCTGTGGCTCTGAGGTCACCCCTCAGCCTCCTCCGCTCCAGGGAAAACAGTCTCAGCCTATACAGTCTCTCTTTATAACACAAGCTCTCTAATTCAGTCATTATTGATGATTCTTACATACATTGTCACCAGTTCCTTCAAAACCTGTCAATACGTCCTCCTGCAAACTGCAACCTCACCATGCCACCCCTTTGCACTCCAAAACCCATATGCATTCTTTCTGCAAGTTCATACCTGAATAACTTCGATGTATTTTCTGCCCCTACTACAATACTGAAATAATACCTTTCAAAAAGTCATGTTTGACTCCTTCAATGATTGTGACTTTTATAAAATTATCAATTTATTGCAATGCCCTCGCTTAGCACCCTTCTGCCATTATCTATTCAACTGTAGCCTCAGAAACATCTCTGGTGACTTCTCTCAGCAACAACTTGCACCGATATAGTGACATTCAAGCAACAAAATACCTCAATGAGTCATATAATGAAACATCAGGACATAAGGGGAATATCGAGGACAAAGATGTTTTAACAAGTCCCTTCTAGAGGATAGAGTGATCTAAGTGGACAGCTTAGGGAGAGAATTCCAGGTAGCGAGGGCCGTGACTTGGACCGAGAAGCAGGACTCTCAGTGTGAGAAGTGGAAGCCATATAAAGAGTTGAGTGTCGGGGCCCAGTTCTTTTCCAGGTATTTCCAGACAACATAAGAGGGACAGTTGCAAATTGTTAGGCAATAATTGAATGGGAAATTAGCCAACTGGCAACATGCAATAAAAAGAAAGTAGGGTCAAGCGGAACAGCCATTGTTGGAGTGGACCAGTGTCAGAGTGGGGAGCTGAGGCTTTGGTGAGAAGAGGCTAAGGTAAGTTTCTTTCTTTCTTCCTTTGTCTATTGGTGCCTAGCTAAAGTAGTGACAATGGATCAAGGGTCAGTGGTGTGCTCTTCTTGCCAGATGTGGGAGATCTGGGTGATCTCAAGTCCTTACAGACTGTGTTAGGGAACTGGAGCTGCATGCAGCCTAGCTCAGCTCATATGGAAGAACAAAGAGGTGATAGATAAAAGCTACAGGGAGGTAGCCACACCTAAGTTGCAGGAGGCAGGTAGACTGGGTGACTGTCAGGAGAGGGGAAGGGAATAGGCAGGTAGTGCAGAGTACCCTTGTGGGCTCTTCCCCTCAATAACAGGTGTACTGCTTCGGATACAGTTGGGGGGGGTTTGTGGGGAGTGAATTACCAGGGGAAAGCCACAGTGGACAGGTCGCTGGCAATGAATCTGGCTCTGTGGCTCAGAAGGGAAGGGGGGAGAAGAGGAGAGCAATAGTGATAGAGGATTCTATAGTTAGGAGAGCAGACAGGAGATTATGTGGACGTGAAAGAGACTCCTGGACAGTATGTTACCTCCCAGGTTCCAGGGTCAGGGATGTCTCAGATCGGGTCCACAGCATTCTGGGGACGGTGAGTAGACAGAAGTCGTGGTACACATTAGTACCAATGACGTAGGTAGGAAAAAGGATGAGGTCCTGAAAAGTGAATATGGGGAACTAGGCAAGAAGCTGAAAAGCAGGATCTCAAGGGTAGTAATCTCTGGATTGATGAATGTGTGGCTGAAAAATTGGTGCGGGGGGGGGGGGGTGGGTTACACCTGAACTGGAAGGGGTCCAATATCCTTGCAGGCAGGCTTGGTAGAGCTGTTGCGGAGGGTTTAAACTAGTTTGGCCGGGGGATGGGAACCAGTGATAGGTGAGATGATGGGGCAGTTGGTGTACAGGTTGATGCAGCATGTAGAGAGACTGTGAGGAAGGATAGGCAGTTGATAGGTAAAATTGCAGTCAGTTGGATGGGTTGAAGTGTGTCTATTTTAATGCAAGAAGTATCAGGAACAAGGCTGATGAGTTTAAAGCATGGATCAGTACATGGAACTATGATATTGTGGCCATTACAGAAACTTGGCTATCACAAGGGTAGGAATGTCTGCTGGATGCTCTGGCATTTAGATGTTTCAAAAGGGACAGGGAGGGAGGTAAAAGAGGTGGAGTGGCATTGCTAATCAGGGACAGTATCACAGCTGCAGAAAAGAAAGACGTCCTGGAGGGATCGTCTACTGAGTCAGTGTGGGTGGCGGTCAGAAACAGGAAGGGAGTAATCCTCTATTGGGAGTATTCTATAGACCCCCATGTAGCAACGGAGACACTGGTCAGGTGTCAGGTATCTCGGTGGGAGAGTATTTCGGAGACAGTGACCACAACTCCCTCACCTGGAGAGGGATAGGAACAGATGATATGGGAAAGTATTTAATTGGGGGAGGGGGAATGTTAGGCAGGAACTTGGGAATGTAAATTGGGAGCAGATGTACTCAGGAAAATGTGGAGGTTGTTTAGAGATCACTTGCATGAGGTTCTGGATAGGTTTGCCCCATTGAGGCAGGAAAAGGATGGTAAGGTGAAGGAACCATGGTTGAGAAGAGATGTGGAATATCCAGTGAAGAGGAAGAAAGAAGCTTACTTAAGGTTTAGGAAGCGAGGATCAGACAGGGCTCTGGAGAGTTACAAGGTAGCCAGGAAGGAGCTTAAGAATGGACTTGGGAGAGCTAGAAGGGGCATGAGAAGGCCTTGGCGAATAGGATTAATGAGAACCCCAAGGCATTCTACTTGTTTGTGAAGAACAGGAGGATGACTAGAGTGAAGGTAGGACCGATTAGGGATAGAGGAGGAAACATGTGCCTGGAGTCAGAGAAGGTAGGGGAGGTCCTTAATGAATACTTTGCTTCAGTATTCACCAGAGAGAGAGACCTTGACGTTTGTGAAGACAAGGTAAAACAGGCTGATAAGCTAGAAGATGTTGATATTAAGAAGGAGGATGTGCTGGAACTTTTGAAAAACATTGGGATAGATAAGTCCCCGGGGCCAGAAGGGATATATTCCAGGATACTATGGGAAGCGAGGGAAGACACTTCTGAGCCCTTGGCGATGATCTTTGCATCCTCACTGGCCACAGGAGTAGTACCAGATGATTGGAGGGTGGCAAATGTTATTCCTTTGTTCAAGAAAGGGAGTCAGGATAACCCTGAGAATTATAGACCAGTGAGTCTTTCTTCAGTGGTGGGCAAATTATTGGAAAAGAATCTTAGGGACAGTATTTATGAGCATTTGGAGAAGAATAGTCTGATTAGGGATGGTCAGCATGGCTCTGTGAGGGGCAGATCATACCTCACGAGCCTGACTGAATTCTTTGAGGATGTGACAAAACACATTGAGGGTAGAGCAGTGGATGTAGTGTATATGGACTTTATAGTAAGGCGTTTTAGTAAGGTTCCCTATGATAGGCTCATTCAGGAGGTCGGGAGGCATTAGATCCAAGTTAACTTGGCTGTGTGAATTTGGAATTGGCTCGCCCATAGAAGGCAAAGGGTGGGTGTAGATGGAGCATATTCTTCCTGGAGGTCGGTGACCAGTGGTGTTCCGCAGGGATCTGTTCTGGGACCCCTGCTCTGTGATGTTTATAAATGACTTGGATGAGGAAGTGGAAGGGTAGGTTAGTAAGTTTGCAGATGACATGAAGGTTGGCAGTGTTGTGGATAGTGTAGAAGGTTGTCCAGGGTTACAATGGGACATTGATAGGATGCAAAGCTGGGCTGAGAAGTGGCAGATGGAGTTCAACCCGGAAAAGTGTGAAATGATTCACTTTGGAAGGTTGAATTTGAACACTGTGGTTAATGGCAGGATTCTTAGCAGTGTGGAGGAACAGAGGAATCTTGGGGTGCAAGTTCATAGATTCCTCAAAGTTGCTGTGCAAGTTGATAGGGTTGTTAAGAAGGCGTATGGTGTGTTGGCCTTCTTTAGTCAGGGAATTGAGTTCAAGAGCTGCGAGGTAATATTGCAGCTCTATAAATCTCTAGTTTAGAATATTGTGTTCAGTTCTGGTCGCCTTACTATAGGAAGGATGTGGAAGCTTTGGAATGGGTGCAGAGGAGATTTATCAGGATGTTGCCTGGATTGGAGAACATGTCTTATGAGGACCGGTTGAGCGAGCTAGGGCTTTTCTCTTTGGAGTAAAGGAGGATGAGAGGTGACCTGATAGAGGTGTACAAGATGATAAGAGGCGTAGATCGAGTGGACAGCCAGGGACTTCTTCCCAGAGCGGAAGTGGCTAACACTAGGGGGCATAATTTTAAGGTGATTGGAGGAAAGTACAGGGGGCGATGTCAAAGGTAAGTTTTTTACAGAGGGTGGTGGGTGTGTGGAACACGCTGCCAGGGGTGCTGGTAGAAGCAGATACATTAGGGACATTTAAGAGACTCTTAGATGGGCACATGGATGATAGAGAAATGGAGGGGTATGTGGGAGGGAAGGGTTAGATTGATCTTAGAGTAGGTTAAAAGGTCGGCACAACATCGTGGGCCGAAGGGCCTGTACTGTGCTGTAATGTTCTATGTTGTAGGTAACTAAAGTCCTCCATTTCAGGCAACATTCTGGTGAATCTCTTCTGCACTCTTTCTAGTTCTATGTTCTATGCAGATCGGATATGAAGGCATGGGTACAAGTGCTGGAGTAATTTGAATCAGGAAACACAGGGAGCCAGGCCAGAGTTGAATGGCCTTTAATTAAAATTATTTTGAAGATCAAGGTGACATTTTTGACACAATGCCAAGGAGGCACAAACCCAGCTTTCTTTCTGCTGAATATAATGCCCTCAAAATGTGCAGGTTTTGGAGAGGGTGTGGGAGAGATTTACCAGGATATTGCCTAGATTGGAGTGTATTAACTACAAGGGGAGGTTGGATTCTTTTTGCTAAGGGGAGACCTGATAGAAATTTATAAAATTAGTAGAGGTACAGATAGGGTAGAAAGTCAGAGTCTTTTCCCCAGAGTGGAAAGGTCAAATACGAGAGGGCAAAGGTTAACATGAGAGGGAGAGTTTAAAGGAAATGTGCAAGGCAAGGTTTTTTATACAGAGAGTGGTATGTGCCTGGAATGCACTGCCAGAGAAGACAGTAGAAGCAGATAAGCTTGCATTTAGGGGGCGGTGTACAGGCACCTGTCTACTTCAGCGGTGCTGAGGTCAAGAGGGTTGAGAGCTTCGAGTTCCCGGGAGTGAACATCACCAACAGCCTGTCCTGGTCAAATTACGTAGATGCCATGGCCAAGAAAGTTCACCAGCGCCTCTACTTCCTCAGGAGGCTAAAGAACTTCAGTTTGTCCCCTTTGACTCTCACCAATTTACCGATGCACCATAGAAAGCATCCTATCTGGATGTATCACGGCTTGGTACGTTAACTGCTCTGCCTGGGACTGCAAGAAACTGCAGAAGAGAGTTGTGGATACAGCCCAGCGCATCACAGACACCAGCCTCCCCTCCTTGGACTCTGTCTTTACCTCTCGCTGTCTTGGCGAAGCAGCCAGCATAATCAAAGACCCCACCCACCTGGGTCATTCTCTCTTCTCTCCTCTTCCATCAGGTAGAAGATACAGGAGCCTGAGGGCACGTTCCACCAGACTTCGGGACAGCTTCTAGCCCACTGTGATAAGACTATTGAATGGTTCCCTTATACAATGAGATGGACTCTGACCTCACGATCTACCTTGTTGTGACCTTGCACCTTATTGCACTGCACTTTCTCCGTAGCTGTGACACTTTACTCTGTACTGTTATTGTTTTTACCTGTACTATATCAATGCACTCTGTACTAACCCAATGTAACTGCACTGTGTAGTGAATTGACCTGTACGATTGGCATGCAAGACAAGTTTTTCACTGTACCTTGGTACAAGTGACAATAATAAACCAATACCAATACCAATATCAATTTAGACAGACACATGAGTAGACAGAGAACAGAGGGATACAGACCATGTGCAGGTAGATGGAATTAGTTACAATTAACAAAATGCTGGAGGAACTCAGCGGGTCAGGTAGCATCTGTGGAGGGAAAGGGACAGTCGATTTTTCAGGTCGGGACCCTTCATCAGGCAAGAGAGGAGGTAGCCAGCAGAAAGAGGTGAGGGGAAGGGGTGCAGAGCAAGCAATAGGTGGATTCAGGTGAGGAGGGGTGATAGGCAGATCGAGGAGGGGAAAGTGGGAATAGCGGCAGAGGCTGGGAGGTGAGAGGTGGAGGCAACAAAGGGCTGCAGGTGATGGAATCTGAGAGGAAAGGGAGCATGGAATCAAATAAGGGGGGTGGGGAGGGCAGATAGGAACAGTGGGGAGGGAAGGGGACCCAGTGGGAGGAGCGCTTGGATGATGGGCAGATGAAGTAGGTAGAGGAGGGGAAAGAAACAGGATGATCGGGGTCTCGAGGGGTGGAGGAGGAACTGGGTAGATAGGAGGAGAGAGACAAGGGACAGAGGGGGAGCAGTTCACCTGAAATTGGAGAAATCAATGTTCATACCGTCGGGTTGTAGACGACCCAGGCGGAATATGAGGTGCTGTTCCTCTAGGTTGTGTTTAGCCTCACCCTGGCAGTGGAGGAGGCCAAGGACAGATAGATCGGTGTGGGAATGGGGAGGGGAATTAAAATGGCCGGCAACCAGGAGCTCTAGAAGGCCATGGCAGACAGAGCTCAGGTGCTCAGCAAAGTGGTTTCCTAGTCTGTGCCTGGTCTCACCAATGTAAAGGAGGCCACATCGAGAGCGCCAGGTGCAATAAATAAGCTTGGAGGAGATGCATGTGATTCTCTGTCACACTTGGAATGGCTGATCGGGGACCTGGGTGATGGTGATGGAGGAGGTGTAGGGACAGGTGTTGCACCTCCTATGGTTGCAAGGGAAAGTGCCTGGGGAGGGGGAGGGATGGATGGGAAGGGATGAGTGAACCAGAACCACATAGGGTGTGGTCATTGTAGAAAGCAGAAAAGGTTTTGGTGGGGGGGGGGGGTGGTAGAAGAAGTGGCTGTTGGTGGGATCATGTTGTAGCTGACGGAAGTTTCAAAGAATGATATGCTGGATGCGTAGGCTGGTCCAGTGAAAGGTGAGGACCAGGGGAACTCTATCCCTGTTCTGTCTGAGGGGAGATGGGGTGCAGGAAACAGAGGAGATGCAGGTGAGGGCTCCATTAACCACAGTGGGATTGGCATCATGGTTGGTGCAGACATGATGGGCTGAAGGGCCTTCTCCTGCACTGTATTGTTTTGTGTTCTATGTTCTAAAACATCAATATAATAACCTACTTTAAGAGCTGAAAGGCTTAAAATTTTAATGGTTATAAGATGGTGGTAGAAAGGGAGAACTGAAAGTGGACATTAAAAGAAATTGCCGTGCGGTGGAGCTGTGGCAGAAAATTATAATCACAGAGTTGACTAGAATAACAGATGACAAAAACTAAATGAGTACCAATCAGAATGTGCAAGGTTTAGCAAATTATTTTACCAGAGATATTACATCAACTGTAAGTTCCTGCCAGTGCGCGAGAGAGACTAATAAAAAATTGAAGTTTTCTAAATTCTGGTGCAAAGATACTGGATTGGAAATTTATCTGCATCATTTTCTCAGTGTGGTGTGTCTTCCTAAAGCTGTTTTTAAAAGCTCCAAAAAGATTGCGAAACAGCTATTTGAATCTGTCTTTACCTCTCGCTGCCTTGGTGAAGCAGCCAGCATAATCAAAGACCCCACCCACCTGGGTCATTCTCTCTTCTCTCCTCTTCCATCGGGTGGAAGATACAGGAGCCTGAGGGCACGTACCACCAGACTTAAGGACAGCTTCTACCCCACTGTGATAAGGCTATTGAACGGTTCCCTTATACAATGAGATGGACTCTGACCTCACCATCTACCTTGTTGTGACCTTGCACCTTATTGCACTGCACTTTCGCTGTAGCTGTGACACTTTACTCTGTACTGTTATTGTTTTTACCTGTACTATCTCAATGCACTCTGTACTAACTCAATGTAACTGCACTGCGTAATGAATTTTTAAAAAAATTTTATTTACAGCGTGGTAACAGGCCCTTCTGGCCCAACGAGTCCGCGCCGCCCATTTTACACCCCAAATTAACCTACCTGTACGTCTTTAGAATGCGAGAGGAAACCGGAGCACCCGGCGGAAACCCATGCAGACATGGGAGAACGTACAAACTCCTTACAGACAGTGACGGGAATCGAACCCCGATTGCTGGCGCTGTAATAGTGTCGCGCTAACTGCTACGCTACAGTGCCGCCCCTGACCTGTATCTTCTACCCGATGGAAGAGGAGAGAAGAGAGAATGACCCGGGTGGGTGGGGTCTTTGATTATGCTGGCTGCTCTGCGAAGACAGTGAGAGGTAAAGAGAGATTCAAATAGCTGTTTTGCAATCTTTTTGGAGCTTTTAAAAACAGCTTTAGGAAGACACACCACGCTGAGCAAATGATGCAGATAAATTGACCTGTACGATTGGTATGCAAGACAAGTTTTTCATTGTCCCTCGGTACAAGTTACAATAATAAACCAATACCAATACCAATTGGGCTCCCTTATTTAATGCTCGTCTACTTCCAGCAGGTACTGGAAGGCATTGGCCACATTTCACGCAGGTCCCAGCACTGACACACAGCTGAAAGCTATCAGCCAGTCCTCAAAGGCACATTGCACAAAGCAGCTGCTGGAGAGTGATACTTGCTTTTCTACGGTTGCCCCAGTGATCCCTGAGAGCAGGGACCTGCTCCCAAGTCTACTGAGAGACCTCAAAAGGTTGGAGCATCACACCACCCACAGGAGGGATATTCCTTGTTCAAGAGGACCACTGAAATCCTCCAGGGCTACAGCCCAACCCTCCTGGCAGGAGGTTGTTGGGGACGGTTTAGGATGACCAGTAGATGAGAATCTAAGCAGAATGACGAGGGAGAGAGAAACAACAATAGAAATTAAGGAAAGAACAGGAAAATGCAAAAGCTGAAGGGAGGGACATCAAGGGTGAGAGGCAAATTGGACTACAGTAAACAAAAAAAAAGGTCAGATGATTAAAAAATGACAAAAGGTAAACGTTAAGGCTTCGTATCTTAATGCATGATGCAATCGTAATAAGATAGATGAACTAATGACACAAATAGAGGTGAATAGCTCTGATCTGACAGCCATTATGGACAGTTCTGGTTGCAAGGGGATCAAAGCTGGGAATTTAATATTCACGGATATTTGATTTTTGGGGATGACAGGCAGGAAGGGAAAGGTGGTGGGATAGCACTGGTAATAAGAGATGAAATAAGTACAATTGTGAGAGATGATTCAGGCTCAGAAGATGTGGAGGCCATTTGGGTGGAAGTAAAAATACAATATGGAAATGAAGACACTGGTTGGAGTAGTCTCCCAAACAGTAGTGACACTCCAGGGATGGGTATCAAGCAACAAGTGATGGGGCAGTATAAAAAGAGCAGGGCAATAAATATCACTCTTCGCAAGTCCTGATTTTGACCCGAAACGTCAACAGTTCCTTTTTCCTCCCACAGAGGTGCTCGACCTGCTGAGTTCTTCCAGCAGATTGTTTGTTGCTCTCAGTCTTCACATAGATTGGGTTAATCAAGTTGGAAACAGGAGCCATGAGGACAAATTCATAGAATGCATCTGAAATCCACAAGATTAGAACCCACAGAGTTGGAGATGACATATTGGCATGGATAGAGCAGTGGCTAACAGGCAGGAAGGAGCGAGTAGGATTTAGAGGGAGCATTTCCAGGTTGGGCAACCTGTGACCAGAGGAGTATCAAAGGGATCGCAACTGTTCACGATGGATTCAAGACTTGGAGGAATGTATGGCACCTCAATTTGTGGACGACACATAACTAAGTGCAAGGCAAGTTCTGAAGAGAATAGAAACAGTTTACAGAGAGATATAGGTTAGCTGAGTGGCAAAAAGTTGGCAATGGAGTAAAATGTCAGAAAGTGTGAAGTCGTTCAGCTTGGAAGGAAAGATGCAAGAACAGAGGTTTATTCAAATGGGAAAAAACTGCAGAAAGCTGCAGCACAAAGTGATTTGAGGGTCATTGTGTATGGAACACAGAAAGCTAGCACACAAGTGCAACAGGTGACAGGGAAAGCTCATGGGATGCTAGACCTTATTTCAAGGGGGTTGGGGTATAAAAGTAGGGAAATCTTACGGTAACCGTACAAGGCACTGCAGTTAAAAGCAGATAATCCAGAACCCTTCGTACTTTGGTAGTGCTGGACTAGCAGATTTTCTCGACTATTGGATGCTACTGCTATTCATACCCAAGCACACTTTTATTTCATGTTTTTTATACGTTGCACAGTAGTATAATTAATTTTCCAGTGAATCAGGTAAAATTAAAGGGAGTGGGAAGCAATCAACCTCTCTGGACCCTGGCTCTGACTGCTAACCTATCCACATTCCTAAACCCCTGCTGTTCCTGTCCCTAATGCCAGTCCACGGTCCAGCCCCTGGTCCCAGCCACACTCTGGATCCCCCCAGCTCACATTCCAGACTATTGAGTGAGCCAGATACCGAACCATCAGGACTTTTGAACAATTTGATGCCGGATTATCGGGAGTATTACAGTAGCTAATTCTCCTACCAGCATATCCTTGGGATGTGGGAGGAAACCGGATCATCCGAAAGAAATCCACGCTGTCACAGGGAGAACGTGCAAACTCTGCACAGACAGCATCGGAGCTCGGGATTGAACCTGGGTCCATGAAGCTGTGAGGCAGCAGCATTAAACGTTGCCCCAGTGTCCCTCTCCATCTTATTGAATGGTGGAGCAGACACAAGAGGTCGAATGTTACTTCGGTTTCTCATGTTATTTATTTACAAGGGCCTCAAAGGGCTAAATAACCTGATCCAAGTCCTACCTTCTCCTGTTCTTATCTGAAGTTGCCAAGTGACTCTGGCTCTTCACCAGTGAGAGCAAAGTAAATTATTTTTTCTTCCACCTCGTATGACCTTGAGAATTACATTAAAGTTTGTTTTGATTGATTTCAGTTATGAATATTTATTGGACACACTGATGTTCATCATCTAAAAATTAATGAGTAAGCCATATTCAGGCACTATTTACATTTTTTTTATTTTTTGAGGTTAATAGTCACCCGCTAGAGAGAAAAAATATACAGGGCCACTACCAAGCATGGATTCTGTCATTTGTCTCACCTTCCTCATTCTACACCTTGGCTGGAGAACGGAAGGAAACAGTAAAATGGCCAAACTCTGGAGAATGTGGGCACAATATTTCATTGCCTGAAGGCACGATCTTATTTTGTAAGAACATAAGAAATAGGAGCAGGAGGAGGCCATCCGGCCCGTCGAGCCTGCTCCGCCATTCAATAAGATCATGGCTGATCTGATTGTGGACTCAGCTCCACCTGCCTGCCTTTTCCCCATAACCTTTAATTCCCCTACTATGCAAAAACCTATCTAACTCTGTCCTAAATATATTTAATGAGATAGCCTCGACTGCTTCCCTGGGCAGAGAATTCCACAGATTCACTTCTCTCTGGGAAAAGCAGCTTCTCCTCATCTCCGTCCTAAATCTATTTCCCTGAATCTTCAGGCTATGCCCCGTGGTTCCAGTCTCACCTACCAGTGGAAACAACCTTCCTGCCTCTATCTTGTCTATCCCTTTCATAATTTTATATGTTTCTGTAAGATCCCCTCTCATTCTTCTGAATACCAGCAAGTATAGTCACAGGTGACTCAATCTCTCCTCATAGGCTAACCCCCTCATCTCTGGAATTAACCTGGTGAACCTCCTCTGCACCACCTCCAAAGCCAGTATATCTTTCCTCAAGTAAGGAGACCAAAACTGCACGCAGTACTCCAGATGCGGCCTCACCAGTACCCTGTACAGTTGCAGCATAACCTCCCTGCTCTTAAATCCAATCCCTCTAGCAATGAAGGCCAACGTTCCATTTGCCTTCTTGATAACCTATTGCACCTGCAAACCAACCTTTTGCGCTTCATGCACAAGCACTCCCAAGTCCCTCTGCACAACAGCATGCTGCAATCTTTCACCATTTAAATAATAATCTGATCTTCTATTTTTCCTTCCAGAGTGGATGACCTCACATTTACCAACATTGTACTCCATCTGCCAAACCCTTCACCACTCACTTAACCAATCTATATCTATATCCAGGCTCTTCGCATCCTCTGCACAATTTGATTTTCCACTCAATTTAGTGCCATCAGCAAACTTAGATACGCTACACTTGGTCCCCTCTTGCAAATTGTTGATGTATATCGTGAACAGCTGTGGTACTCCACTCTCCACTGATTGCCATAGTGGTGAGGACAAAAGAAGGGCTTCACCACTTTCAACAACATGAAGAAACTTGACTCATTCTCAGAATGTAATGTGTGAAAAACAGTGCCCTTCCCTTCACCATGAATCCTTTGCAGGGACAGAGTGGACCATTAATTATCTGGATGGTAAACAATCCCAAACACCTGAGGCAGCTGAGGCAGAGCCTGAGATGGATCATATGTAGGTATGCCACCTCAACCATTCTGAATCCTCCAAATATGATTCAGGTGGAGGATTGAAACTGAATTTAGTGGAAACACTGACAGCTAAATATTTATTTACTCATTCCCAGGAAGCAGATGTTGATGACAAGTATTTATTGCCCTGCCCATAGTGCCCTTAGAATAGCAGCCAGCCATCTTCTGAAACTACAGTGGTACACTGAGTCACAGAGAGCTGTTATATGTTAACAGGTCCTTTTGCCCAGCTAGTCCACGCCGACCATCCATGTACACTAATCCCATATTAATCCCATTTTTTATCTGGAAAAAGAATACCCAAACTGCCTTTAATAAGGAAGGCGCATAATTTTAACTCCATTACGGTGAAGAGGCAGCGATATACTTCCAGAACAGGTTGGCTCGAGGTAGCACCTAGTGTTGCATGATGACTGATACTCTTTCAACATGTGTGGGCAAAGCACCCAAAGTTGAGCGTGTCAATCTAAGTTATCAAGATCAGCCACAATAGAATGGAAAGAAAAGAGGCTCAACATTGTGTCAGTTCTCACAGGCAGAGGGTTTACTAATACCCTATGGCAGTCCTCTGCTGCCCTTGTACCTAGAGGAAAGTATTGCCCAATTTAAAGCCAGCACTACACAGATTAAGGTACAGGGGTGTGGGAGTGGAAAGGGGATATGAAAGGTGTGGGTCATAGAGTCACTGAGTCATAGAGCGATACAACATGGAAACACCCTTCAGCCCGATTTGTCTGCGCCGACCAAGTTGCCTAACTGTGCTCATCCCATTTGTCTGTGTTTGGCCCACATCCCTCTGTCTATGTAACTGTCCAAATATCTTTTAAGTGTCGTAATTGTACCCGCCTCTACCACTTCCTCTGGCAGCTCATTCCATATATGTACCAGCCTCTGTGTGAAAAAGTTGCCTCTAAGGTCCCTTTTAAATCTTTCCCTCCTCACTTTGAATCTATGTCCTCCAATTTTGAAGGAGGAACCTTGGGGAAGAATTAAGCAATTCACCTTATCTATGCACCTCATGATTTTATAAACCTCTGTATGGATATGGAGAGAGGATTTGGGAAATGAGTAGTGTGCGATATTGGTGTTGTGGAGAGCTGGCATTTGAGAAAGAGGTTGGGTGAGAGAGTTCACGGGTGGGAGGAGGATGAGGGAGAGGGGGCAGGGGGAAGATGTGGGCTGATATGGATGGGGAAGATTGTGGGGTTAATGGAAATCAAGCTTAATGGTTAAGTTAGTGACCTATCTATCTGAGCTCTGAAGCAACGATATGGACACGAGTTTAAATCTCACCACAGCAGCTGGGAAATTTAAATCTGTAATTAAATAAATCTGGAATAAAGAGTTTGTATCAGTAACCATGACCACAAAGTTCTAAAATCCTGTGTTTAGTCCATTAATGCTTTCCAGCGAAGGATATCTGCCTTCCTCTGTCAATCTGACCTAAATTCAGTTCCCCACCATAACGATAATCCTTCATTGCCCTCTGAAAGGGTCCAGCAAGCAATTCAGTTCAAGGGTAACCAGGGACGGCAGTTTGATACTAGCTTGGAGAGTTATACCCTGACCCCAGAATAGGTTCATGGATCTTCTAAATGAAAAAGAAAACTAATCTTATTTTGCACTTGCACCATTTAAAATACAATCTGTATTCAAAAAGCACTATGTGCTTCTAACCATAGATTCACACAAAATAAGATTTCTTTATCAGTTACATGTACAGCGAAACACAGTGAAATGCACCTTTTTGCATAGAGTGTTCTGGGGGCAGCCCGTAAGTGTCGCTACACTTCCGGCGCCAACATAGCATGTCCACAACTTTCCTAACCCATGCGTCTTTGGACTGTGGGAGGAAACTGGAGCACCCAAAGAAACCCACGCAGATATGGGGAGAACGTACAAGCTCCATACAGACAGCGGCCGGAATTGAACCCGGGTTGCCGGCGCTGTAATAACGTTACGCTAACCGCTACACTACTGTGCCTGCCCATTTTGGTTGTCGTTGATCTCCGACAAGAGATGCCTGAGAGATCGGAGGGAGCCAAAACTCATAAGCAGGCAGTTGAACTGAATGGCCTTTCCTAATTGCTAATTTTGCTTTACCTATAATGATACAGAAGGAAGTCATTTGGACCCAGCGGGTCAGCGTCCACTCCCAGGAGAGCAATTCCATCAGTCACATTCCCTGTCTCATTATTTCCTTGTAACTTGGCAACCTATTCCCTCTCACACATGCCGATTAGCTCCCTTTTTGAATCCTTTCACCATTAACCTTCATGAGGGGATAATTTGCAGTAATCAGTTCACAGACCAGCACTGTGAGAAGTGGGATGAAACCAGAGCACTCGCAACAAACCACATGGTATCTCATTACAGCAAGACTATGACCACTTTGACCATAATGGCCTTTTGTTTTGTTCTGATTGTGTTCGTTCTTGTAAAAATTGTATATACTTTATGTTCAATTTATGTTTTTCTTGTGAATGCTGCTTAAATAATGCTATGTGCATGTGCTGCTGCTTTCATTGCACCTGTGCATCCATGTACTTGTGCATCTGATAATAAGCTTGACTTTGATCAAGGAGAGAAGGTGCAAACTCCACACAGTTAGCACCTGAGGTCAGGATCGAACCCGGGTTCCTAGAGTTGTGAGGAAGCAATACTAACTGCTCTGCCACTGTGTTCATTTTAAACAAAATCCTCTCTCTGGCGATCTTCCGTCAGGTTATGGGCAGCACAGTGAGGCAGCTTGCAGAGCTACTGCCTCATAGTGCTGGTGACCCGGGTTCAATCCTGACCTCCAGTGCCGTATGTATGGAGTTTGCACGTTCTCCTGAGGTTGCATGGGTTTCCTCCACACCTCTAGTTTCCTCCCACATCCCAAAGGTTGGTAGGTTAATTGGCCACTGCAAATTGCTCCTGGTGAAGGTGAGTGGTGCAATCTAGGTGGGGGATGGGGGAGTTGATGGGAATGTGGGGAGAATACAAAAATTGAGATTAATGTAGGGTTAGTGTAAGTGGATGGTTGATGGTCAGTACTGACCCCAAGGGCTGAAGGGCCTGTCTCCATGCTGTATGTCTCTCTAACCCCATCAATAAAGATACAGCTTTTTGTCCATGTGAGATCAATACGGCATAATCCTCACATATTTCTTTGAAGAAACATGTCCATTAACGAACACCAATAACAACTGTTAACATCTTTTTGAGTTAAAATGCCTTTAATCCAGGCCCATGAATGATTGCATGGAATGAAATACAAAGGGCATTGTTTGTGCTGCAATGTGAAATCGGCAAATGATGAGGAAGGTTTCAGCCGCAAGCACAATCAAAGTAAAAAATTATTATGCAACTTTGAACATTTAATGAGAGGCACACTTTTGATTTCATTGATCTGATCAAAGGGAATTGTAAAGCAGATTCATTCACACTCCCAATAATGAGTGTCAGACAGACATGTCAGATGTTCTGTTATTAACATTTTAAAGATAAGGAGCCCTGAGTACATGTACCTTGAAATAACGATATTAAAATGGAACAACGCTGAACATGTTTGCACAATCTCTATTTTAGAAGATCCATTAACCTATTTAAGTCAAAGTACCCTGGAAGAGTGGAGTTTGATATGAATTTGTGAAGCAGCCAACATTTACACTATCAGCAGTAATCACTGGTTGATACGACAACATATACAAGGGCAATGGAGTTCAGATTATATCATAAAACTGACATATCATAATACATCATAATTATGTCATAAGGATGAAGGCCAAGTAATTTATAAATGAGTTCTTAGAGTTGAATATATCCAAGAATCTTATTTCCTGAATAATGATCGTGCACAGAAGGAGGTCACTCAGCCCATTATGCTGTGCCAGCTCCTTAATTATTTTTCTTCTTTTATGTATTTATCCAATTTTCTTTTAAAATAACTATTAATTGGTTCAACTGCCCTTTCAGTCATCACACTCCAGAACAAACAACATTGTGAGGGCGAAAGAAACTATTGACTCATTCTTTGCCAATCACATTAAATCTGCATCCTCTGGCCTTGACTCTGGGAGTAGTTTTATCTAATTCACTCCATCAAAATCATTTATTTAAGTTTTCACTTCTCTTGTTCTTTAAGGCCTCTTATATTTTTTTTTATCAAAAGGACCCATTGACTTCTTATTATTTTTACCTCAGATAATCTCTGGAGATCTTTTCTAAAGATTCTTTTCTATGGCAGTTCTGGGCCCCATCACTTTGCAAAGGATGTCAAGGAGACAGGAAGGTTAGTAGAGGAATAAGGGAAACATTATGGGCAGGGACTGGAGAAGATTTAATTATTTTTGTGCTTATTCATTTTGCAGCATCTGGACATCATTGGCAGAGACCAGCTTTAATTGCATAACTTCTCTGCCATTTGCCCATCTCCAGTGCTTTTCATTCTCCTGTGGAATCTGAGCACTGATGGCAAGGCCAGTAATTGTTGACTACCCCTTTGTGCCTTTTGAAGGAGGGCTTCCTTGACTGACTGCACTGTAACGTTGACCACTTTGCATGACAGTGGACTTTTTTTGGTTTCAATTATGTTCTGTCTTGTAAAAATTGTGTATAATTTATGTTTAATATGCTTTTCTTGTGAATGTTGTGCATCTGATGCTTTGTGCCTGTGATGCTGCTGCAAGTAGGTTTTTCATTTCACCTGTGCGTACATGTACTTGGGCATATGACAATAAACTCCACGTTGACTTTGTAAGATAGGGATACTGGTGGGGAGATAGGCTGGTCAATACAAAGCAGTACTCTCACAGAGAGGACTCCCTCCTTGTCTATTTAAGTCAGGGCCTTGCGTACCTCTGGAGGCCAAGTGATTGATGCATGTAGTGGAGTCTGGTCCAGGGTAAAGAGCCTGTATAAATCCACCTCTCACACCAAAGAGTAGTCTAACTGCTTTGTTTTTAAATAGCAGATTGAACCCTTGTATGAGGAAATCATTGGCCAGATCAGGAGTGTCCTGGGATAGGGCGATGGATGCTTTGGCTATGTGTGGCAGCAAAGTCCCCACAAGTGGTAATGGATTCTACCTGCTCCCTGTACAAAGTAGCTGCCCTACCTCTGACCGACCTCCACCATTGATAGAACTTGCAATGGAAGCTCTTCTGGAGTCAGTCCCTGAGGGCAATTTGGTAAATTGCTGACCAGATGCAAAAGGTGAGGGTGGAGAGCTGTTTTTGCAATTGGAAGCCTGTGACCAGCAATGAACCATAGGGATTGGTCCTGGGACCCTCGGTACAATAACAATCTGGAGGTATGATTTGTAAGTTTACAGGCGACATGCAAATTGGTGATGTTGTTGATAATGGAGGGGTAGCCATTGGTGAAATCGATCAGTTGGTAAAATGGGCAGAGTAAAGGCAAATCGAAATTCATCCTGAAAAATCTGAGGTGATGCATTATTGGAGAACTAATAACGTTAGGATCTGCACAGCGAATGGTAGGATCCTAGGACGTCATTAGTGCACTTCTCCAAGGATTCCTGAAGACAGTAGCGCAGGTAGATAAGGTAGTTAAGAAGAGATACAGAATGCTTGTCTTCAATTAGCCAAGGCACAGAATATAAGAGCAGAGAGATTACAGTACAACTATATTAAACATTAGTTCGGCCACATTTGGAATACTGTGTGAAGTTCTGGCTGCCACACTACAGGAAGGATGTGATGGCACTGGAGAGGGTAGAGAGGAGATTCCTGAGCATGTTGCCTCCAATGGAGAGTTTCAGCTATGAGGAGAGATTGGATAGGCTGTGTTTATTTTCTCTGGGGTGGGGAGAGGTCCTGATAGAGGTATACAAAATTTTGAGGGGCATTCATAAGGTAGGTATTGAGAAACTTTTCTCCTTGGCAGAGGTATCTGTGACTAGAGGATATCGGTTTAAGGTTGGGGGATAGGAGATTTAGAGGGGATTTGAGAAAGAACATTTTCACCCAAAGAGTGGCTGAAATCTGGAAAACTCTGCCTGAGGGTGTGGTGGTGGCAGACACTCACACAATACTTAAGGAGCATTTAGATGAGCAATTGAAATGCCATCGCATGCAAGGCTATGGGCCAGAGTTGTAGAAAATGGGATTAGTAAAGATGGTGCAATAACCACTCTGCTGGAGGAACTCAGCAGGTCAAGCAGCATCTGTGGGAGGAAAGGAATTGTCGATGTTTTGGGTCAAAACTCTGCATCAGGACTGGTAAAGATAATAATTGATGGTTAACTTGGACATGGTAGGCTGAAAGGCCTTTTTCCATGCAGTATGACTCCTTGACTCTTATGGCCTTCATATTTTGTTTCCAACACTACCCCTGACCCACCACTTAACTCACCCAAGGACCTCCTGAAGTCACCCTCTTCGTCAATAGAATTTGGCAAGAGGTAAATTTGGATCAAGCACCAGGGAAAGAATATCCAGAGAGCACCAAACATTTCCAGTAACCCAATAAGCAGTTGGAAAGACTTTCTTTTCTAAAATTCATCAATATCTCAAATGCTTAACAGTCAATGAAGTACACTTGAAAGGCAGTCATTGTCGCATTGTAGCAGACACATTCTACAGGTGAGATATAGAAAGTATCCTGACAGGTTGCATTTCAGCCTGGTATGGTAACTGCTCTGTTCCGGACCATCAGAATCTGCAGATAGTGGTAAACACTGCCCAGTCCATCACAGGCTCATCACATCCTTCCATCCAGTCCATCTTCACCTTGCATTGCATGAGGAAGTTTAACGGTATCGTCAAGGTACCGGTATTGGTTTATTATTGTCAAGGATGCCTGCCACCCTGGCCATTCCCTTCTACCTTCCAGGAGAAGATAGAGGAGCTTGACACCCCAGGCAACCAGACTCAAGAACAGCTTCTTCCTCACTGCTATCAGACTTCTGAACCAATCACCTCTTTCGCATCCCCTTCCCGGTGGTGCTGCTACATTTTCAGATTCTTAATTCCACCTCTTCCATTATTGTCACTTTAGTGTTTCTTTTTGCACTACTGTACTTTGCACCATTCCATTGGTTTTGTGTTGTACTTATTGTATTACCATGTATATGGTTCACTCTGTGAGCTTCACTTGAGCAAGGAATTTCATTGCACTCTGGTGTATATTGACAATGAACTAATCTGATCTGATCAGACACTGAGCGCATCCCACAGACAACTACAGTAAAACTCCGATAAACTGGCATTCGTGGGGCTTTGGTGATGTCGGACGAGCAAATTGCCCGGACATTCAGATGTTACTCCTGTTAATACCGCAACACACTTTTAATTCACTTACTTTTGGACGTTACACAGTAATATAATAAATTTTCCAGAGGCCTTGATACGTGTAAAGGGAGCACAAAAAGTGAAGCCCCCGTGCGTTAAAGGGAATACAGAGAACGGAACCCAGTGAGCCAGAAGCCAAACCCTCATGATATCCAAACAATTGGATGTTGGCTTATCGGATAACAATGGGCAGGTCAACTGTTTTACTAGTGTCAGGTGAGAGTTCACTGTTGGCCACCAAGAAAATTCCCCTGGTCTTTCTGAAGTAATGTCATGGCTCACTTACGTCTCCCTGAGAGGTAGATGCAGCTTCAGATTAAAATCTCAATTGACAGTCTGCAAATGCAGCAGTGCAGCACTCCTCTGCACTGCATTGGAGCATCAGCCTAGAACTGCAGAGATAGTTCATTTCTGGTACATCCTGTGTTCTGAAAGTAAAGTGTTACTTTGGGAGCAGTTGCTCAGAACAGTAAATGCTGCGCAATATTATGATGCCATGCCTGAAATAACATGGAACATATGACTCACACAATGAGACTTAGGGCCCTTTAAATCTGCAGCAGGATATTAATATGGACCACACTGTAAACTGCAGCAATATAAACAGTGACATTTTTGAGGTTAGTTACATATAGGGAGCTACAATTATCTATAAATGCTACTCGAAGTTTATACCAGTTCATTATAGAGTCCCTCTGGAGGATTGTTCTTCTGTTCTCCACTTAAATTAACAGCTGAGGTGACTGAATCACATGTAGAAATATGGAAGGAACTTTGCAAAGAAAAGGAATGAGATAAATGGGAGATGCCATGAAGGGCAGTTCGCTCTTTTTTTAAAAACTATTGGTATATATACAGGTTAAATTCCCTGAAAAATTAGCAGACTTTTATACTTGGATCTTGCAAGGTCAATTGGCTTCGGCAGCACATATGCTAAAATTGGAATGATACAGAGATTAGCATGGTCCCTGCGCAAGGATGACATGCAAATTCGTGAAGCGTTCCATATTTTCAGGAGGCATGGTAATGTAGCGGTCAGCATAACGCTATTACAGCGCCAGCGACCCGGGTTCAATTCCGGCGGCTGTCCGTAACGAGTTTGTACATTCTCCCTGTGTCTGTGTGGGTTTCCTCTGGGTGCTCTGGTTTCCTCCCACATTCCAAAGACGTACGGGTTAGGAAGTTGTGGGCATGCTATGTTGGCGCCGGAAGCGTGGCGACACATGCGTGCTACCCCCCCAGAACACTCTACGTAAAAGATGCATTTCACTGTGTGTTTCGATGTAGGTCACTAATAAAGAATCTTATCTTAACTGAGCATTTCAATATGCCTTTGGGGAGCATCATTCAAAGTGATTGTTTGATGGAGAGTAAGTTCATGCTGTGGCTTGTACTCCAACCTGCATTCCCTTTGAGTCAGGAACCTACTAGATGATTAAGTTTATCTTATGGTTGTCTGCAGTAAAGATATGTCATATGGGGATCACCAAAAGGTTTCATCACCTTTAGCAGTTTCAGGTACGCTTTCCCAATGTCAAGTCAAGTCAAGCGCGACCCATGATTCAGTCAGCTGCAGTGCTGTCACCAGCGAACTTGTAGACGTGCTTAGACATACAGTCGCGGGTGTAGAGTGGAGCAGGAGGCTGAGTACGTTTGCTACATGTGGAAAGGGACAATGGAAAAGGTGGTCCTTCAGTCCAACAAGCCTGGGAGATAGTTGGTTGGGTGTGTCTTTTGGTCAAGCCAGGCAATAGTGTCCACAGTGGGCAGGTGAAGTTCTTGCAATCCAGTGATGAACTAAAGGAGCAGTCATTTTCACTTCAACTCCCCCTCCCGCACTATCACTGATACGTCGGTCCTCGGCCTCCTCCACTGCCAGGAGAATTCCAAGCGCAAACTGGAGGAACAGCTCCTCACTTTCCATCCTGGAACTTGCAGCCTAACGGCATGAACATTGAATTCTCCCACTTTAGATAATCCCCACCCCCCTTCCCCACACCCCCCCCCCCCCCCACCACGCTTCTTCTCTTCTTCCCTTTCCTAGCCTCTTTTTTTTCTATTTCTGTCCTCTCTCTCCTGACCTTTGACCCACCCCCCAGTGGATCTGCTCTCCCCTCCTCCCCCGCACCTGCCTATCACTATCTCTTACCTGCACCTACCTATCACCTCCTTGTGCCCACTGCGCCTCCCCTCTTTTGTCCACCTATCACTGCTCTGCTTCTCCCTCCTATATACTGGGCTTCCCCTTTTCCTATCTTCAGTCCTGAAGGGTCCCGACCCAAAACGTTGACCGCCTGCTTTTCTCCACGGATGCTGCCTGGCCTGCTGAGTTCCTCCAGCATCATGGTGTTTTTCATTGATAATATATAGTATCATCTGTGTTTTGCCACAGATACAGCTTGAGTTGCCACAAAGAGGCCAATGGCAGAGCTCCTTCTGCAATTCAAGAAGGTTATAGCGAAGCTATAACTCCACTCCATTTACTGATCTTAACTGAATAACCAGGGCGACACAGTGATGCATCTGGTAGAGCTGCTGCCTCAGAGTTCCAGTAACCTGGGCTCAATCCTGACCTCAGGTGCTGTCTGTGTGGAGTTTGCACCTTCTCCCTATGACTGTGTGGGTTTCCTCTGGGAGTTCCAATTTCCTCCCACATCCCAGAAGTGTGTGGGTCATTAGGTTAATTGGCCACTGTAATTTGTCCCTAGTGTGCTGTGACTGGTAGAATCAGGGGGGAGCTGATGCGAAGATGGGAAGAATAAAACGGGTTCGGGCAGGATTAATGTAAAGTGGGAAGAAGGAGCAACAAGCAATCTGCTGGAGGAACTCAACGGGTCAAGCAGCAGCTGTAGGATTCAACCCGAAACATTGACAATTCCTATCCCCCTACAGATGCTGCTCCAACCACTTGAGTTCCACCAGCAGATTGTTTGTTACTCCTGATTCCAGCATCTGCGATCTCTTGTGTCTCTAAACTGGGTACATGATTGTCATTGGAGACTCAGTGGGCTGAAGGGACTGCTTCTGTGCTGTCTCTCTCAATGACTACAACCACACCGAACAACAATCTCTCAATCTCAATCTTCAAAACTGCAATTAATGGCAAGATACAGAAGAGGATTCCTTACCTCCCCACCATTGAGGACATCTTCAAGAGGAAGTGCCTCAAGAAGGCAGCATCTATCACCCTCACCCTCTTGTCATTACTACCATCGAGGAGGAGGTACAGGAGCCTGAAGGCCCACATTCAACGATTTAGGAAAAGCTTCTTCCCCTCCGCCATCAGATTTCTGAATGGTCCATGAACCCATGAACACTACCTCGTTATTCCTTTTTTTGCTCTGTTTATTTATTTTGTAATTTATAGTAATTTTATGTCTTTGCACTGTACTGCTGCTGCAAAACAACAAATTTCACATCATTTAAGACAGTGATAATAAACATTCTGATTCTAGTTATGATTCTATACAATTGCACAATACTGTGTACACTTTGTAAAACAGCTATATTCAAACTGCACTCACGACCCCAAGATTCTGGTCACCAATTCACACTCTGAAATCTCTGTCCTTGGCGTTCACCTGCACTTGTATGATCTATGTATAATTTATGTTCTGTGTGTTGTCTGTACCTACATGCCTGTGATGCTGCTGCAAACAAGTTTTTCACTGTACCCATACCTCACCGTACTTGTGCACCTGCCAATAACCTCGACTTGACTTGACACTCAGTCAAATACATCACGGGCACGTCCCTCCCACCATCGGTAGTATCTACAGGAGGCGCTGCCTCAGGAAGGTGATGTCCATCAACAAAGCTCCCCACCATCCAGGCCACACCATCTTCTCGCAGCTATCATCGGGCAGGAGGTACAGAAGCCTGAAGTCCCACACCACCAGGTTCAAGGACAGCTACTTCCCTTCAACCATTGAACCAACTGGCACAACCCTAATCACTACAGTTTAGCCACACTATGACCACTTTGATCACTTTGCACTTTGTTTTTTTGTTGTTCTAATTGTGTTCCTTCTTGTAAAAATTGTGTATAATTTATATTTAATTTATCTTTCTCTTGTGAATGCTGCTTATATGGTGCTATGTGCCTGTGATGCTGCTGCAACTAAGTTTTTCATTGCACCTGTGCACACATGTACTTGTGCATATGACAATAAACTCAACTTTGATTTTGAAGCTTAACATAAGCTCAGGGAACAGCATCTTATCAACTGAGAAGGATATCACAGCCTTCTGATCTCAACATTAATCTCAATAATTTCAGACAATGAGCATTCCAGCAATTTCATTCCAGCATTTTTTTTCCAAATTCCTTTAGTAAGTTCAAACAAATCACATTATCATCCGTTCTGTCATTTTCTCGATCCTGCCTTTCACCCTATCGAGATCTTCTCTCTTCTTCCTCCTGCCTTCTCCCCTTCCTCTGCCTCTTTAAACCGGTTAATCGCCAACAGTTTCCAGTTCTGGTGAAAAGTCTCCAATTTGAAACGTCAGGTCTGTGTCTCTCTCCACAAATGCTGCCTGACCCATTGAGCAGTGGCATCAGTATCTGTTCTTATTCCAATTTCTTACCATTGTGTGTGGGAAAAGTACTTCCTGATTTCCCTCAGCTCAGCGCCAACTGGAAGATTACGTTCACATTGAACAGTCCGTACAAAAGTAAAATACCTGGCACTGTCTCACTTGCTTGTGTCCTTGAATGATGGATATTTATGGACTAGCTTAAGTCATTGGCTTTAAACTAAACAAACGTGATAATTCCGAATTATACACCAGTCAAATATGTTCGTAGCTTATGATGCTCATTCTTTGAGAAGAAAACAAGTACCAACCTTTCACCCTGTCTCCTTTGTTGAGAGGAATCTCCCCATCACCCTGAGGCTGATAGGACCTCAACACGATAAACTGCCTTCCAGGCACCGCGCTGTAAAGCTTGCGCTTTGATCCCTGGCTTTCCAATCCTGGGGCAGCTTCTTTAATAACAGCGGGACTGTAAAACAACACAAATAATGGCAACAGCATGAGTAATTCTGCAGGACAAAAACATCATGGTGGCTCTAAGAATTCTTGTGGTAAAACATTTCATGAAGAAGCTTAGATTTCCAAGAAAACACTCAACAGGTCAGGCAGCATCTGTGGAAAGAGAGGGGCAACATTTGAAGTCAGAGACCCTTCATCAGAACAGGTCCTTAAAACGACGATGACTTGAAAGATTCACTCAAATTATCCTCATTTTAAGGACTTGTTTAGATGAAGCGTCTCTGACTTAAAATGATAACTCTGTTTCTCTTTCCACAGCTGCTCAGCTTTTCCAGCATTTTCTGTTTTTATTTCGGATTTCCGGAATCTGCTGTTTTACTTTATTTTCATGTTTGGTTTTCTCTCCTTCAAACTCACTCATTTGTCTGAGGTAAAACCAATTGTAACTGAGTCTGGATTAAAAACTGGCACACTTATCCCATGATTCAGCGCTGCCAGAGTTGTTGAAAGCAGCACCAACCTAGATTCCTGAAAAAATAGGCCAATATCAGTGTGCCTTCTCCTTGTGAGGGAATGAGACATTCGAGCAAAGGGAGTCCTGTATTAAGCACTGTCTCTTTGCTTTTCCTCATTGTGCTAATTTTAGCACTCCACTTCATGTGTTAGCATGGACTATTTTAATGTAGGCAATAACCTGTTTAAGCCAAGCATACCTCATCCATCACTACAGAGGTTCCTGCCAGCATCTCAGCTCTCAGGGAATGTGGAAAGTACGGCAAAAGTTCTGGTTCTGGACAATTACTTGGCTGGAGAGAAACAACCACCTGGAAGTAGGATTTTTTTCCCTAGTTGATGCTCTGCCTCAAATTCAGGAACACAAATAAAATGGCAAAGTTGGGGCATCCTCACTTTATGGACCTGTTATTGTGGCGTTCTCATTTTTTGAAATGTAGTAGCGGTTAGCGTAACGCCATTACAGCGCCAGCAACCCGGGTTCATTTCCCGCCGCTGTCTGTAAGGAGTTTGTACGTTCTCCCCGTGTCTGTGTGGGTTTCCTCCAGGTGCTCCAGTTTCCTCCCACATTCTAAAGATGCACAGGTTAGGAGTTGTTGGCATGCTATGTTGGCGCTGGAAGTGTGGTGACACTTGCAGGCTGTCCCCCAGAACATTCTATGCAAAAGATGCATTTCACTGTGTGTTTCGATGTACATGTGACTAATAAAGATATCTTATCATATTGGCACACCCTGCATGTTTATAGACAAAGAGGCTGCCTATTGATCTCATATCAGTCACGCATTGCCCACTGTGAATCAAGTCAACTCTGTGAAGGTGCACCCCCCTGCCACACTTCAGGAGCAGAAGGGCTGCAATAGAAATGAGGGAAGATGGTGGGAGGAGATCATAGTGGAAGGGGATCTCCTCATAGTGATCTGCAAGCAGTGGAGCAGACAGTCCACACCCCATGTTGCTACTGGCCCCAAGACATGAATGGGATGATTGGGGCCATTCCTTGCATTATCTTACACTGTGGTGCAGAGAGTAATGACACTGCAACTCTTGTCAGTGCTGCCTGTAGAATGAAGGGCAGCAGATGAATCTGAATGTGGAGAGGTTGATTTTCAAGGAAACCAACATCCCACCAGGAACCCTTTACATTATGTATGTCTCTTGACTTGCTGCCTGGTTTGCTTTTGGGTTGATGGTGAATGACAAAAGCAGGTCAGAGACCACTACCTTTGATCCAATTTCTGGCAGAAAGACAGTAGTAACTGCGGCACATGTTGACGATGTAATCATGCGTGTGAACGAGGAATCGACACCCCCCGCACTGGGATGAAACATGACTCGAGGTGCACCGTCCATTTTCGTGATGGGTAGCACTTCCACCAGGAGAGAGCTCAGGCACCTCAAAACATGCATGGAACAGCTTTTATGCATGGTTTACGTATCAAAAATTTTGGAGCATGGCTCCAGTTTCCAGGCTATGGAGTGCCAACTTGGATCTCTTCAATGCATCAACAAATTGCAGCTTCAAGTTCTGTTGCAAAACACTCAATGGTCTACTCTAATGTAAAGTTTTTGCTGCATTGGTGGAGTGATTGCCAGGGGACATGGTAAACTGGACCATATCAGATTCCATGACACAATGCAAAGAAAGCCTATGGTCTCTGGCTCTTCTGACCACATGCCTTTCTTTGCAACTCTACAAAAAAAATATAGACTAAGTGGTCATTTCTCACTGTTGTTTGAGGGATCATCCTGTGTTCAAACCAGCTGTAATGCCCATCTCCCCGAAAATCGCTGCAGTATAAAAACAAATTTATTGGTTGAAATATTTCTGAGTCAGGTGATAAATATTTTATAAGTACAAAACCATGTTCCAAAGAGTGCCCTATTAATTCGAATATCCCGTGACCAGAGGCAATGCCTTATCATATTTATTATTTTAATAATTGAGAATACTGTACATGGTAATATTCAATTGGCCAGACTTCCATGGAGAACAAAACTGTTTGTGTTATATAATGAGCAATTAATTTGATATTGCCAATTTCACACCATACTCTGGGGCACTGTGAATGTGTTAATTGCCTCTTGAGATGATGTGGTTAAAGTTATAGCTCTGGGTCTGGGATGGCTTGCCAACTCAATGAGAGATGGATCAGAGTTTGTATGGGAGAGGTTGACCTGAACCATTTTGTTTCAGCTATCACAAGTTTGCAACACAATTTCAAAAAGGGTGCAAAGTGCGCAATTGGGAATCATCAGTGTGGACCAACAAGTGGATGTTTATTTTGAAGCAGAGTAAATCTTCATGGACGATAGCAATATCATCACTCAGCCATGTTGGATCTGGTCATTATCACCCTGCTGCCTTTGGGGCCTTGTTTGTGTAAAGTGGTTTTTGTGTTTCATCCTTCACAATAGTAAGTGTCTTTCATTTTGAATGTTGCTGGCTCTGAAGTACCTTGGCAAAGTCCTGTTGTGCTCCTTAATGCTAGACTAACACAAAATTATCTATATCTATGAATTGGCCAGCAGTTCACTTCTGAAAAAGAGAGTCAGATTTTCGGGAAGGATGATAAACAAGCCATCTGCTGTAGCAATGAGTTCATGATCAACAGTGCACTATCTGAACTGTCCATTAACTACACTGCAGTAGAAAGCCTTGAACAAATTCACCAAGCTCCAATAAACATGGCTTCATATTCAAATGGTTCCTCCAGAAAGGTTCCACAACTAGTGCTACCATTCCGACAGCAGTCAACCATCTAACTTAATAACAACCTTAAAGCAACAGTTACTCTTTTACAACCAATATTACACACAGTGGTGCAGCTAATAGAGCTGTTGCCTCCTATCTCCAGTGACCCAATGTTTACCCCCGACCACTGGTGCTATCTGAGTGCAGTTTGCACATCCTCCATGTGACCACATGGGTTTCCTCCAGCTTCCCCTCACATCCCGAGGACATGTGTCTCCGTAAATTGCCTCTGGTGAGTGGTAGAATGTTGGGGGGAATTGATGGGAATATGGAGGAATAAAAGTGGGATTAGTGTAGGATGAGTGTAAAATGGGTGCTTGATCATTAATGCAGACCGGGAGCTAAAGGGCCTGTTTACATGCTGTATGACTCCAGGACACCAAATGTATATGCGGCAGCGTTATGCTGGTGGGACTGTGATTAAGTTGCTAGACTAGGAATCCAGAGGACTGAAATAACAATCTAGAGACTCGAGTTCAAATCCCACCATAGAGGAGCCTGAAGACCCACACTCAATGACTTAGGTTGACAAGAAAATGGGCTAGTGCCATACTCTTCCCCTCTGTCATCAGATTTCTGAACAGTCCATGAAGCCATGAACACTATCTTCTTGCCTGAGTCTGAAGATTGTTGGTCCACGCTGATTGTTGGTCCCCAGTCCTGATGAGGGGTCTAGACCCAAAACGTCGACTGTTTATTTCCCTCCATAGATGCTGCCTGACCTGCTGAATTCCTCCAGCATTTTGTGTGTGTTGCTCCGGATTCCAGCATCTGCAGAATCTCTTGTGTCTCCAGCACTATCTTGTTATTCCTTTTTTTTTGCACTATTTATTTATTTTGTAACTTATAGTAAATTTTATGCCTTCGCACCAAAACATTTCACGACATATAAGTCAGTCATAATAAACCTAATTCTGATGACAACACTAAATAATCTGGCATTAAAAAAAATCTTCTGTCATGAGAAATGATGATCAATAAACTACTAGGTTGTCATAAAAATTCATCTGGTTCATTAATGTCCTGGGAGGAAATCTTCCCTCCTTCCTCATCTTGGCCTATCTGTGACTTCAGACCCCCAATGTGGGAAGCCCCTCAGATCAAGGGCAATGCTGGCTCAGAGCTTGAAAAATGAACAAATAATTTAAAGAAATAACTGTGGATTTAAGTAACAGCTGCCAGACTCTTAATAAAGTCAGTTTCACCAGCAGAGACAGAGGATGAATGAATCTGCGCAAGAATGATGAAACTATTTTGGAGCAGGATATAGTGGCTGCAGTATAAATAAATAACAATGTTGTTATACAGAACCCTGCAGTGCAATGAAATACAAACAATGTATGAATAAGAGACTGAGCAGCATCACTGGTGCCCTGGAAAATGTGCAGGCAGATCCCATTAACCAGCCACTACTGCATGGAGTACAAATGCCTCTCAACTCGGTCAATTGCTCAATTTGGATCCTACTAACAAGCGAGCTCTTTGCTGGGTGTGACAGGGAGCCTGGTGTGCTTCCCAACAGGTTCTGTACTTGTCAGAGTTATACCATAGTTGAGGCAGAACAATGTCACCCGGCAGCCAGGCCAGGTAGGGAACAGTCACAATGCTGGATCACTTCATGCTTCACTTCTTTCTAAAAGCGCCTTCCTTTGTGGTGGCACAGTTGGCGCAGCTAGTAGGGGACACTACCTCGTGGTGACACTACCTAGCGACCCGGGTTCAATCCTGACCGCCAGTGCCTGTGTGTGTGGAGTTTGCACAGATTCATAACACTGACCACCAAGCACTCATTTACACTCATTCCTTATGACCCAGGTTCAATCCTGACCGCCAGTGCCGTGTGTGTGGAGTTTGCACAGATTCTACACTGACCACCAAGCACTCATTTACACTCATCCACACCAATCTCAGTTTCACTCATCCACATTCCCACCATCTCCCTTCAAGATTCTGCCACTCACGAGGGGCCAACTTACAGCATTGGGTTCCCCTGGGTGCTCCAGTTCCCTCCCACGTCCTAAAGGTGGGCGAGTCGTGATGGGTTAATTGGTCACGGTAAATTGTCCCTGTGATTTTAGATGAGTGGCAGGAATCTGGCGGGGGATTCGAGGGGGAATGTCAGGACAATAAAAGGGGATTAGTACAAAGGGTGGCTGGTCATTGGCACGGACTCAATGGGTTTCAAGAGCCTGCTACCATGTTGTACAAGTCTCCTGACTCCAATGCACTGCTCCTGCCATAATTCACCAACCACTAAGATTGCTTGTGCTTTAATGGACCACTCACAAAGAATACAGGCACAGGAAGAAACCATTTGACCCAGTGTGGCTGGGCTCAAAACTAAGCCAAAGGGTTATCCATCAACTTCCGGCCTTCTTGGGCAAGTCAGCTGGATTTGCAAGGTCTCTGGTGCCAAGTACTCATGTAATTCATATTGTCACAATGTTCTGAACTTAGGTTCCAATGAAAGATCATTAGTCTGAAACTTTGATTCAGCTTCTGTCTCCTGAGGTGCTGCATGCCCTGCTGAGTGTTTCCTGCCCCTTAAACTTGTTAGGACGGAAGCAGCAGTTCACACTTTAGAAAATCTGAAATGAAGCAGATCAAGCCTCAACTATATCTGGGAATCTCTCTTTCTCTTTCATCTTATAACGAGCATCAAGCTTTCCTCAACCAGCTGCCTTAATATTCAGTGTTTCTGCACTAACCATCTGATTCTGCAGCAGAATGCACACAATTACCAAAAAATGTGGAAACAGGAAAGAGGGAATTCGTTACATGTCAACTATTTCCATGGGTGTTACTTAGTGTGGTACAGTTTTTCCTGTAAATCTCTTTAATTTTCTGTGGTTTAGTTTATCATGGTCATGATTAATTAATTGTGTGTCAATTTATTATGTGCAGTTTACTGGTCAACCTCATTACAGGAAGGATGTGGAGAGGGTGCTGCCTGATTAGTGAGCTATAAGGAGAGGTTGGTCAAACTAGGGTTGTTTCCTCTGGAGCATCGGAGGCTGAGGGGAGACCTGATAGAAGTATTAGAGGCATAGATAGGGCAGACAGTCAGAATCGTTTTCCCAGGGTAGAAATGCCAAATACCAGAGGACATGCATTTAAGGCGAGAGAGGGAAAGTTTTAAAGGAGGCGTGCAGGGCAGGGTCTTTACACAGAGATTGGTAGGTTGTCGGAACGGGCTGCCAGGGGTGGTGGTGGAAGCAGATATGATAGTGACGTTAAGAGGCTTTTAGATAGACACGTGAATATGCAGGAATGGAGGGATATGGATCATGTGCAGGCAGAAGAGATTTAGTTTAATTACACATTATACTTGGTGCAGACATCATGGTCTGAAGGGTCTGTTCCTGTGCGTACTGTCCTATGTTCTATAATTTACGTATTCCATCCTGTAAGCTCAAGTTGATGATTAATTATCCAAGTGCGCAATCATCAATGCTCAGAGGGTGCATGAGATGGTATCTCAGAAAGGTAAGGCTGGAAGAAGGTGATTCAGCCCATTCTGTTTAAATTTAGAGTTTCATTGTTGTTTGCTCATCTTTGACTCTGATTGTGCAGAGATCCCCCAGGGAGGAGCACGGGATGGGTGCTCATGCCATAGAACCTTGCAGCCGAATGGCATGAATGTTGAATTCTCCCACTTTAGGTAATCCCCACCCCCCCCCCCCCCCTTCCCCACACCCCTCCCCCCATCATGCTACTTCTCTTCTTCCCTTTCCTAGCCTCTTTTTATTTTCCTCTCTCTTTTTACCTTTTACCCATCCCCCAGTGGATCTGCTCTCCCCTCCTCTCCCGCACCTGCCTATCACTATCTCTTACCTGCATCTACCACCTTGTGCCCACCCCGCCTCCCCTCCTTTGTCCACCTCTGCTTTTCTCTCCTATATATTGGGTTTCCCCTTTTCCTATCTTCAATCCTGAGGAAGGGTCCTGACCCAAAATGCTGACCACCTGCTTTCCTCCACGGATGCTGCCTGGCCTGCTGAGTTCCTCCAGCATCATCGTGTTTTTCATCATAGTAACATTATTTTAAGGATTAATAAGATTTAAAAATTATATTCAAGTCAATTCTTTAATTTATTGTTCGTGGAATGTGCTTAATGCTGGCATTTAATGTCCATCACCAGATACCGGATGGTTTAAGAAGGCAATTAATAGTTAACTACAGTACCGACGGTCTGGAGTCATTCATAGGTCAGGATGGGTAAAACAGCAGATCTCAGGGGATTAGTAAACCAGACAGATTTTTATGAGAATCTGGTAATTTTATTGTCAATTCCCCAGCTGCCATGGTAAGATTTGAACTCGGGTCTCTGGCCTGTAGTCTCTGGATACTAACTCAGTACTTAAACCATCATGATACCATCTGACAAGGTTTGCCAATGTTTATATGCTGTTTATACCAGTCATTGAGACACAACAGACATTGTCTTTTCAAATTACAAAAATAAAATGCTTCAACCAAATTGTATTTATTGAGCAGCTTTTATTGCCATTGGCTGTTAGCAATCACCAGAAGAGAGAAATTGGACTTCTCACTCTGTTGTGCTTACACTCATCTGTTCAATTCATAAAAATAACTTGTCTTTGTACAGTGCCGCTTCATGGGAACAGACAAACTCTAACAGCAGTCCATATAAAGATGTGTTAGGACACAAGAGACTGCAGATGCTGGAATCTGGAGCAACAATCTGCTGGAGGAACTCAGTGAGCTGAGCAACATCTGTAGTGGGGGGAGGAATTGTTATCGTTTCAGGTCAAGATCCTGCTTCAGGACAGATGCAATAGGACAGATGATTTTCATGTCCAATTTTTTTGGAATTATACACAATTGTTTTAATAAGTAAACTGTCACTTTGGCTGTTTCTGATGCCCATTGTGAGTTACTCGGAGATGGGGAAATCACTGTAGTTCTTTTGGTGTGGGCTGTCTATTTGTTGTGTTAGTAAAATCCAGGAAAGTTTCCCTTTAAAACTCATTGTTGTTTGTCAAAAATATATATGACTTGGATGAGAATGTCCATGGTCTGATGAGGAAGTTTGTGACAACACGAAGATTAGTGGAGTTGTAGATTGCGAGGATGGTTACTTAAGGGCACAGAGGGAAATAGATCCGCTGGAAAGTTGGGCAGAGCAGTAGCAGGTGTAATTTAAACTACAGAAGTTTGATGTAATGCATTTTGTGTTGTCCAATGCAGGCCGGACATCTACAGTAAAAGGCAGGGACCTCAGAAACATTGATGTACAGAGGGACCTTGGGTGCAAGTTCATTGCTTCCTGAAAATGGCGACACAGGTGGATAGGGTAGTGAAGAAGGCATGTAGCTTGCTTGGCTTCATAGGGAGGAGTATTGAGTATAAGAGTAAGGCATCACGTTGCAGCTCTACAAGATATTGATTAGGCCAGACTTGGAATATTGTGTGCAGTTCTGGTCACCACACTCTAGAAAGCTTGTGGTAGTACTAGAAAGTGTGCAGAAGAGATTCACCAGAATGTTGCCTGAAATGGAGGGCTTTAGTTACATAGAACATTGCAGCACAGTATAGGCCCTTTGGCCCACGATGTTGTGCTGACATTTTATCTTGCCCTAAGATCTATCTATCCCTTCCCTCCCACATAGCCCTCCATTTCTCTATCATTCATGTGTCTATCTAAGAGTCTCTTAAATGTCACTAATGTATCTGCCCCCACAACCTCTGCCGGCAGTGCGTTCCACGCACCCACCACTCTCTGTGTAAAAAAACTTATCTCTGACATCCCTCTTATACCTTCCTCTAATCACCTTAAAATTATGCCCCCTTGTATTAGCCATTTCCGCCCTGGGAAAAAGTCTCCAACTGTCCACTCGATCTATGCCTCTTATCATCTTGTACACCTCTATCAAGTCACCTCTCACCCTCCTTCTCTCCAAAGAGAAAAGCCCTAGCTCACTCAACCTATCCTCATAAGACATGGTCTCTAATCCAGGCAGCATCTTGGTAAATCTCCTTTGCACTCTCTCTAAAGCTTCCACATCCTTCCTATAATGAGGCGACCAGAACTGAACAGAATACTCCAAATGTGGTCTAACCAGAGTTCTATAGAGCTTCAACATTACCTCACTGCTCTTGAACTCAATACCCCAACTAATGAAGGCCAACGCTCCATATGCCTTCTTAACAACCCTATCGACCTGCGCGGCAACCTTGAGGGATCTATGGACGTGGACCCCAAGATCCCTCAAGAAGAGACTGGATAGGCTATGGTTATTCTTACTAGAGCGCAGGAGACCGAGGGTTGACCTTATAGATGTTTATAAAAGTTAGAGAGCAAAGGTAGGGTGGACAGTCACTGTCTAATCCCAAGGGTAAGGGAGTCAAAAACCAGAGGACATAGGTTTAAGATGAGAGGGTAAAGACTTAACGGAGATCTGAGGGGCAAGTTTTTCCACACAGAGGGTGGGTGAGTATATGGAACAAACTGTCAGAGCAGACAGTAGAGACAGGTACAATCACAGTGTTTAAAAAGTATCTGGACGTGTAGGTGGATAGGAAAGGAATAGAGGGATATGGGCCAAATGCGGGAAAATGGGACTAGCTTAGATAGGCATCTCAGTCGGCATGGACGCGTCGGGCCGAAGGTCCTGTTTCCACGCTGTATGACTCTATGATGTGATGGGTTCTGCATCTGATGGGGTTCTTCATATTTGTAGAATCAGAAATAAGCTGTTCAGCCCACAGTATCTGTGTTACCTCTTTTAAAGATTGATCCCATTAGTTCTATTTTCCTGCTTTTCCCCTTAGGGCTGCAAGTACTTTAATAACTCTTCACATAAAATTGCTGTCTGAACTTTCATCTCTCAGCAATCTTAAATTTCTGCCTATTTGTCACCTACTAACCAGCTGGGAGAATTAATGTACACCTACTTATTCGTAACTTTGAATACTTCTATCAGATTCCCTTGTGACAAGAGATGCAGTTTTTCATGACTTGCCTGCCAACCTGCGATTTCTTTTGCTGTCCTCACTAACTATAGCTTAGACACACCCCACCCCCAGCTCAGATACCAACCAAAACCTCCAAGCCTAATTCCGCACCCATATCCCCCAATCACACTGTTTCCCACTGTTGGATTCAACTGTTTTAATTAGTTTTTTTAACATGTATAGTATTTAATACACCTCAAGTGGCTGCACAAGGAATGGCGGCTTCCTAGCTAATTGGTTCGCCCATCAGGTGAATATGTGTGTTCTCATTGGTTGGTTTGGCCACAGGTATCTAATAGGTTTCCTGATTGGCCTATTGCTAGCTAAGGAGTACCTCTTATCTCAGGTATAAAAGGTGTCGTTTTTTGTTAGTCACTCTCTTGCCTCTGTCTCTCTCTTGCTTATCTTGCTCTATCTCTCTTGCTCTCTTCCCATCCCTGGCCCTAGCTCATCTTTAGTTCCTTTTGTCTCATCTCATCTCCCAGTAGTAAAGCTAGTGCCATGTGCTCTGTGACTGTTTCTTTGTTTTAAACTTTTCCAATAAAACTTTATGAAGCACCAAGTTGTTTTCAACTCATTCCTGGACTCCTGAAAGAACCTGCAGATTCGAAAATAACCGGATCCAACACCACCTACCCCACCAAATAGATTTCTCAGCTATTGTTTCTGCTGTACAACTATTTGAGTTAATGCAACCAGCTCAGAAAACAAATACACCCAATTTTTCACTTCACCTCCCCTAGAAGTTAATGATGATATGTTCTCAATCTCCTGAGGAGACCTCTGGTATATGAGCAATAGCAACAGCAACAACTTGCAATAATTCTGCAGCATTAACACTGTAAAACATCCCAAGATACTTCACAGGAATAAGTGGTACTTGTATTCACATACACTGTGTGTAAGGAGTTGTCTTTTGTTGTTTCATTGACTTGATTAAATACAGAGTGTTAAACAGAGGTTTAACTGGTGACAATACTTTCCACACCAGTGCTTCTGAGATGCCTTCTTTTTCCTCAAGTGAGGTCTCCCCTCCACCATGAATTTTCAGAACTGTGTTCCATTTCCCACACTTATCCTCCCAACTAGAACAAAGTGTCTTGTCTTCACCTTCCACCCACCAATGGCTGATCCTCTGAATGAGCACCACCTTCAAAAGGACACACCTTCCCCTCCCTTTTCCTTTCAAGGGACTGTCTCCTCTGTGATGTTCTGATTCACTCCTCCATCTCCACCAATCACTCCTCTTCTTTCAGTGCCTTCCTGTGCAACCGGAGGAGATGCAACACCTGCCTTTCCAGATCATTCTCTCTTCTCTCCTCTCCCATCAGACAGAAGATACAGGAGCCTGAGCGCACGTACCACCAGGCTTAAGGACAGCTTCTACCTCACTGTGATAAGACTATTAAACGGTTCCCTTACACAATAGATGGACTATGACCTCACGATCTACCTTGTTGTGACCTTGCGCCTTATTGCACTGCACTTTCTCTGTAGCTGTGACACTTTACTCTGTACTGTTATTGTTTTTACCTGTACTACCTCAATGCACTCTGTACTAACTCAATGTAACTGCACTGTGTAATGAATTGATCTGTATGATCGGTATGCAAGACAAGTCTTTCACTGTACCTCGGTACAAGTGAGAATAATAAACCAATACCGATACCTTTTGCCTCTTCCCTTCCAACCATCCCGGGACTCAAAGTAGGAGAGAGGAACAAATGAATCGCTGCTCGTACCTTCCAGATGAACTGGTGATTCATTTGCACCTCTTCCACTTCAGTGCAAAGCATTTGAATATACAACATGATCTACTCTACATTGAAGAAACCAAACACAGATTAGGTAATTGCTTTGCAGAATACCTCTGCTCCGTCCACAAGCTTCCAGTTGCCTGTCACTTTAATTGTCCCACTTCCACTCTAACCTCACTGCCTTTGGCCTTATATATTGTTCCAATAAAGGCCAGCATCAGCTCGTTGGATGGTATTTCATCTTACAACTTGTCACAATACAGCCTTCGGGACTTAACAGTGAATTCCAGAATTTCAGTTAACGAACCTTTCCAGTTTGTGCAGAACTGTTCAGTGCTGATGAAAGGTCATCAACATGAAATATTACTTCTGATCTTTTCCCCCACAGATGCTTCCTGACCTGCTGAACATTTCAAGCAATTCCTGCTTTTATTTCAGATTTCCAACATCTGTGGTGTTTGCTTCTCTACTGTTTTGTATCACACAGTCTTACTGTTTTTTTTCTTTGTTCTTCTCTCTCCTCTGTTGTTATGTTTCCTACTTACACCCCACCAATCACATCTGTGATCCACAATTCTTCATCACCCTTTCTCAGCCCAGTACTACCAACACATATCACTCATTCTCACAATCTTCACCCTATTTTCATTCTCACAATCTTCACTCTCTTTCAGACAATCCCTTTGTTCTCTCTGCCCCCCTGCAATGTAAAACGTTTAATTGCTATGTAGCGGTTAGCATAACGCTATTACAGCGCCAGTGACCCGGGTTCAATTCCGGCCGCTGTCTGTAAGGAGTTTGTACGTTCTCCCCGTGTCTGCATGGGTTTCCTCTGGATGCTCCGGTTTCCTCCCACATTCCAAAGACGTACGGGTTAGGAAGTTGCGGGCAAGCTATGTTGGTGCCGGAAGCGTGGTGACACTTGCGGGCTGCCCCTGGTACACGCTACACAAAAAGATAATTTCACTGTGTGTTTCGATGTGCATGTGACAAATAAAGATATCATATATAAAAAAAACGAGCTTCTGGAGGAACACAGTGAGTCAAGGCAGCATCTGTAGAGGGAAATGGACAGTTCATCTTTCAGGTTGAGACCCTTCATCTGGAGAGTAGAGGGGAGATAGCCGGTATAAAGAGGGCAAGAGTTGCCAAGCAAAAGGTATATCTGGGTGAGGAGGAGTTGATAGGCAGATGGAGTCAGATGGGGGAGGGTAGGGTGGGGCTCGTGACAGAGGCTGGGAGGTGGTACGTAGAGACAACGAAGGGCTGCTGATTATAGAAACTAAGAAAGAAAGGCGAAGAACGGAACCAAATAAGGGAGGGATGGTGGGCAGATGGGAACAGTGGGGGGAAGAGACACTGGGAAGACCATGTAGATACTGGGCAGATGGAGTAGGTGGGGAAGGGGGAAAGAGAAAGGGTGATGGGGATTGGGTGGGGAGGTGGTTGGAGAGGAGTGTGTGGGAGAATCAGGAGAGTGAAACGGACAGAATGGGAGCAGGTTACCTGAAAACTCTAGTGTGTCCATGTTTAATTTTTAATTTTTCTCATTTCTGATGAAAGGTCATAAACTGAAACATTTAACTCTGTTTCTCTCTCCAGAGATGCTACTTAGCTTGCTGAGTATTGTTTTTAATTGTGTCCTGGTCCTTGAAGTTGAAGGATATCCTGTAATTTCTTCACATAAGGAAAGTGATGACACACTGTAATACCTTATACTAGTTCCACAGATAGAGGAATATATCAGTTGCTTCAAAAAACTAAATAAGATTCCTACAAAAGACAGTTTGAGCGCTTATGGTGGGCTCTTCAACCTGCTTCTGCCCACTTTCTGCCTCTCACCAATCCCCTTTCAAGGCTGGGATATAAATGAAGGCAAATAAATGTCAGAGATATGCCCCCTTATTCTCTCAACAGCCATTTCTGTCATAAGGATTGTTAACAATTGAGCATCTCTCTGTACCCCTTAAATTCAGGCATCTTGTGCAGTTCGAACCTTAATCACTTCACCCCTAGTAACACTACCTTCAGTTGCCTTTGTGTTAAGCTTTGGAATCGCTCCTTATAATGGTCTTTAAATCCTACTTCTCCCAGTAAGTCTTTAATGCTGGGATTTAGTCCCTGAGGTTGTGCAATTGTTGATGATCTCATTGACCTCCAAGAACTAGTCCAGCCACCATACTTTGCGGGAGCCAGAGCAGCCCTCGAGGTTGACACCGCAAACATTTGTTGGGGTGAAGAATATGATACTGCAGCCCTAATTCTCCAACTCCTGTTCCCATGAGTAAGGCTCCATAATGGTGCTGCAGGTTAATGAATTGAATTAGATGCACAAATTGTAATTGTTCTCTTCATGTTGGGACTTTATAATCATGTACACATGTGGTCACATGACCTTATTCTGCTTCAATAATTTCTTTTTGAGCAAATATACCATGGCTGCTCTGTGAATTAGATCTAAATTTTCTGTGACAAATTCCCAGCCCTGGTCATCTGTCCGGATAATTCTTTCAGAGACTCGGTGTCAAAAACCTAATTCACACACAGTAATATCTTCAATGATCAGATAATCTGTTTTTGTGATATTGATTAAGGGACAAATACTGTCCAGAACTCTGGTAGCAACTGCCCTGTCCTTCCTACAGTTAGTGCTCTTGTAGAGAGGGCAAAAGAACTTTGGATTAATGTTTCACACAAAAGGTTGCATCTCTGACAGTGCAGCACCCCCTCGCTACTAAACAGGAGCTTCAGACTAGATTTCTGAGCTCAAGACTCTGGGGTGAGACTTGAACTCATGACTGTGTGATTGAAGAGCAAGAGAGCCACCCACCAAGCCACAGCTGACACTCAAACTTTACTAATTCTGAAACTAGCCTGATTAATCTGTTCACAGTGTGACAGCATGCTGAGACATCTTTCCTCTCAAGTTGAGTGTGTCTTGGAGACTGATGTTTGAGACTCTTCAGAGCTCTGCACTGAACATTTCCACCACTGTGTAAGTAAATATATGACTTACACATATGATGGAGATGTGTGATGGAGTTAGAGTCGAATAAACCAGCTGCACCTGCTCTGTATTTCTCGATCTACTCTGCAATGCTCACGTTTGAGGTACAGAACAGGTGCACAGCCACACATGTTGCATCTATAAAAAGACTGCTTAAATAAAGTGTAAAGGAGGGCAATGAGTGTAGGATTTAGGAACATAGAACAGTAAAGCACAGGACCAGGCCCTTCGGCCCACGATGTTGTGCCAAACTAATAATTAAATGCCTAACTAAACAAATCCGTTCTGCCTACACAATGTCCATATCCCACTATTCTCTGCACATTCATGGGCCTATCTAAGAGCCTCTTGAATGCCTCTATTGTATCTGCCTCCACCACCACCCCAGGCAGTGCATTCCAGGCACCCACCACTCTCGGTGAAAAAAACTTGCCCCGCCCATCTCCTTTGAACTTACCCCCTCTCACCTTGAATACATGCCCTCTAGAATTAGATATCTTGACCCTGGGAAAGAGACCTGGGGAAGCTGACTCTTGAAGTTGACCAGGGCACATCAGGTGTGGCTGTGGGAGAAGAGGCCATTGCAGATGTTGACTAGTTCTGTCTGCCTAGTTCCGTACCAGGGCAAGTGACCCAGGTATTTCTGGTATCCAAGGTGCAACCTGAAAGCTGACGGAAAGCTATGATTCATTTACCTCTGCATTCCTCCAAAGCTGTTCTCTTTCTTATCACCAACCTTCTCCGTCCTACCAGTGGCGGTCGAGGCTTAAACTATCTGAACCTAAAGCCTCTAGAAAACACACTATGTCTCTCTTGTCCTTTAAGTCAACCCAGTAAGCTGTGAGCAAGTTTTTGACCATCAGTCCAATGGAGGAGCATTGATCTAAAGCTTTAACTCTTGCTTCTCTCTCCAGAGATGCTGCCTGAACCACTGAACATTTCCAGCACTTCTTGTTTTTATTTCTAATTTTTCTTGATGTGGTTTAATGTCAAACATTGTCTCTTAAAGTTCCTATAAAGCACCTAGGGCCATTTCACCATGTAAAACCCACTAGATAAATGTAAGCTGTTGCTTGGAGGAGAATTGATTTTCATTACATTGTCATTTCCCACATTATCACAGTGACTCCCTTCAAAAATATTTCATTGGTTGTTAAATTCTTTGGGACATCCTAAGACAGGGAATAGTACAAATAGAATAGAAATACAAATTTTTTATATACGAGCAGTCATCATCTTCCACCTAAATTATACTTATTAATACCTTTGTGAAGCCTTTATCTGCGTGAGATCTGATGGTTTATGAGTTGACTGCTGTGAATGGAACGGTTTTATTTGTATGTTTAATGACTATGTAATACAAAGAACTGTGCCAATTAGTGGCAGAGATGGGGCAAAGAATTAGGTCGGATCTGAACAGTGCCATTTGCCTTTTCCTTGATTTATGTTTAGGTATAGTCACCTCATCTCCAAAGCTGGCTTCCACTGCCAGGACGGTATAGGTCTCTATCAGTTCACTCTACGCTTCTGACCATGGACTTCACACCTTTCCTCATCTACCTGTTAGTAAAAACGGGAGTTGCTTCCAGGTCAAAAAAACGAGCTGCTGGAGGAACTCAATGGGTCAGGCAGCACAAGTGGAGAAAAATGGACAGTCAACATTTCGGGTCGAGACCCTTCATCTGAATTGGAACAGTGAAAGGTTCCAGCTGCTAGCTGTGGTTTAATGGGAAGCCTCTGCATGAAAAGGTTTTAAATTCAAATCCCACTCTGCGGACTTTCATATCTTTATTTTGTCATAATCCAGGAAACTGATCAGCCCAGCAAGTTTATGCTAGATTTCAAAGCATTCCTATTAATTCCAATCACCCGTCACTTCTCTGTAACCTCTTCTCTCTCACATGCCAGTTTAATTCACCAATATTCTCGAATCAGCTTACCTACATGGGGGATAATTTACAGTAGCCAATTAACCTACCAAACAGTTCATCTTTGGGATGTAGAAGGAAACTAGAGCATCAGGAGAAACCCATGCGATCGTAGGGAGAATGTACAAACTCCATACAGACAGCACCAGAGCGCAGGATTGAATCCAGGATGCTGGGGTGGTGTTGCAGCAGCTCTGACTGCTGTGTCACTGTGCACAAAAGCCTTGGCTGCCACTATAGTACAGGACTGAGTGTCTGCTGCACTGTCTGCCTCGTTGCCTTTTGGATGAAGAATTAAATCCAGTTTATCTGCTCTCTCAATTGGAAATGAAATATCCTACAGCAACATTTTGAAGAGAAAGGTACACATTATTCATTATATCCTCAACACTAGTTACCTCTCAATTAAGACCACCAGGCTCAAGGACAGCTTCTATCCCACTGTTCTAAGACTATTGAATGACATTAGGTACCCTAGTACAATAAGATGGACTCTTAACCTCACAATCTACCTTGTTATGGCCTTGCACCTTATTGTCTGCCTGCACTGCACTTTCTCTGTAACTGTAACACTACATTCTACATTCTGTTACTGTTTTACCTTGTACTACCTCAACGCACTGTTGTAATGAAATGCATGCAAAACAAAATCTTTCACTGTACCTCAGTACATGTGACAATAATAAACCAATTTACATCACAACAGCAGATTGCTTGGTCACAGTCATAATGTAGTGTGTGGAAGCTTGCTGTGCACAAATTGGATGCCGTTTCCCCCTCATTACAACTGTGACTACACATCAGACATACTTCATTAATGATACAGTGTTCTGAGACTTCTTGAAAGAGATAAGAAAGGTGCTATAGAAATGCATGTCTTTCTTTGTTGTGCTCTTTGTGGACATGCAGTTGGCACAGATACACTCATGTGACCACTCCCTGCCCTTCTTCTGCTACTTTAATAGGCATTATTCCATTTGTTTCAATCAGGTACAAACCTTGGCGAAAAGGAGGAGGTAAGTGTTTCTAACAATAATAAGTTCAAGACTGGTGCAAAGCAGCCAAGTTCGGGACATGGTAGGGATCGTGGGATAGAAGAATAAAATGAAAATGACTTTCAAGCTATATAGAGTTATAGAGCAATACCGCATGGAAACAGGCCCTTCGGCCCAACTCACCCATGCTGACCAAGATGCCCATCTAAGCTAGTCCCATTTGCCCACATTGGGTCATATCCCTCTAAATCTTTTCTATCCATGTACATGTCCAAGTGTCTTTTAAATGTTGTTGTTGTAGTACTTGCCTCAACCACTTGCTCTGGTTACCTACTTCCTATTTACTCTTGGGTGATGTCAGGGATACCGCTAGAAAAGAAAATGGAGGCAGTCCATTTTCATGGGGTACATTAGATATACCTGGTAGACAGGCATAAGAATCACCACATGGGATTAATCCATGTCCATTAGCCCTGACACATGCAGCACACCAATTTTGCACAACCTCATTACTTACATGACTTCTGCTCACAGGCACCACCAACCCCACTGAGCATTGGCTCGGCAGAGGTCCAATTTTGAGTGGCTGGCGCCACTTAACCATGGCCTGCTCCACTTAAAGCTAGCCCACGTTGCTTAAAGGCACCCTGCCCTACATACTGCTAGCTTGCCCCACTTCAAGTCAGCTTGCCCTACTTAAAGCTAGCATGCCCTATTAAAACAGGTCTGCCCCACTTAATACCAACCTGCCCCACTTAATGATGGAGCTCAGGAGAGCAGGCCCCACATTTTTTTTTATTCCAGAATTGTACCAAAGGCTTTGTACAGAGGAGGTAAGATGTCCTATTTCTGCAGGAGCCTGAAGACCTCCAGATATACACTGCAAATGCAGTGGGAGGAGATAGCAATGGTGGTCAAGGTCTCCTGGCAATGACTACTGGAGGGCTTGTCAGCAATGCCAGAAAAAGTTCACCCCATCCCACCCACATCCCAACCTCCCTCCACACCACGAATGAGACAGTGCTCGCTCTTGAAGCAGTGGTGATTGAGGCCATGGTCAGTGGCAGCAATGAGAACACTGAAGATGAAGATGCCCTCGTTCCCTTATCCCACAACTTGACCCAGGCATCTTGGATGGTCTAAACATACTGACAATGTTTCAGTTCCTCTCCACTCCAGCCCTACTCTACCAGAAACCCAAAACCTCTAACAAGGCCAGTTAATGGTAAGTGATGAAGGAACGTGTGAAGGTGAGAAAAGGCTGTCACTCAATTTGCCACTTTCAGCTGCCAGTTCAGTTACTGACATGGCATATAATTTGGATTTAACTAAGAGACACGTGCTGAGTCACCAGGTATAAGTGCCTGCAGTCAGGACAGGGCTTAAGGCTAGCACAGGTACCAACTTCCCAAAGGCATTGCATTGGGACAGCCTAGAGAAGGCACAGATGTACATGTACAATAAAACACTTGGTGCTCTGGCAGACCTGCCAGAAAACCTGTGCACAGTGTCAAGGAGCCTGGGAGAGGCCAACACCAGCCATGGACATGGAGCCTGAAACACGTCCTTTTCCAATGGGAGTGGTGACCAACTCCATTCGTACATGGGTGGACCCACTGTAATGCAGTATCTGATGAATGTTCTATGATTGGACAAAGCAGTGTCGCAATGGAGTTGCCTACCCTTTCCAAATTGGAAAGCATGGGCTCCGTCCAGATCCCAGTAGAAGTTTGATGCAGATGGGCATTACAGTGGCACAGCTGTAGAGGGAGGATAAGACGTGGGAGTGTTGATGTATGGGGCATTTGTGTTGCATTCACTGGTATCATGGGATTTGAGTTATCCATGGGAACCACAGTCAGATGGAGACATCCAGTTTTCTTCTCCCTTCCTGTTCTGCAGCTGTTTCCCTCTGGTTAGTGGGAAAATGCTGAGATTGCGCATCATATATATCATAAACCTTGAGACACCCCCTCTGCTGAGTACTGCAGGCTCGTTCAGATCGGTCGAGGCAAAGGGATTGCTTCTTACCTATGTCAATATTCAGCTCTCACGTTACACTTGGCAAAATAATGATCATTGTACACATGTTTCAGCACACGTGTGTGTCTTATGCACCAATGTCAACAGCCAGAAGGTCAGCAGGTATTCTCTGTCATTTGGTATCCACCCTCGCTTTGGTTTGTCTTGGTGGCTTAAATGCAGGTCGTGTGGTGGACTGTCATAGAACGAAGACATCAGATGCTTTGCCAGGACATCCCCACTGACCAACACAATGCACCGTGTATGATCATACAGTCACTATCTGTGTGGCACATCGTTGACCACCCATACAATATTGTGCATGTCAGTAGCGCCCTCCAGCATGGAAACCCTGCACTCTTCACAAAGCCTTACGTTGTCTCTGCCTACTGCTCTCTGACCGGTGAAAATGTAACATATTCCCTTTTATTTGAATTATACTGCGTGAGGTGCCAACGGCAAGATGGTGCAAATAGCTCCTTTTCCATTCGAGAAGTAGGCCAAAGCATAAATATTCATGACATGGGACCTTGACAGTATTTGCTGCTCTAGTTCCAAGACTGTAACTGTGGCTGGACCAGGTGTATATACTTCAGTGAGGTCATCCTCACTGACTACAGATCCACACATTCTTTTTCCTCACTGAGGTCCAATAAGAAGAATTATTCCATGAAAGCCCTGAGTTCCTGCTGAGAGCCCCTCTCCACCTCCTCACAGCCCATTCCTCTCCATGAACTCTAAAATCTCTCAGTTATGCTTGAACCCAAGCATAATGCCTGCAAATGTGTGCCAGGGACTCTTGAAGTCAGCAATGTCCCTCATCACTGATATACATTATTCCCTGTGGACAGTAGCAACTTTAAGGAGCTCAAGGAAGCAGTAAACATTGCAGAACTGTAGGAAAATCCAGTTGGACTCAACTTGCAAACCTGGCTAATGACCCCTTGAAGTGGTTGTAGTTGAAGAGGAAGGATCCAGTTCTGCCAAAGCTCAGCTGTGTGAGTGAAGGAAGGGAAATAGCTTGGGTGTTAAGATCCAAGGATTTAATGAGGTGTGCCATCCTGACTGGCTTCCTGTTCTACACAGGTCCCATCCTGCTCACGGAGTGCTCTCTCACAACGGCCCCACCAGCCCTCCTCCCAGCTATCTCCTCTCACCCTCCCAATTACTGCTCTCTCCCTCTCCCAACACAGTGACTGCTCCCATTCCCACTCCCTGTGCACCTTCTCTTCCCAAAACAATGCCCAACCACCTCCGATCATTTCCTCCTGCAATTGCTGTTACTCACCCTGCTCCCCTGAACCCCTCACCCTGTCTTCTCTCCATCACTTCCCCCCTTGCAGGACCCACCTGCCAACAATGCAGCTGCTTGAAGTGGAAATGCCTTTTGCTGGTAGATTGCCTGGTGACTGACATCCAGCTGCAGTGTGCAACACACTTGCCTCATGTGAGTGAGACCCAGTGCCCAACATCCACTGCTCCTGTGCAGAAAATCTGATGGATATTCACTTCTGGACCACAGAATATTTAGTTATAGAATGGGATTAGAGGCAAAGTCGCAAAGACTGTCAACTTCTCCCTAAAACAGATGGTAAAATGTCAGAAATACAGCTTGCCAGAGCAAGCTATGTCTTAGGCTGGATTACCTGAATAGTTCAGCCCACCAGTGAGCGCTTGGCGAGGCAGCTTTTAAGTTAACCTATGCAACTTTGCTCATGCCTCAGCAAAGATATTGTGGGCCCAGAGAAGAGCAATGAGGAACACCCCCAAGTTTCATACATTGAGCTATGAAGGAAGACTTCATGGGCCTTGAGTTGATGCAAGGAAATCTGATTCTGATTCTTCTTAAAGGCAACTATTGAGCCCAAGGCATTGAGGATGGGTGGAAGAGTGAGCATTTAAACTGAGAAAAGCAGAGGGAGAGTCGGGTTTGCAAATTAAACTGACCTGACAGAGAAGGGTAGTAAGGGCAGATTCTCGCTGTTTCTTCAGAAAATGTAATGTGCACACGAGGACCATCGAAGTAAGAAAGCAAGAGACGTTATCTGGTTAACACCTGACTAACTTGAGAACCAGGTCAGCTGTTGAGGAATTGCTGACGGACTTCCAGCATAGGACTCCTGAATTAATTAATGGTTCTAACACATTCCTCTTTTTGCTCAAGAGTATAAGGTTAAGTACACAGCAATGACCCCAGTGTAAAACAGGATGAACACAAATCATAAAGCCTTACACCACAGAAGGAGGCTATTCAGCCCACTGTTCCGAGGTCATCACTTTGAAAGAGCTATCCAATCAGTTCCGTTCACCTATTCTTTCCCCACAGATCCAGAAGACATTTCGATCAGTATATGGACAGGAAGGGTTTAGGGGAATATGGGCCAAATGTGGGCAAATGGGACTAGCTTAGGTGGGCACCTTGGTTGGCATGTAGGAGTTGGGTGGAAGGGCCTGTTTTCATGCTGTATTACCCTATGACTCTATGACAGGCCACTGCATTTTCTGCATCAAATATACATCCAATTTCCCTTTAAAGGTTATAGGTAAATCTGCTTTAACCTCTCAGAAGTCAGTGAACATAAACAACTGGTTACTGTAAAAACCATTCTCATCACACTCTTGAGACACAAGAGATTGCAGATGCTGGAATCTGGAGCAACACACAAGATGCTGGAGGAACTCAGGGGGTTGGGCAGCATCTGTGGAGGGAAAGGAATTGTCAACATTTTGGGTAAAAACTCTGCATCAGGACTGCTTTAGAAAGCACTTGATAGTCATTGAAGTATTTTTCAAGAATAGTTAGAAACCTACTCCTCTACAAAATGGCACCACAGCACTACACTGCAATACTAGTTTGGACTTTAAACACCTTTGAAGCAGGAATTGGACCCACTGCCTTAAGACAAGATGAAGACAGTCTAGATTGAGGGTCTTGACCCGAAATGTCGACTGTCCACTTCCTTCCATGGATGCTGCCTGACCTGCTGAGTTCCTCCAGCACTTTGTGTGTTGCCACATCACACCCTCTATTTCCCCTGCCCCTTCTCAAGAGGGACTGCAGTGCAATGGGACAATTGGAAGGTACATTTTAGTGCAGAGAAGTGTACGAACCTGATCTGCCTGTGCTGTGGCCTCTGAACCTCCTCTCCAATCCTATTCAGGGATGGCGAGCGACTGCGCGAGCCATGGGTTCCACTCCCGCTTTTTATAGTGCCATTGGGATTGTTCTGCATCTGTTGCAGTAGTTGTGGGGAAAGGCTTCGATGCGGAGTGGCAGACTGGTTGCCGGTCCACTCTGGGATGTCGTTGACGTTCAGGTTGTTATCGCTATTAGAACGCAGTAGGACTCGCGGCGCGGAGAGCGTGCTCTGAGGTCCCCTTCGCCGATTCGAGTATGTCGGTGCCTCTCGAAACGGCACTGTATGGAGAAACAACAAAAATTAACATAGGGTGTAAAAGTCCACCCAATTGCTTCACTTTGACAAAGCCTACAGAACTGCTTAAACACCCAGTATACCCCACATCCGATATTAAGATAAGACATTTAGTTATTAGTCACATGTACATCGAAACACACAGTAAAATGCATCTTTTTGCATTACTAAGAATGTACTGGAGGCAGCCCGCAAGTGTCGCCATGCTTCCGGCACCAACATAGCATGCCCACAGCGTCCTAACCTGTACATCTTTGGAATGTGGGAGGAAACCGGAGCACCCGGAGGAAACCCACGCAGACACCTGGGGAGAACGTACAAACTCCTTACAGACAGCGCCGGGAATTGAACCCGGGTCGCTGGCGCTGTAATAGTGTTACGCTAACCGCTACACTACCGTGCCGCCCCTCTCCGGTGTGCAAGGACTACCTGAATTTTGGAGCAACAACCTATCTGCTGGAGGAACTTAGCGGGTCGAGCAGCATCTGTGGTGTGGGGGCGGGGGGAAGGAATTGTCAACGTTTCAGCCCGAAACGTCAACAATTCCTTTCCTCCCAATGATGCTGCTTGACCCGCTGAGTTCCTCCGGTGGATTGTTTGTTGCTCCAGATTCCAGCATCTGCCGTCTCTTGTGTCTCCACCTTAATTTTGGCTCTGACTGCTGGTAAGTAATCTGCCGAATTTGAGATAAACTGCAAGGCAAATGCTGAAAATCTGAATCCGAAATAAAAGCTAAGGAAAGACCCTCCTTCCAGCAGACCTGGGATCTCCCTGGATTGAGCCCTGGATTACTCCAGTCATTTATGAACATTATTGGGACTCCAGGGACCTTGAAGGGATCTCTAGGCTGGGATATACAACCCCCAGATGGGTGCAGACCATCCCATATCCAATCTGAAGCCTGCAGCTCGCGGGTTGGGAGGTTGCAGCCAGCTGGTGTGCAGATGAATCATGTTTCATGTTATCAATACCATCAAGGAGGCCAAACCCAAACTGTTGGCTTTACCATTCTGTAATTTTAAAAATTCAGGGTACAGACACAGCGGACAATGCCACTCTATGCAGCTACCCTTGGGGTGGTCCTCCTTATGTCGTTGCACACTGACAAAATGTCTGTAGTATAGTATCTCCAGTCATTATTGGTTTCAGGAATTTTCAGTTCCCTTCCCCCATCTGTCTTTCATTTCTTTATTCTCCCTACACAAGCCCCGGGCATGGCCCAAGCCAGAACACTTACCAAAGGTTGTGATGTGGGCTTCACCTTAGGTTGCAGTAAAGAACAGATTTCAGTGCCTTGGTTAGCTAATGTTAATATCTCCCACCTGCTCCTCCCAATACATCAGACCTTGGTTTAATTCCCTCTGACTGGGAATGGACAGATACGATGGCAGATCATTTTGTGAAGGACTGGAATTTGCATTCACAATCTACAAATTGGGTGACATATATTCAAACTGCATGAGAAATCAGTCAAAAAAGTTGCCTCTTTAATTATTCCATATTTAAGTCAATGCAGATGATTCAATTCTGGTGTATGACCATGCCATCTTCTCACAGCTACCATCAGGCAGAAAGTACAGAAGCCTGACGTCCCACACCACCAGGTTCAAGAACAGCTACTTCCCTTTAACCATTTAGTTCTTGAACCAACCTGCACAACCCTAATCATTACCTCAGTATAGCAACACTATGACCACTTTGAAATACAATGGACATTTTTTTTTGTCCTAATTGTGTTCTTTCTTGTATAATTTATGTTTAAATTATGCTTTGCTTGTGAATCTTGGTCTTTAATGCTATGTGCCTGTGATTCTGCTACAAGTGGGTTTTTCACTGAACCTGTGCATACATGTACTTGTGTGTATGACAAGAAACTTGACCTAGACTTTATATGCAATGACTTGTAAAGATTTACAGTCACACCTCATCCAACTATTGGGACTACTGCAGACTCACCAGTAAAGGAAATGCACTTATCACTGTGGCGTCAAATATTGCTATCAAGAGTTCTATTCATATTTATAACAACCAGAGGAGGCCATTTGGCCCATTGAATGTATGGCGGTTCCTATTCCCATTCCCCTCTCCTTACTTCCCTGTACCTCTGCAACCTATTCTCTCTCACACATGCTCACCAATTCCACTTTGATTCTTTTTGCTATTAACCTACACTAAAGGGTAATTTTCAATGGTTAATTAACCTACCAGCACATCTCTGGGATGTGGAGGGAAACCAGAGCACCTAGGAGAATCCATGGAGTCGTGGAGAGAATATGCAAACTCCATATAGACAGCACAGGTCAGTATCGAATATGGATGGTGGTGAAATGAGACGGCAGCACTAATTACTGTACCATATAAAAACTCTTCCTCAGAATGACCTTGCAAATGTCATATAACATCAAGAGTCTCTTTACATTACTAAAATATAAAAAGGTGAACATGAATAGACAAAAAAGAGGTTAAGTCAGATTGCACTAAAATAAAAGGCAAGCATAAAACAAGTACTGGATCTATCAAAGTACTGGATCTATCTATCTATAAATTCTCAGATGTTGCTTGAGTTGCAAAATGTCTCCAGCATTTTCTGTTTTTATTTCAGATCTACGTATCTGCAGACTTTCGATTTTCACAGTTCTAAGTCCCATCATTGCTTTAGATCTTGTAATAGTTGTCCTTTTGACCTAGAGCATAAATACGTGGCTTAATGTGGAACTAGGCTGTGAAAGAGGGTCAAAGTTTGTATTCCTGATTGGCTGTGAGCTTTCACTGGATAGACACCAGCAGAGGGCATTGCATTTGGCACCATTACCACTTTATGCAGGAAAAGAAGAAACAAAAATTATCCCGTGTCAAACTCCAATAACTGGACGGTGAAGGATGGAATAAGGAGCCAAATCATAGATTCCTGACAAACCTTTAAAGACTAAGGTGCACATTCTGTACCATGCACCTGTTGAGTAAGCTGGCACCCTCCTTACTGAGCCTGCCTACCTCCAAATGAATAGAAGCCAGTCCCCTGTTAATGCAAAGGGCTGCTGAGTTATTAAAATTCTTAATTGTCAGTTAATTGCAGTTTGAATGGCACTGTTAAGCAATAATAGGGTTCCAATACTTTTGAGTGGCCCAATGGAAACTGCCTTGTCTTAATAACTTCTGATGATATAATTTAAACATTCTCATTATCTTCGAATCCCTTTGTGGGCTTGCCTTATCTCTATAACCTCTTCCAATCCAATAAACCTCAGATCTCTGTACTTCCCCAATTTCTGCTATATATCCCTGATTCCTTTGCCCTGCCATTGGGGAACTGATCGTGTGACCCATGACCAACCAGCTTGGCTCCCCTTTCTGCTAAGCTCACCCAATAAGAACAGTTTTTGGATGAAGTACTGCAAGGGGAGAGGAGCAAGAAGCTCAAGCAAATGAGGGCGTTTGGGTCCAATCCACTTTCGGCGTGTGAGAGAATGTGTGAGTGAGCGAGCAGATGAGCAAAAGAGAGAAAAAAAAGAGTATAAGCTGCAAGAAAGTAGGGTGTCACCAGCTGAGAAGCTTCTCTATACGCCCAAAGAATTGAGGGCATTCAGCAGGTTATCACTCTTTCTTCCTTGAAGACATTCCTTAAGAACTGCCCTAGTGACCAAAATTTCATTCTATTATCCTAATATTTTTGACTTTGATTGATGAATCCCCCATCAATTTATTCAAGATAATTTACTGCAATAAATGTGGTATATAAATGTGAATTATTATTGTTGTAGGTTCTCATGTGAACAGCAAAAGGTATCCAGCAATTGTGGAATCAAACCCCAAAACTGAGACCCACGCCTCTCTTGAGAATAAGGAAGAGCTTTGTATTTGAAAGGATTTGTTGAGAAACCAGTATCTTATTATGCTACTACAGCCATGCAGAACATGACGCGTTGCAACAAATTTCTTTTCCTAAAGCAGGCCAACAATCCGCTAAAGGCAGTGTTAAAATCCAGACCACAATTGGATTAGAAGTATCCGTGAATTTTCAATAATCAGGATTAATAGCGATACTAGAATGGGCTTTTCAATGGAATTTGATGCATTCCACATCGTTTGATGCATTTGATTCAATGCATTTGATGCATTTCTGCTGAAGCTTGTTGAATCAATCTTTAAAATACAAGATACACGAAGCTTACTATTTGAATGTTTTTTTCTCCCAATGGAAGAAGGTACCTATCAAAATAAAAGAGTTGGTACCACACTGAAGCTGCCCAGTGGCCCCAGTCGCAACAACAGATTCAGTGAAATGGCTGCAGAGTCATTCCAAATGGCCATCCGGTCTGTCCACGCAAACCAAAAGTTCCATTGCCCCTGCCGTCAATCCCACTCCTCCGGGAGACTTCCACAGATTCCTCAAACCTCTTCGGGGAGGATGAGTGAAGATTTTGCCCGTCACAAACTTGGGTCAGGAGAGACCAGGTCAATTGGTTCTCCGCTGAGCTTACAGATGGAACGTTGAAATTGGCAGTTGGGATGTAATCCACATAGAAACAGTTGCGACACAGGGTCGTACACATCTCACTCAAAATCCACATTTTTGCCATTTTCTGCAGTTCTCTACTTGCCCTGGTGATAAGGTTCAAATGTACGAAGATTTTCAATTTCCCTGATTGTTACTGAAGAGGTCTTTCCACGCCTCATACTGACTTCTGACTTTCTGTCTCTGTAATGTGTGGGCATCAGATATGTGGGTGTTGCACCTTCTTTTACTTCCATTAATCCACATGCTCACTGACACAGTACAAGAGGAGTTTTGCCAGTGATAATCTTCCAGGATCAACATTCTGAATTATTGATCAACCCTTTCTTGTTTTTGTTAAATATTGGATTTGTCACACTTAGATCCAGATTTGCACATCAAATCATGGTGGCAATCCCTTTCTAAATTCTCCAATCCAATACCTTCATCAATAACACCCAAAATCAACCTGTAATTATTCATTTTTTTTCTAAATTCAGAATGCCACATATTTTAAGGTTAACACTTAAGCATCTTGTTAAGCAGTTATATTTTACTACTAACGTCAGATACAGATTGAGAAGACTAAATTTAACTATTCCGATAAATTACAATGAATGAACTGAGTATGGACTTGCCAAAAACATTACATGGCTGTATTTAAGCATTTAACATCCCTGTTTCACTGGTTAGAAACTGTTGTTACCCAGCAGGTGCACAAATAATAAACCACATTGTTCCCAGCTAATTGTCACAGTTACAGTATCATTTAATCTCTCCGGATAGTCACAGTTTATACAGTCGGGTGTTATCGATCACAACAAGTGATCATTCAAGAAGTAGCCTTTCTCCCCCCACCTTATTATCAACCATGAGCAAGCACTCGGAAACAAATCCAGTAATGTGAAGAGTTTTCTGACAGAGTAAGTACGTTGTGCTCAATTAACTCAATGGACATGATCAGACTGAACTGAACATTGATCAAATACTGAGGTAGTTAGTAAAATGGAAATTAAGAAGTTATGTCGGAATCTAAGTTCAATTAAAATCTGAACCTTACACGATCATAATTCTAATTCCTTTATGTTTACCAGAATATTCTTTTTTGCATCATCTCCTTACCTTCAATCTTCAAGGCATTCAACAAAGACTTCATATTTCCCCACTTATAGCTCTCCACTAGCCAGTTCCAATGTGTTTCAGTTGCCAGAACCCTAAAAATAGCAGCAGCTTCCTGGGCACTGAGTGATTGCAAATATATCTGGGCATGTAATATCCAAAAGAAGTCTGGTGACAAAGCCCACCCCACATTCTGTCTGTCAGCTGAGAACCGCCTGTGCGTAGACTGGAGCTGCTCGGAGCCTTGCTGGGTTTCAGAGTATTAGTCATGTGAATGGCAGCACAGTCTTTATATGCTGTATTGCATTAAGCATTGAATTGGTGAACAAGCACAAACAAATAGGTCAAGACAGCAACCTATAGAAAAAATAGTTCACCCTTTTAGTGCATGTATGTTTTTTTAATGAAAGTTTATTTTAAAAAAAATCACAGGAACTAAGGAAAGCTCTAATAAGCTCGCCAATTAATCCAGCAGTTGGTTAACCTATTCTTTTAGATGATTGCATGCAAAATTAATTTGTAAAGAAATTCATCTGTTGATAAAGACATTATTTGCAATCACTTCCCTGCTGGACTGATTTACCAATTCACAGAGGTGTAATCATTGGTGTTCAAATAATTAAACCAGGCAATTAAACCATTTCTTTCTGAGCGTCTGAGGTTTTCCTCTCCTCCAGCACTCCCTTAAAAGGGTATCTCTAATGCTTCAAACTTATATTGTGTGTTTTAAAAATCACATGATTAATATTCAATACTACAGAGAGTGAATACAAAGCGCCATTGTCAACACTAACATCACAGAGAAATTTCACAAATCAAATTGTAAAATTGTTCTTCTTGCAGCTCTGAAATTTTGACAGCAAGGAATAATTGGCACATTTTTGAGACACACGAGTAGTTTCCCTTAAACTTGTGCTACCTAGGCAGAGATTGTAATACATATTTTTAAAATGACTATCTCAAAAGCAGCTATAAAATAAACAGAATACTGTGGCACCCAATCCAAGTATTAGCTGAGTTCTGCTGGAACCCTTTCGCAAAGCATCTGTTGCAATTCAGAGTTGTTCACAATCAATGGAAACAGAATCGCATTCCCCTGATCACCAAGATGTCATGGCTTCTGCAGTGGGATGTACGTCATCTAATTGCAGCTGCATCTTTTGCATCGGGTAAATTATTAAAGAGATACTGTCGTTTTCCAGGTAGTCTTAAGCCTCAAAGATAGCAGGAGACACCTACGTTGCTCTTTTCATTCATTCAGAATGTGGAAAGAAATCACTGGAAGGGCAGAGACAACATGAAACCTCAGGTAGGCAAACTGCGATTCTGCCACATCAGACTAAGAGTCACAGAGGGATACAGCACAGAAACAGGCCCTCCAGCCCATTGAGTCTGTGATGACCATCAACAACCCATTTACATGAATCCTACATTAATCCTATATTTATTACCTATATATTCTCATCAAATGCCCCCCCCACCCCCACCACAAGATTCAACCACTCACCTACACACCAGGGGTAATATACAGTGGCCAATTATTCTACCAACCAGCGTGTTTGTGGGATATGGGAGGAAACCAGAGCACCAGGACGAAAACCACATGGTCACAGGGAGGACGTGAAAACTCCACGCAGAGAGCACCCGAGGTCAGGATTGAACCTGGGTCTCTCATGCCATGAGGCAGTGGCTCTATCAGCTGTGCCACTGCGCCGCTCGAAGTTCTGAATTCAACATCCTCAGGTCATGATCACTGCTACCATTCATTCTGACAACAGATGCTGGGAATAATTCAGCTGCCACCTTACACCTCCACCAAACCAGAACCAAGCCTGACGGGACCCAATCATAAGTGTTGGGTTTGGTTTGCGTGGGTTTTGAAAACAATTTTAAGTCCACAGGCACACATCTCATTGGGCCAGATTGGTTCCTTACAACCTACATAAATAAATGCAAATAAATAACTGCAATAAATGCACTACTTTATAAATAAATACACAGCTACACGTGATCAGAGGGCATACAGTGGCCCTGTAATGCTGAGTGGAGCAGGGGTACGAGAAGGGAGGGGAATCTGAATGGTGATGTTCAAGTCAGGTATCAAAAAAATTATAGGTTCCTGAGCTCGTGTCAGATTTAGATTGGCCGTGGACAGGTTGGGTTTTAATTCTGTACCTGAGCTGATCTCTGCATTTCGCTGGTCCATCCACTTTCACCTTGGATGGTCATTCCTTTTACCACTCCAACTCCTCTGCCTTCCACCCCATCGCAGAGGTCGCTCTCCTCCATCTAAACCCCCAACTCTGCAGTTGGTTTCAAAAAGCCAACCTTGTAGTTTTGCGGCGAGGTCACTGGACCTCAAACACTTCCCACTTCCCTCCCCACAGATGCTGCACGCATTGCCAAGTATTTGCAGGGAAGGGAACCTGCTGCCTCCATCCAGTTTGGCCGATATGTGACTCCAGACTTAACAACAACACTTAACTGGAGATGGAAATGGCCTAGCAATCCATTCAGTTCAAACAGCCAATTGGGAATGGGCAATTAAAGGTTGTCTTGACAACAGCGTCCCCAACCTATGAACAAATATAGCCAATGTATTGAGGTAAAGTTGATGGGGTCCACAGCTGGAGACAGCTCCGTTCAGATGCACTCAAAATACCTATTTAGTGCCAAACAAGCCTGAATGTTAACTCAGGATTGGGTAGTCTCAGTGAAGAGAGGAACCATTATAAGGCGACACACTAAGCAATGTGGTTGCTTAGGAGAGGCTGGGTGCACCAGGCAAACATTTGCAAAGTCATAAAGTCCTACAGTGCGGAAACAGACCTGTCCGCCACTGAGTCTTAAACACCCATTTACACTAATCCCAGTTTTTCCTCTTGTATTCCTATCAACTCCATGCTGAATTTTCCTGCAACCAACCTACATTAGGGGCAATTTCCTGTAGCTAATTAACCTACTAACCAGCACACCTTTGGGATGTGGGAGGAAACCAGAGCACCTGGGGGAAACCCATACAATGACAGGGTGAACACACAAACTCCACATGGACTTCTTGTCATAAATAATCTGATTTCCATTTGTGTGGGGTTTCCTTTTTGGAGGTTTACTTGTCCTTCATTGAGTGTCTGCTCCAACAGGAAGAAGCTTGTATCTAATCAGGAGATGGAAACATTAGACGGAGATTCTGAGAGCAACTCCCCGATCTGTAACAAAACATGATGGTGACAGTTCAGCCTCAGGTGAGGTGCTTCCAAAAGGCATAAGGTCCTAGTTAAACACCAAACATTGGCCAAGGCTTCCTCAGTGAGTCAGCCCAAACCTACAAGCTCCACCACCTGGAAGGACAAGGGCAAAAGGCTCCAATGATCATCACTACCTGCAAGTTCACCTCCAAGTCACATACCTTTCTGAACTGGAAGTATATCACCATTCCTTCTTTGATACTGGATCTAAATCCTGGAACTCACTTTCCAACTAAACTGTGGGTGTACCTTCATCATATGGACAGCAGTGGTTTAGGAAGGTGAGTCTCCAGCCTCTCCTCAAGGACAGTCAGAGATTTATAATAAACGCTCTTTGCTAGTGACATCCACGTGGTATTTCCTTGCAACATAGGTGGAAATTCAGACCATCAAGTCTGTTCCAACTCCAAATAATCCCATCAATCTCATTCCCCCACTGATATCCCCTTGCTCTATTTTATCTCACATGCCCATTAACTGCCCCCAATATTCCTATCACCCGCATATACTGGGCATAATTTGCAGTAGAGAATTAACCATGGAACCAGCACAACTTTGGGATGTGGAAAATATCCGTGCACATGGAGGAAGTCAGTGCAGTCACAGGGAGAATGTTCAACACCAGAGGTCTGGACTGACTCTGGACAGCTGGAGCTGGGAGACAGCAGCTCTACCTGCTGGACCACTGTGATACATCCTGTAAGTAAATATCTGAAACAATATGTACAGCTAAGCACCAAAACAGATGCAGGAGGCACCAACAACCTTGCTTAATTTAGATTTGCTACAGGAAATGAGCTCAAGATGACAATCATTGCAAGGGATGGTTGCAGTATCAGGAGCAACAGCACTATCTTATTTATATTACAACACCATCCCTCACATTAGGATTGTTGGGGATTTTGCAGGATATAAGGATCAAAAGTTCCCAGTCTGAATCAGTACCATTTCTTTTGGGTTTTTCTCAACATCACTAAACCCAGATATATTATGTTCTATAATAGAAAGAGATTGCGGCACCACAAGAGCAAAAAATGAATTGCAAACTATAGCTATTGAAATTATAGGTTTCAAATATGTCATAAACAACAATTATCTCGAGGTGATTTTTTTCCCCCTCTCCGAACTTTGCTCTTCACATACCAGTCTATTTTGCCTGCTTTTTTCATCATATTCAAAGCTGTTAAATCTAATACAAGAAACAGTGATACAACTCCCCAGGCATTTAAGAGGTGACCTTTAGGCCATCCACCTTAATTATGAGCCTCCTGGACTAACTCCAAGAAAAATGTGCTGAAAGGGTCTCAAAATAATTGACGTTTAATCTTACTTGAGTTGGGGACCATACAATGGGACTATTCCAATCACTTTGATGTCAAGGTACAAATAACAAACACAAAATGTATACTATGGAGCGCAAATTTCAACTCCATTTCAGAATGGAGACAGACAACAATTATTGCCGTTTGCATAAACACATTCTTTCAACCTTGCATGTGGCTCAGTTTTTTTCAGGTGAAACCTGCAGATCAATACTTGCATGGAGCTACATGTATAATGAAGGCTACTGTACTGTTCCCCAGGAGCTGTGGGGTTTATGTGTCACATCTTTCCAAATAAAATATTACCCAAAGGATCGGAAACCACAATGTATAACTCTCAATCGGCAAACTTATTTGCATGAACATACTATATCATATAGTACACTGTCAACAGTGTATGAGTGAACTACAGATCTATGCGGACATTACATCATATTATATGAAACATCTGAAGGGATTCTGAAAAAAAAGCACTTATTATTTCATTATAAATACTGGTTGCTTGAAGGCTTGTCCTTCGGAGTGTGACACCTTAAGGGTTGTGACTCCAAACACTTCAGCACAGCAACAGTTATACCTGGAACCCAGCAATACCTGAAGCTGTCAGTAAATATTCCACCCACCATATATGAATCCTTGCACTATTTGCATTTCTCCATGGATGGAGTTGCTAGGAGACACCTAGTACTAATTGAATATGCAGAGGGGGAAGTTAAGCACTTGCCAAAATGTGTCTTATTAGATTTATCTTCTTGTTGCAACAAAGGGTCCAGATAAAATGGCACACTCCTCTCAGATCAGGCTGAATGTGTTGAAAAGGAATTTTCATTTTCATTTGAACCACTGGCAATAACCATCCAGCCTCCTTTCATGAACATATCATTTGAGACAGGGTTTTCCTTCTGTTATTTCTTTCTACTTTGACTCTATTCTTTCTCCTTTTTTGCACTTTCTTCCCATTTACATTTGTGACACCTCTGATGCCCTCCATCACTTTGACCATTTCCAGTTTGCTGTTCCCTATCTGCCTATTTTCACTGTGGACGTCCAATCCCACTTCACCTATCTCCCACACTGGAAAGACCTGAGGGCCCTTCCCTTCCTCCTTGAACAACCAGACTCCCTCCACTACCACCTTTATTCATCTGGCTGAACCCATTCTCACAATGAAGAACTTCTCTTTTAACTCCACTCACTCACTGCAGATCAAAGGTGCAGCTATGGGCACTAGCATTGGCCCAAGGAATGCCTAGCTCTTTGCGAGGTCCATGGAACATTCCCTGCTTCAGTCCCACGTAGAACCCCTTCCTCACCCCTTTTTCCAGTACATTGATGATTGTATCAGCGTTGCTTCCTGCTCTCCGACAGAACTTTCTGCCAGTTTCTACCAAGCTCTCATTTCCACAGGGTATGTCCCTGAATCTTCCTTTGCCTTTTTCGACTCCTCCGTCAAGATTTCATGTTAATGACCAATCTTCATTACAGGCCCAAGGACCCACAGCTATCCTGACTGCACCTCTTCCCACCCTACTTCCCATAAGAACTCTATTCCATTCTTTCAGTTTCTCCAACTCTGACTAACAGTTCTGATGATTAGACCATAAGACATAGGAGTAGAATTAGGCCATTCAGCCCATCAGGTCTGCTCTGCCATTCGATCAAGGCTGATTTATTTTTCCCTCTCAACCCCATTCTCCAGCCTTCTCCCTGTAACCTTTGATGCCCTTACTAATCAAGAACCTATCAACCTCCACTTTAAATATACCCAATCACTTAGCCAACAGAGCTGTCTGTGGCAATGAATTCCACAGATTCACCACCCTCTGGCTAAAGAAATTCCTCCATATATCTATTCTAAAGGGACATCCTTCTATTCTGAGGCTGTGCCCTCTGGTCTGAGACTCTCCCATGACTGGAAACATCCTCTCCATGTCCACTCTATCCAGGCCTTTCAATATTCAGTAGGTTTCAATGAGATCCCCCCCATCTGTTTAGAAAATAGTCTATGCCTTTATTCCTTCTACCAAAGTGCATGATCGTGCACTTCCCTACGCTGTATTCCATCTGCCACTTCTTTGCCCATTCTCCTAATCTGTCCAAGTTCTTCTGCAGACTCCCTGCTTCCTCAATACTACCTGCCCCTCCATCTATCTTTGTATCATCCACAAACTTGGTCACAAAGCCATCAATTCCATCATCCAGATCATTAACATATGTATAACGTGAAAAGTAGCAGACCCAACACTGACCCCTGAGGAACACCACTAGTCACCGGCAGCCAACCAGAAAAGGCCCCCTTTATTCCCACTCTTTCCCTTCTGCCAGTCAGCCAATCTTCTATCCATGCTAGTACCTTTCCTGTAATACCATGGGCTCCTATCTTGTCTAGCAACCTTGTGTAGCACCTTGTCAAAGGCCTTCTGAAAATCCAAGTAAATAACATCCACTGACTCTTTCTTGTCTATTCTGCCTGTTACTACCTCGAAGAGTTCCAACAGATTTGTCAGGCCTGACAGATTGACCTCCCCTTAAGGAAACCACACTGATTTCGGCCTATTTTATCATGAGCTTCCAAGTACCCCGAAACCTCATCCTTAATAATGGACTCTAACGCCTTATCAACCACTGAAGTCAGGCTAACTGGCTTATAATTTCCTGTCTTTTGCCTCCCTCCCTTATTAAAGAGTGGAGTGACGTTTGTGATCTTTCAGTCCTCCAGAACCATTCCTAAATCTAGGGATTCTTGAAAGATCACTACTAATGCCTCCACAATCTCTTCAGCTACCTCTTTCAGAACCCTGGGGTGTAGTCCATCTGGTCCAGGTGACTTATCTACCTTCAGACCTTTCATTTTCCCAAGCACTTTCTCCTTAGTAACAGCAACTACACTCACTTAAAAAAAAAACCCTCACCTCAGTTTTGAAGGGATGTCCCTTTATTCTGAGGTTGTACTCTCAGATCCCAGACTCTCCTACGAAAGGAAACATCCTCTCCACGTCTACTCTATCCATGACTTTCACTATCTGGTAGGCTTCAGTAAGATCACCCCTGGTCTTACTTCTGCTCTCACCTCATATCCTCCCATTGTCCTCACTTTCCACCCCATCAGGTTCCACATTCATCCTCTGTAATTTCTCCCACCTTCAATGAGATTCCACCACGAGACACACCTTCCTCTCCCTTCTCCTTTTGTAGGGATTGTTCCTTCCACAACTCCCTGGTTCACTCTCCCATCTCCACCAACTTCTCCCATCTCAGGGCACTTTCCAATGAAACTATAGGAGTTGCAATACTTTCACCACTTCTCTCCCCATCATCAATGGGCCCAAACCCTCCTTCCAGTTGAAGCAGTGATTCACTTGCACCTCTTCCAATTTCGTATAATGCAGTCAGTGGTCAACTCTATATTGAAGGTATTGGGAGGCCACTTTGCTGAGTACCTCCATTCAGAATGCAAGTGTGAGCCTAAATTTTCAGTTGCCTGTCACTTTACTTCTCCATTCCATTCCACTTTGACTTCTCAATCTTTGACCTCTTACACCGATACAATGACCAAGATAAGCTCAAGGACCAGCTTCTCATTTGCCAACCCAGAACATTATAGCCCTCAGCATTGGATTCAGCAATTTCAGATAATCAGTCTTTGCATTTTGTGTTGGAACTGACCAGTGTGGACGCAACATAATCAAGTTGTAACATTTTTCTCTTTTATTTCAGATTGCCAGCAGATGCTGTGTTCTGTATCCCACTGTTCCAGCAATTTTTGTTTTCTTTTCTGCCTCCTCTATTCCTTATTTATCTTCTATTTACATCTCCTGCAGACAGATCAGCTCAAGCCTTTATCACCTTCTCTCAGCCAGCATGACTGCCTTCTGCATCATTTAGTTTCTTCGTCTCCACCCTAATCACAGGTACCCACCCTGATCTCTCCACTCCTCCCCTTTCCTTGTTTCCTAACTTTTCTTAGCTTTGATGAAAGATCATTGATATCCTGAAATACAAATTTATTTCTCTCTCCACAGAGGCCAGCTGACCTGCCAAGAGTTTCCAGCGTTTCCTTTTCTTATTTCAGATTTCCGACATCAGCAGTTTTTGCTTTTAATTTTTCCTCTGTGAGGTATCTATTTACCAGGCCAACGACGTACATAAAACTATATACTCAGCTTTCTCCTTTTTCAACTCAATTAATGGAAGTAACGGAATTTAACATCAAGGTAACATTTGACCAAGCATGAAATACGTAAATGAGCCCAGGTGCAGCTGGATATCAAGGGGGATGATGCAAGGTGGTGCCTCACACAAAGGAAGTTAGTTGTAAAGTTGATGGAGGACAAGCATTTCTGTCCAACCACTTGGTGCAAGAGTTCCTCATGGCAGTGTCCTGTGTCCAATCATCTTAAGCAAGTTCATCAATGACCATCCTTCCATCAAAAGGTCAGAAGTGGGAATATTCAACAATGGGAATGTCCAGTTCTTCAGATAGTAGTCCACATTCACATGTGGCAGGGGCTGGACAATGTTTACACCTGGGCCAATGAGTGGCAAGTCACATTTGCATCACACAAGTGAATCATGAAGTACAGTATTTCAAATGGTCGTCGTTTCACACAGTTTACAAACACACGTCTCTGTTTAATCTATGTGTGTTCTTTGGCCTTTTCTATGGTGACATTGAAAGAGCTGTGGCCACTTGAGCATATTTCACTATTCATTTAGATCACAGTGGAGTTGTATGTAAATCTCAACTACTATCCTGTTCCATATATTTAAGTCCTTGCCTATCATAAATCCACCAAGTTCAGTTTGAACATGTTCATTTTACTATATTTTATGTGAAGGGATGCTTCCTGATATCATCTATGAATAGATTAGATTTCATTTACATTATGGACTCTCTCCCCAAAAGAAGCAATTTTCCATTTATCTGCTGTGCTGCTGAGTTAGTGGAACTCTTGACTGCATCAAAAGATTGTAGATTCAAGTTCCACTCCAGCGGGAGTGCTATGCTGGTGAAGGTGTAGTCTATTGAATGAGATGTTAACGGCATCCACTCTCTTAGGCAGATGCCTGAACATTCTAATGAAAAAGAGTAGGGCAACCATCCTTTGTGATCATATGGTCCTTTAAGCTTGACACTCAGACCTCTGCACATTCTTTTCAATGCCCTCTTTCAGATGACATGTTAAACCATGCCCTGCCCTGCTCTCTCAGGTGGGGGTGAGAGATGCCAATATTTTGAGGGCTAGTTCGACTGACCCGGCCAATAGTTATCCCTCAACCAAGAGAAATAAATAGAATAGAAAATGCTGGAAGAATTTCACAGAGAGAAGCAGAGGTAATGTTTCAGATTGATAATCTGTCATTAGAACTGGGAAACGTTAGAAATTGGAAAAGCTGAAGAGAAGGGAGAGGGATTGTGGTAGAAGGAACAAAGAGGATGTTTGTGGTTGGGTGGAGACCAATAGAGACTGAATGATACCAGTGGTGGTGGTGCTGGCTGAGAGAGGGTGGTGAGGCTTGTTAATCGCAGCTGATCTGTTGGAGGAGATGTAAATGGAGGGAGATGAACGAAGACAGAGGAGAGAAAGAAAATAATCCTCAAATGGTCGGGTACAAAAGAGAACACTGGAAATAACCAGCAGGTCAGACAGCATCTGTGGAGAGAGAAAATCTCAGTCAATGATGCAAGTTGATGACTTTTCATCAGAACTGGTCCATTCTGCCACAAACTGCTCAGTCTGGTTATCTAAAGTTGTTGAATTCAACATTTCTAAGTTGTTGAAAGCCCATTCAGAGGGCATTGGAATGGTCAACGATGTGGGATGGGTCTAGTGTCACATACAGAATGGATTGGATAAGAATGGGACATATCCTGCCCTGAAAGTCATCAATGAACCAGACGTGCTTTCACTACAATCGGGTAGTTTTTGTGGTTGTCATTACTTATGATGAGCCGTTGTTCCAGAGTAACTGAATTTATATTCTACTGCTGCCATGGTGGGATCTGAACTCTTCTTGAACACCTCTACCCTCAATGTTGGTGGAGCCCAGCATGCAAGTTCAAAAGACAAGGTTAAATCATTCATAACCATCTTCATCCAGAAGTGTTAAAATGGAAGGTCCATCATGGTCTCCTCTCATTGTCCTCACCAACACAGAAAACAGTCTGCTAGCAACAGCAAACTGTGGGGTAAATGCGCATTTTTAGCTCACTTAACAGGGACTAAAATAAGATTGCAATAAGAGGGAGCTCTCTACTGGTTGGAGTAAAGCTTGGCATGGAGGAGTGAAGGATTAATCATCCACATGTGTAAAATCATTGTGTGAGGCCAGGAAACTGTTGGGTAGTTATTTGAAGCTCAGACACATCTCATAGCTCAAAGCATAATATAGTCAGGGGTTTTACCAGGAGAGTTTGTAAATTCTTGTTGGATGACTGAGATCTGCAGATTACATTGGAGGAGGCTGCAAAACAGCATACACTCCAGAGGAGCAGAAAATCGCTGAGAGCAACATCTGGATTTCCACATTTAACCATCAATACACGTCTGCTGGAAAATACTGTCCATTTCCCAGTGTAATGATAACAGACACCACAGCAAAATCTGGGCCCTTTGTCTTTTCTATGGCGCATCAATTACATTGAGGAGCCATTTCTATTTCTTTGTTTTGAAGACCATTCGAGTAGAAGAAGGGTGTGATTATTCCAAATTCACTAGCTGGCATCGAGCTCCATTCTCCCATTCATGCAGTTACACTTTTGAAAGCCATTGCTTGTTGTTACTTAAATACACCTACTTTCAGACTACAGGTTTGTCATTTCTTTAGAACTTGACTCATTTGTTGGTACCAACCACCCAACTCCAGTAGGTCTGTCTCTGGGGAGCAATCGGTCAGCACGTTCAGCTGTTAACCTAAAGGTTGGTGGTTCGAGCCCACCAAGGGATGGTGAGCTAAGGTTTTAATTTAGGCTGGCACAGTAGTGTAGCGGTTACCACGACACTATTACGGCACCAGCAACCCGGGTTCAATTCCCACTGTTGTCTGTAAGGAGTTTGTATGTTTTCCCCATGTGTCTGCACGGGTTTCCTCTGGGTCCTCTGGTTTCCTCCCACATTCCAAAGACGTACGGGTTAGGAAGTTGTGGGCATGCTATGTTGGCGCCGGCAGCGTGGCGACACTTGCGGGCTGCCCCCAGAACACTACGCAAAAGATGCATTTCACTGTGTTTCGATGTACATGTGACTAATAAAGATATCTTATCTTGTACCCACCTCAGCTGGTTGGGGCTGGGGGAAGAACAATCACCGAATTCAACAATTCATAATGAGTGACAGAATCTAAATCAGCTGTTTAACACTAACACCCAATGAAAATAGTTACACCACAAGGATTTTTTTCTGGTCTATTTCCATTTTACTGATTTTTTTTATGGGGAGGAGAGGGGAAAATATTTCAGTAATTAAGTTTTCATTGTCATTTGCAGAAAGGAGAAACAACCTTGCCTTAATTCTGGGCATTGCTGGTAAAGTCCAGATAAATCTGCACTCACTAAAGGTCACAGAAGAGTAAGCATCAATTTTTGTTCGTGCATTTGTTCTGCTTGAAGGCGTCTCAAAGTCACACCTGTCCTACTGTGATCTATTAATGTTGGAATTAGGTCATTGTCATCATGATTTATCATGGGCACCTCATCATGTATAAGAAAGAAGACACGTGATCCTTTAATGAGGCCGTACTTAGAAATTATATCTGCCTTGATTCCCTTCCAGCTGAACAATTCTGAAGACCTCTTTAAATAGAACAGGTCGCAGAGCAAAACGTTGCCCCTTATTTAAATGCCTGTGACTGTTCCAATTTCAGCAACAGTGACAGTGATAATTTATTTACCAATAAATCCAAAAGCAAATTCAGTTGAGATCTCTTTTCCCCCGTGAGTGGGTAAGTGTAGAATTCACGACCATATGGAGGAGTTGAGGCAAATATTGTAGGAGGATGTAAGGAGAAGCTGGAAGAATGGAGGAGGAAATAGATGGAAATGTGGATTACTTTGGAAGGTTTCAGGAATGAGAGAGTTCAGCTACAAAGTTAGACTGGAAAAGCTGAGGTTGATCTCCTTGGAACAAAGGAGGTTGAGAGGAGATTTAATAGATGCAGACAAGATCATAGCTGGTTTAGATAGTAAGTAAAGGGAAGATGCTCCCACAAGGAGTTGGTTTAAGGACCAGGCAGCAAAGATTTAAAAGTTTAGTCCAAAGAAACAAAAGGTTTAAGCAGAAAAGTTTTTATTATGCAGTTATGATCTGGAATTCACTGCCAGAACCTTCAAAAAGGAAATTGTGTTGGCAATTTGCTGGGATTTGGGAAAATTGGATTGAACCACCAGGAAGCAGTATATACTTTATGGATTGAATGCCATAAAAATTCTATGATTCTCTGAATTAGGTAGCAAGATCAGAAAACAGTTGTTGAAATGTCAAAAATCTGATCATGAATTCACACACCTTAGCAAGCCCTAAAGATGGATAAATCCCCAGGAGCTGATGAGATCTATCCCGGGTTGCGATGGTGGGCAAGGGAGGAGATTGCTGTGGCTCAGAAGTGATTTTTAGGTGAGCTGGGGTAAGGTGAGAGATCACTGGAGGATAACAAACATGGTACCTTTATTCATGAAGGGCAGCAGGGATAAGCCAGGTAATTACAGGCCAGTGAATCTAATATCAGTGGTACAAAATTATTGGAAAAACATCTGAGAGATCTGATAGATCAAGGAGAGTCAGTATGGCTTCATTAAGGAGAGATCCTATCTGGATAATTTGAATTTTTCAAAGAGGTAACTCAGGCTGGTGGGGTTGATGTACGCTACATGGACTTTAGTAAGGCATCCGACAAGGTCCCACATGGGATATTGGTCCTAAAGATTAGAGCCCCTGGGATCCAGGGCAATTTGAAAATCGGATTCAAAAGTGACTTGGTAATAGGGAGCAGAGGGGAATGGTGGAGGATTATTTTTGTAATTGGAAGTCTATAGCCACTGATGTACCACAAGGATTGATGTTGGGATCTTTGCTGGTGCTATATATTTTAATGATTTGTATATGACTACAGGAGGTATGATCTGTAAATTCACACAGGATACAAAAATTGGTGGTGTGTGGATAATGAGGAGGCAATCGTCAGCTACAGAACAATACTGAGGAGTTGGCAATACAAGCAGAGCAAAGGTAGATGCAATTTTAATCCTGAATAATGTGAGTTGATGCATTTTGGGAGAACTAATAAGGGTGCAGACAATGAACGATAAGACCCTAGGAAGTACTGAGCAACAGCAGAAGCTTGACATGCATGTCCAATGAAACGTTAAGGCAGGAGAGATCGGATGGGCTGTGTTTGTTTTCCTTTAAGAAGAGATGGCTGGGGGGGGGGGGGGGGATGCGGGGCGGTAGTGGGGGAAGACCTAAGTGAGTTATATGAAATTATGAGGGACAGAGATACGGTGGACAGTGAGTTTTTTTCCCCCTCAGCTAGAGTGTCTACAACTAGAAGGGCACAGGTTTAAGAATGAGGGAGAGTTTAGAGGGGATTTGAGGAAGGATTTTTTCACCAAGAAGGTGTTGAAATCTGGGATGCATTGCCTGTGGGGATGACGGAGCCAGGTACTCTCATGATATACTGTAAAGAAGTATTTAGATGAATACTTGAAGTAACAAGGCATAGAAGACTATGGGCCAAATGCTGGAAAATGGGATTGGTATCGATGGGTACTTGATGGTGGCATGGGCAAAGTGGGTCAAAGGGCCTGCTTGTGTGCTATATGACACTGTGACTATGACTTTAAACACCAGCACAGGTCTGTTAGGATATACAGTCTCCATGCCATGCATCTAACATGTAACTCGCATCATTGGCCAGTCACAAATAGAACGTAGAACATAGAACAGTACAGCCCACAATATTGTGCCAACATAGTTAATCCCTTCTACCTACAGAATGCCCATATCCCTCTATTTTCCACTCATTCATGTGCCCATCCAAGGCCCTCTTAAAAGCCCCCAATGAATTTGCCTCCACCACCCTATCAGGCAACATATTCCAGGCATCCACCACTCTCTGAGTAAAAAACGTACCCGACATCTGTTCTGATCCTATCATAGAACCATAGAACCATAGAACACTACAGCACAGCAAACAGACCATTTGGCCCTTCTAGTCTGTGCCAAAACTTTATTCTGCTAGTCCCATTGACCTGCACCCTGTCCATAACCCTCCAGACATCTCCCATCCATGTATCTATCCAATTTATTCTTAGAACTCAAGAGTGAGCCCACATTTACCACGTCAGATGGCAGCTCGTTCCACACTCCCACCACTCTCTGAGTGAAGAAGTTCCCCCTAATGTTCCCCCTAAACCTTTCCCCTTTCACCCTAAAGCCATGTCCTCTCATACTTATCTCTCCTAATCTAGGTGGAAAGAGCCTACTTGCACTTACTCTGTCCATACCCCTCATACTTTTGTAAACCTCTATCGAATCTCCCCTCATTCTTCTTCACTCCAAGGAATAAAGTCCTAACCTGTTCAATCTTTCCCTGTAATTCAAGGCCTGAAGACCCAGCAACATACCAGTAAACCTTCTCTGCACTCTTTCAATCTTACTGATATCCTTCCTATAGTTAGGTGACCAGAACTGCACACAATACTCCAAATTTGGCCTCACTAATGTCTTATACAACATCACCATAACATCCCAACTCCTATACTCAATACTTTGATTTATGAATGCCAGGATGCCAAAAGCCTTCTTTACAACCCTGTCTACCTGTGATGCCACTTTCAGGGAATTATGTATCTGAACTCCCAGATCCCTTTGTTCCTCCGCACTCGTCAGTGCCCTACCATTTACTGTGTCCTGCCATGATTTGTTCTTCCAAAATGCAACAGCTCACCTTGTCTGCATTAACTTCCATCTGCCATTTTCTGGCCCATTTTTCCAGTTGGTCCAGATCCCTCTGCAAGCTTTGAAAGCCTTCCTCGCTGTCCACAACGCCTCCAATCTTAGTGTCATCAGCAAACTTGCTGATCCAATTTACCACACTATCATCTAGATCATTGATATAGACAACAAACAACAATGGCCCCAGCACAGATCTCTGAGGCACACCACTAGTCACAGGCCTCCAGTCTGACAAACAATCATCCACTACCACTCTGTCTTCTCCCAAACAGCCAATTTCGAATCCAGTTTACAACCTCTCCATGGATACCTAGTGTCTGAACCTTCTGAACTAACCTCCCATGTGGCACCTTGTCAAAGGCCTAACTAAAGTCCACGTAGACAACATCCACAGCCTTTCTTCATCTACTTTCTTGGTAACCTTCTCGAAAAACTCTACAAGATTTGTTCAACATGATCTACCATGCACAAAGCCATGCTGACTATCCTTAATCAGCCCTTGGTTGTCCAAATACTTGTATATCCGATCTCTCAGAACACCTTCCAATAATTTACCTACTATTGATGTCAGGCTCATTGGCCTGTAATTACCTGGTTTACTTTTAGAGCCTTTTTTAAACAATGGAACAACATGAGCTACCCTACAGTCCTCCGGTACTGTAACCGTCGCTAAGGACATTTTAAATATATCTGCCAGTGCCCCTGCAATTTCTACACTAGTCTCTCTCAAGGTCCGAGGAAATATCATGTCAAGCCCGGGGGATTTATCTACCTTTATTTGCTCTAAGGCAGCAAGCACCTCCTCCTCTTTAATCGCTAAATGTTCCATGACACTACTGCTTGTTTCCCTTCCTTCCATGTCCACTATACCAGTTTCCTGAGTAAATACTGATGCAAAAAAACTGTTTAAGATCTTCCCCATCTCCTGAGGCTCCACACATAGATGAACTCTCTGATCTTCTAGGGGACCAATTTTGTCCCTTACTATCCTTTTACTCTTAATATACTTGCAGAAACCCTTCAGGTTTACCTTCACATTATAAGCAAAAGCAACCTCATGTCTTCTTTTTGCCTTCCTGATTTCCTTCTTTAGCATTTTCTTACATTTTCTATGCTCTTCAAGTACCTCATTTGTTCCTAGTTGCCTATACCTGCTATACACCTCTCTCTTTTTCTTAACCAGATCGCCAATATCCCTTGAAAACCAAGGTTCCCTTTGCCTGTTAACTTTGCCTTTAATCCTGGTAGGAACATGCAAACTCTGCACTCTCAAAATTTCGCCTTCCACTTACTGAACACATCCTTGCCAGAAAACAACTTATCCCAATCCACTCTTCCTAGATCCTTTCTCATTTCCACAAAATTGGCCTTTCTCCAATTTAGAACCTCAACTCGAGGACCAGACCTATCCTTACCCATAATTAACTTGAAACTAATGATATTATGGTCACTGGACCCAAAATGTTCACCTACACATACTTCTGTCACCTGACCTGTCTGGTTCCTTAATAGGAGATCAAGTATTGCATTCTCTCTCGTTGGTACCTCTATATATTGATTTAGAAAACTTTCCTGAACATATTTGACAAACCCCAAGCCATCCAGCCCTTCCACAGTGTGGGAGTCCCAGTCAATAAGTGGAAAGTTAAAATCCCCTACTATTACAACATTCTGTTTCTTACATCGGTCTGCTATCTCACGACAGATTTGCTCCTCCAATTCTCTCTGACTATTGGGTGGTCTATAATACAACCCTATTAGTGTGGTCACACCTTTCCCGTTCCTCAGCTCCACTCATAATGGCCTCTGTAGACGAGCCCTCCGGGCTGTCCTGACTACGCACAGCTGTGATATTTTCCCTGACCAGTAATGCCACTCCTCCCCCTTTCGTCCCTCCCCCTCTATCACATCTGAAACAACAGAACCCCAGAACATTAAGCTGCCAGTCCTGCCCCTCCTGCAACCAAGTCTCACTAATAGCAATAATGTCATAATCCCACGTGCCAATCCACGCCCTAAGCTGCCTTACCTACAATACTCCTTGCATTGAAATAGGTGCACCTGAGAACATTTCTATCATGTACAAACCTTTGATTTCTGTTGATACCTACAGTCCTCGCATGACCTTTATCCTCCTCCACATCACTATCTGCTCTAACACTCTGGTTCCCCTCCCCCTGCAAATCTAGTTTAAACCCCTCGGAGCAGCACTAGCACTATCCCCTCTTTACTTGTATATTACTTGTGTGCATTAATGATAAATAAAATCATCAATGCACCTAAGTAATAAACTGCAAATACTGTAAATTTGGAGCATGGAAAGAAAATGCTGGAAACAATCAACACATCTGACAACATCCATGAAGATAGAAACAAGTCAATAATGATGAAAGTCACTGACCCTATTTCACTCTCAACAGATGCTGCCTGACCTGCTATTTTCAGCAATTTCTGTTCATAATTAACAAAATTGTGTTGGTATCATACCCATAAAAGAGACAATGAGAATTACTTCAAGGTTTGTGTAGACATGTTTAACTCTATCTCTAGTATATACGTATGCTTTCCCACCACCAACCCCTTCCCCTCTACTTCCCCGCTAACCTCAGGTTTGTCACTCACAAATTTCCTTGCTGAAGCTTCAGTATGTTGGGGGTGGATTCTGGTCACCATCCCGAAAAGGTGCCTCAAGAGGCAGCATCCATCGTTAAGGACCCTAACCACCCAGGACATGCTCTCTTCATCTTACTACCATCGGGGAGGAAGTGTAGGAGCCTGAAGACCCACACTCAACGTTTCAGGAACAGCTTCTTCAGATTTCTGAACAGCCCATGAACCCGTGAACACTACCTCGTTATTCCTCCTTTGCACTATTTATTTATGTTAGTAACTTATAGTAATTTTTATATCTTTATGTCTTGCACTGTACTGCTGCCGCAAAACAACACATTTCACGACATGTCAGTGATAATAAACCTGATTCTGATTCTGAGTTAGAGCATCTGCAATGACAACACTGTTCTTATGACAGGGACGAAGGATTGATGCTGTTTATTGCCTTTAGGTTAAGAGATTAAGCATGTTTATCACAGGAGCTGTCTGCACTATTCTCAATGTGGAATCAGTGGTCTGTGGGAGGTGGGCTGAGGTAAGTGCTAGCAGGGGTACAAGCAATTACCCACATCCGCAAAATAATGTGATAAGCTAACGGACATGTATACGCATACAGTCATCCAATAAAAGTAAGGTTGAACACTGCTGCCCCTCCAAAAGTCAGCCAATTCATAATTCAGCACACAGTCCTGCAGGGATTCATGGAATGATTACGCAATGTGCTCTGTAAATGGTGCTAAGAATAAAATGGTTTATGAACAAGACTGACAATTAATACTTAACTTATCCTGTATATATGTTGCTCCTACAAGCTTCTACTTAAGGTAATCCTTTCAGTTTCTGTTAACTGTTGTGAAATACATTCATCACATGACTCCCTTATCCAATGATCATTTATGGAAGTCCACTACACTGCTTGCCGTTTAAAATAAAAAATAGAAGTACCTTTTGCTTTCAGCAAACTCAATGACAATACAGATATTGTACATTTAACAAATAAACCATAAATGCAGTCTCAGTGCAGGTTTACAAACTCTGACTGACCTTCTCACAGGGCTAATGCCCTCTCCGTCTCTGTCTTTAGAAGAAACGGTCTCATTCCCGAACTTGTCTGAACGACCACAGGTAAGCAGACTCATCCTGGTGAAGGTACGCTGTCTCCTACAGGTGTTGCCCACTGAAGGTCATGGAACACAATCCAATTCAACACCTAAATCTAACGGTACATTGACTAAGTCAGGTACATTCCCCCTGCAAGGCTGACTTACTTCCACTCCAGTTTTGTTGGGTTATGAGATGCCCCATAAGGCAAATGTGGTAACTGCAGACTTTTTCCACAGATGGCACTCGCGTGGCTGGGTAGTTTGTGAGGTGGTCATACAAACTGCCCCATGGTCCATAGCCTGAAGCATTACACATGAAGATTCATGCATGGTTGGTGTCATAATAGACAAGAAGAACCTTACATGTTATAACCATGCTGTTGATTTTAACCACGGGTCCTAAGAACATCTTTCTTTGATGAATGATGAAGGGAAATAGCACTACTGCAAAATCTGGTTGAAAATGTCAATGTCAGCAAAACAAAAGAGCTGGTCTTTGACTTCAGGAAAGGGGACGGTGCACATGCACCTGTCCACATCAATGGTGGTGAGGTCGAAAGGGTTGAGAGCTTGAAGTTCCTGGGAGTGAACATCACCAATAGCCTGTCCTGGTCCAACCATGTAGATGCCACAGCCAAGAAAGATCACCAGCGCCTCTACTTCCTCAGGAGACTGGAGAAATTTGGCATGTCCCCATTGACACAACTTTTATCGATGCACCATAGAAAGCATCCTATCTGGATGCATCACGGCTTGGTATGGCAACTGCTCTGCCCAGGACCACAAGAAACTGCAGAGAGTTGTGGACACAGCCCAGCGCATCATGGACACCAGCCTCCTTGGACTCTGTCTTTACCTCTTGTTGTCTTGGTGAAACAGCCAGCATAATCCGGGTCATTCTCTCCTCTCCCATCAGACAGAAGGTACAGGAGCCTGAGGGCACATACCACCAGGCTCAAGGACAGCTTCTATCCCACTGTGATAAGACTATTGAACGGTTCCCTTATACGTTGAGATGGACTCTTGACCTCACAATCTACCTTGCACATTATTGTCTACCTGCAATGCACTTCCCTGTAGCTGTGACACTTTACTCTGTATTCTGTTATTGTTTTTACCTGTACTACCTCAATGCACCCTATACTAACTCAATGTATCTGGACTGAGTAATGAATTGACCTGCACGATTGGTACGCAAGACAAGTTTTTCACTGTACCTCAGTACAAGTGACAATAATAAACCAATAGCAAAATATGCTTAATACTGTGCCATACGTCAGAATGATCTCAGTCCACGCACATTCTCATGTTTCAGAGTCTTTATAATGGTTTGCACCTATTATATGCTTCAAACCATGTGCATTCACTTGTAAACCCCGAGACAAATCACTTCATGTTGCAGGAAATCAAACTTGTTCAAATTCACATTATACTTTAATAATTACTTCAGTACCGATGCCAGAATTTGAAAACTTCCTTCTTCAGTTCATGTAGTGATTGGAACATCATCCTGATTAAACAGCAGCGACTTAATCCTTGCAGAAATTAATCCCTCGTGTCCCTTGGTCAGATGGTAGAGCTGCTGCCTCACAGCTCCAGCGACCCCAATTCAATCCTGACCTTGGATTCTATCTCCGTGGAGTTTGCCCGTTCTCCCTGTGACTGGGGTTTGACCAGGTGTTCCAGTTCCCTCACACATCCCAAAGACACGCAGGCTGGTAGGTAAATTGTCCACTGTAAACTGCCCCTGGTGTGAAGGTGAGTGGTAAAATCTGGGGTGAGCTGATGGGAATGTTTGGAGAATAAAATGAGTTAGGGTAGTATTAGTGCTCAATAGTCAGTGCAGACTCAGTGGGCCACAGGGCCTGTTTCTGTGCTGTATTACTCTATGATTTGGAAGAGTTAAGGAGAGAACATAACTATGGGAGGTGGATGTAAGAACAGAATTAATAGTGCACTTTGATGGTTTAATATTGTTGGTTCCCCTCAGCGATATTTAATTGCACAGAGGCACAAGACAAACCTAACTTTGTAAATATTTTTGCTCCAGCCCTGTCCTGTCATGTTCATAGTGGAGACACGAGAGACTGCAGATGCTGGAATGTGGAGCAATCTGCTGGAGGGACTCAATGGTTCGTGGTAGTGGATATTGTTCATTACCTGCCATTCATTCAAGTGCAATCTCATAAATCACCACAAAACAAGTCTGGTTTATTTGCTTGTGCAACCATCGCAATCAGCACAGTCCAGTCACTACAATCCATCATCACCAAAACTTCATGTTTCTCCAATTTATTTCATTCTTGTTAAACCTGGGCTTTCAGCGTAAGGGAGTGATTGTGATTTGGACTAAACTAACCTTGTTTAACATGGATATGCTCTTTATAGCCATCGTAGCAATCGTTGAACATTTCTCCATGCATTTTTTATCCCCATTCCTTTTATATTCTCTTCTGCCAATTTTTAAAGACAATGCTCTTCTCATTACTACCACTGGGGAGGAGGTACAGGAGCTTGAAGACCCACACTGAATGATTTAGGAACAGCTTCTTCCCCTCCACCATCAGATTTCCAAACAGTCCATGAACCCATGTAAACTACCCTGTTATTCCTTTTTTTGCACTATTTATTTGTTTTGTAATTTATAGTAATTTTTATGTCTTTGCACTGTACTGCTGCCACAAAACATCAAACTCCATGTCCTTTAAGCCAGTGATAAGAAACCTGATTCTGATAACCTGATCACAGATATTCCATCGATCCTCTCTACACCTCTCCCTCTCTGCAGCTTAAAAGCCACTTGTGTTTCTACTTTTCCAGTTCTAATGAAGGGTGCTTGACATTGTAAATGTTGACTCAGTTTCTCTCCCCACTAATGGCGCTTCACTTGCTGAGTGCTTCCAGCACTTTGTGTCGTTGTATCTTTGTACATACTTGGTAGGGCGTCCAGATATAACTTTGCTATCTCCAAACAAATATATTTCCCCAGTTCAATTTAAGTTGCTGGAGGCAATCCTTCCCCTTCAAGGTTTAATCTATTTTGCATCTTTATAAGTATTTATTTAACTTATCTGTTCATTGGATATGGACATCTGGCAATTGAACAGCCCTGAATGACCCTGAACTGAGGAGAGAGTTGAAAGCAACTATTATATGTGGTCTGGAGTCCCACATAAGCCAGACCAGGTCATGACAGCATATTTTCTTTTTTGAAGGACATTACTGAACCAGATAGTTTTTTAATAGCAATCTACCAGTTTTACAGTTATTACTGAGACAACATTTTTTTAAAATTTCTGATTCATTTCATTAATTGAATTTAAATTCCCTCATTGCTCTGGTGGGATTTCAACTTGTATCTCTGGATCAATGGTCCAAGACTCTCATTCGCAGACTAATACTTTAACCATTATGCTACTGAACCCCTGTGCTATTTTTCATGCACTGGCAATATATCTCATTAAGCATTCCATTTCTCCTAACAAGAAGAATTTTCCGTACATAATTTTAACTGTGCTTTTCCTTCGATATATATTACTAAAATTCTGCAAATAAGTATCCTGGATAAGTATAATGGAGCTATAAGGAGTAGTGTCGATGTTCATCTTGATGTGCTTGTTATTAATGAAAACCTGTGCCTTGAAATATTGATTCAACAGGTTTTCGTTTTGCCTACTTCCAGCATGTACAAGCCAGTTCCTTTATCATTTTGTCAATGAGGTTTAACATTACCATCTGACCTCATCCTTTGATTAGGGCTGCAAACTTCTGCTATATCTCATACTTAAAACGACACTGAAGGAGGCCACTTGGTCTGGTAGGTCCATGCCAGCTCAATCAGAATAACCCCATCAGTCCGATTCCCCACCTTTTTTCCCTGTAGTCCTGTTTATTTTCTCTCACAAGCTCTTCAACTCCCCTTTGATTCGTTTGCCATTTACCTAGAGGGTGGTAGTAGATGGGGAGTATTCTGCCTGGAGGTTGGTGACTAGTGGTGTTCCACAGGGATCTGTTCTGGGACCCCTGCTCTTTGTGATTTTTATAAATGACTTGGATGAGGAAGTGGAGGGGTGGGGTAGTAAGTTTGCAGATGACATGAAGGTTAGAGGTGTTGTGAATAGTGTAGAAGGTTGTCGTCGGTTACAATGGGATATGGACAGGATGCAGAGTTTGGCGGAGAAGTGGCAGATGAAGTTCCATCTGGAGAAGTGTGAAGTGATACACTTTGGAAGATTGAACTTGAAGGCGGAGTACAAGGTTAATGGCAGGATTCTTAGCAGTGTGGAGGTCTATAGATCCATCAAAGTCGCCGCGCAAATTGATAGGGTGATTAAGAAGGCACATGGCATGCTCACAAGACAAAGGAGCAGCAGCAGGCCATTCGGCCCATCAAGTCTGCTCTGCTACCTCACCATGAGCTAAACTATTCTTCCATCTAGCCCCAACTCCCAGCCTTTTCCCCATATCCCTTGATACCTTGACTAACTAGATACCTATCAATCTCCTCCTTAAACACCCCCAATGATCGGGCCTCCACAGCTGTATGTGGCAACAAACTCCATAAATCCACGACCCTCTGGCTAAAGAAATTTCTCCTCATTCCTGTTCTAAATGGGTACCCTTTAATTCTAAGATTGTGCCCTCTAGTCCTGGACTCACCCACCAGGGGAAACAGCTTCGCCACATCTACTCTGTCCAGTCCTTTCAACATTCGAAATGTTTCTATGAGGTCCCTTCTCATTCTTCTGTACTCCAATGAGTACAGCCCAAGAGCCGACATTCGCTCATCGTATGTAAGCGTGCTGGCCTTCATTAGTCAGGGAATTGAATTCAAGAGCCGCAAGATAACGTTGCAGCTCTACAATCTGGTCGCCTCATCATAGGAACGATGTGGAAGCTTTAGAGGGGGTGCAGAGGAAATTTACCAGGATGCTGCTTGGATGAGAGAACACGTCCTATGAGGAAAGGTTGAACGAGCTGGGGCTTTTCTCTTTGGAGTGACTGAGGATGAGAGGTGACTTGATAGAGTTGTATAAGATTATGAGAGGCATAGACTGAGTGGACAGCCAGTACCTTTGTCCAAGGGCAGCAATGGCCAATACCAGAGGACATCTATTTAAAGTGAGTGGAGGAAAGTTTAAGGGAGATGTCAGAGGTATTAGGTTTTTTTTTTACACAGAGAGTGGTGGGTGCTGGAACTCACTGCCTGGGGTGGTGGTAGAGGCTGATACAATAGGAACATTTAAAACTCTTGGATAGACACATGGAAGTAAGAAAAATGGAGGGTTATGGGCTGTGTAGGAGGGAAGGGTTAGATTGATCGTGGGGTAGGTTTATATTGGTCATCACAACATCGTGGGCCAAAGGGCCTGTACTGTGATGTACTGTTCTATGTTCTATATGAGGAGATAAGTAGGAGCAGCCAATTAACCTACCTGCACATTCTTGGGAGGCGGGAAATTCATCCAGCACAGGCACATTCAGCATCATGCACAAGCAACACCCAAGGTCAGGATTGAACTCAGGTCCCTGGAGCTGCCAGGCACAGTGCTAACTGCTGCCTCACTTTGTTGCCCGAACATCTTGTCTGTAATAGTTAATTGATTTGAATTTGCCTTTCTGTTGGGTATGATTGCAAGTTGAACATCCAGACATATTCTTCCTTCTCCAGCTCTGGTTAGCTGCAATAGTCTGCTCAACCTCCCGTCACATCTCACAAACAGACTTAACTACTCTGATGGATCAGAGTGTAGCACACAGTGCTCGCAGGGCTACTGCCTCATAGCGCTAGAGAACTGGGTTCAAACCTGATATCCAGGTGTCATCTGTGTGGACTTTGCAGGTTCTCCCTGTGACTGCATGGATTCTTCTGGGTGCTTCGGTTGCCTCCCACATCCCAAAGATGTGCAGGTTAGTAGGTTAATTGACTGCTGCAAATTGTCTCTGGCATGTAGCTGAGTGATAGAATCGGGGGAACGGTAATACTAGAGAAACAGTCCTGACCCGAAACATTGACTGCCTGCATTTCTCCACGGATGCTGCCTGGCCTGATGAGCTCCTCCAGTATCATAATGCTTTTCATCTTGATAGAATCAGGGGGGAGCTGACGATAATGTGGGGAGAATAATAAATGGGATCAATGTGGGATTATTGTAAATGGGTGGGTGATGGTCAGTGAGGACTTGGAGGTCTATACGGCCCATTGCCAATCTGTATCTCTTAATGACTCTCTGACTCTATTTTCTTACATTCTCTCTAATTCTCTCTCCACCTCTGTCTGCAGAAGAAACTGTCTCATTCCTGAACTTGTCTGAACAGCCATGGTCGTAGAACTGCTGCCTCATAGCTCTAGCAACCCAGGTTCAGTCCGGTGCTGTGTGTGTGGAGTTTGCACATTCTCCCTGTGACCACATGGGTTTCCCTTGGGCACCTCAATTTCCTCCAAATCTCAAAGACACATAGGTTGGTTTGTCAGTTAGCTGTGGTAACTGATTGCCTTAGTGTAGGCCAAGTGGTAGAATCTGGGGGAGAGTTAATGGGAATGTGGAGAGATTGGTTGCAGTGAGTTAAAGGAAAAATACTGGGAGAATAGGATTGCATTATGAACTGACATAGACTTGATGTTGTAAGGAAGTATAGAAAGCACCATGGGAATGTACAGCAGGAACCATTTGCAACAGAGAGAGCTCTTCTGCACTTAATATTGTCATCTCCATCAAAGCCATTATTTGATAGACTTCCTCAAAAGTAAGCCCAGGCTCTCTGAGTAACTTAGATTGTATCCTTTCATCAGGCAATCCACAAACTAATCTACCTCTCAGAGCTCTGTTGAGAAACTCAGCAAGTTTGCAGTGTAATTCAATGTCACAGTATAATTCAGTGTCACAGTGTAATTGGTGATGGACTCACCATACTTTTGATTTCACGCTCCTCTAAGCTTGTAGGTTTCAATTACATTCAAAGGTGTAGTTTGAAATGTTCCTTTACTTTGCTGCATCTCTGCAAAAGAGACATCCATTGGTTTTTGAAGTGAGGAAATTGGTCAGGTTGTTGCATACCTTTGATCCAACTTCACTTAAAAGGTTTGCTTTCTTCTTTTTTCTGAACTGTCCTGTTGAGTATTCCAACATTTTTTGCATTTTGATCTACTTCGAAGACACCATGGCCCAACAAAATATCCCTGTGTGGTCAACAGATGAAGTAAAGGACTCTCAATCCTTACCAAAAGCTACCAGCTTTCCAATGCTGGGAAGCAGAGTAGCCATCTTGCCTTCTTTAGAATACATCGGCAGCAAAAGTGATGAGGTCACCCATAAACGTGTGAAGGTTTCCTGCCATTGCAGGGCCTGATTCTTCAGAGGATGCACCATTTGACCAAGTGTACCTCTCTTCTTTTAATGTGATTCCTGAGACATTAAAGCCATTGGACGCCTTGTGGACTATTTCACTGCGATGTACTGTGGCTTCCCCACACCCCTGATATGTAAAAATTGTGTCAGTGCAAGGTGTGTAAAGCACTGACTGTTACCTGTATGCACTGTGCAGCAGCCTATTACACAGTGTAGCTAGGGCTGTATTATTTGTACACACGCTGTAACAGTCTTAAACCAGTACATACTCTTGTTTAACACAGGCTGAAACCAATATACACTGTGTAGCTCTGATTGTTACCAGTTCATGCTCTGTACTGCTGGCTACTGCCAGTACACACCCTGTGTACCACAGACCATTACCAGTTCACACTGTATAAACAGGCTTGTTAACTGTACATGCTTTGTGTAATGCTGGCGCCATGTTCCTTACAGCCTGCCAGCACTCACTGCTCCATGATATTCTCAAAAGAATAAGGGCCAGACTGAGATTTCAGAACCACCACGTTTTTTTAAAAAATGAAACTGGTGCTGGGCTTCTGCGAATCAAGGCGAGTATTTGAACAGGATGTTTTGGTCTCTCCATATATTTTCATCCAACCTCCTCACCAATTTGTGATGTCTTCTGCATGAGGTGCTAACACATGTAAGTGGACGCAATGCATATCAATGAAGAATAATGGTTCTTAAGGCTAAACTCTTAACACTAAGGCCATTACCAAAGTAGATGGAATAACACCAATGTTACCCCAACAGCTCTTGCTCCAGACTATCTGTTCTGGTTACAATTTCGAAGTAGGTATATCAAATGATCCTCTTTACCCAATAAGATACAGTATGTCTGTTTATGAAAATACACAGCAGTACAGGCACAGGAGACAATTCAGTCCACCAAGTCTATGTCAGTTTATAGTAGAGCAATCCCGTCAGAACCATTGCCCATTCTTTCCCTGCTAATCTGTATATAATTGTGCCTCAAGAACTTCTCATTCCCTTTTGAAGTCACTGAGTGATTCTAATTTCACAAATTTTTCCGGGGAATAAAATCTGGATCATAACTCAAAGAGTGACAAATTTTCTTCATATCGCCCCTGCAGCTTTTGCCCAGATTATTAAGTCTATTCCCCGGTTTTTGAACCATTACTAATAAGGAACAACTTCCCTCAATTTACAATCTAAATCAATCAGAAGGCCATAATATATAGGAGCAGAATGAGGCCATTCAGCCCATCTAGTCTGCTCTGCCACTCAGTCATGGCTCAACCTCATTCTCCCACCTTCTCCCCATAACCCCCTTACCAATTAAGAACCGATCAGTCTCTGCCTTAAATGCATCCAATGACTTGGCCTCCACAGCCCTCTGTGGCAATGAATTCCACAGATTCACCACCCTCTGGCTAAAGAAATTCCTCTTTATCTCAGTTTTAAAGGGACATTCCTTTAATCTGAGGCTGTGCCCTCAGAGCCTAGATTCTCCTACTAGTGTAAACATCCTCTCCACACCACTCCATCCAGGCCTTTTCCTATCCGGTAGGTTTCAATGAGATCCCCTCTCATCCTTGTGAACTCCATCATGTACAGGCCCAGAGACATCAAACTGTCTTCATGGGTTCTTTCATTCCTGGGATCGTTCTAATGAACCTCCTCTCGACCCTCTTCAGGGACAGCATGTCTTAGCTAATGGGGACCAAAATTGCTCAATTTTCCAAATGCAGTCTGATCAATGCATTATAAAGCCTCAGCAGTACATCCTTGCTTTTATTTTTATCTCTATCACGTACATCTCCATCAAATCTCTTCCCAACCTCCTTTGCTCCAAGGAGAAATTATTCCATTTCAAAAATAAGATATCTTTTAGTCACATGTACATCGGAACACAGAGAAATGCATCTTTTGCATAGTGTGTTCTGGGGCAGCCCACAAGTGTCACTACACTTCCAGTGCCAACATGCATGCCCACAACTTCCTAACCTGTACGTCTTTGGAATGTGGGAGGAAACCAGAGCACCGGGAGGAAACCCTCAAGGACACAGGGAGAACGTACAAACTCCTTACAGACAGTTAACCCAAGTCGCTGGCCCTGTAATAGCGATACGCTAACTGCTACACTAGCGTGACTGCACTATTTTCTGAATTGACACATCTTTTCCCCAATACTTGCTCCTCCTTTAGTGAGACTGATGATGCGGTGCTGTTGCATGTGATCGCTCCAACGTTGAAAACTGTGTGGTACCACCCATGATGGACTCCTCTTGCTGAGCCAGATTTTGGCAGCCTCTCCACATCTAATGCTTTGCAGAAAAGTCTGATCCTCCTCTCATCCGAATGCCACTCATTCACCATTTGCAAACTGGAAGTACAAAGCAATGTGTGGGAATGGCATCTAAATTTTCCCTTGCTAATTCAAAGTGCCATTTGCCCTGAACTGCAGTCTTGCCTGAACTCAGTGCAAACTAGGAATGGAAAACCAGAGGGGGGGGGGGGGTGGGGGGGGAGCATCTGCCTCTAGTTGCTTGAACTAGACTCGTTCAAGGGTCTGGGTCAGCTCTTATATTCCTCCCCACACATTGCTTTCCATTCAAGCCACTAAGTATCCAGGAGGGGAGTATGACCAGTGGGCAACATTCACACCTTAATAATGGCAACTAGAGAGGAATTTGACCCCAATCATCTAATCTGTGTCATACAATACACGAGGCATGTTAAAGACAGTCAGTTCAAGATCCCACTTAATAACACTGAAAAGAATCATTCCCCAGCCCAATGTTACGTAATATTTAGTGCACACTGCATTACAGAGTGGGGTATGGGACTGATGGGGTTGCTCTGCAATAAGCTGACATAGACTTGATGGACTGAATTGCCCCCTGTGCCTACACTGTAGTGTATTTCCATAAACAGACATACTGTATCTTATTTGAATGTGGGGGGGGGGGGGGGGTGTCACTTGATAAACCTACTTTGAAAATAGTAACCGGAACAGATACTCTGGAGCAAGAGTTGTCAGTGTAACTTTGTTATTCCTACTGCTTTGGTAATGGCTTTGGTGTTAAGAGTTTAGCCTTATTAATAACCATTATTCATGATATCCACTGTGTCCACTGACATGCATCAGCACCACACGCAGAAGACACCACAAATTGGTGAAGATGTTAGATGAAAATATGTGGGGAGAGCAAAACTTTTTCAAAGACTTGCCTTTGTCACAATGTCAAACAGAGCGAGATCGTGGAGAACCCAAATGCAGAACACCGGTACAAGATTGGAGTCAGGATGCTTCCTCGGGATCAAACTCAGGCAGCGACCAGAAGGAATCTTGCCTCAGGGCTCTGAGGCAGAGTCTCGACGTGGAAACGGGGTATCCCAGGAGAAACAGCGAAACTGGGACTGCTCTAGAGTTGACAGCTCTAAGCAGCCAGGAGATGAAGTATACACAAAGATTGACCAATACTCTGGCAACTAGTGCTAATGAAACCAGGATTCTTATACTAGTCTCCTGATGGAACTCAGGTGTGTGTCATTATGCGATTAGTAGTGCATGGAAACCACGTGCTGCACAATCAAGGCACCATCAATGGGGCCGAATCAAAGACCAGCACTCAGACCCATGACAGTACCCCAACCCCAATGGGAGCCTCCAGGCAACCCACTGGGCTTGTCTGGATGGGTCTGACAGAATTCATGAATGAGGGAAGGGTCCAAAATGAAGGAGCGAGGAACCCAGGAACATTCCTCTGGACCGTATCCCTCCCAGTCGACCAAGTATTGCAGACCCCTACCCCGGCAGTGCACATCCAGTAAACGCCAGACGGTGTACACTGGGTGGCTGTCAACGGTCCGGGGGGTGGAGGGGGCTTGGCTGGAGGGCACAACTGCTATCCACTGGCTTCACCTGGGACACATGGAAAGTGGGATGTATCCTCAGAGCTGCAGGCAATTTGAGCTGGACTGCTGTGGAATTGACAATCCGCTCAATCTCAAAAGGTCCCAAGAAGAAAGGGGTGAGTTTCTTGGGCTCATCTTTGAGGGGGATGTCCTTAACTGAGAGCCAAACCTTCTGCCCAGGCTGGTATGCCAGTGCAGGAACCCGACGACGATCAGCAACTCTCCGGTTGTAGTCGGCAGTACTGAGCAGGGCCACACGTGTGTCCTCCCAGACCTTGCAGCTATGGTGAAGATGGTCCTGAACTGACGGCACGGCAATGTCCTCTTCATGGATGGAGAACAGAGGGGGTTGGTAACCAAGGGAGCATTCAAAGGGGGATCTGCCAGTGGCAGTGCAGACCATAGAGCTGTGGGCATACTCAACCCAAGTGAGGTGGGTGCTCCATGTAGATGGGTTGTTCGTTGTAATGCAGCATAGTGCCGTTTCCAAATCTTGATTCACCCGTTCCATTTGGTAGTTTGTCTGTGGATGGAAACCAGATGTAGGCTTACTGATGTTCCGAGGGCCTGACAAAAGGACTTCCATACTGCAGAGATGAACTGGGGAACCCGGTTGGAGACAATGTCCGCAGGGATTCTGTGGAGACGGAAGACGTGTTGGACAACCAGGTCGGTTGTCTCCCGAGCTGTAGGGAGTTTGGGAAGGGCCACAAAATGCAATGCTTTGGAAAATCAGTCCACTATAGTGAGGACAGCAGTGTTCCCGTGAGAAGGGGGCAGTCCCGTGACAAAATCCAGGGCGATACGGGACCACGGACAGCTAGGTACAGGTAAGGGACGAAGCAGTCCAGCAGGTGGTCAGTGGGAGGCTTTTCCACGGGCACAGACAGAACAGGCAGAAACAAAGGAATGGGTATCAGCATCCATGGAGGGCCACCAGAAGTGTTTCTTCAAGAGGAAAAGTGTCTTATCTATTCCCGGATGGCAGGCGAAACAAGAAGAATGTCCCCACTGAAGAACCTGAGACCGCAAGGTGGTTGGGTGGTCCGTTACCCGAGTCAGGTTGGGTTTCCTTGACTGTGGCCTTGATCTCCCAGGTGAGGGCCGCCACAACACAGGACCGGGGAAGAATGGTCTTGGGGTTAGGATGGTCCTCCTCAGTAGTGTATTGCCGGGAGAGAGCATCGGGCTTCCCATTCTTGGACCCAGGACGATAGGTTAATGTAAACCCCAACTTGCCAAAGAATAATGCCCACCAGGCTTGGTGGGAAGTCAGGCGTTTAGCAGTTCAGATATATTCCAGGTTCTTGTGGTCTGTCCAAATGATAAATGAATGCTCCACTCCTCCACTGCCAGTAACTCCCGGTTCCCCACATTGTAATTATGTTCAGCAGGGGACAACCAGCAAGAAAAAAAAAACACAGGGGTGCAGTTTCTGATCCGAACCTGAGTTTTGTGAGAGGATCGCTCCCACCCCAGAGTCGGAGGCGTCGACCTCCACAATGAATTGACTGGACGGGTCTGGTTGGACCAGGATGGGGGAGGACATGAAGCATTTCTTCAGGTCCGAGAACGCTGAGTCAACTTCAGAGTTCCACAGAAAAGGGAATGCAGGTCAAGTGAGTTGAGTAAGGGGTGCTGCCACCCGACTATAATCCCTAATGAAACGGTGATAGAAATTCGCAAACCCCAGAAACCATTGGAGTTGTTTGTGTCGAGGCCAATCCGCCACTACCCAGATCTTATCGGGATCTGCTCTTACTCATCCGCTCTCAATGATGTATCCTAAGAAGTTCACATTTCTCAGCCTTAACAAAGAGCTTGCTTCCCCAAAGCCTCTGGAGGACCTGACGAACCTGCTGGGTGTGTTCCTGGAGACTGCTGGAGAAGATCAGGATGTCATCCAGATAGACAAACAAATTGATTTATGAAGTCTCGTAGGACATCATTGATCAGAGCTTGGAAAACGGCAGGAACGTTGGTGAGGCCGAATGGCATTACTAGGTATTCGAAGTGGCCGAGAGGGGTTTTAAATGCTGTTTTCCACCCCTCATCCTGACTAGGTGGTAAGCGCTTCGTAGATTTAGGTTAGAGAATATGGTGGCCCCGTGAAGTAGTTCAAAAGCAGAATTGATGAGAGGCAGTGGGTATTTGTTTTTGACAGTTACATTATTTAGGCCCTGGTAGTCGATGCATGGATGCAGTGAGCCATCCTTCTTCCCCCACAAAGGAAGACCCTGCGCCTACTGGGGAGGATGAGGAGCATATAATGCCCGCCATGAGAGATCCGTTGAAATACCCCTCCATTGCTTCTCTCTCTGGTCAGGAGACGTTATATAACCAACTGGTAGGTAGCGGAGCTCCGGGGAGAATGTCAATCACGCAATTGTATGGCCGGTGTGGAGGCAGGGAAAGAGCCCGTTGCTTGCTAAATACTTGCCCCAGGTCATGACACTCCACTGGGACCCTGGACGTCTGGGGTTTCTGTGGCTGACGAACTAGCGGTAGCCTTTACCGGGGAAAGGGCCAACTGGAGACAAGTGGAGTGACAGAACGGACTCCAACTGACTATCCTGCCCATGGACCAATAGAGGTGGGGATTGTGGCAGCTCAACCAGGGGTACCCAAGAACCATCAGAGTCTGCGGGGAGGCTATTAGGTGAAATTGGATCTATTCCCAATGGTTTCCAGAGATAAGCAATGAGAGCAGAGGTGTATGACTCAGGTCAGTCTGCTTTCTAGTACCCAAACTTCTAGAGGGGTACTCAATGGCTCCCAAGGAATCTTGGCCTGGGAGGCTATGTCTTTATCCAACAGATTGCCCTCAGTGCTGAAGTCCACCAAGGTGGAAAGGGACAGGGACTGTTGGAGGTGACTTATGGTGGCTGGGATCAGCATCCGATTCTGGGGGACAAAAGGGAAAGTTGTCTGGCTCACCAGGACCCCCCTCTCTACTGGTGAGCCCTCCCTTTTGGCTGAAGGGAACAAGTGGCAAGAAAATGGCCAGGCTAGCCACAAGAGAGGCAATTCCCAGCTCTTAACATCTGACATCATTTGGAGGGAGAAAGGCAGTTCCGTCCCAACTGCATTGGTTGCTTACCTGGGGTGGTGCAATCGGCCAGGTCAGGAGCACCTCTAGGAGCAGAGGCTCAGGCTAGCAGAGGCTAGGAAGGTGACTCGTGGGGTGAACAGGTGTAGGACGAACCATCCTCGCTCTCTGCCTTTCCCGGTTGTCCAGCCTGGTGGCTAGGGAGATCAACGCATCCAGGCTGGTTGTCTCATCCCTTGCCGCCAACTCATCCTTTATCCTGTCGCTGAGGCCTTGACAAAAAAGCCCCTGGAGAGCCTCGACAAAAAAGCCCCTGGAGAGCCTCATCACTCCACCCCAAGATAGCTGCTAACGTCTGGAACTCCACAACACTGCAGGAGCCCTGACAGAGGGTGAGTAGTCACTTGGCTGACTCTTTACCCCTGATGGGATGGTCAAAGACCTTTCTCATTTCCTCAATGAGAATGTGAAATGAAGAGCAGGTCTCTGGCTGATTATCCCAGATGGCAGTGGCCCATTCTAGCACGCTTCCTCACAACAGCCCCACAATAAGTGGTATCTTGGATAGAATCAGTGGTGTACGTGGAGGGCCGGCCGCTGCTCAAACACTAATGAGCATTGTAGCAGGAAGGACCAGCCCTTCCCCAAATCCCCAGTGCAGGGTTCTGGGTCAGGTACGTGCAGTTCCTTGGGTGGTCAGGTCATCAAAGGAGAGGGTGATGCTATTACAGATTGCCTGGGCTGGTCAGACAGAGTTCTCAGAGCAGAGACTCAGCTGACCTACTCACTGATCTGCCCAACATTCACTGCTAGGGTACAGAAGTTTTCCATAACCACCCAGAGCTGCTGGTCATGCCAGCCCAGAAGCAAGCCCTGGCTGGTGAGGGCTTCTTGCAGGGGATTCATGTCCACTGGGTTCATGGAGGCCAGAGTATTCTGTCACAATGTTAAACAAGGAGCAAGATCACAGCAAACCCAAATGCAGAACACCAGTACAAGACTGGAGTCAGGATGCTTCTTCGGGACCAAACACAGGCAGCAACTGGAAGGAATCTTGCCTCAGGGCTCTGAGGCAGAGTCCCAACACAGAAACAGGATATTCCAGGAGAAACAGCAAAACCAGGACTGTACCAGAGATGACAGCTCTAAGCAGCCAGGAGACCAAGCATACCCAAAAATTGACCAATACTCTAGCAACCAGTGCTAGTGAAACCAGGGTTCTTATACTAGTCTCCTGATGGAACTCAGGTGTGTGTCATTATGCAATTAGTAGTGCATGGAAACCATGTGCTGCACAGTCAAGGCACCATCAATGGGGCTGAATTGAAGACCAGCACTTTGAACCATGACAGCCTTCTGTCACACAATTTAGTTCAGGACTCACTCAGACCCACTGCAGGTCAAGGACACACTATGCAATGAATGTTGGCACATCGCCACTGCTCTGCCATTTGAGTCCAGCACTGGAAGCCTGTCTTGCCGAAGAAATCATCTTTCTGGTCTTGGGCCAGTTGGAGATAATGTAGAATCTTTCATTAGAGGTTCTTGGTCATGGAATGGACTTGGTAAGTGGGCTGTTAAATTATTTCACTTTAGGTTTATGAATTATCCTATCCGGATCCATCATGGCTTGGTATGGTAACTGCTCTGACCATGACCACAAGAAACTACAGAGAGTTGTGGACACAGCTCATCACATGACGGAAACCAGCTTCCCCATGGACTCTGTCTACACTTCTTGCTGCATCATTAAAGGAGCCAACATAATCAAAGACCCCACCCTCCTCCCTCCCATCGGGCAAAAGATACAAAAGCCTGAAAGCATGTACCACCAGGCTCAAGGACAGCTTCTATCCCACTGTTATAAGACTATGAATGGTTGCCTTGAATGATAAGATGGACTCTTGACCTCACAATCTACCTTGTTATGACGTTGCACCTTACTGTCGATCTGCACTGCACATTCCCTGTACTATTACACTTTATTCTGCACTCTGTTATTGTTTTTACCTTTTACTACCTTGATGCACTGTTGTAATGAATTGATCTGTATGTACGGTATGCAAGACAAGTTTTTCACTGTACCTCGGTACATGTGACAGCAATAAACCAATTTACCAAATTATTGGTTCCTAAATATTTTATTGTATTTTAAAGTTACTGTTAATAATTTTTAAATATCAGAGGATTTTACAAATTATGACAGTTTTTACAGATGTGAGGCTCTGCCCCTGGTCTTGCCAACATTTGGGGGTGGGGCCACAGCACTGCTGGAGGACAACCTGTTACTGGGACCTCACCACCTAACATTCAGGTGCAGAGGGTCAGTAGGATCAGCCCTTCACATCCAGACTAAGTAAGTGAGGGCAACAGACCAGGTTCGGAATGTGTCTTTCATGTACCTGTCACACCTGCATCTGCTTCCTCCTTGGCCCTGGGTAAACTGAGCAGTTCCCATTGATAGAAATTAAAACAACACAGTGGCATGAAACAGGATTAACAAAAGCAGGCAGCTGCAGTGCAAGCATGTTGCATTGGGAGTCGTTCATGCCATAAGCTTCAAGTACAAATGGACACAAAAAAAGGGAAGAAAAATCACTTTATCTGTTAAAGTTAATCCTTATCTGGACGTGGTGAAGCCAACCACAAAATAGGCCCACCTGAAATCTATGGAGTCTGCTGAGGCTTGCGGTAGTATACAAAAAAAAGTCAGAGGCTAACTCTGGGAATTATCAGCTTCCTAAAGCAATCACAAAAGAGTCCAGACATAAGATAACTTATGATTCTTGGGTCCCAGTAGGTTTCCTCCTCTATCTTGAAATCTAGCCCTTCTTGTGAACCTGTTTAACTCCCTGGAAAAGGTTAAGAATGGAATTCCAGAGTTTGGGTCCTAAGGAGCTGACATTGCAGCCTCCAATGATAATTCAATGAAAAGAGGGGGGGGAAAAGAAACAGGAGTGCAGAGATCTCGGAAAGCTGCAGGGCTGGAAGAAGTTACAGGTAAGGAGCAGTGAAGCTAAGATGGGACAACATGAGAACTTTTAAGTCAAGGTATTGCCAATATTGACTACTTCGGTTACATGCAATAAATAGCCAGAAACAATACTAACGTCTTACATGAGGATGCAGAGTTGCCAGGATTATCAGTTATAAAGAGAGGTTGGACAAACTCGGGTTGTTTTCTCTGGATTATCAGAGGCTGAGGGGAGACCTGATAGAAGCTTATAAAGTTTGGTAAATTGGTTTATTATTGTCACATGTACTGAGGTACAGTGAAAAACTTGTTTTGCATGCCATCCATACAGATTCAATTCATTACAACAGTGCATTGAGGTAGTACAAGGTAAAACAATAACAGGATGCAGAATAAAGTGTTACTGTTACAGAGAAAGTGCAGTTCTCTCTTCTCCCCTTTCCCATCAGGCAGAAGATACAAAAGCCTGAGAGCACGTACCACCAGACTCAAGGACAGCTTCTACCCCACTGTTATAAGACTATTGAATGGTTCTGTTATACAATGAGATAGACTCTTGACCTCACAATCTACCTTGTTATGACCTTGCACCTTATAGTCTACCTGCACTGCACTTCCTCTGTAGCTGTGACACTTTACTCTGTATTCTGTCATTGTTCTACCCCGTACTACCTCAATGCACTGTGTAATGAATTGATCTGTACAAACGGTATGCAAGACAAGTTTTTCACTGTACCTCAGTACAAGTGACAATAATAAACAATACCAATAAAGGACCATTCAATAGACTTATAACAGCGGGATTGAAGCAATCCTGTTGTCCAGTTTATAAAATTGAGAGGCAGAGATAGGTTACCCAGCCAGAATATTTTTCCCAGGGCAGTAATGTCGAATAACAGAGGGCATAGAGATGGGGAAAGTTTAAAGGGAATGTGCAGGCAAGTTTTTTTTTACACAGAGAGTGGTAGGTGCCTGGAATACGCTGCAAGGGGTGGTAATGGAAGTAGATACTATAGTGGCTTTCAAGAAGCTTTTCAATAGACACGTGTATATGCAGGGAATGGAGGGATATGGATCATGTGCAGGCAGAAGGAATTAGTTTAATTTGGCATCATGTTCAGCACAGACGTTGTGGGCCGAAGGGCCTATTCCTGTGCTGTTCCATGTCCTACATTCTATGATTCCATTGTCGATAGACTACTAAAGAATAATATTTAATTCATGTTTTTCCTTGATTAAACTATTTCAAGAAACTAAGTGCAAATTGATTGCATAGTTTCATGGATCTCCCTTTACAACTTCCATTCATATAGCACTTTCAACCTGGCAAAAGCATTCCTTGACACTCCACAGGTGTGGGACCAAACTAAAGAAAATTTGTGACTGAGCCACATGAGACAAATGGTCAAAAGCTCAGTCAGAGAGGTAGATTTTAACAAGAAAAAAAAGGTTCAGGGTGGAAATTTCAGCGATCGGGTTCTTGGCAGCTGACGGCACGGTCACCACTGGTTGAGCAGTTGGGTCAGGAATGATCAAGAGGACATAATTGGAAGAGTGCAGGAATCGTGGATGATAGGATTGGGGAAGATTACATTGAAAGAAAGTGGTTCAGAAGCTTTTATTTAATTATGTTATGTACTTGCAGAATCTATTCCACTAAATTCATTGACTGACATTTCGGCCATCATGTAACATCAACAAAGTAATTGAGTACCCTGGAGTTGTGCTTTAACTAATAGTTCTGTGTTCACAGCTGAGACACCAAGTCTACACCTCTTCAGAAAGGTTATGTGCATTCATGCAGTTTTATTGAAAAAGCATGAATCTTGCAACTTACATCTTCACATTACACGTTCATTTAAGGTAAAGATGCCTCCATTAAAATTTGATTGAAACTTTCAAGCTGACACCAATTAACAGTTAAAATCACTTATATAAAAGGAAATAAAATGGTATCTCTTAACAAGGAAGTGCTACTTCTGATAAAAGCAAACATTAAATTGTGTTTGCTTTTCAGACCTAGGAAGCTCACATACTATTCTACTTACAATGGTGACAGATATTTGAACTGTGTGCACCTAAATTTGGGAGAGGTATCTCAATGTCCAAGATGTATCCCCTTAAATTTTCAGATGACAGAAGACAGATCTGTGACAGATGACAGATAACAGAACCCTAGAATCGTGGAATGGTTAAGGCAGAGAAGGGTCCATTCGGCCTGTCGAGTCCATACCAGCTTTTTGTAAGAGCAATGAGGCTGGATCCACTCCCCTGCCTTTTCCCCACAGTCCTGCAAATTCTTTTTCAGATATTTGTCCAACTACCTTTTGAATAAAAAAAAGTTAAATACTTCAGATGTGAGAAATCTAAAATAAAAGCAGAAAATGCTGCAAATACTTAGCAAGTCAGGCCACATCTATGGGAAAAGAAACTGTGTTATCCTGTCAGGTCAAAGACCCTTCGTCAGAACAGGGAAGAGGCAAAAGTTAAGAGAGGGTGCAGGTTACCCTTCATGAACTTAAACACCTTTATCAGATCCCCTTGCAACCTCCTCAGCTCAAAGGAGAACTGAATCAGTCTCTCCACATAACTAAAGTTTCTTATCCCTGGAATTATCTTAGTGAATCTCTCCTGCTCTAAAGCCGTTGACATCATTGCTAAAGTGTGGTACCCAAACAGGACTCAATCCGTCATTGGCTGAATCAGATTTTCATAGCATTCAACATGATTTCCTTGCTCTTGTATGTAATGCTTCCATCCTGCATGATATTTTATCCATTTTTGTAAAACTATGTATATCCATTCACAAGTCTCAGTTGTTCGGCAAGGATTGTGGCCTTTGGTTTATATTGGCACTTCCCATTCTTGCTGCCAAAATATAACATTTCATTTTTCTCAGCTACTTATCCACCATTTCCACCAGTCTGTCCCTATCTCCTTGAAGTCCATTTCTATCCTCACACCTCACTGCACCTCCAAGGTCTATGTCATCTGCAAACTTCAGGGGATACATCTTGGAAGAAATTAAGGAAAGCTACATGAAATGATGTAGGTTAATTATGCTTGGATTGCTTCTGGGACAAAATGATGACCAAAGTTTTTGAAAACATCAATTTTTATCGATGCACCATAGAAAGCATCCTATCTGAATGCATTATGTCTTGGTATGGCAACTATTCTGCCCAAGACTGCAAGAAACTGCAGAGAGTTGTGGACACAGCGCATCACAGAAACCAACCTCCCCTCCATGGACTCTGTCTACACTTTGTGCTGCCTCGGTAAAGCAGCCAACATAATCAAAGAATCCACCCACCCTGCACATTCTCTCTTTTCACCCCCTCTCATCGGGCAGAAGGTACAAAATCCTGAAAGCATGTACCATCAAGCTCAAGGACAGCTTCTATCTCACTGTTATAAGACTATTGAGCAATCCACTAGTACCATAAGATAAGACTTTTGGCTTCACAATCTACCTCGTTGTGGGCTTATACCTTATTGTTTGCCTGCATGGCACTTTCTCTGTAACTGTAACACTTTATTCTGCATTCTGTTATTGCTTTAACTTACACTACCTCAATGCACTCGAATATAATGTAATGATCTGTACGGATGGCATGTAAAACAAAGTTTTTCACTTTGGTACCAATTTATCAATTTAGAGTGCTAGGAAATTCACGGCCAGTTAATTTACTGCCACTGGCATCACGATGACCAGACGTGAAGGCAATGCTGACTCTATGTGATACAACCACACAGGTAAGAAATTTACATGATTGTACCAGTGAAAATTAATTCCTTTCACCCACGAAGTCGACCAAACAAACAGGATAGCCGAAACAAAAGCACTTTATTTTCTATAGTCCTCCACATGATCGTTTAAAACTGGGTGAAGAATATGCAGATAAAATGCTCTTTAATCCAGAGTCGAAGGAATTAAACCTTTCCACATTGAAGCTTAAGTGGAGACGAAGATAAAATGATGCAATTTCTGATAGGTTGTTCCAGCTTAATGAAAAGACAAAGAAAAGCAGTTTAATTTCTCTGGTTTTCTGGTCATCAGTGTCAAATTTCATTTGATTAATGGCAAATGTAGAACTTCTGACATCAGATTAATACTCCCTTGTCCAGTGACCAACAGTGCAGTGCAGTAAAATCAATGGAAAATAAAAGCAAACGAAATGCTCACCATTTTCTGCTATCTTGGTCATATTCCAGAAAAGGAAACATTTATATTTTCTTCTCCAAGAGAGTCGTGAACCTGCAGAATTCTCTACCACCATAAGCAGTTGAAGCCAAATCATTGCATATGTTCAAGATGGAGTTGTATATTTTTCTAAGTTCGAGCGGGATCAAGGGAGATGGGGAAAAAGCTGTAACAGGATATTGAATTTGGATGTTCAGCCACAATATTATAGAATGTCAGTTCGGGCTTGAAGGGCCAGATGGTCTACTCTTGCTCTTATTTATAAGATATAAGATATTTATTTATTAGTCACATGTACATCGAAACACACAGTGAAATGCATCTTTGCATAGTGTGTTCTGGGGGGCAGCCCGCAAGTGTCGCCACGCTTCCGGTGCCAACATAGCATGCCCACAACTCCTAACCTGTACGTCTTTGGAATGTGGGAGGAAACTGGATCACCTGGAGGAAACCCATGCAGACACAGGGAGAACATACAAACAGACAGCAGCGGGAATTGAACCCAGGTCACTGGTGTTGTAATAGCGTTACACTAACCACTACACTACCGTGCCGTTTTCTATATGCAGTGGTGAAGTGCAGGGGAGTGGGACTAACTGGAGAACTCTTCCAAAATGGTAGCTTTGACATGGCGGAATGAATGCCCTCCTCCACTGACGTAAGATTATATAGTCAAGTGATCATCTGTGGTGTTGACTTTGAATGTCTCTTTGCTGGCAGGATCATCTCCTTCAAACAGTACGATGGTGATGATGTCTTCCACCCCTAAAGGCCCTAAAAGCCAATGATCCTCTCTTATAGCAGGGAAGTGAGTCAGAAGGAGTCATTGATTCAAGTTCATTGGTAGAAGGATTAGAGGGCAATTAAGAAATTATTTCACTCAATAAGTGTTGGGGACCTGGAACTTGCTTTCTGAAGGGATGGGAGAGGCAAAACCCCTCACCACAATTACAAAGTACATGATGAGCATGGGAAGACATATGACCTACAGGACTGTGACCAAAAACTGGCCAGCAGCATTTACAACATCAATTTTAGCTGACAAGAACATAATGGACCCATTTATTTATTTCTTTGATCTTCCCCTTTTTTTGAAGAATATTTTACAGCAATGGGTTGTGGATAAGACAAAAGTGAAGAAAATAGTCAAGAATGACAAGCAACAGTTAACAAAACATGAATCAGTATCTCAACAAAACTGTTTCACATCTGACTGATGCAAAATGTTGAATCTCCTATAATAAGACTTAAACAGAAAGCGTTTTAGAATTACTTTGAACTCTGCCAAGCATGTGCTGTAACCTTGAAGGCTGGAGATTAATATTGAGTTAAACCCAAAATTATTGTGATATTGTATGAATCTCTCCCAACTCTGATCATTTACACAGCAGCTTAATATAATGTAATTGATGTTGCTCCATCAAGTAATTGCTAGTGGTGCATTGTGTTTTGTCTCACATCCTTTGTGACTTTTCAAGTGTATTTGCGATGAATGGTAAATCCTTGTCACATGTCACTAATGTTAACCATGGCTCATTTAAATTATTTGGTTTATGTAGAATAAAGTATTATCTAAATGGCAACACATAACAAAATTTAAACCATGAATCCCAATCCAACTTTCCCTTTGGAAGTTGCTATTAAATTTTTCTACAGAGCATCTTGAAGAATGCCACTGTACATGGCCTATATTAAAATGAAGCAACATTCAATACGCCTCACATATGCCACCATGTTGAATACAACAGGTGCACATTGGAGGCTGAAATACATCAGGAGAAATGCTGGGCCAGAACTTGCTGAAAAATTCTCTCAGTTCTGAGCTGAACTGTCAGTATTTTTTCACACAGTACTGCCTATTCAAGGACCCTTGAAAACCTTGAGTTTCTAAATGGGGAGGGAATTCAGAAATCGGAGGTGCAAAGGAATGTGGGAGTTGTAGAGCAGGATGCTCTAAAGGTTGAGTCAATAATAAGGAAGGCAAATGCAATGATAGCATTCATTTCAATAGGACTAGAATATAAAAGCAAGGGTGCAATGCTGAGGTTTTATAAGGTGTTGGTCAGACCGCATTTGGAGTATTGTGAGCAGTTTTGGGCTCCACATCTCAGGAAGGATGTGCTGGTGTTGGAGATGGTCCAGAGGAGGTTTACAAGAATGATCCCAGAAATGAAAGGGTCAACATATGAGGCGCTTTGATGGCTCTGGGCCTGTACTCACTGGAGTTTAGAAGGATGAGGGGGGATCTCATTGAAACCTACTGAATATTGAAAGGCCTGGATAGTGTGGACATGGAGAGGATATTTCCAGCAGTGGGAGAGTCTAGGATCAGAGGGCACAGCTTCAGAGTAGAAGGATGTCACTTCAGAACAGAGATAAGGAGGAATTTCTTTCGCCAGAGGGTGGTGAATCTGTGGAATTCACTGCCACAGACGGCTGTGGAGGGCCAATTCATTTGGTATATTTAAAGCAGAGGTTAATAGGTTCTCGATTAGTGAGGGTGTTAAAGGTTACAGGGAGAAGGCAGGAGAATGGGGTTGAGAGGGAAAAATAAATCAGTCATGATCGAATGGCAGAGGAGACTCGATGGGCCGAATGGCCTAATTCTGCTCCTATGTCTTACGGTCTTAACCCTAAAATACTGAACAATAGCATGCTTCACTGACAGTTTCCCATCTGTGCTCCAACTTTAGCTTGGTGGAAGAACATGATCCTGTGGCAATTGTCCAGCAAATACACCTGGGTACCTACCCATTGACCCGAGTGCATTCATTTGAACAGAGGGGAACAGATGCAAGGGACAATGATAAGTAGTGGCTGATTCGTAGTTCTGACTTAATTAAGTTCAGCTAAATGTTGTTCAGCAAGTTAAGTTTTTGTTTGTTTTAGTTTAATTTAGCTTTCAGTTTTTTTGAATCATTTTCAGTATTTTAATTGTTTCGTTGATTTTTCTCTATAGTTTTTGAAAGATTTTCAATGCTTCTGAAAATCAGGAGCTTTTTGTCAAATGTTAGTGTTATTCTGGATGGTCTCATCAAAAACCTGGCATAATTTGGGGGCAGGCCAACTTTCAAGAGCAAATTCACCAGACCTCCTGAAAGTAAGTTTGTTGCTCCAGATTCCAGCATCTGCAGTCTCTTGTGTCTCCTGCTAAAAGTACGTGAGTACTTATCCTGTACTGGGATCAGATTCTGGCCAAAACTTTGGGTGTTCAGTTACACGTATCAGCTGTGGCAGGCAGCAGCGTGGCCTTGAAATCAGCATGCCATGGGTTCAACACCTCCACAATGACCTGTGCAGAACACCTGGGCTTCAATGCAGCCCTGAGCAAAGTGCTATCTTTTAGCTGATGCATTAATCCCAGATCAAGTCTACTCTTTGAGGAAGATGTACAAGATCCCAATGCATTGTTAGAAAAGTATCAGGGGAGCTTCCCCCTGATATTTACCTTCAACCAACACCTGCTCATTCTCAAATTCCTGTTTATAGCATCTTCCATTGTACAAACTGGATGCTACATTTTCTGTAACAAGTCAGTGACTCTATAAATACTCAACTGCCTAAACTGCAGGACATCCTAAAATTGTGAAAGTTGCTATACAAATGAAAATCATTATTATTCTAGCACTTATCCCTTCCTTGTGATATGACTGTTGACATTGATTCCCATCCACACGGTTACGTTAATAAGTCTTCTTGGGTACTTGTGTTGCATCTCAGTGAAATGGCAATACCTTTCACTGCTTCTCAACTATGTGGTACTTGGTGGTTTGGTTAGATGATTTTGCCCATTGGGTAGGATCAACTGTACCTCTGAGTAATCCAGTGCACACGATAGCCTTCGTGACATTTTTAACTTGTGACAGGATGTTGTCTTCCTCTTCAGGATTAAGTAGCATCACACTTTGAGCTGGTGGGATAAACTGAGATTGGATTCAATCCATTGCCTGGAATTAATGCCCACCCATGTTAATTTGAGGTGGACGTGAAAGCTGACCTCTGCACAGGAGGCATCTAATAAAGGTAGTGAGGATGAATGGGCTTCAGGGACAGTGCTGCCCCACAACATTCCTTTGATGGGAAAACAGGTTGGGCTGGAGTATTGTCTCCTAGCAAAACCTGAGAGGTTCTTCTTTCTGCAGTTTTTAAATGTCTCTGATACTCAGATTGCTTTAAATAAAAATAACTATTTATAAGAACACAAGAAAAGAGGAGCAGGAGTAGGCCATCTGGCCCTTCAAGCCTCTCTTTCCATTCAATATGATCATGACTGATCTGTCCAAGGCCTCATTGGAATTGGAATTGGTTTATTATTGTCACATGTACCAAAGTGAAAAACTTTGTTTTGCATGCCATCCATACAGATCATTTCATCACATTAGTGCATTGAGGTAGTACAAGGTAAAACAATAACAGAATGAAGAATAAAGTGTTATAGTTACAGAAAAAGTGTGGTGCAGATAGACAATAAGGTGCAAGGCCATAATGAGGTAGACTGTGAGGTCAAGAGTCCATCTTATCATACTACTGGACCATTCAATAGTCTCATAACAGTAGGATAGAAGCTGTGCTTGAGCCTGGTGGTACATGCTTTCAGGCTTTTGTATCTACTGCCCGACGGGAGAGGAGAAAAGAGAGAATATCCAGGGTGGGTGGGGTCTTTGATTATGTTGGCTGCATTACCGAGGCAGTGAGAAGTGTAGACAGAGTCCATGGAGAGGAGGCTGGTTTCCAGGATGTGCTGAGCTGTGTCTACAACTCTCTGCAGTTTCTGGTGGTCTCAGGCAGAGCAGTTGGAAGAGTCATCTCTTCTGTGCCAGTTCCCCACAGTCCTGATCCTTCAAAAATTTATCTACCTCCTCTTCAAATACCCAATGATCCGCCTTCCATGGTATGGAAAATCCAGAGATCCACCATCCTCTGCAGAAAGATGTTCCTATGCACCTCCATTTTAAATGACTTCCCCCTAGTCTTGTACCTGTGTCCCCTCGTTTGAGATTTTCCTACCACTGAAAACATCTTCACATCTACCTTGTCATGACCCCTTATGATCTTATGTGTTACAATATTACCCCTCATTCTTCTAAACTCCAAAACTTTAGCCACTCGTTTTAGGATAACACCCTCATCCCACAAATTAGCTGAGTGAATCTCCTTTGAACTGTGTCCAATGCTAGTATAATGTTAATTTTTAAGCAAAAATAAAATTAATTGTAACAAAACACTGAGAAAAATTTTAATACAGTAAAGTAAATAAGTAAAAGAGCAACGAGTAAACTTGCCTAATTTACCTTTTGCTATCTAATCTATAAGGCCGGAAACTCATTTCTAATCCAAGAGATTAATGGCCCAACACAAGGTTGGCTGCTGCAGGATCAGGAAAGGAGAATTCCCCAAAATGATGCTGAGGATTCATGGCACAATCACTCTCTGCCATTGGGCACCATGGAGCAGTGTGCCATACACGCTGGATCCTCAGCAGTGGGTAAATGGCAGCAGTTCCCTTCAAAACAATGGGCCACAACCAGTTCAATTTGGCTGTGGCCAAGTTTTCCATGCACTGAGAACTGACTGACGTCAATCTCCCTTGTGTATGAACAATAGGATAACTGCAGTAATGTCACAGAGTAATGCAGCTGAGAAACAGGCTCTCTGGTCCACCAAATCCACACCAACCATCAAGCACCCTTTTTTTACTATTTCTGCACTAATCCATTTTATTCTTACCACATTCCAATTAACTCCCTCATACCCCTTTGACACTCACCAACTTTTATCGATGCACCATAGAAAGCATCCTATCTGGATGCATTACGGCTTGGTACGGCAACTGCTCTGCCCAGGACCGCAAGAAACTGCAGAGAGCTGTGGACACAGCCCAGTGTGTCACGGAAACCAGCCTCCCCTCCTTGGACTTTGTCTTTACCTTGCTGCCCCACCCGGGTCATTCTCTCTTCTCCCATCCGGTGGAAGATACAGGAGCCTGAGGGCACAATCCACCAGGCTCAAGGACAGCTTCTATCCTAGTGTGATAAAACTATTGAACGGTTCCCTTGTATGATGAGATGAACTCTGACTACTTTGTTGCGACCTTGCACCTTATTGCACTGCACTTTCTCTGTAGCTGTGAGACTTTACTCTATATTGTTATTGTTTTTACCTGTACTACCTCAATGCACTCTGTATGAACTCAATGTATCTGCACTGTGTAATGAATTGACCTGTACAATCAGTATGCAAGACAAGTTGTTCACTGTACCTTGGTACAAGTGACAATAATAAACCAATACCAATGCCAATACCCTTGGGCAATTTCCAGTGGCCAATTAACTTACCAACCTGCACATCTTTGGGATGAAAGTGGAACACTCAGTGTCTATTTGTAATCTGGTATAAGGCACAAGAGCCATGTCTACTACCCTAGGCACAAGAGAGACTGCAGATGCTGGAAATCTGGAGCAATACACACAAAATGCTGGAGGAACTCAGCAGGTCAGGCAGCATCTATGGAGGTAAATGAACAGTCAACGTTTTAGGCCGAGACCCTTCATCAGGACTGGAAAGGAAGAGGGCAGAAGCCAAAATAAAAGGGGAGGGGGAGGGGAAGGAGCACGAACTGGCAGGTGAGAGGTGAGTCCAGGTGGGAAGGTTGGTAGGTGGGAGAGGGGAGGGATAAAGGGGAATGATGTGAGAAGCTGGGAGGTGATAGTTGGAAGAGGCAAAGGGCTGAAGGAGGAATCTGATAGGAGAGGACAGTGGACCATTGGAATAAAGGGAAGGAGGTGAGCAGGTCATGAGGGTGGGGAGGGGAAAAAGAAGGGGTGAAGGGGCCACAGGAATGAGGGAAAACAAAGGAGGTGGGGAAGGGAAAACAGAGGGGAAGGGGGGTTACCAGAAGTTAGAGAAATCGATATTGATGCCATCAGGTTGGAGACTACCAAGACGAAATATGAGGTGTTGCTCCTCCAACCTGTGTCTGGCCTCGATGTGGTAGTATAGGAGGCTGTGGATATTCCAGGTGAGGCAACACTTCACCTGCGAACCTATCGGGTGTCATTTATTGCAGCCGGTGTGGCCTCCTCTACATCGGTGAGACCCGACGCAGATTGGGCAATCATTTCGTTGAGCACCTTCGCTCCATCCGCCACAACAGCCAAGATCTCCCAGTGGCCAGCCATTTTAATTCCACTTCCTATTCCCACACTGACATGTCTGTCCACGGCCTCCTCTACTGCCAACATCGACTGTTCACTTCCCTCCACAGATGCTGCCTGACCCATTGAGTTCCTCCAGAATTTTGTCCTGTCCTGGCTCTCTACCTGCAAGCAGATCTTCTCGGAAATTCTGACCCTTGTTTTCAAGTTCTTACATGGTCTCACCCATGCCTCTCTTTGCAACCTCTTCCAGTCTACCAAGTGCACCTGATCTCTGTGCCCATCCATTCCTGGACCTCTCCAAATTCCATCATTCCACATCTGGAGTACAAATGTGCCAACACGTGGCATTTTTCAGCTCTTGTTTTTTGCATGGAGCACAACATCAAAAGGCTCAGATACAAGCAGCAGTCTCAGAATAATTTTAATTTCCTTCAACAATGAGTCAAAGAGTAGTGTGGGTGGTGCTGAGATGCACAGATCAGGAAGGTCGTAGCTTTGATTCCCAGCCTGCATTACAATCTGTTTATGCTAGAGAGTAGTGGGGCTGCTGCAATTGGTTTGATGCTCATCTAGACCAAATAAGAAAACACTGTTTCCTCCAGCTGCTGGAGTAATGATAGGAGAGCAAAGATAATATGATGAGCGGACACTTTTGGATGGTTCTTGGTATGGCTCTTGTGTTTCATGGACACAGGTTCAAAGGTCTTCCAAATAGGAATTGGATAAATACCTGAAAAGGCATGATTTGTAAGCTTGAGTTGATATTACAGGACAATGGGATTCACTGAACTCGTCTCAAAGGGTTAGTATGGATGCAAGGACTGAATGGCCTCCTGCTGACTCATTGATCCCAATTTGTTTCGCACAAGTTGATATCACCCATGCCATGGTGTCTCAGGCATAGTACTCACTTTCTGATATTTTTAGGTTTGTTCCCTCATAATGGGATCGTGCTGAAACACTTATACTAGATGATCATGTGCCTTTGTTTAAGCCAGACTCTCAGATCATAGGATGACTGCTCTTTCGGAAAAATGTCCTGGAAAGACCTGCATTTAATTATCATGAGCTTAGGATGTCCTTAAGTTGTTTACAACTTATGAAATGTCCTCTTTAATTAAGTCAATATTTTCTAGAGGGAAACTGGACAGACAATTTGCACATAACAAACTCCCACAGACAGCGATGTGATGATAACACTGACGTTGATTATGTGGTAACCATTATTATGGATACCAGGGAGAAGAGCTCCTGCACTTCAGACAGATGTTGTAGTGTTGGGTTCATGACTGGCAGGCGATGTTTAATTTTGAATGTTAGTGTACAGGGAGATTGCTGAACATGGATACTCCCTTCAGGCAGAGAAGTGAATCATCTGGATGACGTGGTGCAGAGATGCCTTGGAGACATGAATATTGACATGAAGGAACACCAGAGTGAATTCTTTGCTGTCTTGGATCTGATGGGATGGTTGACCATAGGACTACTTCACCTTGCTCTAGGCCTTGCTGAAGCCTTCAGTTAGTCTTTGTCGGTGATTTTGAGGTTTTGGAAAATTTCAAAGGAAGGCAACTCCAATTTTAAGCATCTTAGAGGTCAAAGGTTTAATCTGAGAGGGGAAACATTTAAAGGAGATTTGAGGGGCAAGAATTTCACACAGAGAGTAGTGGGTACGTGGAACACGCTACCAGAGGAAGTGGTAAAGGCAGGTACAACTACAAAGATGAAAGGACATTTAGACATGGATTGGAAAGGTTTTGAGTGGTATGGGTTAAATGCAGGCAAATAGGACTAGCTCAGGTAGACACCTTGGTCAGCATGGACGAGTTGGACTGAAAGGCCTGTTTCTGTGCTGAACCCTATGACTCGATCAAGATTGATTAAGCACGTGAGGTCACCACATTATAGGCACAATATTTGCTGCTTACGGATTGAAGATGCCGAAGGGAATGGATTATGAATTTAAATTGCAGGAACACATCACACTGCTGCACCATCCAATGTCATTGCTGATTCCTTAACTACATCTCCACTTTCACACCCAATCCCATATCCCTTGATTCCCAGAACATTCAAGTATCTGTCTAACTCAAACGTATCTGAGTTTTGTTTGTTACATTTAAATGAATTCCAGAGGTCCAGGGACAATGATTTAAAGTTGTGTAAGGCCCGATGTCAGGAGATATTTATCCCAGAGAACAGTGGACCTCTGGGCCAGGTCTATGCAGTGAATGTTGACTCACTGAATTTCTTCAGATGAGAGAATTTATTGCAAAATGGTTGAAGTTTAGAAACAGGAGGGCTACACCTGCAGTACTGAGCATAACTTTGGTCCCCTTACCTAAGAAAAGATACAGTAGCATTGGAGACAGTCCAAAGAGATTCACCAGGCTAATTCCTAGGAGGAGCAGACTGTCCTATCAAGAAAGGCTAAACAGACTGGGTCTATGTTATTTGGAATTTAGAAGAATGGGGGTGATCTTACTGAAATAAATGAGATGCCAAGGGGGCATAGGGGTAGACATCAAAATGTGTTCATTCATGGGTGAGTCTTGATTGAGGGGGCACTAGGGAGATAAATTTTTGAAAGATCAGGAGATTGAGGACTATGGTGTTCTGGCACAGAGGAGGCCTGAGATACATCAGCCATGATCATATTGGATGGTGGGGCAGGCTTGAGGGTCCAGGTGGTCTGCTCCTGGTATTTTCTTGTGTTCTTGAGAGCTGGATTCATTCCATTTGGAATAGATGTTGGTGCCCTGCTTGTGTAACGCAGATACTAAATAGAACTTTCATCAGTGATAGAACATCGAACACTACAGCACAAGAACAGGCCCTTCTGCCCATGATGTTGTTCCAAACTAATTAAGCTAATGGCACCTAATTAAACTAATCCCTTCTGCCTGGAGATGGTCCATGTCCCTCCATTCTCTGCATATTCAAGTGCCCATCTAAGAGCCCCTTAAATGCCTCTACTGTATCTGCCTCCACCACCACCCCCTGTCAGCACATTCCAGGCACCTACCACTCTCTGTGTAAAAACTTGCCCTGTACATATCCTTTGAACTTTCCCCCTCTCACCTTAAATGCATGCTCTTTAGTATTAGACATTTCGACCCTGGGAAAATGATACCAGCTCTCTACTCTATCTATGCCTCTTATAATTTTACAAACGTCAATCGGGTCTTCACTCAGCCTCTGCCACTGCAGAGAAAACAACCCTAGTTTGTACAACCTCTCCTTATAACACATACCCTCTAATCCAGGCAACATCCTGGTAAACCTCTTCTGCACCCTTTCCAAAGCTTCTACATCCTTCCTATAATGGGGCAACCAGAATTGAATGCAATACTCCAGATGCGGCCTAACCAGAGTTTTATAAAGCTGCAACGTGATCTCCAGGTAGCTTGAAGAAGAATTTACTCTCTTTCTTTCCCTGTATATTACTTTGTGGTTTTTAACTCTCCCAGGGTTTTGCCAGGATGATGGGATGGTAGAGCATGATTATATTGTGACATACAATATATTGAAACTGTCTGGGACAGGCTCAATGGAGGAAAGGGATTTCCCTATCAGTCCAGAACTGTCATTGTAAACTCACCCTCATCCCATCCTGGGTCAATTGATAAGAACCATGCAATCTTACCACATATGTGTTTCAATTTCCCTTAAAACTTGGAACAAATTTCATTACTTCATTGCACTCTGCTAAATGCGTCAATTCAAACATGCTCCTGGGATGACACACATTTGGATCTGCACAGTGAGAGGTCTCAGTTTTGTTGACAACCAGAATGCCACCAGATCCCAGTTCATGGCAAGTAAGTTAAGCCCAGTTAACAAGCTCCAGGCAGGGCAATGTAATATTAGTGCAGAAGCACTGTGGCTGAGTGGTTGGAGGCCTGAACCATTGATCCAGGGACACAAGTTCAACTCCAACTGCAGCAGCAGTATTTAAATTTGAAATTCATTAAGTCATACAACACTGAAGTGGACCTTTGACTCACCATGTCCACAATGGCCATCAATTACCCATCTATGCTGATCCCCTTTACCAGCCCTTGGTCCATAACTTTCTACGCCTTAGTGATTCAAATGCACGTCTTGTGAGAGTGCTCACTTCTGCCACCCTCAGACAGTTAATTCCAGATTTCAACCATCCTCTGGTTAAAAAATCCCTTCAGATTCTCTCTTACCCCTTACTCTCAACCTATGCCCTCTAATTTTAGACATCTCTACTATGGAGAAAAGTTTCCTGCTATTTACCTCCCTTCATAACTTTGTTGTCAGGTGCCCCTCAGCCTCCTCTGCTCCATTGAAAGCAAACCTACCTGTCCAGTCTCTCCTCATAACTAAAATGCTCCATCCAAAGCAACATCCAAATGAATCTCTTCTGCTTTCTCTCCAGTGCCATCACATCCTACCGTGTCTGTACTGTCATCCGTACTGTAGAACTGTTGTATTGGTGTAAAATGCATCAAGCTCACTGGAACAGTTGTATTGGTGTAAAATGCATCAAGCTCACTGGTCTCTTTCAAGGAAGGAAATCTATCACTCTTATTACCTCCTAAATATGTGACTCCAAACCCACCAAAGTTGTTCCACTCTTAACTGCCTCCTCAGTTCCGGAAGAAAGTGGGATGGACAAAAAAATTGCAGCATTACCAGCAATGCCCACTTGCTGTAAGTGAATATTTCAAAAAAATAGTGGAAGAAAACCAACCACGAAAGGAGGTACAATAAGTCAATCCTTTTTCCTTCCACCCCCACAATGGATACTGTAAAACACTTCCATTAATCTACGGGGGGAGATCGAGGAGGAAGAGAATAACAGCCTTTAGTTAATCAGGCCACAGAATGGTAAATACCATCTGTCTCATTCTAAACATGGGTCCGTCTATTTGTTAGCGTAGATTAAAATATCCAATGTCTGTCCTTTTTTCAAAGAAAAAAAAGATCTTTCTGCCTCTCTAGTTCTCCTGCAGCTCTGACTACTATTTCCACGTCTGAAGTTGCCATCACATATAATGACATGGCATGGCCGTTTTTGGGAGTGACAGCTCCCCACACCAGGGTATTTGAAGAATGGGTTCAGAATTTCAGGTTACGTCAGAGTTTCAACCACAACCCCAACCTTTGCCCCACTCTTAAGCTTGTTTGCCTTTGCTTTATACTCTGGTGCACTGGAATCTATCTGAATATTACAGTCGCATGTTATTTCTCATCCTTCCTTGCAAAATACAAGGAGGATGCCATTTGGCCCATCAAGTCGATGCCATCGATCCTTGGAGCAGAGGAAACTGAGGAGGGAACAGATAAAGATAAGCAAAATTATAAGGGGAACAGAGGGGGTAGATAGTGGGAAACTTTTCTCCATGTTAACCTATTCTATCTCACGTGCTTATCAATTTCCCCCAATTCTCCTACCACCTAGCTATGCTAGCTGTAATCTACGGGAGCCTATTAACCTGCCGGCCAGCACATCTTTTGGATTTGGGAGGAAACGGGAGCGCCCTGGGGGGGAACCCATGCTGCTGAGAAGCACCCAGCACTGGTGAGGAGTACAGGTTGTACTGCTAGCCCATGGCAGTGGTCACTCGAGGAGGAGATTGTCTCCCTGCTCTGCTGTGCAGGGTAGGGATCTCAAGAGGCCCACCAAAGAAAAGCTCGACCAGAAGGAAGGTCCCCCCCAGGAGCTTCACCTCCACAACTAAAAGCTGGACGGAATCTACATGCAACTTGCTCACAATGGCACTCAAATTATAGTGACCCAAGTGCCAGAGTCAAGTGCCTCTGCCACCCTCATCATGAAACCAGCAATGCCAAACTTTACTCCAACAAGTTGGTTGGATGGAACCTCTGAACCTCTCCAAATAAGCCATGCGACCACCATTAGAATCTATTCACAATGTACCCACCTGTTTAGATGGGAATATTCCTGACATGTCTAGTCTGGGGTTAAAATGTCATTCAGGGCAGTGCTTGGCTGGAACGAGACTGTAAGTCTGATCTTAACCACCCAACCAAGCAGTTAAAAATGTTCAGCCCCCTTCTGTGCTGGATTAAGTTTGTCCTCCTCTGATTTTGATTTGCTTCACACTGCTGACTGTATCTGCTTTCCAACAACCCCTTCAGAATAATTGCTGGATACTTAAGCAATTGTTCTGACGAAGGACATAGCTCTTCAGTTTATGAAGCTGAAGAAACAATAGTTCTGCCTCAGGATAACCTCCAAACATGTTATCTGGTTACGATAATTACATTTTACCAGCAACAGGAACAATCCACAGCCTTTGAGGAGACCAATGTTCATGGTGCAGCAAGAAAACTTTTTCTCCTTTGGATTCCTCTCTCTGTGCACTGGGCAGGCTCTGGTTCTCCACTTATTGATTGCATCCAAAGGTATCTTCAATTCTCCTATCTCCGGCTAACTTGGCAGAAGAACTAGCTCTATAATTTAATCGCTTCTCGCTTTCCAGCAGCTCTATCACGTGGCCTACTCAAAATCTGTTGATATTTAGTAAGCTTTAATTTTTATTTCTGTGCTTCCTCACTTAACTTGGCTTCAGTTATAAAATATGCCATTCTGGCGTTCTGAGCTTTTTCCGACCATCACCAATCAATGGCTTTCTCAATAATTCTGCATTTTGAATCTCTCCTACACTTCAACACTTACAGCAAAGGAGACCTCACAGTCTATCAACCCCCGGGTAACTCTCCAGTATTACTGGCGGTGGCTCTGCAATTTTTTGTCTGTCCCTTTTCAAGTATTTATCCAATTCCCTTTTGGAAAATTAGTAATGAAACTGCTTCCTGTCACCGTGTGCAGGCAGTGCATTCCGTTACGCAACTCCCCACCGTCTGCTCCTGTTAAAAGCAAGTTATCGAGTCAGCAGTTCTCCCGACACAATGGTACAGATTTCCCGAGTCACCTTACCTTTATCATTAAAGGGCACGCAGAAGGGATTTATAAAACATACAGCAACAGATTCATCTGCAGGAAAAGAATACCATCAGCTCACAATCTCTGCAACTCCCACACCAAGTGATGACTCACACCAGTGGAAGTTATCATATGTATTATAAGATGTTATAGTTTCAGTGCTCGATTGGATGAAAATTTCCCCTTTAGAGCCATTTTTTCAACCAATCAGGTGTGAGTTTTGCCCTGTTGCTCTCTGCTCTAAAGTGTTTTACTTATTTTCAAAGAATCAAAGCTATGAACAATGATTATTTGGCAGAAGCAACACATTTTTTTTAACTTAAGCTTAGGCCAGTATTTATTATCTTCAAATTGAGCGATTTGCTGGGTTATTTTCATTGAGTGCTTAAGAAACAATCATATTTCTGTGGTCTGGAGTCATATACAGACAGACTGAATTTCCGTCCCTAAAAGAAGAGGCCATTATCAGAACTATCCAATTCACTGAACTTCTTCATTTGCTGTGTGGGAGCATTGAACTCCTGTCTCTGGATCATTGGATGGAATCTCTTGATTACCAACCCACCATACCACCATATCCCTGAAGTAAGACCAGACAAGCCTCATATCATAATATACTTGTGCAAATGTCTGGAATAGCTTAGAAGTAAGAACAGCCTCGGGAACAACAAACATTCTAAAAATGTTAATATTCCAGCCCAATTTGTCCCATTTCCCCCCATCCTACTCTTATGACTTGTTCTCCTTGAAGAAAGATCCCAGAAACATAGAAAACCTACAGCACAATTCAGGCCCTTCGGCCCACAAAGCTGTGCCGAACACGTCCCTACCTTAGAAATTACAAGGCTTACCCATAGCTCTCTATTTTTCTCAGCTCCATGTACCTATCCAAAAGTTTCTTAAAAGACCCTATCGTATCCGCCTCCACCACCGTTGCCAGCAGCACATTCCACGCACTCATCACTCTCTGAGTAAAAAACTTACCCCTGACATCTCCTCTATACCTATTCCCCAGCACCTTAAACCTATGTCCTCTTGTGGCAACCATTTCAGCCCTGGGAAAAAGCCTCTGACTATCCACACGATCAGTGCCTCTCATCATCTTATACACCTCTGTCAGGTCCCCCCTCATCCTCCGTTGCTCCAAGGAGAAAACACCGAGTTCCCTCAACCTGTTTTCATAAGGCATGCTCCCCAATCCAGGCAGCATCCTTGTAAATCTCCTCTGCACCCTTTCTATGGCTTCCACATCCTTCCTGTAGTGAGGCGACCAGAACTGAGCACAGTACTCCAAGTGGGGTCTGACCAGGGTCCTATATAGCTGCAACATTACCTCTCGGTTCCTAAATTCAATTCCATGATTGATGAAGGACAATACACCATATGCCTTCTTAATCGCAGAGTCAACCCGTACAGCTGCTTTGAGCGTCCTATGGACTCGGACTCCAAGATCCCTCTGATCCTCCACACTGCCAAGAGTCCTACCATTAATACTATATTCCGCCATCATATTTAACCTACTAAAATGAACCACTTCACACTTATCTGGGTTGAACTCCATCTGCCACTTGTCAGCCCAGTTTCGCATCCTATCTGTGTCCCGCTGTAACCTCTGACAGCCCTCCACACTATCCACAACACCCCCAACCCTTGTGTCATCCACAAACTTACTAACCCATCACTCCACTTCCTCATCCAGGTCATTTATAAAAAATCACAAAGAGTAAGGGTCCCAGAACAGATTCCTGAGGCACACCACCAGTCACCGATCTCCATGCAGAATATAACCCGTCAACAACCACCCTTTGCCTTCTGCAGGCCAGCCAGTTCTGGATCCACAAAGCAATGTCCCCTTGGATCCCATGCCTCCTTACTTTCTCAATAAGCCTTGCATGAGGTACCTTATCAAATGCCTTGCTGAAATCCACATACACTACATCTACTGCTCTCCCTTCATCGATGTGTTTAGTCACATCCTCAAAAAATTCAATCAGGCTCATAAGGCAGGACCTGCCCTTGATAAAGCCATGCTGACTATTCCTAATCATATTATACCTCTCCAAATGTTCATAAATCCTGCCTCTCAGGATCTTCTTCATCAACTTACCAACCACTGAAGTAAGACTCATTGGTCTATAATTTACTGGGCTACCTCTACTCCTTTTCTTGAATAAGGGAACAACATCCGCAACCCTCCAATCCTGCGGAACCTCTCCCGTCTCCATTGATGATGCAAAGATCATCATCAGAGGCTCCGCAATCTCCTCCCTCACCTCCCACAGTAGCCTGGGGTACGTCTCATCTGGTCCCGGTGACTTATCCAACTTGATGCTTTCCAAAAGTTCCAGCACCTCCTCTATCCTAATATCCACATGCTCAAGCTTTTCAGCCTGCTGCAAGTCCTCACTACAATCACCAAGATCTTTTTCCGTAGTGAATACTGATGTAAAGTATTCATTAAGTACCTCTGCTATTTCTTCCGGATCCATACACACTTTCCCACTTTTGCACTTGATAGGTCCTACTCTTTCACGTCTTATCCTCTTGTTCTTCACATAATTGTAGAATGCCCTCGGGTTTTCCTTAGTCCTGCCCGCCAAGGCCTTCTCATGTCCCCTTCTGGCTCTCCAAATTTCCTTCTTAAGCTCCTTCCTGTTAGCCTTATACTCTTCCAGATCTCTAACATTACCTAGCTCTCTGAACCTTTTGTAAGCTTTTCTTTTCCTTTTGACTAGATTTATTACAGCCTTTGTACACCATGGTTCCTGTATCCTATCATAACTTCCCTGTCTCATTGGAGCATGCCAATGCAGAAATTCCTAACTAGATTTTGTTTCCGAGACATTTTCCAACATGAGTTTGGTGACAGCAAAACTACCAAAAAGAAGTGTCCTTTCCCGTTAGCTACAAGACCAGTCACTGCAAAGATCAACCTCAGCAGGAAGTGGTGGAAGATTGTACGCCCGTGGAGCACTTTGTCCACTCTTCCTTCATGTGGAATGGTGCATCAGGTGGGAAGTATAATGAGCAGTCAATCCCCTCCTCACTCTTTGAACCCTAACTAAACTGTATTTAATTCCCAACACTTCAAGTCAACTAAAAGCCCACAACTGTGATCCAGCTGCATCACAGACATTGCCAACACAACTTCTGGTTATTGCATTGATAATCTGCTCTTTCCAACCTTGCTAAGGACACCTGAACATCAAGAAACTTGGCTCCATGACTTTATCTTTGACTTTACGACCACTGCGTGTGTTATCAGGCTACTTGTTATCGAGTTGTGAACATCCCACACCAGAATATTAAGAATATCAAACACATTTCTAACTATAATAAATTTTACACCACATGTGGAAGCAATTTGGTCCAGTTCAACTGAATCAGCACAGTGAGATTTCTGTTAGTTCAGACTTTTTGTTCCCAAAATACTTAATTTCTTTTTAAAGCTGATGCTGCTTTTTGTTTGCATTACTGTTTCCAGTAGGGAATTCCATGTACCAAAGCCATTGGTAAATAAAAAATTGTAAACCTCCCCTTACTAAAGAGTTAAAATTTATGCCATTAATACTGGAAAAATTTGTCCTACTGTCCCTATCAAAATTCATTCGGAACAATTTTATCATACTTTCTCCATTCTAATGAAAAGCAATCTGTTTGCTGCAGTCACTTCATGCAGTTATAACATCTTACCCTTGATTACACAGCAAATCCCTTATGCACCTTCTGATATCCTTCCTAAATCAGGGCATCCAAGATATTCTAATCATTCAACAACCAATGATTGTATAATTCCATTCTTGGAACAAAGGTTCAAAACCCTCCCTTCAACCGCAAACATGCCCTAAATCATCACATTCTCATGAATCAGACTAGCTGCAGTGTTCTGTTTGATCTAGAGATGTCTTTTAAGCCTTACACCCTGTCTACCACCCAGCCAATTTGTTTCTACCTCTGTAATTTTGCCTTATCTCTGTGTTTACGCATGGTACCCAAATTTCAATTTGTCCAAAATCCTGCAGACCTTAATCCTGCAATGGGAAGGCACATTGCCACAGCCAGTGGCATGTTCAGCCATTTCATGGGCCAATCAAATCAGCAGGTCTGGAGTCTGGGTCAGGATGGCCGATTTCCTTCCCTGGAGAAAATGAGTGGACTAGGTGTTGTTCACGGTCACCATTGCCAACGGAAGCATTTTATTCCAGAATTATCTGAGTATTGAATTTGAATTTTTCAGCTACCAAAGGGGGATTCAAACTCACATTGTTATCTTCAGAAACTAGTCCAGTAGCTTAACCACCATCCTCTCATACCTGTGCAACTTCTTTTCATTCCATGCCCGGGTGGGTCATTTAGCCAAGCTATGGACCAAGTATGGTGAATGGGATGAGTATAGGTGCATACTTCATGGTCAGCATGGACATAGTGGGCAGAAGGGTCTGTTTCATTAAATATATTTAAGACACAGTTAGGTAGATTTTTGCATAGTAGGGGAATTAAGGGTTATGGGGAAAAGGCAGGTAGGTGGAACTGAGTCCACGGCCAGATCAGCCATGATCTTCTTGAATGGTGGAGCAGGCTCAACAGGCCAGATAGAACATAGAACATCGAACATAGAATATTACAGCACAGTACAGGTCCTTCGGGCCAGATGGTCTACTCCTGCTCCTATTTCTTATGTTCTTATGGTCTGTGCTCTATGACTCTGTGACTTCGCACTCTGGTTTTCCAATTTTTGAATTAATTATCAGACTCCAGTACGTTAACAGTGCAACTAAAAGTTTGAAAAAAAGTACAATATTTCAGAAAAAAAGTAGAGTCATAGAGTTGTACAGCGCAGAAACAGTCCCTTTTTGACTCACCTCGTCCATGTTGACCATGATGCCATTCTATGGCAATCCCATTTGCCTGCATTAGGCCCATATCCCTGTATTCCTTTCCCATTCAAGTACAGGCAGTCCCTGGGTTACATAAGGGTTCCGTTCCTGAGAACCATCCGTGAGCCAATTTCCCCATAAGTCAGAAATATCTGCTTTCAATTGTAACCCACATTGTATCGCTCTACATATACTTACATACACTTGTGATAATTCTTTAATTTTATTGAATAATCACCCTAACACTACCCTTTAATTAAACTAATGGAATATATACTGTATCAAGTCACTAATGAACACTATGGAACATTTTATTATTATTAATAGCTTGAAAAATGCTTAAAAAATTTATGGGTGAATTTGCGCAGAGTCAGATTTCCATAAATCAGGTCATCCATAATCCAGAGAGGCCCTGTACCTGTCCAAATGCCTTTTAAAAATTGTAATTGTATCTGCCTATACTACCTCCTCTGGCAGCTTGTTCTAAATAACCACCATCCTCGATGTGCCCTTCAGATCTCCTTTAAACTTATTCCCTTCTCACCTTAAACCTGTGTCCTCTCATTTTAGACTCTTCTGACTTGGGAAAAATCCTATCTTTCCTAGCTGTGTCCCTCATAATCGTATAAAGCTTGTTAAAGTCACCCCTTAGCCTCCAACACTCCAGTGAGAATAAATGCAGCCTACCCCATCTCTACTTGTAATTAAAACACTCCATTCCAAGCAGCATCCTGGTGAATCTCTTCTGCGCTCATTCTAATGCTACCACATCCTTTCTGTAGTGTGGCCACCAGAAATGTTCACTATAATGTGGCTGGAATCTAAAATACATAGCCCACAAATACAGTGGAGGTAGGTTCCACTGCAGTCCTCCAGAGGGGATTGGGTAAATATATTGAACATAAAACCTAGAACAGTGCAGTACAAGAACATGCCTTTCTGCCACTATGTCTGTGCAGAGCACTGTGCGGCTACATTAAAGTCATCCCTTCTGCCTGCACATGATCCACATCCCTCCATTCCCTGCATATTCATGAGCCCATCTAAAAGCCTCTTGAACGCCTCTATCCTGTCTTCTTCCACGACCACCCCTGGCAGCATGTTCCAGGCACCTACCACTCTGTGTGTAAAAAAACTTGCCCTGGACATCCCCTTTAAACATTCACCCCTCACCTTAAAGCTATGTCCTCTAGTATTTGACGTTTCCACCCTGGGGAAAAAGGTACCTACTGTCTACCCTATCTCTGCCTCTTATAATTTTATAAACTTCTGTCAGGTCTCCCCTCAGCCTCTGCTTCCCCAGAGAAAACAATCCAATTTTGTCCAGCCTCTCCCAATAGCCAAAACCTTCCAATCCAAGTAGTATACTGGTGAATCTCTTCTGCACCCTCTCCAAAGCTTCCACATCCTGCAATGGGGTGACCTGAATTGCATGCATAAGGTGAGGAAATAGTTGCAAGGATATGGAGAAGAGGACAGTGGGTGGAACAAGTGAGTTGCTCTCGTAAAGAGCCAGCACGCCCACCTCAGGCCAAATGGCCTCTTTCTGTGCTGTAACCGTTTCATGATTCCATATTTTCTTTATTTCATGCTATTGATGAACAGAATATAGTCTACCAGAATGGTGCCAAGAAAACCAGCCCTGGAGATAATCAAATTATCTTTTAATAAAGCTTGAGGATTTTTGTTAAGTTTATCAATGTTCTGTGGGAGAGATTCAATAAAGCTCGATTTCATTAGAATCTACTACTTCTCATTATCAGTCAAGACCAACATGTTCAGTTGCTTGGCAACAAGGGTCAGTTCCACATTGGCTTAAAGCCTAACATAGAGTGATGCCAAAAGTATTCATCAGGAATTTGCTGCTTTGAGCCAGTAGATTCTATTTAGGGCATCTTTTAATCTCTGGCCCAGTTTTTAACTTGCTGTCAGTCAGTAAGCACAATGTCTACAAAAAGTAATGCGTTCAGTTCTGGAATACTTGGTTTAGTTCTGGTCATTGCTACTCACCAAAGGATTGGAATGGTGTCCAACATCAAAATGTTTCTGGGTTTGGAAAGATTAAGTTATGGGAACAGACTGCAAAGATGAGGCCTGATTCAAGACCATTAAGGGCAATTCCCTTGAGCTGTGGACTTGATGGGCTGAATGGTCTTCTTCTGATTCTACGCCTTGTTTTATAATTTGTTATTGCTTCACCAAAGAAAAATTGTTTATAAGAAAGATGCCAAGAAAACCAAGCAAAAGCGAGCTGCTGCAGGAGTTCACCTGGTCAGGCTGGAAGTGAGCAGTCGACATTTCAGGTCAAGACCCTTCATCTGGACTCAATCTGGTCCAGATGAAGGGTCCTGACCTGAAACGTCTACTGTCCATTTCCCTCCAGAGATGCTGCCTGACCCGTTGAGCTCCTCCAGCATTGTTTACTTGCTCCAGATTCCAGCATCTGCGGTCTCTTGTGTCGCCAAGAAAACCAAGCCTTGGAGATACTGATCGATTCATTTTCTAAAGCTTAAGGGTTTTTGTTAAGTTTATCCCATGTTCCGGGGAGAGATTCAATAAAACCCAATTTCATTGGACTATAATATATTTCAATGGATAAATCAAAAGGAACAATTTCCTTCAGTGGAGGAGTCCAGAACAAGGAGGGACATTCTTAAAATGAGGGCAAGGTTGTTTAAGGGTGACATAAGTAGACAGATAATGGGGAGAAGAAACCTGGAACTCCCTCCTTAGAAAGCTATTGAGTTGGTGCCCAGAATCAAGTATCATTGATTCATTCACAGGATGGGGAAGAGTTGCTGGCAATGCCAGCGGTTATTGGCCATTCCTAATTGCTCTTGAACCACGTGACCTGTCAGGTCGGGCCAGAAGGAGTTTGGAGTCATTTGCAGGCCACATGTAAGACGGCAGCTTACTTTTCCTTAAAGACGTCAGCAAACCAGATGGTTTTTATGACAATCCAGCAACTTCTTGATCATAATTCCAACAATAGTTTTTTTTTCAATTTCAGATTTTATCTGACAACTTGAATTTAAATTCTCCAGCTGGGTGGTGAGATTCAAAAGCATCTCTCCAGGTGAATACTCCAGACTTCTGGATACTGATTCAGTAATTTAACCACTGCAGGACAGCACCCCAGTGACAAATTCTGGGAGAACCTTTATTTGGCATAAATATTAAAAGCTATGGAAGTAAGACAAGCAGATGGATTAAAACATGGGTCATCCAGGAATGGCAGAGAGGGCTAAAGGGGCTGATTGGCCTACTCACAATTCCAGATATCTGTGTCCCTGGATTTTAGATTACTGCATTACCAAAGGTTGTTTAGTCCCCTTAACTCTGGGTTATGATATCCCAGAAGCAAAACTTAAATCACAGCAGCTCTCCAGAGGTTATACAAAGGCTGCTTAATTGGTACACCCTGCCAGAACCATTACTTCACTTACTACTGCTGAAAAATATAATCTCAACCTCAAAGCTCCTTCAGAGGACATTTGGCCACTTTCCACTGTTTCTGAGACAAAATTGCTGCATTGTCCATCACAGCCTGCTGGTGTCAAACTGAAGGGCAAGCTCAGGATTGGTGAAAGAACTGTTAGTAATTCACATAACATAGGGACCTCGAGCCAAAACAAGAAAATTCTCTGCTACTTTAATTGGAGCTGAAAATAGATTTTCACATCACCTCGCAATTCAAACTGATTTCCAATCATCCCCAAATTTTAACGCCAACTCTTCTACCTCAAATAAGCCCTCACAAGAACTGTTCAATGTTGTGGGTCAACACAGCGGTGCTGCCTCGTAGCTCCAGCAGCCCATTTCAGTCCTGACCTCGGGTGCTGTCTGTGAGGAGTTTGCAAATTCTGTGGATTTCCTCCAGATGTTCCCATTTCCTCCCACATCACAAATAGGGTGCTGGTAAGTTAATTGGCTGCTGCAAACTACTGCATAGGGCAGGCAAATGGCAAAAGAATCAAATGGAAGTTGGTGGACATGAGAGAGAAAGGAGAGTTACAGGGAAATAAGAGGGGAATGGAATTGGTCTCATGGACATAATGGGCCTAATTATGACACAGAGGGAGGACATAAGTAATACAGATGATGCCAATCACCAGGATTTGGGGAATAATCATTAACTCTGTGGAAGATTTCAGGAGTTGACACAGAGCAAATGTGGTGCAGAGCAAAGCCCAAGATTTCCAATATAAATTGCCATCAAATAGAGAATTCAGAAGAAGCATCTTTATTCAGAGGGCACTAAGGGTGTGTGACCCAGTCCCATGTGGGTTCAGTTAAAGGGAAGCAGAACAGATGAGAGAAATAGGAATGGTGAGTATTTAATTGGGGGAGGGGGAATTATGATGCTATCAAGCAGGAACTTTACAGCGTAAATTGGGAACGGGTGTTCTTGGGGAAGAACACAATGCAAATGTGGAGGTTGTTCAGGGAGTACTTGCATAGGGTTCTGGATAGGTTTGCTCCACTGAGGCAGGGTAAGGATGGTCGAGTGAAGGAACCATGGTTGACCAGAGACATAGAATATCTTGTCAAGAGGAAGCAAGAAGCTTACCTAAGGTTCAGAAAGCAAGGATCAGACAGGGCTCTTGAGAGTTACAAGGTAGCCAGGAGAGACCTTAAGAATGGACTTAGGAGAGCTAGAAGGGGGCATGAGAAGTCCTTGGTGAGCAGGATTAAGGAAAACCCCAAGGCATTCTACACATATATGAAGAATAGGAGGATGACTAGAGTGAGGGTAGGCCATAGAACCATAGAACAATGCAGCACAATACAGGCCCTTCGGCGCACCATGTTGTGCCGAACTTCAAACCACTCCTAAGACTGATTAACCCCTTCCTCCTACATATCCCTCGATCTTAAATTCCTCCATATGCTTATCTAACAATCTCTTGAACTTGACCAACGTATCAGCCTCCAGCACCACCCCAGGCAGCGCATTCCATGCACCAGCCACTCTCTGGGTGAAAAACCTCCCTCTGACATCTCTCTTGAACTTCCCTTTCATTACCTTAACGCCATGCCCTCTTGTATTGAGCATAGATGCCCTGGGAAAGAGGCACTGGCTGTCCACTCTATCTATTCCTCTTAATATTTTGTACACCTCTATCATGTCTCCCCTCATCCTCCTTCTCTCCAATGAGTAAAGCCCTAGTTCCTCTAGTCTCTCCTCATAATCTATACTCTCTAATCCAGGCAGCATCCTGGTAAATCTCCTCTGCACCCTTTCCAATGCCTCCAAATCCTTCCTATAATGAGGCGACCAGAATTGGACACAGTACTCTAAGTGTGGTCTAACCCGAGTTTTGTAAAGCTGCATCATTACTTCGCGGCTCTTAAACTCGATCCCACGACTTATGAAAGCTAACATCCCATAAACTTTCTTAACTACCCTATCCACCTGTGAGGCAACTTTCAGTGATCTGTGGATATGAACCCCCAGATCCCTCTGCTCCTCTACGCTGCCCAGAATCCTGCCACTTACCTTGTACTCTGCCTTGGAGTTTGTCCTTCCAAAGTGTACCACCTCACACTTCTCTGGATTGAACTCCATCTGCCACTTGTCAGCCCAGCTCTGCATCCTATCAATATCCCTCTGTAAGCTTCGACAGCCCTCCACACTATCCACAACACCACCAATCTTTGTGTCATCTGCAAACTTGCTAACCCACCCTTCCACCCCCTCATCTAAGTCATTAATAAATATCACAAAAAGTAGAGGTCCCGGAACCGATCCTACTAGTCACAGCCCTCCAATCCAAATGCACTCCCTCCACCACAACCCTCTGCTTTCTACAGGCAAGCCAATTCTGAATCCACACGGCCAAGCCTCCTTGGATCCCATGCCCTCTGACCTTCTGAAGAAGCCTACCATGTGGAACCTTGTCAAACGCCTTACTAAAATCCATGTAGACCACATCTACTGCACTACCCTCATCAATCTTCCTGGTCACCTCCTCAAAGAACCCTATCAGGCTTGTGAGGCAAGATCTTCTCTTCACAAATCCATGCTGGCTGTCCCTAATCAGTCCATGATTCTCTAAATGATCATAGATCCTATCTCTTAGAATCCTTTCTACAGCTTGCCCACCACAGACGTAAGGCTCACTGGTCTGTAATTCCCTGGACTATCCCTACTACCTTTTTTGAATAAGGGGACAACATTTGCCACCCTCCAATACCATCCCCGTGGACAGCAAGGACGCAAAGATCCTAGCCAACGGTTCAGCAATCTCCTCCCTCACCTCACGAAGCAGCCTGGGGAATATTCTGTCAGGCCCCGGGGACTTTTATCCCTGATTGGATCTTTTATCCAATCAGGGATAAAAGAGGAAACATTTGCCTGGAGTTGGAAGAGGTAGGGGAGATCCTTAATGAATACTTTGCTTCAGTATTCACCACTGAGAGAGACCTTGACGTTTGTGAGGATGGCGTACAACAGGCTGATACGCTAGGGCATGTTGACGTAAGGAAAGAGGATGTGGTGGAACTTTTGAAAAACATTATGATAGATAGGTCACCGGGGCCAGGCGCGATATATCTAAGGTTTTTATAGAAAGCAAGGGAAGAGATTGCTGAGCCTTTGGTGATAATCTTTGCATCATTACTAGCCACAGTAGTGCCAGATGATTGGAGGGTGGCAAACGTTGTTCCTTTGTTCAAGAATGGGAGTGGGCATAACCCTGGGAATTATAGGCCAGTGAGTCTTACTTCAGTGGTGGGCAAATTACTGGAGAAGATTCTAAGAGACAGGATTTATGGGCATTTGGAGAAGCATAGGCTGATTAGGGACAGTCAGCATGGCTTTGTAATATAAGATAAGATTTCTTTATTAGTCACATGTACATCAAAACACACAGTGAAATGCATCTTTTGCACAGAGTGTTCTGGGGGCAGCCCGCAAGTGTCGCCACACTTCCGGCGCCAACATAGCATGCCCACAACTTCCTAACCCGTACGTCTTTGGAATGTGGGAGGAAACCGAAGCACCCAGAGGAAACCCATGCAGTCATGGGGAGAACATACAAACTCCTTGCAGACAGCAGCCGGAATTGAACCCAGGTCACTGGCACTGTAATAACGTAACGCAAATCGCTATACTACACTACCGGTCATGCCTCACAAGCCTGATTGAACTCTTTGAGGATGTGACAAAGCACATTGATGAAGGTTAAGCAGTGGATGTGGTGTACATGGATTTTAGTAAAGCATTTGATAAGGTTCCTCATGGAAGGCTCATTCAGAAAGTCAGGAGGCATAGGATCCAGGGAAACTTGGCTGTGTGAGTTCAGAATTGGCTCGCCCATAGAAGACGGATGGTAGTGGTAGATGGAGCGTATTCGGCCTGGAGGTCAGTGACCAGTGTTGTTCCGCAGGGATCTGTTCTGGGACCCCTGCTCTTTGTGATTTTTATAAATGACTTGGATAAGGATGTGGAAGGGTGGGTTAGTAAATTTGCAGATGACACAAAGGTTGGCGGTGCTGTGGATAGTGTAAAAGGTTGCTGCAGGTTACAACAGGACATTAATAGGAAGCAGAGCTGGGCTGAGAAGTGGCAGATGCAGTTCAACACGGAAAAGTGTGAAGTGATACACTTTGGGAGATCAAATTTGAAGGCAGAATACAAGGTTAATGGCAGAACTCTTAGCAGTGTGGAGGAACAGAGGGATCTTGGGGTCCATGTCCATAGATCCCTCAAGGTTGCCGCGCAAGTTGATAGGGTTGTTAAGAAGGCGTATGGTGTGCTGGCCTTCATTAGTCAGGGTATTGAGTTCAAGAGCTGCAAGGTAATGTTGCAGCTCTATAAAACTCTGGTTAGATCACACTTAAGAGTATTATGTTCAGCTCTGGTTGCCTCATTATAGAAAGGATGTGGAAGCTTTAGAGAGGATGCAGAGGAGATTTACCATGTCTTATGAGCAGAGGTTGAACGAGCTGGGGCTTTTCTCTTTGGAGAGAATGAGGATGAGAAGTGACTTGATAGAGGTGTACAAGACGATAAGAGACATAGATCGAGTGGACAGTCAGAGACCTTTTCCCAGGGTGAAAATGGCTAACACGAGGGGACATTTTAAGGTGATTGGAGGAAGGTATAAGGGGGATGTCAGATTTATTTTTTATTGCACAGAGAGTGGTGGGTGCATGGAACGCACTGCCAGCAGAGGTTGTGGGGGCAGACACATTAGGGACATTTAAGAGACTCTTAGTTAGACACATGAATGATAGAAAAATGGAGGGCAATGCTGGAGAGAAGGGTTAGATAGATATTTGAGCAGGATAAAATGTTGGCAAAACAGCGTGGGCTAAAGGGCCTGTATTGTACTGTAATGTTCTTATGTTTTTAAATGCTGGCAAATGGGACTAGCTTAGATGGGAATCTTGGTCGGCATGTATCAGTTGGGCCAAAGGGCTTGCTTCTGTGTTATTTTACTCTCTGACTCTAAGAAGGGTGGCGCAATGGTGCAACTAGAAGAGCGGTTTCAATCCTGACCACTGATGCCAATCGGTTAATTAGTCACTGTAAATTGCCCCTGGTATGTAAGTGAGTGCTGGAATCTGGGGGGTAGTAACATGGGTTTAGTGTGGGATTAGTGTAAATGGGTGCTTTGATGGCTGCCACAGATTTAGCCTGTTTTCATGCTGTGACTATACGCGACATGGACTGTAATAGAACTGTTGAGCCAAATATCTGATATATTTCATTTAATTCTTTATTATATATTTTCCCCAGTTCCTTGGCATGCTGATCATTATTCTGGCACCAGTCTCCACAACTGCTTCTGATCTCAGGTCACCTCCTGGCCTTTGCAAAGATCCGTACATTTCCATTTCACCCATTCTCTCCTGCCAATTCTTGACCAGCTTCAGAAACCTCTTCATTGTTTGATTTACCTCCCACTGTATCAACAGAGGAACAGAGACTGCGACAAGGACAGACCACATGGTTACCAGAGTGTCATATAGTCAGCGAGAGATACAGGCCCTTCAGCCCACCAACTCCGCTCCCACCATCAACCACCATTTAAGAAACACTTGGATAGGTACATGGAGGGGCGGAACCTAGAGGGAAATGGGCAAACACAGGAAATTGGGACTAGCTGGGTGGGTACCATGGTCGATATGGACTGGTTGGGCCAAAGGGCCTGTATTAGCACTGCATTGCTCAATGGCTCTATGACCTATTTACACTAATCCTACATTAGTCCCACAATTTAGGGTGGTCAATTAACCTCCCAACCCTCACATCTTTGGGATGTGGGAGGAAACTAAAGCACCTGGAGGGGCTTTTGAGTTTTTAACACTCATGGAAGTTGAGGCAGTAAGCAGTAGAAATGTATCCTTGCTCACTTGAGCTAAATGTTCAGTGGAATACATCTGCAAGCAGTACCTCTTTCTGACATATATCTCCATTAACTTCAGGTACCTGAATTTGGAAAAGTATTCAGCACCCAACCATATTTACCATAAGGGACTGTGGTTGAATTTCTATCCCAAATTACTTAAAACTAGGATTAAAGCAGAAAATGCAGGAAATACTCAGCAGGTCAGGCAGCTTCTATGGAGAAGGAACTCTACCTGGATGGATACCTGAAGAACCATGATTTGCAAAGCTACAGATCAAATGCTGGAAGCTGGGATTAGACTGGGCAGGTCCTTTACCAGCAGTGGGTCAAATGGCCTCCTTGTGTATCAGAGATTTTCTTTGTTTCTACAGTTCAGAAACTATAATTACACGGATACAAATGATGTTGTGACCATAATACAAGAAAAAAAAAGCATGCAGTTTGAATTAACGTGAAATAAGTATGGTCAGTTTGATACTGATTTACAGCATGGTCCAGTCCCCTTGAGTATGCAGTGACAATACACGCCTTCCACAACAGCAAGGTGTGCACATAAATTCAAATAGGCCAGATTTTGGAAGACCTCATCCACCTGTATTCCATGTCCATAGCAACAAACTTCTTTTGATGATTTTTGTATTGGTAGGGGACTGTACACATTCTTGTCTTCTCGAGGAGAGGTTGAGTGAGCTCGGGCTTTTCTCTTTGGAGAGAAGGAGGATGAGTAGTGACTTGATAGAGGTGTACAAGATGATAAGAGGCATAGATCGAGTGGACAGTCAGAGACTTTTTCCCAGGGTGAAAATGGCTCACACAAGGGGGCATAATTTTAAGGTGATTGGGGGACGTCAGGGGTAAGTTTTTTACACAGAGAGTGGTGGGTGGGTGGAACGCACTGCTGGCAGAGGTGATGGAGGCAGATACATCAGGGACATTTAAAAGACTCTTAGAGAGGCACATGAATGATAGAGAAATGGAGGGCTATGTGGGAGGGAAAAGCTAGGTAGATCTTAGAGCAGGATAAAATGTTGGCACAACATCGTGGGCTGAAGGGCCTGTACTGTGCTGTAGTGTTCTATGTTGCACCCTCCCCATCCCCTGTTTGCACTTGTGCAACAGGGAAGTAACCATCTCTAAAGGTAAATGTCATCATCTTATAATCACACAGGAGGCAGCCAGTTGGCCCATTGAGGAGTGATCCCATCAGTCCCATTCCTCTCCTTATTTCCTTCCACCTTTGCAACTTATTCTTCCTCACACATTCCTGTCAACTCCCTGTTGATTCTCTTTGCCACTAACCTACACGACGGGGTAATTTACAGTGGCCAATCAACCCGCCCTCATGTCCTTGAGATCTGGGTGGAAACTGGAGCACCCAGAGGAAACCTTCATGGTCACAGAGAGAACTTACAAATGCTGCATGGACAGCATCCGAGGTCAGGACTGAACCCAGGTCCCTGGAGCTGTGAGACAGCAGCACTAACTGTAGTAGCACTGTGCCACCCTAACCCAAGCCATCGAACTTGGTCGGTGAAACTTAATAGAACATAGAACATTACAGCACAGTACAGGCCCTTCGGTCCACAACGTTTTATCCTGCTCTTAGATCTCTAACCCTTCCCTCCCACATAGCCCCCCATTTCTCTATCATTCATGTGCCTATCTAAGAGTCTCTTAAATGACCCTAATGTATCTGCCTCCACAACCTCTGCACGCAGTGTGTTCCACACATCCACCACTCTCAAACTAAAAAACCTACCCCGACATCCTCCTTATATCTTCCTCCAATCACCTTAAAATTATGTCCCCTCGTGTTAGCCATTTTCACCCTGGGAAAAAGTCTCTAACTGTCCACTCGATCTATGCCCCTTATCATCTTATACACCTCTATCAAGTCACCTCTCATCCTCCTTCTCCCCAAAGAGAAAAGCCCCAGCTCACTCAACCTATCCTCATAAGACATGCTCTCCAGTCCAGACAGCATCCTGGTAAATCTCCTCTGCACCCTCTCCAAAGCTTCCTCATCCTTCTTATAATTAGGCGACCAGAACTGAACACAATACTCCAAGTGTGATCTAACCAGAGTTCTATAGAGCTGCAACATTACCTCATGGCTCTTGAACTCAATACCCCGACTAATGAAGGCCAACACTCCATAAGCCTTCTTAACAACCCTATCAACCTGCATGGCAACCTTGAGGGATCTATGGACATGGACCCCAAGATCCCTCTGTTCCTCCACACTGCTAAGAGTTCTGCCATTAACCTTGTATTCTGCCTTCAAATTCGATCTCCCGAAGTGTATCACTTCACACTTTTCCATGTTGAACTCCATCTGCCACTTATGAACTTATGATAATTTTCCACATTCTATTAATTTACAATTATGTTCTAGGGTTTATGACTTTCATTATATGGACTTAAAGAATCTGGGAGTATGTTAGGGATATTATACTGCTGTGGCACCAGTTCTTCAGTGCCATTGATATAAAGCCCGATATTTACCTCACAATCTACCTCATCATGGCCCTTGTACCTTATTGTCTACCTGCACTGCACTTTCTCTGCAACTGTAACACTATATTCTGCATTCTGTTATTGCTTTTCCCTTGTACTACCTCGATGTACTTATGTTTTGAAATGATCTGCCTGGATGGCATGCAAAACAAAGTTTTTCACTGTATCTTGGTACATGTGACAATAATAAACAAATTACCAATTAAAGCCTTTTTAATGATCTGCACCAAAAGCTCACCTTTTCTCAGCAGTTATGCTTTTGAATTGACTTGAGCAGAGTTAAACTGCAGGGTCATGAAGGATTTGGTTCAGGAATGAAAGGGCTTAAGTATGATGAGCGTTTGTCGGCTCTTGGACTGTACTCGCTGGAGTACAGAAGGATGAGAGGGGACCTCGTAGCGACATTTAAAATGTTGACAGGTAAGGATAGAGTAGATGTGGCTAGGCTGTTTCCCTTGGTGGGCGTGTCCAGGACCAGAGGGCACAATCTTAGAATTAGAGGGTACAGTTTCAAGACAGAGATGAGGAGAAGTTTCTTTACCCAGAGGGTGGTGAAATTGTGGAACTCCTTGCCACGCACAGCAGTGGAGGCCAGATCAGTGGGGGTATTCAAGGAGGAGATAGACAGATATCTAAATAGTCAGGGTATCAAGGGATATGGGGATAAGGCTGGCAAATGGGATTAGAATAGTTTTTTTTTCTCTCTCTCTTTTTTTCCCACCCCATTTCTTTTTCCCTTTTCCTTGGAGCAGACTCGATGGGCCGAATGGCCTGCTTCTGCTCCCTTATCTTGTGATCTTGTGAAATGTGGGAGTCGATTCTCTTTTACCTTTAACCGGGCCAACAGGCACCTTAAAATAGTGCAGACGGGAACTTGATGACAGCACATGGAGCTAAGAATAACACATGAAGACAACTGAACCTCCTGCAGGCTGAGGGCAATTCTAGAGCAGTCGCAAGCAGCATAATGCATCAGCATCAGCACCCAGCTAAAATAAACTCACCTTTCATAAACAGAACACACACACTTACATCTCAATACGAATAACACAAGCCGTGCGCTGTTGTTTGCAATGATCAAATCGTCAAGGTACAATGTCACTCAATGTTTCGGGTTACTGGGTCTGGGCATCTCTAGTAAGGCCAGTAGTTATTGCCCGTCCTGAATTGCCCTTGAGATGGTGATGGTGAGTTGCCCTCTTGAACCACTGCAGTCCTTCTGGTGAAGGTGCTCCCATGTTGCTGTTGGGGAGGGAGGTCCAGGATTTAGACCCGGCAGTGGTGAAAGAACGATGAAATTTTATCAAACAGAGTGGGAGAGTGGTGGGATGGGAGGGGGCAGCCTTAGCACAGTCCATCCCCGGCTTAAATATTAAACACGTTAAAGGAACACACACACACACACACAAAGTTATAGAACATAGAACACTACAGCACAGTACAGGCCCTTCAGCCCACAATGTTGTGCCGACATTTTATCCTGCTCTAAGATCTATCTAACCCTTCCCTCCCACGGAACCCCCCCCATTTCTCTATCATTCATGTGTTTATCTAAAAGTGTCTTAAATGTCCCTAATGTATCTGCCCCCACAACCTCTGCAGGCAGTGTGTTCCACACACCCACCACTCTCTGTGAAAAAAAACTTACCCCTGACATCCCTCTTATACCTTCCTCCAATCACCTTAAAATTATGTCCCCTTGTGTTAGCCATTGTCACACTGGGAAAAAGTCTCTGACTGTCCACTCGAACTATGCCTCTTATGGATAGTATGTGTCAGTTTAAAGGGCCCCACTACTTGGCGAAATTTAAATTCCTGTACACATCGCTGTTTACAAGTCAGGATGATGTCAAACTGGGAGGAGAACCTGAAGGAGATGGAGTTCCCATGCAGCTTTTGGATTGTCATAGAGTTGTACAGCACAGTAACAGGCCCTTCGGCCCATAACCTCCATGGCGACCTTTTTGTACACCTACACTCATCCCATTTGTCTGTCGGTCTGTATCCTTCTATGCCTTGCCTATTCAAGTGCTTGTCTAAATATCTCCTAAACATAGTGATTATATCTGATTCCATTAACTCCTCTGGCAATGCGTTCCAAATATCAACCACACCTTTTAACGTGTTTAATATTTAAGCCGGGGATGGACTGTGCTAAGGCTGCCCCCTCCCATCCCACCACTCTCCCAGTCTGTTTGATAAAATCCCACTGTTCTTTCACCACTGTCGGGTCCAAATCCTGGAACTCCCTCCCCAACAGCAACATGGGAGCACCTTCACCAGAAGGACAGCAGCGGTTCAAGAGGGCAACTCACCATCACCATCTCAAGGGCAATTAAGGATGGACAATAACTACTGGCCTTACTAGAGATGCCCAGACCCAGTAACCCGAAACATTGAGTGACATTGGACCCTGATGATTTGATCATTGCAAACAACGGCGCACGGCTTGTGTTGTTTGTATTGAGATCTATCCCTTTTTAAACATTTAAATTTAAACTCTCACCTTAAACCTACGTCCTCTTGTTTTTGGTACCCCTACCATGGGAAAAAGTTCTACTAACTACCCTGTCTATTCCACTCATAATCTTATATACTTTATTAAGTCACCCCTCTACCTTCTTTGCTCCAGGGATAACAAGTCCAGCCTATCCAGCCTGTTCATCTCCTTCCATAGATGCTCCTGACCTGCTGAGTTCCTCCAGTATTTTATGTCTGTTTCAGCCTTTCCAATCTCTCCCCATAACTAAAGTCTTCCAATCCAGACAACCTCCTGGTGAATCCCTTCTGCATTCTCTCCAGTGCGACCACATCCTTCCTGTCGTGTGGTGACCAGAACTGTCCACGATATTCCAAGTGCGACCCAAATAGTGTTCTATACAGTTGCAACATAATGTTCCAACTTCTATATTCTATGCCTTGACCTATGAAGACAAGCATGCCATATGCCCTCTTCACCAACCTATGTACCTGTGTTGCCACTTTCAGGGAACAACAGACTTAAACCCTATTTACTGCCCTCATTTGACTTCCCAAAATGCATCACCTCGCACTTGTCGGGATTAAATTCCATCTGCCAACACTCTACCCGATGTTTCATCTGACCTATATCCCACTGTAGCCTTAGACAACTCGTGGAATGCCTTGGAATCTCCTTAATCTTACCTGCCAAGGATATTTCAGGGCCTCCTTGTGCTCTCCTAATTTCTTTCTTAAGTTCCTCGGTATTGGTTTTGGTATTGGTTTATTATTGTCACTTGTACTGATGTACAGTGAAAAACTTGTCTTCCATACTGTTCATACAGATCAATTCATTACAGAATGCATTGAGGCAGTACAGGATAAAAGCAATAACAGAATACAGAGTAAAGTGTACAGGGAATACAGGGAAGTGCATTGCAGGTAGACAGTAAGGTGCATCACAACACCCCCGATTTTCGTGTCATCCGCAAACTTACCAATCATACCCCTTTCATTGACGTCCAGGTTATTAATATATATCACAAAAAAGAAGATCCCTGTGGTAGACCACTGCTCATGGACTTCCGATCAAAAAAGCATCCTTCCACCGTCACCCTCCGCCTCCTATCACCGAGCCAATTCACCAGCTTACCTTGGATCCCATGTGCATTCACCTTCTGGACCAGCCCACCAGCTGGCACTTGTCAAATGCCTCACTAAGGTCCACAAAGACAGCATCTACCAAGCTACTCTCACCAATCTTCTTGGTTACCTCCTCAAAAAACTCAATCAAATCAATGAGACAGGATTTCACCCCACACAAGCCCTGCTGACTGATCAGCCCTGCCTTTCCAAATGTACATAAGTCCTATCCCTTGGAATTTTCTCCAGTAATTTCCCAACTGCAGTCATAAGCTCACCGGCCTGTATTTACCTGGCTTATCGCTGCTGCCCTCCTTAATTAAAGGAACAACTTTAGCTATCGTCCAATCTTCTGGTCCCTTATCTGTGGCTAACAAAGGTGCAAAAATCTCTGTCAGGGTCCCAGCCATCACATCCTTTGCTTCCTATATCATCCTGGGACAGATTTCATCTAACTCCGGGAATTTATGCACCCTAAGGCATTCCAAGAAATCTAACACCTCCACCTTCTTCATACTGACGTGCTCCGGGCTATCAACATCCCTATCTCCATGAATTCACAATTTTCCATGTCCTTCTCCTTGGTGAATACAGATAAGAAGTATTAATTTATGACCTTGCCCACATCTCCTGGCTCCACACACAGATGACCTCTTTGATCCCTCTTTCCCTAGCTACCCTCTTGCTCCTAATATACTTATCGAATGTTTTGGAATCTCCTTAATCTTGTTTCAGGGCCTCTCTGTGAACTCCTAATTTCTTTCTTAATTTCTCTCCTACACCCTCTATATTCCTCAAGGAACTCACTCGATTGCCATTGCCTATACCTGTCGTATGCTTTCTTTCCTTTCCTGATATCCTTCGTCATCCAAGGTTCTCTAAGCTTGCCATCTTTGTCTTTCACCCTTAATGGAACATGTTAGCCCTGAACTCTTTCTGTCTCTGTGAGCTGTTCTGGTTGTCCCCTCCCCATATGGTTCCACCTATCATCTAGCAGCCTCTACTTCACCTCCCCCCTCCCCCGTGGCAATCTTTCCTCTTCCATCTCAGCCCTGAAACAGGGTTTTAACCTGAAACATCGACTTACTCATTTTGCCTCCTCAGATGCTGCTTGACCAACCTTATCCCCTTCCATTACTACTTTGAAACTTACAGAATTATAGTTAGTGTTACCAAAGATTTTCTCCACCAACACTTCCAGGACCTGCCCAATTTCATCTAGAACCATAGAACAATACAGCACAATACAGGCCCTTCGGCCCACCATGTTGTGCCGACCTTTAAACAACGCCTAAAACTATCTAACTCCTTCCTCCCACATATCCCCCTATTCTAAATTCCTCCATATGCTTATTTAACAATCTCTTGAAATTGACCAATGTACCTGCCTCCACCACTACCCCAGGCAGCGCATTCCATGCACCAAACACTCTCTGGGTGAAAAACCTTCCTCTGATATCTCCCTTGAACTTCCCACCCATTACTTTAAAGCCATGCCCTCTTGTATTGAGCACTGGTGCCCTGGGAAAGAGGCGCTGGCTGTCTACGCTATCTACTCCTCTTAATATTTTGTATCATGTCTCTCTTCATCCTCCTTCTCTCCAAAGAGTAAAGCCCTAGCTCCCTTAGTCTCTCCTCAAAATCCATACTCTCCAAACCAGGCAGCATCCTGGTAAATCTCCTCTGCACCCTTTCCAAATCTTCCACATCCTTCCTATAATGAGGCTAAGATAATGTTGAGTACTGCCCTGTCTCTTGTCAGACTAGCTACATATTGTCTCAAAAAACTCTCTTGGACACATTTAACAAATTTTGTATTCCTTTCTCGTAGTTGCTATTTTCATTTACTTAATTGATGAATACCAGGGTCACATTTGTCTATTTTTCTGATAGTTGCCACCTGCTAACAGGAAGACACATTATAGTTTGCATTCATATCAAACTGAACGGTTCAGGAGTACACAAACAAACTGAGCCTCATCCAGAGCTTGTAGGGCAAGTGATCATGAGGAGTGTGAAGGAGAAGGTGCACAATGCAGGAAGGTGGAGAGGTTAATGGAGGGAACCAGAGATGAGGGCGCTGGTAGCTGAAGGCATGGCCATCATTATTGAGATGATCAACACCAGGGATGCTCAAGGGGTCAAAGAGAAAAAGGCTGTATGGGTGGAGAAGGTTACAAAAAGAGGGCGGGCTACAACTATGGAGAGGTTGGAACATCAAGCTTTCCTTGGGAGTCAACAGATAGGAGCAGAAAATCTGGCCAGTCTCTGCCCGAGTGTCACCATAGCTGTGACCAGCCAGCAGAACATGGAATGGGTTTGTACTTGGATCCTCTCATCTATAGGGTTTGTTCACTCATCGTGTAAGCTCAGTGAGCAATCAGGGATGGGGCGGTTACAGTAGGAGGAAGTCTCTAAATGTAATTTGATTGACATCAACACACTTCCCGAAAATGTTGATTTGAAAGCTGAATTAAATGTACAGTGGACAATATAGATCAGAAAGCCCACGGTAAATCGGTAAATTGGTTTATTATTGTCACATGTACTGAGGTACAGTGAAAAAATTTGTTTTGCATACCATCCATACAGATCATTTCATCATATCAGTACATTAAGGTAGTACAACAGAATGCAGAATATAGTGTTACAGTTACAGTTAGAAAGTGCAGTGCAGGCAGACAATAAGGTGCAAGGCCCTGACAAGGCAGATTGTGAGGTCAAGAGCCCATCTTATCATACAAGAGGTCCATTCAATAGTCTTAGAACACTGGGATAGAAGCTGTCCTTGAGCCTGGTGGTACGTGCTTTCAGGCTTTTGTATCTTCTGCCCAAGAGGAGAGGGGAGAAGAGAGAATGTCCGGGGTGGGGAGGGGTCTTTGATTATGCTGGCTACTTTACCGAGGAAGCGAGAAGTGTAGGCAGAGTTCATGGAGGAGAGGCTGTTTTTCATGGTGTGCTAAGCTGTGTCCACAACTCCCTGCAGTTTCTTGCAGTCTTGGGCAGAGCAGTTGCCAAACGAACCCGTGATGCATCAGGATAGGAGGGGTTGATGATTGAAAGGAAGGACAGAGTTTTGTGTGAGTTTCACTCCTGTCCGTGTGGACTTTGTACATACTTCGTCTGACTGCTCCGGTTTCCTCCCTTATCCCAACAGTGTACAGGTCAGTGTGTTAATTGCCCACTGTAAATTGTTCCCAGAGCGTGGGTGAGTGGTAGAGTCTGGGGTGAGTTGATGGCAATGAGGAGAATAAAATGGGAGTAATGTAGGATTAGTGTAAAGGGTGGGCGATGATCAATGTGGACTCGATGGGCCGAAGGGTCTGTTTCCATGCTGTGTGTCTCTATGACTCTGAAACTGACTGACTTACAAAGTAGAGTCAAAATACTGTTGTAATATTTTATGCATTTCTCACTCCAGTCATCCAAAATTGAAGTATTTAGCATAGAGGAACATAACATGAATGGCATTAGTTCAGCTGTGTTCCAATTTTCATCGCATCTGCTTCTTTTCTGCAGTAGTTGCCTCTGCACACTTAACTTAAATGGAAATTTCTGCAGCCATCACTTAAAATTTCCCAATCAGACAGACTCAGTCTTTGGCTTCTTATTTTCTTGTGAAATGTTCAGGTGCCTAGATCTGGTTATTAACAATCTCACACCTTCCCACTTGTAAAAGTAACCTGGTAATCACAAAGCTTTCGTTCCTTTTAACACAGAAGTTTGTCCAAATCAAAACATCAAAGTATTTTATTACTCCAATTATTCAGCAAAGTATTTTATTATTCCGATTGTTCCATCAAACATGTGGCACAGTGTTTTAAGTTGTGAAACATGGCAGAGCTCTGATTTGCGTTCTGGAGAAACAAGAAACTTGTCATTCAAGTTTCACCGTCATGTCACACCACTGGGAAAGCGGTTGAAATCAGTCTCACAACCAAAGCTATCACGACACAACCAAAGCAAAGCAAGAAAACCGAGCAACAACAAAACTGCAGCTTATCACCCACAGCTACTGAGAGGACAACAAGAGGGCAACAAACCTGGTCCATGGGAAGAGGAAGCACAACCCATGACAGCTAAATCCCTTTGTCAAATTCATCCCATCTAAAGAAGCGACATCACATCAAAGCCGGAAGGCCTTGGTTAACCTTGCAATAATTACAAGCCTCTCATCTTTCCATATATTTAACTTTGTCAGCAACATAATTAGGAATGTCACTAAAGCCCTACTGAACACTACTGCGACTGGCTCCATGTTACCGAAGGCACAAGTGCTGCCCTGCAGCAGATGTTTTATAATCCTCCACTGTCTCTCATTTACTCACAGACAGCTGTGGGCTGGCTGGAAAACAATCACGGATTAACTTTATCTTCTTCACTGCATTTAATCCTCTGCTAACTCATGCTCCATCTAGCAGGCGAACTCAATGCAATCACCCCAGGATGATATACAATGTCCAACGTGAGTGCGTTAATTCAGCTTGCAAATTAACATTTTCTAGAAGTGCGTTGATGTCAAATTATATTTCGAGACTTCCTCCCTATCCCTGATTCCTCACTGAGCTTACCTGATGAATTAACAGACTATATGGATGAGGAAGTTCCCAAGTATGAATCCCATTCCATGGAGAACAAGACACCGCAAATGCAAACAATCTACTGGAGGAACTCAGCGGGTCAAAACAGCATCTGTGGGAGGAAAGGAATTGTCGACATTTTGGGTCAAAACCCTGCATCAGGACATTCTGCAACACTTATTGGCAAAGCTAATCACCCTTGAGGAGGGCAGATCAGTGTGTCTTTGAGCCTGGCATCAAACATCGGTTATGATGTTTCCTTCCCTACAGGAGATGGACAATGTGGGTGTTTTCGACAATCCAGTAGGCCATGACTGCTCATCCTAAGTTTCTAATTCCAGCTGATTTAATTTACATTCCCCAACTGGCATGGTGAGGGTTGAAACACATCTCTGGATCATTGGTTCATCTCTCTAGGTAAAGTAACGTAACCGTAATGCTATCTGATTCTCTACCATGATGGCAAAGCTTCTTAAAGACCTTCCATGAACATACAGAGGGCAATAGTGTGTCTTGGTCAGGCCCAGAGATAAATAAGGTCTTAAAACTATAAACCAGAGGAGAGGGGATACATTCAGTAGAACTTGGGAGGAGCAAAAAAAAATCTCAAATCACAGATTAGAAACTGTTTATGTTGAAACTGTTATGTCCTTGGAGCGACAGAGGATGAGGGGGGATCTGATAGAGGTATATAAAATGATGAGAGGCATTGATCGCGTGGATAGTCAGAGGCTTTTTCCCAGGGCTGAGATGGTTGCCACAAGAGGACATAGGTTTAAGGTGCTGGGGAGTAGGTATAGAGGAGATATCAGGCGTAAGTTTTTTACTCAGAGAGTGGTGAGTGTGTGGAATGGGCTGCCGGCAACAGTGGTGGAGGTGGATACGATAGGGTCTTTTAAGAGACTTTTGGATAGGTACATGGAGCTGAGAAAAATAGAGTGTTATGGGTAAGCCGAGTAATTTCTAAGGTAGGGACATGCTCGGCACAGCTTTGTGGGTCGAAGAGCCTGTATTGTGCTGTAGGTTTTCTATGTTCTATGAACATGAACATTGCCAGTTTAGTGGATTACCCTGGACTCAGCTGAGTAACAGGAACAGGATTTTAGTGTTGCAAAGACAATTCAATTTTTTTTCATTTATCATCTGATGAAAGGATTTACATTTTCATCAATGAAAACAGTAAATCATCTGTTATCCAGCATTTGGACTGACAATATTGTCATTCCGATAGGACAAAACTTCCCAGTCCTTTTGCATTTTCTTTATACAACAGCGGAATTGTCTGTCATCATCAGGTTCCCCATCTGTCAGTGGTGGTGTTACTAGGTCCATCATGCCCTTAATAACATCTTGCTGTGGCTCAGAAGACCTTCCCTAGAGCGAGAGATCAGGAGGATTCCATTTCCACTGTCTCAGCCTGCTGATCCACCACAGAGACGGAACAGAACGGTTTTTAACAGGGGAAGACGTTATCGCCTGTAGGCAAAGCGTCTTCAACCTGAAATGTTAACTCTGCTTCTCTTCCCACAGATGCTGCCTGACTTGCCAAACATTCCAGCATTTTGTGATTTTTTTTTATTTTAGAAAACTGCAACCATTCTTCAATTTACAAAGTTTCCTGGAATATGTTTCATGAAGTAAAATTTTGTAAATCGCAAAAGCTGGGTGAAGTGCACTGTTGGTATTACGGTGCAGAGTATTGCTATGGGCAGAGAGTGTTGCACTCTTTGCTATAGGTAGTGAATTAAAGAGAAATGTAAATCAAAGTCACACACCTCAAAGAATGAAATTTGTAAATTGAATATTCATAATTCAAGGAAGACTTGCACAGGTTTACAGTTGGCACAGATTCCACCTGAAGAACTGAAACACTGAGATTTTGCGCTGCTGTCTGTGAGCAAATGGTTGCCTGTTCACATATGAAAACAGGAGTAATTCAGCTTTAGTTAGTAGCACTAACCATATGCCATATTATTGGATACTACAGGGGAGTTAAGCAGATGATATCCTCACACTTATTTGGCAGCATTGCCCAATATAAAGGAACTGCTCGTGTTTGCCAATATAATTTAAATTTAAAATGATAAATCTTCCAGGAATTTTGAGCATATTATTAAACACTGGACATTGCAACTTTTAATTAAAGCAATCATGCAATATTCAAATCCTGAAGAAATATTTTCACAAATGTGTCAGCAGTAAGAGTTCTCAGAGAGGGGTGACACCTTTTGTGTTTCAATGGAGTCGCTTCCAGCAGCTTGCACAAGTAGATGATTACCCTTCACTCTGTAGAGTGCACAATGAAAACTCCATTGTTCCCAGAGAATTGAATCAACTTTAAGACAAGGGGAGGAGAAAACATATGAGCAACGGCTCCCTATTGTAAGCCCACTTGGCATTCATTTCCATTGAAGTTATATGGGATGGAACCTTGCACAGTGGCCTTAACAAGCTATTGACACAATATACTTGGCATTGCCCCCCCAAGGTAATAACTTCTTCCATAAGTCTAAGAAAGAGAACCACTTTTCTTGTATTCAGGAGTCATGCACAGACAAGACCCTTTGCCCTCTGAAAATAGCAACGATGAGCACCTTGCCCAACACATCATTTGTCAACTAGAGTTCTGAGAAAGTTCTGCAAAGGGCAAGTAAAATGGACCAGCAGCATGTGGCTGTAATCTCCTCCTGAGATTCTGCATAATATTGGATGGGAGAGATGAAGGGTCAGCGCTGGTGGTCAGAACTCACACCACAAAGCAAGACACCCTATCACACCTTATAGAAACTGTGATTGTAATGCCATTCAACTGTTGGATCTCCAGAAAAGCAATTGCTGCCCAGTTGCAACAAAAGCCAGAAAAATCTTCATCCAAATGCATTGTCATCTACCGTAGGAACAAGGAGATTTTTCCACCGACTCCTGCATGTCCTTAATGATCCAAATGGTTTGCTAGAGTTACACTAAACTGGCATCAGAAATTCTCTTACAGGCTGAATCAACATAATCGACCACCGAGAACAATGGAGTTAGTAATTAATGTCAATATCAAGGTCTTTGTGATTTTTTGCAACAGTTCATCCATACTTCTACACAAACACAAATTCCACGTTATATAAGGGCTAAAAATAGAAGGAAAAGTACAAGTGATCCAGAAACATTTGGTAGTTGGTTCCTGCGAGAAAATCAAAAGATGAAACAAACTCTGGAAGAAGCAACTTCCACAGGTTTACCACCAATTTATAATGAATTCTCTCAAGTAGATTAGTTTGAGGGGTCAAGAGATTCTGCATACTTTCCATGCAGGTACCTACACAATCTGGGTTCATTCGACTGAAGAAGCACAACAGATCATAGTATATAAGAATCAAATGACTGACACCTGTAACCACCAGGTCTCAAGGTTCTGAAAGAGACATTTCACTGGGATTCAAAGCCAATTCTCCAGAAGAAGCCTCCATCCTCAAAATGAGCAACCCTCCCAATTTGTCATGGAAGTTTTCTGCTGATCTCACCAATGGTATTTTCCAAAATTTCAGGAGCATGGGTACCCATTGTTCTTGATAACCCATTGCTGGAGAGCTGCAGTTGCAGAGATACATGAAGCCTCACACCAATCTATTTCTCGTGGCAATATTGCACTTATTTTAAATTTGGTTTAAATATTCAAATCTAGTCAACCAAAGACCTATGGTCAGTTTGTTCAGCTAATTACTTACACACATATTTTCAGTTTATTCAGTTACACTGCAACCCCCTCCAATCAATAACTGATTATACTGTTCGACTGCACTGATTAACAAGAAATTTTAGATTCTGGCTTTATGCAAATACTTGAGCACAACTTCACATTAGCTAATTCACTGAAGGACTCTGGCACATTTCAGGGACATCCCTGGACTGCAGCCCATGCAGAGCTCCATACCAATCATAAAACAAATAATTTCTTAGTCTTTGTACCAAATTATGCCACTTTATGTTCTGAGCTACAACAGGTGATAACGCGGAATATGGTGCAAACATTTCTCCGATTTAAGAGATCAGTCATTATAAAGAGAAGGCAAAAGACACAGCTGTGTACTGATGCCTTACCTCACTGTTAGACTCACCTATATCTGTTTCTTTGTGGTTCTTGATAAATTCAGCCAATTCAAAGTTGCCTGCTATTATAGCCACCTGAAAAACAAAATGTAAAGTCAGCCTGACTGACTGATGGACAAGTTGTCCTAAAAAACCTGAGCAATGAATTGCCTTTTACAAACATGGCACAGCTTCCATTAGAATGAAAACTCTTTAACAAAAATCTATTCTGTGTCATATATGGCAATATATCATTTTGTGGAATCTAGTGTATTCTCAGCAGATCTTCAATACAATTTAAATTTAAATTATAAATTGAGATAAAATAACATGCGAGATATAATCCGAATATACAAAATGATAGTAAAGTTTTAATTTAATTCAGTATTGTGCTGAATCAATGTCAATAAGATCCTGTCACCATCTTTTATAACAAAACAATTCGGAGGTATTAATTCTGATGTGACATTTTTATTGAGATTTTGTAACCCAGTAATGTTTCAAAGTAAAGTACTGCCCTTATATATTCTACAATAAACATTGGTTAGCAATTCTCCTACCCAGTCAGAGGATCCATAAACCTCCATCATTCACTGACTGGCTCTAGTTTCTTTTACACAGATGGAATAAGCTTGAAAGGAAGTTGATTGTGAATAACTCTTTGATGCATTGAAGATAGTCACCAGCTAAGTAGTTGATGAATTCTGTATCCACACTGTTCAACAACAGGCAGAGATATTTTGACAATAAGTGCCAAAATCTCTACAGCATTACTTGCTGTGTTCATCCTCAGCTTTGTCTCATTGTTTGAAAACTTGCTGAGATGTTGGTAAATTGCAGGTTGAAGATCCCTCCAGAAATCTGAAGACCTGATCAAGTTCTGCACAGTTTTAGAACATAGAACACTACAGCACAGTACAGGCCCTTCGGCCCACAATGTTGTGCCAACATTGTATCCTGCTCTAAGATCAATCTAACCCTTCCCTCCCACATAGCCTCCTATTTTTCTATCATTCATGTAAAGGAGCAAAGTCCCCAGACAATATTTCAGACAAAATACTCAACTGAAATCCCATTTTCTCTCTCAATTCCTCAACAAAGACAAGGACTACTTCCTCATATCCTGACCAATTAGTGTCCTAGAGTCATACAGCAGAGAAACAGGCCCTTCGGCCCAACTGGTCCAGGCCGACTAAGGTGCCCATCCAAGTGAGTCCCATTTGCCAGCATTTGGCCCATAGCCTTCTAAACCTTCCTTATCCTTGTACCTGTCCAACTGTCTTTTAAAAGTTGTTATTGGACCTGCCTCAACCACTTCCTCTGGCAGTTCATTCCATATAGGGACCATCCTCTGTGTAAAAAATGTTGCCTCTCAAGTTCCAATTAAATCTTTCCCCTCTCACCTTAAACCTATGTCCTCTAGTTCTTGATTCCCCAATCCTGGGAAAAAGACTGAGTACATTCACCCTTTCCATGCCCTTCAAAGTTTTATGCACTTCATTTTGACCTTCATCCTCTAAATCATAAAAAAAGATTAACTGCACATTATTTCATGGAAGCTCGTGTGTGAATTTGATGCTCTGTTTCTTAAGCAATAATTCAGAAGGAACATCATTGGCTACAAATCATTGTGGGACTTCCCAAAATCAAGAAATATGAATGTATAGTCGGTCAAGCAGCATCTGTGGAAAGAGAAACAATTAATGTTTAGGTCCAGGACTTTCTAATGAAGGATCCCAGATCTGAATCGTTAACTTTCTCTTTCCACAGATGCTGCCTGTACTGCTGAGTGTTACCAGCATTTTCTGTTTTTATTTCAGCTTTCTAGCACTTCTCACTTTTTAAATTTTTATGGGAATGCTTAGGATTTTTTCCTGAAGTGAAGAAAGAATCAATTCAGTAACTCCTGCTATTAATATTTTCTGATGACCATCATTGACTACGTCACGTTGCCTTCTGTTACAATGGCTGTTGAGTAAACGTCAGATGCACACTTGGATGGATTGCCAGGAAAGGCCATCAGAAGAGGGATATCCTCTAATGGAATCACCATTGGGAAAGCGGGAATCGTAGGTTGTTAACTATCCACGGAGAAACTGATTTCTCTGTGGATAGTTCAGTGGGAGGGGTTCAATTTCATGCATAGAGAAATTCACCTGCTGATTGACTCTTCATGGAGCAAGGGTGAATTTCAGTGGAGTTGGAGAATTTCAGTGGAGTTGGAGAATTCCAGTCTTGGTTGTGTGGGAAGGAGGGTGGAGAAACTAGAAAGTTCCTTCTGGCATTCAATGTTTGAGCCAGGAACACAGCCAATATTAAATATTTTCACATTTATATTGAAAATAACTGAATTCTTTAAATAACATAATTTGACATCACATTGAAGCCTCCACAAAATCTTCAGCATTTCATTTTGATTGCTGTAGATCAGTGCTTTCATCTGACATGCTACCCAATATCTATTTGAGCTGAAGTGTGATCAGAGGTTGGGAGAACAGAACATGGTACAATATTGCTGACAGTTTATATGTTGCAACAACTGCTACAGCTCCTCCAATAATAGCTGCACCCATCTATTGCTGAACACTGGAGATTAAAAGAATATCAGAATCAGAATCAGGTTTATTATCACTGACATATGTCGTGAAAATAGTTGTTTTGTGGCAGAAGTACAGTGCAAGACATAAAAATTACTATAAGTTACAAAAATAAATAAATAGTGCAAAAGAGGAATAACGTGGTCATATTCATGGGTTCATGGACCGTTCAGAAATCTGATGATGGAGGGGAAGAAGCTGTTCCTAAAATGTTCAGAGTGGGTAGTAACTCGAAGAGGGGATGTCACGGATGGTGAGGGTCCTTAACGATGGATGCCACCTTCTTGAGGCACCGCCTCTTGAAGATGTTCTCGATGGCGGGGAGTGTTGGTATTGGTATTGGTTTATTATTGTCACTTGTACCGAAGTACAGTGAAAAACTTGTCTTGCATACCGATCGTACAGGTCAATTCATTACACAGTGCAGTTACATTGGGTTAGTACAAAGTGCATTGAGGTAGTACAGGTAAAAACAATAACTGTACAGAATAAAGTGTCACAGCTACAGAGAAAGTGCAGTTAAATAAGATGCAAGGTCACAACAAGGTAGATCGCGAGGTCATAGTCCATCTCATCGTATAAGGGAACCGTTCAATAGTCTTATCACAGTGGGGTGGTAAGTGCCCTCAGGTTCCTATATCTTCTACCCGATGGAAGAGGAGAGAAGAGAGAATGACCTGGGTGGGTGGGGTCTTTGATTATGCTGGCTGCTTCACCGAGACAGCGAGAGGTAAAGACAGAGTCCATGGAGGGGAGGTTGGTGTCCGTGATGCGCTAGGCTGTGTCCATAACTCTCTGCAGTTTCTTGCGGTCCTGGGCAGAGCAGTTGCTATACCAAGCCGTGATGCATCCAGGTAGGATGCTTTCTATGGTGCATCGATAAAAGTTGGTGAGAGTCAAAGGGGACAAACCAAAATTCTTTAGCCTCCTGAGGAAGTAGAGGCACTGGTGAGCTTTCTTGGCTGTGGCATCTATGTGATTTGACCAGGACAGGGTGATGTTCACTCTCTGGAACTTGAAGCTCTCAAACCTCTCGACCTCAGCACCATTGATGTAGACAGGTGCATGTACACCGCCTCCTTTCCTGAAGTCAATTACCAGCTCTTTTGTTTTGTTGATGTTGAGAGAAAGGTTGTTGTCATGACACCATTCCACTACGCTCTCTATCTCCTTCCTGTACTCCGACTCATTGCTGTTTGAGGTACGGCCTACAACAGTGCAAACTTGTAGATGGAGTTGGCTGAGTCTACAACCCTCTGCAGCCCCTTTCAATCTTGCCCATTGGAGTCTCCATACAAGGCGCTGATGCAACTAGTCAGAATACTCTCCACTGTATATCTGTAGAAATTTGCAAGAGTCTTTGGTGACGTACCAAATATCCTCAAGCCCCTGATGAAGTAGAGCTGCTGGCATGCCTTCTTCGTGATTGCATCAATGTGTTGGGCCCAAGATAGATCCTCTGAGATGTTGACGCCCAGGAACTTGAAGCTGCTCACCCTTTCCACCCCTGACCCCTCAATGAGGATCGGTGTGTGTTCTCCCATCTCCCCCTTCCTGAAGTCCACAATCAATTCCTTGGTCTTGTTGAGTGCGAGGTTGTTGTTGCAACACCATATTAGTATAGGTTTAATGTTAGTATAGAAAATATTAGTATGTGGATGAACACACAAAATAGCTGGAGGAACCCAGTGGGTCAGACAGCTGATGAAGGGCCTCGACCTGAAATGTCAACTGTCCACTTCCCTCCCTAGATGCTGCCTGACCTGCTGAGTTCCACCAGCTCCTTTGTGTGTTGCTCTAGATTTCCAGCATCTACAGACTCTTGTGTCTCCATTAGTATGCGGATCATCGTAGGACCATACCCTCTATAATCCTGGGGATCACATGCAAATATTAACAGATTCCAAGAACTGTGTCCAAATCCTCTCAAACTTTGTCCAAATCTTGCTACCTTATGAAATATGGATTATAGGCCACAGCTGGAACATTGGGTGCATTTCTGGCCACCACACTATCAGAAGGACATGATTGCACTAAAGAGGGTGCAGGAGATATTGCCTGGGATGGAATGTTTTATTATGAGGAGAGGCTGCATCGGCTGGGTTTATTTCCTTTTGGGGGCCTGACAGAGGCGTATAAAATTATGAGAGGCATGGATAGGGTAGACAGTAAGTGGGCGGCACAGTAGCGTAGCGGTTAGCACGACACTATTACAGCTCCAGAGATCGGGGTTCAATTCCCGTCACTGTCTGTAAGGAGTTTGTACGTTCTCCCTGTGTCTGCGTGGGTTTTCTCCGGGTGCTCCGGTTTCCTCCCACATTGCAAAGACGTACAGGTAGGTTAATTTGGGTTTAAAATGGGCGGAAGGGCCTGTTACCACGCTGTAAATAAAATTTTTTTAAAAATTCCAATAATCGAGGTGTCTAAGATCACAGTGCACAGGTTTACAGTGAGAAGTAAAAGGTTTAGAGGGGATTTGAGGAAGAATATTTTCACCCAGACGGTGATTATAATCTCAAACACACTTCCTGAGAAGGTGGTAGAGGCAGGTACACTCAGAGCATTTAAAAAATATCCGGATGAGCACTTGAATTGCCAAGGTATAGAAGACCAAGTGTTGGTAAATGAGCTGAGTATAGCTGGGTACTTGGTGATCGATGTGGTCTTTTTGGGTTACAGGAGCTATTTCTGTGCTGAATGACTCTTTCACTCTACTCTGCCACGGATCCTGTTTGCAGATCTTTCTCTCAAATTCTCACAGGAACCCCTTTGCAAATACAGTTGCAGTCTTCAGGAGACTGTACAAATACTTACACACATTTAGAATTCCCCATAAATACTTGCCCTAGATCTTGCTGCCAAATGCCGGTGATTCCGAACGGAACTGCCAGCACTTGCACTATTAAGAACAAGTCCTGAGCTTTTGTGCATGTGTGTGGAAACACTGGGTGCAGAGGATCAGTCCAGTCTTGCTGAGATTTATAGGATTTGGGCATGGCCAGGATCGTGTTGTAGGTTAGATCTTGTAAAAATCGTGTATAATTCATGTTTATGTTTTTCTTGTGAATGCTGCTTATCAGATGCTATGTGCCTGCGATGCTGCTGCAAGTAGGTTTTTCATTGCACCTGTGCACACGTGTATTTGTGCATATGACAATATACTCAGCTTTGACTTTGAGACTGCCTTCAATTATGATAGGAAATGTAAGGCTGGGGATAAAAATCAAAGGGGAAGGAAAGTTCCTTCATGTTAATTAATTCCATTTATTTAGATTTAATTATTCATAAGTGTTTACAGATATCCTTATTTCCATCAACTTTAATTCGTTTTCAATGCTTGAACAACAGAGACTTTAAAAATTTATCATAGCCCTTTCAACTTAACAGCTGAGTAATAATGGATAGGGAATGTTGCCAGCTGTCAAATCTATCAGGTATGCTTTGGTGGGGGGAGTGGGGGCAGAGCCTTTATACTGTCCAGCTGGAGCTTGGCCATCATCCAGACCATGATGAGAGGGTCTGGGATGTTTCACCACCCCCAGGAAAGTTGGCCCTCTGTATTCAGACCAGGTCAGCATGGACATGTGGAGATTAGGGGTAGTGGACCATTTTATCATGGGACCAAGCATGAGTCCAAAAACTAATCAACAGAACATTGCTAGAAGCACACCAGGAGGAAAACCAAAGGGCACCAAAATAAAAGTATATATTTTTTAATTTTCTTTGAATGCTTTTATTTATAAGCTATAAAAATATTAGTGATGTGGAAGATGCATGATTGATAGTCACAAATCATTTTGACAAGACAGTAAAATTCTTATTCTCCAACAGGCAAGGGAAGGTAATGCTCCTCAATAGTGGGGGTGCTCAGATGACTAGAGGAGAAAGGGTGGAGAGGAGGCAACTCACTGTCATGACTCCAATTTGAAAGCAGGAATAAGGGAGTCTTAGTGTAACACATCGGGAGTGTTGTGTACAGTTTAGACAAGGTAGAGCAAGTGCAGCAAAGATTTACGAGACTGGTTCCAGAGATGGCAGCTTCACTGAATGAGGAGTGTTTGAGCAGACAGAGAGCATATTCTCTGGAGTTCAGAAGAATGAGAGGTGGCCCCATCGAAACATTCAAAATTCTTAAAGGACTTAATGAATTGGATGCAGGGAGAAGGCTTCCCCTGTCTGCGTAGCTTAAGACCAGGGGCCAAGTTTCAAAACAAGGGATAGGTCATTCAGGAGAAACTTCTCCACTCAGAAGGTTATAAACCTTTGGAATTTTCTGACTGTGGAAGCTCGGTCATTATGTTCATTCAAGACAGAGATTGATCTGGACATGGAATCATGGGATATGGGGAAAGAGCAGGAGAATGGGGCTGGGAAAGAAGATCAGTCATGATCTCAAAGAACAGCAGAGCATGCTCAAACGGCCCAAATGCATGATGCACCTATTTCCTATTTTCTCTAGTGTGGACAACCCTGGCCAAGCCCCAAAACTGTTAACTCCTGGGTATCACCTGCAAATGATGGTCTAGTGCATACCAATGACAATCCACATCCATCTCCAACACAGCGGAGTCTAACATCTCACTCCACTGTCTCTCTAACAGTACTGTAGGAGCATCATCACCAGAAGAACTGCAGTAGCCCACCACCACGTCCTCAAGGGCAATGAATATCGGCCTTGCCAGTCATACCCACAACCTGTGAATGAATAAATAACTTTGTATTTAGGGACTGCCGGCAGGCATACAATTTTATTGGACCAACTTCTGCCTCATGGCAGGAAAATTCATTTTTAATTCTTGGAGACTTCAAGCCAGGTCTGGAAGATTGGCAACCATAACCCTTCCTCACAGCCAACTGACATTGAGTTAATGCTTTGGCCTCACTTGCAATGAACAGAAAACTATTGATGTCACAAGAGACTGCAGATACTGGAATCTGGAGCCACAGACAATCTGCTGGAGGAACTCAGTGACTCGAGTAGAACGATGGGAGTAAAGAGATTGGCAACATTTTGGGTTGAAACCCTGCATCAAGACTAAGAGTGGAGAGGGAAGATAGCCAGTATAAAGAGGGAAAGGGGGAGTGGTGAGATAGGGGCAAGTAGTCGATCAGTGGACCGAGGAGTGGTGAAGGATGACAGGCAGATCAAGCCAGGTAGGGGAAGGGTGGAATTGGGAGATGGAGGCAGATGGATGATAGATGTAGGCAGACAAAAAAAGGCAGATGGAGCCAAGAAGATGGAGACAGCTGGTGGAGGGTGATAAGCAGGAACACAAATGCAACCAGTGGTGGAATCTGATGTGTGGGGAATGTGATAATGGGAACTATTTGGGGAGAGGTGGCCAAACAGAACCAGAACCAGATGGTGAGGGAAAGCCAGTGGGTAAAATATTTGCAATGGAAAAACCACTGCAACCTTTCACACTATAGATGCTGCACACAGCAGCGATATGATGATGCAAGTTATCACAGAGTTGGATAAAGTCAGTATTATTTCCCAACACAAGAATTTTTGAAGAGATAGCAAAGGTGTCATTGAGGCTAATGTGTGTGATGTAGATCCTGCAGAGCTTTCTGACAAGGTTCCACATGACAAGCTGGTCAAAAAAGTAAAAGTCCATAGGTTCCTGGGGATGGTAGCAAATCTGATCTAAAGTTCCTTAGTCAAAGGGCAATGGTTGATGGCTATCTTGGTGACTGGAAGACATGGCCACTAGGTCCCACAGAGGTCAGCACTCAGTCTACTGCCTTCTGTGATATATATTAATGATTTGGACCTACACGTATGGGGCATGATTAGGAAGTCTGCCGTATCAAATTTTAAATGACAATGTTCCTCTGAAGCACCTTGGCAACTTTTAGTATGTCAATGATGCCACACAGTTCGAAGCTACTGAGCTGGAGATGGATGCTTTGAGCATTTGTGTGGTAGTATCCCAGGGTGTAATTTTATGCCTCATTATCTCATGAGTTTTCAATTGCTTTCTGACGACAATATCCCACGTAGGCTCTTTCATTGTACTTCTTATGCAAAAAGTCTATAATCAGTCAACAGGAAAAAGGCAACAATCAGTTGACACTTGGCACACGAGTTGACTAAAGTGTAATTGCAAAATAAAGCCACACAACTGAAGTTCAATAGTGAAATCAACCGCTTATTAGAGATCTTGTTCAATTTAAATGGATCATTACTTTGGGCTATTCAATTCCCACAGAAACAGCTGAACTATCTGGTCATTTATCTCATTACTTGTGTGGGTGCACGCTGAGTACCTTGGTTGCTACGTTTCCTTATAATGCACCAATGGCTATGCTTTAAATGGAATTCCCACATCCTGAGGATATGAAAGGCGCTATGTGAATGCAAGTGAATGAAAATTCCTTCTGAATTCAAAGATTTATCTGGGAGTCACCACAGCTACAGTAAACAAACAAATTAAACCAACATTCAAATGTAGAACTAAACAGCTACTCTACTTATTAACAAAAGGATCATGGAGAGATACATCACGGAAACAGAGGCCCTTCAGCCCACCATCCATGTTTGACCACCAGCCGTCCTTTTACACTAATATTACATTAATCCCATTTTATTTAGAGATTTTGCACAGCTTTTCAGAGCAATAGAAAATTCTTGTAAACTTTCACACTCATTCAGTAATCAAGCAAACTCACAGACTGATACAATACTACATTTTCATACAGATACAGTAGTATTTACTAGATTGATACAGTACTCATGTAAATTCACCAGCATTGCATCACTGCTGGTGTACATTCATGTACTAATATGTATTCACACTGACTCACAGTACTTGCGTACAATCACAGACTGATAGAATAATGGTATACAACCTCACATCCCTTTAGTCCTGGTGTATACTTATATTGAGAAGGAGCAAGGAATGGAACTAAATCCATGGTTCTTTTAAAAGCGAATGAAATGACCTTGTATGGGGAATCGTTCTATGATTATTATTATTCCTCCATAGGATTTGGCCATTGCTGGCAAAGCCAGTGTTTATTATTCATCTTTAATAGGAACATTTTTGAACCACTGTAGTCCTTGTCGTGAAGGTTCTCCTTGTGCTTTGATAGGTAGATTGTTACAGCATTATATATTTCAAGGTCAGGATGGTGTAAGAGTTAGAAAAGAACTGATGGTATTCCCATGTACCCACTGCCTTTCCTTCCGCGCCCCAGAGGTCATGGGTTTGGGAGGTGCTGTTGAAGAAGCCTTGGCAACTTGCATCAGCTGTGGGTGGTATATACCTCAGCCAAACTAATAGTAGAGGGAGTGAATTTTAGGATGGTGGATGACACACTGATTTGGCAGGCTAATTTGTTCTATATGGTGTTGAGCATCTTAAGTATGGCAGGAGCTGTACTAATCCAGGTAAGTGGAGAGTATTCCGTCATACCTATAACATGGGATCTGCATATAGTTAAAATAAAACTCTGGGGAGACAGAAAATGAGTCACTTGTTACAGAAGACTCAGCCTCTAACTATCTCTAGATTCATTTGGCTGGTCCAGTAATGATTTAATGATCAACAAGTAGTAAATGCACACCTCCTGTATCTTGATAAATTTAAATGTTGTCGTCCAAAAGTATTTCTTCCATTCCACTGCTCTTGTGGTCATGGTTTGTCTCTGTATTGGGGAAACCAAATGCAGATTGGGTGACCAATTTGTAGGACACCTCTGTTCAGTCTGCAAGAGTAAGCCTGACCTTCCAATTACCTTTCACTTTAATTCTACATCCCATTTTTTTTGGCCTCTTGCACTGTTCCAAAGAAGCCCAGCGTAAGTCAATGAAGAGTACCTCATCTTCCAACCGTCAGGACTTAATGTTGAATTTCACATGATCAGTCTTAGATCTCACACTTCCAGCACTTGAATCCTTTTCCTCTCTCTTCTGTCAAATTCAGAGTTCATTCAAAAGTAAAATCTGCAGTGCCGGAAATCTGATTTTTAGCTTTGTCCATTCTGACAAATGGTCATCGAGCTGAAATGTCATCTCTTTTTCTCTCTCCACAGATGCAACCTGACCTGCTGAATATTGCCACCCATTTATTATTTTTATTTCAAATTTTGTCATGGTCATTCAATTGACTCAAAGTTCACGAGTCACTTGAACAGCCTTTGAACACTCAAATTTCATTCTGCAAAAACTACCACTCACGAAATTTTGACATTTGAGCCCAGAAGAAAATCTGAATCTATGCACCTGTGAGGCTGCTGCAAGTCTTTCACTGTACAGGTACCTCACTGTACTTGTGCACATGACAATCAACTCAATTTGACTTGACACTGAAAAATTGTTTTTCTCCCTAACTCCCTACCATTTCAAACCATCTGCTGGAGGAACTCAGCGAGTCACGTAGCGACTGTCGGAAGAAAGAAATTGTTGATGTTTCAGGGACCCGAAATGTTGACAATTCCTCTCCTCCCACAGATGCTGTTCGACCTGCTGAGTTCCTCCAGCAGATTGTTTGTTGCTCCAGATTCCGGCATTTGCAGTCTCTTGCGTCTCCCTCCCATTTCACTCTAGACCCTTTTTGTCAGGTTGGGAAACACTAGTAGAGGGAAGCTGATTTCTTGCCCAGTTTGTACTTCCTCGGATTATTCCAGGTGACCACCATTGCCATTTTGCTCCTTTTCCAGAGCTGCTGTTATTGGCCTTTAGCAGCCTTTCTGAGACCACTACACATGCCTATTCTTCATGGCTTTTACTTCCCAAGGTAATACTGACTCATTTGGTGCCATCACTAATTGCCACGAACTAAGTGGTTTGCCAGGCCATTTCTGAAGCTGTTAGAACAATCCTGTGAGTCTGGTCTCAGAGGCAGGCCAGACTAGGTAAGAACAAGAGATTTCCTTCCCTGATGGACAATGGTGAACTAGCTGGGTCTTTTACAACAATCTGGTAGTTTTATGGTCAATATCATTGATACAAACTTTATATTGCAATCTTATTTAATGAAAAACACATAAAGCAGAAAACAAATCAGCAGCTGATATTAAAACTTTAGTCCTTAATACTGCTTCCTCTGAGGTCTGTTACCATGATGACAATTTGTTGTTCACTCCCAGGAAACTCTGAGATCCGCTTCCAAAGACCATTATAAACACATAAGTGTTTTTGAGTGTGAATGCTTGGAAGAAGGTTGGATACCACACAGGTCAGGCAAGATGAAACATACTCTCTGGTCATCTACTAACCAATATGAGCAGAGCAAGATTCCACAAAAAAAATCCTTTTTAAGTTGAATTTAGGGAGAAATATTGGTCTGGGCAATGGGACACATTTCCATTATTCACAGAATAGGTCTGCAGGATCTTTAACATTCAAGCAATCAGTGATGATCCCAAAAGACCACACCTCGCAATGATGAAATGCGCTGCAGTGTCAGCCTGGATTGCCATTGGAGCAGGACTTTAACCCCTGGAGTGAAGAAGGTTAAGAGGGGACATGACTGATTACGAGGGTTATCGACAGGGTAGACTGCAGAAAAACGTGTCCCTATATCTAGATAAAACTAGAGGATATGGATTTAGGGTAAGGCGTACGAGATTCAGAGGGGATCTGAGGGGAATCTTTTACATGCAGACAGTGGTGAGTACCTGGAACACACTGCCTGAGAAAGTGGCAGAAGCAGAGTCACTGACAAAATTGAAGAAGTGTCTAGACAAGCACTTCCTCGGCATGGAATGCCAAGGGCTAAGTGCTGGAAGACGTGATTAATGCAGATGGGTGCCCTGGTCAGTGTGGACGTGATGGGCCAAATGGTCTGCTACCGTGCTGTATGAACCTATGACCCTTTCAATCAGATGCGATTGAAGTAAGATTACCAATCAAATGTCCTCGCAAAGATCTTCACAGATGTGCTACAAACTTAATTCTATTCAGAATCTTGCATTTCTTGTTACACTGTACTGATTTCAATATTTGTGTTTCTAACAGAATTGTAAAAATATACCAGTTCCTGGGTCCTGCTTGATCTGACTTACCCCTCTAGCACAATTGATGATATTTCGATGCACCACAATGGATCTCCCTGTGTGTTGTGGTGATGTTAATGCCTGAGCATCTGACTGGTTCACCAGTCTCCTACCTACTGCAATTCTAGAGCCTACTTGTATTTTTATCCTTCCCTTCCCCACAGCATAACACAGAGAAGAATCTCACTGGGTGTTTGTACAGCACTCATCAAAGTTTCCCTGCTGGAGGTGTGAAAGATTTACTGACCTGAAATGGAGTCTGGCTGTTGTAATTCTTCACTTCTTTGTTGGTTCCACGAAACAACAAAACCCGTGCACAGCTTTCCTAGAAATTGGCAGAAATAGAACAGGTCACCAAAAAGCTATGACTGTTGAAAGCTTCTGGTTTTAGCTGCGTGCGTGTGTGTGTGTGTGTGTGTGTGTGTGTGTGTGTGTGTGTGTGTGTGTGTGTGTGTGTGTGTGTGTGTGTGTGTGTGTGTGTGTGTGTGTGTGTGCGCGCGCGCACACGCGCGCGCACGCATGCATGTGTGTACCTCTCAATTTCGGATAATTCATTGGGATTGCTTATTTCTAAGTTAAGGCATCTGATAAACATAATCAGGGGCACAGTGACCTCCTGGACCAATGCCACTCAACTGAGAGCACTTTAGAGGAATTTTTCTGTATTATTAATTCATGAAATGAGGCTTTTGCTGCCAAGGCCAAATACTATGACCCAGCCAGAACTGCCCCTTGAGAAGGCAGCAGGCAGTTGTCTTCTTGCAGTGATGGTGTTCCTACGGCGCTGTTAGTTTGGAAGTTATAGGAGATAGACCCAGCAACAGTGGAGGGACAAAGACTTGGAGGAGAAGCCATAGGAAGTTGTTCCCAAGTTCCCAAGTTGAAGCAAGGTGTTCCCAAGCACCTACTGCCCTTGTCCATCTGGCTGGTGGAGATCAAAACTCTGAACAACCTTTGGACATTGTGACACAAGCCTATCATAATGCTGCTCGAAGTTGTGAGATATCTCCCCCCGCCTCCCCTTCCAAGTTTCAGCAAGCTTTGCACTGCAATTCCAGTGATGTTCCAATGCGCAGCAACAAAGGTCTGAGAAACCTTAAAGGGAGAATAGTTTTGCAACAGCAAAACTTCACTGATCAAGATTTACGGCAATCCATAAATTTAAGAATTCAGCCAAAAGCCTCAATATAGCATAACACATAACAGTAAATCTATATATAACAGTCCACAGCTCCAAAGCACAAAATAGTCCCATAATGGACTGTTCTGGTGGCCACTCACAAGTCTGGGCAATGGGTTTCAAGGGATTCCTCCATCGTGAATGCCTACCCTTCTTCTCAGGTTATTGGGTATATGGAAAGAGCTGCCAGAAGAGGTGGTAGAGGCAGGTACAATTACAATGTTTAAAAGACATTTGGACAGGTGGCATGGATAGGGATGGTTTAGAGGGATATGGGCCAAACACAGGGAATGGGATTAGTTTACATCGGCATCTTGGTCAGCATGGATGAATTGGGCTGAAGGGCCTCTTTCTATGCTGTTTAACTCTATAAATCCTGAATCTGTATGCATGCCTAAGTTTCCCTGGAAATGGTGTCCACTGAAAGACTCAAGGACTTCCACAACAATGGGCACTGCAGAGGCTCGAGTGCATCACTGATGGTAAGGAAACATTTTAATTTTAGATTTCACTTTTTTTTAGAAAGCAAAATGGGTTAGATACAGAATAATAGATGACTGTAAGAAAAATAATTAGAAATTATGTACCAAGTAGGCAGACTATTTATTCACTCTGTGACTACAAATAGAACATAGGCATAGAACAGTACAGCACAATACAGGCCCTTCGGCCCACAATGTTGTGCCGACCTTTAAACCTCGCCTAAGACTATCTAACCCCTTCCTTCCACATATCCCTCTATTTTAAATTCCTCCATATGCTTATCTAGTAATCTCTTGAAATTGACCAATGTATCTGCCTCCACCGCCGCCCCAGGCAACGCATTCTATGCCCCAACCATTCTCTGGGTAAAAAATCTTCCTCTGATATCTCCCTTGAACTTCCCACCCATTACTTTAAAGCCATGCCCTCTTGTATTGAGCATTGGTGCCCTGGGAAAGAGGTGCTGGTTGTCCACTCTATCTATTCCTCTTAATATTTTGTACACCTCTATCATGTCTCCTCTCATCCTCCTTCTCTCCAAAGAGTAAAGCCCTAGCTCCCTTAGTCTCTACTCATAATGCATACTCTCCAAACCACACAGATGGGAAGATTTGTGGCCTCTGTCCCTGATACATCCTGATCTTTGTTGGGAGGACTTGGTTTGGGCTACAGCACTGTTATCAGCTCTCAAAATGATTTGAAGTATAACTCTGGTTCCATAAGGCAGCTCAGAAGGACAGCCAGGGATAGACAATAAATGCCAGCCTTTCTAGTGACACAATGAATCACAGAATTGTCATGGCACAGAAGAAGGCCAATCTGCTCATCAAACCTCTGCTGGCTTCTAGTTCTTAATCTGGAGAATGAACCAAAAAGATGGTGCCCTGGTGTTTGAAAGTGTCGTGTGTTTTCCATTATATACCATGACACATAAGATGTATCAAGTGAACTTGATTCCTCTGCACACCCACTTTACTAATATAATCAGATTAACGCTTCAGGTCATTATTCTTATATTCATTCAAGGGATGTGGGCTTCGCAGACTGAGCTAGCATTTAATTACCCATCCCTAATTGCCCTTAAGAAGGTGACGGTGAGCCGCCGTCTTGAAATGCTGCAGTCCTTGAGATGTGGATGCACCTACAATGCTGTTAAGAAGAAAGTTCCAGGATTTTGACCAGTATTGGTGAAGGAACGACAATATATTTCCACGCCAGGGTGGTGTGTGACATGGAGGCAACTTCCAGGTGGAGGTGTTCCATGTTTCTGCTGCCCTTGTCCCTCTAGCTGGTAGAGGTCGTGGGTTTGGAAAGAGCTAAGAAGTGGACAGTCAGAGACCTTTTCCCAGGGTAACAATGGCTAACACAAGGGGACATAATTTTAAGGTGATTGGAGTAAGGTATAAGAGGGATGTCAGGGGTAAGTTTTTTTACACAGAGAGTGGTGGGTGTGTGGAACGCACTACCGGCAGAGGTTGTGGGGGCAGATACATTAGGGACATTTAAGACGCTCTTAGATTGACACATAAATGATAGAAAAATAGGGGGCTATGTGGGAGGGAAGGGTTAGATCTTAGAGCAGGATAAAATGTCGGCACAACATTGTGGGCCAAAGGGCCTATACTGTGCTGTAGTGTTCTATGTTCTATGTTCTATGTTCTATGTTCTAAGTCTTGGTAAGCTGCTGCAGTGCATCCTGTAGGTGGCACAAACTGCTGCTACTGTGTGTCGGTGGTGGAGTGAGTGAATGGTTGTGGATGGGTGCCTATCAAGCAGGCTGTTATGTCCTGTATGGTATTGAACTTCTTGAGTGTTGTTGAAGTTGCACTCATCCAGGCAAGTGGAGAGTGTTCCATCACACTCCTGATTTATGCCATCTAGTTCTATTGAAGATATTGAAGGAATGTAAAACACGAAATGTGCATTTTTACAAATTAACTGGCAACTCAGACCCCTAAAACACCTCAAAATGCAATACTCCCTCAGCACTGCAGGGGAGAGTCAGACTAAATTTTTGTTCCCAAGTTTTTTTAAGTGGCACCTGAAGGAACTGATATAAAGGCAAGAGTGCTACCCTCTGAGCAATGGTAACCGCTGCTGAGAAAAAGGTGAAACGTGGCTGCCTACAATGTTTAGATATGAGGCTCACTAACAATCAGAAAAGTAAGGATACACCATGCAGGGGAGGTGAAATTCTTATAGGAGGACAAGCATAGCCAGCTTCCTTGTGACAGTGTGCACATCCCCTTTACCTTCTGATCCTGTCTGTCTCAGGAAGTGGGTTGTTCAGGTACTCTACATGCATTTCCAGCCTCTCATAGAAGCAGTGGGAAGGGAAGCCGATGGAATCACAGCATGCAGCCTCTAAAGGTAGGTGTTGCTTTAAATTAAAGGGATGCATGAGGGCAAGTGGGCACCGTGGAGAAGTTTTATTTAAAAGTTGTTAAAATGGGAACCATCGACTTCAGCTACAGGCTGCAGTCAGGACTAGGAGAAATATTGGTGAATGAACTTGCAAATGCATTTGACTTTTGACAGTTTGTTGCACCAGCTTTTAATGTAGACTGCCTTCAATAAAGGAATTCTACCTGGGAGATTCAGGAAGTTTGGTCAAGACGTTTTAGACAGCGTTTCAATGGTGAAAGGAATGGAAAGGTTTGTGGAGGGAACTTGAGATCAAGTCTTGGCAGGTGGCAGCACAGACACCAAGAGAGTTGTTTAAGCAGGCAGTTGCATGGATATTTTTGAAGGTTGTACGGTTGGAGGAGAAATGGGGGAGGACACGAATGTAACTGGATTTCAAAATGGAGGTAAGAATTAAAGGGCGGTGCTTAAAACAGGAGCTAGTGTGAGCAAGGGGGCACAAGGTGAATGGAAAAAGGTGCATGTTGAGATTTAAACAAGAGTGGAACACGGGCAGGGTCAGCAGGATTGCAGTGGAATTGTCAAGTGTAAAAGTATGAAAGGCATGGTGAGGGCTTCGACTTCAGGCAGAGGCAGACTTGGCAATGTCACAGAAATGGAGGTAGGTGCTCTTAGCGATGACACAGGTAAGTGTTCTAAATCTCATCTCAGGCTCAAGTGTGACAAACAGCCTGCAAACAGTGTCTTTTGGTTACAGACTGTTGCAGTGAGTGAGATGGAGTTGGTGGGTTGGGAAAGGGTCTTGTGGTGGGAACCAATGATAGTGGCTTTGATTTTTTTCGCAGGAGATTCCTGTTCCTCCTGTTCTGGATGTCAGGGATGCAGTTCCAAGATTTGGAGACAATTGAGAGATTAAGAGAGAAAAAGCATCTACGCAACAGAAGCAGAGGAAGATGAAGGATTACAAGGCATCCATGCTGGGGACTGAGTTTAATTTGCTTCCAGAATAAATCAGTACAGATAAAATGGCTGGAATTCTTATTTAAATGCCATTTGTTGATGGTTCAATGTTTTAACATATTAGGTGGAAATCAACAAAGCAAACTCAAAAAAAAATGCGGACCCTAGAAATCTGATATAAAAACAAAAATTGCTGCAAACTCTTAGCAAGTCAGGTAGCATGTGTGGGAATAGAAGCAGAGTTATTGTTTCAGGTGGAAGACCCTGCTCTTTCTACAGATGCTGCCTGACCTGGTGAGTGTTTCAAGCATTTTCTGTTTCTATGACAGAGTAAAGTCTTTTCATTGACATTAGTATCTTTCAGCAACACATTTTCTGCAAAAACTGAGGTAGCTATTGTGTTTTTAGTTGTTTTTCTTATTTTTAAGCACATTATATAAATATGTAAAATTACAAAAATACTCCATGCTTAAAAAAGGATTAAAATCAGAATGAGGCTAAAATTTCCATTCATTGACTATGAATAAGTTGCAGATGATGTAATGTGTGTGTTTCTGTGCACATTTGCTTCTGATGAATGCATGAATGCAAGTGTGGGAGGGTGTGTGTGTGACAGTGTGTGTGTGTATGTGTGTGAGTTTTACTGTGTGGTTAGTGCATGCACATGTGCACGTTAGTGCTTGTGATACTGTTTGTGTTTCTGTTAATGCACATTAGTGTTAGTGTGTCTGTGATAGTGTTAATGTGCATGTGTTTGTGTGCAAATATGTATTAGTGTTAGTGCATATGTGTGTTTGAATTACTGCATGTTTTTAATATTAATATATGCGTGCGTGTGTGTGTGTGTGTGTGCGTGTATCAGAATTTTGTACAAAAGACATGGAAGCCACAAAGATTATAAATTGTACTGTTTTAAATTCATTCATAAGCACTAACTGAACCAAACAATGATCATCACAAACGTTAGGCACACCAAAATGAACTAGTGTGTGTCTTTGACATGCTGAATTTCTGTTTAGCTTGTTAGTTGCAACAATTGACACTGGATGTTTGGCATTGACTGCCTTTCTCTGTGCTTTGCAGTTTTCCACTTGCAACAAAATTAGGAGGAAAATGGTGGAACAGTAAAATTAGCAAACTGCTATACTTGTCATGTTCACCAAAGACTATAAAAACAAACGCACACTGTGTATGGAACAAAAGCTACTTTAATTGCGACAAGGCACATTTTTTTTGTTAATTTGGAAGAGTATTTAACCGCAGCAAGAACACTAATGCTAGCAAAAGAATATGTGAGCAGGCAGCTCTGCCTAATTAAATCCCGCCACCCACAGATAGACTGAAATAGTACTTCTGCCCACACAAAGCTGATGAAACATGGTGTGAAAAAGCAAACAAAGTACATCCAATGTACAGATTGAATGTTTCACTGTTACACATATACCTGGGCAGAGCATTCCTCTGTGCAATCTCTGAATTCAACGTTCACACCATTTAGCGTCATCTCAAATGAACCCCTCAGAAATGTACATCATTAACAATGTGAGGTTTCATTTACAACTCTTAGAGATTCTGGGCCAGATAATGTACAATTGAGTTTCAAATTCCAACAACCCGTCTCTCAAGTCAATACTTATTTTAACTACTGAACCAATCCTTTGACAATAGAGCAATGGAGTGAAATGTATTGGTTTTGATATTGGAGCCATGTTTTGGGATTTTTATGAAGTGATATTGTGATATATTTGTACTAGCCTAGATAACTACAGTCCTAGATAACAACAGCCCTAGATAACAAGTAACAGAAAATAAATGGGATCCACTCTAAGGATTAGATAGGACAAGGTGTGTAAACACATAACTTTGTGAGGTATGTGTTTACACACAGCTCCAGTAACCCAGGTTCAATCTTGACCTTTGGTGCTTTCTGTGTGGAGTTTGCATGTTCTCCCTGTGACTGCCTGGGTTTCCTCTGGGTGCTCCCGTTTCCTTCCATATTCCAAAATTGGGTACTGTAAATTACTCCAAGAGAGTAGGTGAGTGATAGAGTCTGGGGGGAGTTAGCAGGAATAAAATAGGGTTCATGTAGGACTAGCACGTGGGTGCTCGATGGTCGACATTTCGGGTTGAAACACTGCATCAGGACGCAGGGACACAGGACACTGCATGAGTCCTGATGCAAGGTTTCAACCTGAAACGTCAACAATTCCTTTCCCCCCACAGATGCTGCTCGACTCATTGAGTTCCTCCAGCAGATTGTTTGTTGCTCCAGATTCCAGCACCTGCGGTCTCTTGTGTCTCCTCTTCCACGTTGTTTGACTTTATGAATTTGATTCTAAATTCTTTGACACTGTCTATAGTCTGTGGCACAGCTCATTTTTTACAACTTGTTTCTCAACTCAGACAAGCTTTCTTTTCAATAAAGTTCTACATAAAAGGGTTCTATTTAACTCAGGAGTCAATGGGACCAAAGAAGGTACCTTTGAAACTACAAGATTTTAGGAGATAATGAATTCCACAGGAAGAGCACCACTCCTGATGGGAAGTGTTGAGCTGACAAATCCCAATTCTTGATGGGCTACTTACAGGGAAGAATCCTACTGGGAGACTTTTACTCCTTACCAAGGTGTTGCTGGGAGACCTTTGGTCCTAGTGGAAGACCTCAATTTCGGCAGGAAAATCCCAACCTACGGTCCCTCCAGGAGACCTCAGCTCCTACTGGGAAACCTCTCATCCTGCTGGGGTCACTGCTTGGATTTTTATTGCTTCTAAGTTGCACGAATGAGTTGGATAATGAAATCAATTGCAAGCTGATTAAAACAGGACAGAGAGGGAACACAGGGAAAGAGAAAGAGAGACAGACATAGAAAACAGAGAGAGAGGGAATATTGGGGGAGAGGCAAGAGAGAAAAAGAGAGGGAAGGACAGATGGAGAGAAACAGAGGAAGAGAAAAAACAGAGGAGAATAGAGAGAACGAGAGAGAACAGACAGCAACAATCAATCTGCTGGAGGAATTCAGCGGGTCGAGCAGCATCTGCGGGAAGAAGAAAAGGAGAGAACAGAGAGTTGCAGAGTGTTGTTGGTCCTCATAACTGCAGTGACCAGGGTTCGATCCTGACCTCTAGTACTGCCTGTGTTGAGTTTGCAGGTTCTCCCCGTGACTATGTGGATTTCTTTAGGGTGCTTCAGTTTCCTCCCACATCGAGTATGAGGGTGGCAGGAGAACCGGGGAAGAGTTGAAGAGAGTCATGCAGAGCAGAAACAGGCCCTTCAGCCCACCCAGTCTATGCCAACCATCAAGCACTCACTTACACTCATCCCATTTTCTTCTGCCCATATTCCCATCAACTCCCCCAGATTCTACCACTCACTACACACTAGGGAGAATTTCCAGTGGACAATTAACCTACCAGCCTACACATCCTTGGAACATGGGAGAAAACCTGGAGCACCCAGAGGATCCCGTGTGGCCACAGAGAGAACAAATAAGTCGTGTGGGGAAAAATTGGGCAATAGATTTGATATGAATGCTCTAAGAGCCACATGGTCTCCTATGTCACAAGAAGATATAATAACATCAAATATATGAGAGAGAGAGAGAGAGAGAGAGAGAGAGAGAGAGAGAGAGAGAGAGAGAGAGGGAGGAGCAAGAACAGAGTGGGAAAAAAACAAAAGAGAGACAGCAAATCTCTGTGAATGGAAAGACTCAGAGAATGAATCATCAACCACAACACAGAATCACTGAGGAGAATCTACATTTCCAATGAAGTCAAACAGCAGAAGGTAACCTCGAATTGCCTGGTGCCTAATCTTGAAGATGTTCAAGGTAATGACAGATTGTCATTGTTGAGCAAGAAAGTTCCAGCAACGCAGAACAACATCAACACAACAGCGGTTTTGAAGAAAACATGTGTAACTGGAGCACACTTCACACATGAATCAGAAGATGAGCCTGAATAAGGAATCAATAATTATTGATAAGGTGCGATTCTTTCATATTGTAATCCTGCACCATGGACCAGACATAAGGGTGTAGATGATGTCGCTAATTCTCTGTAGTTTCACCCAAACCAGCTTCGCTGTTGACTGTCTCAAGGAAATCTATTTGAAGATTCGTGTGTCGGACCATGCTGGACTAAATCCCCCGCCCAAGTTTCTGCCCATGGGAGTCACCTGCCCACACTTGCCTTTCCCAGGTGTGCAGGGCAGACCCCGTAGACCTCAGGGTCACCTAGTGAGGTGAAGCAATGGGCGAGTAAACCTTGGGTATCATGGTGCTGAGAACCTGCCCTCCAGAATGTTCACCACTATTAAAGGCATTTGAACTGCTTTTAAACAGTTTTCAACAAAAATGAAATTTAAGAAAGTAAATAAAAAATAATTAGAAACATTCTCAACTTTTTCAACTTTTTAAAAAGAGCATGTGCACTTCCTTCCACTCACAGGGTTGGTGGGTTCCATTCCAAAGAGAGCATCCAGCTCCTTCCTTCAACTCCTTGGTGCTTCCACCAAAGGGTTGAATGGCAAGTATAGCAGAGAGATGGGAAGTCAGACGCCAACAGCTCACCTCAGAGGTGTGGACATCCGAGGCGAGCTGAGCCACGAGTGGCTGACAGCCAGCAGTTCCCTTGTAGAACTGCCGGACGTCCACCAGCCAGATCTGGCTTGACTCAAAAGCAAGGTGACGCCGATGCTGGAATGCAAACAACAACAGAGGATGTTGAAAATACTCAGCAGCTCAGGCAGCATCCGTGGTGACAGAAAAAGGGTCAACATTTCATCGGATGAAAAGCCATCAACCTGAAATGGTAACTCCATTTCTCTCTCTCCACAGATGCTGCCTGACCTGCTGAGCATTTCCTTTATGTGCTGCTTTTAAATCTATTTACAGCAAAACTCCAAGAATCCACTATCTGACCATTCTGAAATCCAAATGGTTCGGCATCTGGTTCACCAGGTAACGTTTGCCGTGATTTCTTTCAGGGATCCTGCTCTCCCTTTCGATTTACGAAGACCCAGTTCCCTCACTCCCTCCCCCTCACTGGGTCACAGTTCCCTCACTCCCTCCCCCTCACTGGGTCATAGTTCCCTCACTCCCTCCCCCTCACTGGGTCACAGTTCCCTCACTCCCTCCCCCTCACTGGGTCACAGTTCCCTCACTCCCTCCCCCTCACTGGGTCACAGTTCCCTCACTCCCTCCCCCTCACTGGGTCACAGTTCCCTCACTCCCTCCCCCTCACTGGGTCACAGTTCCCTCACTCCCTCCCCCTCACTGGGTCACAGTTCCCTCACTCCCTCCCCCTCACTGGGTCACAGTTCCCTCACTCCCTTCCCCTCAGTGACCACACTTCTTCTCACACATGGAATGCACTGCCTGGGGTGGTGGTGGAGGCAGATACATTGGACAGGTTCAAGAGCTTGTTGGATAGGCATATGGAGGAGTGTGAGATGGAGGGATATGCGGGAGAAAGGGGTTAGGTAGTGTGAAGGTGGTTTGATGGACGGCACAACATGGTGGGCCAAAGGGCCTGTTTTGTGCTGTATGGTTCTATGGTTCTGATGCCAGGGCACAGTTCCCACACTCCCTGCCTTTCTCCAGGGCCCGGATCTGACACTATCTTCTACTCACGAGGGCTCCTGAATCCCTTGCTCCAATTCAGCCAGCCAAGATCCCACTTCCTGTGCTCCCTTTAAACTTAACTGGAAAATATTGTGTTACATCTAAAAGAAAGTGAATTAAAAATGTGTTGAGGTATTAGAGTAACATCCGATAGTCTGGAAAATTGTTAACACGGAGTGACCGAAGTCCCGAGCATGCTGGATAATGGGAGCTTCACTGCATACATTTTATTCCTAGAGACAGCTACAATTCACATGGATGCTTTTTTTTATCTTCAGTGCCATCAGTCAGTACTTTAAATAGTCTAAACATTTTACACAAATGGGAACTGACTGAAACTGTCCTATATCTATTCATGTGTGACATAGAAATGCAACAATTTCTATTGTGGAGTAAATAAGATTGCCAGGTCTTTTTGCATCTCCCCAAAGACAGACAGAGTGAACACTGGGTGCATACAAACAGGAGTTACGATCATCCAGCAATACTGGAAAAAATATCAACACTGTCCTACAAGTTCACAATTTGAAACAGGCCCCCACTTCATTCCGTTATCTGCACTACATCAACAAAGGTAAAAACTGACCTGGTTGTTCAAGGCTTTCTTTGCTTATGTATTTCATGCTATCAGGCAACATCCTAATGAATCTGTATTGCACATTCTCTTAACCCCAAAATCATTCCCTCAGTGTGGAATCCAACACTGAACACAATGACGTAACTGAGAGTTCAGCAGGGCTAATAATCACCTTTCATATGCTGCAGCTCAAAGTTAAACCAAGAATTCCAAGAGGTTTTACGGAAACCTCTCACAAATCGTGATCCCCAAATTCCCAGTGCTTATCCACAGGGCCAGCAGTTTCCATTTAGCATACAGTTGCTCTTGTTGTTTGCCCAAGAATGCACACCTGCCGTCACCCAAAGGTAAAAGTCTGGCATTGGTCACCAGTGCTGAAAAGACACCTCAGCAGAACCAATACAACAGGTGACTTATACCCTTAGCCTCCATTAGTGCCGGTGACCAAAGATGAAATTCTGAACTCAGAGGTTCACCTGTTACTTTTTTGCAATCATACCGTAGTGTGACATAGAAATGCAACAAGTGAACACTGGGTGCATACAAACAGGAGTTATGATCATCCAGCAATACTGGAAAAAATATCAACACTATCCTACAAATCTGCCAGACCCTTGCCCACTCACTTAACCTATCTATATCTCTCTGTAGAGCATCCTCTCCTACATCCATTTCTTGGTTTATTACCTGTGCCACTGTAATGTTATTATTTGGTGGCCTATAGACAACTCCTACCAGTTATTTTTTCCCTTTACTATTCCTAAGGACAGGCACGGTAGTGTAGCAGTTAGCGTAATGCTATTACAGCGCCAGAGACCCGGGTTCAATTCCCACCGCTGTCTGTAAGGAGTTTGTACGTTCTCCCTGTGATTGCGTGGGTTTCCTCCGGGTGCTCCGGTTTCCTCCCACATTCCAAAGATGTACAAGTTAGGAAGTTGTGGGCATGCTATGTTGGCACCGGAAGCACGGTGACATTTGCGAGCTGCCCCCAGAACACTCTAAGCAAAAGATGTATTTCGCTGTGTGTTTCAATGCACATGTGACTAATAAAGATATCTTATCTTGTCTTGTCTTGTTGTCTATTCAACATTCTGGCTTCATGAGAAGGTAAATATCTGTTATTTTTCCTCTTGTACTACCTCAATATACTTATGTATGGAATGATCTGTCTGGATGGCACGCAAACAAAAGCTTTTCATTGCAGCTTGGTACACGTGACAATTATAAACCAATTACCAACTATTCAGATATCATCCTCATCACGTGAGAAATTAGTTAGAGCATAGAACAGTACAACACAGGAACAGGCCCTTCGGCCCACAATGTTGTGCCGAACTACTTAAACTATTGACACCTAATCCCTTCTGACTGCACATGGTCAATATCCTTCCATTCTCTGCATATTCTTGTGCCTAACTAAGAGTCTCTTAAATGCCTCTATCGTATCTGCTTCCATCACCACCCCTGGCAGCGCATTCCAGGCACCCACCACTCTGTGTGTAATAAAAACTTGCCCCACACATCTGCTTTGAACATTCCTCCTCTCACCTGAAATGCGTGCCCTTTAGTATTAGACATTTTGACCCTTGGAAAATGATACCAGCTGTCAGGTAGTGCAGTGGTTAGTGTAACGCTATTACAGCGCCAACAACCCGGGTTCAATTCCCACTGCTGTCTGTAAGGAGTTTGTACGTTCTCCCTGTGTCTGCGTCGGTTTCCTCTGAGTGCTCCGGTTTCCTCCCACATTCCAAAGACGTACGGGTTAGGAAGTTGTGGGCATGCTATGTTGGCACTGGAAGCGTGGCGACACTTGCAGGCTGCCCCCAAAACACTCTACGCAAAAGATGCATTTCACTGTGTTTCAATGTACATGTGACTAATAAAGATATCTTAAATTTTATCTTAACCTATCTATGCCTCCCATCATTTTACAAATTTCTATCTTCTAGTTTGTGTTCATCATTTCATAGTAGCAACCATGCACAGCACACTGCTTCTGAAATTCACTATTGACCTTCAATGATCCAATTTCAGAAGGAGTGTACAACACGGAGCTGCAATGACATGCATGTGTAGTGCTGGTGAGTGAGAATAGATATCTAACCCTCTCTGGTGTTTTACCAGTTAGATGGTACCACATGCAAAAGCAATATACTCTGATGAACCAAAAATATCTGCTGAAAAGAGAATGATAAGGGGATGGGTGACCAAAGGGAATCATCTATAAGTATCAAAGAGAGTTGGATCAAAGCATCTGTCATTATAAGAGAGAAGCCAAATCTTCAACTAACTCTGGACAATTAAAATTCTGCATTGCATGTACTCCAGTGGGATTAGACCAGAGAGCTCGTGGTTCAGGCACTGAGCTTGGAAACTCCTACTAGTTGTATCAACATGAACTTAATACTCCCCTGAGTGTTACTAATGCAGAGAATTTAACCCTTGTGAAACAAATTTGTCCGCAGGAATCCACTAATATCACCGAGTGTAATTTTGAAACTATTAGCATACATCATAGGCTATAATATACATTTGTGTTACTTTTTACAATTGTTTCTGGCATCCCTGATATGATATGTGAACTGCAATGTTCGAAAAGATCGCCAGTTCTACAGAATTTAGAACATTATCTTAAGTGCCTGATTCCCACCTGATTGTAAAGGGCGCAGACATGGAGTGCTGTATTGCCTGAGGCGTTCTGTGCTTCCATATCAGCTCCATAGAAAAGCAGGTGTTCCAGGTGTTGAACGTGACCATAACGACATGCCTAATAAAATGAAGCACCAGTATGAGATCACTATTCAATATTCAAACAACACAGTTGAGCCATCTCATCAATTTTTCCCACATTAGCAGTGAACATAATTTTTAATCCAGTGGTACAGAGAAGCAGAATAAAATTCACTATCTGCACCACATGATCTATTAAAAACAGCACTTTCAACAATCCAAGAACTAATAAAGCCGGGGGCAATTTATTGATCCTGAAAGGATGCATCCTGAAAATTGAGGACCTTTTCAGCTAAACAAATCAGAATGGATGAATACAGGAGGGTAAGTTCCTTTGTTCACTTTTCAAAGGTGCTGTCATAGCACAACATTCAAGGGATCTTCATCGTGGCATCCAACAGCAGCACAGTTTATCAAATTCAGATACGGATTAGTTTATTGTCATAAATACCAGGGCGCAATGAAATTTCCTGCTTGTATAAATCTCACAGAGTAAACAGCATACACGGTAAAAGTATATTGCTCTCTGATAACTAATTTTTAAACCACGTCAGTATATTACCCTCAATTCTATGTGGTCTAACCTTGATGACCAACTTTCTGTGCGAGACCTTTTCCAAAGCCTTTTGAAAATCCACAGCTTCCTCCTTATCTATTCAATTGTCACATTCTCAACGTACTCCAGTAAATTAGTCAAATTTAATTTTCCTTTCATAGTTCCATGCTGACTCCACTTAAAACTATTATCCTTTTCAAAGTGTTCTGTTGCTGCACTTGTCATTGTAAATTCTAACAGTTTCACTGCTACTGAAGTTTGGTTAACAGGTTTGTGGTTTCCTGTTTTCTCCCTGCTTTCTTTCTTACATAGTAGGGTCACATTTGCTACCCTCCAATATACAGGAACAATTCTGCAATCTCAAGAACTTTGGAAGATGATCACCACAGTATCTGCAGACATTCAAAAATCAAGAAGGCTTTTAAGTAAGCTTGGAGAAACTGTTTCGGAGGACACATTTATAAGATAATTGGCAAAGAAGCCATGGATAAGATAAAGGGAATGCTATTTTTTTTACATAGCAAGTTATGATCAGAAGCACACTGGATGAAAGGGTGTCAGGAGCAGATTCACTTGTAACTGTTGAATAAGAATTCAGTTGCCGCTTGAATAAGGGGAGAAAACTAGAGGGTTTTGTAAACAAGCAAAGCTGAATGGTTAATCGGATAGCCCAGTCCAGGCACAGTTGACCAAAAGACCTTTTTCTCTGCTGTCAATTTTGAAGATTCCATGATCAGATTTCCTCCAATTTGACTGATCATGCAGCAGGGGATCTAAGAAAGATGTTCCAACATTGTAGGTGAAACATTTCTCATCAGTGAATTTGCTTAGTTCTGGGGTATGGAAATCATTTATGTTGTGTCAGACTATAGCCTCTTTAAAACAAAAACTGAGACTTATTCTTCCAGGTGAACTCTTCCAATCCAGGGTACTGCATTCAGTGTTCACAATGCGATCTCCTCTACATGGAGAGACCAAGCACAGATTGGTGACCACTTAGTGGATCCCCTGCATTCAGTCCACAGGAGTGACCCTGAGCATCTGATTGCCTGTCACTTTACTTCACCATCCTACTCTGAGTCTGACCTTTCTACCTATGGCCTCGTGCCCTGTTAGAATGAGGCTCAAGCGAGGAACAACATCTCATCTTCCATCTCAGCACACTGCAGTCTTCTAGACTCGATATTGAATTCTCTAACTCTAGATAACTCACTCATCCTTTCTTTCTGTCTGTATCAGGACTGGCCATTTCCGCCCATCATGAAGTTGGCACAATATTTTTTTTATTCTATTTGTATAGTCTGGCTTGCTGGACATGTCCCACAGCCTCAGCATTTCCAACCCATTACACAGACAAAGAAGCTTCATGGAGACACAAGAGACCGCAGATGCTGGAATATGGAGCAACAAACAATCTGCTGGAGGAATTCAGTGGGTCGAGCAGCATCTGTGGGGGAAAGCAACTGTCGATGTTTCAGGTTGAGACCCTGTATCAGGACCAAAGAAGCTAAATGTGTTGATAACTACATTCATTAAGCCATTTGGTCTTATCAGAGATATTCCCTTTGTTTTACACATTCTCCTTCCCTCTCCCGTACTGAAAACTAACTTCTCTTTCCCAGTTTTGACAAAGGGTCCCAGACCCAAAATATTAACTATCGATCCACAAACGCTGCTTAATTGCTGAATGCTCCCAGCATTTTCTGCTTTTGTTTCACACTGTTCTTGTGTCCATGAATGTTTATGATGGTGAGGCTTTGGCTTGCCTGTGTACAATGATGAGATATTTCTTCCAGAGACATACCTGGCTGTACCTCTTACTCAGGAGGCTTCTAGTTGCTGGCGTGTTAGCTCTTGGCATCAACCAGCTAACATGACATTTGCTTGGAGACAGCATACTGCAACAAGCAGAGGATTGCTTTTATAGACCAACTTAAATGGAATAAGTCTCCAAAGTCAAGAGTGTTATCAAGCAGGAATTAACATTGAACATTGAGCCCTGATGCAGGGTCTCAGCCCAGAACATCGACCATCCCTTTGTCTCCACAGGTTCTGCTTGACCCACTGTATTTTTGAAGCAGTTTATTCTGTGCTCCAGATTCCAGTATCTGTTGTCTCTTGTATCTCCTTAACAATGAGCAGTAACGATGATCAAAAACTAAAAAGGTGAGATCCAGGGAATATCTTGAAAGAGGATGGAGAGGTTGGAAGTCTGTAAGAAAGCCAGGAAATGCTGGGAATACTCCGCGGGTCACTTCTCACCTTAGAGATCAACTCTATTCCTCTCTCCAATGGGTGAGAAGTGGCCCACGGAATATTCCTAGCACTTCCTGGCTTTATTACAGCCTTCCAACATCCTTAGTATCTTCTTTTATACAAGAGAGCTAAGAATGGAAAAGAGGTACAGGTTGAAACTCTCTAGTCTGGCATTCTGTGCTCTGGCAGCTGCCATTATCCAGCATGTTTTGAACCTGGTGCCATTAGCTTTCAGAGAAGCTACCAGGGCAGCTGTATTAGCATTTTGTATGAGCAAAATTGTTCTGTATTCGCAATATTTGAGAAGCAGAATAAAAAATTGCTCTCTCAGAATTTATGGGAAGAAAAATAAACACAAAACATATACAAAGAACTGAACGAGATTCCCAAGGGCAATGTTGCACAGGCTGCCAGTTCACAGCAGGGGGCCACTTAAGGGATTTGCAGGGGCGGTGGGGGGGGTTAGACATTTGCTTGTGCAGGGAGTTCTTGGGGAAAATTCTGTGTTCTGGCATTTCCTCGTGTTCCGGCCTTTTCTGTAGTCCGGCACAGGTCAGGTCCCAAGGGTGCCAGACTGAGAGTTTCAATGCGCATCAGAAGGGAGTTCCATTGCTTCAGACCTGTGGATCTGAGCACGTGGCTACCAATGATGGAATATTTAAATTAACTTGCATCCATGCATTTAGAACTGGAGCTCCACTGGTAAAATGGACGGTGCCTCTGACAGGAGGTAACAGATTCAACTAATTGAACAGATTCAGAGGGACAACTGTTCTGAAAGATCAGACAACAAGGAGACGAATGCTAAGATCAAAGTGTTACTGAATTGAAAAGCAGCATAAGCTGTGGGTGAGCGAGACATAGAATTCAGGTAAAATGATGAGTGCAAGGATCTGCCATATCAAAGTACAGTGCACTTCTCTGGAGATGACGTTGCCATGAAATCATATTGTAAAGAGAGAAAATCTGTGGTGTTAGAAATCAGGACAGCTGGAACGAGGGTGTAAGTGTAAACTGAGGACTGCTGTCTTCATTTCCGTTCTTCAGATATTTTGTTTCACCAAAATAGTGAATAACTAGCTTTTTCTCATCTGAGGAATCAAATACTCAAAGGATTAAAGTAAAATGAATCGAGTTAAATGCAGTGCCATAACCCCATGTTTTTTGCAGGGATTGCCACATCCATGCATTTGTAACAGTTGCATCTCTTAGTCAAGTCTATTATTTTAGTTACTCACTTTCCAGAATCTGGGTGTCACTGGCATTTATTGTACTGTCCCTAACTGCGCTCAAGAAGCTGGTGATGTGCTGGCTCTTGATCTTGTAAGGCGCTCCCACATTGCTGTTGAACCATAGAACCATGGAACAGTACAGTACAATATAGGCCCTTCAGCCCACCATGTTGTGCTGACCTTTAAACCACGCCTAAGACTATCTAACCCCTTCCTCCCACATATCCCCCTATTTTAAATTCCTCCATATGCTTATCTAACAATCTCTTGAATTTGTTGGGGATGGAGTTCCAGGATTTAGACCCAGTGTTGATGAAGGAGTGGTGATATAGCTCTAAACCAGGATGATGTATGACTAAAGAGAACCTGCAGGTGCTGGTGTTCCCATGTGCCTGCTGCTCTGTTCCTTCTTGGTGGCAAAGGTCACAGATCAGAGTCGAGTTTATTGTCATATGCACAAGTACATGTATGCACAGGTGCAATGAAAAACTTACTTTCAACCGCATCACAGGCACACAGCAACATATGAGCAGCATTCACAAGAAAGACGTAAACTTAAATTATGCACAATTTTTACAAGAAATAACACAAAAACGAAAACAAAGTCCATTTTCGTACAAAGTGATCAAAATGGTCATAGTGTTGCTAGACTATAGTGATGAGGGTTGTACTGGTTGGTTCAAAATCCAAATGGTTGAAGGGAAATAGCTGTTCTGGAACCAGGTGGTGTGGGACTGATTATGGAGCTGTTATCGATGTAACTTAGGCAAGTCACTGCAATGCATTTTGCAGATGGTACACAGTGTGCTCGTGATGTATGGAATGAATGAACGTTTAGGATGGTAGATGGGGTGCCCATCAAGTGAGCTGCTTTACCCTGAATAATATCGAACTTCTTAAGAGTTGCAGCTGCGCTCATCCAGGCAAGTGGGGTATTCCATTAGACTCCTGACTTGTGCCTTACACAGGGTGCAAAGACTTTGGGGTGTCAGAAGATGAGTCACGTGCCAGGTGAGTCACCGGCAGCCTTTGATCTGCTCTTTCAGTTACTGTGTTCAAAATTGGTACAACACTATTAGAGGAGGTGTGGACTTTCATTAGACCTTCTCCGTAGACATAAAAAGTTTATTATTTTGAAGAGTAGAGAAGTTCTCTCTGGTCGTCTCCCAATATTTTTCCCTGAACCTCAATCAGTAAAATGATCCTGCTCTGTCTGTTCCCCCCTCAAACTTTCCTCATTACCTTGGGCATTAATTTGTTTTGTCCATAACAAGTAGTTTCTCCACTCCCCTCTCCAAGGGAACATTGCTTCCAAATGTGAAAAAGCAGATGTCGCAAGCCAGTTGGCTATGATAAACCATGTCAGTGCAAGCTGACGATACCAGTATGCTGTCAATTATAGCCTACCTCCTGGAATGACTTTCCAGTGGCACAGAGGTGCACTATTCACAAATGGAATGAAGAAGTAGGGGTTTTCCACTTGTTTAGTTCTCGGGTTTTTGTTATTTCTGCATGTGATCAACAATGGCAGCTAATATTCAGATTATATCTGGCCAGTATTTCAATAAATATAAAACATTCTGAAGCAGTTACATCTCTTTTAAGATAGGCAACGTTACATGTAGGTATTTGAAAGCCACCCATAGTTTGTAAATAAGCTTCTATCCATCCAGAATAAAGAAAGAAGACAAGCAAACTATGAACAAAGAACATAATGTAGAGAAAGGAATTGAAGACATGGCCTTGAAATGGGCAGAAGGATATTTTGCATTTCATTACTTTCTGTAACTCCACTGAGATTTTAAACAATCATTCTCTTGTTCCTCTCTTTCATTTAATGATCAATCAATATGGAATTGCCTGAAGGAGGATTCCTTTGTTCGTTATTTACATGGAGAATACATCAACAAGTGTTGCAATGCAACTCAAAGCAGAAAGTAAACCTCGAATTTCTAGACTTTCTTTTAGGTTGTCCCAAATCACTTTACAGCCTATGATGTACTTTGTTTGAGTTTGAGACCACAAGGATGTCCGCTTCACCTGTGCCATGACAGGTACTCTCATACCGACGAGAAAAAGCCTTTATACCGGCCATCTCGCCTCTCCACTCTTAGTCCTGATGCAGGGTTTCCACCCAAAATGTTCACAATTCCTTTCCTCCCACAGATGCTGCTCAACCCACCGAGTTCCTCCAGCAGATTGTTTGTTGCTTTAATACTGACCACCACCTAATCTGCACTGTTATCTTTACCTAAAGCAATGGCAGCAACAGAAACACTACCATAATAGATGAATGATGAAGATCTAAAGATTCAGATTAGTTTATTATCATATACAACAAAGTTCAATAAAATTCCTTGCTTGCGTGGAGCTCACAGAGTAAAGAGGGTACATGGTCACAATAAATACAGCGACAAGCACAAAGCAACAGAATGGTGCAAAGTAAAGTAGTGCAAACTGAAGTAGTGCAGAAAGAAATGCTAAGGTGACAATGACAGAATAACCGAGAGAGGAAGAATTAAGAGACCGAGAACGAGGCAGCATCACCAAGAAAGAAGATGTGAAAGAGGTGATACCTCTCTTGGTTATTCTGTTAATGACAGTTTAGCATTTCTTTTTGCACTACTTCAGTCTGCACTACAATCTTTGCACCTTTCTGTTGTTTTGCACTCATCACTGTATTTATTGTTGTATTTATTAAGACAATGTGTACCGTTTACTCTGTGAGCTTCATGCAAGCAAGGAATTCTATTGCAACCTGGTATATATGACAATAAACTGATCTGAAACTAATCTGAATCTGATTCACAAATCTCCAAAGATTCTTTATTTCCATCTTAAATGGACAAACCATTATTTTGAAACCATGTCTCCAGTTCTGAATTCCTCCACAAGATTAAAAAAAAGCGCCCTCTCGGAATCTATCCTGCCTCTGCCAAGCCCCTTCAGAATTTTATGTGTGACAAGAAGATTACCTCTCATTCTTCTAAGTCCAGATGAGTATAGGCCCAATTCTCCCAAAAAGAACTGGTGAACCAGTTGAGTTTTTCACAACATTTTCACCGCAAACAGCTTCTCGTTTTCTAAATCAAATTCAAATTCCCCAATTGCCCTGTGGGGATTTGAGCTAACATTTTCTGGATTATTAGTTCATGTCTCTGCATCACTCATTCAATAGTATAACCTCTTCACCATCCTATTAAATTATATCTGTTCAGAGCAAAAAGAATAAGTCACACAAGGTCCCTTGAAATTATACTGAGATTCTAGTGTGATAATGTTATAATTGCAATTGAAGTGCCTCTCTGCCCTACCTCAGTAGACTCTTAAGATAAGAATTTCATGCATTAATGATCCGAGCAGGAATTTTACTCTTTAGAACTCAAATCAGAAACGGAAGTACAGGTTGAAACTCTCTGGTCTGGCATTCTGTAGTCCAGCGACTCCCATGGTCCAACGTGTTTTGAATCTGTAGTACAGATCTGTACTAATTAACCAATTCTAACTATGATCTAAAATTGACTTAGATCTGTAGCTAATTAACCTAACAGTGCAACTTTTGCAATCTCGGCCAACAACAATTTCTGACTTATGAAAACTTTGAGTCACGGACAGTTCTCGGGAACTTCCAGTTTCCGTTTCCCACAACTGTCCCACCATACGTAAAGAGAACAGTTCTCCTGCTCAAAGGAAGAAGATCACGGGGTAATTTCAGTGGTCCAGATTTTCTATGGACCCAAGGGTGCTGGACTCGAGAGTTTAACCCCGTAGAGTTACCTGAACCTACCTGATGGATTTCCTGCCACCCGTTTTCATCTTTACAACTGATGAAAGCGTGCTCATAAAGCAGAAGTTCGCAGCAGTAAGGGTCTCCTCCAACCATCGCAGTGTGATACAGTGGAGTCAGGCCACGGCTGTCCTTATAGTCTGTGGAGGCCCCGAGCTCCAGCAGTGTCTGCAAAGAACAATAAGGGGTGACTGAGAAAGTTTGTTTTCAGAATACAAAATGGCTAACTCTCACATTTTTGCAGCTACTGTTTCGCAAACTTCGAGTTGCCAGAGTGTGCTGGATGTAAACAGAGAGGGGCAGAGGGCAAGAAATTGGATTGTTCCCTGTCAGCTTTAGAAGCCCAATACAGGCAGCAGGTAGTCCATCATAGTAATCAAAGAGGCTATCCAAATGCCGTTGCCCTTGCCATATTGCTTGGGTTTCCTTCGGAGGTGTCTGTGTTCAACCACATGCAAAACAATTGAAGGAGGTACAGAAGCCTGAAGTCCCACACCACCAGGTTCAAGAATAGCTACTTTCCTACAACCATCCTTTTTTTAATTCCAAAATAAACTTTATTCATCATAAAAAACAAACTATATACAACAATAAAACAGTGCAAACCTCTACATTTGTGTACGGATCCATCTTTTTATATAAAAAACACAGCACCGATGCCACGTGTGGCTCCCTGGGGGCTACCCAGTCCCGTATTTACAATATTTAGGGGCTTTCTCTCCTGACCCCGCTCCTCCCTCTCCAGTGGCAGAAGAACCTGAAACTGTCGTCCTTCCCCACCGAGCCCTTGCGTTGGCTGCACCCAGCTTCAGTGCGTCCCTCAGCACGTATTCCTGCAGCCCGGAATGTGCCAGTCGGCAGCTTTCCCCTACGGACATCTCACTGTGCTGGGAGACCAACAACTTTCGGGCAGACCAAAGGGCGTCTTTCACCGAGTTGATGACCCTCCAGCAGCAGTTGATGTCCATCTCTGTGTGTGTCCCCGGGAACAGCCCGTAGATCAGAGAATCCTCTGTTATGCAACTGATGGGGATGAACCGTAACAAGGACCCTTGCATCTTTCGCCACACCCTCCTCACAAACCCACAGCCCACAAAGAGGTGGACAACACTTTTGTCCCCAGCACAGTCCTCCCAGGGTCCTACAACCATCCTGTTCTTGAAACGACCTGCACAACCCTAATCCTATCTCAGCAACAGAACGGCGGGCACAGTAGTGTAGCGGTTAGCATAATGCTTTACAGCGTCAGCGACCTGGGTTCAATTCCAGACACTGTCTGTAAGGAGTTTGTATGTTCTCTCTGTGCCTGCGTGGGTTTCCTCCAGGTGCTCCAGTTTCCTCCCACATTCAAAAGACGTACGGGTTAGGAAGTTGTGGGCATGCTACGTTGGCGTCGGAAGCGTGGCGACACTTGCCGGCTGCCCCCAGAACACTCTACACCGGTGAGTGGAAGCTAGATAAATGCCCCAGAGTGAAAGGAATGAAAGGTTATATGGAAGGGTTGAGAAGATGGAACGACAGGACAGATGACCTGTTTCTGAGCAGTTGATTCTGTACAGTCCTTCTCCATGGATTGTCACCTGATCATGGTGGAGAAGCTTGTGTGGTCCTGAGATCCCGAGAGCGATGCCGTCTGGACCTATGCTCCTGGTAGGGTCACCCAGGGTGGTAAGGTGGCTGGTGAGGTCCCTGACAAAGAACAATCCAACCAAGACCTCAATGGTGGAACAGGAGGACGAAGTTACTGCAAACTCAATGGTTGTGAAGGCAGATGAAGGCTGCAACAAATCCACCAGCTCCAATCGTCGTGGTTTCCATGCCATTGGAACCAGTTGGTTGATTTGTGAAGTATCATGTGCTTTTTGTAGTGCGACATCAAGTACACATTAAACAAATACACCCACAGGTGTCTTCGCCCTGTGGGCTAATAATAGATCAATGGAATGAAGACCATCATCTTCGACCTTGAGGGATAGCCACGACAATAGTAGTTTGTTAGTCAAAGACCCTGAATTAGTCTAATATGAACAGGGATCTCCACTTGATATTTGCTCAGTGTGCTCCTTCCAGTGGACGATCTGCCATGTTATAAGAACTTAGCTTGAATTTCACAGACTCAGATTTTTAACCTGGGTATCAATAGTTTAACAAACAATCTGCTGGAGGACCTCCACGGGTCGAGCACCATCTGTGGGGGAAAAGAAAGTGTTGATGTTTTGAGTCGAAATCCTGCACCAGGACCCGAATCATCGACACTTCCTTTCCCTCCACAAATGCTGCCCGACCCGCTGAGTTCTACCAGCATTTTATTTGTTGCTCCGGATTTCAGCACCTGCAGTCTCTTGTGTCTCTGTATCAATAGTTTAATTTTGGCCAGTAACTATGTACTGTCACTAGTCAATGCTGATTTTTTTTTCCCACATAGACAACTACAGATGTCAGCATAATTGTAATTTGCCATAAGGCAAGTTTAGCATGGAAAAGTAGACCAGCTTTACACTTCCTCTTACTTAATGCAATTATTTGTGGAGAACCCAATGAATCCAGAACAAGGGGTGAGAGATCATCTCTAACTTGGAGCCAGGGGTGCAAGCAAGTAGCATCTTTTGACAGAGGTGGTAGCAGAAATCAAGAGTTGCAGATCACTGTGGACACTGGGTGAATTGAATGAAAGTTTTGAGGATGTTCAATTGACTGATGAAAGGTATCAATCTATGTAGATTAAAGGCAGCTGTAGTACAAATCAAGTACAATCTAACTGACTGCAGCACAGGCCAAATGGGCTGAAAAGCCTCTTTTCCCTGTAATCCTAATGCCTGTGATGCTTGTCAATTCAGATTCATCTCCATGACCCCAGCTGACAGCAGCATTTGTCTTGAATGGATGCAGAAGCTGCCTCTGTGGTTTACCATAAATGACAGAAGAAGCCAACCTCTCAAGCATACCTATAACTCATTGGGAGGTCTTGAAATGTGAAGGATTCCCGCTGTAATGGACATCCAGAGACATGCGTCTATTATTACTGCCTTCAATAATACGGAGCACTTTGACAGTTCCTTGGCAAATCTATTATTAATAACGTGCAGTTAAAACGCAAGGCTAAAGGCATCCGCATACAGTGTTGATAGCACTTTAACATCTAATTCAATAGATTGTCATTATTTTATGATCCTTGCCAATCAAAATGTTAAAATGATTGGCTTAAGTGCTGCTATGGAAGGTATTTTTGCTGTAACCAACAAAATAAAGTTGGTAGGTAATAATAGCAGTCTAGTGCTCACTGACATCTCACTGTCAAATATCCTTCAGCCGTTAACAACACAAGTAAAAAATACTTCTTCCTATTTAAATTTAACTTATTGCAATATCTGTGGCCTACTTTCTCACTGCCAGACTCAGGTACAAAAAGGACAGAAGGACAGCATACTCATGGTGAAGTACAAGTGTCACATCACAAGGCTGGCATTCTTTCTTCAGTTATAGGATGGGGTCCTTCACTCACAACCAAGAAGAAAAGCTGGCCCACATTGGCTGGAACCCAGGCAAGGCCCAGGGAGGCTCTAAGCTGGAATCGATGCCACGGCTAACCAATTCCTACAGCAACAAACAATCTGCTGGAGAAACTCAGTGGGTTGAGCAGCTTCTGTGAGAGGAAAGGAATTGTCAGCATTTCAGGTTGAAACCCTGGATCAGGACTGAGAGTGGAGAGGGGAGATGTCCGGTATGAAGAGGAGAAGGGGAGTGACGAGAAAGAAGTCCGAGGTGGACTAAGGAAGGGTGTAAGGTGACAGGCAGGTTGCGCCAGATAGGGGAGGGGAGCAGGGGTGTTGGGAGACAGTGGCAGGTGAATGAGAGATGGAGGCAGACAGAGAGAGAGCAAGAAGTATATATTGAGAGGCAGATGGAGCAAGGTCTGTGATAGGATAAGAGGGCAGGAGAGATTATAACAAAATGCAGGTGATAGTGGATTGTGAGGGGACAAGTAAAGAAACAAAAGATGGATCTAGAGATGGTGGCAATGGGAGCAGCAAGCAAGCTTCTGAACTCAGTGCCATGTCTTCAAAGCTGTAATGTGTGCAGTCAGAAGAGAAGGGGTCAGATACTCCCTGGCTCTAAAAAATGTGCATTAAAACCATCCTGTCCGGGGGCCTGTGCCTTCATTCTCCACACCAACATACTGTCAGTCCAAGGCACTGTGTGATTTAGACAGACCTTGCATGCACAAGATCCCACAAAGCCTTTCCTCCACTGTATTTGCCATTGCAGAAACAGCAGGGGAAACCAGCAGACCAACAATTTCAAGCGTGAGAGATGTGAGAACAGCATAGAAAGGGCAGAGGTAGTCTGACCTGGAGTACAGAAGGCAAAGTGGGGTTGGCAGTTTGGAACATTGAATGTCAGGGCAAGATGGAGGTGTGGTTAGGCACTCGGGAGAGAGGCAGAAACAAGACTGGGCTATGGTTCAATATGATGTTTGTATGCTCCGAGGATACTGGACAAGTTTTGTAATCGATGCAATTCATTAACAAAGGACTCGGTCATTCTTAGCAAAAAGTTTTTAGTCAAAGTTCTTCGCATGGCACGTAAAAACATTTTGTGATGCTGAAGAAGTTCAGGCCCAAGCTGCTGCTTGTAAAGCATCATTGGGAAATTGAGGTGGCCAAGGATGGAGGGGGCCTAATGTATATATTGATTCACAAACTGTCGATCCTTTCTCCTGAGTGTCTACACATCATCCTGCTCCTCAGCAGTGAGGTCCTTGATCCGAGTGAACTGGCGAGTTCTAGACAGTAACATGCAGTGAGGTGATGGACAAGGAGGGCTTATTCAGAAAGATAAGATGGAGTTCAGAGAGGAACAGGAAAAAAGATGGTCAATCCTGACCTACTCCAGCTTCACAATTAGGGAAGTCATGTTTCAGTTCCTTGCATTCAGGAGCTTGGCTTGGTCCTCTTGTCGACAAAGATTTCATGACTGCAATCGCAGGTTCTGGTGAGGGGCCTGAAACCTGTGTCTATACCATTATCTAAGATCCATAAACAGAACTGCCTCAGTAGACCCAGTGTTTCTGCCCGTCCTGCACCACCAAAATTATCTCTTCCTACCTTGACTCTATCCTGTCTCCCCTTATCCAGTCCCTTCCCACATACGTCTGGGACACCTCTCATACTCCCCACCATTTTGATAACTTCCAATTCCCTGGATCCAACTGCTTCATTTTTTTTACCACTGATGCCCAGCCTCTACACACCTCCATCCCCCATCAGGAAGGTCTTAGGGCTCTCCACTTCTTTCTGGAACAAAGACCCAACCAGTTCACCTCCACTAATACTCTAATTAACCAAGCAGAACTTGTTCTTACCCTCAAAATCTTTCCTTTTGATTCTTCCCACTTTCTACAGATCAGAGGTGTTGCCACGGCGCTTGCATGGGCCCTAGCTATGCCTGTATATTTGCTGGCTACATGGAACAGTCTTTGTTCCAAACCTGCTCTAGCATCTCTCCCCAACTCTTTCTCTGCTATGTTGACGACTGTGTTGATGCTGCTTCCTGCACTTGTGCAGAACTTGTCACCTTTGCCACCAACTTCCACCCTGCCATCAAATTCACCTGGACACTTCTCTTCCTTTTCTGCATCTCTCTGTCTCCATCACAGGAGACAAACTAGCTACCGATATCTATTATAAACATCAACTTCCACAACTACTTTGACTACACCTCCTCCCATCCTGCCTCCTGTAAGGATGTGATCCCTTTCTCTCAGTTTCTCCATCTCCACTGCGTCTGTTGTCAAGATTCTAAGACTTCTGAGATGACCTCCTTCCTCCGGTAAATGTGGCTTCACCTCTGCCATAATTGACGGAACCCACATGCAGTTCCTCCATTTCCAATATGTTTGCCCTCCTCACCACCCCCCACCCCAGAGAGAACAAAGATAGAGTTCACTTATTATTTATTGACTACAGCTTTGCCTTCAATACCATAATCCCAAGCAAACTTGTCACCAAACTCTGAGACCTAGGACTCAACACCTCCCACTATAACTGGATCCTTGACTTTCTAACCAACAGACCACAATCAATGAGGATAGGCAGCAATACCCCCGGCACGATTATTCTCAACACTGGTGCCCCACAAGGCTGTGTCCTCAGCCCTCTACTCTACTCCCTATATACTCATGACTGTGTGGCCAGATTCTGTTCTAACTCCATCTACAAGTTTGCGGATGATACCACCGTAGTAGGCCGTATCTCAAACAGCAATGAGTTAGAGTACAGGAAGGAGATAGAGAGCTTAGTGGAATGGTGTCATGACAACAACCTTTCCCTCAATGTCAACAAGACAGAAGAGTTGGTCATTGACTTCAAGAAAGAGGGCGGTGTATATGCACCTGCCTACACCAACGGCGCTGAGGTCAAGAGGGTTGAGAGCTTCAAGTTCCTGGGAGTGAACATCACCAACAGCCTGTCTTGGTCAAATCACATCGATGCCACGGCCAAGAAAGCTCACCAGTGCCTCTATTTCCTCAGGAGGCTAAAGAAATTCAGTTTGTCCCCTTTGACATTCACCAACTTTTATCGACGCACCATAGAAAGCATCCTACCTGGATGCATCAGGGCTTGGCATAGCAACTGCTCTGTTCAGGACAGCAAGAAACTGCAGAGAGTTGTGGACACAGCCCAGCATGTCACAGAAACCAGCCTCCCCTCCTTGGACTCTGTCTTTACCTCTCGCTGCCTTGGAGAAGCAGCCACCATAATCAAAGACCTCACCGACCTGGGTCATTCTCTCTTCTCTCCTCTTCCATCAGGTAGAAGATACAGGAACCTGAGGGCACGTACCAGGACAGCTTCTATCTCACTGTGATAAGACTACTGAATGGTTCCCTTATACGATGAGATGGACTCTGACCTCACAATCTACCTTGTTGTGACCTCGCACCTTATTGCACTGCACTTTTTCTGTAGCTGTGACACTTTACTCTGTACTGTTATTGTTTTTACCTGTACTACATCAATGCACTGTACTAACCCAATGTAACTGCACTGTGTAATGAATTAACCTGTATGATCAGTATGCAAGACAAGTTTTTCATTGTACCTCGGTACAAGTGACAATAATAAACCAATACCAATACCTTTCACCCCTTTAGACTCAGCATCCAGCGCATCATCCTTCACCATTTCTGCAGGCTTCAACAGGATCCTACCACAAGCCACATCTTCCCCTCCCCACTCCCCCATTCTGCTTTCCGCAGGGACCATCCTCTCCGTGATTCCCTGGTCTGCGCATCCCTTCCCACCCACCCCTGCCTGTCCCTGCTGCTTTCCCCTGCAACCATAGGAGGTGAAACACTTGTCCCTCCACCTCCTTTGACACCACCATCCAGCGACCTACACAGCCCTTCCAGGTGAAGCAGAGATTCAAGTGCACCTCCTCCAACCTGGTCTATTGCACTCAGTGCCCATGACGTAGCGTCCTCTACATTGGCGAGACCAAGTGTAGCTTGGGCAACCTTCTTACATAAAATCTGGGCTCTGTCCATAATGGCCATCTTGTTTCACCAGTTTCATGTAATTTCAACTCCCTATCCCATTTCCACACCGAGCTATCTGTCCTTGGACTTCTCCACAGCCACGCTGAGGCCAAATGCAAACTAGAAGAACAACACCTCATACTCTGCTTGCATAGCCTACAACCCAATTTTCCAAGCTCAGGTAACACACCCCATCTCTGTTTCTCTCTCACTCCCACCAGTCCACCCAGGTTCTCTATCCCCTTGTTCATCTTTTCCATCCCTGCCCCCTTCCCCCATTCTGCCCATCATTCCCCTGCTCATCAGGTTCCACCTACCATCTCCTGTCCCACCTTCCCCCTGCATGTCCATATAAAGAACGTCGTTCTTCTTCCCACCAGTTCCAATGCAGGGTCTCGACCCGAAACATTGACACATCTCTTTTGCCTCTGCAGATGCTGCCTAACCTGCTGAGTTCTTCCAGCTATTTTGCTTTTTGCTCCAGATTCCAGCATCTGCAGTCTCTTGTGCAAGCAGTACTGGAGCATTCGGGCCAGAACTACTAGATTGTACAACAGATTTCTCCCCCAGGCTGTCAGACTCCGGAGTACCCTGGAGACAGTTTCAGACAAATGCCGCGTCAAAAGCCCTGGTTTGCACAACGGCGTATAAGAATTTTGGCTGCTGCTGAACATGTTTATACAATTAGTACAACACATTGAGTTTTGTATTTTCTTCATCCAACTCGGTTTTGCACTAACTCTGCACTAAATTTGTATTTTGCATATACCGTTTTTTGCACTATTTGTATGCACTATTTCTTTTGTCTGTGTTTATTGTATGCCTTCTGTTTTACATATGTCCTCTGTTGCATGAGTCTGGGGGAACAACATTTCGTTCTGCCCTGTGTTTTTATAGCAAGGATGAATGACAATAAAGTAACTTGAACTTGAACTTGTGTCTCTGTCCCATTATCGTCCGTGCCAATAATCAAATGCCCATTTCAAACAAGGGCACCGTGCACTGATATCTTAGCTGTTACAAAGGTAGGAGGCACTGTGCATTTGGTTGACAATGAGCCTGCATTTCTCCTTCTCATCATATAGTGTACAGCGATGCAGCAGGTAATGCTGATGTCACACAGTTCCAGTGACCCGGGTTCAGTCCTGACTGGTGCTGTCTGTGTAGAATTTGCATGATTTCCCTGCAACCACATGCGCTTCCCCTGGCTGATCCTGTTTTCCTGCACATCCCAAATGTGGGCTAGTCGGTAGGTGAAGTGGCTACTGTTAATTAACCCTTGTGTAGATGGGTGACAGGAGAATCAGGGGTAGTTGATAGGCACATGAGAGAGTATAGCTCACAGCAAAATAAATGGGAGAATGGGACCAATGAAATCAGTCTAAGAACTGGTATAGACTTGATGAACTTCTCGCTGCTTTTTTGGTAAAGCAGCCAACATAATCAAAGACCCTCCCCACCCTGGACATTCTCTCTTCTCCCCACTCCCATCGGGCAGAAGATACAAGAGCCTGAAAGCACCTAACATCAGGCTCAAGGATAGCTTCTATCCCACTACTATAAGACTTTTGAACGGTTTCCTAGCACGATAAGATGAACTCTTAACTTCGCAATCTGCATCATTATGGTTTGCACCTTACTGTCTGCCTGCACTTTCTCTGTAACTGTAACATTTCATTCTGCATTCTGTTATTGTTTTCCCTTGTACTACCTCTATGCACTGTTGTAATGAATTGATCTGTATGGATGGCAATGCAAAACAAAGTTTTTCACTACGCCTTGGTACATGTGACAATAATAAACCAATTTACATTGTTCCTTGAAAGTGGTCACACAGATAGGGTGGTGAAGAAGGCGTCTGGCTCAGTTGCTTTCATTGGTCAGAATATTGAATACAGGAGTTGGGATGTCATGTTACAGTTGTACAAGACGCTGGTAAGGCCACCTTTGGAATACTGCATACAGTTCTGGTCACCCCACGATAGGAAGACTTGAACTGGAGAAGGTGCAGAAGAGATATACAAGAATGTTACTAGGACTGGTAGGGGCTTGGGTTATAAGGAGAGACTGGATAGGCAAGGACTTTGTTCCCTGGAGCATAGGAGGCTGAGAGGTGAGCTTATCGAGATCTATAAAATCATGAAGCTGAATAGCCAAAGTCATTTCCCCAGGGTAGGGGAATCCAAAACTAGAGGCCATAGGTTGAAAGTGAGAGAGGAATGATTTGTCACACAGAGGGTGGAGGGTATATGGTACCAGCTGCCAGAGACATTTGGACAGTTACGTGGATAGAAAAGGTTTACAGAAATATTGGCCAAATGGGACTAGCTCCGTTTGGCAACTTGGTCAGCACAGCCAACTTGGGCCGAAGGGCCTGTTTCCATGCTGTATAGCTCTATGACTCTATGAGAAAACGTTGGCAGATTAAATGGCAGGTTAGACCCTTTAAGCAGGCATTACACAACTGAAGAAGTAAACTCTTATTGACAGTTCACACCAGAACAATAACATCTCACCGTTGTCAAATTGCCTCTTTCATCAGAGTTTGCATTGCAGTTTCTCTTTAACTTTTCTCAGTTAATGTATTAACTAGCACTGAACTATCTGCAGCCAATGGACCAGACCACTCACCAACTTTTCAAGTGCAACTAGAGTGGGTAATAACATTCCATCTTGCCATGGATCCCACAACTCAAAGATTAATACAAAAAGAAATTACACCTCGGTCATTGATCCTCCTGTTGGAGCACCCATATGTATCAGTAAATAAAAGCACATTGGACATCAGCCATGAGGTTCACAACTAATAAGAGAACTATGTTGTGCACACTTGAGTGATTTCAAGTCTCATTCCAGATTCAAAATGATAGTTATGAAAACTTCCAGTAACATGGATAGTATCTGAGGCAGATCACTAGATCGTGGGAGATTGAGGGGTGACCTGATAGAGGTATACAAGATCATGAGGGGCGTAGACAGGGTGAAGGCACATTGTCTTTTCCCAGGGAGGGGGGGTACTAAAAACATAGGTTTAAGATCAGAGGTGAGAGATTTAAAAGGGACATCAAGGGCAGCTTCTTCACGCAAAGGGTGGTGCATATTTGGAACGAGCTGCCAGAAATAGTGGTTGAGGCGGGCACATTAGCCACATTTAAAAGCCATCTAGATAAGTACATGGATAGGAGAGGTTTAGAGGGCTATGGGCCAAATGCTGGCAGATGGGACTGGCTCGCTGGGTAAAACAGTCAGCATGGACAAGTTGGGCAGAAGGGCCTGTTTTCATGCTGTATGACTGGGACTCTATAACTAGCCTCAGGAAGGATATTACGTTTTAAATTCTGTTGCAAATTGCTCATTTATCTTAGGATTTGCTAAGTTATATTGAACAAATGCCTCATGGTCATACTAAAGCCAGTGTAGCTACTTTTCAAAATTAAAACTTGCTTTTAAACCATGCAGTTGTCTCAAAATGATAAAAAGGCAATGCAAAAGTTGGAGAAAGATTTACAGGGGCAATACCAGAACTGCCAAGATATATTTATCTGGAAAGGTTGAACATTCCGTGACCCCTTTCTCTACAGTTGGTGACTGAGTTCATAGAATTATGAAAGGCTCTTGTAAAGTAGATTACGGAAGATGTTCCTACTTGTGGATAAGACCATAATCCAGAGGTAGTCAATTAAAGACTTCAATTTATATGCTTTTCACATTCTACAGGACTTTACAGATAATGAAGTGCTTTTTGAAGTGTGCTCACTGTTGTGAGAGAGAGCTCAGCTAAGTGGTTCATAAAGAGTAACCAGATAATGACTAGATAATCTGTTCCGGTGAGGGTAAATACTGGTCAGGTCATTAGGGAGAATGCCTCGGGCTCTTCTTTGAACAGCACCGCTGGTTCATTTACGTTCACCTGAGAGAGCAGGCGGAACTTTAATGATCCAAGAGACAGCACTTCCGACAATGCAGCACTCCCTCTGCACTACATAGCAATGTCACCCTGAATATTTCCACTCAAGTCTATGTAGTGGGACCGTTCTGATAAAGCATCCCCAGACCTGAAACATTAACTGTTTCTCTCTCAACAGATGCTGCCTGATCTGCTGAACATTTCCAGTGTTTTCTTTTTTTATTTCCGATTTCCAAAATCTGCAGTTTTTGATGTTCTTTGATTGTGTGGTGGGACTTGAACACATGGCTGCTGGCCTCACAGTTTAGTGAGTTGCCACCCACTGAGCAACCTCACACCTGAGTAAATTTAAAGAAGGCAGCTTGAAGCATCCAAAAGGAAATTCATGAAAATTGCCTTAACTAAAGAGCTTCAAGGACATGGAACTCAAAATATCCTAGAATGTTTGCAGCAGGTAAACAGATCCAGCTGGATGCTTTCCAGGGAACGTAGAAGAGCAGATCTGGGAGAAAGGAGTAAAATGACATGTAATGCGTGCATGGGGGTGGAACAGACCAGTTGAGTTAAGTGGCCTGTTTTGGCTGCAGGCTCGATGCACTTCTCCATAAACCAAGCCTCACCAGCTCACATTTCAATTCTTGCTCTGGTGAGCCCTCTGCAGGACAACCAGTTGAAGGATGCTTTGAGCAGAGCATTATGCAATCCCTGCTGCACCTTTTACATTAGACAAGTACTAGCCAACATACCCTGAGAATACAAAGTGCCCAGAAGGCTTTAACTATGGAATTCCAGCAACTGTTACCAATTTCATCACATCTCAACGTCTTTAAGGGCCTGAAACTAAATCAAGTAAGAGTTTAGCCATAAGTTCAGTGGTGAACTTTAAATTCCAATGTGAGAGTTACCAAAAGGTGCAACAACTGTAAGGATCATTATTTTGATAATAGACTGGACTAGTGATAGTTTAAGAGTCAAAGATGGGGAAGAACTCTTGAACTATGCACAGAGCTTCCTGAATCAGTGCATGTTTCAGGAAGCACCCAGTGAAGAGGTCCTGGATCCATTTTCAGGGTATAAAGTGAACCAAGTGGAGCATTTTTTTTAAGGAACAGTGACCTTTGCGTTTTTGTTAATCAATCATGGCATCTGGGTGTCACTCAAACCTAAAATTCTTAACCTTATTTAATCAGTACATGACCTCATCCTTCATCAGCAACCACAACTGTTTGAGACATCTGCACACCTCCAACAATAAAATGCCCAGTCTTAAACCATATCTATCCTCTTTCAAATCATGCTTTAAAATTTCCCTTTTGGGACATGTTATGGGGTATCTGTTCCAATATCTCTGTACGTGACTTGGTCAATCCTGCCTGATAACAGCTCAGTGAAATGGCTTGGGAATATTTTACAACAAAATACAAGTTGATGTTATGTGCATTAAATTGCATTTAGCCATTCCTCTAACCATCTTATTAATTTATTCCAACTTCTCCTGAAATACATTATTATCTAAATGTATTCATATGCAGATTTAAGCAAGTATGCTGAGGTCCAGGACGTTTTATATAAAAAGAATAGTTCTCATGCCAACCTTAGGGTACCAGTGCATTCTTTCCCTGGAGAGAAAAAATATCAATCCATCACTACTTTCTGGTCCTATCTCCAGTCAGTTAAGCTTCTAATTAATCACAACTGCTTTAACCCCATGCAGTTCTGTTTTCTGAATAATCTGTATGTGGGACAATTAACAAATGTCCTTTGAAAGTCCATGCAGACAACATCTATTACACCACCTTGATCAACCCTCCCTGATAATGAAAGAACTCAATCAGGCTAGTCAAGCATCATTTGCCTTTACCAATGCCATACTGGCTGCCCTTTAATAATCTCTGATTCACCAAGAAAGAAGCAACTTTGGCCATGACAATGGTCCTTACCAATGGCACTCTCAATTTCAACCCCTTTCTTCAGCTGTACCATAGAACTTGCCACCCTGCAGTCCTCAGAAGCATTCCCAAATCCAAAGAGGGCTGAAATATTTAGTCAGTGTTTCCACTTTTGCTATCTCCACTCTTGCTCCAAGAGAAACCTCTTCCACGGGTGGAGAGAGATGAGCAGATGATGACAATAATAAAAATCTAAGCCAATCAGGAGAGAAATTAGGAACCAACTATTTGTGTAAAGGGGGCAGAGATGCAGAACAAACTCTTTACATTTAGGAGTATGTAGGAGTGTAGCTAATCACTTTAAATCTGAGATTAGTAAATCTTTGTCAGTTGAGAGCATTAAGAGACCCGGGAGCACGGCTGAATGGATTTTGGATACAGGTCAGCCATGAATGGTGGATCAGGCTACAGGAACTGAATGTCCTTTGGCTTACCATGAGCGCCGTGTGGTTCTTGGCTCTGGCAGCTTTGTGCAGAGCTGTCACGCCATCCTTGGCTCTGAAATCCAGATGTGCACCTCCGTTCCGTAAAGCCTTGATGACCTCCACCGGGACCTCAAGTTGGGCTGCTAATGTCAACGGAGTTTCTGTGAGGGTGAAATCACCTTATGATTAGTCATCAGGAGTGCTGCACACCACATTGCAATCACACACTCATACACAAGCATGCACACACACATGCATGCAAGCATGTCACGTGCATTTTATATTTTTTTGTGTACAAAACAGACAGTTTTTACAGAGACACAATTCCAGGCAATATGCTTACAACCAATGTCTTCCCAATCTAACACAATTACAATCCCACTTTTCTTTAAAACAAAGAGCGCATTGGCCACGTGCATTGCGTGTAAAGGCAATTGTGTGTGGCTGGCACTACACAGAAGATTTCCCCTCATTATTTCTTGACATAGCTTGCATCTTTCTCAAGCACATTCCACAACACAGACTCCTAGAGTTCTAGAGCACAGACTCAGGCCCTTCAGTCCGCCAAGACTATGCCAACCATCAACCACCAATTTACACTAATCCTACGATAATCCGATTTTATTCCCCCCGCATTCCCGTCAACTCCCCCCAGATTCTACCAATCACCGACACACGATACAATTTACAGTGGCCATATATCCAACCAACATGCACACCTCTGGGACGTAGGAGGAAACCAGAGCACCTGGTAGAGAGTGTGCAAACTCCACACAGGCAGCACCGGCAGCCAGGACTGAACCTGGTTCGTGGAACTGTGAGGCCATGGCTCCACTAACTGCACCTCAGTGACAACCGGACTTTGCAGTGTGCCAGTCAGCAACACTGGATCGTGGATAGTTTTCTCAGCTGGAAGTCCAGGGGTTTTTTGAGTGGATCATGCGGTCTCTTTCAATGAGTTGACGGCCTTCCATTAACTGCCTGTCTCAGTGTGTGTCCCTGGAAGCAGCCCATGGGCACCAGGTCCTGTGTTATCGAGCCACTGTTTTGTACTCCTGACAAAACAGATGGCTGTTTTCTTATAATAATGGAGACACAAGAGACTCCAGATGCTGGAATCTGGAGCAACAAACAAAACACTGGAGGAACTTGGTGGGTCGGGCAGCATCTGTGGAGGGAAGTGGACAGTTGACATTTCGCAGTCCAAATGAAGGGTCTCGACCTGAAACACTGACTGTCCATTTCTCTCCTGCCCAACCTTCTGAGTTCCTCCAGCACCTTGTTCATTATAATAACATTCATTTGTACAGCAGGTTATCACAATATAATTTCTTCTTGGTGGGTTCTCTCCCTGCTGAATTCATTGGAAAAAGTACCAACTGTGGAGAGATTGGCAAAACGGCACAACATCAAGGTGTACCACAGAGCTTTAGGGTGCAATGCCTGCACACATTGATGCAGCTTATGTGATTCTTAGCACATGGCACAGTCGGAGAGTACACCCTCAACAAACCTCCTGAGACAGAGTGGACAGAAGTTCTGCCCCTGGTCAGATGGTAGGAAGGGAGACAGTAGAAGTCCTGCCCATGAGTGAGAGGGCAACAGACTGATTGAGAGGAGTCCTGCCCTTGGGTCGAAGGGCAGGAGAAGGGGTGGGAGAAGTTTTGCCCCTGGGTCAGAGGGGAGGAGGGAAGATAGGAGAGGTTCTGCGCTCTATTTCCAGAAAACATTCTGCTAAGTGAAAGTTTGTAAATCAAAAAGCTTGGATGAAGTGCATTCAGGGTGTTTTGCTGCAGTGTATTCCCAAGGGCAGACAGCAGTCAGCAACTTGTGATGAAAAGTAGCTTCATAAATCGAGGACACGTGAATGGCACCACAGTGAAAATTTGTGAATCGAATGTTTGTAAATCAAGGAGTAACAGAAGCAAAAGACCACTCGGTACTCTACAGCATCATCTGACAAGGACCAGGCTCACTAAGCTCTGTATCCCAATTAAAGGAGACCTGACAGGGGTCTTTGAATTATGTATGGGGAAGTTGGAGTGGTTACAGAGAAAACGTTTCCACTTGCAGGAGAAACTAATATCGACAAGATCATCAGAAGTAAACACAGTTCAGAATTAAAGGGATTTTTTTCTACTCGGATACTAGTGAGAATGTGAAACTCGCTATCACAGGCAGCAATGGAGGGAAATAGCTTTAACTCACTTAAAGAGAAAAGAGATGGGGCTCACTGCAAAGACTTCGTCAGACGTGCTCATTGCGTAACTTGGAGAAATGGCTTAAAATGAATCTCTACTGGAATGCCATGGGGCATTTCTCATTGCTCATATTCTCTTATGGCAGAGGAGGCCATTCAACCCCATCAAGGTCCATGCCAACTCTCAGATCATTCCCAATCAGTCCTATTCCCCCAATTTATTTCCTATCACCTATCCCCTTTCACATATCCATCAAGCTCCAACCCAATTCTTCTGCCATCCATCCATATGAAGGGTAATTTATAGAACAAAGAACAGCAGATGTTGGAATCTGAAACAACACACAAACCACTGCAGGAGCTATAACGGTCAGAAAGCATCTATGGAGGGAAATGGGACAGATGACATTTCAGGTCGAGATTCTTCAATCTGTACTGATAGGACCCTTTCACTGGTAATTCATGTAGCCAATTAACCTACCAACCAGCACACTTTGTGAACCAACCAGTAAGATAGCAGACTTTTGCTTGATGTCAAGCCCTCAGTGCTTCACCTAAGCTGCTGAATGCTGATCTGTTCAATACAATGAAAGTACATTATTCCCATTGTGGTCACAGTGTTGATGAGCCATCGATGTTAAGAAACTGTTCAAAGGGTTCAAAATTTCCACCAAGGCTGAGATCTGCAGAGTACAACTGCTGTGAGGGAAGTGAATTATGTGCAGAAGTCAGAGTTGTTTCAGCAAGGTGCCACTCACGAGGAAGCACAGAGACTTTAAAGCAAGCTGCTTAAGTTACAGGGTCAGGGAATCATACACCTACACATAGTGCTGATGTTGCTATGCACCAGAATGTGGGAGAATTTATGAGTCCACTGGCTGACTATTGACGTAGTATGTTGCTAGCAACAAGTGAAGGGAGGAGATGGTCACTTGGCTTTGCAGCAGGGTATTGTATTTCATGGATTCCTGATGAAAATAGTCTGTTAGTGAGTCTTATATACGTAGTGCATTCAAGGTCCACTACCTCCACTCAGCTTGAATTGGTAATTGGTAATCGGTTTATTATTGTCACATGTACTGAGATACAATGAAAAGCTTTTGTTTGCATGCCATCCAGATAGATCATTCCATACATCAGTACACTGAGGTAGTACAAAAGGGAAAACAGGAACAGAATGCAGAATACTGTGTTACAGTTACAGAGGAAGTGCACTGCAGTTAGACAAATAAGATGCAACGGGCATGATGAGGTAAATTGAAAGATCAAGAGCCTCATCTTCTCATACAAAGAGATCCGTTCAAGAGACTTATAACAGTGGGTTAGAAGCTGTCCTTGAACCAAGTGGTATGTGTGTTCTCAAGTTTTGTATCTTCTGCCTAATGGGAGGGTGAGAAGAGAAAATGACCAGGGTGGGAGGCATCCTTGATTATGTTGGCTGCCTTGCCAAGGCACGTCAGGACGGGCAGGACAGAGTCATGGAGGGGAGGCTCGGTTTTGGTGATGGACTGCAACTCCCTGCCATTTCTAGTGGTCTTGGGCAGAGCAGTGAGGAATGAAGCTGAGATTTGTGACCCTGGGCAGTGATGCTTTCCCAGTCTTCTTCCTATTCCTTTTGTTCCTGCCGCTCCCGAGACTCTGTCTCACGGTCCTCAGGTTCCAAGTCTCCTTGCAGCTCTCCTTCCTGCAGCAGCTGCTCTCTTCAGCTTGTGTGGTAGGCTGCACCTCTGCCTGGCACATGCATCAGTGCACTCCCAGACACTCGCAATGGATCTCAAGAAAGTCAACAAACAGCAGATGCTGAACATCTGAAATAAACACAGAAAATGCTGAAAACACTCAGCAGGTCAGGCAGTGTCTGTGGAGAGAGAAACAAGAGTTAACGTTTCAGGTCGAAGACCCTTCTTCGGCACAGGAAAGGGAGGGAAAACAAGTGCATCAGTCTATAGAGACGGGTCGGAGATCCCCTGTTGCCTGCCACTCCAATTCTCCGTCCCCACTCCCAACTCTGACCAGTCTGTGGCCTCCTGCACAAGGAGCAGCACCTCATCTTCTGTCTGGGGATATTGCCGCTCTCCCAGCTCAACGTCGAATTCTGCACCTTCCCTTTCTATATCGGAACTGGCGATTTCTGCCACAGTCATCCACCTGCGATATTGGTGCAGTTTGTCTCTCTCCATTAGCACTTCCTGACCTCCAGGGCACATCCTGCATTTCATAACGTACGTTAGGGTTTTTGGGTGTAAGGGTTAGTTTTTGTTAGGGTTTTTAGTGTAAGGTTTAGATTTTTTAGTAAGTTTTTTAAGTAGTCGAGTGGGGGCTGGACTGCGCAGGCGCGGCGCCGGCTGCTTAAAAAGCAAACAGCCTAGAGAGCGGGCAGCGTCGGAGCGGGCAGCTGAGTGAGTGGCAGCAGAGAGTTCTGGGCTTTGGCTCAAGGGGCTTCGGCGTGAAGGGGCAAGGAGGGTAAGTAGCTGGTAAGTAGGTAAAGGCAAGGTTTAGCTTTTGGTCATTATAGATTTGTAGGTGGGACTAACTAGGGAAAAAATAAGGTAGTCAGATGGAGGACATGGTGGTGTGCTGCAGCTGTTTGATGTGGGAACTCGTGGACCTTGCTGCGGTCCAAGATGGCCACATCTGCAGTAAGTGCTTGACGCTGGACGAACTTCGGCTCAGAGTTGATGAGCTGGAGTCGCAGCTACAAACACTGCGCAGCATAAGGGAGGGAGAGAGTTATGTAGACATGGTCCATCAGGTGACAGTCACCCCCCTTAGGGTAGGTACATCTGAGGTTCAGGAGGCAGATAGAATGGTGACTGTCAGGGGAGGGAAGAGGAAGAAGAAGTCAGGCAGGCAGACAGGACAGAGAGCCCCGGAGGCTGTTCCCCTCAGTAACAAGTTTTCTGCCTTGGAAGCTGTTGAGGGGGTGACCTGCAGGGGCCTAGCTGCAGTTACCAGGTCTCTGGCACTGGGACTGGTACTGCTGCTCAGAAGGGAAGGGTGGGAAAGAGACATGCGGTAGTGATAGGGGACTCGATAGTCAGGGAAACAGACAGGAGGTTCTGTGGCAGTGAGCATGAATCCCGGATGGTATGTTGCCTCCCAGGTGCCAGGGTCCGGGATGTCACTGATCGGGTCCACAGAATTCTTGAGTGGGAGGGAGAGCAGCCAGAAGTTGTGGTCCATATTGGCACCAATGACATAGGTAGGAAGGGGGATGAGGTCCTGAAGAGTGAGTTCAGGGAGCTAGGCAGAAAATTGAGGAACAGGACCTCAAGGGTAGCAATCTCGGGATTGCTGCCAGTGCCACGTGATAGTGAAGGTAGGAATAGGAGGAGGTGGCAGATAAATGTGTGGCTGAGAAGTTGGTGCAGGAGGGAGGGTTTTAGATTTCTGGATCATTGGGATCTCTTCTCGGGAAGGTGGGACCTGTACAGAGAGGACGGGTTACACCCGAACCAGAAGGGGGCCAATATCCTTGCGGCGAGATTTGCTAGGGTGGTACAGGAGGGTTTAAACTAGTTTGTGAGGGGGAAGGGAACCGGAGGAGTAGGTCAGAGGAAGAAGGGAATGGGGAAAAGTTAGATCAAACAGGTAGAGAGGCTTTGGGGAAGGAGAAGCAGAATACAGGCTGTAAAAGTAGTAAGGTAGATGGACTGAAGTGCGTTTACTTAAATGCAAGAAGTGTCAGGAATAAGGGGGATGAACTGAGGGCTTGGATAAGTATGGGGGACTATGATATCGTGGCTATTACTGAGACGTGGCTGACGTCAGGAGAGGAGTGGATATTGAATATTCCTGGTTTTCAGTGTTTTAAGAGGGATAGGGAAGGGGGGAGAAGAGGGGGAGGGGTGGCGATACTGGTCAGGGACACTGTTACGGCTGTGGAAAAGATGGATGTTGTAGAAGGATCATCTCTAGAGTCCGTATGGGTGGAGTTAAGGAACAAGAAAGGAGCAGTTACTCTACTAGGAGTATTCTATAGGCCCCCCGGCAGCAGTCGAGATATAGAGGAGCAGATTGGCAGGCAGTGTTTGGAGAGAAGCAGAAATAACAGGATTATTATAATGGGAGACTTCAACTTCCCAAATATAGACTGGAACCTGCTTAGTGCCAAAGGTTTAGATGGGACAGAATTTGTTAAGTGTGTCCAGGAGGGATTCCTGACGCAGTATGTTGACAGGCCGACTAGAGGGAATGCCATGTTAGATCTAGTTTTAGGAAATGAACCGGGACAGGTGAAGGATCTATCGGTGGGTGAGCATTTGGGGGACAGTGACCATTGCTCCATAACCTTTAAAATTGTCATGGACAGGGACAGGTGCAGAGAGGACAAGAGATTTTTCAATTAGGGAAGGGCTAACTACGAGGCTATAAGGAGAGAACTTGGGAGTGTAAATTGGGATGTCCTTTTTGAAGGAAAATGTACCATGGGGATGTGGTCGATGTTCAGGGATCTTATGCAGGATGTTAGGGATAAATATGTCCCGGTGAGGCAGAGAAGGAATGGCAGGGTGAAGGAACTTTGGGTGACGAGAGAGGTGGAACGACTTGTTAGGGAGAAGAAGGTGGCATACGTGAGGTATAAGCAGCAAGGTTCAGACAGGGCCCGTGAGGAATATAGGGTAGCGAGGAAGGAACTTAAGAAAGGGCTGAGGAGAGCTAGAAGGGGACATGAAAAGGCTTTGGCTAGTAGGGTTAAGGAAAATCCCAAGGCCTTTTTCAAGTACGTGAAGGGTAGGAGGATGGCTAGGGTGAAGGTAGGTCCGATTAAGGACAAAGGTGGGAGAATTTGCCTGGAGGCGGCAGAAGTGGGAGAAGTTCTCAATGAGTACTTCTCTTCGGTATTCACCAGGGAGAGGGGTCTTGATGATGCGGAAGGGAGTGCTGGTAGGGGTAATGTTCTCGAGGTTGTTGATATCAAGAGAGAGGATGTGTTGAAGTTGTTAAATAATATTAAGACAGATAAATCTCCGGGGCCTGACGGGATTTTCCCCAGGCTGCTTCGAGAGGCTAGGGAGGAGATTGCTGAACCGCTGGTAAGGATCTTTGAGTCCTCGTTGTCTACGGGGGTGGTGCCGGAGGATTGGAGGGTTGCGAATGTGGTCCCCTTGTTCAAAAAAGGTAATAGGGATAGGCCAGGGAATTATAGACCGGTGATTCTCACGTCTGTGGTGGGTAAGCTGTTAGAAAGGATTCTAAGGGATAGGATTTATGAACACCTTGAGAATCATGGACTGATTAGGGACAGCCAGCATGGCTTTGTGAAGGGAAGATCTTGCCTCACAAGCCTGATAGAGTTCTTTGAGGAGGTGACCAGCAAGATTGATGAGGGCAGTGTGGTGGATGTGGTTTACATGGATTTTAGTAAGGCGTTTGATAAGGTTCCTCATGGTAGGCTTCTTCAGAAGGTCAGAGGCCAAGGGATCCAAGGAAGCTTGGCTGTGTGGATTAGGAATTGGCTTGCATGTAGAAAGCAGAGGGTTGTGGTGGAAGGAGTGCCCTCAGATTGGAAGGCAGTGACTAGTGGTGTCCCGCAGGGATCGGTTCTGGGACCTCTACTTTTTGTGATATTTATAGATGACTTAGATGAGGGGGTGGAAGGCTGGGTTAGTAAGTTTGCGGACGACACTAAGATAGGCGGTGTTGTGGATAGTGTGGAGGGCTGTCGGAGCTTACAGAGGGATATTGATAGGATGCAGATCTGGGCTGACAAGTGGCAGATGGAGTTCAATCTGGAGAAGTGTGAGGTGGTACACTTTGGAAGGACAAACTCCAGGGCAGAGTACAGGGTAAACGGCAAGGTACTTGGCAGTGTGGAGGAGCAGAGGGATCTGGGGGTTCATATTCACAGTTCATTGAAAGTTGCCTCACAGGTGGAAAGAACAGTTAAGAAGGCCAATGGGATGTTGGCTTTCATAAGTCGCGGGATTGAGTTTAAGAGCCGCGAGGTTATGATGCGGCTTTACAAAACTCTAGTTAGGCCACACTTAGAGTACTGTGTTCAGTTCTGGTTGCCTCATTATAGGAAGGATGTGGAGGCATTGGAGAGGGTGCAGAGGAGATTTACCAGGATGCTGCCTGGATTGGAGAGTATTGAATATGAGGAGAGGCTTAAGGTGCTAGGGCTTTATTCACTGGAAAGGAGGAGGATGAGAGGAGACATGATAGTGTTACGGACTCAGTGAAAGTCCCTTTAAGATAGAGAGTGTGTGTGTATGTGTGTGTGGGGCGTGCTTACGTCAATAGAAGATAAAGGACGTAATGACGTTGTTGAAGAAGTTAGAAGGAGAGAGAGAGAGAAGGGAGAGAGACACCAGCCTGCTTGTTTTCTCTATCGATGGATGAGAAACAATAACTGTGTCTGCCATAGAAATCCATGTATGGAAGTTGGAAGTAATCCAGTGGAGTTCACTTTGTTGCTGACCTGTAGAAGGAAACAGGTATTTATGTGTGGACGACCATGGTTCGGATGCTTTTCGGGGTGAGGAAGTCACTACCGAGTAAACACTGAAGTGTCGTCTGGGTTCCATCGTGGAACATTTGGATTCGTATTTACTCTCTCTATGTTTCTCTACGTCTACGTCTTATCTTCAGACAACGGTGGTTGTTGAAGAAGCCCTTGCTCATGTTTCACCTTATGGCTTGCGGAACTGAACTTTAAGAACCATTCCGGAACTGGGAGTTTTGGACTTTGTCACACACACACACGAAGAGTTTAGTTTTGGGGTTAACGTTCAAGGTTTAACATTTTTTGAATTCTAACATACTAACATTTTTACTTTTATTTTACGTATTATCATAAGTAGTAATTAATAAAATAGTTTTTAAAACTAAATCATGCTCAGTGTGTTTCTTTTGTTGCTGGTTTGTGACAATAGAGGTATATAAAATATTGAGAGGAATAGATAGAGTAGACAGTCAGCGCCTCCTTCCCAGGGCACCAATGCTCAAGACGAGAGGTCATGGCTTTAAGGTTATGGGTGGGAGGTTCAGGGGAGATGTCAGAGGGAGGTTTTTCACCCAAAGAGTGGTTGGTGCATGGAATGCACTGCCTGGGGTGGTGGTGGAGGCAGATACATTGAACAGGTTCAAGAGCTTGTTGGATAGGCATATGGAGGAACGTGAGATAGAGGGATATGCGGGAGGAAGGGGTTAGGTAGTGTGAGGGTGGTCTGATGGACGGCACGACACGGTGGGCTGAAGGGCCTGTTTTGTGCTGTATGGTTCTATGGTTCTATGGTTTCTTTTGTTGTATTCGCACTAGTTTCATAGCTTTTACTCATTTTGTTTCTCTCCATCTGCTCCTATTAATCCATTGGTCTAACATCCTCTACAACTTATCCCCATGGCAACCCTGCACTCACTCTATCAGAGATTATCTCATTGTCCCGTCCATTCCTCCCCCATTTTCTCTGCAACTTAAAGCTAACTTGTTTTCTCTCTTTCTAAGTTCTGGCAACAGGTCTTTAACCTTAAACATTAACTCTTTTTCTCTCTTCGCGGATGCTACTTGAGCTGCTGAGTGTTTCCAGCATTTTCTGGTTTTATTTCAGTAAATCTCTTCTTCAGGATACCAACGGCATTTATCGCTATTATTCTGGTACTTGTGTAGCCCGCCATGTAGTTACATGTTGGAGAAAACACAAGTTAGTTGTAACACACTTTCTGACCTTCGGGAACTGTTTGGATGTCTTGCACTCAGTTCTGCAGCTGCACAGTCAGGTCTCCCAACGCCAACAGTGTCCCTTTAGTGGTGATAAAAGTGAGAAGCTAGCATGATGGGACCTTTGTACCACTGGGATTGTTCTTGACAGCTGTAGCATGGATAGTTGAGCTCCGTTTAATGTCAGTACAAGCAGAAATGGGCATTACATGAATAATAGGTACAGGCATCTGAAGACCCACATTCAACGATTCGGGACCAGCTTCTTCCCCTCCACCATCAGATTTCTGAACGGTCCACGAACCCATGAACACGACCTCATTGTTCCTTTCTTTTTGCACTATTTATTTTGTAATTTATAGTTTTTTTTATGTCTTTGCACTATACTGCTGCTGCAAAACAGCAAATTTCATGTCATATAGACCTGATTCTGATTCTGAGATTTCTACATCTCAATGTGCAGGAGCAGAAGTCTGATGACATAAGCAGGCATGAAGTAGCCAGCAGTTCCCTTCGGAACTGGCCCGTGATAGGAGAAAATCTGCCGCAGTTACCCAGAATGTGGTCTCAATATTCCAGAAGGAAAACACAATGGAAAACAATAAGAGGGCTTCTACGGTGACGGGTAGTCGTTATACCCTTGACTTTTGCTCATCTTTAACAGTGGCTGAGTTTTAGGGGTCAAGTCCCACTCCATTGATTCCATTTGACATCTCAAACAGACCTAACAGGTTACATGACACCCTTCAAAGTCAACCTGGGATGATGTCCCCAACATACCATATTAATCTTTCAAACAACATTACTTGGGGTACAACTGCGTGGGATTTGGCCACTGTTTCCTGTAATAATGATTACACTTCAAAAGTACTTCATTGGCTGTGAAGAGCTCTGGGATCACAATTCAGGAAAGTGGATACAGTAAGCTGGCACGTGCTCTGTTTCCGCTGCAGCACTTAAACTGGTCACAAGGTGGTGCAACTCATTCACACTCTCCCTTACACCCTGCCGCGTTGAATTTAATTTGCACTTGCTGCTTCCTTACTCAGTTAACCAACATAAAAGAGAAAGTATAAGAAGCACAAATTAACATGAAGTCTTCAATCCCCAGATGAAACCATGGTGCTACTTTTAAATAACCCATCACATGTCACTATTAAAGAAAAAGTTTGAACTCTGTCAAGAATACACTGTGCTTGCTAGGTCCTATTATCTGCACTTAATATGCCTTTATTGATAAGATCATTTATCTTAATAATTGATGGGCTAGTGAGGTGGGCAGAGCAATGGCAGGTGGAATTTAAACGTGACAAATTTAAGATGATGCAATTTGGAAAGACCATTTAAAGGCCAGGATATACAAAATGAATAGTCAGCCCCAGAAAGTACTGATGAAAAGTGGGGTCTCAGTGTACATAGAGTCATAGAGTTGTACACCATAGAAACAGGCTCTTTGGTCCACTGCATCTCTGCCGACCATCATGGCTATCTATACTAATCCCACTTGATGGCATTAATTCCATATCCCTCTACGCCTTGTTCATTCAAGGACCCGTCCAATGCCCCTTAAATGTTGTTACTGTTCCTGCCTCCTCATTCCAGTTATCAGCTACTCTTTTGTATGAAAAATTTACCCCTCAGTTCCCCTTTAAACCTCCTCCCTCTCACTTTAAACCTATTTCCTCCAGTTTTAGACACCCCTACCTTGGATTCTACCAGACACTGGCTGTCAACCCTGGATATGCCTCTCATAGTTTTATATAGCTGTATCATGAAACCTCTCAGCCTCTTTCACTCCAGGGTAAACAGATATAGCCTATCTACCCTCTCCTGATAACTCAAGCCCGCCAATCCAGACAACACCCTTAAGAATCCTTTCTGCACTCTCTCAAGCTTAATTGCATCCTTCCTAATAATGTTGTGCCCAGAATTCCAAGTGTAGCTTCTCCAACGATTTGTACAATTTAATATGACGTCTCAACTCATGCTCAATGCCTCGGCCGTTGAAGGCAAACATGCCATACATCTTCCTCACCATCCTGTCTACCTGTGTTGCCATTTTCAGGGAACAATGTACTTGTACTCCAAGGTCTCTCTGTTCAGCAACATTCCCCAGGACACTGCCATTCACTGTGTATGTCCTGGCCTTGTGTTTGTGCTTGGAAATGGGGCTGTTTCCGTGCTCTATGACTCCGACTGTAATTCCAAACATTCTCAGGTACAAAACACTCTCTCCCAAGGCATCCTAGTCATTGACATACCTCCACTCTCTGAGTCATAATAGTTGGGATCCAGCCCTCGATCCAGCATCTTAGTAATTTTCTCAACGGCACGATGTTGAACATGGTCCATAAATTTTCTGAGGTTGGCCTGAAGAAAACAAAACAAAAAACTGTTTGAAAAGTGCCTGAGGCACCATCACCACCTGGGCAGGTACAGTATACTTTACGTCCCACTCCCAGAATTGTTACTGCCAAGGCTACAGAGGAAGAGCTGCTTCCAGTGTAAAGCAATTAGCAAGTATAATACAAGGGTAATTCCCAGTGCTGCTTGGTCCCTGCAAGCAAGAAAAGATCAAAAGCAACAAAGCATTATCTGCTTTGGGGATTTTTCATTCCATGCACTTGGTTGAAACAGAACATTGTAAGAATGTAATAACCAGATTTGAGCTCCGATGAGAAAGAAATGCAGCTGGACAAGTGATGGCTTTTAATTGCATGCAAATTGTTGCTCTCACAGTAAAGCTCATCAGCCTGGGGCTACAAGTTGTGGCATCTCGCTTCAAAGCACATTCCCGCTCTGTGGAAGCAGTGAGGAAAATTACACCTGGAAATTGGATCATGTACCACCTGCTCTTTAGCACTAGTGCAGAAAAAATTGATTCTACCTATTTTGGAGGGTGGAATTGTGCCTAAGGCGAAACTTGACTGGACATTTCCTTGACCAAGCCACTTCAGTGGACTTGACTTTATCCTGACAACAGGCGCTTACCTACTACTTACCTGACTTGAGGGAGTCTGCATTGCCAGACACCTTCGGTGCACAGCAATGCTCCGGAAAGGAGGGATCCTAGAAGCTGCTCTGTTTAATAAATTGATCCTCCCCAGGAATGTTTGGGAAATTTTAACGATTTGACCTATTTAACACTTTTACAGCGCCAGCGACCCAGCTTCAAATTCCAGCCACTGTCTGTAAGGAGTTTGTACGTTCTCTCCGTGTGTCTGCTTGGGTTTCCTCCGGATGCTCCGGTTTCCTCCCACATTCCAAAGACGTATGGGTTAGGAAGTTGTGGGCATGTTATGTTGGCACCGGAAGTGTGGCGACACTTGCGGGCTGCCCCCAAAAACACTCTACGCAAGATGTATTTCACTGCGGTGTTTTGACTTATTACGTGACTAATAAAGATATATCTTACTGTTGGTAGTTTCCGACAGGTTTAACTTTAGTTCAAAGGGCGACTGGTTGAGATCTGATTTCAACTCTCCAGCACTTTTTCACTACATATTCCTCCTCAAGGTTGAATCAATGTGCGGAACAGTCAGTAGAAGAGTTTAAAAAGATAAGTTAGCCTTGGTGCTGATAAATTGGTCTGAATCTGACCATCAATAACATGTTATTAAACACTGTTGCCACTGATAGGTAAAAGGTGATCTCTTTTACCTGATAGCCTATTATGTTAGCCTACTAACATAATTGAATGAAAACAAAAATTGTGCATTTTGTTTTATGTGTAAATTACACATAAAATTGTTTGGTCATGTTTTGAAGCTCTTGCCTGTTCTTATCAAAAGTCCTGCCCATCAAATAATTGGAATTGGGCTCTTCCTGTCATGATTCACGTTAGTTCTGATGTCATTTCCCCATTCTATTTCATGCATGTGACGTTACCATCAACGTAGTTGTGCAAATTTCTGGTTTCTATGGAAAACGGATCTTAAAGGTTTGACCTACTTCCTTCATCCTTCACTCACAGTAACAAAAAGAGTAAGTCTCACAGAAGGTCAGGAACCCACATATGAAATTAATGGGGCCTGCTGAAGCCCTGAAGATCATAGAATGAGTCCAGTCAGGCCATTCCTGTGTGAATGGGTCCCAGGAACTCAACACTGTGCCATCCAATCCTTCCTCCTGCCCCAATATCTAACCTCTGGTTCCCTCATCTCCATAGCAACCAATGTGGTCATCACAGAGAGGTCACTCTCACAGTACTGACCTCCTTCCCAGCAGGCTGTGTGTGAATGAGACGGCAGCTGTAAGCTTCCTTCTGTGGACCCAGTGGTAAATAGAGGCAGACTACATTTATTATTTCTTAAAGTGAAAATGTCTCAATATAATTTTGTTGTGAATTAAGCATTAGGACAAAGAATGGCACTCCCTTAGTGCACCAGTAGACCTCTCTGTTACACATCAATGCAATGCTGTGGAACAAATTCATTTAAAAAAATCAAAAGAATGTTAAATAATTGTGTTTTTTTAATATGCTTTGCTTCTTGCACCTTGCTCCTCACAAACTAGCCTTTCTGTGGCCTTTGTTACTGCAGTGACAAGATTTCATTGGTTGCAAGTTGCTTTGGAACATTGAGGTTGAAAAAGATGCTATATAAATGTAGTGCTAACCATGTTTTAGTGCAAATTAGACATACGGGGGGGGGGGGGTTTAGAAATTTGTCTTCAGCCTCATGAGATAAATGGATAAAACATTCACACATAGCACTCCATTTCCAAGATGCCATGGAATTGAATCACAGAATCAGAGTTCAAAACAGACCTTTCACTTGTTGGGCAGTTTTGCCTGACATATTTAGTTCCTGTAACTGAAGATGAATTTCTCAAGATGTAATTGTGCTTCCACTAGTGGTTGACAGGTGTGCTGACAACATGTACCAATTCTTCTTCCTATCAGAGCTCTGAGGCGCAGGTGACTCAGCTCAGTGCGCAATTCATTTATCTTCTATTCTCCTCTGCTTGAATTTTGGGAGCCCGACATTCTTGGAAGCAGCCATTCAACATTGTTGTTTCTCTGCCCAGCCAGATTAAGAACAACTGCCAGCCCATAAACCGAAACTTAAACCAGTATGGAACTTAAACACAATTACTGTGGTATACAATCAGACAGGTCAAGAAGTTTACAAGATTAAATACCCCACAATGACCGTATACACAGCTGTGAACATTCAGGAATGTTGCATACCATTTTGCCAACATGACAACAGTTACTATGCTTTGGTCATTCCTGTCCATTAAGGCATTTGGGGCATTTGAGAAATGCGCTGCAGTGGTGTGGGCATTGTGCCTGGTACATTGTTCAGTCTCTTAACATGGAAGTTTATTGCAAAGCTGGTCATTTCAAAGGAATATTATTTTTACTCAGATAATTTGGATTTTATCTAATTGTAACAAGGTGAGATCATTAATTTTCTTGAAAAAAAATAAGATTCAGATAATTTATTACCTCATAAGAATTCCTTAGGAAACTGAACTGGTGAGAAAGCATGACTGGCCCGTCTCAGTTGCATTTGTAAAGGTGCTGACATCAGCAAGCATACTCACCTTAGTATGAAGCTTTGAAATTTGCTTCTCATCAATATGGGCTTGCTTGTATACCCTTTTTTTGTAGCAAAACTGAAAATAGAAATATTTTCCTCAATTAATTTAAATCATTTAATTTCACAACAGATAAATAAAAAAAATTACTACTGGTTTACTGAGTTAAAAACGGCTGAATGAAATGAATGTGAATTTCATATTTACTACATCAGAAATGCAACGGTCAACTGCTGGGTTCAAGTTCCACTCTTGGGAACTGAGCACATAACCAGGGCTAACATTGTAGTGGAGCATTCACTAAAGTCAGAGCGGTTAAGCCTGTTGAAGTGGATGTAAGAGCTTTGATGAGATTGAGCTTTTGCGAGATAGGACTGAGACCTACAATCAAGCCAAATGGATTTCGTGAGTACACCGCAATAGCTCAGGTCAGAGAGCACATCTGCAATGTAGCCTGCCTAATTTTTATGTAAGTAATACCACAATATATCCTAAACAATTCTTCCTTCATCCAGCAACAGATTTGTTGAGTATGTGGCTTGTGCATAACTCGAATGCCACCTTTTCCTTCAAACACAGAATAATTGTGCCCCTTTTCCTCTGAGAGACGAAAGCTCAGGATGACTTGACAGAGCTCTTTAAGATTATGAAAAGGTTTCAATAGAGTGGTTGCAGAATGTTCATCTTGTGGAGAAGAGCATAACTGAAGACCATCACCATCAGGTGATCACCAAGAAATCCAGTTGAGAATTCTTTATTCTGTGAGAGGTGAGAGTGTGCAAATTGATCTCACAAAGATTGGTTGAAGTGAATAAATGGAGCACTTAAGGAGAGCTGGACAAGAACATGTAGAAGGGGAATAGAGGGTTGCGCAGATTTTATGTGAAGAAAGATGTGAGGAAGGATAAGTGAGCTGGACAGTGTCATAGCTAGTAGAGCTGTTTCCTCACAGCTTCAGTGACTCAGGTTTAATCCTGGCCCCAGGTGCTACGGTTTCCTCCCATATCCTAAAAGTGCATGGGTTGGTAAGTAATTTGACTACTGTAAATTGACCATAGTATGTTGGTTAGTGGTAGAATCTGGTAGGAGTTGACAGGAATATGGAGAGACTAGATTACAGGGAGAAAGATAAAGATAGAGATTTGATAGCCAGTATAAAGTGATGAAGGGAAGGGGTGGAGAAAGAGCTGGCATAGACTCAATGGGCCATAACGGAATTGGAATTGGTTTATTATTGTCACATGTACTAAACTACAGTGAAAAACTTGTCTTGCATATCATTCATATAGATCAATTCAATATAAAGTGCATTGCAGTAGTACAGGGCAAAACAATAACATAATGCATAATAAAGTGAAGGTAGACAATAAGGTGCAAGGTCATAACAAGGTAGATTGTGAGGTCAAGAGTGCATCTGATCATACAGGGAACCATTCAACAATCTTGAATGTGGCAATGAATTCCACAGGTTCACCACCTTCTGGCTGAAGAAATTCCTCCTCATCTCAATTTTAAAGGGATGTCCCTTTAATTTGAGGCTGTTCCCTCAGATCCTAGATCCTCCTACTCAATAGAAACATCCTCTCCATGACCGCTCTATCCAGGCCTTTCATTATCTGGTAGGTTTCAATGAGATCCCACCCCCCACCCCCATCCTTCTGAACTCCTCTTCATCCCTAAGGGCCAAAACTTTAACCCTCACTACCCTTACCCCGCTAAAGAAGTGGACAATTGGAACCTCATAGCTGCTTCCCCACATCCACCTCAGGACGTGAACCACACAGGCTTTGTGCCGCAACAGTGTCATCAGGCCCTGATTTGCATGAAGAAGGATCCCACCAACACTTGAAATCTGTCAACAGTCAGAATGGGGCTGGAACGGGCTGGGAGAGTTCCTCCACTCCACTCGAAAAGTCCTCCACCTGCTCAGGTTCCACAAGGTAACCAGGCTAAAACTTTCCATGTGGAATTTTAATTTAGTGTGTAAACTTTAAGCTCCAAGAAGTGAGTGACTAAAATCTTGAAGAATCCAGGTAGTTACTGATTTGATTACAGTTTAAAATAAAGCATTCTTGGTGCCTGCCAGTTAGCACTCCAGAGGCTTGATTTAGGTTGGTGTTTCAGCACAATGCAAGGGGAGCATTGCAGTGCACTGTTCTGAGGTGCCAATTGTCAGATGAAGTATGAATACAACTTCCATCTGCACTCTGAGATGCATGATCCCAGGGAGGATCTTCCCCTTATTTTCATGGTTATTCCCTGAACAATACCACTAAAACAGATTGTTCAAACATTGATCTGCTTATTAATTGTGGGAACCTTGTTTCCAACATTAGAAGAGTGACAACACTTTGAGAAAGTTTCAAGGACTGTAAAATGTTATGAGACTTTCAAATTTCCTCGAGTACGTCAATTTCCCAATTAACAAATTTAGCAATGCCAAAGATTAAAGTGATCAAGATTTGGTGGGTAAAACCCAGAATCTTCTTGACTCTGTTGTCATTGGTTACCTCCAGAGAGGGAACTCCTTTGTTGATTGGCTGGGGGTATTCTTTGAGCAGACGCTCTTCATCCAAAAATTTTCCATCCCTTCCATTGCTGGCTGGTTGGAACAGGCCATAATTCAGCACGTCCTTCAAACTGTGGTTGAGAGTGCACAGGATGCGTTGCTTGGCCACCCACACTGTAGCATCAGGGTCAAATCGCATACATTTCTGCAAAAGATTACAAAGTGAATTGGCACCAAGCAGCCTCTGACCAACCTGTTCAATGAATTCAGTGCATTGGATTTCTTCTTTTACATACGATCAGGGTCACTGTTGCACTAGAATCTCCAAAACACCTGCTGAACATCTGCTGAATTTACTTCATACTCAGATTTATTTTCTTATGAAAAAGAAGGCCATTCAGCCCATCGAACCTATGCCAACACTCAGAGTATTGCAATCAGTCTTTTTCCCCGTTTATTTTCCTGCAGTCTATTCTCCCTCACATGCAAGCTCCAGCTCCCCACTAACCCTACCCCTCCCCACTTCAACCCCCCAACCTTCTGCCCTGGCCACAGATCTTCATCTTTGCTCTTGCATCGATTTACACCCCCCCAAATATTACTCCCACTCCTCACACACATCTTCCCTCTCCCTCTTCATTTCTCTGCTCCAGAGACCCTGATGACCAATCCAATAGCTCAACCCAATCTAAACAGCTGGGGCCAGGGAAACATGCCAATTGGATGCTGCTGATAAAATCCTTCAGATCCTGCTGGAAACCACCCTGTTCCTCTTCCATCTGGCAACCACCCTGCACCAAACACCCTCCACCTCCCCACTGCCAAGCTGACATCCAGCTCACCATCTGAGCGACAGACAATTTACCTGACACAGAGGAAGAATATAATTTATGTTTCTACTTCATTTCCCTTGTGTACCTTTGAATTCCCTCATAAGTCAGATATTTGGTTGACAACTTCAAAGTTGTTAGAACATCCCTTTGTTGTAACAAAGCTTGTTAGAAACAACCGGTAAGACTGGTGCCTTTGAGAGGTGCAATCCAACTCCTGCGCCTCTGTCAAATGACTTTCAACCGTTTAAAAACTTGTCCCAAGAACATCCTCTTCCACTGCACCACAACTCACCAGGAAGCAGAGGGACTGTGCCTTGAACAGCCCCTAATAGATACCAGAAGCTCCATAGTCCTCATAGAAGCATAGAGTCATACAGCACAGAAACAGGCCCTTCAGCCCATCGCATCCTTGCTGCCATTTATGCCCATCTACACGAATCCCATTTGCCCACATTAGCTCCATATCCTTCTATGCCTTGCCTATTTAAGGGTCTGCCTGAATTCTTCTTAAACACAGTAACTGCATCTGATTCCACAGCTCCTCTGTCAATGCGTTCCAGACCGAAGTCAAAGTTGAGTTTATTGTCATATGCACAAGTGCATGTGTGCACAGGTGCAATGAAAAACTTACTTGCAGCAGCATCACAGGCACATAGCATCATATAAGCAACATTCACAAGAAAAACATAAACATAAATTATACATAATTTTTATAAGAAAGAACACAATTAGAACACAATAAAAACAAAGTCCATTGTCGTGCAAAGTGGTCATAGTGTCGCTAAACTCTTGTGATTAGGGTTGTGCTGGCTGATTCAGGAACCAGATATCAACCACTGTTTCAGAGAACTAATGCCCTCACATCCCCTACAAAACTCCTTCCCCTCTACGTATGCTTTTTCATTTTTTGATACCGCTACCATGGGAGAAAAGATTTTGACCATCTACCCTATTTATGCCTCTCATAATCTTATGTACTTCCATCAGGTCTCTTCGAGTGACAGCCATTCCGAATTATATTTCATAACTTGCCACCCAGTCACCACTTCATCCATTTTGCATCATCCCCTTTATCCCTGCCTGTTCTCATTTGTGCAGCCAATCACTCCTCAAGGACCTTGCACAGAGCTGTGGACACCAGCCTCCCCTCCTTGGACTCTGTCTTTACCTCTCGCTGTCTTGGTGAAGCAGCCAGCATAATCAAAGACCCCACCCACCCGGGACATTCTATTTTCTCTCCTTTTCCATCGGGTAGAAGATACAGGAGCCTGAGGGCACGTACCACCAGACTGAAGGACAGCTTCTACCCCACTGTGATAAGACTATTGAATGGTTCCCTTATACGATGAGATGGACTCTGACCTCGTGATCTACCTTGTTGTGACCTTGCAGCTTATTGCACTGCACTTCCTCTGTAGCTGTGACACTTTACTCTGTACTGTTATTGTTTTTACCTGTATTACCTCAATGCACTCTGTACTAACTCAATGTAACTACACTGTGTAATGAATTGACCTGTACGATCGGTATGCAAGACAAGTTTTTCACTGTACCTCGGTACAAGTGACAATAATAAACCAATACCATTTTTGCAGCACACTGCAAACTTCCCTCTCCTTGCTGTACCTCTTTTCATATCACTTAAAAATGAGGAATACCGAAATTATTTTAAAAAATGAAGTTAATTAAAAACACATAAAAATGTAAATGATTAAAAACATTAATTTGAAAAAAGAACACAACTTCCTTTGCCTCCTAATCTACAGGACAAAAACTCCTATTGAAACCAACAGGGTCTCTGACCCTACCTCAGGACTACCTGGCCCCAGTTTGGAGAGGCAGTTCTCCAGCCTAACGCAGGGAAATCCCAACAAGTCTGGGTCTACTGATGGGGTTCTGCAATGGAGTCTGGTGACGAGCAAAGTGACACCGGGTTTCGCTTCTCGATCAGGAGGTCACGGACTTTCATGTTCAACAGTGGAATTCCAAGACTAAGTGAAGTTTCAAGGGCCGAGAGCTCATTGTCCCGGTGGGAACCAGAGAACAAGGTTTGCCCCAAGATGTTACAAAAGAATGGATGAACGTAGGATGAGTGCAAATATGTGGTTGATGGTCAGCACAGACTCAGTGGGCCAAAGAGCCTGCTTCTGTGCTGTATCACCCCCGTAATGTCACTGTAATTAGCAAAACACCTCACAGCCAGCCTTACTTTTGAAGAAAAGGCATGGTTATAGAACATAGAACACTACAGCACAGTACAGGCCCTTCAGCCTACAATGCTGTGCCGACATTTTATCCTGCCCTAAGATCTATCTAACCCTTCCCGCCCACATAGCCCCCTATTTTTCTATCATACATGTGTCTATCTAAGAGTCTCTTAAATGTCCCTAATGTATCTGCCCCCACAACCTCTGCCGGCAGTGTGTTCCACGCACCCACCACTCTCTGTGTAAAAAACTTACCCCTGACATCCCCCCTTATACCTTCCTCCAATCACCTTAAAATTATGTCCCCTCGTGTTAGCCATTGTCACCCTGGGAAAAAGTCTCTGACTGTCCACTCGATCTATACCTCTCATCATCTTGTACACCTCTATCAAGTCACCTCTCATCCTACTTCTCTCCAAAGAGAAAAGCCTTGCTCACTCAACCTATCCTCATAAGACATGCTCTCCCAATCTAGGCAACATACTGGTAAATCTCCTCTACCACCCTCTCTGAAGCTTCCACATCCTTCCCATAATGACACGACCAGAACTGAAACACAATACTCCAAAGGTTGGTCTGACCAGAGTACTATAGAGCTGCAACATCACCTCGCGGCTCTTGAACTCAATGGTTATTGTAACATCCGGCAACACAGGTGAGGGATATGGTTCACGTGCAGGCAGAAGAAACTTGGTTTAATTTGGCATCATGTTCGGCACAGACATCGTGGGTCAATGGGCCTGTCCTGTGATGTACTCCTCTAAGAGCAGAAAACTGGAATTAACCTAGAGTCTGTTTTCATCTGGCATTGATACGATGGACCAAATAACCTCCTTCTCTGATGTCTGTTAAATATTTGCAGGGAACTGAAGTCTCAGAATGCATTTGCTAAGAGACTGTATAATGAGTTCCAAAAAGCCACACTTTATTCTCCCCTCAGTGTTCTGCCTTTTGTTCTGAGTGGAATCTAATTTCCTTCAATAGAGGACAGGCAGCTCCCTGATGAGGTGCATTAATTGGGTTAATTTCACAACTTCCATCAATGCCCCTTTGGAATTACCACTAATTGGAAGAAAAGTAGGCAGCGGATTTTACTTCATTTTAAAAAAATTACCAAGGCTTACATGTACCTAATGTACCAAATCTGATGTCAAAGATTAACATTCTGCGGTAACATGAAATACCCCCTCCCTCCCAAACACAGGCCCCAATTGTTTTTAAGTCTCTGTTGCTGTTTACTGTGTGATAATACCAATGATGAAGTGTCAGGTGCTGACAGCACCGGATTGAGGGAGGAAGACAGAAGGTACTGAAGAATGAAACAAAGAGAGAGACACACACACAAAGACTGAGTGACAAACAACAGAGGCAGACATTCGAAGGGCTGAGTGAGAGACAGACGGTTGACAGAGGAGCCAAGAGAGAGAGTGAACGAATCAAACAGTAAGAGAAATGGGAAGAATGAGACAGAGGGAAAGAATGGTCAGGACAGAGGGAGCAAGAGAGAGATGGGAGGGAGGGAAAGAGCGATGAAGAGGGGGGTGTAATAGAGGGGAAGGGGAGAGGGATGAGGGGAGAGAGGGAGGGAGATGCGAAGAGAAAGGAAGAGAGATGGGCAGGGTTGGAGAGAGATGGGAAGGGAGAGAGAGGAGAGAGGTGGGGAGGGGGAATGGCACGAAGAGGGAGAGAGAGAGAGAGATAGAGAGAGGGAGAAGGGAATGGGAGAGAGAGAGACAAGGGAAGGGGATGGGGAGCGGCAGAGAGAGGGAGGAATGTGAGATATTGGTGGAGGGGAAGAGAGAAGAAAAAAATGGGAGGACTACAGCGGAGGTGGGACATGTATATGCGCACATGAGCACACACGCGCGCACACACACACACACACACACAGTGATATCTGGAAAGCATAGCTGTCAATTTTTGGTCTCGAGTAAAATATACACAGCTATGGTTAAATCTACAGTGTAAAAGAGGTGGTGGTGTTTCCAGTGGTCGAAGGCTTAGTCTGAGGGCACAGACTTAACCCAAAAGACAACACATGGAATTGCACCTTTAAACGCTAAGTGGTTGGTATTTGGTCAAATCTCCTTGATAAGGAGGTGGAAACTGATTCAATAGCATCCTTTAAGGAAACAGTAGTGCACAGATATGGACAAGGGCTGAGGAGAGAAACCAACTGGAGTAATCAAAAGAATTGCCATGGGCTCTACAGGCTGAGCAGTCTCCTGTTCATCAGATGGGAGAGTTCTGATTCCTTGTTTGGCAAAGCCACAGAGGCAACCTGTGGAGTCATTGCTTCAAATAAAGGGCACATACATGATGGGCTCAATGGCCACCATTCTGTGTCTCTCGACTTTCTCCATTTCAATGCAATGGAAAAGCAAACACCTGAGACATCATCAAACATTCCTCACATGTCTTATTGGCATCACTTTATACATTCATGACTGTGTGGCCAGATTCTGCTCTAATTCTATCTGCAAGCTTGCAGATGATACCACCGTAGAAGGCCATATCTCAAATAATGATGAGTCAAAGTACAGGAAGGATAGAGAGAGCTTAGTGACATGGTGTCATGACAACAACCTTTCCCTCAATGTCAACAAAACAAAAGAGCTGGTCATTGACTTCAGGAAAGGGGACGGTGTACATGCACCTGTTTACATCAATGGTGCTGAGTTCGAGAGGGTTGACAGCTTCAAGTTCCTAGGAGCGAACATCACCAATAGCCTGTCCTGGTCCAACCATGTAGACACCACAGCCAAGAAAGCTCACCAATGCTTCTACTTCTTCAGGAGACTAAAGAAATTTGGCATGTCCCCTTTGATACTCACCAACTTTTATCGATGCACCGTGGAAAGCATCCTATTTGGATGCATCACGGCTTGGTATAGCAACCACTGCCCAGGACTGCAAGAAACTGCAGAGAGTTGTAGACACAGCCTAGCGCATCACGGACACCAGCCTCCCCTCCTTGGACTCTGTCTATACCTCTTGCTGCCTTGGTGAAGCAGCCAGCATAGTCAAAGACCCCACCCACCCGGGTCATTCTCTCTTCTCTCCTCTCCCATCAGGCAGAAGATACAGGACCCTGAGGGCACGTACCACCAGGCTCAAGGACAGCTTCTATCCCATAGTGATAAGACTATGGAAAGGTTCCCTTATACATTGAGATGGACTCTTGACCTCACAATCTACCTTGTTTGACCTTGCACCTTATTGTCTACCTGCAATGCACTTCCCTGTAGCTGTGACACTTTACTCTGTATTCTGTTATTGTTTTTACCCTGTACTATCTCAATGCACTGTGTAATGAATTGACCTGTACGATCGGTATGCAAGACAAGTTTTTCACTGTACCTCAGTACAAGTGACAATAATAAACCAATACCAATAAGTCTCAATCAATGCACAGGCATGGCTGCTTTCTCCTCCTCTACCTATTCTATCTGCCCATCACCCACACACTCCTCCCACTTGTTCCCCTCCCCACTGTCTTCCCATTGCCCTCCCCACCTGCCTCACTTGATTCCATACTCCACCTTCCTGTTAGCCCTTTGTCACTTCCACCTTTCACCTCCCAGCTTCTGGCGCTATTTCCACTCTCCCCTCCTCCATCTTCCTATCACCCCCCTCCTCCTCCTCCCTCCTCACCTGGATCCACCTATCACCTTCCAGCTCTTGCTCCATCCCTCCCCTCCAACTTTTCATACCAGCTACCTCCCCTCTATCTTTCAGTCCAGATGAAGGGTCTCGACCTGAAATGTTGACTGTCCACTTCCCTCCAAAGACCCACTGAGTTCCTCCAGCATCTTGTGTATTGCTGGAATCAGTAGCCCCTGTCATGTTATGGAGTCACCAAGCATAGAAACAGGACCCTCACCCCAACAAGTCTGCACTGACCATCACGGACCCATTCACACTAATCCTATTTTTATTCTCTCCACATTCCCATCAGCTTCCCCCAGATTCTACCACTTATCCTGAGACAATTAGGGACAAAGTACAGTGGCCAATTAACCAACCGACCTACACATCTTTGGGATGAGTACGGAATCAAGTGGGGAATCATAAGGCACGGAAGGAGGCTGTTCAGCTCATTACGCCAGTGAGATTGTTCTCCAATAGCACTCACAATGGTAACCTTTTCACTTCCAACTAAAGAGGTTGGGCTGTCATAACAGCCCACCCCTCCTTGTCTGCCACTCGGGAGTTAGAAATACTCCTGCTGAAAGCAGACACTGGTCTTTAGAGTTACAGTAGCTTTTAAGTCACTACACACTGCACGTCTGACTAGTGTTATTTTAATAGCACAGGAAGATCCAGACTCATAGATCCAAGAAAAAAAATCCTTTGCTCACTCGTTATATTTTCAGAACTTCTAACTGATAATTAAGAAAACTTCAGTTTTACTTCTTTTATTCCAAAACATCAATTATTGTTTATTAAAATATATAAAACTGTCTTGCTGAACAGAAATTGACAGGATAAGAAGAGTGTAACAGCAAATATGTCTGAGGAAGGAAAGGCAACAGGATCTGTTACAGTCCAAGGGATGAGAGCAGGTTTTATGATACTAATATTCAGTAATATTGCTGTTGAATTGGCTCAGCAACAGAAATGTTATCCATACCTGAGGCAGGTAGATTCAGCTCAATGAGGATGCCCAAATGCCAAATGTATAATTTTGTAATCTTGTATAATTTTCTTTAAATTGCTGCCTCAGTAAGGCAGCCAGCATAATCAAAGACTCCACCCACCCTGGATATTCTCTCTTCACCCCCCCCACCCCCATCGGGCAGAAGATACAAAAGCCTGAAAGCACATACCACCAGGCTCAAGGATAGCTTCTATCCCGCTGTTTTAAGACTATTGATAGTCCCCTAGTACAATAAGATGGACTCTTGACCTCACAATCTACCTCGTTATGGCCTTGCACCTTATTGTCTACCTGCACTGCACTTTCTCTGTAACTCTAACATTGTATTCTGCATTCTGTTATTGTTTTCCCTTGTACTACCTCAATGTACTGTTGTAATGAAATGATCTGCATGGATGGCATGCAAAACTAAATTTTTCACTATTTATTATATTATATAATAATAAACCAATTTACCAATTTAGTTTGTTTTTCTTGTGAATGTTGTGCATCAGATACTCTGTGCCTGTGATGCTGCTTCAAGTAAGTTTTTCATTGCAACTGTGTACATACGTACTTGTGCATGTGACAATAAACTCGACTTTGACTTTTTTGACTTTGAGATACAAAAGATCACAATTCCCCGATACATGCACCGTAAACCATGACCTCAGCCTACTGAAGTCCTACCTTCTTTCTTTCTTTCTTCAGTGTTTTTCATGTTCACCTTGCCCTTTTCGATGGCAGCTTATTTGGTTCCAGTTTCAGAGAAACATGGGTAAAGGAGGCCATTCGAGGATGTTCCATCATTTAATGAGATCATGGCTAATCTGTGGCCAAACTCAATATACACAAGCTTCCTTCCTTGGTCTCAAGCTAAAAATTAATATGAGCTTTGCAACAATTCCAAAACAAGTCCAGTGCTAAAAGTCAGTGGAAGTTCATTCATGATTCACTATAACATTTCAGCTATTGCATTAGAAATAATGCACTAGCATAAAGTCTCCAATGTAATGAATGGAAACCTTTAACTATTTTACTTAAAATGGTTTGGATGCAAACAAAACACAGAACAGGCTCCCATGAAATTATGAACTTATCAAATACCAATCAATTGAGTACATGTAAATGATTGAGTACAGTGTCTAGGGCGCAGTTTACAGTTCTGACACCTTTACTACAGGATGGATGTGATAGCACCGGACAGAGTGCAGAGAAAACTCATAAGGATGTTGCTATAGTTATGAGGAGAGTCTGTCTAGGCTTGTACTGGTTGTTTCTACCTTTTTAGTTGTGTGTATTGTTTGGTTGTGTCTGCTTAATAAATACAGCAGACTGTGTTGTAAATTTATTCATGTGTGGTACTCACATGAAGAAAAATATTCATCTACATTGACCATTAATTTGGTTTTTAATGTTAGTAAGGAGATCTCCAGCATTGTGCTTCAAGCTTACAATTATAACAGTCTTAGATAGAATCTAGAGCAGAACATGGGTATCCAAGGTAGACCACAGCCAGCCATCAAACCCAACCGGTAGCTGAGAAATACAAATTCAAGAAATCTAATACATTTGGAATTAAATGGTAATCAGGAACTACTGGATTGTCATGAAAATCCTCAGGGAAAGAAATTGCCATCACAACCCGGTCTGGGAACAGCAGTTCCCTTTCAGGTACGGTGAGTGTATTTGAAAAGCTTAACAAGTGGAGGGCAACTGGAGGGTTAAACAGAGTGTTGAGTGCTTGATTAGAGGGAGTGTGTACTTGAGGTAATTGGCAGGGACAAATGTAAGGAGGAGTAACTGAAGAGGAGTGGCTGATGTGTGAGTGGTCCAGGGTAAGAGTGGAGCTTTGGTGAGCAGAGGTTGAGGAAGAGCTTGCTCCCAGAGAGGTAAGGCCAGTAAGTTCCTTTAATTTAATTAAATTAAGTTAGGAGCAGGTAGTGATGGCAGCAGCTAGGGCAGTTGTGTGCTCTGTATGCAGTATGTGGGAAGTCAGGGACAACGCACTTGTTCCTGATGACTACACTTGTACAATGTGCATCCAGCTGCAGCTCCTGACAAACTGAGTTAAGGAACTGGAGCTGGATGAACTCTGGATCATTTGTGAGGTGGAAATAGACAGGCGTTTCAGGGAGATAGTCACCCCTAAAAGTCAGGAGGCAGGTAGCTGGGTGACTGTCAGGAAAGGGAAGGGGTATAGACCAAAAGAGCAGAGCACCCCTGTGGCTGTTCCCATCAATAATAAGTATACTGTTTTGGATACTGCTGGTGGGGATGACCTACCATGGACAAGTTGCAGTGGTTGCATCTCTGGCACTGAGATGGGACCTTGGAAAGGAAGGAGGGAAAAGAGTGATAGGGGATTTGATAGTTAGGGGGACATATAGGAGGTTCTGTGGGAGAGATTGAGAATCCTGGATGGTCTGTTGCCTCCCTGGTGCCAGGGTCTGTGATATCTTGGATCAAGTTCTTGATATTCTCAAGAGGGAGGGTGAGCAGCCAGATGTCGTGGTCCACGTAGGGACCAATGATGTGGATAGGAAAGAGGAGGAGATCCTGTAAAGAGTTTAGAGAATTAGGTGCAAAGTTGAAGGACAGGACCTCCAAGGTTGCAATCTCAGGATTGCTACCTGAACCATGAGCTAGTGAGGCTAGAAATAGGAGGATCATGCAGCTAAATACATGGCTAAGGAATTGGTGCAGGAGGGAGGGCTTCATGTTTCTAGACAATTGGGCTTTGTTCCAAGGAAGGTGGGACCTGTTCTGGCAGGACTGTTTGCACCTGAACTGGAGGGGAACTAATATTCTTGCGGGTAGGTTTGCTAGTGCTGCTCCAAGGGGTTTAAACTAGATTTGCAGGGGAAGAGGAACCAGAGTGTTAGAGCAGATAGTGATGTGGAGGAGGAAAAAGGTCATGCGAGGACTGCAGGTATCGACAGAAATCAAAGGTTTGTACGTGATAGAAATGTTCTCAGGTGGCTGTATTTCAATGCAAGAAGTATTGTAGGTAAGGCAGATGACCTTAGGGTGTGGATTGGCATGTGGGATTATGACATTATTGCTATTAGTGAGACTTGGTTGCAGGAAGGGCAGCACTGGCAGCTTAATGTTCTGGGGTTCTGTTGTTTCAGACGTGATAGAGGGGGAGGGATGAAAGGGGGATGTGGCATTACTAGTCAGGGAAAATATCACAGCTGTCCATATCCAGGACAGCCTGGAGAGCTCATCTACTGAGGCCATATGGGTGTACCTGAGGAATAGGAAAGGTGTGGCCACACTAATAGGGTTGTATTATAGACTATCCAATAGTCAGAGAATTGGAGGAGCAAATCTGTCGTGAGATAGCAGACTGATGTAAGAAACAAAGATGTAATAGTAAGAGATTTTAACTTTCCACATTGACTGGGACTCCCACACTGAAAGGGCTGGATGGCTTGGAGTTTGTCAAGTGTTCAGGAACATTTTCTAAATCAATATAGAGGTACCAATGAGAGAATGCAATACTTGATCTCCTATTAGGGAACCAGACTGGTCAGGTGACAGAAGTATGTGTTGGTGAGCATTTTGGGTCCAGTGACTATAATGTCATTAGTTTCAAGTTCCTTATGGATAAGGACAGGTCTCGTCCTTGGGTTGAGTTTCTAAATTGGAGAAAGGCCAATTTTGTGGAAATGAGAGAGGATCTAGGAAGAGTGGATTGGGATAAGTTGTTTTCTGGCAAGGATGTGTTCAGTAAGTGGAAGGCCCTCAAAGGTGAAATTTTGAGAGTGCAGAGTTTGCATGTTCCTGCCAGGATCAAAGGCAAAGTTAACAGGCATAGGGAACCTTGGTTTTCAAGGGATATTGGTGATCTTTAAGAAAGGTGTATAGCAGGTATAAGCAACTAGGAACAAATGAGGTACTTGAAGAGTATAGAAAAAGTAAGAAAATACTAAAAGGAAATCAGGAACGCAAAAAGACATGAGGTTGCTTTTGCAGATAATGTGAAGGTAAACCTGAAGGGTTTCTGCAAGTATATTAAGAGTAAAAGGATAGTAAGAGATAGAGTTGGTCCCCTAGAAGATCAGAGTGGTCATCTATGTGTGGACCCTCAGAAGATGGGGGAGATCTTAAACAGTTTTTTGCATCAGTATCTACTCAGGAAACTGGCATAGTGGATATGGAAGGAAGGGAAATAGGCAATAGTGTCATGGAACATATAGAGATTAAAGAGGAGGTGCTTGCTGCTTTACAACGAATAAAGTTAGATAAATCCTCCAGGCCTGATAAGATATTTCCTCAGACATTGAGAGAGACTAGTGTAGAAATTGCAGGAGCCCTGGCAGATATATTTAAAATGTCCTTAGCCACGGGTGCCGGAGGACTGGAGGGTAGCTCTTTTTTCACTGTTCAAAAAAGGCTCTAAAAGTAAACCAGGTAATTACAGGCCAGTGAGCCTGACATCAGTAGTGGGTAAATTATTGGAAGGTGTTCTGAGAGATCAGATATACAAGTATTTGGATAACCAAGGGCTGATTAGGGATAGTTAGCATAGCTTTGTGCGTGGTAGATCATGCTTAATGAATTTTGTAGAGTTTTTCAAGGAGGTTACCAAGAAACTAGATGAAGGAAAGGCTGTGGATGTTGTCTACATGGACTTTAGTTAGGCCTTTGACAAGGTCCCACATGGGAGGTTAGTTCAGAAGGTTCAGACACTAGGTATCCATGGAAAGGTTGTAAACTGGATTCGAAATTCTCTGTTTGGGAGAAGAGTGGTAGTGGATGATTGTTTCTCAGACTGGAGGCCTGTGACTAGTGGTGTGCCTCAGGGATCTTGCTGGGGCCACCGTTTGTGTCTATATCAATGATCTAGATGATGTGGTAAATTGGATCAGCAAGTTTGCTGATGACACTAAGATTTGAGGCATTGTGGACAGCGAGGAAGGCTTTCAAAGCTTGCAGAGGGATCTGGACCAACTGGAAAAATGGGCCAGAAAATGGAAGATGGAATTTAATGCAGACAAATGAGGTGTTGCATTTTGGACGGACAAATCAAGGTGGGACATACACAGTAAATGGTAGGGCACTGAGGAGTGCAGAGGAACAAAGGGATCTGGGAGTTCAGATACATAATTCCGTGAAAGTGGCGTCACAGGTGGACAGGGTTGTAAAGAAGGCTTTTGGCATCCTGGCATTCATAAATCAAAGTATTGAGTATAGGAGTTGGGATGTTATGGTGAGGTTGTATGAGACATTGGGGAGGCCAAATTTGGAGTATTGTGTGCAGTTCTGGTCACCTAACTATAGGAAGGATATTTGTAAGATTGAAAGAGTGCAGAGGAGATTTACTAGAATGTTGCCAAATCTTCAGGAGTTAAGTTGCAGGGAATGATTGAACAGGTTAGGACTTTATTCCTTGGAGTGAAGAAGAATGAGGGGAGATTTGATAGAGGTTTACAATTGAGGGGTATAGACAGAGTTAATGTGAGCAGGCTCTTTTCTCCTAGATTAGGAGAGATAAGTATGAGAGGACATGGCTTTGGGGTGAAAGGGGAAAAGTTTAGGGGGAACTTCTTCACTCAGTGGTGGAGTATGGAACAGGCTGCCATCTGATGTAGTAAATGCCATATCACTTGAGTTTTAAGAATAAATTGGATAGATACATGGACAGAGGTCTGCAGGGTTATGGACTGGGTGCAGGTAAATGGGACTAGCAGAATACCATTTTGGCACAGACTAGATGGGCTGAATGGCCTGTTTTGCGCTGTAGTGTTCTATGGTTCTAGCCTAGGCTCAATCAGCAAAGTGGTTGACTCTTAACTACCCTGAGATGGCCTAGTGAGCCACTCAGGGAGGGGTGGACAATAAATGCCAGTCTAACCCATAGCATTCATTTCCCAACAATTAATAAAAAAAGTCTGATCAATAAAGTCCTGCCTTGCCAAGTCCCAAAACAACTTGAGCAATATTTCTACAGAGAATCAACCAAGTAAAATTTAAAACTCATTTCATATCTAATTTACCTTTAAACACAGAACAGGACAGCACAGAAACAGGCCCTTTGGCCCACAATGTCTGTGCTGAACACTGAACTAAATATCTTCTGCCTGCACATGATCCATACTCCATCCCCTGCATATTCATGTGTTGTATCTGCTACCACCATTATCCCTGACAGCCCATTCCAGGCACCTACCAATCCCTGTTTAAAAAAAACACTTGCCCTGTACATCTCCTTTAACTTTTCCCCCTCTCACCCTAAATGCATGTCCTCCATATTTAACATATGGCATTTGTAGTATTTCTAGTATAGCATCTGAAGGGGTGTGCAAGGGCAGAAACTGATGTTTGTAAATGAACTTTTATACTGGAATGCTCTTTGTGGTCCACAGTATTTCATGGCACACAACCAAATGTCCAATTAAATGTCAGCTTTGTAATCCCATGATACAGAAACCACTTCTGGGGAATTAAAGAATAGAAGAATTGTGCACACATTGATGTTCAGGATTAGCCACAATCTAACTGAAGGGTAAAGTATATGGTCCACACACTTGCTCTTATTTCCTATCTCCTCTGAGCACTTTTCCTCCAGCATGTATTGGCTTTCATTTTGGACTTTACTTATTGCTTTGCTAATTGGGTCTGGTGTTACATAAGGGATAGAGCAGGCAAGGACAGCAACTTCCTTCCTTGAGGGACATTAATCACAATCCAGCAGCTCCATCATCCCCATGAACATTTAATTCTGAATTTATTTGAATTTGAACTCGGCTGCCATGGAGGGTTGGATGGCAAAGGCTGTGGTCTACTGAGGACACCCATGTTCTCACAGAGTCTTAGTATCATAGAAACAGGCCCTTTGGCCCACCCATGCGGACTTTTTTGCCCACCTACACTAATCCCACTTGCCTGCATTAGGACCATCTCCTTCAATACTTTGCTGATTTAATTGCCTGTCTAAATACCTCTTGAACATGGTATTGTACCTGATTCCACCACCACCTCTGGCAGTGTTCCAGATATCAACCACTCTCTGTGTAACCCCTCAATCCTCTGTAAAACTTCTTCTCACCTTAAACCAATGCCCTCTTGTTTTTGATCCCACTACTTTGATAAAAAGATTCTGACTATCCACCCTATCTTTGCCTCCCATAATCTTGTATGCTTCTAACAGTTATGCCTCCAGGGAAAACGAGCCCAACCTCTCCAATCTCTCCCCATAACCTCCAATCCAGGCAACATCCTGGTGAATCTTCTCTGGACTCTCTCCAGTGCAATCACACCTTTCCTATAGTGTGGCAAACCAGAACTATGCACAATACCCCCAGTGCAGCCAAACCAGTGTTTTGCTCTAGACTTATCTGAATTGTAACTTCAAAGTCCATGAATGGACATTTTCTTTAGTGTTTGTTCAGTGCCCTGTTCTGAATCTTATTGGAATAGAAGGTTGAAGGACGAGACTCCTACCGTTTGTTGCAAGTCAGGGATGAGGACTCTGATGACCAGTGTGTTGCTCTGCGTGTCTTCCATCTTGGTGATGGGCTTCTCTGCCGTTGCCCTGATAGTGTCATAGATCGTTTCTTCTTTGGAGCTGTCGGATTCAGATTCAACAGAATAATCAGAAATACTCTGTGCCATCTCATCTTCACTTGACGTTGGACTTCGCGGCATGCTGAGCTTATCTTATATTGTAGAGCTACCAGGATAGAATAAAATAGAATAAGAACAGAAATAATCGTATTGCTAAAATATTACAGAGAAGGTTCACATGGCATAGGAGGAAAATAATTTTAAAAGGAGGACAAATGTATTGAACAGAATGAATTTAGGTTCTCATTCAATACTGTCACTCCCAGGAGATAAAACGCTGCCTTACTTTTTATGACCAAGTGCTCCATCTACGAAGAATGAGCTAGTTATGAAATAAAGCTCTTTGACTTCACAGAAACAACATGCCAACAAAACAAGTTCAACATTACATACCTCCCCATCTTTGTCTCCCACCTTTTAAGCATGTTTGTCACATGTTGCACAGTAGTAGCATTCCTGAGTAGAATCAAAATATCATGGGTGCAATGCCAGCCCAAATACTCTGCAAAGCGATCATCCAATCTATCTTTGGCCTCACTAATGTAGAGGAGGCTATATTGTCAACACCAAAGTGCAGTACATGAGATCGAAAGTGCAAGTGAATCACTTTGCAGAGCACCTGCATTCCATCCACAGGAGGTGATCCTGAGATTCTGCTAGCCTGCTCCTTTAATGCACCATCCCACTCCCAGTCTGACCTTCCTATCTGTGCCCTCCTGCACTGTTACAACAAGACCCAATGTAAACTGAAGGAACAACACCATCTTCCATCTGGGCACGTGGCAGCCTGCAGGATGCAACGCTGAACACTCCAACTTTAGATAACTCACTCTTTCTTTCTGTTTGTATCAGAGATGGCCAGTTCTGACTGCCCATCATTTTGGCTCACTTCTTTTATTTTTTTATATATTATCTATCCTGCTGGGCATGTCCCACAGCCTTACCAAGACTAACACATTACACAAACAAAAGAAATTAATCTGATATTCACTGCCACTTAATGCCACATAAGGGGATCAGCTCTTACCCTATCAGAGATATTCCTTTTGCTCCACACCTTCTTTGCTATCAAAACTAACTTTCTCTTTCCAAGTTCTGATGAAGAGTCCCATACCTGAAACAATAACTGTTCCTCTTTCCACAGATGCTGCCTGACCTTTTGAGTGCTTCCAGAATTTTGTTTTTGGTGAAGGCAGATGGCATACTGGCCTTCATAGCAAGAGGAATTGAGCACAAGAGCAGTAATGTCTTTACTGCAATTATACAAAGCCTTGAAAAGACCACTCCTTTGCTACCAAGTGCAGTTTTGGTCTCCTTATCTGAGGAAGAATGTTCTTGCTATCATGGGAATCACAAAGGTTCACCAGACTGATTCCTGAGATAGCGAGTCTGGTGTATGAAGAGAGATTAGGATGCTTGAGCCAATTATACACTGGAGTTTAAAACAAAAATGAGGGGGGACTTCAGTGAAACAGAAAAAATTCTGATGGCATTGACTGACCTCTGGAGAGATGTTCCCAATGATGGGGAAGTGCAGAACTAGGGGTCACAGACTAAGTATATTGTGTCAGCCATTTAAGACTGAGATGAGAAGAAATTGCTTTACCCATTGAGGAGTGAACCTATGGAATTCTATACCACAAAAGCCAGTTGAGATATAATCTTTAAATATATTCAAGGAGTTAGCAGTCAGGTGCAAGCAGTCAATAAAGCAAATAGCATAGTGGTCGTTATTGCAAGGGGTTGGAGTTTAGAAATAGGGATGTATTTGTGCAGGGTGAGGCCACACATATTGCACTGTGGAACTCTGGTTCCCTTTATTTGATAAAGAAAATACAAGCATCGGAGGCAGTCCAAAAGAGATTCACTAGGCTAACTCATGGGAAGAGGGGTGTCCTATCATGAGCGGCTAAAGTTGGATCTGTATTTTTTTTTGGAGTTTGAAAGAATGAAAGGTGTACTTATTGAAACAAGATCGTGAGGGGACAGTGACACAGCAGGTGTTGAGATGTCTCAAATGAGGAGGGATAGCTACAAAATAAGAGTGTGGTCATTTAAAATCGAGTCACATTAGAATTTTTCCTTGCAGAAGATGATGAATCTTTGAAGTTCTCTACCCCAGAGGGTCGCAGAGACTAGCTCATTGAAGGTGTTTAAGGAGGAGGCAGATACATTTTTGAAAAGTCAAGAAATTCAGAGTTGTGGGGATCTGAAACATAGGAGAAGTTAAGGTCTGGGGCAGATCAGCCACGATCGTATTGAATGGTGGGGCAGCTTGAGGGTCAGGTGGCCTACCCTTGTGTCTATTTTCTGTGTTTTTGAATGGTCCTAATTTCTGTGGTTCTACTCTTCACTAATGCTGGGTCTAAATCCTGAAACTCCTTATCCAACAGCACTCCAGGAGTACCTTCACCAGAAGGAATGCAGCTGTTCAAGAAAACAGCTCACCCAGACTTCCCCAAGGACAATTATAGATAGACAATAAATACTGTGTTGTAACAATCAAATCCCCAAAAATGAATATAATCATAAGTTTAGAAATGAAAAGTGCAAGCTATTTATAACATATTATTTCTTTAAAGATTGATAATGCTATATGGAATCTCTATGAATGGGACCACATTAGGATTTTTTATCTTCTTGACATACGTGTATTAAATAAACACTTAAATATCCATCTACCAGTACCATAATAAAAGATTCTGGAATTTACTTTTCATCTTCATCTGTGAACACCCAGAACTGCAATTGTTTTACTGTAACTAGAAATCTAAACAGTTGCTTAGCTAAGAATGGTCTTGGAGTAAGTCAGTCAGACCCTATATTCACAACAAATATTGGTGCCTCAGAGGCACAAGAGACTGCAGAGGCTGGAATCTGGAGCAGCAGCTGTGGAGGAAAGGAATTGTCGACGCTTTGGGTTGAAACCTTACATTGGGACACTTGTGTTCCTGGATCTGTTAACATTTCACAAGTCCAGTACCCAGGAAGGCAGTATTGGAATTATTTTCTATTAATGATTTTTCTGTGCTGTGTAAGAAGTTTGTTTAAATCTGGCTCAGAAATATCACCAGGAAGTACCTTTACCTGACGAAAAGCAAAACAAAAACTGCAGGTGCTGGAAATATAACATTAAAAACAGAATATGTTGGAAACCCTCAAAGTCAGGCAGCATCTGCGGAAAGAGAAACAGGGTTAATATTTCTGGCCTCCGTTAACTCTTTTTGTCTGATGTTCTGTCTGATCTGCTGACTGTTTTCAGCACTTCCTACCTTTACCTGAAAGTATTTTCCCTATACTAATACACTGAAGTGGAAACCATACTTCATGCCCAATGACTTGTTTGGGAAAATCGTCTGGGGTACATCGGTGGCATGCAAGGATTCAAAAAAATCCATATAACCGTTCAATGAAGATTAAACATTCATAACAGGTTAGTACCAAATGATACGTTGGGAGTGGGATTATGCTGATCTTGTACTGCTTTACAAGACTTTTCTGGGGATTAATGCTGAGTATACTACATTGCACAAACACCAAGCAGTAACAGCATCAGGAGCAATGGTTGAACACGGAATGTAGATTTATCTAGGATACCCCAAGATGGGCATTCAAAGTTTTCCAGGGCCTTCCTAAGTAACAATACCAACCATAAGCATACAGCAAGCAATGTTTTCTTTTGAGCAGGACATGTTTTAAAGTGCACAGTATGCCTGATCTTAAGATATAAAGAAAATGGATTCATAAGGTGTCTTTCTCCATTGCAGGCAATCCCAAAGCATTTCACAGCTCAGGAGCATTTTGAATTGTGGTAACTCTTATAATGTGAGAAAATATAACAGCTCATATATATACACAACAAAATTCCATACACGATGACATACAGAGTAATGCTCTGTAAGGAACTGATGCTGGCTGACATAACAGGAGATCTCCCCTATGTTCCCCAGAACAGTAGCACTGGATCTTTTATTTTCATCTGGCATGCCTCAGTTTATTGATATTCTGCAAACAGAACTGTCTGGATTATGTTTTCACCTATGTATTCAATCTTTAACCTATGACCTCTCGATTCACCAGCACAACTGGTCCACCGACACTCTACTAAGAGGTAAGAAGATAGAGACCGTATTTGGGATTGGTTAAATCTGTTAAAATAGTGGAGATAATAATGTTATCTGAACAGATTAAGTCCACTTGTAGCAGCAATTGAAATTTCTAGCCTTCAGTAGCTCCCATAGCCTATCTCCCACTGTGAGTGCCATGATACACTTTGTCAGAAAATACACCATCCATATTGCACACAGCAATCCTCCCCGGCAACTGCAATCATATTCTCAGGGAGAAATCATTTTAAAATGAAAAAGTAAAATTAATAATTGTGATGAAGCATGAAGAAGACTTGCATTATATAGCTCTCACAACCATTGCACATCCTTGAAAACCATTGAGAGTTCTTTTGCGATTTAATTCCTGCTGTGGTGATGGAAATACGGCAGGCAAATAACACACAGCATGGTCCTAGGAACAGCAATACGATCATGATCAGGCAATCTTAGTCTACAGTGATATCAGGTTGCAGGATAAATAATGGCCAGGATTCTGGGGAAAACTCAGATGCTTTGTCCACAATAACACGATAACGTTGCCTTTAGTCGAGGCATTCAGTTCAAGAGTCAGGAAGTTACGTTGCAGCTTTATAAACCTCTAGTTAGGCCGCATCTGGAGCACGGCACTCAATTCTGGTCACCCCATTATAGAAAGGATGTGGAGGCTCTGGAGAGGATGCACAAAATGTTTACCAGGATGCTGCTTGAATTAGAGGGTATGTGTTATAAGGAGAGTTGGACAAACTTGGGCTGTTTTCTCTGGAGCAGCAGAGGCTGAGGGGATATCTGATAGAGGTTTATAAGATTATGACAGACATAGATAGAGTAGACAGCTGATATCTTTTTCCCAGGGTCAAAATATTTAATACCAGAATGCATGCATTAAGGTAAGAGAGGATAAGTTTAAAGGAGATGAGCAGGGCAAGTTCTTACACAGAAGAGGTGGGTGCCTGGAATGCACTGCCAGGGGTGGTGGGGGAAGCAAATATGACAGAGGCATTCAACAGGCTCTTAGATAGGCACATGAACATGCAGAGAATGGAGGGATATGGACTTTGTGTAGACAGAAGGGATCAGTTTAGTTAGGCATTTAAATACTAGTTTAATTAGTTCGGCACAATATCATGGGCCAAAGGGCCTGTTCCTGTGTGGACTGTTCTGTGTTCTATAAAGTCTTTTCTGTTGAGCTGAGGGAGCAGACATGGCACAGTTTAAAGATAAAGAAGCACTTTATACAATCAAAGAAAATGTATGTCACACATGGAAACCCTGTAGCACATTGTGTCCATCCCATCCTAATACCACCTTCCAGGACTTGGTCTGTAGCCCATCAGATCATTGGTTCTTCAAGAACACATATGAATACTGTTTAAATGTGATAAAAGTTTCTGCCACTATCACCCTTTCAGGCAGTGAGTTCTGCACCCCTACCGTCCTCCTGGGTAACAAAAGTGATCAAAGGTATCTGATCAGGAAATATTTAAAAAGTGATTGATCCTACAAGGGTACAACGGAAGCCACAAGATGAATCATACTGATTCTTGACCTGGGTACCTGTGAGGCAAGTTTCTACACGGTATACTTACCAAATAGATCATCAAAAGTGACCTTTCCTGCCTAAAGCAGGTAAACCTCACAATTTAGGACAGGTTTAATACAGTTTGTGTTTATTTTATTCTATTTTCTCTCATTTATCCATGCTTCTTTTACACAGCAGAAGAGATTGCCTTCATTGCAATGGTTCTGCTTTAAACCAGGATTCAATTAAATTCAAATTCTGTTTCAGTGGAATTTGAAAATCCATCAACAGATCCATCTGGTTGCCTTCACCACATCACGTCCAACACGGACTTTCACATTGTGATGCTGACAGTACAAAAGTTATAGCAGAAAATAAATATTCAGGGTGTATGAGGTGACATGTTGGTGTGGATAAAGATTCACTGACAAACAGGATACAGAGAGTAGGCATAAATGGGTCTGTTCTATTCATGTTAAGATGTAACGTGTGGTGTGCTAAAGGGATTGGTGCACGCCCTGAAGAGACTGAAGGTATGTTTCTTAATTTGCTGATGATACAATGATGGGTAGGAAAGTAAGCTGTGAAGCCGGCATGAGGCCACAGTGGGATGTAGATGGAGTAAATGAGTGGATAAAGATCCTGCAAATGGATATATGTGGGAAAATGGGAAATTGGCAGGAGAAATAAAAAAGAAGTCTATTAACTAAAAGGTGAGAAATTGCAGAACTCTGGAATACAGAGGGATTCTGGGTGTCCTTGTGCATGCTTCACTGAAGGCCAGTCTTCAGGTCCAGAAGGTAATTAGGAGACCTACCAGAATGTTGTTGCTTACTGCTGGAAAAACAGAATAGAAAAATAGGCAGATTATGCTTTAGTTATATGGTGAGATCACAACTGAAGTAGTGGATTAGTCGTAATCTTATTAAATGGCAGAACAGGATCGAGTGGATGAATGGCCTACTCCTGCTCCTAATCCATATGTCCATATGTAAAATGTCAAAGCAGTGAAGAGAAAATATAGTTTCCATGGACAACAAACATGCTGTCATGGAAATTCTATCAAACCCTATCCATTTTTGCAAAGCTTTATCACAACTTCCTCCAAAATCCCATCCCCATTTATCCCTCCAAATGCCAACGAATCATTTTCTTCTTTAAAGTCCAAAATCCTCTCCTGTCACCGTGACAATTTCTCTCAAAACTCCATGCCTGCATTCCTCTGGGGCAGGTTTTGTCCTACGCACAAGCACCAAGACCACCCTGGTCATAGGCACCACTAATGTTCAGTAGCTGTGAGCATGCTCAGTTTTCTTTGTGTCCTGACACACTCCTGATGATGGTGGATAGGTAGGGTCTTCCTCTGACCGCCACTCACTTTGCGAGGCAGCAGAGGAAGACACCCCACCATCTTCATTTTCCCAAGTCACCATAATGCATCACTCCCTATCTATCTACTGTCAGCCCCCTACCCTAACCCAACCACGCAAAGTCTGACCAGAGGCTGAGGCTGCAATCAGATCAGACATGATGTCATTAAACAGTGCAGCCTTCCTGACTGGCCAAGGGACCTCCTCCTCCTTATTTGTGTGGTCACAAAAATTAGCAGCTTTTCTTCCAAATTCCAGATTATCAGCTCAATTTATATAGAACATAGAACAGTACAGTACAGAACAGTCCCTTCGGCCCACAATGTTGAGCCGACATATCTATTCCCTCCTACCTACAGAATGCCCATATCCCTCCATTTTCCTCTCATTCACGTGCTCATCCAAGCCCTTCTTAAAAGCCCCCAATGAATTTGCCTCCACCACCCTATCAGGCAACACATTCCAGGCATCCACCACTCTCTCAGTAAAAAACGTAACCCTCACGTCTGTTCTGAACCTACCCCCTCTCACCTTAAATGCATGCCCACAATTTATGTTCCACATCTGCCACTGTGGGATTTGAACTCTGGTGTCTGGCACTTTCTCTGTAACTGTAACACTCTATCCTGCATTCTGTTATTGCTTTTCCCTTGTACTACCTTGATGTACTGATGTGATGAAATGATCTGACTGGATGGCATGCAAAACAAAGCTTTTCACTGTACCTTGGTACATGTGACAATAATAAACCAATTTACCAATTACAGTCCAGACTTCTGAATTACTCTAGTAACTTACCACTGCACCACCACTGTACTCACCCTCCCACCCATTCTCCTGCAAATTTATATTAAGTTTAACATTTCAGCCCAGTCGGTCTGTCTTGGAAGTTAACGCTTTCTTCCCAAATTTAACATGGCATCACCCCTACATTAATTAAACTGCTTTTAGGTCAAACAGGGAGGAAAAAGGGACATTGAATAGCTTGTTTCAAGGGGAAAATAACACATTTGTTCTAAAAATGTTCTAACGAAAGTAATGAGAAGTCAGTGCCTCCTACCAGGTCTGGGTAGTTCTGCCTGCAAATGCAGGAGCAAAAGTATTCCTTTGACAGCTGCCTTCACTCATGATGAGACATTGCAGGGCTTGAATGCATGTGGCCATACACTCACAGGAGGAAAAAAAGAGGTGGGTCTAGGTGGGACAGGACAAGACCGGCTTACCTCTGGCCAAGTACTGCACTCACACTAAGGTTGGCAGGAACTTGGCATGGTTCCCTTACACAAGTCACACCACCCAAGGAGGAGTTAATTATAGAGCGAGGGAGGGAGCATCTGTCCCCAAAGCATATGGAAGAAGCCATTATCCTTGTAATTAATCATGATTACCGGCAGTCGTAATACAATACGTGCAAGTTCTTGAAGGATTCTGCACTGATCCTTCCTGGTCAGGTTGCTATGTTGCTTTAGTTTCCTTTGCTGTGCGGTGAAAATATTTCTTTCTGGGCAACCCTCGTGGCAATCCTACAGTTTCTATCTTGGCCATTCAGAACAGCTTGCTGTGCTCCCTTTTGCTCTCACTTACCTCTATTGATTCTCTGAGACTTCCTTTGTGAATCTGTGTTCTTTGGGGTGCCTCTGTTCCTCACATTGCCTTCCACTTCTGACTTACAGGAACCTCCAGTAAACCGGCAGATATCAGTATCTTGTATACGCTTCAGTGCAAGTGCCTGAGAGCGGCTGACCAATTCCTGGGAAATCGTCGCATGCCTTGTTCCCTTCACCCACTTTCACGACACTATGGATTGATGAAACCAAGCAGCACAGACGGAGGCCATTCTGCCCATCTTGTCTGCAGCAGGTCTTTGAAAGAGCTTCCCTACTCCTCTGCTCTTTTCCCATAAACTGCAAATTTCAATTAATAATCAACACACATTGACAGACATTGACAGAATAAATGTTGTGTCTGTTTTAGAACATAGAACAGTACAGCACAGGAACAGGCCCTTCAGCCCACAATGTTGTGCCGAATGATTTAAACTAGTAAATAAATGCCTCACTAAATTAATCCCTTCTGCCTACACAATGTCCATATCCCTCCATCCTCTGCCCATTCATATGCCTATCTAAGAGCCTCTTAAAAGCCTCTATTGTATCTGCCTCCACCACCACCCTTGGCAGCACATTCCAGGCACCCACCACTCTCTGTGGGGAAAAAAACTGGCCCCGCATATCTCCTTTGAACTTACCCCCTATCACCTTAAGTGCATGCCCTCTAGTATTAGATATTTCAACCCTGAGAAAAAGATACTATGCCTCTATCTATGCCTCTCATCATCTTATAAACTTCTATCAGGTCTCCCCTCAGCCTCTGCTGCTTCAGGGAAAACAACCCAAGTCTGTCCAACCTCTCCTTATAACACATGCCCTCTAATCCAGGCAACATCCTGGTAAACCTCTTCAGCACCCTCTCCAAAGCCTCCACATTCTTTCTATAATGGAGTGGCCAGAACTGAATAGAGATCAATGGGAAACCAGAGGGATTGTGCAAAGCCTCCAAAAGCCTTCTTTCAGTGCTTATGCGATTTTTAAAAACTTATTTGTGGGACACGGGCATCGCTGAGAAGGCCAACTAGTATTTTCCACTCCAACTGGCCCTTTAACTGAGTGGCTTGTGGAACATTTCAGAGAGCAGCTGTTTTGCAAGAGGTACCTCATTTCAAATGCTCTTAAAGCTCTTTTGCAGGAGGTGGTTCCTGTGCAGATGCAGGGTCTTGACCCGAAACATCATCTATTTCCCTCCACAGATGCTGCGCAACCCACTTAGTCCCTCCAGCAGTTCATTTTTTACACCTCCTTTCTCTACTTGGCATCTTAGGCACCTATTGACTGGACTGACAGATTGGGCATCAAACTGTGAGGCTTCTCTTGATTTTAACATGACAAGGGTGCAGATTTAATAACATGTTAAATTTAAACTGTGCACCTGCTGTGGTGAACCAATGATTTACTGAGGTTTCTATTCTTGGAGCAGTGATTCTAAAAGTGTGAGAAATCACTGCTGTCTGCCTTGAAGCCACATACAGTTCAGAATGGTAAAAATGGAAGATCTCCTTCTGTCAGTGATTCAGATGGCTGTGACAACACCCTGGTTGTTTTTAGGTCACCATTACTGAAGCCATCCTTAACTTGCAGCTGGAAATGCCATGGGCAACACCAACCATCAAGATCCCACTGCTCACACCTACATCCCTATTCAGGTAAACTTGGCAAACCACCACAAGAGCATTTCAGGTCAGGTCAGCCATTGTAGGAAAGAGCAGTCAGTATCCATCTGTTGGCACAGACCCACAATACAGAGGAAAGGACCTGTGGAATACATCAAATGCAGGTAACAAGTATCCCATCAATGATCCGTGCAAGGAGTTCTGTGGCTTCAACCTCCCTTAGAGAGAACTGACAGCACCCTAAAGAATCCGCACAGGGAACAGATGATGTGACCACCTGCTCCACTGGTGGAAAATGCCAGATGACCCAAAACACAACAGCGGCCATGATTCCTAAACCACCGAGCATTTCATATCAAACTGCTCTTAAGCTCTTTTGCAGGAGGTGCTTCAAGTTGAGATGAAGGGCCTGAAACATTGACTGTCCACTTCCCTCCATGGGTGCTGTCTGATCCGTTGACTTCCTCCAGCAGTTTGTTTTTTGCACCTAATTTCTCCACTTACAAATTTAGGAAGCTATCGACTGGACTGGTAGATTGGACATTAAAGTGCAAGGCATTTCATGTAATAAGAAAACAAAGAGTGCAGATTTAATAATAAGTTCAATTTAAACTCTGCACTTGCTGTGGTGAACTACTGATTTACTGAGGAATCCATTCTTGGATCAGTTGTTCTAAAAGTGTGACCGAGTACTGCTTTCTGCTTTGAAATTCATTTCTATTTAAGTTAGCAGCACAGTAAATGGCACAAATTCCATTATAGCACACATTGAGTACTTCCAAACTAAGTTTGAATTTATGGAGTCTGTGCTGGTCTACGAAGGCAAACCTTGATTGAAAATCAAAAAAAAAATGCAGATGTTGGAAATCTGAAATTAAAACAAGAAATGCTCAAAACACTCAGGTGTTCAGGCAACCTCTGTGAAGAGAGAGAGAGAGAGAGAGAGAAAATACATCAGCATTTTCTGGTTTTATTAACAAATTTAGAAACCAGATTCTGAGGAAGAGTCATTGACCTGAAACTTTAACTCTGTTCCTCTCTCTGCAGGTCAGGCAGCATCCGTGAAAGCGGAAAATAAGATATCTTTATTAGTCACATGTACATTGAAACACACAGTGAAATGCATCTTTTTGCGTCGTGTTCTGCGGGCAGCCCACAAGTGTCGCCACGCTTCCAGCGCCAACGTAGCATGCCCACAACTTCCTAACCCGTACGTCTTTTTGGAATGTGGGAGGAAACCGGAGCACCCGGAGGAGACCCACACAGACATGGGGAGAACGTACAAACCCCTTACAGGCAGTGGCCAGAATTGAACCCGGGTCGCTGGTGCTGTGTTACGTGAACCACTACACTACCGTGCCTGCCAACAGAGTTAATGTTTCAAGATCAAGGAACTGAAATGAAGGGTCTTCAAAATGGAACATTTACTCTGTTTCTCTTTTTAATACTGAGTGTTTCTAGCATTGCCTGATTTTAAAGCAAACCTTGAACTTGGCAATGATTGAAGGGTTACTTAAATCCCTTGGGAAACTCACGATTCCATCAACGAACTTGACAGGAGCAGTAGGCCACTCAACCCTTTGAACTTACTCTGCCACATAATACAATTGTTGATCTGATTGTAACATCAACTCCACATTGCTGTCAACTGGTGCTGACCTTTCACTGCCTTGCTTATCAAGAATCTGTCTATTTCTGCCTTAAAAAATATTCAAAGACTCTATTTCCACTGTCTTTTGAGGAAGATAGCTCCAAAGACTCATGACTCTGAGATATATATTAAAAAAATGGGCTCTCCTTATTTTTAAACAGGGACCCTAATTTTAAATTATCCCACAAAGAGAAACAGCTTGAACAAGATGCTGGTGAGGGCACACCTGGAATACTGTGTACAGTTTTGGTCACCCTGTTATAGAAACAATGTCTTTAAGCTAGAAAGAGTGCAAAGAAGATTTATGAGAATGTTGCTGGGATTCGAGGGCCTGAGTTATAGGGAGAAGTTGGGCAGGATAGGACTTCATTCCTTGGAGCATGGGAGACTGAGGAGTGACCTTATAGAGATGTATAAAAGCATGAGTGGCATAGATAGCGTGAATGCACACAGTCTTTTTTCCAGGGAAAGGAAATAAAAAACTAGAGGACATAGGCTTAAGGAGAAAAGAGAATGATTTGTAAGGGACCTGAGGGGCAAACTTCTTCACAGAGGGTGGTGTGTCTATGGAATAAACTTCCAGAGGAAGTAGTTGAGGCAGGTACAATAACAACACTTAAAAGGCACTTGGACAGGTATATGGATAGGAAAGGTTTAGAGGGATATGGGCCAAACACAGGCAAATTGGACTAGCTCAGACGGACATCTTGGTCGGCATGGACAAGTTGTTTTCATTCTGTATTACTCTGTCACCCCATCCACCATGCCAAGTTCCTTCAGGATCCTACATGATTCAATCAAATCAATTCACTCTTCTAAACTCCAGTAGATACAAGCCCTACCCATCCAATCCTTCCTCATGAGAGAACCTGTCCATTCCAGATTTTTCTGCTTCCTTTAATTTTCAAGCTAAACTCACTTTGATACAATCAGTGCCACTGATGGAAACTCGCCCAGGTTTCCTCAGATCGTACAGACTGCTGACTAATGTTGTGCTAAATCCAGTATTTTGGAAAGCTCTTTGTTCAGCCGCACCAGAGATATTATTAGTTCATTTCTGCCTTTCAAGGCAAGCCACTCTACCGTGTCACCGAGTTATGGATTTTTATTTTCTGATATTTTGTCCTTTTTATCCCCCCAAAACTCTATCAAACATCAGCAAAGGAGAAATGACAGTAACAACATTTAAAAGACATTTGGACAGGTACACGGATAGGCAAGGTTTAGAGGGCCAAATGCAGGCAAATGGGACTGGACTTGATGGGCATCTTGGTCAGCATAGACGAGTTGGGCTGAAGGGCCTGTTTCCATGCTGTATGACTCTATGACTCCATGAGCATCCTTGCTTTCCTTGGTTCTCCATCCTCATACTGACCTGACAAACATGTGGCTCTCCATCAGCACCAGCCAAACAGATTATATGACCATTTATTTCACTGCTGTTGGTGAGATCATAAAATTGTCATGGCAGAGAATGCCATTCAGTCTGTGTCAGCTCTTTGTAGAACACTCCAGTCAGTCCCATTCACCTGTTACTTTGGCTGTGAATCCATGAAGCACATCACATCAACTAGCCCATTAAGATCTGTTGTAGGAGGCATCGCATTTCTCCATTTGACATCTCAGGGGACTGGGTTGACAGACCAGACATTTGTGTGAGGCTCTTCATGCAACAAGACAGAAGAGTCCCATTACCCTGCAGATTATATTCTCTCAAGTGCCGATCCAAGCTTCTTTTTAAAGCTGCCTGAGCAGATTTTCTTCCCTATTGAACCAGATGGGTTTTTAAACGACAATCTGGTAGTTTGAATTCACCATTACAAATACCAGTATTTCAATTCCAAATGAATTTAATTAATTGAATTTAAATTAATTAAAGTCAGCTGCCATAGTGGGATTAAAACTCAATGAATCAGGTCTCTGGATGATAGTCCAGTATCTACCATTCATCACCATACTGTATTGTGAACAACATGGCTGCTTTGATTACCCACATGACAGAAGTAACTGTCCTCTTATATACTTAATTAGAGTCATACAGCACAGAAACAGGCCTTTCAGCCCAACTCATCCATGCTAACCAAGATGCCCATCTCAGTTAGTCCCAATTGCCTGAGTTTGGCCCATAATGTCTTTTAAATGTTGCTATCGTACCTGCCTCAGCCATTTCCTCTACCAGCTCATTCCATATACGTGCAACCCTCTGTGTGGAATAAGTTGCTCCTCAGGTTCCTGTTAAAGCTTTTCCCTCTCACCTTAAACCTATGCCCTCTAATTCCTGAGTCTGTGAACTGCATGGTGAACTTCAATTAGAGAAGATTCCTTCTCGTGGAGTTGATGGACCACTCTAACACACAAGGAAGTGTCACATTTACAGTGCAAGTTGTATGTCAGTAAGCAGGAGCTTGGCCAGAGTTTTGTACATACCCAGAGATAGGCAGTAGATGGTGTGTGGGAGTGAAGAACAGTAAGCCTCTTCACAGATCCAACTGGCTTCAATTCAGAACACGGTCAGGTATTAATACCCATCCCTCCCCTTCATTTCTTCAGATCCTTATTTAAATATATTCTTTACACTTCATTTTGAATAACTGTGGATATTTACTGTTGCTCACTTTTCATAAGGTGGCCCAACAAAGGTAATTATGAATTCGAATCACCACGGTCCATGTAGTTGTAGATTTCATTATGTAAAGGACATAAGTGAACCAGATGGTTTTTCTAGAATGGTCTGCCAGTTTCATGGTCACCATTACTGACTCTATTTATTTCAATTTACTGTAATTACCTGAATCTAAATTCCTCAGCTGCTGTGGTGGGGTTTGAACTCATTTCCAGATCAGTTATCCAGTCTTGATTTCCAGTCCAGTGTCATAAACATTGGCACTGGTTGGCACAGAGGCATAGATAGTACAGCGGCTGCCTCACAGCCCCAGATTCAATCCTCATCTCAGGTGCTGTCTGTGTGGGGTTTGCCTGTCTCCCTGGGACTGTCTGGGTTTCCCCTGGATGCTTGGGTTTCCTCCCACATCCCAAAGACGTGCGGATTGGTAAGTTATTTGGCCCTTGTACCTAGCCCCTGGTGTGTAAGGGAGTGGCAAGATCTGAGAGGACTTGATAGGAATGTGGGGAGAATGAAAAAAAGGAATTAGTGTAACTGGGTGCTTCATGCTTGGTGTGCCAAAGGATCTGTTTCCATGCTGTGGTCCATGGTCTATGACTCACTGTGCACCATATCACCATAAGACGTTTATTTAATATTCATGGGAATCTTATTTAATATTTATTTATTTGATTCTAATTTAAGTATACGGAACATAGAACATTACAACACAGTACAGGCCCTTCGGCCCACAATGTTCTGCCGACATTTTATCCTGATCTAAGATCTACCGAACCCTTCCCTCCCACATAGCCCTCCATTTCTCTTATCATTCATGTGTCTATCTAAGAGTTTCTTAAATGTCCCTAATGTATATGCCCCCACAACCTCTGCAGGCAGTGCGTTCCATGCACCCACCACTCTCTGTGTAAAATACTTACCCCTGACATCCCCCTTATATCTTCCTCCACTCACCTTAAAATTATGTCCCTTCATGTTAGCCATTGTCGCACTGGGAAAAAGTCTCTGACTGTCCACTCGATCTATGCCTCTTATCATCTTGTACACCTCTATCAAGTCACCTCTCATCCTCCTTCTCTCCAAAGAGAAAAGCCCGAGCTCACTCAACCTATCCTCATGAGACATTGTTTGATTCTTAATTAAATCTTGTGTGTTAGTTTGCTGCCCAATCCTGCTAAAATCTGTTTAATATGTTTAAAATTTTTAAAGGGGAGATAATCAGATTACTTGAGGTGGGGTGAAAAGTTGCTGCAGATGGACAGGAAAGGCAGAATTGAGGTTACAGTCAGATCAGCCATGATTTTACTAAACGCTGGAGCAAGATTGAGGGGCTGAATGGCCTACTCCTGCTCCAGGTTCATGTGTTTAAACATTCGTGTGGATATCAGCCCATTGTTCTTCCTGGGATCCTGCTGTGCACAGTTTGCTTCTACATTTCCTATACATCAAGAGTGATTACACTGAAAATAAAGCATTTGGTTGTCATAGAACATAAAACAGTACACCACAGGAAGAGGCCTTTGGCCCATGATGTTGTGCTGAACTAATTGAAATGAACTAGTAATTAAATGCCTAACTAAATTAATCCCTTCTGCCTGCACAATGTCCATATCCCTCCATCCTCTGCCCATTCACGGGCCTATCTAAGAGCCTCTTAAATGCCTCTATCATTTATGCCTCCACCACCACGCCTGGCAGCACACTCCAGGCACCCACTACTCTCTGTCTTAAATAAACTTGACCTGCACATCTCCTTTGAACTTTCCCCCTCTCACCTTAAATGCATGCCCTCTGGTATTAGACATCTTGACCCTGGGAGAAGGATACCAGCTGACTACTCTCATAATCTTATAAATTCTACCAGGTCTCCCCTCGGCCTTCGCTGCTCCAGAGAAAACAACCCAAGTTTGTCCAACTTCTCCTTGTAGTACATGCCCTCTAATCCAGGCAGCATCCTGGTAAACCTCTTCTGTACCCTCTCCAAAGCCTCGACGTCCTTCCTGTAGTGGGGCGACCAGAACTGAATACAATAATCTAGATGCGGACTAACCCGACTTTTATAAAGCTGCAATCTGTAACTCATTGTCTGTGAAATGCTTTGGAGCTTTCTGAAGGTCAGTGTGCAAATGGGTGTCTTTCCTCCATTTCAAAGGCCGTGTTCCTCGATATTCCCTATTCCCTACCATTCATTGTGTATGTCCTACTGCTAAAAATACTGGGGATAGGACAAGAATAAGTACCTGAAGGTCGTTGGTGATGCTGCGGTTAAACGTCTGAACACCCAGCACTGAGATGACTACGCAGAATTTGTGCAGGGTCATCATTATTGGGACCCAACTCTTGTTGAACCTGCACAGGCAACACATAACAGCAGTTTGCCACAGCTACTCCTGTACCTCCAGGAAGGCCCCAAGGGAAAAGTCTCAACAGACTAACTCCGAGTGAAATCCCAGGTTTAAGCTTTGAGGTCTGGGAATTCTGCCGAGTTTCACAAAACATGTTCCAGCCTTTTATAGGGGTGGGCTTCGATGTTAAATCCTTCCCCTCTGTGGCTGCGCACCAACCAAACAAATAATAGGCTATGTACTAATGTCCTTCCAGTTACTGAAACAATGTGTCTACAGAACAGGGGGGAGATTAAAGGGCCAGGTAATAAAGTTATTTTTATCTATGTTTTCTGCAGAAGGTTTCCAAAACTATCTAATAAAAGAGCTGTACTACCTCCTCAATCAAATAACATGGAAGGAAGCCATTTGATCAGGTGTTTGTGATCAATCAATTTCAGGGTCCTCCTTTGTCCCCATAATTGTGCAAATCAGGTCTGTCATTGTACAACTCTCTGGCACTATACTGGTGGGCTGAGGTCTATCGTTGTATAACACTGTGGTATCATCCTGCTTGACACAAATCTGCCAATGTATAATACTGGGCTACAGTACCAGTGGTCACAAGTCTTTCACTGAACAAAAATGGGGTACAGTTTCACTAGGTGAGAGTGGTGAATCTGTGGAATTTGTTGCCACAGGCAGCTGTGGAGGCAAAGTCATTGGGTGTATTTAAGGCAGAGATTGGTAGGTATCTGAGCAGCCAGGGCATCAAAGGTTATGGTGAGAAGGCGGGGGAGTGGGGCTAAATGGGAGAATGGGTCAGCTCGTGATAGAATGGCGGAGCAGACTCGATAGGCCGAATGGCCGACTTCTGCTCCTTTGTCTTATGGTCTTATGGGTGCAAGTCTGTTAATGTATAGTATTGGGGTACAGTTTTGGAACACAGTATGAGCCACAGAATACTACCTCTTAGCTACAGATCTCAGCATTGACACTCAGTACTGCTGTTGATGCAGCTCAGTTCCTGATTAACTGGCAGCCCCCTCTGAAAGGAGACTCACTTGGTATAAATACAGTGGATATAGAGAGTTGTCTAGCATTTGGCACCAAGTTATATTAAATTCCCAAGATGCTAGAGCTAGAATGGGAAATGGAGGTGTCACATTAAAGTAGGATCCTTCTAAATGTGGGTTATGGCATGAGGTTTACAACTGGACCCCATTATAAGGAAGGATTTTATTATTCATTCCTGTAATAGGGTACCGCTGGAAGGGTAACATTTATTGTCCATCATTAGTTGTCCTAACTGTGCTATGCTGGGAAATTACAGAAACCAGCTTCCCCTGCATTGACACTGTCTATACTTCCGGGTGCCTCAGGAAAGCAGCCAACATCATCAAGGACCCCTCCCCACCCCAGTCATTTTCTCTTCTCCCCCTTTCCGTCGGGCAGAAGATACAAAAGCTTGAGAGTATTTATCACCAGGCTCAAGGACAGCTTCTATCCCACTGTTATCAGACTCTTAAACAGACCTCTCATACGCTAAAAGACGAAGTCTTGAACTCCCAGTCTACCTCGATGTGGCCCTTGCACTTTATTGTCTGCCTGCACTGCACTTTCTCTGCAACTGTAACACGACATTCTGCATTCTGTTTTCCTTTTTACTACCTTGATGTACTTATGTATGGAATGATCTGTCTCGATGGCACAGAAACAAAAGCTTTTCCCTGTATCTGTGTACATGTGACAACAATAAACAAATACCAATTAAGAGTTAATTCAATTAAGACAATCATTTTGGTCAATGACTAGACCCAGATATAGGCGAGACAGCGTGAAGGCAGTAAGCTTCTTTGCCAAGGACAAGTAAACTGGTTGGGTTTTTAAAAACATTCCAGTCTCTTTGCAGAACCTTCACTAATAGCACTCTATTTCCAGAAATATTTGTGAGAGCTGGATTTTAATTTCAATGTCCAGTGGAACTCCAGTGCCCACACTGTTACACCAATTCTACATATCAGCTATGAAACTTACTCTGCCTGCCTGAAATGAAAGCTTCTGCATCTCAAAACCCTCACCTGACCTTTCAGATACATGACATTAATAAAAGCAAAACACCATCCCCACCAGCTCATTAATCCGTGTCTAATGAGACTTAACATTTCAGTGGAGAGCAGCCTAATTGATGCCACAGCCAGTTTCTGTGCACATCTTCATTGAATCGACACAGCTTTAACTTTTAACTTGTTGATGCCAACTTATGACCAGGATTCTGTCTAATTTACCTCCAATTTCCTCCAACACCTTCCCAATTCTACTGCAGATTTACCACAATTCAACAAGGTGCCCCCTTTCTCTGAACCTGACTTCATTTCATTGCTGGCTGCTCCTCATTAATCTTGCAGTTTTTCCTCTGACTCCTTCTCTACGGTGTGCTTCTCTCCTTCCTCACCTGACCTCTTTCAGGTCCCTTAACTGATAACCTGGCCACGTTAAAAATGAACCATCAGCTTTTTATAGCTTTTCTCTCTCTCACTCTCTCTCGAGTCTTCAACGATGAGATCTGTTGCTAAGTGGTGGCATTGTGTGGCTGATATTCACTTCCTTGCCAGCTGAGATCCAAAAGCAAAACTGGATTCCACTGCCGATTTCATTGCTGCACTGATTCGCACCATTTTACGCTTGTATGAGTCCTTGTACTCAGCTTCTGGAGCACTACCAGACCCCACGCACGCCCCTACTCATTTACTACTGAAGCCCTCATTTATGACATTGGTTAACATGGCTGTTCCAAAGTTCTTTTGGCTGTCTGCCCTCATTGTACCATCAGTAAGCTTGGAATCGTTTAAATCATTCAGTAAATGGTGACAACAGCAGTCCCAGGGCTGTTACATCGATGCTCCTGTTCCAACATGGTAACAAGAATGAGCAATCACTCCATCAACCATACATAGCTTCGTCTAGAGAAACAACCTGGCAATGTCAGCGCTAACAGAGCACTTCACCCACCAGAGCCCACTGTTACAGCTGACTCCTTACTAATCAACTTAAACTGAACCCAAACAAATCACAGGTCAGTCTCTTCCGCCTACCAAATCATGATGCGAATGAAAAGCCAAATTCTAACTGGGATGGCATGCATCTCACTCACTACACAAACCCAGTTTACCTTGGAGCAATAAAACCAGAAAATGCTGGAAGCATTTAACAGGTCCGGCAGCACCAGTTAATGTTTCAGGTCTGAGACCCTTTGTTAGACCTTTCAATTCTGTCAAAGGGTCTCAGACCGGAAACCCCAACTCTTTCCACTGATGCTGCCTGACCTGCTGAGTGTTTCCAGCATTTTCTGTTTATATTTCAGATTTCCAGCACTTGTACTTTTTGTTATTTTCATTATTCTCAGTGTAACCCAAAACTGCACACTCTCTTACAAGAGCCACATTAAGGAGATCAAATGTAAGGTCAGAAGCTGAGACAGTATCATCTGGAAGCTTGCAAATTTGAAATGGGGGGCAGACAATTAGAACTCCACACCTATCTTGTGCTATTCCAGTGTACACTATGCTCACACCAAACGAAATGATCCAGTGTTGAATGAGACCTGAGGAATCATCACTAGCTGCCTCAACTCAGCGGAGCGTGCAGTGACATAGTGGTTAGGTTACTGTGCTAGCAACCAGAGTTCAAATCCCACCATCGTAGCTGATGAACTTAAATTCATGTAGTTAAAATAAATCTGGAATTAAAATCTCAGTAATGATAACCAAACCATGAAACTACTGTAAAACCTATCTGGTTCACAGGAATGTCCCATACTTACCCTGTATACGATACCAGTCCTAGCTGTCCCCTCAGTTCAGGGGTAACTAGGGATGGGCAATAAATGTTGGTTTTACCAGAAATGTCAAACACAAGCAGGAGTAGGGTGTTTAGTCAAGACTGCTCTGCCATGCAATATTTCATGGATGATCTGACCTTGGCCAAATCCCCCTTCCCACATTGCTGCCTCTTCCCCCATAACTCCCCTCCAGTCCAAACATCTGCCATCTCATCCTTAAATGTATTCAACAGCTCAGCTGCCACAGGTGTCTGGGAGAGACCATTCCAAAGATCCACAACCCTCAGACAAGAAATTGCTCCTTGTTTGTCTCTTAGATGGGCAATCCTTTATTCTGAAAATATGCCCCCTAGTTCCAGATTCTCAAGGGAGGGAAAACACCCTCACAAAATCTCACATGAACATTGCCCCAACTTGCAAAACCTTTCCTTCATCCATGAATCAACCCCATGTACCTTCTCTCAACTGATCCAGTGCGAGGGTCTCTCTCCTCAAACGGGACCAAAGCTGTAAGCAGTACTCCAACTGGGTCATGGATGCTTTGTATAGTTTTAACAAGATTTTCCCTTCAGTTGAGATGAAGGGTCTCAACCCCAATTGTTGACTGTCCATTTCCCTCTTCAGATGCTGCCTACCCGCTGAGTTCCTCCAGCACTTTGTTTTTTGCTCCAAATTCCAGCATCTACAGTCTCTTGTGTTTCCCTACTTTAATACTTCATTTCACATGTAATTAGATCCTGAGTTCACAGAGCTGATGCTGAGAGAATGTTTCCCCTCATGTGGGAATCAAAAATGAGGGCATAGTTTCAGAATAAGAGAGCCACCCATTTAAGAGAGAGGCAAGTGGGGAGTTCTTCTCTCAATATCCAGATTGGATCATTAAATACATTCAAGGCTGAGTAGATGGATTTATGCATCATAGGAAAATCAAGACCAATAGAGACCCAGCAGGAAAGTAAACCTGAGGCCAAAATCAGATCATCTACAATCTTAGTGGTGGAGCAAGCTTGAGAGGTCATATGGCCTTCATCCTTTCCTATATATTCTTTTGTAACCCAATGTGTACGTGCAAAAGTACATCTGCTTATAGTGAGGGAATAGCTAAGTCCTGATGAAGGGTCTCGACCCAAAACGTCGACTGTTTACTTCCCTGCATAGATGCTACCTGACCTGCTGAATTCCTCCAGCATTTTGTGTGTGTAGCTAAGTGATTATATCTTTTCAATGGTGAGAGTCAATTATTATTTCATGAAGAGTGGCTAAGAGATAGTCAGGATAAGGATAGAGTTCCCTACTCTTTTCAGAATCAGAATGTTTTCTGCCTACCTGGGCTGATTTATTGCTTTTGTGTACCTTTCATTGGTGAATAATTTTGTTTTTTCTTCCTTCTAGCAGTCTGTAGCTGTCAATAGATTGAAAAAAGTAACCCAGAAAAACATCTGCTCTGAAAACGATTGGGATCAGTTTGAAATGTCAAGTTTGGCCTGTTGCTTTTCAAATGTCGATCCACAAAAACCAAATTACGGAAACCCACAGAAAGATCACAACTATAAAATGTCAAGTGATAAACTCTTAGCTGTTTTCTGTGCTATACATACTGAGGGCTGCAATTGTTGGAAAATTTTTAGACATGGAGCTTATACACTGATGAAGCTATAATTTACAATGGTATATAGACGGCAGCCTGTCCTCACAAGTTTCCGTGGTAATGTAGGAATAGGAGGAGATTTAACCAGTTAAGGCTTTTCTGCCATTCAATAAGATAAAGTTTGATCCGTGACTCAACTCTGTTCAGCTGTATTCACCATATAATGCCTTTAGTTAACAAAAACCTATCGATCTCAAATTTAAATTTTACATTTACTCTACGATCAGTTGCCATTTGCCAGAGAAGCTTCCAAGTTTCTGCCACCCTGGGTGTGTAGAAATGTTTTCAAAGTTCACTCCTGAAAAGCCTGGCTCTAATTTTTAAACTGGGACGCTCCAACCTGCTGGAAGCATTTCTCTCCATGGAACCATCAGTTGCTCTGAACTTAATGAAAACCTTAGCCAGCTCACTCAACACAAGAGTTACATTAAATATTTTTGACATGTGGTTCTGCACGATCCTTCACCCACTGGTGTTTTCCAGTTGTTGGTGGGCTTCCCAGTTTTACAAGGTTTAATTACTTCCGAATATCAAAGCATAGAATGTGCTGATTGGCATATTCTCCCTATGGGTTTCCCTGGGTGCTCTTTTTCCTTCCCATATTCCAAGGATATGTGGGCTGGTAGGTTAATTGACTACTGTAAGTTACTCCTAGTGTACAGCAGGCTAGGAGCATCAGGGTGGAGTTCATGGTTACATGAGATAGAATAAGTTGCAGGAAAGAAGTAGGGGAATGGAACTGACTGAGAGCTGGCATAGACTGGACAGGCCAAATGGCCTCCTGTGTTGTAAGAAATTAAGAAAGAAGGATGTGAAGGAAGCACAATACATTGGAGGAATTTCGATCATTGAATGATTACACTTAAACTGCAAGATGGTGTTTATTTATTCACTAGATGACAGCACTATTGTTAATCCTGAAGTGAGCAGTTTTAAGTCACCTTCCTTTGTTGTGTGAATTCACATTAAGACCACACTGGATAAAGACATCTTCCCTGATGAACATAGGAGGTACAGGAGCCTGAAGACCCACACTCAACAATTCAGAAGCAGTTTCTTCCCCTCTGTCATCAGATTTCTGAACGGTCCACGAACCCATGAATACTACCTCATTGTTCCTTTTTTTTGCACTATATATTTATTTTGTAATTTATAGTAATTTTATGTCTTTGCACTGTACTGCTACCGCAAAACAACAAATTTCACGTTATATGAGACAGTGATAATAAATCTGATTCTGAGTTTTTCAACAGTCTAGCAGTTTTGTACTTACTGTTACTGACTCTACCCTTTTCATTAATTCTAGATTTTATAATTACTTGAATTTAAATTCCTCAGTTGCCATCATGGGATTTGAAATTTTTGCGTCTGAATCAATCGTCCAAAGCTCCAGCTGCTGTACAATGACTTAACCTCAATGCTGTTGTAATGTCCAGATGTTGCTGATGATGAACTGTGCTTCAAAAGCAACAAGTGAGTTGCTGGATAGAGGACAAGGTCCTCAGCTAGTGACAATCTACACATAACATACATGTGCTTTCCTCCCCACACCAGATTTGCAGGCGGGGCTACGTTATTACGGCCACTTGCAGTTAATCAAAGAACAATTGTAAATATTTGGCTCTGATCCAAGGATGGTATCATGCTAATACTAGCTTCCCTCAAAACCAAAGCTTTTGCATCTGTAAAGGAACACTCAGGTTGCCTCAGAAATATTTACAGACAGTAAAATTATTTTTATATTGCATTATTTTAAAATGCACTGCTGTAAAATAGGAAACGCTGCACTAAATTTTCACGTAGAAAGATCCCACAGACTGTTCTGCTGGCACAGACTGGGGGATCAAATGCTTGCAGGACCACTACTGCTCATCTTCTAAGTATTACCATGGAATCTTTTCCAGCCACCTGTGAGAGCAGACAGAGACACAAGTTAAAATCTCACCTGGCAGGTGTCATGTCTCACGGAGCAACAATCTGCAGTGGAACCAGACTAGATTTTTTCTGTTGCAACCCTGGAGTGGGATTTGAATCCACAGCCTTCTGTACCAGAAGCAAATGCACTCTCCAATACAGCTGGCACCATCTGGAGTCACCGCTAAGAACTTCCATGCTATCCCCCTTCAATCTGCACACTATTAAGTACAAGAAGTGTTGAATAGACCATTCCCAAGGTAACAATCTTTACTCCAATGCTGCATCTTGTTGAACAGTTCAAAAGAGCAAATAATAATCATTATCAGGTGATTAGGTGATCCTGAGATTGGTCAACCATATAAAATCTCTTATCTTTTCATTTTGATGTCCTTTTGCCCTTTAGAAATTCTCAGGCCAGCTTTGTTATTCTCACTTGCCTTATGTTTCTCCAACTCCAATCTCTCAAGACCTCTGTCCTCTTCTAACTCTGGCTTCCCACATGTGCCTCATATCCAATGGCCATTGTGCTTTAGCTGACAAGGCCACAAGTTCAGCAAGACCCTCCTCACTGAATCACTATCTCTCCTTTGTGATACTTCTTCACGGCTCCACTTTGATCATGCTTCATGTGGGACTTCACGTAAGAACTCTTTACACTGGAAAATTTTATGAGATAAAAACTTGCGTGAGAGGCTTTGGGTCACTTTGTTACATTCAGGCGCTAAACAAGTGCAAACCATTGCACAAAATAGAAATTAGCCAATAGATTACTGTCTTTATTGTGTTGTATTCTGGAATTTAGAAGGATAAGAAGCAATTTAATCCAAGTTTTCATGATATTAAAAAGAACAAATTGGATGGAAGGAAATAGTGTTTGCACCATTGGAGAGCCAGGCCTTTCAGAAGTGAAGCTGGGAGTCGATGTGTGCCCCTAGAGGTCCAAGCTATGCTTGGTTCTTTGGGCAGTATACTCTAGTCATCCTAGTCAATACAGCTTCCATTTCTCACCTCTCTTTCAGTATATTGATTGCTGCATCAGTGCTCTCACACTGAACTAGAAAACATTATCAACTTTCTTGCCAATTTTCACCTGTCTTACCTCCATGGGGTCAATTCCCTCCTTTCTCTGACTTTTCAATCTTCATAGGAGATAGACGAACAACAGTATCCACCACAAGTCCACAGATGCCCATAGGTACATCTCCTGCTTCCACTATCCCAGTTTCACCATTGATCTTCAATTCCAGTGATCCCAATATGGATTCCTTTTCCTTCAAGTATGGATTCCCCTTCACCAGGCCCTTAACTGTGTCAGTTCCATTTCCTGGACTTCTGCACTCCAACCCTTCTCTTCCCACCTAGAACAAGGATAGGGTTCCCCTTGTCCTCACCTACGGTTCCCCAGCCCCCACATTCAATGGATGATCCTCTGCAACGTCCAACATGATACCACCTCCAAATCCTGTCACTTCAGCTTCTGATGGACCATTCCCTCTGGGATGCTCTATCTCCACCAAACCCACTCCTTTGCCATGAAACTCTGCAGGCCAACTGCAGGGGTTGTCTCACCTGCCTTTTTTTACCTCTGACCTTCTAAGTGAAACAGTAAAATTCTTCCACATTTGTGTTCTGTATTTGGTCATAATGTGACCTCCCCCACACTGGGGAATGCTTGTGGAATACCTCCATTTAGTCTACGTATTGACCTCCAAGCTACCAGTTACCTGTCACTTTAATTCCTGTCCAATCCCCACCCTGAACCCTCTCCTCTTTATACATGAATAGGAGAGGTTCAGAGGGATGTGGGCCAAACGTGGGCAAATTAGGACTAGCTCAGCTAGGCAACTTGGTCGGGGTGGATGAGTTGGGCTGAAGGGCCTGTTTCCATGCTGTATTACTCCATACTGACCATCTCCCCTCTAGCCTTTCAGTCCAGGTGAAGCACCTTGACACAAAACGCTGTTCGTTTCCCTCCACAGATGCTGCCTGACCTGCTGAGTTCCTCCCGCAGCTTGATTTTTTTGCCCCACCCTGACCTCCTTCTACTGAAATTCAATGGGTGGGATCACACTGTGAGCAAGCTGGCTGTTCCATGGCCAGCTGCAGTGTGCAGGAGAGCTCCTTCCTAACTTCCAGGCCTGCACATTGCAACGTGGACATCAGGAACAAGCTCTGGGTCTGACCTCCTGCTCCACCACTGGACTCCAGGGGCAGAGTGCAAGCTTCCTGTGATGAGGGCCTGGATGTAAATTGCTTTATGCTGGGGATGGCTGGTGTGTGTAGTCTGGTCTCCCACAGCCAGTCCACCCATTCACCTGAGTGGGTCATTGACCATGACTGAAAAGGTAAAGCTCCTTCCTAACTTCCAGGCCTGCACATTGCAACGTGGACATCAGGAACAAGCTCTGGGTCTGACCTCCTGCTCCACCACTGGACTCCAGGGGCAGAGTGCAAGCTTCCTGTGATGAGGGCCTGGATGTGATGAGGGCCTGGATGTAAATTGCTTTATGCTGGGGATGGCTGGTGTGTGTAGTCTGGTCTCCCACAGCCAGTCCACCCATTCACCTGAGTGGGTCATTGACCATGACTGAAAAGGTAAAGCAGCTTGTAGAGTCATAGAGTAATACAGTACAGAAACCAGCCCTTCAGTCCAACTGGTCCATGCCAACCAAGGTGCCCTTTTGCCATTTGCCCACATTCGGCTCATATCCCCCTGAACCTTTCCTATCTGTGTACTTATCCAAATGTCTTTCAAATGGTGTTATTGTACCTGCCTCAGCTACTTTCTGTGGCAGCTCATTCCACATACACACCGCCATCTGCATGAAGAAGTTGTCCCTCAGATCACTTTTAAATCTTTCCCCTCTCACCTTAAACCTATGCCCTTTAGTTTTTGGTTCCCTTTCCCTGGGGGGTGGGGGGGTGGGGGTGGAACTGTGTGCATTCATTAAAGATTCTGTGCACTCAGGAAAAGACTGCATTCAAAAATGTTTCTTTTTATCCTAACAATCTTCACTTTTGCTTCAAGTTCCTGGAATATAAATGGTAAAAATGTTCTTTTTTAATAAATTTTGTTAAAATCATTTAAATCCTTTTAAATTAAAGCAATTCAAAGTCCTTTGACACAAAGAGCTGTCAAAAGGTCTTCCTGGAGTTCAGAGGAGAGGACGCAGGAATCTGCTGCCCATGGCCTTACCACCTCGTGCAGACTGCTTTATCTTGTGGTAGGAAGACCTGGAGGATGACTGGAGCTGAGTAATGTGGGCAGTGAGAGACAGAACAATCACTGTAAACTCAAGGGGCCACGCCTTGTCTTCCTACAGGGCACCCTACATCCTCCTAGACTCATCGCTGTTCAATAATTTCAGATTTTTTTAAAATGGTTAACATACAATTATTGTAAATGGATGGTTGATGATTGAAGCAGACTCGATGGGCTGAAGGGCCTGTTTCTGTGCTCTCTCTATAATTCTATAGTTAACATTTCTAACATTTTTATTTCAAATTCCCAGCATTCACAGATTTTTACTTTGATAAGTGATAAAAGATTAATTGCTTGCTGCAGTAAATATTTCCTTTCATGACTGGAACGTTGATAAATCACAGCAAGCACCAGGAGTGTATGTGAAACAATGCTTGTAATCCTTCCTTGCCTGAAGTGCCACAGGAAAAAGATTAATCAATAACACAAGGGCAATATATCCAATAGCTCCTGAGATTACATTAAGTCAACAGTCAGACTACACAGTTGTGCCAGAAACAAAGTATTGCACTGTTTGAATTCAGCTTCTGACATACCAGAAGCAACAAGACAAAATGATTAGGGATAATTTGGGGATCATACCAACTTTGGTTGATTTTTTAAGACTTTTTTAATTCCACACTCAAATGCTTCAGGGTCTTTGTACATACAGCTCATTGCTCCTTGTGATTTTACTATAAGCTCCTGACTAAGAGTTAAAAAAATCCAAATGGTTGAGATAGCTTGGTTTTGTTAACTACATTTTGAAAAAGGTTTGAATGTATATTGCAGCCCAAAATCCTTCATAGACAATGAAGTAGCTTTGAAGATATGATGCAGGAAAGAAACTATACACAAGAGGTACGGGCAAGCAACAACATGGAGATGATCAAATTGTTTATAGTGATGTCGGATAAGGGAGAAATAATGACTGGAACAACAGGAATAACTTGTAAACACTATTTGAAAAAGTCCCATCCAGTTGTGCCCTCAGCACTGTCCCTCCCACAGCATGAACTCCCTTGGCACTGCTCCTCCCACATTGCAGGACTCCCTCAGTCCCACCCTTGCACAAAATGCACTCCTTATTCAGTGCCCCTCCCACAGTGCAGTGCTCCATCAGGCCGCCCCTCCCACAGTGCAGGGCTCCCTCAGCGCCACCCTTGCACAAAATGCACTCCTTATTCAGTGCCACTCCCACAATGCAGGGCTCCCTCAGCACTGCCCCTCCCACAGTGCAGTGCTCCATCAGGCCGCCCCTCCCACAGTGCAGGGCTCCCTCAGCGCCACCCTTGCACAAAATGCACTCCTTATTCAGTGCCCCTCCCACAATGCAGAGCTCCCTCAGCACTGCCCCTCCCACAGTGCAGTGCTGCATCAGGCCGCCCCTCCCACAGTGCAGGGCTCCCTCAGCACCACTCCTCCGACAGTGCAGGGCTCCCTCAGCACCGCCCCTCCCACAGTGCAGGGCTCCCTCAGCACCGCCCATCCCACAGTGCAGTAGTCCCTCAGCACCAGACCTCCCACAGTATAATGCTCCCTCAGTATTGTCTGTCCCACACCGCAGTACTCCCTCAGCACCGGCCCTCCCACAGTGCTGAGTTCACTCCACAGTGCACCACCTTTCCTCCTAAGACAACCTGCCCATTCCTGGACAGTGAGCTGAACACCCATTTCATGAAGAATCCACAATACTGGTGGCCCAGAGTCACATATAGACTCCACAAGGTAAAGCTGAGAAGGACATTAGTGAACGAGGTGGATTATTGAAAACAACCTGGTGATTTCATTCAAAATTTATTTACTTGAATTTAAGATCTTCAGCCACTGTGTTGGGATTGAAGCCCATTAATGCAGCAGCTCTGGATACCAATTTGTCCAGAAATACAAGTATAATCCCACTGTATCCCAAATGACTGTCCCTTTTGGATTCCATCCAGTCATAATTTCTAGCACCTCCAACGTAACCTGATACCCTAATTCAACTTCCTTCTCTCAATCTCAACTATATGTGCCGAGTAATCTTAGCTTTTGGCTTCATTGGTGCCTGAGCCTCAACGGTGAGTTTCTGAACGCTGTTCAACTGTTAGAGATTCATGGGTCCAGACCATCCCAACCTGCCATAGTCAAGTCAAGTCAAGTCAAGTCGTGTTTACTGTCATATGCAGAAGTGTGTGTCTACACAGGTGCAATGAAAAACTTACTTGCAGCAGCATTACAGGCACATAGCCTTAAAGGCACAGCATTCAGAAGAAAAACATAAAACATAAATTATACACAAATTGTACAAGGAAGAACATAAGTAGAACCAAAAACTTAAACAAATTTTATTGGGGTGCAAAGTAGTCATAGTGTTACTATACTGAGGTAGTGATTAGGGTTGTGCAGGTTGGTTCAAAAACCAAATGGTTGAAGGGAAGTAGCTGTTCTTGAACCTAGTGATGTGGGACTTCAGCCTTCTGTACCTCCTGCCCGATGGTAGCTACAAGATGATGGCATGGCCCAAATGGTGGTGGCCTTTGATGATAGATGCTGCTTTTTTGAGGAAGCGCCTCATGTATATACCTTCGATGGTGGGGAGGGATGTGCCTGTGATGTATTAGGCTGAGTCCACTACTCTCTGCAGCTTCTTACATTCCTGTGCATTCGAAGTGCCGCTCCAGACCATGATTCAACCAGTCAGGATACCTTCACCAGTACATCTGTAGAACTTTGAGAGAGTGTTCGGTGACATGCTGAATCTCCTTAACCTTTTAGGAAAGTAGAGACACTGGCGTGCCTTCCTTGTGATTGCAATTAAGTGGGAGCCAAGCGTATGAGATGGAAGGGCTATGCCCATTGTAATAGAGAATAAAGGAGAGGAGGAGGTTCCAGTGGAGCATTGCTACCCACAGGAGCCAGTTGTGCAAAGTGGCCTGTTTCTGTGCTGATTATTCTAGGTAATTCAATGTACATATAAACAAATGAATTAGGAACAGATGTAGGCCACTCAGCCCCTCAAGCCTGTGCTATCATTTTATAAGATCATGGCTGATCTATTGTAAAGTCCACACTCCAGCCTAAACCTGGTAACCTTCCACCCCTTGTTTATCAAGAATCCATCGACCTTTGCCTTAAGTTATTCAGAGATGCTGATTCAACCGCCCTTGGAGGAAGGACGTTCCAAAGGCTCACAAATTCACACTTCATCTCTGTTTGCAGACGACTCAAAGATTGCCAGGGTTGTTGATAATGAGGAAGGTTGTCAAAGGATTCAGCAGAATACAGACGAGTTGGAAATGTGGGCAGAGAAATGGCAGATGGAGTTTAATCCAGACCAGTGTGAGGTGTTGCACTTTGGGAAGTCAAATGTAAGAGGAAAGTATACAGTAAATGGGAGGACCATGAGGATCATTGCTATACAAAGGGATCTTGGGGTGCAAGTCCATAGCTCCCTGAAAATGAGGATAGGGTCGTAAAGAAGGTGTACAGCCTGCTTGCCTTCATCAGTCTGAGTGTTGAGTATAAAAGTAGGGAAGTTAGTTGCAGCTTTGGTTAGGCCATATTTAGAATATTGTGTGCAATTCTGGTATTACAGGAGACTTTGGAGAGGGTGCAGAAGAGGTTCACCAGGATGTTGCCTGGATTAGAGAGTGTTAGCATAAATTACAAAATAAATAAATAGTGCAAAAAAAGGAGTAACAAAGTAGTGTTCATGGACTGTTCAGAAATCTGATGGCAAAGGGGAAGAAGCTGTTCCTAAATTGTTGAGTTAAGTGGACACACTTGGATTGTTTTCTTTGGAGCATCGGAGGCTGAGGGGTGACCTGATAGAAGTATATAAGATTATGAGAAGCATGGATAGTGTAGGTTATCAGTGTCTTTTTTTCCCCAGGGTAGAAATATCAAATACTGGAGGGCATAGTTTTAAGATGAGAAAGGGAAATTTTAAAAGGAGATTTACGTGGCAAGTTTTTCTTTGCAGAGAGTGGTAGTTGCCTGAAATGCACTGCCAGGGGAAATGATGGAAGAAGATACAAATGCAACACTTAAGAGGCATTCAGATATAATCAGACAGGGAACTGAGGGACATTGACCACATATAGACAGATGTGCAGTTTAAATTGGCATCATGGTCAGCACAGACATTATGGGTAGAAGGGCCTGTTCCTCTGCTGTACTGTTCCATGTTCTTAAATGGAAGACCCCTTGTTCGCAAGAGTAAACATCAGGTTAATCTCAACGTCCAGCTCTTGGTTCAAAGCCCTGCAAGTTGCAGCTCCTCAAGTGGTCCAGCGAGGTACTTTTAAAATGCACTAAGGGTTTCTGCCTCCACTATCCTTTCAAGTAGTGAGCTCCAGACTCCCAGCTTCACTGAGTGAAATAATTCCTTCTCATCTCCCTGCTAACCTTCCAGGTTACTGCTGACTAACTATCAGCAAGTTTTTTTTTTCTTTAAATTCTTGTTTTCAGCTTTCTCTGACTTCAATGAAAAGCAGTGCAATTCAGAATTTAATCCTTTAGTCGATGCACTAAAATGTTAACAAAAGGAAACTGTGCTCACAGAGACAAGCCAATGCTTACAGGATTTAACCCCATCTCAGTTTACATTAAAGTAAATTCAACCAACAGGAACAAGCTCAATACACTTCCAAAACAGAATGGAAAAAATATCAAACCATTCTCCTGAATGAACACTGTGGCGTCTCACTTACCCCAAGCTAGGAAATCTCAGAATTCTGAACAAGAAAGAAACTTCTTCTCTTGATGTTTTGGATCTGCTTTCCGGTGTTTCATAAGTTCTTGGAACATTGTTTCACAGGTAATTACCTGCCCATAATATCACTTAAGCAGGTAACATCATAAGGGGGTGTGGGATCATATAAAGAGAACAGCATGTATATTATGGTTGGAGATGGAGTTTGTTGACATTGTTGCTAAGGAAACCAAGCCAAAAAAAAACCCACAACCCATGATGAAAAGTGAACTCATCCCCTTGTCAAGTAAAAGGATTTTTCACACAGCAAGTGGTTAGGGTTTGGAGTACACGGCCAGGTTAGCAACGGAGGGAGGTTTAATTACAGAGTTCAGAAGGGAGCTGAGCAAGTATGTAAGAGTTACAAGACGAGTAGGGCAATGGACTTGGCAGGTCACCACTGCCTCCTGCTGTGCTGTAACAATTCTGTACTTCCCTGAAATTTTATCCTGGGATAGTGTTGTCACTGTAGGTTCTACGACAAAACAGCCTGAAGCACGTTGAATGGCGCCAGCTCCCATCCTGCCATTTCACCCACTCTTCACACTGAGAAGATGGGCAACGTTACCAGGAAAATAGGTAAGCCCAAGGGCTGGAAAAAGTTCAGAAAAGGTCCAAGGCACTGATAATGAAAAGGAGGGAAGTACGCAAGTACTTCTTCCAAACTTGACTCCGTCTTTTCTCCCCTGGCTCAGTTCTGTCCCACTTCCACGTCTGATACCTCTGCCACTTTCACAGTTTTCGATTCCCTGGTCCCACCCAGCTCATCTTTACCATGGACGTACAATCCATCTGAACCTCCATCCACAACAGGATGTTCTGAGGGCCCTCTGCTTCTTCCTCAAACAGGGGCTTAAACAGTCACCCTCCACCAACACTTCCATATGCCTGGCTGAACTCGGCCTCACATTGAACAACTTCTTCAACTCCACTGATTTTCTCCAGGTCAAATGTGTAGCTGTAGATGTTATGGTACGGACTTCATTCAGTTCTGTGTTGGTGTTTATGCTCCACACCAGCCTCCTCCCAGCTGACTTCAGCTCACTCTATCATCCTATCTTTCTATCCCTTCCTCCTTCATGAACTTATCTATCTCCCCATAATTGTTAATGATCCCAAGTACTCCTTAAACATTCACATTCTAACCATTTTGTTGCAATGGTTGTGTCTCGAGTTCCTCACAGTATTTGTTAAAATATGGCGTTGGAGTGTGGCGATTCATTGCAAGCTGCTCTCTGCAGGTCTACTCATTACTTCCTAGGAGTGAACATCACCAACAGCCTGTCCTGGTCCAACCACGTCAATGCCATGGCCAGGAAAGCTCACCAGCGCCTCTACTTCCGCAGGTGTCTAAAGAAATTTGGCATGTCCCCTTTGACACTCACCAATTTTTATCGATGCGCCATAGAAAACATCCTATCCGGATGCATCATGGCTTGGTATGGCAACTACTCTGCCTGTGACTGCAAGAAACTGCAGAGAGTTGTGGACACAGCTCAGCACATCACGGAACCTAGCCTCCCGTCCATGGATTCTGTCTGCACTTCTCACTGCATCGGTAAAGCAGCCAACATAATCTAAGACCCCCCCCCCTCCCCGGACATTCTCTCTATCCCCCCTCCCAGCGGGCAGAAGATACACAAGCCTGAAAGCACATACCACCAGGCTCAAGGACATCTTCTATCCCGCTGTTATAAGACTATTGAACAGTTCCCTAATATGATAAGATGGACTCTTGACCTCACAATCTATGGCCTTGCACCTTATTGTCTGCCTCCACTGTGCTTTCTCTGTAACTGTAACACTTTATTCTATATTCTGTTGTTGTTTTACCTTGTACTACCTCAATGCACTGATGTGATGAAATAATCTGTATGGATGGTATGCAAGACAAGTTTTTCACTTTATCTCATGTGACAATAATAAACCAATTTACCAACTAACACGGAGGAAACACCTTGTCACCATCCACCCTAGTAAATTCTTTCATAAACCTTAATTTTAAACACCTCTATTAGATCACCCCTCACCTTCCCTTTTCTAGAGGAATGAGCCACAACCTGTTCAGTATTTCCCAAGTATCAATTCTTGCCTCTCAGCCATCAAATTTATCTCATAAATACGCTGGTCTAAAATGAAGCTGTAAGTTACAATTTGGAGAATGGAATTCTGCAGAAATCATAGTTAAACAGTGCAGAAGAAAAGTTAATTTTGCTGACAAGTCTGTCAGAGTTCATTAATCCAGTGCTTAGGAGGCAAATTCTGCTTTTTAGAATGATCCATTGTTGCTTCGACAGCATGACCCGCAAGATGATATCAGCAGACATGTCTTTGTCTGCTAGGCACTAAATTAGAGTGGAAAACAGCGAAAGCTTGATAAAATAATAGTATTAGAACAGCTGAATGTCACAGCACAGAAACAAGATAATTAGTCCAAGTCATAGAGTCTTGCAGCCATGGAAAGAGGGCCTTCAGCCCAGCAAGGCCACACCAACCATCTAACACCCATTCACACAAATCCCATTTTATTCTCCCCACATTCCCATCAATTCCCCCCAGATCATACCACTCACCTACACACCAAGGACAATTTACAGTCCATGTGAGAGGAAACTAGACCACCTAAAGAAAACTCACACGGTCACAGGGAGAATGTGCAAACTCCACACAGACAGCACCAGAGGTCAGAATTGAACTGGGGTCGCCAGAGCTGTGGTTCCATTACTGTTCTGGTGTTCTTCCCAATCATAAATGGAAGCATACAATAATAAAGACTTACATATATAGAAAACCTTATGCAACCACAGGTTGGCCCAAGATATTTTAACAGCTAAGTAAGTCATTTCACTGTTGTGATGTAAGAACTGTGGCACCTAATTTGCAAGTAGCAAGATCCCACTATATGATAATGACCAGGTCATCTGCTATGGTGAAAATATATTCACTTCATTTTGACAAGTGTTTTTTTCATTGGTATTGGTATTGGTTTATTATTGTCACTTGTACCGAGGTACAGTGAAAAAACTTGACTTGCATACTGTTCATACAGATCAATTCATTACACAGTGCATTGAGGTATTACAGGGTAAAAACAAAAACAGAATACATAGTAAAGTGTCACAGCTACAGGTAAGTGCATTACAGGTAGACAATAAGGTGCAAGGTCATAACAAGGTAGATTGTGAGGTCAAGAGTCCATCTCATCGTATAAGGGAACCGTTCAATAGTCTTATCAGAGTGGGATAGAAGCTGTCCTTAAGTATGGTGGTACGTGCCCTCAGGCTCCTGTATCTTCTGCCTGATGGGAGAGGGGAGAAGAGAGAATGACCCGAGTGGATGGGGCCTTTGATTATGCTGTCTGCTTCACCAAGACAACGAGAGGTAAAGACAGAGTCCAAGGAGGGGAGGCTGGTGTCCATGATGCGCTGGGCTGTGCCCACAATTCTCTGCAGTTTCTTGCAGTCCTGGGCAGAGCAGTTGCCATACCAAGCCGTGATACATCCAGATAGGATGCTTTCTATGGTACATCGGTAAAAGTTGGTGAGAGTCAAAGGGGACAAACGAAATTTCTTTAGCCTCCTGAGGAAGTAGAGGCGCTGGTGAGCTTTCTTGGCCATGGCGTCCACGTGGTTGGAGCAGGACAGGCTATTAGTGATGTTCACTCCAAGGAGCTTGAAGCTGTCAACTCTCTCAAACTCAGCACCATTGATATAGACAGGTGCATGTACACCACCCCCTTTCCTGAAGTCAATGACCAGCTCTTTTGTTTTGCTGACATTGAAGGAAAGGTTGTTGTCATGACACCATGTCATCAGCTCACTATCTCCTTCCTGTACACCGACTCATCGTTATTTGAAATACGGCCTATGGAGTTAAGAGCAGAATCTGGCCACGCAGTCATGAGTATATAGGGAGTAGAGTAGAGGGCTGAGGACGCAGCCTTGTGGGTCACCAGTGTTGAGAATAATCGTGCTGGAGGTATTGCTGCCTATCCTCACTGATTGCAGTCTGTTGATCAGAAAGTCAAGGATCCAGTTTCAGAGGGAGTTGTTGAGTCCCAGGTCTTGGAGTTTGGTGATGAGTTTGCTTGGAATTATAGTATTGAAGGTGGAGTTGTAGTCAATAAACAATAGTCTAATATAGTTGTCTTAACTGTCCAGATCCTTCAGAGATGAGTGTAGGGCCAGGGATATGGTGTCCACCATAGACCTGTTTCGGCTGTAGGTGAATTGCAGTGGTTCAAGGATTTCCAGGACACTGGAGTTAATGCTTGCCTCTCGAAGCACTTCATAATAGTGGATATCAGAACCACCTGTTGGTAGTCAATGTCTATTATTTCTCCATTGAGAAGTAGCCCAGTTATAATCCTTCCTCACAAATGAAAACTCTCTTTGAAGGCACTGTGGACGTTTGACATTATCGCAATTTCTGAAACATGGCTTAAAGAGACACAGTAATGGCAACATAATGTCTTTTGTTACCGGGTTTCCGAGGAGGCTAAAGAAGGAAGTGGCAGAATATTTGTCAAAGAGACAAACACAACTGTGAGAAGTGAAGTGTCAGAAGGATCATCAAATGAGGCTTTAAGAGCTAAACCTAAGAACAAAAAGACTACTACTCTTCTACTGCTGGGAGTGTACCAAGAAACCAAACAGTCTGAGAGAGATTGAAGAGCAAATATGAAGACAATTTTTACATCAGGGTAGTAAATGCAGGAGATTTCAATGAGCCAAATACTAACTGGGATGCAGTTGGTATAATGTGCACAGAATTCCCAAACTGAATTCCAGAGAACATTCCTTAACCAGCATATAGCAAGCCCAACAAAAGGTGAACAATGCTGGATTTAGTTTTCAGAAGTAAAGCTGGGGAAATGGAAGATGTATCAGTGGAAAATGATTTTTGCATTATTCAGTTAAATTCAGCATAATTATATTAAAAAAATCTTCTCCGTGGATTGTTATCTTGTTGTGGTGGAGAAGCTTGTGTAGTCCTGAGATCCCGAGAGCGATGCCGTCTGGAGCTATGCTCCTGGTAAGGTCGCCCATGGCGGTAAGGTCTATGGTGAGGTCCCTGACAAAGAACAATCCAACCAAGACCTCAATGGTCGAACAGGCGAACGAAGTTATTTGAACTCAACGGCTGTGAAGGCGGATGAAGGCTGCAACAAATCCATCAGCTCCAATCGTCGTGGTTTCCATGCCATTGGAATCAGTTGGTTGATTTGTGAAGTATCGTGTGCTTTTTGTAGTGAAACATCAAGTACACGTTAAACGAATACACGCACAGGCGTCTTCACTCTGTGGGCTACTTCTCAAGTCTTTCGGCAATCTCAGAGCCAAGTTTGGACTCATAAGCCACTTGAGAGCCCATAAATCGATCAACAGAATGAAGACCATCATCCTTGACCTCGGGGGATAGGCACACGACCATCAAAGTTATGGATGAGAACAAAGATAAAGAAGAAAAATTCAGCTTAGTCCAACTTTACTAGACTGAGAAAACATTCAGCAAAAATGAACTGGGAAAAAGCTACTTGATGGGAAACCAGTCTCAGGTAACAGGAGACATTGAAGGAAGAGATTTAAGGGATTCAGGATAAAGATGTCCTCGTGAATAAAGGGTTGGACTGCCAAATGTAGAAACCCATGGATAACAAGGTGCATAGACAGTTAGATAAGGCAAAGATCACGGGACCTTAGTACAGCAGAAAGTCTAGCCAAATATAGAAAGTATAGGAATGAAGTTAAAGTAAAAAGTTAGGAAAGCAAAGAATGTAGGAAAAAATACTGGCAGGTAAATTCAGTGAAAATCTGAAGGTGGTTTATAAATACATGAAAAGCAAGATGTCATCCCAGAAAAGACTGGAGCCAATTTGTGGCCATAAATATAAACTGTGCCCAGAGACAGAGGATGGGGGAATGTTCTTCACAAATACTATGCAGCTGTCTTCATAAAAAAGAGATATGCTGCTGATGTTGCCCGTTAAGCCAGACAAATGTGAAATATAGGATGGGAAATAGAGGAAGTTGTACAGGGTTTAGCATCTTTGAAAGTTGACAAGTTGCCCAGCCCTGATGAAACATATCCCGGGCTGTTAAACAAAGTAAGGGTGAAATTTGTGGAGACTCTTTTCATTAATTTTCAATCCTCCCTAGCTCCAGAGGACCAGAGAAATACTGTTGCTTAAAAAGGAAGGGATAAACCAAGTAATTACTGCCAGTTCATTTCACTTTGGTGGTGGGCAAATTATTGGAATCCATTCTAAACCTTCATTTAGAAAGGCACAGATTAAACAGGGACATTCAACTTGATTGTGTTAAGGGAAGATTAGGTGAAACAAATTTGGTGCAATCTTTTGAGCGTTCATGAGAACCTTGTAGTCTACAAGAATTACAACAAGGCATTTGATAAGGTCCCATATGACAGCTGAACAAAACAAGTAAAAGCTCTTGGTGTCCAAGAGAGAATGGTGAGATGGATTCAAAGTAAGCCTAGTGGCAGAAGGTAAACGATGATGGTTGACAAGTGTCTTTGAGACTGGAAGGCTGTTCCCTGTGGGGCTTCACAGGACTCAATACTTGCTCCTTTGCTCATAAAGGGGAGCTGAGCAAGATAGTTATCGCCCAGAGGGTGGTAGGGTGGTACCTGAAATGGTAGTGGAGGCAGAAATGCTCATCACTTGTAAACAGTACATGGATGGGTACTAGAAGAACTGTGATCTCATGCTGGAAGGTGGGATTAGGCTACATTGCTATCTCTTGACTGGCATGTTTACGATGGGTCGTATGGCCTCCTTCTGTAAATCTTCTCCGATTCTATGACACGATCTTGTATTACATGGTGTCTTCACCACAGGGAACTACCCAATGTGTTTTGCAAGGAAGAAATCAGATTCAGATAGAGCTTGGACAAGAGTTTGGTGAATTGCAGTTGAACAGTCGTGAGGGTGAAGGGTAAAAACTACAGGTGCAGGAAGTCTGAAATCATCAGTGAAGTCATCGACGTGTGACCTAAGAAGGACATACAAGATATTTTGTTCACTATCAGAGACAAAGACTGATGGAGGAGCAATTGGTCACCCATGTGGATATTTTACCATAAGGTACAAGTACAGTTGGACTGTAAAATTATTTGGATGCACTTGAAGAGCCGAGTTCTGCAGTGCTGTGGAAATCTCCTCTGCTCCTTTTCATGCAATATATTGCCTAATCAAGGAATGGTCACTCTCCTGACTATGTGAGAGACAAACTGTGGAATCAGTGGAGGTGAACAGAAGAATGGTACGAAGAAATGATAAAGGTGACACGTTTACTGACCAAATAGTCAGATAGCCTCCAACGCTGATTATGAAGGAAATAAGCAAAAATACATCTTGTACACTTGTGGAATATGAAGTGTAATAAGTTGTGTGAAATTTGGGCTCGTTGGAGAGATCAAAAGAAAGAGACAGTGAGAGGGGTTTTGGGCCTGCCTGTTTGCTTAACTGTATAAGAAGTGGTCAAAAACTCTCAAGATCAGAGCTTCAATCAACATCAACGCCCCTACTCCATGGGAAACCTGTGAGGACTGGCCATCCGAGATCAGGTAATATCTGTAAACTCAAAGTAACCAGCGGATTCTAACAACAAAGTAAATTAGTTTGTCATGACTCTAAGCTCTTGATTATTTAAAAGCAACTTTTCTTTCGGGAATTAGTTACACTTTTCTGCTCAATGATTGGAAAACCAGAATTTTCCAAAAAAGTGTGCAGAGGGAGAAGAGGTATATAAGCAATCTTCCCGTTGCAAACTTGCCAATGGTTAGTACAGCATTAAGCACTGCCTCTCAGTTTGTATTCTGTCACTTATTTATTCAAAACACTTTGTATTTCCTTTCAGTTCTCCCCAGTTATTCAGAAAAAAAGCAATTTCTCAGTGAGCACATTATGTGTGGTTACCAAAGTCACAATGAGTCTTAGTACCCTGACTGTGAAAGTGAAATGAGAGATTTATGTCACAATGTGCATAAGTGTCAGGAACAAATTACATTTTTCGCTCATGAGTTATCAAAAACAATTTTCAATGTCATAACCATTTATACCAGTCAAACCAATTCTATCACTCTGTGAAATCAAAGAGATTCAGTGCTGGTTTGGAATGGTTTTATAGCCTGTGTGAGCTTTATAGCCAGAATGCTACATTGAAATTCAATGTGCAATTCACATGGATCATTGACGTGTTTCTGAATGAACCAAACCTCTTCAATGCACTGAAGAACCAATTAATGTGTCAGCCAAAGCTCTGTGATGGTGCTATCATGTCTGACGCAAAAGGGAAGTGGAAACAATTCCCCCCCCCCCAATGGAGATCAATATTTTTCACCTGCAGAACTGTCTTATGACAATGTTAAACAGAAGTCATCTCAGGTGGATGGAAGAGACTTCAAAACACCATTCACACAAAAAACCTATCTCCAGGACTAGCCAATATCTACCCACAACCAACATCAATTACCAGGGCATCATCTAACTGCAGTCCTTTTGCATCTTGCTATGTGCAAAATGGCAGCCAAGCCTCCCACATTACAACAGTGAAGACATTTAATTAAAAAAAACACTTAATTGGCTGCAAAGTGCTTTGGGGTATCCTGAAGTTTTCAAAGGTGCTACAGAAATACAGTTTCCCTGGCTTTATTTTGCATTTCCACTAACAATAACCTTGCTCTTTAGATATTTCCACATTTCTAAAATTAAAGCAATGGGAATTCCTAAATGACATGTGCACAAACCACTGTTCCTCCATACAGATGTGTTTATGTTGGGTATTTTCTTCCCAATATTGAAGGAAGCAGAGAGGGTGAATCCATCCGTCACTCACCTCCACCTTCTCTGCCACTTAGACAAACTTGCTTCCCCCCTTCTTACTTCTGATAAAGGGTCTCAGACCTGAAACATTAACTGTTTCTCTTTCCATGAGTTGACCTGCTGAGTTTTTTTTCAGCAACTTATTTCATAATTCCATGGTGATCCCTTGTTTCACCAGATAACCAGAATTTGCAAATCATCTCAAATTACCAAATGACCAACCAGTCATTATCAACAGCATCTTCACACCTTCTGGACAGGTTTCTATCACCTCAGGAACTCAGAGAAAAAAAATTCAAGAGCATTTTTCCTGTATTGGTATTGGATATTTCATCTTTTTTTTGCTCTTCATGCAGCAAGAGAGATGAGGGTGCTGAAGGACACAGGGGGATAGTGGTTGGATGAAGTGTTCAGTTAACGATACTCCACTTGATAGTATATCCAGTCATCCCCTGCCTGCCAGCTTTCGATATTCATGCAGTCTTTGGGTGGGCTGACAAGTATCCAATATTTTAGTGGTTCAGTCTGTTCTCAGGTTACAGAAGACAAGAAGCTGGCCCTCCAAGAGAACCCAAGTATAGGCCATCCCTGCACTACAAATGGGTCCCTTTTTTTTTACAGACATCCATAAGTCAATTTTGTCCAGAAGTTGGAAAATACACAAAAAAAATCACTCGATATGGTAACCGTACCTTCTCAGTATTGTAATGAATGGCATCAAAAGCACATAAGACTGATAAGAAAGAACAATTACTATAAATGTAGAGAGAGAAGAATGAAACCCATGTACACAGGCACAGTAGTGTAGCGGTTAGCTTAATGCTATTGCAGCGCCAATGACCCAGGTTCAATTCCAGACACTGTCTGTAAGAAGTTTGTATGTTCTCCCTGTGACTGCGTGGGTTTCCTCCGGGTGTTCTGGTTTCCTCCCACATTCCAAAGACCTACGGGTTAGGAAGTTGTGGGCATGCTATGTTGGCGCTGGAAGCGTGGCAACACTTGCAGGCTGCCCCCAGAACACTCACGCAAAAGATGCATTTCACTGTGTGTTTCGATGTACATGTGACTAATAAAGAAATCTTAACTTATCTTGGACTTCTGAACTCAATAATATTATGGGAGCTCAGTCATATGTATGGGTGTCCATATGTAGGGCGTTCATAACCCAGGGATGGCCTGTAATCTAATATATAAACCAAGTAAGTCTGTAGATATTGGATGAGTGACAGACACAAGAGACAGAGATGCTGTAATCTGGAACAGAAAAATAAAACTGCTGGAGGAACTCAGCGGGTAAGTCATTGACTCAGCAGGTCAAGTCCCAATGCAGGGTCTTGACCTGAAACATCGACAACTCCTTTGCCTCCACAGATGCTGGATAAGTGACCAGCTAACCTGGGTAAATAGCAAACCTGAAAAAGTGATATGCCATCATTGGGGATGGAGTGTTCTTACCTAATGGGTAAACTGCTTAAAACGGGAAAAGCAGCAAGAAAACTTTAGTGCAGTGCTGTTGGTTTCATGCACTGGTTACAATCTGGCCAAGGAATTTACAAACATATCACTGAATTTGGATACATAGAATTTGTCAAAGGATTCCTGAGTTCAAGAGAATTTCTACCTTAAATAAAAACAAATGATGCTGGGAACAGTCGGCAGGTCATACAGCATCTGTGGAGATAGAGATGCAGTTAATGCTTCACGCTTCATCAGAATCCAAATCACAATCAGCTTTGATGAAGTGTCTTTGACCTGAAATGCTACTTCTGTTTCTCCCTCCACAGATGCTGCCTGGCCTGCTGAGTGTTTCCAGACAGATTTGCAGCACAGAATTTTGCTTTTGAGTTCTTCTACCTTTGTGGCTTCCTCAGTAGCACCTATTTTAACCTCTAGGAAAGTAATGTCATGCAGCTAACTCAAAAAAGTAAAGGTGTACGATTAGTTTTGCTAACTTCAGCAATAAGTCACCTGCTTAATGCTACTTTTACATGCAGTCCAACTGCAGCTCAGCTCATACCATTCTCAACTGAAAGATTGTGGGTTCAAAACCAGGGACTGAATTGCAAATTCTAAGCTCACTCTCTAAATCAGGACCAAGGGAGCAATGAAGAGACTGTTAGAGGAACTTAGCAGGTTGAGCAGCATCTGTTGGGGCGGAAAGGAATTGTCGACATTTTGGGTTGAAAACTTGCATCAGGACTGAGAGTGGGGAGGGGAAATGGCCAGCATAAAAAGAGAAGTGGGAGTGATGGAACAGGAGCCCGAGGTGAACACTGCGCTGTCAGAGAAACACTAAACCAAGACCCACCTGTCTACTCAGGCAGATATAAAAGCTCCTGTGGCACTCTTTGACTAAGAGCAGAGAAGTTCTCCATGGTTTACTGGTCACTACCTATTCCTCCAGCAACATCACTAAAAGACAATCTGTCCATTTTGGAGGCTTGCTGTGCACAAGTTGGCCGCCACATTACAATGCAACAAAAGAGCGCCATAGGTCGGTAATCCCTGTGGGATATGAAATCTGATGTGTATATCATAAATTTTCACTGGTGATGGAATTTCTTCCAATAATTACAGCCAAAAAAATAGCAAAAAGCTGCAAGTTCTATTCTGATGAAAGGTTATCAACCTGAAACATTGACTGGAGACACAAGAGACTACAGATGCTGGAATCTGGAGCAACAAACAATCTGCTGGAGGAACTCAGTAGGTCGTGCAGCATCTGTGGGAGGAAAGGAATTGTCGACGTTTTGGGTCCTGATGCAGGGTTTTGACCCAAAACATCGACAATCCCTTTCCTCCCACAGATGCTGCTCGACCCGCTGAGTTCCTCCAGCAGATTGCTTGTTGAAACATTAACTGTTTCTCTCTCCTCACATGCTGCCTTACCTGCTGCAAATTGTCGGCATTCTCCGTTATCACTTCTTTGTTAAGACAGCGTTATTCTACAAATTACCACAAATCACCTGTTTAATGGTAAGTTAGCGAACTGGGAACCTGCAACATTCGTGGGTTTCATCTTGTTCTGTAAAACAGTGTCTTTGTGAGAGACTTGTCCTTGAAGTACATTTGCTGTTTTAGAGTGGAAAATTGATCAAGTTCCCTTTATGTTGTTCCTTGAGCACTAAAAGCTGAGGCAAGCTGCATCCAATTATACCTTCCGCTGTGAAGCACTCTGATTTGTTAGCCATTTGCATTATGTAAATTAAATCTCTGGCAACTAATTTTCATAACTGATTATTCTACTCATTTTAAAACAACTAAGTGTCTGTACAGACACAGTAAAACATCACATAAATTGTACAGTCCACTGATTAGCTGTGAATTTTGAATCATTATTAATTAATCTGATGACTAAATGAGGGAAATTAGCTGGGTGATTTAGTTTTCGTTCTACCTTAATTCAGTGATGCCCATCAAATCAATTGTAGCTGAAGTCAAGATACAGGAAAGTGCACACTCTGCAGGGTCCTAGTGCCACTCCGTCCCAATCTACACCTACTCCTCAATCCTGCTCTCCCGCCAGCTCTGATCTGCTGGATTTGGCAATGGGGTTTGACTGCTCTTGGATGAATTTCACCTGCACTGCTCTTTGGTCTCTGCTAATTGCCTGATGCCCAGATTTAAACAAAAGCCACTGTTGACCTCTACATATCCGTAGATTAACCACCCATGGCCCATAGCTGACTCACCATACCTCGATGGCTCCTTCCTGGATATCCCTCACCAATCTTCCTCAAACTGCTCCTGCACTGCACCCACTCCCGCTCAAGGACTGTCTCCCAAATATCTTCAATAACCCTCTGCTCAATTGCTCTGGCAAATCACCGGCACCTGCCACATCTCCCAAGTTCCATTCCCCTGCAAGCACTTTGAGATTATTCAGGACCACACTGTCTGAGGGGGTGGTGGAGACGAACACACTGTCTGAGGGGGTGGTGGAGACACCGGAACACACTGTCTGAGGGGGTGAGGGAGACACGGGAACACACTGTCTGAGGGAGTGGTGAAGACAGAGATTCTCACAACATTTAAGAAGCTTCTGGGGCTAGCACTTAAATCAGCAGGGTATAGAAGGTTGTGGACCCTGCAAGTGGGATGTGGATAGGTGCTTTAAGATCACCATGGACATAGTTGGCCAAAGGACCTATTTCTGTGCTGCATGACTCCATAACTATATTGATAGCTTCCAAATCCATGCCCACCTTCCCAAACTTCTCCAATCAGGATCCTCCTCCACCACAGCACTGAACTGGAAGTAATCAAAACCAAAAGTGACTCTGTGACTGGCACCATTTCCCTCCTTGCCCTGCTCAAGCACTCCATAGCCATTAACATCTCCGATCACAGCACTGTCTTCTGACACCTTTATCCAGTTCATTGCTCTGCCTTCACTGAGTCCAGAGGTGGGTCCACAATGGCCCCATGTTATAGCTGTTGGAGATCTGTCCCAGGATACAATACAGTCCCAGGACAACACTGGAGCAGTTTCTCAAGGCACTGTCCTCTAGCCAACCATCTTCAGTTGCTTCATCCGTAACGTTCCATAAAGTCAGAGTGTGGGTGTTCACTGATGATTGCCAATGTACAATTCCATTCTCAAACCCTCAGCAAATGGAGCAGTCCACGTCTGTATGCAGAAGGTTCTAAACAACATTCAGGCAATGCCATAAAGGAACAGGTTACCATCTCCAGCAACAGAGAACCTAACCACTTACCCCTGATGTTCAATGGCAATACCATTGCCAGGTTGTCCTTTATTAATATCTCATGGATTGGCATTGACTAGAAACTCAACTGGACCAGCCACATAAGCATGTGGCCACAAGAGCAGGTCAGAGAATGAGGATCTTCTGGTGAGTGACTCGCTTCAGGACATTCTTATAACTTTCCATTGTCTATAAGGCATGATATAACAGGTGATGAAACACTCTCTGCTTTCCTAGATGTGCAGTTCCAAGGACTCTCAAAGAAGCTCTATGCTATTCAGGACAAAGCACCCTGTCCACTGTTCTGAACATTCATTCCTTTTGCCACCAGTACACTATGGCTGCAGGGTGTACCATCTACAAAATGGAATTACTGGCCTAGGCATCTCCCAAACCCAGACCTTTACTATTGAAAACCAGGGCAGCATGTGCACACAGCATCCTGACTTATAGGAGGAGGCCATTCAGCCCTTCAAGCCTACTCCACCATCAGTGGCTGATCATCCATCCCAACAGCAAATTCCCACTCTTTCCACATACCCCCTGATGCCTTTTGCATCTGGAAATGTATTTATCACCTTCTTAAAAATATTCAACAGCTTCTACAGCACTCTGTTGGTGGATTCCACACATTTACCACCTCTGAGTGAAGAAATCTCTTCTCATCTCAGTCCTAATTTCTTGGCATATAACCCGATACTATCCCCTTGTTCCCAGCAGCCCACCAAGAGGAACATCCTTCCCTCATCTCATCTGTCTAACCTTGTCAGAACTTTGTAAATTTCATTTAAAACCTCTCTCGTTCTTCTAAACTCCAGCAAATTCAAAACTAGTCAACTTAATCTCTCCTCGTATGGCAGTCACACCCTGCCAGTAATCAGTCTGGCAAACCTTTGCCGCACTTCCTCGATGGAAAGCAGATCTTTTGCTAAGTAAGGAGGCCAAAACTGTACACAATACTCCAGGCATGATCTCATCAAGGATCAGAGTAATTTTTGCAAGACATCCTTGCTCATGCGCTCAAATCTGTTTGTTTTAAAAGCCCACACATCATCTGCCTTCTGAACTGCCTGCTCCACCTCCATGTTTGCCTTCAGTGACTGATGCACAGGGCAACCAAGTCCCTTTGAACATTAACACTTCCCAATTTAACAACATTTAAATAAATCCGATGACTTCATATTTGTTGCATCTGCCACTCAATCTGTCTAAATCACCCTGAAGCCAAAGTACATCCTCGTAACCCCACCCACCACCCATCCAGTGATGCCCAGATCCCAAAAAAGATGACCTAGAAAAGTCCAGGGACACAAGAGAGACTGCAGATGTTGCACCTAGAAACTTTGTTTCTACTCATTTGCACCTACCACCTGATTCCAGTTTTTAACCTCACCAAATGCAGTCACATTTGATGTGGATGCGGGTTCAATTGTAACATTTAAGGGAGGTTTGGACAGGTACAAGGATGGGATGGGCTTTGGAGGGATGTGGTCTGGGTGCAAGTAGGTAGGACTAGGCAGAAGATCAGGTCGGCATGGACTAGATGAGCTGAAGGGCCTGTTTCTGTGCTATAATTCTCTATGATTCTATTTCCAGCGGTGCCTGTATCATCTACAGACGTGAGAATTCCAATACTCTCCTGGAAGTCTTCCAACTTTTTCAGCCTCCATAAACAACAGCTCATCCAATCCTCTGTCACATGTTCTTCACCACTTCAAGTTCAGTCTAGCTCACTGACCACAATGCATTCCCCACACCCAGAGCTCATCATGCTCTTTTAAACCTGAACAAAGCTTCACTGCTCAGCAGATAGATAGATAAGATATCTTTATTAGTCACATGTATATCGAAACACACAGTGAAATGCATCTTTTGCACAGAGTGTTCTGGGGGCAGCCCGCAAGTGTCGCCATGCTTCCCGCGCCAACATAGCATGCCCACAGCTTCCTAACCCATACGTCTTTGGAATGTAGGAGGAAACGGGAACACCCGGAGGAAACCCACGCAGACACGGGGAGAACGTACAAACTCCTTACAGACGGCGGCGGGTATTGAACCCAGGTCGCTGGTGCTGTAAAGTGTTACACTAACCACTACAGTGCCTGCCCTCCCAATTATCTCCTGCTTGAGCCCCTTGTCCCTCCATCTGCCCAGGACTTGATGTATCCTCACACCCTAGACTGCAGGGCCTTGGTGAGACCACACCTTAAGTACTGTGTGCAGTTTCAGTCTCCATACCCAAGAAAGGATGTACTTGCCATAGAGTGAGTACAGCAAAGCCTCACCAGATAGGTTCTTGGGATGGTTTGACTGCCATGAAAGAACAGATAAATTTGACTAGGTTAGTATTCACCAGAGCTTAGAAGCATGAGAGGGATTTCTACAAAATTCTAACAGGGTTGAACAGACTGGGTAACCAGCACACACCCAGTGGGCCAGGCTTGAAGTGTTGGAATTTCATCCTTCAACCTCTCCACATGGCACACACAATGGGGGAGCGGGAGGTCTTTTGACCAATCCCTCTGGGGTTCTGAAACTGAAATCCAAGCAGCTCTGTTTCTCTGCCATTTCCCTACACTCCTGCATTTTTGTTTTGCGTACTTATCCTATTTCCTTTTGGAAACTCCCAACACCCTCGATCATAACAACCTCATGTTGCCTCTGCCAATCACTGTAAATCTGTGCCCTCTCTTTACCACCACTCCTGCTACAGCAGGTTTTGTGGTACTGGTTGTAAATTGGTAATTGTGGCTTTAAAGGTCCTACTACACTGTCTGATGGTAGACTGCTCTCCAGTTTGCAACATTTTTACAGAAACGTCCAGAATCAGTCTGCAGAAGCTATTTGAATGAACCGTCACATTTATTGGAGCACTGAATCTTGGCAAGTTTATTCAATACTTCACACTCTCGTCACACAGACAGCCCAGATTCTCTTTATTTACTCTATGGAAATCTGTTCAGAATTTGGACCACTGCACTAAATCTGTTCCAACAAGAGACACCAGAGCATCTCTTGAATTAAGAGTAGTCTATTCAGCGAAAGTTCCACTTGTATTTCCTGCCTTAAAACCCACCTCTGACCAACATCTCTCCTAATGTCCTCACCTGAGTCAAGAAGCAAAAATCTGCAGATGCTGGAAATCTGAAATAAAATCAGAAAAATTTTGAAAGACTTACTATACCCTCAGCTAATTCCATTTCCCTGATATGCCCTGGCATACTTTCCCATAGGAGAGGAGCGAATAAATGCAAATTGTTGTAAAAGCCAACTTGAAAATTCAACTCAATATCAAACTACTTTCCCTAAGTAAATTAACAGTGAAGACACATGAAAATCTGATGTTCTGGTTGGTTCAGTCACTTGGCGGAAGAACTGCTCAGACCATAGTATTCAACCGGGTGCTACAACCAAATTCTGTTGACAAAGACATTTGTGCAGATTGTAACTGACACAAATCTATTCCAAATCCAGGGACAGGAATTTTTTTTTTATATATTTAAAAAATAGATTTTATCCATGATTAAAAAAATATCTACAAAGGAAGAAACAGTGCAAAAACAAAACCTTAACATTCATGGTCGTTACACTCATTTAAAGAAGAACACAAACAAATCACAGCACCAATGCCACTCACGTGGCTCCGAGGTGATACCCCTTTCATTGTTCGAGGGGCTTCCCCACTCAACTTTGCCCCTCCATGTGCGGCAGCAGGAGGAGCCCAGACTGTGGTCCTTCCCCACAGAGCCTCCGCATTGGTTGCACTGAGCTTCAGTGCGTCCCTCAGCATGTACTCCTGCAGCCTGGACAGTGCCAGTCTACAACACTCCCTTATGGACGTCTCACTGTGCTGTAATATGAGTCAGTGAAAACATCCTGCACCTCTGCCTACTGAGGACAGGTTTGTACACGTGCTTCATCACAGCCAAGCACTGAAAGTGTCACATTAAATTTGTAACGCTCAAATTCCATTTAAATGTCTTGGGTTAGGTTACCATTTGTCCTATACACAGCAATTTTGATTCAGGTGGCTGAATAAAACAATTTAACATTTAAGTCTCAGGTACAAGCACTGGTTGATCTCCCACGATGTTGCTTCCTATCCTGGCTGAGCAATCCCCTCAGGCAGAGTTAGGTTAAATGCAGAACTCACGTGCATCCAGAGTCCAGCACACATCTGCCACACTCCAGACAACAATCTTCGACAGACAGTCTCAAGGAGTCAGGAGAAGGTGGTTTAACCAATATTCTGAAAACAGGGAGCTAAGAAAGATGGTCAAGATATCAGTCAAGCATCCCTGGTCTGATCCTACTCAAGAACACCAGAAGATATCTGCAATTAATAGTGAGGAGAGCCAAGATACTACAACAGCAAAGACTGGCTTGTGACTGACAGAGATTTCTTCATGGCAATAGCCAGTAGTTGACGATTGAAGTTATACAAATGTAATAGCCACAGTTGAGTGTCTGTTTGCAAGTAGTACTGCTTTCTCATGCTCTCACTGATGAAAAACTGAGCCCACCAGTCACAGTGCCTCATTGATTTCCTTTTACTGAGGCTGTTAGCTGCTTGGTTGGGTATTGGTGACCATTTACAAAATCCCTGGGCAACACAGTCTCTGGAGGTAAATCACTTAGACAGAAAACTAGAGCAAAATCTTCATTTTCTTTTCATGTTACCGTGGACATGTTTTTTTCTACTCACGTTCCCTCACACTTTGACTTTTCACACAACTGACCAGTGTGTTCAACACACTGAATGGGATTGGCATTGGAATGGGCAGGCACGGTAGTGTAGCGGTTAGCGTAACACTATTACAGCACCAGCGACCCAGGTTCAATTCCCGCCGCTGTCTGTAAGGAGTTTCTACGTTCTCCCCGTGTGTCTGCGTGGGTTTCCTCCGGGTGCTCTGGTTTCCTCCCACATTCCAAAGATGTACGTGTTAGGAAGTTGTGGGCATGCTATGTTGGCGCCAGAAACGTAGCGACACTTGCGGACTGCCCCCAAAACACTCTATGCAAAAGACGTATTTCACTGTGTGTTTCGATGTACCAATAAAGATATCTTATCTTAAAACCATTTCCCTTCAAGCAGGGTAATGGTCAATGGTAGTTTTAGTGACAGATCACTGTTGACGGCAGGACTTAGTGGAGTTAGTACTATATCCCTTGCTTCTCCTGTGTGCATCAGTGATTTAGAATTAAATGTTGGAGCCATGATTAACGTGTTTGCATATAACACCAAAAACTGGCTTTGTGATTAATAATTAAAAGATAAGTTACAGGACTGAAATGAACTGGTTAGGTGCGCTAAAAAATGGAGAAATGTGAGGTCCTTCTTCCTCAGTGTCTCGGTGTTCTGAATGATTCCGATTTTGTGGTTTCTGAGGCCAATGTGGGAACTTCAGACTCTCCAACAGATGGGGCAGGAGATAACTGATGGGGCGGGGTCTGGGTAGTTTTTGAGTCGGTACACTCCTTCTGTGTGCTCCCAGTTCATGGACTCAAGGCCTTATCGATCAAAGCATAGAATACAAGGTAAGGGAAATCATGATCAAACATATAAAAAAAATACATTCTCATTTGGTGATTAAAAATGAACTTTTTTCTGATAAACCATTATCATATCAATTTTTTGTTCTGATTCATGGTAGATTTTACATTTAGCATCAGATTCTAAACAAACACTCCTAGCCTATAGAATTGATTATATTCGTATTGTGGAGATACAGAAGAATTAAAATTTAATAGAAAGGCAGCAAAAAAAATCACTGTTCAGAATGGAATTAAAGTCAAAGGAATATTTATGGTTAAGCCAATAATGATACTAAATGCAAAATGCATTTCCTGCACTGGGTGAAACATAACTCTGCAAACAAAATAGCTTACCAAAAACCAATGAGAACTAACTAGGTTATTTATGCAACAATTTAATTTTATTTCTGTAGCTACTAGGAAATTCATATACAAATCACATATACAAATTCACATATACAGGTTCATATCATATTCAGATTTGTGTATACATACACAAATTTGCCAAAGGCATCACTGTTGATAGACAAGCTCTGGTTCTGCACGAATCACAGGTGGTGATGAGTCAGAGTACAGGAGCGAGATCGGACACCTGGTTGAGTGGTGCCACAACAACAACTTCTCACTCAGCGTCAGTAAAACTAAAGTATTGGTATTGGTTTATTATTGTCACTTGTACCGAGGTACAGTGAAAAACTTGTCTTGCATACCGATTGTACAGGTCAATTCATTACACAGAACTGATTGTTGACTTCAGGAAGGGGAAGGAGGGTGAACGTGCGCCAGTCTACATTGGGGGAATCAGCGGTGGAGAGAGGCAGCAGCTTTAAATTCCTGGGTATTAACATATCAGATGACCTGTCCTGGGGCCTGCACATAGATGCAATCACAAGGAAAGTGCGCCAGCGTTTTTACTTTCTTAGGAGGTTTCTTAGGCTTGTCACTGAACACTCTAACAAACTTCTACAGATGTTCTGTTGAAAGTGTCCTGACTGGTTGCATCATGGTCTGGTATGGAAATTCAGATGTGCAGGAATGTAAGAAGTTGCCGAGAGGAGTGGACTCTGCCCAATGCATCACGGGCACATCCCTTCCCACCATCGGTAGTATCTACAGGAGGCGCTGTCTCAAGAAGGCAACATCCATCATCAAAGATCCCCACCATCCAGGCCATACCATCTTCTCGCAGCTACCATCAGGCAGGAGGTACAGAACCCTGAAGTCCCACACTACCGGATTTAAGAACAGCTACTTCCCTTCAACCATTCAGTTCTTGAACCAACCAGCACAACCCTGATCACTACCTCAGTACAGCAACACTGTGACCTCTTTGATCACTTTGCCCTAAAATGGACTTTGTTTTTTTTGGTTCTAATTGTGTTCTTCCTTGTAAAAATTGTGTAAAATTTATGTTTAATTTATGTTTTTCTTGTGAATGCTGCTTATGTGATGCTATGTGCCTGTGATGCTGCTGCAAGTAAGTTTTTCACTGCACCTGTGCATACCTGCAATGAAAAAAAACTTGCAGCAGCATCACAGATACATAGCATCATATGAGCAGCAAGTACTTGTGCATTTGACAATAAACTCGACTTTGACTGAATTCTGCAGGAAGAGACAAACCCAGAGTTATAGAACTAAATTGTGAGATTATAAACATAACATTTTGTAATATATTTTCTTTCACCTGATGTACTTGTTGTCGACAGGACTGGCATTTGTTTCCCATCCCTAACTTCTTTGAACTAAGTTGCTTCAGGATACATTTCAGCAGGTCGTTAAAAAATCAACCATGTGACATAAGAACATGACCCAGGAGACGTTATAGGTCTTATAGTTCTTCCTCCATCACAGTTTAGTTCCGATGGATCCGTTTTATAACTGTAGGTTTTGCGCTTCCTGCAGGAGTTCTTCTCATGCCTACAGAAATGAAGCTTCACTCTCGAGTAAACACCTGATTTACATTAGTTTACATTAGCCTGTGGTATTCTCCTTCACCATTCAATAAGGTTTCATATTTCTTAACAACATGGGAGGCTATTCAGCCTATCATGTCCTTGCCAGCTCACAGAGCAATCCCATTTCCACACTAAATTTTCCCGACAACGTACACTCCCCACATTCCCATCAACTCCCCCCAGATCTGACCACTCAGCTACACAGTCAAACAATGTACAGTGGCCAATTAACCTACCAACCCGTAATGCTTTGGGAGAAAACTGGAGCATCCGAGGACGTCTACACAGTAGATGAAGAAAGTGAAACTGAACACAAACTGCACCAGAGGTTAGGAATGAATATGGGTCACTGGAGCTGTGAGGCAGCAGCTCTACAGGCTACACAACTGTGCCATCCAAAACACCTTCCATTACAGCTCCATTGTAATGAAAAACCTATTGATATCAGTTTTGAATTCACTCAAAGACTGAGCATCTTTATCCCTCTGTGGTCAGGATTCTAAAGATTTTGGACCCCCTTCAATGATCAATCCTGATGCTAGGTCCCCTGATTCTCGACTCTCCAAGCAGAGGAAATAGCCTCTCAGCATCTTCCCTATGTGCACCACTCAGAATCACATCTTCCAATGAAACAACCTCTCATTTTACTATGAATTTGGTCTCCTCATGAGACTGTCCTCTCATCCACTGTGCAGTAGGTCACAAAGAAGCCAAACTAGGCATGCAGAACCGATTTGCTTCCATAAAGGTTATTGGTGAAGCAGGTGAATCCAGTGGCCTCATGGTCACCATTGGTGAAACCAACCCTTTGTCCCAGATGCTTTTAATTAACTGAATTTAAATTCAACAGTTTTGAACATCACAGATTGTTAGCCGAATTGACCTGTACGATCGGTTTGTAAGACAAAGCTTTTCACTGTACCTCAGTACAAGTGACAATAATAAACCAATACCAATACCATGCCCCTGGATTACCAGTCTTTATGGGTGAGGGACAATTTGGAATACTACCTTGTTTTACACTACCTTCAAAATTACTTTGGTATATCAGTGGGAAGATGTTGCATTGAAGCTCCATATGAATAATGGAGGGGCCGTAGCCAGCCTTCTGAGTGAGTCCTGTGTTCAGACCAGCTATTATAGGGTCAAAGCTTGGCACTTGCAGGGTGATGAATGGCAATGGTGAGAGGAGGAGTTGACGTGGCAACTACTGAGTCATCTCCTATCAAGACACATACCACCGGTAAGATACCTCTGGGAGCATAACCAGTGTTGGAAGCATGTTTCTGCTTCTGGACCAATTCCCTACCAACCTCTTTAGGTGAACCAATCAAACCAAAAGGGCTTTGGTTTAACACCTCCTCCAAAAGACCTCCAACAGTGCAGCACTCCCTCTGTACTCCAGTGCAGCATCAGCCCTGATTTTGTGTTCGGTCTTCCACGCGGGACTTTAATAATGCAATAACATAACATGAATAAAACATTGGCATGGTAATTAAACTATCTCCAGGCATGGGAACAGCATTACTTCTGCAATGTTAGAGCATTTGTCAGCACTATGATACATGAGCTCAAATCTTGGCAGACTTGCCTGGCAGAGAGAATACAAAAAAAATCCCTCGGCTTCCTATGTTCTGAGAAGCAAGTTGTATAGTCTTCATTATATTGGATCAATTTGTCAAAGTTTGAGAAAAAGACAGGTACTGTACAACAGCGTAAATCATACTTCCAATACTTGCCTCAAATTCTAACAGCTGTTCAAGGTTTGGCTATAATTCTCTGGTAATTACAGGTAGCTTCACTTAATCACTTCCAATATACTTTTATTTACCTATCATCTAAGATCACATTAATAAGAAACCCAAATAATTAAGACATGAGAGACTGCAGATGCTCGAATCAGGAACAACAAACAATCAGCTGGAGGAACTCAGCAGGTTGAGCAGCATCAGTGGGGGAGAGCAATTGTCGTCAGGAGTTTTGGTCCTGATGCAGGGTTTCAACCCAAAACATCGACAATTTCTTTCCTCCCACCCATGCTGCTCAAGCCGCCAAGTTCCTCCAGCTGATTGTTTGTGACCCCAATAATTAATTTTATACACATAAAAATATAAAAAGGCATCTGTGCATCCTGAGGGGTTGCTGTAATGTCAAAGGTTTCATCCTTCAAACAAGAAGTTAAACCAAGGCCTCTACTCCCTCAGATAGATGCAAAAGATCCCATGGAATTACTTTGAAGAGGAGCTGGGGAGCTTCACCATTGTTCCAGCTCATGATTATCCCTCAATCAACATCACTCAAAAGATAAACTGTCTTTATCTGCATATTCAGGTGGCACCGTGGGGGTGTAGGTAGTGCAGCTGCTTCGCACCTCCAGCGATCCCCAGATTCAACACTGACCTCTGGTGCTGTCAGTGTAGAGTTTGCACAGTCTCACTGAGATCACGTGGGTTTCCCCAACAACTGAAAGGCATGCTGGTTGGTGGGTTAGTTAGCTGCTGTAGATTACCCCTAGTGTAGGTGGCTGGTGGGAGAATCAGAAGGGTCGATGTTAATGGGCTCGTATATAAAATAATAAATTGCAGGGAATGGAATTGTTCTGAGAGCTGGCAAAGAGTCAATAGGCTCAATGGCCTCCATCTATGTCAAAAGGAAATAGGAAAATATGGCCTCATAAGTTGTAAGTTGTGTTTCATTACTAAGAACAAGAGTTGCATTTACATAGTACCTGGACTCTCTCCAGAAAAATGGTGCTGAGGCATATGAGCCATGATGGTGATGAATGGCCTCGAAAGCCAGATAGTCTGCTGCTGCTCCTAACTTCTGTGCTCTTATGGAAGCCTCTATGTTGCCCTCTCACACATAAGCAAACCTTTGTTTCATTGCTCACCTTTCTTGATTTTAATACTACTCCAAACTCAGTGCAAAACCAAAAGAAAACAGGTTTAAAACACTTCCTGAGGAATCACATTTTTTAAATGCATTTTCTGAGATCTGGGAGTCATCCCCCATCCCCAACTGCCCTTGTGAAGGTGGTAGTGAGCATTCCACCTGGGCTTTAGAGAGCACTGCGCTCCTACTGCAGTTGGGGAGAGAATTCCAGGACTTAGACCCAGCAACAACAAAGGAGTAATGATTCCAGGTCAGGATGGTGGAGTGACGTTGTTCCTATGCACTCGCTGCCCTCGTCCTTCTTGGCGGTGGAGGTTGCGGGCTTGGGAGGGTGCTGGACAGAGTAGCCTGGACAAGTAACTGTGTTTTACTGTGTGCCATTGATGGAGAGAATGAGTGTTTAGTGTGGTGGATGGGTTACGCTGTCTTGCCCTGAATGGTGTCAAGCTTCTTAAGAGTTTTTGGCCACACAGGCCTTCCTTGAATACACATGGTGGTGACTGAGCCTACATATATTTCCACTAATCTTGTCTTTTCAACAATATTATTGCTCATTTAACACTTCCAAAAAAGACAGATCATCAGGACATTATCACCTTGCTCTTCATGGCAGTTTGCCATGCTCAAATTAGCTGCCGCACTTCCTTTATTACACACTTCAAGTAATTCAATGATTGCGAATATTTTTGGAAAGGACATGAAAGGCACGATACAAATTTAACTCTTTTCTCCTGTAGAATTACAACACAGAGACAGGCCACTTGCACCGGTTGGATCAGTTTTGGTGCTCCATGCTACTACTTTTGGACCATTCTGCTGTTTTGTGCTCATTGTTGTATTTATTATTACCGTGTTTACTCTGAGCTTCATGAGAGCAAGGAATTTCCTTTCACCCTGGTGTATATGACAAATATCTGAGCCTCCTCCCAGTCCTCTTCAGTTCCACTTTCATGTCTGTCAGCTCCCAATCTTTTCCTTTGTGTAGTCAGTGTGTCTTTGACCAACCGAGGTTCAACACCAAAAATCAACCTGCTGAACAGTTAGTGTCCCCAATGCTGCAGTGGAACAGGATAAGTTATTGCACCGACACTATCAACAGCACCAATCAGATGCTGGAACTTATTAAGGTGACAAACAGCAGGTTGGAAGTTTCTCTGTTTTCACTAACCACGTAGTTAGTGCTAAGACATTGTTTGTTTATGTGTTGGAGTGCCCCAGATACAGTTAAGTGGGGCAGGATTAATAGAAACAGGTATTTAATAGGGGAATGTTTTCCCCCAAGCTCTATAGATTGTCAACGTATATAGATTAAATCAGTCCTGATGAGTTTACACAAGGGAGACAATTTGATAGATGAGAATTTCACTTCAGTTCATGTAGAAAAACTAATAAGCTTTGACTGCTGATTTAAAGCTACAAAAAAGTCCTTTGAGCCTTACTCCTTTCTGCCTGACTTGGGTCTTCAGAATGTTTGGTCATGATCAGTTGGATCCAGGGTTCCTCAGCAAATAGAACAGTAGAGATCAATGCATGTGACACCAAGCGAGAAGAGTGGTTGGACCCATTTAGTGATCAATAAGTTAAGAGTTCAATTTCTGAAAGGTGAACTAGTATTCCACCTGAGAAACCAAGCCATATATTCCACCTTCGTATAGGCCACTGTCTGTAAGGAGTTTGTACGTTCTACCCATGTGTGCGTGGGTTTCCTCCGGGTGCTCCGGTTTCCTCCCACATTCCGAAGACGTACAGGTTAGGAAGTTGTGGGGATGCTATGTTGGCACTGGAAGCGTGGCGACACTTGTGGGCTGCCCCCAGAATACTCCACGTAAAAGATGCATTTCACTGTGTGTTTCGACATGTGACGAATAAAGATATCTTATCTTAACAGTAATTGTGCAGACTCCTCAAAGACTGGGCTTTAAGACTCTATAGAAATTAGTCCAGAACATTGCCAGAACATTGAAATATTCTGTTTTGCCTTTGCACTGAATTTCCACTCCATTATTTCACAAGTGTTGCCAATAAAGTAGGTATGGCTAAAAGTAATAAAAACTAAATTTGCTGGAAATACTCAGCAGGTCAGGCAGCATCTATGGAGAGAAAACTGTTTAACATTTCAGACTCCAGCTGAAACATTAACACTGTTTCTCTCTCTTCACAAAGGCTCTTCCCGCTCCCATCTTGTTATCTCTGCAGTCCCCAGGGTTCCATCTATGGGCCCCTCCCATTTACCTATCTACATGCTGGTTCCAGGCATGTGTGGAAAGGTGTGAAGGTGCTACATAAATGCAAGGCTTTCCTCAGAAGTATTTGTATCTCCAACCACTGCAAAATGGCAACATTCTGAAGACAATTTCTGAGAACTTTGCTTCTGTCTGTCAGGAGACAGTACACAACATACAAGACCCTTAAGTTAGATTCTGCTTCAGTTGGGGGACAGCCCACTTCTGTTTAAGTTTATTTCACAAAGAGGTTGGAATAGAAATAAGCGATATTGATGACTAATTTGTCAACCGTCTATACTGGAATCAGCATATAATTGAAACAAAACTTGTTTGAAATGTATTACATTAATTCTCCATCCACTCCCACTCCAACCTGCCTTTGACTTCCAACGCAATTCCAATGAAGCCTGACATTGGGTCGAGCAACAACAGCTCATCTTCCATTCAGGCGACTGCAATCCTTGGTACTCAATCCTGAATTCAACAATTTCAGATAAGTACCCTTTCTTATTTGAGTCAGTGCTAGTCAGTTTTGATGGAGGATCATCTACCTGTATCATTACCTCAGTTTTCCTTCTATCCCGCTGTGGTAAGACTCTTGAGTGGACCTGTTGTACGTTAAAGGTGAACTCTTGACTTCACAATCTAACTTGTCATGGCCTTGCACCTTATTGTCTACCTGCACTGCACTTTCTATGTAACTGTAACACTATATTCTGTATTCTGTTATTGCTTTTGCCTTGTACTATGTCGATGTACTTATGTTTTGAAACAATCTGTATGGATGGTATGCAAAATTACATTTTTCACTGTATCTTGGTACATGTGACAATAATAAACCAATTCCAATCCCACAATGCTCCCTGACCTACTGACTATTCTCAGCATTTTCTTTATCTTTCAATTTCCATCAACTGCTGTGTTCTGCATTTCACAGGTCCAGCATTTTACTTCTGTTCTCTCCCTCTCTCTCTCCCCCTCTCCCTTATTCATTTATTTATAATCCTTCAGACATTTCAGCTCTGATTTACAAACACTAATCTCCCTCTCCGAGATGACACCAAAACTAATTGTATCACATGGATCATTTTGGTCTCCACCTTATGGCAAACATTCCCATTGATTTTTCCACTCCTCCCAACTCCACGGAACTTAAAGCACATTTGTGTTTGTTTCACTTTCCCAAGTTTGATGAAGGGCCATTGACTTGATACATTAACTCTGTTCCTCTCTTCACAGATACGCCTTGCTAAGCACCTCCAGCATTTTCTGTTTTTATTATTGAGAGTGTAAATTTGTTAATTCTTATCTTTGCACTTTCACTGCAGGAGGTGACATGAAGGGAAGTGAGTGTGATTCACCATGTAGAACCTGACTACCCATTGCACTCAAAAGCAGACTGAAGCCTTTGGGCTTCTCCAAATGCACAATGACATCAGATGTTGGAAGCTCAGTGTGGGCTAACGTTATCATGTAAAATTTTTTTGTCCTGGGGCCCTCTCTGATGGAAAAGCAGGAATTTGATATTTTGTTCTGGAAGAAATGTTATCAATTTAACCAAAACTCTATTGCTCTTGCTTCTTTGCGACATTAACTGAGTTGTTAATATTAGTCTGAACCACTGATCAATTAGTGATACAATGGTTAGCAATTAGAGAAATTCTAAATGGGCAATTAGAGAAATTCTAAATGATATTTATCTGGACAATCTCCATAAGAGATGCCTTATATCCAAGGTCTTACTTTGATTATAGGTAGCTCATATTTTTCTGTGAGAGCTAACTTTTGCAAGAATGAAACTTATGGGAAAATCTAAAATGCAGTGCTCCTCAGTGCTAATTATGCATGCATGCATGTATGTACAATGCCTGTTACCATCTAGTAGTTAACCTTGGTTTTAAATACATCTTTTGCGAAGAGTGTTCTGGGGGCAGCCCACAAGTGTCGCCACGCTTCCGGTGCCAACATAGCGTGCCCACAACTTCCTAACCCGTACGTCTTTGGAATGTGGGAGGAAACCAGAGCACCTGGAGGAAACCCATGCAGACGTTCAGGAGAACGTACAAACTCCTTACAGACAGCGGTGGGAATTGAACCCAGGTCGCTGGAGCTGTAATAGCATTACGCTAACTGCTAAACTACCATGCCTGCCCACAAAGGAACATCAGAATGTGTGAACTGGAAGAGGCCATTCAATCCCTTGAGTCTGATTCACCTTTCAAAAGAGATCACATCTGATTTGTAATCTAAATTCATATCCCCATCCTTTCCTATATCACATGGTATTTAGTTAAACAAATATCTCACAATCGACAATTTCAACTGGGCGATTGATCCAGGATCAATTGTCATTTGCAGAAGAGAGTTAAAAGCTTTTATTGCCTGCTGTGCATCGAAGTTGTTTACTACTTCAATCTTAAGAGACTGTCCTCCAATTCCTAGACAGAACTCACTCATTTTAAGATTCTTCAAGCAGTGGAAATAGTTTCTCCATACCTCCCCTTTCAGTTCTCCTTGTGCATCTTGAAAACATCCATTAGATCAGTCCTTAACCTTCTAAAGTCCAGGAAATAATATCTTTTTTTATAATCTCTCTGTAATTTAACTGTCGGTTATGAATAAATCAACATTGAACTTCCTCATTCGGGTAACATTCTGATAATCCGCTATCCTTAATGGTTCTGCATCTGGCTCACCAGTTGATATTTCCTGTGCTCCCCTGAAATTCACTGGAGCCCAATTCCTGTGCTCCCCTGAAACATATCCAGACACTGCTTCCCACACTCCCTTGAAACTCACCAGAGCCCCGATTGCTGCAAACTCTTAAATCTCATTGTGAGCATGGTTTCCAACTACACTTGAAACTCAGCGGGGTCCCTTTTCCCATGCACCCTTGAGACTTAGCAGGTTTATTGGCAAATTTATCATAGTACTGTGCATCAAAAAAGACAAAGTAAAAGTGTGTTGGAGTATTAAAAGGGCACAATGTCCGTGTAGAAAATCTGCCAGTCAGGCACCAACAAAGTCCTGAGTATGCCAGATTATTAGAATTGTATATCCTTCCTATGATATGGCACCCAGAAATGCAAACCATCTGTAGCTATGGCCTTACCAGAGCCTTGTCCCTTGTACCCACTGCACATCATCCCATGCTCTTTAGCTATTTTTCCAAATGATTATCCAAGTTCCTCGGAAAAGAATTTATCACACTTTTGTCAATCGCTTTCAAAACAAAAACTGCTGGAGGAACTCAACTGGTCAGGCAGTGTCTATGGAGGCAGAGGGATAGTTGAGACCCCGCACCAATCCTGATGCAGGGTCTCGACCCGAAACATAGAGCATCCCTCTGCCTCTACAGATGCTGCCTGACCTGCTGAGCTCCTCCATCAGCTCGTTTTTTGCTCCAGATTCCAGCATCTACAGTCTCGTGTCTACTTTGGTAATCACCTGCGAGGCTTCAGTTGGAATATTGTCTACACTTCTGGTGGCTGCACTTGAGAAGGACATCAGAGGCATTAGAAATGGTGCAGAGGAGCCTTGCTATAACAGCATCAGACGCAGGGACCCATCATCTGGAGGGGTGTTGAAGCTGGGTTGCTATCGGGAGCAGAGAATAGGAAGGCAGAATTTAATAGCTGCTTTCAGAATCATGAAGATTTCTGATTGAGTGAGCAAGGAGACATGTTTCCACCAAGAGGAGGGGCATTGACCGGAGGGGACAGATTTAAGATAATTGGCAAAAGAACCACAGGGGAGATGAGTAGCATTTAACTTGTGCACGTGTTGATGTGATATGAAATGCTTTACCTGAATGCATGACAGAGGCAGGTTCAGCAATAACTTTCAAAAGGGAATTAGACAAATGGTTGAAAGAGAAAATTGCAGACTAAAGTGAGAGAGCAGCATGATGGTACTAATTGGATAATTTTGCAAAGAGCACAATGACCTCCTTCTGTGCTCTATGTTCTAAAGAATTCATGGGCCCTGCTTAACAATAGTTTGTGGAACTATTCTAATCACTTGCTTGAAAATACGCTGATTTCTGTATTTTCCCTTAATTCATTATTCTTACAGTTGCACCAGTTGCCAGGAATGATAATTCCTCATTGCTGACTTTCACTCCATTGTAGAGTCAGAAATGATGATTACCCAGGTTTTAGTGCTATTGACAATTCCTCAGGTGGTGAGGCAGAGCCTGCTCATGTGTAGCAAGACCTAGACAACATTCAGGCATGGCCTAATAATTGGTGAGCCACACAATGTGGGTTTTTATTCTTTCATTCATAGAATGTGGTGATACTGACATTTAATGCCTGCACCAAATTTCTCCTGAACTGAGCAAGCAGTTGAGTCAGACAACAAACAATCTGCTGGAGGAGCAATGGCTTGAGCAGCATTGGTGGGAGGAAAGGAATTGTTGATGTTTCAGGTCAAAACCCTGCATCGGATGAGTTAGACATTGGTGAGACAGTACTTGGAGTTTTGTTCGCCCTGTTATAGGAAAGACATCATTAATCTGGAAAGAGTGCAGAGGAGATTTACGAGGATGCTGCCAGGACTCAAGGGCCTGAGTTATAAGGAAAGGTTGGGCAGGCTAGGTTTTTATTGCTTGGAGCACAGGAAACTGTGGGGTGAACTTGTGGAGGTGCATAAAATCATGAGGGGCATAGATATGATGAAATCACATAGTCCTTTTCCCAGGGAAGGAGAACTAAAAACTAGAAGGTACAGGTTTAAGGTGAGAGGTGAAAGATTTAAAAGGGACCCGAGGGGTAACATCTTCACGCAGAGGGTGGTGCATATATGGAATGAGCTGCCAGAGAAAGTGATTGAGGTGGGTACAGTAACAACATTCAAAAGATATTTGGATAAGTACATGGATAGGAAGGGTTTAAAGGCAGGCAAGGTAGTGTAGCGGTGAGCGTAACGCTATTACAGCACCAGGGACCCGGGTTCAATTCCCGCCGCTGTCTGCAAGGAGTTTGTATGTTCTCCCCGTGTCTGCGTGGGTTTCCTCCCACATTCCAAAGACATACGAGTTAGGAAGTTGTGGGCAAGCTATGTTGTCGCTGGAAGCGTGGCGACACTTGCGGGCTGCCCCCAGAAACTCGACGCAAAAGATGTATTTCACTGTGTGTTTCGATGTCATGTGACTAATAAAGAAATCTTATCTAAAGGGAGATGGGCCAAATGCGGTCAAATGGGACGAGCTTGGTGGACACCATGGTCGGCATGGATGAATTGAGCTGAAGGGCCCATTTCCATCCTGTATTACTCAATGACTCTATAACCACGTTGATGGGTCTGGAGTCACATATAGGCCAGACCAAGTAAGGACAGCAGATTTTTATGCTGAAGGATAATTATGAACCAGATGGGTTTTCACAATAATCTGGTAGTTTTGTGGTTATCGTCACTGGTTTAATTCCAGGTTTATTTAGTTTACTTGCATTTAAATTTGCCAGCTGGCATCATGGAGTTTAACCTTGTGTTTTTGGATAAATGGTACAGAAATCTGGCTGCTTGTACGGTATTATAACTAGCATACCGTTAAAGAGGTAAAGACCATCTCCAGTCTGAACACTTTGCCTCGACATTACCATTTTAATTCCCCATCATTAATATCCTGGAGCAACACATACAGACAGGACAGTGGTGTTTAAGAGGCACTTTAACAGGCAGTGAATGGAGGGATATGGATCAGGTGCAGGCAGATGGGATTAGCTTCATTTGGCATCATGGTTGGCATAGACATCGTGGGCCAAAGGGCCTCTTCCTGTGCTATACTGTTCTATGTTCTATAAATCAAGCAGTCACATCAATATTGTGGCTACAAGATCAGCTCAAGGATATCCTGCAGCAAGTGACTCACTTCGAGACATCCCTAAGCCTTTCCGCCATCTACAAGGCACGAGTCAGTAATGTGATAGAGTGCCCTGTACTTGCCTGGATGAGCATGGAGTCACAGAGTCATACAAATAGGCCCTTCAGCCCAACTCGTCCATGCTGACTGTGTTGCCCAGTGAGTAAGTTCTATCTGCCCGCGTTTGGCCCATTGCCCTCTAAATCTCTCCTCTCCATACACTTATCTAGATGGCTTTTAAATGTTGCTAATGTGCCCACCTCAACCACTATTTCTGGCAGCTCATTCCAAATACGCACCACCCTTTGCATGAAGAAGCTGCCCCTGAGACCCTTTTAAATCCCTCACCTCTGATCCTAAACCTACGTCCTCTTGTTTTTTTTGCACCCCATCCCTGGGAAGAAGACTATGTGCTTTCACCCTGTCTATGCTCCTCATGATCTTATATACCTCTATCAGGTCACCCCTCAACCTCCTACATTCCAGGGAATAAAGTCTTATTCTATGCAATCTCTCCTTGTAACTCAGGCCCCCCAAGTCCAGGCAACATGCTGGTAAATCTTTTCTGCTCCAACAATACTTAAAAAGTTCATCACCAACCAGATCAAAGTAGTCTGTTTAATTGGCAACCCCACCCATCACCCTAAGCCTCAACTCTAACACTAACTTTCTCCATGACCAGTGTACTACAGCTGCAGTGTTGCCCATCCTGTCTTGCAAATATAATGCCGATCTGTCATCACTGGAACTAACAAAATGGAATATAAATAACTTAAAACCAATCAAGTTATATTCACACAAAAAGAGAATCAGCTTGGAGTTGCACTTCTCTCCCTAACTGACATTCACCATTAAAATGAATTACTGAGTCACTGAAGTTTATTGCACATGAGGAGTCCATTCAGCCCATCGTGTCCATACTGGGCCTTCATGAGGTCATGATAGGTGCTCTGCAAAGTCTTCCTTTCTTTGGAAAATCTTCAGGAGCAGCCCCAATGTGTGGCATTTAATCCTTCACTTGCGTACTCAATGCAAGGTAGTAATACACTTAACACACTCCTTATTCAGAAGCGTAGGTGTTTTTTGTTTAGAATTCAAGCTGTGATCTTGAATTGGAGGTTGGATTTTTACCTTTGCCACTCTTAGAATTCCGAGAGGAAAATCTTTGTCACTTTCAGTGTTATTGGCAATGAGATTGAAAATTATCATCTCACTGAAACAAAAATAATAGACTTTCCCAGAAATTTAACCCTGATATTTGCACTATAGGGTGGAGTCAGTGTCTTTGTACTCTGTCTCAGATTCATTCCTCTGAAATCAATGGAACTGAATTTTGGAAGCACAGTACACTGTGGAGTTCACAATATGGTACATTCAGCACTAACAACCAGGGATGGATTTCGAGGTAACTTGATCTAAACAAACTGAGGGATTGGATTTGAGGTTCCGAGTTTGTAAACACCTTATCTATTAGATCTGGGGAATCTTAGAACCAAATGGAACGCTCATGTTGGAACTTTATAGTCTGCAGCAGATCTCAGCACATGCTGTTGACAATGCAGCTTCAGATAGGTGGGTTAGATAAGCAGGTCATACCAGCAGCCAATGTTGATCTGTACCAGGGTTATCGTAATCATGCATGTAACTCCTTTCAACATGCTGCTAATTCTATCAGGGCCACTATCTCCCCAACTAAAGAGGCAGAACATAGAACACAGAACAGTACAGCACAGGAACAGTTGGTCTGTGCCGACCATGATGCCAATCAAAACTAATCCCATCTGTCTGCATATGGTCTATATTCCTCCTTTCCTTGACTGTCCATGTGCCTGTCTAAAAGCCTCTTAAACATTGCTATTGTATCTGCATATTGTATTGCATTCCAGGCACCTACCACTCTGTGTGAAAAAACTTGCTTCATAAATCTCTGTTAAAGTTTCCTCTCCTCACCTTAAAGCTATGCCCTCTAGTGTTTGACATTTCCAAAAGAGTCTGACTATGTACCCTCTCTATACCTTTTATATTCTTCCATCAGGTCTCCCCTCAGCCTCCAATGCTCCAGAGAAAACAATCCAAGTTTGTCCAACCTCATCTTATAGCTAATATTTTCTAATCCAGGCAACATCTTAGTGAACCTCTTCTGCACCCCTTCCAATGCCTCTACATCCTTCCTGTAATGAGGTGACCAGATCTACACACAAGACTGCAAATGAGGCCGAACCAAAGCTTTACGCAGCAGCAGCTCTTGGCTCTGTTCAGTACTCCCAACAAAGCCAGGACGTCCTGGTTCACGGAGCCACCTTTTACATAGGCAACTAAAGTAGGAAAACTCCCACTTCCTCTGGCAGCTCATTCCATATACTGACCACCCTCTGGGTGATAAAGTTGCCCCTCAGGTTCCTATTAAATCTCTCCCCTCTCACCTGAATTTCCGAAGGCAGGTGTGGGAACCATGGCAACATTGGGAGCAGCAGCCAATGAGCCCTTGAAAAGCACAACAAGGAGGATCACAGGGATTCTTTTGCTAAAGGCATGGTAGTGTAGCGGTTAGCATAACACTACTGCAGCGCCGGCGACCTGGGTGCAATTCCTGCCGCTGTCTGTAAGGAGTTTATACATTCTCCCCATGACTGCGTAGGTTTCCTCCGCGTGTTCTGGTTTCCTCCCACATTCCAAAGACGTACAGGTTAGGAAGTTGTGGGCATGCTATGTTGGCACCGGAAGCATGGCGACATTTGCGGGCTGCCCCCAGAACACTCTACGCAAAGATGCATTTCACTGTGTGTTTCAATGTACATGTGACTAATAAAGATTTCTTATCTTATCTTAAATAAGGAAGCCAATTGCTTATCTATCTAGGTATGTGCTTCCCAGACATGGACTACACTAAAGGGGATCTCTTTTGGAGCTGAACGAGTTAATGTCACACTCAACCAGGTTGGTTTAAGGGACAGCTTTGTATGTGAGTGTGGTGATGCCCCATAGACCACTGCCCAGCTCCTCAACATATGTACTACACCCAGATAAGGATCCGGCAACTGCTGATAATGAACCAGTACCTGGTTCCAACACATTAATAGTGTGTGGAGGATGAAATAAACAGAACAAGAGAAGAACAAAGACTTGAAAACAACTTTGAAACACTGTTATACATTTAGACATCATGAGCTAAGGGTTTATCGACCTGAAGCAAATATCCCTGGATATGAGCTGGAAGTCTGTGCCAGCCAGATTGATCAATAGTTGCACTGACCCCACTTGCACAGAACATAAAGCAGAACAATATTGCACTTGCAGTAATTTGCTAAATGAGAAATAATCTGCTGAATTGGTCTGTATTCACTTATGCACACGCTGGGTACTAGTAACCAAAGATGAATCTCTTCCCCTTGGTGCATCCTATGGTACGAATGGGAGATTTCTTGTTTGTATGCCATTGGCTGTGTATTTATGGCTTGTTGCTGTGGAAGTGTCTATCTATAGTTGTAATGGCATTTCTGAGAAGCATATTATCTGGTTATTTGCACTGGTCATCTACACTTCCCTGTAGCTGTGACACTTTACTCTGTATTCTGTAATTGTTTTTACCCTTTACTACCTCAATGCACTCTGTACTACCTCAATGCACTGTGTAATGAATTGACCTGTACAATCAGTATACAAGACAAGTTTTTCCACTGTACCTTGGTACAAGTGACAATAATAAACCAAAACCAATACCAATTTCTGTTTTTGGGAGCTTGTTATGTAGAATGTGGCTATAGTGCTTTCCTGCAGTAAAACAGTGACTATACTTCGAGTTACTAATGTGCTTTAGGACTCTTGATTTCATGAAAGGAGCAGCACAACTTTCAAACTATAATTCTTCAAATGCAATTGTGAAATGCAGTTGATTACTAATGATAACCTAAACTAATGCATTTTGTTGATAGTTAATCTATTTATATTCCTTTAATTTTCTGTGTGATGTCCAATTCATTAGTGACCTGCACATCTAACTATAGCTAGCATCCTTCTCTCCAAAAATATTACCTGTATTAGGAAGTACAGGTAACCTCCCTTTAAATTGGGCAGATGAAATATAATCTTGTTTAATTATTCCAAGACATTTTCCAATGAGATTATTGCACAATGGCTGTGATAGATGCGAGATATATGTTATTAATCTTACAATAATTACATTGGAATTAAGTATTACATGTTTAATGGCTTAGTAGTTTTGAAAAATTGGGCAGATCCCATGAAAGTCACAACTACCATTTTTGACTCTGAACATCACTGCAGTCATTTGCTTGGTAATTAGTGAAAGCTACGTATTTCAGTCCTATATTGTTGCAACCCTAGTTATATTGACCAATTTAATTACAAGGGCATAGCTTTGAGGTGAGAGGGAGAAAGTTTAAAGGAAATGTGCGGGGCAAGTTTTTTTTCCCCCCACACAGAGAGTGGTAGGTACATGAAACATATTGCCAGAAGCGGTGGTGGAAGCAGATACGATAGTGGTGTTTAAGAGGCATTTAGACAGGCACATGAATATGTAGGGCATGGGGGTGGGGGGGGGGGGAGGTGGGTGGGGGATGTGGATCATGTGCAGACAGATGGGAGTTTAATATGGCATCAGGGTCAGCACAGATATTGTGGGTTGAAAGGCCTGTTCATGAGCTCTACCATTCTATGTTCTAATTTTATGGCACATCTGCATTCTATATATCACCCAGCTGTACTCATTGAGCAAATGAGTTGTGGAAAACCTCAGACTGAAATTGGTTTTAAATTCTAGATGATTGCCTTTGTTTTCCCTTCAAAATAGGATGATCTGACACCCAATGCATTTGATAAAAGATAAGGTTAAGATATCTTTATTAGTCAAATGTACATCGAAACATGCAGCGAAATGCATCTTTTGCACAGTGTTCTGGGGACAGCCTGCAAGTGTTGCCACATTTCTGGTGTCAACATAGTATGCCCACAACTTCCTAACCTGTACATCTTTGGAACATGGGCGGAAACCAGAGCACCCAGAGGAAACCCATGAAGACACGGGGAGAACGTACGAACTCCTTACAGACAGTGGCCAGAATTGAACCCAGGTCGCTGGCGCTGTAAAGCATTATGCTAACTGCTACACTACCGTGCCTTTATCAAACATCTTTGCTTCAAGTTTGCAGGTGTTTATATCTTTGACATAAATGCTGTCTTTTGCTTTCAGCCACACTGAAGCCATTGCAGGTAACATTAAATATCCAGACACAAGAGAGTGCAGATGCTGGAATCTGGAGCCACAAACAATCTGCTGGAGGAACTTATTAGGTCAAGCAGCATCTGTGTGATGAAAGGTATTGTCAGCGTTTCAGGTCAAAATCCTACATCAGGACTAAATATCCAAGTACGCTATATAAGAGGATGGTCAGTAAAAAAGAAAGCAAATTAACAATGAAAACATTAGAACAATAGCTTGATAAAAGAGGTAAGCTTTAGCAAAGAAAGAGACAGAGAAGCAACCTCAGAGATATGAGATCAGATTGGTGAAGGCACAGCTAATATTAATAGGCTGGAAGGTATCAGGGCATGTATTGAAGGAATATACAATCGAGGAATCTTCAAGAGGCAGCGCCTCAAAAAGGCGGCATCCATCACTAAAGACCCTCACCATCTGGGACATGCCCTCTTTTCGTTACTACCATCAGGAAGAAGGTACAGGAGCCTGAAGACCCACACTCAATGATTTAAGAACAGCTTCTTCCCCTCCGTCATCAGATTTCTGAATGGTCCATGAACATGACTTCATTATTCCTGGTTTTGCACTATTTTGTAATTTATAGTAGTTTTATGTCTTTGTACTGAACAAACTTCACGACATATAAGTCAGAATGTAAACATATCAACCTGATTCTTATCTCAGAGAGTGGGAGGTAGATGGAGGTTCTGGAGATAGGAAGAGGTGAAAGCGGGCAGGGATTTGAACAAAAGGAAGATAATTTTTTACCAAACCTTTTTTAGGCTCCTGAATGCAGATAAGTTGCTGAATTTATTTGCACAATTTAAAATGTAATCTATGAACTAGTGAAGTACTTTGGGCTAGGAATTCAATGAAAGATGTAAAATAAATGGAAGACCTTTAATTGCTTTGTTTCATTCCATAAATTTGGTTGTTTAGCTCCATTGCTCCCTACAGTACAATAAAAAAATTTCCATTAATAACAAGCACCTGGGAGAATGTGCAATAATGGAATAATTGCAAAAGTTGCTCCTATCTAATTCCTGTTACTTTCAACACAAAGTCGTTTAAGTTACAAGGTAAAACATTAAAAAACATGAAATGACATCTTCTGAGAAGGTTTATTCCTCATGCTCATTTCTGCTATAGTGACGGCCTTCAAGCACTAATTATTTGATTAAAAGTTGAGAACACATCTTTCTTATGGATTTTCCTCCCTTTGATGGCTGCAGGAAGCATTCCATTTGCACAGTGAGCTAAAAATACAAAGGTTCACTTCACTGGGAAAACATCTGATCATTATCAACGCTTGTACTGTTTTATAATATCGTTTCATAAAATTGATTTATCGTCTTCAGAAAAGTCCATCTATTTTTCCATCATACATCTGGCAACAATGCATACCACTGAGAATCTCATTCCAACTTATTGCATGAAACCGTCCTCCCTGACCATTAAGATATTAATTTCCTCAAACTCTTTGAAATACTCATTGGCAAACTCCTTATTTATCCTTTCCATGGAACATCTTCAGTCCCTTCGGGGTGGTGAATCTCTGGAATTCTTCCAGGGTCCAATGTCATTTGTTTGCTTGGATAGTGAATAATGTTAACAAGGTTAATTTAACACACAGCCCAATTTTTCCTGAGAAGGCAATCATCAATCCTGAGGGCACCATTCTGATCAAGTCAACGTTAAGTCTCTGTGGAATAATCCTTTCTGTCCCACCAGACTCTCTTCGTGGTTTATTCCGTTTGTGAGCATATGAGTTCCCAGAGTTAGTTGTGGCTCTGTTGGTAGCACGTTGGATGGTCAGGATAGATCTCCATAGACGATCTAGCTTAGATGGGCATCTTGGTTGGCATGGACCAGTTGGGCCGAAGGGCCTGTTTCCGTCCTCTATGACTCTATGACTCGAGAATTCCAGAGATTCACCACCCCACCCCCACCCCCCAAGCAGCAGCACATTTCTTCACAGCGATGTGAATCACGAGTGCTACCAAGTGCCACTCATGGAGATCTATCCTGACCATCCAACTACTGCACTGCACTGGGAGTGCTGCCCTTCAGCCGTGTTGTTAACCTGAGGCTTTGAATGAAAAAAAATACCATTGAACTATTTTAAAGAGTATGGGGATTGACATGGGGTCTTGGCCAATATCTAGCCCTCAGTCCACTTCATTAAGCTATCTTTATTAGTCACATATATATCGAAACACACAGTGAAATGCATCCTTTGTGTAGTGTTCTGGTGGCAGCCCGCAACTGTTGCCACACTTCCGGCACCAACATAGCATGCCTGCAACTTCCTAACCTGTACATCTTCGGAATTTGGAATGTCCTGCTTTTTATGGGAGATCGACAATAAGGTCATCACTTTTACTAGTTTCAATTTTGCTACCAGTTTTCTAAACAGGCCTTTAAAAATTTTAAGATCACTTACTGTTGGCCGGGCATTGGAGCAAATAAATTTAAAAACTGACAAACAATTAAATATGCAGTATAAAATTAATATCGTTAAGTGTTTCTTGCACAGGTGCCAAAATTCTGAACATGCCATTCCTCTGTTGACTATCCTGAGACAGGAGTTGACCACTATATTTTAAATCAGGTTAATCGCCTCTGTTAAAAATATAAGATGGAGAAATGTCAGCCAAATGCACTAATTGCCTATATAGCTGGAAGCAATTTCCACCCCTAGGTATATAGTGCAAGATAATGATAGATTAATGTCAGCAAACCAAAAGGACAACTCAACAGAGACATTGCTGTTTTACGACATTCAACCAATGGAATTTAATTGAGCGCAATAATGTTATAGGTTTTTTTATTTGTCCATGATCCCTGGAGGAAATTCCAAGTAACATAGCCCCCAGTATGATAAATAATATAACTTACTTTCAAAATTTATGTTTGTATACAAATAAGGCAGGTTATTTTCTTATTTCATTCAGTGCCCAAGTATCAGACATTAATGCAACTTCACAAAATTGGAAGCATCGGTCTGTGCTATGAGCGTTTCCTTGGCCATAATCAACCAGCAGAAGGGATATCCTGTGAAATGTACAAGTGCCTCGTTCTAATAAAGCTCTCCAAAGTAAATCTTAATGTGTTATGTGTAAAATGTTTATTGAAGAATCAGGAATAAGTGACATTGAGGTAATGCATTTCCAAACTGTAACAATGACTAGAGTAGGGTTGAATCGTGGTGGCCCTCAAAATGCTTGCAAAGAATTCAGCTGTATCTCACGTCAAGCCAGCAAGCTTAAGTCTGAGTTGTCTAATAGGCAACTGCTAATTATAAAGAAGGGTATGCCTGATAAACGAAAACTGTATGCACTTATGCCATTGATGCTTCAGGAAGTGGTTTGAAAAGGAGAGAAAGAGATGAGCAAGGCCATACCATTTGCACCTCACTTTTCCATCAAATTCTCTGGTCTCACCACATTTTGAATAATTGCAGCCTGCCTGGGGGACCATTTATTGCAGAACAGCCAAACTGGCTTGTTAATACAATCCATCATAATAGCCTAATAATTGAACAGAGAATACCCTCCAATCTGCTGTACCATCAGACAGAGCCATGCTGACTGGACAATAATGACCAACGCTTGCTGCTGGAAAGTTGCCTGGTTTCAGATGATTAATCGTGACTTCCATCCATACAACCACTTATGAACCTGAGCCTTTAATGGTTGCAACCCATTGCTTCTGAGGCGGCAGTACACGGCCCTTCAGAAGGCAAGTATCAGGCAGTCAAGCAGAAATTCTTCTCAACTACAATTCCTAAAGTTTTCCAGCAGATCAGACACACAAACGATCAAAAAAGAAAATAAATTGCTGAAATCGTAAGAGGTAATCTTCAGAATAATATTTTTATACATTAGAAATTAATTTATGCAACTCTATGTACATGACAGAAATCAAATGATCATTGAAATAAGATTTAAAAGAATAAATGTAAAAATATCATTTGTTCGTTGTTCTGGAGTGCAATATCAGTACAATGCCTCAATTCTATTTACATTGAGATTAGTGGAGGCAAAACAGCAGGGGAGTTATGCAAGAAAGTCTGCCAGAGCTGTTTTTCACTCAATGCCCATTGCATTGTGTGGTAACTGCAGTCAGATGGGTAACTACAGATATCAGGAGCAACAAGCAATCTTCTGGAGGAACTCAGTGGGTCGAGCAGTATCTCTGGGAGGAGAAAAATTGTTGACGTTTTGGGTCGAAACCCTGCATCAGGACAGTGCATCAAGATAATAACTACAGATATCATCTCAGGAATTGAATTAATCAGCTCTGCCTTGCTTAGACATTTCTGAAACCTTTTAGTACATGTATTTTGGAGCAAATCAGTCTAGCTAATTGTGCCATTAGTTTCATACTATGTCTGAATAACAGCATTAAAGATAGGAAAAAACTCTCATACCTGCTCTAACATTGAGTAAGGTCGTGGCTATTCCTCTACCTCTAATCCACTTTCCTACCTGATCTCCAAATCCTCCAATTCCCGAAGTGTCCAAAAGTCTGTCACTTACTCAATGACTGAGCCAGCATTACCCTCTGGGGTTAAGACTAACACAGACTTAAATAAATTCTCTTCCTCCTATTCCCAAATGGCTACCCCCATATGCCTCTACCTCTCATTCTAACATCTACAGCAAGAAGAAACATCTAACCTGTCTATCAGACAGGGAATCCTGTAGTTCTCTAAGAAATCACCTCTCAGTCTTCTGAACACAAATGAGCCCAGATAGTCCTATTAAAGTTCTTTTCACAAGCCAGACTCCTCCTCTCCCCCAACCTGTTCATATTAACAATCAATTTATGAATATTTTTTCGTGCACAAATATATTTAACTTATGGTACATGCTAAGACAAAGTTCTGGCTCACTTGTGACTCTAGACCCACAAGAAGTCGATTAACTCTCAAATGCCCTCTGAAATGACTATCCAAGCCATTTGTGTCAGGCAATAAATGCTGGCCTTGCCTACAACTCCCGTATCCATGAATGAATCTTCCTGAAATGTTGTCTCCTCCCCCTTTATATTGGTTGTATATGTAAAGCAGGACCTCTCCCATGTTATACAACCACAACATAAATGCATGTGTAAAGTTGAGGATCTTCGGTCTCTGGAGGTCCTATTGTCACTGCTACAGTGTTAGTACTTGTAGATTTTTTTCCATTGGAAAAGATGTGTTGCGGGAAGTTTCCCTGCACGTGTTATACTGCATACCACTGTTGGAACAACGTCAAAGAAAGGCATGATATCTCCACATAAATTAGCACATTATGTCTATTCATTTTAATCAGCACATTTTGAATGTGACACTAAAGTGACTTCAAGTGCTTTGCCAAAGCATCTGTTAATGCTGATCATGTTTACTGTTGTTTATGTTTAAAAGGTGTTGCAGGAACGAGGGACTGGTGTGTAAAAGTGCTGCTCCATCAGCTTTACGTGAAAACCTTCCAATAGACGTTCACTGAATGGGGTGGCACTGGTTTACTTGTATTGTGGATACAAACTTGACTTGCTCCAGAAAGCTAAATCTAAGACGGTCCAAGTTTCCTTCTTATAATAATAATGTTTTAGTCACTGTCAAACCACCTCTCTGGCACTGAAAAAATTACTATTACACAAATGCAGTCTTATTCAGATTGTTGAGGTTTTTCTTAATTCAAATTTCAAGTTGTTTTTTTCCAGTTGCACTTTTGTTCCCCTTTTCTCTCTCTTAATCCAGTCTTTCATTCCTTCTCTTGCTATATCTGTTACGCATTGTAGAGTGGCTGAAGCTGATGTTCATTTCTCAGTCCTTTGATTTGTTTGGTTCAAGAGTGACATGGTGGCTTTTCTTGTTCACTCAGGTCTCAAATGTCAGTTTCTTTTTTTGCTGCAATATTATTAACTTGCAATTTCAGTAACATACTATAAAAATTTAAAAACATTAATTACATATATCTAACCAAATCAATACCATTAGATATCCTCATACAACAAAGGAGCCCCATTGATTTCCAATTATATAAAAGGATTAAGGTCTAAGACTAGGTAGAGCACACACCAAGCAAAGTTTCCATTGCAGACTGATGATAATTAATTAGATTTAGATTTGCATAATTGGATAATTGACATTAATAGTTTGCTGCCATTTTAAACCTAATAAAGACATGAAAGTTTCTATCAACATCTAAGCTGCCATTTTCCACACTAAGCCTGCCCAAAAATTGCCAACATAAAACAGTACAGCATAGGATGAGGCCATTCAGCCCATGATGTCTGTGCTGAGTTGGGATCTTGCTCTGTGAAACCATTTAAAATTGACTGCAAAGGTTATTCTAAATAATTTCATCAGAACAGGATATTAAATTGGAAATAAAGATGAACTAACGGCAGTAGGCATTACTTCAGCAAGTTGTGAATTCATGTTTATTCAGCTCTTCTGCGCATTTCAACCCAATTGCATAAACAAAACTTTTCTCAACTGTGTGCATTCATGTAGTACCTTTAGCATTATAAAATACCACAGGAAGCTTCAGAAGAGTGCTTTCTATAAAAATTTGATGCCAAGCCACATAAGGATTTGGAAAAGATTCCCAAGGATGTTACCAGGACTGGAGGGCTTGAGGTACAAGGAGAGACTGTATAGGCTGGGACTGTTTTCCCTGAAGTGGAGCCTGAAGGATGACCTTATGGAGGTAGATAAATTCATGAGGGGCAGAGATGAGGTGAATGATCAGTCTTTTTCCCAGGGTGGGGGAGTTTAAAACTAGAGGGCATAGGTTTAAGATGAGAGGGGGAAATTTAAAGAGGGCCTGAGGGGGCAACAGGGGATGGTGGGTGGGTGGAATAGGCCACCAGAGGAAATGGGAGAGGCAAGTACAACTGAAGTGTTTCAAACCGATTTGGACAGGTACATGGTAGGAAATACAGACATAAGCAAGACTGTAGATGCTGGAAATCTGGAGCAATAAACACAAAATGCTGGAGGTACTCAGCAGGTCAGGCAGCATCTGTGGAGGGAAATGAACAGTCGACGACTGGGGCCGAGGATCTTCATCAGGACTGATGAAGGGTGTCAGCCCAAAACACTGACTGTTCATTTCCCGCTCTACGTGGTAGGAAATGCTTAAGAGGGACATAGGCCAAATGCAGGCAAATGGGACTAGCTCAGGAAGGCAACTTGGTCAGCATGGACGAGCTGAGCCAAAGGGCCTGTTTCTGTGTTGTATGATGCTCTGACTCTATGAGAAGGATAGATAGCCAACAGCTTGCTGAAGTTTTAAGGAGAATCCCAAAGAGGAGGTAGATAGGCAGTTTACAAAGTGAATTCCAAAGTTTAGAGCCTGGTCACTGAAAGCATGATAGCTGATGGTGGAGCATTTAAAGCAGGTGGAGCAGAGGAATGCAGAGACCATGGAAGGTTGTAGGACTGCAGGAAGGTTCAAGGTCATTCACACAGATGACTCAATTATATTATTGGTTAATGTTAATAATTCAACACAATATCAGCAGTTCACATTGAGAAAATCATTGACAAATGATGTACCATCGTTTATCATCACAACACTTTGACTGTGGTATTGTGGTGCTTCAGTGGTTAAATTAACAGACTGCTAACCTAGAACAAATAAACTGCGGGAGGCACTCAGCAGGTCAGGCAACTTCAGTGGAGCAAAATCGACAGTCGACGTTTCAGGTCGACAACCAAGAAGCTCGGGTTAACCATCCAGAGATGCGAATCCAGCTCCCAGATGGCAACTGTACAATTAAAATTCAGGTGAAAAATAATCTAACTTTTTTTTAAAATGGTCTTGGTAATGGTAACCATCAAACAAACGGGTGTCACAAAAACCCTTCAGGTTCACCCATGTCCTTCAGGGAAGGAAATCTCTTATCCTTACCCAGACTATCCTTAATATGACTCTGGACCTGCACCAGTGTGGTTGATTCTTAAATGGCCCAACAAGCTGGTCAGCTGTACCATAACTACTGTATTAATGGACTGCAGCAGTTTAAAAAGGCAATTCATCACCGCCTCTTCAAGGGCAATTAAGGATGGGCAACAAATGCTGGCCTTGCTGGAGATGCCTGCCTTCTAAAAAAATAAATCCATTAAAAAAAACCATTCTAGTTATTGAACACAAACTGCCCACAGAACACACAGCATTGGTATCACAGTAGATAGGTAAACAATTAAACAGTTCCAGGGTGAAATAAATTAATACATCCACAGACTTATGTTATCCTACAAATGGTCAAAATAAGTTTCACCTTCCTAAGCCTTGGTTTATTGAAACTCAAATTTGTTTTAAGCCTTTGCTGCCTTTCCGGTTTGTACCAATGTGACCTTAATCCCCTACTCAGATTGTGAATCTGCTTCTAATGAATTGTCCGATGATTTAGTCAGCATGAGAGGAAGGTTGCATCCTTTATTTCTCATGGGGCTACTCTTCATCCTAATTATTCACTGAGCAAGAATATCGCTGACAAAGCATGCCACTGCCTGAATATTTTCCAGCTTAATCCACACCAATCCAAAAGCCAAATTTATTTCTCTTCTGCCAGGCACTTTCCTGAAGATTTCTCTGCCTTCAGTTAGTCCCTGAGTGGAAACTTGAACATCTTAAATAATTACAGTTATGCATCAAAGTTGCAACTCTGAAATAAACCACTCAGACAATATGGGCAGTGTAAAATAACTATGACCATATTTTGTTGTGACCAGTGTCCCTAACCCTTGAACTAGCTATCCATTCTAATCAATATGAATGTATCTTGTTTCTGCTGCAGTCACTAACCCACTGATAGCCATCTTTCAGTAACTTAGTGACCCATTTCACCATTTTATTTCCATAATATTGCCCAGCTCTATCCTGCCTCAACTCACCTGCTGGTAAGATCCTCAGCTTTAGAATGCCAATCCTTGTTTCCAAATCCCGCCTTGATCTCACTTCTTTTCACCTTTGTAATCCCCTCAAACTCTACAGCTTTCAAAAATATCTGTCCTTTGATAATACCCGCCTCTCTGCTATCCCCAAATTTAACAGCTCTGCCATTGGTAGCTGTGCTTTCAGCTGCCAAGGTTCCAAACTCTGGAATTCCCTCCAAACCTCTCCACTTTTCATACCTTGCAGGAGAGAAATAAGGAAACAAAGCTCATCTCTGCCCATCTGCCCCAATATTTCCTTAGCTGATGCGTATTTTTTTTTATTTGATAATATTCCAGTGAAGCATCTTGATAGGTTTTGCTGTTTCAAACTCCCTGTAGAAATGGCTGCTGTTTTTACTGATGATATTCTTAGTTTTACTTCAATCCTTATGTAAAGCAGATCAGATGAATTTCCTTGCAAGTTCCAGTTGTGCAAGATTAGGGGGAATACTAGGCAATTTCTAGCATGAAATATATTTGGCATAAACCCAATCACACTCTGGCAAAAGTGGTTTAAGATTTTGTTCTGCACCATAACATGAGGCTACACTACCAGATTTAAGCATCACTTCCGTTATCATCCAGTGCAAGAGAGACGCAGTGTTATGGTTATGATTCAATCTCAGCAAGAGGACTTTGTTAAGATTTACCTAATAATAATATACTTAAGAATTCCAGCATTTTATTCCTGCTATGATATCAGGCTAATTAGTTAATCACCTCCCTCCTTTTTTAAATAGTGCCAAACATGAAGTTATTAAGCAAAATGAGGTTGTAATATACCAGCATGGACTGAGGATTGGTTCACAGACAGAAGCAGAGTGGAAATAAATGGGTCATTCGCTACTTTCCAATGTTCTGGAATCTATTCAGTTTTGGAAAATGATAACACATTTGCTATCTCCACAGCCATGTCCTACAAACTCTCAGATCAGTCATCTGGTCCTGGGAGTTTCTTCCAGTCCCATTAATTTCTCCAATTTTAATGGTAATTTCTTTGAGTTGCTCATTCACACCTTGTAATGCTCCACTGTTTCTGGGAGGTTTTCTGTGTCTTCGTCCAAGAAATCAGACAAAATATTTGCTGAATTTCTCTGCCTTATGCATATTCCCCAATATAGTGTGGTTATAGAAACCAACCTCCTGGCCTGTCCATCAATTTAGATGCATAATTCCTTCTGGTTGGGGAGTCTAGTACAAAGGGTAGAGTGCAGAAGTTAAAGCCAGGCCTTTAGAGTGAAGATGGAAACATGACTACATACAGAGAGTGGGAGAAGTTTGGAATTTTCCTCTATATGAAGCTATTGATGACAAGTCAATTGTGAATTTTTTTTTTACCAGAGATTGACAAGAGTATAGTTAACCAAAGACATTAAGAGATATGGAAGAAAAGTGGCCACACGGAGTACAAGTAGAAAACGCTGGAAACACTCAGCAGATCAGGCCGTGTGTGATGGAGGGTCTTTGACCTGAATTATTAACTCTATGCTGTTGAGCGTTTCCAGCATTTTCTATTTTTATTTCAAACTTACAGCATCGGTAGTTTCTTTTTAATTTTCATTATTGGGGACATGGAGATCGATCACAGCTCAGTTATAATCTCATTGTATGTCTTAAGAGGCTGAATAACCCAATCCTATCCCAAAGTTGTGCAGTTCTCAATACTTCAAGTCATTATTGAAAACATTACCCCAGTTTGATGGTTACCAGTTTTCTGTCTCTCCCTTTTCTCTCTCTCTCCTGATGTCCAAATGAACAGACTGGTAGTGTCAGATATTGAACATGGAACAAGTCATTGAATTTTACCTAGCTGAAATAAAGCACAAGAGGTCAAATGGGCAAGGACTCCATTTATATAATACCTCTAACCAATGAAAACAATCCTTCAACAATCCACAGGAACATTTTCAAACAAGATCTGACAGAGCAATGAGGAAACAATAGGACTGATCATCAACATCTAGGTCAAAAAGGAGGGTTCTAGGATTAGTCCTAAAGGGATAGAGAGAGTTGGAGAGGTGGTAAAGTTCAAGGAGGGAATTCAAGTTTACAGTCTTAGTAGCTGGAGGGACATGGTGGAGGAAACTAGGGATATGCCAGAGGCCAAGAAAGGAGAAGAGATGAGAATGTGGTGAGTTTAAAGTCTGGTTCTGGACACTTCCAGCAAAGAGTACAATGCATTCAAAGTATATCACAAGAATCTGGGTTCTTCATCCAATTACCAACATATTTTGCAGGTGCACAAACTTCAGCAGAAAGGATACACTCAAATAGAGTGGCAAACAGGGAATGGTTGATATGACAAACTCTCCTTTGAAGAGTAGCAACGGAACATACCTTCAACACAACCAAAAAAGCAACATTTCAAAGGAAGATGGTTTCAATTTGTCGTTGGCTTTGAAGCAAATTCCTTAACCCAAGAAACTGAACTTTACTATACAGAGGGTCATTGGACCGATCAATTCTGTGCTAGCTCTTTTAAACACCTGACCTGTACAAGAAATTGAGATATGACCTTCGGAAAGCTATCAGGAATGCCAAGAGACAATACTGACTCAAAATAGAGTCCCAGACCAGCCGTCAGTTATGGCAGGACTTACATGCCATAACAGGCTACAAGACAAAAACAGGCTGCATAGTTAACAACAGCGCATCCCTTCCTGATGAGCTTAACGCATTCTATGCGCATTTTGAACAGAAGGGAAGTGGATTGTCACCACCCACCCTGATAGCCTCCAATGCAACTGAACCCATGATCACCGTCGAGGACATAAGGTCAGTCTTCCGGAGAGTGAACACGAGGAAAGCATCTGACCCAGATGGCATCCCTGGCTGAGTGCTCAGATCTTGTGCTAATCAGCTGGCGGAAGTATTTGCAGACATATTTAACCTCTCCCTGCTTCAATCTATGGTTCCCACATGTTTTAAGAGGACCACTATCATCCCATTACTGAAGAAAAGCAAGTAATATGCCTTTATGACTACCGACCAGTGGCTCTGACATCCATGATCATGAAGTGCTTTGAGAGGCTGGTCATGGCACACATCAACTCCAGCTTCCCAGACAATCTCGACCCACTCCAATTCGCCTATCGCCAAAACAGGTCCACAGCGGACGCCATCTCCCTGGCCCTACACTCAGCTCTGAAGCATCTGGACAGTAAAGACACTTACATTAGACTATTGTTTATTGACTACAGCTCCACCTTCAATACTATAATCACAAGCAAACTCATCACCAAACTCCGAGACCTAGGACTCAACACCTCCCTCTGTAACTGGATCCTTGACTTTCTGACGAACAGATCGCAATCAGTGAGGATAGGTACCAATACCTCCAGCACGATTATTCTTAACACTGGTGCCCCACAAGGCTGCGTCCTCAGCCCTCTACTCTACTCCCTATATACTCATGACTGCATGGCCAGATTCTACTCTAACTCCATCTACAAGGTTGCAGATGATACCACCGTAGTAGGCTGTATCTCAAACAACGATGAGTCAGAGTACAGGAAGGAGATGGAGAGCTTAGTGACATGGTGTCATGACAACAACCTTGCCCTCAATGTCAACAAAACAAATGAGCTGGTCATTGACTTCAGGAAAGGGGGCGGTGTACATGCAGCTGTCTACATCAACAGTGCAGAGGTCGAGAGGGTTGAGAGCTTCAAGTTCCTGGGAGTGAACATCACCAATAGCCTGTACTGGTCAAATCACATAGACGCCACGGCCAAGAAAACTCACCAGTGCCTCTACTTCCTCAGGAGGCTAAAGAAATCCGGTACGTCCCCTTTGACACTCACCAACTTTTATCGATGCACCACAGAAAGCATCCTATCTGGATGCATCACGGCTTGGTATGGCAACTGCTCTGCCCAGGACCGCAAGAAACTGCAGAGAGTTATGGACACAGCCCAGTGCATCACGGAAACCAGCTTCCCCTCCTTGGACTGTCTATACCTCTCGCTGCCTTGGCAAAGCAGCCAGCATAACCGAAGACCCCACCCACCTAGGTCATTCTCTCTTCTCTCCTCTTCCATCAGGTAGAAGATACAGGAGCCTGAGGGCACACACCACCAGGCTGAAGGACAGCTTCTACCCCACAGTGATAAGACTATTGAACGGTTTCCTTATACAATGAGATGGACTCTGACCTCACCATCTACCTTGTTGTGACATTGCACCTTATTGCACTGCACTTTCTCTGTAGTTGTGACACTTTACTCTGTATTCTGTTATTGCTATTACCTGTACTACCTCAGTGCACTCTGTACTAACTCAATGTAACTGCACTGTGTAATGAATTGACCTGTATGATCGGTATGCAAGACAAGTTTTTCCACTGTACCTCGGTACAAGTGACAATAATAAACCAATACCAATATTTCCCAATGTCGCTGACATTTTTCCTTCTTTGAGAATTTATCCCATTTCCCTTTTGGAGCTACAATGGTATTTGTATCCTTCCAGCTGGGAGTTGTGGAAAAGATGCTGTTAGTAGGATGATGATTTTAAAAATTAGGAAACTAATAATTATATTTTTTATCTCCACAATTTTTGGAACAACTGAGTTGAATCAGTAACATGCTTCAGTGGAGTGTGAAGACTGGAGCAGCTGCAATAATTGGGACAAAAACATAAGCAAGGTTATGTTAGATGCAGCATATAATTTTCCATAAATTCTCAGTGTATCAAATCAACTGCCAACTAATACCCAAAAGATGGAGCGATAATAGATTCAATCTCAAAATGTCAATAGTGCGTCTACTCCATCTGAAACTAGAAATAATAATTGACCTGAGCAAAACTGATGAATTCCATGCGGATGATTTTGATTAGTGCTTGCCAATTATGGTGCACTGTGTTGGAGGTGCATTTACTAAGATATTTGTACATATCATTATGAAAATCAGAGGATAGAAACAATCACTATATTACAATGACAGGAGTTTCAAACCTTGTCTTCCCTCTGAGACAGTCCCTTAATACTTGGTTCATAACTGTGGGTGTCTGATGAGGCCATTCTGGGATCTGCAAACCTTACCATGTGGGCAAGAGGTACTTGGCAGGGCAGGGAGAGGGTAAGAGAGAAGAAGGTGTGCTCCTTCTGACATCTTGGCTGACCTTCTGCATGCTCTCAACAATGGGACTCAAGGTTCTCAGTGGCATTCCAGATGTACCTCCTCCATTTTGAGTAGTCATGGGCCAGTGATTCCCATGAGTTGATGGGGGTTTTTATATCTTTTTTTCAAGGCAGCTTAGGAGTCATTTTCTCTGCTTTCTTACCGCCATGAAGCTTGGAGTAGAGTGCCTATTTCAGGAGGTTGGTGTCAAGCATGGAAACAAAGCACATGTCCACTGGAGCCACAATACTGGGGATGTTGCTGATGTTAGCGCTCTTATCCTGCAAATGAATTAGGAAGATTTTCTAAAGATAAAGAGTTGATGACAATGCTTTGAGGTAACTGCTGTTGGTAATCAGTGTCTCCAAAGTGTACAGAAGAGCAAGGGTCACTGCTGCATGGTGGACCATGAGTTTTGTGCTAGGTATGAGGATAATCTCCAGACATTCTTTTCCTCAGAGAGCCAAAGACTGTGCTGGAACACATGAAGGCCACGATGAATTCCATCACTGATGCTTGCCATTGCTATGAGGTGGTTTCCAAGATGGGGAAAATGGTCCACATTATACAAGGTCTATCCATGGGGAGTGTTGTTGGTGGTGTTGTGCAGCAGAGGCAGGTTTGTGGAGGACCTTTGTTTTCTAGGTGTTTGGTGTAAGACCCATTCTCACGTACGTTTCAGTGAACAAGTTAACGATGACGTAGAACTCAGCCTCTGATTGTGCAAGCATGGAAACCTCATCTGGTGTAGCCCAGTAGAATGAATGAGGTTGGTGTGACCTTGGTTCTAGGGTGGAGGTGACATAGGGTGAATGGTTTCCCATTCATTCTGTAGGTCCAATCCAGCAAGTAGTTAATTGGAGGTGAGATTCAGTACTGCAGCGGGAATGATTGAGAAAATGTTAGGGCATGACGCAGTCTTGCTCTACCATATTCTGCATGGGGGTTGTCTGAGAATCACTGCTTTCATGCCATCATTGTGGAGATAAATTCCTCAGCAAAGTCATATTTAAGGAGGATTCACCATTATCCTCCCTTTTAATTAACAGAGTCAAAATTTTTGTAAGGTCAACAAAAGCCACACGTAATGGTGGCACTGCTCCCTGGAATTTTCACAATGTGAAGATCACGTCTAAATGAACAGAATCCATCTGTAATTCTGAAAGCAGATGTTTGACCACATGGAGGATATGACTGAGGAGGATCCCAGCGATGACTTTCCCTGTGACAGAGACCCCTCTGTAATTACCACAATCAGATTGCCTCCTTTCTTGAAGATGTGCACAACTGGCATTTCTGAGGTCACCTAGCATGTCCTCCTCTTCCCAGATGGATGAAATGGAGCTGTAAGTGTTGAATATTTCTCACCACCAGGTTAGAACTCCAACAGTCTGTGTGGGTTTCCTCTGGGTGCTCCAGTTTCCTCCCACATTCCAAAGACGTACAGGTTAGGAGTTGTGGGCATGCTATGTTGGTGCCGGAAGAGTGGCAACACTTGCAGGCTGCCCCCAACACATTCTCAGTAATGCAAAAAGATGATTTTCACCGTGTTTTGATGTACATATGACTAATAAATATCTAATATCTTACACCATGTATTGCAATTGCAATCAAGCAATTCCCCTCCATCTAACTATCTGTGCCCTCCCACAAGATGTATTTCCTTCTCAAGTCACTTCTCATTCCCGCCGAACGTCTGCGTGGGTTTCCTCCGGGTGCTCCGGTTTCCTCCCACATTCCAAAGAGATACGGGTTAGGAAGTTGTGGGCATGCTATGTTGGCACCAGAAGCGTGGCAACACTTGTTGGCTGCCTCCAGAACACTCTACGCAAAAGGTGCATTTCACTGTGTGTTTCGATGTGCATGTGACCAATAAAGTTACAGTATCTTATCTTATAATTCTTTTACTCTTATCTCCTTTTCTGTCATTATCACATTTGTTTCTAATTGGGTCAGACCTTGCTAACCTGGTTACTCCACCTAGAATCACCATCCGTACCCATACTTACCTCATCTGGATCCAGAGGTCTAATCTCCCTGGCCCTCAGCGCCCTAGACTCGGGGGTGGGGGTCAAAGCAGCTGCTGACCCCACCCCCAGTCACACTATGGGGATGCCCAAACCACCCTTCCCATTCCAAAGACTTCAACAGACCACCCCATTCCCAGCTAAGCCACTGGTGAAAGCTAAAAGGGACTTTTAATAGTTTAAGTGTTTGGCATTCAGCGACATTTTAAAAAAAATTGAAGGAAATAATTTAAGAAAATGTTTTAAATGTTAACTGAAAACAACTAAAGCATTTAAATTATTAAAACATTAAACCAAGCAGTAATAATTCAAAGAGTTGACTTTCCCCTTTGCTTCCTGACCCATGGCCTACAATCCCATTAAAATTAACAGAATCCCGCACCAGGCTTCCACTGCCTCTGGAATGACATGGGGAACCAGATATCTTTGGACTCTGCCTCAAACTCTGTGCCCTCCCCTCCTCCTCTCCAGCCGCCACTTGAGTTGACTATCAGCAACTTTAGCTGCCAACACAATAACAGCACTGTGTAACGAATTAACCTGTGCAATCGGTATGCAAGACAAGTTTTTCCACTGTACCTCGGTACAATTGACAATAATAAACCAATACCAAGCCGAGTCTGTGATCCCATATTCTTTCTATTGACAAAGAATAGCTGCTGCTACTTGTGTGACGGGGGTCATCTCTGCCTCAGTCCACTTGCTGGTGAAACCCACACACCCATGCTTAAGCCACTCCAGCCTCCGCTGTTCCAGTCCTCTCCAGGCCAGCCTCCTATCTCTCAAACTATAACCCAACCACATCTCTGCTATTCATATTCAGTCCCAAAGATCCATCACACCTTTACTAACTGACCTACATTGTGAGATGCCTTGGGCTATTTTTCTGCAACACAGGTGTTTTATATAATGCAAGTCGGTGTTGAGAATAAAACCTGCCTCCTCATATATGACAACACATTCAATTGAGTATCAAAATAAAGAGATTCATGCATTTATATCGTGCCTTTCACAACCCTTTCAAGGCTTTAAAGACAATGAAGCACATTTGAACTGTATTCACTTTGCAATGCAGGGTATGCACAGCAAATTCCTACAAACAGCAATGTAGTAATAGCCAAATAATCTGTTTTAATGATGTTCACTGAGAGATAATTATTGTCCCCAGACTCCAGAGAAAATTTCATTGCTCTTCATCTTAACTCAAGGGTCAATCACATGGTTAACTCAATGGTTTATCACATCATTAACCCAAGAGTCTGTCTCATGCTTGACTCTAAAGTTCTCTTAGTGGTTAACTCAAGAGTCTATTGCATCCTTAATTGTGCATCATGTTCTTTAATGAAATCCAAATGCTGAAAATGTGGCATAATTCATGGAAGCCACAGTGACTCACTGTGTAAATTTACCTTTGGTGTACATCTGTTGAATTTTTCTGAATTTGTGCTTAGAGCAGGATTGCTTCAAGTACTGATGTATACTTTATAAAGAAACATTTGATTGTCTCTGAAGATGTTAAAATGTGAATTTCCTTGCACCCACACTCTCTGCAACATTTCATAGAATCTCTTTTGCATCCTTTTTTTCAACTGATCTAACATAAGTTAACTGATACTGCAATGTTGCACTGAGGGAGCACTGTCAGACTTACTGGGCTTCAGGTGAGAGCTCAGCTCATCCCAACTGCATTTTCAAGTCCAGAACTGCACCAGTTGTTATTTTAACCTTGACAGGAGTAAATCGACTTGTACATAATCCAATGTGTGTGACGAGATTCAGGATATTTCTGGTGGATGCGATAAGATGAAACTCAAACACATTCTGTTCATTCATTTGGGGGGAGGGGGGGGTGAGGGTGCGGGCCTCAGTCATAAGACTTGTGTTTCCTCTGGTTCATTTATAGGATGAGGGCACAGTTGGCAAGGCCAGAATTTCATGTACTGTGCTGCTGCTGCAAAAAGCTAATTTTTATGGCATTTACACCCTATGTGTGTATGCCTATGACAACAATAAACATAGGAACTTGAATGCCCTTGAGAAGGTGATAGTTGCACTCCATGTTGTGAAGGCACTCCCATGAAGCTTATGGATGGGAGTTGTAGGATTGACAAAGGAACGTCTCCAAGTCAGGATGGTGTGCAACTTGGAGGGGAACTACACTGAGCTCTGAACATTCAGTTCGACTGAAAACAATGGGCTTGTCCACCACTCATAGACCCCATCAACCCACCCACATCTAATGTCTCTGGATACGAGTAGAACACACGCAACACAGGGTGATAATTACAAGTACCCTCCATCTTGAGTCAGAAAACTGAATGGTTGGGGCAAATTTTGGAATTTGAACCAATTATCTAGGCTAACAGTCAGGTGTAGGACTGAGGCAATAATTCATTAGTAGTGCCTTTTAAGTCATTAAGCCATAACCTGTTTCCAAAATGTGAATTTCCAAAGAACTACATCTGAGTTGTTTATGAAAATGGTTATTACTAACAGCCAAACTTGAGTCCATGAGGGACAACACTGATAACTGGCCTCCAGTCAGACACACAATCTTCAGGGACATGTTTTTGTCAACAGGAATGATCACAGTTCCAAATGCTCTCTGATTCCAACAAGATTCATTTTATTGTGCAGAACCTTAAACAATTTCCAAAGATCCAGATAAACAACTGCTATTTTCATCCATTAACCAGGTCAAAGAATCCCAATGTGTTAGCAGGTTGAGCTTTGTTTCCAGATTCATTGTTAGGGATCACTGATGAGTCTCTATCCAAATGATTAGGAGAACCATTGTTTACATATGCAACATAACAATATCTGATGTTGGACCAATCAGACTACAGTTCCCTGGATCTGACACTGCCCTTATTAGACCATATACAACTTGTAGGTTAAACTCCCATATCTTACCGCAATTAAGCTGTTCTGGAATTGTCGGCCTCCTTTCCCATTGACAGCTGTGTCAGTTTCAGATTAATTTCACAATTGCTAACTCAGTTGGTGAACTGCCTCTGGAGATGTCCAGGAAACATCTGCAATGGAAAACACAGAACATGTACCACTTACTGCTTAAGAATACTGGATAAATTAAAGAATTACGTGATCTCTCTCCTTTTTTTGTTAGCTCAACATTCCGAATCAGAATCAGATTTATTATCACTGACATATGATGTGAAATTTGTTGCTTTGCGGCAGCAGTACAGTGCAAAGACATAAAAATCTATAAATTACAAAAATAAATAGTGCAAAAAAAAAGGAATAATGAGGTATCATTCATAGATCATTCAGAAATCTAATGGCAGAGGGAGAGAACCTGTTCCCGAATCACTGAGTTTGGGTCTTCAGGCTCCTGTACCTCCTCTCTGATGGGAGTAACAAGAATGGGGCATGTCCCGGATGGTGAGGGTCCTTAGTGATGGATACTGCCTTCTTGAGGCACCACCTCTTGAAGATGTCCTCAATGGTGGGGAGGGTTGTACCTGTGATGGAGCTGGCTGAGTCTACAACCCTCTGCAGTCTCTTATGATCCTGTTCATTGGAGGCTATGATTAATCTACGATGATTAAAATTCAGTGCAGGACTATAAAGCATTCAGAAATAAGGGATAATTGAATCTGTTCATATCAGGTGAAAATGGCACTGGCTTCTTCATTTCCAATCCAAATACACAGCTTCATAGCCAGCGGAAAGTTAACATTTACCATCATCCTGTGCCATTGGGTGTTCTTCAGCCAAATGTCTAAAGCAGAGAAGCGGTCTCTCTCTTGACCTCTGGACATTCGGTTCCATTGAAAACAATGCGCCAGCCCTCTCCCCACAGCCCCCACCATCCCACACCTAATGTATCTGGATGCGAGAGCTGATCTTTCTGACCCTCTGCACAAAAAAGGAACCCCTCAATTGAGACTGGGCTCTGAAGGGCAAGTGGGCCTTGGCAACATACCCAGAGGCCTTTGAAATATTCTGACTGCCTCTGATAGCCCATTGACAGTAAAAGACTTTAAACATTTTTTAAAATTTTACTGGCAGTCAGAGGCATTTAAAAAGCATTAAAATGGATTTAAATGATTAAAATAATTTAAAACAGTAACATTTAAAACAGTCGCATATAATTTAAAGTATTTGGTTAGGCTGCACTTGGAATAGTGTGTGCAGTTCTGGTCGCCCCATTACAGGAAGGATGTGGAGGCTTTGGAAAGGGTGCAGAAGGAGTTTACCAGGATGCTATCTGGATTAGAGGGCATGAGCTGTAAGGAAAGGTCAGAGCAAATTGTTTTCTCCAGAGCATCAGACGCTGAGGGGAGACCTGGTAGAAGTGTATAAGATTGTGAGAGGCATAGTTAGGGTAGACAGTCTTTTCCCCAGGGTAGAAATGTCAAATACCAGAGGACATGTATTTAAGGTGAGAGGGGGAAAATTCAAAGGAGATATGCAGGACAATATTGTTTTGACACAGATTGGTGGGTGCCTGGAACGTGCTGCCAGGGGAGGGAGGAAGCAGGTAGAATAGTGGCATTTAAGAGGCTGTCAGACAGACACGCGAGTATGCAGGGAATGGAGGCATATGGATTACGTGCAGGCAGAAGAGGATTAGTTTAATTCAGCATCGTGTTCGGCGCAGACATTGTGGGCTCTTGCTTATTTCCATTGGGCCAGTGAGCCCATTCCCTTAAGCCTAGCTTAAAGCCAAGGATCAGATGTGAAGTGCTGCCAGACCCTTTCTCCAACACATCAGTGTTCCGTCGCTGGGGTCAATGACAAGCCCTCAGTATCTGACGTTCAGGGCATCTCAGACTCCCGCGTTTTACTGTGCACGTGGATTTCTGAGCCTTCCTGAAATACCAACAGGCAGTACCCCTTGGAACCGTGGAGTGCCAATCAGGATGAATTGGTACAGCAACTGCTCTGCCCAAGACTGCAAGAATTTACAGAGTTGTGAATGCAGCCCAGTCCATCACGCAAACCAGCCTCCCCTCAATTGACTCTGTCTACGTTTCCCGCTGTCTTGGGAAAGCATCCAACATTGTTCAGGAGCCCTCCCACCCCGGTCATTCTCTCTTCTCCCTCCTCCCATCTGGTAGAAGATACAAAAGCTTGAGAGCACGTACCACCAGGATCAAGGACAGCTTCTATCCCGCTGTTTAACAAACTCTTGAACAGACCTCTCATAAGCTGAAGATGAACTCTTGATCTCCCAATCTACCTCGTTGTGGCCCTCGCACTTTATCTGTTTACCTGTACTGCACTTCCTCTGTGGCTACAATACTATATTCTGCATTCTGTTTTTCTTTTCACTACTTCGACGTACTTATGTATGGCATGATTGGATAGGATGGCACGCAAACAAAAGTTTTTTTTACTGCATCTCGGGACATGTGACAATTTGCTCTATTGAAACTGAATGTGCAGAGGTGAATACAACTCCTGGACAATCCCTTCATACATAGTTTGTAAAGGTTAAGTAAAGAAGAGCAGTTTGATTTCACTGATTTCCAAGTTCTTATCAGAATTTGTGAGAGGCTTCCTGATCTTAAGAACAACCACTATAAATTGAATTGGTCACTGATATGGAAACCTTCCCAAGATGGTCAGGAACAAACACAACTGAATGACCCAAATATCTAACTTCCCTTTCCAACTGGCCAGAAACAGTAAGTCTGTCAGTTAAGGAACTCATTAAAAATCAGGTTTATTCTCCTGTCTTTACAATCAGAGAACAATTATGAATGCTGCGCTGACAAAAAAAGTGTCTGTTAACAAGAAAGGATGTACTCTGTAGCACAAGTTGTCTTCCCCCCTCACAATTAAGGTAACAACTCAACTGTTGAAACTAGCTCCTGTCAGCCACTCATACAACAGTCCATCTCCCCAATGGCTTCATTAGTTCAATTTCAGCTATGAGAAACAAGTGCCTGGGTACTACTGTGACAATATCATATCCTGCAGCTAAAGCCACCGATGTAAACCTGCCCAACATACCTCAATGTTAACATTGGACGACACCAAAAAATCTGAAATGAAGCAGAGACAATTCAAATATTATGGTAATACACTCTAAAATCACTCATTCATCATTGCTAACAGTAAACAAAGACAGGCCCTTAATTGTTTAACTAGGCACCGGAAGATTTATTACCTGGCATCTGTAAGCTCCAGAAACTAGTTTTCACTTCTAGCTTTTAACTACAACACAATAAGCCCTAACTTTTAACTATGACATTATATAAATTATTTCCCTTCCCTTTCTTTACATCTGTATCTCAGTCAGGATAGGTCAGAAACCAATATCCATGATAAACCCAACTCCCACCACTATCTTGACTACACCTCCTCCCACCCTGCTTCTTGTAAGAACTCCATTCCTCTCTCCCAGTTATCCGTTCTGAGGATGAGATTTTCCATCTCAAAGCCTCTGCAATGTCTTCCTTTTTCATTTACCACTGCTTCCCCCTACCAGAGTTAACAGGACTCTCAACTGTGCCTTCTCTGTTTCCCGCAGTTCTGCTCACTCCTCCCCTTCCAGACAGAGCAAAGATAAGGTCCTCCTTGTCCTCACCTTCCACCCTATCGATCTTCACATTCAACAGATCATCTTCCTTCATTTCCACTACCTTCCACAAGATCCCATCACCAGGCATACCTTCTCCGACCCTGCTGGCATTCCAAAAGGACTATTCCTTTCATGATTCCCTAGTTCACTCCTCCATCTCCATCAACCACTCATCAATGCAATCACAGGTGACGCAACACCTGCCCTTTTACCTCATTCCTTCCCAGCATCCAGTGACACAAACCAGGTGAAGCAGCCACCAACTTGCACATCCTCCAGTCTACAGCATCGTATTCAGTACTCATGCTGTGACCTCCTCTACATTGGTGAAACCAAGCGCAGATTCGGTGACTGCTTTGCAGAACACCTCCCCGTATGTTCTGAGGGTGACCCTGAGTTTCCAGTCAACCATCACTTTAGTTCTCCATCCAGTCCTACTCTGAGCTCTGTCTTTGGCATCCCACACTGTTACAACATAAAACAATGCAAGCTTAAAGAACACCATCTCATCTTTCATCCAGGTGCATTGCAGCCATCAGAACTCAATACTGAATTCAACACTCTCAGATAACCAGCCTTTCCTGTCTGTGTCAAAACTCATCTGTTGTGAAGTAAGGTCATGCATCTGCAACAGTAACTCAATAGTTCATGCTCCACATATGCTGGCTGATATAGATATTTCCAGCTCTCTCCTTTGTTTCAGGTTTCCTACAACTGATGCATTCTGCATCTCACTGCCCCACCATGTTATGTTCATTTCTCTCCCTTACTGTCCTCATTTGTAAAGGGAACAGTCCCTTCATAAATTACAGAGAATGATTAACTACATTGCACGCAAGCATTGTGTCACCTGGAGAATCTTGGTTTCTGCTTTTTCACAGACATTCCCTCTTATTCTCTCTACCATTTTCTGCTCTCAACAACTTAAAACACATTTGCTTTCTCACTTTTCCGGTTCTGATGAAGGGTCACTGACCCAAAACATTCACTCTGTTTCTTTCTCTACCGATGCTGCCTGTCCTAATGAATGTTTCCAGCACTAGATTTTCACTTATGCACGGAATTACCTCTGACACTGTAGGTTTCTGTGATTCTTTGGGAAGGTTTTCCAGAAGTTCCAAAAAATTACTGGAATTAAGAAATTAAGATGCTACATAATCCTATGGGAAGAAAAATTGCAGGAGATGGGGTCCTAATTGGACATGAAAAGAGTGACACAACCATATGCCTTTGCTCTGCGCTGTGGCTTCATTAGTGGGGACCTAGGGAATCCAAGCAGAACTTGCTCAATTTATTAACAAAAGTTCTACAAATAAAAAGCTGAAGGAATGTCTGCAAAAAAAATAATTTTGAAAAGTTATCCTAATGATAAAATTGGTGCTGAATCAGTAATCCAGTTATAGAATCCGAGAGTGGAACAATGGCCCAAGAACCTTTGAGCTTTTGGAGGGAGGAAATACTACTTCATTATTCCTTTCTTCTTCACTATTTATTTTGTAATTTATAGCATTTTTATGTCTTTGCACTGTACTGCTGCCACAAAACAACAATTTCATGTCGGATAAGTCAGTGATAATAAAGTTGATTCTAATTCTGTAGGTTGTTTTCTGAAGAGAGTGCATACCACAGGAGCAAAGAATATATCCGTGACTATAGTACTTTTGTGAACCCAAAGCTGGGATTTTAAAGACATTCCTATTGCTTTGCCTTACTAGTTCATCATTAAAGTGCACAATCTTCTGAAAGTAGATTTGATGCCACAATCCATGTTTAGCACTTTTAGAACTATCCTTCACAATCCTACCAAGAGCCCTCCTGTCAATATCAAAATAAATATCCACCAAGAATTAAATCTTGAACAGTTTCTTTTAGAAAGGAATGTAAAGAAATCCCTCCAACTATTACTTTCTTCATTCATGGTTGCATGTAAAATAGAACGTAAAAAATAGGAAGGAAAACTTTTCATATCAACATCTTGGCATTAAGATAGATTAGATAAGATTTCTTTACTAGTCACACATACATTGAAATACACAGTGAAATACATCTTTTGCGTAGTGTGTTCTGGGGCAGCCCACAAGTGTCGCCACGCTTCCGGGGCCAACGTAGCATGCCCGCAACTTCCTAACCCGTACGTCTTTGGAATGTGGGAGGAAACTGGAGCACCCGGAGGAAACCCACGCAGACACGGGGAGAACGTACAAACTCCTTACAGACAGTGGCCGGATTTGAACCCGGGTCACTGGCGCTGTAAAGCATTACACTAACCGCTACACTACCATTTAAAAAAAGTTTTTCATTGAGACATGCAGGTAGGTGATTAGGAGGGGCCATGATTTTTTTGTAAGGAAAATAAGCATTAATGAATACTAAAATTCATCTCTTTCTAAATAGGTCAAATGAAGTTCACTGATAAAAGACATTATGGTGTATAGTTCAAAGATATGCCTTTCAATTTCAAACTGATTTGAGGATTAAAATTTTGCTCCTATTTTGTGATGGTTATCCCACTGACTGAAGGGGTACAAAGTGTATCCCTTTGCCGAATAAAACAACTGGCTTTTTGTAAAACATCGCCACTAAAATTAGAACAAGTAGACTGTTAAATAGGACAAAGGTTTGCTCTTGTTAGACAGATGCCTCAGAGACCATCAGCTATAATCCAATATATTAATTGTCTTAACGTTGATGCAACAGAAAGGTGACTTTTGACTCACTGCACTACTAGAAGATTCAAGATAATCCCATTTGTGCTGATGGCAAAGGAGATGAAATGTTTAGTATAGTGGATGTTGTGCCATCAAATGGGTTATTTTCTCTTGAACGGTGTTGGGCTTCTTGAGTGTTATTGGTGCTGCACTTGTCCAGGCAAGCAGACTGTGTTCCTTTGCACCTCTAACTTGTGTAATATATAAGATAGTAAGTTTTTGGGATGTCAGGAAGTTGCCGCAGGATGCCTGACCTCCAACCTGCTCTGTGGTTGTTCCAGTTGAGATTCTCGTCTGTGTTGATCTCCAGGAAGTTAATCATTTCACAAGTGAAGAGCAGAGCATTCATTCACCTTGTGTGATTTGAACATGAGCTACTACAGTCAACTCAGGGATACAAGAGATGTTTCGATCTCTTCATAGAAGTGACGACTACTAATGGAAATGAGTTGCTTCTATCACAGACCCACATTTGAAACATACTGTCCTAAAGCACAAAAGTTTACTGTTTCAATGTGTGTCTTTGTCAAAAATCCATAGGGATGCATTTTACCCAACCAAAGCCATCTTAAACATTACTGCAACGAGTGGATAGAGTCATACAGCACCGAAACAGGTCCTTCGGCCCAACAGGTCCATGCGACCAAGATTCTCATCTAAACTGATCCCATTTGGACATGAAAGAGTGTAAAGCACGTCTTTATAAATCCACAGCTGAATGGTTCAGAGCTGCCAGCTTTGACCCATAAGGAAATTAGATGGCAGTGGGATTACATTAGTGAGAAAAATTGTGCTGGGACTAAAACTAATTCATTCATAAATCTAGCTAGAGTCCATCCAATGACCATACACCCTTCCTTCCACTGTTAGCATGGTAATGACACTCACAAAGCCAAGCTATCACAAACAGAAGGGGAAGTGGCATGGTGACACAACAGTTAGTGCTGCTGTTGCACAGCTCTTAGCGATTTAGGTTCCATCTGACGTAGGGTGGAGTTTGCATGTTCTCCCAGCAACCAACATGGGTTTCCACTGGTTGCTTTGGTTTCCTCCCACACCCCAAAGACAAGCTGGTTGGTGGGTTAACTGGCCACTGTATATTACCCCAAGAGTAGATGGATGGCAGGAGAATCCATATGGAGTTGCTGAGCATTTGAGAGAGAACAGGTTTCAGGGATATAAGTGGGGGAGTGGGACTGATGGGGATGCTCTGGGAGCCATCATAGATTCAATGGGCCAAATTGCTTCATTTTATGTCAAAAAGAAAAGAGAATTAATCCATGCCATGTCCAGTGTGTAACAGACGACCATGCTTGTCAGCCAGCCTCTCAATAGTTATAAATTTTTATTTCCAATCAAAAGCAATTTTAAAAAAAATCACACCTGCATAGCAAAACAAAATATATTGCACATCAGCACTTTCTGCTACAAATTAACTCAAAGTTTTCTGCATCTGCATTGAACTCGATTTCTCCAGTGGAATGTCTCAAAAGTCCTAAGATGGAAAAGCTTGTTTCATTGTCAAAGTAGGTCAGTCATACATACAGCTGAAATTCTCCAACCCAAGTTGTCTATGTGATATTGTGGGAAATGTTTGAATCCAAGTGGATCTCTAATATTTTACACTTTCAAAGGGCACTTGAAACTACCAAAACTTAGTTTGGTGCTGGGAAAGCAGTTGAGTTTTGTGTAAGTCTAGTAACTACACATTCCCACACAAATAATGGGTTGAAAAAGGACAGGCAAGCAGAAAGAAATACAGGAGAAAAGTATTCTACACTGCTATAGCATCTTCACCTCTGGACTCCCCATTGAACTGGGCAACCAATGGGGTATGTTTACAGCAGTGATTACACTACAATATGGGGACTGACTTCTAAACAAAGTTGCTGATCCAAACTCCCCTCTTGAGACTTAAAAGCCTAATTCTGGCTACCACTTGCTATTGTCACAGCAGATATTCCCTTGTTCTCTACAACATAAATCATACTTGTATTGTCATTTATCTGGGCCAGAGAAAGTCTTTGACCCAAAAGTTAACTGGCTGACAAGCATGGTCATCCATTACACAATGGATGTTGCATGGATTCATTCTCAGTTCCTCTTGAGAAAAAAAAAAGCAATTTGGCCCATTGAATCCGTGATGGCTTCTAGAACATCCCCACCAGTAAATTGTTGATAATCTCCACCATTTCCAATTTTTCATATGCTGCCCAGACCTGTCTGCTAATTGACTTGGCTGGGAGGCTCAAAATATGGGTTGGTCCAAGCAGCCCACCTTACTCACTGCTCCACAGGGTCTGAATTCACATTGGGTTAGTGTTCCAATGTCACAGTGTCAAACAAAGAGCAAGATCACAGAGAACCCAAATGCAGAACACTGGTACAAGACTGGAGTCAGGATGCTTCCACAGAACCAAACACAGGCAGCACAGCAACCAGGAGGAATCTTGCCTCAGGGCTCTGAGGCAGAGTTCCAACACAGAAACAAGATATCCCAAGAGAAACAGCAAAACTGGGACTGCTCCAGAGTTGACAGCACTGAGCAGCAAGAAGACAAAGTACATCCAAAGATTGACCAATACTCTGGCAACCAGTACTAGTGAAACCAGGGTTCTTATACTAGTCTCCTAATGGAACTCAGGTGTGTGTCATTATGCGATTAGTAGTGCATAGTAGTCCATGTGCTGCACAACAAGGCACCATCAATGGGGCCGAATCGAGGGCCAGCACTCGGAACCATGAAATCCAATGTTGATTAGTTTGGAGAATGGGTTTTCATTGGAATGCTCCAATCAGGACACAGCTCTGGTGTTGTGAAACAATGGTGCACAGCATATGATCAGCATTCAAGGGCTCTGCAAGGCCCTGGTGCTCCCACCCCCATTCTACTTTATTAATTTAGATTGGACTTCTTAAATACAAGCCTTTACCTCTGACCAGAGGAGGGCTCAAATGCTTTTGAAAATACCATGGAAGATGGAGCAAAAAATCAAACTGCTGGAAGAACCCAGTGGGTCAGGCAGCATCTGTGGAGGGAAATGGATACTCGATGTTTTGAGTTGAGACCCTTCACCTGGACTGAAAGATGGAGGGAGATGGCCAGTATAAAGAAGTAAGGGGAAGCATTGGAGCAAGAGCCCTAAAGGATTTCCATTGCTCCCCTGCACAAAGAACACACTTCCCATTCTTCAATAGAGTGCCCAGTTTCCTCTCACTTCCTGGGAGCACTCTCCCTTCCCCCATCCTGCGTCACCCCACTTCATTTGCAGAGTCCATTCATTCACCGGCAGCACTCCCCTGTTGCTGGAAGAGTGCTTCTTATAAACGGTACATCCTTTTTGAAGCTGCCTGGAAGGATCCCACCTGCTGTCCGTCACACTGTAGTACTCGCAAGGATTGATAACCCAAAGTCAGGCTGAAACCAACAGTGCCACTTACAGCACAGCATCACACAGGGAATCCTGACAACACTCTTCTGTGAATCATACAATCAAAGCATTGGCTCTTTAGGTGACTTTTACGAACAGTGTTAGGGTGACACACAACACTGCTGCAATGTTAAATAAATCCAGTGGAGTAACTTGTAGGTACTTTTAACCAAATGCAGCATTTGTGTCTTTGCAAATACAAACTAAAATATGTTGATTTCAAATGGTTAAAATAAAGCAAGGTTTCTTGTGGATGCCTTTTGGAAATGTTTTACATTGTCGGTCTGATGATATCTACAAAAAAAGCTATGATATGCCAATGTAGAAGATCCTGCAGTGCTCCACGGATGAGGAATTAGGATGTTGGGCTGATGCATTATGGTATCAGCTTAAACTACTTATTCATTTTACACTTCTTCACAAGGTCTTCCAACATCCATTGCATTTTCCCACAAAACAATAACACTTGCTCTTAAAAAGCAACTGATTGTGAGATGCCTCACAAACGTGCTCTATAATTCCAAGTTTTGCAGTTTCCTTATAAAATTATAGCTTTTTTTGAAGTAAGTGCAGCAAGATATTTCACCACACGATTTCACTTGTTAGGAAGAGATTTATGAAATGGCAGTAGAAATATCAGTAAGGAATGAAGATTTTGCCAAACACTATAGAAGATTGCAATCTTTTGCTATGGTAGGGTTAGGATGGAGACACTAGAAGCCGCTTCAAGACGTTGGGTTCAAATAACATCTAATGATGATAAATGTACACTGAGCTATTCAAGTTATTTGTTTACAGACTTTTTTTTAAAATAGTCTGGCTCCCACTGGAACACTCTGCAACTTTCATCCCTCTTTAACTGAGTTCAGACTTCTGCACTCGACCAATGCAACTCTTGTTATTCAGCATGCTCGCCTGCTGTAGGAATGCTCTGACTACACAAAAAAAAATTGCTCAGGTGCAGAATATTCATGGGCTGCCTTATGCCAATGAATGTCAGCGGCGTGTATATCCTCGCTGGAGTAACACCACTGACAGCTGGAGAGCCACGGGCGGCCCAGGAGAAAGAAACGGTATACAGAGGATAACCAGACAACCAGAACGTGGGTACGTGGCTATAGAGAAAGACATGTTGTGCACGAGTTTCGTCACAGTGACAGGTAACCAGAACCCCTGCTGTGACCACGCATAAGGAAGTGTGGCACATATAACATGTAACAGACAGCAGTGGCATCTCCCTGGGCATTAGGGAAACTTGGTGAAATGGGAACAACCACCAATCCACAATTCCTCTCCCCCCACAGTTGCTGCTCGACCTGCTGAGTTCCTCCAGCAGATTGTTTGTTGCTCCAGGTGCCAGTATCTGCAGTCTCTTGCGTCTCGGTGAAATGGGGATGCGCAACTACATTGGAGAACTGCAACTGTGGTGAGAGGCATAGCATCCAGGACTCTATAATCTGCTCACTGTTAGAGGATGGACCATGATACCATATTTACTAAGGCTACCTAATGAGGTTTGCATTGTGCCCCTCAACAGTCTCAGTGAATAGACACAAGAAGAGGGATCATATCCTCCACACCAAGTCGGTTGGTTCTCCATCTTCATTTGAAACTCCCTCCTGCTCTTTGTTGATCAACTGTATCTTTCCCCCTCCTCTCTAACCCGTGTGTCTCTCCACATTCAGATGAACATTGGAATATATAACCAAGGCTCTCTGTTCTATCCAACCTCCCCAGCACAACAGTACTGTCTCTCTTCATAAGACAATACTTCTCATATAAAATGCTGAGCACTTTAAGATTGAGCAATTGCTGGACTGAGAGATCAGAGTGATAGTGAAGCATCCTTGGTGCAATTTCCATACAGCATAGAAACAGGCTGTTTGGCCCATCATGCCTCTGCAATTCCTTTCCCCACTAAGTTTAACCATAACCTATTCCCACTCCCCCCCCTTTTTTCCATCAACTCCCCACACTTGACTCTACCACCTACCAACACTGGCCAATGAACCTACAGAATCAGGGCAGAGGCAAGAGAATTAGGTTGAATTTACTATCATTAGTGCAGGTGTATTTATGTTCAAAACAAGTGGGAGGAAAGTGTAGGTGTGGGGGGATTTTTCTCTTCATTTTTTTCCCTCCTGACCCAAGGGCACTGAGGCAAGTTCACATCTCCTGCAAACAAATGAGTTGAGATCAACCTTGTCAGTAATGACAAGGGGCTCAGCTCCTTGGATCAAGTCATGCAAACCCCAATGAGCAAAAAGGACTCAAAAAATATAGTCAAGATAACCTGCAGGAATTCCACACTGGTCCTGAAATTAAACCCAAAAGGAAGCCAATCACTTACGGTTGTTACATAGGAAAAGGCACACAGGCAGATCAAAGCCACAAAAAGAACAGTTCAGTCCACAGGACTACCACAGGCATTGAGAAATATGATGCAGAATTCATTAGTTACATCCCTCCAATTGGTTTTTCTGTCTGTCACCTGAATGAAGCTTTTGTGATCAAACTCAATCAACTCCCTCACCTCCTCATTCCAAATGGTCGCCACCCTCCCCTCCATTCTAACCTCCATAGCTTCAACCAAATAAAGCTGGGAAGTACAGAGTGCATATACATTGATCATTGTAGCTGCTAATTCTGCTCCATTTTGCATTAGCAAGGAGTAAATCAAGTGTAAGAAAATCAATCCACATTAGCCATCTGGACTCTCTGGAAAGTTAATTCCAAGCTGTGCACTGAAAGGCCTTTCAGGGGAGGTCACTGCAAGTGGGGCTCCAGAATTTAATTATAATAATTGGCTGCCAATCTACAGATGCGAAAATTGCCACAGTTCTGCAAACAAACATCTCCCGTCACTAATTCCAGTTCACAAAAGAAAGGCAATAAATTAATTTCAACTGACGGAGCATGCAGTTCTCTCAGCTCAATAATCTGCCAACCTGGAGGAATGGCAAGTTTCCAGCATACTTCTGTCTGGATACAGTACACTGTATATTTGTGTATATTTCATCCATAATTATATGTTGCCCCTTAGTTAAAGTAACCCCTATTCTGGAAAACTGTGCTAGTATTCACTCAGGTCAACAATCAATAAATGCAAACAATTTACTATCTACACCTGACTAATTGATGTTAATTTTGATTGTAGAATGAAACTCAGAGATTTCATAATCATGCCCATCTACAAGAAAGGAGACAAGTCTCATGTTGCTGTTGTATAAAACTTTGGCGTATTGTGTGCAGTTCTGGCCATCTCATTACAGGAAAGATGTGGGGGCTTTGGAGAGGGTGCAGAAGAGGTTTACCAGGATGCTGCCTGGATTAGAGGGTATTAGCTGTAAGGAGAGGTAGGACAAATTTGGATTGTTTTCTCTGGAGCGTTGGAGGCTGAGAAGAGATCCAATAGAAGTTTATAAAATTATGAGAGGCATGGAGAGAGTAGACAGCCAGAATCTTTTTCCCAGGGTAGAAATGTCAAATACCGGAGGATATGAATTTAAGGTGGGAGGGGGAAAGTTTAAACGAGATGTGCAGGACAAATTTTTCTTTTACACAGAGAGTGGTAGTTGCCTGGAACATGCTGCCAGTGGTAGTAGTGGAAGCAGATACAACAGTGGCATTCAAGAGGCTTTCAGATAAGCACCTAAATATGCAGGGAATTGAGAGATATGAATCATGTGCAGGCAGAATTAGTTTCATTTGGCATCATGCTTGGCACAGACATTGTGGGCTGAAGGATCTGTTTCTGTGCTGTACTGTTCTATGCTCTAAGTCTGACTGTGGTAACCACAGAAGGGTCTCCCTGTCATCTGCCACAGGGAAGTTCATCACCAGGGTCCACTTCAACCATTGTCTCCTAGCAACCAAAGAGTTGCTCCCAAATCACAGTATGAACTCCATCTATCTAGAAGCATGGTGGACATGATCTTCACCACACAACAATTCAAAGAAAAATACAGGAAGCAGCATCAGGTCTTCTTTAACTTCACTAAATCTTTGATTCCAACAATCAGGAGGAACTTTGGTGCACCTTCCTCAAACTCAGCTGCCCACAGAAATTCATCTCCATCTTTCGTATGCTCCTTGATACCACAGTTCTACAACTGAACCAATCTCATTGTCAAACAAGGCTGCATCATTGCCCCAACACTTTTCTCAATCTTTCTTGCCACAACATTGCACCTCACCACCAACAAACTTCCTATGGGAATGGAGCTGACCTTCAGAACTGATAGTAAACTGTTCAACCTATGGTGACTACAGTCCAGACCAAAGTCACCTGAACCTCAGTAGTCAAGCTGCAGCATGTGGAAGATGTTTACATTGCCCATGTTTGGAGGCTGAGCTCCAAGACATCATTGACAATGTGCCAAAGCAAACATGAAGATGGACCTTATGCTCAACTCAGCAAGACAATGGCCCTCCATTAAATTGCCCCCACTCACCACACTGCCTTCTGACAATAAAGGTCTGCAGTAAGACCCTGGCAAACATGGACCACTTCCCAAATCTCGGGAGTCACCACTCAGCAAAAGCAGATATCCAAGATGAAATTCACCACTGCCTTCAATACACCAGCATGTCCTTTGGTTAACTGAGGAGAAGGGTATTTGAAGATCAGACCTGGCACACACTTCATGGTCTACTGGGCAGCAGTGGTCACTGCCTTCCTATATAGTTCTAAGTTCTGGACTACTTACTACAGGTATCTCAAGGAAAAATACTGCCAACACTGTCTTCACAGAGACCCTGTAATAACGGTAGGTGGGGGGGGGGGGGGTGTGGGGGAGGACAGAGCTCTTGTAATAATGAAGGGAGAGGGAGAGACAGTGCTCCACTAAAAATGGAGAGGAGGAGACAGTGCCCCAGTAATAATGGAGAGGAGGTAGGCAGAGACCAAGTAATAATGGAGAGGGGGAGCCCCTGTATTAATGGATGGAGAGGGGGAGACAGAGACCAAATAATAATGAACAGAGAGGGGGGAGACTCATGAGGGACAGTATTTCTGGAGGAGCTGTGGAGGAGACAGAGTGGGAATGTTGACAAAGGGGGATGGGTCCCAATCTGATGAAAGCACATCTCCTGATGCGTTCATTCTGTTTCATTCTGAACAGTTGCTGAGCAGAAACAGAAGAGTAATGGACTGCAAAATATTGCATGTTTTTTTTACAAATGCAACTTGGATTCCTGGGGTGAGATAAGGTGTGCTGCAAAGGAATTATGTTTAATTCTAAGATAGTGCAAGGTTTATCTGATCTGTTCCTAGTCTCAATGCTTCCTGTGAATGAAGTGTACAGAATAGGCCCATCTGGAGATACAGCACCACTGTTGAGGAATATTTCCATAGGTCGCTATCAGCTGGTCTCGAGCACATTAGAAATAAACAGCAGGAAACAGCTGGCTTTCTGTCTCTTTTTATTAATACTTTCAACGCATTGAAGTGTGACAAAGGAGGATTCAATATACCCAGTAAAGGTAGGTACAACATAATTGAATGTGAAATAATTTATTTTAAACTTCTGGCATTATTTTATGCTTCTTTATCATCACAGCTATGAATTTCATGATATGCCATGTCCATTAGTTTGAATGGACCCATGACTGCATGTTAATGTTAACTGGCTTAATTAGTTGAACCCAAGTGCTTAATGACACATTGCAAACTTACTTCAGCAGTCTGCCTCATTTGCATTGCCCCAGTTGTAACAGATGCCCAGAGTGAACATGTTTACATGGAAGGAAACCAACATCCAATTGTTAAAGTGGTGTAAATTACCTTTTCTTTAACCCAAACTTCTTCCAAGCAACTGCCTTAAACATATCCAATACGTTTGCAAGCTTGAAGAAAAACACTACGATGGTGGAGGGACACTGCTGAGTTCCTTCAGCATCATAGTATTTTTCACCTAGATTCCAGCATCTGCAGTCCTTTGTTTCTCTATGTTTGCAAGCCTAATGTAATAGTTGACAGATGACAGAGTTGAGATTCCAATGTTACATCCATACCTCCATGAAGACTTCCCATTTTAACCTCTGTAACATTAGCCAGCTCTACTCCTACCTCAGCTCAGCTGCTGAAACTATCATGCACATCTTTGCCACCTCTGGAATTGACTGCTTGAATGCATTCCCATCTGACCTCCTTCATTCCACCCTCCCTGATAGCCAATGCTTAACTACCAAGTCCCTACTCTCTCCAGTTCTTTCCCTAAAGCTACAGCTTGAAACCTATTTCTGTGAGCGTACATTTGATCATTCATCCTATTATTTCTAGGTTTCAAATTTTCTTTAATTATGAAGCACCTTGGAATATTTTATATCTGCTCCAGTATTGCTTCGTCATTGAAAGATTTAGCTTTGAAGAACATATCTAATCATTCAAGGTAAACACCTCTTGGGCTATGTCAAATTTACCCTGTTCCTTGATATAGCCATTTTATGTTGTTTTTGCCAGCCGGCCTAGAGTCTCTCTCACGTGCTTTATTTCTTACTTTATTATACAATGATTTTTCCTTCTGTTTATGTTATGGACTCTCCTGTCTCATTCTAGCAATATGGACTTCCACAACATATATCTATCCTTATACCAGTTTGGATTCTTCTTGGAATCGTATGATGGGGTATTGCAATAACAACTCTCTCAGAGTGAGATCATTAGGGAATGTGTCTTTATTTGTGGCAATCAACTTTCCAAATGAGCTGAAGCACTGTACATACAATGTTACACCAGTTAACTGGGTGACACAGGTTAAGGTGACAGCAATCCCACCAATCTTAAAATTACTATTGTACATAATAGGTAGCATGTACAAGTCGGAAACTAATAGCACAATAATGAAATCAGGTGTGTAATTTGGAATGGATTGGGATGGAGAGGCAGAGGATATGAATTCAACTGTGAGTGGACCTAAGCAACTCAAGGAATGGCTGGTAACACAGCTAACAGTATTGGGGAGGTTCAAGAAGCTTGGATCAGCAGCCTCCATCATATCCAACAAAACCCTCCTCAACCATGCCCTTATTTAAAAGATATATGTGTGAGATTATTACCAAGTTCTCTTCCAATTACAGGCTTCCTAATAGCCTTGACGATGCATTTCATTTTTCAATGAAGAAATGATAATCTCCTTTACTAAATGCTCCACCTTGCCACACTGCACAAAGAGCACAATTTAGGTATCCATTGCTCATTTTAATCTATTACTGAAGATAAAGAATTCATTATAGAATCACCAGTCATGTTCATATTGATCTTAGTCATCAGTTGTTTTACAAATCTAAAATGTATCCAGGGAAACTTCAAACACGAGGAGAAAAAAAATACAAGAGGAAAGTCCAGAGCAACAAAGATGCATTTACAGAGCAAACTTTTGTGACTGTAGTGTGTTCCAAATTTGCAGCCAATGAAATGCATTTGAAGTGTAGTTATTCTTGGAAACAGTATAATCAATTTATTCACAGCTAACTTCCACAAAGAGCAATGTGATAATGACACAGACTGATGGATAGATATTGGCCAGGATGCCAGGAATAACTCTCCTCTTCAAAATAATGACACAACATCTTTTACATCCACCTGAGAAAGTGCAGAGAGCTTTGGTTTTGCATCCCATCTGAAAGGTTGGAACCATTGCATGTGCTGCACTGATCATCAAGTCTGTTCCTCAGAATAGTGGACAGACACCAAGTGGATTAGAGTTATTAACCACATGATTGGGAATACTTTTGAAGAAAAAAACTATCAACTTCAAAATACTTGAAAAAAAATTGCAGGTTATTTTAATTCAACCATACATTGTCAGTTTGAGTTGCACATTTGAGCCTTTGAGCAGTCATTTTGCCTCAATGTCAACCATAGTAGATAACACACACACTTCTGGGTTAGAAGGTTATGTGTTCATGTCCCAATCCAGGAATCCATGCACTAAAGTCTAGGTGTACTATTGAGAGAGTGCTTCCCTAAGGCATCATCTCTTGGAAGAGATGTTAAACCAAGGCTCCATCTACTTTTGCAGGTGGACATTCAATGCTGAGACATCACTTGGAAGAGCAGTAGGGAATTAACCCTGGTGTTCTAGCCAATTTTTAACCCTCAAGCAATAATATTGAAGAAATAAACACTTTGTTCATCACATTACTGTCTGTGTGGCTTTACTATGCACAAGTTGACTTGTGTGATTCCAACAGGACAAAATGACATGCTCTTCAAAAATACTTCATCAAGTGCAAAGAGATATGAGATGATACAGAAGGTTCAATGTTCTAATTTCCCTTCAAATAACACTTTGATAAATGAACACAATGAATATCTGCACAAATCAAATCACAGTTGACCTAGATAACAAACCAGCTTCAGTGTTGAATAATAGGGATTATAGGATTTCATAAATCATAACTTCCAATGAGAACTGTTGAAAGATAACAGATAACAGTAAAGTAAGCTAGGTTGTAAAAGTAGCTACACTGAACTGTAGCTGTGGGAAGAGTAGCTACCTGTAACTACATTAACAGGGCTGGAAGACAGAGCCTACATCTTACATTTTATGACATATTCTGTGAATTATGTTTCTCTTTCCCATCGTGCTTTGAGAGAGCCAGGCATTGGAAGGCTCTGAACACAAGGCTGTGAGCTGTAAAAAACAGAACAGCAGTAAGGAGTCAATAGGTCTGGTCACCTGGGGTGTTTGTGTATCCAAAGAGCTATCCTTGACAACACTGTCAAAAAAAAGGTTCCTTGGATGCACCTGGATTTTGTCTCAAAAGCTTCTGAGAATATTGATGTCAGCAAACCTGTTTCAACAAAGGTGTTTGACATCCCAAAGTAGTCTTTGCACATAAAGCGTGCTACTGTTGTCAATGTATAATTCCCTAGAACCATTCATTCACATTCAGAATACTGAAGTAACCTACCGTAACTATTGAAATTGTATTTGATCACCCAGAGTACAATTTAAACTTATAGCATTAAAATTGTAACAACAGCTGGAGCAGAATAAGGAGGAAAAAAAAACGCTCAACTATTGTTAGCCAAGAATAAATGAGGAAGGGGAGTGTGGAAACTTAAAAAAAAATATTTATACAGCACAGTACAAGCCCTTCCATCCCAACGAGCCTGTGCCGCCCATTTAAACCCATGTTAACCTACCTGTACGTCTCTAGAATGTGGGAGGAAACCGGAGAACCCAGAGGAAACCCACGCAGACACGGGGAGAATGTACAAACTCCTTACAGACAGCAACAGGAGGGAAGGCACGGTAGTGTAACGGTTAGCGTAACGCTATTACAGCGCCAGTGACCCGGGTTCAATTCCCGCCACTGTCTGTAAGGAGTTTGTACGTTCTCCCTGTGTCTGCGTGGGTTTCCTCTGGGTGCTCCAGTTTCTTCCCACATTCCAAAGACGTACGGGTTAGGAAGTTGTGGGTATGCTATGTTGGCGCCGGAAGCGTGGCGACACTTGCGGGCTGCCCCCAGAACACATTACGCAAAAGATGCATTTCACTGTGTGTTTCGATGTACATATGACTGAAAAGGATATCTTATCTTATCACTGGCACTGTATTGCCACCCCCAAACCTCGATGCACTTTAATTTCAGAGAGATTCTCATGGGAGAGTCTACCCACCATGTCTCCTCTCGGTGCCTGCTTGTGCTGACTAAAGGGGGAATGTGCAAACTCCACACAGACAGAGGTCAGGATTGAACCCAGGTCTCTGGTGCAGTGAGGCAGATGCTTTACTGGCTGCACCACTGTGTCATGGTAAAAAATGGAATCAAGGAATGGTGCAGATAAAAGGAAAACTGCCACTTCTGTTGCTGAAGTGGGATTTTGTATTAAAGTTAGAACCTCACAGCCACAGCGTTACCGCAGTCAGGAGAAGGGAACAATGTCATTCCCCATGAGAAGTCTGCAGGGGGAGTCACCGAATCAGGCCAGTAGCCTTCCTTGGTGTAGTTTCTCATTGGCAGATTGATTATCAGAATGTGAGTATAACACAGGGTTCAGCTTGTTGTGGCAAGGAGTGGCAGGGAGGGAAGAGTAAGAGTCAGAGTGGGACAGAGGTGCAGCTAGTAGAGCCACTGCCTCACAGCACCAGCAACCCGGTTCAATCCTGACCTCCAGGGCTGACTCCATGGAGTTTGAAAGTCCTCCCTGTGGCCACATGGGTTTCCGCTGGGTGCGCCGGTCTCCTCCCACATCCCACAGACGTACGGTTTGGAGGTTGTTTAGTCGCTGTAAACTGCCCTTTGTATATGGGTGAAAAATAAAATCCAGAGGGAGGTGAAGGGAATGTGAGGAGAATAAAAAATTGGAATTAATGTTAATGGCTGCTCAAGGGCAGCATGGACTTTGTGGACTGAAGATCCTGTTGCCCAGTTCCAGGACAGTTACATTAAGATCACTATAATCACTCAACCTCAAATAAAGGCAGTTCACTGCAGAATAAAGAACTATGGTTTGTTGTAATTTACTAAAAATCCTTAGTCTGGACTTCTGGCTCAGTCAGTAGTTCAGTCATTACGAGCCTGTTATAAACATAGTGGGTGGGAAGCTCAGCCCCACATAACCAAAGATTAATCCCACTAGAAATCAGTCCTCTGCCATTGAGCTAAAAGGGTAATATTGTTGTGGTAGTGATTGTATTCCGTTTGCAAAATTCAGTTGCATTGGCTTAACAAGAACAAAAGTTTGGAAGCTGACTCAAGACCAAGTTGGGGCCAACACCAGTGAACAAGGATGAATTCTTTCAGTGTTTCTTAATCGATAATAATGGAAATACTTCACAGCATGGTGATCAAACATGAGGCGAACATCATCAAATATTGCAAAGACACTACACAATAAACGATCACAGCTTCCAGATTTGAACAATGAGTAGATTATTAAATCAACATGAATTTGTGTGGGCACATGAAACGTCAATTCTGCATTACAATGATGTGGTAGTTTTATTCTGTACTGTGTTCATATTAAGCACAAAATGCCCGAATCATTTCTGCACACCTCGTGGCAGGTGCAATCTCAGCCCTGTCCTGTGTCACATTATTAAAGAAATTCTCTGTCATATTGTTCCATTATTGTCAGATTCCTGATTTTTAAAAAATGGAAACAGCTATTTCCACTGGGAGAGCAATGTGCAGGTGCGCCAGGACGGGAAAATGGATGTCGATGACACAGAAAACTGGTTCTAGAGAATGCTGTATGGTATTTGAAATGGTCTGATTGATGGTTCAGATTCCTTTGTAAGTTCAATATTGTCAATCTGGCCAGAAACGCGAGAGAAACTCCAGCTATGACCCCTGACATTCACTGAATCACCCACTAACTTCAACCCAGGGGTTACCATTGACCAGAAACTGAACTGGAGTAGCCATATACACGATGCGGGTACAGGAGCAGGTGAGAGGCTGGGAATCCTGAAGTGAGTGACTCACCTCCTAACTCCCCAAAACCTGTTCACCATCCACAAGGCTCAAGTCAGGAGTGTGACGGAACACTTTCCATTTGCCTGGATGAGTGCAGCTTCAGCAACACTCAAGAAGCTCGACACCACACAGGACATAGCAGCCCACATGATGAGCACCACATCCACAACCTTTCACTCACTCCACCACTGACGCACAGCAGTTTGTACAATCTACAGGATGCACTGCAGCAACCCTCCAAGACTCCTTAGACGGCACCTTCCAAACTCACGACCGCTACCAGCTGGAAGGACAAGGGCAACAAAAGGGAATGGAATGCCAGAAAGAAAGGCCAATTTACGTTGACATAATGTGTACAATGAGAATAGGAAAGCACAAGGTAGACAGGTGATGGGTGTATCTATCAGTACGGCCTGCCCAATATTGATCTCAAAGCTTGAGGAATTTTTTGTCTGCAACAACAAGGCTGATAATGGGAAATTTAGCCCATGTTTGAATGTTCCCACTAATGGAGAATTACTTAAACCAACAGAAGCTGGGGATGCTAATGAAGTGATTGACAATTGTAGGAAAGATGCAGCAGTGGCTCACATAAAGTAAAGTTAGAAGGATTACGAATATTGATAAACCGTTTTTAACTCAGCTTTTTTTTTTCCCCTGTTCAAGACGCATTAAGGTTCCTGACAACATTCACCTTTTGGAATGGATTTAAATACCAAGATAAGTATTGATAATTGGAGGCAAATTACAATTAATAAAGATTATCTGGTTAAAGCTATTTCAGAATGGGCGTTGCAGCTACAACAACTGGTTGCAATAAAAATACTGGTCCCTTAACTATTATGTTGGGAGCAAATCACAAAAGGAAGAATTTGGCTATTGTCTTTGTCAACTTGGCCAACAGCTTTGATTCTGTTTGGCAGAAGCTCATAAGCAAGTCAATGATTCACCACTGGTGGGATGCAGAGCATGTGCAGGCAGATGGGATTAGTTAGATTGGCATCATGGTTGGCACAGACATTGTGGGTCGAAGGGCCTGTTACCGTGCTGTACTGCTCCATGTTCTGTGGTGACATTTGAACTCTGCAGCAGAAGTCAAGGGCCTGATGCAGTCAACAAAGCCTATTCCCATCAGGCCCAATGTAAAACAGGGTGACCCATTATCGCCAACTTTATTTAACATTGTGGTGGACGACCTTCATTGTACATTAGGTAGCAAAGGATCTGGTTTTCATTCTGGTGAAGGGGAAATTAGGTGTACATTGTTAACATTTGATTCATTCAAGGGCATAAAGAAGAATTTTTTTAATTAACTGGGGAATTGTTTGATATCAATAAATATCCAGTCATCCAAAAACAAATCATTTCTGTTTAATTAGTTGGAGAAATGGCAGTTCAATAACAGCATCTGGATTTTATAGAAACTACCAAAACAGAAAAATATTGGTTGAGCACATTGATCCGTGCATCAGCAGTATTGGAAACAAGCGGATTGAAAGAACAGAAAATTGGGTTAGTATGTAATTTGGTTAAAATGTAAATTTAAACAGTCAAAAGTTCAAGCTTTAGACTTTGATTCCAAGGCTATATTCCTCACCAATGTTAACTGAGGCTTCACAAAATGTAGTTAAAAGATTGGAAAGTATTCTAAAAAATGTTGTTAAAAGGCTTCTTACATATGCCACATTTTATATTCAGAAGCAAGTGTCAGGGGACTTGTATTCCCAAAGATGAAAGCTCAAATCCCCAATGTGTTTATTGAGAATAGGTAGCAAGGGATTCACTTGTGCACAAGTCATTTGAGTGTGCTGGAATCCAAAATACAAATTTGTATATTTAAAAATCTCAAATACTTGAGGGAGATTAGGAATTTCAGGCAATGTGAGAATTATGAAATAAGTTTGTGGAGGATACTTCCAGTAACAGTTTTAGAGTCATAGAGTAATGCAGCAAGGAAACAGGCCCTTTGGCCCAACTCTTCCATGCCAACAAGGTGCCCACCTAAGCTAATCCTATTTGCCTGTGTTTGGCCCGTATCCCTCTAAACCTTTCCTATCTACAGTATATACTTATCCAAATGTCTTTTTAATATCATTATTATATCCACCTCAACTACTTTCTCTGGCTCCTCGTTCCATACACACACCACCCTCTGCATGAAGAAGTTGCCCCACAAGTCCCTTTCAAATCTTTCCCCCTCACCTTGAACCTATGCCCTCTTGTTTTTGTTTCCCTTTCCCTGGGAAAAAAAAACTGCATGCATTCATCCTATCTGTGCACCTCCATAAGGTCACCCCTCAGTCTCCTAAATTCCAAGGAATAAAGTCCTAGCCTGGCCAACCTCTCCCTATAACTCAGTCCCTCAAGTCCTGGCAACATTCTCATAAATTTTCTTTGCACTCGTTCCAGCTTAATGATGTCTCTCCTATAACAGGGTGACTAGAACTGTACACAATACTCCAAGTGCAGTCTCACCAACAGGGACTGTTTTTGGGTAATGGAGAAATGTGAGGCTTGATATCCAATGCCAATAACTTGGTAGCATATTTTCAGAGTGATACCTGCTCAGACAATTGGATGAGATTGGATGACTTGGTTTCACCACACATGTTGCTATTGAAGATCAATGCAAATTCAACCAAGTTTAAACACACACAACAGGTCAGACAAAGTGTCCCGGACCCAAAACATTAACCGTTTCTCCTTCCGTAGTTGCTACTACAGAGCATTTCCAACGTTTTCTGCTTTTGTTTCAGATTTCCACTGTCTGGAATTCTCTGATTGCCAAACAAGTCGAGTTTAGCTTTGGGGAGGTCAGGTTGCAGTGGCTGTCAACTCACAGTTCAAATCCTTGGACATGTTTTGGAGTATTGCATCTTTGTCAAAAATGTCAGGATCAACCACTACAATCACATCAGTGCCCCCTTTGCAACAGTGTCTTGTATGGATGGAGCGTGTTCAGGTTACCAAGGGTTCAAGAATTAGATGGTGAAGTACAGACACAGGATGATTGAGCTTGGGTGGTGGACATTACAATTAGATTTGAAGGTAATTACATCACTTGGAGCATCATGGAGAGAAGTGGACAATTTTGCCATCTGAAAACCATAAGAGTGGCCCAATTTAATTTGTTGGAAGTTATTTTTTAAGTTTGGTTTTGTTGTTCATGCAAGAGGAATATAATTTCCTGACGATGACTCCTTAATGAAGTTTTCAGGAAGCAACTGTCTTGAGGATTTTGCTTCTTTTTGTTCAATATCAGCTAACTATGATGCCATTGACACTCTGCACATTTTATGAATTCTTAATATTTTGCATGTTTTATTGGTTTCTCTTTTTTTATTATTATTCTTAATTACTTTTATTCAGTACTTCTTTAACTAATATAATAATTGTGGTTTTAGCCTTTTATATCTTTCTGCTTCTAATCCCTCAGTTAAGTTATCCTAGGTGGTGACATTTCTCATTGAAGAATTTTGCTTTGTCGTACTGGTTGCTACGATACTATGGTTTTAAAATCTGCCGGATGGTATTTACAAACGTAGATGAGCTATGATAAAACCTGAGAGAGGGTGCAAACATATGTTACATTTTATTGATAGTGTGGGTTTGGGAGGTGGAGCTTTCCTTACTGCTAAATGATGGATGCTTCATGACATTAACTGGAACTGGCTTCAATTTGCCACACCTGGCATCTGCATTCTAATGACATCCCAATCTGTCTACTCTTCAGATATCTGACACAGGAGAACATTGCACACATTGCTGTCTCTCCCAACATGGCGAGTGGTGCGACATGTGCTACCATCACCACCAAATCAACTCCGCCAACGCTCAAAACAGCACTCACTCTGCCACTGAATTTTGTAGCAGTCTAAATTAAGAAATCTGCAATTTTTGTTCACGTCCTCTTCATGGCCTCACATGTGCTGTTTGGTTACTCGTGATATTCAGATTTCCAGCACAGGTTCCAGAAAACAAGAACTCCCATTCAATTGCGGTGCCTTATCATGTTTCATCTATCCAATTAATCACATCTGATGTGCAATTTCCTTTGTAGTATAGGAGGGCAGCCACAACATGGGAAACACTCAGAAAACGACCACAAACCAAAACCATGCAGGGAGAAATCATGGATCTTTACAGGACAGGGCACAATCCCAAACAAAACAGGCAAGCCCGACACCTAATTAAAATTATGCCTCTGGTCTCAATTACATGATACAAGTGAGCTTGGATGTCAGCTGTCCTTCCTACAGCAAAACTGGAAGCGACACCAGAGCATCATAGAGTCCTACAGCATGGAAACGGGTCCTTTGATCCAGAGTCCACGCCAACCATCAAGCACCTATCTCGACTAACTCTAAACAAATCCCATTTTATTCTCTTTACATTACCATCAACTCCCTCCAAATTCTACCACTCGCCTACACACTAGGGGCAACTTAGTGGCCAATTAACCCACTAATTTACAATGGCTGATTACCCTACCAAGCAGCAGGTCCTTGGGATGGAGAAGAAAACCAGACAACCCAGAAGCAATTCATGCTGTCGCAGGGAGAATTCAACATCCACAAAGACAGTATGGGAGATCAGGATCAAACCCAGGTTGCTGGAGCTATGAGGTAGCAGCACTTCTTGATGTGTCTGTTTCCCCTATTGGCAGATGTGGCTGAGAAATTGGCCCCTGCACTTCAGAAGATTTTACAAATTATAATCATCCTTTTTGGTCACAGGCTGGTTTTAATTACCCATAATTGACTCCAACTTACTTCCACATTTCATTGTTTGAGAAAGTAGTTACTGATATAGTTCTGCAAAATTTCAAGCCAATCTCCAGGCAAAGTCCCAAAGATTTCAGTCCAACATTACAAGTCCTGTTCTCCACACCCAACCAGCCACATGGCCCAGATAATGTTTTTACGATCCCCACAGAACAGATGTACGGGTGGCTCATGTTTTTATTATCTACATCTAGTCTTATTCTTGCAACCACCTATTGTGTTCTAAAGCAGATATTTAATCAACTCTGATACTATCATTTAATATAGAGATATCAAGTTCCCCTTTCAATTGTCATAATGGAAATCTTTTAAGATAAATGGGCCAACATTTTCATGCAGAAATTGGCTCCTACATTACAAGCACCGACTGCACTTCCAGAGCACTCCATTGGCTGGGATTGTGAAAGGTGCTATTTGATAGGAAGTTCCTTTCTTTTATTATGTTTTATTGTGTTTTATTATGCAAGTTAGTCATCATAGGACAACATCAGTAATTATTTCTCCCTTCAAGTATGCTGTTTGTACCTCCACTATGACATGAAGAGGCCAATCAGCCATCATGTCCATGTTAGCTATTTGAAATTCAGTCTAGTTAGTCCTACTCCCCTTCCGTGTGACCTGTCAACATGGTTTTCTTTAGAAGATATTGGCCAATCTTATTCAATATCCCCACACAGGAACATCGCTCACATCCCAGGAATCAATCTAGTAAATTTACATCTCATTCTCTCCAAGTATGTCTTATCTGAGACCAGAACTAAACAGTGCTCCAGGAGTGGTCTCATCAAACTCTGAACGATCTCACCAAGACTTCCTTATCATTGGATTCCAAGTCCCTTGCCCATCCCTTTTTGGCCCCTTCAGAAGGTCAAGGTGACTTCCTGAACCACTGCAGTGTAAACAAAGCAGTTATGGTATAACTGAGTGGCTTACTGGGCCTTTCAGAAGGCCTAACAGTCAACTATATTGGTGAGTCTGGAGTCACATATAGGCTAAACTCCATGAGGGCAACAGCTTTCCTCCTGAAGAACATTAACAAAAGAGGGTTTTATTCAATAATCCAGTAATTTCATAGTCATTATTACTAACAATGCTAATGTCATTTGTTTTTTTTTTAAAAACATTTTATATTTTGAACTGAATTTATATTCCACCACTGCCATGGTGGGACTTGAACTCATAACTCTGGACTGATAGTCCAGGCCTCTGGATTAATGGACTCATAATTTACCCATTACATCATCATCGTGCACTGTACTGCCACCACAAAACAACAAATTTCACATCATCTAAGTCAGTGATAATAAATCTGATTCATGTTTTTTTGTTTAAATAGAAGACTGCCCATTGGACCATACCAGAAAGAAATAGCATGGTTCATGACAGGCAGCTGGATACTGGGTTACAAGTACATCTACAAGTACGAGTGTTCCATCACCACAATGGATTCCAGCATTTTGTTAACAGCTAATGTCAAGTTAACCAGTCTATCCTACTTTATTTTCTCTTTCCTTCCTTTCTTGAACAGAATTGTTACATTTGCCACCTTCCAACATCCAATTTGGAAAACCATCAAGAGCATTCACTAGCTCCCAGTCACATCTTTTAGAATCAGGACCCCCACCCCCCACACCGAGGCCAGCTTCTATCCCACTATTATAAGACTATTGAATGGTCCCCTTGTACAATAAGATGGGCTCTTGACCTCACAATCTACCTCGTTATGACCTTGCACCTTATTGTCTACCTGCACTGCACTTTCTCTGTAGCTGTGACATTTTATTCTGCATTCTGTATTGTTTTACTTTGTACTACCTCCATGCACCGTGTAATGAATTGACCTGTGCAATCGATATGCAAGACAAATTTTTCACTGTACTTCAGTACAAGTGACAATAATAATAAACCAATTAGAAACCACTTAATTTCTCCAATACATTCTCCTTAGTAAATTTAACCATTTAAGTTCCTCAATACCATCAGACATTTGCTCCCCAAAATATAGTCTTCTTCAAAGGACATTGACAATTAGTCCATGAAAATAAAAAACACTGCAGAAGCTGAAAATCTGAAATAAAAACAGAAAGTGAGTAAGATAAATACAGAAGACAGAAATAATTAATTAATCCATCCCTAAATCCACCTGAAATGAAGAGACGTTGAAAGTCAGGCACTAAGATGTTGTTCAGACCAGCTAACAATGGCAACTTTCCTTTACTGAAAGACCAGATATTAAAAAAAAATCATCTAGTAGCTTCATGTTCTCTGTTATTGAAGCGAACACGTTTCCTTTTATTTAACTACTTAGATTTTAATCCCCCAGCTGCTACGGTGAGATTCGTATCAATGGTCCAGAAATCTCACTGTGAGCACACTACTACTCATACCCAGAAGAGATGAGGGAGGAATTGAAAAAAAGGCATCAAATAAAATCAAGAAATGTCTTACATAAATAGGGAATGAATGCTTGAAAAACAATTGAAGAAAGTTTTATAACTGGGGATGACAAAATAGGGAAAAACAAAAAAAGAACTGCATTTATTATGACTCAATGTCAAAAAGCCAATAAAATACATTTGAAGTGTAGTCATTGTTATAATATCGGAAATACAAGCTGCCAATTTGCTTACAACAAGTTCCAAAAACTAGCAAAGTGATAATTAGTTTTAATCTGTTTAAGTGATGTACGATGAGATAATCATCAGTCAGACCATCAAGGCTGCTTCTCTTCAAAGTACAGCCATGGAATTATTTTTTGCATCTACCTCAGAGAGCTGACAGGGCCTCAGTTTAATGCTACATGAAGAAGCAGTTCTGACAACACAGAACTCTCTCGGTGCTGCACTGGAAGGTTTGCCTGCATTTTCTGTTCTCAAAGTCTTTAGAGCAGGATTCAAACCCACACATCAGTGACAGTAAATCATGCCAACTGAGCAGGAGAAAACTGGGACAAAACGATACACCCAATTTTCCAACAAGTGCATCAGTCATATTGCATCCTTTACCTTCTTAACAGTCTTAGGTCGAGCTGAAATTACTGTAATTGGTTTTCAAAACATGCCAAAGACCCACAGACTTCCAACATGTACACTCACTCCAACTAAAGTTAACTTCAAGTTACTGCTTTTAGGTAGCAGAAAATTTATCACATTTAAAAGTAAGCCACTTTTAAGATATCTTTACTATCTTTATTAGTCACATGTACATCGAAACACACAGTGAAATGCATCTTTTGTGTAGAGTGTTCTGGGGGCAGCCCACAAGTGTCAACACGCTTCCGGCGCCAACATTGCACGCCCACAACTTCCTAACCTGTACATCTTTGGAATGTGGGAGGAAACCAGAGCACCCGGAGGAAACCCACGCAGACACAGGGAGAACATACAAACTCCTTACAGACAGTGGCCAGGATTGAACCCGGGTCACTGGAGCTGCTATACACAAACTTTCAAGGCAGTAAATAACAGAGGCGTTTATGGAATTACGGAATCATGGATTTAATGCCATTTGGCCCATTGAGTCTACCTTGGCTCTTAGTTGAACAATTCTGTCAGTGCCATTCCTTTGTTCTTTTCCCAGTGACCAGCAATATATTCTCTCATTTGCCTGTCTAATTTCTTTTCAAAGCCACTGTTTGATTTTGTTTCCACCACCAATGCAGGGAGTGAGGCCCAGATCACAGCTACGAGAAAAAAAAGTTTTCATGCAAACATACAAATCAGGAGCGGGAATGGGCCATTTGGCCCCTCAACTTGCTCTGCCATTTAATAAGGTCATAACTGATCTGAGTACAACCTTATGAAAAACACGATGATGCCGGAGGAACTCAGCAGGCCAGACAGCATCCGTGGAGAAAAGCAGGAGGTCAACATTTCAGGTCAGGACCCTTCCTCAGGACTGAAGATAGGAAGGGGAAGCCCAATATATAGGAGGGAAAAGCAGAGCAGTGATAGGTGGACAAAAGAGGGGAGGTGGGGTGGGCACAAGTTGGTGATTGGTAGATGCAGGTAAGAGATAATGATAGGCAGGTGTGGGGGAGGGGAGAGCAGATCTACTGGGGGATGGGTCAAAGGTAAGGAGAGAAAAGGTGAAAAAAAGAGATAGGCTAGGAAAAAAGAGAAGAAGCACGGTAAGGGGGTGTTGTGGGAAAGAGGGGTGGGGATTACTTAAAGTGGGAGTATTCAATGTTCATGCCATTAGGCTGCAAGGTTCTAAGATGGAAAATGAGGTGCTGTTCCTCCAGTTTGCGCTTGGAATTCTCCTGTCTCCTGGCAGTGGAGGAGGCCGAGGACTGACGTATCTGTGAAAGTGTGGGGGGGGGGGGGGGGGGGTGGAGTTCGTGACTGGCAACGGGGAGATGCAGATCGCTGCAACCTCAACTCTGCATTCTCGTCAACCTCCAGTATCCTTTCACGTCCTTGCCCATGAAGAATCTGTCCAAATCAGTCTTAAAAATTTTCAATTACCTTTTAAGGAAGAGCTCTGAAGACTCATGGCCCTCTGAGGGGTTAAATAGCCTCATTCCTGTCTTAAATGGTCAATCCCTTATTTTAAAAGTGACCCTAAGTGAGAGATTATCCCACAAGATGGAACATCCTCTCCACATCCACGCTGTAAAATCCTCTCATGGTCCTAGTTTCTGAAACAGGGTTCATGGCATGAGTGCTGAATCAAATGAAATTTTCAACACCGAGTGTTGTGAAGGAGTAGTAACCAGGGATTTGTAACAAAAGCAGGGACATGGAGTTGAACTAAGATCTAACGGAATGGCAGAACTGTGTCAATCGGCTGAATTTGCCCACTGCCCGAACTCACCAGCCAAGGTCCACAGTTGGCTACACTCACCTGCGCCAAATGCTGACAGCTGAACAAGTGGACTCTTGGCACCCAGAGATGCCTCAAGTGGTGGAACAGGAGGACACTCTCTCCCCAACTCCCCCCCCCCCCCACCTCACTTCGCAGAAAAAACTTTGATGGTTTAAATTTTGTAAGAGTTTTAAATACTTGGGACAGAGGAGGTTGCAGAGGAATTAGACAGGTGGTATTTAAAATCATAAAGAGTATAGGTGTTAGATTGAGTGAATCTGCTCCCATTGGTTGATGGGTCAAAAAAACTAGGGGATACAGAATGAAGATGACTGGAAATAGAACCAAAAATGAAATGAAGAAAATCTGTTTTACACAGGAAGTGGTCAGGATCTGGAATGTTTGGATAGCAGCGAAAGCAGTTGTAATTGTAGCGGAAATGAATAATTATTTGAAAGAGAAGGATTGACAGAATGGGTGCAAGAAGAAGAGGAGTGGGTCCACTAGGATTACATTTATATGTTCATTATTAAGGATGAGGTTTCGGGGTACTTGGAAACACATGATAAATAGGCTGAAGTCAGCATGGTTTCCTTAAAGGGAGATCTTGCCTGAGAAATCTGTTGGACTTCTTTGAGGAAGTAACAAGCAGGATAGACAAAGGAGAGTCAGTGGATGTTGTTTACTTGGATTTTCCAAAGGCCTTTGACAAGGTGCGGCATATGAGGCTGCGAAACAAGATAGGAGCCCGTGGTATTAAAGAAAAGGTACTAACATGGATAGAAGATGAGCTGACTGGCAGAAGGCAAAGAGTAGGAATAAAGGGGGCCTTTACTGGTTGGCTGCCGGTGACTAGTGGTGCTCCATAGGGGTGCTGGGTCCACTACTTTTCACGTTATATGTTAATGATCTGGATGACGGAATTGATGGCTTTGTGGCCAAGTTTGCAGATGATACAAAGACAGGTAGTGTTGAGGAGGCAGGGAGTCTGCAGAGGGACTTGGAGCAGTTGGGAGAATTGGCAAAGAAGTGGCAGATGGAATACAATGTAGGGAAGTGTATGGTCATGCACTTTGGTCAAAGGGATAAAGGCATAGACTATTTTCTAAACAGGGAGCAAATCCCAAAATTGGAGGTGCAAAGAGACCTGGGAGTCCTAGTGCAGGATTCCCTAATGGTTAACTTGAGTCAGCAGTAAGGAAGGCAAATGTAATGTTAGCACTCAGTTCGAGAGGACTAGAATATAAAAGCAAGGATGTAATACCGAGGTATTAGTCAGACCAAATTTGGAGGATTGTGAACAGTTTTGGGCCCCATATCTAAGGAAGGATGTGCTGGCACTGGAGAGGATCCAGAGGAGGTTTACGAGAATGATCCCGAGGGTGAAAGGATTAGCGTATGAGCAGCGTTTGATGGCTCTGGGCCTGTACTCTCTGGAGCTTAGAAGGATGAGGGGGCATCTCATTGAAACCTACCAAATACTGAAAGGCCTGGATGGAGTGGACGTGGAGAGGATGTTTCCAATAGGGGGAAACAGCCTCAGAATAAAAGGACGTCCCTTTAGAACAGAGATGAGGATGAATTTCTTTAGCCGGAGGGTGGTGAATCTGTGGAATACATTGCTGCAGACAGCTGTGGAGGCCAAGTCATTGGGTATATTTAAAGTGGAGGTTCATAGATTCTTGATTAGTAAGGGCATCAAAGGTTACGGAGAGAAGGCAGAAGAATGGGGTTGAGAGGGAAAAATAAAATCAGCCATGATCGAATGGCAGAGCAGACTCGATGGGCCGAATGGCCTATTTCTTACATAGAGCCAGTAAGGCTCGACAGCTGAATGCCTCCTCACATGTTGTGAATATCTCGTGAAATGTCTCTGATATTCGGAGACATGCAAAAACTATTAAGGTTATTATAAATAACTAAAGATAGTTTGAAAAATCTTTAAAATTAAAATTAATTAAAACCCTGGCTGGGGATCTCCATTGAAAGGAATGGGAATACTGATCCAATGCCACATCCGGCGGGAGTCAGCTTGGAGGCAACTTCACCAGTGCACTGCTAAAGAATCCCAGCATAATCAGATTCCAACACTGGATTCCATGTGGATCCATGCAAATCCAGGATTTAATATCCTGAATGCTGGAGGATCCATCGGAACTGTTAGCAACATCCAGTAAAGATCCAGCCCCAGGACTCTCAGCTGACACCAAAGTTTTCCACTTGCTTGTTTTAAGCAACTTTGCTTAGTTCAAAATTAACATCAGAGGAAAACAATGCTCCTGTTGTCCTTTTCCAAACAGTTGGCTGTGTTAACCTTCATACGTCAGGCATAGAGTACAACAGTTAGGATGTTATGTTGCAACTTTACAACACTGGTTAGGCTGCACTTGAGTATTGTGTACAACGCTTGTCGCCCCACTATAGGAAGAATGCAATTGCACTGGAGAGAGGTTGGGCTTATTTTCCCTGAAGCGAAGAAGACTGAGAGGTGACCAGAGAGAAGCAAACAAGATTTATGAGAAGCTTAAAAATAGTAGGTCACCAGAATCTTTTCCCCAGAGTAGGGGTATCAAAAACAAGAGGGCATAGGCTTAAGGTGAGAGGAAGGAGTTTTAAGAGGGATCTGAGGGGTAAGTTTTTTTCCACACAGAGAGTGGTTGATATCTGGAACACACTGCCAGAGGAGGTGGGGGAATCAGATAAAATTACTATGTTTAAGAGGCATTTTGACAGAGTTAAATAGGCAAGGCATGGAAGGATACAGTCCTAATGAGGGCAAATGAGATTAGTTGGATGGATAGAAAGGTTGGGATTGACATGGTGGGCTGAAGGGCCTGTTTCCGTGCTGTACAACTCTAACTTGGAAGATCGAAAGACTTGCACATTTATCTAGCACCTTTCAAGAACTCAACATCCCAAAATTCTTTATTTCAAGCATTATTGCACTGGTTGTAAAGTCAATTCTGTAATCCAGGAAACACAGCACAGCTTACACTCAGCAAGTTCCCACAAACAGCATCTTGATATCGATGAAAATCAAAAGAAAACTGAAAATGCTGGAAATCTGAAATAGAAACAGAAAATGCTGGACAGAATGATTTGTCAAAGGCCTGTAGCATTAACTGTGATTCTCTTTCTACAGATGCTGCCTGACCCACTGAATGCTTTCAGTATTTTCTGCTTTTTATTTTGATCATGAAGTTGGTTGAGAATGGACTGCCAAACAAAAACGTTGAGATGCAGGCCACCAGGAAGATGCATCCAGACCAAAACAGCACCACAGAAGATTTGGAGGCAGATGGGGCCAAATAAACATCTCTTCTGAAAAACGGCACTTCCAGAACTCCCTTCGCCCTGTATCAGACTACAGTTTTGTGCTGGATTCCCAAGTCCTGAAATCTACTCAGAGTCAAGCCTGTTATTGACTGAAACCTTAATTAGAGTGAAGTGAACATATGCGATGATCATTTTCCATCCCCCATTGTCTGGTTATAAACATTTCCTGGACTTAATGATCTTTGCAGAAGTGCTTTCTTCATTAGATGCAAACAACAGTTTTGTTCCCTCTGGTGTGCAACAGTCCACAGCAAACTAACAGGTGACAGCCTCGAATTTGGCCAGACTCTAAACATGAGTGTATTTCACAACAATCTAACTTAAACTAACTAAACTGAGCACTGGAAAACACCCAGTTGTGAGAGGAAGACATTTCTCCTATTCTTTCTCTGAAAATGAAGTGATATAAAACTTTGGTTAGACCGCACTTGGAGTATTGTGTGCAGTTCTGGGCGCTCCATTACAGGAAGGATGCGGAGGCTTTGGAAAGGGTGCAGAAAATGTTCATCAGGATGTTGCCTGGATTAGAGGGTATGAACAATAAGGAAAGTTTGGATAAACTTGTGTGGTTTACTCTGGAGCGTTGGACGCTATTGCACACAAATCTGGTGATCCTGACCTGTACAAGAAATCGAGATATGACCTCAGGAAAGCTACCAGGAACGCCAAGAGACAGTACTGGTTCAAAATAGAGTTCCAGACCAGCCATCAGTTATGGCAGGGCTTACATGCCATAATGGGCTACAAAACGAAGTCAGGCTGCATAGTTAACAACAGCACATCCCTTCCTGACGAGCTTAACGCATTCTATGTGCGTTTTGAACAGAAGGGAAGTGGATTGTCACCACCCAGCCTGGCAGCTTCCAAGCAACTGAACCCGTGGTCACTGTCGAGGATGTAAGATCAGTCTTCTGGAGAGTGAACCGAAGTAAAGCATCTGGCCCAGATGGTGTCCCTGGCCGAGTGCTCAAATATTGTGCTGATCAGCTGGCAGAAGTATTTGCGGACATACTTAACCTCTCCCTGCTTCAATCTCAGGTTCCCACCTGTTTTAAGAAGACCACTATCATCCCAGTACCAAAGAAAAGCAAGGCAACATGCCTTAGTGACTACCGACCAGTGGCTCTGACATCCACCATCATGAAGTGCTTTCAAAGGCTGGTCATGGCACACATCAACTCCAGCCTCCCAGACAACCTCAACCCACTGCAACTTGCCTACCGCTGTAACAGGTCTACAGTGGATGCCATCTCCCTGGCCCTACACTCAGTTCTGGAGCTTCTGGACAGTACAGGCACCTACGTTAGGCTATTGTTTATTAACTACAGCTCTGCCTTGAATACTATAATTCCAAGCAAACTCATCACCAAACTCCAAGACCTAGGACTCAACACCTCCCTCTGTAACTGGATCCTTGACCTTCTGACCAACAGATTGCAATCAGTGAGGACAAGCAGCAATACCTCCAGCACGATTATTCTCAACACTGGCGTCCCACAAGGCTGCGTCCTCAGCCCTCTACTCTACTCCCTATATACTCATGACTACATGGCCAGATTCTACTCTAACTCCATCTACAAGTTTGCAGATGATACCACTGTAGTAGGCGGTATCTCAAATAATGATGAGTCGGAGTACAGGAAGGAGATAGAGAGCTTAGTGACATGGTGTCATGACAACAACCTTTCCCTCAATGTCAGCAAAACAAAAGAGCTGGTCATTGACTTCAGGAAAGGGGGCAGTGTACATGCATCTGTCTACATCAGCGGTGCTGAGGTCGAGAGGGTTGAGACCTTCAAGTTCCTGGGAGCAAACATCACCGATAGCCTGTCCTGGTCCAACCACGTAGACGCCACACCCAAGAAAGCTCACCAGTGTCTCTACTTCCTCAGGAGGCTGAAGAAATTTGGCATGTCCCCTTTGACACTCACCAACTTTTATCGATGCACCATAGAAAACATCCTATCTGGATGCATCACGGCTTGGTACGGCAACTGCTCTGCCCAGGACCGCAAGAAACTGCAGAGAGTTGTGGACGCAGCCCAGTGCATCACAGAAACCAGCCTCCCCTCCATGGACTCTGTCTATACCTCTTGCTGCCTTGGTGAAGCAGCCAGCATAATCAAAGACCCCACCCACCTGGGTCATTCTCTCTTCATTCCTCTCCCATCAGGCAGAAGATATAGGAGCCTGAGGGCACGTACCACCAGGCTCAAGGATAGCTTCTATCCCACTGTGATAAGGCTATTGAATGGTTCCCTTATACGTTGAGATGGACCCTTGATCTCACAATCTACCTTGTTGTGACCTTGCACCTTATTGTCTACCTGCAATGCACTTCCCTGTAGCTGTGATACTTTACTCTGTACTCTTTTTTTACCTGTACTACCTCAATGCACTCTGCACTAACTCAATGTAACTGCACTGTGTAATGAATTGATCTGTACGAACGGTATGCAAGACAAGTTTTTCACTGTACCTCAGTACAAGTGACAATAATAAACCAATCCCAATAGAAATTTATAAAATTATGAGCGGCATAGATAGGGTAGACAGTCAGAATCTTTTTCCTAGGGAAAAATGTCAAGTACTAGAGGATATGTATTTAGGGTGAGAGGGGGAAAGTTTAAAGGAGATGTGTGGGGCAAGGTTTTTTGTTTACACAGAGAGTGGTGGGTGCCTGGAATGGGCTGCCAGGGGTAGTGGTGGAAGTAGATACGATAGTGGCATTTAAGAGGCTGTTGGATAGACATAAATATGCAGGGAATGGAGGGATATGGATCATGTACAGGCAAAAGAGATTTAAGTTAATTCAGCATTGTGTTCAGCACAGCCAGCGTGAGACTAAGGGCCTGTTCCTGTACTGTACTTTTCTATGTTCTAAAATCACATTTTTACAATTGCAGAAATTTCCCAGACCATGGCTCACCTGTTTCCAATTACATGTTTTTTTAAACCCGAAAATAGTTGTCCACTTCAAGATCAGCGGCAAGAAAATTAGTTTTCCCAATCACCACAACATCAACATTCGGATTACAGGAATCTGTCCAGAGAACTCACTAGCTGAATCTTGATGAATAAAAGTTAAAAGTTTCCAAACCCAATGCGACAATGTTTAATCTTCCTATAATTCAATTTTAAGAACTTAATGGTCCACAGTTCACAGGGAGTTGACAGGGAAGCAGTTAGCATTGGCTGACATTATTTCACAAAACTGACAGGGATTTCCACTCATGCTTGTGCAGCCGTGGAAATCCGGAACTGGTGGCAATGACAATCAGTGATGACAGACGGCACGAGGATGGTGGACTAACCATAAAGTTCACTGAAGGAACAAGAACTTGGATTAATTGATCACCAGCTACGAAATCAACTCCCCAGAAAATGGTGTGTCTACTCTGAGGAACAGCAAGTTTTCTCCTGCTGATCTTAACAACAGGGAAAGGGGGCAGGTAAGTGTGTCAGAGATGAGGTCGTTTATTTTAAAGATACAAAAGGATTATTAGTTTGAGAATATTTTTTACATTTCTGATGCCTGGTTAATTTAGATTTGTTAAAGTTTATAAAAGGTATTTAGAAGTGTAAGGAAGACAAAGTGGTTAAAAGTGCTCTGGGACTTTTAAAAAAAAATCAGGCTTTCATATTCAAGTTTTAATATCTTTCTGAATGTTTTCATGCCTTAGTAACATGCAAATAATTTTATAAGATTTAATTTTGATGGATTGATTTTGCTGAATGTCAATTTTCTTTCCCATTTTGTGGGCAGGACTTGTGTCCCACTTCCTCCACAAAATCCTCCGGTGCCTTTCCTTTTGTGCTGTCAGGCACTTACAACACACAAGATCTTATAACTGGGAATCTACCCAGAATTTACTGCAAATTTCCACTGGAAGACTCACTGAAGATTGGGTCATATCCTTTACCAAAATCAGCATTGGGTGCTATCAGCTCACCACCAAATCAAAATATTTTTTCAATTGTACCATGGCATTAACTAAAAATAACTCATTTAATCATGGATTCATGGAAACTCAAATAGAAAGAAACCATTCTGTTCATCCTAACTGTGCTGCCTCTTTGATAGAGAAATGATGCTTGGTCTCACACCCCCTGTATGTTCCTCACCCTTTTGAAGCTTCCCATTTCCTTTGATTCTTTTGAATTCAGATTCCAGTAACTTCTCAGAGACAGGGTTCCAGATCCCAATGAAAATCTTTCCCCATATCTCCCTCAAAATCTTTCATCAAGGATTTTGAATACATGACCTCTGGTTATGGATCCACTCACCAGGATCCATCTCCACCTGCTCTCTTATCATCTTGAACATCTCTAATCAGTTTCTCTTAACCCTCTGTACTCTAAGAAACATTTCCAAACTCTCCCCTTTACAAGCACACAATCACTGGAAACATCCCAGTAACTCTCTCCTATATCCATTCTGAAGCCTTTACATCTTCCCTTAAGTGTAATTCTCAGTATTACCCACGATATTCCAGCTAAAGCTTAACACAACTTTTTTTTCAATTCCTCTCTATATATTTTATTCCTCTATACTAGTTCAATGAACCTGCTTTTTGTTTTGAATGACCTTATAAACCTGCCCTTTAGGAGTTGGTCTACATACAACAGGGTACCGAAGCTTCCCGACTCAACTACAGTATATTTTCCAAAATTGAGTCAGTTCTGGTTTCCACAATAGTCCTCCCAAGTGCAACACCTTACACTTCTCTGCATTGAACTCCATCTGCTAAATATCTCACTATCCTCTCTCCATTTCCCCAAAGATTACAGCTATCCTCATCTATTGCCAAGGTTTACATCATCCACAAACTTCATAATGTCGTCCTACACCCATGTCTAGGTTATTTATAATGATCAAATAGGTAACAGACCCAAAATAACCGTTTGGGAACATCACTAAAAACAAAGCTTCAACACTGAAAATCATCCATCCAACAAATTTTTCCCCCAGCACAGAGCAAAATCACAGCAATCTGGCCCACTGAAGCCATGCCACTCAAAACTGAAGCTATACAGGTGAGTCCATTTACCACCAGTCGACCTTGTAGGTCACAGCTCTTGCTCAGTCAGTGCTCATCCTGGTATTCTTTTCACCTCTACCATCCTTTCAGGCTTCAAATCCCAGACCCCCATCACTCAGTGGAAAAAGTATTTCCTCAACTTCCCTCTGATCTTTAATCAATTAAGTTGAAATCTATGTTCCTTAATTGCTGACCTGTTTGCCAAGGGAATTAGGTCCTTCTGTTTCACATTGTCTGGGCCTCTTATTAGTTTGCATGTTTTGCCAAATGCTTTCAAAAGGTATATTCACAACCCTTACTACAGTACCTTGATCAACTTACCTTACCACTCAAAAAATTCAAATTCAGATCAAGTTCTTCAGGTGAGAACCTTCTTTAACGAACCCATACTTCCCCTTTGAATAATCAACACTCTTTCAAATAAATGCTTATTGGTTTATTATTGGTAATTGGTTATTATTGTCACATGTACCGAAGTACAGTGAAAAACTTTGTTTTGCATGCCATCCTCACAGACCATTTCACCACATCAGTGCATCGAGGTAGTAGGAGGGAAAAGCAATAACAGAATGCAGAATATAGTGTTACAGTTACAGAGAAAGTGTGGTGCAGGTAAACAATAAGGTGCAAGGGCTATGGTGAGGTAGATTGTGAAGTCAAGAGCCCACAATAATTTGCAACAGTTTCCAGAGCACTAGGTTTAAACTGAATGGCTTGTGGTTTAAAAGCCTAGTTCTCTCCACTTTTTTTGAAGACAGAACATCAGGTCCTCTGGCACTCAGAGGTCCTCTATCCAATGATAGATTGCGACTAATGCTTCTACCTTGGCTGTTTTTCAATGTGATCTCTGCTTCTGAGATCTGGACTACCTACAGCATGCATCACAAGGAACTAGATAGATACCACCAACATTGTCTTTACAAAATTCACTGGAAGGATAAGCAAACCAACATCAATGTCCTCTCCCAAGACAATATCCACGACACTGAGGCTCCAGTTACAGTTAGTCAGCTTCACTGGGCTTGTTGCTCGCATGCCCAATACCAGACTCCCAAAACAAATTTCTCTTCCGAGTTCTGTCATGGGAAGAGATCACCAAACGAACAGAGGAAAAGATTCAAGAATATGCTCAAAGCCTCCTTGAAGAAGTGCAACATCCCCACTGACTCCTGGCAATCTCTGGCTAATGACAGTTTAGAGTGAAGAAGCAGCAGCATTCAGGATGACATTGAGATCTGCTGAAGCACTGTAACTAGCCACCCACCCACCCGCTCCATCTGTGGAAGAATCTATTGTTCCCAGATTGACTTCATCGGTCTCTTCAGAACCCACAAGACCAGAGCAAACTCAATCCCAAGGGACTGCCTGAGGCAACAACTTTCAACAACCAAAGAATTATTCTTTTGTAACATGTTAAATTGTTTTAGTGTATTACTTCATTTATTCTTATCTATCACTCATCTTTAGTGTAACCTTCACATCTTCTGCTGAATTCAGATTCAAGGCACTCATTCAATAGCTAAACTGTAAAGATTTCCCTGTGGATCTGTAATAGATATTTCCCCAGCCACTTCACATGTTTATACAATGTTTCACGCTTCAATCTAATGTTGACTCAACATTTTCTTGCAACCTTTTTTATCTTCCCGTGTTAACACGCTCAGTTGAAACACAAGCTCTGTGGAGAGGATGTTTCCTCTTCTGGAGGAATCTAGAACTGGGGTCACTATTTGAAAATAAGCAGTCACACACTTCAGACAGTGAAGAGGAGGAACTTATTTCGCTCAGGGTTATGAATCTTTGAAATTTTCTTCTTCAAAGGCTGATGGAAGTGGAATTTTTGACTATTTTAGGGCAGAGGTTGATAGATTTTTGATATACAGAGGTCAGAGGTTACCACGAGTAGCCAGGAATGCAGAGTAGAGATTATAATCAAAGCCGGAATTATCTTATTGAGTGGCAGAACAGCGTCAAGGGACTGAATAGCCTAATCCTACTCTTAATTTGTATATATGTTCCCACTAAATCTTCTAAGATGTTCACCAAATCTTGCTCCTAACATTTATCATAAATCTGTCTTTGGCATTATACCTTAACTTTTGTTTCCTTTATCATCCAGATCATATTAAGTTCAAATGCTCTACTATTGCCTAACAAAGTGATATTCAAGCATGTGCCTGATCTTCCTCTTGTCTAAATGCTTTCTACTGTTTCCCTTGACACTGGGTTTTTCCAATTTGCCTGTGCCAAATCCATACAAAAGCCTGAAAGCATGTACCACCAAGATCAAGGACAGCTTCTATCCCACTGTGTGTGTGTGTATAAGACTATTGAATGGTTCCCTAGTACAATAAGCTGGACTCTTGACCTTACAATCTACCTTGTTATGACCTTCCACCTTATTGTCTGCCTGCACTGCACTTTCTCATTATCTGTAACATTTTAATCTGCATTCTGTTATTGTTTTACCTTGTACTACCTCAATGCACTGTGTCATGAATTGATCTGTATGAATGGTATGCAAGACAAGTTTTTCACTGTGATGAAAAAGACAGTGATGCTGGAGGAACTCAGCAGGCCAGGCAGCATCCGTGGAGAAAAGCAGGTGGTCAACGTTTCAGGTCAGGAACATTGAATGCTTTTCTCCACGGATGCTGCCTGGCCTGCTGATTGACGTCCAGCATCATTGTGTTTTTCATCTTGATTCCAGCATCTGCAGTCCTTTACTTCTCAAGTTTTTCACCGTCCCTTGGTACACGTGACAATAATAAACCAATCCCAAAATTTCAATTCCACCCAAGATCCCAGAAGTTAACTCTTCCCTGATGGCTCATCGCACTAATGATATTTTCTTGTCTCTTTCCATCATTAGTCTCAACCAAAGTTCCATTGTTGTCACTGTTGTCTCAACAATTTCCCAGTGTAACACACTCAACTTGTCCCATTTAAATTCCAAAAACCAATTTCCTTCTTTGTTGGATTAGAGGTACAATGAGGAAGATTCCCTGGATATGATTCCAAAATTTCTCCTTCCCTGTCTAGATAGATAGATAGATAGCATTCTATCTATATTAGGTTGATCAGAGTCAACTAATACAATTTCACCTTTGCTGGAAACCTTGGAAATTTACCAACAGATTTGCTCATCTTTCTCCTTCTCACTGACTGGATCTCTTGCAACAGCTTTCCCTCTGTTCGGTAATTCAAGCCAAATAGAGGAAAACATCAGGTACTTTCCTTTTTCTTTAAAGGTGTAATGCAATCCTTAATTCATAAAAACATCCCCCTCCATTCTCTGCTAAATACTTGATAGCTGAAGAATGTGCTACCTGACCTGTTGGGTATTTCCAAAACGACCTGTTTTTATTTCAAATTTCCAGCATATACTGCCTTTTGTTTCCGCCTGTACATCTTACATATCCAGGAATATCTATTTCTTTTTTCCTCCCCCCTCCTAGGTTCAATCATCTCTTTCTATTTGCATCTCTCCAGGAAGATCCTCCAACATTCCCATCAGCTCCTCCACAGCCCACCCAGAGCCTCAGTATTTCATAACTCCATTATCAACTTGGCCACATTTCCCAATCTCAAAGAAATATTCCAAGAAGTCTACCAGCATTTTCTGCTGTTAATCTATCTCCAATTCTGACCTCAATGCTTTTGTTATTTTCTATTTCCCCTCCTCAATCATTAAAACAAGAGAGGAATTTCAGCCAATTGCCTGCAGTTTGTGTGGAGTTTGCACGTTTTCCCTGTGACCATGTGGGTTTCCTCTCACATCACAGAGCTGCATTTTGCAGCTTTACAAAACTCTGGTTAGACCACACTTGGAGTACTGTGTCCAGTTCTGGTCGCCTCGTTATAGGAAGGATGTGGAAGCGTTGGAAAGGGTGCGGAGAAGATTTACCAGGATGCTGCCTGGTTCAGAGAGTATGGATTATGAGGAGTGACTTAGGGCTTTACTCTTTAGAGAGAAGGAGGATGAGAGGAGACATGATAGAGGTGTACAAAATATTAAGAGGAATAGATATAGTAGACAGCCAGCACCTCTTTCCCAGGGCACCAATGCTCAATACAAGAGGGCATGGCTTTAAAGTAATGGGTGGGAAGTTCAAGGGAGATATCAGAGGAAGGTTTTTTACCCAGATAGTAGTTGGGGCATGGAATGCGCTGCCTGGGGCGGTGGTGGAGGCAGGTACATTGGTCAAATTCAAGAGATTGCTAGATAAGTATATGGAGGAATTTAATATAGAGGGATATGTGGGAGGAAGGGGTTAGATAGTCTTAGGCAAAGTTTAAAGGTCGGCACAACATTGTGGGACAAAGGGCCTGTATTGTGCTGTACTGTTCTATGATTCTATCCCAAGACACGAAGGTTGGTAGATTAAGCAGCCACTTTAAATTGCCCCTTGTGTTGAGTGAGTGGTAAAATCTGGGGCAAGTTGATGAGAATGCAGGGAGAACAAAAAAAAATGGGATTAATGTAGGATAGGTGTAAATGGGTGGTTGATGGTTGGCGCAGACTTGGTGGGCTGAAGGGCCTGTTACCATGCTGTATGACTCTATGATGCTCCATGACTTTGTTGACTGAACGAAGCTGGATTCAGCCCATTGCCCATACATGCCATGGTCCCCACTATCTCTCACTTAGCTGGGCCAGATGAAAACAGCCAATTCAGCCAACCCTCCACCCACCCCCAGAGCTGTCTGGCAGGCCTTAGCAATGGGTAGATCTCAGATGGTTTATTGACCTCAAAGTCAGGTTTATTGTCATACACACAAGTACATGTATGCACAGGTGCAATGAAAAACTTACTTGCAGCAGCATCACAGGCACATAGCATCACATAAGCAGCAATCACGAGAAAAACAACATAACTTAAACATCAATTATACACAATTTTTACAAGAAAGAACACAATTAGAACAAAAAAAAAAGTCCATTGTAGGCCAAGTGATCAAAGTGGTCAGTGTTGCTCTACTGAGGTAGTGATTAGGGTTGGGCAGGTTGATTCAAGAAGCGAATGGTTGAAGGGAAGTAACTGTTTCTAAACCTGGTGGTGTGGGACTTCAGGTTTCTGTACCTCCTGCCCAATGGTGGTTGTAACAAGATTGCATGGCCCGGATGGTGGGGCTCTTTGATGATAGATGTTGCCTTCTTGGGGCAGCGTCTCATGTAGATACTACCAATGGTGGGGAGGGATGTGCCCGTGATGTATTGGAAAGTGCCAACAGCCTTTGACAGGAGGCAAAGTGAAGGTAAAGCTTCACCTCTTATCAAAGATTGGTAGCAAGAATATTGGACAAGTTCAAGAGATTGTTAGATAAGCATATGGAGGAATTTAAGTTAGAGGGATATGTGGGAGGAGGGGGTTATATAGTCATAGGTGTGGTTGAAGAGCGGCACAACATGGTGGGCCGAAGGGCCTGTATTGTGCCGTATTGTTCTATGGTTCTTCTATTTAAAAATGACTAGGATTGCTGTAAATTTTTTTTTGAAAATCAATTATAAATATTAACCCAACAAAAAAAAGAGTGAGTAACCCTTCTGATTTTCGTCCTAATCCTGAGCCTTAGGATTCCTGTTCATATGAATGGAAATCCATGACTTGCCATAGGATCAGAGAGGTGGATACCCAGTGTAATGCCAAGGAATACAAGGTCTCCGTCACCAGGCTCCATGGGGGTTGTAGTGGAAGAACAGAGTGACAGACACTGGCCAGTCTGTCACTCAGTACAGTCCACACTCAATGCAGGTCCATGCAAGTCAGGGACCTAATTACCTGGGAGTAGCTAAATGTTCAACAACAACATCAAGGTTCAACAACAGCTTCTTCCCCACTGCCATCAGGTTCTTGAACCGACCTGAAAAACCCTAACACTACCTCAGACTATGTTTCTTTCTCTCTCAATTTGCACTAATGCTGTTATGTACAATTTATGTTAATTTAAGGTTATATTTACTTGTTTGTCAGGCTTGGAATGTAGTGTTGCTGCTGTAAAAACTAATTTTCATGGGATTTATACCCTGTGTATAAACCCATGAAATTTCATGTTCCTGTACTACCCCAGTGTCTCTTGATCCCCTTTACATCCCAAAAATTATCCATCTCTGGGATAGAGAATTTCAAAGCATGAAAATCCCATGAAAGTCTATGACAATAAACTTAAACTTGATGGTAGTTCCCTCTTGAACAGTTGGTTCCAGCTGTCTCTGTTCAGCCTGTTACAAAAATCTCTAATTTTATAAGATGCCACATCAAAATTTTTGTTGAAAATAGAAGCTCACAGTGTAGGAGGCAGCATATTGGCGTGGTTGGAAGATTGGCTGGCAAACAGCAGGCTTAAAAGGGTCTTTATTCTATTTGGCAAGATGAAACAAGTAGCATGACACAGAGATCGGTGCTGGAGCCTGGACTTTTTACAAATTATATAAATGACTTGGATGAAGTGCTAAAGATATGGTTGCTAAATCTGTGATGACACAAATGTCCATGGGAAAGTAAGCCATGAGGAGGACATAAGGAAGTTAGAAAGGGACATAGATTAAACGAGTTGGCAAAGATCTGGTAAATGGAGAATAATGTGTGAGGGTGTGAAATTGTCCATTTTGGCAGGGAAATCAAAAAGCAGTTTATTATCTGAATGGTGAGAGTTTGTTGGTGTTTATTTAAAGAAGATTTGAATACATGAGTAAGGAAAATTTTAAATTGTTGATGTTGGGAACCTGAAATAAAAACAGAAAATGCTGGAAACATTCAGCAGATCAGTGGACAGAGAAACAGAATTAATGTTTCAGGTTGAAGACCCTTTATCAGAATTGGGAAACAAGTTTGTTTTAAGTCGAAGAGAAGATGGGGGAGGAATGCTAAAGATAAATTTACTATTTCTGATCTGGTGAGGTCAGGGTTTCCTTGGAGATAAGCTTTTTATGAAGTAATCTTTGAATAGGTTAATGAGAGAAAGAGAGCACAAGCAAGAGTAAGGAACTCTTAATGCAATTATCTAGGGCCTTGGTGTGACTGCACCTGGAGTATTGCACACAGTTCTGGTTTCCTTACCCAAGGGCATGTACCTGCCATGGAGGCAGGGCAAAGAACATTCACTAGGCTGGTCCCAGGAATAACGTGCTAATTGTATCAGGGGGAGTGAGGTGAGTGTGATTATATTTTCCAGAGCATAGAAGAATGAGAGGAGATCTCATCAGAACTTACAAAATTTTTTTTACAGAGCTTGACAAGTTGGGTGCAGGGAGGAGCAATCCCCTGACAAAGGAGTCCAGAACCTGGGAGCATAATCTCATAACAAGGGGTAACCCATTTAGGATTGAGATCAGAGGAAATTTCTTCATGTAGAATGTGGTGAATCTTTGGAATTCTCTATCCCAGAGATAGATAACTTTTGGGACGTAAAGGGGAAAAAGGGACACTGGGATAACACAGGAATATGGTGCTGAGGTAGAAGATCAGCCATAAGGTTGATGGATGGCAGAGGAGGTTCGAAGGGCTTGATGGCCTACTTCTGCTTTTTCTGCACTTGTGATAATGCATTGGAGCAGCTCAAAGGAAATGTATAAGACTAATACGTGGCATGGGTGGACTGTCTTATGAGGAAAGGTTGGATAGGCTACACTTGGAGTTTAGAAGAGTGAGAGGGATATCTCTAGCCTTGACAGAGAGGATGTTTCTAGGAGAATCAAGATCTCAGAGTCACTGATTAAATATAAGGGGTTTCCCACTTACCACAGAAAAAAAATGGCACCAGAGAGTGTCGACATTTCACATTTAGCTAATCTGAATTAGAATCAGAAATGAGGGAAAATTTCTCTTCCAGAGAGTTGAAAGTCTTTGTAACACTCTTTCTCAAAGGGCAGTGGAAGCACAGTCTGAATATTTTTAAGGCAGAGATTGATAGATTCTTCACAATCAATGGGTAAAGGGTTACTGTGGGTAGATGACAATGCAGGATTGAGTTTACAATCAGATTAGCAATCATTTTATTAAGTGGTAGAACAGGGTCAAAAATCCTATTCATGCTCCAAATTCATATATTCATTGCTAATTTCACTTTGAAATTTCATACATGCCTAGAACAATTTTTGACTGAAAATATTATTGCCTGCATTTTACGGTCAAAGGCACTACACTGGCCCCAAGAGATCTTTGGGAAGTAGGTTTCCTCTTTCCCTCTATTGGTTGCTGTCATTTCAAAGGGACCTCTGCCATCTTGTAACAGTGAAGTAAACAAACATTGAGGAATTCTCAAACACCAAGAGGGTGAACAATAGTTTTTAAAAATTTAACCAAAAAATACAAATTTCATAGGTTTTGATCATTTTATTTATCTGTGAGGATAAAACTAATTTATATGCACTGATTATTAAAGTTGAGAAAGGTTGTTAAGCAGTAATTATGGTTTGGTATGTCACAAAAACTCATTTAAACCTCAAATCAGACATCACAGCAAAGATACAGCAGAGCAAGCCATTAATCCATTGAGTGTGACCCATCTCAAGCAAGAACAATTTAGCTAGCCCCTAGCTTCTCCCCACTCACTTACACATCCCTTCTTTTCAGATGCTTATCCAGCTCCCTTCTGAATACCACAATTGAATCTGCCTCCACTACCACCTCTGACCTTGACTACTCACTGCAACGAATCAACCAACCAACTTCATTCCACGTCTTCTGGTTTTTGACCCTTCCATCAATGGAAATAGTTTTGCTGAACCTTCCTGATTTTAAATACCTCTGCCAACCTTCTCTGTTCCAAGGAAAATAATCCCAACTTCTCCAGTCCATTCCGCACATAAAATTCCTCACCCAGGTAAGTCTCTTCAGAGTTGTTCAGCACATAAACAGGCCGTTTGGCTCACCATGTCCATGCTTTTGTTCCCATCTACACTAATCTCATTTGTCCTACAAAGCAAGTATCAATGTGTATACATTTAGGGCACAGCAGTCATTAAATTGTATGTGTGGATAAGAAGTTGGTCTCCACAACTGGGCTCAATATTCCGATTGTGTCCAAATCAATATTTTATACGGCCTCATCATAACTTCCTGCTCTTGCATTCTGTGCTCAGGATCTCATTTACTTGAACCGCTTTCTCAAACTACCCTCCCACGCTCAATGATCTTTATTCTTGTTTCCCTTTTTTGGATTGTACTCTCCAGTTTATACTGCCTCTCCCCACTCTTCCTACCAAAATGTAACACTTCATGTTGTTCTGCGTTACATTTCATCCACCACTCCTTGTCTGCCAATTCCACAAGGTGGTCTATATCCTCCAGTCAGCATACCACACTTCAAAACAAAAAAAACTTGGAAATTGTGCCCTGTACACCCAAGTCATTAGTACATATTCAGTAAAACAGTGTTCCTAGTACCTCACAGGGGGAACTCCACTGTACAAGACAGCCCAGTCTATCATGAAAACCAGCCTCCCTTCCACTGACTCTGTCTACATTTCCTACTGCCTCAGGAAAGCAGCCAGCATAATCAAGGACACCTCGCACGCCGGTCATTCTCTCTTCTCCCCCCTCCCATCCAGCAGAAGATACAAAAGCTTGAGAACATGTACCACCAGGCTCAAGAACAGCTTCTTTCCCGCTGTTCTAAGTCTCTTGAACGGACCTCTTATGCAATAAAGATGAACTCTTGATCTCTCAATCAACCATGTCATGGCCCTTGCAGCTTATTTGTCTACCTGCACTGCACTTTCTCTATAACTGTAACACGATATTCTGTATTCTGTGTTTATTTTTCTTTTGTTCTCCCTCAATACTCATGGAATGATCCATCTGGATGGCATGCAAACAAAAGCTTTTCATTGTATCCCAGTACATATGAAAATAATAAACCAATTACAATCTTTCACTATTAATGTTTCCTGTCCATATACCCAATTTTCTATCCATTCTGTATCAGCCTCATTTATTCCATGGCCCTCAGTCTTAATGTGTCACCTTTTGGAAGTTCATATAGGCCATCCCCAGTAACAGGTTCTGTTTGTACGGATATCCATAAGTCAATTTTGTCCATACGTTAGAAAATATACAAAAATCACTCAATAGAGTAACCATACCTCCACAGTATTTTAATGAATGGCATCAAAAGCACATAAGACCAACAAGAAAGAACAATCACTAGAAGTAGAGAGAGAGAGAGAGAGAGGAAACTAGTTCTGCCATTGGTAGGAATGAATGTATGGTCATATGTCAGACTTTTAAATTTAATAATATTATGGAAGCTCATTCATATGTAGGGGTGTCTTTAAGTCAGGTGTTCTCAACCAGGGGATGGCCTGTATAGTCATCTCCCTCAAGGACAGCATCTGTTGTTATCAAATTAGTCAAACACAACTTGCCTTTAGCAAATTCATGTTAACCTTCCTGAATGAATCTACTCTTATCCAAATGATTGCTAACTCAATCCATGATTTCTGGAACTTTTCTAACTACTGAGGGTAATTGACTGGCCTGTAGTTGCTAGGTTTACCCCCATGGCCCCAAGGGTGTAATGTTTATGATGTTCCAGTTCTCAAGCACCACCCTGCATCTGCAGATGTTTGGAATATGGTCAGGACTTCTGCGATTTCCTTCCTTATTTCCAGATGCATCCCATCTGCGCCAGATGAGTTATCTGGCATGGTAGCGGTTAGCGTATTGCTATTACAGCACCAGAGACCCAGGTTCAATTCCGGCCGCTGTCTGTCAGGAGTTTGTACGTTCTCCCCGTGTCTGCGTGGGTTTCCTCTGGGTGCTCCAGTTTCCACCCACATTCCAAAGACATACAGGTTAGGAAGTTGTGGGCATGCTATGTTGGCACCAGAAGCATGTCGACACTTGCGGGTTGCCCCCAGAACACTCTACGCAAAGATGCATTTCACTGTGTGTTTCGATGTACATGTGACTAATAAAGACATCTTATCTGCTGTTGGTACACCAAGCCTTTCTAGTAGCTCTCCCTTATCGGCTTTTATCCCATTCAGTATTTCAACTAAATCTCCTTTGCCGAGACTCCAGAAGTAACAACATCAGTCCTTACCAAAGTAAAGTGCTCAGTTAGTACCCCAGTCATGCCCTTGGTCCTTGATCAGTTTCCCCACTGCTCTTACTACCTACTTACAATTCACATGCCTGTGGAGAACCCTTGGATGGTTTTGCTGCCAGTCTTCTTTCATCTTCTCTTTGTCACGGTCATTTCCTTTCTTTATTTCCCAAATGAACCTTCTGCAATCAGCCTGGTTCTCACTGGTGATCACAATCTGGCATGTGTCTTTTCTCTGCTCTCTCTCGGTAATCCAGGGAGTTCTGGTTTTAATTGACCCAATCTTTTCCCTCATGGTAATGTTGCTAGACTGCAGCTGATACTCCTGCACCTTAAAGGCCTCCCATTGTGCAATTAAAGTTTGTCTGTCTGTCTTTGATTCCAGTTTACCTGGGCTAGATCTGTTCTCATCCCTTCAAAATTTGACCTTCCCCAGTTACCTATTTTTAAATTTATGGTGGTTTGCATCCTTTCTCTACAGGTACGATTTAATGACTGCTGTGCCCTAAATGTATAACCACTGATATTTGCTTCATTTAGTCCGTTTCATTTCCCCAGAATCAAGTCCAGAAATTAGGTTGGAAACATACTGGTCAAAGAGTCATTGAATCAGTGCAGAAACAAGCCCTTCAGTCCCTAGACTCCCATGTTAGCTATTAAGCTCCCATTTACCTAACACTACACTAAACCCATTTGATTTTCCCCACATTCCCATCAACTCCCCACTGATTCTGCCACTCACCCACACATGGGGACAATTTATAGAAGCCAAATAACCTACCAACCTGGAGCAACAAACAATCTGCTGGAGGAACTCAGTAGGTCAAGCAGCATCTGTGGGAGGTAAAGGAATTGTTGACATTTCAGGTCGAAACCTGTCTTGATGCTGCTCGACCCACTGAGTTCCTCCAGCAGATTGCTTCTTGTTCCAGATTCTAGCATCTGCAGTCTCTTGTGTCTCCAACCTATCAACCCACATGTCTTTGGGGGTGGAAGGAAAATGGAGTAACCAGGAAAACCCATGCGGTCACAGGGAGAAGTGCAAACTCCACACAGACAGCACTCGAGATCAGAATTGAACCAATGCCACTGAAGCTGTGAGGAACCTCTCTATTAGAGACACAAGAAATTCTGCAGATGCTGGAATCTGGAGCAATACACAGAAAGTGCTGGAGGAACTCAGCAGATCAGGCAGCATCCATGGAAGGATTTCCCTGCATGGATGCTGCCTGACCTGCTGAGTTCCTCCAGCATGTTTTGTGTATTGGAATTTCTCTATCAGATGGACCACAGTGCCATCCAAATTACACAACACGCAAACACTCCACACAGATCTATAGTTCCTGTAATAGCACGGTTCTCCTAAATGCACAAAAACTTCATTTTCCTATTTGCCCTTCATACCACTATTCCAGTCTACATTTAGTTGAAATCCCCCTCTATTATTACTCTATAGATTTTGCACATCAGTATATTCCTTGCAAATTTGCAATTGCATATCCTCTCTGTAGCTGACAGTTTATACAATACTCCTGGATTCCTTTATGGTCTTAACTCTAAACAAATGCATCCTGTCCGTGATGCTCCAAAACATCATCTCTCCATCAGCACAATAACACATAGAACAGTACAGAACAGAAACCAGCCCTTCAGCCCACAATGTCTGCGCTGAGCACGATGCCAAATTAAACTAAGCCCTTCTGCCTGCAAGCAATCCATATCTAAGTCAAAGTTCAGTTTGTTGTCATATATACAAGTACATGTATGCACAGGTAAAATGATAAAATTACTTGCAGCAGCATCACAGGCACACAGCATCAGATACATGACATTCACAAGAAAAACATAAATTAAACATAAATTATACAAGAAAGAACACAATTAGAACGTAATAAACAAAGTCCATTGTAGTGCAGGCAGTGCATTATAGTGTATCTCTCCATACCCTGCATATTCATGTAGCCTCTTGAACACCACTATCGTATCTGCTTCCACTGCCACCATTAGCAGTATGTTCCAGGTACCTACCAAACTACCTACCAGACTCTGTGTAAAAAAACTCAGCCCACACATCTCCTTTAAACTTTCCCCCTCTCATTGTAAAGCTATGCCCTCTGGTCTTCAACATTTCTACCTTGGGAGAAAGACTCTGGCTGTCTACCCTATCTATGGCTCTCATAATTTTATAAACTTCTATCAGGTCTCCCCTCAGCCTCCAACAATCCAGAGAAAACAACCCAAGTTTGCCCAACATCCCTTATTGCTAATACCTACTAATCCAGACAGCAACCTGGTAAACCTCTTCTGCACCCTCTCCAAAGCCTCCACATCCTTCCTGTAATAGGGCGACTAGAATTGCAAGCAATACTCCATGTGCAGCCTCATCAAAGTTTAATACAACTGCATCATGACTTCCTTACTCTTATACCCTATGCCCCTAACGATGAAGGCAAGCTGGCCTTATGCCTTCTTTCCTACTCTATCTACTTGCGTGGCCACTTTCAGGGAGGTATGGACTTGGACCCCAAGATCCCTCTGTACATCAGTACTGTTAATGCTGCAACATTCTCCCCCATCAAGACCTTCTCCCCAAAGCAACAAAAAAGAAGTTTCAAGGCTCTTATAAAAAAGATACAGTTTGCAAATACCCAGAGCTCTTGTTAGTTCAGCAACTGCTGCAGATGATGCTGGAGAAGGATGCACAACACCACTCCAAGGGGCTGCAAGGAATAGCCTGCAGTAATGTTTGGATTACCCCAGTTGCACACTCCAGAAGAAGCTGGCAGATTTCCACCACCGTAACGGTGAGCACTGAGAATCTCACTGTCACTCATTTCAAATTCCAAGCCAGTTATGTGTGCTTGTAATGTCGGAACAAGAAAGAACACACATTGGCAATCGTCCCAGTGGCTGGAGAAATGACCTTGTCCACAGCACGAGAATAGTTAATCATAAATAACCTGTTGACATCCATTCCTTGCCTAATTTTAGGGGTTTTCAGCTTTTACTGTGTGGGAGGTCTGCAAATATTAACATAGGAGCTCTCTGGAACTCTTTCAATTTCCCAAAGGCAGTTATCAGCTACATTAAAGAAAACCATGGTTACATAACAAAATATGCATTTTGTTTGTTAGAATGAATCAGAAATAACAATAACCAGGGAGTACATAGAGTAACAGAATTTACAGCACATAAAACAGGCCACTGCACCCAACTCATCTATGACTAGGTCCACAGTCACCTCCTACCCCTTTTACATAACCCTATCAGGGTTGGCAAGTCAAAATCGAGAAAGTGCACAAATGAGATAACCATGTGGATGCCTAACTTCCTCTACTCAGGGAATTCATGATTAATTTTTTTTTGCCTCCTCCTGCAAAGGTTTAGAAGGTTATGGGCCAAACACTGGCAAATGGGACTAGCTTGGATGGGCATCTTGGTTGCCATGGACAAGTTAGGTCGAAGGGCCTGTTTCCATGCTGTATGAATCCATGACCTACATCCCACCCCAGAACTCAATCAGACCTGCCACAAACAATGAAGATCAGGCAGCAGCTGTGGGAAGAGAAACAGAGCTAGCATTGCAGGTCTTCAACCTGAAACATTAACTGTTTCCCTTCCCACTGATGTGGCCTGACCTGCGGCGTTTCCAGTTATTTTTTTGTTTTAGATTTCCAGCACCTGCAGTTTATCTTTATTCAGAAGAACCTAGTTCAAATCCCACTCCTGCAACCAGAGCTGAAACAACTAGTGAGCTCATGGGGCATCATGAGAATGCTGCCCTGCTGCTGGCTGCCCACTTTCCAATGAAATACTAAGCCAAGGCCGTTTCTGGTGCACGTAAAGATCCCAAAGATAGGCAACATATTTATCCCTGGTATCCTGGAAAATGTTTGCCCTTCACTAGAAGCAGAAATCGTAATGCATTCAGGAAATGCTATGAGCAATATGTAATATTGGTTGCGCACAATGGTAGTTGTTTTAAGGCTGTCAGCTCTTTAAGAATGGTGCCTTTGTTTCATCCATTCATTTTTTGGGACCTGGGTTTTGTTGGCCAGGTCAGTGTGTATGGCCCATGCCCTATTACCCTCAAGGTAGTGGCAAGCCACTTCTTGAACTGCAGCAGTCCTTCTGGTGAAGGTACTCTCACAGTGCTATTGGGGAGACAGACAGCCATCATAGGATACCCAGCCTCTGACCTGCTCTTGTAGTCACCATATTTATGTGGCTGGTCTAGTTGAGTTGCGGGTCAATGGTGACCCTAAGAATGTTGATGGTGGGGACTTGGTGATGGTAATACCATTGAATATCAAGGATAAGTGATTAGACTGTCTCTTCTTGGAAATGGTCACTGCCTGCACTGTTGTGGCATGAATGTTATGTCATTTATTAGCCCATGTTGTCCAGGTCTTGCTGCATGCAAATGGTAGTGTGCGGTTAGCGTAATGCTATTACAGCACCAGCGACCCAGGTTCAATTCTGGCCGCTGTCTGCAAGGAGTTTGTATGTTCTCCCCGTCTCTGCGTGGGTTTCCTCTGGGTGCTCCGGTTTCCTCCCACATTCCAAAGACGTACAGGTTAGGAAGTTGTGGGTATGCTATGTTGGCGCCGGAAGCGTGGTGACACTTGCGGGCTGCCCCCAGAAGACGCTACGCAAAAGATATATTTCACTGTGTGTTTCGATGTACATGTGACTAATAAAGAAATCGTATCTATCATTTGCTAATCTGTGCAATTATCAGTGAACATCCCCATTTTGGACCTTATAAAGAAAGGATGAAGCAGCTGAAGATAGTTGTGCCTAGGACACTGTCCTGCTGTTGGAATGATTGACCTTGATAAACAGAGATATCTTCCTTTGTGTGAGATATGACTCCAACCATTAGTGTTTTCCCCTGGATGGCCATTGGTTTCAGTTTTACCAGGGTTCCTTAATGCCACACTCAGTCGGTTGCTGCCTGGATATCAAGAGCAGTCACTCTCATCTCACCTCTGGAATTCAGCTCCTTGATCCACTTTTGGACCAAGTCTGGAGCCGAGTGGTCCAACTGAAATGCAAAATGGTCCTGGCTGGGCACATTTGTGATGGTTATGTGACTAACTCCTCTCTGGGCTGAAACAATAGAGTCATAGAGTTGTAAAGCACAGAAACTGATCCTTCAGCACACCAAGTCCATGCTGATCTTTTTGCCCATCTACACTAATCCCACTTTAGATAAGATAGGATATCTTTATTAGTCACATGTACATCGAAACGCACAGTGAAATACATCTTTTGCGTAGTGTTCTGGGGGGCAGCCCGCAAGTGTTACCACACTTCCAGCGCCAACATAGCATGCCCACAACTTCCTAACCCCTACGTCTTTGGAATGTGGGAGGAAACCAGAGCACCCGGAGGAAACCCACACAGACACGGGGAGAACATACAAACTCCTTACAGACAACAGCTGGAATTGAACCTGTAATAATGATGCTGTTAGATAAACACACAAACATGCAGGGAATGGATGGACGTGGATCAGATTGGCAGGCAGGAAGGATCTAGTTCAATTCAACATTGTGTTTGGCACAGATATTGTGGGCCAAAGGGCCAACATTAGATCCAAATCCTCCTATGCCTTGCCTGTCTGCATGTCTATCAAACGTAATGATTGTCTTCAACGCCACCACCTCCTCTGGTAGCAACAACTAAAAGACATCAGTGAAGTCTCATTCTATGCCTTAAGTTTCTATGATCATCATTGTTTGACTAATTTACTCTTTTAAACAAAGAGTAGGTTAAGAAAAACAGATGGAATTCAGAGGGGAAGGTATGGAAAAGAGTAATCCATCAGAATATAAGAATTAGAAGCAGGAGCAGGCCTTGAGCTCTCCAGCTCATCAACATCATGGCTGATCCTCCATCTCAGCTCCACTAGCCTGCATTTTCTCCATCTCCTCCAACTTCCACATATCCAGAAATCTATTTATCCCTGTTTTGAATGAACTTCTTGACCAAGCATTCACCGGCCTCTGGGATAGAGAATGCCAAAGAATCACCACCCTCACCTTGAAGAAGCTTCTCCTCACCTCAGTCCTAAATGGCCCACCTCTTAATCTGAGACTGTGACCCTTGGTTCTAGACCCCCTCGGCAGGGGACACATCCTCCCAGCAGTCAGCCTGCCAATTCCTGCAAAAAATGTGTAAGTTCATAGAACTGTACAACAATATTTTGTGTTAGGTTCCAGAGAGAGACTGTGAAGAGACCTCGAGCAAGTTACACATGCTCTTACTGAGCGGCTGACTATAAACCCAATAAGAACATGGGGGTAGACTTTCTACTGAGGCCACTGGCTGTCTCTCCGTGGACCGCACTCTTCCTTCCAGTATGGTTTCTGCTTGCAATCCTCCCCCATGAGGCCAGTCCAGCTCCCAGATCACCATCTCAGTCCAACGTACATAGCCCAGGGACTTTCCCGGAGCACTGTCAGGAAGACCGATACTGCCCAGCCCTGCACCAAGTTTACCAGCTGTGAATGTGAATGCTTTTGGGAAGTTACTCAAAAACACCCAGGAGCAAAAAAAAACAGCTGGAGGAATCCAGGGTGTGGGGCAGCACCTGTGGAGGGAAATGGACAGTCAACGTTATAGGTCGAGACCTTCAGAGAGGAGGAAAGCTTCTTCAAAATGAGCATACCTTGAAGAGACTTCACAGTAGAATAGCATGGAGTAACTGTCCATTTCCCTGACATGATGAGTTACTCCAGCTTCTTGGAACTACAAGAGATTGAAGACAAGAGAGCCGGTCATCGATTTCAGGAAAGGAAGTGGTGCATATGCACCTGTCTACATCAACGGTGCTGAGGTTGAGAGGGTTGAGAGCTTCAAGTTCCTAGGAGTGAACATCACCAATAGCCTGTCCTGGTCCAACCACATGGACACCACGGCCAAGAAAGCTCACCAGCACCTCTACTTTCTCAGGAGGCTAAAAAAAATTGGCATGTCCCCATCGACCCTCACCAATTTTTATCGATGCACCACAGTAAGCATTCTATCTGGATATATGCACATACAGCTTGGTATGGCAACTGCTCTGCCCGTGACTGCCAGAAACGGCAGAGAGTTGTGGGCACAGCTCAGCACATCACAGAACCCAGCCTCCCCTCCATGGACACTGTCTACACTTCTAGCTGCCTCGGTAAAGCAGCCAGCATGATCAAAGACCCCACCCACTCTCTCTTCTCCCCTCTCCTATCGGGCAGAAGATACAAAAGCCTGAAAGCACGTACCACCAGGATCAAGAACACCTTCTATCCCACTGTTATAAGACTATTGAACAGTCCCCTAGTACAATAAGATGGACTCTTGACCTCAAAATCTACCTTGTTATGATCTTGCAGCTTATTGTCTACCTGCACTGCACTTTCTCTGTAGCTGTGACACTTTAATCTGCATTCTGTTATTGTTTTACCTTGTACTACCTCAATGCACTGTGTAATGAATGATCTGTATGAATGGCATGCAAGACAAGTTTTTCACTGGATCTCAGTACATGAGACAATGATAAATCAAACACTGGAATCTGGAGTAAAAAAAACAAGATGCAGTGTTGTGGTTTGCACAATGCAATTATAGTGTCAGCGACCCAGGTTCAATTCCCACCACTGTCTGTAAGGAGTTTGTATTTCTCCCCGGTTCTGCGTGGGTTTCCGCCGGGTGCTCTGGTTTCCTCCCACATTCCAAAAACGTACGGGTTAGGAAGTTGTGGGCGTGCTATGTTAACGCCGGAAGCTGGGCGACACTTGTGGTCTGCCTCCAGAACACTCGACGCAAAAGATGCATTTCACGGTGTGTTTCCATGTACATGTGACCAATAAAGATATCGTATGGTATTAAGGTGCTGGAGGAACTCAGCAGGCCAGGCAGCGTCTGTGGAATTTTTGGGTCGCGACTCTTCATCTTGACTGAGACAGGTCTGGACTCGAATTGTCCATTCTCCCCGCACAGATGCTGCTCGACCCGCTGAGTTCCTCCAGCAGTTGAGTTTTTCTTTTGCTCCGGATTCCCATCCCTTATGTCCTGGGACTGTTATTAAAATAACAAAAAAAAACACGTCCACACACTGAAAGGCAACTATCTAAAACAAATAAAAGGGTCCACTTGCCTTTCTCCAAACAGGCACGTCTTCCCACCGCCTTCAGTGGTGTGGGCGAACCCCGCGGGAAAGTTGGCTGAACTCCCGGGCTCAGCAGCTCCAGCGTGTAGCTCGGGACCCGAGCGTCCGCCGGGCGGCAAATGCCCGCCCAAGCGCTGGACTTTGGGACTTGTGCAGAGACACGAAGGAGCGCCGGTCGGCTCCTCTGATCATCGACAAGCCTTTGAAAACGCAGGCGGCGCAGAGAGTTCCCTTAAGAAGGTTAAGTTTGCAATATTCACTCACAAGATTAAAGTTGTGTAATAATGGAAGAATAAATCTTTTTTCCGCCTTCTGCAAGATCAAAGTAAACGTGGGAGTGGGAACTAAAAAGAGGTTTTGTGTAACTCAAAGCGATTCTATAATGGGATCTGACGGTGCCTTGCTGTCACAGGTGACTTGCATTCTGGTGGGATAAAGAACTTCCCCGATTTTTTCCTCAAACCTCTTGAAGCTGATCTTACCGATTCAAGTGTTGCCTCCTCTAGAGGTCATAGCCCAGCTCTTTTATCAGTGGCCCGCTTCTTGACTGGAAGTGACTTAGCAACACAAAAACCCAGCCAACGATTTGGAAAGTAAATAATTAACGCTCAAACCACAATGACCCCTCACACAACGACCGGGCGTCGGTGAAGTCCCAATTATTTCAGGGTCAAACAAAAGCAAATGATGTAATCACATTTTATAGAGTTTGACTCAAGTGCAAATCTCTCACATACCTGAAGGAACAAGGTCACAAGGTCATGGCAGGGTGCAACAACCTCAAACCGCTCCCCAGACTTTACAAGATATCTTTATTGGTCACATGTACATGGAAACACAGTGAAATGCACCTTTTGCGTGGAGTGTTCTGGGGGCAGCCCACAAGTGTCGCCACGCTTCCGGCGCCAACATAGCACTCCCACAACTTCCTAACCCGTACATCTTTGGAACGTGGGAGGAAACCGGAGCACCCGGAGGAAACCCACGCAGACACGGGGAGAACGTACAAACTCCTTACAGACAGCGGCCGGATTTGAACCCAGGTCGCTGGCGCTACACCACTGTGCCTGCCACACAATTCCAGCCTGCCTCTCAAGTGTAACGCTGAGGCACAACTATGTTGCTGAAGCTGCTGAACAAAAGACCCATCTTCTCCAAGATAAAACAAGCAGAAAATGGTTGCCGGCCATTTTAATTCCCCTCCCCATTCCCACACCAATCTATCTGTCCTCAGCCTCCTCCACCTCCAGGGTGAGGCCAAACGCAAACCAGAGGAACAGCATCTCCTATTCCGCCTGGTTTGTCTACAACCCGATGGCATGAACATTCAATTCTCCAACTTCAGGTGACCTGCTCCCCCTGTCCCTTTTCTCTCTCTTCCTGATCCTCCTACCCCCACCCCAGCCCCCATCACCCTGTTTCTTCCCCCTCCTCCACCCACCCCATCTGCCCATCGCCCACACACCCCTCCCACTGGGTCCCTTCCCCCCCACTGTTCCCACCTGCCCCCTCCCCACCTCCCTTATTTGATTCCATGGTCCACCTTCCTCTCCTATCAGATTCCATCCTCTGCAGCCCTTTGTTGCCTCCACCTATCACCTCCCAGCCTCTGCTGGCAGGCACGATAGTGTAACGGTTAGTGTAATGCTTTATAGCACCAGCGACCCGGGTTCAAATCCGGCCGCTGTCTGTAAGGAGTTTGTACATTCTCCCCGTGTCTGTGTGGGTTTCCTCCGGGTGCTCCGGTTTCCTCCCACGTTCCAAAGACGTATGGGTTAGTTGTGGGCATGCTATGTTGGCGCCGGAAGTGTGGCGACACTTGCGGGCTGCCCCCAGAACACTCTACGCAAAAGATGTATTTCATTGTGTGTTTCAATGTACATGTGACTAATAAAGATATCGTATCCATTTCCACTTAACACCTCCCGACCTGGATCCACCTATTGCCGGCTCTTGCTCCACCCCTTCCCCTCACCCCTTTATGCTGGCTGTCTCCCCTCTACTCTTTCAGTCCAGATGAAGGGTCTCGACCCGAAATGTCGACTGTCCATTTCCCTCCACAGATGCTGCCTGACCTGCTGAGTTCCTCCAGCAGTTTGCGTTTTGCTCCAAAAAGAGAAAATACTGGAAATACTCAGCGGGTCAGGCCAAATCTGTGGGAAGAGAAACAGAGTCAATGTTTCAGGTTGCAGACCCTTCATCAGAACTAATAAGGAGACAGAAGAAGCTTGTAAAGCAAGGAGGGTATTGGTATTGGTTTTGGTTTATTATTGTAACTTGTACCGAGGTACAGTGAAAAACTTGTCTTGCAAACCGATCGTACAAGTCAATTCATTACACAATGCAGTTACATTGAGTTAGTACAGAGTGCATCGATGTAGTACAGGTAACATTATTAGTGATAGTTAGTGACATAGAGTTTAAATTTAAAAGTGTAGAACGATTATAATAAGGGTAATGAGCAGATCTGCAACGAGCTTGCAACATGTCGCCACGCTCCGGCGCCATCTGGCTGTCTCTGATAGGGTCAACTCTCAAATAAAAACAGAACATGCTGGAAACACTCAGCAGGCCAGGCAGTATCAATGGAAAGAGAAGCAGAGATAAGGTTTCGTGTCGGAAACCCTTTGTCCTGAAACATTCACTACATCTCTCCACAGATCCTGACTGACCTGCTAGGTGTTTCTAAAATTTTTTCTTCTTATTTCAGATTTCCAGCATCTGCAGTTTCTTTTAATATCTTGATCCAAATATCTTAACCGAAATATTTTAATATTTTGCGGATGACACGAAATTAGGTGTTGTTGATATTGAAGAAGGTTATCGTACATTACAGGGGGATCTTGATCAGTTAGGGAAGTGAGCCGAGGATTGGCAAATGGATCTCAATACAGATAAGTGTGAGGTGATGCATTTTGGAAAGTCAAACCAGTGTAGGACTTGTACTATGAATGGTAGGGCACTAGGGACTGTAATGGAACAGAGGGACCTAGGAGAACTAATGCATAGTTGGTTGAAAGCAGTGTCACAGGGAGACAGGGTGGTGAAAAAGGTGTTTAGCACGCTGGCCTTCATCAGTCAGGGCAATGAGTATAGGAGTTGTGACATTATGTTGCAGTTGTACAAGTCATTGGTGAGGCCGCACTTGGAGTACTGTGGACAGATTTGGTCACCCTGTTATAGGAAAGATGTGGTTCAACTGGAAAGAGAGCAGAAAAGATTTACAAGGATGTTGCCAGGAGTAGAGGGCCTGAGTTATAGGGACAGATGGGCCAGGCTCGGTCTTTATCCCTTGGAACACAGGAGAATGAGGGGTGACCTTATAGAAGTGTTTAAATTATGAGGGGCATGGATAAGGTGGATAGTAACAGTTTTTTTCCCCAGGGTAGAGGGCATAGGTTTAGGGTGAGAGGGGAAAGATTTAAAAGGGACCTGAGGGGGAACTTTTTCACACAGAGGGTGGTGAGTATATGGAACGAGCTGCCAGAGGAAGTGGGTGAGGCAGGTACAATAGAATCATTTAAGAAGCACTTGGATATGTACATGGGGGGGTGGGGCTTAGGGGAATATGGGCGAACGCAGGAAATTGGGACTAGCTGGCTGGGCACCATGGTCGGCATGGACTCGTTGGGCCAAAGGGCCTGTATCTGTGCTGTATTGCTCTATGACTCCATGACACAACTCTCTTGACTGGTGGGTGAAAGTGCCAAGAAGGTGCTTCAGTATATTGAAGAAGAGCAGCAGACTTTCTCCTGTAATCCCCTCTCCCTCTTCCTCACCCAGCCCCCCTGCAGGTAACTCAACTGGGGTAAAACCCAATACAAGGTCTGAGGGACCTCTTGGAAGTTAACAAAATGACATCAAACTACATAAGTAAATATTAGGACTATGCAATAATAAGGATGGACTAGAAGCTGGAATTTCATATTGCGTATTCCTTGCAACATGAATGCAGCCTTTTGGCCCATCGAGTCCATGGTGGCTCACAGATCAATTCCATTCTCCCTCTAGGTTTCCTTGTAATCCACGTTCCCATCAACCCCCTGCAGATTCTCCCACCTACCTACACACCTGGGGGCAATTTAGCCAACCAACGCTCGTGTGTTTGGGATGTGGTAGAAAAGCTGGAGCATCTGGAGTAAGTCCACACAGTCAGAAGGAAAACATGCAAACTCCACACAGACAGCACCGGAGGTCAGGATTGAACCTGGGCCACTGTGCCGTGAGGCAGTAGGTCTACCAGCGGCACCACTGTGCCAGTTTAAGAATTAATGGAGCAGAGAGAGCAGTCGGCCTGGAGGAGGTCACAGAGAGGTGCTGCCAATATTGAACGCTCCCCATTTCTAATGAGGTATCATCATTATCATGACCCGATGTTGCTTCGAGCACCATGGAGTGAGTGCTTTTGAAGGACGGCCTGCTGTCATGGGAAGAGATTAGCCAGGTGAATAGAGGAAAAAATTCAAAAATATTCTCAAAACTTCCTTAGAAAGTACGCTACAACCCGACTGACTCCAGGGAATCCCTGGACCATGATGGCTCACATCGGAGAAGGAGAATTTGCAAAGCACCAGGAACCCAGAGTCTATGTATGAAGGGCACACAGAAACCCAATGTAAACAGCAGAAATAGCTCACCCTCTTGAAATGACCCACCCGTCCGCCTCGCCTAGCACCTCCTGTCTCACCCGTGGCAGAGTCTGCAGGACTCACATTGGCCAACACAGCCCCCACAGAACTGGAGCGGAAGGAAGTCTCCTGAGGAGCAGCTGAAGAAGAAGGCTGTTGCTTGTGCAGAACGGCGATTGCCATTGACACTCCGTCAATGGACAAAATTTCAGTCGGCATTGAACTGAGAGGGTACAGATCATTCCCCAGATCTCCAAGTCCCATTTTGCTCATGACCATCTTCCACGTGTATTGAAGACAACTATAACTACAGGTCAGCTCTTTGACTTTTTTCCACCAATTTTCTTTTTAGCAGAACCATTTTAGCAAATGTGTCCATTTTAATGTTAGAGGGCTTTAAAAGTAGCATACGTTGTGTGAGTTTCTTTATTTTACATTGTGTGGGTTTCTTTATTTTAAGAAGGTTGAGGATGATTAATATGCTCGGCAGAAATTGTTTCCCTGAATTGAGTGATTTGCTCATTGTTCATGTATCAGAATACACCCATTGCTATTTTGTTGGAAAGTTCTGATCTAAGATCTGTGAAGGAAACAGACATTGTAACAAAATAGAAAGATTTGCATTTGCACAGCACATTTTTGATCTGAATTGGTCAAGAGGAGGTAATTTTGAAAAGCACTCACTTTGTAATGCAGGAAACTAGTTAGCCAAATTACACATAGCAAGATTCCATATTCAAGAACATGATAACAACCAGATAATTATTTTTTGCATTGTTGGTTTAGGGATAAATATTTGACCCAGAACACCAGATATAATTTTTGCTCTTCTTCAAAATAGTGGAATGGGATCTTTAACATTTACCTGACAGCTCAGAAGGACTCCTAATGTCATATCTCTTTCAAATGGCACCTCAGAGGGTTGTATTCCCTACTACTGGAATCTCAACCTAGATTTTTGTGCTCAAGTCTCTGGTGTGGGGCTCGAACCCACAGCTTGCAGACTCAGTATAATAGGGAAAATGGGTTTCAAATTCAAAATGCAGATATTTTTAGGTAATATAACTTTTGGACTCAGACTACAGCGAGGATGCAAAGTTGTGCACCAGTGGGTAAAATATTCAAGGATGGAGAGATTCTGACCTGGGCTGTTGGTCTGAACATGTTGCAGTCGCTGTGTCTCGGTTTGTGACTGTAAATTGAAGCATTTGCAATGAGCAACACCAATCATACTCACCGATCCCCACTTTACACCTTCCTGTGGAATAAAGCAGTTCTGACGATCTCAGAAGAGCTAATTTCCTCTGTTATCAACGACTTTCAGCCAAGCCAAAGAAATCAGGTGCCAGCTAAAGATACAGTTATCCAAATCTAAAGGAGATGCTAGTGTTTACAATCCCTTAGTGCAGACAGACATGGGACAGTGAGCCAATTCTCATAAAATGCATTTAATTAGTCCCACACAGAATATAGGTGTAACTCCAAGGCTGCCATCCCTAAAGAGCTTGCAACCTTCGCAGGATATCTACTGGATCACTGGGTAGCTCAGCAATTCATTGTAGAGGCAGTTAGAAGACATTATGTTGCTCAAGGTCTGAAATCATGTATAAGCCAGATCTCATAAACAGGGCAGATTTCCTCCCTTGAAAGAATATTAGTGAAGCATTTGAGTTTTTACAACAAATCACGTTATTACCATTCACTCCTGCATTTTTATGTATATTCCAGATTTATTTAATTAACTGTATTTAAATTCCTCAGTTGTCATTGTGGGATTTGAACTTGGGTTGCTGGATCATTAGTCCTGATCCTTAAATTGTTAATCTAGTGACACTCATTATCTTAGTGTATCTATAATTAACACAATTACTCATAGAATCTTAGAATGGTTGCAGCACAGACGTAGGGCCATTGTGTCCACATTGACTTTCTACCAGAGTAACTAAGGCTTTTGGTATGCTGGGTTTAAGCCTCTTGCCATCTGGTTCCTCTTCAACAAGGAAAGGGAGAAGTAGAGAAGGGAAGAGGGAGGGTGACAGAAGGTGAGGGAGAAAACAAAGTGGAGAGAAAGAAGGGAAGTGAAGCAATATTCGTTCACAAACAAAATGCATGATTTGGAGAGCTCCCCAAGAAGCCAATGTTACACACAAGATTCCTCCATCTATCAATCCTCTCCTTTCACATCCACTTTGTTACCACTGGAGTTTAGAAGATTGAGAGGGGACTTGATTGAACATAGAAGATCCCAAAGTGTCTTGACAGGGTGGGTGGGTTGAGGGCATTTCCTCTTGTTTAGGGAGCCTAAAACTAGGGGTCACTGTTTAAAAATAAGGAATCACCCAATTAAGCAGATGAAGCAAAATTTTTCTCTCTCGGTGGATTGTGAGTTTTTGGAAGTCCCTTCTTCAAAGAACTGCAGAAGCAGAGTCTAAAGCAGAGATGGATGGATTCTTGCTATGTCAGGGGTGAAAGATTATTGTAGGTAGACAGGAATACAGAGCTGAGGTTACAATCAGATCAGCCATAAGATATTTAGTGGCCTGCACCTGCTCCTAATTCATATGGTTCCCTTCATTCACACATCACCGATTCCACCCTAAACCTTGTCCCGGTGTTGTTGGACACATGCCTTGGCTTTCCCATCTTTGCCAACAGATGTCAGCAATACACCAGTGTAAATTGCTTCTTATTTAACCAAGGGCCCAGAATGATGAAACCATAAGACCATAAGAAAGAGGAGCAGAATTGGGTAATTCAGCCCATTGAGTCTGCTCCGCCATTCAATCATGGCTGATTTTTATTTTTAACCCCATTCTCCAGCCTTCTCCCCATAACCCTTAACCCCCTTACCATCCAAGAACCTTAAATACACCCAATGACTTGGCTTCCACAGTCCTCTGTGGCAACAAGTTCCACAGATTCACCATCCTCTGGCTGTAGAAATTCCTCCCCATCTCAGTTTTAAAGGGATGTCCCTTTATTCTGAGGTTGTGTCCTCAGATCTTAGCCTCTTCTACTAATGGAAACATCCTCTCCACGTCCACTCTCTCTAGGCCTTTCAGTATCCAATAGGTTTCAATGAGATCTTCCCTCATCCTTCTGAACTCCATCGAGTACAGGCCCAGAGGTGTCAAATGCTCCTCATAAGCACAGAAGAACATATCCTCATGTCCTCAAACTCCAAGGCTGCCCAACTCCAGATCATACACAGACAACCCCCATCCCATCCAGAAATTCAAGAACAAAAGGCTAAGGTGATGAGATGTGTGCTTGTCAGGAACAGCCAATTTGTGATAGAAATCCCCATTCATTGCTGCACAGCTACAACAATTGCTACAGAGGATATGTACAATATCAGACTCCTTAACACACACAAAACAATCCAAAATATAATTTCTCTCCAACCTAGTCTAAAACTAATGTGAAAATTGCAATCTATGCTTGTCTCACCAATGAAAGGTGGTGGCCTTACCCTTTGCTTATTTAGCAAGAATACAACATGGCCCTAAAGGGATGCAAAAACATCTTCACAGCAATGTACTAATTGCAAATTATGCACTAACCTACTCCATTCATTATAGAATAGCATGTGGTCCAACTTATTGTGAGTAACACCACTAGGATCCGCACGTAATCTTATATTTTGTCAAGGGAAATCTCTGCACATCCACACACATTGCTCACTCAGTCTGGTTGCCCCAGTTAATACGTAAAAATTATCAGTTAGAGGTGCATGGGAGCTAGGGTTTGTTTGCATCAATCTTTCCACCCACAACATAATTAAATTCTGTTTCTTTGATGTAACGAACAGGGAGTTTCCATGAATCCACTGTCCCTGATGGGCAATCTTCTCAAATTTCCCAGACTTTCATCCCTCATTGCTTCAATTAAAGGCAAAAGTCGAATGCTTCATGCAAGGAGTCTACAAAGTCATAGAAGGATTACAGCACAGAAACAGGCCCTTCAGCCCACATGAGTTGACACCAACCATCAGCCACTGATTACACTAATCCAATTTTTTTTATTCTCCCTGCATTCTTATCAACTCCTTCCAGTTTCTATCACTCACCAACACACTAAGGCAATTTACAATTAATGATTGATTTTTGATTAATTTACAATTAACTTACCAACCAATACATGTTTAGGATGTGAGAATAAACTGAAACACCCAGAGGAAACCCGTGCTAGGGAGAATGTGCAAACTCCACACAGACAGCACCCAAGGTCAGGATTGAAACCTTGTCTCCGGCACTGTGAGGCAGCGTCTCTACAAGCTGCGCCACTGTGCCACCTCCACCCATCCAATACTCACAAGCTGCATATAATTAATCTCAAGAACCTTCCGCACAGTTGTAAGTGGAAGAATATTCCATTACGACAAGAGAGCCGATATCTTGTCCGAGCAGACCAGGCCAAGCAAAAGACCTTACTCGTTAACTAGCACTTCTTTAAGAGGGTAACAAAGAATTTTTCAGGACCTTGTACCAACATACAAAGTTAGCAGAAAGGTAAAAGATTAGCAAACCTCCACTGGCCCAACCCATCCCAACACACACCATGAGGGACAAAGCACCTTGAGTGCACGTGCCAGTAAGTGGTTGAGGTTCTTGAAGCTAGGAATCGTTCCTGCAACTCTTGACTGGATCTTCCCTATTATATCACTCATCATGTGGGAAGTTGGACCGGAAAGGTGGCAGAACACTCCAGATGTGCTCCATCCGACCAGTGATGTAAATATGCCAATAGAACTTTCATTGGTGCAAGCGCGTTCTCCATTCCTGAGTCAGCAAGTATTTGTGCTGTTTAAGCCTCCAGTAGAGAACTTGTTATTTATATTTTATGGCCTCTTGATAAAGCACCTTTGATTCCAAAAGGAAAACAATATTACTATAGATTTTAATAATATATTCTAAATGATGGGCCAAGATGCCTTGTACCAGCATTGCTTCTATTATTTAATCTTTCCTGTCCTCAGAGACCTTTCATTTCGTTCTCTCCTCTCTCCCCACCCCCACCCTTCCTCCCTCACACCTACTGCTTCCACTTACTCTGCAACTTAAAACTGCTCTTCTCTCACTTTCTCCAGTTTTAAGCTTTCAGTCCTTCTCTTGCCACATATGCTACCTGGCCTGTCTACCATTTCCAATCTTATCAGAACATCAGAACCAAGGAACAGGAGTGGGCCTTGTAGCTTTCTGAACCTTTACTGTCAATGAGTGATGGAAATGGCTGATTAATGGCCTAACCTTCGCATACCAACCATTGCATCATATCCCTTGAATGCTTTCTTTGTTAGCAAAATTCAATTCATCTTGGATTGAAAATTAGCAAGACCCATCATCAGTGGCCTTCAGTGGAAGAGGTCCAACCTTCTCTCACCCTAACCTACAAATGTACTGTTGAAAGTATCCTGACCGGTTGCATCATGGTCTGGTACAGCAATTCAAATGCGCAGGAATGTAAGAAGCTGCAGAGAATAGTGGACTCAGCCAAATTCATCATAGGCACATCCCTCCCCACCATCGGGAGTATCTACAGGAGGTGCTGCCTCAAGAAGGCAACATCTATCATCAAAGATTCCCCACCATCCAGGCCATGCCATCTTCTCGCAGCTACCATCGGGCAGGAGGTACAGAAGCCTGAAGTCCCACACCACCAGGTTCAAGAACAGCTACTTCAGCCATTCTGTTCTTGAACCAACCGGTACAACCCTAATCACTGCAGTTTACCGCACCATGACCACTTTGATCATTCTGCACTAAAATGGATTTTTTTTGTTCTAATTGTGTTCTTTCTTGCAAAAATTGTGTTTAATTTATGTTTTTCTTGTGAATGCTGCTTATCTGATGCTATGTGCCTGTGATGCTGCTGCAAGTAAGTTTTTCATTGCACCTGTGCATACATGTACTTGTGCATATGACAATAAACTTGACTTTGACTTTTTAACCTCAATCCTGAAAGGCCTGACTCCTTTTTTATGTTACACCCCTGTCCTAAACTCTCCAGTCATTGGAAGTTGTTTCTCTCTCTCTGCTCTATTAGTTGCCTTAAAAACCAATCAAATTACACTTTACATATACAAAGTGATCTTGGGGCCCAAGTCCATAGCTCTCTGAAAGTGGCCATGCAAGTAGATAGGGTGGTAAAGAAGGCATATGGCATGCTTCCCTTCATTGGTTGGGGCATTGAGTGTAGGAGTAAGGAAGTCATTTTGCAGCTGTATAAAACATTGGTTAGGCCACACTGGGAGTACTGTCTGCAACTCTGGTCACCCTATTACAGGAAGGATGTGGAAGCTTTAACAAAGAGTGCAGAAGAGGTTTACCAGGATGATGCCTGGATTGGAGAGTATGAGCTATAAGGAGAGGCTGGACAAACTTGGAGCGTCAGAGGCTGAGGGGAGACCTGATAGAAGTTTATAAAATTATGAGAGCATAGATAGGGTCGATAGAATCTTTTTCTCAGGATAGAAATGTCAAATACCAGAGAGGGGGAAAGTTTAAGGGGGACGTGTGGAGCAATTTTTTTTTAACCACAGAGAATGTTAGGTGCCTGGAACAGGCTGCTAGGGGTAGTGGTGGAAGCAGATATGATAGTGGTGTTTCAGAGGCTTTTAGGTAGGCACATGAATATGCAGGGAGTGGAGGGATTGGATCATGTGCAGGCAGAAGGGATTTAGTTTAATTTGGCATTGTATTCAGCACAGACATAGTGGGCTGAAGGGCCTGTTCCTGTGCTGTCCTGTCCTATGTTTAACTTCTTACATTTCAAGGAAGACAGCACAAGTTTGTAGCATCACTCCTCATAACCCTTCCAGCGCAGGTATCATACTGTTAAATCCATGCAGCTTTCCTTCTAAGTCCAGCATCTCCTCCACCTGAGGTGGTGTCCAGAAGTGTTTGCAGTGCTCCAAGTACAGTCTAACCAGGATTTGGTATGACTAGTATAGCATCTTTCCTCTTTTCCTCCAGATAGGCAGGGGATTGGGCAGAAAAGTGTTTGAGATCCGCAGTCAGTTCAGCCATTGAGTGGCAGAGCAGGCCTTTGTGGCCATGTAATATACTCTTGCTTCCAGTTCTTATATTCTAAATATAAAGACCAGATTTTATTAGTGCTTTTGATTATTTTCTGCACCTGCCCATAACATCTTAATGATACATATCGACTCATGAATCTCTGGGATGGTGAATTTATTCCACAACCATTTACCACATAGGAATATTTCAGTGATAGGTCACTCTGTGACCATGTATGTGCATGCAAGCATGCCCAGAAAAGACCAATTAAATCCATTCTTTATAGATCATGTACACTCAATTGCAGATTCCTACCTGTTTTATTCTCTGTAAAAAATTTCTCCCCCAAAAGATAAATTCAGGCAAAGACACCCAATCCAACCAACCTCATGTCTTGTACCGATTACTTAGGGTCAGCGGGCTTCACGTGACGTTGTTCCATTAACTCCAGAACCATTGTGCTTCCTTCCAATAGTTAATTATCTTCATCTGGAACTTACTCCAATGCTTTCTGAGTCAGATATTTACCCCAGTTTCATTATAAGCGATACCAAATGCCACCACATTGATCAGTCTCATTGGGGGTCAATTGATCAATCAGCTGATGACAGAAATAAACCAAATCCAAGCTCCAGTCTCGCCTGGGGCTTGTAAATTATACATTCCCGCCTGCACTCGTTTGCATGTATATTATCTAGACTGCTCTTCATCTGAAATCCTGGCACATGTCTGTTCTTAATTTTCTTCACTCCAATTAAAAAATAAGCTCAGTTTCATAAGCCTTCACAACCTAAAGGCTTATTTTGAGCATTTCAGCAGATCAGGGGAGCACTTACATTGGAGTTGCAACATCAATGCAAAGCATTTTCACTTTGCACAAAAATGCGATTACAGTATAATCCAGGGATGGGGGCAGGGAGTTGGGTTGCAGTACAGCAAATCCTGGAGCAGAGTGAAAGTTCTTAGGAGGAGGAAATCTCATTCTGTGAGATGTGGTGACTCCAAATTCATGCTATGAAATTTTAGCATCAGTTGACACTGAAGCCAATGCTCCAGTTGTAGCTTAAATCTGTCCTAAGCCTCAATTCAACCAGTTCCCCTCTACCAACACTCTTCTCCACCTGGCCAAACTTGTCCTCATCCTGAACAACTTCTCTTTTGATTTCTCCCACTGTCAACAAATCAAAAGTGCAGTCATGGGCCCTCACTACACCTACCTTTTCATTGTCCTCATGGAGTAGTCCTGGTTCCAAACCCACTCTGACACCACTCTCCAACTCTTTCTCTGCTACATCGACGACTGCATTGTTGCTGCCTTCTGCATCCATGTGGAACTCATCAATATAATCAACCACCCGAAATGCTAACTATCCCTTTGTATCCACAGATGCTGCCTGACCCACTGAGTTCTTCCAGCAGTTTGTTTATTGCTCCAGCTCCCAGCATCTGCAGTCTCTTGTGTCTCCCTCAGTTTTAATTTGTCTTTTCACAGGATGTGAACACCACAGGCGATGTTAGCATTTATTGTCAAACCCTAACTGCCTCGTCACTTATGGGGCAACTAGGAATCAACCACATCGGTAGGACTGGAGTCACATGCAGGCCAGACTGGGTGGGGATGAAAGATTTCCTTCCCTGAAGGACATCAGTGAACTGGATGGGTTTTAAATGGTTTATGGCCACCATTAGTGAGATGGTCTGCTTATTTGAAAAACTTCACTTCCATTGGCTTATTATTGTCATGTGGTCATAGAACAGTACAGCACAGTATGTTGTGTTGTGCCAAACTATATGAACACCTCCTCCATCATCAATCTAACTCTTCCCTCCTGCACAGCCCATAACCCTCCATTTTTCTTACTTCCATGAGCCTATCTAAGAGCCTTTTAAATGTCTCTATTGTATCAGCCTCTACAACTACCCCTGGCAGTGCATTCCAGACACCCACCACTCTCTGTGTAAAGAACCTACGCCTTACATCTCCCCTGAATATTCCTCCTCTGACAAACTGATGTCATCTGGTATTGGCCATTGCTGTCCTGGGGAAAAGGTGCTGGCTGTCCACTCTATCTATGCCCCTCATAATCTTATACACCTCTATCAAGTCGCCTCTCATCCTGTGTCGCTCCAAAGAGAAAAGCCCTAGCTCGCTCAACCTTTCCTCATAAGACATGCTCTCCAATCTGGGCAGCATCCTGGTAAGTCTCCTCTACACCCTTTCTAAAGCTTCCACATTCTTCCTATAATGAGGTGACCAGAACTGAATGCAATACTCCAAGTGTGGTCTAACCAGAGTTTTATGGAGCTGCAACATCACCTCGTGGCTCTTGAATTCAATCCCCTGACTAATGAAGGCCAGTACACCATACACCTTCTTATCCACCCTATCAACTTGCACAACAACTTTGTGGGATCTATGGACTTGGACCCCAAGATCCTTCTGTTCCTCTACACTGCTCAGAATCCTGCCATTAACCTTGTACTCTGCCTTCATGTTCGTTCTTTCAAAGTGTATCGCTTCACACTTTTGTGGATTGAACTCCATCTTCCACTTCTCAGCTCAACTCTGCATCCTGTCTATATCCCATTGTAACCTATAACAACCTTCTACACTATCCACAACCCCCTCCAACCTTCATGTCATCCGCAAACTTACTCACCATCCCTCCACTTCCTCATCCAAGTCATTTATAAAAATCACAAAGAGCAGGGGTCACAGAACAGATCCCTAAGGAACACCACTAGTCACCAACCTCCAGGCAGAATATTCTCCATCTACGACCACCCTCTGCCTTCTGTGAGCAAGCCAATTCAGAATCCATGCAGTCAAGTCTCCATGGGTCCCATGCCTCATTACTTTCTGGATGAGCCTACTATGGGGAACCTTGTCCATATACACCACATCCACCACTCTACCTTCATCTATTAATTTTGTCACCTCCTCGAAAAATTCAATTAGGCTCATGAGGCATGACCTGCCCCTTGGCAAAGCCATGCTGACTATCCCTAATATGCATCTCCAAATGTTCATAAATCCTGTCCCTAAGAATCCTCTCCAATAGCTTGGTCACCACTGACATAAGACTCACTGGTCTATAATTACCAGGGTTATCCCTATTACCTTTCTTGAACAAGGGAACAAAATTTGCCATCCTCCAATCCTCTGGTACCACTCCTGTGGCCAGGGAGGACACAAATATCATCGTCAGCGCCCCAGCAATCTCTTCCCTCACCTCCTGTAGTAACCTGGAATATATCCTATCTGGCCCTGGGGACTGATCCTAATGTTTTTATGAACAAATGAAAAGATTTAAAAAGAATAAATATGTTGTGAGAATTAGGAGTGGTATTCCATTAAGCTCCAAATCATGAGAATAGGGGCAGGGGAAAATTGATTTTGCTGAAATATACCCAGGCAATTTTAAGAGGGTGCAAGAATGGAGAGGCTTCAGGATGTTTTATGCACAATACCCAAAAATTGCAGGAGAAGCAACAAACAAAGCCTATAATAAATGAATGTAAAGGGGCAGCTATACTATACCTTTATAAAACACAAATTTGGCTTCAGCTGGAGCATTGTGTCCAATTCTGCACCCACACTTTGGGAAGGACATAACTGCTTTGGAGAAGCTGCAGAAAAGATTTCATTGATTGGTTTCAGGGTGAAAATTCAATTTTGTGGATTCTCTTTAGAGCAGGGGAGCCTAGAGAGGAGATGTAATAATGGTGTTTCAAAACATGAAGAGTTTCAAGAAAGTCTGTTTCCAGTGATTGAAAGGCTGATAACCAGAGGGCATAGATTAAAAGGTGATTGTCCAAAGAACCAGGGATATTTTCCTCTAATAAATAATTAGGATTTGGATTGCTCTGCCTGGTAGGTGATGGAAACAGATTTGATGGTAGTGTTCAAAAGAAAATTGGCTTTACAGGACAACAATCCATGATGAAAGTGCAGAGAAGCAGGTTGCTCTTCAAAGGAGATAGCACAGAGTCAATGGGCCAAATGGTTTCCTCTGTGCCATACTACTCTATGATTCCATTTCTAAGTTGTTATTATTTATACCTATTCGTAATATTCTATTAAAATTATTTTTGCTACCTTAAGGGGAATTTGAAATTAAATCTCTTAGCAACAAAAGATGTTTCAAGTAATAGCAATTTGCAATAATATTATTTACAGATGTTCCCTCGAAGGAACACATTCTAAAAAAGTGATTTGTTTAATAACATTTTATGATCATACCGGTAAATGACAACATCAGATTAGTTCCTTATTATTTTTCTGACAAAGTGCATGGCAGACAAGGAGTGTCGCAAGAAAATCAGCAAGGTCCTCAAGCTGGTTCCTTTTGGAAGAAACCAACTACATGCTCTGTGTTTGGATATCACTACTCTGTGACCTTCAGTCATGACTGCTGGGTGGAAATGCAAAAGGAATCCAGATCCCTGTACCTCAACCCACATGGCGAGATTGAATTTGGTGGCATCTAGTGCTGCAATTATCCCAAGAACACCAAAATGGGATCTGTGGCATGTACACATTAAAGGGGAGTGAGTTGCACTGAACACCATGTTGGTGTGGGCCTCAGCCTGTACAGCAAACTTCTGCTTGGGGTGGGTGGGATCAGTCCCCTCTGTGCAAACAGCATGCAAATTTGATTTACTATCAACACTGCCATTTTGGTGTTCAGTCCTCATACACTCTCCAATGCAGCAACAGTTAGCACCCACCAAGGAGCGTAATCCAAGGAGCTGGTTATTATCCTTTGGTAGCTACAAAGACTCTGAGAGCTGTTGGTAGCTTCAAAAGTTGTTCCCAGTTGTAAAGATCTGGAGGGTATTGTGGCAGATGTTTCTTGGTGAGCTCAAGACTTCTTCACCAGTCATCCATACGCCCTACCATGGGCGCAGTGGTAGGCATTTAGTCTTGGAATACATAGATGTTGTATTGTGGAGGATCATTGCTGTCACGTGACCCCTACCTGATCGGATGACAGCACTGCCCCTGCCTGGTCGGAAGACACACCACTGTCAATCAAGGTTTGGCTCCACTCCACCCAAACAGTGCACACCTAACCATTGGTCCCTTTAAGCACCTTTGTACTTGGCCTCGGGCCATTAGCCTGTTTGTACTACCTGGGCTGGACCCCCTAGCCCTCCAGCACTATAAAGAGTGCCACATATGCTGGGTTCTCTCTCCCTTGTCTCTGGGGGATGCCTTGTCGGTAAGCTGTGCACTGTTTGGTAGAGTTAGGAGCATCTGCTTCACTCCAGGCCGAGGAATGATAGAACAGTGCTGGAGAAATTAGTTAATATCCCTGGTAGCATAGAGCCATGCCTGCACTGAGTCAAGGGGTGGCAGGTAGCGTATTGCTTTTCCTTGATTGTTTGTACCCAGTTCATTGTGTGTGCATATTGGTATCTTACCCTTGTTGCAATTTCCCCACGCTCACTATCACTGGTGTGTGTGTGTGGGTGTGTGTGTGTGTGTGTGTGTGTGTGTGTGTGTGTGTGTGTGTGTGTGTGTGTGTGTGTGTGTGTATACGTATTTCCCCCATTACCTTTACCCCGCGATTGTCTTTGTAAATAAATCATTTAACTCTAAGTGTGTTCAGAGTCCTTGTCCTTCGAGACCTCAAACTCATTTCACAACAGATGCCCCACATTAAGCATTAATTTTCATTTGGACTGGTACAACTGTAGAAACTACCAACAGTTCTCAGAATCTTTGTAGCCACTAGAGGATAACAACCAGCAACTAAGTGTTGGATTATGCTGTTTGGTGAATTCTAACTGTTGTTGCATTGGAGAGTGCAAGAGGACTGAACACCGAAATGGCAGTGTTGATAGTAAATCAAATTTGCATGCTGTTTACACAAGAGGGGATTGACCCCACCCACCCCAACCCAACTTTACTTGAAGCAGAAGTTTGCTGTATGGGCTGACACCCACATCAACTTGGTGTTCAGTGCAACTCACTCCCCCTAAATGTGTACATGCCATTTTGATGTTCTACGGACAATTGCAGGACCAGGTGCCACCCAATTCAATCTCGCCATGTGGGTTGAGGTACAGGGATCTGGATTCCTTTTGCATTTCCACCCAGCAGGCATGACTGAAGGTCACAGCGTAGTGACATCTATCCAAACACAGCATGTAATTGGTTTATTCTGAGAGAAACCAGCTTGAAGACCTTGTTGATTCTCTTGTGATACTCCTTGTCTGCCATGCACTTTGTCAGAAAAATGATAAGGAAGTAATCTGATGCTATCATTTACCGGTATGATCATAAAATGTTATTAAACAAATCACTTCTTTAAAATGTGCTCCTTCAAGGGAACATCCATAAATAATATTATTACAAATTGCTATTATTTGAAACATCTTTTGTTGCTAAGAGAGTCACTTTCAAATTCCCCTTGAGATACAAAAACCAATTTTCCTAAAATATTAGTAGGGGTATAAATAATAACAACTTAGAAATGGAATCTTAGAATAGTGTGACGCAGAGGAAACCATTTAGCACATTGAGTCAGTGCTAGAAAAGGTTTAGTGGGATATGGGCCCAATGAAGGCAAATGGGACTGGCTTGTTAGGCATGGGTGAGTTGGGCCGAAGGGCCTGTTTCCATGTTGTATAGCTGTGAATCTATGACTCTACAGCAGCACTGGGCGAAGGTACAGCAGCACTTCGACCAAAGCAAGCCACTGGAATATTGAGTTGGAGGACAAGAAGGGCTCTCAGCAGAAGCCCACATCTGCCCAGGGTGTTCATTACTCTTCCGTGACCCTCTGTAGGGAAATAATAATGGATGTCCTCACTAAATATTACCATGTCCTCCTTTCACAACTGGGGAAAGAATACTTATTCATCTTATCCTCTGCAGACTGGAGATATTGCAACGTTTCACAGTTTGCAATCCGCTGTTGTGTAAGGTGGTTACCAGGGCTCTCCATTCAGAGAAACCCAACCTTATTTAATTCACGCTTGCAGATGGAGAGAGAAGTTGGTTCTGGCTTTGCTCAGATTATGACAAGAAATTGACAGCATGCACATCTCCCTGCAGACCCCACAACTCAATTTTGTCCTCAGTCAGATACAACCAGTAGTTCCAATACCCAGTTGGTGTGCGAATTGGCAGGTCAATCCTTTATGCACTCCAACTCCTAGACATTTCCTCTTTAAGAGATACCACTAGCTTTAACCAGAGTGGGTTAGGTTTAACTGGTGCTAACCATTCGGAATATTGCCTCATCAAACAGAGACATAGGGCAGGGGGATATTACTGATATCTAGAGGGAGGGAGACTAAGATCTGGAGGAGGGAGGCTACAGTGATCTGGAGAGGGCTATAGAGGTCTGGAACAGGGTTACAGAGGTCTGGAAGGGGGTTAGATCTGGAGGGGAGGCTACAGGGATCTGAAGGGAGGGGTCTATAGAGATTTTGGGGGGGACTATAAAGATCTTGAAAGGGCACAGAGATCTGGAGGGGTGGCTAGAGATCTGGAGGGGGTGCGAGGCTAGACAAGTCTTCAGAGATTGAGGGCAATAGGGATGAGAATTTTTAAATCAGGATGCTACCACAGCATTTCCACACATAACATACAACACATGCATGACAAAGCAATAACATTTTTTACAGATTACATTGAAACAGAAAACTCACGGCTGGATAGTGCCCTGCCACATTGAAACCACTGGAAAAACCAGCTCAGCGAATTACCGCATAATATTCTAAAGCTAAATTCATTCTTCAACAGTAAGAGCCCATATGCCACTCTTTTTAACCGTTGTGTACTTGCTATTGCGATTTTAACTCAGAGTCTCCGCTGTTGGGACCGAACATTCTTAAAATTAAATTTCTTTTGAGAGCCTTCTAGTGGCGATTCGTGTTAAAACTAAACTTCCGAGCCTTCCGGGAAAACGGCGAAGATACTCAATTGATCTAATGTCCACAGTGGGAAAAAGTACATTATAATGTACTATTATTAAAACTCTCCATAGTTAACTGACTAACGACCAGGGAGGTTGCTGTCAGACACATTGAAGTACTCAGCTAACATTCGGTAGGACCCAACCCTCAACAGTCACTTCCCGGAACATCGCTCAAGCGCTTGAAATGTTAGGAGCAGGAATTGGCGGTGGGTGAATATGACATCAGTGTCAATGCTGTAACTGTACAGCGGTGGCTTCGACTTGGCTCTGGTCTCGGTCGGGTTGAGTTACCCCAGCAGACCGCCGGTGACTCGCTTCTTCCAGCAATAAACAGTCGTACCCACAGTGCTTGAGGTCGACTGTAACTTCCTTTTTCGGTGCGTTCTCGTTAACCGGGAACCAAATATCGCCAATTTCCACATTGAAAGAAAAATAGATAATTCTTCAGATAAAATGACTGTCCGGTTCGCGCATCACGGACCTTCACTAAGCGAATCGTTCACCCCGTTCCTCAGTAACCAAAGGCTTACTTACCCTCGGTACAAACACCACCTTTCAACGCTCGCTGGCTGTGCAAGCACTTTGGAGACAAGTTAACGCTGATGTCTTTGGTGACACGGACGGTGTGACCTCCCCTTTAATCCACCTCGAAGTTCCCGAACCTGCCCAGGATCGACCGAGTCAACCAACCTTCCTCTGAATGAATGAGGAAGCGAGAGATTCTCGCCTCCCTGTGGAGACCAACTCGACCCAGGAAGCAGGGAACGAGGGGGTCGGGATAAAAAGCGAATCTCCCCGCCTGTGACAATTTGTAGGGACAAAATTCGTTCCCCAGCCCAACACTCAGAGTGGCGAGTGCGGACTGAGGAGAGAAGCCTTTGCTGGGTTCGCCATTCTTGCGTGAAACAGCTCGTTCAATGCTGTCGGTAATCCTATAATGGACCTTAACTGTAATCCAATCCAACACTTTTTAACTCTTTGCTGAACTAGCAGCAAACTTCACACCTGGGATGCGGTGCAGTTCCCTGGAGGTGTTGTAGGGTTCACAACAACACAGGCGCCTGCTATCTGTGGCGAGCTGGCACAGTTTTAAAGTGGGTGGGGTGGTGGGGTGTGGGGGAGGTCAACTAGAGGTGTGCAATCTCTTTGTGACAAAAATTGCAGGGGAATCCGCTAAGTGCTTCATATTTTAGAATAGTGCAATTCTAAGGTCATTGTTTTTAATGTAACTGGCGGGATTGGTGAATGTGTGTTAATGCAACGCTCTCTTTCCCGCACCCATAGCAATGAAACAGCCGGTTCCAGTACCAATAACGGGGGCCAATTCGCTCTCGCCGGCACCAGCTCCTGGCCCGCAGTGCACGTTGGCGATGTTGAAGTACTGGCTTCCTACGTTGTGTCAGTGGGCGAGATTCCCACCAGCAGAACCGCTTCATGTTACCCCGAGTGAGTCAGAAAATTGTTTTCTCTTCTATGGCACTGTGCCATTGTACAATTCAAGGTGTTCTGACATGTTACACATAATACAGGAAACGGTGGGCTTTCTAGCCTTAGACCTGGTGATTTTTTTTTAGCACATCCAGTGACCATTGAGTTGGCGGTGGTTGGCAGTGCGTAGACCAGGTTGGAAACCACGCGCTCTTCATGTTGTTAGACCTCCATAGAGTCACAGAGTAAATACAGCACGGACCTTCGGCCCAACACGTCCAAGCTGACCAAGGTGCCCACCTCAGCTCGTCCCATTTGCCTGAGTTTGGCCCTTATCCCTCTAAATCTTTCCTATCCATCTACTTATCCAAATGTCTTTTAAATGCAGTTATTGTACCTGCCCCAAGGACTTTCTCTGGCAGCTTGTCCCATATACCGCCGACCTCTAAGTGAAGAAGTTGCCCCTCAGGTGTCTTTTAAATCTTTCCCCTCTCACTTTAACCCATGCCTTCTAGTTTTTGGTTTCCTTTCCCTGGGAAAAAGACTGTGTGCATTCACCCTCATGATTTTATATGCCTCTATAAGGTCACCCCTCAGTCTCCTAAGCTCTGGTCAGGGACTTTTTCATGGAAACACTGATCCCACTTAAGAGGTAGGATCATCCATACACCATAGGGATCCTTCATCCTGCTCTGTCTTTCATTCAGATCATACCAGATCTTCTACCCAACCACTAAGATCCTTGGTTCTTTAACATAGAGTAGGTGAGACTACATCTGGAGTATTGTGTGTGTAGTTCTGGTCACCCAGCTACAGGAGGGATGTCATTAAGCTGGAAAGGGTGCAGAAAACATTTACGAGGATGTTACCAGGACTGGAGGGCTTGAGTTACAAGGAGAGCTGGGACTTTTTTTCCCTGGAGTGTAGGAGGCTGACAGGTGACCTTATAGAAGTAGATAAAATCATGAGGGGCAGAGATAAGATGGATTGTCACTGGTTTTTTCAGGTATGGGAATCTAAAACTAGAGGGCATAGAGGGCAGGCATGGTAGTGTAGTGGTTAGCATAACGCTATTACAGCACCAGCAACCCAGGTTCAATTCCCGCCACTTTCTGTAAGGAGTTTGTACGTTCTCCCCGTGTCTGCGTGGGTTTCCTCCGGGTGCTCCGGTTTCCTCCCACATTCCAAAGATGTACAGGTTAGGAAGTTGTAGGCATGCTATGTTGGCGCTGGAAGTGTGGCAACACTTGCAGGCTGCCCCCAGAACACTCTATGCAAAAGATGCATTTCACCGTGTGTTTCGATGTACATGTGACTAATAAAGGTATTGTATCTTATCTTAAGGTGAGGGGGGAAGATTTAAATGGGACCTGAGGGACAACTTTTTTCACACAGAGGGTGATGCATATATGGAATGAGTTGTCAGAGGAAGTGGTAGAGGCGGGTACAATTACAATGTTTAAAAGAAATTTGGACAGGTAGATGAATAGGAAAGGTTTAGAGGGATATGGGCCAAATGCAGGCAAATGGGTCTAGCTTGTAGACAACTTGGTCAGCATGAATGAGTTGGGCCAAAGGACCTGTTTCCATGCTGTGTAACTATGACTCTATATCTGTCAATCCATCAAATCTATCAAGCTCAGCCTTCACTGTAGTCAATAACTGAGCATCCATGGCCCATGTGGCAAGAAATTCCAAGTACTTGCATACATTCAAATGCAGTAATTTCTCCCCATCTCAGACCTAAATGGCCAATCCCTCATCCTGAAACACTGCCCACAAGATCTAGATTCTCCAGCCTAAAGAGCAGCCTCTCTCAGCATCTGCCCTGCCAACTCATTCAGAATTTTCTATGTATCAATGAGATCTCCTCTCATTCTTTTAAGCCCCAGTGTCCGTTGTCCAGTGTTACCAATCCCTCTGCAAAGGTTTGTCCAACATCTCAGGAATGTACCTGTACTGCCAGACCGGCAATTCAAGTAAGTCCTTACTCAGATACAGAGGCCGTAAGTGCACATGGTCATCCAGGTGTGGTCTCTGATATAATTACAGCAAGACTCCAACTCCTTTGCAATCAAGGTCAACATTCCATGGGGCTTCCTAACTGCTCGCTGAACTGCATTTTAACTTTCCACACAGGAAACAAAATAGGAGATTTATCTGTGGAGGTTGGGGACGGAGCAAAAGAATGAAATGAGTTGCACAGTATGGTAGCGTAGCGGTTAGCGTGACACTTTTACAGCGCCAGCGATCGGTGTTCGATTCCCGTCACTGTCTGTTTGTACGTTCTCCCATGTCTGCATGGGTTGCCTCCGGGTGCTCCGGTTTCCTCCGACATTCCAAAGATGTACGGGTAGGTTAATTTGGGTTTAAAATGGGCGGCGCGGACTCGTTGGGCCAGAAGGGCCTGTTACCATGCTGTAAATAAAATTTTTTTTTAAAATTTTAATAATTTTTATTTTTAGTACTTTTCATCTGATGATTAAACTGCAGAAGATGCTGCAAAAGCATACCTGGCAACCTTTTCCAAGCCCAACTTGTACACATGAGCATTTCATCCTGAAGAATTTCAGGTATGATGCTGAAAGCAAATTTAAAAATACAACCTTAACATAAAATCAAGGCACAATTAAATAGTGGCAAAAATTCAGAACTTCTATTGGTTTATTAATCCAAATTTGCAAAAAAATATTTATCATTTGCTGTGTTCACAGTTAACACGAGAACCTTGTAGCACATTACGTAACATTATCAACATAATTAGGACTGTCAAATGATTAAAACATTAATTGTGATTAATAGTGTGATTATAAAAATAATTGTGAGTTAATTGTGGTTTTAATTGCACTGTAAGACAATAATGGAATATACTTGAATAGTGCAAAAGAAAAATGCTTTATCATAGCCCTCTGGTGTGTTTGTCGTACCCCTCCAGTGCAGTCCAACTTCCAATCCCAACCGGGGAAATTATATGACTGATTTTTATGCTATTATCTAGTCATTATCACCCTGCTGTTACTGGGAGGTTGCTGTGTACAAATCGGGCCAGCCTGAGACTGTGGAAAGTACTTCATAAGCGTGACACTTTTTGATTTGTCTTGTCTCACTTAAAGCAGTGCCTTAAGTACAATGAGATGCACTTTGAGGCGCCTCATTATATTTAAGGCACTGCTTTGGTTCAGAGGAACTGGGGCTCAGACTGAGACAACCACAGGACATCCCAAAGCAAATCAGAGCTACTGGAGCTCAAGAGAAATGGATGCACTTCAGGAAACAGCAGCCAGTGTTTGCACAGTATGATCCCACAACAGCAATGAGATAATGGTTAGACAACATATTATTAGTAATGTTAACTGGGGTTAGATATTGGCCAGGACAGCAAAATAATTTCCCTGCTCCTCTTTGTACTAGCCCCTAAGGGGCTTTCATGTCCAACCAAAAGCCTTGGTTTATTGCCTGAGAAAGTGTTGGTGGAGGGGTTGGCTGGGAGGAAGTTAAGGAGTGCCAATAACAAGGCAAAGACAGGCAAGGTTACAAAAGTGGTCCTGATGATGGAGCTAGAATGAGTTCATAAGACCAAGCAAGGTGAAGATGGACAATGTTACAATGGTGCTTGTAATGGTGGAGCAGAAATGGAGACATAAGATAATCTTTGGATCAAGCTAAACATCAAAGCTCAGTGCTTATGTATCATTGAACGAATAAGCATGTCCAACATGATTATTTTGAGATAATTGACCACAAGTGTGACGGGCGCATTGTACGTGTGACTCATTTCAAGTGCATTGCTTCTGTGGTATGTGGTTTACACAATCACTCCACCTAACCAATGAATGGACTCTTGATCAGTTTAATGGATGAGTTTACATAAATAAATGGAACAGGGCAAACAGTAATTGCTGGATTATTTCCTTGATGAATGTCTGTGAGCATTTGGGGATGGAAACATGCACCGGAAAATAAGAATATATTGAGCTTTTGAATTGTGCCAGTGCCATGTGCTTTTTTTAATATAGCAGCTGTGTTTTGTATAATCGGAATTCTATCTGAAAGAGGATAATAAGGCTCTCTAGACAGTGCTTCCCTCCCACCACACTGTGAAAGTGTTTGACAATAAATTGCTGGAATTAATCATCTGCTTGGACTAGCTCCTGGCCTGGAATTGAACTTAAGACACAAGAGGGATGTGTTGCACTCTGTGTAGGCACTTTAGAGCATCTTATTATATTTAAGGCGCCACTTTAAGTTGTTGTTTTCTAGTTCACACCAGAAGCCCTGAGCTAATATGTCTATTACACAATGCTGTCAATCCTTCGGCCACCCTGTATGATTATATCACAGAGATATAGTTACCATACAGGGCGTCCATATCACAGAGATTCTTGTATCTTCGTTAGCCACAGATGAGGTGCCAGAAGGCTAGAGGATAGCTAACGTTGTTGCTTTATTTAAGAAAAGCAGCAGGGATAAACCAGGTAACTACAGGCCAATGAGCCTTACGTCAGTGGTATTGGTATTGGTATTGGTTTATTATTGTCACTTGTACCGAGGTACAGTGAAAAGCTTGTCTTACAAACTGATTGTACAGGTCAATTCACTACACGGTGCAGTTACATTGAGATAGTACAGAGTGCATTGAGTTAGTACAGAGTGCATTGAGTTAGTACAGGTAAAAACGATAACAGTACAGAGTAAAGTGTCACAGCTACAGAGAAAGTGCAACGCAATAAGGTGCAAGGTCACAACAAGGTGGTGGTAAGGAAGTTATTGGAGAAAGTCTTAAGTGATAGCTTTGCTGTACATTTGGGAAGGCAAGGGCTGATCAGGGATAGTCAGCATGGCTTTGTGTGGGAGAGATCCTGCCTCACTAATTTGACTGGGTTTTTTGAGGAGATAACTAAGAAGGTTGATGAAAGCAGGGCAGTAGTTATTGTCTGTATGGACGTCAGTCAAAATTTTACAAGGCCCCGCATGGTAGGCTGGTCCAGAAGATTAAGGTACATGGGATCCAAGGTGAGCTGACTAATTGGATCCATAGATTGGCTTGGTGATGGGAGGCAAAGGTGGAAGAATGCCTTTCTGAATGGACGTCTGTGACCAGTGGTGTACTGCAGAGGTCAGTCTTGGGGCCTTTGTTGTTTGAGATATAAACAACTTGAATGTGAATGTAGGAGGTATGATGAGTTGGTTTGCCGATGACATTAACTCTTTTTCTCTCTCCATGGATGCTACCTGACCTGAGGCTTCTCCTGGCACTTTCTGATTCTATTTCTAATTGCCAGTATCAATAGTATTTCCCTTCTCTCTGAGGATCAGTCACATGATTGTGAGCCTAGAGTCACATGAAGCCCAGACCAGGTAAGAATTCCAGGTTGTGGACAAATGTAAGGCTGAATATTGACTTGCACCTTTTGCCTCCACCGATGCTGATTGACCCCCTGAGTTCTTCCAGAGTTCTGTTTGTCATTCAAGAGTTCCACATTTCCTTGCCTATAGGATGTAAGTTGTTACAACAATCAGGAGTTCATGGTAAGTTATCAAAGTATAGAGGTAGGATTTGAAATCTTGGTTCTCTTGAATGTAGACTTTCTGGACTGCTCATCTTGTTATGCAACCTCTACACCAATGGATGACCATGCACATCAAAGTGGAATGGTTATTTGATGATGAAAGACCTCTGTTATAAATTGAAAGGGTATCCCATCAATCTGCTGCACTCATTTGCCGATCACACATTTACAAACGGACCTTCCCCCTGATTCATCAAGGACAAAACTCCAGTAAAACAACCTAATTCCCATTAATGTTTATGGGAAAAAAAGAATAGCAGCAAAAAGCAACCCAGTTCATCAGCAAGTGATATGTTTGCTGGGTTTCCCACATTGTATCGTTGGCTGGTTGTTAAGGCCGCAGTAATCTCCCACAAACAGTCTCCAGCATCTGCAGTCTCTTGCATCTCCATTTTGCAAAAGTACTCTCCATTTAATTGGTGCTTTATGTTGCCATAAGAATACAACTACTCGAGTTCACCAAGCAAAATTTGACACCAAACCACGAAAGGAGACAATCGCTCAAAGCTTCATCAAGGAGGTAGGTTTTAAGGATGTGATTACACTGGGGAGGGCGCAGAGGAAACTCACCAGTATGTTGCCTGAGATGGAGCTTCTCAGTTACTTGCAGAGACTGGATAGGCTGGTTTAGTTTTCCCCAGAGCAAAGACGGCTGAGTAGACACCTGCTAGAGGTATACAAAATTATAAGGGACATAGTAAGAAACTTTTCCCCACAGCAAAGGTGGCTACAACCAGAGGGCATAGGTTTAAGGGAGTAGGAGGTTGAGAGGGAATAGAAGGAGGAATTTTTTCATCCAGATGGTGGTTGGAATTTGGAACATACTGCCTGAGAGAGTACAGGAGACAGAGGCTCTCACAATATTTAAAAAGTATCTAGATGAGCACAAGGATCGTAGAAAGCTACGCACCCAGTGGTGGTAAATGGGATTAGTATAGATAGATACCTAATGGTTGGCATGGACAGGTGAGCTTGAAGGGCCTGTTTCTGTGCTGTATGACTCCATGAAAGGGAGGTAGAGAGGTTTAAGGAGGGAATTTCAGGGGTAAAGGCCTTTAACAACTGAAGGCACGGCCACCAATGGGGCAGCAATTAAGTTTGGAGTTGGGCAAGAAGCCAGAACTGCAGAGAAGATAAAAAACAAAGGGCAAAGAGTGTTGAAGAGGCCACACCTGGAATACTGCGCACAGTTTTGACACCCTGACCCAAAAAAAGATAACGTAGCATTGGAGGCAATCCAAAGGAGATTCACCAGGTTAATTCCTGGGTTGAGAGGGTTGTCCTCCTATCCAAAGAGGCTAAATGGGTTGGGTCTGTATTCATTGGAGTTCAGAAGACTGAGGGATGGCCTTATTGAGAGATATAAGATCCTGAGGCGGCTTGACAGGGTGGAGATTGAAACCTTTTCACTATTGGGAGAGTCTTGACTGAGGGAACATAGTTACAAGAAAAGGAGCGAGTCCTGCGTAGAATATTTTTCCCTCAATGTGTGGTGAATCTATGGAAGTCTCTATCCTGGAGGGTTGTGCGGGCTAAATCATTAGAAGTACTTTAGGTGGAGGTTGAAAAATTTCTGAAAGATTGAGGAATAGAGAGCTATAGGGAACTGGCACAGAAGAGGAGTTGAGGCTAACATAGATTAGCATGATCATATTGAATAGCGGGACAGGCTTGAGGGCCCAGATGCCCAACTCCTGCTCCTATTTTCTTTTGTTCTTGTGTAAGTTATGTCAAGGCACCTTCTAGCTGTTGATTACCAAATGACACTACAGCGTGATCAGTTCACAAAATTATACACTCACCCTTGCACCAAGGCACAAGAAGATCAAGTGGAGGGAAGAACCAAATAAATTGTCAACAGAAATATGAAAATAGAGGTCAGACTCGTACTAAAAGCAATCGCTTATATCACAAGATTTTTGCTGAGTTCTTTTGTTCTGATTTCTTTGCAGAAATTACCATCTCTAGGCTCTTTTCCAGTCTTGGTTTTGAACTTTTGAAAGCATTTGAAAGTTATCATTCAGCACAATATTAATGAGAGGTGCCCCCAGGAGGAGATATTAAAGAAAGGACACGTTGGCCCTTTCAGACGGAGTTAAGGGATCCCAGGGTATTTTTTTGAGTTCTCCCAAGTCCTGGGCCAATAGTGATCCTTAATCCTTCTTTACCATAAAGGAATGAAATGGTTCATTATCAGTTTACTGTACACAAATTGGCTGCTCCATACCCCAAGTTATAGATGTGGCTTCTCATCAAAAGAACTTAATTGGCTGTGAGGTCTTTTGAGATATCAGAGCCTCATATAAACACAGCTTTTCATCAGAGCAGGATTTCTGAACAAATAGTTTTGTTATCACTCAAACCATTGACAGCATCTTCTGAAGGCTGCTATTAGACCTCTTCATTATTTTGCTACTGAGCAATGATTTAGCCTTGTACCTATTCAGCAGAGTTACCATGATGCAGATACTTGGAGCTTCTGAGATAACTTGAGCATTTCTTTCTCAGTGAGCACAGGGTCATTGTTCCTTTTTCCATCCAGATCATTTTGTTTCTTCAGGCTTTACAATAAAAAATCAGGAGACAACTAATGGTCCCCACACCCATGGTTCTGTGAATTGACCATCAGTGGATGATGAGACTGCTTTTGCAATGACTGATAGCTCAGCTGAACTAAAATGGGAAACTCTGAGGCACAGTGACAGAGGATGCCATTACACACCAACACACACTTTTATCATGATGCCCATTCAGTGTCATACATAACTGTCATTTGCACCGTTTAATTTATCCAAGACTATCATTTATATTATCATCAAAGTAGGTGGATGATGAGCTTTTAATTGAATGACTCATATCATAAGCTGCTTACAGCTCATTCTTGTACTTAATAACTGTATCTGATCTCTTAGCTAAATCATACATAGAACAATGCACAGAATGAATGAAACATGCAATTTGACACTGTGATTCTGCATCACTTGAATTACAATCAGCATTACAGATGTTCTCCATTAGGTTACTCAGGGCGCTTGGATGCTTTGAACTAAATAAAATTTTTTCTCACTTTAAAAAGTTCAGTTGTCCTGCACATTAACTTACCTTTTACTTTAAAAGCCCCAATAATTTCTGACAGATTATTCATACATTAGCCCGGATTAAAATATTTTAATTTCTCTTTACATTCGTAATGTAAACTGTTATTTTCACTGAAATATCAGAAGCAGGTGAGAGAGGACCATTGCTTATAACAACCTTTCCAATTCACAACAGGTCTACCCCTTCTTTACTGCGTCTGTTTTATTCCTGCTTCACAAAGAACACATGTTATATCTGTGAACCAGTTCAGGCAAGTTAGCTATATGGAATGACCTACTTGGATTCCCCAGTTACAAAGAGGACAATTTCTTGATCTAACTTGTCCATTATAAAAATATTGTAACAGTGAACACTAACTTAATAATTTAACTTCTCTGTTTACAGGCTTAGTCCATTATTTTATCATTCCAGTGCACACAGTCCACAAAGGGCAGTACTTTAGTTTGTTATTGAACAGAACACAGGACGTAATGCCACTGGGGCGGCACGGTAGCGTAACGGTTAGCGCGACGCTACTACAGCGCCAGCGATCAGGGTTCGATTCCCGTTGCTGTCTGTAAGGAGTTTGTACGTTCTCCTGTGTCTGTGTGGATTGCCTCCGGGTGCTCCAGTTTCCTCCCACATTCCAAAGATGTACAAGTAGGGTTAATATGGGTTGAAAATGGGAGGCGCAGACTCGTTGGGCCGGAAGCTCCTGTTACCACGCTGTAAATTTTAAATTTTATGTGGCTGCTAAGTTTTGCTCTTCATTATCTCAGTGTGCTATAAATCTTGCCCAATTTTAGCATGGCAATCCAAAACGTACTGTAATGTGTACGAATAGACAAATAGCAGCTTCGTTTCACTAAAACAGCCACACACTCCCCAGTAATACTTAAACCAGGGTTGGTATGTGGCTTCTCAATGTTTGGCTCAATTCATCCTCTGTGGAAGTTCAGCATTGATGGTGCTACCAAATTCTGATGAGTGTTAATGCTTTTTCTTTCCATAGAGGCTGCTCCATACTGTTTCCTGAATTTTCTGTTTTCCCCACTCTCGTGATCCTTAGTATTCTGCTTTTGGGTTTATCTTTAACTCATTGCCTCTTCTCTTCCAGGAGTGCCACCTTGAAAAGGTTCTCCTTGTCACACCAATGGGACCCTGTTGGTGCTTTTTACCTCATTCATCATTCCTTTCTGGTCCCAGTTCTGATGAAAGATCATTGACCTGATATATCAATTGCTTCTCTCTCCACAGATGCTGCCTGACCTGCTGAGTATTTCCAACGTTTTCTGTTTTTCGTCTCAGATTTCCAGCATCCACGACATTTTGCTTTTGTATTGAACTGCTGCTGCTGTGCATGTATTGGGATTGTAAATTGGAAGTGGAAATGGGAATGGGACGAGCTTGGATGGGCATTTGGTCAGTATGGACTATTTGGGCGGAAGGGCCATGCTGCATGACTATGACTAATTGGTTTATTATTGTTGCATGGACCAAGCTTTTGTTTGCATGCCATCCGGACAGATCATTCCATGCACAAGTACATCAAGGTTGTAAAACGGAAAACAGAATGCAGAATATAGTGTTACAATATAGTGAGAAAGTGCAGTGCGGGTAGACAAATAAAGTGCAAGGGCCACGATAAGGTCGACTGGGAGATTAAGAGTTCATCTTTTAGTGTATGAGAGGTCCGTTCAGGAGTCTGCTAACAGCGGTTTAGAAGTTGTCCTTGAGCCTGGTGGTACGTGCTCTCAAGCTTTTGTATCTTCTACCCAATGGGAGGGGGGAGAAGAGAGAATGTCTGGGGTGGGAGGGGTCCTTGATTATGTTGGCTGCTTTCCCAAGGCAGCGGGAAGTGTAGATGGAGTCAATGGAGGGGACACTAGTTTGCATGTTGGACTGCTTGCATTCACAACTCTCTGCAATTTCTTGTGGTCTTGGGTAGAGTAGTTGCCATACCAAGCTGTGATGTATCCAGATAGCATACTTTCTATGGTGCATCCATAAAAATTGGTGAGAGCCATCAGGGACCAATTCCAATTATTCTCCCCACATTCCCATCACATGCCACCAGATTCGGTCCAAATCTGCAAGAAATTGCAGAGAGTTGTGAACTATCCCAGTTCATCACACAAACCAACCTCCCCTCCACTGACTCACCTAAACACTAAGAGCAATGTACAGTGGCCAATTCACCTACCAACCAACACTTCCTTGAGATGTGGGAGGAAACTAGAGCAGCTGGACGAAACCCACGCAGGGAGAATGTGCAAACTCTACTATCCTAAAAAGGAAAATCATATCTCAACAGTGTTTTTCTTAACTTCCCAAAGCCAACAAAACACTCAGCAGGCACTGAGGAAAATGTGGCAGCCAATTTGACAACTGCAAGATCCTGCAATGTTTTGAAAATGATCTATCACTGGTGCAGGACACTTGGAGGAAATCCCTTGATCTTCTTTGGAAGAGTGGAATGGCTCCTTTTACATTCTTCTGAGGCCACTGACAAAGTCTCAGTTTCATGGCTCACCAGAAGGCAGTATCTCCAGTACTGCAACATCCCTTCAAATACTGTACTGATGAGTCAGCCCAGGTCTTCAGAACATAAGAAATAGGACCAGGAGGAGGCCATCTGGCCCGTCGAGCCTGCTCCATCATTCAATAATATCATGGCTGATCTGGCCGTGGACTCAGATCCACCTACCTGCCTTTTCCCCATAACCCTTAATTCCCCTACTATGCAAAAACCCATCTAACTCTGTTCTAAATATATTTAGTGAGGTGCCTCTACTGCTTCCCTGGGCAGAGAATTCCACAGATTCACTTCTCCCTGGGAAAAGCAGTTTCTCCTCATCTCCATCCTAAATCTATTCCCCTGAATCTTGAGGCTATGTCCCGTAGTTCTAGTCTCACCTACCAATGGAAACAACCTTCCTGCCTTTATCTTATCTACCTCTTTCGTAATTTTATATGTTTCTATAAGATCCCCTCTCATTCTTCTGAATTCCAGCGAGTATAGTCCCAGGCGACTCAATGTCTCCTCATAGGCTAACCCCCTGATCTTCGGAATCAACCTGGTGAACCTCCTCTGCACTGCCTCCAAAGCCAGTATATCTCTCCTCAAGTAAGGAGACCAGAACTGCACGCAGTACTCCAGGTGCGGCCTCACCAGTACCCTGTACAGTTGCAGCATAACCTCCCTGCTCTTAAATTCAATCCCTCTAGCAACGAAGGCCAGCCTTCCATTTGCCTTCTTGATAACCTGTTGCACCTGCAAACATTATTGCAAACATCATGCATTAGCGCTCCCATGCCCCTCTGCACAACAGCATGCTGCAATCTTTCACCATTTATATAATAATCTAATCTTTTATTTTTCCTTCCAAAGTGGATGACCTCACACCTACCAACGTTGTACTCCATCTGCCAGACCCTTGCCCACTCACTTAACCTATCTAGATCTCTGCAGACTCCCCGCATCCTCTGAACAATTTGCTTTTCCGCTCAATTTACTGTCGTCAGCATGAGGGATTTGAACCCATGAACATAGAACAGTACGGCACAGGAACAGGCCCTTCAACGCACGATGTTGTGCCCAACTAATTAAGCTAATGATACCTAATCTCTTCCGCCTGAACAAGGTCCATATCCCTCTATTCTCTGCATATTCATGTGCCTATCTAGGAGCCTCTTAAGCACGTCTATCATGTCTGCCTCCACCACCACCCCTGGCAGTGCATTCCAGGCACCCACCACTCTCTGTGTAAAAAAAACTTTCCCTCCTCTCACCATAAATGCATGCCCTCTACTATTAGACATTTCGACCCTGAGAGAAAGGAACCAGCTGTCTGCTCTATCTATGTATCTCATGACTTTCAAATGCAGTGGTAAGCAAGCCACCCTCTGAGGAACAGGTGACAACAAAAGTATTAGTTTACATGATCTGTTAACACCTTAATGAACTGCAGTTGTGAATCTGAGTTTCTTCCATACTCAGCTGAGATCGACTGCAGGCTGTAACACTAACTGACTAAAAGACCAACACTTTCCCTGTGCACAATGAATTGAAGCAAGGTCCTAAGGTTCAGCTGCAGTGCTCTAATCAGGCACACAATCCTGGGCCTCAGTTAATGCAATCATTAGTTTTGACAGGTTGACCTACAGAAGGCTGGAAATTCCAACTGAATAAACAGCAGAGCTTCACATGCAGCTGGCAAAACGTTATTTACCTGGTATTTGTAAATAGTCTATAAGATTTCAATTCGAGACGCTTTCAGTTAATCTAACACATCATGTTTGAAAAAGGATGGGGATGAAGGCAATTTTAGCCAGATTCAATAACAGTGCTGGAATCTTTTGTTTCTCTTCAATAAAAGTGCAGCTATTACCGGTGTCCATTTAGTGTTAATAATACAGAAATTAGTAAATTATATGAATTTATTCATTATTTGTCATTGATTTCCCAGGATCTGAGCATCACAGGCAAAACCAGCATTTATTGCCCATCCCTAACAGTCCTTGTGAAGATGATGAAGAGCCAACTTCTTGGTTCACCATTCTCCTTCTGGTGAAGCTGCTGCCACTGTGCTGTTGGATAGGGAACTGCAAGACCTTGATGATAAAAGTGATGATAAAAGACCAGTGAGATCTTTCCAAGTCAGGATGGTGTGCCACTTGCCGGGAACTCGTTCCCACACGCCAGCTTCCTTTGCCCTTCTTGGTAAAGGTCATGGGTCTGCACCACCAAGCTCAAGGACAGCTTCTATCCCACTGTTATCAGACTCGTGAATGGACCTCTAATATGCTAAAGATGAACTCTTGATCTCTCAGTCTACCTCATCATGGCCCTTGCACTTTATTTGTCCACCTGCACTGCACTTTCTCTGTAACTGTAACACTATATTCTGCATTCAGTTCTTTTCCTTTTGTGCTACCTCAATGTACTCATGTAAGATAAGATAAGATCTTTATTAGTCATATATGTACATCGAAACACACAGTGAAATACATCTTTTGCGTAGAGTGTTCTGGGGGCAGCCCGCAAGTGTCACCACGCTTCCAGCGCCAATATAGCATGCCCACAACTTCCGAACCTGTACGTCTTTGGAATGTGGGAGGAAACCCATGCAGACACGGGGAGAACGTGCAAACTCCTTACAGACAGTGGCGGGAATTGAACCCAGGTTGCTGGCGCTATAATAGCGTTACACTAACCACTACACTACCGTGCCTGCCGATGGAATGATCTGCCTAGATGGCATGCAAACAAAGCTTTTCACTGTATCTCAGTATATGTGAAAATAATAAACCAATTACCAATTACCAAAAAGACATTTGCTCTTGATTAATAGCAATGGTAGTGTGAGGAATTTGTTACAGATTACAGTGGTGCACATCTCCTCAGCTGTTAATGGTCCAAATATTTCATGGGCACTCAGCTGAGAGCTACCAGGTGTGCTCTAAGTCCACTCCATTTAGAGTCATAGAGCATGGAAAAGGGCCCTTCAGCCCAATCGTCCATGCTGACCAAGGTGCCTATATGAGCTAGTCCCATCTGCCTGCGTTTGGCCCATATCCCTCTAATCCTTTCCTTTTCATGTACCTATCTAAATGTCTTTTAAATGTTGTAAAGATACCCACCTCTACCACTTCCTCTGGCAGCTGGTTCCACATATCCACCACCCTCTGCATGAAAAACTTGCCCCTCAGGTCACCTTTAAATCTTTCCCCTCTCACCTTAAATCTATGCCCCCTAGTTTTAGACTCCCTGACCCTGGGAAAAAGACTGTGACAATCTATTTTATCTATGCCTCTCATGATTTTATAAGCCTCTCTAAGGTAATTTAGCATGATTGTACTGCCACAAAAAACAATGGAGGAAGTCCTTAGTGTGAAGACACTAGAAAAGATTTCAGCACATCGCATTATCACCTTCATATCTTTCCAAAACAAAAGTATGAAAGAGAAATGTTTGCATTTATGCTACCTCTCATTACCTTGAAATACCCCAAATCACATAACAGCCATTGAGGCAGTAGGTAGTTTAGAAGTATAGTCACTGTTCTAATGTGGGAAATTCGACAATAAATGTGTACACAGCAGGCTCCCACAAATAGAATTTGACAACAACCAGATAATCTGTTTTGTGCTGTGGTTTGAAGGATAAATAATGGCCAAGGACACCAGAGAAGACTCAATGGTCTTGCAACAGGGTCTTTTACATCCAATGGAGAGAGACCAGTCAGAGCCTCAGGCTAACATCTTTTCTGAATGATGGCACCTCAGACAATGTAGCAAACTGTAAGCTAATGCACCAATCCTGCAATGAATTTTATATCTCAATCTTCATTGCTTCCAAAAATAGGTATTGTGTGGCGACTCACCGTCTAGTCGGGCGAACTGGCTCGGCAGTCGGGTCGCGCGGCGTCAGAGCGACGAGGCCCAAGATGGCGGCGGGCCTCGTCTTTCCGAGCGACGGGGAGAACCCGCGTGCGGGAAAGTCCTGATGACGTAGGACTTACGTCATTACCGGTTGTTTTGGGCGGGAACATTCTCCCTTAAAGGGCCCGCGCAAGGCGGGAAAATAAACCAGTTCTGTTTGGCAATCCTCCGAGTAGAGTCTTGTTTTATTCCACAGTAGCAACCGCTACATTGGTGACCCCGACGGTCCAAACGGCTTTTGGACCCTCGAAATGAACGACAGCGCAGCAGCCAACGCAGTGGCCCTCAAGCTGCCCACCTTTTGGACACTTCGGCCCAGCATCTGGTTTGACCAGGCCGAAGCGCAATTCCACCTTCAGCAGATCACCTCCGACTCCACAAAGTACTACCATGTGGTTAGCTCTCTGGACCAGGAGACAGCCGCCCAGGTTGGAGACTTCATCCAGTCGCCTCTGGAGGAAGATAAGTACCCGGCTTTCAAAGACCTTTTGATCCGGACCTTCGGCCTCTCCCGTCGTGAGCGCGCCGCCCGCCTGCTTCATCTGGATGGCCTGGGGGACAGATCCCCATCCGCCCTAATGAATGAGATGCTGGCATTGGCCGAGGGTCACAAGCCATGCCTGATGTTCGAACAGGCCTTCCTCGAACAGCTCCCCGATGACATCCACTTGTTGTTAGCCGACGCCGACTTCAGCAACCCCCGTGAGGTGGCCGCCCGGGCAGATGTCCTGTGGAGGGCCAAGCGCGAGAGCGGTTCGTCCGTCAGTCAAATCACCAGGCCGCGAGCCCAACGCCCGCCTCGCCTGGCCCCAGCAACCGAGCAACCATGCCCCAGGAGTGCAGACGACGACACGGGTGACCAGCTGTGCTTCTACCATCAGAGGTGGGGTGCGGGAGCCCGTCAATGCCGCCCACCCTGCAAGTTTCAGGGAAACGCCAGGGCCAGCCACCGCTGATGGCTACAGCGGCTGGCCGCCGACAGAGCCTCTTATTCGTTCAGGACAAGAAATCTGGACGGCGTTTCCTCGTTGATACTGGAGCGGAGGTCAGTATTTTGCCCCCGACAGGCCGCGACACTCGTGACAGGCCACCAGGTCCTCTACTCAATGCCACCAATGGTACAACGATATGGTCTTTCGGCACCCGTACGCTTCAATTACACTTTGGCGGCAGCCGTTTTACCTGGACCTTTACCCTTGCCACCGTCGCCCGACCACTCCTAGGAGCTGATTTCCTTCGGGCCCACAACCTGTTAGTCGACCTGCGAAGGAAGCGGTTAGTCCACTCTAGCACTCTCCGGACCTATCCCCTGGGAGAAATCAGCCCACCAGCCCCGTGCCTGGACTCCATTTCCCTTTCTGGCGATGATTTCGCCAAGCTCCTAGCCGAATTCCCATCGATTTTGGCACCTTCGTTTACAAACTCTAGGCCCACACATGGGGTACGACACCACATCATTACCACAGGGCCACCCCTTCATGCCCGAGCACGACGATTACCTCCAGACAAGCTCCGCCTGGCAAAGGAAGAGTTCCGTCACATGGAGGAGCTGGGGATTGTTTGCAGGTCAGACAGCCCCTGGGCCTCCCCCCTGCACATGGTCCCCAAAGCCACCGGAGGGTGGAGGCCTTGCGGCGACTACCGCAGGCTGAATGATGCCACCACCCCGGACCGCTATCCCATCCCTCACATCCAGGACTTCGCAGCGAACTTACACGGGGCCCGCATTTTTTCCAAAGTGGACCTCGTTAGGGGATACCACCAAATCCCGGTCCATCCGGATGACGTCCCCAAAACTGCGATTATCGCCCCATTCGGCCTGTTCAAATTCCTTCGGATGCCGTTGGGCCTTAAGAACGCCGCGCAGACCTTCCAGCGGCTGATGAACGTGGTAGGCCGAGACCTGGACTTCGTGTTCATTTACTTGGACGACATACTGATCGCCAGCCGTAACCGCCAGGAACACCTTTCCTACCTCCGCCAGCTGTATTCCCGCCTCCACGATTTCAGCCTCACGATCAACCCGTCCAAGTGCCAATTCGGACTTGACTCTATCGATTTCCTTGGCCACAAAATCACCAGTGACGGGGCAACACCCCTACCCGCCAAGGTGGATGCTATCCGCCATTTTGCCCGCCCCGACACAGTCAAAGGCCTACAGGAATTCCTTGGGATGGTCAACTTTTACCATCGTTTCATCCCTGCAGCAGCCCGTATCATGCGCCCTCTGTTCTCGCTGCTGGCTGGTAAGGGCAAGGACATCACCTGGACTGACGAGGCTGTGGCTGCTTTCGTTAAGGCCAAAGATGCCCTGGCAGACGCCACGATGCTGGTACACCCCAGGACTGACGTCCCGACTGCCCTCACGGTAGACACGTCCAACATCGCGGTGGGTGGGGTACTGGAACAGCTACTCGAAGGCCGCTGGCAACCCTTGGCATTTTTCAGCAAGCACCTTAGACCGCCCGAACTGAAGTACACCGCTTTTGATCGGGAACTACTAGCGCTGTATCTGGCGGTCCGGCATTTCCGATACTTTCTAGAAGGCAGGCCTTTCACCGCTTTCACCGATCATAAGCCTCTGTCCTTTGCCTTCTCCAAAGTCTCCGATCCCTGGTCAGCTCGTCAGCAGAGACATTTATCCTACATTTCTGAGTTCACAACTGACATCCAACATGTCTCCGGAAAGGATAATGCCGTTGCTGATGCACTTTCCAGACCAACCATCCACAACCTATCCTTGGGTGTCGACTACACAGCCCTAGCTGACGCACAGCAAGCTGACGACGAACTGCCCAGCTACAGAACTGCAGTCTCGGGTCTGCAGCTCCGAGATTTCTTGGTTGGTCCAGGTCAGCGGACCCAACTTTGCGATGTTGCGACTGGTCAGCCCCGCCCTATAGTCCCTGCAGCCTGGCGGAGACGCGTTTTTGACTCAGTACATGGGTTGGCGCACCCGTCCATCAGATCTACTGTCCAACTGGTCACCAGCAAGTTTGTCTGGCATGGCCTGCGCAAACAGGTCAGTGAGTGGGCCAGGACTTGTCCGCACTGCCAAACGTCAAAAATCCAGCGACACACCAAGGTCCCACCACAGCAGTTCGAGCCTACCCGTAGGAGGTTTGACCACATACACGTCGACCTCGTGGGCCCTCTGCTGGTTTCAAGAGGAGCCCGGTACCTCCTTACCATCGTGGACCGGTTCATGAGGTGGCCTGAGGCAACCCCCCTGACTGACATCACCACTGATTCCTGCGCCCGGGCGCTGCTCACAACTTGGGTCTCACGTTTTGGCATTCCGGCCCACATCACTTCAGACAGAGGCACCCAATTCACTTCCAGTCTCTGGGCTGCATTAGCGAACCTGCTAGGGACGCAGCTGCACACCACCACGGCCTACCATCCTCAATCAAACGGGTTGGTGGAACGTTTTCACCGCCATCTGAAATCGGCCTTGATGGCCCGCCTGAAGGGTCCTAACTGGGTTGACGAGCTGCCTTGGGTCCTGCTCGGCATACGCACTGCCCCCAAAGAAGACCTCCGCACTTCGTCAGCTGAGCTTGTATACGGGGCGCCACTAGTTGTCCCCGGGGATTTCATACCTGCCCTTCGGGACCAAGGGGAACAACCCCCAGCAGTCCTACAAAGACTGCGCGAGAAGCTTAGCGACTTGGCCCCGATTCCCACCTCACGGCACGGTCAAGCCCCATCCTGCCAGCCCAAGGAACTACGGGACTGTAAGTTTGTTTTCGTTCGCAGGGGCACACCTCGGGCGCCATTGCAGCGACCATACGAGGGACCGTTCCGAGTCATACGGAATAACGGATCCACTTTTATTTTGGACATTGGAGGCAGGGAACAGGTTTTCACGGCGGACCGCCTCAAACCGGCCCATTTGGATCTGCAACAGCCTGTCGAGGTTGCCACGCCGCGACGCAGAGGCTGCCCCCCTAAGCGGCAGCTGGCACAGCCCACAGACCTTGGGGACTGTATCGCCGGTTCTGGGGGGGGTTGTGTGGTGACTCACCGTCTAGTCGGGCGAACCAGCTTGGCAGTCGGGTCGCGCGGCGTCGGAGCCATGAGGCCCAAGATGGCGGCGGGCCTCGTCTTTCCGAGCGACGGGGAGAACCCACGCGCGGGAAAGTCCTGATGACGTAGGACTTACGTCATTACCGGTTGTTTTGGGCGGGAACATTCTCCCTTAAAGGGCCCGTGCAAGGCGGGAAAATAAACCAGTTCTGTTTGGCAATCCTCCGAGTAGAGTCTTGTTTTATTCCGCGGTAGCAACCGCTACAATTGGCTATTTTTCATTCTGTTAAATAGTCAAGTACCATGAATCTATTGCAAGGCCAGAGACATTTCACCACACTATCCAGATTTCTCACAGTAAATGGGATCAATATGCTTGAGCCTGCATTTTTAGATCAGTTTCACTTTATTAGACTCAGATATTCGGTAAAACTGATGAAATATTAGCTTGGAGATGCTGGATTTAAAACTGGAATGATATCCCTGACACGAGGTTTGAAGGGCATTCAAGTTAGTGGATCCATGCAAATGAAGTTAAATGCACTCTCAGATCTGATTTTGCAGTTTCCCTATAAGAAAACTAGTAAAAAAAAATTGCATTTATAGAGATAGGAAGCAAGGAATTGTCATTTACAGTCAAATTCCAATAATCCGCTATCCGATATTTGGAAATCCTGATGGTCTGGCATCTGGCAACATGGTAATGTTTGTCATACACCCTTTCCACTCACTGGGGCCCTGGCTTCCCCAGTCTCCACTCACCAGGGGCCCTGGTTTCCCCAGTCTCCACTCAACAGGGGCCCTGGTTTCCCCAGTCTCCGCTCAACGGGGCCCTGGTTCCCCCATTCTCCACTCAACGGGGCCCTGGTTTCCCCAGTCTCCACTCACCAGGGGCCCTGGTTTCCCCAGTCTCCACTCAACAGGGCCCTGGTTCCCCCATTCTCCACTCAACAGGGCCCTGGTTCCCCCAGTCTCCACTCAACAGGGCCCTGGTTCCCCCATTCTCCACTCAACAGGGCCCTGGTTCCCCCAGTCTCCACTCAACAGGGCCCTGGTTCCCCCATTCTCCACTCAACAGGGCCCTGGTTCCCCCAGTCTCCACTCAACAGGGCCCTGGTTCCCCCATTCTCCACTCAACAGGGCCCTGGTTCCCCCATTCTCCACTCACCAGGGGCCCTGGTTTCCCCAGTCTCCATTCAATGGGGCCCTGGTTCCCCCAGTCTCCATTCAACGGGGCCCTGTTTCCCAGGCTCCCTTTCAACTTACCTGGTTCACTAGGTAATTTATTAGCATATTGTGAAACACCTAAAAAAAGTGAATTAAAAGAGCATTGAGGTATGAATAGGAATAACATCCAATAGTCCAGAAAAATCTGTCAGTCCGGCACCACTAAATTCCTGAATGAGGCAGAATTATTGGAGTTTTACTGACTTTTGCACTTTTCACAACATCAGTGCATTCTTAAAAATGGCACAAATGAGTTGCCCTTGGAGAGTAGCCACTATTTTGATGTTGGAAACCCAACAATTTACAGCTATGGAGTTATAAACTATGGACAAACCTAACTGCCTTTGTATGGAGCAAGGGTCCACAAATGGATGGGAGATAGGTGTTTGGTTAAATGGTGTTGCTTTAGAGGTACACATTGGCCAGGATGTTAGGAGGGGTCCCTCTACTTAATGTTTAAGATGGATTAAAGGATTGGATAGAGGAAATGCACAACTTTTTGTTTAATTCATTTTCAGATAGTTTGGAAAATCAGCAATTATTCCCAATTCCAAATGGATCTGTCAGCCAGATGGATTTTCACACTAATTTGATCTCTTCATTTTGAGTCTAGATGAAGGGTATCAACCCAAAACATCGGCTGTCCATTTCCTTCCATAGATGCTGCCTGACCTGCTGAGTTCCTCCAGCAGTTTTTTTTTTGCTCCAGATTCCAACATCTGCAATCTCTTGTGTCTCCAGCTTCATTTTCATCATTACTGGTACTAACTTTTAATTCCAAATTACTTAATCAACCGAATTTAAAATCTCTAGCTGCTGCGGATTTGAATGTGTGTCAGTAGATCAGTAAGCTAGGGCTCTGAGTTGTTATCCAAGTAACCTAACTATGATGTCAATGCGAAGTGACTAGAACCTGATTGCTGCCCCTGTCCCTCAAACACTTCATTCCTTAAATAGGGAGAATATAAAAAGAAAAGTGAAAGGAACTTGCAAAACTGAAAAGAAGTCAAAATAGGAAAATCAAAATGGAAGGGAAAAGAACAACTAAATTAATACCAAACAGCAGGAAAGGAACCTCAGTAAATGAAATGAAACTGAGAAAATATACAAAGCAGTGTGGTTTCTTCTTATTGGAATTGACAAGCGTAGACCAGAAATGACCAGAATTCAAAATGCATACCTCAGAAATTCTTGGTTTTGTGGAAGGTCAGGTTGGCAAACATTAACATTTATCTCAGCTTAACACCTAACAATCAGTCAATACAGCACCTGTGCAGACAACTTTACTAACCTGCCAACACCCCTTGTGCCTCCAAACATATTTGGAGGTCATGTGTTTCAGAAGCCATGTGCTCCTCCAGTCTTCCCTGCAAAGCTGAGCATGAATTCCAGATTGTTGTTTGCTAAGTCTCACTTCTTCTTACGCCATTACAGTATACCAATGTAGCCTCAACCTTTTATCTGATAAAGACGTTCTAATACCCCAGTTCTTCGGCCTTCAGAACTCCTTTATCAGGTAAAAGGTTGAGGCTATTCCACCCATCATAATTTCACTACACTTATTTTCTCAGTCCATTCTGCGTCAGGAAAATTCCTGTGTCTACACTTACGTAAAGACCAATATTAGGCTAAGAAAGATCATGGCCAATGTGTGGCTAGTTATCATTCTGAATCAAGATTTCCAACACATTAGCTGAAATCCTTCCTAACCTTGTTAAAATTATGAAGAGCTTCAATATGATATGATGTTGAGAACATGTTCCAAATTGTGTGGACTCCAGAATTAATGGAAATAAACACAATATAATTACCAATAGGAAATGTTTTATCCCAAGATGAGCTAACATGTGGAGTTTGCTACCACCGGAAGTAGTTAAGGCAAACAGTATGCTTCCATTTAAGGGAAAGCTAAATAAAAATGTGTGAGAGAGAATGAGACAGAGAATAGAAGGTTGTGCTGATAGGGATGAAGGACACCCATGTGGAATATAAGCACCAGCAGTGAGTCAATGACCCTTTTCTGTGCTGTGAATTGTATTCAAAATACTTCCAGTGGACATTTTTTCAGTAACTGAAATTTCTAATGTCCAAAACAAGGCTTTAAATAAAATTAAAATCACATCAAACATTTCATAATTTACAAAACATTTACAAAAATATCCTTTAAGTTATTTCTGTATAATTGAAGATTTTGCTTGAAGGTCCAAACTCTCCCAGAAATGTGGACATGGATACCACATAACGAGCTTGGATTGTACAGTCTGAGCATGTGCAATGTGCTTCACTTAATAGATTCATCAACAATGTTGAGTCATCCGTACTACTGGAATATTTCTCTCTGGATCCTTTGCTGAATAGATTTTAAAAGCATGATTTTCAATATAGCATCCAAGTAATATAAAATAAATTCTGACTCTTTTATTGTGTAACAGTCCATGCTTGCATGCAGCAAGATGTACAAAATATTAAGGCATGGACTGATAAGTACTGTGTGTGTAACACTCACACCACCAGCTTGCCAGTCAATGACTATCTCCAACAAGATAGAATCTGACCACCTATCCTCGGCATTCAATTCAAACATCCTCAAGTCTCCTACCATCAACATCCTGGGTGTTACCATTAAATAGAAACTCATTTGTATGAGCTTGGATTGTACAAGTTGACCATGTGCAGTGTGCCTCTCTAATGGATCCACCAACAATGTTGAGTCATCTGCACCACTGGAATATTTCTCTCTGGATCATCCGCTGGATAGATTTTAGAAATTAGTGAAAGAAAAGATGGAAAAAAAATCACAATACTCCATTCAGAGAAAGTTTAATTCAAACATTTTTTTTAGAAATTTAAACAGAGTACATGTGTGAGTGGAAGAAAGAAAATTAAATAAAAATGGAGATGGACTGACACCCACCTCCTGTGGCTTTTGCTTTGTGTTAACAGTCTCCAAAAATACCCAAGGAAATAAGTAGAGGGGTGCCACTGATGGGTATGCTCTGAAAGCAGAATAGATCTGATGGGCTGAGTGGCCTCCTTCTGTGCTATAAAGAAATATGAAGAAATATATATGAGAAAATACCCTGAACTGAAAGAGTGCGTTTGCTATTCTTCATTCCCCTCCAGCTCTGGCCTCCTCCACACGATGCACACAATGAACATACACAACTTAGGAGCAGGAGGAGGCCATTTGGCCCCTCAAGCCTGCTGAACCATTCAATATATTCATGGCTGATCTGATTGCAACCTCAACTCTGCATTCCTGTCTACCTGAGTAACATCACCACCCCCTTGCTTATTAAGAATCCATCTACCTCTGCCTTAAAAATTTGGCATAGATTGGGTAAATGCACATGAGCATTTTGAAATCACCCAATGGTCTGTAATTGGGAACGTTCAGGACTCCATCTGGTTCTGAACTCTCTCTCGTTCAGGTATAAAAACATTCAAATGTCTTAGCCTGTGAAAGAGATTCTAATTGATTTTATACCTGAACCAGAAAAAGGCAGTTAGAGCAACAAACAGGATGCTGGAGGAACTCAGTGGGTCAGACAGCATCTGCGGAGGGAAATGGACAGTCGACGTTTCGGGTCGAGACCCTTCATCTGGACCGTCTGCTGAGTTCCCCCAGAAGCTTGTTTGTTTCTCCAGATTCCAGCATCTGCAATCTCTTGTGTCTCCAGAGACAAATGGAGTATCAGTGGATATCAATATCAGTAACAGGCACGGTAGTGTAGCGGTTAGCATAACGCTATTACAGCGCCAGCAACCCGAGTTCAATTCCGGTCACTGTCTGTAAGGAGTTTGTACATTCTCCCTGCGTCTGCATGGGTTTCCTTCGGGATCTCTGATTTCTTGCCACATTCCAAAGACATATGGGTTTGGCAGTTGTGGGCATGCTATGTTGGCGCTGGAAGTGTGGCGACACTTGCGGGCTGTCCCCAGAACACTCTACGCAAAAGATACATTTCACTGTGTGTTTCGATGTACATGTGACTAATAAAGAAATCTTATCTCTCCTCATTGTAATTTGACATGTTTCAAAAAATAAGTTTAACTTTGAAAACAGACAAACATTTTGAGGGAATTTAATAGAAAGGAAAAATTGTAAAGGAAAGGAAGTAAACAGGATGAAGGTAAGCGGCATCTGGCTTCTTTCACACCAGTTCTTGAAACCCAGTAGGAGCTGAGTAGGGTGGATGGTATCCTATAGCTAAGGTCAACATGAGCCAAGGGGAAGAGTTCATGAAGGGGTTGGAAGAGCATGATAAATCGCTAGTGGTGGTAGCAAGGAAGGGACAGGAAAGAGATACACAAGAGATTGCAGATGCTGGAATCTGGAGCAACAGCCAATCTGCTGGAAGAACTCAGCGGGTCGAGCAGCATCTGTGGGAGCAGAGGAATTGTCGATGTTTCGAGTCGAATCCCTGCATCAGGACACTTTTTGCTATAGTAGCAAGTCTTGGTAAGAACACACGTGAAGAGCTAGAGAGCAGTAGAAACCTCAAGAGGGGGAGCAACGATAGAGGGTGTCTCATCGGAGAGAGGAAGAAAACTTCTTCAAGTCAGCATAATTTGGTAGTGGAGTGGTAAACCGGAGACACAAGAGACTTCAGATGCTGGAATCTGGAGCAACAAACAATCTGCTGGAGGAACTCAGCGGGTCGAGCAACATCTTGGGAGAAAGGAGTTGTCGAATTTCGGATCAAAAACCTGCATCAGGACCAGGATAGAAACAGCGGTTGGTATTTGGATGGGGTGTGTGAGGCTGTGGATTTGAATTGGGAAGCCAAAAGCAGAAAAACTCAGGGAAGAAACTAGAAGCCACGTTTCCTCAACAAATGGCATCCCACCCACAAATGACACTGCTTATTTCCCTGTCACACCACAATTCCCTGCCCACCATATATTCTTGAGAAGAAAATGGAATTGAAGTAAAGCTGTAAATGTAGAGAAGGTTAATGTCAGTGGAGAGACCCTGATGTTCCACCAGATTGCCTGATTCATGCAAAAACTAAAAAGAAGTCCATCTTAGAAGTTAAGCACCACAAGTCAGATTATTAAGCATGGGAGGGAAAGGCTGGAAGTGGCATGTTAAATACTCCAGGGACATCACAATGAAGAGTAATGGCAAATATGCAGGGATTTTAATAACAGCAATGGGATAATGATCAGGTCAGGATAAGGTAAAGTTGCGTCATTAAAATTTATGAGGATAGGTTGAGCGAGCTCGGGGCTTTTCTCTTTGGAGAGAAGGAGGATGAGAGGTGACTTGATAGAGGTGTACAAGAGATGATAAGAGGCATAGATCGAGTGGACAGTCAGAGACTTTTTCCCAGGGCGACAATGGCTAACACGAGGGGACATAATTTTAAGGTGATTGGAGGAAGGTATAAGGGGGATGTCAGGGGGTAAGTATTTTACACAGAGAGTGGTGGGTGCATGCAACACACTGCCTGCAGAGGTTGTGGGGGCAGATACATTAGGGGCATTTAAGAGACTCTTAGATAGACACATGAATGATCAAAAAATAGGGGGCTCTGTGGGAGGGAAGGGTTAGATAGATCTTAGAGCAGGATGAAATGTCGACACAACATTGTGGGCCAAAGGGCCTGTACTGTGCTGTAGTGTTCTATGTTCTATAGCCCAAATTACAGTTGTACAATCTGTGTGCAAAATAATTGCCATTTATCCCTTTAGACACCTGACAGAAGTCATACAGCACAGAAACAGGCCCTTCGGCCCAACTTGTCCATGCCAACCAAGATGCCCACATAAGCTAGTCCTATTTGCCTGCATTTGGCTAAATCTTTCCTGTCCGTGTACTTATCCAAATTTTTTAAATGTTGTTATTGTACCTGCCTCAACAACTTTCTTTGTTAGCTTGTTCCATACATGCACCAACCTCTGCATGAAGAAGTTGCCCTCAGGTCCCCTTTAAATCTTTCCCCTCTCACCTTAAACCTGTGCCCTCTAGTTTTTGGTTCCCTTTCCCTGGGAAAAAGACTGTGTGCATTCACCCTATCTCTGCCCATGTTTGGCGAGGACCTCACCAATCTTTCAAAGGCTTTCAGTTTTGCCTGCTTAAATGTCTGACTATATGGTCAAACTTTATTTTTTGCAAATAAACCACTGTCTTCATGGGCAGTGGAAGCAGATTCAACAGCAACTTTGGCCAGGGAATTGAGCAAACACTTGAAAAGGGAACACTTTAATGGACAATGGGGAAAGTGTGGGTGCTTGTTCACTTATCCACTCATGGTGTGTGGGCTTCACCAGCAATGCCAGCATTTACTGACCATCCTTAGTTGCCCTAAAATTCAGAGACTGTGAGGAGTCAACCCCGTTAATGGGTCTGGAGTCACAAACAGACGTGACCAGGTAAGGACATTTTCCCTGAAGGACATTTGTGAACCAAATTTTTTTTTTAATGACAATCCTGTCGATTAAGTCCACCATTACTATCCTGGGGGGCTCCCCTACCATCAATATCCTGGGGGTCATCGTTGACAACGTTTAAAAGGTACTTAGACAACTACATGAACAGCAAAGGTTTAGGGGGTTATGGGCCAAATGCAGACAAATGGGACAAGCTTAAATGGGCATCTTGGTCAGCATGGACGATTTGGGCCGAAGGGCCTGTTTCTGTGCTGTATGACTCTATGACTGGACTGGCCATATCAATGCTGTGGCTACCCGTGAAGGTCAAAGGCTGAGGATCCTGTGGTGAGCGACCCCAGCTCTTGACACCCCAGGGTTTTCCGCCATCTACAAGGCACAAATCAGGAGTGTGATGGAGTACTCTTCACTTCTCAGGATGAGGGCAGTGCCGCCATCCCTCAAGAAGCTCAACATCAGGACAAAGCAGCCTACTTGATTGGCAGCCAGCCGACACATTCATTCCCTTCACTACAAGTACTGTGGCTGTGGTGTATACTGTCTCCAAAATACATGGTAGTTATTTACCCACCTCCCAAGCCAGTGACATTCACCCCCGAGAAGGACAAAGGCAGCAGTTGCATGGGAACACCACGACCTGCAGGTTTCCTTCCATGTCACACACCCATCCACATGGAAATACATTACCAGTCCTTCATCATTGCTGGGGTCTAAATCCTGGAACTACCTCCCTTACAGCATCGATCACCTTCCCCAGAAAAGCTGCAATAGTTCAAGAAGACAACTGACCACCACACTCTCAAGGGCCATTATTGATGGACAATAAATTCTGACCTTGCCAAGGACACTCAGATCCCAAAGGCGAAAGAAAGGTTACCGAGGTTAACCTACTTTTTACATTTATTTAATTACTTGAATTTAAATTCCCAGGATGCCTGGTGGGATTTGAACTCATGCCTTTGGATCAATAATCCATAACAATGGCTGCTAGTCAGTGTTACTACTCCACAATTGGGGAGGTCTTTCAAAGACCCAGCAGAGTCACAACAGGTCACATGATATCCTCTGATGCTAACATCATTTTCATTCTGCTGAAACTTTTACTTTATTTTCCTTCTCTTTCCCTCCCTTGCTTTCTCTTTCCCTGTACGATGGCGGGGACAAAAAGTAACGGACACCCCAGCCCACTGCCGGACAAGGTCGGCTACAGCCTGAGTAAGTACATGCACATGAACTGAATTTGCCGAATGTGGACTGCAGCCATTCTGTGACCACGTCTACAATGCATAATGCTGGACGACCCTAATCACTCCAGTTTAGCAACAATATGATCACCTTGAACTAAAATGGACTTTGTATTTTTTGTTCTAATTGTGTTCTTTCTTGTAAAAATTGTGTGTAATTTAGGTTTGATTTATGTTTTTCTTGTGAATGCTGCTTATCTGATGCTATGTGCCTGTGATGCTGCTGCAAGTAAGTTTTTCATGGCACCAGTGCAAACATGTAGTTGTGCATATGACAATAAACTCGACTTGACTTTAGTGCAGTCGACTGTGGAAGATTAAGCCGTGATCAGAAGGAATTATTTGACATGTTAAGAGGACTAGATTGGGTATATGCGGAGAATCGATTCCCCCTGTTGGGATGAATCAAGAGTAAGTGTTGAAAGTATCCTTTGCCAATTCCCTTTTTTAACTATTTGCAGTGGGTAAAAGAAGTTTATGAAATCCTTATGACAACATAGGAGACCACTTGGCCCGTTCTGTGCACACTACCCCACAGTGAAGCAATCTCATTCCTGGTTTCTTTTTTCCCTGCAACTCATTCTCCATCACCCTCTAATTCCATTTACCACTAACCACCACTAAGGAGTGAGGTACAGTGGCCAATTAATCTACCAGCATATTTTTGGGATATGGGAGGAACCCAGAGCAGCTGAGGGAAACCCACGCAGTGAACATAAGATAAGGTATCTTTATTAGTCACATGTATGTGGAAACACACAGTGAAATGCATCTTTTGCGTAAAGTGTTCTGGGGGCAGTCCGCAAGTGTCGCCACACTTCCGGTGCCAACATAGCATGCCCACAACTTCTTAACCCATATGTCTTTGGAACGTGGGAGGAAACCGGAACACCCGGAGGAAACCCACGCAGACATGGAGAGAATGTACAAACTCCTTACAGACAGTGGCCGGAATTGAACCCGGGTCGCTGGCGCTGTAAAGCGTTACGCTAACCGCTACACTACCGTGCCATGCAAACTCACGTTAACAGCACCAGAGTTCAGGATCAAACCCAGATCCCTGAAGCTGTGAGGCAGCAGCACTAACTGCTGCACCTCCCAGGCTAAAGGATGAACGAGGGAGTTCAATTCTCCACCAAATTCTGGGTCAATACATTTGCAACACACTTTAATTCACACATATTTTGCAGTCATTTTCTCCTGTAGCACTCGTGAACAACAAGGCCTTTCTTTCCCATTGCCAAAACAACTCATATTTCTCATGTGTCTTTAACATGGATAAATGTTGCAAGACTCTTCACAGAGGTGTTCAGCGAAAAATATACCATCGAGCCACATGAGGAGATACAAGGGCAGATCGTTTTATGGTTTCAGTCCCAGTTAAATGGTAATCAGTCACTTCATACTCAACCTGCACACTGTTTAATTATTTAAGATATTTATTCACTACTGCCCCATTATCTTACCCTAGAAGGACAATCAAAATGATCTCAAAAGCTGGTTACTGGAGTTCAAGTATGATTGGTTAGTGTCTCCACATTATCATCCGGGTTTAATTAATAAAATCATTATAATTTCAATTGATCAAAGTGCTTGGGAGAAAGAAAGCACCTAGATCATACTTAACACCCTTAAAACAATCCAAACTTTTCTTACCAGTAATGAAATGGTTTTGAAATGCAATCCCTGTTGTTTTGTGATTACACATGCAACAAGTGAATAAATGATTGATGAGCTTGCTGGTAGTGTGAGTCAAAGGGTAGCATATTGGCCAAAGCATCAGGGAAATTCCATCAAACATGGGATCCTTGATTTCAGCCAGTTGATGCCAATCTGTCCTCAAGAGTCAGAAGGTTGTGGCTTCAAGCTCCCACTAGAGACTTTGAACACAAGTGTAGGCTGATATTAAATTCTACCGAGGGTGTGCTTCACTATTGGAGATGCCTTTTTGTGTATAAAATGTAAAAATGGAGCCTCATCTCTCCTACAAATTTGTGAGAAAAAGATTTCACTGCATTATTTGAAGAACCTGGTTGCTTGGACATATTTATCCCCCAACAAATATCGATTCATTATCACAATGATGTTTATGGGATCCTGGTGTTAGTAAATTGGCAGTCACATTTCACACATTACAATAATGACTACGCTCTAAAGTACTTCATTGGCTGTAAAGAAATATGAGATGCCACAAGGCAGTGAAAAATGATGCAGAAAGGCAAATACTTTACTTTGCGCTTGAGGAAGTGGAGGTGGGGCTGGGGTAGGGTGCTGTGAGGCAGGTGGGTCTTGGTGGAAGACTGTGGGAAGTGGTTGGTTTATTGTCTCAGCTAAAAGCAATAGGAGTGGAACCCGTTGATCACTATTTTCAGTTCGAGAATGGCAAGATTAGGTTGAGGGTAAGGCCACCATCTGATAGAGTTCCAGCTTCCACTTTGTGTACGAGTTGGACATGTTGGCATTTCCATCACATGGAACAAAATTTCCTAAAAGTTTTCAAAGATGTAACTCTAAGTGACAAACAAACTCAAAGTGCAGATGGTCTTGGATTCAGTTCTCTGCACGTTTGGTCGGGCAATTGAAATTTGGCATGATCCTGTCAAGCCTCACCAATCTTTATCAATGCACCATAGGAAGCATCCTACTCCAACACATCACAGCTTGGTATGGCAACTGTTCTGTCCATGTCCACAAGAAACTGCAGAGAGTTTTGGACACAGCTCACCACATCACGGAAACCAGCCTCCCCTCCACGGACTCTGTCTATACTTCTCGCTGCCTCGTTAAAGCAGCCGGCATAATCAAAGACCCCACCCACCCCAGACGTTCTCTCTTCTCCCCTCTCCCATCCAGCAGAAGAAACCAAAGCCTTGACGTACATACTACCAGGCTCAAGGACAGCTTCTACCCCGCTGTTATAAGACTATTGAATGGTTCCCTAGCATAAAATGGACTTTTGACCTCACAATCTACCTCGTTATGGCCTTGCACCTTATTGTCTGCCTGCACTGCACTTTCTCTGTAACTGTAACACTGTATTTTGCATTCTGTTATTGTTTTCCCTTGTACTAGCTCGATGTACTGTTGTAATGAAATGACCTGTATGGATGGCATGCAGGAAAAGATTTTCACTGTACCTTGGTACATGTGACAATAATAAACCAATTTACTAATGTGTTGCATGGCTGCAGAGTAGAGTCTTGGCTTATGTTGCACTTGTAAAGCTTTGTGGACTCCATACAAAGGATGCATTGGGCTCCATTCTCCAGGGTACAAAATAAAATGCAAAGTGTCAGGTCCCAGACACCAACAGTTTCATTCATTCTCATAAACTTCCTGCTAATAAAATTTCACAGCCACATGTTGACTGAATTGTCATAAATAAATAGATGCTCTTGGTTAGATTATCAGCTTCTGAGTGACAGGCTAAGTTGATAAACGTACCTGCTGGGAAGCTGAACCAAAATAATTACATTAGATCTCAAACACATCTGCAGTCATTTAGTATGCAGATATGTAGAAAATGACAGTGGTGGATGTTCAAACTGTGAGCTGTTGGCTTCTTGTAACATTCAACTCACATTGACACAAAACGGTGCTGTTCACAAATGATAGTCTCCTGCACCGTGGCAATTCCATGACTATGAACAACCCAACAGTAATAAGGGGTGACTTGTTCCTTGTAGAATCCTGCAAACTGGTTTGAGCATTGCAGATGAATAGGTTTGCTCTGTTAATTGATCTCTGAAACGGTGGCAGGCAAGCAGTTAGCATAATGCTTTACAGCACCAGCGACCCAGGTTCAATTCCGGCCACTGCCTGTAAGGAGTTTGTACGTTCTCCCTGTGTCTGAGTGGGTTTCATCTGGGTGCTCCGGTTTCCTCTCACATTCCAAAGACGTACGGGTTAGGAAGTTGTGGGCATGCTATGTTGGTGCCGGAAGCGTGGCGACACTTGCGGGCTGCCCCCAGAACACTCTGCACAAAAAAGATGCATTTCACTGTGTGTTTCGATGTACATGTGACTAGTAAAGATATCTCCTTCTCTGTGTTCGTCTTTTCTCACTAAGAGTGGCATTTAAGAGGCTTTTAAATAGACACATTAAAATGTAGGGACTGGAGGGATAAGGAGCAGGTGCAGACAGAAGAGATTTAGTTTCATTTGGAATTGCGTTCGGCACAGACATTGTGAGCCGAAGGGCCTGTTCCTGTGCTGTACTGTTCTATGTTCTAAGAGGAAACAATGGACCAAATAGCATTCTGGTGTCTGGTAGCTGCTACACTGACAGAATGCTTCAGCCAAAATATTCCGCCCATTAGTTCTTTGTGAAGTAGCCTCTTCTGTACCTCCTACTGAGGGGGAGGCATCACTAACTAGGATAAATGCACACTGATTGCACTAATATTTCCAATAGGATTGCCGACACACATTGTGGAGAGCTAAGTGACGTCCTCAGTCTGAAGTGCCTGACATTAGTGTGCCACTGCCCCCACAAATTGCCTTGATTCCTTTCTGTAGTTTACCTTTATCTTACTCAGTCTACTGACAAGTTTTCTTTCCCAATTTTAACACAAAATATTAATTAAGAGTTATCAGGATAAAGTATTTAATTCACTGAACTGCAAAGCAAAGTATTGGAGGTGACAGGAAAATAAGACAGAGGCTCAAATATCCAAGACAAGTTCACCTAAACCTAATTGAAGGTCTAGTAAATTAACATTCCCTTTCTGCAGTAAGTATTTTCAGGAGTAAAGGATGGGTTAGAGTTAGGGTTAGAATTAGGTCACGTTGCAACAGATCTCCAAGCATCTGAAGGAGAAACATTGATAGATGGTGGACCACAGCCCAGAATCAACAGGGCTGCCTCATACATACCCAGTGGTAAATTGGTAACTTGGTTTATTATTGTCACATACCAAAGTACAGTGAAAAACTTTGTTTTGCATGCCATTCATACAGATCATTTCATTGCAACAGTGCATTCAGGTAGTACAAGGGAAAAGATATTTATTTATTCGTCACATGTACACTGAAACACAAAGTGAAATGCGTCTTTTTGTGTTGCTAAGAATGTGCTGGGGGCAGCCTGCAAGTGTCGCCACTCTTCCTGCACCAACATAGCATGCCCACAGCTCCTAACCTGTACATCTTTGGAATGTGGGAGGAAACCGGAGTACCCAGAGGAAACCCAAGCAGACACGGGGAGAACATACAAACTCCTTACAGGCAGCGGTGGGAATTGAACCCAGGTCACAGGCGCTGTAATAGCATTATGCTAACCGCTATGCTACCGTGAATGCAGAATAAAGTGTTACAGTTACAGAGAAAGTGCAGTGCGGACAGACAATAAGGTGCAAGGCCATAACGAGGTCAAGATTGTGAGGTCAAGACTGTTCAATAGTGTTATAACAGCGGGATAGAAGCTGCCCTTGAGCCTGGTGGTACGTGCTTTCAGCCTTTTGTGTCATCTGCCTGATGTGAGAGGGGAGAAGAGAGAATGTCCAGGGTGGGTGGGGTCTTTGATTATGTTGGCTGCTTTACCAATGCAGCGAAGTGCAGTCCATGGAGGGGATGCTCCTGTGACACCCACACACTCTCTCCTCAGAAGTACTGGGTCGGGTATTAACAAGAGGTTTGACACTTGGAAAGCCAGAAGAACGTGTGAAAATCAAAACATTGCAGATGCTGGAAATAGGAAATTAAACCAGAAAATGTTGGAAACATTCAGCAGCTCAGGCAGTACCTGTGGAAAGAGAAATTGAATTAATACTTCAGGTTGAAGACCCTTCTGACTTTTCAGATTTTATTCTGGAAGAATGGGTGTTTTCGTGAGTCCTGCTGAATGGAACAATCTCCATTTCTCATCTACACACTAACATTGGCTGTACTGGTGGGCTCACAGGGCAGTCAGGGTGCCAAGGATGTGGCAGGAAGGGGGCAGATCAGAATACCAAAGCTGGCAGAGGCAGGAAAGAGAGAAAATCCGAGTCCAGAGACAAAGACCAAAGTCTGGAGCCAGGCAACACCAGAGCAGGGGTGAAGGAAGAGAACTTGTAGAGGAGATCGGAGTGGAGGGAGCAGAAACAGAGGACACAGTCTGAAGTGGAAAGGCATTCTCCTTCTTCATCCAGCTGTCTTCATCTTGCTTCAGCTGCTGGGTTTCCAGAGTCCTGGAAAACTCATTTGGCCTGGCGGCAAGTTTGAAATAGTGTCATAGACTCTAAGAATCACAGTGTGAAGTTAAAGGCACTCAGCCTCATCCGAATGTTCAAATTGGTAATCCAAGCGTGAAGACGTTGAGTTTGGTTTATGGATTTTTAACATCCTACTCAATCCATACCCACCTGTATGTTGGGGGTTAACGTTCTCCGCATTGTTTCTACAGTTACAGGTTTCTTGGATTTTCACCATGTGTTGTTGGAATGTTTTCAGTCACCATGGATACCAAAGAGCTGATGATCATTATAATCAATGAAAAGCCACATTCCCCATGATCATTATGATGATAAGGGGCAGGCACGGTAGTGTAGCAGTTAGCATGACGCTATTACAGCGCCAGCGACCCAGGTTCAATTCCCACCACTGTCTGTAAGGAGTTTGTACGTTCTCCCCGTGTCTGCGTGGGTTTCCTCCGGGTGCTCCGGTTTCCTCCCACATTCCAAAGATGTACGGGTTAGGAAGTTGTGGGCATTGCTATGTTGGCGCCGGAAGCGTGGCGACACTTGCGGGCTGCCCCCAGAACACACTACGCAAAAGATGCATTTCACTGTGTGTTTCGATGTACATGTGACTAATAAAGAAATCTTAATCTTAGGTATTCTTCAAATAAAAGACAGCTCTAGCCATTAAGAATCTTCTTCCATTTTTAATATTTTACGTTTTGTAAAAAAATGTCAAATCTATATGTACCATGTAGATACATGGTAGATTACCATGTAAGCCAGGTAATTACAGGCCAGTGAGCCTGACATCAGTAGTGGGTAAATTATTGGAAGGTGTTCTGTGAGATCGGATATACAAGTATTTGGACAGCCAAGGGCTGATTAAGGATAGTCAGCATGGCTTTGTGTGTGGTAGATCGTGTTTAATGAATCTTGTAGAGTTTTTCACGGAGGTTACCAAGAAACTAGATGAAGGAAAGGCTGTGGATATTGTCTACGTGGACTTTAGTAAGGCCTTTGATGAGGTCCCACATGGGAGGTTAGTTCAGAAGGTTCAGACACTGGTTGTAAACTGGTTTCGAAATTGGCTGTGTGGGAGAAGACAGAGAGTGGTAGTGGATGATTGTTTCTCAGACTGGAGGCCTGTGACTAGTGGTGTGCCTCAGAGATCTGTGCTGGGGCCATTGTTGTTTGTTGTCTATATCAATGATCTAGATCATAGTGTGGTAAATTGGATCAGCAAGTTTGCTGATGACACTAAGATTGGAGGCGTTGTGGACAGCGAGGAAGGCTTTCAAAGCTTGCAGAGGGATCTGAACCAACTGGAAAAATGGGCCAGAAAATGGCAGTGGAATGTAATGCAGACAAGTGTGAGGTGTTGCATTTTGGAAGGACAAATCAAGGTAGGACATACACAGTAAATGGTAGGGCACTGAGGAGTGCAGAGGAACAAAGGGATCTGGGAGTTCAGATACATAATTCCCTGAAAGTAGCGTCACAGGTGGACAGGGTTGTAAAAAAGGCTTTTGGCATCCTGGCATTCATAAATCAAAGTATTGAGTATAGGAGTTGGGATGTTATGGTGAGGTTGTAGAAAACATTGGTGAGGCCAAATTTGGAGTATTGTGTGCAGTTCTGGTCACCTAACTATAGGAAGGATATCAGTAAGATTGAAAGAGTGCGGAGGAGATTTACTAGAATGTTGCCAGGTCTTGAGGAGTTGAGTTACAGGGAAAGATTGAACAAGTTAGGACTTTATTCCTTGGAGTGTCGAAGAATGAGGGGAGATTTGATAGACGTTTACAAAATTATGAGGGGTATAGACAGAGTTAATGTGAGTAGGCTCTTTCCACGTAGATTAGGAGAGATAAGTACAAGAGGACATGGCTTTAGGGTGAAAGGGGAAAGGTTTAGGGGGAACATTAGGGGGAACTTCTTCACTCAAAGAGTGGTGGGAGTGTGGAACGGCCTGCCATCTGATGTAGTAAATGCGGGCTCACTCTTAAGTTTTAAGAATAAATTGGATAGATACATGGACGGGAGAGGTCTGGAGGGTTATGGACTGGGTGCAGGTAAATGGGACTAGCGGAATACTGTTTCGGCACAGACTAGAAGGGCCGAATGGCCTGTCTTCTGTGTTGTAGTGTTCTATGGTTCTATGTGAGCACTGATAGCCTTGCTGTAATGAGGACTGTGGCAAAGTGCGTCTTGTTCATGTGCCTCTGTCAGAAAGTTGTGGCTACATGTTCTACTGCAGGGACTTGAGCACAAAATCCCGCACTGAGGGAGTGCCGTACTGTTGGCAGAGCTCAATTTGAAATGAAATGTGATGTATCACAAACGAGCCAGCATTTACTTGCCCTTCCCTAGTTGCCCTTGAGATGGTGGGCAGCTGCCTTCTTGAATTGCTGCAGTCCTTGTCGTATGGGTGTATTCACAATGCTGTTCGGGAGGGAGTTCCTGGACGTTGATCCAGCAACGGTGGAGGAATGGTGATACATTTCCAAGTCAGGATGGTGTGTGGCCTGGAGGGCAACTTTCAGGTGGTGATGTTCTCTTGCATTTGTGCTCTTGTTCTTCCAGCTGGTCGAGGCTGTGGGTTTGGAAGGTGCTGTATAAGCAGTCTTGGTGAGTTGCTTCAGTGCATCCAGATAGAACTCAGATTGACATAAAATAACAATTATTCTAAAGAACAAGAGTAATGTTGGTCACAGGTCTTTCGTGGTAATATTCTCAGAGAATATTACTACAAAAATATTTTCTGGTTATTATTACTTTCCTGTTTGTGGGAGCTTGCTATGCTTGCATTTATTCCTACAGTTCCTAATTTGCACACCATTGGCTATGAAGGACATTGAGGCATCTCCAAGTCATGACAGCCATTTTACAGATGTGTTTTTTTTACTTCAAGGAAGTGTGAATGTGATGGACAGAAGTATTATCTGAAGCTGTTGAATTCAAAGGTGAAATCAAATGTTGTTTAACGCCTTGTCAGAGGACAAGGTACTATTCCGCCATCGGAGTCTGAGCTTCAGTGGAATAATGTTGCGGTGAAAGGTCAAGCTGGGAGTGGGATGAAAACTCGGAGTTACTGTTGAGGATTGAATCATTTAAGAAAGCTGAATATAATTAAACTTAGTCAACACTATTTTATGAAAGGTAAATTATGTTTGGCAGATTTGCTCCAATTCTTTGAGAATGTTACCGGGAGTATTGACAGAGGGGAACCTGTAGATGTAGCGTATTTAGATGTCCTAAAGGCATCTGACAAGGTACTACATAAGAGGCTGGTGTATAAATTGAAAGCCCAGGGTGTCAAAGAAAGTGTGTTAGAATGGATTGAAAACTGGCTGTCTCTTGGAAAACAGAGAGTTGGAATAAATAGGTCCTTTTTAGACTGGTAGGTGGTAACTGGTGGAGAAAGCAGGGCTCAGTTTTTGGCCCGCAATTGTTCACTATTTACATTAATAACCTGGAGGAAAGAATTATATGTAAGGTTTCCAAATCTGCCAATGATACAAAAATAGGTGGAAGGGCATGTTGTGCTAAGGATACTGAGATTCCACAATGGGATCGGGATAGACTGAGTGAGTGAGCAAAGGACAAGTGGAGTTTACTACGGGGAAGTGTGAGGTCATGCACTTCGGTGAGAAAAATCAAAAGGCAGGTTATTATGTAAAGGGAGAGAGACTACAAATGGTGCTTGAATCACAAAAAGCTAGCAGGCGGGACCAACAGGTAGTTAAGAAGGCAAATAGCATTTTGGCTTTCATTGCAATGGGGTTAAAAATGGGGATGTTTTATTGCAATTCTACAGGGTGTTGGTGAGGCCTCACCTGGAATATTGTGCAGTTTTGGTCCCCTTCCCTAAAAAAAGATATTACATTGGAGGCAGTGCAAAGGAGATTCACCAAGCTAATCCCCGGGATCAGATCGTTGTTCCACCAAGAGTGACTAAATAATTTGTGTCTGTATTCTTTGGAGTTTAGAAGAGTGAGGGGTGACCTCATTCAATTATATAAGACCCCAAGGGGACTTGACAGGGTGTTGAGATGTTTTCACTCATGGGAGAATCTCGAACAAGAGGTCACAGCGCAAGATAAGAGGCCGGACATTTAAAAGTGAGGTTCGTAGAAGTTTCTTCTCACAGAGGGAGGCAAATCTCTGGAATTCTCTGCCCTGGTGTGTGGTGGAAGCTGGATCATGAGAAGTATTAATAGTGGAGGTGGATAAATATTTAATAGATCGAGGAAGAGAGGGATATGGAGAAATGGCACAGAAAAGGAGTTGAGGCCAGTATAGATCAGCCATGATCATATTAAATGGTGGGGCAGGCTTGAAGGGCCTGATGGCTTGACTCCTGCTCCTATTTTCTTCTGACTGCTCAAAATGGAGATGGAACATCTGGCAACTTCGAGTCTCTTCGACCAGAGCATGCAGAGGCTGAGGGAAACACAAGGGAAGGAATGCAGAGCTTCCCAAACCAGTCACCAGCCCACCACATCAAGCATCTCCTGTTTCAGGTGTGGCTGATTCTGCACATCTCTTGTAGGTCTCTTCAGTCCCTTGATCCCTCAAGATTGCCACACAGGTCAGTAGGGTTGTTAAGAAGGCGTATGGTGTGTTGGCCTTCATTAGTCGGGGTACTGAGTTCAAGAGCCACAAGGTAATGTTGCAGCTCTGTAGGACTTTGGTTAGACCACACTTGGAGTTTTGTGTTCATTTCTGGTTGCCTCATTATAGGAAGGATGTGCAAGCTTTAGAGAGGGTACAAAGGAGATTTACCAGGATGCTGCCTGGATTGGAGAGCATGTCTTATGAGGACAGGGTGAGTGAGCTAGGGCTTTTCTCTTTGGAGAGGAAGAGGATGAGAGGTGACTTGATGGAGGTGTACAAGATGATAAGAGGCATAGATCGAGTGGACAGTCAGAGACTTTTTCCCAGGGCAACAATGGCTAACACAAGGGGGCATAATTTTAAGGTGATTGGAGGAAGGTATAAGGGGGATGTCAGAGGTAAGTTTTTTTTTACACAGAGGGTGGTGGGTGCGTGGAACGCACTGCCGGCAGAGGTTGTGGGGGCAGATACATTAGGGACATTTAAGAGACTCTTAGATAGCCACATGAATGATAGAGAAATGGAGGGCTATGTGGGAGGGAAGGGTTAGATAGATATTAGAGCAGGATAAAATGTCGGCACAACATTGTCGGCTGAAGAGCCTGTACTGTGCTGTAATGTTCTGTTCTAACACAACAACAGGTATTATCCTCCACCCCGAGACAATGTCTAAAACAAAGAACATCCTGCAACTAAAATGCCATAAGTGTTCCACCGAACCCACTTTAGAACATAGACCGTTATTTGCACAATACCATTAGCTGGTTCACTGCCTGGTATTCAAAAGTGTCGTACATAAATCATTTTTCCATTATGAAGATTTGTATACTGGAGACAGACTTTAAGTGACACCTAACTTGAGCTGCAAGCTGTCTGGGATTCAATTGTCCTTACACAAGTTAGAAATAGTGTTGGTGCCACAGGGCTGCCAAGGAAGGGCTTGCTTAATTTATTATTTTTAAACCATTGTTGCTGACTTCATTCAAAGGCCTGGAACATCTTCCATTCCCTAGGCCGTGAAAACCACACAAAGTTTCCAGGTCTGGCATTACAGCAACACTATTTATTCTTGACACTCTGGAGACAGTAATATGTCTGGCAATTCACTTAATTCATTACTGACAGAACAATAATCTTAAGCATCCTAAACTGCAATACAGGATTGTGCATATTGGTCCCACCCCCACCCAAGACTCAACTGTGGGTTTAATGAGTTGCACTGTGTACCAGGTTTCCAAGGTAGCAAAAGTACTCTGTCTTTCTCCTAGCTAACAAAAAGGGCATCTCTTTAATACCATTTCCTTTTATGGATCCTCTCTCTAATGAATGGAACTCTGTCTGATGTTTTATGACCACTCAGTTGCTAAGTCCAGTGCAGGGAGCCCTAATACTTCCCACACTAGACTATTAATGTTCGAACTTTGCTCATCACTGGCCAGGACTCTGTGATGAATAATCCTTTTATGTTATCATCAGTCTCATAACCCTTTATATCGTGAGCCTTTAGAGTAACCCCTGAAGCCCATGCGTCACCAGTTTTACCTCATCATTGAAGGTGATCTGAACTGTGTACACTTCTGGTCACCTCATACGGGAGAGATGGAGGTTTACAAGGCTGTTGCCAGGAAATCAAAATTGAGGAAAAAAATGGATCAGCTTTGTTTTCTTTGTTATATTTGTTTCATATACTATATATTAAAGATTTTCTTTGGAACAGAGGATGTTGAAGGGAGACTTAACTGAGGTGAATACAATTCTGAGGTGCTTAGTGGAGAAGTCAAAAACCAGGGGCAAGAGATTTTAATTGGAAATTAGTCAATTATTTTTGCATGTACTGAGGTACAGTGAAAAACTTTGTTTTGCATGCCATCCACACAGATCATTTCATCACATAAGTACTTTGAGGTGGTAAAAGGGAAAATAACAACAAAATGCAGAATAAAGGGTTACAATTAGGGAGAAAGTGCAGTGCAGGCAGACAATAAGGTGCAAGGCCATGACAAGGTAGATTATGAGGTCAAGAGTCCATCTTATTGTGCTAGGGGGACCGTTCAATTGTCTTATAACAGTGGGATAGAAGCTTTCCTTGAGCCTGGTGGTACTTGCTTTCAGGCTTTGAATCTTCTGCCCAGTGGGAGGGGGGAGAAGAGAGAATGTCTGGGGTGGGTGGGGTCTTTGATTATGTTGGCTGCTTTACCAAGGCAGCAAGAAGTGTAGACAGAGTCCATGGAGGGGAGGCTGGTTTCCATGATGTGCTGAGCTGTGTCCACAACTCTCTGCAGTTTCTTATAGTCATGGACAGAGCAGTTGCCGTACCAAGCTGTGATGCTTTCTATGGTGCATCGATAAAAACTGGTGAGGGTCAAAGGGGTCATGCCAAATTTCTTTTGCAAAGCAAAGGGTGGAAAAATTAGAGGAGATCTGAGGAGAGTATTTTTCACTCAGGGGGTCACTATGGTCCAGAACTCACTGCCTGAAAGCATGGTCGATGCAGAAACGATCATCACATTTAAAAAGTGCTTTGACGTTTACTTGAAGAGCAGTGACCTGTAAGGTTTACAGACCCAGCATTGGAGAGAGGTATTAGGCGAAGCAGCTCTTCATTAACCAGCAAAACCATAGAGAGCTGAATGGCCTCCTTTAATATTCAATGATTGTAAGATTGATCACTGAGAAAGCACAAAAAAAGACTTGCATTAAAGTAGCATTATTCACATCCCTCTAAGGACATTCCAAAGCATTTTACAGCCAATGAAGGGCTTCTGAAATGAAGTCATAAGTTTGTTCAATCAAACATGCAATCAATTTGCATACAGCGAGACCTACTGATGGCAACGTGACAATGACATCAAGAAAAACTCCCCTGCTCTTATCAGAACATCAGAAACAAAAGAGCGAACGGGGACATGATTGAATCATACATTGAATCAGTCATGCATCTAGGACACTGTTAGATAGACATGTGAACATGCAGGAAATGGAGGGATATGGATCATGTGCAGGCAAAATGGTTTAGTTAGATTGGCATCACAGTCAGCACAGACATGTTGGTATTGGTATTGGTTTATTATTGTCACTTGTACCGAGGTACAGTGAAAAACTTGTCTTGCATACCAATCGTACAGATCAATTTATTACACAGTGCATTGAGGTAGTACAGGGTAAAAACAATAACAGAATACAGAGTAAAGTGTCACAGCTACAGGGAAGTGCATTGTAGGTAGACTATAAGGTGCAAAGGTCATAACAAGGTAAATCGTGAGGTCAAGAGTCCATCTCATCGTTTAAGGGAACCGTTCAATAGTCTTATCACAGTAGGATAGAAGCTGTCCCTGAGCCTAGTGGTACGTGCCCTCAGGCTTCTGTGTGGACCGAAGGGCCTGCTCCTGTGCTGTTGTGTTCTATGTTCTATGATCCCGAGGGGTCTCAACAGAGTGGATGTGAAGCGGAAGTTTCCTCTCATGAGAGAATCTCGAACGAGAGGTCATTGTCTAAAACTAACTGGTTGTCCATTTAAGAGAGAGGTGAGGTAAATTTTTTTATATGTAGTCAAATGGTCCTTGAAACTGTCTTCCTCAAAGGACGATGGAAGCAGAGACTCTGAATATTTTGAAGGCAGAAAGGCAAAGGGGTGAAAAGCTGCTGGGTGTGGACAGGATTGGGGTGTGGAGGTTACAATCAGATCAGCCGCGAGTACTGCAGGAGATTTGAAGGGCCGAGTGGCCTAATCCTGCTTCTACTTCATATGTTTGTAATTATGAGTTGGCCATTCCTCAAGCCAGCTCCAACATCTGATCCGATGTCTCGCTTCAACTGCAACCCTGACCTGACTACCATAACCCTCGACCGCCTTAAAGTTCAATCTATCACAGCTCTGAATATACTTAATGTCTCGTCTTCAAAACATGGCACAACCTCTTTTATCTCCATTGGAGACGGGAGGCAATGTTCATCACCTCATCTGTCAAGCAGCTCCTTCAACAATGCAGCACTCCCTCAATACTGCACCGGTATGCCAGCTTGGATCTTAGTGCTTGAGTATTTGGGGCTTGAACCCACAACCTACCGACCCATTGGGCCATGGTTCCCACATTGAGAAAGAAAGTTCTTCATGGTCATGAAACACACTGCTTAGTCTTTGTTAGGTAGAATTAAAAAATGGGATTACTGTAGGATTAGTGTAAATTGGTGGTTTATGGTTAGCACAGACTGGTAGGCCAAAGGGTCTGTTTCTGCGCTGTGTGACTCTATGGCCAGAACCTCGATGTTGGAGACATTGGCCTGGGAGAGGAAGCTGACACTAGCTTGACTATCCCACCAATGGATTTGGAGGATTTTACATGGCAACATTGGTGGTACTTCTCCAGTGCTTTGAGGTGCCTGATGTATTTTGTTAATGATTCCTGAGCAAACAGGAGGACAGGGATCATTACTGGGACAGGGGCAGGCACGGTAGTGTAGTGGTTGTGTAATGCTATTACAGCGCCAGCGACACAGGTTCAATTCCGGCCGCTGTCTGTAAGGAGTTTGTACGTTCTCCCTGTGATTGCGTGGGTTTCCTCCCACATTCCAAAGACATACAGGTCAGGAAGTTGTGGGCATGCTATGTTGGCTTTGGAAGTGTGCCGATACTTGCAGGCTGTCCTCAGAACAAAGATACATTTCACTGTGTGTTTCAATGTACATGTGACTAATAAAGGTATCTTATCTACTGCCAGCAGACCATGACTTTAGCCTGGTCATGGCCCTCAAAGTCTTCCCTCAGTCAGTCTAAGGCAATGTTGTCACACTAGAAGTGGTAGTGAACATGATCATCAATGCCTACCTTCAATGACTGCTGGTCCCTGAGATATGGAAAGTGATCCATAGTTCCTAGGGTCCTGCTGTAGATCTTGATTGTCAAGTTGTGAGGCAGGAGAAAGTTGATAGAGACCCTTTGCCTTGTCGGTGTTTTATCTGGGGCCCATCCTTTCATATTCCTCAGTAAAAGAGTCACAAATGACTTGGAACTCTGTGTGATCTTGGTTCTTGAGTGGAGATGATGCAGTTTGAACAGATTTTCATTTATCTTGTAGGTTAGTTTCTCAGCAGTGAGAAGCTCATTGGAGGTGAATTTCAGCGAGGAAGATTGAGAAGAACATCGGTGTGATGACACAGGCTTGCTTGACACTAGCGTGCACTGGGATCCTGACTGGTTGCATCATGGTCTAGTACCGCAATTCGAGTGCGCAGGAACGCAAGAAGTTGCAGAGAGTAGTGGACTCAGAGCAATACATCATAGGCACATCCCTCCCCACCATCGGTAGTATCTACATGAGGCGCTGCCTCAAGAAGGCAACATCCATCATCAAAGATACCCACCATCCAGCCATGCCATCTTCTCACAACTACCATCGGGCAGGAGGTACAGAAGCCTGAAATCCCACACCACCAGATGCAAGAATAGTTACTTCCCTTCAACCATTTGGTTCTTGAACCAACCTGCACAACCCTAATCACTACCTCAGTGTAGCAACACTATGACCACTTTGCAATACAATGGACTTTGTTTTTATTTTGTTCTGTGTTTTTTATTGTATAATTTTAATAATTTTCATTGTTAATGTATCTTTTGTGAATGTTGTGTATCTGGTACTATGTGCCTGTGATGCTGCAAGTAAGTTTTTCTTTGCACCAGTGCACACATGTACTTGTGCAGATGACAATAAACTCGACTTTGACTTTTAACTTTGTTGGTTAGGATTCCCATGATCCTTCTTGATGGAACCAAAAGCTTTTTATTGTCTACCTGCACTGCACTCTCTCTGTAACTGCGACTGTAACACTATATTCCACATTCTGTTATTGCTTTTTCATTTGTACTACCTCAAAAATATACTGATGTTTTGAAATGATTTGTATGGATGGCATGCAAAACAAAGCTTTCCCGTGTACCTCAGTATATGTGACAATAATAAACCAATTACCAATTTTCAGCGGTTGGGACTGCTCCTTATATTTTTGTTGGACTTGCTGCCTTACGAAGATCATGTCCGCTGTACCCCTTAAGGTCCAGAGTTCACATGGACTCTGGGAGGAGCTGATTGGCCACTGTGAGGAGGTAACTGAAGAGCATCCTTTCACACTCCCACCTGCCATCAAGCACGTCCATCTTCCTTCTGCCTCATGCTCTCGAAATTCAATATTTTTTATAACCATACTTTTCATTGCTTCTAATGCCTCAGGCGTTGCAGAAGTATCTGGGAGATTAATCTTTAATTCCTGGAAACTAGAGCATTGGTGTATGATTGGCAACTCTGTACAAGGTGTTGGTCACAAGTGGACTGCTGTTAAATTAACATCCTCCCCAGTGATTGTTCACTTGACTTTTAAAAGACGCTCTGGTCTCCCTCAAATGTGATACAACAGCCTCTATGCAGAAACTTAAAAGATTCCTGCAGCGAGGAATTGAAGTCACAAAAGAGTTTAATTGATGCTGAATTCCAGATTCTAGCAGTCGGGCGGGGGAGTTGGGAGGGAGTGTGGTCAGTTTGTCAGCTGTTCAATTAACTCTTCTGCAAATTAAGAGACACACTGTATTGTCAGGAACCTGCAAATGGCATAAGCCTACCTTAAAGCCCTCAGTGCGCTGAGTGACAAGATCAGAGACGATCAGTAAATGTGTTTTTGCAGACTGGTCAGCTTTAAAGGCTGGGAAGTACATAAGGGAGTGAGTCAATTATTTCTGGAAAAAAAAGACACTCAAGTGAAGGTACAAGAGAATTTCCTGCAAAAGAAGAATTGGCATTAATTCTCCTGAAGCTCCTGGAATATCAGCACTTGTGGAACGGATTAGCAATTAGGTCACGAGGAATATGATAGATTACAAAATGATGGTACAAAATGCAAAATAACAGATAAAGTTATAGACATTGTTTTATCAGAAGTTGCAGCTGTAAAAAGACCCTGGAAGGACTGACTAAAAGACCATCTGCAGGATACGGTAGAATTAACTGTTCAGATGCTGACTGGACTGAAATGCACCAATATTATTATTGGTATTGGTTTATTATTGTCACTTGTACCAAGGAACAGTGAAAACCCTGTCTTGCATACCGATCGTATGGCAGATCAATTAATTACGCTGTGCATTGAGGTAGTACAGGGTAAAAACAACAGTGTCACAGCTACAGGGAAGTGCAGTGCAGGTAGACAATAAGGTGCAAGGTCATGACAGGTTGTTACCTGGGACATCAGCCCTAAACTTGGCCATTGAGTAGATTCATAGAGTTATACAGCATGGAAACAGGCCCTTCAGCCCAACTCATTCATGCCAACCAAAATGTCCATCTAAACTAATCCCATTTGCCTACATTTGGCCCATATCACTGTAAACCTTTCATCCCCCATGTACCTATCGAAATGATTTTTAAATGTTGTAATTGTCCCCACCGCTACCATCTCTTCTGGCAGCTTGTTCCATACACCCACCACCCTTTGTGTGGAAGAACTTCGCCCCTCAGATCGCCTTCAGATCTTTCTCCTTAATCTTACACTCTCTAGTTTTAGACTCCCCTACCCTGGGGAAAAAAGATGTGACTATTCACCTTATCTATGCCCCTATAATGATTATATAATCCCCTACAAGGTCACCCCTCAGCCTCCTTCACTCCAGGGAAAATAGTCCCAGTCTCTCTTTATAACTCAAGCCCTCCAGTCCAGGCAACATCCTTGTGAATCTTTTCTGTGATTGGTTAGAAATTAGTATGTGACATCACCAGGCTCCACTCCAAGTCCCACTCTTCCTGACTTGGAAATATATCACTTGTCCCTTGTTGTCACTGTATCTAAATCCTACCCTTTAACATAATGGGAGTGTCTTCACCAGAACGATTGCAGAGGTTTAAGAAGCTGGCTCACCACCACCTTCTTGGAGGCAAATAGGGATATGCAATAAATGCTGGTCTTACTAGTGACACCCATATCTTGTTATCAAATCTTTAAAAATATTGATTGAGAGATTATGCAGGTGTAACACCAATATTAAAAAAGAACTGGAGAAGGATATTTTCTGCTTCCAACTTTAACACGTTTCTCTAACAAATGATCATGGTCTTAGATTAAACATTTACTCTGTTTCTCCCTCCACAGATACTGCCTGACATGCTGAGTGTTCTCAGCATCTTCTGTTTTTATTTCAGTATGAATTAGGTTAACAGTTTTGGCAAGCTTCAAATAAAAACGCATCCGTTTTTAGTATTCGAAGGAATATGTCGATGGGGTTTAGGAGATACAGCACTGGAGGAGAATTATGTAGAATATAAACACCAGTATCAACCTGGTAGGCAAAGTGACCTCTTTCTGTTCTTTACAAACCATTGGTAAATGGTCATGCGATGGGACAGGACGAGACAGGACGGGACAAGGTTTCTTTATTAGTCACATGTACGTCGAAACACACAGTGAAATACATCTTTTGCGTAGAGTGTTCTGGGTGCAGCCCGCAAGTGTCACCACGATCCTGGCGTCAACATAGCATGCCCACAACTTCCTAACCCGTATCTCTTTGGAATGTGGGAGGAAACCGGAGCACCCTGAGGAAACCCACGTAGATACGGGGGGAATGTACAAACTCCTTACAAACAGTGGCCGGAATCGAACCCGGGTCAGTGGCGCTGTAAAGCATTATGCTAACCAATACACTATCATGCCTGCATAACACTGTAGCTGCTGGAAGATCAGGCAGCACAATCTTCCAACTATTTAGTGCTTTACTGGAAGGTCATCAACTCAGCGAAAGATGCCCTTTGGTCTGCCCAAAACTTGTTGGTCTTCCAGCACTGTGAGATGTCCATAGGGGAATGCTGCCGACTGACGCATTCCAGGCTGCAGGAGTACGTGCTGAGGGACGCACTGAAGCTGGGTGCAGCCAACACAAAGGTTCAGTGAGGAAGGACTACAGTTTAGGGTTCTTCTGCCACTGGAGAGGGAGGGGCGGGGTCAGGCGAGAAAGCCCCTAAGTATTGTAAATATGGGACTGGGTAGCCTCCAGAGAGCCACACGTGTGGCATCAGTGCTGTTTTTTATATAAAAAGGTAACACTAATGAATGATCTGTACAAGAATGTAAAGGCTTGCACTGTTTTATAATTTCTATATAGTTTGTCTTTTATTATGAATAAAGTTTATTTTGGAATAAAAAAAATTTAGTGCTTTTTGAATCACTGTTCTCCTCACATCCTGAGACCCACACAATGCAGTGCATTGACATGTGCATGCTCTTGATATCGATGGAGTTAATACGGAAGAATGCCCATTGGTTGGTATGGACAAGTTGGGCCAAATGGCCTGTTTCTATGCTGTATGAATCTATTATTCTAGTTGTGCAATTTTCCCCACAATACTTTGAGAGCATGTTGTATGCACAGTCTTTTTCCCAGGGTAGAGGAAGTCTAAAACTAGAGGGCATAGGTTTAAGGTGAGCAGAGAAAGATTTAAAGGTGACCTGAGGGGCAAGTTTTTCCACACAGAGGGTGGTGGATATATCGAGTGAGCTGCTAGAGGAAGTGGTAGAGGCGGGTACAATTACAATGGTTAAAACACTATTGGGGAAGTACATGGATAGGAAAGGTGTAGAGAGATATGGGCAAACAGGACTAGCTCAGGAAAACACCTTGGTCAGCATGGACAAGTTGGGCCGAAGGGCCTTTTTCAGTGTATGATTCTATGACACTGTAAATTTCTTCTTGTTAAAGGCGCACTTCCAACTCCAGCTTACAGGCTATCAGTAGGGTGCCCATGATTATTGCAACATCACATTCTCTTTGTTGTATTGTGTATCGTATTATAATAATAACATATTACATCTCATAATAGATATTATAAATAATACTTTATATTGTTTACTCTTCATTGTGCCGTGCTAATGGATTTTAATGAAAGCCAGGTTGGTTATCAGAGTACAGAAAAGTCCACTTGATCCATGCACAAATCCAGTCAATGATTCCATAATTTGTCCTGAATCTCTGAATTTAAATCTGACTGGAGATTTTATTCCTGCAGTAATGTAGCCCAGAACTCTTACTTCAATGGTACAGAGATAACATTGTACTTCATCACAATCACAAGGTCATCAGATCAGGAGTAACATGCCGTTTGCCTTCCCACTGCTGTTCCCATGGTTACTCAGCAGAGCTCCTTGAGAAGCAGAGTAGTGATGATAAGCCATCAGACTGGGACTCTTGGCGAAGTGTGCCATGGCGAGACCAACGCTGTGGCTTGATGGACTGCAGTGGCGATTCAGAGCTATCAGCTTCCCGATGCTCTGAGGACCGTGTGCCAGAGGTAGCTGCAGCTTTGGGCAGATCCCATAGCTTCCAAACCAGCTCAAAGAGCCATTCCTCATCGGACCTCCTGTCTCTGTATAAAGTATTTTAAGCTGAGAGTAATGACTTTAATAATGTCTTAGTGCTGGCAAACTTCTCTAGGCTAAATAAACAAGTCATTACTTCTAAAACTGTTGCCATCTTTTGTAAATGTAGAGAAGTCCTTTGGACTGCTATTTGTGATAATTCTTTACTGGCCAAAGACTCAGTGGAGTGAAATGTTGCCTTCGACAACAGCCATCAGGATCAAATCAATGGAAGGCACCAAGCACCGGCCAGTCAGTTGGTAGCTGGTGCAACCTCACCCAAGGTGAAACTCTACATTTTCAGAAGCCAAAGATTCTTTTATACAGGAATTAATTGGTTTTAAATGAGGAATATTGGGAGCTGGCAAGTGGTTTGCGATCCACACCAGGTGGTCATTGCAGAGTAACACATCAGCATGGAGTCAGCAGATCAGACAGTTTGTTTCCATGCTGAAACATTTTCTGATTTAACAAGATTTTGAATGTTTGTCATTGGGCCAAAGTTCAATGCCAGAATCTTAGTTAGAGACCCATGTCCACCTTTTGAATTAAGGGCAGTTCCTGCAGAGACTTATCAGTCACAATGTTCCCACTCTCCTGGTTGTATCTTGAAATGGTCTTCCTGTGTTGCTATCCTCCTCTTCATTAGCTGCATCCTCATGGACACTCCAATTTTTCCACACAATAACACCTTCCTCTTCTCATCAGCCAACCCTGTCCCGCTCTCACTGATAATTCGACTGCAGATTTGTCAACTTCCTGCGGATCACAGAACACAGTGCACCATTCCTTCTCAAGCTCACTCAGGTGCCGGCACTTGCCCCACACGAAGAACAATTAATCTGTTGGCGAGTGAGCGATCAGCCAGCATCTCTGCCCAGCCCTACCGAAACACAGGTAAATACAACAGCTGTGGCAGCTGCTGCTGGTTATCTGGTCTGAGGCTTTATTAATTCCATATAAAACCACAAACCACACTGCCCAGTGAAGAGCAGAATGGGGGCAGGGAGAGATGCTGGGAATTGCAGATACAATGTTGTAACTATTACATATCCAATTAATGGCAGGAATTATTTGGTCGTTATCATGTTGCTTTTTGTGGAATCGTGCTGTGCACCAAGAGTCATAGAGTGCTACACAGAAACAGGCCCCTTGCCCCATCCAGTCCATGCCGGCCTGGTTTTCTGCCTAGTGCCATCTACCTGCACCCAGACGATGGCCCTCCATACCTCTCTCATTCATGTACCTATCCAAACTTCTCTTAGATGTTACAAGTGGCATCCACCACTTCCGCCAGCAGCTCGTTCCACACTCGCACCACCCTCTGAGTGAAGTAGTTTCCCCCTCAGATTCCCCTTAAATATTTCACCTTTCATCCTAAACCCAGTCTCATCCAACCTGAAGGGAAAAAGCCTGCATGCATTCACCCTATCTTTCCCCCTCATAATTTTGTATACCTCTATAAGATCTCCCCTCATTCTCCTGCGCTCCAGGGAATAAAGTCCTAACCTATTCAACCTTTCCCTCTAACTCAGGTCCTCAAGTCCCGGCAACATCCGTGTAAATTTTCTCTGTAATCTTTCAAGCTTATTGATATCTTTCCTGTAGATAGGTGACCAGAACTGCACACAATACTCTAAATTTGGCCCCACCAACATCTTATACAACTTCAACATAACATCCCAACTCCTGTACTCATTACCCTGATTTATGAAGGCCAATGTCCCAAAAGCTCTCTTTACAACCCTATCTACCTGTGACGCCACTTTCAAGGAATTATGAATCTGTATTCCCAGGTCCCTTTGTTCTACCACACACCTCAGAGCCCTACCATTCACTGTGTAAGTCTTACCCTGGTTTGTCCTCCCAAAGTGCATCACCTCACACTTGTCTGCATTAAATTCCGTCTGCATTAAATTCCATCTGCCATTTTTCGGCCCATTTTCTCAGCTGGTCCAGATCACTTTACAAGCTTTGCTAGCCTTCCACACTGTCCACTGCGCCCCCAATCTTGGTGTCATCTGCAAATTTGCTGATCCACTTTACCACATTATCATCTAAATCATTAATAGAGATAATAAACAACAACAGACCCAACACCGATCCCTGCGAGTCATGAGTCACAGACCTCCAGTTAGAGAGACAACCATCTACTTCCACTCTCTGGTTTCTCCCACTAAGCCAACATTGAATCCAATTGACTACTTCATCCTGAATGCCAAGCAACTTAACCTTCTGGCCCAGTCTCCCATGCGGGACTTTGTCAAAGGCCTTGCTAAAGTCCATGCAGACAACATCCACCGCCTTCCCTAGATCAACCTTCCTGGTAATCTCCTCGAAAACTCTAAGATTGGTTGGACACGACCTGCCACACACAAAGCCATGCTGACTATCCCTCATCAGACTCTGTCTATCCAAGTACTTATATATCCCGTCCCTCAGAATACCTTCCAATAGTTTACCCACAAATGATATCAGGCTCACCGGCCTATAATTTCCTGGCTTATCAGAGCCTTTCTTAAACAACAAATCAGCATTAGCTATCCTCCAGTCCTCTGGCACCTCACCCATGGCTAAGGACATTCTAAATATCTCTGCCAGTGCCCCTGCAAACTTCTGCACTAGCCTCCCACAAGGTCCGAGGGGACACCTCGTCAGGCCCTGGGGATTTATCCACCTTAATTCACCTCAAGACAGCAAGCACCTCCTCTTCCGCAATCCGGATATGGTCCATGTCCTCACTAATCTTTTACCTCAGTTCTATAGACTCTGTGTCTGTCTCTCAAGTAAATACAGATGCAAAAAATTCATTTAAGATCTCCCCCATCTCTTTCAGCTTGACACATAGGTGACCACACTGATCTTCAAGAGGACCAATATTGTCCCTTGCTATCTTTTTGCTCTTAATATAGCAATAGAAGCCCTTGGGATTCTCTTTCACCCTGTCTGCCAGAGCAACCTCATGTCCTCTTTTTAGCCCTCCTGAGGGCGCATCATTTCCTGCTTTCCATTTCATGAAATTTTTGCATGGCTTTCAGAAGCTTTGGGGTAAAAGCTTTTTAATTCCTTTCAAATGCAGATATATATAAAAACACACTAATAGCATACATATGTGAGTGTTCACCATGTGCTGTGACTCTGTATACATTGCTGTACCATAAACAGCTGTTCATCGAGATTTCTATTGATCCTCTATCTCCCTAACTTGTTTGTGCAAACAGCTAAACAAAAGACACTGCAGAGACAATGTTGGCATCAAGGATGGGTTGTTGCTGCTTTAGGAGCTAGCAGGACTGGGATCCAGTGCAAAGGAAATAGATAACTGTGTTCCTTAAGTGAACCAGTGAGGACAGCAGGTACTGCAGCTGTTAGAGATGTCCATTAATATAAGGGACGGGAGTGCTTAGAAACATTCCCATTTGTTCCATATCAAGGGTGAACAATATCGCTGAGCTCAGGACGTGGTGCTTTACGTGAGAAGAGAACGATGATAATGCTGTTGGTGTTTGAGGCATTGACTAGTCGAAAGAGCCACAAGCTACAGACACTGTCTCCTATAAAGACATCACAAGGTCTTTGAAAGGCTATTTTAATCCAACACTCAGAGATGTGTGAGAGCTGCAATTTAGGCATGCACAGCCCAAGCTACTGGAAATGGTTGGTCAACACCAGGCTAAAGGCACTGAGAAAGTAGTACTATTTCCTGACATCTCAAGGTGGTATTGGTTTATTGTTGTCATATGTACTGAGATACAGTGAAAAGTTTTTGTTTTGTATGCCAGACAGTCAGATCATGCCATACACAGCTACACTGAGGTAGTAAAAAGAAAATAGAATGCAGAACATGGTGTTGCAGTTACAGAGAAAGTGCAGCGCGGTTGGACAAATGAAGTTCAAGGGCCATGACGAGGTAGATCGGGAGATCAAGAGTTCAAGACTTCATCCTCTAGCATACGAGACATCTGTTTAGAGTCTAACAGCGGGATAGAAGCTGTCCTTGAGCCAAGCTTTTGTATCTTCTGCCTGATGGGAGTGGGAAAAAGAGAGAATGGGAGGGGTCCTTGATTATGTTGTATGTTTTCCTGAGCCAGTGGGAAGTGTGGACAGAGTCAATGGAGGGGAGGCTGGTTTGTGTGATGGACTGGGCTGTGTCCACAACTCTCTGCAGTTTCTTGCAGTCTTGGGCAGAGCAGTTGCCATAGCAAGCAGTGATGTGTCCGGATAGGATGCTTTCTATGGTGCACCTGTAATGTGGGGCCAGGAGAGAATTCAGGAGAAATCATTTAATACGGTGACAACGTTGAAGTACACATAAAGAATACCCAGCAGCAGGGAGGTGACACTGAGAAAGGTGAAGCGGTTTCACTCAGGGCATCGTCTATTTCCCAGGGTGAAGCAAGTATTACATCTTGATGCAGTGAAGTAATAGGGCAGAAGGTTCTGATTAAGATGAGCCATGAGGCGGAGAAACAGACTTACAAAGAGAGAACCCTTTGTCAGGGAACTGGACCAGACTGAGGTGGACCAAAGGGAGAGACAATCTGAGCTGAAAGTCAGTGGGGGATAATCCATTGTGAGGACTCAGACCCACTTCAACAATGATTTTAGGCACCTCAGAACAATGCGATTATTCATAAACCTTCAATGTTAAATGACAGAGAAAAAGGGAGTAATCTGAACAACCAGTTCACAGGAGTTTCCAGACAATGTCTGCACCCTCATGAGAGATCACAAACATGGGAAGAGATGAAAAGGTTCAGTACAGGTGGTGCAGCAAAAAGATAACACTGATTGAATCCGGCACCAGAGAAAATTACTGAATGGGTCCTGGGGAAGACCTCGGTGTCTGCAGAGTTCATAGAACAGTACAGCACAGGACATAGGCCCTTTGGCCCACGATGTCTGTGCTGACTGTAATGCCAGTTTAAATTGCACATCTGTCTACACATGGGCTATGTTCCTCAATTCCCTGCCTGTTCACGTTCCTGACTAAATGCCTCTTAACTATTGCCATCATGGTCTGCTTCCACCACCTCCACAGGCAGCACATTCCAGACACTGAGTTTTAAAAAAACTTGCTTGTAAATCGCTTTTAAACTTTTTCCCAGGGTGACAATGGCTAACATGAGGGTGCATAATTTTAAGGTGATTGGAGGAAGGTATAAGGACGATGTCAGGAGTAAGTTTTTTTTAAAAACACAGAGTGGTGGGTGTGTGGAACACACTGCCGGCAGAGGTGGTGGGAGCAGATACATTAGAGACATTTAAGAGACTCTTAGATAGACACATGAATGATAGAGAAATGGAGGGCTATGTAGGAGGGAAGGGTTAGATAGATCTTAGAGCAGGATAAAATGTCGGCACAACATTGTGGGCTGAAGGGCCAGTACTGTGCTGTCGTGTTCTTTGTCTATGTCTAAACTTTCCTGCTCCCACCTTAAATCTATTGCCTCTAATATTTGGTGTTTCCACCCTGGGAAAAAGGCACTATCTACTCCGTCTATGCATTTCATAACATACTTCTGAAGGTTTGCTCCTTTGCCTCTCACGCTCCAGAGAAAACTATCCAAGTTTGTCCAAACTCTCCTTAAAGCTAATTCTATCTAATCCAGGCAGCATTCTGGTGAACCTCTTCTACACCCTCTCCAAAACTCCACATCCTTCCTGTAATGGGGTGACCAAAACTGGACACAATACTCCAAATCATTCTCAACACTGGTGCCCCACAAGGTTGCATCCTCAGCCCTCTACTCTACTCCCTATATACTCATGAACTCCATCTGCAAGTTTGCAGATGATACCACCCTAGTAGGCCGTATCTCAAATAACAATGAGTCGGAGTACAGGAAGGAGATAGAGAGCTTAGTGACATGGTGTCATGACAATAACCTTTCCCTCAGTGTCAGCAAAACAAAGAACTGGTCATTGACTTCAGGAAAGGGGGCAGTGTACATGCACCTGTCTACATTAACAGTGCTGATGTAGAGAGGGTTGAGAGCCTCAAGTTCCTGCGAATGAACATCTCCAATAACGTGTCCTGGTCCAACCACATAGACGCCACAGCCAAGAAAGCTCACCAGTGCCTCTACTTCCTCAGGAGGCTAAAGAAATTTGGCATGTCCCCTTTGACACTCACCAACCTTTATTGATGCATCATAGAAAGCATCCTATCTGGATGCATCACGGCTTGGTACGGCAACTGCTCTGCCCAGGACCGCAAGAGGCTGCAGAGAGTTGTGGACACAGCCCAACATGTCACGGAAACCAGCCTCCCCTCCATGGACTCTGTCTATACCTCTTGCTGCCTTGGTGAAGCAGCCAGCATAATCAAAGACCCCACCCACCCGGGTCATTCTCTCTTCTCTCCTCTCCCATCGGGCAGAAGATATAGGAGCCTGAGGGCACGTACCACCAGGCTCAAGGACAGCTTCTATCCCACTGTGATAAGACTATTGAACGGTTCCCTTATACGATGTGATGGACTCTTGACCTCACAATCTACCTTGTTATGACCTTGCACCTTATTGTCCACCTGCAATGCACTTCCCTGTAGCTGTGACACTTTACTCTGTATTCTGTTATTTTTTTTTACCCTGTACTACCTCAATGCACTGTGTAATGAATTGATCTGTACGAATGGTATGCAAGACAAGTTTTTCCACTCCACATCGGTATAAGTGACAATAGTAAACCAATACCAAAGTTTTACACAGCTCTGATATCAAGGATTCCAGCTGTTTACAGGACAACTGAATGGCCTAAATCAAGCTCAGACTGAGTTGAATATTTTCAGAGAGCACTGCATTGCAACGTGGAGGCTGTTCATAATCTCTGAAGATCTGATGTGGAATGTCATAGCAGGTGTGGATTCACTAATGCTAGCCCCATACAATGTCGTCTGGGTGTGGAAGACAAAATGAACACAGTTGTGGCAGGAGTGGTGCAGCCAGTAGAAATGGTGCCTCACAGCTCCGGTGATCAGAATTCAATTCCGACCTCCAGAGCTGGCCTTTGCAAGGTTTCCCTGTCCCTGCTTGGGTTTCCTCCGGATTCTCTGGTTTCCTCCCACATCCCAAGAGCGTTAAGCTTGGTTGGTTAATTGGGCATTGTACATTGCCTCTAGTGTGTAGGTGAGTCATAAAATCTGGGAGAAGTTGAAGGGAAATGGGGGGGTGAATAAAATGGGGTTAGTGTAGGATTAGTATAAGTGGGTGCTTGATGCTCAGCATGGACTTGATGGGCCGAAAGGCCTGTTTCCATGCTCTATGACTAGTTGAAAGCCTTAGAGACAATCAGAAAGGGAAGATCAGCCCACATTCCCATTAATTCTCCCCTCCGACCTTCCCTCCCAGATTCAACCACTGACCCACATACACACAAGGTGAAATTGACTGTGGCCAATTAACCTCTCCACCGGCACATTTTTGGGATGTGGGAGCAAACTGGAGCACCCGGAGGAAACCCACACAGTCGCAGGGAGAATGTGCAAACTTCAACGAACAGCATTGGGTTGCTGGAGCTGTGAGGCAGCAGTTCTACCAGGTGTGCCACTGTGCTCAGGTGGCATAGTGTTCCTTGTATAATAGAACAGTACAGCACAGAACAGGCCCTTCGGCCCATAATGTTGTGCCGACATAGCTAATCCCTCCTACCTACAGAATGCCCATATCCTTCTATTTTCCTCTCATTCATGTGCCCATCCAAGCCCCTCTTAAAAGCCCCCAGTGAATTTGCCTCCACCATCCTATAAGGCAACGCCTTCCAGGCACTCTCTCAGTAAAAAAATGTACCCCTCATGTCTGTTCTGAACCTTCCCCCTCTCACCTTAAATGCATGCCTTCTGGTACTGGATCACTCAATAATGGGAAAAAGATATTGCTTGTCCACCCTATATATACCCCTCATAATGTCAGGTATGTAAGCAGTTGATTTTTGAGTGTTTTTTTTGGAAGTATAAGTTTACCTTCAGAAGGTGAATGTGCCATGTGGCATGCCTTTTGATACATAGTTAGGCCAGGCACTTCCATTAAGAATTACTGCCTTCACGAAGCACTCTCAGTTGGCAGTGTTGGGCAGGCCACATCGCTCGTATGCCTGACACCAAACAGGAATTCTATTCCAAGCTCTGTTGAGAAAGGAGATTATCAGACAGAGGAAAAAATTCAAGGATATGCTCAGAGCCTCCTTGAAGAAATCCAACATCCTCGTTGATTCTTGGGAACTTTTGACATGTGACGACTCAAAATGGAGAAGGAGCATTCAGAATGGCATTGAGAATGAGAGGGTCTGCGTCTGAAGCAAACAGAACCCCTACTGAAGCAGTGGAAAGAGTGCATCATCTTGTAAACCACCCATCTGCCCTATCAGCCACCGTCTGTGGAGGACAGAGTCTGCAGTCCCCACATTGGTCTCATCAGCCACCTCAGATTCCACAAGACCAGAGTGGACATGTTCAGTCCTGAGAGACTGCCTACAAAGAGGAAGACCACCTTCAATGAAGGATGCCCGTTGATACCTCGGAATGTGTTTGTTTGCTTATGTACACAGCAACACAAGAGAGCTGACATTGAAGCCATACCTGTCCCAATGGTAATCATCTCAGCTGGACCTGACAATTTTTCTGAATTCATGCTTTCAGTGTTAACTTCCTAAATCAGCAAAGGATATCTATCTCTTTAAATGGAGGAATTCCTAAACTACTCATCAACCAGCACAGATATTGATGGAGAAAGCTCTGAAGAGGTAAAAAAAAATGCACTAGATTTATTATTCATGATAAGATGTGGTACATCATGTTGCCTTGGGACTTAGAAGTGGGTCATGAAAAGAAGTGCTCATATCTTCAAACATCCCAAGAGCAAACAGCCCTGAGTGCCAATGGCAGTTCCCGCTCCTGTGTCTGCAGTCTGTTTGTTCGTCACACATCATTCTGATGATTAAACCAGGTCTTCAAACATACTTTGGACAGAGTGTGTGTGTGTGTGTGTGTGTGTGTGTGTTTTAAAGCAAAATAACTCATATTTCTAGCACTTGCAAACACAAATGAATCGCAATTAACTTTGTCATAGAGTCATACAGCATGGAAACAGGCCCTTCGGCCCATCTGGTCCATACCAACCAAAATACCCAGATCGGCTCATCCTATTTGTCAGTGTTTGGCCCATATCCCTCAGAACCTTTCCTGTCCATGTATCTGTCCAAATGCCTTCAATATTAATATACCTGCCTCAACCACTTCCTCTGGCAGCTCATTCCATATGTGCACCACCATCTGGGTGAAAACCTTGCCCCTCAGGTTCCCTTAAATCTCTCCTCTCTCACTCTAAACCTATGTCCTCTAGTTCTTGATTTCCCAACCCTGGGAAAAAGACTGTGCGCAATCACCCTATCTATGCCCCTCATAATTTTATACACCTCGATACAATCACCCCTCATTCTACTACACTCCAAAGAATGAAGTCCCAACTTGCTCAACCTCTCTCCATAACTTGGTCCCTCAAGTCCTGGCAACGTCCTTGTGAATCTCCTCTGCACTCTCTCCAGCTTAATGGCATCTTTCCTATAGCAGGGTGACCAAAACTGAACACAATATTCCAAATGCGGCCTCACCAATATCTTGTACAACTGCAATGCAACATCCTAACTTCTGCACTCAGTGCCCCGACTGATGAAGGCCAGCATGCCAAACGCTTCCTTCACCACCCTGTCTACCTGTGACGACACTTTCAGGGAACCATATATTTGTACTCCAAGATCCCACTATTCTACAAAACTCCCCAGGGCCCTACTGTTCAAGCTACTACCCTCATTTGTCTACTGAAAATGCAACACCTCACACTTATCTGAATTAAACTCCATTTGCTATTCCTGGGCCCACTTACCCAGCTGATCAAGATGCCTCCAAATCCTGATAACCACCTTCACTGTCAACAACACCACCTAATTTAGTGTCACCTTCAAACTTACTAACCATGCCTTGTACATCCTCATCCAAATCATTAATATAGATGACAAATAGCAAAGGGCCCAGCAGTGAGGAACACCAGGCAAGTAGTGTAGTGGTTAGCGTAACACCATTACAATGCTGGCGACTGGGTTCAATTCCGGCTGCTGTCTGTAAGGAGTTTGTACATTCTCCCTGTGTCTGCATGGATTTCCTCCGGGTGCTCCGGTTTCCTCCCACATTCCAAAGACGTACAGGTTAGGAAGTTGTGGGTATGCTATGTTGGCGCCGGAAGTGTGGCGACACTTGCCCCCAGAATATCTTAGACAATGATGCATTTCACTGTGTATTTCAATGTACATGCGACAAAAAGATATCTTATCATTAGTCACGGGCCTCCAGTCCGAAAAATACCCTTCCACCATCACTCTCTCCTTCCTACTGTCAAGCCAATTCTGTATCCAACTAGCCAGCTCTCCCTGGATCCCACGCAATCTAACAATCCATAGCAGCCCACCATGCAGAACCCTATCAAAGGCCTTGCTGAAGTCCATATAGACCACATCTACTGCCATGACCTCATCGACCTTCATGGTTACTTCTTCAAAAACCTCAATCAAATTTGAGAGACATGATCTCCCATGCACAAAGCCATGCTGACGATCCCTTATCAAGCCCTGTCTTTCCAATACCTGTATATCTTATCCCTCAGAATCCCCTCTAGTAATTTACTTAACACAGATGCTAGGCCTATTGGTCTATAGTTCCCAGCCTTTTCTTTGCAGCCCTTCTTAAATAAAGGGACAACATTAGGCCAGAATGTCCTAGCACGGAAAGAGGCCCTTCAGCCCACTGAGTCCATGACAACCATCAACCATCCATTATCATTACATTTTAATAAAATCATCCCTCAAACTTCTAACCAGAAGATCATGTCTCACAAATTTGATTGAGTTTTTTTTGAAGTAACCTGAAGAAAAACAAACCAAATGAATACAACCTATTGCTTTAACCTTTCAGCCCTGTTAAATCTATATTGCAACATGTCGTGTCAATGCTTCTATCCTGAAATAGTGCGCCTGGAACTCAATGCAGTCCCTCAGATGGGATCAGGCCACGGTTCTGCACAGCCCACACACACAACATCCTCCCCTTTCCATTCCAGCCTGCAACACACATTCATTTACAGTTTTGAACACATTTTGTTCTTGTCCACAAGCTGCAAATGACTTGTGTGCATAGAAACAAAACCCCCTTGTTTCTCCACAGTTATGTATGATAATATTCACCAAAATATTCCAGTTTGTAATTCTTGGAGTCCAAGCAAGGGACCTCGCACTTCACCATATTCAATTCAAAGACTGCCTCTTCAGAATCCATTCACATTCCTCTGTAACACCCAGCTCCCATCTGTGCTTACTTCAACTCCTGATACAGTATATATTGTCATCTGGTGTAGGGACTGGTGTTTGCCAGCTGCAATGGGATCCTACCACCAGCCACGACTTCCCCACCCCACCCCTTTCTGTTTTCCGCAGGGATCACCCTTCCATGGCTCGCTGGTTCGCTCATCCCTCTGCTCCCCAGGCACTTTCCCCCATAACCGGAGGAAGTGAAACATCTGTCCCCACATCTTCTCTCTCACCACCATCCAGGGCCCTGAACAGCCCTTCCAGGTGACGCAGGCATTCACATGCATCTCCTCCAACCTTACTTATTGCATCTGGTGCTCTCGATGTGGCCTCCTCTACGTCGGTGACACCAGGGGCAAACTGGCTGTCCGCTTTACTGAGCGCCTCCACTCTGTCCACTGTGGCCTTCCGTAGCTCCTGGTTGCCGGCCATTTTAGTTCCCCTCCCCATTCCCACACCGATCTATCTGTCCTCGGCCTCCTCCACTGCCAGGGCGAGGCTCAATGCAAACTAGAGGAACAACACCTCACATTCCGCCTGGGTCGTCTACAACCCGACAGCATGAACATTGATTTCTCTGATTTCAGGTAAACTACACCCCCTCTGTCCCTTTTCTCTCTCCTCCTGATCTACCCAGTTCTTCTCACATTCACCTATCACCTTCCCCCTCCTCCACCCATTCTTTCTGCCCATCACCCACACACTCCTTCCACGGGTTATCCTCCGCCCCACTGTTCCCATCCGCCCTCCCCACCTCCTTTATTTGGTTCCAAGCTCCACCTTCCTCTCCTATCTGATTCCATCCCCTGCAGCCCTGTGTTGCCTCCACCTACCACCTCCCAGCCTCTGTCACTATTGCCCCTCTCCCCTCCTCCATCTGCCTGACACCCCTCCTCACCTGGATCGACCCATCCTTGCCAGCTCTTGCTCCACTCTTCCCTTCACCATTTTACACTGGCCATCGACCCTCTATCTTTCAGTCCAGATGAAGGGTTTCAACCTGAAACATTGACTGTCCATTCCCCCCCCCCCCCCCCCACAGATGCTGCCTGACCCACTGAGTTCCTCCAGCATCTTCTTGTTGCTCCAGATTCCTGCAGTCTCTTGTGTCTCCATTTGGTCAGGGTGGACCCTATCCTATTTAACCAATCTTAAAACACTGCAGCTTTGCACATTGCATGAGACACTGTTGGTAGTGCACTAGTCTCCGAGCCTGAGGGTTCCAAATTCAAATCCCAGCCTAGAAATTTAAGCACAGAAATGGTGCTCCCCAGTGCAATACAGCCGAAGGTGCCATCTTTGGGAACTCACATTGAACTGAAGACTTCTCTGCTCTTTTAAATGATCCCTTGGTACTGTTTTAAAGAGCAGGTGAGTGGGGTATATCTTCAGGGTCCTGGTCAATATTTATTCTTCATTTAACATCACTAAAAATAAGTGATTAGCTGGATATTTTCACAGTGTCGTTTGTGTACAACTTAGCTACCAGATGTTCTACACTCCAACAGTGGCTATAAATCAACGGTTCTACTTGGATGTAAAGTACATAAGGGAAATCTTGAAAGGATGTGCTCTAGAAACACATCTTTGAGCTGCATCAAACCCAGCTCATGGGCAAATTTAATCCACGTATGTACAAAGAAATGTATGCAATATTTTTTCCTCCATCCTGACAGCTTATTCCAAAATTAGTGCCAATTCCATAGAACCATAGAACAATACAGCAAAATACAGGCCCTTCGGCCCACCATGTTGTGCCGACCTTCAAACCACACCTGAGACTTTCTAACCCCTTCCTCCCACATATCCCTCTGTCTTAAATTCCTCCATATGCTTATCTAACAATTTCTTGAACTTGACCAACGTATCAGCCTCCACCACCACCACCCCAGGCAGTGCATTCCATGCACCAACCACTGTCTGGGTGAAAAACCTCCCTCTGACATCTTCCCTTGAACTTTCCACTCATTACTTTAAAGCTATGTCCTCTTATATTTGAGCATTGGTGCCCTGGGAAAGAGGCGCTGGCTGTCCACTCTATCTGTTCCTCTTAATATTTTGTACACCTCTATCATGTCTCCCCTCATCCTCCTTCTCTCCAATGAGTAAAGCCCTAGCTCCTTTAGTCTCTCCTCATAATCCATACTCTCTAATCCAGGCAGCATCCTGGTAAATCTCTGCACCCTTTCCAACGCCTCCACATCCTTCCTATAATGTGACCAGAACTGGACACAGTACTCCAAGTGTGGTCTAACCAGAGTTTTGTAAAGCTGCATCATTACTTCGCGGCTCTTAAACTCGATCCCACGACTTATGAAAGCTAACATCCCATAAGCTTTCTTAACTACCCTATCCACCTGTGAGGCAACTTCCAGTGATCTGTGGATATGAACCCCCAGATCCCTCTGCTCCTCCACACTGCCCAGAATCCTGCCACTTACCTTGTACTCCGCCTTGGAGTTTGTCCTTCCAAAGTGTACTACCTCACACTTCTCCGGATTGAACTCCATCTGCCACTTGTCAGCCCAGCTCTGCATCCTATCAATATCCCTCTGTAAGCTTCGACAGCCCTCCACACTATCCACAGCACCACCGATCTTTGTGTCATCTGCAAACTTGCTAACCCACCCTTCCACCCCCTCATCTAAGTCATTAATAAATATCACAAACAGTAGAGGTCCCAGAACCGATCCCTGTGGGACACCACTAGTCACAGCCCTCCAATCCGATTGCACTCCCTCCACCACAACCCTCTGCTTTCTACTGGCAAGCCAATTCTGAATCCACACGGCCAAGCCTCCCTGGATCCCTTGGCCTCTGACCTTCTGAAGAAGCCTACCATGTGGAACCTTAACAAACACCTTACTAAAATCTGTGTATTTACATGAAAATTTACAATGATGTTGTTGGGAGACCAGAGTAATGAGGAAAGATTGAATAGGTTAGGACTTTACTCCCTGGACCACAGAAGAATGAAGGGAGATCTTATAGAGGTATACAAAATTATGAGGGGTATAGATAGGGTGAATGCATGCAGGCTTTTTCCCCTCAGGTTTGGTGAGACTAGAACTAGAGGTCATAGGTTTAGGGTAAAAGGAGAGATATTTAAGGGGAATCTGAGGGGGACCTTCTTCACTAAGAGGGTGGTGCGGGTGTGGAACGAGCTGCCAGCAGAAGTGGTAGATGCAGGTTCAATTGTAACATCTGAAGTTTGGTTGGGTGCATGGATGGGAGGGGTTTGGAGGGATATGGTCTGGGTGCAGGGAGATGGGACTCGGCAGATCAGGTTGGCATGGACTGTTTGGGCCGAAGGGCCTGTTTCTGTGCTGTAGTGCTCTATGACTATTGGTGGTTGAGATGAATGGCACAGAAGATCCAGGGAAAAGCTGGATAAGCAGAGAAAGAAATAGAAGGTTATACTGTTAGAGCAAGGTGAAGATGAGTGAGGAGCTGGTGTGGCATAGATCAGAAGATCAAGTAGACAGTTTCCATCCTAATAATTCTGTATACATGAAATGTAAGGATCTATGTTACAGACCACCAACAAATGCTTGACATGGCCCTTCTGTGCTGATGAAGTCAGGATTTAGATTTATCTCCATCTGTGGATTTCCATAGATTTAATTGAACTATTGTAAGTTTAAGAGAAAATGGCCCTCCAACAACCTCTCACCAGAGTAACACATTAAATCTTGTGCGTTTGGGGCGAGGCTCGGTGTGTGCCTCGCTTATCATAGGTGAACCAAGGAGAACAGAAAGATGAGTGTGCAGAGATGGATGAAGCTGAAGTGACACAAGGCATGTCTGCACCAACATGGAAAATTGAACCAAAGACTCTGCCACGATGGGTAAATTCTAGACTTAAGATGGTGAATGTGGCTGCAGACTTTGTCACCGCACAGTTCTTCCATTTGTTCTTCCTTCTCTCTTCCTGAAGAGCAAACTTTTCTTCAGAAATGTCCCTGCAAAATCACAGCACAAGGTTTGCCCCTTTTAATAGATCTTCTGCTATCTTTGGTTTGCAATGTGCCATTGGCCATTCTTTCTGCCCCCATGACCCACTTCCTTGATGCTAGTCTCAGGATAGTTACTAATTATTGAGCTGTGATTAGCAATTCTATATAAAAAAAACGGCTTGAAGATAAACTATTAAAAGCTAAAATTATTCAAATGCAAGCTCTCTGAAGCCCTTGGAGAATCACTTGCACTGATAGCAAGCAATGGTCCAGCCATTGTTCAATGCATCTTGTTCACTTGCCCTGTCAACCAGACAGCACTGTGGTTTTTAATCAAGTCCTGCTTTCTCATACACTTGTATCAGCTGCCTGCAACAGTTCCAGATTTATATAGCATGCTGCCCCCATTTTCTCCTCCATATTGGGACAGGAAAAATGCTTCAATTAATCATGGAAACAGCTCCTCCCCGATGTTCTCACCTTCATCTGTCTTAATTCAATGTGGAAAGTGGGTCAGCAGCAGCTGTAGGGCTTCACTTTCTCCCATACCCTTGAAATATGCCGCATCGGACGAAAAGAAAAATGTTCTCACAATGCCCAGTGAAACATTCTGCTCTATAAATGGAAGGCTCGGCAAAAGAGTAAAATTAGATTCCTTGAGGAAATCTGAATGTCATCCTGCATGAAAGAGGGAGCGGTGGGTTGGGACATTAGGGACTAATGAGTAATGATTGAATGGGAAGCCAAGAAATAGCACAGATCAAAGACAGGAAAATAGTATTTCCTTCACCACTGAATTTACCCACAGAAAAGAGCATTCAATATCAGTAAACAATAATTATCTAGAAATTAACATGTTTATCCACACCTCCATAAAATCATCAGAATTTTTAAACTATACAAGATTCAACCTACTAAAAAAAAATGCTAAATTTTAAGAAAGCTCAGACTGCCTTGACTTTGAAACCAATTATCCCTTAACCGAGAAGGTCAATGTTAAATTCTACACTGATCAAGAGACCATATAGAAATACCACACAGAGGGAAACTATGGTTATTAATTAAGAAGTTAAGTTTGTTTTTAATTAAATCATGAAACCAATAAGGTCAGCATTTTTGTCCATTTTATTTCCCACTTGAGCTGGGGGTTTTGAAAGGCTGTTTAAAAGAGCACTGCAGAGAGATGTAGGCCAGATGACGCAAGAGTAACACTGTTCCTTCTCTGAAGAACTTCAATGAACAAAATAGATTATCGCTTACCACCAAACCCTATCCATTTCTGATCAACTGCCTAAACACTCCCACCCTTAAACCCTCAGCACACAATTAACAATTGACCAGTTCTTTGAGAGAGCATAGAACAGGACAGTACAGGAACAGGCCCTTCGGCCCACAATGTCTGTGCTGAACATGATGCTGAATTAAACTAAATCTCTTCTGCCTGCACACGATCCACATCCCTCCATTCCTTGTATATTCATGGGTCTATTTAACGGCCCCAAGTGCCACAAACATCTACCTCCACCACTGCCTCCAGCAGTGCATCTTAAATGCATGTCCTTTAGTATTTGATAGTTCCACGCTGAGAGAAAGATTATGACTGCCTACTCTATCTATACCTCTCATATTTTTTTTTTTATAAACTGCTATCAGGTCTCCTCTCAGCCTCCGATGCGCTAGAGAAAACAATCCACGTGTGTCCAACCTCTCCTTGTAGTTAATACCCTCTAATCCAGGCAGCATCCTGGTAAACCTCTCCTGAACCCTCTCCAAAGCCTCCACATCCTTCCTGTAACGGGGTGACCACAATTGCACACAATATTCCTAGTGCAACCTAACCTAAGCTTTATATAGCTGCTGCTCTTCCCATTCTATACACAGAGATCTGCAATTGTTTCCTTGATTCAAGAGTTATGGGGTGAAGGGATGAGGGAGAAGAGTTAAGGAGTGAAATCCAACCCTTGGGGTGCCTGTATCCTTTTTTTAATGGAGACGGGTTGGAAGTGCGGCTTCCTTCGTAGGCATTGCTATGTTGTCACCGGAAGCGTGGCGACACTTGCAGGCTGCCCCCAGAACACTCTACGCAAAACGATGCATTTCACTGTGTGTTTCGATGTGCATGTGACTAGTAAAGATATCTTAGCTGATTAACCAGGGTGCAAGTAACTGGACTCTTTACTCAGAACTCTTGATGCATCCAACCTCAACACAGCCCACTTCCTGCACCCAACCTTGTGCAATATTTTCCTCGCCAGAAAAATGGATGCAACTGGTTCATGCCGACAAGACAGAGCAGCCAACACCAAAATGAAGCACGCAGCCATGAGGAAGGTACACAGCTCCACTGTGCATGTGTTCCAAGTCTGAGAGCTATATGAGGGAAAATAATCAGGATGCAAGTATTGCTCCAACAATTCATTAGAGCAGATTTCCATCTAAAACTTCTGTTCTTGTACATTGGCAAAAATGAGATTTGTTGGCAAACAGGGACCAAAGTGTTTAAAACAGCTAAAGGATATCATTGACTTGTTTTCTTAAAAAAGTTGAAATGAGCAACTTAGTTCAGTTTTTGAGTACAGCTATAAGTGCTTTTCTCTGTGACAATAAGCAAAAGCATATGCAAAGGAGGTTTTCATTAATCAAGAAGCAATCTAGCAAACTCAGCTAGCTTTGTACAATTGGGAGTGGCAGAATCCTAGCTTTAATGTTTGTGTCACACCTGAAATTAAAAGGAAATCAAGTCTGTGACTACTCATTAAGATCTGACAATCTCAAGTCACATTGTAGATACATAGACCCATGCTGAAGGTTGTCAGGTTTGGTTTTAATTGGAATACATCAAACAGCTGATCCCAATCAAGAGCAGATTCACTAAAGGCTGGAGGGGAGTGGGGTGTGGATCAAAACCCATGAAGGCAAATTTTTCAAAATAGATTCTGAGAGGTGTAAGTAATTACATATTTTTTTTAAAAAATCACAATACCCTCCTGTAAAAACCATCTCTCGAAAATGCTTGTGCCAATTTCAGCAACTCCTTGGAGTTGTTAATGTGCCCAGTAATAGTCTGCATATCAAACATTTCAGGAGGAACTAGACAAGCTCTTTATGGACCTTAACCGCATGGTTACGGACAGAGAGCTGGAAAGGAAGACTAACCCATGGAATGTTTTTGGCCTTGGACTGATCTCCACATTCCATAAATAAACCCATTTAAAGGGCAATATAAGCAACAGGAAACTAGGCTCTCCAACAGACAGAAAGATACATTAATAAAAAGGGAAGAAGAAAACAGCACAAAACATTAAACAAATATTACATATCCGTCTTCATGGATACAGGTACAAGTACCTTCCCAAAATGGTGGCAAACCATGGGTCAATGGAGGAGGAGAAACTTATTAGTTGCAAAGTGATGTTGGAGAAACTGATGGAATTAAAACTGGTACATTCCCCAAGACTTGGTGACCTATATCTCAGGATTTTAAAAAGTGACAGCTAGCGACATATGGATACATTGGTTTTGACATTGCAGAATATCTGAGAATTGAAATGGCCTGCGCCCAATGGGAAACAGTAGATGTCACCCCAGTATTCAAGGAGGAAGAAGGAAATAATGAGAGTTATACAATAGAGAGAAAATACAATACAATCTATTGCTAGGGACATACTTAGAGCTCACTAGGAAATTCGCAGTACAGTTACAAACAGCCTCATGAAGGGAGAAATTGATTTTGAGATTGTAGCTAGCAAAGTAAATAAAGGGAGAAGGAAACAGTGGACCCCCAACCCTCTCATCTAGAGGGGTGTGAAGATTAGATCATTGGGGATAGTTAATGAGGAAGATTTTTGAAAGATTAGCAAATTGGGAACTGGCACGAAAGAAGAGATGAGGCTGGGGCAGATCAGCCACAATCTAGAAGGGCAAGAACAGCAGGCAGATGGGAACATCACCACCTCATGCTCCCCATGAGAGATTCTTGCTCCTTCATAGTAATGGAGTCTATGCTGCAAGTCCTCTATGGAGCAATTAAGATAAGATTTCTTTATTAGTCCCATGTACGTCGAAACACACAGTGAAATACATCTTTTGCATAGAATGTTCCGGGGGCAGCCCGCAGGTGTCGCCACGTTTCCAGCGCCAACATAGCATGCCCACAACTTCCTAACCCGTACTTCTTTGGAATGTGGGAGGAAACCGGAGCACCCGGAGGAAACCCACGCAGACACGGGGAGAACGTACAAACTCCTTACAGACAGTGGCTGGAATTGAACCCGGGTCGCTGGCGCTGTGATAGCGTTACGCTAACCACCACGCTACTGTGCCTGCCCATACACTACCGTGCCGGTGGCTCACCATCACCTTCTCAAGGGAAGATAGGAACGGGGAGTAAATTTTTGCCTTGCCTGCAATGCCCACGCTCCATGAATGGCTAAAATTTACAAGCCCACAACCATGTCTCGGGACCTACAGCTCACACAGAGCCCTTTGCTCTTCCAAGTCAAGCAAATGCACCTCATTAATTCAGCAAGGAAGAAGCCTTTCATTGGAACTTGTGATGGAATCCTTGGATGAGTAAGGAAACAGTTGAATGTGTGCGATGTGACTCGACCAGTGCCCCCACCTTCAGGCTGGGTGATCTCTTCACCTCCCCCCACCCCTCCCATCCCAAACACTGTTCCCATCTGCCCTCCCCAGCTCCTTCCCTTGATTCCATGCTCCATCTTCCTCTCCCGTCAGATGACCTACCCAGTTCTTCCTACACACACCCTGTCACCCGATTTCTTTCTTGTCCTCCATCCACTCCAACTGCCCCTCACTCACACTCCTCCCACTGTTCCCCTCCCCCCACGATTCCCATCTTCCCTTTCCTCCCTACCTCCTCCGATTCCATGCTCCACCTTCCTCTCCCATCAGATTCCATCTTCAGCCCTTTGTCGTTTCCACCCATCACCTCCCAGCTTTTGGCGCTGTGCACTCTCCTTTCTATCCATCGCCGCCCCCTCACCGAGATCCACATCTCACCTGCCAGCTCTTGCTCCACCCTTCCCTTCCAGCTTATTATACTGGCCATCTCCCCTCTAACCTTCACTCCAGATCAATGGACTTGACCCAAAACATCGACCGTCCATTTCTCTCCACAGATACTGCTTGACCTGCTGAGTCCCTCCAGCCTTTTGTGTGTTGCTCCTGATTCCACTATTTGCAGTCTCTGTCTCCTGGGTGATCCGACTGATCACTTGGAGCCGGTGGCTGTTAACCTGCTCAGCAGAAGCAAATGGGCACAGAAACAGACTGCAGTTAGATGTGTTAACATTTCCATTCAAGATCGAGGAAGTTGCAACTGGCCTTGAACCTCCTTGTGATATGTTCTGCTGGATGTACAACACGCCGAGTATTCCCACTGGAAATGTATTTGATGACTCATAGAACTACTTTCACTGCATAAAGCAAACTGTTCCATAATCAATTTTTAATTAAGAAACTAAAGACATTGTAATAGCTATTCCCTGATGACACACCAGGCAGTTGCAATAGGTTTTGTGCTACATCCAGGTGTCAAAGGCAACCTCAGATTAAAGTTGCATTGGGATTTTGGTCGATGCTAAAAAATTCATAGTTTGGTACATATTTGACATCTGCTGGTGAAGCAGTGAAATGCAGCTCACTAAGACCAAGCAAAGAAATGAAGATTTCATGAGTGTCCCCAGTTAATAAGATAATGCAAATTAGTGGTTATGCTTTCTTTATTAGATTCTTTTTGCTTCTCTAAAAATATTGAAGTTAAAATCGGTGTGTTTTTCCACACCCACAGATGAAGTCAAAACTCAATCAGTAGGGAAACTCTCTGGTGAGATTTAAAGATGCGATCATAAATATATTTCTGCAATGAGGTTTGCAAATTCATCAGAAGACAAAAACAAGCCCCATAACCACCAGCAGCAATGGATTAAAAGTAGAGTGCATGAGTCCATCTGATGGAAAATTAGTGTGAAAACAGAAAAGGTACAAAGAGAGAAATGGTAAGAGTTGTGAACACTGCCCAGTCCATCACGCAAAGCAGCCTCCCCTCCATTGACTCAGTCTGCACTTCCTGCTGCCTCGGGAAAACAACCAACATAATCAAGGACACCTCGCACCCCGGTCATTCTCTCTCCTGTCAGGCAGAAGATACAAAAGCTTGAAAGCATGTACCACCAGGCTCAAGGACAGCTTCTATTCCACTATTATCAGACTCTTGAAAAGACCTCTCATACAGAAGAATTCTTGATCTCTCAATCTACCTTGTCATAGCCCTTGCACTTTGTTTACCTACACTGTATTTTCCCTGCATCTGCAACACTATATTCTGCATTCTGTTTACTACGACAATGTACTTATGTATTGTATGATCTGCCTGGATGACACACAAGTAAAATATTTCACTGTATCCCAGAGCCCATGACCATAATAAACCAATACCAGAAATCATCAGGAGAACCAGCAAAGTCAATGCGATCTATTGCACTGAGGAGCATCTAGACATCAAAGTGGGAATCATCACAAAGCCAAGGCTTTTCAATGGCAACATCCTCTTATTATTACATGGTTCGAAGCACTGAGAGCTCACAACAATTAAAGCTGTACACCTTCAAATATAAGTGGCTTGGGGAAATCAACAGTAAATGAAAATGAAAAAAAGAACTGCAGAAATTTGAAATAAAACCAGAAAATGCAGGTCAGGCTGCATCTCTGGAAACAGAAATTAATACTTCAGGTTAAAGACCTTTTGGCAGAATGTGTTCTGACAAAGGTTCTTCCAACTAAAATATTAACTCAATTCCCCCAGGAGATCATTGGAATTTTCTGGCAAAGAAGAACCTCAAATACAGCATGGAAACAACCCTTTGGCCCAACTCATCCTTACCCAGCAAGATGGTCCCATCTGCCCACATTTGGCCCATAGCCCTCAAAACCTCTCCTATGCATGTACTTATCTAGATGGCTTTTAAATGTTGCTAATGTGCCCATCTCAACCACTATTTCTGGCAGCTCGTTCCAAATATGCACCATCCTTTGTGTGTCGAAGCTGCCCCTGATGTCCCTTTTAAATCCCTCAGTTTTTTGTTTTTATCCCTCTTGTTCTTAGCAACCCCTCCCTGGGGAAAAGATTATGTGCTTTCATTCTGTCTATGCCCCTCATGGTCTTATATCCTTCTATCAGGTCTCTCCTCAATCTCATACATTCCAGGGAATGAAGTCCTGGTCTATGCAGCCTCTCCTTGTAACTCAGGCCCCTAAGTCCAGGCAACATCCTGGTAAATCTTTTCTGCAGAGAGTTGCAGAGGACAAACACAAAACCTGTTGTCCAACAGTGCAAAGGAGGAGATGGAGATGGCTTGAAGGCAGTTAATGAATGCCTCCAGATGCATTGCTTGGACAGATCTATATTGGACACCAGGATGGAAGTGTAGAAGACAGCGTTCCACGAGGTGTGGCAAAGGACAACCTAGAGAGGGAGAGAAAGAGAGGAGATATGCAGCCCATATACCATCATACAGGGTGCAGATTGGTGGCAATCCTGCTCCCTGCTGGAAGTCTGATGATATTGGAAGCATGAAGAGGACTGAATAATGAAGAAAGAAATAAATTACCTGGGCTTTATGTCCTGGAGCTTAAAGCTTTGATTGCAAGTGGATAAACACAGATATAGAATCATCCACTATAAAATTATGGAAATATTTATCTGTGAGAACATACAAGGATGATGTCCTGAAAGATAAAACATGTCTCAAAGGGAGAATGCATTTTAATCAATGCATGAACATAGGGGCTGGATACACTCAGGTAAGGTGAAGGCAGGGATAGAGAAAGCTGACAGAATATCCAAAATGTTCCATACACCGAATGTGCTTTAACCCGAAGTATGTTTCTGTTTCCTTTATCGTTGTAACATCTCCAACATATTCTGGACCCTGCCTGTGAGATCAGGGAAAGAGAACGGTTACAGCAGAACATTCACAGAAATACAGTATAGAAGTTAGGAGCAAGAATTCAAGGTGATCATCACTAATCATCCAAAGTCAGCACCTTGTTCCTTTTTTATCCTCTGTCTCTATATCCCCGAGCCCAAAGAACAACATCCAACTCCTCTTGAATTTATTTAACGATTTGGCTTCAACTGCATTTTGTAGAAGAGAATTCCACAGGTTCACCGTTTTCTGGGTGAAGATATTTCTCAGTCCTAAATGGTTCACCCCTTATCCTCAGACGGCAGCCCCTGGTTTTGGACTCCCTGCTATCAGGAACATTGTCCCTGCATCTAGTCTGTCCAGTCCTGTTGGAATTTTGCAGTCTTCCATGAAATCCCTTCTCATTCTTCTAAACTCTAGTGAATACAAGCCCAAATTGACACAATCTCCTTGTCTATCAGTCCACCATCCCAGGAAATGACTTCCAGTGAACCTTCGCTGAATCAGAATTATAATCACTGATTTGTGTGATGTGAAATTTGTTGTTTTGTGGCAGCAGTACAGTGCAAAGGCATAAAAATTACTATAATGCAAAATAAAAAAAATGCAGAAAAAGGAATGAGATACTGTTCAGGGACCATTTAGAAATCTGACGTCGGAGGGGAAGAAGCTGTTTCTGAATCCTTCCTCAGACAAGGAGATCAAAACCATACAACAATGTGGTCTTACCAACTGCAGTTAGACAACCCTACTCCTATACTCAATTCCTCCCACTATGATGGCCAACATAGTATTTGCCTTCTTAATTGCCTGCTGCACCTACACATTTACTTCAGCAGCTGGTGCACTGGGACATCCAGGGCTCGTTGCACCTCCACCTTTCCCAATCCGTCTCCATTCAGTCAATAAAGTAATAATGTATTTGTGAATGAAATGGACAACCTCACATATATCCACATTACACAGCATCTGCTACACATTTGTGCTCTCCTCAAACTGTCCAAATCACACTTGAAGTTCTCTGCATCCTTCTCACACCCCAATCAGCTTTATGCCATCTGCAAATCTACATTACTGTACAATGTGAATAGCTGGGGTGCTAAATCTCATCCCTCTAGTACTCCATTTGTCACTTCCTGTCACTGGGATAGATCCATTTAGTCCTACTGTTTTCCGTCTGCCAACTAGTTCTCCATCCACGCCAGTGGATTACTCCCAATCCCACGTGCTTTGATTTTGCACACTAACCTCTTATGTGGGACATCAAAAGTTTTCTGCAAGGCCCAAATGCCACACATCCACCAGTTCTCCCTCATCTATCCTTCTAAATGTTCCAGTACTGTGTTCAGTTCTGGTCACCTCATTGTAGGGAGGATGTGGAAGCTTTAGAGAGGGTGCAGAGGAGACTTACCAGGATGCTGCCTGGATTAGAGAACATGTCTTATGAGGAAAGGTTGAATGAGCTGGGGCTTTTCTCTTTGGAGCAACAGAGGATGAGAGGCAACTTGATACAGAAACAGACTTCAGATGCTGGAATTTTTTTTTCTACTTTTTTTTAATCCCCCTCTCTCCTTACCTTTGACCCATCCCCCAGTGGATCAGCTCTCCCCTCCTTCCCCGCACCTGCCTATCACTATCTCTTACCTGCATCTACCTATCACCACCTTGTGTCCACCCCACCTCCCCTCTTTAGTCCACCTATCACTGCTCTGCTTTTCCCTCCTATACATTGGGCTTCCCCATTTCCTATCTTCAGTCCTGAAGAAGGGTCCTGATTGCCTGCTTTTCTCCACGGATGCTGCCTGGCCTGCTGAGTTCCTCCAGCATCATTGTGTTTTTCATTGGTGACTTGATAGAGGTGTATAAGATTATGAGAGGCATAGATAGAGTGGACAGCAGGCACCTTTTCCCCCAGGGCGGCAAAGGCCAAATCCAGAGGACATCTGTTTAAGGTGAGTGGAGTAAAGTTTGGTGGAGATGTCAGAGGTAGGTTTTTATTTACACATAGAGTGGTGGGTGCCTGGAATGCACTGCCGGGGGGGTGGGGGGTGGTGGGTGGTGGTAGAGGCTGATACAATAGGGACATTTAAAAGACTCTTGGATAGGCACATGCATGTTCGAAAAATGGAAGGTTATGGGTTGTGTAGGAGGGAAGAATTAGATTGATCACAGAGTAGGATTACACAAGTTGGCACAACATTGTGGGCCTTGAGGGCCCACTCTATGCTAGGTTCTATGTAGTATGTAGTAGATTTGTCAAGCACGGTTCCCGAAGTCCAGAATGCTTATATATTTCCCCACTCCCTTTAAACCCTGGTCTACATTGGCCATGATAGCAGATAGAATGGCTCATCTTCAGCTAGTATCCAGGGACCTTTTACAAGCATTTGAACAAGTACGTGGACCTTGGTTTGATTCCTCACCCAAAAAGACAACACTCTCCTCAGTACTGTACCAAAGTGGCAGCGTACGGAGTTAGTCCCTGTAGCCTGGTCAGTATTTACTCCTCAGTGAACTATAATACAAGTGATCTGGTCGACATCATACAAATATTTGAGAGTGCTTGCAAATTGGCTGCCTAATCTTGCCCACATTAATGCAAAAGAACTACAATTCAAAAAAAAATTTCATGGACCAAATGTATTTGGGAATCTCTGGAGCCATGATATTAATGCAAATCTGCCTCTATTTCCATTGTCTGCTCAGGTTCTGTAATGGGATTCAAACCGACTTTTTCACATGGGTCAGGATGCTATCAAGTGAGGTAAGTTTCCCAGCTGCAGCTCTCCAGCACATTGTAACATCAGAGCTCCCTCTCGAATCCCCCAACTTATCCATTACAAACTTAGAATATAGCTGGATGTCATATTAGTAAATTATTCTAGTCATTTAATACTGACCAAAACCTCAAAAGTTAAGGTGTCATGCTGTCACAAATTCAAATAGATAAAATCTTCAGAAAATTGCTTGAGCACAATACAAGAGAATTTCCTTCAACTCAAATTCTTAAGTGTTAATTATTCTTCATTCTTAAATACAAGGCTCATTATAACTTGATATAAAGATGAAGGACAAAGGGACAATGAAATCAAAGCAATATAGTCTCATGCACAGATCATTGTAAGCTAATAGGGTTTTGTTGTGCATTGTACCGCTGCTGTTAAATCTAAACAAGAGCAGATTTAATTACGGCTATACCCTCAGGCAATGAGGGACTTAAATAGTGAATAAATTGTGTTTCATGTAATATTCATTTTACGAAAAGGAATCTTCACTCAAAAAATAAAATCGCAGAAATACTTCAACCACTTCCGGCTGTGAAAAGATACCTGTAAAATACTTGTCACAAAATTTGGCCCAGTGGGAAAAAAAACTCAATTTAAAAGCAAGTTTGTGACTTAGTGGACATCACAGACAAAGCCAGTTCAATCACCTGTCACTGATTGCTCCTGAACTGAATGGGTTGTTAATTATTAATTGCTTATTAGAAAGGCAATCATATTGCTGTGGATCTAGAGTTACAGGTAAGTACAGAAAGAGTTCATTCCTAAAGACACAGGTTCACCAGGTGGGTTCTTAACAGTAATCCAGTAGTTTTATGGTAACCATTACTGAAAACAGTTTTTCAATTTCAGATTTTTTAATGAACTGTCCAGAGTGGGATTTGAACTCATGTTTCCAAATAATTTGTGCAGGCCTCTAGATTACCACTCCAGAAACATAATTACAAAGCTACTGGTACCTCTGTTAGTGCAGGATGCCTTTGTTACTTCATCACAGGAAATCAAGTGTTGGCGCAAGTTTCCATATACAGTACCAGACACCTAGTGGGCCATTGTACAGCAGGAATAGAACACTACAGCACAGAACAGGCCCTTCAGTCCACGACGTTGTGCCGACATTTTATCCTGCTCTAACACCTATCTAACCCTTCCCTCCCACATAGCCCTCCATTTCTCTATCATTCATGTGGCTATCTAAGAGTCTCTTAAATGTCTATAATGTAACTGCCCCCACAACCTCTGCCAGCAGTGTGTTCCACGCACCCACCACTCTCTCTGTAAAAAAAAACTTACCCCTGACATCCCCCTTATACCTTCCTCCAATCACCTTAAAATTATGTCCCCTCGTGTTAGCCATTGTCACACTGGGAAAAGTCTCTGACTGTCCACTCAATCTATGCCTCTTATCATCTTGTGCACCTCTATCAAGTCACCTCTCATCCTCCTTCTCTCCAAAGAGAACAGCCCCAGCTCACTCAACCTATCCTCATAAGACATGCTCTCCAATCCAGGCAGCATCCTGGTAAATCTCCTCGGCACCCTCTCTAAAGCTTCCACATCCTATAATGAGGTGACTAAAACTGAACATAATATTCCAAGTGTGGTCTAACCAGAGTTCTATAGAGCTGCAACATTACCTCGCGGCTCTTGAACTCAATCAAATAAAAACCTCTTTGTCCCATCACATCCATGCTGACCATTGCAGTTATCTATACGAATCCCATTTACCCACATTTGGTCTGTAACCTTCTATGCCTTGGCAAATTGACTGCTTACCTCGATGCTTCTGAAGTGTTGTGAAGCGTACCTGCTCCCACTACCACCTCAGGCATCATGTTCCAGGCTTCAATCACTCTCCCTGTGGAAAAACATTCCCCCTCAGGTCCCCTCCAAACCCCCTACCCATCACCTTATGCCTAGGTTCTCTTGTTTTAGACAACCCCACCATGGGGGAAAAAAAGCAGAGGAATGGCATATTGGGTTTAACCCGGATAACTGTGAGGTGTTGCACCTTGGTCGGGCTAATGTCAAGAGGCAGTAGACTCTTAAGTGCAAGACCCTCAACAGAGTTGAAGAGCAGACACACCTTGGGGTGCAAGTCCATGACTTATTGAAAGTGGCTGTACAGGTAGATGGTGGTTAAGAAGGCTTATGGAATGCTTGCATTTATTAATTGCGGTACTGAGTACAGGAGTCAAGAAGTTATGATGCATCTCTATAGAACTCTGGTTAGGCAGCATTTAGAGTATTACGTGGTCACCTCACTCTTGGAAGGATGTCGAGGCTTTAGAGAGGGTGCAGAGGAGGTTTACTAGGATGCTGCCTGGATTAGAGGGCATGTGCTATCAGGAGAGGCTGGACAAACTTGGGCTCTTTTCTCTGGAGCGGCAGAGGCTGAGGGGTGATCTGTTGGAGGTGTATAAAATTATGAGGGGCATAGATAGGGTGGACAAGCAATATCTTTTTCTCATTACTAAGCGATCCAATACCAGAGGGCATGCATTTAAGGTGAGAGTGGGTAGGTTCAGAACAGACGTGAGGGGTATGTTTTTTTACTGAGAGTGGTGGATGCCTGGAATGCGTTGCCTGATAGGGTGCTGGAGGCAAACTCATTGGGGGATTTTAAGAGGGGCTTGGATGGGTACATGAATGAGAGGAAAATAGAGGGATACGGGCATTCTGTCAGTAGGATGGAATAGCTATGTCGGCACAACATTGTGGGCCGAAGGGCCTGTTCTGTGCTGCACTGTTCTATCCCCCTCATAATTTTGTACAATGCTATCAGGTCACCCCTCAGCCTCCCCTAATCCAGGGAAAACAAATCCAACCTATCCAGTCTCTGCTTCCAACTCAAATGTTCCAATTCAGGCAACATCCTGGTGAATGTTGTCTGCACCATCTCCAGTGCAATCACATCCTTCCTATCGCATGGCAATCACTGTGTAATCATTCATTTAGTGAAGTAACCACAAGTAGAAAGACACCAAATTCAACTGGTTACACATAATCGAATCTGCTAATTTTTGACTTTACACCAATCAATCACAAAGATCTTATTTCAAGAATTAATGGATTAAAAATGCTTATTCTTCCTATTCAATGTCGACAGCTGTAAAAGAATGCAGAAAAGATTTGAGGATGTTGCCAGGACTCGAGGGACTAAGTTATGGAGAGAGGTTGGGCAGGCTAGGACTATTCATCGGTGTGTAGTTGAATACAGGTTGACCTTATGGAGGTGTGTAACATCATGAAGGGCACAGATAGGGTGAATGCATGCACTTTTTTCCCCCAGGCTTGGGGAATCAAGAATGAAATGGCATAGGCTTAAGGTGAGAGGGGAGAGACTTAACAGGAAACTGAGGGGTAATGTTTTCACCCAGACGATGGCCAGTGTATGGAAGGAGCTGCCAGAGGAAGTGGTTGAGGTAGGCATATTAACATTAAAGGCATTTGGACAGGTACATGGATAGGAAAGCTTTGGAAGGTTATGGGTCAAACACTGCCAAAAGGGACTAGCTTAGATGGGCATCTTGGTTGGAATGGACTGGTTGGGCTGAAGGGCCTGTTTCTATGCTGTACGACTCTAGATATGGAAGTGAGTGGAATCACAGAACTTTGTTCTTAAAAATACAAGGTGCCATGCATTAAAGGCCCACAGCTGATTCCCTCAACTGTAGACGATTATGGTCTGGTCAGGCAGCAGGTGGAGAAGAGGGGGTTAAGCAATGGTAAGAAAACTTCTCATTTACCCGATGCAGCAGGAAATGTATTCATTTCTCTCCTCTGTAACCTTCCAGGATGCAGCCATCATTTCGAACTGTGCATTCTGTAGCTTTCACAGAACTGATTTCACCCAGGAACCAGAGTTCCACGGTGAACCAGATGAATGACTCCTTGCATTTCATCTTCCGACCAGGTACGTAACAGTCCCGAGGACTCAACTTTCAGATAACCAGCCTTTGAATTAAAACTGACCAGTTCTGATGGAAGGTCAACTTGCAAGGTTAATTACATTTTCCTCTCTCCACAGATGCAGAGTGCACATTCTCTTATTTCAGATTTCTAGCAGTTGCTGTTTTCTGTCTCAGTTTCAGCAACTATTTTCCTTCTTCTCTCTTCTGTTAACTCACCTTCCTCGACTCGAATCTCATCCCAGACAGATCAGCTGGGGTTAAACAGATTTAATCATCACTTGTGTTATTCTGTCTCTCTTAGACTCGAGCCTTTCACATAGCTTTAAGGTGAGAGGGGTAAAGTTTAAAGGAGATTTACGAGACATGTTTTTTTTAAAAACACAGATGGTGGTAGAAGCCTGGAACGCACTGCTAGGGAGGTGCTCGAAGCAGATAATGAGGCATTTAGATGGACACACACAGGCAGAGAATTGAGGGATTTAGACCGTGTGCAGGCAGATGTGTAGTTTAAACTGGCATCGTGGGCAGAAGGGCCTGTTCCTCTGCTGTTCACCAAATGGTCATCGACCCAAAATGTTACCAGTTTCCTCTCTCCAGAGAGGCTGCCTGACCTGCTGAGTATTTCCAGCTTCCTTCTTTCAGATTTCCAGCATGTAGATGTTTATCACTTTCTGATTCTGGAGGAATGGCTGCTGAGTGCACCACTGCCTGACTGGAAGGTGTTTAGAGAGTCAGTCAGTTAGGAGATGACTGGCAAGTGCACGAGTGAGAAACCAGTTGAAGTTTAATGAAGAGAGACGTAAAGCTGCCATGCAACGTTGACATCAACACAGGCTAAGTGGGCTGAATGGCTTCACTGAGCACAGGAGCAGGCCCTTTGGCCCATCAAGTCTGTGCTGAATATCAAACACTCATTTACACTAATCCCATGTTTTTCTCCTTACATTCCCATAAACTCCCCCACACCAGATTCTATCACTCATCCACACGCTAGTGGCACTTTACAGCGGCCAATCAACCTACCAACCTGCATGGTCTTTCAGATGTGGGAGGAAACCGGGGCATCTGGAGGAAACCCACACAGTCACAAGACAAAGGAGCAGAAGTAGGCCATTTGGCCCATTGAGTCTGCTCCATGACCTTACCAATGACCATTAAACTAATTAAACTATTCCCATCTAGCCCCAATTTCCAGCCTTTATCCCGTATTCCTCGATACCTTGACTAATTAGATACCTATCAATCTCCTCCTTAAACACCCCCAATGATCGTGTCTCCACAGCTGTATGTGGCAACAAATTCCATAAATCCACAACCCTCTAGTTAAAGAAATTTCTCCACATCTCTGTTCTAAATGGGTACCCTCTAATTCTAAGACTGTGCTCTCTAGTCCTGGACTCACCTACCAAGGGAAACAGCTTAGCCACATCTACTCTGTCCAGTCCTTTCAACATTCAAAATGTTTCTATGAGGTCCCCTCACATTCTTCTGTTCTACAGTGAGTACAGTCCAAGAGCCGACAAACGCTCATCGTATGTTAGCTCTTTCATTCCAGGAATCATCCTTGCAAATCTTTTCTGAACCCTCTCCAACATCAGTACATCTGGGAGAATGTGCAAACTCCACAAATACAGCACCTGAGGCCAGGATTGAACCCAGGTCACTGGAGCTGCAAGGCAGTGGCTCTGTTAGCTACACCACTCTGCCGCCCATTGTATTGAGTGAGTTTGATCATATGTATATAAAAAAAAACTTTGCATTTCTATAATATCTCCCATAGCACTTTCCAGTCAATGAAGATTACAAGCATTGGAATAGGCAGTTATCAATACAAGACCATCACACAATTCTCCCATTGAAATATTCACTAGTATCTATTCCATACAATAGCTCCTTCAAGGTAAATTTGGGTACATGTTGCATACAACTATTGTGTCTGAAATTAGATTAGGTTCACAAGTGATACTTCAGTGTGAATCTGCAGTCAAGGCCTGAGATGGTGTGGGGCAAGTCTTGCTGAAGGAGGAAAATCACACCCCACTCTGCTTTTGGGAGTTTTTATCTGGCAAATCCTCATTTACTGAACAGAATGATGGCTTCCTCAGTTGCCAACATAGGTTGTCAGACCTCAAATTCATTGAGGGGGGGATAGTCCACAATAATGTGCGCTGTTACTTGTACATCGCCACAGCAACAAAAGACGAAAATGAATAGCACCAAGCTACCGGCAGTGAAGGTTGGTCTCAAGTAGCCTTTCCAATGGGGGTCACTTTCAGCGTGGTAACTCAAACACAACGTGTTGAGCTGTGGGCTTGACACATTTGGTTGCCCCAGTTCACCCAAAGACCAAACAGCTTCACACCAAAGATGCAGAATAAATGGAAACTCAGGCCTATGACATTCAGCCTCAAGTTTCTTACCTCCATCCACCCATTTTCATTCTCCAACAGTCCTTCCCGAACAAAAATTTAATCAATCTTGTTTGCCTTTCAATTAACCCCAGCCACAACACTTATTACACAGAGTTCCAGAAGGGTGGTTTCTGACGGCCAATCAATCTGCCTCGCTCCAATGCGTCACCTTGTTCTGGAAACCAGAGGAAATAAGTTTCTTTCTATGGACCCTACCAATTCATCAATGATCATGAACAGCTCCATTTTATCACCAGTATCCTTCTACTTCTTAAGGGATACAAGTTGTCTCCATATGATTATAATTTAAATTTTAATCATTCTGGTGAATCTGGAACACTCCCTCTAAAAGCAATTCAAGTCTTTACACACTGCTGTGCTCATACTGAACAGTACACTAAATGATGGCAAACCAGGCCTCATTAATGGTAAATTTTCTCTTTATTCCAGCTCCTTTGAGATAAAAGGACAATATTCCATTAACATTTTGAATTATTCTCTGTAACTATCCATTAGGTTTTATTGCTTTGTCATTAGACACATTTCTCTTTTAAACTTCCCTAGTTCCCAACATTTGGATAAACAGGTTCAAAGGATCTCAGAAATCTTCATACCTTACACCATACATCCAGAGTTTTACCCATTCACTTAATCTATCAACAAATGTTAAACAAGCTGTGACCATGACCTCTGGAAAAATGTCTTAGTTGTTTTCTAGGTCAAGTTAATTTCTTATCTAATTTAATGACCCCTAACATGACCTTTTTCTCTCTAAAGTAAAATCTCCTGCTGAATCGGTCAACAATGCCACTCACAGATCCTGCCTTAAGTAAATTTTGCAAAGGTAACTAACTGCAGATAAAATTTGGAAGATGAAAACTTTTCTTAAATCATCATAGCAAGTGCAAAATAACAAATAAAAATAACCCAGCACATTCTCCAAAGTGTTTTCATTGGTACAAGTCATTCAGTTTCACCAGAGGTTCGATCAGAGCAACCTGAACCTCTTTACCTAATTAACTATTTACCTTGGTTTATTTTTGAAGGCAAATCACATGATCAAGATGTTCACTACTTCTTGTATCTGCAAAATGAGTTTAAAAAAAAACTACTGTCTCATGTTAAATCCAAGCCTCGAAGAGAGTACAGTACCACCCAAAGTAGTAGCCTTTTCTCTGAAAGCTACTCCCAGTAGGAACTAATCAGAGAGATACAGCAAGGAACTAGGCCACTGAAGAGCAGCTGTACTGACCATCAACCACTCAAACTAATTCCATTTATTTCATTCTCTCTGCAGTCCCACCAACTCCACCAGATCCTCCCATTCACCTACCAACCAATTAACCTATCAAGCCACATCTTCAGGATGTGGGAGAAAATTGGTGCACCCAGAGGAGACCCTTTGCAAACTCCACACAAACAGCACCAGATGCCAGGATTGAACCCTGCTTGCTGGAACAGTAGCTCTGCCACTGTGCTGCTCATGGTTTTAGGATATTACAATATCTAAATTACTAAAATAAAAGATTTGTATTTATAAAGCACCTTCCCTTTCACAGACGTGGGTTAGAGCTAATGAAGGACTTTTGAAATATTACCACTTTTACTTACAGGAACCACAGCAGCTAATTCTTCTGCAGAAAACACCCAGAAATGGCAGTGAGGAAGACCAGGTAATCTCTTCTGATATTCAAGCAGGATATCAGGGAGAAAACCCCTGATCGCACTAATTTTAAAATTCCAACAGAATTCCAACCTTGCAAAACAAATTATGAAAGATAAAGATTTCTCACTTTAACTACTGAAAGCTAAACCTTCTCATAGAATGTAAAGGGAATTTACAACTCACTGTGTACCCACTGGCAGCTGCAAATGAAACCAATTAACCTTTAATTAAACCCCTGGAAACATGGTCCCAATTAAACAATTATTTGGATTCTTTCTATAAAACTTAAAATGGCTACACTTATCTCTTAATGGTACAATGCAATCTTTTCATTAACAGTGAAATTTTTTATTTTATAATCACAAAATTCTTGCCATTTTAAGAGTGTTACATCATTCCTTCAATAGTCCAAGGTGAACTTTGCTTTCACTGCAAACACTCTGCGAGACAAGTGACCTTTATTAAATATCCGCCTAGCCCAGTTGTAGCGTTCTTGCCTTTGATTAGGAAGTGTTCATGGTCTCAGTATTGTAGTGCGGTGACAAGAATATTGCATTACGCTGATCAGACTGATGTCCTGTCTGCTTGTTTAGGTAGAAAGACTTCACACCACATTTTTAAAGAAAAGCGGTAATTTTGTCCAATAACTAGGCCGATACTCATCCATGAATCAGTTTTAGCAGGGCACTGGTCTTTCAAGTGCTCATCCAAAGTTCCTGTCTCCACTACCCCCTCAAGCAGCAGGTTCCAAATTTCAACCATCCTCTGGGTGAAAGAATTCTTCCTCAAATCTCTTACCCTTAAAACCTATGCCCTCTGATGATCTAGTCTTCACACCCTGCAGGATAGAGAATTCCAGCCTCTGCGATAAGCCTTGCAGACCTCAGTCTTAAATAACTGCACCTTGATCTTGTAACACCCGCTCACCCTGATCTTGAAACATCTCCTCATCCCAGAGATTCACCTGTTAGTGGGAACAGCTTGGCATCTACTATCACACCCCCTTGGGATCTTATAGGTTTCCATTAGATCACCCTCACTCTTCCAAACTCCAGCCCTCTTGCAACAAAGGCCCATATACCATTTGCCGTAGTGTAGCGGTGAGCATAACGCTTTACAGCACCAGCGATCCGGGTTCAAATCCAGCCGCTGTCTGTAAGGAGTTTATACGTTCTCCCCGTGTCTGTGTGGGTTTCCTCTGGGTTCTCCGGTTTCCTCCCACATTCCAAAGACGTACGGGTTAGGAAGTGGTGGGCATGCTATGTTGGCACCAGAAGTGTGGCGACACTTGCAGGCTGCCTCCCAGAACACTACGCAAAAAGATGTATTTCACTGTGTGTTTCGATGTACATATGACTAATAAAGATATCTTATCTTAACCACTTGCTACGCCTGCCTGCTAACTTTTTGCAAAGAGATTTAGCTGACAGAGATTCCAGAACCAATGTCACTAGAATTCCGGTAGTCCAGCTGCAGTACACAGATGATGCTTGCACTTGTACAGAGTAAGCTCCAAAGTTGACTCTTTCATTGAAACATACAAGCAGATGGATCTTATACTTAACATCTGTAAGACAAAGATCTTCTCCCAACCTGCCACTCCGTACAACATGCCCCCTCACAATAAAGGTTCACAGCTAGACTCTGGAAAATGTGGACCACTTCTTGTATCATAGCAGCAACATCTCAGAAGGGTAGACATTGTTGACGAAATTCACCATTGTCTTCAATGTACCAATACTCTCTTTGGTCAGTTGAGGAGAATGGTGTTAAGATCCAGACCTTAGACATGGTACAAAACTCATGGTCTACCAGATCACAATGATCTCTTGCACATCTTTCAAATTCTGGGATATAATCATCAGATGTTTGGGATTTATTAGTTTTCAGGCCCATTAACCTCTCTAATATCATTTATTATGAATACTAATCTCTTATTTCCTCATTTTCACTGGACCCTATATTCTCCAGTATTGCAAGGTTTTTTGTGTCTTCAGTGAATATAGCAATACAAGCATCATGATACATCTGCAAGGATTTGTACACTAATAATGTGATTTCTGATTGAACAGCAACATGTCCTTGTGTTGGGGATCATCTGCAGAAGGAATCACGGCCTTGCCACCTAAACAAAAGTATGATATATTTAGTAACTCACCAGGAGTATAACTGAAAGGTTGAAAGTGTGTGGCAACAAGGTAGCTAGTTAGAAACCAATGTGTATCGAGATTGTGCCTATTCTGGATCTGTTGTTTAAGATCGCACAAGTAAGTATTGGGATGGGCACTTGAAATGCCACGCCATAGAAGACTACAGGCAGAGTACTGGAAAATGGGGTTAGTATAGATAGGTACTTGGTTGCCGACAGAGACACGGTGGGCCGAAGGGCCTGTTTCTGTGCTGTAAGACTCTGGGACTAACAAGTGGGACAACATCAGACACAACATAGCTGACGATATTTTTATCCCTGTCAATATTTACAGATGATAGATATGTCGAGACATAGGGGAATTGAGGATGGATGGGAAATGTCTCTATCAGAGGCAGAAGGGTTGAAACCAGGGCAAGGAGGAAAAAGTTGTGGAAACATCCAAGATGCTTATATACAAAGCACATGTAGTGTCCTTCCCAAAGACTCACCCAGCATTCAGTTTTGACCACATCTCTGCTACTTACTATTCCTTCCCATTTCCACCAGCCAATCTTGAGAAAATCAGAAGATCAAACCACCAGTGTTATAGTGAGCACCAACTATCATCAGATTTCAGGGAGAGTCTTTTTAATTGGCAGCCCACCCAAAAATGGGTGTTATCTCCAGCATGCTTTAATTCCATGAACAAAAACAGTAAATCTATTCTCCTGATGAAAATGGGAACAAAATGAACATGAATTTCATGTGATTCAATCAGAATTTCACAAAATGTTTCACAGACAAGTAAATACTTTTGAAAGGGCAAGTGCTTCAATGTTAAAAATTATTTCTACTTATTAAAAATCCATCAACACTGGGCTTTAGACAGAACAAACAGAAATACAGCAACTTTATTCCATTCCTTCATCCCAACTTCTCTGAAGTTTATCACATTTCATACATGCAACTTTCATTTCTTTCACACATTTAACATAGCAAAAACTCACCCAAATGTTTCAAAATAGAAAAAGGTTTTTGGAAGTGATGACCAAGGACTTGGTCAGAGGTAGATTTTAACAATCACTATAAAGGAAAACAGAGGTAGAGGGAAGTCCAGATGTGCTCAAGAATGGAGGGAGAAAAACTGAGCTGATATCACTCTCTTAGCACACAGCTTGATCTGCTGGGTACGTTCTGATGTCCTGCATTTTGTATCTCAGATGTTGCTTTTATCCTCGGGGCAACCCTGGCCTCACCCTATCACAGATATCCCTTTTGTCCTATCCATCCCCCCATCTTCTCTGCAACATGATCCTAACTTGCTTCACTCTTTCCCAGTTCTGATACGAGCTGTTTCTGCTTCCGCAGATGCTGCCCGACCTGCTGAGAGTTTCCAACATTTTCCTGTTTTTATAACTCTTTGATCTCTTTTTTTTACTTGTTATTAGAGGGTGGGGATGAGGAATGGAGTTTAAGATGGCTTGTAGTGAAGAAACCAGTAGTGCTATGCATTTCACAGAGACTCTGGAATAGTGAGCCATTTTGGCAATTGACAGCAGGAACAAAAAGGGAATGGCTCAAGCAGTGGGCAACTATATTCATTCAAATCTGTGCTCAGTAGACTTAAGGGAACGGAGATAGAGGATGCATGGGGAAGCAGCCAGAGTGAGTGAGGGTAATATGGGGACTAGAGCATAAAAGAGGGTGAGTTTCACCTTGCAGAGTCAGGAGTTGGAGCAGGAGCTTTGAAAAGAGGTGAGTCTCTGTGCGTGGACTTGTGAGTTTCACCTTGCAAGAGTCAAAAAGAGGCACATTTGCAAATTGTTAGTAGTTGATTAGCTAATTAACAGCAGCGAGTAAAAGGAAGGTAGGTATAAGTGTTAGAGTGGAGCACTTGAGGCAGATTTCTTTCTTTCTGATTTTTCCTCTAGTGTCAGGCTACAGTAGTTAAAATGGCTCCAGGGTCGGTGGTGTGTTCATCTTATGAGACGTGGGAGTTCTGGGACACCTTCAGTCTCCCTGATCGCTACATCTGCACGAGGTGCATCCAGCTGCAGCTCCTTACAGACTGTGTTAGGGAACTGGAGATGCAGCTGGATGACCTTCAGCTCCTATGGGATAATGAGGAGTTCATAGATAAGAGCTACAGGGAGGCAGTCACTCCTAAGCTGAAGGAGGCAGGTAGCTGGGTGACTGTCAGAAGGACTGAGAATAGGCAGGTAGTGCAAAGTACCCCTGTGGCCATTACCCTCAATAACGCTTTGGATACCGTTGGGGTTGGGGGGGGGGCGCGCGGGAGAAACGACCTATCAGGGGAAAGCCACAGTGGGCCTGGTACTGAGCCTGGTTATTTGGCGCAGAAGGGAAGAGGGGAGAAGAGGAGAGCAGTAGTGATAGGGGATTCAATAGTAAGGGGGCAGACAGGAAATTCTGTGGACGCAAGACTCCCGAATGATATGTTGCCTCCCTGGTGCCTGGGTCAGGGACGTCTCCGATTGGGTCCACAGCATTCTTAAGGGGGAGGGTGAACAGCCAGAGGTCGTGGTACATATTGGTACCAATGACATAGGTAGGAAGAGAGATGAGGTCCTGAAGAGGGGATATAGGGAGCTAGGTACAAAGCTGAAAAGCAAGGGTAGTAATCTCTGGATTGCTGCCTGTGCCATGCACCAGTGAGGGTAAGAATAGGTTGATTGGCAGATGAATGCGTGGCTGAGAAATTGGTGCAGGGGGCAGCAGGGTTTCAGATTTGTTGATCATTAGGATCTCTTCTGGGTAAGGTACGACCTGTACAAAAGGGACGGGTTTCACCTGACCTGGAGGGGAAGCCAATATTCTTGCAAGCAGGTTTGCTAGAACTGTTGGGGAGGGTTTAAACTAGATTGGCAGGGGGCTGGGAACCCAAGTGATAGGTCAGAAGTTGGTACATTTAGCATACAAGTAGATGCAGCATGCAGAAAGACTGTGAGGAAGGATAAGCAGTTGAAAAAGCAAAATTGCAGTCATTTGGATGGCTGAAGTGTGTCTACGTTAATGCAAGAATCAGGAACAAGGGCGATGAACTTAGAGCCTGAGTAAGTATATGGACTTAGAGCACGAGTAACTATGACGTTGTAGCCATTACAGAGACTTGGTTGTCACAGGGCAGGAATGGCTGCTGGATATTCTGGGGTTTATATGTTTCAAAATGGACAGGGTCACAGGTAAGAAGTGCTGATCAGGGACAGCATAACAGCTGTAGAAAGGAAGGATGTCCTTGTGGGATCGTCTACTGAGTCAGTGGGGGTGGGTCAGAAACAGGAAGGGAGCAATCACTCTTATTGGGAGTATTCTACAGACCCTCTAATAGCAGCAGAGACACTGAGGAGCAGATTGGGAAGCAGATTTTGGAAAGATGCAAAAATATCAGGGTTGTTGTCATGGATGATTTCAACTTCCCTAATATTGATTGGCATCTCCTTAGTGTAAAGGGGATAGATGGGGCAGAGTTTGTTAGGTGTGTGCAGGAAGGATTCCTGACACAATATGCGGACAGGCTGACTAGAGAGGCCATAGTGGACCTGGTACTAGACAATAGCCTGATCAGGTTTCAGATCTCTCGGAGGGAGAGCATTTTGGAGACAGTGACCATAACTCCTTGACCTTTACCATAGCCTTGGAGAGAGATAGGAGCAGACAATATGGGAAAGTATTTAACTGGGGGAGGGGGAATTTTGATGTTATTTAGGCAGGAACTTGGGAGTGCAAATTGGGAACAGATGTTCTTGGGGAAGTGCACAGCAGAAATGTGGAGGTTGTTTGAGAAATACTTGCATGGGGTTCTGGATAGATTTTTCCCATTGAGGCAGGGTAAGAATGGTAGAGTGTTGACAAGAGACATAGAACATCTTGTCAAGAGGAAGAAAGAAGCTTCCCTGAGGTTTAGAAAGCAAAAATCAGACAGGGCTCTGGAAAGTTACAAGGTAGCCAGGAGAGAGCTTAAGAATGGACTTGGGAGAGCTAGAAGGGGACTTGAAGTCCTTGGCGAGTAGGATTAAGGAAAAACCCAAGGTGTTCTACAGGTATGTGAAGACTACGAGGATGACTAGAGTGAGGGTAGGACTGATCTGGGATAAAAGAGGAAACGTGTGCCTTAAGTTGGAAGAGGTAGGGGAGATTGTTAATGAATACTTTGCTTCTGTATTAACCAGTGAGAGAGACCTTGACATTTGAGGATGGCGTACAGCAGGCTGATATGCCAGGGCATGTTGGCGTGAGGAAAGAGGATGTGCTGGAACTTTTGAAAAACATTAGGATAGATAAGTCACCAGGGTCGGACAGGATACATCCAAGGTTATTACGGGAAGTTAGGGAAGAGATTGCTGCACCTTTGGTGACGATCTTTGCGTCCTCACTGGCCACAGTAGTGCCAGATGATTGGAGGATGGCAAATGTTGTTCCTTTGTTTAAGAATGGGAGTAGGGAAAGCCCTGTGAATTACAGACCAGTGAGTCTTACTTCAGTGGTGGGCAAATTACTGGAGAAGATTCTTGGAGACAGGATTTATGGGCATTTGGAGAAGCATAAGCCGATTAGGGACAGTCAGCATGGCTTTGTGAGGGGGAGGTTGTGCCTCACGAGCCTGATTGAATTCTTTGAGGATGTGACAAAGCACATTGATGAAGGTAGAGCAGTGGATGTGGTGTACATGGATTTTAGTATGGTGTTTTATAAGGTTCTTCATGGAACGCTCATTCAGAAAATCAGGAAGCATGGGATCCAGGGAAACTTGTCTGTGTGGATTCAGAATTGGCTCGCCCATGGAAGACAGGGTGGTTGATGGATGGAGGTCAGTGACCAGTGGTGTTCTGCAGGGGTCTGATCTGGGACCCCTGCTCTTTATGATTTTTATAAATGACTTGGATGAGGATGTGGAAGGGTGGGTTAGTAGGTTTGCAGATGATATTGGCGGTGTTGTGGATAATGTAGAAGGTTGCTGTAGGTAACAACAGAACATTGATAGGATGTAGAGCTGGGCTGAGAAGTGGCAGATGGAGTTCAACACGGAAAAGTGTGAAGTGATACACTTTGGAAGATCCAATTTGAAGGCAGAATACAAGGTTAATGGCAGGACTCTTGGCAGTGTGGAGGAACAGCGGGATCTTGGGGTCCATGTCCACAGATCCCTCAAGGTTGCTGCACAGGTTGATAGGGTTGTTAAGAAGGCATATGGTGTGTTGGCCTTCAATAGTCCGGGTATTGAGTTCAAGAGCCACGAGGTAATGTTGCAGCTCTATAAAACTTTGGTAAGACCACACTTGGATTATTGTGTTCAGTTCTGGTCACCTCATTATAGGAAGGATGTGGAAGCTTTAGAGAGGGTGTAGAGGAGATTTACCAGTATACTGCCTGGATTGGAGAGCATGTGTCTTTTGAGGATGGGTTGAGTGAGCTTGTGCTTTTCTCTTTGGAGGAGGATGATGAGAGGTGACGATAGAGGTGTACAAGATAAGAGGGAGAGATCGAGTGGACAGTCAAAGACTTTTTCCCCAGGGTGAAAATGGCTGACAAGGGGGCATAACTTTAAGGTGATTGGAGGAATGTATTGGGGGGCATGCCAGAGGCAAGTTTTTTTTAAAACAGGGTGGTGGGTTGGTGGAACACACTGCTGGCAGAGGTGGTGGAGGCAGATACATTATGGACATTTAAGACTCTTGGATAGGCACATGAATGATAGCCCTCCATTTTTCTGTGTGGGAGGGAATGCTTAGATGGATCTTGGAGCAGGATAAAATGTTGGCACAACATATGGGCTGAAGGGCCTGTACTGTGCTGTAATGTTCTATGTAAAAGGTGGAAGTGATGATATGGGTTAGCAGATCAGTGGTTACCTAAGTTGGTGAATGGAGAGCTGGAGACTGAACAGGAGAGCAATTAACTCAGAGCAGAGAATGATGGATTGAGATGAAGGCTGGTTAAGGAGGATGAGAAGCCACTGTGTGCAGAACCAGAGGGAGGAAAGCAAGATGGTAGACAGTAGACCATGGAGTGCTGATGGGTCAGGGGAGAGATTTGTTAGGGCAGGGTAACAGAGGTGGGAATTGAATGGAGGCATGACAACAGGAGAGGAGAGAGGGGTCTGAGGGACAAAACAAAGGAGGAAAATGGGTAAAACAGAAGTAGAATTGATGGTATCGGGTCAGAACAGCAGCCAAAACGAAGGAAGTGCAGCAGGCTAAAGTATGGTTGAACACCCTCTGGTAGCAATTATAGTAGAGACATTCTGGCAGTAAACAGGGAACAGAATTCCTGCCATCTTTTGTTCCCCGAGATAAATACAGGTGATAAAACAGTCAAGAGGTACGTCATCCATTTTAATTTTTAATAAAAACTTTTCCCAAACAAGATATGATCATTTTCAAAAAGTGCATTTCTAAATTGCACCCTGGTTACATCTTGTCATAACCAAGATGAAAGTAATATATAAATTACATTCTAATGCTCTCAGTGCTTTATTGAAATCCCAGCACCACTTCAAATTTACAAATGCATTCCAAGCAGAAATATAATCTTTCAACCCTTGCTTAACATCCTACCTTTTAAGTCGTGGAGTTAAATAATATTGCTTTACACATCGGAAAATATACATAATTTTACATAATAGATATTTTATATAACCGTTGAAAGCAGAATATCTTTGGATTTTTATAGCAGAGAGAAAAAAAATCACAATTTTGAACCCAGTTTACCATCTCACTGAACAGTCATAAACAATCTAGACAACACACTTTAATACAAGATGAATTTATACAACTGTGATCAGTGCTTGACTTATTAGCAGCTTTGACAAACATACAGGCATGACTCCCATCTGCACCCTACCTTTGACATGAAAGTGAGAGGATCAGGTGGAACACCGATTCACTGACAAATGATGAGTAAAATTAGACTGAGTGGAGACCTAGTGTGGTATCATTTCACATCGGTTTCCTAACGTGGCATATCAGGCTGGAATTCACCTCCTCCCCCTACAACCCTCAACCCCATGCATTCCTTCTCCCACAGTCACTATAGTGCATCTATAAACGTCCTGCCAGGCACATGAAAACAAGAACATGTAGTGTCACAAAGTACGCCAAGACCAAGTAGCGTGATCTGGTCCGTGAACTCATTAGCTTTGAGCAGTACAAACCGCGGCCCCGCAGCCAGCGCTTGAAGGAAAGTGCTCCTCTCTTTACCTGCGAGACACAAACAGAGTCATTGACAACCAACATTACCTTTGCTAATTCATGTTCATTCAGAATTAAAATAACTGGCAAAATACCTGGGCAGAGATGTGAAGTTTTTTTTAAAAGATGTATCAAGTAGCACAAGTCTGGATTGCACTGTATGAATGGGTGACAGCACCTTCAATAATAATTTTCAAGCAGTAATTGGAAATCTGCAGGACCATTGAGGAAAGGGAGCAATTGGCTAGCTCTTTCAAAGAACTGCCACAGACATGATGGGCCAAATGGATGTACCATTCTGTGAGCAAAGCAACATCTAGGTTCCTACTCAGTGACTGTATGAGCATAATTTAGTGAGCTATTGAACAGAAAGGTGTAGGTTCCAGGCGATCAGAAAATGACCAATGGCTTCCATGGTGTCGGATCCGGTTATTTTCGAATCCGCATGTTCTTTCAGGAGTCCAAGAATGAGTTGAAAACAACTTGGTGCTTCACAAAGTTTTATTGGAAAAGTTTAAAACAAAGAAACAGTCACAGAGCACATGGCACTAGCTTTCCTACTGGGAAATGAGCCGAGACAAAAGGAACTAAAAATGATCTAGGGCCGGGGGGTGGGGGGGGGGGGGGGGGAGAGAAAGAGAGCAAGAGGCAGATAGGGCAAGATAAGCGAGAGAGAGAGTGAGAGAGAGCGAGAGAGACTAACAAAAACAACACCTTTTATACCTGAAATAAGAGGTACTCCTTAGCTAACAATAGTCCAATCAGGAAACCTATTAGATACCTGTGGCAAAACCAACCAATGAGAACACACATATTCACCTGATGGACGAACCAATAAGCTAGGAAGCCGCCATTCCTTGTGCAGCCACTTGAGGTGTATTAAGCACTATATATGTTAAAAAAACTCATTAAAACAGTCGAATCCAACAATGGTTAACCTTTGATTCCTTATAGATGGGTAGAAGGTGGTGAAGAAAGATGAACCTTCACTAGCAATTTCGCATTGCTCTTTGTATTCCCCAAAAGGTTTCTGCCCATTTTAGATCTTTTGCTTTTTATGAGATTACTAAATTTATTTTAAAATGTAGCTTACAACTCTGTCTTGGTACAGTATGCCCCTTGTATCCATCGTGCTCCTTTTTCAGGGTAACAGAAATATTGGAGACCTGTACTGGAAGCCAATCTGCATGAATACAACATGACCCATGAGGCTAACTCAGACACCTCAAGCCTCGCAGGAGTGAAAGGACCACGTGTATGTGCACACCTCGATGCTGGGCCAGGAAATAAGGTAAAGTTTTCTGTCTTTTGTCGGGTATCACAACCCAAGAACAACATACTGGAGACTGAAAAATATCCATGGAACTGTATTCTATTATATGTTTTTATGCTTGCAGAAGCAAAGTTACCAATGAGTTTCCCAGTTTACGAGGAGGGGCAGGGCAAGGTACTGTATAAAAGTTCAGAAAATTAGATCAAAAGTAGAACATGAAGAAATAAATGGCATTACACACCTTCCGCACAACCACCTGTTCACTGGGATCTATAATCAAAGCCTCACGCTCCTCGTCCGATTCCAGTTGAATGGTGTACTCTCTGGGTGGTAGTCTGACTGGAAGTGGATCAAGGCTGGAAAGAAACCACAGCATAAATTACAGAAGTAACCCCACCTCAATATGAAGGACTGGGGAGAACACAAGGCTTTCAAGGAATCCTCTCCACACATTTAGAATCAGCTGCTTTCCGCAGACGGTGGAGCTCTCTGAGAGGTTTGATGGAACAAAATAGGAAAGGTGATTCCTGAACCAGAAGATGCAGATTCATAGCAACTAGCAAAATAAGCCAGGGGAAGATGAAAAATGCTTTCTTTCTCAGCAATTTGTGATCTGGAATGTGATGGGAAAAGACTCAATAATAATAATATTTTAAAAAGAGTTTGAAGGCCCACCAATTAGATAAGCCTTTCGGAGCTGGTACAGGCAGCACAATTCTGTAATTCTACCCCAGTCACACACACGTGGCTCTTCAGATTCTGCGAGGTACCTACCACAGGTCTTTTGGGAGATCATTATATTTATCGTGTCCATAGAATAATGACATCCCATTCTTCCAAGGCTGCTAAAAGTGATAACATTATTCCCAGCCACAGTGGAGATGATTGGGTGATATACCTTTAATTAAACTCACTGTTGAGGAACTGAGATCGATTTTATACACGATAATTATTCTCCGCTCACTGCATTTTCCCTCGAGGCATTACCCTGGGAGAGATGCTATTGTTGCATCTATTATTTAACAGTAAATGGATTTTTTATTATTTAAACATCCTGCTCCTTTTTCAATTCAGTGGCTGCACAAGACTGTCAAATGGACAAAGAACAACTATGTAAAATAAACAAATACGGCTGATACCCTTGTGGCAGAACAACAATATCCTTGCATGATGCTCCAGTGTAATGCAGTTTAAGCACTAACCCCTTGAGCCTTTCTTCTGCCGCGAGCAATGCTTCCTCTGCAGCACATCTCCTTAGTTCTTCATCCGTGAGCATTTCTGCTAACTGGGTCAGCTCCTGATGGGCAGACGCATTACGTTGCTCTGATTCCGCAAGCCTACATTAACAATATCAAAAAGTGACTTGTTGCAACTGCCCCTTAAAATCTCCAGCTTATCCTATCATGCTTAGCAACCAAAGCAGTATTTTATGAAAGATAGGTATTCCATTGGCAAACAACAGGAGTCCAATTAATACTTATTTTTAAGGCAATGTTTCATAAACGTTGAGTATTGCCAGTACCTGCCCACTGCAATTATCTTCTAGGGATATTTTGTTCTTCTGAGTCAACGGATGGAGATTCATTTTAATGCCCATTTTAAAGGCCAGCACTTTGAACAGTGAAACACTCCCTCAGTACACTAACGTCAGACCATATTATGTGCCAAAGGCCTGGAATGTTTTGGAATCCAAGAACATTTGACAGAGACAGAAGACTGCTACCAGATGATTCATGAGAATTTAATGAAACTATATGTGGTTGCAACTCATGACTTCAACTCAGTTGAACCACAAAGGAATATTTGCGCAAAGCAATTTGCTGTTAAAGCTCTGAAAATTGTGTAACGGGTTTAATTCACTGAGAATTGGACCTTTGCAACTAGATAGCAGCTTGTCTGAGGGTCACTAATAGTCTTGGAATTTCTGCCAATATGCCAGGTGGGCGTATTTCAAATCACTCCACATATTCTGCTAAAAGCTGCAAATCCAAAACTTTAATGTCAGGCACAGCACTGAATATTTCACAAATTGTCAGTTACAAGGAACTACAGAATAGTCTCCATACAGATAAGCATTGGAACTGCTCAATAATTGTGGGGATGGCATTAACATCAAGTTGGAGTCTCAGAGTAGTACAGCACAGGGCCCTTCAACCCACCAGGTCCACACTGATCATTTTACTCACCCACACAAATCCCAATTGCCCGCACTAGGTCTGTACCTTCGATACCTTGCCCACTTAAGTGCCTTCTGAACGTCTCTTAAACATAACGATGGTGTCTGACTCCACCACCTCCTCTGACAGCGAATTCCAGATATCAACTACTCTGAGTAAAGAACTTTCCCCTCAAATCCCCTTTAAAACTACTTCCTCTCACCTTAAACCTATGCTCTTTTGTTGATACTCCTATCATGGGGAAAAAGATTCTGACTACCCTATTTCTCAAATTTTATATACTTCCATCGGGTCACCCCTCAGCCTGCTTCGCTGCAGGGAAAACAAAAACCAGCTTATCCAATCTTGCCTCATAACTAATGTCCTCCAGTCCAGCCAACATCCTGGTGAATTTCCTCTGCACTTTCTCCAGCACAGTACATCCTTCTAGTTTGGTGACCAGAACTGCAAACAATGTTGCAAGAGCGGTCCAACCAGTGTTTTGTAAAGATGCAACATAATGCCCAACTGTTATATTCCATGCCCTGTCACGTGCCTTTCTTCTTCCCCACCCTATCTATCTGCCACTTTCAGGGAACGATGGACTTGAAACCCCAAGGTCCCTCTATCATTTACTGTACATGTCCTACTCCTATTTGACTTCTCAAAATGCATCACCTCACAAGCGTTGAGATTGAATTCCATCTGCCAACACTCCATCTAACTTTCCACCTGATGTCCATCCTACTGTAGCCTTAGGCAACCTTCCTTGCTATCCATAATACCCCCAACTTTCACATCATCAGCAAACTTACTAATCACACTGCCGACATTCACATTCAAGTCATTAATGTATATATATATATCACAAACAACAAGGGTCCTGGAATTTTCCTACCGCAAAAATTTCACAACATATGTCAGTGATAATGAACCTGATTCTGAACCCATTCCTGCAGTACACCACTGGTCACAGAGAGGGTGCAGAGGAGATTTACCAGGATGTTGCCTGGATTGGAGAGCATGTCTTATGAAGATAAGTTGAACGAGCTAGAGCTTTTCTCTTGGAGAGGAGGAGGATGAAGGTGACTTGATAGAGGTGTACAAGATGATAAGAGGCTTAGACTGAGTGGACAGTCAGAGACTTTTTCCCAGGGTGACAATGGCTAACACGAGGGGAAGGTATAAGGGGGATATCAGGGGTAAGTTGTTTTTTTTTTGTTTTTTTTTTATGCAGAGTGGTGGGTGTGTGGAATGTACTGCCAGCGGAGGTTGTGGGGGCAGATACATTAGAGACATTTAAGAGACTCTTAGACAGACACACGAATGGTAGAAAAATAGGGGGCTATGTGGGAGGGAAGGGTTAGATAGATCTTAGAGCAGGATAAAATGTCGGCACAACATTGTGGGCTGAAGGGCCTGTACTGTGCTATAGTGGTCTTTGTTCTAGATGTCCAATCAGAAAAGCATCCTTCTACCACTATCCTCTGCTTCCTATTACCTAGCCAATGTTGGGTCCAATTAGCCAGCTTGCCATGTGCCTTAACATTCTGAATCTGCAGGACCTTGTCAAATCCCTCAGGAAAGTCAACTTATTCAATGACTACCACCGTGGCTTCATCAATCAATCTAATGAGTTACTTCCTCAAAAAAAAACTCAATCAAATTAGTGAGGCAGGATTTCTCCTGCACAAAGTCATGTTGTCATTCTGTATTTTCATTTGCAAAGTCAACTCTGTTATGTGCTTAATCGCTGGTGTTTCCTTTGTAGGATTGATTCTATGGATGGGTATCCCAGAAAGTGCAAGTTGAGGAATCATAGATCCCACTCTAATTATCAAAGCTGCCATCAAAGGGAAAAGGTCCAACAAAGTCGGCTGATTTCAGAAATCAGAGCTCAGATCACTTATTTTGGCTACCTCTTTTTTTCAAATAGCGTAATAGTTTCTTCAGTCAAATCCTTCTCCCCTGATGATTCCAGTAATTTTCTCATTCAATGAGATCTACTAAAAATGGACAGTGGATCCTATATTCCATTCAGTCTAACATATATGGAACACCTTACCACACCACTATGCACACAGCTCTACTCTACTCAAATCATCTGACCACACCAGAAGGGCAAGAATTAAAAACTAAGCTAAAACATGAGGAAGTCCAAGAATAACAAACAATCTGCTGGAGGAACTCAGTGGGTCAAGCAGCATCTGTGAGGGGGAAAGGAATTGCCAATGTTTCGGATCAAAACCCTGCATCAGGACTGGTGCACAAGGCATTCTCCCACCAAAACTCTGAGAAGTTCCACTCCCCTTTAAGGAATAAAAAAAAACTAACCTAGAAGGTCAACCTGGCAGTCAATTTCAAATTTTGGTACGAGGTGACCTCTTCTCAGGCCAAAATCAGGTGCAATTCTCACTTGAAGCAAATTAACAAGTTAAGAGTCCTCTGCCAGAGCTGGCATTCTGTTCCAGAGGTCCAATATTCTCCGGAAAAGAACTCCTCCTCAACCTATAACAACTGATATCTGATGTTATGCAACTTAAAATTGTGACCTTTGGTTTGACAACTTCCAAACTCTCAGCTGCCTCTTTATGTGTCCATCCACCAAAGTCATAGATCTTCCCATTGACAGGCACAATGCAAAGCTTGAGAGTTGACCTCAAGGTCATAAATTGTTCACGTTCCATTTTCAAGTATTGGGTAGCCAAAGTGAGTTCAACAATCTGCCTCTCGCCACCATCACAGGCCTCAGCTATTGTGGTCTAGCTCCATTTCACTGATCAGCTCTTGGCACTACACAAGGTTTCTCCAATTCCCTTTTCTTTCATGCCCTCAAGTGAAAACTGAGGTTCATGACATTCATCATTACAATTTTTGAATCATTCACCGATTCATGATCTAAACCGGTTTCTCTGGAATCTTTTCCTTTTCACTTTAGCCACTAAAAATGTTCTCTTACTACAATTATTTGGAGTCAGAGTAATACAGCATGGAAACCAGCCCCTCAGCCCAACTCATCCATGCCGATCAAGGTACCCACCTAAGCTAGTCCCATCTGCCCACGTTTGGCCCGTTATCCCTCTGAACCCTTCCGATCTACATTTGCCATAAATGAGTTTAATTCCCCTCTGAAGTCAATCACTTAAAACCAGTTACGTTTCCGAATTGATGAAAATTTAACGTTTGTGACATTCCTTCTTGTTAAACAAATCAAGTGCAGCACTCACCTGCTCCGTAGCTCATTCAGCTCTAAATTGTCAATTTCCACTATGATACTGGCACGCTCCTGTGGAGCTCCAGGTGGAACATCTTCACTAGTCTCATGCTGCAACACAGGAAAGATGAGATTCAAACTTTAATCCTTGGGTCATCTGTAAAGTCACAGTCACCATTCAACCTCAGGCTGATTAGGAACAGTTAATGCTTATATCAGTCAGCTACAAGCCAGGTAGCAGAATCCAGCATTTCTGACCTTCTGGTTGAACATTGTGATGTCTCAGTTACAATATATTTAAAATATATTTAAATTCCATCCATGAAGGAATGACAAATAGACAGGAAAATGGATTAGGAGTAATGAGTTAACGTTCGGTGTGCAGAAGTTACAGGGAAGCAAAAGGCACCAATTAGGTGGGAATTGTACGTGGCACACTTCAACAGCAAGCATGGACTTCGGGCTGAGGAGGAATTAAAAGTCAGTTGGAAGGTCAAATAAGGGACATTCATGGCAGCAGTCTCAAGCACAAAAGCCAACAGATAGTGCAAATCTCAAGAGAGCATACAAAGCATAGTTTTACATTCAAAAGAATTTACATTCATACCACAGCAAAACATTCTCCCAATGCGACCAGTTCTTTCCTGAACTCTCTATCGTATGCAGCTCTGGTCTCGATACAGTAGGAAGGATGTGATTATGATAGAGAGGGTGCAGAAAAGGTTCACAAGGATGCTGCCTAAACTAGAGGGCTTGAGTTGTGAGGAGAGGCTGGATAGTCTGGGACTATTTTTCCTCCAGCGGTGACCTTTTAGAGGTTTTTAAATCATGGATAAAGGTGGATGGTCACAGTATTTTTTCCCCAGGGTAGAGGAAGTCTAAAACTAGAGGGCATAGATTTAAGGTGAGAGGGGAAAGATTTACCTGAGGGGCAACTTTTTCGCACAGAGGATGGTGGTGGGTATATGGAACGAGCTGCCAGAGGAAGTAGTAGAGGCAGGTACAATTACAACATTTAAAAGACATTTGGACAGGTTCACGGACAGGAAAGATTTAGAGGGATACGAGCCAAATGCAGGCAAATGGGACTAGCTAGAGAAGACACCTTGGTCGGCATGGACAAGTTGGGCCAAGGTGCCTTCTCCAGCTAGTCCCTTTCTATGCTGCATAACTCTATGACTCAATCCTATTTTTTCTGAGTTGTTAATTTACTTACCTTTACTTCATTTTTTTTTAATATTCAAGAGAAAGTAAGAAGAAAAAGTAACCTGACCTGACGGCTGACCATACTCACTTGCTCTTCATGCTGGAAAGATGAGCGCAGTGCTTGGTATTGTCTCTCTAGATTGTAGTAGCGATCCTGCAGATCCCCATAACGCGACTGTGTATCACGCAGATTCTGAGACACTGTTTTCAGCTGACTTGTTAATGCTGATCTATCTTCAATGCACTGCATAACCTGTGCCAACCAATGAGTAAAGAACTGTAAGAGCTGATTACTTTGTGAAATTCTGCACTTTGGGCAGAGATGTGAGGAATTTGCAATCATGTTGGAGACACAGGCGGCACAACATGGTGGGCCGAAGGGCCTGTATTGTGCTGTATTGTTCTATGGTTCTATGTTAGTAGTAGCATGATGTTCTCATCCACATTACCTTGCTGTTCAGCTGCTGGAATCGCAGTTCTTTCTGATGAATTTCTTGTAGGTAACCCTGAGCTTCAGTCTGAAGTTGTTTCTTTTCTACTAACAGAGTCCTGACTTGTTCAGCGACATTCTCAATGCCCAGTAAAGATACAGTTTCTAATGGCTAAAACAAAATATTTAAAAACTTTTATTGCATATGCACACACTAGCACTTCTCAAAAACACACTACAGGTCCTTCCAGTGTTACGGCAGGGCTCCGTCCCTGTGAACCGTTTGGAAGTCAGAAATGTGGCTGTGAACCGAATTCCCACCTGGCAGAAGATGCCTGCAGCCTTGCAGCAGTCGGCAAATCCATCCTGCCAGTCTCCCAAACACTCATTCGAATGTACAGGCTGTACACAAGTCAGGTGCTCATAATCTGAGGAGGACCTGTATTAGCTTGCTAAGTATTTTCCATCCTGGGCAAATACTTAAATAAACTGTGGAGTAGAAATAATTTCCCAGCCATTTTATCAGTGGATAACATAATCATCTTGAACTCAAATCCTGAAAGACCAAACTTCTTACGCAAACACAAAAGGCAGAACCCTAATTTTATTGAAATGGGTTCGATAATTAAAGCAGCATCAATGCAACAAACATAACAGTTTGTTATTTATAATTGGAGTTCCATTCAAGCGAAGACAACATGACACAAGGGAATTATTACCTGCACAACTTTAATTATACATAAATAATTCTGCATTTTAGGAAATTCATTGGAGTAAATTGCTTTCAACTGAGCAGTTGCAATGTTGAATTAAGTGTGGCCTGCCACTTGCCAGTTTGATACAATACAAATTCATTCAAATAAATGCCAATTTCCAAGGTAAAGGGAAACTTGCTCCACAACGACACCAGGAGTGAGGTTGAGGGGGTGGGAGACGGAATGGAATGACATGTACATGTACGTAGGTGTAAGTTATGTATAAATTTATGCTAATATAAACTCATGCAATTTATGTTTGTCATGTCTGTAATGTGCTGTGCTGCAAAAAGCTAATTTTAAGGCATTTACACCCTGGGTATGTATGCCCAGGACAATGAACTCAAAGTGGGGTAGAAAGTCAACAACGAAGAGGGGGAGTATAGGGGAAGACTGAATGGAGTGGAAGGTAACTGGAAAACTGATGGATGGGGTGGGGTGGGGAACCACATAAGAGAAGTGTGCAGGTGAAAGTGGGAAAGCTGGGGCGCAGAGCCCAGGGGAGAGAGGAAACAGAAGCGAGGAGCAATGTACGAATGACAAGTGTATGGTTCGGAAGTGGAGCACTCCTCCCTCCACATTCAGATAGTATAAAGCCCAAGCTGCACGCAAACCCAATTTTATAAAGAGAGTTTAAAACAGATTGTGGGCACTCTTATCGTAAAAACCCGAAAGCCCATTCAGACTTTGCCAGGTTTTGGATGTCTTTAACAACATGGCAGGCGACATTTCTAGACAGCAACTGAAAGGAGTAAAAGAAATTGTCAGATAATATTGGTAAAGACAGAGGATGATGTTAACTTATGGCAATTCCTTTCCTCAATATCATGACCTACAAAAAAAGAACAGACATCACATACTCAGTACATAGTGAAGGATTTTAAATCTGGGATTGGATAAAAGGTCCAGCACATTTTGCCAGATCTCCTGAGATGAACAAGTTCAGATTGTTCCAACTCCTACACCCAGCACGGAATGATGCTCAAATATATATTTATAGCACAATTTAAAATTGGGATTGTATTAACATCTGTAATGAAGAAAATGGGGATTCTGCTGGTGACTCATACTCTGACCCGAGGAATAGGTATAACAGTTGTGAAGCTAGAATACCACGAGGGGAAGGAAGAGCCACTACTGTGCAGGTGATGCCACCACTCCAGTGGGTCTCACTTGCAAAAGGATTTTTAGTACGTTTACCTTTATCTGGTGCCTACCACTAACTTTTCCCAGTTCACCGCTCCACACTTCTTGGTTCAATTTCCTCAATTCTGCAATTTGTCTGTCTCTGTCTGCCACCGTTGCAAGATATTGCTCTTTAATGGCTCTGGACTCTGAAAGCAGCAAATTCTTCTCTGACCTAAAACAACACAACAAATGTTGTCTTTAATCTTTTAAATCACATGGCAAAACTTGTGCAATGGTCAACTAATTTCACATTTTAATTAAGAACATTAAGAATTAAGGGCAGATATTAAATAAGGTTTACTATTAAAGCAGAGTTGCAACTATCAAATAAAAATAACATTGAACCATAGAATGATCAGCAAAGAACTCAATTTACTCATCAGTGCAGAGCTATACAACTAGACCATTCCCATGCCCTTTCCCAAGAGCCCTGCAAATTATTTTCTAAGCACTTACCAAATTTATCATTTAACCCCACTGAATTCCACATTCTCACCATTCTCTGAGCCAAGTATTGAATGCTCCAATTGATTGATGAGCAGTCATCTTATACTTATGGTCAACCCAAGGAACAACAGCTAATTAAGAGCTTGACATTCACATTATTACCACAAACAAGTACTCCACTATCAACATTCTATGGTTCACCACTAAATTGGAAACATATCTGAAAGAGTTTCTTAAATACAGTGGTTCCCAGAGCAGATTGAAAGCTGAGTAAATAGGCACCCACCACCTATAAAGCACAAGGCAAGAGTGTCACAATGTCCTCACTTGCCTGAATGAGTACAACTCTAAGAACCTGGCACCATCCAGAATATATTCAGACCTGAGCACCTTGTCCCTCCATCACAAGAGTGCAAAGATTGCAACGTTTAACATTGGCAGCAATTCTCCAAGCCTTCAGTGGCAGCGTCTCTCAAACCCATGTCCTCTCCCACCTAGGAGGACAAGTGCAGTAGACCCTTGGGACACCACCACCTCCAAGTTTCTTTCGAAATGGATGGTATCCAACAGCAGTGGGAATACTTCCTTTACAGACTGCAGCAGTTCAACAAGGTTTTCCACCACCACCTCAAAATCACTGAGTAGCGGGCAATAATAATCTGCCTTACCAGGATGGCCTGAATCTCAAAATTGAATTCTGTAAAAGGTCAATCAAGGTTTTCTAAGCTGCTACACAGACATATTTGCTGCTATCTGTACCATGCTTAGGACATTTATATTATGTTTCAGAAAATTGTTCCTGGACAACAAGATCACAGAGGATTAAGTAGCTGTGTTTAGAAAACTGTACCTTTGAAATACTGCTGGTTTCTATAAAAGAAGACACAACTGGTACGTTAGATCCCCAAACTAAACCAAGTATTAAAATATGCCCCCATAAAAACAGATTTATGGTGATCAGTAATTCAAGGTTATTTCTAACTGACCAGCAATATATAATGAATTCCACCTTGCTCACACTAAACTTATAACAGCAGATGTTAAGCATGTTTAAAGTAAACTTTCTTCTAGAGTACAAGGTTCTGGATTTTAGGCTGACATTTCAGTGCATGCAGAGGGAGAGCCATTTTGCTTGGGGATGGGGGTGGGGTGACCAGTGAATCACTTCCTGATCACCTGCCTTGCAGCCCATTCATTCTCTGAACAAGGCCTAGGCAATGTTTTCTGCTGGGACATCAACTACTTGCTGACTGGCAAGCCCTGGTACAGTGCACAGCCTCTCAAGGCACAAATGACACACCCCACCCCACCCCACCCCCTGTAAGGCCCCCAGGTTTACCCACTGTCAAAGCAATCATTTAGTGTTTGTGAAATGTCTTTGGCATTTAACAGCATTCACAAATGTTAAACCAAACTATTAAGAGGTAAAAATGCCATTAAAAGGAAAATAACTTTAAAAAAATTAACACCTTATTTAACCACTAGAATACAATTAAAACATTTAAATCAATTCAGTTAAGTCAAATTTAATGGAAATTAACGTTTTTTCCATTCACCCTGCAGCCGAAGTGAAGTAAAATCTAAGGAAGTCTGTACCACCTCACGGTGCTGAGGAGATCAATGGCACAATGCAGGATCAGTACTGAGTCTCCATCCAGGCAAACCCGGCAGATATCAGTCGATATTCCTTTCTCTAGCAGTTCATTTGTTGCTACGTAACATCACCCCATGGAAATTGACAGCTGTATTTGCTAACACCACTAACACTTCAAAAGTAATTCACTGGCCCAGGAATAAAGGGACATCCTGATTAGGTAAAATGGCACAATAAAAATGCAAATACTTCATTTGAACTGAAAGCCCTAGGGAAGTACAACCAAACCTTAGCTCAGCCAATTCATTCTGGCAGGAAGACAGATCTTGCTCTGTGCGTTCTTGCTGCTTTGCTTGCTGAAGAAGCTTCTCCAGTTCTTCTACTTTGTTTCTGAACCATGTAATCTCAGAAGAATCATTGTTGTTCTTTAATTTCTGGTCTTTAAGAATAGCCCCATTTACCTGAAAAGTGAAAATAGCATTCAATTTATTTTTTTTACACAAACATAAATGCAATGCAAGGTTACAACATTTCGTTACCACGTCCATCCTAAATCTTTAAAAATAAATCTAAAACAAATCTTTACTCGGCACATACATCCTGAGGGACAGGTCCTATCAATGAGCATTCTCATGGTTTCAAATCTAGTACCTTAAGATGGCTCCATGCTCATTGATGCAAGGGCTTGTTTCCTTGCATGTCATGGGTTAATAAAAATGTTCTTTTAAAAGGTCAATTCTAAGAATATGATTGAAGCAGAAAAAAAATCAATGATTTCTACCTTAAGATCATCTGTTTGTCTGGTTTTGAGTTGCTCAATATCCTCTAGAAGTCTGTCTCTCTCACTCTGTAGAACCATCAACATTTTCTCAAGAGATGCTGTCTGAGAAGCTAGCTCCTTGTTCTCATTTATGACATCCAAAAGTCTTTGCTCCATCACTGAATATGACAATCCCACCAACTTTTCTTCAGTTTGCTCCTGCACTTTTCCATCAGCACTTTCTGACATTTTAACTCCTGCCTGTAATTTAGCCAGACTTTCAACTTCAGTAAATTTGTTTTCAAGTTCTTTTAAGTTGGCTCCTCCAATACTTGTTTCTTTTTTGAGCTCTTCACATTCCAGAGTTTTAGCTTGAAGTTTTTGTTGAAGCTTTAGAATTAACTGCCTCTCATTTGCTTCAGATTTATCCCCTTGGGTTTGTAAGCCAACAGCCCTGAGCTGTGTAAATTGTTCCAAAATTCGTGCGTTCTCCTCTTGTAAGGACTTTAGGCTTTCATTACTTTTTTCAAGTGAACTTTGTGCAACTTTCCACTGTTCTTCAAAGTTCGATTTTTCATTCTCAAGATTCTTAATTTGCTGCAATTGTTTTTGCAACAGCTCCTTTAGCTGATTATCCTTCAATGACAAGATCTGGTTAAGCTCCTCCCTGTACTTCACCAACTGTGCTTTTAGCATTGCGTTTTCAGAATTAAGGTCATCCATCTGGTTCAGTAAATTTCTGATTTCTTGCTTCAGTTCATTGTTTTCAGTTGCACTCTCCTGAATAATGCAATCCTTCTGCCCAAGCATGTCAAGATGTCGTTGTTCTAGTTGTGTGTATTCTGATAAGATGCGGTCTCGGTCATCTTGCAGGGAAGCCATTGACTTTGTGAAAGCATCCATTTTGCTAACAGCTTTGTCCCTTTCTTCCCTAATCTTCTCAAGCTGGTCCTCCAACTCGTTCAAATCACTGGCTCCTTTCTGGTTATCCTGATGGAGATTTTTCAACTTATTTTCATAGTCATCTATTTGCTTTCTGTGTTGCTGCTGGATTTCCACTACATACTCAGAAATTTCACTGTCCTTCGATGAGACAAGTTTTGAGATCTCAGCATCTTTACTGCTCAGCATTAGCTTCAGCTGCTGGGAAATGGCACTCTGCTTCTGAAGATCACCTCGTAACTTTTCATTATCAACCTGAAGTTGATGACCCTCAGACTGTTTTTCTGCAAGATCTTTTATCAGGGTTTGCTCTGCTACTTTCAACTCAGTCACAGACTGGCTCATGTCAGATAGCTGTGTGCTTAAATAATTATTTTCCTGTGACAATTTGGATAAGGCTGCCTCCTTGTCTTTTAATGACCTCTCCATCTCTTCAATTTTTTCTGACTGTTTGCAAATAACTTCTTTCATGTTAATCATTTCATTTTGATGCTTGACTTCAGCATCCTTACTACCCACATTAAGTTCATTTATGGTCTGCTCCAACTTTGAAGTTCTGAATTGGAGTTCTTGAAGGTTGAATGATTTTACCTTTATCTCCTCATGTAGCTTTTGTAACATTTCTTCTTTCACTTGCACTTGATTTTCCTTACTTTGGATAGTGTCTTGGAATCTAGCTTCCCATTTTTTGGTCTCTTCAATAATCCTGTCTCTGTCATCCTGAAGAGAGGACATAGACTTTGTGAATGCTGCCAGTTTAGCCAAATTGTTATTCAACTCATCCCGCAGCTTCTTTATCGTAAGATCCCGGCCATTTATTTCAGCTTGCAACTCCAAGATTTCTGCAACCACTCTATCTTTGTCCCTTTCCAGCAAGTCCAGTTTGTCCTGATAACTCAACATTTCTTTTTGATGAATTTTTTTCTGTTCATCCAAAATCTCGAGGAGTTCTTTCTCTTTTTCAGTAATTTGAGCTTTTGTCTTCTCTTCATTCTTCCGTAGATCTTCTGTTAACCCCAAGCACTGCATACGAGCATTTTCGGTTTCGGTTCTGGCGTCACGGAGCAAGACTTTGTAAGAGGCAAGTTCTTCTTGAACAAGTTTGACTTGTCTTTCAGAATCGGAAGCCTTTGCAGTCGTAGACTCTAGTTTCTTGCTCATTTCTTCACAGGTAGATTCTGATGTTTTGACTCCTCGCTCCAAGTCTATAATGAGCTCTTGGTACTTGATGCAGTCCTTCTGCAACTGAATTATTTCCTGTTGCTTCTCTTTTAACAGTTCTTGCAGCTCCTTGGTTTCACCCTTGGATGTGGTCTTACCTCTCCGAGCAGACCGGAGCCGCTCTTCAAATTCTTTCACCAGTTTTAATTCCTGGGCTTCTTTTTCTTTGATTAAATGACGTTTCTCTTCTCTGAAGCCATCTAATTCATTGACTAGTGAATTATTCTGTATGTGAAATGTCTTCAGTGCTTCAGTTAACTGATCGATCTTGTCGACATTTTTAAGTAATTCTGCCTCCAGATACTCTCTCTCATTTTTGACCTTGTCTGATATTTCTTGGACATTTTCAAGTTCTTCCTGGAGAAGAGATTTGTCATCCTCTAAAATTTTGACTTTTTCATTTAAGTTTATAGTCTCTTGATGGCATGCTTTTATTTCTTGTTCAAGCTGTGAAATTATTCCATTTTTTTCACGAGTCTCCGCTCTGAGACGAAACTCTAACTGTCGAAGCTTCTCAGACAACAATAGTCTTACTTGCCCCAAAATGTGAACCTCTCCTTCCTCAACTGTAAGCTTGTTCTCTGGGGATTGCATTTCTGACGACGGTGGTTCATTTACTTGGGATTTATAATCAAGTTGGGACTGTAAACCAGACTGATAAAATGCATCCTCACTCTGCAACTCCTCTATGATAGATATGGATGAATTAAATTCATTCAGCAGATGCTCCCTTTCTTTTTGGGTTTTGTCAAACTCTGCTTTGAGATCATCATAAGTTTGTTTTAGTAACTTGTTTTCTTCCTGGAGCTGACTGTATTGTGTAGACAATTCGCTTGTGTGGCTCTGCTTTGCAGCAGAAATAGTTTGCAACTCATTATTCATTCTTTCAATCTCTTCCTCAAGCTCCTGAACTCTCTGCTGTTTAGATTTTGCAAACTTTCGCATCTTTTCCTTTATTTTTTCATTTTCATCACCAGCCTCCTCAAGCTGCCTCTCAACGTTTTGTCGCTCAGCTTCAACATCACGGAGCTTAAAAAACACCTCTTGTTTCTCTTTTCTTGCTGTCTCAACTATCTGCCTCATCTTATCCATTTCATTGCTGATATTTTCATAGGATTGCAAAAGGGATTCATATTCGTTCTTTAACTCATCATGTTTTGTCTTCCACTCTGACAACTCCGCCATCTGGGAACTTTTCAATGAATCCAGCTGATGAGAATATTGTTGCTTCTCCCGAGTTAGAATTTCCAGTGTATGCTTTAGACTTTCACAGGCTGCACTTAGGTTCTGTTTCTCTGCGAACGCACCATCAACTTCAGAAAGAAGCCGCTTCTTCTCTTCCTGGTGTGCTAATTCTGCTTGCTGCAAGGGCTCAAGTTGTTTCTTCATTTCTGCCAAGCTTCTTTCAAGGGTAGAAATCTTAGAAAGAATTTCTTCCTTTTCAGATGTTAAAACATTAATTTCGTGCTTCAGAGTTTTGTTTTCTTTCAGAGCCTCTTTCCGAGATATTAGTGCTGCTTGTAGTTTTCTCTGCATCAGCTCTTTGGACTTCTCTTCCTCAGAACTATCTGCCGACCTCCGCTGAACTTCACTGGTGCAAGCTTTTGTTCTTTTACTTTGTGCTTCGTAAAATATTGATAGTTTCTGTACTTGCATTTCCAGCTCCTCAACAAGTTTTTCCTTCTCAGACAACGTGCATTCTAGTAACTTTATGGTACTCTCTCGCTCTTGTAAATTCTCATGCACTTTTGTTAGCTCTGTCTGCACAGCCAATAACTGAGTTGCGCACACCCTCTCCTCCTCTGCCTCTTGAGACTGCCAAGACTGTTTCAGTGTTGCTTTGAGTTCTGCATTCTCCACCTGAAAGACAGCCAGTTGTGCCTGGGTATTTTCTTTTTCACTGGTTAAATCTAACAGTTGTGTTTTAAGACAATTAACATCTCCAGCTTCATTTGCTAAAGAACGCCGATAATTCTCTTTGTCTTTCAATGCTTCCTCCAGAGCAACTTTGAGGGTTTGGGCCTCAGCTTGGCTTGACTGCCACTGATTTTGAAGCCAGCGAATCTCTGCTGCTTGGCTCTCCTTTTCTTCTTGCTGCTGTTGCTCTATACTAATTATGGATTGCTTCAGCATTTCTGCCTCTTCTGATTTTTCAACAATCCTCACTTGTGAATGTCCCAACTCTGACATTAACTCTACTTTTTCTTGCTGTAGGTGGTTGTTAGCTTCTTCCAGGCTTTTCATACCAGCTTCTTTTACAGATAAGGTGGAAACCATGCTAGCTAATTTCTTCTCAAGGGCTTGAACTTCTTCTTGCTGACCTTCAAATGTAAGCATCTTGCTCTCTTTTTCTTCAAGCTGAACTTTAAGCTGCTCCACCATCCTTTCTTTGTCATGAAGCAAAATATTGACTGAATCTAGCTGTTTTTCCAAAGTCCCTATTAATTCTCTTTTATGTTCAATCTCTGTTAGCTTTGTTTGATGTGCACCTTGGACTGCAGCCAGTTCCTCTTTAACATCCTCTAACTCTTTGCTTTGTGTGGAATATTTTTCTGAAATGTGGTTGTACTCCTCCTTTTGTTGTGATAGCTGCTCTTTGTGAAGTCTGTCCTTCTCTTGAGCCTTTTTGATAGTTTCCTTCCGAGCTAAAAGTGCTGCCTGCAACTTCTTTTGTAGATGTTCCTTTTCTTGCTTGAGTGCGTTTAGCTTATCCACAACTTCAGTAACACCACCATTACTGTCACCAAGGGCTTCACTTGTGTCAGGTAATTCTGTGTCTGAATATTCTGGTACTTTAGATAATGCAGTTTTGAGAGTTTTGAGGTTTGAATTAAATTGATATCGCTCATCTTCAAATGCCTTCTCCTTTTCAGTTAAAACAGATTTGAGTTGTGCAATCGAGGAGTCTTTTTCCTGAACAATTTTGAACAATTCCACAGACAGAGATTCTTTCTCTGCTTCACATTGACTGACATTCTTCTGTAATTGTTCTATGAAGGTTTCTTTCATTGAAAGAGTCTCACTGAGAATATTTATATCACCATCCTTCTCCAGCAGCTGTTGTTTAAGAACTTCAAGGTGCATTTCAAGCTCTCTAAACTCCTTCTGACCACTCGTCACTTGGCTTTCAAGCATTCTGCAATTACCCTGCAGTTCTTCAATTTGCTTGCTTTTGTCTACATCAGCAGTAGCACTTTGTTGCAACTCTTCAACCTTCTTCATCAGATCCCTTCTGGTTAACAGTGCAGCTTGAAATTTCTTCTTGAGTAGGTCCCTCTCCTTTATTAGTGCTTGGGTTTGTGAATGCAGCTGTTTGTTTTCAGTCACAATGCCTTGGTACTGGTCCTCCTTTGCACTTAGAAGAATATCTTTGCTTTCCAGCTGCTTCTTTAGCTCCTCAAGTTCACGTGTAAAGCGGGCAGTCTTCTCATCAGAAGCACAATTCTGCAACTTAAGCTCTTGCATTTCATCAGTCAGTTGTTTTTCTACGTCTGCTGCTTTAACCATTTCCTTTGAAATGGATTCTGAAAGCTGCATTGCAGAAACATCCTTCTCCCTCAGCTGTTGACTGAGAGAAGCCACCAGTTCTTGCTGCTGGGTTATTTGCATAGTTAGAATTTGTGTCTCATGTTCTTTCTTTTGCAGGGTATCAAAATGCTTTGCTACTTCCTTCACTGCATCTTCCAGCTGCTGAGATTTCTTTTCCAGTTTCAGCTCCAGAGCACTGAATTGCTCTTGTATTGAACGATTTTGTTGGAAACTGTCATCTAAAATATTTTGTCTTTCTCTTAGCTCACCTTGTGATCGCTCCAGTTTCTCCTGAAGATCGGCTATTTGTCTTTGTAAATCTTGTAGCTCCAAATGATGACTTAATTTAGAATGACTGAGCTCGTTGTGGAGCAAAAGCTTCTCTTCTTCAAAAGACATTAATTTATCAGCCATGCTTTTAGCACTTTCCAAAATATTACTCTCACTTGCAGTAATGTTACTTTGCAAATTCTCGATTTCTTTTTCTTTCTCAGATAGAGTAAGCTTTAACTCACTCATGGCATTTTCATGACTTAAAACCAAAGCTGACAATTCATCCAGTCTAGATTGTTTTTCAGCAAGTTTCTGACTGAAGCTAGACACCAGCGATTCTTGTTCTTTTAGCTGATTTGCACTGGTTTGTAATTGTGAATACTGTTCAGAAAACTTTTCTTGCAAATTAGCTAAAGCTTTTTGTAAGTCGTCAATTTTAGCATCTTTCAACTCTATTTGATTTCCTGAAAAGTTTAATTTTTCAGTCAGCAGACTATTTTGCTCAGTTTCTTTATCCAATTCTGCCAACCACTTCCTTTCTGATTCCATCAGACTTTGCTCTAATTTTTGAATTTCTAATTTCAGTTTTAAAATTTCCTCTGATTTAAGACTGACCTGTTTCTGAAGACATTCATTTTCGTTCTTCAGATGTTGCATAACATCACGCTTCTCTCTAACTTCGCACATTCTTACAAGTTTCTCTTCGAGCACCTGCAGTTCTTCTGATTTTTGTTGTAACTGCTTCTGGTTGGAGGCATTCATTTCTTCCTTCTCAGCTTTCACTGTGTTCAAATCTTGATCCAGTGCTGAATTTTCTTTCCTGAGTTGATCACACTGCTGATGAAGACTTTCAATTTGCATCAATTTTTCTTGATGCTCTTGTGCTGACTTATCATTCAAAGTCTTTAGTTGCAACTCAAGGCTCTCGATTTGCTGTGCCTGATCTAAATACTTATTCTGAAGAATCACATCATTTTGCTTCAAATCCTGATTAACCATCTCAAGTTGTTGTATAACTTCCTTATATTGGAGATTTTGTGCATTTAGAGCTGCAATCTGGTTATCCATGTTGTTTTGATTAATAGTCAACATTTCCTCTTTGCGCTTCAAGATATTCCCACAGTCATTTAATGATACACGACTCTTCTGCAGTTCCTCTTTTAGTGACTCAATTTCAGCCATCAAAGTATTGCTGTTATATTCTGTGGTTTGAATAATGACATCCTTTTCACTAAGTACTGTCTGAAGTCCCGCTATTTCCTCATCCTTCCTACTAAGCTCTCTACGAAGGTCCTTGAACTGCTCAGACTGCACAGCATACCTTTCCTGCAGGTGGCTAAAAGCAATGTCTTTCTCCTGCAGTAACTGCTCATGTCGCTTTGAATCAGCAAGTACACACTGTACTTGACTCTGGAGTTCAGACACCAGCTTTGTGCTTTCGTTGAACTGTGATTTCAACAAATCGTTCTCACTTGCTTTGTCTTCCAGTCTCTTGACAAGTTTACTCTGCTCCAAAATTGAAGCCTCCTTTTGTGCAATAGTTTCTCTCAATTGATTGATTTCAGAATTCTGTTCATTTACTTGATTATTTAATTGTGAGAATGAATGCTCAAGATTAATCAACCTTTTACAAAGTGCTTCATTTTGAGTTTCCTTTCCCTCCATCTTTAACATTAATTCTTCTTTGCAAGCTGCAGCACTCTCCATGATCTGAGAGAGAGACAACTCCTTTTCCTTAATGACATTCTTCAGCGCATCAGCTTCAGAGCTGGCAGCTGCCAGCTGTGCTCTAAGTTGTGAAACGGTATCATCCAGTTCAGAATGCACTGTCTTGAGTTTGACACAATCTTCAACCTTACAGGCCAGCAGCAAGTCTCTTTCCTCAATAGTGCGCTTCAGTTCATGAGATCTGAAGGTCAAGTCTTGGATTTGGTTTTGAAGTTTAGAAATGGTTTCCATGTTCTCCATGGATTGCATTTCCAGTGCATGGTGCTCTGAAGCTTTTATCTGGAGCTCATCCATCTGTTGTTGCAGGGCTTTCTCTTTCTCTAGCAGAGTCAGCTTGAGCTGACCTGCTTCAGACATCAGAACTTGCTCCTGATGCTGCAACCCTGAAATTATCTGCAAATATTGGCCCAACTGCTCTTCATTTTGTAAAGTTTTGGCTTGGACCTCTTGCAGTAATATTGCTTGCTGATTCAATGACGCCTGTTTCTCTTCAAGTTCCAAGGTAAGCTTTGCAGTGGAAGCATTTAAATCATCAACTTCTTTGTTCAATGAGGTGATCATCCCTTCTTTTAGTGACAACACATCCTGAAGGCTTACAATCTCACCGACTTTACTCTGAACTGCAGACTTCATCTCTTTAAGCTCCACTTGAAGCCTACAATTTTCAGTGCTAAGTGCCTGTGTCTGATCCTGCACAAGAGATGTTGCAAGTTCGTACTCATTCACCTTTTCCTGCAGCTGACTGCACTCAGCAGTCCACGTACTTAAAGACATTTGAAGTTCTTTATTCTCATTCTGAAGATGTTCTCTGTCAATACTTAGTGCGTCCATTAGTCTCTGCAACAACACAACCATATCAATTTTCTGGTCAAGTTGTCCCTGCAAGTCACAGCCTTCAGAAGACTTAATATTTAGGAGTGACTCTTTCTCATTCAACCACCGCCTGAGTTTGTCACCTTCTTCTGTCAATTCTTGTACTTGACTTTCCAAGTTTTTAGTAGTAAGCTGGTGCTGACTTAAAACCTCATGCAAGTCATCCAATTCAGATAACTTTTCTTTCAAAGCCACATCCTTGTCCCCGAGCTCAGCACTGAGTGCTTGAACCTGATTTTGTAACTCCATCATTTCCTCTTGGCCCTTGTGTAACAGTTTTTGGAGTGAGGTGCATTCAGCATTTTTATTACTCAATGCAATCTCCTTTTCACTGTTTGAAAGCTGAAGTTGTTCAAGCTGCACTGTTGCAAACCGTACTTGCCCTTGGATTTGCTCAGTAGTTTGTTGATGCTCTAAAATTTTATCTTTCAGAATGTCACATTCATTCATCTTTTCATGTAACTGCTGTTCCACTGCTAATTTCTTTTCCTCCAAAATCTTTAAAAGCTCTAATTTTGCAGTTAATGCTTCTTTTTCTTCTTGTAACCGGGAGATTGTGCTTGAGTTTTGCGAAATCTGCTCTACTTCAGAGACTATTTTGCTCTCCAACTGCTGCACAACATCATTTCTCTTTGATAGTTCATTTTCCTTATCACTTAGGAGCGCCTTGAGGTTTTCATTTTCAATGGACAGGTCTTTCATACTACATTCCAAGCTGGAGTTAATCCTTAAAGTATTAGCAGCATTATCTTTTAACTCTGTTACAAGGTTAGCTTGCTCTGTAAGGTTCCGAACTTGATCGTCTACTGTTGCCCGCAACTGTACATTTGTTGCATCTAGTGCTTTTGTTTGGTTTTGTAAGTCAGTAACCAATTTGCTCATCTCATCCATCCGCCTCTTTAAGTCTTCCCTTTCAGCTTCTTTAGTCTGTACTTCAAGCATCAATTGAGAATTTGTTTCATCAACCACTTGAAGCCTCTGCTCTAAAGAGGAAACAATAGCCAGCCTCTCCTGCAATTTCCCTTCAGTTTCTTCTTTGTATTCAGCAAGTTGTTTGGATAGCTTCCCAAGCTCCTCTTCTTTTCTAATATTCTCAGCTATTAGGTTATTACAATGGTTTTTCAAAGCTTTCAATTCGTCCTCTAAACATTGCTCTTTTTCCTCTTTCTCTTGGAGTGAACTGTCAAGTTTTTCTTTTGCCGAACTGCTTTCGGCCAACTGAGCCTTCAGTTTTTCAATTTCTTTCTGGTTTGCAGCAGTCGTTTCCTGAAGTTTCTCAGTGGTTACGGTAACCTTATTTTCAAGTGACAATATCCGAGGTCCACATTCTGCCAGATGAACTTGATTTAACATGTTCTGTTTCTGTAACTCTGAATGTACGTTATGAATTGTGTCATTATTTTCTCCAATCTGCTTCATTAAAACCACAATCTCTTTCTCCTTGGCCTCAGCTTCACTCTTGGCATTATGCAACTCAGACTCCATACTGGAAAGCTGATCTACTAATGAGGAAAGGTTGTTATTCATGGTCTGCTCATCAGCAGACTGAGTCTCCTTCAGCAACATAATTTCCCTTTCAACCTTAACTAAGGCTGCTTGCAGTTCTCCAATCTCCTGCTCTTTATATCTATTTTGCTCCTTTAATGTTTTATTCTCCTCTGAATACTCCATCATTCTTTTAGAGAGAGCAGTTTTTTCATGCTCCTTCTCCACAATGACCTCCTTAAGAGTGTCAATCTCCCTTTCACAGCTTTGCAAGTCAGCAATGAGGCGGGCTCTCTCCTCCAAGTGGCTTGAATTAAGTCGTTCTAGCTCCTCATTCGTCTGCTCCAGATCCAGGTGCAGAGCCTCCATCGCAGCTTCCTGTTTCTGTACCTGAATATCACAAAGGAAGATGTTTATATTCAGTTGAGGTTTATTATATAGCGAATGGATGCAGGGTTGGTAGCCTGTGCTTTTTACAGTGATCTGAAATGGTCCATTGATTAGAATCTTCAAAGATTAGTGATTCTCATTCTCCGAACAATTAAACCAAAGGGGAAACTAAATATCAACCAAAGATTGCCTACTTATCAAAAATTAAGATTAAAATGTTAAAAACAAGGAAAGGTAATCTGACCCATTCGAATTCACTTGTTGTGCATTAAATAAAACACCTTTTAAAAAAATGTTCTATTTAATGCACAACAATCTTTGTTTCTGAGTCAGAGAAGCTGTGGTGGGAGCAAAGATAGGAGGTTTTTGAAAAAGTTATTAAAGACTGAAGGCCTGAGACACTCCAAAACTATCTGGGTTGGCAAGATTGGCTTCCCAGATCCAGTGTAGTTAAAGTTCAGGGACAGCCAGAGTGTTACAGTGGGCCCTTGGCTAAGCAAAAAATTTGTAAAGATTGCTTCATGTTACAGAAACTACGTCTTTAATTGGTAACAAACTGTAGTGAAAGCACAAGGTAGGTAACCCCATGTTATGGCTGCTTTGGTAATGGAAATCTGCCCTTAAATAATTCACAAATCACTATCCAAAAATTTGAGATACAAAATAAAATTCGCTCTCACAGAATTTGTGGGAAAAAATGTAAATAAATTTTAAGTTTTTTTCGATTTGCATTTGTTGGCATATGCACAGATGATGCGGCTTTGCATCAAGAAATATCACAATATGGTTTCCTAGGAATTTAACACAGGGGTCACCTGCTATAGTCATCTTTCAAAGCAATAAAACTCTGATAATCCACTTGCCAACTATTTGGAAATCCTGATAGCTCTGCAACTGGCTTACCAGGTGACGTTTGCCATGTTCCCTTCCCACTTGCCGGGACCCCAGTTCCTACGTTCCCCTCCTACCCACTGGGTTTGTTGACTGCCCTCTCTTTAAACTTACTTGAGCCCCGTTTCCCCACACTCCCTTTGAACTTACTGGGTTTGCTGGAAAATTATTATTCTACTGTGTAACATTTAAAGAAAAAGTGAGTTAAAAATGTTTTGGACTGTGTTCACAGAGTAACAGCCAATAAACCAGAAAATCTGCTAATCTGGCACCAAAGTTCTGACAGTGCAGGATAAACTAAGTTTTACTATAAATAACTAGAAACTATGCAGTCATCCACTAAGACAAACCAGAAAATAGCTTCATAACACTTAACAGCATAGCATGCTGTTAGGCCCACAGTTTGTGGTGTTTCTATGACTGCCAACTTTGTTCCTCTCTCTTTATCCATAGCTCTGATATTCCATTTAGTATAACTTTTGATGGCTATATTTTTGAAAATGTCATACCTTTTCTTTGTTTGAAGATAATTTCTCTGAAAGGTCTAGGACTGTATTTTTCAGCTCAGCACACTCTAGTTCAAAAGCACTGCATTTCTTTGTTATGCATCCCAGCTAATAAAAAGAAAACAATGCATTCCTGAACATAATTCACTTTTACACGTCATATGGACATAATAACAACAATCATTTTCATAAGTGGTATGGAAAATGTCAGCAATAGCCATAATATGCAAATAAAATGATTTGGGATTTATGTGACTGTAGACAAAAACCAGTGAAAACCCTAATGTTGAAGGAAAATCAGGATCTTAAAAAAAAGAAATTGTAGTACAGGTGACTAAGATAAAGGGATTCTTCTGATCTTTGAATTGATTTGAATCTCAGATTCAGCAATTCTAAATACAGAATGGTATTACTTAATGGAGTGGATACTGAAGTTCACAAATCAATCCCTATTTTCTGCAGTGGAGTCTTAAATAAGGTTACAAAAATATCATGAAGTTATAAAATTACAGAAGGGCTGGTTTTGTAGGCAATAGAAAGAATTGCAGAACAATAATTTTACAATACAGCATCTCTCACATAAGATGATGTTGCAGGTGAGTTGGATGCTAACTCAGGATAGCAAGAGCAGAAGGCACAGATAAATTCAAGGATGCAAGAGATCTTGTCTATTTACAATTATCAACAGCTTGCCCAAATGAAAATACAAATTTATAAACGACAAATAAAATGGTCAATTCATGAAACTTGATTTCAGTGCAATGGATAGCTGTATGGATGTGTTGGAATGCTTACATTTTCTTCAGTATGCAATAGCTTTTCAGTAAGGTCTTGGCTGGTTATTTCTTGGGCTTTCAAGGATTCCTTGCATTTATCCAGTTGCGTCAGCTTTGCTAAAGTTTCTGTCAACGCACGTTCCTTCTCTGTGAGTGAAACTTCCAAATAGTCCTTCTGGTCGCTGACTCTAGAGATTAACGTCAATGTCATTCAGTTTCGAGTACATGTTTTATTACTTTATATGTAACATTCAGAGGACAGTGGAAAATGAGAAGCTGAAGATGAGACAAGGTTAAGTGAGAGATTTAGCAGAAGTCCACAAAATTCTGTAAGAACTTTCACAGAACAAATTTGAAGAAACTTTTGAAGAGAATCAGGTAGCACAGGTGCTCATTATTATGTACATCATGCCTATGCCTGCTCTTTGATAGAATTATCAAATTAATCACATTCCCTCAGCTCTTTCCCTGCTTTATATATTCAACCCCCTTTCAAAAATTAACTCTACTGCTGCTACACTTTGGGGCTGCACATTCCTAATCATAGTAACTTCTTCCTCGTCTCAGTTGCATAAAAAATCCACTTGCTATTAAGGCTTTGTTGAGAGCATTCAAGGGAAATTACTGCTGCTGGGGAAACGAGTAATTGTGGATGCACTTTATTTTGCATTTGCACTGAAGTTTTTTGTGGAAAATGGTACTTGTCACGATGACCTTTGAACATCTCAGACATGGTCACGATCAGACATACCTACCAGGTCATAGTCCCTGTCATAATAAATCTGATTCTGACTAGTCATTGTGGTATCAGGGCAGGGTGTAAAATAAGTTGATCAGTGACCAGACAAGATGATTTTATGATAATCAGCAACAAAACTGGATGAAGTAAAGAGCAATAATTCAAATTCACCATGTTGTAAAATGTAACATTCTCAATTCCGTCAAATGTCACACTTCAAAATGACTGACAACTTGTACCAAATTTGGCCGAGGGCATGTCTGATGTGATGAACAATGACTCCGAGCTGGAGAGAATAAAATGACCTGTCCTATGTGATCTTCTGTGGATCAGCACACCAACACATATATAGTGATGCTGCAGAAAGCTCTCTGGTAAGTTTTCCCTTTCTCAAAGGGAGTCCCTTGGGGTGAAAGATGACTGCAAGTCTGAGATGACTGCAGAGTCCTACAAGAGACTCTGCCACAGGTGAGGCAGTTGGTGCTTGACCAGGTGAGTAGTTTGGTATATGTGATTCATCTGCTCTTTGCACTTGGCTTCCACATGTTCTCATCTGAAAAATTCAAGTACTTAGTGCCTTCCTGAGTGCTTCCCTCCCATTTTGAACAGTCAAAAGGCCAGGGATTTCCACGAGTTGGTAAGGACATTATATTTTTCAAGGAGGCTTTGAGGATATTCTTCAAGCATTTCCTCTATCTTCCGGGAAACCTTGTGCTAGGATAGAGATTGAAGTAGAGTGCTTGTTTTGCAAGCCTGAAGTCATGTGTGCAGAGACATGCACAGCACCCCTTCCTCTCCCAACATCACCACAAAGTAACCTGATTGAGCTTCACCCAAGTCTCCATGGTGGGGATTGGACCGAGTGAGGATACTGACACCCATCCTGTGAATGAATTTGGTGGATTTTGCAGAGTCACTGTGGGCGGTATTTTACTACTGTTTGGGATGTCTAATATAGGTACTAGTTGGTGGATCAATTGACTACTTTAAATTACCCCTAGTGTAGATGGGCAGAGTTGATGGACATGCGAGAGGGAATAGGTAAAAGGAATATAAGTGAGGAAATAGGACTGAGGGAATTGCTGCAAGAGCCAGCATAGTGGGGTAACTGGCCTCCTATGTCATAGGAAAATAAAGATATGCTGTTGTGCTTGCCACCAAAGGATACAAGAGGATGGGAACCACAGTTTTTGACAAATGCTTGACGTATGGTTTCCTTAGGATGACTGAGATGTCAATCAAAGTGCCAAAGTTATGGGTGACTGATTCCATGAGCAGAGAAAAGATGACATTCAAATTACGGAAATCAAGCTTTATTACTGCTCCGTGTCAATACGATGCAGAGGTTAATGCTCCTACCCTTTTAACCGTTCATTCAGAATGGAAACAAGTTGTTGATGTTGTTCAGAATCACGGCTTTGCTGGCTTCGCAAAAGGGACAGCTGATTCTGCAACCGTTCAGCTTCACTCTGCATCAGGAAAGTTAAAACTTTAAGCAAATTTGCAGAAAATATTCTGGTTTCTCGTGTCATTTTTGAGGCACAGCAACAAGTTCAAAATTTAAATCTATCACCTATTCTGAAAATGAGGAAAGGTATCAAAGCTACAATACAGAATCCATCAAATCGGTTGGAACTTCATCTTTTCATGAATTTGTATAGTATCAGCTCATATGAAATTACTCAGCATTACTCAGGATGAACAGCATCTTTTTCGAACAATACAAAAATCATTTTTAAGAAGCATCTCAAAAGCCAAAACAAGGACAATGACAAACAAAGACAGTCTCTTCAGTTTTCATAAAATCCACTCCTGCCTCTGGTGGTCACATGCCTAGTTTAGATATATGATGATGGGAGGTAATATTTATTCTTTTTCCTATGTATTCCTGTACATCAACTGGGTGATTAAAAGAAATAGATTGATCGAGGACAAAGGACAAATCTTTTGGCACCTGACTCACCAGACAGTTGCTTTCCTCAATACTCTGCATTTTGAGAATGACCTAAAATCCCAGCACTCAAAAGCAGCATAACTTTGGAAATCACCTGGACAATGCCTTGACCTTTCATTCATTGATGTCTATTCAGGTGGCAGTGTCACAGGAGGCAGTGCCGTTGCCTCATAGCTCCAGTGACCGAGATTCGATCCTGAGCTCTGGTGCCGTGTATGTGGAGTTCTTGCACCTTCTCCCTGTGACCACGTGGGTTTTCCCCAGCTGCTCTGGTTTCCTCCCACATCCCAAAAGCGTGCTGGTTGGTAGGTCAGTTTGCTACAATAATCCACCTTCATCTAGGTGGATAGCAGGAATAGCATGTACTATAGAATAGGTTAGAGAGAAATGGAATTAATCACTTGAGAGCCAGCTCAGAGTCAATGGGCTGCATGGCCTACTTCTAAGTTGTAAATAAATACGAGTAAAAAGTACATTCCAAATGTGTTCCCTTCAAGCCCTACTGACTATATATTCTGGTCTCTCTTCAACAGGTGTTTCCTCAAAGGGTTAATGCACAGGATAAATGAACATAGAACATTTTATCCTTCGAAAGCAGAGGGCATACAATATGATCCAAACTTTAAGAAATGTCATCACATGCATTGCCAACAGAGAAAAGATTTTGACTTTCATGAGCAGAACTTGCTATAGCAAAGAGGTTTACTCTCTGCCAGAGGGTCAACATCTGTTTAATGATGTTAAACAGCATCAACATGTCTGTTACTGGAAAGACGAACACCTGAATGGTTCTCTTCAGCAGTACAGTTTACATTAAGGTAATCATTCAGCATCAGGCTACAAATTTACTACCATGAAAAATAGGTTTGGTCATGTCCAGTTTTATTTTCCTCCTCTCACACAGCTGCAAACAGATAAATAAAAGTGATAGAAATTTAACTAACAGAATGGCAGGGCCTGACACAACCTTAAATAATTGCAGCTTCATAATACCTCCTCTCCTGGATTCCACTGGCACACCCCAGTCACAAAAAAAAAGAATGCTGTAATATCTGGAGTTTAATTTACCAAATGCTTAAACATGGGATTTACCTTGTGGTCACAAACACATGAATGATTTACTTCATCTAATGGTTGATAAATTATGGACTGTGCATTGAGCTTACTCTGAGCATACTCACGAAGAGATCAATCTCAAAAACCACTTGCCCAAAAGTTAAACATTTAAAGAATGAACTAAATACAAACTATTATTCATGTCCAGACTCCTTGCCTTTCTTCTTATCATTCTGCTATTTTTTGTATAGCCTGGCTCAGGGTCTAAGACCAGAACAATGCACTCCACACCCTCCCCACATTTTTGCAAACAATCAAGCCATTTCCAACCACTCTTCTTGTACAAATCCCTCCAATCAGATTTCTACCCCAAGCACAGCAATAACTAGATCTCAACAACATCCCTAATGGCATCATTTGTGATTAGGGCAGAGCAATTTTATCCTTCCTTGTCCAGCCAGTAATTTTTGAAACCTGATACAAAAACTAATCTCTCCAATACTCCCTCATGGTCATACATAATGTCGCTCACCAGGCCTCATTCTTATCAAGTTGTAGCCAGAATGCCAACAATGCTACTTCTCCATGCTCACTCTGGTGTTCATCGAAATTCGAACATTTCCCCTCTTTCTGCCCAACCCCAACATACAATTCTCATGTACCTCCCTTGAAAACACATAAAAGCATAGTTGGATCTAACCAGCCCTTCTCTTTAACTTAGACTACTCATTTCATGCTCTGAACAAACACTCATCCCCCTTTGTACTTGCTGATCGACATTACTTTCTGGTTAAACCACGCTCCTAGTTTTCAAACACTTCCATGTCACAGTTCTCCCTAACCCTAAAGTTCTCCACTTGTCCAATTTTGGCCTTTTGTTCATTTTGAATTGAATTGCTCAACTGGTGGCCACGTCACCAACTGTCAAAGCTCTAGGCTTCAGTATTTCCCCCAGCCCCCCCAACCCTCTGTCTCTCCACTCCATCATTCTTTCCTCCTTTCAGGCACACACCAAGACCTACTTGCTTGATTAACCTTTTTGTTAAATGCATTGCACAGACTTTTTGTGGAAGCAGGTTCAGTAATGAGCAGCTTTGAGCATCTCGATTTTTTAAGGGGCTCTAGGAACACAGTGTACAGTACAAGAGGAAGCACCTTGACGTTACATTCATACAACTGGATGAGAAATTAATGGTTACTTCCGTGAAAACAAATAAAGAATCAGGACTATTGCGCTTGCAGGATGTTAGGTGATCTATCCCCTTCCTGATGCATTCTATCAGGTCTACATCATGCGTACCTGACCGCAAAAGAGGCAGGGTATTGCACAGTAGTGCAGAGCACTATTTACTATTGTCTCAAGCTACATTTGTTTCAGTCAGAAAAAACACACTCAGCCAAAAAAGTCTCATGCCTCACACTGATCCAATCAGTATAAATCAAACAATTCTTCTATAATACATATGCATATATAAATTCAACACTTTTAGGAAGAAAATCTTTACTAGATTCCTTAAAGGTGACTTTGTAAGAACAATGAAATTATCAGACGTTTATTCTAAGTGCTTTACAAAAACTTAATGATGTTTCTAGGAACATTATAAGCCGACCAATATTCAAAAATTCGTTTTATTCCTGGCTGATACATATAACTAACTACGTTGACTTGTTTGCTAAGAAAGAACAGAAATCAGTTTTGAAAATAGGTCACTTTTGATTCGTGTAGGAGTGCACTCAAAATCGTGAAAATTTTACTGAGATTCTTGCTGTAAATGTATTTGTAGTCTCAGGTGTGCATTATGTCATCTTTACTACCTTCTGTATTTCCCACCACTGAAAGCTGTAATTCCCAAGTGTTATTTTTCTTGGCTAATGCTTAAGACAACCCAGTTACACTAAAGCAAATCTTAGGATAAAAATATCTACACACACAAACAGATGGAAATCAAACCCAACAATACACAACTAACAACACATTGCAGCAGTTGCTTTTCACCTCAAAAGTGAATATGGGCAAACACACACCTGGGGAAGCCTCAGTAGCTGCCCTTCTTCATAGACACCAAAGGCCACCTGTATTAAAAGGCTTTGTTACAAGATCCTTGAATTTTAGTTTTATTTTGCATTCAAAAGTTTTAACATAATTCAAAAATTCAAACTTGGTGGATTAACCTAAAAGTTTTGATCTGAGAACTATATTGCAATGAGCAACTTTTAGAAGACCACATAAAATGGAAGCATCAGACTTAAAATTTACAATTTATAATTATGATGAGGAGAATTTCTTCACACAGAGGGTGGTGAATCATTGGAATTTCTCCACCTCGAGGGCTGGAAAGGGTCATTCACCGAGCTGATTCAATTCAGAGAATGATGGATTTTTGGATATTGTGAATCAAAGGATATGAGGATAGTACAGGAAAATGGCATTCAGGTAGAAGATCAGACATGATCCTGATAAGTGGAGGAGCTAGTTTGGCATCCTCCTGGCTCCCTTTTCTTACATCCTTATCTTTACCATGGATAAATGACAGATTAGTCAACTGTCCGACAAGTCATGGGACCCAAATTTCTCAATAACAGAAAGAATTTTTAAGAATTGAGTAAATATCTGTTTAGCCAATTTTAGTTAGCAATTTAAATAAGTGGCAGAACTTGCAATTTAAATGAAAACACGTGGTTTCATTATAATGAATAATCTGAAATTACTACCCATTTGCCTGTCAAACACAATGAACCATTATTTTAAACATATCAGTAGATCAGTTGCTATTAAACTATTTCCAATTCAATTTTTTTCTACTGTAAACACAACTGTTAATGTCATAATAATTCTTACACTAAACCACTCTGAATGTTCACGCTTACCTGGTGGAATTCTACTCTGGCACGGAGCTGTGCTCTGTCCTCCAAGTCTTCACAGCGTTCTTCCAAGACTAGTATTTGCTCTTGTAGCCTGTTCCGCTCCACTTCTAACTCTTCAACAACTGCCCTCAGTCCTGCATAATTATAAATGTATTATTGCAATGCTGTTGAAATGAAAACTAAATTGAATGCAATCTTAGTGTGCTTTCAGTTAGTAAAACTCTTGAAGGCTATTAACTACAATACGCTAATTTTACTGTATTTATTCAAAGTCCTTGCTCCAGATTTTGCTGCAGAATTAATGGTGGACACTATTAGTATTTATTGTATTCAGATATAAACTGAATCACAGACTTAAACAAAGAAATCAGGAAGCTGTCACCCGAGCTGCTCTGCTACTTCAGGTTTACTTGATCAGTGACTCCCTACATGCCCTGTATTCAAATGTATAGAGGTGCAAAATTACAATATATACATGGAAGATAAAAAATCTAAACTCAACAGATAGAGCTGGGAGTTTCCCATTCCAGTGAACAAAAAAATTAACAAAGATCAAATTCAAATTAGTATCGATCTCATTCCTTTAGATTTTTGGTAGAGATTGGAAGTTAGATTTTTAAAAAAGGCCTTCTTACTTTTTCTCCTTGTTATATTTCTTTCTGAATCCCTTTTTTTCCCCCCTTAATTTCAATTTTTGTACCATATTTGATAATTTAAAGACTCAATATTTAGAATTCTTCAGTCGGATTGGTTGTATTCAACAGCTACTTTGCCAAATCATGGAAATCCCAGAGACATCTGCAGAGGGCAGAGTTTTGGTTCCAAACTTCAGCAAATTCCAATGCAAATCCCCAAAGAAAGCTTGAGGGTAATTTTAAGCATAATGAATGACTGGCACCATTTGTTCAATGCTGAAAGCAAAATCTGCTCTTAAGCAAGTCCACGAGCTAAGTGATTTTAGGTTAGATTTTTAAAACCCTAAACTTAGCTTTGCACATGGCTTGAACACAGACAAGCAAGCCTAAAATAATTGCAAATTTTAATGCAGTTTTTATAAGCCTAGTGCCTACGTGACTGTGTGTTAAGTGATGCTTCATGCTGAGCACCTGGCGTAGATTCTTTCCAAATTCTAGGTTCCAGACAGAGCCTTCTCTTCCCACTTGAAGTTGAGTGAGAGGAAAAAGTTGAATGGAAGCGAGAAGGGTACAGAGTGAAACAAAGAAACCAGAAAAGAATCCGGTGCAGGAAAGTAGCAAGTTAATAGAAACAAAAATCAGTACCAACAATAAGCAGCTAAAGGGACAGAAATTGGTGGTGGAGACAAGAGTGATGGGGAAAAGAGGGCATGAAATAAAATCAAAATACTTGAGATGCCAGAACTCTGAAGTAAAAACAGAAATGTTATAAAACTCACGAGATCAGTATAGTATATATGGAGAAAGAATAAAACAAAAGTTAATGTTTCAGGTCATTAACCTGTTATTGGGAAAGTTCCAGTTCTGATAAAAGATCATCGATCCTTACAAACTGTCACACCATTTCTCCCTCTGGGAGGGCATGGATTTGGATATCAATAACCCATTCAAGGAGAAGAAAGAAAGTGGAAGATGGTACATGGGAGGACTGAAATAAGGTTTTTTTTACTGACACGAGTGATGATGGCATTATTTGATGGGAAAGGGAAGGGAGAGATGAACAGACATGAATTGGCTTTGAAGACATTGGGCAAAGGAGTGGTAGTTTTCTGTTGAGAAGAGCTAGAGGGGCTAAGAAATGGTGGAAAGAGGTACAGAGTACCTGAGACAACGATTACTCAGGACTTACAGACAACGAAGGTGCTCGAGGCAGCCAAGCATTTAATTTAGATCTTTTGAGATCAAACATACAGTCAGGAAGAGTAGGCCACTTGGGTTCTCATGCCTGCTTAGCCATTCATCTAGATCATGGCTGATCTAATTTCGACCTCAACTCGGCATTCCTACCTACACCCATTAACCTTTCACCCCCTTGCTTATCCAGAATCACCCTACCCAACTTAAAAATGTTCAAAGACTGCATCAACTTCCCTTTGAGGAAAAGAGTTCTAAAGATTCACAAACACGAGAAAATAATTGATCTCATCTACATCTTAAATGGGAGATCCTTCATTTTAAAACAATGACCCCAAATTCTAGATTCTCCCATGGGATGAAATATCGTCTCCACGTCCACCCCTCAGGATCTTGAATGTTTAAATCAAGTTGCCTCTCACTCTTTCTAACTCCAGCAGATACAAGCCTACCCTGTCCAACCATTCCTTAAAAGACAAACCACCCATTCCAGGTGTTTGTCTAACAACCTTTCTCTGAACTGCTTCCAACGTTTATCTTGTGTGAAGATAGAGAGTATTGGAACCAGGAAGCAGAAATGGTTTCCCCACTGAAAAGTGGAGCCTTGGATTGTGCTTTACCTTCACATTATAGTGGGATAATCTGGATCGGGGGGAATGTGTTGTATTACTTCACATGGGATAACCCATGTATTATTCCATGTAGAAGTATTAAAAACAAGTGGGTATAAACTTAAGGTTAGAGGGAAGAGTTTTAAAGGTGATTTAAGTACTAGTTATTTCCTACATGGAGAGTGGTTGATATTTGGAATATGCTGCCAGAGGTGGTGGAATCAGATACAATTACTATGTTTAAGGGGCATTTAGACAGATACTTAAATAGGCAAGACATTTGAAGGATATGGTCCCAATGCAGACAAATGATTATGTAGATGGGCAACAAGTTTGGCATGGACGTAGTGGGCCACAGGGCCTGTTTCTGTACTGTACAACTCTATGACTATGACTGAGGTGAATAATAAGTGCACTCCAATCTGCAGCTCTCTTGGAAACAAATTATAATTAAGGAGGTGGTGGTGGCACCTGTAGGCAAGGGGGACAGCAAGGAGCTTGAAAGGAACAAGGACATTAAAGGGAAAAGCAAGGGAGCAGGTAAATCCATCCAGTGTAATACGGAGATAGGGGTCTGAGACATGGATCATTCATATATAGAGAAAAGACAAACGGCAAATATGATGGGCTCAGAAATGTAGAGTACGATACTGAGACGCAGAGGAAAATAGATAAACAGCCAGAGGCATGTGGATATCCAATCAGAGAGAATAAGAAATCCCCTCCTTAAAAAGTACATTTGATAATTTGCTTGTCAATTTTCTATGTCCATAACTTTAATGGAAAGAGAAAAATCAGGGAAAACATGTGATGCCTCACCAAATTCCACTGATGTGTGCAGATTTACACAATGCCTGTGACAGAATTTGCACATTTATCTATACTTTGGCGACATTAAGACATATATTCAAACAACTGCTTTATAATGAGGTGATAACACCTCAGGAGCAGGTTACTCCTAATAATGTTTAGCCTACAACTTAACCATCTGGCTATACATCCATAAACTTTCTCTAGCATATCTTTTTACAACAGCGACACAAACCATTTATTCACCAATCTATTTTCAACTTCTAATTTTGTACCAACTGAGCATAAAAGGAATAGTCAGTTTTGGATTCATTCTCAACTCCCCTGCCTTGTAGTTTCAAAGCCAGTTTGGGCCCTAATATGAAAAATAAACAAAGGCGCAGATGATACCTTGGAATAATAACCAGCCAGTTCTTCCAGCACGCACATGCTTATGTGATAATTGCAAATTATTCAATAGGACAATTTAGAGAGGGGGAGGAAATAAAAATCCAAACAATGCTGACTTAGGTTAGAATGTGCCAATAAACAAAGTGGGTTATTTAAACAAATGCAAAGATTTTTAAAAAAGCATCACAAAATTCACGTTGTGCATGCTTTCAATAACCGTCTAGTGGGTATCACACCTGTATGATGGGAACTGTACTCTGGCCACAAACCTCCCAAATTCTCCCCTTCATTTGCACCATTGCGATCCACATTAATGTTGGACTCTTCAATATGCTGCTTCTCTTCATATTCGTAATCATCCTACACAATAATAAAAAAAAACACATTTACTTCTCTGCAGATGTACCAATTTTGTTCGATCCATTTTAACTACTACTCTTGAATTTATCTGCACATCATCAGTATTTACAGAGACACAAATACGGTGCACACTGGAAGGAATCCAATGACTATTCACACCAAACAGGATAACTATGAGTGAAAATTGATGAGATTGTCACAGCCCCAGAGGGCTGTCATTTGGCCCATCATGTTCATAATGGTTCTTTGGTAGTGTTATTCAAATATTTATAATATAAAGGGGCAAGTTTAGCAAAATTACTACCACCAAACATTGATGTACTTTCCAGATGTGACAGTGATTTCTAAGAGTATACTTGTGTTTTCTTATTTTACAGTTTATATTTAAAATTGAACATGCTTAATACAATGCCAGACATCTTAGGTTAACTTATAATGGCACTTAAAATTAAAGGCTTTTTCATTTTGGCAAGTCTCAGTTTGCAATTACTATCTCAAAATTACCAAAGGCTTCATAACAAAAATTCTTCATTCAATTTTTGCAAAGCTTAAAATTAATAACGCCATAAAATGTCAAGCTAACTCAAGCATACAGATGTATAAAGTCAAACTTTAAATCTCCAACATCTCCATTAATGATTAAAGTTTAAATCATTAATACCTCGAGCTTTTGGCCATCGGTGGTCTGTTTCCTCCTTTCTTGATGCTGTCCTAGTCTTCGAAGTTCCCCCAGTTCCTCCTCCAGCTCCTGCTGTCCTGAGACCAAAGCTGGATCAGAGCAGCCAGGAAAGAACCAGTCATCCTCAATCAGTTTTGTGCCACAGGAAGACACGTCATTCAGAAAGACAGCATGAACACAGACACAAACACAGTCGAGAACAATTGGACCCCAGTGACTTTCACTACTTTGTGACTTCCCCAAAGGCATTTGCTTTTTATTGGGTGCTGCTTAAATGCTACACAGCTGGCTGATATTTTAATTTCACAAGTCTTTAGTAATAACAAAGCTAAATTTACATCGCCGATGTTTCAAAGACAACTAATACTATAATTGGATTTAAGTTTTGATACTATTTTCAATTTTGTAGCAGCAGAGTTAGATTTGTTAATTTAACCTGCAAACCTACACAAGATTGAGTGAAGCAGGAACAAAAGACAGTGTTCTACCAATGCAAATAAAGGAAAAAAAAACATCATTACTTCCCTTCCTATTGAAAAGTTGGAACAGACTTTGGTGAATTAAATGGCTCATTTAATTTGTATCAGGCAATGGATGGAATAAACCTATGGATTAAAACAGCTTTACATTTCACAGGCAGACAGAGTCATGGAGTTGTAAATAATAAAAATAGGCCCACTATGTCTATGCCGACCATCATGCCTACCTATACTAATTCCACTTGCCTGCATTAGTTAAATCTCCAAACTTCTGAATAAAACTTCTGTATTAACAAAAACACTTAAAAATGGAACTGGAAGCTTAACTGAATGTTTAATGCAGAGCCACATGTTAAAAAAATTATTAAAGTCTTTAGTTAAGAATAGCAAAATAAAGAATTCAATGAAAGCACATTTTAGTTATGAAGCTTATATCACTTTTGGAATATTTTGCAGGATCCTGACCCAAAACATGACCACCTGCTTTTCTCCAAGGATACCGCCTGGCCTCTGAGCTCCTCCAGCATCATAGTGTTCTTCATCTAATTTTTAAATCATTTTGAAATTATTTAAACTTAGCAGCAGCTTAAAATGGATTCCACTAATTATTTTTGGTACCTTATCAAGGCATTTCATAAGGTCCCGCACAGTAGTCTAGTGCAGAAGGTTAAGGCACATGGGATCAAAGGCGAGTGGGCTAATTGGATCCAAAATTGGCCTTATGATAGGAGACACAGGGTAGTGATAGATGTCTGTTTTTCTGGTTGGAAATCTGTGATGAATGGCGTGCCACAGGGATCAATGCTAGGACCTTTGCTGTTCAGTGATATATATATTTTTTTTTAAACGGATATAGATCAAATGTAGAGTTGGGCAGAGCATTGGCAGATGGAATTGAATTCTGACAACTGCAAGGTGATGCATTTTAGGAAGTCAAACAGGGATAGAACATAGAGAGTAAATGGTAGGACACCAAGGAATGTTGAACAGAGAGACCTAGGGGTCCAAGCCCATAGTTCCATGAAAGTGGCAAGACAGGTTGATAGGCTGGTGAAGAAGGCATATGGCATGCTTGCCTTCATAGGTCAGGACATAAAATATAAAAGCTGGGATGTTATGTTGCAACTTTACAAAACAGTGGTTCGACTGCATTTGGAGTATTGTGTGAAGATCCAGTCACCACACCATAGGAAGAATGTGATTGTGCTGGAGAGAGTACAGAGTGATTCACCAGGATGTTGCTTGGATCGGAGAACTTTGGTTATGGGAAGAAATTGGACAGGCTGGGCTGGTTTTCCCTGGAGCAAAGGGGGCCGAGGAGTGGCCCAATGGAAGTATATAAAATTATGAAAGGCATAGGTAGGGTAGAAAAATCTTTTTCCCACAGTAGGGTATAAAAAACAGGGCGGCATTGGTTTAAAGATAGAGGAAGAAGCTTTAAAGGGGATCTGAGGGAAAGTTTTTTTTTTACACAGAGAGTAGTTGATATCTGAATCACACTGCCAGAGAAGGTGTTGGAATCAGATACAATTACCTTGTTGAAGAGCATTTAGACAGACACTTACAGCAAGGTACAGAAGGATACAGTCCTACTGCAGGCAAATGGGATTAGTGTAGATGGGCAAAGGTGGTCATCGTGGACATGGTGGGCCAAAGGATACATTTCTGTGCGGTACAACTCTTATGACTCTAACTGGACCACTATACAACATGAAATACTTTGAACCATATACTGTCATCTTAAACCAATTCAGGATCACCTTCAGTGATTAAAACCAGTCATGGAAGGCTTAATGGTGTAAAAGAATCTAAGGCACCTTCAACCAAGGAGTAAATGATTCATGACTGAAAGAAATCATGCAGCAGCTAACACATCCCACCCATTTGTTCAGAACAATTGCTTTCTCAGACTTCATCTAGTTGAGTGGAATTGCTCAATAAAAAATTGTTGCCTTCCTCTGGCCATTTTTCCAATTATATTCCCGACTTCCGTCATTAAGTGGACCAACATGATGCCACTGACCTGAATGAAAACTGCCCAAAATGATCTACCAATCCCTTTGGTGAGGACTTTCCCTTTTCAGAAATGGACTGCTGTCAGGTACCAGTTTAATAGCATGTTAGGTGCCCATCAAATGTGACCAGCCAATCATATTAAATAACTCACACTCGTCACAAAAAAGACAGCAACCAGGGACAAAGGAGAACACAGGTAAATAGCAGGAATAGACCACCTAGTCCCTCAAACCTTTCCCTGACTCGTGGCTCATCCACCCCACACCTCAACTCCTTCTCTGTTCCAGATCCCCGTATCCCTCAATTCCCTAAACTTTCAAAATGTATCTAACTTCTTTTTAAATGCCTCCAATGATCTAGCCTCCACAATCTTTCGAGGTGGAGAATTCCAGAGATTTACCACCCTCTGCAACAAGTAATTCCTACACACAGTGCAGCCTTATCTTATAACTATGTTCTCTTGTTTAAAACTCTCCCACATGGGAACATCACAACATCTATCCTATCCTACTTCCTCAGGATCTTTAAAAGTTTGAATAAGGTCGCCTCTCATTCATCTAAACTCCAAAGAATACATCTTGAACTTCTTTGCTGCTCATAGTAGGATAACCGTCTCATCCTAGGAATTAGCCCATCAACGTGCAAATTCTTAGCCAACATTTTAAATATTTTCAGAACTAAATAAGGATTGGTCCAATCAAGATTGAAGTGTCCAATGAAATGTAGAAGTGTTTAAATCAAAATAATTTGAAAGTGGATTATATTCTGAAATACTTATGGAGAGAACTTCGTAATTTTGTTTTTAAAAAGAGCCATCAGATTATGGATAGCAGATGCATCTAGTTTGCAAATACTAGAAATTCCATCCAGTTCAACTGATTTCCCTGGATTGCTGTGGAGGAGGCTGCAAAAGCAGCACAGTTTGTGTTCATTCACATGAGACAATTTTGTGATTTCCAAAGTAAACTACACAATGCAAAGTTGTTCTTAGTTTCATAACATAATGACCACAGACATTTAATCATCTAAGATGTTAATAATGGTACAACTACCATCATAAGTTTTCTATTTCAACAATATAATAGTTCTACATTGGGGAGCCCATTTAGAATAAATGTCACTGGTATATAGACATAACAGGCAAGACACACAGTAATCATTAGCTTGTCAATAACAAAAGGATTTCTGACTTCAGGATGGACAGGAATACTTAAAAAGTAAGAATAAACTTAATATCAGTCATGGTGAGGGTGGGATGTAAACTATATGCTAATGTATTTGCCAACTAACTCATTAGCAAATATTAAAAATGAAATGATTCTGGCAAAAATAATTTTCCCATCTGTTTTGTGATTTGGAGTGAGCACTGCAAAAGATGTTCTATTCAGATGAAACAAACTTATCTCAACATGCAAAGCAACAAAGAACACTTGAAGACAATAATTTAACTTAAGATGGCCTCATGCAAATTAGGCCAAACATTCATTACTGTGTGAAGGTAAAGGCTGTATCGGAAGGTAGGCAGGATCAATGGCAAACCGTCTTCCATGGGAAATGCTTATCGGCACATGTTCAGTTAAAGACAATTATGTCACAGCACAATTTAGCTAATGAAGTGCACTGCTGATTATTTCCAGGCACTAATTCCAAAGCCTAGAAATAACCTGCAGTGCACTGCATAGAATATGGTGACAGAAACCTGCATGCACAAAACTGATGGGAAACTGTGCTCCTAATGGCTGGCCAAATCACAGTTGCAAAAGCAGTGGAGGGGGAAGTGGATGGAATCGTTGAGTGCTCATCAAGGATATGGTAGAGGAAAAGAAATATTAATAAAGTCATGCTCAACTTAAAAGGGAACTACACATTAGATCTCCACATCTTGCAACAAAAATTCATTCATTTCTTTTTCAGAAATGCTGCTAAAGTCACAATATTTGAAATAACATATGCAATTCAATCACAAACAAGAAAGAAAATCAGAAATTAAAGGTAACTAGCAAAGCAAACAAGCTAACTTTCCAGCAAATTGTCTATAATTTTTCAGTCAAAAGCAGTAAGCAAATTGTAAATGATAACTTTGCTTCGATTCAAGTTCTTGAGCAAATTCAAAGATTGTACATCTACATAATCTTCACAGCTTTAATACTGCACCAACTTGACTTTCTAATCATCAGCATTAACGATAAATGGGTGACTCTCATGGTATCTTTTCTATGGCTTTAAAAAATATGGCATCCATTATCAACCCAATTGTCCAACCCCAAGGGCTAAAGATGAACTCACTATTGTAAAGTACATCTCAATGCATGAATAGTATACAAGATTGAAAAGATCTCAAAGTATAGCTAATACCAAAATAAATAACAAACTTCATCCACATGCCCTCAACAAGACACAGCCTTTAGATGGGGTTTACTGATTGCAATTTTCTTATTTAACACAATGGAACCTTCCCAACCAATTACTAGCTGGGCATATATGAAGAGATAGCAAAAGTAACTGTTTTACAGTTGTACTGACATTAAAATGTAATGAGTCTTTCTAAATTATGTAACTAAAAACTCATTATGTACAGATACTTTTCAAAATTTACAACTGGAAGCCATTGCACAGACAATAATTTTAGAAATAGATTGTGATTTTATGATTAAAAATATATCACTAAAATACTGGGTCAAATGCATTCTCAGCATAATTATTTTGCAGCCAAGACATTACAGCACTGCTTTGTCACTACACCAAGCACCCCATCTCATATGATGTTAGCCATCCGCAATCATGAGGGACATAGTTTTCAAAGAGATGGACTAGCAAATACTGTACTGCTTGCCACAAAATAAACTTGTTTGTACTGCACTGCCACCGCAAAACAATAAATTTCACGTCATATATCAGTGATATTAAATCTAATTCTGATTCTGAATTAGGATTTAAAATACAAACTGCAAATGATGAATAAGGAAGTTTATTTAGATAAACACATCTTTTGAATTAAAATGTCTAAATATGATTCACAGGGCCCAACTAATCAGTTGTAATGCAAACCTAACTTGCCAAAAAAAACTGAAATCAAACACAGTTACATCAAATCTGAAGAAAGTGAGGCTCCCTCAGCTGCAGAGTTCATCCATGCTGTGGAATCTGTATTCATGCCTCAACACCAACTGATGTAAATGCAGCCACAATTGTATGATTGGCAGAATGCCATTCTCTGAAAATGGCTAATGGTAGAACATAAATCACACAGAATTTCAAAACTTTTGTTGCCATGGGGTTTCATTCTGTTACTAACAATTTATGATCATCTCCAAATACACATTTTCAAGAGGTTTATCATTATTATATTTTGTTTAGTCAGCTGATTTCTTTTTTTCAGAAAGGTAGAGCATAACATGATGGGGCACACCTGTAGTCTTTAGCAAAGGGCAAACAACACAGGCTGTCCCCAGGTAATGGACCGGTTCTGTTTTGCAAATGTCTATAAGTCTATTTTGACTCTAAGTTGGAAAATACACAAAACTCATGCAAAATGGTAACCATACTTCCACAGTATTGTAATGTATGGCATCTAAAGCACACAAGACTGATAAGAATAATGACTTTTAATGGAGAGGAAACTAGATCTGCCGTTCAAAGGAACAAACAGATGTATTTATGTTGGACTTTTGAATCTAATATTATGGGAGCTCATTTGTACGTAGAGGGTGTCCATAAGTCGGGCATTCAGAAGCCAGGGATGCCCTGTACAAAAAAAGAAATGGGCTCAGTTCTACACATCCATAGGGATGATGTATGGTCAGAAAGTGTGGTCAACACCTTCAAAAGGACATCCAACCACTGATTGAAGAGATTTTCTTATAACCAATTAACACTGTTTATTTTTTTTTAATTTTAATGGGAATGCATTATCAACAAGTACTGAGAATCTGCTGCTGGAATAGAGTTGCCATTAGTCCAGGATTGCCCCTAGTGATTCCAAATAAAGATGAATTTAAGCACATCAGAAAAGAAATTGTGTGAACATTCATCCATAATTCAAAATGGAAAAAAAAAGTCTGACTGATCAAAAAGAATCATCAGTTTGGAAAAGTAGAGCCTGTCTTCTTTCCAACTGGTGGTAAAGTCATTACTCCAAGAGGATTGACATGTTGGGAGACCAATGGCAGAAATAGGGTGACTACAGGTGGGCATAAATGTTGACACAGTTACCAACCAAACTGGGAGTAAAGGATTCTCAACATTTTGCCTTGGAACAGTTCACAAATGATGTAGGGGGAGAGGCTAATGGTGGTCAGCATGGATTTTGATACTGAAAGTGCAAAGATCAGTTTAAATTCTAGCTCAAAATCCTACCAAGCAGCCTGTCTCACAAGTGGAATATGCATAATAAATCACCAAATAGAAGTGCATTAGATTTTTAAATCAAGTCATTCATCTGTTAAAATATTTGAAATCAGAAAAAGTAAATCATGCGACTTGTTCAAAAGGAGAACCAAAGAACTCCATAATTTACCTTCTCTTTCTTCCTCAATTTGAGTCATCCTTAATTCCATGACAGCCCTCTCATCTTTGGCATGGCTCCGTGCTGACTCAGAAACCATTTCTTGCCACTCAATCAGGCGGCTCTGCAGTTCCTCTGCACTTCCGGATTCACTTGTCTACAGAGACATTACGCACAATGCACTATCATCCACTCATCTAATTGGATAATTAGATCCTCGTTGATGCAGTTAGAAACAGAAGCACATGGCCATTAGATAAAATAGTAATGATTCTGTATGTTTGCCTCAAGGACAAATTTGATTAATAATATCACAAGTTGAGTCGAGGTTTAGAGCAACACATCCAGTGGTGTGATGAGCTGTTTCCTTCTGTTTTGTCACATATAAGAATAAATTCGAAAAATATAATTAAGAAAAGTTTCCCTTTATCGTTTCCTACTGGAAATGATGTGATAATTTGATTTTTAGATATGACTAAAGATGTTCCACTTGTTTTTAAAATGAATAAACCTATGGATATTGCAATACACTTATTTGTTCTTTTTATATACAAATTCAAAATGTGTTGTTTTAGGTCATTAGTATTGTTAATTATGGTATTGGATAGCTGGAAATTTATTATTCATAATATTGTTGTTCTGCAGAACTTTTTCATGTCAAGTTCTCACAATTTAAAGTTGACCTGTCATCCAAAACAGGACCAGAAAATCAAAATCATCAGGATCAGGATTCATCTCCAAATTTTTAAGTATTTCATGGCAGATTGGGTTGATTAATGTCAGCTACACTATTTGCTAACATAACAAAGCATAAACTGGAGCAGGAATAGGCCACATAAGCCCTTGAGGCTTATGTGCTGTTCCACAAGATCATGGCCGATCTAATCTTTGGTCTCAATGTTTACCCAATCCCCTTAACACTCAATTCTCCTACAGTGCAAAATTCTAGCTACCCTACCCTTGAAGATTCAGCATACACAGCTCTGCAGGGTAAAGAATTCACAAGATTCTCAATCCTCAAAGAAGTCCCTCCTCATCCAAGTCTTGAAGACAATCCTTATTCTGAGACTATGCTCTCTAGTTCAGGACTCTCCTCACAACCTCCATGCAATCAAGCAACCCTCCCCCTTCACCCACTTTTAGCTTTCAATGAAATCACCTCTCAGTCTTCCAAGCCCCAGAGAATATGGGTTCATACAAAGTACCATCCCCTCACCTCAGAAATCAGTCTTGCCAACAAACAGAAATATAGAACATAGAAACATAGAAAAGTCTACAGCACAATTCAGGCCCTTCGGCCCACAAAGCTGTGCCGAACATGTCCCCACCCTAGAAATTACTAGGCTTACCCATAGCCCTCTATTTTTCTCATCTCCATGTACCAATCCAACAGTCTCATAAAAGACCCTATCGTATCCGCCTCCACCACCGTTGCTGGCAGCCCATTCCACACACTCACCACTCTCTGAATAAAAAACTTACCCCTGACATCTCCTCTATACCTACTCCCCAGCACCTTAAACCTATGTCCTCTTGCGGCCACCATTTCAGCCCTGGGGAAAAGCCTCCTGCAGTACACGTATTTGTTCTTTTTATATACAACTTCAAAATATGTTGTTTTAGGTCATTAGTATTAGGTCAAAGAAATCTTCAGAGTTCTTCATAATATTATGTTTATTTTGCAAATAATAGTCAAAAAACTCTTCAAAATATCCAAACTAGATGAAAAAGTCTGGAAATGATCTGCAGCTTACCACATGAGTTAATTCAGTTGGCTTTTTTAGGTCCAAGATGTATGGTAATGCATATAAGAAAGCATCTTGAGCAGAAACTAACCTACCCCTCAGATGTAGGCATCAAGCCAAAAAGTGAAGATAATAACAAAAAAGGGTAAAAGGAAAACTTACTTAAATGACCTATTTTTAAAACTTCAGAATAAGCAATAAATATATCAGTTTAAAATAAATTATTGGCAGTTTGAAGCTGCTGAATCTATGCAGAATGCGCACACTTGGAATAAACGACTGAAAATGGATAAATTAAATGCAACATAAAGAAATCTGCCAACCTGGGAAGTTGCTCGCTTGGTAACTTGTTCTAGATCTGCTTGCATTTTCTGTTGTTGCTCTTCATACAGTTCCAGTTTTGCTAGAAGCTCCTCTATAAGAAAATAAAACATATTACCATATAAATATCGAGAACAAAGGAACACAATAAAAGTCATTATCAGCCAACGTACCATTTTGTGCCTTGAAATGTTGCAGACAATTCACTTCCTGTTGTAGTTCTCCCTTCTCCTCTTCCAATTCAGCCACTCGGTTTTTGAGGGCCAATTGCTCTTGATGAGAAGCTCCAGTCTGGGGAGAAATAAAGATAGTTTCAATCAAAGCAAAGGAATTTCCGTTGGTCAATATGATAGCCACAATTCAGATTAAAAGAGATTAAATATTTTGCAAATCATTTTAACATGCTTAATATTTGGACCACTGTCTGCCCCATGCTACCATAACTATTTTGTAATTCACTTTTCCTGCTTGCTCATATCAATCCCATGTCACTTACCCGTTAGAAAATAGTTACAAGCCAGGCAGTCGCCACAACTCTGTTAGACCAAAGAAGTGGAAGATCTGATACATTTAAGAGGAAATTATTTGAAACTGAGGGAGAACAGAATAGTAGGTATGCCAACAGAATCAGATGAAAGGGAGTGAAGGGAACTTCATGTTAAAGCATAAACAACTGAACACTTCAGTTCAACTAAATGGACAGTTGCTGTGTTGACATTCTACATTGAGAGTGATGAGCAGTACAATGAATTTAGATTTCAGGAAAGTATTCCTTCATACTGTTGAGCCCAGATTAAAAAAAATCCACTATGTACAGAACTTAAAAGTAGAAAAATATGGCTGTCCTCACAATGCTTCAACCATTCATGGAATAAACTACCATCAAGCTACCTTTCTTTTGTTATAAAATTTGGTTCAGGCAATCATTTCAGTCTAGGCAAACTGCAAAAAGATTGATCTCAGTTCACAGTCATCGGGTACTAGGGTTTTTTTTATTTGCATTACCTGTGCATTTTTCAGATCCTCTTCAGCCTGCCTGATTTTCGATTTGGACCAAGCTTTCATTTTCAAGAATTTGGCCTCTGATTTAGCAGCCTCTTCTGTTTTAAGCTTCACTTGTTCTTTAAGAAGAGAATGAACATAAACAAAACAATCTGAATTTTGTGGCCAAATAAAGAACGTCCACACCTCCAGCTGGCAGTTTTCTCCACTGCAATCAATTCCAGATTTCATGTTGTATTTTGAAGAACAATGGCACCTCCTCATGAGGTAAGGATGCACCAATAGGACAACCTGACCCAAGTAAGAATGTAGGTCAGGTTGTCTTTTTGGTACATTTATACCTTATTATCAAGGAATCTGACCAGGACATCTGAACAAAAGAAAGACTTGCGCTTACATGCGACTTTCCCTGATACCCGAGTATACCAAATTACTTACTGGCCAATGAAGTAATTTTCAAGCATGTTCATTGATACAACATGGGAATAACAGCAGTCAATTTGCATACAGCAGCATCCCACAAAGTGATAGTGACCAGATAATTACTAAGTGACCAGATAATTACTAGGCAAAAAAAAATCTAAGTAATAAGTTCTGTCATAAAATCCACTACATTGTTCTAATGCTAGAATATTTTAAGGCAAACCTACTTACTGCCACATGAAGAAAAATTGGACAACGTGGAACATCTATGGCCTACCAAAAACATCAACATGTTAACTTTGAGTAATTACCTTCCAATTCTTCAATCTTCCGTTTAATGGCATCATCTATAGTACCAGTTGCCTCAAGTGTTAGAGGAACCTCACCACAATTGTGTAAATTTCCCAACTGTTTCTGTGGTTGGAAATGACATTGTTCCTTCTGAGATATTTCTTCTTCATGTTTCTCCCTGATATCATGCAACTCAGTGCTATGTTTTCCTTTGATATTTTTCAACTCTGCCTCATGTCGTTCCATCAGATCTCTGACCTGGGCTTTCATAACATGCTTTTCAGCATCAAGTTTAGCCTCAAGATTGTCCTTTTCCAACTGAAGCAGCTTCATCTTTTCAATCATCTCCTGAAAAATTCAGAATAGCAAAGTTAAACTCAAAGGAATTTTATGAATCTTAAGTTTAAAATAATGCAGGTTTTCCAAAGTAACATAAAATGTATGAAATGAATGTCAAGTAGATAAGCAAGAAAAGTTGAACCTGTCAAAATGAAAATAGTAAATATCTTTCAAGACCAAGACAGTTGGTGGGAAACTGAAGAACAATATGATTGGTACTGATGCTGCTGTACTATAATCAAGAGTTCATATTTTGTTGACATCTGAGAGCAAATCTCTCCTGATCGTGGTTACAACTGAAATAATTTGGTGGTACAGATCTATAGTGCCAGCTAGCTGCCATAACCAGAAATTACAGTGCCACAAGGCTCAGACTGAGATTCTATATATAACTGATTGAAATGTCACTTTCATTATTTACATAATCATTAGAGAGTTGATGGGGTGATTTATACAAAGGAAAGATTTTTATCATTTTCTAATTATAGATTTGTTCCCAGAGCCTCCTTGCTACTTTAAACCATTTCACTGCAGGTTGCAATAGAATCCCTTAGCGGGTGAAGTGCAGAGATCTTTCCCTTTAATATTGATTCACACCACTGCAAACTACGATTTCCTTACCTTTATCTGCTGATCCCTCCCATCAAGCTCTTTCTGCAGCACATCTACAACTTGTGTCCTTCCCAACAGTACCTCTTCCTTTTCATGTAGCTTTTGTTTGAGGGCTTTCAACAACTGAAAAAGTTAATGAAGTGATCAATAACTCCTAATAGTAACAAAAACTGCAACACAGAAAGGGAATCTCACACAAGCAACATTTATAATTCTAATGTGCCAACAATTGTGTCTTTCTTCCCACCTTGGTATTAAAGGCATTAAAAATAATTAATCAAGTCAGGGGATAAAATCTTTAGCTTACATTCCTCAGTCTTTACTCACCTATTTACTTGAAACTGCTCTGTCTTGATAAAATTGCATATATTGAAATGTCAAAAAAGGACAGAGTTTGACCATTTGTTTCATCAATGGTAATCTCTGGCATAAAGGTGCTTTTAATGTTCAACAACCAAAAATGTATGAACTGCAGCTGTTAAAATCCATGTGTAAGAGTACACTGAAAAAAATGTTGTAGTTCAGGGATATTCCCTAAGATTACTAATGCTCTCAAATGTGTGACTCTACCAGGGAGCAGTATCAATCAGGAAAGAAGGGAGAAGGTGATTAAGTGGAAGAGGGAACTAAAACCAGAGATAACAATTTGTAACAGATTTGAATGATAGTAACAGACACAGGATAAAGCGATTAGGAAGAAAGGTTAGAGAAGGGCAAAGGCCGTTGCATATTTGGGGATTAACATAGCAGTAACTCTTAAGACACATCCAAAGAAGATGTAACTGGAACTATGGTTTAAATGCCCGAGCACTGAATTGAACAACTCATTGCAATCTAGATGAATAAGGGAGCTGATTTGGTAGTTTTGCCAAGTACATAATATATCAACAGGTACACAAGCTGATCAGCCAAAGAAAGAAATTACAACCTGGATTTAAAAAAGAGAGAGATTTCATACAAGTTGGCTTCTGCTTTGCCAGTATTTTTTTTCCCACAAAAAGACACGTTGACATGGTCAGAAACGTGATGAAATTGACCAATCTGTTAAAATTACAAAATAACTTAGAAAAACTGTAACTGTAATTAATTCATACACCACAGTAAAACCCACATGCAGAACACACTGCTTGCAGAAAGAAGATGTTGATACAACTCCATAATACGCAATAACAAAAGTAAAATTAGACACAGTATGTATTCTGGGTTACTCTTCTTAGCAACAGATATGTGGTTTAGCTCACTACTTCTCAAGAGAATTGTTTGTACGTATCAGCTTTGTATCTGCAAAACTTGAAATTAATCTCTCCTATGTGGTAAGGCAATGAAAACAGATTAGAGCAAAAAATAAGGAAGGGACCAGGTATTAATGTACTGATTAAATGAAGGCATTTTTATTACTCCAGTCTGACACAGTTCAAGTTTCACAAGCAACTATGCTGTGATGCTGGAAGTTGTTTTCTTTCTAGTTAATTAACTGCCTAACCAAATAAAAACAGCAACCCAGAACAGTCACTTGAATCAAACTGGCAAAAACAGGCGGTCAACTTCCCCATTCAACAGTTCTTTGGTAAATATAAAGTGACTGAGGCATGGGGGAAGGGAGGGAGTCCATCAGTGAGGGAGGAAACGTGGACAGGAAAGGGTTTCAGTGAGGCAGGTGGGTACAGATGGGGTTATCAGTAAAACAAAGCATCGAATATAGGAAGAAAATAATAGCGATTTTACACACAACCAGGGAGCTAGTTTAAACTTTAGCCGACCAAAGAAAAGAATTCTCAACCCCACCCCCCTCAACTATTATTGGGGAAATGAGTTTTCCAAACCTGAAATATTCCTTGTTCCTTTCAATATTTTTAATATGTTAAAAAAATTACAGTTAATAATGCCAACATCAGCCAATTCTGTTATCTCCTCATTTTAAGCACCGAGTACTTACATTAAATTAATTTCAGAGAATTAGATGCAAAATAAAATTGAAATCTCCCCTCTGCACTATAACCATTCTGTGCCTCTGTTACTACAAAATACATTAATGACAATTTTTCAATTGCATGGAAATCATGTCATTGGGAAGCATCTTTGGGTAATTTCAAATAACCTCCAAATGCTCACTTCCCTTGTGTGCATTGATAGTGTCCTTACCAATCACTTCATATATAACATTCAGATCTTTCAACTAACATGTCATTTCTGCAAGTACAATTCCTGCCAATCACTTGTCTATTGCTCTCATCACAATTCAGAATCACAGAAATAATTTGCTTCAGTCGAAGTTTAAAACCAAATCTTTCTTATAGAATTTGCTTTATACCTCCAAGTGTGAATACTGATACAAATGGCTTCATCTTCAAAATCTTTACAAACATACAAATTAGGTGCAGGAATAAATATTCAAAGCATCGAGCCTGCCTTGCCATTAAGATTTTCACAGACCTCAATGTCTCCCTACCTACCTCATGTAAACTTTCATCCCCTCGATTAATAAGAATCTATCTCCTTCTGCCTTGAAAATATTCAAAGACTGCTTTTTCTACCCTTTGAGGAACATAGTTCCAAAGACTCACAGATCTTGTGAGAGAAAATACATTTGTCTCATCACTATCTTAAATGAGTGACCCCTTATTTTTAAAAAGTGGCCCCAGTTCCACATTCTCCCACAGGAAGAAACGTCTTCTCCTATTCCAACCTGCCAAGATCCCTCTGAAGCTTATATTTTTTAATCAAGTCATTTAATGCATTGACCTGTTTCCTTTTCAATTCTGAAAGCTTATTTACCTGGTCAAAATCAGCACTGGCATCTGATTTGGCAGCCACAAGGAAGAGCTCCTGTTCGTGCTTCTGTATCTGCTCAGCAAGCTGATTCTCCTTTGCTTGAATCATTTCCTGAAACACACAAATCTGAAGCAAAAAAATTCCATTATAAGGAACAGTAAATCAGATAAATGCTGCTGTTAAAAGCAAAACCAAAGATAACAGAGCTCTGTTTATATGTAAATAGTACAATGACCAGTATACATGGTCAAGTGAGCTGTTTGTGTTAAGCAACTCAGCACTGACTGTGCAAAAGCAGAACCTTTCTCTTACTCTCAACACTGTCGACTCAATCTTTTACTTGTGCACCAGGTATTAAGTAAACTCAGTGCAGATATTTAGGGCTATTAATTATAAGTGTAAGCAAACCTTGTTAATTAAGTGCAAAGTGTGAATGACATCCAATCAGCCATGACCAAAAAGTAACATGGAATCACATTCATTCCCATTGCAAACTTTCACATCTTGTTTCTTTTAAAATTGGAGTATTAATTTCCCCTCCCCCCTTACTTTACTTTTCTTTCCCTCTTAACCTACTTGTTTTCTCCCCTCTATTTCTCTCTTTGCCATCAATCTGACATGGAATTCACCTCCTCTAATTTGATTGTCTTCTGAATCCTTCCATTGATTCTACTTCCTTGATCCTTAAATTTCACTGGTTAAGCCAACCAGTGCAGGCCTTGTTCCCTCAGGTCCCAAGTGCCTTAGCTGAAGATGCATATTCATTTTAAAAGTATTAGAGACCAAGTACAAACATTTAAAGGAACTTGACAAGCTCTTGACTGCTACTTTCAACAGTCATGCATCATTATTTCCAATTAAAACAAACTTCATCAGTCACCCATAAAACCTTGATATATCCACATTGCTATATAATTATTATACTCAGTCAATAGTGAAGCAAAAGCTCTTCAAGAAACAAAATCTCAAAGAAAACTGCCCATAATAAAGCTGGAGGGACTCAGCAGGTCAGGCAGCATCTATGGAGGGAAATGGACAGTCCTGAAGGGCCTCAACCCAAAACATCCACTGTCCATTTCCCTCCATAGATGCTGCCTGACCTGCTGAGTTCCTCCAGGGTTTTGTATGTTACTCCATAAAGATTTTCCAGACCTCCTCTTTTCTTATGTCAGTTGCTGTTGGGCATCAATTCAACAGAACCCCAGCTTGCTGAGCAGCCAATTATACTGAAGAATTCTCACACAAACCAGGGGAAAAAAAAACTTAATTAACTTTTTAAAAATATCATACAATGCTAAATACAGAGTGGAACATACACATAAGATTAAGGCCAAAGCTGAAATGCCAAATTATTTTAAAAACCTGCTATATTTTCAAATATTTGTGTGGGAATTATAATTTGGGGAGATAAAATGTTTTTTTTTAAAAGAGATGTTGCTGAATAGAAATTGTGACTTTGTACATCATTTAAAAAAGCTATTTTATAACTTGTTCAGGATTTTTATAGCAAGACTGGTTTGCTAATACCTTAAATTTTCATCCATTCAATCAATTTCCCCGAATTCCAGTAAAGGTGGTTTCAAAACATCAAAATCTGTGGGGGAAGGTTATGTGGAAAATATCTAAGTTGTTGCCAATTTCATGATCAAACACTGTTGGCTTCTCTGTCATTGTAACTTCATAAAATGGTCTAGTGTTAAATTTAAATAGCACCCTCAAAAACAGAGACAGATTTCAAATGCATCATTCAGGCTGCAAAAACAAGTAAATGACAGAGATATCCATGTGCTGCAATATCAGAAGATCACAATGAATATTTTGATTAATGGTTATTTGCACTCACATTTTTCATGTACATTGCTTCCTTTTCTTCATACTGAATTCTCTCTTTGTTCAGCTGGTCCTTCAGATTGGTTGCTTGTTCTTGGAGAAGGCTGAACTTTTCTTCACTCTCTTCCACCTTTCTGGTCAAACTGTGAACCATTGACTGCAAGTCACTGACAGAGGTTTCCTGTGTTGCAACCTGATCCTGTTGCATCTAAGTAGTGTTTACAATACAGATCACATAGATTAAATCTGGTTATATCTACAGTAACAATCACATTTGCTCTAAAATACATCACTGTTAATGCCTGTGCATGCCAGATTCAATGATAGCAGACTCCTCAAATCATAATAGAAGGAAAGGCAAGTTTGAAAGGAAGGGTTTGTACAAATGTAGTTACAGATAATTATAGACAAAGTAGCTGACATGCAAAAAAATGTAAACCTCTCAATATTCCAGGTCAAGAATTACATATTTCACAAGCTAATCTGACAATAGAGGTTGATTGCATACTTTAACATGGTTCACAAGTTTCCCTTGGATTGATACTACAAAAGGACAATGTGCCTTCACTATAAGGCATATTAAATAGGACCATTCATTTCCTTTTATCTTTCCTCAACCCCATTCTCTCTTATTCTTTGTTTCCTTTTCCCCTCAAATTCATTATTCCACATAAAAGTGCTAATTTATTTTCCCTTAGTCCCACATTATTTTTAGCATTTGGCAAAATCTTGAAAACTCATGCACATACTTTTTCTTTAATCTTTAACATACTGAAAATCTTTAATATAGATTGGACATTTTCTGTCAAGGTTATTGTGCACGTGGCGTGAATCTATATTGACCGTCTTCGAATACAGAACTGAATTTTACTCAAGTGTGTACAAAAAATAAACCGAAATCCTAAATACTACAAAGCCTGTTAATAATGTGTTAATTGCAGACACTTAGCTATTAGGCTGGTTACAAACAGAAAGCAAATTTACTTGAATGCCACCTAAAAAAGTCATATTTAAATATAACCGCCATAGCAAATTTCTGTTGGCTCACCTTTGCTTCTTCACCAGGCTGAATTATTTGTTGAGATGCATGACCTGAAACAGCAGCTAACTGCAGTTCAACAATGTAAGCTTCTTTCTCTGCCAGTTTTGTATCCTTCTCAGCAAGCATCATGTCCATTTCAGCACCGCGCTTCAATTGGGCTTCCAGCTCTGCAAGCTACACATCAAAAATTATGGAGACATAAATATAGAAAAATAGCAGGAGTAGGCCATTCAGATCTGAGCCTGCTGTGCAATTCAAATTGGTCATGGCTGACGCCTATCTTAAAGCCTTATTCCCAATATAATTCTGTGATTCCAAAACCACTGATGTCCTTTGTGTACAGAAATCTATATATCTTAGCAACTTGGCTTTCACTGGAGTCAGAAGATACAGAAGCTTGAAAACACATACCACCACACTCAAGGACAGCTTCTGTCCTGCTGTTGTAAGACTCTTGAATGGACCCTTTATATGATGAAGATGAATTAAAGTTCCCCACTCTCGAAGTGAAGAAATTTTTTGTCACCTCAGTTCGAAATGCCTTACCCCATATCCTGAGACAGTGACTCCTGATTTTTGTCCTCCCAGTCAGGGGAAACATCCTCCCTGCATCAAGCTTGGTAAGGCCTGTCAGAATTTATATGCTTCATTTCCTCTCATGCTTCTAAACTGGAGTGATTAAAGGCCCAGTCAATCCAATCTCTCCTCATACAACAGCGTTGCCATCTCAGGAATCAGTCTGGTGAGTCTTCACTGCACTCTCTCAATGGCAAGTATATATTTTCATAGGCAAAGAGACCAAACCTGCACACAGTACTCCAGATGTGGTCTCATGAAAGCCCTGCGTAATTGCAGTAAATCATCCTTGCTCCTGTATTCAAAATCTCTTGCAATGAAGGCTAACATACTACTTGCCTTCTTAACTGCTTGCTGCACCTGCATGATTGCTTTCAGCGACTGACGTACAAGGACAACCAGATCCCTTTGTGCATCGATAATACCACACACCATTTAAATAATATCCTGCCTTGCTGTTTTGCCTACCAAAATGGAAAACTTCACATTTACCCATGTTATACTGCATTTGCCCATTCACTCAAGTTGCTTAAATTGCTTTGAAGCCTGTTTGCATCTTCCTCACAACTCACTTATCCCAGTCGGTCTCATGCTGTTGAGAAACTTAGAAATATCGCATCGGACTCCCTCAACCAAATCGTTGATATACATGATAAATAGATGGGGCCCTGTGGTACCCCACAACTCACTGTCACTGCCTGCTACCCCAAAAATTATTCATTCATTTCTACTGTTTCCTGTCTGATAATCAATTTTCAATCCATGCCAGTATATTACCCCAAATCACTGCTATAGGAAGGATGTTATTAAACTGGAAAGAGTGCAGAAAAGATTTACAAGGATGTTGCCAGGACTCAAGGGATGGAGTTATAGGGAGAGGTTGGACAAGCTGGGACTTTTTTCTTTGGAGCATAGGAGACTGAGAGGTGATCTTATAGAGGTATATAAAATCATAAGGGGCATAGATAGGGTAAATGCACTCAGTCTTCTTCCCACGGTTAGGGAATCAAGAACTCGAGGTCATAGGTTTATGGTGAGAGGGGAGAGATTTAATAGGAACTTAAGGGGTAACTCCTTTTTTTAAAAATACACAGAGGGATATGTGTTCCATATACGTTTTTTTAAGTATATGGAATGAGCTGCTAGAAGAAGCAGTTGAGGTAGGTACAACAACAACAACTTTTAAAAGACAGTTGTACAGGTACATGGATAGCAAAGGTTTAGAAAGATATGGGCCAAGCACATGCAAATGGGTCGCTTGGATGGGCACTAGCTGGGCTGAAGGGAGTGTTTCAATGCTTTGATTTCAAATCGTATGTGCTTCAGTTGTGTGCACTAACTGCTTATGTGGGAAATGATCAATGGCTTTCTGAAGTATCATGCTTTGTGATTTGAACATATCCAACACAAGCCAACCAAAATAAGTTAAATGAAAATCTTACCTTATTCTTTAACTCCGAATCTTTTTTGGCAAGCTGCGACTCCAACTCCTCAATCTTCTTCCTCAACATCAATACTTTACCTCGACTAGCAGCTGCATTTTCCTGTTCGCCATCAGTGGATTGCTGCATTTAAGTCATACAAATGGTCAAGCAATCAGTTCTCAATAAAATAACCATATTTATTCTTGATAATTTACTGTGAATTTCTATGAAATACTAAAGCACAAAATGTATTTTATATTATTTCACACAAGAAGTAAATCAAGAATCATAAAGTGAAGTAGAAACACCCATACAACTCATTGTCACAACACCAGTCACACTGCACTGCTCTTTTATTAAGAGTTATTCCACTGGCCCTACACAATTGCTCTTCCCCCAAAGCCCCATATGTTTTCTTTGAGCATTTATCTAAATACCTTTTGAAAGCTTCAGCTGGATCTGCTTCCAGCGTCTTTTGATTCAGTGCATTCTCAAATCTAGCAATGCATTGTATTAAAGAGAAATTCCTTGCATTTCCAATTTATTCGTCAGCCATTTTAATTCTGTGTCCCCTCTGCTGTGGAAAGAGTTTCTCTATCAAATGCTTGTTTACGGAGAACTTCAATTCTAGGGCCATGTCCCCCAAAACTGATAACACAAGCTCTCGGTGGAATTTCATGGAATCTTAAATTCTTATAGCACACCAGGTGACCATTCAGCACTTTACTGGCAAGTCTTTTAGAGAAGTCCAATTCTGTTCTTTCCTCATAGCTCCACAAATATTTCCTTTTCAAACACATTTTGATTTCCCTGTTACGATTCAATCTGATCCTACTAGTCTTTCAGACCAACACACAAGAAAACAAATTCTCATACCACCTTTTGTTATCATACCCTTGAAAACTTGCCATTTACATTGGCCACATACCAAAAATGTCAATATACAACTTCTATGTACAGTGTAACTCAGGCAAAACTTAGAGAACATGTTGCTAAGTTTCAAGCAATAACATTCAACACAGAGTTTTGCTAGGCCAGTTGCCTATTGTGTTTTTCCTAAATATACCGCTTGAAATCAGATACAGGTAGCATTAGGAAAATGTCACACCTTGTGTTTTCCAGCAGTCTGCTCCTTTGAACCTGAAGGACCAAGCTGTTTCTTCACATCTTCTAGCTGAGCTGAAAGTGATGTAATCTTTGCCTTCGTCTGCAGCTTCATTTTGGAAATCTTTGCTTCAAAGGCTTCTTTGTTCTCCTGCAGTAAAATAATTGTGTTGCAATGTGAATACACAAACTTTCCATTTTGTTTCGAAGTCCAATGTTACTGAGAAACAATTTGGATGAATGCTTTCTCAGGATTGTGGTTGATGTCTGACAAGTGAGATTATTAAGTCACAGAACTGAGAAAGGAACTATGAATGAAATTAAGATGCTAATTAGACAAATAAAATAAGATATCTTTATTAGCCACAAATACATCGAAACACACAGTGAAATACATCTTTTGCGTAGCGTGTTCTGGGGGCAGCGTGCAAGTGTCGCCACGCTTCCGGCGCCAACATAGCATGCCCACAACTTCCTAACCCGTACGTCTTTGGAATGTGGGAGGAAGCTGGAGCACCCAGAAGAAACTCACACAGACATGGGGAGAACGTACAAACTCCTTACAGACAGTGGCCAGAATTGAACCCCGTTCGCTGGCGCTGTAAAGCGTTACGCTAACCGTTACACTACCATGTCTGTCAGAACAGATTTGAGGGGTTAAATGATTGTGTCTATATCATCCTTTCAGGCCATGAGGTCCAGTCCACTATCATATGTTGCATGAAAAAGTTTAGATTCATCTTCCCCCTTATCCTTCTACCAATTACTCTAAATCTATGGCCTCTCATTTTTCAAAGCTCTGATAGGTCCTTGATATTTGTTTTCTCAAGAGCCCTCAATTTTATATGCCTCAATTGTTTCCTCTCAACCTTTCATGATCCAAAGGAAACAACCCTAGTTTATCCAACATTTCCTCAAAGTGACAGTTTTCCCGTCCTGGCAACATCCTTGTAAATCACATCTGCATCTTCTCCAGTGCAACTGCATCTTTGCTATTGTGTATAACCAGAACAGCATCAGTACTCAACTGAGAATCTAGCTAATCTTCCATAAATTCTAGCATAACCTCCCTGTTCTTGTATTCACAGTAACATACAGTAAAGCAAAACATCCCAAATGCCCTTTTGAACACTTTATTAATCTGTCCTACTACATTTAAGGATCTAAGGACCCACACGTTAAGGTCCCTTTGTTCCTCCACATCACCGAATATCCTCCCATTCGTTCAGTATTCCTTTAACTTGTTGCTTTCTCGCACACTCCCCCAGACTGAATTCTATATGCCACTTTTCTGCCCAACTAACCAGATCAGAATCATCCTCTCACAGTTTAAAGCCCACCTCATGGCCAACCACATTTTTTTTTAATTTTATGTATACAGCATGGTAACAGGCCCTTCCGGCCCAATGAGTCCGTGCCACCCACTTAAACCCATGTTAACCTACCTGTATGTCTTTATTTTTTCTATCAACTCCAAACTTCTTTAAATGTGGAGGGCATGTTGGGACTAAATTGTTTACATTACAAAAAGCAAGAAACCAAGTACTGAGCCTTGTGTAAACCACTGCAAGAGCCATTTAGTCACAAAAACACACGTCAACAATTACTCTTTGCATTCTGCTGCTTAGCCAATTTTCATCCAATTTGCCACCCACCCTTGGATCTCATGAGCTGTTATATTTTATGACGAGCCTCCCACATGAAGCCTCATCGATAGCCTTGCTAAAATCCATGCTGACTACATCAAAACCTTGATACCCCTTGAAAAAATTAACTCAGGTTAGTCACGTACAACTGTCCCTTTATAAATCCATGCCAACTGTCCTTGATTAATCTATGCCTTTTTATCTCTTCAGAATTGATTCCAATAATTTGTCCACCTCCAAAGTTAAACTAACTAACCTGTGATTACCTGGTTTATCCTTTCCTCCACTTTTTAAGGCAATGGTGCAACATTTGTGTCCATCATTGAAAATCAAAAACAAAACTGCAGATGCTAGAAACCAGAAATAAAAGCAAAAAATGATGGAAATATTCAGCAGGTCAGGCGGCATCAGTAGAGACAGAAAATGTTTCAGATCAATATTCTGCTGAAAACACATCCCTCCAGAGATGTTGTCTGACATGTGAAGTATTTTCAACAATTCCCATTTTGTTAAGTATCCTATAATCATCTGGCACCATTCCTTTGGCAAACTAAGACTGAGACGTTTTAGTCAGAGCCTCTGCAATTTCCTTGCTACTTTTAACTCACTGGCAAACATTACATCCGGACCTGGACTTTCAAAGATGCCAACTTCATAAGATAAATGCAGTCATTAAACAAGGGTGCACTTGTTTTGCAAATTTAGCAAATCTTGCAGTCTAAATCTGGAATTGAGATCTAAAATGATTCAGCAGCAAAGCAAACTCCCTAGAGGTAGGGGTCCTGGGCTGTTTAGGCTTCATTTCTGGATATAAACAGAAGAGAATGACATCCTCAGGATGTGTCAAATTTGTTTACAACCAATTAGTTCTTGTTGTGTGGTTAGCACTGAAATGTCAGCCTCAATTATCTGCTCAAATAATTAGTGAAAATTCAATCCAATAACATTTCTGCAGCACATTTTGAACCTACATCCTTTGAATTTCATTTAAAAGACCTGACAATGTTAAGCAGACTAGCAGTAATCTTTGTTTTAGCAAATGAATAAAAAGCATTGTTAATTGTTAACACTTAAAATTAAACTGTTACATAAGTAATAAATTTTGGATCGAGTTTGCCATCTTTAAAATGAAAGCCAAACAGAAGTGCATGCATGAAGTATGTAGAGCACCGTAATATTTCACTTAGTGAGGCTAAAAACATATTCAACTTGTATTCTCAGAACATTACCTTAAACTGTTGATCTTTCACATGAAGCTGGTTATCTTTCTCCCGAATTAGGTCTTTAAGCTGCAATACGAGTTGTTCATTCTGGGCCAGCTGCTCAGTTAAATCTGCCACTGAATGATCACCTGCATTCTTAGGGGAGCTTAGTGCCTGCAGAATAATTGGCCACTATTAATAGCTGCATAGTAATGATTAGCGTTTGAATCCTGCATTAGAGATATCAGTATAGGAAACATTCAGTGACTGGGAAAGTGTATTAAAATGGAATGTGTGGGAGCCAATGTAATTTTCTTTATTAAGAGCCAACTGCAACAAAATTCAGTCATTCAAGAAACCCAATGTAATTGGCCTCAAGTATTGTAAAATACTTAAATGCCTTTCCTTGTGTGCTCCGCCACTATGGAGCATACAGAGGGGGTAAAAAATAGTACGTGGGTCCGATTTGCTAGTTATACTGGGAGAGGAGAGGGAGATAAATCAAAGACTCAATCAGGGCATCATGGAGGGTCAATGGTGACCTGTTGTTTGTGGGTGAGGTGGAGTACGGGAGTTTATAATTGGTCCACAGGGTAAGGTTTTATGCTGATGAGGATCTAGTAGCAGCTTGTTCCCAGCACCAAGGGCTGGGTCCTGATCCCTTTCATCTTGGACAAACAGGTCTCACATCCTTTCCAGGACTGCTTTTGCATTAGTGGCCCACCATTGATCATCACTGCACAGGACAGAAAGCACATCATGGAATTTGCAATCAATATCATAAGGTCCCAGTTTTTTTCTCTAAGAATGCATTTTTAAGAAGAGATAAGATCATATTGCACAATAAACACTGTTAGGCCCTTGCATGCACAACTTTTCCAGTTTAGTTTAGCTATAAATTAGTAGTCAATTACAAATAACAAAACATGAGAAATTTAATTTGAAATGGTTGAAACTTACCAGAGAAAAAAAATAACAGACATGTTTAAGTTAAACAAATGGAAACCATTTTCATTTAAATATTTTCCAAAGTTGAAATCATAAGCATACAATTATAGTCCACGGATCAATTTTGTACAAGGAAAAACAAAATTTCAAAATACATCATGAATTATCCTTTTGTTAATACAGATGTTGCTACAGAAAATGACAAAATTACTTACCCCTGGCAATGCAGGGGGCGGTTCATCTGTAGAATACCATTTCCACATGGTTCTACTTTAATGTGGCTGCAAATCAAACAAAATAATAATTAAATAGAACAGAATAAAACAGAACCAGAACAAAATGATTCGAGTAGCCACTGGAGTCCAATTGAAAGTGACACCAAATGCAAAATGGATCAGTGGCATGAAGAGCAATGGTCAACAAGCATTTAAGTGAATGAAGAGTTGTTTGCATTGGGTTTCACAAGGCTAAGACAGGAGCTCATTTTTGTGGTTTATATGAATGATTTAGGCTTAGAGTCGAGATCATGATTAAGAAGTTTGCAGATGACATAAAAAATGGATGTCAATTGACAGAGAGGAGAAAGCTGCAGACTGCAAGAGGATATCAAAAGCACTGATCAGTTGTGCGTGAAAGTCATCCCATTAAATGAAAGATAGGATCACACTGGACAAGGTGCAGAGGATGTTGTCAGGTTTGGAGAATTACAACTATTCATTAGGATGGGATTGCTTTTCCCTGGTATAGATTCGGCTGAAGGAAGATGTAATAAATAACCAGGGCACTCAGACTTCAAGTAAATGGTTGAAAGATGAAAAGGGAGCTTAGAAGTTTTTTTTAAAACCTTGCTCGTGGTGAGATCTGGATCTCATTGCCCAAAAGCACAGTCGCAACAGAAATTCTCCTCTAATGAAAAAATGAAAAAGGCTGCAGTCATATAGTCATGAAGCACAGAAAGAGGCCCTTCAGCCCACAAGGTCCATGCTGACCACCAACCACCCACAAACCATGAGGTGGGTGTGGGAACAGATAGAACAACTCTTTTTTGGCCATCACACACACAATGGGCCAAATGGATCCCTAAGATTCTGTAAATCTGTGCCAAAAATGGCAATTAGTATCTATTCTAATTAGGGGCAGCAGCTGGATTTATATAATTCAGGTAGTTCCAAAGAGCTAGGCGATCAAATATCTAAATTCTTTACGGCCAATGAGCAGATCAGGATTAAGGGCTGAAAGATGCTCAACAATGTTTGATATCATAAATGTGTAATAATGGACACAAATTATTATGTAATGCAATACACAAAATATTTCTGCTAAAGTGGATCTGTGGACCATGACGCCACAAAATTGTTTTGTAAGCAGGTTCAAATATTCAGCTGACTTTTAGTCACTGAATGTATAGTATAATTTCACTGTGATGAACCCAACTTTTAATGAACATGTCTTTGTCAATTTTTATCAAGCGTTTGTGATAGAGAAAATCACGATATGGATGGTTTTCTAGGAATGTAACCTTTCCGTAGCTTGAAGGCACACTATAGTGCATGAAAGAGAAAGGGAAAGAAGGGTATGCTGACAGGGGTAGATAAAGAGGGATGTGAGGATACTAATGTGGAGCATTAATACCAGCATGGGCTAAATTGTCTGCACTGTAAATTGTCTTTATTAGTCTGTACTGCAAATGCTTGGCAATTCTGTTGGAATTGAGGAAATACTGAATTCATGCAAAGGTCAATTAAAAGAAATCTCCAAAGTAAAAAAAACTGGGCATGTTCATACAAAGTCTTGCATCTATCTCAGGTTCTATAAATGATGCTATAAAACCAAATGAAAAATGACAGAATATTCAAGTCTGCAGCCAGAAACTACATTTCTGCGCTCCCAAATTATGCACAAGCACTCTGCATCTCCCCGTTGCCAGTCACTTCAACTCCCCGCCCATGCTATCACTGATATGTCAGTCCTTGGCCTCCTCCACTGCAGGGAGAATTCCAAACGCAAACTGGAGGAACAGCACCTCATTTTCCATCTTGGAACCTTGTAGCCTAATGGCATGAAATTTGAATTCTCTCACTTTAAGTAATCCCCATTCCCCCTTCCCCACAACACCCCCCAACCATGCCTCTTCTTTTCTTCCCTTTCCTAACCTCTCTCATTTTACTTCAAGTTACCTGCACTTCAAGTTACCTGCATTTCACAGATTGCATCACGTCCTGCATAAGGGAGTATAAGCAGCAGATTGAAAGTCAAGGCTCAGATTAAAGTTGATCTCAACATTATTAGCTTAACATCATATCCTATGACTGTGATGGTCAGTGAAAAATGCCACAGCTGATCAGCTTATCTAAAATAACTGCTGCTAAAACTGGCTGCATTGATGTGAATAATGTTTTCTGCCCTGCAAAACACAGAATTAGAATGCAGACTTGATATCCAATTGCAAACCAAGCCTCACATCACACACCATCAGCTGTTGCTTAATTCTGCAAATACTACATGTCCAGTTATTTATAGACTTCCTTTGCTTTTATAGGACATATCTGTATTTCCTTCCATTTTAATTTCCAGATGCAGGGACAACAACAACTTGCTTTATCTCTTATTAGCACTTTCCATGTTCTTAGCATATTCTAAGCATTCCAATAATTCTGAATTATTGTCATTGCTGTAATGCAGGAAAACACAGTAGCTAATTTGTACATGGCAAAGTTCCATCAAGTATTGCCATAAATAATCAGACAAAATATGCTGCTAAAGTTGGTTACTAGACAAGAATTAGGCATGAAAAATCTCCTGTATTCCTCAAATAGTGTCACTGGACAGGACAGGCAGAAATGGCACCTCTGACAGTGCAGCACTTCCTTATCACTGGAATGGGAGCTCCAGTGGGAGATGTCTACACAAAATGACTTAAATGCAAAGTCCCACCCTGTCATCAACGCACCAATCACTCAAGTCACTGAAATCACATGAGTTCTGCTCTTATGGCTTAAAATTCTTCCAGTCACGTCTGACAATTTCCTTAGAATTTGCTTGTGTGATGAAAATCACTTAATAAACATATCTTTATCCTGTGTAAACAAGCATCCAATGTAAAATGTCTTGAAACAGTTGGCTTATCACATTCACACAGGTGTGAACTTATTAATATCTTATGTAAATTATCAGCACAATATGAGGTAAGTAAGAACAAAACTAGTATCAGCAATTTTCCAAAAATAACTGCTTTCAATCCAAAACTTACAATATATTTTTAAAAGAAGATGATCTTTCCCACCAGATTATTGGACACTGGCGCTAGGCTCACATACAGGGAGAGGAAGTAATTAGAACAACCAAAAGAATGTTGCTGTTTATTGTGAGAGGAATTGACTACAAAAGCAAGCAGATTATGTTTTAGTTACATTGGGTATTGCTGACTCCTCATCTGGAATACGGTGGACAGTGTTGGTCTCCTAATTTAGGAATATTAATGATTTGGTAGCTCAGAGTAAGTTTGCTGAACTAATACCTGGAATGGGAAGGTTATCTTATGCAGAAAGGTTGAATGGGTTAGCCCTGTATAAGGTGGAGTTTAGCAGTGAGAAGGGACTTCACTGAAACATTTAAGAATCCCGAGGGGTCTTGATAGGATGGATGTGAAGAGGATATTTTCCTCTTGTGAGGAAACCTACAACAAGAGGTCACCATTTCAAAATAACTGGTTGCTCATTTCAGACAGATCAGGTGAATTTTTTTTCTCTCAGGCTCATTCGAACACTCTAAGAGAGGCAAAAAAAGGGTTTTTTAAGGCAGAGGTGGATAGATATGAAAAGCTGGTTTTGAAAGGTTACTGAAGTTAGGCAAGAATGCAGAATTGCAGTGACAGCCAGAGCACGCATGATCTTATTAAATGGCAGAGCAGGCTCAAGGGTCCAAGTAGCCTACACCTATTCCATATCCTTTCACAGTAATATTAAAAGGCACACTGAAATAACTGTTTCTCTTCTGGTGGAATACATCTGTTTTAAAAACCAACGTAAGATCGCACAGATAAAGCATCCATTAACCTGCCAAGTCCAACTCCTTCCATCTTTTATCCACTGCACCCAAAATCCTGGGACAGGCAAGATCAGACTGCTCTGCCCATGAGTGTCAGGCATATTGTCAGAAGAAGCTGAAGTGCAGGAATCCAGACCAACCTCAAATCAACATCTCAGTCAAACTTAACTAAGATGACAAAATAAAAGCTGACAAAAAATATATACATCAGATGGTATCTATGGAAAAAAAACAGGAAATAGGAGCCGACTGGACCTTCCACACGATCATGACTGATCGTCCAATTCAGTGTCCTGTTCCACTGTTCCAGCCTTCTCCTCATATCCTTTGACTCTTTGGCATTAAGAAATGTATCCACCTTCCTCTTGAACATATTTAATGACTTTGCCTCCACTTGCATCTGTGGTGGAGAATTCCATAGGTTCACCAGTTTCACTGTGATCCCAGTTCTAGACTGTACAGACATTGGGAACATACTCTCCGTATCAAGTCTGTCTAACCCTGATAGAATTTTAGAGATTGTTATGAGCTCCCCTCATTCTCCAACACTCCAGTGAATACAGACCTAACCGACCCAGTCTCTCCTCATACATCAATCCTGTCTTCCCAGGAATCACTTATCTCCTATCTTGCTCCGCACCCTCAAGACCAGAACATCTTCCCTCAGATAAGGAGATCAAAACTGCATCCAAAACTCCTGATATGGTCTCACCAAGGCCGTGCACATTGCAGCAAGACATCCTTGTTCTTGTACTCAAATCCTCTTGCAATAAAAACCAACATACCATTTGCCTTCCTATTACTTGCTGCACCTTTCAGCAACTCATGTACAGGAACACCCAGGTCTCACTGCACCTTCCCTTTTCCGAATCTATTACCATTCAGATAACAAGCTGTATTTCTGTTTTCGAAACCAAAATGGATAAATTCATATTTATCCACATTAAAATCACATTTGCCCATTCACCCAACTTGTCTACTGGAGGTTTTTTGCATCCTCCTCAAAGCCCCTTACTCCTGCAGTTTTGTGTTGTGTGAAAACAAGATGTTTCATTTAGGTCCTTCATTCAAATCATTTATCAAATTAAATTCCTTCAGTCCTCTGGAAGTAGATCAAACATTGGGGATTTGTCAGTCTTTATCTCCATTTATTTCCCTAGCACTATTTCTTTACTAATACATTTCCTTCAGTTACTCCCTCTCGCACATCTGGAAAATTATTTGTGAGGACAGAACCAAAGTGAGTTTAATTTTCTGCCATTTATTTGTTCCCAAATATAATTTCTCCTGTTTCTGCCTGCAGGGGATCTACATTTGTTTTCAATAACATTCAATTTCATTAGAACTGGAAAAAAGTGATAAAAACAAGCATGCTTTTCTCACTTTTTTTTCCAGTTCTCGTGGAAGGTTCTTGACCTGAGATCTTAAATCTGTTCCTCTCTCCACAAATGCTATCTGACCAAGTGAGTCACTCCAACATTTTGTGTTTCACATGAAAGGAAGTTGAAGGGTGAGCTGTGATTTGGGAGTATTTCCAGCATTTTTTGGGTTTTTTTTGTCTTATACTTCCTAATAACCATGATCATGCCACAAACATTAAAGCAATGGTTTGCACTTGACATCATCTTTAAATAAACAAAGGAACCTACTGATAAAATCTCAGCATCACCAGACAAGAGCCCTGCAGGTAGCCCCAGTCCGCACCTGCGCAGAATGACCCCACCTGCAGACGGGCCCGGTCCTGCGCATGCGCTCTGTGCTCCCTCACTGGGCCCCTCAACACCCTCACAGCCTGACCCTACCTGTGGGCTGCCAACGGTGCCGAGCCTGGGTCGACGAAGGCGGTGAGGGTGGCTCTGAGTGCAGAGGGCGAGCTACGGCATCATGCAGCAGGCACTGCTCGCCTCAGCGCAGACCCCGCTGGCGTCGTTGCCAGGAAGACTGCAGTCGAACCACCCGCTCCGTCCGAGCAGCCGCCACCGCTTCGTCGCAGCCGGGCATCACGTGATGCGGCACGCTGTGCTCGCCCCACGCACGGCGACGTGGCGTACGTCAGGCGCAATGTGAGCAGTGGCCAGAGGGAGGAGCTGTAGCTGCATTCCCATGGTGGAGCTCAACCCATTCATGACTTGGGGAGACCTGCATTGCTGAGGCGCCTCTCCCCACCTTAGGACATCCGAAAGCCTTTTACAGCCCCCATTTCTGAAGCACTTCATTGTCAGTGAAACCATTCCTGGAAATGATGTGAAGTTCACGTTCAAGTTATACTTTATTGTCATTCATCCATATGCTATAAAAACATATGGAGGAAAGAAATGTAGTTTCCCCCAGACACACACAACAGAGGACATACATAGAACAGAGGACATACAATAAACGCAGGCAAAAAAATTGTGCAAGTACTGATAGTGCAAAAAACGGTATATACAGAATACAAAATTAGTGCAGGGTTAGTGCAAAACCGAGTTAGACGAAGAAAATATGGAACTCGTTGTGTTGCACTAAATGTATAAGCACGTTCAGCAGCAGCCAAAGTTCTTTTACGCCGTTGTGCAAATCACGGCTTTTGACGTGGCATTTGTCTGAAACTGTCTCCAGGGTATTCAGGAGCCTGACAGCCTGTGGGATGCTTTATAAATAAAACATATTGTGTTTTTTTTTAACATGTTCACGTCCAAATCTGTTGAAGTCCTGGTGCAGGGTTTCGATCCAAAACATTGACTGTCCCTTTGCTTCAATAGGTGTTGTTCTGCTGCCGCAAAAACAACAAATTTCACGACATGGAGAAACAAGAGATTCTGCAGATGCTGGACTCTGGAGCAACACACACAAAATGCTGGAGGAACTCAGCAGGTCAGGAAGCATCTGACTTGCTGAGTTCCTCCAGCATTTTGGGTGTGGAAATTTCACGACATATAAGTCAGTAATAATAAATCTGATTCTGATTCTAGATGTTGCTTGACCCACTGAATTCCTCCAGTAGTTTGTATTTTTTCTCTCTAATCCAGCATAACTTTAATATTTTCCATCATAAAGTTCAGTGTTTTCTAAGACAGGTTTGAGGCACCGTTCAATTATGTTACTATTTCAATATTCACCATTCATTCCAAAATGAATGAGAAAATTGCACAGAGTTGAAGATGGGAAAAAAATGCAATCAGATCCTGATCAGAGGAGTAAAGGATTTGATCGCAGTGTAATTTTTGATTGTTTTTCAATATGTTTAAAGCAATTAACAAATGTCTTAAAGACCAATCTAGCAAGTCCCACACCTATTGAGGTATCTGCACATTGGTTGATATAATTAGTTCCAGTTAGATGTTAGGAGGCATCTAGATCAAAATTTCATTCCACAATTCAGGTATATCTCTTTTCATTAATTAACATTGTCAGAAAATAATTCTGCAATTTCCCCTTAAACTAAAAATTAGAGCTCGGGCTCCATTCCTACTAGCAAATAGTTCAATCCCTATTTGCTTCTGATGTACAAGGAACAAATTCCTAATCACTGTCCTTTTTCTTAGAGTCATAGAGCACTACAGCACGGAAACAGGCCCTTTGTCCTATCTAGTCCATTGCCAACCTGATCTTCTGCCTGGTCCCATCTACTTGCGCCCGGACCATATCCCTCCAAACCCCTCCCATCCATGTATCTATCCAAACTTCTCTTAAATGTTACAATTGAACCCACATCTACCACTTCCGCTGGCAGCTCGTTCCACACTCGCACCACCCTCTGAGTGAAGAAGATCCCCCTCAGATTCCCCTTATATATTTCACCTTTCACCCTAAACCCATGTCTTCTAGTTCTAGTCTCACCCAACCTTAGGGGTAAAACCCTGCATGCATTCACCCTATCTATATCCCTCATAATAATAATATGCTTGTAATATGCTCCTCATGTTCTCTCTTACATTGTTTACGAACTGTGTTTTCAGCCTCATTCTCAGTTACTGATGCTGGGTTTGCTTTCATATTCCGTCAGATTAAACATTACTGACATCTCAAGTTGGTTGATTAGGAACTAATTTTCCTGGCGTAATATTTCATTGACAATAGAGTAACCTGAGAAACCAATTCTCTGAAAGGTAGACTGATTATCATTTAAGTGAGATGAACTGCAAAGTTTTCAAACAAAGCTTTTATGAAAGAATTGTTAAGCTGCTTTAGATGACAGTTAGTAAATGAACACCAGAGTAAGTTATTGAAAAACTCACTTTCATTCACACTAATTGAAGGGAGTGATAGATAGGCCACATTTAGATTCACCACACTATAGGAAAGATGTGATAGCACAGGGCAGGATGGAAAGTATATTCACCAGGATGTTGCCTAGCACTTCCGGCATGGTAGTGTAGCCGTCAGAGTGGTGTTATTACAGCACCAGAGACCCGGGTTCAATTCCCACCACTGTCTGTAAGGAGTTTGTATGTTCTCCCCGTGTCTGCGTGGGTTTCCTCCGGGTGCTCCAGCTTCCTCCCACATTCCAAAGACGTACAGGTTAGGAAGTTGTGGGCATGCTATGTTGGCGCCAGAAGCGTGGCGACACTTGCGGACTGTCCGCAGCACATTCTCAGTAACGCAAAAAGACGCATTTCATTGTGTCTTTCGATGTACATGTGACTAATAAATAAATATCTTATCTTAGGATGGAGCATTCAGCTGTGAAGAGAGACCGGATAGGTTGGGTTTGTTTTCTCTGGAGCAGAGAAGGCTGAATGGGGACCTCTTAGAGTTATATAAAATAATAAGGGGCATAGATAGGGGAGAGATTGAGAATCATTTACCCTTATCAGAGATATCTATAAGCAGAGAGCAAAGACTAAAGGTGGGGGTGGGAGATTTTGAGGCATTTAAGGAAGAATTCTTTCACTGAGAGTGTGGTTGAAACCTGGAACTCACTGCCTGAGGGGCTGGTGGGGGCAGGTACCGTTACTACGTGTAAGAAGTCTTTACAAGAGCACTTGAGACACCATGGAATAGAAGGTTGAATACGTCACATTCCATGACATAACCAGCAACACACAAAGGCACTGGAGGAACTCAGTGGGTCTATGGAGGGAAATGGACAAGACGCTTCATCTGAACTGAGGCTGAGCTCCTCAGCACCTTTGTGTGTTGCTCCAGATTTCCAGCATCTGCAGTCTCTTGTATACACATTCCATGATATGTAAGAATTATCAGGTAAATAGACCAAGACAGAACCTGAGCCTGGGAAGCTTACTTTATAAAGCTGACCAGTCTCACAATTGCCGAGCTCCTTTGGGATACCTGACCAGTTGATGCTGAAAGTACATTGTTCATTGTATCAGAGATTATTATAATTTCACCCAGACTCCTCCTTGCCCAAGGTTTGGTCAGAAGAATGGCGTGTACAGTAAAGGAAAAGCAAAAAAAAATTGCAATACTGGAAATGTGAAATAAAAGCAGAAATGCTGGAAATACTCATCCAGACTGGAAGCATCAGAGCATCAATCTGAAATGCTCACTCTGTTTCTCTCTCCACAGGTGCTGCCTAACCTGCTGACCATTTGCAGCATTTTCTGTTCATATTTTACAAACTGTCGATACATCCACCCACTGCCCAATTCTGAATGCAGACTTGTCCAAACTAACTCCTAAAGGAGAAGGGAATGATATTCCAATCCTTTATATGTGATTAGTTACTGGAATGCTTTATCATCAATCTCCATTGTCAGATTTGGATTTACAGGATTAAAATACGAAGAGAAATTGTAAAAACTTGGATTGTATTAACCATAATTTGGAAGATTCAGGGTTGATTTGACTGGTTTTCCAAATATTGGGGATATCTAATAATAATAAACATTTTCTGCTGGTTGGAGAGTCCAGAATGAAGGACAAAGTCTAAAAATTAGAGTTATGTCTCTGGGAAGCGATGTTGGGAAGTACCACTACACACAAAGGATGTTAACATTGCAAAATAAATTTGGAACTGTCCTGCAAATGGAAGCCTATGCTAGATCAATTGTTAACTTTGAATCTGAGGTTAATAGATATCCATTTACAGAGGTTATTCAGAAAATGAGGCAAAAATTGGGTAACGGAATGAGGAAACAGATCAGCCTCAGTTTCATTAATTGGTGATGAGACTGGAAGCATCTAATCAATTTTGTCCCTTCCTTCCGAGATGTTCCACAATTTGGAATTCGTATTTCTAACGTGATAAGCTAAACCTTTAAATGTTTTCCCACTTAAATGTTCTTATTCCTCTATTTTCATTAGGTAGCAAGAACTCCATGGTGTTTCTCCTTTGAGAAGCTTTAAAAGGTTTCTGGAAGTGGGCAGTTTAACAGCAGAAGGGCAAGATGTCCAATTACCCTCAGCACATGGATGACACATGTGTTGCTTGCCCTGCCTCGAAGCCACTATCTCCAAATGACCTCAAATCCACAATGGTAGGATTCTAAATTATAATTGAGTTTGCATTTGCCTTATGGAAAGTGCTGTGGAATGCCAGAAAATTCACATCGAATGTACATGAAAGTAGAACCATGCTGAACAAATGAGGCCAATTAGGCATATTTTCCACTGCAACTCAACATAACTCAGAGATACGCTCAATTATTGAAACAATTGAATATTAGATTAAGAGAATGGATGTTGAAAGTGTACAACCAGATGGACAGACTGCAACAGAAATGGAACAAGATTAGTAGTCAGAAAGGTCGGTATGCGTTTAGCTAAATAGCCAACAAATAGAACAGTCAGATGGATGGATGAATATGCTGTCTCTATATTCATCTACGAGTTGAAAAGTGTGAGGTGTCTATTCTCAACACTGTATCAGTCAATGAGTTGAACTCAGAGAGTGAATGACTGTGCTCTAAGCAACCAGGCCATTGTAGAGTAAATAAAGTCACATTTTTCTCAGGTGACAGAGCCCATTTAAACAGTAGAGGAAACAGAACTAAAATAAAATTACAGTAACTCCCAATAAAAGCCGGACACTTTCTCCAGGAAAAATGCAGTGAGTGGAGGATAGTTACAAATTATGTGTTTTAAACTAATGGCAGTCATTTACAAGACTACAGTTACCAAACATCCTTGGGTGTCAATTAGCTGAGTTTCTTAATCCCGTCTCCAACATTTATTCACATTGACTCCATACATGTGCATGCCAAACAGGTCGAGATTGGTGTCGAGTTATAAAAGTGAACCGAACTGGGGTGGACTTTGTCCTCAATGCTTTGGACTAGTGTTTGTGTGTGTTCCGATTACAAAGCACTGATTCAAGTCAGAAGCAGCCGCCCCTTGCTTACCGCGGTTCGATTATTTCCTGAAGCACTTTTCTGTCGATGCAGTCGTTGCCACCTCGCCCATGTTTAAGAGATCACTTCAATTTACGTTCAAAGGTTCCTCGTAAGACCAGGTTCAAAGCCGTGACATTTTATAAATAATCGATTGTGTTATCTTATCCTTGAAGTTTTTTTAAAACGCAGTCTGGACAAATTAACCTTTTCCGAACACTTCAGTTTATTCTCTCGACAAGCGTTATCGAACCCCCGGAACACCGTGTAATGGGAAATTTCACTGTGGTTTGCTGATTAAATTTGTACGTGGACAAAGTTCCGTAGGACACTCGGTAACAGACTTTTTGTTCATTGCCTGCTGCTCAACGATATCGATTTCCTGCTTGATGCTGCCCATCGCGTGTCTCCGGCGAGGCGCTGCCTCTGTCCGTGGTCCTGAATCTCAGCTTCAGTCCTCTCCTGGACAGGGATTGCAGCTGAAGGCACCCGTCGCCTCCTGCTCCCTGGCTCGTGTCCTACACGTTTCAAACCAGATTAAAATATATATTTTTAAAAGTATCATCGCAATTAGGCATTATTTACTTCAGAGCACCTCTGGATATAATTGAATCGTTGTCTCTGGGAACCAAAGTGGTGAAACACGGACCCAATCTTTCAATTTAAGAACTGGTTAAAGTGTTTGTTTCCTCCGTTTTCTTCAGCCGCAACATTGCAGAGACTCTGCTTTCCACGTATGAAGCGTTGTGGGACTTACAGCGGAAGCGAGAGGCGCAGTCAATGCCAATTGTTTTCTGATCCGATTCCAGGCTGTGCGATTTTGCCAGCGGCTACAAAAGCAAATCTTTCTTAACTGTGTTCTTTATATCACGATTGACTCTGCGTTGTAAAAGGACCAATCAAACACCTAAACTGCGATAAGTACGTATCCATCTCCAGCAGCGGCTTTCCTTGAACCCCCTCTTGACTATTATCCGAATTCACAGCCTTCCTTATCCAAGGGCAAAAATAATGCAGGTGGGGGTGAACTTGCGCTGATGGACCCCACCTCTCCTCCATCTGCTGCTCAACCCCACCCCCCCCCACCCATGTTTCTGTTAGCCCTCCCCTCGCCGAGATTCGACCACTTGAAATGTTCTCCCGTTCTCTACTTCTTGGTAAACTTCGCCTCATCCAGAACTTTGCGACCTCCAACAACTCGCACCCAGGTAGTATCTCTGTTTTCCCCGACCCACTCTGGCTTCCAGACCCTCACGCATTCTCCCCCCTCCTCCCACACCATAAATTTAAAAATCTAATCTCATTTAAATTAATTTCCTCTTCACTCTGTTACAGCTCCCCTGCCCCTCCTTTTTCTCTCCAATACGTAGGCCGCACCAGTATTGGCGGTCTGTTGAGCCATTTGTAACACTATGTTAGTGTGGTGCCATTAGTAACACTAGAAACACCATGGTTTCACCCCATCAGTGATATTTCCTTTGCCCTATCCACCTCTCCTCCATCTTTCAGTTATCTAAACCTAAATTGTTTCTCTCTTTCCCAGTTATGATGAAGAGTCCTGAGCCTGAAATATTCCCTGATTTTATGGTATAAGTCATGCTTGAATAATACTGTAAAGTGCCAGCCCAAAACATATGGCTATGATGGATTTTTGCACCATATACAATAAAACTGAATTGCAGAAATGTCTTAACAACAAAGTAATTGGCAAGATATCAGGATCAAAATAGTAAGATTGTACAATATGTAATTTTGTCACATGGTGAGGAAGAAACATAAGGAAGAAAAATGTTCCATGTGTCAACACACTTTGTATTGAATTTTATGGTATATAGCAATGTGAAACTGTTGCACAATTGAAGGATGCAGAGTGGATGGCTGGATAACAAACCACTTGTCAGCAAGCTACAGAGTTGTTGCGAATGGAACCTTGAAAGAGAGGTAAATTAATGTGTACAAATTTGCTATTGTGTATCATCTGCTCTCCATAGAGGGAGAATATAATCACCCTATAGCCAAATCAAGGAAGCTTCTCCAGCCAGACACTTAGCGTTGAATGAAAATTAACCAATAGTACATCACTCCAGAAAGTGCTGCCGAAGTGAGATACTTGTGTTGATAACTATTGATCACAGGTTAGCTTTGGATGATGCAGGCATTGGTAACACTTGATACCATCCTTCTGACCTACTAATGTCATTACCTGCCCAATATCCCATCCATCAAGCCACTCATTTCCTAGATTAATCTAGATTCTTAAAGACAGCTGAGAATCATTTGTAAATTCAAGTCTTTCCTTCCAAAGTAAAAACTGAAAATGCTGGAAGCACTCAACATGTCAAGAAGCATCAGCGGAGAGAGACTTTGCCTCTTAGCCTAGGGGCTGGATAACTTTGCTAATTTTTATTCATGCACTTGAAAGAGCATGGTGCAATCTCTATAGCTTTAAAGTAGCGTAACTCCTGGAGATTTTAATTCAACTGATTTGCAAAGCATAGTTTCTTGCATATTGTTGCATCAAGCTATTTGACAAAGCAATACTGTGAATTCTTCCCAGTACCCAAGCTCACTTATGTCATTCTGCCTGAGTAAAACACCGAGTCACTGAAGATCTTTAAGTAAATCATTGTGCAACAGTTTGTCACTAGCTTGTCATTAACAAGTTGAACAAGGACATACACAGTAAATGGTAGGGCACTGAGGAGTGCAGAGGAACAAAGGGATCTGGGAGTTCAGATACATAATTCCCTGAAAGTAGAGTCACAGGTAGACAGGGTTGTAAAAAAGACTTCTGGCATCCTCGCATTTATAAATCAAAGTATTGAGTATAGGAGTTGGAATGTTTTGGTGAGGTTGTATAAGTCATTGGTGAGACCAAATTTAGAATATTATGTGCATTTCTGGTCACCGAACTACAGGAAGGATGTCAGTAAGATTGAAAGAGTGCAGAGGAGATTTACAAGAATGTTGCCAGGTCTTCAGGAGTTGAGTTACAGGGAAAGATTGAGCATGTTAGGACTTTATTTCTTGGAGCGGAGAAGAATGAGGGGAGATATGATAGAGGTTTACAAAATGATGAGGGGCATAGACAGAGTTAATGCAAGTAGGCTCTTTCCACCTAGATTAGGAGAGATAAGTATGAGAGGACATGGCTTTAGGGTGAAAGGGGAAAGGTTTAGGGCAAACATTAGAGGGAACTTCTTCACTCAAAGAGTGGTGGGAGTGTGGTATGTGCTGCCATCTGATGTGGTAAATGCGGGCTCGCTCTTAACTTTTAACAGTAAATTGGATAGATACATGGACGAGAGAGGTCTGGAGGGGTATGGGCTGCGGGCAGGTAAATGGGACTAGCAGAATAATATTTCAGCACAGACTAGAAGGGCCAAATGGCCTGTTTTCTGTGCTGTAGTTTTCGATGGTTTCTATGGTTAACAAACACAATTATTCATCTTATTTATTTTTCACAAATGTTTGTTATTCCATTTCAGAATGACTTAAACATTCCAAGCAGCAAAAAAACATTGTGTACTTTTTTATTAGCATTTTCTAGCCATATCCCACCATCATTTATTCAGGCCTGCATTGTTGCTAAGGTTAACTGAGAGCATTAAAAGTGTCAACATTTTATAAACTATCATTGCTCACTACTTGGCTGCTGAATGTACTTAGATGCTGTTTTAACCAAGAGTGCGTATATAAAATAGATGGCTCAATCATGCTTTAAGTAGCAGAGAGAATAATGGAATGCAAAAGAATTAACTAATTGTACTCCAAATAGTAACTTCTAGGCTGACTGTGCGAAGAAATACAAAATCAAAGGAAGATGGTTTTCCCAGTTATCTACAAACCCCTCAACTTCACAATCACTGCCGTCAAGTATCCCAGAATAACTCCAGGCACCACCACTCTTTGCCTCGAGTGCCTCTTAGATCTCAGGAAGCACAGATTGAAACGAATATTGGTGGGTTTTTAGCTTCAAATAGTCGGCTTAAATTATGAAAATATACAAAAATCCCATTAAAAATTTATGCAGGATATTTTGTGGAAAATTAGATACTTCTTTTACATTCTGGTGGCATGATATTTTAAATCAAAACTGAAATTGTTGAAAATACCCAATGGAATGTGCAGTGTCTGCAGAGTTATCATTTTAAGTCAATATTTTATGAATCCAGATCAGCCCCACTGTCTGGATAAAATGCATGAATATTGAGCTATCCACCTGTCTGAAACCTAGGAAACTACAATATAGAATACAGGAAGTCCCCAGACTATGGCAGGGTTCGTAAGTCGGAAATGAGGAGAAACAGCAGTGACGGGGGAGTGAGCAGGTGCGGGAAGAGCCGCCGCCAACCGGCCTCACTGATTCAGTGAGTGAGCGAGTGTGTCTGCTCAGCGCTCCCAGCTCTGCTTGGCTCAACTCAGCCCCCGGTCGTTGGGGCTCGGGTGGCATGGGGGTTGGTGGTGGGAAGAGATGCATGTGAATTCCCACTTGGCAAACGGTGCCTGCAGCCCTGCAGCAGATGGCAAATCCACCCCCATCCATCCCACCGGTCTCCCTGATGCTTGTTTGTATGTACAGGCTATCCATAGGTCGGGCATTCGTAACCTGGGGGAGACCTATATATTAATTTAGGGATAGGTTGGAAAGGGTGCAGAGGAGATTTACCAGACTGCTGCCTGATTTAGTGAGTATGCATTATGAGGAGAGACTAAGGGAGCTAGGGCTTTACTCTTTGGAGAGAAGGGGGATGAGGGGAGACACGATAGAGGTGTACAAAATATTAAGAGGAATAGATAGAGTGGACAGCCAGCGCCTCTTTCCCAGAGCACCAATGCTCAATACAAGAGGGCATGGCTTTAAAGTAATGGGTGGGAAGTTCAAGGGAGATATCAGAGGAAGGTTTTTTACCCAGATAGTGGTTGGGGCATGGAATGTGCTACCTGGGGTGGTGGTGGAGGCAGGTACATTGGTCAAATTCAAGAGATTACTAGATAAGCATATGGAGGAATTTAAAATAGAGGGATATGTGGGAGGAAGGGGTTAGATAGTCTGAGGCGAGGTTTAAAGGTCGGCACAACATTGTGGGCCGAAGGGCCTGTATTGTGCTGTACTGTTCTATGTTCTATGTATATGTTCCAATCTACAAGCCTGTTTATTCCACACGTTGTTAAACATCACTGAGTCATAGAATCATGGAATGGTTGCAGGGTACAGAAGGAGGACAGGCATCCCATCATTGACCAAGCTGGCTCTTCACCAAAGCAAGTTGGTTATTTAATAGACTGAAAACTGTGGGTGTTGAAAATCTGAAATAAACACAGAAATTCTTGAAATATTCAGCAGATAGAGAGGGAAAAAACTTAACCTTTTAGTTTGATGACCCTTCTTCGGAACTGAAATTGTCATTGACACACACTACTTTTCCGAAGTAGAACATTCAAAAGAAAGGAGGTTGCTCATTTCATCAGTTTCTCAGTAAGTCCATCGTGGCAGATGTAACACCATCAGGCAAATCTGCCTTGTAAGGCACGGGTGTCACAGGCAATGTACTTAGAGCCATTTACTAAAGGCAACACATTTGTGTTCTTCAATGTCCTGGACACTAAACCCTTATGAAATCTATTGATTGGACAATTCCTCCTTTTCTTAGGTTTGCTGTTGGGGTCTCCTATTCTGAGGCTCCCAAGTGACTCCAGACCAGAGATCCAGGCAAGGTCCTCAGAGAGGTGCTGATTGTGTTTGGAGAGAATTGCATTCTTGTCCAGGATGGAAAGCTGTCTCATGCCACTGAGCATTCGAGGGGAAGCTCCAACTGACCTGGAATTGGGAGATTTCTGTCCAAGGAAGAAAAGACTATTAGCACAACGAGCGTTTGATCGTTAGAAATTGCTCATACTCTCTGAGCCAAGAGATGCAGCACATCCATCATTCCGTTTCACCATGAACACCGTTTGAAGATTAGTGCATGTTGTGCAAAGTTGTACATTTGCATGTAATCTCTGTAGCATATTAATGCCTCCAACCCTTGCGGCTAAAGGCATTTAGTTCATGGAATATGTCAAATCTCCTTTACATTATATGGAATACCAGAATCATTACCGGTGATCACACTCTGCTATTCCTTCCATTTCTATTTTGCTATCACAGCAACAAAGCAAATTATGATTTTATCACAGATATTATTACTTGTTCAGTCACTATGGTCCCATTTATCACAGGGGATCATTAACCCTCCATTGAGGTCAGAACCTGACTACAGTAAAACTCTGATAATCCGCTATCCACCCATTTAAAATGCTTTGGCATCTGAATCACCAGGTAATGTTTGTCACACACTCTTCCGACTTGCTATAGCCCCAGTTCCTGTGTTCCCTTTCACTTCCTTCCCCTCACACTGGCCCTGGTTTTCGTACTCCCTTCCATTCCCTTGGGCCCTGGTCCCCACACTCCATTCCAACTCAGCAGGGCTGTGGTTCACATGATCCCATTCAGCTCAGCAGAGGCCCGTTTCCCATGCTCTCTTTAAACTGACTGGTGTCCCATTTCCCTGAGTCCCTTTAAACCTACCAGGTTCACTGGAAAACTTATAATATTGTGTAAGAGACAAAACAGTGAGTTAAGAAACTGTTGGGAACATTGATAGGAATGATATCCAACAATTTGGAGAATTTGATAGTCTGACACCACCAAAGTCCTGAGCATGCCAGATTATCAGACATTTACTGTAGCTTTCTCCAGACACTGTGTGAAATCACTTCATTGATGGGTGAATGAAAGTTCATAATTTATTGCTGAGCTCCATCATTGAAGTTGTCTTCATCATCAATATTTCACAATTCTCATGCTAAGCGAATTACATATTACATAGCTGTTTGAGGTGTAACTATAAACTTGGAGAGTTAGATCACAATTTCTTTTTTGATGGGACTGTATATTTTAAGTATCTTCTGGATAGCCATTGACTGATCAGCCATAGTATTTACGAGACAGTGATCAGCTAATGGATTTGCACATCCACACTGACAACAAGCTGACAGCAATACTGGCGGAAGTTGAAAGATGTCTGTACTCATACATTATCCACTTGCCTGCACCACCCTCCAACACCCCACCAGAACCTATCTTGGCAGACTGAAAGAGAAATGGGTTTAGTTTCAAAAAATATCTTTTTTCTGTCAACCTTGTTTGTAACAAGTTTCTGCAATAATGCAACATGAAACAATATAGCTAACACACTAGTTTGCATCCAAAGGTAATCATGAAATTCCTATTCTCTGCTCACCTTATGGGCCAGACAGAGAGGAGATAGGGGCAGAGGTGGGTAAGTGGGTAGGTGGTTAGGAGGATAAATGAACTAACCACTTTCCTGGAAACAGGGCAGATCACAAAGCAAAGTAATGCTATCTATCTCTGTCTATCTCTTCATGGCTGATGTTAAAGCAACGACCTATTGACTGCCAACTATCTCAGCCAAGGATTACTTGGGTGCCAGCAGTATTTTGAGGAAGTATGATGGCTAGGAGAATATATTCAGATCTTGTCTAGAGTGAGGCTGGACTAGATTGATCATGAGAAAGGGAGATGGTAATTAGGAGAGGGTTTGATTGGCATTTAAAGTTACTTTTATGGTAAAATTCCATAGTTTTCATATGTGAAAACTGTTATATTGAGCTATTGTAGAATGGAACACTTTTCAATACATTGAGCTGGACTTATCTTCTTTTCATTGGTCCATTTTCAGATGCAAGCAACAGTTTAAGTAGATAATGATTAAGCAGATGGCATTCAACACCATCATCCCCTCAGTACTAATTACAGAGCTTCAAAATCTGGATCTCTGTACCTCCCTCTGCAAACGGATCCTCAACCTCCTCATCGTGAGACCACAGTCAGTGCGGATCGGTAACAACATCTCCTCCTCGCTGACAATCAACACAGCTGCACCTCAAGGATGCGTGTTTAGCCCACTGCTCTACTCTCTCTACACTCATGACTGTGTGGCGAGGTACAGCTCAAACGACATCTATAAGTTCGCCAATGACACAACTGTTGTTGGTAGATGGTAAACGAGGAGGCATACAGGAGTGAGGTAGATCAGCTGGTTGAGTGGTGTCACAACGACAACCTCGCACCCAACATCAGTGAGACAAAGGAACTGATTGTGGACTTCAGGAAGGGGAAGTCAGGAGAACACACACCAATCCTCATTGAGGGGTCAGCGGTGGAAAGAGGGAGCAGCTTCAAGTTCCTGGGCATCAACATCTCAGAAGATCTATCTTGGGCCTAACACATTGATGCAATTATGAAGAAGGCACGCCAGTGGCTCTACTTCATTAGGAGTTTGAGGAGAGTCGGTGTGTCACTGAAGACTCTTGTAAATTTCGACAGATATATGATGGAGAGCATTCTGCCTGGTTGCATCACAGCCTGGTACGGAAGCTCCAATGTGCAGGATTGCAAGAGGTTGCAGAGGGTTGTGGACTCAGCCAGCTCCATCACGGGCACAGCCCTCCCTGCCATCGAGGACATCTTCAAGAGGTGGTGCCTCAAGAAGGCAGCATCTATCATTAAGGACCCTTACCATCCAGGACATGCCCTCTTCTCATTACTACCATCAAGGAGGAGGTACAGGAGCCTGCAGACCCACACTCAACCATTCAGAAACAGCTTCTTCTCCTTTGCCATCAGATTTCTAAACAGTCCATGAACCTATGAACACTGCCTCATTGCTTCTTTCTTTTTTACACTATTTACTTATTTTGTTATTTACAGTAATTTTATGTCTTTGCACTGTACTGCTGCTGCAAAACAACACATTTCATGTCATACAAGTCAGTGACAATAAACCTGATTCTGATTCTGATAATGTCACTCATCAGCATGATGTTGTTCGAAAAGTCATTGGAATACATGCAGAATTGAAAGCTTCATAATGGGACCCCCCAGATTTATGGTGTAGAAGAAGGTTCCATTCAATAAACACCCAGCTAGAGTGCAATGTATTCTGCACTCTAATGTGCATTCACCAGCAAGTCTCCATGTCATATCCAAATGGCAATCCCCCCATGCCAAGTTCAATGGTCCATCACGTTGCTATCCATGGCAATGCTTTGCAAAAATGGCTTATGATTCCATTTTAGAATCAGCAAGCAGAGGGGAAGAAGAAATACAAAAAGAATAACAAGTATTTTAGCAGATTATGAATATTCTGAAGTCCATTTCAGGCCCAGAGGTAAAGCAGATGTGTCCCTTTACTTAAATCCCAGAAAGCATCACTGTTCCTTCAGAGTTTATGATATCAATGATCTTGTATCATTTTATTACGAGCCACAAATTATACATACATCTTTTTGAGAAGATTGGCTCCCTGTGCACCAATGCTTGGTCCATCTTGTCAGGAGTCTTTCATCAGCTGGGTAGCTCCTTGTGGAAGAAATCTTATACAGCTTTTCAGCTGGGTCTTCTGTTGATAATTTAACTATTCGTAATGGCTCGAAGTAAACATTTCCTCGAAATCCCTCCAAAGCCACATGAAAAAAGAGCATAGTAATATAGTCAATTATTTCAAAGTACTGGTTTATTTAATTTTTTGTGGGTATTTAATCCAACTAAATCTTCTGTTAACTTATTTTTTTTCACATGTAGTTAACCTGGCAAGGTCATTGCCAATTTAGAGAATGGATTAAGGCTTTCATTTCCCAAGTCTCTGAACGGTGTGTTTATGTTACTTATTTATTTGGTTGCAGAAAGTTTATAGGAGTTTTGTTCCAATGTGGAAGTTGCAATCCCTGTCCAGAGGCACGGTAATGTATTGGTATTGGAATTGGTTTATTATTGTCACATGTACCAAAATACAGTGAAAAGCTGTTGTTTTGGGTGCCATCCAGGCAGATCATGCCATACGTAATTACATTAAGGTAGTAAAAAGAAACCAGAATGCAGAATATAATGTTGCGGTGACAGAGGAAGTGCAGTATAGGTAGACAAATAAAGTGCAAGGGCCACCGTGACGTAGACTGGGAGATCAATAGTTCAAGAGATCAACTTTTAGTGTGTGAGAGGTCCATTCAAGAGTCTGATAACAATGGGACAGAAGCTGACCTTGAGTCTGGTGGTACGTGCTCTCAAGCTTTTCTACCTTTTGCTTGATGGGAGAGGGGAGAAGAGAGAATGACCAGGGTGAAAGGGATTGTTGATAATGTTAGCTGCTTTGCCAAGGCAATGGGAAGTTTAAGGAGTTGGCCATTCAGCTCATTGAGTTTATTCCACTTGCCAGGCTCTGGCCTATTGGTAGGAGTGTCTCTAAAAGGAGCAATATTGCGACTTGGCACTGTGAATCCAGGGTGGTGTCAAACCGAGCCTTTAGGAGATTGTTTTATTACAAATCACCTCAGAAACTTACATTGGATTAACATAAATATTCACAGAGACCAGGGAAGCTCAAGCGTGCTGTTTAAGTATCCATAATGGGAGTACTGGTAGCACACCTGCACAGCTCTGATCTGAGCAGGACAAATGAATGTATAACCAAACAATGTAAAAAGCCACCGTCAGCTTGAAGTGCCATTTTAGGTGCCTGAATAAGCCAGGTGAAGATTTTGTATTTGTTCTAGGCAGGTGGCAAGGATTCTGTGTTTCAAGGAGCAACATGGACTTCTGATTATCATGTGCCTGGAGTTAGAAGAGGTAGGGGACGACCTTAATAAATACTTTGCTTCAGTATTCACCAGAGAGAGAGAGACCTTGACATTTGTGAGGATGGCATACGACAGGCTGATATACTAGGGCATGTTGACGTGAGGAAAGAGGATTTGCTGGAACTTTTGAAAAACATCAGGATAGTTAAGTCACTGGGGCCAGATGAGATACAGCCAAGGTCATTAGAAGAAGCGAGGGAAGAGATTGCTGCACCTTTGGCGATGATCTTTGCATCCTCACTGGCCACAGGAGTAGTGCCAGATGATTAAAGGGTGGCAAATTTCCTTTGTTCAAGAAAGGGAGTAGGGCTAATTCTGAGAATTACAGACCAGTGAGTCTTACTTCAGTGGTGGGCAAATTACTGGAGAAGATTCTTAGAAACAGGATTTATGGGCATTTGGAGAAGCATAGGCTGATTAGGGACAGTCAGCATGGCTTTGTGAGGGGCAGGTCGTGCCTCACAAGCCTGACTGAATTCTTTGAGGATGTGACAAAGCACATTGATGAAGGTAGAGCAGTGGATGTGGTGTACATGGATTTTAGTAAGGCGTTTGATAAGATTCCTCATGGAAGGTTCATTCAGATAGTCAGGAGGCATGGGATCCAGGGAAACTTGGCTGTGTGGATTCAGAAATGGCTGGACCATAGACAACAGAAGGTGGTGGTAGATGGAGTGTAATCTGACTGGAGATCGGTGACCAGTGATGTTTGGCAGGGATCTGTTCTGGGACCCCTGCTCTTTGTGATTTTTATAAATGACTTGGATGAGGATGTGAAAGGGTGGGTTGGTACGTTTGCAGATGACACGAAGGTTGGTGGTGTTGTGGATAGTGTAAAAGGTAGCTGTAGATAACAACAGGATATTGATAGGGTGCAGAGCTGGGCTGAGAAGTGGCAGATGGAGTTCAACCTGGAAAATTGTGAAGTGATACACTTTGGAAGATTGAATTTGAAGGCAGAATACAACGTTAAAGGCAGGACTCTTAGCAATGTGGAGGAACAGAGGGATCTTGGGTCCACGTCCATAGATCCCTCAAGGTTGCCGCACAGGTTGACAGGGTTGTTAAGAAGGCGAGTGGTGTGTTGGCCTTTATTAATCTGGGTACTGAGTTCAAGAGCCACGAGGTAATGTTACAGCTCTATCGAACTCTGGTTAGACCACACTTGGAGTATTATGTTCAGTTCTGGTCGCCTCATTATAGGAAGGATGTGGAAGCTTTAGAGAGGGTGCAGAGGAGATTTACCAGGATGCTGCCTGGATTGGAGAGCATACTTTATGAGGATAGGTAGAGTGAGCTAGGGCTTTTCTCTTTGGAGAGAAGGAGGATGAGAGGTGACTTGATAGAGGTGTACAAGATGATAAGAGGCATAGATCGAGTGGAAAGACAGACGTTTTCTCAGGGTGAAAATGGCTAATATGAGGGGGCATAATTTTAAGGTGATCAGAGGAAGGTATAAGGGGGATGACAGGGGTAAGTTTTTTTTTACACAGAGAGTGGTGGGTGCGTGGAACGCGCTGCCAGGGGCGCTGGTAGAGGCAGATGCATTAGGGACATTTAAGAGACTCTTAGATAGGCACATGGATGATAGAAAAATGAAGGGCTATGTGGGAGGGAAGGGTTAGATAGATCTTAGAGCAGGATAAGATGTTAGCACAACATCATGGGCCAAAGGGCCTGCACTGTGCTGTAATGTTTTATGTTCTATTCACAATCATAAGAGTTTGTTGTGAAAGAAAAATTGTGAAATGTCGTCATTTTTGCAATGCAGGGGTTGCAAAAATTAATTTTCAGGCAGCAAGGTGCCACCAGCAGCAATGCTATGATAATCGAATTAGTTCCTTTATCATTTTAATTTTTTGAGAGAGCTTGGGAACCTAATGGTGAGAACTTCCCTGTGAAATGGTGTGATGAAATCTACTGCATCCAATTAAGGAGGCCCAACGGCTTTTTCAAAATATGGCACCATTGAGAGTGCAGCAGTCCTTCTGTCCCACACAGGTGTGGCAGCCTAAATTTTGTGGTCATATCTCTGGAGTTGGAATTGCACCCTTCTGACTCTCAGTTGGGTCTTGCTTGATACTGCAATCTCCAAGCAAACATCCTAGATTCACTGCAACAAACAATCTGCTGGAGGAACTCAGTGCGTCAAACAGCATCTGTGGGGGGGAAAGGACTAGTTGATGTTCCGGGTTGAAACCCTGCACCAGGACTCAGAACTACTCCACTATGAAGTCTCTTCAAGACGTGCTGACGTTGAAGAAGTTTTCCCCCTTAATCCTTTTCCCCCACAGATACTGCTTGGCCTGCTGAATCCCTCCAGCAGATTGTTTGTTGCTCCAGATTCCAGCATCCGCAGTCTCTCGTGTCTCCATCCTAAATTCACTCGCAGGTTGTCTGTCTGTGAGCCCCTGCGAATCTGGCATTAAGTGTCTAGTTAATGTTGATTGCAGTCGTGCATTAAGAACTGATAGCCCCAATACCCATTAAATACAGCACCATATACAAGAGCTTTTAGCTGTGCTTGTTATTTTTTTTGTCAATGGTAAGTGCAAAAAAGGCAAAACATACAGAATGTTCTGAGACTATCAGACTGCCTCTTGGAGAATGGATCAGGATAGCTGGAATCCCTGATGCCATCATTGAGTCTGCCAGGCAAAGTTATTTCTTATTTTTGCAATCTAAACAGAGGCACCAAACCATCTGGAAGGCAGCAAAGTAAATTGGCTGGAAATACACTTTGCATTTCATATTAATCAGCAGCTATTTGTTCCAAGTGAGACATTGTCATTACAGATCATGCTTTCAAATAAACTGCTATTTAATGTATTTGACATTTTGCAATTAATGAATTTTAAAGATCTTAAATATGTTTACTTATTATCTGGTATGGCTCCATACATCATTGTCACAATTAGTCATGTTAAAACAACCCAGACAAAATTGGGATTAATTACTCTTACTGAAGTGTCTTGTGAAGTGTTTCAGTTTTTCAGCATTCTGCTACAGTCATTTCTAGATTCTAAATTAAGAGGATCATCATTAAAAGGCTTCAAAGAGAACTGGCTGATTAATTAAGCAGAATATAGACATAAAGAACTTGTACAGCTTGAAGCATTGCATTTACCCTGGAAACATGATTTGATAGCACAAATGTTTAAATCTACCTTACTCCTTAAATTTTCAGGAACTGATTGTGAAAAATGAGATTTTCTAATGAGAAGAGCTAAATATCTGTCTGGTCTTCAGACTTACGTTCACTGTGTACAGTGTATCTGCTGCACCTTTGGAAGTGGGATAATTCATAGCGTGTTGGCAGTGTGATTCCAGTTTTCTGCACAGAAAATGAATTGTACCATCATTCTTGAGCTCAGTAGCAAGCAATGGTTAAGACATCCAGCAACATATTTCTGAAGATGTAATATTGCACTGTATTTTTTTTTAAATGTTGTTTTTCAGGTCAGTTTACTATCCAGCATTGGATTTTCTTAGCTCTGAAAGACCATAAAAGTCTTATTGCACAAATTATACAAATGTGCAAGTAAATGAGCCAAACAACTTGTATGGTGACATACAAAAGGTAAACTCAATGGGTCAGGCAGCATCTGTGGAGGCAGAGGGACGGTCGACATTTCGGGTCGAGACCCTGCATCAGGACTGAGAGTGTAGTGGGAAGTTGGCCAGTGTAAAAGGTGGGGAGTGGGGAGGGGGAGGCAGAGGGTGGAAGGTGATAGGAGGAACCAGATGAGGGGGAGTGATGGGCAGATGAAACCAGGTGGGGGAGGGGAGGGAGATTATTGAGACAGAGGACGGTAGGTGATAGTTAGAAACATAAGAAAAGAAGGCAGATGGAGCCAGATGTGGAAGGAGAAAGGGGAGATAATTATATTGGTGACATGTCAAATTTCTACTCACATTGGGTGCTCAGTTGGTATTTTGTGGATCCTGAGCATCACAGCAAATATGCCGTTTAAAGATCTGTAAGACATTTCAAAAGCCCTCAGAAAATTCCACGACTGGGTTTCAAAATGTTAGATGCATACAATCATAGAGTAACACAGCATGGAAACAGGCCCTTCAGCCCAACTCATCCATGCTGACCAAGATTCCCATCTAAGTTGGTCCCATTTGCCTGTGTTTGGCCCATATCCCTTCAAACCTTTCCTATCCATGTACCTGTCCAAATGTCTTTTAAATAATGTTATTGTACCTGCCTCAACCACTTCCTCTGGCAGTCCGTTCCATGTATGCACCACGCTCTGGGTGAAGAAGTTGCCCCTCAGATCCCTTTTAAATCTTTCCCCTTTCACCTTAAACCTCTGCCCTCTAGTTTTTGATTCCCTCCAATTGTTCACTTACAATGGAAGAGGTTGGATTGCTTTGTTTCCTCCATGAAAGTAACTTTCCCCTGACTGTGAAAGTTTTGCATCAGAGCTAAATATTTGCAGCTTTCCATAAAAGGCGAATTTGTTCTGTAAAGCTGGAGACAGACACATGCACACTAATGGCCAGCTTGCTGAGAGAATCTATCCTCAGCAGCAAGATCCTGACCTTCACAGTGTACGCGGGGACCTTCACAGCGTACGTGGGGACCTTCACAGCGTACGCGGGGACCTACATAGACCTTCACAGCGTACGCGGGGACCTACATAGACCTTCACAGTGTACACGGGGACCTACATAGTCCTACACAGTGTACGCAGGGACCTACCCAGTGTACACAAACACAATTCATGGAAGCATGAGGGGCTACGGAGAGATTTAGTTTAATTTGGCATCGTGTTCAGCATAGACATCATGGGCCGAAGGGCCTGATCCTGTGCTGCACTGTTCTATGTTCTGTTGTGGGGTAGAGGGGGTTGAAGAGCAAGCCCAACAACATAACATCTGAAAGAAACTGACAGCCATGCACTTGCCTGTCAAAGCTATCAAACCCATGAATGCTTCCAACCACTGTGAAAAAACTTCCATTACTCCCATATTGAAACACTTGAAATATTTAAATAAACTCACATTATTAAACTGTCCAAAAGTACTCTTTCATTAAAAATGCTACCCAAGCTGCCAGAGGAAGTGGGGGAGGCAGGTACAATTACAATGTTTAAAAACCAACAACTGGAGGGAATCAAAAATTAGAGGGCAGAGGTTTAAGGTGAAAGGGGAAAGATTTAAAAGGGATCTGAAGGGCAACTTCTTCACCCAGAGCGTGGTGCGTACATGGAACGAACTGCCAGAGGAAGTGGTTGAGGCAGGTGCAATAACATTATTTGGACAGGTACATGGATAGGAAAGGTTTAAGAGGGATATAGGCCAAATGCAGGCAAATGGGACCAGTTCATGTAGACAACTAGGCTGGCAAGGATGAGCTGGGCTGAAGGGCCTGTTTCTCTGCTGTATAACTATGAGCAAAAAGTTGCAATTTTTAAAACTGAATGTAAAAATCTTAAATATTAAACTATGTGTTGGAAATAAACAGCAGGTCGGGCATGGAGGACATGGCCCATCAAGCCTTTGCCAGCTCTCAGGGCAATCTCTATCTCTCACAACCTATTTTCTCATTAACACCCCCCCAACCCCAATTCTCCCACCAGTCACCTATGTTAAGGGTCATTTACTGTTATTAATCAACATTCAAACTCCACAGGGACAGACAGCACCCGAGGATATCGGAGCCGTAAAATAACTGCACTACCTGCGGCACTACTGAGCTGCCACTAACAACTCAATACCTCATACCCTTTCTTCTCCACTGAAAGTAACAGATGTGCCAGTTCTAACCTCCAGCAGGCTGTTTGAGCTTATTCTCTACCTTGAGACATGCACAGTCTCTGCAATTGAACACGGCTTCACTGGACTAAATAAAGAGCAGCCAAAGAAATGGTGGCTAACAAATGCACACTCTAAACTTGCTGACATTTGTATAGACATGAAAATTACAAACTCACACTGGCACTTGAGCAAAGAACATGTCAGCATTTCCTCTTTACTTTTGCTGATTTTGTTTTTCCGGCATGAGGGAACATGACAGTTGATAATTTCAGTAATGTTTAGTTTCTCTAATTTCAGAAAACTGAATTCAAAACAAGATCAAGGTTGTTGTTTAAACCTAAAGAAATTACAAATAAATGATTCTGCATCTTCTGTTTGTGTGGCAAAAGTTGCAACTTTTAAAACTGAACGTAAAAATCTTAAATACTAAACTATGTGTTGGAAATAAACAGCAGGTCCGGCAGCATCTGTGGAGGAGGAGGGAGTTGACATCAGAACTACCCTGATCTGAAACTTAGAACAGTTCTAGGAGCAAACTCTGCAAAACTATTGTGGATGTGCTTGTCGCTGAAATTTAAACATTAGTTCCACATTGTAAATAAAGGTGTTTAGTTTCTTACAAACCAGGGCCCAAAGCTGCAGATACTAGAAGTGCGAAATAAAACAATGCTAGAAACACTCAACAGGTCAGACAGATACCTGACGGGTCTGGGATCTGAGACGTTACCTGTTTCCCTCTCCACAGATGCTGCCCGACCAGTGAGTGTTTCCTGCATCTTCTATTTAAGCGCACATCAAGGCGCCACTCACAGGATGACAATTAACAGAGATTTCAGATCAAGAAACTGGTTTTGTCATTGCCTTTACTGTTAAAGCGACAAGCGTACTCAGTTCAGTTTGTCTCATTTCTTTCTTTAACCTTCAGGCCATCCGGAACAGAAAGGTTTCCAGGGTCGGGGTGTAGCTTCGACTCACACGCCGAGGACAGGAGGAACATTTGCCAAAACCGCCTGCTTTAACCAGGGTTGAACCAAAAAGGTCCCGAGGATTGACAAAGAGCGTACTTAGAAACTATTACCTGGTTTTCTCCGCGAATTGTCTTCCTTGAAGGGCCGGTGAACGCGCATTCTGGCTTTGAAATGTATTCGTTTGAACAGGTTCCTTAGCAACAGTTCCCTGTTTCTACAGAGCCGCACCTCCGCCGTGTCACGTTGCGTGTTTGCACGCAAACATCCAAGGCACCATTAATGGCATTGCACTGAAAATCTCCGTCTGAACATTTGGTGGTTCAGAGTTAGGATAAGGCATCCTTCCTCCTCCGTGTTTCACCGCGTTCTGATTCCGGCGACATGGGGACTCACCCACTCCCAATGTTAACCTTGACACACATATGATTAAATAGTGTAATCAGCCGAATATAGGTCGTGGTGTTCTGCTGTGACCAAGAGTTTTCTGGTCTTTCCGTTGTAACATGCATGCAAGTAGTTCATCCAAATCACCTTTCAATGCATTTGGAAAATAATTTAAATGCCTTTTTTGTACCATGGTAAGCCAAAGCACAGAGTATGAGTGCCTTTTGAGTCGAGTGTTCCTTCCTTAACTACCGAGTAGTGAAAGAAAGAGGTAAAGTGAATCTATCCACGTGACGTGGATTTACCCATATTGTTTGTCAGCGCTATCTTATTAACTAAAACCATTGCCTGTGATGAAGAGAGTGTTTTCCTTGGCGTTTATGTTATCAGTCGCCAATTTCCTTTGTCGCTCTGCTGCTCAGAGTCCAAACAATCGGGTTCACGGCCAAGAAAGCTCACCAGCGCCTCCGCTTCCCGAGGAGGCTCAAGAAATCTGGCATGTCCCCTTTGACACTCACCAACTTTTATCCATGCATCATAGAAAGCATCCTATCTGGATGCATCATGGCTTGGTACCGCAACTGCTCTGCCCAGGACTGCGAGAAACTGCAGAGAGTTGTGGACACAGCCCAGCACATCATGGAAACCAGCCTCCCCTCCTTGGACTCTGTCTTTACCTCTAGCTGCCTTGATGAAGCAGCCAGCATAATCAAAGACCGCACCCACTTGGGTCATTCTCTCTTCTCCCCTCTCCCATCAGGTAGAAGACACAGGAGCCTGAGGGCACATACCACCAGGCTCAAGGACAACTTCTATCCCACTGTGATAAGACTATTGAACGGTTCCCTTATACGATGAGATGGACTCTTCACCTCACAATCTACCTTGTTTGACCTTGCACCTTATTGTCTACCTGCAATGCACTTCCCTGTAGCTGTGACACTTTACTCTGTATTCTGTTATTGTTTTTACCCTGTACTACTTCAATGCACTGTGCAATGAATTGACCTGTACGATCGGTATGCACAACAAGTTTTTCACTGTACCTCGGTACAAGTGACAATAACAAACCAATACCAATACCAATCCTGACCTTGGGTGCTGTCCATATGGAGTTTGCACGTTCTCCCTGCGACCCCACAGGTTTCCTCCAGGTGTTCTGGTTTCCTCCCATATCCCAAAGACATGTGGGTGCATTGGCCACTGTAAATTGCCCCTAGTGTGTTGGTGAGTGATAGAATCTGGGGAGAATTAAGTGGATTGTGGGGAGAATAAAATGGTTCAGGGCAGGATTTGTATGAACATGTGTGCTTGATGGTCGCCACAGGCTCAACGGGCTGAAGGGCCTGTTTGCGTGCTTTATCTCTTTGTGACTCTTTCTGTCTCTCCAACATTAGTGGAGAAAACCCGGGAATGAAATTCCCAAATTTCCAGAAATGCTCAATGGATAGTAATTTGGAATCACAGAGTCATACAGGATGAAAACAGGCCTTTCAGCCCAACAAGTCTGTGCAGACCATAAAGCATCCATTTACATCAATCCTACACCAATCCCATTTTATTCTCACATTCCCATCAATTCCCCCCGGCTTCTGTCACTCACTTACACACCGGGTGTAATTTACAGCAGCCAATTAACCTACCAACCCACATGCGTTTGGGATGTGGGAGGAAATCGGAGCATCTGGGGGAGACACATGGGGGTCACAGGTAGAGTGTGCAGACTCCACACAAACAGCACTGGAAGTCAGGATCGAACCCCGGTCTCTGACACTGTGAGGCAGCAGCTCTACCCGTTGCACCACTGTGCTGCCCCCTTCAGGAATATGCTGTTTTAAACAGGTACCCTCTAATTCTAAGACTGTGCCCTCTAGTCCTAGACTCACCCACCAAGGGAAACAGCTTAGCCACATCTACTCTGTTCAGTCCTTTCAACATTCGAAATGTTTCTATGAGGTCCCCTCTCATTCTCCTGTACTCCAGTGAGTACAGTCCAAGAGCTGACAAACGCTCATCATAAGTAAGCCCTTTCATTCCGGGAATCATCCTCGTAAATCTCCTCTGAACCTTCTCCAACATCAGCGAAATTTTGTCCATGTCTAATTTCCCCTGCACTGAGGATGCAGGTAGGAGTCAACTATATTACTCATTCTGGAGACTCATTAGGCTAGACCAGGTAAGGACAGCAGATTGCTTCCTTGACAGACATTAGTGAACTAGATGTTTTTTTTGTCAATAATCTGGTAGTTTCATGCTCACCACTACTGAGACTAGCTATTTTTAAATTGCAAATTTATTTAATTACTTGAATTTAAACTCCCAACTGGAATGCTGGGATTTCGGCATGTCTCGAGATCAGTGATCCAGAACTCCAGCTGCCAGATGTAATTTAACCAATTTGCTACCTTATCCCACACAATGTCTTACTTAATATTTCATGAGAAGCATGACCATTTGAAATACTAATACTAGTTAGTATTTCAAAATTTAAAACAAAATATTTTATGAAGCCTGTGAAATTGAATCTGCACAGAAACCTAGACTTTCACATTTTGGAGTGTTAAAAACATAGAAACATAGAAAACCTACAGCACAATTCAGGCCCTTCGGCCTACAAAGCTGTGCCAAATGTCCCTACCTTAGAGATTACTAGGCTTACCCATAGCCCTGAATTTTTCTCAGCTCAATGTACCTATCCAAAAGTCTCTTAAAAGACCCTATCGTATCCACCTCCACCACCGTTGCTGGCAGCCCATTCCGTGCACTCAGCACTCTCTGAGTAAAAAACTTACCCCTGACATCTTTGTACCTACTCCCCAGCACCTTAAACCTGTGTCCTCTTGTGGCAAACATTTCAGCCCTGGGAAAAAGCCTCTGACTATCCACACGATCAATGCCTCTCAACATCTTATACACCTGTATCAGGTCACCTCTCATCCTCCATCGCTCCAAGGAGAAAAGGCTGAGTTCACTCAACCTGTTTTCATAAGGAATGCTCCCCAATCCAGGCAACATCCTTGTAAATCTCCTCTGCGCCCTTTCTATGGCTTCCACGTCCTTCCTGTAGTGAGGCGACCAGAACTGAGCACAGTACTCCAAGTGGGGTCTGACCAGGGTCCTATATAACTGCAACATTACCTCTCAGCTCCTAAATTCAATTCCGCGATTGATGAAGGACAATACACTGTATGCCTTCTTAACCACAGAGTCAACCTGTACAGCTGCTTTGAGTGTTCTGGGAAATATGCAGAATGTTTTTCCCCAAATATAGATAAAGCAAGACTTTACTGGTGAACAACTACAAGCCCTCTAAAAAGACAAAATAATTAGCCTTGTGTTGACTTGTAAAATTATGCTTGACATTGGAACATAGTAACAGATCATTCACACATTTAAATAACAGGCAATAATCATCTTCAAGAAGAAAAAAACCAAATCACTTCTTTCAACTATCAATCCTGCCTCAAAAATTAAAGTTTTTGGGTAAGCAGTGACCAGTAGTTAAACCAACATCAACAACATGACAGTACACATCCCGACTCTTTAATGCCCAAACCCCATTTTATAAAACTACATTTTGCAGGATCTTGCCATCACTGGCAAGGCCAGCATTTATTGGCCATCCCCAGTTGCCCTCGAGTAGACTGACTTGCTGGACCATTTCAGAGAGTAGTTAAGAGACACCCACATCAACTGGGTCTGAAGTTACTAGCAACATATGGCAGATTTTCTCAACTGCAGGGCCATCTCATATGACTAAATTTTGAACTCTGGATTGTTAGTTGAATTTAACTACAAAGTTGCCATGGTGGGATTCCAATTAAGGTCTCTGGGTGGGAGGCCAGCCGTCTGGATTACTGGGCTAGTAACTCCACCGCTGTGCCAGCACCATACATGCAAAGTTCACCTCACTAGTGTGATGTATCATTCACAACTCACGTGGTCGTGATGAGGAAGGTTTTGAGACTCTTTCTGGTACTCTTCCAATTTTCACACTCTTCTGAGGGACCCACTATTGCTTCAGTGTCACTAGGCTAAATCCCAGATCTCACTACCTTCTGGGGATTCATCTAAAGGTAGTGAGAGCTACCTTTGACTGCAATTGCAGGGACAGGTAATAGATGTAACCCTGCTGGCATCGTGCACACTGCAAGATCAAAAAAATAATTTGAAAAGTCAATCATGCTTATGTCTCTAGTTTATTCATATTCAAAATTCACGGTATCTTTAAAGTGGACAATCTCACTACCTTTAGATGAACAATGAGATCTGCCAAAAATGACAAAAGTTTCCACTTCCATTCAACTCACCATCAAATTATTGTCGAGAGCTCTTTACATAAGCAAAAAGTGAATTAAAAATAGATATATCTGTCTATCTCCTTTAAATATGCAAACTGTGAATAACTTCTTGCTATCATTCAATGAACTGAACATCTACACCATTAATATATTCAGCAGTCTGCGCCATCTAGAGACATCCTAATGGATATTCTCAGAACCTCCTTGAGAAGATGTAATATCCTCACTATTTCATGAGCCCAAAATAGAAAAGGAACATCCAGGAAATCACTGAGGACCTCAGGTCTCTACAGGATTATTTGGCAGCCATTTTCCCAAACAAGCCAGCCACCTGCACTGGACTTTCTCTGTAGCTGTTACACTTTATTCTGCATTCTGTTATTGTTCTACTTTGTACTACCTCGGTGTACTGTGCAATGAATTGATCTGTATGGATGGTATGCAAGACAAGTTTTTCACTGTACCTCAGTTCATGTGACAATAGTAAAACAATTCCAATTCCAATTAACCACACCACCTCCACCAGCCAGCAGATCATACCCAGGGCTCTTTATCTACCTCAAAGCCCACAGACCTGTGGAAGCAAGTTGCCCTCTGAGGGACTGCACAAGAAGATCTCCAGCATGGTTTTATTACTATTCTAAATCCATAAAATATCCTCATCACTTTTTTCATTACCTTTCATATAATTCAGGTAAGTTTTGAAATAATAGATTATTGTGAGAAGATTCTCTGTTTTGTTTTAATATTTTGTATTTTTCTTCCAAATTCATTCAATATGTGGATGTAAGGGAGGAGAAATTGTCATTTATTGCATCAGTTTTCAATGGAAAACAGGGTCAAGGGGGATTTTCTGGTGAGGCTATGGCTTGAGCCACAAAGTTATCTGAAATACACCAAATACAACATTTGCCACAGACAATAAGCAGCTGCCTGAAATGGTCATTCAGCTTCCTGCATATTAGAGCAGATTGTCAGAAATGGAAACACAAGCAGAGCATTTGGTACTTCAAGCCTGATCCATCGTTCAGTAAGAACGTGGCTGGTCATGCACCTCAAGTCCACTTCCCCGAATGTTATGTTCAATAATCTTTCAATCTTAGAATCATCATAGAATTATAGAAATATACAGTGCAGAAACAAACCCTTCTGGTTCATCTCGTCCACGTCGACTGTGATGCCTATCTACGCTAATCCCATTTGCCCACATTAGGCCATATCCCTCGACACTCTTCCTATCCAAGTACTTTCCAAGTGCCTTTTAAATGTATCAGCTTTGAATATATTCATTGATTGAACATCCACAGCCCTCCAAGATAGAGACTTCCAAACATTGACACTCCTGTCCTTACTTCAGTCCTAAATGCAAAAAACAAGCAGCTGGAGGAACTCTGGAAGAAGTCCTCTTGCAGGGTCCCGACCCAAAACGTGGACTACCCCTTTGCTTCCATAGATACTGCTTGACCCACTGAGTTCCTTCAGCAGCTTGCTTTCTGCTCCAAGTCCCAGCATTTGCAGTCTCTTGTAACCCCCTCAGTCCTGAGAAACTGCCCCCTAGTTCTAGACTCTGCATAGAGAGGAAACAGACTCTCTTTGTCAACCTTCCTCAGAATCTTCTCAGAAGGGTGGCACAGTTGCACCGTCAGTAGAACTGCTCCCTCACAGTACCGGTGACCTAAGTTCAGTCGTGACCTCTGGTGCCATCTATGTGGAATTTGCATGTTCTCCTTGAGGCCTAGTCGGTTTACTCCATGTGCTCTTGTCTCTTCCACATCCCAAAGATATGGAGTTTGGCTGATTAATTGGCCACTGTAAATTACCCCTGGTATGTTGGTGAGTAGTAGAGACTGGGGGTGTTGATGGGAATATGGAGAAAATGAAGTAAAAATGGGATCACTGTAGGACTGGTGTAAATTGCTGCTTAATGGTTGGTATGGACTGTTTCCATGCTTTACGACTTTATGACTCCAATGTTATGTACTAATGTTACTGAAGATCCTAACATCAGTTTAAGAATTCCTTCCAGAACTGGGTAGCACTGGAGTTTTGCAGTGTTTGCTGCAGCCACCAATGAACCAAAGTTTCTTTTCAAATCATAACTTGATGTGGAGCCAAAAAGGCACTGTGTGTTTTCTGTCCCAAAAGGCCTCCGTGGACTACTGTCAGTTCATGTGAAATATAATGTTGTTGTTTCCAGCATTTAATAAATGAAGCATTTCAATAGACAAAAAGTGTACAATTTAAAACCCTTTCTCCTTCCATGGACTGCAATGGAAGCTTATTAGGTTTATTGCTGAAGTGTATCTATAATCTGCTAGCATGTTTTGACCCTTCTGACTCTGTAATGCAGTCAAGTGTTGATTTGTGTCTTCAAGGCAAAAATATTCTTTTCTGATTGTATAATTGTGTAGTGTATCATGCAAGAGAGGAGAAATGAAACTTAAGTGAGGAGAGATAATATTTCCAGGATAGAGAAGGGAGATATTACTCCTTCCAGATATAAGAGTTACATAAAATATTGTTGTTGAGTTGTTAAAAGGAGCAAGATACAAGTAAACTGAAAGCTTCAGAAAGGGTTCAATCACATCAGTGGGTCAAGAGTAACATTTGGCCAGACCAGGTAAGATGTCCTTTCCTGAAAGACATGACAGAACTAGATGGGTTTTGCAACATGCCTGTAACTTTCTTGTTCACCATAACTGAGAAAAGATATTAATTTATGGATTTATTTCATTATTTGAGTTTAAGTTGACCAGCTGCCATGTTGGGGTTTTAATTCATGTCTCTGAATCAATAGACCTGGTTCTAATCCAGTAACATAACCACAATGTTTCCATATCCCTGCACTGAATGAGCTTGAGTGCTGAACCATTCATTTCCATGAGGGCAAAAATACTAATTTAACTTTTGGTAATTACAACAGTTAAAAGACACAATTGTTAAAAAAACTTCCTCTATGTCTACCATATTATCAAAGGTTTTATGCACATTTCATGTCAAGCTCCATTAAAATTTCCAAAACCCACATTTATAATGGAAACCATTAATGTAAACTTGCTACCCTATAATTATGTCCTCCCCTTATTAGAGAAACTGTATCACCACCAATAGTGGCAGAGTTAATTATGGAATGAGATTACACAGGCTGTTTTCCATTACCAATGTGGACATAGAATTTATAACATAGAATCATAGAGCAATACAGCACGGACACAGGTCCTTTGGCCCAACCAGTCCATGCCGACCACGGTGCACACCCACCTAGTCCGAATTTCCTGCATTCGGCCCATATCCTTCTAAGCCCCACCCCTCCATGTACCTATCCAAGTGCTTCTTAAATGACACTTATTGTACCTGCCTTAACCACTTCCTCTGGCAGCTCGTTCCATATACTCACCACCCGCTGCGTGCAAAAGTTGCCCTTCAGGTCCTTATTAAATTTTTCCCCTCTCACCATAAACCTATGCGCCCTAGTTTTGGACTCCCCTACCCTGGGGAAAGGACGGTTACCATCCACCTTATCCATGCCTCTCATAATTTAAACACTTCAATAAGGTTGCCCCTCATTCTCCTACATTCCAAGGAATAAAGACCCAGCCTGGCCAACCTCTCCCTATAACTCAGATCCTCTAGTCCTGGCAACATCCTCGTAAATCTTTTCTGCTCTCTTTCCAATTTAACCACATCTTTCCTTTAACAGGATGACCAAAACTGTACATAGTACTCCAAGTACGGCCTCACCGGAGACTTATACAACTGCAACATAATGTCACAACTCCTTGTCTCAGTGCCCTGACTGATGAGGGCCAGCATGCTAAGCACCTTTTTCACCACCCTGTCTATCTGTGACGCCACTTTTAATGAACTATGAACTTGTACTCCTGGGTCCCTCTGTTCCACTACACTCCCTAGTGCCCTACCATTCACAGTATAAGTCCTACACTGGTTTCACTTTCCAAAACGCATCACCTCACACTTATCTGTATTGAAATCCATTTGCCAATCCTTGGCTCACTTCCCTAACTGATCAAGATACCCCTGTAATCTGTGATAACCTTCTTCACTATCAACAACAACTTCTAAATTTGTGTCATCTGCAAACTCTTTAACTGAAGGCTGAACTTGAAAACTGCACAAAATCTGAACTATCTGAAATGCCATGGGAGAATGGCTAGATTCATGTGTATTTATAAATCTACCAGATTTTGAAAGTCTCATCTCTACATATTTTATATTCTGTGGAACTTATTTCATTTAATGTCTCACTTTGCTATCACATACCATTGACTTATTTAGCAAAAAGACAAACTGCTGGAGGAAGTTGTGGGGGTGAAGGAACTGTTGACATTTCAGGTTGAGACCCTGCATCAGGACTTTCTCCAGGATTCCTCCAGCAGTTTTCTTTTTGTTCCAACATCTGCCATCTCTTGTGTCTCCCTTGATTTATTGTCAGTAAAGAGGGCACAGGGAACATGAAAATGAAAAATGAGGCAAGTGACAACAAACTTTGAATGAGAAACTAGTGAGATTTTAGAGGAAAAACAATCTTGAATCATCAGGCAGGAAAAGTAACCATTTAAAAGAAGTGAATTGGTGGAAGAAAGTAGGAAACCGATTGTAAAGAAAAGCTCATCTTTTTTATTTGTCAGTAACTGAATAGTTAAATGTATAGAATAAATCATGCAATATAAAGATAGCACAATGTTACGTCTACTATAATGCAATCAAATGTAACTGTAAAGCTATATTGGGTTTTATTTGTTTTATTAATATTTTTAAATAAATGTAATTAAAGTTTCCTCAAAATCCTGGCTCTGGACCTGTCATATCTGGCTGATGCTTGACTCTACTAGCTTTTAGGAGGTGTTTAAGAGGCTTTTAGATTGGTACATGAATATGCAGGGAATGGAAGGATATGGATGAAATGCAGGCAGAAGGGAGTTTAATTTGGCATCATGTTCAGCTGAGATATCGTGAGCCTAAGAGCCTGTTCCTGTGCTCTGCTGTTCAATGTTCTGAGCATTTGCAGATGCTTTGATTGTACAAATTGCAGTCACCTTCATGCAGCATTACTGCCTCATTACGACTTCAATGCACTGTTGAAATTAAATGATCTGTATGGATGGCATGCAAAACAAAGTTTTTCCCTGTACCTCGGTACATGTGACAATAATAAACCAATTTACCAATTTAGGAAGGATGTGGAGGCTTTGGAAAGGGTGCAGAAGAGGTTTACCAGGATGCTGCCTGGATTGCTATAAGGAGAGGGTGGACAAATTTGAGTTGTTTTCTCTGGAATGGCAGAGGCTGAGGACAGACCTTATAGAAGTTCATAAGATTTTGAGAGGCATAGATAGAGTAGTCAGCCGGTATCTTTCTTGCAGGGTCAAAATATCTAATACCAGAGGGCATGCATTTAAGGTGAGAGGGGGAAAGTTCAAAGGAGATGTGTGGGGCAAATTTTTTTACACAGAGAGTGGTGGGTGCCTGGAATGTGCTGCCAGTGGTGGTAGTGTAGGCAAATACAATAGAGGTGTTTAAGAGGCTGTGCAGAGAATGGAGGGATATGGACCATGTGTGGGCAGAAGGGATTAGTTTAGTTAGGCATTTAATTACTAGTTTAATTAGTTTAGCACAACATGGTGGGCTGAAGGGCCTGTTCCTGTGCTGTTCTATGTTCTTTGCAAACCATGAAATGTACATGAGTGAAATCACTCTGAGCACTTATGAAATTTCTTTTGGATGTCAGCACAGTTTCCTAGAGAGCTGAAAAGTTGTTTTGTAACTAAGATTTATAGTGTGCAGATGGTAGTGATGGGAAGCTACAGACCAAATTACTACGTTTTCTTCTTCCCAGGCAGTCCCTTGCGATCAAGGATGACTCATTTGGCATCCCATTTTAGAGTTGGGGAAGGAGGTGCCCGAAAGGATGTGCAGGTTGTGTGCTTCTTCTATTACTTGCTTGGCTTGGGCTCCCTTGTGCCCGTGATGCAGGGACTTGAGATTTTCATTGTCATCCTCAGTGGTCCTTCTCCATTTTGAGCAGTCAAGGGAACAGAATAGTAAGTAGGGATGCTGCATGTTTTTCCAGGGAAGTTTGAGCACATTCCTGAATCTTTCCCTTTGTCCATCTGGTAATCAGAGCTCACAATAGAACATCTGTTTCCAGAGACTTGTATTGGTATTGGTATTGGTTTATTATTGTCACTTGTACCAAGGCACAGTGAAAAACTTGCCTTGCATACCGTTCATACAGGTCAATTCATTACACAGTGCAGTTACATTGGGTTAGTACAGAGTGCATTGAGGTAGTACAGGTAAAAACAATAACAGTACAGAGTAAAGTGTCACAGCTACAGAGAAAGTGCAGTGCAGGTAGACAATAAGGTGCAAGGTCACAACAAGGTAGATTGTGAGGTCAGAGTCGTATAAGGGAACTGTTCAATAGTCTTATCACAGTGGGGTAGAAGCTGTCCTTAAGCCTGGTGGTACGTGCCCTCAGGCTCCTGTATCTTCTACCTGATGGAAGAGGAGAGAAGAGAGAATGACCTGGGTGGGAAGGGTCTTTGATTATGCTGGCTGCTTCACCAAGGCAGCGAGAGGTAAAGACAGAGTCCAAGGAGGGGAGGCTGGTTTCCGTGACGTGCTGGGCTGTGTCCACGACTCTCCGCAGTTTCTTGCGGTCCTGGGCAGAGAGATTGCTGTACCAAGCCATGATGCATCCAGATAGGATGCTTTCTATGGTGCATCAATAAATGTTGGTGAGTGGGCATGCAAACAACCTAGCCTGCCCAGTGAAACCAACCTAATGGAATAAGGTCTTAGTATTGAGGATGTTGGCCGGGCAGTGGCCATTGTCATAGGTTCACTTACCCTGCCAATGCATTTGGAAGGTTTGTTGGAGATAATGTTCATGGTATCTTTCCAGTTCCTTAAAATATCTGCAGTTCTAGAAGCATATAGGAGGGCAGGGTTCCCTGTTGCTCAAATGGCCAAGAGTTATGTGCCAAGTTTGAGTAGTTCAATCTGGAGAAGTGTGAGGTGGTACACTTTGGAAGGACAAAGTCCAAGGCAGAGTACAAAGTTAATGGCAGGGTTCTGAGTAGTGTGGAGGAGCAGAGGGATCTGGGGGTCCATATCCACAGATCCCTGACAGTTGCCTCACAGGTGGATGGGTAGTTAAGAAAGCTTATGGGATGTTAGCTTTTGTAAGTCGAGGGATTGAGTTTAAGAGCTGCGAGGTAATGATGCAGCTCTATAAAACTCTGGTTAGACCACACTTGGAGTACTGTGTCCAGTTCTGGTCGCCTCATTATAGGAAGGATATGGAAGCGTTGGAAAGGGTGCAGAGGAGATTTACCAGGATGCTGCCTGGTTTAGAGAGCATGTATTATGAGGAGAGACTAAGGGAGCTAGGGCTTTACTCTTTGGAGAGAAGGAGGTTGAGGGGAGACATGATTGAGGTGTACAAAATATTGAGAAGAATAGACAGAGTGGACAGCCTGCGCCTCTTTCCCAGGGCACCAATGCTCAATACAAGAGGGCATAGCTTTAAAGTAATGGGTGGGAAGTTCAAGGGAGATATCAGAGGGAGGTTTTTTACCCAGAGAGTGGATGGAGCATGGAATGCGCTGCCTGGGGCGGCGGTGGAGGCAGGTACATTGGTCACATTCAAGAGATTACTAGATAAGCATATGGAGGAATTTAAAATAGAGGGATATGTGGGAGGAAGGGGTTAGATAGTCTTAGGCGAGGTTTAAAAATCGGCACAACATTGTGGGCCGAAGGGCTTGTATTGTGCTGTATTGTTCTATGTTCTATTTGAGCATCAGATGGCTAAAGGCTGAGCTGGTGCACTGAAGGCAAAGGTGAATTCCATCGACATCTGCCTTCTCCAAGAGCTGGCTCCCAACTTCTGATGATTTCCAAAGTCTCGTAGTGAACCTTTATTGTCGGAGGGTGATTGTACATCAGGGACAGGTTGGTAGAGGACCTGTGTTTTGCAGGTGTTGGACACACAGCCCGTTCGCTTGTGGGCTTCAGTGAAGGAGTTGACAGTGACTTGCAGCTCGGTGTCTGAAAGTGTGCAGATGGAAAAGATCAACTAACAGCAGATTCACAGCAGCATGACACCGTGGTTTTGCCCATGAGAATCAGGCCATTCGTGTTAATTAAGAGACAAAGAGATAATTGATGATATTAGTCTCAGCAAACAACCAGGAAGGAAAAACAAGTCAGGTGAGAAGGTCACAAGGCAGAGACCTGCACAGATGGCAGATTGGGTGTAACGATAGCTGAAGGAACAAAGTACTGCTATAGCAAAAGGGAGGACAAACCCAAAAAAGAACAATTACATGCTTTGCTACCCAATGCCAAATGGTTAATACGTATATTGTTCAATGAACTATCATTTAAGAATGGACGGTGTTGATCACTAGATCGATTTGGTGTCATGGTAATGTCAGACGGTACTCCAGTAAGCTGGTTTTCAATGTAGAGTAAATAAATAAAGAACAAGATTGGATTTTGACAATGCCATTCATAGCCACAGGACATCCACCCTAGTCTCTGATGTGTTGTGATATATGAGAAAACCTGGCAGCCAATTAAGTTACACTGGAAGAACAGCAATGGCCAGAACTCAGCAGATCACATAACATTGCTGGAGAAAGGGATGGTAAGGTTTCAGTGAAAAGCCTTTCATCAGAATCTTTGATATGAATCGTTCTTAAGAAAATACAGAGGGCAGAGAAAGGGATGGGGAGCAGAAAAGAACAGAAGTGGAAGGTCTGTCAGAGCAAAAGGCAAAAAGATTAAGTAACAAAAAGGGTAATTGGACAAGGCAAAATGGCGATGGCAGTGGGACATGTCATAAAGCAAAACATGGGTTCAGAAGGGGTCTAAGTAGAAATTGCATGAAATCTTATAAACAGCACCGGACAAGAAAATGGATCAGTGGTCATGAACTGGGATTATCTCTTTGACGTTGGATAGATCAAATGAAGGTGTCCTTGCTGAAAGTTTAGTCTATAAATCTGTTTCCAAATCAACTTTTTTTTTGCCATTTTAACTCTCTGTCCAGCTCTTACCCCATTCCAGTGAAGCACAAGGTAAGCTCAGAGTACAGGAGCTCATTTTTTCATTCAGAATATTGTGGTCTTCTGGACTCAACGCTGAATAAAACAATTTCAGTTTCCTCAGTTTTTTTGAATAATGGCTGCTGTTTATGATTTTATTTTCATTTCCATCTGCTTGAGATCCATTTTTATTTCTTTTACTGCTGAATATTTCCAGCATTTTGTTTTTATTTCCAATTTCATATTGAGGATATTGCAGAAGCTTCCGGCACTTCTTTCAAGCATGATATGGGCTATTTCCTTGTAGGCTTGAGAAGACAAACAGGATTTCTTCTTCGGGGTTGGGAATGAGTTGCTTCAACTCCTATTCTAGAGTCACTGAACGGTTCCATGTGGGATTTTGCCACTGGTGGTGCAGGCGGGTGTTTGATGGAGTGGATTGTTTGGGACATTGTGTGTTCCTTTCATTGTTTCCTCATTGCCTCTGTGACCACCTTGCACCAAAATGGACATCAATTTTTTTTGTTCTATTTGTGTTCTTTCTTGTAAAAATTATGTATAATTTATGTTTAATTAATGTTTTTCTTGTGAATGCTGCTTATATGATACAATGTACCTGTGAAGCTGCTGCAAGTAAGTTTTTCATTGCAACTGTGCATACATGTACTTGTGCATATGACGATAAACTCGACTTTGACTCCAAAGAGAGCTGAGCTGCTTTAAGCCTTCCTGATACTCCTTTTTTGATTAGTCATGGGACAGGGAGTCCTATGATTCAGTAAAGATTTATATGTTTCAAGGAAGCTTTGAGAATATCTCTGGAACATATTCTTTCATCACCTGGAAATCTGTTGCTGTGTCAGAGCTCAGAGTGGCGTGCTTGCTTCATGACTCTGCTATTGGGCGTGGAGAATGGTGTGGCCCATCAACGGGAGCTGGTGATTTGAGGGTTGATGCCAGGGATGTTAGCCTGGGATAATGTCAGTGGACTTGGAGATTTTGCAGAGACAATACTGATAGTACTTCTCCTCAATGAGGTGCCTACTGTAGGTTGTCCGTTTCTCTGAGGCATATGAGAGAGTGGAGATCGCTGCTTGGTAGGCCATGAACTGAATGTTGGGTATGAGGGTGTGGTCTTTGTGGATATATTTTTCATTAATTCATCAAAGGTCCTGTAGATCCTGAAATAGGGAAGCTGATTTACAATTCCAGGTCTTCGATGTGGATCTTATTTGTTGGGGATAGTGTTGTACAGTAGGTGTAGGTTGTTGGAAGACTTTTGCCTTCCAAATGTCTTGTATAAGTCCCATCATCTCGTATGCTTCAGAGAAAGAGTTAAAATGACGTGGAGCCTTGTCTCCAAGAGTGCACAAACATGAGTGTCAATTGCTTATTTAATTTAGTGACTAAGGTTGGTGTGATTTTGTTTCTGGCACAGAGATGAAGAAACTTGAACCATTTCTTGTTCATCTTGCAGATTAACTCACTCCCATGAGAAGTTTGTTGGAGGTGAATACAGTTTTGCAGCGAGGAAGGCCGAGAAGTAGAGACACAAGAGACTGCAGATGCTGGAAGCTGGAGCCACAAACATTGGAGGCGTTTAAGGAAGAGATAGATAGATATCTAAATAGTTGGGGTATCAAGGGATATGGGGATAAGGCCGGAAATTGGGGTTAGAATAGTTTTTTTTTCACCTGCCCCCCCCACAATTTCTCATTTGTTTTTCTTTTTTCCCTTTTCCTTGGAGCAGATTCGATGGGCCGAATGGCCTACTTCTGCTCCCTTGTCTTGTGATCTTGTGAAACAATCTGCTGGAGGAACTCAGTGGGTCGAGCTGCTTCTGTTGAAACCCTGCATCCGGGTTGAGAGTAGAGAGGCAAGATAGCCATTATACTGCTCTGGGGGAGTTCTTTGGCCAGCAGAAGACGACGATTAGGGAGGACCTTTGAGGTGAATTTCCTTCCATCAGGCAGCAGAAAAGTCAGGATGAGAAATCAAGCCAATGTTTAATATCCAAAAGTCAATAACTCTCGTCATTTATCATATTGGTTACATTACCGGACTGGAATTAAGAACTTTGGACCATTAAACCAGAGACATGAGCTTGAATTCCATCAAAATAACTGGGGAATTTAAATTCAAGTAACTAAATATATCTACGATAAAAAGACAGTGATAGTTACAATGATACTACTGGATTGCTGTAAAAATCCTTTAAAGGAGGGAAATCTGGCATCCTTACCAAGTCTGGCCTATATGTAACTCCAGACCCATCAAATGCCTTCAGAAATGGCTTACCAAGCCGCTTAGTAATTAGGGATGGACAATAAATGCCAATTTTGCAAGTAATGTTCTCATTTGGTGAAAGAATAAACATAGAAATATGTCTGGGCCCAGGCTAGATCAAGACTTTGTTTAGGACACAATCCCAGAAGCAAAAGTGTTGCCAATTGAGCTAAGGCTGACATAATGAAGACACTAAAGTTAGAAATAAAATAGTTATAACTGTAATGTAATGTAACCAAAACTCTTCTGTTAATGGGCACTGTGGTTGATCATTAAAGATAAAGGCTTGAGGTTTGTGGTTACAATTAGACCTCTGTGCTTTAGTAACTGTTTTTAAAATTACTAACTCATTATCAATATTGCAAAACCTTTTCCTGCTGCTTCAGAACTTCACTTGGGCTGAAGTGGAAGCTTCTTCCTGTCAGCTCCATTCTCACTGAGCGTGGTTCATTTGTGTGCAGATGACAGATCACCTTAGTCTGTTTTGTTGAAACAACTGCATTGCTTTTAATTTCAAGCTGGTGGCAGACAATGGATGGTTTGCAAGGAGCATTGGTAATTGGTTTATTATTGTCACATGTACCGAGATAAAGTGAAAAATGTTGCATGCCATCCAGACAGATCATGCCAGATATAAGTTCATCAAGGTAGAACGAAAGGAAAACAAAACAGAATGCAGAAAATTGTGTTACAGTTACAGAGAAAGTGCAGTGCAGGTAGACAAATAAAGTACAAGGGCCAAAATGCAATAGATTAAGAAATCAAGAGTTCATCTTTATCATAGAAGAGGTCCGTTCAAGAGTCTTATAACAGCGGGATAGAATACGTCCTTGAGCCTGGTGGTATTTGTTCTCAGGCTTTTGTATCTTCTGCCTGATAGGAGGGAGGAGTCCTTGATTATGCTGGCTGTCTCCCCAAGGCAGTGGGAAGTGCAGACAGATTCAATGGAAGGGAGAATAGTTTTTATGATAGACTGGGCTGCATTCACAACTCTCTGCAATTTATTGCGTTCATGGGCAGAGCAGTTGCCATACCAAGCTGTGATCCGTACCTTTTGCTTTAAAATGAGGGAGTGCGATCCTGCTGCTACTTACACTAAAGGTGAAGGCTAAAGAGAGTGCTGCTGGGGAGGGGGTTGTGGAGGAGACAGAGTGCAGGGGTTGGTATAAACGCATGTGATTAGAGGGCACCTGTGGCACATTTACTGTGATTTAGAGGCCAGGTTGGGATTTAGAGTTTAGGAGCTGGAGGGGGTTAAAGTGTGCAGATATATAGAACAAGGGATGCTGAAGAAAATGAGGAATAGAATGGCCAGTATGTTGAGTGCATGCATGTGATGGTGGTGATATTGTTTTTAGTGATGGGAATTGAAAATCCTGGGTATGGAATGGATGAGAGGAAGGATTGAAGCATGCTAACCAGAGAGAAGAGCAGATTGGGGCATGAGGGTGTGTAGGAGACTGCAGGGGTGGGGAGTTGGAACATGTAGTTGGTTGGAGGGTGACTGGAGAGTGTGAACAAAAGAGGAGGGGGTTGGAATGGGTGCAAGGATTTGGAGAGCGTGCATGAGATTGGGGATTGAGGAGGGGTGCAATCAGAGCACGTGCACGCAACTGCAGGAAGATTAGGACTCGTGCACGAGATTGGGGGGGAAATCAGAGCACGTGCACGCAACCTGAGGAAGAGCGGCGCGCGTGCACGCGGTCGGCAGGGGGAAAGCGGAGCTCGCGCGCGCAAACCGCAGGAAGACCGGGCGCGTGCACGAGTTTGGAGGGGGCGAGCGCGCGCACACTCACCGGTGGAGGTACGTGCACGGGATCCGGACGGTGAAACGGAGCGCGAGCACGATCAGACCGCGCAGGCATGAGACTGGAGAAGATATGGGGGGGGGTGGGGGAGGTGGTGAAGCGCGGGCACGAGACTGGAGGAGGGGGGAGTGAAGCGCGGGCACGAGACTGGAGGAGATGGGGGGGTAAAGCGCGGGCACGATACCGGAGGAGATACGGGGGAGTGGAGCGCGGGCACGATACCGGAGGAGATACGGGGGAGTGGAGCGCGGGCACGAGACCGGGCGAGATGGGGGATGGGGTGAAGCGCGGGCACGAGACCTGGGCGGGTGGTGGTGCCCGTGCCCCGGCGCCGGGGCGGCGCGCGGCGCGAGACCGCGTGTGGGAGCGCGCGCTCGGGCACGCGCGGCGTCAGTTCCTACGGACGCCGCTCGCGTCGCATGTCACTGGCGGTCGGTGCGGCGGCGGCGGCGGTGACGGAGCGCAGCGGGCGGGGGCCGCGGGCGGAGGGGGTTCGGCGCGACCACCATGAAGGTGAGGGGCTGGGCGGGACGGGACGGGACGGGGAGGTAGGGGTGAACCCATCGGCCTTGGAGCCTGCCGACTGCCTTCGGACAGCCCACCCCCCCCCCCCATTCCCCCCCTGCCCACCCGCTCCGTGACCCCTGGGCCCGGGCTGGGGGTCGGGGCTCCGGGCCCGACGCCAGCCGCAGGCACCGCCTGCACCCGGGCTAAAATCGGGCGCTGTGGCCGCCCGGCCGCCGGCGAAGTTGCTGGAACCTTCCCTCCAATTGCTCCCGGGGTTTTTGGCCACAACGTTGTGGCGTTGGTTAAACCTCAGCAAACGGTGCAGATTCCGGTCCTAAATCCACACCATCCATCGTCCTCCCCGTTAAAATTGCCGGCGAAAGTGGCCTGAAGGCGGCTGGAGCTGGGATCCCCCCGCAGTGCGGTACTGAGGGAGTGCCGCCCTCCCCCTCAGGTCCCTGGACAGCTCCCTAGAGCAGGGGGGCGATCTCCTGGCTGTCCTGAGGCTAAATATTCATCTATCGCTGAAACAGGTCATCTCACCGTTATCACATTGATATTTGTGGGATCTTGCTGTGCGCACCTGGCCCCCTCTGTTCCCCACGATTGGATGGTGGTCCATAAGTTGGAGACAGAAGAGGCGGCGGACTCTGGAGCAACAGACAATTCTGCCGGTGGGACTCACCCAGTCGAACAGCAGCTGCGGGGTGTGGAGGAATTGTTGACCTTTCAGGTGGAAACCCTGCATCAGGTTGAGGTTGTTCTGGAAGGAAATGTGAAACCTTTTTTATGCAATGAGAAACCTTTAACTCGGATAGAACTGAATTTCCCGCTTGTTATCTGGGCCAGGTCAAATGTTGGAATGAACCAACTCGAAAGCAATTTTGAATGGGTCTCACCTCTTGCCCCCTCACCTCTTTGTACTGGCTGTCTCCCCTCTACTCTTTCAGTCCAGATGAAGGGTATTGACATGAGATGTTGACTGTCCATTTCCCTATATTGATGCTACCCGACCACAGAGTTCCTCGAGTAGCGTCTTTCTTTGCTTTGAATAGGTCTGTTTTCCTGGGACTTTAAGCTTGCCAGTGTTGTTAAAATGAAGATGGTAAATCTGTTGAAGTAAAACAACTTCCAGTTCTTTAAGAAGCAAAGTTAGACTGTGAAGCAGAAACAGGAGGAGGTCAGTCAGTCTCTCAATCCTATTCTGCCATTCAGTGAGATCATGGTTGATCCATTCTTAGTATCGATACAATCTTCCTGCTCTATCCCCATGGCTCCTGTGTAGTTGAAATGCCTTGTCAATTTCAGCCTTGAATGTATTCAATGACTCTGTCTCCACAGCTCTCAGGTGCCGAGAATTCCAAAGATTCACAACCATCTAAGAGAAGTTCTTACTCATCTGTCTTAAATGGATGCTCCCTTGAAACTGTGCTTCTTAGTTCCAGAAACTCATACTTTGACAAACATCCTCTCAGAATCCACCCTGGATCTTGGATGCTTCAATAAGATTATATCTTATTCTCCTGTGGGTACAAGCCAGCCACCTCAACCTTTCCTCCTACATCAACCCCTTCATCCCAGAAATTAATCAAGTGAATCTTAGCTGTAATGCTTCTAATGGAAGCATCCTCCTTCCTTAAATAAGGAGATCAAAACTATGTGCAGTACTCCTGGTGTAGTCTCACCAACACCCTGTAAAGTTGTATTGAAACCTTCCCATTTTTATACTCCACATACCTTGCAATAGATTTCATTAGCCTTCCCAATTACTAGCTGTACCTGTATTGCTAACCTTTTGTGTTTCATGTATTAGGACCTTCAAATCTCCTTAGGCTGCAATATTTTGTGGTTCCAATTCGTTGAATATTAATTTGCTATTTCATTATTTTGAAGTGGATAATAGAACATTACAGCACAGTACAGGCCCTTCGGCCCACAATGTTGTGCCGACATTTTATCCTGCTCTAAGATCTATCTAACCCTTCCCTCCCACATCGCCCCCCCATTTCTCTATCATTCAATTGTCTATCTAAGAGTCTGTTAGATGTCCCTAATGTATTTGCCCCCACAACCTCTGCTGGCAGTGTGTTCCATGGACCCACCACTCTGTGATTTTTAAAAAAAAACTTACCCCTGACATCCCTCTTATGCCTTTCTCCAATCACCTTAAAATTATGTCCCGTCGTGTTAGCCATTGTCACCCTGGGGAAAAGTCTCTGACTGTCCACGCGATCTATGCCTCTTATCATCTTGTACACCTCTATCAAGTCACCTCTCATCCTCCTCCTCTCCAAAGAGAAAAGCCCTAGCTCACTCAGCCTGTCCTCATAAGACATACTCTCCAATCCAGGCAGCATCCTGGTAAATCTCCTGTGCGCCCTTTCTAAAGCTTCCACGTCCTTCCAAAAATGAGGCAACCAGAAATGAACACTTAGACAACCTTCCTTGCTATTTACAACTCCACCAACTTTCATATTATCCATTAACTTACTAATCATACCTCCTACGTTCAGATCCAAGTTGTTAATATATATCTTATTTTTTCCCAAGTTATGCATAATCTGCAAATTTCTTTCCCACTCACTTAACCTATTTGCATCTCTCTTGTATGCTCTCTGTGTTCTCACAACTTGCTCACCTACCACTCTTTGTGTCATCAGCAAATTTGGCTCTAGTATATTTGGCCCTTTCATCCAAATCAACAGTATAGAGTATAAATAGATGAGACCCTAGGATTGATCCCTGTGGCACCCCATGTGTTAGTGATTGTCAATCTGAAAAATGACCTATTTTTCCAGACTGTTTTCTGTTTGTTAGCTACTTCTCTACCCATGCCAATATATAACTCCCTAATCCCCATATGCTGTTTTTTTTTACTTTTTATGTGCCACCACATTGAGCAGTTTCTAGAAATCTAAAAGCACTACTTCTGCTAGAGCCAAGTGGTGGAATGTTGCAGACACCCAATACTACTTGACAAAAGTAAAATCCTGCAAAGGCAAAACAAAAATAGGCAATGATGGATATGCAGCAGGTCAGCACGTGTCTGTGGAGGGAGAAACTGAGTGGGAGTAATGCGCGGAATTCATGATTATCGCCAAATATCCTGATACCACTGAAATGTAAGATGAGATATATGAAAGGACTTTGCTTTTATTTATCTGTTAGCTTGTGTCTCAGAATGGTTAATATTCTAAAATGCTGTAATAGGCTGAAGATTTTAAGAGGCATAATTGAATTCTGTGGAATTGTATGTCAAACCTAAATCAAATTAATTTGTGCTTTGTGAGTATCATGGTTTAAGAACACTTACAATTACTGCAATACAATGCCCTAACTTTAAGAAGGCCTTTGTTGCAGAAAACATTTCATTGGTATGTAATAATAAGCCAGGGTAATTCAATGATAATTCACCTTGTAGGAAAGGATTATACCCATGTGTTGTCCTACCCTGCAGGAGAAAGCCTCGAAGCTCTATTAAGCCTTGGATTGAGGTTCAGAATTCAAGCTTTCTTAGATAGTTAGATAAATGTAAAAAAAAGTTTTATAATATAACTTTCCAACTTCAGAGTGAAATACCATTTAGCTGCTTTCAGATTTTAACTAAAAAATAGAACACAACAGTACAGCATAACAATGGGCCCTTCAGCCCATGATGTCTGTGCCGAACACGATGCCAAGTTAAACTAATCCCTTTTGCCTGCATGTTATCCACATCCTTCCATTCTCTGCATATTCATGTGCCCATCCAAGAGCCTCTTAAATGTGGCTATTGTATCCGCTTCCACCACTCCCCCTGGCAGTGGGTTCCAGGCACCAGCCACTCTCTGTGGAAAAGAAAACTTGCACCACACATCTTTTAAACTTTACCCTTTCACAGTAAATCTGTGCCCTTTAGTATTTGACATTTCAACCCTGGGAGAAAGGGTTCTGACTGCCTACCGTATCTCTGCCTCTCATAATTTTATAAATTTCTATCAGGTCTCCCCTCAGTCTCTGTCACTCCAGAGAAAACAATCCTAGTTTGTCCAGCCTCTCCTTAATACCCTCTAAATCCAGTCCTGTAAAGGGACGTTACAGTAAGGATGTGGAGGATTAGGAGAGGGTGAAGAACATTTGACTTACAGGTGCATTGCAAAGAAAATCTTGCTCCAAGAGATGTTTGCCACAATGCTACCTCCAATAAAAACAAGCATCTCAGTCCTGGAATAATCATAGTGCTGTGTGTGCAGTTGGATAGGAAACCTTTATGTATTGAAGTTTGATTGTTAACATCCATTACATTCTTTTTAACTGTGACCCTCCTGTATCAAATTGTTATCAAAATGTTTTGTAAGAATATAAGAAGTAGGAGCAAAGTTGGCCATGTGGTCATCAATCCAATTCCACCATTCAGTAAGGTTGTAGTTGATGTCATCAGTGGCCTTGACTCTACTTTCTTAATTTTCTTCCATTTTTGTCATGTGAACCATTTCTCAAAGCAGTACAGCTCTTGTATCTCATTGTGGGGATTGCTGTGGTGCATTTTGCATCTTTGTGGGAAGGATGGGATTCTTCCTTTTGCATTCACAGGTGTGTCTTGTCCTCCCCATCATTGCCACCCCTGCCCACAAACTCCTCTCCAGGAGAAACATAAGGACTAATTAAATCCATCATTAAGGCTGATTTTGTGCTAGTTGTTGCAATCTACACTACAGAAGGGTGAAACAATAAGCTATGAAGGTCACCCAATACTTTTTGTCTGTTACACCTCTGAAAGAGCTTGAATTTCAAGCTGTGATTTCTCCCCATCTACCCAAAGGAGAGAGAATGGTGAAAGGTAACCTTGAACAACATTGCAGCTGATTCAAACATCTACAACTGGCTTGTTCCCAAAAGGGGTATGGGCACCAGCTTCTTCGGGACAAAGATTTTCTGATTGCTGCCCAAAGTGACGCTCACAACCCAACAGTGTGTGATTCAAAGGAAAAGGTACTTGTATCAGAGGTTTTGATGTATTTCATGCAACTCTGATATCTGGAAAAACAGGATGGGCATGCTCCCAACAGGCATAATGGGCTGCTGGTAGTGGCCATACTTGCTGGGTCAGTGAGTCATCTGAAACTCTGTTCCTAAGATTACAAAACTAGAGAAAATATATTGGAGTTGCATAAACTCAACCAAATTAATTTCTGAATCATTACCACGTAAGGCAGGTTATAATATTTTGGAAAGTTCTGCAGTGACTTCCTGGGGCAAAATTAGACCCTACTCTACCATTTTAGTTGGCAGAGGAAATGCAAAGTTTTCAAGTTTATGGAGACGTCCTACAGGCTGGTCAGAATCAGAAATATCTTGCTCATCATGTCAGGGTGCTGTAGAGAATCACTGGCTGCTGCCTACAGCGGCTGCTGCAAGTTGCATACCATCCTAATTTGGAAATGTACAGTTCTTCCTTCATCTTCACTGGTTCAAGCTCCTGGAACAACCTGCCTTACGATATTGTGGGAGTAACTTTGCTGTATTAATTTCTGTTCAAGAAGGCCATTCACCAGCTTTTTGAGAGCAGTAAGGAATAGGCATTAAATTCATGTGACACTCAAATCCTGTGAATTATTAGGACTGTAGGGGACGTGAACATACAACCAAGAGTTCTGACACCTGTTTATGTAGAGATCCAAAGTAGAAAATGATGTACCCTAAATATGACAAAAGCATTCGGTCTCCTGCTTTCAGTTTACTTGGCCTCTACATGACTTAAAGGAGCACTCCTTCTGGCTCCACTTAAAATTTTGTGTTCTTTGAATCCCAGTTCTCACTGCTGCCTATCGTGGGACTTTCTTTCAAGCCCAGACACTGGCTGATCTGTCTCCTTTTCTCTGACTGCAAGATATCTATGGAGTTACAATAGGTGACCTTAGCTTGCTAGTACTGTACAGACAAGGGCCATTGGACAAATTTACTTCATTTGAAGCCTTCCTTTCTGTTATGTGAAAATTATATTTTGAATAATTCAATCCCTTATGCACTTTTATGGGGGGGGGAGATTGAAGAGTGTTTGAAGGTTAAAAACACAACTCTGATTTGAGAGTGGGGTGGCAATGGTGAATTGTTGAACGACCAGTGATGGAACTGTTAGTAATATCTGTGCTCTTTGTTCACGTTGGTACATTTGGTTTGCAATTTAAAAATATGTCCTCAGGCATTTCAAAAGCACGGTGTTATTTGTGAGCCCACTTTCCTCCCAAAATGTTAAAAGGTAATTGAACTTTATAAGTTTTAATGGTCAATCTATTGATTGATAAATAAAAGTATTTGGGGGAAAAAATGAGCAAGATTTTAGTGAATTCAGTTAAAATGTGTGTGATGTCGCCGGAGTGATTGGTTAACAGCATTTAACACCTTTTCGTTTGCTCAGCACTTTAAATATAGTTTGTTACAACTGCAAAAGAGCATCTAAAGCTCTGCATACAATGGAAATTGAAAAAGGTTTTCATTGTAAGTAAAGCACTTAATGTGCAATAGTCAAGCAAATTATTTATCAACTTCTGTAAATGCTTTGAAAAATATACAGTAACAGATGAATAATTTGCATGGACGCTGTTCCAACAAGCATCTTTTTAATTTGAGTGTGTGGCAAAAATTTTAGTCCTTGGTGATACCAAATTTTGCATCTACATTTAAACTTTGGAATTGCCTACAGAATTGAAAGGTATAATCATATTTCACAAACCCCTTGAATTTCTGTTGGTAAACTGGCTCCCATTATCAAATGAAAATAAATATGGTCTCTCTGTTCCCAGCTCCAGTACAACAGGAAATCTTTCTATATGACTGGTTTTGTTTGTGATGAACATTTGTCTGGAGAAAGTTTGCATGTTACTAAGTAGATTCTGGATTTTATTTAGTACCATAACAAATGTTTACAAATAACTTCACATTTGTGTTTGTAATGAAACCAACTAGTTATTATTGCTTATTTTAAATGCTTAAATTCTCCCTGTCTAAAACTTCCTATGCTCTCAGCACCAACCAACTAATATCACAGTCGGATCCAGTTATAGAATCATAGAAAATTTATGACACAAAAGAAGGCTATTCGCCTTGTGTCTATGCTGATTGGAAAAATAGCCAACGAGTCTAATAGCACTTTTCAACACTTGGTTTGTAACTTCAGGTCACAGCTCTTCAAGTAAACTTGCAAGTGCTTTATAAATATTGATGAGGAATTGGGCAATTTGGCCAGTTTGCCAAATGATCACAAATTCTGTAATGGCATCTCATAATAGAATATAGGGTAACTGTCGGTGTTTTGAGCACCATGTAATTTGCCTAGCTTTTCTGATCTAGGCAACAGTTAATGTGATGTGGCTTTGACATAATTTTTATGTGATCGATATCTGGTCTGCAATGGGAAAACAAAATAACTCCAAATGGATAAAGGATAATGGTATGATTAGCAATTTCTGCAGCATCGAAGAGGGATACCGCAAATTGTTATGCTTGCACAGGAAGTTTCCAGAGACACAAATTTTAAACAAAAGTTTACCTAAGAATTCTGACGTGAAAAGTAGGGTAAATTGCTATGTCATACTGCATATATAAAAATGAATCCAACTTATTGTACTGTAAAAATTTGCAGTGCTGATCATAAAACCTGTAAGATACACAATGCCAATTAAGAATACGTAACCCTATGCTAATCTTCATTAAAGTGAGAAATTCTGTAAGGATTTCCTGCTGGATGATGATGGAAAGACTTTTACATGTCAGTTTATTCAAGTCTGCTGTATCTGATACCCAAGTCTTTTATAGTCATTTCTTGAGTTCTTCCAGTACTAATTTGGATATCCTTTGGCACTTCTTCAAAATAAACTAATTGGAATGTGGAATATGACGAAAGAAGAGCTTTTGTATTTTTTGTTCATGCTAATACTCATCTGCTGTAATGATATAGCTTCCTGTATTAATTTTTATTTTAAACAGGGACCAGAGAGACAGGCTCAAATAACTGAAAGCATGGCAGATATGACAGATGTGGCAGACACTACTCAGGAGGATGTTCCACCTTATCTTAGAGAAGAACCTCCAGAAGGTACTTTTTAATTGCTGCCCTCGAGAAATGCTACATAATGTATTGCTTTACTGGAGCGGAAAATAATGAGCAATGTTGGTACATATTTTAATTTAACCTCACGTGTGTGGCCATGCTGATGAATCTTTGTGGCAAGGCCATCTTGGGGTGTCATGTTGTTATGTGCCATAGCAATAATTAAAACTTCTGCAATTGTCTTTGTATGCATCAGAGAAATTGTGTATCATGCAGCAAAACTCTTCCTGACTATTAAAATGAAAAAATAGAACATGCATGTTAATTTTTGTAATATTTTTAACAATACTGCTGTATAACTAAATAGTTTATGGCAAAGGTAAGTAACATTTGGAAGGGTCATTAGGGAATTATTTTTGCAAAATTATATTTGCTTTGTTGCTGACTTTAATTTTTGGGATCTAGCTGTTGTCCTTATTGCCCTTGAGAAGGTGGTGGTGAGATACCACCTTGAATAGCTGCAGTTCACATGGTGAGTTGCTCCTACAGTGTTGTTGTGAGTGAGTTCCAGGATTTAGACACAATGAAGGTGAAGGATTGGCAACATATTTTCAAGTCAGGATGGTGAACAACTTGTTTTGTGAATGTTCCAATGTATTTGCTGTGCTTATCTTTCTCGATAGTGGAAGTCTGACAATGGAACACTAAAATTTAAGGATTTTATTTTTATTAAGAATTCTCTGTTTCAGTATTTTCATGGAAGAACATGTACATGTATAGTGCATCCAAGCAAAGCCTACATTTACATTTTTGTAATAAGTACTTTCGTATGTCAAGTCACACATTGAGCAATCTAATTTTTATGATGAACTTACTTTGCCCTCTCACATGTTTTATGCTAAGGTTCTTTGGTGGGGGTAATATAATGTAGTAGCTTTCCCGTAGGTGCTTTGCAATGGGTGCATTTTCCTTGAGAATGTCACACAGCATATACTCCTGGATCTTGGAGTGTGCTAATTGATAAATAACACTTGGGTGTGGATAGTTTCTTCTGCTGGTAGACCAGTTTTTGAGTGGACCATAGGGCTTCTCCCATTAATGGTGTTCTAGCAGCAATTGATTTCTGTCTTGTTTTACATTCCAGGGGGCAGGCCCAAAAGCAGAGTCCTGTTATACCAAACCATTTTTTTTCCCTGAAGTATACTTCATTAAAATTCGCACATACTTGTATCTTGCCATTCACAGTACAAGGCATTCTGCCAACTGACTTAAACAGTGTGCATGGGGAACCATCATCTCCTTTCCCACAAGGCCTTGAGGACATTCAGTGCAGGCCACTGCCTGTTTGACTTGTGGTCGACGGTGTTCTTCAGCAGGTTTTCTATGTGAGACAGATGGTGCAGTATAGTCCCACTGATTTGGAGTGTTACCTGGCTATATGGCTAGACTCATCTATTGCGACACCAGGATCAGGGAGCAGCCTTAGACAAAAGTAGCTGTCAACATATGAGCTATGCTGAACACATTTCCCCCCTCTTTCTCCTCCTCACCCCCCACCCCTTGGAATTAGTACATTATGCCTCGGTGTACAAGATCTATTCTAGATCTCCAAATGAAATGGAAGACAGCAGTTGGTACAGCTGCAGTTCAGGAGCAGGGTCTGGACCACAACAACCTTCAAAGTACCTCGTACCTGATGACCAGGTTCTTTCCCTAAACTGATAGGGAGTGCTGCTCCCATCTCAATTTCTGCTTCACCTTGGCTGTACATTCCACCCAGTTCTTGTTGGTTGCTTTGGCTCTTCCCAACCCAATCCCTTCACATCAGCAGATGTGATGGTGGTTGGACAGTTGCCAAAGGGGATAGCCGTGATTCCCTCTGGCCTCTGAGGATGTTCCAACTGGTGGCTGATGCTAATCAGCTAGGGAACAGGTGGTGGATCAGAGCAGAACTCAGCATCGTCATCTATGTACAGGGGAGATCTGAGTCCCTCTGCTGCTTGGTGCTGGTCTTACTAAGCTGTTAAGGATTGTCATTTAAAATCATGGAGAAACCTTATTTATGGGACTATTTTTATTTGCTTCCCCAGAAACAAATGAAAATAGGGTTTACAAATAAAGCTGTGGTTTTCAAAAAAAATATCCTTTTTATGTAAGTAGCTTCAGTGTAGTAAATGGACACAAAAATAAAAAAAAACTGCAGGTGCTGGAAATACGAAATAAAACAGAAAATGCTGGAAGTGCTTAGCAAGATAGGCAGCATCTGTGGAAAGTCTTCGACCTGTATAGTTAACTCTTTTTCTCTTTTCATAGATGCTGTCTGACCAGCTGAGTGTTTCCAGCATTTTCTGTTTTTATAGTAAGTAGACACACTTCCTGGTAATTGATGTGTTGGCAATTTCAGTGAAATTATGTTAGAAAAGCTTAATAATGTGTGCAGACATTTTCTTGCATCTGAAAGAAACTCTGGAAAGTGACATTCTTAGTAAATCTCTGGCCACTGCAAAAGGCACATATTGTTCTCTTATAAATTTATTGATTTGCCTTATGAAATATAGGAAGGTATAGTTTTCAAAATAAAAATCCCTTTTCTGCCTGGTTGAAAGTACATGTTTGTCTTATACCTTGTATAAATCCACAGATTATGTTATTTTCCTTGTTGGCATCTTTTGTTGGATAATGGTATAAACATTGGTACTGTGCTGAAATTTCAAGGATGTACTGTTACATGGAAGCACCGTTATGAGCAGTTAAAAGTTCTCTAAGATTTTTAAGACTTCACCAAGGTTTAGTGTTGATGAAATTGGTGACTAGATTGTATTCTACTTCTATATGATAAAGAAGCTTTAACTGAATGTTATAAAGATTATTGTGAACTTCACCATTGTTTTTACTACTATTAAGGTTATTAATTTTCTTTATAGTAAATCTTAGATATGTAATATTCTGCTTTCTAATGGTTGGAAGAACATGAAAGTATTTGTATCAGAGCCTAAATATAGTAACAAATACTTGTTTGATTCTGCATTTATTCCATTACCAGTTATTGATCATATAATGGCCCAATCCATTTTCTTGGAGTGAGTGGTCTTTCGTAGAAACATTTCAGCTGAATCTTGCCAGTTAGTGCCTGGTTCAGAATCTGAAACCCTATTAATTTCAGTGGGAATTGTAAGATTGAGGATTGGAAAGCAAAGGGGATAAGTTGCTTTTTCAATATTTTGGTGTGTTTAGATTTTTATCTTTAATATGTAATTTTTAAAATTTATTTACTTCCATGTAAATTAACAGTAGCTATCAGAGATATTTAAAAACTAGTGAAGTAGTGTGCAACTTTTGCAGCACGCAATGCCAAACTCCAGCATGCATTTGGTTGGGGTCTCCTCACTGCATTGTTGCTGCTGTGAGCAGCCCCTGCACTTTGGGATACGGAGAGCCAATAAGATAGGACTTCTGCATTCAGACAAGGTAAGTATGTGTTTTAGGAAGTTGCGAAAGGGATTTCTTAGGGTAATGATTCTGATCAAAGGCACTGAGAGAGCAAGATCTGGCCTTTCATAATTTAGTGCAACCTTAACTTTCAAAAGTTTTCAATGTAATTCATTACCTTGCTGAATGTGTAATGCAGTCTTTTTCGGCAAGCATTGTCGTACTTTTATGAATTTTAATCAGTTGTCACTCAGTTATTTTAATGGGCATAATGTACTAGATCCTTGGTTTATTGAAGGCTGAAGAAATATACTTGGATTTGAACTGCCACGCAGCTTATTTCATTCAATGCAAGTTAAAATATTTTTGCTTACACTAATTGCTGCACCCATATCTTTTAATATTGCACAATTATGTGAAACATTTGGGCAATGATCTGCTTTTAGGCAACATAAATATGGTGATATTGAAATTAACAAAGACATTTTTATTTGCATAATTGATTTAGATCTGGGCTTTGACCTTGTATCGGCAATGTGTGTTTACCTAATACAGCAGAGGAACCAGCCTTCTGCTGGACAGGAACAAAATTATCTTGGTTATACAGGATATACAGTTAGTCAAGGGCAATAACAAAATCTATGGGTGTGTTATAAGTAAACGTACTATCATTTAGATGGACGTTTGCTTTCCAGTCTTTTTCTTTTGTATCCAATTATTATCACACTTTCCCTTTCTGCTGGTGGGGAATTAAGTATTTCCAAGATTTTCAAGTGGAAAAACGATTCAAATTAAAAATTATGAGATCTTAGATGATCGCAGAATTTGAAGCCATTTATTCTTATGTTATTTTGCTATTCTTCCCCTATCACCGTTATCCACCTCCTTCATCATCCCCTTCTTTGATCACAGTTTAGTTGAATCAGGTGCTTTTGATTTTCATCGTCTTTGACTCCAAGTTAAACTTTGAACATGATGGGTCCAATGGTCTACTCCTATCATTCTATTTTTTTTATTCATCATCCCAAATACCACTTTCTTCTATTTCCATAATACCTGTCTCCACTCTTGCCACAACTTGTCTGATGTTGAAAGCCTTATCCGTATTTTTGCTTCATTAGGTTCATGTTGAGTGTTTCTTTCATACTCTGTCTCGCAACCTCAACTGGCTGTAAACTTCAGCCAATCCAAAATTCTACTTTTAGCTTCTAACCCACATTTGGTTCCATCACCCATCACTCTCATTCTCCCCAACCTACGTTTGGCTTTTGGACCCCAACAATCAGAGTAGAAACATTCATCACTTAATGGTATTGTCCAGCTCTCGCGTTTTATCTACTGCAACCATACGACTCACCCCAATTCCCTTTGGTTCAGCATTGAGAACTGAAATGGGATGTATCCACTTCCATTTGCTCCTCTTAAAATTCACATTTTTGACCAAAATGTTAGCTGTTCTTCAACATTTTCTATGCATCACAAACAAGTCCAAAGGAGCTTGCAATTGACATTAAAGGTACTCTATGAAAGCAAGTGTTTGTTTTTATTAGTGAAGCCTTTATTCAATTTATTTTGGGCAATCAGTGCTATAAGGGCATCAAATTCATTGGAGAGGATTCAGGAAAGATTAGATGAGATTATTTTGTATTGTTATAAACACTCCACAGCAATTCAGCTTTTGGTTGAGGGGAAAGGAAACTTGCTAAGAGTTTAACGGTCCAAGTTCAGCTCTGATCCTCAAAGGCATTTCAGGGATTAGCTGGAGATTATAGCAACAATATTACTAGTCCAGTTAAATCCACATGTCTTTCATAATTTAATATCTTGCACTCTCACCCTCTGCTCCTTTATGAAGCCTCGTGGCAAATTTATTCTAGCCCCATGCACTGGTGTCAGCAGCTGGTGACTTTGGAAATTGGGCAGGTTTCAGTGTTGGTGGATGGCAAAGGAGAAATCTGTTTCTTGACCACTCCGCTTTAAAAAAATATCACTCTGCAAGCTGGCATTATGAATAGAAATTGCATTCCTGCTTTTGACCTATCCCACTATTAGATTTTGTCAGGTTTCATTTTCTTTCATGGCCCTTATTTTGTTTTATTGAAGTGAACCATTTTCATCATGATCGTGTTTGATTTATAGATTACAATTGAGGTCAGGGGAAAGGTATGACTGAAAGACCACTTGTGTTGTGCCTTCTATCTTGCAGTTTCAGCTCCTGGCTGCCACTGCAGATTTTAAATCGGGCCCAGCCAAAGGTGAATGTCAGTTGGTGTGGGGTACCGATACAAAAGCATTTCATACAAATGAGTAAAATAGCCTATGTTTACTAAAACTGTACCGGTGAGAAATTTAAGTTGTTTTTACCCCTGGGCAAAGTCTCGTAAGTTAAGGATGTTTTATATTTGTCCTTTTGAGGCAAAAAGTTTTAGATTTTTTGCATTGCTCTTTCTACATTTTACCCTCAGTACTAATCAACAAGCTTCAAAACCTGGGCCTCTGTACCTCCCTCTGCAACTGGATCCTTGACGTCCTTATCAAGAGACCACAGTCAGTGCGGATCGGTCATAGCATCTCCTCCTCGCTGACAATCAACACAGGCGCACTTCAAGGATGTGTGCTTAGCCCACTGCTCTACTCTCTCTACACGTGACCGTGTGGTGAAGCACAGCTCAAATGTTGACTATAAATTCACCGAAGACACCACTGTTGTTAGCAGAATCTCTGATGACGACGAGGAGATGTACAGTAGTGAGATTAATGGGCTGGTTGAATGGTGATGCAACAACAACCTTGCACTCAACGTCAGCGAGACCAGGGAATTAATTGTGGACTTCAGGAAGGGGGAAGTTGGGAGAACACGTCAGTCCTCACTGAATGGTCAGTGGTGGAAAGGGTGAGCAGGCACGCCAGCAGCTCTACTTCATTAGGAGTTTGAGGAGATTTGGAATTTCTTCAGATGTACAGTGGAGAGCATTCTAACTGGTGGTATCACAGCTTGGTACAGAGGCTCTAATGCACAGGATCACAAGAGGCTTCAGAGGTTTGTAGACTCAGCCAGCTCCATCATGGGCACAACCCTCTCCGCCATCGACGATATCTTCAAGAGGCTGTGTCTCAAGAAAGTGGCATCCATCATTAAGGACCCTCACCACCCGGGACATGCTCTTTGTGTTACTATCATTGGAGAGGAGGTACAGAAACCTGAAGACCCACACTCAACGTTTTAGGAACAGCTTCTTCCCCCTGCCATCAGATTTCTGAACGGTTCATGAACACTAGCTTGTTATTCCTCTTTTGCACTTTATTTATTTTTGTAACTTGTAATTTCTATGTCTTTGCATTGTACCGTTGCTGCAAAACAACACATTTCATGATGTATGTCAGTGATGATAAACCTGATTCGGAATAATTGAATCTATTTGAGTAGTGCCAATCAGGATGGTTTTCGTGGCATTTTGTTCCAGTGCTGTAATTTTTGAGTAAAAGCATTCCATGATTTTAATCTGGTCTTGGAAATTCAAGATAGCCATGCACAGTAGTTAATAAGAGTTAAGATTTAAAATCACTGTTTGTAGTTAGGATTAAATTTTAGTCACCTGTGTGACCAACAAAGTGATGGAGTAATGGAATAAACTAACAGATCATTGCAGTGTCAGAATGGATGTCTCCTTAAATATGCCTTCTCACTGACAGCTATATTTAATCTGCACTTTTGGTAGTTCTGTTGAAGTGATCAATAACACAGACATAATTATGTCTACATGTATTGCAAGGGACTACTTAGCAGTGGCTCAGTTGGCATGCTTTTGTCTTAGAGTCAGAAGATTGTCGGTTCACCCTACACTTTTCATTGAGTCTTGGTTTGTTGACAACACAGTTGTTTTTTGGTACATATGGTGAAGTCTTTGAACCAAGGTTCCATTTTGAAAGGTACACCTTTCAGCCCTACAGGCTTCTCTCTTAGCAATGTCATAGCCGTTGGATGATTTTATATTGGAAACACTTCTCTCCTCATTGCTTCTCACAACTTTGCAACTGACAGAGGGCCTATCTAATATTAAGTTGCAGTGAGCCTGAACTGCCATCAGTTCAACATCCCACATACCAAAGCTATTTTATTTGCTCGTCACTAACCCCATTCATCACTTCTTGACTTTTCACTTAAACTGCACAATATTGCTTGCAATTTCAGTTGTTGCCTTGTGTTCAAACAAAACTGAGCTCGCCGAACTTGTCTACTTGCATAATTTGAGATTCCTGCCACGTATCATTTTGTGGTTGTAGATGTGCATAAATGCATGCTTCTCACCATTTACTGCCTGTTTTCGTCCTGTAATGTGGATGTAGGATACCATTTAAACATTCAATATTGCAACTCGCATATGGTGAGAGATTAATCCAAGCTGGCACAAGTGTCCTTAGGGTCCTAAAAGGAAACTGCTATTTGAATGGAAGAGATCAACTGCTATTCTGTGGATTTGTAGTCACACACAAAAGTCATAGAGCCATACTGCATGAAAATAGGCCCTTTGGCCTATCTCATCCATGTCGACCAAGGTACCTACCTGAGCTAGCCCCATTTGCCTGCATTTGGCCCATATCCCTCAACCTTTCCTATCCAAATGTTGCTTTCTGTACTTTGCATGTTTACCTAGTATTAGTTTGTATCACAAGAAAATAATGCATGGTGAGGAAAAAAGTTTTCTTCAAGAATAGTCGGGCACTGTGCAATGCTGGCTGTAGGCCTGAAATGCTTGTGCATCCACTTTGCTATTTCTCACCATTTATACCTACTTCTCTATCAATTTTTTTTACAGCCTCACAGTAAAAGCTTACTGAAGGTTGAGTGTTTTAAATTTTGCTGTTGTACACTACATGTACAGCAGAGGACTCTGTATGCCTTAAAACACATTTGCCTATGTAAAACATGGTAGAACCCATTTGTAGATTTTTTTTTGTGTCCAAATCATGCAGAACGGTAGATTGCACTAGTGATAATTTTTTGGTTGACTTTGACCCTTGGGGAAAAATGTCCTGGGCAATTCCAGTTATGACTCTCCTTAGCATGCCCTCATTTGCCTGGGATTGGTTACACAGCTAGTGGTGTACTTTAGTACACTTGCTAATGTATTAAAATATCACTCTTACTCTCCAGAAATTATTTTCATTTTCAAAGGAACCTAACACTTTCAAATGTGTCTTTGGAACGTTCCATCCAGTACAGGTATCATTTGAGGGCAACTAGTTCAAAGAGCAATCTGTAGGTTAGATTTATCCATAATGAAGCACTTTGATGAAGCTCTAAACCTACAGGTTGGTGGCTAGTGTTGAAAACTTTTATCAGTAATTCTGCCAAAAGGAGATACCCATAATGGAAATCTATGCTGTGGAATATGTAATGCAAATCTCTTGTGTGTCAAAGTTTACCTTGAGTTTGTACTGATTTGAAATGTACTGCTTTTCTCTTGCATATACAAATTAGACATTGTGTTTTTATTTAAAAAAAGATGAGTTGGTGATTTGGAATGTATTGAATAGCTTCCAGCACCTGAAAACAGAGACTAAAAGAACGTAACTTTGGAACTGGAATATATTTTTATTTCAGAAAAAAGCCTGTGTTCTGACCAGTATTCTGAAAAGTACCTGAAGAGCTAATCTAAGGTTTACTTGGCATTTGTACTTTGATCTTCATGAAACTGCTTTCCTTTATCAATGTAACAATAGGCTAGGTCCTGCACACCACAACACTTTGGTGTACTAAAGTAGAAAGAAAAGCTTGCCTTTGCATTGGCCTTTTCATTATCTCAGAACATAGTGAAATGCTTTAAAGATGATGAATGATTTTTTAAGTGTGTGATCACTGTTGAAGGAAGTTTGGCAAACAATTGCAAGTTCCCACAAGAACCAATGACCAGATAATTAGTAAAATTGGAAAATGTGCTCCCAATATACCGATCATGCAGTACACTTTTGTCAAACTTTGACATGTTACGTCATTGGTGAGGCTGTATTTCTTTTGTAGAAATCATTCAAAATCATGTACCTCATTATCTTGGGAGAGGTCCTACAGAAACCTCTCTCCAAAGGTACTTGCCTGGCATTTGTGTATTCCTCAAACATGAGGAAAACTGTGGGATTTCTGCTGATTCCATAAGTTGTATGTGGTGATGCATCTCAAAGGAGCATCTTCGCTTTTGTATCGTAATATTCTCAGGCTCAGGAAAATTCTGAATTAAATATATTTTGGCTGCATCAAATGATCTGGTGCCTGCTTAACAATTAGATTTTGCAGAAATTATGATGTGTTTGGAGATTTCCTTTTGCTATTATTGATGCAACATAAGCTTGTTCATCTTTCATGTGGTTTGGATATGACTAGGTTTCAAATAGTCTTATATACACATACATATATATACATATGACTAATAACTGTGCTGAATTATACAGCTGTTCTACAACATTACATTAAATGACAAGTAAGTAATATAATTCAGTTTCCCCAAGGCCTTCATGCTGGCTTAGTACGTCTTTCATCACAAAGCTATGGAGTTCCAACTGTGGTGAGAGTCAGCCGCCTAGAGGGTAGATACGTTCTCCTAACACTGTTTGACTGCTCTGTGCTGTAGTTAATCAAAGTGCTTCTTTTTTAGTCATCACCTATCCCACCAATCTGACTCCACACCGTCAATTTGCTAAGCCATTTACACAGCATCTTCATCTCGTCGATCTCCAGCTCTGATAGACTTGTTATTGTCTTTTCCATTTTGTAGGCTTTCCTCTTGCCTGTAGTGTCTAATTTTTCCACCTTGTTCCCAAACAATCTGTGATCTCAACGAGTACATGAAGTAACCTTTTAACTTAATGGTCCAATAAGAAAATGGTCATCTGGTAATCAGCAATATTCTAGCATGAGTCACCTGGAATTGGAAAAAATGAGACTATAATGACATTTTATACATACATAAAACAAATAGTGTAATGTATGTATTGTATGTGTGTCTGTGTGAGTCAGTGAGAGAGATTTCCTTCTTTGGGAATAAAACTGCATTGTATATCCTCCAGATGGCTCCAGAGACAAGATTTTCAAGATCTTTGATGTCTTGCGGGAAATGTATTTTTTCTCTGAAAATAACTAGTTGTATTTGCAATCTTGGTTCACTTGGATCATGTAAATTGCTGCCAACATTTGGAAAATGTGCATTTATTTAATAGTTATCTTCAGTTTGTAAAAGCTAGCGATTTTCATAAAGAAAACCAGCAGAATAATGTGGAATATTTAGGCACAGAGAACGATTTACTCTCATTCATTAAGCACAACATTATTATGAATTCATGCTTTGGAAATATGCTGCTGTAGGTATGTGGGAAGAAAGTCAATGAATTGTTTTGGAGATGAAAAGTTATGTGTTCATTCATTTGTATTCTGTTTAAACATCAATTGGAAAATGATTTGCATGATAATGTTTCAGTTGAGGTTGTACAATTTTCATGCTAAGTTTGATGTGTTAAATACTTTATGCACTCAGGGGGCTCAGGGACATGATAAATAGCAGGAATAGGCTCTTTGACCCCTTGTGCCTGCTCAGCCATTTAGTAAGATCGCGGCTGATCTTTTACCTCATTAGCACTTTCCTACACTGACCTCTTATCCCTTAAATCTTTTCATATCCAAAATTGTGTCAATCTTTGTCTTGTACATATTCAGTAACAGAGCCTCCACATCTCTCTTGGGTAGATACATTTGAAAACATTATCACACTAGCTGGTGGAATTCCTTGATCTGTATCTCTTTGGGGAACTGGGTGAATCTGGTGATCTCTTCATAGCATCTGTAATTAACATGTAAGAACATTACTCAGCCATATATGTAAATATTTAATTCAACTATATGCATATATTGGACATCCTTGTTTGAGCATTTGAGAGCTGCACTTATCCACCACTGGATGGAGTATCAGAAGTTGTAGATCACTTAATTCACATCTGAAATATTCATTCTATGGAAAACTAGTTTGACCTGATATTGCAGATTTTTAGTTTCCAGTTTTGAAGTACATCTTAACTGAAGATAATTAATTATTTTGATGTCAAACAGCTGAAATTAGGCACAGAAAAGCAGGAAGAGTACATTGGTGTTAGTGGTGCTTTGTATGCCCTTGAAATCTTAAAACTGTGGGTCAATCCATCTGATAGTGAAATTGCAAAGCAAGCCTTAACAAAGAGCTGTGGATATCGAGAATTCTCTTCTTGCAAAAGGCTTTGGATGCAGGGGGCATAAAGTTTTCCAGACTGAAACTCGTAGTCTTTGAAGATGAATAGATATCGAGAGGGAGGGATCAAAGACAGATAAATGGAGATGGGTACAGATCAGCCATGATCCAGTTGAATGATGAAACAGATTTGTGGCACAGAACGGATTAAGTATTGAAAAACATCTCAAGTAACTGAAGACAACACTAAAGTCCTGCTGTTCTTTAATTTCCAACAGGATTAAAGTTAAACACATCTTTCAGTTCTCGTTATATGAGGATTCCATGGTATTAATTGTCCTGGATCCTGATTTGAGTACAGAATGCAGCTGATTGTGTTCTCCAATGACAACCTGGCAGGAAGACTGGCAGCCTTAAATGGCTGATTTTTCCAGTGGTGTGCTGGCTCCCAACTGTCCTACACAACCCTTCCCCACAGCAGAGCATTTGATCTTTCTAAACTATTTTCCTTGGATTTTTTTTTTCTGTGCATTTCAGTGAGAGAGGGAAGCACTGATTGGCAGTGCTTGACCAGCGATCCAGCCAATCACTGATGGGGTGATTAGGAATTAAATGGTATTAAGTCATTTAGACAGTTAAATCTTAAGCATGGTCTATGCTCATGCAATAGTCTGTTAAAATGATCAGCCTCTGGCAGGTCAAGTTGCATCTCGTGAGTGGGTTGTGGAATTGTAGTGGAGGGCATGGTCTGTGCTGGTGCATAAGCTGTGCCATGCATGTTGTTAAATTAGTTCTGGACCAGCAAAAGTAATGTGAAAATGTTCTGCTTCAAACAAAAAGTGCCAATGCCCAACTAATTGCTGTAGCTAAATACACCAATGATACAAAAGGCAAAACAGTTATGTAACAGAGTTTTGGAAGTATTACTTTGAACACTATTTTCATTTGGTGACAAGGGTAGATTCTATGGCAGCATACTTAAATTACTCCAAGCAGAATATCTCAATAAGTTTAACGTGCTTGTGTGGTATGGCCCTGGTGTTTTTTTTTTAAATGGTGTCTTAGAACCATAGAACAGTACAGCACTATACAGTCCCTTTGGCCCATAATGTTGTGCCGACCTTTAAACCTTGCCTAAGACTATCTAACCCCCTTCCTCCCTCATGTCCCTCTATTTTAAATTCCTCCATATGCTTAATGTTGTGCTTAATAAATGAGTGTAAATTGTTCCCTGTGCCTAAATATTCACGTACATCGCATGCCAGACGGGAGGATCCCGAAAGACCTGTTGTACGGGGAGTTGCCCTCCGGCAAGAGAGCGCAAGGATGGCCCCAACTTCGCTTCAAAGATGTCTGCAAGAGCGATATGAAGTTACTGAACATGAACATCAAGAGGTGGGAAGAGATTGCAAGCGATCTCTCTCGCTGGAGGCTGGAACTACACAGAGGTCTGAAACAAGGAGAAGAGAAGCTGAAGCTAGCTGCTGAAGAAAAGCGCATTCGCTGGAAAAACAGCACCAAAGCAACACAGGAGGACAGTGCCTTCAAGTGCAGTCGCTGCAGCTGAGACTCACTCCTGTGTAGGCCTCTGCAGTCACAACAGACACTGCTCTACCACTACCGACTGAAGCAAGACTCTCCATGCGCAGATCCGTGGTCTCACGAGACTAGCGGATGCCACCACCATATGCTTATCTAGCAATCTCTTGAATTTGACCAGTGTACCTGCTTCCATCACCACCCCAGACAGTGCATTCCATGCCCCAACCACTCTCTGGGTAAAAAAAACTTCCTTTGATATCTCCCTTGAACTTCCCACCCATTACTTTAAAGCCATGCCCTTTTGTATTGAGCATTGGTGCCCTGGGAAAGAGGCGCTGGCTGTCCACTCTATCTATTCCTCTCAATATTTTGTACACCTCTATCATGTCTCCTCTCATCCTCCTCTCCAAAGAGTAAAGCCCTAGCTCCCTTAGTCTCTCCTCATAATGCATACTCTTAGAGTTTAAAAACTTTATTTTTCATTAGCTTTATTAAAAGTAATGGCAACTTAAACTATTGTTTAAATGGGTGACATTTTGTTCGCTCTGAATCACTTTGATTAAAGTTTTGAAAGACGTGATATTTGTAACTTGACAGTGAATTGGTGAATGCCCTGGGTGCATTATGAGAACAGTGTAATCATTGATTATTAAAAAGGAAAGGGAATTACAAAGCAACAATGAGAGATTGAAGTTAAAGTTAAAATGGAAGGTTGTCAGGAGATTTCTGAAAATGGGGAGGAACTGGATAGAAACACTGGGAGGATAAGAAGACAGAACATAATTGTTGATTCATCATTGTCACTCAGATTTGGTACATAGGAGATGAGGTCTGTAAGCTTTCGGAGGAAGATTTTCTGGGAACGTAGAGTAAAACAGCATTTTCAAAATGAATGTTTGAAAGTGAAGCTCACTTGCTCCTTGTCATTTTAAACATTTAAACATTACCATGTTTAAAATATATTTCCATTCTATTTCTGTGTTTTCATCAAATATAAATCTTTTTAACATGGTAAGTCAAACACCATTTTGTTTCAAAAGGAGAAAAAGCAATTGAATGTAAGAACAATGAACTGACTTTAAGGAAGAGATAGTTCAGGTACAATTGAAGTACATTCCCATAAAGAGCAAAGGAACAAAACCAGAACTGCTTGAATGACGAAAGTGAAGCACAAGAAGATAAAGCAAAAATGGCTGTTTGTGGCAAGTGTTTGGTTGTAAATACCAGTGGGAACCAGGCTGATTACAAAATATTTAAGAGGGCAAATGAAAACTAAAGTGAGAGGCAAAGACAGCGTATGAGAAAAGATTGGCTGCCAATGGAAATGCAAAAGTTCTACAGGCATGAACAGTCAATGAATAATGGATAAGTGGGATCTATTAAGGACAAAAATGGAAACTTGCATGTGGATGCTGAGGGCAGTGATAAGGTACTAAATAAGTACTTTTTAATTGCCTCAACCAAGGAATAATGAAGGAGGTGAAAACTGAGACAATAAATAAATCAACAATTGATGGTATGGTATTAGTAAAATCAGTTGATGGGATGCATCCTAGTTTTTTGAGGGAAGGGGGGGGGGGGGAAGAGCCCCTGTGGGTAATGACTAAAATTTTCCAATGTAGGCTGGATACAGGTGTGGTGCTAGAGGACTCCCTAATTCAAACAAAAAGGGAGCAAATCAGTCTAGCAACTATACACCAGTTAGTTTAACCTCAGTGGTGGGAAAACTTTTTAGAAACATTGATTTGGGACAGGATTAATGGTCATCTGGAGGAAAATAGATTAAGGCAAGTCAGTATGGATTTGTTAAAGGTAAATCATGTTTAACCACTTCAATAGAATTTATTGATGAGCTAACAAATAGAGTTGTTTTAAGATGCCGCATAACAGGCTTATCAGCAAAATTGAAGCACATGCCATAAAAGGGTCTCATCCACACGTGGTAGTGTGGATATGAAGCTAGCTTCGTAATAAGATTGTAGAAGGCTATTGTGAATGGTTATTTTTTTGGACTGGAGGAAGATGAATAGTGACATCTCTTAGGGACTGGTGTTAGGGCTATTGTTTTTTTTGATCTGTATTAATAAATTGGACTTGAAGGTGCAAGTCACGGTTTCTAACTTTATGGATGGCACAAAGCTTGTTGGTTGCCAGGAGAATAGTGACAAATTGCAGCAGGATATAAGTAGGTTGGTAGAATGGGAAGATGTGCAGCAGATGAAGCTTAATGCAGAGAAATGTGAGTTGATGCATTTTGCAAAGGGGAATGAGAAGAGGTAAAATAGATTAAAGGATGTTGCTCTTTAAGGGCTGCAGAAACAGAAGGACCTGGGTGTATGGGAGCACAAGTTATTGTAAATGGTAGGAACATATTGAGAAAGTGGTTAATAAGGCATACTCAATTCTGGGCTTCCTTAATAGATGCATAGAATATCAAAGCAGGGCAGTCATGCTGATCCTCTATAAAATACTGGCCTGCCATCAGCTGGAGTATTGTTTTCAGTTCTGTTTGCCTCATTATAGAAGGATGTGGAGGCATTGGATGGAGTCCAGAACAGATTTATGAGAATGATTCCTAGTGTGAGAGACCACAATTTCAAAATAGAATGGAGAAGCTGGGACTGTTTACTTTGGAGAGGAGAAGGCTGGGGGGGAGATTGACCGAAGTGAATGAAATGATGCAGGGCCTGGATAGAGTATGAGGTAGTTCCTGTTTGTGAGGGGGTTAAGGACTTGCGTGTGCAAGTATAATCTGAAGGGGAAGAAAATTAAGAATTATGTGAGGAAAAACATTTTGGAGAGCATTGCCTGCAGATGTGGTGGAGGTGGGTTCCATTGTTGCCTTCAAGATGGAGCTGGTCAAAGATATTCTAAGAGGGAAAAAATTCAAGGCTATGGTGAAGGGGCCAAGGCAGTTAGTGAGTTGCTCTGGTAGAGAGCTAGCATGATATTGATAAACAGAATGGTCTACTGTGCTGCATTCTTTCTATGCTTCTATAAAAGAAGAAGCGGGAATAGGCATTTAGCCCCCTGTGCTTGCTCTGCAATTCAAATATCACAGCTGATCATTTACCCCAGCACCAATCTTGCATTAGACCCATACACCTTGATTCCTTTAACCTGTAAAAAGCTGAAGATTCTCTACCTCTGGGTGAAGAAATTTCTTACCAACACCATCCTGAATTTATTTTCAGACTGTGACCTGTGGTTCTGGACAGTCCAACTCAAGGAGGCATTAACTCCAACTCAAGGAGGCATTAACTCCAACTCTGCATTAACTCTGCTAAGCCCCAGTAGAAATTTGTATGTTTCAGTGAGATCATCTCCAATTCTTCTAACCTCAGAATCTGGGTCCAATTTCTTTTCATATGTCGTGAACCTTTGATGCACTCCCTTTATGATGTATATCTTAGATAAGGAGACAAGAACTATACACAATAATCAAGGTGCAGTAATACTAGAGAAACAAAGGACTGCAGATGCTGGATTCTTACCTGCATCTACCTATGACCAGCTTGTGCCCAGTCCACTTCCCCTCGTGTCCACCTATCACTGCTTTGCTTTTCCCTCCTTATATTGGGCTTCCCCTTTTCCTATCTTCAGTCCTGAAGAAGGGTCCTGACCCACAACGTTGACCGCCTGCTTTTCTCCACAGATGCTGCCTGGCCTGCTGAGTTCCTCCAGCATCATAGTGTTTTTCAATCGAGGTGCAGTCCCACCCAGGGCTCTGTGTAATTGGAGCAATATGTCTCCATTCTTGTACCTGGGTCCTCTTGCAATAATGGCTAACGTACTCTCAGCCTTCCTAATTGTTTGCTGCACCTGCGTGTTAACTCTGTGATTCATGCACAAAGAACACCCAGGTTCCTCTGAACACCAACATCTTTCAATCTCTCACCATTTGAAAAATATTTTGCTTTTTTCTATCAAAGTGAATGACAACTAGTTCCAATCTCTTTGACAAGAGCCTCCCATGGCAAAAACACCTTCCACATGTAAACTCAGGAGGAAACAAAAAAGGCAGCATCTACAAAACTACTGGAAACTTTTAACAGCTGGTTGTGCTGTGGCTCCAGGTTAGCTGAATGTCAAAGTTGTCAAAACACTGAATGCTTATGAAATTCAGAAACATTCAAAACACTCTTAAAATTAAGTAACCTATTAAAAATGAATTACATAAAATTGTGAAGGGACTAATTTGAGCTTGTTTATGCAGTTTGGGAAATTAAAGTTTAAGGCTTACCCCTCCTATTTATAGACACTACATTGGTCAGTTAATGCTGAAATGAAGAATTTCTTCTCATCTTTGGAATTCACTCCTTCAGAAGACTATTTCGGCATGAATATAATCATGAGTCGTCGTATCTTCCAGAACTCACTACCCCGAAAGACTGTAGAAATCTATCCTTCAGAAATCCAATGTGGTGGTGATCAGGCAGGAAAATGGAGTTGAGGTCAACGATAGGATCAACCATGATCTTTTTGATAGGTGGGAGCAAGCTAGCAAGGCCATATGACCTACTGCTCCTATTTCCTGTGGTCTTGTATAAAATTTGAAAAAATATTTACGAAGTGAGGAGAAAAGTAAGAAATTTTAAAATATCGAGATAAGTTCAATTTATTTTTTAAAAAACTAACTAATCCCCACAGTCCCTGAATGAGGGCACAACCAGTTCCCACCCACCAATGTGGTTGAACTTGTTCTCATATTGAACTTCAACTCCACTCACTTTTTCCAGATCAAATGTATAGCTGTGGGAGCTAGCATGGGTTCAAGCTATGCAGGTGTGTTTGTGGGATACGTGGAATAACCGTTGTATCAATCCTACTCTACCCCCTTCCCTCACCATTTTATCTGGCACCTTGATGACTGTTTTGCTGCTGCTTGCTGTTTTGGTACTGCACTGATTAAAAACTCAAAAATGCCATTACGTTTGGTGCTCTTTTTCACCCTGATCTCACTTTCACATGATCCATCTTATATTCTCCCTTCTGTTTCTGGATTTCTGCCTCATTGTAAGGGGATAGGTAAATTAGCAATATTTTCCCATAGCTATATTGACAATGTTTCCACCCACTCTGCCTCCTATGAGGACTGCGTTCCATCCTCCTAGTTCTTCTGGCTCTATTGTATCTTCTCTGATTACAAGACTTTCCACAGAGGTTCCTCTGAGATGTCTTCCTTTGTCCCCAACCAAGTCTTTCCCTCTACCATTGTTGACAGAGCCTATAGCCATGACCCATCTTTTTCCTGCACCTCTACTCTCACACACTCCTCCTGACCAAAGCAAGGATAGGGCTGCCATGATCTATCCCTTCCACTTCATAAGCCTCTGCATTCAACAGATCATCTTTATACTTTCTGCCATCTTCAATGAGGTTTCACTGTCAGATACATCTTCCCTTTTCCTCTCCTTTTGGCATTCCAAACAGACTGCACCCTTTCTGATCCACTTTTCTATCTCCAGCCACTTTCAGGTTCAGCAACAGCTCTGACCTGCACTTAACATGTCCCTTTATTCATTTTCTTTCTTGCTCTCAAACTGCCTTCATTAATATATTGAGCAGGAGCCTGGGTAAACGTTTGAATCGCCTTGACAATCCCAACCTCATCCTATCAGAAATGTTCAGTTTGTTCTGTCCATCCCTCCTTCCCTTTTCCCTTCCCTTTTCTCATTTCCCCAGCTCTGAAGGGTTCTTGACTTGAAGCATTAACTCTCTATCTACAGATACTGCCTAACTTGCTGAATGCTTTCAGCATTTTCTGTTTTTATTTCAGATTTCTAACATTTTGATTTTGATTTTCAATCTTTTTTTTCTCCACCCTTGATAGCTGATACAGATTGTCTGAACACTTGTGCCAAGATTGGTGTAGCCTTGCACTCCATGGATTCCATGAGGAGTCCAATGACTAACAGGAAGTTTGGAAATCTTGTACTTGAATATGCTTCTGCCAAAATCCTGAATCTGCTGTCATGAAGTGTTGACAGATCTGCAGGTTTGAAGTTTGCAGCAAAAAATTAGAAATTACATTAACTTCATATTCTCCTTTAGAAATTTCAAAATATTTGTTTGCTTTTGGATACCTGCAGGCACTGGAGTATTGAGGAGAGCAGTTATAAATACATTTAATAAGAAACTACCACTGTAGCAATTGTTACAACAAATAATTAGGCTCCACTTTATCAAATACTAATTACATTGTCATGTCCCTTTTCAAGAAGTATCATCAAAGTGTGCAAAATTACCATGCACCTACTTTGTTGTCAAGTTTGAGTGTTCAGTCGAGACAATATAATGGATTTTTACTGTTAGTATGTTGATTGATTGACATTTCTTTGGTTATCTGAAGGCGGACAAAATACATTGGGCTTTTGAGGTTTAATTCATTTACCTTTGGAATTGCTTGTGGCATGTACAAAGTTCTGTTTGGGAACCATTAACATCATTACTGCATTCTCTAAGTGAAGCTAATAGAATTAAAGGTGTTTTTATTACAGTGCACATGCGCTGCTCATGTTCTGATTGGATAAAATGAATTAGCATGCTATCTTTCAATTTGAAATGACTCCGAAATGATTATGACACAAATTCACAAGCCAGAAGATTTTGATTTGTAGTATTTGCTATGCCAATGAGTGACAGAATCTAAATTCATAGATATGGTAACTTTGGCCTCCATTTTCTTGTCGCTCTCTTTTATATAATGCAGCAATTTTATGTATTGTAAATTTACTTCTGTGTTCTGACACAGCTGCCTTTATGATCTACAGTTGTGCATTTCATGGCAACCAAATAAAACTCCTACCTTTAGTCAGTGCCAGCAGATTTTATTTGTATTGTCTTGACTCTTTCCATTTTGGAGCTTCGTTCATTGCCCACAGCACACATGGCCGAATGGAATTTGTGGTGATGTCAGGATTGACTAGTGGTTGACCCAACACGTGCAACTTCATGTGGAATAGGATAGACCCATGCTGTTTTCATGTGATGCGAGTATTTTCCATATGTACAATGGCAGAGGTTGCATCTGGTTTTGCAGATTAATAGCATTGCAATGAGGAGCTGTTTTACATGGAAACCAGTTCATCATGGCTGCTAGACAGGAGAGTGTGTGGGTGTTTATATAGCAGGGCTAAAATCTCTTTATTTGTCCTTAACTGTGTCCAAGGACAGTTGTATACCTTCTACAGTTACCATACAAGTCATAATGTACCTGAATGTCAGAAGTTTGGGATAAAGGATAACCCTCTTCCTTTTATAGATAGTAATTTAACTCATTTATTATCCTCCTTCCCCCCCCCCCCCCCCCCCCCCCCCCCCCCCCCCCCCAAACACACCAAATTATTGCATTGACAAGAAGGGAGTTTGGTTAATTAATATAATCATTTGTGCAAGTGCTACCTGTGTATGCCTACAGTATATATGGGTAGTCCAGTGAAATTACCACAACCATCAGCAGCTAAGTTCATAGCCAGCTCAAATAACAATGCAGTTTTGTGAGGTCAATAATTCAAAAATGTAAATAGTTCAGGTCTTTGCCATTTAAGTTAATAGAGACACCTTTCTAGCACTGGGTATAACCTGGCAAAGGTTGGTTTGATCATATTCTCCAGTTTAGGAGCTCAGAAATCTCTGCGAGTTTGCACTCCTTTGTGGGACGGTATGCAGACTCCAGCAGCCGAATGTGGAATTATCGGCAAACAGCTACCACAGAGTTCAGGATTTTTAATTCGGAACTTGTCAGCAACTTCCCACTTTATTATTTCCCTAGCAAATCTGGGCTATCCTCCAGTGGAGATTTTTTGGAGTGACTGAGGATGGCAACAGGAGAACAGCTATGTTTCTGCCAGCTGGCTGGCTGTGCAATGCAATATGATTGGATCATTTAAAACTTCAAAAGAGTGAATGCATTTAAACAAAAAAAACAAAAGCATTGATGGGCTTGTCTCTTCTGTTGTAAGGCTGAGTACGGAGGAGGACAATTGGAAAATAAAATGCAACCTCTGATGTTGGTCAAAGGCCATTTGTGGAGGATGGAATCAGAATTGTAATATATGCCCTGAATTGTTCACAAATCTGAAGTTTATTATAAAAAAAAATTATGTGATCTCCTTAAACATTGTCGCACAAGAGTTTTTACATGTACTGCCTCTAGTGGGTTTATATTGTAGAACAGTGAAATTCAGAGCACTGTAAGGTTATAAAGGCTTGGGTTAGAATCGTTCAGCGCAGATATAGGCCCTTTCGGCCCACCTCATCCATGCCAACTGTGATACTTATCTATGCTTATCCCATTTGCCTGCTTTAGGCTTGTATCCCTTTATGACTTTCCTATTTAAGTATCTGTCCAAATGGCTTTTAAACGTTGAAATTGTATTTGCACTCATAATTGCAAGGTGCCAGACGTGGTTCACTAGAGCCTGAAGTTTGAAACTCAACTCCAGGTACTCAAGGGACTTGATCAGTTGAAACTGTTTGGGATGACAAGCCAACAAGATGCGTATGCAAGTTATTTTTACATTTATTTTCAGGATTTGGGCAGTGCTGGCAAGGCTAGCATTTATTGCTTATCCTTAATTGTCATTGAGAAGATGATGGGGAATTGCAGTTTTTGTGGTGAAGATATTCCCTTGATGTTATTGAGTAGCAAATTTCAACATTTAATTGTTGGGCTGAGTTTTTCTAGGGATTCAGGAAACCAGTGACGGGAACCTGCAAAATTGGTAGAATGCTTGAGGTAGGAAGTTGTGTGTTTTAGCCTTCATCTTTTTGTAGAAGGGAGACTTGCAAAAGTGTGGACTTATTTTGTGTGACAAAGAACTATAAGTTGGTAATTCTCAAGGTAAAAGAAAGCTGCTGAGTGTGGTTGAGTGAATTTGGAGAAGAAGCAGATGTGAAGCCTTGTTGGTTAGTACGTTGGCTGTGTTATATTGTCTTCCCACTTAGAAAGACGGATGAGATTTATTGTTCAGTAACTGGAGACACTTGATAATCTGACTAGGCAGTGTAATAGTGTATCACAGGTGATTATTTTCTCTGTTCACTAGACTAAACACAATGCAGTTTTTTTTTAAAAAGGAAAGTACACATTTCTTGTTGCCAGTTTTTTTCATTGTACGGATGTAATTTGCAGACTAAATTACAGCAGTTAAATTCGCACACCTTTGTTTTCTGAACAGTATCGAGAAATTGGAAGTATTGTTGATATGTCACTATAGCACTATTTATTTGTATAAGTGCAGTGGGGTGTTCATGTTTATCAGATGCTAAACTTAGTATGGAAAAGTATGAAGTGGAAGGGAGCCTCTTTGCCTTCCACTAACTGGAAAAAAGCCGAGTTAAAGTCAAGTGGGTTGTACCTGCAGTTGGTTCTTTTGATCAACCTCTGCTGACTTGAGGCTACCTCGATTCTGATGAAAGAACTGAACTGCAGAGGTTGTAGAAGGTGATTGACTACTCTGTCCTGGTTGGGACTAGTACATAACAAAAAGATGTCTTGGAGGCAATGGAAAATGGTTTTGTCAAGACATTTATTAATGAGGAAGAAATAACCATGTTTTGATACTGGGGGAGAAAATGTAACAACATTGCTTGATTGTGTAGGCTTTACCACACCTAGTCCTGGAGTTTTGCTCCAAAATTTGATGTGTTAATTCCACCCTGTTCTCAGACTGTTTCCTTTGTTTCATTTAATAACCCATTGGTACTCGTAGAAGCATGCCACCTTCTGTGATAGAGAATTCCCCAAGTTCATTGCCCTCTAAGTGAAGAAATTTCTCCTCATCTCTTCCCTAAATGTCTTTCTCCATGTTCCTGAGACTGTAACCCATTGTTTTATTTTCCCTGACTTGGGGAAATGTTTTTCTGTGTCCAGTCTGTCAAGGTGTTTTTTTTTTGTCCCTTTATCTGTATTTGCTGTGTCCAATAAGAACTAACTTTCCTGCTGCACTTTCACTAGAGAAAAACATTTCCTTTGCAACCTTTTAACTGTGGTCAATTGTGCATCTTCCCATTTTCTCCACCAACCACTGTCAAGTGTACCTTCAGAGCTGAATTGACTCAAATCTCTGGCATTCCTTCCCTAAACCTTTCCACCTAACTCTGTTCCTTTAAGAGCTCCTTTATGATCCTATTTGAACAATCCTGAGTACTCAATCACCTATTTAGCTTGGTTTGGATTTTTTAAAAATTAATATATGTGGTGCTGCTTTGGTTTTTATTCCATGTTTTTATTAGTTCATTATAAATGTCAGTCATTTTTATTGTTTATAAAGAATATTTCATAATTGGTTATTCGGTCAAAACGTATACTTGCTGGTAATAGATTATTAATACTAAATTTCTTTTGCATTGGAATATGGAGGGAGTCACGTTGATATCTCCCTTTATAGGAAGGGGTTAGTAATCCACTTTATTTCCCTGCGAAGTATTGGGTACAGTCTGAAGGAGGACATCCATTGTTTTTACTTGGGGAAGGAGGGTAATATTCACTTCCTTCAGTTATAGCTACCCAGTCCAGTGGTGCATATGAGTATGTATGTCTGTGTCTTTGTGTTTCTGAGCTTCTACCTCAAACAATGTCTGTGGTGAATAATGCTACTAGTGTGCGGTATTTACCACTTCATAAGGATTGAGGAATCATCAGTAGTGATCCTGTTTGTCAGTATTTGCTGTGGGTTGCCAAAGGGTTGAATGTTTTTTTTGTTGTGCATCTTTGTTTCTTTTGCTTTTACTTCTGTTACTTCTGCTACTTCCTCTGAAATTTATTCTGAGAGGCGGCAAAACTCTTGTGCTGGGTATTCTAGCTTAAAGATCTGCATTTAATTTTCGTCTACCCTTGATTTCTTTCTGAAAACATCTGAACAACTTGTTCTTTCTTAGGTAGTTCTTCCTCTTCAGCCCTTCCTAACGATTGCAGTTGATTTTTTTTTCCCACTGACTTTGTGGGTTCTGAGACTGATGAGGCCAATGTAGGAACCACAGACAGGCAGGAGGTGCCTCACATGTGAGTAGATAGCTCACGAGGTAGTGTGCTTCATCTACTGTTTATGCTCCCTATGCATAGACTTGGTTCTCATCCTGAATGCTGTTTTTCCACGTTAAGCGGTCAGGAATTCCGATGAGTTAGTATGGATGTTGCATTTTTGCAAGGAGATAATTTATTCTTAAAGCTCCAGTTTCTTTCAGCTGAAAGTCATGTACTTGGGCCAAATGAGTGACTGGTCTATTCCTATCAATTCATTACTTGTGTCTATTTATAGTATAACATACAGGTGCTGTACTTTTTAATGATCTTCATTGCTTACCTATATATTGCAGTAATTGGTAATGAGAAGAATGGGCATGCATATTCTGCTCTGTTGCCTGTATATCAACAGCAACTTACATTTATTACATGCTTATTTGTCCTTGAAGTTTAAAAATGATCCTGTTATCACTGGTTGCTGTGGTTTCCATGACCCTGTAATTGGCTAGTCAGACCAACCTATCTTTTGAACTTTCTGTAACAGTGAGCCACTGCTTTGGGTTAGGTAATTTACAGTTGGCATGCTGCTGGTACAATGTCACTTATACTTCTGTTCTCCCTTTTATAGTTCTCTGCTGGTCATAGGTTGCAGTTACAGAATGGATGAAGCTATGCCAAGTAGAATGATCACAAGCAAGGTCATCAAAAAAAAAACAGAACAAGGCTGAAGTACTTTTAAGGATGACTTAAGGGAGTCCTTGAAGTATCCGGTCTAACCTCCCTGTCAGTGCTTTCCTTTAGCTCCTCTTTGCATTTGCTTATCTGGCATCTTGGTGACGTGGCTTGGGCATCTCGCCTTTGACATCTTCAACAATGTTTGGTTTGGAATGCCTGTCCATTTAAGAAGCTCAATGCATGGGATTTTATCTTGTCATTTTATCCTCATCAGATGCCTTAGACAGCCCATATAGAAGTGATTCAGCTTTAGAATAGTATCTGTTATGCTCTTCAGATTTGGCATGCATAAACCACTGTTGCCAACACAGTCAATTTTTAGTTCTTAAATTTTGCTTGTCCTCTGATGCCTCGGCGCTCAATGATTTCCATTCAGGCAACCTAATAATTTGGCAACTCTAACATTGATTTCAATGTCAGACAATTGTGAGAAATCTTTCTTGCATAAGAAATAGAAGCAGGGTAGGCAATATGACCACTTAAGCCTGCTCCATCACTAAATAAGACCATGACTAACTTGATCTTGCCCTCAGCTCAACTTTACAGCCTGTTCTCCTTAACACCTCACTTCCATGTAGACTAAAAGTCTTTGTCTCAGCTTCAAATATATTCATTGAAACAATGACTGAAGCTCTCTGGCCTAGAAAATACCAGATTTGCAACCCTCTGAGAGAAGAAATTCATCTTCATCTCCAAGGTATTTTTGGTCAGCTGCATGGTACTAAATAAGGATTGTTTCATGGTTAATTTGTCAGTAACAAAACTAGTACTTCCAGATAGGATAACCTGGATGAGAAGAGTTTGTGGACATCCACCAAGCAGAACTGAACACCAGACCTGTCAGAGGGCAGAAGTGTTCCCTATGAGTTAACAATCCACACCTGGTAACCATTTGTGTTTTGTAGCAAACATGGCCCAAGGTGCATCTCGAGAGCATTATCAAACAAAAATTGATGCCTACTCTCAAGGTTTTGCTAGGGAAGATGATTAAAACCTTGGTTGAAGTGTCGTTTTAAGGGGTACCCTAAAAGGGAAAAGTAAGAGAGGTTTATTGAGAGAATTCCATGAGAGAGGTTTATTGAAAGAATTCCACAGTTTAGACCATTGGCAGCATAAGGCATAGCAGACAATAGTAGGGTAATTAAATTCGCACCTAATCGTATTCCTGGCACCTGCCTCCAACTATGCACCTAACCACATTCTGCAGCCCTGGCATCCGGTTACACACCTACACATACTCCAACCCTGGTACTGACTGCACACATATCCACGTTCCCGACCCCAACTCTGCTATACTCCTAACTACATTCCCCACCTCCAGCTCTGGCCGTACACCTAATCATATTCTTGGCCTGTTTGAGGCTCGATGCCTAACTGTGTACCTGGTCCCCAGCTGCCACGTACCTAGTGACTTTCTTGGTTTTTGACCCAGCCACAAACTTAAATACATTCCCATTCCTTTGCTCTGACCTAACCACATGGCATGTCTAAATGAAGTGCTTGCATTGTCACAGGCCCAATGGGAAAAGTGACTTCTCTCTCTGCTACAGTTTCCATGATTCGAAAATGGTCCAGGTTAGACTAGAAATCCTCCTTTAGTTGCTCTTAAGTGTTATGAAGTTTGTCGCCTTTGTGTTCCTTTCCTGATACTTGGTCCCAAAAACCAACTAACTGCAAGGTTTCAGACCTTGCGCCTGTGTGTAACAGCTACCTCACATTTAGAAAGGACATGCACAGGCAACGTCTGCTGCACAACATGAAGTTCAAGGGATATCAGGACCTTCATGGACAATCTGAACAATGTGAATGTGGCTCTGTTAACATAGTTCATGAACTCAGATGCTTTGACATTGTCGTCATGTTGCATGAGGCATGATGTACAGGAAGTGGTCAGTTCAAAGAACAGAGTGGTGGCTCTGGAGGAGTAAATTGAAAGAGAAATGCCATTTTCATGGAGTGAGCTTCGGCATCAAGAATGTGACATTTACAGAAGTCCTACTGAAGCGGTGGAAGTGCACCACCCCACAAACCACCCACCTGCAGTAAGGCACCTCCTACCTTATCTGTGGAAGCGTCTAAAGTTCCCACATTGGTCTCATTTGCCAGATCCGAACCCACAAAACCAGAGTGGAATTAAGCCCTCCATGATTCCAAGAGACTGCCTAAGAAGAAGAAATGAAATTCCATGATGAACAACAAGCTCGAGTTGAGGTGCACCACGTTCTAGGCAGGAAAAAGTAGAGAAAAATCAATAAAACTGCAGATACTGGAAATCTGAAATAAAAACACACAATTTTGGAATCACTCAACAGGTCAAGCAGCATCTGTGGAAGGAGAAATGGAATTTACATATACAGTTGGATACCCTTTCTCAGAACTGGGAAAGAGATTTAAAAAAATATATAATTTTAAGTTGCAGAGAAGGTGATGAGTTGGATGGATAGGACAAAGGCAATATTTGTGATACGGTGAGACCGGCTCAAATGGGTTAATGGGCCAGTTAGAGGGAAATTATGCTGCGTTGTCTGTTATGTTGGTAACAGCAAGGCTGCGGGACATGCCCAGCAGGTACTAATGAAGAGAGAAAATCTGAGCCAATATCACAGGTGGATGACTTAATGCAGAACTGGCCAGTTTTGATGCAGACAGAGAATGCCAGGAGAACATAGAGATGGTGAGGAGTGAGACCATGAAGGGATTTGAAGTTAACTATGACGACTATGCCAATAGTGATGAAAAATAAGTATTTGTTTACTCTCTTTATCTTTAATGCTGTGACAGACTGGTGGTTGAAGCCATCTGTCATAAAACCTCTACAGTTAGGTATAATTATCCGCACTTCTGTCTGATTTGGAAAAAACAAGTTCAAGAGCATTGTTAACGTGCATTCTCATTCTGAGGAAATTAACACTGCAGCAGTTGATTTAAAAGCAATGAAAAGCTTTTTCTCCCCTGAAAGTAATCAGTCTACTGCTCAAATTGCAATTTTATTGTTTTCATCCACCCCCTCCCTTGCTCAAAGAATTGGGTCTTTATTTTGAATTTTCCATCATTTTGACACTTTAAGTGCAAATCATTTTGACAAGCTGTTGACTAAGAATGATGGATGTATACTCTGAATGAAAATGCTTGGAGAAAAGGTGAGAATATTTTCCAAGAATGGAAAGCGTTACATATCTTCAAAGTGTTTCACGTGTTTTTAGATAAGCTGATTTTCCAATTGTGAAATCTTCTCTTGATAGTTTTCTTCTATCATCGTTGTTCTTTCTTGGTTCCTTTCTACAAGCAGTCTCTTTACTTCTGGGCACAGTGCAATTGTTTGTCAAATTCTGGACTATAACCATTGCAAAAGTCACTTTCAAAATAAATAGACAAGAAAGCTGTAATTTTTTGGATGCCTGAAACAAAATGTGGCATGTATCTAAAATGTAGTGATTCACCTAATAAAATCTGAGTATTGTGTTTGAACAAATTTTATTTTGTGCTCCTATGAAGTGCTTTGAAATCTTTTGCTATGTTAAAGATGCAGATAAGTACAAGTAATTGTTGGGTTTCATGCAGTTCATTTTTTTTCTTTAAGTAATCAACTTTGAAATTTGTTAAAGTTTCATTTTAATTGTGTCGGTACTTAAACAAAAAACCTGCAGTGCTTAAAAACTGTTTGCGTTTTGCAATGAGAGAGAATTAGACTACAACTGAGAACCTGTGTAGTTTTATTTTAGAAGGTTAATTAAATGTATGTGGGGGAAAAAATTCAGCTTAATGCTGATTAGGGAAGTTTTGTCATTACTGAATATTTTGCACTAATTTGAAGGATTGTGATGGAGTTTATATCCAGAGGCATAGAATTAAGAGGTAGGGATGCTATGCTTAACCTGTCTTGAACCTTGGTTAAACCATTCAGATTACTGTAACCAGTAATTTTTGCCATATTATAATGAAGGATAAGGAGCCATGGAATGGGTGCAGTTAAGATTTATGAGGATGATAACTGAAAAATTAGGGCGTACAGGAAAGGATAAACAGACTGGGTCTTTACTCACGAGAAAGGAAGGCTGAGGAGTGCCCCAGCAGAGAAAACGTTTCCACTTGTTGGGAAGAGAATGACTGGAATAACATGAATATAAGATGCTCATCTAAGAAATCGTGTCGGGAGTTCAGAAGAAACTTAATCTAAATAGTGGTGTGAATGTGGTACTCTACCATAGGGCCTGTTTGAAGTAAATAGTACAGATGCACTTAAGGAAAGGATGAACAAGCATATGAGGTAAAAAGAAATGAGGGGACTACGTTGCTAGATGTAGATGAGTAAAGCTGGGAGAAGAAAAGGGTGGAGCATAAATGCTGGCATGGATTTGTTTGTCTAAATGGTCTGTTTCTCTGCTGTATATTCTAAATAACCCTATGTATGTAGTAACCTTAAATAACCCAAGTATACCAGTTTGGATACTGTTGGGGGTGGGGGGACCTACCAGAGGAAAGCTCTCTGGATCTGAGTCTGGCTCTGTGGGAAGTAGAGAAGAGAGGAGCAATATTAATAGGGGATTTATTAGTTGGGGAACAGACAGATTCTGTGGATGAGAACGAGACTCCCAGACAGTATGTTGTCTCCCAGGTGCCAGGGTCAGAGACGTCTCAGATCGAGTCCACAGCATTCTTAAGGGGGACGGTTAGCAGCCAAAAGTCATGGCACGCATTGGTCCTAACTACATAGATAGGATAAGGGATGACATCCTGAAGAGGGAATAGAGTTAGGAAGGAAGCTAAGAAGCAGGACCTCAAGGATAGTAACCTCTGGATTACTGCCAGTGCCACATGCCAGTGAGGGTAAGAAAAGGAAGATATGGCAGACAAATGCGTGGCTGAAGAGTTGGGGCAGGGTTTCAGATTTGTGGATCACTGGGATCTCTTCTGGGAAAGGTATGACCTGTACAAAAGGGACGGGTTGCCCTGACTTGAGACGGACCAATGTCCTTGCGGGCAGGTTTGCTAGAGCTGTTGGGGAGGTTCTAAACTAGGTTGGCGGGGGATGGGAACCAGAGTGTTAGGTCAGATGATGGAACAGTTGGTGTAAAGGTAGATGCAATGTGCAGAGAGACTGTGAGGAAGGATAGGCGGTGGATAGGACACAAATGCAGTCAGTTGGGTGGGTTAAAATGTGCTTACTTTAATAAGAGAAGTATTAAGAATAAGGATGATGAACTTAGAGCATGGATCAGTACGTGGAATTACGATGCTATGGCCATTACAGAGACTTGGCTGTCACAAGGGCAGGATTGGCTGCTTGATGTTCTGGGCTTTAGATGGTTTTCTTTCAAAAGGGGTGGGGAGGGAGGTAAAAGAGGGTGGGGAAGTGGTATTGCTAATCAGGGAGAGTGTCACAGCTGCAGAAAGGGAGGACGTCATGGAGAGATCGTCTACCGAGTCAGTGTGGGTGGAAGTCAGAAATAGGAAGGGAGCAATCACTTTATTCTATGGGCCCCCCCAGTAGCCACCGGGACACTGAGGAGCAGATAAGTAGGCAGATTTTGGAAAATAACAGGGTTGTTGTCATGGGTGACTTCAACTTCCCCAATATTGATTGGCACCCCCTGACTGCAAAAGGTTTAAATGGGGCAGAATTTGTTAGGTGTATCCAGGAAGGATTCCTGACAGAGTATGTGGACAGGCTGATTAGAGAGGTCATACTGGATCTAGTCCAGGTGAGCGAGCATTTCAGAGATAGTGACCACAACTCCCTGACCTTTAGCATAGCCATGGACAAGGATAGGAGCAGACGATATGGGAAAGTTTTTAATCAGGGGAGGGCTAATTATGATGGTATTAGGCAGGAACTTGGGAGTGTAAATTGGGAACTGATGTTCAAGGGAAATGCACAGCAGAAGTGTGAAGGTTATTTAGGGACCACTTGCATGTGGTTCTGGTTAGGTTTGTCCCACTGAGACAGAAAGGACGCTAGGGTGTAGGAACCATGGTTGACAAGAGAAGTGGAACATTTAGTCAAGAGGAAGAAGGAAGTATACTTAAGGTTTAGGAAGCAAAAATTAGATAGGCTCTTGAAAGTTATAAGGTAGCCAGGTAGGAGCTTAAGAAGGGACTTAGGAGAGCTAGATGGGGACATGAGAAGGCCTTGGTGAGTAGGATTAAGGAAAACCCCAAGGCATTCTACATGTACGTGAAGAACAGGAGGATGATGAGTGAGGGTCGGACTGCTCAGGGATAAAGGGGGAACATGTGCCTGGAGGCGGAGGAGGTAGGGGAAATCCTTAATGAATACTTTGCTTTAGTGTTCATCAGGGAGAGGGACTTTGACAAATGTGAGGTCATTGTAGAACAGACTAATTTGCTGGGGCATTTGAGGTTAAGAAAGTAGTCGTGTTGGAGCTTCTGAGAAACATTAGGATAGGTAAGTCCCTAGGGCCAGACAGGATATACGCCAGGTTACTATGGGAAGCGAATGAGGAGATTACTGGGGCATTGACAATGACCTTTGCGTCCTCCCTGGCTACAGGATTGGTACCAGAGGATCGGAGGATGGCAAGTGTTGTTCTGTTATTCAAGAAAGGTGATGGGGAGAATTCTGGGAACTTTAGACCGGTGAGTCTTGCGTCAGTGGTGGGCAAACTATTGGAGAGGATTCTTAGGGACAGGAATTACTAGCATTTGGAGAAGCATAATCTTATTAGAACCATAGAACCATAGAAAAACTACAGCACAGAAAACAGGCCATTCGGCCCTTCTAGTCTATGCCGAAACATTATTCGGCTAGTCCCATTTACCTGCCCCCAGCCCATACCCCTCCAGACCTCTCTCGTCCATGTATCTATCCAATTTACTCTTAAAAGTTAAGAGCGAGCCCGCATTTACCACATCAGATGGCAGCCCATTCCACACTCCCACCACTCTTTGAGTGAAGAAGTTCCCTTTAATGTTCCCCCTAAACCTTTCCCCTTTCACCCTAAAGCCATGTCCTCTCGTACTTATCTCTCCTAATCTAGGGACAGTCAGCATGGCTTTGTGGGGCATGTCATGCCTCAGGAGCCTTACTAAGTTTTTCAAGGAGGTGACAAAATAAATTGATGAAGGTGGAGCTGTGGATATGGTGTCTATGGATATTAGGTGTTTGACAAGGTTCCCCATGATAGGCTCATCCAGAAAGTCATGAGGCATGGGATCCCTGGAGACCTGGCTGAGTGGATTCTGAATTGGCTTGCCCACAGAAGGCAGAGGGTGATTGTAGATGGAGAGTATTCTGCCTGGAGGTTGGTAACTCGTGGTGTTCTGCAGGGATCTGTTCTGGGACCCCTTTTCTTTGTGATTTTTAATAAATGACTTGGATGAGGAAGTGGAGGGGTGGGGTAGTAAGTCTGCAGATGACACGAAGGTTAGAGGTGTTGTGGATAGTGTAGAAGGTTGTCGTAGGTTACAATGGTATATAGACAGGATGCAGAGTTGGGTGGAGAAGTGGCAAATAGAGTTCAATCTGGAAAAGTGTGAAGTTGATACACTTTGGAAAATCAAACTTGAAGGCGGATTATCAGCTTAATGGCAGGATTCTTAGCAGTGTGGAGGAACTGAGGGATCTTGGGGTCCAAGTCCATAGATCCCTCAAAGTTGCCACACAAGTTGATAAGGTGGTTAAGAAGTTGTATGGTGTGCTGGCCTTCATTAGTTGGGGGATTGAGTTGAAGAACCCCAAGGTAATATTGTAGCTGTACAGAGCTCTGGTTAGACTACATTGAGAGCACTGTGCTCAATTCTAGTTGCCTCATTATAGGAAGAATGTGGAAGAGAGAGAATGCAGAGGAGATTTACCAGGATGCTGCCTGGATTGGAGAACATGTCTTATGAGGATAGGTTGAGAGAGCAAGGGCTTTTCTCTTTGGAGTAATGGAGGATGAGTGGTGACTTGATTGGGGTGTATAAGATTGAAGAGCATAGATAGAGTGGACAGCCGGCACCTTTTTCCCAGGGTGGCAATGGCCAATACCAGAGGACATCTGTTTGAGGTGAAAGAAGGAGAGTTTAGGGGAGATGTCAGAGGTAGGTTTTTTTTACACAGAGAGTGGTGGGTGCTTGGAATGCACTGCCAGGATTGGTGTTAGAGGCTGATACAACAAGAACATTTAAAAGACTCTTGGATAGGCACATAGATGTAAGAAAAATAGAGGGTTATGGGCTGTGTAGGGGGGAAGCGTTAGATTGATTGTGGAGTAGGTTTATATAGGTCAGCACAACATAGTGGGCCAAAGGCCTGTACTGTTGTATGTTCTATGTATGCAAGAAGCATAAACTATGAAGGACTAGGTCCTTAATTTGCACTTTACCAGAAGACTTAAAAATGAGCATATTCCATTATAATTTCAGTGTTGTCAGCACTTGCTATTGTATTGGCATCTGAACATAAAAGAAATAGGAAATGATCTACATTTCCATGATGTTCTATCCATAAATGGTCTAAACTAAAGATGTGATTAAAGCTGACCTCTCCTGTGCTGACTGCAGGGGGAGAAAAAGCTCAGGTACATTTCTCTACAATTCCCTGAAGCAAGCTTCCAGACTGTGGTAAGTGATCACCAGTTCAATAACTGTATACTTTCCACCAGCATTAAAGCTTCCATTTGCTTCAAAGCCTTCAGAGAATCAGCTGTTCCCAAATGTTTTCGTAACCTGTTCGAATGTTGTGTCATCCTCTGATTCTGAGTGGCTTCAAACTTAGGAGGAGTTGGTAGAAAAGCTTAATCAAAGGTATGTGCTTTAAGTATGATTGTTAAGGAAATGATGCCTGGGGAATGATGGAATGTTGAGAATAGCTGACTGTAGTTCTCAAGCAACTGAAGGTATGGCCATCACCTGTGGGGTCCTGTGAATGGAGATGTGCAAGAGGCACAGTTGGAGAAATGTGGTTCCTAGAGTTGTAGGGCAGGAATAGGTTGAAGATAAGCGAAGGTATTGGCATTTAAGGACTTAAACAGGAGGGCAAGGATTTTAAATTTGATGTGATTTGGAATCTAATGCAGCTTAGTTCATGTGGGTGATGGGTGAGCAGGACTTCCCAAGCTGCAGTGGAAATAAAGGCAGTGATTCTGAGTGGCAAGTGTTCGTGGCTGGTTGGATCCAGCATGATCCAGCTCATCACTTGAGTGCACTTAAGATACTTTGGTCCAAGACTATCAATAGACTGTAGAATGCAGCTGGAGAATTAGCTATACTGCTAACTACATTATGTGCTAAGGCTATTGTGAAAGGATGTCTGTACACATGCACTTCGGTGCAAATTTACACACAGCATTCTTGATGCTGGAAGCTCCTTCATTTTTCAGAAACCAATATTGAATATTAACAAGTTTTCATGAAATGTTACATTGCAGTTTTGCACTGAGTTATAGCTGCAATGTTGTGTGCTCTCCTTGGTATTTTCACAGTGCTCAGTTAATAAAAAGACGATTCATCAGTGGTTGGTAAATTATAGGAGGGGAGTGCAACAGGATCTGTCAACATTTGGATAGACAAGGTCTAATTAGGGATAGTCAGAATGGCATTATGCTTTGGAAATTGAGTCTGACAAATCTTTAGAGTTTTTCAATGAAGTCTATATGGACTTCAGCAATGCCTTTGACAAAGTCCCACATGGCAGACTAGTCTGGGAGGTTGGCTTGCATGGGATCCAGGTAGAGGTAGCGAATTGGATTCATAATTGGCTTAGTGGTAGGAAGCAGAGAGTGATGGTTGAAGGTTGTTTCTCAGACTGGAGGCATGTGACTAGTGGTGTGCCTCAGAGGTCAGTGTGGAACCTTTGTTGTTTGTTATTTATATAAACTATTTGGATGTACAGATGCAAGGCATGGTTAGTAAATTTGCTGATGGTACCAAAATAGGTGGTATTGTAGACAGTGAAGAAAGTTATCAAAAATTACAAGGGGATCTTGACAGCTAGGTAAGTGGGCTGAGGATGAGCAAGTGGCTTTCAATTTGGATTATTGTGATATATTGCAGTTTGGGAAGTCAAACCAGGGTAGCACCAATAAGATAAGATATCTTTATTAGTCACATGTACATCGAAACACAGTGAAATACATCATTGCGCAGAATGTTCTGGGGGCAGCCCGCAAGTGTCGTCACGCTTCCAGTGCCAACATAGCATGCCCACAACTTCCTAACCCATATGTCTTTGGAATGTGGGAGGAAACCTGAGCACCTAGAGGAAAGCCACGCAGACACGGGGAGAACATACAAACTCCTTGCAGACAGCAGCCAGAATTGAATCTGGGTTGCTGGCGCTGTAATAGCATTACACCAACCACTACACTACCGTGCTGCCCTGTAAATGGTTGGGCCCTGGCGAGCGTTGCGGAACAGAGGGACCTTGGAGTACAGGTACAGAGTTCACGGCGGCATCACAAGTGGACAGGGTGGTGAAGAAGTTGTTTGGCACGCTGGGCTTTATCAGTCAGGGTACTATGCATAGGAGTTGTGACGTTATGTTGCAGTTGTACAAGATGTTGGTGAGACTGCACTTTGAGTATTGTGTACAGTTTTGATTGCTCTGTTGTAGGAAAGACATCATTAAAGTGGAAAGAGTGCAGAGATTTACAAGGATGCTGTCAGGACTTTAGGGCCTGAGTTATAGGGAGAAGTTGGGCAGGCTGGGGCTTTATTTCTTGAAATGTAGGAGATTGAGGCGTGACCTTATAGAGGTGTATAAAATCATGAGAAGCATAGATAGGGTGAATGCATGTAGTCTTTTTCCCAGGGAAGGAGAAATACTTCGAGAGCTACTATGAAGTAGTTTACTATGAAGGCCTTTGAGAGGTTGGTTATGGCTAGAATTAACTCCTGCCTGAGCAAGGACCTGGACCCACTGCAATTCGCCTACCGTCACAACAGGTCAACAGAAGACGCAATCCTGCTGGATCTCCACTCTGCTTTGAAGCACCTAGACAACTGCAAAACATACATCGGTTTGTTGATTACAGCTCAGTGCTCAACACCATCATTGCCTCAGTACTAATCACCAAGCTTCAAAACCTGGGCCTCTGTACTCCTCACTGACAATCAACACAGGTGCACCTCAAAGATGCGTGCTTAGCCCATTGCTTTGCTCTCTCTACACTCATGACTGTGTGGCTTAGCACAGCTCAAACACTGTCTATAAATTAGCTGGTGACACCACTGTTGGTAGAATATCAGATGATGACAAGGTGGCGTACAGGAATGAGATGGGTCGGGTGGTTGAGTGATGCCGCAACAACAATCTCTCACTCAACGTCAGCAAAAACCAATGAATTAATTGTGGGCTTCAGGAAGGGGAGGCTGGGAGAACACACACCAGTCCTCATTGAGAGGTCAGCGGTGGAAGGAGTGAGCAGCTTCAAGTTCCTGGGCGTCAACATCTCAGACGATTTATCCTGGGCCCAACACATTCATGCAATCAGTAAGAAGGCACGCCAGTGGCCCATACCTGATGACTTTCTGAATGAGCCAACACTGAGGAGCATTGTCAAACGCCTTGCTATAATCTATATATACCACATCCACTGCACTACCTTCATCGATTTGTCTTGTCATTTCCCCAAAAAAAAACTCTATTAGGCTTGTGAGGCACGACCTGCTCTTCACAAAGACGTGTTGACTATCCCTAAGAAGACTATGCTTCTCCAAATGCTCATAAATCCTGTCCCTAAGAATCCTCTCCAATAGTTTGCCCACTACTGATCTAAGACTCACTGGTCTATAATTCTCGGGGTTATCCCTTTTGCCTTGAACAATGGAACAACATTTGCCATCCTTGCAAGGGAGGACTCAAAGATCATCGTCAACGCTCCAGCAATCTCTTCCCTTGCTTCCCATAGTAACCTGGGGTATATCCTGTCTGACCCCGGAGACTTGCCTCTCCTAATGCTTTTTTGTAACTCCTCGACATGCTTCAACACATTTGCCTGTTCTACGCCAACCTCCCGTTCGTCTAAGTCCCTCTCCCTGGTGAACACTGAAACAAAGGATTCATTTAGGACCTCCCCTATCTCCTTCACCCCCAGACACATTTTTCCCCCCTTATCCTTGAGCGCTCCTACCCTCACCCTAGTCATCCCCTTGTTCCTCACATACATGTAGAACGCCTTGGCGTTTTCCTTAACCCTACCTGCCAAGGCCTTCTCATGTCCCCTTCTAGCTCTCCTAAGTCCCCCTGGCTACCTTGTATCTCTCAGGATCCCTATCTGATTTTTGCTTCCTAAACCTTTAAATATGCTTCCCTCTTCCTCTTGACTAAACCATCTATCTCTCTTGTTAACCATGGTTCCTTCACCCTACTATCCTTTCCTTATCTCAGCAGGACAAACCTATCTAGAACCCCATGTAAGTGATTCCTAAACAACCTTAACATTTCTGCGGTGCATTTACCAGAAAACATCTGTTCCCAGTTTACACTCCCAAGTTCTTGTCTAATACCATCGTAATTTGTCCTCCTCCAATTAAATACTTTCCCATAATGTCTGCTCCTATCTTTGTCCATGGCTACGCTAAAGGTCTTTCACCTGACCAGGTTCATTGCCTGATACCAGATCCAGCATGGCCTCTCTAGTCTGCCTTTCTACATACTGTGTCAGAAATCTTTCCTGTACACACCTAACAAACTCTGCCCCATCTAAACCTTTTGCACGAAGGAGGTGCCAGTCAATACCAGGGACATTGAAGTCACCCAAGACAATCCTGTTATTTTTGCACCTTTCTAAATTCTGCCTACTTATCTGCTCCTCAGTGTCCCGATGGCTTTTGGGGGCCTATAGAATACTCCCAATAGAGTGATCACTCCCTTCCTGTTTCTGACTTCCATCCACACCGATTCAATAGACGGATCCTTCTGTGATGTCCTCCCTTCTAACAGCTGTGATATTATCCCTGATCAGCAATGCCACTTCCCCCCCCCCCCACACCCCTTCTACCCCTTTCCCTATCTCTTTTGAAACATCTAAACTCCAGAGCCTCAAGCAGCTGCTCCTGCCCTTGTGACAGCCAAGTCTCTGTAATGGCCACAACATCGTAATTCCATGTACTGATTCATGCTCTCTCATCATCCTTATTCTTAACATTTCTAGCATTAAGGTAAACACATTTCAACCCATTTAACTGATTGCATTTATGCCCTGTCCCCTGCCTATCCTTCCTCACCTTCTCTGTACATGTCGCATCTGCTTCTACACCAACTGATCCATCTTTTAATCTAACACTCCGGTTCTCATCCCCTGTCACCCTGTCAGTCTAGTTTAAACCCTCCCCAACAGCTGTAACAAACCTGCCCGCAAGGACATCAGTCTCTCTCCAGTTCAGGTGTAACCAGTCCCTTTTGTACAGGCCAGACCTACCCTGGAAGAGATCCCAATGATCCACAAAATGTGAACCCCTCCCCCTTGCACCAACTCTTCAGCCACTCATTAGTCTGCCATATCTTCCTTTCCTTGCCCTCACTGGCACATGGCACAGGCAGCAATCCAGAGATTACTACCCTTGGAGATCCTGCTTTTTAGCTTTGTTCCTAACTCCTAATACTCGCAGTTCAGGACCTCATCACTTATCTTACCAATGTCGTTGATGCCAATGTGCACCACAACTTCTTGGCTCCTCATCCTCCCCCTTAAGAATGCTGTGCACTCGATCTGAGACATCCCTGATTTCTGCATATCCAAGCCCCAGCAATAAGATAATTAAGTAGATTTTGTGAGATTAATGTTGGCTCAGGCATTGGGAGAAATGTACTGACCTTTCCAAATAATGGCGTGAGAAGTTCTGTGTCAAAATAAGAGAATAGTCAGGGCCTTGGTTAACTTCTCACCTGTCTCAAAATTCCATTAAAACCATGTTATACTCATCTTTTCTTTCCTCTAGGCAGAACATTTAGTTGTCTCTTGAATGATTCCAGAGTTTTGTTGTCTTCATTTTTCCATCTGAAAGAGCAATCCAGGCATTTGCCATTTTTCTTGATGTGAAAGAAGACTTTTTGTTAACGTGATAACACATTCTGCAACAATGCACCCAAATTAGAAGAAGAATTTGCAATAACACTTGTTAATAGTCATGTTTGAACATTTATATACAAACCTAAAGAAACTGATTGCATGATCATTCAACTTTAGAAATGAAGTGTTACTATAAACATTGTAAGATATCAAAAGTACCAATGAATTAATAAAGTAATGGAGCCCTCGCCACTGTAGAATTAGTAAATTAATGGAGGATTGTGCACGTCAACCTACCAGTCAATAAGTTAATGGAGCAGGCCCCAATGGATACATTAATGGAGGAGTGTGTACATCAGTGAATTAAGGGAGAAGCATACATTAACATTGAAGTCAATTCTGGCAACTTTAATACTGCAGCAGGTATAAACAAATAAAATAATGCAGTAAGTTAATTGAAAAGTAGACTTTGCCATTAATAAATCAGTGTAGCAGTTGACACCACCAAATTAGCAAATTAATATGCTTCTGTGTGATACATTTCAGAAAGTTATGTGTAGTGATAATTAATATTTCATCATCAAGTGTACTTTATCGAAAGAGCAGGAGTTTCATGACTTGGTAAACAAATACATTTGAAAGTAGGTACCTGGGAATTAATGGACAAATATAAGAACTGACGTGGATTGGTAAATTAAGAGAGGAGGGCAGAAGGAGATGAGCAAGTGAATGTTGTGGCTGTTGCAAACTTCTTGAATCCATTTTTGGCTACTGATTGGGGAATTGGTGCTGATTCTGGGTTAGTGATAGAATTAGGAGGAAAGGCTGGACAATGAAAGGCAAATTAGTTGAGAAGAGGGAAAATCAGGAGAGAGAATATTCTTGGATGCCCAAATGAAGAGAATCAGTCAGGCTGGTTGTGAGTGGAACAGGCCATAATGGGAGCCATCCCAGCATAAAAATGTATTTTGGAAAACAAATAAATTTAATAACTGTATCAATAATTCAGTAATTGGGTTGAGATGAGAGCTGCTTGCAGAAAAGCTGGAGACTGCACCTAAGCTTGAAATGTGAACAGGGCAGGAAGCAGGTATCAATTCATTTTGAGCAACGGCACAAATTGTCTGTGAATATGCGTAGTAGTTCATAGTTTTTACGAAGTTTAGGTTTGTGGTTTGGGGAAAATGCAGCTGGCTACAACAAGATTGGGAAGGGGAAGCTCTGCAGGATGGACTCCGAATAGTGCTAAATTAATTTCTGGACTCTATACTGCAGGTAGAGGACCAGTCTGTTTGCTTTGAACTTTCATGCAGGAAAAACAAGGTAACGTGCCTTAATTACTACCGCCTGGTGGCTCTGACATCCACCATTATGAAGTGCTTTGAGAGGCTGGTCGTGGCACGCATTGACTGCAGCCTCCCAGACAACCTTGACCCACTGCAATTTGCCTACTGCCGAAATGGGTCTGCAGTGGACGCCATCTCCCTGGCCCTACACTCCTCTCTGGAGCATCTGGACAGTAAAGACACTGACGTTAGACTATTGTTTATTGACTACAGCTCCTCCTTCAATACTATAATTCCAAGCAAACTCATCACCAAACTCCAGGACCTGGGACTCAACACCTCCCTTTGCAACTGGATCCTTGACTTCCTGATGAACAGACTGCAATCAGTAAGGATAGGCAGCAACACCTCCGCCACGATTATTACTGGTGCCCCACAAGGCTGCATCCTAAGCCCCCTACTCTATTCCCTATACACTCATGACTGCATGGCTAGATTTTGCTTTAACTCCATCTACAAGTTTGCAGATGATACCAACATAATGGGCTGTATCTCAAATAATGTTGAGTCAGAATACAGGAAGGAGATAGAGAGCTTAGTAAAATGGCGTTGTGACAACAACTTTTCCCTCAATGTCAGCAAAACTAAAGAGCTGGTCATCGACCAGGAAGGGGTGGGGCGTGGGGTGGTACACATGCTCCTGCCTACTAAATTTTCTATTTTTCAATGCAATATTAATGTACAGTAAATCAGTTATGCGCAGTTTAGCATTACATTATAAGATAATTTTGTAGCCAAACTTTTTTTGACAGCTGGTATTCATTGTATCTGAATTCCAAAAAGGCCCCAAAATTTGCTGTACTTCTCTTCAGGATATGACCATTTTAAATAAGTCACTATAACCAAAATAAAATAATTCAGAATAAGGGGATTAAATACCTTACAGAGTGATATCAGAAAGCATCTCTCCTATCTGGATGAATTGGTAAATTCATGAATTTTTCTTTTGTGCTACTTATTTTGTAAATTTGGTGGCATGACCAATACAAAAACATTCTTTCACAAAATTACCAGTTAAGAGATTTGCAGTGGACTTTAATGAAGTCCAAAATGAAGCAAGGTTTGGAATGTCACAGACCTATTGATGCTCTACAGGAAAAGAAAGGATAAAAACTGTTTCATCACCCATGATGGACTGGGCATTATGTTTCATGATCTAATGAGGAAACTGCAAAAAGACAGATGGAGAAAATGAAGAACTGATTTATTTGAATATGGTTACAAAGTCGTGTTTTTCAGACTTTAATACAGATAGTGATCCAAAGGAGCAATGTCCCTTTAACAGATCTACCAGTTCCTCAGAGGAGTGTTGACTTTGTTTTTTTAAACAAACTATGCTGACTCACTTCCCTGTCAGTATTCTTTTTGATGTAAAATATACCTTTAATATAAGCTGCTAAGCAATATTTTTTCCTCTGTAGTGTTCCAGTGTTTTATTCATACATGACACCTATTGTGATCCTGAAGATGATGCAGTAATTTAATGTACAATTTGATTATAGAATATTTTTCATGAAATATGTAAACACTTTGTAAAAATATTTCACCTTGGAGATAACAACCATACTAACCAATAATTCCAAGTCTTTTTTTTTCGCAGTCAACACTTCTATTATTCTCTGATACCTAAGGCAAGACTAAACTTGTAAAATTAAACATTTTGTAAAAATAAATTGAATTGGTTGCTTTTTTTTAACTGATTTGGAATCCAATTTAGACAATAGCATGGCATTCATTAATATGATGTTTAGTGCAAAAAAAAAGAATGTCTATATTAAAGCATATGTTTTTGCTGTTGCATTTGTCTGATTTCTCTGAAACCAATTTTTCCTCATTACTTCAATTTGAAACATTGGGTTACTTTGCAATGTGCTCATTAAAAACGTTATTAAAAAGTCTGTTGACTTGGAGATGTGCTAAGGCTGGTGTAACTGTTTCTTGCAACTAGCTATTTGTTTTGTTCAAATAATTTAAAAAGAGTTCAATGTAATCAACAGTTGATAAATAATTGCCACAATCTTTTAAGATTGTGAAAAAGTTTGTGGTGACCTTATTAGATGTGGCTTATGGTTTTGGCACATGATGCTTGCTGTAGTAATTTTAATGCAGCTACAACAGGAGTTGCTAGGTAACAGTATCCTTTCTACATGCTTCTTAACTTTGGCATCAATTATGTGTATTCTTCTGAGCAGGGATGAATGATCTTTAGTCTACTGACCTTGTCAGATCAACTCAAGGGAATTTAATGCATGCCTTACTTTCTTATTTGTGATATAATTATCTTCTAGAAAATAGTGGCATTCACAGTAGTAATGTCTTAAAATTAGTACAATAGTCCCTTGAAAACTGCCATTTTTCGGATAACCAGAGTACTGTGATACTGCCATCCTCCACCTCTTGTCAGCTCCATGAAGTAGAGTCAAATTGCTTCTGATCCAGGGGAAATTATCTGGTATTTTGCTGTCATCTTGTAAAATATTTTTAATTTAAATATTTGCATAGCTAAGTTTTATGCTTGGCAAATTATCATAAAGTTCACTTAAAGCTGGTAGCCTCCGGCCCATCTGGTTCCATCTGCCCATCATCCCCTCCCCATCTCGTTATGCCAATCACCTACCAACCTCGATCCAATCCCCCTTCATACTGCTATATACTGACAATCTTTCCTGTTCTCGCCCAGTCCTGATGTGGGGTCTCAACCCGAAACATAGACTTGCACCTTTTGACTCATGGATGCTGCTTGACCTGCTGAATTTTTCCAGTGTTCTGTTTGTTGTTCCAGATTCCAGCATCTGCAGTTTCTTTGGTCTTTATGCTTATCTAACACCATTCCCCATTTTTTTTTCCTTTTGATCTTAATTCATTCCTATTTAACTACAAATATCCTATATTATATAAATATATATTTTTTAATCATTTTAGGAGTCTCAATATCTCCTACAAAACGGATCACTATTGGTTTCCAGCATTCCAAGGTTGCCTGAATTGTCATGTAAAATAAACAGATTGAACATAAAGATTCAAGCAACTTTTGAAACTAAGAACAGGTACAAGATTTTGACTCTGCCAATGTGCAGAATTGGTACCAATTTGGGGCAAAACTGACATTTTGTGATGTGGAAAATACTGATGTCACACTCAAGGTTAACTGATTAAAAAGTTCAAAATGTGAAATCTTGTGTAAGTGATTCTATTTTTACTATAAGTTGTCATTTTTATTATTCTGTCTCATTTTGGTTTATGATGGATCGAATTTAACTTTATGGACATGAAATGGGTGATGGAGAATTGGCTGTTTTTACATATACCTCTAAAATTCATTTCAGTATAGTACAAAGCTAACCTGAAGATGATATTCCTAAATATCATGTATGCTGAAATTGATAGAAACATATAGATGTTAAAATGCACAGACATACCATACAAGCCAGTGAGTACATAAAAGCATTTAACCACTGAACAAGCAGCCTTCCCCATGTCAGTTAGTTCCATTCCATTTTCTTTTTTTTTATTCCTTCATCCACTCATCCACTTGTTTTGGGGCCTTTCAAATCCATGTAAAGATATTTCACTTCTCCTGTTCAAAATTTCTGACATTTAATCTTGTATAAAATATTTCTTGTCTGCTTTCTCTTGTATCCTTTTAGAATTCTGTACTCTGTGGTTAGGAATGGAAACTGATTCAGATTGTTAAATCAAGCTTTGTAATTGTATTTCCTCAAACCGGGTGGCATCTCAGCGAATTGCTATTTTACCTTTCCTATATTACCTTTTGGCCTTTGCATTTCATCCACCACTCACGATACACAAGTCAATATCCAGACCAAAATGACCTGCTTGATCAGCACCCAATCCACAACCATAAGTATTTACTCCCTAAACCACCTTTGCAATATGGCTGTAGTGTGTACCCATCTACATTGATGCAATGCTGTAACTTGTCAAGGTTTTTCCAACTTCCCAAACATGTGACCTCTATCACCATGGAAACAAACTCATCTCCAAGTTCCTGCCAAGTCCTACAGTGTACAGTTCAAAAGGACAGCTCACTGCACCTCTTCAAGGTCAGTAAATGATGCTTAAGAAATGCTTCTTTTGCTAATGGCACATCTGAAGAAGGATTGAAAACAATGGAATAAAACCTGGAATTGCATACATTTTTTTTAAACTGCCACATCGACCTGAAATGCTGTCTTCAGTGTCCTATGCTGTTCCAAATCCCTCTGCTGTTCCAAAGCATTGAGTCCACCTCCATTCACAGGATAATTACAATATTTTGACCAAAATCTATCACCTCTCACTTGGTGACATTGGATTCAATCTGCCACTTTCATCCCACTTCCGATATTATTAATATCACTTTACACTTTCCTTTGTTCTTGTAAAGAATTAACTATGCCTCCTATTTTGGTAACATCTGCGGATTTCCCCCTAGGCCTATATCTGAATCATTGATGTATGTTGTGAACAGAAGTGCCTCAAGAATTGAACCCTGTGGGATAACATGACCCACTTGCAACCACTCTGAGAAACTGCCCTTAATTTCTACTCTCTGCTTTCTTCCTTCTAACCAATTATGAAGGAAGTGACACTCTTCCTTCTTTGCTTTTCTTCCCATTGGTGTTTCTCATTAAATATTCATGATTCACATTGGGGAAAAGGAAGAGCGGCCACTCAGTATTGTGTCACAGAGAATTCAGCTCAACTTAATGTGAGACCCCCGGCAAAGGTGTTGAATACTTGGAGGTCAGGTTTATTCTGTTCTATGAGCCGTTGACTATAGGAGTGCAGCTCATTTGTATTTACTGGGATTGAATCCTTGTAAATTGCTTGCAGTATAATTTGTAAAATGGAATTTGGGACAATTTGTTGCTGAATGAGAGAGTGCCAATGATAATCTACAAGAGTGGTAGCTCTAAAATGTTGCAGTCTGAATTAGGTGATCAGGCTTGAAGAATTTGTGGCTTAGAAAATAGAATTATCATTCTTTTATAAAAATGAAAGTATTGCAATCTGTCTTTTGGCATGCAACTAAGAATGAGAATTACTTTTCATTGTTATTTTAAATATTTTCCTTGAATTCTCCATTCTGAAGTGTTGGTGTTCCTCATGGTGATAAGCTACAATAAATTTTTGAAACTGTCCCATAATTTCACACAGCTGGCAGGATAATAGCTGTGCCAAATTAAAACCGTTCCCTAAAGAGCACTCAAGACTTCTCGCTGTTTTGAAATTTGGAGACCGATACAAATCTTACAGTTGTGTACTCCCAGAAATGAAGAAAAATAAGATATCTTTATTAGTAACATGTACATCGAAACACACAGTGAAATGCATCTTTTGCGTCGAGTGTTCTGGGGGCAGCCCACAAGTGTCACCACGCTTCTGGTGCCAACATTACATGCCCACAATTTCCTAACCCGTACATCTTTGGAATGTGGGAGGAAGCAGGAGCACCCGGAGGAAACCCACGCAGACATGGGGAGAACATACAAGTTCCTTACAGGACAGTGGCCGGAATTGAATCCAGGTTGCTGGCGCTGTAATAGTGTCACGCTAACTATGACACCACCATGCCTGCCCTACACCACCATTCCTGCCCAATGTCAGTGAACATAGTGGGAGTACAGACTGAACTTGGCAGTTTTTGCAAAATTAAAATTAAAGTGAAAATTAAATAGAAGTGTATGGAGAAAAATGCAGTCTTGATATGTGGGGAATACTGGGTAGTCACCTTTTTCACTGTAAACTAGGTGGTGTTTTTATTTTATCTCTGGACAATACTAAATCTGGCAGGTAACCTGGCCACTGTAAATTACTCCATAGTGTAGGTTAATGGCAAAAAGAGTTGGTGGGCAGGTGTGAGAGAGGCTAAGTTGCAGCAAAACAGAAATAAGGTGAGGAGGAAATTGCACCCATGATGATAGAAGCTGGAATGGAACATTTGGGCTGAATGGCCTCTTACTGTGTTCTTTTAAGCATAAATTAATTCATTGCTGAATGGGGTGGAGGCAGGTATACAAAAGAAATTGTGTAATGGCAGATTTATTTTCATTCATAGGCTGTGGGCATTTAACAGTAGGTTGACCGCATTCTGCTGGGACAGAGGCTGTAGCTGGTGCAGGACGTGATGTCAGACCCAAGCCTGAGAACTGGCTGTTGGTGTCAGCGTCTGGCTGGTGGGCTCTCCAAGCCTCAGACAATCTGCAGTTAATCTATTTCTGGTTGATGGAGGTGGCCTCCTGAGGTCTTGGCCAGCTTGTGTATGAAAACCCAATGTTTTGGTCTCTTTTCTTGCCTTTATTCTTACTCTGTAGGTCTTTCCAGCTTAAATTTGTTGGCCTGAAGATCAAAGTTCTTTTCTTGGCACTACTACCTTTATAAGCAGCTGTACTTGAGTTGGCAGTTAGAACTGCCATTTGATAAGATTGATCATTTAAACTTATGTATAATCCATTATTGACCGTTACTTATTTCACAAAGAGGTAAATAGATTGGTTTAACGGGAGTATTCTGAAAGGTGTGTGCAATTGAGAAGTTGCACATAGCCAGAAAGGATTTATCTAATAGGTCTAGGCATTGCATGCTGCTCTTAAATAGAAAATATGTTGTTCTTGTGCCATCATTGTAGTAGTACTTGCAAAGCTTTGTAATCTGTTTATATGTAACAAAGGTTTTTTTCCCAAACTTTGTTACTACCTCAAATACTAGCCTGAAGGGTGAAAGGGTCCAGTTAGTAGATTGTGTCATGACCACTGTCATTATTGATCATTGATTAAAAGGGTGGAGCTACGATTCCTACTGGTCAACTTTTTCATTATGAATGAAGTGTAAAATATAAATGTCTGTAAAGTAATTGAACAGTGATTCACTACTTCATAAAACTCACAGAAATGCTAAAAATGCATTTCTGTACTTCAGATAGTCATATGATTGTTTCTCCTGGCATTTCACATCAATGCACCAAGTTTATATGAAAATGAGATAACATTGAATGCTTTATATAACAACTAGTGATCTCAATGGGGGACGTGATAAAATAGTGAAAGGATTAAAAGCTGCTTAGTTTATTATTTAATCTTCAATGCCTCATTTAACATTTTGTATGCCTTACTACTCCTTTGAGAAGGAACCGGCTTGTTATTTCTTGTACTGCAGTGTGAGTTACTTAGACATATGAAGAATCATATTTGCCTCTGCCCAAAATAGAACAGAAGGTTGTTATTTTGTGTTTTCTGTCTGCTTGTTTCACCCTGGAAGTGTTAAAGATGATGGTTATTTTAATCTCTTGCCTCACTGATGACAGTATTTGGGCTAGTCTTGATTACTTTGATTCCTGAAGAGAGGTGATGGTCAGTGCTGTTATTTAGTGACTTTCTTACAATATTGTGATGGATTATAGTATTTGTAGCAAAAGTTTGATATATCGACGGTACTAACAATACACTGTTGCTTTAAGTATGCTTTTTTCAATAGTGGTTAGTCTGTTAAGTTAACAGTGGGAACTGTTAAGTTCCGTACACCGAACTATCGTGGTAAACCCGTTTGTTTACATTTGTCTGATACATGTTCTTGTGTTGATGAACATGTGATGCCATCATTGCACAGTTGGTCAGTGATCTGTAATTTTTGACTGCATTGTCATTACTGCATTCTAATGCTACATTTCTGAAATTCATGGTAAAAGAAACAAAAATTACAGATAACAGAACTTGAATTTCTCAGTCACCATTTTGTTTAATCACTTCAATTATATATAAAAAAAGAATAAGTACAATTTACGTTTCTAACTCAGTTTTTGTACAGTTACGTAGTAGCATGAATCTTAGTGGAGATCAAAGTATTTACATTGTTGAAGAAAAGCGATGTTTTAAGCAAAGGTTCAGGTTCTTAACTGCATTGGATTTTAAGATGCTGAGCAATGATCTTAAAATTTTAACAAAGCATCACTTTTAAGATCATGAGATAGCATTTTCTTGCAAAATATTATAATTCATCTAAATTTACAAGAAAGTTGGTGTGGTAATAAAAGTAGTTTTATTAAAGAGCCTGCTAATTGCACAATTTGACCTGCTACGATAGCTGTTTCTATTGATCAAAAAAGAATGGATATCTATAGCAAGAGCTGAGGCACTTTGATTTTGCCAGATGCAAGTTTTAGGTTGGTTGCTTTTATAATGCTATAGAATGTGATCTTTCCTAAATCACTTAATCCTTTCCATTGCTTGCTCACGCTTTTCGCAGGCTCTGCCTCTTTCATTTGCACAATGTCCTCCTTCTAGAGGGGTGGTAAACGTATTCTGAGAGAGCGGTGTTGTCACCTGGTGAAGGAAATGATACAATTTAAACTGTACAGTCAGCCAAGCTCCTTTTCAGAATAAAGGTCAGTCTACTGAATTTTGAATTTTGGAGAAAATAATATAGCATAAACAGGCTGCTGCTTTTCAAGATGAAGAATCATGTGGCACTTCCAGAACCTAATTGTAAAGTGGGGGTGTGTATCTGATAAACAAAGTTGCAGTGATCTTTTTGTAACTTAAATTTACTTGCTGTTCATATAATATTTGACTTCAAAAATGGGTTCTTTCTCCAGTGTCCAATTAACTTTAGTCCAAACCATAATTTAGTTAATCAGATTGAAACTTTTACAGTGAACCTGTCTGTCCAATGGCAAAGTTAATTGAAATTCTGTCGTGAGGTTTTGTATTCTTTAACTTTGTTGAATAAACACAGTATGCTACAATTTCAAGCAAACTAAAAGTGTTCTTGCGTTTTCTTTTACTTTGCTGAATTGATGTTTGAAAAATTGATTTTACAATCTGCTTTGGTCTGTGTCTGAATTTCATTTGGGTCTAATGATACTTGAGCCATTTAGAAACTTCAGATTTGAGTCATTTAATTTCTATTGTGCCACAGAATGGTGCAGACTTTGCTCTGTAAAATCTACAAGGTAAAATCAAAATGCTAATAAACCTGAGCCACAAACAATCTGCTGGAGGAACTCCGCGGGGGTCAAGCAGCATCTGTGGGAGGAAAGGAATTGTTGACATTTTGGGTCGAAACCCTGCATCAGGACTGAGAGTGGAGAGGCGAGATGGTCGGTATAAAGAGGAGAAGGGGAATGGTGAGAAAGAATTCTGGTTCCAACTGTCATTTACGTCTCCCCCTAATGGTTCCCATTCTCACTTCCTTTACTTATCAGAGTCCAGCATTGGTAGCGCTATGTGTTCCTGCTTAGCTCCTCCCAGCAGCTGTCTCCTATCTTCACACTCCCTTCCCCTCACCTTGCTCCATCTGCTTTTTTTCCCTCTTTCTTTTCTCTCCCTTTGTCTGCCTTCATCTATCATTCACCTACCTGCCACTGTCTCCCAACTCCATCCCTACTCACCTCCTCTAACTAGCAGAACCTGTCTGTCATCTTGCACCCCTCAGTCTGCCAATCACCTCAGACTCCTGTCTCGCCACTGGCCATCTTGCCTCTCCACTCTCAGTCCTGATACAAGGTTTTGACCCGAAACCTCCACAATTCCTTTCCTCCCACAGATACTGCTTGACTCGCTGAGTTCCTCCAGCAAGTTGTTTCTTGCTCCAGATTCCAGTATCTGCAGTCTCTTGTCTCTCCATTAATCCTGAGTCAAACTGTTGGAATCTGCAAAAAGTAAATTTACAGAATGTATTGCTTTAAATCCACTCCCCCCCCCCCCATGTACACAAAATTTTGAGAAATAATCATGTAGAAATAATTTAGTTTTTGTTCTTATTTTGTCTTTTCATTTTTGCTTTCTCTTCCATGCCATCATGTAAATGCCACTGAATTATTCCCACAATTTAGGGGATATGCCAATGGATGCTCTGTTCTCTATATCATCTGTTTTGAAAGAGTAACTACTCCTCATTTCTTGATAAGCTTACTAACTTGTGAAAATAACTGCTGAGGAGGAACACGTGACTAATGCAATAGAGAAATTTTTGAAGGAGCTGTCAAAAGAACTAGTTTTATTTTTGATTCCTGTATTCAGCTATTGCTGACATTGCTAAAATTGTATCAAATAAACTCTGCCTCCTGGAACTGAAAGTATTCATTAGAGCTTTCTTAAGAACATGGGTTATATCTGAGTTTGTGATTCCACACCAATTAATTTTTTGGTCTTTCTTGACACTATATTAGAAACAGATTTGTGCTCGTGCCCAGCAGCAAATTTAAAACTTCTTAGAACTATAAGAATCCTTTTGCCTCAATTTTACAGTCAATGTAAATTTTACATCAAACTTAAGCAAGATTGGAATCTTAGTTTTCAAAGCAAAACTTTAAATTGAAGAATCATCATGTAACTGTTTAATTATTGTTTAGAAGATTTTTATATTACACCAATTTAAAATTGACTCCTCCAGTGTTTAACCAACTTAAAGATATTCAGATTTTATACAGGAGCACGGATCAAATTGTTGTCCAATGAGATTGTTAAACTAATGTGAAATAGAATAACCTCTGAAACGCTAAACTAGAGAAGAATTTTTAAAGAATGCTCTTGGCAAAATAAACCAATGACAGAGGAAACATGACATAAATACTGAAAATGCTTACTTAATGGTTATTAATAGAAATTGGGTAATGAATTAAATGCAGTCTAGTGTTTGATCAACTTAAATTTTAAATTCTAGAATTAATTTTTCACAACACAGTTTGAACTTGAATTCCCAAGCTAACATGCTACATTTAAAGAGTATCATTAGTCAATTTTTATTAACTTTATTATTATAAGGGGCAGTAATTATGCTGTATGCACATCATACAGATGCAAAGCTTGATGGAAGTTGGGTTTGGAAGATTGCCTCCAGAGGTTTCACAGTTCTCGAGTCGTATTGCAGCTCAGTGCAGCCCTCTCTGGATTGCCACAAGTTTTAAACTCTGTTCTATTGAGGCCAGGCTTTGTGACCTTGGGAATTCATGAAAGAGGAAGATTAATTAGATAAGAACAGGCTATTTGAATTGTTTAACTAACTTGCTTCAATGCATTTCATATGTTTGAAGGAGGTAAATGAAAGAAAGGCAAGGAAAATTTCCAGGAAAATGAACTCCCAAGTTTGTTCATGATTAATTTGATATAATCTAATTTGGTCAACCTGGCCAAATCTATTTTGAAAAATGTCTTCAGGATCCTGACAGTACAATGATGTATTTATTTATTATTTTATCACAGCTTCCATTTATATAGTGTCTTTAAATTGAAGACAGTACCCCAGTACAATCCCTAGAAGTGTAAGAAAAAAAATAAATGCAAACTCTAAGGAAAAAGCAGAAATTCAGGAAGAGAGTTGTAACGATAAAAAATGCTGGAAATAAGAACATATGGGAATGGAAGGATTTAAGTATGTGAACAAGATTTAACAAAAACAGGCCACTAGGAAATCAGGAGCGAGTACAGATCAGCAAAGATGAATTCTGGGTGAACAGTACCTGATGGGGCTTGGACATAGATAACGTAGTTTTTGCACGAGTGAAAATGCAGAGGCTGCAGGATCTTGAGCACAATAGCATTGGAATATCCATCCCTTAGGGTGATATATATTTGGATTAAGGTTTCATGGGAAATGGGCTAAGATGGAGCTGGATAATGCAGAGGGAAGAGGAAGGCATTCTTTGTGCTGAATCAGATGTAAGATTTAGAAATGTAGAAACTTGAGTGGGATGCTATGTCCATGCATTCTAAATCACAGTAGGTAGTGGCTAGATACATAGTGAACTTTTTGAGGGCGTAAAGTTTGTGGCATGACATAAGACATGTCACAAATCTCAGAAGAATGAGGGGAGATTTGATAGAGGTTTACAAAATTATGAGGGATATAAATAGAGTTAATGTGAGTAGGTTCTTTCCACCTAGATTAGGAGAGATAAGTACGAGAGGAATTGGCTTTAGGGTGAAAGGGGAAAGGATTAGGGGGAACTTCTTCACTCAAAGAGTGGTGGAAGTATGGAACGGGCTGCCATCTGATATAGTAAATGCGGGCCCACTCTTGAGATTTAAGAATAAATTGGATAGATACATGGATGGGAGAGGTCTGGAGGGTTATGGACTGGGTGCAGGTAAATGGGACTAGCGGAATAACGTTTTGGCACAGACTAGAAGGGCCGAATGGCCTGTTTTCTGTGCTGTAGTGTTCTATGGTTCTATGGATGAAGTCTCTGGCAGTTAAGAACAGGCACAGGGAGGGACTGGTGGCCAGAAGCTCCCAGACTTCCTTCTCCCAATAATCAATAAAGTATATTAAAGATATATGCATGTACTGGAATATGTATAATATTTATATGCTGACGTGGACCTCCAGAAGCAGACAGATTTAACTTCCTGTGAGTGCACTTAATGCTGAGTATTCCTTGAGTCAGTCAAAGATACTTAAAGGCTGATAAAATTACAAAGAAATAAACTAACTGCTTAAACATTTGACTGCAATATGATTAATCATTAATATTACTGTCTTCCTTTGTAGGAAGATTAAGGGCATGGACAGGATTCGGCAAATTTAAAAAGAAGTAGGCAAGTGTTGGAGGACCACTAGTTTTAAATAAACAGATTGATTAAAACAAAGTAGTGTTGCAGCAGCAGCAGTAACAAAATAATAAATCCTAAAATTAGTAATTGATTTGGACTATAAATTTGGGATGTTGGTCAATGTATCACTGATAGACTATTTTTACCTCTGCAACTCATCCTCGAGCATTTTTTTTGAGGATGAGTTAACTTTCTTCCACTTCAGTCCTGAAGAGTGGAGAATGAATATGCTTAAATTTTTTCAATGTGGGGTTGCCTTTGCACATCTGCATTGACACACACAAACACACTGATGCCACACATGCTTTAGTCCATACACACTTCCCCACTGCTCCATCCCCGCCATGGTCCTCTTTCCATTTCCATTCCCTCTCTGCTCCCTCCATTTCAATAGTGCCACCCTCTCAACACACTCCCCCTTCACTCACCACCTCCATTCAGCACCCTCTCCTTCACTCACCCCACAGCTCCCTTCACTTCCTCCATTGTGGTGCTTCCCTTTCTGGCAGCCACCTCTCCCCCCCACTGCTGCAACCCTCCCTTATCCTTCGTTTGCCCCATTTCCTACATTCTCTTTCCCCAGTCTTATCCTGGCTTCTCCTGACTCTCCAGCTATGATTTGACCACTGAATCTGCTGCAACTGTTTCTGCTTCCTCTATTCAGCAATGCTCCTGCCCTTCTTCCTATCCCTGTTCTTTCAGCCCAGTTAACCAGTGCCTATGGCCAAACCCAGACCTGCTGAACCTCTTCCAGAGAACCTCTCAAGTATTGAGCCACCCACTGGATGATACCTGATCTTGACAGAATGGGGCCTTGTGATGCTCTGCATACTTGTTCATAGGTTCCAGTGTGCAGTTTGCAGGAATGAGAGCATCTCACTTGGCCACCGTCATAACGTTAAAAAATCTACATAATGTAACCTGAGTCCCTCAAGGCCTGAGTACTTTTGAGGACTTGGGCATCTGACACATTCACCTTTTCTCCTCTATGGCTTAACTGTCAACATGTGCTTCAGCATTGCTTCACTGAGCAGGAAGGTTGCTTGTATCCATATGCATTTTAAAATAGCTTCTATGCTTACAAAACAAAGTTAACAAGGGAGAAAAAAAACTCTGCTTCTAACTGCTTAGTAAAACTCTGCATCTCCCTTGTGGCTTTAAACATGGAACAACTTCAGAACTGCTTTCATTGTTTTGGTAAGGTTGGGTTATAGGAGGTGATGGGTGAATTCTAATCCATGGTGAGAAATTAGCTGTCTAATGATCTGCTAATTAGCAATTCTGGCCTGGCAGCACTGTAGAAAATTAATTTGCAGTTTACTAATGAGAGTCATGAATACTGTTCTGCATTTATATGGCTGCCATCGCTCTACAATTACTGATGTAATATGGGGAATGTATAGAACTTTTAATGAAGTTGGTTATCCAAATTTCCTTGCTGTCCAATTTAATACTTGTTATACTATCATACAGGATTTAAGCAGCTACAAATTAATTTAGCAAATTGAAGTATTGGGTCATATTGGATTTGGGTGTAGAGGTGTTAATAATACATTTCACTTGGGAGTGCAAAGCATATGATGAACGTACTCAAGTTTGGCCTTGTAATTACTATCTATTGTTTTCTAGTTTCTCTGGTAAACGTGAGCAATATTCATGAAAAATCAGGGACCTAACTGAGAAAGGAGCATTTTAAACAAGAAATGTCAGACACAGGATTTTTAGAGAACATTTGTATGGGAATTAACTTTTTGGTTCCTTCTTCATTGATCCCAAAGGGAAATAGATTCTAAATCAAAGATAATAATTACTTAAAGAGACTTGAGTCATCGCCATTTGGTCTTTGTGAAAAAAAATAATTTCAGCCCCTCAAAAAGGCATGAACTCCCCTGCTCTTCATTATGTTGTGAATGCATGGGATCTTTATAGTGACCTTAAAAAAGAGATAAGAGTTTGGTTTAAAATACTGTCAAAGAATTGCATGTAAATGGGCAATTCAACCCACCACATTCATGCCAACCAGTGGGCACCCATCCTTATAACATCTTCTAGCACTTGGCCTTCAATGCCCAGGCCATTTAAGCGCTCATCTAGACACTTCATGTATGTTACAAACACCAATCCATGTGGAACGTCACTAGTCACAGGCATGCAATCACAAGCACAGCTGGGTACCATCACCCTCTGTCTCCTGTTGTCAAGCCAATTTTGGATCCAGTTTGGCAATTTGCTCTGGATCCCATGGACCCTAACCTTTAAAACCAATCTCCCATGTGAGGCCTTATTGAGGGCCAAACTGAAGTCTAAACCACATCTGCTGCACTGCTCTCATCAATTCATTTTGTTACCTCAGACTGGTCCGACATGATTGACAAAGTCATGTGGCTATCTCCAATCATTCCCTGTCTTTCCCGGTGATGATTAATCCTGTCCCTCAGAATTTTTTCCAATAACTTCCCCACTAATGTGATATCTCAACTGTAAGAAGACACCTCTGACAATGTTGCACAACCTCAGTTCTGCACAGATGAAATCATGATTTCCAGTCTTGGATGGGTTTGAATTCACGATCTTTAGTTAATAGCAGTGTAATTATCACTGAGTAAAGCTATTCTTGTCATAGCACAAATTCAAAAAAAGATAAGTTGGGGAGAAAACACAGCTACATTCTATATAGTAAGGCATAGGCTTTTCATTAAATTGCCATTATATTCTGGTTCATTGCAGTTATATTGTTTGATTGCCTAGTCTTAATACCCATTTAGTAGTTCACCAACTCATTATAAATTTGAACTGATATTTGTCACCTTTGTCTCTGAGGTTTTTTGAGTGTGATAATTTGACCACTGCAACAATTATGAATTATAATTCCAACAGTTGGTACAGTCTGTCAAACATCGATTTGTTAATCTACATGAAGATGTGTTGATGCTATTAGTTCTATCCATCCATGCCAGGAGTTGATGACAATGCCCTCATCAACATTTTCTGGAAGTTTGGAATGATGCCATGTGTACTGGTTGTTTTCCTGTTCCTCAGTTTAAATATTGAAATTTTTAATCTCCATTGGTTAGGGTGTTTCTTGCATCCTTTGCTTTATTGGTGGTCTGCTGAGATAGAAATTGAGCATCTCATTTTGTACATTCATCTTCATTGCAGTTTGCAGGTCGATCTCCTTTTATGGCTACTTGGGAGCTGAATTTCATTGATTTTGTTTTACGCTGAGCTTTAATTTTTAGAATAAGGTATCACTCTCTAAGTGACCCCACATGTGGGGTGTGGGAGAGGACAAGGCAGAGGAAGTTTATTGAGTGCAGTACCTATGTTCATGGGGCACATTTGGGTTTAAAAATCCCTTTTGTACCTTATGGAAGTACAGATCCTAGGTATCTTGGCATTCGGGTGCATTATCTTGTAAATTTTGTTCCTAGCGATTCTGTCATTCCAAATCACACAGAATTCATGCGACCCATCACAATTGCGCCTGTGATCACTCCTTCAGTTAAATGTGTCAGTTCTGATTCCAGTTTCCTGCAATTTATTAATGTTTTCCCTTTTAAAGACTTGCCTCATCCCATTTTCAACTAAATATAAATATTTTCTGTTCTGTTCATAAAAATGCTGTTCATTATAAAACACCCTTTTCTGTGCACTACAGCTCAATACATTTTATCAAGCTAGGCATGCAAAAATGCAGATTTGCATGTTTAAAAAAAAGATGTTATTTTTTAGTCCAAGTGACTAGGCTGTATTTGCGTTTGTCCTCACCAGAAGAGCAGCGAGGTCTTGGAAGTATCATCACCTCTAAATTGTTCACCATCTGTTATCTGTGGCTGCTGGAAATAGTGTCACCTTCACGAGAGAAAAAAGAAAAAAATGATTTGCTGAGGTGGTTCTTATCACAAAAAAAAATCTGAGTTGATATTGCAGATGTAACCATTTTAATCCTTTGTTATGTACCTTCAGGAAGGGAAATATTTGGGAAATATGGAGCACTTTTACTTATTTCCCCCCCCCCTCATCTGAGAGTGTTGCATATTACTACAATGTTAATGAAGACATGGGAAACCTTCTGTTGAGTTGATGCAGAGTAATGTCAAAATCCCCTTGGAGGCAACTGAGCCCCATCTTGTCTTTTCTTGAGGATCATGCACATCCTTTCCAGCAGAGGTCATTCGAAAAGCATGTGGAGGAATCTGAGAAGATTTATTTATTTTGCACATATGTTAATATTCATACACATCATTTTTGTTTTGAAGTTTTTAAACTATTTTCCAAAGTCCAGTGTTTGAGATAGGCACCACATTTATAGCTGTTCTTCAACTGTGTTTATGCCTATGTGAAGATTTATTATGTTCATTTGTCAGGCATTAATACACAAAGGTCTGTGGAGCTTGAAGCAAAAGATTTTAAAACTTAGTCAGTTTTATTTTTAATTTCAAAATCTTGCCTGAAGAAATTGTGAGCACCTGGTTTGGAATCATTTGCCCAGTATGAACCAATTAAATGAGAACTGAAACACAGTTGGCTTTGCTTATTGCAGTAATAGTCATCATTTGCTTGAGCTCCAGCTGCTTACCAAAATGCTTGTAAGGCAAGCATATAGCAGCAATAACATCATTATAGAGGACATTGTAGTCATTATGAGACTGCTGGTGTCTATTATCATCTGCAGCTTAGTGATGATGAATAATAAATGCCGAGGGCTGATGATTGCAACAACGTATGAGAAAAATCAACCATCTTTCAGTGTGAAGCTTTGGCAACTTTGCATTTCAGGTTGTAACAGACAGTGAATTTTGCTCAATGTTATTAAAAAAAACATAAATATAATATGCAGTTCTGAACTTGTAAATGTAATTTTGAGTAGTTCAGTTGTAGGTTGAAGGTTACCTTGTTGATATATTTTTGAATATACAACAACTTGTATGTCGTATATAACAATATCTTCTTGTGTAATTCTGTGGGACTGAGGATAACTTGCTTAGACTCTGATTTTATGGGTTATGAGGTAGTTAATGAGGCCAGCGTGGGAACTACAGACATCTGTGGAAGATGGACAGGCAATGGTTGATGGGGTGGATGGTTTTTCAGCTAGTCCACTCATCCTGCCACTTATGCTGGACCTCTGTGTGTACATGACGCTTGCCTTCAAGATTCTGAATAACCTCCCAAAATTCTCCTCCTCCAATTTGAGTGGTCTTGGGCCAGAGATTTCCTGGATTCTGTGGGGATGTGGTATTTAGTAAACCCTTCCCTTTATAGGGCATGGAAAAGTGTCAGTTTTGGGAGTCTGGTGTGAGGCACAAGAGTCAGCTGTGTGTGACATCCCTCAATGCTGGGGATGTTGGCCTGGGAGAAGACACTAGCATTTGTTTGCTTGTCCTTTCAGTGAATTTGGAAGATTTTGCAGAAACAGCATGGATAGTCATTTTCCATTGCCTTAAGAAGTCTGCTCTTAGTAGTCCAAGTTCCAGAAGTATGTAGGAGGGCAGAGATCACTGCTACCCAGTAGATGATGAGTTTTGTGCATATTTAGGATCTTAATTTTCAAATACACTTTCCTTAATAACATATGGCAAAATACAACAATATGCAACCTATGGAGGGAAATAAACTGTCGATGTTTCAGGTAGAGATCCTTCATCAGGACTCGATGAAGGGTCTCGACTAGAAATGTCGACTGTTTATTTCCCTCCATAGGTGCTGCCTGAAATGCTGAGTTCGTCCAGCATTTTGTGTGTGTTGCTTCAGATTTCAGCATCTGCAGAATCTCTTGTGTCTGCAATATGCAACCTGCCTGATTGCTCTGTAATTAGGCAAAGTCAGCATGGTTTTGTGAATGGGAAAGTAGGTTTGACCAATTTTTAAAGAATTCTTTGAAGAAGCAACCTGTGCTGTAGATAAAGGGGTGTACCATTCTGAGATTCCTGTACTTTTACAATGACGCCTATTGCAAGCTTGAGGAACAGCAGCTCATCTTCCGTCTGGACACATTACAACCTTCCGGACTTAATATTGAACTATACAACTTCAGATAACTTGATTTCTGTCTTAATTAGTCATCCATTTGTGATATTGGCTCAACGTGTTTGTTGTGTTTCTTTTTCCCCTTTTTGTCGTCTGAGAGCGGAGGACATGTCCAACCTGACCTGCTGGGCATGTCTTCCTGCTTTGCATTTCGCAATTCCCATATTCTTTTGTTTATGTTCTCACTCTCTAACTGCTCCCATTCACTCATTGACCAGATAATCTTGTTACAGTTTATCCCTATGGTCACCCCATTGGAGACATTCCCCCCTTCCTACCCTCCCTGCAGCTTAATGAGCTTCTTTTGTCACCTTCCCAATTCTGATGAGGTGTCTTCAACTTGAAACATTAATCCTTTTTCTTCTTCCCTTTCCTAGCCTTTTTTCCCTCTCTCTTCTTACCTTTGATCCATCCCCCAGTGGATCTGCTCTCCCCTCCATCCCCGCACCTGCCTATCACTATCTCTTACCTGCATCTACCTATCACCACCTTGTGCCCACCCCTCCTCCCCTCTTTTGTCCATCTTATCACAGCTCTGCTTTTCCCTCCTATATATTGTACTTCCCCTTTTCCTATCTTCAGTCCTGAAGAAGAGTCCTGACCCGAAACATTGACTGCCAGCTTTTCTCCATGGCTGCTGCCTGACCTGCTGAGTTCCTCCAGCAGCATCGTGTTTTTCACTTAGATTGCAGCATCTGCAGTCCTTTGTTTCTCTAATCCTTTTTGTGTTCCTGCTGAGTATTTCTGTGCATTTTCTGTTTTTATTTTAGATTTCTAAAAGGGATTTGATAAGGTGGTACACCAAAGGTTATTGAGGAAAATTAAGGCACATGGTGTTGGACAGAAGAACAGTTTGGGCCAAAAAGAAACTAAATAGTGTAAATGTTTTTTGTATAACTGGGTCTTTTTCAGGTTGGCAAGGTGCAATGTGCAACAGGGATCACTGCTGGGGCCACAGCTTTTTAACAATTTATATAAATAAATAAATGCACTGAAGGGGTGGTTACTACATTTGCTGATGACACAAAAGCAGGTCGGGAAGTTAGTTGCGAACAGGACATAAGGAGACTTCAAAAGGATATGGATAAGTTGTGAAAGGGTAGAAGTTCTGGAAAATGGAGTTTGACAGTATGCTGTACAATCAAATTGCCAGTATGATTGTACTGCATTTATGTAAGCTAACAGAATGTTATTTCTTATTGTTAGGGGTGTTGTATACAAAAGAAGGGAGGTTATGCTTCAGTTGTGTTGGGCACTGGTTCAGCCACATCTGGAATATACAGAACAACTTCTGTGTATGTTTCAGTCTGTATGTCTCAGTTTGGCTAACTTCATACTCTTCTAACCATCCAAGACAGCTGGTAGCTATTGACTACCATTGAAGCAGGAAATGCCAGAACTGCCAGAACTACTACTCACGTCCTCTGCCTCCAGCTACAAACCCATGCACATTCCTGATCCTGGCTTCGACAGCAAACGTTGTTAGTTGTTACTTTAACTTGCCTACAAAAACACAGGTGATTACAGGACTTAGCAAGTTACAAACATAAAAATAACATGCAAGGTAGATGTAACTTTATATACTTTTTAAGAATAAACATGGTAACTGAAAGAAAAGAATACCTGGCCCAGATTTCTGACCCCAATTCTGGCTACATACCAACAATTGATATTTCACTGCTTGACAATACAAGGTATCAAATGCAATCCATCTTGTGGCAAACAGGATTTACAGGAGAGGGCCTTGGAGGATGTTGGCCAATGTTCCCATGGTCATCCTGGTGCTTTATATACACTATTGGCTCCTTATTTAATAAAGGCTGCTTTTGTGATGGAAGCAGTTCAGCGAAGGTTTACTAGACTAATACCTGGAACGTGTGTTGCCTTCGTTGGAAAGTCAAATCAGCCACAATATTATTAAATGAGAACAGATTTGAGAGGTCAAGTAGCCTAATTTATATTTTAGTATTTTTATATGAGCATCATCTTTAACATATCCAGAAAATTAAAAGAACAATAAACTCACCAATCCAAAGTAATGTGGTCAAAGAGCTGGATTTTAGAGGTTCAGTCATAGAAAGAGTCGTAGAGTTCTACAGAAATGGGGCCTTTGGCCCAACTCGTGCATGCCAGTCATGATGTCAATCTACTCTAATCCTATTTGCCTGCAATAGGCCCATTTCCTTCTACTCCTTTCTTATCCAAATGTCTTTTAAAGATTCTTAATGAAAAAGGAGGAACCCAGAGGTTCAGGCAGAAATCTCCAGAGTTTGAGGAGAGTTACAGTAAAACCCGCTGTCCGAATGTTTGGAAATTCAGATAGTTTGACATCTGGTTCAGTTGGTGCCGATTTATCATGCTCCTTTTAACACATTAGGACCCAGGTTGCCATGCTCCCGTTAACACAATGGGGCCCAGTTCTCATGCTCCCATTAATAGACTGGAGCTCAAGTTCCCACACTCCTGGTTCCCTTACTTCTATTAATGCTCTGAGGCCCCAGTTTCCACGATACTGTTCATGCACCAGAGTCCCGGTTCCTGTACTCCATTAAACTTAGTGGGTTCGCTGGAAAATTTATTACTGTGTAATGTTCAAAAAAAAGTGAATTAAAATTGTGCAAGAGTATTAATTGGAATAACTTCCAGTAATTTACAAAAGCTGCCAGTCCAGCATCACCAAAGTCTCAAGGATGCTGGATTAACGGAGCTTGATTGTAATTGGAACTGTTGAATCAGATGATTGCAGGAGACATGGTATGACCTGAAGTCAGGTAGAAGTGGTTGATTTAAACAAAGTGAAATACTTGATCCTTTTGAAAGAGGGTATATAGGTTAGGAGCATGAGTGAGGTACAACGCAAATGGGGTAGAAGAACAAGAAGAGTTGGGAATGCATTCCAATAACAGGGAATGTTGTCTTGCTTAACCTCAGTTTATGGCAAAGTTGTAAACTTGACTGAAAGATACAGGAGGTTGAAAAATATTCTTTCACATTGAAACTACGGACTGGTTTACAACATGTTACATTTTTGAGGCAGGGAATGGTGAAGACAGTTTTGAAAAGGAAGTGGACTACTGCTGCTTCAAGATAGTCACCAATTACAAATGTTAATGAATTAAACAAATTGACCAAAAATAACAATGAAATATCACAGTAAATTCTACATGTTAAAATAATGTCTAAAATTAAATAATATCCTGTTAATCAGTGATACTTCCTTGGAGTGGCTGAGATTACATTCTCTTTCCCAGCAATAAGTAATTGATGAATGACATTTGAAAGTGGACCTACCAGGTTAACACAGCCAAAATGATCTGTACCCTCTAGTTTATCAGTGGCATTTTTAATGGACTGCTACTTATACTCAATAGACCTTATCTGGTGAACTGCAAAAGATTATGAAAATAACTGTATGAGAGCCCTGTTGAGTTCTCGTCGATGCCATAAACAGCTGAACAGGGCTCTACTGATTTTCATCTTTGTGATAGTTTTGTGTCAAAAACAATGAATGAATCCAATTAAATTCTTTATATAGCACTAATTTTCTGAGCATACATAGATGAGGAGAGTCTGAACAGTAATTTATTCAACTGTTCAAACTCGTTGCTCAGCACTGCAATGCACATTTTGAATTAAAATCAAACTGCTGGAAATACTCAGCAGGTCAGGTAACATCTTTGGAGAGAGAAACATTATTAACATTTCAGGCTGATCATTTTTCAACAGAACTAGGAAACACATCTTGAATTGTTGCAGTTGACTAGTAATACAACTAACTGATTGCTGCATTATATTCTCATTATATTTGCTCCCTGAAAGTGTCTGCACAGGTTAATAGGGTGGTAAAGGAGGCATATGGCATTCTTTCCTTTATTAGTTGAAGCATTGAGTTCAGGAGTCACTATTTGGTAAAATAATGATTAAGCTGAATTGACCAAATAGTAAGAAAGCTGAAACTGTCCTTTAGAGTTCACATGCCCTCCAATCAAAATTTTGCCCATTATTACTACTGATATCTGGCATTCATTTGATATTGTAATCTGTTGCTTAGGCTTTTTCATTTATTAACAATGTGGGGTTTGTGGTTAAATAATCTCAGTAAACTTGCAGAGTTGATTCTACTACTTCCTTCTGAGGCATTCCTTCACGATCGTGGATGACACTTCCAATTCAACTTTGTCAGCTCCAAGGTGGCCGATTAAAGCCAATGTTGGAACTGCAGAATGTTCTACAGATAGGGCTGGAGGTGCCTGATGAGGTGGATGGGTGAATGGGTATATAGTTCATGAGTTGATGTGCTCCTTCTGCTGGGCTTCTGTATGCTCCCAACCCAAGGTGTCAGTACATCTTGAATACTTCTTTCCACTTGGAGTGGTCACAGGCCAGTGTTTCCCAAGAATCGGTGGGGATGTTGCTCTTCTTAAAGGAGGCTTTGAGAACATTCTTGAATCTTTTCCTCAATCTGATGAGTATTCCATTCCTGTAACAGAGCTTGGAATAGAGTGATTGCTTCAGGAGTCTGATTAAGCCTATGATTGATGTAGCTTGTCCAACAGAGTCCACTGAATGCAACTCGGGGCTCAGTACTGTGGATGTTGACCTGGGAGAGGACACTGACATTGCTTTATCTTTCCAATGGATTCTGAGTATCTTGTGGAGATAGATACCATCTTTCCAGTGTCTTTAAGTATGCTGCAGGCAATCAAGGTCACAGAAGCATATAAGAAGGCAAAGATCCCTGCTGCCTGGTAGACAGTGAGTTTTGGAAAATATTCTCAACCAATCCAAGGCTGTGCGGGTGAACTGAAGCCAATGGTGAGTTTCGTCAATCATGTCTGTCTTTGCTGAGAAGTAGCTCCCAATTTTGAGGCAAGCACTTTGCATCAAACCTAGTTAAAGGGGTGTCTAAGACAAGAGGGTATAGGTTTAAGGTGAGGGGTAGGTGGTTTAGAGGAGGATTTTTTTTTTGCTCCCCACACAGGAGGTGGTTGGAGTCTGGAACATGCTGCCTGAAGAGGAAGTGGAAGCAGATGTACTTGCAACATTTAAGATGCATTAAATGGAATTAGTGTAGATAGGTTCAATAGCATGGAGATGGTGGGCCAAAGTGCCTGTTTCTGTGCTGTACAACAGTATGACTTGATGGAATTCAAGGCTTTAGCCATGTATTGTGATTGCTGTTCCCTGCTTTTCTTTTGAAGTTATCATGCACAGATGATATCCATTGTGCCTCCAGATGGACAGAATCCAAACTGCAATTTGGTGAGCAGATCTTCAGCTAATGGATGGAGATGAACAATGAGGACCCTGGTGATGACTTTCCCTGTGGCAAACAACAGGGAAGCTACTCTGCAATTACTACAATCATACATCTCCCTGCTTGAAGATGGTGACAATTACAGCATCTCTGAGGTCTCCTAGTACGTTGTCCTCCTCCTCTCAGATCGTGGATCTGAGACTGAAGCCCTTCACTGCTGAATTTTAGAACTTCATTGGGAATACTGTCTATGCTCAAGGCCTTGTTTTTTTTGTCCCAGTTGGTAAATGGTCTTTTTGATTTCTTGTTGGTCAGGAGTGACAGCAATGCTGAACTGAGTAGACTGCTGAGTCCAGGGCACTCATGCCAAGGGGAGAATCATGGTTGAGCAGGTTATTTAAGTGTTTCTTCCAGTAGAGTTGACTTTCCTTGACAAGTCTACCTCTATTCTTGTTTCTCAGTGGGGTGGGGCCTTGTTATTTGTGCTGTAAATGGCCCTAATAGTGCTGAAGAATCTGTGAATACCATGGCTTCAAGAGAGCTACTAGGCCTCCTGCACTCTTTTCCACCCATAACCTGTTCATTAGGTCATGGGTTTTGTGCTGGACTTCTGTTTTTAGTTACCTGTAGAGTGGTTTCTTTTCCCATGGAGAATGGAAGACTTTCCAATCCAGGAACACCTCACATCTGGGATAAATAGCTCCTCAGTCTCCTGGTGATTCTCATCAAATCAGCTTTGATTCTTTGTGATTGGAGAAGCCAAGAGCCATTCCGTAGGTGTCAATTATAGTGGACTTCAGGGCAGCATACACCCTGTGGATACTCTACAGTTCCTGTTGGTTGGGATTCAGCAGTGATCTGTGAGTCACTGTCTGAAAAGGGCTATTTTGATCAGTCCTTGAGAGCTTCAACACTGATTTTCTTGCAGCAATGCTTCTATTGATGTTGATGCTTTGGAGCCAAGTTAATGGGAAAAATCAAGTAGATTAGGCCATGATCAATGACAAGGCATGGGCTATGCATTCATTAGAACTGGTTCTAATCTGTGGAGTTCTGTCCAATATCAACAATTTTAGGGGGATACAATTTAAGCAGTAAACATGCTGGAATGCTCAAAATTATAAATGGGTTATAAAACAAATGGTAGTGAGCAACAAATAAATCAGAGCCAACCAGGCCAATTTATCAGGATAGGCTGTGCTATTGAAAGGACCTTCCAAATGCTAATTAATTTAGTGTGTGTTTTCAACATCTTCCCTTCTTGTTAATGACAGTCTTTAAAGAATATCAGATATAGAAGTAAAATAAACACCTCTTGACTGACACTGGTCATCATCTTGCGTCTACGTGCTTGGAGCAGGAGTTAAAGCTGTATGTCCAGACTCCAGATATGTCATCGCAAAGGATTGTTCAGGAAGTGAATTATAGGAACTATATCTGACTGAATAGCTGCAATCACAACGAGAGCTTTATCTCCTTTTCCACTTGTATAGCAAATGATCACCTTTTCCCTGGCCTCGTACCTTTGTTAGGTATTTACCATAGACCCTTCACTACCCAATTAAATGGATAAAACAATCTTGCCATGTCGATACCTGTACATCTGATTGCAGCTTGAAACATGAGAGGAAGTAGCATCAACTTAGCGTAGCTCTCTCTGAAAGATTAGTCAGAGAATAAAATTACACCTACAGCTGAAGAGTGCAGATCTATACATCTTGGGTACCATCTTTATGGTGAGATGTTAACTAAAGCCTCATTGACCCTGTAATTTAAACTGCTGTAGACAGTTCTTCCAGCATCCTGTGCACTCCAAATCCTGCTGGCTTGGCTTGTTCAGCCAATCCAATTGAAATCTCAGATCGAAGCACATATTACTGAAAGAAATGGGATCCCGTTTTGCTGGGATTCCCCAGAATTATATTGGAGAAGTTGCCTTTCAGATCCTGAGCCAGTCAGACCTGGCACAAGATTTGAGACCTCTTGATTTCAGTGGGGAATTTTGGCTTGAAAGTTAAAAGACCAAAACGACAGCAAACTGTTGTTTCAAACACTTTGGTAGGCTTAATATTCTTAATTATGTTTCAGTATTTTTAAAAATGGAAAGAAACAAGTTATTTTTAATCATTGACTTCAATTTTAATATTTTTAAAATTCTTCTGGATTGTCAAAGGTATTTAAAGACTGACAGAAGACAAAGTACCACCCACAGCTTTGTCTCCTGTTAAAGCATGCTATGGACTTAACAGGTTAGAAAAAAAACTAATTTACAAGGAATTATCATCCTTTTCCCATTTTTGCTCATTTCATAAACATTTGAATGGCAAGAAGATAACATTATCCACACTACCAGCTTGGAGTTGCTGAACTTAATAATGTGGGGCACTCAATTAACCTGCTGAGTTGAAGCACCTCTGGGTTAATGCCTTCTGCTCCATGCTTAAATCAAGGTGCAAATATACAAAAGAATTTTATTAAAATATTTTTAAGAAGTTATAATGATAATCTGTCTTTAACTGAAGGAGTTTATTGATCTTGCATGATTTATAACCAGTATTATAAACAGATGCAAAAATAATGAAAATCAAGAAATTTTTGAATAATCCACTAACAATAGGTTATACCTGCTGCACAATTTGACTTTCCCATGCGACCTGTAATTAGAGGGATAGAACATAGAACAGTACAGCACAGAACAGGCCCTTCGGCCCACAATGTTGTGCCGACATGGTAATCCCTCCTACCTACAGAATGCCCATATCCCTCCATTTTCCTCTCATTCATGTGCTCATCCAAGACCCTCTTAAAAGCCCCCAATAAATTTGCCTCCACCACCCTATCAGGCGACGTATTCTAGGCATCCACCACTCTCTGAGTAAAAAAAAACTTACCCCTCTCGTCTCTTCTGAACCTACTCCCCCTCACCTTAAATGCATGCCCTCTCATATTGGATCGCTCAGTAATGGGAAAAAGATGTTGCTTGTCCACCCTGTCTATGCCCCTCATAATTTTATACACTTCCAACAGATAACCCCTCAGCCTCCTCCCCTTCAGAGAAAAGAGCCCAAGTTTGTGCGGCCTCTCCTGATAGCACATGCCCTCTAATCCAGGCAGCATCCTAGTAAACCTCCTCTGCATCCTCTCTAAATGCAACCTAACCAGAGTTCTATAAGTCATAACTTCTTGACTCCTATACTCAATAGCTCAATTAGTGTAAGCAAGCATTCCATAAGCCTTCTTAACCACCCTATCTACCTTTGTAGCTACTTTCAATGAGCCATGGACTTGCACCCCAAGGTACCTCTGCTCTTCAACACCGTTAAGGGTCTTGCCCTTAACATTAGTCCTACCAAGGTGCAACACCTCACATTTACCTGGGTTAAACTCTATCTGCCATTTCTCTGCCCACATCTGCAACTGATCTATATTGTGCTGTATCTGTTGCCAGTCTTCTACACTGTTAACAACTCCACCAATCTTGGTATCGTCTGCAAACTTACTACCCACCCATCAACATACTCGTCCAGGTCAGTCAATTCTCCACTGACCCCATGCATTTGAATTTTCTTGATTAACCTATTATGTGGGACCTTGTCAAATGCATCACTGAAGTCCATGAAGATGACATCCACAGCTCTACCTTCATCCATCTCTCTCGTCACCTTGTCAAAAAACTAAACCAGGTTACTAAGGCATGACTTGCCCTGCACAAAGCCATTGGATTCCAGAATTTTGTATATCCTATCTCTAAGAATTTTCTCCAGCAATTTTCCTGCAACTGACGTGAGACTCACTGGTCTATAGTTCCCTGGATTTTCCCTTGTTCCTTTTTTAAATAGAGGAACAACATTAGCCACTCGCCAGTCCTCTGGGACCTCACCCGTGGTCAAAGAGGACACAAAGATACTGGTCAAGGCCACAGCAATTTCCTCTCTCACCTCCCTCAGTAACCTGGGTATATCCCATTGGGTCCCGAGGACTTACCCACCTTAATACTGTTTAGGAGACCTAACACTACCTCCTCCTTGACTTCTAAATGCCCTGACATGTTTCCACCCTCGGTTCTAATTTCTGCATCCTGCATGTTCCTTTCCTGGGTAAATACTGAAGAGAAATACTTATTCAGAACCTCAGCCATATCCTCTGCATCCAAACATAGATACCCTTCTTTATCCTTAAGTGGTCCTACCCTCTCCCTTGTTATCCTCTTATTCCTCAGGTTGGTATAGAATGCCTTTGGATTCTTCTTAATCCTACTAGTTAAGGACTTTTCATGGCCCCTCCTGGCTTTCCTAATACCTTTCTTGAGTTCATTTCTAGCTTCTTTATAGTCCTCACGTGCTCTATCTGATATTAACTTCCGAAGCTCTACAAACTTGTCTTTTTTCTTGTTGACTAAGTTCATCACTTCTCTGGACATCCAAGGTTCCCTTAATTTGCCGTTCATGTCCTTCCTTCTATGCATTTGTTGCTTAAACACTTTCCACGTGTTTGACGTGGACTTGCTAGCAAAAAGGTGTTCCCAGTTTATTCTACCTAGTTCCTGCCTTATGCCTTTATAATTAGCCCTGGTCCAATTTAAAACCCTCCCACTAGCCCCAGACCTATCCTTATCTATAGCTATCCTGAAAGTTAATGAGCTGTGGTCACTGTTCCCCAGTTGCTCACCCACTGATAGGTGAGTCACCTAGCCAGGCTTATTACCTAATACCAGGTCCAGAATAGCCTCTCCCCTTGTTGGACTGTCAACATATTGATTATGAACCCCTCCTGGATACACCCAACAAATTCTGCCCCATCTAACCCTCTTGCACTAAAAAGGTCCCAATTTATATTAGGGAAGTTGAAGTCTCCCATGACCACAACCCTGTAATTTTTACACACTTCCCTAAGCTGTTTGCATATCTGTTCCTCAATGTCCTGGTGGCTATTGGGAGATCTATAATACACCCCCAAGAGAGTGATTGCACCTTTCCTATTCCTGAGTTCTACCCATATGGACCCTCCATTATGTCTCCCTGGAGTGCAGCTGATATATTATCTCTAAATAGTATTGCAACTCCTCCCTCTCTTTTACCTCCCTCTCTATTCTTCCTAAAACTTCGAAACCCCAGTACATCAATCACCCATTCCTCAACCAAGTCTCTGTAATGGCCACAACATAATAGTTCCATATACTGATCCATGCTCTAAGTTCATTACTCTTGTTCATAATACTCCGAGCATTAAAGTACAAACACTTCAAACCATTTGTCCCATTGCATCTGTTATTAGGAATCTGCCTAATACTACATTCCCTGACATCAGCCCTCCTACCTGTTCCCTCACTTACTGACCTGTTTTTCCAGTTCCCATCCTCCTGCAAAGCTAGTTTAAACCTTCCCCAGTAGCATTAGTAAACCTTCCTGCTAGGATATTGGTTCCCCTCCAGTTCAGGTGTCCCCATCTCTCTCAGTGCTCACTCATCCTCGACTTGAATCCTGTCCTCTGCGTGTAACCACCTGCTCAAAAGTCCTATTTCTGATTTGCTCAGCCTCCCGGATGATCCTTAGTTCATCCAACTCCAGCTCTAGCTCCTTAATCTGGTGTTTCAAGATCTGAAGTTGGCTGCATCCCACAGGTTTAGTCATCAAGTTCCATGAATTCCCAAATCCTACAGGAGGAGCATTCCATTGCCGTATCTGCCATGCTGCCTACATTGTATTAAGGGAATCTAAGACCAAAGCAGCAATAATAAAAGGACGAACTTACCCTTCTTACCTGTTCTTTTGCCTCGGCCTCTTCTCGTCGAAACCTCTTGAGTCTAAGCCTCTAATTTCCCACTCTGACTCTAGCCCGCTCCAACGATGGCTGCTCTGCTAGACCCTACCTCTCTTTTATGGTTAAAGACCCCAAGCAAGGAGAGAAAATAAAACTCACCAGGTCAGCTGACTCTGCTCTCTTCCTGCTGCTGCCGCTTCCCGTGCCTGTGCACTGGCTTCTGCTGGGGGGGGAAAAAGAAAGCTAAACCAACAGAATTTTATAATTTGTCTGAATTTAATTCTTCAGAGGCAAAAGACTTCCATTGTGTGATATAGCCGCTCATTAAGAAGGTTGAATGTACAGCTTTTCAAAAGTGCACTGTTTTTCAATACAGGGAAGGTTAGAAATAGCAACTGTCACAGATAACTCCATTCACCAAACAAATTTTGGTATTTGATAACTGGAAAAAAAATCCTAGCATTCATTGACAAGTCTTAAACCTTTTCCAAAAATTAGTAAAATTTAAGTTTTGCTTAAAACAGTTGCAATAGTTTAAGCCTACAGCATCCCATCAGTATACTAGAGATCAAGTACTTAGCCAATGTCCACATTTTAAAAAATTGTGTCTGACAAAATTTCAACAAATACTCATAAACTGCCACTTTTATAAAATGCACAATGCCCAAAAAGAAAAGTAGTCACTGAGGAATGTTTTAGGGTGTTTGTTTTTTAAGGAGGAGATTAGTAGATGAAATAATAATCAGCAAAGATGTAGAGACCTTCAGAGAATGGAATTAAAGCAAATTAAATTGGGAGACAAATTGAAAGTTGTGTGATAAACGGTTTGATGGAAACTAGTTGTGGATGGAAGAAGTAGACCCCATCATTGAGGTTGAAGGTAGCTGGGAAGAAAAATAAAAAGATAAAAGGATTCAGGAATAAGCTGGACACTACATTGAAGAGGAAGGCGTATAAGCTTCAGATTAGGAAGCAGAAGAGGCAGCTCAAGGGGTGAATCTCCAACGGAAATGAACACATACTGAAGCTTTTTCAAGTATGGGTGGGGAGTGACACATTCAGCAGTTTGCTGAACAGAAGTCTGGAGTCATCTTTGCACTCCAAGTTAATCCTGAATGTATGCATTATTTTAGCAAAAGAAACCACATTGTAAAGAAACAATGTGATCAAGTATAATTGAATGATGGAAGGTTAAGTGAATGACATACCTCTCAGCCAGCTTGAAGAACTCAATATTGAATTCTGCAGCTTTAGCTAACTTGCTTTCTCTATGTCAGAACTGGTCATTTCTGCTGATAATAGCTCAGTTTTCTCTCTCCATTAACACAGCCTGGTGCATGTCATATCATCCAGCTCTGCATTTCACAGCTATTACATTCCTTTGTTTGTGTTTACACCCTCTAAATGCCCTCATTGTTTTCCTTTTGTTCATTTTTTTCTCTCTCTCTCTAACTCCCCCAATTGCCATCAACCATCAGACCTAGTTGACAGCTTATCCCCACTGCAACCATGGCCTCACCTTATCTGAGATACTCCTCTTGTCTGAACCATCCATTCCTCCCCCGTCCTCTCTGCCATTTAAAACCAATCTGTTTTCTCTTTCCCCAGTTCTGACAAAGAGTCTTTGACCTGAAATGGTACCAGTTTCTCTTTCTGCCTGACCTGCAATGTATTCCAGCATTTCCTATTTTTAGTTCAAATTTCCACCATTTGCAGATCTTGCAGAGTAATAATCCAGAGATGTCTATTCAAATCCAACCATGGCAGATGTGGAGTTTGAATTCAGTTAAAAATAATATGGATCTTAAAAGAAAATAAAACAGCTATTCTAAGAAATGGTCTGTAGGTAATTGTAAAAGCCTATCCAGCTCTCTGCTGTCCCAGAGGGAAGAAAATCTGCCATTCTTACTCATTCTGTCCTTTACGTGACTCCAAACCCACAGCTAAGCGACTGACTCTGATCTGTCCTCTGAAACAGCCAAGCAAGCCACTCAGTTGTATCACAATTGCTACAATAATAGACTCCAGCAGATCACCTCCATCTTCACGAGGATGGTTACGTGTCAATAAATGGCAGCGGCCCCACATCCACAAAGGTAAATTTAAAAGATACTGCAGCGTTACACCACTGTGGATGGATTACTAGTATTCTTTAATGCAAGCTCAATTATCTGGGATTGATTCTTTACGTTTAAAAAAAGCAAGCTGTAATACCTTGCAATGTCCTTTTAAGCACTGGATTACTGATGCAGCAATATAAAAGATACTAATAATCAGATTATGAATATAATGGGAAATGGAGAGAACATAAGAAAATAGATTAGCAGAAAGAATGGGACTTCCGAATCAATCTCAAGGGGATAAACCCAAGTTACTAAGTATATTAGTTATTCTAATGCCTGAAACCTCAAACCACAGGTTTTTTTTAGAAAGTCACAGAGCTTCTACTGCCCTTCAGACTTCAACTATTGTCTACCTAAATAGAGCCAAGTATTTGGAAGTCAGTCAATCTGGAACCAATCTCTGCTATATTGATTTGGTTGGGCAGTCTAAATGCAACATTAGTCAAGCAAAGTATTCTGTAGTTAGGTCAATGGTCAATCACTTGGTTTTCTACTGCAGTATAGTCAACTACAATAAGTGTGAGAACATCACCCTGGAACATTAAACTTGATCTCAATAGAGGACATCATTTTTGGCATTATATGTATTTCATTATCAGTCTTTTAGCTTTAGTTTTATACATTATAAAGTATTTAATAATTGCAATCAGCCACAATTCATCAGCTTCCAAACTCTGCTGAAAAGGATTTGTCCTCACTTTTCTTTATAATGAAGAATAAATTAGCTGATGCATTTCCCTAAGAGACATTAATTGAAAAGTAATAAAAAATGAAAACAGAACCGTTATGGTGCTTGTATTGGATATTGAATTGATTTCAATAAATAGCCATCTTTTTTTAAACTAGCTCACAACCATCACTTTCAAACACATAATTTTTGCTTTACAGTTTCACTGTTCTTTGTATAAACATTAAAAATTTTCATTCAAAGAATTTAGCACCTTTTTAGTTCAAGAAGGTATTGATTCCCAAGTTATAAATTGAAAATGGTGAGCAGTCTCTGAATTCTGAAGGTGCAAGAACTGTATGTGAACTTGTAAGTAGAATGTTGAATGACTCATAGAGAACAATAAAGCAGAATGTGACATTCTGAGATGGCCTCAGAATGACCCTTTGATAGCCTTCTGGTGATTTTTTCGGGGGAAAAAATGGGATTGCAGCCTCCCTAGAGCTGTCAGATTAAGAAGACGGTACAGTGAAAGAACCACTGCAGGCATAATTCCATAACCTTTATGTAAGCCTGGTCTTTGCATTGAAATACGAGATCACTTTTGAAAATGTGAGCAGAATTGCATGTGAGTGCTAATGAACCAGTAAATCAAAGTATCCAGTACACATGTATTGGAACTTTTAACACCTCACTTCCATCCCCACGTCCAAACTAGCTAGGCGTAATAGGTATCAAAAGAATAGGTTTGAGACTGAACTCTTCCTCCCTGTTGTTTAGGAGCTAAGTACCTTAGCAGCATGGCATTTGTGCAGAACAAGAGCTCAATCCAATAGGAAATTAAAATTGAAACCCAAGCAACAGGAAATTAACCATATGCCCAAATTCAACTTCTGTACTGGGGATCCAATCCAACTATTTGGTCAGTGGATTTCTGGCCACAAATAAGAGAAGAGCATGCAATACTTTCTTCAACTATCTCTCCCTCATCCCCAGAGCAAAAACGTGCAGAGCTAAACGCAATCCATCTTGGAATGTCTTCATTTGTGCCAATACAGCAAACACTTAGGAAGAGGGAAACCACCACCCCACCCTTCATTAACTCATCAAGACTCCTGCTTACAAAAAAGTAGAGAATGTGTTTCTCAGAGGATGGCATGGCAAGCTTGAGAGTCCAAGTAGCTTCCTCGTGCTCCTTAATATTCCTGTGACTGGAGTCTACAGCCGTCAGATGAACAAATCTCTAGCCACTGAGTATTTCATAAACCAGAACCTTACTCCTTACCTGAGAATACTTATCTCTAAACAACACTCAGCTGAATAGAACCAACCGCCTTGCCCTCCTCTGCTCTTCTACCTGTCAGTCTGCATTCTGCTCCTTTCCTTTCCACTTTAACCGTCCACTTTTTTTTCATCCTTTTTTAATTCCCGGTCTCTGCCTTCCCTTGTTTTGCCACTCTTTTTCTGCTCTGCTCCTGGTCTTCTTTCTCTCCACCACAAATCCCAATACTTCTCAACTATTCCACGTCTTGTTCTTCTCCTCACTCATTTCCCCGTCTCTTTCCCTCAACTTCACCAGTCCCTTAATTTTATTGGTAAAATAATTCCCGCTTTGTTGACACCTCGGGAACCAGTACTGAAAGAGCTCTTTTCTTCTTCTTAGGCAGTTCCTCTGGATGTGCTACCACTCCAATTCTAAGCAATGGTGATGGATGCACATGAATTCTTTAATGGGGTAGCTTATGCAGACATACACTCTAATACATGCGCAGATACATATATAAATGATCTTGCCCAGATCCTCTTCCTTGGGTCCCTCCCCAGACCCATTCCCTGCTTCATTTACCCCCTTCCCTGCTTCATTTACCCCCTTCCCTAACTGCCTCCCTCATCCGCCTGAGCCTTCACTCTCTTCCTTTCCTGTCTTCTTTCTCCCCATCACCCTGTTCTCCCTGATTTGACAGGGCAAAGTTTTGGTCCAATTGCAAGTAGGTCTGAAATGACAGTAGACCAGGCTCTGCTGCAGATTTAGCATAAGCAAGCGTGTAAAGCCATATGTGTACGCACACACATGGACTCTAACACACACAAACATACATGATCTTGCTCACATTTTCCTCAATGGCTACCTGTGCTTCCCTCTGTGCTTTATTCCCCTTCCTCTAACTCCCTCCCTCAGTCTCCCACCTCCCTCTCAGCATCCTCCCCTTCACACCCTCTTCCCTCATATCCTTTACCCCCATCCTTTCCCTCATGATTCTCTCACTCCCTCTCACCATTACCGCAGACTCTCTGACTCAACAGCTATCGGCCACTTGCCGTCTACCAGAGGGAGGCTGCCCCAACGATTCCTGCTTGTTTCAGGGCTGCAACCTTATTGCTGGTCACTCACCCCCAACCCCAGAGTCAGTTTCCCCCCAAGTCCACAGCCTAGCCCAGATCTCCCGAAACCTCTCCCAGAAAGCCTTCCAGCTGCTGCCTGATGTTGTACTGGACTCAACTGTGCTAATGGTTGCAGAGGAGCAGGGCAGGGAAGGGCATAGAGATTGAAGACGAATTCTGCTCTCCTCCCACCCCCTTGGTTTTCCTTATTTCATGGCAGCCTTTTATGATGTTTAAGTGCGAATGCTGTGAAGATATTTATTTAAAGCCGTGACCTGCTTTCCAGGATTCCTAATAGCAAAGATGCGACAGCTGGAATCTCTGCAGGCAGCTGCTGTCAGAAACTGCGCAGCAGGGTGCATAACAATTTCCCCAATTTAACTATTTTTTTGCGGGTCCCCTGAGCGATTGTTACTGCTAAATGCAGCACCTTTTGAGTCCATCAAATAAAGAGATCCAACTTTAGGCAAATGTGTGTTACATTTGAATTCCTCAACAACTTCAGAAGTGAGCATTTATCTGACAAATATTAGAAGACTATCTGGGAGGATGTATACACAAATATATAATGGCGTGCCAATCACAACTAAATTCTGGACAAAAAGAAACTTCCATAGCCCATAGAGTATTGAGCTATGTATTATCGCTGGATGCAGAAGTCTTCCCAAGAAGAATAACACTGGTAGATTGACTATTTAAATCAGAATTGCTGCCATACCAGGCGTACAGTATCTGGTCCAAATAACCTACACCATACAAAAGTAAAAGCAATCTGAGGAAGAGAAGAGTGAAGTAGAAAGGACATTTTGCTTAATCTATTCACATTTCAAACAATTACTTGAGATAAACAGCATTCACTGATGGGCAAACCAATTGGGAATTATGCAGTCTATCATAAATGGGGTGGTTTTGATGCAGCAGAGATTCTTCCTTCAACCTAAAGGAGGCAGAAAGTGATGTAGTGGGCAGGAAAGATGCATATATAAAATTGTATTAATTACCCATGACTGAGCATACTTGAAGACAATGTGGACTGTTTAGCAGTTTTGCTGCAGCAGTCACTGGCAGTTGGAAGAAAATTGAATTTTGCCAGTGTGTTGTGAATATTATCGTTTTAACGTTTGACAAATATATCTCAGTTGGACCACCTGGAACTGAAAATGCACTCAATAAGTAGCATTAGATTGACAAAAATGCAGATGCCAGAAATCTGAAAAAAAAAGACAGATAATGCTGGAAACATTCAGCAGGTCAGGCAGCATCTGTGGAAAGAGAAACAATTGCTAATTCACGGTCTACGACCCTTCATCAGAACTGGAATATTTCAGAAAAGAATGCCCTGATGAAGGGTCCTGGACCTGAATCATTATGATTTTCTTTCTACAGATGCTGCTCGACATGTTAAGTGTTGGCAGCATTTTCTGCCTACTTTAACTTATTTTTGTCCATTGTATTGGAGAGTGAATACCTCTACATATTTTTCTAAATCTCAGTTTCAACTCATCACCCATGATGACATCATGTAGAATGATTTTGCTAATTTCTTTTTGTTACTTTTTATTAAACATTTTTGCTGGTTGCAGTATCAATGTGCCTTATTCTACATTTATATCAACTTTAAACTGATCCTATGTCTACAGACTACACTGCTGACCATTTTCACATTGTAACTAAATGCCTTCATTGTCTTTATTTAGTCAGAAGAGTAATTCCTTCTAGTTATGTAATTTGACAAGGTCCTGTATGGGAGGCTGCTCCAGAAGGTTAAGTCGCTTGGCATTCAGGAGGAAGTAGTCAATTGGATTCAACGTTGGCTTAGCGGGAGAAGCCAGAGAGTGGTAGTAGGTGGTTGTCTCTCTGATTGGAGGCCTGTGACTAGTGGTGTGCCGCAGGGATCGGTGCTGGGTCCGTTGTTGTTTATCATCTATATTAATGATTTAGATGATAATGAGGTAAACTGAATCAGCAAATATGTGGATGACACCAAGAGGCATAAACCAACTCGCTGACTAATCTCCAAGCTGGAAAAGAAAGGTTCCATGGCACTATTTCTAAGAAAAGCAGAATTACCCTGATGTTCTGACCAGACTTTATCCCTGAACCAGCACCAAAAAACTGATTAACTAGTCATAATCAATTTGCTGTTTTTGGAAACTTGTTCTGTGCAAATTGACTACTATGTTGTCCAGTCCAGATGACGGGTCATGACCTGAAACATTGACTGTCCATTTCCCTCCACAGATGCTGCCTGAACCACTGAGTTCCTCCAGCAGTTTGTTTTTTTGACTGTCATGTTTCCCACATTACACTTCAGAATTACTTCATTGGCTGTAAAGTATTTTGGAACATTCTGAGATTGTGAAAGGAAATGTATGAATGCATATCTCTTATAAGATAAGAAATAGGAGCAGACATAGGCTTATGATCCCACTGTTCAATAAGATCTTGGCTTATCTGCTTTTCAATTCCACTTTATACCTAGTGCCCTTGACTTCCCCGTAGACCAAAAGTCTATCTTGGCCTTGAATATATTCAATGATTCAGCTTCTGCAGCTTACTGTGATAGAAAATTCCAAAGATTTGCAACCTTCAGAGAAGAGATTTCTCCTCATCTCCATCTTAAATGAATGAACGTTAGTCTGAAACTTTGCCTCTTAGTTATAGGTGCACCCCGTGAGGGCATCTTCCCTGTCAGGCCCCCTTCAGGAGCTTAAATATCTCAGTAAGAGTACTTTTCATCCTTCTAAGCTACAGTGGGTATAGGCTGAACTTACTCTACCTTTCCTCTTAAGGCAGCCCTTTCATCCCAAGAATTGCTCTAATGATCCTCCTCCAAGTGCCTTCAAACTTAGTACATCTCTCCTTAAATAAGAAGACCAACATTGCACACAGGATACCAGGTGTGGTCTTAGCAATGCCCCATACAATTGTAGCTAGACTTAAGTAATTTTACATTCCTTCCCTTTTACAATAGAGGCCAATATCCCAGTTGTTTTTCTAATTATTTGCAGGTGGCTTCCTACATTTTATTGACAAGGATTCCCAGAATCCTCTGCAGCACGATTCTGTAGTGTATCTCCACGTAAACATTTTTTCTATTCTTCCAACCAACATGGATAACTTTGCTTTTCCCCACATTATGTTCACCAGCCAAAGGTTGGCCCACTCACTCTTATCTCTATTCTTTTACAGTGTTCCCTCTTTACAATTTGCTTTCCCACCCATCACTAGTTAATTTGGCAATAACATATTCAGTCCCTTCATCTAAGTTAGGTAGCAGAATGTAAGTCACTGAGGCCTCGGCACTGGCATTTCACTAGTTACAACTTGGCATCCTAAAAATGCCCTATTTCCTTTGTTTCTGAAATTTAACCAATGCCATATCCAGGCTCTTCTACTCAAAATATAATTGGGAGGGAAAGAGAAATGTGCAATAAGACAAACTTTGTTGGACCAGTATCCATGTCACTGCACAAGGAATTAACACTTTTCATAGTAAAAATATATAGATTTTGCAGAGAGGCTCAGTGGTTGAAAAGAAAAAAAATGCCCTTTCATTGCCTGCAACCTGTGTGCATCTGAAGTGCAGATGTCGTTGGAGAGAAACTCCTTCCTATTCTTGTAAGATAATAGTTCACCCAAATATATTCCACAAAGATCTGACAGTTGAAACAGAAGCTTCTTACTTTATATTGCAAACATAATTGTGGATTGAAAATGATCATGACACCTTCTTGCTTAATTTGGGTTGCATTATGCTACCTGCTGATCCTGGTTTGAATTATCTGTTGCATTACAGCCAAATAGGACAGGTGGAACACTCAGTAGGAAATGAGTAGAAACTGTGACAGTCTCTAACACGTTGACTTCCAGGTATGAAGCTTCACGCCGTGCTTGTACCAACAGAAGTGTGGCTGTCTACATTGTCATATTTTTTTAGCCATGAGGAGATGCAAGTGAGTGGTATTTGGAAGTCACCAAGAATATGTCACAGCTGCCAAGTGATTCATTTTTCATTTTTTTTAAGATTGACAAAGAATAGGAAATGTGAAAATGCTCCTTCCTGAAAGGTTGAGCTGAAATCTTCAGTGACTGCTATTTTAAGTGAGGGATTATTGAAGCTGATTATTACTGGAGACAGACAAAAATTTCTGGTTGTAAACTAATCTGAGGTATTTGACCCTAGAGTGTGAGATATATCCTTTACTTAAAAAAATTGTAATGCATAATACAGAAGCTTTCTATCTGTAGTGGTAATGGGTGTCATCTATGTTTATAGATCATCTGACAAGATATACATTTGTAGATAAAATCTTTTAAAGTTGACATCAATAAATATAAAGCAATATTTTTCAAAAGATATGCAATGGATTGAGCTCAGTGTAGCTTAATAATTGCTATTTGTATTACTTTGGGGATTGTAGAATATTGGGCTTTTATTTTATATTTTATTTTTGGACTCATTCTCTCACCACATTTGGTTTAAGCTATCCTTTCTGATAATGGTTTTTATTATTTTGGTTTGATCCACATCTCGGCTTCATTCACAAATGCAAAATAGCTAGCATCGCCATCTTCCTACAAGGTATCCAGCTGATGTGATGGATGGGGAAATTGTATTTGTATTAATCATTTGTTTTGATTTTTTTTTATTGACTGTATATCTGATCATTTAGTTGAATTGGTTTACAATTGAACAATTCCCACATGGTTTGTATTTGTGATTCCATGTAATAATTTCTTTCTCAGCACTCATTGCAAAATTGCACCATTGTTGTCTCCATGAAGAAAAAGATCAGTTTTGAGTTTCAATATTCGCATTAGGCCACTGTCCAGATTCATAATATAACAATGATGGAGACGAGAGAGCAGATAATGTGGGCATAATCAGCTATGGATGGCCTGAAAGACAGGATTGGAGGGGCATTAAGAGTTCTCTTACACTTCCATTTCCTTCCACACATTTACATTAGCTTGTGTTAATATCCAGCATCTCAGTATCCTGTTTAAGATTTCTAAATGGGTTTTCATTTTTAAGTCATGGTTTGGCATTTCCAATCTGCATTTTAGTTGCAAGATTATATAATTTCTTGAGCTGATTAGGTTCATGTGAATCAACTTAAAACGTTTCAATGTGCTGCAGGCCCCAATAGATGCAACTTATTCATGATTTAAACTCTTATTCTAAATTGTGAGTTCCTGTGGTTGGGGATTGATGCATTATTGATATGTCATTTACCCTGACCCCAAATTTTGTATTTATGATCTGTAAGTTCCTGAAGGTATAGTCGCCAGATACTTCAAAAAGGGGCATGCCACATTTCTAGCTGAAACGATGAGCAGTGTGCCAACATTTGCATGAGATAATACTGGTGACCAGTATCTTAGGTTGCTGTTGGTGATTTTGCTTTTCAGTTCAACAGATTTGTGTTGAAATTTGAACGGTGCCAAAGACAGTATCTTTGGGATGATTCAGCATAGAAGTCTTTATTTAGTGCTTTACCATTGATAAATATTCTAATCTGTTTTAACAAGGGATTATCAGACAAAATAAGTACACCAAGACAAAAAAAGGTGATGGCCTAGAATTTGCAACTGTAATGAGAGAAACTATCAGTGCTTGCTATCATTACTTTGTAAAATTGACATCAACTTCTGGCATCCATGCTTTGGTTATATATGAAAATATGTTAATTTCTGTTGGTGATAACCTGCTCCTCTGTGTGTTTGAAATTGCATATGAATGAATTGGTGCAAAGTTTTTTTACACAATGTTTGTATTAAGAACAATGAAAATGTTAATCCTTTTTAAGCATGAGCTTTAATAGCACAATATATCATAATTACAGCAAACCAATCTTTCTGGCCCGAAGAGTATGAAACCTCATTTTCCAAGAATATCAGTTTAAAAAATGCATCTTTAAAAGTTTTTATTTTAAAGTTTGTTTGATGTTTCAACTTCTCCCTTCATGCATTTATTTTATGTTCTGTACAATAATTAAAATGTAATTTATAACCTTTTTTTAAAATTTCTTGTATTGAGAATTCTTCAGTCTGATAAACTAGTCATTGGTAACTTCCCACAATAATAAAGGCCCCAATGGCCCAAATTCCAAGTAAAATCAGAATAGAGCAAATTGTTTTTTTTTGCTCCATATTCCAGCATCTTCTGTCTCTTGTGCTTCCTCTCTCTCTGGAGGAAATTCACTCCTTTTGTGGATGATGTTTCCTGGCATCATTGGTGAGAGTTGATCTTTTGCCATTGACTGCAAATTCAGGATCGTGGTGGGAGGAGATGGAGTGGGGAAGGTTGAATTGTTGAAATTTTAGAAAGGGATTAATAGGAGTAGATGAATGGAGGAGTAAAGTTTAGGGATGAAATTACAGGATGGGAGCTCTATTTCCTCTGCTAAACTTATGCCCTCCTTTACAGCACTTTGGCATCAATTCCATTCTCATCAGTTCCCATTGTCTCAAGCTGACCAGAAATTACTCTTTGTAATTTCAGTGTCCAATTCACCTCTGCACTTCCAACTGCATATCCTATTGTAATAACCAGTTGTTCTGCTTGAAGAGGGTTTATGCATCATGGTTGTGGTCACACATAATGTAATATCTTCTTTTGTGCCTTAATATTTTTCCCAAGTAGTGCTTATCTTGACCATTTGTAGTCCTCCTCTACCATCATTTAGTTCTAGAAATGAAAATCATTCCTGGAGATATCATTGAAATGTAGTTTATTTTCTGTGTGTGAATTTTAAATCTGAAGATCAGATTTGGCTATACCTTGCTATAATAGCAAGTGCAAATGACTTAGGAAGTGCTGAATCATTTATTGTAAGGCTTTTCTGTATTATTTAAAGTGCACACATTGTTTTAAAAAGAAGACTTTGATTGCTCCCTTACCGTTTTCCTACCAGAGATCGTCTTAACCACAATGTTCAATAACAATTTTCCATCAGTTACACCTTTTGTTTTCAGCTCAGTTGGGTCTTCTTCAGGTTGATAATGTTCCAAATTTATGATAAGCCATCATCATCAGAGGAATGCCTCTGATTTTCCTCTGCTCATGTCATACAAAACTGCTTTATGTCTTGGATAGATGTTTTCACTCAGCACCAACTTCATGTAAAGTGTTCTTGAGTGTTTGATGCACATCATCAGTGGCACTTTATTCCTCCTTAGAAGGAAACCAAAAAAAATTGAAAAATAACTTAGTGTATTAACAACACTTCATGGCTGGGACAAAATAAAAGTAATGCAGTAAATAGGAAGGCCAGGCTGGATATGTGCTGGAAATTCTTATCAGGTCAGGCACCATGTGGAAACAGATGACAAGAGTTCACATTTCATGTCAATGACCTTGCATCATCTCTGGGAAAAGATGGAGATAAGAGGTTTTAAGATTCAGAGAAAAAGAGAAGGAATGGGAGGAACAAAAAGGAAGGTCTGTGATCTCGTGGAAGGCAGGAGAGTTCAAATGGCAGAAGACATGATGGATCAAATCAAAATTGGTGGTAATGGGTCAAGTAAAGAAAGCAAAGATGGATCAAGAGGAAGTGATCACGAATTATTACCTGAAATTGTTGAAAAACTATAATGTTCCCAGTTGAAAAATAAGTGCTTTTCCTTGAACTTAATTTGAATCAGTGCAGCAGTGCAGAAAGTCAAAGAGAGAGATCAGAGGAAGTGGGTGAGAACATTAAAGGGATGGGCAACAGAGTTATGCTTTTGGACTAAACAGAAGTGTATCACAGAGTACTCACCTAATATGCACTTGGTCCTCCCACTGTAGAGGAGACCACATCATGAGCATATTAAATTGAATTAAGTAAATAAAAGTTTTTGGGGTCCTGGGTGTTGGGATGGAAAGATACAAAAAGACAGGTATTGCATCTCCTGCAGTTGCATGGAAGGTGTTATTGACAAAGGGAAAGCAATGTTAATGCCACAGAGAAAATGATTTCTTCTCCTCTTCTTCGACCTCTTTCCCTTCACTTGTGCACACACTTTCTCACAAACCCCCTGTCTCTCTCTCTCTCTCTCTCTCACTTCATCATTGATCACTGCATTTTATTTTCTTTCTTTTTCGAGTCATTGAACCACTGACCTGAAAGGTGAATGCTTATATACGTTCTCTGCATCTGCCAGTATTGATTTGCTGCCCATAACCATCTGATCCAAATTGGCAAAGTCCTGGTTTTAACAGGGCCTTAACCATTATATTCATATTGCATGGAGTACTTCCATGTTGGATATGATGTATAATTGATCATCTTTGTCTTGTCATGAGTATATATCATCTACATATAAATGTTTCTGTTATTTACGATGCACTATTAATATATTTAATAATACAAAGTAGTTTATTATGGGAAAGAATGTGATGGATGTTCAGGCCAAAGTTGTGCATAGAATGGCTCATTGACATTGCACCAAAAATCGATGGCTACTATCAGTAATTGCAATAAGTACAAAGATATTTCAATATACAACTTGATGAGCTCTCCTATTTATATTAATTATTTTTCCAGCAAATCAGTGTCAACAGATATCTTGACACCATTTTTCTGACATGAATGAATTGTTCAATATATACATCAGTAAACAAGATGCAAAGAGTACATATTTTTCTGAGCATTATAGTCAGACATATGGTTAGCACAATCCATGGTTGTTAGGAGTTATAGATTGTATGGTTCGATAGATGATTCTGTAAAAGTAGGTCACATCTGCAGTTAAAATTGCTCAACCAGAGATACAATATATCATGCTCAATTGACTGTATCTGAATGATTCTTCCTTCTTGATGTTTTACTGGTTTTATTTGAAAGGAGTACTTTGTATGGAATTGCATTATTTTATCTAATTTCAAAGAAAGCTATGCTGTTTTGTGTATTTTCCACTGCTGACTTCTCTCTGAAATTTTATAGTCACATTCTGCCTCTCTCTCTCTGTTGCTCTGGAAAATCCATTGGCTTAAATATTTTTCTTTTAACATGTTTGTCTTCACCCTATCCATTGCAAGCATTTATTATTAAAGTAGGAAATGTTAGAAGTCCTCATTGTGTCAGCAAGCATCTATAGAGAGAGAAACAATGTTTCAGATGGATGACCTTTTATGAACGCCATTGTTATGTTTTGTTGGCAAACAGAATTTGACTCTGAGCTCGTGGAAGATGACTAAAAGCTTGGTGGATTTTATAGGACATTTTAATGAGAAAAAGGGAAAAGTTTACAGAGGGAATTTCAGAACTTTGGGGACTTGGTGGTTGAAGACCATTGTCAAGTTGGATATTTAAATTCAGGGGTAATCAGATGACCAGAATTGGATGCAATTTGCCTTGATCGATTCTTTAAAGGTGCATGAGTTTATCCAGTACTTCTGATCTGTGTGTCCTAAACTTGCACCAAGTCAAATTCACTAACCACTCGTATTTGCTGACTTACTTTGGTTCTCAGTGAAGCAGTACCTCAGTTTTAAAATTCTTATCCAGGCTTTCAAATTCCTCATATCTTGAAATGCTTTATCGATGTGACATATTCAAGCCCTGTAACATCTAACATGCGAAAAGATCCACAGCACAATTTTGAAGGAGAGTAGTAGAATTTTCCCCAGTGGCATCCAATTGAGTAGGCTACTTTTGTCTGGTTCCATTCTCAGCTAACCAGCATTAACCAGAGAATCACCTGCAAAGCGGCCTCCTCCTACATCCACATCTTTACTTACAGTGCCCCCAAATCACCTACCGTCTTATTTTTGACCTGCACTTTGTTCCTCAGCAACACAATTGAAAACTGTGTCAGTGTCCACATTTATGACATTGGCGCAGCTACTTTACCACCAGTTCCATCCATCTGGCAACAGCGTGAAGTGAAGGAGACTGCTCACACCCTTCATGTTATCTTTGGTTCAGAGGTGAGCTTTGGAGCAAATATGCATGGCACCGTTAAATAAAAAACCTATTACCACCTCTGCAACATTGGCTAACTCCAGCAGAGTCTCAGCTTATCTGCTGCAGAAACCATTTTCCTTGCTGTTGTTATCTCCAGGCTTGACTATTTCAACAGATTCGTCTGGCTTCACTTATTCAAGTTTCCATAAAGTAGCTTGTGGTCGAACCCTTGAGGGAAAAGGCAATTCTGGATTTGGTGTTGTGCAATGAACCAGATTTGATTAGGGAGCTTAAGGTAAAGGAACCCTAAGCAGGCAGTGATCATAATATGATAGAATTCACCCTGCAGTTTGAGAGGAAGAAGCTCAAATCGGAAGTAGCAGTATTACAGTTGAGTTAAGGTAACTACAGAGGCAATGAGAGAGGAGCTGGCCAAAGTTGGTTGGAAGGGGACCCTAGCAGATATGACGGTAGAGCAGCAATGGCAGAAGTTTCTGGGAGTAATTCATAAGAGGCAGGATTCAGTTCATCCCAAAGAATAAGCAGCATTCTAAAGGGAGGATGAGGCAACCGTGGCTGGCAAGGGAAATCAAAGACAGCATAAAAGCAAAAGAGAGAGCATACAATATTGCAAAAATAAGTGGGAAGCTAGAGGATTGGGAACCTTTTAAAAACCAACGGAAAGCAACTAAAAAAGCAATAAGGGGAGAGAAGGTGAAATATGACGGTAAGCTAGCCAATAATATGAAAGAGGATACCAAAAGTTTTTTCAGATTATATAAAGAGTAAAAGAGAGGCAAGAGTGGACATTGGACCACTGGAAAATGATGCTGGAGAGATAGTAATGGGGAACAGTGGATGAACTGAATAAGTATTTTGTGTCAGTCTTCGCTGTGGAAGACACCAGCAACATGTCAGAAATTCGGGAGAGCCAGGGCAGAAGTGAGTGTAGTCGCAATTACTAAGGAAAAGGTGCTTGGGAAACTGAAAGGTCTGAAGGTAGATAAGTCACCTGGACCGGATGGACTACACCCCAGGGTTCTGAAAGAAGTAGCTGAAGAGATTATGGAGGCATTAGTAGTGATCTTTCAAGAATCACTAGAGTCAGGAATGCTTCTGGAAGACTGGAAAATCGCAAATGTCACTCCACTCTTTAAGAAAAGAGGGAGGCAAAAGACAAAGAAATTATAGGCCAGTTAGCCTGACTTCAGTGCTTGGTAAGATGTTAGAGTCCATTATTAAGGATCAGCTTTCGGGGTACTTGGAAGCTCATGATAAAATGGTTTCATTAAGGGGAGATCTTGCCTCACAAATCTGTTGGAATTCTTTGAGGAAGTAACAGGCAGGATAGACAAAGGAGAGTCAGTGGATGTTGTTTACTTGGATTTTCGGAAGGCCTTTGATAAGGTGCCACACATGAGGCTGTTAAATAAGATAGGAGCCCGTGGTATTACAGGAAAGGTACAAGCATGGATAGAAGATTGGCTGACTGGCAGAAGGCAAAGTGTGGGAATAAAGGGGGCCTCTTCTGGTTGGCTGCCGGTGTCTAGTGGTGTTCCGCAGGGGTTGGTGTTGCATCCGCTACTTTTCGCGTTAAAGGTTAATGATCTGGATGATGGAATGGAGGGCTTTGTGGCCAGGTTTGCAGATGAAACAAAGATACCTGGAGGGGAAGGTAGTGTTGAGGAAGCAGGCCATCTGCAGAAGCACTTTGACAGGTTGGGAGAATGGGCAAAGAAGTGGCAGATGGAATACAGTGTAGGGAAGTGTACGGTCATGTACTCTAGTAGGAGGAATAAAGACTATTTTCTAAATGGGGAGAGAATTCAGAAATAAAAGATGTAAAGGGACTTGGGAGTCCTAGTGCAGGATCCCTAAAGGTTAACTTGCAGGCTGAGTTGGTGGTAAGGAAGGCATAGGCAATGTTAGCATTCATTTCAAGAGGACTAGAATATAAAAGCAAGGATGTAATGCTGAGGCTTAGTAAGGCATTGGTCAGGCCACATTTGGAGTATTATGAGCAGTTTTGGGCCCGATATCTAAGGAAGGATGTGCTGGCATTGGAGATGGTCCAGAGGAGGGTTACAGGAATGATCCCAGGAATGAAAGGGTTAATGTATGAGGAGCATTTGATGATTCCCAACTTGTACTCGCTAGAGTTTAGAAGGATGAGGGGGAATCTCATTGAAACTTACCGAATATTGAAAGGCCTGGATAGAGTGGACGTGGAGAGGATGTTTCCAGTAGTGGGAGAGTCTAGGATCAGAGAGCACAGCCTCAGAATAGAAGGATGTCCCTTTCGAACAGAAATAAGGAGTAATTTCTTTTGCCAGAGGGTGGTGAATCTGTGGAATTCATTGCCACAGAGCGCTGTGGAGGCCAAGTCATTGGGTATATTTAAAGTGGATGTTGATAGGTTCTTGTTTAGTAAGGGTACCAAAGATTATGGGGAGAAGGCAGGAGAATGGGTTTGAGAAGGAAAAATAAATCAGCCATGATGGAGTAGTGGAGCAGACTCGAAGGGCCAAATGGCATAACTCTACTCCTATGTCTTATAGACTTCAGGTCATCCAACACTGCTTCATATGTCTTAATGCACACCAAGTCTTGTTTACTCCTCAAACATGTTTTTGATGGCCTTCATTGTCTCCCTGTAAGCATTGCCTCAAATTTAAAATTCTTATCCCTGTTTTTATTATCCTACCATGGGCTTGTCCCTTCCAATCTCTGATGTTTCTATGAGCCTTTTAATACTTGGGGTATCTGCACTTTCCAGTTCCCTTAGTTTCATCTGAAAAACACTATCTCCCACAGTATAGCACTCCCTTAGGGAGTCAGCCTGTTGGAGAGGAATGTGAGCCCACAGTCTCCTGCAGGACTCCACCAACTGAGCTATAGTTGACATTTAACCAGTGCTTGAAGGAATCTAACATTTTGTTGTATAATAATGAAAAATAGCATTCTTTTAAGCATCCATTGAATTAACAATGAATCGGCTGTAAGCAGTTTTAGCTGTCTCCAGTCCTGATTGTCACACTCATTTGTATTTAGCCTGGGGATACAGTGTTTCGACAGCAGGAGGGCTGTGCTGATAATTTCACCTGGTGGGCATTGTAACTTAGTTCCATTTTTTTTAAATATGGCTTTTGTTTATTATAGTCGTGGAAGATAAATAATGATGACTCCAAATGCGTTTTGGTTGTGCTTTGTGTTTGGACAGCAAGGGTTCCAGAAAGGATGTGCTCCAAAACACAATAAACTGATGAGAAAAAAAGTGGCATACACAGCTGGGGAATCTTGAGGATCTGACTTGCTGCTGTTAATTGTAGGACTGTAGCTGTCATATGATAAACCAAAGATAACCTCTGGCAATCAGTCCATAGGTTCTATTATGAACTGGTCTGCTGCGCTGTCTTGAAGCACTGTGGGTCTTCTCTGTCATAAGACCTCAAGTGTGTTTTTGGAAACTTGTTCAAGTTCTTATCATGTTGCTTTTTCTAGAATCTTGTTCACATTTTAAAGATGCAATATATTAAAAAATGTTGCCATATACCATAATGTGTTATACATATGTTTTTCTTCCAAAATATTATGTAAGGTTACATTTATCACAATGTCATCAATTCATATTTTACAGAAAAGGGTTTGGTTCTCAGTGAATATTTCATAAACTTAACTCAGATTGCTTTTTATTAAATTTAAGAGGAAAACCTAAATGTAGTTTCTTTTGGTGGGTGAAGCTTTTTGCTGAACTGTGTCGTGCAAAGATGGGGTGTGTGAACACGAACATAACCAATAATTTGGGTGAAAAATCGTCTGATGTGCAGATCAGCAGTATCCTTCGTTTCTGGTCGGATTGGCTGAAGATCCCACCCATCAATGATCCATCGTCATTGGAGGATGCATTATCTTGGCATTTATGTTGTTGGGAGGTCCCCATCGTTCAGTGATCCAGCTCCACTGAGACTCTTCTGCATAACTGAATAGCGGGAAGCTTCCAGCTGAGTGAGACCCTGGCCTTTTGTCACTTGTGCGTCAAAGGAAGTCAGCGCGTGAAAGGTCACGTGATCTCCCACAGTGTGGTCAGCCTGCTAAGCTCAGCTTGGATTTGTGCAAACTCATAATTGGTCAGTGAGTAGCAACACTGCTAACTGTCAGGGAGTGCTGGACAGAAATGCGGAACTCAAGTCTGAGGTTCGAGAAGGCAGAGCTCTTTACTTGAAGAGTCCATAAGTTGCAAAGTCAGTGAACCTTTTTAGGAAGGGAAGTTGCAAAAGTGGCAGGATATTGAAATGAAACAGTCATGGTTAATAATTTGGTTGATTATAATAAATGCCTGGTTATCTTTCAATCAAGTTGTTCATTTTCTGAACCATCTGTTGCCCTCTTTAAATAAGAAACCAGGGAGCTAATGTTGGCTATTCTGAATTTAAACTACACAAAGTAAGGAAAAACTAAGAACGAAAGTACACTTACAAATCATAAAAAAACAGGAGTGCTGCTTCATGGAAACTGAGAAATGGCAAAAAGGGACCACTTGAAAAGTTGCTGCTGAAGGGAAGCATGATTGTAACAGATGTACCTCCTCTACCAGTTAAATTCTGACTCGGTCACCAGTTGAAATATTGACCCCAGTTTTTTAAAACTATTTTTTTAAAATCTTACCTCTCTCTATGGTTGTGGAATTGGCGAAGGCTCGTACCCCAGTATTGCCATTCTTGTGCTGTCTCTTTCCAATGAATAAATTTATTGGCAACATCAAGAAAAATTGTTAAATTGCTGCCTGCTGCTGCTGCAGTTTGATGTGATCTGGTATTCCGAAATAAGATCAAGAAAACAGTATCGCAGAGGAATGTAAATCTTATAGGATGTAAAATGACTGCCCTCTGCCCTGTTTTCACTCTGCCTCATGGTAATTACTTCACATGTTGTAAAGAAGCCTGATCTGGACTCTTAAGGCATTAATTGTAATTTAATTTCTGGCATAGTTAAAGATAATTCAGTTAATTAAGGGAAGGAGAAAGAAGGAATAGCTTGAGAAAAGACATTCAGCTCAAGATAGGTTAAATGTTGCACAAATCTCAGTGAAATGAGGCTTTGAAATGGTGAGAGACTATATCTAAAGATGTGCTGGAACACAGTTTGTGAAAGCAGAGTAACAGTTCAGATCAGTTTACATTTACAGGCGCGAGAAATCTGACTGCATCTGCAAGTTAAGGGATGGAAACTGATTAATTGAAAAAAAATTGCAGAAGCTGGAAATCTGAAATGAAAACAAAAAGCTGGGAAAGCTCAGCAGATCAGGCAACATCTGTGGTCAGAGAGGTAGTTACCATTGCAAGCCTGGGATCCTTCATTAGAACTACAAAATAAATAAGTTGGTCTAGGTAACAGTGAAGGTGGGGGAGGACAGTGGTGGAACAAGGGAATTTTGCTGACAGGATGAAATAATGTGGGCTTTAAGGGGCAGTTAATTTTAGGTTGAGCTCCTTTATCTGTCTAATGTGTTGCTAATGTTGTGTATTCTGCGTAGTGTTGTAGACATGCCCAGCAGGCCAGACTACATAAATGAAAGAAAGGGAAAAAGGATGGCAGGCAAAAATGGCAATTTGTCCAGTGGGCCAGAAAATAGTTTGTAATTAGTCGACAAGTAAAAAGGTGGAGGATAAAGTCAGTTGCTAAGCAGCTGGCATCTTCGAGGATGAATGTCTTAACATAGAAGGAAATCCCAATTATGGGATTGTATATAATTGTGTCACAATGAGAGTAAGAAATTGTGCTAAATTTAGAATCCTCCTCTACCACAGACTTGTGGATAGTGAGGAAGGTTGTCAAAGGATTCAGCAGCATATAGACCAGTTGGAAATGTGGACAGAGAAATGGCAGATGGAGTTTCATCAAGACAAGTTTGAGTTGTTGCACTTTGGCAGGTGAAATGCAAGAGGAAAGTATACAGTAAATGACAGGGCCCCAAGGAGCATTGGTGTACAGAGGGATCTTGGGACGCAAGCTCATAGCTCCCTGAAAGGAGATAGGGTGGTAAACAAGGTGAAGGGCATCCTTGCCTTCATCGGTTGGGGTGCTGAGCATAAAAATCAGGAGGTCCTATTGCAGTTGTATAAAACTTTGGTTAGCTCACATTTGGATTACTGTGTGCAGTTCTGGTTGCTGCATTACTGGAAGGATGTGGAGGCTTTGGAGAGGGTGCAGAAGAGGTTCGCTAGGATGTTGCCTGGATAGCTATAAGGAGAGGTTGGACAAACTTGGATTGTTTTCTCTGGAGCATCAGAGGCTGAAAAGTGACCTGATTGGAGTATATAAAATTATGAGGGGCATAGACAGGGTAGATAGCAAGTCCTTTTCCCAAGGTGGGAATGTTAAAAACCATAAGACATAGGAGCAGAATTAGGCCATTTGGCCCATCGAGTCTGCTCTGCCATTTGATCATGGCTGATTTATTTTTCCCTCTCAGCCCTATTCTCCTGTCTTCTCTCCATAACTTTTGATGCTCTTACTAATCAAGAACCTATCAACCTCCGCTTTAAATATACCCAGTGACTTGGCCTTCACAGCTGTCTGTGGCAATGAATTCCACAGATTCACCACCCTCTGGCTAAAAAAATTCCGCCTCATCTCTATTCTAAAGGGACGTCCTTCTATCCTGAGGCTGTGCCTTCTGGTCCTAGACTCTCCCACCACTGGAGACATCCTCACCATCTCCACTCTATCCAGTAGATATTCCCGTAAAGTGCAAGGGCCACGATAAGGTAGATTGGGAGATCAAGAGTTCACTTTTAGTGTATGAGGAGTATGCTAATGGTGCTGAGGTCGAAGATGAGCCATGATTTTAATGGATGGTGGAGCAGGCTTGGATGGCCAACCCTCCTGCTCCTACTAATCGGTAGGTTTCAATGAGATCCCCCCTCATCCTTCTAAACTCCAGCAAGTACAGACCTAGAGCCATCAAACGCTCCTCATACGTTCTCATATGTTAACCCTTTCATTCCTGGGATCATTCTCGTAAAAAAAAACTAGAGGTCATAGCTTTGAGGTGCGAGGGAGAAAGTTTAAAGGAGATTTACAAGGCAGGTGTTTTTATACAGAGCATGGTAGGTCCCTAGAACACGCTACCAGGGGAAGTGGCGGAAGCAGATACGATAGTAGCATTAAAGAGGCACTTAGAGAGGTACATGAATGGGCTGGAAATGAAGGGATATAGACCATGGTGCAGGCAGTTTGCGTTGGCATCATGGCTGGCACAGATATGGTGGGCTGAAGGGTCTGTTCTTGTGCTGTACTGTTCTATGTGCCTTTTCTTTCTGTTCTGTTTTGTTTTTAATTGGACCCTTCTTTCAGCTGACTTGTATTCATCCATCCAAAGAGACTAGACATTTCCCAGATTGCAGCATTCAGTTAACTAATAACAAGATTTTCAGATATTGATGACATGAATTTCAAATTAACCTTCATATATTTTAAATTTAATTTACAGCTGTATTCCTAATTCTTCTTGTCTGTCCCCTTAACTACCTTGAATACCTTCTCTTTGGATGTCTCTTTTCTAGTTTGCAAAACACGTTTTCTTTTTCTTTCATTTCTCCCTGATCAGAACTGAACTCAGGATGTAAAGTGCATCTCATATGTTTTGATCTTGACATGTTCTAATTGGTACCTTTTTTGGGGTGTACTGTTCAAGTTCCTTTTGGCTATGATGTTTTATCAGTTGGAAGTTGAATATTGTGGAGCAAGACTGGTAAACTCTCAGCTGCATGCTTGCCTGTTTCAAAACTGTTCTTGATTGCTTAGTTGAATGCTTGTAATCACTTGCAGATTTGTCAAGAAGTGTTTTAGTTGAATCTAGAAAAATGTTTAATTAGCTGTCATTAAAACAGACACTTCTAATAAATCATTGTATTCTGGCTTGGTGAAACTTTTGTTCAACAATTCAACTTTTTTGAAACCAGCAGAGAGCATTGAACAAAAACATTTACTGGTTGTACAAAAGTGATGAGCTTTGAATAATGATGGTAATGGTTCAGTCAGCTTGAATCAAGCTTACATTATCTAGACAGTTTTCTTGGATCATATTGCTTTTTCCGGATGTGAGGCCATGTGATCCTCATGTTTCTGTATTTTAATTTCTGGATGGTAGGAAGTGCCTTTGATTTGTCTTTACAATGTCTTGTTGATCAGTACACTTGCCACTCATTCCTGCAATAAAATATCAGTTGGTCTTCTCTAACTTAAGATTTTCTCACTTGAAACCAAACTTCACATCACAATTTTTAATAGTTATTGAACTGAAAATAACATACTTTTTCTCACTGTTGAAAATGATACTTATGACTGTAGCTTATTCCAGAGCTTGGCACGCTTGGCCATTCTCTCATGACATAAATAATCTGGTATTTGCTGTACCTCCATGTGATTGAGCAGGGTGAAGGAGAAGAGTTGGAAAAGTCATTATGTTTCTTGGCTCATTAGATTTATTCCATCTTGCCTAATTGTGAGTCTGAAGAGATGTAGAAGTAGCGAGTCCTCTGGGCTTGTGAGAAACTAACATTCTGCTAGGTTATGACCACAAAGTTATCAATTTTCAAGGCATCAGCAGAGCCAGTTCAAAGGAGGAACATGTAGAGAAAACAGGATAAGTTCAGACTCAAGTGTAAAGACGAAAATGGCCAGAGAATATCAGGAAAGCAAATGGAGAGGAACAAACACAAGCATTGCTCATCCGGAGAAAGATGGACCTGGTAGAAGAATGCAACTGGAATGGAAGGCATTTCAGTCAAAACTTGAGAGCTATGCTTATCCGGAACAGAGCTGGCAGGAGTAAACCTTTGATAGCTTTTTTTGTTGTATTAAGGCTGTCAGTTAATTTTTCTCTTTTTCCAAATATTTATTTATTGAATTAATACTTTAAATGAGATTTAATAATGTAGAAATAACTGAGTAAAAGCTGTGACTAATGAAATAAATTCAGGAAGATTCCAGGTGTGCTCTTGGGTCATTCACCTGAAACACAAACTCTTTTTTCTCTTTCCATGGATGCTGCCTAACTTCCTGAGTGTTGCCAGAATTTGAGTTGTTTTCAGACTTGCAGCGTCTGCTGCATTTTATTTTTGCTCTAAGATTTGGAGAATCCACTGGTGAAGCAGCTGGGACCTGGGAGAGCTGCTAATTTCTAGCCAGAAATCTGATAAATATAGACGTGGAAGTACATCTCAGTGGCTTTGGATATATATTTTATGATTCCTAATGGACTCCAAAATTACTCTTGTGTCCTGGATAATAGCAACTGCAGGGTGCGGATCTTCAGACTTTGGAACTTGAGCAGCAGTTGCTGTCACTGCAGTCATCTGGAAGGACAGGTTACTTTTTTAAAAAAAAATATAGTCATCACTCAGGAGATGTCATCTCATAGCTGAAGACTCCACGGGCAGAGAGAGAATGCGTGACTGCTCAATAAATAAGGAAAAGCAGTCCGGTAGTGTCAGACTCTCTTGTATACATCATGGGTTCTAACTGGCTTTCTACTCAGAATACCGAGAAAGGAATGGCTCCTCTGGAGAGTACAGCTAGAGCCAAATCCATGACACTGTCGCTGATTCTACTGTATCTGGAGGGAGTAGGAAACATGCAGGGGTTCATTAGTTAGAGGGGCAGGTAAGTGCTTCTGTGATTCTAGAAACGGTGTGTTGCCTTCTTGGCAGCAGGATCAAAGATGCCACTAACTGCACAACTTTCTGGTGGGATATGGAAGTGATACTTAAATGGCCATAAATCATAGGTCATACTGGTACCAATGGCAGAAAGGATGCTGAAGTCCTCCAAGCATGTTCTAGAGAGTTACTAAAGAGATTAAAAGCAAGACATCAAAGGTGCTAATCTCTATTAGAATTGCTGCTTGGTGCAGGTAAAGGAGAAAAGTACAGACGAATGCATGGGTGAACAGATGGTGCAGGAGTGTAGGTTTTTGTTTACTGGGGGCACTGGGAGTTTGTTCTGGGACATCTGCAACCAAGACAGGTTACATCTCAATGAAACCAAGCTCAGTATTCTTGCAGGCAGATTATACGTGATATTGATGAGGTTTTAGTTTGCCAGGGGGTGGGAACCTGAGCTCAGTTTCAGAAGGGAGATAGGGTAAGTTGGAAGTGGAAGGTTTTGGAAGACATAAGAAACGAGATCTAATAAAAAGAGTTTGGTAATAGTTTGTTATATGTTAATGGAAGGAGTATAAGAAATAAAGGAGAGGTGAGAAAAGAAAATATAAGTAAGAGAGTTTAACATAGGAATATAAGAATTTGGAATAGCTAAAGATCATCTGGCCCTTTGAGCCTGTTCTGCCATTCATTAAGACCATACTTCATTTTCCTGCTCTATCCCCATATCCCTTGCTTCCCTTCTTATCAGAAATCTATTGATATCTGTTTTAAAGGAGCTTCTGCAGCCTCTTTGGCAGAGTTTCACCACCCTCTTGAATAAACAAAATTCTTTCCTCTTCAGTTCTAAATGACCTGTTGCTAAATCTGAGATTATGATCCCTCAGCTAGGGGAAACAACCTCCCTGCATCCAATTTGCTGTGATATGCAAGAATTTTGTAAGATTCAATGAGATCATCTCCCATTCTTCTAAGCTCTAGTGAACATGGCCTAGATTGTATGCAAATCACCCACTCCAGCATTCTGTCGACTGATTCTTCGTTGTGCTCCCTCTGTGGCAAATGTACCCTTTTTCAGGTAAAAAGATCAAAAGTGTGCACAATACCCCAGGGGCTGTTTCACCAAGGCATCAAGACATCCTTCGCCTCATACTCAAATCCTGTCATAATAAAGGCCCACAAACCATTTGCTTGCCTGAATGCTTGTAGCACCTGCATATTGGCTTTCAATGACTTTTATGCAAGGAAACTGAGGACCCTTTGAGCATCAACACTTTTTAGTCTATCACCTCTTAAAACATACCCTGCTTTTCTGTTTTTCATCCAAAGTGGATGTCCTTACAGTTTTTCCACAATGTATTCAATCTACCATGTTGCCCACTCACATAATTTGTTCATAGCCACTTGGAACTTCTTTACATTGTTCTCCCTATTTGCAATTCCACATCGTTTAGTGTTATTGGCAAACTTGGAAATATGACATTTGATCGCCTTGGGCATATCATTGATAAAGATTAGGAATAGTTGAGCTCCAAGCATCAATCCCTGTGATACCCCATTAGTCATACCTGGCCAACAAGGGAAAGACCCATTTATTCTTGCTCTGTTTTTGGCTGTTAACCAGCTCTCAATCTGTGGCTGTCTAATACTCTCAGTTGCACGTGCTCTCATTTTATTGACCAACCTTCTGTGTTGGACCTTGTGGAAAGCTTTGTGAAAATCTTAATGTGCCATATTCACTACACCCCCCACCCCCTTACATCCTCAAAGAACTCCCCATAGCATTTCAAAACTCAGGGATGTTGGGTCCTTGGATCTATTGCCTTTCAGTCTCATCAATTTCTCATGTTTCTGAATTTTGGGAAATCAAAAATCTGCAGATTCTGGAAAGCTGAAGTAAACACGGAGAATGCAAGAAACACTCAGCAGGTCAGATGGCGTCTGTGGAAAGAGAAATAGAATTAATGTTGCAGGTCGCTGCCTTTTCATCAGAAAAATCTGATGTGTTGAATGTTTTCAGTGTGATCAAACTCAAATTTACATTCTCATATTAGAAATTTAATATTTCTCGCATGAGATTCATCTCCTTTGCATTTTTCTTTTACTTAAACCATGATAGATGAACCTATTATTTTTCCACCCATGCTTCATGATCTTGTTCAGCAAGCATGCTGAAAAATTAAGAAGTAACGAACAAGTGATGAAAGACAGTTTGTGAATTTCATGAAATTTTTTAATTTCAAAGCTGAACAGATTGTTAGTTACAGCAATTGTGTGGTGGAGAGAAATTGATTATTCTACATTTGATCTTTTTTTTTATTTGTACCTAAGTTGTAGATGTTGCTGACGAAGGCAGCATTTAATACTCATTCCTCATTGACCTTGAGAAGCTAATCATGAGCTGCTGCCTTAAGTGCTGTACTACATGTGTTAAAGCTATTTCAACAGTGCTGTTTGGAATTTATAGAATTTTGACTGCAGCACCATCCAAGTCAGAATAGTATGCAACTTGGAGAGGAACATAAAGGTTGTGCTGTTCCCATGCTCTTGTAACGGTGTTATTCATAAGGCTGGTCCAGTTAAGTTTCTGGTCAATTGTGATCCATAGAATATTAATGGAGAGAGGGCATATTTGTTAGTGGTAATGCTATTAAATGACAAGAAAAGGAGATCATTGGCGAGATTGGATTTCTTCTTGTGGGCAATGCATACAGTGGTGAAGAAGGCATTTGGCACACTGGCCTTCATCGGTCAGGGCATTGAGTATAGAAGTTGGGACGTTATGTTGCAGTTATATAAGTCGTTGATGAGGCCGCACTTGGAGTATTGTGTACAGTTTTAGTGTACAGTTCCCTGTTATAGGAAAGATGTTATTAAACTGGAAAGGAGTGCAGAAAAGATTTACCAGGATGTTGCCTGGACTTGGGGGCCTGAGTTACACAGAGAGGGTGCGTAGACTAGGACTTTATTCCCCGGAATATAGGAGATTGAGGGGTGTCCTGATAGAGGTATATAAGATCATGACAATCATAGGGAGAAAGCACATAGTCTTTTTCCCAGGGAGGAGGTGCTAAAAACAAGAGGGAATAGGTTTAAGATCAGAGGCGAGAGATTTAAAAGGGACATTGGATTAGCTTCTTCACGCAAAGGGTGGTGCATATTTGGAATGAGCTGCCAGAAATAGTGGTTGAAGCAGGCACATTAGCAATGTTAAAAAATAATCTAGATAAGTACATGGATAAGAGAGGTTTAGAGGGCTATGGGGTAAACGCAGACAGATGGGACTAGCTCTCTGGCCAACACAGTTGGGATGGACAAGTTGGACCAAAGAACCTGTTTCCATGCTGTATGGCTCTATGCTCTATGACGTGGGCAGTTTTAAGGTAGTCGCTGGTGTTGCAGCTATAATGGAATAGCTGAGTCAAAAACAACTATTTTTGGCAAAGGTCTTAACCTTGTTTGGAATATTGTGCTCAGTTCAGTAATAATGTGGAAGAAATCAAATCGGATGAAGATTGGCTTTTGAGATGGTTGGAATCTCAAGAGGATGGATCATGTTGTCAGCACCAGGCTGATTAGGTAAATTCCTAAACCTCGTTTTTTAAATGAGTACTCTGTTTAGGAAATTTAGGAATAGGATGCTTGTGGAGCCACTGATTCCAGTTTGTTGAATTATCTGCAATTGGATGTGGCAGTGCTGCAGAAATCCACCTGAACTCTTGGTCCTGGGAGTACTTTTCACCATATATAGGATGCTGGTTCTGCAGTTTTGGTGGCACATAGTCTTGAATTGTGCAGCTTCACCAGTATGGCAATTCATTTTAAGTATGCCTGATGGGTATTTCTAGCACTCCTCGCTGAACGTGGTTTTGTCACCTAGTTTGTTATTGATAGGAGAGCTAAGGATGTGAAATTTACAGGTTAACATAGAACAGTACAGCACAGGAACAGGCCCTTCGGCCCACAGTATCTCCCCTCAGCTTCTGACGCTCCAGAAAAAACAACCCAAGTTTGTCCAACCTCTCTTTATAGCTCATACCCTATAAGTCAGGTGGCATCCTGGTAAACCTCTTCTGCACTCTTTCCAAAGCATCCACATCCTTCCTGTAATGGGGCAGTCAGAATTGCACACAGTACTCCAAGTGCAGCCTAACTAAAGTTTTATATAGATTATGGTGATTCTGCTTGTTCTGCACTGAATCTGTGCAGTTAGCACAGTAACAGGGTCACATAATTTTTTTTTCAATGTAAAGACAGGACTTTATGTCCACAAGAACCAGATGATTGAGATTTCAATAGTATTGTTATGTTTCCAATACAGTTGTGACAATGTACGTACATTCATGAGGAAATAACCAAGTTGGTTTTTGCCTTATTCTGGCTCTCTCACTACCTGGCATAGATCAATGTGGTGAACATGCCCTGGCAAACCTTCCTGGTAATGATCATTGAAAATCGCCCATCTAGACAAATTCTGTGAGCTTACTGCACTCGGTGCATATTCCACCCAGTGTTCAACAAATAGGATTACTGGTTCACCAGCTGTGATACGGGGGTGAGTGGTGATCAGAAACAACTTTCCTTTTCCATTTTTGACCTGATGCCGTGAAATTTTACAGAAGGGGGAACCAAACCTATTGCCCTCAGAGCCAGAACCAGTAATATGCAGTGACACTCAGAAGTTTGAGAGTCACAGGGCAAACAATGTTTAAATATGCATTTTATTGCTAATACTCCATTATATAGCATTTATAGATAAATACCGAATACACTGCTCCATCTTTGTGATCTCCTCTGCTCTCCGGCTCCTCGAATTCTCCCACTTTAGGAAATCCCTACCCCACTTCCCCACAACCTCAACCCCACCCCCTCCCCCCCACCATGCCTCTTCTCTTCTTCCCTTTCCTAGCCTCTTTTTTTCTACCTTTTTCTCTCTCTCACCCTTACCCATCCCTCGGTGGATCTGCTCTCCCACCACCCCCCCCCCGCACCTGCCTATCACTATATCTTACCTGCATCTACCAATCACCACCTTGTGCCCACCCTGCCTCCCCTCTTTTGTCCACCTATCACTGCTCTGCTTTTCCTATATATTGGGCTTCCCCTTTTCCTATTTTCGGTCTGGAAGAAAGGTCCTGACCGGAAACGTTGACCACCTGCTTTTCTCCAAAGATACTGCCTGGCCTGCCGAGTTTCTCCAGCATCATCGTGTTTTTCATTTACCAAACACATACTTCTTCATGGCTAATAGAAGCTTTGCGAGTATCTATCCTAGCTGTGCCTTTTAGACACTGGAATTTGCTTTTTCAGTTGCTTAAGTTTTGGTTTGTGTGTACCCTAAATTGTAACTGTTTCTGCAATATTCTTCTTTACAAATTGTTCATCAGAATATGGAGCCCAAACGGTTAAAAAAAATAATTTTGGTTGTTCTGTCAGCTTTCTTGCAGAATGCAAAAATTAATGCATGTGTGTGTTCTAAGCGTGAGTTGAATGCTGTTATCCTATTTTTTCCTTCATTCTGATCAAGGAGGACATTCATATCAAAACTTGTTATGATTTGTTTTGTGGTAATATTTCAAGTTGCTCAGTTGGTAGTGATGTTTTGAAGATAAGGCACAGCATTTTGCCATCAGACAGTGAATGTACAATCTTCCCATTCTGGTTTAAAATTTCAGTTTTCTTCCTGGTCATATTTTCTTCTAATTCAATGATGTGATTGTCATAATTAAATTTAATGTCCTTCTATTAACACTTTCATTTCTTGAACATGTTAATGCTGTGTAAAACTCTATTGTGTGCATTTTTTGTCACCACACTATAGGAAGGGTGTGGAAACTTTGGAGAGGCTGCAGAGGGGATTCAGCAGGATGTTGACTGGATTGGAGTGTATTAGCAATAAGGAAAGGTCGGACAAACTTTGATTGTGTTTTCCCTGAAGTGTCAGAGGCTGAGGGGCAACATGATAGAAGTCTGAGAGGCATAGATAGGGTTGATAGAATCATAGAGTCATACAGCTTGGAAACAGGCCTTTCAGCCCAACTTGTCCATGCTAACCAAATGCCCATCTAACCTGGTCCCATTTGCCCCAGAGTTTTTTTTTCCCAGGGCAGAAATGTTAAATACTAGAAGACATAGGTTTAAGGTGAGAGGGGGAAAGTTTAAAGGAAATTTGTAGGTGCCTGGAATGTGCTGCTGGGGATGTGCAGAAGCAGATACGATAACAACCTTTAAGAGGCATTTAGAAAGGCACATGAACAGGCAGGGAATGGAGGGATACAGACCATGAGCGGGCAGATGGGATTAGTTTAGACTGGCATTGTGGTTGGCGTAGTGTAGGTGAGCTGAAGGGCCTATTCCTGTACTGTACTATTTCTAACAGTGAGCACACTTTGACACACAGACCTTATATTCTGCAGGGAGACCACAAACATATATTAACCACCATGACTGAGTATAGTCTAACTGCAGCTGTCTGATGTCATTGCCTGCAGTACCACATACACTGCGTGTTTTATGGTGAGTCTGCTAAGATTAGAGACCTGTATGTGCTGGATATCACAACCCCTCCTGCTCCTAATCCCACCCTCCCATCCAAAATACACATCTGCCAGGGTTAGAGGCAATGGATATGAGTTATTACCAGGTCTGTCTCACTTAAAAGATTAACAAAGTTTGTTAAATTCTTAATTTATATTGGGCACGATTAACAAATAGGAACCACTTCCCCAAAGCAAAAATACAAATGCTGTTATAATAAAACTGGGAAATACGGAACCTTTAAGGCATTTAGTGCACACTTAATCTGCATGATTCGAAATTTGAAAAATATCAGTTCAGTTCAGTTTAGTTCAGTTCAGTTCAGTACCACAACTCATCTGATCTGAAACTCTCATCCATGCTTTTGTGGCTGCCAAACTTGTCCCAATGAAGCACTCCTGGCCAACCTCCCATATTCTACTTGCCTTAAAATTGGTGTCCAAAACTCTGCTGAGAATGTAATGTCTTGATTCATTCTATTCACCCATTACTCCCACACTTGTCTCCCAGTTGAGCTACGACTTGATTTCAATATTTTTATGCACGATTTTAAATCCTTCCATGGTCTTCCCTCGCTGTTTCGATAATATCCTCTAGCCCTATAACCCTTTATCTACGCTTCTCCAGTTGTGGCCCCTTCATCATTCTTGAATTTAATTGCTCCACCTTTGGCAGCCCTGCCTTTAGGGGTCAAGCAATTAAGTTCTAGAATTTCCTCCCTAAACCACTCTGGCTACTTTATTACCAGTTTAATCAAGCTTGTAATCATTTGTCCTAATTTTTCCATACATGGTTTGTCATAGGATTTTGAACAATGCTCTCATGAAGTGCCTTGGAGCATTTAACTACATTGAAAGCTGTTGTTGTTTAAATACCTTACAACAAATTATTCCCTGCATCGAGTCCCATCTTGTTTGGCACCACAGAAGTAATATCTCTGATGCTGTATTTGATAATTATTGCAATTAAAAATATGTTGGATAATCTTACTGAGCTAATATAGCATACTTCAAATATTTAATTGATCATTAGTATGTGTAATATTGATTTAATGGACACATTCACCTTGATTGTTATGGTTAACTGTCTATTCAGTGCAGTGAAAATAAATTTTAAAAAATGTATGTGGAAATTAATTTCCAGGCATCAAATTCAAATACATTTCATGTTCAATCCAAACAATAAGGATGGAATAGTAAATCCAATAACTGTGGAATAATAGATAGAATGGCTACAAGGTGCGGTAAGGTTCCCTAGACGATGGCACTTTAAACATTTCTTTTTGTATTTTGTTGAACTCTGATTTGGACTCGCTCTGAATTAGATGTCTCAAATCAGAGCCAATCTGTGTGGTGACATTCCACTACCAAGGCTGGCATTATGTGACAGTTGAATGAAAAGAGTACGACCTCTGAATTGCCTTGCCCTCGGAGTGGACGTTTAGGAATTCAAGTCACAATCTGGTCACATGTGGAAATAAGTTAGGCTGGTAATCAAAGGTATCTAACTTTTTAATATCTACCTCGTGGCTTTTGGATGAGACCTTAACCGATACACAGGAGATCCCATGGCCCACTTTTGCATTTTGAACAAGGAGGTATGCCTGAACCAGTAAAACTAATCTTATTGGATAGCCAAATTAGATTATCTGCCTGTCATTGTATTGCTGTTGATAGACGTTTGCTGAATGCAAATTGGCTGCCAATTTTCTTGTGCTACAACAGTGATTACACTTCAAAAGTACTTCATTGCCTGTAAAGCAATTACTAAACAAAGATACATAAATGCAAGTTTTCTCTCTAGTTTAGAACAATGAGTATTCTGTATAATGTGCAATGTTTTACTCTTTTGCTGAAGTGATGTCCTTTAAAATTAAAAAGCACTATTGCACAGGAATCTCAATGCACATCACTAAAGTAGGATCATTATTTTATGGATGCTTGCTGCATGCAACTTGAGTGTCGCATTTCTTGCATTACAAGCAACTTAAAAGTAGTTAGGAGACACAAAAGACTGCAGTTGCTGGCATTTGGAGTAACACACAAAACGCTGGAGGAACTCAGTGGGTCCAGCAGCATCTGTGGAGGGAAATGGACAGTCGACGTTTTAGGTTGAGACCCTTCATCTGCACTGGTAATAAGCAAAAGTAATTAATTGGCTACTACATGCTCCAAGGGTGTCTTTAAAATCTTTGTGACATTTTGGAAAATGATCACAGTACATTCATTCGTGTTCTCCCAAATAAACCAAAATCCAGCATTTTAATGTCAGTTGGCTACACTCATTCAAATTCTAAGCTTCAAAACTGAGATTAAAGAATAGTTTATAGTAACATTAAAATTTTAATACCTACCAATGTCAGCAAGTTTCTTCACTACTAATGGAATATTTCAGGATAGATGGACGATGTGCAGATAATCATGATCTGTAGTTTGTGTATCGTATGAAAGGACTGGTCTAATAATTGACAAGTAATGAAACTCTCAATAAATTTTTATGCGAGATACATAAAATTATATTGCATTAAGATTTCTCATGTTCTGCTTCTTAAAATGTAATACAAATTCTGTTAGTTGAAGGGAGATGATGTCATTGTGGACTGACACCCACATAAAGATATGAGAAATAGGAACAGAATTGGACCATATCGGTTTTGGAAGCCGGCTTGGCCACTCTGTAAGAGTGATCCTTGACCTTATCCACTTTGCTGCCTTTTTACCCATATCCTTTATTTCTCTTTGTGTCCAAAAACCATTTCAGATTTGAGTACACTCAGCAACTGAGCATCCTTTTCCCCCTTGGAAGAGACAATCTCAAAAATTTACAAGCCTTTGAATGTAGAAATTTTTCTTCAGCTCTATCGTTAATTACCAACCGTTTATCATGAGACAACGGACTCTAGTTCGAGACTCTAGTCAAAGTAACCAGCTTCTCAATAACTTCTATCGATCTTTCCAGATCTTGTACGTTTCACTTTTATCACCTCTAATTCTTCTAAACTCTAGTGAGTATAAACTTTTCCTATGAATTCTCTTTGCAAGCCATCCTCCTCATTCCAGGAATCAGTCTACTTAATCCATGCTGCACTTACCTCGAAGGCAGGTGCGGCCTAAGTAAGGAGACCAAAACTGCATGCACCTATTATGCTATGGTCTCCCTGAAAACTTGTAGAAAGACTTCCTTGTGTGTGTACTCCAATCTACTTGCAGTAAGGGTCTGTGTACAAAGTTGTCATCCTAATTACATCCTGCATTTAAGTACAGACCTATCCCGATCCTCTTCACCAGTATTTATTAGTTTCTCGGCAATTGGAAAAAAAGTTGTTTCATTCTCCCAAGCAAAATTATGTACACCACATTATTCCATATTATGTTCCATCTGCCACCTTTATTCTCATTCACTAATCTTTATGAGTCATCTCCATTGCTTATTTTCCCACCTGTCTATGTATTGCCAGCAAGTTTGGACACATTTCCCTCTGTCCTTTCATCCAAGTAAGGGATATTCAAACCTTTGTTCGTAGAAAGCAATTTTAAAATCAGGGAAGAAGACTGCAAGCAAAACAAAAATGACCCAGTCAAATTTCTGCAATTTCGTAGCTGAGCCCCATTTAAAACAATATTGAAAACACTCTGTAGGTCAGGCAGCATCTGAGGAGAGAGAAACAGTTAATATCTCTGGCCGATAACCTTTAATCAGAAAAGCTCTTAACCTTGACATCTTCTTGGTAGATAAATTGCTTTCTTGCAATTACAAATTCAGTGCTAATATTAACAAGGAATTGAGGTCAGAGAGCCACAGGGGTCCAGATAAATTAGTAGATAAACATTGATCTTGAGACATGTCTGACTCTCACCATGGAAACTGAATTAGATAATCTGGAATTTAAAATTAAAAACAGAAAATGCTGGAACTGCTCAGTAGGTCTGACAGCATCTGTGGAAAGAGGAATAGAATTACATTTTCAGTTTGAAGATCTTTTTTCAGAATTGGGAAAGCAAGAGGACAAGCTAATTTGATGTTGCAGAGGAGGTAGGGGAGAGAGGGATAGGACAAAGGGAATTATCTCTGATAGGATGAGCCATGGATGTTGTAACAGGCTGCAGAGATCATTTGGTTGATGAGTTAATAAAGCAGTTAGAGAGAAAAAATGAAGAAAATCTATGAAATGAGAGCAGTGAGTGAGTGACAGTACAAGCAAAGATACATAAAAAGTTGCAAAAAAGGCAGGGCTCTAAGACATATCCAGCAGAAGACAGAAAAACAGAGCCAAATTCACAGATGGATGACCTGTAGCAAAATGGCCAGTTCTGAGACAGAAAGAGAAATGGAGTCTTGAAGGCTGCGCCTAGATGGAAGATGAGGTGTTCTTCAAGCTTATGCTGAGATGGTAAGACATAGTAGAATCATGCCATTCGGCCTATTGAGTCTGCTCCACCATTCAATCATGGCTGATTTATTTTTCCCTCTCAACTCCATTCTCCTGCATTCTCCTCATAACCTTTGATGCCCTCACTAATCAAGAACCTATCAACCTCCCCTTTAAATATACCCAATGACTTGACCTCCACAGCCATCTGTGGCAATGAATTCCACAGGTTCACCACCCTCTGGCAAAAGAAATTAGTCCTCATCTCTGTTCTAAAGGGACATCCTTTTATTCTGAGGCTGTGCCCTCTGATCCTAGACTCTCCCACTACTGGAAACATCCTCTCCATGTCCACTCTATCCAGGATTTTCAATATTCGGTAAGTTTCAATGAAATCCCCCCTCATCCTTCCAAACTCCAGAGAGTACAGGCCCAGAACCATCAAATGCTCCTCGTACATTAACCTTTTCATCCCCAGGATCATTCTCGTAAACCTCCTCTGGATCCTCTCCAACGCCAGCACATCCTTCCTTAGATATGGGGCCCAAAACTGCTCACAATACTCCAAATGTGGTCTGACCAATGCCTTTTGAAGCCTCAGTATTACATCCTTGTTTTTATATTCTAGTCCTCTTGAAATGAATGCTAACATTGCATTTGCCTTCCTTACTACCCACTCAGCCTGCAAGTTAACCTTTAGGGATCCTGCACTAGGACTTCCAAGTCCCTTTGTATCTCTCATTTCTGAATTCTCTCCCCATTTAGAAAATAGTCTTTATTCCTTCTACTAGAGTGCATGACCGTACACTTCCCCACGCTGTATTCCATCTGCCACTTCTTTGCCCACTCTCCCAACCTGTCCAAGTCCTTCTGCAGACTTCCTGCTTCCTCAACACCACCTGCCTCTCCACCTATCTTTGTATCATTCACAAACTTGGCCACAACGCCATCAATTCTGTTATCCAGATCATTAACATATAACGCGAGAAGTAGCAGACCCAACACTGACCCCTGCGGAACACCACTAGTCATTGGCAGCCAACCAGAAATGGCCCCATATATTCCCACTCTTTGCCTTCTGCCAGTCAGCCAATCTTCTATCCACGCTAGTACCTTTCCTGTAATACCATGGGCTCCTATCCTATTTAGCAACCTCATGTGCGGCACCTTGTCAAAGGCAAGTTATGACAATGTAGGAGACCACACGCAGGTAGGTCAGAGTTGGGATTTGGTTGGAGAATTAAAGTGGCAGGCAACAAATGTGAAGTGAGAAACACAACTGATATCTCTAGTTGATATGCTGAAAAGTCCTTAATGTTGTCATTGGGTTTACAGATAAATTGCTACCTTCCTTGCAATTACAAATTACAATAAATAAGTAAACAAAAAACAATTCACATTCTTCTTCAAAGTTCCACTGGCTATTAGTTGGGCAAAAAACTGTCAGAAATCACTTTGGTGGTACAGGGTCCTTTTGAGATTTGATCTAATCCTCTGCTCCCTTTTCCTCCCCCAACACACAAATTATAACCTTGCATTGCTAATGGTATGGATAATTCATGGGATGATATCACCAGTAACCTTGATTATTTGGTTAATAATGGGCAGTATTTGTAAACTGCTATTTAACATAACCCAGAAATTAACAGCTGTTTTCTAGAGGCATTTTACAGAAGTGCTTGCCTTCAGCTGACCAAGCCAAATGTTGTTACTGGCAGGAAACTGTTGCGATCTAAGTTGTTGATAGAAAATGTAAATAGGTGAGGCTTTGGTTGATCATCATGGCACTCGACTAGAAATGACCAATTTAATATTATTCTTTTTTCTGTCCTTTAGCAATCCTCTATCTATGCTATTGTGCACAATCACCATGAGCCCTTATTATAAGTAACACAGTTTGTGGCAGTTTAACAACACCACCTCACTGGTTCCCTGTCATCCTCCCTGCTTATTGCATTAGATTTGTCAAGCACCATTTCCCTTTTGTAAATCATTATTGATAATGCCTGGTATTATGATTTTCTACATGCTTTGTAACCATGTCCTTGTTAACAAATTCCAGTATTTTCTTGCAACTGAATGGATGCAGGTTGATCAACATTTCCCTTCTTACTTTCTCCTTTTTTAATTACAACATTGCCCTTAGTATGCACATCTACAAGGATAATTCAAGAATTCTGGAGAATTTTAGAAGATAATCATTGATACATTCCATCACCTCTCCAGCCTCTGATTAGAACCCAAATTGTAGATAATGAGACCCAAAGGTTTGTCATCTTTTAATCCCATTTTTTCTCCTCTGTGTTCTACTTACTGATATTAACTGTCTGACATCCTCACCCTCATTGAATCATAGAATTATACAGCACAGAAACAGGCCTTTCAGCCCACTGTGGCCATGCTGACCTTTTTGCACCAATCTACACCAATCCCATTTGCCTACATTAGAACCATATTGGTTCCCCACTATTTATAGTACACTGAGGGGCAAAACTTGCCAAGACCAGTGAGCCAACAAACTTAGAAAGAGCAGACTGTCCCTTCTAGCATGTAGCAAGGCAGATTCATCCAGCTAATCAGCAAAGTGTTTCTGACTCTGCTTTTGGACTTGGCAGCCAGTGAGCCTTCACACCACCCACCACCCCCAGCCCCACAACCCCTCCAAACTTGCTGGCTGTTGGATAAACTGGGCCCTCATTATTGCTGCCCAGTTATGATATTCCCAAGAGGGAAGTGCACTGTAGAATGGCTATTTCCACCACCCCAAGCTTTGCAATGAAGTCTTCTCTCAGCTCATTGCTGGCTAACACCAAGCAAAGCAATCTTGTTTCAGTCTTTAATCATAATTAAAAATATTTTTAATTAACTTTGTAACATTAGCAGCAGCCATGGTACTTTCCATCTTTTCTGTGCTTAGGAAAACCTGAGGTTGAATTGATCAACCTCATTATGCTCCCATACCATGAGAAAGGAGAGATTGGTTAGGACCCACCTGTCCATTTAGGTGCAGGGGGTATCTACTGGGAGCAAGTTGGCTCTCACTGCATTTATACACTGTGCTAACCAGGAAGATGTTTGAATCAAATATGAAGAACTTGATTGAACTAATGGTCAGAGTGCTATTCATGCTTGGCTTCAACTCCTTTTTGAAACTGATACCAGGTGTCTTCAATTTTAATCTTAGATACTTGAACCAGTGAACTTCATTAATGCTCATGTAGCTGTGTCTGGCCAGTACATCTAACAGATTTAGAGATGGGACTGCCAGTGGACCATTTCAAGATGCACCCTGTCATGCCTTATCGTATTTTTAAAATGACACAGGAGACCACCATTTGCCACATTGGTTCGGTGACAGTTCCTAGGGGAGTAATCCCATTAGTCCCATACCCCTTCTCCTTATTTCGCTGGACCCCTGTAACTTACTCTCTCTTACACATACCCATCAACTCTTCTTTGATTCATTTTGCTTTTAACCTACACTAAGGGAATAATTTTCAGTTATGAATTACAGAAATGCAAAATGTTTGTTTACTGTCTCAGCCAATTCCTTACTCCCCATTAAAATACCTCTTCCTCTTCCTCTAAGGGATCCATGGTTACTTTACTGTTCTTCCCCTCTGTAAACAGCCTTAAGTTTTCAAAGTTAAGGAGTTAATGGAGCAGGAGCCGTTTTGGGTCAATGATCATTGAGATGGTAGGTGGGTGGAATATCATATGTGTTAGCATATGGATGACAGCATTTTGGATGAGTACAATCTATTCGACTTTGAATGTGTAAAAGACATTAAAACTGTACCTGTCCAATCTTCAAGCATGTGGGAGTTGGAGGGGGAAAGAGAATCTAAGGGATGAGGATGAGGGGAGAGGAAAATGTGAGTTCAGATTAGATGCTTGAAATTTCCTGTATTTTTACCCTTATAGTTCTTGGCAAGAATTTCTCCTGTTCATTGGTTCTGATGCTTTGTTTGCATTGGGTATATGCTTTGTTAACTAGAAGGATTTGAATTCTTGTGTGTAGAGATGTTTTAATTTTATGTGCATCAAGGCTCATGTTCCTGCAATCTAATTATTGAGTAGCTCACACAAACCCACTCCCAAGAATTCTTAATTCATTATTGATATGTTTTTCTACTTAGTGAATGAGAAAGCCTCATGAGTCCTTTGAGTTATGTTAAGACTGTTCAAAGGCAGTTTGGGCATACAGTACTTTTGTAGCCAGAAGAGAGAAGATATTTTTACCTTATTGATCTCGTCTGTATTCAAACCTTAGTCATGGATGTGAAAGGGTATTTGGCTGTTCATGTTGTTATGTAATTAGTAGGTTTGTTTCTTTACATGTGATATGGAGTGGGCATTCAATTTTACTCTTCTAAATTTCTTTTCAACTTGAAAAGTAACTTCTACATATAGACACTATTGAAAATGTTATGAAGTATTGTCTAAAAAAAGAAAGCTGTATTGTTTCCCAATAAAGCTTCCCAAGTGACAGCATCACTGATCAAATTTTATAGAACATAGAACAGTACAGCACAGGAACAGGTACTTTGGCCCATGATGTCTGTGCCCACCATGATGCCAATTTAAACTGCACATCTGCCTGTACATGGTCTATATTTCTCAATTCCCTGCCTGATCATGTATCTGTCTAAATGCCTTGTAAACATTGCTTTTGTATCTGCGTCCACCACTTTCCCTGGCAGTCTGTTGTGATTTCCGTTATGATTTACCTAAGAATCAGGCTGTTAGATCTAGAATTTCCTCCAGTGAGTTTTATAGAGATCATCAATCAAAGCCAACCTCTAATTTTTAAAGATCATTGGAGCTGTGTTTTGTAGATTGCAGTTAATAAGCAGTTCAGCAATGTATGCTGTGCAATGTTACTACACTTATTTGGTAGCTATGTAAAGATGAAATTGTAATAACTAATTTAATTTAAAAGTATAATTTCTTCTGAAAGGAAATGATCGAAGGAGGTGTTGACTGCCGGTTGGTAAAGTGGGTGCACGACCCTTGATATGCCTGAGCAGTTCTTTTTACACCTGCCTGCCTTTCCTCATTTGATGCTCCACACTGACTTCTATTCCAACTGCCCTGCTATCTGTGAGTGGTGTGAGGAGCTTGGATCCAAGCTGTGTAGTTTATGATGTGTTTTCACCTCCAGACACTGGGTTGATTGTGTCCAATTGATTTCACAAGGAACCTTGACAGCCAGCAAATGAGGAGGATATTATTCTTGCACAGGACTGAATTCCAAAAGGGAAAAATGCAGCAATCAACTCTAGTTCAGTACCTCAAAATAGAATGTTAATTGTTCTCTCTGAAAATACAAATGTATTCCATGAGAAACTTTTTAAGTGCAAAACCTTATTTTGGTTTTGTTCACGTAACTAACATTTAATTAGGAATGTGTGTTAACATAAAAACACTACTTTTGAAAGCTCGTGTATAAATACATTATTCAGTTAAGCACTAGTTCATATTTTGTGCGCCCTTTTAAAGATGGCCAAGTTCTATTGATTGCAGCTTTTTCAGCCGTTTCTCATCAGCTTTCACTCGAAGCCAACTGCCTTTGTATCTAATCAGACTGGTGCTTATTAAAGAGCAGTGTAAGCTCAACAGTTATTCAGCAGTTTTCACTTACTTAATCAAACACAAAGTTGAAACTTTATGGAACAATCAATTTAAATGTTACTGTATATGTAATGAGAAGAATTCCAGGCATATCAAGAGAATTTTTTTTCTCCCCTCAATGAGCAAATACTGGTACTGTGGATATGGCTGTATTATACCCAGTAATGCCAGTAAGTCTCAGTGATGCTTTGGTAACTGCACTTTATTATCTTTATCAGAAACAAAGTATGGATACAATCAGTTCTATGCTGTAATGATTAAATTTGAATGAGAATGATGAAATTTTCTAAAACACTCATTTTTTGCAGTTGTTCGCGGGATACTGACGTCTTGAAGTGCTACTTCAATAAATAATCATCCCTCATGTTTGACATTACATCCACATGTGTATTGCTTTTCAAAAATTTATGCTCTTTAATTTAACAAGATTTTCTTTGACAGCGTCATTTCTTCTGGTGCTATAGTGCATTGGGCATCATGAAGTTGCAGGATGGTCACGTACCTTATGTAATCACATTTCTTGGCATTCTGCATAATAAAAGGTTGTGCACCATTTACATGCTGTGAACATGATGCAAATATTTTTGAAATTTTATTGATCCAGCAATCATACATTTTTGAAGGGATGGTTTTGAGTTCTGCAAAGCTTTTTGAGCTTTCTCTTAAGATAACTCCTTTACTGAATCATGGGTGTCTAGCCTATCGTGGTAGTAGTCATAAATACCACCCGAAACAACAAAAGCAAGCAGAACTATCCCTCCTCATTTTTATCAACTGCAGCCTTTGATATGCTTGACCTCAGCACCTCCTTCGTGGCCTTAGTAACACTCTTATTGAGGTTACAAGTGCCATGCTCTGTGACAATGACATATTTGAACTTCTTGCCCTCATTTTACTGACTGGTCTATAGCCTTTCATTGTCACATCTGCCGGGGTGCGGTGGAGAACTTGTCTCGCTTACCGTTCGTAGAGATCAATTCATTACACAGTGCATTGAGGTAGTACAGGGTAAAAACAATAACAGAATACAGAGTAAAGTGTCACAGCTACAGGGAAGTGCATTGCAGGTGGACAGTAAGGTGCAAAGTCATAACAAGGTAGATTGTGAGGTCAAGAGTCCACCTCATCATATAAGGGAACCGTTCAATAGTCTTATCACAAGGTACAATAACAACATTTAAAAGGTACTTGGACACGTACATGGAAAGGAAAGGCTTAGAGGGATATGGGCAAAACGCGGGTAAATGGGACGAGCTGAGATGAGAATCTTGGTTGGCATGGACCAGTTGGGCCGAAGAGCCTGTTTCCGTGCTGTATGACTCTATGACTAAATGGTTGACTTCTCATCATCCTCCAACGTTTTTTCACCATCCTCTTAAAGCTTCTGTTCATTCATCTATCCAATCAGATCAAAGGATTACCTGAAACAAGAGAAACACATAACTACAGATGCTGGAATCTAGATGAAAAACACTATGATGCTGGAGGAACTCAGCAGGCCAGGCAGCACGGATGCTGCCTGGCCTGCTGAGTTCCTCCAGCATCATAGTGATTACCTGAAACGGCTTTTTGCTCATTCGCCGTAAACTCGGATGTCTTTGAAGAATCTATCTTTGGCCTCTTTCAGCTAACTGCTGGTACCATCATTTGAAAACAAATTTTAATTTTCCACAGGTACCATGATCATGCCCAACTCCACTTTATGACCACCTCCCTCACCCCCTTCATTGCCTTTGTTAAACTGCTTGTTTGACATCTACTGCTAATTGAACAAAACAAACTCTCTCCCTATTTTGGTAAATGCTGTTAAATTTGTTGCTTTTGAATTTCACTTGTTTTAAGAAGTTTGCCTGTGCTGCCATGCTATTAGTGAAGCAGTGCAGATGCAAAAATGAAGAAAGGAACTTCAGTGCTGGTTTCTGTGTATATATGGATGTGATAATTCAAATTATTCAGGGTAATAGAACTCACTGACTTCACAGTCCTGTTTCTGGCCTTTTCTAAATTTCATTTCTGTTTTCAAATTTTTACCTTATTTTCCTCCTCAAAAAGCCTTCACAGAACATACTTCTCTCAACATTGTTGGAACCTCTTAAGCCTCCAGCACAATGCAAAGTTTACATTCTGTTAAACTAGTTATTAACATATCCTCAGCCTCTGATTGTTATGGAAAAGGTAGAAAGGCCAGTCCCCCTGTTGCTCAGGCATTGTAATCCCTTGCATTATTTTTTCCAACTCATTGGTTTGTTGCCAATTGCATTTGTTACTGCACAAAGAAACAAACATTGCGCTGATGTGATAGGGCAGCCTTGAGATTGATTATCCCTGAAAGGAAGCCTGCTACCATTCTGTTTCGTGGTAGAGATACTGACATTCCCTATTTTGCTTAGAACATTCGGCAGAGCTAGATTGATCTTGATTCCTTTGCAAAGCTAACTTTTTAAGGTTCCTGTTTGTCTTTCATCCTTCTCAAAGACTATGAGAATCACTTAAAGTTTACCTCATTGATTAATAATCTCATCTCTTTCTTCTTTTTCCCTTGCCTTTAGCCATTGGTAATAGCAGTACCCTAAGGGGATTACTCAGTTGTTTCACTGCAGTATTACAGTGTGTACATATTTTATATTTTAAACATTTCATATCGAAACAGATTTTCAAATATATCTCCACCCTTTACAAATCCTGTAATGACAAGTTATTGTTTTCTATCAAGAGGCAGTTTCTTGCCCATTTCCAAAGTTTATCCTGAATATTTTGAGTTTGATTCATTGATTCTGTGCAGTTTAGGATCACCTACCTTTTGGAAGTCTGAGTAGACTGTCACTTGGCCTTACACAGTCCACTTGGTGCATCCTTCTTAAAGATATTAGAAGATTCTTCAGAAGTCACATTGGCTGCTCTTCTCCTGAACCATCATTGCTTATTGTTCACCATGCCAAATATAGAGACATCAGAGGGAAAGTTAAAGAAACAAATATGGCCAAAGGGAGAATACTGGAGTAGATTGGTAGCTAACATCAAAGGGAATCAAACAGTCTTCTGTTGGCAAGTGAATAATAAATGAGTAGTACAAGGGTAAAGCCAATTAGAATTATGTATGGAGACAAAGGGCATGGCAAAATGAGTACTTTGCATCTGTCTTTATTAAGAAAAGATAAAGGAAGTGGGACTGGGACAGGCCATACAGACTTTCAGACCTGTTCTTCCATGCAACAGGTCATACTTGATCTGACTGTTGACCTTAGATCCACTTTTCTGCCTGATCTCCAAGAGCCTTGATTCCCTTGTTCAAAAATCACTCAACCTTGAAATTAATGACTTGGTGTCCACAACTCTCGGCTAGAGAATTCCAAACATCCACAACCTTCTGAAGTAAATTCCTCTTTACCTTACTCTTAAATGGGCCTGAAATTTTCCCCCTTGATTCTTGATTCCACTACCAGAGTGAACACCCTCATAGCATCCATAACTTGAATACAGGGTCTTGATGAGACCACACTTGGAGTATTGTGTACAATTTTGGTCTCCTTACCTAAGAAAGGACATACTTGCCACAGAGGGAGTGAGGTGAAGATTCACTGTACTGTTCCAGAAATGGTAATTTGCTGTATGAGGAGAGATTAAGTAAGCTGGGACTGCTTTCTCCCAAGTTCAGAATGCTGAGGGGAGATCTCATCAAAATGTATCAAATTCTTAAGGTTTGACAGCTAATGGCAGGGAAGATAATAATGTTGGCTGAGGTCTAGGACCAGGGCAAAGCTTCAGAACAAGGGATAGGCCACTTAAGATTGAGATGAGGAGAAATTTCTTCACTAAAAGGGTTGTGAACTTGTGGAATTCTTTATGCCAGAGGGCTGTGAAGGCTCAGTAATTGTGTTCATTCAAAACACAGATCAATAGATTTCTGGACATTAAGGGAATCGAGGGTTACAGGGATAGTGCTGGAAAATGGCGCTGAGGTAGAAGATCACCATATACTCAATGAATTGTAGAGCAGACTTGAAGGGCTGGATAGCCTATTCCTGCATCTATTTCTTATCATCTTCTGTACCCTATTAAGCTATTTCAAAGTCTCAAATGTTTCAATAAGATCATCTCTCATTCTTTTAAACTCCAGACATTATAGGCATAGTCTATTCAGTCTTTCTGACAAGACAACCCCTTCATCATAGAAATCAATTTAGTAATGATCCTGTTGCTTGTTAAAATGAACAAATTGAGATGCTGGATAGGCAAAACATTCATGAGGGATGTTGGGTAGGGGGCAGGGGGAGGTTACTGGAAAGGCAGGTTATACTTCAGGAAAAATAGACATCAGATTTAGGATGACATCCATTCTAGGTTGCTGAAGGAAGTAAGGGCTGAATTTGCAGAGATACTGGTTTATAATCTTTCAACTTTTCTCAAGGTATGGAGTGGGAAAGCTGCGAGAAAAGGTTATCATAGGCAATACTATGTCATTTGGGCAAGTATGTATTGATAAAGAAAGCCAGCATGATTTTTATTAAGGTATATTGTGAGTAACTACAGTAACTTGATTATATTTTTTTAATGGGGGAACAACATTGATGTGGATTGTCAGTTGTAAGTGAACTATCAACCAATGTTCGATATTTGCCTTGTGAAAGCTTCTCAGCAACAAGGTTGGCTTAGGAAAGGAAACAAAGTCGTGCTGAACAGTTACAAGTTGGAGTAGAGGGTCCTCGGATTGGTGCTCGGACTACTGCTTTCCTTGATCTATTTTATGCAGAGGCCAGTATCAGCAAGTTTATTATGGATGAGTGATGGGCTAAATTGTGTATGATTTGATCCAAATATAGATTTCCCCAGGATATTGACAGGCTGGTGAAATGGCGGATATATCACGGGTGAAATTTAAAGCATGGAAAAGCAAAGTATTATATTTAGGGAGGAAATTGGAGGCAAGGCATTATGCAATATATTTTGCTGCAATGCAGTTCTTTGTGGGTACATGTCTTTGACTCACTATTTGCTATAAATCACTCTGTGCATGGAATTGTGCAGTACCAAAATGCCCATAATGCATTTCACACAGCCTTTTTGAGTTACAAAATTTAACTATTATTTTCCATGAGTCCTTTTGTGACGTGAAGCATTTACGGAATATAAAGATTACAGTTCTAATGTGGACACTGGAATTAGAGAGACTGAGGTGCAGAAAATGTATAAATCTTTGGAGAGAATTTTTGTAAGTGCATATTGGCATCATGAGCTTTAACTATAGAGGCAAGAGTACATCAAAAAGAAGTTACATCAATCTCTATAAACTGTTAGTTCAGCCTATTCTGGTCATTGCATGATTCGATCCTGGAGAAGGTGCACAAAAAATTTCAGTGGTGTGCTCCTAAGGAATGGGGGCTTTGGTTACATATGTAAACTGGAGAGCCTGAGCTTGTTCTCCGTGGAATGATTGATAAATGATCTGAAAGAGTAGTGGTAGCACATTCAAAATGAATTGCATTGGCAGTTGAAGAAATAAAAAATTCAAGACTACAGGAAAAGAGAAAGAGGCAGAGCCAAACTGCAGTGACCTTGTATTGAGCTGGCATGGATCTGATGGACCAAGTCACCACTATCCATGCTGTAACGGAGACAGGATTAGCCCATTTGGCTCCTCAAGCCTGCTCCATTATTCTCAGCTTGAGCATGAAACTGACTCATATGTAATATTTTCATTCCTCCTTTACTTTTCTCCTGCTCCCAACAGCATTTATGCTTCAATGTCTGTTCTAGACTTTTGTCCAACCGTTGCCTCAGTTTCCTAATTTCTTTCTGTGTAACTTCTAATTCTTGTAACACACATGCAACTGCAATTGATTTATTTAACTCTTTGGCCCTTTTGCCCTCATTGGCTTGAACCTGCTTCTCACAGCACATCTCCTGGGGTTCACATCCCCAATGGGTCTTCTTTACCCGAAACTTCTACCCATTTGGGCCTTTTTTTATTTAAGTAGTCTTGCAGGACGATACACCACAATCCCTTGACTTCGATCATCGTCTGATGCTTGTAGCCATAACGCACCTACCTGGCTATAATGCACCCATCTAGCCATAATGCAACTGGACTCGTCGGTGCTGAAGCTGTAACGCGACCACTGAGGCTGTGGCTTAAGTAACCCAGTCTTTAATGCAAAATTTAGTTAATTTATATGGGTGGTTCAGCTCAGGAAGGTATAAAATCACCTCTTATCAAGCCCACCCAGGGATGCCAAAATGTTGCCAATTAAATGCAGCACATGACAAAGCACACTAGACAATGACTTTGCCAAATAACTATATTAATTGCAATTAGTTCAAACAACTCAAAAGATTCACTACGTAGTTTCAAACAAGATTCATTAACTTTTACCCGCTAGGTATTACCCACTCTTGATGAACTTGGCTGAGGTTCGACTTGGTGAGTTCTTCTGAGTCCCTGACTCAGGGTTCCTTCTATGATTGTTATTCTCCAGAGCTGTCACTGTCAGTTATTTTGTGAGATACCTTTTTATCTGTTTCTTTGCATTTCTCCTAGCAATTATTTCGATTTTAAGGCCAATTAGATGGTTGTAAGTCCTTTTTCTATAGATATATATTTATATATATATAATATTTCTTTATTTGTTCAAATTTCTGCTGATCTGTTCCATGATCATCACAGCCACCTGGTCTACAATCATCAGCGTGTCTGTTTATGCCTTTACAGTGTACCAGACTGTCCATGGTTCAGTGTCCCAAGATGTCTGTTCACAACATGCTTATCTGCTTCCTCTGTGGTTAAGGATAGTGAGATGTTCATAGGGTTGTAAAGCTGTCTTACAATGCTCCCATGCCGACACTTACCTGTTGCATGACACCACTTTACACAGTCCCACTTCATGCTTCACCAGCTTCTTGTTTCCAGTTCATTCTCTCTCTCTCTCTCTCTCTCTCTCTCTTTTCCTCTCGGCTGTCTTTTTTATATTCTGTCTAATCTTCAACACAGCCACTTGTCTTTGTGTAATTATAGGCTTTTTATTTAGGTTGAAAATAATCTTGAACTCTTTCCGTTAACCACAGTTGTTGTCTCCAGATCTTGAAATTTTTCTTTCTAATGGTATGTATCTACTGTGTATGTTTTCAAAGATCCCCTTAAGTGTTTTCCACAACATCCCTACTGACTGATCCCTTAACCTAATTTGCCAGTTAACGTTAGCTAGCTTTGCTTTCGTGCCCTCATTGTTGCCCTATTTAAATTTAAAATTCTAGTCTTGGACCCATTCCATAGTTTTCTGATAAATAGCACCACTTGGAGTGGAATTAATCAACAAACTAGAAGTTGCTCATATCTGCATCCAAACTGGACATATCTGCCTGTCATAATTTTGGCCCAGTTTTTCATTTTTTTTGTATAGTTGGTCCTCCTGGGCACATCCCACAGCGTTACCGTAAGCAATGTGTTACACAGACAAACAAACTGCCTATGTCTGCTGTCTTTTTAAATGCTGGCATAACAATAGCCTGTTTCCTACCTACTTGTGCTTCTGTTACCTGATGGTGCACTCATAATGGTTATCAGTGATTCAGATGTTTCCTCATAGGTCTCTTTAGGCACCAATGTGAAAAATATTTTAATTTTTCTGCTTTGTAGTTTCCTAGGACAACTCACTTAAAAGTCTTATTTGAAAGAGATTAGTAGGTTGATTTTAAATGCAATTGTACAATTTGCCTCAAATTTTCCTGTGGTTATAAGTTACACATTTTCTCTCTCTGGGTAAAGAAATTTTCTCTCTTTAATTTCATGGTGACTATCTTGTATTGCTGGTTTCCAGTTTTACTCTTTCCTACAAGTGCACTTTTGTGTCCATGCTCATAGAGTCTTTCATCATATTAAAAGTTTCTAATTGGTCAGCCTGTAGTCTTTAAAAGAGACAAGAGACCCCATTCTGATCATCCTCCCTGTTTACTACAGTGCAGCAGTGCTGACATAATCATCGGAAACAATTTTACTTCCACCTGCTCCCCTGTCCCAACCTTCCTCCAAGTGCCTCATAATACAGAGACTACAACTACACATGATGCTCCATGTGTAATCTAACTAAGATTCAACACAAGTTTACCATCTCTTTGTAAAAATAGAAAACGCTGGATGCACTCACCAGAAGATCAGGCAACATCTGTGGAAGGAGAGAGTTAACATTTCCAGTCGAAGATCCTGGGAGGAAACGTTAGTTTTAAATTGCAGAAAGGGTGTGGGAAAAATAGATAGGACAAAAGGGATATCTCCAATCATTGTCATCAATTATAGGGTTAATGGGGTAGCTAGAGTGAGAGAGAAACTGCGTAAAAGCTGTGAAAATGAGGGCAAATAGAGAGTGAATATACTGTCTTTTTGCAGGATATGTTGAACAGTTTTTGCTTCAATCCTTTTTAAAGGATTTGTTTCAAACCCCTCCCTCAACAACTGGTGCATGGATGACTGCATTGGTGCTGCTTCCTGTGGCCATCCAGAACTCAAATTTCATTACTTTTGCTGCCAACTTTCACCCTGCTCTCAATTCCATGTGGTCCATCTCCGACTCTTCCATTTCCGTTCTGAATCTCTCTGTCTCCATTTTAAGGGATGAGATAACAACAAACACCTTTTACAAGTTTACAGACTCCCACTGCTATCTTGATTAATTCTTCCCACCCTGCCTCCTGTAATGATTCCATTACATTCTACCATTCCCCCAGCTCTGCCTTATTTGCTCTTTTGACGAAATATTCCCCACAGGTGCCTCTGACATCTCTTCCTTCTTCCTGAACTGTGGTTTCCCCTCTACCACAGTTAACAGGGCCCTTTGACTGCATCCAATCTATCTCCTACATCTTTGGTGACACCCTCTCTCCTCCTGGACAAATCAGGGATCAAGTTACCCAGTCCTCATTTTCCACACGACCAGCCTTGGAATTCAACGTGTCATCCTTCACAACTCGCATCAAATTCAACAAGATTCCACTGCCACTCCCCCCCCCCCACCCCCACCAGCATTTCCAAGGGACTATCTCCACTGCCTTCTTATTCCACTAACCCGTCCTCTTCTTACAGCACTTTCCCTTGCAACTGTAGGAGATGCAACACTTGTCCTACCTCTTTGCAAGCAGTCCTTCCAAGTAAAGCAGCGATTCACTTGCTCTTCTTCCAATCATTGTAATGCGTTAGTGTTCACGATATGGTCATCTCTACAATGGAGAAAACAAACATAGATTAGGTGACCATTTTGAGGAGCACCTTTGTTCAGTTTGCAGGGGTGACTCAGGGCTTCCTTTAGCCTGCCACATTAATTCTCTATCTACTCCCACTCTGAGCTGTCTATGGCCTGCTGCACTGTATTAATGAGGCTGAATGTTAGCTTGAGGAACAGTACCTCACCTTCTCTGCTGCAGCGGACTCGATATCGAATTCTACAACTTAAAGCAACTTGCTTTCTCTGTTCTTTCAGAGCGGGTCACTTGTGTAAGTAATCCAAGATATTGGCTTAGTTTTTCTCTTCTCATTCGCACAACCTGACCTGCCGGGCATATCCTTAAACCCTGCATTTTGCAATTTTTAAGTTCCTTTTTAAATTTATATTTTTTAAAAATGTTTATTAAATTTTAAATTTTATTTACAGTGTGGTAACAGGCCCTTCCTGCCCAACGAGTCCGCGCCGCCCTTTTTTTTAAACCCATATTAACCTACCTGTACGTCTTTAGAATGTGGGAGGAAACCGGAGCACCCGGAGGAAACCCACGCAGACACGGGAGAATGTACAAACTCCTTACAGACAGTGACGGGAATTGAACCCCGATCGCTGGCTCTGTAATAGCGTCGTGCTAACTGCTACACTACCGTGCCGTCCTTTGTTTGTATACTCACTCTGTAACTGTTCTCATGTCATAGCTTTTGTTCAGTTCCCCCCTCTCTCTCTCCAACTGCCCTCATTAACACTTTGAATGGATGACCTTACAATTTATCCCCATGTAACTCTTGCCTCAGCCAATAAGAGATATTCCCTCTGTCCTATCCATTCCTCCACCTTCTCTGCGACTTAAAAGTAACTTATTTTCTCTCTTTCACAGTTCTGTTGAAGAATCTTCAACCAGAAATGTTAATTCTGTTTCTCTTTCTACAAATACTGTCTGATCTGCTGAGTGTTTCCAGCCTTTCCTGCTATTATTTTGCATTTCCAGCATCTGCAGTTTATTGATTTTCTTTTACAGTTCCCATCTCTACATTTTAGTTCTATCTGTCCTGTAATAAACTCTAATGATTTATTTGCTTACTGACCTGTGTTGCAATTTTTAATGGTTTGAATTTTTTAATTCCCAGATCTTTTTCCTTCTAAGCTCAGATGTAACACCTGTTACCCATTCTGCAAGTTTATTGGGCTACTTTCTCCTGGTTGAAGATAATCTTTTGAGGATATATGTTCAAGGGCTCAGTTCTTGGAGATGCAAATAAATATCCAGATTTTTGACAACTTTATAAGCTAAAAAAGTAAAACTGTGCTGCAGCATTGTCATTGCCAACACAGGAGTGGGTGATCCATAGAAAATACACCTCTTGAAGGACTATAAAATGATTGCGAGACAACTGCTGATATTGCAGATATGAAAACTGCATCCACAGCCTGAACAGTTATTGCAGAAAGCACTTTCACTACGTACTGCTTGATGTTAAGCACATAAATCGAGATCTGGTTTGATGACTTCTATGACTAAAATATTCTTGGATCATGTTCATTTCTGTTTAGCTTCAGTCATGGATAGATAACAAAAATGCTTTAACTTGTAATTTAAAGGAAACAATATAAAGATTTGCTGCTTGTCGGAATCTATACATCATTACAACATGTCTCAATGTTTCCACCGTAAAACCAAATTGGTGTCCTTTTAGAGTATGTTATAGGCTCATGCTGACTGGTATATAGGTTGGCACTTTAAGCTTGAAATACACCATTAAGGAATTTTTAGAGCAAATGGATGCCTTTGATTTCTGACCATAAAGTTGAGTCTTCCATTTCCAGCAGTTAATTAACATTTCATCATAGGATCCTCATTGCTGACAATAAGGATCACTTTCATCTGGAATTTATGCGGGATACAAATCAGGCTTGTATCAATGAAAGTTCAGTACTACAGTGGGCACTCGCCTATATTAATCCCAGCTTCCAGCACTTGATCCGTAGCCTTCAGTATTTAGGTGATTAAAGTGTTCGTCTAGGTAAATGTTGTTACCGACTCTGCTTCCACCTCTCTCTAGCTGTGCATTCCAGGTACTTGCCACTTGTTGGGTAAAAAAGGCCTCCCTCAGATCCCCTCTAAACCTCTTATCCCTTACCCTAAATCTATGTCCTCTAGTTATAGTCAATTTTGTTGAGGGAAAAATGATTCATGTCAAAAGAAAGCATGTTTGTATTTCAAAGCCTCTTTTTACAGTGACATCTCTTCTCCCTATACTTAGAACCATTCTGAGTTGTATTTATAGATGGACTGCTTGTGTTCTGAAGTGGCTCCATTCATTGGTACTGGACCTATTACTTCAGACAAAGTTGGAAGTTGATTGAAATACACAATACAGGAAATTACAGTAGCAGCTTGGTGCCTTCCAGCTCAGACCAAAAGAGGTCCAAAACAGCACCTTCTCTTTACTACAACTGAATAGAATTGTAATTGCATTGATATAGGTTGTTGCAGGATCTGTCTCCATGACACAAGTTCCAATGTCAGTGATAACACAAAATTACTGGGAGGGGAAAGTATCTTGAGGAATTTTTCTCACTCGGTAGGAGGACTTCCTTCAAAACCTAGGGGGACAGACAGGCGCTTTGTTCCAGCTTTTTCCTTTCCCATTTAACAACCTTATGCAATGGGATCGAGAATATAAAATAATTTAGACCTTTTAAAGCCCTTTTTCTTTCCAATTGAAACATGGGTGTTAAGGTTAAAGTAGTATTTGGATCAGAGTTCCATTATAATTTCTTCCTCGCATTGTGCATTTGGTTCTTTAGATTTCTAAATGCTGGGAGAATGGGTTTATCATCTAAATTCAGTGACTGAAGGGGTGTGGTGTGATGGGAATTCTGCATTTGGATCAAGGCTTAGTGAGGTTAACTGTGTTCAAAACATTTGTAACATCCTTCACAGCAGCAGTTAGTATTTGTCAGAATTACTAAAGTAATTGTGCTGTAGCTCAACACGTAATATCTTGGGAAACAGTGATAAGAAAAGTATTACTCCAGTTTAATATATATGTGGTATCTTGTGAAGCCAGAAGGTGTATGTTATTAGTTTTTGACTGGAAATGTGAATAGAGGTAACTTGTGACACCGCATAAATGCTTCAAGGCAGGAAAAATATCAGTTTACTTGCCAGTTAGATTTGAAGTTTTTTAATGCTCAAATCAAGCTATAAAAGAATTCTCTCTAGCTTTTAACTCTTAATTCTGATGGTCATGGAATGGGTGATACTTCATTTTAAGGGCTGTTTTCTAAAGATTCTGAAATGCATAGTGCAACTGCCTAATTGTCTGTACCAGCCTGGTGCAACCTGTATGATCAATTACAGCAGGTAAGGCTGTATTGTAGAATTCAATATTGAATCCAGAAGGTTGCCCAAATGGAAGGCGAGCTGCTGTTCCTTGCTTGCGTTGGGCCTCGTTTATAACAGTACAGGAAGCCACCGATAGCTCAGAATGAAAGTGGGATTGAAAATAAAAGTGGCAGGCAACTGGGAACTCTGAATTACCCCCTGAAAGCTGAATACATGTGTTCCACAAAGAGGTCACCCAATTTGCATTTGGTTTTTCAGTCTCTGTCAGAGCCTCAGCAACCTTCAAAGGAGGAAATTACTGGGGCTGCAATAGAGATTTTTGCATATTTGTTTGAAATGGGTGAGGTAACAACAGACTGAAGGATAACTAATGTTGTCCCTTTGTTCAAAAAGGAGAGTAGGGATAAGCCTAGAACCTACAGGCTGGTGAGCCTTACATCAGTGTTAGGGAAATAGAGAAGATTCTGAGGGACAGGATTTATGTTCACTTATGAAATGCAGTAACTGTTCGGGAGGAGACAGCATGGTTTTGTGCAGGGGAGATCATGTCTCACAGATCTTGGGGGAGAAGGGAGGGAAATGGGGTTGGAAAAAAGTCTGCCATGATTGAATGGTGGAGCAGATTTGATGGGCCGAATGGCCAAATTCCGCTCCTATATCTTATGGTCTTATTCAGTTTCTTCAGGAGGTAACTAAGAAAATTGATGAAGGCAGATTGGTAAACGTGGTCTACATGGATTTTAGCCGGGCTTTTGACAAGAAATCAGAGAGGGAGTTCGAAGAAAAGCTGTTCAACTGAGAATGTTTAACCACTTGGTGGCAGGACGCATTGGGGAAGAGCCTTTGTTCATGGAAGATGCAAAGGGCTCTCAGGCCATCTTGTTGTGGGATAGGGGTATAGAGGAATTGGACATCCATGGTGGATATGATCTAGTTTAAACAAAGAAACTGGAAAGTGTCAGAGTAGCTTTGGAGGTTTTACAGACACAAATGAGAGGAGACTGAATGAGCCTTAGAAAGAACATATTCAAGCCAGGAAGGTATAACTTCGGTGGGACGAAAAGAGGCTGAAACTGTTTACTTACTGGGATAGTCTTGCTCGGGACAGAGGTAGAACTGGGCTCTGCATGTTTGGGGTCTCTGAGGTTGAAAACTGTGGAGTGAGGATCTCTACAGGATATGCAATTAATGACATAAGGGAACAATGGCCTAATATTCAATGATGAGTGGCCGAATATTCAATGGTGAGTTCGTGGTCTGGAGGGAGGTGTAGGATGGTGCCAAATAGCTGGTTTTCAGCCTCTGCAGGTAGATGTTATTTTGTTGAGCAACAATAGCACTACCCTTCTCAGCAGATTTGATCCCAATGTTGAGTTTAGTGCTCAGTGAGCAGAGTGAGTGCATAGATTTCCCAATACCATACAGTCTCTTGGGAGTTTTGGAAAACCTAGCTTAAGATCCCAGTCCAATTTGAGGCCATACATTTCAAGGTAATTGCTTTTCCACTCCAACTCTTTGTATACCAACTAAACACAGAGCGTCAAAACTTGTTTTTCCATAAGTCTCAGTTCTAGCTGTGTGCTTACAGCCACTCCTCGATAATTCAGTGATGACCTGAAATCTATTGATGGATTATCCAGCAATGGCAGTCCTGTATCTTTGAAGCCTGAGCAACAAAAATTCCAGTATTTTTTTCCAAATGTGCCACATATGTTTCCACTGGCCACACCAGTACTTCTAATCCGTCTTTTTCCTTAACCAAGAAGTCCTCTCCACTGTGACTGATGGGGTCCTCAATCATATGTCTTGTTTCCCCACAGTTCTGCTCTCATATGATTCACCCAATGAGTCCTTACTTTCCTCATCTGCCATGTTGCATGTACATCATACTATAGAGTAATACCACACGGATACAGGCCCTTTGGCCCAACAAGTCCATGCCGACCACAGTGTCCACCCAGCTGGTCCCAATTTCCTGCGTTTGGCCCATATCCCTCCAAGCCCCGCCCCTCCATGTACTCATCCAAGTGCTGCTTAAATGATACTACTGTACCTGCTTCAACCACTTCCTCTGGCAGCTTGTTCCATATACTCACCACCCTCTGCGTGAAAAAGTTGCCCCTCATGTCCCTTTTAAATCTTTCCCCTCTCACCCTAAATCTATGCCTCCTAGTTTTGGACTTCCCTACCCTGGGGAAAAGACTGTTACCGTCCACCTTATCTATGCCTCTCATTATTTTAAACATTTCTATAAGGTCGCCCCTCATTCTCCTACTTTGCAAGGAATAAAGACCTAGCCTGACCAACCTCTCCCTATAACTCAGGCCCTCTACTCCTGGAAACATCCTGATAAATTTTTTCTGCATTCTTTCCAGTTTAAGCACGTCTTTCCTATAACAGGGTGACCAAAACTGTACACAGTACTCCAACTGCAGCCTCACCAACAACTTGTAGAACTGCAACATAATATCCCAACTCCTATACTCACTGTCCTGATTGATGGAGGCCAGTGTGCTAAATGCCTTTTTCACCACCATGTTTACCTATGATGCCGGTTTCAACGAACTATGCACTTGTACTCCTATACTGTCCCTTTGAACACCAATATCTTTCAATCTCTCACCATTAAAAAAGTTTTTTCTACCTAAGTGGATGACCTTGATTTTCCCACATTATATTCCATCTCCGACGACCTTTCACATTCACTTCACTTCCCTACCTCCAAAGCCCCTCTGCATCATCCTCAGAAACAACATTGCCACACAAAGTTTCTATCATCTACAAACTTGAATACATTACACTTGGTCTCTTCATCCAAATCATTGACACAGATTGTGAACAACTGGGGTCCAGTGCCACCCCTGCATCATCTCACTGGTCACAGCCTCCCAACTTGAAAATGAAGCAATTATTCTCTTTCTCTTTTCTGGTCGTTAACCAATCCATGGATTTCCCTCCAATCCTCTGCACTTACGAAAAAATAAGTTTCTCAAAGTACATATTTCATTTTAATAGTTTTTAAATACATCTGAATCTTGGGAACAATTGGAAGTATTCTAAAGGTTTGATTATATGGATGGATGGATCTGTATGGATGGCATGCAAAACAAAGTTTTTCATTGTACCTTGGTACATGTAACAATAATAAAACAATTTACCAATGTACTACTTTGACTGATGGGCAAAATTAGAGTCATGACTTCAATTTCTGCCATAAGGTTTGTGGCCAAGGTGTACTCTGGCTCATCCCTGTGATCCAATACATCACATGTGGCCTTGGCACCTCGCAGAATAGGAATCCCTCAGTCAATTTCACCTAACGAATTTGAACCAGATCACTGCTGGTCAATGGGAATTCAATCTAATAATGATAAATCATTGGAATGGACACATACTCCAATAATTATACTGAATGCCTGAAACAAAAAATTGGCTTATTTATTGCAAATTCACCATGCATTTCCACATGCTTGTTAAATTGAAACTGTCACATTTTCGCACTCACAGCATACAACACATATTATCCTCTAGCAGTTTGTTTTTTGTTCCTAATTCTAGCATCTGCAGTGTCTTGTGTGTACACATTATCCAGTGTAAGCCATCCTTTGGCTTTTGGGTGACTTTACAAAGAACATGAAGATTCTGGAGATCTGGAGTCTCTGTTTCAAGTACCATTCAGGTTATCAAAGGCAATTCAGAGAATATTTTAATCGACAAGGACATAAATTTCCCTGAGAGAAGTAATTAATTAACTATTCTCAACCGTTCCTGACTTAAATTTAATATCAAGCTTAATATCTGTTGGTGAACTATACCTAGGTAATTTAATCCAATTCATAAACAGTTTTGGAAAAAAATCCCATTTGGTGGTGTAACCTTCCTGTTTTTGATTGAGAATATAGGAATGAAATTACTATTTCATCTTATTCAAGAGAGCCAGAAAACTATACTATCCAGTAAAGTACTTCCATAACACCTTTAAAACATTAATTGTATATTCCCACAAGATCCAAGTTACAAGCACATTCTCGTTTGATCAATTCCAATTCTAGAAAAGTCCCATGAATGTCACAGAATACCAAACAGTTGTCCATTTTCATTTCAGAATTTATCCTTCAGGGCATTATCTCATTTCTAAGATCTCTCAATTCTTCACAGCTGTTAAAAATTATCCAGTTTAAAAATATGCCAATGTCTACAGTTAATGTTCTAATTATTAGTCTGTTCAAATTTTTATTAAAACAGGGTATACAAACTTAGTTAACAAATCAAGAAAAAAAAGCCTCTTCATGCAACTGAGAAATGCTAATTGTAAAAGATCAGGAACTCAAACATTTTTCAACTTTCATACCATTTAAATTAGTTTGAACTGAAAGTTGAATTTTTGACCATAGAGGAAACATATAGAAGTAACTGTTTCCACTGATAAAGGCAAGGATAAACAACTTTCAGCTCCAGCATAAAAGTGATGATACTGAGCACAAACAGGAGACACATTTTAAATTCATACTTTCAAGCAAGGAATGCCCAGCAAACATTCAGATGTACTTTCACACAAACTGAATCTAATCTTTTTCAGTATGGTTGTTATCTTAAATGCCATTTGTGTAACTCAGGTCTATTTGTCAAGTTCTGACAAGGGTACCCCCTCCTAAGTCATGGATTTTATGTATTTTAGTGTTTGGGCTCTCAGCAGACAGTATAGCTGCGGAAGACCAATACTCTGCCAATAATATCTATATCTCCTATGTACAAGACTTGTTAACTATGTATGCAGCTATAAAACTTTTACCCAATTTCTTAGCCAGACTTTGAAGACCTCAAATTATGTGACATCATCAAAAGCGCTGTGACTATGTTTATCAGTCTTGGCAATGAGACCTCAGTGGAGGAGCGTCCCTTGGATCAGCCATTATAATGGATTCTCTCTTCAAGACTTGGCCACTTCACAGAATATCTTGATTGCCCATATCCTTATTATACCCAGATAGCCATTTTTATCACCTACTGCCTCCTCTTTACCCAAGCTCTTGTGCAGTTCTAAGGTTATAGAAATAAAGGGTCAGTTTATCTTTAAGGTAGCTTGATGGTTTCCCAAGGTACCCTTTTGCATCTTCTACCTCTTATTTATGGATTGCTTTTTTAGCCCTTAGCTTTTTCAGTATGTAGTTTGTGACTTGCAGTTCTTGAAAAGTGCCAGCAGCCTTCATGGCTGTTACACTCTGTTGCAGAATATTCTGCCTCCATTTTATGGGAGCGGTCTTGCTTCTTATGATTTTCAATTTCTACCTGTTGTCTTATACAATACTCATCATGTCTTTGAACACAGTAGAGAGCCACATATGCTAACAATTTGATAGTCTTATCTACTTTAATCTTCTTTTGATCTGCCTGTTCCTGAATAAAATTTACTGCCTCTTCAAAGGGTACTTGATCTCCTTTCATGAAGCACTCTGCCAATAATACCTGTATCTCCTACGTCCAAGACTTGTTTAACTTTTTATGCAGCTACAAAACTTTTACCCAACATCTGATTTCTTAGCCAGACCTTGAAGAAAACCATCCATGTGCACAATCCTATCTTGCAGTCCCCTGGTAAGGGTTAACGTTCTGTAAGTATGGCTGTCAATCAAGCACCCACCCCTGAAGTCTGATCTTATTATTCAACACTGGCCACTTAGTCCTATCCCAGCTGGGCCGACAGCTCAAAATTTGCCTGGTTCTTGGGAATGATGAATGCGACTTGTGTAATATATCAAGAGTTTAAGAAGTGTAAAATTCAGTACTTACCAGCAGGTAATTGTTCATGTGTAGCTCATTGCCCTTGGTCTTTGGAGGCTCTTGGACACTGGTGACAGTATCCATAATCTATTTTCCTCCTGCCTTCCATGCATTCTTTAAGCCTGTGTGAATCTTTCTTCTGTGTGTTCAGCTTTTTTTCCCTTAATACTTAGATCAAGGCTTCTCAATGAATGTCCTTATATGGCCTTTAATGGACTCCATTTGATTTCATTGGCTTGAGTGGTCAGACTGCTATTGCAGACCGCATATGGATTAACCATTTAGCTCTACCCAGGTCGGGATCACATGGTAGTTCAGCCATGATTTACCATTAACTTCACTGTCGATACTTCACCTTCTTGGTTTTGCAGCTGTTTATCAGAATTGGTCCTCACTGACTAGTCTTATCTTACAGTTACATTCTAAGCAAAGATTAGCTTTCCCCAGTCACACACCACCATAGGTTGCAAAAGGTTGTTCAAAAGAAATCAATGTTTGTATGTATTTCAGAATATCCAGGCATGCTACTGTTAATCACAATATATAAAAACATAAGATAAGAAGTCAAATCAAGAGCTGGTATGCCTGCTTTGCCATTCAACTCCCTTTATCGCAGGTATATTCTTCCTTCCTTAAGCAGGAAGACTAGACCTGTACATGCTGTGTTACAAGTATGGTCTGACCAGCCCTGTATATATTTGCAGTAAAACTTCTTTACTCTTCTACTCACAATATGCAGGGTTTCAACCCAAAACGTCAACCATCCCTCCACGTCCGTAGATGCTGCTTGACTCACTAAGTTCCTCCAGCAGTTTGTTTCTTGCTCCACGTTACAGCAACTGCAGTCTCTTGTGTCTCCAGTAAATCAACAAACTGTTTGCCTTCCCAATTACCTTTCTATTCTTTCTACTTCACCTTGAAGCTTCTCTGCATCCTCCTCACTATCTGCACCTCAACCCACCTTTGCATTATCACAGAACTTGGTTAAATTACATGTGATTGCTTCATTAAAATCATTGATGTAGATTGTGAGCAGCTGGGTGCCCTGTGGCACTTCACTAGTTATGGTCTCCCAATCTAAAAATGACCCGTTCATTCATATTGTTTTCTGCCCATTAACCAATCCTCAAGGCAATATATTATCCACAATGCTTTTGGCTCTAATTTTGTCGATATTCTTTTTTTGTGGTGTCCAGTAGAAGACTATCTAAAAGTCCAAATGCATTAGCATCCCCTTGGCAATTCTACCTTAGCCTTACAAAAAGAGATTAATCTCATATAAATCCATATTGACCACCTGATCATTTTTTTTGATTAAGTGCCCTGTAACCAATTCCTTATTCATAGATTTTTCCTATGGTAACTGGTCCGGAGTTCCTTGTTTTCTCTCTGCCTTCCTTCCTCAATAGTGAGGTTACATTTACTGCCTTCCGACCTATGGGAAACTTTATAGAATAATGGAATTTTGGAACATGTCACCCATTGTATCCACCATTTTTTCCAAAAGCTTGGGATGCAGGTCATCAGGTCTTAGAATTTATCTGCTTTCAGTTCTATTGACTTCTCCAATACTTCTTATTTTTATAATTTTCCATTTACAGTGGCATGCAAAGGTTTGGGCACCCCTGGTCAAAATTTCTGTTACTGTGAATAGTTAAATGAGTAGAAGATGAACTGATCTCCAAAAGTCATAAAGTTAAAGACGAAACATTCTTTTCAACATTTTAAGCAAGATAAGTATTATTTTTGTTTTGTACAATTTTAGAGTGAAAAAAGGAAAGGAGCACCATGCAAAAGTTTGGGCACCCCAAGAGATTTGAGCTCTCAGATAACTTTTACCAAGGTCTCAGACCTTCATTAGCTTGATAGGGCTATGGCTTGTTCACAGTCATCGTCAGGAAAGGCCAGGTGATGCAAATTTCAAAGCTTTATAAATACCCTGGCTCCTCAAATCTTGTCCCAACAATCAGCAGCCATGGGCTCCTCTAAGCAGCTGCATAGCACTCTGAAAATTAAAATAAATAATGCCCACCCACAAAGCGGGAGAAGACTATAAGAAGATAGCAAAGTGTTTTCAGGTAGCCGTTTCCTCAGTTCATAATGTAATTAAGAAATGGCAGTTAACAGGAATAGTGGAGGTCAAGTTGAGGTCTGGAAGACCAAGAAAACTTTCTGAGAGAACTGCTCGTAGGATTGCTAGAAAGGCAAATCAAAACCCCAGTTTGAATGCAAAAGACCTTCAGGAAGATTTGGCAGACTCTGGAGTGGTGGTGCACTGTTCTTCTGTGCAGCGACACCTGCACAAATATGACCTTTATGGAAGAGTCATCAGAAGAAAACCTTTCCTGTGTCCAGCGTCAGAAGTTTGCAAAGGAACATCTAAACAAGCCTGATGCATTTTGGAAACAAGTCCTGTGGACTGATGAAGTTAAAATAGAACTTTTTGGCCACAATGAGCAAACTTCGGAGGCTTCGTGGGCTTCGCTTCGGAGGACTACGGAGCAGATAAGTTTTTCTTTGTCTTTTTATTAGGGTTTGAAGTATAAGGCTTAGTTTTTAATAGGGTTGTAATTTATTAGGGTTAGTGTTTTTATAAGGTACTTTTATAAGGGTGTAAAAGTTTTAAGTGGCAGAGTGGGTGCTGGACTGCGCAGGCGCAGCGCGGGCAGTTTAAAAAGCCAACTGCCATATCCAGCGGGCAGTGTCGGAGCGGGCAGCAGAGTGAGAGGGAGCAGAGCGTTCTGGGCTTTGGCTGAAGGGGCTTAGGCGTAATGGGGCGAGGAAAGGTAGGTGACTTGAGTTAAGGAAGGAGTATGAGTGCAGTTTCCTGTATGCAGTGTCAGATGTGGGAGTTGCCGGAGTCTCCCTGCCTCCGGGAGGGCTACATCTGCACCCGGTGTGTCGAGCTGCAGCTCCTGAGGGACCGTGTTAGGGAACTGGAGATGCAGCTCAATGACCTACGTCTGGTCAGGGAGAGTGAGGAGGTGATAGAGAGGAGTTATAGGCAGGTGGTCACGCCGGGAACATCAGAATCAGGCAATTGGGTCACATTCAGGAGGGGGAAGGGGAAGAGTCAGGTACTAGAGAGTACCCCTGTGGCTGTACCCCTTGAGAGTAAATACTCCTGTTTGAGTACTGTTGGGGGAGACAACCTACCTGGGGAAAGCAACGATGGCAGTGTCTCCGGCACAGAGCCCGGCCCTGTGGCTCAGATGGGTAGGGAAGGAGTGAGGAGGGCACTAGTGATACGGGACTCTATAGTTAGGTGGGCAGACAGGCGATTCTGTGGATGCAGGAAAGAAACTCGGAAGGTAGTTTGCCTCCCGGGTGTCAGGGTCCGGGATGTTTCTGATCGCGTCCAAGATATCCTGAAGGGGGAGGGAGAACAGCCAGAGGTCGTGGTACATATTGGTACCAACGACATAGGTAGGGAAAGGAATGAGGTCCTGAAAAGAGACTATAGAGAATTAGGAAGGAAGTTGAGAAGCAGGGCCTCAAAGGTAGTAATTTCCGGATTACTGCCTGTGCTAAGCGACAGTGGGTATAGGAACAGAATGAGGAGGAGGTTAAATGCGTGGTTGAGGGATTGGAGTAAGGAGCAGGGATTCAGTTTTCTGGATCATTGGGGCCTCTTTTGGGGCAGGTATGACCTGTTCAAAGAGGACGGGTTGCACTTGAATCCCAGGGGGACCAACATACTGGCGGGGCGGTTTGCTAAGGCTACTGGGGAGAGTTTAAACTAGAATTGTTGGGGGGTGGGATCCATACTGGAGAGACTGGGGAAGAGGTGTTTGGCTCTCAAATAGAGGAGGCTAGGAGTAAGTACCATAGGCAGGTGATAGAGAAGGGACGTGTTCAGACAGGCTTGAGATGTGTCTATTTTAATGCAAGGAGTGTTGTGAACAAGGCGGATGAGCTTAGAGCTTGGATCGATACTTGGAGCTATGATGTGGTGGCCATTACGGAGACTTGGATAACTCCGGGGCAGGAATGGTTGATTCAAGTGCCGGGTTTTAGGTGTTTCAGGAAGGGCGGGGGGGGGAGAGGCAAGAGAGGTGGGGGAGTGGCACTGTTGATCACAGATAGTGTCACGGCTGTGGAAAAGGTGGACGTTGTGGAGGGATTGTCTGCGGAGTCTCTGTGGGTGGAGGTTAGGAACAGGAAGGGTTCGATAACAGTGCTGGGTGTTTTTTATAGGCTGCCCATTAGTGACAGGGTTATTGAGGAGCAGATAGGGAAGCAGATCCTAGAAGGGTGTGAGAATAACAGTGTTGTTGTGATGGGGGATTTTAATTTCCCAAACATCGACTGGCATCTCTAGACAGTGAGGGGTTTAGATGGGGTGGAGTTTGTTAAGTGTGTTCAGGAAGGGTTCTTGACACAGTATGTAGATAGACCTTGATTTGATATTGGGTAATGAACCTGCTCAGGTGTCAGATCTCTCAGTGGGTGAACATTTTGGTGATAGCGATCATAATTCTATCTCCTTTTCGTTAGCACTGGAGAGGGATAGGAACAGACAGGCTAGAAAGGTGTTTACTTGGAGTAAAGGGAATTATGGGGCTCTGAGGCAGGAAATTGGAAGATTAAATTGGCAACACATGTTCTCTGGGAAAAGTACGGAAGATATGTGGCAAATATTCAGGGAATATTTGTGTGGAGCTCTGCATAGACATGTTCCGATGAGAAAGGGGAGTCATGACAGGATGCAGGAACTGTGGTGTATGAAGGCTGTAATAAATCTAGTCAAAAGGAAAAGAAAAGCATACAAAAGGTACAGAGAGCTAGGTAATGTTAGAGATCTGGAGGAGTACAAGGCTAAAAGGAAGGAACTTAAGAAAGAGAGTAGGAGAGCCAGAAGGGGACATAAGAAGGCCTTGGCGGGCAGGATTGAGGAAAACCCCAAGGCGTTCTACAAGTATGTGAAGAGTAAGAGGATGAAATGCGAAAGGATAGGGCCTATCAAGTGCAGCAGTGGAAAAATGTGTATGGATCCGGAAGAAATAGCGGAGGTACTTAATGAATACTTTACGTCAGTATTCACCACGGGAAAAGATCTGGGGATTGTGGTGGGGACTTGCAGTGGCCTGAAAAGCTTGAGCATGTAGATATTAGAAAAGAGGTGGTGCTGAAACTTTTGGAAAGCATCAAGTTAGATAAGTCACTGGGACCAGATGAGATGTACCCCAGGTTGCTGTGGGAGGCGAGGGAGGAGATTGCGGAGCCTCTGACGATGATCTTTGTGTCGTCCATGGAGACAGGAGAAGTTCTGGAAGACTGGAGGGTTGCGGATGTTGTTCCCTTATTCAAGAAGGGGAGTAGGGATAGCCCAGGAAATTATAGACCGGTGAGTCTTACTTCAGTGGTTGGTAAGCTGATGGAGAAGATCCTGAGGGGCAGGATTTATGAACATTTGGAGAGGTATGATATGATTAGGAATAGTTAGCATGGCTTTGTTAAGGGCAGGTCCTGCCTTAGGAGCCTGATTGAATTTTTTGAGGATGTGACTAAGCACATTGATGAAGGGAGAGCAGTAGATGTAGTATATATGGATTTCAGCAAGGCGTTTGATAAGGTACCCCATGCGAGGCTTATGGAGAAGGTGAGGAGACATGGGATCCAAGGGGACATTGCAGTGTGGATACAGAACTGGCCCACAGAAGGCAAAGAGTGGTTGTTGAAGGGTCGTATTCAGAGTGGAGGTCGGTGACCAGTGGTGTACCTCAGGGATCTGTACTAGGACCCTTACTATTTGTGATATTTATAAACGACCTGGATGAGGAAGTGGAGGGGTGGGTTAGTAAGTTTGTGGATGACACGAAGGTTGGGGATGTTGTGGATAGTTTGGAGGGCTGTCAGAGGTTACAGAGGGACATAGATAGGATGCAGAGTTGGGCTGAGAAGTGGCAGATGCAGTTCAACCCAGATAAGTGTGAAGTGGTTCATTTTGGTAGGTCAAATATGTTGGCGGAATATAGTATTAATGGTAGGACTCTTGGCAGTGTGGAGGATCAGAGGGATCTTGGGGTCCGAGTCCATAGGACGCTCAAAGCGGCTGCGCAGGTTGACTCTGTGGTTAAGAAGGCAAATGGTGTATTGTCCTTCATCAATCAGGGAATTGAATTTAGGAGCCGTGAGGTATTGTTGCAGCCATATAGGTCCCTGGTCAGACCCCACTTGGAGTATTGTGCTCAGTTCTGGTCGCCTCATTACAGGAAAGATGTGGAAGCCATAGAGAGGGTGCAGAGGAGATTTACAAGGATGCTGCCTGGAATGCGGAGCATACCTTATGAAAGCAGGTTGAGGGAACTCAGCCTTTTCTCCTTGGAGAGACGGAGGATGAGGGGGGACCTGATTGAGGTGTATAAGGTGATGAGAGGTATTGATAGGGTAGATAGATGCTTTTCCCCAGGGCTGAATTGGTGGCCACGAGAGGACATAGGTTTAAGGTGCTGAGGAGTAGATATAGAGGAGATGTCAGGGGTAAGTTTTTTACTCAGAGAGTGGTGACTGCGTGGAATGGGCTGCCGGAAACGGTGGTGGAGGCTGATACGATAGGGTCTTTCAAGAGACTTGTTAGATAGGTACATGGAGCTGAGTAAAATAGAGGGCTATGGGTAAGCCTAGTAATTTCTAGGGTAGGGACATGTTCGGCACAGCTTTGTGGGCCGAAGGGCCTGAATTGTGCTGTAATTGTTCTATGTTCTATGTATGTTTGGAGAAAAAGGGGTGCAGAATTTCATGAAAAGAACACTTCTCCAACTGTTAAGCACAGGGATGGATCGATCATGCTTTGGGCTTGTGTTGCAGCCAGTGGCACGGGGAACATTTCACTGGTAGAGGGAAGAATGAATTCAATTAAATACCAGTAAATTCTGGAAGCAAACATCACACTGTCTGTAAAAAAGCTGAAGATGAAAAGAAGATGGCTTCTACAACAGGATAACGATCCTAAATACACCTCAAAATCCACAATGGACTACCTCAAGAGGCACAAGCTGAAGGTTTTGCCATGGCCCTCACAGTCCCCCGACCGAAACATCACTGAAAATCTGTGGATAGACCTCAAAAGAGCAGTGCCTGCAAGACGGCCCAAGAATCTCACAGAACTAGAAGTCTTTTGCAAGGAAGAATGGGTGAAAATCCTCCAAACAAGAATTGAAAGACTGTTAGCTGGCTACAGAAACCGTTTATAAGCTATGATACTTGCCAAAGGGGGTGTTACTAAGTACTGACCATGCAGGGTGCCCAAACTTTTGCTTCGGGCCCTTTTCCTTTTTTGTTATTTTGAAACTGTAAAAGATGGAAATAATAAACTAATCTTGATTAAAATATTAAAGAACTGTGTCATCTTTAACTTCATGCCTTTTGGAAATCGGGTCATCTTTTACTCGCTTAGCTATTCACAGTAACAGAAATTTTGACCAGGGGTGCCCAAACTTCTGCATGCCACTATATATTCAGTTTCTCATTTACTTCAGACTGTTGTTCTCCACTATTTCCAGGAGGTTTTCTGTGCCTTTGTTGAATTTTTATGCCATTTCCTTATTCCCCAATTTAATTTATCTTGCCTCAGTTGCTCCACTTTCCTTATCGTTGCTGAAATCTGAAATTTTCCCAATTCTAATTCTGACTGATCTTATTGGCAACATAATTGGCGTTTTCTTTTGATCTAATACTTTCTTTAACTTGCCCTGTTTGGTATGATTGGATCACATTTACTGATGTGTTTTTGTGGAATATGTGTATTTGTTGTAAACTCTGTTTCAATTCTTTAAATGTTAGCCTTTGCTTGCTTACTTTAACACCCTTGAATGTAGTTTCCCAATTTAACACAGCCAGGTTGTTCCTTGTACTACTGTGGTCTATTTTGTTTAGGTATGGGATCCTTGTTTAGATTGAACTAAATTGATTTTAGTCTTTATATTACCAGTTGTGACTGGTGCTAAAACAGTTTTTATATTCATTTAAGGGATGTGGGCTTTGCAGGCTGAGGCAACACTTAATTGCCCATCCCTAGTTGCCCTTGAGAAGGTGGTGGTGAGCTGCCTTTTTGAACCACTGCAGTCGTTGAGGTATGGGTATACCCAGAATGCTATTAGGGAGAGAGTTCCAGGATTTTGACCCAGCCATGGTGATACAGAAATGAAAGAATCGTTGTTTAAGCATTTCAATTTCATTGTGAGCACCGAGGGAGGGAAGCTCTGTTTTAGTGAAATATATATTTTCATTAGAACAGAGATTCTTACACATGATTCAGATGTCTTAAGGAGTAAACAAACAGGCCAGATGGGTCAAGTGGTCTTGTTCTGTGCTGTAACAATCTAAGTATCACAAAATGTTAGCAAGAGAGAACCTATTTTGTGATTTCCTACATAAATAGCATGTGCTCTTGGCATGCTGAATCTGTTTGCCAAGTTAATGGTGAAGTGCCAGACTTGAGTGAAAAGATTAGAAGATTATCCATGTCAGTTAAAATTCATACAGAAGAACGTAGAGCAACTTGAGTGAGTAGTATCTGCATAAATCTGTGTGACAGTAACATCCAACAAACTTGACCTTATTACACTTAAAACTAAGTTTTCCAGTACCTTTCAGTAAGCACAATAATTTTGAGTTTAACAAAATAGTACTTCAAGTAAAGGAATTTAGTAACTTATTGTTACTAACGATCTGCATGATTCCTTTATCATTAATAGTTGGAGATTTTTGAGGAAATATTTGTACTTTTTTAATCTGTTGTTTCCTTTTCACTGGCAGCTTTTATCTGCTCCGGGTGATCATTAGGACTTGGTGTGAGACTCTTTAGGTAATGGCATTTAAAAAAAATGAAAAATTAAATTAAAAAATTGAACATTATGAAACATACATGGATGATTCAATGAATGATTTAGTGAATGACCCTCCTGTCAACTGGTGAAGAATGACATTTCACTGAAACTTAACAAAATATAAAATTTTAAGAATACAGATTTTATAGGAATATTTTAACCTTTTTCTTGACCCTTTAAATGTCATTGTATTACTGTAAGCATTGGAAAACTGACATTTAGATGTAGGGTAGAATTTGACCTTTTAAAGATGCTTCATAGATAATGAACAATGTGAACTCAATTTTTCTCCGGAAAACCAGGTTCTTGCTTTCATTTTGACTGGACTACATGTGCTGAAGTATGTGTAATCATGCAATTTGTAATTGTGAAAAGGATTCAGTTGCTGTTTATTTTTCTAAATTCATGCAGGATTTAACTTAGTGGTATTGAAATGGGCAAATATAATCTATTACTAATGAAAGTGCCATCCTATATTCTAGTGAACAAGGTACAGTAATTCTGAATCAACAGGCTCCAGCAGGAGCTCAGCTGTAGCTTGATTGCTTCAGCATATTCAGTGATGGTGGTTTATGCTTCAGAGATTAACCACAGACAGATTTTTACTCATGGGGAACTAGGGCTGAATGAAATGTTATTGTCATGCATTTTTGGAAAGGTCTGAAAGACTGTTCCCCTTAGAATAGGGAAGGTCAATGAATTTAATGATGAAGGGTTTGGATGAGCAAATGATGTTTCTGCAGGAGTAAAGGTTGATAGCCAGAGGATACAGAATTTTTAAAAACTGACAAAAGGACTGCAAAGGAGCTGAGAACTATTTTCTGCAGCAAATTGTTATGGTTTTATAATTCACTGTCTGAAAGAGTTGTTGAAGCAGATTCAGTAGTAACTTCTAGAAATTAAAAAAGAGCTGTGGGGCAGAGAAGTGGGACTAATTAAGTAGCTCGTCCAAAGGGCTGATATGGGCATGCTGGCCTCATCCCTTGCTGTATTAATCCATGCGCTTTTGCTTGTCTTGGCAAAAAATTGTACGGGCAGTGTCCAGATGATGATGCTTGTGTATAGCACACCTGCAAAGATTTAAAGCAAGAGTCTTGGATCACAACTTGCCATACAAATATCAGAATTTGTTTGTATAATCTATTACTCGATTCCAGAGAATAACAAATGAGTGTCAATGATGAAAATGCAAAATTATAGAACCATAGAACAGTACAGCATAATACAGGCCCTTCGGCCCACCATGTTGTGCCGACCTTCAGACCACGCCGAAGACTATCTAACCCCTTCCTCCCACATATCCCCCTATTTTAAATTCCTCCATATGCTTATCTAACAATCTCTTGAATTTGACCAATGTACCTGCCTCCACCACTACCTCAGGCAGTGCATTCCATGCACCAATCACCCTCTGATAAAAAAAACCTTCCTCTGAGACCCTCGAAGGACCTGTTTTGTGCTGTATGGTTCTATGATGTCTCCCTTGAACTTCCCACCCATTACTTTAAAGCCATGCCCTCTTGCATTGAGCACTGGAGCCCTGGGAAAGAGGCGCTGGCTGTCTATCTATTCCTCTTAATATTTTGTATACCTCTATCATGTCTTCCCTCATCCTCCTTCTCTCCAAAGAGTAAAGCCCTAGCTCCCTTAGTCTCTCCTCATAATCCATACTCTCCAAACCAGGCAGCATCCTGGTAAATCTCCTCTGCACCCTTTCCAGCACTTCCACATCCTTCCTATAATGAGGCGACCAGAACTGGACACAGTACTCCATAGTTTTGTAGAGCTGCATCATTACCTCGCGGCTCTTAAACTCAATCCCACGATTTATGAAAGCTAACATCCCGTAAACTTTCTTAACTACCCTATCCACCTGTGTGCAAGTTCTTGTTTTTTTTCAAATGATTATTAGTAGTGGGTGCTCTTTGGTTTTCATACAACTAGGCTACAGTGTTGATGATTTTCTTCTATTCATCCATCCAAATCATATTTTTGTATTGATGGGTGTAATGGAAAACTGGCAAGTTGGTCTTAATGAAAGCCCAACATATGCATGAGCTGTTCTCAGGCAGTGAGCAGTTGAAAAGGTGAAACCGCTGCAGGAACATCCACACTGTGGCCTGGTGAGTCTGATTAACTGCTGGTCCTGTTGTCGACATTTACTGAGTAGGCCTGCAATAACCGAATATGCCTGAAGAGCAACACAGACATCAGAGTCCAAACAAAAGTGGGCCTCTCTCAGTCAGATTGAGTTGATTGTTGATTTAATCGATACATGGTTCTAACTTTGTATATTCTATTATTGTGAATAAGATAAGAGAGGTAAGATATCTTTATTAGTCACATGTACATCGAAACACACAGTGAAATACATCTTTGCGTAGAGTGTTCTGGGGGCAGCCCGCAAGTGTTGCCACGCTTCTGGTGCCAACATAGCGTGCCCACAACTTCCTAACCTGTACATCTTTGGAATGTGGGAGGAAACCCATGTAGACACACGGGGAGAACGTACAAACTCCTCACAGACAGCGGCGGGAATTGAACCCGGGTCGCTGGCGCTGTAATAGCGTTACGGTAACCGCTACACTGCTGTGTTGTTAGTATGTGTGAATAGAGCCTATTCTTTTACAAATCGTCTTGTCTGTCTATAAAGTTCCTTGAAACTAATAAATCTGTGAAACAATCTTTCCTACCAATATATAATTATTGCAGGAAAAGTAAGTTTGACTGTGTTCAATTAACTGCTGGTTTTACATACATGTCAAGAGCATTGTGGGGAAAGAGGCAGAACAGAATATATTCTTCTATTGTGATATTATTTCTTCTTCCTTATCAGCACTGATCTTTGGGGGGATTATCATTTTTGCCATCTTCACTGTTGCGATGGAAAGATTTCAGCACACAACAATAAGACCCTAATTTTGCAGTTTCTCTTCATTTGTTTAGTTCAGATTGGCATCATGGTCAGCACAAATGTGGGCCGAACAGCCTCTTCCTGTGCTGTACTGTTTTGTTTTACATTCTTTGTCATACATAAACAGTTGAGAAAATTGTTGATGCTTATAAGACAAGTATAAACGTAAGGAAGGAGGTGTCCTGTCAGTTTGAATGATGAACATAGAACACTACGGCACAGTACAGGTCCTTCGGCCCACAATGTTGTGCCGACATTTTATCCTGCTCTAAGATCTATCTAACCCTTCCCTCCCACATAGCCCCCTATTTTTCTATCATTCATGAATGCTTGTTTTTTTGTCTTTGTGACTCAGTAGCTTGAAGGATCCTTTTATTCCTGCTTGTTATAGACCTTTGCTCCTTGCTAACCTGATTTGACTGAAATTCACTGGCACCTGCAGGGGACTAGAACTCAGCTATTCTGAGAACTAACACTAGCAAAAGCATGTTTTTCATCATCCTCTGCGCAGCTGAGACTTGTTGGCCCTCATTGCTCTTGAGTTTTAATGCATTAATTACATTAAATGGTGTTTTTAAACCACACCTGTAATGGGAATGCAGAATATACTTCAATGTTCATGTTAAATGCCTTTCATGAATCTAATTACTATGGTTGCTCTTTTCTTTATTTTTGCCAGATTGTATATAACATTTTTGATGAGAAATCTCCACCAACACATGTGATGTTAATTGATTAGATCTATTTGTATATTTCTCCAAACATTTTACTTCTTGGAATAGGACTGTGTATTTGGAACAAGCGTCTTTCATTTGTTTGTAGTATGAGCATGAAGCATTCTACCAAAAGTCATGTTGAGATAGATAATATCAGAAATAATTAAGTCTGATTTACACGCAGGGCTTGCACAAATATTTTCTTTGTGATTATCGCAGTTATCTTGAACTTGCTCTTTTGTTTTTGACCTTACTTGTGTTCACACAGAACAGCCAGACACCTATGTGAAAATTATTTGGTCGCAGAGCAGAACGATGTCGGTTCTATTTGTACCTGTACAGTTCTTCCACTCTTGTATTTTCCCCATACCAACAAATGTGAATTGCACTGCTACAAAATGATATAGGAGGAGAATCGTTCCTTAAAAAAATAATTACTCTGACCAGGGTCAAAACTCTGTACTCCTTACAAAACAACCAGAAATGAGCAATAAGTTCAAGGTGCCCAGGAGGGAAGGTTTGATTGCACTGTGTTGCACTCTCACCGAGTAGCTAGCTGATTCACATGAATCATTGATGAGGACCTTTTAAATGGAGATGCTGTGAACTAATTTTTTTCAACATGTGGTACTCAGAGCAACAATATTCTGCAAAGTGGAACATAAAAGCTGTATTCTGGGTTTACTTTTTTAATGGGAGTTTAATAATAAATGAAAGTGGTTAACTTTCAAGCACCAAGCAACACATAAAAGTATCGTGAAGATCTTGGTCTATTTAACTTCTGTCGGGCAAGATTCATTGCTGTTTTAAATAAATGGATGTGTCAGATTTAATAGATAGTAGTTTATAGACTTTGAGAGATGGGAATACTCAGAAGTGAACTTGTTTTCTCAGTGTGGTCCTTTGTCCTGATGAAAAGAATGACACTATTATGACCTTGTCACAACAATTTGCAGGACTTTAGGACGCTATCAGTCAGCTCTTCTGTGATAGAAAATGACCCAAAACAATTTGTATTACATCAGTTTTAACAGGTTCTACCCATCCATGGAGTTGTGAAGGATGGGCCTGGCTCCATTGCCATACAATGTCCCAGTCAGCTGGACTTTGCCGCACTACCTGTCCTTTATGGAAAAGGACCACAAGTCCATCAGGCATTGGTCAGCATGGAACATCCTGCAGATACTGTGGGACAAGGACTCAATGGATACTGCAGGTGGTTTCCTGAGCAGACCGTCCAAATCATCTGGCACAATGCCTCATTGCCAGAACTCACCAACAAGCACCGAGACCTTGCTTGGCTGGCGATGAGAGGGGCACTCCTAGTCAGAACCTGTTCAGTTGTGATATCACTCCTACTGCACACTGCCCTTGGGTCAGCTGCTTTGGGGAGGAAACAGTTGCTCACGTCTTTGCAGACTGGATTTGTGTGGAGAAGGATGCAAGGGTCCTTGTCACAGTTCATTCCAAGCAGCTGCGTAACAGAGGACTCTGATTTACGAGCTGTTCCCAGGGACACACGCAGAGACTACATCAAGAGCTGCTGGAAGATTATCAACTTGGTGAAAGTTGCCCTTTGGTCTGCCCAAAACTTGTTGGTCTTCCAGCACAGCGAGATGTCCGTAAGGAAATGCTACCGACTGGCATACTTCAGGCTCAGGAGTATGTGCTGAGAGACACAATGAAGCAAAGGCTCTGTGGGGATTGTCCACAATTTAGGGTCTTCCCACTCCCAGACTTTGAGGGACTGAGTCCAGTGGGAAGCCCCTCAAACAACAGAAGGTTGTGTCACCCCAGGGAGCTGCATGATTGGCAATGATGCTATGCATGTACAAAAACAAGTGCTAGCACTAAATATACTAAGAATATAAGGAGCTTTGAACTCTGTTTATTCTTCTGTATATATATTTTTATTATGAATAAAGTTTATTTTTGAAATATAAACAAAACTCAAACTTAAAATGCCCGTTTTCTGAACAACAATAGTAAAATATTGTGAATGCTAGAAACCAAAGCAGATATGCTAGAAATTCTCAGGAGATTAGGGAGCAACAATATTAATGTTTCAGGTGAAACATTAATTCACTTGCTCTCTCCACAGATGTTGTCTGTCCTTCTGAACATTTCCAGCATTGTCTTCTAATTCTAAAGTGACACAATACAATTATTCCGATGATGGAATATACCCAGCTCAAGCTACCAATGAGTGCATCAAACAGTAATTTCCTTGTAAGCACAATGAAATAGAATGTTGTAATGCTTTACTGATCAGTTGGAAATGACCAACTTAGATCATTAGTGTCTGAATTTTGAGACATGATGGATTGTGCATTTTACATTTTTGAGGGCTTTGTAGAGTGAACCTGCAATGTGTATGTTTTTGACAAGATGACCAACAGCCTGAACACATTTCCCCTCTTTTTGTTGTATCCCTGGAACTTTGAAGAAGAGTCGGACAATCAAACCTTTCAGCCTTTTTGTCCTTCTTTGTTTTCTTCTGCCCAATCCTTATATCAAGATAATGGACATATAAGTTGCAGAAATTGTGCACTTAATCAGTAAGCTTGATCTTTCTTCCTGTTTAAGAAAGACCTATGAGGTTCAAGGAGTTATGGGAAGAAGTGTAATGAAATGGATATTGAATACTCCTGGTTTTCAGTGTTTTAAAAGGGATAGGGAGGGGGGGAGAAGAGGAGGAGGGGTGGCGATACTGGTCAGGGACACTATTACAGCTGCAGAAAGGGTGGATAATGTAGAAGGATCCTCTCTAGAGTCCATATGGGTGGAAGTTAGAAACAAGAAAGGAGCAGTTACTCTACTGGGAGTATTCTATAGGCCCCCTGGATACTGGGATACTGAGGAGCAGATTGGGAGGCAGATTTTGGAAAGATGCGAAAATAACAGGGTTATTATAGTGGGAGACTTCAACTTCCCAAATATTGATTGTGCCAAAGGCTTAGACAGGGCAGAGTTTGTTAAGTGTGTCCAGGACGGATTCCTGTCACAGTATGTTGACAGGCCGACCAGAGGGAATGCCATATTAGATCTAGTTTTAGGTAATGAACTGGGTCAGGTGACAGATCTATCGGTGGGTTAGCATTTGGGGGACAGTGACCACTGCTCCATAACCTTTAGAATTGTCATGGACAGGGATAGGAGCAAAGAGGACGGGAAGATATTTAATTGGGGAAAGGCGAATTATGAGGCTATAAAGGCGGGAACTTGGGAGTGTAAATTGGGATGACATTTTTGAAGGAAAATGTACTATGGAGATGTGGTGGATGTTCAGGGATCTCTTGCAGGATGTTAGGGATAAATTTGTCCCGGTGAGGCAGAGAAGAAATGGCAGGGTGAAGGAACCATGGGTGACAAGAAAGGTGGAACAACTAGTTAGGAAGAAGAAGGTAGCATACATAAGGTGTAAGCAGCAAGGATCAGACAGGGCTCATGAGGAATATAGAGTAGCAAGGAAGGAACTTAAGAAGGGGCTGAGGAGAGTGAGAAGGGGACATGAAATGGCTTTGGCGAGTAGAGTTAAGGAGAATCCCAAGGCTTTTTTCTCGTACGTGAAGAGCAGAAGGATGGCTAGAGTGAAGGTAGGTCCGATGAAAGACAAAGGTGGGAAGATGTGCCTGGAAGCAGTGGAAGTGGGTGAGGTTCTCAATGAATACTTCTCTCCAGGATTCACCCGGGAGAGGGGTCTTGATGACGCTGAGGCCATTGTTGGTAAGGGTAATGTTCTAGAGTATGTAGATATTAAGAGAGAGGATGTGTTGGAGCTGTTAGAAAATATTAGGGCAGATAAGTCCCCTGGGCCTGACAGAATAATCCCCAGGCTGCTTCTTCAGGCGAAGGAGGAGATTGCTGAACCGTTGGCTAGGATCTTTGCGTCCTCGTTGTCCACGGGGATGGTACCGGAGGATTGGAGGGTGGCAAATGTTGTCCCTTATTCAAAAAAGGTAGTAGGGGTAGTCCAGGGAATTACAGACCAGTGAGCCTTACGTCTGTGGTGGGTAAGTTGTTAGAAAGGATTCTAAGAGATAGGATCTATGATCATTTAGAGAATCATGGACTGATTAGGGACAGCCAGCATGGCTTTGTGAAGGGAAGGTCTTGCCTCACAAGCCTGTTAGGGTTCTTTGAGGAGGTGACCAGGAAGATTGATGAGGGTAGTGTAGTAGATGTGGTCTACGTGGATTTTAGGAAGGCTTTTGACAAGGTTCCGCATGGTAGGCTTCTTCAGAAGGTCAGAGGCCAAGGGATCCAGGGAGGCTTGGCCGTGTGGATTCAGAATTGGCTTGCCAGTAGAAAGCAGAGGGTTGTGGTGGAGGGAGTGCAATCAGATTGGAGGGCTGTGACTAGTAGTGTCCCACAGGGATCGGTTCTGGGACCTCTACTGTTTGTGATATTTATTAATGACTTAGATGAGGGGGTGGAAGGGTGGGTTAGCAAGTTTGCAGATGACACAAAGATCGGTGGTGCTGTAGATAGTGTGGAGGGCTGTCGAAGCTTACAGAGGGATATTGATAGGATGCTGAGCTGGGCTGACAAGTGGCAGATGGAGTTCAATCCAGAGAAGTGTGAGGTAGTACACTTTGGAAGGACAAACTCCAAGGTGGAGTACAAGGTAAGTGGCAGGATTCTGGGCAGTGTGGAGGAGCAGAGGGATCTGGGGGTTCATATCCACAGATCACTGGAAGTTGCCTCACAGGTGGATAGGGTAGTTAAGAAAGCTTATGGGATGTTAGCTTTCGTAAGTCGTGGGATCGAGTTTAAGAGCTGCGAAGTAATGATGCAGCTTTACAAAACTCTGTTTAGACCACACTTGGAGTACTGTGTCCAGTTCTGGTTGCCTCATTATAAGAAGGATGTGGAGGCGTTGGAAAGGGTGCAGAGGAGATTTACCAGGATGTTGCCTGGATTAGAGAGTATGGATTATGAGGACAGACTAAAGGAGCTAGGGCTTTACTCATTGGAGAGAAGGAGGATGAGGGGAGGATGATAGAGGTATACAAAATATTAAGAGGAATAGATAGAGTGGACAGCCAGCGCCTCTTTCCCAGGGCACCAATGCTCAATACAAGAGGGCATGGCTTTAAGGTAATGGGTGGGAAGTTTAAGGGAGATGTCAGAGGGAGGTTTTTCACCCAGAGAGTGGTTGGTGCATGGAATGCGCTGCCTGGGGTGGTGGTGGAGGCTGATACGTTGGTCAAGTTCAAGAGATTGTTAGATAAGCATATGGAGGAATTTAAGATAGAAGGATATGTGGGAGGAAGGGGTTAGATAGTCTCAGGTGTGGTTTGAAGGTCAGCACAACATGGTGGGCTGAAGGACCTGTATTTTGCTGTATTGTTCTATGAAATATGGAGCATATCAGCAAACTGATGTTGTTTTAAGGTAAGATTTTCAGTGTTGGAAATGAAAGGGTCATGCACAATATGCATATGTTTTGTCAGGAATCTGGATATTTGGCAGCAGGAAGCATTACCAATTATGAGTCTTTGATCTGAAACATGAACTTTTTCTCTCTCCATAGATTCTGCTTGACCTGGCACACTAACAGCATTTCTTGTTTTTATTACCAATTTTGAGATGTTTTCCCCCAAAGGGAATAATTTTGTTTTTTCTTTTGTATTCTTATGGTAGTAATGAAATTGAGGATGTTTTCATTGATATGGTTTCTTGGGATTGTACAAAGTAGCTTTGTTTATTAACAAATCAGTTGAAAAGTTTAATGTGAATTAAAATTGCCAGTTGCTTTGGTGATTTTGAATTCTATAATTAACAATGAAATTGAGCTTAATGTTCAGTCCACTTCATAAATATTTCAGAAAATATATACACCAAGTGGATGTTAAGGAAAACTAAGGGAAAAGATCAGATCATTCTATCAAATTCTAATAGTTATATGAAAAATGAGTGATGCTGCAGATGTAATCAATCATATGCACTTGACACGTCCATTAAAAGAAAGAAGCTATTTATTGGTATAAACTGGTAGTGTTAGTTGTAGGACCTTGCTGTTTCCTTATAGGATCCTTTTCAAAAGTTAATTGAAGAGTCACTGAGTGTATACAGAGTAGGGGCTTCAATGAGGCAATTATTACAATTGAATACTGGGCCTCGCTTTGTACTGCTCCAACAAGTACTGTAAACAGAACAAAGTAAAAGTATGAAAACAATTCATGTAAAAACAAAATCAGAAATTTCCTATCTGGTCTTTGTCTGCTTTCATTTAACCATTCTCCATACAAGTTCATTAAAAAGTCGCTACTTGGTTGCCATGGAGATTTGAAGATGTCCTTTTTTGCATTTTGTTTAACATTGTAAGTGTTTATTTCCTTCAGTCTTTTTAAACTATGCTCCCACTTCTAGCCCAATTCCAATGTCCCTTTTGTCCAAACCTAAACATGACCAAAAGTGGCCAGTGGCACATCCGCTGACCTAGAGGACCATTGTGGGAAGTGGGCTAGCAGCAGCAGCTGAGTTGTATTCCATCACAATCTGTGATGTCATACCATATCTCCCACTCTACCATTACAATTAAACCTGTCAATAAGGAGGCAGAAGGGCATGCCAAAAGCAGCACCAGACTTCTCTACAAATGAGGTCCGATTTAGCAGAGTTGCAAAACACGGCTATGTGCATACTGAACAACATTCACCAGACAAAATTATGCAATCACACGACCACTGGATTGGATCAAATCTCTGTAGCTGTGTTGCATCCGGTTGTGAATGATGGTGGACAATTAAATAGCTAACTGGAGAAAGAGACTCCAAGAATATCTTCATCCTCAGGACCCAGCTTGAGAGTGCCAAGGACTAGGCTGTAGTATTTGGCAAGCAGGTTCAGTTGAAAGTGTTGAGTGGCTGATCCATTGTGGCTACCTCATAAGATCCCTGTCATTGTGGAAACAATTCTTCAGCCAATTTGAAGCACTCACATGACACTAAAAATGGCAAAGAGCACTGGATACATTGGAGGCTATGGAACCAGACAACTACACAACTGCAGTACTGAAGTCTTGTGCTCCTGAGCTAGGCATGCCTCTAGCCAAGCCGATACAATATTTGCATCGACCCAACCACGTGGAAAATTGCTGAGGCATGTCCTGTTCACAAAAAGCCTGATGAATTCAAACCATTCAATCCTCAGTTATTAACTGTGGTGAAAAGTATCATCGACAGTGCTGCCAAGCATCACTTTCTCACCAATAAGCTGCCTACAAATGCCCGATTTGGGTTTAACCAGGAATACTGGGCTGCAGACCTCATCACAGCTTGGTCCAAACATGGGATAAAGATCTGAATGACTGCACTTGATATCTGAACAACATTTGACCAAGTGTGGCTTTGAAGAACATACAGAGAACTGAAGTAAGGTCTATTAAGGGGAAAATACTCCATGATTAGTCATACCTCACACAAAAGAAGACTGTTGTGGTTGCTGGAGGTCAATTGTTCCATCCCCAGAAGTTGCTGCAACAGTTTCTTAAGGTGGTATCCAAACCCAACCATCCTCAGCTGCTTCAGCATTAGATAAGAAATAAGGATGTTTGCTGATGATTCAATTCTATTTGCAACATCTCACCAAATGACTGCTCCACACCTGCAACACTTCAACAAGACTCAAGCGTTGGCTGATAAATTGGCAACTACTATTCATGCCACATAATTTCCAGGCAATGACCATTTAAAAAAAATCTAACCACCTATGAGTGGCACTTAGTGACGTTATTGAGTTCCCCATTATCCACATCTTTTAGGTCTCTATGGACTAAGCATACAATGTGGCTAAGAGAGAAGGTCAAAAGCTGGGTATCCTGCAATGAGTAACTCACTTCATGATACCCCTAATCTTTTCCATTGTCTACAAAGCATGTAAGGCTTATGATGGAATATTTTCTGCTTGCCTGGATGAGTCTAGCGTCAATAACTTTCATAAATCTTAATGGTAATCAAGATAAAGCAGTCAAATTCCAAGCATTCATTCTCTGCACCATTGCTTTGTGGCTGAAGGATGCACCATCCACAGAATGCATAGCAGTTATGAACCAGGTTACCCTGACAGTACCACCAAGAAGGATAAGGACAGCAGTTGCATGGGAACATCACTACCTGCAGGTTTCCTTCCAAGTCACAGACTGTTCTGAATTGGCAATGTAATGCTGTTCCTTCTTCATTGTACGGCCTGGATCCTAGAATCCCTACCGAGTAATGCAGCAGTTCACCACCACCACTCCATTGGCAGTTAGGGTCAGCAGTAAATGCTGGCCTTGCTAGTAATATCCACAACTTGAAAAATTAGCAAATCTACAAAAATTCAATTGTGTGATCTTAAATTGAGTTTTGGGTTCTATTTTTCCTATGGCGGAATCTTGACCTGACTTAATAGTCATAGATGCACAATTCCCAGAATGATTCCTGCCTCTAGACTGCTGCACAGACTTAGCACCTACACGTATTTACATGTACACATGCACAGACACAGAAATAGATGGAAAAAGACAATGTCACATCCAATGGAGCAGATTCAAGCTCAGCAGTTCTGCCACATTTCTTTGAGTGGCGGTGGGCAGGTAACAAACAGGAGCAGGATGCTCCAAATACCCATCCTCATTGACAAGTGCTAAAGGAAGGATGAGGCATTTGCAGCCATGTTCGGCCTGAAATGCTGAGTAGAAAATCCACCTCTATTTCCTCCTGAGATCCCCACCATCATTACAAGCCAATCAATTTGCTTCACTCCACTCATCTAGACTACTCCGATAGCAACTCCCAAATCTGTGGCCTCTTTCATCAGGAAGGACGAGGACAACAGGGGCATGGGAATACCACCCCCTACAGGCACCTCTTCAAGTTGCTTACTTTATCACACTCTCAGACCCTGGCTTCTCTGAAACTATTTGCTGAGAACACAATCAGTTATGATACTGGGTTATTAATGTGCATTTTTCTTCTTATTTCTCCTCCTCTGAGGGAGTGTCTCGCTTCTGTCTGGTTCATGCCCAGAATAGCCTGAATACAAGACACTTTACAGTATTGAATTACAGAAGGAAGTGTGAATGCTCCCACTTTGCATCATTTTGGTATGTAATGAGCATTCATGCTGAACCTGCAAATGGGTAGCTGTAATGAGCGCCTGGGAAAATGCTTTGGATTTCAGTGAACAAATGTCAAGGAAAATATTACTTAATAGTTCTTTGGGAATTATTTTACTGCTGGGTTGTTAATACAATCTAATAAAAACGTGGAGATGTGAAAAGCAATATAGACTGACAGCCAAGGCAGCTGTGATGGCCTTAGCCAGCAGCATTTACTCTTGAATTTTCATCTATTAGTTTTCTAACTATTATTTTCCCACTAGTCTACCCTCAATTTCTGCATTGCATTTCTTCAGTTTCTTGCTCCCTCAGATGACTAATACTTTTGTGGTATGTTCTATCCAACTTTCTTGTGTGTTGGATTCTCAACAGGAATGCCATTTGTGCATCACTTAGAATTAAACAGTCTTCTTTGAAGTTTTTCCTTTTCACATTGCGCAGTGTGACTTGCCATTTCTAGCAGGTGTTAGGAAGTTGTTGACCTTCATGCTTCAGCCAATGTCAGCCTTTGATGGGCAATCATGAGGTGCATATAAGTGACACAGGTTGCCTAATTCTGTACAGGGAAAGCATTGGACCTGCACTTCTCCAGCCCAACAGCAGTTGTTATGCTAGTTGCAAATTTAATCTTCTGAGTGCCTCAGTATCCTAATGAGCAATTTACAACAAGGGGCATAAAATAGTCATCATTCTTCCATATTTTGCATTGGGAGGTGTTTGAATATCTTGTCCCTCTGTTGCATTTAAATTTCAGTTTCTATTTTTGCCAGTTTTCCTCTGCCATCATCCTGCCAGCAGTGCACATTCCACCCCCCACCCCCAGCAAACGCAGACTGACACTGGAGGAGCTGAGCACCATGATCAACAGTTACGAGACAGCGCGCCCTGGTGCCTTCCCGATCATCGCGGGGGACTTCAACCAGGCCAGCTTGAAGAAGTCTCTGACCAGCTACCATCATGTCACCTGCAGAACCAGAGGAGCCAACACACTCGATCACTGTTACACCACTGTCAAGAACACTTACCGTGCCATCCTGCGCCCGCACTTTGGCAAGTCCAATCACCTGGCTGTACTTCTACTCCCAACGTACAGGCAGAGACTGAGGACTGCAGCACCAGTGGTGAGGACAGCAAAGGTCTGGTCAAGGGAGACAGCAGCACATACAGGACTGCTTTGAATTGGTGGACTGGACCATATTCAGGGATTCATCTGTGGATCTGAATGAATATGCCACGGCCATCACCGACTTCATCATGACCTGTGTGGATGAGTGTGTGCCTTTGAGAACATACCGAGTTTTCCCAACACTGAAGCTGAGGGCTAAATCTGTGGCGTTCAAGACCGGCAATCCAGAACCCTACATGAAGTCCAGGTAAAACCTATGGAAGGCCATTGTGAGAGCAAAAAAGCAATTCCATGTGAAGTTAGAGACACAATCGGATGCACGACAGCTGTGGCAGGGTTTGCATGCCATTACTTCCTATAAGGCAAAACCAAACAGCATAAATGGCAGTGATGCTTCACTCCCTGATGAGCTCAACACCTTTCATGCATGTTTTGAAAGGGAGAATAACACTACACCTGTGTGAATCCCCACAGCATCTGGCGACCCTGTGATCTCTGTCTTGGAAGCCAACGTCAGAACATCCTTCAAGAGGGTGAATCCTCGCAACAACAACCTCACACTCAGCATCAACAAGACCAAGGAATTGATTGTGGACTTCAGGAAGGGGAAGTCAGGAGAACACACACCAGTCCTCATTGAGGGGTCAGCGATGGAAAGGGTGAGCAGCTTCAAGTTCCTGGCCGTCAGTATCTTGGAGGATCTATCCTGGGCCCAACACATTGACGCAATCACGAAGGCGGCATGCCAGCGGCTCTACTTCATTTGGAATTTGAAGAGATTTGGTATGTCACCAAAGACTCTTACAAATTTCTATAGAGAGCATTCTGGCTGGTTGCATCACCACCTGGTATGGAGGCTGCAATGCGCAGGATTGCAAGAGGCTGCAGAGAGTTGTAGATTCAACCAGCTATCATGGGCTCAACTCTAACCACCATTGAGGACATCTTCAAGAAGTGGTGCCTCAAGAAGGCAGCATCCATCACTAAGGACCCTCACCATCTGGGGCATGCCTCTTCTCATTACTACCATTGGGGAGGAGGTACAGGAGCCTAAAGACCCACACTCAGCGATTTAGAAACAGCTTCTTCCCTTCCGCCATCAGATTTCTGAACATTCCATGAACCTATCAGCTTGAACCTCATTATTCCTTTCTTTTTGCACTTTTATTTTGTAATTTGTAGTAATTTTATGTTTTTGCACTGTACTGCTGCCGCAAAACAACAAATTTCATGACATATGTCTGTGGTAATAAACCTGATTCTGATTCTTTCCTGAAGTTATTACTCTTGCTCTTATAGAACTTGCATAGAATTGGGTACCCATTTGTACCCTTGAGTGACTGCTGTTGAGAACATATTTCCATATCCCCTGTTGAGATGTCGATCCATTGTAGTTGACAAGGTATTGAATGATGGACAACACAGCTGATTCCAGATTTGTTCTCAGACACTTGTTGATATTTCTGTAAATAGGAATGGGAATCTGAAAGTATCAATGTGTCAACTATGCTTTTGCAATATGAAAATGGTTTGAACAAAATATAATCGTGAGGAGGTATGAATTTCTGCATAAACCTTCTGCAGAGGTTTGAAGAATCTCAGCAATGACAGTACCATTAGCAATCAAAGGAAAATGGCTGTATTTTCTCTTTCCTAATTTGGTACTTGTCCAGCATTTACGTGGTGAAATTGCTACTTGCCATATATCAGTCCAAGCTTAAATATCATTCAGATCCTGTTATGGACTCGCATAGGCTTTTCAGTTCTTGGAAGATATGAGACTCCATTTAAACAGATTTCTCAGAAAATCAGCTGTCCCATTGTAGGCTTTTAGGATGGAGGTTGGTTATTGATCAAGCACCCAAACATTATTGGGCTAACAATGCTGTTGTTGATGAACTCCTGTGCTGACATACTCACGCCTGCTTAAGGTTAAATATCTCAACAATGTCTAGCATTTCTATCAATCCTTACTACTTCTGTTTTGGAGGTTTAGTACCTCATTGCAGGAACATCACTTGTTCACACAACTGTATAGAGCTCCAGCACAATTGGGGGCAGTTAGGGCCAAGCAACCTCAACATCCCTTTTACTTTATCTTCCTTTACCATTTTAGAAAAGAATTCCCAAATCCAACTCTCATGAATGGAAATGTTTCTGTTTGATTCTAACTGCCCCCAGTTGTGCTGGAGTTCCATATCGTCACATGTATAGGTGATGTACAGTCAACAGCAATGACAAGAACAAAAGTAATACTAATGGATGGTGATGTTGGACACTGTAGAGATAACTGGCCCCTGAGTGACTGATGTCTTCAAAGCAATTGAATCAACCTTCTGTGGGTGAAGATGAATCTTGTATGCCCATGTTTTGATTATGGTCACCGAAACCAATGCCAAGAAGAATGGTAGATTTGAAGTTAATACCAACAAATTTATCCATAATGATGCATTGAAATGCCAGCAGGTTGCTTACAGTTGAGAAATTTTCTGACTGCTTTCAACAAGCAAGGACGTTTGTGAACTTAGTATAAAATGTTCTGCAAAAGGAGAATATGTTTTACTTTGTTCCAGTGATTACTTTGCATTTTCTTATGGGAACCAGTCTTGCAAATCTGAAAGATTCAATTTAGATGCATAATATTAAAAGTATCACATCTTCCCCTTTGGATTCAATGACTTATTCTCAGGGGAAATATAAAAGAGCTACATGGAGCACAAGAGACTGCAGATGCTGGAATCTGGAGCAACAAACAATCTGTTGGAGGAACTCAGCAGGTCGAGCAGCATCTGAGTGGGGGGGAAGGAATTGTTGTTTCGGGTTGAAACCCTGCATCAGGACTTAAGAGTTCCTCCAGCAGATAGTTCATCGTAAAAAAGCTGTATGTTTTGTGATTTAAACACAAATTTTGAATCTGTGATTTGCTGCAGTAGGACCAAATTTAAACTTTTGGATGCTGGGCAAGGATGATTAGTGAATACAAAAGCCAGGTGTTTAATGATGTATACTTGGAGTCTGTTGAGCTAAAACCAGGAAGAGAAATGTTGTTTAGTCATTGACATATGTCCCAAAAAGTGAAAGACATTAGAGATTAAATGCCAAATGTATGTGGGTGCAAGCTAAAAGTGGGTGGTAATGGAAGAACTAAACACAAATTGGTCTAGAGGTAGCTTTGGCAAAATCATTTTCAACAACTTATGTCCAAAAACAGACATTATTTTAGCAGTAGCATCATCAAAACTTATGTATTTTAGTGTGCAGGGCACACAATAAAAATGTTAAGGAACCACTGACAGAAATGATGAAAGTAGTAAATGTGTTTGTTTCTTGCCTATGTGACAAAAGAATGTATCAAGATCAATAGCAATACAAAGTCCAAGCTACTGGTTTAGAGGATTTTCTTTTTCAGCAGTAGTTATAATGTCCACAGTGGCCCACTTTTTGTAGTAAGAATAACAGTGAAGTTATTAGCCTTATAAGAAATGTAGGGCACCAATTTCCAGTGCCTATACTTGGGTAGTTAAAGGCATAAATCTAGAGTTGCTGTCTGAGTTGTTGTGGTCCTCCAGGAGCTTTGATAGCAGTTTCTCAATGAGAGAAAGCATTCAAGTACATGGAAGGCATGAAGCTGCAACATTTTACCCACTAAACAAGCCAGAAAATGAAGAGCTTCTAGCACAAATCAAAAAAATTGCACAATATTTAACATTTATCTAAAAATGATGATTGGCATTTCTTCAGATTTTTAAATGTCATTAGAGATTTTAAATCTTTAAACATTGCTTCGCCCCCCGAGTCTGAATCTATCATTTGGTATATTTTTTTCTGCTCATTGTTTAGCCTTCTATACATGATTTGGCTTTGAATTAAATGTTCTAACTTGAACTGAATTGTTTAAACACCACGTCTCAGAAAGGATTCTTAAGTCTAATTGGTTATAGTGGAACTCAGTTACTTGCACTGTTCACATAGAACCCCCTGTAGGTGGGCACTACATTGCTTTGGATTTCTTGGCACTATATGCTACAGAACAAAGGAACACAAGAATTCTGAGCAAGTGCAAGTATAATGAGCAGCAAGCCAAGTTCTTTCATTGCTGATTGAAAAATCAATCCACCTGTCAAGCTTAGTAATGCTGAATGAAACTAAGGGTTAAGATCACAAATGTATTCCTTGTGGTCAAAAACTCCTTAAACTTTTAAGATGCTTCATAGTAAATTTGCAAGTAAATTAATTTCTGTTCATTCTTTAGGTCCTCAAGGTGTCCCTTTTATTTTCTTAGTTCCTTACTTCAGTTGGTCCTGCTGCCTTATCATTCCAGAAATCTTGGTTCAATCCCAGCTCCATGAGTTTCTCCCCAGATCGGAAGGACATGTTGTTTGGTAGGTTAATTGGCTGTTACAAATTGCCCCTAGTGTAGATGGGCAGTAGAATCAGGGGGAGTTGACGGGCATGAGAGAGAATAGCTTCTGGGAAATTAAGTGGCAATGGATAAAGTGATACTCCACTTTATGGAATTGCTCTGAGAACTGGCATAGATATGATGGGCCAAATGGCCTCTTTCCATGTGAGAAAATGAAGAAGTGTAAATTATAACTTAAAGATTCTGAATTTTTTGTGGCTGTCAGAATATGATGAATTGAGCTATGGTGATCTTTATCGCATCGCATAATTTCCCTTATCTCCAGGGTGCAAATCATTATATTCCTCCGGAGCAAGGTAATTGAAGATTTAATTGTGTAATTTGGGCTGCTTCCTGCTGGATCCAATTTCTTGCCAATGGTCTTCTTGGCGCTTTTGTTATCATCAAATTTGAAGGAAAATCTTTAGATCACATCAATTTTCCTCATATATTTACTTCTGTTTGTTATTGGACTCATGTCTCAAGTCAAAACAGTGCAGAAAAATTCTTAGTTTTAATTTTATTATAAAGTTAGATACATTTTTTAGTTTGGTTTGTTGCACTTCACTGCAAAATATAAAACTGCATTTTTCTACTTGAAGGGAAATTGAATCATAATGGCCTTTGTTTCCAACAATCTGGAAGAAGTGGGTTGATGAATAGTTGGACAGGCTAGGTTTGTAACTGCTGGATCTTAGAAGAATGAAGGAGGTTTTGACGGAAACCGACACGATCTGAGGGGTCTTCACAGTGTGGATATGGAGAGGAATCTAGAACTACAGAATACATTAAAAATAAGGAGTTGCGCCTTAAATACAAAGTTGATGCAAAACATTTCTCTGAGAGTCATGAGCCTTTGGAACTCCCTTCCTCAAAGCATGGTGGAAGCAGAGGCATTGAGTATTTTAAAGGCATAGATAGATACTTGATAAGGGGGTGAAACTCTGGATAGATGGGAATACAGTCTTGAGGTTACAGTCAGATTTGCCATAATCTTATTAAATAGCAGAGCAGGCGTGAGGGGTCAAGTGGGCTTCTGGTCCTTTTGTATGTTCACATGTAAACGATTATTCTCAAAGCAAGCCAGGCTTGGTTCTTTGCCCTGTCAGTTCTTTGCTTCTCACAAGGATTTCTAAGTACATGCAAAGAAAGAGTTAAGTTAGCCAAAAGTAATTTCTGATTCCTCCTTAGTATGTGCAGTAGTGTGTAACACAAAATGGTGTCAGCTCAGAATGTGGGAATTTTTTGAGAATTTACAGGATTACAGATGCACATCTGTGAGATTAGATACTGGTGAAGAATGTTTTTTTCCTTTACAGACCTGCTGTCTCTGTTTCTAATTTAGGTGTTTAGGCTGAAGGTCGTGAGGGATAAGAAGGTACAGGCTGGTACCACTAAGGAATGGAAAAGTACTGGGGTAAAAGTTAAGTTTTTGAGGGGTATAAAAGGGGGCACCTTCTTTGTGCAAACTGGGACCTTCCCTTAGGCTGGGTCGCGACCGGTGCTAAGACACAAGACAGAAGGCTGTGTGAAAGGCTGTCGGACACCTGAGGTTCCCTCTGGCATTATATGGATCAGTTCATTGATTGGTTGATCAGTATTATTTTGCTTCCTTCTGTATTTTAAGTATTCTTCTTCCTTTCTGTATTTAATTCTTCATACAACTCTAATAGTTTCTATAACCTTTAACACGTGTACAGTGCCTCCTTTGCTTGCAAATACCTCTTGCTGCTGAATCAGGAAAGAATAAGGAACGAATTTTAAAATATTTTCGTTACAGTACATTACTGTGTATTTTGTGAGCAAGATTCACTTCTCACCTTGCTAATAACCATCCACAAAACTTCTGCAGGCTTTAGAAGGCAGAGCAGCTCTACTCTGGATGCCACTCCAGTGCGTCATCCTTTACAGGGGAACAGTGGAATCTGTGGACAAAAAAAAAGTGAGGCTCTTCAACCAATCAGACTGAGGAAACTTCACTGCAAATATAAACCAGAAAAATAAAGAGGCAAATATAAATAAGATTTAAATAAAGTACAGAAAGAAAAGTGAAAATTAGAAAATATAGCTTGTATTAAAAGACAGAATTAAAAGAGGCAGAATAATCTAAACTATTTAAAAATCTTCACTTGGCTGCTGTGGGTTTATAGTAATATCAGTGGATAGTTTGTCTCCTGAGATGAAAAAATCCTCAATGTTGTTTCTGAAGGAATGAGCCTCCAAATTTGTAAAATTACTTGAAATAGAGCAGAGATGTTTAGCAATAATTATTACTTACTGTTTAAAAAAGAATAGTGTGCATGAGTCCATGTTGGTGTGGTTATTATAGCGTCAGTTCGTGCAAATACTGCAACAACACTTACTGTGGGAGCATAAAAACAAGCTGCTGGGGGCACTCAGCAGGTCAGACAGTATTGTGGAGGCAAAGGGATAGTCAATGTTTCTGGTGGATAACCTGCATCAGGACTGAATTGACTGTGGAAGAGTGGATTTCTGACAGCATTTGCTGATTTGAGCATTAATTGTGCATGTGCAGTTGCCAGGTTTATCTAATTTATCTCATTGTGACGTTGATCACTGATAGCCTCATTGAGCCACGCAATAGTGACACAGTAGGAGAGATGAATATCAAAAGCAGGTGTGGAACAAACCCTGAAATTATATGAATGCCAATGGTGCACACGTCATGGATTTTCCATAATCTACAATGTTCAGATGCCATAGTTTACTGAGTGATTGCTAAAAGAGTATACTTCAAACATTTTGTGCAAAATGTTTTTTTAAAAAAAAATACTCCCATATAACAGGAGATGCTTTCAATGGTGATGCTCTTTTTCTCCTCCTTGGAGACTCCTCTGACTGGAGAGAACTGCTGTTTGCTTGCAGCTCCTTAGGAAACACTATAGATCAACATTTTTTCTGTCTGAGTATCTGTCCATCAGCTCTCCACCAAGGGAAGATTCATTTTTGGCACCTATAGATATGCACTGAAGCAAACTTCATTTTTTTTGCTACTTCCCCATGCCAACCTGTAAAACTGAACCAACCAATAACTTGGCCCAAATTCACTGAGGGATACATGTCATAGAGCCATATGGCATGGAAAGAGGCCCTTCAGCCCACTGAGTGCATGCTGACCATCAAGCGCACATTTATATTAATCATATTTTCTTCTCTCCACATTCCCATTAACTCTTCCCCGATACAGCTGCAGGTATAAGGAATATTGCTTGATCTATAATTTAAGATTATTGAACATAAATCAGGTGTGGTTTAGTGACCAACAATCTTATCTGTGAATTGGGAAGACTGTGTCCAAGTCCTACTCCAAACACTTGAGCACAAAGTAGTATCAGAATGGCACTCTGTGTAAGGTAGTGGCATAGAGGTTAAATTATCAGATTCAGAGGCCTGCATTACCAGTCCAGATCTCACCATTACAGCAATGGAATTTCAATTAAGTTAATAATCTGGAATATGATTCACAGTGCGGATTGGCAACAACATCTCCTCCTCGCTAACAACACAGACGCACAGAGGATGTGTGCTTAGCCCACTGCTCTACTCTCTTTACACTCATGACTGTGTGGTTAAGCACAGCTCAAACGCCACCTATAAATTTGCCGATGACATGACTGTTATTAGTAGAATCTCAGATGTTGACAAGGAGGCGTACAGGAGTGAGATAGGTCAGCTGGTTGAGTCGTGTTGCAACAACAACCACACAATGACAGCAAGACCAAGAAATTGATTGTGGACTTAAGGAAGGGCAAGTTGGGAGAACACACACCAGTCCTCATTGAAGAGTCAGTGGTGGAAGGGGTGAGCAGCTTCAAGTTCCTGGGTGTCAACTTCTCAAAGGATCTATCCTGGACCCAACACATTGATGCAATCACAAAGAAGGTACACCAGCAGCTCTATTTCATTAGGAGTTTGAGGAGATTTGGTATGTCACCAAGACTTGCAAATTTCTATAGATGTACAGTGGAGAGCATTCTGACTGGTTGCATCACAGTCTGTATGGAGGCTCCAATGCACAGGATCGCAAGAGGCTGCAGAGAGTTGTAAACTCAGCCAGCTCCATCACGGACACAACCCTCCCCACCATCGAGGACATCTTCAAGAGGCAGTGCCTCAAGAGGGTAGTATCCATCATTAAGGACCCTCACCATCCAGGACATGCCTTTCTCTCGTTACTACCATCAGGGAGGAGGTACAGGAGCCTGAAGGCCCACACTCAATGATTTAGGAACAGCTTCTTATCCATCAACTCTCTTTCTCTGCACTGTACTGCTGCTGCAAAACAACAAATTTCACAACACATTGATGATAATAAACCTGATTTTGAAACATTAAAAACAGTTAGTCTTAATAATGGTAATTATGAAATGCCTGGATTTCCATAAAAACCCATCTGGTTCACCAATGTTCTGCCGGGAGGAAATTTTCCATCTCTGCCTTATATGTGACAGCAATGTTGTTGTCTCTGTCGATAAATGCTGGTCATACCATCAATGCTAACATCCCAAAATGAAGAAATAAAAAAAACTCTTGCAAGACTGAGTAATTCCTGTTATGGATGACATATTTCAGATGATCTGTTCAACAAAGGTCTTTCTGCTCTCTCAAGTGATCATGAAAGAGCCCATGTTAATGTTTTTAAAGAATAGTGGAGTTACCTTAATGCCCTGACCAATATTCAACACCCCAGACAAATTAGCTGTTTTTTTTAAATCATGGTATTTGTTGAGCTTGATATGTGCAAATTACTGCATTTCCCACAAAATAACAGTAATTTTACATCAAAAATACTTCATTTATGAAGTGCTTTGGAACATCCTGAGTTCATTAAAAGTGCTGTGTGAATTTTTTTTATAAATTGCATGGACCTTCCATCATTTCCTGCAACAGCTGCGGGAATTCTGTTACTAAATTTGATTTGTAAGTTGCCACAATGACACTTCTCATTTCCCTGAATCCACCACTGATTTGCAGAGGGAATCTTCCTCCCTTCTGTTCCATCCTGAGGAGGTGCTTTGCTCTCAAGAAGTGTCGAACCAAGGCCTTTTCATGTGGATCCATAGAACTGTTCAGTGTTTTTTTATATATATACAGCTAGTATTTTATCCCCTCGCTCAATATCCCAAATACCCCCATAATCTATTGTGGTTTGGGGAACCTGTCTGTGCATTAATTGGCTACAATGTGCTTTGAGGTATCTGGAGTCAATGTGGTTTTATGAAAAGGAAATTGTTTTTGATAAATGTGAGAGAAACCTTTTGAGGTTGTAACATGGTGGATAAAGAGGAAGTAGTAGATGTAGTATATTTACAGTTTCCAGAAGGCAGTCAATAAGGTGCCAAGTGAACGGTGGAGTACAGGAGCACTTGGGATTTGGAGGTAATATACTTGCATGGACAGGGGAGCAGCTAACTTACAGAAAAGCAGTTGGGATAAGTGGGTAATTTTTGGATTGACAATGAGTGGCTGGTGCAGTTCCATGTGGGATCAGTGATAGGGCCACGACAATCAATATGGATGACTTAGATGGAGAGGCAGGTGTACTCTGTCAATTTTACTGCTGACAGAAAATAAGTTGGTTAGCAGGTTGTCAGGGGGACACAAAGAGCCTGCAGAGAGCCAGAGATAGGTTGTGTGAGCATTCAGGAAGTTGGCAGATGGAGTATAATGTGGGAAAATGCATAGTTATCCACCTTGGAAGGAAGAATGTAAAAGCAAATTATTATTTAAATGGAGTGAGGCAACAAAGTTTTCAGCACAGAGGGATTTGGAAGTCTCAGTACATGAAACACTAAAGGTCAGTGTGCAGATAGAGCAGGTAATTAGAAAATCTAATGGAATGTTGGCCTCTGTCTTAGTGAAGTTGTGATGGAGCTTTGCTGGGTGCTGGCATGATTGCCTTGAGTACTGCATACAGTTCTGATCTCCATAACTAAACAAAGATACACTTGATTTGAAGGCAGTGCAGAGAAAGTTTACCAGATTGATTTCTGGCCTGAAGGAGTTGACGCATGAAGAAAAGTTGAGCAACTTGGGCCTGTGCTCATTGGTGTATAGGAGAATAAAAAGTGATCACACTGAAATATACAAGATTCTGACAGTGTTAGCATCTGTACTACCAAGTATTTGCATTGATTATGGGTAAAAAAAAACACGCACTCTTGAAACTTCTGTCAAATGTGTGAGACTCATTTTTGAGTTTTTAAATTACTTGAGACAAAAGCATTTGCTGAAGAACTGATTCTAAATTTAAATTTCTGTTTGAACTATACAGTTGAGCTGGCCTTCAAATGAAGTGTAAAGTACAGATTGAGACATTTATTATGACAAGAAAACTAAAAGTTAAATGAATAGGCATTGCTCAATTTTTTTTCGTCCATGGGAGGTAAATTTATTATTGTCACATGTACCAAGGTACAGTGAAAAACTTTGTTCTGCATGCCATCCATACAGATCAATTCATTACAACAGTGCACAGAGGTAGTACAAGAGAAAACAGAAACAGAATGCAGAATAAAGTGTTACAGAGAAAGTGCAGTGCAGGCAGACAATAAGGTGCAAGGCCATAATGAGGTAGATTGTGAGGTCAAGAGTCTGTCCTTGAGCCTGGCAGTATGTGCTTTCAGACTTTTGCATCTTTGACAATGTCTGGGGTGGGTGGGGTCTTTGATTATGTTGGCTGCTTTACTGAGGCAGGAGGAAGTGCAGACAAGAGTCCATGAAGGGAGGCCAGTTTCCGTGATGTGCTGAGCTGTGTCTACAACTCTCTGCAGTTTCTCACAGTCTTGCGCAGATGCCATATCAAGCCGTGATGCATCCAGATAGGATGCTTTCTGTGGTGCATCTATAAATATCGTTGAGGGTCAAAGGAAACATGCCAAATTTCTTTAGCCTCCTGAGGAAGTAGAGGCACTAGTGTGTTTTCTTGGCCATAGCTTCCACGTGGTTGGACCAGGACAGGCTATTGGCAAGTTTCACTCTTAAGAACTTGAAGTTCTCAACCATCTCGACCTCAGTACCATTAATGTAAACAGGAGCATGGCACCACCCCCCTTCCTGAAGTCAATGACCAGCTCCTTTGTTTTGCTGACATTGAGGGAAAGGTTGTCATGACACCATGTCACTAGGCTATCTCCTTCCTGTATCTGACTCATCGTTATCTGAGATGTGGCCCACTACAGTGGTGTCATCTGCAAGCTTGTAGATGGAGTTAGAGCAGAATCTGGCCACACAGTCGTGAGTGTACAGTAGGGAGCTTAGGATCCAGCCTTGGGGGGGCACCAGTGCTGAGGATAATCATGGCAGAGGTGTTGCTGCTTATCCTTATTGATTGCAGTCTGTTGGTCAGGAAGTCAAGGATCCAATTGCAAAGGGAGGTGTTATTCCCAAATCTAGGAGTTTGGAGACAAGTTTGCTTAGAATTATAGTATTGATGCAGAGCTGTAGTCAATAAATAGTCTAATGTAGGTGTCTTTACTGTCCAGATGCTCTAGAGATGACGGTAGAGCCAGGAATGTGGACCTTGCTGATAATATTCATCACTTATTGCACTTGAAGGTGGCATGAGCTTTCCCCTTGATCTTCTGCAGTCTGTGTGATGGAGTCCCAAGATTTTACTGAAAGAATGGTACCATATTTCTCAGTCAGGATGCTGTGCGATTTGCAAGCAAACTTGGGTGCATGGGAATACTTGTTCCTTCGAATGTTCCAGGTACCAGATTTGGGAAGTACTTTGTAGACTGGCATAGATGGTATGCCACTGGTAATAAAACTCTGGGGCCAGGGCTGTGTTCACCTTAATGTGCAATAAAATGTGTGCAAGTGAATGGTTAATGTACAGTTTAGTTTGCAACAACCCAAAGATCTTTATAAAGAACAGAATTATGAATTCATTAGGATAAAGCCAGGAATGGGAAACCATAGCTTTTAATGAGGTCCTGGCTCAACTGGAGCAGAGATACAAAAGAGGTGATTTAAGCAGATTTATAAAATTACCAAGGGTTTTAGTTGGGTAAACAAGGTGAGACCATATCCCATAAGTGGCAAGTAACTGATGAAGGCTATCAATCTAAAAGTATCACCAAGAGCAAATGAATTTCAGAAAATTGACTTCACTCAGCATGTTGTTGGAGTACGAAATGCTTTGACACAATGGCTACAAAGGGCAAAGAGCATTGCATTTGTTGAGGGGGAAAGGGCATATAGTTGTGGGGAAAATGCACACAAATGGAAGAGCTTTTGGCTTGCTCTATAATGGAGAAAAAAAGGCATCAGAGATGTGAAGTACCAGATGATGTGCTTCTGGTAAAATTCTCATTGTGTGTGTTCAAATCACATCATCAAATTTTGTTTTGTAACACCTGTATTCCTGTGAAACAATTTGGGGCATTTTGTTACAGTAAATCATTATACAAAAGTAAATTGTTGGTTCCACATGCATCTCAATGTGTTAATGAATAACTTAGATAGTACTTCAGTGTATACTGTGGATTGATAGTTTGTGATTTAGCATTTATTATTTTGCCTAAAATTGTCATTATCACATGACACCATTGGTGGAGATGGCTGGTCCCTTCCAACAGGGAAGGAAAATCAGAAACCCTGCTGTATTAGCATGTCTTATTCTCCATCTCTCCAACAGCCTTTTAAGTTTATTCTGTTGCCGATATTATCTTATCCTAGTGGCATTTTAAGGTCCAAATGGGAACTTCGTTCATTGGTGCAAATTCCAAAATCTGACTCTCAAATGTTAAGTTTCTGACCTCCACTCAAACACTAAAAAATAAATTGTTCTAGTTATTATTTCTCTGGAGTAATAAAAGACCTAAAGAAAACTTCAGTATGCGATTCCAAAGCAAAAGAAATCCTTTGATAGCATTGGATTCACAAGTATAATATAACAAATCAAAGACAATATGCAATCTCACTTCATTTTGATATAGAAGATGATTCAGCTTTATTTGATACTTCACAAGACTGAGTAGTCTTTAATAAATTCTGGTGCAAAAGAACTAACCATGAGTCAGAAAAGTCATTTTCTCATGGAAAGAGAAAAGCCATCAATAGTAATTTGCCACCTTAAATTTGTTTTGCATTAATTAACCTTTGAATTCAGTCATAGAGCACTACAGCACAGAAACAGGCCCTTAGACCCATCTAAGTCCATGCTGATCTAATATTTTGCCTGGTCCCATCTACCTGCACCTAGACCATATCCCTCCAAACCCCTCCCATCCATGTACCTGTCCAAACTTCTCTTAAATGTTTGAATTGAACCCACATCTACTGGCAGCTCATTCCACACTCGCACCACCCTCTGAATGAAGTAGTTCCCCCTCAGATTCCCCTTGTACATTTCACCTTTCACCCTAAACCCATGTCCTCTAGTTCTAGTCTCACCAAACCTTAGGGGAAATAGACTGCATGCATTCACCCTATCGATAGCCCTCAATTTCATATACCTCCAAGATCTCCCCTCATTCTCCTGCACTCTAGGGAATAAAGTCCCAACCAATTCAACCTTTCCCTATAACTCAGGTCCCACAAGTCCCAGCAACATCCGTGTAAATTTTCTCTGCACTCTTTCAAGCTTATTGATATCTTTCCTGTAGATAGGTGACCAAAACTGCACATGATACTGTAAATTCGGCCTCATCAACATCTTGTACAACTTCAACATAACATCTCAACACCTGCACTCAGTGCCCTGATTTATGAAGGCCAAATTGCCAAAAGCTCTCTTTGTGACCCTATCTACCTGTGATGACACTCAAGGAACTATGGATCTGTATTCCCAGGTCCTTCTGTTCTACCGCACACCTCAGAGCCCTACCATTCACTGTGCAAGCCCTACCCTGGTTTGTCCCCTCAAAGTGCAACACCTCACACTTGTCTGCATTAAATTCTATCTGCCATTTTTCAGCCCATTTTCCCAACTGGTCCAGATCACACTGCAAGCTTTGATAGCCTTCCTCGCTGTCTGCTAAGCCCCCAATCTTGGTGTCATCTGCAAACTTGCTGATCTGGTTTACCACATTATCATCTAAATCATTAATATAGATGATAACAATGAACCCAGCACCGATCCCTGCAGCACACTAGTCACACTCTCAGGCTTCTCCCTCTAACAACGTTGAGTCTAATTGACTACTTCATCCTGAATGCCAAGCAACTTAACCTTCTGGACCAGCCTCCCATGTGGGACTTCGTCAAAGGCCTTGCTAAAGCCCATGTAGAGAACATCCACTGCCTTTCCCTCATCGACCTTCTTGGTAACCTCTTCGAAAGACTACAAGATTGGTTATACACGACCTTCCACACACAAAGCCATGTTGATTATCTCTAGTGGCCCTGTCTATCCAAATACTTGTATATCCTGTCCCGTAGAATGCCTTCCAATAATTTACCCACAACTCACATCAGGCTCACCGGCCTATAATTTCCCAGCTTATTCTTAGAGTCTTTCTTGAACAATGATCAACATTAGCTATCCACCAGTCCTCTGGCACCTCACCTGTGGCTAAGGACATTTTAAATATCTCTGCCAGGGCCCCTGTAATATCTGCACTAGCCTCCCACAAGGTCTGAGGGGACACCTTGTCAGGCCCTGGGGATTTACCCACTTTAATTCACCTCAAGACAGCCAACATCTCCACTTCCAGATACGGTTCATGACCTCACCACTCTTTTGCCTCAATTCTATAGTCGTGGTGTCCATCTCCAGAGTAAATACAGATGGAAAAAAATTCATTTAAGATCTCCCCCATCTCTCTCAGCTCCATGCATAGATGACCACGCTGATCTTCAGGAGTCCTTTGCTACCCTTTTGCTCTTAATACAGCGATAGAAATCCTTAGGATTCTCTTTCACCCTGTCTGCCAGAACAACCTCATGTCCTCTTTTTGCCCTCCTGATTTCTCTCATGTTCTCTTGCATTTCTTAAACTCCTCAAGCACATCATTTGATCCTAACTGCCTGTACCTTGTATATGCCACCTTTTTCTATACTAGGGCCTCAATATCCCTTGATAACCAAGGTTCCCTTAACCTGCTAGCCTTGTCTTTTATTCTAACAGGAACATACAGATTTTGTACTTGGCATGGTAGTGTAGCGGTTAGCGCGACACTATTACAGCGCCAGCGATCGGGGTTCGATTCCCGTCGCTGTCTGTAAGGAGTTTGTACGTTCTCCCATGTCTGTGTGGGTTTCCTCCAGGAGCTCCGGTTTCCTCCCACATTCCAAAGACGTACGGATAGGTTAATTTGGGTTTAAAAAAATGGGTGGCAAGGGCTCGTTGGGCCGGAAGGGCCTGTTTCCACACTGTAAATAAAAGTAATTTTAAAAAAAAAATTTCACTTTTGAAAGCCTCCCACTTACTAAGTACCTCTTTGCCAGAAAACAGCCTATCCCTATCCACGCCTGCCAGATCCCTTCTGATGCCATCAAAATTGGCCTTACTGCAATTTAGAATCTCAACCCGAGGACCAGTCCTATCCTTCTCCATAGTTATCTTGAAACTAATGGAATAATGATCACTAGATCCAAAGTGTTCCTCTACACACTTCTGTCACCTGCCCTCTCTCGTTCCTCAAGAGGACATCCAGTATCATGCTCTCACTAGTTGGGACCTCTACATATTGATTAAGGAAACTCTCCTGAATACATTTGACAAACTATCCCATCCAATCCCTTTACAGTATGGGAGTCCCAGTCAATATGTGGAAAGTTAAAATCACCTACCTATTTTTCTACACACCCTCCCTTTAAGAATGCTGTGGACTCGATCCAAGACGTCTCTGACCCTGGCACCTGGGAGCCAACATACCATGCAGGAGTCTCTTTCTTGTCCACAGAACCTCCTATCTGTTTCCCCTAACCAGTGAATCCCCTATCAGTACTGCACTCCTCTCCTCTCCCCTCCCCTTCCCACCCCCCACCCCCTCCACTTCTGAGCCAGACTCAGTGCCAGAGACCTGGCCACTGTGGCTTTCCCCTGGTAGGTCATACCCCCTAACAGTATCCAAAATGATATGCTTGTTATTGAGGGGAACAGCCACAGGGTACCCTACACTGACTGCCTATCCCCTTTCCCTCTCCTGACAGTCACCCAGCTACCTGCATCCTGCAACTTGGGTGTGACTACCTCCCTGTAACTCCTGTCAATGTCCTCAGTTTCCCAAATGATCCAGAGTCCATCGAGCTCCAGTTCCCTCATGCAGTAAGGAGCTGCAGCCAGATGCACTTCTCATAGGTGTAGTCCTCAGGGACACTGGAGGTCTCCCTGACTTCCCACATCCTACAAGAGGAGCACACCACTGCCCTGACTGCCATTTCACTACTCTGTGGAATAAGAGAGAATAAAAAGACCTTATCTGAACCTCACCTTAGTCTCTGCTCATAGAAGCTTATTGAGCCAAAGCTAAATCAATGATAACAAAATATAAACCTTACCTGTTCTTGCCTGTACCTTCTCTCTGAAGCCTTTTTTTCCCCCTAAAGAGCTGCTTTCACTCTCCAAACTTGAGAGCAGGAGCCAGAGCCTCCCACTCCAAAATGGCCACTCTGTTTAACCCTAACTTCTTTTTATTGGCTATGTCAATTAGCTAATCAGCTGTTAACTAACAATTTGCCAATTGTAGGGTCTTGCTGAGTGAAATCAAAAGTCCCGAGACTTACCTGCTTGAAACTTTAGCCTCTCACTCCAAGTCCCATCTTCTGCTGAGTGAAATAACTATGACTGTGAACTAAAGTTGCATGCATGTCATCCATTTTGATGTGCATATACTTGTACCTAGCATTGGGTGTAATACCTATGTGAAAGAGAATGTACTCTTCACTCAATGTAATCATGCATAGTACTGGATTATTAGAACTGGAAAAGTACCAGTGGAAAGACAAGGCTGGTAGCAGTTATGACTTGTGCAGTTGAATGATAAGAAGCTTAAGTATATCTCAGTGCTCTGTCATTCTTTATTTTCTGTTTCCACTGCAGACCTCAGTCTTGAAATGAATGTATTAAGACTGTTATTTCAAATCTGCCTGGTCTTATTTATGGGAAACTTTTTTAAATTATTCCCACAGAACCTAAAAAGGAGCTTGCCGTTCAAGAGCCAGGAATGATCTGGAGAATGACCGGAGGTCTTTACAGCATGACAAAAGGAGCGGTGGGTGCCACACTCGGAGGTGTCGCTTGGGTTGGAAGCAAAAGTCTAGAGCTGACCAAAACAGCTGTGACCACAGTGCCAGCAGCTGGTGTCGGCTTGGTGAAGGGAAGTGTGTCAGCAGTGTCTGTTGGTGTCGGTGCTGTAGGCTCAGCTGTGGCCAGCAAAGTTCCCTTTACATCCAAAAAAAAGGACAAATCTGACTAAGTGAAGCAGTTTGTAGGGTATGTTTTCCTTATTTTAAAAAAAATTCATCATGATTTAAGTATACCTGGACATGTTTGGATACACTGCCATGGTATATGTTTTGTTTTAATGGGCAACCAGTGAGATACGCGCTTTTACAAAACTTTGCAGCCTCCACACTTCTCTCCCACCCCAGTCTCTCCTATGCTCATGCCATATCTCTTCAATGACAATGTCAATGTGTGCTGTCAATGACAAACAGAGCAGTTGATCCCTTTCTACACTGTCCACTAACAAGGTATAACATTATGCTTCTGGGCTTCTGCTGGCGTAAGCATTGGCAGCATAAGGATGGTCAAAGCACTAGATCTATAAAGGACATGTGACACCCACAGCTAAGATGTACAGGAATGTTTTATTTGAGTGGTTGGAGGGGCAAAAGAACACATTATCAACATCAAAAAGAACTCCTCCCCACATGTATATATTTATTGGTTAATGTAGTATTTTGTATGCTTGTTTTGTTCCTGTTAATTATAAAGGGGCTAATTTTCTGTTTCAGGTTTTGCTTTTTAAATATTTGGAGTAGAACACCATGGAGTATGTATTGCTTCAAACATGTTGGTGGCAGAAAACTTTGTTGTGTTGGGAACAGTAAGCATGCAGTCTTAAATTATTTTTTAAAAATGCAGCAAGTCTTTTTTCTTTGCTTGATTGTGCTCCTCTTTCACATGGCTCGCCAGGTCAGAATCAGAAGCGATGTACCACTGCAACATTGCAGTGCTTTCGCTTAGATTACTCTTTACCATGAGTAGCCTGACTTCTCACTTTTGATTATTGTTACCTGCTATAAGTGGCATTGGTAGCAGGCAGTCGTTACCACTGAACGTTGCTGTTTGCACTGTTTCTTCTCTGTTTTGCTCCATGTTTATCTTTCCATCATCTTTCTGTGCACCTGATATTTCTGTAACAAGTTTATGTATTAAGACTGAAACAGACAATTGATTTCTGTTGACCAAAATGCAAAACATTTAGTTTTTGTCTATAATAGAACTATTTTTGCAAATATGACACCTTAAAGCTATGAATTAGACTGTAAGTCTGTATTTTAATGGAAATAAAGTTTAAAAATCTCAAAACAACATGATTGAAAATGTTCAGCTTTACATAATTGTAATATTTTCTGAAATATTAGGGCAGGCACAGTAGTGTAGCGGTTAGCGTAACACTTTACAGCGCCAGCGACCCGGGTTCAAATCCAGCCACTGTCTGTAAGGAGTTTGTACGTTCTCTCCCATGTCTGCGTGGGTTTCCTCCCACATTCCAAGACGTACACGTTAGGAAGTTGTGGGCATGCTATGTTGGCGCTGGAAGCGTGGCGACACTTGCAGGCTGCCCCCAGATCACTAAGCAAAAAGATGCATTTCACTGTGTGTTTCAATGTACATGTGACCAATAAAGATCTTACCTAACATTTGCAAATACTGGGAAAGTCATAGTTGCATCTATTGATTTGCTAGAAAAATCATTACCGTTAAATCTGGGATGTGGATCATATCATTTGACTAAAACATTAAAAACATTAATAAAAATGGATGAATTAATTACACAATTAGGATGGTTAAGAGAATGGAGTTGTTAGAAATGGAATATTGCAGTAAATGAAAATGCTAGGATTGAACAAGTGGACACCAGTTTAAAAAAAATTAATAAAGATGGGCCAGTTGACCATCTTCATCAATAAGTATCCTATGAAGTGGACGTGATACAAACCAGCTTCAAGGAATGGATCTGACCAGCATCTATAATGGGTGCAGTGCCCTCAGCAGCAATTGTACTTGAAGAAGCTGACGTTCTTCCTGCCAAACAATGGGTTCATTGAAAAGGGATGTGCAAGCTAGAAAATTAATTTTCAGATGACAGCTTAAAACCAATCATGTGTGCAGATAGTGGAATGAGACACCTTGTACAGACCAGGAATAATATTGCTGTAGTTACTGATGCTGAACAACTAACTAGAAGTCACAGTTCAAATCCCAGGATCACGTTACATTGAATTCAGTAAATATAGTTATTTATGGGCTTGAGTCAGAAAGTACAAAAGTTACCACTTTTTCTGAAAAATGCATGACTGTCCACTGACATTCTTTAGGGAACAAGACCTTGCTATCCCTACCTGATGAGGCAAGTACATGACTCTAATCCTGCATTGTGTGGTGGATTCTTGATGTTTGTATAAGTGACTTAGCATGCTATCCATTCATACAGAACCTCATCTACAGCAAGAAGGTGGGCACGCCTTTTCCTCTTGAAGTTACCAAGCTATATGATGACCCAGCATTGATTTTTCAAGGCTGAAGGCTGCTTATGATGGTTTGGAAGGAAGCAAGGGATCAGGGTTTGAGGAATAAATTTGACACTGGAGGAGATTCGGGAAAGGGAGGATGAAGGACATGAAAAGATTTAAACATATGAGAGTATTCTAAATTGAGGCATTGGGGACCAGGACACCACATATTTCATTGCTACATCAAAGGCTTGCTTACAGGCAACAGAACTGAATGACCCAAAGTTAATGGAGCATTTAGAATGGGTGTTCTGACAGAAGAGCATTAGTACAGTAAACTCCGAAGGTGAAACTGCACACTAGAGAAGGATGCAGAATCAAATCAAAAAGTACAAAAACTGAGGCAGGGTTAATCTTAATGGCTTCATTCTTCCAGATTTTATTTGGAGGTCGTGGATTATTTTATACTCAACATTGGATAAGCTGTCTGATAACACTGGTGCAGTGAAGGGATCTGGCTATCAATCATTTGACAAGTGGGATTGAGCAGGTAGGGGATGTCCCAACTCAAAGTACAAGGCAGTGGGGTACATAGCCTTCTGTAAGGGAAAACTGGAAGAAAATGCAGTCTTTTAAATGGGGAAAGTGGGGAGTATTTGCCCTAAAAATAAGTTTGATATCTTGGCAACTTCCCCTGTAGGAACACTGTCTCATGACCTACTGGGTCAATAAAATGCAAAATGAGCACATTGTAATCATCACAGTGTGTCTCAACCCTGGAAGCTGTAGATGAGGACAAAGACAAAACTCTGGTCCATGTTCCAGAGGAAACTAGACCTATCATCCTGGTTCGAAAAGAAACAATCCTTTTGAAAGATATGATTGGTAAGGAAGGAGTACAGAAAGCTAACTCCACCGGAGTTCTGACAAAATGCCTGGAATAGCATCTGTCTCGCCAGAAAGGTAACTACAAGATCCCATGGCATCACTCCTGATCGAGGCACTGGCCCCTGTTAAATTATGTTATCATCTAAGTGAGAGACCGCAGGGATGCCCACATCAGTTATACCACAACCAGTACCAATGACTGTTAGGCTGGGAACCACCTTATCCTCTCATTTATCTTCTGAGGGATCTCCCTTGCTGTCTGCCGCAGAAGGGAAATTATTGACCACTTGTTGTCCACCAAGTGGCTGAACAGTTGCTTCCCGAATCACAGTGTAGATTCCGTCCATCTGCCTGCCCCCAAAACAATGATGGCAATAGAAATGTTGCAGCGAGAAAATCAAATTTGAAGGTGTCAAAGATCTGGCAAAGCTAGCTCTTAGAGTCCTTCAGCTCAGAAACAGGTTCTTTGGTCCATCTTGTCCATGCCAACTACATGGCTATCTGAGCTAGTCCCATTTGATTGTGTTTGGCCCATATCCCTCTCGGCCTTTCCTATCCATGTACCTGTCTAAATGGCTTTTAAATGTTGTAATCTGTATGAATGGTATGCAAGATAAGTTCTTCACTGTACCTCGGTACAAGTAATAATAGTATTCCAATTCCTCTGGCAACTTGTTCCATATTGCCCACATGCCCCTCAGGTCCCTTTTAAATCTTTCCCCTCTCACCATAAATCTATGTACTCTAGTTTTAGACTCCCCTACCCTGACAAAAAGACTGTGACCATTCACCTTATCTATGTCCCTCAAGATTTTATACATCTCTGTAAGGTCACCCCTCAACCTGCTGCACTCCAGGGGAAGAAGTCCCAGCCTATCCTTGTAATCAAGCCCTCCAGTCCCAGTAATGTCCTATGAATTACTAGCTTAATGACATCCTTCCTATATCTGGGCAACTAGAACTGTACATAATACTGTGTGGTTTCTTGAACTGTACTTCACAGACAGTGTTTTGACCCCAACCAACAGGAGTTATGGTGTCCCTAGTGCCTGGACTGCCCTGAATTATGAGCATCTGTGAAGAGACTCTTGGCTTTTCCACCAGAAAACACAAGGACTGGTTTGGTGACAATGACCAGGAACTCCAGGAGCTAATTAACCACAAATGTAAGGTGTCTTTAGATGCGGAACTCCATGCCTCAGGGGAAAAGGCTGTACAGGCACCTGAAGGGCAAGGTCTATTAGAAAACCTGTGACCTAAGGAATAGATGCTAGGTGAGAAGATCAGAGGAGATACAGACACTCACTGAGAACCAAGGCATCTGGAGATCCTTCTGCACTGCCCATTCTAATTACAGACCAAACACATCAGGGTCCCCACCTGCTGGGATTCAGGCACAAAGGTGACTTCATCAAGGCTAGAGAGGCAATCAGCACTTGCTGGAGGGAGCACTTTGAAGAACTCCTCCACAGTGACTCCGTCCTTGACTGCATCCCATAGCAAATTATCATATCCAACTTGTCACCATCCCAAAATTGCAAGAAAGGCCAAATATCAGCTAAAAAAGACCAAGGTCTCTGGAGCAAAGTGTATCCCGACTATTAGTCACGAGGGACTGTGGAGTATTCTCAGATTTTGATGCCCTCAGAAGTTCATCTCCTTCCTATGTCTGCTACGTGATAGCATGCAAGCCAGGACATTAGCCACTGGATCCACAACAAACCCAAATATCAGTACAGCCTGATGTGACACAAAGAAGCATCATCACACAAACGTTTTTAAATCAGTATTTCTCACTGCAATGCTGCATTGCACGTTGAACAAGCTTCCAGCTGGGAGTGGGACTGATGTACAAGACAAACAGAAAACTGTTAGACTTATGTCACCTTCATTCCAGAACCCAGGTTGTTCCTACCTCACATGTCAAGCTGCAGCACACCAATGTTACTGGTGTGTGCACACATTCAGAAACTGATCTGGGTAATTATCAACTTGTTGACTAAAATATGCAAGAGAATAAGAACATAAAAAAAGCAGACCACCTAAGCCAATTTCACCATTAAATAAAACTTTAGCCTATCTTTTACCTTAGCACAACATTACAGCACTGACCCATATCTCTTGATCTGCTCAATGTCTATCCATCTCTCTTGAATATACACAATGACTGAGCCTCCAGTCACCTTGGGTAGAGAATTATAAAGATTCACTGGCCTCTGGCTGAGGAAACTTCCCATCTCTTCCTGGATGGCCAACCACTTATTTTGGGACTTTGATGCTTGGTTCAAGACACACCAGCAAGGGGGAAAGTCAACTCCATATCTACCCTGTTCAGAAAGGTCATAATACTCTGTGCTTCAATAAGATTACTTCCCATTCTTCTGAACTGAAGGCAGTATAGGCCCGATACAGATCTCGTTCTTCCCCACACCACCACCCCCCCCCCCCTTACGAATGCCTGACTTATGGACATTCCATTAATACGAACGAGGATCTGGGAGATTAGCAGAATGGATGGGGATAAATTTGCTGGCTACCACAGGCATCTTCTAACAATGGGAATGGGGCATTTCCATGTGCCTGCTCTCCCCACCACTTTCCCCCCACTGCCCCTCTGAGTCAATGAGGCCAGCTGGCGGTCACTCTTCCCTTGCCTGCTTGCTCTACTATCACACCTGTTTCCGTGATCCTTCCCCACACACTGTTTTTGTTCTTTTCTGACAAACTGTTTGGGTTACAAACAGTTCTCAGGAACAGAACCCTGTCATAACCTGGGGACTGTCTGTATGCCAAATCTGTCCTCACTCAACAAACAGGTTATGCCAGGAAACAATCTGGTGGACCACTGATGCACTTCTTGCATTGCAGGTATATCATTCTTTTGACAGGGAGACAAGACCTGCGCATAGTATTCCAGGTGTGTCCCACCAAGGCTTTGTATAATTACAGCAGTATGTTTCCACATAGCCCTGAATCCACACCAGCAAAGGTACACTAGTACAGTGCAGATCTTGTGCACTGTCTTTTGAACAGGACATTAAGTGAAGGCTTTCCTGGGTAGGATACAAAATATTCTAGAGCATAAACCCATTCCACAACTGCATAATAGAAGACTGGAAACATTTTAAAGAACAGGAGCCTGAAGACCCACACTCAGCGATTTAGGAACAGCTTCTTCCCCTCCGCCATCAGATTTCTGAATGGTCCATGAACACTACCTCGTTATTTTTTTTTGCACTAGCTGTACTTACTTATTTTGTAACTTATAGTAATTTTACGTCTTTGCACTGTACTGCTGCCACAAAACAACTCATTTCATGGTATATAAGTCAGTGATAATAAACCAGATTCTGATCTGTGGTAACTTCTGACACCAACCAGGCCACAAAACTGTTCAGGCTTTCCACTGTTATTCTGTGTCTCTGGCCTCTCTCTGGATAAGGAGACTGATAGAAGGAAGGGTTTTATTTGACTTTCCTGTGTGTATTCTCTTTCCTCTGTTACACCTCAAAATAATTAGAAGCGGAGCAGTGCACCGTGAGTTTCTGTGCACCCTGCACTGTGCAGTAATGGGACAATAGCTGAATTACCTACCATCTGTGATGGTGATCCAGTGGGCAAAAGCCATGTTCCTGCCTCCAGGGAGGAAAAGGAAAACTGGAGAGTCAATCACAACCAGGCTGATTTAATGTAAGATGTCACTTTCAGAGAGATTTTGACAAGATCTTACAAAGCCAGTTATCCTAATGTCCCCCTGGCAATGCTAGATCCAAATACAATGTAGAGAGAATTTCCCAATCTGTCTGTCCTATCCATCCATTCTAAATGTCTGCAATTTTGAACTAACATTTGTTCTGACAAAGATTCTTTGTCCTGAAAAGTTAACTTTTCTCTTTCCACACATGCTGCTGAGTGTTTCCAGCATTTTCCAGCCACTCCCCCACCGCTTTTACCTGCGACCCTGTCCCTTTTGAAACATCTTAATCCCGGAATATCCAGCACCATTTCCTGCCCTTGCGACAGCCAAGTCTCTGTAATAGCCACCAAGTCTCTGTAATAGCCATCACGTCAGAGTTCCACGTACTTACCCATGCTCTACGTTCATCACCCTTGTTCCTGATACTTCTCGCATTAAAGTAGACACACTCTAGCCCATCCAACTGACTGCAATCTTGCCCTATCAGCTGCCTATCCTTCCTCACAGTCTCTCTACACTCTGCATCTACTTGTACACTAAATGAACCAACTTCTGACCTATCACTCTGGTTCCCATCCCCCTGCCGAACTAGTTTAAACCCCCCCCCAACAGTTCTAGCAAACCTGCCTGCAAGAATATTGGTACCTATCCAGTTCAGGTGTAACCCATCCCTTTTGTACAGGTTGTACCTTCCCCAGAAGAGATCCCAATGATCAACAAATCCGAAACCCTGCCACCTGCACCAATTTCTCAGCCACACATTCATCTGCCAAATCATCCTATTCTTACCCTCACTGGTGCATGGCACAGGCAGCAACCCAGAGATCACTACCCTTGAGGTCCTGCTTTTCAGCTTCCTATCTAACTCCCTATATTCCCTCTTCAGGACCTCATCTCTTTTCCTACCTATGTCATTGGTACCAATATGTACTATGACCTCTGGCTGTTCACCCTCCCCCTTCAGAATGCTGCGGACCCAATCTGAGACGTCCCTCACCCCGGCACCGGGGAGGCAACATACTATCCGGGAGTCTCTTTCACGTCCACAGAATCTCCTGTTTGCCCTGCCCCCCTTACCACGGAATCCCCTATCACTACCACCCTCCTCTTCTTCCCCCTTCCCTTCTACACCACACGACCAGGCTCAGTGCCAGAGACCTGGTCACTGTGGCTTTCCTCTAATAGGCCGTTCCCCCCCCCAATAGTAACCAAAGTGGTATACCTGTTATTCAGGGGAATGGCCACAGGGGTACCCTGCACTAACCTCCTATTCTCCATCCTTCTCCTGACAGTCACCCAGCCACCTGCCTCCTGCAGCTGAGGAGTGACTGCCTCCCTGTAGCTCTTGTCTATGAACTCCTCATTCTCCTGTAGAAGCTGAAGGTCATCCAGCTGCAGCTCCAGTTCCCTAACACGGTCTGTAAGGAGCTGCAGCTGGATGCACCTCATGCAGATGTAGCTATCAGGGAGACCGGAGGTCTCTCAGAACTCCCACATCTCACAAGCTGAACACACCACTAATTCTGGAGCCATTCTCACTACTCTGTCCTGGCACAAAAGGGAACACCACAGCAAAGAAAGAAAGGAACTTACTAGAGACTTACCTTCACCTCTTCTCACTGAAGCCTCTTGAGCCAAAGCCTCAGCTCCCCACTCTAACGCTGACCGCTCCCACAATGGCTGCTCCACTTATACCTGCCTTACCTTTATTTGCTGCTGTTAATAAGACATTCAACTGGTAACAATTTGCAAATGTGCCTCGTTTAGACTCTTTCAAGGTGACACAGAGACTCAGGCACAGAGATTCACCACTTTTCAAAGGTCCCGCTCCAAATCTCGCTCCAACTCCTGACTCTGCAAGGGGAAACTTACAAGCTCAGGCACAGAGACTCACATTAATCTGAAAAGAATCCATTCATTGCTGCACTCTCCCTCCGTCCTTCAGCCTTGGTGTTGTCTTACTTTTTAATACCTTGGTGGGGCTAACAAATCTTTTACTTGGACTTTATGCAGTGTTTTCTTGAAGTTCTAATATTCCACGTCCACTGTATTCCCTTTGTCACTACATTTTATTTTCAAGTAGAGGAGTATCTTTTTAATTAGCCATACATTCAAACTTGACCACAGTATATCAACAAATTGTAAACAGTTAAATTACTAGAAGTGAATTAAGCAATTTGGAGTTCCAGAATTTGGGTTACTAAACTAAGGGATTTAAAACATAAACCACACCAAGGCTGAAAGACAAGTGGGAGGGAATGTGGAATTTACTCAACTGGATTAGTCTGCTAATTCTATCATTTTGGAAGAGTACCAAATCCCTAACTACTGAATGGCATGCTGCTCACCCTGTTTCCATGGAGACATGTTTGACAGGAGTAGATGGGGAAAAACTCTCTATCCAATCTGCTGCTCTACCTAATCCCAAATTCCCTACAGAAATGTCTGGGAACTGGCCAGTTTCCTGAAACTCTGCCAAAATTGTAACTTTAAAATGTAGTTCATTCACAAGGGTGAATGTAAATGCTCTGTCATTTATAAAGCCAGCAGATTAGAAACTAGTAGTTTACTAATTTTGTTTTGTATTTCTTGATAAATACAGGTTGTTTTTATTTATGGGAAGGTGTGGATGGGCTTTACAGATCTTGCACTGGAAAGGACCAGTTCATGAAAACATTCAAGCAGCTCATTTAACCCTGAGCACGTAAATCTTAAACACATTCAATCACTCATTAACACTGAAATTGGGAAGTAAGTTTTACTTCATTTTCCAGAACAATGCCTGTATTTTAGATTGTAGTGTTCGTCCCAAAATAATGAATCAATTCAGTTTAATGGTTACTGAACTAACCTTACATGACATAATCAATTTAGTTTTTCAATTGTATATTTAGCACTCAGAATACATCTATCTGTATAATTAAATCTCTGCATGTGCCTTGCATCTATAGGGCACAAATATGTGTATGGAGGTGGGAAGGTATTTGACATAGCATGATAAGAAATGTGTTCCATTTATTTGAAAAAAAATCGGTTAGAGATTCTCGCCACACAAACTGTATCTACTTTCCATCATTTCTTTACAAAGAAATCTTCACAGAGAAATGTAGCTGATGAAGAGTGAGCAACCATCTCACGACATTGTTTCTGCATATTCAGTATTACTCAACGTGTTGAGTTACTGGGAATGCAACAGAAAAACAGATCTGCCGAGGAGTTACTTGAAGTGAGAGGGAATGCTGAACTCATGGCGCAGAATTTCTTGCCAGTAGTAAGCTGCCTGTTCTCTCCAGTGACTTATGTGATAAGTATGAACCATCTCTGAGTATCCCAAGAACACAAGAAAATAGGAGTAGGACGAAGCAACTTGGCCCCTTAAGCCTGCCTGCCTGCCATTCACCATGACTGATCTGCCCCAGGCCTCAACTGAGCCAGTTCCCCCTTGCTTTCAATTCCCTGATCTTTCAAAAATGTATCTACCCTCGCCCTCAATACTTTTTTAATAATTAGGCCCTTTGGACTAGAGAATTCCAGAGATTCACTATACTCTGCAAAAATGTTCTACGCACCTTAATTTTAAATGACTGACAGCTTTTCTTGTAATATCTGCTACTGTCCACTTCCAAGCCAACCCTCAGTGGATGTCCTGTTTGACTGATGGGACTTGCCTACGTAAGTAACATCATTTGATGAGGTCCAGACCAAGTCCTGCCCACAGAACAGCTGAAAAAATCCTTGGGAGTCAGCTAAGCGAGAGCAACATTTAAGCGGCATTTAGACAGGCACATGAACATGCAGGGGATGGAGGGATGCAGACCTCTGTAGACAGCACCTCTGTGGCGGTCCCCCTGAAAAACCGATATGTCATTTTAGATTCGGTTGGAGAGGATGACCTGATAGAGGAAGACCTCAGCAACCGGGACCTTGGCACCGTGCCTGGTACTGTGGTCCAGCGGAGGAAGCGAAATGCAGTGGTTATTGGGGATTCTATAGTAAGGGGTACGGACAGCAGATTCTGCGATAGCGACAATGTCTCGGATGGTGTGTTGCCTCCCTGGTGCCAAGGTACGGGATATCACGGACCGGGTCCAGAATATTCTGAGGGGAGAGGGTGAGCAGCCAGAAGTCTTGGTACATGTAGGTACCAATGACATAGGTAGAAAAAGAGAAGAGGTCCTGAAGGAGGAATACAAGGCATTGGGGAGAACGTTGAGAAGTAGGACCTCAAGGGTAGTAATCTCAGGATTACTACCTGTGCCACGTGTCAATGATAGGAAGAATAGAAAGCTCTGGCAGATGAATGCGTGGCTGAGTGACTGGTGCAGGGGGCAGGGCTTCAGATTTTTGGATAATTGGGACCTTTTTTGGGGGAGGCATGACCTATTCGCTAAGGATGGGTTGCACCTAAACTCCAGAGGTTCCAATATCTTGGCGGGAATGTTTGATTTAGTTGTAGGGGAGGGTTTAAACTGATCTGGCAGGGGGATGGAAACCAGGATGTTAGGTTACAAGATGCTAAGGTAAAGGAGGGAGTTTATAAAAACAAGTCCAATGAGGATGGCAAGAAGGACAGGCAAGTGAGACGTCAGGATAATTTGCTGAATAATAGAAGTACAACAAGTCAGGATGTTAGGATACAGAATGTTAGGATAGGGGATGAGGTACATAGCAACATGTCTAAGGTAGTATGTAGTGAAGATGGTAAGAAGGATAGACAGGTGGAAAGCCAGGATAATCTGCTGAACAATAGAAGTACAACAAAATTAATAGCAGATACCGGACTAAACGTACTGTATTTAAATGCACGTAGCATTAGGAATAAAGTAGATGACCTAGTGGCACAACTACAGGTTAATAAATACGACATTGTGGCAATCACCGAGTCATGGCTTTATGATGGATGTGATTGGGAACTGAATGTCCAGGGGTACACAGTGTATAGGAAGGATAGGCGGGTAGGCAGAGGGGGAGGTGTGGCCATGATGGTTAGTAGTGATATAAAATCGATAGAAAGGAAGGATATTGGGTCAGAGGAGGTGGAATCCTTGTGGGTGGAGCTAAGGAATAGCAAGGGTAAAAGGACAATAGTAGCAGTCATATATAGGCCCCCTAATAGCAGTCAGCAAGTGGACGATAAGTTGCAGTTTGAGATAGAAAAAGCATGCCAGAGTGACAATGTGAAGATAATTATGGGGGATTTTAACATGAAGGTGGACTTGGAAATCCAGAATGGTGGTAGTACTCAGGAGAGGGAATTTGTGGAATGTCTAAGGGACGTTTTTCTAGAGCAACTTGTTGAAGAGCCCACCAGGGGATCGGCTGTTTTGGATTGGGTGCTGTGCAATGAACTGGAGGTGATTAGGGAACTAAAGGTAAAGGAACCACTGGGAACCAGTGATCACAATATGATTGAGTTCAGTTTCAAGTTTGAGAAGGAGAAACTGATACTGGTGTATCGATATTTCAGTGGAACAAAGGAAATTACAATGGTATGAGAGAGGAGTTGGCCCTAATTGATTGGAAGAGTAAGCTGGCTGGAGGGACGGCAGAGGAGAAATGGAAGGAATTTCTACAGGAAATAAGGAAATTGCAGGATAGATATATTCCAAGAAAAAAGAAGGTTTTTAATGGAAAAAAGGCACAAATGTGGATAATGAGAGAGGTGAAGGCTAAAATAAAAGCAAAAGGGGCGGCGTACAAAGAAGCAAAAATTAGTGGGAAAACAGAAGACTGGGAAGCTTTTAAAAACCTGCAGAGAGAAACTAAGAAGGTCATTAGGAAAGAAAAGATGAATTATGAAAGGAAGTTGGCGGATAACATTCGAAAGGATACTAAGAGTTTTTTTAAATACATAAGGTGTAAAAGAGAGACACGGGTTGATATAGGACCAATTGATAACGGTGCAGGAGCTATTATAATGGATGATAGAGAGATGGCAGAGGAATTGAATGAATATTTTGCATCGGTCTTCACCGTGGAGGACATCAGCAATGTGCCGGTTAGTCAGGAGTCTCACGAAATGGAATTGAGTTCAGTTAAGATTACTAGGGAGAAGGTGCTAGGAAAACTAAATGGACTAAAGACTGATAAGTCTCCTGGACCGGATGAGGTGCATCCCCGGGTTCTGAAGGAGGTGGCTTTAGAGATAGCGGAGGCACTGGCGATTATTTTCCAGAAATCGATAGATTCTGGCGTGGTTCTGGAGGACTGGAGGGTCGCAAATGTAGTTCTGTTGTATAAGAAAGGTGGGAGGCAGCATAAAGGAAATTACAGACCTATTAGTCTGACGTCAGTGGTGGGAAAGTTATTGGAATCTATCCTCAAAGACGGGGTTATGGAATACCTAGAGGCGCAGGGCAGGATAGGTCCTAGCCAACAGGGTTTTGTGAAGGGAAGGTCCTGCCTGACCAACCTATTGGAGTTTTTTGAAGAAATCACAGGTAGGGTGGATAAGGGAGAGGCGGTAGATGTTGTGTATTTAGATTTTCAAAAGGCCTTTGATAAGGTGCCTCACAAGAGACTGATTAATAAGATGAGAGGTCATGGAATTATGGGTAGGATAACAGAATGGGTGGAGCATTGGCTAGTTGACAGGAAGCAAAGGGTGGAAATAAAAGGATCTCGTTCTGGTTGGTTACCGGTTACTAGTGGTGTGCCGCAGGGGTCGGTGTTGGGACCGCTCCTTTTTACCTTGTACATTAATGATTTGGATGATGGAATAAATGGTTTCGTGGCTAAGTTTGCAGATGACACCAAGATAGGGGGAGGAGTAGGGAGTATTAAAGAGATAGGAAGGTTGCAGAGGGACCTAGACAGTTTAGGAGAATGGGCAAGGAAATGGCAGATGAGATTCAATGTAGGGAAATGTGCAGTTGTACACTTTGGAAGCAGAAATAAGCGGGCAGATTATTATCTAGGAGGAGAGAAAATCCAAAGCACGGAAGTACAAAGGGACTTGGGGGTACTCGTGCAGGATACCTTAAAGGTTAACCACCAGGTCGGATCGGTGGTAAAGAAAGCGAATGCTATGTTGGCATTCATTTCGAGAGGTATAGTGTATAAAAGTAAGGAAGTGTTAATGAGGCTCTACAGGGCACTAGTGAGGCCTCATTTGGAATATTGTGCGCCGTTTTGGGCCCCACATCTTAGGAAGGATGTGTTGACGTTGGAGAGGGTTCAGAGGAGATTTACGAGGATGATTCCAGGAATGAAAGGGCTTACGTATGAGGAGCGTTTGTCGGCTCTTGGACTGTACTCGCTGGAGTACAGAAGAATGAGAGGGGACCTCATAGCGACATTTAAAATATTGATAGGAAAGGACAGAGTAAATGTGGCTAGGCTGTTTCCCTTGGTGGGTGAGTCCAGGACCAGAGGGCACAATCTTAGAATTAGAGGGTACAGTTTCAAAACAGAGATGAGGAAAAATTTCTTTAGCCAGAGGGTGGTGAATTTGTGGAACTCCTTGCCACGTACAGCAGTGGAAGCCAGATCAGTGGGGGCGTTCAAGGAGGAGATAGATAGATATCTAAATAGTCAGGATATCAAGGGATATGGGGATAAGGCCGGTAATTGGGATTAGAATAGTTTTTTTTTCTTCTTCTTCTTCTCCCACTCCCCATTTCTCATTTCTATTTCCCTTTCCTTGGAGCAGACTCGATGGGCCGAATGGCCTGCTTCTGCTCCCTTGTCTTGTGATCTTGTGATGTGCAGGCAGATGGGATAAGGTTAAATTAGCATCATGGTTGGCATGGACATTGTGGGCTGAAGGGCCTGTACTTGTACAGTACTGTTCCATGTTCTTAGCTATGACTAAACTGGCTGTCAAAACTAAGTATTTCCAAATGTCTCTGAAATTGTACAATCGAAAACAGTTCAGATTTAAACAATTTTTATAAAAGTGAAAAATTATTTTAAGTTAAAAAAAATTGAACTACTTAAATAATTAAGACCATTCATCTAAACTCAATAAAACAAAAGTAATAAGGGAGACACTGTTCCTATACAGCTGATATCTGGTGTGGGAAGTCCAATGTTGGAGTGCAGCACAGAAAAGGCTGGTTCAGGAATTTCACATTTATACAAGAATCCCAAACCTGGTAGCAATTATTGAGGAAATACTTATAGTTCCACACACTGTTGTCCTGCAAAATCTGGCCCGATATCTGCACTTGTACTCACACTCCAACCTCCCACTCTCATTTTGGTTTGCAGATATTCCATTTAGAACATAGAACACTACAGCACAGTACAGGCCCTTCGGCCCACGAGGTTGTACTGACATTTTATCCTACTCTAAGATCTATCTAACCTTCTCTCCCACCATAGCCCTCCAGTTTTCTATCATTCATGTGTCTATCTAAGACTCTCTTAAATATCCCTAATGTATCTGCCTCCACAACCTCTGCCAGCAGTGTGTTCCATGCACCCACCATTCTTTGTGTAAAAAAACTTACCCCGACATCCCCCTTATACCTTCCTCCAGTCATCTTAAAATAATGCCCACTCATGTGAGCCATTTTCGCCCTGGGAAAAAGCCTCTGACTGTCCACTCGATCTATGCCTTTCATCATCTTGTATACCTCTATAAAGTCACCTCTCATCCTCCTGTGCTCCAAAAAGCCCTAGATCGCTCAACCTATCCTCATGAGACATGCTCTCCAATCCAGGAAACATCCTGGTAAATCTCCTCTGCACCTTCTCTAAAGCTTCCACATCCTTCTTATAATGAAGCAACCAGAACCGAACACAATACTCCAAGTGTGGTCTAACCAGAGTTTTATAGAGCTGCAACATTACCTTGCGGCACTTGAACTCAATACCCCAACTAATGAAGGCCAACACACCATACACCTTATTAACAACCCTATCGACCTGCACAGCAACCTTGAGGGATCTATGAACGTGGACCCCAAGGTCCATCTGTTCCTCCACACTGCTAAGAGTCCTGCCATTAGCATTGTATTCTGCCTTCAAATTCAATCTTCCAAAGTGTATCACTTCACACTTTTCCAAATTGAACTCCATCTGCCACTTCTCAGCCCAGCTCTGCATCCTATCAATGTCCTATTGTAACCTACAGCTACCTTCTACACTATTAACACCACCACCAACCTCTGTGTCATCTGCAGGTTTACTAACCCACCCTTCCACATCCTCATCCAACTCATTTATAAAAAATCACAAAGAGCAGGGGTCCCAGAACAGATCCCTGTGGAACACAACTGGTCACCGACCTCCAGTCAGAATATGTTCCATCTACAACCACCCTCTGTCTTCTATGGCCGAGCCAATTCTGAATCCACACAGCCAAGTTTCCTTGGATCCCATGCCTCCTGACTTTCTGAATGAGCTTCCACGATGAACCTTATCAAATGCCTTACTAAAGCCCATGTACACCACATCCACTGCTCTACCTTCAATGTGCTTTGTCACATCCTCAAAGAATTCAATCAGGCTTGTGAGGCATAACCTGCCCCTCACAAAGCCATGCTGACTGTCCCTAATCAGTCTATGCTTCTCCAAATGCCCATAAATCCTGTTTCTAAGAATCTTCTCCAGTAATTTGCCCACCACTGAAGTAAGACTTACTGGCCTGTAATTCCTACTCCCTTTCTTGAACAAAGGAACAACATTTTCCACCCTCCAATCATCTGGCACCACTCCTGTGGCCAGTGAAGACACAAATATCATCGCCAAAGGTGCAGCAATCTCTTCCCTCGTTTCCCATAATAACCTTGGATATAACCCATCCTGCCCCAGGGACTTATCTATCCTAATGTTTTTCAAAAGTTCCAGCACAGCCTCTTTCCTCACGTCGATATGCCCTAGTGTATGCCTGCTGTATGCCATCCTCACAAACGTCAAGGTCTCTCTGGTGAATCTCTCTGGTGAATACTGAAGCAAAGTATTCATTAAGGACCTCCCCTACCTCTTCCAACTCCAGGCACATGTTTCCTCTTTTATCCCTGATTGGTCCTACCCTCACTCTAGTCATCCTCCTATTCTTCACATACATGTAGAATGACTTGGGGTTTTCCATTATCCTACTCACCAAGGCCTTCTCATGTCCCCTTCTAGCTCATGTCCCCTAAGTCCATTCTTAAGCTCCCTCCTGGCTGCCTTGTAACTCCCCAGAGCTGTGTCCGATCCATGCTTTCTAAACCTTAGGTAAGCTTCTTTCTTCCTCTTGATAAAATATTCTACATCTCTCACCACAGTTCCTTCACTCTACCATCCACACCCTGCCTCAATGGGACAAACCTATCCAGAACCCCATGCAAATACTCCCTAGACAACCTCCAAATTTCCGCTGTGCACTTCCCCAAGAATATCTGTCCCCAATTTACACTCCCAAGTTCCTGCCTCATAGCATCATAATTCCCCCTCCCCCAATTATCTGCTCCTATCCCTCTCCAAGTCTACGGTAAAGGTCAAGGAGTTATAGTCACTATCTCCAAAATGCCTTCCAATCTGCTCCTCAGTGTCTCTGCTGCTATTGGGGGAACTGTGGAACACTCCCAAGAGTGATTGCTCCCTTCTTGTTTCTGACTTCCACCCACACTGACTCAGTAGATGATCCCTCCAGGACAACCTCCCTTTCTACAGCTGTGATACATTCCCTGATCAGCAAAGCCAGTCCCCCATCTCTTTTACCTCCGTTTCTGTCCCTTTTGAAACATGTAAACCCCAGAATATCCAGCAGCCATTCTTGCCCTTGTGACAGCCAAGTCTCTGTAATGGCCACCACGCTGTAGTTCCATGTACCTTTGTTCCTGATACTTCTCACATTAGACACACTTCAGCCCATCCAACTGACTGCAGTGTTGCCCTTTCAACTGCCTATCCTTCCTCACAGTCTTTCTATAAGCTGCATCTATTTGTACACTAAATGCACTAACCTCTGACCTATCACTCGGGTTCCCATCCCCCTTAAAAACTAGTTTAATCTATGCCCACAAGAATATTGGTCCACCTCCAGTTCAGGTGTAACCTATCCCTTTTTTGCAGGTCGTACCTTCCCCAGAAGAGATCCCAATGATCCACAAATCTGAAACCCTGCCCCCTGCACCAACTCTTCAGTCACACATTCATCTGCCAAGTCAACCTATTCTTACCCTCACTGGCATGTGGCACAAGCAGCAATCCAGAGATTATTACCCTTGAGGTCCTACTTTTCAGCTTCCTACCTAGCTCCCTATATTCCCTCTTCAGGACCTCATTTCTTTTCCTACCTATGTCATTAGTACCAATATATGCCATGACTTCTGGCTGTTCACCCTCTCCCTTCAGAATGCTGTGGACCTGATCTGAGATGTCCCTGACTCTGGCACCAGAGAGGCAACATACAGTGGCATGCAAAGGTTTGGGCACCCCTGGTCAAAATTTCTGTTACTGTACATAGCTAAGCGAGTAAAAGATGACCTGATTTCCAAAAGGCATAAAGTTAAAGATGACATATTTCTTTCATATTTTAAGCAAGATTACTTTTTTATTTCCGTCTCTTATGGTTTCAAAATAACAAAAAAAGGAAAAGGGCCCGAAGCAAAAGTTTGGGCACCCTGCATGGTCAGTACTTAGTAACACCCCCTTTGGCAAGTATCACAGCTTGTAAACACTTTCTGTAGCTAGCTAAGAGTCTTTCAATTCTTGTTTGGGCAATTTTCGCCCATTGTTCCTTGCAAAAGGCTTATAGTTCTGTGAGATTATTGGACCGTCTTGCATGCACTGCTCTTTTGAGGTCTATCCACAGATTTTCGATGATGTTTAGGTCATGGGACTGTGAGGGCCATGGCAAAACCTTCAGCTTGTGCCTCTTGAGGTAGTCCATTGTGGATTTTGAAGTGTGTTTAGGATCGTTATCCTATTGTAGAAGCCATCCCCTTTTCATCTTCAGCTTTTTTTTCAGACGGTGTGATGTCTGCTTCCAGAATTTGCTGGTATTTAATTGAATTCATTCTTCCCTCTACCAGTGAAATGTTCCCCGTGCCACTGGCTGCAACACAGGCCCAAAACATGATCGATCCACCCCTGTGCTTAACAGTTGGAGAAGTGTTCTTTTCATGAAATTCTGCACCCTTTTTTCTCCAAACTTTCCTGCGTCCTCACCACAAAATTCAGCATCAGAAGATTGCAAAGGAACATCTAAACAAGCCTGATGCATTTTGGAATCAAGTCCTGTGGACTGATGAAGTTAAAATAGAACTTTTTGGCCGCAATGAGCAAAGGTATGTCTGTGGAGAGACCTTAAAAGTGCAGTGCATGCAAGACGGCCCAAGAATCTCACAGAACTAGAAGCCTTTTGCAAGGGACAATGGGCGAAGATCCCTCAAACGAGAATTGAAAGACTCTTAGCTGGCTACAGAAAGTGTTTACAAGCTGTGTTACTAAGTACTGACCATGCAGGGTGCCCAAACTTTTGCCTCGGGCCCTTTTCCTTTTTTGTTATTTTGAAACTGTAAAAGATAGAAATAAAAAAGTAATCTTGCTTAAAATATTAAAGAAACATTTCATCTTTAACTTTATGCCTTTTGGAAATCAGGTCATCTTTTACTCGCTTAGCTATTCACAGTAACAGAAATTTTGATCAGGGGTGCCCAAACTTTTGCATGCCACTGTACCATCCGGGAGTCTCTTTCACGTCCACAGAATCTCCTGTCTGCCCCCATTACTATTAAATCCCCTATCACTACCGCTCTCCTCTTCTCCCCCCTTCCCTTCTGTGCCACACAACCAGGCTCAGTGCCAGAGACCTGGTCACTGTGGCTTTCCCCTGGTAGGTCCTTCCCCCCCCACCACCCCCCCCCCCAACAGTATCCAGGGGAATGGCCGCAGGGGTACCCTGCACTAACCTCCTATTCTGCATCCTTCTCCTGACAGTCACGCAGCTACCTGCCTCCTGCAGCTTAGGAGTGACTGCCTCCCTGTAGCTCTTGTCTACGAACTCCTCATTCTCCCGTAGGAGCTGAAGGTCATCCAACTGCAGCTCAAACTGACACAGTCTGTAAGGAGCTGCAGCCTGATGCACCTCGTGCTGATGTAGCTATCAGGGAGACTGGAGGTGTCCCAGAACTCCCACATCTCACAAGATGAATACACCACTGACCCTGGAGCCATTCTAACTACTCTAGCCTGGCACTAAAGGAAAAATCAGAGAGAGAAAGAAAGAAAGAAACACCAGCAACTTACCTTAGCCTCCGTCTCCTCTCGCTGAAGGCTCTTGAGCCAAAGCCTCAAGTACTCCACTCACACAATGGCCGCTCCCACAATGGCCACTCCGCTTATACCTACCTTCCTTTTATTCGCTGCTGTTAATTCACCAATCAACTATTAACAATTTGCAAATGTGCCTTAGACTCTTGCAAGGTGAAACTCACAAGCACACGCACACTCACCTCTTTTCAAAGCTCTTTTTAAATCCTTCACTCCAGGTGTCCATACCAACCAAATGGACCCAGTCACTTTTGGTCAAAGCTATTGAAAATATCCGTTATGTTTTTAAATGGGAGTTGCCTCTTCTAATCTTACTCAATTCACTACACTTTCCTAAAGTTAAAAGTTGCAGCAGTTCCAAAATAAAAACCTCAGCTGTTAGCTCCAACATAAAATTTGACCAGGAAATGGGGTATAATTGGAGGGAAATTTCAATGGAAATAAAGAGGTGGTTTCAGTCTGGATATTGAGCCTGAGAGCATTTTCTTTCAGTAGTGACTTGGTAGTATATTCTTCATGCTCTGTCAAATTTCTTCCCATCTCCATGCAGATTTTTGTGCCCTATCATTGCAAGACACATGCGCAAGATTTAATTATATCAATAGACATTCCTGAGTGCTAATTATATTATTGAGAAAGTAAATTGATCATGACATGTAATGTTGGTTCAGTAAGTATTAAAAACAATTGATTCATTGATTCTGCGTAGACATTGTTGGAGACGTCATAAAATGTCATCAGACAAAATGATCCACTAAAACACAGCATTAAGTAGTAAGTAGAAGGAGCTCAAGGTTCTTACTGACTTTGAAGACATAGAAAAAGGTGGCTTTTGTTGTATTGGAACAGTTAGGACAGATAAAACTAAAGGCTGGTGGCCAAAATGAGGTGGTGCTGTAGGAGGCTGAAGTGGTTAGCCATGGAAAGTTATAGAGATATTAATGAAGATTAGAAAGGACAGCTCCCCAGTTAGACAGAGGAAATATCCTTAAAGACTTTGATAAGAGCAATTGGGTCCTTTGGTTGGGTTGGAAATCAGACCAATCTAATTAAATGGAATGACAAGCACAAACATGTGTGATGGTGGAATGTTCAGAAATGATTGAGGCAGGGGAGGTGAGAGATTGCCCTGAACTCACTGGTGTTTAGAAAAATGAGAGGTGATCTTATTGGAACATTCAAGATTCTCATGGTGTTGAGAGGAATGGTGCTAAGAGGCTATTTCCAGTAGCTACGGATCATTGTCAGTGGATCACAGGATGGTAGGACAGAGATGAAGAGAGATCCCTTTATGCAGAGTGTACCAAATCTTTGGAATTCCCTACCTCAATTTGTTCGCTCCGTGACTGAATTTATTGAAAGCTGTATTTTTGTTCACTCGGAGAATCCAATTTTATGTTTATTGGGCAGGAAAATGGACTTGAAGCACAAGAACAACCATGATCTTACTGAATAGTGGAGCAACTTTGATAAGCAGTGTGGCCTGCTCCTATTTCTTACAGTCTTATGAGATAGGAGCACAAAGAAAGACAGAGACATTAGTAAAACATTATCTCTCACTATAAACATTATCTTGACAGATCTGCTGGTCTATAAAGCATTGAATACTGCTGGATATAACACTTCTGTATACAGAAAAACAGCTATTATAGCTTTGTTCATGACGCTTCGAGTATTTAACCGTCAGTGAAGTACCTTTTGAAGGATTGTATTATGGAAGTAAATCCTGCAGCTAATTCAGTGCATAGCAAATTCTCAGAAGAAAATAAATGAGTTAAACAATATTAAACTGATTTTTACAGCTCTTGGTTCGAGCATATATTTATTGCATGCTGAACAGAACAGTGTTCTTGTCTTTAACCATGTACTTGGTGGTACTGTGAACCGTATCAATGACGTAACCTGTACATGCTGTAACCTGGAAAATAACAGGCTAGCTTTGCTGTCCACTTTGCATTGTCTGATGATAACACTTCATAGCTCACACTTACTCCAAATGCTCTTCTGTTCCTGGTTTCAATCAGCTGACTGGATCTGAAAAAAATTTCCAGGGTAGTTTCTCCCCTCTGGATTTCATGGGCGAGGTAGCAGTTTGATTTGTACATGCCAAACACTGATGTACAACAGCTGCAGGCCGAACTCCACTTCTGAAGTGTGATTTGATTAAAAATTAATGGAACTGAAGTTCAGAAGCAATGTGCGATGTGTGGTCGTATCATAGAGCACAAGTGACTGAGGACGAATATCTAAATAGTCATGATACTCTAGTGCTCATTGTGTGAGGCAGGTTTAATAGGCTAACCTGTTCTGATGAAAGGCCACCGACCGAACCATTAACTCTGCTTCTGTCTCCACAGATGCTACCTCACCTACTATCTCCAGCATTTTCTGTTGTTATTTTTGATAAGCTGTCTGGCTGTTTCTCACCTGTCATTTTTGTATGATCATTTTTGATTGGCCACATCTTTGTTATAAATATATGCCTTTTATATTACAATCAAAGAACACACTGATTAATTGAATGATAATCAGAATATTTACAGTCAGCTAAATTGGATCTAGCAAGAAAATCTCTATGTCTGCAGAAAATGCTTGGTCTGTATGGGATAAACTGCACAGCTATATTATAGATCAGAACATCATCTGACAACTATGACAGGAAAAGTACTACAAGTTGAGGGAACGTCTGGATGACAGAAGTATGTTGATCAGAAAGTCTGATAACATTCTGCACATTGCTGCAGCTCTGTGGTTAGTGCACTCACCTTTGAATTCAGAAGGTTACAGGTTCAAGTACCAATTCAGATACGTGAGCACAACAGCCTTTACTGGCACTCCAATGCAATATCTTCAGTTAAATTCTTATAGATGAACTGTTGAATTGCAGTTTGCCTGGTCTCTCAGGTTTATATAAAAGAAATCTCATGGCACTATTTTGAAGAAGCCAAAACCTACTCCTGACATTTTAAGGCACCTTAAGATTGTTTAAAAAATGCTACCCAATTCTCTGTCACACATTCTCATCTTACCTTGCCCAGACGAGTTGTGCTCCCTTTCTTGAAGGGACTTATCATATTCAACTGAAGGAGTATGAAGACCTGACTTGGTTATCCAAAAGGTAATACCTCCAAAAGTATTGCATTCCAGAATCAACCTGGTCTGCTGCTCAGGTCTATCTGAATTCAGAGGTGAAAGTGTTACCCATAGAGTGCAAGGATGTGCAGAATGACTACCCTATAAAGCTAACATCAGAGTGTTTCCCACCCGAGAAAGGCTCAAACCCACTGCACTCAAACTAAAATTCTCTCCAGTTGTAGAACAAGTGACTACAAGCTAATGCCATGATATTTATTAGATAATGAGACAAAATGAAACCACAACTGTTGGAGTATTGTATATTTGCAAAGCAAATCTGTTGTTTTCCTTTGCAGGTTTTGTATCTTAGCCAAAAGTGACAGTGTAACCAGAGTCTGGAGTGAACGACATCCCCTTCGGAGGTGATATCACACCGTGTCAGAGACAGCAAGAAATATAATTGCATTGCACTGTCATGCCTGGTGAAAATCTGCACCGAGATCTGTTTGACTTCATTGGCTTGTGCAGAATTGATTAAAATGTTTTGAGAAATCTGCAGCTCCTACATGTTATAAAAAAAAATTCCACGCTTACCAGCCAGGAGCAAATTTTCTTAGTCTGCATGTGCCCAGACTCCATCTTGTCAGAACAGCCGGTTTTGCAGCCAAGCAGTACAGTTTCATGCCAACTGCAAATCCATATTGCAGTCAACAGTCTGAGGAGCAGCTACAGCAAACTGCAGCCTATAGATATTAGATTTATTTTTAAACTCACTCTTTTATGGCTGATACTAGAAACCACTAAAGTTCACTGCCAACCTCTGTTTAGCATAAATTATTTTTATTTTCCCATCTAGAATGAATAGTGTCATTAATTCATTGACTAAACCTGGCAATAACGACACTGACAGAACTCAATAAGCAGTTTGCTAAATGAAAGAAAAAAAATCAATGTACCAATCAGGTTATAAATTTCCCAATAACGATAAACTTTAAGTTCCTTTTATCAAGCAACAGATCTGGTCTATGAACAACATGGAAGATAAAATACTTAGTATTTAAAAGCATGCCAAGTGAATTGCCATTTCAAGAGGATATTTGGTCAGTGAGAAGAACTATTGCATTCTCAACTCATAAACCTAAGTATTCTGAAGCACTCAGTAGACTTTCCACCACAAGCATAATATGTTTTCATTACACCTACCGAGCAGGAGATGATCTGTTCCACTTGCTGATCATAGCTGCCTGTTGATTCCTTCCAGCTTATTTTCAATCCTTTTTATTCTAACCTTTTGCTTGTTTTGAAACTGGTGCAATTTAATGCTCATTTGTACTGCACTCTAATTTCAGTCTTAAATTTAACCAATGGCACACTAATCATGATACTTAATGATCCATGGTTTCAATGTCCGTATTATTTCAGTAAATCTGCACTGATTTTCATTGTATTTTATTCACTTCCATGTTACTTCACATATTTTCTCTTTATTATATTTGGAATTGTAAATATAGCCTGCAGAGAAAAGCAGCTTTTTAAAATCACAAATCTTACTGAATTTGGTGATTTATTACTAAGATAAAACACTGCAGATACCGGAAAGCTGAACTATAAGCAGAAAATGCTGGATGTACTCAGTAAGTCTGGCAATAGCCTGTGGGGAAAGAAGTCAACGTTTCAAGTCAATGACTTTTCAATCAGTTCTGAAAGTTCATCGACATGAAATGTCAACTCTGCTTCCCTCTCCTCTGCTGCTACCTGAACTGCTGAGTATTTCTGATATTTTCTACTTTTAGGAAAGATTTATCTTATTTTGGGTTGTGATTGGAATAGCTTCTGTGAATATTTCCTGAAAACAAACATTGCAAAGCAGTAAAGCTCACATGCATATATTCATATCAAAGTATTATAAATACCAGCGTTAACTTTATTTCTGGAACATACCTGTAAGCCTAAACCACTAATAAGGAAAATAGTGCAAATAGTGGAGAGAAAAAGAGAGATAACATTAAGGTCCTTGATCCGTCCAAAAAGCACAAACAAAAGATCAAAATGCTTCCAGGACTATCTGTGTATATTTTATTATTTTCAACAGCTTTAAAAGAAGCTCGAAACAATCTTCTATGTGTCATTGAGAAAAGATTTTGTTATGTGAATTGAATACAAAAAAGGACTTTCCACTTTTCCCTTTCACTTGGCTTCTGATTTAAGGCAAGAACTATTTATTCTTTGAAGTTTAAGTGCATTCCTCCCACAAAGATTATAATCAGTAAGTTTGTGAGAGTGATCCATTTTCCACAGAAAAACAAGGGCGAGACCAATTCAAATCTCATCTTCCTTTCTTTTCCAAAGTCCAGGGAGAACTTCAAAAATTAATTGTCACTTGCTGTACTCATACAGGCCCAGTTCACTATTGATTCAGTAGTTATTATTTATTATGAAATACAAAAGGAGTTCTGCATAGGCATGTTCCAATGAGACAGGGGAGTCACGAGAGGATACAGGAACCGTGGTGTACAAAGGCTATAATAAATCTAGTCAAAAGGAAAAGAAAAGCATACAAAAGGTACAGAGAGCTAGGTAACGTAGAGATCTGGAAGAGTATAAGGCTAATAGGAAGGAGCGTAAGAAGCAGATTAGGAGAGCTAGAAGGGGACATGAGAAGGCCTTGGTGGGCAGGATTAAGGAAAACCCCAATGCATTCTACAAGTATGTGAAGAGCAAGAGGATAATATGAGAAAGAATAGGGCCTATCAAGTGCAGCAGTGGGAAAGTGTGTATGGATCCGGAAGAAATGGCGGAGGTACTTAATGAATACTTTACATCAGTATTCACTACGGAAAAAGATCTGGGGGATTGTAGAGGGGACTTGCAGTGGGCTGAAAAGCTTGAGAATGTAGATATTAGGAAAGAGGAGGTGCTGAAACTTTTGGAAAGCATCAAGTTAGATAAGGCACCGGGACCGGATGAGATCTACCCCAGACTGCTGTGGGAGGCGAGGGAGGAGATTGTGGAGCCTCTGACGATGACCTTTGCATCATCAATGGAGACGGGAGAGGTTCTGGAAGATTGGAGGGTTGCGGATGTTGTTCCCTTATTCAAGAAAGGGAGTAGGGATAGCCCAGGGAATTATAGACCGGTGAGTCTCACCTCAGTGGTTGGTAAGCTAATGGAGAAGATCCTGAGCGGCAGGATTTATGAACATTTGGAAAGGTATAATATGATTAGGAATAGTCAGCATGGCTTTGTCAAGGGCAGGTCCTGCCTTACGAGCCTGATTGAATTTTTTGAGGATGTGACTAAACACATCTATGAAGGGAGAGCAGTAGATGTAGTGTATATGGATTTCAGCAAAGCATTTGATAAAGTACCCCATGCAAGGCTTATTGAGAAAGTAAGGAGGCATGGGATCCAAGGGGGCATTGCAGTGTGGATTCAGAACTGGCTGGCCCACAGAAGGCAAAGAGTGGTTGTTGAAGGGTCATATTCTGCGTGGAGGTCGGTGACCAGTAGTGTATCTCAGGGATCTGTACTGGGACCCTTGCTCTTTGTGATTTTTATAAACGACCTGGATGAGGAAGTGGAAGGGTGGGTTAGTAAGTTTGTGGATGACACAAAGGTTGGGGGTGTTGTGGATAGTTTGGAGGGCTGTCAGAGGTTACAGAGGGACATAGATAGGGTGCAAAGTTGGGCTGAGAAGTGGCAGATGCAGTTCAACCCAGATAAGTGTGAAGTGGTTCATTTTGGTAGGTCAAATATGATGGCAGAATATAGTATTAATGGTAGGACTCTTGGCAGTGTGGAGGATCAGAGGGATCTTGGGGTCCGAGTCCATAGGACGCTCAAAGCGGCTGCACAGGTTGACTCTGTGGTTAAGAAGGCATATGGTGTATTGTACTTCATCAATCGGGGAATTGAATTTAGGAGCCGAGAGGTATTGTTGCAGCTATATAGGTCCCTGGTCAGACCCCACTTGGAGTACTGTGCTCAGTTCTGGTCACCTCACCACAGGAAGGATGTGGAAGCCATAGAAAGGGTGCAGAGGAGATTTACTCGGATGCTTCCTGGAATGCAGAGCATGCCTTATGAAAGTAGGTTGAGGGAACTTGGCGACGGAGGATGAGGGGGGACCTGATAGAGGTATATAAGATGATGAGAGGTATTGATCGGGTATATAGTCAGAGGCTTTTCCCCAGGGCTGAAATGGTGGCCACAAGAGGACATAGGTTTAACGTGCTGGGGAGTAGGTATAGAGGAGATGTCAGGGGTAAGTTTTTTACTCAGAGAGTGGTGAGTGCGTGGAATGGGCTGCCGGCAACGGTGGTGGAGGCGGATACGATAGGGTCTTTTAAGAGAGTGTTCGATAGGTACATGGAGCTGAGAAAAATAGAGGGCTATGGGTAAGCCTAGTAATTTCTAGGGTAGGGACATGTTTGGCACAGCTTTGTGGGCCAAAGGGCCTGAATTGTGCTGTAGGTCTTCTATGTTCTTTCTATGAAGCAGATGCTAGAAATCAGAAATAAAAGCAGAAAATGCTGGGAATACTCAGGAGATCAGGCAGTATCTGTGGAGATTGAAGCAGTTAAAGATTTTGGTCAAGTGATGTCCTGATGCAGGGTCTTGACCCGAAACGTCGACTATCCATCTGGCTCCACAGATGCTGCTTAACCCACTGAGTTCCTCCAACTGTTTGTTTTTTTTTGCTAAAGATTTAGGTCTATGAATTTCCAGCAGGATAGCCACAGGCAAAGGGACTTTTTATATGCATTTTATTAATTTTGAGAGTTTGGTAATCAGTAATTCTAAATCAAGATTTATTTTTGTCTCTTTTTTGGAATATGGAAGGTAATCATTCTTAGATGTCATTCTCTGCACATTGTGAATCGGGATGGCATTGAACTCTGGAGCAGGTAGAGATGAACACAGGGAAGAGAATAAGTGAAGGGGGCAAGAAAGGAATTACAAGACCATCCACAGGAGGTGATGTACGCAGAGTGACTGCAGAAGCACTGGCACTGAAATAAAAGCCCATACCAGCTCCACAGAGGAATGGTTTATGTTTGTTCCGGTTAAGTATATGGATGACTTCCAGAAGGTAAATAGACTGATGAGAAATGTACACTTAAGGAATGTGTAAAATACAGAGTACACAAGACTTTATTGAGGAATTGATGCTCCATTCACAACAACCTGTTTTGCAATCCAAAGCAATATACGTAGGCCAATGGACGTTCAAGATGAGTTTCTCAGCTTTCCTCAGCCGGATAGATTTTAACCCTTTCAGTGCTAAGGAACATCGTCAAACTCCAAAGCATACAGATGATGCAATAAGATTTAAATTATATTTCTGGAGGTGAAGGCTAAGAAACATAGACTAATTTTCTTTACTGCCCTAGTTTCCAAACATCCTTGCTATCAAACTCCAGCTGCTAACACAAGAGACACAAATTATTGAAACTTTCATTAATATAGCACCTGTTGCATCTACACAGTATCACAAAGTACACTGTAGTCAATGAACTACTTCAAAAATGTAGTCATTGTTAATAACATAGGAAACATAGGAAGATCACTGAAGTTGCATGATAATAGTTGAATAATTGAGATAATTGAAGAATAATTATTGGCCAGTGTTGCAGGAAGGACTCCTTTTCCGTTTGAAATATCTTGACAGATCCTCTGTTTAATTTTGCATTGGGAAGACAGCACCTCAGATCATGCAACACTCCCTCAGTGCTGCATTGGATTATCCCCAGATTTTGTGCTCTGCACTCTGGATTGGAATGTGAACACACAACTTTCTGATACAAAGGTGAGAGTACTACATTTTGGAAGTAGAGTACATTCAATTCAAAGCAGATATTCACAAGTTAATTTCTTCAGGCAACTGCTATTAAATAAATATCTAATACTTTACACGCAGGTTTTCAAGCTTAGAAACCACAGGGTATTCTCGGCCATCCAGATATTTCTCCCAGTCATCCATTTTCAGTATAAACATCAGTAGGTGTTCAGTTATTGGCACATTATTTCTGTGGTTATACACCAATTAAAAACACATGCTGTCTCATTCCTTTGTACAGATGACACCATCTTTCAAAGGTTCAGGGTAAGTTCTCCTGGGGTGTGTGGAGAGGTGCAGCAAAGTTTGAATAGTGCTCTGAAAACTTTCAAACTAGAATTAACTGGAACAAATGTCAATTTTGACAAGAGATCACGAAGACTTCTGCTTGCTTTTCAATGGGAGCAGGCTTGTCCAGTGTTGTCAAGTAGAAATTTGTGATGGCCACAAGGACAATACCTATGCTAGCAACAAACAAAATGCTGGAGGAACTCAGCAGGTCAGGCAGCATCTGTGGAGGGAAATGGACAGTCGACGTTTTGGGCCAAGACCCTTCATCTGAACTGGTTCCAACACCTGCAGTCGGTCTTTTGTGTCTCCAGCACATGCACTAATTGTCTTTGGGGTCTAATATACACACACACACACACACACACACACACACACACACACACACACAGACATACACGCACACACATGCATGCACAAAGGTCTATGCATCTCACAGCTATTTATTTGACAAATCCCCAGCATCTGTCACTGATAATGAATGTGAAGCATTCACAATGATCAAGTAACACTTGCATACTTCGATTTTTAACTTACCATTTTACCAACAAGGCACAGAAAAGTTATTAAAATATGCATGCATACCCCATGCAAAGGAACAGTGAGGTCACACACAGTAATGGTGTCAATGACTCATCTGTTATTTACTAATCTGAAACAACATTACCCACATCTGGACAGCCAGCCACATGTGGCAAGTGGTTAACATACTTGACAACACTGGCCAAATCTGAGCTTTTCCCTCTCTTAAGATTATTTCAAATGACTGGCTGGTTCTTCAGCAGAGTCCTCCAGGCACAAACAATTACTTGTTTTGGCACGAATTCTAATACAATATACAAAATTCCCGACCAAAACCTAGAGAGCCTTGCGGGGGGAAAATGGAAAATTGAGAAATTTCCTAGAGTATTAAAAATACTTCAATACAGAAATGTTGGTTTCTTTAAGATCATCTGACATTTTAGAAAGATACAATGCATTTAAAAATATTCAAATATTTCACATTTTTAATAAACACTTTCACCCACATTAAAAAGGGATACTTTGTAAAATTTTTGGAACTTCCACCATGTCCAAGAAACTCTCCGGAGACCTTGTGCGACTCCACAACTTACTTTTTACCAGCAGGAATTATTTGAAAATTTGTGTGTGTGGTAGGGTTGCCAACCTTCCAGATTGATCTGGAGTCAGAGATTAACTCCAGGATATAGCTGCAAGCAAATCCTGGAGAAATCATAGAGAGACTGAAATATTTTTTATCCCCAATTCTTTTCAAACATTGCCGTTTACTTGTTTATTGGTTTACACAATGTCGTTATCACTGACAAGGACATTTAATGCCTGTTCCTAATTAATGGAATGAACACCAGTCCTGCTGTGCTGTTGGGGAGTAAGTTTTCGGATTGAGACGCAGTGACAATGAAGGAACAATGATATATTTCCAAGTCAGGATAATGTGCATCACAGATGGTATCTTGGAGGGAAACTTGCAGCTGGTGGCATCTTCTGCCCTTCTCCTCTGGGACCCTCTAGACTGTGGCTTTGAGAGATGCTGTGGAAATAGGCATGGAGTGATACAGAATAGGAAACAGGCCCTCCAATGGTAACTGCACTTAGTAGGTTGTCCACACTGCACCCATATCCACCAGTGATGGAAGGAGTAACTACTGAGAGTGGAAACTAGTTATTAATAATAAACATATTGCAAATGGGAAAAGAAAGGCTGTGTGATTACAATCAAGAGCTATTGGACTGTGTAGATGAATAATCTGGCAGTGTGATAATACATTCAACAGAAGTTAGAGAGTAATACAGCATGGAAACAGTCCCTCAGGCCCTTTCGCCCAACTCATCCATGCTAAGCACAGAGCTACTCCCATTTGCCCGCATCCCTTTAAACTCTACCTATCCATATATTTATCCAAATAGAGCCATAAAGCATAGAAACAGGTGCTTCACACCAACTGGTCCATGCTGGCCAAGATGCCTGTCTAAGCTAGTCCCATTTGCTTGCATTTGGCCCATATCCCTCTAAACATTTCCTATCCATATATCTGTCCAAGTGCTTCATGTACCTGCCTCAACCACTTCCTCTGGCAGCTCATTCCATATACGGACCACCCTGTGGGTGAAAATGTTGCCCCTCAGGTTCCTATTAAATCTTTCCCCTCTTGCCTTAAACCTTTGCCCTCTAGTTCCTGATTCCCCAACCCTGGGAAGATATCTTTTAAATGCCACTACTGTACCTGCCTCAACTCCCTTCCTCTGGGCAGCTGTTCCATATATGCAGCAACCTGTATACCTGTAGCTGTGACACTTCACTCTGTACTGTTATTGTTTTTACCTGTACTACCTCAATGCACTCTGTACTAACTCAATGTAACTGCGCTGTGTAATGAATTGCCCTGTACGATCGGTATGCAAGACAAGTTTTTCACTGTACCTCGGTACAAGTGACAATAATAAACCAATACCAACCTCTGTGTAGCAACCCTAGTTGGCAACCCCATTTGTGTTGTGTGTGTGTAAGGGAAAACTTACCCAACAACGTAAGAACACTTCATAGATATATATATATATCATAGATATCAAAAATATATCACCAAATGGCACCAACTATTCATGATTACAAAAAAGGTAGAAAGGTCCTGTCTTCAGCCAGACTTACAGACACGTTGCGAAGCTCCTCGGCCGAGCTGACCATCTTGTAGCCCAGCTGCGCCAGGGTCAGGTTGCAGATGTCCTGCACCAGCTCCACCATGTCGAAGGTGAGCTTGAGCCGCCAGCCCTCGGCGGTGGCGGCCGAGTCCCTCACCGTGGCGTACTTGTGGTTGCCCGAGGCCCCGGCGCCCCTCGTGTTGTTGAGGATCCACCTCCTCACGTTGGCGTCGAGCGAGACGCCGAGGAAGCGGTAGATCTCCCGCGTCTTCTTCTCGGGCTCCCGGGCCAGGTCCTCGTAGCGGACCAGCATGTAGCGGCCCTTCAGCCAGCCGGGCCGGGCCAGGCCGGTGGCGGCCGACCGGAGGAAGTCGCCGCAGGTCGCGCTGAGGTGCGAGGCGTCCAGGTTGTAGGGCTTGCGGCCGCTGTTGCGCCAGATCTTCCAGGCGCGGAAGCTGTCGGGGAAGGTGTCGATGCGCGACGCCAGGATGCCGCGGGGGTCGCGCACCAGCTGGATCACCTTCAGGTTGAGGCGCGGGTCCTCCAGCAGCGCGCGCACGTCGCCCACCTCGGGCACGCGCACCGTCTTGATGGCGACGTGGTGGCGGCGGCGGCAGACGCCCGAGGCCAGCGTCAGGTTGAGGGCGCCGCAGCGGCGGACGCACTCGCCCTCCTCCCAGCGCTCGGCCGCCGTTCCCGCCCTTCCCGCCTCGGGTTGGAGCCCGGGCCGCCCGCCCGGCGGCGACCCTCCAGCCCAGGCGGCGCAGGCGGGCGGCGTGCACAGCGCCTGGCTGGCCCCGCGGCGGAACAGTCGCTGGGTGCGGTGCTGCTCGGGCGCCGGGCGGATGTAGGCCTCCAGGTCGTGCAGGCGGCAGCCGAAGAGGCCGCGCAGCAGGTCGCGGTAGGCGCCGAGCAGCAGGCGGCGGCCGTCGGCGGGCGGCCGCACCCGCAGGCTGGTGTTGATCAGGCTCGTCTGGACGTGGTAGAGCGGCTCGAACAGGTAGAAGATGTCCGAGTGCTGGTTCAGCAGCTGCCCGACGAAGGAGGAGCCGCTGCGGGTGGTGGCCAGCACCAGGATGTGGCTGGCCGGTGGCCGGACCCCGCCGCCCTCCCCCGGCCCCGACCTCGGCTGGCAGGAGGCGCCCGGCCCCGCCTCGCAGCCGCCCCGCGGCTTGGCCACCCGGCAGATGGCGAAGGGCTTGGCGATGAAGGTGCGGATGGCCGTGTACTGCACGGCCAGCGAGGCGGCCACCAGCAGCAGCACCGCCTTCCAGGAGCACTGCATGGCCGCGGGGTTGGGTCCGGTCATTCGGTGTCCAGCGCCGCTCCCTGCAACAACACAAAAAAAACCCAGAGCAAGTCAGCACACGGGCCCAGGACTGCTTCCATCCAACAGTTTACCGGGGGGTTAGGGTTAGAGAGGAGACCACTCATCCCCTTGAGCCTGTTCTACCATCTATTGACATCCTGGCTTATAAGGTGTCTTTATTAGTCACACGTATATCGAAACACACAGTGAAATACATCTTTTGCATAGAGTGTTCTGGGGGCAGCCCGCAAGTGTCGCCACACTTCCGGCACCAACATAGCATGCCCACAACTTCCTAACCCTCACGTCTTTGGAATGTGAGAGGAAACCGGAGCACCCGGAGGAAACCCACGCACACACGGGAAGAACGTACAAACTCCTTACAGACAGCAGTCGGAATTGAACCTGGGTCGCTGGTGCTGTAATAGTGCTGCGCTAACTGCTACATTACCGTCTAGATCACTCGATGGCTACCATTCTTTGACACCTTGACTCATCTGATCTTGGCCTCAGCTCCAAACTAACTCTTAAACCCATGAAAAATAGGAGCAAGAGGAGGCCACTTGGCTCCTTCAGCCTGCCCTACCATGATGGTTTCCATTCATTGACACCCAGACGAATGTGAAGACACAAGAGACTCTGCCTGCTGGAAACTGGAGCAACAAACAATCTGCTGGAGGAAGTCAGCGGGTCAAGCAGCAGCTTTGGAGGGAAAGGAAGTGTCGACATTTCAGGTCAAAACCCTGTATCAGTGCAGATGCTGCAAGACCTGCTGACTTTCTCCAGCAGATTGTTTGACTAATCTGATCTAGCTCCACAGTTTCCCATAACCCCTGAACCCATAAGAAATAGGAGCAAGAGGAAGTCAGTCAGCCCCTTAAGCCTGTTCTACCATTCTTTGACATTGTGGTTCCTCTGATCTTAGCCTCAGTTCCACAGTTTCCTGCAACCCTTGAGTCATTGAGTCATACAGCAAGGAAACAGACCCCTTGGCCCAACTCGCCTGTGCTGATCAAGTTGTCTGCTTGAGCTAGTCCCATTTCCATATACCCACCATCCTCTCTGTGAAAAAGTTGCCCCTCAGATCCCTTTTAAATCGTTCTGCTCTCACCTTAAGCATATGCCCTGTAGTTTTAGACTCCCTGCCCTTGACTCCCCCATAGTTCAAAAGTCTGTGCAACCCAGACTTGAAATATATTCATGTCACAGCTAACTGGGACAGAGAATTCCAAACTTTCACAAGCCTCTGGGAGATGAAATTCCTTCTTGGCTTATTCACTAGGAACTGATTCCTTATCTTAAGACCTTTCTCCCTGGTTCTGTACTCTCCCACCAGAGGAAACATTTATCCTCTCAAGAAACCCTCAACTTCACACATTTCAATAAGGTCATCTCTATTCCTGTGGACCCGTGAGTATAGGACAAAGTAAAGGCATTAAATGTCTTCATATTAACTTTCATTTTTTGGCAAACACAGAGATGGCATGGTCAAGTATGCCATCCAATCAGATCACAGCTCCTGTACCTCAACCGTATTCTTTATTCCTCTGATTCCCTTAGTTTAATGTAATTAGCTAACTTGTGAAAATTTTGACTTAAACAGAGTCATAGAGCATTACAGCACGGATACAGGCCCTTTGGCCCAACGAGTCCATGCCCATCATGGTGCCCAATCAGTTAGTCCCAATTTCCTGCAATCAGCCCATATCCCTCTAAGCCCTGCCCCTTTATGTACCAATCCAAATGCTTCTTAAATGATATTGTTGTACCTGCCTCAACCACTTCCTCTGGCAGTTCATTCCATATACTCACTACCCTCTGCGAGAAAAAGTTGCCCCTCAGGTCCCTTTTAAATCTTTCCCCTCTCACCCTAAATCTATGCCCCCTACTTTTGGAATTCATCCACAGAAAAAGTAAAAAACTTTAGTATGTTGGTCAACTGAAGAAGGAGTTTACCCAGGAAAATTTACTCTCACCCTAAATCTATGCCCCCTACTTTTGGAATTCATCCACAGAAAAAGTAAAAAACTTTAGTATGTTGGTCAACTGAAGAAGGAGTTTACCCAGGAAAATTTACTCTACAAAGGCTGGATATGTCCAGCATTTTCTACTTTTATTTTAGAATTCCAGCATATTCAGCTTGGCGGAACAAAACTGGTTTATATTGGACTGATTACAAGGGATCAGTCTGCTTCAGTCAACTGTTCAAAGTTGTTAACCTGGATTTGGCAGCAGTAATGACAGTCAAAACTACAGGTGTTTACTTATTACTTCGTGAAACTGACATCAACTTCAGAATTTTCATGCAAGTGTGGTTTACCACAGAATTCCTTAAGTTGCTGTCAGCAGTTCAATGCACCTCTAATAATGTTGAAATCAACACAGGGATCAACAAGCGAGCGTACAATTGAGCTAATCGCTTACAAAGACTGAAGCCCGCACCAGCTATGAGGAGGCGTAAGCATGTTTTCCCATGGTGAAAGAAGTTTTAGTGGAAGAGAACGACTGTGAGAGACCCATGCAGCAGATTTTAAACAGATTGATAATTTATAAAGACTTCTTAAAATCCTTCCAATGACTTGATGAGTTTTCAAAATGTTTCCAAGACTTGGTTCAAAACATTCTCTCCAATGGCATGTAATTCAGAATTTTATTTCAAGTTTCTAAGATTCTAAAAGTTTCTGAGGATGAGTCATCTCTCAGCTTTTCAGGTTAAATCCATGGGTGTGCCTTGTACTAGCAGTTTACCTGATTTTATGGGCTAATCTATTCTTGACTGTCCCATCTAAAGTCACTTGTCATTGTTGAAGGCTTTGCCATAGAAAACTCTCCCAGTGTTTTGTACAAGTTCTTGCTGGGAGCATCACTGTGGGTAAGTGGACAACCTTTACTGAGGCTAGTGGTAAGCAATGTAGGCTCGCTGCTGACTTCAACATTTGGGCTGTAATTTTCCGCCAAATCTAGCTGGAGAAGTAACTGCGAGTTCAGTGCACGGCATTATTTCTGCACATATTGGCCAATAGTTTTATGGGATTAAACGATGTCCCTGAGTTACAAATCTCCAGACGTGCTGCTCAGTTTATGTACCAGTTATGATGAGTCTTGGGAACACTATTATTTTGCCATACAAAATTGACCCTTTAACTTCACATGGGTGGCCACAAGTGGCTAATTTTGCAAATCTGGGAAATTTCCTTGACCTCAGAGGATGCAGTAAAAAGTTGAAGCAACTGACCCTGCCCAGTTCTGGCTCATTGTACAGCTGAGTGTCTAAAGAATGATTTGGTCTTTAACCCAGCTGTTCTCAGTAGATATACAGGTTGCCCTCCTTCACGTTTTCCGATTGAATGATAAAAAGTAATTCTTAGGATATTTTCATTGAGGGATGGGCCAGTGCTTATTGGCCACTCCTGGTTCCCCTTGAGAAAGTGTTTTTTAAGTGGCAACAGTGCAGTTGAGTTATTTCTGCAGCGCCACTGGGTAAGAAACTGCCGGATTTAGGCCTGGTGACAAAGAAAGACCATCGATGTGCATCCAGATTGTGGTTGTGTCTGGTTGGATGAGCTGGGACTCAGTTGCTGGCACTCTTCCCTTTAAAAACTTAGGGGTTCAAATCACGTTCTAGGGACTTCTGCACAGAAGTTCAGTCTAATAATGAGGGAGTGCTGCACCTACTTATCCTTAAGAGTTTTTGCTTTAAACAATGAACAGCTCTCAAATTGACTAAAAAACTCGTTTGTAGATTCTAAAAAGAGATATGAAATTAGTACCTTCTTTCTTCTGCAGGTGAACTTGTGATGGCATTCTTACGCACGTACTTCCCTTGCCCTGACAGGTGTTGGATTTCGAACATTTACGATTGTTAGACGTGTTTGTGTAAACTGTGTGTGCTAATCACATCTTGCCCGTTAAACTCACCATGGAATTATGCTTTTAACAAGCTACAAGAAGCTCACAATACAACAGTGGCCTTGAATGAAGACAGGTGGGAGGAGCTCATCAATTAGATCAAATGGGCTGTCTCTGTACTGTGGATTGTCTGTAATTCTACATAATAAGAGTCTCTGTGGATGATTTTATGGACTTGCCTGTACAATCGCGCTTCAACTCGAGCCAGCAGGGGAGGTCACTGCGCCGTTGTGGGCTGTATAAAAATACTGGCAAACAAACTGCCTTGATTGCAGATAGAAAGAAACAGGCAGAGACACAGCAGTTGGGGTGTGTAAAATCCTCTTGCAGTAAAGCCTGCTGCCTGTCAGGGTTTCAGCAACTTAGAGGAGTTTGCACAAATCATAATATATCTCAGGAGAGTTTGTCATCAGTTAGAGAGATTATAGGTGGGAGGCAATTTATTTGACTTGTTTGTCAGGGAGTAACTCACAATCATAATGTCATAATGGAAAAATAGTAAATTGATCAATTTGGGAACAGTTCAAAGAGAGGAGACTGAAATATCGAGGCAAAGAAGGGCTGTTTCATACATTGGGGTAGTAATTGGGATTACACATCACATACTAAATGTATATATCACGTACTGGGACCGTACATAGCAAACTTGGACAGTAGTGAAATTGTATGTTTAAGACAGGAACAATAACTGGAATTATGCACCACATGCTCGGACAGTAACTAGGGTCATACATCATGCATTAGAACATTACCTGGTATTATACATAACACACCTGGGCCATACCTAAAAATGTCCTTCACACACCAGGACAGTAATTGGGATTATGTGTCATGCACTGGTTAGAAAGTGAGATTACACATCACACATTGGGTTAGAAATTGAAATGATGCACTCAAACATTTGATGGAATCATACATCACCCACTGAGACATTGACTGGGATTGTAAATCACACAGTAGGAGAATGACTGGAACTATACACCAGGACGGAGAGTAATTGAGATTTCACATCACAGGTTGGGATATTAACTAGGATTATATATCATACATTGGTAGAGGAACTGGATTAACTTGGATTATATGTCAATGACAAGGCTTGTAACAGAGGTTATACATCATGCTCTGGATGAGCAGCAGATATTGTACATCTCACCTCAGGGAAATTAATTGGGATTGTACATTTTATGGAGGAACATTAACTGGGATTTAATATCATGTATTGAGCAATAAGAAGAACTATATGTCATCATTGAAAAAGTATCTGTGGCTGTTTCTTCTGCTGCCTGAGTCAACAACTAGACTATTATGCACAACTGGCAGTATGCATCATATGCTGAAACAATAACTGGGATTTAACACACACTGTGGGGCAGCAATTGATCTACACTGACATCATCACAATAATGTATGTCGAGACTAATGGTACAATGGTTTATCACACAAACAGGTTTGTATATTACACACTCTATCCCACACTCAGGAAGAGTAATTTAGATTGTAGGTTACATTATTTGGGATTGAGTAACCTTGCCTAACTCCAACAGCACCTCCCAAACCTATATGGCCTCTAAAATTAAGAAGAACAAAGGTTTCAAGCACTTGGGACCTCCACCATCTACAGGTTTCCCTCCAACTTGCATATCCTCCTGACTTGGAAATATATCACCGTTCCTTCTTGTCACTGGCTCTAAATCCCAGAACTCTCTCCCCACCAGAGCTGGCTTTCAGGTAAGACTTTAAACAGAGATGCTGGCTTTCAAGAGGCGTATAAGATCTCATATCTCATGGCATTCTTTCTTCCCGGAGGTCTGATCAATATTTATCCCTCACTTGATACCTATCCAACAGATTATCTGGTTGGTATAACGCTGCTCATTGAGGGCATTTAGTCTAACCGAACTGACTGTAACATTAACTTTACCAGCAGCAAATATTTGCCTGTGTAACTTGGTTAGATGCCTCGTGGTTGCAAACGACGCCACATACAGAAACGTTTTTCTTTCTAAGCTGATTCTCATTAGCACAGAGGGCAAGTTGTAATTATTATTGAACCCTTAGAGAGCTGGGAGTACTGAAACGGCAGCCAATTTTGACTGTGAACCTTTGCAAACACACATGACAAATACGACAAGTCCAGCGTCTAGTTGCTTGGACCATAATGGTCCAGATGATGGAACTGAGACTGAAAAGCATGGCTTGCCCCGGGTCAAGTGAACTATGTTGTTTGGGTGACTACTGCTCGAATCACTAGCGGAATAACTTGTCACAAGGGAAGCTAAACTATGAAATTTTACTTGACAAGAAATTCTGACCTCTGGCTGCACCACACGGTTTTGCTAACTGCGGAGCTGGAAGCAAATTGGAAGCGTGGCTTTGGTCAACCACACTACGGAACTTCAACACATGGTCACCCAACAATCGACTGTGACTCACATGAATAACAATGCTCATGAATAGTAAAATGCAGCTGACAAAACTGTGCCGAGGCTATGCACAACGAAGCTCTATCAAAACTCGTGCTTAAGGAACTGGCAACTGAGAAGAAGCTTCTTCAGTGATGAGAATGTGGAACTCACTCCCATACGGCGTGGTTAAAAGGAACAGGATAGCTGCATTTAGGAGGAAAGCGGACAAGCATGTGCAGGATAGGGGGTTACACAACAGGATAAAAAGAACTTTAAATCTCCTTTGGTCAGCAAGATGACTGCACGTCACTCATTTTGGAGTGTGTATCACACAAGCAGGAAAAATAACAAGTATCGAGGGATGTGCAGCAAACATAAAAACATTTATCCAGGAATGTGTCACATGGAACAAGTGATTCTACAGCTCACATAGGTGTTACAGTGAGACTACCTTGCACAAGTGGATGATGAGACTGTATCTTAGACTGGTAGGGCAGTAAAGCCACACCTAATATGGTGGGACGGTGAAACTACCTCACTCTGGAGGGACTAGCTATACAGCCTATGTGTGTGGAACAGTGAGACTGTAGCACGTATTGTATGGGTCAATAAGGCTGTACCTCACAGTTGGTAGAATGAGACTGTACTCTATGGGCTGAGACATTGAGATCATACCAGACGCTATGATATTGTACCACACACGAGTGGGTCAATGAGACTGTTCCCCACAATGCTGGGACAGTAAGACTGTACCTCACACGTGGATGGGACAGTGAGACTGTTCCCCACAACAGTGGGACAGTAAGGCTGTACCTCACACGTGGATGGGACAGTGAGACTGTACCTCACACGTGGATGGGACAGTGAGACTGTTGCTCAGAACAGTGGGACAGTAAGGCTGTACCTCACACGTGGATGGGTCAGTGAGACTGTACCTCACAACAGGGGGACAGTAAGGCTGTACCTCACATGTGGATGGGTCAGTCAGACTGTTCCCCACAACAGTGGGACAGTAAGGCTGTACCTCACACGTGGATGGGTCAGTGAGACTGTACCTCACAACAGGGGGACAGTAAGGCTGTACCTCACACGTGGATGGGTCAGTCAGACTGTTCCCCACAACAGTGGGACAGTAAGGCTGTACCTCACACGTGGATGGGTCAGTGAGACTGTACCTCACAACAGGGGGACAATAAGGCTGTACCTCACACGTGGATGGGTCAGTGAGACTGTACCTCACAACAGGGGGACAGTAAGGCTGTACCTCACACGTGGATGGGTCAGTGAGACTGTACCTCACAACAGGGGGACAGTAAGGCTGTACCTCACACGTGGATGGGTCAGTGAGACTGTACCTCACAACAGGGGGACAGTAAGGCTGTACCTCACACGTGGATGGGTCAGTGAGACTGTACCTCACAACAGGGGGACAGTAAGGCTGTACCTCACACGTGGATGGGTCAGTGAGACTGTTCCCCACAACAGTGGGACAGTATGGCTGTATCCCACACATGGATGGGATAGTGAGACTGTACCTCACTCTGGTAGAACAATGAGGCCGTACCTCACATGGGGCAATGCGACTGTACCTCACACGGGAGGTACGGCGTGACTGTACCCCACACGCCTGAGGCTGAGGTTGTAGACAGACGGTGCACCTTAAGGGCTACAGGTTGAAAGCGCCGGGGTCTGAGAGGTGTCTTTCTTTGCAGCGATGAAGCCAAGCCTTTCCTATCGCGCTGCGGAGGGACTCCGGGCATTGCTGAGTACTGGATCTTTCTCGTAAAGCCGGGTTTGTGTACAGCGTTGTACAATTCCAAATACAGATTCCTTGCCATAAAGAATATTCGCCATTCCGCATTGAAATGACAGCTCATTACAGCAATTCAACAATTTGTATCAATGCCGCAAAGTGGAACTGGTGATATCTCGCAATCACTAAAGGCCAGTTTCTCGCGAGTGGGAACCTCGATCGGCGCAGCGGCTGCGAGAGGCACAGAGGACCCGGGCGCTGGGCGGGGAGTGACCACCTGTTCCTGGGGCTCCAGAGAAAGCCCTCTGCCCGCCGACCGAGGGCCGTCTTCTGTTGACCGAATAAATGCACGTTAATGTCTTGCATTGCAAGCGGGGCCGGGCTCCAGACACCGTTCGTTGCAATTGCTTAAATAACCACTCAGGTAAAACCATTTACCGTAATACAACTCTCTTAGAAGAGAAGTTCGGAGGTTTCAATGCAGTTCAAGCCGTGGGTCTCTGACTTCTTATACTTTTTAAATGAAAACAAAAATGCTCCCATAAAAAGCCACGCTTGCTTGCCTGGTCTATTCGGTGAAATATTCCGCCCGGTGACCCGGAGCCCCGACGGGTAGCTGAATATTATGGGTGTGATGAACCGTCCGGATTTGGTGAGGGAACAGGGGGCTTCAGTCAATGAAACCTACAGCAGGCGTTTCACCGCGGCGTCAGACGGTGCGGCGGCTGCTGAGGGTTCGCTCCCGGTTTGAAGGAATTTTTAGGATTGGATGTGGCTGGGATATGAACCAGCCTCGGGCGAGCTGGGCGCTCACACCCCGAGTGACAAGTGCAACACACGCCGACCGTGTTTACCCCTGAGCGCCTCAACACGGCCACACACACACACACACACACACACACACACACACACACACACACACACACACACACACACACACAGAGCACAATAACGTAAACCCTACCTTAATGCAACAATTAACCTGGCACGGCTCCGTTTGCAACTCCCTCTCTGCGTCTGGACAGTTTAACGATGTTTACAAAATGTGGGGTTACTCATTTTCATTCGGGTTCTAGCGATGCTCATTCGGCTCTCTGGTCGCAGAATCACTGGGACTGAGCCTTCATCCAGAGGAATCCTAATATGGAATAGACCACCTCCAACAACCCCATCCCTGATCCCTGCCTGCGCTGGTGATCTGTCTGTCTGCCGGTGTCTCCCTTATCCAGATCTCCCCATCACACATGGTCACAAGCATCCCACTAAGTTACACACCATCTTTAAATCTATTTCTCCATCTCCAGAGTCTATTTACCTCCCTCCATCTATCTCATCCTCTATCTCTGTCACCTCTAAATCCTCTAATAACTTTCAGCAATATTTTTATCTCTCTCTGTTGCTCTTTCTCTCTCTCTGTTTTCTCTCTTTCTCTCTCTATTGCTCTCTCTCTGCTGCTTTCTCTCTTTCTCCATTACTGCCTCGCTCCATCGCTCTTTCTCTTTTGCTGTCCACTTCTCTCTTTCCCTTGCTCTCTTTATTGTTTGCTCTCGCTCTGTTTCTCTCTCTCTCGCTCTCTTTTCTCTCTATTATTTCTCTCTCACTCTCTGTTGCTCTCTGTTGTTGCCCTCTCTCTATTTCTTTCTCTCCCACCTGCCCTCTCTCTCTTGCTCTCCCTCTATTGCCCCATTTCCCTCTCTCCTGCCCCCTCTCTATTTCTCTCTCCCCCCCTCTCTCCCCTCTATTTCTCTCCCTTCCCTCTCTATTTCTCTCTCTCCTGCCACCCTCTCTATCTCTCTTTCTCCCCTCTATTTCTCTCTCTCCTGCCCCCTCTATTTCTCTCCCCCCCTCTATTCCTCTCTCTCCCGCCCCCTATTTCTCTCCCCTATCTCTCTCTTCCCTCTCTCTATTTCATTCTCTCCTGCCCCCTCCCTCTATTTCTCTCTCTCTCCTGCCCCTCTCTATTTTTCTCTCTCTTCCCTCTCTCTATTTCTCTCTCCCTTTCCTGCCCTCCCCCCCCCCCCCCCCCCCCCACCTTCTCTCTCCCTCTCTCTCTCTGACTCCAACTGTTCTCTCCCACTCTTTCCGTCAGCCGCCGAGGGACGGACGAACTTTCTGAGCTCCCGCTGATCGGTGCCGCCGCTGACTTTCGCAGGCTCTGAATTCACTGTGAGCCGCCTCGGCCCCGGATCCACTCCGGCCCGCGTCCCGCCCCCCCCCCCCCCCCGCCCACCTCCACCCCCCCCCCCCCCCCCCCCGCCGAGCCCGGCTCCCCGTGGCCCTCACCTGGCCGCTCCCCGCGCATACAGCGGGGTCCACTCGGCCGCCTCCCTCCCGCCGCATCGCTCGCAGCCCCGGGAGCTGCTCGTCCGTCTGCCCGGCGAGATCCCTCAGCCGCAGCCGGAGCCGCAGCTCCGCTCCCTCTGCGTTTGACAGAGGCAGTGGAAGCGCTGACAGCGTGGGCTTTACAAACATCACCCCCGCCCCCAACACACAGCCCGCTCAAATAAACACAGCCCACTCACATACAGTACTCACACACAGACCTGCCGCCACACACACTCATACGCGCACACAGACCGACCACACACTTACATATTTAGACCCTCATATAGAAGCAGACACACACAGACCTCCCCCACATACAAACACATGTCTATGTATGCACACACACTTTTTATACACACACAGACCACACTTTTTTATATATACACATCCTTCATATACATGCAAACACACACACTTATCTTTGAATGCAGACACACTTTTTATACAGACACACAGATCACAGACTTGTATGTATGCAGACACACACAGACCACATACATCTATGTATACACAGGCACACAATTTTTATACATGTATGCACAGATCACACACATACACTTATCTATGTATGTACAGGCACACAATTTTTATACACATACACAGCCCACACAAATGCTCTCTCTCTCTATATATATATACAGTCACATTTCCATACCCACACTCTCCTCTACCATCTACATATAAACACACACATGTACACACAAAATGCACTCATTGATGTACATAGACACATCTCTGCGTCTGCATTTGTCTGTGCATATATGTGGAAATATATTGTGTGTTTGTATATATAAATACGAATGTCTGAGAAAATATAAATGTGTATGTGTATCTGTGCATATATAAGCAGATATATTATACCACACATATTCTGTGAGATATGCACATATGTACATACACTCACGTATATTTACACAGACATTCATATTGTATATATACAAATACACATGATATATTTCCACATATATATGCACAGGTATACACACACTGATGTAAATTTTACATACATGCACACACAGACACACACACACACACACACACACACACACAAAGGCAAACAGATATTGAGATGCTATCAGACACTGACACATTGTGAACAAAGACCAGTCGCTCACAGAACCAGAGAAGCACTTGGGTACACACACACTCATTTACAAAATCTCATTCTCACAATAGTTGCTGCTGCTCTGTGGAAAACACAACAGGCAATTTGGGCCCACAAACTCCTACAAACCCCAGTGTGACAATAATGAGATAATCTGTTTGCAGAGTAATTATGGGTCAGCATACACTGTTCTCTAGAATAGCACTAGGTGATACTTTCCACCTGAAACTGCTGACACACCCTAAATGCTTCATCTGAAGAATGGCACCCACAGTAATGGGGCACCCCTACTGGGAGATTCTGCCTACATTTGTATATTCAGGTCCCCATGTGCTAATGTCACTGGAGTAAGGTTTGAACCCACCAAGCCTCAGCTGATAGTCATGAGACCTGTTGGCATTCAGAGTAAGGCAGCTCTATGGAACAGTCCTTTATGTGAACCCATCTATCTTCCTACAACATACAATGGCTCTTTGTAATAGTTTGAGGCAAAGTTATTATCTTTATTTTATTTTTCCCCCACATAAGCACGTTTATTTTACTTAACTCTACCTGTCCTGGCCAACTGCATCAGTAACTTCTTTGCCAGTTGTAATTCTGTCAGTTTGGCCTCTTGATTCCAAACGATATTCCCCTCGCCTACCACCAGTCTGGGCACCTTGCTGTCACCTACTTTACTCATATGTCTGTTCAGTATTGACAGTTATTAACATTATTAAATCTAAACATCCCCCACCTCCCCATCCAAGATTCCTCGGGAGTGTCCATTTCTGAGAACAGGGATACAACGCCTGGATCAGCAGTCTAATCAAGCTCTTGATACAAAGTCACTTAGACGTCCCCATACATAGATCATTAAAACAGTCCACAAAAAGTAATGGAATGCTGGGGTTTATAATTAGACTTCTAAAACACAAACTTAGTTTAAGGTCAAATTTCTGGGTTTCCCAACCTTGAGAGGAGGAGGAAAAAGATGTTATTTATTTTTGCTACTTATTTTACTTCATTTTTTTATTTTAATTATTAACTGGTGTTTTTATGTGGTTGTAGTACTTTTAAAAAAATTATTTAAGCCAAGGTTAACTGTTGTTAAACAATCATTACAGTGGAATCTTTGACTGAAGCCAAGACTCCACCCAAAGCTTAGCCTCCTGTCAAAGGCTGTCAGGGTGCTCTGGAACTGAGCCCTTGTAAGTCAGATGAGGCCCCGTCTCTTGTGAGACCTAGACAGCACTGAGGTAGGGAGGCCCAGCCTGACTGGATGCAGGCTTTGATGGTGGGGAAGCTGTGGATAAGTCCAGGCAGTAGGTGAATGATGTCAAGGCCGTAAGAAATAAGAACAGGAGCTGGTTATTTGACCCCTTTCAATAAGATCATGGCTGATTCAACTTTCCTCTCCCATAACCTTTGATTCCCTTGTTGATTACAAATCAACCTATCTCAACTAACTCAAGGATTTAGCCAGTACAACTTTCTGGGACGAGGATTTCCAAAAACTCACAACCCTTCAAAAGAAGAAATTCTTTCTTATCTCAGTCTTAAATGAACACCTCGTTATTTTAAGACTATACCCTCTGATCTGAAATTCTCACACAGGGGCAAACGTATTCCCAGCATTTACCCTGTCAGACGCTGTTAAGAACATTCTACATTTCAATAAGATTGCCTTATTCTTCTAAACTTGAGTGAGTATAGACCCAACCTATTCAACTTTTCCTTACAACACAACCCCTCCATACCCAGGATCATTTGAACAAGTCTCTGAATTGTCTCCAATGATAATATTCCATTCTTTAAATAAGGGGACTAAAACAGTTCACACTACGCTAGATGTGGCTGACTGATCTGGCCCATTGAACCTGGTGTTTTGAGAATGGAATATGGAAGCACTTTTACAAGCAGAGGTTGGAATTCTCTTCTGCAAATGCTAAAAGTTCATTTTAAACCTGAAAGTGATAGTTTTTTGTTAACCATTTGTGTTAAGGGGCATTGACCAAAGGGGGATGTGCCATAATTCATTGAATAGTGGAGAAGGCCTAAACTCTTTCTATGCTCCACAGTGAGGTGAAATCTGCCACCACATTATAAATCCAGCCCAATTTTCCTTCTGTTGCAACCACTACAGTGTTGTAACAATGTAATGGCTATGGTCTCTGCCTAATACCTCAGAGACCTAGACTAATGATCAAATCTCACCAATGGTAGTTAGTAAATTTAAATTGTTAACTAAGTGAATCCAGAATAAAAATCTCGTATCAGTAATGGTGACCTTGAAGGTACAGGATTGTCATAAAAGCCCAGTTGGTTCACTGATGCCCTTGAGGGAAGGAAATCCAATTTGATCCATTTTGGACTACAGTAGAGCAGTACATTATGTTACTGGATGGCTCAATCATTAGGGAAGGAAATCTGCTCTCGGTCAGATCAATGTGGCTTTCTCTGAATCCCCCCCAAGAACACCGATAGCACAGAAAGATAATCAGTCTGAGGCTCATCAGGGATAGTGAACAACTGTTGGTTTTGTCAACAACACCCGAACACCACTGCAAACCAAGCAATGTGATTGATTGCCCCTTAAAATGGTCTAGCAAACCCTCATATCCTCCTCAAAGGAAATTTAGCAAGAATGATAGCTTTATCTAGAAAATGACTGATTAAAAGATTGGGAGGCTTTGGTCTATCATGGTAATTTAAAATTACTTCATTTTGCCACATACTTCCTGTCATATTTCCTTGTCAAACTTATCCCACATTTTATCTAATGGTACCTGGATCAATGGGAATTATTTCTACTTTTAATATTTAATTGATTCCTCTCTCCCATTCACTTGATGACCAAATACCAGAAGATGTCTAGACAAGATCCCTACCATTCTTTGTGTTTTTGCTACAGTGTTCTCAGTATCCTTCATCTAAGAGGCTTAAATTTAGTTCCTTCAAATTGCCTGAATCTTTTTAAATTATTTACTTCTCATCGTACTCTCAGATTCTCCTGTTACTGATAACTCTCGCTGCTCTGATCTCAAGTACGGTTTTAATTATTCATTCCAAATCACTACTTCCTCACACTGATCCAACCCTTCTCTCCCATTTTGGGACAATCATCCAGATTTTTCTGAAATTCAACATCCCACCCTCACCCTCACTTCTGTCCCACATTATGCCCCAATTACCATCTGCTATAAGAATGAAGAAAGAGGAGTCAGCAGAACAAATCACCTCAAACTTCTCCTCCAAGTCCCACCACTTCCTGACCATATCACCATTGGTACTGGGTTGGAATCCCAAAACTGTGACTCCACTTCAAAAAGTTATTCAATGGTTGTAAAGTGCTTCAGGATGTGAAAGGTGCTATAAAAATGTTGGCGAAATACAGTAAGCAGTTCCTAGCTTGTTGGTCAACGGTTCACAGTGAGCTCAAAGGGTATCTGACCACCTTTATAAGATTTCTTTATTAGTCACATGTACATCAAAACACACAGTGAAATGCATCTTTTGCGTAGAGTGTTCTGGGGGCAGCCCGCAAGTGTCGCAACGCTTCTGGCACCAACGTAGCATGCCCACAACTTCCTAACCTGTACGTCTTTGGAATGTGGGAGGAAACTAGAGCACCTGGAAGAAACCCACGCAAACACGGGGAGAATGTACAAACTCCTTACAGACAGCTGCCAGAATTGAACCCGTGTCGCTGGCGCTGTAATAGCGTTACACTAACCGCTACACTACCATGCCTGCCTGAAAACTCACAGAAGGTGGGAATACAGACAAGTGTTGGGTGAGTTGGGTAGAAATGAGATATCTATGGGTGGGGGAGAGTCAGGAAGTTGAATTGGGGATCTGCTTGGGTGTAAAATTAAAACCCACCACAAAGGGGCCAGAACTATGGCAAGAAGTAACAGGAGCAGATGTTCTATGACTCTACGATCATTGTATTACTTGCCTGTTGGAAATGGAATCACACAAAAGCTCCAGGAGCAATTGAGCATTAAACCTCTGGATTCATGGACAGTTCGGCACAACAGTGTAAAGAGAGCTTTGCAAAGCACAGTTAAGATCCAATGGAAGGATGGGAAGTTGAATCAAGGCCATTGTGGAAATTGCAAAATAAAACCTTCATTTATATAGAGACTTTCTCTTTCCTGGGCATATGCCAAATTGCTTCAGAGCCAATGAGTTTGGTTCCTATAGTAACAAAGACAGATGCAACTGGCACTGCACAGAACAGGAACTCACAAGGAGATAACAGATACATGACTGGTTTAACATACAAAAAGCTGGAGGAACTCAGCAGATCAGGCAGCATCTATGGAGGGAAATAGACAGTCGACATTTCAGGTCGAGACCCTTCATCTGGACTGAAAGATAGAGGGGAGTTAGGCCGTATAAAGAGGTGGAGGGAAGAGGTGAAGCAAGAGCTGGCAGGCAATAGGTGGATGCAGGTGAGAGCGGTGATAGGCAGCTGGGGGAGGGGGGAGAGTGGGAACGGCATCAGAAGCTGGGAGGTGACGGATGGAAGTGACACCAGTGTGTGGATCATGGGCAGATGGACAGGGTGGGGGAGGGGAAGCGGTATGGTGATGGGGACCGCGTGGATCAGGAGGAGACAGAAAAGCGAAGGGTATTTGCTGACTTGGCCATCTGGACAAGTCTCCTTTTCTTTAATGAGTTCCATGAGATCTTCTGCATCCACTTTCTCAGGTTGTTTTAATATGCCCTTCCCGGCAGGACAAGCAGGTAGTTCTGATTCCTCACTCCCGCTGAAGTAGTGATTTTCAGAGGAGAGTTAAAACTTCTGAGGAAGGGTTGCTGACCCGGAACATTAACAGATGCTGCTTGACTGGCTGAGCTGTTCCAGCATTAATGTTTTTGTTAGAAGTCTACCTGATTACTGAGGTAGGCCAGACCATGGAAGGGTGGCAGATTTTCTTCTCTGACCCAGAAGAATTTTTATTACAATCCAATGCTATGAGGTCATCATTACTAATACTCACAGGTTTTAATTTCAGGTTAATTTAATTAACTGCTTATAAACACCCCACCTGATGTGATGGAAATGAACTGGTAAATTGGCTTATTATTGTCACATGTACCGAGGTACAGTGAAAAACTTTGTTTTGCATGCCATCCATACAGATCATTTCATCACATCAGTACATTGAGGTGGTACAAGGGAAAAGCAATAACAGAATGCAGAATATAGTGTTACAGTTACAGAGAAAGTGCAATGCAGGCAGACAATAAGGTGCAAGGCCATAGCGAGGTAGATTGCGAGGTCAAGAATCCATCTTATCGTTCTAGAGGACCATTCAATAGCAGGATAGAAGCTGTCCTTGATCCTGGTGGTATGTGTTTTCAGACTTCTGTATCTTCTGCCCAATGGGAGGGGGGAGAAGAGAGATTGTCCAGGGTGGGTGGGGTCTTTGATTATGTTGGCTGCTTTACCGAGGCAGTGAGAAGTGTAGACAGAGTCCATGGAGGGGAGGCTGGTTTTTGTGATGTGTCTCCAGACCATCATACGAGGCCAGCAATATAACTAAGACAAAAGAGTTTGTGTGTGTTGCAGCAGTATAACTGCTTCCACAGACACAGATTAACCTCTTTTTCAAGAGGGAGAGCTACCTAGGATCATCAGCCTGTGTTATATGTTCATGACCCAGGACAAGACTCAAACTCCCATTGTCTGACGCAGCGGTGTGAATGTGACACTTGGTACCAGGAATAGATTCTTCATTGATTCTTCAGGGCTTCCTCTGATCCCTTTTTTAAGGCAGGAATCAATCCCCCCACAGAATTAGCAAACAAAGGAACATTATACGAGCACCCTAGCTTCAGTCATTAATATTGCCAAGAAAGTGTGTAGCTTGTAGTTGTTAAAGAAAGAAAAACCTTTAATTTTTGTCTTGTTTTATTATTTAGACAAAAGACCGATTAATATTTAACATCTTCCTGAATAATGTAATGATCAATAAGTATTGCGGGCTAAATCCTCAGACCAGTTTTTTAATTCATTCTCAATTTATTCACGAAATATTCACCCAATGACCAGTGCTCTGATGCTGCCAATTACAGAGATTCAGACTTCAAGCCTGTCTCCAATCCTCTCAGTCTAATTGCTTTAAACCACAAGGAAAAAAATCTGGTTGTGACAGATAGTGACAACTATGCAAAAAATTGCAAGCCGTGAAAGATTTAAATTGGAGATCTGGTTTATACCACTCTCACATCTCTCTCTGAAGCATCCGCTCCACCTCAACCAAGTCCTACCACATAGAAATTCATCCCCTCATAACCTCCTTCACTCTCCGATAAGATCATGCCGATCTGATACCTCAGCACCATTTTTCTGCAATAACCCCCATCTCTTGATTCCCTAAATATCTTTAATATCCGAAAATCTATTGATCCCTGTCTTATACTCAGCCTCCACAGCTTGCTTTGGTGGAGAATACCAAAGACTCACTAGCCTCTGGCTGAACAGATTTCTTTTCATCTCTGTCCTGTACAGCTGCTTCCTTATTTTGAGACCATTAACTTTGGTTCTAAACAACCCAACTTGGGAAAATATTAGAGACACAAGAGACTGCCGATGCTGCAAAATGGAGCAACAGGCAAACTGCTGGAGGAACTCAGCAGGTCGAGCAGCATCTGTGGGAGGAAAGGAATTATCAACATTTTGGATCAAACCTAGCATCAGGACTGAAACATCGACAACTTCTCCCCCCCCCGCAATAGATGCTGTTTGATCCGTTGAGTTCCCCCAGCAGATTGCTTGTTGCTGGGAAAATATTATCCATGTATTAAGCCCCAAAAGAATTTTACATGTTTCGATGAGATTATCTCTCCTTCTCCTAATGCCCCAGGCTCCTTAATCTCTTCTTATGGGACAAATCTGGTGAACCCCCACTGCACCCCCTCCATCACAAATATATTCTTTCCTTGGGTAGGGAGACCAGACTACACACAATATTCTCGGTTTGGTGTTACTAAGGTCCTGCGTAATTGCAGTAAGATATCTGTCCTCAAATCCTTCAGAAATAAAGGCCAACATCCCATTATCCTCCCCCGATTTCTTGCTGAACCTGTGTGTGTACAGGGACACCCAGGTCATACAGAGCACCAATATGATTCATCCTTCTACTAATTAACAAATACTCCCCCTTTCTATTCTCTCTACTGCGTGGATGACCTCACATTTTCCACTTTACATTTCATCTGCCCATTCCCTTAACTCACCCGTATCCCCTCGAGACCTCTCTGCGTCCTCCTCACCACCCACACAAGCACTTGCACCCTTCCATTCTCCTCCCCAGAGGAGTGTGCAGAATTGGCAGTGATTGTTCAGATCAAATTTGTTAGATCTTGCAAGTGTCTATTTCCTACGGGAAGTGCCTTTGGTTGCCTTAATCGCAACCAAAGGCACTTTGGTCAGTGGTGAAGCAGGGAAGTGACTGGGTGTGCAGAGTGACTTCTTTATAATCAAGTTACATTCAAAGCAGCCAATTAAGTAAATGGATTTTCGTCATAATAATGGGTTACACAGACAATGAAGGCAGATGTGAAGCAGAGGGCTGCGTGATGAGGATGACTGGTGGAAGTATTTGCCTCTTGCTTTGGGCTCTTTGACATGTATTGGAAAAATATCCCTGAAGATTCTCCTGCATTTGACTGAGCAGCTGTTCTCGGAACCAGGCATGGAAAAGTAAAGAGATGAGACCACCAGCACTGCCTCTGACTAATCATACTTAACCTTTGTTGAATTTATGGGTGTCCTTTAGGAAATGTGTAATTGCAATGAAGGGGGGTTGATCCGTCTGCTGTTTTCTCCATGTGAGGGTGGGTCTGCTCTTCACTAAAGACATTCACCACACTGGAGATGAGGCAAGCTTCAGCCACAGTGTGCTGCTCTGACAGGAAGCTGTTAAAGGAGTTTCCTCAGAAGGCAAAGGAAATCAGATCAGATCAAATATCTTTAGATCAGATACGGTGGCATGCAAAGGTTTGGGCACCCCTGGTCAAAATTTCTGTTACTGTGAATAGCTAAGCGAGTAAAAGATGACCTGATTTCCAAAAGGTATAAAGTTAAAGATGAAACATTTCTTTAATATTTTAAACAAGATTACTTTTTTATTTCCATCTTTTACAGCTTCAAAATAACAAAAAAGGAAAAGGGCCCGATGCAAAAGTTTGGGCACCCTGCATGGTCAGTACTTAGTAACACCCCCTTTGGCAAGTATTACAGCATGTAAACGCTTTCTGTAGCCAGCTAAGAGTCTTTCAGTTCTTGTTTGGAGGATTTCCGCCCATTCTTCCTTGCAAAAGGCTTCTAGTTCTGTGAGATTCTTGGGCCTTCTTGCATGCACTGCTCTTTTGAGGTCTATCCACAGATTTTTGATGATGTTTAGGTCGGGGGGCTGTGAGGGCCACGGCAAAACCTTCAGCTTGTGCCTCTTGAGGTAGTCAATTATGGATTTTGAGGTGTGTTTAGGATTGTTATCCTATTGTAGAAGCCATCCTCTTTTCATCTTCAGCTTTTTTACAGACGGTGTGATGTTTGCTTCCAGATTTTGCTGGTATTTAATTGAATTCATTCTTCCCTCTACCAGTGAAATGTTCCCCGTGCCACTGGCTGCAACACAAGCTCAAAGCATGATCGATCCACCCCCATGCTTAACAGTTGGAGAAGTGTTCTTTTCATGAAATTCTGCACCCTTTTTTCTCCAAACATATCTTTGCTCATTGTGGCCAGAAGGTTCTATTTTAACTTCATCAGTCCACAGGACTTGTTTCCAAAATGCATCATGCTTGTTTAAATGTTCCTTTGCAAGCTTCTGTCGCTGAATTTTGTGGTGAGGACGCAGGAAAGTTTGGAGAAAAAAGGGTGCAGAATTTCATGATTTCATGACCACTTCAAGGCACAAGCTAAAGGTTTTGCCATGGCCCTCACAGTCCCCTGACCTAAACATCATCGAAAATCTGTGGATAGACCTCAAAAAAGCAGTGCATGCAAGACGGCCTAACAATCTCACAGAACTAAAAGCCTTTTGCAAGGACGAATGGGTGAAAATCCCCCAAACAAGAATTGAAAGACTCATAGCTGGCTACAGAAAGCGTTTACAAGCTGTGATACTTGCCAAAGGGGGTGTTACTAAGTACTGACCATGCAGAGTACCCAAACTTTTGTATCGGGCCTTTTTCCTTTTTTCGTTATTTTGAAACTGTAAAAGATGGAAATAAAAAAGTAATCTTGCTTAAAATATTAAAGAAAAGTGTCATCTTTAACTTTATGCCTTTTGGAAATCAGGTCATCTTTTACTCGCTTAGCTATTCACAGTAACAGAAATTTTGACTGGGGTGCCCAAACTTTTGCATGCCACTGTATCTTTATTAGTCACATGTACATCGAAACACACAGTGAAATGCATCTTTTGCGTAGAGTGTTCTGGGGGCAACCCACAAGTGTCGCCACGTTTCTGACGCCAACATAGCACGCCCACAACTTCCTAACCCAAATGTCTTTGGAATGTGGGAGGAAACCGGAGCACCCGGAGGAAACCCACACAGACACGGGGAGAATGTACAAACTCCTTACAGACGGTGGCCGGAATTGAACCCAGGTCACTGGCACTGGAATAGCGTTATGCTAACTGTTACACTACCATGCCTGCCCTCAAATTTGGTATGCCCTGATGACCCTCACCAATCTTTATAGATGCACCATAGAAGGCATCCTATCCAGATGCATCAGAGCTTGGTATGGCAACTGCTCTGCCCAAGACTGCAAGAAATTGCAGAGAGTTCTGAACGTAGCCCGGTCTATCACGTAAACCAGCCTCCCCTCCATCGACTCTGTCTATACGTCCCACTGCCTCAGGAAAGCAGCCAACATAATCAAGGGCCCCTCCCACCCCGGTCATTCTCTCTTCTCCCCCCTCCCATTGGGTAGAAGATACAAAAGCTTGAGAACACGTACCACCAGGCTCAAGGACGGCTTCTTCCTTGCTGTTATAAGACTCTTGAACAGACTTCTTGTACGATAAAGATGCACTCCTGATCTCTCAATCTACCTCAGCATGGCTCTTGCATTTTATTTGCCTACCTGCACTGCACTTTCCCCGTAACAGTAACATTATATTCTGCATTGTATTTTTTTTTCCTTTTTGTAACACCTCCATGTACTTATGCGTGGAATGACCTAGCTGGGTGGCATGTAAACAAAAGCTTTTGACTGTACCTTGATACATGTGGCATTAATAAACCAAGTACCAATTACATGTAGTGCATCACAATGTTTGGAGCTGAACTTCCCAACCATAACTACCCATCCCCACTCAGTAGCATCTCCCGTCTCCAATCCCATTCAGCTCCTCAGTTGCCAAAATCCTCATGGAGTCATGGAGTCCACAGAACCTTCAGCCCAATTGGTTTGTGCTGACCAAGATGCTCATCTAAGCTAGTCTCATTTGCCAGTGTTTGGCTCATAACCTTTCCTATCCATGTACCTATCCAACTGATTCAAGCTCATTCACACTCTTTTCACATTGAGATCCAGCTTAGCTTATTCACTCCTGGTCTTTCTCCCTCACTGCACGCTTCGTAAACTTGAGCTCACTCAAAACTATCCAGCATAACCTCAGTTACACCGACTGCCCTCCCATCACCCCAGTGCCCACTGACCGAACTTGGCTCCCAGTCCAACAAAGTTCTGACTCTGTAACCTTGTCACATCTCTCTCTCTCTGCCCTCACCTTTCCCTGTGATTTTGAATAGCCCCGCAACCCTTGGAGAGCTCTGCACTCCTCCTTTCTCGAGCAATTCTCATTTTAGTGTGACCCTCAGGGTACAGGGCAACGCTTCTCAAAACTGGTCACTTACGGTTCTACCTTCTGTCAGAAACCAGGAGCAATGATGATCCATTTTCTAGCCTTGGAAGTCTTTAGGTTGAATGAGTCTTTGTTGGAAAGAAAAGAAACTCAAAGCCCTTTCCTCAACCTCTCTGCTTCTTGCCGGCTTTCCTTTCTTTTGTGGCTCTCCTTCAAAACTACCTCATCGACTTCTCGTATATCTTTGTTAGTGGCTTGGTGTCAAATTTTATTTGTAATCAAATGTCTGTATAAATCTAACTTGTTAGTTACATAAGCCAAAGCCATGTGTGGAAGAAAATTTAATCATATAAAATACACATAAGTAAGATAGGTCCCTGTATGAAGAGCAACTGGCTTTAAACGAGCATGTCAGATTCAAAGAACAAGCCTGTGTTGGTGAGCAGTGTGTCAGAGAGATATCACATAGCTTGTTATTGAGATAAGGAGCTCTCTTGGCTGCAGCTTGGAGAATTGGTCCCAACAATATATGCTTCATGCTTCCAGTTGACTGGACAAAGCAGCACGGATCAAAAAGGTAAGAGTGATAGCAGTGATAAACAAGGAAACTTTATCCTAGCGGATGAGAACTAGCAGCGCCATATTTGTGACTCTTGTTCCCAGGGCAAACTATCATGCTGCCCTCCCCCCCCTTTCCATACCACCATAACTATTCCTCTGTTTCTGCTGATAAAGTATATGTGGGCAGCACTAAAATACAGATTAGATTCTCACTTATTAATCAGGCAGAAGTTCAGTAATTCCCTAAGCCTCTGAAAAGCCCTGGGCCTCCTTTGAAGTATTAATTAGTTCCTGTATCATCTTCAGAGGGGAACTGCCAAAACTAACAATGCAATGGTTTGTACAGGAGATCAGTGGGATGGACTTTCAAAGAACCCACAGACATTTCAGTACAAAAGCAAAATACTGCATGTACTGGAAACCTGAAATAAAACCAGAATACCTGGAACCTCTGTGGAGGGAGAAACAGGCTTAATTTTTCTAGTCACTGAACTTTCTTCAGAACGGGGAAAAGTTAGAGATAAAACAAGTCTTAAGATGCAGGAAAACTGGGGGAGGGGAGGAGAGAACAAAAGGGAAGGCAGGAATGATTAAATGGAAGAAGATTCGAGTACACTGAAACAAATCTTCTAAAAATATATTGTTGAAAAGCCAGAACTCCAGGTGCAGCCTAGATTTAATTATTAATAATTCTAACTGTTGGTTTCTCTAACTCTGTAAAGTGCTTTGGGATGTCCAGATGTTCTGAAAGGCTTTTTATGGATTCAACCTTTCTTTCTAATGGAGGCTCATTCAGCTCAAGGGCACCATTAAAGACTTCCAGGGATAAAAAATGGGTCATCATTGCTCCCAAATTCTCTTAGAAGGTTGAACCATAAGGGATTCATTTTACAAGGTGCCCTCTGCCTTGGGTAGCCTGAGTGTCACATAAGCCTTAAAGACCTTCTGGAGGGTGACCTAAAACAGACAAGATGAAAACCTCATTAAAGAGGGACTTAGAATAGACCCCACAGGGAATGTGGGCAGCCTTTGGCAAAGCATCCTGATCTTGGGTCTTCCAGCCACGGATGAGGCCAAGCAAGAGATGGTAAATTGGGTACTGACATCTCGTGTACAGGAGTTGGGGTTAAATTTCTATTGAAGTTGGTGGAGACAAGACTAGTGGGACCATCCAGTCCTGCTCCACCATTGCTGACACCTCGGTGCACACCTCACTCCCACCCCACTCCTCACCTAGTGCTGACTTTACGGATTTATGGAGTAGGATCCTAGGTCTCCCACAAAGGCTGGAAAATTGGTCCTTGTGGCCCCCAGGTTTTCCTCCGTCATCCATGTAACAGGTCTCCATGGGTTTGATCCCCACCTCTGCTGCTGTCTGCGCAGAGTTCATACGCTCTCCCTATGACCGTGTGTTTTTCCCCTGGGTGTTCCAGTTTCCTCCCACATCTCAAAGAAGTGCTGTCTGGTAGGTTAATTGTCTACTGAGTGACAAGGAGTGAGAGGGGAATCAGGGGGAAATTGATGGGCATGAGAAAATAGGCTACAGGGAAAGAAGAGGTAAAATGGGATTGGAGACACAAGGCAGGCAGATGCCAGAATCTGGAGCAACACACAAAGTGCTGGAGGAACTCAGCGGGTCAGGCAGCGTCTATGGAGGGAAATGGACAGTCAATGTTTCGGGCTGAGACCCTTCATCTGGACTCCTGGACTCTGGATCTGAAAGAGGGGAAATGGGATTGATGGGATTACTCCGAGTGTTAGCATCGACTTGATGGGCCAAATGGCCTCCTTTGTTGTAAGAAATAATGAGAGTATGAGATAATTGAGGTATAACAAATATAGCCTCAAACCTTTTGTACATAACTAGCAGGTGCCACCCCCATCTCCTACCCTCCCTGTACCCTTCTGTACCTCACACACACAGTTCTGCTGCCAGTGTGTTGGTTCCATTAAAGCAGAAACTGGCCACACTTGTGGTTCTTGTGATCTCCTGGACTGAGTTAAATCAATGGCGGGATTTGGAGAGAAATTTTCACAATATTCTTGGTCTGTTTTTTGTGTGTGTCCCTGGAGGTTGCATAACAGTGCGGGTGAGTGTTGAGCTGAGAGAGGTGGGGTATGGTTAGTATTTATTTTTAATGCTCCAATTTTTGTGTTATGAGGAGCAAACTCAATGAACCCGCTGTACTGTCCCTGCCTGTCCGTTATGTAAGTTTGTATGGGGTTTTGTTACTTTAAAGTGGATCGGTCTATGATTAATGCTGACTCACTGTAGTCTCCTGTTCTGAATGTAACAAACTTAAAACCAATAACTTTAATGGATAGCTGATCTTGTTTTTCTCTCGTGGTTTAGATTTTCAGACCATGATGAGTTCCAACAACATATTCATAAGCTGCTCCCAACAATATACTGATTCATAAGGTGCTGCTCGAAAAAGCACAACATGAATCATCAAGGGTGTATCCTCTCCATTAAGTTAAAGTATGTGGGTTAATAGTTTTCCTTTACATCTGTAATTAAACAAGGACATTGTTTAGTAAGACTTAATGCTGGAATGATTTAACTCCCGATTTCCTTCCATGTCACTGTTCCTTGGTCCTTCGCAAATGCCTGTGATTCCGTGTGTTTTATACAAGATTGGACCGTGAGGTGGGGACAGAGAACTGAACAGCCCTGGGAGTATTGGCCTTTGATTGTGTCCACCTCCCTACATTTGGTTCTGTCGACCTCGCTGTTACTGACAAGGCTGGTGACACAATGTTAATTCAGAGTTAGACAGTGGAGAAATGAGCAACTGATATCGCTCACTGATTGCGACAGAGCTGCTTCAGAATTTACTTGGGACAAAAATGACGCCCCTGTAGTGTGGGACATGCCACATGTCTCCATTACCCAATCCACCCAAACAAAGTGAATCTGCAATGCCTGTCTCAAGGAATTGAGTGAGAGCAAAGCCTCAGACAACTACTGGAGGAGTAGCAGCAGACTGGCCATAAAATTACTCTGGAAACTTTTATGCAAAATCTTGTTCCTAAATTTCCTTTCTTTCAGAAGCACTTAACTAAAATTAGCAGTGAAATAAGCAACAATAATAAGATTATTACTGGAGACACAAGATACTGCAGATGCTGGAATCTTATGCAACAAACAATCTGCTGGAGGAGCTCAGCCAGCTGAGCAGCATCTGTGGGGGGGAAAGGAGCTGGAAAAGTGTGAAGTGATACACTTCGGGAGATCGAATTCGAAGGCAGAATACAGGGTTAATGGCAGGACTCTTAGCAGTGTGGAGGAACAGAGGGATCTTGGGGTCAACGTCCATAGATCCCTCAAGGTTGCCCCGCAGATCGATAGGGTTGTTAAGAAGGCATATGGAGTGTTGGCCTTCATTAGTCGGGGTATTGAGTTCAAGAGCTGCGAGGTGATGTTGCAGCTCCATAGAACTCTGGTCAGACCACACTTGGGAGTATTGTGTTCAGTTCTGGTCACCTCATTATAGGAAGGATGTGGAAGCTTTAGAACCATAGAACTATACAGCAGAAGACAGGCCCTTTGGCCCACCATGTTGCGCCGTCCATCAGACCACCCTCACACTACCTAACCCCTTCCTCCCGCATATCCCTCTATCTCACATTCCTCCATATGCCTATCCAACAAGCTCTTGAACCTGTTCAATGTATCTGCCTCCACCACCACCCCAGGCAGTGCATTCCATGCACCAACCACTCTCTGGATGAAAAACCTCCCTCTGACATCTCCCCTGAACCTCCCACCCATAACCTTAAAGCCATGACCTCTCGTCTTGAGCATTGGTGCCCTGGGAAGGAGGCGCTGACTGTCTACTCTATCTATTCCTCTCAATATTTTATATACCTCTATCATGTCTCCTCTCATCCTCCTCCTTTCCAGTGAATAAAGCCCTAGCACCTTAAGCCTCTCCTCATATTCAATACTCTCCAATCCAGGCAGCATCCTGGTAAATCTTCTCTGCACCCTCTCCAACGCCTCCATATCCTTCCTATAATGAGGCGACCAGAACTGAACACAGTACTCTAAGTGTGGCCTAACTAGAGCTTTGTAAAGCTGCATCATCACCTCGTGGCTCTTAAATTCAATCCCGCGACTTATGAAAGCCAACATCCCATTGGCTTTCTTAACTGATCTTTCCACCTGTGAGGCAACTTTCAATGAACTGTGAATATGAACCCCCAGATCCCTCTGCTCCTCCACACTGCCAAGTACCTTGCCATTCACCCAGTACTCTGCCCTGGAGTTTGTCCTTCCAAAGTGTACCACCTCACACTTCTCCGGATTGAACTCCATCTGCCACTTGTCAGCCCAGCTCTGCATCCTATCAATATCCCTCTGTAAACTCCGACAGCCCTCCACACTATCCACAACACCGCCTATCTTAGTGTCGTCTGCAAACTTACTAACCCAGCCCTCCACCCCCTCATCTAAGTCATCTATAAATATCACAAAAAGTAGAGGTCCCAGACCGATCCCTGCGGGACACCACTAGTCACTGCCTTCCAATCCCAGGGCACTCCTTCCACCACAACCCTCTGCTTTCTACATGCAAGCCAATTCCTAATCCACACGGCCAAGCTTCCTTGGATCCCTTGGCCTCTGACCTTCTGAAGAAGCCTACCATGAGGAACCTTATCAAATGCCTTACTAAAATCCATGTAAACCACATCCACCGCACTGCCCTCATCAATCTTCCTGGTCACTTCCTCAAAGAACTCTACCAGGCTTGTGAGGCAAGATCTTCCCTTCACAAAGCCATGCTGGCTGTCCCTAATCAGTCCATGATTCTCAAGGTGTTCATAAATCCTATCCCTTAGAATCCTTTCTAACAGCTTACCCACCACAGACGTGAGACTCACCGGTCTATAATTCCCTGGCCTATCCCTATTACCTTTTTTGAACAAGGGGACAACATTCGCAACCCTCCAATCCTCCAGCACCACCCCCGTAGACAACGAGGACTCAAAGATCCTTACCAGCGGTTCAGCAATCTCCTCCCTAGCCTCTTGAAGCAGCCTGCGGAAAATCCCGTCAGGCCCCGGAGATTTATCTGTCTTAATATTATTTAACAACTTCAACACATCCTCCCTCTTGATACCAACAACCTCGAGAACATTACCCCTACCAGCACTCCCTTCTGCATCATCAAGACCCCTCTCCCTGGTGAATACCGAAGAGAAGTACTCATTCAGAACTTCTCCCACTTCCGCCGCCTCCAGGCAAATTCTCCCACCTTTGTCCTTAATCGGACCTACCTTCACCCTAGCCATCCTCCTACCCTTCACGTACTTGAAAAAGGCCTTGGGATTTTCCTTAACCCTACTAGCCAAAGCCTTTTCATGTCCCCTTCTAGCTCTCCTCAGCCCTTTCTTAAGTTCCTTCCTTGCTACCCTATATTCCTCACGGGCCCTGTCTGAACCTTGCTGCTTATACCTCACGTATGCCACCTTCTTCTCCCTAACAAGTCGTTCCACCTCTCTCGTCACCCACGGTTCCTTCACCCTGCCATTCCTTCTCTGCCTCACCGGGACATATTTATCCCTAACATCCTGCATAAGATCCCTGAACATCGACCACATCCCCATGGTACATTTTCCTTCAAAAAGGACATCCCAATTTACACTCCCAAGTTCTCTCCTTATAGCCTCGTAGTTAGCCCTTCCCCAATTGAAAATCTCTTGTCCTCTCTGCACCTGTCCCTGTCCATGACAATTTTAAAGGTTATGGAGCAATGGTCACTGTCCCCCAAATGCTCACCCACCAATAGATCCTTCACCTGTCCCGGTTCATTTCCTAAAACTAGATCTAACATGGCATTCCCTCTAGTCGGCCTGTCAACATACTGCGTCAGGAATCCCTCCTGGACACACTTAACAAACTCCGTCCCATCTAAACCTTTGGCACTAAGCAGGTTCCAGTCTATATTTGGGAAGTTGAAGTCTCCCATTATAACAACCCTGTTATTTTAGAGGGGGTGCAGAGGAGATTTACCAGGATGTTGCCTGGATTGGAGAGCATGTCTTATGAGGATAGGTTGAGCGAGCTAGGGCTTTTCTCTTTGGAGAGAAGGAGGATGAGAGGTGACTTGATAGAGGTGTACAAGATGATAAGAGGAATAGATCGAGTGGACAGTCAGAGACTTTTTTCCAGGGCGACAATGGCTAACAGGAAGGAACATAATTTTAAGGTGATTGGAGGAAGGTATGAGGGGGATGTCAGGGGTAAGTTCTTTTACACAGAGAGCGGTGGGTGTGTGGAACGCAAGCCTGCAGAGGTTGTGGGGGCAGCCACATTAGGGATATTTAAGAGACCCTTAGATAGACACATGAATGATAGAAAAATAGGGGGCTATGTGGGAGGGAAGGGTTAGATAGATCTCAGAGCAGGATAAAATGTTGACACGACATTGTGGGCTGAAGGGCCTGTACTGTGTTGTATTGTTCTCTGTTCTATGTTCTGTGAAAGGGAAAGCACATCCCCATGGAGAGCTTCGACCAAAATGTCGACAGTTCCTTTCCCCCCACAGATGCTGCATGACCTGCTGAGCTCCTCCAGCAGATTGTTTGTTGCATAAGATTATTACTTTTTTTTAATAAGTGACAAAACAAAATCAAGGCACAAATAATTTAAGAAGTATGGCTTATCTTACTTGTCCCGTCCTTCCCAGGAGTTCTGCATTCTGGACCTAAATAAATACTAGAGTTGGCACAGGATTGGTGACTGGATTCCCCAGTGTAAGTCCAACAGCAGAGCGTAGCTGGGAAACAGCCAGTGTAAATTGGCCAGTGAGTTTGGCACTTATGAAACCTCCTAACACAGATGCTGAGAGATGCCAGTCATTCACAGGGAAGTGCTGGAAAGAAACATTAAAATCCAGGCTGCTGTCTCTATTAATGCTTGATCATTAAATTCATCTAATAACATTGCTTAATGTGGAAAGACATTTATTATAATATTTAGAATTGGAGTATACAGGTTTGAAAGTCTTGTTGTAGTTGTACTAGGGGCTTGGTGGGACTTCACCAGATGTGTCACGGCTTGGTATGGCATGGCCAAGACCACAAGAAGTTGCAGGGAGTTGTGAACACAGCTCAGTCGATCATGCAAACTAGGCTCCCCTCCGCTGACTCCGTCTACCCTTCCCACTGCCTCGGGAAAGCAGCCGACATAATCGAGGAGACACAAGGGATTCTGCAGATGCTGAAGGAAAAGTGCTGGAGGAACTCAGCAGGTCAGGCAGCACCCATGGAGGGAAGTAAACTGTCGACATTTGGGGCTGAGACCCTTCATCAGGACTGGAAAGGAAGAGGGCAGAAGCCAGAATAAGAAGGTGGGGGGAAGGGGAGGGGGAGGAGCACAGGCTGGCAGGTGACAGGTGAGTCCGGGTGGGGGGGGGAAGGTAGGTCTGTGGGGGAGGGGGGGATGAAAGGGATTGATGTAAGAAGCTGAGAGGTGACAGGCAGGAGAGGCAAAAGGCTGAAGAAGGAGGAATCCGGTGGGAGAGGACAGTAGACCATGGAATAAAGGGAAGGAGGTGGGGAATAGACGGGCAGGTCATGAGGGTGGGGAGGGGAAAGAGAAAGGGTGAGGGGGCCACAGGAATGAGGGAAAACAAAAGAGGGGGAATCAAGGACCCCTCCCGCCCTAGTTATTCTCTCCTCCTCTCTCTTGTGTCAGGCAGAAGATAAAAAAGCTTGAGAACACTTCCCATCAAGCTCAAGGACAGCTTCTATCTCACCGTTACAAGACTCTTGAATGGACCTCTTATATGATAAAGATGAACTCTTGATGTCTCAATCTACCTTATTATGGCCTTTGCACTTTACTTGTCCACCTGCACTGCACTTTCTCTGTAACGGCAACACGATATGCTGCATTCTGTTTTTTAACCTTTTGTACTACCTCAATCTACTTATGTATAGAATGATCTGTCTGGATGGCATGCAAACAAAAGCTTTTCACTCTTTCTCTACACATGTGATAATAATAAACTAATTCACTTCTAATTCCATTGTGTCTTGTGCACAGTTTTGATTTTTATACCCAAGGAGGACTTCCCTCAGAATAGATTCATTGCACTGATTCCCACAATGGGAGGTTTATTTGGGAATCAGGATTGAGTAGGTTTGACTTACAAGTTAGAAGAAAGGAAAGTAATCTCATTGAGGACGTAATTGTGACTCTGAGAGGGTTGTGAGTGAGAAAGGCAATGGCAAGGCCATTTAGAACTGAGATGTGGATAACAGATGAGACAAGATATCTTTATTAGTCACATGTACATTGAAACACACAGTGAAATGCATCTTTTGCATAGAGTGTTCTGGGGCAGCCCACAAGTGTCGCCACACTTCCGGTGCCAACATAGCAGGCCCACAACTTCCTAACCTGTACGTCTTTGGAATGTGGGAGGAAACCGGAGCACCCAGAGGAAACCCACGCAGACACGGGGAGAACGTACAAACTCCTTACAGGCAGTGACTGGTGTCTTATTATGTAGTTATAATAAAGAACTACAGTTCCCAGCAGGCAATGCAAGGGGTCACATGGGGGAACAGGAAGTGGCTGGTAAGAGCAGGAAAAAGCAGCCAGCCTGTCTGTTGCAAGTCTGTTGCAGCCTGTTGTTGTTTTGCTGTTTTAATAAATGTTCAGATGTTAAACCCACGCCAAGTTAGTCTCGTGATGAAGAGCAAACATACATGGTGTCAGAAGTTGGTGTGAGGTCTGAACAAGGAAAGTAAATGAATACTGTGTGCAATTGAGAAAGAGACTCAGTCAGTATGAAAAAAAAGCTGTAAAAAGACGGAGAAAAAGCTGCCCAGCGTGGCGAGGGAGCACATTGTTCCTGAAGTTCAGAAGTCACCGGATTTGCCAAGAGAGATTCAGGTGAGAGGACGAGAGTTCCTGTTATGGATAAGCTAAGTCCTGCCAAGCCTATGCAGTTTACTGGCAATCTAGCTGATAATTGGAAACGCTTCAAACAGCGATTCAACATATATTTAGATGCTAGTGGATTGGGAAGGAATGATGAAAAACTGAAAGCATCTATTTTTCTGCACGTGATTGGTGAAGACGCTTTGGACATCTATAACAGCTTTCAAATTGATGAGACAGCTTTTGAGTTGGGCACCTTGATGGAAAAATTTGAGGAGTATTTTATCCCAAGTAAAAACATCACATTTGAGAGATATAAATTCTTTTCCTGTGACCAGAAACATGGTGTTAGCTTTGACCAATACTTAGCTGAGCTTCACACACTGAGCAAGTCTTGTGAATTTGGAGATTTGAGAAACTCACTAGTTAAAGACAGAATAGTTTGTGGAATTCCAGATAATGGACTCAGAGAAAGAATGTTGCGTGAAAAAGATTTGACGCTGGAAAAGGCAGTGAATATGTGTAGGTCAGCAGAAACCACACGAGCACAAGCTAAGGAGCTGTACAGAGCAGACACAACAGTACATGCTGTGAAAACAGAGAAGTAGCTCCCAAGGCATTTCCGAAAGCAACAGCAAATCAAAGAGGAAGGTTCAAACAGCAAATGCAGCAGATGTGGAGGTAAACATATTCCAAATATGTGCCCTGCTTATGGGAAGTCCTGCAATAGCTGTGGGAAGAAGAATCACTTTACAAGGTGCTGCAAAGCTGGGGCTAACAAGAGAAAGGTGCACACAGTTGATGAGAAAATTGAGGAATTCTTTGTGAATTCTGTACAGACTGTGGCTGATGGTAAAACAGAATGGATTGTTCCAGTAACTGTGAATGAGACAGTAATTCCATTCAAACTTGACACCGGAGCTCAGGTGAATCTGTTATCCATGGATGATTATAAGACTCTCACAGTAAAGAGTAAGATTTACCCTGTGAAGTTAAAAGTGACAGGCTACACTGGAGAGAAAGTTCCAGTAAAATGGGGCTGTACGGTGACCTTTAAGCACAAGGGCTAGCACTTAAAATCACAGCTACTGATTGTAGAAAAGAGAGTACAGCCAATATTAGGTCTGAGTGCATGTGAAAAGCTCAACCTAGTGAAAAGAGTTTTCATAGTAGCTTTACATACCAAAGATGACCACACAACACTCATGGAAGAGTATGCAGATGTCTTTGAGGGGCACGGATGCTTACCTGGTGTACACAAAATTCACATAGATGAGGCAGTGTCTCCTGTTGTCCATGCATGCAGGAAAGTTCCTTTTCAACTTAGAGATAAGCTTAAACAAGAACTAGCATGCATGGAATGGATGAATGTCATACAGAAAATTGAAGAACCAACAGATTGGGTGAGGTCGCTGGTCATTGTGTAAAAGAAAAATGTAGCATTGCGGGTATGACTAGACCCAAGAGATCTCAATAAAGCCATCAAGAGAGAGCATTTTAAATTGCCTACACGGGAGGAGATCATGTCCTGGTTTTCAGGTGCCTAATGGTTTAGCAAGCTCGATGCATCATCTGGATTTTGGCAGATGAAGCTTGATGAGGCAAGTTCGAGACTGTGCACTTGTAACACACCACATGGAAGATATCGCTATCTTCAGCTGCCATATGGGATCCTGTCTGCACCAGAAGTCTACCATAAAACCATCCACATGATTTTTGAGGGCATACCTGGTGTTGAGAGCATGATGGATGACATCATTTTCTGGGGGTCCACCAAGGAGGAACACGATACTTGACTGAGACAAATGCTTGACATGACAAGGAATGTCAATTTGAAATTAAATAAAGAGAAATGTGAGTTTGGTGTGAAGACACTGACCTTCATAAGAGATGTCATATCTGAAGAGGGAGTGAAGCCTGACCCAAGAAAGACGGCAGCCATTAAAAACATGGAGAGGCCTCAAAACAAAGAGGAGGTGAGACGATTCTTAGGGATGGTGACTTACCTGGCTAAGTTCATTCCTCGACTGTCAACAGTGTCAGCACCACTTAGGTCACTCCTTGAGCAACAAAATGAATGGATTTGGTCTTATGAGCAAGAAGAGTGTTTCCAGACGTTGAAAAGGGTCCTAACTGAAGAGCACATGCTGAAGTTTTATGATCCGGAAAGATGTATCAGGATATCAGCTGAAGCGTCCCAGCATGGCCTTGGATCAGTACTACTGCAGCAGCATGATGGCAAATGGCAACCTGTGGCCTATGCATCAAGGGCTTTAACAAGTGCAGAAGCCAACTATGCACAAATAGAGAAAGAGCTTCTCACCACTACATATGCATGTGAAAGGTTCCATCAGTACATCTATGGGCAAACTATTGAAGTGGAGACATACCATAAACCATTGGTCTCAATTATGTCCAAACCACTGAATGACTGTCCCATGAGGATACAGCACATGTTGATAAGGCTGCAGAAATATGATGTGAAGATTATCTATACACTGGGAAAATATAAGTTTGCTGCTGATACTCTGTCTCGAGCAGTCGACAAGACAGAAAAAGGTGACCAACAGGTTAATGCAGATATACAGGCCTATGTTGACATGATAGTCACCTCTCTTCCAGTATCTCCGGATAGAACAGAACAGATTAGGAAAGCAGCAGAGGCAGATGAAACAATGAAAGTACTCAATGATACAATATGGAAAGGATGGTCAGCAGCAAAGGATGACTGTCCAATGTGTATTCAGGATTATTGGGCATACAGAGCTGAACTGTCAGTAGTGAAAGATATGGTTTTCAAAGGGAACAGGTTTGTAATTCCAGTGTCACTATGCAAGGAGATGCTCCAGAAGATACACAAAGGGCATCTTGGGGAGGAAGAATGTAAACGTAGAGCACAGGAAGTGATGTACTGGCCAAGAATGAACTAAGACATCAGCTGGACTACTGCTTCATGTGAAATATGCCTTACCTACAGACCAAAGCAGCAAGCAGAATCACTTACACCACACACTGTACCAGACAGGCCGTATTTCAAAATTCAGAGTGGATTTGTTTGACTGTAATGGGAAGAGCCATATTGTTGCAACAGACTACTTTTCCAATTACCCAGAGGTTGCGACACTGCAATCAACATCCAGCAAATCAGTTATCACGTACCTGAAAGCTATGTTTGCGAGGAATGGAGTTCCATGTGAAGTAGTATCAGACAATGGTCCACAATTTTCGAGCAGTGAATTTGAATCCTTTGCCAATGTTTGGGGGTTTCGACATATAACCTCAAGACCACATCACCCAAAATCTAATGGCCTAGCAGAGAGTTCAGTTAAGGTGGTGAAGGGTCTCATGAAGAAAGCGCAAGATGGATGAGAGGATCTCCATAGAAGTCTAATGATTTACAGAAGTGCGCCACTGCAGAACGGCCTTTCACCAGCCCAAATGCTGATGGGTCGACGTATACACACTAACTTTCCAATACATGAAAACCTGTTGACACCTGAAGGAGCACACAAGGTCAAACAGGCTAAAGAGGAAGGGAAAGAAAAACAGAAACGGAATCACGACAAGACAGCAAAAAGCCTACCAGTCCTGAAGCCTGAGGATCAAGTGCGAGTCCGAGATCATGATTCTGGCACGTGGTCCATGCAAGGAATTGTGCAAGAGGAAGTAAATCCACATTCATACCAGATCCAGATGGAGCGAGGGACACCTCTGAGGAGGAACTGCGTGGATCTACGACCACAAGCTCCAACCTATGGCTGTGACCCATCTCCTGTCAGTACACCAAAGGGGCCAGCATATGGAGAAAATGAACATGTGGTCCAGAGTTCCCAGGAGAACACCAATGCAGCAAATGAAAGCAACACCCCTGCGGAAACAAGTACCAGACCAAAAAGGACCATAAAACCACCTCAGAGACTGATTGAAAGCTGCTGAGTGGACAAGGGTTCTTGGCAGGTTTATAAGGACAAAGTATTGTGTTTGTTTTTTCTTTAAAGGGGGAAGACGTGTTATTATGTAGTTATAATAAAGAACTACAGTTCCCAGCAGGCAATGCAAGGGGGTCACATGGGGGAACAGGAAGTGGCTGGAAAGAGCAGGAAAAAGCAGCCAGCCTGTCTGTTGCAAGTCTGTTGCAGCCTGTTGTTGTTTTGTTGTTTTAATAAATGTTCAGATGTTGAAACCACGCCAAATTTGTCTCGTGATGAAGAACAAACATAACAGCTGGAATTGAACCCGGGTTGCTGGCGCTGTAAAGCATTACGCTGACTGCTACACTACCGTGCTTGTGTGTTGCCCCATAGTCTAGCATCTGCAATCTCTTGTGTCAGTACATCTTTAGGATGTGGGAGGATGTGGGGAAACCCACATGGTCACAGAGAGATGCATCAGATTATAAATTTGACTTAGTTTATTAATTGGTGTCCCATATCAAGCTAACCGTTTCAATAAACAGCCCTCGAATGTTGTCAAACCCTTTCTGCCCTTTGATAAGATAAGTACACTACGCAAAAGATGCATTTCACTGTGTGTTTTGATGTACATGTGACTAATAAAGGTCTGATCTGATCTGATCTGATCTTATCTTATCTTATCTTATCTTACCCGAGGTCAGGATTGAAGCCAAGACACAGTAGCACTAACTGCTCCTCTGCCATGCTGTACCATTTACTTGTGAAATGCCCAACAAAGGTGAGTTGCAAAAGCAAAGATGGATTTTGAACCAGAAATGGATAAACGTTGATGAGGAAAATGGGCAAATGTTGACGGTCCTTTCACTGAAACCTCTTGCAAGTTCCACATGTTGTTGATTGCATTTGAAAGTATGCTAAATTTGATTGTGCATTTAATATCAAATATTAAATTCCAAGCTCCTCTTATTCAGACCAAGCGTTTATTACTCCCCCACTGATGGTGATGCCTTCAGCTGTCTAGTCCCCAAGCTCTGGAATTCATTGCCTAATCCCCTCTCTCTATCCCCCTTTACCCCAGCCTCTGCTCATCTATCTTAATATCCGCCTACAAGGCTCAGCACTGAATTTTGTTTGGTTTTGCTCTTGTGAAGTGCCTCGGGATGTTTGATAACATATTGTAAAACTTTGCAAAAGCAAAATTACATCTTGATAATTTCCAAAAATAACTTGAAATTATCCAATTTGTGGTTGGAACTGTGCAGAGGCTTAAGCTTGCAACCATCGGAGAAGATAAATTTTCTGTTTGACTTGTTAGGAGCCTGAACTGTCCATCTGGAAGTAAAACACATCAGTTGTGTTCACTGAGGTGGAAAATAGGTAAGGTATCATCTATATGGGCTACTGGGTTACAGTGAAGACTTAATTTAAAAATTAAAAATGACAGAAAGGCATTGAGAATATGAGGCAAAGAACAACCACATGTTTGAGACCTGATTCTCTGTGCCTTCCTATACATTGGAAATTGTGATGTCTTTTTCTCAGGCATCAGCCTTGGTCCCATCCACTGTGGTTAGGTCTGAACTTGCTACTTCTCAGTGACTACCGGCTCTGTTTTTAAATAACTTAATCAATCCTCACAAATTTTTCTCCCAGGAATGATAACATTGCTGAAACGAGGAATAATGGCTACCGTATAGGATTGAAACCTTCCCACCCCACTCCCTCCCTCTCCACGGCCACCTTCCCTCATCTGCATTTTGCCTCAGCACAAAGAGTATAATGGTGAAACCTAACCAGTGCCTTTCTGTTTGGCCTCCATCAATACGTAAAGACCTGTATTATGTTTCTCCAATCATGCTTCCCACCAAGGATGAAATTCCTTCATTTTAACCTCATTACATGCAGCGTCTCAAGGCTTCTCTGTATTCCTTGTGACGGACTCAATGTCATTTTAAGAGGATTCAGTAACTAGAACTGGCTGCATGTTCAATATTGTGCATTGTCCAATAGTTCCTGGAAGCAATGAATATCACCACAGCAATTTTATCCCCTGCACCTGATTATAAATTTGACTTAGTCTGTTAATTGGCACGCTATATCAAGCCAACCGTTTTAATAAACAGCCCTCGAAGGCTGTCAAACCCTTCCTGCCCTTTGATTGCTGCAGTGTTACATGGTTAGAGTTAATATTTTGGGGGATTTATATCAAACACTGTTTGTCCATCAGCTGTCCAAGTGCTAAGCCTCTCTAAATCCCTTTGGATAACCTTCACCTTTCCCATGTGGAAAATCATTCCAAAGATTTTTGTATTGTCAGTGAAGCTGCTCGTAATCCTTCCATCAAGGTCACTGCTGAAATTTATATGAACTGTAATGTGTTTCTGAGAACACACCTTGAACCAAAAGAAATGCTCATTTGCAACTCTTTATTACTTTGCTTTTTTTGTTTGCCTGACCAATTTAATGTAAGAAATCAACAAATATCTTAACCTTATCTCATACATCAGAGCCATTCCACTCATTGGCTCTTTGCCAGCTCCCTGGGGAGTAATCCCATTTGTCCCATCCCTCTCTCCTATATTTCCCCGGACCCCTGCAACTCATTCTCTCTCCCCTCAATTCCCCCTCGATTTCTTTTGTCATTAAGCTACACCTAAGTGTTTACAGCCAATTAACTTACCAGCAGGTTTCTGGGATGTGGGAGGAAACCAGAGCACCCAGTGGAAATCCATGCAGTCACACAGAGAGCATTGAGATCAGGATCAAACCCAAATCCCTGGAACTGTAATGCATAGGTATAAAATAATTGGCAAAAATATAAGAAAGGCTGAAGAGAAATTATTTTATGTCAGCAACAAATATTCTTGCATTTATTTAGCAACGTCAGTGTAATGAAACATCACAAAAGTGTCTTAATAGAAACATTACTTTGACAATATTCCAGAGAAAGTGAGAGAGAGAGAGAGAGAGAGAGAGAGAGAGAGAGAGAGAAACCAGATAACCTTGTTCACTGCTCATCCCCATGGTTACCCCGGTTTAACCCTATCAGAGACATCCACCCTCTCTCCCACTCTCCCTGCAGGTTCTTTTGTCTCTTTCTGATGACAGGTCTTCAACCTGAAACATTGGCTCTATTTCTCTTCCCAGATGCAACCTGACCTGCTGAGTATTTCCAGCATTTTCTGTTTTTATTTTAGATTTCCAGCATCTGCAGTATTTTAGAGTTTTGCAGCGAAGGATCATACCAGCGCATCACCTCAAGTAGTCTTGAAGTTACCTGTCAGAAAACATTGGCTCAAGTCTCTACAAGCTGGTTGTGAGAAACTTCACAGTTTCTTGGATGGAATAAGCTAACACAACTGCTCCTTGTATTAGGATAACTGCATCACCCAGCATGGGAGGAGGCCATTTGTCCCATCATATCTGTGCTGACTCACAGGAAGACCAAGGTACTTAGCCCCATTCCCCTTATTTCCCCCCTAATGTTCTGTGATTTCCTCCCTTTTCAAGTATTTGGAAACCTCTGTTGAATCTGCTTCCACTGATCTTTCAGGCTGAGTATTCTGGATTACAACTTGGTGATGTTTGGGAATTCTGGAATGCTCTCTAACACTTCACCTCCTCTTTTAGAAGCTGGTTTGATCATTTGTGTTGATCTCATACTCTCTCACTATTTCCATGAATAGGAGCTGATCGGGAGTGAGAACATCTCACTATAGGAAGGACGTCAAGGCTTTAGAGAGGGTGCAGAGGAGGTTTACCAGGATGCTGCCAGGATTAGAGGGCATGTGCTATCAGGAGAGGCTGGACAATCTTGGTTTCTTCTCTCTGGAGCGGCAGAGGCTGAGGGGTGATCTGTTGGATGTGTATAAAATTATGAGGGGCATAGATGAGGTGGACAAGCAATATCTTTTTCCCGTTATTGACCGATCCAGTACCAGAGGGCATGCATTTAAAGTGAGAGGGGGTAGGTTCAGAACAGATGTGAGGGGTACGTTTTTTACTGAGGATGCCTGGAATGTGTTGCCTGATAGGGTGGTGGAGGCAAATTCATTGGGAGCTTTTAAGAGGGGCTTGGATGTGAACATGAATGAGAGGAAAATAAAGGGATATGCGCATTCTGTAGGTAGGAGGGAACAGATATGTCGGCACAACATTGTGGGCCGAAGGGCCTGTTCTGTGCTGTACTGTTCCATGTTCTATGTTCTAACATGGACAAAAGAATGCAAGAGTTGCAAAATGCAGAGCAGGAAGATGTTCCCGGCAGGTCAGGCTGGGCTTATTCCCCACTCCCAGAAAGAGAAAAAGAGAAAGAGGGGGTAAAAATCAAACAAGCTGAGCTGATATCACAGATGGATGACTGAGACAGACTGAGAAATCAAGTGAAGAGAAACAAAGGACTGCGGATGCTGGAATCTAGATAAAAAACACTGTGATGCCGGAGGAACTCAGCAGGCCAGGCAGTATCAGCCTGCTGAGTTCCTCCAGCATCATCATGAGAAATCAAGTGACCTGAAGTTGTAGAATTCAGCGTTAAGTGCAGTAGACTGTGAGGTGCCCAGACAAAAAGTGAGGTGCTGTCCCTCAAGCTTGCATTGGGTCCCATTGTAACTGTATAGGAGGTCACAGACTAATAGATCAGAGTGGGATGGACAATTAAAGTGGCAGGAAACTGGAAGCTGAGGGTCACCCCTACGGACTGAACCCTATGCTCCACAAAGCAGTCACCCAATCTGAGTTTTGTTTCTCCAGTGTAGAGGAGACCACATTGTGAACTCCAGATGCAGGATACCAGATTGGAGGAAATGCAAGTGAATCGCTACTTCATCTGGAAAACCTTAGCTGCTGGTCACATCCATAGCCCTGCAGACACTGGCAAGAGGTGGCCACTCGATGCTCTCACCATGTCGCCACTCTAGGTGTCCAGCACTACAGGAGTGTCCTGGATCTTCATGGAATTTATCTCGGGATGCTGATGCGAGCTGACAAAGAGGAAAAGATACTGTAGAGCCATCAAAAGAAATCTCCTCCTTAATTTCCTTTTGACAGCTTTGCTTCTGAGTTCTAAAGAAATATTGCAAATGTTGGTGGGGGAGAAGTTTGCTGTTTGCCTGGAAGAGGTGCCTTTAGGTTGATGTAAGGAATTCTCCGGGAATACATCCAAATACTGTTGACAATCCTACCCTATCCTCCCCTCTAGAGCAGGCGTGGGAGAGGGATTCCCACTATAGGAATGTCATGGGTGCAGGAGACCATTCAGCTCATTGAGTTTGTGCACTCTTGGGGCACAGTAGTGCAATGGTTAGTGTAATGCTATTACAGCACCAGCGACCTGGGTTCAATTCCGGACACTGTAAGGATTTTGTACGTTCTCCCCGTGTGTCTGCGTGGGTTTCCTCCAGGTGCTCCGGTTTCCTCCCACATTCCAAAGATGTACAGGTTAGGAAGTTGTGGGCATGCTATGTTGGCGTCGGGAGCGTGGCGACACTTGCAGGCTGCCCCCAGAACACTCTAAGCAAAAAGATGCATTTCACTGTGTGTTTTGATGTACATTAATGAAGATATCTTATCTTATCAATTTCCTGTAGTCCAGAGACCATGGTTTAGCTATCAGATGATTCACTCACAGCGGTGAAATCGTGGGTTTATGTGACAGACCTGTAGTCCTGTTGTCATATTTACTGACAATAACTTTTCTTTTAAAAGTTCTGGATGATTTAAGTGATCAATCCTAAATCCCACAGGTGCAGTGACTGGGTTTGAATTTATATCTGCAGTTGTTTAATCTTGGCTTCCTGATAACTGAACCAATAACATTGCCTCCGTGCTACCATTTCCCCCACGTTCTCACCAGTGAAGTGGCTGACAGCAGCGAACGACTAGTCTGAACGTTACCTGTCCAGCTGCTCATCTGATTGAATTTCCAGCCTGGCCTTTACGCGACTGTTTGAGGAGGGAGGTTTTGCATTACTGCACTCGATGTGGGGCCCTGATAAGCAACTTCCAAAGCTTGGATGTCACATCTGGCTTCTCCTGATGCTGGGATTCCTACTTGCCCTTTATTAAATGTAGATGGAAAGAATACCCACCCCCACAGTCCCTTTGGTGGCTTTGGGTTGTCCCAACCTGCTTTACAGTTAATCACACTCTCCTTGAGGTCCTGTCAGCAGATGCCAACCTCTCCTCTGGACCCTCTCTTCAGTACGTCAGGGCTCTGTTGTTGGCCTCAATGGTGAGTGCACTGGTGGAGTGGACTGTCAGATGTGCCAGCATTTGACCACCAACTCATCTCAGTCCTTCAGCTGACGCCTAACATACGTTGTGGTCTGAGATGTACCCTGAGCCATGTGACTGATAGCTGGCAGTTCCCTTCGGACTCCATAATCTATCCAGCTTCACATTTGGGCCAATATGTCAGTGAAGCACAAACTGAAAGGGATATCCTGACAATCACTTCACCGATCGATGAGAGCACTGGGGCTGCATCATCAGCATGGCGCCCAAGTATTGGTATTGGTTTATTATTGTCACTTGTACCGAGGTACAGTGAAAAATTTGTCTTGCATACCAATCGTACAGGTCAATTCATTACACAGTGCAGTTACATTGAGTTAAAGGTGCTCAAAGCCTAGTGTCCCTACCAACAGTCTCGACCAAACGCCAGTGGATTCTCCAGCATAGCCCATCACCCTTCTAGCATTCATACCAACATCAGTTCATTTTATCAAGAGTCTAGTTCTGGTGTAAAGATTTGAGAAGTATGTTATCAAAGTAAATTAAAAAGGTAAGTGTTTGTAACTGTGCAAAATAAAACAAATAGTCAAACCAAACAAATTTTAGTGTAGCGGTTGGCATAATGCTATTACAGCACCAGTGACCTGGGTTCAATTCCCACCGCTGTCTGTAAGGAGTTTGTACGTTCTCCCCATGTCTGTGTGGGTTTCCTCCGGGTGCTCCAGTTTCCTCCTTTGAATAAACTCAATGACAGTCTCTAGAGTAGGGAGTTCCAAAGATTCACCGTCCTCTGAGTGAAGACATTTCTCCTCATCTCCAGATGACCTGCCCCTGACACTGAGACTGACCACTTGTTCCAGGATCCAGGGAAAACTCCCTTCCCACATCTACCTTGTTGAGCCCTGTAAGTATTTGAGGTAACTAAGTGTAGCAGTTCGCGTAACACTATTACAGTGACAGCGACCCAGTTTCAATTCCAGCCACTGTCTGTAAGGAGTTTGTACGTTCTCCCCGTGTCTGCGTGGGTTTCCTCTGGGTGCTCCGGTTTCCTCCCACATTTGAAATACGTACGGGTTAGGAAGTTGTGGGCATGCTATGTTGGTGCCGGAAGCGTGACGACACTTGCGGGCTGCCCCCAGAACACTCTATGCAAAAAATGCATTTCACTGTGTGTTTCGATGTACATGTGACTAACAAAGGTATTTTATCTTATACATTGAGTATAGGAGTTGGGACATTATGTTGCAGTTCTTTGAATCGTTGGTGAGGCTGCACTTGTACAGTTTTGGTCACCCTGTTATGAGAAAGAAATGGTTAAACTGGACAGAGTGCAGAAAAGATTTACAAGGATGTTGCCAGGACTAGAGGGCCTGAGTTTTTGGGAGAGGTTGGCCAGGCTAGGTCTTTATTCCTTAGAACGTAGGAGAATGAGGGGTGACGTTATAGAAGTGTTTAAAATTATGAGAGGCAGAGATAAGGTGGATAGTAACAGTCTTTTCCCCAGGGTAGGGGAGTCCAAAACTAGGAGGCATAGGTTTAGGGTGAGAGGGGAAAGATTTAAAAGGGATCTGAGGGGCAACTTTTTCACGCAGGGGGTAACTGAGCATATGGAATGAGCTGCCAGAGGAAGTGGTTGAGGCAATTGTACAATAGTATCATTTAAGAAGCACTTGGATAGGTGCATGGAGGGGCAGGGCTTAGAGGGATATGGGCCGAATGCAGGAAATTGGGACTAGGTGGGTGGGCGCCGTGGTCAGCATGGACCGGTTGAGGCGAAGGACCTGTATCCATGCCGTATTGCTCTACATAAGTTTTTGGTTTTGTAATAATACACGTGGTCACTGGACTATCCTATAAGTGCCTAATACTGACCCTTTGTCCACAGTTGAGTAAGAGATGAGCCTTTTCTCACCTCACCAACTTCACGCTTTAATTTACAATTTCCAACAAATAGATTTCTTGAGAAGAGTCAGCAGCGGTGCTTAACTTGTCTTCACTTGCTCCCTTTAATCACTTCAGATACATGCAATCAGGATTCGATGCTCTCTCCAACTTCATTCTTTTAATAACCCCCTACGTGCTGATCTCTATTTTCATTATATACTCTGTTGACGCCTTCACAATAGTGGATGCTGGTCCGATTGTTTTGCCGGAGATTTCTCCAGGGACGTAGTAGTTGGTGGAAATCATTCTCCAGCTTCATCATTCCCTGTTCTTTTTGACCCACAGTACCCTATTTCTCTATTAGTGCATTTCTTTTATACCTTTCTGTCACAAATATGACAGTGTACAAAGGGTAACTCTAATGCTATTGACAGTACGATGGCTTTAGCCACATATTGTAGGCTGTGACTTTAGTACTGTGATGAGGGAGTGGGATATTGACAGAGGCCGCCCTCCTGATGAAATACAAAGCTGTCTTTTTTTGCTTCTTCATTTGTGAGATGTGGGCATCAATGGAAGTCCATCCATTGCTGCTTTTGAATGTCTGCTGTACCCAAGGTGAATGTATTGGTATTGGTATTCGTTTATTATTGTCACTTGTACCGAGGTACAGTGAAAAACTTGTCTTGCATACCGTTCGTACAGGTCAATTCATTACACAGTGCAGTTACATTGAGTTAGTACAGAGTGCATTGATGTAGTACAGGTAAAATCAATAACAGAATACAGAGTAAAGTGTCACAGCTACTGGGAAAGTGCAATGCAATAAGGTGCAAGATCACAACAAGGTAGATTGTGGGTTCAAGAGCCCATCTCATCATATAAGGGAACTGTTCAATAGTCTTATCACAGTGGGATAGAAGCTGTCCTTAAGTCTGGTAGTGCTCCTGTATCTTCTGCCTGATGGGAGAAGAGAGAAGAGCCACTGTGTTGCCTCCCAGGAAGTTTCAGAATTTTGGACCAGCAAATATAAAGGAACGCTGATATGTTTCCATCTTGGGATTGTGCGTGGCCAGGAAGGGAACTTGTAGGTGGTGTTGTTCTAGGTGGCTAGGGGACCCGGGTTAGAGGGGTGCTGTCAAAGAGAAAGTGGTGGGGCTAGGAAAGCCGCTGTCTCACAGTGCCAGGGACCTGGGTTCTAACCTGACCTCCAGTGCTGTCTGTGTGGAGTTTGCACATTCTCCCTGTGACTGAGTGGATTTCCTCTGGGTGCTCTGGTTTCCTCCCACATCCCAAAGACATGCACGTTGGTTGGTTAACAGGCCACTGTAGATTGCCCCTGGTGTGTAGGTGGGTGGTAGAATCTGGGGAAGAGTTGATGTGAATGGGATCAATGTAGGGTCTGTGCAAATGGGTGGTTGATGGTCAGTGTGGACTCGATGGGCCAAAGGGCCTAGCTGTATCTCTCTGTAACTCTATGAAACCTTGACAAGTTGCTCAAGTGACCAGCTATGGCAGAGAGGGTGGATCTTGTAGCTATGTTGTGTCGGTGTTTGAGTAAGTTTAAGGTGATAGATGGGTTTATTTAAGTGGATCTGATGAAACCTGCAAGAAAGATTGGAAGGACTTGTATCCCACTTGTATCTAAAACAAGTGGGCATGGGTCTAAGGTAAGTGGTAGAAGGTTCAGAGGAAGAGCATTTTCACCCAGAGTATGGTTGGAAGATCATACTACCTGAGGGAATTGCAGAGACAAAGACTCTAACAACATTTAAGAAGTATCTGGACAAGCATATATATATATATATATATATATATATATATATATATGTGTGTGTGTGTGTGTGTGTGTGTGTATATATATATATAATTTTGGCCTGTCAAGTCTATGCCAGCTCACAGAGTAATCAGCTTCACTTACTAATTTCCCAGTAACCTGTTCTCCTCATATTCCCAACCACACACTCCAGATCCTAACACCCGCTGACACACCAGGGGCAATTTTCAGCAATCAATCTACCTACCAATGTCTCTGGGTTGATGGGGGAAACTGGAGCACCTGGAGGAAACCCACGTGGTCATAGGGAGAGCATGCAAACTCTGCACAGACTGTCCCGATGTCAGGATTGAACCGGGGTCACTGGAGCTGTGAGGCAGCGGCTCCACCAGCTATGTCACTATGCTGCTCCTGAAGGCTATAGAGCAAGTGCAGGAAGATGGGACTCATACAAGAGGGATGGGTACAAGATGGTTGGAAAGGACATGGTGAGCCATTTCCTCTGCTCTTTGACGCTGTGTCTCCAGTGAGACCAAGTACCAAGATTCCGGGCTTCAAAAATTACCTTGATCTTTCTGCTCCCCATGTAATCCTTCTCCCAGCACAAATTTGGAATGAAGCTGTACCGAAGTAATGTTTCTCTCCAAGCAGTGTTGTTTTTTGTTGGCTTCATCTGTCTCATATTTGGACTCAATGCAACGTATGCAGCAGGTTGCACAATATAAAAGATAGAGTGGTTTCGCAGCCCCAGGGCAGTATGGATAAAATTTATGACATTACTACTAAATGACCTGAAGAATAAGGAGCTGACTCCAATGGTTTGGGCAGAAAGCCTGAGCCAACTGTTCTCTTTAAGTTATATAGTTGTAAAAATATGTATGGTATTTAGTTTGGCTGCTGTCCAGTTGCCAATGGTGCTAATTCTGACAGTGGCAGTCTGGCTGATGGTGCAGTAGTGGGTATAGTGAGCTTGCCTGGGGTCTCATGAGGGTAAATTAGTGGATGGTTGTGGGAGAGACATTTCATTGGTTGGCTGCTGTCTCTTGTCCTGCTGTCAGTTATTGTGGCTCCCCTTTACTATCTCCTGTGCCATCTCATTCTTCAGAAGCAAGTTCACATTTGTCATTCAAAGGCTGTTCTCCAAACTTGCAGTTTCTAAAACTTGAAAATTGCTACTATTTCAGCTTTTTAATAAGTCGTAAATATACAGTGAATGTCTGGGAACGTGTTAAGATTGCATTCCCTGGCTGCATAGTGGCAGGGCAAGTAGAATTGCTGCCTCACAGCACTGGTGTTCCACTTCAATCCTGACCTCCAGGTCTGTGTGTGTGTGTGTGTGTGTGTGTGTGTGTGTGTGTGTGTGTGTGTGTGTGTGTGTGTGTGTGTGTGTGTGTGTGTGTGTGTGTGTGTGTGTGTGTGTGTGTGTGTGTGTGTGTGTGTGTTCGGTTTGCATGTTCTTCCTGTGACCGTGTGGGTTTCCTCCGGGTGCTCCAGTTTCCTCCAATGTCACAAAGACGTGCGGGTTGGTAGATCAATTGTCCACTGTAAGTTGCCCAACTGTAGGTGAGTGTTAGAACCTGGGACCAGTTGTTAGGAATGTGGAGAGGATAGGTTCCAGGGGAAATAGTGGGGGAATAGGATTGGTCCGTGAGATGGAAATATATGGAAAAAGGTTTTAGATCCCATAGGTTTCTAAGGCCCCTGAATATAATCAATTCCTTATTATTCCCTTGTTGGACACAGAAATTGCCTCTCTCAATGTTGCATATTTCCTAACTTACCATAGCCAAAGTGGATTTGAACAGTGTATGAAAAAGGGAGGAACTTGGGAAGGTCGGGGGGTGGGGGGGGGTGGAATTACACAGTCCAGGTTTCGATGCAGTCATCAGTTGGGGAGAAAGTCATAGAATGATGTAACATTGAAGGAGCTTTCCAACCAAAGGAAGCAAGGGATGCCACCATGGCTATCGATTTATTTCTTTGTTTCACACCCCCTTTCTGGTGGTGCTCTCATGTTCTCAGACTTTTAATTCTACCTCAGTTATTCGGTATTGTCACTTTAGCATTTCCTTTTGCACTGCCTCAGGTTTGCACTGCCATACTTTACACCATTCTGTAGTTTTGCACTTGGCACTGTATTTATTGTATTATTATCAAGTATGCTGTTTACTCTGTGAGCTTCATGCGAGCAAGGAATTTCATCGCGTTCTGGTGTATATGACAATAAGCTAATTTGAATCTGAATCTATAGGGTCACTGGCAAGTTTGCTATGTGTAGCCCATCTCTAATTGCCCTTGAGAAGGTGGTGCTGAGCTGTCTTATTAAACTGCTGCTGACCACATTGTGAAGATGCTTCTACAGTGCTGATGGGGAGGGAGCGTTGAGATTTAGACCCAGTGACAATAAGGAAAGGTAACACATTTCCAAATCAGCATGGTGTTTGACTTAGAGGGGAACTGCAGGGGGAGGTATTCCCATGCACCCACTGCTTGTGGTTTGGAATAACCTACATGTCCCTTTGGTTTGATTTTCATAGCAAAGAGAGAAAGGAAGTGTTAGGATGCACATCAAATTAGCAAAGAAAGTTTTCTCAACAGTTCATTGAATTACTGAGTAAAGTTTTCATTTGACTGACTGCAAATGAAGTAGCCCATAGATATTTAGTATAGGAGCACTAATACACTTACGTTATTGTATTTATCAGATCATAAAATATTTCTTAGTAGTTGAGGTCTGTGTGGAAAGTCAATATATTTGTTGATCTCCAGTGTCCTTCAAATGTTTGAATTGGCAGGAACAGTCGGCTATTGGGCTGATTTGATTGTAATCTTAACTCCACAATCCTCCCATCCCCATTAATCTTTAACCCCCTTTTTCTTATCTACAGAATATACACCGGCCTTAAAGAAATTCAAAGACTCTATTCAACCTCCCTTGGAAGAAGAAAGTTCCAAAGATTCACCACCATTTGAGGGAAAAAAATTTCGCCTCATCTCTGTCTTAAGTGAGCAAATCTTGGTTGTAAATTCCTCCACGTGAGGACTCATCCTCTCTACAATCTACCCTATGAAGATCCACCAAGATTGTAAGTGCTCGAATTAAGTCTCCTCTCAATCTTCTACACTAATCGACTTGAGTAGGTCTTTGCTAACCAACCCCTCACTTGTACTTTTGCCAGTTTGCTAGACTTCTATGAAGCCTGGTTTAGTGTCTGTGAGGATCTTAATGCAGACAGAGGGGGATTGATGTTCAACACATTACTGACCTAAAATTACTGAATAAAGTTTTCATTTGACTGACTGAAGATGAAGTAGCCCATAGATATTTAGTATAGGAGCACCAATACACTTACATTATTGTATCTATTAGATCATAAAATATTTCTTAGTAGTTGAGGTCTGTGTGGAAAGTCAAGTATTAAATTATTTATACAATTTCATATTAAACCCTCACTTTGCAACAGAAATAAGTATATTCTGTGGCCAGTAGGAGATCTGAATCCAATATCTCAGTCTCAGACATGATGAGACATGATTTTTATTGGTTTGGCTTATAAAGCAGTGGGGAGATGTCCAAGTTTCTAGATATGCCATCTGCTGGAAATTGATGGTCTTTATCTCTTTCTGCCATGTATTTGCTCCAGTGATTTTATTTAATGTGTGAATATGCCAGGCTGGTTTAATAATAAAACAAAACAGTTTTATTTAACTCATGTGCTGGCACGACCTTCAATTATGGTCCATCCGCAATTGCTCTTAAGGAGGTGGTGGTTGAGACAGCTGCTGGAACCACTTCAGGCCCTCTGGTGAAGATACTCCCATGTTGCTTTAGAGTGGAGAGTTTCAGGATTTGGACCAAGTGATAATGAAGGAACAGTGATACATTTCCAAGTCAGGATGGTGTGTAAGATGGAGAGAAACCTGCAGGGGGTGATCCCGTGCTCCTAATGCTCTGGTATGTCTTGGCGGTAGAGCTCTTGAGTTTGGAAAAGGCATGGAGCGATACAGCACGGAAACAGGCCCTTCAGCCCAACTGGTCCATGCCGACAAAAGTGCCCATCTGAGCTCGTCCCATCTGCCTGTGTTTGGCCCAACCTTTGCTATCCATGTACCTGTCCAAGTGTCCTTTAAATGTTGTTATTGTAGCTGCCTCAACCACTTCCTCTGGCAGCTTGTTCCATATACACACCACCCTCTGCGTGCAGAAGTTGCCCCTCAGGGCCCTTTTAAATCTTTCCCCTCTCATTTTAAATCTATGCCCCCTAGCTTTTGATTCCCTTTCCCTGGGAAAAAGACTGCGCATTGGCATGCCCCTCATGATTTTATACACCTCTTTAATGTCAAGTTCCAAGGAATGAAGTCTTAGCCTGCTCAACCCCTCCCTGTAACTTGGGCCCTGGCAACACTCTCGTAAATCTTCTTTGCGCTCCTTCCAGCTGAATGATGTTTTCCTATAACAGAGTGACCAAAACTCTACACAATACTCCAGGTGTGGCCTCACCTACTTCTTGTATAACTGCAGCATAACCTCCCAACGTCTATACTCAATGCCCTGACTGATAAAGGCCAGAGTGCTAAACACCTTCTTCACCGCCCTGTCTACCTGTGATGCCACTTTCAGGGAACAAAGTACCTGCCCTCCTAGCATCCCTATGTTCTACAACATTCCCCTAGGCCCTACCGTTCACTGTGGAAGTCCTACTCTGGTTTGAATTCTCAAAATGCAACACCTTGAACTTATCTGGATTGAATGCCATTTGCCATTCTTTTTCCCAGTTACCCGACTGATCAAGATCCCCTTGCAATTGTGCTACCAGAGTGCTGTAGGTAAGTGACCTCAGTATAACTTGTTGATGGCACACACAGCTAGTGTTGGTGAAAAGCTAAATGCAATGTGTTTGCCAGGGTGCCGATGAAGGGAACTGCTCTGCCTTGATGGTGTCAAGGTCTGAGTGTTGTAGGAGCTGCACTCATCCAGGCAAATTAGTGGGCATTTGGTCATAGTCCTGAAATGCTCCTTGGAATAATGGAAAGGGTTTGGGATGTTGGGAGGTGAGGTGGGACACCCAGCTTCTAACCTGCTCCTGTGGCCACACCCTTATGTTTTGTTTGGAGCACAAGTGAGTAGAAAAGTTATAGAACCATGGAGTGGAGTGTACGGTACAGAAGTGGGCCCTTTGGCCCACCATATCCATACTGGTCACTTTTTACCCATCTACACTATTCCCATTTTCATCCATTGGATCCATATCCTTCTTTGCCTTGCCTATTTAAATACCTGTCCAAGTGTCTCTCAAGGATCGTAATTGTACCTTGTCTCTATCAGCTACTCTGACAGAGTGTTCCAGATATCAATCACTGTCTGTGTAAAAAAAACCTTCACCTAAAATCCCCTTTAAACCTCCTTCCTCACACCTTGAACCTATGCCCTGAGATTAAAACCATGATGATGCCGGAGGAACTCAGCAGGCCAGGCAGCATCCGTGGAGAAAAGCAGGCAGTCAATGTTTCGGGTCAGGACCCTTCTTCAGGACTGAAGATAGAAAAAGGGGAAGCCCGATATATAGGAGGGAAAAGCAGGGCAGTGATAGGTGGACAAAAGAGGGGAGGCGGGGTGGGCACAGGGTGGTGATAGGTAGATGCAGGTAAGAGATAGTGATGGGCAGGTGAGGGGGAGGAGGGGAGAGCAGATCCACGGGGGATGGGTCAAAGGGAAGGAGAGAAAAGGGAAAAAGGCGGGTAGAAAATAAGAGGCTAGGAAAGGGAAGAAGAAGCATGGTTGGGGGTGGTGGTGTGGGGAAGGGATGTGGGGCACAGTGTGCACAGTGTTCCACCCATAATGTTAAACATTTGGAAACTTGGGCAAAAGGTGCCTATGAACTTCCACTGTTAACTAATATCACGGCAAAGGTAAGGAGAGAAAGGAAAAAAAAGGGGTTGAAGAAAGAGAGATAAGCTGGGAAAGGGAAGCAAAGAGGAGGCATGGTTGGGGTGTGTGTGTGGGGGGTGGGGGGGGGATTACCTAAAGTGGGAGAATTCAAAGTTCATGCCGTTGGGCTGCAAGGTTCCAAGATGGAAAACGAGGAGCTGTTCCTCCAGTTTGCGCTTGGAATTCTCCTGGCGGTGGAGGAGGCCGAGGACTGACGTATCAGTGATGGAGTGGGAGGGGGAGTTGAAGTGACTGGCAACGGGGAGATGCAGATCGCGATTATGGACGGAGCGCAGGTGTTCTGCCAAACAGTCACCTAGTCTGCGTTTGGTCTCACCGATGTAGAGGAGGCCACACGGAGCACTCTCACCGACGTAGAGGAGGAACCTATGCCCTCTTGTTTTTGATGCCTCTACAATGGGAAAAAGATTTTAGTTATCTACTCTAGCTATGGCTCTTATTATTTTATATACCTCTATCAGGTCACATCTGAGCCTCCTTTACTTCAGGGAAAACAAACCCTAGCCTATCCAATCTCTGTCCAGAACTAAAGTCCTCCAATCCAGGCAACACCTTGCTGAATCTCTTCTGCATTCTCTCCAGTGCAAGTACATCCTTTCTATAGTGCAGTGACCAGAAATGCACAGGATACACCAAATGCAGTCTAACCAGTGTTTTGTAAAGCTGAAACATAACATCCCAACTTTAAGATTCTCTCGCCCGATATGTGAAGGCATGTGTGCCCTAGACCTCCCGATCTACCTGCTACTTTCAGGGAACCAGGTTCCTTTGCTCATCAACATTGCTTCACACCCTACCATTTAGTGCACGTATCTGTCCTACCCTTACTACTATTGAGTTCTCAAAATGCATCACCTCGCACTTGTGTGTTATTCCTGCAATTCTGGTTTCCCTGTTGATATACCTCTGTCGGGAAGTGTCTGTCTCCAACTTCATACTTTCATATTTTCTTCTGACATAGAAGGAGGCTATTTTGCCCACTGAGTCAATGATAGCTCTCAGAGCTATCCTGTCCCCCCCACTTATTTTCCCTGTAACTTGTTCTCTCTCACATGCCCACCATCTACCCCACCTTATTCTTCTCCCTCCCACCTACACTAGGGGTGGTTGGCATCTTTGTTAGGTGGGAGGAAACCGGAATACCTGGTGGGGGGTTGGAACCCACGCTGTCACAGGAGGAACAGGCAAATCCCAGACGGACAGCATTGGAGGTCAGGATCGAACCTGGGCCGCTGGAGATGTGAGGCAGCAGCACCACCTGCTGCGTCATTGTGCTGCCCTGGAAGAATAGCTAGGAAGGTAAGCTCAAGTGAACACTACCGACTCTATGATCCCCTTCAGCTCTCACACCATGCAGTTTGGAAACATATGGTTGTTCCTTTATCATTGTAGGATGAAAATTCTCAAACCTGCCTTACGACAGCGCAGCAGGACAGCAGAAATTCAAGAAGGCAGCTCACCACCATCTTATCAAGGGCATCTGCGGATTGGTAATAAGTGCTGGCCTTGCAAGACACAGCCTCACCTCTGGACCGAATTTAAAAAAATCTTCATTTGATTGAAAAACTCTCAATATACAAAGCATGAATTGACAGATCTGTATATGAATGTAGGTCTACACACCATAACATTCAGAACTTGCCCAGGGTCAAATTAAGAGTTGGCAACAAACTTAATTACTATGTTTATTTACCATCATACCTTATTTAAACACTTATTGATCCTGCCAAAACATATTTATGGACACATGCAATGAAAAATCTATAGTGGAAATGAAGAACTGGAAGTATTAGCTGTTTAATTCAGGACATTTTAATCATAATGCATAACATGGCTTGGATAAATACCTGCCTGGTTTATAGCTGGTTTTCTCATGAATTGTTACTGCTCCATCGCCAACTGGGAGTCACACTTCCTCGCAGACGAGTGATGCACTGACCAAGATCTGGTTTTCTTCTGCCATCGCTAACACCTGGTTGACTAACACTGTTACAGCTTTGACCTATGGTGGAGCAGATCTTCCACTGACACCAAGATCAGTGGCTGCCTGTATTCAAACTGCTCTCTTCCATCTTCTGGGCTCTTTGGGCACGTTGCAGCTGTATAAAACTTCAGTTAGGCCTCATTTGAAGTACTGTGTGCAGTGCTAGTTACTGCATTACAGGAAGAATATGGAGGCTTTGGAGAGGGTGCAGAAAGGTTCACCAGGATGCTGCCTGTATCAGAGTGTATGAGCTTTAAGGAGAGGTTGGACAAACTTGGATTGTTTTCTCTGGAGTGTCGGAGGTCGAGGGGTGACCTGATAGAAATATATAAAATTATCAGAGGTATAGATAGGGTATATAGGGTAGGGTAGGGCAACTTGAATGCGCAGGAATGTAAGAAGCTGTAGAGAGTAGTGGACTCAGCCCAATGCATCACAGGTACATCCCTCCCCACCATCGAAAATATCGACAGGAGGTGCTGCCTCAAGAAGGCAACACCTAACATCAAAGATCCCCACCATCCCGGGTCATGCCATCTTCTCGCAGCTACCATCAGGCAGGAGGTACAGAAGCCTGAGGTCCCACACCACCAGGTTCAATAACAGTATCCTTCCTTCAACCATTCGGTTCTTGAACCAACCTGCACAACCCTAGTCACTACCTCAGTATAGCAACACTATGATCACTTTACCTACTTTGCACTACAATGTTACTTTTTTTTAGAAAAGTTAAGACATTGAAGTAAGCTCCAAGAAACTTAAAACGTAGAACATAGAACATTACAGCACGGTACAGGCCCTTCGGCCCACATTGTTGTGCCGACATTTTATCCTGCTCTCAGATCTATCTAACCCTTCCCTCCCACATAGCCCCCTATTCTTCTATCATTCATGTAAACAATTAAATGTATTTAGACTCACTGATGAGCCCTCCTTCCAGCCCTCAATTTCTTCTCTTCACTTCAATGGAGCTGCTTTACTTGCAGCCGATTGATTTGGTGTAGCAAAAACAGAAAGTGCTGAAAATACTTAGCAGGCCAGGCGGCATCTGAGGAAAGAGCTTAAGGAAGCAGGAGCAGCATTGGTGGAGAGGGACAGCACGTGCTCGGAACTCCGTAGAGGTAGGGTTAAGATGACGACCCCTGCTTCACCTTCAGCTGAGTTTTGTTTCATTCATCCAGCAGTTGCCAGGATGTCTGGGTCACTTCCAAGGCAGGCATTTATCACCCAGCCTTAGTTGTCCTCCAGAAGCTGGTGGTAAGTCAGCTTCCCTGAACTTTCCCAGTTCTGACGAAGGGCCTTTGACCTGAAGCATTAACTATTCCACAGATGAGTGCAACTGGCAATTCTGGTGCAAACTGACGCAAAAAATGGGTCCACTTCCGCAAGTGTATTTTCACCTCAGTTTTTGCTTAAGCTCAAATGCATCTTCCTGAACACAAACTGGTGCAATTGTGCAAGGTTATCCAACAACATTTAAATAGTGACTGATAATGTTTGAAAGGAGTAACTTGGAAAAGTTTGGTTATTAAAGTTGAAAATGGGTTTATTATAAGGGTACATATGCACTTTAAATCACCATGCCAATTCACCACCTGTGAGCAGGCTGATTTTAAGTGATTGAAGATGACTTTTAAAACATAAACAAAGTTCAGCTCTCAGTTCTTTAGTAACCGCTAAAAAATTCCTTCGAAACAACCTTTTGATGTCTTTGCACTGAGAGTTCTAGACTAATATTTGGATCGTTCTTAAAGGCACACAATCAGGGTAATTAGCAGAAACTTCCAATGCAGATTGGTTCTCTCTGTACTGAGACCTGGGGCTTGTGCCTTGAGTAACTTGTGCTGAGTGTGGTGTCTACTGCAGGTTCTGCCATAGTGTAGTGGTTAGCGTGACGCTATTACAGTGCCAGCGGCTTGGGTTGAATTCCCGCCACTGTCTGTAAGGAGTTTGTACGTTCTCCTTGAGTCTGCGTAGGTTTCCTCTGGGTGCTCTGGTTTCCTCCCACATTCGAAAGATGTACGGGTTAGGAGTTGTGGGCATGCTATGTTGGCGCCGGAAGCGTGGCAACACTTGCAGGCTGCCCCCAGAACATTCTCAAATAACGCAAAAAGACGTATTTCACTGTGTGTTGCGATGTACATGTGACTAATAAATAAATATCTTATCTTATCATCTCATTTTATCTTATCTTATCTTATCTTATCTTGTCTAGTGGTTTGCTTATGCCAATATCGAGGGAACCATGTCAGAAAAAAACTGGTACAGTTGAGTAGAAACTTCAGTCCAACGATCCCAGTGAAGCAGACTCTAGCTGTGATTGATGTGAATATTAGCCAATCAGCTCCAATGTGAATGTGGTGTCACTGAATGCATAGCAACTTCCATTTAACAAATTGTGAACTTCTTGAGCAGATTTGAATCTAACGTCCATTGTGTAGAAAAAAAATACTGGGCAATAAATTAGCCCACATCCTCAGAGGTAAAGGGAAGCGTCTGTGTCAATGTTTGTCAAGAGGGAATGACAATTTATGTTCTCATTGCACTCAGGATGATTTGGTTAAATGTGTATGTATTAAATACGATTATTAAAGAGTTAAAATGAATCTTTAGTGTGCATGAAATATTGACAGTATTAGTTTTTGACAATGACCCATTACTCACTTTGCATTTATCTGAGCATTTTATACTCAGTAATGGCATCAAACACCTATTGATTCTTCCAGATTTTTCTGCTTCCCAGTGGAGCAGCAGAGAGATATGCGTGGGTGTTAAAAGAAGTCTTGAAGAAGAAAATGTTCCAGGATTGCTCAAGCTTCATGTTAAACCGTCCACTGGCTAACTACTTGTTTAAATATTGAGCAAGTCCACATGTTACTACTGGCTTTATGAAGGCTGAACTATCAGTGCATCGTCATAGAACAGTACAGCACAGGAACAGGCCCTTCAGCCCACAATGATGTGCTGAAGTGAATTAAACTAATAATTAAATGCCTAACTAAACTAATCTCTTCTGCCTACACAATGTCCACCTCCTTCCATTCTCCGCACATTCATGTGCCTATCAAAGAGCCTCTTAAATGCCTCTATCGTGTATGTCTCCACCACCACCCCTGGCAGCGCATTCCAGACATCCATCACTCTCTGTGTAAAAAACCTGCCCGACACATCTCCTTTGAACTTACCCCCTCTCACCTTAGATGGATGTATTAGATATTATGACCCTGAGGAAAAGATACCAGTGGTCTACTCTACCTATGCCTCTCATAATCTTGTAAACCTCTATCACATCTCCCCTCAGCCTCCGACATTCCAGAGAAAACAACCCAAGTATGTCTAACCTCTCCTTGAGGCACATGCCCTCTAATCCAGGCAGCATCCTGGTAAACCTCTTCTGCACCCTGTCCAAAGCCTCCACATCCTTCCTATAATGGGGCGACCAGAATTGAATGCAATACTCCAGATGGGGCCCAACTGGAGTTTTATAAAGCTGCCACATCACATCATCTGCACTTGTTTGGTGGAGTCCAACTTAGAGCTGAGAGTGGAGAGGCAGCAAATGAAGCAGAAGGCAAACAAAAGCAGATTTGACCAGGTCAGAGAGTGAGAGTCACCAGTCAGCAAGTATGAGATTCAGCAATGGTTACCAGGTAAAGTCATCAAAGGCTGTGCTCCGAAGGGGAATTTAGCACGCATTGGAAATAAAGCTCCAAGTGTCCATTTCAATCATACGATCACAGCGACAGACATGCCTGAAGCACCTGAAATGATACAGGATGGTGAATCTATTCCTGATGTCAACGTGGCATAGAGGCAGGTGGTTCTGTCCATTGAGTTTATGCTGCCTCTCAGGGCACTCTCATGAATCCCATTCCCCTCTTTATTTCCAAGCATCTTGTTCTCCAAGTAACTCCCCTGATTCTCTTGCTCTCCACACACACAAGGGGCAGTTTACAATTCCCAATTAACCTACCAACCCAGACATCTTTGGGATGTGCGGGCAAAACCGGAGCACCCGGAGGAAGACATGTGGTCATAGGAAGAACGTACAAGCTCCATGTCGTCAGTACCTGAGGTCAGGATTGAACTGGGAATGCTGAATCTGTGAAGCAGCAGCGCTAACTGCTGGGCCACTGTTCTGCCCCAAGGTAGAGTCAACTACTGTTGAACAGTCACAGAACAACAATGATTTGAGGCAATTGGTGGACACATCAAGGAACTGATACAAGAATTCAAGACAAGTTCATGTCTGAGGAGGTCAAACTAACTGAAGTAGCTATTCGACAGAATGAATCAGTAATGACTGTGTATACACGTGCAGTGTGCTCACATACAGGCCCCGGATAATGAACAGGTTACGTTTTTACAGACGTCCATAAGTTGAGTTTGTCCACAATTCAGAAAATACACGAAAATAACTTGATACAATAACCACAGATTGTCATGGGTGGCATTAAAAGCACATAAGACTGACAAGAAAGAACAATCACTAAGAGTGGAGAGAGAGGGAACTAGTTCTGCCATTTGTAGGAACAATGGTATGTATGTACGTTGGACTTTTGAATTTAATAATATTATGGGAGCTCAATCGTTCATCAGAGTGTCCATAATTTGGGTCTTTGTAACCTGAGGACTGCCTGTACTTGTCTTTAAAGAGGCAATGCAGTATGGTGTATTTATGTATAATATTTAAGTAAGTCATGTGATGTAGAACATAATGACAGAAACACTACGTACAGGTGTACCTTGCTGTTGGACTAGAGTAAGGGCACACACCCTCGTTTTGAAGTGCCCATGTCCTGGTTGAATCTTACCAACACTCCAGCATGGGACGGGGTATATCCCATACACATTGTACACCAAGGTTCTGGGAGTTGCGGGGACAGAGGAGATGGCAGCAGTGGGGAAGGGGTAAGTCATGGGAAGGAATTTGAAAAGAAGGATAAAAATGTTGTTTTCAAATCAATAAACTCCCTTATGAATCTCCGCACCTCTGGGATAAATTCTAGTTGAGGGTCTGGTATTAACCTTGGATGAACTATGACCTCGTTATTGTAGTTTATATGAAAATGAATGAACTACTGAAAGCAAATTGAAGCAAAATAACTTCAACTGCAGCAAGTTACTGGAGTTACTAAATATTCATAATTCAGAAATTATAGTTAATGTATGTTTCAACCCTGTGCAATTTGATATTTAATACAGAACTTAGACTTCAAACCCAATAACATCCCATAGATTTTCTGTTTGATAGAAGTTGGGAGAAGTGACAGGATGAGTTGACTTCTGCAAAGGGCGGAGAGGGGATTGTGTTATTTCATTCCATCACTAATTAAAAACTTTGAGAGTGTACAGGGGATGGAGAGTAGGATTATAATGAGTATCTAGTTTGCATATCAAAAGATGCAGATGTTAACAATATAATCCCACGAGAAACTCTACATGCCTGAAGTTGAAATGTTCCCAGCTACTGCATCCACCAACATGAAAAAAGGAAATTTAAAATAGTGTCTGTACAACAACGTGAGGTCCCATGTGTAGGTATAGTGTTTCCTGTTATAGATGACTACCTGAAACCCCTGAGAAAGAGGTATCAAGTAATTTGAAATTAAAATAAATTTAATATCTCAAGTTCTCAGTTAAACTTTATTTAGTTTAAAATTCAGCAGGCTAAATTTTGACTGGAATAAAATATTCCTAACATGTTTCTGCTAATTTGGCCTTCTGCAGTAACTGAATAATTCTGTTCCAGAAAACAGAACTTGGGCTCAAACAGGAGTGGCTCTTTTCCAAAGTAAAGCATTAAGGAATCAGAGCCTGATTTTCAGGGATCTGCACCTTTGTACAGATCAACTAGATTTAGAGGAGAGGGAATGCAGAATTATTCCAAAACTAAAAGGAGTGAGAACTGTTTGCATAGACAAGGTTTGTTTTCCTTTGAGTCTGGTTAAAGGATGATCTAAATTGAAGTGTTTAGGAAGATTAAGGGGTAGATGGAGAGAGATTTGCTCCTGTGCTGGTCTAGAAAAATATTGTTTAAGATTCGAACTGAGCTCTTCAGGGGTGATGTGAGGAATTATTTCTTTAACAAAGGTCAGTGGAAAGCTGAACCTCTCTTTATGAGAAGTTCATGATCATTCAAGTTCACTTCAGAACAGGGGTAGTTTGATCTTTTATGACATTCTGGTATTAAGCATCATGGAAATAAGAGGAAGAATTCAGATCAGTCTGGACCTAATTGATTGCTAGCATAGGTCCAAGGCTAAATGGCCTTCTCCTTTTCCTAAACATTACGTGGCGGATGCAGAAGATGAGTGCCTCACTGTGTTCCGATCTTGTCATATCTGATGGTTGAACAGTGAGAATCTGCTCAAGATAAAGGATTAATAATTCGAATAAAAGAACAACATGAATACTTTCTACAATTGCTTGTTATCGCTGCCTACAATAACTTGTTTATTGTTAAGAATATATAACATTACAGGACATGACAGGCCCTTCGGCCCACGATGTTGTGTTGACCTTTTAACCTGCTATAAGATCAAACTAACCCTTCCCTCCCGCATACCCCTCCATTTTTCTATCATCCATGTGCCTATCCAAGAGTCTCTTAAATGTCCCTAATGTATCTGCCTCTACTAGCACCCCTGGCAGCGCGTTCCAGGCATCCACCACTATCTGTGTAAAATACCCCCAGTACCCCTCTGATAGCCCCCAGTACTTTCCTCCAATCACCTTAAAATTATGCCTCCTCGTGTTAGCTGTTTCCCCCCTTGGAAAAAGTCTCTGGCTGTCTACTCGATCGATGCCTCTTATCATCTTGTACACCTCTATCAGGTGACCTCTCATCCTCCTTCTCTCCAAAGAGAAAAGCCCCAGTTTGCTCAACTCATCCTCATAAGACATGCTCTCCAATCAAGGCAGCATCTTGGTAAATCTCCTCTGCACCCTCTCTAAAGCTTCCACATCTTTCCTATAGTGAGGCGACCAGAACTGAATACAATATTCAAAGTGTGGTCTAACCAGGGTTTTATAGAGCTGCAACATTACCTTGAGGTTCTTGGACTCAACCTCCCAACTAATGAAGGCCTTCTTATCCACCCTTTCAACTTGTGCGACAACTTTTGAGGGATCTATGGACTTGGACCCCAAGATCCCTCTGTTCCTCTACACTGCTAAGAATCCTACTATTAACCCTGTATTCTGCCTTCAAATTCGATCTGCCAAAGCGTATCACTTTATACTTTTCCAGGTTGAGCTCCATCTGCCACTTCTCAGCCCAGCTTTGCATCCTATCAATGTCCCGTTATAACCCTTGACAACCCTCTACGCTATCCACAACACCACCAACCTGCACCTGCAAACTTACTAATCCACCCTTCCACTTCCTCAGCTGTCACTTATAGAAATCACAAAGAGCAGGGGTCCCAGAACAGATCCCTGCAGAACACAACTGGTCACCGACCTCCAGGCAGAATATGTTCCACCTACAATCACCCTCTGCCTTCTATGGGTGAGCCAATTCCAAATTCACACAGCCAGGTTTCCCTGGATCCCATGCCTCCCAATCTTCTGAATGACCCTATCATGGGGAACCTTATCAAACGCCTTACTAAAGTCCATATACACCATATCCACTGCTCTACCCTCATCAATGTGTTTTGTCAGATCCTTAAAGAATTCAGTCAGGCTCGTGAAACATGATCTGCCCTTCACAAAGCCATGCTGACTGTCCCTAATCAGCCTATGCTTCTCCAAATGCCCATAAATCCTGTCTCTAAAAATCTTTTCCAATAATTTGCCCACCACTGAAGAAAGACTCACTGGTCTATAATTCTCAGGGTTATCCGTAATCCCTTTCTTGAACAAAGGAATAACATTTGCCACCCTCCAATCATCTGGTACTACTCCTGTGGCCAGTGAGGATGCAAAGATCATCACCAAGGGCTCAGAAATCTCTTCCCTCGCTTCCCATAGTATCCTGGAATATATCCCGTTCGGCCCCAGGGACTTATCTATCCTCATGTTTTTCAAAAGTTCCAGCACATCCTCCTTCTGAAACATAATATAATTCCATTTGGTCTTTAATAAATGTTTCAGAATTATTAACCTCTGCTAATTTTCCAAGCTTCAGGCCTTTCATCCTCACTCTCCTTCCTCTAAAATGTGCGGTTAAGAGAGGGGATTTGCACAATTGGTGCCAAGGTTCAGTCTATTAAAGTGTTGAATGAGATTCTTGGTGGGGTTTTAGTACTTTAGGAAGGGACATACCTGAAAAATTCTCACCCACAGCCTCCTTCCCTTGCTAACTGGCTTGCTAATGGTGAATACTCATAGAAGGCATAGATAGGATGAATGCACACAGTCTTTTCCCCAGGGTTGGGGAATCAAGGACTGCACAGCATAGGATTAAGGTGAGAGGGGAAAAAACCTGATGGGCACTTCTTCACCGTCTGTAGTCTCCATACGGAACAAGCCGCCAGAGCAAGTGGTTGAGGGCAGGTACATTAACAACACTTAAAAGACACTTGGAAAGGTACATGGACAGGAAAGGTTAAGAGGAAAATGGGCCAAATGTTGGCAAATGGGACTAGCTGACATGGGCATCTTGGTCGGCATGAACAAGTTGGGCCAAAGGGCCTATTTCCATGCTGCATGACTCTATATGTCATGCCAGCTATCACCCGATCTGTCTTAACCTATCTCCATATCGTCTTTTTGTCTTACACTTCACTCTTCCTCCCGGCTTTGTCTTCAACACTGTAACCTCTCCACTCTTCCCCCAGTTCTAAAGAAGGGTCTCTGACCTGAAGCATTGACTGGTTTCTCTTTCCACAAATGCAGGTTGACTGGCTGAGTTCGTCCAGCACTTCTGCTTCCGTTTCAGATACTAACGTCTGCAGTTCTGTTTGTTTTCCTTTCAACTTTCAACTCTCAGTGTTTCAATGCTGTGAATTCTATCTAATTCCATCAGGCCCACAAATCCACCAGCCACCTATGGGCAAGTTGACCAACCTCTTAGATTGCTTGAAGGGATGTAGGGTGAGAGGTGAAGCTATAACACCATGGAGTTATACTGCTTACTCAACTTCCCTTGAGTATGAACTCCTGCATCACCAAAGGTTACTGAATTAACCCCACAACCTAGGAAAGTGCAATTGAAACAGGTCCTTGAAAGCCATGGTCTGCCTGAGTCTTTGGGGAATACATGAGGTGTCTGAGAGTGAACCTGTTATTTAGGTAGCCTTGTTCTGTATGTGAGACTTTCAACACAATCCCACCAGTTCCTCATTAATTGGCAAATATAGGGATTACAAACAAACCTCTCAGAAAATACCACACAACTGAAGTCGATAAAACAAGACAGCTCTTTGATCGAGTTGATTCCAAAGTTTGCAGTGATTGTGTGGGATGCGCAAACTATATACACATCAAAGACTTTCCCTGCTTTTGAAACCCTGAAACAAACTTTCATTAAGTTCCAGGAAGGGGAGGATCCAAGATATGTACAGTGCAGAAACATCTCATCACGGCCATACCAACCACCAACTACCTATCGATATTAATCACATTTACTAAAACTTAGTCTGAAGCTTTCTATGCCTTGGTGACTTAAGTGGTCATCTGGATATTTATCTGGAGTCATAGAATCAAAGAGTCATACAGCGCGGAAACAGGCCCTTTGGCCCAACTGGTCCATGCTGACCAAGATTCCCCCATCTAAGCTGGTCCCATTTGCCTGCATTTGGCCCATATCCCTCTAAACCTCTCCTATCCATGTACCTGTCCAAGTGCCCTTTAAATGTTGTTAATGTACGTGCCTCAACCACCTTCTTTGGCAGCTTGTTCCATATATGGACCACCCTCTGGGTGAAAAAGTTGCCCCTCAGTTTCCTATTCAATCTCTCCCCTCTCACCTTAAACCTATGCCCTCGAGTTCTTGATTCCCCAACCCCGGGGAAAAGACTGTGCTCATTCACCCTATCTCTGCCCCTCATAATTTTATGCACCTCTATAAGATCACCCCTCATTCTTAAATGTGGTTAGACTCTCTGCCACCACCACCCACTCAGGCACACTGCGTTCCAGATTCCAACCACCTTCCCAAAGAGGAAATTCGATTTCTCTTATGTCATGTGTGCTGCATGCACGATGCACTAACTCACAAGCACTGAGCACCATTTTTGAGCTCTGTTACCATTGAAAGTAAGAGAACCGAGGCAGAGTCCAGCGGATGTAGGTTACTACACCGCAGGGCTGGGCACACAACAGGAGACAAATCTCCATCAGTGGGCAATATATGGCTCCAGTTACTATGTTATTCACTGACACACACAATATTTACTAAGTGAAACCTAAAGCCTCCAATTACAGAATTAATTGGGCAGAGTTAGTCACAGAACCAAGGCAATGGTGGCTGGATTCCAAGTTCCACAGAACCTGCCAGGGGATCAAGCTCTGTATCATTCCACTGACTGGTTGGGGATTTGCTCCACAGTTAGAATGGCATGGAACATTTACCAAGCAATATAGTTACTCAGAGAGAAACAAATACTGCTGGAAAACCCACAGAAGATCAGGCAGCAAGCATTGCCTCCAGAAGCAGTCCAGATGGAGTGTCCCCAGCAGAAACATCAACTGTCCATTTCCCTCCACAGATGCTGCCTGACCCGCTGAGTTCCTCCAGTAGTTTGTTTTTTGCTCAACATTGCCTGACCACTGCTCACCTCTTCCTCAGCTCCTTCTTGCCTTTCCTGTCTGGAGAGCTGATAACTCCAATACATTCCTGGCCAACCTGCCTTGTTCCATCCTCTGCAGACAAGAGGTCATCCAGAGCTCAGCTGCCTGCATCCTGTCTCACACACATCTATTACCACAGAAATTTTTATTTACTCTCTTTTCAGAATCTAGGCTTCACTGACAAGGCCAACATTTATTACCCATCCTTGATTGCAACCATCTGTATCAATGGTGCTGAGGTGGAGATGGTTGAGAGCTTCAAGTTCCTAGGTGTAAATTTCACCAACAATTTGTCCTGGTCCAACCACGTGGATGCCGCGGCCAAGAAAGCTCACCAGCGCCTCTACTTCCTCAGAAGACTAAGGGAATTCAGAATGTCCCTGATGACTCTCACCAACTTTTACAGATGCATTATAGAAAGCATCTTATTGGGATGCATCGCGGCTTGGTATGGCAACTGGTCTGCCCATGACCACAAGAAATTGCGGAGAGTTGTGCATTCTGATTGGAGAGTTGTGAATCGGAGAGTTATCCATCACGCAAACCAGCCTCCCCTCCAATGCTTCCATCTGTACTTCCCACTGCCTTAGGAAAGTAGGTCATAGAATCAGGGACCCCTCCCACCCTGGTTACTCTCTCTCCTCCCCTCACCTGTCGGGTAGAAGATACAAAAGCTTGAGAGCACGTACCACCAGGCTCAAGGACAGCTTGTACCCTGCTGTTATCAGACAGACCTCACATACGCTAAATGATGGAGTCTTGAACTCTTAATCTCCCAATCTATCTCGTCATGGCACTTGCACTTTATTTGTCTACCTGCACTGCACTTTCTCTAACTGTAACACCACATTCTGCAACCTGTTTTCTTTTTACTACCTTGATGTAATTATGTATGGCATGATCTGTCTGGATGGTATACAAACAAAAGCTTTTCACTGTATCTTGGTAAATGTGACAATAATAAACCAACCCAATAGTAGTTGAGAAGGTGACGGTTAGCCACATTCTTAAACTGCTGTGACCTATGTGGTGAAGATACTCCCCAGAGTGTTGTGGGTGGGCTGTTCCAGGATTTAGAGTCAGTGATGATGAAGGAGTTGCAATATACTTCCGAGAACAGGATGGTGTGCAATTCAGAGGGGAAGTTGGGGAGTTGATCAGCTGATGATGGGTCACAAGTCCTAAATCTTAAAATTCTCCTCGTTGCTTTCAAAATGATCTCCCTGTGCAATCGCCTCCTGTTCTTTAATGGTAGTTTTTATAGGGTTTTGATACAGCCACTCCATTGTCGGTTGTTGGTCTGACCGAGGAAGAATTTACAGGGACTATACACTGAAACACCAGGCACAGTGATTATTGTAACTGGGGTATGCTCTCCTGCAGAAATTTCTACAACTTCCCTTCCAAGCACTGACAAGGAGGAAAATGGGGGTGGTTTCTTTACCAATGGGTTCGCTTACCTTTCTGATATTTCTGCCAAACAGTGCAAGGAATCCCCAGGAAATCACCCCCTTCAGAGGGATGAGGGCGATCTCATTGGAACCCATTGGATACTGAAAGGCCTGGATAGAATGGATGTAGAAAGGATGTTTCCAGTAGTGGGAGAGTCTAGGATCTGAGGGCACGGCCTCAGAATAAAGGGACGCCTTTAGAACTGAGATGAGGAGGAACTTCTTCAGCCAGACGGTGGTGAATCTTTTCTTTTTCAATCTTTTTATTAGTTTCCAAATTAATACAGATTAATATATAACATTGATGATTGTACATGTAATACAAAGAGATCAGGAGAACAATCATGGCATAGATAATCATAAAGAATAATAAAATATAAAAAAAGATCTTAGTAGCTGAATATAATATAAAAGAGAGGAAAGAAAAAGATTTATTGTGTATATAAAAGAAAAGAAAAAAATCCCCAAATCAATAAAAAATTGTAGATAATATAACAAACCAACCTAAAAAAAATTTTTAAAAATACAAGAAAAAAACTGGACTGAAATTTCTCAATAGAAACAGAGCAATATTATGTCGTCAACTCCGTTCCTCTAAATTGAAAAGTTATTGAAAAGGGATCTATATCATATGAAAGTATTGAATAAATGGACTCCAAATATCTTCAAATTTAAGTGAAGGATCAACAGTACCACTCCTAATTTTTTCCAAGTTTAAACATGATATAGTTTGAGAGAGGGTGGTGAATCTGTGGAATTTGTTGCCACAGAGGGCTGCGGAAGCCAAGTCATTCAGTGTATTTAAGGTAGAGATTGATAGGTACTTGATTGGTGAGGGGGGTTAAGGTTTACAGGGAGAAGGTGGGAGAATGGGGTTAAAGAAAAAAATCAGCCATGATTGAATGGCGGAGCAGACTTGATGGGCTGAATGGCCTGATTCTGCTCCTACATCATATGGTCTTATATTACTTGCACCACCCCTCCCCAATGGTTCCAAAACATATTCCATGTGGTAGGACAGAAAGAGAGAAAAAGAAAAGGGTCCAAGCCAATCCTGAAGGAAAAACCCAAACCCTGACACAATAGGCTTTAGGTCTAGACACTCATGTCAGTGGAATGGCATCTCAGCCTTGAGTCCTTCTGTGTACTTACACCCAACACGGGGTTCAAGGAATACATTAAAGCACTTAACGGGATCCATCTGACCATGACCTGAGGCAAAGCCGACAGGGAAACACAATGAGGCATGATTGCCAATTCATTACAAACTCAACTCATAGAGTCATAGAGTTACAGAGCAATACAGCACGGTTACAGGCCCTTCGGCCCAACAAATCTATGCTGATCATGGTGCCCACCCACCCAGTCCCAATTTCCTGCATCCGGCCCATATTCCTCGAAGCCCCACCCATCCATGTACCTATCCAAGTGCTTCTTAAATGATACTATTGTACCTGCCTCAACCACTTCTTCTGGCAGGTCGTTCCATATACTCACCACCCTCTGCATGAAAATGTTGCTTCTCAGGTTCCTTTTAAATCTTTCCCCTCACACCCTAAATCTATGCCCCCTCGTTTTGGACTCCCCTACCCTGGAGAATAGACCGTCCACCTTATCCATACCTCCCATAATTTTAAGCATTTCTATAAGGTTGCATTTCATGTTCTTACATTCCAAGGAATAAAGACCTAGCCTGGCCAACCTCCTCCTATAACTCAGGCCCTCTAGCCCTGGCAACACCCTCGTAAATGTCCTCTGCACTCTCCAATTTAACCAAGTCTTTCCTATAACGGGGTGACCAAAACTGTACGCAGTACTCCAAGTGCGGCCTCACCAGTGACTTATACAACTGCAACATAATATCCCAACTCCTATACTCACTGCCCTGACTGATGAAGGCCAGTGTGCTAAATGCCTTTTTCACCACCCTGTCTACCTGTGTTGCCACTTTCAATGAGCCAGTCAAGTCAAGTCGAGTTTATTGTCAAGTGCACAAATACAGTGAGGTACAGGTATGATTAAAAACTTGCTTGCAGCAGCATCACAGGCATGTAGGTACTTACAACACACAGAATATAAATTATACATACAGTAAGTTTTACAAGATAGTGAAGAGAGAGCAAATAGACCATGCAACACAAGACATTAGTTCAAAAAAACTAAGGCACAATCGGATCCATGGTAGTGCATGAGGTGGTCTGTAAGTGTTCCATTGCTGAGATAAGATTAGAATTGTGCAGGCTGGTTCATGAACCTGATGGTTGTAGGAAAGTAGCTGTTCTTTATGTCAGTGTCAGGAAGGAAACGACATATTCACCTCAGCAGTCTACAGGAATGTTCCCTGGGGCTGCACTACCCTCCAAACTGCAATATTCTCACTGCTCTAATGGGTACATTCCACACAGCAGCTGAGCGAAAGATCAGTTTAATATTATAGAACACGATGAGGTCTGCCATCTGTATGTCAGGTCAACCTTATAGTTTCTTATAGATAGGGGAATCAAGGGATATGGGGACAAGGCAGGAACAGGATATTGATTGTTGAGGATCAGCCATGATCTCAAAATGGCGGTGCAGACTCGAAGGGCCGAATGGTCTACTTCTGCTCCTATTGTCTATTGTCTATTGTCTATAAGTGACGGCTAATCTGCAGTTTAATTTCATCTACCTGCTGTGGTTCAATAATCCTTAAATTCCCTTATCCTAATAACAATTTACCTTTCTCAGTTTTGAAATTTACATTTGACCCTCAAACTGGGAGAGACCCAGTTATCTATGACCCACTGAGTGAAAGATAGCTTCTTGCACGGCCTGGTCCTAATTTTAAGGTTATGTCTCTCCAACTCAATCAATAACATGCAGATGTCATGGGCTGGGACTACAGAGACTGAGTCAGAGCAGAAGCATTCTCTGGGCTTTTGTCTTATGATGTCAGTGTGAGTAAGCTCAGAGTCCAATACATAAGGAGGCAATTATTGATCCATTGTGAATAAATTTATTCTTTTCTGTTCTGAGCACTTTGAAGGGCTGTGCTGATTGTTTAACCATGTGATCTGATGCAAATGTTTGTGAAGAGTTCATGGTTTCAGCTCTGACCAGGATTCCTTGTTGCAGTGTTTGGATTCTTGCACCATTTCTCCTACCTCATTTTTGAAGCCAAAGTAGGGAATTAAGAATGCAAAGATTTGGCGAACACCTAATCCTCTAAAAGTTCATTCCCAATGCAACGAGCTTCCCCTACAAAGAAAAATGCCTCACACAGCCCTTATATTTCCTCTTGACTTGGCCTGATCCCCAAAGAAGTCTCCAATTGATCCCTTTGTGGGCTCGTCAGCTGTTTATACCGTGGGAATGTCATCCTGGATTATATAGCAGAATGTACAGGATGTAAAGTCACATTAATTGCTGCTGTTGGATACTGGAAGTATCTCTCTGGAGCCGAACAGCGTTCTGCAGCCAATATTTTATTCAATAAAACAAAACAAAATCAGTTCTGAAAGTCAAAGTAACTACAGATGCTGGAAATCTAAAATAAAAACAGAAAATGCTGGAAAATGTCAGGTTGAGTGAACTCGGCCTTTTCTCCTTGGAGCGACGGAGGATGAGCGGTGACCTGATAGAAGTGTATAAGATAATGAGAGGCATTGATCGTGTGGATAGTCAGAGGCTTTTCCCCAGGGCTGAAATGGTGGCCACAAGAGGACACAGGTTTAAGGTGCTGGGGAGTAGGTACAGAGGAGATGTCAGGGGTAAGTTTTTTACTCAGAGAGTAGTGAGTGTGTGGAATGTGCTGCTGGCTACGGTGGTGGAGGCAGATACGATAGGGTCTTTTAAGAGACTTTTGGATAGGTACATGGAGCTTAGAAAAATAGAGGGCTATGGGTAAGCCTAGTAATTTCTAAGGTAGGGACATGTTCGGCACAACCTTGTGGGCCGAAGGGCCTGTATGTGCTGTAGGTTTTCTATGTCTCTATGTAAATACTCAGCAGGTCAGGCTGCATCTGCAGAAAGAGAAACACTTAATGTTTCAGGTCAAAGACCCTATGTCAGTACTGGGAAGGAGACAAAAGATCTGAGGTCTAAGGAGGGTAGGGGGAGGGAGGATGTCTTTGATAGGGTAAAACTGTAGCGACCATGGGGATATGACATAAGTAAGGTTATCTGGTCAATGAGTGAATGGGGAAACAGAGGAATCTAGATGAAAAACACGATGATGCTGGAGGAACTCAGCAGGCCAGGCAGCATCCGTGGAGAAAAACAGGCAGTCAACGTCTCGGGTCAGGATCCTTCTTCAGGACTGAAGATAGGAAAAGGGGAAGCCCAATATATAGGAGGGAAAAGCAGAGCAGTGATAGGTGGACTAAAGAGGGGAGGCGGGGTGGGCACAGGGTGGTGATAGGTAGATGCAGGTAAGAGATAGTGATAGGCAGGTGTGGGGGAGGAGGGGAGAGCAGATCCATCAGGGGTGGGTCAAAGGTAAAGAGAGAAAGGAAAAATGGGAGGAGTTAGAGAGTGAGAACATAGACAAAACATTGACAGAAGAATGTCAGTTTTGACACTACCATTTAGCCAATGAGACAGCCTATTTGAGCACTTTCTATGATCTGAATCGTGATTGAAACTAGAGCAAAGTCTCCCAATAATAGCAGGATTATTTCTCTATAAAAATTAAAGGAACTTGACCTTTTTTGTCAGCAGATAGTTACATACTATAGGTCAAGCACATAAAACGAAACCTAATTACATTTAGCAATGTTGTCACCAGATATGATTGACCTGAAAATTTACTCAGTTGTCTCGATCTTAATGTCACTCTTGACAACCATAAAAGAAAACTGAGTCAAGTTCACAGTGAGGATATCCTCTCAGGTGTGGGAATTATCACAGTGAAACGGGAAGCCATGGGATAAAAAACGGAAGCTGGGGCAAATTCCTTCAGATAGCCCCACCTATGCTTTCATTGGATAAAGAATAAAATGGACATGTCCCATTGATTACAAAACAAAAGACTTTTATAGCCTCAGGAAATTCTTGTGTCTTTGACAACAAAGGAAATCGTTTCTGAAGTGTTGTTACTCTTGTAAGGTTGGAAGTGCCAATTTTCCACATCAGAGCCCGATAAAGAGGAATGAAATAAATGCCTAGACCGTCAGTTATATCGGCTGAGGACACAGTTCGACCAGGACACTTGTACAGCACTGGAGAGTGAGCCAAAGTGACGAGCTCATGTCCCTGCAGAGTTGGGCATGCAACTCACTGGACCTCATTTGATGCCCATGAAGTATCAAATGGTCAACACAGATCCAAATTGAAGGAGTTCTGCACATGTGTGTTCATTGTCACAAATACTTGCAGCATATTAGTTAGCCAATTGGTCCATTGTATCATATTTTGCCTCAAGAAGAGTTAGTTAGGCAATTCCCACATCCCTGCTCTCAGTCCATAGTCTGGTAAACAAAGGCTCTTCAAGTGCTCATCCAAAAATTCTCTGCCATCCTCACCCCGAGAGTTCTAGACCCCCACCGCATTTGGGTCGAATTGTCTTACTCACCTCCTCTTCAAATCTTTGAGTCATAGAGTCATACAGTAAGGAAACAGGCCATTCAGCCCAACTTGTGTCGGCCAAGATGCCCATCTAAGCTAGTCTAATTTTCCCGCGTTTGGCCCATATCCCTCTAAACTTTCCTGTTTGCCCTGTCTAACCTACCTATAATTTTATACACCAAGTAGATCTCCCCTCAGCACTCCCTTGTCTAAAGCAAACAAGCTCAGTTTAATCCAGAATAATTCTAATTCTCCAACCTTGGCAACACCCTCATAAACCTCCTCTGCACCTCTTTGGTGGCAGTGACCACAACTGTGCACAATACTGTAGTTGTACCCCATTTAATACCTTATACAGTTCAAGCATGACCTCTCTATGCTTTGACTAATGATGGCAATGTATCTCATATACCTTCTTAAGGGATTTGACCTGCTACCTTAAGAGAATTGGTAAAGTGTAACTGGAAATTGGTTTATTATTGTCACATGTACCAAGATGCAGTGAAAAGCTTTGTTTACATGCCATCTAGACAGATCATTCTGTACATGAGTACATCGAGGTAGTCAAGAGGAAAACAAATGCAGGATATGGTGTTACAGTTACAGAGAAAGTGAAGTGCCGGTGGACAAAAAGGTGCAAGCATTCATTTTTGTCATACGTGATCTGTAAATAGCTGTGGTACAAAAGGATCTGGGGATCCCAGTGCATTGAAACACATGGATTTGGCATACAGGTACAGCAGGTAGTTCGGAAGGCTATTGGAATATTGACCTTTATTGCAAGGAAAATTAAGTATGAAAATAAGGAAGTTTTGATGCAACTTTACAGGGTGCTGGTGAGAATGCATCTTGAGTGTACAAATTTAATCTGTACTTTTAAGGAAGGATGTACTTGTAGTACATCAAGGTAGTACAAAATTACACAAAAATTGGTTTTATTTATTGGTTCAGAGGACGTGGACACTGTTGGCAATGCTAGCATTTATTGCCCATTCCTGATTGCCCCTGTCTGTAAGGAGTTTGTACGTTCTCCCCTTGTCTGCGTGGGTTTCCTCCGGGTGCTCCGGTTTCCTCCCACGTTCCAAAGACGTACAGGTTAGGAAGTTATGGGCATGCTATGTTGGAGCCGGAAGTGTGGCGACACTTGTGGGCTGCCTCCAGAACACTCTACACAAAAGGTGTATTTCACTGTGTGTTTCGATGTACATGTGACTAATAAAGAAATCTTATCTTATTTTGTCAAACTGAAGGGCAGTTAAGAGACTAAAAGCACTGGATCTGGAATTATATAATAACTAGATCTGGCAATGTCCATGGAAGGAGAAACAGCTAACTCCTCATGTCCAAAACAGTAATTGTTTCTCTCTCCACAGATGCCGCCTGATTTGCTGAGTGTTTTCTGTTTTTATTTTGGATTTGCAACATCTGCAGTTTTTGATTTTCATATATTGACCAGACCAGGTAAGGAGAGAAGGTTTCCTTTTCTGAAGAACCTGAATGAACCAGAGAGGTTTTTACACCAGTCTGGTAGTTTCATGGTCGTCATTACAGAGGCCAGCATTTAGTTCCAGATTTATTTAAGATATGATATCTTTATTAGTCACATGTACATCGAAACACACAGTGAAATGCACCTTTTGCGTAGAGTGTTCCGGGGGCAGCCCACAAGTGTCGCCACTCTTCTGGCGCCAACATAGCATGCCCACAACTTCCTAAGCCGAACAGCTTTGGAATGTGGGAGGAAACCGGAGCACCCGGAGGAAACCCACGCAGACAAGGGGAGAATGTACAAACTCCTTACAGACAGTGGCTGGAATTGAACCTGGGTTGCTGGCTCTGTAGTAGCGTTACACTAACCACTACACTACCGTGCCTGCCCTTAAGTTTAAACTACTCAGTAACTACTAAATTACTTAAGTTTAAACTACTCTGTTGCCATGGCGGGATTTGAAATCACGACTCTCGAGCTTTGTCGAGCACCGTGCCAAAACCCTTGCAAATATTAGCCTCATTGAACTTTCTTGTTACCTTCAAAGATTTTTAGCAAACTTTCCATAATCTTATACATCTCAATAAATCTTCCCTTACCACTCTCTTATCCAAAGGAAACAAACCCAGTTTAACGCAGAATAAGACTATGCTGAAATGACCTCGACTAGGGCGGCAGAGTGGCGCAGCTAGTAAAGCCACTGCCTCACGGCTCCAGCGACCTGGGTTCGATCCTGACCTCTGGTGCTGTCTGCGTGGAGTCTACACATTTTCTCTGTAACCACCCGGGCTTCCTCTGGGTGCTCTGGTTCCCTCCCACATCCCAAAGGCGTGCCAGTTGTTTGCTAATTGCCACTGATGTGTCGATGAACAGCAGAACCTCGGGTAAGTGAGGGGAATGTGGGGAGAATAAAATGGGGTGAACTTGGATGAGTGGAAAATAGATGTTTGATGGTCAGTGTGGGCTCGGTGGGCTGAAGGGCTTGTTTCTCTGCTGTATCTCTTTACTCTCTATCCCGCTGTTATAGGACTATTGAACGGTCCCCAGTACGAAAAGGTGGGCTCTTGACCTCACAATCTACCTCATTAAGGGACTTATTCGGGCTGGAGGCCTGTGAGTAGTGGTGTTCCACAGGGATCTGTGCTGGGACCTCTGCTGTCTGTGATGTACATAAATGACCTGGATGAGTATGTTGATGGATGGGTTAGTAAGTTTGCAGATGACACCAAGATTGGTGGGGTTGTGAATAGTGCAGAAGACTGGCAATGGATACAGCGTGATAAAGATCAGCTGCAAACATGGGCAGAGAAATGGCAGATGGAGTTTAAACCTGATAAGTGTGAGGTGTTGCACCTTGGTAGGACTAATGTCAAGAGGCCGTACACTCTAAAGGGCAAGACCTTAAACAGTGTTGAAGAGCAGAGAGACCTTGGGGTGCAAGCCCATGGCTCATTGAAAGTGGCTACACAGGTAGACAGGGTGGTTAAGAAGGCTTATGGAATGCTTGCTTTAATTAATCGAGGTATTGAGTACAGGAGTCAAGAAGTTATGATGCATCTCTATAGAACCCTGGTTAGACTGCATTTAGAGGCTTTAGAGAGGGTGCAGAGGAGGTTTAGAGGGCATGTGCTATCAGGAGAGGCTGGACAAACTTGGGCTCTTCTCTCTGGAGCGGTGGAGGTTGAGGGGTGATCTGTTGGAAGTGAATAAAATTATGAGGGGCATAGATAGGGTGGACAAGCAATATCTTTTTCCCATTATTGAACGATCCAATACCAGAGGGCATGCATTTAAGGTGAGAGGGGGTAGATTCAGAACAGACGTCAGGGGTGCGTTTTTCACTCAGAGAGTGGTGGATGCCTGGAATGCGTTGCCTGATAGGGCGGTGGAGGCAAATTCATTGAGGGCTTTTAAGAAGGGCTTGGATGGGCACATGAATGAGAGGAAAATAGAGGGATATGGGCATTCTGTAGGTAGGAGGGATTAGCTATGTCAGCACAACATTGTGGGCCGAAGGGACTGTTCTGTGCTGTACTGTTCTATGTTCTATATTTTTTGTTCTATGTTGTGGCCTCACACCCTATTATCTGTCTGCATTGCACTTTCTCTATAATTGTAACACTTTATTCTGCATTCTGTTATTGTTTTACGCTGTACTACCTCAATGCACTGTTGTAGTGAAATGATCTGTATGGGTGGCATGCAAAACTAAGTTTTTCACTGTGACAATAATAAACCAATTTACCAATTTACTGCTCTATAACCTATCCTTCTCTAAATGCTATCTCTCAGAGTCCTTTTCCAACAGTTTGGCCACCACTGATGCCATGTTTAGCATTGCTCGGGCAGACTTTGCAAGGTATCCCTGACTGAAATGACCTCACATCTTGTTACAATCTATCAGTCCCCTTCCCCCTGCCTCCAGCCCAGGAAGATTCCAAACATCCAGACCCTAAGGATGAAAGCTGACTCCAATAGATCTAAAGTAATTAGTAGAAAGATCAGGGCACGGATAAAAAATGTTTTCACCCAGAGGATGGTAGAATTCACTGCCAGATGGAAGCTACAGGCCAGGAGCCACTGCATTAAAATATTGTGTAGTTGAAGAGCTGTGACTTGCAGAGCTACAGACTAAGTGTGAGATAAGATTGGACAACTCCCTTTTGACCAGCACAGATACAATTGGCTGAATGATCTGCTATGTTTTTTTATATTATTCAATAAAAGCAGCAGTATACATAGATACTTGAAAAGTAAGGACACAATGGGCTGATGGTCCATGAATCTAACACACTAGAAATTTCAAGTTCCCTGAGAGTGGCGTTACGGGTCAATAGGGTGGTGAAGAAGGCACTTGGCATCTTGGCTTTCATCAGTCAGGACATTGAGTACTGAGGACGGTGTTGGTAAGGGTAATGTTCTAGAGCATGTAGATATCAAGAGAGAGGATGTGTTGGAGCTGTTAGAAAATATTGGGACAGATAAGTCCCTGGGACTTGACGGAATATTCTCCAGGCTGGTTAGCGAGACGAGGGAGGAGATTGCTAAACTGTTGGTTAGGATCTTTGAGTCCTCGTTGTCCACGGTAATGGTACCGGAGGATTGAAGGGTGGTGAATGTTGTCCCCTTATTCAAAAAATGTAGTAGGGATAGTCCAGGGTATTACAGACCAGTGAGCCTTACGTCTGTGGTGGGCAAGCTGTTAGAAAGGATTCTAAAGGATAGGATCTATGAGCATTCAGAGAATCATGGACTAATTAGGGACAGCCAGCATGGCTTTGTGAAGGGAAGATGTTGCCTCACAAGCCTAATAGGGTTCTTTGAGGAGGTTACCAGGAAGATTGATGAGGGTAGTGCAGTAGATGTGGTCTACATGGATTTTAGTAAGGTGTTTGACAAGGTTCTTCATGGTAGGCTTCTTCAGAAGGTCAGAGGCCAAGGGATCCAGGGAGGCTTGGCCGTGTGGATTCAGAGTTGACTTGCCTGTAGAAAGCAGAGGGTTGTGGTGGAGGGAGTGCATTCAGACTGGAGGGCTGTGACTAGTGGTGTCCCACAGGAATCAATTCTGGGACCTCTGCTTTTCGTGATATTTATTAATGACTTAGATGAGGGGGTGGAAGGGTGGGTTAGCAAGTTTGAAGACGACACAAAGATTGGTGGTGTTGTGGATAGTGTGGAGGGCTGTCGAAGCTTACAGAAGGATATTGATAGGATGCTGAGCTGGGCTGACAAGTGGCAGATGGAGTTCAATCTGGAGAAGTGTGAGGTGGTACACTTTGGAAGGACAAACTCCAAGGCGGAGTACAAAGTTAAAGGCAGGATTCTGGGCAGTGTGGAGGAGCAAAGGGATCTGGGGGTTCACATCCACAGATCACTGAAAGTTGCCTCGCAGGTGGATAGGGTAGTTAAGAAAGCTTATGGGATGTTAGCTTTCATAAGTCGTGGGATCGAGTTTAAGAGCCACGAGGTAATGATGCAGCTCTACAAAACTCTGGTTAGACCACACTTAGAGTACTGTGTCCAGTTCTGGTCGCCTCATTATAGGAAGGATGTGGAGGCATTGGAAAGGGTGCAGAGGAGATTTACCAGGATGCTGCCTGGATTAGAGAGTATGGATTATGAGGAGAGACTAAAGGAGCTAGGGCTTTACTCATTGAAGAGAAGGAAAATGAGAGGAGACATGATTGAGGTGTACAAAATATTAAGAGGAATAGTTAGAGTGGACAGCCAGCGCCTCTTTCCCAGGGCACCAATGCTCAATACAAGAGGGCACGTCTTTAAGGTAATGGGTGGGAAGTTCAAGGGAGATGTCAGAGGGAGGTTTTTCACTCAGAGAGTGGTTGGTGCATGGAATGCGTTGCCTGGGGTGGTGGTGGAGGCTGATATGTTGGTCAAGTTCAAGAGATTGTTAGATAAGCATATGGAGGAATTTAAAATAGAGGGATATGTGGGAAGAAGGGGTTAGATAGTCTTAGGTGTGGTTTGAAGGTCAGCACAACATGGTGGGCCGAAGGGCCTGTATTGTGCTGTATTGTTCTATGTTCTATGGTTCTATGGTTATGTTCCAGTTTCACAAGATGTTGGTGAGACTGCAGACCTGGAATACTGTGTCACCCTGTTATTGGAAAGAGGTCATTGAGCAGGAAAGAGTGCAACGAAGATTTACGAGAACGTTGCCAGGACTCAAGAGCCTGAGTTATAGGGAGGAGTTGGGCAGGCTTCATTCCTTGGAGCGTAGGAGACTGAGGGGTGACCTTATAGAGGTGTTTTGGGCCGGCACGGTAGTGTAGCAGTTAGCATAACGCTATCACAGCACCAGCGACCCGGGTTCAATTCCTGCTGCTGTCTGTAAGGAGTTTGTACGTTCTCCCTGTGTGTCTGCGTGGGTTTCCTCCGCATGCTCCGGTTTCCTCCCACATTCCAAAGACGTACAGGTTAGGAAGTTGTGGGCGTGCTATGTTGGCGCCGGAAGCGTGGCGACACTTGCGGGCTGTCCCCAGAACACTCTACGCAAAAGATGCATTTCACTGTGTGTTTCGATGTACATGTGACTAATAAAGAAATCTTCTTATCTTATCTTATCTTATCTTATCTTATCTTATCTTATCTTATCTTATCTTATCAAATCATGAGGGGCAAAGATAGGGTGAATGCAATCAATCTTTTTCTCAAAGAAAGAGAATCAAAAACTAGAGGGCATAGGTTTAAGGTGAGAGGGGAAAGCTGAGGGGCAACTTCTTCATACAGAGGGTGGTGCGTACATGAAACGAGTTGCCAGAGAAAGTGGTTGAGGCGGGTACAATAATAACATTTAAAAGAAAGTTGGACATGTACATGGATAGGAAAGGTTTAGAGGGATATGGACCAAATGCAGGAAAATGAGACTAGCTTAGATGGTCGTCATGGTTGGCATGGACCAGTTGGGCTGAAGGGCCTGTTTCTGTGCTGTGTTACTTGATGACTCTAAATGCTGTCACGGGTAGGCAGGGAGATCAGAACCTTACATCAGAGTGGAATTGTCCAGCATTTACTGATTTTACTTCGGATTAATCACAGCCGCAGTATTTTGATGTTATTTTGAAAACTGACTGAATTTTTGACCATTTTGGTATTTAAAATTATTCTTTGCAAATGAGAAAGATACTCACAATAGCAGATCATTACAAAGCCCTGTAGTCTCCATGACAGCAGTAATGGTATTGTGACTGAAATTTAATTTCCCCTACTTTCTGAAAAAGCTTTCAATGTATTTTAATTACAATCTGTTGTTCTTGGTTCCCCAGACAGATTCCTTTCCTCTCACCCTTGCTGTGTGTTTCTTTATTAAAGTCATGGAGTTTTGGTTGTTGATTTGGGTTATTAAATTTAAGGAGAGAATATCACTTTAAAATACATCTGACTTTTTAGCAACATGCACCACATTTTTAGCAACATGCACCACAGAATTTAAAAGAAAAAAATGATCAAGTTCATTGTCTAATAAAAATATAGTTAATTTATAACCACATCCTAAGTTATTGGAGTGGACAGTTTTCAAATACCCATTAAACTTTGGTAACCTCTAGTGTCATTACATTGGGAAGTCATTTATTGTATTGACTCCCTGTTACCTGTTCCCTGATTATGTAACAAGAGCTCAATCTGTACTGCCTGTGTTGGAGTAACATTCCCATTTGAACCTCAAAAGCCATGACAATGTTAGAAGCCCATCTGCTGTAGGAACCCTCAGCCCTGCCTCTGTAACAACAAACAATCTGCTGGAGGAACTCAGCGGGTTGATCGGTGACGGAAAGGAATTGTTGACATTTCGACTCAACCTCCATTCTCCCCTCCTCTCCCCGACCTGGTACCATCTGCTAGTCAAACTTCATCCATCCTCAGTTCACCAATCACCTACTGGCCCCTGTCTCGCTCTTCCCCCTCTCCTCTTTATACTGGCTACCTTCCCTCTCTGCTCTCAGTCCTGATGCAGGGTCTCGACTTGAAACATCGACAAATCCTATCCCTCCCTTGTTGTTCCTGCCTCTGTAATCTCAGCTCTCCCCATGTGCTGTAGGAAGACCCCACTCATTCCACTCTTCTTAAACTTGAGGTCATCTGAAGTTCAACTGGGTCCTGCTCACACACATTGGCTCCCTGTTAACCAATGCCTTGATATTAAAATTCTTGCCCTTGCCCTTGGGTGCAGAAGAGGCTTACCAGGACGCTACCTGGATTAGAGGGTCGGAGCTAAGAGGAGACATTGGACAAACTTGGGTTGTTCTCCCTAGAGTGTCGGAGGCTGAGGGGAGATCGGATCAGACTTTTTAAATTATAAAAGGCATAGATAGGGTAAACAATCAGAAACTTTTTCCCAGAGTAGAAACATCAAACACTAGAGGATATGCTTTTAAAGTTAGAGGGGGGAAGTATAAAGGTGACGTGAGGGGCAAGTCTTTTATGCAGAGACTGGTAGGTGCCTGGGATAGATTACCGGGGGTAGTAGTGGAAGCAGGTAGTTTGGTGGAGTTAAGAGTCTTTTAATTAGACACATGAATATGAAGGGAATGGAGGGAGATGGATGATACACAGGAGGAGGACATTTAGTATAAATTGGCATCAAGATTGGCGCAACATCACAGGCCGAGTGGCCTGTCCAGTGCTGTACTGTTCTATGTAGGCAGATCCCTCCATGACCTCCCCTCCTCCCTATCTCTGTGAAGTCTCCCAGTCGTGAGTCACTCCAAAATATCTGCAGTTCTAAGCACATGGTAATCGTGAGTGTAATTGCTCCAAAGTTCACAGCGGTTCTGTTCAGTGCACTCCCTTCTGTGCACCTCTACAGGGCAAAGAAATTAACCACACCCTTCAAGTATTTGAATGCCAATCTCTTGGCAAGGAGCTGGTGAAGCAAAGGCCAGCACAACACTGGGAGGCACAGACCCATACAAGTGCGATTCCAGACATGGGCTGAGTCCAGTACAATCTGTCCCTGCAATTCCTGGGTCCCACCATTTGACCTGTCTGTCTTGGGGATGCCCGTGTTTGAATAACAACCCTGTCAGTATAACTCTGTGCTGGGAAGCATCCTCAATGAGTTATGTCACCAGCTTGGAAGGATGACTGGTAATGAGGTGGGCAAGTCGTTTGGGAACATGATCCACTACATCCCCATTCCCAAACTTTCGTTCCCAGCATTGTTTCTAAACCAAACCTCATGGCCTCAAAGTGTTGAGATTGGAATTGGATGTGGCTGCATCATTACCTTAAGATTCTGTTGATGAAACCATGTCACCTGTCTTGGATTATTGGGTTTCATTTCACAATGACTTCCTCTGCATCTTGCCAAACCACTGCTGTCAGTAATCTCCTTCACTTAACTCACTGAGTGACAGGAAGCACTCCTGCACTGTGAAGCTGCCATTCACAATCAGACTCTGCAGAATCTGACTGCCCATTATTTGTGAGTCTTTGTACAGGAGCCTCTATGAAGCTGCTTTTAACCAGTTTAACTCAATCTGCAGTGGAACAGTTGGGAAACAAATAGAAAACTACAAATACTTTCATTTTAAACAGTGTTGAAGGCGCTATGAATCTGACAAGTCCTAAACCTCTTCCTCTGGATGGTAATTATTTAGACTGCATGTTGTGACAATGCTTTAACCAGGCAGAATGGAGGAAACTGAATATTTCAAAGGCAAAGTTAAGTTTATTTTCATATGCACAAGTACATGTCTGCACACGTGCAGTGAAAAACTTACTTGCAGCAGCATCACAGGCACATAGCATCACATAAGCAGCATTCGCAAGAAAAACATAAATTAAACATAAATTATACACAATTTTTACAAGAAAACACACCTAGAACAAAAAAAAAGTCCATTTTAGTGCAAAATGGTCATAGTGTTGCTAAACTGTAGTGATTAGGGTTGTGCAGTTTGGTTCAAGAACTGAATGGTTGAAGGGAAGTAGCTGTTATTGAACCTGGTGGTGTGGGACTTCAGGCTTCTGTACCTCCTGCCTGATGGTAGCTGCGAGAAGATGGCATGGCCCGGATGGTGGGGCTCTTTGATGATAGATGTTGCCTTCTTGGGGCAGCGCCTCCTGTAGATACTACTGATGGTGGGGAGGGATGTGCCTGTGATGTATTGGGCAGAGTCCACTCCTCTCTGTAGCTTCTTACATTCCTGCACATTCGAAATTGATGTACCAGACCATGATGCAACCGGTCAGGATACTTTCAACAGTACATCTGTAGCAGTATCTGTATTTCATTGCTACCTGATGACTTACCAACACCAAGGAGCAAGCAGGATTAGGCAATAGATTGTGACCATACAAACCAAAATGACTATAAAAATGACTAGACTGATTTTATGTATATGGATGTTGTGTAACTACGTTCCATTCATAGAACACAGAACAGTACAGCATAGGAACAGGCCCTTCAGCCCACAATGTCTGTGCTGACAATGGTGCCAAGTGAAACTCATCCCATCTGCCTGCACATGGTCTATATCCCTTCATTCCCTGCCTGTTCATGAACGTATCTAAAAGCCTCTTAAACCCTGCTATCGTGTCTGCTTCCACCACTAGCCCTACCACTCCCTGTGTAAAAAACTTGCCCCGCACATCTCCTTTAAACTTTCCTCCTCTCACCTTAAAGCTATGCCCTCTAGTATTTGACATTTTTACTCTGGGAAAGAGGCTCTGGCTGTCTACCCTATCTCTGCCTCTCTTAATTTTATAAATTTCTATCAGGTCTCCCCTCAGCCTCCGACGCTCCAGAGAAAACAATCCAAGTCTGTCCAACATCTCCTTATAGTTAATACTCTATAATCCAGGCAGCATCCTTGCGAACCTCCTCTGCACCCTCTCCAAAACCTCCACATCCTTCCTGTAACGGGAAACCAGAGCTGTACAACATACTCCAAATGCAGCCTAAACAAAGCTGCAACATGACATCCTGACTCCTGTACTCAATGCCCTGGCTGATAAAAGCCAGCATGTCCTACACTTTCTTTATCACCCTTCATTAATTTTATTTTTTCTGGAGAAAAGACCCTGTTCTGGAGTAATTGCTGTAATTTTGCTGCTAAGTTTTGTTTCTTTCTCTGTAAATTGACTTTGTTTTCTGTACATTTGGCCGTCTGCTTTAAACTCAACCATGTACCCTCCCGGACCCCAACCCAGTGAGAGACGATGTTGTCAGTTGATATCCTCACACTAAATCCGTTCCTTATTCGGCCTACTTATGTTATGTTAGTCAGTGTCAGTTAAGGAGATGTTCTGGCTTAATTTCCTACTGCACCATTTTCCCTTCAGCTCCATGGGTTTTGTGTGAAGTGAGCAAATATCTCTTTTGAAATAAGTCTTACTTTAATTAAGAACAAGAGAAATAGAAGAAGGAGTCAACCATTTGACCCTTACATCTGCTCTCTCATTCAATACGATCGTGGATGACCTTATACCTCTTTTTGAACCACTTGTCTCCATGTAGTGAAAATCCAAAAATGAAGCACAGGTATAGATTAGTTTATTGTCATATACACCAGTATGCAATGAAATGCCTTGTTTGTATGAAGCTCACAGATTAAACAGTACACACAGTAATAATAAATACAACAGTAAATACAGGGATGAGCGTAAAACTACAGACTGGTGCAGAGGGTGTAGTGCAATCCGAAGTAGTGCAAAAACAACACTAAAGTGACAACAGAGAAACAACCAAGGAAGAGTTCAGGGTTGGAGAACGTGGCAGCACCACCGGGAAGGGGATGTGAAAGAGAAGACTGGTTCAGAAGTCTGACAGCAGTGGGGAAGAAGCTGTTGTTGGGTCTGGACATCCGGACTTTCAAGCTCCTGTATCTTCTCCCAGAAGGTAGAAGAGAGAAAAGGAAATGGCCAGGGTGATGGGCATCCTTGACGATATGGTCAGCCTTCCTGAAGCAACGCACCGTGAAGATGGACTGGGTGGAAGGAAGTGACGAGCCTGTGATGGACTGGGCTGGGGATCTGGGGAGCCAGATGCCAAACCACTGGGATTTCCAAACAGTTGGATGGCGGACTGCTGGAGGTTTACTGTATCCACATTCTATTCTGAGCACTTCCTTCACCAATTATTCATCGTCTGTTGTCAGCTTTCAACTTAGTGAAAAAGACTTGGAATTCATAAACATGGGAGGTAAGTGAACACTGTGTGTAATCAAGGGTGTGACAGTAGCGGTGTGATATTAATCCTGCACCTTTGAGGATATTACCCACAACGTGTGATGCTTGTGATATAACCGTGCACGACCACCTGTACAGAAACATTAATAACACGGACAACTCTCTGTGACGAAATGAGTGACATGTTGATTGTAACCATGGTAACACACAGACTTTTACCTTAAGCTGCAACCAGCTGAAAATCCACTTTGTATGCACAGCCAAAACTGCCCCAAAAATGACTTCATCCTCGTTTCTTTGAAGGTGATTGGACACGTTGATAAGGCTGCAATAAAATTGCAATCCTTAGTTTTTAAGCGCAGGAAGAGAACAGACAGGCAAAGAAGTTACACAAAACCTCCATTAATCAATGGTTAGATCTCAGCTCGTGTATCATGTCCATTTCTAGGCATCAAACTGAGATAGGCTAGATAGTCAGAGTCTTTTTTCCAGGGTAGAAGTGTTAAATACTTGAGCACACAGCTTTAAGGTGAGAAGGGGAAAATTCAAAGGAGATGTGCAGGGTAAGTGTTTTATACAGACAGAGTTGTGGGTGCCTGGGACAGGCTGCCAGGGGTGGTGGCGGTAGCAGACACGATAGAGGTGTTCAAGTGGCATTGAGTCAAGCACATGAACATGCAGAGGATGAAGGGATATGGATCACGTGCAGGTAAGTAGGTTTAGTTTTGTTCCTCTGCTGTACTGTTCTATGTTCTAAGCCTTAAGAAGTACATCAAAGCTTAGGACAGGGTGCAGAAGAAATGTTCCAGAATAGTAGAAGAAACAAGAGACTTTTCTAATGTGCAGAGACTGGAGGAATTAGTCACTTGCTCATGTGATGCAGACATTTTGAGCACAGTTGGGATTTACGGTCCATTGCTAATTTCTCTAAAACTGGGTGACGCGAGACCGTTTCAGAGGGCAGCTGAGAGTCATCACCTCACTGGATCTGGACTCACTTATAAGGCAAAGCAGGAAAGGGTATTAGTGTTCACGATGGGTTTTGAATATAATCATGGCCTCTGAGATTTATGTTTTCATTCCCTTTTATTTAATTATTCTTCATCTGCTGTGGCCCTCATAGAGTCATACAGCAGGGAAACAGGCCCTTCAGCCCACTGAGTCCATGCTAACTATCAGGCACCCATTTATACTGATCCCATTTTATTTTCCCCATATTCCCATCAACTCACCCCAGTTTCTACCCCTCCAGTTTCTAGTGGACAATCCGCTGACCAACCTGCACATCTATAGGATGTGTGGAGGAGCAGAGGGATCTTGGGGTCTACGTCCATAGATCCCTCAAGGTTGCCGCGCAGGTCGATAGGGTTGTTAAGAAGGGGTATGGAGTGTTGGCCTTTATTAGTCGGGGTATTAAGTTCAAGAGCCGCAAGGTGATGTTGCAGCTCTATAGAACTCTGGTCAGACCACACTTGGAGTATTATGTTCAGTTCTGGTCACCTCATTATAGGAAGGATGTGGAAGCTTTAGAGGGGGTGCAGAGGAGATTTACCAGGATGCTGCCTGGATTGGAGAGCATGTCTTATGAGGATAGATGGAGCGAGCTTGGGTTTTTCTCTTTGGAAAGAAGGAGGATGAGAGGTGACTTGATAGAGGTGTACAAGATGATAAGAGGCATCGATCGAGTGGACAGTCAGAGACTTTTCCCAGGGTGACAATGGCTAACACGAGGGGACATATTTTAAGGTGATTGGAGGAAGGTATGAGGGGGATGTCAGGGGTAAGTTTTTTTACACAGAGAGTGGTGGGTGCGTGGAATGCACTGCCGGCAGAGGTTGTGGGGGCAGATACATTAGGGACATTTAAGAGACTCTTAGATAGACACGTGAATGATAGAAAAATAGGGGGCTATGTGGGAGGGAAGGGTTAGATAGATCTTAGAGCAGACTAAAATGTCAGCACAACATCGTGGGCTGAAGGGCCTGTACTTGGCTGTAGTGTTCTATGTTCTATGAAACTGGAGCACCCAGAGGAAACACACACAGTCACAGAGAGAACGTACGAACTCCACATGGAGAACACTGGAAGTCATGATTGAAACCAGGTCTCTGGAGCTGTGAGGTAGCAACTCTACCACTTACACCACTGTGCCATCCATGGTGGCATCTGACCTTCCTGGATCAAAGAAGCCAAGGTGACTAGTCCAGCAGCATGGCACTATACTTCCGACCACAACTGCACTGACTAGAGGAGAAAGGCTTAAACAGAGGCTTGTTAGAAACCGTCAAAATGGCATGAGGTTTGGAGAGCATAAATAAAAAGGAACTGTTTCTGCTGGCAAGTGGGTTGGTAATTAGAGGATACCAATTTAAAATAATTGGCAGAAAGACAGAGAAATGAAGAGAAATTGTTATGCAGTGTACTTTTAGGATAAGGAACGGACTGTCTGATGGGTTATGGAAGTAAATTCAGTCACAACTTTCAAAAGATATACCTCAGATCTATGAGGAAGGAGCAGCAGGAATAATTGGTGTGTTCTTTTCAAGCGCCTGAACAGGTGCAATTAGCTGACGGCCTTCTACCCTGCTGGATTTTGTGGTTCCACGAAATTGGTAACAGTTCAGATAATTACCAATTATAACTCACAATATTCTTCATATAAAATGAATAAGATCACTTTCAAAGCTGCAGATGGAGATTTGTGTCTGAAAAAAATTTCATTAAGCATAGGCCTGCTACACAATGCAGGAGTGATAATGGAACAATTTTGTATGGTCTTAGACTACATTATATGTTCCAATTTGCCTATTACTTTATATCAGGGAATCTTAGATCATAATCAAACTTAAATAGTGTGAATAGACAACAGATTTTTTGAAGTAGAATGTGGGATACATCTACTTTGCATTGTGTCCTCGAAGGACTTGTTCCTGTCTAAATGCAAAATGTGTATGGAAGCACAGTCACCTTCTGGGCCAGAACACAGTGCTTAAGCACATCATCACTTCATCTGAGCTGCCTGGGATGACTAATGAAGAACAGTTGCAAGTTTGGGTAGAGATTTGTCTCATGTTGCATGTGCTCACCCAAGATGTGACAACGTGAGTATTGAATTCCGTGTCTGGAATTCAGTTCCATTGAGTTGAAAGGAACAGAATCTCAGAAGAGGCCTTCGAAGTTCACATGTTACCACATCAACAAATAATCTTGCTGGAGGAACTCAACGGATCAGGCAGCATCTGTAAGAGGAAAGGAAATGTCCTTTCCTCTCACAGATGCTGCTCGACCCACTGAGTTCCTCCAGCAGATCGTTTGTTGCTCCAGATTCCAGCATCTGCAGTCTCTTGTGTCTCCTCTGTTACCACGTCATTTGTTTGTTTACCCAAGGGTCTGCAACATCAAAATTATTGATTAAGCACACAACCTGCCAAGTAAACGTGCCCTAAGACTGCAGACATGGCGAGGCTGGTGAAGTGATATGTACGTCAGCTGAACACATTGCGAATCGTGCACTGGCAATAGTGGAGGCGGCAGCGAGGAGGTATAAAGACTATTGACAAGGGGCGATGAAAATACCTGCACTGAAGTGGGAAGATCTTTGTAAACCACTGGCATGGAAATTTGCCCCCAGATTGCACAGTATAATAGTGGGGGCATGTTACAAACCGAGTTTGCCATTCCAGTCATTGAAGACAATGGAACCAAATTTGAGAAGGAAGTCAGTTTGGAATTAGGAACAAATTGTGTGTTTGGTAGTCCTGACAGAGGAGGAAATGTTAATTTTATAGGATATTCTGCCACATGAGGACATTTTGGCCATTTTGCCTGTACTGGTTCCTTGAATTTGCAAACCACACTTTTTCCCTGAAGTTATTTTTCTTGCATTTTTTTTTACTGAATCTATTTCCACTGCCATTTCAGTCAGTGCCTTCTAGATCAAGGTAGCCCAAGCATTAAAATAAACAAAAAAGTTTGTTTCTTGTTCTTTCATCCATTATCCTCAATCCATTTCCTGTGAAAACTGATCTTCCTGCCAACAGAAACAGTTTCTCCTAATTTATTCTATCAAAACCCTTCAGAATTTTGAATACCTGAATTAAATCTCTCCCTCAACCTTCTCTGGTCTGTGAAGAACGATCACAGCTTCTCCAGTCCTTTCCAGCACATGCTCAAAACAAAAGATCTTGACACCAAACAATCTTTGAAGACATCTCCCATCGTGAGACTCTTCGCACTCTGAGGCAGAATGCAAATACCAACTCTGACCAAAAGGCAAGACTTCCACTCCAACATATTTGGAAGTGGCTGTTCGTTCTGGATTAATCCATTCAAAGGCATTTGTGAGTCTTTGAAGAACTGGCTTCAACAAAAGATATTGTCTTAAGTGCTCTGGCTGCCTTCCTTGATATCGAAGGACAAACTGCTCACAGGGTGTAATTGTATTCTTTTAACAGGTTTGTTCTTCACTAGTGGCAGAGAGCACAGTGTGACAAACACAAGCACGTCCTGAGGCACAGACTTGGTAGCATCACAAGCGTGTGCCATGAAATTTCAGCGAAATGGCAGCAATAGGAGGTTTCACACAGTGGGAGATAATGCTTTCTGTGAATTGGATAAACCAAGTGGCTCCGGATAATTACAATTCTGGGAAAATTCCCTTTGTACACTGAGCAAGTGTCCAAACTTCCTTTACGGTTTCCATGAAATGACAACACCTCTTCAAGTGCTCTGAGATTGCTGTTCTAGCAGAAAGACTGCTTAAAACAATGTCTTGCCAGCCAGCTGACAGGTTGCTGTCCATGTGTCAGGAATAACTATCTGACTCAAAATAAACTCATTGTCTCTCTGTGAATTTATTTGTTCAGTGCCCATTTTTTTTCTAACTTAAAAAGCCAAGTCTTGTATAAAAAGGAATCGACATCAACAGACATTGCTCTGGTGGTGAAAGGCTCCCCAGAATGTATGGTGCATTCTGAAGAGGGTCTGTGATTACTGAGTGTGCTTGAATGGAATGAAATATCAGGTGAGCACTGGAAGGGGCAGCTGATCTATACTGTTTAGTCCCTCATTAGTTTGTAATTTATAAACCTCTCCAAGTACCTGTCCAAATACTTTTCAAACGTTGTAATTGTACCCGCCTCTACCGCCTCCTCTGGCAGCTCGTTCCAGATACCCACCACCCTCTGTGTGAAAAACATACACCTCAGATCCCCTTTAAATCTCACCTTAAACCTATGCCCTCTAGTTTTAGATTCCCGTTCACTGGGGAAAAGATTCTATTTACTCTACCTATGCCCATCATAATCTTATAAACATCCTCAGCCTTCGACATTCCAGGGAGAATAACTCCAGCTGATCCAATCTCTCCTTGTAACTACAGCCCTCCATTCCAGGCAACATCCTGGTGAATCTCTTCTACATTCTCTCTAATGCCACCACATCATTCCTGCAGTGTGGTGACTAGAACTGTATACAATATTCCAAGTGCAGCTTGACCAATGTTTTGTACAGCTGCAACATGATGTCTCCACGCTTATACTCAATGCCTTGGCCTACGAAGGCAAGCATGCCAGGTGCCTCCATCACTACCCCATCCACCTGTGTTGTCATTTTCAGGGAACTATGAATTTGCACCCCAAGGTCCCTCTGTACATCAACACTCCTGCCATTTACTGCATACGTCCTGCCAGCATTTGACTTTCCAAATTCATTACTTCACACTTGTCTGGATTAAATTGCATCTGTCACCACTCTGCCCAATTTTCCAGCTGATCTATGACCCTCTGGATCCTTAGACAACCTTCTTTACTCTCTTGGCTCATCAGTCCTTCAGTAGCCTGTTCTTTCCTTCTCCCCATTTCCCTTGGTCTCTTTGGTAGTTAGACATTTATCAGCTTCCTTCTTGAATATGTTTAATGACTTGGCCTCCACTGGGTCCTGTGGTAGAGAAATCCACAAGTTTACCACCCTCTGGATAAAGAAATATCTTCATATCTGGTTCTAAGTGGCATACCCTATATCTGAAGCTGTAACTCCTTGTTCTGGATTTTCTAACTATTGGGAATATCCTCACCGTCTGCTTGGTTTTATAATTCTAGAGGTTGCTATGGGATCCCATCTCATTCTTCTATACCAGTGAATCTAGGTCTAACCCCAAAACCTCAGTCCTGCCATCGTAGGAATTAATTAAGGGAACATTTGGTGCACTGCCCCATGGCAAGGATCACCTTCCCCAGATAAAGTGACCAAAACTGTACGTAAAACTCAAGATGGGGTCTCACCAAGACCGTGTACATTGCAGCTTCTGTATTCAAACCCTGTTGCAATGAAGGCCAGTGTACCATTTTCCTTCCTATTGTTTGCTGCACCTGGACACTTGTTTCAGTGTACAAGGACACCCAGGTCTCACTGGCCTCCCCTTTTCTCAATCCATCACCATTCCGGTAAATGTTGCTTTCTGTTTTTAGAACCAATGTGGGAAACCTGACAATATCCACATTAAACTGCAACTGCCCTGCATTTGCCCACTCATTCAACTTGTCTAAATCACACAGAGCCTCTTTATATACTCCTCATGGCTGTCTTGCCTTGGATGATCTGCAGACTTGGAGATGCTACATTTAGTTCTCTCATCCCAAAACACAGATATATATTGTGACTATCTGGGGCATAAACACTGCCACCTGGAAAAAGACCTGTTTAATTCCTGTGCTCTGTTTCCTATCTATCAAGCAATTTTTAATCCAAGCCAGTACATTACCCCCAATCCCATATGTTTTAACTTTTCATGTGAACCTCTGATGTGGGAACAAGAAAATTATCTGTCTTTGTAATGCTGATTGAGAGATAAACTTTGGCCAAGACACCAGAAATATCTCACCATCTCTCTTTTGAAATAGCGCCAGGAAATCTTATCCATCCACCTGAGAACGCAGATGTTTAACATCTTATCCAGAAGACAGTTACACTGAATGCCTGCTGGCAGCTCAATGAAGGTGCAGTTGGTGGACGCAATGATCTTGATTTTGTACAAGTCATGTAAAATGGGGTGCTCGTGGTTGGAATCTTAATTTGCCCAGAGTCTTCTTCTTCAAGGTGAGTGGCTATACGCAAAGGTTTTCCGATTCATTATCAACTGTTCCAGTGCCAACTGTAGATCTGTATCACTATATCTTCACTCCACAACATGGCTTTGAGGTCACTGTGGACTGACAAAATGGTTGAAAGGGGTTTGAAATCTCCACTTGATATCAAGCTTCCATATATTGATAACCTGAAGCAGAGAGGTCCAATGATATATGGATACTATTTTTGTTCCAATTGTGTTCTTTCTTGTAAAAATTTGAGTATAATTTATGTTTAATTTATGTTTTCCTTGGGAACATTGTGTATCTGACACTATGTGCCTGTGATGCTGCTGTAAGGAAGTTTTTCAATGCACCTGTGTGTAAACTCTACAGTCTTTTTCCCAGAGTGAAAATGTCACATACTAGAGGCCGTAGCTTTGTGAGAGGGGAAAAGTTTAAAGCAGGTTTATGAGGCAAGTTTTTTACCCAGAGAGTGGTAGGTGTCTGGAAAGTATTGCCAGGGAAGTGATGGAGACAGATATAATAGCAATGTTTAAGAGGTGTTTAGACAGACACATGAACAGGCAGGGAATGGAGAAATAAGTTGTGTCTCTGATGCTATGTGACTGTGATGCTGCTGCAAGTAAGTTTCTAATTGCACCTGTGTGCACGTTATTGTGCATATGACAATAAACTTGACTTTGACTTTGACAAGAGATGATTCTGCAGTGTAGATGTCCCAGCAGTAGAGTGAAGCTTCCTTGAGAAAATGACATGAAGTAGCCTCTGATTTTCCATCCCTCATTGAGAGCGTTGTGAGACCATTCCCCATGCAGCTGATTAATGCGGGAAATGGGGAATAAAGTTGCTCTTAGTCTGAGAAAGATCATGAACTTGAACGTTAGCTCTGCTTCTGTCCTGCCTTCTGGGAACTTGCGACGTTGCCTGTTTCTACTCTCTCACTCTGAGATTTGAGTGGTGGTGAGACAGTGAGCTCCTGGTAGATTCTGGCCATGGCTTTAGTCCCAGCCTTTGGCTCCAACTTCACAATCCTGGAATTGGGGTGGGTATCACAGGCCAGCACAGTGGCCCAGCTAGAAGTACCACTGCCTCACAGTTCCAGCGACCCAGGTTCAATCCTGACCTCCGCTGCTGTCTGTGTGGAGTTTACGACCACGTGGATTTCCCTTGGGTGCCCCGGTTTCCACCCACACTCCAAAGACTTGTGGATTGGTAGGTTAATGGACCTCTGTAAATGGCTCCTAGTGTAGAATCTGGGGGAAGTTGATAGGAATATGGGGAGAAAGTTGTTACAGGAAAGAGTTGTGGAGGAATGGGATTGCTCTGTGGGCCAAATGGCTTCCTATGTCATAAGGAAATATAGAAATTAGGTTCACATTTGTCTCTAGCCTTCCCTCGTTGCTTTATAAATCAAACATTCTCACTGGTGGGCAAACGTGATTAGATAATTCTACTGCAAATGCAAGATTCTGGCTGCATTTTGCATTCTGCTTCATTACATTACCACTGTGCCCTGAAAATTTTCAGCAATATTTAAGTACATTTCTGGCACTGTTCATCCTCTCACAGGTACACCACACAGGGTACTTTAACCCTTCACTGCCCCTCCCCACTACATCCTTGCCTCCCCCTCCCTCACCCCCACTCTTCCCCGTGACATTCTTCAAGGTACAGTGAGGCGGAACAGTGGTACACAGAGGTCATGTGTGGGTAGAAGACATTTAGTTTAATTTGGCATTGTGTTCAGCACGGACATTGTGGGCCAAAGGGCCTGTTCCTGTGCTGTACTGTTCTAAGTTCTACGTTCTATGATCTATTCACCCCCAAAAAATCAACATAAACTGGAACCCTGCGGAGCACTGAGCACTAGTAGAAATCTCCTGTTAAGACTCAAAACATTTGAACAGTTTCAGACAATTCTAGGGTGTTATGTGGGAAGGCTTTCACTGTGACAGATTTTTTTATTTTCTGTTTCCCCTAATACGAGAAACCAGGTGATCTGAAGGCACAGATGCTCATTCTTATTGAGGTGGATAATGGGAGTCTGGAGCTATGGGATCGGGATCTGTTCCAAGCAAATTCAAATAAGTTGGAGGAGAGAGAGAAAAACCTTAACATCCCAGGTGCCTTTCCGTGGCAGAGCCAAAGAATGCAATTAAAATGTGTTGATTGAGCACATTATGTGCAGTCATTTTGCAGGAGCTGAGACTATGCTCTGTTGAGAGGGTAGAAGGTCCAACAATGTGTGTGTCCTTTTGAGGCTCCCCTCAGTGAAGCTGACAAAGCTGCTCGTGTGAACTCCCAGTGGATCCATGCCTTCTGACTGCTTGTCATCAGCCCCAGGGGTACACCAGTTTCCCTCAGCCAGTGTGACAGTGCACCTGTTTTAGGAACGCACGGGTCTCTGGCAAACGTGTGAATTCCTGCAGGAACCACTCGCAGTAACAGAGGGACCGGGGCCTCTTGCTGTGGACAGGAATAACAAGTTGTGGCCGGAACGCTGCTGTAGTCTGTGGCAACACGGAACACCGGCGGAGGCAGGAAACCCTCATCAATGTCTGCCCTCCTGCCCTCGTCGCGGAGACTGCAGCTTTCACAATGTCAGCCTCCGCCCCCGTGGGATGGGTTGTCTGACCCACTCCCAGCCTCCCTGTCCTCCCTCTCAGACATTCCTGGGATTTCCAGCCACCTTCTCGGACACGAACAAATAATCTGCCGGAGACACTCAGTAGGTCATAGAGCATAGAACAGTACATCACAGGAACAGGCCCTTCGGCCCACGATGCTGTGGTGAACTAGTTAAGCTAATGACACCTAGTTAAGCTAATCCCTTCTTCCTGCACATGGTCCATATTCCTCCATTCTCTGTATATTCACGTGCCTGTCTAAGAGCCGTTCAAGCAGCACTGATTCCTCCAGCAGATTGTTTGTTGTTCCGGACTCCAGCATCTGCAGTCTCTTGTGTCTCCTTCTCAGACATTCCCGGGATCTGCAGCCTCCTTCTCATCCACTCCCGGGATTTCTGACCTCCTTCTCAGGCCAGGGGATTCCCTGGCCTTCCCCTCGGACATTCCCAGGTCTGTCCTTCTGCCCATGCAGCCCCGTACCCCAGATTCTCCAGTTTCTGCAACAAGAGCCCACAAACCGAGGCAGTCATTGGATCCGTGAACCGTCGTGCACCAAGGTGTGGGCTGAAGTCACAATACACCGAGGTAAAATACACAGCTGAATGACATGATTTAAAGAAGTATAGTGTTGACGCAATTTAAGCTGCTTTCCCCCAGAAACAAATATGCCTCTTGACTTTTGTGTATTACTGCAAATAAAAAAGCAAGTACAACTTTCCATAATATTCTCTGTCTTGTTCACAAGCCAGACAGAGTTTATTGAAGTTGGTATTGGAATTGGTTTATTATTGTCACATGTACCGAGATACAGTGAAAAACTTTTGTTTTGCATGACATCCCGACAAATCGTGCATACGTAAGTACATTGAGGTCGTAAAAAGAAAACAGAAAGCAGAATGTAGTGTTGCAGTTACAGAGAAAATGCAGTGTAGGTAGACAAATAAACACAACGAGGTAGATTGGGAGATCAAGAGTACAAGAGTTCAGCTTTTAGCATATGAGAGGTCCGTTCAAAAGTTTGATAACAGTGGGATAGAAGTTGTCCTTGAGTCTGGTGATACGTGCTTTCAAGCTTTTGCATCTTCTGCCCCACTGGAGAGGGGAGAAGAGGGAATGATCAGGGTGGGAGGGGTCCTTGATTAGGTTGGTTGGTTTCATGAGGCAACAACGAGGAGAGGCTGGTTTGCGTGATGGACTGGGCTGTGTTCACAACTCTCTGCAATTTTTTGCGGTCATGGGCAGAGCAGTTGCCATACCAAGCTGTGATATATCTGGATAGGATGCTCCATAAAAATTGGTGGGAGTCATCAGGAACATGCTGTATTTCCTTAGCCTTCTGAGGAAGTAAAGGCGCGGTGTGCTTTCTTGGCTGTAGCATCCATGTGGTTGGACCAGGACAAATTGTCAGTGATGATTACACCTAGGAACTTGAAGCTCTCAACCATCTCCACCTCAGCATCATTGATACAGATGGAAGCATGTATTCTGCCTTGGTTCTTGAAGTCAATGACCAGCTCCTTCATTTTGCTGACATTGAGGGAAAGGTTCTTGCCTTGACACCATGCCACTAGACTCTCTCTCTCTCCTTCCTGTACTCCCTTTCCTCATTGTTTGAGATTCGGCCCATTACGGTGGTGTCACCTGCGAACTTATAAATGGAGTTAGAGCAGAACCTGGCCACACAGTCATGAGTTCACTCTGCAATTTAGATCACGCCTTGCTCATCGCATTTCAAAAGCACCTAGATATTTACTTGAAGAGCTGGAACCTGCAGGGTCACTTACCAGGGCTGGAAGCTGGGATTCAAGTGGCCAGCTTATTTCCCACCAGTGATGGGCCAGATGGTGTCCTGTGTGGCATAATGTCTAGGATTCCATACAACAAGCCTTACTGAATGCTGGGTCCATGGCTCAGGTCCTTTCAGGGCACAGAGGTGCCGCCTGTATGAAGTTCTCCCTTTGTCCGTGTGAGTTTCCTCCGGGTGCTCCAGTTTCCTCCCACATCCCAAAGACATGCTGTTAGGTTAATTGTATATTGTATATTAGGCCACTGTATATTACCCCTGGTGTAGGCAGGTGGTAGGAGGATCAGGGGAGAGTTAATGGGGCAAACTGAGAGAGAATAGATTACAGGGAAATAAGTGGGGAATGGGATCGATGAGAATTCTCTGAGAATGTTCATACTCTGGATAGGCTGAGTAGCCTTCAATGTCACAAGGAAATAAAAAATAGCATAGTAAGTATGCAGTGGGAGCAGCAAGGTACAATACCAGATCATATGTGGCACCCCAGGCATTCTCTCTTCTCCCCTCTCCCATTGGGCAGAAGTTACAAAAACCTGAAAGCACGTACCACCAGTTTCAAGGACAGCTTCTATCCTGCTGTTATAAATACGATAAGATAGTCTCTTGACCTCACAATCTATCTCGTTTATGGCCTTGCACCTTATGGTCTACCTGCACTGCACTTTCTCTGTAGCTGTCACGCTTTATTTTGTTGTTGTTTTACCTTGTACTACCTCAATGCACTGTGTAATGAATTGATGTACGAACGGTATGCAAGGCAAGTTTTTCACTGGACCTCAGTACATGTGATAATAATAAACCAATTCCATGAACATCCCATCAGCCTGAAATATTCACTCTTATTCTCCTCTACAGATGGTGCCTGACTTGCTGAACACTTCCAGCATTTTCCGCCTTACTTTCGATTCTCAGCCTCCACAGTCAGAGCAAATCAGAATAGATTAGTTTATTGTCATATTCACCAGGGTGCAATGATATCCCTTGCTCGTGCGAAGCTCTCAGAGTAAATAGCGTACATGGTAATAATAAATGTGACAATAAATGTCGTGACGAGCGTAAAAACAACAGAATGGTGTCAATATGTGTAATGGAAAAGGTAGAATTAAGTGCTCGAGACCGTGACAGCACCACTGGGAAGGGGATGTGAAAGACGTGATTGGTTCAGAAGTTTGATAGCAGTGGGGAAGAAGCTGTTTACTTTCATTAAGTGCTTTAAAACTGGTTTGACTTATCAACCATCATTTGGCTTCAGATAAATGTTGCAGCAGAAGTGATCACAAGTTTGAACATTACTATTAGCTGGCGGGAACCCAGTTACTGTATATTGTGCATGGATCAGAACAGAAAGAAATTTTTAAAAACACAATAAACCAATTACCAATTACTCTCTCGTGCAATCACATCCTTCCTAGTGTGTGGCAAGCAGAAATCTACTTTATCTCACAGCTTGGCCTAACCAGAAATTTGTAAAGTTGGACCAGAAGCTCCCTGGTTTTATATTGTATGCTGCCTTCCTGCTTTTATGTTCTTGTGCACTCATGTCAAACGTAGTATTGAGGGGGTATTAAGTACAGGAGTCAAGAAGTTGTTTTGCATCTCTATAGAACTCTGGTTAGGCCACATTTAGAGTATTGCATGCAATTCTGGTCGCCTCACTATAGGAAGGATGTCGAGGCTTTAGAGAGGGTGCAGAGGAGGTTTACTAGGATGCTGCCCGGATTAGAGGGCATGTGCTATCAGGAGAGGCTGGACAAACTTGGGCTCTTTTCTCTGGAGTGGCGGAGGCTGAGGGGTGATCTGTTGGAAGTGTATAAAATTATGAGGGGCATAGATAGGGTGGACAAGCATTATCTTTTTCCCATTGTTGAGCGATCCAATACCAGAAGGCATGCACTTAAGGTGAGAGGGGGTAGGTTCAGAACAGACGTAAGGTTTTTTCCTGAGAGAGTGGTGGATGCCTGGAATGCGTTGCCTGATAGGGTGGTGGAGGCAAATTCATTGGGGGCTTTTAAGAGGATGGGCACATGAATGAGAGGAAAATACAGGAATATGGGCATTCTGTAGGTAGGAGGGAATAGCTATGTCGGCACAACATTGTGGGCTGAAGGGCCTGTTCTGTGCTGTACTGTTCTATGTTCTATGTTCTATGTTCTATAGAGGACGAGGTGCCAGAGATCTCACTGCACATTGTGATTCAACCATCAAATTGCAGAACCCCAGGGGTTCCCATCATTACAAACCTGGGATAGAATCTGAGACCCCACTCTTTTCAATGGAGATTCAAGCCCTGCACATTCAGAGCTACCAGACTGCCTGGTGGCCAAGTCATCACTTGGACTTGAGGGTCGGTAAGGTTGGTCTTCTGCGTCGGGCCCAGGAGAATGTGGGTGGGTGGGCAAGACCATGTCCTGTCCAGCAAGATCCATCCACTGAATCTCCACCTTGTTAGTCATCTAACCTTCGACCAAATCATCTAGAGCTTGGTAATTGGTTTATTATTGTCACATGTACAGAGATACAGTGCAAAGCTTTGTTTTGCATGCCAACCAGTCAGATCATTCCCTGCATAACTACATCGAGGTTGGACACTAGGAAAAAAAACAGAATGCAGAACATAGTATCTTATAAAGTAACACATTTCACAAAGACACACATGATCAATATGCTCATAGAAAAATTGACTGATTTTTTTGTGGTGGGTACTGAATTATTAGGAATTATGTGTCCCAGCAGAGCTGGACAAAATCATATGCTTGTACTGCCTGTCACGAGATGGTTCAGTGAGGTATAAGGCTATTCTATCCATTACTAGATCTTTGAAAGAGAGGCCAGTTAGACCCACTCTGTAACATCTTTTTTCCTCAAGTATCATTTTCAAAAACTTCTTTTTTGTTTGGCTTTACACTTGGTGATTTCAGTGATTGTGTTAACATTTAATTATATCCATTAAGGTCTGCTATTATTTGATGTTTAGGTCTTGTTCATCTGCTGCTCTGACACTGTGAGATCAGTTAACATGGTATAGAATTGAGAAAACAATTACTTAACAATATTCTCATTCTAACTCTTTATTGTTCTTTATCATTGTCGTTTCGCTGTTACATCAAGTGATCCAAATTCTTGAGCAGAATTTAAATCAGTCATGAGATTATTATATCCAAAAGCTGCAAAATGACTGCCTCTGTGTTTTTTTTTCCCACATATAGGGCTTGACATGCTATGACTGACAGTTTCAAAGGTTAATCATTTACCAAAACTGGCAGACTACTGGGATTTTCTGTGGATGATGGACACATTGCATACTAAATTACTCTCCACCAAGAAACTTCAGCAACTTTACAATTTCAGTCTGTTAAGTCCAGTGACATATAAAACAGACGAATGGCTGAGAGCAGAAAAGATTGCATTATATTGGAAAACAGGGACACGTGTGGAATTGTTACTGATGGACAGACGCAGTTACATGAACCTGCTATAATTCAGATGCTGTAAAGCTTCTCTAAGCAAAATGATTTTTCCAATATTCACGTGGTGCTAAAGAGGCAACTGGTCCCCAGAGAAGAAACCAGTCCTGTTGTAAGAATAGATGACCTTCCACCAGAACTGGGAAAAGTTAGAGATTGAACAAGTGGCTGGGGTTTATAGAACAAGAGGAAAGGTGTGTGATGGTGTGGGGGGTTAGGGAGATTGGTGACTGGCTGAGAAAGGGTGGTGAAAGCTGGTCAACAATAGAAAGTATAGGCGTAGGTGTTTTGGGCAGCACCAGTAGAAATCTGCAAGATCAGAAGAGGAAAGGGAGAAAAAAAATGCTGGAAATGTAAGATACAAACGGATGTTAATCTGAAATTGTTAAATTCATTGTTGAACCCCGAAGGCTGTAATGTGGCCAGTCAGGAGATGATTTGATGTTCCTTGAACTTACTTTGATCTACATGGGAAGAGTGCAGGAGGTCAATGATAATGACATCAGAGAAAGAGTGGGTTGGAAGATTAAAGCAAAAATTAAAATGAAGAGCACTGGGTTACTGTTGTGGACAGAACGTAGGTTGTTTGCAAAGTAGCTTCTCAATCTGTGTTCAATCTCCACACTGTAGTGGAGACTAAGTCACAAGCCCCAAATACACTGCACTAAACTGGAAGAGGAACAAGTTGCTGTTTCTTCTGGAAGGAGTTGTTGGGTCTCTGGATGGTGAGAAGAGGTAAGAGGACAGATGTTCTGTCTCCTGTGCGATATGATGTATGGAAGGAATTTAGGATAAAAGTCAATGTTCTCACCTTTATTACATTGCTAATTTTTTTTTAGAACTGAGGTCAAATGCTTCCTTTCTGAGTATCTATTTATTTATTTCCCAAGATGTGGTAATGAGGAAATCCCACAATCTGGAATGTTTTCCCAGTTTCCAGTTCATTGATATTGATATACACTGGTGCTAGCCAAATGTATTCTGAGCCTTTTCCTCTCGTCTTATGTGAACTATTTATTTATTTCCCAAGATGTGGTAATGAGGAAATCCCAATCTGGAATGTTTTCCCAGTTTCCAGTTCATTGATATTGATATACACTGGTGCTAGCCAAATGTATTCTGAGCCTTTTCCTCTCGTCTTATGTGAACTGTGAAAGGTACAGAGTGTGCTTGCTAATGCAGGGGCATCGGACAGTGCTGGGAGACTGTAAAATTGGCTTTTGCTTGAGATTTTCAATCAGGATTCTATTTTCCCCTTCAGCTAGAAAAAGCCTCAATATTCAAAGAGGAGAAAGGAAGTGATCTCACTGTCGCAGTGACCCACATTATCGATCAGATAGAACTCATCCTGTTTTCATTTCTGTTGCTCCCACAGGCAAAATGGCGGTGTGTTGGTGAATCATTCAGTGAGCCTTGAAGGGGGCTGCAACACGGCACCAGAACAGGTTATTCATCTGTTACCTTTCTCAGTGCAAACCATTCCATTCCTATCCGGATGCATCACAGCTTGGTACGGCAACGGCGCTGCCCGGGACTGCAAGAAACTGCAGAGAGTTGTGGACACAGCCCGGCACATCACGGAAACCAGCCTCCCCTCCACGGACTCTGTCTACGCTTCCCGCTGCCTTAGTAAGGCAGCCGACATAATCAAAGACCCCACCCACCTCGGACATTCTCTCTTCTCCCCCCTCCCATTGGCTAGAAGATACAAAAGCCTTAAGGACAGCTTCTATCCCGCCATTATAAGACTATTGGACAATCCCCTAGTACGATAAGATGGACTCTACCTCATTATGGCCATGAACCTTATTGCCTGCCTGCACTACACTTTCTCTGTAACACTATATTCTGCATTCTGTTATTGTTTTTCCCTTGTTCTACCTCAATGTGCACTGATGGGATGAAATGATCTGTATGGATGGCATGCAGAATAAAGTTTTTCACTGTACTTCTGTACATATTACAATAATAAACCAATTAACCAAGTTTACTATTTGCATTAGCCTGATGACAGCATTACCTCAATTTTACGTTTCGTATGTTCTGAGAGGCCACAGTTCAGAGCCCTCCTGACGCTGAGGGCCTGAGGGTTTCATTCCACAGGTTCCAGCCCCTCAGCATGAGGAAGGCTGTGAACTGTGGCCTTTCCCTACCGAGCTGTTGCAGCAACTGCGGGGAGTTTTTGTGCATCCCTCAACACCGGGACCTGGACCTCAGGATGCACCAGTAGGTCGCATACAGCTCCTTGCACTGTATGACCAGGAGGTTTCGGGCAGAACTGAGGGGTACATTTCGCTGGGTTGAAAGTCTTCCAACAGTGGTTGACAGTGGTCTCGGTGTGTGTCCCTGGGAACAGTCCACAGAGCACAACATCCTGTATGGTGCAGCCAGGACTAAGACCATTGTGTCTCTTTCCAGATCGTTGTGGGCATACATATATTAGATTAAGATTCTTTATTGGTCACATGTACATCGAAACACACAGTGAAATGCATCTTTTGCGTGGAGTGTTCTGGAGGGCAGCCTGCAAGTGTCGCCACACTTCCGGCACCAACATAGCATGCCCACAACTTCCTAACCTGTACATCTTTGGAAAGTGGGAGGAAACCAGAGCACCCGGAGGAAACCCACGCAGTCACGGGGAGAACATACAAACTCCTTACAGACAGCGGCCGGAATTGAACCCGGGTTGCTGGCGCTGTAAAACGTTACACTAACCGCTACACTACCGTGCATCTGCCCCCAAAGCAGCATCCCAGAGGGTAGAACACAGTGATGATCAGACTCCAACTGTGCAAAGAGGGCCCTTCTAACACCAGCCGAACTAGACCTTGCTACATGTTTGGAAGTTCTGGTGAAGTTGAAGCTGAAGCTGATGATGTCAAGGAACTTAAGAGGGGTTACTCAGGTTGGAGAACCCTGCAACTGTTCTTTGTTCCCTGACACCCTGGGAGGAAGCAAACAAGGTGAACATCAATACATTCCTTATCCATAAAGGTCTTCAAGACATGAGAGAGAGCAGGAGAGAAATGTGCCAACTCCAGAGAAGTGTGGACTCCCTGCCGCTGCTCGGATTGATGGGGATGATGTCACGAGGTCCAAGGAGTGAAGAGCCAGCAACCCTTGCTCTTTGCCTCAGAGTCCTTCAAGGTCAACTTCTGATCCAGAGATCACTCCATGGAGCAGGTTGAGATGTGCTGGGTGGTCAGTGGTCTTTAGATAGAGGATGCCTCGGTAACACCCTCAGAGCCTAACGTATCTGCCATTGATTCTGTGCTGGGCTGTACCATTTGAAGGTCACAGGAACCACAGCCTCCCTGAACTCCCTGTCCTCGACCACGGACGTTGCGGATAACAGCAAACAGTCTGGACTCTGAATGGTCTACCTGGAAGTGACGGCTTGCCGTGTGAGTTTTCCATGGCTCTGTGGGATTGGGTTCATAAGGAAAGACATCATCCTCATCTACATTCAGATGATGATTTAGAGTTTGTACATTCTCCCCGTGTCTGCATGGGTTTACCTCGGGTGCTCTGGTTTCCTCCCACATTCCAAAGATGTACGGGTTAGGAAGTTGTGGACGTGCTATGCTGGCACCGGAAGCGTGGCGATACTTACCGGCTGCCCCCCAGCACATTCTTAGCAACGCAAAAAGACGCATTTCATGTTGTGTTTCGATGTCCATGTGACTAATAAATAAATATCTTATCTTAAAGGAAGAGGGAAGAGACCAGAATTCAGTGACCCATCTCACTGTTTGAAGTGGATGGCAAAGCTCTGTCCAAAGTCACTGTCGCATGAGTCAAGTCTGCTCTGGGTCTGGTGAGTGACCCGGACCAGACTTGGACCACATCTGATGGGAAGTTCTCTGCCAGCCTTCCTCTCCTCAGGGATCTGATCACACTTGTGAGGAGCAGTTACTGTAACAGCCTGGACCAGGAGAAGGCCTTGGACAGAATATTACACACAAACATACCTACTTGCTAACTTGCTTATTACTACACAGAAGGAAGCCCTTTGGCCCATCGAGTACATGCCTGCTCCCAGCAGTCTACTTTTATCTCCCCCCTCCTTATTCCCCGGTTGCTGTTGTAACACACTATCTCTCACATGTCCGGCAACTCCACTTTAATTCTTTTCCTATAAACTCACACCCTGTGATAACTTAAAACAGCCAATTAACCCTTTTAGGGTGTTAGAGGGAACTGGAGCACTCAAGGGAACCAACAAGTTGACAGGGAGAACGTGCGGACTCCACACAGACAGTACCGGAAGTCAGGATCGAACCCTGGAGCTGTGAGGCAGCTGCACTAACTGCTGCAGCACCGTGTCGCCGAATGGGTGTGATGGCTGAGCTCTCCGAATCAAGGTGCGGAGAGGGAATCAGCGATTGGATTCGACGGTTCGACATAGACATCAGTAGCGTGGTCTTAATCAATGGTCAGAAAGGGAAAGGCTTCAGCAAATATATGTCGGCCCCTCCTGCACTTACTTCAGTGCACACTGTCCATTAAAATAAGATAAGATCTTTATTAGTCACAGGTCCATCGAAACACACAGTGAAACGCATCTTTGTGTAGAGTGATCTGGGGGCAGCCCGCAAGTGTTGACACGCATCCGGCGCCAGCATAGCATGCCCACAACTTTCTATCCCGTACGTCTTTGGAATGTGGGAGGAAACCAGAGCACCCGGAGGAAACCCACGCAGACATGGGAAGAACGTACAAACTCCTTACAGACGGCGGTGGGAATTGAACCCGGGTGGTGGCACTGTAATAGTGTTATGCTAACCGCTACACTACTGTGCTTGCCTACACAGCCCTTGGTTCCCCACAGGATGCTGAGATATTAAATTTGGTCTACTTTTGTGATGGTGGGCCAAGTAGATGTAGCTGACTTGCCCATGCAATGTTTATCACTGACTTTGCGGGTAAACAGCCCTTGTTACAAGTCAATCAGCCAGTGGTCAGATGACTGACACGGGATGTCCACCAGGACCTGGCTGACAGAAGCTGATGGATAATGTCAGATGGTTCCCTGAGTAGATCATCAGGATCATTCGTGATCAGCGAATGACTCAGTGCTCTGTGTGTGAAGATCTCTCTCTGAGTTCCCAATTTGATTGTGCAGAGAGTGATGGGTCTTTGAGTTCTTTACCTCAGATGTTTGTGGAGACTAGATCACTGAAACGTAGAACACAGAACAGTACAGCACAGGAACAGGCCCTTCGGCCCACAATGTCTGCACTGACCATGATGCCAATTTAAACTGCACATCTGCCAGCACGTGGTCTATATCCGTCCATTCCCTGCTTGTTCATGGGCCTGTCTAAATGCCCCTTAAACGTTGCTTTTCTATCTGCCTCCACCACTTCCCTGGCAACACATTCCAGGCACCGACCATTCTCTGTGTAAAAAATTTTCTTCATAAATCTCTTTCAACCTTCCCCCTTTCACCTTAAAGTTACACCCTCTGGTATTTGACAGTTCTACCCTCGGAAAAAGACTCTGGCTATCTACCCTATCTATGCATCTCACAATTTTATATACTTCTGTCAGATCTCCCTTCAGTCTCTGACAGTCCAGAGAAAACAATCCAAGTCTGTCCAACCTCTCCTTATAGCTAATACTCTCTAATCCAGGCAACGTCCTGGTGAACCTCTTCTGCACCCTTTCCAAAGCCTCCACATCCTTCCTGTAAAGTAACAACCAGAACAGCACACCAGAACAGATTGAAAGTGGCTACACAGGTAGACAGGGTGGTTAAGAAGGCTTATGGAATGCTTGCTTTCATTAATCGAGGTATTGAGTACAGGAGTCAAGAAGTTATGATGCATCTCTATAGAACCCTGGTTAGGCCGCATTTAGAGTATTGTGTATATTTCTGGTCACCTCACTGTAGGAAGGATGTCGAGCCTTTAGAGAGGGTGCAGAGGAGGTTTACCAGGATGCTGCCTGGATTAGAGGGCATGTGCTATCAGGAGAGGCTGGACAAACTTGGTCTCTTCTCTCTGGAGCGGTGGAGGCTGAGGGGTGATCTGTTGGAAGTGTATAAAATTATGAGGGGCATAGATAGGGTGGACAAGCAACATCTTTTTCCCATTATTGAATGATCCAGTACCAGAGGGCATGCATTTAAGGTGAGAGGGGGTAGGTTCAGAACAGACGTGAGGGGTACGTTTTTTACTGAGAGAGTACTGGAATGCGTTGCCTGATAGGGTGGTGGAGACAAATTTACTGGGGGCTTTTAAGAGGGGCTTGGTTGGGCACATGGATGAGAGGAAAATGGAGAGATATGGGCATTCAGTAGGTAGGAGGGATTAGCTATATCGGCACAACATTGTGGGCCGAAGGGCCTGTTATGTGCTGTACTGTTCTATGTTTTATGTTCAAGTAAAGTTTTATATTGATGCAACTTGATTTCCTAACTTTTATACTCAATCCCCCGACCGATGAAGGCAAGCATGCTGAAATAAAATCCGAAAATGCTGATTTTATAAAAGAGTTATCAGTGGGAAGGGAAAATAGAGTTAATGTTGCCACTGTCAGGGAGCTATGGACTTGCACCTCAAGATCCCTCTGTACATCAATGCTCTTAAGGATCCTTGAAGGTATTTAAAAAGGAAGCAGATACTGTTTTTGGAAGATCAGGGGATTGAGTGCCATGGGGAACAAGTACAGAGAGGGAGTTGAGACCTGGGACATATCAGCCATGATCATATTGAATGTTGGGACAGGCTAGAGAGGACAGGTGACCTACTCCTGCTCTTGTTTTCTGGTGTTCTTGATTAGGTCAATAATTAGCTGTGATAAGGAATATTTAACTCCTGAATTAGCAAATAAGCTCCAGATGTTGATAATGAATCTGCATTGGATGGTGGCTTGGGAGCTCTGTGTGCAAGTGCATTTGCTGCAATACATTAAGAATCTCTGGGCATTAAAGGCAGTGTGGAAAGGACTGGCCAAACAGATCTAAGCTTTGGACTTCTTAGCTATGAGAATGAACGTAAAGCACTGCAGTTGCTGGAAGCCTGAAATAAAAATAGAAAACGCTGATTTTATTCAAGAGTTATCAGTGGGAAGGGAAAATGGAGTTAATCAAGGACTTGTCATCATTGAAGAGATCTGAGAGGTGGAAAAGGCTGGTATTTTTTACTCTGGAGAAGGGAAATGCTAGAGGAGGTATTACTGAAGAGTTTAATATCATTTAGGGAAAACAGTTAATAAGCTTGAGATTGCTGCAAATTCTAGGATCGGGGGGGGGGGGCTATAGAAATACCACAGAGAGAGTTGTTAATTAATTCCTTTCAACAGAGGTGAGTGCATGGAGTGGAAGCCGCAGTTAACAGCTGGAAACAAATATTGAAGGAAGAATTGGGCAGCGCGTGACTGATAGGCGTTGAGGTTTTGGGTAAGTCCAATAGATTGCACAGTGTCTCTCGGACACGGACTTCTTCCCTAACCTTGACAGATCAGCTCAATCAGTATAACAGTTTGGCATTTTAATTCACCATCTCACTCCCACTCCCACTCCAAGCTCTCTGTGCCCAGCCTCTTACAGTATTCCTACTAACCTCAATGAAAGCTCAAAGTCAAAGTCTAAAAGTCGAGTTTATCGTCATACGCACAAGTACATGTACGTACAAGTGCAATGAAAATCTTGCAGCAGCATCACAGGCACATAGCATCAGAGACACAACATTCACAAGGAAAACATAAATTAAGATTAAATTATACACAAGTTTTACAGGAGAAACACAATTCGAACAGAAATAAACAAAGTTCATTGTAGTGCAAGGTGGTCAAAGTGTTTGTAGTGGTTAGTGTAACGCTTTACAGCACCAGAGACCCGGGCTCAATTCCCGCCGCTGTCTGTAAAGAGTTTGTACGTTCTCCCAGTGTCTGCGTGGGTTTCCTCTGGGTGCTCCGGTTTCCTCCCACATTCCAAAAGACGTACAGGTTAGGAAGTTGTGGGCACGCTATATTGGCGCTGGAAGCGTGGCGACACTTGCAGGCTGCCCTCCAGAACACTCTACTCAAAAGATGCATTTCACGGTGTGTTTTGATGTATATGTGACTAATAAAGATATCTTAGTGTTGCTCTACTGAGGTAGTGATTAGGGTTGTGCAGGTTGTTTCACGAGCTGAAGGATTGAAGGGAAGTAACTGTCCTTGAACCTGGTGGTGTGGGACTTCAGGCTCCTGAGTGAGAAGGTGGCATGGCCTGGATGTTGGGGATCTTTGATGATAGATGTTACCTTCTTAAGGCTGCACCTCACATAGATCCTACAAAATCACTTATGCAGTAACTTTAACTTAGGAAGATGTCCCAAGGCATTTCTTTGGAGTGAGAGCAAACTTGGATACCAGGCCACCTAAGGAGATCTTAGAGCAGGTGGAATGATCTTTGGTTAAGGAAGTGGGCTTTAAGGAACATCCTGAAGATGAGAGCAAAGTAGAAAGGAGAGGTTTGGGGATGGATTCTTGGTGAATCCCTGGCCTTAGCAGATGAACTCTTCACTCTTACCTCAGCCTTTTCCATCTCTCAGGGTTCTTACATGATGACCCTTCCTTATATATATAGGTATATAAAGTCATGAGGGGCATTGATAAGGTGGAGTGTCCCAGGGTAGGAGAGTCTAAAACTAGAGGACATAGGCTTAAGGTGAGAGGGCTAAGAGTTGAAGGTGACCTAGTGGGTAACTTTTTCACACGGAGGGTTGTGAGTATATGAAACGAGCTGCCAGATGAAGTGGTAGAGGTGGGTACAATTACAAAGTTTAAAAGACATTTCGACAGGTACATGGATCGAAAAGGTTTAGAGGGATATGGGCCAAACCCAGGCAAGTGCGACCAGCTGACATCTTGGTCGATATGGATGAGTTGAGCTGAAGAGCCTGTTTTGGTGCCTTCTGTCACATGATTCTATCACATGTTCCATTTAGCCCTAAATTTAATCACCCCACCACTGGCTTTCTAACTATTCCAGCGTATGAGATGATTTGAAAAGGCAGTAATTGTTCCCTCAATCCCTCTTCCCTACAGCACCACCCTCACCACCTCACCCCTAATTCCTTTACCAGTCTTACTGTCTTTTTAAAACATCCAAAACCCTGGATCATTTGGTTCTGAAACTTCATCCCCTTGCAATCTCATCTTCAGGACGGCTGTTAATCCTGACTTAAAAAAATTCCTAGCTCTATCATCATATCAATCCCATCCCTTGAGCCCTCGTAAATCTCCTCCGCACTCTTTCCAGCTTAATGGCATCAAGTGATTGAAGAGTGCAGTCCCACCACCATTTTCCCACGAGCAGTTTAAAATGGGCCTCAAATTATTGGTCTTGTCAACGATGCTCACGTCCTGTGAATGAATAAAATTAAAGCGTGGCCAAGGCTCCTTCTTTGGCCCCAGTTCTTCTTATCATCTTCCACCCATCTCTGAGCTCATCTTCTCCACATCCACAGCGATGATACCAAGCACTGTGTCGAGGTCACCAAACTTGAGGGCATGAATGCTGCTGCACTGTCCACCTGCTAAATCAGCGGCTCCCCCAACAAGAAGGCCTGTCTAAGTGGCATTGGAAACTGTGCCTTAGTCCCCAATACCATTCCCTCTCCTTCCCTGCTTATAACAAGAAAATAATGAGCAACCTCTCTTCACCCAGATCTGACATTCAAATTCACTGTCTAGTTCATCATAACAAACAGCATTGCATCAATATTCCAACCATCACCAAGACCCTAACCCACATTTAGGAACATAAGAATGTAAGAAATAGGACTAGCTCACAATCCTCACTCCCACCCCCTTTCTGCACCACCCGCCAAGACCCTGAGAGATCTGCTACCTCAACTTATCCCCATATCCCTTAATTCTTCTGAATTCCAAAGATGTATAAATCAGAGCCTTGGATCTAGTCAGTGACTAACCATCTTCAGCTCTCTGAGGCAGACAGTGCCAAAGGTTTCTAATCATGAATGAATGAATTCTCTCTCGACACTGCTCAACCCTAACTGCCATTGAGAAGGTGGTGATGAGCCACCTTACAGTCATTGGTATTGGTATTGGTTTATTATTGTCACTTGTACTGAGGTACAGTGAAAAACTTGTCTTGCATACTGATCGTACAGGTCAATTCATTACACGGTGCAGTTACATTGGGTTAGTACAGAGTGCATTGAGGTAGTACAGGTAAAAATAATAACAGTACAGAGTAAAGTGTCACAGCTACAGAGAAAGTGCAGTGCGATAAGGTGCAAGGTCACAACAAGGTAGATCGTGAGATCATAGTCCATCTCATCGTATAAGGGAATGGTTCAATAGTCTTATCACAGTGGGGTAGAAGCTGTCCTTGAGCCTGGTGGTACGTGCCCTCAGGCTCCTGCATCTTCTACCTGATGGAAGAGGAGAGAAGGGAGAATGACCCGGGTGGGTGGGGTCCTTCATGAGTCGTACAGCACAGAAACAGGCCCTTCGGCCCACCATGTCCACCCAACCATCAATTACACACCCACACTCATCCCATTTACTCAGTCTGTAGCTTCTAGGCCCTGGCAACTCAAGTTCTTGTCCAGATACTTCTTAAACGTTGCAAAGTACCTGCCTCCATTACCTATTCAGGCAGCATTACCGCTTCTCTGGTTTTAGACACTTCTGCTATGGGGAGAGCTCACCCACTATCTACGTTCTGAGGAAGGGGTTTCCAGAGACATGGCCTTCTGTGAGAAACAATTTTGTCTTATTTAAATAGGTGACCACTTGTATTTAAGCTGTTAACACTGGTTCTAGAATTTTCCCACAAGAGCAAACATCTTCTCCCCATCCACCCTGTTCCGATCTCTCAGGATCCAATCAAGTCCCCCTGAGTCACCTAAACTCCAACAGATACAAGACTAGCCTGTCCAACTTTACCTCATAACACAACCAACCCAATCCGTGTATTAGTCTCAAACTTATTCTCTGAATCTGTTAGCATCCTTCCTTCAATAAGGACACTAATACTCTACATAGTACTCCAGATGTGGTCTGATCAATACCCTGTATAACCAAAGATTAACCTCCTTAATTTTGAATTCAATTCCCCCAGCAATAAACAACATTTTCCTAATTACATTCTGTAGCTGCAAGCCATCTTAATGAGAATCGTGCACTGGGGCACTCAGATCACTCTCCCTATTTGGATCACATGCTTCTTTTTTTATTTTGCTACCAAAATGGATATTGTACTTTTCCCACATTATACTCCATTTGCTAGGTCTTTGCCCATTCACTTAACCTACCTCTATCTCTTTGTAACCTGGTTATGTCCTCTTCATAACTTATCTTTTGTCATTTCTAAATTTGTCATCAGCAAATTTAGAAAGTGTGCCTTGAATGTCCTCAATTAGGTCATTTGGACACATTTTGTTGAAGCTCTTTATCTTTTTTGTGTCTCCGTGCCTTGAGAGGGTGTCTGGTGTAACGTCATACTTTGAGGTTTGACACTCAGTATTATAATTATACAGAGGAAGTAAAATGGTCCACCTCTCGATCCTGGATGGCTGACCTTGGCCTTAAGAAGGCCAGCAAAGGTTAGTCATCTGTCATAAGCAAATAGGGTGGTACCAAACGTGCTCCACAGTGGGTCTGTGGTATATTGGGCCTGTATCCTTCTGTGCCAGCCTCCAACTGAGGAGAGCTCTGATCAGGAGTTCTCCTTTGTTAAAATTTATCTTCCAGAACAAAATCTTTCCTGTTTCTCTTGTAGAACTGAAGTGAGAAATGAGCTGCCAACATCCTGGCTGTATGACTACAGCGATTTCCTCCAGGTGCTCTGGTTTCCTCCCACAGCCTAAGGACAGGTGAGTTAATTGGCCATTGTACCTTGCCACTAATATGTAGCTTGTCCAACCTCTATTTATAGCTCATCCCCTCTAATCTAGGCAGCATCCTGGTAAACCTCTTCTGTACCCTTTCCAAAGCTTCCACATCCTTCCTGTAATGGGGTGACCAGAACTGCACAAAAGTGCAGCCTAAGCAAAGTTTTATATAGCTGTAACATAACTCCTGACTCTTATATCCCTATCTTCCTGCATTAAACAATGGCAACTTTCCAAAGTGTTTTATTAATTGTAACGTGTTTTTGGTACCTTCTGAAAGAATGTCTTGGAGCTCTGTATAAACACATACCAACAACTTTACATTTTAAATGCTGGCTTTCCCATATTTCCCAGACTCTCTAAGCTCCTCCATCTTCACACATTTGTCAATTGCTTCTACTCTCCCCACTCCATGAAGGTTTATAACAGTTGACAGGTTAAAGTCCGTTTAATCCTCAAATGGTGCACTGACGCTATTAGATGTTTCGGAGTTTGGAATTAAGCAACTCTACTATCGTTGAGCTGCATGAATAACAAAAGACTGGTAGTTTTTTTTTACCATTTGACCTGATTAAAAAGTCAATAATATTTAAATGCGCCCTCCTTTTTACAGAAAGCCTGGGCTAATTGGTGATTAGAAAATGGTTCTTCTTACTTACCTCCCCATCTTTAATCTGCTGCTATGAATCAAAGTGACGCTTGGCCAACATTTCCTGACCTTTCTCATTTCTCAAAGAGCTTACTCTCTTTGAGAAATTAGTCATAGAAATGTGCTAACACCCTCATTGTTTTTTAATTATCCTATTCCCAAACTGGATTGGCTGGAGGTGGACATAAAGTCTCACACTTATATCGACCCTTTCCTGATCCCTAACTGTTTCACAGCCAATGAAATACTCCCTTTAACACGCGGTTGCTGTTGTAGTGAAAGAAATGTGATAACCAGACTGTGCACAGCAAGATCCCAAAACATGACAATGACCTCATTACCTTGCTTTAAGGGTTGGTGAAGGGTAACTATCAGCTGGACATTGGGGCAACTTCTTTAAGGCAACGATAATCAAAAAAAAACTGCAGATGCTGGAAATCTAAAACAAAAATAGAAAATGCTGGAAAAACATCAGTAGGTCAGGCAGCTTCACTCTCCATAGATGCTGCCTGACCAGCTGAGTTTTTCCAACATTTTCTGTTTTTTTTTTTCTTTAAGGCCCTGGTGCGGGAATTTCTGCATCCTCCAGAACACACAGATGTGTCATTAGTCTAATACCTCATCTACAGACAGTAGATGAGGTATTAGACTAATGACACATCTCTGACAGTACAGCACTCCTTTAACACTGTGCTGGGCATACCAAGTCGCCAAATCTTAAACAACACAGGATCAAAATTTAATCCATTGATTCTTCCAATAAATCCACTTTCCCTCAGTTTAATTCCGGGGAAGTTTGTGTAGGTAGCACACCCCTATTCATTCGGATGGGATCACTCCAAACCTGAGAGGAATTGTAGGTGTGCAGACAAGGAGATGGGGGGGGGGGGGGAAGGGGGGTTATTTTCTTTATTTAACTATCTTATATTTTTAGTCAGTTTCTAGGAAAGATCCGTCAACAAAGATCCCCACCATCTGGTCTATTGCCATCTTCTCGCATCTACCATCGAGAAGGAGGTACAGAAGCCTGAAGTCCCACACCACCAGGTTCAGGAACAGCTACTTCCCTTCAACCATTCAGTTCTTGAAACAACCGGCAAAACCCTAATCACTACAGTTTAGCAACACTGTGACCATTTTGATCACTTTGCACTAAAATGTTTTCTTTTACTCCCCGTTCCCCCCCCATGTTTTCCTTTATCCCTCTGGCCCCTTTACCCCTTCTCTTTCCCCTCCCCCGCCCTCACAACCTGCCCCTCACCCACACCTTCCTCCCTGTGGTTCCCCACTTCCTTCCCGTTATTCCATGGTCCACTCTCCTCTCCTATCAGATTCCATTCAGCCCTTTGCCTCTTCCACCAATCACCTCCCAGCTTCTCACATCATTCCCACTCTCACCCCCTCCCCCAACCCCCTACCTTCCCCTCTCACCTGGACTCACCTATCACCTGCCAGCTCCTGCTCCTCCCCTTCCCCCAACCCTTTTATTCTGGCTTCTGCCCTCTCGTCGACCATTCATTTCCCTCCATGGATGCTGCCTGAACTGCTGAGTTCCTCCAGCATTTTGTGTGCGTTGCTTTGTATTTTTCTTGTTCTAATTATGTTCTTGCTTGTAAGAATTGTGTATAATTTATGTTTAATTTATGTTTTTCTTCTGAATGCTGCTTATATGATGCTATGTGCCCAAGTGAGCTTTTCATTGCACCTGTACATAGACGTACTTGTGCATATGACAATAAACTCAACTTTGACTTTGACTTTTTTTTAAAGATATCTTTATTAGTCACATGTACATCGAAACACACAGTGAAATACATCTTTTTTGCGTAACGTGTTCTGGTGGCAGCCCGCAATTGTCACCACGCTTCCGGTGCCAACATAGCATGCCCACAACTTCCTAACCAGTATGTCTTTTTGGAATGTGGGAGGAACCGGAGCACCCAGAGGAAACCCACGCAGACACGGGGAGAACGTACATGCTCCCTACAGACAGCAGTCAGAATTGAACCCGGGTCGCTGGCGCTGTAATAGTGTTACGCTAAACGCTACACTACCGTGCCTGCCCACACTGTTAAGGATCCAGCAAAATGCTGGAAACACTCAGCAGGTCAGGCAGCGTCTGTGGTAAGAGAAACAGATGTTAATGTTTCAGGCTGAAGACCCTTTGTCGGGATGGCTTGCCTTGTTCTCCCACATCTTCTGCATACTCCTCAGTTTGGCAGGCACGGTAGTGTAGCGGTTAGCGTAACACTTCACAGCGTCAATGACCCGGGTTCAATTCCGGCCACTGTCTGTAAGGAGTTTGTACATTCTCCCTGTGTCTGCGTGGGTTTCCTCCGGGTGCTCCGGTTTCCTCCCACATTCCAATGACATACGGGTTAGGAAGTTGTGGGCGTGCTATGTTGGCGCCGGAAGCGTGGCGACACTTGCGGGCTGCCCCCAGAACACTCTACGCAAAAAGATGCATTTCACTGTGTGTTTCGATGTACATGTGACTAATAAAGAAATCTGATCTGATCTGACTTTTACAAGAGAAAAACCACAATTAGAACATTAAAAAAACAAAGTCCAATTTAATGCAAAGTGATCAGAGTGGTCACGGTGTTGCTAAACTGTAGTGATTAGGGTTGTGCCGGTTGGTTCAAGAACCGAATGGTTGAAGCTATTCTTGACTTCCAACGAAATGTCACTGATCCGAAACGTAGTCTTTTGCTCTCTCTTTCTCTCTACAGCCTGCAAAATAAAGGCTGCTTGTGATAAATGTTGGGGTGTAAATTCTAACGAAAACCAGGTTGATTACAAAAGAATCAGAGGGGATGTGAAAACTAAAATAAGACGGGCAACGAGAGAAAACGGAAAAAGATTTGCTGCTAATATTTATAGGCAAATAAATAGTAAAAGGGTAGCATAAGCAAGACTGAGATCCATTATTAACAGAACTGCAACTTGCACATGGATGGTGAGGGTAGTGCAAAGGTACTAAATGAGAACTTTGCAGCTTTATCAGGGAAGAGTGAGCTTTCAATGGAGGTGATAGTTGAGACACTGAATATGGTAAAAACTGTTAGCATGGAGCATGAGAAAAGTTGGGTGAACATAAAATAGATAAGTCACAAGGACCAGATGGGATGTCTCCAAGGATTCTGAGGGAAGTACAGGAAGAAATCCTTCAACGCTCTTTGGACACAGGACGGCTACCAGACAACTAGAGAGTGGCAAATGTTACTCTCCTTTTCAGAGAGCTGGTGCAGACAGGATGAGACAAATGGCCTCCTTCTGTGCTGTATTCATTCTGAAATTTGTTGATTCAATGAAATTGAAGCAATTTTTGCTTTTATTTCAGATTCCCATCGCTTTTCCTTCATACTCTCCTGCTCTTTTACAAAATAGTGTGAGAATCTTTTATGTCCAAATGAAAGAACAGACAGGGCCATGGCTTAATATCGTTTATTGTCATGGGCATACCTGCCCAGGGTATAAATGCCATGAAAATTTGCTTTTTGCAGTAACAGCACAGCACATGACAAATGACAAATGACAAACATAAATTATATAAATTTAAATTAAATTACACGACCCAATAAACAAAAAATAGACATAACAACATTCACACAAGTTGAGGGAAATATCGTCTGAGGTAGTGTTGGGGTTTTTCAGGTGGGTTCAAGAACCCGATGGCAGTGGGGAAGAAGCTGTGTTGAACCTGGTGGTGTGGGTCCTCCTGCCTGATGGCAGCATTGAGAAGAGGGCATGGCCTGGATGGTGGGAGTCCTCAATGATGGATGTCAAAGGTATGCCTGATGTGAAAGGCAGCAGCTTGGGCAATACAGCACTCCCTTCGTACTACATTGGGCAGCCAGCCCAGATTCACATGCTTCAAAGTTTCTGAAATGCCTTCTGGCTTATAGAGTGCAGCCTCAGACCCACGATTAAATCATTTTTCAGTGTTTTCTTAACTAAATGTGAGCTACTATTTGATTAATTATGTAACTATTCAATGATAAATTGAAGATTTTTAGCAAGATAAGAAAAATAACATAACCATGCAATTTGCAATTTTGTTAAAATATATTAATTACTGTGAGTGTTGATGCATTTCAAATAGATTTCTGCAATATAGACTCGATCATTAATTCTCAGGAGCCTGTTCTGAACTGTCTCTTTCCCAATCAAACTGCAGTAGAAGTCTAGGATAATAATTGATTTATCATTGCTTTGGCTGATGTTGCAAGATTTTGATCATATTCTTGAAGTTAGCTTGTAGGTCTGTAAAAAGCAGGCCACAGAAATCTGCAGAACCCCATCTCCCTGCCCAAAATCAAACTACATTTGATAAATTGCAGCCATCCTTTTGCTGGCTGAATGTCAGGATACTTCATCTGTATTTTTTGCCTAATTTAGCATATCATTTAAATATTATGATGTGCAATTTTCAACTTTGTGGAAAAGAAAATGCATTAAAAAAACTGAGCAAAATATCCAGACTGACACTCCAGTGGAGTATCAAGGGAGTACTCACCGTTCATGGTACCAACTTTTGGATCAGTTGATCAGTTGAGGGGCAACACACAAGAAGCTGGAGGAACTCAGCAGGTCAGGCAGCACCTGTGAAGGGGAACGGACAGTTGACATCTCGAGGTGAGACCCTTCATCTGTAGGACCTGTATGGAGGACACCACAGATGATTATCTGGTCATTATCATATTGCAGTAGTTAAAAAAGAAACTGCAGATATCACAGTTCTGAAGTAAAAAGAGAAAAAGCTGAAGAGGGGTCCTGACCCGAAACGTTGACCGCCTGCTTTTCTCCACGGATGCTGCCTGGCCTGCTGAGTTCCTCCAGCATCATGTTTCTCATCTAGATTCCAGCATCTGCAGTCCTTTGTTTTTCCAGAGAAAAGGCTGCAGTGGACCTGAAACATAAACTGCTTCTCTTCCCACAGCCGTTGCCTGACCTGCTGAGTGTGTTTAGCATTTTCTGGTTGCATTATCACATTGTTGTTTGAGGGAGCTTTCTCAATGTGAATTAGCTACATGTTTCCACATTCCATCAATGACTTCAGTTATCTTGTAAAGCACTTTAGCATGTCCTGAAGTTGTGAAAGATGCCATATAAAATCTCATTTATATGTTTTATACATATTGCATATTATTTTATATAAAGGACAATTAATTATTGTGCTCAAATAAAAATAAAAAGAAACTGCAGATGCTGGAAAATAAAAAAAAAGGTTATGATTTCCTGATAGAAGTTTATAAGTTTATGAGAGACATAGATAGAGTAGGCAGCCGGAATCTTTTTCCCAGGGTCAAACTGTCTAATAGTAGAGGACATGCATTTAAGGTGAGAGGGGGTAGGTTCAAAGGAGATGTGCGGGGCAAGTTTTTTCCACAGAGAGTGGTGGGTGCCTGGAATGCGCTGCCAGGGGTGGTGGTGGAGGCAGATACAATTGGGACGTTTAAGAGGTTCTTGGATAGGCACATCAATATGCAGAGAATGGAGGGATATGGACATGCAGACTGAAGGGACTAATGTTAGTAGGCTTTTAATTACTAGTTTAATTAGTTTGGCACAACATCGTGGGCCGAAAGGGCCTGTTCCTGTACTGTACATAGAAAATAGAACAGTACAGCACAGTACGAGCCCTTCGGTCCACGATGTTGTGACGAACTATGTAAACCTACTCCACCATCAATCTAACCCTTCCCTCGTACACAGCCCATAACCTTCCATTTTTCTTACATTCCTGTGCCCATCTAAGAGTCTTCTAAATGAACCTGTTGTACCAGTCTCTACCACCACCCCCGGCAGTGCATTCCAGGCACCCACCACTCTCTGTGTAAAAAACCTACCTCTGACATCTCCCCTAAACTTTCCTCCACTCACCTTAAACAGATGTCCTCTAGTATTGGCCATTGCCACCCTGGGAAAAAGGTGCTGGCTGTCCACTCTGTCTATGCCCTTCATATCTTATACACCTCTATCAAGTCACCTCTCATCCTCCGTCACTCCAAAGAGAAAAACCCTAGCTCGCTCAATCTCTCCTCATAAGACATATTCTCTAATCCAGTTCTATGGATTGGAGAACATGTTCTATGTACCGTTCTATGTTCTAATTGAAATGTTAACTCTGCTTCTCTTTCCACAGCTGCTGCCTGACCTGCTGAGTGTTTCCAGCATTTTCTGTTGTTATTTTAATTATTGCGATCCAACTGCATTACAATAAGTTACTTGGCTTTGATTTACAGATCCTGATAAAGTTTGATGAAATGCAAAATTATTGATGGGAAATTCAGTTTTAAATTTTGCTAAATTGCCAAAAAATTACCAAGTCAAATTCTCACCCACCATGGCCCAGAGTACGGAATATTGATAGGGCTGCAGAACTTATTCAGTGTGTGCTTCAGTTCTCTTAAAGAGCGATATTATTCACAGCTTACTGAAAGATTGAGCTCTCTTGTAATTCTCATCAGTCATGTCATTTATGTTCATGCACAATGGCACATAATGCATTACTCTCACTCCGCCTCTAAAGGACCTACTTATATTGTGTGGAAGACTGATTATATCAGGGCGATTGCAATGGGAAAAGGTGGGGAGATGGTGAGAGGATAGAGTATGGCATTTTCAGATGCAATTATCAAGGGAGCTAGAGAGTTAACATCAAATATTTATAACTCTGTTGGGCTTTCTTTAATAATTGACGGCCATTATTGTTGGCTTGCTGTTTGTCATGCTTGCACAGTAAGGTTGACGATATCACGAGGTGTCCGTTGGGCTGATGATGCTAATATGTTGATCCAGCTCAGAATGTTAGATCGTAGAACACAGAACAGTGCAGCACAGGAATAGGCCCTTCAGCCCACAATGCCTGCAACGAACACAATACTGACTTGAGCTAAGTCCCTTCTGCCTGTACTTGATCCTGACATTCATGTGCCTACCTCACCCCTTCTGTGTATCATAGCTGCTTCCACCCTGAATCTTAGCAGCCCATGTCAGGCACCTAACACTCTCTGTGTGAAAAACTTGCCCCTCACATCTTCTTTAAACTTTCCCCCTCCCACCTTAAAGTCCTGTCCTCCAGTGCATAACATTTCTACCCTGGGAGAACGACTCTGACTGTTTACCCTATCTATGCCTTTTGTTACGGACTCAGTGAAAGTCCCTTTAAGATAGACAGTGTGTGTGTATGTGTGTGTGGGGCGTGCTTACGTCAATAGAAGATAAAGGACGTAATGACGTTGTTGAAGAAGTCAGAAGAAGAAGAAGAAGGAGAGAGAGAGAGAAGGGAGAGAGACACCAGCCTGCTTGTTTTCTCTATCGATGGATGAGAAACAATAACTGTGTTTGCCACTGAAATCCATGTATGGAAGTTGGAAGTAATCCGGTGGAGTTCACTTTGTTGCTGACCTGTAGAAGGAAACAGGTATTTGTGTGTGGATGACCACGATTCGGATGCTTTTCAGGGTGAGGAAGTCACTACCGAGTAAACCCTGAAGTGTCGTTTGGGGTTCCATCGTGGAACATTTGGATTTCGTATTTACTCTCCCTATGTTCTCTACATCTACGTCTTATCTTCTGACAACGGTGGTTGTTGAAGAAGCCCTTGCTCATGTTTCACCTTATGGCTTGCGGAACTGAACTTTAAGAACCATTCCGGAACTCGGAGTTTTGGACTTTGCCACACACACACACACACGAAGAGTTTAGTTTTGGGGTTAACGTTCAAGGTTTAACATTTTTGAATTCTAACATACTAACATTTTTACTTTTATTTTACGTATTATCATAAGTAGTAATTAATAAAATAGTTTTTAACACTAAATCATGCTCAGTGTGTTTCTTTTGTTGCTGGTTTGTTACACTTTCGTAATTTTATAAACTTCTATCAGGTAGGTGGTTGCAATATTGACCAGCCACAAAAGAATGGAATGTGAGAATGAATTTCCATTTCCATCATGCCCTTCATGACTTTGGAACATCCTGTAGTGCTTCACAGCCGTTGTCATGGAGCTGTATCGCACAGAAACAGGCCTTTCATCCCAACTTGTCCATGCTGAGCAAGGTGCCTAAGCAAGCTAGTCCCATTTGCCTGCATTTGGCCCATATGCTTCTAAATGTTCCTATCCATAAACCTGTCCAAATGTCTTCGGTGATTGAGGCGTCATATTGGTTCCATCATGGAACTTGTGGATTTCGTAAACTCCTTCTCTCTACATTCTACTCTACATTCTAACATGGTTTTCAGAAGCCTTTACTTATCGTTCTACTTTATGACTTGCTGAACTGAACTGGTTCGCCATCATAAAACTTTGAGAACTATTCCTAGACTGGGTGGTTTGGGAACTAGCCACACACACACACACACACACACACAGGTTTAGTGTGATCAATGTCTAATATCTAACATTTTCTTTTCTCTTATTATTACAAGTAGTTATTAATAAATAGATTTTAACGTGGAAACCTGGCTCGTTGTGTTTCTATTGTTGCTGGTATGTAACACTACACTGAATCCATTATACAAGAACCCAAGAAATTGAAACAGGAGTTGGTCTTTTGTCTCCTTGCATTCAATAATGAATCAGCATCACTTTCCTGCACCAACACCAGATCTCACGACTCCTTTAATACAGAAAAATGTGTTGAAAATACTCAGTGATGGCCTTCAGGGACCCCCTGGGTGCAGAAGTCTTTCCCATTTCAATCCTTATCGGTCGAGTCCTTACTTTGAGGAACTGGTCCTGGTTCTAGACATTTGACCCAGAGGGTGCAAATTCAACTCTTCATCAACCACAAGAGAAAATAGCTACCAAAAAATGTATTTGAAACATTGAGCTCAGTTGGAGGAATCTCTTGGATGAGAATCCTGTCCTCAGTTGGATGTAAGTGTAACTCAAGCAACTGAAATTAGAACTTTTTGTAGCTGGAGCAGCAGCAGGAAATATACAGGTCAAGAAACTAGGGTCATAGAAAATTTTTAGAACCACAGGTAAATTAAAATCCTGGGAAAATGGTGCCAATGAGGAACCTGATATGAAAATTCATGGTCAGAACCAGCAGAAGTTCAAGACCGCAGGAAATTCATCTAGCTATTTTCAGATTCTTAAAATTCTCATCAGTAACATAATTATCCCCTTACAGAGACAATTTCAGTCAAAGCTCCAAGGGGACATGCAGCGTGTCCATTCAATAATCTAATAATGTATTTTTCAGAAGTATCTCAGAGCCTGTCTATGGCAATGCACTGATTTCTATTGTTCAGGAATCCCAGTGGAATGTGGTTATTAAACAAAATGGTTCAACATCAAATCCTTGAGATAAGTGAAGCAATCTCAGAAAGGTAATTTGGTTTGGAGTGATTGTACTGACCCTGGGAGTACTTCTGCACTGAAAGGTTAGTGTCCATGTGAAGAAATGTCAACTTTACAGCAAGGTTAATTAGGCAGTTCAAGTCTGCAGTCAGGCTGATCAGGATTTGGAAGGAGGTTCCTGGGGAGCTTGGGTTTGGTACCACTGTCTGGTGTCATAGCATCAAATGGCAATTTGGCCCACTTTGTTTGTGCTAGCTGTTTGAAAGTGTTATTTCTCCCCTTGGCTTGACGTCATGGCCCCACAATTTTTCCCTTTACAAAAAGGAAATAGTTACCCTTTGAAAGTTCCTGTTGAACGTCCAATAGCTGTGGGATTTCTGAAATAAGATTGAATTGGTCTGTAGATCCTTAAAGAGTCATACATCACAAAAGTGGGCCCTTCAGCCCACCATGTCTATGATGGCCATCAAGTATCTAACCATACTAATCCCATTTACCAGCACTTGGTCCCTAGCTTCCTACGCCTTGGTGATCCAAGTGCCTGTCCAGATACTTCTTAAATGTTGGGAATCTCCACCTCTTTCTCAGGCAGTGCATTACTGTTGAATGAGGGTCCACAGTCTGGGAGGAGATCCCTTCAGTGATGGCTGGCTCCATGAATGAAGATTCATCTGGCTCCAGATAAAGGGTCTCGACCTGAAACGTCGACTGTCCATTTCCCTCCGAAGATGCTGCTGGACCCACTGAGTTCCTCCAGCATTTTGTTTTGTTGCTCCAGGAATCTTCAGCTTAGTTGGCTCCATGCATGTCATTTTCTCCTCCTGTTTTGAGACCTCTGAGTAAGGTATGCCCATTATCAAATCTACACTTAGAGCGAAGTGCTGTTGTTCTTCCCTCTGACTCTGTTTCATGCTTTCAAGTCCTCCTCCAAGTTCTTGAACCCAAAATCTGCCAGATGCTCCTGTGCTTTGTTTCGAGACCGTGGAGTTAGATCTGTTGAACTGAGGTCCAGTCTGTACCCTAATCTACGACAATGTTTTAGAGAAAGAGCAAATAGTTATTGCAGGCTGTCTTGGCCTGACATTTATCCCTCATTTTGCATTAATAAGATCAATTTGTGTCACCGCAGTTTGTGAGATTGCTGGGTGCAAACTAGCTGCCTCTTTATCTACAGTGACCAGATCCTAGAAGTACTTCATGGATTCATGGGTTGTAAAGTAGATTGAGTTATAGAGCAACAGAGCAAGGCAGCATGGAAAACAGGCCCTTCTGCCCAAACCATCCATGCCAACCAAGTTCCCTGCCTGAGCTGGTCCTATTTGCCTGCATTTGGCCCATATGCCTCTAAACCTTTCCTATCCATCTGCCTGTCCAAATGTCTTTTAAATGTCATAATTGTACCTGCCTCAACCACTTCCTCTGGCAGCTCATTTCATATACCCACCACCCTCTGAATGGGGGGAGGGGGTGGAAGGAACGATTAGATCTCTTTTCATTCTTTCCTGAACACAGAGGTGTCTTTTTTTACAAACTCTCACCATCACTGGCAAGCCTTTGTTGCACCCCCTCAATGGCAAGTATGTCCTTTCTAATACAAGGAGACCAAAACTGTACACAGCTCTGAGTGTGGTCTCAGCAAGACCCTATAGAATTGTGGAATCCTGTACTCAAATCCTCGTGCTATGGAGACCAATATACCTGTTTCTTTCTGCATCTGCATGTTTGCGTTGTAACTGTGGAACAAGAACACCCAAATTTCATTGTATATCAACGCTTCACAACCTATCGATGGAAGTAGTGCACCACCTTTCTCCTGTTCCTACTGAAATGGAAAACATCACCTTTATCCATGTTAGACTGCATCTGCCATTTCTTTCTCACAGGAGGTGCAGGAGCCCGAAGACCCACACTCAACGTTTCAGGAACAGCTTCTTCCCCTCCGCCATCAGCTTTCTGAACGGTCCATGAACCCATGAACACTACCTCATTGTTCCTCTTTTTTTGTAACATAGTGATTTCAGGTCTTGATGTCTTGCACTGTACTGCTGCCGCAAAACAACAAATTTCAAGACAGATGTTAGTGATAATAAACCTGATTCTGATTCAATCTAAGTTACCTTCAAGCCTTTGTATTCTCCTCATAGTTCACAATCCCACCCAGTTTTGTGTCTTGGCAAGCTTTGAAATATTATATACAGTTCCATCATCCAATCGTCACTATACATATTGGTATATAAGGTTATTGTTGTCACATCTACCGAGGTACAGTGAAAAACTTTGTTTTGCATGCCGTCCATACAGATAATTTCATCACATCAGCATATTGAGGTAGTACAAGGGAAAAGCAATGACAGAATGCAGAATAAAATGTTACAGTTACAGAGAAGGTGCAGGGCAGGTAGACAATAAGATGCAAGGCCATAACAAGGTAGATTGTGAGGTCAAGAGTCTATTTTATCGTACAAGGGGACCATTCAATATCCTATAACAGTGGGATTGAAGCTGTCTTTGAGTATTACATAGCACTGATGTCTGTGGTACCTCACTTGTTACCATTTGCCACTCCAAAAATGGGCTATTTATTCTTTAATTCCTGTCTGAGATATAGGAAGCAGTTCATTGCTGTGCACTTTGCTGAGAGGCAGATTGACAGCGGTGATGCAGATTGGCAGAGGACTGTGGATGTTTGAGGTACTGGCAATCTGGTATTGGTATTGGTATTGGTTTATTATTATCACTTGTACCGAGGTACAGTGAAAAGCTTGTCTTACAAACCGATCATACAGGTCAATTCATTACACAGTGCAGTTACATTGAGTTAGTACAAAGTGCATTGATGTAGTACAGGTAAAAACAGTAACAGTACAGAGTAAAGTGTCACAGCTACAGAGAAAGTGCAGTGCAATAATGTGCAAGGTCACAACAAGGTAGATCGTGAGGCATAGTCCATCTCATTGTATAAAGGAACCGTTCAATAGTCTTATCACAATTATATCTAATCTTACTGAGGTTTTACTGACATTGGTGCTGGAGTGAGGGCAAAAGAATTTGAACAGCTCCCTGCTTGTCCTGTAGGTTAGTGAACAGCTGATATTTGCAATAATTTAATAGCTTAAAGGTCACCATGACTGATACTAGAATTTTATTCCATATTTATTTTATTTGAACTTGAGTCTCCAAGAATTTAAATTGCTAGGGTTCCAATTCATGTCTGTGGATCAACAGCTGTAGCCTGTGAATGTTGGTCTTCCTGGGCTACCATACCCAGTGACGTTATGTAAGACACTGTGCAAATACAAGTCTTTCTTTAGACTGTGTGGAGCTGAGTAAAGGTCAGAACAAATGTAACAGCTCAAGCTATAAATTAGCAAAAGGATACCAAAGGGCAGCACAGTGGCGCAGTTAGTAGAGGTGATGCCTCACAGCTCCAGTGACCCAGGTTCAATCCTGACCTTGGACGCTGTCTTTTTGATGGTTACACATTCGCCTTCTGACCGGTGGGCTTCCCCTGGGTGCTCAGGTTTGCTATTGCATCTGGAAGACATGCTGGTAGGTTAATTGGCTACTGTAAGTTACTCCTCTGTGTGGGTAAGTGGGTCAAGAGTCAAAGAGGAATTGATGAGAGAATGATAAAGCAGGACTACAGCAAAACGGGAGGGAAATAGGACTGATGGGACTGCTCAAAGGCCCAACATGGACCTGATGGGCTGACTGGCCTCCTTCTATGTTGTAATATGGGATTAGAGTTAGGGTTATACGGCATGGAAACAGGCCCAACGTCCATGCAGACCAGGGTGCCTTCCTGAGCTGGTCCCATTGCCTGCACTTGGTCCATCTCCATAGAACATAGAGCAGAGAACACTACAGCACAGTACAGGGCCTTCGGTCTACAATGCTGTGCCAACATTTTACCCTGCTCTAAGATCTATCTAACCCTTCCCTCCCACATAGCCCCCTATTCATGTGTCTATCTAAGAGTCTCTTAAATGTTGCTAACGTATCTGCCCCCACAACCTCTGCCGGCAGTGTGTTCCACACCCACCACTCTCTGTGTAAAAAAACTTACCCCTGACATCCCCCTTATACCTTCCTCCAATCACCTTAAAATTATGTCCCCTCGTGTTAGCCATTGTCGCACTGGGAAAAAGTCTCTGACTGTCCACTCGATCTATGCCTCTTATCATCTTGTACACCTCTATCAAGTCACCTCTCATCCTCCTTCTCTCCAAAGAGAAAAGCCCCAGCTCGCTCAACCTATCCTCATAAGACATGCTCTCCAATCCAGGCAACATCCTGGTAAATCTCTTCTGCACCCTCTCTAAAGCTTCCACATCCTTTCTATAATGAGGCGACCAGAACTGAACACAATACTCCAAGTGTGGTCTGACCAGAGTTCTATAGAGCTACAACATCACCTCGCAGCTCTTGAACTCAATACCCCGACTAATGAAGGCCAACACTCCATACGCCTTCTTAACAACCCTATCGACCTGTGTGGCAACGTTGAAGGATCTATGGATGTGGACCCCAAGATCCATCTGTTCCTCCATGCTGCTAAGAGTCCTGCCATTAACCTTGTATTCTGCCTTCAAATTCGATTTCCTGAAGTGTATCACTGCACACTTATCCGGGTTGAACTCCATCTGCCACTGCTCAGCCCAGCTCTGCATTCTACCAATATCCTGTTGTAATCTACAGCAACCCACTACACTATCCACAACACCACCAACCTTTGTATCACCCTCTGCCCTTCATCATTAAAATCCTTGTCATTGTGGTATTTGTAGATCGGGTCCATTCTCTGACGTTCCTTCCTCAGGGAATGGAACCTATCCAAAGGTACTGCAGCCACTCAGCAAGGCTTCCTTTGGCAGCACCTCCCAAACCTGCGACCTCTACCATCTAGAAGGACCAAGTGTAGCCCATAGCTTCCCCTCCAAGTCGAACTCCACCCTGACTTGGGCATCGATGCCTCTCCTTTGTTATTTCAGGGTCTGAATCGCAGTCTGACTCCAACTCGAGGGACTACCTTCACCTTCACAAACTGCAGTGGTTCAAGGAGGCAGCTCAAGGACAGTTTGTGTTGGATAATAAATGCTGCTCTTGCAGCAATGCTACATCTCATGAAAGAACATTTAAAAAATCCACTCAGAAGGGGCGGTAACTCAGAAGAGATCAAATAACCAGGTAGTTATCAAATTGATACCCGAGCCATTGATTTCTGGCTGTGTATTAACAATTTAGGAAGTACATTAACCACACAAGTAATCCAGCTATTTATTCCCCTCTCCCATGAGTCACCACATTCTTTTAAGCTCCTCCCTTTCACCATTGGAATTAACTGATAGATGATCATTTTCATTCCATTTGCAAAATGGGTTTTACTTCATTTAATAGTTCCATGTAATTTTCCACTCCAGTTACAAGCAGTAACGTCAGGGAATATTTTGGTCTGTCTGCAGCTGCTGGTAATCTTATTGTTGATATGTGGAATGGATGGAAGGTGATCGGTCATTAGTTCCGAGGAAGTAGGAGATAACTAAAATCATACTGATGAGCATTCGGGTGCAGAGGAGAGGGGGAGAACAAGTTTGAATTGAATTGTAAAGCTTATAATAGTTCAACCCAAGTTCGTGGCCTTGAAGCACAGCTAAAGTAGAATGTTCCAGAAAACAATGGCGACGGGGGATTCAGTAGGGGAGCAGGCAGAAGTTTCTGTGACTGTGGATGTGTTTCTGGAATGGGATGCTGCCTCCAGATTAAGGATCTTACTGAGGGCTGCAGGTCACTTGGAGCAGGGAAGGTGTACTGTACATCGAGATGTTATAGTCCATGTTGCTACCAGTGATTTAGACAGAAAGTGGATATAATATTGAACGGTGTTAGTGTTCTTTAGGATCTGGGTTTTCTTGTACATAGAACATAGAACGCTACAGCACAGTACAGGCCCTTTGGCCCACAATGTTGTGCCGACATTTTATCCTGCTCTAAGATCTATCTAACCCTTCCCTCCCACATAGCCCCCTATTTTTCTATCATTCATGTGTCTATCAAAGAGTCTCTTAAATGTCCCTACGGTCCCTAAATGTATATGAGTCACTGAAGGTTAATATGTTGGTTCAGAAACCAATTAGGAACGTAAACAGTGTATTGGCCTTTGCATAGAAGAGACGAGATATCTTGCTCCAATTAGTTAGACCTCCACTGAGAGCACATCTGGAATACTGTGCACCGGTCTGGTCTCCCTACCACAGGAAAGTTACAGTATACTTGTGACAGATGGAGTGAGGTAAAGGTTCATGAGATAACTCAGTGGGATGGAGTCACACAAACTGCAGACGCTGGAATCTGGAGCAACAAACAACCTGTTGGAGGAACTCAGCGGGTCGAGCAGCATCCATGGGGGGAAAGGAATTCTCAATGTTTTGGGTCGAAACCCTGTTTCAAGACCTGGATGGGATGACAGGTTTGTTATATGAGGAGGTCTGTACCCTCTCCAGTTCAGATGAATGAGGGGTGACGTCCTTGAAACATACAAAATTCTTATGAGGCTTGACATGGTGGATGTGGAGCTGATGTCTCCCCTGAGTGGGATGTGTGGGACCAGGGGTCACGGTGCAAGAATAAAAGGTCATCCAATCAGGGAAGAACCAAAGAAAAAATTTATTCTGCCTGAGGGAAGTGACCTTTCTGTTGAGGCTCTGTTGCTGAGTATGTTCATTGTTGGACTATTAGATATGTAGGGAATTGAGGAATATAGTGTTAGTGCTGGACTGTAGTGCTGAGGTTAAAAAGTCAGCCATGACATTACTGAGTAGCAGAGCAGCCACAAGGGGCTGAATTTCTGCTTCTCTGTCTTACATTCTTATGAGATCTAGCAGGAATGTTACAAGGATTTAGGAAAGTGACTAATAAAGCCAATCTCAATGGCATTAAGATCCAGACTTTTCCCAATGCCCTATACTTGTGAGTTAAGATATGGACAGATAGAACCATAGAACGATAGAACACTACAGCACAGAAAACAGGCCATTCAGCCCTTCTAGTCTGTGCCGAAACTTTATTCCGCTAGTCCCATTGACCTGCACCCAGTCCATAACCCTCCAGACCTCTCCCATCCATGTACCTATCCAATTTATTCTTAAAACTTAAGATTGAGCCCACATTTTCCATGTCAGATGGCAGCTCATTCCACACTCCCACCACTCTCCGAGTGAAGAAGTTCCCCCTAATGTTCCCCCTAAACCTTTCCCCTTTCACCCTAAAGCCCTGTCCTCTCGTACTTATCTCTCCTAATCTAGGTGGAAAGAGCCTACTTGCATTTACTCTGTCTATACCCCTCATAATTTTGTAAACCTCTATCAAATCTCCCCTCATTCTTCTATGCGCCAAGGCATAAAGTCCTAACCTGTTCAATCTTTCCCTGTAACTCAACTCCTGAAGACCCAAAAACATTCTAGTAAATCTCCTCTGCACTCTTTCAATCTTACTGATATCCTTCCTATAGTTAGGTGACCAGAACTGCACACAATACTCTTGGAGATGACAGGGCGGAGAGATGTTGGGGTGGGTGGAGCTTTAGGCTTCTGTGTTGTTGGAATGAGGTCTGAGAGACCTGTACAAATCAGATGAGATGCACCGCAGCAGATCCAGCATCAATATCATGAGGAATTTAGTTTTGTTGAGGAGGGTTCAAACAGGCAAAGAATGAGAACCTTGGTTAGATTAGGAGAGTGGGAGACAGGCAAAGTTGGAAGTGAAAGACAGGCCATTAAAAAACAATTTCAGACAACATGAAAGCTTGGTCACACTTAATGGTTTAAACTTTAATGCAAAGAGTTTTGGGATTAAGGCCAATGAGCTGAGGACCCAGACAGAAATGCAGAAGTATGACATCGTAGTTATAAATGAAAAGTGGCTTAAAGGTTTCTCCGTATTCCTGGTTACAGGGTTCTGAGGCGAGATAGAGAGAGGATTTGAAACAAGTATGATTGGTTGTGAAAAGAGATGGTAAGATAAGATAAGATTTCTTTATTAGTCACACGTACATCGGAACACACAGTGAAATACATCATTTGCATTCTGGGGGCAGCCCGCAAGTGTCGCCACGCTTCCGGTGCCAACATAACATGTCCGCAACTTTCTAACCCGTACATCTTTGGAACATAGGAGGAAACCGGAGCACCCGGAGGAAACCCACACAGACATGAGGAGAACGTACAAACTCCTTACAGACAGTGGCCGGATTTGAACCCAGGTCGCTGGTGCTGTAATAGCGTTGTGCTAACCGCTACACTACTGTGCCTTCCTGATAGGCAGGAAGGATCATTAAGTGAGTCCTGGGAGTTGAACTGAAGAACAAAAACTGGTGATCACACTATGGCAGGCCATTGGTTGGAGAGAGGGGCAAATTTTGGACTAATGTAACAACAGGAGATTTCAAATGCTTTGGCATTACCTAAAATAGAACCTAGCTAAAATGTTCAGGGATTATTAGAATGCATTCAGGAGAAATTTTTAAATTAGTATATTGCAAGCTTAATGAAAGAAAAGCAATGGTCTCGACAACTTTAGGGAAGGGCAGGTGAATGAGTAACAACGAGAGAGCATCCTGCTGATGGTGGTCATGCTCCAGTTAGATTAAGAATAGCTGATTTACAACCTCATCCTATTACTGCAATCTTTGGGTTACCAATGATGGATTCTGGCCACCTATCCGCCTCTGCTTGTCGTATGATTGCATTTGTTACATTAATGGCCAAGAGATCCATCCTATTTAAATGGAAGGATCCTATACCCCCTACCACATTTCAGAGGTTTTCTCAGACTATAACATGTTTAAACTTAGAAAAAATTAGGAGTGGTACTGTTGATCCTTTGCTTAAATTTGAGGAAGTTTGGAGCTCATTTATTCAGTATTTCCACATGATGTATGTAAGCTGACCTTTTTTGAATCCTTTTCAATAACCTTCCATTTGAATATAGAGGAGCGGAGCTAACGACATAATGTTTTTTTAACCGAAGAAATGACGGTCCAGCTTTTTTTTCGACGTTTTTGCTTTCTTTTGTTTATGATTATTTTTTTTTAATTTTGGGGTTCTCTTTTCGTATAATCAAATTTCTTTTCAAATTCTTTTGTATCATGTTCACTTAGTAAGAGATTGGGAGGTTCAGATTATATATTTTACTCCCTGTGTTTGTATATGCCAATTGTTACTATTGTAATCCCGATCTCTTCGCACTATGTGTATAATCTCTATTGTTATGTGTATTAATTTGAAATCTAATAAAAAGATTGAAAAAGAAAAAAGAAAGAAAAGATTAAGAATAGCTACAGGAAAGGACAATGGTAGACCAGGATCAACAATCTCAGCTGCAGTGAAACCTATTATATTAAACTGGGATACCTTTAACAAAGGTAGTCTGCAAACAGCACAAAGCTGAAACTGTCAGAACAGTGGAAGATTTTCAAGAAGGAGATGGTGAGGTTTCAGACTAAATACATTCCCAAAAAAGGACAGGACTGACAAAGGAGTGGACTTCCAAATCGAAACCTTGGTTGATGGTAAGTACCCCACATGGCAAAGCAACAAAGGAAAGGGTAAGTTGATACTGAGAGCTCAGTCCATTAGCAAGTCTAGTGGAGTACAGAAGATGAAATTCCTGGGTTGAAATTAAGGTAGCAACAAGAGGGTATGGAAAAATGTTGAGAAGTTAAATCAAAGAAAACAAGAGGATAACTAAGAAAGGAGAGGGGCCCATTAGAGACCAAAAGATGTATGTATGGAGGTGGATACATGACCATAGTTCTTAATGAATATCTTGTGTTTGCCTTCAGGGAAGAGAAAGGTTCCTCAGACGTTGTAGTCCAAGAGGAGTGTGTGAAATATTCAATGGGATAAACATTGTCAGAACCATTTCGAGAATTTGTGATCTTTTGAAAGTAGATGAATCCCCGGGCACAGGTGAAGTGTATCCCTGGCTGTTTGAAGAAACAAGGAAGGAGATAGCAAGAGCTCTGCCCATCATTTCCCAGTCCTCTCAGGTTACAAGCAAGGTGTTGGATGACTGCAAACCAGTTCACAGTGTACCCTTGTTCAAAGAGGGAGAAATGAATAGAGTGAGTAATTACAGGGAAGTGATGAGCAAGTTATTGGATAAAGTTTGAAGGGATAATGTTAATCATTAGTTAGTAAGGCACAGATTAGTCAAGGTTATTCAGTGTGGGTTGTTGAGAAAAGATTGTTTTGGATTGAAGATGGAAATCTCTTAATACGTTAGTAAGACGATCTATGGGACCAACATATACAATTTGGTCTAAGTTAGTTATAGCAAATTACTTGACAAGTTCCTGGAAGATAGACTGCCCAGTAAATGCCCATGGGATCTAAGTGAAAGTGAGAAGTTGGATCCAAACATGGTCATATGACAGGAAGCAATGGGTAATGTTTGATGGGAGTTTATTTGCCCGGAAGTTCCATCAGGAGCCAGCAGAGATTCGATGGGCCAATTGGCCTCCTTTAAAGTTACAACAGTTCAATGATTATAGAAACTCGAGCTGAGAAACAGGATTAAAAAGGCTTTTTTTGAGCCCGTGACTCCTGGTTTTACACATTCGACCCAGGGGCTATAAATGTTAACCCTTTATCAACCACGAGAGAGTAACTACCAAAAATGTATGTGAAGTATTGAGTTCAGTTGGAGGAATCTTTTGGATGGGAATCCTGTCCTCAGTTCAATCTCAGTGTCACTCAAGCAACACGTGGTAGAATAAGGCAGCAGGAAACTTACAGGTAAAAGAAATTGCAGTCATTGAAAAATTAGAACCACAGGCAAACTAAAAACCTGGGCAAGTAGTGCCAATGAGAAATCCAACCAGGAAATTCATGGTCCGAACCAACAGAAATTCAAGACCACAGGAAATGCATTCGGCCATTTTAGGACCCTTAGAATTCTCATCAGCATAGGTTCGATGGGCCAATTGGCCTCCTTCAATGCTGTAACAGTTCAATGGTAAGAGAAACCCGAGCTGAAAAACAGGATTAAAAAGCCTTGGAGGACGGTTTGCATCTTTGCACAGAATAAGAGAGTGAATCCTTATTAAAACTGAATCCCAAGTAGTTCAGAGAATTGCAGCCACATTGTCACCAGCCCTGTGGAACTGAAGGGCCCTGACACAGCTGGGATATCTGTTGAAAAGTATTACACTTATTCTGTAAATAAGCCAAGTCAATTCTTATAATTGGTCTCAACCCAATATTCATCTTTAGCTGACCTGATTAAAGCTTACAACCTTCACACCTTCTGTAGGTACTCAGCATCTGTGGAAACAGAACTAACATTTCGGGCCAAAACCTTTCATCCAAACCCAAGGGATCACCCTCTGGTCGTCTTTGAAATAGTTCCATACAATCTGTAACCTCAGGGCTGAAGAGCAACTTGGTGCGAGAGGGGAAAGGTTCAGTTACTGTCCATGTGGGGATCAACAACATAGATTGGACTGAAGAGGAGGTGCGGCTGAGAGAATGTGAGCAACCAGAGACCAAATTAAAAAGCAAAACAGAAAGTGAATAATCCCTGGGTTATTACCTGATTCACATGCAAATTGGCATTGGGTCAAGAAGAAATGTTAAAGATAGTATTAGATTAAAGAGCATTAAGGCTGGGGATTGGGAGAAATTGAAAATACAAGAGGACTACTTCAATGCAAGAGGCACTGGCACCAGTACTGAGGCTTCACCTGAAGCTAAATATCAGAGTAGATTGAATAATTAGTGCTGTAGATACGGCTTTAAATTAAATAGTGGGGGGATGGTGACAGGTTCTGATGAGAACGTTGAAGGGAAAGGACAAGGTGATAATGCAGGGCATGAAATGGATGACAACAACCATCGTCCATCAGGAATCATGAGTTACTTCCAATTAGAGTCAGCAGGAAAAAAAAGACAAAATTAAAGGTTTTTTAAAAATCTGAATGCAGAAAGCATTTGTGAATGATGGATCATATTCATTTATTTCTATTTGTCCCATTATTTCACCTAAGAGCCATTACGGGAACATGGTTGCTAAATGGGCAAGGTTAGGAATTAAATATTCCAGGATATAGAAGTATATATTTTGATCGCTCTTCCCTAACGGCTCCTTAACTACCGGATTATTAAGTAATACTTTCTTATTACATACTACTTGGTCTAAAAAAGCCTGTTCCATATTGGTTTCTCTATATTATTCTGTAAATTCATTCCTTACACTCCTCAGATACAGGAAAGCCCAAGTGGAAAAGCATCTCTACGTAAGGTTGGTGGGTTAATTGGCCATTATACATTGCCCTTCCTGTGTAAGTAGGTGCCATAATTGTAGCAGGAGAAGTTGGGGAAGTTTATGGGAATGTGGGATCATTATGAATGGATGTTTGATGATTAGCACAAACTCAGTGGGCCAAAGAACCTGTTTCCCTGCGGTATGACTGTACGACCTATATTCGGGGAAATTTACAGTAGCCAGTTGTCCTACCAGCCCAGCTTTGGGATATAGGAGGAAACAGGAGCACCTAGGGAAACTCACAAAGTCACGGAGAACATGCAAATTCCACAGAGAGAGCACCAGAGGTCGGGCTCGAACTCTGGTCACTGGAACTGTGTCGCAGCAGCACTGACACTACTTTGGCCTTCATTGTAAGGGAGTAGGAGTATTAAAGAAAAGTTAATCATAGAGTTGTACAGCAGAGAAACAGGCCGTTCGGCCCTCTGTCTATGTTGACCATCGTGCCAATCTATACTAATCCCATGCCTGCATTAATTCTATATCTCTCAATGCTCTTCTCATTCAAGTATTGTTAAGATGCCTCTTAAATGTTGTTACTGTTCCTGCCTCTGCCACCTCCTCTGGCAGCTCATTCCAGATGCCAACAACTCCGTGTGAAAAATTTACCACTCAAATCTGCACTAAAACTCTTCTCTCTCGCCTTAAACCTGTGCCCTCTAGTTTTAAACACCACTGGAAACAGACACTGGCTATCCACTCCGTCTATGCCTCTCATAATTTTATATACCTTTATCATATCAGCTCTCAGCTTCCTTTGCTCCAGGGAAAACAGACCTAGACTACCCAATCTCTCTTGATAATTCAAGCCCTCCAATCCAGGTAACATGCTTGTGAATCTTTTCTACTCTCTCTCTAACTTAATCACATCCTTCTTGTAGTATAGTGACCAGGACTCCACTCAATGCTCCAAGGTTGCTGAGATTGTACAGGGCTTTGGTTTGACTAGATCTGGAAGAGAATTTTGGTACCTGAGACCCAGGAATCAACGCAGTCGAGATTTAGAAGACTTATTCCTGGGATATTCAGCTTGTCCTGTGAGGTGCTATTGAGGAAGCTTGGCCACTGTACACTGGAGTTTAGAAGAACAAGAAGTGATCTCGTGGCTTGCCAAACTCCCGAGGGACACTGATGCTGAGAGTTTGCTTCTTCTTGCTCGAGAGTTCATCAGAACACAGGAAAGTCAGAAGCTGACTGCCTGCCTCATATTTCATTATGGTTGTGACTGATCTATCCCAGTATCTCCTCCTCTGTGCCAGTTCCCTGATCTTTCAAAAATGCATCCACCTCCTCTTTACAATAACTTGATATCCAGCCTCCACAACCCTCTGGGGCAGAGAGTTCCCGAGAGTTCCCAAGATTCACCATCCTCTGCAAGAAGAAATTCCGACACACCTCAGTTACAAATGACTATCCTTTATCTTGTAACCATGTCCCCTCATTCCCACTAGTGGGAAGATGTATTTCACTGTGCGTTTCGATATACGTGACCAGTAAAGATATCTTATCTTATCTCAAAATCTTCCTCCTTAAGACGTTTCCATAGGATCCTTCCTCATTCTTCCAAACTTCAAAGATTACAGATCCAACTTCTTTAGCTGCTCATGACAGGACAACCTGTGGCTGTGGTCTTAGGGTAAGGAGATTGGTTTGTCAGCCAGAGTTGAGAAGAAATTTCTTTATGCAGGGAGCTGTAGGTTTTTGGGATTCTGTGTTTAGTCTGTTGTGGATGCTTTATCACTGAGCATATTCAAGTGGCTTTGGACACTGAAGGGCAGAGGGGATGGGGGAATCTGCTGTGTAAATAGGACAGGGCAATGATGTTATTGATTGGCAGGAAAGGGCATTTCTTTCTGATTGTTTTTATACTCTTCTATATGCATCCCACCCCAAATTAATAGTTCTACTGTCAGATTTATTTCTGGTACCTCATCGTAACTCATACCTGCCAGACATGTCTCTCACTGGGCCATGCACCTGAACAGATTATTAAGTAATCATCTCAAAAAGATCACTGGAAAAAAATTGAAGAAAAAAGGAACGCAAAATACCGAACTTGATGGTGATCAGAAGTAGGAAATGCTGGAAATACTCAACAGGTCAGGCAGCATCCGAGGAGGAGGGAGACACAAAGGTTGCTGACATTTTAGCAGAACAGGTAAGAGTGAATCAGCAGCCACTTTGGGAGTTTCGTTCCATAAAGTAATCTATTTACATTGAATCTTTTCCTCACCTCAGGACCTCTAAATGTGGTGGGAAAATAATCTTCAACTCCCCCTCATTCCTTCAACTAGTTGAACAAGTTAAATTAAATTGATGCATCCCAGTTAATTAACATAAAGCACGGAACGTAGAACAGTACAGCGCAGGAACAGGCCCTTCGGCCCACCATGTCTGTGCCAACCATGATACCAAATTAAACTAAACCCATCTGTCTGCAACATGATCCAAATCCCTCCATTCTCTGCACGTTCATGTGCCTGTCTAAATGCCTCTTAAGCAAAACTATTCTGTCTGCTTCCGCCCCAACCCCTCAGTGACATGTTCAAAGCAACTACCACTCTGTGTGTGTGTGTGTGTGTGTGTGTGTGTGTGTGTGTGTGTGTGTGTGTGTGTGTGTGTGTGTGAGTGTGTGCGAGTGTGTGTGAGTGTGTGTGTGTGTGGGGGGGGTGGATCTTGCCCTACACATCTCCTTTAAACTTTCCCCCTCTCACCTTAAATCTATGCTTTCTAGTTTGTCCAAATTCTCTCTATAGCTAATGCTCTTTAACCCGGGTAACATTCCCATGAATCTCTTCTGCACCGTCTCCAAAGCCTCCTATATCTTCCCTGTAATGGGGTGACCAGAAGTGCACACATTACTCCAAACATGGCCAAACCAAAGGTTTATACAACTGCAATGTGACTTCCTGACTTTTATATTCAATGTCTCAACAATGAAGGCAGGGCAACTTTAGGCAAAAAAACTTTATCAACATCTTGCTGTAATCACAAGATAGAGAGGAGGTCTCAGTCCATGGGATGGTTACTTAAAAACTTTCAATAAGTCAGTGCATCTCTATCTTGGACCTTGGTGTGACTCAATGCAACTTATTTTCACTGTGCCCAACACTAGATGTTGAAATGAAAGAACACTAAATGGGTTCAAACTAAAAAGTAGCAATTATTCAATTTTCTGTCTTCCATTTCCTTCATTGCACCTCACAGGATGATTATGGGAGCATCTACATCACAGCCCCTGGAGCCTTTCTGCCTGTTCATCCTGCAGTCACTGTTTGCCTTTGGTCAGTGGCACAAGATGACGGTCTATATACTGCTGGTAGAATCTCATGAGCAATACTAGTACAAGTTGGTACACCTTCAGCAAATGGTTGTGTGGAGGCAGAAGTTCGTCCTCCATTTATCTGCTAAACGTGTGTGTGTTACATACGAACACACAAATTAGGAACAAAAGTAGGCCACTTAACTCTTTAAGCTTGCTCCACCATGTAATGAGGTCATGGCCAATCTGATCGGCCTCAATGGAACTGAAGTGAGCCAATGGTCATACACTACCACATTGTGTGTTTAATGACTGCAGCAAGTGGTGAACTTCTGCCCCATGGCACCAACAAACTTTGAATTAACTATGCTCCAATGAAATACCATGCTATATTTAGAACTAAAATCCCAAACTTCAGAAAAGATTTTTCTCCCAAGTGTGATAGCTTGTGCTCTCATATGGTTTATCTATACACCATGCTGAGTTTAAACAGAATTCCCCTCCTTATTCAAATCATAAACCAGGAAACCTGGTTCAGAGTGATCTGGGTGTCTCTTAGAACATAGAACATGGAATGGTGCAGCACAGGAACAGGCCCTTCAACCTACCATGTTCCGCACCAACTATGATGCCAATCTAACTGATCCCATCTGCCTGCACATGGTCCGTATCCCTTTATTCCCTGTCCATTCATGTGTCTGTCTAAGTGCTTCTTAAATGTTGCTATTTTATCTGCTTCTACAATCTCCCTGGCAGTGCATTCCAGGCACCTACCACTGTGTGTGTGTGTGTGTGTGTGTGTGTGTGTGTGTGTGTGTGTGTGTGTGTGTGTGTGTGTGTGTGTGTGTGTGTGTGTGTGTGTGTGTGTGTGTATATAAAACCTGCCTTGTAAATCTCTTTTAATTTTCCTCCTCTCACCTTAAACCTCTTGTAGACAAAACACATTAAGTTGACACCATGGCAGAGCAAGCAATTAGCAAAGTAAATGGCATGTTGGTTTTAATTGCAAAGTTTGGCATACATGAGTAAGAAAGTATTTCTGCAACATATACTGGTCTCAGACTTTGCTTCCTTCTTCACTTACGTTTCTTTGGTTGCTGTCCACCTCTGCCGCTCACTGTGGTGACAAGTTCCACATTCCAACCACTCGCTGGCTAAAGGACTTCCCCGAAATTCCTTCCTGGATTTACTGGTGACAGCCTTGTACCTTTGTCTTCTGGTTTTAGATCCTTTTCATTGGTGGAAAGATATTGTGTGTACCCCGATCAAAACTCCTTCATAATTTTAAGCCTCCCCATCTTCACCCTATCATGCCATCCTGCAGTCTTTCTTTCTTTCAAGAGTTTGATCTTTCCTGATGGTTATTTACCATTCTTGATTTCCTGCTCCTTCCAGCCTTAGTGGTGTTCCACACCATCAAGGTTCATCCATCAAGGTTCATTGATGCTAGGGAGAAACAATAGACCACTAATAAATCAACAGACTCTTGCCTGTCCAAATATTTTCGCTCCTCTTGGCAGAGCATAATTTTAGCCTCTGTTTCTGAAAGATTTTCTGCTGATATTGTCTGTAACTGGCTTCAGGGCAGGAGTCTTCCACCAAGATAATGACATTCTTTAAACACGAGGTAAATCAAATGGATGAAATGATAAACAATTCCTTTCTGGTCTTTAAAAATTTACAGAGCAATTGCATTCGATGATTATAGCAATTTAAAACCATGCACTGCCAGTCTCTCATAGGAAGGGGCATTTTTTGGATTCCTTTCCTCATCCACCCCCCCCCCCCCACTTCACCTCCGTATTACTGAATAATTGCTTTGCCTCAGGTTATTTTGTCACTTGTGAGTCCCATGCTCTCTGTCTCTGACAAAGTAATGGATTTTGTGCTGTCAAAACAAAAAAGATCTGGAAAGATAATGAAATATCAGAGACTGAATCGAACTGTCGACTCATTGGGGAGAGCTAATTCCTGCACCAACTCCCGGATCCAGCTCGCTGCTCATTTAATCATCTACTAGCTTGAGATTGTCGGAATGGCAGAATAATCTTCTACCGTCAGCACTACCAGCCTCCATCCTGTCAACCCTTCATGTAAGCTTGTCCTGTGATCGCCGTCAGCCAATGTTGTTTGCATTTCTTACAAGTGACGCCGTGTCAATTTGTTGGATGTTGTCAGCAGCAGGAGATAATTTGGAGAGGGACATTGATTAAATTTGGGGAAATCCACTTCTGTCACTGGACTTCACGTGGTGTCCAATGGGGGAGATTAATCGTGAAGGAATTTCCCATCGTTATGCTTAAATTGGTTTATTATTGTCACGTGTACTGAGGTGCAGTGAAAAGCTTTGTTTTGCGTGCCATCCATACAGATCATTTCATCACAGCGGTACATCGAGGTAGCACATGGGAAAAGCAATAGAACAAAGAACATAGAACACAACAGCACAGTACAGGCCCTTCGGCCCACAATGTTGTGCTGACATTTTATCCTGCTCTAAGATCTATCTAACCCTCCCCTCCCACATAGCCCACTATTTTTCTATCATTCATGTGTCTACCTAAGAGTCAATAAGAGAATGCAGAGTATCTCTTCCACTCACATTCTCCATTCTAGTGAATGGGCATTTCTGGCCTGGAGTTCAGTAGAAAGATAATTCTGTTTTACTTTTACTGTTTATTATTTCTAAGTTTTTTTAATTAATTCTCTTTTCTATTTTTAATTTTCTGTTAATTATTTACAGCAGTTTTTAACTGTCTCTTACAGAGACTTTTAACGTATGTCGCGAAGTTTTGGCAGGTAATGAGCCCCTCTCCCCAACAGTTCTGCTTCCTGTCAAAGGCTGTCAGCGTGTCCTGGGAGTGGGGCCACAGAGAGATGTCCCCCTGAGGTCTGCTCACCGCCAAGGCCAGGCTGCTCCTCAGCAAACTAGCTGTGGGTGCGGAGGGGGATCGTGATCAGCCCCCTGCCTTGCACTGGGACTGTGTAATTGTGGTTGGATGGAAATAATGGCAGGCATGGTAGTGTAGCGGTTAGAGTAACGCTATTACAGCGCCAGAGACCCGGGTTCAATTCCCACCGCTGTCTGTAAGGAGTTTGTACGTTCTCCCCGTGTCTGCACGGGTTTCCTCCGGGTGCTCCAGTTTCCTCCCACATTCTGAAGACGTATGGGTTAGGAAGTTGTGGGCATGCTACGTTGGCGCCGGAAGCGTGGCAACATTGCGGGCTGCCCCCCAAAACACTCTACCCAAAAGGTGCATTTCACTGTGTGTTTCGATGTGCACGTGACTAATAAAGAAATCTTATCTTCTGATGGACGATGAATTGGGGGTGTTGTGGATAGTGAGGAAGGTTGTCTAAGGCTGCAGCAGGATGTGGATCAGTTGGAAAGTTGGGTGGAGTGTTAGCAGATAGAATTCAATCCTAACAAGAAGACCAGGACTTTATTCCCCGAGACATAGGAGATTGAGGGGTGACCTGACAGACGTGTATTGGATCATGTTGGGCAAGGACAGGGTGAAAGCACATCATCTTTCTCCCAGGGAGGGGGTGCTAAAAGCAAGAGGGCATAGGTTTGAGATCAGAGGTGAGAGATTTAAAAGGGGCATGAGGGGCAGCTTCTTCACGCAAAGGATGATGCGTATTTGGAATGAGCTGCCAGAAAAAGATGGGCACATTAGCAACATTTAAAAGCCATCTGGATGTACTATAAGAGAGGTTTAGAGGGCTATGGGCCAGACATGGGCAGATGGGACCAGCTCACTGGGCAACAGTCGGCATGGACAAGTTGGGCCGAAGGGCCTGTTTCCGTGCTGTATGCCTCTGAGTCTAAGTGCGAAGGTGATGCATTTCAGGAAGTCAAATATGGGTCAGACATATGCAATAAGTGGTATAGCATAAAGGAATGTTGATTGAACAGAGGGACCAGGGGATCTAAGTCCATTGTTCCCTGTAAATGGCACCACAGGCTGAAGGGGTGGAGAAGAAGGCACATACTTGCATTCATAGATTGGGGCAAAGAATATGAGAGTTGGGACGGTGTATTGCAATTTTACAAAACGTTGGTTAGGCTGCACTTGGAATATTGTGTGCCGTTCTGGTCACTGAATCATGGGAAGAGTGTGGTTACTCTGGAGAGGGGATTCACCAATTGTCTGGGTTGGACGACTTTAGTTGTGGGGGGAGATTGGGCTTTCTTTCCCTGGAGCGAAGGAGGCTGAGGACTCTCCTAGCAGATTTCTGAGAAACTTCCCAGCAACACTGGAGATCCAGGGGGCCGGTGTGAATGTGGAAGTGAAATAAATTTAATATGAGTCAAAAAACATTCCGTGAGGTTAACGAGCCTGAAAACTCATAAATCCCAACTTCCTGGTGACCTACGTTCCAGAGTTTTGGATGAGATGATTATGGGGAGGATGGATGCTCTGATGGTCATCTTCCATCAGTCCTGCAGAGAGGAGGGTGGCAAATGTGAGCCTAATGTGTGAGAAGGGAAGGAGGGGGGAAAAGGGGGAACGAGCCCATCTGTTAGCCTGGCATCAGTCATTGGGAAATGCTGGAAATTATTGAAAAGGATTGTAATATGTTAATATGATTAAACAGAGGTATCACGGATTCATGAAAGGGAAAGCATACTTGGCTAATCTACTGGAGTTCATTAAGGATGAAGGGGGATCGATGGATGTGGTGTGTTTGGATTTTCAGACAGTTTTCAATCAGGCCACATGCTGGAGGTTGAATAAGGTTGGACCATGTGGAATTGGGAGTAGTATATGTCATAAGTTGAGTTTATTGTCATATGCACAAGTCGGTGTATACACAGGTGCAATAAAAAACTTACTTGCAGCGGCATCACAGGCACATGGCATTAGTGGCACAACAACTAAAACATAAATTACACAGAAATGATGATAGATGCCTCACAACACAGGCGCACCTCACGGATGTGTGTTTAGCCCACTGCTCTACTCTACGCTCATGACAGTTTGGCTAAGCACAGGTCTAACGCCATCTATAAATTCGCCGATGACACCACTGTTGTTGGCAGAATCTCAGGTGGCGACGAGGAGGCCTCCAGGAGTGGTGTCGCAACAACAACTGTGCACTCAACGTCAGCATGACCAAGGAACTGATTGTGGACTTCAGGAAGGAGAAGTCGGGAGAACACAGACCAGTCTTCATCAAGGGGTCAGTGGTGGAAAGGGTGAGCAGCTTTAATTTCCTGGACATCAATGTCTCAGAGGATCTATCCTGGGCCCAACACATTGATGCAATCATGAAGAAGGCATGCCAGCGGCTCTACTTCATTAGGAGTTTGAGAAGATTTGGTATGTCACCAGAGACTCTTGCAAATTTCTACAGATGTACGGTGGAGAGAATTCTGACTGGTTGTATCACTGCCTGGTATGGAGGCTCCAATGCGCGGGATCGAAAGAAGCTGAAGAGGGTTTGTGGACCCAGTCAGCTCCATCAAGGGCACAACCCTCCTTACCATCGAGGACATTTTAAAGAGGTGGTGTTTCAAGAAGGCGGCATCCATCATTAAGGACCCTCACCATTGGGACATGCACTCTTCTCGTTACTACCATCGGGGAGGAGGTACAGGAGCCTGAAGACCCACACTCAATGATTTAGGAACAGCTTCTTCCCCTCCACCATTAGATTTCTGAACGGTCCATGAACCCATGAAAACAAACTCATTATTCTTCTTTTGCACTATTTATCTATTTTTTTGTAACATAGCAATTTTTATGTCTTGCACTGTACTGCTGCCGCAAAACAACAAATTTCACGTCATATGTTAGTGATAATAAACCTGATTCTGATTCTGATTTTTGAGGCAGTGCTTCATGTAGATACTACTGATGGTGGGGAGGAATGTGCCCATGATGTATTGGGCTGAGTCCACTACATTCTGCAGCTTCTTATGTTCCTGCGCATTCGAATTGCCGTACCAGACCACGATGTAACCAGTCAGAGTACTTTCAACAATATACCTGCAGAAATTTGTTAGTGTTTGGTGACAAGCCAAACCTCCTTAACCGTCTAAAAAAGTAGAGATGCTGGCACTCCTTCCTACTGATTTCATTTATGTGCTGGGCCCAGGACAGGTCATCTGATATGTTAATGCCCTGGAATTTAAAGCTGTTGACCCTCTCCACCACCAATCCACCAATGTAGACTGGTCCCCCCCCTGGCCCTTCTTGAAGTCAACAATCAGTTCTTTGGAGAAACAAAGGACTGCAGATGCTGGAATCTAGATGAAAAACACAATGATGCCGGAGGAACTCAGCAGGCCAGGCAGCATCCGTGGAGAAAAGCAGGTGGTCAACATTTCAGGTCAGGACCCTTCTTCAGGACTGAAGATAGGAAAGGCAGAGCAGTGAAAGGTGGACAAAAGAGGGGAGGCGGGGTGGGTACAGGGTGGTGATAAGTAGACGCAGGTAAGAGACAGTGATAGGCAGGTGTGGGGGAGGAGGGGAGAGCAGATCCACCGGGGGATAGGTCAAAGAGGGAAAAAAAGGGCTAGGAAAGGGAAGAAGAGAAGAAGCTGGGTAGGGGTAGGGTTTGTGGGGAAGGGGGGTGGGGATTACCTAGTGGGAGAATTCAATATTCATGCAGGCTTCAAGGTTCCAAGACGGAAAATGAGGTACTGTTCCTCCAGTTTGCACTTGGAATTCTCCTGGCAGTGGAGGAGGCCGGAAGAATTCCAAACGCAAACTGGAGGAACAGCACCTCATTTCTTTAGTTCTTTAGTTTTTACTGATTTTGAGTGAGAGGTTATTGTCACAGCACCACTCAACCAGGTGTCCTATCTCACTCCTGCACAGTGACTCATCACTACCTGTGATTTGACCAACAAGAGTGGTGTCATCAGCGAATTTGTTCATGTCTTGGAGCTGTGCTTAGCCACACAGTTGTGTGTATAGGGAGTAGAGCGGGGGGGGACTAAGCACGCAGCCTTGAGGTGCGCCTGTGTTGATGGTCTGTGAGGAGGAGATGTTGTTACTAATCCTCACTGAGGTCTGCTGATGAGGAAGTCAAGGATCCACTTGCAGAGAGAGGTATAGAGGCCCAGGTCTTGAAGCTTGGTGATGTATAGATAGAGAATTGAATAACGGATGGAAAGCTGTAGTTGGGAATAAACTGGTCTTTCTCAGGTTGGTGGGCTGTGACTAGTGGGGTACTGCTGGGTTTGGTGCTTGGGGCCACAGTTTTTTGCAATCAATTTCCAAGTATGCCGATGACTCAAAACTACGTGGGGATGTGAATAGTGATAAGGATGCAGAGAGGCTCCCAGAAGGTAGAGACGACCTGAGTGTGTGGGCATGGGAGTTGAAGTGCAGTGGAAAAATGGGAGGTTATCCACTTCAGTGGAAATGTAAACAGAAAGGCACCAGATTTCTTTAATTGGTGACAGATTGATGTTCAAAGGGACTCAAAACAAAGTTATTGTGCAGGTGTAGCGGACAACTAGTATTGCAAGTGGTATGTTGGCCTTTATTACAAGAGGATTTGAATACAAGAATAAAGTTGTTATAGGGCCTTGGCTGAGGCGACAGGCTTTTAAACTTTATATCTCTGTGGGGGAGAAAAGTTGTATGTAAGTTTGAAAAGTTTTTGCAAGTCATTTTTGGCAACATTGTTTATTCTGAATTGCCTTTTATTAAGAAAAGATCAATTATTACCAACAATACTTCACATGGAACAAGAACTCATTTGAATTGAATTTGGATTGATTTGGCTTTTTGCCTTGGATTTGCCTCAGGTCACATTGAATGATATTGCAGCAGTTTTTATCAAAAAATGTTGTAAGGATGGGTTTTTGATTAACTTTGGATGAGTTGTTAGATAGTGGCCTAGTGTGTCATCTTAAATCAATAAGGAAGTTCTTGACATGCTAGGCCACAGTCTAATAATAATAGAGCAGGAGAGTTTTCTTATTGTCCAGGCCCATCTTTATCCAAAGGTCATCATTGCCTCAACATACCAATTAGTCATGTATCTCATTGGATACCGTGGGACCCAGCTATACATAACTGGCAGCTAAATTTGCCAGTGTTACAACTGTTGCTTTTAGTACTTCAGTGGCTGTAGAATCCAAAGCTACCTTCCAAGTTAGATGTAGTTCTGAGTTGCAAATATATTGCCAGTCCTTCAGAGCTGGGTCCAAAACCTGACCTAACAGTATTGTGGGGGCTACTTAAACAGAAGGTCCATAACAGTTCATGAAGGTAATTCACCATCATTTTCACAGTTTGGGGTGTGCATTAAATGCTCTCAGAATTACGTGATTCAGTGAATTGGAACTTGTTTATCGTTGTCACTTGTGCCGAGGTACAGCGAAAAACTTGTCTTGCATACTGTTCATATGGATCAATTCATTGCACAGTGCATTGAGGTAGTACAAGGTGAAACAATACAGAATGCAGGAAAAGTGTCACAGCTACAGAGAAAGTGCAGTGGAGGTAGAGAATAAGGTGCAAGGTCATAACGAGGTAGATTGTGAGGTCAAGAGTCCATCTTATCGTACTGGGAAACCGTTCAATAGTCTTATAACAGCAGGATGGAAGCTGTCCTTGAGCCTGGTGGTACGTGCTTTCAGGCTTTCGTATCTTCTGCTGGATGGGAGAGGGGAGAAGAGAGAATTTCTGGGGTGGGTGGGGTCTTTGAATATGCTGGCTGCTTTACCAAGGCAGTGAGAAGTATAGAGTCCATGGAGGGGAGGCTGTTTTCTGTGATGTGCTGACCTGTGTCCACAACTCTCTGCAGTTTCTTGCTGTCTCAGGCAGAGCAGTTGCCATACCGAGCTGTGATGCATCCAGATAGGGGTGCTTTCTACAGTGCATCAATAAAAGTTGATGAGTGTCAAAGGGGACATGCCAAATTTCTTTAGCATCCTGAGGAAGTAGAGGTGCTGGTGAGGTTTCTTGGCCGTGTCATCTACTTGGTTGGACCAGGGCAGGCCAATGTTGATGTTCACTCCTAGTGGATGGTAGGATTTGATCTTGAGGGTTATTGAACCACTACAGAAGCACCTGCTAAAATAGAAAACAACATGTTATTCCAGTGAACATTCACACACTTATTCCTTCTACAGTGAAGCAGTTTTGTTAGCAGTGTGCATCCTCACTGATCAACCTTGGGTACTGATCCACCAGTGTCCCAAATTTAAAATTTGTGGCTCTGTGTTCAGATGATCTTTCCCCTGCCTGTCTTTGTAACAAAATGCGAAACTACAGAAGCTCAGGCAAGCATCTAGAGAAAGCAGAGCTAATGTGTCATGTTGATGAACCTTGTGTCATCCAGAACCCATTAACCTTCTCCATTCTTATTATCCCACAAGAACTCTATTCTTCTGCCTCTCAGTTCTTTTCTAATTCCACTCCACTTCTAGCCGCTGTGCTTCCTAATGCAAGTTCCAGAATTGTCTCTTCAAACCTCTCTGTCATTGAACACCTCCTTCTCCTCTTTAAGATCTTCTTCAAGGCTTAGACCTTTGACTAAGGGGAGTCCTTAAAGCTCTTTCTTTTCCTTGTCAGTTTTTGTTTTGTCACATTTTAAGGCTTCCTTCAGGAATCTTAATAGTTGCTGTAAGTTTCTTATCCTCAATACATTTGCAATTTGAATTAGCTTTGTTTTGTTTGCTGAATCAATAGAATAGATTTTTACACACCTTTGTGCAACAATGAGAAAGAAGGAATGAATAAAAAGAAATTATAGATTATGCCACTTGCTCCTGAGTATATTTTAATTCCATCAATACTTGACAAGTATGTTTGATTTTTCAAACAAAAGGGAAACATTACTGCAAAATATGAGCTTTTGATATTTCTTACAAAGGGCAAATGATGTCTTAATTTAGATTTGCCAGGTTTACAAGGGTGACTGTAATTTACAGGACTTTGGTTGTGAAAGATGCATTGTAAATGCATTCTGTACAACCTAGAGCAGAAACTCCAAGGTTTCATTGACACTCCTTCCAAACTTGATAATTCTACCATCCAGGAGACACAAGAGTCCGCAGATGCTGAAGTCTGTAGACGATTCCTTAGAAGAATATCCATCCAACCTATTCCAAATTGTTCGGATGCCTTGGGCATCATAATACCTGGGAGAGCCAGCAAACCAGATAACACCCCTGGCCAATTAGGAAGAAAATATCTGGTACTTTCCTTTCTGAATCCCTTGGGTGTTAGAGACTAGCTTGGCAGACCATTGCAAGTTGCGTGCTACACCTATAAATTGACAGTGTTAGCATCCAGCTTTTGTTTATTTCATCTTTGGCCAAAAATTGACAAGCATATTGTCATCCAGAATAACTGTTGAAGTCGAGGTACAGAGACCTGGGAAGCAATACAAATTCTTTTGTATAAAAGAAAAAGCAGGTGGGAACATTGCAGTATCTTACTTAGAGAGGAAGGTTTCAACAAAACGTGAAAATGGAACAGAGAATTTGGGAGAAGTATAAAGAATGCAAATATAATGTTAAAGCAGCAATGTTTTGTTCGTTGTTAAGTTCTATTTAATATGAAGTGTTTAAAAGCATTACTGTTTTCCTGTAATAAAAGCTTGCCTGAGGTATGAGATGAGGTCCTACTGTGGGTGCTGGCATTTGTGTCAGTCGTACTGAACAGGAGCTGACAGTTTGCCAAAGGCTGCTTGACCCTGGGAAAAGGAACATCCATGCCAGTCTCAGGGTTAGGACTCCATTAATTATAGCTCTGAAAATCTCTTCTTGAAAATGCAAGTAGGATCGTTAAGTCAATGTAAATGAGCTTTGATGCGAATGGATAATGAAGTAAAAGAGAAGCAAATGCTGCCCTGTTGTTTCCCACGATGCAACAGTGATCACACATCAGGGACATCTACAAGAGACGATGTCTCGGGAAGGCGACGTCCATCATCAGGGACCCCCCACCCTCCGGGCCGTGCCCTCTTCTCAATGCTGCCATCAGGCAGGAGGTACATGACCCTGAAGGCCCACACCTCAAGGTTCAACTGCAGCTCCTTGCCCACTGCCATCAGGTTCTTGAACCCACCTGAAAAACCCTAACTCTACTTGAGCCGTATTTCTTTTCCTCTCTCTCAACCCTGCATGAATATTATGTTTATTTTGAACATGCGTAAGTTATTCATAATTTATGTTAATTTGTTTATGTGAAATTGTGTTTGTCCTTGTCTTGTGAAGTACTGTGCTGCTGCTGTAGAAAGTTAATTTTCATGGCATTTATACCCTGTGTACGTATGCCTATGACAACAATAAACTTGAACTTTTAAAGTATGTGGTGGCAGTATATAACTTTGGGATATCTTAAAGATGTCAGACGTGCAATACAAGTGCAATCTTTCTGTGTGTGGATATACAGTCGGCAGGGGATAAAATCCTTGTCTCTTCTCTTTCTGCTCTACTTGGATGTGTTAATCAAAGTTGCATTTACCAGATAGAACAGGGAACCGAATGTTGTTGGACAACGGCTGTCCATATTTCAAAGAGTGGACCTGTTGATCGCCTTCTGGACGGTTAATTCATGAAAATAAAACCCACTTAGCTCAGAAATTCATCGCTGTTAAATGATGAAAGAAATAATCGGCACACCCGCTTAAATTTTCAAAAGAAGGCGATGGTCTTGGGAATAATTATCAATAAACCCGTGGTTGGGGTGAGGGGTGAAGAGAGAATCACTTGACTACAGATGAGACAGCAATGATCTGGACATGCTCCTTTGTGGATCAGTTGGAACTAAGAGCAGGAGAGGATTGTCTGCCAGATTATGGTGAGAAAGAGGGTTGAAAAGGCTGAATGATGTAGCAAAAGCTGCTAATTATATCTCATGCTGACAGGCCTAAGAAATAGTCCACCTTCCAAACTCATAGCTTAGCTGCATAGATCATACAGATAAGTGGGATGAGATGAGATGAGATGAGTGGAAACAGACTGAACAGTCAGCCAGAACCAAAGTTAATTGTTCATACAGGCTCGAATTACCTAATCCTACCTGTTGAATCTTTATTTGGACCATTCACGGCCCCAGAGCATGGGGAGAAATCCTGGGGTAACAATTTCAATTTTAGACTGTGTCTGAGTATGAGAGCACAGGATAAGGGGAAGGTGCATGTGTGTGTGCGCAACCCAAGTGTGTGTGTGTATGTGGACAACCCAAGTTTGTCCAGTCTCTAGCTCATACCCTCTAATCCAGGCAGCATCCTGGTAAATCTCTTCTGTACCCTAAAGGAATGTAAAGAATATCATGGTTCTTATAAATGGGATAAGGACGGAAGCCCAGTGGATGGTCCTATGGATCATTGAAATTGTTCCCTATTCCACTGGAACTGTAGTGGAAATAAGTGGTGGTGAGATGCTTGTGCTAGGATGTGGCCACGATGGTGTCTGGTCTTGCCAAGGTTGCCCATGACCTTGACAAGATGTGTTATGACAAGGGATGCAGAGTGGTGCAGCTAGTAGAGCCACTGCCTCACAGCACCAGAGACCCGGGTTCAATCCTGATCCCGGGTGCTGTCTGTGTGGAGTTTGCACATTCTCCCTGTGACCGCATGGGTTTCCTCTGGCTGCTCTGGTTTCCTCCCACATTCCAAGCGTGTGCAGATTGGTAGGTTAATTGGCCACTGGAAATTGCCCCTGGTGTGTAGTTAAGTGGTAGGATCTGGGGGCAGTTGATAAGAAAGTGGGAGAATAAAAAATTGGGATTAATTTGGATTTGTGTAAAAGGGTGGTTGATGGTTGGTGCAGGCTCAGTGGACTGAAGGGACTGCTTCTGTGCTACATCTCTGTGGTCTCAAGAGACCAGTCAAATGACGCAGAGGAGTCAAAGATGGAGAAACTCTGGGTAATGGCAGCCAAGTGAATCCCCCAAATAGCAGAATGATTAAAGTGACGAACAGGATTATAATGGACCTGAAGTGATTGGGTTTGCATCTATAGAGTTGTAAGATTGTAAGAGGCCAGGGAGAACATCTGCTGGTCACTGGAGCAAATGACCTTTTTGAAGGTCATAGAAGTTAGACGCAACACACAAAGCACTAGAGGAACTCAGCGGGTCAGGCAGCATCTGTGGAGGGAAATGGACGGTCGACGTTTCGGGTCGAGACCCTTCATCTGGACTGGACCCTCCATCTGCACAGCACCCACACGCATTCCTCCCACCAGTTCCCCTCCCCACCTCCCCCTCTCTATTCCATGCTCCCACCTTCCTCTCCTATCAGATAATGATATCTTCAGCCCTCGGTCACTTCCACCTATCACCTTCCAGCTTCCGACGCCATTCTTGTTTTCCCCTTCCCCCCCCCCACCCCCCATCTGCCTATCACCGCCCTCACCTGGATCCACCTATCACCTGCCAGCTCTTACTCCACCCTTTCCCTCCACCTCTCTATACTGGCTCTCTCCCCTCTGTCTTTCAGTCCAGATGAAGGGTCTCGACCCGAAACATTGACGGTCCATTTCCCTCCACAGATGCCACCTGACCCGCTGAGTTCCTCCCAGAGTTTTGCTCCGGATTCCAGCGTCTGCAGTCTCTTGTGTTTCCATGGAGGTCAGAGGGCAAGGAGAGATGACCTCTGTACTTACCGTCACAGAAGATACCCCTCAGGAGTTGTGACCAAGTTGCTCTCAGTGGTTGGGCCAAGGTGAAAGTTCTTTGACCGCGGAGTGTTGGAGGATGTGGTGAGTGTCTTGGGTGACAGCAAAGTCTGTCAGGGCCTTAGTGAAGAAAACTTAACAATGACATCTGTAACCAGAGAACGAGGTGAAGAATGATTGCAGCAGCTTTAAATGTGATGAGATAAGGTGTGAAGGGTCAGGTGGCAGATTAATGGGGAAAGGTGGCAGTCTCATTGAATAAATTAATCTGACGAGGGGCAGAAATTAATGAGAAGATACAGAATATTTTGTTACGGTGGGGAAAGGTGAAAAACTTCTGGGTTGCTACTTATTGTTGCAGGGAGGATGGAAGGAAAGGGAGATTAGTGAAGGAAGGTGGTCATGAAGAAAGAGACAACAGAAACGGATAAGAAGCTTCCTCCAGAAAGGGGTGATGTTGCAAATAGAGAAGTAAAGAGAATCGGTGAGAGAAACCGTGAGGGACATTGGTATGAGGTGGGTAGTCTGATCTCCCACACCAGATGGTCGTGGATCTGGATCCCAGGCCTGGCAGTTAGTCAAGTCCATTGATGCAGCTGTCATAACAAGCTGAGCTCTCTTGAGAGGACCCAACTACTTTCTGAAGCTGAGAGCTTTACCTCAGGGGGGCGGTCAAACCTCTCCCAGCAATATGTCCTGTCAATGACTATTGCACTCAGCTGAGGGGGTCATGGGGAAACTATTGGCCAAGCTGCCTGGGTATTGGCAAAAGAACTGTGCTGAAAGAAAAGAGATCAGTCATTTCGACATGGTTGGTCCTTCGTAGCTTCACTCCCCACCTCCATTTGAGTAAATTTTTTTGGCTGTAATTCAGAACATTGGCATCAGTTCCATTTCCATTCCTTCCTCCCCATTTTAACTTTACTCTTCAGACAGAAGAGTAAAGAGGCAGATAAGCTCTCGGACTCCCAGTCCTCTTCACCCCTGCTCACTGATACCCTAAATTGAAGCACTCATTACAGCTTCCAGTGTGAAGTAACTGCCCCCTCCTCTTCTCTCACTGGACGTTCCATTCAGCATCTCTGCTGGGAAAAGAGAAACAAAGGACTGCAGATGCTGGAATCTAGATGAAAACCACGACGATGCTGGAGGGACTCAGCAGGCCAGGCAGCATCCGTGGAGAAAAGCAGGCGGTTAACGTTTCGGGTCAGGACCCTTCTTCAGGACTGAAGTTAGGAAAAGGGGAAGCCCAATATATAGGACGGAAAAGCAGAGCAGTGATAGGTGGACAAAGGACGGGAGGCAGGGTGGGCACAGGGTGGTGATAGGTAGATGCAGGTAAGAGATAGTGATAGGCAGGTGTGGGGGAGGAGGGGAGAGCAGATCCACAGGGGGATGGGTGAAAGGTAAGGAGAGAGAGGGAAAAAAGGCCAGGAAAGGGAAGAAGAGAAGAAGCGTGGTGGGGGGGGGGGGGGTGTGGGGGGTGGTTGTGGGGATTACCTAAAGTGGGAGAATACAATGTTCATGCCGTTGGGCTGCAAGGTTCCAAGATGGAAAATGAGGTGCTGTTCCTCCAGTTTGCGCTTAGAATTCTCCTGGCAGTGGAGGAGGCCGAGGACTGACGTATCAGTGATAGTGTGGGAGGGGGAGTTGAAGTGACTGGCAAAGGGGAGATGCAGATTGTGGTTACGGATGGAGCGCAGGTGTTCTGCGAAACAGTCACCCAGTCTGCCTTTAGCCTGACCGATGTAGAGGAGGCCACACTTGGAGCACCGAATGCAGTAGATGATATCGAGGGAGGTGCAGGTGAATCTCTGTCTCACCTGAAAGGACTGTTTGGGTCCCTGGATGGAGGTGATGGAGGTGGTGTAGGGACAGGTGTTGCACCTATGGCGGGGGCAGTGGAAAGTCCCTGAGGTGGGAGCGGGATGGGTGGGGAGGAAGGAATAAACTAGGGAGTTGTGGAGAGCGCGGTCCCTGCGAAAGGCGGACAAGAGTGGGGAGAGGAAAATATGCTTGGTGGTGGGGTCCCATTGGAGATGGCGGAAGTGGCGGAGAATGACGTGTTGGATACGTAGGCTGGTGGGACGCTGCTGGGAGCCATTCATCCCCAGTCTCCCCCCCTGTCGAAATCTCCCCACCTAGGATGACCTGCTGGGCTCTAGAAGAGGATCAGCCAACCTTTGCTGTATCTCCCTCCACACGAGCAGGACCCTTGTTATCCTCTGAGCTTTCGGTTGGGGGGGGGGGGTGTGTGTGTAAAAGCATTTACACCAATCTGATTAATGGGTGGACACCTTCCCCCAGACCCTTGGGATGGTGATGAGTATCTTATCACCAGGTAATACCATGTTTTGGGACCTTGATCCTCTGCCACTTCGCCCTCCAACTCACCTCTCTCTCGTCCCCTGCACTTGCACAAATATTACAAACATTTTCTCACTGAAATGTCTTCACTGCTTTCCTTCGTAGCCTCTTCACTGAGTGGATTCTCATGCTCAATAACTTCAGCCTCTTTCCGCTTCCTTCCCTACATCCTTCCACATTCTCTCCCAGTTCTGTAACCCATTGTCGCGGCCAACGTCCTGTCCTTGCCATCTTCTGGTCACCCCCTTGCAGGAAGGATGTGGAGGCTTTGGAGATGGTGCAGAAGAGGTTCACCGGGATGTCGCCTGAATTGGAGAGTATGAACTAGGAGGAGAGGTTGGACAAACTTGGGTTGTTTTCTCTGGAGTGTCGGAGGCTGAGGGGAGACCTGTTAGAAGTTTATAAAATTACGAGAGGCATGGATACAAGAGGCAGTCAGGGTCTTTATCCCAGGGTGGAAATGTCAAATACCAGAGGGCATAGGTTTATGGTGAGAGGGGGAAAATTTGAAGGAGATGTGTGGGGTAAGTTTTTTGCACAGAGAGTGGTGGGTGCCTGGAATGCCTTGCCAGGGGTGGTGGTGGAGGCAGATACAATAATGGTGTTTGAGGCATTTAGACGGTCACATGAACATGCAGGGAATGGAAGGATATGGATCATGTGCAGGCAGAAGAGATTTAGTTTAATGTGCCATCATGTTCAGCACAGACGTTGTGGGCTGAAGGGCCTGTTCCTCTGCTGTACTGTTCTATGTTCCAATCCCTGCATGTCGATCGCAGATAAATTGATATCTGATTTCCCGCTGACATAGTCTCACCATGCCAAGAACTGTCCACCTCTGCTCCCCAGCCCTCACTGACTCCCTGTTAAGTGATGTCTCAATATCGTCTTTAGCAAGGATGTATAACTCAGGGTGAACCAGAAACTGACCAAAAAAAAAATTGACAGCAATTCCAGTCCCGAGGTATTGCAGGGAATCCAATGTCAGTGCTGAGCTTTTCAGTCAGGCTGTAGCTGGAAAAGAAATCCCACAATTTATGTTTATGCAAACACCATTTCTTCTGGATCCCTGCTCTGTGACAATGTCACTGAAGTAACAAGGCTCACATGAATAACAAGGTGACTGTGGTGTGTCTAGCTGTATCCCGGGGCACTCGCATGAATGAAGATCAGGGGAAATATTCATTAACATGTTTTAGGCTGCTGATAAACAACTTTTCTCCATCAAAGCAGCTAACAGCTGGATATTAAATATTCCTCTATCAGACAAACAGGATTGAGGTGGTACAATCAAAAGGGAAGGATGGTGCTATCAAAAGGGAAGGACATGATTTTGTTTGGATTATAAATAAAGAGGGCTCAGAGAGAGGAGGGACAATTTGTAAGCAATCACAGGCAGAACCTGATTGGTTGCTGTGGTGAGTTCAATCTGAAATCATCCAGATTATAGGATCAGTAATATTTAGAGTTAAAAGTTAGCTTGCAAGGGAGCTACAAACAGGATTGACCACTGATTTAGTCATTGAATCATGCAGTACAGAAAAAGCCCTTCAGATCACCATGTCCCTTCCAACCTTCTTGACCACTTACACTAATCTTACTTGTCCGCATTAGGACCGTATCCTTCTATGTCCTGCCTATTTAATTGACTGTCTAAATGCCTCCTAAATGTGGTAATTGTATCTGATTCCACCTTCTCCTCTGCAGCACATTTCAGAGAGTGAGATGATCCCAGGAATTACAATTAAATGTTAAAGCTGTGTAAAGTGTAGAAGTTAGTGGTCTCATTGGGGTACAGCAGAGAATAGTACAGCACAGGAACAGACCCTTTGGCCCACAATGTTGTGCCCAACTAATTAAACTCGTAATTAAACGCCTAACTAAACTAATCCCTTCTGCCTACATGATGCCCATATCCATCGTGCCTATCTAAGAGCCTCTTAAACCTCTCTATCGTATCTGCCTCCACCACCACCCCTGGCAGCACATTCCAGGCACCCACCACTCTCTGTGGAAAAAATAAACATGTCCTGCACATCTCCTTTCAACTGTCCCTCTTTTATATCATACCCTTTGGGCGACTTCATGTATAATTGTATGTCATATTACTTGCGGTCCTTGTTTTTACATTATTTTATTCTTGGTGTTTGGTTGTGTTTTACGAGTTCTGGGTTTTGCTGTTCAGTGAGCCTTAACTGGTGTTCCGCACACAGAAGGGTTCAGACCAGACTGAGAAACCACCTACAGCATCAAAGGACCTGTGCTTAGAGTATCGTCAAGGATACCTGCCACCTTGGCCGTTCCCTCTTCTCTCTATTACCTTTTGGGAAAAGATACAGGAGCTTGAAAACCCAGACGTCCAGACTTAAGGAACAGCTACTTCCCCACGGCTATCAGACTTCTGAACCAGTCACCTCTTTCACCTCCCCTTCCCGGTGGTGTTACCTTGTTCTCCAACCCTTAACTCTACCTCTTCCATTATTTCACTTTAGTATTTCATTTTGCACTGCTTCAGATTGCACTACAATCTTTGCACCAATCTGCTGTTTTGCGCTCGTTATTGTGTGTATTGTTGTATTTATCATTGCTATCTACATTGTTTACTCTGTGACCTTCATGCGGGCAAGGAATTTCATTGTACCCTGGTGCATATGACAATAAACCAGTCTGAATCTGAAATCTTCACCAGCCCAAGAACCATCTGCAATCTCCGCTCCTTTGCAATTCTAGACTCCTGAACACCACTGGTGCTTAAGCCTTCAGCTACCCAGGCTCTGAGTTCTGGAATTTCTCTCCCTGAACTTCTCCACTTCTCTATCTGTCTTTCCTTCTTTAAGATGCTCCTTAAAACTTACACACTTCTTCATAAACTGCCATAACATGGCTTGGAGTCAAATCTTGTTCTCTGATGTCTCTGTGGAGCACTTAGGGAGGTTCAACTGTGTTCCAAGGCACCACATTGATAGAATTTGTTGTTTCTGTTACTAAACCTTCATAAATACAAGTCAGCATGGATTGAGAGTGGGAGCCTGCAACCTAACAACTTCCTCTAAGACCTCGTGTGCAATCTCCTCCCCTTCTCCATCCCTGTATTCCACTTTGTTTCCCTCATCTCTAACGTCACATGTGCCCTGAAAATCAAAAGAAATCCGTAGATGGTGGAAATCTGAAATAAAAACAGAAAATGCTGGAAATACCCAGTAGAGCAGACAGCATCTGTAGAAAGAGGAAAAGATAGTAAAACGTTGCACGGATTAAGCTCTTTAATCTAAAGAGAAAGAAAAAAAGGGATATCTCTTTTAGGATGTTCTGCTCTCTCTCTCTCTCTCTCTCTCTCTCTCTCTCTCTCTCTCTCTCTCTCTCTCTCTCTTTCTCTCTCTCTCTCTCTCTCTGGGTCTCCCTCTCTCTCTGTCTCTGTTCTTTCTCTGTGTCTGTGTCTGTGTCTGTCTCTTTCTCTCTCTCTTGTCTCCCTCTCTTTATTTGTGTGTGTCTCTCTCTGTCTCTCTTTCTCTGTGTGTCTCTCTCTCTTTCTGTCTCTCTCTGTCTGTCTCTTTCTTTCTGTCTCTGTCTCTCTCTCTCTCTGTCTTTTCTTTTTCCATCGTGTGCTCTCTCGCTCTCGGACAGGCTCTGCCCTTGACAAAGCCACGCTGGCTGTCTGACTAGTCCCTGCGTTTCCAAGTGATCATTAATCCTCTCCCTCTGAATTTTTCCCGTATCTTCCCTACCATTGATGTTAGGCTCACAGGTCTATAGTTACTGAGCTTTTCTCTGCTCAGTGTTTCCAGTATTTTCTGCTTCCGTGGCACATTCCTGATTTCTTTTTCATTCTCTCTAGTTTTGGTATCTTTGCATTCAACTGCCTGGTCTCAACGTTCTTCAGTTCACTCCCTAAATCCTTCTACCTTCCTTGCCCTTTTAGTTTATACCCTAAAATTACAGCTTTGCCCTGCTCCCTTCTCATTCACTGGGTCCCCAGTTTCTGTGTTCCATTTAAATGTAGATGGTTTATTATAAATCTATGTAACATCTAAAAAAAAGGCACTTACTTATTTTGGGGTTTTAATATTAGTAACATCCAATAGTCTGGAAAATCAGCCAGTGGGAAACAACTGAAATCACAAACGTGCTGGATTATTGGAGTTTTACTGTACAATAAACTGTAAAAGTCAAAGTCGAGTTTGTTGTCATATGTACAAGTACACGTATGCACGGGTGCAATGTAAAACTTACCTGCAGCAGCATCACAGGCACATTGCATCAGAGACACAGCATTCACAAGAAAAACGTAAACATAAATTATACAAAATTATACAAGACAGAAGGCAATTAGAACAAAATTAAAGTCTGTGCATGAATTGGCAGTGACAATTGATGAAACCTCCATTGCCACTAGTGTACACTGTTTTGAGTTTTCCCCTGACAGGTCACATCACTGAAGAGCTATAACAAGAGACCAGTGTGGTTACTGGTCAAGGTGCAATATCTATGTGTGGAAAGGCATATTATCAAAACAAAATGCATGGTTGACATTATAAAATATATAACTAATGCAATATAAAATATTCAGAAGAGATCTTCAGGAATGTTTCTCAGATATCATTGATTAAAACCAAAAAAAACCAAGCTCTACATACAATGTCAGGTCAGTTCCCCCTCCTTCTCTCAGTTGGCTTATCTTCCTGATACCCTGGAGTATCCCGTAGAACCAGAACAACTCTTTCAGATCCATTGCAAAATTGGTTAGAGATTGGGTGGAGGGTGTCTCTGTTCAATATTGAATACATCCCTGATATTGACACCAGTGATGACTTTAGCTACTGGCATGACTCTCTGCTTTCTGGCAGAGATGGCCCTTAAAGCAAGAGCCAGGGAGATCTGTGTCCATGGGACCTAGAGCCATTGCCAGACCCTTTGGTCCTCATTGATAGATCTCTCTTGTTGTAGGCTTGTGTGCGATTCCAGTCACCACATTACAGGAAGGATGTGGAGGCTTTGCAAAGGGTTTACTAGGATGCTGCCTGGACTAGGGTTGGACAAACTTAGGTTATTTTCTCTGGAGCATCAGAAGCTGAGGGGATAGAGATTTGTGAAAATATGAGGGACGTAAATAGGGTAGACAGTCAGAATCTTTTTCCAAGGGTAGAAACGTAAAATACTAGAGGACACAAGGTGAGAGGGGGAAAGTTTAAAGGAAATGTACAGGGCAAGTTTTTTTTTACACAGAATGGTAGGTGCCTGGAATGGGCTGCCAGGGGTAGTGGGGGAAGCAGATGTTTAAGAGGGTGTTAGATAGACACACGGATATGCAGGGAATGGAGGGATGTGGATCACGTGCAGGAAGGAGAGATTTAGTTTAATTCAACATCGTGTTCAGAGCAGATATTATGGGCTGAAGGGCCTATTCCTGTGCCATACCGTTCTACGTTCTACGTTCCAGTCTCACATACCGGGTCTCCCTGTGATTATAGAGGAATATGGAGGCTGGTGAAGTCACGGGGAACTGGACTGAACCAGGAATGTTAAAGTTGAGTAGCTGGTTCAGTGAGGATAGAGGATTTGGTATTAGTATTGGTTTATTATTGTCACTTGTACCGAGGTACAGTGAAAAACTTGTCTTGCATACCCATCGTACAGGTCAATTCATTCCATAGTGCAGTTACAATCAGTTAGTACAGAGTCCATTGATGTAGTACAGGTAAAAACAATAACAGTACAGAATAAAGTGTCACAGCTACAGAGAAAGTGCAGTGCAATAAGGTGCAAGGTCACAACAAGGTAGATCGTGAGGTCAGAGTCCATCTCATCGTATAAGGGAACCGTTCAATAGTCTTATCACTGTGGGGTAGAAGCTGTCCTTAAGCCTGATGCCCTCAGGCCCCTGTGTCTTCTACCTGATGGAAGAGGAGAGAGAGAGAATGACTCCAACATTGCTTGTGCAGTGTAGACCACAGACAGTCAGTTTTATGGAGAGTATCCAGTCAAGTTTCAACACAAAGTTAAAATTATTGATATCATCTGTGGTTGAATGGAGACTTTTAAGATGAAGTATCATTTCAGCTATAATCTAAATTTAATGGAAAACTGAGCAGCTAAGGATTATGTGTGTGAGAAACCTATCAAAAGATATTATAAAGAGATAATGTGTTCTTTCCCTGGGCTGAAGATTAGTTCCTTTGTTACAAAATGTCCTAGCACACACAATTCTAAAAATCAACAACAACCAAAGAGGTGTTTTGTCCAGAGTTGCAAAGTGGGTGGTAATCTTCACTCTCAGTCTGAACGGTCCAAGTCTCCATGTCAATCCAGTGCAACACTGAGGGTGTGCTGCAGTGTTCCTCAGAGGAGATGCTGGACAGAAGCCCATTCTACACCAACAGGTGGCTACAAGAGATCCAATCACATCTTCAGGAACAAGGGAGTTTCTGTTGGCCAACACCATCAAAGCAGATTATTTGTTTATTAACGCTGTGATATCAGAATCAGATTTATTATCATTGACTTATATGGCTGAAATTTGTTGTTCTGCGGCAGCGGTACAGTGCAAAGACATAAAATTACTATAAATTACCAAAATAAATAATGAGTGCAAAATAAAAAAGAATGAGGTAGTGTTCATGGACTGTTCAGAAATCTGATGGCAGAGGGGAAGAAGCTGTTCCTGAAACGTTGAGTGTGGGTCTTCAGGCTCCTCTACCTCCTCCCTGATGGTAGTAACGAGAAGCGGGCGTGTCCCAGGTGGTGAGGGTCCTTAATGATGGATGCCACTTTCTTGAGGCACCACCTCTTGAAGATGTCCTTGATGGCAGGGAAGGTTGTGCCTGTGATGGAGCAGACTAAATCTACAACCCTCTGCAGCCTCTTGTGATCCTGTGCATTGGAGCCTCCCTACCAGGCTGTGATGCAACCAGTCAGAATGCTCTCCACCGTACACCTGTAGAAATTTGTAAGAGTCTTTGGTGACGCAGCAAATTTCCTCAAACTTCTACATAGTAGAACCGTTAGAACACCTTCTTCATGATTGCATCAAACTGTTGGGCCCAGGATAGATTCATGCAGAAATTGGTTGTTTCCTTTCCTACTGTGTGAACTGCAGAAGTTTTTTATTGGCAACAACACCAGAATGGAGGGATTGAAAGTTGCTATAGAAATGCAAGTCATTTTCATAAAAGCACACTGAGTTAAAAAACCAAGGGCACTCATGAAATCATGAACAGGAGAAACAGATGACAAAAGAAGATCTTCCTCAAGGAAAACTTTAGTGGTAAAGAGTGAGCACAATGTCATATTAATTAATGGTAAGTCTTGATTCAGAAGCAAGCAACCACTGTTACGTTCAGAGTGAAAGGACTCCTGAAGTATTGATGCTGAGTCCATTGTCAAATCCATCTGTTAAGTATGCTCTTCCCATCATGGATTTTGTTTTTCCTTTGTTTATTTCTTCAAATTAATTAATTGAATGTTGAATCAAATCAACTTCATTAACAGGGCAGAGTTTCTGCTAATCTTTCAGCCCATGAATTATTTTCACACATTAGGAATACTTATTCCAATAAAGATCAGTTGGCATGTTTCAGTTGTAGACCAGAAAACATTTAATAGCACAGAAAACTTAAAATTATCAAGCTGCTTTCTGAGTATTGTGCACCAGATTCATTCGCATAAACCTTATGGTACACAGCAGGTCAACAAACTAAAATTAACTCAAGAGCAAAACACTGAGTGCTGCCAGTCTGATGACTCAGTCTGAAGCTGAAAGTTTGCCTGAAAGTACACTTGCTTTTAGCTTTCAGAGTCAGAGTTATGCAGCACAGAATCAGGCCCTTCAGCCCAGCTTGTTTATGCTGATCAAGTTGCCTGCCGAAGCTAGTCCCATTTGCCTGCGTCTGTCCCACATCCCTCTAAACCTTTCCTATCCATGTACCTGTCCAAACATCTCTTAAATGTTGTAACTGTACTGCCTTCGGCAGCTCGTTCCATTCACATTCTTTGTGTGGAAAAACGTGCACCTTTAAACAAAAGAGCTGGTCATTGACTTCAAGAAAGGGGGAGGTGTTCATGCACTTGTCTACATCAACGGTGCTGAGGTCAAGAGGGTTGAGAGCTTGAAGTTCCTGGGAGTGAACATCACCAATAGCCTGTCCTCGTCAAGTCACGTAGATGCCACAGCCAAGAAAGCTCACCAGCATCTCTATTTCCTCAGGAGGCTAAAGAAATTCAGTTTGTCCCCTTTGACACTCACCAACTTTTATCGATGCACCATAGAAAGCATCCTATCTGGATGCATCACGGCTTGGTACGGCAACTGCTCTGCCCAGGACCGCAAGAAACTGCAGAGAGTTGTGGACGCAGCCCAGTGCATCACAGAAACCAGCCTCCCCTCCATGGACTCAGTCTATACCTCTTGCTGCCTTGGTGAAGCAGCCAGCATAATCAAAGACCCCACCCACCCAGGTCATTCTCTCTTCTCTCCTCTTCCATCAGGCAGAAGATAAAGAAGCCTGCGGGCACGTACTGCCAGACTTGACAGCTTCTACCCCACTGTGATAAGACTATTGAACAGTTCCCTTATACAATGAGATGGACTCTGACCTCACCATCTACCTTGTTGTGACCTTGCACCTTATTGCACTGCACTTTCTCTGTAGCTGTGACACTTTACTCTGTACTGTTATTGTTTTTACCTGTATTACCTTACTGCACTCTGTACTAACTCAATGTAACTGCACTGTGTAATGAATTGACCTGTATGATCGGTATGCAAGACGTTTTTCACTGTACCTCGGTACAAGTGACAATAATAAACCAATACCAAAACCAATACCTTTCCCTTCTCGCTTTAAACCTACGCCTTCTAGTTTTAGACTCCCCTACCCTGAGAAAAAGACTGGTTATCTACCCTATCTGTGCTCCTCATGATTTTATAAACCTCCACAAAATCACTGTAAAGTTTTAACTGAATTCTCTCATCCTCGGAAACTTTCAAGTGAATCTTTTTTGCGCCTTCACATTCTGCCGCTGCGGAGAACTGCCTGTGTACTCCCCACAGGTCAGCTTGGCTCCGACCTGTGTGTTTGCGTAAACCTAACCTAACACCTGGGCTTGTTGCTGTGGCTTCCCTGCGAGACTGGAACAGAGCTGGAGGTCAGACAGCAGGGTGACTGACATCCCTTCTTTCACTGTATTTGGTGCTGAGCACGGTAGCGTAGTGGTTAGCATGACGCTATTACGGTGCCAGCGACCTGGGTTCAATTCCGGCCACTGTCTGTAAGGAGTTTGTCCGTTCTCCCTATGTCTGCATGTGTTTCTTCCAGGTGCTCCCGTTTCCTTCCACGTTGTGGGCATGCTATGTTGGCGCCAGAAGTGTGGCGACACTCGCGGGCTGCCCCCAGAACACTCTATGCAAAAGATGCATTTCACTGTGTGTTTCGATGTATATGTGACTGATAAAGAAATCTTATCTTATCTTAGAGCATCATGTACTAAGATAAGGATGCACTTCTCTTCTGGCCCCTCAGTCATATGCCAGTCTTGGCTGGCATTTGTAGTGTAGTTCCATTTGTTTATCTGGAGCATTAAACTGGATTGAATTAATTACTTTTACATTTTATTTAATCTTAATTTTTTAAATTAATTAACATCAATAATCTATTTCAAGACAAATTACTTTGTCTTGAGAGGCAACTTCTTTACACGAGACATGGTAAGCTGCCTGAGGAAGTGGTTGAGGCAGGTACAATAACAACTCTTAAAAGACAGTTGGACAGGTACATGGATAGGGAAGGTTTAGAAGGTTATGGGCCAAACACGGGCAAATGGGACTAGCTTGGATGGGGCATCATGGTTGGCATGGACCAGTTGGGCCGAAGGGCCTGTTTCCATGCTGAATGACTCTATGACTCTAATTCTCCAAAACTATTTTAAGTGTATCTGATCATCAGCGACATTTAAAAGCAACACCAAGGTGACAGTGTGTTCTGCAGATGGGACCTTAGGATCCGTCAGCTGAGGCCCAATTGTTGATTGTGGATCACTCTGCATTGTGGGACAACTGTGCAAAAATAAAGTGAGGTCATAGAACGAGCATCGGTGGACATGAGTTCAAAGAGTGGAGCAAATCAGTCCATTAACTCTCTTCTGCGGGCTGATCCCAGAACACTACGCAAAAGATGCATTTCACTGTGTGTTTCAATGTACATGTGACTAATAAAGATATCTTATCTTATCTTATAAGACTCTTCTGGCCTTAATATTAATATTCACGTCTGTTGTTACCTGACAAACTCTCAATATGTATCTAGCTTTATTGGGAGGCTTGACACAAACCTGCTAATACTTCAATGAGGAAGCTGCTTCCAGGAAACCTTTACTGCCCAGAGGCAAGGTTAGCAGACACATGTCACCACTTGTATGTTCTCCTTCAAACTACTCTCTTTGGAAGCATGTTACATTGATCGTTGTTGGGTTTGCATCCAGAACATTCCTCCATGGCAGCATTGTTTGCATCCAGAATGTTCCTTATGACCTTCATCAGAAGGGCTTCAATGGTTCAGGAATGCCATACATCTCCACCTTCTCAAGGGAAGGTAGAAGGGGGCAATAACTGTTCGCCCTGCTGGCGACGTTCCACATCCTGTGAATAAATAGAAAACCCCACAAGTGTAAGACTTGGCTGATGGTTCACAGATCCTGCTGCATTTGATTCGACAGTATGTTTTTCCAAATGAGAAAGTGAGATGAAGGGATTTGGGTCCGAAGTTCAGATATCATTCAGGAGTTGAAAAGAACAGAGCTGAAGGGAAGTGTCTGAAGAATTTCAAATGTCCTACCATGCTGCTGACTAATCTGTGTGAAAAATCTACCTTTGAAATGCTTAAAAAGTGCTGTTTCACATTTCAGTGATTTCTTGTGATCATCACAAAGGGATCTTTATCCTGTTTCTCCACCCGATCAGCAAAGTGAATTAGTAATTAAACAAATCATTCCTAAATCCCAACAGATGTAAAGAGCCCTAATCCAACTCGATTGTTGTTCCTCTCCAGTCGACGTGAATTCAGTTTATGGAAAAGTTTATCATTAATTGTTTCATTTTCTTTCTTCACTCTCTATAACTCAGGCCCTCAAGTCCTGGCAACATGCTTGTAAAAATCTTGTTTTCACTCTTTCCAGCTTAATGACATCTTTCCGATAACAGGGTGACCAAACCTGTACGCAATACTCCAGGTGTACGACTGCAATATAATGCCCCAACTCCTTTACTCAGTGCCCTGACTGATGAAGGCCAGCGTGCCAAACGCCTTCTTCACCACCCTGTCTACCTATGATGTCGCTTTCAGGGAACCAGGTATTTGTACTCTTATGTCCCTCTGTTCTACATAAGGCATCCATCATTAAGGACCCTCACCACCTGGACATGCTCTCTTCTCATTACCATTATCAGGGAGGAGGTACAGGGGCCCGAGGACCCACACTCAATGATTCAGGAACGGCTTCTTCCCCCCCGTCATCAGATCTCTGAACAGTCCATGAACCCGTGAACAATACCTCATTGTTCCTTTTTATTAAACTATTTATTTATTTTGTAATTTATAGGCAGATACATGAGGGACATTTAAGAGACTCTTAGATAGACATGTAGATGATAGAGAAATGGGGAGCTATGTGGGAGGGAAGGGTTAGATAGATCTTAGAGCAGGATAAAATGCCAGCACAACATTGTGGGCCGAAGGGCCTGTACTGTGCTGTAGTGTTCTATGTTCTATGTCTTTGCACTGTAGTGCTACTGCAAAACAACAAAGTTCACATCATATAACTCAGTGATAATAAACCTGAATCTGATTCTGATATCACCCCCAGGGTCGTAACGTTCACTGTGAAAGCTCTACCCTGGTTTGACTTCCCAAAACACAGCACCTCGCATTTATCTGAATTGAAAGCCATTTGCCATTCCTCAGCCCACTTACCCAGCTGATCAAGGTCCCCCTGTAATTTTTGATAACCTTCTTCACTGCCTATGATACTACCTACTTTAATACTAAAAATTATTGCAAGTTCCCTCAGTGCTAAAAGCACAGGGAATTTTATGTTATTATTTGTCGACATTGATACATTATTGTGCATCCCTTACTGGTCACTGGAATTGGAAGGTCATGGCAGAGAGCAGTTGCTGGGCAACCACATGGTGGGTCTGAAGTCACATCCAGGTGTATAAAGGTGGCAGGTTTCCTTCCCTGTAGGATGGGTGTTTATGACAGTCTGGTAGTTCTGTCCTCACTGATGCCGGCAATTCGTTCTGAATTTACCTAATGACATCCCCCGCTGCTGTGATGTTGTTTCAAACACATGTGTCAAGGTCAACATTCTGGGTACTACTCAAGTAGCTTAACCACGAGGCCAATGTACGCACATACCGGCGGATAACTCTGTGCCCTATGGTTTACTATCATCCTAAAGTGAACAGCTATGCTGTCGGGACTTGGAGTGTCCGCCTGGGAAATGAGTTTTACTTTAGGAGCAACAGTACTAAGGTGCAATGGCTTAGAACATAGAACAGTACGTCACAGAACAGATCCTTTGGCCCACAATGTCTGTGCCAAAATTACATTGAGGCCATTCAGACAGGTGTGTGCATGTTATGAAACTTCAGCTAGCCAAAGAAGGAACGATGCAGTCAACACTTAAGCATGACTGTTTCACTGGATCAGCTCACTGACGTGAAAAAATTGAAAATCTGTCTGGATACAGTACTCCCACCACTTGAGACAGCCACAGAGCTGGAGACAAAAGAACTCTTTGTGCTCTGCTTCCTAATCCTCTTTATACTGCGACACAATAGCAGAGCTGAGTGAGCAGTGACACAGAAATATTGGTGGAAAAGCCCTTCCTGTTTGATGTTTTAATAAGTCAATAACTCATTTAAAATAAATAGGCTTCCAATAAAATGGCAGAGAGCAGAACATCATAAAAGCATATTTAAACATTTGTTATTATCCACCAATTGAAACATTCATCCCCTCCTGCAACACAGCACAGTGGCTGCAGTGTACCACCTCCAAAACGCACTGCAGTTACTCACCTGGGCAAGTCCAACAGTCCCTCCTGTACCTGCTACCTCTACAATTGAGAAGGACAAGGGCAGTAGGTGCATTTGACTACCACCAACCACAGGTCCCTCTCCAATTCGCACAGCATCCTGAGTGAGAAATATATCACTGCTCCTTCCTCATCACTGTGTCGAAGTCCAGGAACTCCCTCCCCAACAGCACTGAGGGAGCACCTTCACCAAAGAGGGAGCTCACACCGACCTTCCTGAAGGCAATTAGTGATGGGCAAATACTGGCCTTGCTCATGATGTCTGGATCTCAACAACTAAACATATGAAAGAAAAAACTGTGAACAGGCACCATTGACAGAACTGAGACAAGTCGAAATGTGCTGCTATGTATGAGAAAGATTTTCAGTACAGTAACATCTTTCATGTTCTTTTAAGGACACCTCAAAGTTCTCTTAGTCACCAATCAAGTACATTGGAAGTATTGGTATTGGTTTATTATTGCCACATGTACTGAGATACCACGAAAAGATTTTGTCTGCATGCTATCCAGACAGATCATGCCATACATATGTACATTGAGGTAGTAAAAAAGAAAACAGAATACAGTGTTACAGTTACAGAGAAAGTGCAGTGCAGGCAGACAATAAAGTGCAAGGGCCACGATGAGGTAGACTGGGAGACCAAGAGTTCATTTTTTAGCATATGCGAGGTCCGTTCAAGAGTCTGCTAACAGCGAGATAAAAGCTGTCCTTGAGCCTGGTGGTGCGTGCTCTCAAGATTGTGTATTTTCTGCCCAACGGGAGGGGGGAGAAGAGAGAATGACCAGGGTGGGAGGGGTCTTTGATTATGTTGGCTGCTTTCCTGAGGCAGCGGGAAGTGCAGACAGAGTCAATGGAGGAGAGGCTAGGTCACTGTTGTAATGTAGAAAACAAAGCAGCCAATTTGCATACAGTAAGATCCAACAAATACAAAGCACGAAGAGATGATGCTTTTGCTCCTGACAATTGAATCGTTCCCAGGTTGGTGCGATCACGTTAGGAGTGTACGTTCCTCAGGGGTTTCCCATCCAGTCCACTATCCACTTGTAAATATCACATGAAACCTTCTGTTCCTCAATGTACAAACTGGTTAAATATGTTAAAAGTCAACATTTTATATTTCTTGTCGACAGATTCAAAGAAAATTATTCCTTCAGAAGCACAATTCCAATTCGGACTGTAGTGCCCACACATATTATCTCCGTCAGGCTCAGGAAAAAAGTAAGTGCGTGGGTGAGGAACAAAGATGATCTGACTCACCTTCCATCCTATCGGTCAAAAGATCCAACAATATTGAAACTGCTGACAAAACATAGCAATCAATCTCTATCTATGAGTCAGACTCTGCTCCTTAACACTCCCAGGAGTTAAACCCAGCAATGATGAAGGAAGGGTGATGTACTATATTTCTGAGTGGGATGGTGAGTGACTGGGATTGGAACCTGACTGAATTATAGATGTCCCAGTGTCACACAGCACTAAATCAGGTCCTTCTGTCATATATAGAAATGATTTGGATGAGAGTGGTTGGCAAGTTTGCAGGTGACACTAAAATAGATGGTATTGTAGACAGTGAAGAAGGTTCTCAAAAATTACAGGGGGATCTTGATCAGCTGGGGAAGTGGGTCGAGGAATGTCAAATAGCATTCCAATTCAATAAGCGTGAAGTGTTGTATTTTGGGAAGCAAAACCAGGGTAGGACTTTCACGGTGAACAGTAGGGCCCTGGGCAGTGTTGTAGAACAGGGGGACCAAGGAGTACAAGCCCTGAAAGTGATGTCGCAGGTAGACAGGGTGGTGAAGAAGGCTTTTGGCCGAACCAATGTTTTATACAGCTGCAACATGACTTTCTGATCCTTATATACTCAATGCTCCCACCAGTGAAGGCAAGCATGCCATATGCCTTCTTTACCACCCTATCTACTTGTATTGCCACTTTTTAGGAGCTATGGACTTGGACCCCAAGATCCCTCTATACGTTAATGCTCTTAAGGGTACATTTGACCTCCCAAATTGCAACACCTCACACTTGCCCAGACTAAACTCCATCTGCCATTTCTCCACCCACAACGGCAACTAATCTATACCCTGCTGTATCCTATGGCAATCTTCTTCTTCAGTACAGCACACCGCAGCACACTCTCCACACTCTCCACACTGGCTCTATCTGGCACCCATGCAACTGTGACCCACAGAGTAGTTGCAAAGGAGCTTCACCCTCAGTAACGAGCAGCATGAAAATTAGCAGCTGTGCAGGTCTAAATTTTGTCTCATTTTTTTAACACCAGTGGAAAATTAGGAATCTTTTTACTCAATGTGACAGGAGAAACAAACACTGTAGAAGCAATAAAATTAAATAATGTAAATGAGATTAGCTGCAAAAAAAAATCCATGCGGGAAGATCTATGAGGTTGTGATTTGTTTTTAGACCCTGTGTGATTAATAAGATGAGGTATTACAGAACAGAATCAGAAGAAATTTAATGACCGATACTTAACCTCACTTTCTATTACTGCCAATAGCAGTAACACACAAGCAATGGAGGAAAGAGAGGAGACAGAGATTATTCATGGCTCTTGCCTATCCTTGGCTGTGGGATAAGAGAGCCAACTTGTATTCAATGGCAGATTAACAACTGCCTGGAGTTTGACGGATAATTGTTGCTTTAGAAGTTTAATCGAGGTTCAGTGACCATAGAATCATAGAATCATAGAATCATAGAACAGTACAGCATAATACAGGCCCTTTGGCCCACAATGTTGTGCCGACCTTTAAACCTTGCCTAAGACTATCTAACCCCTTCCTCCCACATATGCCTCTATTTTAAATTCCTCCATATGCTTATCTAGTAATCTCTTGAATTTGTCCAATGTACCTGCCTCCACCACCACCCCAGGCAGTGCATTCCATGCCCCAACCACTCTCTGGGTAAAAAACCTTCCTCTGATATCTCCCTTGAACTTTCCACCTATTACTTTAAAGCCATGCCCTCTTGTATTGAGCATTGGTGCCCTGGGAAAAAGGCGCTGGCTGTCTACTCTATCTATATATTCTCTAGATGCCTATAGATCCTATCTCTAAGAATCCTTTCCAATAGCTTGCCCACCACATCAGTGATGACGTAGGGTTCCCTGTCACCACAAGAGTTGGCCCTTCCACCTCGAGGTCGCTGAGGCCTTGAAACACCACCCCCCCCGGCAGAGTGGGGAAGGGGAAATGTTTTGCGGTGATCAGCACTGCTGTGCTGTGGCAAGCTGCTGCAAGGGTTGATGTATTTGTGCAGCACATAATGAATTGTCACAGGTAATAGTGTTTTGTATGAAGGAGCTATTAGGAGAGCCATTGCAGTAAATGTGTTATCAAACATACTGTCAGGGAAAAGATTACAACATGAAGGCAATGGTATAACCTACGAGATAACACTGATGAGGAAACACAATAGGTTTCGCCCCCGTGGTAAATTTATCATCTTTGCTTGGAGGCAGATAATTTATCACCCTTATATTTGATCTTGATAAGTCAGGAAGTGTTTATTTTGTCATTACGGCAGCATCTAACTTCCCCCACAGAACCCACTTCATTAACTTTCCTTTGGAATGAAAGTATCCCTGTGATTTGTTTTATTTATCCTGCGGGTCGCCCGATTTCATGTCGCTAAAATTGGAAATGTCACAGTATGAAAGCTTTCGGAATGGAATTCTGTGGAGGCAGCTCAGGGACTATCAAGGTGGCAGACTATGCTCAGTGGAGGAGCTGCTATGTAAATGTCACCTACGCCGTGTTCGGGTTTCTGCAGATTAGAGTGGAAAGAAGAGCCTATTTAGGAGAAAATTGCATGGAAGATGGCAATATAGAATCCGATCTTACAGTCAATGAATAAAAGATATCAGGTCCAGAAATAGAAAGGCTGCTTATTACAAAATGAAGTGTCCTTCTGGTTTCCTGGACACTTTTGCATATTCACTTGTCAATGGTTGTAAGGTGCTGGTGAGCTGCTATAGAAATGCAAGTCTTTTTATGCAGTGTTCCCCTCTCTCCACCTTTCATTTTCTCTATCTTTCTTTCTCTGTCAATCACTTTTCCTCTTTCTGAAGGAGGTGAAACTCTGAGTCTAGCAATGATGTGTCAGATTTTTTTGTACATTGTTAATTGACATCCAGGCGTCTTACAATGTAATTATAGAGCAGTAGCTGACGTGGGTTGCCCTGAGACAGCAGGAACGGTGATCATAGTAAACGTACAGACGTAAACCATTATGAGAATTAAATTCACTTTCATTTTGAAGCAAATCTGATTAAAACCTTAATTAAACACGATGACTAAACCAGGCTTTATTGCATATAAAGCGAATGCCAATGTGAGTACCATTATGTATTCACTCCTACAAATTGTTCAATAAATAACAGACAGGAGAGGTGAGTGTAACTGTCCTTGACATTAAGGCAGCATCCAACCAAATATGGCACACAGCAAAGCATGTCAGAGAAAACAATCCACAGGATGGAATTGTCCTTTACACAAAGGAAGATGGTTGGGGTAGTCAGAAGCCAGACATCACAGCCTAGAACGTGGCTACACGATTTCCTCAGGGAAGCGGCTTACCTCAGACACGTTCTGCTGCTCCATTCGTTAGAGTTAGAATCAGCCGCAGATCCTTGATGATCTTTCAGTGGTCACCACAGGTACCCAGCCCCCCAGCGCTGTCTTTCTCCCATGGTGATGCTATGGAGAGTGCTGAGGTGGTCCACAGGGGGACGACAGCCCACAGTTCCGGTCACCACGCTACAAGAAAGAAGTGTTGGCGCCTGTGAGGGCATGGAGGAGATTTACAGGATGTTGCCAGGGATAGATTAAAGAGAAGGTTGGATAGGCTCATGTTGTTTACACTGGAGGAGTTGTAACATTCTGAAACAGAGTGAATAGGAAGGGCCGACTTCTCTTCACAGATTTGTGATAGGTAGAAGAATTAGAGGAGAAAATATTTGTCAACCCCAGAATCATACAATTCAGGAACTCACTGCTTGAAAGTGTGTTAGTGGCAGAAACTCTCATCACATCTAAAAAATAGTTGGATGAGCATTTGAAGCAATGTAACCTGTGCAGCCATGGCCAGGGACTAGGAAGGAAGAATTACCTGGCTAGTATGTTTTTACCTGTACTACCTCAATGCACTCTGTACTGACTCAATGTAACTGCACTGTGTAATGAATTGACCTGTACGAGCGGTATGCAAGACAAGTTTTTCACTGTACCTCGGTACAAGTGACAATAATAAACCAATACCAATACCAATATGGGGTGAATGGCGTTGCTTCAATGAAGTGAAGATGTCAATGATTCTACCATCTAATAGATGAGCTGCAGTAACTGACCTGGACTGCTTCTGTGACTCTTCATTCCCTAGCAGCCAGGAGAAGAGCAGCAATGTTGGGTATCTTCTCCAAGCCTAAGGCCTTCCCAACTTACACATGTATCATCCTTCCTTCTTCAACAGTGAGACAAATCTTACATTTCCCCACTTAACATCATTCAAAACTGGAGCAATTCAAATGGAAGGCCCTCCTTAATCTTCTAGAGACCAAATTAATGATGGGCAATAAATATGTCATTGATTATACTGCCAACATCCCACAAAGTATTGAAGAAGATTCCAAGGTGTTGATATAAATGAAAGGATTTATACATACAAAAAACTCCAAGAGCAAAGATTGAAAGCTTCAGAACAAAACTTCTGTGCAAGGATGAATGGTCCATGGTTTCATGAGTATTAGAAACTGTTGGCCAATCTAAATGCCAAATATCAGACTTTTCATCTGCCCTGGAATGGGTTTAAATATATCGGTATTGGTATTGGTAAATATATATTTCAGGCAAGTGTTTTGCTTCAGTTGTGGTGTTAGGTTATTATCTCAAGTTTCCCCCAACACTGGTTACTTTTCATCTGACCTCCATTTCACATTGTTCAATGACTCCCGGCGTCAAAATATCTAAAACTAGAGGGCATGCATTTAATGTGAGAGGGGGAAAGTTCAAAGGAGATATGCCGGGCAGGATTTTTTACACAGAGAGATGTGTGAGTGCCTGGAGTGTGCTGCCAGGGGTGGTGGTGGAGGCAGATACGATAGATGCATTTAAGAGGTTCTAAAATGGCTGCATGAATATGCAGAGATTGGAGGGATATGGACAAGGTGCAGGCAGGAGGGATTAGGTGTCATTAGTTTAATTAGTTTGGCACACCATTGTGGGCTGAAGGGCCTGTTCCTGTGCTGTACTGTTCTGTATTGATTCATATTACCTTGTTAACCATGATAAGGAGTGCTAATTGCCCCATTGTCCCACTGAAGGAGTGTAATGTGAGCTGGTTGTCACCCAGTTGTTGTGCTGACTGGAGAGCAGAACCTACAATGTATGACCCTTGACTCAAGGTGATTGGTTAAGCAATTGCCTTAATGGCACACAGCAAAGAAAACCATCCACTGGCGGAAATTATCCTTTATGCAATGGAAGGTGGTTGGGGATGTCAGAAGCCAAACATCACAGCCCAGAACATTGTGGCTGTGAAGCCATAAAACACAGTGAATGTACAGGGCAGAAACAGGCCAACTGCTCTCTGCCATCATTTATGGTCCCTCTGAGCCTCTTCTCACACCTCCTGTCATCTATCTTCAAGCCCAGAGGTAAACAGGTGCTTTATAAGCAAGAGGGTGAAAGGTTACTGCAGGTAGACTGGAATGTAGAGTTGAGGCTACAGTTAGATCAGCCGTGAACTTATTCAATGACATAGCAGTGTCGAAGGGCTGACCAGTGAACTCCAGTTCCTCATTCATATGTCTGTATGTTTTTGTGTGTGGAGCCTATGGACAGAAGAAGCATTGCTCCCAAAAAGAGTCTCACCAGCTCCCAACAGGAGATCAGGCATGACAGGTTTTATCCGTTGCTTTCAGTCAAGTCAGGCCATGTTATGTGGCCGTCATCCAATGTGAAAGGCATTGGTGTATAAAAGACAATAAGGTCATGAAACAAAAAACAGATCCACTTGGGAATGAGTAATCCAACATTTCTGTGTATTTGACAAGAATTATTAACATTCACTCAATGGCAATGGAATGGGTTCCTGCAAAATATGCATTTAATGAATATTCATTTCACAGAAGCAAATTTAGTTGGTGCATTCCCTGGTACTGTAGGGACAGTATCATCTGATGGTAACATTTGTTTAGTCATCAATCAGTACTTTGTATTTAATCACTGAAGTCCTCTACACTGTTCTACTTCAGCAATTCTTCACTGAGGCTTCAATAATTCTGATATAATCACACCAATGTTAGCATACACACCTGCATGACCACACTGAGAAATACATGGGCAGAGCTAAACCCTGAACATAGAACATAGAACACGACAGCACAGTATAGGCCCTTCAGCCCACGACGTTGTGCCGACATCTTATCCTGCTCTAAGATCTATCTAACCCTTCCCTCCCACATAACCCTCCACTTCTCTATCATTCATGTGTCTTTCTAAGAGTCTCTTAAATGTCCCTAACGTATCTGCCCCCACAACCTCTGCCGGCAGTGTGTTCCACGCACCCACCATTCTCTGTGTAAAAAACTTACCCCTGACATCCCCCTTATACCTTCCTCCAATCACCTTAAAATTATGTCCCCTCGTGTTAGCCATTTTTGCCTTGGGAAAAAGTCTTTGACTGCCCACTCGATCTATGCTTCTAACACTTGACTTGCAGCATGACCTTGGGCATGGGAGACTAAGGCTTGATCTGAACAAGGCGGTTAAAATGTTATAAAGATTTGCTAGGATAGAAAGAGACAAATTTCTTCTCCCAGTAGAAGTTACAAGGGCACTGCAACATAACCTTGAACATCCAGCGAAGAACTGTGCAGGAAACTTCAGTGACTAAACATTGCCCTGGCAATGGCTAATGACTAAACAAATGTTAACCATCAACTGAAAGCAGCAACTAAATTAGCATTTGTTAAGGTGAATGTTCATTAAATGCACATTTTTCAGGAATCTAATTCTTTTGCCATTGAGTGAATATTGTTAAATATGACCTGAACATTCTGATTATGTGTACACAGAACTTCCTGAATCACTCATTCCCAAAGTGGATATGTTTTATATTATGAGCTTGTCTTGCACAGGCCAATGCCTTTCAGGCTAGTGGTCAATAGGGTGGTAGCCACATCACCATTAGAGCCACGACTTTCGGCAGTGAAGTGAAAAAACATGTCTTCCACTCAGAGGCAGCTGGAAATCCAAATCTAACTTCTGTAATTGGCCGAGGTTGCTGGAAATCAATAGGAGCTTCTAAAAGTGAATGAAAGAGGAAGATTTTTGCTAAATAGCAAAAGTAAGAAACTATGAAGCTGCTCCGTCATGATCCAACTAAATGGTGGACCAGGCTAGAAGGACCAAGTGTCCTGCTCCTAACTTCCTACTTTTCCCATCCAATGTGAAATGTTGCTGACCATGGGAGAATGAATTGAATTCTTGGAAAAGCCTGTTTTGGGAATCCAGCCAACCTGAGCACTTTTAATTTAAAAGATCAGGCTGCAGGCTTGTATGGATTTTACAGAAAGAAAAGTGTGAAGATTCTATCAGACCATCAATACCCATCAGAAGGTGAAACCTCAAGCCTGGTTTGAGTGTCTGCAGTGCTGATTCACCAATAACCACATCCATTTATATTGCAGAAACATCACAGGGGTGTGAAGACAACAACTCCAGTGACTTGCTTTGCTTTCTTCAGGCCAACACAATCTGTGTGATTGGCAACCTCTCTACCAGCCTGCACATACAGTATGTTCCTTCTTCAGCAAACACTGTTGCATTTCACTGAATTTCTTCACAAGCTCTTCATTCTCCAAGGCGCGCTCAGCCACATGGGCGCTACGGCCAAGAAAGCACACCAGCGCATCTACTTCCTCAGAAGGCTAAGGATGTTTGGCACGTCCCCGATGACCCTTGCCGACTTTTATAGATGTACCCAGAAAGCAGTCTATCTGGATGCATCACAGCTTGGTACGGCAACTACTCTGCCCAAGGCTACAAGAAGTTGCAGAGAGTTGTGAACACAGCCTAGTCCATCACACAATCCAGGCTCCCCTCTATTGACTCTGTCTACACTTCCTGCAGCCTCGGGAAAGCAGCCAACATAATCAAGGACCCCTCCCACCCCGGTCATTCTCTCTTCTCCCCCCTCCCATTGGGCAGAAGATACAAAAGCTCGAGACCATATACCACCAAGCTCAACGACAGCTTCTATCCCACTGTTATCAGACTCTGAAATGGACCTCTTGTATGATAAAGATGAGCTCTTGATCTCCCAATCTACCTCGTCATGGCCCTTGCACCTTATTGTCTGCCTGCACTGCACTTTCTCTGTAACTGTAACACTATATTCTGCATTCTGTTTTTTTCATCCTTTCATACTGTCTGTCTGTCTGGAAGGCATACAAACAAAAGCTTTTCACTGTATTTCGGTACATGTGACAATAATAAACCAATTACCAATTACCTCCAAGGCACACACTTTTCCAATCTCATGCACTGTAATAATAAATACATAAGGGGAGAGAAATTTGAATTTATATTGTCTTTCACAGACTCCAGATATCCAAAAGGTCTTTGCAGCTAATGAAGTTGTGTTGTAATGTCACCCCATTACAGGAAGGATGTGAAAGCTTTAGAGAGGTTGCAGAAGAGATTCACCAGAATACTGCCTGGATTAGAGAGTATTAAATATAAGGACAGATTGGACAAACTTGGATTGGTTTCTCCAGAGCATCGGAGGCTGAGGGGAGACCTGATAGAGGTTTATAAAATTATGAGGGGTGTAGATAGGGTAGACAGTCCTTTTCCCAGTGTAGAAATGTCAAATACTAGATGACACAGCTTTAACGTGAAAGGGGGAAAGTTTAAAGTGGATGTGCAGGGCAAGTTTTTACACAGGGAGAGGTGGGTGCCTGGAATGGGCTGCCAGGGGTGGTGGTGAAAGCAGATGTGATACTGGTGTTTAAGTGGCATTTAGACAGTGGAAAATGCAGGAAATAGAGAGGTATGGATTACGTGCAGGCAGATGGAATTAGTTTAATTTAGCATCATGGTCAGCATAGACATCATGGGCCAAAGGGCCTGTTCCTGCGTTGTACTGTTCTATGTAGAGCAAATGTCAGTCATTTTGTACACAGCAAACTTCCTCAATCTGATAACCTCCATTGAATGTGATTGGCTGAGGGATGAAGAGTAACCGGGATACCATGATAAATCCTGCACCCATCCGCAAGTAGTGCTGGAGGATCTTCGAAGCAGGAGCCAGGATGTGTCCAACTTCACCAGACTCAAGGACAGCTTCTACCCCACTGTGATAAGACTATTGAACGGTTCCCTTATACGATGAGATGGACTCTGACCTCACCAACTACCTTGTTGTGACCTTGCACCTTATTGCACTGCACTTTCTCTGTAGCTGTGACACTTTACTCTGTACTGTTATTGTTTTTACCTGTACTACATCAATGCACTTTGTACTAACTCAATGTAACTGCACTGTGTAATGAATTGACCTGTATGATCGGTATGCAAGACAAGTTTTTCACTGTATCTCGGTACAAGTGACAATAATAAACCAAGACCAATACAAATACCAAAAGAAACCTCCCCTGATACTGCAGCTCTGGAGCAGCGGTGAAGATTTTTAGACTCATACTGCTGCAGTCTGACTGCAAACCACAGCTGTCAGACACAGTGTGCTCCCACGTGAGACACCAGTGAAACTCAAGGCAAGCTCATCCTGTAATACCAGAGCATTCTCAAACCATTCACTGGATTAGCTTCATAACTATTAATACCGGAGGTATGAGACACAATCTCATTCCGATAACATTGACGTCCTGAGAGGCGCTCTCACGTTCAGTAATGTTAGGAGTGTTAGGGGGTGATTTTGTGTTCATTTAGTAACAGCACAATGAAGAATGATTTGATGTTCAGTAATTCACAGACAAGAAGAGAAATATCACATCTGGTAATATTGAAGCTATGTGAGATGATTTCATCTCCATTAATGCTGGGAGTGTGAGAATCGATCTGCTTTCCAAGAATATAGGGGTCTGCTAGCAACTAGTGAATTTTATTTTATGGCCTCTGGATGTACGAGCAAGTCCAGCATTTGTTGCTCATTTCCGTTTGCCCCTGGGAGGATAGCCGTGAGCCACCACCTTGAACCACTGCAGTCCCTCTGGTGAAGGCACCCCTTGATGCTGTTGGGGAAGGAGATTTGAGCCCAGCGATGACGAAGGAACAGCAAGATATTTCCAGGTCAGGATGGAGTGAGAATGGGAGGGTAACCTGCTTGGTGGTGGTGATCTCAATGCTGATGCGCTTGTCATCCTCGATGGTGGAGGTCACGGGCTTGGAAGGTGATCACAGATGCAATAACGATGGTGATATGAACAGGTGTGGATGAAGGGACTGACAGCCTTGTGGCCAAATTTGCAGACAATACCAAGACAGGTGGAGGAACAGGTAGTGTTGTGGAGGCAGGAGTCTGCAGAAGAACTTGGACAGGTTAAGAGAGTGGGCAAAGAATTGGTGGATGGAATACAGTGTAGGAAAGTGTGGGGTTATGCATTTTAGTACGAAGAATAAAGGTGTAGCCTATTTTCTAAATGGGGAGAGAATTCAGAAATCACCATAAGGAAGGCAAATGCAATGTTAGCATTCATTTCAAAAGGACTAGAATATAAAAGCAAGGATGTACTGCTGAGGCTTTATAAGGTGTTGGTCAGACTGCACTTGGAATATTGTAAGCAAATTTGGGCCCCATATCTAAGGAGGGATGTGCTGGCCCTGGAGAGGGTCCAGAGGACGTTCACAAGAATGATCCCGGGAATAAGAAGTTTAACCTATAAGGAGCATTTGATGTCTCTGGGCCTGTACTCGATGGAGTTCAGAAGGATGGGGTGGGGGGGGGGGGGGGGGGATCTCATTGAAACCTACCAGATACTGAAAGGCCTGGAAAGAGTGGACGTGGAGAGGATGTCTCCATCAGTAGGAGAGTCTAAGATCCGAGGGCACAGCCTCAGAATAAAGGGATGTCCCTTTAAAACTGATATGAGGAGGAATTTTTCTTCAGTTGGAGGGTGGTGAATCTGTGGAATTCATTGCCACAGACTGCTGTGGAGGCCAAGTCACTGGGTGTATTTAAGGCAGAGATTGATAGGTTCTTGACTGGTAAGGGAGCTAAGGGTTACGGGGAGAAGACGGAAGAATGGGGTTAAGAAAAAGAAATCAGCCGTGATTAAATGGCAGAGCAGACTTGATGGGCCGAATGGCCTAATTCTGGCCTTAATGGTCTTAAGTTAGCAGTGAGCTGCCTTCTTGAACTACTGAAGTCCCTCTGGTGAAGGCACCCCTTGTCATTGTTGGGGAAGGTGTTCCAAGATTTGAACCCAGCGATGACGAAGGAACAGCAAGATATTTCCAAGTCAGGACGGTGTGCGACTTGGAGGGGAACCTGCTTGGTGGTGGTGCTCACCGAACTGCTGCCCTTGTCATTCTCGGTGGTGGAGGTCATAGGTTTGGGAGGCGATCACAGATGCAATATTGACAGTGATATGAATGGTCTAAACACAGTGGAAAAATGTAACGTGATCCCGAATCCAGCATTTCCAGTTAAGATCAGGAATCTCCTATCCACAGCCCAGATCCTCCCCTTATGAATTCTTGGTATAAGAACTCCTGCTGGAGAATGCATTTGATTTCAATGTCGCTGGAAAAAATTAACTTGCTTGATGAAAACAAGACTACTTTAAATGTGTTTTTTCAGCTGTTTTTTTCTAATTCTCTTGGGTTTCTAGTTTCACGGTTTTTGCAGTATTTGACTGGATTTCGCAGTTGCTGACCTCCATGTCATTACTCCTTCAGCTGTAACAGCAACTGAATAAATCTCTGAATGATGCTGTGTGCTTGCCAAAACGGCTCAGTGGGTAAACAGGCAACAGACAGATGGTCTATGGGCTGACTCAGGGATCTTGGCAGCCCCCAATGCCAACCCGTCCCACTGGATCAGCCAGGACAGGTCCATGGGGAATGAACTGAAACTGGAATCCCCCTTCACTGTGTCCACTGGGGAGCGACAACAGGGCATCACATGGAAGGTCAAAGTGTTGGCTTACATCTCGAAAACATTCAAACCACATTTCAAAGCACATCAGATTGATACGGCCAAGTGCAAGGTGTTGCACTTTGGGACAGTACACATTTAATGGCAGGACCCTTAACAGCGTTGGTGTACAGAGGGATCTTGGGGTCCAACTCCATAGCTCCCTGAAAGTGGCTGCACAGGTTGATACGGTGGTAAAGGAGGTATATTGCATGCCTGCCTTTATTAGTTGAGGCACTGAGTTCAAGAGTCAGGAAATTCTGTTGCAGCTTTATAAAACTCTAGTTAGGCTGCATCTGGAGTACTGCATTCAATTCTGGTTGCCCCCATTACAGGAAGGATGTAGAGGCTTTGGAGAGGGTGCTGAAGAGGTTTGCCAGGATGCTGCCTGGATTAGAGGGCACCTGCTATAAGGAGAGGTTGGACAACCTTGGGTCGTTTTCCCTGGAGCAGCGGAAGCTGAGGGGAGACCTGATAGGAGTTTATAAGATTATGAGAGGCATAAATAGAGTAGACAACCGGTATCTTTTTCCCAGGGTTGAAATGTCTAATACTAGAGAGCATGCATTTAAGGTGAGAGGGGGTAACTTCAAGGAGATTAGCGTGACAAGTTTTTTTTACACAGAGAGTAGTGGGTGCTTGAAATGCACTGCCAGGGGTGGTGGTGGAGGCAGAGACAATAGAGACATTTAAGAGGCTCTTAGATAGGCACTTGAATGTGCAGAGAATGGAGGGATATGGACGTTGTGGAGGCAGAAGGGATTAGTTTAGTTAGGTGTTTAATTATTTGTTGATTTAGTTTGGAACAGCATCATGGGCTGAAGAGCCTGTTCCTGTGCTGTATTGTTCTAGGTTCTAAATTGGTGTTAAATTGGTTTGTTATTGTCACATGTACTGAGGTACAGTGAAAAATTTAGTTTTGCATGCCATCCATACAGATCATTTCATTACATCAGTACATTGAGGTAGTACAAGGGAAAACAATAACAGAATGCAGAATAAAGTGTTATAGTTACAGAGAAAGTACAGTGCAGGCAGACAATAAGGTGCAAGACCATGACGAGGTAGATTGTGAAGTCAAGTCCATCTTATTGTACAAGAGGTCTGTTCAATAGTCTTATAACAGTGGTACAGAAGCTGTCCTTGAGCCTGGTGGTACGTGCTTTCAGGTTCTTGTATCTTCTACCTGATGGGAGGAGGGAGAAGATAGAATGTCCGGGATGGATGGGGCCTTTGATTATGTTGGCTGCTTTACCGAGGCGACAAGGAATGTAGACAGTGGGGAGGCTGGTTTCCGTTTTGTGCTGAGCTGTGTCCACAACTCTCTGCAGTTTCTTGTGGTCTCTGGCAGAGTAGTTGCCATACCAGGCCGTGATGCATCTATAAAAATTGGTGAGGGTCAATGGAAACATACAGAATTTCTTTAGCCTCCTGAGGAAGCATGGCGTCTGCGTGGTTGAACCAGGTCAGGCTTTTGGAGATGTTCATGCCTTCTATTCTATTAACTAGAATAGTTGCAGAATTGAGATTGGCTGATTGTTTTCTTGGAAACTGGGTTTGATAGAATTGTTTAAAATTACAGAGTTAAATAGAATAGGAGAAACTGCTTTCAGTGGCTGGAGGGTTAAGAGCAAAAGGACACAGATTTAGACATAAAGGAGGGATGAGGAAAAGGTGTTTTGGCACAGTGAATTAATAAGTCAGGAATGTACTGCTTTCTGTGTGGAAACAGAAGGGAATTGTTAAATTACTTGCAGGAGGGAAAGATTGCAGAGGCATGAGCAAACACCCAGGGAATGGAACTAATGAATAGCTCTTTGAAAGAGCTAGTGAACATATGATGGATGAAATGGCCTCTTTCTGTGCTGGAGGTTCTAGTTCTAGTTAAAACAAATAGGAAGTTGCATTTATGATGCAGCTTGTCACCTCTCTCAGATATATCATCAAGTGTTTCACACATCAAAGTACAATGCAACAGTGAAATCTCGCGAAGAACAACTAAAAGGTTGGTGTGTCATAAAGTTTGTTCTTGGTATTGCTGGTTGAGGAAAGAATGTTAGCCAAGACACAAGAAACAGATCTTTCTATTAGTTACTTAAATTCATTCTAGTGCTTCTGGTGAGTCAACTATTTCTTGACCCTCACTGGTTGCCTTTTAGTAAGCAGTAGTGAACTCCCATTGTGAAACATGGCAGTCCATGTGGTAAAGGATATGGTGAAGGTACTCCCAGAGATCTGGTGGGAAGGCTTCCAAGCATTTGTTGGGAAGGGTTCCAGGATTTTATGTATGGTGTTTTTCTGTTAATCTGCACCATGGAAAATGGTTAGTTGCGTGCTGGTTGAGAACACTGAGTCAGTCTGTGAGTTGGAACAGGGTGCATCCATAACAAATTTACCCGGAAACAAAACTATAAGGACTTCTTCCAGTAAAAACAGGGAAAGTTTTCCAAAAAAAAAAAAAGAAATGGAGGATAGGCACACACAAATTATTCACATCAAATCAATCTCGCCAGATACATTTACCTCCAATCTGCCAAAGGTGAGCATCGTCGCTCTAAGCGACCATGAATTTATAGGTTCCTTTAACGTTCCCCATTGCAAGAGTGTTGGCTTAAATTTGCATCACCAATGACCTGTAGATCAGAGGACCAGTAAACGAAACCACCTGAGACTTCTTAAGAGCGATATTGATGATGTTATATTTGATAATGAGCAACATTTTTATGCAGACACATAGAGACGACAGATGCTGGAATCTGGAGCAACAAACAATCTGCTGGAGGAACTCAGTGGGTCGAGCAGCATCTGTGGGAGGAAAGGAATTGTCGACGTTTTGGGTCCTGGTGCAGGGTTTCAACCGGAAACGTCAACAATTCCTTTCCTCCCACAGATGCTGCTCGACCCGCTGAGTTCCTCCTGCAGATTGTTTGTTGCAACACTTCCTTGTGTTTAGATTCCTAGCTAATCCCAAACCAGATACAATATAGAGTAGAAAAACTGATTCTTTTGTGTTTTAGGAATTGTTCACTTGATGCTCCACACTGCCTTTAGTTCCACCAATCCCTGCCTTGGAAATGAGGAATGCAACATGACCAATCATTCTCTGTCCAGAGGGCGTTGCAGCCTACACTTATCCCTCAAATGCATGCATCAACATAATGACTAACTGTTTTAAGTTTCATTCCTGATCTGTTGAAATCAGATGTTAATTCTTTAATACTAAGCGGCTTGATTGGACCATAAGTCAGGGCAGCATTTAAGAAAGGCATTAAGGGCACAGGCTTCACTGTAGCCCATTCGGCCCCTTGCTCATCCTTTCCCATTCATTCAGATCTTTGCCAACTCCCATCCTAACTCCACTTCTTGAGACAGAGCTCCCAACCCCTCTGGCTTTCTCAGCCCCTCCAGCCCCTCCAATCTCCAGAGCGTTTCCAGCCCCTCACCCTCACACAGAACATAGAACATAGAACAGCACAGGAACAGGCCCTTCAGCCCACAATGCCTGCACTGAACACGATGTCGAGTTAAACTAAATCTCTTCTGCCTGCACATGATCCACATCCTTCCATTCCCTGCACATACATGTGCCTATCCAAAAGCCTCTTAAACGTCACTATTATATCTGCTTCCGCCACCACCCCTGGCACCCACCACCCTCTGTGTAAAAAGTTGCCCCGCACATCTCCTTTAAACTTTCTCCCTCTTACCTTAAAGCTATGCCCTCCAGTATTTGACTGTCTGCCCTATCAATGCCTCTCATAATTTTATAAACTTCTATCGGGTATCCCTTCAGTCTCTGATGCTCCAGAGATCCTTGAGTCAGTCCCTCCAGACCTTCTCACCTTTCCTGCCTTTCCAACTCCTCCAGTCTGCCAAGATCCTTCATCTGGATTGGTACACAAGGAGCCGGTTCAGCCCTGTAAATCTGTGTGGACGCTTTCAAGACCAATGCTGAATTCTTATTGTTTAGGTACAGGTCCAATTCCCCATTGAAAGCCGTGGTGAGATCTGCCACTGTACCCTGTCGGACATTGCAACTACAAACGCCAGCCTCTCACTGAATAAATATAGTACTGTACTGCATAGAGCAATACAGCATGGATACAGGCCCTTCGGCCCAACCAGTCCATGCTGACCACGGTGCCCACCCAGCTAGTCCCAATTTCCTGTGTTCAGCCCATATCCCTCTAAGCCCCGCCCCTCCATGTACTTCTTAAATGATACTATTGTACCTGCCTCAACCACTTCCTCTGGCAGCTCGTTCCATAAACCCACCACCCTCTGTGTGGAAAAAGTTGTTGGTACTTCTGTGACCATTTTAAATCTCTGTCCTGTGGCTCTCTCTGTGCACTTTGTCTAGAGCCCTCACTTTGAACACTTGCATAACTTCCCAGCTTGAAGAAGAAAGGAATAAGGAAGCTCTCTGGAGGTTGTGAAGCGAAGTTGGGGCAAAGTGAGCGGCTTGCATGGGCATGGATCAGTGGGACTGTGCTCATGTTGTGGCGTTATGAATCCTGCTAAAACCACTTCACAAACGTCCCTCAGAGAAGGAAAATTCCATGTGCATGATCAACGTGTCACTGCTGTTCAACACCACAGCGGCTGATAAAGAAATGGTCATATGTCAAAACTACCTTTGTACAGAGTCTTCCAGTATCGTACAGGAGTGCTGCACTTGCAGCAGTACCGATTTTCTGAAGAGACCAGTGTCCCAGCTACCTTTGCGAGCTCGTAATAAAGGATCCCAAGGTACTAGCCTGAGGAAGAGCAGTGGAGGGCAGAACGGAAACTGCTGGGAATGCCCAGCACGTCAGGCAACATGTGTGAAGAGCAAAACCGAATAATGTTTTGGGTCACTAGCTTTTCACCAGAACAATTCTGATGAAAGATCGCTAACCCATAATGTCAACTGTTTCCCTGTCCACAGACACTCTCTGATCTACTGAATATCTCCAGCGTTTTAGATCAGGTTCCTGGCATCTTTTGAGCTATTCACAACTAAAGTGCAGAGAATGTTTTCAGCTCAATGAGCTTTTGCCAGAAACCTCTTCATGTTACTACCATCGGGGAGGAGGTACAGAAGCCTGAAGACCCACTCTCAACAATTCAAGAATAGCTTCTTCCCCTCTGCCATCAGAATTCTGAATGGTCCATGAACTCATGAACACTACCTTGTTATTCCTTTTTTTTTGCACTATTTATTTATTTTTGTAATTGAAAGATTTTTATGTCTTTGCACTGTACTGCTGCTGCAAAACAACAAATTTCACATCATATGTCAGTGATAATAAATCCGATTCTGATTTTGATTCCTGTTCTTAACTGGTCAGGTCAATGTGTGAATTCCAACCCTCCCCAACGGAGTGGATTTTCATTTCCCTCTGCAGTGACCCAGCACATGACTCACACCATAAACACTGCCTCATTAGACACAACGCTATTCCAGCGGCAGTGACCTGGGTTCAATTCCCGCCACTGTCTGTAAGGAGCTTGTACATTCTCCTCGTGTCTGCGTGGGTTTCCTCCGGGTGCTCTGGTTTCCTCCCACATTCCAAAGACGTACAGGTTGGGAAGTTGTGGGCGTGCTATGTTGGCACCAGAAACATGGCTACACTTGCGGGCTGCCCCCAGAACACTCTACGCAAAAAGATGCATTTCACTGTGTGTTTCGATGTACATGTGACTAATAAAGATAGCTTATCTTACATTCAGAAAAAAATATATAAATATAAAAAATTCCTGAAAAGTTACAGGCTGGTTGTTCTGGAAGTAGAATAACCTGACGATTATTCAGCAAAAGTTGATAATACAGGAATATAATTGGAAAGGTAGCAGTAGAGATGAAGGAGAAAGGGAGACGAGAGAGGAAATACAGAACTTTACGTGGCAAGAGCAAGATGGCTGGTGATCCCCACCAGCACAGTCGTCTCTCCTTCCATTGACCTCAGAAGACATTCCATCATTTCGATCCCATGAGTGGAAGCAGGAGTAACAATAGGCAAGGAGGGACAGGAGGGGTGATGTGGAGTCAGGCATTGGCAGTGACACCTGGGGATCATGAGCCAGGGACTCATCCCTGAGTCAATGAGCACAGACTCTGATAATGGTTCATTACCTGTCAGCAGGCACCCTGAGTCCCGAACTATGGTTCAAAATGTGTGCCAAGCGCTCTGTTGTGATTACAGTGGTAAGGTTTTATGTAGGTGGAGCAGTTATGCCTCGGAAACTGCAGGAAGCCGGGGAAGGGGGGGGGGGGGGGGGGGGGGATGTTTACTGAATTTAACTTCAGTTGCCAAAATTCAGACATGCTTGGAACTCTCAGTGTGCACCTTGGATGGAATTGGGATGGAATTGGGATCACAAACTCTGAGCAACGTTTGCAAATGTTTCCTTGCCATGCACCAGCTGAGGTGAGGTACTGTGGCCTGGCCCCCCATTTGTACCACACTTCCCAGCCAAGGGGAGCTCTGGTCCCCCTCCACCTCGGCTCCGCAGGCTGTCTGCAGTTTGAGGAATCTTGCTGAACATAATGAATGGCATGGGTTGAAGAGCCTATCTCCATGCTGCATGACTCCATGACTATGAATCTGTGGTTCTATGACCTCATGATGCCATGACTACGACTCTGTAACTCTATGACTCTATGGTTCTTTGAATCGTAACTCTGTGACTCTCTGACCCTTTTGTCCCATGACTCAATGACTTCATGGCTCTATGGCTCTATGACTCTATTACTCCCTCACTCCATGGCTCCCTCACTCTAAGACTCCATAACTCCATAGCCCTATGATTCTTGGCATTTAGACAGACACTCTACATTCCCTCTTCTCCCCCCTCCCATCAGGCAGAAGATACAAAAGCCTGAAAGCACGTACTGCCAGGCTCAAGGACGGCTTCTATCCCACTGTAAAAAGACTCCTGAATGGTTCCTTAGTACAATAAGATGGACTCGTGACTCACTATCTACCTTACAACTTATTATCTGCCTGCATTGCACTTTCTCTGTAACACTTTATTCTGCATTCCGTTATTGTTTTCCCTTGTACTACCTCAATCCACTGTTATAATGAAATGATCTGTATGGAGGGCCTACCAAACAAAAAGTTTTTGACTACACCTTGGTACATGTGACAATAATAAACCAATTTACCTTCTGACTTAAATAGGCAAGGCATAGAAGGATATGGTTCTAATGCAGGAAAATGGCATGAGTGTAGATGGGCTAAACGGTTGGCATGGACATGTTGGGCCCAAAATCCTCTTTCTGTGCTGTACGACTCAATGGCTCAATGATTGATGTGCTTCCTTTCCCTACATGATTGGCCACTCTTCAAAGAGTATTCCATTGGCTGTGATATTTTATGGAACATACTGAGATATTCAAGGGCACCAGCTGGTTAAAGGAACCTTCCAGTGTATAGAGGCTTCCAGTGCAGTCTAGATGGAGCTCTGCATTGTTGTAGGTGCCATCTTTTGGAAGATACTTAAAATCAACATCTCACCTGCTTCCATAAGCCAGTCATTAAAGATCCCAAGGTATTACTTTGAAGAAGGACAGTGGGGTTATTCTAAGTGCCCTAGTCTACATTTATCTCTTTAACCAACCACTAAAGACCAGAGAGAAGCCAGGCGTCAGCTTGTCAGCTGTGGTTCAAATGGAAGCACCCTTAGCTCTGAACCAGAGGGTTGTAGGTTCCAAACCGACTCTAGAGACTTCAATACGAAAACCTAAGCTCTGTTGCAGTGCTGAGGGAGTGCTGCTCTGTCAGAGATATCACCTTTCTGATGGGCTATTGAGCCAAGGCACCATCTGCCCATCCCGAAAGAAATCCTATGGTGTTATTCTTAAAAAAGAACAGGAATTCATCAGTGAAACACAACATTTCTCATAGAACTGTGAGTGAAATGGCTGCTGCGTTTTTTTTGTTCAAGATGGGTGACTGCAAAATGTACATCGGTGTTTGGGACATTGTGAAATTTCAAGACTCTCCCTGTGAAAGGAAGTTCTCGGGAGTTGAGATGAACAAGAGGTGATGTTACTTAAGCGCCTGATCCTGAGGGTTTTTAGATGCTGACGGGATGGTTCTCCAAGTGGAGGGATCTAGAACCAGTGGCATAACCTCAAGATAAAAGTTTCTGATTTAAGATGGAGTTAAGAAAGAATCTCTTTCACCATACTCAAGGCTGAGGTCAATAAATCTTTGCACTATAGAAGAGGCAAAGGTTGCAGAGATTACATATGATTTTATTGATTGGAGGAGCATCTCATGGGACTTGCTCCTATTTCCTGTTGTTATTCTAACTGTATAACTTCTCCACAAATTTTTTCCTTTTGAAACAGAATTAGGATAAATCACAGGTGTGTGTTGGGACGGTCAATGACAAGGGTTAGATTTTGGGGTAAAGTACACACAGATAGACAGTGACCCAGGAATGCCCATTGCTCCATCTTGGAAGCTCAGTGATGTGAGGGCAGGAAATCTGAAGGCGTTGGGGTTCTTAAAGGGGAGGGCCTGAAAGGGATACTTGTTTGGTAGAGCAGGCAATGTGTTTGTGGTTTCCGCAGTGAAATGGGTGTTAAATACAGGAGTCTTTAATCATAGAACATGGAAATGGGCCCTTCGGCCCAACTGGTCCATGCTGACCAAGGTGCCCCATCCAAGCTAGTCCCATTAGCCTGCATTTGGCCCATACCTTCTAAACATTTCCTATCGATGTCGTAGTGGTTAGCGTAACGCTATTACAGTGCCAGCAACCCGGGTTCAATTCCGGCCACTGTCTGTAAGGAGTTTGTATGTTCTCCCCGTGTCTGTGTGGGTTTCCTCTGGGTGCTCCGGTTTCCTCCCACATTCCAAAGACTTACAGGTTAAGAAGTTGTGGGCGTGCTATGTTGGTGCCGGAAGCGTGGCAAAACTTGAGGGCTGCCCCCAGAACACTCTACGCAAAAAGATGCATTTCACTGTGTGTTTCAATGTACATGTGACTAATAAATCTTATCTTATCTTATCCATGTACCTGTCCAACTGTCTTTTAAAAGTTATTATTGTACCTGCCTCAACCACTTCCTCTGGCAGCTCCTTCCATATATCTCTGGGTGAAAAAGTTTCCCCTCTCATCTTAAACCTATGCCCTCTCGTTCTTGATTCTCCAACCCTGAGAAAAAGACTGAGTGCATTCACCCTATCTATGACCCTCATGATTTTATACACCTCTATAAGGTCACCTCTCAGTCTCCTACACTCCAAGGCAAAAAGTCCTAATCTGTCCAATCTCTCCCCTCAAGTCCTGGCAACATCCTGGTAAATCTTTTCTGCACTCTTTCCAGTTTAATGACATCTTTCCTATAGCAGGGCGACCAAACCTGAACACAAAACTCCTGGTGTGGCCTCCAGTGTCTTGTACAACTGCATCATAACATCCCAACTTCTAAACTCAGTGCCCTGACTGATGAAGGCCAGTGTGCCAAAAGGCTTCTTCACCACCCTGTCTACCTGAGACTCCACTTTCAGGGAACCATGTACCCGAACTCCAAAGTCCCTCTGTTCTACAACACTCCCCAGGGCCCTACCGTTCACTATGAAAGTCCTACCTTTATTTGACTTTCTAAAATGCAACACCTCTGAATTAAACTCCATTTGCCATTCCTCGGCCCACTTACCCAGCTGATCGAGATCCCCCTGCTATTTTTGATAACCTTTCTCACAGTCGACGATATCATCTATTTTACTGTCATCTGCAAACTACTAACCACACTATTAAACCTCCACAGGCGTACGAAGGTGTGCCAAAACCAGGTGCAGTCTTTGGACCTGTAGCCAGGGATCTCGTGAACTTGCAGTCCACATAGCTGCCTCACAATCTCTACTGGTCATGTGTGGCAGGTGGGGAGTCAGGACTGGGGGTTTGGAGGGGGTGGGAGGGATCAAAGACAAAGATGGAGTCAGGGGTCAGATATTTACTACAGTTAACATATCTCGGGGACCACCGTACGTCTTGTGTGGGAGGTCTGGCCACCAAACACATTAAAGGGGAAAGGAAGGGTGTCATGGTGTCACAGCCAGTGGAACAACTGCTTCAGGGTGGTTCAGTTCTGACCTTGGATGCTGTCTGTGACCGTGTGGGTTTCCTCTGGTTTGCACCCACATCCCAAAGGCATGCACGTTGGTGGGTTAATTGGTCACTGTAAATTGCCCCTGGTGCACCAGTGAGAGGCAGAATCTGGGCGGAGTTGACGGGAATGTGGGAGAAAAGGTTTCAGGGAAAATTAGTGATGGAATGGGATTGCTCTGTGAGCTGGCAGAGACTTGATGGGCTGAATGGCTTCCTATTGTGCTGTAGGGAAGCAGGGAAATCCTCCCCAGGTTCCGTTTCACTGAACTGTTCATAACCCGGATGGTTTGCAATTCGGAAATGCGGCCGCGATCTGAGTTCCCAGGCAGCAGAAGATGTCCGCAGTCCCACAGCAGACGGCAAATCCATCCCACCCATCTCCCAGATGGCTGTCCATACGTACAGGCAGCACACCAGTCGGACGTCTGTAACCTAGGGAGGACCTGTACAGGCACCTGGCCCCTCAAACCTGCCAGGTGAGACCATGGCTGATCCAATTGTTGGCCTCAAGTCCTCTTTCCCCTGGGATTTCTAGAACCCTCAATTCATTTGAAGTCTAAAGAGCTCTTGGTCTCACCCTTGAATCTATTCAATGACTCAGCATCCACACCTCCCTCGGGCAGAGAATTCCAAAGAGTCACATCTAGCGAGGGGAGAAATTCCTCCCCATCTCAGTCAAGGTGGATCACTTGTCCTAGGACTAGGCACCTAGTTTTAGACGACCCCACCAGGTAGAACACCCTCTCAGCAACAGTCTTGTCGACCTCCCTCAGAATCTGCTACGTTTCACTAAAATCATCTCTGGTTCTTCTTGGTTCCAAGGAGTAAAGGTCCTACCCGCTCAAGCTTTCCTTCTAGGACAATCCTTTCATTGTTGAACTTAATTTAGTGAACTTTCTCTGAAATGCCTCTGATGCAAGTATATCCTTTAATGTGGAGACCAGCACTGCACAAGGGTGTGGTCGTATCAAAGGTCTGCAGAGCTGGAGTCTAGACTTCCCAACTTTTTAAAGTTTGTCCCTTTGCAACAAAGGCTAACAACCCATTTACCTTTCTTAACACTTGCAGAGCGGCACCAATCGTGCTATATTGCCCCCTACCCCCGAATCCAATTTTATAACCAGGGATCTATCATGGACACATGCCTGCTCCAAGACACAAGAACATAAGAAAATAGGAGCAAGAGTAGGCCACTCAGTTCCTCAAGCCCACCCCAATATGGCTGTGACTCATCTACCCCAGGCCTCTTCTGTTCCAGTTCCCCACTGCCCTCAATTCCCCGATATTTCAAAAGTTAAGCTACTTTGCAAGGAGATATGGAAATGTAGCCTCATGACCCCTCAATCCTGCCCTGCCACAGAGATCCAGCCTCCACAACCCTCCAGGGAGAGAATTCCAGAGATTCACCTCCCTCTGTGAGAAGTTCCGATGCACCTCAGCTTTGCTTGACCACTTGCTGAGGTTGTAACTATGTCCCCTCATTTGAAATTCTCCCACTAATGGCAACATCTCGACATCCGCCCTGTTATGTCAATGAAGGATCTTGCTTGTTTCAAGAAAATCACCCCTCATTCTTCTGAACTTCAAATAAGCAGCCAGAGTAATCAAAGAACCCACCCACCCCAGATATTCTCTCTTCTCGCCCCCCCTCTCCCATTGGCCAGAAGATAAACATACCACCTGGCTCAAGAACAGCTTCAGTCCCGTTGTTATAAGACTATTGAATGGTCCCCTAGTACGATAAAATGGACTCTTGACCTCGCAATCTACCTCGTTATGACCTTGCAACTTATTGTCTGCCTGCACTGCACTTTCTCTGTAACTATAACACTTTATTCTGCATTCTGTTATTGTTTTTACCTTGTACTGCCTCAATGCACTGTTGTAATGAATTGATCTGTATGAACGGTATGCAAGACAAGTGTTTCACTGTACTTTGCTACATGTGACAATAATAAACCAATTGACCAATTTACTATTTAATTCCTTCAGACACTTGTGATTCCTCTTATTGCAGGAATTAACCCAGTGAATTTTTTTCAAACTGCCACGTTGTCAGCGTATTCTTTCTTAAATAAGGGGAACAAGACTGTGCACATTAGGTATCGTGTGGCCTCATCAGCACCCTGTACAATTATAACAACACTTCCCCATCTCTAAACTCCAACCCACTTGCAGTAACATCCAATGTGTCATTTAAGATTTCTTTATTAGTCACATGTACATCGAAACACACAGTGAAATGCATCTTTTGTGTTGAGTGCTCTGGGGGCAGCCCGCAAGTGTCGCCACGCTTCCGGCGCCAACACAGCACGCCCACAACTTCCTAACCCGTACGCCTTTGGAATGTGGGAGGAAACCGGAGCACCCGGAGGAAACCCACGCAGACACGGGGTGTTATGTTTGTTCTTCATCAAGAGACAAACTTCGCGTGGGTTTAACCTCTGAACATTTTATTAACCAACACCAGACTGGCTTGCTTTCCCTGTCTTTTTACAGCCACTTCCTGTTCCCCATGTGACCCCTTGCATTGCCTGCTGGGAACTGTAGTTCTTTATTATAACTACATAATAACACATAATAACACACAGGGAGAACGTACAAACTCCTTACAGACAGTGGCGGGAATTGAACCCGGCTTGCTGGCGCTGCACTAGCGTTACGCTAACCGCCACGCTACCGTGCCTGCCACCTGCTAACCTTTTGCAATCTGAGCACAAAAACACCCGGATCCCACTGTACTTCACTCCTCTACAATCTTTCACCATTTAGATATTAATCTGCCTTGAGATTCCTCCTACGGCAGAGCATGAGCTCACAATTTCCCGCATTAAACTCCATTTGCCAAGTTTTCACCCACTCACTTGATCTCTCAATAACTGGTTGCAGAGTCCAAATCTGCTCATCACGACATGTGTTGCCTCCTACATTTGTGCCCTTGACAAACTCGGAAACCTACACTCTGCCCCCTCCTCCTGGTCTTTAATATACATAGTAAACAACTTGAGGTCCAAGTACTGACCTTTGGGGCACTACTTCCAGTCTGAAGGAGACCAATCATTCTGACTCCATGCCTTCTGTGCGATAACTAATCTTCAATCCATAGAACATAGAACATAGAACACTACAGCACAGTACAGGCCCTTCGGCCCACAATGTTGTGCCGACATTTTATCCTGCTCTAAGATCTATCCAACCCTTCCCTCTCACATAGCCCCCTATTTTTCTATCATTCATGTGTTTATCTAAGAGTTTCTTGAATGTCCCTAATGTATCTGCCCCCACAACCTCTGCAGGCAGTTCATTCCACGCACCCACCACTCTCTGTGGAAAAAACTTACCCCTGACATCCCCCTTATACCTTCCTCCAATCACAAAATTATGTCCCCTCGTGTTAGCCATTGTCGCCCTGGGAAAAAGTCTCTGACTCTCCACTGGATCTATGCTTCTCATCATCTTGTACACCTCTATCAAATCACCTCTCATCCTTCTTCTCTCCAAAGAGAAAAGCCCCAGCTCACTCAACCTACCCTCATAAGACATGCTCTCCAATCCATGAACGTTTACCTTGTGCACTAGACTTATTGATAGGAGGATCCAGTGGAGCATCCAACAATGGGAGAGAAGAGGATGGAACCAGTCGAAATCCCTTCAGTAACCCGGAGTAGGTTTGCCACATGTTAGTGTGGCATGGAGGCTGGCACGGTCGTGTTGGAGGCAGGCACGGTAGCGTAGCAGTTGGCGTAATGCTATTACAGCAACAGCAACCCAGGTTCAATTCCGGCCACTGTCTGTAAGGAGTTTGTATGTTCTCCCCGTGTCTGTGTGGGTTTCCTCGGGGTGCTCTGGTTTCCTTCCACATTCCAAAGACGTACAGGTTAGGAAGTTGTGGTTGGCTACGTTGGTGCCGGAAGCGTGGCGACACTTGCGGACTGCCCCCAGAACACTCGAAGCAAAAGATATATTTCATTGTGTGTTTTGATGTACCTGTGATGAATAAAGATATCTTATGTCTTACACATTTGCTTTCTATGAGGGACACCCAAGCCCCTCTGCCTACTAACAATTACTGGCCTATTAGAAATATCCTGTTTTCTGAAGTATTTAACATGATGTTTTCCCACATTGAACTCCATCTGCCATGTACTTGGTTACTCATCTAACTCGCCCATATCATTTGGTGGAACTGCTCCATGTTGTATCATCAGCAAACTCAGACAAACAGGGTGTTTGCTCATCCGCACCATCATTATCAATAGAACATAACATGAACGTGGATTGAAAATTAGAGCGTATCCATCAATGGCCTCATCCGTTTTTGACTCCACAACTTCTTCGAACCTTGCCACCTACACTCATTCAGTCCCGGCCTCTTGCTCACCACCTCTTTCCTTCACTCCGTTATTGAGCGCTCAACCTACGGCAGTCTAAGGTCCAATCTCCGGAACCCCCAAACTTGTCATCCCTTTTCAGCAAGTCTTTCTATTTAGTTTTTAATACCTACTTGTGTGATTCAGTTTACTGTATAACTAATGTACTCATCTGGAGCAAAATGGCATGCTTTGCTATATTAAAGGTGCTACGTAAATGCAGGTTGATGTTGCTACAATGACACACAGATGAGTTGAGTGTGACATTACGAAAGGATCAATGCTGGCCATAAGATATACCCCATGGACTCTGACATTAATTTTTAAAGCTTTAAATTTGCACGACAATAAGAAGAAGCCATTAGCTTCTTTGATTAGTCCGTGAATACTTTGTATTGCCAGATGATTACGTTAGGAGGCTATTTTCAGTCGATTGTTAAATATGAAGCCAGAAATAACAGTAAGAGTGGGAAATATAAATCAGATTCTGTTCTCTTTAGAAACAGGTTTGTTGCAGGTAATGATATCAAATCTTTTTCTGTTTTACCAAACCACGTGAACTTTACCCAGAAGGAAAAATAAGCTGAACATACAAGAAGTTCCTTTTGTCCTGCATTTAATTGTCAGTCTGGTGGTTAAGTGTTTCTGTGGCTGCTTTCCTGCTTGAGAACAAACTCTGAGAACAAAATGCAGTTTGGAAGAGATACTCAATTATACTCCACATTAGCAGTAATGAATGATTAGGAATTCAAGAGGATCTTCTTTCCTGCAGGAGCACTGAGCTTGTGGAAGTTACCAACATAAGGGGAAAGTATTTTCTTGAGCAAAGGAGCAGAACTTTTTATTCATTCATTTCTGAGATCTGGGCCTGGTGGGCAAGGCCAGCATATATTGCCCATCCCTAATGGCTCCTGAGGAGGTGGTGGTGGTGAGCTGTCTTCCTGATCTGCCGGAGTCCTTCTGGTGAATGTGCTCTCACAGTGCTGTTAGGGACGGAGTTTCAGGATTTAAATCCAGCGACGATGAAGGACTAGCAAATCAGGCCAGAGTATGACTTGGAGGGGAACCTGTAGGTGATGTTGTTCCCCTCCTCCCGAAGGTCAAGGTCAGAGGTTTGGGAGGTGCTGTTGGAATAGCTCAGGTGTATTTGGTAGACAGGGCGCACTGTATCCACCATGTGCCGATGGTGGAAGGAGTGAATGTTTAGGAATGTAGAGGTGGCGCCAATCAAGCAGGCTGCTTAATCTTGGATGACGCTGACCTTCTTGAGACTAGTTGGAGCGGAACTCATTCTAGCAAGGAGAGAATGGATCGATCCTGACTTGTGCCCTGTAGACGGTGGAAAGTTCTTCAGGGTGTCAGGAGATGAGTCACTCAGTGCAGAATACCCAACCTCTGATCTGCTCTTGTCACCACAGACTCAGAGTCATAGATTAATACAGCACGGAAACAGGCCCTTCAGCCCAACTCATCCATGCCAACCAAGCTGCCCATCTAAGCCAGTCCCATTTGCCTGTGGTTGGCCCATATTCCTCAAACCTTTCCTATCCATGTCTAACGGTTGTTATTGTAGCTGCCTCAACCACTTCCTCCAGCAGCTTGTTCCATGTACACACCACCCTCTGCGTGAAGAAGTTGCCCCTCAGGTCCCTTTTAAATCCTTCACCTCTCACCTTCAACCTTTGCACTCCAGTTTCTGATTCCCTTTCCCTGGGAAAAAGGCTTTGTGCATTCTCCCAATCTCTGCCCTCATGATTTCATTCACCTCTATAAGGTCACCCCAGTCTCCTGCACTTCCAAGGAGTAAAGTCCCAGCCATGGTATTTATGTGGCTGCTGCAGCTGAGTTTCTGGTTAATGGCAACCTCCATGATATTGGTGATGGGGGACTTGGTGGAGGTAATACCATCGAATGTCAGGGATAAATAATAAGAGATAAGATAAGATATCTTTATTAGTCACGTGTACATCGAAACACATGTGAAATGAATATTTTGCGTAGAGTGTTCTGGGGGCAGCCCACAAGTGTCACCACACTTCCTGCACCAACATAGCACGCCCACAACTTCCTAAAAAGTGTCACCACACTTCCTGCACCAACATAGCACGCCCACAACTTCCTAACACGTACGTCTTTGGAATGTGGGAGGAAACCAGAGCATCCGGAGGAAACCCACGCAGACACGGGGAGAACGTACAAACTCCTTACAGACAGTGGCCGGAATTGAACCCAGGTCGCTGGCTCTGTAATAGCATTACGCTAACCGCTACGGTAAATGGTCAGACACTCTTATGCTGGAGAAGGTCACTGTATTGTAAGTCATTACAAGTCTTATAATGGGGTGGGTCTGGAGTCACATATAGGCCAGATCAGGTGAGAATGATAAATACCTTCTCCGAAAGGACATTATTGAACTAGATGGATTTTTGCAACAATCTGGTAATTATTCTTGTCATCATTACTGAGACTAGTTCTTTCAGATTATGAACTGAATTTGAACCCAAGGCTGTTAGTCCAGGCCTCTGCTTTCCTCATAGACTGGCTCCTTCAAAGAACCAGCACAGGCATCTTGCTCCAATTTAGCACCTCTCCCAGGATTAATTGGCGTGTCATTTACTTTTAAATGCTTCATGAGACGTGGGTGTCACTGACAAAGCCAGCACTTGATGCCCACCTCACTCTGGAGTGGGACTTGAACTCATGAAACTTAACTTCGAGTCAACCAAAAGTTTTATCAAATGCAAATAATTTTCCCTGAAATAACTATCCAGTTTCTACAAATGACTGCACCACCTCCCATATCATACACTAAACCTGAACCCTTGACCTCCCTATTTACCTCGTGTTGTGCCAAAGATTGTTCACAGATCCGACAGAAAATAATCCTTGCACACGCAATGCTGCACACAACACACTTTATTGCTAGGTTACAACAAGTGGTACTTATCTTGGGAGTGCGCCTGAGCCCGTTTAACTGCAGCGCCCTGTTCCAATGGGTCCACAGCGTCAGTCGCGACCTAACCTGTGGCGAGCCCAAATCCAAGGGACCTCACCACCGGTGTGCTCACTCTTTTATACGCTGGTCACTTCCCTCCGGCCCTACCTGGGTCCACCCTTTGTCCGGGTCGACCCATCACGTGACCATTGCCTCGGGCACTGCAGGCTCATGTCTGCAGAGACAATACCTTGGTTACCTAACACCCAGGTCACCCTTCCCCCCGCGCACACACATACATTTGATCCCAGCGATTGTTCCTTGCACTCTCTGGCTAACATTTCAGGATTCTTACTATACCTTATCGTGGCCCTTGCACTTTATTTGTTTACCTGTGCTGCACTTCCTCTGTAGCTACAACACTATATTCTGCATTCCATTTTTCTTTTCACTACTTCAATGTACCTATGTATGGCATGATCTGACTGGATAGCATGCAAACGAAAGTCTTTCACTGTATCTTGGTGCACGTGACAATGATAAACTAATCTCAATATCATCATATCATATATGTTGGGAGTCCCAAGCAGGCACGGTAATGTAGCGGTTAGCATAACGCTTTACAGCGCCAGTGACCCTGGTTCAAATCCGGCCACTGTCTGTAAGGAATTTGTACGTTCTCACCGTGTCTACGTGGGTTTCCTCCGGGTGCTCTGGCTTCCTCCCACATTCCAAAGACGTACAGGTTAGGAAGTTGTGGGCATGCTATGTTGGCGCCAGAAGCGTGGCAACACTTGCGGGCTGCCCCCAGAACACTCTATGCAAAAAGATGTATTTCACTGTGTGTTTCAATGTATATGGGACTAATAAAGATATCTATCTGTCTATCTATCTATCTGGGAAGGCAGACGTCAATGATGGAACTCACCTCCACTGAGGAAAAGGGGATTTGAGGATAAAGAGCCCGGACATGGCTCAAAAATTGAGGTCTACCAGGCAGCAACGATCCGTGCCCTTCTGAGACCTGAATCACCTAAAGGAGGCATCTCAAGGCACTGGAGGAATACCACCAATCACGTCTCCACAAATCATCCAAATTCCCTGGAAGGAATTAGCCTGCGAATCCTTCTCCAATGCTGTATATCCTTTCGTAGGTAAGGGACTAAAACTTGGGAGTGTGGAACACCAGAGCAGGTTCAGATACAATCAGCAATGTTTTCAGTGAGCTGGAGTTTCTTGAGGTGGAGGAGGGAGGGACTGTCAGCGCAGTGGGAGAGCTGGATGTGGTGAAGGGAATTCAAGCAGCAGGTGAGCTGAGCTCTGGGCTGAGTCGAGGTGACAACTTGGAGATGTAATTAGACAGTGCTTGCAATGCAGGGGAACCTCAGCTTGGGATGTTCAAAGCTGAGAGTGTCAGTGCAAAGGACTGAGAATCTGGTCCAAAAGAAATCTGAAACAAAGGGAAAAAAATCTGACAGCCAAAGGCTTTGAACTGTCTTCAGTACTGGAAGCTGAGCCTTGTGGTCTCATCTCACAAGACCCAATTATTCTGCACGCACCCTGACCATGGAACAGCTCTATTTATTCCAACTTCCACCCCCGTGCAGAGCTTCACCTGAGTGTCAGGAACCAATGCTGGATCCTGCTTCAACACATTAAAAAGATAACAGTAAATTCAGTGCTTTCGAGAGTCACCAGCCTACACAAATCCATTCTAAAGCAGCTTCATGTTTCACCATCCTCAAGCAAAAATTTATTTTTGAATTATTTTTCAATTGCCTTCCCTTGTAAAGTAGAAAGCACAGCAGTCAAACTGTGCACAGCAAGATCCCACAAACTGCACTACACGTACAAACAAATTGATTTATTTTGTGCTGCTGATTGAGGGATATGTATCAGACAAGACCCAAGGGCAGATCCCCTGCTCTTCTTTGGAATAAAACATGGGATCTTTCACAGCCAACTGGGACAACAATTTCACATCTCACCTGAAGGACAAAGGTACAAGGAGTGTGTGACAACCAGCAAGAGGGGACTTGGTTTTGGTCAGGACCTCAGCCACTGTTGCAGTGTGCGATACCTAAAACTGGAACCTGAGTTTAATTCCTTAGAAAATTACTTTTACACCAACAGCCTGCAAGCTAATTCATCATAATTAGCCTTTGTGTAGGATGACTGATGCCCTGGATATAGGCTATGATTTATCAAAGTCTGAAGTGAAGTTGATTTGGTCCTCCACTGATGTGTGATATTTCATCTGACTTTATCAGAAGAGTCACTGATATCATTAACACATTTTACAAGGAATCCAGAGTGTCAAACAGAGCAACCTTCCCGCTACTCTCCCGGACTGACATCACGCGGAGGTTGGGTACTGGAGGACTCTCTCAAGTCAAGTCGAGTTTATTGTCATGTGCACAACTACAGTGAGGTACAGGTCCAATGAAAAACTTGCTTGCAGCAGCATCACAGGCACGTAGATTCAGACAACACCACACAGAACATAAGTTATACAGAAATTATACAATGAAGAGAAAAAAAGTGCGCAAAACAAGATATTAGTGCAAAAAAAACATAATCAGAAACGTCCATGGTAGTTGAAGAGATGTTCAGTAGTGTTCCATTGCTGAGGTAGGGTTACGGTTGTGCAGGTCAGTTTAAGTACCTGATGGTTGTAGGAAAGTAGCTGTTTTTAAACATATCTTTTTAATCATCAGTGGGTTTTCTGGAATGAATAAAGAGAAATTGTTTCCTGTGATCTTGACTCAACAGCAAGGGGTGGGCACACAATTAAGCTTGGTGAAATGTCTGGAGGTGCCGAAGTGGGTGTTGGGATTGACAAGATAATTCTGAGAGCTAGCATAGACTTAATGGGCTTAATGGCCTCCTTCTCTGTCAAAAGGAAATAACGTAAATATAAGGCATTTAATTCATCAGGAGTTACTGTTGGCAAAGCCAGTGATTATTAACTGCCCCTAATTTCTTTGAACTGCTTGGCTCAATGGGATGTTTCAGAGGGCAGCTTTGAGCCAACCAGGTAGTTGCTGGGAGCTCAATTCGTTAATTGGTCACTGTTATTCTAGATGCACTTAAATAACTGAATTTAAATTCTCCACCTGCTCGAGATCAATTGTCCAATACTCTGGATCACTGGTCCAATCACCTAACCACTGTGTAGACATTCCCATATGATTAGATGTAGGATAGAGGAGGCGATAAGATAAGATAAGATTTCTTTATTAGTCACATGTACATCAAAATACACATTTAATGTATTTTTGCGTAGAGTGTTCTGGGGGCAGCCCACAAGTGTTACCACACTTCTGGCGCCAACATGTCATGCCCACAACTTCCTAACCCGTACATCTTTGGAATGTGGAAGGAAACCCACGCATAACACAGAGAGAACGTACAAACTCTTTACTGACAGCGGCCAGAATTGAACACGGGTTGCAGGCGCTGTAATAGCGTTACGCTAACCGCTACACTACCGCGTCTGCCCATAGAGGCATAAGGGGGTTTGGGGTGATGGGTTCATGCGGATCTGAGAGGATTGCATTCCCCTCAACATTTTGAACATTCCTAGTGAATATCCATGAGCTACACTCCAACATCAGGCAATGGGATTTAGTTTCTAAGTATCAACACCAGGCCTGTTGTTATAGTGGTTGATGAAGGCTATCTTTCTTCTGCAAAGGTAAAAAACAATGAGTATTGTTGAAGGTAAAAGATTTCTGAAGGACATCAGCTTAGTGTGTTCACTGTTAAGCATTGTGGAAGGAAATCCTGAGCATCTTGCTCAGGCTGGGGAAACGGCAGGCGTGTTTTCATTGAGTGTTCAAATATTGACCACTGAAAGATGTTGGCTCTCTGGTTGCAATCACCTTTTCTTCTGTAGTTTCTTGCAGTGAGTAATACTACTTTACAGCAGGCTATGTGACCTTTGTCTCAGTGGACCGGTGTCACATCACTGAGTCGACAGATTCTGGGTTCAAATCTCCTTCCAGAGACCTGGGCACAGAGTCTTAGGCTGACGCCCCAGCTGCAGTACTGAGGGAGTGCTACCATTCACCATCTTTCATTGCAGACAATGTTGTCTAGTTTTTGACACATTGCTGCGTGCAGCACCTTAGTGTGTGTAACTTTAAGTCTGTTGCCATTGGCATATATACCCAGGGTATAAATGCCACGAAAGTTAGTTTTCTGTAGCAGCAGCACAGTATATTACAGGCATGACAAGCTAACATAGACTTAAATTAACATAAATTATACATTACTTACACCACAAAATAAACTAAAATAAATGTAACAACATTCATACAAGTTGAGAGAAAAAAAGTATAGCTCTAGGTGGTGTTAAGGTTTTTCAGGTCAGTTCAAGAACTTTTCTATATTCCAACAGTGGGTCTGTGAAAAGTCCAGTCCTGATGCAGGGTTTCGACCCAAAATGTAGACAATTCCTTTCCCCTCACAGATGCTGCTCGACCCGCTGAGTTCCTCCTGCAGTTTGTTTTTTTTCTGCTCCTCCAGATTTCAGCATCTGCAGTCTCCTGTGTCTCTGTGAAAAGTCACCTGTGTTGAGATTTGTGTTGTAGAAATGCGTGTTCTCTCTATACCTCTGAAATAATCTCATTACCTGTTTTAAGCTCCTTTGGAATCAGGTTGCTGGATAAATCACACCGTCCACAGCTGATATCCACACCCTCCTTGGACAGCCATTTCCCTCTCTGCCAGGGACTTGCCATGCCTAAATGTTATACTGTGAAATAATTGGCAGGATTTCTTACTGTTTCTCTGGTACCTTTCTTCAAAGAGACCATCGTCTGCACGGCACTCTGGGTTCAGGAGACAATTTACTTGAATGCCATTTATATTCCATGAACCTTTTGCTCACTTAGAGGCCTGATTTGACTTGCAGGGGACATTCCCTAGCACTACATATAATGATCTCTTTGAAGTGAGTTTTTCATTATTACCTTGCCAAATTCACTAGAGGTTAAATTCACATTTCTGGTGCCTGATTTGATGCAGTAAATGTCCTTAGTTAGATTCAGAGACTGCAGGAATTAAATTCTGCAGCTTTATCACAGGTGTGTTGGAATTAGTTACTCGGTCATGCACTCGATCTCAAATTACAAAATTTACAAATGCATTAAACCATTTAATTATTTTAATAAATAATGTGCAGGAACCACTTTCAGACACTGAGGAAGGATTGTATTTTTTTGTCGGGGAAAATGAGGCTTCTGACAATGTTTTTACAATTATTCTCAAGCCCTTAAAATGGCTGTTCCTGTTTTTAGTACCAAAAGAAATGCTGGGTTTGATGAAAGGTTATTGACTTCAAATGCTGGTTCTGTTTCTCTCTCAGTGGACGGCACCTCGACAGCTGTTCACTTCCAGGTTTTATTTCAATTGTCATTAACAAGCACTTAACAAGGGAACGTCTTCATCTTCTTCTCAGGCAGTCCGTTGGGATCAAGGACAACTTTCTCCAACGGGTGGTGAGGTGATCGATGACTCCTGGAAGGATACAGAACAGAAGACCATTCAACCGATCAAGCTTCTGTCAGCTCTTTGGTACAGTTATAGTCAATCAACACCACTCCCATCCCCTTTCCCCATGCCATTATATCTGTTTTAATTACTTAACCAGTTCTTTTTTCAATGCTTCTACTGAATTTTTCCACTAGTTTTTTGGGCCGTGTATTCACGACCACGCTGCCGGTAGAACCGCTGCATCACAGCACCAGAGACTCAGCCTCAGTCCTGACCTCGGGTGCTGTCCGTGTGGAGTTTGTACATTCTCCTTGTGACCATGTGAATTTCCTCCAGGTTGTCTGGTTTCCATCCACATCCCAAAGAAGTGTGGGTTGGTAGGCTAATTGGCCTCCGTAAATTGCTCCTTGTGTGTAGGTAAGTGGTTGAATCAGGGGGAGTTGCTGAGAATGTGGGGGGAATAAAAAATGGGATTAGTGTCCCATTTCAAGCAGCATCTATGGAGGGAAATGGACAGTCGACATTTCGGATCGAGACCCTTCACATGGACTGTAAGATAGATGAGAGGTAGCCAGTATAAAACAGTGGGGAGGGGGGAGGTGGAGCAAGAGCTGGAAGGCGATAGGTGGATCCGGGTGACGAGGGAGGGTGATAGGCAGATGGAGGTGATAGACAAATGCTGAGAGGACATTCTTCATGCCGGAGGATCTCAAACTAAGGGGTGTTGCTTCAAGGTAAGCCATCAGTCACTTAGAATTGAGATGGCAAATGTCTTTGAACAGCATCTTGTAGGTCTTTGGAAATCTCCAACCCAGAGGGCTGTGGATGCTGAGGTTGTAACCAACTGAGTGTTGGAGGAGCTGAGGAATGGAAAGGAAAGTGGATGAGGCACAGGATTAGCCATGATACTGAACGGCAGGGTTGGCCAGAAACATTGACCGCCTGCTTTTCTCCATGGATGCTGCCTGGCCTGCTGAGTTCCTCCAGCATCATCAGGTTCAAGGGCTGTATGGCCTGTTTCTGTGTCTTATATTCTGAGGCATTCCACTGTCACGATCAAGGTCTACTTTATTCACTGATGAAGCATCACAAGTCCAGCAGCTGCCATTTCATCCGAAGTGCCTCGAGAGGGTGTTGGTCAGCCACTGACTCCATGAAATGAAAGCGCTGGGCACAGTGTGTAATTGTGGTCGGTACCAGTGAGTTCTTGTGGAGGGCAGTCCAGTGGTAACCAACTGGTGTGAGCAAAAAGCAGTCTGCCAGAGGAACTCAGCAGGTTGAGCAGCATCTGTGGGGGGGGAATAGAATTGTTGATGCACCGGGTCGAAACTCTGCCTCAGGACTTTCCTTTCCATTCTCCCCCACAGATGCTGCTCGACCTGATGAGTTTCTGCAGCAGATTGTTTGTTGCTCCAGGTTCCAGCATCTGCCGTCCCTTGTGTCAACAAATTGGTGCGAGTCTGTGGAGCGTTTGGGTAATGGGGGCAGATTTCCTCAAGGACACTGGTGAACCAGATGGACATTTAGGACAATCATATCCTAATTACGTAGATGCCATGGCCAAGAAAGCTCACCAACTCCTCTACTTCCTCAGGAGGCTAGAGAAATTCGGTTTGTCCCCTTTGACACTCACCAACTTTTATCAATGCACCATAGAAAGCATCCTATCTGGATGCATCATGGCTTTGTATGGCAACTGCTCTGCCCAGAACCGCAAGAAACTGCAGAGAGTTGTGGACACGGCCCAGCGCGTCACGGACACCAACCTCCCCTCCTGGGACGACTCTCTTGGACTTGTCTTTACCTCTTGCTGCCTTGGCCAAGCAGCCAACATAATTAAAGACTCCACCCAGCTGGGTCATTCTCTCTTCTCTCCTCTTCCATCAGGTAGAAGATACAGGACCCTGAGGGCACGTACCACCAGGCTTAAGGACAGCTTCTATCCCACTGTGATAAGACTATTGAACGGTTCCCTTAAACGATGAGATGGACCCTGACCTCACCATCTACCTTGTTGTGACCTTGCACCTTATTGCACGGCACTTTCTCTGTAGCTGTGACACTTTACTCTGTGCTGTTATTGTTTTTACCTGGACTACATCAATGCACTCTGCACTAACTCAATGTAACTGCACTGTGTAATGAATTGACCCGTACGATCGGTTTGTAAGGCAAGTTTTTCACTGTACCTCGGTACAAGTGACAATAATAAACCAATACCAATACTAACAACTTAGCAGTCACAATTATTGACACTAACTTTTAATTCCAGATTTATTTAACTTACCGAATTTAAGTCCCCCATCTTGGCACTCCAGGTCTCTTGATTGCTCATCCAGCAACATAACCACAAGGCTACCGAACCATTAATAAGCTGTTCATTCTGCTATTTTTTTTAATCTTCTTACACCCTCTTCCACTCCATAAGCATGAATAAGAATAATGTTAGCAGTGGGAGAAAGGCTTACAAATTGCTTTTCACAGCAGTTTATTTAAATTGGAAGTAATTTATTGGCAGGTGTGGAACGAGAGATGTAGAATTAGCTGCCTGTTTTACTGACTTCCGTCTCCACTCAAATTACCATTACTTGGGTTTGTTGGGAATGATAAAATAATTCCTCCTTATTAGTTTTACACTAAATCTATGCAGAGAAGACATGGTCATGTGATTTCCAGCTTGCAAGTCAGTGTAGACGTCCTATGGTGTCAATGTGATGACTTAGACGAGCAAAGCACAGAGATTCAAAAATAGGTCAGATCGTGGTGGGTGTATGGAACCAGAGGAAGCTGAAGAGCTGGGTGAAATTACAGTATTTAAAAGACGTTTGGACTGGGACACAGATAAAAAAAGGTTAAGAGGGATATGGGCCAAACGCAGGCAAATGCAACTAGCTTGGATAGACATCTTGAATGGCATGAACGAGTTGGGCCAAAGGGCCTGTTTCCGTGTTGGATGACTACGACTCCAGTGCTCTCCTGATGAGATTAAGAGTGCAATAGAATTCCTGTCACAAACAACTTCAGGCAAGTTTGCAGCTCACCAAACTGCTGGTGGTGTGAAGGGGGTGAAAGGGAGACTCTCACACCAGGTGACCGCCCTAAGCAAGCTGCAGGGTCTGGCTGTCAGCTACCGTCCCTCTGTCACTCAGTAGATGGCGGGTACAAGTTCCATTCCAGGATAAGAGTTCACTGTTGGAAAACTGGGTGCTGCATTTCCTCCAGTACAATACTGATTGCACTGAGACAGGTCATTGTTGACTCCTTGTGACCCAGTGGGCTTCCTCCCTCTCAGGTGAACCAACATCAACTATATCTGGTGCAGGGAACTGTGACTTTTTCAGTCCTTCTTCGTCAACTTCCTTCTCTTCTGTTTTTTTCCCCATTTACCAAGCACTATCTGCTCTATTCACAATCAGTTTATTGTCATACGCACAAGTACATATATGCACAGGAGCAGTGAAAAACTTACTTGCAGCAGCATCACAGGCACATAGTATCAGATAAGCAGCATTCACAAGAAAAACATAAATCAAACAATTTTTACAGGAAAGAACACAATTAGAACAAAATAAACAGTCCATTTTAGTGCAAAGTGGTCATAGTGTTGCTATACTGTAGTGACTAGGGTTGTGTCGGTTGGTTCAAGAAGCGAATGGTTGATGGGAAGTAGATGTTCTTGAACCTGGTGGTGTGGGACTTCAGGCTTCTGTACCTCCTGCCCGATGGTAGCTGCAAGAAGATTGCATGGTCTGGGGATCTTTGATAGTGGATGTTGCCTTCTTGAGGTAGTGCCTCTTGTAGATACTACCACTGCCAGTCGTGCCTGTTCCTGCCAAGCATCAAGACCCCAAGGGTACAGATGTCTTACACAGTAGTAGCATAATTCCCCGACTCTTATATTCTTTGCCTTGGCACCTTTTCCTTTTTGCCTTTTGGAACATCAAATAACCTGGAATACTGAGTTCCCAGTCTTGGCCACCCTGCAACCACAATCCTGTAAAAGCTTTTAAATCAAGTTCATTCATTTCTATTTGTGTCAGCAACTCAGCTATCTTGTTACAAATGCTGCGTGCATTCAGATAAAGAGCCAAAAGCTTTGACTTGTTACAATTATTACCTACTCAGGTTCCAATTTCTTCTGTACACTGGAGACACAAGAGACTGCAGATGCAGGAATCTGGAGCAAAAAATCAAACAGCTGGAGGATCGCAGTGGGTCAGGCAGTGTCTGCGAAGGCTGAGGGATGGTTGACGTTTCGGGTTGAGACCTTTGCATCAGGACAGATGCCTGGTCTCTTGTGAAACAAAAACAGAAAATGTTCGAAAAACACAGCAGGTCAGGCAGCGTGTGTGGACAGGGAAACATTCAACTTTTTGGATCTGTGACCCTTCCCCCTCACAACTGGAAAAGAGAGAGATATGAGTTAGTTTTCAGTAAGAGAGAAGGTGGAGGAGGGATGTGTTGAACCAAGGGAGGCTCTTTGATAGGATGATTTGAAAATGGCATATACCAGCACAGTAAGCTGCTGGGTCTGTGTAATGAGTTGCTAATGGCAAGGTTCTGTTAAAGTTAATGGTAAGGTCATGGTTCTATTTTTCAATTGCTTCTCATCATCCCTCAGCAAAACCTCCGTCCTAGTCCCACCTATGTCATTGGACTACAGTGACTGGATCTTCTCTCTCCCACTCCAAGCACTTCTTCAGCCCAGAAGAGATGTGCTTAACCCCAGCACTGGGCAAGCAACATAGTCTTTGGGAATCTCCATCTTTGCTGCAGGGAACAGTGTCTATTCCCCTGCATATACCATCCCTTATGACTGCTACGGTTCTATTTTCTTCCCCCACTTGGAATGGCTCCCTTTGCCATGGTGCTATGGACAGTTGCACATTGTCTCTGCAGTGCCCACCTTTGCCCAAACAGGGAGCAAGAGTGTTGTATCTGTTGGACAAGGGCTGTGGGTCTTCCAGAGCTCCTCTCTGGATCTCATAAACTGCCTCTTTTGCAGTCACAACCCCCTGTCCCTGATCACTGATCAAATTCAAGGTAATTAACCTGAACACCGTGTCCTGGTAACTCTCCAACTGTCACAGTAACATGGTTATCGGGCAGGCACGGTAGTGTAGCGGTTAGCGTAATGCTCTATAGCGCCAGCAACATGGTTTCAATTTCCACTGCTGTCTGTAAGGAGTTTGTACGTTCTTCCCGTGTCTGCGTGGGTTTCCTCCGGGTGCTCCAGTTTCCTCCCACATCCCAAAGACGTACAGGTTAGGAAGTTGTGGGCATGCTATGTTGGCGCCGGAAGCATGGCGACACTTGCGGGCTGACCTCAGGACACTCTACGCAAAAGACGCACTTCACTGTGTGTTTCAATGTACATGTGACTGATAAAGATATCTTATCTTATCCTATCTTGGCTAAGTCCAACATCGTTCTTCGTTATGTTATCAATCTTCTGATTGGACATACCAAAAGTACTTCATTGGCTGTAAGGACACACGGTAGAGCTGAGTTCATGGAAAGCTTTGGAGAAGTTCTTCCTTTTTAAGTAAACACACTTTTTGTCACAAGGTCCTGACTGACACTCCAAGGGAAGTAGGGCCTGGCTCAGTCTGCCAAAAACATTGGTCTGGTTCCAATTTTCCATCAGCTGGTCTGTGACTGTGGACCTCATAGATTCCTTCTTTATTCCACTAGAAGTAGAAGAATTTATATAGCACCGTTCATGCCCTGAAGCGTTTTGCAGTTGATGAACTACTTAGATCTATCTAAAGGAGGAAGCACAGCACTCAGCTTGGCAAATGGTCATCTCCACAAACAGGAAGGGGATAAAAATTGCAAAACGTTATTTACCAGGGGGGATAAACAATGGCTAAGACATTGTTGGGAACACCATTTTGTAATGATATTTTGGGATCTGCCCAAGTCACTCAAGAGCTCAGTTTAAATGATGTGAAAGGCGGTACCACCAAAGGTGCAGCACTCCCCACCCTAATCCATGGAGCTGTCAGCTTAGAATTTTGTGCTTGAGTTTCTTCAGCAGGACTTGACCTCACAATCTTCTGACACGGAGGTGAAGGCACTAGCAACTGAACCACAGTTGCCACTACAAGAAAGCCAACTGTAGAGGTCAGTAACCCATTTTATTATAAATTAGACACCGTGCAAAATTCCATTCCGTTTACAGGTAAGCAGGCATAACATAGATCCAAATCAATTGGACTAATCGCAATAATTCCTGTCTGGAATCCCCAATCTTAGAAAAGAAATATTAACGAAAGCTGAGTACCTTTCTGTAGATTCTGCTGCAATAAAGACTTCTATGATGAAGTAACACCCTTACTGGTTGAAACCAGATCTGGTTACATTTTGGAAGCACATAGATTCACAGTTTACAGAGAATAGAGCACTACAGCCGTGAGTTGAAGGTGTTTATTACCGCGCTTATCCTTATCAAACTTGATAGATGATGTGTTGGAGTAAGTGACACACTGCGGCTGAAGGGATTAAGTTTCTGTGAGATCCTTGTGAAACCCAATCCTGATTTGTGTTATTTCCATAAAGTAACCCATTTGTTATATACTATGCTTCACGAGAGACGCAAGGAAAAAGCTTGTTAGAATCATTGTAGGGCACTGCATAGTCCAATTGTTCTAAAAGCAATAATGTCACAATTGATGTTGTTTCATGGTAGATGCTTTAATTTCCCGTCGCTATATATTCTCCTTATGATGGGATTGCATGGCCATTCAGCCCATTTTATCCTTGCCAGCTCTTTGAAAGAGCAACCAGTTGGTCTCATTTCCACCTGCTCTCTCCTCATTACCAACTATGTATCCAGTCCCTTCTGAAAATCCCTGTTCATTCCGATCTCACTTCCCTGTCAGGATGTACATTCCAGGTGCCAGCAAAAGATATATCGCATATTTTCCAATCCATGTCCTTTGGCTCCTGACCTTCCTCCAGTCAGCAGAATAAAGAGATATCAGGTTTGTGTTCCTGGCTTTAGTACAGCACAAAGACATCACTGATATGAAAGAAAGTCAGCTTCCTTTATAGGACTGCAATCTGACCAGTTATCTACTGTCCATTTTTCCAAGATGTGCCAGAACAACAACCCTAGGAAAACCTCCTCTCCATCTTCAGTATCCCCACCCCCTTCCCCGATATCACTTACCTCAGGGATTCATTTCCCATCCTAAACCTCACCCCACCTCTCTACCTCCCTCTTTGTCTTTGATTGAGCATATTGGGCAACTGTCACGGAAGAGGAGTTGAGGCCAGCATAGATCGACCATGATCACACCGAATGGCGGGGCAGGCTTGGGCAGCCCTGTGGTCTACTCCTGCTCCTATTTTCTTGTGATTTTGTGTTAAGATGTTCCTTAAACCTGCTTCTTTTCCAAACTGTTGGACAATTATTGTATTGGTATTGGTATTGGTTTATTATTGTCACTTGTACTGAGGTACAGTGAAAAACTTGTCTTACATACTGATCATATCCCTCCAAACCTTTCCTGTCCATGTACCTGAATAAGTGCCTTTCAAACATTGTCATTGTACCCGCCTCTACCACTCCTTCGAGCAGCTCATTCCATATATCCCCCACCTTCTGTGTGAAAAGTTTGCCTTTTAAAGATCCCTTTAAAAGAGGCCCTGAGGCTCTCTGAACCATTGGCCAATGTTGGGTCTTTGAAGGTTCCATCCAATTAGTTCCGTTCCTGCTGTTCCGTTTAAATCTTTCCCTTCCAACCTTAAATGTATGTCCTCTAGTTTTAGATTCCCCTACCCTGGGAGAAAGACCATCCACCTCATCTATGTCCCTCATGATTTTATAAACCTCCATCAGGTCACCCCTCAGCCTCCTACACTCCAAAGAAAAAAGTCCCACCCTGTCTAGCCTTTCCTTATAACTCAAGCCCTCAGATCCCAGTGGCGTGATCGTAAATCTTTTCTGCATCCTTTCCAGATTAATGACATCCTTCCTATAGCTGGGCGACCAGAAATGCACCCAATACTCCAAGTGCGGTCTCACCAACAACTTGTACAGTTCCCAGCTCCTGTACTCAATGGCCTGACCAATGAAGGCGCACCCGTTCACACCATGTAACCTTAACCAGGCTGGAGAACCCATAACTGGAACTTAGATGATCAGCCTGTGAGCAAGAGGGAGATGAAGAACTGTTTCCTTTATGTAATCTTTGTTTTAGTATGAATGCACAGCCTGAAAGGACAGGGGAATCAGTAGCTGGAGGAAGGGAATCAGATAGATATTTGCGAAGAATAACAACTTGCAGAGCCACAGCAAAAGCGCAGCAGGAACGGAACTAATTGGATGGAACCTTCAAAGACCCAACATTGGCCAATGGTTCAGAGAGCCTCAGGGCCTTTGAAAGCTTGGTGTGATCTGTAGGAAACTCAGAGCATCTTATAAGAATAAAGGAAGAGAAAGTCATTCGGACCCTCAGACCTGTTGCCGCTTTCAAATAAATCAAGGCTGCCCTCAACTCCATCTCTCTGCCTTGGTTCCAAAATATCCGTGATTGACAGAAGTCTATCAAACGCAGCTCTGAACTTCAACTGTGCAATGCAATTGTGTGGATGACAGGTCCAGATTTCCACTTCCCTTTGCGTACAGAACTCTTCCTGACATCGCTGATAAACAACCTGGCTCTCATATAAAGGGAATGCCTTTGTGTTCTGCACACTTTCAGCAGAGGCAATAGTTTCTGTATTCCAGGAAATTACATCCTGACCTGAGCAATCCTTCCTCTTCATTTAACCCTTTTATCCCAGGCATCTTAAGCTATTTCAAGATACAAGCACAGATACATTGACTATGTCCTGAGGTTCTGCACCCACAGCAGGTGGTCAGCTTATCCACCAACCCCACCATTATTTTAATTTATTTCTTTTACATTTCAGAATACCAGCATTGACGGCAGAGTCAGTGTTCAATACCCATCCCTGACTGTCCTTGAGAAGGTGGTAGTGAGCTGTCTTCTCGATCCAGTGGGTACATAGAAGTCCCACACCACCAGGTTCAGGAACACCTACTTCCCTTCAACCATTTAGTTTTTGAACCAACTGGCGCCAGAGTTTAGCAACACTATGGTCATTTGACCACTTTGCACTAAAATGGACTTTGTTCTTTTTTGTTCTAAATGTGTTCTTTCTTGAAAAAACTGTGTGTCATTTATGTTTAATTTATGTTTTTCTTGTAAGTGCTGCTTATTTGATGCTATGTGCCTGTGATGCTGCTGCAAATAAGTTTTTCATTGCACCTGTGCGTACATGTACTTGTGCAGATGACAAACTTGACATTGACTTTGATTAAGAGCCCTTCACCAACAATCAGCTGAAGGCCATGTTGCCAATGCTTTGCCCACCATTTTCTGCCGATTGGTGTTAATAGAGGGTAAGTCACAAACAGAAGCATTTACCATTCCCTGTTGTTACAGCTTTCTGCAATGATGCTCAGTCAAACAATTCCACAATCTTCCATTTCTGTCACTAGCTCAATTGTAAATACATCTAATGACCTAGCCTGTGTAACCTTTTGTGTTGGTGCATTCCAGAGATTCACTACCCCCCAAGAGAAGAAATTTCTGCACACCTCAGTTTTAAATGACCAGCCACTTATCTTTTAACTATGTCCTCTTGTTCAAGACTTTCCCACTGGTGAAAACATCTCAACATCTGCCCTGTCAAGGCCCAATAAATGTGAATAAGGTCACCTCTCATTCTTCTAAATGCCAAGAAACATGTTTTACACAGTAAAACCTTCCAAGGCAATGTTTTGACTAGTTACTCAAAAAGAAGTTGGCTAATAGTCCTGATTGTAGTTGACTGCCGCCAATGTTCACAGCCATGCAACAGTATAGGAGGGCTGTTCAAATATGCTTCTGAATATCTACAGTTTGTACATAGCTGGAGCTTAGAGTTGTTTCATATCTGCAAATAAGATAAGATATCTTTATTAGTCACATGTACATTGAAACACACAGTGAAATGTATTTTTTTGCGTAGAGTTTTCTGGGGGCAGCCCGCAAGTGTCACCATGCTTCCTGCGCCAACATAGCGTGCCCACAACTTCCTAACCCCTACGTCTTTGGAATGTGGGAGGAAACTGGAGCACCCGGAGGAAACCCATGCAGTCATGGAGAAAACATACAAACTCCTTACAGACAGCAGCAGGAATTGAACCCAGGTCGCTGGCGCTGTAATACCGTTACACTAACTGCAACACTACACTACACTACCGTAGGATTAAACTACACGAGAAATTTGCATCCAGAACATCTATGGTGTCTTTAACATGCCAGGTGACCCACAGGAACATTATCAAGAAAGGAATTGGACACTGAGATATCAAAGTTTGGTCAATGAGGTGGGTTTGAGGAGAACCTTAGGTAAGCAAAGAAAGGCAGAGGAGTATAAGGTGAGGATTCCGGAACATCTACTATATGTATGTCAGTCCTTTCTTAACGTACAAGGAACAACATACAGGAACAGACCTACTGTTCTACCGGCCGGTTCATGAGTGGTTGAATGTTGTTGGCAATGGGTTAAATGACTTCTTGTGGGTATCATGCACTGCTGTGGGATGGGAGAGAAAGCAGGCCTAATAACCAAGCTTGGTTTGAGATAATACTCAGTCTAGAAAACTCTTTATTGAGCAGACAAGCCCAATAGTCTCTTACTGAAACACACAAGCATATTAAATTATAGGAGGGCTTGTCAAGATGGATGTAGAAAGACTGTTTTCCTCGGTGGGACAGTCTAGAACCAGGGCTAGGGGTTGGCCACTTAGGATGGAGATGAAGTCAATGATTATCACAGAGGGTTGTCAATGCTCAGAACTCTTTACTCCAGAGGGACCCTGCTTCTCATTCATTGAGAATATTGAAGTACAAGCTCACCAGCGCCTCTACTTCCTCAGGAGGCTAAAGAAATTCTGTATGCCCCCTTTGACACTCACCAACTTTTATCGATGCACCATAGAAAGCATCCTGTCTGGATACATCACAGCTTGGTATGGCAACTGCTCTGTCCAGGACCACAAGAAACTGCAGAGAGTTGTGGACATAGCCCAGCATGTCACGGAAACCAGCCTCCCCTCCATGGTCTTTACCTCTCGCTGCCTTGGCGAAGCAGCCAGCATAATCGAAGACCCCACCCACCCGGGACATTCTCTCTTCTCTCCTCTTCCACCAGGTAGAAGATACAGGAGCCTGAGGGCACGTACCACCAGACAAGGACAGCTTCTACCCCACGGTGATAAGACTATTGAACGGTCCCCTTATACGATGAGATGGACTCTGACCTCACGATCTACCTTGTTGTGACCTTGCACCTTATTGCACTGCACTTTCTCTGTAGCTGGGACACTTTACTCTGTACTGTTATTGTTTTTACCTGTACTACATCTGTACTAACTCAATGTAACTGCACTGTGTAATGAATTGATCTATACGATCGGTATGCAAGACAAATTTTTCACTGTGCCTCGGTACACGTGACAATAATAAACCAATACCAATATAAGGCATGGGTACATGGGAAAGTGGACCTGATGTTGTAGCCATGATCAAAATGAGGTGTGGAACAGGGTGCAAAGGGCCATGTGGAAACTCCTGCTCCTATTCCTCTCAAATTCAATGGTAGTCTGGGAGATTACATTAACTTTAACTTACTTTGATTGGAACCAGCACTTGGATGATGTGACCTCTGCCTCAGACAATGCCCAGACCAGCTTTCTCTCCTAAGGATCACAGTGAACCAGTGGTACACCCTTTGCACTTTATTTGTCTGCCTGCACTGCATTTTCTCTGTAACTGTAACACTATATTCTGCATTCTGTTTTATTTCCTTTTGGTATTACCTCGATGGATGGAAAAATCTGTCTGGATGGCACACAAACAAAAGCTTTTCACTGTATCTGGGTACATGTGACACTGATAAACCAATTACCAATTAGTCTTCACCTAAACTGAGACCCTGTTCCACTAATTGAAGACTTCTCTAAGGTAGCGTAGCGGTTAGCGTGGCGTTATTACAGCGCCAGTGATCGGGGTTCAATTCCCGCCGCTGCCTGTAAGAAGCTTGTATGTTCTCCCCATGTCAGTGTGGGTTTCCTGCAGGTGATCCAGTTTCCTCCCACATTCCAAAGACGTACGGGTAGGTTAACATGGGTTTGAACGGGCGGCACGGATTCATTGGGACAGAGGAGCCAGTTACCACATTGTATAAATATAGTTTTATAAAGTTTTAAGAAGAATCTCCTAAAATTGAACCCATTTCATCCCTTGCAATAACTTATATGCACCACGTCAGCTGTAATCTTGCTCATTACTTCCTTGAGAAGTATTGAGAAGAGGTTACTGTCGGCGAAATTAGCTTAATGGGATATCATGACATTCCTCTATTTGAACAGTGCCATTGACCCATTTATAATGCAACTGGCCTAACGCCGTACATTTTCTGCAGTTCCTTTCAATTTACAGTATGACAGAGGACCTTCACGTGAAATATTAGCGTTGTTTCTCTCTCTGCAGATAATAACTTTGCCTGCTTTGCATTTTCTTTTTTAATTTGGATCCGTATTCTTTGAGATTAGAAGAATGAGGGGTGATTATATTGAAACATGGAGTTATAGAGTAATACAACTCAGAAACAGGCCCTTCGGCCCAACTTGTCCATGCTGACCATGGTGCCTACCAAGCTAGTACCATTTGCCACAATTAGCCCACATCGCTCTAAACCATTCCTGTCATTTACTTGTCCAAATGTCTTTTGAATGTTGTTACTGTACCTGCCTCAACCACTTTCTCTGGCAGTTCATTCTATATGTGCACCACCCTCTGTATGAAGAAGTTGCCCCTCAGGTCCCTTTTAAGTCTTTTACCTCTCACCTTAAACCTATGCCCTCTAGATTTTAGTTCCCCTTCCCTGGGAAAAAGACTGAGTTTTATACACCTCTATCAGGTCACCTCTCAATCTCCTACTCTCCAAGGAATAAAGTCCTACTGAATCCTAAGGGAACAGATCAAGAGAGATTTCGGATGTTTCCACAAGAGAGGAAAATGAGGGGATGTTGTTACAAGGTATGGTGACAGTCATTTAAAACTGAGGTGCTTTTGAATTTCATCTTGCAGAGGGTGGAGAATCTTGGGAATTCTCTATCCCAGAGGCTTGTGGAAGCTAGATCACTGTTTGCAGATGACACCACTGTAGTGGGCCAAATCTCAAACAACAATGAGTCAGAGTACAGGAAGGAGATAGAGAGCCTAGTAGCATGGCGTAATGACAACCACCTTTCCCTCAATGTCAGCAAAACAAAAGAGCTGGTCATTGACTTCAGGAAAGTGTCAGTGTACACATTCCTGTCTATATCAATGGTGCTGAGGTCAAGAGGGTTGAGAGCTCCAAGTTCCTAGGAGTGAATATCACCAACAGCCTGTCCTAGTTCAACCACGTGGATGCCATGGCCAAGAAAGCTCACCAGCACCTCTACTTCCTCAGAAGGCTAAAGAAATTTGGCATGTCCCCTTTGACCTTCACTTGTTTTTAGAGCTGCACCAGAGAAAGCATCCTATCCAGATGCATCACGGCTTGGTATGGCAATTGCTCTGCCCGAGACGGTAAGAAACTGCAGAGAGTTGTGGACACAGCTCAGCACAAAACGGAAACCAGCCTCTCCTCCATGGACTCTGTCTACACTTCTCGCTGCCTCAGTAAAGCAGCTAACATAATCAAAGACCCCTCCCACCCTGGACATTCTCTATCTCCCCTCCCTTCGGGCAGAAGGTACAAAGTCTGAAAGCATATACCACCAGGCTCAAGGACAACTTCTATCCCGCTGTTATAAGACTCTTGAACAGTCCCCTCGTATGATAAGATGGACTCTTGACTTCACAATTTCCCTCGTTATGGGCTTGCACCTTATTGTCTGCCTGCACTGCAGTTTCTCTGTAACTATAACACTTTATTCTGCATTCTGTTATTGTTTTCCCTTGTATTACCTCAATGTTCTGATGCGATGAAATGATCTATATAGATGGCATGCAAAACAAAGTTTTTCACTGTACCTTGGTACATCTGACAATAATGAACCAATTTATCAATTTAGATTAAGTAGATACATTTTTGAAAGATTGGGGAATTGAGGGAATTGGAATTGGAATTGGTTTATTATTATCACTTGTACCGAGGTACAGTGAAAAACTTGTCTTGCATACCGTTCATACACAATGCATTCAGGTAGTATAGGGTAACAGAATAACAGAAAACAGAATAAAGTCTAACAGCTACAGAGAAAGTGCAGTGCAGGTGGGCAATAAAGTGCAAGGTCACGCGAGGTATATTGTGAAGTCAAGAATACATCTTATTGTACTAGGGAACTGTTCAATAGTCTTATAACAGTGGGAAGACCTAGGGTAAATTAGCCATGATCATTTGAATGACAGGGCAGGCTCCCGCTCCTATGTTCTTGTGTTAAAAACAATGCAGCTAAATCGATTTTTATGAAGCTTACTTTCAGTTACCTTTACTTGGAGGATAGCTCCCTCACCTCCAACCTCAGAGGCTGGGAGACCTTCCCACTCCAGAGACCTGTGTGGAAAACCTATGCTTACGGTCCCAGTTTAGAGAGAGCACTACATAGTTGAAGGACACGTCTTTCAGAGGAGATATTCAACTGAGTCTTTATAAGGTATCTTTATTAGTCACATGTACATTGAAACACACAGTGAAATTCATCTTTTACGTAGAGTGTTCCGGGGGCAGCCCACAGGTGTTGCCACACTTCTGGAGCCAACATAGCATGCCCACAACTTCCTAACCTGTATGTCCTTGGAATGTGGGAGGAAACTGGACCCTCCCATCTACCATCTACCATCAATCATCTACCATCAGGGAGGAGATATAGGAGCCTGAAGACCAACACTTAACAATTTAGGAACAGCTTCTTCCGTTCCGCCATCAGATTTCTGAACGATCCACGAACCCGTGAACACTACCTTGCTATTCCTCTTTTGTGCTATATATTTATTTATGTGACCTACAGTAATTTTTATGTCTTGCAATGTACTGCTGCTGCAAAGCAACAAATTTCATGACATATGTCAGTAATAATAAACCTGATTCTGATTCTGATCAAAAATGAAGGTAAAGGTAAATCTTGATTTTGTCTGAAGATGGTTTGCACATATGATGTTTGCGATGATATTCACTGTGCTGTCAGCATTGTAGCAGTGAATTTCACAAGATCACAAGATCACAAGATAAGGGAGCAGAAGCAGGCCATTCGGCCCATCGAGTCTGCTCCAAGGAAAAGGGAAAAAGAAATGGGGTGGGAAAAAAAGAGAGAGAAAAAAAAAACTATTCTAATCCCATTTGCCAGCCTTATCCCCATATCCCTTGATACCCTGACTATTTAGATATCTGTCTATCTCCTCCTTGAACACCCCCACTGATCTGGCCTCCACTGCTGTGCGTGGCAAGGAGTTCCACAATTTCACCACCCTCTGGGTAAAGAAACTTCTCCTCATCTCTGTCTTGAAACTGTACCCTCTAATTCTAAGATTGTGCCCTCTGGTCCTGGACACGCCCACCAAGGGAAACAGCCTAGCCACATCTACTCTATCCTTACCTGTCAACATTTTAAATGTCGCTACGAGGTCCCCTCTCATCCTTCTGTACTCCAGCGAGTACAGTCCAAGAGCCGACAAACGCTCATCGTACTTAAGCCCTTTCATTCCTGGAATCATTCTCGTAAATCTCCTCTGAACCCTCTCCAACGTCAGCACATCCTTCCTAAGATGCGGGGCCCAAAACTGCGCACAGTATTCCAAATGAGGCCTCACTAGCGCCCCGTAGAGCCTCATCAACACTTCCTTACTTTTATACACTATACCTCTCGAGATGAATGCCAACATAGCATTCGCTTTCTTAACCACCGATCCAACCTGGTGGTTAACTTTTAAGGTATCTTGTATAAGTACCCCCAAGTCCCTTTGTACTACCGCACTATCAATCTTCTCTCCTTCTAGATAATAATCTACCCGCTTATTTCTACTTCCAAAGTGTACAACTGCACATTTCTCAACATTGAATCTCATCTGCCATTTTCTTGCCCATTCTCCTAAACTGTCTAGGTCCCTCTGCATTCTTTCTATTTCCTCTATGCTCCCTACTCCTCCACTTATCTTGGTGTCATCCGCAAACTTAGCCACACAACCATTTATTCCATCAGCTTGTGGAAGACCACAAGCCAAGTGTTGGAAAATGGGATTAATATAGATGGACACAATGACCTTCATGGACACGGTGGGTCAAAGGGTCTATTTCCAATCTAAGATTCTACTTGGAAGAAGAGAGCAGGTGCCCTCTAATCCAAGCAGTACCCTGGTAAACCTCTTCTACACCCTCTCCAAAGCTTCCACATCCTTCCTATAATGGGGTGACCAGAATTGAATGCAATACTCCAGATGCAGCCTAATCAGAGTTTTATAAAGCTGCAACTTTTGAACTCACTGCCTTGACTAATAAAGGCAAGGATGCCATACGCTCCTTTACCACACTATCAACCTGTGCAGCCTCTTTTTAGGGAGCGATGGACTGGGACCCCAAGATCCCTCTGCACATCAACACTGTTAAGGGTCCTGTCATTAACTGTGTTATTATCACATTACTATTGTGGATTCCTGTTACAATTGTGACTACAGCTCTTCACTGGCTGCAGAGTGACTGAGGTTGTGAAAGGCGATATATTAATGCAGCTTTTCCTTATGATGACCCAAGTTGATTTTAGCAGCACTAAGAGAAGTACCTACAGAGCACTCAGGTTTTGAACATCTCTGCAACCACCTGGTATGTGACATGCTTTAAAATTATGTTATTTAACCACCATCTGCCCCTTAAAATTCTTTTTGCAAGCAAGGATTTGTGAACTAGGCTTTGAATGTATATTACAGTCTGGAGATCTGGGAATTAATGATTCCACACACTTTTACCAGATCTGTCCTGTATATGACGTTCCAATTATTTCATTCCGAAGTATGCAACATTTATTTGTTTCTAAACCACATATTTACAAAGTTCATACATTTCCATATCATTCGCATGCATTTTAGGAGAGTTCTCTCAAGTATCCTCATGAACATCGGTAAATTAGATTGCCTGGTCATTATCAATTGTTATAGAGTCATAGAGTCATACAGCACAGAAACAGGCCCTTTGGCCCAACTGGTCCATGCCAGCCAAGATGTCCATCCAAGCTAGTAACATTTGTTAAGCCTTCTAAATCTTCCCTATCCATGTACCTGTCCAATGGCCTTTTAATACTTGTTATTGTACCTGCCTCAACCACTTCCTCTGGCAGCTCGTTCCACATAGATACCACCCTCTGTGTAAAAAAGTTGCCCCTCAAGTTCCTAATAAATCTCTCCCCTCTCACCATAAACCTATGCCCTCTAGTTCTTGATTCCCCAACCCTGGGAAAAAGATTGAGAGCATTCACCCTATCTATGCCCCTCATGATTATATACACCTCTATAAGGTCAACTTTCAGTCTCCTAAACTCCAAGGAAAAAGGTCCTAGCCTGTCCAACCTCTCCCTATAACTGAGCGCCTCCCTTGTTGCTCTGCAGGACACCATGCAAATTGTCTGTTGTGTTTTCTATGTTACCACAGACATTAAAAATATTCAAAAATTAAATTGGCTGTAAATAACTGAAGATGCTGGAAAAGTATATAAAATGTAGAGAGGCATAGAGAGGGTAGATGGTCAGAATCCTTTTCCCAGGGTGGCAATGTCAAATACTAGAGGGCATCGTTCTAAAGCGAGAGGTGGAAGGAGATTTACGAGGCAAGTTTTTTTACACAGACAGTGGTAGGTACCTGGAACATTCTGCCAGGGAAAGTGGAAGAAGTGGATACAATAGCAATGTTTGAGATGCACTTAGATAGGCAAGACAAGACAAGACAAGATTTCTTTATTAGTCACATGTACATTGAAACACACAGTGAAATGCATCTTTTAGCATAGACTGTTCTGGGGGCAGCCCACAAGTGTCGCCACTCTTCCGGCGCCAACATAGCAGGCCCACAACTTCCTAACCCGTACGTCTTTGGAATGTGGGAGGAAACCGGAGCACCCGGAGTAAACCCACGCAGACGCGGGGAGAACGTACAAACTCCTTACAGACAGCGGCCGGAATTGAACCCGGGTCTCTGGCACCATAATGAACAGGCAGGGAATGGAGGGACGTGGACCATGAGCAGGCAGATGAGATTAGTTAGATTGGTATCATGGTCAGCACAGACACGGTGGGCTGTACTGTTCTAGGTTCCATGTTAAAATCTGCAATAAATGCAGAAGATAGAAACATAGAAACATAGAAAAACTACAGCACAATTCAGGCCCTTCAGCCCACAAAGCTGTGTTGAACATGTTCCTACCCTAGAAATTACTAGGCTTACCCATAGCCCTCTACTTTACTCAGCTCCATGTACCTATCTAACAGTCTCTTGAAAGACCCTATCGTATCCGCCTCCAGCACCGTTTCCGGCAGCCCATTCCACGCACTCACCACTCTCTGAGTAAAAAACTTACTCCTGACATCTCGGCTATATCTACTCCCCAGCACCTTAAACCCATGTCCTCTTGTGGCCACCATTTCAGCCCTGAGGAAAAGCCTCTGACTATCTACCCGATCAATGCCTCTCATCATCTTATACACCTCTATCAGGTCCCCCCTCATCCTCCGCTGGAAACACAGTTATTAATTGGCTGTAAAGCACTCTGAGAAACTGTGAAACGTTTCTTTGACAGCACCTCCCAAACCATGCCGTCTACCACTTACAAGAGGTGGATACACCACCATCTGCAGGTTCCCCTCCGGGTCACATACCATCCTAACTTGGAAATATATCTCTGTACTTTCATTATCACTGGGTCTAAATCATGGAACTCCCAACCCAACAGCACAAGTGAGGATGGCAGCAGTTCAAGAAGGTGGCTCGCCGACATCTTCTCAAGGGACAGTCAGGGATGGGCAATAAATGCTGGTCTTACCAACAACACCCAGTTCCTTAGCAAGAATAAAAGAATTGCCCACCAACTCCACAAAGGATTCTATATACCACAAAGCATTCTGTAAAGCACAATGGGACATCCTGAAGTCATGAAAAGCACCGCATAAACTTAGCTGGCTTTAACTTATTATTTCTTGTTTAAAAATATTTGGCATTGTCCAAAAAGATAATTTTAATTGCTCATTTTTAATTGTCTGGCAACTTTCTTAAGGGGAGCGTGATAATATTTAATATGGTTGAGTACCAGTGACTGTCTAGAGACTGAAGGGAGTTCTGAAGAATATTAATTTGATTAGTATTGTGGTTGGCATTACAAGCTTCCTCAGAATTTTGTCTTGATGGCATAGACTTCACGTCGACACGTTTTCCCTGCCTTACAAAGGCAATGACTTTCAGGTTGCTGAAGCTCTCTGTGGGAAAAATAAGATGTGCAGAAACCGCCACAGATGAAGTCTTTCTTCTATAGAAAGATGACAAGTCTAAACACGACTTACTGAATCCATCATAATGAAATGTAATGAAATGCACAGAAGAACTAAGTACAATTCCATTTGTTATGCAGATGAAATCCGCCAAGACTTGCCTGTAAATCACATCAATTATTGCACATCCTCAGATTCAAATTCCAAGTGTGTGCTGGCCATAATAGATTATAAAAATGTTTAAAAGCATTTGCATAAGATGAAAAGAATGGGGGACTAATGGAGTTAAGTCGAATATATAGAGCAATAAAATAAAGATGAGTTGGGTCATTTTTGAGGAGCAAAATGTAAAATTCAAATCTTTAACTGTTCCTCTTTGTCCAATCCTGAATTATTTGTCCTATTAATGAAAGTGAGTAGCATACATCAAATCCTCTGCATATTTTTATTAGCATTTTGATACCCACTTGTACAGAAAATTCATGTTGCTGTAGGGGGCTGACAATCATTTAAGGAGCAAACGTACCCACACAACATTCTGTCGGAGTGTGTTTGAGTGCCTGTGTGTGTGTGTGTGTGTGTGTGTGTGTGTGTGTGTGTGTGCGATGTGAAGGTGTGGTGCGCATATATGTGTTTGTTAAGTCATCCTCAATCCCAAGGGACTACCTAAGAAAACAAAGAGTTTGTAGTGTTTATGTGGGAGTGTGTGTGTGTGTGTGTGTGTGTGTGTGTGTCTCTGCATTGCATATGTGTGCGAGAGTGTGTGTATGCGCATAAGTGCATGCACTTGATTATGTGTGTGACTGTGTGACTGAGTGTACGTGTATATATAGGCATGCACTGTGTGTGTGACAGTGTATGTGTGAGTGTGTGTGCATGTGTGTTTGTGTGTATGTGAGAGTGTGTATGTGTGTATGTGTTTGTGTATGTGTGTGTATATGCGTTTGTATATGTGTGTGTATGTGTCCGTGTGTGTGTGTGTGTGTGTGTGTGTGTGTGTATGTTTAGGATATCTGCAAAAAGAAATTTGGGGTCAGTATTTCCAGCGTTTTGTGTTTTTATTTCATATTTCCAATGGCTTCAGTATTTTGCTTTTGTGGAAGTTTATCATTTGGGAGGGATTGTTGTGAAAATTGGTTAATATTGAGTTCCCAACCCATTATATGAACTGCCCAGGGTAGCGTTCAGGCCTGTGTATGAGATGATTCATTTTATTGCCTTGCTAATAACAAATTTCTACTGCATTTTGAGGGAAAGTTCTCCCAGACTAAGGCCCCTGTCTAGAAATATTGCCCTCCTAACCTGGGTGCATAGGGAAACACTTGGATTCTGGAAGCATCCAGCAAGGCTTCTGTGATGACTAGGTCTCAGGCAGCATAATCCGAAGGCCCTGCCCCAGAATAACATTGACATCTCTGATAAGGCAAGTCTGGGGATGGAGTTTACCTTCTGCCAAAGCCATCAAGGAATTTAACTCTCTTTAAATATCTGACATTTCAAAAACACTTTAAAACTGATGTGAAGGATTAAAAATCTTAGTGATTAAAAATGTATCAAAGAATTAAAATGATTGGGCTGGGTTAGATCTGTAATCAGCTAAGTATTGCTAGGGATCGGGATTCCCTGTGGGGACTCTACAGTTTATTAATTTGGTAGTTGGTTTATTATTGTCACCTGTACTGAGGTATAGTGGTACATGGATAGGAAATACTTAGATGGATATGGGCCAAGTGCGGGCCAATGGGATGAGCTTAGATGGGAATCTTGGTCGGCATGGACAAGTTGGGCTCTTTGGAGAGAAGGAGGATGAGAGGAGACATGATAGAGGTGCATAAAATATTAAGAGGAATAGATAGAGTGGACAGCCAGCACCTCTTTCCCAGGGCACCAATGCTCAATACAAGAGGGCATGGCTTTAAAGTAATGGGTGGGAAGTTCAAGGGAGATATCAGAGGAAGGTTTTTTACCCAGAGAGTGGTTGGGGCATGGAATGTGCTGCCTGGGGTGGTGGTGGAGGCAGGTACATTGGTCAAATTCAAGAGATTGCTAGATAAGTATATGGAGGAATTTAAAATAGAGGGATATGTGGGAGGAAGGGGTTAGACAGTCTTAGGCGAGGTGTAAAGGTCGGCACAACATTGTGGGCCAAAGGGCCTGTATTGTGCTGTACTGTTCTATGTTCTATGATTCTATAATATTGTAGGGTTAGTAGTGTTTGTAGGAATGGGGTCCTGGGACACTTCAGAGAGTTGGGAAATGGTGAAAATGAACAGCTCTGTACAATCTAAATTCTAGGCTACTGGGTCTAGAGTTTTGATGAAAAACACGATGATGCTGGAGGGACTCAGCAGGCCAGGCAGTATCTGTGGGGAAAAGCAGGTGGTCAACATTTCGGGTCAGGACCCTTCTTCAGGACTGAAGATAGGAAAAGGGGAAGCCCAATATATAGGAGGGAAAAGCAGAGCAGTGATAGGTGGACAAAGAGGAGAGGCGGGTGGGCACAGGGTGGTGATAGGGAGATGCAGGTAAGAGAGAGTGATAGGCAGGTGCGGGGGAGGAGGGGAGGGGGATGAGTCAAAGGTAAAGAGACAGGTGACCTGGGGGGAGGGGAGGAGAGGAAAAAAAATGAGGAGAAAAAAGAGAGATAGGCTAGGAGAGAGAAGAAGAGAAGAAGCGTGGTGGGGGGGGTGTGGGGGGGGTGGTGTGGGGAAGGGGGGTGGGGATTACCTAAAGTGGGAGAATTCAATGTTCATGCCATTAAACTGCAAGGTTCCAAGATGGAAAATGTGGTGCTGTTCCTCCAGTTTGCGCTTGGAATTCTCCTGGCAGTGGAGGAGGCCGAGGACTGACATATCTGTGATAGTGTGGGAGGGGGAGTTGGTGACTGGCAACGGGGAGATGCAGGTCGTGGTTACGGACAGAGCGCAGGTGTTCTGCGAAACGGTCACCTAGTCTGCATTTGGTCTCACCCATGTAGAGGAGGCCACTCTCCAGAGGAGGTTTCTCTAGTCTAGAAATAAGATTGAAATCTCTTCCTTTCTTTCCCAGGACAGTTAAGGCTCTCCAGTGATCAATGGTCCAGTCTCTAAGACTCTAAAACTTTGGAAACATTGTAGAGGACTCAAGGGATGTAGACAAATGTATAAACATACATTTGAGGATTTTGTGCTCCGCAGAACTATAAACTTTTGAACAGGATAGTGGATCTGTGACAGAACCTCAAAAATGCCATGAATCATCTTTTGATCTCTGTTTTACTCTGTCATGCTCTAATCCAGTATATTTTTGAAATTAATAACACTTTAATCCTTTGGGAAGTATATGCCACCTTCAGACTCTGTGTCAATATTTCCAAGGGTTTCCCTAAAATTATATATCAGTCTCAATCTAAATTATGTGGGTAACGTTAACCTAATATGGTGGGTGAGCGTCCCTAAGAAGTAGATGAGATTATATCCCATTTGAATAGAGTTAAATCAGATGAGGTTTAATGCTACCATTGCACTGGATTCTGTCAATTTTTCAACAGACAAGTTTGCATTAAAATCAGAATTTAGGGGAGCATTAGTTCATTTTTTTGACCCTTTAACATACTAATCCTAAAGCAGACTTTACTTTTAATAATATTTCAAAATCTTTTTCCTTGCAGATTGTGTTTCTCTGCCGGGAGTTCTTGTTCAAGTCCTCCATGCAAGACTAGCCATCCTCAGCAACCCATTATCATCCAACCAAGCTGTGGAATGAGGAGCAACCAATTAGGCAGAAACAAAATGCCTGCATCTCCGAACCTTGAATGAAGAATGGAAATCTGTGGCCATGGTGCAGATTGCAAAAATAAATTAAAGACTGCAGTTACCACAGAGAGGAGGCTGGAGAGAGAGCAATGTGAAAAGAGAATCAAAATAAAACCGCAGATGCTGGAAATCTGAAGCAAAAACAGAAAATGCTGAAACACTTAGCAGGAACATTTGATGGCTCTTGGGCTGTACTCCTTGGAGTTCAGAAGAATGAGGGGGGACACCTCACTTTAACATTTTAACAAATTTTAACATTTTGAATGTTAAAAGGCCTGGACAGAGTAGATGTGGCAAAATTGTTTCCTATGGTAGGGGAGTCTAGTACAAGAGAGCACGACTTCAGGATTGAAGGGTGCCCATTCAGAACAGAGATGTGGAGAAATTTCTTTAGCCAGAGGGTGGTGAATCTGTGGAATTTGTTGCCACTGACGACTGTGGAGGCAAAGTCATTGGGTGTGTTTAAGGCAGAGATTGATAGGTATCTGAGTAGCCAGGGCATCAAAGGTTATGGTGAGAAGGCGGGGGAGTGGGACTAAATGGGAGAATGGATCAGCTCATGATAGAATGACGGAGCAGACTCGATGGGCTGAATAGCCGACTTCTGTTCCTTTGTCTTATGGTCTTATGGTCAGGCAGCAACTGCTGAGAGAGAACCAGTTAATATCTCAGGTCCAGAACCCCCTCTCACAATTCTGAAACAAGAATGAGATCAACAGTTGAATCAAGGCATCAAGACGAAAGGGCGGTAAGACTTGCATTTATATGGCACCTTTATGGGCACAGGATGTCCAAAGGTGCTTCCCAGCCCCTGAAGTACTCGAGAGGGGTCATTTTGTAATGTAAGAAATATGGTAGTCAATCTGTGCGCAGCAAGATCCCAAAACTAGCATTAGTATTGGTATTGGAATTGGTTTATTATTGTCACATATACCGAGGTACAGTGAAAAACTTAGTTTTACAAGCAGATCATTTCAAAACATAAGTACTTTGAGGTAGTACAAAGGATATAAGCAATAACAGAATGCAAAATATAGCGTTACAATTACAGAGAAAGTGCAGTACAGGTAGACAATAAGGTGCAAGGGCCATGACGAGGGAGATTGTGAGGTCAAGAGTTCATTTTTAACGTACAACAGGTCCATTTAAGAGTCTTAGTTAAAACAACGGGACGGAAGCTGTCCTTGATCCTGGCGGTATGTCTTTTCATGCTTCTGCATCTTCTGCCCGATGGAAGGGGGCAGAAGAGAGAATGTCCAGGGTGGGAGCAATCTTTCATTATGCTGGCTGATTTCCTGAGGCAACAAGAAGTGTAGACAGAGTCCACGGAGGGGAAGCTGGTTTCCACGATGCGTTGGTTTGCGTTCACAACTCTCTGCAGTTTCTTGCGGTCTCGGGCAGAGCAGTTGCCATACCAAGCTGCGATGCATCCAGATAGGATGTTTTCAGTTGGTGTACTTTTAAAAATTGGGAAGGGTCAATGGGCACATGCCAAATTTCGTTAGCTTTCTGAGGAAGTAGGGGGTGCTGGCGAGCTTTCTTTCTTTCAATGTGGTTGGACCAGGACAGGCTATGGGTTATGTTTACACCTAGGAATTTGAATATGTGACAATGTGATTATGTAACAATGACCAGATAATCTCTTCTTTGCAATGTTAATTGAGAGATAACACACTAGAGAGACTCATGACTGGAAATTTGCCATCTCCAAAGGTTCTGGAGTGTTTTTTTCTTTTTTTTCCCCACCCCATTTCTTTTTCCCTTCTCCTTGGAGCAGACTCGATGGGCTGAATGGCCTGCTTCTGCTCCCTTGTCTTGTGATCTTGTGATCTTGAGAAGGAACAAAGGAACAAACTCATGGGGGATGGTAGTATGGCAAGTATATCCTTACCTGGGTAGGAACATAGAACATAGAACACTACAGCACAGTACAGGCCCTTCGGCCCGCAATGTTGTGCCAGCATTTTATCCTGCTCTAAGATCTATCTAACCCTTCCCTCCCACATAGCCCTCCATTTCTCTATCATTCATGTGTCTATCTAAGAGTCTCTTAAATGTCCCTAATGTATCTGCCCCCACAACCTCTGCCGGCAGTGCGTTCCACACACCCACCACTCTCTGTGTAAAAAAACTTACCCCTGACATCCCCCTCATACCTTCCTTCAATCACCTTAAAATTATGCTCTCTCGTGTGAGCCATTTTTGCCCTTTGCCTCTTATTATCTATTATCTTTGCCTAAAATCCTCCGGGTGCTCCGGTTTCCTCCCACATTCCAAAAAGATGTACGGGTTAGGAAGTTGTGAGCATGCTATGTTGGTGCCGGAAACATGACAACACTTGCAGGCTGTCCCCAGAACATTCTACGCAAAGATGCATTTCACTCTGTGTTTCAATGTACATGTGACAAATAAAGGTAGCTTATCTTATCTTATCTTACACCTCTATCAGATCACCTCTCATCCTCCTTTGCTCCAAAGAGAAAAGCCCTGGCTCGCTCAACCTATCCTCATAAGACATTCTCTCCAATCCAGGCAGCATCCTGGTAAATCTCCTCTGTACCCTCTCTAAAGCTTCCACATCCTTCCTATAATGAGGCAACCAGAACTGAACACCATCTTCCAAGTAGGAGGAGAGTTTGGGCCAGTATTCACTGGAGTTTAGGGAGATCTAATTGAATCATACAAAATTCTGACAGAGCTAGATAGAATGAATGTGGGGAGGGTGCTTCCCCTAATTGGGGTGTCTTGAACAAGGCATCACAGTCTCAGGATAGACATTTAGGACTGATCTGAGGAGAACCTTTCACATGAGGCAGCTGAGGTTAAGTCATTGAAGGAGATTGGTAGATTTCTGGACACAAAAGGCATTGTGGGATATGTGGAGAGAACAGGATCAGCCATGTTCATATTGAACAGGTATGAGGGGCAAAACGGCCTAATTCTGCTGCTAGTCTTTATGTTTCAATGTTTCGACAAATTCTAAAAAAAGGGTGATAATTTAAAATTGATGTTACATAATCACAAGAAAGCAGATTAGTGAAGCCAAACTTGTTACAAAAATCAAAAAAATTGGGAGATTCTGGAACTCTGACATAAAAACAGAACGTGCTGGAAACACTCAGCAGCTCAGGCAGTGCCTGCGTAGAGAGCAACAGTTCGTGTTTCAGGTTGAAGACCCTTTGTGCTTGACCTTCTGAGTGTTTCCAGCATTTTCTGGTCATAGCGGATTAGTTTTAGTTTCTTCCAGTCTTCATATCATTTCTGACAGCGATAGGGTGAATGCCCTCAGTCTTTTTCCCAGGATTGGGGGATCAAGAACTAGAGGGCATAGGTTTAAGGTGAGAGGGGAGAGGTTTAATAGGACCTTGAGGGCTAACTTTTTTCCACAGAGAGTGATACGTATGTGGAACGAGCTGCCAGAGGAAGTGGTTGAGACAGGTACAATAACAACTTCTAAAAGACAGTTGGACAGGTACATGGATAGGAAAGGTTTAGAAGGTTATGGGCCAAACATGGGCAAATAGGACCAGCTTGGATGGTGCATCTTGGTCAGCATGGACCAGTTGGGCTGAAGGGCCTATTTCCATGCTGAGTAACTCTGTGACTCTTTGACTCTATTTGGACATGTTACCTTCATTGCAAATCGGGCACATTACTCAAGGAGTCTGGTGATATCAGGCGTTCTCCCTTTCGAATGCTCCCATGACTGTCTATCTCCCTATTGAAGTTCTCACTGCCTGTTTCAATGAATAATAAAGGCTCCGTGAAAATTCGAACGTAGAAGAACAGGAGAGATCTCCTGGAGACCCAACTAACAGCCCCAAAGCAGATTTATCTCATTTGATGTCTGAGTAACCTTTACTGAACACAAGTTGGCTGTTGTATTTGCCCTCAAGGCAGCAGTGACTGACTACACACTGAAAATAATTCAAAGGTTGCAGAAGACATAAGATAAATGGAATTGCTTGTTTTCCTCAGTGTTGGAGAGGGACAACTTTCTTTCTTTACATTTAGTTTCTTTTGGAGAAGTGACCTGTCATTTTTACATTAAGTGGAATTAACGATTTGAGCTGATGTGTTGTCAACCAACGACAGATTCTGCAGAAGTTACCTTTCACCCAGGATATGGAATAAAATGGAACCGGAACGTAACTTCACCTGGTTACAGGACAACAGCTGCTGTGGTATGGAGAACACCACCATCAGCAGGAATATAAAATAAACAATGGAAATCAATATTAATGGAAATATTGATGCAGTGTTAGCATGGATTCTACCGATTCTTGGATGTTCCTGATGCTCTCTGGAATGGGTCCAAATTCTTCAGTGCTTTTCTGGTGTTGAATGAAATCAGGGTTTCTAGCTGCACATCGTGAATGATCTTGCATTATACTGTATAAATAAAGTGATTTCATACATCAGCAGATGCTTTACCTATGAGGTTACTTTGGCAAGAAGATCCTCTTGCCCATTGGAAGTGAAACCTGCAGTATCTAGAAGTTTGCTCGGGTAAGCGTGCAATATGGTTGTGTGTTTGATACCTGTCGTTGTACATTACATAGAACATAGAACAGTACAGCACAGGAACAGGCCCTTCACAGCACCATGTCTGTGCCAAATATGATACCAAATTAAACTAAGTCTCTTCTACCTGCCCATGATCCATATCTCTCCATCCCCTGCCTGTTCATGTGCCTGTCTAAATACATTTTAAACACCACTATTATATCTGCTTCCACCACCACCCCTGGCAGCCTGTTCCAGGCACCTACAACTCTGTGTAAAATACTTGCCCTGCACATCTCCTTTAAACTTTCCCCTTCTCACCTTAAGCCTATGCCCTCTAGAACATAGAACACTACAGAACAGTACAGGCCCTTCGGCTCATAATGTTGTGCCGACATTTTATCCTGCTCTAAGATCTATCCAACCCTTCCCTCCCACGTAGCCCCCCATTTCTCTATCATTCATGTGTCTATCTAAGAGTCTCTTAAATGACCCTAATGTATCTGCCCCCACAACCTCTGCAGGCAGTGCGTTCCACACACCCACCACTCTCTGTGTAAAAAACTTACCCCTGACGTCCCCCTTATGTCTTCCTCCAATCACCTTAAAATTATGCCCCCTTGCGTTAACCATTTTCGCCCTGGGAAAAAGTCTCTGACTGTCCACTCGATCTATGCCTCTTATCATCTTGTGCATCTCTATCAAGTCACCTCTCATCCTCCTTCTCCCCAGCTCACTCAGCCTGTCCTCATAAGACATCTAGTATTTGACACTTCTACCCTGGGAAAAAGGCTCTGACTATCTACCCTATCTATGCCTCTCATAACTTTATAAACTTCCATTGTCTGATGGATTTCAGTGGTCTGGTAATTTGAAGTTTGGTAACAGGAAGAAAAAGCGATAGAAACCTGACAGATTCATGTGACTCCAGACCAGAAATGAAGACTTGTGATTGGATTTCAGTGCTGGAGTACAGTAAGTCCTACCTTGCCAGAGTGATCCACGTTCCAAGAATGATTGAGGAAAAGAATTGTGATCAACAAGGTTTGAGTATGGGCACTTTAAGGAGAACAATTGTAACAAGTTCACCAACTCTCAACATGGGGTTACACAAAATGGTGTTCTCATCCCTCTCACATAGGGTGTTGAATCTCTGGAATTCTCTAATCCAGAGGGTTGTGAAGATTAGATCATTGGATAGTCAGATAGAACATAGAACAGTACAGCACAGGAACAGTGTCTCTCTGACTGGAGGCCTGTGACTAGTGGTGTGTCGCAGGGATCGGTGCTGGGTCCTCTGTTGTTCATCATCTATATTAATGATTTAGAAGATAATGAGGTAAACTGAATCAGCAAGTTTGCGGATGACACTAAGATTGGGGTGTAGTGGACAGCGAGGAAGGCTATCAAAGCTTGAAGTGTGATCTGGACCAGCTGGGAAAATGGGCTGAAAAACAGCAGATGGAATTTAATGCAGACAAGTGTGAGGTGATGCACTTTGGGAGGACAAACCAGGGTAAGACTTAGACAGTGAATGGTAGGGGAATGAGGTGTGCGGTAGAACAAAGGGACCTGGGAATACAGATCCATAGTTCCTTGAAAATGGCATCACAGGTAGATAGGGTTGTAAAGAGAGCTTTTGGCATTTTGGCCTTCGTAAATCAGGGCATTGAGAGCAGGAGTTGGGATGTAATGTTGAAGTTGTATAACATGTTGGTGAGGCCAAATTTAGAATATTGTGTGCAGTTCTGGTCACCTACCTACAGAAAACACATCAATAAGCTTGAAAGGGTGCAGAGAAAATTTACAGGGATGTTGCTGGGACTTGAGGACCTGAGTTATAGGGATAGGTTGAATAGGTTAGGACTTTGTTCCATGGAGTGCAGGAGAGGGGAGATCTTATAGAGGTTTACAAAATTATATAGATAGGGTGAATGCATTCAGGCTTTTACCCCTCAGGTTGGGTGAGACTAGAACTAGAGGACATTGGTTTAGGGTGAAAGGTGAAATATTTAAGGGGAATCTGAGGGGGATCTTCTTCACTCAGAGGGTGGTGCGAGTGTGGAACGAGCTGCCAGCGAAAGTGGTGGATGCAGGTTCAATTGTAACATTTAAGAGAATTTTGGATAGGTACGTGGATGAGAGAGGTATGGAGGGCTATGGTGCGGGTGCAGGTAGATGGGACGAGGCAGAAAACCAGGCCAGCATGGACTAGATAGGCCGAAAGGTCTATTTCTCTGCTGTGGTGCTCTATGACTCCATGACTCTAGGCCCTTCGGCCCACGATGTCTGTGCCGAACATGATGCCAAATTAAACCAAATCTCTTCTGCCTGCACCTAATCCATATCCCTCCATTCTCTGCACATTCCTGTGCCTATCTAAGAGCCTCTTAAATGCCTCTATAGTATCTGCCTCCACCACCACCCCTGGCAGCACATTCCAGGCACCCACCACTCTTTGTGTAAAAACTAGCCCCGCACATCTCCTTTGAACTTTCTGCCCCCCAGTATTTGACATTTCTACCATGGGAAAAAGATTCTGACTGTCAACTCTATCTATGCCTCTCATAATTTTATAAACTGAAACCTTTATAAGCTTTTTAAAGAGGAGGTAAATAATTGTTTGAAAGGTCAGAGAATTGAGGGCTACTCGGAACTGGCACAGAAGAGAAGTTGAGGCCTGGGCAGATCAGCATTAATCATATTGATTGGCAGAGCAGGTTTGTGGGGCCAAATGGTCTACTCTTGCTCCTATTTCCTTCTGTTCTTGTGTTCCCTCAGTCCTCTGACATCAATAGGACAGGCTTGTAGCGTAGCGGTTAGCATAACACTATTACAGCACCAGCGACCCGGGTTCAATTCCCGCTGCTGTCTGTAAAGAGCTTATACATTCTCCCTGTGTCTGTATGGGTTTCCTCCTGGTCCTCCGGTTTCCTCCCACATTCCAAAGATGTACGGGTTAGGAAGTTGTGGACATGCCATGTTTGCGCAGGAAGCATGGCGACACTTGAGGGCTGACCCCAGAACACTCTCCACAAAAGATGCATTTCACTGTGTGTTTCAATGTACATGTGACTAATAAAGAAATCTTATCTTATCTAATGGTGAATGTAAAGCCACCATTGTACCCTGCCCCATCAGACTCCAGGTTCATTGGTGAGGTTAGACTTGGCCCTCTCTCCACCCCTCACCTATTGTTTTGAGTTATTACATTTAAGGGTCAAAAACAAGTGGGACTTTGACTCTTCAAGCAACAGCATCACCCGTTCACCATTGGTGCACCCTAGATTGTTCACAGAACCATAGAGATTCACAGTTGACAGTCCAGCCTAATCCACTTCCCAGCTCTTGGTCCATAGTTGTGAAATATATGGGACCATACACGGAACTTGCTATACATATTCAGTCTACTCATGCAGTGCAATGCATAACGAGAAGTGGTCCTCCAGGGAAGTAATGTGGATTTTGAAATCACTTCACTGCTGCAGTGATCAGTCTGACTGTAAAGAGATTTAATTAAGGACACAAAAAAGAATTCTCTTAAAATTAGACATTAATTTTGTTTCCACCGATTAAAAACAGAAAATTATAGAAAGGTTCAGAAGATCAGGCAGCAACCATGTTAATCTTTCCAGCTGATCTTTCCATCTTACCATCACCCATCCGAATGAAAAGTCATTGACTCTGTTTCTTTATTCCTAGATACTGATTGACTTGCTGTGTACTTCCAGCACCTTCTGGCTTTATTTCTGATTTGCAGTATCTGCAGTATTTTGCTTATGAAGGCTTCACTGATTCACTGGAAAAGGGGGAAGCCCAATATACAGAGCGGAGAAACAGAGCAGTGAAAGGTGGACAAAAGAGGGGAGGAGGGGTGGGCACAAGGTGGTGATAGGTAGATGCAGGTAAGAGATAGTGATCGGCAGGTGCGGGGCAGGAGGGGAGAGCAGATCCACCGGGGGATGGGTCAAAGGTAAGGAGGCAGGCACCCCGTGGGGGGAGGGGAGGAGAGGAAAACAAAATAGGTGGGGAGAAAAAAAAGAGAGATAGGCTAGGAAAGGGAAGAAAAGAAGAGTGGGGGGAGAGGGGGGTTACTTAAAGTGGGAGAATTCAATGTTCATGCCGTTAGGCTGCAAGGTTCCAAGACGGAAAACGAGGTGCTGTTCCTCCAGTTTGTATTTGGACTTCTGGCGGTGGAGGAGGCCGAGGACTGACATATCAGTGATAGTGTAGTAGGAGGAGTTGGTGACTGGCAACGGGGAGATGCAGGTCGCGGTTACGGACAGAGCGCAGGTGTTCTGCGAAACATCACCTAGTCTGCGCTTGGTCTCACCAATATAGAGGAGGCCACACTTGGAGCACTAAATTTCTTAGATGATATGAGGGGAGGTGCAGGTGAATCTCTGCTTCACCTGAAAGGACTGGTTGGGTCCCTGGATGGAGGTGATGGAGGTGGTGTAGGGGCAGGTGTTGCACCTATGGCGGGGGCAGTGGAAAGTCCCCGGGGTGGGAGTGGGATGGGTGGGGTGGAAGGAGTGAACTAGGGAGTCGTGGAGAGAGCAGTCCCTGTGAAAGGCAGAAAGGGGAGGGGAGGGGAAGATATGCTTGGTGGTGGGGTCCCGTTGGAGATGGCAGAAGTATGCTTTGGATACGTAGGCTGGTGGGATGAAATGTGAGGACAAGGGGACCCTATCCCTGTTGGGTCTGGGAGGGGTGGGGGTGAGAGCAGAGGGGCGGGAAGTGGCAGAGATACAGGTGTGAGCTCTCTCGACCACAGGAGGGAGGAAGCCACGGTTAGTAAAAAAGCTGGACATCTCAGACGTTCTGGAGTGGAAAGTCTCATCATGGGAGCAGATGCTCCTGGAGTGGAAAGCCTCATCATAGGCCTTGCAAGGACGTTATCCCTTCCTCTCAGCCTTCCTAGACGCTGACTAGGTGACTGTTTCGTACAGCACTTGCTCTCCGTCCGTAACCACAATCTGCACCTTTGCAAGTGACTCCCCCTCCCAGTCCATCACTGATATGTCGGTCCTCGGCCTCCTCCACCGCCAGGAGAAGTCCAAATACAAACTAGAGGAACAGCATCTCATTTCCCGTCTTGGGACCTTACAGCCTAATGGCATGAACATCAAATTCTCCCACTTCAAGTAAACCAAACCCCCCACCACCCCCCAACCACCACCACCCCCACCACCACCCCCACCATGCCTCTTCTTTTCTTCCATTTCCTAGCCTATCTCTCTTTTTTCTCCTCCCTGCCCCTCCGCCCACGGGGCGCCTGCCTCCATACCTTTGACCCATCCCCCGGTGGATCTGCTCTCCCCTCCTCCCCCGCACCTGCCGATCACTATCTCTTACCTGCATCTACCTATCACCACCCTGTGCCCACCCCACCTCCCCTCTTTTGCCCACCTATCACTGCCCTCCTTTTCCCTCCTATATATCAGGCTTCCCCTTTTCCTATCTTCAGTCCTGAGAAAGGGTCCTGACCCGAAACGTTGACCGCCTGCTTTTCTCCATGGATGCTGCCTGGCCTGCTGAGTTCCTCCAGCATCTTGTTGCTTTTTCATCTAGATTCCAGTATCTGCAGACCTTTGTTTCTCTGCACTGATTCACTTCCTTCAGCAGAGTTTATTTCATTCCTGTATTTCTCTTCCTATGTTACGCTCAACAGTGAAGGGTGACTGCCCTCATTGTCAGGAAAGCCAATTCACATCTTATTAAGATGAATGCTGCACATTGCTCCTAATACATTAGACAGCGTGTCTTAGTGTTAATCAAACCAGCACTGACAGCTTCTAGCTCAGCAATAGCCACAGCTGAAATCAGTGCGATTTATTCATGAACACACCCTAATGGAGAGAGGCACATTCCAGCCAGGAGTTTCCGTGGACCTGCTCTCTCCCCAACAACACAACTTCACCTCAGCTTACATACAATGGCACTGCCTTTACAGATGGCTGGTTGTCAGGAACTGTGGCGAAGTCAGCTTCACAACCATCTGACCCGGATGCATCACAGCTTGGTATGGCAGCTGCTCTGCCCAAGACCACCAGAGACTGCAGAGAGTTGTGAACACAGCCCAGTGCATCGCACACAAATCAGCCTCCCCTTCATTGACTCCGTCTACTCTTCCCGCCATCTTGGAAAAGTGGCCAACATAATCAAGGACCCCTCCCGTCCTGGTTATTCTCTCTTCTCTCGTCCTCTCCTGTCAGCAGAAGATACAAAAGCTTCAGAGCACCTGGTTCAAGGACAGCTTCTATCCTACTATTTTCAGGGTCTTGAACGGACCTCTCATACTCTAAAAGGTGAACTCGTGATCTCCCAATCTACCTTGTTGTGGCCCTTGCACCTTATTGTCTACCTGCGCTGCACTTTCTCTGTAACTGTGCATTCTGTTTTCCCTTTTACCACCTTGATGTACTTATGTTTGGAATGACCTGTCTGGATGGCATGCAATCAAAAGCTTTTCACTGTATCTTGGTACATGTGCCAATAATAAACTAATACAAGCCCCAGCTAAACAGCTTCAGTTACGAGAATAACACAGGATAGAATTGGGTGTAGGGTGTGGGATGCTTTTGGTACAGGTATTGGTATTGGTTTATTATTGTCACTTGTACCGAGGTACAGTGAAAAACTTGTCTTGCATACCGATCGAACAGATTAATTCATTATACAGTGCATTGAGGTAGTACAGGTAAAAACAATAACAGAATACAGAGTAAAGTGTCACAGCTACAGAGGAGTGCAGCGCAGGTAGACAATAAGGTGCAAGGTCATAACAAGGTAGATTGTGATGTCAAGAGTCCATCTCATCGTTTAAGGGAACCGTTCAATAGTCTTATAACAGTGGGATAGAAGCTGTCCTTGAGCCTGGTGATATGTTCCCTCAGGGTCCTGTATCTTCTGCCTGATGGGAGAGGAGAGAAGAGAGAATGACCCGGGTGGGTGGGGTCTTTGATTATGCTGGCTGCTTTACCGAGGCAGCGAGAGGTATAGGCAGAGTCCCAGGAGGGGAGGCTGGTTTCCGTGACGCGCTGGGCTGCGTTCATAACTCTCTGCAGTCTTTTGCTGTCCTGGGCAGAGCGGTTGCCGTACCAAGCCGTGATGCATGCGGATAGGATGCTTTCCATGGTGCATCAATAAAAGTTGGTGAGTTTCAAAGGGGACATACCGAATTTCTTTAGCCTCCTGAGGAAGTAGAGGTGCTGATGAGCTTGGATGATGAGCTGGATGGGTGATGTCGGCTGGGAATATTATTTTCAGACTTTCAATCACCGTGTTATGAGGTCTTCCCTTGCGATGGGAAACAACAGGTTCATCAATGCAAGTTGAGGAAACAACATTGACCATCAGCTTGACACCTGATTGGCAAAAGCAGGAGGGTAGCAGTGCCTTGTAGCTCATTGCTGACAGCGCTTCTCCAAGGCTGCGTTTCTGGCCTGGTCAATATGCCCTGTGGAAGTGTATTAGTCAAACTGCTGACAGCTTGGTTAAGTGGCCTCTTCACAATATTACCTGCCTGATCTCTCAGCGGCAAATCCAATAGGACTTTCTCAGCCACTCCTGATTTCCCCAGAGAACTTGGCTGCTGTTAATTGCATAATTCAGCCTTGACAGCTGTGAAGGATGTAAGTTTATAAAGAGTCTCCACACGCTTAACACCTGACTCCGAGTACGGGGGTGTTACTCTGCTCTCAGTGGTTACACTTGTATTGGAGGTCCGAAGTAAATGACAGGTTGCTAATGGATACTGAAAGCTGATTGGGGCTTGTGAACCTGTGGGTCCAAGAGTTGGATTATCCGGTAGGTGTCGCATAGTCGTCCATGGGATCTTGCTGCACATGAATTGGCTGCTCTGTTTCCCACCTTGCTGGGATGACCACGGTACAAAAGGCTCAGAAATCCCAACTGATCTTTCCTCTGTGAATGTGTCAGCCCTGATTCACCTGGGAGCAACCTCACCCTGGGTTTTCAGAAATAGCTGTGGGAGAAACAAGCAAAAAGAAAAGCTTGCATTGGTGTAGCACCCAGGATGACTGAAAACCACTTATAAAACCTTAGAATTGTAACAACACCAAAGGGAGCTATTCGGCTGATCAAGTCTATGCCATATTCCACTCAGTCACTCCCATTTCTTGCTATTTCCCCACAACCTTGCAAATTATTCTTTCTAAGATAAGATAAGATCTTTATTAGTCACATGTACATCGAAACACACAGTGAAATGCATTTTTTGCCTAGTGTTCTGGGGGGCAGCCCGCAAGTGTCGTCACGCTTCCAGCGCCAACATAGCATGCCCACAACTTCCTAACCCTTACGTCTTTGGAATGTGGGAGGAAACCGGAGCACCAGGAGGAAACCCAGGCAGACACGGGGAGAACCTGGGTCTCTGGTACTGTAAAGCGTTATGCTAACCGTTACACTATCATGCCTGTACAAGTGCCAATCCAATTACCTTAAGTGGTTCTGTTTCCTCCACCCTTAGAGGCTGTGAATTCCAGATTATAACTATCCTCTGAATAAAAAAAACAAGTTTGTCCTCTCATCTCTCTATATCTTATGGCAAAAATTTTAAATGATGATTTTAAAAATGATTTCAAAGATGAACTCTTGATCTCCCAATTTACCTTATCATGGCCTTTGCACTTTATATTGTTTACCTGCACTACACTTTCTATGTAGCTGCTACATTATATTCTGCATTCTGTTTTCTTTTTACTACCTCAATGTACTTATGTAGGGAATGATCTGCCTGGATGACATGCAAACAGAAGTTTTTCACTGTATCTTGGTACATGTGACAATAATAAACCAGTACCAATACCAATAAATCAATGGCCCCAGTACTTGAACATCTACTGATGGGAACAGATTCCCTCCATCTTCCCTCACCTAAATCAGTCACAGTCTCGACCTGCTCCATCAACCCACACTTAACAAGCAATGAAGCATCTCTGGATTTGACTTTTTGCTGTAATTTAGGATACGTGTCAGGAAATTTGTGCTGAGCAAGATCCCACAGCCAGCTGCTGTAGTGAATTTAGTCAAGGGAACAATATCATCCAGGACGCCAGTAATATTTCTTCTGCTCTTCACATCCCCTTGAGTCATCAGATGGTACTTTGTCTCACTGGTTCATCTGCAAACTAATGCTTCAGGCAATGCATTACTCCCTCATTACTGTACTGGGAGCAACAGCCCAGACCTTGTCCTGCAGAAGACAGCTCTGAGTAATTAGGTTTAATCTCATCATGATGCTACCCAGTATCAAACAGAACCCAGAATGTGCACAAAACTCAAAGGTCTATCTACTGTTAAGAAAATGTGACACTTGGTTAGTACATGTCAACACAAAATCACCAGCCTTCTTTGAACTCCTTAGACCTTTCAAACGTGGTTAGATTTTACACTTTGAAATTATCAGAGCAATAACGGATGGTGCTGTGAAATCTGAGAGTACAGAGGAAATTGATTTCAGCTATTATGGCTCAAAGGACAATTAGTGTCACACAATGAGGGGAAAATCACTTTCAGGGTTGCTTCTTGGAATGGGGCTGTATAGGGTAAACCTGGAGAACTGGCAGTCTGAGGAAGATTAGTCTGATTGCAACCAGTAGAGTCATAGAGTCATACAGCAAGGAAACAGGCCCTTTGGCCCACCTGGTCCATGCTGTCCAAATGTCCATCTAAGCCAGATTCCCATCTAAATAGGCAGAAACCATTGGTTCTTGCTTAGACTGGTCACAAACAAAGGATAGAACAATCTCTGCAGTTTCCCAGTAACAGGACAGCCTGCATTAACCATGTCTAGATCAGTTTCATCAGCAGATTGTTTGTTGCTCCAGATTCCACTGTCTGCAGTGTCTTGTGTCTCAATGTCTACATCGGTTTCTGAAGCACTATCTGAATGATGGACTGGGGAACTTGGTTTTACACTGGAATGGGTATTATTAGGAGCAACAACAGCTTTTATCACTCCTCGAACATAGAAGAACATCCTCCCCCTTTGATATTCAGTGGTGTTGCCATCATAGAGATCTCTCGCCAATAACATCCTAGGTGTCACTACTGACCAAAGACTCAACTGGACCAGCCACATAAATACCATGGCTACAAAAGCAAGTCACAGGCTGGATACTGTGTGGCAAGTAACTCACCACCTGACACTCCAAGTCCTTTCCATCATCCACAAGGCACAATTCAGGAGCACGATGGAACACTCTCCACTTGATTGGATGATCCCAACAGCACTCAAGAAAGTCAACACCATCCAGGGCAATTGGCAAAGCAGATAGCATGGCAGATGCCAATACCTGGTCATGGAGGGACTTCTTACCAGAGGAAAAAGAGGTAAAATGGTGGAAGATTGTAGGGAGGGAATTTTGGAATCTGCACTACTGCATTAATGGATGCCATTACTGCCAATGGTATAACGATTAAAACTTAGGATGCACAGGAGAATGAATCTGGAGCCACCCAACAGTCCTGGAGCGAGGTAGACCTGTAAGCAAAGGATAATTCTTCCTTCAGGAATATGCAAGCACACTGGGTTGTTACCGGTTCTTATTGAAGGACAGTGTACATGGAATAATGTTGGAAGAAATGGCTGAATTTTACTAGCCATTATTTTCTTCCTTCTAACAGATGTAACCATAGGAGTCAATTCATCTGATATTCATTCCATCCTTAGCTCTTCCTCCCTTTAAGGCTCTTGCCACCCAATTAAAGTCAAAGTCTAATTATTTCCCAGAAGAGCTATCTCGTTTGAAGCATGTGGAACCCCTCTCCCAACAGCCTTAATAGACAGCTTTTCTGTTGTCACTTTTCCTTTAGATGGCCTGGAGACATCATTAAAGCTTTGAGACCTGTCAGTCCTCCTATTCCTCTTGACTGAGAAGACAGAACTGTTCTTTCCTGCAACCTTCCCACAGGCCATGCTCTCCCTGCAGAGCAGCTCTGCTTGGGAGGAAATATGACTTTGGTTCATAAAGCTCTCCTTCACTTGGGGATTGCTATGACTGCACAGGGTGTTGGTAAGACCGTAACTGGAATACTGCATCCAGTTTTGCTTTCCTTAGTTCATAGAGCAATACACTCCTATTGGAGGCTGTTCAAATGTTATGAGGAGTGACTGGGCAGACAGAGCCCTTGAACTCACGATCCCCCTAGAAAAGCTTGAGAGCAGATACCATTAGACTCAAGGACAGCTTCTGTCCCCCTGTTATCAGACTCTTGAATGGACCTCTCATAAACTAAAAAATGAACTCCTGATCTCCCAGTCTATCTCGACGTGGCCCTTGCACTTTATTTGTCTGCCTGCACTGCACTTTCTCTGTAACCGCAACACTATATTCTGCATTCTGTTTTCTTTTTACTACCTCGATGTACTTATGTATGGCATGATCTGTGTGGATGGCATGCAAACAAAGCTTTTCACTGTATCTCAGTACATGTGACAATAATACAGCAATACAAGCTAAACTGCTGTAGTGATAAGAATAAATAAATCAATACTAATATCCAAATTGACATCAAGATCAGCACAACATCATGGGCCGGATGGCCTGTCCACTGCTGCACAGTTGTTCTATATTCTATGTTAATATCCAATACACATTGGAGTTGATCTCACTGAGACATGAGGGGTATTGACTATGTCTCAGAATAATGGGTCGCCAATTAAGATGGAGATGAGGAGGGATTTCTTCTGTCAGAACATTGCGGATCTTTGGAATTGTCTATCCCATGGAGCCGTAGGTGCAAGTCACTGAGTCTAAAGCCAGGAAGAGATGGATTATTGGACCATAGGGAAATGGAGTTAAGGTCAATGATCAGATCAGCCATGATCTTATTGAAAGGTGGAGCAGGCTTAAGGGTCTGTGTGGCTCCCTCGTGCTCCAACTTCATGCTCGTACAATCCCTTCTTGCCATTTCTGTATCTGATGCAATATATCTGACAGAGATGCTGGGATAAGTCAATGGCTCCAATATCATCGTGTTGCGTAACCATAGAAAGTTGAGCTTGACCATTACCTATTTGAAATTGGAGTAATTAAATTACTGGATTAATAATTCAGAGGTCTTGATTAATGATCTGGAGACGTGGTCAAATCCTGTCATGGCAGATGGGAAATTTCAATTCTGTTAATTAAATAAGTCTGGAACTTAAAGAAAATACTAATTTTAACAATGGGCATGAAACCAAGGGATATTTGGAAAAGCCCATTTTGTTTGCTAATTCCCTTTAAGGAAGAAATTTGATTTTTTTTAACTGATCTCCACGTCCCTCCTGACCTACAACGATGGGGTGACACAGTGGGGCAGCTGGTAGAGACGCTGCCTCACAGCTCCAGAGACTCAGGTTCAATCCTGACCCCCAGGTGCTGTCTGTGTGGAGTTTGCTGGATCTCCCTGTGACCATGTGGATTTCCCCTGGGTACTCTCTTTCCCTCCCACATCCCGAAAATGTGTGGGCTGGTAACTTAATTGGCTGCTGTAAATTGCTCCTAATGTCTGGTGAGAGTCTGGTGAGAGTAAATGGGAAATGCAGGAAGAATAAATGGGATTAATGCAGGTTTGGTGTAAATGGATGCTTGACAGAATGAACTTGATGTGCTGGAGGACCTGTTTCCATGCTGCAGGACAATATGTTTTGTTTGTAGCTGTACTCAGTACAAAGTCATTCAGGGATGGGGAGTCAATACTGGCCTTCCCAATGATGCCGTCAACTCACAAACAAGTTTTAAGAATGTTCCCTATACCAATTAATTCTAATCTGGATGTCTCCACTGACAGGCAGCTGCTTGCAATACTCTTTAGATGAAGTCTAAGGTAAAAACACAGAGGCACTTGGATCATTTCAGTTGATGTCAGACCAGTGGAATGAGGTACTGCTGAATCCAAAGCAAATATTCAGTCATAATTGACATGAGGCATCTCTGGAGGAAAAAGGCATGAAATATAAATGCAGATTCAGCTGATGTTTCTAATCTTATGAGAACTGAGACTGAATTTCTGAGCTGTTTCATTAGCTCGTTGCTGAGCTGTTGTTTCTTCTTCCCTTGTTAAAGCCTTGATCTGATCCGAGAGATCTCCTTGGAAACTTTGATGTCTCACCACACAGTCAGAGGAAGTAGAATTAAATGCAACCCAAATGCAACGATTCTGTCCCACCACCGCATGCCCCTGGTCAGAGGGAAAGACTAAAATTGATGAGGGCTTGGACCCCAGCAAGGACCGGGTGAGCAGGAATTGACTGAGTATGGGAAAGGGAGGTTCACCAATTTCGTCTTTATGTAGGGGATATCCAACACAGACCAGACAGAATGTACTTTCTCTGCTGAGTGCCCCAAACCTAACTTACTATTTCAGTTACAGGCCAATATTCAGGTTTGATCAATACTTTGCACAACAGTAAATACTTTTTAGTTTTCCTATTAAAGTAAAAACTGACTTTTATTCTCTAAAGCCTAGAGTGGACACTGGATGAATTGAGTCCAGATGAAGGGTCTCGACCCAAAAAATTCAACTGTCCATTTCCCTTCCCAGATGCTGCCCGACCCGCTGAGCTCCTCCAGCAGATAGTTTGTTATTCCAGAATCCAGTGTCTGCAGTCTCTTGTCTCCCCACTGAATGAATGGGGCCTTAGATCCTGCACCGTATTTAACTGGCTCATTGCACCCTGCTACAGGGCAAGCTCGGGGGCATAGTTTGGAGTCGTGAGTCCACTGGGCCACTGGTCAGTCAGCAAGTCCAAGAGACCTGCACTAGATGGTGCATGCCCGAAGGTTTGAACATATCCTGACCACCAACTCCAGCCAGCAAGATCGGCCCCATTTATTACTTGACTGCAAAGTCCTTCAGGAGCCTGTGAAAGGAAGGCAAAGGCCTATAAATGCAGCCATTGCCTTCCATTCTCCAGGGCCTCTTTGAGAGGGAGGACACCTCCTGAGAATGGATTAGTTATGCCAATCAGGGAAGGAGCCATGTGGACAAGCAATGAAACACCACTGCTCTGACAACTAATTGGCTTCAACGAGGACGTAAATTCACTGCCATACCTAGAGTGAATTCCAGATGCCACCGGTTGTTATTTAATCACTCTATCTTACTTACTGAATTTTACATGAAACTTTCCCTTATAATCCAGTCAGTTGTCTCACTTCTACTCCGGCTTTTGTGTTTTGCTTCAGTACTGAAGCAAATGTTCTTCATATTTAGATATAGCAGAGCATTTCAGATTCACAATATTTTCCAAATGACGATAATCATGTGGCCTGTTTGATATGCGGGGGATCAACTCTTCCGATGTATTACTGTCTGCCGGTCCCAGGGTGAACATTTTATCACATTCTCAATCTTTTCTGCCTTATCCAGGGTTCTCAAGTTGTTTGTCTCTTCTTTTGTTTTTGCTGTGGAGATCGTGGCGTGAATATAATGACTTCATCTTGTTACATTGCCCACTCTTTCTATAACCATCAGCGGCCTAATCCAGATCTCACAGACACCAAGCATAGCATTGATCTCCATCTAGCCTCTTGCCTTTAATGTTCCATAGCTTTATTGATCCAACCTTTCTCTCATTGTGTCTAGCCAATGGTTTTCAAAGATAACTGGTAGTAAACAAAAGCAGGCTTGTTCTGTCTGATGATCTTGATAAAGCTCCCCAAACACTCCAGTCCATTAAGAATTCATGCTTAAAGCACTTGATGGAAGATGATTTGTAACTTTTCATCTTTTGTCTCTTTTGGCCAGTTGGTCTTTGAAAATGAGTTCATCTAATATCAGAACTAAATAAGCCCCCAAAGCAAACCTAAACCTTCTCTAAACTGTTCCATGGTATTTATTTTTCCAAACACACAGACCTGAATATTCTGCATAAAGATAACCCAAGGTTCACTCCATTGGAACTCCGCAAGAGACCGGAGCAACAAACAAACTGCTGGAGGAACTCAGCGGGTCAGGCAGCATCTGTGGAGGGAGATGGACAGTCGATGTTTCAGGTCAAGACCCTTCATCTGGTCTCAATCCAAAAGATCAACCATCCATTTCCCTCCACAGATGCTGCCTGACCTGCTGAGTTCCTCCAGCAGTTTGTTTGTCATTCCATTTGGATTATGTTTGGCCCATCTTTCATTCCTACTCTGATGAAAAGTCCTCTACTTAGATATATCGGCATTGGTTTATTAGTGTCACAGGTACTGAGATACAGTGAAAAACTTTGTTTGCGCCCCATCCAGACAGATCATTCCATACACAAGTACAATGAGGTAGTAAAAAGAAAGAGAATGCAGAATATAGTGTTGTAGTTACAGAGAAAGTGCAGTGCAGGTGGACAAATAAAGTACAAGGTCCACGACAATGTAGACTGGGAAATCATGAGTTCTTCTTTAGGGTATGAGAGGTCCATTCAAGATAACAGTGGGATAGAAGCTGTCCTTGAGTCTGGTTATACATGCTTTCCAGCCTTTGTATCCTCGCGCGCTGGGAGGATGTTACAAGGATGTTGCCAGGACTTGAGGGACTGAGTTGTAGGGAGAGGTTGGACAGGCTAAGACTTTATTTCTTGGAGCGTAGGAGACTGAGAGGTGACCTTATAGCGGTATCTAAAATCATGAGGGGCATGGATAGGGTGAATGTACTCAGTCTTTTTCCCTGGGTTGAGGAATCATGAACTGGAGGGCATAGGTTTAAGGTGAGAGGGGAAAAATTTAATTGGAGTCTGAGGAGCAACTTTTTACACAGAGGGTGGTGCGTATGTGGAATGAGCTGCCAGAGGAAGTGGTTGAGGCAGGTACAATTTTTTTTATTTACAGCGTGGTAACAGGCTCTTTCGGCCCAACGAGTCCGCGCCGCCCATTTTAAACCCCAAATTAACCTATCCGTACGTCTTTCTTTTGAGAATGTGGAAGGAAACCGGAGCACCCGGAAGAAACCCATGCAGACACGGGAGAACGTACAAACTCCTCACAGACAGCGACGGGAATCGAACCCCGATCGCTGGTGCTGTAATAGCGTCGCGCTAACCGCTATGCTACCGTGCCACCAACAACAACTATTGAAAGACAGTTTCCACAGGTACATGGATTGGGAAGGTTTAGAAGATTGTGGGCCAAATTCTGGCAAATGGGACTAGCTCGGATGGAGCATCTTGATCAGCATGGACTAGTTGGGCCGAAGGGCCTGATTCCTTGTTGTATAACTCTATGACATGCAGAAGAGAGGATGACTGGGTTGGGAGGGGTCCTTGATTATGTTGGCTACATTCCCGAGGCAGCGGGAAGTGTAGACCGAGTCAGTGGAGGGGAGGTTGGTTTGTGTGATGGACTGGGCTGCATTCACAACTCTCCACAACTTCTTGCAGTCCTGGACAGAGCAGTTGCCATACCAAACCATGATGCATCCCGATAGGATACTTTCTATGGTACATCTGTAAAAATTGACAAGAAGCATCAGGAACATGCCGAATTCCCTTAGCCTTCTGAGAAAGTCGAGGCATTTGTGTGATCTCTTGGGCATATTGTCTATGTGGCTGGACCAGAACAAGTTATGGGTGATATGAATTGTTGGGATATGATTTGAATCATGCTGGACACAGTAACTCCCACTGCCCGGAACGAATATCCTCCGCTGTTTGACACTGGTAGGGAGACTGAATCACCTGTTAGGATTATTGGTTAACCTTCTAACCGACAGGTGGACAGGGCAGATCATTGCTTAAGAAAGCAGATGCAACTTCCACTTAGATAGGACCTTCAACATCGGAAAACATCCCAAGATCCCTAATAAAAGAAGACATGTTACGAAGCTAAAGGAAGAGATGATGTGCCAGGTCTTGCTGGTCAGGTGCCAACTCCTGGAATTGTTGCCACTGGACATTCACGTATGCACCTGCCTGATTCATTTTCAGAGAGCCAATTGTGCAGGTCCAAAATGTCTGAGTGAGATTGGCCATCTGCATCGCATCAAGTAGGTAAAGGATGGGTGGTCCTGAAGGCAGGAAGACCTCTACCTCTTGCAGTGAGGAAACCCTGCTCCTAAACTCCCCACTCCCTGAAAGCTTTGGCAATGACACCACACCCAGCTTTGCCAGCTGTTTAAAGTTGTAAAAATCATTAAGTTTCTCTCTGTCTCTGTAGTAAGTCATTAAAAAATAAAATTATTAAATTATGAAAAATAACAGTTAATTAAGTGCACATAATTAAAGATATTAAACTAAACCAAGGTAATTTTGCTGTTGACTTTTCCTTTGTCACTGAATGTTTACCCTGCAATCTCCTTGGTCTCAGGTCCAAACCGAGGCAGGATGCAAGGTGCAAGGTACAATTCCCTGGCCGAATGCAGAGGAATCTCCACAGCCAGGCTCCAGAGGAAGTCCAGTAATGGGGGAAGCTGTCAGATTTGGCCTTCTGAATCTGTCAGTCAGCCCAGGAGTTCTGTGTTTGACCGCTCATGCATGCATGGATGTTCTGGCCTCACAGACATTTCCACAGGGAATATCTGCTGGTTTCATTCAGCAGTAGTCCACCAATGCAGGCGACCAAGAAAAAAGATGATTTTAAGAAATGTCTTAAGGAAGAGAGTGGTTGGGAAGTGGGGAGCCTTAGGGAGTTACACTGCTGAACAGAAAGAGATGATATTGTTGTAGCTGGCAACACAGACTGCGAAAGAATGCAGGGTGACCCTGGGGAGATGCAGAGAAGATACGTGAATGAGCAAGGAAACTACAGATGGAATATAATGTGGAGAAATGTGACGTCACCCATTTTACCAGAAAACATAGGAAAGCTGGGTATTGTTTTAAATAATGAGAAATTGAAAAGTGTTGATGTTTGGAGAGACCTGGGTGTCTTTGTACGCAAATCATTGGAAGTTAACATGAAGATTCAGGAGGTTATCTGTATGGTGAGCTTTTCTGCAAGAGGATTTGAGTAACGGAGTAGAGGTGCATTGTCCCAATTATAAAGATCCCTGGAATATTGCATGCAGGTCATGCAGGCACGGTAGTTTAGCGGTTAGCGTAATGCTATTACAGTGCCAGCGACCCTGGTTCAATTCTGGCCACTGCCTGTAAGGAGTTTGTATGTTCTCGCCCTGTCCGCGTGGGTTTCCTCCGGGTGCTCTGGTTTCCTCCCACATTCCAAAGACGTACGGGTTAGGAAGTTGTGGGCATGCTATGTTGGTGCCGGAAGCGTGGCGACACTTGCAGGCTGCCCCCCCTTCCCAGAACACACTACGTAAAATATGCATTTCACTGTGTGTTTCAATGTACATGTGACTAATAATGATATCTTATCTTATCTAGTCTCCCTGCCAAAAGGATATACTTGCAATAGAGGGAATGCGGCAAAATTTCAACAGATTGATGAAATAGTCTTATCACAGTGGGGTAGAAGCTGTCCTTGAGCCTGGTGGTACGTGCCCTCAGGCTCCTGTATCTTCTACCTGATGGAAGAGGAGAGAAGAGAGAATGACCCGGGTGGGTGGGGTCTTTGATTATGCTGGCTACTTCACCAAGACAGTGAGAGGTAAAGATAGAGTGCAAGGAGGGGAGGCTGGTTTCCATGATGCGCTGGGCTGTGTCCACAATTCTCTGCAGTTTCTTGCGGTCCTGGGCAGAGCAGCTGCCGTACCAAACCGTGATGCATCCAGATAAGATTAATGGGACTAGCTTAGATGGGAATGTTGATTGGCATGAACCAGTTGGGCCAATGAGCCTGTTTCTGTGCTGTTTCACTCCATGACACAACCCACTGATGGGGCAGGGATGGGACTCTATACAACCCACTGTACTCTGCTAAATCAGCTAATACTTCAAACCAAATGTCTAATCCTTTTCCAGCATGGCTTCCCTTTAAGAAAGCAAGGCTGACGTTCCTCAGCATTGGCAATTGACTGGCTCTCCACTCTGCTTTGGAGCACCCAGACAACAGCAAAACATACGTCCGCCTGCTGTTTATCGATTACAGCTTGGCATTCAACACCATCATTCCCTCAGTATTAATCACCAAGCTTCAAACCCTGGGCCTCTGTACCTTCCTCTGCAACTGGATCCTCCACTTCCTCATCAGGAGACCACAGTCAGTGCGGATCGGTAGTAATATCTCCTCCTCGCTGACAATCAACACAGGTGTACCTCAAGGATGCGTGTTTAGCCCACTGCTCTACTCTCTCTACACTCATGACTGTGTGGTTAAGCACAGCTGAAACGCCATCTAAAAAATTCACTGATGGCACCATTGTTGTTGGCAGAATCTCAGACAGCGATGAGGAGGCGTACAGGAGTGAGCTAGATCGGCTGGTTGAGTGGTGTCACAACAACCTCGCACTCAACGTCAGCGAGACCAAGGAACTGATTGTGGACTTCAGGAAGGGGAAGTCAGGAGAACACACACCAGTCCTCATTGAGGGGTCGGCGGTGGGAACGGTGAGCAGCTTCAAGATCCTGGGTGTCAACATCTCCGAGGATCTATCTTGGGCCCAATGCATTGATGTAATCATGAAGAAGGTACACCAGTGGCTCTACTTTGTTAGGAGTTTGAGAAGATTTGGTACGTCACCAAAGACTCTTGCAAATTTCTACAGATGTACAATGGAGAGCATCCTGAATGGTTGAATCACAGCCTGGTATGGAGGCTCCAATGCACAGGATTGAAAGAGGCTGCAGAAGGTTGTAGACTCAGCCAGCTCCATCACAGGTACAACCCTTCCCGCCATCGAGGACATCTTCAAGAGGCAGTGCCTCAAGAAGACAGCATCTATCATTAAGGACCCTTACGATCCAGGACATGCCCTCTTCTCGTTACTACCATTGGGGAGAAGCTACAGAAGCCTGAAGACCCACACACAATGATTCAGGAACAGCTTCTTCCCCTCCACCATCAGATATCTGAACAGTCCATGAACCCACGAACACTACCTCATTATCCCTTTCTTTTTTGCACTATTTTGTAATTGAGAGTACTTTTATGTCTTTGCACTTTACTGTTGCCACAAAACAACAAATTTCACGTTATGTAAGACAGTGATAATAAACCTGATTCTGATCCTGATTTTACCTTGAAACCTGGATTCTAAGAGTCTGCCTTCAGCAAACGCTGGTCCATCTGGGTACATTTACCTGCTTTCTTATTCTCTCATCCTTCTTCAACTGAAGTGTTATTTGGCTGGTCTCCAAACCTCTGGCATGATTTGAACACTGAAAAAGGAATGAAAAACTGCATTCGGAGTCCCTTTTCCCTAAACCCCAATTGCTTTCAATAGACTACACATAGCCCACGGATATATTGAGCTTAAGGTTTTGTTTCTGATTGAATTCTTATTCTTCTCCACTGACTCACTCATATCTTGCTTCCATCATTTTGTCAGGCCCCAACTCATGGGTAACCTTCTGAGTCAGGGCTTTCTGGATTCAAAGTCCTACTCCGGGAACATGGGCATGAAATATACCGTCCCTTTTTCCCAGCTATTTCCCCTCTGTCATTCAGTCCTGGTGAGGGGTTCTCGAACCCAAACATCAACCGTCCATTTCCCTCCACAGATGCTGCCTGATCCGCTGAGTTCCTCCAGCTTCTTGTGTGTTGCTCCAGATTCCAGATTCTGCCGTCTCTAGAACACAGAACATCGAACAGTACAGCTCAGGAACAGGCCCTTCAGCCCACAATGTTGCGCCGAACTAATTAAACTAGTAATTAAACACCTGACTAAACTAATCCTTTCTGCCTACACAATGTCTGTATCCCTCCATCCCCTGCACATCCATGTGTCTGTCTAACAGCATCTTAAACGCCTCTATGGTATCTCCCTCCACCATGACCCCTGGCAGCACATTCCAGGCACCCACCACTCTCTGTGTAAAAAAACTTGCCCCACACATCTCATTGAGTCATACACCACAGCCCAGCTAGTCCATGCCAACCTGATCTTCTTCCTAGTCCCATCACAGTAGTGTAGCGGTTAGCATAACGCTATTACAGCGCCAGCAACCCAGGTTCAATTCCAGCCGCTGTCTGTCAGGAGTTTGTACGTTCTCCCCGTGTCTGCATGGGTTTCCTCCGGGTGCTCCGATTTCCTCCCAAATTCCAAAGACGTACGGGTTAGGAAGTTGTGGGCATGCTGTGTTGGCGCCGGAAGGGCGTTAACACTTGCAGGCTGCCCCCAGCCCACTCTATGCAAAGATGCATTTTCACTGTGTGTTTCAATGTACATGTGAGTAATAAAGATATCTAATCTTATCTTATCTTACCTGGCATTCTAATGCTATATAGGGGGGTGCTGCATTGTCAGAGGGATTGTCCTTTGGTTGAGATGTTAAGCCAAGGGCCCCTCTCCCTCTGAGATTGGCATTAAAGATCCCAAGGCACAAATCTGAAGATGAGCTGACATCCCCACAAAATGACGTGGTCGTTATCTCCGAGCTCTTTGTGAGACATTATCATGGACACCCTCATTTTCCACTTGACCACACTTCAAAAGGATTTCATTGTGAAATCACTCTGGATGACCTGAATTTATGAAAAGAATTGAGAGTTTTTCTTTATTTGTAAAATCTGACAGAATATTTCTCCAATATCACCGTCATTCCATCATCTTTCAGCAATCTCCTCTTCCTCCACGTTTGGCCTGAGATTCTCTTCAACAATGCTTTCACTTTACAGAGGGCCTCGATGACTTCTTCCGTGTACTTCGAGGTCCTTTCACCACTTACTGCTCTGTCAGCACTCGTCAAGCCTCTGACCCCTCCCAGTAAGAGGACCAAGGACAGGAGGTACAGGGGAACACCACCACCCGCTGGTTCCCTTCTAAGAGACAGACCTCGAAATATATCACCAACCTTTCATGGTCACTGGCAGCTGAATCTTAAAAGAGGAAGAACATAGAACATAGAACAGTACAGCACAGGAATAGACCCTTCGGCCCATGATGTCTGTGCCGATCCTGAATCCAGTTTAAACTGCACATATACCTACACGTGGTCTGTATACTTCCATCTCCTGCCTGTTCAATCGCCTGTCTAGATGTCTCTTAAACATTGCTATCGTATCTGCATCTTCAATATATCTGCGGCACGGTAGTATAGCGGTTAGGGTAACGCTATTACAGCGCCAGCGACCCGGGTTCAATTCCCACCGCTGTCTGTAAGGAGTTTGCACGTTCTCCCCGTGACTGCGTGGGTTTCCTCCGGGTGCTCCGGTTTCCTCCCGCGTTCCAAAGACGTACAGGTTAAGAAGTTGTGGGCGTGCTATGTAGGCGCCAGAAGAGTGGCGACACTTGCGGGCTGCCCCCAGCACATTCTCAGTAACGCAAGAGATGCATTTCACTGTGTGCTCCGATGTACATGTGACTAATAAATAAATATCTTATCTTATCTTATCTTATCTTATCTTATCTTATCTTATCTTATCTTATCTTAAACTACTGCTGTCCTTCAGGTGAAGGTACTCTATCATTGCTGTTGGGTTGGGAGTTCCATGATTTAGACCCAGTGATGACGAAAGTATGGTGATACTTTTCCAGGTTAGGATGGTGTGTGACCTGGAGGGGAACCTGCAGACGGTGGTGTATCCACCTCATCAGTGGTAGGCAGCATGGTTTGGGAGCTGCTGTCAAAGAAACATTTCACAGCTTCTCAAAGTGCTTTACAGCCAATTAAAAATTGTGTTTCCAGAATCTTCTGCCTTTATTGCAGATTTTAACGTAGAACATAGAAGAGTACAGCACAGGAACAGGATCTTTGGGCAACCATGTCTGAGCCAACCATGATGACAATTTAAAAACACATTTTCCTGCACATTATCCATATCCCTCCATCCCCTACCTGTTCATGTGTCTGTCCAAATGCCTCTTAAACATTGCTATCATACCTACTTCCACCACTTCCCCTGGAAGTATGTTCCAGACACCTACCACTCCCTGTGTAAAATACTTGCCTCTTAAATCACCTTTAAACTTCCCCCCTCTCACCTTAAAGCTACGCCGTCTGGCATTTGACGTTTCAACCCTTTGGAGATGTTGCCCCATGACTTTCCTGCCCCTTGCTGTCCAACAGTGAACTGGCCTGACTCCCAGATGAGTCGAACGTGCCAACCCTGTTGCACATTCTGCAGCACTTGGCGTCCGTCGATGTGTGGGAGAGGTCGCCTGACCACCCCTCAAATGAGCCGATGATGTCACCTCCTTTTTTTCACAAGTGATTATCAAGGAAACCCTTGTCTTCTTTTTTGGGGTGTGGAAGGGCTTCATCCCCCACAGGTGAGAAATATCACTGGCATTTCTATAATGCTCACCTGTCAATCATTTAAAATTATTTTAATTTTTTTTTGTTTAGAAATGTAGGCAGCTTCTGCCTCTATTTATTTCCTTGTCTTGTTTCTTCTGTTTTGTTGGCTGGTACGTTGGGTAAACTAAACAGGTGAGTGGAAAAGCCAATTGTGCAGAGGATGTGGAGAGTCTGCAGAGAGATATAGATAGGTTAAGTGAGTGGGCAAGGATCTGGCAGATGGAGTACAATGTTGGTAAATGCGAGGTCATCCACTTTGGAAGGAAAAACAGAAGATCGGATTGTTATTTAAATGGTGAAAGATTGCAGCATGCTGTTGTGCAGAGGGACTTGGGAGTGCTTGTGCATGAATTGCAAAAGGTTGGTTTGCAGGTGCAACGGGTTGTCAAGAAGGTAAATGGAATGTTGGCCTTCATTGCTAGAGAGATTGAATTAGAGGGATTGAGGGATTGGAGGCTGGCACAATAGTGTAGGAGGCCGGCACGGTAGTGTAGCGGTCAGCATAACACTATAACAGTGCCAGCAACCCGGGTTCAATTCCGGCCACTGTCTGTAAGGAGTTTGTACAGTCTCCCCGAGACTGCATGGGTTTCCTCCTGGTGCTCTGGTTTCCTCCCACCTTCAAAAGACATACAGGTTAGGAGTTGTGGGCATGCTGTGTTGGCACCAGAAGTGTGGTGACTCTTGTGGGCTGCCCCCAGAATATTATACGCAAAGATGCATTCCACTGTGTGTCTCAATGTACATGTGACTAATAAAGATATCTTAAGAGCAGAGAGGTTATGCTGTGACTGTACAGGGTACTGGTGAGGCCACACCTGGAGTACTGTGTGCAATTCTGATCTCCTTACTTGAGGAAAGATATACTGGCTTTGGAGGCAGTGCAGAGGAGTTTCACCAGGTTGATTCCGGGGATCAGGGTGTTAGCCTATGAGGAGAGATTGAGTCGCCTGGGACTATACTCGCTGGAATCCAGAAGAATGAGAGGGGATCTTATAGAAACATATAAAATTATGAAAGGGATAGATAAGATAGAGGCAGGAAAGTTGTTTCCACTGGTAAGTGAGACTAGAACTAGGGGACATGGCCTCAAGATTCAGGGGAATAGATTTAGGACGGAGAGGAAGAGAAACTGCTTTTCCCAGAGAATAGTGAATCTGTGGAATTCTCTGCCCAGGGAAGCAGTGGAGGCTACCTCACTAAATATACTTAAGACACAGTTAGTGTTCTGGGGCAGCCCGCAAGTGTCGCCACTCTTCTAGCGCCAACATCACATGCCCACTACTTCCTAACCTGTACGTCTTTGGACTGTGGGAGGAAACCCACGCAGTCACGGGGAGAACGTGCAAACTCCTTACAGGCAGCGGCGGGAATCGAACCCGGGTCGCTGGCGCTGTAATAGCATTGCACTAACCGCTACGCTACCATGCATATGGGCCAAACAAAGGCAAGTTGGCTAGCTCAGTTAGGCAACTTGGTTAGCATGGACAAGTTGGGCTGAAGGGCCAGTTTCCGTGCTGTATAGCCCTATGACTTTATGACTCCATGTGAATGTATATGAACCTGCCTTTATTCCTCCTGCTCTCTGGTTTCACCTCCCATCCATATGCTCTTCATGACTTACTTCAGAATGGATTTGGTACATGCTGCCATTGTGTCTGTTACAGCTTGGTTCTAACTTCTACTTGTCTGCTTATTTTGTCCCTGGATACATCTCCTTTTCCCTTATGGGAGTGTATCCTTTTTGTTCTCTAATGATCTGGACTGATAACCTGCTGGTCTGCTAGTTAACTAAGAAGGTGTGAGAGTTGGCTGTGATTGGTTGAGAGAAAACATTGAAAGATATGACACTTTACAGGCAATCATTAGCATCTGAAGAAATAAATGCAAGATGCAAAGAAGAAAATAAGGCACAAAACCCAACAGGAAAAGTGACAGAAATTAAAGATCATGTTAAATCCAAAGAAGAAGCCTGTAAAGTTACCATGAATAACAGCAGAACTGGGAGCATTTTAAACTAAAACACCAGAGGACCAAGAAAGTAATAAAGAAAGACAAAACAGAAAATGAGAGTAGACTGGTGAGAAACATAAAAATAGACTTTAAGAGCTTTTGTGGAGATGTAAAAAAGGAAAGACTAGTGAGAGCCAGTGTTGGCCTCTTTTAACAGGAGAATATAGAAGGGGGAACAAAGAAATTGCAACGGAATTAAGCATTCACTTTGTGTTTGCCTTCCCTCAAAAGTACACACACAGAACCTGCCAGATGACACACCATTTTATACCCTAGAGCTTTGAAAATGCTGTTTTTGAGATAATGGATGCTTTCGTTATCATACAGTTTCTGGAATATTCCTATGGATGGGAGGGTGGTAAACGTGACCCAGTTACTTAAGAAAAGAGGGAGGGAGAAACCACTTACCTGTTAGCCCAATGACAGTGGTGGTGGGGGGTATGTCGGAATCTATAACATAGGATGCAATAACAGAAGAACTTAAGAAGTGTAATGGATTAAGCAGAGTCAACATGGAGTTATGAAAGGGACAGCGTGTTGACTAATCTGCTAGAGTTCTTTGAGGATGTGACTGGTAGAATAGATAAGGGGGAATCAATGGATGTGATGTAATTGGATTCTCAGAAGGTTTTCAATGAGATCCAACACAGGAGGTTGGTTAACAAGATTGAAACACATGGAATTGGGGGGTAGTATACTGACGTGGATTGAGAGATAGGGTTATTGTATAGAAAGCACAGAGGAGGAATAAATGGATCCTCCTCCGGTTGACAGGCTGGGACTAGAAGGGTCCCACTGGGATCAATGTCTGATTCCCCAGTTATTGACAACCTATGTCAACCATTTGACTGATGGTCGTTTGTTGACAATATTGAACTAGGTGGGATTGTGGATATAGAAGAGGGTGTTAAATAAGTTTGAGGGGAATATAGGCAGGCAAAGTGAGCGGGCGGGAATATAATGTGAGCTCATCCACTTTGATGCACTTAACAGAAAGGCAGAGTATTTGTTAAAAGATGAGAGATTGGTAGTGCTGATAGACCTGGTTGTGCTTAAACACAACTCATTGAAGGCCAATAAGCCAGTGCAGTAAGTGATCAGGAAGGCAAGTGGGTACATTCGCCTTTATTACAAGAAGATTTAGATGCAGGAGTCAGGAAGTCTTATGGCCATTGTTTCAGGTCTTGAGAAGACTGCATTTAGATTACTGTGTCTAGTGTTATCTCCTTATCTAAGAATGAATGAAGTTGCCATTGAGGGAGCACAACAAAGATTCACTAGACTGGTGCCAGGGATAGCAGGTTTGCCAGAGGAGAAGAGATTGAGTAGCTGGTCGGGCTGGTTTTCCCTGGAGTTGAGGAAGCTGAGAGGAGATCTATCAGAACATATAACGTTTTTAAAGATAAGATTTCTTTATTAGTCACATGTACATAGAAACACACAGTAAAATGCATCTTTTGCATAGAGTGTTCTGAGGGCAGTCCTCAAGTGTCTGCGTGGGTCTCCTCCGGGTGCTCAGGTTTCCTCTCACATTCCAAAGACGTACGGGTTGGGAAGTTGTGGGCGTGCTATGTTGGCGCCGGAAGCGTGTCGACACTTGCGGGCTGCCCCCAGAACAATCTACGCAAAAGATGCATTTCACTGTGTGTTTCGATGTATATGTGACTAATAAAGAAATCTTAATCTTATGAGAGAAAGTGGCCTTTCCACTATCTACTCTGTCAACTCCTCGTTAATGTTTTCTACAGCTGTATCAAATCACCCACAAATTTCCAAACTCAATTGAGTACAAATCAAGTTTATAGCACCCGTCTTCATAACTTGACCCTTTAAGTACTGGCTTCAGGTTGGCAAATCTAAACTTATACATCCTTCTAGAGATCCTAGAACTGACTGTCTGCTCTGATCAAGGCCACATATACATTGACACATGAATTCCTTCCCTTGTAGTGCAGCTTCGTTATGCTCTGCTAACCAACTTTGTTGACCAGTGTCCTGTGTGGAATCTTATTGAAAGCTTTCTGAAAATCTAAATACACTACATTCACTAGTTCCTCCACATATGGTAGTGTAGCAGTTAGTGTAACGCTATTACAGCACCAGCGACCCGGGTTCAATTCCGGCCGCTGTCTGTAAGGAGTTTGTACGTTCTCCCCGTGACTGCGTGGGTTTCCTCCGGGTGTTCCGGTTTCCTCCCACATTCCGAAAAAAAGACATACAGATTAGGAAGTTGTGGCAACACTTGCGAGCTGGCCCCAGAACAATCTATGCAAAAGATGGATTTCAATGTGTGTTTTGCTGTACATGTGACTAATAAAGATATCTTATCTAATCATTTCCTCAAAGAACTCCAATAGATTAGTCAAAGCCGATCTCCTTTTCATGTACCCATGTTGACTCTACTCAATCCTTTTACCCTTTCCTATGTGTTCTGTTGTTACATCTTTCAATATGGATTCTAGCAGGCCCTCTACTACATCCACAGGTTACAAACACCCATCTTATGGACACTGGCACATAGGAACAAACTCCCATAATATTCAAATTCAAAAGTCCAACATAAATACATACATTCATACCTACCAATAGCAGAACTAGTTTCTTCTCTCTCTCCACTTATAGTATTTGCTCTTTCTGATCAGTCTTATGTGCTTTTGATACCATTCAGTACAATACTGTGGAGGCATGGTTACCATATCGAGTGATTTTTATGTATTTTCTAACTCATGGACAAAATTGACTTGAGGACGGCTGTAAAAACGGAACCCATTCATTACCCAGGGATGTTACTCCAGTGGGTTGATAGTTCCCTGTTTCTCTAAGTGACACTCTAGAATTAGAACTCTCACCTCCCCCCCCCCCCCAAAAGGGTCTGGTTGAGAGGCAACTGGAACTTTGAAGATTGAGAGTCATAAACCATCATTGGGAAAGCACATCAAGTGATTTGGATAAATGGATATGACATATGTCCAGTGTGATCTAGCACATAGAACATTGAACACCACAGCATAGTACAGGCCCTTTGGTCCACAATGCCGTGCTGACATTTTATCGAATTGAATGATAGAACAGGTTCAAGGTAGAGAATGGTTCTTCCTTGCTAATACACAGCTAGAATTAAGAAATATTTTCTGACAATGTTCTAGAGTGCCTGATTTGCATAGGATTACTTTTTCTGATGTTGTAAAGAAAGTATGAATGTTGTGAAAGCAGAGAATTATTTCAGTATTCAAAGGATTTTGCAAACGACATTGTACTTTCATCTGAAGAATTATGATACCAGTATGATTGTGTTTGATTTATCGGTCACACAGTACGGGATTTGCAAAAGTCTCCTTCATGCACAAGTATAATGTGGGTTTTACACTTTCGAAAGATAAATGCATACAGTCCACTTTCTACACCTGTACCATTACACAATGCTGGTGGCTAATACAAGATCTGGAACAGGATCAATAAACCATATCATCTGCCAGATACAGAATATGGAATGAATGAAACACTATGTTACAAATTATAATACAATTTCAGAGTGGATCCCAAAGGAATGTTATAGAAAAAGTGTTACATTTAATTTTTTATTGCATCTAACACTGACACTCGTCACCAAGTGAAGCTGTATTGACATTTTTTGCTGTCACTTGCACAGAGGGATTTTCAGGAATCGTATTTATACTGACAACGCAATATCATCATGAAAGATGTACGTGAGGTCATTCTAACGTAAAATTGAGAGTTATTTCTACTCAGATGTAGCCAACAGCCACTCTCACAACTATAAGATAAGGTGACATCTGTTACTAAAAGTTCTATAAAGGTCTGTCTTAATTTTATAAAGCAGTTTGAGATTGCCCTGTTAGTAATTCTTCTTGGAGGATTCTATCACTTCTACTATATTACAAAAAAGAATTGCACTTCTGTGGTGCCTTTAATGTGGGAAGGCAGCTGAAGATGCTTCATAGGAGGTCTATTAAACAAAATTTAACACTGAGCCAAGTAAAGAGTTATTAGGGCTGATGTCTATAAGGTTGACAAGTGGGTTAGTTTGGGAAGTGGGAGAAGGCTGAATAGCTTTTGTTCAGTGAGGGCATGACCTCTGTGGTCTGAGGTTGTTTGAGGGCTTCTGTCAAAGTGTTTCCAATAATCTTCTTACAACAAAGAAGACCATTTGGACCCATCATCTATGCTGGTTCTCAGAGCAATCCCACCCCACCACAAGTTTCCCCTGTAACCTTTTCTTCCTACATCAGCTCTCCACGACCCCTGGATTCTACCATACACCTACACACGATGGGCAATTTGCTGTGGCCAATTAACCTACCAGCCCATATAGAACATAGAACATAGAACATAGAACAGTACAGCACAGGAACAGGCCCTTCGGCCCACGATGTTGTGCCGAACTAATTAAGCTAATGCCACCTAATGCCTTCTGTCTGCACATGGTTCATATCCCTCCATTATCTGCATATTCATTTGCCTATCTAAAAGCCTCTTAAACACCTCTATCATATCTGCCTCCACCACCACCCCTGGCAGCACATTCCAGGCATCCACCACTCTTTATGTTAAAAACTTACCCCACACATCTCCTTTGAACTTTTCCCCACTCGCCTAAACTGCATGCCCTCCAGTATTTAGCATTTCAACACTGGCAAAAAGATACCAGCCATCTACTCTATCTCTGCCTAATTTGATAATCATGATCTCTGGAGGTGCTCTATGAACCATTCTTGTAGAGTTGGTGAGCTCTACCAACAGTGGCCTCCAGGAGACACCAGTAACTTCAAAATACACATTAACACGCTAACTGCCATGAGTGTTGATATTGTTGTGGGTTGACCATTGAGTTCGTAGAACATAGAATAGTACAGCACAGAACAGGCCAATGATGTTCAACGTTCAATGATATGATGTGCACAGTCTTTGTTAGTGAGTCTGAGTGTGGCTGGCAAGACCAGCCCTGGAGGCACACACTTGGGAACCGTGGAGGCATGGGTAAGACGCTGTGACCAATGCAGTTGCTGAGGCCTTCCTGCGTTCTCTGGTTCTGGTTTCTTCTGAGACAGAGCTAGTATACACCTGTCTAAAGAACGTCATTATGTCATGAGGACTTTTATCTATTTACATGGAAATATACCACAATGCTTCTCCTCTTTGAAACATTGCTTTAGTGGGGGCAAATAATCGGCAAATGAAGTTAGGCACAGATAAATGTGAGGTAGTGGACTTTGGTAGGAAGAAAGGGGATGACATTTATCATCTGGAAGGTGCAAGTCTGGGTGGGGTGGAGGCATCTCACAGTAGAAATACACCAATCACTAAATGCGTCATAAAAATGCAAACCAAGAACTAAGGTTTATGTTAAGAGGCATACAACCAAAAAGTAGGAATGTTGTGCAATACATTTCTATAGATCAGACTTTGAGTACTTTGTTCTGTTCTAGTTGCCACATTATTAAAAGAATAGAGGAAAGTATCAAGAAGATTTACAAGGATGATACAAGACTGCAAAGATATATAGAATCAAGAGAGAAGGAATGGGTCTTTCTGGGACAAAAAGCTGAGGGCTGACCTGGAAGAGATCTTTAAACGTATGGAAGGTTTTGATGGATTGAATGCAGAGAGAATGCTTCCACTTGTGGGGTAGAGTATAACTGGAGACCATCAACAGAAGGTATCAGAGACTGGGTAGGCTGGGTTTGGTAGGCAGAGGAAGCTGAGGGGGGACTTGATTGAGTTTTGGAAAATTATGAGGGGCCTAGATAGGAGGAAACTCTCCCCCAAAGCCGAGGGGTCAAAAACTATGGGATGTTGGCTTAGGATAAGGGGGAAGAGATTTAGTGGGGATGTGAGTGAGAATATTTGGATTCTGGAATGTGCTGGTAAATGGGATTGGTGTAGATGGTTGGTGTGGACATGGTGGGCCGAAGGGCCTGTTTCTGTGCTGTGTGACTCTAAGACTCAAAGGTGGTCACCATGAAATTCAAAATGAATTCAGAAGAAACTCACCCAAAGAATGCGGAAATTGCGACTACATGGAGATGGTGAAGGGAATTGTATGGATAGATTTGTGGAGGTTGGATGTGGAAATGAGTGAGAAGGGTCATGCTGATAGATTTACCTGAGGAAAGACAAGTGGAGGTTTAAGCAGAGGATAAATGCCAGTGTTGACTGATTGAGGTGAATGTCCTGTTTCTGAGCCATCTATCCTCTGTAATAAACACAGCACTTACAGGTTCAAGCTGTTTACTGGCTTTCTCAGATGCTTAGATCTTTTTAACTTTGTTGGGTCTTTGGCATTGTAGTTATTCCTTAACCTGACAAATGTGCGGCATCCTAACCAACAGCTGTGCCTGTCGACCGATAATAAAGATGCCCTACAAATGCATCCTGTTCTTGTAGCTTAGCAGAAATAAGAGAATCATCAATCTCCAACAAGAATGGCTAGCAAAACTGTTTCAATCCTGACTCAATTCTCTGCCAACTTGTGCCTCCTCTTCGGTTGACTAGCTCTACTTCCACTTCCGGAATAAATTCATTATCAAACATTTCTCCACTGTATCTCAAACTTCAGTTACCTGGTCATTCTGGAAACTTCTAACCCTTCCTCTATTTGGACGAGATAACATTCAGAACTGCAGGCTTACCAGATCTCACTAGTCTCCCAATTTGGCAGGTCATACTTGCACATCATTCTCAATACTCTCAATTTTCTTTGTCGTTTTGCAATGTGATGTTAGGGTGTGAATCATGACTGTTTAAACTGTTGCCTTTCCAGTCTTCCCTCCTGGCTGGGGTGTAATTAACCCAAGGGTGTTTAAAGTCTGGAGCCTGTCATTAAAGCTTGGTATGAAGGCTCCAATGCACAGGATCGCAAGAGGCTGCAGAGGGTTGTAGACTCAGCCAGCTCCATCATGGGTACAACCCTCCCCACCATCGAGGACATCGCGGTGCCTCAAGAAGGCAGTATCCATCACTAAGGACACTCATCATCCGGGACATGCCCTCTTCTCATTACCACCATCAGGGAGGAGGTACAGGAGCCTGAAGACCCACACCCAATGATTCAGGAACAGCTTCTTCCCCTCGGTCATCAGATTTCTGAACAGTCCATGAACCCATGAACACTACTTCATTTTGAGGGCAGGCATGGTAGTGCAGTGATTAACGTAATGTTATTACAACGCCAGCGACCTAGGTTCAATTCCCTCCACTGTCTGTAAGGAGTTTGTACATTCTCCCTGTGTCTGCGTGGGTTTCCTCTGGGTGCTCCGGTTTCCCCCAACATTCCAAAGATGTATGGGTTAGGAGGTTGTGGGCATGCTATGTTGGCGCCAGAAGTGCAGCAACGCTTGTGGGCTGCCCCCAGAACACTCTACGCAAAAGATATATTTCACTGTGTCTTTTGATGTACATGTGACTAATAAAGATATCTTATCTCATCTTATCTTTTTTGCACTATTTATTTATTTTTGTAATTTATAATAATTTTATGTCTTTGCACTGTTCTGCTGCCAGAAAACAACAAATTCCATGCACATGTGACTAATAAATAAATATCTTATCTTATCCTATCTAATCTTAAATTCCATGTCATCTAAGTCAGTGATAATAAATCTGATTCTAATTGTGAAGTCTGCAATGCATCAATAGTTCCATCGGGGTATATCCTCTGATAAAATGTGGTGTTATGGAATATTTGATAACAACTTAGCTAAACAATGATTTATAAATAAACTCAAACAACCTTGGAGAACTTGCCTCTTCAAGACTTTCACTAGCTACATCATTAGAGGGGAGGTGGATTTAGTAACTGCTCAGTGGTATTGCACCTGCATTGACAGACAGCTAAGATGTGAATTTAGGTGCGTTATCTAACAACATCTCTTCAGTCATACCGTGGGTTGGAAAAATCAATCTCAGTCTCCTCTGTTCTACACTCTGTTGTTCTGTGTCTACTTCAGTCTATTTAGAATGAATGTAAATAAGAACTAGAACATTTTCATTGCCTTTTTGACAATTAACATGGACTCTCTGAAACAGTCATGTCAGCCTCTCTCTGGCAAGTATGCACATCTTTAGTGGGTTCCTTCTGCACACTTCACAGGCAGTACATGTTGACACTAAATTTTCTAGGTCTTCATCAAGTCCTGGCCCAGACTGCTGGCAGTGGCCTTTGTATTTACAATGTCAGTATGTTCCGAGTGCAGTCCAACTTAGAATATCGGCCCCACTGCAGACATCCTTTGTGAACCTTCTGTTATAATATGATTATATATATATTCACATTTATTTATTCATCTGAACTTTTGACCGTTTGCACATAATTTTGATCTTAGAAGTATATCCTGTTACATTATCTCTGTGACTTCTGCAGCTGTGATTGGAAAGCCACCATCTACTAATGGCAAGGTAACAGTCATCCTCCAAAGGTAGCATTTCCATAGAACCATAGAACCATAGAAAACTACAGCACAGAAAACAGGCCATTCGGCCCTTCTAGTCTGTGCCAAAACATTATTCTGCTAGTCCCATCTACCTGCCCCCAGCCCATGCCCCTCCAGAGCTCTCTCGTCCATGTATCTATTTCCCTGGATAAAACATCTGAGATTGTTATTTTGTTGGAAAACAGTGGATGGTGTAGGTGTATTAAAATAACAGGGTCACCCACTTCTACATCCTGAAGCCATCATGGTTGTAATATTGAATTTTTGACCTGGACTGGTTAATAGAAGATCATAATCTATGATTAAAATGGAAGATCTTACTAATACAAACTGGTGTAGATTCTCTGATGAAGGCTAATTCTTCTTTCTTTATCTGCATAGAATTCGGTGCACTTTTACTTAAAGTACAAGACAAACGAGCTTTTGGCTTCTCCTGGCTCCCATCCATGTTGTGACTGATAACAGGCTCATAATCAAAAACCCCACCCACCTGGGTCATTCCCTCTTCTCTCCTATTCCATTGGGTAGAAGATACAGGAGCCTGAGGGCACGTACCACCACACAAGGACAGCTTCTACCCCACTGTGATAAGACTATTGAACAGTTCCCTTATACAATGAGATGGACTCTGACCTCACCATCTACCTCATTGTGACCTTGCACCTTATTGCACTGCACTTTCTCTGTAGCTGTGACACTTTACTTTGTACTGTTATCGTTTTTACCTGTACTACCTCAATGCACTCTGTACTAACTCAATGTAACTGCGCTGTGTAATGAATTGACCTGTACGATAGGTTTGTAAGGCAAGTTGTTCACTGTACCTCAGTACAAGTGACAATAATAAACCAATATCAATACCAACAGGCTCCACTCCATTGTTTATGGCATCTCACATGAGCTTCAGTGTATACACAATGTGCCAATAAGGAGCTGCTACTTAAAGCCTATTTTCACAAATCACACGCATTGTGTTGACTCTCATTCCATCCCCATCTTTTATTCCTCAAAACAACGGCTTCAGTGGTGTAAATACCATCCAGTAAAATCTGGAGCAAACCCAAAAGTGACCTTTGCCACATTCTCTGGTCTCTTTGCTTTCACAATGGCTTCAGCTTTGTCACTGACAGACTGTAAATCAAAGGGAAACAGAAACCACTGAGTTTGAGCACTGAGAGTGAACCTCATACAATCATAGAGATGTACAGGACAGAAACAGGCCCTTCAGCCCACCACATCCATGCTGACCTCTTTGTCCATCCATGCTAATCCCATTTCTATTTCTTTAAGGCATTGATGAAAACGTGTTTCCAGAGCCACATCTCTTTGCTCAGCAACTGAACAGGCACCACCATCAGCTGAGTCATTCAGTCTTTCCTGATCTCCCCCTATCACAGATAATCTCTTTGTCTCTCCGCCTCTACCCCTTCTCAGCAGCTTCAAGTATGTTCAGTTTCTAATTTTCCCTTGTTTAGCTCATTGACCTGAAATACTAACGCTGTTTTTCCCTCCATAGACCCTGCTGCGAATTCTAGTGTCTTTTTGTTTATACTGTAGGACAGACATAATCTTATTGCAAGACAAAGGAGAGTTGAAATGGCCAAATGCTTCGATTTATTAAGTTCTTGAAGTGGATTTGAATCCAAAAGTAAAAAGGTTTTGAGTACATAACAAAGAAAAATGTCTGAAAGATACTTAACATTGAGCATTGCAATAGTTTCTTGAAATAAATTGCTTCATATCATTTACCATTGTCTCAGTAGCCTTCTAACTTTACATGCCAATTGCAATATAATTCTCTTATAGTGCTCTCCTGTGAATCACAAGGCAGTATTTTGCTGTACTTGTGAAAATAGGTTTGCATGGCTTTTATTCAATGTAAGACATTTAAAATGTATGGGACGCTCATACATGGAAATCTCAGATCGTAGGGGCTCTTCATGAAACGTGATTTTTGTAACTTTAAAACAATTAAAATTACAGCTGTGTTGGTTACAATTCTGTGCAGAACAGCACAGAAGGAGGTTATTCAGCCCATTATGCCTATGCTATCATTGAGCTATTAAATTGAGGCCACACGCTTGCTCTTTCCCCGCAGACATCCAACATCCAGTTCAGCAATATATCCAATTTCCTTTTGAAAGTTTAATTTATTATTACATGGTACAGCTCTGCAAATTTTATCTTTTCAATTATTTATTCAATTCCCTTTTTGAACAATACTGTTGAATCTTCTCCCACTATCCTAGCAGATAGCACATCCTCAATCACAACAGCTCAGAATAAAAAGAAAATGTGCTCATCTTCCCTAAAGACAAGTATTTCAGAAGTAAACCTTTGACCATGATGTTACAGCAACCCCAGCCTATAATACCACATAGTAATTCAACCCCTGTTCACTTCTCATCCACCATCAGAGTCAATACACTACACATCTTCTCCAAGGACCCATGTAGCACAAATTTATTGATGAAATCACCTCTGCCGGCTCAACTCGTGACCCTTGGTGTCTGCAGTTTACTCTCTCGTGTCTGATGCAAAATGTGGAATGGTGGAATGGATCAGTGCAGCCCATCTAGACTACATCAAGTCCAAAACCAGGAGTGGATCAGTACATTACAACCTGCAATGCATGTTTTTATGGATCCCATGGACAGAGAGGGGGAACAAATCAAGTGCTCAGAATTATAAATGGTTTTGAAAAGAGTAAAAAAAGCGAAACTTAGAGTGGTGAAAGTTCATCATTTACCTACATGACTGACAACGTTTTCACTTGCAACTGTTGACATTTCTTCAAGATTTACAAAGCCGCTGTTAAGAGTTTCAGGTGTTTCAATTACTGATGACCAGAACATGCTTGAATGTTTCCAAACGTCAGAACGGTTCAGGAGTACACACTTAGTTTTCGATAGCTTTGACCAGCAGCTGAGCCTGTGAGTGTAGCCTATCCACTGGCCAAAGGTCTTGTGGGTGAGGCTTCTTTTGCACCCCTCCCGTATCTCAAGTTGAGATCATTAGATTGCAGATGGTCTTGTCAGGGCCTCAGAATGAGGAAAGGTTCTAGCTCAGGATGGCAGGGAACCCACCAGGGTTCTTGAACTGACCTGCACAAACCCTAACCCTACCTCAGCAACCGAAAACTACAGACCACCTCTTGCACTGCCATGGACCTGTCTTCTATTGTGTCTTTGTTTTTGCACTATGGTCTTGCTTTTGCACATTGTTTACACTGCATACTGTTATGTATAATTTATGCATAATTAAATTCTGTGTGCTCTCTGTACCTACGTGCCCGTGATGCTGCTGCAAGCAAATTTTTCATTGTACTCTCTACCTCATGGTACTTGTGCATGTGACAATAACCTTGCATTGACTTGGACTCGCAACCAAATGAGCTTAGTCCAAACATTTGTCAGATCTGAAACATTAACTCAGTTTCTCTTCCCACAGGTGCTGCCTGACCTGCTGAGTATTTCCAGCATTTTCTGGTTTTATTTTAGATTTCCAGCATCTGCAGTTTTATTTATGATTTTCATTTCTTTTTCAGAGGGGGATAGAGGTCGCTGTCAGCTCATGGTTGACCACAGATTTTGAGACATTGTTTCTGGCGTCAGCAAGGATGCTACTAAACCAGAACGGGTGCGGAAAAGATTAACGAGGATGTTACCAGAACTGGAAGGGTTAAGTTATAAGCAAAGGCTGGAGAGGCAGTGATGTTTTTCCTTTAAGCATAGGAGGTTGAAGGGTGACCTGACAGAGGGATATAAAATCTTGAGGGGCATACATAAGATGGACAGTCATGTTGGTTTTCCCAGGGTACAGGAGCCTAAAACTAGAAGGCATAGGTTTAAGGTGAGAGTGGAAAGATTTAAGAGGGATCAGAGGGGCAAGTTTTTCACACAGAAGGTGGTACGTATCTGGAACAAGCTGCCAGAGGAAGCTGTAGAGGCAGGTACAATTACAACGTCTAAAAGACATTTAGTCAGGTACATGGATGAGCAGGTTTGCAGGGTTTTGAGCCAAATGTGGGAAAATGGGACTAGCTCAGACAGACATCTTTCTCAACATGGATGAATTGGGCTGAAGGCCCTGTTTTCCTTGCTGTGTAACTCTATGACTCTAATTTTGGTCAGGAAGCAGAGGACAATGGCTTAAGGCAATAAAAACAGAAGGTGCTGGAAGCCCTCAGCATCAATGGAAAGAGAGTTAATGTTTCAAGTCTGAGAAGTGTCTGGCTTGTATCTCTGTTCCACCAATAACGATTCTAAACTTTACCTTCCAGGAACATATTGACATAGCTGGTCAGCACAAACAGAGTTGCAAACTAACGTGTTCAGAACAGTGTTTGTGGGTCTCCTGACAAATCTCATATCTTTGCAAGTTTTATAATTTATGAACCTCTTCCTCCTTATTTGCAGCAATGTGCAAGTTTTGTGTAACACTTGTTATTTACCTTGTCCTTTGAATAAGGTGTTTGAGAATTGCTAAAAGGAGGTTCTGAGCCTGGTGCTAATCTTTTGCTTTTCTTGATTGTTCAAATATGGATGATTCATGCATTCTTTCTGTGAACAGCACACAGAAATATCACCAAATACGGAAAGACATTTCCTGATAATCCAGACATTGAAACTCCCGCAGTAATGTATCCCAATTTGGTAAAGGAGATTACACGTAATAATTTATGTATAATTAAATTCTGTGTGCTCTCTGTACCTACATGCCTGTGATGCTGCTGCAAGCAAGTTTTTCATTGTACTCTCTACCTCATGGTACTTGTGCATGTGACAATAACCCTGCGTTGATTTGGATTCGGAACCAAATGAGAATAGTCCAAACATTTGTCAGATCTGAAACATTAACTCAGTTTCTCTTCCCACAGACGCTGCCTGACCTGCTGAGTATTTCCAGAATTTTCTGGTTTTATTTTAGATTTCCAGCATCTGCAGTTTTTTTTGTGATTTTCATTTCTTTTTCAGAGGGCGATTAAAATGGCCCTCAAAGAGCATATGACCATCTAAATTTGAAATTCATATTTAACAGAATCTCTCAAATGCCAACATAATGTTTAAGTATTATGGACAGATCAGGCAGGCTGCTGAGAAGTTTGCTACCTGGGTCTTATACAAGAGCACAAACAGGAAGAACGGAAGGATGGGTGAGGAATCTCTACAGAGTAGGTAAAGCGAATGCAATGACATTTTGCGAGAGTTTTAGGGGAGGGTGTTCCAGAACCTAGTGCCTTGGTAGCTGAAGGCATGGACACCGGTGATGGGGGAGATTAAATTCAAGAATGAACAAGAATCCACGAGTGGAGAAGTGCAGAGAAACAGAAGGTTAGATGGGCCAGAAGAGGTTAGAGAAACCTAAAGTGTCAAACTTTCAAAATCTGCATGGATTTGAACATGGGAGAGAATTCTCAGGCAGGTAAATTGGGTTCAGGGCTTCCTACAGTGCAAACGTGCCCACTTTTCAAAACTTGGTGTTAAGCACTTTGAGTTGTTCTGATCATGAAAGGTCCTATTGGAATGCAGGTCTTTTACTTTCTTCTTTCGCCTCCCCTTTGCCTCTTCCGTCAGCCTCTGTAATTACATAAATAGTCATTGAGGCATTGAGGGAAACAACACAGAAACAGTCTGCACTGACCATCAACCACCCATGTACATTAATCCTATATTGGAATTGGAATTGGCTTATTATTGTCACATGTTCCGAGATACAGTGAAAAACTTTGTTTTGCATGCCATCTATACAGATCATTTCAGAACATAACATCAGTGCATTGAGGTAGTACGAGGGAAAAGCAATAACAGAATGCAGAATGAAGTGTTACAGTTACAGAGAAAGTGCAGTGCAGGCAGACAATAAGGTGCAAGGCCATAACGAGGTAGATTATAAGGTCAAGAGTCCATTTTATACTAGGGGACTGTTCAATAGGCTTATAACAGCAGGATAGAAGCTGCCCTTGAGCCTGGTGGTAAGCATTTACAGGCTTTTGTATCTTCTGCCTGATGGGAGAGGGGAGAAGAGAGAATATCCGGTGGAAGGGTCTTTGATTATGTTGGCTACTTTACCAAAACAGCGAGAAGTGTAGACCATGGAGGGGAGGCTGCTTTTTGTGATGTGCTGAGCTGTGTCCGCAACTCTCTGCAGGTAAGAGGCGGCGCCTCAAGAAGGCAGCGTCCATCACCAAGGACCTGCACCATCCGGGACATGCCCTCTTCATGTTACTACCATCGGGGAGGAGGTGCAGGAGCCTGAAGACCCACACTCAGTGTTTTAGGAACAGCTTCTTCCCCTCCGCCATCAGATTTCTGAACAGTTCATGCACCCATGAACACGACCTCATTATGGCTCTTTTGCACTATTTATTTATTTTGTAACTTATAGTAACTTTTATGTCTTGCACTGTACTGCTGCCGCAAAACAACAAATTTTATGACAATATGTCAGTGATAATAAACCTGATTCTGATTCCCTGTCCACAGACGCTGCCTGATCTACTGAATGTCTCCAGTGTTTTAGATCAGTTCCTCCAGCTGTTGGTTCTATGTGTAATAAATACTGGTCTCGGCAAAGATATCCACTTTCAGGAAAGGAATAAATTAAGCTTCCATCAATGCAACACATACACACTGCTCCACTAGAACATCAATCTAGACTATTGCACTCAAGCTTGGAGTGTGAAGGGGTTGTATAAACAACCATTCAACCCAGGGGCAAGTCTCACACACTGAACCACAGCCCAGGTTGGAGTGGCTCTCTTCTGCATACTATTAAAATTTCAGTCTTTTCACTGCCCATTTAGTGGGAGCTCTGTCATCTGTTATTTGCGGTCAGCAGTATCTTGGTTCGAAATTAAAACCTACCGAATTTAAATCAGAATAAAAGCTGCATACAGAGGAGGAGCAGAAAGCAGAATAAGCATGCAACACTTTCCTTAGTGATTCACCGAGCAGCAATCCATTTTATTTTAAGTTGGCCCATGACAGGAGATGGTGTACAAGCTTCACAGTCACGCTACACAGCGCAGAGAGAAAGGAGTTCTGACTTTTCCGGAATATTCTGTATTACGGCCGCGGGACTTGTCATGTGAATTGAACCAGGCTGGTGGAAAAAAAATCAAATTGAGTAAACTCTCCTGAGCTATCAGGCTGAAAATTTAAATACTTGTCGCTTCACAAAGGGAGACAGAAAATAAACTGAGCCATCTTAAAACTGAGATTCCCAAAACCATGTGGACAGATTGGACTCAAATTATGCAATTAAGTAGAAGTTTATGATTTCACTTTGGGATCCCCCACAAAAGATAGATTACCCTTTGACAGATATACATAGGGAGAAGGTACACTTCAGAATCAATGGTTATTCACAGAGTCAAACCATTCATTGTTTTGTTACCATGTATTGTGAGGTATACCGAGCTTGTTATCTACGGAAAGCAAAGGATTTCAAAGGCAACCCCTGGTCCTTGGTAATTGGGCCACAAATATTGGTCAGAACACATAAGGATAAATCTTCTGTATTTCTTCAAAGTCGGGCTATGGGGACATTTGCTGCTATCTGGGGAAGCAGTTGGTGCCTCTTGTTTAATCTCTTATCCCAAAGAACCTCCAATAGCATGGCATTCACTGAGTGTTGTATGAGAGCATCTGTCTAACTACTGAAACCTTCTGATCCAGACAAAAATCCCTTAACCTCACACACAGCACTAGTATTAGAGGGAGTCACAGATTTTCAGAGGTAACTCTTGATCATCGTGAACTTCACAAAGAATCGCTTCATGCAATCACAAAGAAGGCACACCAGCAGCTCTACTTCATTAGGAGTTTAAAGAGATTTGATATGTCACCAAAGGTTCTTACAAATTTCTATAGATGTACGGTGGAGAGCATTCTGACTGGTTGCATCACAGCCTGGTATGGAGGATCCAATGCACAGGATCAAAAGAAGCTGCAGAAGGTTGTAGACTCAGCCAGCTCCATCACGGGCACAACCCTCCCCACCATCAAGGACATCTTCAAGAGGCGGTGCCTCAAGAAGGTGGCATCCATCACTAAGAACCCTCACCATCCGGGACGTGCCCTCTTCTCATTACTACCATCTGGGAAGAGGTACAGGAGCCTGAAGACCCACACTCAATGATTCAGGAACAGCTTCTTCCCCTCCGCTATCAGATTTCTGAACCGTCCATGAACCATAGAGTCATAGAGTCAGACAGCGTGGAAACAGACCCTTCAGCCCAACTCATCCATGCTGACTGTGTTGCCCACCAAGCTAGTCCAATGAACACAACCTTGTTATTCTTCCTTTTGCACTATTTATTTATTTTTGTAATTTATAGTAAGTTTATGCCTTTGCATTGTACTGCTGCAGCAAATCAACAAATTTCACGTCATCTAAATCAGTGATAATAAATCTGATTCTGATTCTGATTCTGGACAGCTTCCATCACCAGAATTGATGGGAGAAGTAATTCCAATGGCATTCAGACTGGGACTCTTTCTCTCTGATTTTTTTTTTTGTTTGTCTTTCCTTGGAGATCTGATGGCCGTGGAGAGGAAGGGTAGTTGGGAGGACGATATAGTGTGGGACAGGGAAGAGGAGTCTTGTCACAATGGTTCAACTATCACGGTGGGTCGGGTAGACTTGGTGAGCAGCCGGTCTGTTACTGCCACTCGAAGCTGTACAAGTAAACTCAGGGCAAGCTTGCCGCCTGCTGGCTCCCACCCAATGCTTGATGTCACCAAGAAACAGGAAGAAGTAACAGTTCACCAGTCGAGTGGCGGTGGGGCAGGAGGGAGTGAGTGAAGAGATTTCGGTGGCAGTGTGAACTCCACAAACATTAAAGGAAGGTGAGAGGAGACAGGGATGAAGTAACTAACTCCACCTCAAGCTGCTGAGTGTTGGAGCAAACTTGCATAACACCAGGGAGGGAGGTTATGTTTACACCGAGTCAAACAGATAATATTATCTAATTAATCAGATTTACAGTTCAGGAAAAGAGAAGCTCTCCCAGCTCCCCTGGTGGTTTATTTCACTTTGAGACCTTGTTCAGCGTCAGCATGAGATATTGGTATTGGTATTGTATTGGTATTGGTTTATTATTGTCACTTGTGCCGAGGTACAGTGAAAAACTTGTCTAGCGTAACGATCGAACAGGTCAATTCATTACACAGTGCATTGAGGTAAAAACAATACCAGAATGCAGAGTAAAGTGTCCCAGCTACAGGGAAGTGCATTACAGATAGACAATAAGGTGCAAGGTCAAACAAGGTAGATTGTCTTCAGTCTGCTGACTGGATCATGTGTTCCCCAGGCAGGAGGCCAACTGCACCTGGTGTTCTCATTGTGTTCTCCTTACCCAAGCACTGAGCAGGCCTGAGTGAGCTCACGACACAACCACTTATCCATTGCCTCCCACTGTGGTGTTGAAAGAGCATGCTCAACCCACACGTTCCGCTAATACATGTTTCACAGCCTATCGACATTTCAGTATTGGGGGTGGTTTATGAAGTGGATGTGAGATGGAAACTATCGACACCATTAGCTGGACAATGGCTCCTTTTGGAGCAGTCACAGATGATATCCTACATTTGCCTTCCCACACGGATCCACTTAAGGTCACTTCTGTTTTAATCAATGCACTAAGGTTGAGCAGGCTAGGACTTTATTCACTGGAGCATAGGAGAATGAGGGGTCACCTTATGGAGGTGTATAAAATCATGAGAGGCATAGATGACGTGAATGCACACAGTCTTTTTCCCAGGGTTGGGGAATCAAGAACTACAGATTTAGGGTGAAAGGGGAGAGATTTAATAGGAACCTGAGGGGCAACTTTTTCACCCAGAGGGTGGTCCGTATGTGGAATGAGCTGCCAGAGGAAGTGGTTGAGGCAGGTACATTAACAACATTTAAAGGGGACTTGGGCAGGTACATGGATAGGAAAGGTTTAGAGGGACATGGGCCAAATGCAGGCAAATGGGACTAGCTCAGTCAGGCAACTTGGACGGTATAGACCAGTTGCACCGAAGGGCCTAACTCTATAACTCTATTACCATGCCTCAGTCAACTAGTCCCCAAGCCTTTGAATCCTCCACCCAAACCTTGCTGCTTTCAATCATCTCCAGCCTCCTTCAAACCTACCCCCTTGGTCCCCAGCTCTAATACCTCCAAATGTGGCTTGGTGTCAGATCTTGTTCAACACTTCTGTGAATCACCATGTTAAAGGTATTATATAAGTACAATCAGTTGTTCTGACTCTTGACCTCAGTGCCTCGACTAATTAAGGTAAGCATACCATATGCCTTCTTTACCACCCTATCAACCTGTGCAGCCATATTCAGGGAGCTATGTACTTGGGCCCAAGATCCCACTGTATATTAACACTGTTAAGAGTCTCACCATTAACAGTGTATTGCCCCTTTACATTTGATCTCCCAAAGTGCAACATCCCGCACTTGCCCGGATTAAACTGCATCTGCCATTTCTCCGCCCATATCTGCAACTGATCTATATTCCCACTGCATCATTTGGCAATCTTCTCCATTATCCACAACACCACCAACCTTTGCATCGTCTACACTGGTGTGATTGGCTCTTCACTCCCCTCAGGAGCGGGACTCCTAGCTATCACTTGGAGTAATTAAAGACAGCAATAAAAAGATATACGTGAGGTTCTAGGAGAAGGTGCTGAGCTGAAGTACTCTTCCCAAACACATTTGCAATCTCATTACCTACAGCATTATTTTACGATTCCAGTGTAGGATGACAGCTTCCACAGGAGCAATATATATGTATCAAATTTCCACTCCAGCTTTCTAGGAAGGGCTGTAAATGGTAAGGGATTGCCTGTGTTTTGAACCTGAAGGCAGTGTTAGCTCCGTCAGGGAGTTCCAGGGTTCTCACCAAGTTACTGGATAAGATGGCGATGAGACAGTCTGTTTAATTGTGGATGATGTTGGGTTTCCTCGGTGTTGATGCAAACGCATTTCCCTATACATTGTGGGTATTCTACCCTGCATCCACTGGTGATGGGGAAGGTTACTTGCTGCCAATTAGACTGAGCCTAAAGTTGCAAAAATATATGTCCACTTCATTGGCTAAGGAGTATCATTGGTAAATAAAATGGAACTCCACGCTACAGGGGACTGAATTTTCCTAAGAGGAATATTGGCACTTCACCCTGCACGGAAATTTAGCACTCCCATGACTTCCCATCTGACACATGGAGCCCAACAGTAGAGCTCTAACAGTCTGCAATTCCTTGCAGGAAGTCTCTCACTGAAGACATGCCATATTAGCAAACAAAAATCTGCGGGAGGAATTCAGCGGGTCGAGCAGCATCTGTGGAGGGAAAGGAATTGCCGATGTTTCAGGTTGAAACCCTGCATCATGCCATATTAGACCTGGAGACGGCGAACGTTCAATGGAGAGGAATGGCTGCAAGGGAGAGAGGTAAGTTTCAGGGTTTTTTTGTTGAATAACTTGAGCTAACTTATGTACATTTAATCATTTTAAAGTTTAAAGAAATGATTTAAGGAGTTTTCAATTTATAAGAGTTATTAAGTTTCAATTATTTTGTTAATGTGAAAAACTTTTACAAACTTTTGTATAACTTTGACAGTCATTTAAATCTGAAACTTTGCTTGGCTATCTGTCAAAGCTTTCCTGCGAGATGAGCTTGTTCAGGCTTTGCTACAAGATGTTCAAGTTCAAGTTTATTGCTGTCATAGGCATACATACACAGGGTATAAATGGCGTGAAAAATTAGCTTTTTGTAGCAGTAGCACAGTGCATTACAAGACGAGGACAAACGTAGTTAACGTAAACTTAAATTAACATAAATTATACATAACTGACACATGTGCAAAATGAACAACAAAACAATAGAGCAAGATTGAGCAAGATTGGAAAAATATGGTCCGAAGTAGTGTTAAGGTTTTTCAGGTCAGTTCGAGAACCTGAGAGCAATGGGGAAGAAGCTGTTATTGAACCTTAAGGTGTGGATCTTCGGGCTCCTGTACCTCTTGCCTGATGGCAGCATCGAGAAGAGGGCATGGCCCGGATGGTGGGGGGTCCCTGATGATGGATGTCGCCTTCCTGAGACAACGCCTCTTGTAGATGTTCCTCGATGGTGGGGAGAGCTGTACCCACGATGGAACTGGCTGAGTCCACCACTCTCTGTAGCCTCTTGCATTCCTGTCCATTGGAGTTTCCATACCAGGCCGTGACGCAGAATGCTTTCTACAGTACATCTGTAGAAGATTGTCAGATCTTCGATGACATGCTGAATCTCCTTAAACTTCTAAGAAAGTAGAGAAGCTGGCGCGCCTTCTTCGTGGATGCATCTATGGGCTGGGACCAGGGAAGGTCTTTCTTTTTATGTTTATGATCAGAGGGCCCTGTGCCGTGTGATGGCTTGTGGTCTGGTTACAGCCTACTTTGTGGAGGAACGGACGGTCCGAGGCCAGAATGAGCGTAGCAGGTAGGTGAGTGGAAAGTGCGAAAGGCTCACATCTGACAGGAAATTCTGGGCCATCATGAAACACCTCCGTTTCCAGTCTCATGATTAAGGTGGCTGGTCCCAGGGACCCTCACTGGCGATCACAAGGAACTGCTATGCAAGTAAATTAAGGTTACGGCTTCACTAGGAGGAACACAAATAACCTTCCAGATATTGGGGCGGCACAGTAGTGTAGCGGTTAGCGCGACGCTATTACAGCGCCAGCGATCGGGGTTCAATTCCTGCCGCTGTCTGTAAGGAGTTTGTACGTTCTCCCGTGTCTGCGTGAGTTTCCTCCGGGTGCTCTGGTTTCCTCCCACATTCCAAAGACGCACAGGTAGGTTAATTTGGGTTTAAAAAATGGGCGGCGCGGACTCATTGGGCCAGAAGGGCCTGTTACCACGCTGTAAATAAAATTTAATTTAAAAAATTTTTAAAAATATGATAGTGATCAAAGGATTTAGTGAGGGGGAGAATCTGAAGGAAATCAAAATTAATAAAGGTAAGATAAGATTTCTTTATTAGTCACATGTACATTGAAACACACAGTGAAATACATCTTTTGCGTGGAATGTTCTGGGGGCAGCCCGCAAGTGTCGCCACGCTTCCGGCGTCAACATAGCATGCCAACAACTTCCTAACCCTTACGTTTTTGGAATGTGGGAGGAAACTGGAGCACCCGGAGAAAACCCACGCAGACACGGGGAGAATGTACAAACTCCTTACAGACAGTGGCCGGAATGGAACCCAGGTCACTGGCGCTGTAATTATGTTACGCTAACCGCTACACTACCGTGCCAAATAGCACCAGGGAACATAATGCAGCTAAAAGCCAACAGATGCCCATCTACATCCTAATGTACTAAAGGGGCATTTAGACAGACAAATGAATAGGGAAGTAATGGATGAATATAGACCATGCACAGGCCGATGTGCAGTTTAAATTGGTATCACGGTCACCACAGACATTGTGGGCTGAAAGGCCTGTTCCTGTGCCGTATTATCTTCCACGTTCTTAAGGAAGTAGCTCTAGAATTAACAGATACATTATTTATTGGATTTAGAAAGAATTATTAATTATTAATTAGATTAGAATTATTCATTGGAAGTAGAAAGGGCCATCTAATTAAAACTAATTGTAAATTTGTTCCAGAGTGCTTACTGAGACTACTCTGCCGATGAGCAGATAGTTGGAGATGGAGCAGCATATATAAGAGGCACAGAGCAAATAGCTTATTGATAGCAGGATCCGTTCACTCAGCAAACAGAGTCTATTTTTCCGCAAACAGAAAATAGAGTCCATTTATTTATCAAACAAAGCAGAATTTATTTATTGCACAAACAGCCTATTTAAAAAGAATGTTTTGAACCACAGCAAAGAGAAGTCATGACCAACACTACAGCAACATCTTCCGATAAAAACAGGCTGATTTTCTCCAGCACGATGCGATGAGTAATGTATCGTAACACAATACAGATTATGCATACAAACCCCTCCAATTATTTACAGTGATTGATCTACAACGTTCTAGTGGGAACAGAGTGGAATCATATGGATCCATATTTTATACATTATCATTCCAACATCTTGTGGAAAAGGAGGGTGAATTTGCCCGTATCTGCCTTTGAAATATAAACTTGCAGTGTATTACATTCACTTATTTGATCAAATACAGCAGTAGTAAACCAACATATCAATTAATCTGTAGATCCAACTGGAAAATCTTATTTCCTGTGTTTTTATTCTTAGACTCAGCACAATTTTCATCCAATATAAAACAGTTCAGAGCATCATTTATGTCACATTATTTGTGAATTTTAAAAGACGTTGTAAATATACAAAATTCATGGGTTTATGAATCATTAGTTACTTTAAAAACAATTCTTTTTATTACCATCATGTTTTACTGCAGTGGCAGAATTTATGGATTAACAAGATTATGTAGTTAAAGTGGAAATGTAAGTGCTTTGCTGATTAAAGGCAATTGTGTGTTAATAAACCAGTGCCTTTTAATTTAGAAGGCGGATATAAAAGAGTTTACAACACTGTGGACAATGCATTAATCATCTACATCATAAATTCTTGCTTATTGCAATGTTTTGTGTACAATATTTCTGTTTAATGGACAATGAACCTTGAATAAATGGCTTACCCAACAACTAATGTAGACAGTAAGTCACAATACAGTTATAATCAGGTTGCCACTGTTGATAAATGAACTATGCAGGATATTCATGAGCAGATGTTTTGGTTAATAAAGTCCTGATTCAAGAGTTTATTTTTCTGTCCACAGAAAACATAAAAGGTTCCATGTTTGACCTTCTGAGTACTGTCTTTGACCTACAGAGCTGCCCTCTGATCAGAAATTCTTCTAGGGAATTATTATTCATATTTGGTATTGGTATTGGTTTATTATTGTCACTTGTACCAAGGTACAGTGAAAAACTTGTCTTGCATACCGATGGTACAGATCAATTCATTACACAGTGCAGTTACATTGAGTCAGTACAGAGTGCATTGACGTAGTACAGGTAAAAACAATGACAGTACAGAGTAAAGTGTCACAGCTACAGAGAAAGTACAGTGCAGTAAGGTGCAAGGTCACAACAAGGTAGATCGTGAGGTCATAGTCCATCTCATTGCATAAGGGAACTGTTCAATAGTCTTATCACAGTGGTTTAGAAGCTGTTCTTGAGCCTGGTGGTATGTGCCCTCAGGCTCCTGTATCTTCTGCCTGATGGGAGAGGAGAGAAGAGAGAATGTCCTGGGTGGGTGGGGTCTTTGATTATGCTGGCTGCTTCTCCAAGACATCGAGAGGTATAGACAGAGTCCAAGGAGGGGAGGCTGGTGCCCGTGATGCGCTGGGCTGTGTCCACAACTCTCTGCGGTTTCTTGCCGTCCTGGGCAGAGCAGTTGCCATACCAAGCCATGATACATCCAGATAGGATGCTTTCTATGGTGCATCTGTAAAAGTTGATGAGAATCAAAGGGGACAAACCAAATTTCTTTAACCTCCTGAGAAAGTAGAGGCGCTGGTGAGCTTTCTTGACCATGGCTTCTATGTGATTTGACCAGGACAGGCTGTTGGTGATGTTCACTCCCAGGAACTTGAAGCTCTCAACCCTCTCGACCTCACCACCATTGATGTAGACAGGTGCATGTATACCGCCCCCTTTCCTGAAGTCAATGACCAGCTCTTTTGTTTTGTTGACATTGAGGGCAAGGTTGTTGTCGTGACACCATTCCACTAAACTCTCTGTCTCCTTCCTGTACTCTGACTCATTGCTGTTTGAGATACGGCCTACAACAGTGGTATCATCTGCAGACTTGTAGATGGAGTTAGAGCAGAATCTGGCCACACAGTCATGAGTGTATAGGGAGTAGAGTAGAGGGCTGAGGACGCAGCCTTGTGGGGCACCAGAATTCAGAATGTTAAGAAATTGTTCTCAGAGTTTCCCCAGGAATTCCCCTTGGCTGGTGGCACACAATCCATCCCCTCGTGGCTGTACATCACAAATTTAAAACATGAATATGAGGAAAACCATGAACTCCCAAACCATGCTCACACTGCGAAGGGTTCCTTCCCAGGTGAGCAAATGGGTGAAAGCCTTCCTCCTCTTCAATGAGTTTATTTCTTAGTTCAGCTTCATTTTGAAATATCCGGGGAAAAAAAATAAGAAACCTTCCTGTTTAGTTGCAGCTATCTATCACACCACAAACACATATAATATAATTAAGATGAGCATTTTTAAGATAAGGTATCTTTATCAGTCACATGTACATCGAAAAACACAGTGAAATGCACCTTTTTGCATAGAGTGTTCTGGGGGCAGCCCGCAAGTGTCACCACGCTCCCGACGCCAACACAGCATGCCCACAACTTCCTAACCCGTACGTCTTTGGAATGTGGGAAGAAACCGGAGCACCCGGAGGAAACCCACCCAGACACACAGGGAGAACGTACAAACGCCTTACAGACAGCAGCGGGAATTGAACCCGGGTCGCTGGCGCTGTGATAGTGTCACGCTAACCGCTACACTGCCATGCCTACAGTTCCTACAGGTTGTGGACTTTCCAACGTACTTCCTGCCTTTTCCCCTCCTTCTATTGGAAGGAGGGGAATGGAGCTTGGTGGCTTGATAGCCCGCAGTGTATCGGATCTCACAAACACCACCACTCATAAACCGCAGTGAGTAACACTTCGACTTTATTAAGACCATCTTTTCACGCTATGAGCTGACCTCTGTTTATCGTCTAACACTGATCATTTATTTCTAGTCTTGTTTGTTTCAGATCTCGGCACAAGTCAGTTAACCTGCTAACTGTGTCTTCTTACTGGTCTGTCCTTTCCTCTTGTTTCCACCTCTACTCTACATGACTATTCTTTCCATTAATGTCAGTACTGATGAGAGATGTCCACCAAGCTCTGTATCCTGCACTGCTGTCACTAGATTCCACCACTAACTATATTCTGTCTCTGCTTAATATTTGGCCTGTGTCTGAGTTCTTCAGCAGACAGGAGTATTGGTATTGGTTTATTATTGTCACTTGTACCGAGGTACAGTGAAAAGCTTGTCTTGCATACCGTTCATACAGATCAATTCATTACACAGTGCAGTTACATTGAGTTAGTACAGAGTGCATTGATGTAGTACAGGTAAAAACAATAACAGAACAGAGTAAAGTGTCACAGCTACAGAGAAAGTGCAGTGCAGGTGGACAATAAGGTGCAGGGTCACAACAAGGTAGATCGTGAGGTCAGAGTCCATCTCATTGTATAAGGGAACCATTCAATAGTCTTATCACAGTGGTTTAGAAGCTGTCCTTGAGCCTGGTGGTACGTGCCCTCAGGCTCCTGTACCTTCTGCCTGATGGGAGAGGAGAGAAGAGAGGATGACCTGGGTGGGTGGGATCTTTGATTATGCAAGAAGTCTCCTCGCTCATTCTGTCCCACAAGACCTTGCTGGAAAGTTTCATCAGCTTCATCATTTGAGGTAAATTTCCCTGGCTACTTGTCCTCCTATCCCCGTCTGATTGTTAGGGTAAATGTCTTCCGTCCATTCACACTGCAGCCAGATTTTCCAACAACCAAACCCTGTCCCCATTTACAACGGGAGGGGCCCATGTCATTTGACGCACTGTTATGTTTGTCCCACTCCCCAGCCAACACCTCTGGTGGCTCCACCTTCCACAGGAGATGTCCAGCTAGAACCATCACAGCACAAAGCTAATTCGGCCCATCACGTCTCTGCTCACTTTATGCAAGACCAATCCCACTGGATCCATTCAGTGCAGCCCTGCGTTTTTGTAAAGCCATGGTTGAATCTACCTTCCTGATAATAACTACTTGCCAGATCTCATCGCTGGTTCTTTTGCCAATCTCCCTAAATCCAGGTGCTCTGCTTCTCATTTCTCCTGCCACTCATTAACCACTTTGTCCACTATTTTGATAATTTAGAGTCAAAGAGGCATACAGCATGGAACAAGGCCCTTCAGCCCATTAAGTCTGTGCTGACCATCAAGCACCCATTTACACTAATCCTACCCTAACCCATTCTATCCAAACACATCCCAACGTCCTCTACTCTATGGGGAACAATTCTAACTTCTACATAAGTGAGACCCTTATCGCTGGCACCATCCTAGTATGTTTATGTTTGGCATTTATGTTCTGTGTGTTGTCTGAATCTACGTGCCTGTGATGCTGCTGCAAGCAAGTTTTTCATTGTACCTGTACCTCACCGTACTTGTGCACGTGACAATAAACTCGACTGGACTTGACTTGGCTAGTAAATTCCCTTTCTTGGGCCTTCTCACCCTTCCTGAAGTGCGGTGCCCAGAGCTGGAGTCGATACTCCCATGTTGTATAAAGGCTCAAGATAACCTGGGGATACAGTCGCTGTCATTCCAACGCACCCCAGTGAAAGAATGGCCCCAGTCGCTCCATGTGCCCAGGTGAACTCCTCTCCTTCCTTTCACTGATCTCATTGGAACTGAACTGAACTGGAAATGAACTCATAGCGAGAAGCCAATACACACGCAACAAAATTCTTCTCTCTAAATATCGTCTTTACTTGGGATCATGTCATTGCTGGGAAGGCCAGGATTTAATGCCCATTCCTGTTTACCCTTGAGAATGTGGCGGTAAGCTGTCTTCATGAACCACTGTAATCCTTTGGGTGAAGGTACTCCTATAGTGTTGTTGGGTGGCTAGCTCGAGGTTTTTAGACCCAGCATTAGTGACGGCCTGGTAATATGCTGGGCACGACAGCTCTGGAGATTTGTATCCTGCATCATAAACCAAACGGAATTAGGAAAGATTCCAGTAGCTCGATAAGCTTCTGGAGAATCATCTTTGTAAAAATACCCACATAAAATGCTGCAATTTTCTTTCTGCTAATCAATTAAGTATGTGCTTATTTGGAGTGATGTATTGCTTTAAAAAATTGTAATATCTCAAAGATCTGCAAACTCAAATATCATTTATATTTAAAATAGCCATTTGCTTTGTGAATTGATTTTCAAATTGCTTCCTCTGAAGGTGATCCATGCTGGTTTCAGCCAATTTGTTTCAGTACTTTGCTATCTTACTTTAGAAAAGTAATTTATTGCTTTACCCTGTCACTTCATTTTTGCTGTTGATTTACATCTCAGGACACTTTCTGTCTTTATGGGGTCAGCAATAGATGGTAGTCATATTCTCAGTTGAACACTTCCTGTAATAAGTCACATGAGCATTCGCGTCAGGAGAAGCCAGGTTATAGAGCAGACTGGTATAAATCCGTCCGGGAAATGAGGGATGATGATGGGTCCTGGTAGCACAGTGGTTCAGTAACTGGACTAGCGTCGAGATCCCTAGACTGTTAGTCTGGTGAGATGAGTTCAAATCCCACCACAGCACAGGGAATTTAAATTCAGTTAATTAAATAAATCTGGCGCTTAAAAAAAAGCTTGGATCAGTAATGTTTCCTGCAAAAGCACTGGTTTCTGGTTCACTAATACCATTCAGGGAACGGAATCTCCTATCCTTCTCCACACTGGTCCATACATGAAGTAGTGGAGGGAATGCAGAAAGCATCCTATCCGGATACATCACGGCTTGGTACGGCATCTGCTCTGTCCAGGACCACAAGGAACTGCAGAGTTGTGGACACAGCCCAGTGCGTCACGGAAACCAACCCCCCCTCCGTAGACTCTGTCTATACCTCTGGCTGCCTTGGTGAAGCAGCCAGCATAATCAAAGACCCCGCCCACCCGGGTCATTCACTCTTCTCTCCTCTCCCATCAGGTAGAAGATACAGGAGCCTGAAAGCACGTACCACCAGGCTCAAGGACAGCTTCTACCCCACTGTGATTAGACTATTGAACAGTTCCCTTATACAATGAGATGGACTTGTTTGACCTTGCACCTTATTGTCTACCTGCAATGCACTTCTCTGTAGCTGTGACACTTTACGCTGTATTCTGTCATTGTTTTTGCCCTGTACTACCTCAACGCACTCTGCACTAGCTCAATACACTCTGCACTACCTCAATGCACTGTGCAATGAATTGATCTGTAAAAATGGTATGCAAGACAAGTTTTTCACTGTACCTCAGTGCAAGTGACAATAATAAACCAATACCAATGCCAAAAAGGAGGAAGATGCATTTTTCAAAGAACAGGGAACCGAGGGCAATGTGGAACTGGCAAGGAAGTGAAGTGAAGGCCTGGAGCAGGTCAGCTATGATCATACTGAATGGCAGGCAGACCAGTTATTTCCAGATCAAGATCATCTTTTCCTTTTTGATTACCTCCCAATTTAATCTCCGGTTTACCTGGATTGTCTTTGTAACTCTTTTGAAAGGTTTTAGGTTGTCCCCATTTGGATTTATGGGTTAAAGCATAATCATCTGCCAACCTAGCAGTTTCTTGTAAAGTTTCCACTGCCTTTTCATTTAAATATGTTGTTAATTCAGCTGGAACACATCTTTTAAAGTCTTCCACTAGTATCAATTCTGTCAATTTATCATAATCCCCATCTACATTTTCAGCCAGGCACCATCGTTCAAAACATATTCTCTTTCCATTGGCAAATTCCATATAAGTCTGATCTGCAGATTTCCTCAAGTCTCTGAATTTTTGTCTATAAGCCTCAGGGAACCAGCTGGTGGCGGTGTTCCCATCCACCTGCTGCCCTTGTCCTTCTTGGTGGCAGAGGGAATGAGCTTGGGAGATGCTGAGGGACTAACACTCCCTGCATGAGTACAGCTCCAACTCTCTATAAGGCACCAACCTAGACAAAGCAGCTCAATCGATTAACACTCCACCATCAACTGAAGTATTCAGCACCAGAGGACTGTGTTTGCAGAATCTGCAAAATGTCATTACTTCAACTGCGTAACTTCCTCCACCAAGGACAATGGCAGTAGGAGTACCGCCAACTGCAGGTTCCTCTCCAATCTCACACCATCTCCAATCAAAATACACTGCCGAGGCTGAAAATCCACCCTGACGCGTTACTACTGTTTCTCTTCCCACAGATGCCACCGGACCTGCTGAGCGTTCCCAGTATTTTCTTAAATTCTCTGACCATCCTGATTTGGAAATATGTCACTGTTCCTTCATCACTGCTGCGTGTCAATCCTGGACCTCCCTCCCCAACAGCGCTGTGGGAGCACCTTCACCAGAAGGCCTGCAGTGGTTTAAGGTGGCTCACCACCACGTTCTCAAGGACAGCCAGGGATGGGTAATGAAGCTTGCCTTACCAGCACCACCCGGATCCTAGAACGTGACTACATTAAAAACAAACAGACAAGTAAAGAAACAAATAGCTCACACAGCAGAGTAAATCTGACCCCAAAGACAAGTTACACATTCCAACCTACAACCTATGAACAACCTGCAATTATGTAGCATATTTAACACCGTAAAACATTCCAGAGTCTTTCACTGCAGCTTATCCAGAAAATATTTTTCACCCAGACTGCTGAGAACAGCTGCCCAAAAGCTTGTTTGGAGAGGCAGGTTTTAAGAAATATCTTAAAGGAAGAGAGAGCGAGAGAGATAAAGAGAGAACGATAAAGATAAGATATCTTTATTAGTCACATATACATCGAAACACACAGTGAAATGCATCTTTTCTGTAGAGTGTCCTGGGGGCAGCCCGCAAGTGTCGTCACGCTTCTGGCACCAACATAGCATGCCCACAACTTCCTAACCTGTACGTCTTTGGAATGTGAGAGGAAACCGGAGCACCCAGAAGAAACCCACGCAGACACGGGGAGAACGTGTAAACTCCTTACAGACAGCGGCGGGAATGGAACCCGGGTCGCTGGTGCTATAATAGCGTTACGCTAACCGCTACATAAAAGAGAGAGAGAGAGAGAGATAAAGAGAGAGAAAGAGAGAATAAAGAGAGAGAGAGGGGTAAAGAGAGACAGGGAGATAAAGAGATAGAGAGATAATAAAGAGAGAGAGAGAGAGAGAGAGAGAGAGAGAGAGAGAGAGAGAGATGAAAGGTTCCAGACCAAAGGCCTTGGGTAGTTGAAGCCATGGCCATTAGCAGTGTAGGAAGGGAATCTGCAGAGAGTCAGTCAGTGATGGAGGAGCACAGTGATTCTGGAGAACATGGAATCTGAAGGGTGGCAGGGCTGGAGAGGAACGTGTGAGCCCACAAGGAGTACAGAGAGTGGACTGAGAATAGTAATATTGTGGTGTTGCTGTACTGGGAACTATTCAAATATCAGCTTCAGGGAATCCAGGGACAGTGAGGGAGTCAAGGGATGTGGGGATAGGGGACAGGGACATCAGGGTGGCACAGGGGTACATCTGGTAGAGCCACTACCAGCGACCTCCGATACTGTCTGTGTGGAGTCTCCACGTTCTCCCAGTGGTCGTGTGGGTCTCCCCCCAGGTGCTCTGCTTTTCCCCCCACATCCCAAAGATGTGCAGGTTGGAAGGTTAATTGGCCACTGGAAATCGCCTCCAGTGTGTGGATGAGTGGTAGAATCTGGAGGGAGTTGTTGGGAGTGTGGGGGGGGGGGGGGAATAAAATGGGATTAGTATAAATGGATGCGTGATCACTGACATGGACTCAGTGGACTGAGGGCCTGTTTCTGTGCTGTCATTATAGGTGAAAGGAAAGCATGCAAATCACAACGCAAATCGAAAACAGACTTGGGACCTATTTCCTTCAGGTGAATAAAATCTACAGATTTGACTGAAAGCAAAGAGTAGAAGTGTCATCAGTGCGTGGTCTCTGCCTCTGTGCCACTGACTCACATCCGGTTGCGGCAATCGGCGGTAAGTGGGCATTTGGTTGTTACCTAGCTGCAGCATCGCACTGCGTTACAAAGCCACGGGCTGTCCCTTGTATTGCCAGGCATTTCCCCTTTGGGTTGTCCAGCCTCAGTTTGCTCCTAACTTACATCACACGGACAAGGAGGAAGGGGAACAGAGTTGATTTTCTGGCTATTCCCTGGTGGTTTGGTTTCTCCTCTTGCTGTGGTCTCCCGGTTGGGCAGTAAGTAAAGAGGCCCAGCCAAACTGGGGTGGGATAGGGAGGCAGGGAGAGGTGTGCCCATATAGACAAGAGACAGAAGGAAACCATGCAGTCTCTCAAGCTTGCTCTAATTCAGTAAAATCACTGCTGGTTCCCCATCTGATCCATTTTCCAACTTCATTTCCAGATCCCCAAATTTCCTGTGTGCGAAAATCTATCAATCTTAGCCTTGAGCGCACTCAACAATGAGAAATCATCAGCCCTCTGAGGCAGAGGTCTTCAGGTCTACAGCTCTGACTTCACTCCCAAAAGACCGATCCCTAACTGTCGGACGCATGGATGCTTTTGGACATTATCCCAGACCTGCCCACTTGCCAGGGGCATCTGGAGTGTTTTGCAAGCTCATAAGCTGGCAGTCACTCTGGGTGAGGCTCCTCTTTAAGAAATAGAAGCAGGGATGGACCATTCAGCCTCACACACACTGCTCCACCAGCTGACAGCTTGCCTTACCTGCACTAAGTGACTGCTGGGTGCTACAGGGTTCACTGTTGGTTCACTATCTACAGTAGCAATTTGTTGTATGTTATACGTTCAAGTTTGCTCCTAGTGAGATCATGAGGAGGAGGATGTAAATATCTACGGGGGGGATATGGACAAGCTGAGTGAGTGGGTGGGATAAAGTATAATGTGGAAGGAAGCCCGGTCATCTACGGGTGCACAGAACAGAAAAGTGAAGTGCTCGTTAAATGGAGAGAGATTGGGAGGGCTCAATGTTAAAAGGCACCTGCGCGCATTATACATCACTGAAAACCAAAAGGCAGATGCAACGAGCAATTAGGAAAACAAATACACATTATCCTTTATTACAAGGTGATTTGAATAAGGAAGCTTTACTGCACTTGTACAGGGCTTTGGTGAGACTGCATCTGAAATATTGTGTACAGCTTTGGTCTTCTCACCTAGAAGAGATGTGCTTGTCATAGAGGGAGTGGAATGAAGACTGACTGGGCTTGTTCCAGGGATGGCGGGTTTGTTGCCTGAGGGGAGATTTTGTAGACTGAGGACTGTTTTATGAAGAGCTTAGAAGAATGAGAGGGGATCTAATTGAAACTTACAGAATTCCTACAGGGCTCGACAGACTGGATGCAGGGGGGTGTTGTCCCTTTCTGTGGAGTCCAGAACTTTGTAAAGTCACGGGGGCATAGATAAGGCGAACAGCCAAAGTCTTTTTCCCAGGGTAGGGGAGTCCATAATTAGAGGACAATAGATTTAAAGTAAGAGGGGCAAGACTTAAAAGGGACATGAGGGGCAATTTGGACAGGTACGTGGATAGTGACTGTTTAGAGGGATACTAGCCAACCGTGGCAAGTGGGACTAGCTGTTAGGCAATTCGGTCGGCATGGATTTGGGCCGAAGGGCCTGTTTCCCTGCAGTATAGTTCAATGAATCTATGACTCTATGAGAGTCACAGTCTCAGAACAAAGTATGGGCCATTTCTGAGAGGAGGGTGAAATCCCTCCACTCATGGACGGTGAATCTTTGGAACTCTTTATTCCTGATGGCTAACAAGGGTCACTCATTACATTCATTCAAAACAGGAATCGATAGTTTTCTGAATATTCTTGTGTAGCTTCATATTCTCTGCTTTTCTCAATATGTACAATGCTACCTCTGTCATGAATATACTCAAAAACTGAGTCTCCACAAAACTCCTGGCTAAAGAATTCCAAAGATTCGCTCGCCTCTGAGTGAGAAATTTCTTCTCATCTCCTTCCTGAATGGCTGATCCCTTATTTTGAGACAGTGACCCCTGGTTCTCGTTACACAACCTCCATTTACCTTGTCAAGCCCCATGAAAAGAGACACAAAAAATTCTGCAGATGCTGGAATCTGGAGCAATACACAAGAAGTGCCGGAGGACCTCAGCAGGTCAGGCAGCATCCATGGAGGGAAATAAACAGTTGACGTTTCGGGCCGAGACCCTTCATCAGGACTGGAAAGGAAGAGGGTCGAACCCAGAATAGGAAGGTGGGGGAGGGGGAGCGGGAGGATCACACGCAGGCAGGGGATAGGTGACTTCAGGTGATAGGCGAAGGTGAGAAGGGGAGGTAGTGGGTGGGGGAGGGGGAGAAGATGTAATAAGCTGAGAGCTGATAGGTAGAAGAGGCAAAGGGCTGAAGAAGAAGGAATCCGGTAGGAGAGGCCAGTGGACCATAGAATAAAGGATGGGGGATGGGAGGAGAGGAGACGGGCAGGTCATCATGGCTGGGATCATCAAGCAGGTCATCAAGCCCCATAAAAAGCCCATGTACTTCACTGAGATCATCTCCCATACTTTTAAACTCAGAGGAGTACAAACCCGGTCTGCTTAATCTTTCCTCGACGACAAACCTTCCACCCCAGGAATCATTCTGGTGGGTGTGAATCCAGTATTAAGAGACCATATTCCAGCATCCGCTCGACAGAACCAACAAGGAACAAGGCTTCACATGTAGTACCAACAGGACACATTCAATCCTGTTGGTTTGAAAATGGCTTCCAAGTGGTTTGAAAAGATAAGGCAATATGATTGTACTTTTCCTATACCAATTAAAATTGCTGACATTTCAAGAGGATAATTTTAAGGCCAGGGGAAGCTACAGTTCAAAATTTATGAGCAGCTTCATTACAGTATTCATAAAACAAAATAAAAAAAACTGAAGATACTGGAAATCTGAAATAAAAACAGAACATGCTGGAAAAGCTCAGCAAATCAGGCAGCATCTGTGGCGAGAGAAACAGTGAATGTGCCGGGTCTGGGACACTTTGTTAGAACTGGGAAAGAGGGAGTTGCAAATTAGTTTTCAGTACAAGAGAAGGGATGGGTAGAACAAATGGAATGGCTGTGATAGGACGAGTCAAACTGGCTGAATGGCAGCAGTTACCAGCACATTAAGCTTCTCTAATGTGTTCTTAATGGTAAGGCTGTGGGACCTGACCAACAACACAGACGTAAACAAGTAGGATAAGAAAATCTGAGCCAACATGTCCTTCCTCCGCCTTCTCCCCTACTGAAAACTAACTTGCATCTCTCTCTTTCTCACTTCTGACGACGGTCGCTGACCCAGAGCGTTGACTGTTTCTCTCTCCACAGATGCTGCCTGACCTGCTGAGTTTTTCCAGCATCTTCTGTTTATGTAATCATCAAAACAATATTGACAATGAACCTTGGGAGGCAATAGTAAGAACTAAGGTTGGGCAGGGACTGCATTCAAGAGGGCTCTAATGAAGAAAGGAGAGATGGGTAAGATAAGATAAGATAAAATAAGATATTTATTTATTAGTCACATGTACATTGAAACTGAGAATATTCTGGGGGCAGCCCGCAAGGGTCGCCACTCTTCCGGTGCCAACACAGCATGCCCACAACTTCCTAACCCGTACGTCTTTGGAATGTGGGAGGAAACTGAAGCACCTGGAGGAAACACACACAGACACACGGGGAGAACGTACAAACTCCTTACAGGCAGCGGTGGGAATTGAACCCGTGTCACTGGCGCTGTAATAGGGTTATGTTGGGAATGACGGTGCCCAGAAGTGAAGGAGTGGCCACAAAACTGAAAGACAAGAGTCACCGATAAGTGCATTTCCACAATAGTTTTTTGGCTGTGAAGTAATTTGGAACAACCTGCATTTGGGAAAGATGCTATATAAATGCAAATATTGACTTGGTATTTTTATTTTCTAACAGGCCTCACAATAACAGGTTAATATTGAATTTGACAGCAACTGTTTGCTTCTATTTCCATAAAGCTAATAAGTGCATTTAAATGTAGATTTCTGGTTTATCTCCGGATCATTCAGCTGCAGAATAATGTAGCCAGATGGTAATCTCACTGCTTGCCAGCACTGGACCAGATGGGATCTCTGAGTAGTTAATGAACCCGACAAATCAACTGCTTGAACCGTGAACAGCAACATGAAGAGGAGGGTTGCTATTGTAGAATCCGAACACTTTTCGACACTGAGGGAGCCTGTTCGCTTCCTTCTCATCTGTGGAAGCCATGCATTACGTCCATTTCTAGGGGAGTAAAAATCAAAATTCAGGGACGCAGTGGTGAATTTAGAGTAAAAAGTGTCTGTCGGGAAATTTCACTGCATTCTCCAAGTGCCGAACTCTCCGCCTCCTCGTAACCTCATCCCACTCCGGAACTACTGACATCCCTACACCACTATTCCAGTAGCCAGACCTTACCTCAACCTCCCTACCAACCCTCAGCCTCCTAATAATGATTCCCCACATCTCCAGTCCCTGATACACTGACCTTTCTCCTCGAGGTACAGAGTGCACAAAGGAAAGATGCTGGTGAGTGTATATACTGCTCCATTTTTTTCTTCAGAGGTGGGTCTATTAAAGGTTTTAAATTTCAGAACATTACAATACCACAATTTCTTCAACGCATTCAATATACGTTCAACAAAATCAGTACATGGCGTCCTTATCAAGCAAGGATGCGGTCAAGTCCCTGTGGTGCCCACCGGACCCGGAAGCCCTCCAAGGTGCCCATGGACACTTCCTGCTCCCTCTCCAGGAACACCCGGGTACTGACGTCTCCTCGGAAGAGAGGCAAGCGGTCGACTCAAACTGACTTCTCGCCGCCTGGACCCGTGAATGGCCACCTCTGCCAGGCCCAGGAGTAAAGCGACCAGGAGATCCCCAACCGACTGACCCCTTTAAACACTGCTCCATATTTGTTTTCCTTTTTCAAAGGAGGTTTATGCAGTGATTACAGCATCATGTTATCCAATATTCCATGATTATCATTATCTAAGATAAAAGATATCTTTATTAGTCACATGTACATTGAAACACACAGTGAAATGCATCTTTTGTGTAGAGTGTTCTGGGGGCAGCCCGCAAGTGTCGCCACGCTTCCGGCGCCAACATAGCACGCCCACAACTTCCTAACCCGTACGTCTTTGGAATGTGGGAGGAAACTGGAGCACCCAGAAGAAACCCACGCAGACAAGGGGAGAACATACAAAGTCTTTACAGGCAGCGGTGGGAATTGAACCTGGGTCGCTGGTGCTGTAATAGCATTATGCTGACCCCTATACTATCGTGCCTGCCCAACAGCTTCAAATTACAACACAATCATCTCCATCCAGATAGCACTCGAGCCCCTGTGGTGCCCACTGGTCCTGGAAGGCCCCCAGTGTACTCGTGGATACCATGTGCTCCTTCTCCAGGGACACATGGGCACGGACATAACCCCCCAAAGAGAGGCAGCCAACCAGCTCAGGCAGAACCCTCGACTGCCTGCCGCCTGGACCCGTGAACAGCCACCTTGGACAGGCCCAGGAGCAAACCGACCGGGAGATCCCCTGGCCGACTCACTGCCTAGTAGTGCCTGATGTCAGCGTGTTGTCAGCTACTGAATTCCCCATGAGCAAACAAACAAAGGAAGTTGATTGGCCTTTGACAAACTGCTTCAATCACCTTCCTATGCTAACAGATTTCTAGGCAATGTAACCTCAGTTAGACTACACAACACCAGCCTCTCTGCCACAGAATAGATATAGAGGCAGCAGAGAAGGTCAAAAATAATTTTCAAGGACAGTGATAGAACAGTTTCAGTGGGCCAAATGAGTAACAGGAGACTGATGTTGAATATTATGCAAAGATTCAATAGGGTACAGTATCTATGGAGAAGCTGTTTCTAACTTGTAGCAAGATGGAAACTAAAGGCCATTTATATAATATAATCACTAATAAATTCAACAGGAAATTCAGCAGGAACTTCTTTCCCCAGAGGAGGTGAGAATGTAGAGCTCACTACCACAGGGACTGCAATGTATTGCTGGGTTCTGATTCTAACCATAAACAGTGCCAGCAATATAATGACCCACTTAGAGGCACAGGGAATTGCTAAAGCACATTCACCTTGTTTATTCCACTTGGTCCAACCACACGGTGGGTGTGCAATTGTGTCAACACATATCACACATTTACATACACTACACTGCTTTCTCCTCTCTGGGAAAAAAAATTCACATTTTCACATTATTTGCAGATTTGAAGGCTGCATGGGTCACTTTGATCTTCCCAAAAGAATCGGAATTGTACCATTTCTTAACTTAAGCTGTCACTTCCTGACTTGATTCTGTCGTTTCTCCCACAGTCTCCACTAGATAACTTCTAGACTACACTCATGATCACACAACTCTTTGATATTTTCGATGGATCTCTCTCATCAGAACTGTGACTTAGATATATATTTCTAATTTTATCTCCCATTTTCACAAGATAGTTCGTTGTGCCTCATAGTTCAATTACAATTCCAACTTCCCATACTGAATGTCTGAATTGTTATGTGGTGTTAATCCACAAAATCCAACATTTGTTGCTTAAAATGTCTCTCTCTCTCTCTCTGGCCTGAGCCATGTTTTTCCTTCAGCATTAATTTCTCCTTCTATTCTGCCTTCAAGGTTTGGTTAATCTACGTTCAATCACATTCTAAATCTTCTACACACAACTAACTCAGCAGAAGTGTAAACTGCTGTGGAATATGATGTTCTGTTGTTAAGAAAAATAATTAGCTGATCTGTGTCCCTTTGTTAAATCTGAACATCCCTTTCTTCAGCATTTCTTTCTCAGGAACCAGTTTCTCAGGAAAGACTAAAAAGCTCATTAGAAGGAATTTTGAGTGAAAACTTGTGTGTACTCTGGTTAGGCCGCATTTAGAGTATTGCATGCAATTCTGGCCACCTCACTATAAGAAGGATCTTGAGGCGTCAGAGAGGGTGCAGAGGAGGTTTACCAGGATGCTGCCTGGATTAGAGGGCATGTGCTATCAGGAGAGGCCGGACAAACTTGGGCTCTTTTCTCTGGAGTGGTGGAAACTGAGAGGTGATCTGTTGGACGTGTATAAAATTATGAGCGGCATAGATAGGGTGGACAAGCAATATCTTTTTCCCATTATTAAGTGATCCAATACCAGAGGGAATGCGTTTAAGATGAAAGGGGGTAGATTCAGAACAGACATCAGGGGTACGTTTTTCACTCAGAGAGTGATGGGTGCCTGGGATGTGTTGCCTGACAGGGTGGTGGAGGCAAATTCATTGGGGCTTTGAAGAGAGGCTTGGATGGGCACATGAATGAGAGGTAAATAGAGGGATATGGGCATTCTGTAGGTAGGAGGGAATAGCTATGTCGGCACAACATTGTGGGCCAAAGGGCCTGTTCTGTTCTGTACTGTACTGTTCTATGTTCTATGAACAGTAAAAGTTTCAGTGGATATAGAAAATGGAAGAGGGTGGCTAAGGTAAGTGTGGGACCTCTGGAGAATGAGGCAGGGGAATTAATAATAGGAAACAATGGCAGATATATTAAACTAATTTCTTGCATCAGTCTTCACTCTGAAGGACACTACAAATATCACAAGGATGACAGATGGGCTAGTTCCAATGGGATGGAAGAGCTTGTAAACGTCTCAATCACGAAGGACAAGGTACTAGGAAAACTCACCAGCAGACAAGTTTCCAATGGCGGTCATGAAAGGGTTTTAAAGGAAGGAGCTGAAGAGATAGTGGACCCATTGGTTGAGGTCTCTCAGAACTCATTGAATTCTGGCAGGGTACCAGTGGATTGGAAAAAGAGAAATTTGTTCAAGAGGGGAGGAAGACAAAATGCAGGAAACTGTAGGCCAATTAGTTGAACATCTATTGTTGGCAAGATGCTAGAGTCAATAATCAAAGAAGAAATAGCTAATCATTTAGGAAAGCTTAGTATAATCATGAAAGGTAAATCATGCTTGACATATCGAGTTCTTTGAGGATGTAACAAGTAGGTTTTTTACACGGAGAGTGGTGGGTGCGTGGAACGTACTGCTGGCAGAGGTTGTGGGGGCAGATACATTAGGGACATTTAAGAGACTCTTAGATAGACACATGAATGATAGAGAAATGGAGGGCTATGTGGGAGGGAAGGGTTAGATTGTTAGAGCAGGATAAAATGTTGGCACAACATTGTGGGCCGAAGGGCCTGTACTGTGCTGTAATGTTCTATGTTCTAAGTGGAGTCAATAGAGGGAACCTGTAAATGTGGTGCATTTAGATTTCCAAATGGCATTTGACAAGAGGCTGGTGCACAGGCTAAGAGCTAATGGTGTTGGAGGAAATGTATTAGCATGGATTGAAAACTGCTTATCGCATAGAATACAGAGAGCTGAAATAAATGAAGCTTTTGTCAGGTTGGAGGGATGTAACCAGTGGAGTATTGCAGAATTTGTTCTTGGCCCTCAATTATTTACTATTTATATTAATGATTTCGGAGGTGGTGGCAGAATGTAAGGTTTCCAGGTTTGCCATTGACGTGAAAGTAGGTTGAAAGGCATTTTGCAATGAGGATATCGTGACGGGATATTGAGAGATTGAATGAGTGGCTGAAAACTTGGCAAATGGAGTTTAATGTGAGAAAGTGTGAGCTCATACACTTCAATAAGAGGAGCCAAAAGGCAGATTAATGTCTAAATGGAGAGGGACTGCACGTGAGGGATCTAGGTGTTTTAGTGCTTGAGGTTAGCAGACAGGTGCAGCAAGTAGTTAAGAAGGCAAACATCATATTAGCTTTTACTTCAAAGGGGTGGCAGCTTAGAAATAGGGAAGTTTTGTTAAAATTGTACAGGGTGTTGGTGAGGCCACACCTGGAGCACTGCACACAGTTTTGGTCCCCTTTCCCAAGGAAGGATCTCATAGCACAGGAGACAGTCCAAAGGAGATTCACCAAGACAATGTTGAGGACGGGAGAATTGTCCTGTCAAGAGAGGTTAAGCAGGTTGGTTTGTGTTCTTTGTTTAGAAGAACAAGGGGCAATCTTATTGAAACATATACAATCCTAAGGGGGTATGATAGGGGAGATGTTGCGATGTTTTCACTAGTGGGAGGAGGGGACATAGTTACAAGATAAGGGGCTGGTCATTTAAAACCGAGCTACACAGAAATTTCTTCTCTCAGACAGCAACGAGTCTCTGAGAATTCTCAATCCCAGAGGGTTGTGAAGACAACGTCATTAGAAGTACTTGAAGAGGAGGTATATAAACTTTTGAAAGATCAGGGAATTGAGGGCTATAGGCAAAACAGTTAAAATCGTATTGATTGACAGGGCAGGTTTGAGGACTCAGGTGGCCTACTCTTGCTCCTATTTTCTTGTGACTTATCTCTCTGCACACCAATTAATGTTGGATGGTAGGGTAAAATATGTGTGTGGGTTAATATCATTTTGTTTCATGAAGTTCTCAGATACAAATTAATAAAACTGATGACTATTATCCAAGACTAATCCAGGCTGGCCACATCTGGAAAAATAGATCTCAGTGCTTCAATAACACGTTCTGTGCAGAACAAGACTCACTTTGACTCACTGTGATCCATTTCAAGTGACTCTCTGCAAGTACTGAAAGGTTATCAATTCCCATCTAACGTCAATCACAAAATTGTCCTCATAGGAAAGTCCTGGACCTTTCTAACTCTGCAAAGGTATCTTTGTTTTGCATGCCATCCACACAGATCATTCCATCACATCAGTACATTGAGGTAGTACAAGGGAAGACAATAACAGAATGCAGAATGAAGTGTTACAGTTACAGAGAAAGTGTAGTGCAGGCAGACAACAAGGTGCAAAGCTATAACAAGGTAGATTGTGAGGTCAAGAGTCCATCTTATTGTACTAGGGAACTGTTCAATAGTCTGATAATAGCAGGATAGAAGCTGTCCTTGAGCCTGGTGGTACGTGCTTTCAGGCTTTTATATCTTCTGCCCAGTGGGAGGGGGGAGAAGAGAGAATGTCCAGGGTTACCATTTAACTGTACCTTTGCCTTGAAGTCATTCTGCTTTCCAGCATTCTTGCCGGTAATGTAAATCACCAGCGTAATTCTTCATTGTCCTCACTGTGTAGACTTGCTCCCTATAGCGTTCTGCTGTAAAAACTTCCCGCTTTGAAGAAATCACACAACTGGTGTTGCTTTGGTTAAATGACCCTCACTGGCAAGCTGAAGATATAAGTCATTTGTTTTGACAGTTATTGGTGCATGGATGCCATCTCCAGCAGGTGTTCAGCCACAGGTCTTGGGGTCTGCTTTTGGAACTCTCACTTTTGTTATTGCTCTGTAAACTGACATCATATTTACAATTCATATTGGATGAAATTATTCCTTAACACCACTTCCAAAGACATCACAATTTTGCTCAAAAGATCCTTTGTGAGATTTTATGCTTTCAACACAGGCCATCTCCAGGTTACGAACACTTAATTTATACACACCCCTACACACGAGCGAGCTCCTATAAATCTGAATAAATTCAAAAGTCTGATGTATGTAAATATATTCATTCTTACGAATGGCGGAACTGGTTTCCTCTCTCTCTTCACTTTTAGTAATTGTTCTTTCTTATCAGTCTTATGTGTTTCTGATGCCATTCATTACAGTACTGTGGAGATATGGTTACCATATCAAGTGATTTTTATGTATTTTCCAACATGAGTAGAGTTTTCAAATAGTCTTTTCAGCACCCAGGTAACCTAGTATCAGTGATGTTGATCGATGGATAAATACTAGACTGGACACCGGCGGTCAGGACACTGCTCTTGCTTCAAATAGTATCATTGAATGTTTTACATCTCACTGAAAAAGCAGAGCAGGAAGGCAGCACCTCAAATGGTGCTACACTGGAGTCTGTCTCAGATTTCTGCCTTCAAACCTCAGAAGTGGAATGAGTCGATAATGGTCTAACTCAGGCCAAAGATACGAACTGAGCCACAGTTACCGCTGTGTTTGATGGTGAGCAGAGTTTATACCTTTTCTGCTTGCCTTTCTAAGTCCAACAGCTATGTCAGCACTTCAGCACCAGGTGCAATCGTGCAATTTTAGCGATGTATCACTCAAGTAAGCTTGCTTATGTTCTGGAGTCATAGATACATAGACTGTTGAGTACTACACAACAACATCAAACTTTCACACCATCGGTGTGTTATTCATCGTTGTTTAGCTCCTTGGACCATGTTCCTCCAAAAATATTTATCCCATCTGTGTTCATACTAACATACAAAATATCTGGTAAGTGGAGACACCTATTGCTGTTTAGCACTTATTCCACCCCTTACCCTCCCCCCACCTTTTTATACTGAGCATCTCCCTTCTATCTTTCAGTCCAGATGAAGGGTCTCAACCTGAAATGTTGACTGTCCATTTCCCTCCATAGATGCTGCCTGACCCGCTGAGTTCCTCTGGCAGCTGGTAAATGGGATTAGTATAGATAGGTACTTGTGGTCAGCACAGACACAGTGGGCCGAAGGGCCTGTTGCTATGCTGTATGGTTTTATGACTCGATGAGATATCAAAAAAGATCAAGTGATTTGGGGTTTGTGCAGGAAGAGTGGTGCTAAATTCATAGATCAGCCATGTTCTTGTCCAATGTTAGAACAAGCAGAAGGGGCTGAATGGCCTACTCCAGCTTCACTTTCTTACGGTCCTTATGGATAATGTTTAATGTGCAATCAGTGCAGGTGCAAGTCTGGGAGTGAGGGGAACTTAATGACAAATGGGACCAGAGGTAAAAGGGGAATTTAACTTTAGCGCAAAGGTTGTTGTGATCTGGAATACACCATTTACAAAAGAGGTGGAAGGAAATCCAATGGGAACCTTCAACAAGAAATGGATAACAGCCTATAGGGAAGATTAGGCAAGTTCTAGTGTAAGAACAAGGGAATTGATCGACTCCTGGAGTGGTGGGTTTGTCGTAAGGAGAGACTTAGTGATTTGGGCCCAAGTTCCCTTGAGTTCACCCACTCTCACCTGCACCCTTCTGAACTTGCAGTATGCCACTCACTAAGAAACAATTCTAATGTCAAGGGTGATGCTGTTGTGGAGACACATGAGACTGCAGATACAGGGATCAGGAGCAACAAGCAATCTGCTGGAGGAACTCGGCGGGTCGAGCAGCATCTGTGGGAGGAAAGGAATTGTTGGCGTTTCGGCTGATGCACAGCCTGGTTCTATCTCCTGCCGAAGATCAGGGCAGACCAATTGCTCTTGCCCTACCAAACTTATTTCTTCCTGCCGTGACTCCATCCTTTCTCCCCTGGTCTTGTCCCTTCCCACTTACATCCGTGAGACATCTGACACTTTCCAATTGCCTGGTCCCAGCCAGATCACCTGTACTATAGATGTACATCCAGGGACTAAAACAGTCTTTCCAGGTGAAGCAGCGATTCACTTGCACCCCTTCATATCTAGTGTACTGTATTTGATGCCCAGTATTTAATCCTTAAAACTTCCTCAAAAAAAAACAGATAATCTTGTTGAACAATGTGATAGGTTCAAGAGGCTGAATGTTCACTATTGATGGGAGCTTACTGTGCAAAAGCTGGCTGGTGTGTTTCTTATGTTACATTTCATGAGCACATTATTGGTCGTTGCAAGCTTTTTATCGATCTGAAGCCATGGCAGGTGAGTTCTTCTCACAGCACAAAGTGCTATTGCAGTTAATTTTAATAGTGAAATGAAAATCTGCCAAACGTTCAGAGAAAGGAAAATGCAATTTATCCTTCAGGTAGCTCTACAGTTTTTATTGCATCAACCAAGCCATGGGGCTTTATTTAAATCTAGTTCCATCCTTTCTAAATCTGGATGGAAATTCAGGCAATTTGTTACAAATTTCTCTCTCTAACATTTGCAATTCATGCCTCCATTCCTACATTTAAATTGACAATTTGGATTTAATCATTGAACAGAGGAACAAGTCTGAGATAATCGTTGAAAACTCAAATAGACCCGTCATATAATTGAAGCTCCAGAGTCTGACACATGTCGGAGCGTGAAGCCTTGGCTGGATTTTCCAGGCGAATTGTTTTCTTCAACAGAAATGGAAGTTTCCAAAAGGTCTCTGTTCTTGTTTACTTGGTTCAGATTACCAGCATCTGCAGGTTTGTGTTTGCATTAGACCTTACACCGTCCATGTTGTGACATCTATTCATGTCACCATCTGAGATCCAGGAGGCTTTATATAAGAGAGGCTGAACATTGAAACATTGAGTACACCATTCAATCCCTTGAACTTATCACGCTGTTCAACAAGTTTATGGTGATCTGCATATTGAACACCATCTTCTCACTTTACCCCATACCCTCTGATACCCTTACCCAGTAAGAATCAACCAATCTCTGTCAGAAAGAGATTGGTTGACTCTTATTGGATAAGGAGATGAGAGGCTGTGAGTAATGGTCTCTTAACACCCCCTCTCATCTGGGGAGAGAGTTTGAAGTTTTCACCAATGGTCAGTTGTCTGTCTGATGGTTCAATTAACAACAATATGAACTGTGGCTAACTTTTTTTTTCTTCTATCTGATATGTTTGATGCCTTGGGTCTCATGATAATCTGATAGCATAATTTCACCTAACACAAAAAAAGAAAATCATGCATTGATGTACCGCTTTTCACAAGCCTGGGGATTCCTTAAATTCTCCGACACCAGTCAGGTACTTTTCTAATTCCTTTACTTACTAGTTACAAGACAGAAGAAGGCCATTCAGCCCATCAGGTCTATGTCAGCTCCTAGCAGAGAAATCCCATCAGTCACCTTCCAACTCTTCTTATCTCCCTGTAAACTATTCTCTCTAACACGCACTAACTGCTATGTCACTGTGCCATCCATGATGTGATCTTTTCAAGACCAGCGCTTATAGCCCACCTCTAATTGCCTTGAGAGCAGTTGACTGTTGTAGTATTTTTGTAGTATGTAGAATGCACCTCAATTGTAAATGACAAAGTTTATAGATTCTTAGAATACAACATGAAACAGGCCCTTTGAACCAACTCGTCCATGCCAACCCAGGTCTTTACCTTAACTAGTCCCATTTACCTGCATTTGTCGCATATCCCTTTCCTATCCATGTACACGTCCAAATGTCCTTTAAATGCTGTAACTGTACGCCCCCCTACCACTTCCTCTGGCAGCTCGTTCCACATACCCGCCAGCCTCCTTGTGAAAAACTGGCCCCTCAGATCATCCCCTTTAAATCTTTCCCCTCTCACCTTAAACCTCTGCCCTCTAGTTGTAGACTCCTCTACCCTGGGAAATAGACTGTGACCATCTACCCTATCTCTGCCCCTCGTGATTTTATAAACCCCTACTGGGTCACCCTTCAGCCTCCCACACTCCAGGGAAAACAGTCCCAATTTATCCATTCTCTCCTCATAACTCAAGCCCTCCAGTCCTGGCAACATCCTTGTGAATCTTTTCTGGACCCCCTCTAGCTTAATCACCTCCATCTTGTCCCGACGTTCCCTTGTTCGGGACCCTCCCATGGCAGATAATCTATTTTTCTGATATTAATTGACAACAAAACATTGACCTGAGTACTTGGAATAAATCCACTGATCGGTATGTGATGACCCCCATCACCTGCCCTGCTTCAAATGGTGTAATGCGGAAGGTCACCTGAGAGAAAAGAGATGATAGTCTACAGAGGGAGGCTGCATTATACCAGCGGGAGTCTTATTAATTTAACGTCTTATCCAAAAGATAGCACCTACGAAAATGCAGCTCCCCAAGAGCGTGTCAGCTGAGATTCTTCTGCATAGTTTGGAGTGGGGATAAACCCACCGGCTTCTGATTTAAGGCTGACACAAACAGTTTTGGAATTTGGATTCAGTCCATCCCAGGCAGAAATTTGCATTCATTGAAGTAAATATGACTATTTGCCTTTGTAAAGGAGCTCATTAGTGGTGAGGGATTACTGGCAGCTGCTTTCATTGAAATCACCAATTAACCAAGACTTAAGGGCTGATAAAATACTTCAATTATAAGAGCAGGGATACTCCAAGAGGCCTCTGGAAGCAGTTTGGCCAATCAGTAAGATCACCCTCTGACACATATGGGGATTATAAAATGGTGGTGAATTTCCTCAGTCCCCACACTTGCTGGTAAGGATACTGCATGTTCCTTTAGAGAGCAACGTTTGTGATGCTCGTGTGGCTCTCCCCGGTATCATCCTTTTCCCCACCCTCTTACTCAGCCAGCCCAGCATTGAGCAATGACAGCAACTCATCAAACTGAAGGTTAAAGTTAGTTTTCCAGTAATAACCATCATGCCCATAGGTTCAAACAAGTGCTGCAATGTCAAAGCCAAGAGGTTGTCCACAGCTGGCAACAGCGACAAATGCACAAACCATTAAAAGACTTTTATAAGGATCTCTGGCTGAGGACTCAGGGAGAAAAAGGCAGCAATAGCTTCAGCCGACAGAAATCTTATCGCCTGTGTAACGTATTTTGAATGAATTGATAGAGGCGTACAAGGTGATGAGAGGCATCGATGAGTGGACAGTCAGAGACTTTTTCCCAGGGCGACAATGGCTAACATGAGGGGACATAATTTTAAGGTGATTGGAGGGAAGGGGGATGTCAGGGGGTAAGTCTTTTACACAGAGAGTGGTGGGTGCGTGGAACGCACTGCTGGCAGAGGTTGTGGGTAACATACATTAGGGACGTTTAAGAAACTCTTAGATAGACACCGTGAATGATAGAGAAATGGGGGCGAATGTGGGAGGGAAGGGTTAGATAGATCTTAGAGCAGGATAAATGTCGGCACAACATTATGGGGGCAAAGGGCCTGTACTGTGTCTGTAGTGTTCTATGTTCTATGAATGGACCTTAGATAACACTGGGACTGCTGGTAAACTGGAGCCACAATAATATCTACAGCACATCAGAACGTCGGAACAGTGGGAAGTGTTAATTTCTGATCTAATAGCAAGGCACAGCAACATGTGATGTTGCATCATCTACACCAATGCTGACATGTTCTATAACCTCATGAACTATTTACATCTTATGCATAAATACACCACACCATTTTCCGTCTTTGGACACATATCCATGGATATTGTGGATTCAGTTGACTGATTTCCTTCATTGGATTCAAACTCCTTAGCTGTGCACTTGTCTCCAATGTGTTAGTGTCTTGAACAGAAGAGCTTGGCAAACTCTTTGGCCCCACTCACTGCTGCTCTGTGACTTTTCAACTGTATTAGGTTCTACATTGACATCAGGAATAGATTCATCACCATGCATCACCTCAGTACATTCAGCTATGTCTCCAGCTGTGATCATCTGATCAATGTTGGCATTTCTGAATTTCTGAACGGTACAGCACAGGAGCAGGCCCTTCCGCCCACGACATTGTGCTGAACTAATTTAATGCCTAACTAAACAAAACCCTTCTGCCTACACAATGCCCATGTCCCTCCATTCTCTGCACATCCATGTAAGATAAGATCTCTTTATTAGTCACACGTACATCGAAACACAGTGAAATACATCTATTGTGTAGAGTGTTCTCGGGGCAGCCCGCAAGTGTCGTCACGCTTCCAGCGCCAACATAGCGTGCCCACAACTTCCTAACCCGTATGTCTTTGGAATGTGGGAGGAAACCGGAGCATCCAGAGGAAACCCACGCAGACACGGGGAGAACGTACAAACTCCTTACAGACAGTGGCCGAAATTGAACCCTGGTCGCTGGCGCTGTAATAGCGTTACGCTAACCGCTACACTACCGTGCTTGCCCATGTGCCTATCTAAGATCCTCTTAAACGCCTCTATCGTATTTGCGTCCACCGCCACCCCTGGCAGCACATTCCAGACACCCACCACTGTCTGTGTAAAAAACTTGCCCCACACATCTCTTTTGAACTTACCCCTTCTCACCTTAAACTCATGCCCTCTAATATTAGACAGTTTGACCCTGGGAGAAAGATACTAGCTGTCTATCTATGCCTCCCATAATCTTATAAACTTCTATCAGGTCTCCCCTCAGCCTCCGAGACTCCAGGGAAAACAACCCAAGTTTGTCCAACCTCTCGTTCTAGCACATGCCCTCTAATCCAGGCAGCATTGCGGTAAAAATGATCTCAAATGCATACTAAATACCATTTTAACACAACACAATAGACAAGGAGCACTATAGCACACACAGTCCCGTTGCTCCCAATGATTCAATTTCATTGGCTTAATCAGAATTGCTCTACTTTGCCTTGAATCATTGTCTTGGGTTTCAATTGCTGACTCATTACTCTCTGCTCTAAATTACGCTGTAAGTCTTCATGTGTCCAGACTGGTCTGTGCTGTTTAAGCCTGTTTGCAGACCTACTTTAATAATGCATTTCCCTGAAATGCCTGAGCAACCTCAGTGACGTTAACAGTGAAATCCTCCTCTACAGGTTGCAATATCTATTATCCAACAATACATGGGATAATCTGGGCTGAGCATCAAGAGCAACATTTTTCTTTGACAGATGATATTCAATCATATAGTCTTCTTTTTTTCTATTTCTGAGGCAGTGTCTCTGGGTCGAGGATGATTTGCCTTCTCTCCAGTGTTGTGGGGGCTCAAGGGTGGCTGGTGAGGCCAAATGGGAACTTTGAACTCTTCCACAGATGGGGCAGGAGGTGACTGGTGGGGTGGGCCATGGTTAGTTGGTGAAGTGGTGCAGGGATCCCAATGCTTGGATTCAAGGTTCCCAACACCACCTTCTCCGCCTTGAGCAGCGATTCCCAGGAATCAGCAGGAATATTGCACTTATGCACTTACACCTATGTTAGACTATTGTTTATTGACTACAGCTCTGCCTTCAATACTATAATTCCAAGCAAACTTGTCACCAAACTCCGAGACCTAGGACTCAACACCTCCCTCTGTGACTGGATCCTTGACTTTCTAACAAGCAGACCGCAATCAGTGAGGATAGGCAGCAACACCTCCGGCACGATTATTCTCAACACTGGTGCCCCACAAGGCTGCATCCTCAGCCCTCTACTCTATTCCCTATACACTCATGACTGTGTAGCCAGATTCTGCTCTAACTCCATCTACAAATTTGCAGATGATACCACCGTTGTAGGCCTTATCTCAAGCAGCGATGAGTCGGAATAAAGGAAGGAGATAGAGAGCTTAGTGACATGGTGTCATGACAACAACCTTTCCCTCAATGTCAACAAAATGAAAGAGCTGGTCATTGACTTCAGGAAAGGGGGCGGTGTACATGCACCTGTCTACATCAGGGTGAGAAGGTTGAGAGCTTCAAGTTCCTGGGAGTGAACGTCACCAGCAGCCTGTCCTGGTCAAATCACATAGATGCCATGGCCAAGAAAGCTCACCAGCGCCTCTACTCCCTTAGGAGGCTAAAGAAATTCGGTTTGTTCCATCTCGATGTATCATGGCTTGGTACGGCAACTGCTCTGCCCAGGACCGCAAGAAACTGCAGAGAGTTGTGGACACAGCCCAGCGCGTCACGGACACCAGCCTCTCCTCCTTGGACTCTGTCTTTACCTCTCACTGCCTTGGCGAAGCAGCCAGCATAATCAAAGACCCCTCCCACCCAGGTAATTCTCTCTTCTCTCCTCTTCTATCAGGCAGAAGATATAGGAGCCTGAGGGCACAAACCACCAGGCTTAAGGACAGCTTCTATCCCACTGTGATAAGACTATTGAACGGTTCCCTTATATGATGAGATGGACTCTGACCTCACCATCTACCTTGTTGTGGCCTTGCACCTTATTGCACTGTACTTTCCTATAGCTGTGACACTTTACTCTGTACTGTTAATGTTTTTACCTGTACTACCTCAATGCACCGTGTACTAACTCAATGTAACCGCACTGTGTAATGAATTGACTTGTATGATTGGTATGCAAGACAAGATTTTCACTGTATCTCGGTACAAGTGACAATAATAAACCAATACCAATATCAATTCTTCAGGGAGAGTTTCATGTCCTTGAATCTTTTTCTCTGTTGGCCTGCTAACCTCTTCCCACGACAGCCCAGAACAGAGTGTCTGTTTGGGAGTCTGGTGCCGTATAGTCGTACTGTGACAACAAAACTGCCCACCTTTCCACCCTGGACACAGCCATTGTTGTAATCACTACTTTAGGACCCAGAATTACTAATACAGACCCTCCCCAGGTTACAAACACCCAAATTATGGACACCTGTGAATATAAACAAGCTCCCATAATTTTATCAACTTCAACCAAGAACCAGTGTTGAAAACAAAACCTGCTTCCATGTAGCCTCCCCACGACAATCAGACACCCTTGTTTGTTAAGATAAGATAAGATGAGATAAGATGAAATAAGATGAGATAAGAGCACAGGCTGCCGGTTTCACTGTGGGAGGCTACTTACGAGACACAAGAGACCACAGATCGTGGAATCTGGAGCAACACGCAATCAGCTGGAGGAACTCAGCGGGTCAAGCAGCATCTGTGAGAGGAAAGGAATTGTTGAAGCCTCGGGTCAAGACCCTGCAGCAGGATTAAGAGTGGAGAGAGAAGACCGGCCAGCATAAAGAGGAGAGGGGGAGGGGAGGGACGGGAGCCATTGGTGGATTGAGGAGGGGTGAAGGATGAGGGGCAGATGGAGATGGGTGGGGAGTGGGAGGGGTGGAGTTAGGAGACAAAGGCAGATAGGTGATAGGTAGAAGCAGACGGAAAAAGTAGATGGCGCCAGATGATGGGAGGGGAGGGTGAGGGCTCCTCGAGTGATCGTCATTGAGAGAGAAGCACAGAAACAGGTCCTTCAGACTAACGGGTCCATACTAACCATCAAGCATTCATTTTTATATTAACCCTACTTAAATCCTTCTTGTGGAGGGAAAGTGAAGGCCTGGCTTCAATGCCTCAGCCATGTGATGGAATACATGTTGGCAGTACTGACCCATACAGTATAAGCCTTTTACTGAGGGTGCTGGAATCAATGTCTAATGATATCCCTTTCCTCTCTGTCTGTCTGTCTCACACTCTCTCTCTCTCTCTCTCTACCTGTCTTCCTCTCTTCATCTTTCATTCTCAGTCTACCCCATTATCTCTACTTCTTTCTCTCTGCTTCTCTCTCTCTTCCTCTCTTTCTCTCCGCCCTCCTTACCTGTCTGTATATTTTCTCTGCCTTACTGTCTCTCTTTCTTTCTCTCCATTTGTATCTCTCTCTCCGCCTGTCTCTCTCTACCTCTTTTTCTCCCTGCTCCACTCCACCTCTCTTTCTCTCTGGCCCCCGCCCCCTCTGTATCTTTCTCTCTCCCCCCTTCTGTCGAACAAGAGCCATGGAGACAAGAATACTAAACCCATTCCTATTGGATCAGTGATTCCATTGAGGTCCACAGGCCACATCCTGGACACCAGTCAGGGATACAATCTGACAGCATCACAGCTCACATCAACACTGAAAGCAGTCACCTCACAATGGGCCACCAGGTCCCCCATCATTACTCATTCGTCTGTGCATGATTTTAAAAATGTGCATCACTGACAGTCACCTCGTGAACATTTGCTTCTAATTGCTTCAGACCAGCTAACTCCGGGACACATTAAATGTGAATATATTATACAGGACATGTAGGTTGCTGTGGATCTCGATTGATGCATGAACTGCTCTTGTCTGTCACATATAATTGAAATTCTTTTGCATCTAACTCAATTTCGAGCTTCGACAGGAGGAATTGTGTCATCCCGTACAATGATGTGACTTCAGAATGACTGCTGGTCCTGTGTGAATCAATTAAGGAATGAAGTTTTTACCTTGCAGCAATGTGACAAGATTCGGGCTTTTGTTGAAAAGCTATTAAAGTCTGCTGCATATTGATGTCAATTACTAAATGTATGATGTAAGATGACTACACCTCCTAATTTTGCCATCTCTTAATTTTCTCCTACCTAGCCCATGAGTTTTATGCAGCAACTATTTGACAATCTGACAATTTCTTTAGTGTATGTTATTTTACTTTATTTCTGCTGAGTCAGAACTGTTGCAGTACCCCACAGGTAATTATCGAAGTGTTTAACACAACAGTAAATGGTTTGGTGCAGGGTGTGCAACTCCTCATAAAACCACTCCCTTTGGTAAATGAACACGTGATTTGGTAAATTCACATTTGATGTACAGAGGGAGTTTGATGTACAGAGGGATCTTGGGGTCCAAGTTGCCAGCTCCCTGAATGTGGCCATGCAAGTAGATACAGTGGTAAAGAAGGCATATGGCGTGCTTGCCTTCATTGGTTGGGACATTGAGTATAAGAGTCAGGAAGTCACGCTGCAGCTATAAAACTTTGGTTAGGCCACACTTAGAGTATTGTGCGCAATTTTTCTTATTACAGGAAGGATGTGGAGGCTTTGAAAAGTGTACAGAAAAAGTTTACTAGAGGGTACAAGCTGTAAGGAGAGGTTGGACAAACTTTGGTTGTTTTCTCTGGAGCATCGGAGGCTGAGGGGAGACCTGATGGAGGTTTATAAAATTTTGAGAGGCATAGATAAGGTAGTCAGAATCTTTTTCCAAGGGTAGAAATGTCAACTACTAGAGGTCATGCATTGAAGGTGAAAAGGGGAAAGTTTAAAGGAGATGTGCAGGGCAAGTTTTTTACCCAGAGAGTGGTGGGTGCCTGGAACATGTAATGGTGGAAGCAGATACGATAGTGGCATTTAAGAGGCTTTTAGATAGACACATAAGGGAAAGGGATCATGTGCAGGCAGAAGAGATTTGGTTTAACAGCATTGTGTTTGGCACAGACATCGTGGGCTGAAGGGCCTGTTCCTGTGCAGTACTGTTCTATGGCATGGTAGTGTAGCAGGTTAGCATAACGCTATTACAGTGCCAGCGATCGGGGTTCAATTCCCGCCGCTGTCTGTAAGGAGTTTGTACGTTCTCCCCATGTCTGCGTGGGTTTCCTCCGGGTGCTCGAGTGTCCTCCCACATTCCAAAGACGTACGGGTTAGTAGGTTAACATGGGTGTAATTGGGCGGCGCAGGTTCGTGGGGTGGAAGGGCCTGTTACCGTGCAGTATAAATAAACTTTTTTAAAGTATTAATGTCTAACAGTGTTGGCATTATTAAGAGCCAGAATGAAGAGGATTGGTTAAGTTCCCTGTCAATCAATCAGCAGCGTTCAGATGACTAGGACTGATTTTACACGTTCAGCTGTCCTCCACTCACTGACTTACGTTCCTTCACTTATAAGGAGAGTTTGCTGCAGTTTTCTCTCTGAGGTTTGTGAGTCTTTGGAACACCCTTTTCAAAGAGTGGTGGAAGCAGATTTCTTGAATAATTTTAATGTAGAAGTAAATGGAAACTTGATAAGCGAGGGACTGAAATTTTACCACAAGTACGGTGGAGGGGAAGTTACCATCAGATCAACCTTGATCTCAATAACTGGCGGAGGAACACTGAGAGTGGAGTGGTCCACTCTTCTTATGTTTTACTTCATTGGAAGGAGTATATGTTAATTTGTTTCGTTTGGAAGGTGTGTTTTGTGCCTTGGACCAAAGGAAGGGAAGAAAGGGCAAGTGTGGCATCTCCTGGTGTGACACAGATAGGTGAAGCGGGACGGGGAGTGGGGATTGGTGGAGACGGAAGAGTGAACCAGAGCACATAGGAGGGGAGGGTCCCCTCAGCATGACGAAAGGGGAGGAGAGGGTAAGGTGTGTCAGGCAGTGGCATCACCTTGGAGGTGATTTAAATTGTTCAGGATGATCTGTTGAATGTGGAGGCTGGTGTGGTGGAAGGTGAGGACCAGGGGGTTTGCGTGAGAGGAAAGGGGATGAGGGCAGAAGTGCGGGAGATAAAGTGGGTGCAATTGGGAGGCTTGTCAGCTGTGGGGCAGGGGCACCCATGGTTGAGGGGAAAGGAACTACTGGTATGGAAGGTGGCAAGACCAGAACACAGGCAACCGAGACTGAGAAGCTGAGAGAAAGGAAAGGACTCAAAATGTTGTCAAATTAGCTGTGAGTGTCTGTATGCTCTAGCCTGTTTCTGTGCTGTAAATAATTTATAATCCCATCGAAGAACTTAGAGGGAGTCAGTGCAAATATTAGCATTATAGTTTGGTGAAGCTCACTGGTACAAATGAGGTAAATTTTAAAAAATGATAATCAAATGCAAATAACGCCATGGATAATTTAAATATCTCTCACTCTCTGCAGTTGGTATTCTGAATACCCTGCCAAATCTGCATTTGTTTTTAGTTTACTGTGAATACTGAAGGCAAGGCATGAGTGACTTCTGTTCACATTGTACGAAGATCAAAAACATTTCATCTGTGTAAACATTGACTGTTCTCAACAGAAACTCCATGGCCAGTGAGATGTATCAGTGCTTGGATATGTGAGAATAAAAAAGGACAACTTATGTGGCCATTTAATAAAGGGTCTGCTTTTCAAGAGGAGTCTGATTTTAACTCCCTGTTATCAGGACAAAACTTATTCTTTATCTGTTCAAAGAATGCAACTTATTTCATCACAGAGTCAGAGTTATACTGCAGAGAAACAGGCCATTCGGCCCAGCTTGTCCACGCCAGATAAGGTGGAGGAACTCAGCGGGTCGAGCAGCATCTGTGGTGGGAAATGAATTGTTGACATTTCAGGTCAAAACCCTGCTTCAGGATTAAGGGTGGCTTCCTACAAGTCTTAACAGTTCACAGTTCGTGAATTAGTACTCAGCGTTGCTAGTGAAGTTTGACAGTGAAACAAAAGCCCAGGAAATATCCCAATGCCTGGTACTTGTTCCCAACTTCCCACCATTATGCACCTCATTACAATGTGTCAAAGGGACAAGGGGTGGGTGTCAGGGAGGTAGTGAGAACTGCAGTGGGGAAGAAGCTGCAGGCTGATGTAGGGTGATGAGAGGAGAGGAGGAGACAACTAACGGAGCTGAACTTAGTGCAGATAAGTGTACATACTTTACAGTGAGAAGTGAGAAAGGTTATAATGAGGAACAAAGGAATGGCAAAGCAATTCACGGTAGAGGAACAAATAACTTCCCAGGGGTCGAGAATCTAATAAAAAGGAGGAATTAAAGGAAATTTAAACCAGTAAAGACATAATGCTGGAGAAATTAATAGCACGGAAAGTTGATAAATCCGCAGGGCTTGACAATTTGTATCCCAGAATACTAAACAGTGCTTGCATCGGTTATCATGTTCCAGAATTCCATAGATTAGGAAACATTTTCCGTCGATTGGGAAGTGTAACCCCACTATTTAAAAAATGAGGGAGAGAGGATAGAGGGGAGCTACAGGCCGGTTGGTTTGGCTTCAGTCAGAGAGAGAATGACCGTCTATTATAAAGAAGGTTATGACAGGAAATGTCAATGGGATTGGACAAAGTCACGTGGATTTCCCTTTCCCCCCTCCTATCTGATCCACCTCCAGTCCTCCAGTTTTTGTTCCCTTTCCTATTCATCCCCCCATCAACCATTTTCATCCCCCTCTGCCTCCTGGTTCCATCCATTTGCCACCCACACGTTTTACCCACCGAATTTCCCCCCCCTCCCCCCATCTGCTTCTGGTTTCATCTGTCCATCACCTCTCCCCTAATGGTTCCCATTCTCACCTTCCTTCCTTAGAACATAGAACATAGAACATTACAGCACAGTACAGGCCCTTCAGCCCACAATGTTGTGCCGACATTTTATCCTGCTCTAAGATCTACCTATCCCTTCCCTCCCACATAGCCCCCACTTCTCTATCATTCATGTGTCTATCTAAGAGTCTCTTAAATGTCCCTAATGTATCTGCCCCCACAACCTCTGCTGGCAGTGCGTTCCACACACCCACCACTCTCTGTGTAAAAGAACTTACTTCTGACATTCCCCTTACACATTCCTCCAATCATCTTAAAATTATATCGTGTTAGCCATTGTCACCATGGGAAAAAGTCTCTGACTGTCCACTCAATCTATGCCTCTCATCATCTTGTACACCTCTATCAAGTCACCTCTCATCCTCATTCTGTCCAAAGAGAAAAGCCCCAGCTCGCTCAACCTATCCTCATAAGACATGCTCTCCAATCCAGGCAGCATCCTGGTAAATCTCCTCTGCACCCTCTCTAAAGCTTCCACATCCTTCCTATAATGAGGTGACCAGAACTGAACACAATACTCCAAGTGTGGTCTGACCAGAGTTCTATAGAGCTGCAACATCACCTGGCTGCTCTTGAACTCAGTACCCCGACTAATGAAGGCCAACACTCCATACGCCTTCTTAACAATCCTATCGACCTGCGCAGCAACCTTGAGAGATCTATGGACATGGACCCCAAGATCCCTCTGTTCCTCCACACTGCTAAGAGTCCTGCCATTAACCTTGTATTCTGCCTTCGAATTCGATCTCCCAAAGTGTATCACTTCACACTTATCCGGGTTGAACTCCATCTGCCACTTCTCAGCCCAGCTCTGCATTCTATCGATATCCTGTTGTTATCTACAGCAACCTTCTACACTATTCACAACACCACCAGCCTTTGTATCATCTGCAAACTTACTAACCCACCCTTCCACATCCTCATCCAAGTCATTGATAAAAGTCACAAAGAGTATAAAATTCACAAAGATAATTACTTATCAGATTCCAGCACTGGTGATCCTTTGTGTTCCTCCTTGTCTCCCTCCTCGCTGTCTCTACCTTCACCCACCTTCGTCCCACTCTGCCCTTCCTTTGTCTGCCTCCTCCTATCATCCACCTGCCTCTGTCTCCCAACTCCTCCCCTCCAATTGGCTCCATCTGCCTGTCATCCTTCAGCCCTCCTCGATCCACCAATCACCTACTGGTCCCCGTCTCACCATTCTCACACAGTGAAGTTCTTCACTGGCTACAAAGCCCTTTGGTGTAGACCTGAGGCCATGATAGGTGTTACAGAAATGCAGGTGCTTCTCCTGCTGCATTTTTCATTGTCCTTGTATAGTGCTGCACATCTAGCCTCAAATTTGAAGTAATTTTGAGGAGTTGTTAATATTTTAGCCGCGCGTGTGGTAATATTTTGATTATCTCATGAGACCTGCAACACGCCTGTAGATGTGTGTGATTAATCCAAATGCTTCCACCTTTCCAGGGCAATGTGACAGGAGTGTGATTTTGCGCTATTAAATATGGAATAGTAATTGCCTGCAACTGGATCCATTCAGTGAGAGAGAGGCAGTAATTCAATCAAGTTCCTCTAATGATGCTTTTTTGACGCACATTGAACATTAACTGGAGCACACTAGAATCATGGACAGACAATCCCTGCCAGATCATTTGTATTGCTCCTCCCAATCGTTCGCCAGCTTAGTTTAAAATAACTGGCACACAGCTGAGTTTCCCCACTACTGAAAATGACCCCCGGACACGGTAGTTGTATGATGCAAGTGAAATTGTAATAAACACTAAACCGTAAGCCACCTCCCAGTATCAGAGCACTGTGGTGTGTGCCAACTACATGATGAAGGGTATGAGCAAGGTGGTGGAGAAAGGGCAAATGTCCCCTTCCCCCTCCCCCACCTCCCTCCCCCACAAATACTCGTCCAAAGAAATAAGCGTGTAACTTAAAGTTATGGATGGGGATGCATGCGGACACCATAGTATTGAAGATTTGTGGGTCTGCTCCTCCAAAAGCCAACCAATTTAGACTCCTATGCATGCACCTTAGATGATACAAGAGCAGAGACCAAGTGTCCATTCAGTCCACATGGACAACCTTGAGCTTCCAGACACTTCTCACTTTAAATTCTCCATCCTACCCTCCCTTCCAGTCTGACCTCTCCACCTCCTACACTGTTCATACACTGTCCAGGGCAAACTCAAGGAGCAGGACCTCATCTTCTGATGAGACACGTTGCAGATACGAAGACTCAAAGTTAAATCCAACAATTTCAGATCGCCAGCCCTTTGGATGTCAAGTCATCCACCTCTAACATTAACTCAGTTTTTCTCCCTCCGTGGATGTTGCCTGATCTGTTGGGTATTTCAAGCACTCTTGTTTGTTTCAGATTTCCGGCAACTCACAATTCCAACATTTTCACTTCCCTCCTTTCCCTCCCTATCTGCCCTAATTCCTCTCCAGCTTATGAACACCTGACTCATGTGTAGCCCAGAAATGGGGACCAGCGTTTGGGAGACCGGCGGGATGAATTTGCCGGCTGCAGGCATCTCCTGCCATGCGGGAGTCTCAGTTCGCTGCCGTGTTTCCCACTGGCGAACCATTTGGGATACAAACCGTCCACAAGAACGTAACTCTGTCATAACCCGGGGAGGACCTGGATCAAAGTGATGGTACTGAAAACAATTTTGTCACCAGGACAAGCTTGGGCTACAACCAATCACAGGCATTCCCTTTTTCTCTGCAAAGCCCAACCACAACTTTTTTTCATACCTTTCCATGACCTGAAAGGTATTGGTATTGGTTTATTATAGTCACTTGTACTGAGGTAAAGTGAAAACTTGTCTTGCATACCGATCGTACAGGTCAATTCATTACACGGTGCAGTGACATTGAGTTAGTACACAGTGCATTGAGGTAGTACAGGTAAAAACAATAACAGTACAAAGTAAAGTCTCACAGCTACAGAGAAAGTGCAGTGCAATAAGGTGCAAGGTCACAACAAGGTAGATGGTGAGGTCAGAGTCCATCTCATTGTATAAGGGAACCGTTCAACAGTCTTATCACAGTGGGATAGAAGCTGTTCTTGAGTCTGGTGGTATGTGCCCTCAGGCTCCTGTATCTTCTACCTGATGGGAGAGGAGAGAAGAGAGAATGATCCGGGTGGGTGGGGTCTTTGATTATGCTGGCTGCTTCACCAAGGTTGACTCTTTTTCTCCACAGATGCTGCTTGACCTCAGAATCAGAATCAGAACTAGATTTAGATTTATTATCACTGACTTATCTGTCATGAAATTTGTTGTTTTGCGGCAACAGTGCAAAGACATAAAATTACTATAAATTACAAAAATGTAAATTGTGCCAAAAAAGGAATAATGAGGTCGTGTTCATGGGTTCATGGGCCACTCAGAAATCTGATGGCGGAGGGGAAGAAGCTGTTCCTGAATCATTGAGTGTGGGTCTTCAGGCTCCTGTACCTCCTCCCCGATGGTAGTAATGAGAAGAGTGCATGTCCCGGATGGTGAGGGTCCTTAATGATATATGCCACCTTCTTGAGGCATCGCCTCTTGGAGATGTCCTTGATGGTGGGGAGGGTTGTGCCCGTGATGGAGCTGGCTGAGTCTACAACCCTCTGCAGCCTCTTGTGATTCTGTGCATTGGAGCCTCCATACCAGGCGGTTATGCAACCAGTCAGAATGCTCTCCACCATACATCTATGGAAATTTGTAAGAGTTTTTGGTGACATACCGAATCTCCTTAAACTCCTAACAAAGTAGAGCCATTGACGTGCCTTCTTGGAACCATAGAACACTACAGCATAGAAAACAGGCCATCTGGCCTTCTAGTCTGTGCCAAAACTTTATTCCTCTAGTTCCATTGACCTGCACCCAGTCCATAACCCTCCAGACCTCTCCCATCCATGCATCTATCCAATTTATTCTTAAAACTTAAGAGTGAGCCCACATTTACCACGTCAGATGGCAGCCCGTTCCACACTCCCACCACTCTTTGAGTGAAGAAGTTCCTCCTCATGTTCCCCCTAAACCTTTCCCCCTTCACCCTAAAGCCATGTCCTCTTGTACTTATCTCTCCTAATCTAGGTGGAAAGAGCCTACTCGCATTTACTCTGCCCTCATTCTTCTACGCTCCAAGGAATAAAGTCCTAACCTGTTCAATCCATCCCTGTAACTCTTCATGATTGTATCAATGTGTTGGGCCCGTGACAGATCCTCTGAGATGCACCATCCTCAGCTACGGACATACCACCTAGAATGGACCATGGGCGTCGGAGCTCTATCAACAGCAAGTTTCTTTTGTGAGAAAGGTTCTTTTGGTATCTTAAAGATAAAGGTCTGGACACACAGTCTTTGTAATTTAAAGATGGTTTTATTAACAAAGACAAACGCGGGGACAGAATGAATGGGAACGGATGCACACTCACACACTCTCAGGCAGGAGATTGTAAATGTGGAGGGAAATCGCAAACGGGGGGTGAGGTGCACACGCGCGCACACACACACACACACACACACACAAACACACACACACAAACACACACAAACACACACACACAATAACTGGATACAAATGATCAAGGAATAAACAATACGATGTTTGGACACCCTGATTCTGGACAAACATTGGCTCTTTGGTCTCAGGAGTCCTTAACTAACTGCTCTGAAGTAGTGCACAGCTTACCTCAACATCCTCGGAGACAGAGAGAAAGAAAAACCAAACATGGAGCACTTTTATACTGCTGGGTGGGGCTGGGTGGTCCAGCAAGGACAAAGGTGTTTTAAACAGGCCAATGGTAGGTGTGCCCAGGACAAAGGTGCTCGCACAGACCAATCCAAGTGGTCCAGCAAGGACAAAGGTGTTTACCTAGTGGGGTGGAGGCAAACCTTGATTGACAGTGGTGTCGTTTTCAGCCATGTGCTCAATGGTGTCATCCCAGCCAGAGGGGTCAGTGTTGTCACGGTCGCATGACAGCCATGACCTTTTACACTACAGCTTCCCCTGCAGGTCACCCAGTCTCCTGACTTGGGAATAACATTTCATCATTCCTTCCTCACTATTAGATCCAAAAGCTGGAGCTTCCTGCCCAAAAGCTCAGTAGGTGCATCTTCACTGCAGGGGTGTCAGTGGTTCAAGCAGGTTCATTCAAGAGCAATCAGGATGAGTGAAAAATGCTGGCCTTGCCTACAATTAAAGAAAAAGGAAAAGTAATTATCCTAAAGTGACCGGAGGGTTTGAGTTATAAGGAGAGGCTGGGTAGGCTGGGGCTTTATTCTCTGGCGTGTCGGAGGCTGAGAGGTGACTTTATGGAAGTTTATAAAATGATGAGGCATTAGATAAGGTGAATAGTGACAGTCTTTACCCCAGGTAAGGGAATCCAAAACAAGAGGGCATTGGTTTAAGGTGAGAGGGGGAAGATTTAAAAGGACCTGAGGGGCAACTTTTTCACACAGAGGGTGATGTATATATGCAACGAGGAAGTGGTAGAGGCAGGTACAATTACACTTAAAAGACATTTGGACAGGTACATGGATAGGAACTGTTTAGAAGGATATGGGCCAAATCCAGGCAAATAGAATTAGAAACTTGGTCAGCATGGATAAGTTGGGCCAAAGGGCCTGTTTCTGTGCTGTATAATTCTATGACTCTATGACTAAGAGGATATAACATGGCAATGAATACCCATATTTTCACAGAGACCACCGACACTTGAAGCCAGTGAAGTCCTCATGGAACATCTAAGTCCTATCAATTTGTTTGCATCTGAAACACACCTAAGTGTCCTGATCCACCATCAGATTTCTGAACAGTCCATGAACACTACCTCATTATTCTTTTTTTGCACTCTATTTATATTTGTAATTTATAGAAATTTTTATGTCTTTGCACTGCACTGCTGCCGCAAAACAACAAATTTCACATCGTATAAGTCAGTGATAATAAATCTGATTCTGATTTAAGATTCATTCAGCAATAAAGAAACAGCAGTAGGAAAAACACCTTTTCTAATCCCGTGCAGACTATTATTAAGTGCCAAATATTAAGCTTCTACCGCTGAATTCAATCAGGAAAAAATGAAAATCAAACCAAACATGAACAGCAATGTAAATGAGACAAGCATTGACCTGTCTGTAAGTCTAGGAATTTGTATCTCACTTAGTATTTTTTATTCCTTCGAGGGGATGTGGGTGTTTATACCACATGGTTGTCTGTGCCCATTTGTCACTGGATATTTTAGAGGTCAGCTCACCTCTAAATGTGATGTGGTCTGGGATCACATATAGCCCAGTAAGAGACAGCAGAGCTCCTTCCCCAAAGCAAGACAAATAGATTTTGACAGCAATCTGCTAGTTAAATGGTATTGATTCTCCCATTTTATTCCAGATTTTTTATTTAATTAACTGCTTTTAAATTCCCAGCTGATGGGGAGTTTTAGATAAATGACTGGCGAGTTCGTTATAGTGTGTAAGATTCTGAAATCTCTGCCCAGGGAAGCAGTAGAGGCTACCTCATTAAATATATTTAAGACACAGTTGGATAGATTTTCGCATAGTAGGGGAATTAAGGGTTATGGGGAAAAGGCAGGTAGGTGGAGCTGAGTCCACGGCCAGATCAGCTGTGATCTTATTGAATGGCGGAGCAGGCTTGACGGGCCGGATGGCCTCCTCCTGCTCCTATTTCTTATGTTCTGCAGGTTCAGTGCTGAGGGATTGAAAGACTGAGAGGCTGAGAGGTGACCAGTGGAGGCAACAAAGGGCCGCAGATGGTGGAATCTGATAGGAGAGGAAGGTGGAGCGTGGAACCAAATAAGGGAGGTGGGGAGGAGGCAGGTGGGAACAGTGGGGAGGAGGGGACCCAGTGGGAGGGGTGTGTGGGGGATGGCCAGATGGGGTGGGTGGGGGAGGGGGAAGAAACAGGGTGATGGGGGCTGGGGTGGGGTGTAGGAAGAACTGGGTGGATCAGGAGGAGAGAGAAAAGGGCCAGAGGGGGAGCAGTTTACCAGAAGTTGGAGAATTCAATGTTCACGCCGTCTCCCCTTCATCTTTCGGTCCAGATGAAGGGTCTCAACCCAAAACGTTGACTGTCCATTTCCCTCCACGGATGCTGCCTGACCCATTGAGTTCCTTCAGCATCTTGTTTTTGCTCCAGATTCCAGTATCTGCAGTCTCTTGGGTCCCCATGTGATATACTTAGTTTAGTGGAGAATTCTGGGCTACCGGCATTGCAATTAATATGCCAGCATACCATGCTGGTTCTATGTATTTTGACCCACACATCTGTTGTAAGTATATTATGTGATAAATGTTACAAGTGGTTTTATATTTATATCGGCAGAGACTGAGGACCACAGCACCAGTGGTGAGGACAGCGAAGGTCTGGTCAAGGGAGATAGCAGCACATACAGGACTGCTTTGAATTGGTGGACTGGACCATATTCAGGGATTCATCTGTGGATCTGAATGAATGTGCCACAACTATCACCGACTTCACCAAGACCTGCGTGGATGAGTGTGCGCCGTCAAGAACATACCGAGTTTTCCCAAACCAGAAACACTGGATGAACCAGAAGATTCGCAGTCTACTAAGGGCTAGATCTAAGGTTCAAGACCGGCGATCCAGAACCCTACATGAAGTCTAGGTCTGACCTATGGAAGGCTATTGTGAGAGTGAAAAGGCAATGTCATGTGAAGTTAGAGACACAATCGGATACACGACAGCTGTGGCAGGGTTTGCATGCCATTACTTCCTATAAGGCAAAACCTAACAGCATAAATGGCAGTGATGCTTCACTCCCTGATGAGTTCAATGTCTTTCATGCATGATTTGAAAGGAAGAATAACACTATACCTGTATGAATCCCCACAGCATCTGGTCACCCTGTGATTCTGTCTCGGAGGCTAACGCCAGAACATCCTTCAAGAGGGTGAACCCTCGCAAGGTGTCAGGCCCCGACGGTGTACCTGGTCAGTTTATTGCCGACCAAGTGGTTGGAGTGCTCAAGGACATCTTCAACCTCTCACTGCTGCAGTCGAAGGTTCCCATCTGCTTCAAAAGGGCAGCAATCATACCAGTGCCCAAGAACAGCCTCAATGACTGTCGTCCGGTAGCACTCACATCTTCTGTGATGAAGTGCTTCGAGAGGTTGGTCATGGCTTGAATTAACTCCTGCCTGAGCAAGGACCTGGACCCACTGCAATTTGCTGACTGCCACAACAGGTCTACAGCGGACGTAATCTCATTGGCTCTCCACTCGGCTTTGGAGCCCCCAGACAGCTGCAAAACATACGTCAGGCTGCTGTTTATCGATTACAGCTCGGCATTCAACACCATCTTCCCCTCAGTATTAATCAACGAGCTTCAAAACTTGTACCTCTATCTTCAACTAGATCCTCTACTTCCTTATCAGGAGACCACAGGCAGTGCAGGAGTAATAACATCTCCTCCTCGCTGACAATCAACACAGGCGCACCTCAAGGATGCGTGCTTAGCCCACTGCTCTACTCTCTCTACACTCATGAATGTGGGGCTAGGCACAGCTCAAATGTCATCTATAAATTCGCCAATGACACCACTGTTGTTGGCAGAATCTCAGATGGCGATGAGAAGATGTACAAGAGTTGAGTGATGTCACAACAACAACCTCGCACTCAACATCAGCAAGACCAAGGAACTGATTGTGGACTTCAGGAAGGGGAAGTCGGGAGGACACACACCAGTCCTCATTGAGGGGTCAGCGGTGGAAAAAGTGAGCAGCTTCAAGTTCCTGGGTGTCAACATCTCAGAGGATCTATCCTGGGCCCAACACATTGATGCAATCACGAAGAAGGCACGCCAGTGGCTCTACTTCATTAGGAGTTTGAGGAGATTCGGTATATCACCAAAGACTCTTACAAGTTTCTACAGATGTACAGTGGAGAGCATTCTGATTGGTTACATCACCGCCTGGTGTGGTGGCTCCAATGCACAAGATCCAAAGAGGCTGCAAAGGGTTGTAGACTCAGCCAACTCCATCATGGGCACAACCATCCCCACCATCGAGGACATCTTCAAGAGGTGGTGCCTCAAGAAGGTGGCATCCATCATTAAGGACCCTCACCATCCGGGACATGCCATCTTCACATTACTACCATCCGGGAGGACGTACAGGAGCCTGAAGACTCACACTCAACGTTTCAGGAACAGCTTCTTCCCCTCCACCATCAGATTTCTGAACGGTCCATGAACCCATGAACACCACCTCATTATTCCTCCTTTGCAATATTTAGTTATTTTTGTAACTAATTTTTATGTCTTTATGTCTTGCACTGTACTACTGCTGCAAAACAACAAATTTCATGACCTAAGTCAGTGATAATAAACCTGATTCTGATTCTGCTTAAACTATTCAGTGATTTGTATTTGCATAGTTACTGAAATTCTATCCAGAGGTCTGGACAATTAACTTGGAGACAAAGTTCAAATTCCAACAAAAAGGGCCCAGGAGACAAGGAATAGAGTGAACCTGGTCAGCCAAATTTTTTCCCATAAATAACAGGTTTGCTGGATATTATCCGATCACTGTTGGAGCAAATTAATTTCATTACAAAAATGACTGCTCTTCAAAAGTACGTCACTGTTGTATGCTACTTTCATCAGACTGAGGGAATAAATGGTGCTGTATAAATCCAAGTTCCTTTTCTCTCCAGCACCCTGACCCTATCACTTCCCCAGGCTGGGACTTGTTCGAACATCCTGTCCAAAACACAAGTCCTTCAGCATTGCACAGGTGTGTCAAGATAAATCTTTCCATCTTTGGAGCGGAACTCTCAATTCAGAGCCTTCTTTTCTGATGAAAAATCAGTGACCTGAAATGTTAAGTCAGATGCTGACTTACCTGCTGAGTATTTCCTGCATTTTATCCACAATGGTCAAGCAAACATGGAGAACTCCTTTCCACATCTGATATGAAGGTGGTCGGGTCCAATGATGCAAAGGGAAGTCTACATTTCTGGCTCTAGGACTTGACATGGCCGTGGACAGCGATTTGCCAACTCTGGTGATCCAGTTTGCAGCACAGTGTGGAAACCCGTCAGGGCCAACCATTCCTTTGAAAAACATCCCAACGTGCCAGATTAATGCGGCAGAATAACGAGAACAGGTTTCTGGCTGGAGTCTCCTATCAAAGGTCTCATCCTGGAGATTAGAAAACCACAGGGCAGAGTTTAAACATTCTCACAGACATTTAGGTCAGGACTTCACTCCTGCACAACAAATGATCTCCAGAAACCGATTTGCATAATATTAATTCTTCTAATTATAATGGTTGAGCTGGTGTAGATAAAACCCAAGGCTCTATGCGGAACTCATTCAAACAACAATTTCATGTGTGTTAATTCATCCGTAACATTCCACGTTCATCAGCTAATCATCCTCAGGTTATTGTGCAAGTAAACACTTAATGTGCACAAAGTAATTTAAACTAGGTTTGAATTTTTTACTTTTTCATATCAACATTATGCTCCTTAGCAACAGAATTGTTCAAGCTGGAGATGGAAACTCAGCCTTGCGTGAAATCCCTGTATCACCATCAATGCCTTTGGTGGGTGCAGCCTGAGACTCTCTCGCAACAACATGCTTGACTGCAGCATTTCGACAGTACTTTTAACATGGCAGAAAAATGTACCGGTGCTCTTTATAGAGGAGTGAGGAACACAGAGAAGCAAAGACGGATTAGGATGGGTAATCAAAAGCTTAGTCAAAGAGCCTTGACCAAGAGTCTCTCTTTTTCAGAGGTCAGCCCGTAAAAAGAAAGACTTTCACACTATTTACAACTTCACAGATCAGCCATTGTTTTATTAATGATGGGACAGGTTCAAGGGTTGAATTATCCTCCTCCTTATCCCATTCCTCTACACTTGGATTTAGACATTCAGGGATTCAAGTAATATGGGGTTGGTGTAGGAAGGTGGCCTTGAGGGAGATCAGCAATGACTTTATTGACTGATAGAATGGAGCGGAGGGGCTGAACAACCTCCTCAAGCTTCTGTTTCTTATGATCTTCTGAAACACTCGCACATCCCCAATTTTCTTCCCCAGCCATTGCCTGAGCCTTCAGTTATTCTGGGTACAGAAGTCCCCACGTCAGTCCCACACTCTCCCTTTATCATCTTACATGTTCTCTCTGTAAAGATCATTTTATTATAGAATCATCATAGAACAGTACAGCACAATACAGGCCCTTCGGCCCACCATGTTGTGCCGACATTTAAACCTCACCTAAGACTATCTAAACCCTTCCTCCCCCATATCCCTCTATTTTACATTCCTCCATATGCTTATCTAGTAATCTCTTGAATTTGACCAATGTACCTGCCTCCACCACCACCCCAGGCAGCGCATTCCATGCCCCAACCACTCTCTGGGTAACAAACCTTCCTCTGATATCTCCCTTGAACTTCCCACCCATTACCTTAAAGCCATGCCCTCTTGTATTGAGCATTGGTGCCCTGGGAAAGAGGCGCTGACTGTCCATTCTATCTATTCCTCTTAATATTTTGTGCACCTCTATCATGTCTCCTCTCATCCTCCTTCTCTCCAAAGAGCAAAGCCCTAGCTCCCCTAGTCTCTCCTCATAATGCATACTCTCTAAACCAGGCCAAAAAAATAACCAAAAAATGGTTAACTCTCTTAACCATTATGTTAAGGACACTTTGTAAACAAGAGCTGCTGTTGTTGTGTCAGTGGGTGTCCTTTAGTAACAAAGTGCTCCTCAGTGAACCACCTTTCCAGTGGAGATTCCGACAAACTTCGACCTTTTCAGCACCATGACATTTTATTTGTCCTGTGACTATGCTAATTTTGACTCATTAGCATTTAGTCAATCAAATATTTGACTGGAAAGTTAACAAGTAAGTAGTTAATGCAGCCGATCACAGTTCTTTCCCCCTTACTAATGCGTGGTGTTTCTGAGGTGTGATGCCTCCACTTGCCTATCTAATGTCACTGTAGACTGCAACACCATAAAAGTGCTCTGGCTGCCAGATTTCAATTAAAGAAATGTACTTGGTATGACTTTATGTGTCTGGGTTCAATCTGTCATTATTACAGCTGATGTTAAAACTGCAGAATGTTTATGTTAAGGAGACATCACACCATATTCTTCAGGGTATAAAGGTCGTGTTGCTGGTAACCTTGGCAGACTAATAAAATATTTATTAACAACCTGCTGGGAATTGTGGAAAAGTTACAGCAGGGAAGCAGGCCATTCATTCCAGGTAACTAAATATCACAAGACTCTTTTGACAAATGAGTTTTCCCTGTCTAGGAATTAGAATAACATATTTTACAATACGTTTTACCATTGGAGACAGTCATGGAGTCATACAGGACGGAAACACATCCTTTGGCCGAGCTAGTCCTATTTGCCTGCATTTGGCCCATATCCCTGTAAACCTTTTCTATCCATGTACCTGTCCAAGTGTCTTTTAGACATTGTATTTTGTACCCACCTCTACCACTTCCCCTGGCAGCTCGTTCCATACACCCACCACCCTCTGTATGAAAAACTTGCCCCTCAAGTCCCCTTTAAATTTTTCCCCTCTTCTCTTAAACCTATGCCCTCTAGTTTCAGTCTGTCCTGTTCTGGGAAAAAGGCTATGATCGTTCACCTTATCTATGCCCCTCATGATTTTATAAACCTCTGTAAGATTACCCCTCAGCCTCCTACACTCCAAGGGGGGAAAAAAACAGCCTATCCAGGTCTCCTTGTAACTCAGACAGGGCGGCTAATGCTCTGGTCTGCTTGGAACAGATTAGCACGGATGCATCATGCAATGTTATGGTCCCGGGGCAGTAAAATGCAATGCAGCTTGTAATCCTATTGGAATATCCTTCCTATATATCCAGCTTCCACTTAAATGTATTCATGCTGCAATTACCCCAAGTGAAGCTGGAAGAGAGGTGACGAACCAGTACAGTAATTGAATGCAAAGGAGTGATTCCCTTGGCTTCCACTGACTAAAGTTATGATGGATGAGATGGACAATTCCCACAAGAATTCACTACCAAATGCTTTAGCTTCCATGCCAGAAAGGCAGGATGTACATTTTAAATACTTAGCAGCTTTGCAACCTTAGCACAATATTTTCCAACCATCTGCTCATTATTTCAGAACTTTGCTTCAAAACATTCACACCTATCTGGAATTATAACAACAGCATGAAGAACTCTGGTCTTTGATTTCCCGTCTGTCTGTTGCGTGTGTACTTTTTTTTCCTGAGTTTAGAAGCCCAGGAAGGAAGGACAAGATCCTGTAGTGCAGGACATATAAAAAAACAGAAGAAAATAAGATGTCAAGAGGTAGATAAAACCATGAGGGGCACAGATAGGGTGAGTGGTCTTTTTGCCAGGGTTGGGGAATCGAAAACTAGAGGATGTAGTTTTAAAGTTAGAGGCGAAAGGTTTAATAAGAACCTGAGGGGCAACTTTTGTACACAGCAGATGATAGGTAGATGGAAGCAGCTGACAGAGGAATTAGTTGAGACAGGTACGTTAGATTCATTTAAGTAAGTGGACAGGCATATGGATGACAGGAGTTTAGAGGGATGTGGGCTAAGTACTGGGATTAGCTTGAATATACAGTACATCTCGGTCGGCACAGACAAGCATGGGCCAAAGGGCCTATTTCTGTGCTGTACAATGCTATGACTTCATAAAGAAGGATCTCTTGAAAAAAAAGGGCAATTTTTAAAATGATCTTTTATTCTTGGATACGGGCTTTGCTGAAGTATTGGTAGAGGAGGGTTGGAAAGACCAGTGTTTATTGTCTATTCCCAGTTACCCTTCAGGCAGAGATAGTGACTTATCTTCTTGGACTGCTGAAGTCCATCAGAAGTGGATGACGGACTTGAACTAATTTGCTTTCTGGACCATTTTTTTTCTTTCGTCCATTCACAAACTTTTGTTGCCTATCGCAAATTCTGTTTGAGGTGTAAAACGAACTGTGTTGTTTCACAGAGTCTGGAGTCAAGTTTAACCCCGACCAGAGAAACAAAGGACTGCAGATTTAAGATTTAAGATTTCTTTATCAGTCACACGTACATTGAAACACACAGTGAGATGCATATTTTGCGGAGAGTGTTCTGGGGGCAGCCCACAAGTATCGCCACGCTTCCGGCGCCAACATTGCATGCCCACAACTTCCTAACCTGTAAGTCTTTGGAATGTGGGAGGAAACCAGAGCACCCAGAGGAAACCCACGCAGACACGGGGAGAACGTACAAACTCCTTACAGACAGTGGCTGGAATTGAACCCGGATCGATGGCACTGTGATAGCGTTATGCTAACCGCTACACTACTGTGCCTGCCCATATGCTGGAATTTTAATGTTATCTACTGCTTTCAGTGCTCCAAGTGTGGCCTCCTCTACATTGGTGAGACCAAACACAGACTGGGTGACCATTTTGCAGAACACCTGCGCCCTTTCTGGAATTTTGCTGCCTAACAGCATGAACATTGAATTCTCTCACTTTAGGTAATCCCCACCCCTCTTCCCCACCAACAGCACCCCCCCCCCCACCACACTTCTTCTCTTCTTCCCTTTCCTAGCCTCTTTATTTTCCTCTCTCTTCTCACAGTTTACCCATCCCCCAGTGGATCTGCTCTCCCCTCCTCTCCCACATCTGCCTACCACTATCTCTTACCTGCATCTACCTATCACCACCTTGTGCCCAACCCGCCTCCCCTCCTTGGTCCACCTATCACTGCTCTGCTTCTCCCTCCTATATATTGGGTTTCCCCTTTTTCTATCTTCAGTCCTGAAGAAGGGTCCTGACCCGAAATGTTGACCGCCTGCTTTTCACCATGGATGTGCCTGGCCTGTTGAGTTCCTCCAGCATCATTCAGGCCGGACTAGATAAGAATTGCAGATTTCTTTCCCAAAGGCTGAAAACTAGCCAGATGAACTTCAGTGATACCACTCCGAATTTTTATTTTCATTAACTGAATTTAAACTTTCCATCTGATACAGTGAGACTTGAAATGTTGTTCCTGCTTTAGTAATCCTGGTTCCCTGGATTACGATTACTAATCCATACAAAGAGATACTGTGTTATCACACAACCAGAAGGCAGTCAAATGTCTGTGGGTCAGGAAGACTAGAATAAGCCAGCTCAGATAAGTATGGCAAATTTCCAAGCCATATTGCTTTTGCGAGGAACCGCATATTAACGATTATCAAAGCAGATTTTTAATTACACTTTAATTTAATTCACTTTTTTAAAATTTCCCATATGCTGCAGTTGGATTTGAACTCACATTCAAATCATTCATCCAGCTTTTTACTTTACCAGCTCAATAACACAACCATCAGGTTACCAAACCTATTAAGCATTCATCACATTTAGTTTTGCTTCTTAAGCCATGAATGTGCTTGGAATAGTTTTCTGTTACAATACATAGACATTTTAGAATTCAAGCAAATGACACACAGGATTAAAATTAATAGCTAATTCTTGTAATAATGCATCATTTCCATATGCTGTATTCCTCATTAATTTTAATTACACATGGGCTTTCAGGCTATTAATCAACATGGATTTTGTACTTAGCTGCATGGATGTCATAATGGTTGTCAAAACAATGGAGTGTGATGGAACAGTGCAGGGTCTCAGAGTTCGCCTTGGTCACAGGAAGAACATTACCTGATCTATATTAAGAGCTATTAAACCACAACGTGTCCTTGCACATACTGTAGAGACACCTGCCTTCAATTTATATTTCATGCCATCCATTTTCTGATCACTGAGTCTGGTTGAACAAAACAAAAACTACAGTACGTTTTAAAACCAGAGCAAGGGGTTATGTTTGCCCCTTTGTTTGTCTGCCTCCACCTATCATCTGTCTCCTAACTCCACTCCTCCCCATTCTGGATCAATCTGCCCATCACCCCTCCTCGGTCCACCAATCACCTACTGGCCCCCATCTCACCATTCCCCCTCTCCTCTTTACACTGGCTCTCCACTTTCAGTCCTGATGCAGACCTGAAATGTCAACAGTTCCCCTCTCCACCCCACCCCCACCACCCCCACCGCACCACCCCCCGCCCCACAGATGCAACTCGACCCGCTGAGTTCCTCCAGCAGATTGTTTGTTGCTCCAGATTCCGGCATCTGCAGTCTCTTGTGTGTCCTCTGAACTCTACTCCTGAAATCTGGTTCCAGTGAATGTACCAAATCTCACAAGCAAGGTCCAATATACATGCTACCACCTCACAACTTCAGAATATAAGATAGCAGATGAATTTCAACCCATCTAGTCTATCAAATCCTCTCATTATAAATCTTAGTAATTTCACTCTTGCTACTTCTTATCTGCCGTGCTGCGAGTTGTACCTTCTCGTTTTTTTGCATCATTCATCTAAGCTTCCAAAAGCTTGCGGTGGGTAGTTGTGATGCTGTCATACAAGATACTTACCAAATTTGGCAAAAATGTGATATTCTGACTCAGGTAAATATTTGGAAATTATCCTTTGACATATTTATACATCGATGTATAAATGTGACTATTTCGCCTCAAAGCTCATAATGTTCCAGAAATATTCACAAAAGTGCTTAGACCCAATCAACGAGCAAAAAGCTGCAGATACAGGAAATCTGAAACAAACACATATCATTTAGTGAGTATAATTTTCTTTTCATACAAAATGAGCTTTCCTGAAAATTAAAGTTACAGAGAAAATTAAATGCCAGCACAGGAGAGAAGTTAATTAGTCAGAACGAGACAGGAAAGAATCATTGCATTAACTATCACTTGAACAGGCTTCAAACTCACCATAGCTGCAAAGTGGTGGCTTCCTGGGTATCTCGGGATCTTTCCCCTCCCCTCTCCAATACAACGGGTTCTCATATATATTCTGATGTCCACATTTCATTTGTCAGCGATAACAATGATCGATCTTGCGTTCACCTTCGAAGGTTCTTCTCCATGTGGACCACCTCTGGTCAACCCGTTCCCTTTGCTTTCTCTGTTCCAGTGAGAACAACCACATTCAACTGTTCCTTAAAACTAGAATTATTGGCACATTCCCACGGAATGTCCTGATTCAGGGTTTCAACCCGAAATGTCGACAATTCCTATCCCCCCACAGATGCTGCTCGACCGCTGAGTTCCTCCAGCAGATTATTTGTCGCTCCAGATCCCAGCATCTGCAGCCTCTTGTGTCTGCATTCTCACAGCTGTCCGGTTTCCTTACATTGTACTTTTTCCATGGCTATGATAATTTCAGGCAATACTCATTCGCAAAAATTCAACACCCCGTCCTTCATCTCGAGTTGAATAATTGTGTATATTTAAAACCCAGAACTCACATGGTTACTTCTGACCTTTCATACTCCCACCAACAGAAAGTTGCGTCTTACACTTTCCACAGGGTGGGGAGAACAACAAGAAGGCTGCACTGAAGCTGCCCCTTGGTCAGATAAGGACGGGAACTGACAACTCTGCAAAATTTCTGCATCTGTGTTAGAATGGAAAAGCTAACTTGTTCAGTGGCCATGGTAGCTTAGTGTTCAATTGGTAATCAGAGGCTTGACAAAGACCTTGAGGTACGAATTAAAATCCCACTGTGGCAACTGAAGAGATAGTGATAGGCAGGTGCGGGGGAGGGGAAAGCAGGTCCACCGGGGAATGTGTAAAAGGTAAGAAGAGAGAGGAAGTCAAAAGGGCTAGGGAAGGGAAGAAGAGAAGAAGCGTGGTTGGGGAGGGTTGTGGGGAAGTGGGGGTGGGGATTACCTAAATGGGAGAATTCAATGTTCATGCCGTTGGGCTGCAAGGTTCCAAGACGGAAAATGAGGAGCTGTTCCTCCAGTTTGCGCTTGGAATTCTCCTGGCAGTGGAGGAGGCCGAGGACTGACGTATCAGTGATAGTGTGGGAGGGGGAGTTGAAGTGACTGGCAACGGGGAGATGCAGGTCGTGGTTACGGACGGAGCGCAGGTGTTCTGCAAAACGGTCACCTAGTCTGCGTTTGGTCTCACCGATGTAGAGGAGGACACACTTGGAGCACCGGATGCAGTAGGTGATGTTAAGGGAGGTGCAGGTGAATCTCTGCCTCACCTGAAAGGACTGTTTGGGTCCCTGGATGGCGGTGGTGCAGGGGCAGGTGTTACACCTATGGCGGGGACAGTGGAAAGTTCCCGGGGTGGGAGCAAGATGGGTGGGGAGTGAGGAGTGAACTAGGGAGTCATGGAGAGAGCGATCCCTGCAGAAGGCAGAAAGGGGTGGGGAGGGGAAGATATGCTTGGTGGTGGGGTCCCGTTGGAGATGGCAGAAGTGGTGGAGAATGATGTGTGGATACGTAGGCTGTATCTCCCTCCCACACTATCACTGATACGTCAGTCCTCGGCCTCCTCCACTGCCAGGAGAATTCCAAGCGCAAACTGGAGGAACAGCGCCTCATTTTCCATCTTGGAACCTTGCAGCCTAACGGCATTGAATTCTCCCACTTCAGGTAATCCCCCCCCAACCTTCCCCACAACCCACCCCCCCCAAAATGCTTCTTCTCTTCTTCCCTTTCCTAGCCCTTTTTTCGTCTCTCTTCTTACCTTTGACCCATCCCCCGGTGGATCTGCTCTCCCCTCCTCCCCCACACCTGCCCATCACTATCTCTTACAGCATCTACCTATCACCACCCTGTGCCCACACCGCCTCCCCTCTTTTGTCCACCTATCACTGCTCTGCTTTTCCCTCCTATATATCGGGCTTCCCCTTTTCCTATCTTCAGTCCTGAAGAAGGGTCCTGACCCGGAACGTTGATCGCCTGCTTTTCTCCACGGATGCTGCCTGGCCTGCTGAGTTCCACCAGCATCTTGTTGCTTTTTCATCTAGATTCCAGCATCTGTAGTCCTTTGTTTCTCTCGTATGGCAACTGAAGACTTCAAATCCAGCCAATTAACTAAATTCATGGATTAAAAAGCTAGCATCAGTAATGGTGCAGTTGTTTAAGAAAGGAGACCTTCTGCTATTACTTGGTCCCAGTAATGTGGTTGGGTCTTAATGCCCCTTTGAAATGGCTGAGCAAGCCATTCAGTTTCAAGGAAGTAAAAGTCGTCCTTACCGGCAATTGCCATATCACAAGAACGAATGAAATAAAACATTATATTAACTTCCACCCTTGTTTAGATCCACCCACTGTTTATACAGATAAAGAGTAATTTTGCAATATTTATGATAAAATTGTTGTTAATAACATAATCTGAGGTTTAATGCATTATGATAATCAGAATCTGTTTCATAATTTGAGGCTTAATTGTGTTGCACTAATACTCTCTTATAATGTCCTACTCACTTAACGAACATGCTGCTGAGGAGAGTTGCAAAGGAGACTGAACACCATTTGAATAATTATGCTAATGTGGAACATATTATAGCTAGGGGAAAATAAACAGGTGAAAGCAGTTTACTTGGTTTATAGTCTGGCCTTCTCCGCTATGTGATCTTGTGATATTGGCTGTTTTTTTTTCTCTCTCTCTGTTAGCACGGCCTGACATCCAGGTCTGTATTTTGCATCATGTTATGCTCCTTTGTTTGTACTTTCATCGTCTGACGCATTGACCCGATGACCACCACAACTTATCCCCAGGACAACCCTGGCCTCACCCTGTCACTTTCCCTTTGTCCTGTCCATCACTCCCCCACCTTCTCTGCAAGTCAACAGTCGACTTTCAAGCATTATAGAGTTGCATACGTCTGGGCATGGTCTAAATTGTGATTGACAAAATACATAAAAGAAAAATAGTTTGCATTCAGAATTCACTTGTGTTTTTTCTCTCTTTCCCAGCTCTGATGAAGGTTCTCTGACCTGAAATATTAACTCTCCACAGATACCAACTAATTGGCTGAGTGCTTCCAGCATTTTCTGTTTTTATTTCAGATTTTCAGCATCTGTTCTTTTGAATTTCATAAACTTTATTTCACAGAATCACAGGAAAGTTTCAGCATAGAAGGAACACATTCATTCCGGGTCCATGTAACAATAGCCCATCTAGTCCTACTCCCCTACCCTCTCCCCATAGCCTTTTCAAATTCTTTCCTTTCAAGATAATTATCCAGCCCCATGTTGACCCCAGCTCCTCCAGTATCACAGCAGTACATGCCAGACAATAACCACTGTTTAAATACATTTCTCTTCATATCACTTTGAGTTCTTTTGCCAATCAGCTTCTGCATCCCCTCCATCACTGGGAACAGCTTCTCTCTACTCTGCCAATAAATATCTCTACTGCCCTTTCCTTGTGATGTCCTTGTCTTGGAATGTGGAATTGTCTTGAAAACCATAGATGAATTCGGAAAGCGAAGGTATTATTCATTGCAGGAGAACAGTGATAGATTAGTGGAGAGAGTAAACTGGTGGCTGATGCAGCTCAATGCAACAAACAAATTAAAAGGTTGCACACGTTTTGTGGACAAAAATAACTAAAATGGCAAGATTATTAAGAGACTAAGCAATCACAGTGACCCACATGTGAAGAAGCATCAGAATTTAAAGGTGCAGCTGCAGATACAGAGTTTCAGGAATAGTAAATATAATTCTGCTTTTGATATACAAGAGTATTCAATGAGGATAAGGTAATCTTTGTTGGTTAAGTTCTGCCTGGAGTTGTGGTCAGAATCAGAATCAGGTTCATTATCGCTGACATATGTCGTGACGTTTGTTGTTTTGCAACAGCAGTACAGTGCAAGACATAAAGACATAAAAAGTTACAAAAATAAATAGATGGTGCAAAAGAGGAATAACAAGGTTCAGGGGTTCATGGACCGTTCAGAAATCTGATGGTGGAGGGGAAGAAGCTGTTCCTGAAATGCTGAGTGTGGGTCTTCAGTCTCCTGTACCTCCTCCCCGATGGTAGTAGCGTGAAGAGGGCATGTCCCAGATGGCAAGGGTCCTTTATGATGGATGCCGCCTTCTTGAGGCATCGCCTCTTGAAGATGTCCTCGATGGCAGGGAGGGTTGTGCCCGTGATGGAGCTGGCTGAGTCTACAACCCTCTGCATCCTTTTTAGATCCTGCACATTGGAGCCTCCATACCAGGCAGTGATGCAACCAGTCAGAACGCTCTCCACTGTACATCTGTAGAAATTTGCAAGAGTCTTTGGTGACATACCAGAAGAATACTTGGGTAACTCTTGGGTATGTGTTAATAGTCCTTGTTATAAAGAAGACTTGAAATGTGGGGCTGATCTCACTAGAAGGGAGAAAACAAAATGGAACAATTAGAGTCGTACAGCATGGTCCCAGGCCCTTCAGCTCAATGATTCCACACTGAGTATCAAACACCATTTACCTACACCAGTGCCATTCCTTTAGTTGTTTTCCCCACATGCTTTGGAGCACCTAGGCAACCACAACACATACGACAGGTGACTGTTTATTGATTACAGCTTGGTGTTCAACACCATCATTCCATCATTACTAATAACCAAAACCTGGGCCTCTGCAACTGGATCCACAACTTTCTTATCGAGAGACCACAGACCACAGACCACAGTCAGTGCAGATCAGCAATAACATCTCTTCCTCGCTGACAATCAATACAGGTGCATCTCAAGGATGCGTGCTTAGCCCACTGCTCTATTCTCTCTACACTCATGACTGTGTGGCTAAGCACAGCTCGACCACCATCTATAGATTTGCCGATGACACCACTGTTGTTGGTGGAATCTCAGATGGCAATAATGAGACTTACAGGAGTGAGGTAGATCAGCTGATTGAGTGGTGTTGCAACAACAACCTCACACTCAGCGTCAGCAAGACCAAGGAATTGATTGTGGAATTCAGGAAGGAGAAATCAGGAGAACACACACCAGACTTCACTGAGTAGGCAGCGATGGAAAGGGTGAGCAGCTTCAAGTTCCTGGGCGTCAACATCTCAGATGATCTATCCTGGGCCCAACACATTGATACAATCACAAAGAAGGCACATCAGTGGCTCTACTTCGTTAGGAGTTTGAGGAGATTTGGTATGTTAACAAATACTCTTACTGATTTCTACAGATGTATGGTGGAGAGCATTCTGACTGGTTGCATCACAGCCTGGTATGGAGGCTCCAGTGCACAGGATTGAAAGAGGCTGCAGAGGGTTGTAGACTCAGCCAGCTCTATCACAAGTGCAACCCTCCCCACCATCAAGGACATCTTCAAGAGGCGATACCTCAAAAAGGCGGCATCTATCATTAAGGACCCTCACGATCCGGGACATGCTCTCTTCTCGTTTACTACCATCGGGGAGGAGGTACAGGAGCCTGAAGACCCACACTCAATGTTTCAGGAATGCCTTCTTCCCCTCCGCCATCAAAACAGTCCATGAACCCATGAACACTACCTCGTTATTCCTAGTTTTGCACTATTTATTTATTTTTGTAACATAGTAATTTTTATGTCTTGTACTGTACTGCTGCCGCAGAATAACAAATTTCACATCATATGTTAATGATATTAAATTCTGACTCTGATTCTGACATCACCCCACTCCCCTACAAACTGGGAGCAACTCACAGCAGCCAATTAAGCTATCAACCCACACGTCTTTGGGATGAGGGAGGAAACTGGAACACTCGGGGTAAAATCCACGCGGCCACAGTGAGAATGTGCAAACTGCACAGAGGCAGAACCCGAGGTCGGGATTGAACCCGGGTCACTGGAGCTTAGAAGCACTGAGCCACCCCATTGAACAGAGATGATCAAAATGATAAAGAATAAATAAAAGATTGTTGATTGTTGTCATTAGAGAAATGAAGAGGAGGCATGAGACATAAGGATATCTGTGGGAAAAATGAAGAGGGAGGTTCAAGGATTCTTTGAAAATCGTCGTTGCAGAACACACCACACATGGTAACTGAGGCAGAGACATAAGAGATGAGGTATCTTTATTAGTCACATGTACATTGAAACCCACAGTGAAATGATTCTTCTGCGTAGAGTGTTCTGGGGGCAACCCACAAGTATCACCACGCTTCCGGTGCCAACATAGAACGCCCACAACTTCCTAACCCGTACGTCTTTGGAATGTGGGAGGAAACCGGAGCACCCGGAGGAAACACACGCAGTCACGGGAAGAACATACAAACTCCTTACAGACAGTGGCCGGAATTGAACCCCAATCGCTGGCACTGTAATAGTGTTACGCTAACCCCTACACTACCGCGCCTGCCATGAGAACAGGAGAAGGCTGCTTAGCTCTTTGGGTCGGTTCCCCATGCAGAATCATAGAATTGTTAACAGCACAGAAGGCAGCCATTCAGCCCATAAAGTCGAAGCTGGATTCTCTTCAAGCAAGCGCATGAGGCCTACTCCCCCTCATGCACATCAAATACCCTCTTCTAAGCTCTTCCCTGCTGCAAGTAAAATACTCCCTGCAGAAGGAGACTTTTCTCCACATTCTGCTTCAACCTTTTGTTCCTGGTCCTTCAACTATCTGCCGATGGCCATAGTTTTCTTCTATTTACCTTAGTTAAATCCATCCTGATCTCATACACCTGATCTGAGTTGTATCTGATCTGGGGGACCAGTACCTTAACTCCACTCACCATTACTCATAATATTCTTGCCCAACTAAAGTCCACCTTCCAGCCACGTGGACACTACAGCCAAGAAAGCACACCAACGCCTCTACTTCCTCAGAAAGCTAAGGAAATTTGGCATGTCCCTGCTGACTCTTACCAATTTTTACAGGTGTGCCATCGAAAGCATCCTATCCAGATGCATCACAGCTTGGTGTGCCAACTGGTCTGCCCAAGATCTCAAGAAAATTTGCAGAGTTGTGAACACGGCCCAGTCCATCGTGCGAACAAGCCTCCCCTCCAGTGATTCCTACCCTTCTCACTACCTTGGCAAAGCAGCCAACATAAACAAGGACCCCTCCCACCCCAGCTATTCCCTCTTCTCCTCCCCTCCCGTCAGGCAGAAGGTACAAGAGCTTGAGAACATGTACCACTAGACTCAAGGACAGCTCCTATCCTGCTGTTATCAGACTCGTGAACAGACCTCTCATACGCTAAAGATGAACTCTTGATCTCCCAATCTACCTCAGCGTGGCCCTTGCACTTTATTTGTCTGCCTGCACTGCACTTTCTCTGTAACCATATTCTGCATTCTGTTTACCTTTTGTACTACCTTGATGTACTTATATAGGGAATGATCTGTCTGGAAGGCAAGCAAACAGAAGCTTTTCATCGAATTTGTTTTTATTATTCCAAAATAAACTTTATTCATCATAAAAAAAACAAACTATATACAACCATAAAACAGTGCAAACCTTTACATTCGTGTAGGGATCAATCATTAGTGTTACCTTTTTATTAAAAAAACCACAGCACCAATGCCACTCGTGTGGCTCCCTGGGGTGATACCCCAATCCCGTATTTACAATATTTAAGGGGCTTCCTCACCTGACCCCGCCCCTCCCTCTCCTGTACTGTATGTGACAATAATAAAGCAATACCAATACCAATTCCAATCTCACGTTTTATGTTTTCAATTGACCCCACCCAAACTCAACAACTTTTCAGAGAGTGTGTCTGGAAGGAAGGAGTTAAATTGGCCAAAAGACATTTCTGATTCCTCCTTAGTATGTGCAGTAGTGTGTAACACTAAGTGGTGTCAGCTCGGACTGTGGGAATGTTTTGAGAATTTACAGGATTACAGGTGCACATCCGTGAGATTAGATACTGATGAAGAATGTTCTCTTCTTTACAGACCTGCTGTCTCTGTTTCTAAATTAGGTGTTTAGGCTGAAGGTCGTGAGGGATAAGAAGGTACAGGCTGGTACCACTAAGGAATGGAAAAGTACTGGGGTAAAAGTTACATTAAGTTTTTGAGGGGTATAAAAGGGGGCACCTTCTTTGTGCAAACTGGGACCTTCCCTTAGGCTGGGTCGCGACCGGTGCTAAGACACAGACAAAAGGCTGTGTGAGAGGCTGTTGGACACCTGAGGTTCCCTCCAGCATTATAGGGATCAGTTCATTGATTGGTTGATCAGTATTATTTTGCTTCCTTCTGTATTTTAAGTATTCTTCTTCCTTTCTGTATTTTATTCTTCATATAACTCTAATAAAGTAGTTTCTATAACCTTTAACGTGTACAGTGCCTCCTTTGTTTGCAAATACCTCTTGCTGCTGAATCAGGAAAGAACAAGGAATGAATTTTAAAATATTTTCATTACAGTGTCTCAGTTCTGATGAAAGGTCATCGACCTGATTCATTAACTCGATTTCTCTCGCCACAGACACCTGCACAGTGCTTCCAATATTTATTGTTTTTGTTCTAGATTTTCATTATCCTTGGTGAGGAAAAGTACTTCCAGATATCACCCTGCAGGGTGCAGTCTGGGGTTTTGCCCCTGTGTTCTGGACTCCCTCACCTAAGGAATTACTTCTCTCAATGAAATCCTACCAAGGACTTCTGCTTTTATTGCGACATGTACGACTCCTGTGGTGCTTAACAGTGTTGAAGTTGTGAGGGTGTTTTCCCTGCACAGAGAATTTGAACGAGGAGGCATGAAGAGGAGCCCATTTAAGATGGAGATATTAGGAAGTTCTTCTAGTGGAGTGTTGTGACTCTTTGGAATTCACTACCACTGAGTGCTGTGGAGATTCAGTCACTGAATATAGTCAAGGATTGGAGTAGATGGATTTTTGGTCTATAAGGGAGCCAAGCTTATGGGGACACAAGAGACTGCAGATGCTGGAAATCTGGAGCAACACACAAAGGAGCTGGAGGAACTCAGTGGGTCAGGCAGCATCTGTGGAGGGAAATGGACATCCGACATTTCAAGTTAAGACCCTTCACCAAGGTTATGGGAAACAGGCATGAAAATGGAATTGAGGCTGATGATCCGATCTTATTGAAGAGCAGAGCAGGTTCGGGGGTCCACATGGCAGATTCTTGCTCCTATTTCCTATGACTACAACGTAACTTGGGGCAACACAGTCGTGCAGCAAGTAGAGTTGTTGCCTTAGAGCTCCAGTGACCCTGGTTCAGTCCTGACGTTGGGTGCTACCTGTGTGGAGCTCGCATGTGACCACTTGGGTTTCCTCTGGGTGCTCCGGTTCCCTCCCAAATCCAAATGACGTGTAGGTTGGTGGTTTAATTAGCCACTGTAAATTGCCCTAGTGTAGTGGTAGAATCTGGGGAAAGTTGATGGCAATGTGTGAGATGTGTGTAGGATTTGTGTAAATGTGTGTCTGAGGGTTGGCATGGACTTAATGGGTCAAAGGGCCTAGTTCCATGCTGTATGGCTCAATGAAACATCAAAATAGATACTTATTTGGAAGGAACTGCTTGACTGGTGATGGCCAGAAGTTTGATCAAAGACACAGGGTTTAAGCGGTGTCTTAAAGGAAGAGAGGATAAAAATTTGGGAAGGGAATTCTAGAGATGACCCAGACAGCTGAAGGTACAGCCCAATGGGACTCAACTATGTGTATCAGGATCAGGTTGGGTCAGCTGCTGGTTCTGACAAAACATTTTGCTTTGGGTCAGAATAAAATCAGAAAGTGTTGAGAATACTCAGCAGGTCAGTCAGTATCTGTGAAGAAAGTAACAGTCAGTCAGGCTATGCCAGCCCAGCTCAGCACTTTATCCGGATTAGGATTTGTTTAATATCACAGCATTTAAGTAGCACGTTTGAGATTGTTATATTTAACTCAACTTAACCACAGCTTATGATTCTTGTCATACTCCAGCAGACCATTGTAGTGCAAAGTGGTCAAAATGGTCCTAGTGTTGCAATACTGAGGTAGTGATTGGGGTTGTACAGGTTGGTTCAAGAACGGAATGGTCGAAGGGAAGTAGCTGGAGGTACAGAAGCCTGAAGTCCCACACCACCAGGTTCAGGAACAGTTACTTCCCTTCAACCATTCGGTTCTTGAACCAACCTGCACAACCCTAATCACTAGCTCAGTATTGCAACGCTGTGACCATTTTGACCACTTTGCACTACAATGGTCTGTTGGAGTATGACAGAAATCATAAGCTGTGGTTAAGTTGAGTTCAGGTCAACATCCTATCAGATATCGAGCTGAAAGTAACAGCCAAACTGAACAAAGAACAAGGGAACAGCAATGTTAGAGCAGTTCAGGGCTAGAGCCAGTTCCAGAGATTGGGAAGAGGTGAAGCCGTGGGAAGCAGGCAAAGAGAAGGAATACAAAGGAATGTAAGACATGGTTACATTGGGATGCTCCGCTTAAAGAACCAGCACTTGGACAACTTTGTACTTTAACCAAGCCACATACTCATCCATCCCCCAACCTTTCCTGACACTGCCAATGATTGCCTTGTGGTGCAGTGCTCCCATTCATTTCAGCTGAATGTATGTCCATCAGACCATAAGATATAGGAGCAGAATTAGGCCATTCGGCCCATTGAGTCTGCTCTGCCATTCGATCATGGCTGAATATTGTTTTCAACACCATTCTCCCGCCTTCTCCCTGTAACCCTTAACCCCCTTACCAATCAAGAACCTCTGCCTTAAATACACCCAATGACTTGGCCTCAACAGCCGTCCGTGGCAACAAGTTCTACAGATTCACCACGATCTGGCTGAAGAAATTCCTCCTCACCTCAGTTTTAAAGGGACATCCCTTTATTCTGAGGCTGTGCCCTTAGATCTTAGACTCTCCTACTAAAGGGGACATTGTCTCCACATCCTTTCCATCCAGGCCTTTCGGTATCCAGTAGGTTTTCAATGAGATCTCCCCTCATCCTTCTGAACTCCAGTGAGTACAGGCCCAGAGACATCAAACACTCCTCATAAATTAAGCCTTTCATTCCCGGGATCATTCTTGTGAAATTCCTCTGGACCCTCTCCAGGGCCAGCACATCTTTCCTTAAAGATGTCAGCGATCTTTCTCAGAACACACAACAAAATTAATCCAATTAGAAAAAGATTCAACTCAAATTCAATTTAACAATGTTTTGACACTGTGTTAAAACAGTGCCTACACTTCCTTCATCTGAATTTTAATAAACTCTCCCATTCCTGAAATGAACTGTATCTAGACTTCATATGGCTAAATATAAAAGCTGGACCAAATGTAATCATTGATTTTTCTGTCCTGTGTACAAAATTTTCCCTTCTCTCCCTTTGTAAATTGATTGTTGATTGTATCCCCATTGCAGGTCCCATCACAGACCAAAGTAATCAATGACTAGTAATTAGCATTGTAGGTTCCTTCCAATCAATAATCACCTGGGATTCTAATTGTTTTTCATAGATGTTCTAATTAATTTAACTGTCACAAGTGTTGAATTCTCTTAGCAATCAATGAAATACAAGTTCAAGTTTTCCCCAATATAGCATTTGGCATCTACATGTGATGCTGCCTCAAGAAAGTAACATCTATCATCAAAGATCCCCACCAGCCGGGCCATGCCATCTTCTCGCAACTACCATCGCGCAGGAGGTACAGAAGCCTGAAGTCCCACACTGCCAGGTTCAGGAACAGCTACTTCCCTTCAACCATTCGGTTCTTGAACCAACCTGCACAACCCTAATCACTACCTCAGTATGACCATTCTGACCACTTTGCACTACAATGGACTTGGTGTTTTTTTGTATTAATTATGTTCTTTCTTGTATAATTTTGTATAATTTATGTTTAACACAGAACACAGGACTGTACTTCACAGTACGGGCCCCTCAGCCCACGATGTTGTGCCGACCTATATAAACCTACTCCACCATCAATCTAACCCTTCCCTCCTACACAGTCCATAACCTTCCATTTTTCTTACATCCATGTGCCTATCTCTTAAATGTCCCTATTGTATCAGCCTCTACCACTACCCCCGGCAGTGCGTTCCAGGCACCCACCACTCTCTGTGTAAAAAACCTACCTCTGATATCCCCCCCTAAATTTTCCTCCACTCACCTTAAACAGATGTCCTCTGATATTGGCCATTGCCACCCTGGGGAAAAGGTGGTGGCTGTCCACTCTATCTATGCACCTCATAATCTTATACAGCTCTATCAATTCACCTCTCTTCCTGCATTGCTCCAAAGAAAAAAGCACTAGCTCACTCAACCTCTCGTCATAAGACATGTTCAGCATCCTGGTTAATCTCCTCTGCACCCTCTCTAAAGCTTCCACATCCTTCCTATAATGAGGTAACCAAAACTGAACACAATACTCCAAGTGTGGTCTAACCAGAGTTCTATAGAGCTGCAACATCAACTCACGACTCTTGAACTCAATCCCCCGACTACTGAAGGCCAACACACCATACACCTTCTTAACAACCCTATCGACCTGCACGGCAGCTTTGAGGGATCAATGGACTTGGACCCCAAGGTCCCTCTGTTCCTCCATTAACTTATGTTTTTCTTGTGAATGTTGTGTTTCTTATGCTATGCGCCTGTGATGCTGATGCAAGCAAGTTTAACATTGTGCCTGTGTATACATGTACGTGCATATGACAATAAACTTGACTTGACTTGACTTGGTTCAAGCAGGTGATTTACAATAAAAAAAAGTGTCTCCCTCAATACTGCACAGGTGCAGTTTCAAGTCCCAGGGACAAATCACAAACCTTCATACTCAGAAGTCAAAATGTTATTCACTGAACCAACCGGTTGTTTGATAGCGCCGAGTCAGGCCATTTCTTCTGCCACTATGCGGAGATGGTCAGCAGTGGCCCAGTGTGTGGCATTGTTGCCTGTGGGTCCGAAAGATCACAAAACAAAGGAAGGCATTCGACCCCTGGAACCTGCTCTACCATTCAGTGGGACCATGGCTGATCTTGTTCAACTTCTACTCCAGAGATTTGAGCACAGAAATGTAGGTTGGTGCTAGGAGTGGTGCAGAGTTGGATGTATTGGTAAGATGTCATATGGAGACCCTGTCTGCTCAAAAGGATATTGAGAAAGGATCTGTGCTTATTGAATGCACCAAGCTTCAGAGGCACAAAGGTGAGATTGCAGAAACTCCCCAAATAAGGAGCCCACTCCCCTAATATTAGCCTTCCCAGACCATTGGCCTCTTGACGACCAGGTATGATCTGTTGTAAATTGGTAAATTTGTTTATTATTGTCACATGTACCAAGGTACATTGAAAAACTTGTCCTGCATACTTGTCATACAGATCAATTCATTGCAACTGTGTATTGCAGTAGTACAGGGTAAAACAATAACGGAATGCAGAATAAAGTGTTACAGTCACAGAGAAAGTGCAGTGCGGGCAGACAATAAGGTGCAAGGTCATAACGAGGTAAATTGTGAGGTCAAGAGTCCATCTTATTGTACTAGGGGCCCGTTCAATAGTCTTATAACTGCGAGATAGAAGCTGTCTTTGAGTCTAGTGGTACGTGCTTTCAGGCTTTTGTATCTTCTGCCTGATGGGGGAGAGGAGGAGAGAGAATGTCCAGGGTGGGTGGTGTCTTTGATTACGCTGGCTGCTTTACCAAGGCAGTGAGAAGTATAGACAGAGTCCATGGAGGGGATGTCGGTTTCCGTGTTGTGCTGAGCCGTGTCCACAACTCTCTGCAGTTTCTGGCAGTCACGGCAGAGCAGTTGCTGTACCAAGCTGTGATGCATCCAGATAGGACGCTTTCTGTGGTGCATCGATAAAAATTGGTGAGGATCAAAGGGGACATGGCAAATTTCTTAGCCTCCCGAGGAAGTAGAGGCGCTCGTGAGCTTTCTTGGCCATGGGGTCTACGTGATTGGACCAGGACAGGCTATTGGTGATGTTCACTCCTGGGAACTTGAAGCTCTCAACCCTCTCAACCTCAGCACCGTTGAGGTAGACTGGAGCATGTGTACACCACCCCCCCCCCCACTCCCCCCTTCCTGAAGTCAATGACCAGCTCTTTGGTTTTGCTGACATTGAGGGAAAGGTTGTTGTCATGACACTATATCACTAGGCTCTGTATCTCCTTTGTGTACTCCGACTCATGGTGAATGGTGATTTGAGAATTGCCCACACAAGCTGGGACCCAGTGTATCCTTGTTCCAATCTAGGGTGCAGTGTTTTAATGTAATCTTCCATGTGCAATTGCTTCAAAAATTGTATCATTAAATCTTGGTGAAAGAAATATATTACCACCACCTCGACTCCTGATAAAATTCTTCCCTGATTGAAAGAAAGAAATTCATCCATCCCAGATCAGTAATACTAAATGATCTACCTAGTGGCTTCAGTTGTTGAAAGCTGACTCCAAGATTCAGCCCATTGATTTCCATTGATCAAATTACAGTTTACCAAACTCTGGCTGGTAGAAGCTAATTAAATGCCTGGATTGTAATCCCCAATCAAAATATAAAGGACTTCAGTATTTTAAACATATTTTAAATGTTTATGTTATTTCAATTTTGGCTATAATTACACATAGTACTCCATATAATAATTAATATTCTTGTTTTAAAATGTGCTTTTGCTTCCTGGTTTGCTGTCTGAGAATATTTAAATATGATTTGCTGCTTGATGGCTATGCACCCGTTGGATGCCAGAGTTCCTTTTGAATTCATGCCCGGTGGCCTAATGTCAAAAAAGAGAGCTCTCTTTGCTGGATCTTTGTGGGGAGATAAATGAATAAGCACTGTTGCCTGACTACGGATTGCAAATGCTGAGTTACAGTATGGTCCTTGTTTGACTGCAGATGAATCTCCTGTCATTTCTATTCCTTTCATCTCACAAAGTCAATACAAAGCTTTGCTGGTTCAGTTATTGGCAGTCTCCTGATAACAGGGTCATTGTATTTCCTTCATCTCAGTCCTGTCACTTATTCTTAAACCAGTCTTCCAATTTGCTTTATAGCAGTTGTAAGCTGCACAATGTGCAGAACAAAAGCTGCAAGTGACTGTCAGCTCTATTAGCAGATAAAAGAGTAAGTTTTGCATTCAGGTGACCTCAGAAGATGCCACAGAGGATGGTGAACCTCTGGAATTCTCTCTCCCAGCGAGCTTTGGAGACTAGATCATTTGGGGTACTTAAACAGAAAATAGATACATTTTCGGGAAAATCGAGGGTTCTGGGGAACTGGTGCGGAAGAGATAAGGCCTGGGGCAGATTAGCCATGAGCATATTGAACTGTAGGGAAGGCTTGAGGGACCTACACTTTCTCCTATTATGTTATCACATCATTTTAGAACATCGAACACAGAACAGTACAGCACAGGAACAGGCCCTTCAACCCACGATGTTATGCCAAACTAATTAAACTAGTAATTAAATGCCTAACTAAACTAATCCCTTCTTCCTACACAATGTCCATCTCCCTCCATTCTCTGCACTTTCATGTGCCTATCTAAGAGCCTCGATCTATGCCTCCACCATCACCCCTGGCAGTGCAGTTCAAGGACCCACCACTCTCTGTGTAAAACACTTGCCCCTCTCACCTTAAATGCATGCCCTCTAATATTAGACATTTCGACCCTGGGAAAAAGATACCAGCTGTCTACTCTATCGATACCTCTCATAATCTTATAAACCTCTATCAGGTCATAGCACAGTGGTTAGCATAATGCTTTACAGCGCCAGTGACCCGGGTTCAAATCCGGCCACTGTCTGTAAGGAGTTTGTACGTTCTCCCCGTGTCTGTGTGGGTTTCCTCCGGGTTCTCCGGTTTCCTCCCACATTCCAAAGACTTACAGGTTAGGAAGTTATGGGCATGCTATGTTGGCGCCAGAAGCGTGGTGACACTTGCAGGCTGCCCCCCAAAAATCACTATGCAAAAGATGTATTTCACTGTGTGTTTCAATGTACATGTGACTAATAAAGATCTTATCTGATCTCAGCCTCCACCGCAGCAGAGAAAACAACCCAAGTTTGTCCAACCTCTCCTTATAGAACATGCCCTCTAATCCAGGCAGCATCCTTGTAAGCCTCTTCTGCACCCTCTCCAAAAGCCTCGCCATCCTTCCTATCATGGGGCGACCAGAACTGAATGCAATACTCCAGATGCAATCTAACCAGAGTTTTGTAAAGCTGCAACATAACTTCCTGACTCTTGAACTCAGTGCCACAACTAATAAAGGCAAGGGTGCCATATGCTTCCTTTACCACCCTATCAACCTGTGCAGCCACTGTCAGGGAGCTTGGAACTTGAATTAAGTATTCTGACTAAATTCTTCCACCCACCACAATCCCAGAGGATGGTAAATAAATGCTGGCCTGTGGGTCACACCCACAGCCCGAATAATTTAAAAAAAAACAAAAACTGACCATCCTGTTCCCTCACATTAAACCAGAGCACCCAGAGGAAACCCACGCAGACACAGGAAGAACGTACAAACTCCTTACAGACAGTGGCCGGAATTGAACCCGGGTCGCTGGCACTGTAATAGTGTTACGCTAACCATTACACCACCGTGCCTGCCTAGTGAAGGCCAATGGAACTACAGCAGATGGGCATCAGTGTTGGCATGGACAAGGTGGGCTAAAAGGGCCCATTTCTGTGTTATATGATTTCTATGATTCTAACATAGTTATAGCTGCCTCTGCCTCACAGCTCCAGTGACCAGCTCCAGAAAAAGAAAAGAAAAGCTTACAAAAGGTTCAGAGAGCTAGGTAATGTTAGAGATTTGGAAGAGTATAAGGCTAACAGGAAGGAGCTTAAGAAGGAAATTAGGAGAGCCAGGAGGGGACATGAGAAGGCCTTGGCGGGCAGGATTAAGGAAAACCCCAAGGCATTCTACAAGTATGTGAAGAGCAAGAGGATAAGACGTGAAAGAATAGGACCTATCAAGTGTAACAGTGGGAGAGTGTGTATGGATCCGGAAGAAATAGCGGAGGTACTTAATGAATACTTTACACGAGTATTCACTGTGCAAAAAGATCTTGGTGATTGTAGTGATGACTTGCAGCAGGCTGAAAAGCTTGAGCATGTAGATATTGAGAAAGAGGATGTGCTGGAGCTTTTGGAGAGCATCAAGTTAGATAAGTCGCCGGGACCAGATGAGATGTACCCCAGACTGCTATGGGAGGCAAGGGAGGAGATTGTGGGCCCTCTGGCGATGATCTTTGCATCATCAATGGAGACGGGAGAGGTTCCGGAAGATTGGAGGGTTGCGGATGTTGTTCCCTTATTCAAGAAAGGGAGCAGGGATCGCCCAGGGAATTATAGACCGGTGAGTCTCACCTCAGTGGTTGGTAAACTGATGGAGAAGATCCGGAGAGGCAGGATTTATGAACATTTGGAGAGGTATAATATGATTAGGAATAGTCAGCACGGCTTTGTTAAGGGCAGGTCCTGCCTTACGAGCCTGATTGAATTTTATGAGGATGTGACTAAACACATCTATGAAGGGAGAGCAGTAGATGTAGTGTATATGGATTTCAGCAAGGCATTTGATAAGGAACCCCATGCAAGGCTTATTGAGAAAGGCATGGGATCCAAGGGGACATTGTTTTGTGGATCCAGAACTGGCTGGCCCACAGAAGGCAAAGAGTGGTTGTCGACAGGTCATATTCTGCTTGGAGATCGGTGACCGGTGGTGTGCCTCAGGGATCTGTTCTGGGCCCCTTACTCTTTGTGATTTTTATAAATGACCTGGATGAGGAAGTGGACGGATAGGTTAGTAAGTTTGCTGATGACACAAAGGTTGGAGGTGTTGTGGATAATGTGGAGGGCTGTCAGAGGTTACAGCGGGACATAGATAGGATGCAAGACTGGGCTGAGAAGTGGCAGATGCAGTTCAACCCAGATAAGTGTGAAGTGGTTCATTTTGGTAGGTCAAATATAATGACAGAATATAGTATTAATGGTAAGACTCTTGGCAGTGTGGAGGATCAGAGGGATCTTGGGGTCCGAGTCCATAGGACACTCAAAGCAGCTGTACGGGTTGACTCTGAGGTTAAGAAGGCATATGGTGTATTGTCCTTCATCAATTGTGGAATTGAATTTAGGAGCCAAGAGGTAATGTTGCAGTTATATAGGACCCTGGTCAGACCCCACTTGGAGTACTGTGCTCAGTTCTGGTCGCCTCACTATAGGAAGGATGTGGAAGCCATAGAAAGGGTGCAGAGGAGATTTACAAGGATGCTGCCTGGATTGGGGAGCATGCCTTATGAAAGCATGTTGAGTGAACTCAGCCTTTTCTCCTTGGAGCAACGGATGATGAGGGGGGACCTGATAAAGGTGTATAAGATGATGAGAGACATGGATCGTGTGGATTGTCAGAGGCTTTTCCCCAGGACTGAAATGGTGGCCACAAGAGGACACAGGTTTAAGGTGCTGGGGAGTAGGTATATAGGAGATGTCAGGGGTAAGTTTTTTACTCAGAGAGTGGTGAGTGTGTGGAATGGGCTGCCGGCAATGGTGGTGGAGGCGGATATGATAGGGTCTTTTAAGAGACTTTTGGATAGGTACATGGAGCTGAGAAAAATAGAGGGCGATGGGTAAGCCTAGTAATCTCTAAGGTAGGGACATGTTCGGCACAGCTTTGTGGGCCGAAGGGCCTGTATGTGCTGTAGGTTTTTCTATGTTCTTTGTTCTATGACCCAGGTCTTCAAGGAACTCCAGAAGTTGTAGGCACAGATCAGCACATCACAGAAACTGGCCTCCTCGCCATGGACTCTGTCTGCACTTCTCGCTGCCTCGGTAAAGCAGCCAGCATAACCGAAGAGACCCCTCCACCCGGGGCATTTTCTCTTCTCCCGTCTCCCATCGGGCAGTAGATACAATAGCCTGAAAGCGCATACCACCAGGCTCAAGGACCTCACTGTTATAAGACTATCGAACGGTCCCCTAGTATGATAAGATGGAGTTTTGACCTCACAATCCATCTCGTTATGACCTTGCACCTTATTATCTGCCTGCACTGCATGTTCTCTGTAACTGTAGCACCATATTCTGCATTGTTATTGTTTTCCTTTGTACTACCTCGATGCACTGTTGTAATGAATGACCTGTATGAACGATATGCAAGACAAGTTTTTCACTCGGTACAAGTGACAATAATAAACCACTTCCAATTCCAATCCTGACCTCAGGTGCTGTCTGTGCACTTGTTCTTCCCTTGGTGTGTGGGTTTCCCCGGCTGCTCTGGATTCCTCTCACATCCTTAAGGTTAATTGGCAACCGTAAGTTACCCCTAGTACAGGTGGGAGGCAGGAGAATCAGTTGATGGGCATGTGAGAGAGAAGGGGGTTACAGGGAGACGAGGAGGAGTGGGACAGATGGGAGTCAGCATACTGTGCTGACTGGCCTCCTCCTCCCCTGCAATACCATGATAAAGTACTATGAAAGGGGTTGGCGTGTCAGGAGATGAGCCACTCACCACAGATCCACAGGCACAGATCTGACCTTGTAGTCATAGTATTTATTTGGCTGGTCCAGTGGAACTTGGTATTGGTATTAGTTTATTATTGTCACTTGTACCGAGGTACAGTGAAAAACTTGTCTTACAAACCAATCGTACAGGTCAATTCATTACACAGTGCAGTTACATTGAGTTAGTACAGAGTGCGTTGAGGTAGTACAGGTAAAAACAATAACCGTACAGAGTAAAGTGTCGCCAGCCCTGTAAGAAGGTTTAAAAGAACATTATTAGTAATAGTTAGTGACATAAAGTTTAAATTTAGAAGTGTAGAATGATTATAGTAAGGGTAATGCGTAGATCTGTAGAGAGCAGCTTGCAACAAGTCGCCACGCTCCGGCGCCATCTTGCCTTCTGATCGATGGTCGATGGTAACTCCCCCTGGACCGCAGGCGGTGCAGGACACAGCGATGGTAATGCTGTGTTTCATTTATCATTTATCAGCCCAGCAAGCTCCCAGAATGAGTGGTCCAGTAAGGATCAGTGATGTCACTTGAGGTAAAAGCATTGGCATGCAATCCCTGTGCGTCCCTCAGCTGCTCTCAGCGCAATCCCTGTGCATCCCTCAGCCGCTCTCAATGCAATCCCTGTGCGTCCCTCGGCTGCTCTCAGTGCAATCCCTGAGTGTCCCTCAGCTACTCTCAGCGCAATCCCTATGCGTCCCTCAGCTACTCTCAGCGCAACCCCTGTGCGTCCCTCAGCTGCTCTCAGTGCAATCCCTGAGTGTCCCTCAGCTACTCTCAGCGCAATCCTTGTGAGTCCCTCAGCCACTCTCAATGCAATCCTTGTGCGTCCCTCAGCCGCTCTCAGCGCAATCCCTGTGTGTCCCTCAGCCGCTCTCAGCGCTCACACAATTACATTCTGCTGTTTTAAAAGGGTGCAGTAATTAATTTAAACCACTTAGACCCTTCATTAAATAATGGAGAGTGGATCCTCACACAAACATGTTTACCATTTACCATAAATCCCAGCTGTAATTTCTACCCTCAAACATTGCATGGCCAATTGCATTTGTAAAGAGTTACATGCATTTGTAACAATGATGTCCACTTGACAGGGTACTGGTAGATATAAAGGAAGTGGTACTCCTTCCAGGAAACAGCAACCAGGGCTCTGCAGACAGCATGAAATTAGATTCAATTCGGGCTCATAGTTCCAGTCTCTCCTCAGGCTTGTCCGTCAGACTCATCTCCTGGCCCAGTGACATCGTCAGCCTGTTCAGCACCCACCTTTCCCTGCAAGCCCTGGAGCCAGCTGAAATTGTAAATGATTCCCTCTCCTCCGACAGCGGCCTCCTTCTCTGCACAGTCGCCAGCACCAGACCCCTACTCAAAGTCCCACACACTCGCCCTCACTGTCCTAGGAGACCTTTGCCCCACCACCTCCGAGCCTTGTTCCTAGAAGGTGATTTCCCTTTCCTGTAGCTCCGCACTTGAATATTTCCAATTTATTATTTTGTCTACACCAGGGCACAGGAATGGGAATAATTCCCTTCTTTATTCTCTCCAGTTTTTGAGATGATCAACAACATCCTCGTCCAACATCTCTATTATCCACCTCACTAGGACTTCACCACATTCTTATCACCTAATCTCACCTCAAGCATCTCCAGAAGTGGCGTCTCTTCCCACTTTCACATCATGCCCCAGGGATTCAGCCTCGGACCCTTCCTCTTCCTCGTACCACAGGAAGACATCTTCCCCAAACGTATGATGATAACAGCCAGTTCTGCCTCTTCGCTGCCTCCTTTGATCCTCATCCTGAGGTGTGGAACTGCTTTACCAACACATGATCTTGGATGAGCTACTGGGAAGATTAAAGGTATTCTCTTCAATCCCCAGCTCATTTTGGAATGATTCTATCTCATCCACCAGAGTGATCTCTGCCTCAACGTCCCATCAGTCACCAACCCGAACTTCTGGCCCAACAGCCTTCCCATCAGGAAGACCATATATGTGGAACATCGTCCTGCTGCAGGGTTGGTGAGGTCATAGTGGGGATTGGGGCAAAGAGATGAGGCAAGATGGTTAAGGGACATCCCCTTGATGGAAGCAGTGAGTGAGCAGGATCAGGTGACACAAGTATTGTATGGGCATGCATTTTAAGAACCATCATCTGCAAAGCTACAGGCCTGGTGATGGAAGGTTATATTAGGTTTGGTAACACTTTCTCAACCAGCACAGATATGATGGGCCAAATTGTGTCCTTCTATGTCGTATTCTCCTTGACACAGGAGCATGGGGGATGTGGTTAAGGATATAGGATAGTTCATTGTGGGAAATGGCCCCAGAAGGACTTAAAGAGGTGGCACTATTTGGAACAGGAAGATTGGCCGGGCAAGTATTCGAAAACATGAAGAAGGAAAAGCAGAGACAGTAGAGGCCAGGAGATGGACTTCTAGGTGAATAGGATGGTGTTGAAACTTCTGTCCTGGACAGCAGTGTTCTGGGTGAATCTCAAACCCATATGGAGCAGATTGGAGAGAAAGAATTCGTGTTTATTTTTCATTCATTAATGTGAGGGGTGGGGCTCACTGGCAGGCCAGACATGACTTGCCATCATGTGTTCTCTTCAGAAGGTGGAGAACGTTGGTGAAGGAGGTTCTCAGATCCTGCTGTTGGAGGGGGAGTTCCACGACTGAGACCCAGTGACAATGAAGGGACAGAGATATATTTCCATGGGGCAACATTTAGCATCTTTCATGCTCTTATGAAATTCTGAGATGCTTTCAGTGAAATGACTACTTCTGAATTGTAGTCACTGCTGTAATATCGGAAACGAGGCAGCCCATTCATACCACAGCAAACTCCCATGAACAGCAATCTGTTAAGAATCACATGATCTACTGTAATTATGTTGGTTGAAAGGTAAATATTGGCCAAGATATCTGGAATAGAAGAGTTTTACAAAATGTTAAACAATTTCAAATCACTAGTTCCTAAAGCCAGCTGGTGTCACAGGCAGACAGGGTGGTGAAGAAGGCGTGTGGCATGCTGGCCTTTATCAGTCAGGGGACTGAGCATCAGAGTTGGGACGTTATGCTGCAGTTGTACAGGATGTTGCTGAGGCAGCATTTGGAATATTGTGCTCACTTTTGGTCACTCTGCTATAGGAAAGATGCCATTAAGCTGGAAAGAGTGCAAAAGAGAATTATGAGGATTTTGCCAGGATCTGAGGGACGGAGTTATGGAGAGAGGTTGAGCAGGTTGGGATTTTTTTCATTGGCACATAGAAGAATAAAGGGTGATTGTATAGAGATGTATAACTTCATGAGGGGCATAAATAGGGTGAATGCACAGGGAATGGGGATAAAGAACTAGAGGACATAGGTTTAAGGTAAGACAGGAAAGATTTAAAAGGGAACCTGAGGGACAACTTCTTCATGCAGTGGATGGTGCATATATGGAACGAGCTGCCAGAGGAAGTGGTTGAGGCAGATACAGTAACAACATTTAGAAGACATTTGGACAGGTACCTGAATAGGAAAGGTTTAGAGGGATCTGGGCTAAATGTGGGCAAATGGGACCAGCTTAGATGGGCATCTTGGTCAGCATGAATGAGTTGGACTGAAGGGCCTGTCTCTGTGCTATATTACTCTATGATTCCAGTTCCTATGAATATTGAATATAATGGTTTGCAGATATTAGTTCCCTGCTGTGACTCCCCATAATTCTTTGTGGAATAGGTCAGAAGAAACATTTTTAACCTGCTTTTTTAGTTTCATCTTTTAACTACACCTTAAGTTTGGCACTAAAAGAAATTTGTGCAGATCAGCAAGCTTTACTCTGCACATCCTAATTCTTCTTGCTGAATTTAGAATAAAGACAAGATGTACTAACTCCAGATTCAGAGACACAAGAGACTGCAGATGCTGGAATCTGGAGCAACAAACGATCTGCTGGAGGAACTCAGCGGGTCGAGCAGCATCTGTAGGGGGAAAGGACCTGCGGATGCTTCAATGATCTCCCCCCTCCACTCTCAGTCCTGATGCAGGGTCTCGACCTGAAACGTCGACAGTTCCTTTCCCCCCACAGATGCTGCTCGACCCGCTGAGCTCCTCCAGCAGGTGGTTTTCTGCTCTCATTTCAAATTCAGTCTTTTTACTTGACGTGCTTAAATTAATATTACCAGGGTTTTATTGTTTCCTCATTGTTAATTGGTAATTGGTTGATTATAGTCACATGTACCAAGAGTTTGTTTGTGTGCCATCCACACAGATCATTCCATACATCAGTATGCTGAGGTAGTAAAAAGAAAACAGATGCAGAATATAGTGTTACAGTTACAGAAAGTGCAGTGCAGGCAGACAAATAAAGTGCAAGGGCCATGACGAGATAGATTGAGAGATCAAGAGTTCACCATTATCATACAAGAGGTCCTTTTAAGAGTCTTATAACAGCAGGATAGAAGCTGTCCTTGACTATGATGGTATGTGTTCTCAAGGTTTTGTATAGTCTGCTCAATGAAAACATTGCCTGCTTTCTTTTAATTCCAAACTCGACTTGACGTGAAATCACTTTTACCCGGGGTAGATTGCACGAGCGATCATTTCTGAGGGAAAGGTAGAGAGAGGGTCATTGAACCAGACGCTTCACAGTACAATCCACACCAGCCTGCCCATGTTTCCCAGCTTCAGCCATGCACCTAATGGCCCCACCTTTCACATATCACCCATTCCCCTTCTTCCCGATATAACCAGGAGCTCAAAGATGGAACAGTCTTAATACAACAAGAGCATATGGGGGCCCCTCAGGGAATCGCATGTGTCGCAGACAGTGAGAATGTGATTCTTCTCTGCTGTGCTGCGTGGTGCATTTCGCGGGTGTTTAGTTCGCGTTATTTTGCTGCAGTTATGTAGCTGATTAGTTTGTTTCTTCTCTTCTGTATTAGTTGTGGTGTTTTGGCACTGGTTGTCGTTTTGTAGTGCTTTTAATTAATAAATGTTTATATTAAAAACTGAGGACTTCTACTGACATCAGGAGACCTTGTTGGCAGCTACACAACTGACTGCAGGCTGCACAGACACCTCCAAGGCCACAGGGTGTGCATAAACCAGCCATGCCTTTCTCCAGCTTTCAGCTCATTCCCTGGGAGACTTGGAACACCACCAACAGCAGCAGTCCGTTTCTGGAGGCGTTGTTATGGCAATGACAGGGAGTACCATAGAACCATAGAACCATACAGCACAAAACAGTCCCTTCGGCCCACCATGTTGTGCCGTCCATCAAACCACCCTCACACTATCTAACCCTTTCCTCCTGCATATCCCTCTATCTCACATTCCTCCATATGCCTATCCAACAAACTCTTGAATCTGTCCAATGTATCTGCCTCCACCACCACCCCAGGCAGTGCATTCCATGCACCAACCACTCTCTGGGTGAAAAACCTCCCCCTGACATCTCCCCTGAACCTCCCACCCATAACCTTAAAGCCATGCCCCCTCGACTTGAGCATTGGTGCCCTGGGAAGGAGGCGCTGACTGTCTACTCAATATTCCTCTCAATATTTTATATACCTCTATCATGTCTCCTCTCATCCTCCTCCTTTCCAGTGAATAAAGCCCTAGCACCCTAAGCCTCTCCGCATATTCCATACGCTCTAATCCAGGCAGCATCCTGGTAAATCTCCTGGTAAGTGTTGGGGAGTTCAGGGCAAGGGAGCAAGGACATGCCCACCTGCAGCAGAGCCCACACCCACAGAGTCCTCAGTGGCACCACATTGCACCTGGTCCTCTTGATCAACGGCACTTTCACAAGTTCGGGTATTCCAAGTGTCTCATCGCCAAGACATGCTGTGGGAAGACCAGCAGCCACCCTCTGACGCCTGGGCTGCTTGTCCAAAGTCTCAACTTCCTCACCGCAGGTTCCTTCCAAGTGTCAGCCTCTGGCTCCTGAATTTTTCCATGGTCTGCCTTGTACTATACTGCATTTCTGAAGATGCCACTGTGTCAGTGTGGCTTAAGCCAAAAATCCATTCAGCTTCCAACCTTTAATTCTCCCAGCAGAATCTAAACCATGCCCAGTTTATTAAAAAGCAACTGGAATAGTGCGATAACAATTCAAATTTATTCCAAAATGGGTCCTACTGCGCCATCTACACAGCGTGACCGGTGCAGGTGTATTCAAATTCCACTTTAATTAGAGACACAAAAGAGACTGCCGATGCTGGAAATCTGGAGCAAATCCAGAGCATCTGGAGAAGGGTCTCGGCCCGAAACGTCGACTGTTCACTTCCCTCCATAAATGCTGCCTGACCCGCTGAGTTCCTCCAGCATTTTGTGTGCGTTGCTTCAACCTTAATTAGTAGGTACCTGAGAAATTACTTCACAGTATATTACCAAACTTCGAAAAGCAACACCTCCTGATTAGTGCTTCTCATGTATAACTGCTCGAACTCATCGTCCCCATACCCAACGTTCAAGAGAGGCTGTGGGCGTACAGTGCATGAATCACCAACAAGAACAATGCTGCATTCAGCGTGTGCCTACTGCTGGGTTGTTGGCAGCAGCCTGTTTCCCACTTATTCCTGGCTTGCTCTGGAAGTTGGCGCTGGAATTTCTGAACAGACCACAGCAGTCTTCCCTGAATCACACATTTGATTTACATAACGTATGGTAAACCATCCCGGAGCACCTGTCAGGAGCCATTATCAAATAAACGTTGACACATTGGAGGCGTTAGGACATGTGAGCAAATGCTTGGGCAGAGATACAGCTATTTTATGAGTGTCTTAAAGGGACACAGAGGGACCTTCATTGGCCATGTCACAGAGCAAAACAGACACCTTCACCAAGGTTTGAGAAACATCGTAGGAGGTCAAGGTGAAGGTCACTAATGCAGTGCTAACCAAGTCCAAAAAAAGCTAAGATAAGATAAGATATTTTTATTAGTCACACGTACATCGAAACACACAGTGAAATGCATCTTTTTGCGTAGAGTGTTCTGAGGGTGGCCCACAAGCGTCTTTCAACTTCAAAATCCCTCCATCCATTCAATGCCCTTTCTCCTGGGAAAGACGGAACCCTTCTTCACTGAACAATCAAAGTCTGGGGGTTCAGTGGTGCAGGTGGAACGTCGGAGATTGAGGGGTGACCTGACAGAGGTATATAAGATCATGAGGTGCATAGAAATGGTGAAAGCACATAGTCCTTTTCCCAACAGGGAAAAACAGGAGGGCATAGGTTTAAGATCAGAAGCAAGAGATTTAAAAGGGACATCAGGGGCATCTTGTTCACACAAAAGGTGGTGCATATTTGAAATGAGCTGCCAGAAATAATGGTTGAGGCGGGCACATCAGCAACATATAAAAGCCATCTAGATAAGTACCTGGAGAGGAGAAGTTTAGAGGGCTCTGGGCCAAACGCGGGCAGACGGGACTAACTTGCTGGGCAACACAGTCGGCATGGACAAGTTGGGCTGTTCCCATGCTGTAGGACTCTATGACAGGTTTCACGTACCTTGAATGTGCCAATCTCCAAACATCAACTTGAGACACCGTGCCTTCTTCCACTGGGGGCCGCTGTAGAGCAAATCTAAAGTGGTCGGGTGACGTCAACTGGCTTTGAGGAATGGCGCTGCTGAATTTGGACAAAGGACTGCGAATAACTCAGTCTCTGAACTTCTACACAGATTGTAGTGCGGTGAAGAACAGAGGAATCAAAATATCATCGCACCCCCACACCCTCCCCCTCCATCCATTCTGAGAATCAGAGGCAATGGCAAAATATAAATTCTTGTCAAGTGTGGGTTGCTAACTTCACAGTTTAGAAGTATTGGTGCTTGATCAAAGAAGCTCAAGCACTCCAGATGACATGGCTCCTGACTGTCCTGAAATACAAGCCAAGTATGAATCAACCTTAATAAAAGGAAAGGTCACTGATTCTATATCCGTCACTTGCGAAGATCTCCATTGGCAAGTCCGTATCACAGATGGTAGCAGAATTGCCACAAATTCTAAGCATAGGCTGGCAAATTTCTGCAAGCAAATATTGAAGACCTTTGAACAGAAGTGCGTATCAGTGAGTCAGAGGTCCTTTTGGCTGCAGTTCCCCACCTACCATCTGTTGTTGTTTCCTGGATTCATAATTCCACCCATCTCCTGAGTGGTGACTTAAGTCTTGCCATGCCTGGATTGCGCTGTCGTCGTCGTCTTGCCAAATTCTCCAAGATCACCCAAAGCAGGGCCGGTTTCTCTCCAGGGTCAAAGAGTCATAGAGTCACAGAGCGTGGAAGCAGGCCCTTCGGCCCATCTTGTCCATGGTGCCCACCAAGCTGGTCCCTGATGCCCGCGTTTCAACATCAGTCCAACCTCAACTGAAGCTGCAGGTTACTGACGTCCTAGAACATAGAACATAGAACACTACAGCACAGTACAGGCCCTTCAGCCTGCAATGTTCTGCCAACATGTTATCCTGCTCTAAGATATATCTAACCCTTCCCTCCCACATCGCCCCCTATTTTTCTATCATTCATGTGTCTATCTAAGAGTCTCTTAAATGTCCCCAACGTATCTGCCCCCACAACCTCTGCCGGCAGTACGTTCCACGCACCCACCACTCTCTGTGTAAAAAACTTACCCCTTACATCCCCCTTATACCTTCCTCCAATCACCTTAACATTATGTCCCCTCGTGTTAGCCATTGTCACCCTGGGCTTTGCCCGACTTTGGTGGAAGGAAGGTGCGGAGAGGTGACGCATGAGTAGAAGGTTTGTACATGAGGGTAAGAGGCTTGAAGTTAATGTACTGGGAGAGGGCAGCCAGTGAGGATGTGATGGGCATGGTTGATGGGGAGGGGGTCATATGGTGTTTGACAGCAGGGTTTTGGGTGAATTAGAGCAAATCAGGCAGTGTCAGTGGGGAGCGACAGCCTGAGTTACCATTACAGTTGGGTATTCGACGCCAGAAATCAGCACTTCTGATGCAGACAGAGAAGGTGAGTTAACGAACCTTGTTGAATTCAATATCGAGTCACAGAGTGGTGGGTGTGTGGAACACACTGCCTGCAGAGGTTGTGGGGGCAGATACGTTAGGGACATTTAAGAGACTCTTGGATAGACCCATGAACGATTGAGAAATAGTGGGCTATGTGGAAGGGAAGGGTTAGATAGATCTTAGAGCAGGATAAAACGTCGGCACAACATTGTGGGCCGAAGGGCCTGTACTGTGCTGTGGTGTTCTATATTCTATGTTCAACAGCTGCAACATGCCCAGATGGAAGATGAGGTCCTGCTCCATAAGGGTCTTATAGTTTACTCATGGTCCTCTTCAACTACATACATCCACCATTGAACTTTCAGCTAATTAGTATTATGTTGCATTGTATTTTAAAACACAAAAAAACAGGCCACTAAGCCTCAATTGGTCTGTGTGGTGTTAATGCTCTACACAAATCTCCTTTCATTTAACTTCATCAATATGTCCCTCTATTCCTTTCTCTCTCACATGCTTGTCTGATGAAGGGACCCGGTCTGAAACGCCGACTCTTCATTTCCCTCCACAGATGCTGCCTGACCTGCTGAGTTCCTCCAGCATTTTGTGTGTGTTGCTCCAGATTTCCGGCATCTGCAGTATCTCTTGTGTCTCCTTCACATGCCTGTCCAAATTCCCCTTAAATACATCCATGTATCTCGCCTCAGATATTCCTTATAGGAGAAAGTTCCACATTCTAACCACTTTCTAAGATAAAGAAATTTCTCTTAAATTCTTTATTGAATTTGTGGGCCCTAGTTTCAGATTACTCCTCATGAAAAAAACATTGTGCAAACCATCCTCAAGAACGTTTTTTAGAGAAAACAGATCCAGGTTGTTCAGTCCTTCCTGAAGAATTTAATCTCTCAGTTCTGGAATCATTATACTTCAGGGCTCTATTCGTTGAAAAGACACAATTCAATACAAAGTGTGTCATGGGATGTTAAATACATATAAAAAATGAGGGGGTTGGATGAGTCTCCTAAATCAGGGTTAAGTGGAAGAGGTTCTTTAAAGGCACAGTTGGACATGGGTGTAGGAGTACAAGGGAAGAGTTCCTGGAGAAGCTGGAATACTTGGAGATATGGAATAAACTCTATTGGGAATTGTTGGTTCTTCCCAGCTCTAAAAATTGCTGTCGAATATTTTGTAATGCATCATAACAAAGGAGAGCTAATTACTGTGTGTTTGTGTATGGGTGTATGTGGGTGTATGTGGGTGTATGTGAGGTTATGTGTGTCTGAGGGAAAGAGTCACAGTCTGTATGTGTGTGGTATCTGTGCGCATGTGTGCTTTGTGTGAGAGAGAGAGTCACGGTCTGTGTGTGTGCACACGCATGATGTGTATGTGTGTTTGTATGTGAGTACATGTGTGAGAAAGCAAGAGAGTCACAGTCTCTGTGTGTGTTTGTGCACGTGTGTTTTTGTGTGTGCATGTGTGTGTGTGTGTGAGAGATGGAAAGTCAGTCTGTGCATGTGCACATGCATGTGTGTGTGTTTGTGTGTGTGGGAAAGGGAGAGAGAGTCATAGTCTGTTCACGTGTGTGCTTTTGTATGTGTGTGTGCACGTGTGAGATGTGTGTGTGAGATGTGTGTGTGGTGTGTGTGTATTTGCACGTGTGTGAGATGAGTGAGATGTGTATGTGTGTGAGTGTGCTGTGTGTGTGCATGTCTGTGTCTGTGTGTGATGTGTGTGGTGTGTGTGCATGTCTGTATGTGTGTGTATGTGTGTGTGATGTGTATGTGAGATATGTGTGTGTGTATGTGATGTGTGTATATGTATGTGAGTGTGTGAATGTGTATGTGAGTATGTGTGTGTGTGATGCATGTGTGATGTGTGTGATGTGTGTGTGTGTGTGTTTGTCTGTCTGTGTCTGTGTGTGTGACGTGTGTGTGATGTGTGTGTGTGTCTGCCTGTCTGTGTCTGTATGTGTGATGTGTGTGTCTGTCTGTCTGTGTCTGTGTGTGTGATGTGTGTGTGTCTGTCTGTCTGTCTATGTCTCTGTGTGTGTGTGTGTGTGTGTGTGTGTGTGTGTGTGTGTGTGTGTGTGTGTGAGTGTGTGTGTATGTGTGCAGGCTGAACAGGCTCAAAACCAATTCAACCTCTAATTCAGCTAATACTTTTTCATAATAAAAATGAAGGGATTACTCTTAATAATTAAAGAGAACATTGCTGTCTTGCTATTGGCATAAAGCAAAACATTTTTATCATGGATAGTTTGATTTTTGAAATATTAACCAAAAGCTTTTATAAATAGATCATCGGGGTATGGCATGATTTAAAGAAAACAAGACTTCAGGCTCTTTGTATGCAGGTCAGTACTTAAACAAATGTCCTTCGTTAACATCTGAATATACATTGTGACTCGAAGCAGTCTATTTCTTTCCAACTTGCCACTTCAATCAAAGCTTTGCTGTCATACCAATGCTGGAAAGTTCCTGCAATATTTAGCAGCTCTTGTTTATACTCCGCTGTTATTTACGGGGCTACTGCTTCATCTTTCATTAAAATGGTAGCAGTGTCAACAGTTAAGCTGATGAATTCTAGAGGATTCAGCACATTGCCAGCACTGAAAGCATCTGAAGCAGTTTAGCGCAGAGACATGCTAATATTGTATTAAGAAACTTGTTCAGCAAATGTGCAATACGATAAACAGCAGCCCAGTTTCCACCAGTTTCCAAAATTTACCAGCCCAAATGGTCGAGAAGGGTCTCGACCCAAAACGTCGACATCTCCACAGATGCTGCTTGACCAGCTGAGTTCTTCCAGCATTCTGTCTTTTGTTCCATAATATTATAGTCACCTCTACAATAGTAACCAGATTATAGAACTGTAAAATAGGTCATTAAAAGGAAGAAAGCTTTGGTTACACAGAAGATTTAAGTGTTAGTCTTGTTATACTGATCTGGAATGAGAATATATTCCCACTGTATTAATATGCATTACCCACCTTGGTACAGTCAGGCGAGGAAAATAATATAACCAATTGTTCCCCACATTTAACAGCCTAAGTGGAATTCACAGTTCTTAGATCATTTGGCCCAACTGATGCACGCTGGTAATTACACTCCACCTGAGGTTCGTCCCACACTGCTTCCTCTCCCCCATCAGCTGATCCTTGGATCCCTTTCTTTCCCACATGGATTTCTACCTCTCCATAACTGCATCTGTGCTGGTCAACTCAACCTCTCTGTGTTGGCTGCACTTCAATATTCTCAACACGCTGAAGGTAAAGAAGTTTCTCTGAATTCCCTATTGGTTTTGTTCAGATGCATCACGGCTCGGTACGGCAACTGCTCTGCCTGGGACTGCAGGAAACTGCAGAGAGTGGTGAACGCCGCCCAGTCCATCATGCAAACCAGCCTCCCCTTCATTGACTCCGTCTACACTTCCCGCTGCCTCGGGAAAGCAGCCGACATAATCAGGGACCCCTCTCATCCTGGTCATTCTCTCTTCTGCCTCTCCCAGTGGGCAGAAGATGCAAAAGCCTGACAGCACAGACCACCAGGCTCAAGGACAGCTTCTCTTCCATTGTTATCAGACTCCTGAATGGACCTCTCATACGCTAAAAGATGAACTCATGATCTCCCAATCTACCTCGTCGTGGCCCTTGCACTTTATTTATCTACCTGCACCGCACTTTCTCTGTAACTAACACTATATTCTGCATTCTGTTTTCCTTTTTATTACCTTGATGCAATTATGTGCGGAATGATCTGTCCGGATAGCAGGCAAACAAAAGTTTTTCACTGTATATCAGTAGATGTGACAATAATAAACCAATACCAATACATTCGACCTTGACCTCTGGTTGTGATCTTACCTACAAGTGGAAACATCTCTACTTCTACCTTATCAAACCCTTCCATAATCTTAAAGACCTCCAATGGGTTTTCTTTAAATCTTCTTGATTCCAGAGAAAAATATCTCAAACCTTTTGTCTTTTTCCAGCTCGTTATAACCTCCTACTTCTGGTAACATTGGCCCTGCTCCCAAGGCTCTCTGTCCTTCTTTGTGATAAGGAGATCAGAACGATTATTTAATCTGTGCGCTTTGGGTATCGGAAGGACTTGTAAGGCCTGGCCGGCCAATACGTTGCTGCCGCTGTGTCAGTTGTAGTTTTACCACAATGGACGATCTACGGGAAGCAGTCTTTGGGGAACAGCAGAAACCTTTCCCCAAGTACATTGATACAAAACTGAACCTCAGCACACACAAACAAAGCAAATGTGCCTGATGTATCTAAGGCACAACTTTGTACAAATCTTCCATTGCTTTTCCTTCTGCAGTGTCCTCTGATAAATAGAGCTGTTACATTGAACAATAACCGTGAGCGAGCTGGTGATGTATCAACAACTCAACCATCTGTGATTAATTATTAATTTCCAATATATTGAATAAAAGTTTCAGTGCTAACAAATAACCAGCTCCCTATACACTTAGGCCTAGAAATCCATCCGTGCAATACAGGCAATAGGTGTCACTGTGCATACGAGAATTGTGTTAACATGTTGTGAACCAATTTCCAGGAGAGTTAGTATGAATTGTTGACATTGAAGGGTCTTCAATGCGAAATATTAACTCTGTTTCTCTTCCCACAGATGCGGTCTATTTCCAGCATTTCTTTTTTTTATGTTGATATTGTATGCTTTCCTTTGGTGTGAGATTTCTGTGTACCCCAGGACTGTTTTTCCAGCATCCAGCTCCCTAAGTGATGTTAACAGTTGTGCGTTGCCTAAATTTCATCTCCAATGAAGTTCTCAGTCACATTGATCTGAATCACCAGTTGGACCATTGGAACAGAGACGTGACCATGGAAGTTGGGGAACTTAAATTCAGGTAACAGTGGAATGAACATAAACTACTAGTAACAGTAGTTACTAGTAGTAACACTAGGACTACCAATGTGGTTGACTCCTAACTGTCTCATAGTACATAGAACATTACAGCACAGTACAAGCCCTTTGGCCCACAATGTTGTGCCAGCATTTTATCCTGCTCTAAGATCTATCTTACCCTTCCCTCCCACATAGCCCTCCATTTCTCTATCATTCATGTGGCTCTATATGAGTATCTTAAATGTCCCTAATGTATCTGCCCCCACAACCTCTGCCGGCAGTGCGTTCCACACACCCACCACTCTTTGTGTAAAGAACTTACTTCTGACACGCCCCTTATACCTTCCTCCAATCACCTTAAAATTATTCCCCCTCATGTTAGCCATTGTCGCCCTGGGAAAAAGTCTCTGACTGTCCACTCGATCTATGCCTCTTATCATCTTGTGCACCTCTATCAAGTCACCTCTCATCCTCCTCCTCTCCAAAGAGAAAAGCCCTAACTCACTCATCCTATCCTCATAAGACATACTCTCCAATCCAGGCAGCATCCTGGTAAATCTCCTCTGCGCCCTCTCTAAAGCTTCCACATTCTTCCTATAATGAGTCTCCTCGATACATTACAATTAATGACATACCAGCAAATAAGCAAACACAACTGGCAGCACACTTGCTCAAGGAGCCACTATTAATGACGCTGATGGATCAATTGAACGAATGGGATTTAGACGGTCAGGCACATTTGTCCTGAAGTCAGAGGTTATGTTTGCTACTTGAGGTTTGTCTGTGACCTCTGAAAATCACAATGATCGGCAAACACAATTGCCTGATCTCCAAGTCAGGGTCATACTCGTTCTTGGACGCTTTGCCTTAAGATCCCTGTCAGATGCTAAGAAGTGTCACATAGGGCACATTGCAGAGTCAACAAAGGCTCTCCTGGCGAAGTGGAGACTTTGTTTGATCATGGTGACTTTTGTATTCACACCTGGAAGGGGTATGTAGCTGCTGGGAGGGCTCCAATTGGATGTCGGCATATGTGGAGGCTGTTGGGTGTAGGGATACATGGAGGCTATTGGATGTCGTTACATGGAGTCAGGATCAGAATCCGGTTTATTATCACTGACTTAGATGACGTGAAATGTGTTGTTTTGCAGTAGCAGTGCAGTGCAAAGACATAAAATTACTATAAATTACAAAAATAAATAAATAGTGCAAAAAAATGAATAATGGAGTAGTGTTCATGGGTTCATGGACCGTTCAGAAATCTGACGGCAGAGGGGATGAAACTTTTTCTAAATCATTGAGTGTGGGTCTTCAGGCTCCTGTACCTCCTCCCCAATGGTAGTAACGAGAAGAGTGCATGTCCTGGATAGTGAGGGTCTTTAGTGATGGGTGCCACCTTCTTGAGGCACCATTCCTTGAAGATGTCCTCAATGGCGGGGAGGGTTGTGCCCGTGATGGAGCTGGCTGAGTCTACAACCCTCTGCAGCCTCTTGCGCTCTCCACTCAGAAACTTTACGGGTCCGTCCATGCACCTTCCTGTCATGAGTCCACTTTGCACAAGGAAGCTTCCTCCTGAACACACCGTACCGACTGAGCTCCACGCTCTCTCTGGCCACCAATGCAGCAAGCACCTGTTCCTCGCCAACACCCCCAGTAACTGAAAGGCTGCTTGGAGGGACTGCAGTGTGGTCCTTGAAGGATCATATCCTGAAGTAAGAACCATGCAGAAAGGTGCTACCCTGGTGGGAACTTGACCCCCCAATTTCCCACTGTTCCTAAAACAAAATAGCAGTACATGAGGAAGCTGCTTTGGAAATGGTGCTAACAAATTTCACAATTGTTTTAGATCTTCTGAAGGCAGCTTAGTTCATCCCTTTCTAAAAATGGTGCAGATGAATTTCTAGACCATAGGTTTTGCAAAAGAGACCAACATAAGGATATTTTAGTCCTGAAAGTCTGGAGCTCTCTGCTGTCCAATGAGTCCAGGTGCATTTATTCAAGTGTGATGCAGAAGCTGTCTTCACAGTAACAATGCAGTCAAACATTCGACATATTCAACCTTTGTGGTTCAAAGACAGCTTTACTTGAGCTGAATAGCTCACAGAGTGTTTCTGCTGTCTTCTCTTCCCCAGAAAGAAGTTGTGCTTGCAGGCTCAGAGTTACAAAGCGGGGAAGTCATTGGACTATTAATCAAGAGACAGAAACTTGAATCCCACCATGGCAGCTGGGAATTTAACTTCAAATAATTAGTAAACAGAACACTGGTCTCAGGAATGATCATTGATTCGTGGAGTTATAATGGTAATCGTTAAGCCACTGGATTGCTGTAAAAACCCAAATGGTTCACTCATCTTTCAGGGAAGGAACTCTGTTGTGTTTACCTTACTTGTAGACTCAGCCAGCTCCAACATGGGCACAACCCTCGCCACCATCAAGGACATCTTGGTATTGGTATTGGTTAATTATTGTCACTTGGACCGAGGTACAGTGAAAAACTTGTCTTGCAAACCCATCGTACAGGTCAATTCATTACACAGTGCAGTTACATTGAGTTAGTACAGAGTGCATTGATGTAGTACAGGTAAAAACAATAACAGTACAGAGTAAAGTGTCACAGCTACAGAGAAAGTGCAGTGCAATAAGGTGCAAGGTCACAACAAGGTAGATTGTGAGGTCAAGAGTCCATCTCATCGTATAAAGGAACTGCTCAATAGTCTTATCACAGTGGGATAGAAGCTATCAAGCCTGGTGATACGTGCCCTCAGGCTCCTGTATCTTCTACCTGATGGGAGAGGAGAGAAGAGAGAATGACCTGGGTGGGTGGGGTCTTTGATTATGCTGGCTGCTTCACCAAGGCAGCAAGAGGTAAAGACAAAGTCCATGGAGGGGAGGCTGGTTTCCGTGATGTGCTGGGCGGTGGCTCAAGAAGACGGCATCCATCATTAAGGACCCTCACCATCCGGGACATGCCCTCTTCTCGTTACTACCATCGGTATTGGTATTGGTATTGGTTTATTATTGTCACTTGTATATGGTACGGCACGGTAGCATAGTGGTTAGCATAATGCTTTACAGCGCTAGCAACCTGGGTTCAAATCCGGCCACTGTCTGTAAGGAGTTTGTACATTCTCCCCGTGTCTGCATGGGTTTCCTCCGGGTGCTCCGGTTTCCTCCCACATTCCAAAGACGTACAGGTTAGGAAATTATGGGCATGCTATGTTGGCACCGGAAGCGTGGCAACACTTGCGGGCTGCCCCCCAAAATCACTATGCAAAAGATATATTTCACTGTGTGTTTCGATGTATATGTGACTAATAAAGATCTTATCTTATCTTATGTACCGAGGTACAGTGAAAAGCTTGTCTTACAGACCGATCATTCAGGTCAATTCATTACATAGTGCAGTTACATTGAGTCAGTACAGAGTGCATTGATGTAGTACAGGTACAAACAATGACAGTACAGAGTAAAGTGTCACAACTACAGAGAAAGTGCAGTGCAATAAGGTTCAAGGTCACAACGAGGTAGATTGTGAGGTCAAGAGTCCATCTCATCATATAAGGGAACCATTCAATAGTCTTATCGTTGTGGGATAGTTGTCCATAAGCCTGGTGGTACCTGCCCTCAGGCTCTTGTATCTTCTACCTGATGGGAGAGGAGAGAAGAGAGAATGACCCGGGTGGGTGGGGTCTTTGATTATGCTGGCTGCTTCACCAAGGCAGCGAGAGGCAAAGACAGAGTCCATGGAGGGGAGGCTGGTTTCCGAGATGTGCTTGGCGGTGCCTCAAGAAGACGGCATCCATCACTAAGGACTCTTACCATCTGGGACATGCCTTCTTCTCATTACTATCATCAGGGAGGAGGTACAGCAGCCTGAAGACCCACACTCAACAATTCAGGAACAGCTTCTCCCCCTCCACCATCAGATTTCTGAACGGTCCATGAACCCACGAACACACCTCGTTATTCCTTTCTTTTTTGCACTATTTATTTAGTTTTGTAACTTATTGTAATTTTATATCTTTGCACTGTACTGCTGCTGCAAAACAACAAATTTCACATCAAAAAGTCAGTAATAATAAATATGATTCTGATTCTGATTCTTACTCGGGCAGTTTAAGAGATCACAGTGTTGCAAATCACCAATATGTGACTCGACGCCATCCGATATGAGTAGCTTTTCCTCCTCAGTACATGGGAGTTAGGGATGGGCAATAAATGCTGCCATTTCTAGCTACATCCACATCCCATGAATTAATAAATTTAAACTAGAAGGGACCTATAGATGAAAGATCACAGCTACCATTCCTTCAGACCAGAATGAGACAATCAGCTTTAACAACCCTGGAACATTTCCCACAAAAACACTGCGTGCTTTGGGGAGCTGAATCATTCCTTACAGCTTTCTCTTCCCAATAACGTGATCCCTTTAATTCAAATCATTTCCATGGAAAACAGCATTGTCTTGCATCCCATCACAGCAATCCGTCATACGCAATCAAATAGTTATAGGTTTCTGCCAAAGTTCTAACCATTAATGAAAGGAGCCTTACATTTTCTATTGATTGATTTTGCACAGCATTTGAGGTACTTGTTAATAACCTTCTTGAAAGAATATGTGCTTTACTAAACACAGCCTTGTAAAGTTCCCTGGCGGTTTGATGGTTAGATGTAGAGAAGATGTTTCCATGTGATGAGGCCCAAAACTAGAGGACGTTGGCATAAGAGAGTCAACAGTAAATTCAATAGTGAATTCAGGGGTAACTTCTTAACCCAGGGAGTGGTTAGAATCTGGAACACAGACTAGTGATGTCTGCAGGGAAAGGCTTGGTTCCATTTTAGAGAAAGCTGGATGTGCTCCTGAAGGAAAAAGGACCAGGAGATTCTGTTAACGTGAGTAAGGTGTAGCAGGAGTTGAGGAAGCGTGTGGGAAGCATAAATTCTCATGTGAACATGTGTTCTAGCCATAAAGTAATGGAGTAATACAGCACAGAAACAGGCCCTTCGGCCCAACTCGTCCATGCCGACCAAGGTGCCCACCTAAGCTAGTCTCCCCACCCCGGACTCCCTCTCTTCGCCCCAACTTCCATTGGGCAGAAGATACAAAAGCTTGAAAGCATGCACAACCAGGCTCAAGGATAGCTTCTATCCCACTGTTATAGGACTCTTGAACGGACCACTGTGTAATGAATTGACCTGTACAATCAGTATGCAAGACAAGTTTTTCACTGTACCTCAGTACAAGTAACAATAATAAACCAATGCCAATACCTCTTGTATGCTAAGGATGAACTCCTGAACTCTCAATCTACCTCATCATGGCCCTTGCATTTTATTTGCCTGCCTGCACTGCGCTTTCTCTGTACCTGTAACACTATATTCTGCATTCTGTTATTGCTTTTCCCTTTGCACTATCCCAATGTACTTATGTTTGGAATGATCTGTCTGCACAGCATACAATACAAAGTTTTTCACTGTATCTCAGTATATGTGACAATAATAAACCAATTCCAATTCCATTTACTCACGTTTGGCCCAGATCTCTCGAAACCTTTCCTGGACGTGTACTTATCCAAATGTCTTTTAAATGTTGTTATTCTACCTGCCTCAACTATTTTCTCTGCTTCTAAATTCCTTATCATTCAATTATTATTTTTGGACAACCTTCACCAGTGTTACAAACCTCCTTGTAAAGTAAGAAATCCTTCCCTACACAAACTTCCTGAAGGTAAGCAACTAATGTTGTGGGTTCTTCTGTTAGAAGCTTGACTGAAGACTGAGTGTGCACACTGGGCTGAATGTTGTTGAAAGCATCTCCTAAACAAAGTGCGGTAAATGGGATTGTGCAGGGAAAAAAAATCAAACAAAAGCTGGCTGAGTATTATGTTCCCTATTAGACACAGAAGCTGAAATCCCCAAATGTGGTGCCTGCAATCAAGTCTCGTACAAAATGTGATCCTGTTTTGTGAAATTTAATACATCAGCCTTTCCACTGCTGGGAAGATTTTTTTTTCCCTCTCCTGAGTAGTTCAAAAGGAGCATTTTGAGAATCTCAAAGCAAAATAGCTCCATTGTTAGAAGTGAGCTGTGGTATTAAAACCTGATTCTCAAGATATAATACTCAAGGGTCCTTTTCATCTATTACTGTACATTTCTCTTCATTATAACCAGCGTCTAATCTCATGGTAAATTAAATAGCTCCTGAATTAATCAAGTCAGATTTGGAATTCAAAGGAAATCTTTGACTGTCTTTTTCACAGAGACAGGGTTGTTGCTAATATTCTGCTACTGGGTTTGTGAAGTATGTCACGTGAAAATGTAGCTTGATCTGCCTCTTCTGTGATGCATATCATTTATTTATGTAGTCGACCCTGTGATTAATGTACTGATCGGACCAAAGGCAGGTCTGTGTTTCACTTCTAATGGCATTTACTGCTTAGTGTGGAGTCCTGCTGTATCTGAAGCAGAAGCTTGTGGACCTGAAACTCTCTCCACTGACTCAGATACAAAATTCTGGAAGCACTTCACCAGTGAGGAAGCGCTGTGTTATCAGAGGCACAGTCCTTCGAATGAAATGTTCATACAAGCATCACGTCTGACCTCATGGCGTTCCCCGCAGGTGCTCCGGTTTCCTCCCACTTGCCTAAGGCGCGCAGGTTGGTAGGTTAATTGGCTGCTGTAAATTGTCCCCAGTGTGTGGGTGAGTGGTAGAATCTGCAAAGAGTTGATGAGAATGTGGGAAGAATGAAAAATGGGATTGATGTAGGATTAGTGTAAATGAGTGATTGATGGTCAGCACAGACTTGATGGGCTGAAGGGCCTGTTTCCGTGTTATGTCTCTCTATGACTCTATGACTCTATGACTCGTGACTGATGTAGAAGATGCTACAGTACCAGAGCAAATAAACTATCCTCAGTAAACCAAACAGTATTTATTCCTGAACTAACAGCCAAAAACAGCGTGTCATATTACTGAAGCAACAAACAATCTGCAGGAGGAACTCAGCAGGTCGAGCAGCATCTGTGGGAGGAAAGGAATTGTCGACGTTTCAGGTCAAAACCCTGCATCAGGACTGGTCTATCAGGACTATCATATTACCGAGCTGCTGCCTGCAAATTAGCTGCAGCATTTCCTACACTTCAGAAGTACTTCATTGGATGTAAAAAGCAGCAGACAAAGCTTACTGTATATTTAAATGCCACTCTTTCTTTGTAATGTGAAGGGCCATACAGCTTGAGATGTGTTTGCTACAAGGCTGCCTTATCTGTAGCTAAACCGGAAAACTAAGTGCCTGCAAGATTTTGCTTCAACTCTGCAGCGGCCAACTGGACATCACTTTAATGTAAATAAATATATGGCTGCTTTCATGAAAATAATGCTGATCAGAGACCCTCGGCTTCATTGTCCAAGAGCATGCAACAAACTTCTTTAGTAAAGTGAGTACTTTATTCTAATTTTACTGTCCTTAAATCACATTTTTCATTCATTCTCCAGCGAAGATTTCCAACCTTTCAGGAATAGAGGTGTACGAGATGATAAAAGGCATGGATCGAGTGGACAGTCAGAGACGTTTTCCCCAGGGCAACAATGGCTAACACGAGGGGACATAATTTTAAGGTGATTGGAGGAAGGTATAAGGGGGATGTCAGGGGTAAGTTTTTTACACAGAGAGTGGTGGGTGCGTGGAACGCACTGCCGGCAGAGGTTGTGGGGGCAGATACATTAGGGACATTTAAGAGACTCTTAGCTAGACACATGAATGATAGAGAAATGGGGAGCCATGTGAGAGGGAAGGGTTAGATAAATGTTAGAGCAGGGTAAAATGTCAGCACACCACTGTGGCCTGTACTGTGCTGTAGTGTTCTAGGTTCTAATATCTAGAAGTCTCCAGGTTGCCGAGAGAGACATTACAGAGGCACAGATCTTAATCTTCCAGATATATAAATTCAGGGGTGGTGCCTCAGTACTGGAAAAATTGTTCAAGAAAGGGTATAAACCCAGTAAGTGCAACCCCATTGTGGCTACTAACCTTTCTCATTCAGGTAACAAAGAGGATCAATGAGAGGAACACAGTTGATGTGTTACATACGGATTTATTAAGACGCTACATAATAAGCTGGTCACAAAGATTGCAGGCCGTGGAGGATCTGTATCAGTAGGAGTAGAACATCGCCTAAATGACAGGAAGAAAAAAACAGTAAAGAAAGATTGTTTTCCAGACTGGTGGGTAGTGTACAGGATAGTTCCCCAGGGTCACTACTCTCATATCTACTAATGATTTTGTACATGGGGCAATTTCCAAATCTGCAGATGACACAAGACCCGGAGGCACAGCGAACTTTCACAGGATAGTAGTGGACTTCAAGAGGAAGGAGGGAGGCTGACAAAATGGGAAGATAGGTGGCAGATAAAATTTGATACTAAGAAATGTAAAGTGTTACATTTTGGTAGGAAGGGTGAGAAGAGGTACTATAAAATAGAAGGTACTTTTCTAAAAAGGGGACAAAAACCAGGAGTTTAGAAGGTTGAGGGGAAACCTACCAAATATTGAAAGGCCTGGATAGAGTGGACGTGGAGAGAATGTTCCCAGTGGTGGGAGAGTCTAGGACCAGAGGGCACAGCTTCAGAATAGAAGGACGTCCCTTTAGAACAGAGATGAGGAGGAATTTCTTTAGCCAGAGGGTGGTGAATCTGTGGAATTCATTGCCACAGACGGCTGTGGAGGCCAAGTCATTGGGTATATTTAAAGCAGAGGGTGATAGGTGCTTGATTTGTAAGGGCGTCAAAGGTTACGGGGAGAAGGCCAGAGAACGGGGTTGAGAGGGAAAAATAAGTTAGCCTTGATCAAATGGCGGAGCAGACTCGATGGGCCGAATGGCCTAATTCTGCTTCCATGCCTTATGGTCTTTAGAGATCTGGGGTAAACATGTGTCATCTGTTGAAAGTAACAGAGCATGTTAAGAAGGTGCTTACATCTGCAGACAGGATCCTGTTCTTTATAAATCGAAGGAGACAGTAAAAGCGTAATTGTGATGAATGACCACTGGCACATTCTGTCCAGTTTTATGTCCATACTTTAGGGAAAAGGTGAAGGTATGGAGAAGAGATTTACCAAAATAATTCCAGTGATTATTTGGATATTTGACGTTAATTATTCGGATGGACTAGACAGCCGGATTCATTCCCCTTGACGCACTGGAGGTTGTGAGGATAACGAGAGTGGAGGGTTAGATCAGTCAATAGAAAGAGTCTTTTCCCACTGATGATGGGGTTAAGAACTCGGGAACATAGACTGAAGGAGACAGGAAAAAGGAACAAAAGTGAGATGAGAAAAGTTGTTTCTTTCTCCATCTTGGCAGTTCCTTGGGATTGAGGATGATTTGCTTCCATCCAGTTTTGTGGGACCTGGGTTAACTGATGAGGTCAGTATGGGAACGGCAGACACTTCCACAGATGGGGCGGGAGGTTGTTTGTGAGGCTCCTTGTTCCACTTACACAGATCTTGTCACATGGTTCTCCACACCATCCCAAATGGTCCTTCTCCTGTTGAGCGGTAGTGGGCCAGGGAGCTAGCGGAAATGTGCCATTGCTTCAGGGAGACCACGATCCCCTGGACTTTGATTTCTGTCTCACAGCTATTTATATATATATATGTTTTCACTGCTCCCTTCGTTTCCAGCAGGCTTCAATAATGCTAACAAGCAGGTCATGTGGAACTTCATCAAATACCTTCTCATGACCAATTTACACACCCTCAGACAGAACGCCCTCCACAACTCTCCCTGTTGTCATGGCAAACAATTAAATCAAATTGATAAAGTATGATTTGCTTTTAAGAAATGGTCTGGTTGGCTTATACTGAAGAGGCCCATATTTCTTAATTTTGCCATGGATTATCACTTCTAGAAGTTAGGCCAGCTGGCCTGAAGGTGGGTTCATCCCTCTCCCACTCTTTGAATAGTCCTATGGCAACTCTGTGCAGGTAGTGAACAAACTCTTGTATCGGAGACATTCACCATGGCCCACGGATTGTCCTGCAGGTGATGAACCAAAGTGTTATTCTCCTCTCAACAGTGCCGCCAGTGAAAGGCTCATCAGTAGGTTCTCCTGCATGGTGTTGTCCACCCCCACCCCAAAACACACACACACACACACACACACACACACACACACACACACACACACACACACACACACACACACACACACACACACACACACACACACACACACACACACACACAGTGATAAGACTATTGAATAGTTCCCTTATACAATGAGATGGACTCTGACCTCACACCTTATTGTACTGCACTTTCTCTGTAGGTGTGACACTTTACTCTGTACTGTTATTGTTTTTACCCCTACTACATCAATGCATTCTGTACTAACTCAACGTAACTGCACTGTGTAATGAACTGACGTGTACAATCGGTATGCAAGACAAGTTTTTCACTGTACCTCAGTACAAGTGACAATAATAAACCAATACCAACACACACACACACGCACACACCTGAAGATGTTTTCTCCTGGTGTTTAGAAGCACTGGTCTATCAGTCTGTCCATTTTCCCACCATAAGTTTGAGCTAGTTACTTTTTACATTCTGCCTACTTTGTTTGATGTTGGACGTCCTAGAACAGCACAGTACAGGCCCCTCAGCCCACAATGTTGTGCCGACATTTTATCCTGCTCTAAGATCGATCTAACCCTTCCCTCCCACATAGCCCCCTATTTTTCTATCATTCATTCATGTGTCTTCTGGCTGATCTATTCAACTGATTCTCTATCCTTGCCTGTGTCTCAGCGGCCCTTGTCTATTTGCCTACCCTAACCAGACTCATCAGTTTCTGGTGAAGCTTCCCGCCACCGCTTCCTATCACTGACCATAGTTTCCAATTACACAAACTGAATGTAACAGCCTTGCGAATTGATTTCCATTAGCTCAGCAACTCAACACCACAGACCACCTCTTGCACTTGTCTTTGTGGGGGTTTTTTGATACTAATATCTTGTTTTGCAGTCTTGTATAATTTATGTGTAATTTATGTACAACTTATGTTCTGTGTGTTGTCTGTACCAACATGCCTGTGATGTAAGTTTGTCATTGTACCTGAACCTCACCGTCTTGGTGCCCATAACAATAAACTCGACTTGACTTCCTCAGTTTATGGCTGCAAGATTTGACCTTTAAGTAATATTCTTATAGTTAGATAGCACCAACCCGCACTCGCTTGTGTTCCTTACACTATCATTTGTGCATATTGGTGTTTTGAGATCTGTAGTTTGCTGTTCTTTTGAATCTTGAGTTAAGCTCAGCAATAAAGGAAATGTAAGAACCATCTTCAGATTGGCACAGTGACTGAAGCCAGAATTCACCAAATTGTCAAAATACTCATCAACCATTTGAGAAAACAAAACAGCAATTTAAGATGAACTCCCTTGCTGAAGTTAATAAATGTGCTTTTGTAACATGTTGACAGGGTTTCAAAGCGAGGGAGCTTTAAAGTCCTTGTCATATTTAGCAGTTCTCTGTGTAACATGCCATCTGGCAAGAGACAGTCTCAGCACAGCATTCCTCAAAGCCCACCGTACAATAAGCAAATGAAAGATAATACTTGACAGGGAACCATCCTCATTTCTATGAGCTACACAATCAGGTCCCCAAGGAAAGGCCACAGCATGACAGGAGGAGATAATGTTTGATTTAACACTACAGGATTTTTTTGCAAATCAATACCAACAAAAGCCGTGGCTGAGGCACATTTTACGGTTCCATGCATGTTGCATACTCTACCTCAGAGCGTCCAAACTGAGAAACAAAAAGAGGGAAACAAATGTTATTATCTATTCTTAACTTTCAAAAGCTCTTGAAATACTAAGCTGGAAATTCTGTGTCTTGCTGACAAGTCTCTTTATTTCCCAATGGCTTTTGGAATTAATATACTATAGAAGTGATTTGTGGGAGAGTTGATGGGTCCATTCAATACTGCCTTGTGCTCTTTGTGATAAAGATTACACAGTTTGATGAAGCTCTAGCTCACTACCTATTATACATTGAGTCTTAAACCTCCTAGCTGTGAAGTAAAAAATACTGAGCTTCTGACCCCTACCAGTGCTGAAACTGCTTGCTACCCCTTCCCCAACACCACCTTGCCCATGATGCTTCCAATCCCTCCCCCCAATCTCCCAACAGGGATTCTGCCGATGATGTTCTATAATTCTGTAGTTGATGGAGGTTTTCTGTTCCTGGGGAACAACAGACACGTAGACACCATTGGGGTAATCAGGAAAGGGGAAAGAACTCTCATCATTAACCCGTCAAGTTTACCTCTCCAACCTGGGGCATCTTCTGCCTCACAGCTCCAGCAGCCTGGGTTCAATCCTGACCTCTGGTTCAATTCTGACCTCTGGTGCTGTCTGTGTGGAGTTTGCACGGTCTCCCTATGACCACGAGGATTTCCTCCGGGTGCTCCAGTTTCCTCCCAAATTCCAAAGGCATGTTGCTTGGTAGGATACTTGGGCATCTAAGTTGCTCCTAGAGTGTAAGCCAGTGGTAGAATCTGTGGGCAGTTGATGGGAATGTGGGGAAAATAAAATGGGTTTGGGTAGGATTAGTGTAAATGGGTGCTTGATGGTCAGCATGAATTAAGTGGGCTGAATGGCCTTTTTCTTGTCTGTATCTCTCTATAAATATCTCTCTAAACAGCCCCATCCTCAATGAATAAAATACACACACGGGCAGTGGATTCTGCCCTCCCTGACCACCCCTCAAGCTTCCGACTTGTGACTAGACGAGTTTTCTACTTGTGACTAGAATTAATAGCTACTCAATTAAGTTGATATTGAACATCTTTGGACACTAAATGGATCAGAGGATTTGAGAAAACTGGACAAGGCAGAAGATCAGCCTTGACCTCAGTCAATGACCTGTCCCTGCCTCCATGTCATTATTTCAAGGAACAACAATGGAGTCCTTCTTAATACCTTGTAATGTTAATCCTCAAAGAATATAAAGAATTATATTCCAGTCAGTATTACATCATGGGAGCTTTCTGTGCACAAGTTGGCTGTCGTTTTTCCTACATTGCAATGGTGACTTGAACTTAAGGATGGGCAGGTGGTTTTTGCCTTACCAATGACATCCACAAGCATTGACAATTAAAAATATAAACATTAATGATATGGATGTGACTCTGGAGAGCAGGTTAACGAGCCTGACATAAGCTTTAAAAATCCAGTTCACCCTGAGAGTTCTGTGGCAAAAGAAGAGAGTGGCTGAGAATCACAATGTTGTAAACGGTGAAACCTCCAAATGTGCCTTCAGGGGAACCTCACACATTGTCAGGCAAGCTCAGAGCAGCCCTGGCCTGGACAGTCAGAAGCCAGCAGGGTATAACATCCAGTAGTCTAGCACTTGATTTAAAAGGTAACATTGTCAGAAGAATGCACTCTGTGAATAATGCACAGGAACGTGTTCGAAGGAAGGGATGCCCTGTGAAACACCACAGATTGCCGAAGAATTTATGTCACTCCTCTGTCGACCTTGCAAGAATGGCATCTTGCCCTGAAGCTCCCTGTGATTTTCATGAAGTTGCTGCATTTGCACATTAATTGTCCATTAAACTCACAGCAGAAAGTTAAATCTTGCAATTAGCAGCATAAGTACCCATAATGATTTAATAACTAACAATCATCCCCTCTGATCCAGAAAGTGTACAATTATATGTGTGGAGCCTCATTGCTTTAAATTGTGAATGCTTAAGGTGACTTTGAAAATGCAAGATTTTAATTTTAACATTTTTTACTTTTCCTTTTTGCATGATCCAATTTATCAATCCTTCTCTTTACTTTTCTTTCTGACCCAGATACGACAATGAGTTTACTCATTAATTACACCTCATTTAACCTCTGTCTGGTTCTCAGCCCTTTAACTTCTTGGGCTACAGCCAAGGGGAGTTGACTCCAGCATCCAACGAGCCCTGTTGCATCTCGCTTCCTGTTACCAATTCACAATTCCAACAAGTTTGTGTTCAAAGTTATTAAAATTTACTAAGAAACAAACAATTCCAATACATGGGGAATGCCAAAAGTTGTCTTGCTCCAGTAAAATTGTGCCCTACTATTTTCTTAAGTGTGTTCCATTTTCTATAATGCTGAGATTTTCTACCACTTGAATTTCTGCCTGTTTTATACTTTAATCCCACCACAAATGCGAAAAACTTTGCACTACTAATTTGCAATTACCCTATAAACTCTGTACAAGACTTTTTATGTTAATGGTCATTAAAATTTAATAGCTCCTTTCAATTATATTGTTTCTCCATTGATTATCAGGAAGACTTGACATTTTTTAATTCCTGTTTATAATTTTACAGCAAAGCAAATCAATATGCAATTTGTGATTCTTAAACCTAGCCCATCCTCAAAGACATTTCAAAGTATTCAATGATCATTTCCATACAAATTTGCTACCCATTTGGTCATTGGAAATGAAATAGAGTCACAGAGACATACAGCATGGAAGATGGTCCTTTGGCCCAACTGGTCCATGCTGACCAAGATGTCCATCCAAGCTATTCCCATTTAACTCGTATCTTTCTAAACCTTTTCTATCCATGTACCTGTCCAACTGTCTGCTAAATGTTGTTAATGTACCTGCCTCAACCACTTTCTCTGGCAGCTCATTACATATGCGCACCATTCTCTGTGTAAAAAAGTTGCCCCTCAAGTTCCTATTAAATCTTTCCCCTCTCACCTTAAATCTATGGTATTGGCATTGGTTTATTATTGTCACTTGTACCCAGGTACAGTGAAAAGCTTGTCTTGCAAACCGATCATACAGTTCAGTTCATTACACAGTGCAGTTACATTGGGTTAGTACAGAGTGCATTAATGTAGTACAGGTAAAAGCAATAACAGTACAGAGTGAAGTGTCACAGCTACAGAGAAAGTGCAGTGCAATAAGGCGCAAGGTCACAACAAGGTAGATCGTGAGGTCAGAGTCCATCTCATCGTATAAGGGAACTGTTCAATAGTCTTATCACAGTGGGGTAGAAGCAGTCTTTGTCTGGTGGTACGTGCCCTCAGGCTCCTGTATCTTCTACCCGATGGAAGAGGAGAGAAGAGAGAATGTCCCAGGTGGGTGGGGTCTTTAATTATTCTGGCTGCTTCACCAAGACAACGAGAGGTAAAGACAAAGTCCAAGGAGGGGTGGCTGGTGTCAGTGATGCGCTGGGCTGTCCACAACTCTCTGCAGCGTCTTGCGGTCCTGGGCAGAGCAGTTGCTGTACAAAGCTGTGATGCATCCAGATAGGATGCTTTCTATGGTGCATCGGTAAAAGTTGGTGAGAGTCAAAGGGGACAAACCAAATTTCTTTAGCCTCCTGAGGAAGTAGAGGCACTGGTGAGCTTTCATAGCCATGGCATCTACGTGATTTGACCAGGATATGCCCTCTCGTTCATGATTCCCTAACCCTGGGATAAAGCCTGTACACATTCACCCTATCTATGCACCTCATGATTTTATATACCTTTATAAGATGGCGTCACGGAAACCAGCCTCCCCTCCATGGACTCTGTCTTTATCTCTTGCTGCCTTGGCGAAGCAGCCAGCATAATCAAAGACCCCACCCACCCGGGTCATTCTCTCTTCTCCCCTCTTCCATGAGGTAGAGGATACAGGAGCCTGAGGGCACGTACCACCAGGCTTAAGGACAGCTTCTACCCCACTGTGATAAGACTATTGAACGGTTCCCTTATACAAGATGGACTCTGACCTCATGATCTACGTTGTGACCTTACACCTTATTGTCTACCTGCACTGCACTTTCTCTGTAGCTGTGACACTTTACTCTGTACTGTTTTTGTTTTTACCTGTACTACCTCAATGCACTCTGTACTAACCCAATGTAACTGCACGGTTACATTGACCTGTATGGTCAATATGCAAGACAAGTTTTTCACTGTACCTCGGTACAAGTGACAATAATAAACCAATATCAATATCACCCCTCATTCTCCAGCGCTCTAAGGATACAAGTCCTAGGGGGGTGATGGGTTCGGTTGTAGTCACAAATGAATCTGTAAAGCTGCATATTTTGTCAAAGTACATGGGTAGTTCTAACCAGCACAGTAGGTGGGAAACCCATGGGATTGGTTGGAATCCTGGTTTTGTAACTCACCTACTCTCACCAATAGCATTCCCCGTAAGTTAGTGAGGAGAATAGGGTTCATCTTCTGGTGTTTATACTCAATTGCCATGTTGAAGATGAAGCTGAACCTGGTGAAATTTTATGATAATCTAGTGGGTATGTTGGGTTATAATATAGTCCACGCTGTTTATTTCCTTTCAGTGCTGTGTGCCACCCATTGGTAGAGGGTGAAGGCAGACAAAGTCCTTGTCAGGTCTCCATTAGTCAACATCAGAGTTGAGTTTATTGCCATCTGCACAAGTACATGTGTGCACAGGTGCAATGAAAATCTTACTTGCAGCAGTATCACAGGCACATGGCATTAGAGACACAACATTCACAAGATAAACATGTTGGACATAAATTACACACAATTTTTACAAGAAAGAACAACTAGAACAAAAAAAGCCCATTGTGATGCAAAGTGGTCATAGTGTTGCTATACTGAGGTAGTGATTAGGTTTGTGCAGGTTCAAACCTAACCTTAAAGAACAAAATGGTTGAAGGGAAGTAGCTGTTCCTGAACCTGGTGGTGTGGGACTTCAGACTTCTGTACCTCCTGCCTGATCGTAGCTGCGAGAAGATGGCTTGGCCCGGATGGTGGGGATCTTTGATGATAGGTGTTGACTTCTTGAGGCACTACCGATGGTGGGGAGGGATGTGCCCATGATATTATTACAGTAGTTGATAGTCATAGAACATAGACCAGTACAGCAGAGGAACAGGCCCTTCAGAGTCCTACCACTATAAGTATGCTTTTGCAGACTACACTTCACCCTCTCTTTGTTCCACCTCCCAGAACTTCCATCCTTCCTGTGCAATCACAGTACTCAGCCTCATAGTGCACTACATCATCTTTGAAATATTAGATGAGGAAGCACCTGAGAGAAGGAGATTGGGGGAAGGATTCAGGGCTGGCTTCCAGCAGGGTGTCCACTCGCTGGAGGCAGAAGGGAAGATTGGTATTGGTATATTATTGTTACTTGTACCAAAGTACAATGAAAAACTTGTCTTTCATACCATTCATACAGATCAATTCATTACACAGTACAGGGTAAAAACAATAACAAAATACAGAGTAAAGTGTCACAGCTACAGGGAAGTGCATTGCAGATGGACAATAAGGTGCAAGGTCATAACAAGGTAGATTGTGAGGTCAAGAGTCCATCTCATCATATAAGGGAACTGTTCAATAGTCTTATCACCATGGGATAGAAGCTGTCCTTGAGCCTGGTGGTACGTGCCCTCAGGCTCCTGTATCTTCTACCCAATGGATGAGGAGAGATGACCCAGGTGGATGGCATCTTTGATTATGCTGGCTGCTTCACCAAGAGGTATAGAAAGAGTCCAAGGAGGGGAGGCTGGTGTCCATGATGCGCTGGGCTCTGTCCACAACTCTCTGCAGTTTTTTGCAGTCCCAGGCAGAGCAGTTGCCATATCAAGCCGTGATGCATCCAGATAGGATGCTGTCTGTGGTGAACTGGTGACTGGCAATTCCTGTGAATGTTTTTGTTAAATAATCTTGGTGGGGTGAGCTATGGGTCCAGGGGAGAGAGGACACACTGTTTGGTGCATCGTCTGTAATGAAGACACAATGTGGGAATACAGTGAATGTGGAGATTGACCTATGCTGGAGCCACAGAGCGGGAGATCAAGTGATGAGAACTCCAGGCACATGTCCAACCACAGCTGGCATTCCACAGAACAGCCCATCACTCTCTGCAGGAGGAACTTAGCCGGTCAAGCAGCATCTGTGGGAGGAAAGGAATTGTCAATGTTTCAATTCAAAACTGTGCATTAGGACTGGTGAAGAAGGCATGTGGCATGGTTGCCTTCATAGGTCGGGGCAGAGTAGAGTTGGAGTATAGTGTTGCAACTTTACAAAACACTGGAGTATTGTGTGCAGTTCTGGTCACCACACTACAGGAAGGAAAAAGTTGCATTGGAGAGAGTGCAGAGGAGCTTCCCCAGGAGGTTGCCTGGATTGGAGGACTTTACTCATGGGGAGAGATTGGAGAGACTGGGCTTGTTTTCCCTGGAGTGAAGGTAGCCAAAGGGGTGTCCTGATAGAAGGACATAAGATTATGAGAGGTATTGATGGGCCAGATCATCAAAAATTTCATTTCCCATGGCAGGGATATCAAAAGCAAGAGGGCATTTGGTTTAAGGTGAAAGGACGGAGATTTGAAAGGGGTCTGATGGATAAGATTTTTTTTATATATAAACACAGAGAGTGGTTGATATCTGGAACACACTGCCAGAGAAAGTGGTGGAATCAGGTACAATTATTATGTTTAAGAGGCATTTAGACAGAAGGATATGGTCCTAATCTAGGGAAATGGGATAAGTGTGAATGGGCAAAAGGGTTGGCATGGACACAGTGGGCCGAAGGGCCTGTTTCTGTGCTATACAACTCCATGGCTCAGCTGCTTGAACACCCCTAGTGTTCTGCAACTGATTTATCTTCAAGTTGCTAGTTCCGGTGCACTAATAACTGATGAAATTTGCCTTCCCCAATTTAGGGCTATTTTAGCCTTGTTCTTTCCCGTAACTATGCTAAATTTAACTGAATTGTGATCACTGCCACAAAAATTCTCCCCCACTGATACTTCTTCAACCCGTCCAGACTCATTCCCTAAAAACTAAATCTGGAGTTTTCCCCCACCACACAACAGCTAAGAAGTTGTGGATGCAGTTTGACACTTCTATGACCTCTTTCTCACTGATACTGACCATATCCCAGTTATTAAAATGGTAATTGAAATCTTTACTATTACAGCCCTTTTTTGTCCTCATTTGCTCTTCTGCTTTTGCTAGACTGTTTGAAGGTCTACAGCACACCTCCTGCAGTGCAAGTGCACTTTCTAGTTCTTTAGTTCAATCTTAAAGCCACGTATCATCTCTTCAATTACACAGAAGAGCTAAGGAATCAAAATTGCAAAGATGCGGTAAATCAAAGAGTGGAGACAAGGCGAGAAAAGGGGGTGATAAACAGACTGTGATGGGAAGGGATCGAGATTGCAAACCTAACTGTAAATTAGTAGGTACGGCTCAAGGTTACAAAAATAAGAGGACAAAATTAAAGGCCATGCGTCAGAATGCACATAGCACAATAGAAATAGATGTGGGAGCCATTACAGAGGCATGGCCGCAGAACGATATAACTGGGACCTGAAAATTGAAGATACAATATCTAAGAAAAAACTTTTTCTCACCCAGATGGTGGTTGTAACCTGGAACACACCCCTCAGAAGATGACAGAAGCAGTTACTCTCACAATGTATCTCAATGAGGCCTTAATTCAAGCTCCAGCGACCCAGGTTCAATCCCAACCCCTGGGTCTCTCCGTGTGGATTTTGCACATGCTCTGCGTGACCACATGGGTTTCCTCCAGCTGCTCCAGCTTCCACCCTGCACCCCCCCCCCCCCACATCCCAAAGGTATGCAGGTTGGTAGGTGAACTGGCCGCTGTCAATTGCCCCTAGTTCGTGGGTGAGTAGTACAATCTGGGGGTTGTGGAGGTTGATGGGAATGTGGGGAGAATGAAAAATGGTTAATTTAGGATTAGTGTAAATGGGTGGCTTGATAGTCAGCACAGACTCAGTGGGCTGAAGGGCCTGTTTCCATACTAAATCATTCCATTACTCCCTATGACTCTAAAGCATGAACCATGTTCTGGTATTGGTATTGGTTCATTGTTGTCACTTGTACCGAGGTACAGTGAAAAACTTGTCTTGCAAACCGATCTTACAGGTCAATTCATTACACAGTGCAGTGACATTGAGTTAGTACAGAGTGCATTGATGTAGTACAGGTAAAATCAAGAACAGTACAGAGTAAAGTGTCACAGCTACAGAGAAAGTGCAGTGCAATAAGGTGCAAGGTCACAACAAGGTAGATTGTGAGGTCAAGAGTCCATCTCATCATATAAGCGAACCATTCAATAGTCTTATCACAGTGGGGTAGAAGCTGTCCTAGAGTCTGGTGGTACATGCCCTCAGGCTCCTGCATCTTCTGCCTGATGGAAGAGAGAATGACCCGGGTGGGTGGGTTCTTTGATTATGCTGGCTGCTTCACTAATGCAGCGAGAGGTATAGACAGACTCCGCAGAGGGGAGGCTGGTTTCTGTGATGTGCTGAGCTGTATCCACAACTCTCTGCAGCTTCTTGCGGTCCTAGGCAGAGCAGTTGCCATACCAAGCCATGATGCATCCAGATAGGATGCTTTCTATGGTGCATCTGTAAAAGTTGGTGAGTATCACAGGGGACAAACCAAATTTCTTTAGCCTCCTGAGGAAGTAGAGGCACTGGCGAGCTCCTGAGGAAGTAGAGGCTGTGGCATCTATGTGATTGAACCAGGACAGGCTATTGGTGATGTTCACTCCCAGGAACTTGAAGCTCTCCACCTCAGCACCATTGATGTAGACAGGTGCCCGTCCACTGCCCCCTTTCCTGAAGTCAATGACCAGCCCTTTTGTTTGGGTGCTTGATGGTTAGCATGGACACAATGGGCTGAAGGGCCTGTTTCTGTGCTGAGAGTCTGTGACTCTAGGTATATACAGTAATACCGGATGGAAACAGGCCAACTCATCCATGCCAACCATGGTGCCCACCAAGCTAGTCCCATTTGCCCGTGTTTGGTCCATCTCCCTCTAAACCCCTCCTATCCATGTACTTATCCAAATGTCTTTCATATGCTGTTACTGTACCTGCCTCAACCACTTCCTCTGGCAGTTCGTTCCATATACACTGCACCCTCTGTGTGAAGAAGTTGCCCCTCAGGTCCCTTTTAAATCCTTCACCTCTCACCTTAAACCTATGCCCTCTCGTGTTCAGTTCCCCTTCCCTGGGAAAAAGACTGTGTGCATTCACCCTATCTATACCCCTTATGATTTTGTACACCTCTAAGGTCACCCCTCAATTTCCTGTGTTCCAAGGAATAAATTCCTAGCCTACCCAACCTCTCCCTGTAACATAGGAAGCTGGGATAAGGTCAAAGAATAATTAATGATGGTCTTGGAGCAATTGAGAGTGACAGCCTCAGTTTAGAAAACCAGGTTGAAGAACAATTTGGGTGGCAATGGGAAATAACAAAGATCAGAAGCCCTCTGTCAGTGGTGTACCAGCTCATGAACAGTAACCGCAGGACAGGGTATAAAGGAAGAAATAAGTTCCTGAGAGGCCTTGGAGGACGTGGAGAGAATGTTTTCTCTTGTGGAAGAATCCAGACATAGGAGTGGTTAAAAATAAGGACGACCCATATAAAGGTGAATTTTTATTTCCCTCAGAGGATCACGAGTCTTTGAAACCTTCTTCAAAGAGCAGTGGCAGCAGGGTCTGAATTTTTTTTTAAAAAACAGCAGAGGCAGACAGGTACTTGATAATTAAAGGGGTGAAAGATTGCTCGGGGTAAAGGGGACTGCAGAGTTGAGATTCAGCAGTAGAATCTGGGGGGGCAGTTGATGGGAATGTGGGGAGAATGAAAGATGGCTAATGTAGGATTAGTGATAATAGGTGGCTGATGGTCAACACAGACTTAATGGGCTGAACAGCCTGTTTCCACACTGTACCAATCTGTGACTCCCCATGACTCTAAAGCAATGGATTCAAGTTCTGGTAAATAAGATTAATATAGATGGGTAATATATACATATATAGATGATCTTATTAAAGGGCAGAGGACACTTGAGGAACTGTGTGGCCTAGTCCTAATCCTAAATTGTATTTTTGAAATATAAACATTTATTAGCTAAAAGCACTACAAAAGGACAACCGGTGTCAAAATACTACAACTAATACAGAAAAGAGAAGACAAACTAAGCATCTACAAAACTACAGCAAGAATGCTAACACCCACGAAACACACAGGCAACACCTCAGAGAAGAATTGCATTTTCCCCGTCCACGACACACGCAGTCCCGAGGGGCCCACCAATCGCAGGACTCACCCAGGTTGCCCGCAGATACCACGTGCTCCCTCTCCAAGGACACCCGCACGCGGACATAAGCTCGGAAGACGGGCAGGTAGGCAGACCAGCTGGAACACTCGGCCGCCCACCACCGGGACCCATGGCTGGATAGCTCGGCCAGGCCCAGGAGAAGACCCACTAGGAGATCCCCCACATGACCCGTTCCCCCCACCCCACCAGGTGACCGTAGATCAGTAGCATCAGGCTGAAGTGCAGCCAGACCTAAATCGTCTGTTTATGTGTTCCTACAGCTGTGATAGTTCCTTCACTAATATGGCTGTCCTCCTCCTTTTCCATTTGTCTGAAAGTCCTGGAACCAGGAAGGTGAAGCTCTGCCCCTCCTGAAGCCACGTTTGAGCAATTGCTTTAACACCATACACTCACGTGTCTATTATGCCCCGGGCTCATCTGTCTCATTCACTGTACTCCTTGAATTTAGACACGGCTCATTAGGCACAGCCAGACTCTCCTTTCAGTCGATTTTCTAACTTTTGTTTGCTCTGCCTTACAACATCCTCTCTAATTCTCAGCCTATTCTCAGTTTATTCTTTTCCTTTCTGAACCTTTGCTCAGCTTTCCCTCACCCCTCCAAGCCAGTGTCAGATCTTCCCGGTACCATTTGCAAACCTGCTCGTCAGGATATTGCTCCCAGTTTAACTGGGGTGCAAGTTCCCACCTCCTGCAGAGCTGGGCTCAGAGTCCCAGGAATAGAGAGCCGTCCCTCCTGCACCTTCCCTCCAGCCACACATTCACCTGTACCCTCTTCTTGCTTCACTAACAGGTGGTAGAGATTCCTCCCTTTCAGTGGTAACTGGAAGCCCCCACTATTGCAGTCTTTTCTTCTGCAGTAACCAGAAATGTTTCCACAAACTTGACCTTCTCTCTCCCAGGGCTGCTTGGAGGTCAACACTATGGTTAATATCTTTCTTAACCTCATCCCTAATGGGGCAGGCACAGTAGTGTAGCAGTTAGCGTAACACTATTACAGGATCAGTGACCCAGGTTCAATTCCAGCTGCTGTCTGTAAGGAGTTTGTATGTTCTCCCCACGTCTGTGTGGGTTTCCTCCAGGTGCTCCGGTTTCCTCCCACATTCCAAAAACATACGGGTTAGGAAGTTATGGGCATGCTATGTTGGTGCCAGAAGCATGGCAACACTTGCAGGCTGCCCCCAGAACACTACGCAAAAAGATGTATTTCACTGTTTTGATGGACATGTGACTAATAAAGATATCTTATAATCTTAAATTGGTAAATTGGTTTATTGTCACATGTACTGAGGTACAGTGAAAAACTTTGTTTTGCATGCCATCCATACAGATCATTTCATCAATCAGTACATTGAGATAGTATAAGGGAAAAGCAATAACAGAATGCAGAATAAAGTGTTACAATTACAGAGAAAGTGCAGTGCAGGCAGACAATAAGGTGCAAGGCCATGATGAGATAGATTGAGGTCAAGAGTCCATCTTATCATACAAGATGTCTGTTCAATAACAGCAGGATAGAAGCTGTCCTTGAGCCTAGTGGTACACACTTCAGGCTTTTGTATCTTCTACCTGATGGAAGGGAGAAGAGAGAATGTCCAGGGAGGGTGGTGTCTTTGATTATGTTGGCTGCTTTACTGAGGCAGCCAGAAGTGTAGACAGAGTTTATGAAGGGGAGGCTAAAATCTGCCAATAGGGCTTTGCCCCTTTTACTGCTTAAAATGTTGGTACCAGTGTGACTGTTGACCTCCAGCTGTTCACCCGACTGTTCCAGAACATCCTGTAGCTGCTCAGTGAAACCCTTGGAAATAACCTACTGTCCTGAAATCAGGTCTGTGACTGCAGAGACACCGGCCTGACCCAGCTCACTACCAAATCAGTATTGGTTTATTAATGTCACTTGTACCAAGGTACAGTGAAAGACTTGTCTTGCATACTGATTGTACAGGTTAATTCATTACACAGTGCAGTTACATTGAGTTAGTACAGTGAGGTAGTACAGGTAAAAACAATAACAGTAGAGTAAAGTCACAGCTACAGAGAAAGTGCAGTGCAATAAGGTGCAAGGTCACAACAAGGTAGATGGAGCTCAGAGTCCATCTCATCATAAAAGGGAACTGATGAGACTTATTGCTCTCATCACCATTCTCCTGCCAACTGGTACCTCTGATATCCACAGTAATGTGGTCTCAGCTGTGGGGGGGGGGGGGGGGGATCCTTCTCCACAAAACATGCTCAGACCGAATACCAAGAGCCTTGGGTTTCCTGAGCTACCCATCCACCTGTTATTGTCCACCTGGCATTGAGCCAGTCCCACTCCAGTTACAAGCTCTGGAGCTGCAGAACGACAGCCTCCATCACTGCAGTTCCACCAGCTGTTGCTCAAGGCCCAAACCTCTGGGCTTAAGCTCCTGCAGGGGATGCTGCAGTTGTGGGTGTCCAGGACACAGGGAGAGCCCAGAGTTGTATGGTGCATGCCACAGGCCCTTGGGGTCACACCAAGCCTCAATTTATTCTGTTAACTCATTGAACAGTTATAAACAGAAGAGCTAAAATACTTTAATTTACCTCCTATTTACGGGAACTGCTTGACTATTTTAATCAAGCTGAATGCCCTGGTTTAGAGAGATTAAAGGAGTGACACTCACCATCCAATCACCTACCTACATTCCTGTGACATTTATTATTGTTGTCCCTAGTCACTGGGCCCCCTCCCTCGCTCCGCCCCCAGGTCACTGGGCCCCCTCCCTCGCTCCGCCCCCAGGTCACTGGGCATGTTTAGCTCTGATGATATTATTGTTTGAAGTCAATGACAAGCAAGGTTCTCCAGGGCTTGTTTACCTTCAACAACACTGGATATCGCATCAAGTTGAGTTTATTGTCACATACACAGGGTCGGTGAGGTACAGTGGAAAAACTTGCTTGCAGCATCACAGGCACAGATTCAGACAACACAGAACATAAATTAAACAAACTATAAAGACAGTGAAGAAAGGGAGTGTACAAGACAAGACAAGTGCAGAATAGAAACAATCAAAGACAAGTCTGTGGCAGTGCAAGAGGTGGTCAGTCATATTCAGTTGCTGAGGGAGGGTTAGGGTTATGCAGGTCAGTTCAACAACCTGATGGTTGTAGGAAAGTAGCTGTTCTTGAACCTGGTGGGGTGGGACATCAGGCTTCTGCACCTCCTGCACAATGGTAGCAGTGAGAAGAGGGCACGACCCAGATGGTGGGGATCCTTGATAGATACCACCTTCTCGAGACAGCACCTCCTGTAGATGCTGTCAATGGTGGGGAGGGCTGTGCCTATGATAGACCAGGCCGTGTCCACTGCTCTCAGCCTGGTACAGCAATTCCAATGTACAGGAATGCAAGAGGCTGCAGTGATGCAACTGAGATCCTGTGTTGAAGTTTGACCAACTAACAACCAAAGGATTCCTTCCCCCTTGGTTAATCTGTGAGGTTTTACAACAGCCCAGCAGACTGATGGTCACTTACACTGGGCTTTTAACTCCCACACAAACAAAGACAAATCCAAATTCACATTCAGTTTTCACATCACTCATTTTCAAATGTAAGACAGGGAAGTATTTCCAGGAGGATTTGCTGGTTTGTTTTACATTCCCACTGTCCTCATTAATTCCACATTAAAGATTTAGGCAACAGTTCCTTAAACTTATCAAACTCAATGATTTATTTCATCTGCACACAGCTGCTGGAGTTTAAAATTAAATGTGAGAATATCACAAAATCAGAAGGCTTGGCCCCAGGGAAGAGTAGAATCCAATACAAAAGCGTTAATTAGTATCTCTTTTCATCACTTACACCTCTTGTCAGGATGGATTTCAGATACATTGTATGGGCTTTCAGCATTATTAATCAGAACACATGCCCAATTTAAATGTTTTCTTTATGCTGCAATAACCAATGACACCCTTTATCCATTAACCAGTCTGTTCAATAGCTCTGGATCTTCATTTGTCCATTGACTCCTGCCTGGTCCATAACCTTTCAGATTACACTGTCTCCATTGATTCCAGCCCATTCAAACACCCACTACATCTTCCTTCCATTAACAGTCTCCTGTTCGATAAATGAAAATCAAAAAACTGCAGATGCTGGAAGTTTGAAACAAATTAGACTCCACCCCCCCCCCCCCCCCCAAGAAATTTGGAACTGTTCAGATCTGATTGGAAATTGGTAATTGGTTTATTATTGTCCATGTTATTGTATTCAGTTCTGGCTGCCTCATTATAGGAAGGATGTGGAAGCTTTGGAGAGGGTGCAGAGGAGATTTACCAGGATGCTGCCTGGATTGGAGAGCATGTTTTACGTTGAGTGAGCTGGGGCTTTTCTCTTTGGAGAGGAGGATGAGAGGTGACTTGATAGAGGTGTACAAGATAAGAGGCATAAATTGAGTGGAGAGTCAGAGACCTTTTCCCAGTGCAACAATGGCTAACACAAGGGGGCATAATTTTAAGGTGATCAGAGGAAGGTATAAGGGGGATTGGGGGTAAGTGTTTTTTTTAAAAAACCCAGAGTGGTGGGTGTGTGGAATGCACTGCCTGCAGAGGTTGTGGGGCAGATACATTAGGGATATTTAAGAGACTCAGACATGAATGAGAGAGAAGTGGGGGCTATGTGGGAGGGAAGGGTTAGATAGATCTTAGAGCAGGATAAAATGTCAGCACAACATTGTGGGCCAAAGGGCCTGTACTGTGCTGTAATGTTCTATGTACTGAGATACAGTGAAAAGCTGTTTTGCATGCCATCCAGAGAGATCATTCCAAGCACCAGTACATTTAGTACAAAGGAAAAGCACTAACAGATTGCAAGCTGTGTTACAGTTACAGAGAAAGTACAGAGCAAGTAGACAAGCAAGGTGCAAGGGCCACAACAAGGTAGATTGAGAGATCAAAAGTTCATTTTTATTGACCTGAAACATCAACAATTCCTTGCCCCCCACAGATACTGCTCGACCCACTGAGTTCTCCCAACAGTTTGCTTTATTTTTGCTCCAGATTTTAGCATCTGCCAGACTGTCTCCAAAAATAGAAAATGCTAGAAAAACTCAGCAAGTCAGGCAGCATTTGTGGAAAGAGAAAACATGGTTTCAGGCCTGTGATTCTTGGTCCGAACTGGGAGGGAGAGACAGGTGTACATTAGTTTTCAGTAGGAGAGAAGGTGGGGGAGGGATGTGTTGATCCAAGGGAGTGTCTGCGAGAGGGTGAGTCAGTGACTTAGTGGGGACATTTATCAGTACATTAGGCAGCAAAGCCTGGATTATTAATGGAATGTTACATGGTTTTACCCAACAGGATAGGCATACTGTGTGCAAGACAGGAGAATAAAACAGAAAATGGAACATGTTAAAAAAACTAAACAGATCAGGCAGGATCTGTGGAAAGAAATTGGTAAATTGGTTTATTATTGTCACATGTACCAAGGTACAGAGAAAAGCTGTTTTGCATGCCATCCATACAGATCATTTCATCACATCAATGCATTGAGGTAGTACAAGGGAAAACAATAACAGAATGCAGAACAACACATTACAGTTACAGAGAAAGTGCAGTGCAGGCAGACAATAAGGTGCAAGGCCATCATGTGGTAGATTCTGAGATCAAGTTGAAAAACTGATGCTGAAGGAACTCAGCAAGCTTGACCTTGTGAGGTCAAAAGTCTATCTTATCATACAAGGGGACTGTTCAATAGTCTTATACAGAAACAGTTCACATTTCAGATGAGGGACCCCTCACCCTGTTACAATGTCCATCAACTCTGGTCAGTTCAATAACATTATTGCTTCCTACTTTTACCTCTTCAATCACCCTACTGGACTGCAAGTCCATTGACTCCCAGCCTCCTGATCAACAATCCTATTACATCACATCCAGTATCTGTGGAGAGAGAAAAACTGAGTTATCATATAACTATCATATGGGCAGGCATGGTAGTGTAGCAGTTAGCTTAACACTTTACAGCACCAGTGACCTGGGGGTTCAATTCCCACCGCTGTATGCAAGGAGTTTGTACATTCTCCGTGTCTGCATGGGTTTCCTCCCACATTCCAAAGACATATGGGTTAGGAAGTTGTGGGCATGCTATGTTGCCATTGGAAGCTTGGCAACACTTGCAGGCTGCCCCCAGAACACCACACAAAATGATGCATTTCACTGTTTTGATGTACATGTGACTAATAAAGATATCTTAAATCCTAGGTTGATGCCCTTTCATGAAGTAGTACAGACTGGAATCTGGTTATCTGAAGTTGTTGAACTTAATGCTGAGTGCTGATGTCTGGATCATGCCTGGCCAGAAGATGAAGAGCTGATCTTTGAGCTTACATTGGGCTTTGTTGGAATAGTGTAATAGGTCTTGAACAGTGTGAGTGGGATGGAGATTTAAAGTGACAAGCAATGGGAAGCTCAGGATCACCCTTACAAGCTGAGTGGAGGTGCTCTGCAGAGGGGACATCCGATCAGCACTTGGTTTCTGCTTTGTAGAGGAGGCCTCATTGCAAATATCAAATGCAGAACACTAAATACTTCACTGATCCTGATCTTTTCCTCTGACCCTATTTCTCCTTGGAGTGTTAGCCTTCACTATCACAAGAAAATTGGAGCAGGAGTAGGCAACTCAGCCCCTCAAGCCTATCTTACCATTCAATATGATCATGTCTGATCTATGCTGGCCTCAACTCCTCTTCTGTGCCAGTTCCCATAACCCACAATTCCTCAATCTTTCAAATATTTATCTATCTCCATGTTAAATATTCCTGATAATCTGCCTCAGCATTCTGGGAGAACCTAGAACACTACAGGTCCTTCAGCCCACAATGTTTTGCCCACATTTTATACTGCTCTAAGATCTATCTAACCCTTCCTTCCCACATAGACACATGAATGATAGAGAAATAGGGGGCTATCTAAGAGTCTCTTAAATGTCCCTGATGTATCTGCCCCCACAACCTCTGCAGGCGGTTCATTCCATGCACGCACCACAAAAAAAAACTTACCCCTGACATCCCCCTTATACCTTCCTCCAGTCACCTTAAAATTGTCCCCTTGCATTAGCCATTGTTGCACTGGGAAAAAGTCTGACTGTCCACTCAATCTATGCCTCTTATCTTGTACACCTCTATCAAGTCACATCTCATTCTCCTCTTCTCCAAAGAGAAAAGCCCTAGCTCACTCAACCTATCCTCATAAGACATGCTCTCCAATCCAGGCAGCATCCTGGTAAATCTCCTCTTTCCCCTCTAAAGCCTCCACATCCTTCCAATAATGAGGCAACCAGAACTGAACACAATACTCCAAGTGTGGTCTGACCAGAGTTCTATAGAGCTGCAACATTACCTTGCAGCTCGAACTCAATACCCTGACTAATGAAGGCCAACACACCATACACCTTAACAACCCTATCGACCTGCATGGTAACCTTGAGGGATCTGTGGCCCCCAAGATACCCCTGTTCTTCCACACTGCTAAGAGTCCTGCCATTAACCTTGTATTCTGCCTTAAATTGGATCTTCCAAAGTTCACTCCACACTTATCCAGGTTGAACGCCATCTGCCACTTCTCAGCCCAGGTCTGCATTCTATCAATATCCTGTTGTAATCTACAGCAACATTCTACACTATCCACAACACTACCAACCTTTGTATCATCTGAAAACTTACTAACCCACCCTTCCACATCCTCATCCAACTCATTTATAAAAATCATAAAGATAAAGGGTCCCAGAACAGATCCCTACAGAACACCACTGGTCATCAACCTCCAGGCAGAATACTCTCCATCTACCACCACCGTGTCTTTTATTGGTGAGCCAATTCTGAATCAACAAACAAGTTTCTCTGGATCTCATGCCTCCTGGCTTTCTGAATAAGACTTCTGAGGAACCTTATCAAACACCTTACTAAAATCTTGTACACCACATCCACTGCACTTTGTCACATCCTCAAAGAATTCAATCAGGCTCATGAGGCATGACCTGCCCCTCAATGCCATGCTGACTGTCCCTAATCAGCCTATGCTTCTCCAAATGCCCATTAATCCTGTCTAAGAATCTCCTCCAGTAATTTGCCCACCACTGAAGCAAGACTCACTGACCTGTAATTCCCAGGGTTATCCCTACTTCATTTCTTAAACAAATCTGTCATATGCCATCCTCAAACATCAAGGTGTCTCTGGTGAATACCAAAGACAAGTATTCATTAAGGACCTCCCCTACCTCTTCTGACTCCTGGCAAGTTTCCTCTTATCCCCAAATCAGTCCTGCCCTCACCCTAGTCATCCTCTTATTCTTCACATACATGTAGAACACCTTGGAGTTTTCCTTGATCCTACTCGCCAAGGACTTCTCATGCCCCCTTCTAGCTCTCCCAAGTCCATTCTTAAGCTCCGTCCTGGCTACCTTGTAACTCTCCAGAGCCCTGTCTGATCCATGCTTTCGAAACCTTACGCAAGCTTTTCTTCCTCTTGACAAGGTATTCTACATCTCATGTCAACCACAGTGCCTTCACTCTACCATCCTTACCCTGCCTCAATGGGACAAACTTATCCAGAACCCCATGCAAGTATTCCTTAAACAACCTCTACATTTCTACTGTGCACTTCCCCCAAGAACATCTGTTCCCATTTTACACCCTCAAGTTCCTGTTAAATAGGATCATAATTCCCCCTCCCCTAGTTAAATACTTTCCCATATCATCTGCTCCTATCCCTCTCCAAGGCTATGTAGTTATGATCATTATCTCCAAATACTCTCCCACCAGGAGATCTGAAGCCTGATCAGGCTCATTGCCTAGAACCAGGTCCAGTACAGCCTCTCCTCCAGTTGGCCTGTCCACATACTGTATCAGGAACCCTTCTTGTATACACTGAACAAACTCTGCCCCATCTATCCCCTTGACACTAAGGAGGTACCAATCAATATTAGGGAAGTTGTAACTACCCATGACAACAACCCTGTTATTTTTGCACCTCTCCAAAATCTGTCTCCCAATCTGCTCCTCAGCATCTCTGCTGCTATTGGGTGGTCTGTAGAATACACCCAATAGAATGATCGCTCCATTTCTGACTTCCACCCACACTGACTTAGTGGATGATTCCTCCAGGACTTCCTCCCTATCTACAGCTGTGACACTGTCCCTGATCAACAAAGCCACTCCCCCACCTCTTACCTGCAACCCTGTCCCTTTTGAAACATCTAAACCCTGGAATATCCAGCAGCCATTCCTGCCCTTGCAACAGCCGAGTCTCTATAATGGCCACCACATCATAGTTCCATGTTCTTACCCATGTTCTAAGTTCATCAACCTTGCTCCTAATACTTCAGCCCATCCAACTGACTGCAATCTTGCCCTATCAGCTGCCTATCCTTCCTCAGTCTTTCTACACTCTGCATCTACTTTTACAGTAAATGAACCAAGCTCTGACCTATCACTCTGGTTCCCATCCCCCTGCTAAACTAGATTAAACCCTCCCCAACAGTTCTAGCAAACCTGCCTGCAAGAATATTGGTACCCATCCAGTTCAGGTGTAATCTGTCCCTTTTGTACAAGTCATACATTCCCCAGATGAGATCCCAATGGTTAATAAATCTGAAACACTGCCCCCTGCACCAATTGCTCAGCCACACATTCATCTGCCAAATCATCCTGTTCTTAGCCTCACTGGCACATGAGATTACCACCCTTGAGGTCCTGCTTTTCAGCTTCCTACCTAACTCCCTATATTCCCTCTTCAGGACCTCATCTCTCTTCCTATCTATGTCATTGGTACCGATATGTACCACGACCTCTGGCTGTTCACCCTCCCCCTTCAGAATGTGGACCCAATTGGAGATATCCCTGACCCTGGCACCAGGAAGGTAACATACCATTCAGGAGTCTTTCATATCCACAGAATCCCATCTGCCCCCCCCACCTTACTATGGAATCCCCTATCACTACCACCCTCCTCTTCTCCCCCCTTCCCTTCTGCACCACACAACCAGGCTCAATGCCAGAGACCTGGTCACTGCAGCTTTCCTCTGGTAGGTCATCCCCCCCCCAACAGTATCCAAAGCAATATACCTGTTATTGAGGGGAATGGCCACAGGAGTACTCTGCACTACCTACTTATTCTCAGTCCTTCTCCTGACAATCACCCAGCTACCTGCCTCCTGCAGCCTCAGAGTGACCACCTCCCTATAGCTCTTGTCTATGTACTCCTCAATATCCCATAGGAGCACAAAGTTCATCCAGCTGCAGCTCCAGTTCCAGTTCCCTGACACAGTCTGTAAGGAGCTGCAGCTGGATGCACCTCATGCAGATGTAGTTATCAGGGAGACTGGATGTCTCCCAGAACTGCCACATCTCACGAGCCAAACACACCACTAACTCTGGAGCCACTCTCACTACTTTGCACTACAGGGAACACCAAATCAAAGAAAAAAGACACTTACCCTCACCTCTTCTCACCAAAGCCTCAGCTCCCCACTCCAACACTAGCTACCAACACAAAGGCCACTCTGCTTATACCTGCCTTACCTTTATTTGCTGCTGTTGATAAGCCAATCAGCAGGTAATAATTTGCAAATGTGCCTCGTTTAGACTCTTGCAAAGTGAAACTCACCAGCTCAGGCACAGAGACTCATCTCTTTTCAAGCAGAAGGAGGCAGAGAATTCCAGAGATCCCCTACCCTCTGAGAGAAAAAAATTCTACGCACCTCAGTTTTATCTCTCCACATCTTCTCCTCTTTCATCTGAAATGAGGAGCCCTCAGCATCATCCCACTACATCCCTGAATTAATGAATTCCAACCCCAACATGATGTTGAGCTCCTTTTATGATGAAGGATCGTAGACCTGAAACCTTACCTCTGTTTATCTGCCCACAGCTGCTGTCTGACAAGACAGAGATTGATAGATTGATTTGTAAGGGAATCAAGAGAAATGGGGTAAGTAACGTTTAGATAGTCATAGAAACATACAGCATGGAAATAGGCCCTTTGGCCCAACTCATCCATGCCAACTGTATTGCCCATCTGCCTGCGTTTGGCCCATAGCCCTCTAAACCTCTCCTTTCCATGTACTAATCTTTTAAATGTTGCTAATGTGCCCGCCTCAACCACTATTTCTGGCAGTTCCTTCCAAATACGCACCACCCTTTGCGTGAAGAAGCTGCCCCTGATGTCCCTTTTAAATCTCTCGCTTCTGATCTTAAGTCTATGCCCTCCTGTTTTTCGTACACCCCTCCCTGGGAAAAAGACAATGTGCTTTCACCCTGTCTATGCCCCTCATGATCTTATATACCTCTATCAGGTCACCCCTCAATCTCCTATGTTCCAGGGAATAAAGTCCTAATCTACGCAACCTCTCCCTGTAACTCAGGCCATCTTATTGAATGGTGTAGGCTAGGCACAAGGAGCCAAATGGCCCAACCCTACATCTATTTCATATGTTCTTATCTCTTATGTTCTTATGTTTCTGTGCCATGCTCCATAACATCCACTATCCATTGACATCTGTCGCCTGTTCAATCACACCTTGTGCCCATTGACTCCTGTCTGTTCAGATATTTCTTGATTTACCAAGATGTTGAGTGCATTTGAAAACATTTCATTCAGTGTAAGTTTATAAATCAAAAATAATGAACCAAATGCATGAAGGGTATTTTGGTACAATGTATTCTTATGGGCAGAGATTGGGACACTATCTTTTATAGTGAAAAATGTATAAGTAAATTGAGGACTCATATTTTTAAGAGTCAATGACGGAAATTCATAAATTCAACATTCGAAATCAAGGAATACCTCCCATGTCCATTTTGCACGCTTAATAACCCCCTTCTACCCACTGTCCATTGACTGCAGTCTGTCCGAAGGCACTATTACACTTTCCATCCATTGACACCAGTCTCTTGTCCAATAAACCAATTGCATCCTGTGTCTAATGTCTGTTCAATAACCCTGTTGCACCCTGCGTCAATTGACCCCAATCTATTCAATTAACCTGTACATCATATGCCCATTGATTTGAGGCTGTTCAATAACCCTATTAGATCCTCTACCCATTGACTCCAAGCCTCCTACAGCTGGAAGCAGGCCATTCGGCCCACCAAGACCGCATGAATCATCAACTTAGCTGAATTCTACACTAATCCCATTATTTATTCTCTCTACACTGTCATCGGCTCTCCCCGGATTCTGTCGCTCAGCTACGCACTCAAGCAGTACAATGTTTCACCAGGGGCTGTGGTACGCCTGGTGTGGTCTCACCAGTTTTGGGACCCAGTGGCCAGAGTTGATGTTGCTCAGTTCATTTTTTAAACCGAAACGTTTAGAACAATGCCAGGACATGCACAATGTTTAGAATGGTTTAGTCATTCTCTGGGTAGAATGCCAACTGATCAAGACATCGTGCATTTATTTTCTTATTTAATGTCCTTGAAACTTTGGAAAAGTTCTATTGGTAAACATGCACCACATGAGTGCCTTTAGCCAGGTTATATCCCCATGGAATTGTGTTTCTGAGGCACTGTTACACCACAGCAACGGGCTCCAGGAAAAAACAGCTGAATATTTACCCAGTAAGGAAAGCTTTGTAGAATAAAGCATGATATGAAGCAGCAACACTACCTGCTATATATCTCTGCCCCCCCCATTGATGGCAACTAATAGATGTGATGTAAACAGATCAAACCCCAGACAATCTTAAAACATTGGCGCTGTGTTATTTCAGATTTTATCAAAGGACATGTCCATCGCATGGTCCATTTTCAGACCACCAGCCTGCTCGCTAAATTGCCCCATCCAGACATTAATCTAACACACAAATTCTCTGTTTGTTTCAAATTAACTCTCCGAATTGCTCTTAAAAACTACTTTTATAACGACAGCACCAGCAAACTAAAGTTTAATTCACACGGAGGAGCTGATGCAGTCTGCAGATTGATGCATTAACTCCTCATAGCTGTGGAAAGTGCCTCAAGTCATTCATTAGCCTCACACTGACAGACAGCTGTTTAACCTTATTGTCCAAATTCCCTGGTGAAGCACTGTGATGCTGAAGACCTACACTTGAGCCAGCCACAACACACATCTTAAGGATTAACTTTGGTTTGTAGATGCATTCATTTATTGAGTTTTATAATGAAACATGTCTTCAATTTGTGTGTACCAACTGCAGTGAATACCTTCACTCTGAACTCAGCTTCTTCAGAAACATTGGGCATTTGTTTTATGTAATTGAGTAGGGATATGAGGAAAGACATTAATGTTAGTACTGAACAGGATGAGGCTTCTTTCACAATAAGTGGAGAGGTTTCTAGGTCTGAGCAGGTGTGATTGGATAAGTGGCAAGATGTATTCCTTCTGCATGTTCAGTCGCTCTGAAATCAATACAGCAAAATGTACGGAGGTAAGGACAATCAGCAGCTAATACCGTTCCAGTTTCTGGGGCAAGTGACCAGGGGTAAATTTCTCCCCTTGTGTCTCAGTATCTTCTCTTACTCACTCTCTGAGATACCAGAGGATAACAAGTATGATTTGTTATTAAGTTTGAGTTTGTTATTAAATTTGTTAGTAAGTTAACTAATTTGATGTAACTGCACTGTGTAATGAATTAACCTGTAAGATCGGTTTGTAAGACAAGTTTTTCACTGTATCTCGGTACAAGTGACAATAGTAAACCAATACCAATACCAATGTACACAGCCCAGTCCCTCGCACAAACAAACTTCCCCTCCATTGACTCTGTCTACGTTTCTCGCTGCCACAGGAAAGCAGCCCACATAATCAAGGACCCCTCCCGACCCGGTCTATCTCTCTTCTCCCTCCTCCTGTTGGGCTGAAGATACAAAAGCTTGAGAGCCACCAGGTTCAAGGACAGCTTCTATCCCGCTGTTAAAAGACTCTTGATCAGACCTGTTATACGCTAAAAGATGAACTTTTGATCTCCCAATCTACCTTGCACTTTATTTGTCTGCTTGTGCAGCACTTTCTCTGTAAATGTAACACTACATTCTGCATTTTGTTATTCTTTTCAGTACATTGATATACTTACGTACAGAATGATCTATCTGGATGGCATTCACTGTACAGTGAATGTACACTGTACAGTGAAACTTTTCACTGTACATGTGACAATGATAAACCAATACCAATAACCTAAAAAACAAAAGTACTTTCCTTATAAAAATAAATGACATTGTTTAAAGCAGCAGTCCTTACTGCAGAGACTGAGGCATATGTTCCTGCAAGTTCTACATTAGTACAATGAATCAACCACACACACAGGCCAGTTGGTCAATTCTTAAAGTGGTATTACGCAATATTGCGTATGCTTCATCTCTCCTCTAATAATGAAAAATAAACAAGAAAGAAACACACCCAAATGACAGCACAGTATCTGTGTGCTTTACTTAGGCATAAAGTCCTCTAGACCCTTCGGTCAACAGAGTGTCCTTTCAAACCTGGTCCTAACTTGTTCTGGTTCTAACTGGGCCACGTTGCTGAACCGTGGTATTCTCCTGCTGTAGGACTAGGGTTGCATCCTCTGATTCCTCCTCCTCTGCTTCTGTCAAGCAACTCTCCTCAGTGGCCTCCCAAAGTGGTGCCTGTCCTTCTGATACCCCTATTTGACTTCCCAAAATGCATCACCTCACACTTGTCCCATCTGCCAGTGCTCCATCCAACTTTCCATCTGATCGATATCCTGCTGTAGCCTTCGACATCCTTCTGTATGCTTGGAAAGGAAGGGGCTGATCAGGGATAGTCAGCATTGCGTTGTGCAGGGGAAGTCTTGCCTCATTGATCTGATTGAGTTTTTTGAGGAGGTAACTCAGAAGGCTGATGAAGGTGGGGTGGTAGATATTGTCTAAATGGTCTTTAGAAAGGCATTTGACAAAGTCCCATATAGTGGGCTGGTCCAGAAGGTTAAGCCACATGGGATCCAAGGTGAGCTAGCTAATTGGATCCAAAACTGGCGTAGTGATAGATGGTGGTGGAAGGATGCTTTTCTGATCGGAAGTCTGTGATCTGCAGGGATCAGTGCTGGAGTCCTCATTACTTGTGATATCTATGAGCCACATGGATATGAATAGAGGAGGTATGATGAGTAAGTGTGTGGATGACACGATAGTTGGTGGTGGTTGAATTGCGCAGAAGATCACGTCACGGACACCAGCCTCCCCTCCTTGGACTCTGTCTTTACCTCTCGCTGCCTTGGTGAAGCAGCCAGCATAATCAAAGACCCCACCCACCTGGGACATTCTCTCTTCTCTCCTCTTCCATCAGGTTGAAGATACAGGAGCCTGAGGGCACGTACCACCAGACTTGGGACAGCTTCTACCCCACTGTGATAAGGCTATTGAACGGTCCCCTTATACAATGAGATGGACTCTCACTTCACGATCTACCTCGTTGTGACCTTGCACCTTATTGCACTGCACTTTCTCTGTAGCTGTGACACTTTACTCTGTACTGTTATTGTCTTTACCTATACTAACACAATGCACTCTGTACTAACTCAATATAACTGCACTGTGTAATGAATTGACCTGTACGATCGGTTTATAAGACAAGTTTTTCACTGTACCTGGGTACAAGTGACAATAATAAACCAATACCAATACCAAGGATGTGGTTGCGCTGGAGAGAGTGCAAAGGAGATTCATCAGCATGCCGTCTGAATTGTAGGATGTTAGTTATGGGGAGAGATTGGATAGGCTGGGCTTGTTTACCCTGGAGCGAAGGAGGCCGAGGGATGATCTGGTGGACATATACAAAATTCTAAGAGGCGTTGATAGGGTAGATAGTCAGGATCGCTTTCCCGTGGTAGGGTGATCAAAGACAAGAGGGCATCGGCTTAAGGTGAGAGGAAAGAGGTTTAACGGGGATCTGAGGGGTAGGGTTTTACACACACAGAGTGGTTGATATCTGGAACATGCTGCCAGAGGAGGTGGTGCAGTCAGATAGAGCTGCTGCATTTAAGAGACATTTAGACAGATACAAACAGGCAAGGCAAATGCAAGATATGCACCTAATGCAAGCAAATGAGATTAGTGCAGATGGACAAAACTTCAGCATGGACACAGTGGGTAAAAGGGCCCATTTATATGTTGTACAATCTATGACTCTGTATACTTTCTGCTATATTTTTAATATTGTCTTGCTCAATTTGCAATGTTACCATTGAATATTATTCTTAATTAAATTTAATAAAGTCACTGCAGAAAGTACAGAAAAGATTTACAAAGCCAGAAGTGGGGAATGATAACAATTGCAAAAGACCTGAACAGTCAGGAGGACACACACCAGTCCTCATTGAGGGGTCAGCGGTGGGAAGGGGTGAGCGGCTTCAAGTACCTGGGCATCAACATCTCAGAGGATCTATACTGTGCCCAACATATTGGTGCAATCACGAAGAAGGCACGCCAGCAGCTCTACTTCGTTAGGAGTTTGAATATATTTGGTACGTCACCAAAGACTCTTACTAATTTATACAGATTTACAGCGGAGAGCATTCTGATTGATTGCATCACAGCCTGGTATGGAGGCTCCAATGGACAGGATTGCAAGAGGCTGCAGAGGATTGTAGACTCAACTGCTCCATCAGGGGCACAATCCTTCCCGCCATCAAGGACATCTTCAAGAGGTGGTGACTCCAGAAGGCGGCATCCTTCATTAAGGACCCTCACCACCCGGGACATGCCCTCTTCACATTACTACCATCGGGGAGGAGGTACAGGAGCCTGAAAACTCACACTCAACATTTCAGGAACAGCTTCTTCCCCTCCGCCATCAGATTTCTGAATGGTCGATGAACCAATAAACACTACCTCATTATTCCTTTCTTTTTTGCATTATTTATTTATTTTTGTAACACAGTAATTTTTATGTCTTGCACTGTACTGCTGCTGTAAAACAACAAACTTCACGTCATATGTCAGTGATAATAAACCTGATTCTGATTCAGTCTGGTTCTCTTTTTTCTGGAAGAGAGAAGCTGGATCAGTGATCTGGCCAAGGTCACAGAGGTTTGATGAGGTCGGTTTTTACATCTAGAACATAGAACATAGAACACTACAGCACAGTACACAGTGTTGTGCCGAGATTTTATCCTGCTCTAAGATCTATCTAACCCTTCCCTCCCACATAGCCCCCCATTTCTCTATCATTCATGTGTCTATCTAAGAGCCTCCTAAATGTCCCTAATGTATCTGCCCCCACAACCTCTGCCGGCAGTGTGTTCCACGCACCCACCACTCTCTAAGGAAAAAAACTTACCCCTGACATCCCCCTTACACCTTCCTCCAATCACCTTAAAACTATGTGCCGTCGTGTTAGCCATTGTCGCACTGGGAAAAAGTCTCTGACTGTCCACTCGATCTATGCCTCTTATCATCTTGTACACCTCTATCAAGTCACCTCTCATCCCCCTTCTCTCCAAAGAGAAAAGCCCTAGCTCACTCAACCTATCCTCATAGGACATGGTCTCACTGATAAATGCCAACAAGTCAGGAAAAACAACATAAGAACAGAGCACAATAGGAGCAGGAGTAGGTCACTCAGCCCCTCAAACCTGCCCCACCATTCAATATGACCATGGTTGATCTGCCCCAGGCCTCATTTCCTCTTCTGCACCAGTTCCCCATAACCTTCAATTCCCCAATCTTGTAAAACTGAATCTATTTAAATACCCCAATAATCCAGCCTCCATAACCCTCTGTGCCAAAGAAGTCCAGAAATTCATCACCCCCTCCATTTTAAATAACCACCCTCTAATCTTGTAAAAATGTCGCCTCATTCCACACTAGTTGAAACATCTTGACATCCATCCTATTCAATAGGATCACCCCTTCATCTTCTGACCGTCAAAGGATATATATCTAAATTCTTTAGCCCCTTGTGACAGGAAAATCCTCTCATCCCAGGAACAGAACAAACATAGAACATAGAACAGTACAGCACAATACAGGCCCTTCAGCCCACAATGTTGTGCCGACCTTTAAACCTCGCCTAAGACTATCTAACCCCTTCCTCCCACATATCCCTCCATTTTAAACTCCTCCATATGCTTATCTAGTAATCTCTTGAATTTGACCAATGTACCTGCCTCCACCACTACCCCAAGCAGTGTATTCCATGCCCCAACCACTCTCTGGGTGAAAAACCTCCCTCTGACATCTCCCTTGAACTTCCCACCCATTATTTTAAAGCCATGCCCTCTTGTGTTGAGCATTGGTGCCCTGGGAAAGAGGCGCTGGCCGTCCACTCTATCTATTCAGTGGTCTGAAGGAAGAAACATCCTGGGAAGAAAAGCTTTATTCCTAGGAGGAGGGAAAGACTGCAATTTAGAACTTCAGAGAATGCTTGAGGCAAATAAAATAGCCTCAAGCATCTAAGGAGAAGTTAGATATGTCTCTGAGGGAGAAGGGTTACACAGGTAGGGTAAGGTGATGTAAATAGTAAAGAAGAGTCTAATGTGGAGCAGAAACAAGGGTTGACTGTATAGCTTTTGAGCAATGTGTCAGCCAGGAATAAGGACAAACAGATGTAGGGTCTTCTGCAGTTAACACCTGATAGCTGGACTTAAATGCAGAAATATGTTTTAATTATTGATGAGACTCCTGTGAAAAGTCTAAAGGGCAGGGTCTAACAATGTGAAATGCAACAGGATTCCTAACACAGAGACCCTCTGCAGTGATTGCTGCAGAAGTAACTTCAGAACAAAATGAATGCACTTAAATGTTGGTTTCGGACAGTCGGAAAACTCTGGGAAAGGAAGTAAAACTGCTGACTCGGAGACAGCAGAGGATAGCTAATGAGGTTGTAGACCATAAGACATAAGGAGCAGAAGTCGGCCATTCAGCCCATCGAGTCTGCTCCGCCGTTCTATCAGGAGCTGATCCATTCTCCCATTTAGTCCCACTCCCCCGCCTTCTCACCATAACCTTTGATGCCCTGGCTACTCAGATACCTACCAATCTCTGCCTTAAATACACCCATTGACTTTGCCTCCACAGCCGCCCGTGGCAACAAATTCCACAGATTTGCCACCCTCTGGCTAAAGAAATTTCTCCACATCTCTGTTCTGAATGGGCGCCCTTCAATCCTGAAGTTGTGCCCTCTTGTACTAGACTCCCCTAGCATAGGAAACAACTTTGCCACATCTACTCTGTCCAGGCCTTTTAACATTCAAAATGTTTCTATGAGGTCCCCCCTCATTCTTCTGAACTCCAAGGAGTACAGCCCAAGAGCCGTCAAACATTCCTCATATGTTAACCCTCTCATTCCTGGAATCATTCTAGTGAATCTTCTCTGAACCCTCTCCAACATCAGCACATCCTTTCTTAAATAAGGAGCCCTGGTGTTACCTGGTATTGAAAGCAATCTCAGGAAGTGCAGTGACATGGAAAGAGAACAACGATGCTGAACAATAGGTGAGTGGAAAATCAGTCACTCTTAATGAAGCTCCGCACCATCCAGAATAAAGGAGACGCAAGAGTCTGCAGATGCAGGAATCTGGAGCAACACACAATTCACTGGAGGAACTCAGCGGGTCAGGCAGCATCTATGGAGGGAAATGGACAGTCAACACTTGGCTTGAAACCCTTCATCTGGACTGAAAGGGTAGAGGGGAGACACCCAGTATAAAGCCAGTATATTCCCCTCACCGCTTTATACTGACTGTCTCCCTTCTATCTTTCAATCTACATGAAGGGTTTCACCCCAAAATGTCGATGATCCATTTCCCTCCACAGATGCTGCCTGACCTGTTGAGTTCCTCCAGCAGTTTGTTTGTTGTAACATCCAGGACAAAGCAGCCTGTTTGGCTGACACGCCAGCTAGCACCCTAAGCATCCTTTCCCGCCAGCGTCTGTGCATAATGACTGCAGTGAGTATCCTCTACAGAATGCACTGCAGTTACTCATCCAGGCTACTCTGACAGCACCTCCCAAAACACAACCTAAAAAAGAGATTCAGGGACAGGGTAACAGTTCCACTCTGTTTCCCAACAAATCACACACCATCCTGACATGGACACGTATCACAATTCCTGCATCATTGGTGGGTCTAAATTCTGAAACTCTCTCCCCAACAGCACTGGCAATGGTGCCTTCACCAGAAGGACTGCAACGATTCAAGAAATCAGCTCACCGACACCTTTTAGAAGAACGTTGGACTGAATGTCCTGGTGACATTTTTCACAGGAGCTGCCGGCGGCAGTATTCTGGAGATTCATCCCATGACTGGTCAGCAAGCAGTCTTTTAGTGGGATGCAACTTCACCCTAGGTCAGGAAGTTGTGGATTCAAGTCCCAACGGAGACTTGAGCACAAGGCTCTAGGCTGGCACACCAGTGCCACGTGCAGGAACCTCTGCACCCTCAGAAGTGCCACCTTTCAACCAAGGCCAAAGCTGCTCTCTCAGATGGATGTGGTAGAGAGTCACACAGCACGGAAACAGACCCTTCAGCCCACATTATCCATGCCACCATTATCCATACTATAGAGACAAAGGACTGCAGATGCTGAAATCTAGATGAAAAACACAATGATGCTGGAGGAACTCAGCAGGTCAGGCAGCATCCATGGAGGAAAGCAGGCGGTCAACGTTTCAGGTTTTTTGGAAGAGCTGGAGAGCGTGTGATGTGTCACGGACATAGGTGGGAAGGGATTGGACCTGGAGGGACAGGATAGTGTCCAGGTTGGAGGATAAGAGCTCCATGGGGCAAGAGCATGCTGAGACAATAGGTCTGCCAGGACAGTCCTTCTAGTCTCCTGACCCGAAACGTTGACTGCCTGCTTTTGTCCACAGATGCTGCCTGGCCTGCTGAGTTCCTCCAGCATCATCGTGTTTTTCCTTTATCCCTACTAATCCCACTTTCCAGAAATGGGTCTATAACCTTCTATGTCTTGGCGATTCAAGTGCTTGTCTAGGCAGAGGTCCTACCCAGGGTTATGAATGCCTGACTTATAGACACTCGTACATACAAACCAGGGTTTGGGAGACCGGCTGGATAGATGGGGATGGATTTTCCGGCTGCTACGGGGCTGCAGGCATCTTCTGCCGGGTGGGAATGGGACATTTCTGCATGCCTTATCTCCCCCCCACCCCACCTCACCCTACCCCAACAATCGGGGCTGAGTGGAGCCGAGCGGAGCTGGGACCACTGAGCAGTGAAGCCGGCTGGCAGCCACTCTTCCCGTGCCTGCTCTCCCTCCCGTCACCACTGTTTCTGGGATCCTCTCCCACGCACTTTTTGTTTTTTAGGAAAAATTCAGGTGACAAACAGTTCTCAGTAATAGAACCCTGAGAGGTTCCAGTGCCTGAGAGGTGAAAAAAATTCTCCCTCAGATTCCTTATAAATCTCCTGCCCCCTACCTTAAACCTATGCCCCCTTGTCTTGTACAACTCTGCCATGGGGAAACGTTTCCTACTATCTACCTTACCTATGCCCCTCATTAGTTCATATACCAGCTCCCCCAACAGCCTCCAGCTCTCCAAGGACAAACTCAGCCTCTCCAGACTCTCCTCCATCCCAAGCAACATCCAAGTGAATCTCCTCTGCACCCTCATGTCCTACTATGCAAAAACTATCTAACTGTGTCTTAAATATCTTTAGTGAGGTAGCCTCTACTGCTTCCCTGGGCAGAGAATTCCACAGTTTCTCCTCATCTCCATCCTAAATCTATTCCCCTGAATCTTGAGGCTATGTTCCCTAGTTCTTGTCTCACCTACCAGTGGAAACAACCTTCCTGCCTCTATCTTATCTATCCCTTTGGTGATTTTGTATATTCTGTGGGATCCCCTCTCGTCCTTCTGAATTCCAGCGAGTGTAGTCCCGGGCAGTTCCGTCTCTCCTCATGGGCTAACCCCCTCATCTCCGGAATCGACTTGGTGGGCATCCTCTGCACCCCCTCCAAAGCCAGTATGTCTTTCCTCGGGTGGGGAGACCACAACTGCATGCAATAGCTGCGGCCTCACCAGTACCCTGTACAGTTGCAGCAAAGCAGCCTATTGCGATTCGTGCACGGGCACTCCCGAGTCCCTCTGCACGGTAGAATGCTGCAATCTTTCACCATTTGAATGGTGGTCTGATCTTCTAGTTTTCCTTCCGGGGTGGATGACCTCGCATTTGCCAGCGTTGTGCTCCATCTGCCAGACCCTTGCCCACTCACTTGACCTATCTATATCTCTCTGTAGATTCTCCGCATCCTTGGCTACATCTATTTCTTGGTTTGTTGCCTGTGCCGCTGTAATGTTATTATTTTGTAGCCTATAGACAATTCCCACCAGTTATTTTTTCCCTTTACTATTCCTAAGGGCAGTGTAGCGGTTAGCGTAACGCTATTACAGCGCCAGCGACCTGGGTTCAATTCCCGCCGCTGTAAGGAGTTTGTACGTTCTCCCCGTGACTGCGTGGGTTTCCTCCGGGTGCTCCGTTTCCTCCCGCATTCCATGTGATCTTGAAGGGGATCTTCGTCCATTAATTAGCTCGTTCAGCGGCAGATGGAACACTCCTGGTTTGTCTCTCAACTGTTTGAAATCAGCATCTGCACCTCAAAGAGCAAAGGCACATGAAATAATAATAGTCAAGAGCTTTGTTGTGGCACCTTCCTGGTTCCAACCATTTAACACGCCTGGCTCCCACATTCCAAAGACGTACAGGTTAGGAAGTTGTGGGCATGCTATGTTGGCACTGGAAGTGTGGCGACACTTGCGGGCTGCCCCCAGAACACTCTACGCAAAAGATACATTTCACTGTGTGCTTCGATGTACATGTGACTAATAAAGATAGCTTGTGTTAATGCAAAAGGTCCCGTTGAAGTAGACCAGGGTAGTTATCAACCTACCTGGCCAATATTTAACCCTCACTCAACATTACAAAACAGGTTGCCTTATCATTATCATGTAGCTGGTTGTGGGAGCTTGCTGTGCACAAATTGGTTGGTGCATTTTATGACAATAGTGACTGTACATGTACAGTCTTCACTGGCTCTAAAGTAATTTGGAACATGTTGAAAGGTGCTGTAGAAATGTGAGTCCTGTTTCCCAGTGGTCTGATAACTCCAGTGAGATGCCATGTCACTCTGTGTCTCGGAGGAGCCAGGTGTGTTAAATGGTTGGAACCAGGAAGGTGCCACAGCAAAGCTCTTGACCATTATTATCTCATGTGCCTTTGCTCTTTGAAGTGCAGGTGTTAATTTCAAACAGTTGAGAGACAAACTAGGAGTGTTCCATCTGCCGCTGAGTGAGCTAATTAATGGATGAAGATCCCCTTCAAGACCACATTAGCATAAATGACTCAAAGTGCTTTCGGAACATCTCAGCACCACAGCGCGGATTAGACCAGGGTTAAACTCCCCCTTGAGGATAATATGATCAACCATCAATTACTGCTCGCCTGGGGTAAATGCTTATCTTCATGAATTACAGGTGAGTCAGTGCATGTTCCATTTACATTGAAGATGCCCTAGGCACGTTTGTGAATCTATCCTGTCCCAGATATTACCAAGCAGTAACGTGATCTCCATAATGGTTAACCTTGCCTCAAGGTGTAAATAACACTGACAGCAATCTGACTGCTTTATCATTATATGGCATTCATTCTCTTTAACAGTCCATTCCAGCCCAGATGACGAGTCTTGACCCGAAACGTCAACTGTCCATTTCCCTCCACGGATGCTGCCTGACCTGCTGAGTTCCTCCTACAGTCGTTTCTTTTAACTCTTTCACTTTTGGCTTTGGGGACCACCGGAACACGACTCAAGTCAAGTCGAGTTAAGTTTATTGTCACGTGCACAAGTACGGTGAGGCACAGGTCCACTGAAGAACTTGCTTGCAGCAACATCACAGGCATGTAGGTACAGACAACACACAGAATATAAATTATACATAAATTATACTAGACAGTGAAGAGATAGAGGGAAAAAAACTGTGCAAAAACAAGACCTTAGTGCAAAAGAAAAGACACAATCAGAGATAAGATACCTTTATCAGTCACATGTACATTGAAGCACACAGTGAAATGCATCTTTTGCATAGAGTGTTCTGGGGACAGCCCACAAGTGTCGCCATGCTTCTGGTGCCAACATAGCACGCCCACAACTTCCTAACCCGTACGTCTTTGGAAAGTGGGAGGAAACCTGAGCACCCGGAGGAAACCCACGCAGACACGGGGAGAACGTACGAACTCCTTACAGACAGCGGCCGGAATTGAACCCAGGTCGCTGGTGCCGTAATAGCATAACGCTAACCACTACACTACCATGCCTGCATCTACCTGTCCGTACAAGGTGAATAACCTTTCACAGCAAGGGAGGAAAATGAATCTGTGCCAAACCACTGCTTACCTCCAAGCCTTTCATGTCTGTCCTGAATGTAGGAACGTCCCATCCATCGCAGGCTCATCTCTTCCTTCCACCCAGTCCACCTTCACGGTGCATTGCTTCGCGAAGGCTGACCGTATCGTCAAGGGTGCCTGCCACCCTGGCCATTCCCTTTTCTCTCTTCTACCTTCTGGGAGAAGATACAGGAGCTTGAAAACCAGACCCAAGAACAGCTTCTTCCCCACGGCTGTCAGACTCCTGAACCAATCACCTCTTCCACATCCCCTTCCCAGTGCTGCCATGTTCTCCAACCCTTAACTCTCTCTTATTGCATTACCACCTCAGCAGTTCTTTTTGCACAGCTTCAGATTTTTTGCACTGCAATCTTTGCACCATTCTGCTGTTTTGCATTTGTCGCTGTATTTATTGTTGTCAAAGTCAAAGTCGAGTTTATTGTCATCTGCACAAGTGCATGTCCGCACAGGTGCAATGAAAAACTTACCTGCAGCAGCATCACAGGCACATTGCATCGTAGAAGCAGCATTCACAATAAAAACAGAAAGTAAACATAAATTATACACAATTTTAACTATTACTTATTATTACATGTACACTGTTTACTCTGTGAGCTTCATGCTGTATATGACAATAAACTAAAATGATCTAATTTAATGTAGTAATAATAATAGTAACATCTCCTAAGAGTCAGTCCACCTTAGCTACGTACAGCTCAGATAGTCAACAGATTATTCAAAGTCCTGCGACTTGGGCAAGTAATCTCTCCCAGTGCTCCTACAGATCTCCCAGTGCTCCTACAGTGCTGTACCATCAGAGGAAGTCTTAAGCTGAAGACCATACAGGTGCATAGAAACAATCCCTCTGCCTTATTTTGAGGAAGAACAGAAGAGGCATCCCTGGTATCCCGGCCAGTGTTTATCCCTCAAATAAAAACAATTATGCTTTAACTTCTACCTGCGCTGGCTCTTTGAAAGAGCTATCCAATTAGTTCCGGTCCTCTGGTCTCTTCCCATGGAGCTGAAATGTTTCCTTTTCAATTAAAAATCCAATTCCCTTTTGAAAGTTGCAATTGAAACAGCTTCCACCGACTAGTCAGACAGTATGTTCCCAAGCGGAACAACATTCATTGTGGAAGAAAAGCATTTCACCTCAGCCCAGGCTCTTTTGGGAATTAACTTAAATTTTTGTTTCTACCTTTTTTTTTCAAATATTGATTTTTCTTTTAAAACCTAATGCGCACCCTGCTCCTGCCATGGCTTCAGGTTGTACATTCCAAATCTCAAGCACCCTCTACAGAAGAATGCTCTTGAGATTCTCAAGTTCTTTGGACAAGGATTGGAGAGCACGTCTTATGAGGATAGGTTGAGCAAGCTAGGGCTTTTATCCTTGGAGAGAAGGATGAGGGGTGACTTGATGGAGGTGTACAAGATGATAAGAGGCATAGATCGAATGGACAGTCAGAGACTTTTTCCCAGTGTGACAATGGCTAACACGAGGGGGCATAATTTTAAGGTGATTGGAGGAAGGGGATGTCACGGGTAAGTTTTTTACACAGAGAGTGGTGGGTCCGTGGAACACACCGCCGGCAGAGGTTGTGGGGGCAGATACGTTAGGGACACTTAAGAGACTCTTAGCTAGACACATGAATGATAGAGAAATGGAGGGCTATGTGGGAGGGAAGGGTTAGATAGATCTTAGAGCAGGATTAAATGTTGGCACAACATTGTGGACCGAAGGGCCTGTACTGTGCTGTAATGTTCTATGTTCTTGAAAGGTCACTTATCCCGTCGGATTTGGGAAGGCTGGGATGTGTTGACATGGAACCTGCCTGGGTGCAAGGCAGGGACTGGTGCCCTCAGGTTTCCCTGGTCAAGGAGCTAAAGACCCCACCTCTCTTGATCCTGCCTTGTGGATCACTGATCCTTACAGCTGAGGTCCTTAAGGTGACTGAAGGATTCAGACAGAACTTAGGTGAAGCTGGAGGAAAGAGGAACATCCCAGGGGAGACTGGAGTGTGGAGGTGCTGGCTGGAAGTTCTTCAAACAATGGGATTTGGGAATCAGGACCTTTCTCCCACATCAAACTACTGAAACTCAGGACTGAAAAGTTCAAAACTGTGACATAGATACTTTAAGAGTTATACAGCATGGAAACAAGCCCTTCGGCCCAACTCGTCCATGCCAAACAAGATGCCTATGAATGGCAATCACATTTGACCAGGTTTGGCCTGTATCCCTCTCAGCCTTTCCCATCCATGTACTTGTCCACATGTCTTTTAAACATTTTAATTGTACCTGCCTCTACCACTTCCTCTGGCAGCTCTTTCCATATACTCACCCTCATAATTTTATAAACCTCCGTGATCCTGTGGGTCAGAAGGGATTATGGGATGAGGGAGAAGTGGGATAATAGACATTTCCATCTCACTGAGAACGAACATGCAGAGCATCACTGTCAAGTCTTGGCTAGTAAAGATGGTAGCCTCTGGTGAAGACACACTCCGGCCCAGATCTACACCTGCCACACTATCAAAATGGAATCTAAAATTAAACGGACGCAAAATTCGATCAGTTCAGTGGTCGTTAAAGGTCAAAAACACAAGCATTGTACAGACGCTCTGAGTCAGCTCTTTCCCCACTGCAATCTGAGTGCTTAGACTTCAGAGTCCCACTCAGGCTGTGTGAGCTGACAGACTGATATACTGAGCAAGTCCCGCCATGTCAGAAACTCTGCTCTTTGTATGAGGCTGTGAAATTGAGGCCACATCCGCTCTCTCCCAAAGAAGATCAGGATAGTTTCCCATTGCCCAAGACCAGCAGATCCCTCAACCAGCATCACTCAAACAGATTATCTGGTTACCACCACGAGGATATTTAGAACATAGAACATTACAGCATAGTATGGGCCCTTCGAGCCACAATGTTTTGCCGACATTTTATCCTGCTCTAAGATCTACCTAACCCTTCCCTCCCACATAGCCCCCTATTTTTATATCATTTATGCGTCTATCTAAGAGTCTCTTAAATGTCCCTAATGTATCTGCCTCCACAACCTCTGCCGGCAGTGCGTTCCACGCACCCACCACTCTCTGTGTAAAAAACTTACCTCTGATATCCCCCTTATACCTTCCTCCAGTCACAAAATTATGTCCCCTTGTGTTAGCCATTGTCACCCTGGGAAAAAGTCTCTGACTGTCCACTCGATCTATGCCTCTTATCATCTTGTACACCTCTACCAAGTAAGGTAAGATAAGATTTCTTTATTAGTCACATGTACATCAAAACACACAGTGAAGTGCACCTTTTGCGTAGAGTGTTCTGGGGACAGCCCTCAAGTGTCGCCATGCTTCCGGCGCCAACATAGCATGCCCACAACTTCCTAACCCGTACGCCTTTGGAATGTGGGAGGAAACCGGAGCACCCGGAGGAAACCCACGCAGACACGGGGAGAACGTACAAGCTCCTTACAGACAGCGGCGGGAATTGGACCCAGGTTGCTGGCGCTGTAATAGCATTACGCTAACCACAATACTCCTTCTCTCCAAAGAGAAAAGCCCTAGCTCGCTCAACCTATCCTCATAAGACATGCTCTCCAATCCAGGCAGCATCCTGGTAAATCTCCTCTGCACCCTCTCTAAAATTTCCACATCCTTTTGATAATGAGGTGACCAGAACTGAACACAATACTCCAAGTGTGGTCTACAGACCTGCAACATCACCTGGAGGCTCTTGAACTCAATACCCCGACTAATGAAGACCAACACTTCATGTGTCTTGTTAACAACCCTATCGACCTGCATGGCAACCTTGAGGGATCTATGGATGTGAGCTTATTGTGGAAAATCAGTTTGCTGCTTTTCCAATCCAGTAAATTCCAAAGGATTGTAAAGTGCTTTAAGACATCCTGAGGTCAGGAACAGTGGTATAAAAATGCAAATTATTTTTCAACGTTGAAGAGCAGTCCTTCAAAGTTCCTTCATCACTGCTGGGTCTAGGTCCTGGAACCCCCCTCCCCAACAGCCCTGTGGGAGACACTCTTTTGTCTCCAGGACTGCAGATGCTGGAATCTGGAGCAACACACAATCTGCAGGAGGAATTCAGCGGGTCGAGCGGTATCTGTGGGAGGAAAGGAATTGTCGACGTTTCCGGTCGAAACCCTGCATCATGACTGTGGGAGTATCTTCACCAGAAGGACTGCGATGGTTCAAGAAGGCAGCTCACCACCACCTCCTCAGGGGGCAGTTAGGATTGGGCCACGTGCTTCGCCAGCAACGCCCAAGTCCTGGAAAATGAATACATTTTTCAATCACAGTCAGTCTTGCTGTAAATTTTATAGGCTAGGTTTCCATTGCTTTATTTTGTAAGCCGGCACACAGGCAACCCAGAAAACATAAAGAACATTGCTAACAAAGAAAAAAGCTCGTTGACTTTGGCACAAAAAAACTAAAAGCTTTTAAATTATTGATCTTAAAAGTGGTATTGACACCCCACGTTACTTTAGAACCCATTATATCAGAATCTCAAAGTGCTGCGTCTTGAAAAGCGTAAGTAATTACAACTACAGCAATGTTTGGCTGGCAGATTTTACTATGTAATTCCCTGCTCTCTACTTGTGTGCGGAGTGCAGCCATTCTGAGCCACTGTGATTAGATTACCATCTGCTTTCCTACTACTATCCAAAGGCTTAACACCAGCTGTGCCAAGGGTCATCTGTGCCCACAGATGAAGACAGCCAGTTTAATGTTGCTGAGGAAGATCACATGAGTCAGTGTCTCAGATCTTTGGAGTACTGTGAGCAATTCTGGGCCCTGTTGCTAAGGAAAGATGTGCCTGCCCTGGAGATGGTCCAGCGGAGGTTCACAATAATAATCCTGGGAATGAACGGTATGAGGAACATTTGATGGTTCTGGGCCTGTACTCGATGGAGTTCAGAAGGACGAGAGGGAATCTCGTTGAAACCTACCGGATACCGAAAGGCCTGGATAGAGTGGATGTGCAGAGGATGTTCCCATTAGCAGGAGAGTCCAGGATCCGAGGGCACAGCCTCAAAATAAAGGGTCATCCCTCTAAAACTGAGATGGGGAGGAATTTCTTCAGCCGGGGGGTGGTGAATCTGTGGAATTGGAGCTGTGGAGGCCAAGTCATTGGGTGCATATAAGGCAGAGATTGATACGTTCTTGATTGTTAAGGAGGTTACAGGGAGGAGGCAAGGGAATGGGGTTGAAAAAAAATCAGCCATGATTGAATGGCACAGCAGACCTGATGGGCTGAATGGCCTAATTCTGTTCCTATATCTTATGGTCTTATGGCTCAATTTGGCCGATTCTTTTGGCAGACCACTCGGCCATTCTCTCTGTAGGGAATGCTATTTACTTGGGCCCCCATTAACTGTTCATTCCTCATTGTCCCAGAACTAACCCATTCTAGAGGGCAGTCAGGAGCTAGCTTCATCACTCTGGGTCCGAACACCCAACCAGCAAGGAACAGCAGTCGTCCTTCCCCAGAGGGCAATAGTGAACCAAGAAGGTGGCATCCATCACTAAGGACCCTCACCACCCAGGACATGCCCTCTTCAAGTTACTACCATTGGGGAGGAGGTACAGGAGCTTGAAGACCCACACTCAATGTTTCAGGAACAGTTTCTTCTCCTCCATCATCAGATTTCTGAACGGTCCATGAACCCATGAACACTGCCTCGTTATTCCTCTTTTGCGCTATATATTTAATTTTGTAACTTATAGTAATTTTTACGTCTTTATGTCTTGCACTGTACTGCTGCCACAAAACAACAAATTTCACAACATACGTCAGTGATAATAAACCTGATTCTGATTCTGATTCTGATTCTGAGCTCCTGGCAGTTTATCAAAGTCGTCCTTCACCGACCGACGGTCTGGAAATTTCCCCAGACAATGTTGCAAACTGGAGAGCAATGACCCACGTGACACAGTAATCACAGCACACGGTGCCTCTTATGGTGAGAGCTCATTTGTCTGACCCTTCACTAACCAGCACGTTTGTGCACCCTGAGTTTCAGAGGGAGCTCCCATGGATATCGGGATTGTACTGAGGGAGCTGCTAGGGATATCCGGACAGAATCGAGGGAATTCCCATGGCTATCGGGATTGTACTGAGGGAGCTGCCAGGGATATCCGGACAGAATCGAGGGAGCTCCCATGGCTATCGGGATTGTACTGAGGGAGCTGCTAGGGATATGCGGACAGAATCGAGGGAGCTCCCATGGCTATCGGGATTGTACTGAGGGAGCTGCCAGGGATATCCGGACAGAATCGAGGGAGCTCCCATGGCTATCGGGATTGTACTGAGGGAGCTGCCAGGGATATCCGGACAGAATCGAGGGAGCTCCCATGGCTATCGGGATTGTACTGAGGGAGCTGCCAGGGATATCCGGACAGAATCGAGGGAGCTCCCATGGCTATCGGGATTGTACTGAGGGAGCTGCCAGGGATATCCGGACAGAATCGAGGGAGCTCCCATGGATATCTGATTGTACTGAGGGAGCTGCCAGTGAATCCGGACAGAATCGAGGGAATTCCCATGGATATCGGGATTGTACTGAGGGAGCTCCCAGGGATATCCGGACAGAATCGAGGGAATTCCCATGGATATCGGGATTGTACTGAGGGAGCTCCCAGTGAATCCGGACAGAATCGAGGGAGCTCCCATGGATATCGGGATTGTACTGAGGGAGCTGCCAGTGAATCCGGACAGAATCGAGGGAATTCCCATGGATATCGGGATTGTACTGAGGGAGCTGCCAGTGAATCCGGACAGAATCGAGGGAATTCCCATGGATATCGGGATTGTACTGAGGGAGCTGCCAGTGATATCCGGACAGCACTGTAGGAATTTCTTCTCACAGGGGTGGTGAATCCCTGGAAGTCCCAAACCTGGAGGGCTGTGGAGGTTGGATCTTTTGAGGCATGCAAAGAGGCAGTAGATACGTGTTTGAAAGACTGGGGAATTGAGGGCTGCGGGGAACTGGCACAGAAGAGGAGTTGAGATCTAGGACACAAGAGGGGGCAGTTTTGAGGAGCCAAGTAGCCTATTCCTACTCCTATTTTCTTGAGCTCTTGTGTTATGGTACTCATACTTTTCTCCTCTGTTATGGCAAAACATCCACCAGAACTGGTCACATGTTTCACCACATTTAATCTAACCACCAGTATGTTTCTCACCATTGATTTTGGATTATTTCATGGTCTCGCCCCTCCCTTTTGCACTTCCCTGGATTTAATCCCTCTATAAATGGCAGCCGTGCCTTTAGCTGCCAAGGCTCCAAGCTCTGGAATTCCCTCGCCAAAGTTCTCCATCTTTCCTCCTATCATCCCCCTTTTCGGAAAATCCTTAAAAATTACTTCTATCAAGACTTTGATCATCTGCCTAAATCTCCTAATATGACTTGGTATCATTGTTTTATTTGAAACTGCTCCTGTAAAATGCTTTGGGACATCTTTGCTGTGCTATCCAAATAGAGGTAGTTCATCTCATTTCTCTTTGAACCATAGGAGAAATCCTATTTGTTAAAGATCATTGATTGAGATGTAAATTTACCACTAATACACATATTGTGGGTGAAGCTCACTCTGGGTCCCTTCTGGTAAAGGACTCTCAGTTTGCAAATCTCTGGTCTGACACCACCAAGGACCCAAGAGGTTTTCAGCCTGCTTCGAAGACAATTGTTTGAATTTTAGAGCAAACTTTATTTCTGGATCTATGAAGACCCAGAGGATGCTCTTTCCTCTGTGCCACAGGATGGGAAGAACACTTGTAAATCCCAGAACAGAATCTAAATTATGGTTTTAGCTTTCTTCAGCACAATTTCACCATTTGTGGTTTAGTGCTCTTGCCACTGGTGTTGGGAGCTCCTAAAATTAATTAGCTTCCTTCTTTTTCAATCAATTCACAGGAAAGTTTCCAGGTCTCACATTACAAATGTTAGGTTGGCCATTCTTAAGGAGGCCAACTGGGAATTCTGGAAGAAGCTCCACTAAACTTCCCAAAATAAAATCCGAGGAGGAATTAGATTGGGAATATGATGACCAGAGATAAACCAAAGGACGTTCTTTTATCAGAAATGTATTGCAGCTTTCCCCCATCTCTTTCTTAGTCTGCTTCCTCCCCTGGTCTAAGCAAACAGATTTAAGTCCTCTCCACCCCTCTCTGGATCATCTGTTTGATACAATTTTAATATGTCATGAAGTTTCAATTTTGAATTACATAGCAAGTGGACAAATCTAATTTCAGTAGTTACAATGGAAATGAGAACAGTCCCAGTAACTCCATTCACGTCTGTAGTTCTTTTAATCCCTGTTGCCATTCCTGTTGTTCAGCTCCCCACCACGGTAGTGTAGCAGTTAGCATAACGCTATTGCAGTGCCAGCAACCTGGGTTCAATTCCGGCCACTGTCTGTAAGGAGTTTGTTCGTTCTCCCCGTGTCTGCGTGGGTTTCCTCCGGGTGCTCCGGTTTCCTCCCACATTCCAAAGACGTACAGGTTAGGAAGTTGTGGGCATGCTATGTCGGCGCCGGAAGCGTGACGACACTTGCGGGTTGCCCCCAGAACACTCTACGCAAAAGATGCATTTCACTGTGTGTTTCGATGTACATGTGACTAATAAGATATTGTATCTTATCTTATAATTATCTTCCCTAGGGTATTGTGTCCTTAACTAAACGCAGAGATCCAGTGTTTTGCTGTTTTATTTTAACCTTTTTAAGTGCCCCCAATAAAAAAGCTGTATGCTTTCCACTAATCTTGTCATACATTGCCACCTTCAAAGACTTAGGTACACTCCACTCACTCCCCACAACATTGGTCACACACTTTTCTTTTAAAATTGTGCTGCCTCTTCCTGCTAACATGGATGCCTTCATGTTCCTCTGCATTACATTTCATTTGCCGTGAGACTTTCCACGTTGCCAGTCTGCCTGCAAGTCTGAGAAAGAGCAGCTTTTCCAGCATTGGCCACTGGGGGACACCACCATAACACTTTACTCCAGGCTGAAAACAAGCCCTCAGCACCAATGGTGGAGAGCCGTTTGCCCAAAGCATTGACACTGTTCCTCTCTCCGTAGACGCTGCCTGACTGGCTGAGTATCCTTAAAATTTTCAGTTTTTAATTCAGCTTTCCATCATCTGCAGGTTCTTTTTTTGCTTCTCAGCACAATTCCCTGATTTGTCCACTGCCCCTCTATACTCTCGGACTTCAGCTTTGCAAGTGGCACAGTACTCAAAATTTAAAGTAGTGAATAAATAACCTCATCACTGATAGTTGCAGAGTGCTGCCTGCCCTATCAGTAATTTTAAATGATAACAAACTATTTAATCCAACCTAGGCCTTATGCAAGAATGGGGTCACGTGGAATTCTGCAATCAAATGTGGGGAATACTGTTGCTTGCGTATATTCAATATGCATCAATTATTGCAATGTGGGGTGTAGTGCAGCTGGGAGATTGCTCCCTGTACCTCAAGCCTTGAGTAGGAGGAGCAAATTGAGTAGGTGGGCAGGCACGGTAGTGAGGGGGAGGCATGGTAGTGTAGCGGCTAGCGTAACGCTATTACAGCGCTAGTGACCCGGGTTCAATTCCGGCCGCTGTCTGTAAGGAGTTTGTACATTCTCCCCGTGTCTGCGTGGGTTTCCTCCGGGTGCTCCGGTTTCCTCCCACATTCCAAAGACGTACAGGTTAGGAAGTTGTGGGCGTGCTATGTTGGCGCCGGAAGCGTGGCGACACTTGCAGGCTGCCCCCAGAACACTCTACACAAAAGATGCATTTCACTGTGTGTTTCGATGTACATGTGACTAATAAAGATATATCCTCACGGAAAAACTTCCCTAAAAACATGCATTGGGGAGAACGTAGAACATAGAACAGGTCAGCACAGGAACAGGCCCTTCAGCCCACGATGCTGTGCTGAACTAATTAAACTAATCACTTCTGCCTGTACATGGTCTATATCCCTCCATTCTCTGCCCATTCGTGTGCCTAACAGCCTCTTAAGTGCCTCTATTGTATCTGCCTCCACCACCACCCCTGGCAGCACATTCCAGACACCCACCACTCTCTGTGTAAAAATATTTACCCCACACATCTCTTTTGAACTTTCCCCCCCTCAACTTTAATGCATGCCCTCTGGTATTAGACATTTCAACCCTGGGAAAAAGAATCTGGCTGTCTACTCTATATCTTATGTTATAAACTTCTGTCAGGTCTCCCCTCAGCCTCTGCCGCTCCAGAGAAAATAACCCTAGTTTGTCCAATCTCTCCTTATAGTACATGCCCTCTAATCCTGGCAGCATCCTAGTAAACCTCTTCTGCACCCTCTCCAAAGCCTTCACATTCTTCCGATAATGGGGCAGCCAGAATTGAATGCAATACTCCAGATGCGGCCTAAGCAGAGTTTTATGAAGCTGCCACATAACTTCCTGACTCTTGAACTCAATGTGTCAACTAATAAAGGCAAGCCTACCATACGCCTCCTTTACCACCCCATCAACCTGTGCAGCCACTTTCAGGGAGCTATGGGCTTGGACCCCAAGATCCCTCTGTACAAACTCATCACCAGACTCCAAGACCTGGGACTCAACACTCCCTCTGCAACTGGATCCTTGACTTTCTGACCAACAGACCGCAATCAGTGAGGATAGGCAGCAATACCTCCTGCACGATGATTCTCAACACTGGTGCATCCACAGCCCTCTACTCTATTCCCTATGTACTTATGAATGCATGGCCAGATTCTGCTCTAACTCCATCTACAAGTTTGCAGATGATACCACCATTGTAGGCCGTATCTCAAATAATGATGAGTCGGAGTACAGGAAGGAGATAGAGAGCTTAATGACGTGGTGTCATGACAACAACCTTTCCCTCAATGCCAACAAAACAAAAGGGCTGGTCATTGACTTCAGGAAAGGGGGCAGTTTGTCATACCTCAAGCAAGGAGATTATTATATATACATCAGAACTTGGTGTTGGTCCATAAAAAAAGGATTTCACAAGTAATGTGACTATTCAGTGACTCACTGGACACGCTAGGTTAACAATAGCCATTCTGAAATAACCCGTGTGTGGTAAATGACACAAGACGAGTCCTTTAAAAATTATTTTAGTTTCATAATTATGAGAAGTTCTCAAGAGAACACTTAATGTGGTTGAGCAGAACTAATGGGCATGTAACGGGTATAGTTCTGGCAGAATTAACATGACTCTGTTGTCTGCAGTCCATGTAGTTAAGTTATCAAACCCTGTAGCACGGTAACAAACTAATTATTTTTACATACCAGCAACCAATTTTTAATGAGGATCCTTAAGAAGATACAGGAAGCAGATCTTTGATTATACACCAAGTGCATCAATAGTTGGTGATAAATGTTTCCTGCAGCTACCTTATTGATCTAAGGTTAGTTTGTTCAACCTGAAGGCAAAGGATAGTTAAGGCATGTTGGGCCAATTATGGAAATCCTACTGTGAGGGCAGTGTGCGCAACAGAGGCACTGGGCAAGTACCTTGCATCCATCTTCACTAAAAGATAAGGAAGAGATTGATTTCAGAACAGAGAGGCACTACCCCATTTCACCACCCTCCCTCGCCGATCCCCAAAATTCCAGGGGACCTCCTCCCTTCAACCAGCATACATCAGAAGCAAGTGCAGGAAATGACGGAACTCAAATCTTCCCTCAACCATCCATCCATCCAAAAAAGGCGAGTGGGTGGGGAAACTGACCATAAGGGAGTGAGCGCCCGGAATTTGGATTCTTGCAGATCCAGATCTGGTGTTGTAGCAACAGGGCAGTGCAAGGAGTGGGTGGTGATACATCAGCCGTCACTGTACACCTTGCAGACCAGTTAATGAAGGCAAACCAAGAAAGAGGCATCAACAATTTTTAACATTCCTATACCACTTCGTACAATAGTGTAATGATCACCACACACTGGATTATTGACTCGATCCTTTGGAGAGCAAGTTACTGTGGCTCCAAACTCCACTGGTGTGGGATATTAAGATCAGGAAGCAGGCCCTTCATTGGGAAGCTCAAAGGCACTTACATTTTCTCAAAGGGGAAAACACCAAGAAGGGGAAACAAGAGACTGCAGATGCTGGAAACCTAGAGCAACACACACAAAATGCTGGAGGAACTCAGCGGGTCAGGCAGCATCTGTGGAGGGAAACAGACAGTCGATGTTTCAGGTCGAGACCCTTCATCTGGACAGTAGCCCAAATGAAACATCCACTGTCCATTTCCCTCCACAGATGCTGCCTGACCTGCTGAGTTCCTCCAGCACCTTTGTGTGTGTTGTGTTACACCAAGAAGGGGTCAGTTTCCTGCTGTTCAGTGTTGAGAATGGTTTGGAGGATCGGGGGCATTCTGAGCGGTCAGGGAGAGCTCGTGGACAGACATTGCTTGTCATGAGGGCTGGTGACTTGGTAAAGGAATTGTTTGTTCACACTGATTGCAGGGGTAGGTATATTAAGGGGAGGGAGGGAGGTTAACTGGAGTTAGTTGGGGAAAGCACACTTGCTCCATCTACAAGCATTGCTTGAATTCACTTACTCCCTCTGCATAGTGATCCTCCCCTGCCTTTCCCTCTTGGGTTTGTCCAGGCCCAGGACTTAAAATGGAGGACCTAAAAACCTGTGAAGTATCAGTTGCCCACAAGCCTATCTTACTTTCATTAAAATCTGAAACAGGCAGGTGTTGGGGGTGGGAGTTGGGTTTGGTTTGCCCCCAAGCCCACCTGTTTTAGGAACTAAACACCAACCCCTCCGCCCCATGTGTGGAGTCTTCTGTTTCACCCCTGCTCCAGCCTACTCGTTTATGGTCGTTCTTTCTGTTGCCTCAAACTTGTTTGGATTTCACATGACACAACTGAGAAGAAACTGAAGAGAAACAGACTCTTATTCAAGAAGCTCAAGGAGATAAATAGAGTGGGAGGAGAGATATCCTGGGCACCTCTACCCTCCCCTCTGGCACAAGAGGGTGAGAAGACATTTGGGGCTTGTATCTATACATGGTGTACCCGTTCAATGATCCTAGCTCATCCCAGCGTAGCCCCCAGGATCACTACAGAGGGTCATTTCTGAGCAATAGGCACTTATATCTAATTGCCAATATAATAGATGAAAATTGTATTGATTTTCTCTAATGGTATTTGCAATTAATAAATCTTGCTAACCATTAGGGACAAGTATACTTATTAACTGCCCAGCAGCAAAGCTTGAAATTATTCTGTCAGTGCTACTTAAGTTTCTGGAGTTGTTCCTGATCTGTTACGTGTTCATATCTGATATTCTCCACTTAATTATGCTATCTCCCTTGTCACATTGAATTGGGACTTTTGTGTACAACCAAGGACCTTCAATGAACACTCACAGTACAACTAGGAATATATCCTATTTAAAATGACACTCTGTTAGCATTAGGATTCTTGACTGAACAGTTTCAAAACTAACCGTGGGCCGCTCAAACGGAGTGTGCGTAAACCAACAGGGGTCTGCGTTCTCCAGCCTTCAGCTGCTGAGAGACACACTCCATCAGAGCCTCCACAGTGACAGCACTCTATTAGCGGAGGATTGTTACAGAGGTATAGTCATCGAGCAATTCTTGAGAGGAGCACTTGTTCCATGAGGAAGGATTGAACCGAACTGGCTTTTCAGAGTCATAGAGTTGTACAGAACAGACACAGGCCCTTTGGCCCATCTCGTCCATGCCAACCGTGATGCCAATCTCTGCTAGTCCCATCTGCCCATATTAGGCCCGTATCCCTCTACACCTTTTCAATTTAAGTACCCACCCTGTGATAGAGGTGTACAAGATGATAAGAGGCAGAGATCAAGTGGACAGTCAGACTTTTATCCAGGGCGACAATGGCTAACACGAGGGGACATAATTTTAAGGTGATTGGAGGAAGGTATAAGGGGGATGTCAGGGGTAAGTTTTTTACACGGAGAGTGGTGGGTGCATGGTACACACTTCCAGCAGAGGTTGTGGGGGCAGATACATCAGGGACATTTAAGAGACTCTTAGATAGACACATGAATGATAGAGAAATAGGGAGCTATATGGGAGTGAAGGGTTTGGTATTGGTATTGGTTTATTATTGTCACTTGTACCGAGGTACAGTGAAAAACTTGTCTTGCATACCGATCGTACAGGTCAATTCATTACACAGTGCGGTTACATTGAGTTAGTACAGAGTGCATTGAGGTAGTACAGGTAAAAACAATGACAGTACAGAGTAAAGTGTCACAGCTACAGTGAAAGTGCAGTGCAATAAGGTGCAAGGTCACAGCAAGGTAGATTGTGAGGTCAGATTCCATCTCATCGTATAAGGGAACCGTTCAATAGTCTTATCACAGTGGGATAGAAGCTGTCCTTGAGCCTGGTGGTACTTGCCCTCAGGGTCCTGTATCTTCTACCTGATGGGAGAGGAGAGAAGAGAGAATGACCTAGGTGGGTGGGGTCTTTGATTATGCTGGCTGCTTCACCAAGGCAGTGAGAGGACCAGATTGGACCAGGACAGGCTATTGGTGATGTTCACTCCTAGGAACATGAAGCTCTCAACCCTCTCGACCTCAGCACCATTGATGTAGACAGGTGCATGTACACTACCCCCTTTCCTGAAGTCAATGATCTTCTATCTGATAGAAGAGGAGAGAAGAGAGAATGACTTCGATTATGCTGACTGCTTCGCCATGGCAGCAAGAGGTAAAGACAGAGTCCAAGGAGTGGAGGCTGGTTTCTGTGACACGCTGGGCTGTGTCCACAACTCTCTGCAGTTTCTTGCAGTCCCTTGCCATTAATAACCAAGACCTTCTCAGTTACAGAAAGGACTTCCCCGCCATCAATGTGCAGGTGGTTGTGGATCATCAGAGGACATGTGGTGAACCCAATGTCTCTTAGAAAGCGCATGTTGGGTCAGGGAGACGGCACTGCTGGATATTTTCTGTGGCCAGCACAATCTAGAGGGATGGATGCTGGAGATCACCTAACACTCTCCGTGTAAAAAACCTGCCTTGTAAATCTCCTTTATACTTTCCTTCTCTCACCTTAAAGCCATGCCCTCTAGTATTTAACATTTTCACCCTCGGAAAAAAATTCTGACAGTATACCCTATCTATGCCTCTCATAATTTTATAAATTTCTGTCAGGTGTCCCCTCAGCCTCCAATGCTCCAGAGAAAACAATCCAAGTTTGTCCAACATCTCCTTATAGCAAATACTCTCTTATCCTGGTAGACCTCTTCTGCACCCTCTCCAAAGCCTCCCTGTAATGGGATGACCAGAACTGCACACAAATGAGGTCTATCCAAAGTTTTATACAGCTGCAACATGACTGCCCAACTCTTATACTCAACACGCCACCCTTTTCCTGTCTCCTTGGGTTACTTACAGTCCCACCACACCAACAGTGAGAGCCACCCAATCACTGCAGTCACTGGGAGAAAAGCACTGGATCTTCTGAACAAGAGCTTCAGGCTCCTGCACTGGTCCAGGGGTGCCTGGAGGTGTTGATACTCCATCATCCTGTGCTGTCTACTGAGCCCAGCTCAACGAGGATGCACCCGGTGCCCGAGGGTGATCAGCAGGAAGGTCCAGCGCCTGAGAGACGAGGTGTAGACAGGATGGTGGGGAGCAGGAGGTTGAGGAAATCCCAGCAGCACACCAGCAGCCTTATCTCCCAGCAGAGCAGAGATGGGAGGTATTGATGCACGGGCAATAAAGTACTTTTCATGAGAAGCCTTCTAAATCAAAGTCCTTAATCCAGACAATGTTGCCCTTGTTACACTCTGGTCATTAACACCAACATAATTCAGCAGTAATCAGGACTGTGATGGCCAACTGTCTGGGTGATTGCAGCTCCAACACTCAAGAAGGTACAAAACATACAGGACATGGCATCCACTGGATAGGCACTGCTTCTCCACCCTACGTATTAATTCCCCCACCACAACACTCACAACCTATGCCACATAGAACGTCGAACAGTCCAGCATAGGAACAGGCCCTTCGGCCCACAGTGTCTGTGCTGACCATGATCCCAGTCAAAACTACTCCAATCTGCCTGTATATGGTCAGCTTTCAACCTCCTATTCACACACCTGTCTAAATGACCCTTAAACGTTGCTATTGTTCCAGGCACCTATGAATCTCTGTGTAAAAAAAACTTGCCTTGTAAATCTCCTTTATACTTTCCCTCTCTCAATAGTATTTGACATTTCCACCCAAGGAAAAAGACTCTGACTGTCTACTCTATCTATGCCTCTCATAATTTTATAAACTTCTATCAGGTCTCCCCTCAGCCTCCAATGCTCCAGAGGAAACAATCCAAGTTTGTCCAACATCTCCTTATAGCAAATACTCCCTTATCCTGGTAGACCTCTTCTGCACCCTCTCCAAAGCCTCCTGTAATGAGGCGACCAGAACTGCACACAAATGCGGCCTATCCAAAGTTTTACACAGCTGCAACATGACTGCCCAACTCTTATACTCAACACCCCGACCGATGAAGGCAAGCATGCCGTACACCTTCTTTACCACTCTGTCCACTTGTGCTGCCACTTTCAGGGAGCTATGAACTTGCACCCCAAGATCCCTCTGGACATCAGGATCCCTCTGTGCTGCTGCCACATAGCAGGGTGGGGACAGAGTGGGTGGTAGCGTCGCGCTGCAGGGATTAGCTCTGCTGCCTCACAACCCCAGGGACCCGGGTTTGACTCTGACCTCAGGTTCTGCTCTGTGCGGAGTTTGCTCCTTCTCTCCGTGACTGTGTGGGGTTCCTCCTGGTGCTCCAGTTTCCTCCCACGTCCAAATAAAAACATGCTGGGAGATGAATGGGTTACGGGAGATCGCTCCTTAGTGTAGGTTAATGGCAAGATGAAAAGGGATGTGTGAGAGAGGCTAAGTTGTAGGGATACAGGAAAATGAGGGAGAATGGGACTGCTGGGATTGCTCTCCTTGGAGCCAACATGGATCCAATGGCCTCCTTCTGTGCCATTACAAAACAAGATGAGCGCATGGTGGAGGGCCAACTATAACAAGTTCTGTTTTTACTTGTTCACAGTTTGTGGGCATCGCTGGCAAGGCTGACACTACCCTTGAACTGCCAGGTCATTTTAGACAGCAGTTCATAGTCAACTACATTGATGAGTCTGGAGTCACACACTGGCCATATCTGGTGTGGATGTTGAATCGGAGAGGATTTATGATAGTTTCTCAGCCACTGAGGTGCGAGCTTCTATCTTGCTGGCCATCTGCAGCCCAGATCTGCTCACAATGCAATCAGGCAACTCATGAAGGGAAGCGACAGTTATTCACCACTTGAATCGGTAATGAGAGCGGCTGAGCTACAGATTTCTATCAGCACCAATCACATCATTACACCCTCCGACTATGAAGTAGCAAAATTGCTCCTAAAACAAATTAATATTCAAGTGCTTGGCTGAGACTGGAATGCAGGAAAGATACAGATTGACAGCTTTGATATCACTTTCCCAAACTCGTGATACCTGACCTTTCGGGGACTTGGTGACATCTGCATTTATAAATTTGCCAGCAAAGAACTGATCAAAGAGAGAAGGTGTCAACCAGTCAGAAGACTTGAGAGAATCTCATTTGCCTTCATTAGGCCCATATCCCTCCATTCCTTTCCTATCCAAGTACCCTGGCCAAATGTCTTTTAGAAGTTTAATTGGTTCTCTCTCTACCACCTCTTTCTGGCAGCTCATTCCAGATGTCTACCACCCTCTGTGTGGAAAAACTTACCCCTCAGATCTCCTTTTAAATTTCTCATATCCCATCTGAAGCCTGTGCCCTCTAGTTTTAGACTTGATCACCTTAGGAAGAAGATTCACTCTCTACCTAAACTACGCCCTTCATAATCTCCTAAACCTCTATATGGTCACTCCTCAGCCTCCTACATTCCAGTGAGAATAAACCCAGCCTATCCAATCTCCCCTTATAGGTAAAGTCCTCCATTCCAGGAAACGTCTTGGTGAATCTCTTCTGCACCTTTTCTGATGGAAAACAATCTACACTGGTTTTTAAATTGGTCAAATTCAAGAGATTGCTAGATAAGCATATGGAGGAATTTAAAATAGAGGGATATGTGGGGGGAAGGGGTTAGATAGTCAGGCGAGGTTTAAAGGTCAGCACAACATTGTGGGCTGAAGGGCCTGTATTGTGCTGTACTTTCTATGATTCTCTGATTCTATGATAATGCTACCACATCATTCCTGCAGTGTGGTGACCAGAATACTCCAAGTGCGGCCTGTCCAATGTCTTGTGCAGCTGCAACATGATGTCCCGACGCTTAAACTCAATACCTTGGCCTATGAAGGCGAGCGTACCGAGTGCCTTCTTCACTACCTTGTCACAATTTTCAGGGAGCTATGAACTTGCGCCCCAAAGTCCTTCTGCACATCAACACTCCCGAGGGCACTGCCATTTACTGTACATGTCCTGTTGGTATTTGACATCGTACAATGCATTACCTCACATTGGTCTGGACTGAATTCCATTGATGAGGCAGTTGGTTGGGGGTGATGTCCGGGGGCTGTGATGATTGACCTCCAACTGAATGTGGTTGCAAATTTATCAGCCTTGTCTTCAGCACTCGTATGCTGGGTGCCACCATCACTGAGGACTGGGGTGCTCTTGGAGCCTCTCCCTCCTGTTGGCTGTTTAATTGTCCATCACCACTGATGATCAGATGGGCCAGGACTGCAATACTATGACCCAATCTGTTGGTTGTGGGATCACTTAGCTCTACACGCACTGCTTGGCATGCCTGTGGTCCTAAGTTGCACAACTATCTAAAAGTTTACAGCGCCATAGTTAAAACTCACCCTGAATATTGAGTCTAATTTGGAACATTGAAACTACAAAGACGTCTAAGGATTGGATACAAGGCAGTAAGGAGCCACTCGTGTTATTACGTTTTGTACCACGTTATTGATGAGATTTTGAATATTAGCAACAGAATCCCTTCCAGCAGACATTGAAACCATCAATAAAGTCCGATGATTGCACTCCAGTGTGTAAGTTCCATGAACAAAATGCCTCACTTTGAAACTGGACTATCAATTGACACCAATTGGACCCTCATTTAACTGTCCAGCCACCTAAGTGGTGAAATGGATCTGATGTTGCACCTATTGGTGTCATGAATAAAACGTGATAGCGGGGAATTAGCAGCTAATGCCCCAACAGCTCCCAAGCATCTTGAAAATGACCTGCATGACCTTGACCTCTGGGATCAGGACCAAGGACCAAGCACCTTCCCTACATTATTCATCCATTAGTGCAGAAGAGATTCGCCAGGACGTTGCCTGGAATTGAGGACTTTACCTATAAGGGGGGATTTTATTCTCACTGGAACGTAGCAGGCTGAGGAGTGACCATATAGAGGTTCAGGAGATTACGAAGGGCGTAGTTTGGGTAGAGAGTCAATCTTCTTCCTAAGGTGGTCAAGTCTAAAACTAGAGGGCAAAGGCTTCAATAAATAGGGAGGTGGAGCTAACCGCAAGCACAGACGACAGCAGACTTGCAGCTTGTTGACCAGAATAACAAATGCAGTCATTGTTAGCACTGCAGTGATTTCTTCAAATGAAATATTCCACTTCTTGTGCCCTGAACACTACAGGGGTCTAACAATCTGTGAGTCTTTGATTAAACTCCTTGGGAGTGACTTTGATTTTGTGTGATGGCCTGATAATAGTCGAACAATTCTCCTAACATCCCTCCTGATATCTATTCCCACTGAGATCTTGTCCCTTTATTCCCCCACTCCCTCCCCCAATATTGCTAGTTTCCTTCTCATTTACTGATGCTGATGGCACTACCTTGAGTGGCTCATTAAAATTAATTAACTCCAAAACAAGAATGCTTCCAAAATGCTTTTTATACATCAGAAAATCAATGGAATTATCCAATTATACATGAAGTGCATATCTAAAAGCAAAGTGCCACTCCAAAGACTTGAGCGCAAAAATTCCGTTGTTCATAATTGCAGTGCAGAGGGAGGGTTGCACTGCTGGAGATGGTGTCCTTTGGATGAGACATTAAGCTGTTTTCTTTCTTAGGTGGATGCAAAAGATCCCAAGCTATTTTGTCTCAAAGAGCAATCCTCCCTCAGCTAACATCACATCTTCACATCAGTTTTGAAATTTTAACTCTTTTTCTCTCTCTGCAGATGGTGTCTGTCCTGCTAAGTACCTCCAGCATTTTCTAGTTTGATTTCACATCTTCACATACATTTACATGACCTTGCCATATTTCTTGTATTACAGGAACACATAGGAGTAGGAGTAGGCCACTCAGCCCCTCAAACCTGCCTGCCATTTAATATGCTCATGGCTAATCTGCCCTGGTCCTCAACTCCCCTTCTGCGCCAGATCCTCATTTCCCTCAAGTCCCTGATCTTTCAAAAATTAATGTCCTTCCTCTTTAATGACCTAGCCTCCACAACCCCCTTCAAGAGGGGGTGCCTCAAGAAGGCAGCATCCATTGGACCGCCATTGAACGAAGGACAGTCAGAGACTTTTTCCCAGAGCAACAATGGCTAACATGAGGGGACATAATTTTAAGGTGATTAGAGGAAGGTGTAAGGGGGATGTCAGGGGTAAGTTTTTTTACACAGAGATTGGTGGGTGCGTGGAACGCACTGCCTGCAGAGGTTGTTGGGGCAGATACATTAGGGACATTTAAGAGACTTTTAGATAGACACAAGAACGATAGAAAAATAGGGGGCTATGTGGGAGGGAAGGGTTAGATAGATCTTAGAGCAGGATAAAATGTCACCACAACATTGTGGGCTGAAGGGCCTGTACTGTGCTGTAGTGTTCTATGTTCTATCACTAAGGACCCTCACCATCTGGGACACGCCCTCTTCTCGTTACCACCATCAGGGAGGAAGTACAGGAGCCTGAAGACCCACACTCAATGATCCAGGAACAGCTTCTTCTCCTCCGCCATCAGATTTCTGAATGGTCCATGAACCCATGAACACTACCTCGTTATTCCTTTTTTTTTTGCACTATTTACTTATTTTTGTAATTTATAGTAATTTTATGTGTTTGCACAGTACTGCTGCCACAAAACAACAAATTTCACATCATCTAAGTCAGTGATAATAAATCTGATTCTGGTTCTGATCCCTCTGGGTTAAAAATTCTAGACATTCACCAGCCTCTCTGAAAAGAACAGTAGATGTACCTCAGAAGCACAGGATTGGATTAAAGCTATGAACATCATTAAAAGCAGTGTGTAAAAGCAATCTGATGTGACGCCTACAACCCATGCAGTTTTCACCTATTCAGTGATGGCTCATAGAAAGTTTTCTCCCTTATTTCCAGTGATCTCATGTTTTTTTTCTGATTGCTCTCTCTGCACTACTGGAATCAACCTTAATTCAGTTCTTTCCTCTGCCTGCACCCATTACTGAGCTGTATGCTCAGTTTAAATGGAGGAGATATTGCAAGCTTGGTGTGAGAAGAGGTCAGGAACCACAGAACCTTGGGCTGTGACTGCATAGGGAGGCCATTCAGCCCGTAAATGTCCATGCCAGCCAGAAATGAGCCAGGTGAATCCCTCTTCCCAGCTCTTGGCCAGTTTTATACAATAAAGGTGAACCCTTGATCTCCCAATCTACCTCATCATGGCCCTTGCACTTTATTTATCTGCCTGCACTTTCTCTGTAACTGCATGCTGTTTTGTATTTCCTTTTGTACTATCTCAATGTACATATCTCTGGAATAATCTGTGTGGTTGGCATGCATAAAAGCTTTTCACTGTGTCTTGGCACATGTGACAATAATAAACCAATTATTGCTTTTCCTTTGTACTGCCTCAATGTAATGCTGTGATGAAATTAACTGTCTGGATGGCACGCAAAGCAAAGTTTTTTCACTGTACCTCGGTACATGTGACAATAATAAACCAATTACAGTTACAACTTACAGCTGCTCAAATGTTCAGCCAATGCAGGGGGAACTTCTGCCTCCACCAACCTTTCAGACAATGAGTTCCAGACCCCTGCTCCCTGCTAAAAGCAAAAGTATTTCTTAACCCTCCTATCATCTTTCTGCAGATTAATTTAAATCTATGCTCGCTCTGTCAAGAGAAATAGTTCGATCCTGCTTACTTTGGCCTCTCATAATTCTATATGCCTCAAATAAATGTCATCTCAGTCCTCTTTGCTCCAAAGAAAACAAGCCAAACTCTGCTCTTGCTTCCCAACAAGATAAAGTATGGCAGCATGTAGGAGATATGACAGTAATAAATGTAGCCATCACTCTAAACCAGAGATGAGCACGCCGTAATTTCATTATTGCACATATCACGCAAGTCATTCCATCTCGCACTCGCTGCTTGCTTTCATTTGCCTTGGAGGTTTTCTAAGATACCACTGGCCAGCAAAACCAGTTACCTCTCATAGGTTGGGCTGCTTAATGAGCAGTGTAGTCAGGCTTTGCTGAATACATTTGTGTCTGAATTATTGGAAAAAGGCAAGAGAGGTTTCAGATGGGAGACTGCAAACCTGATTTCGTGACGCGCTGTGTGTAATATATGGGGAAGGATATTATGCTTGTTTTATTGGATTCATTAGGATGGCAATAAGGCAGAGCACAGTTGGAAAGAGCCCTCGGCACACTGCTACTGGTCCCCAGTGGGATGACCGTTTAAATTGAAGAAGAAAGCAGCTGTGAGAAAGAAAAATTGTTGCCTGACACCCAGAGTGCCAAGGGAACAGGGCTCGAGCTTGTTGGATTGGTTAAAACTCCTGTGTTCAATATGCAGCAAGACTGCTTTAATCTATCGAGAGGGTCATGCTTCAAGTATCTAGAGGAAAGGGAAGAAGAAGTAAATCGAGGAGAATTAATCTTGATCATTTTAATTAAATTATGTCAGTGGCGATGAATCTTTCGGGCCTACAGCACACCATTCTGTTCCCCAAGCCTCAGGTCACCTGGGATTTCCTAATGAAAATTACTTTTTTTTTGGTAAAGCCAAAGCCTTACACATCCTGCAATATCAGAACTTTGGAAAGAGCCGGGAGGCTGTGAAGCGATTTAACTTTCCGAAGTAGGAAGAGGCAATAAATTATAAGCTTCAATGGCCAGAGACTGACCTCCATTTTACATCCTATTAACAAGGCTTAACTTGCTACTAAAGTGTGGGGTGACTGAAATGCAACTCATTTGGCACAAGTCGAAATTTTTTAAACACACTTGATTGACTGAGCAGATGGATTTTTAATATTTAATACTAACATCCATTTCACCAGCTAAATAAAACATCCCAGTGAAATTGATGATGTTTTGAGTGTTCTCACATGTCAGGTCCTATGTTTTCCTTCACAGACCAAAAATACTCTTTCTGATGAGATTACAACCAGCTGAAATATTATAATAAAAGCCACAGGAAAAAATCAGAAGGCATAGCTCAATGCTACAGCAGAGGCTGCTGTTATAGTTCTCATAAATAGATAAATTGTTTGTTTTCATTTTTCACTGTGATTCTTTGTCTTTCCTTCTTTCTGTTATCTGTAAGGTTTAGCTGCAAACACAAGGTTTAGTGCCAGCAATCCATCACTTTGAACAGTTAGGAGTTGGTGGATTCCTGCTCTGATTTTCCTCGTCCCTTTCCCTTCTCTGCTGGCTGCCAAGCCAGATCCTCGTTCTCCGTGATACCTTCGGGATGAGTTAGGCCTCTCTCGGATAGAAGCTGCTGTGCACAGAGGGAAATTTTCTTTACAGCTCAGTCACCCAATCTCCTGGATTGGGCTCAGTCACATGAGGAGGTCGGAGAGGAACTTTTCAGTATATTTATTTATAAAGTCACAGAATTAAACAGCATGGAAATAGGGCCTTTGGCCCAACACTTCCATGCTGATTAAGATTCCCATCTAAGCCAGTCCCATTTGCCCGCATTTGGCCCATATCCCTCCAAACCTTTCCTATCCAAGTACCTGTGCAAATATCTTTTAAATGCTGCAATTGTACCCACCTCTACCACTTAACTCTGGCACATACCCACTACCCTCTTGAGTGAAAAAGTTGTCCCTCATGTCCTCTTTAAATCTTCCTCTTTTCACCTTAAATCAATGCCCTCTCGTTTTAGTCTCTTACTTTAGACCTTCCTCCTTCTTGCCTTTCTCAAAAGGTAAGTTGGCTATGGGGAAGGAGCAGAAGGAAGGTTGGTGGCATAACTGGTGCCCATCGTGGCCTGGTGTGGGGCCAGTAGATGGTGCAGCCAATAGATGCTGTCTGTGTGGAGCTTGCATGTTCTTCCTTGATTGCCTGGCTTACTCCAGGCACTCCGATTTCCTCCCACATCCCAAAGGTTGGTAGGTTAATTGGCCACCGTGAATTGTTCCTAGTGCGCAGGTGAGTGGTAGAATCCGGAGGAAGTTGGTTGGAATGTGGGGAGAATAAGATGGGTGCTTGATGGTTGGCAGGGATTCAGTGGGCTGAAGGGCCTGTTTCCATACTGTGTGTCTCTATGACAGCTATCTCCCCATTATCATCATGCTGCTCAATCTCAAACCGAGACAGAGCATGGAATAGTGTGGTTTATTAGCTCACAGTGGTAACAACAGTTACTGCAGCCATTAGAATACATACTGATGGCAGATATACAAAGCAAGCACATGACCTGTAAGACATGTTGATCTGGTTCTCCAGCTGCTGGACCAATAGCAGCAGAGTATTCCCTCTGGTCCTCACCTTGGTCAGATCAGGGTGTTAATAAATTAATTGGTAAATTGGTTTATTATCACATGTACCGAGGTACAGTGACAAGCTTTGTTTTGCATGCCGTCCATACAGATCATTTCATTACAACAGTGCATCGAGGTATTACAAGGGAAAATAATAACAGGATGCAGAATAAAGTGTTACAGTTACAGGGAAAGTGCAGTGCAGGCAGACAATAAGGTGCAAGGGTCACGACAAGGTAGATTGTTTCTTTTTACAATATTTTTATTAATTCCACAGAAAAAAAATACAGAGTACATGCATCCAAAAGAGAGTAAAAATACTACTGAATACATTGTGTTAAACTATACTTGAGATCACAATACTCTAAGTTAATAATCACATGTGATGGTTAGTTAATAAAGAAAAAATTGTAATAATTTTATTATTAAAAAAATCTACACCCACTACCAAAAACCGAAGCTGTTTGGTAAAAAAAAACAAGGAAAAAGGTAGATTGTGAAGTCAAGAGTCAATCCTTATCGTACTTGGGGACCAACCTTGAGGAATTTGATGGCATTCCCACATCCTCAATTTTCCCTTAAGCCCCCTCTAAAGGATTGGTAGGCCCCACTATTCCAATTACATCACCCTATTACTAAACCAATCACCAACAGATAATTACCCTGGTAGATCCCTATGGTGAGCTGACTATCACATATCTTACACAGACCTTTCCCCTACCTCTGGCCTTGCTCAAGTATCCTTACAACACTTTACATGTGCAACCATCCCAGAGAAGAACCCACCTGAGGTCCCACCTTCATCTGTTGTCTGCCTGGGTGTGTTCCATACAAAGCTTCCTTTCACTTCATCTCTGCTTCACCTAACATGGTGTCATGTCTTATCACCTCGGGCTGGTCCCCTCTATAACCCTAATACACAGACTGCCTCTGTAATCACCAGCTGGAGACTAACTCCTCAAGCTTTTTAAGTTAAAGACACTTTGAAGTTAAAATATTATTAAAATCCTGTTAATTAGCTTGTAACCTAATTTTCACTACATTAATATATAACAAAAGCCAACAAAGAGCATCAACATGGGAGGTATTCTAACACTGTTAAAAGGGATTGATTGAATCAATATGAAAATTAGTTTTATGTCAAAGCACATTTATAAATTAAGCACTAAATTGACTTGGACCCACTTTCCATCAATAATATATGCCCTTCATTTTCTGTTCATATTAACTTTACTTCCTTTTCCAACACATTGTAATTAGAAAATTTAATATTTTACCAGTACATTTCTTTTGATCAAACAATGGAACCATTTGCAATGCTGTTGAAATTTTGGTCACCAGCCTTTTATTCTTCACAGTTTCTGAAATTTATAATGACTTCAATATGATTCTACTCAGTTGAAAGTAACAATAAAATGATTAAATGCAGCCACTGAGATGCCCGTCTCTTTTCTTAGTGTCTTCTTTATAGTTTACTTCAAAGCTCCATCTTACCAAAAGGTGGACAGGTCCTGCCCCGAGCAATTGGAGATCATTTTCATCCACTCATTCTGAGCAGGAGCCTTCTACAGAAAGCTCTCAACCTGCGAGTATCCCTCTGTTTCATTCAAATTTATTTTGAAATAAATTGAAGATCGCACTCTCTCCTTCATCAAGTAAATCCTGTGTTTAAAAATATTTTTGCACTCCATAACAAAAGGGTTTGTATTAGTATTCCTCGTTACAATCTATATCACTTGAGGTTGTACAGGTAAAAACAATAACAATACAGAGTAAAGTGTCACAGCTACAGAGAAAGTGCAGTGCAATAAGGTGCAAGGTCACAACAAGGTAGATAGTGAGGTCAGAGTCCATCTCATCGTATAAGGCATGCAGCAGGTCAGAAGAAACAGAGAACGTTTCAGGTTGCTGATCATTCAAAGAATGAAAGATCATCGCCTCATGAGACTATTTCCAGCCAAAACCTGCAGATCTTACATCAAGCTGATTAGTAAATGAAATCTGAAGCATTAGAGTAGAATATTTCTTTAAGTTTCAAATAGAGCTAAGGTAAGATCTTTTGTCAAGAAGCTCGACAGGGCCCATTTACATTGATTACGTGAGCAGTTACCTTCCTCCATTTCAATGTAGTGCAATGGTCCTACTCGGTAGCCAATGCAAAATGAATCTGCTTCAAATTAACTCTTTGCAGAATTAAGGAAGCCTTTCAGCCAAGAAATGATTTCGACTAATTGCCAGCTGCCTGCAGTGGATCCAATGAATAAAGAGCAATGGAAATTCAATCAGGATTAGGCTAAGCAATCTGCAGAAACGGGAGTCACAGAGTCACGCAGCACAGAAACAGGCCCTTCGGCCCAACTCGTCCATGCCGACCGCGTTGCCCAGCGAGCTAGTCCCATCCGCCTGCATATGACCCATTGCCCTCTAAACCTCTCCTCTCCATGTACTTATCTAGTTGGCTTTTAAACATTGCTAATGTGCCCCCCTCAACAACTATTTCTGGCAGCTCATTCCAAATACGCACCATCCTTTGCGTGAAGAAGCTGCCCCTGATGTTCCTTTTAAATCTCTCGCCTCTGATCTTAAACCTATGCCCTCTTGTTTTTAGCACCCCCTCCCTGGGAAAAAGATGATGTGCTTTCACCCTGTCTATGCCCCTCATGATCTTATATACCTCTGTCAGGTCACCCCTCAATCTCCTATATTCCAGGGAATAAAGCCCTAGTCTACGCAACCTCTCCAAGTCCAGGCAACATCCTGATAAATCTTTTCTGCACCCTTTCTAGTTTATTAACATCTTTCCTATAACAGGGCGACCAAAACCATACACAATACTCCAAGTGCAGCCTCACCAACATCTTATAGAACTGCATCATAACTTCCCAACTCCTATACTCAATGCCCTGACTGATGAAGGCCAGCGTGCCAAATGCCTTCTTCACCACCCTGTCTACCTGTGACACCACTTTCAAAGAACTATGCACTTGCACTCCTAGGTCCCTCTGTTCCATAACACTCACCAGGGCCCTACCATTCACTGTATAAATCCTACACTTGTTTGATCTCCCAAAATGCAATACCTCACATTTATCTGGATTGAAAGCCATTTGTCAATCGTCAGCACATGTAGCTAACTGATCAAGATCCCCCTGTAATTTTTCATAACTTTTTACACTGTCTACAACAGCACCTGTTTTAGTATCATCTGCAAACTTAATAACCACGCCTTGTACATTCACGTTCAAATCATTTATATAAATTACAAACAACAAAGGTCCCAGCACCGACCCCTGCGGCACACCACTAGACACAGGCAATCTGCAGGATGATTTACACAGAAAACTTCTCCACAAACCCTCACTCAAATTGTTCAGTGCCTGCCTTGAATTGGAAAGTGACACGGTATAATAGTTAATCAACAGATTTTTGTGGACTAATTTAAATTTGGCTACATTTGGGATGGTTATGGTCACATTAAACACACCTGCTATAATTGGTTTATTATTGGAATTAGTTTATTATTGTCACTTGTACCGAGATAGGGTGAATAACTTGTCTTGCATACCAATCGTACAGATCAATTCACTACACAATGCATTGAGGTAGTACAGGGTAAAACAATAACAGAATGCAGAGTAAAGTGTCACAGCTACAGAGAAAGTGCAGTGCAGGTAGACAATAAGGTGCAAGGTCATAACGAGGTAGATTGTGAGGTCAAGAGTCCATCTTATTGTACTATTGTACATGTGACTAATAAAGATATTTTAGCTTATTTTAAGACCACCTTTCTCCATTGTGTTGAGGAGTGCTGACCTCTGGAAACCCACCCTGAGTGCTCACTTCTGAAGGCACAGTGCCCCTTCTTCTGTTGGAGACACATGACACCCAGTCTCAACTCAGACCCACCATTCAAGGGCAAAGCTGTCTTGCATCAACCTCACTGCTTACAGCAACAACAGTGTAACTGTCAGAACTCCCAAGCTAATGGGAGATTGAGATTTTAAGTTCATGCTTCTCACACAACTTTGTAAATAACATCTGGTCACTGAGTCATGAATTCCACACTCAAATGCACGCTGTATGACATGGTGTACATAGAAAACCAATGGCCTGATCTACACAAAGCCATTTCAGCGTGCAATTTCAAGTGCTAATGAATTTCCGAACTCAATTTACCCCTCACAGATTTCTGTATTATTAATCTCTTTCCTTTCAGACCTTGTAGTTTTGATAAATAGCTTTTTCTCCTTTTATCATCTGAAATATTTAATCAAACTAAATAAAACTGTGCTAATTTTAAGGTAACCTCAATAAATCATTCAAGGAGTAACGGCAACCTCTCGCTCATCTGCTTCCTCCAGAAAACTTTCTTCCAAGTTGATAAAACTGTGAAACAAATTGGGAAATGTTATAATGGAGATACGTGAATCTGCAGATGCTGGAAGCTGGAGCAAAAAGCAAACCGCTGAAGGAACAGGCAGCATCTGTGGAGGCAGAGGGATGGTCGACGTTTCGTGCTGAGACCCTGCATCAGGACCGATGTTTTGAGCTCACCAGGCCTGATTCAGGGTGATGCAGTTGTATTCCGGTCATTGACAGCGGAACAGTCGGCATTCCCAAAACAATTCCATGAAACAAACGATAACTTTGGGATTTTTCCCCATGTGTAATGAATCTTTGAAATAAGAAAGATCATAGAATCTTACAGCACAAGAACTGACCATTTTGTCCATGTCTCTCTATACTAATCCCATTTGCTAGCATTAGACCTGTCTCTCTCTATTTCTTTCCTATCTAACTACCTGTCCAAATGCCTTTTAAACATTGTAATCATATCTGCCTCCACCACCTCTTCTGGCTGCTCGTTCCAGACAACCAAACCCTCGGTGTTACCCCTCAGATCACCTTTAAATTTCTCTCCTGTCACCTTAAATTTGTGCCCTCTAGTTCTAGACTCCCCTATCCTGGGAAAAAAGGCTGTGACTCTGTATCCTATCTATGGCCCTCATAATATTATAAACCTTTATAAGGTCACCCCTCAGCTTCCTATGTTCCAGTAAAAATAAACCCAGACTATCCAGTCCCTCCTTATAACTACAGTCCTCCATTCCAGGCAACCTCCTGGTGAAGCTCTTCTGCACCTTCTCTATTGCTAACACATCCCTTCTGTAGCATGGTGACCAGAACCGTACACAGATGCTGTCAGTGGCTCAGTCCGCAATTACATATTGCACTGATTCTGACTATACCAGCACAAACAAACTGGAGTCACTTGAACTGAAGTAAATTTCAGGTATTCTCAAAGAAAAAAAAGTCCTGAAAATTTTGCACTCAGCTACAGGAGATCTAAGTGAGTATTTTAAGTTGTAGTTAAGCTGTAATTACTGGTCACTAAACAATTTGGCCCTAAGAAACTAACATACGTTTTAATTTCCTTTCTAAAAATGTCAAAATGAGTTTTTAAATTTAAAAAAAATAGTTTTTGCATTGCTTATTACAGACAACTCCTACATTGCATCTCTATAGAACTCTGGTTAGGCTGCATTTAGAGTATTGCGTGCAAATCTGGTCACCTCACTATAGGAGCAATGTCAAGGGTTTAGAGAGGGTGCAGAGGAGGTTTACTAGGATGTTGCCTGGATTAGAGGGCATGTGCTATCAGAAGAGGCCAGACAAACTTGGGCTCTTTTCTCTGGAGCAGCAGAGGCTGAGAGGTGATCTGTTGGAAGTGTATAAAATTATGAGGGGCATAGATGGGGTGGACAAGCAATATCTTTTTCCCATTATTGAGCAATCCAGTACCAGAGGGCATGCATTTAAGGTGAGACCTGTTCAGAAGAGACGTGAGGGGCATGTATTTTACTGAGAGAATGGTGGATGCCTGGAATGCATTGCCTGATAGGGTGGTGAAGGCAAATTCATTGAGGGCTTTTAAAAGCGGCTTGGATGGGCACATGAATGAGAGGAAAATGGAGGGATATGGGATTTCTGCAGGTAGAAGGGATTAGCTATGTCGGCACAACATTGTGGGCCGAAGGGCCTGTTCTGTGCTGTACTGTTCTATGTTCTATGTTACAGCTGTTCAGGTCACACAAATTCGCCCTCATGGAATTCACAAATCACTACCAAAATTTTGAGATATGGAATAAAACTCACTCACAGAATTTATGTGCACGGCAGTGTAGCAGTTAGCATAACGCTATTACAGCACCAGCGACCCGGGTTCAATTCCCGCTGCTGTTTGTAAGGAGTTTGTACGTTCTCCCTGTGTCCGCGTGGGTTAGGAAGTTGTGGGCATTCTATGTTGGCGCCGGAAGCATGGCGACACTTGCGGGCTGCCCCCAGAACCCTCTACGTAAAAAGATGCATTTCACTGTGTGTTTCGATGTACATGTGACTAGTAAAGATATCTAAGATCTAAGTAAATAAATAAATGCATTCTTTTTCCACTCGTTTCTTGACACAGGCACAGATGATGCAGTTTCGCATCATGGAAAATCACAATATCGACTGTTTTCTAGGAACACAATCCCACCCCTGTAATACAGGGGCTGCCTATACTGATATTTTAACTGGTTTTATATTTTTGCTGTGGTTTTTACTTAGCATTGTACAGTGCGTAGAAACTTAAAAAAATATTGTTTCCTGACCTCCTGCTATGAGAATTCTGTAATGTGATTGGCTGATTACCCCACTGCTACTGATGCCAGGGGTCCTTTAGACCTGATACTTCTTAGGAGCCAGCATGTCAAAATGGAAAATCTTCACTCCACACATCATTAGATCTTTCTGGGAATGTTTCTCCGGGATTGGATGAGGTTGCTTCATCGTTGTTCAAAAATTATGGGGCATTGCTTTGTAATCCTGGCATGACAACAAACTTAGTTATTGAGACAGATGTTCCATTAAGTGAAGAGTCCATTTTCTTTTGTATCAAACTAAACCCTGTGGTAACCATCATGAGGTATATGTGGAACTCTGCTTTCCTCTCCACTATGGGCTCCAATGTCACTCCCCTTCCCAGCCAACAGTCTGCAACTTTGCCATGGTAGACCTGGCTACATCGACACAACAAACTGTTCAATCCACTTCCTATATCAACGCCCTTAACTGATCAAGGATCAAGGTATGAAAACCAAGAGAAGTGACGAGCAAGTTCTTGAGACCCACCACACAGTTCACCTCATTAGGGCACACAACGTCCTTTGGATTTGAGGTTGGCTCCTTCAAGAACAACGTACATCCAATCTTCCTCTCTGAGGCCTTGCTACTAACCCTGTGTGGAGGTGTGGTGGGATATCCACAAGGATGGACGTTATCAAGGGTTGTCCCCTCAATGGTCTGACAACACCACAAACGAGAAGGCCATTGCTTGGTTCTGTGGATACACATCTGATGAATAAATACTGTCCCAAAAGTGTGTAAGGTCTGGAGCACTTTTCTTTACAACGTGGGATCAAACCCCAGTCTGGAAATTTATTGGTATTGGTATTGGTTTATTATTGTCACTTGTACCGAGGTACAGTGAAAAACTTGTCTTGCGTACTGATGGTACAGGTCAATTCATTACACAGTGCAGTTGCATTGAGGTAGTACAGAGTGTATTGAGGTAGTACAGGTAAAAACAATAACAGTACAGAGTAAAGTGTCACAGCTACAGAGAAAGTGCAGTGCAGGTAGACAATAAGGTGCAAGGTCACAACAAGGTGGATTGTGAGGTCAGAGTCCATCTCATCGTACAAGGGAATCATTCAATAGCTTTATCACAGTGGGATAGAAGCTGTCCTTAAGTCTGGTGGTACATGCCCTCAGGCTCCGGTATCTTCTACCCGATGGAAGAGGAGAGAAGAGAGAATGACCTGGGTGGGTGGGGTCTTTGATTATACTGGCTACTTCACCAAGGCAGCGAGAGGTATAGGCAGAGTCCAAGGAGGGGAGGCTGGTTTCCGTGACGCGCTGGGCTGTGTCCACAACTCTCTGCAGTTTCTTGCGGTCCTAGGCAGAGCAGTTGCCGTACCAAGCCGTGATACATCCAGATAGGATGCTTTCTATGGCGCATCAATAAAGGTTGGTGAGTGTCAAAGGGGACAGACCAAATTTCTTTAGCCTCTTGTGGAAGTAGAGGCGCTGGTGAGCTTTCTTGGCCGTGGCATCTACGTGATTTGACCAGGACAGGCTATTGGTGATGGTCACTCCTAAGAACTTGAAGCTCTCGACACATTTCTTAAACACAATTCCAGACTGAAGTTCAGGTGCAGAGACAAGGGAATGCTGCACTCTCAGAGCTGCTTTCCTGCAAATAAGACAGCAAACCAGTCTTTCCATGATGCTGCTGCTGAGAAGAGCAGGAGTCAGGAGTCCAGCACACAGTGTGTCAGGGATAAGGGGTGGAGGTGGGGAGCTCAGCAGAACAGATCAAGACTATAGAACAGCAGCCTTGGGCAATGGGAGACTGGGGACAGGGAGTCAGGGAATTGGGCTGTGCTGGCAGGGGTTGGGGGAGTTGGAGGTGGTTGCGAGGAGGATCAGGGAAGTGGGGGGCATGGACCCCTGCATTTTTCTACACATGGTGAGTGACAGCAGTTATACTGGAGCTGGTTCGGATGAAGGGCTTGGTAAACCATGACTAATGGCCAACTGGAAAATAATTGGGACAAGAGGGCGATTCTTTGAGCCTCAGGGGAGTATGTTTTGAACTGAGCTCTGTTGTATCAGGCGACAATAGCTAACACGGAGGGACATAATTTTAAGGTGATTGGAGGAAGGTATAAGGGGGATGTCAGGGGTAAGTTTTTTACACAGAGGGTGGTGGGTGCGTGGAACACTGTTATTGTTTTTACCTGTACTACATCAGTGCAGTCTGTACTAACTCAGTGTAACTGCACTGTGTAATGAATTGACCTGTACGATCGGTATGCAAGACAAATTTTTCACTGTACCTCAGTACAAGTGACAATAATAAACCAATACCAATACCGAGTCTGTGCTGACCATCACAAGCACCCACTTACACCAATCCTACCTTAACCCTGTTTTATTATCCCCACGTTCCCATCGACTCCCTCCAGATTCTACCGCTCACCTACACACTCGAGGCAATTTACAGCAGAAAATTAACCATCACATCTTTGGGATGTGGGACGAAACCAGAGCACCCGAAGGAAACACAAGTAGTCACAGAGAGAACATGCAAACTCTTCAACAGACGGCACCCGAGGTCAGGATTGAACATCGGTCCCTGGAGTGAGAGGCGGTGGCTCTACAGGCTGTGCACTGTGGCACCAGCCATTGTCCAGCTAAGTTCGACCAATGCACACTGGGAGTGCTCTACACAATCCAGTCTGGATGGTCCCATGAGAACTGGGATGGCAATCAGCAAAAGCTATATTACCCTAATCTAGATGGTACACTGTCAGTTCTTAACTTGCTGACTGCTTCCATTTTCATCAGTAATCAATATTAACCCTGATCCCAAGCTGACAAACTCTGGGTGTGAGACGTTATGGGAGGTTTGATCACGTGACACATGGTCACATGCTTCCTACACGAGTGACATCACTTACCCTGTGAGGGGCAGGTCTACCGCACCGGATCTTTGTGTTGTGTGGGAACCAGGGAGCAGGGGGAGAGAGAAATCAAAGGGAAAGGTTTAGAAGGGAAACTGAGGAGCGGATGGTGCTGGGGAAGGAGGCTTACACTTAGGTGAGGTGTCTCTGAACTGGGACCCTCTGACAGCACGGATCTGTCACAGGACCACCCGTGAGAATCAGGAGGCACTCGAACTAAGTGAGGGACCACACAAGGGCAGCTATTACTGAGGACACATTCCACAGAGAGCATCTCCAAAAGGCACCTGAGCACCAACATTTCCAAACTGTCCCCTTGCTCGGACTCAGTGACGAAGAGTTATCATTGAATGATAGAAACTATGGCATGAAAGGAGGCTGCTTAATCCCACTTCTCTTGGTTGCAGTTCCCTGATAGCAGTGCTAAGGTTCTCTCCTCTGACCCTATTGTCCAACTCCTTCTGCTGTCAATTTTATAAAGTAGTTCGGCAATGTATCTTTAGCATGGAGCATCTGTGCATGAGTTCATACTGTGATCCTGTGCGACAGTAAAGTTATTTGGTGTGTCAGCTTCTCAATAATGTAACAATTTCACAGACATCCAGTTTATATCAAGAGCTTAGAGATTCAACAAGTAAATAGTTAATGCTTTACTTCATTGGGCATGCATTTGCTGAGTCTCAATGCATTTATGAAGATATTAACCGTTCATTTTTATCTGCTGATACACTGTCTTCCTGATACACTGTGGGGTGAAGTGAGGCATAGAACGTAGAACGCTACAGCACTGTACAGGCCCTTCGGCCCACAATGTTGTGCCGACATTTTATCCTGCTCTAAGATCTATCTAACCCTTCCCTCCCACATAGCCCTCCATTTTTCTATCATTCACGTGTCTATCTAAGAGTCTCTTAAATGTCCCTAATGTATCTGCCCCCACAACCTCTGTGTAAAGTGTCACAGCTACAGAGAAAGTGCAGTGCAATAAGGTGCAAGGTCACAACAAGATAGATCTTGAGGTCAGAGTCCATCTCATTGTATAAGGGAACCGTTCGATAGTCTTATCACAGTCGGATAGAAGCTGTCCTTAAGCCTGGTGGTACGTGCCCTCAGTCTCCTGTATCTTCTACCTGATGGGAGAGGAGAGAAGAGAGAATGTCCCGGGTGGGTGGGGTCTTTGATTATGCTGGCTGCTTCACCAAGGCAGCGAGAAGTATAGACAGAGTCCAGTGTTGGATCGAAGGGCCCGTTTCTATGTTCCATGATTCTGTTACCCTACGACACTGGGAGGTGCTGTGAGCTTGAGCAATTACATGCTGTATTCACTTGAAAAGAAGCAGCTTGTGTAAGACCATTTGTCGTGCCTTCCGGAGACAGTTTTGTAGAGAACCAACTACCCTATAAAACTTCCAGCAGATATAATCATTTATCAAAATAAGGAAACACTGATTTTCTCCATTCTTTCTTCGTATAAAGTGTGTTTCCCTCAGGTAATTAATTGCAATCCAATTTCACAGAGTCTGACCTGCTTATATATCTGATTACTCTTACCTACAGTTTTCGTCGCAGTGAAACCTGCAGAGTTGTGTTGATGTTGTGGCAATGCCAATTAGCAGTTGTGAGTTTAATTAAAACCAGTGCGAGAAGTGTTTTTTTATTGAACGCTTCTGGAAGTATCACAGTATGAGGCTTGAATTGTATCTAAGTTATGAATGGACCCAGATCCTGGCCAGAACAGGTTAATACAACCTGCTGGGCTGTGGAAAACTGCTCCAATTAATACATTGCAAAGACTATAGAGACACCAAGTGCAATGAATGTTGTTGGCTCTCTCATTCAATCTATTGTCTGCATAAAACAACTTAAACCGGAGGTTAGATCAAAGGGTACTCCCAACACCAGCAAATACTAGTTGAGAATTTCCTTTTCACTAATGCAAGCAAATGGGAGTGGTGTAGATGGGCAAAAAGGTCAGCATAGACATGGTGGGCCGAAGGGCCTGTTCCTGTGCTGTACATCTCAATGATTCATTGAGCTTATTGTCATCTGCACTGGTACATGTATGTACAGGTGCAATGAAAAACTTGCTTGCAGCAGCATCACAGGCACATAGCATTAGAGACAACACTCACAAGAAAAATTAAACATAAATTATGCAAGAATTGTACAAGGAAAAACACAATTAACAAAGTTCATTGTAGTGCAAAGTGGTCCTAGATTTGTTCTACTGAGGTAGTGATTAAGGTTGTGCAGGTTGGTTCAAGAACTGAATGTTTGAAGGGAAGTAGCTGTTCTTGAACCTGGTGGTGTGGGACTTCAGGCTTCTGTACCTCCTGCCCGATGGTAGCTGCGAGGAGATGGCATGGCCCGGATGGTGGGGATCTTTGATGATAGACGCTGCTTTTTTGAGGCAACGCCTCATATAGATACCTTCGATGGTGGGAAGGGATGTGCCCGTGATGTATTGGGCTGAGTCCACTACTCTCTGCAGCTTTTTACGTTCCTGAGCATTCGAATTGCCGTACCAGCCCATGATGCAACCAGTCAACAGTACATCTGTAGAGATTTGTAAGAGTGTTTGGTGGCATGCTGAACCTCCTCAATCTTCTAAGAAAGTAGAGACACTGGAGCGCCTTCCTTGTGATTGCATCTATGTGTTGGAGGTCTGGAACTCACTGCCTGAAAGTGAAGTGGAGACAGTAACCCACACTATGTTTAAGAAGCAAGTGGATGAGCATTTGAATAGCTGTGACCCTACCTGGCTATGTCTGAGAGCTAGGAAGTGGGATTGGCCTAGCCTGGCTGGTATGAACACAATTGGCTTAAGGTTTCTATGATTCCATACGTTCTTGGTCATTACCTCATTCAGCTCTCGCCTATTCAGGAAAGAAGTCCACGTCAACAGATTTCTTGGTGATGATGAAGCCTTATCCATGTTAGACTTTAAGGAATGCACTTCCCTGTAGCTGTGACACTTTACTCTGTGCTCTGTTATTGTTTTTACCTGTACTACCTCAATGCACTGTGTACTAACTCAATGTAATAACTCAGAGAGTGGTGGGTGTGTGGAATGTGCTGCCGGCAGCGCTGGTGGAGGCAGATACGATAGGGTCTTTTAAGAGACTTTTGGATAGGTACATGGAGCTTAGAAAAATAGAGGGCTATGGGTAAGCCTAGTAATTTCTAAAGTAGGGACATGTTCAGCACAACTTTGTGGGCCGAAGGGCCTGTATGTGCTGTAGGTTTTCTATGTTTCTATGTATCTGCACTGTGTAATGAATTGATCTGTACGAATGGTTTGCAAGACAAGTTTTTCACTGTGCCTCAGTACAAGTGACAATAATAAACCAATACCAATGTACATAGCGACGGAGGAGTGTCCATCAAGAAGCTGGCACAGGCAGGATGGGCCAAATGGTCTCCTTCTGCACCATGCCATTCTATAATGCAAGATTGGTTGTCAAGAGGAGCTTCTCGCCTCCAAAAGGCAGAGGTGGTGAGGAATTTTGCCTTGGTCTCCAGATTATGGGTCACCATTGCTGATGCATGCTCTGCTCTCTGTCAATCAGTCTGTAGGCCTTGCCTCTGGTGTTGCTGGAGGGGAGAGTGTGCCAGTTGTATCGCACATGTTGGCATTAGAAGGTGAAGAGTGCATTACTGCATTGCGTCCCGGAAAGTAAAGAGTGATTGCTCGATGTTCCACCCTGCCGTCCCCTCTCAGCGGAGGAGACGTTTTGCAGATTGGGTGATTGCTCTGCTCAACGTTCCTGCTTGGTCTGCAGTCTGTATGGGGGTGGGGTGGGGTGGGGTGGCGAACTGGCTATACCACTGGAATAGTATCCAGCAGTCCGGGCCAATAAACTAGAGACACCAGTTTCAATCACTCACAGTAACTGGGAAATTTATGTCCAAGCAGTTAAATTAAACAAGTGGAAAAAAAGCTGGCATCGTTAAAGACAGTACCAGAACTACTGGGTTCTTGCAAAAACTTATTTGATTTAGTGATGTCTTCCAGTGAAGAAAACCGCCCACCCCTACATAATCTGGCTGATGTGTGACTCCAGACCCATACCAATGTGATTGACTCTTAACTGTCCTCAGTTAATTGCCACTCAGTTCAAAGGCAATCAAGAATGGATAAGACCATAAGACACAGGAGCAGAATTAGGTCATTCAGCACAACGAGTCTTGATCATGGCTGATTTATTTTTCCCTCTCAACCCCACTCCCTGCCTTCTCCCCATAACATTTGGCACCCTTACTAATCAAGAACCTATCAACCTCCACTTTAAATATACCCAGTGACTTGGCCTCCACAGCTGTCTGTGGCAACGAATTCCACAGATTCACCACCCTCTGGCCAAAGAAATTCCTCCTCATCTCTGTTCTAAAGGAACATCCCTTTATTCTGTGGCTGTGCCCTCTGGTCCTAGACTCTCCCCCTACTGGAAACATCCTCTCCACGTCCACTCTATCCAGGCCTTTCAATATTCGGCAGGCTTCAATGAGATCCTCCCTCATCCGGATGGTAATCCTGGGAGGGAGCATAGAAACAGTGACCCTCAACCCAACAGTTCAGTTCTCTGTCCCCCACCATCCACTCTCTCCTTGTTCTCTTGTAATGTTCCAGTGAAGCTCAAGACAGGCCCAAGGAAGACCACCTCATCTTTTGATTCGTCACTTTGAAGCCTTCCAGATTCAACTTTGAGTTAACTCTTTTAGATCGAATCCTCCACACCAGAGAGCAGTTGTTGGAGATGGTTCTGCTGTTCTGATTCACACCCCCTCCTGACCCATCCTTCGATCCTTTAGCTCCCCATTACCACCCACTTTCACCCTGAGCCATTCCCGCTTTTGTCATTTAAGATAAGATTTCTTTATTAGTCACATGTACATGGAAACACAATGTGAAATGCACCTTTTGCAATAGAGTGTTCTGGGGGCAGCCCGCAAGTGTCGCCACGCTTCCGGCGCCAACATAGCATGCCCACAACTTCCTAACCCATACGTCTTTAGAGTGTGGGAGGAAACCAGAGCATCCAGAGGAAACCCACGCAGACACGGGGAGAATGTACAAACTCCTTACAGACAGTGACGGAATTGAACCCGGGTCGCTGGCACTGTAAAGCGTTACGCTAACCGCTACACCACCATGCCCATTTAGTCTCTCCTGTCTACCACCCTGTGGCACAGCTTTCATTTAACACTACATTTTGCATCCCGTTATTGTTTTCCTTTTGTACTACCTCGATATAATTATGTATGGAATGATATGTCTAGATTGTATGCAAAGCTTTTCACTGTACCTTGGTACATGTGACAATAACAAACCAATTACCAATTATCACTTTCTTTCTTTCTTCCCTCCACCAGCGACCCAGATTCAATTCCAGCCGCTGTCTGTGAGGAGTTTGTATGTTCTCCCCATGTCTGCGTGGGTTTCCTCTAGGTGCTCCGGTTTCCTCCCACATTCCAAAGACGTAGTGTCCAAAGACAAAGAAGTTGTGGGCATGCTATGTTGGCGCCGGAAGTGTGGTGACACTTGCGGGCTGCCCCCAGAACACGACGCAAAAAGATGTATTTCACTGTGTGTTTCGATGTACATGTGACTAATAAAGAAATCTTATCTTTCCCTTCCTCTGCACATACTCATCTCTCTGAACTTTTCCCAGTTCTGACAAGAGGTAATTAACCCAAAATATCAATTCTGTTTCTCTCACCACAGGTGCTGACTGATCTGCTGAGTTTTTCTCATTCTCTGATTTTATTTCAGATTTCTACCATTTGCAGTACAGGTCTTTCCCAGCTTCCAAATGCCCAACTCATGTACAGCCCATACATACGAAAGAGCATTTGGGAGACTGGTGGGATGGATTTGCCGGCTGCAGTGGGGCTGCAGGTATATTCTGCCGGGTGGGAATTCGGTTCGTGTTTGTATTTCCAACCTACAAATTGTTTGGGTTATGAACAGTTCACGGGAAGAGAATCCTGCTGTAACCTGGGGGCAACCAGTATGTTGGTTTGGTTTTAGTGCTTTACCTTGTCTGTTCTAGTGAGGTCTTTAAGCAGAGAGATAACTATCTATGTAAGACTATTGAATGGTTCCCTGGTACAATAAGATGGACTCTTGACCTCACAATCTACCTCGTTGTGACCTTGCACCTTACTGTTTACCTGCACTGCACTTCCTCTGTACTGTAACACTTTATTCTGCATTCTGTATTGTTTTACCTTGTACTACCTCAATGCACTGTTTTAATGAATTGATCTGTATGGATGGTATGCAAGACAAGTTTTTCACTGTCCCTCAGTACAAGTGACAATAATAAGCCAATTTACCAATTTAGAATAACCATAAAAAGACTTTCTTAATATAAAATATATTCATACACAAATTAAAGAATCATCCTGTTGTCTTATAAAAGTACACGATCCAAGAAATAGTAAACATTAACTCACCAACCGTGTGTACAAAGTGACAGGAAATATAACCAGATAATTACTAAAGTGTGAATACATCACCCTATGTGCGAGTGGAGTATAATGTCCTTTAGAGCCTTGGAAGATATAAACAGATGAAAGTACTATTCAACAGCAAGGAGAAGGCCATGAGTTGACCAAATAGAGATCGTTGACATTTTTCTTCAAGAAGTTTTTCATGGGCTGCGAAGTGTTTTGGGATATCCTGAGGTTGCGAAAGGTGCAATAGGTGCAACAAGCCTTTCTGTAATGACATGCGGCAGAGACAATTGAAGAAAGGTGCTATATAAATGCAAATTCTGTTGCTGCTCTGCAGATCTCAAAGAGTTGTGACACAGCAGGACCTAGCTACAACATGCACATGGTGGTGAAAGTTCAGGAACTCCCTTCCATAGCTGCCAATTGATGCTGGGTTTAGTGGCTTCTGGTGTTACATGTTCAAAGCCTTCACAGCTGCTTGCAAATTTAAATTGAAATAGTTTTTTTAAACTATGGGCATAAAGAACAGTAACAGAGATGAAACTAAGGATTGTCATAAACACCCTGGTTCACTAATGTCCTTCAAGGAGGGTGAATCTGCCATCCTCACTGGCCTGGCCTTTATGTCCACTATAAGATTGGTTGATCTCTACCACCCAGTCACACGCACCATCAGTTCAGAGGACAATTACAGATGGAAATAAATGCTGGCTTCCCAAGGACTTCCATATCCTGTCAACACATGAATGCCAAAAAAAAATTGGTATTGGTATTGGTTTATTATTGTCATTGTATCGAGGTACAGTGAAAAACTTGTCTTGCATACTGATCATACAGATTAATTCATTCCACAGTTCATTGAGGTAGTACAGGGTAAAAACAATAACAGAATACAGAGTAAAGTGTCACAGCTACAGGGAAGTGCATTGCAGGTAGACACAAGGTGCAAGGTCATAACAAGGTAGGTTGTGAGGTCAAGAGTCCATCTCATCATATAAGGGAACCATTCAATAGTCTTATTACAGTGGGATAGAAGCTGTCCTTAAGCCTGATGGTATGTGCCCTCAGGCTCCTGTATCTTATTTCAAATTAATTGAAAGCCTGAGGTTTATGGATATTTCTTCATCATATTAAGGGGAATGCAATAAAGGCGGACAGTCACGGTAGTGTCGCGGTTAGAGTAACGCTTTACAGCGCCAGAGACCCAGGTTCAATTCCGGCCGCTGTCTGTAAGGAGTTTGTACGTTCTCCCCATGTCTGCGTGGGTTTCCTCCAGGTGCTCCAGTTTCCTCCCACATTCCAAAGACGTAGAGGTTAGGAAGTTGTGGGCATGCTATGTTGGCGCCGGAAGTGTGGCGACACTTGCGTGCTGCGCCCAGAACCCTCTATGCAAAAAGATACATTTCACTGTGTGTTTCAATGTACATGTGACTAATAAAGAAATCATAGGTCAGCCACAAATGGTGGAACTAACTCAATGGGCTGAATGGCCTCCTCTTTTTTTACTATATCCCAGCTCACCAATATCTGGGAAGTATCACAAGCAGGAGCTGTAGTGTGTGAAACTTATTCCAAGTAGAAATTTGACATTGGCTAAGGAAGTTTTGCCCTAATCCTTGAGGCTGGAATGGAGGCAGAATCTCCACACCTTCACCTCGTGAAGGTGACAGACAGTAGAGTTTCCCCATAACGTTCACAATCCATTTAACAAGCTCCTTCTGCCAGAGATTTACTGAAATGCTATTTCTTCTAACACTACATCTCACAGCCAAGCATGTGAAATGTTTATCCTCGCACCAAGTTTCGGTCAGTCTCACCCAAACCCAGCACCAACTCTCTTGCCCAGCCAAACAGATACCAATGTTTGCAATTTCATGACACTCACTTCCAGTGCAAACGTCCCCTCCAGTAAACAAATTCATTCAAAGGCCTTGGGTGTTGTGAATGGAGAGAATAACCTTAGAGTGGTGGAGCAAAGGCTGAGGGGAGAGATGCATTGCTGTAACATGCGACAGAGCTTTGGTGCAGTACTGAAGGAATGCTGCACTATCTGAGCTGCCAGCTGTTGAATAAAGCATCAAAGAAGAAATCTCAAGCTGAGTTGCCACATCAGTCTTCAGACTGAGTGTTGCGTACCCAGTTAGGTGGAGGTAAACAATCTCATCATAACAATACAAGGCAAAGTAGAGACAGTGTTCCCAAATATCCCCAACAGCTTGCATCCCCGAAAACATCAGTAACAAAATTTAATCAGCTGTCCCTTATCATAGTGCTGTTTGCAGGATACATACAAATTCCCTTCCATTAAGATAAGATGAGATATCTTTATTAGTCACATGTACATCGAAACACAATGTGAAATGCATCTTTTGCATAGAGTGTTCTGGGGGCAGTCCGCAAGTGTTGCCACACTTCCAGCGCCAACATAGCATGCCCATAACTTCCTAACCTCTACATCTTTGGAATGTGAGAGGAAACCGGAGCACCCAGAGGAAACCCACGTAGATACGGGGAGAACGTACAAACTCCTTACAGACAGCGGCCGGAATTGAACCCGGGTCTCTGGCGCTGTAATAGCGTTACACTAACCACTGCACTACCGTGCCTGCTGCTTCACAGACTTTGAGTGGTCCTGGGGCTCTGTAAGGTGTTACAGAATGAGAAGTCTTTGTTTCTTACGATAGTTGTTGACAGACAGTGCACAAAGATACTTGACTGCCAGACAGGCTTCATTTCCTGCAGTGCCTGTGACCTCATTCTGGAGGCACCAAGCATATGTGCAAATTGCATGCCAGACAGATATTAAACTGAGCTAAAATAAAGTTGCAGCAAAGAAATGGCAGAGTATCCTAGGCAACAGGAGCACTGAGTGTGGCGTCCCTGCTGGCACTCAGACACAATGAGTCATGCACCAGGTCTGGAGACAAAGCCAAGATCCACCATCCCGACTTGTCCAAACGCGTTACAGCGTCAACCTCCAAGGACCGCAGATAAGGATGTTTGCTGTGGAACTATGTGCTCCCAGGCTAATTATACAACCGAAATGCTGTTGTGCTGACAGATATTCTCTGATAATGTCACCGTCTCAATCTGCCATCTGCCGCCTGTTAAAATTTATTTAAGAAATTGCAGCAGCAGTGAAGTGCCACTCATACTGCCTCTTCCTTAATTTGTTGCCAGCACAAATGCAATTGATGCCAGAGCAAAATAGTTACTGGCAAACCCAGCATCACGTTAACTTCCTTCTATACAAGTAGTGAACACTATTTTAGGTTATTTCTTCATTTGTTTTTATGGAAGCCTCATTTTATTGCGTTTTCCAACAAGAATACTGTGCATAAATTACTGGATGTGCATCCAGAGTCCAGCACCAATAAACCAGAGAAGAATGCCAAATCCCACCAGTGGCATTTAAAGAAACCGAAACATAGAACAGAGAACAGTACAGCACAGGAACAGGCCCTTCAGCCCACAATGTTGTGCCGAACTAATTAAGCTAATGGTGCCTAAATAAACTAATCCCTTCTGCCTGCACAAGGTCCATATCCCTCCATTCTCTGCACACTCACGGGCCTCTTAAACACCTCTATTATATCTGCCTCCACCCCCACCCCTGGCAGCACATTCCTGGCACCCATCACTCTCTGTGTAAAAAAAAACTTACCCCGCACATCTCCGTTGAACTTTCCCCCTCTCACCTTAAATGCGTGCCCTCCAGTATTAGACATTTCAACCCTGGGAGAAAGATACCAGCTGACTACTCTATCTATGCCCCTCATAATTTTATAAACTTCTATCAGGAAATTAAACAGGAAGCTGGCTTGAAAAAAAACTGGCCGTGAAGCTGCTTCAGAATACAATCCCAACAGGTTCTCAAGGGAAGGAATTTGCCAGTCCTTATTTCTCAGCCCTCTTACCACTGAGTCAAAAATTGTGAGTTCAAGTCACACTCCAGTTGACCTGAGCACAAACATTTACGCTGAGAGAGCAGCGCAGTAGAGTGTTTGCTGTGCCGAGATCCTGTTGCTCAGATGAGATTTCTAACCAAGAGAGACACAAGAGATTCTGCAGATGCTGGAATCTGGAGCAACACACAAAAAGCTGAACTCAGCGAGGCAGGGAGCATCTATGGAGGGAAGTGGACAGTCGACGTTTCATCTTGAGACCCTTCACCTGGACAGTTTCAGTCCTGATGAAGGGTCTCAACCCGAAATGTTGACTGTCCATTTCCTTCCATAGATGCTGCCTGACCTGATGAGTTCCTCCATCTCTTTGTGTGTTGCTCCAGATGTTAAACTGAGATGCATGTGTTTTATTAATACTTAAGTAGTGACACAGAAGGAGGCCATACAGCCCATCGAGTCCAAACCAGCTCCCATCCCCTCTCCCCTCATTTCCCTGGACCCCTCCAACTTATTCTCTCTCACACATGGCCACTAACTCTCAATTGCCATTAACTTACACCAAGGGGTAATTTACAGTGGCCTATTAACCTACCGACATGTCATTGTGATGTGGAAGAAAACCTGAAGCACCCAGAGGGAACCACACACTGACAGGGAGAATGTGCATACTCCATACACAACAGCACCCGAAGTCAGGATCGAACCTGGACCCTTGGAACGCCCAAACTGTTTTGAAGAAAAGGAGGTACATTTTCCCTAGTTTCTTGGCTAGTATTGATATATCAACCAACATCTGGTCATTATCACCTTGCTGTTCGAGGGCACTTCCTATGTGCAAATTTTCCGGCTCCTTTCCAACATTACAACAACAATTATTCTACTATAGAACTTCATTGGTTGTGAACTGTGGTGGGACATGCAGAGGTCCTGAGCGGCGCTATAGAACATAGAACAGTACAGCACAGTACAGGCCCTTCGGCCCACAATGTTATGCCAACCTATATAAACCTATCAATTCAACCCTTCCCTCCTACACGGCCTATAACCCTCCATTTTTCTTACATCCATGTGCCTACCTAAAGAGCGAGGATTTCTGATAATCCTCCCTGAGGAGGAGATGTAAGAGAGTCATTGGATGTATTGGTATTGGTTTATTATTGTCACTTGTACCGAGGTACAGTGAAAAACTTGTCTTGCATACCGATCGTACAGGTCAAACTGATACACAAGCCACATAGGACAACAAGGGATGAGTATTAAATACAGGTCATATCTCGAGAAAGTGCGAAAAATGTTTGAAAAGATCACCATGCTGAGTCAATCGATCAACTCATGATGACACCTGTGATTTTCTTCAAAAAAAGAGACTGATTTTTTAAATTTCCTCCAACCCAGCCACAAGATTCATTAGCCACACTGTGATGTGTAGATGCTGAAGTGGGAGTCAGCTAGTACTTGGTCAGTAACATTAAATGTGTGTGAGGTATTGGCAGCTGGTTGTACTCAACTCCTGACATTGGGTTCCATTGAAGCAAAGAGTCATAGAATTATTACATAGAAAAATTAGAATTGTAGGCAGGCACAGTAGTGTAGCGGTTAGCATGACGCTATTACAGCGCCAGCGAGCCGGGTTCAATTCTGGCCGCTGTCTGTAAGGAGTTTGTACGTTCTCCCCGTGTCTGCGTGGGTTTCCTCCGGGTGCTCCGGTTTCCTCCCACATTCCAAAGACGTACAGGTTAGGAAGCTGTAGGCATGCTATGTTGGCGCTGGAAGTGTGGCAACACTTGCCGGCTGCCCCCAGTACATTCTCAGTAATGCAAAAAGACGCATTTCACAGTGTGTTTCAATGTACATGTGACTAATAAATAAATATCTTATAGCTATTACAGCACAGAAAGAGGCCATTTAACTCATCAAGCTTGTGTTCGCTCTCTGCAAAAGAAATCCAATCAGTCCCATTTCCCAGCTCTTTCCTCAGAGCCATCACTTTTTGTCACCCTCAAGTATCTATCGAATTCCCAAGTGACGTCTGAGTCCACATCTGCTGGCCTTTCAGCCCAGGAAATCCATATTGGTGAGTCAAGACCACAAGGCAGGAAAGTGGAGCTGAGATCAGAGAGGAACAGTACAGAAACAGGCCCTTTGGCCCACCATGCTAACCATTGTACTATACTAATCCCAACAAAAAGCAAACTGCTGGAGGAACCCAGCGGGTCAAGCAGCATCTGTGGAAGAAAAGAAATGGTTGAGGTGAGGTTTCAGGTCAGAACCCTGCATCAATAGTTCAAGGAGCCACATGGCCTACTACTCCTGTTTCTTATGTCCACTGTTCCTATATAGTTCATGAGCGGTCTGGGATTCCAACACTACCGAGGGCTCAGATTCTGTCCATCCACCGCCAAGACATTCACATGCACCTTGTGCCAGTGACCAAAGGCACATTTCCCCCTCACCAGTGTCTGTTCCCCAATTCACCCCTCCACACCATTCTACCGGGACTGCCAAGCTTCCTCTGTTAGTTCTATTCATTTTTCAGGATGTGGGTGTTGCTAGTAAGGCCAGCATTTATTGCCCATCCTTAGTTGCCCTCAAGAAGGTGGTGGTGGCTGCCCTCTTGAACCACTTTGGTCAGCGTGGCAAATGCGCTCCCACTGTGCTGTTGGGGAGGGAGTTCCAGGACTTAGACTCAGCTCTGATGAAGGAACAAGGAAGGATATTGTATGACTTGGTGGGGAACCTGCAGGTGGTGGTGTTCCCATCATCCTGCTGCCCTTGTCCTCCCCTGAGGTACAGGTTTGGGAGGTGTCGTAGAGCCATACAGCACGGAAATAGGCCCTTCGGCCCAACTCTCCCATGCTGACCGTGATGCCCATCTGAGCTAGTCCCATTTTCCTGTGTTTGACCCGTATCACTCCAAACCTTTCCTATCCATGTACTCATCCAAATGTCTTTTAAATGACGTTGCAGTAACCTGGGATGTAACTGCAGTGCCTGTGATACTCTTCCTTCAAAAGCTAGAATTACCACGGACAGTGGTTTCCTCAGTGCTAGGGGCACTGTCTCAAAATAAGGGGTCAGCCATGTAGGACTGAGATGGGGAGAAACTTCAGTACTCCAAGGCTGTGGAGCCTTGGTTATTTTAAGGGCAGAGACTAAGAGATTCCAGTATTTTGGACAAGGGATCTGGGAATAGAACAAAGTGGCCTCAAGATTCAGAGAAGGAAGACTGTCATCAGCACACACCCGGGCCTTTATGTGAAACACTCGATGATGCTGGAGGAACTCAGCAGGCCAGGCAGCATCCATGGAGAAAAACAGGTGGTCAACATTTCAGGTCAGGACCCTTCTTCAGGACTGAAGATAAGAAAAGGGGAAGCCCAACATATAGGAGGGAAAAGCAGAGCAGTGATAGGTGGACAAAAGAGGGGAGGCGGGTGGTCACAGGGTGGTGATAAGTAGACGCAGGTAAGAGACAGTGATAGGCAGGTGTGGGGGAGGAGGGGAGAGCAGATCCACCGGGGGATGAGTCAAAGGTAAGGAGAGAGAGGGAAAAAAGGTTAGGAAAGGGAAGACGAGAAGAAGCTGGGTGGGGGAGGGAGGTGTTTGTGGGGAAGGGGGGTGGGGACCTTTACGTCACTTCAGGCTCTCAAAATATGGTCGGCTTGTAACTGCTTTCTGAAATGTTCTGGCAAACCATTCAGTCCAGGGGTGAGTCAGGAATGGAGAATAAACACTGTTCTTCCCAGCAATGTTAATTTAAGTTTATGTTAGCTTATATTTGTCCTCATACTATGCTACTGCTGCAAAAGGCTCATTTTCATGGCATTTATAACCTGTGTATGTATGCCTATGACAACAATAAACTTGAATTTAATATTTGAAGAATGCCAATATTCCACGATTGAATAAACATGAAGAACTGCTCTCCCTCTAAGTGTGTGCACCACCAGATACCCTGACAACCCCACACCTCTGCCATGTGGCTCACCTCTCTTCCCCACCTCTCTCTCTTTTTAACAGCAGCCTTGCTTTTCACCAGGTCTACCTCTTTCTATTACACAGGTGCGGGTAAAGCTGTCGCAATGATGAAGCCTCCCTCGCAGACTCTTTTACCTTTGATGTCGTTGGTAAGCCTGTTATCATTAACCCTCCCACCCACTGCTTTCCTCAGCATTTCTTTTCATTTTTTCTGCCTTTGAACCGATAAAAGCCTGTCAGTATGTCATCCCAATCCAGTGTCATCTTGTTTCAGTTGCCTGATGACAGGAGGCTGAATCTCTCCTTTAAGATGAACACACTGCCACTGAAAATCTCCAGCTGCTTTGCATGTTGATGGTAATTACTGAGATCTTTGATTGGCTGCTTATTGGTTTGAAGCACTTGGCACAATCAATGTACTCTTAATCGCTCAGTCATTGAATTGTCATGATGCTGAATGTTGTTTGGCCCATTGAGTCCAGGCCAGCTTCTGTGAGGCAATCACACCTGTCCCATTCCCCAACGTGTTGAAATGCTCTCATGGCCTCATTCTCGTCCTGTCTCTCAAACCTCATCCAGTTCTTGCTTTTTATAAGATAAGATATCTTTATTAGTCACATGTACATCGAAACACACAGTGAAATGCATCTTTTTGTGAAGAGTGTTCTGGGGGCAGCCCTCAAGTGTCGCCAAACTTCCGGCACCAACATAACATGCCCACAACTTCCTAACCTGTACGTCTTTGGAATGTGGGAGGAAACTGGAGCACCCGGAGGAAACCCACGCAGACACGGGGAGAACAGAAAAACTCCTTACAGACAGTGGCCGGAATTGAACCCGGGTCGCTGGCGCTGTGATAGTGTTATGCTACCTACTACACTACCATGCTGGAGTTTGTACGTTCTCCCCGTGCCTGCGTGGGTTTCCTCCGGGTGCTCCGGTTTCTTCCCACATTCCAAAGACGAACAGGTTAAGAGGTTAGGAAGTTGTGGGTTGATCCACCTTTGCTGTCTCTGCCTTCCACTGCCCCGTTTTCAAGCTCTGAAATTTTTCCCGAGGTAGATATGTCGAATACTAGAGGGCATAGCCTTAAGGTGGGAGTGGGAAAGATTAAAGGAGATGTGCGGGGCAATTTTTTTTTAAACGCAGAGAGTGGTGGGTGCCTGGAACACACTGCCAGGAGTGGTGGTGGAAGCAGATACGATAGTGGCGTTCAAGAGGCTTTTAGATAGACACATGAATGCGTAGGGAATGGAGGGATGTGGATCATGTGCTGGCAGAAGGGATTAGTTTCATTTGGCATCATGCTCTGCACAGACATCGTGGGCCGAAGGGCCTGTTCCTGTGCTGTACTGTTCTATGATCTATGTAATTCTCTCCCTAAACTCTCCACCTCCCTCTCCTCCTTTGAGATATCCTGCAACTGGCCATACACTAATATGTCTTCATGTGGCTCACCATTAAATTGCTTTTGGTAACTCTCCAATGAAGCGTCTTGGGATGTTTTAACTGCAGTGGCAGATGAATGCAAGTTGTTGTTACGTCTACAGTTCCAATAACAATCCAAACTTGTACAGATTTCCATAATAATGCTTATTGTTCAATCTAAGGAGCCAATACCAAAGGTGGTGTTTATCAGTGCGAAAGACCACTTGAGACCATTATGTCCAAATATGGACATGGATTGGACGAGGTGCCCTGATCATAAACTCCAAGTCTGAATGAAGCAGGGAATAAATTAAAGATCTACAGTGCTGTGCGCTGGAGATAAGCCTCAAACTGATATTCTTTATTCATTACATTGAATGCAGCATGGGTGAAGCAGTGTGTTCAATCCTTCTATTAACACCACTGATTCTTAAGCTAGCTGCAAGTAATTACATGCTCCTGTCAGCTGCAGTCGGCGAGATTTTCTAAAGGTTTAATGTATTTCACAGTGTGAGCCCTGCAGGAGATGCTGATGGTAAATTTTTGGGCTCGTAATGGACATTCATGAAAACTGCAGTTTTATTGTGCTAAGTCAAAAAAAGCAATTATAAAGCAAGCCATTGAGGTTGAAATGGGTTATGGATCTCAACTGGTAAACACAGACCCGTTGCAAAACATTTGATATTGCCCGCTTTGAAAGCAGAACAAATACACCATAAGACATAGGAGCAGAATTAGGCCACTCAGCCCATTGAGTCTGCTCCGTCATTCGATCACGGCTGATTTTTTTTCAACCCCATTCTCCCACCTTCTCCTTGTAACCCTTAACTCCCTCACCAATCAAGAACCTATCAATCTCTGCCTTAAATACACCCAATAACTTGGCCTCCACAGCCCTCTGTGGCAACAAATTCCACAGATTCACCACCCTCTGGATGAAGAAATTCCTCCTCATCTCAGTTTTAAAGGGACGTCCCTTTATTCTGAGGCTGTGTCCTCGGATCCGAGATTCTGCTACTAATGGAAATATCCTCTCTTTGTCCACTCTATCCAGGCCTTTCCGTATCTGGTGAGTTTCAATGAGATCCCCCCCTCATCCTTCTGAACTCCATTGAGTACAGGCCCAGAGACATCAAACACTCCTCGTATGTTAAGCCTTTCATTCACGGGATCATTCTTGTGAACCTCCTCTGGACCCTCTCCTGGGCCAGCACATCCCTCCTTTGATACCAGGCCTAAAATTGCTCACGATATTCCAAATACAGTTTAACCAACACCTTATAAAGAAGTTATGTTGCAGCTTTATAAAACTCTAGTTAGGCCACATCTGGAGAATTGCATTCAATTCTGGTCGCCCCATTATAGGAAGGATGTGGAGGCTTTGGAGAGGGTGCAGAAGAGGTTTGCCAGGATGCTGCCTGGGTTAGAGGACATGTGCTATGAGGAGAGGTTACACAAACTTGGGTTGTTTTCTCTGCAGCGGCAGAGACTGAGGAAAGACCTGATAGAAGTTTATAAGATTATGAGAGGCATAGATAGAGTAGACCGCCAGTATCTCTTTCCCAGGGTAGAAATGTCTAATACTAGTGTATTTAAGGTGAGAAAGGGTAAGTTCAAAGGAGATGCGCGGGACAAGTTTTTTTTTACACACAGGCTGTGGTGGGTGCCTGGAATGCGCTGCCAGGGGTGGTGGTGGGGCAAATAACTTAGAGGCTTTCATGATGCTCTTAGATAGGCACATGAATGTGCAGAGAATGGAGGGAGATGGACATTGTGTAGGCAGAAGTGATTAGTTTAGTTAGGCATTTAATTACTAGTTTAATTAGTTCAGCACAACATTGTGGGCTGAAGGGCCTGTTCCTGTGCTGTACTATTCTGTGTTTGATATTCTAATCCTCTTGAAATGAATGCTGACATTACATTTGCCTTCTTTATGAGCAGCTCAACCTGCAAGTTAACCTTAAGGGAATCCTGAACTAAGACTCCCAAGTTCCTTTGCACCTCCGATTTCTGAATCCTCTCCGCATTTAGCAAATTGTCTACCCCTTTCTTTTTCCTACTGAAGTGCAGAGCTCCACACTTCCCCACGCTGTATTCCATCTGCCACTTCTTTGCCCACTCTCCCACCTGTCCAATTCCTTCTGCAAACTCCCAGCCTCCACGACACTGACACACAGATACAGTTCTGGTCTCTTCTTTTAAAAGAAAATAGATTTGCATCATAGAGGCAGGAGAGGAAGGATTCACCGGGCTAATTTCCGAGAGGAGTGCTTGTTCCATGAGGAAGGATTGAACAGAACTGGACTTTCAGAGTCATAGAGTTGTACGGCACAGAAACAGGCTCTTTGACCATGATGGCCATCTACGCTAATCCCATTTGCCTGCATTAGGCCCATAACCCTCTACTTCTTCCCTACCAAAGTACCCTTCCGAATGCCTTTTAAGCATTGCAATTGTACCTGCATCCAACACCTCCCCTGGCAGCTCATTCCATATAACCACCACCTGCTGTGTTTAAAATAACTTGAAAAAAACAAGTAAAATTACTTAAAACACTGAAAATGCTTCTATATAATGAATTATCATGGCAAACAAAAAAACTGAAAGAAAACTAACAGTTTTTCCTTAACATTCTTCCTCTCAGCAGCTCTACTTCATTAGGAGTTTGAGGAGATTTGGTATGTCACTAAAGACTCTTACAAATTTCTATAGATGTATTGGTTTATTATTGTCACTTGTACTGAGGTACAGTGAAAAACTTGTCTTGCATGCCGATTGTACAGGTCAATTCATTACACAGTGCAGTTACATTGAGTTAGTACAGAGTGCATTGATGTAGTACAGGTAAAAACAATAACAGTACAGAGTAAAGTGTCACAGCTACAGAGAAAGTGCAGTGCAATAAGGTGCAAGGTCACAACAAGGTAGATCGTGAGGTCGTGATCATGAGATGTACAGTGGAGAGCGTTCTGACTGGTTGCATCACCGCCTGGTATGGAGGCTCCAATGCATAGGATCGCAAGAGGCTGCAGAGGGTTGTAGAGTCAGCCAGCTCCATCACGGGCAAAACCCTCCTCATCATGGAGGACATCTTCAAGGAGCGGTGCCTCAAGAAGGTGGTATCCATCACTAAGGACCCTCACATGCCCTCTTCTCGTTGCTACCATCAGGGAGGAGGTACAGGAGCCTGAAGACCCACACTCAACGATTCAAGAGCAGCTTCTTCCCCTCCACCATCAGATTTCTGAACGGTCCATGACCCCATGAACACTACTTTATTTTTGTAATTTATGGTAATCTTATGTGTTTGCATTGAACTGCTGCCGCAGAACAACAAATTTCACGTCATATGTCAGTGGTAATAAACCTGATTCTGATTCTCAGTCTCAGACTGCAATCAGCGTTGAAGTGAATCTGCTCACAGCTCCTGTGTCAGCTCTAAATTGGCAGACAGTCTGAGAACAGGCAAATGCCAGCAATGTCCTGCTCCTCCATCTTGCTCCAGCCAGTAGCCACGCACAGCTGGACACAGCTGGACTTCAGCAGCAGAGCTTGTCAGCAAGACTGGGGCTTGCAAAAGTGTACGTTCACTGGTGCTTGTGTGCAAAGCTGCGGGCAAAGCCGAGCAAATTCCACGCCATTATAGACCACCATCCCAAAGCCAAGGTGGTCTGAGGTAAAAGGTGATTGGTGGGCTGAGGGGGTAGGAGTGGTTGGCTGAAGGGCAGATTGATATGCCTGTCAGTCAAACCAGCCCACCAATCACATCTGGTCTCTGTCTCACCACTCCCCCTCTCCACTTTACACTGGTCATCTCCCCTCTCCACTCTCAGTCCTGATGCAGGGTTTCTACCCAAAACATCAACATTTCCTCTCTCCCCCTCCACAGATGCTGCTCGACCCGCTGAGTTCCTCCGGCAGATTGTCCGTTGCTCCAGATTCCAACATCTGCAGTCTCCAGTGTCTCTGAGGTAAAAGGGGCTCCCTAACCGATCAGGATAATCGATCAAACAGCTGGTTGAAATGAGTTAATAAGTTGAGTCGTGCAAGGAAGGGTTCGCCCACAGAACTGCAGCAACTTGCTCACTGAGTCAAACCAGAAAATGCTGGAAACACTCAGCAGGTCAAGCAGCATCTGTAAAAAGAGGAACAGAGTTAACATTTCAGATCAATGGCTCTTTATAAAATATAGAACATAGAACAGTACAGCACAGGAGCAGGCCCTTCAGCCCACAATGTTGTGCCAAACTAATTAAACTAGTAATTAAACACCTAACTAAACTAGTCCCTTCTGCCTACACAAGGTCCATATCCCTCTATTCTCTGCATATTCATGTGCCTATCTAAGAGCCTCCTAAACGCCTCTATCGTATCTGCCTCCACCACCACCCCTGGCAATGCATTCCAGGCACCCACCACTCTCTGTGGAAAAAAACTTGCCCCGCACACATCCTTTGAACTTACCCCCTCTCACCTTAAATGCATGTCCTCTAGTATTAGACATTTCGACCAAGGGAAAAAGATACTGGCTGTCCTACTCTCCTTTCCAGAACAGATGAAGATTCTTCAACCTGAAACATAAATGCTGTTTCTCTCTCCATAGATGCTGTCTGACCTGCTGAGTGTTTCCAGCATTTTCTGCCTTTATCTCAGGTTTCCAGCATGTGCAGTTTCTTTGATTTTCGTGATCACTGATTCACTCCAAACAAATGGCAAACTCCATTCTTGATGAAGAAACCATCATAAAACATGCACTCTGGCATAAACGACACCGGTATTAGAAGCCTGGACTATCTCGTCAAAGCGTAGCACTTACAGTCTGGATCAGGAAGTGAGTAGGCCGGGCCAACTCAAGCTGGCGAGCCATTGGCCGATCACGGCTGTCTGTCTCAGGCCCACTGACCTGCTGAGAGAGCCCAGAGGCAAAGCAAACAGACCTCATGCCTCTTCATTGGAAAGTAGTTCTCATTAGCAAAGGCAAATGGAGGTAAGTGTTTAAGTCACTTTATTCACTATTTTTAATTACTTGTTCATATTTTAGGATAATTAATATTATCTATTTCTAGATATAATAGATAAATAGATATTTAATATTGAGTTTTTAATATTTTATTTAAATCTGAATAGTTCTTAAATATGTATGAGACGTGAAAAAAAATCTAAAAGTCGTTGGCAACCAGTGAGCTGTCAAAGGCCATCAGGGCACCTGGTGGGCGGAGCCTCAGCATCCACCTACTGAGGCCTGGCTCCCTCTCACTCGGCCTCTTGAGTGAGGAGGGTCAGCTGGTCCAGCCCTTGAGTGCCATGGGTGGTGAGATTGGGCTGTGACGTCAGACCAGCACAATAGGGACCACCACTGGGAAAGTCATGGGAAACAATGCAATCGAGTTGCTCAGGTTCATTTTGCATTGCCATACCTTAATGCTTAAAGGGCCATCCACTTCCTGTACCAATATTTTAACTGCTTAGGAAGGAAGGTACACAACAACTTCTTGCTATTAACATCAAGCCCCAGTGTGGTTCTTTTAATGTTGCTGTTAGATGTTACCTTTCGTTTCTAATGAAATATAAAAAAATTTTGCCAGGCATTCCTTCCCTAGAGATGTTTCCTCTCTCGTTCAAGTTTATTGTTGTCACAGGCATACATACACAGGGCATAAATGTCATGAAAATCAGCTTTTTGCAGCAGCAGCACAGTACATTACAAGACAAGGACAAACATAAGTTAATATAAACTTAATTAACATAGGTTATACATGACAAATTGGTAAACTGGTTTATTGTTGTCACGTGTATCAAGATACAATGAAAAGCTTTGTTTTGCATGTCATCCATATCACTTCATTACAACAGTGTATTGAGGTAGTACAAAGCAATAACAGAATGCAGAATAAAGTGTTACAGTTACAGAGAAAGTGAAGTGCAAGCAGACAATAAGGTGCAAGGCCAAAATGAGTTAGATTGTGAGGCCAAGAGTCCATCGTATCGTACTAGGGAACTGTTCAATAGTCTTTTAACAGCGGGATAGGAGCTGTTCTTGAGCCTGGTGGTGCATGCTTTCAGGCTTTTGTATCTTCTGCCCGATGGGAGGGAGGAAAGGAGAAAATGTCTGAAAATCAGTTACTAGTGTGCAAAACAAAAACAAAACAAACAATGGCACCAATGCAAGATTGAGAAAGAAATAAAATATCTGTGGTGGTGTTAAGGTTTAACAGGTCAGTTCAAGAACCTGATGGCAATAGGGATTGTTAGGGTGAAAAATCCTGTACAAGAATCAAAGCAGAATCAAGGTTTGATGTATTTACTTTTCTAAATTTGCTTTCAAATGATGGACACCTTTGATACTTTTGCAGAAGCAAGCTGGGAGGAGTTACTGTATCTAACTGGGTTAGCAGGCTGAACTAATATTAGTTTCTTCAACAATAACAGAGCTTGCCGCTGGCTCAGAGTGATTCAGTGATCATGTCGCTGCAATTGTCTGCATTAATTCATCTCCCTGCTACTGTTGGACTCATTAACTCTTTTCAGCCAGCTGCCTGATGAGATCATTAGCTCTGACTGGATTCATACAGCACAGAAACAGGCCCTTCGGCCCACTCTTTACGTGTTGACCAGTAAGTACCCATAAGTTCAATAAGAAAGTTCTTCAAGAAAAATTGATCTTAAGGCCCAATACATCACAGGCACATCCCTCATCACTATCAAAAGTATCTATATGAAGCATTGCCTCAAGAAGGCAGCATCTATCATCAAAGATCCCCACCATCCGGGCCATGCCATCTTCTCGCAGCTACCATCAGGCAGGAGGTACAGAAGCCTGAAGTCCCACACCACCAGGTTCAAGAACAGCTGCTTCCCTTCAACCATTCGGTTCTTGAACCAACTGGCCAAACCCTAATCACTACCTCAGTATAGCTGCTTATATGATGCTATGTGCCTGGGATGCTGCTGCAAGTAAGTTTTTCATTGCACCTGTGCACACATGTACTTGTGCATATTACAATGAACTTGACTTTAACTAGGACATCTCAGTTCTTTACAAGTATTAACTTTTAAATAGGCTGCAGTCATCATCAAATGATCGAATCATAAGCAGTGATGGCACAGAAGGAGGCCGCTTGGGTTTTGTGTCCCTGCTGACAAAAAATAAACTTTGTTTCATCCTAGAGCCCTTCAGGTTACAGCTGTTCCAGTCCTCATCCGAGTGTTTTACAAATGTAGTGAGGGCTTCCACTTCAACCACTCTTTCAGAATTTGAGTCCCAGGCCCCAACACTTAAATCACCTTTTTCCAAATTCCCCTTTAAACCTTCTACCAATCAAATTGAACCAATTCCCACTCATTACTGAGTAAAGGGAAATGTGGCCTTCCTCTAGGACCTCTATGATTTATATGCCTTGATTAAATCTCCCCTTAGTCTCCATTGTTCCAAAGTAACTAACTCCAGCCTGGACAACCTCTCCTCACGACTATAATTCTTCAGCCTGACAGCATCTTCATAAAGTCCATCACGCAAACCAGCCTCCCCTCCATTGATTCTGTCTACACTTCCCGCTGCCTCGGGAAAGCAGCCGACATAATCAGGGACCCCTCCCGCCCCGGACATTCTCTCTTCTCCCCCCTTCTATCAGGCAGAAGATACAAAAGCTTGAAAACACGTACCACCAGGCTCATGGACAGCTTCTATCCCACTGTTATGAGACTATTGAATTAACCTCTTGTAAGATAAAGGTGAATTCTTGACCTTACAATTGACCTCATCATGACCCTTGCGCCTTACTGTCTACCTGCACTGCACTTTCTCTGTAACTGTAACCATAATACTATATTTTGCATTCTGTAATTGCTTTTCTCTTTGTATTACCTCAATGTGCTTATGTTTTGAAATGATCTGTATGGATGGCTTGCAAACCGAAGATTTTCACCATGTCTCAGTAAATGTGACAATAATAAACCAATTACCAATCTAATGTGATCATTCTGTAGGGACAGAACTGTAACATTGCTTTAGCTGTGACCTAAGTTTAGGAAGTTCCAGTATGACCTCCTTGTTTGTTTATTCCATGCCTTGTACAATAAAGGCTGCCTTCACTTAGAACATAGAACATTACAGCACAGTACAGGCCCTTTGGCCCACGATATTGTGCCAACATTTTCTCCTGCTCTGATATCTATCTAACCCTTCCCTCCCACATAGCCCTCCATTTCTCTATCATTCATGTGCCTATCTAAGAGTCTCTTAAATGTCCCTAATGTATCTGCCCCCACAACCTCTGCAGGCAGTGCGTTCCACGCACCCACCACTCTCTGTGTAAAGACTTACCTCTGACATCCCCCTTATACCCTCCTCCAATCACCTTAAAATTATGCCCCCTCATGTTAGCAATTTTCACCCTGGGAAAAAGTCTCTGACTTCTCATCACACCCTTTGGTTCCTTTATCTGCTTGATCAATCTACCACATGGGACATTGCCAATCACTTTGTTAAGACCCATATATCTTTGTCTAATGCTCGACCTTCCTAGTAACTCCGCAGAAATTTACTGAAGTTAGTCAGACATGACTTCTTTTAACAAGTCCATGCTGTCTGACTTTGATTAACCTGTGTCTCTCTAAACATTGATATATTCTATCTGGGAACTCTTTCCAACAACGTGCCCACCTGCAATGTCAGACTTACTCAGTCCATCCCTGCTGCCTCAATAAACAGTGGTAGAACGTCATCAACCTTCCAGTCCTCTGCTGTCAGGTCTGGAATCAAACGGCACCAAGAAATTACAGCCAGAACACACACACACTTCCTCCCTCCCTTCCTTTAAGAATCTGGGATACATTTTATCTGGAGCTGCCAACATATCCACCTTTCAAGTTATTGGACCCCTTAATATGTCCTCTCCAATACCTTGCATTCTTCATTCAGAACATTAATACCTGCATCACCCCCTTCCTCCCTGAGAACAGATGTAAAGTTTTCTTTCAGAACATTACACCTCTTCCATCTCCCACTCAGGATGCTGCTTTGGTCTCTAATGGGACCAACTTTTTTCCTTTCAGGTCCTCTTCCCCTTCACATATTTCCTTCAAGGGTTCTCCTTGATTTGACCTGTCAATATTTCTTCGTGCACCCTCTTTTCCATTCTAAATTCTGTTCGAATTTCACCATTGCACTTTCTATACTCCTCCAGGCTTTCTGAGCTCTCAGTATCCATTACAAGTTATCTTTTTTTTGCTTTATCCAGTTCTGCATGTTCCTTGACATCCATGGGAGTTTCCCAACAGTGCCTTCAGACTTTTCCAGATGGCTGCTTAGAAAGGCAAGGAACAAGGAAAGGGCCACAAAACCAACATCCTTTATTAATGGAAGCCAAGACTCAACTAACAGCAGTGGCTGCTACAACGAAGCATCAAAGGTCATACTGCATGGCTTAGTGGTACACACACATTCATATATATTCTGCTGTTTTCCCTTTAAGAAAAAGAAACCCATATCAATAACAATAATCCACATATTGTTTTATTCAATTAACTATTTACATGCACGTAAAATTATACAATTAACAGATGAATTACTAAAAGACATATAATTCTTCGGGTTAACTCAACATGAATCCACTCATGAATCCACTTATTGTCCTGACCACAAGCTCAGCAGTAAACTTAACATCTTGAGTCTGCCGTAAGTACTGAAAATCCTAATGAATCAGTGTTCCAATAGGCTTCAGATATAATTAACTGCACATCCTGTATTACAGTTGTTATCTTGCCTACATATCATCATAATACATTGTGTTACATTAATTTTCAAAACATCAGTTCCAAAACCAAACATCTCACAGACCAATACACCCATAACCACTGCAGTAATTGAGACTGTATGGTGCTTCCAGTATATTGCAAAATGCCATAAATTCATTGACAGCCTTTTCTAATGTGAATCCTTCACACAGTTCCACATCTTTGTGTGACAGTCTTGCATTTGACTTCCACAGGCTTTCCCTGGGCAGTGGACCTTTTCTCTTCCCCCTCTAAGGCCTATAAACAATCCCTCTACTCAGAAGAAGCAAGATTACAGTCTCCAACAAGACCTCGACTCAAGGCGGCACAGTAGCATAGCGGTTAGCGCGACGCTATTACAGCGCCAGCGATCGGGGTTTGATTCCCGTCGCTGTCTGTAAGGAGTTTATACGTTCTCCCCGTGTCTGCGTGGGTTTCCTCCAGGTGCTCTGGTTTCCTCCCACGTTGCAAAGACGTATGCGTAGGTTAATTTGGGTTTAAAATGAGCAGGGCAGACTCGTTGGGCTGGAAGGGCCTCTTACCAAGCTGTAAATAAAATAAAAATAAAATTAAAAAATAAAATTGTCCCTTTTGAGGTGAGGTGTCACTGCCTCTAACCCTCCTCCTCTGGATTGTTTCAGTGTTTGTACTTTGGTCATTACTGGCTTCAGCCTCTCTTGCTGCACTTGGGCTACATTGTACTGAGCCAACATCAGTAAGTGTACACCGAGTGTCGCTTCACTTATGGGATGTTCAGAACCCTTGAGTCACCTCCACATTGCAACAGGATCCTCACTCGAGGCATCGTACTCAATCTGAGTTTGACTCAGCCCATTTAATTGCTATGAGCAACAGATCTCTGGAAGACATCACACCATTCCTCAGGACTTGCACCGTCTCATCCATCATCTGACAATGGAAACAGCCTCACTACAACACCCTGCACTGGGCTTCCCCTCTTCCACTGGGTCTGTGAAATGGCGCAGGGGTCACTCTAACACTCCTACAAGCTGACTACCTCATACTATCCAAACAAGTTACAGACTCCTCTTATGAATTACTGCATCTAAGGCCTATAAACAATCCCTCTACTCAGAAGAAGCAAGATTACAGTCTCCAACAAGCCCTCGACTCAAACTGCTCATCGCAGACTGTTTGTGCCTCACCCCGAGTTCCTTGCTCTCTGGATACTGCATTCCATAACTCTCCCTTTCCGCCACAGACACTTCCATCTCGGGCACCTTCTTTCCAAGTATCTCTCTGACACTGTGCCGCAGTGTTTGTTTTATTTGAATCAAGGGGACAGCTCTTGCTGGTGGACACTGAGGCTCTTCTCAAGTCTCCTAAGAGGTCTATTCCATACTGAGATTACCAACTCATACTGCAGGTCCATAAAGTCATAGAGTTATGCAGCATGGAAACAGGCCCTTCAGCCCAACCCATCCATGCTAACCAAGGCGCCTTCCTGAGTTAGTTCCATTTGCCTGCATCTGGCCCATATTCCTCTAAAACTTTCCTATCAATGAACCTGTCCAAATGTCCTTTAAATGTTCTAATTGCACCTGCCTCTACCTCTTCCTCTGGCAGCTCATTCCACACATCTACCACCTTCTGTGTGAAAAGCTTGCCTCTCAGATCTCCTTTAAATCTTTCCCCTCTCCCCTTAAACCTATGCCCTCTAGTTTTTGACTCCCCTACCCTGGGAATGTTCCACTCTCATTGGTATTTGTATTGGCATTGGTTTATTATTGTCACTTGTACCGAGGTACAGTGAAAAGCTTGTCTTGCATACCGATCATACAGGTCATTTCATTACACAGTGCAGTTACACTGAGTTAGTACAGAGTGTATTGAGATAGTACAGGTAAAAACAATAACAGTACAGAGTAAAGTGTCACAGCTACAGAGAAAGTGCAGTGTTGTAAGGTGCAAGGTCACAACAAGGTAGATCGTGAGGTCAGAGTCCATCTCATCGGATAAGGGAACCATTCAATAGTCTTCGGTGACACCCCCCACTTCTCTCCAACTCTCATTGTAACCTTCTATCTCTCCCATCTTTTACTTTCAACTGTGATTTCACTCTTCCTTCTAGCTGTTCAAGATGGCTTTCTGTCATCTTACTCACAACACATTGATCACTCTGCCAAGGAGCTGTATCAATGGAAGAGGCTGATTTCCTTTATTAAAGCATAGCAGTCTGCTTCTAATAAGTGAGTTACAAACTAACTGGTACATTCTGCCTTAAAAATCTTCAGGATCAAATTCATCCTTCTAATGTGTGAATCTTGTTTCTCTTTGATTTCTTTGATATCTCTTTACTTCTGTAGTTCAATATTAAAAGGCAGTAAACTACTGAATATTTTAAAAACTAGATTACTGTTTATTTCTGCCCATTCTACTGGTGAGGGGGGAGGGTTACCACTTGCTAATGATCTCATCCCAGTCTGGTGCAATAAGATCAGTTTTCTTTATTAGTCACATGTACATCGAGACACACAGAGAAATGCATATTTTTGCGTAGAGTGTTCTGGGGGCAGCCCGCAAGTGTCGCCACGCTTACGACGCCAAAATTGGCACACCCACAACTTCCTAACCCGTACGTCTTTGGAATGTGGGAGGAAACCGGAGCACCCGGAGGAAACCCACGCAGACACGGGGAGAACGTACAAACTCCTTACAGACAGTATCCGGAATTGAACCCGGGTCGCTGGTGCTGTAATAACGTTACGCTGACCGCTACACTACCGGGCCTGCCATGCTAATATTCTGAATGCTAATGTTCACGACACACACTCTGAGGACCCACTGCACAATGCACCAATTACCAGGCCAAGTTAACACTTGCACAACAGCCAGCTGTTTGCAGTCAGCCGGAAAATTTCACTGGACCATCCGAGCTAATCCCAATCCCGGAAAACCATTTCCCAAAACCCAGCAACCCTCCACAAACTTCAACCTGGGCTTATTTCCTATCTTCGAAGGACCTTTCTGTTCTGCACACCACCTTTGCCTCACTCCAGAAAGCTCGGTTGGTACCAAGGAATAAGATTGAGGAAGCATCTTGAACCTGAAACGTTACCTCTATTTCTCTTGTCATAGATGCTGCCTGACCTGCTGAGTGCTTCGAGCATCTTCTGTTTTTGTTGCAGATTTCCAGCATCTGCAGTTTTTTGGACTTAGGTTAGCGGGAGAAGGAATGAACATAGAACACAGAACGTAGAACAGTGCAGCAGAGGGATGGGCCCTTCAGCCCACAACGTCTGTGCCAAACACGATGCCAAATTAAACTAAATCTCTTCTGCCTACACACGACCCATGTTGCTCCGGTCCCTGCATACTTGCATGCTTATCGAAAAGCCTCTTAAATGCCACTATCGTACTTGCTTCCTACCACCACACCGGCAACCCGTTCCAGGCACCCACAACCCTCTGTGTAAAAACACTTGCTCTACACATCTCCTTTAAACTTTCCCCCCTCACTTTAAATGCATTTCCTCTAGTATTCGACATTTCTACCCTGGGAAAAAGATTCTGACTGTCTACTCTATCTATGCCTCCCATAATTTTATAAACTTCTGCAGAGAAAACAACCCAAGTCTGTCCAACCTCTCCTTATAGCTCATACCCTCTAATCCAGACAGCAATCTTGATAAACCTCTCCTGTACCCTTTCCAAAGCTTCTACATGCTTCCTGTAATGGGGCGACCAGAATTGTACACAATAGTCTAAGTGCGGTCTAACCAAAGTTTTACAACGTTGCAATGTGACTTCCTTATGCCATTGAATGGGGTCAATTTCTCCTTATCTATTCAATTTTCCTTCTGAAACTATACCCCCCCCCCCCCGCTATAGATTCCCCACCAGGTGAAACATTCTCTCTCGTATTAATTCTGTCAAGCCTCCTCAGGAGTATACTTCTCCAAAAATCTTCAAGAATTTACAAGCTATTGAAATTAGATGCCATGGTCTTGATTGTTCCCTTTCAAGGTGGGAATGGTTAATCAACATTTTAAGAATATCAGTCATCCCTTTAGAGGATTATTGTTCATCAGCCATGTCTTTCTGTACTGGGTTTAAAGAGGAAACATACAGATGCAGCAACTTTACAGAACAAAGCAGGATTAAGTATGAACATAGAGTCAAAGAGTTATACAGCACGGAAACAGGACCATCATGCCGACCAAGTTGTCTACCTAAGCCAGTCCCATTTGCCTGCATTTGGCCCGTATCCCTCTAAACCTTTCCTATCCATTTTGGACTGAAGGGACTCGAGGGTTATGAGAACCAAGCTGGAAAGTGGAGTTGGAACCGATGATCAGAGTTTATTCAACGGTGGAGCTGTCTTGTGGTCGGCTCCTGCTTCTTCTATACTTTATCTTTTTCTGCTCTCACGAGTTGTCGCTAACTCAAGGCTAATGAGAAAGCTCTGCAAATTGTCCTGTAGTACACAGGGGAGCTCTCCTCACCACAAATTGATGATTAATTTACACCTTGTTAACAGTGATTACATTAAACACTTTGTTACTGTGGGTGCAAACCTGGGGCCAATATCAGCAAACTTGAGTCCTGGATATGTCATTGGAAGTGAGGTCAGAGAAAGGGAGTAAGAATAAAGTGAATGCTTCCTGATTGTTGGGCGTGGTACCCTCCTGGAACTTAAACCGGGGGCCTCATCTTTTCACCGTGTCTGTCAATGATTTAACACTGATGTGTGTAAGTTTATGGGTGATACCAAGTTAGGAGGTAGAATAAGAACATGGTACAAAAGGAACAGCAGATGATCTGAGGTCATCTATTCAGAAACCATAAATAAATGATGAGACCAAAGTAATGGATGAGAAGAGACTTGGATGTCTGTTTGAAGGAACTGAGTGTCAATTGATAATAGCGAGTTGGCTATTGGAAGGGGAGGGGCAGATGTCTGAACCCACAGAAAAAAGTCAGTCCTACAACTTCCTCAGAAAGCAGTATCTATTTAAAGGGCAAGAGGAACTAAAAACGATGCCAACCTCTCCCGATAAAAGTCGGGTAAGATCTCCAGATAAGGTCCAGTGAATGGGGAACAGTCACAAAAACATTGTGTGCATCAAGTTGGTCCCAGTCACGTCAGTGTGGTGACCTGGGTTGATTGACAGGGGTCCACACTATCTTTCCTCCACTCTGAATGTGAGTGACACTGTGACCATATGCTGTCTATCAGAAGTCACTAAAAGGTAGCAGAACGATACAAAAAAATCTTGTGTTTGCAATCTGCCTGCCACACTTGGTTAGGTCAAAGTGATTCACTGGGATGTGCTTTGATGCACTTTTGAGTGGCAAGATGAGGTGTTATATAAATGCAACATTTCTTTCCCCTTTACCTATTAAACTGATGCAAAAGATTTCAATCCACCATAAAACAGAAACAATGGAATCAGGATAATAGGAGTATTTGAATCGTGATCCAGAGGCCTAGGCTATTATTCAGGAGACATGAGTTTCAATCTCACCAAGATAGCTGGGGAATTTGAATTTAAATAAATAAATTTAAAATCTGAAATGAAAAGTATTGGTGAAACTGGAACTGCTGATTTATCATTAAAACCCTCTCTGGTTCACTGAGGTCCTGGGAAACTTCTGTCCTTGGCCTGATTGTGACTTAAATCAATGTGGTTGACTCCTAATTACACTCTGAAATGGCACAGTGAACCATTCAGTTTGGGAGGCTCAATAAATACCAGCCTTCCTACAACATCCACAATCGATGAATAAATAATATTTTACTGTCAAATACCACAGAACACTATGAACTAAATACGTTGCAGTCTCATGCCAGAGCTATAAGTTGCACCGAAAACTGACAGATATCCTTTTCGCTCTGCCATACCGGTGTGGCCTCTGTGCAATTTCCCTTACCTCCAGATACTACAAAGAGAAGGCACGTCATTACAACACTTTCCCCAGCCACCAACACTTCCACTAGAGTCAGCTGTCAGTGAAAATGAAGTATTGGACGCTCTGGCTTGCAACTTTATTTTCAGGGATGGAAAAGAACACTGAAGCTGTAGATTGACAGGTTACCAAAAGCTTTATTGTTCAGCCTGACCCCTGGCTTTCAGTCATACTAATGGCTTTCCATTTCCTTCCTGACTGGGTCACTCTTCCTTAAATTGCGTCTCAAGCAGATTGGTCCACAAAATGAAAACACAACAGTCTGGATGACTATCAGCAATAATATTCCCTGAACAATAAACACATATGACTCATGTTCCTCTCTCTTGTATTCTAAAAGGGGTGTGAAAATAAACACATCTAAACTATCACTGAAATACTAGGCAGGAATCTGGCGTAAGTATTTAGTGTTGACACAATGGTATTGAGATTGTGCCAGTCACATGGTCTGCTTGTTATACCAACTGCTACATCTTACCAGCTAATTTGCTACCAGGTTCTCAAAATCAACATCTAACCCTTAACCTCGCCATGATTTCTATGAAGGTGCTTCGTTCACACATTAATTCGCCATTAAACCTGCCATAGAGAGTTAAGTCTAAAAAATTATAGCTCACAGACCTTCTAAACAATATGCTAATCGTCACTGACTGCCAAACGTTCTTTATGCCCCTCTGTGAACAACTCTAAGTGTGGAGTCTCATTTCTTCAGGCAAAGCATTATCTTAGAAAATTTGACAAAATATCAGACATAAATTTATAGCTTTTTTCTGAGTTTGCCTATGTTTTATTCCTCCCCTTTAAGCTGCTCTCCCTTTCTCTCTCTTTATTTCTATTTCTATGCTGATTTAACATTTAATTCACCGATTCTAATTTACACATACTTCCCAGGCTGATTCTTCCTCAGTCTCTTTCGTTAAGAAGATATGTTCTTGGTTCTATTGCTCACCAATACCTTAGCTGCCCCTATCTATACTCAACTCTGTGAATTTTAGGTAAAATAATATTAAAACTTAAACAAAGACAATCATGTTGATGAAAGCTTCCATGAGATGTCCAATGCTAACTAATCCTTTCATATTCTGTCTCTATTCACTGGGAGTGACACAGTGGTACAGTCAGTAGAGCCACTGTCCTACAGTTACAACAACCCAGGTTCAATTGTGACCTTCGGTGCTGTCTGTGTGGAGTTTGCACGTTCTCCCTGTAACCACATGGGATTGGGATTTCCTTTTCTCCTGAATAGTTGTGGATGTCACAAATGACATGGATTATACAAAGGGATCTGATAAGATTGAAAGATATTGGCGTGTATTGCACTGTACATTCAAACTGTATTTGATCGACTACATAGAGAAATAGTGGGAAAGACACAGAGAGAATGAGTGTCTAGTCAATTGACTGATTTTCATACAACAGTAAGAGCATGTGACAATGAAGCAGAGATCAGGGCAGCTGCTTCGCGTGTGACTGTGAAACGTGAGTCTCATCAACAAAAGCAATGGCAGTTGTCATTCAGAGCACTGGGCAGAGGCTGTATTAGATCTTACTGTCATAACACCTGTGCTTCATACAAGTGGCAGCAAACAGAACCTCTGAAGAAATGTGGCTGACCACCTGTGATGGGTTATACACATCATGTGCTCTGATGCACACTCCTGACCTCAAACAGGAGTATTTTAAACAAAAAAAAATTAACCAATGCAGTTTCAATTACAAGAACAAAATTCCTGGGTCTTCAGAGACCTTTTATTTCAATTCGCAGTCAGTTCCAATCAGCAGATGCCAAAGGCTTAACTAAGGCCAAATTATTAGTGAGTCTATTTTCAGATTCAGTTTTATGCTTCTCACATTTTTTTTTAATGTGAACTGTGAACCAGACACACACTTGCCCTTAATTCAATTGCCTCATGTTTGAGTAAAAGTTTAATGAACTTACAGAGCTGCAAATATCATGGCCAGGGGAATAAAATAATACTAATTGTTATACTTTTGAAAATCTCTGCCTTTGTAGTGGTCCTGTTGTCTTAATATCATGTCCTTCGGGGATAATTAGTTGTGCTGAGTTGAATCTCCAATCAGCAGAATGCATCTGCTCTGGAGCTAACCAAGTTGCAAGGGTTACCTGTCTCTGCTTCCCTTGTACAAACTCAGATGGGAGTTGGATCATATCCAGAGAAGTTTCCTGATTTTACAAGCCCACAGATTCCAATGCTGTGACCCTTGGACATGCTAACACTTGCAAAGAGACAGCACATGGACAATGGTCAGAATGTCATCAATGAGACATTCCTCCTGCCTTCTCTAGATGCTAATGATCATTCTCTACAGTGACCATCAGTCACTGCATCAGGAGAAGCTCTCTCACCTTCAGTGATGTCCTATCACAGCACATCACGGAAACCAGCCTCCCTTCCATGGACTCTGTCTATACCTCTCGCTGCCTCAGTAAAGCAGCCAACATAATCAAAGACCCCACCCACCCGGATCAAACACCCCACCCACCCCACCCACTCTCCCCTCTCCCATCAGGCAGAAGATACAGGAGCCTGGGGGCACACACCACCAAGCTCAAGGACGGCTTCTATCCCCTGGTCATAAGACTATTGAACGGTTCCCTGATACGATGTGATGGACTCTTGACCTCACAATCTACCTTGTTTGACCTTGCACCTTATTGTCTGCCTGCAATGCACTTCCCTGTAGCTGTGACACTTTACTCTGTATTCTGTTATTGTTTTTATCCTGTACTACCTCAATGCACTGTGTAATGAATTGATCTGTACGAACAGTATGCAAGACAAGTTTTTCACTGTACCTCGGTATAAGTGACAATAATAAACCAATACCAATACCAGTCTTCCATCTTACAGCTCTATTCACTGCAGACTTGTCATCGTAGGAGCAGAATGATCGACATGGATCTTCTTGAACTTCCATAAACTTTTAACCAAGTAGTTCCTGTCTCAGTACACATCTATGACTTCTCCCAGATCCCTCCCTGGCCACAAGGGTCTGATACTCAACATTTGTCCCGTGCCCAAAACCTTCCCTCTCTCTGGGTTGATCTCATACATTTACTTTAACTCCACATTTCTGTCAACACTTCTTGCTGCCTTGGTAAAGCAGCCGACATAATCAAAGACCCCACACACCCCGGACAGTCTCTCTTCTCCCCTCTCCCATCGGGCAGAAGATTCAAAAGCCTGAAAGCCCATACCACCAGGCTCAAGGACAGCTTCTATTGTAGGACTATTGAACGGTCCCTTAAGATGGACTCTTGATTTCACAATCTACCTCGTCATGACCTCGCACCTTATTGTCTGCCTGCTCTGCACTTTTTCTGTAACTGTAACACTTTATTCTGCATTCTATTATTGCTTTTCCCTTGTACTACCTCGATGTACTCATGTGGTGAAATGATCTGTATGGATGGCACGCAAAACAAAGTTTTTCACTGTGCCTCACTACATGTGACAATAATAAACCAACTTACTGATTTACATCCCCTCCTCCTCTGCTAAGTTTAGCGGTGCCAGACTCAGCCTTGTCAGGTCTGTGGTTCAGGAACATCTGGGTGGATGTGGTCTCCACCTGTACACTAGCAGGAAATCCACTAATCTGTGCTTTGTCGACTTGCGTGACCTGCTCTCCATTACCTCTTCTCTGAGCCCTCCCTCACTGTGTGGAAGTAACAATCTGCCTCCCTGGGTGGTCCAGACTTGTGGTTCTGAGGGTTACACAGTTCATGCACGCAGATATTTCAAATTGCACTGAACTAAACCGGTGCCCATTGTCAGACACAAGTTCCTCTGCAAACCCTAGTGTTACAAGCCCACCAATGGTTACTTCAGCAGCTGTGCAGGATCCAACTACTTGGAGTGACTGATGGGACCAGGAAATTGTCTGACCCTTGCTTGCAGAAGCTCTGAAAAAGGGCTGGCACATCACCGTCCAGTGTCCTCGGAGGCTGAGCCCTTCAATTCTCATCTTCGTTGATCTTATCTCCAACACCTTCATTGAGTCCAGGCCAGTAGATGAAGCCACAGACACCACCCTCATGTGCGCCATGCCCAGACGTTAGGTGTTCAGCCCCATTCCCCCGGATTCACCTCAGAAGTGCCTAGAAATGACTGCACGATGTCCCCATTAACACATCTCCAGATCAAAGACAGTTCACACCTTTTCCAGTGAAAAAGTCAAATAACATCACTCAGCTCATCTCCTGAACCATTCCAACTGGTCAGGGTACATGTACCTGTGTTAAGACATTATCTGTCTACATGGCCTTTACAGTTTCCACGGCTGTGGCCAAAACACTGTCACCACCAGCTACACTGTGGAAATCTTATTCTCCAAAAGCCTCGAGCCCAATGAAAAAGGCCCTGCCATTACTGCTGGCATATATACAGCTGGGGCATTCGAATCGATTGCTGACCAGAACTCTTTCACATTTCTCAATGAGCAGAAGGAAGCACAACCATTGAAAACAACGTACGGGCCCTCCCCGGGTTACGAACGCCCAACTTATGGATCCCCGTACATACGAATGAACTCTCACAATATTAAATTCAAAAGTCCAATATATATTCGTTCCTACCAATGGCAGAACTAGTTTCCTCTCTCCCTCTCTCCACTTCTAGTTATTGTTCTTATCAATCTTATGTGCTTTTGATGCCATTCATTACAATACTGTGGAGGTGTGTTTACTCTGTTGAGTGATTTTTGTGCATTATCCAACTTACATAGAACAAAGAACACAGTACAGCACAGAACAGGCCCTTCGGCCCACAATGTTGTGCCGACAAAGCTATTCCCTCCTACCTACAGAATGCCCATATCCCTCTAATTTCCTCTCATTCATGTGCCCATCCAAGCCCCTCTTAAAAGCCCCCAATGAATTTGCCTCCACCACCCTATCAGGCAACACATTCCAGGCATCCACCACTCTCTCAGTAAAAAACATACCCCTCACGTCTGTTCTGAATCTACCCCCCTCTCACCTTAAAGGCATGCCCTCTGGTATTGGATCGCTCAATAATTGGAAAAAGATATTGCTTGAACATCCTATCTATGCCCCTCAGAATTTTACACACAAATGGACACTTATGGACAAAATCGACTTATGGACGTCTGTAAAAACAGAACCTGTTCATTATCCTGGGACAGCCTGTAGCTGAGCAACAGAATGCTTGTTGGAATGTGACGAAAAGGATTAGTATTGAGGCACTAGAATCCGGAGCAGAGGGGAGCAGAGCATTTAATTTGATTTCTCTATGTTTGATGAGATTCCTCACAACTAGTTAAAGAGACAATAGACCCTTGTGGAGGGAAGGTGATATGGGAATTTGAATACAAAATTGGTTTTGGAAATGGAAGGAAGAAGGTTATTAAAAATGAATAATGTTCACATTCGAGACTAGAAATGAGTACCTTTGGGATCACTCCTAATTTTCCTGCTCTTCATTAGTGATCTGGGTGACAAACCAAGAAGAATATCTACATTCCCAAGTCATTCCGCACTGTGTGGGGAGCCCAATTATATGGTCATACTTAGCTTTGCCAAGTAAGTTTCGTTTGCACAGTTTGGATGGTTTGAGTGCCCGTTAAAGGGTAAGAAAGCGGCTTATATTGTTAATGACGAGACGTGTTGGGATCGGAGTGTTGATGAGCCAGGTATCTGATAAAACATGAAGCTCTCCTGCCTCTTGCTCCATTCCAACCTTAATGATGATCTTCATGTGTTTTCTCGGGGGGGGTCTCATTAAAATAACATTTCCTAAAATTCCATGTAATCTCCACAAATGCACTTAAACAATATTAATAATTTCTTACAAAAATGCTTCATGGAAATTGCTCCAGAACTAGACATCCCTTTTGAGCAAAACTTGCACCATGTCAGTCATAGAAAACTCTTGCATTAACAGCAAGTCTCCCATGGCCTCAGTATTTCACAGCTAATGAAGTAAATATTCGAGCCAATTTGTACACAGCAAGTTTCCGCAATCAGCAATGTGGTAACAGCCAGGTAGCATAGTGAACTCGGTTAATTTGAGTGGTTCTGCTCTGAGGTAGAGAGCCCAAAAGCAGTGACACTGGGGACTCCGAATCAAGTCAAGTTTATTGTCATGTGCACAAGTACGGTGGGGTATAGGTACAATGAAAAATTTGTTTGCAGCAGTATCACAGGCATGTAGGTTCAGACAACACACAGAACATAAATATACGCAAATATACCACACAGCAAAGAAAAAAGACTGTGCAAAACAAGGTGTCAGTACAACAAAGACACAATCAGAGACAAGTCCACAATAGTGCAAGAGGTGGTCGGCAGTGTTCCGTTGCTGAGGTAGGGTTAGGGTTGTGCAGGTTAGTTCAAGGACCTAATGGTTGTAGGAAAGTAGCTGTTCCTGAACCTGGTGGTGTGGGACTTCAGGCTTCTGTACCTCCTGCCCAATGGTAGCAGGGAGAAGAGGGCATGGCCCAGACGGTGGGGATCCTTCATTGATAGATTCCACTTACTTGGGGCAGCGCCTCCTGTAGATACTTTCACAGGGAATGGTGATAAGGCAGCTTGGAAATCAAATGGGATCCTGGGTTTGTAAATAGGTTGCTGGGCTGCAGTTCTGTGGAGAGGCCGCAGGAACAGACACTGTGCTCCCCACAACAGGCAAAGGTCCAGAGAATCCCTAACAGGGATATTCAAATCTATGAGGAGTTTCAGTAGAACAAGCACAGTATAGCACTGTTTATTCCAGAGTTGTGTAACTAAAACTGACTCTGCCTGGAGTGGAGTGCCTTAACAGCCATTTCACCTTGGAAATGTGGCCGAGCTTTTCCTGGAGTGATTTGTCCCTGTGCCCAACACAATTTCAATCTCAGTCATGCAGACCAGGTTGCCCTGAGACTGTCTGAGTACCACCAGGTATTCACACTGCAGTGCTGGACTGGGTCTTCATAGGGCAAGTCCATACTGACCTCCGACTCCTCCTGATCACACTGACAACCCTCCACTTTCATTCCCAAACCCCTGATCCCACTCCTGACTGTCTTATCTCACTCTCAACCCACCTCCCCTCATTCCACAATCCCCAGTCTCACTCCTGACCAGCCCATCTCACTCCCAACTCTCTGATCTCACTCCTGAACCCTGATAGTGAGATCCTCTAATCTCATTCTCAACCCACCATTTCTCCCCCCACTCCCCCCCCCCCACACACACACACACACACTCCTAACAAACAGGCCCTACCCCAATCACACTCCCTACCCCAGATGTCACGCCAGACATCTGATTACACTCACATCCACACCCCCCCAATTTCACGCCCAATCCCCGATCTCACACCTGAACTCCTCAATCTCACACCCAACCAGTGGGTCTTACTTCCATCCTTCTAACCTCAGTTCCATCCCCTCAGTCTTAATACTAACCCTTTGGTCTCACACACCACCCTCCCAATCTCTCTCCCAACCTCAGCTCCCACACCCAATGGCAGATCTCCACCCAAACCACCAACTTTACTCCTGATCCACTGATCTCACTCCCAGTGTGGGGGATTTCACTCCCAACCCTCCAGTCTCCCTCCTGATCCTCTGAACTCATTCGAGTGCCCCCAGTCACATCCCCAATGCCTCACACCACATCTGCCACATCTCACTCCCAACCTGCCAATCAAACCCTGTCGCCAGAGCTCACTCCTATATCGCCCCACTCCCCCCAGTCTCCACACACTTCCCTTCAACCTCTGATGCTACTTAAATTAGCCACATGCTATAAAACTAAATGTCCATCTGTGGGCCTTTACCACCACCATCTGAACTCAGTCTTTAAGCCACATCAGAGGATCACGATAAAACAAGGAGTTTTATGATCTGGAATGCAGAGGCTAAAAGGGGGATAGAACCAGGCAATTCTGCACAAATCCAGGCAAGAATAATATGTGGGACATCTTCCTAGCAACAGGCCAAATGGCCTCTAGGCTGTAAACTAGAGGCCCCAGCACACCTTCCCAAAGGCACCTCCCACTGCTCGGAGACACCTCCCAATCTCTGTCCCTGTTCATCCCTCAAGGATTTGCCAAAAACAGGCTGGCTAATTAAATGACACCGTCAAAGACTAGATCTATCAATATTTGCCTCTGTAAGATATTCCAAAATCCATTATAACTACTCAAACATACCTTGAGATTTCTCACAAATAGAGCGACATATTTTCAATTAGTTCAATACTTCTAACACCCATCCACCCTCCAGTGTGAAGGAGAGGCTCAGCAAATGCACGTCTGCAGATCCATTCTGGTGTTGGTATTGGTATTGGTTTATTATTGTCACTTGTACCGAGATACGGTGAAATACCGATCGTACAGGTCAATTCATTACACAGTGCAGTTACATTGAGTTAGTACAGAGTGCATTGTGGTAGTACAGGTTAAAAACAATAACAGTACAGAGTAAAGTGTCACTGCTACAGGGAAAGTGCAGTGCAATAAGGTGCAAGGTCACAACAAGGTAGATCATGAGGTCAGAGTCCATCTCATCGTATAAGGGAACCGTTCAGCAGTCTTATCACAGTGGGGTAGAAGCTGTCCTTAAGTCTGGTCATACGTGCCCTCAGGCTCCTGTATCTTCTACCTGATGGAAGAGGAGAGAAGAGAGAATGACCCGGGTGGGTGGGGTCTTTGATTATGCTGGCTGCTTCACCAAGACAGCGAGAGGTAAAGACAGAGTCCAAGGAGGGGAGGCTGGTTTCCGTGATGTGCTGGGCTGTGTCCACAACTCTCTGCAGTTCCTTGCGGTCCTAGGCACAGCAGTTGCCGTACCAAGCCGTGATGCATCCAGATAGGATGCTTTCTATGGTGCATCGGTAAAAGTTGGTGAGAGTCAAAGGGAACAAACCAAATTTCTTTAGCTTCCTGAGGAAGTAGAGGCGCTGGTGAGCTTTCTTGGCAGTGGCATCTACATGATTTGACCAGGACAGGCGGTTGGTGATGTTCACTCCCAGGAACTTGAAGCTCTCAACCCTCTCGACCTCAGCACCGTTGATGTAGACAGGTGCATGTACACCGTCCCCTTTCCTGAAGTCAATGACCAGCTCTTCTGTTTGGTGAGACACCTCTCTCCACCAAACTTTTCCCAGTCCAGTTGTGGATCCTTAAACCTATTCAGCTGAAGCAGATGTGTGTAACCAACAGCTGGACCAGTGCTCTTGATTATACCACGGTGGTTAGGTCTGAAGTCACTCCCATTTCTGTTTGGGAAATGCATTATTGATGGCAGCTGATTCAGTGTGATTAAGTATATTAGAACTTGATTTACTACCTTTTCTAATTGCAAATGACCTTAATGCTGTTTCTATCAATGAATCAAACTGAATCTGAGCTAGTCTCCAGGCTGCAGGAGACATATAGGCAAGAGCTGGGGTGGCTGCACAGGTCCCGAGCACAGACCTTCTCTGTGAAGGTGGAGACTATTTGGTTCGAAGATGGTGAACTTAATCAATGAGCTGTGGAAGTAGAAAAGGTTCATGGAACCTTTATGAATACGTAGAGTTACGGAACAGGAATTTAAAAACAATTCAAATAAAGTCAAGAGTAACTGTTATTAAAAGCAAGTTAAACTGCTTGTGTATTCATGCACCAAGATTCTAATAAACAGAACAACTGGATATAATAATGTGCATTGTGGAACCAGCAATTACTGAGACATCACTGTAAAATCACACTGGCAATTCAACATTGCAGGGTGTAGGATGTTTACAGGAGAGAGGGGAAGTAAAGCAACAGGGATAATATAATGTAATAACGACACACATTAGTGACACGGTCCTCAGTAAAACCAAAAATATGCACGGGATTGGGGATAAAAGATAAGTAATGATCTATCACATTATACAACTGGTCCAACACAGAATCGTAGAGTCATACAGCATGGAGTCAGACCCTTCACCCAGAGTCCACGCCAACCATCAAACACCCAATTACACGAATCCCACATTACTGTAATCCCTTTTATCCTGCCCACAACCCTATCAACAGCCCCCCAGTTTCTACCCCTCACCTACACACCAGGGGCAATTTACAGTGACCAACTAACCTACAAACCCACACACCTTTGGGAAATGGAGCACCGGGGGAAACCCACATGATCACAAGGGGAATGTTCCAACTCCACACAGACCGCACCTGAGATCGGGATTGAACCTGGGTCACTGGAGCTGTGAGGTAACCGTTCTACCAGCTGCCCCACCGGACTGCCGTTGTTTACTTTTTGTCCTGCAATGTGGATGTCACTGGAAAAGTCATCTTTAATTAATTGCCTGACGCTAGTTACCCTTGGGAAGATGGTGAAAAATTGCTTGTCCAATGTACTGAACCCTGTTTCGAATTCATTTGGGAGTACTGTACGTGATTCCTGACATCTTTTTGAAGATAAAATACGGAGACGCAGAAGAGGGTGCTAAAGTAATGTACAATGACGGGTACAACGATGAGCTAATCCCATCAGGAAAGGGGGATCTAACTAATTCTCTGTTCTCTCAGAAGAGAAGGCCTAAGAGAGGTTATTAAAATCATGAAAGGTTTGGATGAAGGAGATAAAAAGAGAATGTGAAATGTCACCAAGATAAGAATTCAGGAGCAACCTCTGTTCTCAGAGGGTGTCAGGAATGTGGAGCTCACCACCACAAGTCAGGGAGATTAGTGGAGATATATCAAAGGGAAGTTCCGACAAGAATACGGGAAAAGAAAAGAAGGCTGTGAGGAGAGTGAAGGGACTTGGCAGTGAACTGCGCCTTGGACTGGTTGGGCTGTGACCCTTCTGATATTCCCTGTTACCTGCTCAAACCACAGAAAGACTATTGCAGGACTGCAGTAAGCAAGCCATTCCTCACGCAGGGAAGAGGTCAACGCATGGAACGGAATTCCAGATGGGAATGGAAATTCCTGGAACATCTGAGTGAACTCAGCCTTTTCTCCTTAGAGCGACGGAGGACGAGGGGGGACCTGATAGAGGTGTATAAGATGATAAGAGGCATTGATCGGGTGGATAATCAGAGGCTTTTTCCCAGGGCTGAAATGGTTGCCACAAGAGGACACAGGTTTAAGGTGCTGGGGAGTAGGTACAGAGGAGATGTCAGGGGTAAGTTTTTTACTCAGAGAGTGGTGAGTGTGTGGAATGGGCTGCCGGCAATGGTGATGGAGGGGGATACAATAGGGTCTTTTAAGAGACTTTTGAATAGGTACATGGAGCTTAGAAAAATAGAGGGCTATGGGTAAGCCTAGCAATTTCTAAGGTAGGGACATGTTCGGCACAGCTCTGTGGGCCTGTATTGTGCTGTAGGTTTTCTATGTTTCTATTTAGAAATTGCAGCAATGGAGACCATGTGCAGGATTCTGCTCGGTTGAAACATTAGCAGTTGGGCACCTTTTAGCATTGCTCCCTTTGCATTTGGATGAATATTGAATTAGAGGCAGCTACAAAAGTGAGGTACCTTACACCTTCCAGCTGATTAACCCCTTAGGGAACACACTGGGCTTGTGTATTTGCTTTCAATTACTCCTGGTTTGTAATCAGTTCCATGGGTAACACCAAACAGACCTGGCTGCAGCTTGGGAAGAACTTCCCTCCCATTTGATCAAAGCTACACTTTTAACACAGGGAAATGAAGTAAACCAATAGAAGCTCCATCTCTACAATTAATCAATGTGACAAATATTTATCAGCTAAATTCAATGGCAATTACTCAAGTGACTGTGCTAACAAGTTTGGAAAAGAGTCAATAATTTTGTTTATTGACATGTTTACCAGCTGTATCAGAATTGGATGGTCGTTGAGGCTCAAAAATCCATAATGTTAGGGAGCAAGTTTCATATGGAGTCAGATCAATAATGACGGGATATTTCTGGGAGTGCAGTAACGTTCAGAGTTACCAGCAAGGGAACGTTCCCCGAACATTGCTTCTAGAAATTCCCCAACTACATGAACACACTGGGAGAAGCCCCATTATACATTGGGAGCGGCTGTTATCGGGAGTCATTTAAAGGCCAGCTGGTCAGAATTCAGGACCAACGTGTTCCTGTGAGGAAGAAAGACAAGGACGGCACAGTTCAGGAACCGTGGATGACGAGCGCTGTTGAACAGAGGGAGGCGGACCGTGTGCAGGCAGGTGTGCAGTTTAAATTGGCTTTGTGGCTGGCACGGACATTTTGGGCTGAAGGGCCTGTTCCTGCTGGGCCTGCTCCTGACTCTGGAGATCCCACCGTCACCGACACACCCCCAGAGATCCCGTCACCGACACACCCCCAGAGATCCCACTCTCACTGACACACTCCCAGAGATCCCACAATCGACACAGTCCCAGAGACCCCACCGTCACCGACACACCCCCAGAGACCCCACCGTCACCAACACCCTCCCAGAGACCCCACCGTCACCGACTCCCCAGAGATCCCACTCTCACTGACACACTCCCAGAGACCCCACCGTCACCAACACACCCCCAGAGACTCCACCGTCACCAACACACTCCCAGAGACCCCACCATCACCGACTCCCCGGAGACCCCACTGTCACTGACACACCCCCAGAGACTCCACTGTCACCAACACACTCCCAGAGACCCCACCATGATTAACACAGCCCCAAAGATATCCAAACAATGTTCACCCACTCCACAGACCTCACTGAGGCACACTGTAGCTACCAACACAGTCCAAAATAACACTGGCTGCTTCACTGAGAACCTCCTTCGAATGTCCATACAGTCTCTCAAGACACAACAGTAATTCATGCTCAGGGAACTGGTATATGCACAAATGCATTCCCAGGAAACATTTAAGTTCCACCTTAAACCATATGCTACATACTCTAAATATCTAAATACTGTTGGAAACACAATAGAAGTGGTGCTAGCAACTAGAATGTGGAACCAGGCCTGTGATGGTGGCTGGTACGTACAGTCAGGTTCAGTCAGAGCCTTCACATTGCATTGTTCCAAAAGAAGTTGGAGAAATTAAAGTAACACTTGAAAATTGATTATACAGGAAATTAATTGGATCAGCCAGGACCTTGTTGAATGCAGAGCAAACTCAAGGGGAACATTTCGCCTACTCCTGTTTCTATTCTTTGTGTCCTGGTAATGCAGTTACCACTGAGGGAGTGGTCAGCTCAACTTCAAAACTGATTGGGAGGCAGGAGTGGTTATGTAATGAAATAGGTTTGGTGAGAAAAGGCTTAAATAATAGAAAATTTGAGATAACTTGATGATAAAGTGATTGGGCATTTAACATAGAATACTTAGGCAGATTTATTAATCCAATACTGCATTAGCTACTTAAGACAAGCAGCATGAAGTTATAAATTAAACCTAAATGAAGAAGTAGAACATTGCTGTCTCCATATTCATTAATGGAGGGTCTAGAGATTTAGTGTGAACAAAATTACATATTAAAGAACAAACCGATGCAACTGCTCACAGGTTACTAATCAAGCAAAAGGGGTGAGCTTTATTGAATTAATTATGCAGATTCTGAGATTGGAAATATTTTAAAAGTTAACTTTTAAGCAGTGGGAGGGGATTCAGTATTCTGTGAACATGTTGAATCAGCATCAATTGTTTGTTGCTGTGAGTCAGAACTGTGTTAGCAAAGTGGGTGGTGATTCTTTCTTTCCAGAATCAAAGTAAAATATTATGGATGTCGAAAGCCTGAAAATAAAAAATAGAAAATGCTGGAAGTGGTCAACAGGTTGGGAGAGGAGCTGAGTTAATGTTTCAGGTTGGTGACCTTTGTTCAGAGTTCTACAACTCTGATCTGCTGTCCTCAGATGCTGCCTGACCTGCTGAGTATTTCCAGAATGTTCTGATTCTTTTTATTGACAAAATAGAATTCTAAAATTGTTACGGCACAGAAGGAGACCATTCAGCCCATTGACCCTGTACTGTCCCTTTTTTGTATTTTTTTTCAAGACCAGGGCATCATTTATTGTTCATTGCTAACTGCCCTTGAACTGCCACCCACATTAATAGGCCTGGGGTCACACCAGAAAGGTCAGCAGATTTCCTCCCCAGGGACATTAGCGAACCAGATGCATTCATGTGACAAGCCAGTGGACTTGTGGCATCATTACTAATGATTACTTTCTTTTTCTTTCCAGGTTATAATTAAATTCCACAGCTGCCGTGGTGAGATTCGAACTCTGGTCTCTGGATCATTAGCCCGGCCTCTGGATTAATCATCCCGGTAACTTCATTGTCCTGGGACTGAAACTGGTGGCAATTCCAGGGAAGAACTGTCAGCGACGTCCCCCTCACTAGTGTTCCCCATCGGTGTAAACTCTCCCTGTTAATGTCCAGGCCAGCAACACGTGTACCTCTCTGATTTTATTCAAGATTTGCATTCTTTTGTCTTTGTAAAGCCGGCTGTTCATGTAATTGGTAAATGTGGCCTCCTACGGATACAAGGCAGTAATGACCCATTGCAAATGGGCTGGAATCCACTGACCTTCAGTCAACAAGTCCACAGAGGTAGGTACTGAACAACAGAACCCATACACTTTGCATCCACTCCTCAGATTTAAGGCAGAGTGAATTGACAAAAGATGCACGGCACATTTAGTTGAAGAGGGTCAGTGACATTGATTAGAAAGATAAGTACAGAGAAGTAGTTGTTTATATTTCTATATTTCAAAATTTCTTTTTGTTTTTAATTAATGCCAAATGGTTTAAAGTATTTTGAAGTAAATCTTTTTTTAGTAATTTTTTTTATTATTCATATACATAATAGAACTGCTTTTAGGGATATCAGGGATATTTAAAAACTGTTCAAAAGGTCTTTGGCAGCAGCGAGTTTGAGGATTTTCTTGAGCAGGACCTTGGGATCCGCCACCTGAGGCCTAGTTGACACTTGCAGCCTGATCCATCCGGGATCTGTAGGGTATTCCAGCCCATGATCCGGAAAGCAATGCCGGAAAGGATGGTGGGATCATATTCAGTATAAGCTCTCCTGCAGGAATCAGATAAATCCAGAAGGGAAGAACGAATCCTGGACTATGCAGTGGGAGCAGGAAACTGGGACTAATTGGATATATTTTTCAAAAGCACAATGAGCTAAATAGCCTCCACTTGTCAATAAAAAATATTTGTTCTTACAAAAATGCAGGAGAGCAAATTCCAATTGCACATTAACATTTTTAATTTCACAGCCCCTTAATTTCAGGAATAATACTGACAAGGCTTTCTGTCCATCCTTTGATACGTAAGGTGTTAAATTAACAACAAATGATCAGAGCTCATAATCGTTACCAGGACCAGCAGTGTTTTTTTAGTATTTGTACTGCCAATGCAGATTTTATTTTTATATTGCAACTACCAAGGAACATTACTGCAACAGAACTGCCCAAGTGTCTGTTTACCTAAAGGTGGAGCAAATACATTGCAAGCACAAGACACCAGAGACAGCAGATGCCAGAATCTGGAGCAACAAACAATCTGCTGGAGGAACTCAGCAGGTCAAGCAGCATCTGTGGGAGGGGAAAGGAAATGTCAACGTTTCAGGAGTCCTGGGTTTCAACCTGAAACGTCGACAATTCCTTCCCCCCCACAGATGCTGCTCGACCCGCTGAGTTCTTCAGCAGATTGTTTATTGCTCTATATTGCAAACACATTCAGTTAAACCCACCGTCGGCACATAAAGTGTTCTGCTCACTGTTTCAAAATGTTTATGCCCCTTGCAAACGGATCAGAAAATTGGATCAGACATTTCCTGTCATGATCGCTCTAATCCCCATCCTATCTCACAATGGTGACATCAATGTGTACCGTGCAGGTTCTAACTCACCAACGGGAACCGGATCAAAGAGTCGTGACCTAGACCATGAGATATAGGAGCAGAATTAGGCAATTTGGCCCATCAAGTCTGCTCCACTATTCAATCAAGGCTGATTTTATTTTGCAACCCTATTCTCCTACCTTCTCCCCGTAACCCTTAACCCGCTCAAGAACCTATCAACCTCTGCCTTAAATATACCCAATGTCTTGACCTCCACAGCCTTCTGTGGCAACAAATTCCATGGAGGGCAGTGGAGGCCAAGTCAAACTGGGTGTGACCTTTGTTCTTCACTTGTGGTAAAACAAGGATTATGTCTCACACCAAGTTGGGAACCTGATGTGAACAAAGGGGACTCCCCTGGGACATTGAATCAACACTGCCTCCCCCACCTTGACTTGCACACATTGTCCTTTCACAGTCAGGCACCACTGAAAATGGGCGCAGTATCTGAGCACAACACACTGCAATCCCATGGAGTCATATAACAGTGAACAGGCCGACCAAGTCTTCACCAAGAATCAGCCTCAGGTTCACCCCTCTCCTCACCTCAGGTCCTAAGTGCCTGACCCCAGTCCTGAGCCCTGGTTCCCGACTACCAAGTCAGGAGAAACATCCTCCCTGCCTCCAGCCTGTCAAGCCCTATCATTGCAATTGCAGTTGGAATTGGAATTGGTTTATTATCGTCACATGTACCGAAATACAGTGAAAAACTTTGTTTTGCAAACCATCCAGACAGTAGTACAAGGGAAAAGCAATAACAGAATAGAGAATATGGTGTCACAGTTACAGAGAAAGTGCAATGAGGAAGACAATAAGGTGCAAGGGCCATGACGAGGTAGATTGTAAGATGAAGAATTCATATTTAACATAAAGGAGTTCCGTTCAAGAGTCTTATAACAGCAGGATAGAAGCTGTCCTTGATCCTGGTGGTGTGTGTTTTCAAGCTTTTGTATCTTCTACCTGATGGTGCAGGGGAAGGCACAGTAGTGCAGCAGTTAGCGTAATGCTGTTACAGTGCCAGTGACCAGGGTTCAATTCCGGCCACTGTCTGTAAGGAGTTTGTATGTTCTCCCCATGTCTGCGTGGATTTCCTCCGGGTGCACCAGTTTAATCCCACATTCCAAAGATGTACGGGTTAGGAAATTGTGGGCATGCTATGTTGGCGCCAGAAGCATGGCGACACTTGCGGGCTGCCCCCAGAACACTCTACGCAAAAAAGATGCATTTCACTGTGTGTTTCGATGTACATGTGACTAATAAAGAAATCTTGTCTTGTCCGTGGTGGGTGGGGACTTTGATTATGCTGGCTGCTTTTCCAAGGCAGCAAGAAGTGTAGACAGAGTCCACGGAGGGGAGACTGGTTTTCATAATGGAATGGGCTGCGTTCACAACTCTGCAGTTTCTTGCAGTCTTGGGCAGAGCAGTTGCCGTCCCAAGCTGTGATGCATCCGGGTAGAATGTTTTCTATGGTGCGTCTATAAAAATTGATGAGAGTCATCAGGGACATGCCAATTTTCCTTTGCCTTCTGAGGAAGTAGAGGCGCTGGTGTGTTTTCTTGGTCGTGGCGTCTATGTGGTTGGATCAGGATATTGTAACTACTGGGATAACACTGGAGCAGTAGGCATCTGATATCTTTGCCTTGTATCTATCCCCTCCTGCTGGACCCTGACACATCATCGATACATACAGGATACTGAGGGGACATGACAGGGGAGATACCGAGATGTTTCCACTAGTGGGGGAGTTTCAAATGAGGGGATATAGTTACATGATTAGGGGCAGTCATTTAAAACTGAGGTGCGTAGGAACTTCTTCTCACAGGGTGTAGTGAGCCTTCTCGACTCCAGAGAATTGTGGAGACTAAATCATTGGGGATATCTAAAGGTAAGTTTTTGAAAGATCAGTGAGTTGAGGGCTCTGGGGAACTAGCAAGAGGAAATAACACTTGGGGCCAATCAGCCATGATCCTATTGTCTGGTAGAGTAGACATGATGGGCTGAATGTCCAGCCATTGATACTATTTTCTTATCTTATGCTTCATACTTCATCCCCAGCTTTACATGAGGCTAACACCAGGCTAACACAAGGGGTCATAATTTTAAGGTGATTGGAGGAAGGTATAAGGGGGATGTCAGGGGTACATTTTCTTACACCGAGATTGGTGGGTGCGTGGAACGCACTGCCTGCGGAGGTTGTGGGGGCAGATACATTAGGGACACTTAAGAGTCTCTTAGATAGATGTATGAATGATAGAGAAATGGAGGGCTATGTGGGAGGGAAGGGTTAGATAGATGTTAGAGCAGGATAAAATGTCGGCACAACATCATGGGTTGAAGGGCCTGTACTGTGCTGTAGTGTTCTATGTTCTATGTTTACAGTGCTGTCCATCTACAAACACTCCCCATGAGAGAGCTCACCTTCCTAAAGTCAGTGGATGTGCAGAATTCTGTAAACAAGATGTCAGATGACACTATACAAACTTCTTTTTGAAAATCACTTCATTAAATTTTTGATGATCTTGGCTGATGGGCTTAAATATTCAGGAATTAATTAATTATTCAGATGCTTACTAACCTTATAGATTCACTATAAAATTATGGAGAATTTATTTAACTGAACAAAGTTAAGGAAATAGAAATGTGGGAAAAACTCTGCAGGTCGGGCAGGGTCTGTGGAGAGAGAAACAGCGTTGATGTTTCCAGCATTTTCTGTTTTGTTTTGGATTTCCAGCATCTGCTGTTTTTTTCAATTTTCAAAGTAAAGGAAGCATTGCTTCATCTCAAACCATCTGCTGTGTAATTGCAAATAGTAACATGGGAGAGTTTACCATTATTTTACTCTCTGCAACCTGCAGACGTATCTGGAATAAAATTGTACAAACAAAGAGATTCTTTGTTATCTAGGTCAGAGAGAGCAGGAGAGAGATTTTCCACTCCAATGCCACTTGTACAAAGGTTCACCTGCTAAATGTTTAGTAATTGGTGGCAAGTTCAGATCTGAGGGTGTGTAATTGTCTGATTGGAGCCCTGCCTGGGGTTGAACTGGAATATCTTATACTCCCTTGGTTAAATGCATTTCTACGGCACCTTTCACAACTTCAGGTCAACCCAAAGAGCTTTCCAGCCAATGATGTAATCTCAGCTGTATGCTCACTGCTGTATTGTGGAAAACATTGCACCAATTCGCACAGGAAGCTCCCACAAAGAGCAGTAGTTGAGGAATAAATGTTGACCAGGACAACTGCACTACTTTTTTTCTAGTAGCAAGGCAGGATATTCTGCTTGCCCCTAGGAGAGTAGAGAATGGTCCGAGGTTTGACCAGAAGGTGTCACCAGCTGACCGTACAGAACTCCCTCAGTTCTGCTTTGAGAGTACTGGCCTAAACTTTATGCTCAGGTCATCGAACATTCAACCTTCTGATACCTGGTCTCTTTACCATTCGCACCAAGTCCGTTCATCTGTTGCCACTCCCACTGCTCCCCAAGGGAAGCGACTCTAAACTTCTCAGATCTGCAGCTTCACCCTTCCCAGCGTCCGTAGATCCTTCCAGCTTTGTGGATGAGGTGCCTAAAAATCCATCCAGCAAAGCGGTAACACTTCGTGGACTAGGGTTTTAAAAAAAAAGCAGCAAGCATTAGTCAGCTAAGTGATCCCACAACTACTGAATCAGATCAAAGCCCTGCAGTGCTGTAGCACCATCACCATCCTCCTCTATGAACACCCAGAGAGTCATCATTGACCAGAGACTCCTCTGGACCAGCCACATAAATACCGGGGCTACAAGAGCAGGTCAGGTGAGTGACTCAGCTCCCAACACCTCGAAGCCCTTCCACGATCTACAAGGCACCAACTCCAGTGCGATGGTCACTTTCCACTTGCCTGAATGAGTGCAGAACCGATAACTCTCCAAAGGTTCAGCAGCATCCAGTACAAAGCGGCCCAATTGATTGGCAAACTATTCAGCATCATAAACATTCATTTCCTCCACCACTGGTGAGAGTGTGTACCGTCTACAAAATGCACAGCAGTTACTCATCCAGGCTACCGCACCTTCACCTCTCGGTCCCCTGAATTCTACCGCCAAGAAGGACAGGGGACACCACCACCTGCAGGTTCCCCTCCAAGTCGCACACCATCCTGACTAAGAAGTATAGCGCCACTTTTGTTCTATTAATATAAACGTTTATTAGCTAAAAGCACTACAAAAGGACAACCAGTGTCAAAATACTACGACTAATACAGAAAACAGAAGAAAGCAAACTACGTATCTACATGACTACAGCAATAATGCTAACACCCGCTAAACACACACACAACACTTCAGAGAAGAATCGCATTTTCACCGTCCACAACACATGCGATCCCCTGAGGGGGCCCACCAATCACGGAACTCAACCAGGTTGCCAGTATATCGTCACTCCTACATCATCACCAGTAGTGCCACCAATTGAAGTCAAGGGGTCAGAATTGGGAGGGTGCAGAGGACTGGAGGGGTGGAGAAGATTATAGGTATATATTATGGGAAAACAGATGTGTCTGCCTGGAGCACCTTTAGAACTGTGGAGTAGTGACATCATGGACTAACATTCAGATTAATAAGCAGGAGGCATGAGCTTGGACCCCACCAAGTGGGGAAATTAACATCATACGGTTAAATAATTCTGGATTCTCTTTTAAATACAACTCATTGTCTAATGTCCCAAAGGGTGGAGACTTACTTACCTTGCCTGGTCCATATGTGACTCCAGTCCCAACTGCCCTCTGGAGAGGCCCGACGGAGCACTCAGTTCAAGGGCAATAGGGTGGCATTGCCAGAGGAACTTGTGTCCTGCAAAGAAATCAGTCCCAAAATTCCCTGATGTTAACACAGCAGACCAATGGGCCATGTGAAGCATTCCAGACACTTACAGGAAGCCTGAAAAACTCATCCCCTTAACAAAACTAGCCCTCATTAACACTTCCAAACCCTTCCCAATCTTCCATTCTGGACCCTATGTTGCTTCCTCATTTGTAAAACTATCAAATTTCTTTAGAAACTAAACTTGGATTTGTGATGACATGATGTATTATTTTCTTGCACAAAATGGTAAATCAATACTGACCTACACTGAGAAAATAAATTCACACCTTATCAAGTATCAAACCTAATACCACATTTAAATCTATTGGGAAATGTAATCAGAGCTTGTAGACCAGGGCAGCAGAGGTTGGTCGGGAATTGCAAGAGGACTGAAAGCCCTAGAAGCTGACAAATGGACTAAAAATATATTGAGCCGCAAATGAAAACAAAGCTCTGATGCAGCAAAAGGCACTTGAAGACATGATAACAACATGATGACAACTGAACCATTTATTATAAAACTGTTACACAATGTAAAAATGTGTTTTTTATTATTTCCTCATTATAGGAAGGATGTGGAGGCATTGGAGAGGGTGCAGAGGAGATTTACCAGGATGCTGCCTGGTTTGGAGAGTATGCATTATGAGGAGAGACTAAGGGAGCTAGGGCTTTACTCCTTGGAGAGAAAGGGGATGAGGGGAGACATGATAGAGGTGTACAAAATACTAAGAGGAATAGATAGAGTGGACAGCCAGCGCCTCTTTCCAAGGACACCAATGCTCAATACAAGAGGACATGGCTTTAAAGTAATGGGTGGGAAGTTCAAGTGAGATATCAGAGGAAGGTTTTTTACCCAGAGAGTGGTTGAGGCATGGAATGTGCTGCCTGGGGTGGTGGTGGAGGCAGGTACATTAGTCGAGTTCAAGAGATTGTTAGATAAGCATATGGAAGAATTTAAAATAGGGGGATATGTGGGAGGAAGGGGTTAGGTAGTTTTAGGTGTGGTGTAGGAGTTGGAGGGTCCACTGGTGATCCCTGTGTCCCTGCTGCACTTGCCTTTCCAGTCTTACCCCAAGCACTTTCACCTTAACCAGAAGATTTTAGTTCCCTTCAAGTATTTACCCAATCATGTCTCAATGCTTCAACCTCCCACCCCATCGCAACAACTCAATGGATAATAATGTTTCCTTTCGTCAGTCACCTGGAGTCTGGGTGCTTCAGTCTCCATCCAGGTGCCCCTGGAATCGGTTGAAATGCAGCAAAGGCTGCTTATTTAGTTATTCAGCTGCCTGGGACTTCTGTGTTGGAATTGCCTCCTGTTCAAAGTGCTCCCTTGATCTTATATTCTCCACGGTTTGCAGCCTTGAACAAACAGGGGCATTTGTTGGCTAATTGCACGGGTATCCAGAACTTGGGATTGGGAACTCTGAAAGGAAGCATTTCTATGTGTTTTAGACCCCACCCACCCGGGTCATTCTCTCTTTTCTCCTCTTCCTGAGGGCACGTACCACCAGACTTAAGGACAGCTTCTACCCCACTGTGATAAGACTATTGAACGGTTCCCTTATACGATGAGATGGACTCTGACCTCAAGATCTACCTTGTTGTGACCTTGCACCTTATTGCACTGCACTTTCTCTGTAGCTGTGACACTTTACTCTGTACTGTTATTGTTTTTACCTGTACTACCTCAATGCACTGTGTACTAACCCAATGTAACTGCACTGTGTAATGAATTAACCTGTACAATCGGTATGCAAGACAAGTTTTTCACTGTACCTCGGTACAAGTGACAATAATAAACCAATACCAATACATGATCTGATGCCTAAAAGCACTACCCCTCCACACTATTGGTTCACTACAGGATCACAGCGATCTTCCAGCCAATTGGAATGGAAGCTGACATCTCTGTTACCCAATTGGATTAATTGATTATTAATAAAAGCCTTTCTTTTAATCCTGTATGTAATTGCTTTAAGCAATAAATGAATGAGCTTAAGAAATGAAAAAAGCAGATCTGTTTAATGTCCCAGTGATGTGTCTGTTGTTGCTTGCAACAGGTTCCCTGGCGACTAATCTTCATTTCCTAGCCAAGCCTGCAGGGCTGCCAACCTCAAAGCAGACAGAAAAATTACTCATATTCAATGCATCAGCTTGGCTCAATCTCTGCCCCACATCAGAAGGATCAGGTTTCAGAATGAGCACAGAAATTGGACTGACTCCTCACTGTAGACCTGAGGCAAGACATTAAACCAAGGTCCTGTCTACCAATTTAGTTCAGGGAAATCCTTGAAATCTACAGGACTTTCATAGAGATAGAGATTCTTTCATAGAGTTATACAGCCTTTTTCCCTTCAGCCCAACTGGTCCATGTCGACCAAGATGCCCCATCCAAGCTAGTCCATTTTGTAGCGTTTGGCCCATAACCTTCTAAACCTTTCCTATCCACGTACCCGTCCAACTGTATTTTAAAAGTTATTATTGTATCTGCCTCAACCACTTCCTCTGGCAGCTCGTTCCACACACACCCCACCCTTTGTGTAAAAAAAGTTGCCCCCTCAAGTTCCTACTAAATTTTTCCCCTCTCACCTTAAACCTATGCCCTCTAGTTCTTGATTCCCCAATCCTGGGAAAAAGACTGAGTGCATTCACCCTATCTGTGCCCTTCATGATTATATACACCTCCATATGATCACCTCTCAGTCTCCTGTGCTCCAAGGAATAAAGTCGTAATCAGTCCAACCTCTCCCTATAACTCAGTCCCTCAAATCCTGGCAACGTCCTTGTAGAACTTTTCTGCACTCCTTCCAGTTCAATAATATCTTTCCTATAATAGGGCAACCAAAACTGAACACAGTACTCCAAGTGCAGCCTCACCAGTGTCCTGTACAACTGCACCATGACCTCCCAACTTTTAGACTCCATGCCCTAACTTATGAAGGCCAGTGTGCCAAAAGCCTTTCTCAGCACCCTGTCTACCTGTGACTTTACTTTCATTGAACCATATACTTGTACTCCAAGGTCCCCCTGTTTACAACACTCCCCAGGTCTCTGCCATTCACTGTGAAAGTCCTACTTGGATTTGACTTTCCAAAATACAACACCTTGCGCTTATCCAAATTCAACTCAGATCAAGACTCCCCCAGTAAATTTTGAGAACCTTCTTCATTGTCCACTATACCACCTATTTTAGTGTCACCTGCAAGCTTACTAACCATGCCTGGTACATTCTTATCCGAATCGTTGATATAAATGACAAACAATAGGCCCAGCACTGAAGAGGTTCTTTGAAGAGGATGGAGACCTAGAGTCTTGACCAACATTCTTCCCTCAAGCATGCTGCCAAACACACTAAATAGCTCAAGGTTTTCTTTCTCCTGCTGGGAATGTCCCACAGCCCTTCTGTGTAAAACACACTGCACTTCTTTGTCTGTATTGTCCCTCCAACTGCCCCCATTAACCCATTTAACAGGAAGATCTATGTAACTTATCCCCACAGCAACCCTGTCCTCACCCTACTATAGATATTCCCTCTGCCCTGTCAACCTCCATTCCACTTTCTGCAGCTTGTTTTGTTTTCCTTCTTCCAAGTTCTGACAAAGGATCTTTGACCAGAAACATTAACTCTGTTTCTCTTTCTACAGATACAGCCTGACCTGCTTCATTTTTATTACACCAAAGAGTCACGTCCTACACTCCTGTTTGTGAGTTCTTGCTGTGTCCAAATTAACTGCTGCATTTGCTTATTCAACAGCTGTTGCTGCATTGTAAAACACATGAAGAAGAAAGAACTTGCAGTGATAATAGGAAAGGGCACAATGCTGCTGCAAGTAAGTTCTTCATTGCACTTGTACTTGTGCACATGACAATACTCCACTTTGGACTTTGGGTGGGCTATCTGGATTAGTCTTCAAAAGAGCCAGCATTGACTCAATGGCCGAGTGGCCTCCTTCTCTGTACCACTGTAATTCGCTGCCTTTAAAGTGTTGGCAATACTTTCAGAAACACGTAAGAATCTGAGAGGGCAGGTTAGGGTAGGTGGCAAGACATCTCCACCTCTGGGAGAATCTCAGTCGAGGGAACATAGGATCTGGGGGCTTGCAATTACAGCTGAGAACTGAAGGAATTTCTTAGAGTCATAGAATTATACAGCACAGAAACAGGCCCTTCGGCCAACCTCGTCCGTGCCGACCAGGGTGCTTACCTCGGCTAGTCCCATTTAAGATATTTATTAAGATATTTATTTATTAGTCACGTGTACATCGAAACACACAGTGAAATGCATCTTTTGCTTAGTGCTCTGGGGGCAGCCCGCAAGTGTCACCACGCTTCTGGCGCCAACATAGCATGTCCACAACTTCCTAACCCGTATGTCCTTGGAATGTGGGAGGAAACGGAGCACCTGGAGGAAACCCACACAGACACAGGGAGAACGTACAAACTCCTTACAGACAGCAGCCGGAATTGAATCCAGGTTGCTGGCGCGGTAATAGCATTACGCTAACCGTGACACTACCATGCCGTGTTTGACCCATATTCCTCTAAACTTTTCCTGTCCATGTACCTGTGCAAGTGTCCTTTAAACATTGTAATTATACCTGCCTCATTCAGCTTGTTCCACATACCCACCACCCTCTGTGTGAAAAACCTGCTCCTCAAGTCCCCTTTAAGTTTTTTCCCTCTCACCTTAAACCTGTGCCCTCTAGTTTTAGACTCCCCTATCCTGGGAAACAGACTGTGACCATTCACCTTATCTCCACCCCTCATGATTTTATAAACCTCCATGAGGTCACCCCTCAGCCTCCTAATCTCCAGAGAAAACAGTCTCAGTCTATCCAGTCTGTCCCATAACTCAAGCCCTCCAGTCCCGGTAACATCGTGTGACTCTTTTCTGTGCCCTTTCCAGCTTAATGACATTCTTCCTGTAGCTGGGCGACCAGAGCTATGCACAATACTCCAAGCCTGGTCTCACCAATGTCTTATACAGTTGTGACACAATGTCCCAGGTCTTGTACTCAGTGCCCTGACTGATGAAGGCCAGCGTGCCAAACACCTTCTTGTCAAGGGTGTGACTCTCTGGAATTCTCTACCCTGGAGGGATGTGGAGGCTGGATCGCTGGGTGCCTTTAAAGAGGGGGTGGATTCATTTTGAAAGATCAGGGAACTGGCATAAGGAGTAGAGGTCTGGAATAGATCAGCCATCTTGGCACTGAGTGGTAGCGCAGGCCTGAGGGGCTGCCTACTCCTACCATTTTCTTATCTTCTTGGTAACTTGGTTTATTATTGTCACATGTACCGAGGTACAGAGAAAAACTTTGTTTTGCATGCCATCCATACAGATCATTTCATCGCATCAGTACATTGAGGCAGTACAAGGGAAAACAATAGCAGAATGCAGAATAAAGTGTTACAGTTACAGAGAAAGTGCAGTGCAGGCAGGCAATAAGGTGCAAGGTCATAACGAGGTAGATTGTGAGATCAAGAGTCCATCTTATCGTACAACGGGACCATCCAATAGTCTTTTAACGGTGGCATAGAAGCTGTCCTTGAGCCTGGTGGTACGTACTTTCAGGCTTTTGTATTTTCTGCCCGATGGGAGAGGGAAGAGGAGAGAATGTCCGGGGTGGGTGGGGTCCTTGATTATGTCGGCTGCTTTACTGAGGTAGCGGGAAGTGCAGACAGAGTCCATGGAGGGGAGGCTGGTTTCCTTTCTTGGGGTAGTTTTTCCTTCTAAACAGACCTGTGTACCATTGGTAAACAACAACCCAATCATTACAAGCTGCTGCCCAGAAGTGTACGAGAGTCACCACCTCTCCCAGTCAAGTGACACACAGCACCACGGCAAAAGTTTCCTTCTCCCTTCTCGTCCCACCCCACTTTCCCAAAATGTATCGGGCAAATAATTTGTTTTCAAAACCCTCTTCCTTTAACCTTGGACTGCTGTCAGTCCAGAGAACTCTCGGCATCAGTCTGGATTGTCCATAGCTCAGCCTCGACATTATGTTACTGAAAAACCCCTTACTGCTGCACTACTAGTATTAAAAATGCCAGGAATAGATTTATTACAGTAATGATAATGCAATATCACTAAATATGCTCTCAAAATGAGTAATGGAAAGCTTTGAAACACATTATTCAGGCTCTATCTTTTCTCACTCTTTTATTTTTGTAGCTATGGAGAAAGTGTGAGACAGGTACATAGACAGCTAGATGGATGGTCAGGCAGAGAGACAAAGAGAATTATACATGGATGCAGATGGAGGAGTAGCTGAACAGTCAGATGGGAACACACACAGGGGAAGATAAACAAGGGCATGACAACCCCATTGATATTTATCCAACAGTGAGGTTGTAGACATGTTCACGGCTCCAGATGGCTTTGGAGAGGGTGCAGAAGAGGTTTACCGGGATGTTGCCTGGATTGGAGTGTAGGAGTTGTAAGGAGAAGTTGGACAAACCTGGGTTCTTTTCTCTGGAGCATCGGAGGCTGAGGGGAGACCTGATAGAAGTTTATAAAAATTATGAGAGGCATAGATAGAGTTGACAGAGTGCTTTTCCCAGGGTGGAAATGTCAAATATTAGAGGCCATAGCTTTAAGATGAGAGGGGGAAAACCTAAAGGCAATCAACATGGCAAGATTTTTTACCTGGAGAGTGGTGGGTGCCTGGAATGTGTTGCCAGGGGTGGTGGGGGAAGCAAATACAATAGCAACGTTTAAGAGGCATTTAGACAGGCACATGAACAGGTAGGAAATGGAGGGATACAGACCATGTGCAGGCAGATGGGTTGAGTTTAAATTGGTCAGAACAGACATGGTGGACCAAAGGGCCTACTTCCTCAAGAGGCTAAAGAAGTTTGGTTTGTCCCCTTTGACTCTCACCAACTTTTACCGATACACCATAGAAAGCATCCTATCTGGATGCATCACGGCTTGGTACGGCAACTGCTCTGCCCACAACCGCAAGAAACTGCAGAGAGTTGTGGACACAGCCCAGCGCGTCACGGACACCAGCCTCCCCTCCTTGGACTCTGTCTTTACCTCTCGTTGTCTTGGTGAAGCAGCCAGCATAATCAAAGACCCCACCCACCCAGGTCATTCTCTCTTCTCTCCTCTTCCATCGGGTAGGAGATACAGGAGCCTGAAGGCACGTACCACCAGACTTAAAGACGGCTTCTACCCCACTGTGATAAGACTATTGAATGGTTCCCTGATATGATGAGATGGACTCTGACCTCACGATCTACGTTATTGTGACCTTGCACCTTATTGCACTGCATTTTCTCTGTAGCTGTGACACTTTACTCTGTACTGTTACTGTTTTTACCTGTACTACCTCAATGCACTCTGTACTAACTCAGTGTAACTGCACTGTGTAATGAATTGACCTGTACGATCGGTTTGCAAGACAAGCTTTTCACTGTACCTCGGTACAAATGACAATAATAAACCAATACCAATACCAATACTGTTCTATGTTCTATGTTCTAAGTAAATGAATTGCTGGACCAGAAAACTCAAATGTAATTCAATCCCCAGTCATATATTCAGTTACAAAGAGATGGACTTTTATATTTGTGGCTATAAACTGCATCTCCACATTTATGAAAGGGAAATTCCCACCTAAGCAACAACCCTCCAAGCCTGTAGGGTGCAGTGATGCCCTCACTGGTGGGAGGGTGCAGTTACAGCACAGTAAGTTTCCATGAAAAACGTGAGCATGGGAAACTGAACACTGAATGCAGTTGAAGGAGTGTACACTGACATAACGTGTTTCATTTGTTAGCATCAGATGATCCCCCATTGCCTTGAATATGAGGGGTCAAGTGTTATCATTAAGCTAGTGGTTAAGATTCAGGAGGTGAGATGACTGGTGCATACAGACATCACTGCCACCATTTTAGTCTTGGGCCATCTGTCCTTATTTCTTGCTTTCATTATGGACAAAGAATATGATTGCTAGTATCCCCATAAAGAATCTATGGCAAAGTTGACTTAAATTGCACAGAGACGAAAGAGATTTTAAATATATATTATTTTTCATGCATAAAAAGAACAAGTATTGTGTAAAGTGTTTCCCAGACAGCGTTTGAATTATTTACTGGTTAAGATATCCATCCCTGGTGACCAAAGGATAATCATGCTGAGAAGGACTGGTGGGTTGTAAGAATTATACCAAGGGGAAATGATCTCACTTCAAAACATGCCCAGCAAGCGTTTCAGACAAACCGAGAACATTCACTCAGTAACATCTTACACATTTAATACATTTGCAGCTTAAATCTAGCAAATATCAGTGTACAAGGTTTAAGGATCTGATGGACATGGTGGTTGCAACTTTGTGATGAAGCATCAAGAACACAAGAGACGGTCCCTGAGTGCCCTCCAGTGGTCATTGATGAAAGTGGCCAACTGTGATAATTCACCATCTGTCTTCTTCTGAGGCAGTCCTTTGAGACCAAGGCTGCCATGCCTCCACTACAGTGAGTAGAAGGTGATTGTGCATTATTTTTTTAACATGGCATGGCTGTTGAACAGAACTACCACACACCAATTTGCCAGAGCAAGGTCTTGGTCTAATGGCAAGGACGTCCAAAATGTTTGGAAACTGGGTTCCTGTGGTTGGACTTGTACACAGCTTTATCCACACAGACTCCTAACAAGCAGTAAGGCACAGGAAGAAGCTCTGCAGTGTCGGCCAGCTGGCAAAATACTTGAATTAGTGTAGAACCAGAGAGAAACTCTGGTTAGGTCGCATTTAGAGTATCGAGTGCAATTCTGGTCACCTCACTATAGGAAGGATGTCAAGGCTTTAGAGAGGGTGCAGAGGAGGTTTACTAGGATGCTGCCTGTATTAGAGGGCATGTGCTATCAGGAGAGGCTGGACAAACTTGGTCTCTTCTCTCTGGAGCAGCAGAGGCGGGAGGGGGTGATCTGTTGGAAGTGCATAAAATTATGAGGGGCATAGATAGGGTAGACAGGCAATATCTTTTTCCCATTATTGAGAGATCCAATACCAGAGGGCATGCATTTAAGGTGAGAGGGGGTAGGTTCAGAACATTTGTGAAGGGTACATTTTTTACTGAGAGAGTGGTGGATGCCTGGAATGTGTTGCCTGATAGGGTATTGGAGGCAAACTCATTGGCGACTTTTAAGAAGGGCTTGGATGGGCACATGAATGAGAGGAAAATAGAGGGATATGGGCATTCTGTAGGTAGGAGGGAAAAGATGTCGGCACAACATTGTGGGCTGAAGGGCCTGTTCTGTGCTGTACTGTTCTATGTTCTATGAACACTTTCTAGTAAAAAGGGGGAGCACAACACAGGACTGAATGCACATTCATGTGCCCTGGCAATGAATCTCTGGAAGTCTCTGACCCCGATGTAGTGGAGGCCAGATCACTAGATATATTCAAGGTGGAGATAGATATATATTTAAAAGGTCGAGGAATTGAGGGGTATGGGGAACTGGCACAGAAGAAGAGTTGAGGCCTGGGGCATATTGAAATGTGGGGCAGGCATGAGGGGCCTGGTGACTTACTCCTGTTCCTATTTTGTGTTCTTATGTTGAATGGTCAATGTTGTGCTGTGACGTCCAGTGCCTAGATACTTCTCAGTCCGCGTCTGGCTTTTCACCTCTGCATCTTTCCATTTAATGGGTTCAGAGACTAAAACACAAACAGAAAATGCTGGGAAACAGTAGGTCAGGCAGTATCTGCGGAAAGAGAAACAAGAGTTAATGTCTCAGTGCCCTTCCCTAGTTGAGTTCTGACTAAGGCTTTCAGACCTGAGGCATTAACTGTGTTTCCCACTCCACAGATGCTGCCTGACCTGCTGAGTGTTTCCAGCATTTATGGTATTTATTTCATATGTCCAACATAGGCATTTTTTTTTAATTTTCAGTTTTGTTAGGCTCTCGATCTCTCCCCAGTCCACTTCCTCCTTGATTACCAGTTCCCGTGTACCGACCTGGAATCTTGCCCCGCGACAATCAAAAGAAGGAACTTTACCACACTTTCACCACTTCTTGCTCTAACTTCACACGGGCCTATCACTCTGACCCTTTCCCCATTGGGGGTTCCAGGGAAGGCAGGTGACCAGGGATGTGGCATTTATAATGCTCAACCAGTTCAATCAACTCCGCAAAAGTCTTCTCTGCCTCCGCCGCATCTGCTCCCATGATGAGGCTTTCCACTCCAGGACATCCGAGATGTCCAACTTCTTTTCTAACCGTGGCTTCCCCCGGACTATGGTCGAGGGAGCTCGCACCCGCACCTCTGCCATTTCCCGCACCTCTGCTCTCACCCCCACCCCTCCCAGACCCAACAGGGATAGGGTCACCCTTGCCCTCACATTTCATCCCACCAACCTACGTATCCAACACATCAGCTCTCCCCTCCTCCCCCACACCTGCCGATCACTATCTTTTACCTGCATCTACCTATCACCACCTTGTGCCCACCCTGCCTCCCCTCTTTTGTCCACCTATCACTGCTCTGCTTTTCCCTCCTATATATTGGGCTTCCCCTTAGGAAGTCCTGAAGAAGAGTCCTGACCCGAAACGTTGACCGCCTGCTTTTCTCCACGGATGCTGCCTGGCCTGTTGAGTTCCTCCAGCATCACTGTGTTTTTCATCTAGATTCCAGCATCTGCAGTCCTTTGTTTCTCTACAAAAGTCTTTCCAGCGGTGGATGGTACCAGCAGGATTCTTCATCCCTCTTCAATGTCCTTTCCACACAGTTCAATAGAGTCAATGTGTTGAATATTAAATGAACCTAAAGTACAAATTGTGGCCATTTAAGTTTGACAGTGCTACAACACAACTGATACAAACACAAAAAACTAAACCAGTGAACATGGAACATAGAACAGTACAGCACAGGAACAGGCCCTTCGGCCCACAATGTCTGTGCTGGCCATGATGCCATTTAAACTACACTTAAACTGAAATTAAACTTGGTTTCAGAGAACTGCGCTGCTCCACAGCTCTAGTGAAGGAACCTAAAGTCTCACCAAAGATAAGCAACCTGCTTACCCTGAAAATACTTCATTAGTCTTTGTTCATCCCCGTTGATAATTCTCATAATGGCATCATTCCATGCCTTCAAGTATCAGTAAAAGTAAGTCACAATTCCAAAGTTAAAACTAGTAGAGCAGCTGCCTCACAGCGCCAGTGACCCAGGTTCAATCCTGACCTCGGGTGCTGTCTGTGTGGAGTTTGCACGTTCTCCCTGTGACTGTATCAATTTCCTCTGGGTGCTCTGGTTTCCTCCCACGTTGCAAAGACGTGCGGGTTGGTGGGTTAATTAGCCACTGTAAATTGCCCCTAGTGCATAGGTGAGTAGTAGAGTCTGGGGGGAGTGGATGGGAACGTGGCGGGAATAAAATGGGATTAATGTAGGATTGGTTTTCAATAGCGGATGTTGCTCAGAAGGACCCGTCTCTGTACTCTGTAACATCATTAAAAACCATTTTTATTTTGTCCCACTAGTCAGCTAGAGGGCATTGACTGCAATTGGATTGCAACACAAGGTAAGGTGGATAGATAGATATTTTTATTAGTCACATGTACATCGAAACGCACAGTGAAATATATCTTTTGCGTAGAGTGTTCTGGGGGCAGCCCGCAAGTGTCGCCACGTTTCCAGCGCCAACATAGCATGCCCACAACTTCCTAACCCGTACGTCTTTGGAATGTGGGAGGAAACTGGAGCACCCAGAGGAAACCCACACAGACATGGGGAGAATGTACAAACTCCTTACAGACAGCGGCCGGAATTGAACCCGGGTCGCTGGCGCTGTAATGGCGTTATGCTAAGTGCTACACTACCATGCCTGCCCTGCTCTCCTGCCCCCTCCTCACCCACCCCAGCCATCCCCACCCCCACCACCACCAGGCTGATTCAGCTAGGGACCTTATTCCAATAACACTGTCTTATAGGATGAGTTATTTGCAAGTTTTGTCAATGTAACGTGAAGAAATCTTCTCCATGTCCTTCAACACATACACAATAAACAATGTGCATGTTAAACATTTGTATCATCAGCATTTCGTATAAATGAATGAAGAATTATCTGTGTAAATATTAGCTCAAAACTTTTAACTGGAACAATAGGATTCTGAACATTCTAAACATTGGCATAAAAACTTACCTCTGTTTATGTTGTATAAGTTAAAATGTCGAATACATTTACATTCTGAACAGCACATCGCTGGGAGCTTTATTGAATTGTATGAGAGACTGGGGGAAGATTAAATCTGTAACTGGTGTCAAAAGATGAAAACCAATAGAGAATATAATCTTAGGTCCTTCTTGTTGAATGTCTAAATAACTATGATTAAGATAAGAAGACTGAGGAAGAGCAAGAGAGAAAGATACATAAATAAGTAAATAGATACATACGCATTAGGTGGTTATCAGGTAGATGTTTGGGCAGGCGACTGCTAATTCCATAATGAACATTGTAATCCAACAGTGCTGGGTTGTGATTGAACCTTTTGCGGGATAACTTATGACAGAGACTGTAATGTGTCAGAAACCTCTGTTGCTGCTTTTTCATGTCGCCACAGGGGACAGCCAGTTCACAATCTGCAGTGGTTTTGCTGCATATTTCTTTCAAAGGTGCACAGATTCTGTTTAAGAAAGATGCAGCAGTATTGGTGTGCAATGGGACACTCGCACACACTATTGGTATGGCAGCCGAGGCACAGTCATGTCCCGAGCTTTGACTGGGCTGCTCCATAGTAATCACCAGGAGGCCACCAGTGCAGTAATTGTTATCAATGCTGCCTGTCTGCACCGTTTAAATCAATGCAGAGGAGTCAGTGAAAGTAACAGCAATGTCCTGGAGAGAACCTTCTCATCCACATGAGTTTCCAGACCAGCTCTGTGATGTGGAGACACCGAAACTGTAGATGCTGGAACGTGGAGCATCTATGGTCAGGCAGCATCTATGGAGGGAAATGTACAGTCAGCAGTCGATGCTTTGGGTCGAGACCGTTCATCCAGTCCAGATGACGAGTCATGACCTGAAACATTGACTGTCCATTTCCCTCCACAGATGCTGCCTGACTCACTGAGTTGCTCCAGCGTTTTGTGTGTTGTCCCCAATTCAAGCATCTGCAGTGTCCTGTGTCTCCATCTGCTGAAGGAACTCAGCGGGTCAGGCAGCACCTATGGGTCCTGATGCAGGGTCTTGACCCGAAATATTGATGAATCCCTTCCCCCACAGAAGCTGCTCGACCCACTGAGTTCCTCCAGCAGATTGTCTGTTGCTCTGTGACGTTCTCCTTACGAAGCACAAAGGTCGGAGGTCACAAAATTTTGATGGAATTAATGTTAAGTCGGAGACCTAAGGTGAACACATTGATGATGTAAAATTCTCACGAAATAGAGTTAACAACGAGTTGGTGAATTGCAACAGGAAATGTCCAACCCAATTTCCCAATGGATGTGACAAAAACAGGACATGTGCACAACATACCTGCAGGCATTGGAAGGAGGCCATCTCTCAGAACAGTCCCTATCCCCCATTCACTTCCCTGTAACCTCACAGACCCACCTACGCCAGGGGTAAATTTACAGCGGCCAAATAACCTACCAGCCACCTAGTCTTTGGGATGTGGGAGGAAGTCAGAGAACCCGGGGGAAAGTCGTGCGGTCACAGCGAGAACTCCACAGAGACCGGCCCAGAGATCAGGGTCGAACCTGGGTTGCTGGACCTGTGAGATAGCAGAACTACCTGCTGCACCATAGTCCCACCTCTCAATCCAATTTATAAGTCCTGTGGTTACTTCTGACTGGAATAGGCAACCTTACAATGTAAGAATGTTGGGAATAGCAAGCATTAGAAGAATCCTTGGATGGACCAATGAGAAGGCAAGTCTTAAAAGCCAGGAATCCCACCCAGTGACTAACTCATCCTGATGTCACATTGGAAACCCCTTCCCCCCCAACTCTCCAACTCCAGCCCATTGTGAAAAACATTCCTGCTGTCTCTCTATGAACAACAGTGTGCATGATGCCAATGCACCATTTAACTCCCGGCTTCAGTAGCCTCTCTTATCAACTTAAAGGATCCAATGGCACTATTTTGTAAAGGAGCAGCAGAGGTTGTGCCTGGTGTCCAGGCTGATATTACTCATATCACCAGCACTTAAAATAATACAGGTGACCTCCATGTTATAGTCTGTATTTTATTTTGTTATGAACATACAAAAGTTTATTGACTAAAAGCATTACGAAATGACATCCAGGGTCAAAACTACAGCAACTGAGACAAGAAAGAATAATGGCAAAGAGATGCATTCTATTTAAATGGAAGGACCCTATACCACATTTCAATGGTTTTCTCAAACTATAACATGTTCAAACTTAGAAAAAATTAGGAGTGGAACTGTTGATCCTTCGCTTAAATTTGAGGAAGTTTGGAGCCCATTTATTCAATATTTCCATATGATGTAAGCAGACCTTTCACGAATCCCTTTCAATAACCTTTGAATATAGAGGAGCAGAGCTGACGACATAATGATTTTTTTTTAACTGAAGAAATATCAGTCCAGTTTTGTTTTGACGTTTTGGTTTGCTTTTGTTTATCATCATACTTTTTTTTTGATTTGGGGGTTTTTCTTTTCATATAATCAAATTTCTTTTCAATTTCTCTTTTTTTTGTATCATGTTCACTTAGCAAGAGAGCGGGAGGTCCAGATTATATATTTTACTCCTTGGGAGTATAAATATTAACTGTTATTGTTGTTATCCCGATCTCTTCGCACCAGATGTATAATCATTAATGTTATGTGTATTATTTTCAATTAATTTGAAATTCAGCAAAAAAAATTGAAAAAGAAAAGAGAGAAAATACGACGCCAACATATGCTAACTACATAACTACAGCAGAGGACACTAACTAAACTACCGCAAAAGGCACTACTTTAGATAATACCACTAACACCGTCCACGACACACGTGATCCCGAGGGGCCCACCGATCATGGAATTCACCCAGGGTGCCCGCGGATACCACATGCTCCCTCTCCAAGGACACCCGGGCGCGGACATAAGCCCAGAGTTACAGTATTGCAATTGCCTGTAACGCAAAGCCACATCATCTGCGCATGCGTCAAGAAATATAAGCAGAAAAAAATAAATTTTGTCTTTATTTCTCTACTCTTTTTTCAGATAAATTTTGGAAGAGCAAATTTTATTCCATTCCCCAGATTTTTGGTAGCAATTTGCGAGTTCCGTAAGAGCGAATTTCCATTACCCAAACTGCCGGAACGCGGGGATCGCCTGCAGACAGTTTCCTCATCCATTAGCACTCTCCTGCTTGTGTCATCTTGCTGTGCACAATTTTGCTTCCCGCCTCAGTGAGAGCAGTTGGTGTCTCTTAGATGCTTCAGTAGCAGAAGGATCAAAAGCCGAAGGACTGGCAAAAGAACTAAAAGTGACGGGCGGTAAGATATTTCTCTGCAGTGAAAATCTGACCATTAAATCCTTTTACAAGTGTATAAAGAAGGATTAAGGAAACATTGGTCTCCCAGAGAATGAGACAGGGAACTGATCACATGGACTAGAGAAATGGCAGAAGCTTTGAAGATCTCTTTTGTATATCCATCTCTACAGTAGAAGGCACATAAAGCATCCCAATAGCAGTTGGAATGATGGGGGCCAGAGATAGTTGGGAACTTAAAACAATCACAATCATTAAAGAAAACCGCTAGGCTAAGTGATGGGACTAAGTTCCCCAGTGCAGAAGATCTGCATCCTAAGGTCTTAAGAGAAAGGACTACAAAGGTAGTGAATGCATTGCTTGTAATCTTCTAAAATGTCCTCGATTTTGGAACGGGCACAGCCGATTGGGAAAACCACAATTGTAACACTCCTTATGAAGGTTGGGGATACAGAAAACAGAAAACTATAAGCTAGTTAGTCTAACATTTTAATTTGACAGTGGGAAATCCTGGAATCCATTATTAAGTAGGTGGTAACAGGACATTTAGAAAAATCTCAATATGGTTAAGTTCAAGTTTATTGTCATAGGCACCGATACAATCAATACCATTTTGAAGCATGTGGGAACCCCAGACAGCAGCAGTGAGAGGTTGAAGATGTCCTTGAACACTCCAGTCAGTTGGTCAGCACAGGTTTTTAGCACTGGATCGGGCACACCGTCAGGGCCTGACACATTGCAAGGGTTCACCCTCCGGAAGGATGTTCTGACGTCAGCCTCCAAGACTAATATCACAGGGTTGTGGGGGGCTGTGGGGACTCCATAAGACATAGGAGCAGAATCAGGCCATTCGGCCCTTCAAGTCTGCTCCGCCCTTCAATCATGGCTGATTTATTTTTCCCTCTCAACCCCATTCTCCTGCCTTCTCCCCGTAACCTTTGACACCCTTACTAATCAAGAACCTATCAAGCTCTACTTTAAATATACCCAATGACGTGGCCTCCACAGCCGTCTGTGGCAATTAATTTCACAGATTCACCACCCTCTGGCTAAGGAAATTCCTCTTCATCTCTGTCCTAAATGGGCATCCTTCTATTCTGAGGCTGTGCCTCTGATCCTAGACTCTCCCACTACTGGAAACATCCTCTCCATGTCCACTCTATCCAGGCCTTTCAATCCAGGACTCGCACAGGTGTGTCATTATTAAGCACAGTCAGCATGATTATATAGAAGGGAAACTGTGAACGACAGATCTATTACCACTCTTTGAGGACGTCATGAGCAGGATAGATAAAGGGGGACAAGTTAATGTACCATATTTAGATTTCCAAGGGGTATTTGCAAAGGTGCCGCATAAAAGTTTACTGCACAAAGTAAGAGTTCAAGGCAGGGTTAATATATTAGAATGGAGAGAGAGCTGGCAAACTAACAGAACACAGAGAATTGGGGCAAATGGTTCATTTCCTCTTAATAAACTTTAACGATTTGGCTCCCTTTTTTGGCTTCCGCATTTGAGGGAGAGATTTTCACGACAAGAAGAGATTTTACCTCCTGTCACTTTTGGTTCTTTTGTCAGTACTCTGGTTTGTGATCCTTCTGTCAATGGGGTCAGTTTCTCTACAGCCACTGAAACACCTCTGGGGTGCCATCAATGTTACAGCACAGGAGATACAGGAGTGAAATCGTGCACAGCAAGATTCCACAAACAGGAATGTGAGAATGGAAAGTTGTAACCAGTGAAGCCACAGGGATCAGTGCTGGATTCTACAATCTACGTTAACAGATTTTCCTGAAGATACAAAAAAGTGTTTTATTCCCAAATTTCCTGACAGTGCAATGAAGTGCAGGGAAGCAAATTATAGGAGGTCACAGAGTCTGCAAAGGATATAGATGGGTCTGTTAAACAGACAAAAGATTGACAGATGGAGCATAATGAGAGTAAATTGAAGTTCTCCACTTCAGTAGGAAGAATTTATGAACAGAGTATTGTCAGATGGAGAGACACCACAGAATGCAGCTGTTACAGAGGAACTGGTAATTGGTTTATTATTGTCACGTGTACCGAGGTACAGTGAAAAGCTTTGTTTTGCCTGCCATCCATACAGATCATTTCAAAACATAAGTACATTGAGGTAGTACAAGGGAAAGGCAAAACAGAATGCAGAATAAAGAAGTCCTGAAGAAGGGTCCTGACCTGAAACATTGACCGCCTGCTTTTCTCCACGGATGCTGCCTGGCCTGCTGAGTTCCTCCAGCATCATCGTGTTTTTCATTTAGATTCCAGCATCTGCAGTCCTTTGTATCTGCAGAATAAATTGTTACAGTTACAGAGAAAATGCAGTGCAGGCAGACAATAAGGTGCAAGGGCCACAACAAGGTAGATTGTGAGGTCAAGAGTTCATCTTTATCGTGCGAGAGGTGCGTTCAACAGTCTTACAAAGCAGGATAGAAGCTGGCCTTGAGCCTGGTGGTGCGTGTCTTGTATCTTCCACCTGACTTGGGCATCTTTGCATTCCTGCCGTCATTAACTGCTTTAGGGACAATACTATTGGTTGCTTTTACCTTTAAGGAAACATTCCAGTGGGCTGTTGGATCTTATTTGTACTCTCAAGCTTGCTAGCACAATTACAGAAATCTGGTCTGACTTGTTTAACAGGCCGGAGACATTCATGTATACTATTTCAACACGGCTTACCAGCTGCATCAACATATTCAATGCCATCAAATATAATGGTAGAGACACCCTACTTGACATAGCGCCACACCCGATTGCCATTTGACCCTTGTACCTTTTTAATTTCTCCAGCCTTCCATGCAGGCACGGTAGTGTAGCGGTTTGCATAATACCTTACAGCGCCAGCGACCCCTTATACCTTATCCCCCTTATACCTTCCTCCAGTCACCTTAAAATTATGCCCCCTCGTGTTAGCCATTGTCACCCTGGGAAAAAGTCTCTGACTGTCCACTCGATCTATGCCTCTTATCATCTTGTACACCTCTATCAAATCACCTCTCATCCTCCTCCTCTCCAAAGAGGAAAGCCCTAGCTCACTCGACCTGTCCTCATAAGACATGCTCTCCAATCCAGGCAGCATCCTGGTAAATCTCCTCTGCACCCTCTTTAAAGTTTCCACATCCTTCCTATAATGAGGCGACCAGAACTGAACACAATGCTCCAAGTGTGGTCTAACCAGAGTTCTATAGAGCTGCAAGTGGCTCTTGAACTCAATACCCCGACTAATATCTATCTATCCTCTCTCCTTGCCATCCCACTCTGTCTGTTCTTAAGACCCCCTCAACAACTATTCCCAGTTCCAATGAAAGGTCAGGGATCTGAAACGTGAGCCTGGTCACCCTCTGCACAGATGCAGACCGACCGGCTGAGCATTTCCCGTCTCACTTCACTTTCAGCCGCTGTGGCACTGCGGGCTGTGGAGGGGGTGGGTGGAAGGAGCGGCTGGCACTTATTGATGCGACGCCTCTCCCGTCCCAGGACCAGGGAGCCCCAAACCCAAACTGTGGGCAGCCCGGCAGATGGCAACGACCCAGCGATTCCCGGCCCGGCTGCGCTCCCCGACGCGGGAACGTGGAATCCCATTGGAACGCCGGTTGCTAGGCGACCGTGAAATTGATACCTTACCCGGAAGTGGAGGGGCGCGCCAAGCCGGCAGTGCTTGGTTATAATTGTGGGTAGTGTCCTGAGCCTGGATTTTATTTTTTTTTTGCATTAGTAAATCTTATTTTAATTATTACGCTTTAAATATATTTGTATTTAAAATTAGAAGAAATAATACCCTTGCATGGCGTGCCTTTGATCACAAGTGTTGTTGCTGTAACCATGAACATTACTTCCTTGAAGCGATCCCATATCCTCAAAATGGCGTTGTCCAACATGGAGCAGGGCAGCTCCGAGTCGTTTGCGGCGAAGGCGGTGAAAATCACCTGTGTGGTGGTCGTGTATTGGTTCGTATCGATCACGATGATCTTTGTCAATAAGTACCTGTTGGCCAGCCCCGCTCTGCAGCTGGACGCACCGCTGTTTGTAACCTGCTTCCAGTGCCTGGTGACAGTGTCCCTCTGCTTCCTCCTGAAGTCGCTGGCCACACTGTCTCCCAGGCTGGTGGAGTTCCCGTCCGTTGCCTTCGACCTCAAGGTTTCCAGGGAGGTTCTTCCACTCTCCGTGGTCTTCATCGGGATGATCACCTTTAATAACCTTTGCCTGAAGTACGTCGGGGTGGCTTTCTACAACGTTGGGCGTTCCTTGACCACCGTCTTCAACGTCTTGTTGTCCTATGCACTGTTGAAGCAGACCACTTCATTCCGAGCCATACTGTGCTGTGGTATCATCATAGGTAATCATCAAAGCCAACCGTATAGTAATTCAGTGAGTGTGTGTGTGTTTGCTTAGAAAACTTCCCCAGGGTAATTAATGGACGTCAGGATGTTACCTGGGATGGAGCAGTTTCGGTTATGAGGAGATGTTGGAGAGGCTGGGTCTGTTTACCCTGGAGCAGAGGAGGTTTGGAGGGTTCCTGAAAGAGGTATGTAAAATTGAAGGATATAGATGGGATTGACTACAGGAAATAAAACTAGAGCACATAGGTTTAGGGTAAGGGCTGAGAGATTTAGAGTAATACAGCACAGAACAGGACTTTCAGCTTAACTGGTTCATGCCTGTTTGCATGTTAATTAGTCAAAGACCTTGCAAAGTATCCTGGACAACATATATCTTTGACCAAAACCAAACAAACATGTCCTAATGGCAGGCACAGTAGTGTGGTGGTTAGCATAACATTTTACAGCACAAGCAACCCAGGTTCAATTCCGGCCACTGTCTGTAAGGAGTTTGTACATTCTCCGTGTCTGCGTGGGTTTCCTCCCACATTCCAAAGATGTACGGGTTAGGAAGTTGTGGGTGTGCTATGTTGGTGCCGGAAGCGTGGCGACACTTGTGGGCTGCCCCCAGAATGCTCTACGCAGAAGATGCATTTCACTGTGTTTTGAGGTACATGTGACTAATAAAGATATCTTACTGCTTATTGATGATTGTGCGATTGCTGAGCCCAAATTGTTGCCACAGTTACTGTAATTATTGCCACAGTTACTGTCACAGCAATAGTTATTGGGTATGAAATATTATTGGACTATTTAATGTGAAAGGTGTTATATACATGCAAAATCTTATTCATTTTTCAGGATCTGGGTATGGCAGGCAAGGCCAGTATTTATTACTTATCCCAAATTACCCTTGAGAAGGTGGGGATGAGGTATCTTCTGGTGAAGGTCCAGTCCATCAGGTGGAGATGCTCCCACAGCTTTGTTGATAGGAAGTTTCAGGACTGAAAATCAATGATGAGGAAGGAATAGCAAAATATTTCCAAGGTAGGAAGGTGCCCCACGTGGTAGCATGATGGTGGTAGCAACCCCAAGAGCCTGAAGCCCTTGCCCTCTGTGGTAGATGCTGCTGGTTTGGAAGGTGCTATTGGAGTAGCCCAGGTGAGTAACCGCAATGTGTTTGTAGACTGGACACGCACTGCAGCAGTGGTAAAGGAGGGAATGAATGTTTTGATTGTACAAGGCATCAACAAATATCCCTGCTTCTGACCTTATGGTGGAACTAAGGTCATCAATGAAGCAGAGGTGGTCAGACCTAGGCACTATCTTGAAGATCTCCTGAAGTAATATCCTGGGGCAGGAAAGATTTAATTCCCAACAACCATAACCAGCTTCCTTTGAGCAAGATAATACTCCAACCGCTGGAGTAATCCAACTGCTGGAGTATTTTCCCTTTTGATGCCTGTTGACTTTAAAAACTTGGTACCACACTCAATTAAGTGTTGCCTTGGCAACAACAGCAGTCACTCTCATCTCGCCTCTGGAAGTCACCTCATTGGTTCATTTTTGGACTAAATCTGTGAGAGGGTCCGGAAGCAAGTTGTCCTGGCAAAGTCCAAACTGGGCATCGGTGACAAGGTTATTAGTGAGTAAGTGCCTCTTGACAGCACAGTCAACAACACCTTCCAGCACTCTGCCCATGATTGCAGATAGACTGTGTGATAAATAGCTAGATTTGGTTTACTCTTTTTTTGAAAAAGACCTATCTAAACAATTTTCCACATTGCATGGGGATGCCAGACTGCATTGGTTTTTTTCCTTAATTCCCCTAGGATATCGATGAACAGAGAAGCAATTATTTTTACAGCAAGAAAAGCTAACGTCATCTTGCATTGACATGTTGTGAAAATCCTGAGGTATTGATGTAAATTAATTATTCAATAAAGTAGATTTTTTTATTAATGATTCACAGCAATCTTTGCTTAAAAAGATGGAAGTTAATAGTTTCAGTAAGGTCCTGGCCAAAAGGTCTTTAGTAATGACACAATTGACTGGAATAGTTCTCCTCTGGGGAAAGCATTTGTGATTTCTCCGATAAATTCGCAGTACAAGTTTCCTATCCTGGTGCTCTAGTCTATATAGAAACAGATTTTTGTCAGGATTATTAAGGGGTGTGGAGTCAAGTGAGCAGAATAGAGACCAGGTACAGATCAGCCACAATCTAATTGAACGGTGGAATGGACTGACTGGGTGGTCTGCCCTGATCTATGTTCCTAACTCTTGTGCAGTAAATACGATTTTAGAGTTCTTGTCTTTTATCTCAAATTTTGGTATTTTTAAAGAACACATTTGATAGATGAAGGACCAGCTCCAGAGGCAATACAGAGAGAATAAAGCCCCTGACTTGCAGTTGAAGAATAACTTCTAAAGTTCAGATTGAGATTCAGTGCAGAGTTAGAAGGCAAAATACCCTGAATGCTGAAAATGCTCAGTGGGTCAGGCAGCATCTGTGGAGAAAGAAGCGTTCCGAGTAAATGACCTCTCATCTTTAAACCAGTTTTAAAATACAGAGAAAGACATAGGAGACGAAGCAGTAAAAAGGAAAGGTCTGTGATAGGGTGGAAGGCAGGAAGGATTGAACAGCTAGAGGGATGGTAATGCAAGCTAACAAGTCTAAATGGAATGTAAATGCAGAAAAAATATTTAAGATTATCAATGAAAATGGAATGTATGATGGAAATATTCATTACCTGAAACTATTAAGCTCAACAAGATTGAGTCCGGACGCTTGCAGTGTACCTAGTCAGAAGATAAGCTGCTGTTCCATGATCTTGTGTTGAGCTTTGTTGGAACTGTGTAGGTGAGGTGTTTGAGATGATGCATTGGTGTCTGGTGGGGAGCAGAATGAAGACAGCCAAAATACCCACAGTGGTAAAATGTTACAAGTATTAGGGAGCAAAATGATTTTGTCCTTAAAGACGGCACAGGAAGCTGATCTCAAAAAAAAAATAGGTAAAGAATTCCAAATTTGCTGATCTTAGAACATAAGCGGCTACTCAATTCATCAGACTTGTATCCCACAATGTCTGCATAGCTATAATTGGGATACAGTGAAAAGCTTTTGTTTGCATTCCATGCAGACAGATCATTCCATATATAAACAACACATGAAGCACTGGAGGAACTCAGCAGGTCAGGCAGCATCTATGGAGGGAAGTGGACAGTCAATGTTTTGGGTCGAGGCCCTTCATCTCGACCCAAAACATCGACTGTCCACTTCCCTCCACAGGTGCTGCCTGACCTGCTGAGTTCCTCCGGTACTTTTCGTGTTGCTCCAGATTCCAGCATCTGCGGTCTCTTGTGATTCCATGCATAAGTACATTGAGGTAATGATAATAAAAAATATAATGAGTTGATCTGCTGAAAGCAGCTGCAAAGAGTCGCCATGCTCCGTGAAAATTATTTTAAATATTTATACTGTTCAACTTTGAAATGACTTGGGTTTCCTTGCACTACCCCCTCAGTGCATTGCAGGTTGCTGCAGATCACGGTGTAGCTTTTCTTCCTTCTCTCTGTTTCTTAAGCCGAAAGGCTTAAACCTGAGGTCTTAATTCCTGACTCGACAGCCGCAGGCAGCTTAGTAACCCCATCAAATCTCTATTCTTAATGGAGTGGCTGGAGGAGTTCTCCTTTCAACACTGACCACTGAATCAAGACTATGGTATCAACAATGCCATAACCAAACCCATGCCTTCATAAATAATGGAAGGATGCTGGCTCTTTATTAAAAATGTCGATGTTTTCAGCCTCTTGTGTATGACTATGTCATTTCTTTGCAGGTGGTTTTTGCTTGGGAATAAATCAGGAGGGTGCGACAGGCAGTCTGTCGTGGATTGGAGTGATGTTTGGCGTAATGGCCAGTCTGTGTGTGTCGCTGAACGCCATTTACACAAAGAAGGTTCTGCCAGCCGTGGACGGCAGTATTTGGAGACTAACCTACTACAACAACGTCAATGCTTGCATCTTGTTCATTCCATTAATTGCAGTCACTGGGGAACTGAAAATACTGTTTAACTTTGACAAGCTCAGCAGTTACCACTTCTGGGCAGTGATGATTTTAGGAGGTGTGTTTGGTTTTGCCATCGGATATGTCACAGGACTACAGATCAAATTCACCAGCCCATTGACCCATAATGTCTCCGGTACTGCCAAAGCTTGTACACAAACCGTCCTGGCAGTGTCCTACTATGAAGAGGTCAAGACCGCTCTCTGGTGGACTAGTAACCTGCTGGTCCTCTTTGGTTCTTTTGCCTACACCTGGGTGAAAGGACTTGAAATGAAGAAGGTGCAGCAACAAACGTTAAGCAAGAGCCACGAGAGCAATGAAGCTAGAGTCTAGAAAGAGTATTCCATTAGACTGGATGTACAGTGGAAGTTTGTGAGGAAGGGGAGCCTGAGTGGTGAGAGAATGGAAATTGCCAAACAGTTGAAATTTTGCAGCAGCACTCCCCACCCCCCCCACCCCCCCCACCCCTGTTTTTTCTAGCTATCTCCCCTGCAAGGCAAGATGGACAGTACTGGAATGCTCTTGCACAGCTCCCTATTCAACCATCTGCCCACTCAAGGCAGTGGGTCCTCAAGGCTAATGACTGGTAAACTTGAGAAGCACCATGTCATCACTCCCACCATCCACTAAATCATCGTCGTCAAAGGAGTCACTGCCAATTTTAAAACTTGGATTGCCGACTCTTGTCCACTTGTAACGGGTTGATTCACCGGGAACCGCTGCGAAGATGTTTAGGACACCACTCCTTAAATCTAGTTATTCAATTTTTTCTGAAATTCCTTGCAGTTGACCAAGATTGTTTTATACAGTAAATGGAAAACTGCTTTGTTCATGCAGTGTAACCTGGGGAATAGCTCTTGTTCATGAGCATTTTGTAAACTAGTTGGTCTCTTTGTTCTCACACTCCCACTGTTGTGCAAGCGGTCATTGCTTTTGCCCTGTCCTTGTCTTTGCAATCGTTGGATTGGGGTTTCCTGTAATTGGGAAAGGTGAAGGATGGTCAAGAGGAGGATTATTTTGGCTCCTGATGTACTCATTGGGTTAGAAATTCATCCTTGGGGAATGGTGCAATGTAGTAGTATAACGAACTTCTGAATTTCAGTTCTTAAAATATAAACAACTTCCTGAATAGAATACAATGTACGGCTGCTACTATACGTGTCTGTTTAGTGGAAGGGACAGAAGATCCATTTCCATCTCGTCTTTTGTAACAGTCACAGTAAAGAGCATTCTTAATTCCTTCAGGATAAAGGGGAACTGAGAGAATCTCTTGCAAGTTTATCTTGCAGTAATTTGATTGCTTAAAACACTTTTATATTTTCACGGGAAAGGGTAAACTTATTGAGTTGGAAAAATACTGTTTCATTATTGGGGTTTTCAATACATGCCATGCAATGGTCTAAGCCTGTTAATCAAAAATTTAATGGTCTTTTGGTAATCTGAAAATAAAACCTTTTACCACAATTTTCAATCCTTTTGGCTGGGAAAAAAAAATTTCAGCAAAGAATTACTTGTGTTTATATTCAATATCGATGTTCACAATTTTACTGTTTGTATTATCCATTGGTGTGATGTGGGTTTGATTGCACTTATTGAACTACCTTGAATTGAAAGGATGGCTTGCCAATCCTAGTGTCTTAAAGGTTAACTACACTGATGTGGTATGGAGTCGCAGAGCAGTTAAGGACATCAGACTTCCTTTTAAAACAGTTCATTAGGTTCATGGCCACTTGCTGATCCCAGCTTTTTAGTTCCAAATTTATTTAATTAATGGAATTTAAATTCCCAAGCTGCAGTGTGAGATTTGAGTTGGTGGCTAGTCAAGTAATGCAGCCATTACACTACCATATCCACAATTATATCATTTTTAAGCAATTTTGGGCTCTGTATCTAAAGAAAGATGTGCTGGCTTTGGAGAGGATCCAGAGGAGGTTCACAAGAATGATCCCAACAATGAAAAGCTTAATGTTTGAGGAGTGTTTGGTGTCTCTGCGCCTGTACTCGATGGAGTTCAGAAGGATGGGATGGGAGGGTGTGGAATCTCATTGAAACCCACCGGGTACTGAAAGGCCTGGATGGAGCGGAAGTGGAGCTGTTTCCGTTAGTAGGACAGCCGAGGATCTGAGGACACAGCCTCAGAATAAAGGGACATCCTGTTAAAACTGAGATGAGGAGGAATTTCTTCAGCCAGAGGGTGGTGAATTTGTTACCACAGAGGGCTGTGGAGGCCAAGTCATTGGGTGTATTTAAGGCAGGGATTGATAGGTTCTTGACTGGTGAGGGGGTTAAAGGTCATGGGGAGAAGGCTGGAGAATGGGGTTGGAAAAAAGAATCAGCCATGATTGATTAGTGGACCAGACTTGATGGGCTGAATGGCCTGATTCTGCTCATGGTTTTATAAACAACAAACACCAATAAAGGTTCTGTGGTTACATAGGCAAACACAAGGGAATTCTACAGTGGATTAGACTGGGAATTGTTAAACATTCAAACTGGTATACTGCCTCCAAACAGGATCAGTTGTGAACACCATGAGAGGAAGTGCCTCCAGGTGTACACTGACACCTTTGTGTAACAAACTAAAGAAAGACGTGGCACCTTCAAGATGTTCTGATTACTTTGCACCCGCCAACTCCTTTTACAGCAGCGTAGGAACTGTTGTGATGTGTGGAGCATGGTGATCATTTATGCACAGCAGGTTCCTGCAAACAGCAATGTGACGATGATCAGATTAATGGAATGATGCACCATCCCTCTTTGATGGTAGTACTATGGGATCTTCCACCTGGTTCGACATCTGAAGGACAATGTGTGTAATGGTCTAGCGGTCCCTTAATTACGCACTAGTGTACCAGCCTAGAGCTTCATGCCCAACTCTCTAGTTGGTCTTAAATTCACAACTTTCAGTGCTGCAGCTGCCAGTGTTCAATGGTGTTCTGCTACTGGAGTCGTAGAATCCTTCAGCTCATCTTGTCAGTCCTGACCATTAAGTATCCATCTATGCTAATGCCACTTACCAACATTTGGTCCGTAGGCTTCTATGTTCTGGCAGGCTTGAATGGGGAGATAAGGTCAAAACTTACAAATGAAACAAGAGTTTGATCTGCAGGTTCTGCCATTACGCCAGATGGCGTGGATTTTGATTTTGTGAGCTTCCTCTGTGCAGGTGTAAAACGAGACAAATCAACCCCCTGAGCTCCTAAACAGAGCCATGATGGATTTTCTTCTTTCCAAACTGCTGATGATGACTTTGAACTTCAGAGAGGGCAAGAGATGCAGCAGCTTCAAAACCCAAGCACTTATCTGCAAGCATGCAGCATTGTGACAATTTGCACTTAATGCTTTGTCCGTCAGAGACCTGGACTCAACACATTTGGGCTTATTTGCCATTTTCTGGAACAAGATGTACAAAGAATGATTTACCTTAAGCACAAAGGGATTGGTATCGGTCAAACATCAACTGCAGCTTAAAAGAAAAAGGAGTGAAGTGAATTCTGGAGATTTGCTGCAGGTCAAGGAATAAAATTTTAATGGGAAAACGAAACTAAACTTTGACACAGCCCGTCAGTCCAACCACAGGTTGTTTATTTAGGAATGGGGGATAAATGAACAAAGGCACAACATATTGGGAAGTTTTTTGATGTTTCTGCGATTTACGTAATCACTAAAATGTTTTATTGATTTTATGGCAACTCTAGAAAATCTTTACTGTTCGATACAGAGCTTCTGAAGAGACAAAATGGTAATTTCAATTGCATATTGTGCAGGCACGGTAGTGTAGCGGTTAGTGTAATGCTATTGCAGTGCCAGCCACCCGGGTTCAATTCCAGCCACTGTCTGTAAGGAGTTTGTACATTCTCCCTGTGTCTGCGTGGGTTTCCTCCCACATTCCAAAGACGTACAGGTTAGGAAGTTGTGGGCATGCTATGTTGGCGCCAGAAGCGTGGCGACACTTGCAGGCTGCCCCCAGAACACTACACAAAGGTGCATTTCACTGTGTGTTTCGATGTACATGTGACTAATAAAGATATCTTATGTTCTAGATCACACATGGGAAGTCGTTCCATTGATTAGGAAGCTTTTAAAAAAAATGTTCTTAAATGGTATTAAATGACTTGAATATCTGGCTATTATTTGCTAACAGATATTAATTTGATTTTGAAGTTAAAGCCAGGACAAGTGTAGTTCAATATATTCTTGTGGTGAAGTGTCTGTCCTTGCCTATGACCATTTTAAAAGAGCTGCATTTGCTAACCTGATCACTACATGGTACGTGGGGAGACATGCCTAGATCTCTAGACTGTGTGTCCTGCTGAAGAAGTTTGGCTCACGCTCGATGACGTGGCGTGATGCTGAGATACCACAGTGTGTGCACAACTATGATTGGTGAAGAGCGATGCGACGTACTGTGGAAATGCACAATGAAGTTGCACTGCAGGACAGGTCTCAGACCTACACAGTTACCTTACAGCAATGTATCATGAAATGGTTCGTGTGACTCGGGAGAGAAGTAACAGTTTAAACCATCAAGGTCTAGACACAAACTCCATAGAGAAACTTAATTTGAAATAACTAAATCGAAACCTATCGACCTGCGTGGCAACCTTGAGGGATCTATGGATGTGGACCCCAAGATCCCTCTGTTCCTCCACACTGCTAAGAGTTCTGCCATTAACTTTGTATTCTGCCTTCAAATTCAATCTTCCAAAGTGTATCACTTCAAACTTTTCCAGGATGAACTCATCTGCCAGTTCTCAGACCAGCTCTGCATCCTATCAATATCCTGTTGTAACCTACAGCAACCTTTTACACTATCCACAACACCACCAACCTTCGTGTCATCTGCAAACTTACCAACCCACCCTTCCACATCCTCAACCAAGTCATTTATAAAAATCACAAAGAGCAGGGGTCCCAGAACAGATCCCTGCGGAACACCACTGGTCACCGACCTCCAGGCAGAATACGCTCCATCTACAACCACACTGTCTTCTATGGGTGAGCCAATTCTGAATCCACACAGCCAAGTTTCCCTGGATCCTATGCGTCCTGACTTTCTGAATGAGCCTTCCATGAGGAACCTTACCAAATGCCTTACGAAAATCCATGTACACCACATCCACTGCTCTACCTTCATCAATGTGCTTTGTCACATCCTCAAAGAAATCAGTCGAACTCGTGAGGCATGACCTGCCCCTCACAAAGCCATGCTGACTGTCCCGAAGCAGCCTATGCTTCTCCAAATGCCCATAAATCCTGTCTCTCAGAATCTTGTCCAGTAATTTGCCCACCACTGAAGCAAGACTCACTGGCCTGTAATTCCCAGGATTATCCTGACTCCCTTTCTTAAACAAGGGAACAACATTTGCCACCCTCCAATCATCCGGCACTGTCCCTGATCAGCAAAGCCAGTTCCCCTTTTACATCTGCCCCTGTCCCTTTTGAAACATTTAAACCCCGGAATATCCAGCAGCCTCCCTCTCTCATTAAAGCCTCAAGTGCTCCACTTCTAACCCTGGTCCACTCCAACAATGGCCGCTCCGCTTATACCTACCTACCTTTTATTTGCTGCTGTTAATTAGCCAATAAATCATAGAATCATAGAACAGTACAGCTCAATACAGGGCCTACGGCCCACAATGCTGTGCTGACCTTTAAACCTCGCCTAAGACTATCTAACCCCTTCCTCCCACATATCCCTCTATTTTAAATTCCTCCATATGCTTATCTAGCAATCTCTTGAATTTGACCAATGTACCTACCAACCACTCTCTTGGTAAAAAACCTCCCTCTGATATCTCCCTTGAACTTCCCACCCATTACTTTAAAACAATGCCCTCTTGTATTGAGCATTGGTGCCCTGGGAAAAAGGCGCTGGCTGTCTACTCTATCTATTCCTCTTAATATTTTGTACACCTCTATCATGTCTCCCCTCATCCCCCTTCTCTCCAAAGAGTAAAGCCCTAGCTCCCTTAGTCTCTCCTCATAATGCATACTCTCCAAACCAAGCAGCATCCTGGTAAATCTCCTCTGCACCCTTTTCCAATGCTTCCACATCCTTCCTATAATGAGGTGACCAGAACTGGACACATTACTCTAAGTGTGGTCTAACCAGAGTTTTGTAAAGCTGCATCATTACCTCGCGGCTCCTAAACTCGATCCCACGACTTGTGAAAGCTAACATCCCATAAGCTTTCTTAACTACCCTATCCACCTGTGAGGCAACTTTCAGGGATCTGTGGATATGAACCCCCAGATCCCTCTGCTCCTCCACACTACCTAGAATCCTGCCATTAACATTGTACTCTGCCTTGGAGTTTGTCCTTCCAAAGTGTACCACCTCACACTTCTCCGGATTGAACTCCATCTGCCACTTCTTAGCCTAGCTCTGCATCCTATCAATGTCCCTCTGCAATCTTCGACAATCCTCTACACTATCCATAACACCACCAACCTTTGTGTCGTCTGCAAACTTTCCAACTCACCCTTCTACCCCCTCATCCAGGTCATTAATAAAAATCACGAAAAGCAGAGGTCCCAGAACCGATCCTGTGGGACACCGCTAGTAACAGCCCTCCAATCTGAATGCACTCCCTCCACCATTAACTATTGACACTTTGCAAATGTGCCTCTTTTTAGACTCTTGCAAGGTGAAACTCACAAGCACATGCACAGAGACTCACCTCTTTTCAAAGCTCCCACTCCAAAAATCTGATGTAACATATTGTTTTAATATTGTTGCTGCAATGGAGCTGGGTGAAACCCAAACTGGGCATCAGTGAACAGGCTGTTGGTAAATAAGTGCCACTGATAGTACTTAATACGACCGTGGCTGAGACCTTGCTGTGATTGACAGCAGACTGATGAGTGAGGGGGAGGAAGGAGCTAGATTGCTTCTGTCAGGCACGGTAGTGCAGCGGTTAGTGTAACACTACTACAGCGCCAGCGACCCGAGTTCAATTCCGTCCACTGTCTGTAAGGAGTTTGTATGTTCTACCCGTGTCTGCATGGGTTTCCTCCGGGTGCTCCGGTTTCCTCCCACATTCCAAAGACGTACGGGTTAGGAAGTTGTGGGCATGCTATGTTGGCGCTGGAGGCATGGCGACACTTGCGGGCTGCCCCCAGAACACTCGACACAAAAGATGCATTTCACTGTGTGTTTCGATGTACATGTGACTAATAAAGATATCTTTTGTGAACAGGACACACTTGGGCACTATTCCACACCATCAGGCAGATGCCACTGTTGTAATGCTACTGGAACAGGTGCGGTTAGTTCTGGGGTGCAGGTCTCCCGTGCTCCAGCTGGGGTGTTGTCTGGTCCTGTAGACTTTGCTGTGCCCAGTGTTCTCAGCTATTTCTTGATAGCACCTGAATGAAGTGAATTGGCTGAAGACTAGCTTCTGTGATGGTGAGGGTCTCAGGAGGAAGCAGAGATGGATCACCCATTTGCTACTTCTGGGCGTTAGCTGCGAATCTTTCTGACGTGTCGATAACACTCATGTGTTGGGCCCCGCCATCACTGAGAATGGGGATATTCTTCAGTCCTGCCCTCCCATTAGCTGGTGAGTTGTTCACCATTATTGACTGGCTGTGATGGGACGACAAAGCTGTGGACTTCAGATGGCTCAGTCTATTGCAAGCTGTTTTTGTTGCTTAGCGCACACGTAGCCAGTCCTGTTTTGCAAGTTCACCTCATTTTTAAGGTGTGTTTGTTGCCTCTCCCGTCAAGTACTTCTCACTGAACCAAGGTGGGTCCCCAACTTGTTCGTAATGGACAGGTGAAAAAGTTTAGCCAGGTGGGGGAGGGGAGGGAGTAGAGTAGAGACAGGGGCTGATAAGTGATGTGTGGAACCAGATAAGGGAGAGATGGAACCAGATGGAGGAGGGGATGGGAAAGATGAACCAAGGAAGAAAAGAAACGGTTTGTGGGTGACGGGCACATGGAACCAGGTGAGGAAGGTGATGAGTCCACATAACAGAGGGGCAGGTGAACAGAGGGACAGAGACCCTGGGTGGGAAATGAACACAGGGGGTGGGTCTTCTGAAATAGGACAACTCAACATCCGGACCATTGGGCTGTAGGCTACCCAGGCGGATTATCAGGTGTTGTTCCTCTAGTTTCTGTTTAGCCTCACTGAAGCAGTGGGGAAGGCCGAGGACAGACAGGCTGACATGAGAATGGGAGCCCCCATACCAACCGGATGCACAAGACGGCCATTGCACACAGAGTGCAGGTGCTCTGCGAAGCAGTTGCCTAGTCTACACATGGTCTCGCTGAGGTGGAGATGACTGTATCGGGAGCAAAGATTCACATGCACGCTGTTTATCTGATGCTATGTGCCTGTGATGCTGCTGCAAGTAAGTTTTTCATTGCACCCGTGCACACATGTGCTTATGACAATAAACTCGTCTTTGACTTTGACCTCCTCCAACCTGGTCTATTGCACTCAGTGCTCAGGATGTGGGATTCAAGGAATACCGGCAAATTGGATCCAAAACTAGCTCAGGAGGCAGAGGGTAATGGTTGTCAACAGGAAGGTGGTTTCCATTGGTGTGCCACAAGGTTCAGTGCTCAATTTGTCGTGTTTGCTATTTGGACTTCAATGTCGGGGACATGAGAGAGAGGTTTGAAAGTGGTACAGCAAGTGACCATGACTTTGACCACAGAGGAAAAAAAAACTATAGACTGTAGGAGGATATCAATGGACTGGGCATTTGGGCAGAAAGGTGGCAAATGGAATTCAGTCCAGATGAAGCGTCTTGTCCCAAAATGTCGACTGTTCATTTCCCTCCATAGATGCTGCCTGACCTGCTGAGTTCCTCCTGCATTCTGTGTGTGTTGCTTCAATCTGAAGAAGTTGGGTTAATGCATTTATGCAGGGGTGACAAAGCAGGGAGCGCACAACAAATGAGAGAATACCGAGGGGTGTGGAGGAACAGAAGGATCTTGGATTATATGTCCACTCATTAGCATGGTGGATGTTACAATGGTATATGTGATGCTTTCCATTATTATCTACGGCATGGAATACAAGAGCAGGGAGGCTGTGCTAGAACTACATACAACACAATCTGAGTAGTGTCACGGTTAGTGTAACGCTATTACAGCGCCAGCGACCTGAGTTCAATTCCGGCCGCTGTCTGTAAGGAGTTTGTACGTTCTCCCCGTGTCTGCGTGGGTTTCCTCCGGGTGCTCCAGTTTCCTCCCACGTTCCAAAGACGTACGGGTTAGGAAGTTGTGGGCATGCTATGTTGGCACCGGAAGCGTGGCGACACTTGTGGGCTGCCCCCAGAACACTACGCAAAAGATGCATTTCACTGTGTGTTTCAATGTATGTGTGACTAATAAAGAAATCTTATCTTACTGCGCACAGTTCGGGTCAGTACTTTATAGGAAAGAAGACGATGCAGAGCAGATGCACAAGGATGTTACAAGGACTGAAATAAAATGAGCTCTGAGACAAATTGGACATCCTAGGATCTTTCTTTCTGATCAGGGAAGGCTGAAGGGAGATGTGTGATCTGTAAAATTATGAATAGTCTGGGTGGAGTAGATCCTATTTTCTTTAAGCAGAAGGAGCAAAAACCAGGGGCATGGATTTAAAATAACTGGTGGAGAGGGATGAAGCGAAGAAATAGGACAATGTTTTTCCCAGAGTGTGGAGGGGTGTGGAGCTCACTCTCCGACTGGGCAGCAGAAGCAGAACCCTCACCACATGTAAACAGTACTTGGGTGTGCACTGAAGAGCCGGACCCTGCAGGGCTATGGACACAGTGCTGGAAGGGGAGAACGAGACCCGGTAGATCCTTTACAACCAGCTGGCCCTCTATGTGGTAAACAAAAAATGTCCATGATTATTTGAGTCTTACTGAAAATGGTATTGGTTTACTATTGTCACTTGTACCGAGGTACAGTGAAAAACTTGTCTTTACATACCGTTCATACAGATCAATTCATTACACAGTGCATTGAGGTAGTACAGGATAAAACAATAACAGAATACAAATGCTGTATGTCAGTAAAAATGCTCTGTTGTCAGTCTGGAATAGAACACAGAACAGTACAGCACAAGGACAGGCCCTTCGGCCCACAATGTCTGTGCCGACTGTGATGCCAAATTAAACTAATCCCACCTGCCTGCACATCTCCCTCCATTCCCTGCATGTTCATGTGCCTGTCTAAACGCCTTTTAAACGCCTCTATTGTATCTGCCTCCACCACCACCCCTGGCAGCACATTCCAGGCACCCACCACTTTCTGTGTAAAAAAAACTTACCCCACACATCCCCTTTAAACTCCCCCCTACCCCCCACCTTAAAGCTATGCCCCCTAGTATTTGACATTTCTACCCTGGGAAAAAGACTACCCTATCTCTGCCTGATTTATAATTTCATAATCTAATTCATAATTTCATAATATCATAATTTTATAAACTTCTATCAGGTCTCCCCTCAGCCTCCAAAGCCAGAGAAAACAACCCAAGTTTGTCCAACCTCTCCTTATAGCTCATACCCTCTAATCCGGGCAGCATCCTGGTGAACCTCTTCTGCAAACTCGTGGAGTGGAATCCTGCATTGCATTCAGAGCAACAGTCCAGGCATAATTCCCTCTCTCATCTTGTTTTAAATCAGTGTGTTCTAACTTTAGATCACACCTACAGCAACTGCATTATTGGTCTCTTTCATTTCAGGTCGAGTTGAATGCATAATTCAAGTGAATCTCCAGAGAAGCAAATCAACGCCACAGAATTGATCAGAACATATCCTTTGAAATGTGGGAAGCAGTAACAGTGAACGTGTTGTGAATAACGCGACTTTGTTCTAGATTCAGCCCCAAGGGGCCACTTAGGTGTAGCCGGTTGTACCTCCGATTACAGTAACTCCCTCTCAGGCACCGACAGCGAGGAAGGTGTGGACGTTGACTTCATTATATGTCATCTTATTTTCCTTGGGTGTTGTGCGATTCAGGATGGTGCTGAATTCGGTGCACTGGTTCCTCAAGGGTCTTCGCCTGCACGACAACCCAGCCTTACAGCGAGCTCTCTCGGGAGCTGACACTGTCCGATGCGTTTACATTTTGGACCCGTGCTTTGCAGGGTCGTCAAACATCCAGATCAACTGGTGGAGGTTTGTGGATTTTGTTTGATTTTTCCTTTCCCCCCTCCCACCACCAGGATTGTGCCCCCAGTTGCAGCAATGATTGAGCGGCACAGGGGCAGTGCTAAAATGACAAGCCATTGGCGACTTATCTGCTCTGTTGTTGATCTCTCCTGAAGACTGTGGTTTAACTTCTACATTTCCTAACACAAGGCGCCTCCATCGTGTTTGTGGTTGTTTTTAACAGCAGAGAAGGGTGGGAATGAGACAGGAAGTTCAATTGATTAGATTCAGATTAGTTCATTGTTATATACACCAGGGTGCAATGAAATTGAGAAGTCAAGGTCGAGTTTATTGTCACATGCACAACTGCATGTATGCACGGGTGCAACATATGCACAGGTGCAATGAGAAACTTGCAGCAGCATCGCAGACACAACATTGCATCATATGAGCAGCATTCACAAGAGAAACAAACATAAATTATAGATAATTTTTACAAGAAAACACAAAAAGGACAAACAAAAACAAATTCAATTTTAGTGCAAAGTGATCAAAGCAGTAATAGTTTTCCTCTACTGAGGTAGTGATTAGGGTTGTGCAGGTTGGTTCAGGAAGCGAATGGTTGAAAGGAAGGAGCTTTTCTTGAAGCTGGTGGTGTGGGACTTCAGGCTTCTGTACCTCCTGCCCGATGGTAGCTGCGAGAATTCCTTGTTGGCGTAAAGCTCAGAGAGTAAACAGCAAACATGGTAATAGTGAGTACTAACAATCAATATGGCGACTTGCAAAACAGCAGAATGGTGCAAAGATTGTAGTGCAAACTGAAGTAGTGCAATAATGGGTGACGTAGGATTTATCTCATCCCTGAACTCCAGAACTGGCTCCAGTTAACATCAGTGGTCCAGCCCTTAGGTGGGTTTTCAGTTATGACCTGAGCAGGAGTAGACCATCTGGCCCTTCGAGCCTGCTCCGCCATTCAATAAGATCATGGCTGATCTGGCCGTGGACTCAGATCCACCTACCTGCCTCTTCCCCATAACCCTTAATTCCCCTACTATGCAGAAATCTAACTGTGTCTTAAATATATTTAATGAGGTAGCCTCCACTGTTTCCCTAGGCAGAGAATTCAGCAGATTCACCACTCTCTGGGAAAAGCAGATTCTCCTCAGCTCCATCCTAAATCTATTCCCCCGAATCTGGAGGCTATGTCCCCAAGTTCTAGTCTCACCTACCAGTGGAAACAACCTTCCTGCCTCTATCTTATCTGTCCCTTTCATGATTTTATATGTTTCTATAAGATCCCCTCTCATTCTTCTGAAAGACATTCTTGATTGTCTTGAGTGCATCTACCCATCAGCCTTGTCTAGAAGTTAAATGGTTCTTTGTCATTCTAAGTTGAAGTATTTGAACTGCTCACTCTTCTGTTTCCTCCCCACTGGAGCCTCTTGGATTTGGGAGGGGCGAGAGGCGGTGGTACATTGGTCGACAAATTAGTGCTAGTTTACCGTGGAGTAAAGTTATGTCACCAAAGGCATGCCACCAAATACTCCAACAAACTTCTACACATACACTGTTGAACGTATCCTGACCGATTGTATCGTGGTCTGGTACAGCAATTCCAATGCACAGGAGTACAAGAGGCTGCAGAGAGCAGTGGACACAAGCCTGGTCCATCACAGGCACGGCCCTCCCCACCTTGACAGTATCTACAGGAGGCGCTGTCCTCAAGAAGGTGGCATCTATCATCAACAATCCCCACCATCGGGGTCATGCCCTCTTCTCACTGCTACTATGAGGCAGGAGGTACAGAAGCCTGAAGTCCCGCACCACCAGGTTCAGGAACAGCTAATTTCCTATAACTATCAGGTTCTTGAACCGACCTGCACAACCCTAACCCTACCTCAGCAACGGGAACACTACGGACCACCTCTTGCCCTATCATGGACTTGTCTCTGATCGTGTCTTTATTTGCACTAATGTCTTGTATCGCAAAGTTTTTGTTTTTCTCCCTTCACTGTCTTGTATAATTTGTATCTGTACCTATGTGCCTATGTTGCTGCTGCAAGCAAGTTTTTCATTGTACCTGTACCTCACCATACTTGTGCACATGGCAATGAACTTGACTTATGTAGCACTTCAACAACCAGAGGGTGTAGGACTTTGGAACTCTTCCACACGTAGTAATTGGTGGATTGTTAATTTTAAGTTGGGGGTTAAGATTCCAGACACCCAGTGATGTAAAGGGATATGAGCGAAAGGGAGGTATATGGACTGAAGTCACAGATCAACGTGATGCTGGATGGTGGGACAAACTTGCCACACTGAAAATCCCCCTCCTATTCCCATGAATGGCAATTTTGTTTAAACTTGTAAAACAAACACAATCTAATGTGAACACTGGGCTGTTAAAATGAAAATCTAGAATGGATAAGGTCAAATATTTTCTAGTCTGCTTGTTGGAGATCTATCATGTAAGTGCTGCAACTTCATGTATGTCAATGGCAAATCTCTAGGTACAAACGCAGGAGCAATGCAACTTCAGACAATAATTTACATATTCCCATATGTTCCTGTGTTTGTGGCAACGCTGGGAATTATTGTCTGATGACACTTTAATGAAGGTGAGTTCTGTATCCTCAGCATTATTTCCAGAGCGATATCCAGCCCAATGTGGCTGAGAATTTGCTGAGAAATGATAGTGGTCCTGAACCACAGGAATTTAACTGTTTACACATAAGCAGCACAGGGATTTCTGCATGTGTATATTCAAGTAGGAATCGGCAAGTTCCAGTATCTTCTAGTCATCCTTGAACACAATGAGTTTTAGATGATGTTTAGTGTTGCTGTGATAGACGGATCACTGATGCAGCATGATTCATTGTTAAGGGACTACCTAACACATTGGTGATAAGTGCAGAATAAAAAACCAGTTGCAACTCAGTTGATCATCAGATTCTTTCTCCTGAAGAGATTCCATGTATTGGAAAAGGCAATGTCATTGATGTGAATTCTTGAGCAACTGCAGATAATGCACCAATTACTTGCTGCATTATCTAAAGTTGCTCATGAATTCACATCAATGACATTGCCTGTTCCAAAAGATGTGGTAAGTTATATATAAAAAAATTCTTTCTCATCTTCAGACTTTTTTTCTCTTTTCTCTCAAGGTTCCTTATTCAGTGCTTAGAAGATCTGGATACCAGTCTGAAGAAATTAAAATCCAGGCTCTTTGTTATCCGAGGGCAACCCACTGATGTATTTCCGAGATTATTTAAGGTAATAACATTTCACTGGCATGATGCAGTTTGATATGTTTCAGTATTAATTGTCTTTTGAGAGATTTTTGACATCAGCTTTTAACATTACACACCCAAACTTGGTAAAAATAGCTTTTTAGGAGTTGGAGATGTATTTGTGAAGAATTCATAGACTACGCTGTATTGGATATTTGATTCTGCATGCTGTTCTTATTTATAAAATCCATAGGTTCCTGTTATTTTTTTCAGTCACACTTTTGTGTCGCACACAGATATATACAAAGGTGATTGTCTATATAAGCTAGAGTGACAAACTCCTGGGTAACATGAGCACCAATTTTGCTCTCCCTCTTGCTCTGCCATTAACACAGACTAAACCCAATTACTTCAACTAATTGTACTTTTCCATCTCCGCAATTGACTATTAATTATTTCTGAAGTGTGGGTGCTGTGCTACTGTAGAAGGCAGCAGCCATTTTACGCAAAGCAAACTCCTTCAAACGGCAATGTGATAATGACCAGTAATCTATTTTAGATGGTATTGATTGAAGGGTAAATATTTGCCAGGACACCAGGGAGAACTTACTCTTTTTCAGATAATGCTATAGGATTTTTGTTGCTTATCTACCTGAGAGACCAGAAGACGCTCAGGTTAACATTTTTTCAAAAAATAACAACTTGACTGCTGCCTCAGTAGCTCACTGAATGCCAGCTTGAATTACTTAAAACGTTTTTACATCTTTCTTTCATTTTGTCACCACCACCACCCCTAGCCAAGTTTCACATGGGAAGTAGTAAGGGTAATTCTCATCCTAATATTGAATGTTAAACAATAAAACAAACTGCTGGAGGAACTCAGCAGGTCAGGCAGCATCTGTGGAGGCAGAGGACGTTCGACGTTTCAGGTCGAGACCCTGCATCAGTACAACATCTGCAGTCTCTTGTGTCTCCATGCTTTGAGTGATTAGCACGTAGTGCACTATAATATTTTGCAAGTTTTTGCTGTTTAAATGAGCATCCAGCTCCTGTGACCTGAGTCCCAACTGTGAATGATGCAGTTTATTTCCCTACCCAAGGAATGGAATGTGACACAACTGACTTTTGAGTATGATTCCGAGCCTTTTGGAAAGGAGAGAGATGCTGCCATTATGAAACTGGCAAAAATCGCTGGGGTAGAAGTCACTGTACAAATCTCGCATACCTTGTACGATGTTGACCAGTAAATTCCTTTTTTACTTGAACCTGCTCTTCCAATCAATAAGATTGTGATTGACCTACTTCAACCAGACCCTCTCACCCTAGACCCCTGTCCTTGGACTCCAGTCTTGAACATGCTTGATAACTGAGTATCCCTCGCCCTACTGGAGTGAATATTTCAAAGATTCACAATTCCCCGGAAAAACTTTCTTCTCATCTCTACCGTAAATGCCAATATTCTGAGACTGTGATCTTTGTTCTAGATTCATAAACCAATAGAAACAGCATCAAAATATTCAAATATTGAACAGGATATATTATAAAATAAATATTATGCAGCAATCAGGAAGATATGTTGTTACATAGCTTCTTTTATTTTTATTTCTAGATGTTTTAAAAAATACTGTAAAAACTTACAAACTGTAATAGTGAGCTTTGAACATCGTCACTAACTTATCATAGCTCTTTCTGGTTACATAAGGACACGCTAGTTTCCGTGTGTGTGTCTGTGTGTGTTGCAGTTGAGATACGAGTATTTTGCCACCTGCTGGCAGAGTTATAAAGAGAAAGGTCACACTGCAGTGCATGGGAAGTATCAGTCAGTTACATCAAACCGTGTCATGTCACGCCACAGTACATGTGCCGGATGAAGTAAATCAAACAAACATCTAGTATCTGTCTGATATTAAACCTTTTGAGGCAGGAAATGTATTAGGAGATAGGGAATGGTTATATAAACCTAGAAGTAGATTTTTTTCTTAGAAAACCTAAATAATTTTTATTTAATAAAAACAATACATTTAGTATAAATGAGCTGGTACTTTGCTTTCATTAGGGAATCAAGGATTATGGGGTTAGTGCAGTAAAGTGGCAGACAACAGATCAGCCATGATCTTATTGACTGGCAGAGCAGGCCTACTCCTGAGTGGCCTTTAGGTCTTGCACCATACTGCTGCTGCTGCAAAACAACAAATTTCACAGCATTTGTCAGTGATAGTAAATCTGATTCTGATTTTTTTATGTTATTATTTCAGAACCTGTTGATCTATATTTTTTAAAATTATATTTTCTATAACAAAATAATAGGGCAGATCTTTCATTGCCCAGGGGTTTGCTTGACCAGTTGTGGGCCCAGATGCAGTATCCTGCTAGGAGGTTAGATCCCAGACCAGCAGTGGGACCTAGAACACTGTGCAGCCTCTTCCAGTGAGGCTTTGATAGCCAGTGAGGTCTCACCCCAAGCTCACAGACTGTCAAGTTGCCTCTGAAATTGAGTGTTTGTGAACGTCTTTGGTGTTCAAAAACACCCAAGAACTATTAAAGAATAAAACAATGCTAACATTTAAATTATTTTAAAGGATGTAGGATTAAAATGTTAAAAAATAAATGCACACTTACTTGAAAACAATTAACTTAATGAAAAAGTCTACTAGCTATTTTCCAAGCAGTTGTTTCTTCCCCTTAGTTTAAAATTTCTTTTGATATCTCCTTTATAAAGCATTATGAAATGTTTCTACATTAAAGATGCTAAATAAATCCACGTTATTATTATTAGTGTTGAAGCAAAGGTATCACTTCTTTTAGTATTTGCTATGAGTGGTAAAAATGTCCCTGTTATTACTTGCAGAATAATTAAGGCAAATGGTAATAAAGCCCCCCTCACGTACAAACGATTCTGTGCAATCATCAGAAAACTGAAGTTACATAAAGCTCCTGTCAATACTGTGACACTGGACCAGATGGAAAAGTGCACACAAAATATCCAAGAAAGCCACCATGAACAGTACGGAATACCATCGCTGGAAGAACTTGGTAAATATTGATAGCATTTGCATCTAAATAAGTTGTAGAATCAGTCTTGTTGCTGTTAAATTTAACCTGTAAAATGTCTTTGAATTGGAACCAACGGTGTCCAATCAGGTGGACAGTATAGTTAATGAATGAGGAGGGGTTGGTTTTCATATATAGTTGGGAAAACCAGTATCCAACATCATATGCAGTTATGCCTATTTAACAAAATGTCAACCTAAAGACAGTTATTACTTATTTAGCATACTTTGCTATTATGCATCACAGCCAATGAAGTACTTTACTGCCTTATTAAGGAAGTAATTGCAAGACATTTACAAAGTCATAAGGGAAGACCCTTGACAGAGGTCAATCAAACCAGCCCCAGACATCGTTGCAAGAGTTCCACAGTGCAGTGTCCTAGGCCAAACTATCTTCAGCTGCTTCCTCTGTGCCCTTCCTTCCTTCATAAGATCCAAACTGAGGATGTTTGCAGATGATTGCACAATGTTGAATTCGTATGCAACTCCTCAGCAAATGAAGCAGCTCATGCCTGCATGCAGGAAGATCTAGGTAACGCCCACGTGGGGTTTAAAAAGTTGCACCACATAAGTGCCAGGCAATCATGCTTCAAAAAGAGAGAGTCTAACCACCTACTTTCAATATTCAGTGGCATTACCTTTGACGAGTCCCCCGCCAACAATATCCTGGGGATCACCATTCACCAGAAACTCAACTGGACCAGCCACATAAATGCCACAGCTACAAGAACAAGCTGGGTACACGGCAGCAAGTGACTCACCTCCCTTCCACCATCTACAATGCACAAGACTGAAGAACGATGGAATACTCTCCAGTTGCCTTCATGAAAGCAGAGCCTACAGCTCTCAACAAGCTGAATGCCATGCAGGACAAAGCAATCGTCTTGATTTGGCACCACATCAACCATCCTGCACATTCATTCCCTCTACCACCCACAACACACATAGTGGCTGCAGTGTCTCCATCTACAAAATATACCGTAGTTACTCACCCAGGATACTCCGACACAGCACATCTCAAACACCCAACCTCTACCAGCAGGAAGGACAAGGGTAGCAGGCCGTTCTCCATACATCCTGACTGTGATGTGATGCATAATAGCAAAGTATGCTAAATAAGTAATAACTGTCTTTAGGTTGACATTTTGTTAAATAGGCATAACTGCATATGATGTTGGATACTGGTTTTCCCAACTATATATGAAAACCAACCCCACCTCATTCATTAACTATACTGTCCACGTGATTGGACACCGTTGGTTCCGATTCAAAGACATTTTACAGGTTAAATTTAACAGCAACAAGACTGATTCTACAACTTATTTAGATGCAAATGCTATCAATATTTACCAAGTTCTTCCAGCAATGGTATTATCTAATACTTTTAATGTAGATTAACTAGTTATTTGTCTTGTGTCACCTTGCCCAATGTAAAGTTGGAGTATAGTCATTAAGAGGGAGAGGCTTGAGGATATGGGGTTATGGTAAAACAGTTCCTAAATTCAACTTCATCAAGTCATTTGAGGAGTTTATTATTAATTATGAAGCAAAACATTGCAGATGCTAGAAATCTGGGGAAAAAAATGAGAAATTTATTATTTGTGCTATATAAATGCTGAAATTATTTTGTGTTACTATTAGTTCAGTCTCGGAAGTATGTTCACATCTACTGCTGTTAGGTCAATAAACAATCTGCTGGAGGAGCTCAGCGGGTCGAGCAGCATCTGTGGGAGGGGGGGGGTGGAAGGAACTGTTGGCGTACAATGCACGAAAATTTCTCTACCCCCCCAATTCCACCCCCCCCCCCCACCACACAGGTTCTGCTTAACTAAGTATGTGCTAGGATCAGTCTTGCTGCTGTTAAATTTAACCAGTAAAATGTCTTTGAATTGGAACCACCAGTGTCCAGTCAGGTGGACAGTATAGTTAATGAATGAGGAGGGGTTGGTTTTAATATATAGTTGAGGAAACCAGTACCCAACGTCATGTGCAGTTATGCCTATTTAACAAAATATAAACCTGAAGAATCTGCAGTCTCTTGTGTCTCGTACTGCTGTTAGATAGTGGTGTTAATTTTTTTCTTCCTTTATTTTCCCGATCCCTCTTCTCCATTCTTGTTTTATTTACTCTTGTTGTCCACCTGTTCACGCAGTGTCATAGGAAGGATTAAGTTTAGGAAATATGAATCAAATAGTACAATTTTAAAGGGATGCAGGAACAGAGATGTATGGATCTATGTACTCAAGTCTTATAAGGTGAGAGAACAATTTGTGAAAGGTATTAATAAGGTATAGGATCTTTAGTTTTATGAATTGTATGCAAAAAAATAAGGAAACTATGATAAGATATCTATATGAGTCACATGTACATCAAAACACACAGAGAAATGCATCTTTTTGCATAGTGTTCTTGGGGCAGCCTGCAAGTGTCGCCACGCTTCCAGCGCCAACATAGCATGCCCACAACTTCCTAACCCATACAGCTTTGGAATGTGGGAGGAAACCGGAGCACCCGGAGGAAACCCATGCAGAGAGAACATACAAACTCCTTACAGACAGTGACTGGAATTGAACCCGGGTTGCTGGCGCTGTAAAGCGTTACGCTAACCGCTACACTACTGTGCCTGCCCTAAAACCTTAAGAAAGCACTCGCTAGTTCTCAGCTGGAACATTGTGGTCAATTCTGGGCCAAACATTAGAAATGGAGACACACAAGAGACTACAGATGCTGGAATCTGGAGTGAAAAGCAAACCACTGGAGAAACTCAGCAGAGTACAAATGAAGGGTCTCGAGCTGAATCATTGACTGAGCATTTACCCCCACAGATGCTGCCTGACCCGCTGAGTTCCTCCAGCAGTTTGTTGTTTTGCAATACATTGGAAATACCTTGGGACAGGAGCCAAAATTTACTGACACACTACCAGTGAGAAGTTCTGTGGGGAATTCAGGTTATTCTCCAAGGAGATAAGTTTGAGAGGAAATTTGATAATGGGTTTTAAAAGTATGAGTCATTTTTGTAGGGAAGATAGAGCTAAACCCTTCCATGCAGCAGAAGAGTTAATAACCAGAGGATGTATATAGGGTGGCTGGCAAAAGAACTCGAGGCGAGATGAGGGGAGCTGGATTTTTAACAGTGACGTGCTATGATTTGGAGGGCATTGCCTGAAAGTAGAGTGGAAACAGATTCAGTAGTAATATTCAAAGTGGAATTGGGTAAATACTTAAAGGAAAAATGTTTAAAGGGATACATTGCAAGTGCCAGGGAGTGGAATCATTTGGACAACCCTGCCAAAGATTCAGCACCACATACTCATGATGCGTGGAATCATTCCATAATTCTTTCCAGTTCTGATTCCTGCCTAGCTTGATGGGTCAGTAGGAAGAGGAGTCTTGCTGAAACATCACTGAAGACTACAGGAAAAATGCATCATTCAGCATGGAATTCATAAATAACCGTGCTGTTTTCCAGGATCTGATACAAGTGAACTTGATCGGGCTATATGGCAAGGAGGGGAGACTAAAGCTTTGGCATGGCTCTACAGATACTTTGAAGAAAAGGTACTCCAAAGTGCCTTTTTATCTTCATCTGTTGTGGTTATGATTATTATCATTCGTATATCATCTATGGCCTCCTTCCTCAAAACAATTCCTTTCACTTTCTGGGATCTGGATATCTTCCAACTCACAATTTCAAAAGAATCTTCCTTTCTCAACCAATTTCGCCATCTTTAATCGAGGTTATTTTAATATTAGCATCATATTTTTCAACCTTTCCCTTGTGAATTGCCTCTGGGCATCTTTACTACATCGTAGGTTGCGTGCAAGTTGCTGCTCTGGTTGGTTAATATTTCAACCAGACATATAAAATGAATCATGCATTGCCACAAGAATATACTTTTCAATGTATTTTGCTAGCTTATGGTTCGAGATAGATGCTGTAGAGGTTCAAACAGAAACATTACCAGAATGCAGACTGAATTCTAAACAATATACAAATGCTACTCATCAATGGATTTAAATGTTCCCTTTAACAAGATTAAAAATAACATCAGATTATTCAATAATATTTTTAAAAAATGATAATGACTATTTTATTTCTACTAAATATAATTTGCCCACTGGATTATGCCTTCATTCAGACTAATGAATTTTAAATTTAAAAATGACGCAGAAAAATAATTCAGTATAAAGTTGGTGTGGTGTATATGTATAGCATTCTGAAAACTGGAAATCTTTGCTCTTAAGGCACACCGAAAACTAGGTTTTCAGTATAATTTAAGAGGTGATCAGTGTAGTTTTATATTTCCGAGTGCTTTGTGCAATAAAATCAGATGATCCCCAACACATCAACTTAGATGGGAAGGACTGCACTCGTAAGTGTTCTCATTTCTTTTCCTTAAGTATACCCCACTTCCTGCACCTTATCGCTGGTGAATTTATATATATGTGGCACCTTTTACACCTAGGGAGACACAAATGCCTTGCAGGCAATGAAATTCTTTGAAAGACAGCACTCCTGAAACTTCAGCACTTCCACAATATCAAAACATGATGATGCTGGAGGAGTTCAGCAGTTCCTCCAGCATCATCGTGTTTTTCATCTAGATTCCAGCATCTGCAGTCCTTTGTTTCTCCACAATATTAAACTTTACTTTGAACATAGAACATTACAGCACAGTACAGGCCCTTCGGCCCACAATGTTGTGCTGAAATTTTATCCTGCTCTAACATCCATCTAACCCTTCCCTCCCACATAGCCCTCCATTTTTCTATCATTCATGTGCCTATCTAAGTGTCTCTTAAATGCCCCTAATGTATCTGCCCCCACAACCTCTGCCAGCAGTGCATTCCATGCACCCACCACTCCCTGTGTAAAACAACTTACCTCTGGCATTCCTCCCCCCCCCCCCCCCATACCTTCCTCCAATCACCTTAAAATTATGTCCCCTCATGTTAGCCATTTTCACCCTGGAAAAAAGTCTCTGACTGTCCACTCGATCTATGCCTCTTATCATCTTGTACACCTCTATCAAGTCACCCCTTATCCTCCTTTGCTCCGAAGAGAACAGCCCTAGACCTCTCAACCTATCCTCATAAGACATGCTCTCCAATCCAGGCAGCATCCTGGTAAATCTCCTCTGCACCCTCTCTAAAGCTTCCACATCCTTCCTATAATGAGGCAGCCAGAAATGAGCATAATGTAGCGGTTGCTACCGCGGAATAAAACAAGACTCTACTCGGAGGATTGCCAAACAGAACTGGTTTATTTTCCCGCCTTGCGCGGGCCCTTTAAGGGAGAATGTTCCCGCCCAAAACAACTGGCAATGACGTAAGTCCTACGTCATCAGGACTTTCCCGCGCGCTGGTTCTCCCTGTCGCTCGGAAAGACGAGGCCCGCCGCCATCTTGGGCCTCGTCGCTCCGACGCCGCGCAACCCGATTGCCGAGCCGGTTCGCCCGACTAGACGGTGAGTCGCCACAATAATACTCCAAGTGTGGCCTAACCAGTGTTTTTGTAGAGCTGCAACATTACCTCGCGGCTCTTGAACTCAATACCCCGACTCTCTGGCCTGTAATTCCCAGGATTATCCCTACTCCCTTTCTTGATCAAAGGAACAACATTTGCCACCCTCCAATCATCTGGCACTACTCCTGTGGCCAGTGAGGATGCAAAGATCATCGCCAAAGGCGCAGCAATCTCTTCCGTCGCTTCCCATAATAACCTTGGATGTATCCCATCCGGCCCCGGTGACTTATCTATCCTAATGTTTTTCAAAAGTTCCAGCACATCCTCTTTCCTCACATCGACATGCCTGAGCGTATCAGCCTGTTAAAGCTGTTACAGCTTAGATTTTCTGTTCAAGATTCTGGAGTGGGGTCTAAGTTCTGGAATTCCCAGCCTAAACCACAGTAAAACCTACAAGGTTCAGGACCAAGAATTGAGAATTAGGAAGAATTAATATGGGTCAAAATGCAATGGGCCAACATGGTGTCTGGCTGTGTTATAAGTTTCTATGATTCAGTACCTTTCCTTAAACCACTTTCTTTTCATCAAGCTTTTGAATCTCTCTTTAGTGACCAGGGTGTCACTTTCAGTTTATCACATGGTTAATGGACTCCAGCAGAAGTGTAGACTAATACTTCAGCATTGCATTGTCAGTGGTGCTGTTTTTCAGTTGATCAGTTTAACCTGAGGCCACATCTCCTCCCTTGTCATAACTGAACCCACAGCACTATTTTGACGGAAGAGTGTGGTCCAGAGTTCTTCCCAATATTCAGCCTTCAGCCAACATTGCTAAAAGTAAACAGATTATCCGGCCAATTTTGCTTTTGTGTGCTGGTGTGAGTTGTGCGTAAATTGTCTACATAAGCACACTTACAAAATGTAAAGCATCATGAAACATCAGAACCAGTGAAGTATGATATAGAAGTGTCTGTCACTTCTTAAGATCCTGAAATGGGGATCCTTGTTGTTTTGTGCATTATCATGGTGTCTCTCAACAAAATAGCAGTTTTCTCAAAGGACTGGCGGGGCTGAGGGGTGACCGTATAGAATTTAGGGGCACAGTCTTTACCCCAGGTAAGGGAATCCAAAACTAGAGGGTATAGGTTTCAAGTGAGAGAGGAAATATTTAAAAGGGACCTGAGGGACAACTTTTTCACACAGAGGGTGGTGGGTACACGGAACGAGCTGCCAGAGGAAGTGGTAGAAGCGGGTAAGATTATGACATTTAAAAGACATTTGGACATTACATTGGTAGAAAAGGATTAGAGGGATATGAGCCAAATGCAGTCAAATGGGACTAGCCCAGGTGGACAACTTGGTCAGCATGGACAAACATAGAACAGTACAGCACAGAAACAGGCCTTTCAGCCCACTTTCAGACAATGATGTGTGCCGACATAGCTATTCCCTCCTACCTACAAAATGCCCATATCCCTCTATTTTCCTCTCATTCATGTGCTCATCCAAGCCCCTCTTAAGAGCCCCCAATGAATTTGCCTCCACCACCCTATCAGGCAACGCATTCCAGGCATCCAGCACTCTCTCAGTAAAAAGGGTACCCCTCAGGTCTGCTCTGAACCTAGCTGCTCTCACCTTAAATGCGTGCCCTCTGGTATTGGATCACTCAATAATGGGAAAAAGATATTGCTTGTCCACCCTATCTATGCCGCTCATAATTTTATACACTTCCAACAGATCACCCCTCAGCCTCCGCCGCTCCAGAGAGAAGAGCCCAAATTGGGCCAAAGAGCCTGTTTCCGTGCTGTGTAGTTCTATGACTCTGTCTTTTTAATTAGAAGTGCTAAGCTGGGGTCATGGTGGTTTACAAAGTAGATGTTAATTTTGCTACAGTTCCCTTTCTTCATCATATATTATAATATTCACAATTTCTTCTTTAAAGCAGAGTGGCGTAGTGGGTGACACAGTGGCACCGTCTCAGACCCGGGTTCAATCCTGACCTTAGGTGCTGGCTGTGTGGAGTTTGCACGTTTTCCCTGTGGCCATGTGGGTTTCCTCCAGGAGTTCCAGTTTCCTCCCACATCCCAAAGACATAGAGGTTTGTAGGTTAATTGGCCACTAAATTGCACCTGGAATATAGGTGAGTGGTAGAATCTGGGCGGAGTTGATGAAAATGTGGAAAGAATAAAAAAAATGGAATTAATGTAGGATTAGTGTGAATGGCTGGTTGATGGTCAGCACAGATTCGATGGGCCGAAGGGCCTGTTTCTGTGCTGTATCTCTCCATGACTCTATGATTATGACTCTGTATAATTGAAGCCATTTAGAATAGTCGAATATGTTCTCTTCCAAAGATGGCCTTTTGTTATTTTTAAAGGCTTTCGCTGCCAGTTATGAAGATCCAACTTTGAACACGGAGTCCTTGATGTCAAGCCCAACAGGATTGTATCCATACCTCTGCTTTGGGTGTTTACCGTGAAGAAAGTTTTATTATACGTTGCTGGAGTTTTATAGGATGATAAGGATGAATGAAATACTGCTTAGTCCTTCAAATGTACATTTGGACACTTCTGTGAAATGTGCTTTGTTTTGTTTTTTCAATGTTGAATTGATTGACTGTTTTTCATACTGGGAGAACTTGTTATACTTTTTTATTTTTGTCCCTGCTTCAACGATACACAATTGCTGTTCCCGACTCTCCCTTAGTCACTCATTGTGATAAACTTAGTCATTCAAAAGGAGGTGCCAAATTATCACACATCAGTGCCTTTTTTTTGACAATCCTTAGTGTTATCCCGTGTGCTCTGGAATTTCCTGGCCTATACCCCACGTGTAAGATTCCTGAACCACTTAACTAATGGAAGAGTGGCTGAGGTGGTTTCCATTGCCTTTCTTTACCTATGTTACCCTCCCATTGGAGGGCTTCAACCAAACCTAAAGATAATATGTGTGTAGAACAAAACACCCCATTATGCATTGAACCCATTGTATTAACAGCAGATGGGCAGGTCTCTGGAGATATCTGGAGTGGAGCTCAAACCCCTCCCTTGACTCAGGCACAGGAAGAGTATCACTGAAGCGTGATCGCCTCTGTGTGTATCCCCTACCAGAGTCAGCCTGGCATTGCTAGAAAGTATCTGCTTTTGGATGCAAAGTCCTTCTCAAAGGTCTTTGAAATGTTTGAGAGGTGTAATAGTGTGTTGTATAGTGCCAGCCTGTGATTATAAGGAGAGATTGGATAGGTTGGGTTTATTCTTACTGGAACGTAGGTGGCTGAGGGATGACTTTATAGAGGTTTAAAAGAATTACCAGGGGCATAGAAAGTATAGAGAGTCAGAATGTTCTTCCTAAGGCAGGGATGTTTAAAACCAGAGGGAACAGATTTAAGGTGAATGGGGGTAATCTGAAGGAAATCTGAGGGTACGTTTTTTGCACAGAGGGTGGTGAATAGTTGGAATGAGCTGCCAGAGGAGGTGGTGGAATCAGATACAATAACAATGTTATTATAGATAGGAAAGGAGTGGAGAGATACAGGCCTAATCCAAGCAACTGGGATCAGCATAGATGGGCATCATAGTTGGCATAGACAAGGGGGGCTGAAAGGGCCTATTTCTGTGGTGTATCTTTTTATGATACTCTGAATCTCTATGATCCTTAATTTTTAATATTAATGATTATCAAGAAAATTTTAACTATCTGATCTATATTGCATAAAATCTAAGTTTTTGTTTGGATAAAAAAATCACAGCAGGCCAAATCTTTTTCTATATGGAGAGTTCCTTAGACGGGAGTTCTTCTGTACTGCTGCAACAAATAACCCAAGGTTTGACAGAATGGAAGGGAACCCTATTTGCCTGCAGATTCCTTGGGACAAGAAACAACAAGCCCTCATGAAGTGGATAAATGGACAAACGGGTTTCCCCTGGATTGATGCAATCATGAAACAACTACGGCAAGAAGGTTGGATTCACCATCTCGCCAGGTGTGCAGTGGGCAGTTTCCTTACAAGAAGTGATCTCTGGATTAGTTGGGAGGAAGGCATGAAGGTGAATATCTCAAATTTAATGATGAATGCGAGTTCCTGTCTAAGCATCTTGTTTGGTCGCACTTCTGTGTTTAAACATTTTCTGTATGTTCAAACTCCTCATGGTCCTCCCTCCCTCTGAGATTTCTGTCTTCCTCCAGTTCTGAAGTCTTTTTATCCCTAATTTTCATTGGTTGGTTACCGGCAGCCATGCCTTTAGCTGCTCAAGCTTTTCACAGTGGAATTTAAGATCTTAAAATCTCTTTCCTCTCTTTGCTCCTTTAAATTGTCCTTAAAGACCACTGTGACCAATCTTTTGGTCACATCAAAAATGTTAAAAGTAGCTTGTTGTCAACTTTTCTCTTCATGAAGTTCTCAGGATGGTCTTATTGGGTTGAAGGCGCCATGTAAATTTGTTGGTGTTAAATCATGAACTTCCTTCATAGAACAAATGGGGGAGGGCTGTTCAGTTCATCTCTCTCAAGGCTATTTTCTTTTTATTACATCCAGTTGTATTTTGAATAATCCTAATGGTTTGTTCTTGCTGCCTTGCCGCACATCTTTCATAGCTATCTGAGCTTGGCTTGGTGGTTAACGTCTTAGTTTCTCATTATTGCTAAACAACTTCAAAATTCTCCTGTATATTCCATATCATAACGTCATACAGCATAGAAACAGGCTCTTCAGCCCACCTAGTCCATACCACCCATTTCCACTGATCCCATTTTATTCTCCCCACATTCCCCTATATTATAAAACCAGCTCAAATTATTTCCCTTTTTAAATTGTTGTGAACCATATATACAAGTGTTCTTGTGAGAAACATTTTATAGCTTTAGCTTATGTGCTTCTTATCTGGTAATGAACCATAAGGATTATTTCAGAGATTGTCTTACGCCAAAAGCACCGTGGAATATGTCATGTTGCGTTCTACGGTCTTTATTTTAAGTGAAAGAATCCAAATTGGAGATTATGTGAGACTAGATAAAACTGATAAGGGGTAAATAAATCTTGTGTATATGGTTTAGATTCTGAAACAAAGAAGGAACAGTATTTAAACCACTGGTGAAGGTGAAAGGAGAAGAAATAGCCTTCTATGGCTTGGTGATTTGGGGAGGGAGAGGGTTGAGGAAAGAAGCTTGCTCTGTGGAGAGAAAGCGCTCCTCCTGGCCCACAAGGAGTGCTGTAAAGGCATTCAACGTTCTCCCAGAGCTGCCTTTGCCTCTTTTGAGAAGCATGGTTCCCTTGGGGAAAACAGCAGGCAGGGTTGTACCTGAAAAAGCAGTGAAGTATGCAGTTTCCACCTTTGTAGACATGCATTGGCAGTCTGCCCTTGTCCCACCATCATTAAACCCAGAGTTGAGCCTGTTTGATTGAATCTGAGACCAACATTTTGGCATCTTCTCTGATTCCAGTTCACCGGTGTCTGATGATCACAGTTTACCCTAAGGACTATTTGAATGTTGGCAAACAAGATCTGAAATTAACTGATCCTTGTTGAGGGATGTTTTGTATTTGGAATATGTTTGTAAATTACTGCCTTCTAGTCACAAGGTTCTCTCTCTCTCTCTCTCTCTCTCTCTCTCTCTCTCTCTCTCTCTCTCTTCTACTGGCACTTTGAAATAGATGAATTGTCAAATGTTGTACATAGTATTTTTAATGGCAGCATTTAAAATAATAATTAACCATGCTTCACTATGTTCGTAAAGTTACTTGGTTATGATATTGGACTGGTACACAGAGGCCTGAATGATTGATCCAGAGACTTCAGGTTGGATCCCACCTAATTAAATCCCACTTAGTTCAATATCCAATAACTTCAGACCCACCAATATAGTTGACACTTAACTGCCACCTGAAATGGCCTAGCAAGCAATTAGGTCAAGAGTTAATTAGGATAGACCATGAATATATAAATGAATTTAAAAAATCCTCTTTTAGGTCTCCAGTCTCACCCCGTTGTTGACAGGATGCTGGTGATTTGTTACCATGCATTTAAAAATCTTACCACAGAGTCAACCTTAAGGAAGTACAGGAACTCAATATATCCTTCCATTATATCCAATTGCCTCTACTGTATTAGCTTATATAGGCCTTGCTGTGCAATAACCTCCTTGTCCTCACCAGTCTCCACCCAAGTCCAACTATGTAATAGAACCATATATTAACTCCCTGTTCTATTGGGAAGAGGGAAATCCATCTGTGTTTCGGACCTGCAGGTGATTTTGGAATTGCATGACTTTATTTTCCAACTCTGCTTCCTCCCAAAACTAAAAACATACAACAGACAGTTACTTTCTTGGTTTCATGGTGGCCACTGGCACATGAGGCAACCACTTCTGTCCGTCCAGGGTAAGGTATAGGCCTTGGCTTGCATCCCAACAGATCCTGGTTCAGTTGATGTTTATCCATGGCTACGTAACCAGCACGCTCATCTCTGGGTTGCTTCCAGATTAAGTCGCTTTAACTCGGATCAGTCGTTAGCCCGATTCATAGCTCCTGACTTGGAATGGTAAACTGCTCCTGGACAGGAGGGACTGGAGAGGCTAGGTCTGTTTTCCCTGGAGCAGAGGCTAAGAGGGGACATGATTGAGGTATATAAAATTATGGGAGCTACAGACAGGGTAGACTCCAGGAAATTTTTCCCTCTGTCAAAGGTGGATGAGATAAGACAAGATATCTTTGTTAGTCACATGAACATCGAAACACACAGTGAAATGCATCGTATTGCGTAGTGTTCTGGGGGCAGCCCGCAAGTGTTGCCACGCTTCTGGCACCAACATAATGTGCCCACAACTTCCTAATCTGTACGTCTTTGGAATGTGGGAGGAAACCGGAGCACCCGGAGGAAACCCACGCAGACTTGGGGAGAACGTACAAACTCCTTACAGACAGTGGCCGGAATTGAACCCGGGTCACTGGCGCTGTAATAGTGTTACACTAACCTCTACACTACTGTGCCTGCCCACTTGAGGACTAGAGGACACAGATTTAGAACAGATTTAGAATAAAACTAGAGGACACAGATTTAGGGTAAAGGGTAAGAGATTTAGAAAGGATCTGAGAGGGACCTTCTCCACCCAGAAAGTCAAAATCAAAGTCAAAGTCGAGTTTATTGTCACATGCACAGGTACATGTGTGCACAGGTACAATGAAGAATCTACTTGCACCAGCATCACAGGTACATAGGATTATATAAGCAGCATTCACATAAATTAAACATAAATTATACACAATTTCTACAAGAAAGAACACGACCAGAACAATAAAAACAAAGTGGTGAGTACCTGGAATGCACTGCTGGAGAGAGTGATGGAAGCAGAGTCACTGACAGCATTTAAGAAGTGTCTAGACATGCACTTAAATCACCTTGGCATAGAAGGCTACAGGTCAACTGCTGGAATATGGGATTAATACAGATAGGTGCCCACTGGTTGGTGTGGATTTGGTGTGCTGAATGGCACACCAAATTCACACCAACCAGTTTCCATGGTGTCTGATTCTATGACTCTAAGCTCTTGATCTGTTTATCTTAAGAGTCACCCTAACTGGAATTGTATGCCTGCCATTATCTCTTGGGATCCCATGAGCCTTCTCTTCAGGTCATGATCCAGTCCGCCAGGAAAGGAAAATACAATAGTTTTGGCAGGTACCATTTGCCTTGGATAGACTGCTAACGCTTACCCTTCCCTTTCAACAGCATCTCTGTTTATTTTCTTTTTAGGTTGTTAATGAAACACTTCTCGATGCTGACTTCAGCGTAACTGCAGGGTGGTGGATGTGGCTGTCCTGCAGTGCGTTCTTCCAGCGGTTCTTTCATTGTTACTGCCCTGTTGGTTTTGGGAGAAGGACCGATCCAAGTGGGGAGTGGGGGTTATGTCAGGTGAGGCTTAATCGTTGTTACTGTGGAAAAACATCTTAAAACCAATGCTGCACCTTTCTGGTTCGTATTCCAGTGCTGACATGGAGAATCGAGTTACACAGCATGGAAAGAGGCCCTTCAGCCCATCTCGTCCATGCCGACCAAGATGTCTACCTGATCTCATCCCACTTGCCTGCATTTGGCCCATATCCCTCTACATCTTTTCTATCTGTGTCCAAATGTCTTTTAGATGTATTTGTACCTGCCTCTGCAGCTTCCTCTGGCAGCTCATTCCATATACCCACCACCCTCTGTGTGAGAAACTTTCCCCTCAGGTCCCTTTTAAATCTTTTCTCTCTCACCATAAATCTATGTCCTCTGGTTTTAGACTCTCCTACCCTGGAAAAAAGACCCTGACCATTCACCTTATCTATACCCCTCATGATCTTATATTCCTGTATAAGGTCACCCTTCAGCCTCCTATGCTCCAGGGAAAACAGTCCCAGCCTATCCAGGGACAATGACATCCTTGTAAATCTTTTCTGTGCCCTTTCCAGCTTAATGGCATTCTCCCTATAGCTGGGCGACCAAAGCTATGCACAATACTCCAAGTGTGGTCTCACCAATGACTTGTACAGTTGCAACATGACATCTTGTTCTAGGGATGAATTCACAGCACAAGAATTGGAGGACTATAATAAAACATTAATTGGCAGGGTCCATCGCAAAGAAGGAAGGAGAACCTCCAGTAATATATAGGTTTACTTTGTCTCTCCATATTATTTTGAACGACAACCCTTCGAAGCCGTGTAAGAGTAGGAAAATATGGTTGTGATAAACGAAAATACCATGTGCATGCAGAATGCACTCATAATTGGAGGGCCACTTTGAGATCAGAGGCTGCAGGCCAAAGTTGTTGCTGACACTTCTGTGTGTGCAGCCTGCTAGCTAGCTCAAGGACCACGGCATGCAGTTTCATCAAGCAGTCAAAAATTTGGCTGCATCTGCATTGTTTGCAGGCTCCTCCACAAAACAGGTTTCTCTCTCCCGACCCAATTTTGATCCTCCCCAATCTTTGACAGCATTCCTCCCCAACGCCTCAATCCTCTGTTCCGCGATCCCCCTGTCTACAATTGCTGGAGGTTGTGCCGGAAATCTCAATGCACACAACACGTTGGGCATTTGACACAGGAACCTTTGTCTGTGGTTCAAACAAAGAGTTGTTGTAGTGCAGGGGAGATTTATGAGGATGTTGCCAGGACTCGAGGGAATGAGTTATAGAGAGAGGCTGAACAGGTTGGGTTCTGACTGAAGTGTATAAAATCATGAGGGACATAGATAGGGTGAATACACACAGTCTTTTTCCCAGGGCTGGGGAATCAAGAACTAGAGGACATGGGTTTAGGGTGAGAGAGGAGAGATTTAATAGGAACCTGAAGAACAAGTTTTTCACTCAGAGGGTGGCCAGTATATAGAATGAGTTTCCAGAGGAAGTGGTTGAGGCAGGTACATTAACAATATTTAAAATACAATTGCACAGGTACATGGATAGGAAAGGTTTAGAGGGACGTGGGCCAAATACAAGCAAATGGGGCTAGCTTAGATGGCAATCAGCCCAACTGGTCGGCATGGACCATTTGGGCCGAAGGGCCTGTTTCTGTGCTATATGACTCTATGACTCTAACTGTGGCATGGAGGTTGTAGTTTAGGTGTACCTGGAGTAAGGTTTAAGTACTGGTTGGTTTAAGGCTGCAGCTAATCCAGTGAACAGCAATGGGAAGCTGAATGACATCCATTTTAATAAAGTCTTTTGCTGAATCTGGCTCAGTCCTGACCAAGAATACAACAGAAAAAGTTGGAGCAGGAGTTCATACGGTCGTGTGAACTTGCTCTGCCTTTCAGTAAGATTAAGATCAAGGTCAATCTTCTCCCTCAACTCCCCCTTCCCATGCAAAAACCGTATCCCTTGTTCCCTTGGTGCCTAAAAATCCATTGATTCCAGTCTCGAAAATATACTTCAACTGAGAATCAATAACCCTCTGGAGAGGGAAACTCCATAGATTCAAAAACCTCTGAGTGAAGAGATTTCTCTTTTCAGAACTAAACAATCAACTACGTATTCTATGAGACTCTCCACCCTAAAGAAATAGCCCCAGTTTGCATTTACTTGTTTTTTATTTTTGAGTGCAAGTTGAATTTTTAGCCTGTCAAAGTCAAAGTCAAGTTTATTGTCATTTGCACAAGTACAGGTGCAATGAAAAACTTACTTGCAGCAGCATCACAGGCACATAGCATCAGATAAACAGCATTCACAGGAAAAACATAAATTAAGCATAAATTATGCACAATTTTTACAAGAAAGAACACAATTAGAATGAGTCCATTTTAATGCAAAGTGATCAAAGTGGTCATAGTGTTGCTAAACTGTAGTGATTAGGGTTGTGCAGGTTGGTTCAAGAACCGAATGGTTGAAGGGAAGTAGCTGTTCCTGAACCTGGTGGTGTGGGACTTCAGGCTTCTGTACCTCCTGCCCGATGGTAGAAGACGGCATGGCCCAGATAGTGGGGATCTTTGATGTTAGATGTTGTCTTCTTGAGGCAGCACCTCCTGTAGATACTCTCGATGGTGGGGAGGAAAGTGCCCATGATGTATTGTGTTGAGTCCACTACTCTCTGCAGCTTCTTATGTTCTTGCGCATTCGAATTGCTGTACCAGACCATGATGGAACTAGTCAGGATACCTTCAACAGTACATCTGTAGAAGTTTGTTAGGGTTTTATTATTGTTGGAGTTAAGTAGAAACAGAAACATGAAATGAGTGACCGTGTCTGTTTTTTTTATTGCTTTCTGTATTTAGACAATACCTACCAATCCTAAAAGGATACCCTACGAAGTATATCTATGATCCATGGAATGCTCCCTTTGAAGTTCAGGCAGCTGCAAAGTGCATCATAGGTGTTCACTACCCCAAACCGATGGTTAATCATGTCAAAGCAAACCAACTGAACACTGAACACATGAAGCAGATTTATCAACAACTCTCTCATGATAAGGGACTTTGTAAGTTGCAGCCTAAAAAATTATCTCGTTACGATATCGTAAAGCAAGTTTTATATTGCTTCTCTAGATGCAGTACTTGAGTAACTCTGACTTGTCTGTGGGCCAACAAATTTCTACATGGAACTTCTGGTTTAAAAAAATATTCATTGACAATTGAAGGGTGGCAGAGTGGTGCAGCAAGTAGAGCCAGAGACCTGGGTTCAATCCTGACCTTGGGTGCTGCCTGTGTGGAGTTTGCATGTTCTCCACCTCTCCTACCCCATAAACATAGAAGTTTTGTTTCTGTTTAGAGAAGCCTGTGAGATCCAAGTATGTACCATATTACTTTTAAATACCTTATTTTGGAATCTCTTGCTTACACAACGTTTTATTTCTATTTAGGCTTACAGGTTATGGTTCTCTCTCTTACTGATTACCAGGACTCATCCACTGCTAAAGCTGTTGGCCATAGCAATGTAACTGGTAAAAACAAGCAGATATTTGAAATATAGGGGAGCCAAGGGATATGGGGACAGCCTGGGAAAGTGATGTTGAAGCTAAGATTCGATCATCCACGATCGTTTTGAATGGTGGAGCGGGCTCAAGAGGCCTGTTTCTTATGTTGAGATGTATTTGTAAACCTTAAAATATTGTTATGCAAATGTTGCACAAATATGTTAAATGAAGCTTAAAATAAGAATGGAAAACAGTGTTTTTAGATTTTAACAACTCACACATGCAAACACTCTCTCTGGAAAACAACCATCACATGACAAGCACAAGCTTCAACCTACACAAGTACACATCCCAGATGAAAACAAACCTCACAGTACTGAAATGGAGCAAACAATCCAAGTGAATCCAGCTCCTCAGTCATGCCCCTTTAACAAAGATCTGAGAAGTATATTCTCAGGGCCCATATCATTAGCAACTTACCCAGATGTAAAGAAGAACAAAATTTTAAAAAAAAGTTCTTAGCTGAGAGGTTAATCTTAACAACATGATTTATTTCTGGAAGAATTAAAGGCACATTTACGCTGTGGCTAATTCACTTAACATCACTAGCTGGAGCAGTGCTTCCAGCTGAGTGGCACCATGTTTGGACCATCCACCTTTAATTGGAATCCTAATGCCTTATAAAAGCGATGAGCAGAGTTCCTTCCCTTCAGATTAACTTCTAAATGTAATGTTCGTGAAGCATCTAATGATTTGAATAATTTTGCCAGTTTTGTTTTAAAAAAATGCTCCCATGAACCCTTTTGGATCCCTCTAGAGTTCACTTAAAAATCTGTATTGATATTCTGATGGATTTGTAGGATGCCCCCATATTCAAACAGTGTAGCACTATCCGCTCAGGACTTAAGCATTGGGTGAGCACAGATTGTAGTACTTTCCTGCTGCTGCTTTAACAGGAAATCACTTTGCAGCAAGACAAAAATCACAATACAAGACGCATCCATTTTCCACAATGGGATTGTTACTTGATTGTTCAAACCACCTTAAAAATCAATGAAATATTTTTGCCATGTTCATAAAATATGACTGTGCAGTTTGTCCTGTTTAGTACTTGCAAATATTTTTGTTAAGGTGTCTGTATTTTCTTCCAACGCTTCACTTGCCCATGTATATGATTTCTTCTAGGTTCTTGCTCAGCAAAGCATGTCGAGATTCCCAGCACAATGGGAAAACGAGGCAGGCCAGAAGATGCTGAGAATAGAGATGAAATTGTTCACGCAAAGATCCCTCGTCTGCAGGCTCCTGAGGAGGTTGACAGAAATATGGAGGAGTCAATGGTAAGTAATACATTAAATTTCCATCACAAGCAGTAGGAAATGTCTCATAAAAATGTACAAAACCTTAAAAATTACCTGTAATTATTTACTTCATTCACCCAAGGAGTGTTTTTTTTTGTGATCTGGGCATCACCAGTAAGGCCAGTATTTACTGGCCATCCCTAATTACCCCTGAGAGGTGTTGGTGAACAGCAGCAGTCTTTCTGGTAGATACTTCCAGTGGGGTGGATTTAGACCCTGCAACAATGAAGGATTGGCAATGTATTTCCAAGTCGGTCTGGTATGAGGGGGAACCTGCGGGTGGTGGTGTTCCCCTGTGTTTGTTGCCCTTGTCCTTCCTGGTGGTAGAAGTTGCAGACTTGGAAGATGCTGTCAGAGTGGCCTGGGTGAGTCACTGCAGTATATTTTGTAGACGATACACACTGCAGCCACTGTAGTGGAAGGAAGGAGTGTTTTGGGTGGTGGATGTAGTGCCAATTAAGTGGGTTACTTTATCCTGGATTGTAATAAAAACAGAAAATGCTGAAAGCACTTAGCAGGTCGGGCAGCAGCTGCAGAAAGAGAATCAGTCAATGTTTCAGGCCCAGGACCATTCAGAACTGGAAAAGAGAAAACACGTTTGTTTTAGATAGCAAAGAAGATGGGAAGGGGGATGGGTGGATCAAAGGGGATATCTCTGATAAGGTGAGACCAGATAATGTGGTGGTGAAGGAGCAGTTAAATTCAGATTAAGCTTCTTTGTGCGTGCAATGTGTTCCACTGGTAGGGCTAAGGGACATGCCAGTGGCCACAAGATCTTTACAAATACCTTTCCCCCATTAAGAGATGTGCTGCTAAGCAAAGCATGCTTGTGCAGATGAAATGATATTTAGGTAGTTTGCCTAATTTTTCAATTTTGTACCAACTTTTAGATCTCGTATGATGATTGAAGGAGCATCCATCTGTGCAATCCTAAACTATCCAAGTTCAACTTCATATCACTGCATGCAAGGTGCTGGCTTACTTTGCTCTAAACACCTGCAAACCTATCGCCTCTATTTTTAATAAAAGCTGTTAATCTATGTCTATGGAGTGGAGTATTGTACAAAACTGATCATTGAAGGTCCCACAGATGTCTCAGCTGGTAAGTTTAGTTAAAATCACCCTGATATCTTCAGGTTGGGAAGGAGAAATATCAGCCCAAGTTCCTCCTGTTGATGTCTCTCCATTGGGGCCTTACAAGAAAATGCATCATAGTTGGATCAAACCTGTATTTTTAATGCCCACACGGTTGAATAGACCAGCGGTTCTCAACCCAATGTGTGCGACCTCCTCGGGGATGGGGAGGTGTATGAAATTATGAGGGGCATAGATAGGGTGGACAAGTAATATCTTTTTCCCATTATTGAGCAATCCAATACCAGAGGGCATGCCTTTAAGGTGAGGGTGGGTGGGTTCAGAACAGACGTGAGGGGTACGTTTTTTACTGAGAGAATGCTGGATGCCTGGAATGCGTTGCCTGATAGGGTGGTGGAGGCAAATTCATTGGGGGCTGTTAGGATTGGCTTGGATGGGCATGAATGAGAGGAAAATAGAGGGATATGGGCATTCTCTAGGTAGGAGGAAATAGCTATGTCAGCACAACATTGTGGGCCGAAGGGCCTGTTCTGTACTGTACTGTTCTATGTTCTTATAATTGGGTATTATGAGACTTTAGGGAAAAAAAACAGGGTCATCAAGTCTGTAAACTTCTGGCGGATTTATTTGCGTTGTAGTTTGTTCTAATTATACTTGGAGATAAAACACACCATAATATTATTATGGGCACAGGTTAGGTGTTCATAATTTATATAAAACACAAGATAAAAGCTTTTTGCTCTTGAAGTATCAAAAGTAATTTTATTTAATGCATTTAATAATCTGACTCTTGTATAAAGTAAAAATGTTGTCAATGTACAATAAAAATTCTTACTATAAACTGCTTTCCAATTATTAAATTTGAGTACAACTGGAATTCTCACTGATGTGGCAGAGCGCCACAAGACCTGATGGTGTTGGATATACAAATATCTGCAATGCTAGAGTGACTTAAAGCATCTGTAATTGTCACGTGGAACTATATAAATAGCTTTCCCTGAAGTAACAATCATAGCCAAAAAGAAAAATGCATTTACTTACAGGTGTAATTATTGACAGCAGATTGTGTTAACCTCTCTCCAGTTCTTGGCTTGAAGGACTATAAGGTGACATTTCAGTGCACAATTCTGGTTCCTTGCATAATCAAGCTATAAGTTCCAAAGCAGAAAATGTAAGGATGAGGCAGGCAGGCAAGTTGCTCATCTGTTTTTTTGCTGATATGCTATTGCCAGAAGACATATCCTTGAAAATACCAGGTAGAAAAAGCTCATGCTAGCAATAAAGAGCCTGACCTTATCACAGAATTTTGACCCATTAATAAGTTATTCAGGAAAGTTAAATATAAATAATAATGGATCGAGTGTTAAAGGCATTCTGAAGGCTAGGATACAGCCAAATCTCTCCACATAAATTCCAAGCAGTTGTTTGTGTAGAGCATATAGGTGAGAACAAAAGCAAGAGGACATAGGAAGGAATTTTGAAGGGGATCTGAGGGGTAAGTATTTACACAAGAGTGTTTGATATCTGGAACGCGCTGTCTGAAGAGGTGGTGAAATCAGATACAATTACTATGTTTAAGAGGCACTTACTGTAGGCAGATACTTAAATAGGAAAGGCATAGAAGGATATAGTCCTAATGCGGGCCAATGGGATTAGAGCAGATGGACAAAAAGATCGGAATGGACATGGTCTGAAGGGCCTGTTTCTGTGCTGTATGACTCTATGATCACTGTACAGGTGACCTCTGTGTTAGGGGGAGGTGCATTCCTAGAAAACAGCCAGTATTGTGATTTTCTGTAATGCAAAGTTCCACGTGTCAAGAAATGTGAGTTGAAAAAAATACATTTTTGTGTTTTTTTCACATAAATTTCAAAAGACAATCTTTTATTCCATATTCCAGATTTATTGGTTGTGATTTGTGAATTTCGTAAGGACAAATTTCCATTACCCAAACTGCTGTAATGTAGGGATTGCCTGTAATTGATTCCTCAACTTGGAGATAAATGTTTCAGTGGAAAATCAACTTTCTTTGTTGGTTTCATTTTCAAATCATCATCATTCAATGAAGCAGGCATGGTCAAATTGTTATAATATTCTTGCATGTGAAAAATCAACTAAATCAACCATATATCAACATGTGTGTCCCATGGTTAGGTGGCCTCATTACCTGTATTAACAGGCACAGTAGTGTAGCTGTTAGCATAACACTATTATAGCGCCAGCGACCTGGGTTCAATTCCAGCCACTGTCTGTAAGGAGTTTGTACGTTCTCCCCATGTCTGCGTGGGTCTCCTCCGGGTGCTCCAGTTTCCTCCCACATTCCAAAGACGTACGGGTTAGGAAGTTGTGGGCATGCTACGTTGGCGCCGGAAGTGTGGCAACACTTGTGGGCTGCCCCCAGAACACTCTATGCAAAAGATGTATTTCACTGTGTGTTTTGATGCAGATGTGACTAATAAAGAAATCTTATCTTATTACTTGCATTACCAGTGGTCAAGGTTTTGGCCATCCCCCATTTATGAGAACTGTATGGTTTTGTAGAAGTGTTCCATGTAGCAAAACTACTTTTCCAAGGTCACTGATTAATTTCATACAAAAATTCCGGCGGTTTCAATGCTGTGCCCTGATAGCTGGTCAGATTGCATGCATTGCAGCCACAGAACCTGCTGGGATTTAACTGTTGGTTGGAGTTGAAGCCTTCCCAGGTTTTAGCAGGTGTGAACAACAAACAATCTGCTGGTTGAATTCAGCAGGTCGAGCAACATCTGTGGGAAGAAAGGAATTGCCGACGATTCGGGTCGAAACCCTGCATCCACTACTCTATTGTGAAGTCTCTTAAAGATATGCCAAATTTGAAGAAGTTTTTCTCCTCCCTCCAATGGAAGTTCTGTGAGACCCTCTCTCACTGTTCCCCCTCTGTGGTTTCTACCCCTCCGATGGGAGTTCTGAGACCCTCTCTCACTATTCCCCCTCTGTGGTTTCTACCCCTCCCACAGATGCTGCTTGACCCACTGAGTGCCTCCGGCAGATTGTTTGTTGCTCCAGGTTCCAGCATCTGCAGTTCCTTGTGTCTCCTTTAGCAGTTGTGAGACTGGCAATAGTGTAGATGTTATTGCATGTAGACTTTAATCACAACATTTCTTTGTTGGGATCCTTAATGACTTCACCAGATTAAATGAATTATTCCTTCAAGCATTCTAAGAAATTGTCAGTTAGATAGCTCAAGTCAAGTCAAGTTTATTGTCATGGTGCACAAGTACAGTGAGGTACGGGTACAATGAAAACTTGCTTGCAGCAGCATCACAGCTTACGTCTTATGTCTATTGTATCCATCATCAACCATGAACCAATAGGACTGACCAACTGTTTAAAGCAGATAATCTTCCTGAAGGCAAAAAGAAGTTGTCATTATATCCATATCACTTTGCATTGTCTGACAGTCAGAAAATGCTGTAACCTCCTAGGTCACAGCATTTATCATGTGATAGAGGCTAGGAAGTATGGTAGTGATCGTAATCTCAGTGTCACCAGTGTACTGAGATGTGTACACAGATCAAAAATTTGTGTAATTATTTTTGTATAATTTATGTATAATCATCAGGCTAGGCAGCATCCGTGGAGAAAAGCAGGTGGTCAACGTTTTGGGTAGGACCCTCCCTTCAGGATCTTCTGACCCAAATGTTGACCGTTTGTTTTTCTCCACGGATGCTGCCTAGCCTGCTGAGTTCCTCCAGCTTCATAGTGTTTTTCATCTAGATTCCAGCATCTGCAGTCCTTTGTCTCTCTATGTATAATTTATGTTTTTCTTATGAATGCTGCTCATATGATGCAATGTGCCTGTGATGCTGCTGCAAGTAAGTTTTTCATTGCACCTGCGCATACATGTACTTGTGCATATTGGTATTGGTATTGGTTTATTATTCACTTGTACCGATGGTACAGTGAAAAACTTGTCTTGCATACTGATCATACAGGTCAATTCATTACACAGTGCAGTTCCATTGAGTTAGTACAGAGTGCATTGATGTAGTACGGGTAAAAACAATAATATTACAGAGTAAAATGTCACAGCTACAGAGAAAGTGCAGTGCAACAAGGTGCAAGGTCACAACAAGGTAGATCGTGAGGTCAGAGTCCATCTCATCGTATAAGGGAACCGTTCAATAGTCTATCACACAGGGATAGAAGCTGTCCTTAAGTCTGGTGGTACGTGCCCTCAGGCTCCTGTATCTTCTACCTGATGGAAGAGAGAATGACCCGGGTGGCCGGGATTTTGATTATGCTGGGCTGCTTTGCCCAAGGCAGCGAGAGGTAAAGACAAGAGTCCATGGAGGGGAGGCTGGTTTCCATGATGCGCTGGGCTGTGTCCACAACTCCCTGCAGTTTCTTGCAGTCCTGAGCAGAGCAGTTGCAGTACCAAGCTGTGATGCACCCAGATAGGATGTTTCTATGGTGCATTGATAATATGACAATAAACTCAACGTTGGTTTTAAAGTAGTGCAGCCTTTTCTTTTTAATTTCAAATAACTCTTGGTGTCATTTGGTCACTACATTCAGTGGTGGTGACACTTTGACAGGACCAGGGAGCCCATCCTCCCAGTGAGGAGGCACTGGCTTGTGAAGGGTGCGCAGCCACATATCCGGGCCCTGGAAGGGGAGGCGGGAGGAGTCGCGCATGCGCGCGCCGCTTCCGGCGACCGATCGTCCGCCCGCCGGCCGCCATTTTACGAGCAACGCGGTGCGGAGGAGGAGAGGGGGGCGGGTAGGAGTCCGGAGCTTGGAGAGGGGGTTTCTAGTCGGTGCCGGCTCTGCAGCAGCCCGAACGATATTATACATCCGTTAATTCATTTGTATGGTGTGTTTTTTTAAAGATAGATTTAAAAAAATAATCAGCAAACAATGTCGGGTGAAGCGAACACGGAGCAGGTAGGTCGGATTCAGTTGGTGTTGTGAGGGAGGAGGGAATGGGTCGGGCGGCAAAAAGGCGGGTAACTGTGGGCGTGGGGGCTGCACATACCCTCGGAAAATGAAGCAGCGGGTATTTTTATTGTATCCTGACGGTTTTGTTCACTCTGGTCCCTGGGCCGGCGGCGGCAAGATGGCGGGCGAGGCCGGTCCCAACGTGTATCTCTGTTCAAAAGGGGGCAGGTGGCCGCACTGAACACCGGCTGTCTCACCCTTCCACTCTCCCTCTCCCCTTCTTCATCCAAGCGGGAAAAAAAAGGTCACCCTGCAGTATAAGTGAGATGGAGCATTGAGATTCCAAAGCCTCGTGAAATAAATCTTAACCGTAAACGCGAAAGTCGAGATCTTTCCCTCGTTACTCTTGAGATTTAACTACCCCCACCTTCCAGCTTCTATTTTAACATTCAACGACACGCTTGGTTGGAGCCGTCGTCTTTTGTTGCGAAGGGAACATGTTGTGACCCAATTAGAACATGGAACAGTACAGGGAGAGGCCCTTCGGCCCACGATGTCTGTGCCAAATTTAAGATGCCAAGTTAAACTAATCCCTTCTCCCTGTACCTGATCCATATTCCTCCATTGCCTACATATTCATGTGTCTTTGTAACATCTTGAATGCCACTATGGTATCTGCTTCCACCACTACCCCTGGCAGCCCTTTCCAGGCACCTACCACTTTTTTTGTTAAAAAAGACTTAACCCTGCACGTCCTCTTTTAAACTTTCCCCCTCTCACCTTAAATTTTTGCTTTCTAGTATTTGACATTTCTACCCTAGGGAAAGATATTCTGACCATCTACCCTATCTGCCTCTCATAATTGTATTTAAGTATCATCGACCAGTGGAGGTGTGTTTGTTAAAACCTGGGGCCATTGAAGAGGCTGAAATCACAGGAGGATTTTCTATCAGTATTCCAGATAGTTGTTTCAGAGAAGTGTTCAATTGTTTAAATGCCAAATTCAACAGTGGTCAGTTTAATTTGTTTAATTCTTATCACCATCCTTCAGGAATTGAAGCTTGGGGTGTAGATAATTGGTGGTTGAATTGATATTATCAAGGGTGAAAACTTGCACAGAAATGAGGCTCGGGACAAATCAGTTAATTTCATTACAAATGGTGGGGCAGGCTTGAGTGACCTACTATTTACATGATCCATTGGTGGTCAATCATCCCAGTCCAAGGCCATCAGCACATGAGTTCCTTAGGGCAGTGCCCAGGGTCGAGCTGTCTTCAGGCTACTTCATTAAGATCAGAAGTGGGGATTGCACAGTTAATTTCACGCTTGTGTACAGCAAGACCTAGACAATGTTCAGGCATAGGCTGATACGTAGCAAGTAACATTTGTACTATGCTAAATATTGATCATATCCAACAAAGGAATCTAATCCTTTATCATTGACATTCAAGCCCTTCATTATTGTTGAATCTCTTGCCATCAACACAGAGGTTAGCATTGACCAGAAATTTGTTTGGGCCAGCCACACACACTGTGGCTACAAGACTGGCTGAGAGGCCAGAGTATCCTGTGTCATGACTCATCATCCACTACCCCAAAGCCTTTCCACCATCTACAAGGCATGATTCAGGAATATGGTGGAATACCTTTCACTTGGCTAGGTGAATGCAGCTCCAACAAGAACTCTGAAATTCAAAACCATGTAGGGCAAAGCAGTCTCCTTGATTGTTTCACCATACCACTACCTTAAATAATTGCTTCTTCCTCAGCACCTCTGCCACCAAGAAGGAAAATGTTCAGGTGTATGGAAACATTGCCATCTGTATTTTCCTTCCAAATTGCACACTGTTTTGGCTTGGAAATATAGCACCATTCCTTTGTGGCTGGGTTCTAAATCCTGAAAGATTTTCCCCAACAGGTTTGTGTTTCGCTGCCGCCTGCTCGAGGACAATTAGACTATTTAAGCTGGCATTGGTTTAGATCCTGAAAAATAAATCAATAGAGATTGATCATTGAGGCACTGCCTAGGAGGAGGAAGATACCAGCAGATGCAAGAACTGGAGATGCAAAATTACCTGATATTTCTCAAAGTATTGCTGAGAGAGAGATTTGGTCAGTTTTGAATTTTATTCTTAAGACACTTGCAGGGTGTCCTTAAACTCAGGAGAAAATGCTACTAACGGTCACAGCTGAGAATTGGGCAATCTTCTGTGAAAAGATGAGAACTGCCTGGAAATTATCCTGAGAAAATATACTGGCATTGCTGTGTCCTTATTATGGAACAAGGGAGCAGGATTCCCTGACTGAGTTACTAGTGCTGTGTCTATGCTGGATTCTGGAGTGTTTGCTAAAATTAAACATAGGATAAAGAGAAATCTATCCTCCTATACTTGAATCAACAGGAAAGCTGGATCCTGTGGTTTTATTATGTGCAATTGTTTAAATCTTGAGCATAGGGAGATGGAAGTTGCTTATGCAGTCTTGTAAAAATAGCAACAGAACCCATATCAGTGTCCTTTCCTTGGCCATAGTCCTCCATATTGAGGTCCCAGTTGCAGTGTGCTACATTGGACTTCCCTGATTGCCACTCTCGGAGGTCTTTCAGTGGAAGAGATTACCAACAGCAGTAAAGATTCAAAGTTGTGCTCAAAACCCCTTTAAAAAATTCAACATCACCATTGACTTTTGGGTATCCCTGAGCCATGACCGCTCTAAGTGGAGGAGTATTCAGTATAGTATTGGGAACCTCAAGGCCATGCATTGGAAGCACACGTGGGCCTTGCATAAACAGTGAAAAGAGCAGACCATGTCACAAGCTGCCTACCTGCCCTATTTGTGGAAAAGTCTGCAGTTCATGATGATTAGCTACCTCAGAATCCACAAACCAGAGCAGAAGTCATCCTCAATTCTTGGGGACTGCCTAGGAAGACGATACCAACATGCAACAATGCAAGATGCAGTAAATACACTTGTCTCTGACAACCTGTGTATTGGTTGATGTGTCAAGAAAGCAGTCTAAAGGAAGATGAAAACAGCATTAAATATTTAATCCAAAAGACAACTGCACAAGTGCAGCAATTCGCCAGAACTGTGTTAAGTATCAGCATTAATTTTGTATTGAACTTTGGAATGGTGACTTACTGACAAATTTCTATGCAAAGTTGAGTGCTCCCATGGTGCTGCAGGGAGCCCCACTAATGCAAACACTTTGTGCCAATTTCTCCGGGTTCCTTATAAATTGTATGTGGCAGAACCACACTTGCTGCAACAGGCCCGATATGAGGGTTAGTGGGTGGGATGTATTATGTTTATAATGCTTGATTAAGTAATGTTCACGAATGGATTTGACATCTGACTTGATGTTGGTAACAGGAGGGTAACTCATTCAGTGCAGAGTTCCCTCAGGATTTGAAGCACTCAACTGTTGCTGGAAATGAGCATCAAGTCATACTGTATCTGGTGAATGCTAGTTTTCCCAGACTGCTTATGTAATGATGCAAGGATCCCTTCACCATCCAGCTTATTTTTCTGGCCCTATTACAGCTCTTACTGGTGTCTTCTCTATTGGCATTTCTTTCGTCCTTCTGTCTTAATAATTGGTTTTATTCCCATTCCCAAGGATTTCAGAATGTAGTCTCCCTCATTTTTGCCACTTACCTCTTGCAGTTCCCTGTTTCAATTCTGAAATCGATTTTCTATCATCCACAGCACACAACCCTGAACTAAGTCTTGAACACCAACTCCATGAACCTGACCATGGAATATTTTATTAAAGCTCCATGTAGTCTTTAACTCTGGTCAGCATATCTTCTGTGATTTTCCCCAATTATCTCGTTCCAGTGGGACTAACTTTGTTTCATTTCATTTCATGCTGGAGGTCATATCCTTGATTTTTAGCTTGCTATATGTTGGTGACATGGACATCCATGAATTCTTGTTTCCAATCTCGCCCATGACATCCTGTTCTGCTTTTTGATTGTGTACTGCTCCTATGAGAGGACTAGTTGGGTCCTCTGAATGCTACCATTTATTTTTGCAGTCTTATTTGACCCTAATGTTCTCTTCCATTTTCTCCTAACTGCATTTAAAAAAAAACAGTAATATTTACAACGATGTGCTTATTTCAATTTTTTCCATAAATCCGGTGGGTAGATCTTTCATGCAAATTGTGCTATCTAGAGATTTTTTAGTGCCACGATTGGCTGGAATAACTTGTGCCAATGTAAATCTGCTGCTTGAATGGAGGGATTAGATTCTCCATGATTTGCTAATGGGGAATTCCAATCCATGATTCTATCCTTTTTGTAAAGTACAAACCTGAATTCTTCCTGATCAATGATTCATTCCAGGGCTGATGATTTGAATGTGATCGAGGGAATAGAGCTCTAATCTCTAAGAGTTGCACTAGATATGCTCATCAGAAGAGAAAATATCAATTCAGATATTTTTTCATTTTGCTATTGGCTAGAATATTGTTATTATGATTTTAATGAAAACGCTGGTTGGCATGGATATTATGCTTGATATAATTTGTTTGGAATTTAATTTGAAAAGAGTTTTTTGTAGGCTTTTTTGAGTTTGCAGGATTGCGGAAAATTGTGATGTGAGAGCTAGTTAGCACACAATGTGAGGTGAAGGGCAGGCAATTTAATAATGATGGAATAGTACTAAAAATTTGCTTTTTTTTTTAAATGGTAATAAAATGTGCAGAATTGAATTGTAGCTGCTTTAAAATCTGTTTGGCAGTAATATTCCACTCAAATTTTGAAAATGCAAAATATTTTGATTTTTTGTTAATCAGGTGTACACTTTAAATTACTAACAATTGGAACTTTTTTAGATCTGTGACAGAAGTGAAATCAATTATAATGTTAAAGTCAAATCCTGTTAACTCTTAAGTGGCATAAATGTAAATGGTTCATAAGACATTATCCTACATCAAGGGTTTCAATTTTTTTGTGTGAATTTGCTTTTTGTAAAGCTTTTGAATGAAGTTACTCACTTTCATGTGCAGTATTGAATTAGATATTTGCTTCATTTATGAAGGACCTTTTATACTTCACCAATTTAAGATGCTATGTAATCTTTTTAATTTCAATTCTATATATTATGACAGCCCTTTATATTTTATTTTGCCATTCTTGGTCATAATTGGGTTCAATAGAAACACTTGTAAGGAAAGGTTACTAGTCTGAATTCTTGCTAGTGCTATGTATTTGCACTAATGAAGAGGTTCAGTACTTTGGGCACACAAGAGACTGAAGAGTCTGGAAATCTGGAGCAACACTCAAAGCCCTGATGAAGGGTTTTGACCCAAAACATCAACTGTTTATTTCCCTCCATAAATGCTGCCTGACCCTCTGAGTTCCTCCAGCTCCTTTGTATGTTGCTTCGGTATTTTGGGCATATATTTTGGCATCAAGTTTCTGCACAACTGACTCTCAGCTATCCTGGTTAATAGTGCTTCTGTAGGAGCTGCAAAGGGCAATGGTGTATTAGGATGGAGAGGGGAATTCAGAGTGGCCTGATGAATTGCTGTTGTATTATTAGGAGTTGACTTGCGGACTTTTTGGCTGCTTGCAAAACATGGTAAAGACAGGCTTTGGGGCATTTGTCAAAACAAATATCTTGTGTGACATATATGGTACTTCACATAGTGACCTGAAAAGAAGTTGGTAGATGTGATGGCTATAAGTTTAAGTCTCAGTATTAGGCTTCAAAGCAAATTTTGGAGGTAGTGAGGCAATAATGTGTAGTGTGATGGGTGGGGGACAGCTGAAGCCATGGTGGGATAGATAAATGCTGAGAAAAATGCAAATGAAGCCAAAATTGGCGGGAGTTGAAGGTTTTCTTGCATTAAAGTTGTGGAGGAATGGTGTCATCAAGGGACTTGAAATGGATTGGAATTTTGAATTGAAGATGTGTATGCATTTCTGAATGAATTCTAGAAGCAAGTGAAATGATTTGCCTCTTAACTTGTAGTCACCCTTCAGTCTACCCAGTGAATAGCAGGCTTATAACCTTCTAGAGTTTTTGGACTAGAGCTCTAATCTGTGCTTAACTGATGCAGTGTTAGGGATACTGTATTTACTGTTAATTTGCCAGAATTAAGGAAAATTCCAGTTCTAATTACTACTTGGTAACATTGGCAATGTAACTTTAAAATGAGAACAGATTAGTGATTTTTACCCTCTGCATTCAATTAAAATGCTAACATTCCAGCCAGGGCCACATAAATAGGTCACTTAGCTATGATACCAGAGCAGTCAGTATCTGTAATGAGAATAGTAAAAAGGTTGGCTGTAGTAGGCCATTAAGCCCCTTGAGCCTATCACTTCCACCATTCAATAAGATCATGACTGATCTGGGCCCCAGCTTCACTTTCTTGTCTGATCCCTATATGTATTGACTCCCCTAGAGTCGAAAAATCCTGTCTTGAATATATTCAATGTCTTGCCTCCACAGCTCCCTGGTGTACAGAATTTCATAAGATTCACAACTTCCTTCTCAAGTGGAAAATCTCTTGTTCTGGATTTCCCCCTGGTTCTCGAATCCTCAATAAGGAGAAACATGGACTCTGTATTTACCCTATCAATCCTTCTCAGAATTTTGAGTTTCAATAGGATCAGCTCTTATTCTAAATTATCATGTATAGGTCCAATTGTTTCTCATAAGGCTACCCAAGCATTCCAGGAATCTAGTTAGTGGACCTTTTCTGAGGCAGCTTCTAATGCAAGACTAAAACTTAACTTTTTTTTACTCTGTATCCTTGCAACAATAGTGCAATTTCATTATGCCTGCTAATTATTTGCTGTATCTACATGTTAACCAAGCATTTATTATGACACGGTGCCCATTCAACACAGATTATTCTGAGTCCCATCAGTGTAATTCCATCACTTTCTCTTCCTTCACCCACCCACCCCTAATATTTCGCTGTAGCCACGTAACTGAGTCTCTCTCACATCCCTATCATCTCCGCTTTGGTTCTTTGCCACAAGATTGCACTGAAGGTAATTTTGGTAGCCCTTTAATCTACCCGCATGTCTTTGGAAGGAAATGGGAGAACCTGTCAGACACTCAAAAAGAGAACCTTCACGGTCCACACAGATAATACCTGAGGTCAGGATCAAACTCTCATCTCTGGTGCTCTGAGGCAGTAGCACTAACTACAGGTGACTGCTGTGGTACAGGTTTCCTCTGGGTGCTCTGGTTTCCTCCCACATTCCAAAGACGTATGGGTTAGTATGTTAACTTGGGTGTAATTGGGTGGCGTGAGCTTATTAGGCCAGAAGGGCCTGTTACAGTGTTGTATAAATTTTAAAGTTTACAGTCAGTCAGGTTGTGTAAATTTATCCTTGTGGAATTTATGTGGGGGGAAAAATAAGCACAAAATGCAAGAGAGTTGATGAGCTGTATTGTGGGGAGCCACGGAAACCATAACCTGCTCTTACACGGGTAATTTCTCGGCCTTTACTCCACTTCCACGAAGTCACTGCACTTTAACTTAATACCCCCTTAAATTTCTTCTACACCACACTTCTCCCATGAAGCCCAATCCTTGAATCCCATCACTTTCCGATATCCCAGCTCCTTAACCTTTTCGTAATCCCCAAGCCTTGTGCATCAGAGAAGATGCCTCGCAGATGAAGGGTACGGCAGCATCTGTTGATGTCCTCAGACTGGAGAGGGCATAGCAAAGGAGGAACTCTGCTGTGACTGCCAACCCAATCGACATGGTAATGTCATATCCAAATCTTATTGCCCCACAGTATTGAATGACTAAAAATAAAAATTTGTTGTTTGCTTTGCACTGGTTCCCCAAGTCAAATGTTGGCCTCAACTGTTTAATAATGGTAGTGGTCACTTTGTCATAGCTGATAAAATGGCTTAAAATAAGAGGAAAAACATCTAGTGGTCAAGGGGGATTCGCATTACAGAAAATAGCAATATTGTTGGTTTTCTAGGAATGCAACCACTCAGATGCAGGGGTTGCCTATATTGTGCCACCCTTCATTTGAAATATTGTCTGGATTTACCCAGGTCCCTTTACAGCAGCATTCTGTAGTCTCTATTTAAGCTATATTTTGCTTTTTCCATTTGTTTTAAATCAACCTTTGTAATGCCCTGCATTTTACTTGGCCGCTTGCACCTTTATCCCTTTGTGCCCATTTCACAACTTGCTTTCCCATCTATTCTTGTCATGCTTCTCGTGCAGTCCATTGGGGTCAAGGATAATTTGCTTCCACTCCAGTTCTGAGGAGTGGAATCCATGAGCAAACAAAGCAAGGTTTTGGTCCATGATAATTAAACTGCAGGCTCCACTACAGATTTGTACAAAGGCAAGCAGTCATGGACCGGAATACACATAATCTTCCCCATGCCCTCATGACCATCCCTCTCCCTTGCCTTGGTCCCTCCCTGCTTCAGTTCCTTATTCTTTATTCTTTCTCTCCACCCCTCGGTCAAAACTGCTTTCCTTAGCCTTTCTACCCATTTACCTTTCCTGTCAGCTCCTATCCCTCTACAACCCTGGCCTCTTCCAATTCTCCAGCTGCAGCAACTCAGAAAATAAACAGCTACCACATGCCATTTTCAGGCTTGCTTCCTTAATTATCAATCACTTCCCCAACCCTGAAGCCCAGCCCTCTTTGAATCTCTTCTAGGAAAACCTCTCAAGAATCTTCAACCTGCCTATGTGGTGCTGCCTAACGTTAGAGTCATGTGGAGTGCTCTGCAGGAAGGTTGTCTATATATTTTGGCCACTGTGCATTCAGCCTTCTAAGCCATTAATGTAGATTGTATGTATTTGAAGTCACAGTGCTGATCCTTAAGCTGCTCCTGCTTGTCCAAATTTTCCTCTAGAAACTCCTTCATGCATTAATGCTAGTCATTTTTGTATACTTGTAGACACATTCTTGTTTTTTTTTATAATTTGTTAGTTTACCCTTACACTGTTTTCTCTAATAGCTTAGTGCAAATCTGCACCCACCAGTGAGTTTAAAACTTATGGGGAGTTAGCAAAGATCTTCTGGTGTGATTAAGAATTTTGCACTTGTTTTTTGGAACCACTAAAAGTTAACTATATAAATTGTATGTAGTTTAATTGTGATACTGTTCAAAGATGGAAATAATAGAGATCTGTTTGAGTTAAAATTAAAACCTGACTATTGTTAACTTTTGCCATGCACCCAACCTGATCATTGCTATAAATCTCATACTATTGATCTGCCTGATGATAGGACATAAAATACTACTAATCAAGAACTGAAAGGCTATGCAATAACACTAAGCCATTATTACTTGATTAAGTACTAAACTATGGTGGCATTGTATTGCCCAGTCTAAACCTGATTGATCCTGTCTGGTTTGTTTTATGTAGCCAGGCTTTCAGAGAAAGTTCAGTTGATTCCGTGGTTACAGCCATTATAAGATGCTATTGGTTCTGTAGCTTCCTGTCAGTTTGAGCTAGATATGTAAAGATGTGATTACATAGCAACAATTGTATTATTACAGTGCCAAATCTGAAGTAAAGCTTTAACCTGACTGGAATTGATTGGAACTGGAACACAACTCTGAGATCCTGCAAATTGTTAAGAACATTGAGGGTAATTTAAATACTGGGTTCTCACTAAACATTTTGGGTTTTATAGTTGAAATTAAGTAGTGTGAATTTTCCCTGTTCAGAATCTGTATTGCAGCTACTAGTCTCAGAATGATAACCCCAATATAGCTCACTAGTAGTTGCCCTACTGCAGATGTTCAGCTATTAAATTAATACTAGCATCTATTGTTGTGAAAATAAAGAAAATAACCTTGTTTTATTAAGTCATTTTGAAAGTTAATCTTTTATTTGGTGAATTGCATGCCAGTTAAATTTTTGCACTTTTTAAAACAGTGAGGTGGGGGTGTGGAATTGTGGAACTTGCGAGTCCAGTAATGTGTGCCTTTATGAAACAACACATTCAACACAAGAGGCAAGAAGCATAGCTTCCTCTGGTTACATTAACCAAATTAGTGGGGTTGATTTATTTCTGGGAAGTGGGTTAAAACTCTAAGGGTATGTTTAGATTTCAAATTTGAAAATTTTCTCTCATTCTCAATTTAAGGTGAGCCTGAACCAAGTTGGAGTTTAGAATTGTCTTAGTTTTGAGTTTGTGGAGCAATTACTAGTTTGGCTCAAATTTTGTGACACCATAAGGGAGCTTTGAGCAATAATATTGCTTTATTGTTGCCATAAGAATGTATAAAAAGTTTTTTTGGTGGCTTTGTCTTCATTACAGCTAAAATTAGACTTGAGTTACTGATGGCTCTACCCACATCTTTGGTGTGTAGCTGAAATAATTTGTGTGGTGGGGGGAGAGTGGGGAGTGATAATGCAAGAATAATTATAAAGTTGTACAGCACAGGAACCAACCCTTCAGCCCATCTTGTCCATGCCAACTGCATTACCTATTTACAGTAATCCCATTTGCTTGCATTAGGCCCTTATCTCTCTACTACTTTCCTATTCAAGTGCAGGTGACAAAGATCTGAGATATGGAATAATACTCGGTCTTACAGAATTCATGGGGGGTGGGGGGAGGAAGAAAAGTAATTTTTTTTTCAACTTGCATTTCTTGATGCATGCACAGATGCAGTTTTCTGTTACATGTTCCAGGAATGCCGAAGTCACCTGTACCTACATTGTCCAAATACCTTTTAAGTGTTGTAATTACATCTGCCTCTAGCACTTCCTGTGGCAACTTGTTCCATATAGCCATAACCCTCTGTGTAACAAACTTTTAAGGGGCACAGAGTATATATGGCTCACAGGAGGAGGGGAGTTCTTTGATCTCATATTAATGTCAAACATTTCCCTCAATTTCTTTTGTCAGAATGTATTGCTTTTAGAGAGGTTTAGATTACCGTAAAAATGTGTTCACATCTTTGGTGCTCATGCATTTGGGGAGGGAGCATCATGACTTTGAAATCTGGAATGTGCTGTAATGCAAGACCCTTTGCTTCTAAATACTGCCAGCCCTCAGAAGTAATTTCTCTCATAACTTGTTTTAAAGTAGCTATGATCTGAATTATCTGTACATCCCTTGTGTGCTTCTGAAGATGCCTTACTTCAGAACATTTTAAAATTAATACATTAATTCTAATTTCTCTTCCCCCCCCCCCCCCCCCCCCCCCCCCCCCCCCCCCCCCCCCCCCCCCACCACCACTACAACCTGAATAAGAATGCTAGATAGTTATGATGTATTGCCATACATGGAAGCAAATGTCTGTGGAGATGGCATAAATTTAAAGCATTTGTTATACCGGTTGTCTTTGCCTCTGCTCACTCTCACTCCCTGAAATACCTTTGCAATTTTCCTTGCATTTTCCACCATTCCCTTGGAACGTAGCTAATAGTACCAATCTCATTTAACCATCTTTATTCCTTACCACTGGATATCTTCATAAGAAGAAAAAAAACAATTGATCTTGGAATTGAATGCTTCAGCTGACCCAGTAGTCAAGTATTTGGGGAAAGTTATTGCTCTCCATTCCGTTAGGTGATTGCTGATTTCTTCAGCTTTTAATTTCAAGATTGTCCTTGAGGCTTCCCCGCTAAAGGATGTACACAAAATAAATTTTAACATCTCTACTACATATCCTCATAATTTTGCATCATGGTGTATCTGCGCTGCAGCCCCTTCAAGGCATATCCTCGGTGGTGCAGTATGCAGAATTGAATGCTGTGCTTCAAATGGAGTTCTGACTAAGGGTATGTTCTGACCTTTTATAATCCAGCCCCGAGATAAATAGACCATTGTCCTATTTGATATTGATAATTTTTTGATTTGCATATACTGTCTTGTTAAGTATATACCTAGATATAAATTTACTCTGCCTATAGGTCCTAGTTTCTCTGTTTAATGTTTCCTTGGATCCGAAATCAGTGAATTCATGCATACCCATACTTAAATGAGTTCTGTGTATTCATTAATGTTTGTCCCTAACTCCACCTCATTCATATCTCCTTTGTGACCCCAGCAATAAATGTTCTGAATGATTCTCTGCTCACAGATTAGTTTATTATTATTGTCACATGTACCAAGGTACGGTGAAAAACTTGACGTGCATACTGTCCATACAGATCATTTCATTACAACAGTGCATTGAGGTAGTACAAAGTAAAACAATAACAATGCAGAACAAAGTGTTGCAGTTACAGAGAAAGTGCAGTGCAGGTAAACAAGGTGCAAGGCCATAATGAGGTAGATTGAGAGGTCAAGAGTGCACTTTATCATAGTAGGGGACTTAAAATGCTATCAGCCTAAGCTATAAACAGTGGCTTGCAATCATAGTTGAATTATGTAAAATCTAGCATCTTTTTAGAAAGAAAAATAATCAGGTACTAAGAGATTTCAACATGTATTGAAAAGAGGTATTCTGGTTGGTTTGATACCAGTTTTCATGATTGTTTACTATCTTTGCAGAAATTGCTTTGGAAGCACTGCATGATTTTATGTTCAAATCTATATATAATGTGTATAAATAAGACTGGACAGATGAGCAGTCTGATCAAAGTCTTGATAATGCATTTATTTCATCAGTTCTTAAAAGTAGTTTTAAGTGTTACAGCTGACAGGAAGTATGTTGGAATCATCTAGTGCTTTCTTGTACAAGAATGTTGTTGAGCTCTGTTGTGCCTTGCTTGACAATAGAGATGTAGTTTGTACATTTAACTTCACATTGTTTATTACAAGGGTTTTAGTGTAATTTGTAGTTGTAGGTACTTTGAAATCTGTAAGATGGGTAAGAGTAGTGCAAGTGGTGATGTAAATTTATGCTCTTTCTCCACAGGCTCCAGAGTATGTTCCTGAAAAAGTGAAGAAGGCAGAAAAGAAATTAGAAGAAAATCCATATGACCTTGATGCTTGGAGCATTCTCATACGAGAGGCACAGGTTTAGTGAAATAGGGTTATGTTTGCTTATTATACAGTTCAAAAAAATTGCACATTATGATTTTAAAACAGTTGTGAAAATTGCCTCTTACTGAGATTGGGGAGTAAAACATCAATGGCTTATTACATATTTTAAATGCTGTAAACATTTTTGATGGTTTTTGCTTTTAGAACCAACCAATAGACAAAGCGCGGAAGACCTATGAGCGACTTGTCACACAGTTCCCAAGCTCTGGCAGATTCTGGAAGCTATACATTGAAGCTGAGGTTAATATTTTTTTTCATTTCAATTTTAGAGGTTAATTTTAAAGTAACATAATCCCTGCCATGCTTCAGGAAGTTCACACCAGTGAGTTAAATTAGCCAAACCAATTTTAGGTGAATAGACAGACTGAAAGCTGCAGGTGGTTGGGTCTTAATATCTGTAGGTGCAGACTGTACTTTATATAGGGATTTAAAGTATTTTAAATGAAATCTTAATGTGTGGGCCTATTGCACACCAATGATTGTTGCATGTTGAAATTGCAACAACATTAAAATAGTCTTTAATGGTATCTTATGTGCTTTTGGCCTTTTATTCAGTTGTCATGTGTCTCTTTATTGCCTCCCGTGTCATTTCTTTAGAGTTCATTTCTTCTGTTCACTCACAATATCTTGTATTTAATAGTCCTTTATCAAGCTGGGGCATTTTATTTGCCATGGAGACTCTTAATATTTAATGCTGTATTTGTTTAATCTTTTATTTCCTTTTCAGGACTTTGCATTGTAATCAGCTTGTAGTTATTTCTAGCATTGCAGAAATACAATAAATTGTTTTATTTTTTTTAAAATGAGATCTGAAATAAATGCTTTAGATACCCATACAACAGACACAACCAAAAAGTTCTTAAGTCATTGAATATGTGTGTGTAATGAATGCTTTTAATTAAGAGTATTAAATGCCTGGTTTAATAAACTGGTTTAAATGAACAACCTTTATATTGTATAGTTTAATATTGTAGTAGTTTGTCATTTCTATGGATCTAATGACCACAATTTCATGACATTAATATGATAGAAGATATTGAGCTTTGAACCAGGTTCTACCAGAAATCATAGCTGTTTTATTCCTGGTCAATTATATTCAGCAATAAACTGATGTTGAATAACTAAGAGCAGGAAGACTTGTTTTGGTGCAGCCATTGTCTAGATAATAACCAGATTTTGTCATGCTATGGCATTCAGCTGGCACTATTGCACAAAAGCTGACTGAGGAAGAAAGAGCTTGCCAATATTGATGATACCCTGATGCAATTCTGTTATAAACAATTTCATTGTTCCAGAAGCAAGGTCTGTCTTGCATGATAGTGCATTGCCACTTATCAGCTTGTTACATGAATAAAAAATACAAAATGCAGACCAGATAAATCATAGTTACAAGCTGATCCTTGTAATGTATAATAAGAATAAGTTCAAACTTCAAACATAGTTTCAGTTTCTTACCTACTTTGGATGCATGGTGGTCTTCACAAATCTGGGAAGCAACAATAGGTTATTATGAAGTCACTGTAGTTTTATTGGGAAGGACTTTTATTCTCTGCTCTCAGTACTGCTTTGGGGAATAGTGTGTTGCTTTAATATTAGAACAGTTTCACTTTGAGAAGAACTATAGTAATCTTGCACAGTGAAATTTGTTTCCCTATTCGTCGGGGGAAAGAAACTTAGTTGTAATTTTTTTTACAGGTGAATTATTAAAAAGTTTCTTTCCCACAACTCTGCCTTTTCTTTGTTTTGCACAGTAATCCTTTACTCATCTGATATTTTGTTTTTATGTACTTAGATCTCTATCTGCTGCTTTATTACATTCCAGTGATCTGATTTATCCTGCATTTTTTTACATTTTTGAATTGGTAGGTGTCAGGTATGGCATCGCACCATTCCTTTTTTCACTTTCCTCTTCCACTTCAACTTTCCTGAAAACAGCATCCTTGTGGTTTAAAAACCACTACCACAAAATGAAAGTGTCTGTGGTTCAGTTCGAATGTCTGAAATGAATTGAATTAGGTCTAACCTGTAAAATCGCATAGTCTAAAGCAGAAGCTAATGATATTGAAAGACAATTTACTTCTACCTCAACCTATGGCCATTCTTATTGGGAGGCATGAAATGAGCTGCAGTTCCCAAAAGTTGCTATAAGAATGCATTGAGTAGGATACGTTAGAATGCTCTATGTAATTTCATACCTGTGTCAACGTGAAGCTGCATGCATTAATTAATTTAAAATACAAAATACAAGAAAATGTTGCTTATAGCCTAAGTACTGTCCAATCCCTGATAAATGGTACAGGAAGTTAACCTGATTAACAAACATTGAAGGTGTTTATGAATAAACTAAAAACATTAGGAAGTTACATTCACTTTTGACATTTCTACAATATTTCTTGCATTAAAGCTTTGTGACTGTATCCTAGAATGTTCTATCCACTAGCTTGATCCTGGCAACATCAGGCATCAGTGTGCATTTATTACATGACAAGGAACTATGGAATTTGTCATTTCTGTGCCAGTCCACAAAAACTGTTGCACCAACACCTTGGGTCTTAGCAATACAACATACTGTAAAGTTGAATAAAATAGTTTGGCTTTGTGAATTTTATTGGTGGCAGGGTTCTTTAATGCCACAAGGCTCTTAATCGCTAATACTTATGTTGTTAAGCCCATCCCCAATGTAGTGCATGTGCACAAAGGAATTAAGGGCACAAAAGTTGGAAAATGATCTTTATATGAAAAATTTTGTCTCGTATTTGAAGATAACCACCAGTAATTCATTCTTGCAGTTTTAGGAAATTTTGTATGGTCTTTATCTGAAATATTTGTTAGGTCTGTTTATTACACTGAATGTGGACATAAATGGATTCTTCCATTTGTAATATCTGTTCCTGTATCCTGCTGAGTGCATTTCTGGATAGCATGATAATGGGTCTGCATAATCATGTAAGAAATGGATGTTAAGATCTCAATCTCTCATTAACTGTATGTGCTTATATAGCAATGATTCCGGGGTCCTAACATTTTGCAGTTGTCATTCGGAACGTAGCGTTCCAAACATGTATTTTATATTAAAAAATGCTAAATACAAGTAGGATGACATTGGCATGGGTGTTCATGGAAGAGAGAAGTTTAAGCTGAGGGTACTTGGTTTTTTTACTATGGTGATCTAGGTGCAAATTTTCATTTCCCAGTCTGTTTTGTTTTCCTTCTATTAACGTTTTCAAGTAAGATCAGGTACCTCAGTTGCTAACTACCCGTAACTAGTCATTAAATAAAGATTGAGTGATTAGGAAGCAAAATGAATATTAAACCAGTGTAGATACTTGTCTAGAAATTGAGGTGAAAAGATATTTGAGCAATGCATTGTTTTGTTCAGAATTATTTGATGTGGGAAGGAGAAATATTTCATTCTGCAGAACAAATAACATCAACCCAGAATGCACAAAAATCAGCATAATTTACAAGAGAAGCTTTTGAAGCTCCAATGTAAAGCTGATAATTGACACGATATCTTGATGTGCACATCAGAGAATGGAACTTTTTTTTACTTTTAATTATTTAAATGTACTGTGAAATGGTACCTTTTAGGTTACCCAAAGCTTATTTCGGCTCAGCCTGAAATCTTTGGCCTTTCCTAATCACAACACCCAAAGTGACCATGGCCAGTTGCATTATATTAAAGATCCAATAATTCTAGATAATTTTATTTTATATGCAACATTCATAAAATTGACCAGAGTCTACCACTCAATAGAAACAAGTGATCTGCATCTTAATTCTGTCTACTGACTTGCTTAAATTTTCTTATCACTGTCATGAAATACCAGATTTTTGTTGACCCGTTAATCTCTCATTTGTTCATGTTTTCTTGCTGCCCATGTTTACAAAAACTGCTTGTTTTCCTTGGATTTGAAGTGAATGATCCAGCACATTAAATTTCAACTCACTTTTATTAAAGCCTTTTGAAATGTTCTGGTATTTTATATATCATGTCACCTAATCTGGTGACAGTAGCAAACTTGGATTAACAGCTTTCTGTTCCTTCTCAGTGAAATCTTCCTGCTGTTAAATTCCATTTTTGTGTGATATGGGGGTGTGAGGTAGTTTGAATGAACAATGTCAATCTGCACTCCTTGCTATTTTAGCCATTAATGATAAACTATACACTTTCTTTTGAAACTTGCATACCTTTTTACCCAAGGTAACAATTTTTCAAATGATCTCCTAGGTGAGCTATTTAGGGGATATTTTTATTGTATTTTGAGCTTTTCCAGAACCTTTGACTCATACCATTTGTTTCAAGTGATCTGTGAGAGCTTCAATTCTTCATGGTTATGTAGTTTTAATTCATTTTAGGATAAACCTTTAATGAATAGATTCATATATCATTAAAACATGGAACAATGTGTACTTCACATCTGCAAAACCTTACTCCCTGATGACAATTTTGTCACTGCTTATTATAAATTTGTCTATATTTAGAGTTGCTGGTGTAAACCCGTCACATGGAAATAACATGCATCCACCATTCATTGTGATGTACTGATTGTGTTTTATTCTTAATTCCTTGAGCATTACTAGAAATAAACTCCTGTGCTCCAAACAACTTTACATCTTCCCAAATTGTTACTCTGGCATTTAACTGAATGATGAAATAAAAGTCTTGTATCCAAACAAGGATAGAATGTATGATCTCTTATTCAGAACTTTCCATCCTTGCTCCATGGTTCATTGATCTCCCACCGACTAATTTCTGTTCACTTGTACTTGCCTTGTCTCCACTTGTGTAATGTTGCATAAAATTGACCGATATTGAATAGGCACAATGTTTTATGCCTTTTACCTACCTACTGCATTCATTAGTTTAGATGAATCAACAAGAGTATAAATATGTTTGATTCTTTTGAAGATGTGGATAAGAAATCTTAATTGTTTTGCCTTGTTTGAATTTTCAGTAGAAATTAATTGAACTGATCTATTTCAGTAAGATCTGTAATTTGCATCCATTGTTTCTGCAGGATCACTTGCATAACTCTTTTGAGCATCAGGCACATATGATGCAAATCAGCTTGGTTTTTTCTGTCCACATTCTGACAAGATTAGTAAAAAAAAATGTCTTCTACACCTCATGGGAGGGTGATTAGTTTTCTCTGTATGCCTTCATTTTTGTAGTTACGTGGCCATCCCAATTTGAGATTGTGATCTACACTACTAATCGAGTTCACAAAGTTTTGTTTCAGATATTAACCCCATATTGGACAAAATCTAGCATTTCACAAATCATTTTTGATGAAGAAATTTGCAGTAAATACTTGGATGAACTGTAAAGATGGGTTTGTTTCTTGCTAAAATTAAATTGGTTCTGCTGCAAAGTACTGACCTGCCCTTCTGTTCACCTTCTGAAAGGATCATAATTTTTTAATTCCCATGAGCAGATTGCTTGTTCAGTTACTTGATCAAGGGCACTTTCTGCTGGCTTTTTTATATTTGGAAATTAAATACAATTCTGATGGTAAATGTAAACTTGAAATGATCTGATCAAATAACATTAAGCTTTAGACAGCAACAGCAGTTAAGTGATAATTTCACAATCAGTCTTGCACTTTTGGGGAAAGAGGTAGAAATGAGTATAAAAGAAAAACATAATTTAAAGTGACAAAAGGTTACTAATATATTGCAGATCTATCTGGAAGATAAGAATATTAGCCTAAGTATGTTTGATTAGAACATCAGGTTCACCACAGGTTCCTGAAAATTGTGGTAAGCAATACTGTTATTTATGGCTCACCACCACTTCTTGTGATATTTGTTCTTTCACATCTATTCCCATCACCTATCTGCAAAGGTGATTATAGTCCACACTTGGTTAAGACATTCAGAATTCCTTTGTTTTGGCTTCTCGATTATTGTTGAATTCAATGCCATTTCTCTTCCAGGAATGCCTTTTTTTTAATCTTTTCTTGACATTTTGATAGATGAAGTTGAATGTACTTAAGGCTATAATCTCAAAGTAAAATGCTGCAGATGCTGGAAATTTGAAATGAAGGTGCCAAATGCTGGCAAAACACAGCAGTTCAGGCAGCATCTTTTGAGAGAGAAAGTTGATGTTTTGGTTCCAGGGCTTTTCATCGGAAGGGCATTGAGCTGAAACGTTAAATTTGCTCCTTACAGATGTTGCCTGAACTGCTGAATTTTGCTACCATTTTCTGTATCTAAAACCTTGTTTAAAACAATTAAAAGTGTTTTTATTCCTTTAAATCTTAATTAAAATTCATTTGAGTACATGCTGGTAATGTTAGATTGGAAGATATATGTAGATTATAAACTTATCTATATGCATATAAAAGTTAGTTATTCAGTTTGACAGTGACAGGTGTTTTAGAAGCAGGAGACCTGAGGCTTCTAAATTGCTCCCCATCTGAAGAATACATTAAGCTGTTGATTCCTACCTGCTCTCCCAAGTCAACTAGGTAGATTGCTTTATCCCAGTTTTGTGTAGGTCCTATTAGGGTGGCAATTTAGTTCATTTTAGTGCAATTGAGCTTGAATGCTAACTGCATTTAAGATGAATATAGCAATTACTTTTGATAAACTACTGGACTGTAGAAGGGCTCAAAGAGTTCCACTCAGTTTCAATTAAGTTTCCCAGCAGATCTCTAAACAAGTATTAGGTGCCCCTGTACAAAGTCCCTAAAGCCAATTTAAAAGGGCTATAAAGGATATCTGGAGCTGGCTTGGGACATGAGGGAATACTGAAATTGGACCTTCTTTGTCCAATCATTACTCAAAATTAGGTGACGAGGCCTGCTTCCTAAACTGATAAAAATGCCTCCAATTAATATCAACTAATACAATTGGCTGCTGATGGATATGGATGAGAGGTGGTAGCACAATAGTGACTGAATTATTGTTGAGAGACCTGGGCCATCATGGCAGTGTCAGCCATGTGAAAATTATCTTTCACAATTTTGGTAGCACTTATTGCCAGATATGTTGCAATTATTAAATACATGTAGCATTTGCTTAATCTGAGAACAGTGGTATGATACCCTCACTGCACGAATGCACATCTACTTTGAATTATCCAGATTGTTATCTTCCACTTAACACCTTTCAATATATACACATAGCAAAGTCTTTTGGTGAATTTATTGCACACATATACCAAAATATGGATTTAAAGACTGATTTTCATAAAGGTCTTATAATATTTGTGTGTATGTGAAAGAGAATTACATAAAGCCTAGCAATAAAATGTACAAACTTTGTGAAGCAGTTAATAGTATGTGTAAAATAAACGAGATGAATAATTTGCTCGTTTTTTTTTGTCAGACTTGTGTGGAATATCATAGCAACTTCAGTTCTTTTAGTGAGTCCATAAAATGTCGTGATAAGAATGGAAGAAATAGGAGCAGGAGTAGGCCATCTGCCCTGTTGAGCCTGCTCTGCCATTCAATAAGATCATGGCTGATCTGGCCGTAGACTCAGCTCCACCTACCTGTCTTTTCCTCATAACCCTTAATTCCGCTAATTGCAAAAATCTATCGAACTGTGTCTAAGTATATTTAATGAGGTAGCCTCTACTGCTTCCCTGGGCAGAATTCCACAGATTCACTACTCTCTGGGGAAAACTAGTTCCTTCTCACCTCGGTCCTAAATCTATTCTCCCGAATCTGGAGGCTATGTCCTCTAGTTCTAGTCTCACCTACCAGTGGAAACAACTTTTCTACCCCTTTCATAATTTTGTATGTTTCTATAAGACCCCTCTCACTCTTCTGAATTCCAATGAGCATTATCCCAGATGACGCAATCTCTCCTTAGGCTAACCCCCTCTTTGGAATCAACCTGGTGAACCTCCTCTGCACCAAAACCAGTATATCTGTTCTCAAGTAAGGAGACCAGAATTGCACACGGTACTCCAGGTACAGCCTCACCAGAACACTGTACAGTTGCAGTATAACCTCCCTGCCCTTAAATTCAATCCCTCTAGCAATGAAGGCCAGCATTCCATTTGCCACCTTGATAACTTGTTGCACCTGCAAACCAACCACTCGCAATTCATGCACAAGCAATCCCAAGTCCCTCTACAATACCATGTTGTAATCTTTAACCATTTAAATAATCTTTGATTTTTTCCTTCCAAAGTGGATGACCTCTCATTTACCAACACTACTCCATGTGCCAGACCCCTGCCCACTCAACCTATCTATATATCTCTGCAGACTTTCCACATCCTCTGCGCAATTTGCTTTTCCACTCAATTTAGTGTCGTCAGCAAATTTAGATATGCTACACTCAGTCCCCTCTTCCAAGTTGTTTAATATATATCATGCACAGTTGTAGACCAGGCACTGATCCCTGTCTGCTCACCACTGATTACAAACTAGAGAAATGCCCAGTTATCCCAACTCTGTCTTCTCTTGGTTACTAATCGTCTATGCATGCTAATACATTACCCCCAACTCCATGCATCCTTATGGATAAGCCTTATCAAATGCCTTCTGGAAATCCAAGTATACAACATTCATCTGTTCCCCTCTATTCACTGTGCTGGTTATATCCTCAAAGAACTGTAGTAAGTTTGTAAAACAGGACTTGCCCTTCCTGAATCTATGCTGAGTCTGCATGGTGGAATTACTTCTATCCAGATGTCTCACTATTTCTTCATGATAGCTTCAAGCATTTTCCCGAATACAGACGATAAGCTAACTGCCCTATAGTTCCCTGCCTTTTGCCTACGTCCTTTTTAAATAACGGTGTAACATTAGCTGTCTTCCAGTCCGCTGGGACCTGTCCAGAGAATTTTGGTAAATTATCACACATGCCTCTAATATAACTTCTGCCATTTCTTTCAGTACCCTGGGATGCATTCCATCTGGTCTAGGGGATTCGTCTACCTTTTAGGCCCACTAGTTTGCTCAGCACTACCTCTTTTGTGACAGCGATTGTATCGAGGTTCTCACCTCTCATCACATGGATAACATCTCTTTGGCATGTTAGACATGTCCTCCACTGTGAAGACTGACAAAAAAAATTCTCAAAGCCTCTGCTATTTCTGCATTATCCAATATTAATTCCCCCTCATCTTCCAAGTGACCTACATTACCTTTAGCCACACTCTTCTGCTTTTATATAATTATAAAAGCTTTTACTATCTTCATACTTTGTGCTAGCTTGCTTTCATAATCTATCTTCCCTTTCCTTGGTAGTAAATTTTTAAACTTTCTGCCCTTGTTAGCTCATTATAATGATGGTTGATGTTTTTACTGAGGCAGTGCTAATGCAGTCACACGTGTTTTTTTGTATGTATATGATTGACGTTGGCAATTCACTTTTAACAGTTGCTTTGGAATTGGCAGGTTCTTGTGCAGGCAACCTGGAGCTGGTTGTTCCTATTGTTTCAGATTGGAACTGAACCCAAGGTGATTTTATTATCTGAATTATAACATTGACTCTTCAAATGCACTTCATTGTCTGCTAAGTGCTTTGGAGGTATCAGGTTGCAAAAGTTGTTCCATAAATGCTTATTAAATACATGAGTTTTTACTTTCTAATTGCAGCCATGTTGCCAGCTGTTTTACATGCCAAAGTTTGGCATTGCACTTTATTTTACCCACCAGAACCATCTATTCAAAAAAAGCATTTATCTTTTTCCCTCGATTTACTCTGCACGTTCCAATTTGACCTGGCTCCTGAAGCACCGACACTTCTTGCAAACACCTATTCTTCTGCCTAAAATACTTTGTACAAGCTGATTCATTGTGGGGAAAACTTATACCTCTTGAAAGCATACTCATTTCCTAGTCAAAATTTATCAATAGTAGGAAGAAAATCTTTTTATTGTTGGTTCTCCCCCAGATTGTAACATCCAGCTGAGGTCAGCCAGTTCTGTTTTAATACTACACCAAACAAAACACAGTTATACAACTCTTGTAATCTGGGGAATATTAATTCAAAAACCCTCCACAGCAGTTTGAAGACTTGAATCTAGTGATCTTGAAACTTGGACTGTCTTAATTGTTCCACTTTTGAAAAGACAACTTGTCATCTTTAATTGAAGTGTCACGCATGTTGACTCTTAACTGTACTCTGAAGTGGATTGGCATGCTGCTATTTGTTAGATGGGTTTCCAGGAGTTGCCCATCTGGAGACAACTAGTGAGAAATTGCTAGCCCTATCAGTGGCATCTACATCCTGAGGTTGGCAAATAGTTGTTCTTGGGGTACTATCTCCCTGGGTCCTGGCAACTGACTCAATTTGTGTGCTTGCCTTTCTTATTTGAGGGCTGCATGTTTAAGAAAAGTAGAGACCCAATGGGTGACTGCAAACTAAATTGGTATTTTTTTTAATTCAAGTTTCAGGATCTGGGTATTGCCCATCCTCTGGTACCAGCTACTTAAGATATACAAATTAATGAAAGAAAATGACTTAAGGTATTTATCAATTATTTACAAGTCTCTGTAGCTTTGAAGATATTCTTGTACACTGTTGTGCTGTGTACTTGGAACTAAATTTGCAATGAGTTTTCCAAATTTTTTTTATTTATCATTACAGTTTCATAAAATCAGAATGGATGGAACCATTTGGCCTGTTGAGTCTGTACTGGGTTTATGGAAAATCAGTTCAACCTGTCCTCTCCTGCCCTTGCCGCGTGACATTGCATATTCTCTTTCAGATACTAACCTGGTTCCCTTTTGAATGGTAGAATTGAACCTACCTACACTGCTCTCCCAGAGGTGTATTCCAGATTCTGACAATTTTTTCTAAAAGAAGAAATCTTCCCTTTACAGCTATGAAATAAAGAGTTAGTGTTTTACATGTTGTTTGAGGTTGTACAATATGTGCATGTGTTTTATAATTTCTATCTTGCATGGTCTGCTAAACCTTTTGTTTTCTAAAATCAATCTTTCTCAGCCAGTAATTTGAATACTATCTGTAGCAGCTGAAAGACTATTGGATCAACTCACCTAAAGCAAAGCAAAAGGTAGAAAGCAGGGTAAAAATACCAAGTCAGGAAAAGTTTATACAAGCTCCTAGTTTAAGCCACATATCCACTGATCTGTATTTCTCTTGATACTGTTTAACATTGCAAGAGCAATGTGATTTAAGTTCTGTTGTTTTTGCAATCAAAATTGTAATGGTTGTAACCAAATTTGGCCATTGATATGAATGGTTGTAACCCATTACAGCATGCACAATTTTTGACAGTCTTCATATATTCTTGGGTTTAAAGTTGCTAATTCAGACTAATTGAATTTTATTTCAACTACTATTTGCTTTTGTACTCTGAGGCAAATGATCAGTTCAAGCATCACTGTTCTTTCAGAATTTCCTTGAAGCAAACAAGGGTGCAATATTAAATATCCTGAATAACAGGAATTGCACGGTTTACGGCATTGAAATAAGACACTTCTGTTCCATTTGTGCCTTCGTTTTCTCTTTAACTCAAGTTTTTGTTTATTGGCTGAGCTAAGGGGAAAAATGTACCTAACAATCTGCATTCTTGCTGCTGAAGACCAAGGGACAAAAACATGTTCTGCTTCACTTGCATCCAACTTGTACTTTATTCATCTCCGCTCACCTTCTTTCCTTTCTTTTTGGTGGTTTTCTACATACAATAATACCAGTCACCAATATATGAAATGAGACCACAATCTTCAGCAATAAACTTTAGAACACTGGATACCAGAGAATTATTGAAGCATTCTTCAAATGTCTAGACAGTATAAATTGTAGCAGCAATTACTCTGACCTATTTTTCTAACGTACATAATTATTCATTGCAACTGACTAAATGCACTTTGGATAGAGTTGTCAAATATAACTTAGCCACTTTTGTTTACCAGACATACCTAGTTATTTTGTCTCCTTTTGCACCTGCAATCATTATTGAGTGTTGAATTTTAAAAAAAAGGCAACCAAGAAGGCTGTTTGTGAAGTCAGTGGTACTATTCATGAAGGAGCCTAAAGTTCTCTGAGACGTAGACTTGAATGTCTACCCAGTGGTGCTTCATAAGAATTATATTAAAAATAGGGGACCAGAATGTAACTTCCAATTTTTGTATCTGCCCTGTGATAGCTTTTGCCAAGGTGACATGACAGTCCGTAAACAATTGTATTCCTAACTTTTTGGGTAAGTTCTACAGTTGGTTACCATATGAGGCAGGAGGTTGTCAGAAAAGTATTTTTATCTCACAGTTTTCTTGGTCCACTTTAAGTGGTCCTACCAAGTGAATATCCATGAAATACAGAAGATTGTCTTTTTCCAGACATGCACCAAATGGATGTAAAAAAACTTTTTTTTTAACTTTCCAATGTTCCTGAACAACCTGATGTTTACTCTGGCACCTTGAATAGTTTCAAAATGGTGACTGCAGAAAATTAAGGTTGTGTACTGGATGAATTGACTGAATGTTGAGGATGAACTTTAATAACCTAGAGAATGTGGAAGAGGCAAACTGGTCTTCAGATTTATTTCATTTGCATCCAAATAGAACACAACTGAAGATTTTCACCTTCACTTGATCTTCAGGTGTCTTGCATACCTCCAATCATGACATGCATGGCATAGACTATTCATATGTTTTTCTGATTATATCATAAATTGTTTAAAGTACTTAAGATTTCCAGATAGCTGCTCGGTATAGAAGTGAAAACTTAAAGATGTTTCTGGAAGAAACAAAATTATTTTTTCCCTATAACCACCTAATAACTGTTCTGCGTAGTTTGGCTCCAGGCTATGTTCTATATCTTGTGCTGCTGCATACTATTAGAAACCTTTGGGAATAATTGTCAGTATATTGGAGTACTGTCACCATGGAATTGTACAGCACTGAAACAGGCCCTTCGGCCCAACACATCCATGCTGACTTCCTTAGTCCCATTTGCCTGCATTTGGCCCATATCCCTCTAAACCTTTCCTATCCATATACCTATCCAAATATCTTTTAAGCATTGTAATCTTACCCACCTCTACCACTTCCTCTGGCAGCCCATTCCAAATTCACCCACCTCTGTGTGGGGGAGAAACTTGTCCCTTGGGTCTCCATTCCCCTCTCAATCCATGCCTTCTAGTTTTGGCCTCCCCTACCCTGGGGAAAAGACTGACAATTCATCTTATCCAAGCCCCTCATGATTTTATGAATCTCTAAGGTCACCCCTCAGCCTCCGTTGCTCTAAAGAAAACAGTCCCAGCCTAACCGGAATGATGCCCTCTAAACTAACACCACATTGGAAGAGGTAATTTAGCAGAACTAGGCTATATATTGCAAAAATACAGCATGTGGGAAGGATGTGTGGCAAAAGTTTTTAAGTTTTTTGGGGAAGGGATTACTAGAATGTTCTAGGATGGCCTTGTCTAGCATCAGCAACAACTGCATTTTATGAGAGAGGCTTTGGGAACATAACCAGCTATTTTGTTTTTTTTTGTACTGATTAGTATTTCACAATTTCCCCAAAGTATAAAAATCTATTTTATGGCAGTTAGCTATTTTTTATACTCCCCAGTAGTGCTACTTATGCTAGAATCACTACTGTCTTCTGTTACTTGTGTAGCCATGTGCCTGATGGCATTTGTTGATATGAATAGCATTATCCTGGTAATTTGTTTATTGTCATGGGCATACATACATGGTATAAATGTTGTGAAAACTAGCTTTTTGCAGCAGCAGCACAGTGCATTACAGACATGACAAACAAGTTAACAAATAATACATATGACAAAATAAACATAACTAGTGCAAATTGAGAGTTTAAGAAATGTAGTTTGAGGTAGTGTTAGGATTTTCCAAGTTGGTTCAAGGACCTATGGTAGTGGGGGAAATAACTGTTGTTCAGTTTAGAGGTGTAGATCTTCAGGTTCCTGTACCTCCTATCTGATGGCAGCATCAAGAAAAGGGCATGGCCCAGATGATGGGAGTCCCTGATGATGGATGCTGCCTTCCTGAGACACCGCCTCTTGTAGATGTCCTCGATGGTGGGGAGAACTGTAGTTTGTTGCTCTAGGCCTGCAGTGCAGAAAAATGAATTACCTTCCTAAGAGGTTGCATTCAGTGGTTATGTGTGCTTAAGAGGAGTGTTAGGATGGTTGATGCTAGTCAGTAACTTGTGGATTCTTGGAGCATAGCCTTCTCTTACCTTGATTCTTTCTGATGCACAATAGCCATCAAAGCAAATAGGGTATGGAATTTGAGTCTTCAATTCTTCTTCCATACATTATAGTGTCATTTCAGATGCAGCTTGATTTGAATGGTTAAAGCTCCATTCAAGCTGCATTCTGTCATAGTCTTTAAGTGACTGCGCCATAGTGCTTGCACATGGAAGATGTGAATGTGCCAATGCTTTCATTTGAGATGTAGTATTCTGTGCTTTGCATGGTCATTGGTTATGCAACTTATTTTGTATATCTAGACTTACTTTGGATCCACAATAAATGTGAAATAATTGTCGTTTACATATGGATCATGCATTAGTCAACTTCGGCTTTCATTGACTTTCCTTGGCGCACGTCTTCTTTACAGATGGAGCATATAACATTGATCTCATTACTACCATTTGCAGGATGTACTACCCTGCTGACCTCAGTGTCTTGGAGTGGCAAGTAAGGCAACCCTTCCAGCATCTACACAGTGCAGCATCAGCTCCATTTTGCCAACAATGACACGGTTTGTATGATACGCTCTCTAAATAGTTCATTCTCTGGTTCTTAATTGTGCCAGCTGCTTTTGCTGGTCTTTGAGAGGATCAAGTATTATAATGTGGTCTTTCTAAATGTAAATGATCTACACTTAGCTTGCAAATGGCTGCAACCAACCAGCATATCATCAACCTACAAATTCCTGATTCCCTGCTTGATTGTTTCATAGACTTAAAGATTAATGCTTCAGGATAATAAACTCTGTAGGTAAAAAGGCCTGTTTGTATCAGCAACATTTTGTATCTGTCCTACTCTTTAGTTTCTTTTTGGCTCTTTTCAGTTGGATAACTAGTAGAAAAATCCCTACTGATTTCATTTAAGTCCCTAAGTAGCTAAGCTTCAGGGACAACTTGCCTAGCAAATGGGTAAGGTACAAATGCAAAGTGCGGATGCCAAATAAAAGTTCGATGCCAAATAGTATCCACAATATTTGGTATTTCATGACGATACACAACTATATCTTTGACAATGCTGTTCTTGATGCAAAGTGAAAGTGCACAATTAAAAAGATGGTTATCACTTTAAAAATTTGAGCAGGTTATTGACTCTTCAGGTAACCATTGGGTTTCAGCAGCCAATGAGCTGAAGCAGTTTCAGACGATCTCATTGAAATGAGTGGCTTGATTTTGGAAAGGGTATGGAGTGCAGTGATCAACTCAGAGCAAGGTTGCAATATTCTGGTTCAATTTAAGACTAAGAACAGAAAATGATGGGTTGGTTGGTGGTTAGGGAACAGTTTTTGGTGGGAAATTAGGAGTTTATAAAATTTAACAGGAGAAAGTTCTTTTCTAGTATGGAATATAGCACAAGCTATTGGGCAAGGTTAAGAGGGGTGGGCATCCTCCTTATGGTCACTAGAGGGATTCAGGATGAGGGATAAACTAAACTTTGGTTTCATGCTTGACCTGCAACTTCATACTTGTGCTATTACTATGACTGTTCATTGCAATCTTTGTAACATTTTCCCACTAATCCTGCCCAGCTCTCATTCTTGCCTTTTATTTTACCTCCCTTGGATTACTGCAAACCACTTCTGAGCTGCCTTGTTCTGTCATCAGTGAACTCTGGGAGGGTTGGAGGGGCATTCAAAACACTGAGGCTCCTGCCTGACCAATGCTGTTCATCTCGCCTATAACCTTTGTTTAGTGATCTATATTGGTTGCAGGTTAAGCAGCAACTTAATACGTTCTTATCCTTATTTTGATATCTTTAACTAGTCTTTCCCATTCTTGTATTCATCTTCCTTCAACTCTACATTCTTTCATAGTACATAATTTCATGATTGCCCAAATAATAGACTTCACTGTCCACAAGTCTTGTCACCTTTGGTTTGGAATTTCCTTTCCAAACAACATCTAAAGGACTTTGTAACACACCTCTATAGTCATACTTTTGGTTATATGACTAAACTCCTTCTGTGGTTATCAAATTGTGATTGATAGCTCTGTGAAAATGCATTTTATCACATGAAGGGGAATAGATAAATGCATAGTAAAAATACAAGAAAGGGAAAATAAGTAATAATATAAAACTAAAATTTGAGCAAAATTATGAAGGGTGGTAGACTGGAGGCCAGGTTGGCTTTGCATTGGAATAGTAGAACTTTGAGATTGAAGTGTAGATGTGGTTTTCATCATTAAGAGATGGAAGCAGGCAACTTCTACAATGCTGAGGATATTTGATGGAAGCTCAGGATCAAATGGGGCACTGAGCTTGGTGACCAATTGCGTGGGAAATGCAGTACATAAGGTGGATATAGCCTTTTGCTAGATGTTTAGCAGAAGGCTTGTTACAAAAATTTGGGTTTGTATATAGGAGAAAATAGAGCAATGTGGATAGAAATTTGGTTATTAGGCCCTGTGGACATCAATCCAGTTGGAGAAGGACATTGCAAAAGTTGGTGATTTTTCATAAGATAGTTGAGCTATTGTACTTCATGATGGAAAATTTGATAAAACATTTCAAGCAGAAGAGTACATTGGGCTGTGAAAACAGGATCTATTTTGATTGCTGTTGTCAGAGCTTGCACCTGACCACTTTAAAGTTTTCATCTATTTCTGCACAGGTGGTTTGGCTGTTTTGCAGGCTGTCAACACTGTAGAGCAATGTTGCCAAAATAATAAAGCCCCTTGGTAGCACAGTATACCTAGTCACTTGTTTTCATTTATTTACACATTTGTCATCTAGTTGCCTGTCATCTGTTGACATAGTATTTGCCAGTGAATACATTGGTGTATTTGCGATTATTGAATATGTATGGGATTAAAATGTGTGATCCTGTTATTCTTTTCCAAATCCAATTTAGATAATCTTACTGGTCAGGAGGTGGCTACTTCCAGGTAAGACTGATGCTGTAAGTTTTCACCACATGGAATACTTCAATGCCTGAAGAAATAACTTTCAAAGCAGTAACTGGAAATAAAATAATCCTAACAAACCCATGACATTGGCTCCCTCTGTTATTTATGACCTCACTAGGAAAGTTTGTACTCTGCCCAATTATAAAAAGTTATTTAAAATTTCTTTACCATGTAACAGTATTAATTTTCACACATAAGAATGTATTATAGCAATGAATGCAGAACAATGTGTGCGATTAGCTTTAAAGCAGTCAATTTATTCTTGTCAAAATCCATCATTTTCATGGAATGGAGAAGTTTAAAGAGCACAATCTGAAATCCCTCATCCCTGATGCCATTGTAGTAAATCTCTGATGTCCTTCAAAACCAGGCACAGTATTCTAGTTGAAGTCCAGTGATTTCATGGTTTAGCATCATCTTTTGTACTCCATCTTTCTGTACAATGCATGATAACTCCTTAAAACAGATTTATCAAGTCCTTCCACTTTCAGTGATTGATGTATGTGAACCTTCAGGTTTCTCTGTTCCTGCACTCCTTTGCAACTGGCAATGAAATGCTTTATAAATCACTGTTTATTGGTTTGCATTCTCTGAAAATAATAAATGTTTCATTTATAAATATAGAATAGTGGTTGGATTTCCTATTTCTCCGAATTCTACGATAATTGCAAGGTGTGAGTACTTGCTTTACACAGCAAAATATTAAAAAAATAATTTTTGAACTGCAGCCAATATTGGTCCTTGGAATAGACAGCCTGCCCATCAGTACCCATGCTACAACCAGTTTCCTTCAGTACTTTCTTTCAAGGCAAGTGGACGGGAAAAAAATAACGTCCCCTGTAATTGGACTAAACCGTGACTCATACTTGACTGCATAGTTAAAACCTCAGGCTTTCTTATCCTTTCTTTGATGCAAATTAAATGGCTTTGAGCATTGGTGTCCAGTACTCTCCTTGGAGATGGGAATGTAGGAATTAATGGTCAGATATGGACTTAAAGCAGATATTTTCGTGAAATGCTGCTTTTGCTGGAATTCAAATTATGCTATCTTGTGTCAGAGATTTAATACAGTGTACATTGAAACTGGTTTGCAGTTTGCTGTAGTCTGCAAAAAAAAAACTTTCTACAGGTCCGTTGTTTAATGCATCCTTAACTTAGTTAATTATTTATTATAATTTAACTTAATTATAATTTTGCAAAGCATTGAGTAATGGGATAAGCAACTGAAATTTTTAAAGGTTGTTACTTTTAAAATCACTTATTTTTATGTATTTCACATTTTCATCTTTTATGCATCCAGTGGAATATTCATCTATTTTCTTTTGATGTACACAAAATTCTCTTCATATTTTTACTGCTTGTAAAACTCCAGAGCTTTACAAAACTCTAGTTAGGCCACACTTAGAATACTGTGTTCAGTTCTGGTCCCCTCATTATAGGAAGGATGTGGAGGCGTTGGAGAGGGTGCAGAGGAGATTTACCAGGATGCTGCCTGGATTAGAGAGTATTGAATATGAGGGGAGGCTTAAGGTGCTAGGGCTTTATTCACTGGAAAGGAGGAGGATGAGAGGAGACAGGATAGAGGTATATAAAATATTGAGAGGAATAGATAGAGTAGACAGTCAACGCCTCCTTCCCAGGGCACCAATGCTCAAGACGAGGGCATGGCTTTAAGGTTATGGATGGGAGGTTCAGTGGAGGTGTCGGGGAGGTTTCTCACCCAGAGAGTGGTTGGTGCATGGAATGCACAGCCTGGGGTGGTGGTGGAGGCAGATACATTGGACAGGTTCAAGAGCTTGTTGGATAGGCATATGGAGGAGTGTGGGATGGGGGGATATGCGGGAGGAAGGGGTTAGATAGTGTGAGTGGTTTGATGGACGGCACAACATGGTGGGCCGAAGGGCCTGTTTTGTGCTCTATGGTTCTATGGTCCTGAAAGAAAGTACTAAATGAAGAAACTGTTGGAAACATGGGTGATTATAGGTGTTTTTTCCAGTTCTGAAAGGACTAATATTGGCTGTGATTGAGAACTTTGTAATGTTCTCTTTGGTGGGACAGTCCCTGTTTTAGTTATATATTCATAATCCCACATATGGATAAAACAATCTGGATTCTGGTGTAAACTCAATGTCACATGATTGCAAGTGCTTGTGTTAGGTCTCTATAGTTCATTCCAGCACCAATAAGCATTTTCTTTAAGTAAGCTTTGTAGATTTGTATGATTGTGAATGAATATGCAACCAGATGTGAAATAAAGGTCTTGATGACATAGCTAACTATCTTCAAAAGAGCACACTATACACCCTAGCCATGAAATTTTCATAGAATCATAGAACGGTACAGCACAATACAGACCCTTCGGCCCACAATGTTGTGCTGACCTTTAAACCTTGCCTAAGACTATTTAAGCCCTTCCTCCCACATATCCCTCCATTTTAAATTCCTCCATATGCTTATCTAGCAATCTCTTGAATTTGACCAATGTACCTGCCCCCACCACCACCCCAGGCAGCGCATTCCATGCCCCAACCACACTGGCTAAAAAACTTCCCTCTGATATCTCCCTTGAACTTCCCACCCATTACTTTAAAGCCATGCCGTCTTGTATTGAGCATTGGTGCCCTGGGAAAGAGGCGCTGGCTGTCTACTCTATCTATTCTTAATATTTTGTACACCTCTGTCATGTCTAAGATGTATATCCTACATTTTCATTCTCAGTCATTAGTGAATTTGTATTTCTACTGATCTTAGATCAGCTTTATTCTGTTAATTACACTCCTAGGAACTGATGTAGCCTGAATGCCTCTCATGTAAGGCACTTATTGCCAGTGAAGATGAAGCAAGTGTAACTGACCTGCAGTGAACTTGAATGTAGTGTTTAGTACTAATTACTTTTATTCAATCCCAAAAAGATCCCACAGTTTTACAGCCCAAATTTGTATTGTAGTTTGATTTAATAATTCCCTCCTATTGAAGCAGAACGCCTTTAGAAACTGGGAATATCTTGTCTGCTTTCTAAAGCTCATGGTAGAGTGTTGAACATGCAAAACAGCTGTAGAGCACAAATCCAGCTTACAGAAAAGGAAAACCAGAGGTTTCAAAGTGGAATTATACACAGCACACCAAATACAGTTAATAGTACAAAATTCTGTTTTTAAAATAAGCTTCACATTTTCCTTTGAGAAAATGAACATTGCTCATGGATAGTCTGGAATACATAGCACTGGGTAGCTGTTAGCCCTGTATATCCTTTTAAGGCCATTGTTTATTCAAGTGTTCCCATAAAATGCATTGAAACTGGCACCTTTAGTGCTAATCAGAGTTGTAAGATATTATTACGCACGTGTTATGAAAATTTAGTAGAGACATATTAAATATTTTCTGATTATAAAAGAGAAAAAACAAACCTTTCTAGTGAGATTATAAATTACAGAGAAGGACATTGCCATAGCTTTGGTGTTATTTTATTCCCAGTTACTGTTTTAGTAGTTATTTCTTTGGTACTTTGTGTTGATAACTTACAGCAGCAGTTTTCACAGGTACAGAGAAACCACTACAACCTGTCATTGTAGTAGGATGCTGGAACATAACTGAGGGTGGGGGAAGGAGCTGGAAAACAACATTTTAAGTGTATGTAATCAGTGCAATAATTACTATACATGTTATAAACTGTGATCATTGTGGAGGTAAAATTATAATTAAAGCATAGCCTTAAATGCTGTAGAACAATTCTGGTTTTTATAGCATATCAAAACTTCAGATCAGTGTAACCAATAAACCTTATTTAAACTCGTTTGCTTACATAATAGGTCTCAAATGAGAAATGATTATGAAGACACATGGATATTATAAAACTACAACATTGGTGTTCACCATATTAAAAAAAAAGTTTGCTGTGATCAAAACTGAACTTATTCTGAATTTTTCTCTTATTTGAAAGTGGTTCCATAACTTTCATTGATTCAATGGCTTCCAGTTTGTTTTCCGTTCTGTTTGTTTTTACAGATACTTATAAGGTATCTTCTATTGCAAATCTACTTCTGACAAAAAATCTCTCTGTGGCATTCTGGTGCCAAAGTTGCATGGATGAGCATCCCCTTCACTCCCTCCCATGGTCCTGTTTAAGTGTTTGCTGGCCCTGATATTTCTCGAATCAAACACATACTTCGATTTATTTCATTGGATAAATGCTGGCAAATTATATATTCAATAATTTATTACATTTGTGATTCATACACACAAATGCCAAAATAGCAGGAAACCAATTTGGTCTCCTCCCCAGAAACAAAGCCCAATCTTTCATAGCATAACTGATAAATGCAAAATGGATGCTTTCAAAGGTTCCCCACAGCATTATTTTTTAATTGGACAAATGTGATTCCATTGGGAATTTTTTTTTCTTTGCAACAAAAGCATCCACTTTCCACAGAAAACGATTGCAGAGAATATCTAGCATTAGAACTATACTGATTTGCCCTTCTGTAAACAATGACATCGCCCTGTATGAGTGTGGTTTTAGGTATCACTTTTCCTACCGCATTTACCTTTGGTCTATTAAATTCATTTCTGTAGCTACCAGAAACTGGACTGAAACCACATAGGTTTGTTTCAGGGAAGAGGTTAACAGCAGTATCTTGCAGTATTGTTTATGATAGAATGGCATCTTGCATACTTCATAGGCAAGATTGAATTAAGCATTTTCATATAGTCTTCTAAATGGGAATTCTCAATTCAAGATCCCTAATGAATGTAATATTCAAGCTATTCAATGTATTTCTCATCTTTGAATTGATAATGAAGAATAATGATTACACATTATACTGTGGAATTAGGCCATTTGGTCTAAACAATTCATTTCCCTTTATCCTCTCTGTGAGCATCTGTAAGACTATATTTTTTGCATGATCATATAATTTGTAGCATCGGTGCGGTTTCAGAATACTTTCTTGACATCAGATGATGCTAAATATCTTTTGTCATTCACCTGATGGGCAGGTAGGACATGGGGTTTCATATCTTGTGTGAACGATAACTCCTCTAACAGTGGAGATTAACACTGGAATCAAACTTGTTACTTAGCGATGAGGTGAATTGTTTGATTAAGTTGGCTTTTTAATACAATTTTGCAGAATTTGTTTTCAGTATTTTTCGTCCATCCCTATATTTGCTTTTGAGGAGGATGTAACGGGCCACTGCCTTGAGCTGCCTCTGTCCCTGTGGCGAAGGAATTCCCAATGTGCTGTTGGAGAGGAATTTCCAGGACTTGCATCTAGCAACAACGAAGGACTGGGGATACATTTCCAAGTCAGGATGGTGTTCAACTTGGAGAGGAACTACGGATGGCGGAGTACTCAAATATTTGCTGCCTTTATCCTTAATGGTAGCAGATTTAGGAGGTATTGAGTAGCCCATTCAAGTAACTGCAGTGAATTTTGTAGCAGGTTCATACTGCAGCTCCTATATGCCAGTATTGGAGGCAATAACTTTTCTGAGGGTGTTGAAGTGGTGCCAATCGAATGGGCTGCTTTTTTCTGGATGTTGTTGCAGTCCTAAAGAATCGTTGGTGCAACATTCATCCAGGCAAGTGGAAAGTATTCCATCATGCCCCTTCCTAATTTGTGCATTGAAGCAAGAGCATTGAGGTGTCAAGACTTGAGGCGCTTGCTGTGCAATACCCACCCTTTGCGGATGGTCCAGTTGAATTTCTGGTCACTGGTGACCCACAGAAAATTTATTGGAGTCTTCAACGATAGTAATGCAATTGAACATCCAGGGTAGGTGATTAGACTCTCTTGTTAGATGCTGTCTCTCTGACACTTGTGGCTGTCTTTCTGTATGAATGCATGGACAGCTTCATTTGCTAATAGGTTGCAAATTGAATCGAACGTTGTGAAATGATCAGTGAACATTCCCACTACTGATATGATGGAAGAAAGGTCATTGAAGCAGTTGAAGATGGTTAGATCTGGAACACTACCCCGAGGAACTCCTGCAATGATATCATGGGACTGGGATGATTGATCTCCAGCAACTGCAGCCATTTCCTTTGTGCAAGATCTTGGTCAGCATGGATCTGTTGGGCCAAAGAGCCTGTTTCTGTGCTGTAACACTATGACTCTTAAGATACTACTCCCGCCACTGGAGTATTTTTCCTTTGCCTATTGAATTCAGTTTTAGCCACCCTGGGTCAAATGCTGCCTTGATGTCAAGGGCACTCACTTGTCTCACCTGGAATTCAGCTCTTTGACCATATTTTGACCAAAGCTGTGATGAGGACTGGAGCAGAGTTTGGCAAAATCCAAACGAGGCATTGCTGAGTTGGTTATCTTTGTGTAAGTGCATTCAATAGTACTGCTGATAAGTTTCCGTCAATTGGCAGCGGATTGACTGGGTGGTAGTTAACTAACTGGATTTATCCTGCTTTCTGTGAAGAAGACATACCTGATCAATTTATTGTAACTGCTGGTCTTCAGTGCTACCGCTGGGATGTTGTTTGGTTCCTAGCCTTTGCTGTATCCATTGCTCTCAGCCATTTTTGACATGGAGTGAATCGAATTGGCTGGAACTGGCATCTGATGGTGGGAATCTCGGGAGGAAGCTAAATTAGCGCATCCATTAGGCACTTCCGGCTGAACATAATTGCAAAGTCTTCGGTCTTTAGTATTCATATGAAGCCATTGTGGAGAATGGGAATGTTTTGGGGGCTGACTTTCTTGTTAGTTTAATTGTCCACCACCATTCACAACTAGATGTGGTAGGATGGCAGAACATTGAACTGATCTTTGGTTTTAAAATCGCTTTGCACCACCTGTTGTATGCTTTATTGCAGCACTATTAGGCTGGTATCTCATTACCAGTATGGTGTTTATACATTATAAAACTGTTGTGCTAGATAGTACTTCAGAGGTATTACATGCATATTTTGCTCTCTGCCTATTTTTCAATATTCAGCAGTCGGAATTTTGCTATTGTTACAGAACACTGGAGTACTATTGCCACATCATTGCCTTTTGATACAAAGTCTGTATGCTTTATTTGTGAGACTAGTTTGCTAGTGATAAATTGTTTGCAAAGTAGAATTTCCATGTCATTTTTCACATTAAGTTGGTTTGTTCTAACGATGGAGTCATGAGATCAAGCATTGCCTGTTTCCTCCTTCCAATGTCTAGGCCATCTGCCCCATGTTGCCACTGGGTTAATGTGGGTGCAAATGGCAGGCATGTATTGTTGATGGCCAAGCTTAAGGCCCACATAGGGAAGTTCTGTTAACTTGCTGGCTGTAAGTTTTATGCTGTTATTGGAGCTGATCAGCTCACCTTGATTATTTTACAAATAAACATTTAAGTACTGATAACAATATTTTTAGAAAGATTTGACTTAATAGAGTGATTCATCCAAATCCAATAGGATACAGCTTGCATTTGCACCCTACCCATCCCTTGCTTTTACTTTAACACAAGCAAAGTGCTGCAGATGTGGGAAATCTAAAATTACAGAAACTAGTGAAAATATTCATTGTGTCAAGCAGTATCTTGGAGATGAACAAGAGTTTACTTTCCAGTGGGTGACCTTTTGTTAAAACTGGAAAATGTTACGGAAACACTGAGTTGGGGGAAGGGAGGAAAGAAGAAAAAGGAAGGGCCATGCTTCTGGGGAACAGATAAGATTAAATGAGAGAAGTGAATGATAATTTGTCATGGAAAGGAGCAAATGTGGGTTTAGACAGTATAATTTGGAATATTGGAATCTATCTGAAATTGTTGAACTCAAAGTCCAGAAGCCTACTCCTCAGGCTTGCATTGAGCTTCATTGAAAGCCAAGGGCAGATAGGTCAGAGTGGTTAAAGAATTAAAGTTCCAGATGAACAGAAGCTCCATGTCACAGTGGCAGGCGAAATAGATGTTCTGCAAAGTGGTCATTGCATCTTTGGTTGTCTTGAGTAGGAAAGAATGCATCGTGAGGTATACTGGATTGAAATAAATATGACCTTTCACTTGGAAGTAGTACTTGAGCTTCAGAATGATGGGAAAGGAGGAGCTGACAGGGCAGGTATTTTGTGTATTCTTGGTTTGCTTTCTTTTCCTGGAGACCTTTGGTGGAGAATAGTTCCATTCACATAACTGACACATTTATACTGTCTATCCAAATGGCCTTCTGTGCATGAAACCAGCAGTGGATTTCATCAGTTACTGGGCTTGGCTAAGTTGACATCTATCATTTAGACATGCTGCCTTGTGACCAAACAACTGTGTGGTTTTGGCAGTAAGGATCCTTGTCTAAATCAATAACAGGCTCTCTATCTTATAATATTTTGCAAAAGATACATTGCTGGCATGATAACTTGAATAACTTTACAGTTGAGCATTATTTCTTGTCATACAGTCCACCCTGGATGTGGAGCTTCCTTTTGGCTATCTCAACAGCTGATCATTTCACGTATGATTGATCTGAGGAAAGTCGATATCAAATATGGAATCACATCTACCATCTACTTTTAAACGTGAAGGTAGGTTGAGCAGTGCAGAGGTGCTGTATAAATTTAGTCTTGCTGCAAAGAACTTGAGGGTGCATTTTACTTCTAATTATTGAATGAGTAGCTGAAGTACAGAAGAAAAACAATATGGGTTCAACCTATGTCCCGTATCTGATCTCAGCTACAGCAGTGATAGTTGAACTAACTGGATTAGAGAAAGAGATTGTTGCTCCTGGTCACTACTGAGCAAACCCTGTGGAGGTTACGTGCCTTTTTAAGTAAAGTAAAATGGAAGTCGGCTCTGAGTCTGCATTTGAAGGACCAAGACTCCATTCAGGTGACATTCTTGCATATGGACATGGGAAGTATCAGAGGCCGCCCATCATCTGTTGGAATGAACCATTGAGGAATTGCTCCTTTGCAGTAGTGGAGAAGAACTGGCAAGGAAGGTGCAAAAAATTAATGGCATAATAAGATCATCTTACAAAACTATTAAAATATAGCTTGGCTAATCATGCAACAGTTACCCCAGGAGATGTTTGTTCAAGTTTCTTTTTTGCTAATGGATTAAGTACACTGATTTGCAAGCAAAAGTTAGTTTTATTCAGAGGTTTCCAAAGATGGCAAGATTTGTGAATCTGTCAACCTCAATTAGGCAGCAAAGGTTATTAATTTATATTGCATGTTCTACATGATACTGATGTGTGTTAATGATGTTTTTCACCACTGATTTTACTCTGATAGAGTAAAACAGGCCTTTGGTCCACCACGTCTGCATATTGCATTAGGTCCATGATCAAGCAGGAGTTTAATGACCATAGTAATCAAGGATGACCATTGAGAAGTTATTTCCATGCACTTAGTTTTGGACATTCACATTGACCTGATGGCACAGAATGAACTTTTAAGTGCAGGATTTTATTTACTGGCAAATATATCTAAACCAATTGACAAATTGTGGCTTGTTATATGTGATGCAAGGTTGACAACTGCTTCTAGGCTTCTTTGCATTGTCAAATGCTACAGTCTAGGCAAATGTTGAATTTGATTTGCTTTGTAAATTGTGTGTGAAAATGTCAATATAACCTGACAGTATAAGCCCATTAATTTTGAGGTAATAAAAACACTAAGCTATGTACTTAGAATATTTTAATACCTCCAAAGCCAGGTGAATTGCTTCATTATTTCCATTTGGCGAACAGTCTTAATCATGGCATATCTGCAATGCATCTTATAACGTGAACATTTTATTTCATACTATAACATGGCACTTTCTGAAAATTTTACTGACTTGGAAGGCAAACTTTAATAGCTATAGTTCTATTGATCAATGTTTTTTGGAATTATGATCTAAAACTCAGCAAAATACTTGTGACTAAACAATTGGACAATTGATTTATAAAGTTTACAGATCTCATTGTAACTAACATTTGAGCATGTATATTTTAAATAAATCAAACATTATTTCACTTATAAAATTTATGGTGTATGTAAGTTATTGTTTACTTGATTCTAACGCAACTGCTTACAACCTTACACTGTTATAGTATTCTTTCCATAGAATCAAGTGTTCGTATGTACACTTATCACAAATCTGGTTAGAAAAGTACACTTTAAAAGAAAATAATGTAATTTGACAGTGACCCGACACAAAACACATTTAATACACTTGAATTGATTCAATTGTGCTTGCTTGCCTGTAATGGCTCTTCTCTATTGAAATGAAAGGGCAAACTTCAGTAGGCAGGTTTCCCAGCATAATTGCCACTATTGCTATATGCAGTAGGACAAACTTCATGTGAGGGCCTTACTGATTTTGCTTTCTGCAACTTCAAGTCCCCTGACCAGCCTCCCTCTATAACATGTGCTTGGAAACTGCCGTTCCATTGTTTTCTTTGTATATTTACAGGCTTCCTAATACAGACGATACTATATTCATAGTTCAGACTTCGTGAGTTCCAATTCTTGACTTAAATGTACAAAATCTTGGTGGGTTTAGTTAAGTAGAGGGAATAAAGTTTGGCAAATGAGTGACATTAGGAAAAACTATTTTGACCGGGTTTCCTGAACACACACTTCTCAGGTAAACCTACTCTAAGCTGATTGACAAGCCCCAGTTCTGCAAAGGGCCATTCTGATTGTAAGTGACAAGCTGTCCACAAAATAGCTTTTGACACCTGACAAAGTTGTGTCCCCAGACTTGATGGCTATCAAAATTTAAGGTTTATTGTTTGAATGTCTCTGATGTTCAACATTCAAAACTATTGAATTAAACATAGAACTATTTCTTTTATTGAAAATTTTTATAAACAAACAACAGAAGAGAAGAAAACAATTATATACCATTTGTTAACTTAATAAACTTTTAAATTGTACTTTCCTTCTTCCTTGCATCTGCTCATTCTCCATTCAAGGGACTTGGTTCTGCAGGCAGATTTACCACTGTATTTGCTGGGGAAATGTACAGAAGTTCAGGAATCCCTGCTGGACTCCCATGAGTGATCCAAGAGTGGCACACAGTGGTCCCATTAGTGGTAGTCAGCAATGTGAAAGTTTGAACTTGTGCCTTCCTGCAGGAGTCTTGATCTGCACTGTTACCCAAGAGGATTTGGACTATGATTTGGAATGCACTGACTAAAAGTGTTAATGCAAATTTATTTGTTAAGATTGGATAAATATTGAAGGTAAAAAAAGATAAAATGCAGACGTACAGGGAGAGAATTGTAGAATGGACTGGTCTTCAAAGGGCTAATCCAGCTCTAATGAGTCATACGGCCTCCCAGTGTTGTAATACTGAGGTGCTGCGTTTTGAGGATGTCACAGAAGAAGCTGACATTCTGAGAGTTCACCAGCTAGGTGCTGAAGCTGTAGAATTGTTCATTCTCATGCCATGTCATCCTATCACACATGTCCTCAGCTTTGCAAGAAAAGAAAGTAAATGAGAGTCTAGCATTTATATAATGCTTTTGCTTCCCTTTCGTGTGTCACTTTCCTATGTCCTAGAATGCTTTGCAGCCAATAGTTTTGAAGTGTGATGGCTAATATTACATAGGAAATGCAGCACCCAAAGTACACAAAGATGATGGAACCCAAAGTATTGCAATGATTTTGAATGAGGGATAATGCTACAAATACAAATAGGGATAATACTGCAAATAACTCCCAGGAACTTAAAGAATGCAATGAATCTTACCAGAATCAGATTTATTATCACTGACTTACATGACGTGAAGTTTGTTGTTTTGCAGCAGCAGTACAGTGCAAAGACATAAAATTTCCATAAATTACAAAAACAAATAGTGCAAACAAAAGAGGAATAACGAGGTAGTGTTTATGGGTCATGGACCTGAGAGATCAGACAAGACACGAGTCTGACATCTTAATAGAAAGGTGACACCTGTGACAGGGTAGCACTACCTCAGTACTCCATTGGAGCATCAACTTAGATTTTTTTTTATGGTCGAGTCACTGGCCTCAAATCCAAAACTTTCTGACTCAAATGAGACTGCCACTAAGGGTCTCTGTCAGTTTGAAACAAAGCTTCACTGCCCCACTTCACCTCCAGCCCAGTAAGATGTATTGATTTATGGTGTTTATCATATGCTTTTATATATCCTTGTATTTTCTTTGAAAATTTTACAGTTTTTAATATCAATCTGTTTTAAGGTTTGAGTTGCTAGCTGCCTGTGTTATAAGAATTCACCTCAAAGGCGTGGCAAATACTTGTCAGAAAATTATAAACTTATGCAGGCTACCTGGAATTTGTTTACTTCTATAACCACCATGTCAGCAGAAGAGCTTTTCAAATTTCAACATTTGGAAATAAAATTACAGAACTGATGTTTTAGCAAATGAACACCAGTCATTGTAATTGTATCAGCTGTATATTGTAAGTGTAAGGCTGCTGTGATCACCACCTTTCTTTTATCATCTTGTGAAGGAATAGAAAAATCTTCTAACAAATTTTCATTAACAGGCAGGACACATTTGTACAAAATTCTTTTTCTCTCGGGGTTTTTGGATCTTTGTTAGATATAATTGCTAATCTGAGGTACTATATTGGGAAGTAAAGTAATTGTGGAATCTTACAGTATGGGAAGAGGTTATTCAATGCATCATGCCTGTACCAGTTCTTTTGAAATAAGTTAGCCAGGTTCTTTCCCCTCCTCCACCCACTCAATCTGCCCCATCACCCACACATTCCTTCCACTGGGTCCCTTCCCTTTACTGTTCCCATCTGCCCACTTCACCTCCCTTATTTGATTCCATGCTCCACCTTCCTTTCGTATCAAATTACATCTTCTGCAGCCCTTCCTCTTCTGGATCCACCTATAGCTTGCCAGCTCTTGCTCAGCCTTTCCCTTCACCTGCTTATACTGGCTGCCTCTCCTCTATCTTTCAGTCCAGATGAAGGGTATCAACTGGAAACGCTGACTTTCCAGTTCCGTCCACAGATACTGCCTGACCTTGAGTTCCTCCAGCATCTCGTTTATTAGTCCCATATACTCTGCAAATTGCTCCTGCAGTAATCCTGGAGATGTAGAGCTAAAAATACCAAAAAAAAAATCATTAATATTATTGATGGTGATTATTAATACTAGGCCATGCATTTTACTGATGTGCTATTGAAAGACAATTATAATAAAAATTGAGCCCTAAATGTTTAAAATATTGTAATGGTGATTGTAAAATACTATTAACCTTAATGTGAGCTCTGTTCATCAGCATAGAAAACATTATGAATTCAAGTAATATGCAGGAGGTTTGGCTAACATCTAAGCTAGTTGATTGGCTACGCATGCCCTCAAATCCTCCCAATCTATCCCTACGGATCCTGAACAAGCTGATTTGACATAACTAACTTTGAACCTGAAAGTTTTTTTTTATTTTACTGGGTATGAGCCTCACAGGAAAAATTAGTGTTTATTGCTCTTGAAGATGGTAGTTAGCTGCCAACTTGGGCTACTGCAGTCCATGTAGTGATGATACTTGTTTGGGTAATGAGTTCCGGGATTTAGGCCCAGTGACAATCAGAAACATATTTCTGTCGCAGGTGGGTTAGGTGCTGTTGAAGCCTTGGCGAGATGCTGCAAATTATTCTGTGGATGGTACACGGAGCAACCAGAGTTCTCTGATAGTAAGGGGAGTGAATGTTTGATGGGAATGTAGATGAAGTCCCAATCCAGGTGGTTGCTTTGACCTGGTTTCTCTTGAGCTGTTTGAGTGTTGGGGCTGCACTCATCCAGGCAAGTGAAGAGCATTCCATCACCCCTCCTGATTTGTGCCTTGCAGATGGTGGAAACTTTTGGGAAGTCAGTAGGTGATCAATTCACTGCAATACACTGAGCCTCTAACACCCTCTTGTAGCCACAATAAATGTGGCCAATTCACCTCAGTTTCTAATGGTGATCCACAATATGAGGGTCAGAAACACGATGGCTTTTGGAATGTTGAGGATTGGTGGTTATAAGACCTTGCAAGGTGAACATTGCCTGGTATTTGTCTGACACTAATCCTACCAATCACTTACAATTCATGCCTGAATGTTGTGGTAGTCATGTATGCAGGTAAGAGAATTTCATTATCTCACTGCAAATGAGCTGTATTGAGGTAGATGATTGTAGCACACATCCTCACTTCTGATATAACAATGGAAGGGCATTGCTATGGCCCCAGCAACTGAAATGTTTTCTTCTTGATTCCTATTGACTTTTATTTTGCCAGAGCTACCTAAAGTCAAGGACCATTTGCAATCACTTCATATCTGAAATTCAACTCTTTTTATCTATGTTTGAACCAAGGCTATAATGTGGCCTGGAATGGAATAGTCCAGGTGAACCCAAACTGGATGTCAGTGAGTAACTGCTGCTTGATAGTGTTGTCAGCAACTCATTCCATAACTTTGATCAATGGTAGTAATTGGATTGAGTTTTTTTTACTTTTCCTGAACAGAATGTACCAGGCAATTTTCCACATTGGCAAGTTAGATGACAGTTACAGCTGTATTGAGGTAGTTTGGCTGGGTTTGACCTCTTCAAGTTTTTCTAAAGCACAACCAGAGCCTTTGCTTTATCCAGTTTTTTCAAGCCTTTTATTGGTTTCAGGTGGAGTGAATGGAACTGGCTGAAGGCAGGTTTGAAGGGGCTATTGGAGGGAGCAGTGATAGATCATCTACTTGCCACTTTAGGTTGAAGATGCTGGAACCTCATCTATGGCATTCTTGGGCAGCACCATTATTGAAAATGGGAATGTTCTGGGAGCCTTTTTTTTCCCCCTTTGGCTATTTGATTGCCAGTCATCATTCATGATTGAATGTGACGGGTGATCTTGGATCTAATCCATGGTCTGTTGCATGTAGATTTTGCTGTTTAGTATTTATGTATGTATATCTGTGGTGTGGCATCACCAAGGTGGCCGTTCACATTCAGGTTCCTGCAACACTGCTCCTGGCACCTTTATTGAACCGAGGTTGATTCATGATGAGGCCTTGAAGCTACAGATTGTGCTGATAGCCTGCAGTGACTTTTGAATGTCTTTTTGAGCTACTAGGTGTGTTATGAATCTATCCCTTTGGATAGTAGTGGTAGTGGCACATAACACAATGGAGTGTGTTATGAAGATGATAAATTGTCTTGACTGTGTTGCTCAGTCTTGCCAATACTGTCAGGGATGAATGCATCTGCAGCAGTTAGATTAATCAGGATATTTACCCCTTGCTGCTTTTCTCACTATCTGCCTGGCAGCTATATCCTTCAGGTCAGTGATGCTGCCACTGGGCTACTCTTGGTAATGGACATTGAAATCCCCTACAAAGTAAGTTCTGTGTCCTTGCGGCTCTCTGCTGCTTCAAAGTGCTATTCAACCTACAGGAGATGCAGTGTGGATTCCATTCATCGAGAGGCACAATGGATGTGATCGTCGCTGATGGAGGTGCAGGGACTGCCGTGAACCACAATACATGACCTTTTTGAAGCTTAGAAAAATCTTAGATTCCATCAATCAAGAGAGTCTGGATAATTCTCAAACTTGGTTGTCCTCAGAAGTTCTCTTCAATTGGATCTGTTGTGGACCTGTTCAAGCTACATTGTCTCTACCCCGGAACCAAGATCACCCCAGCTTAAATCATTGAGTTGTATGGATTATGTTCAGAGGCTGAGCTCCAGGTCACTGTTGACCGAAGCATATGGGACAATGGATCTTGCACTTAAGCTACCAAACTGTCCCACTGTATAATACTCACTGATAAAGACATTAACAAGATCCTAGAAAATGTGGACTACTTCCCATGTCTTGGGAGCCACCTCTCAACAAAGATGGACATTGAGAATGAAATTCTATCGCCGCCTTTATGCCAACATAGCCTGTGGTCATCTGAGGAAAAGAATGTTTGAAAATCAGGACCTCAAACCTGGCACAAAGGTCATGGACTAACAGGCAACAGTGTTCCCTGCCCTCCTGTATGCTTGAGCATTTGGGATGGCAGTGACTATTATGAATCCATTTATCAGGAGTATGGGCACGCTCAGTGAAACACCACCTTCCAAGCTGCCCAACTGCCCAGCCAGACGATCCCTGCCGTTTCTGCGGCAAAAAAAGTGGCCACATTGATTTTGTCAGTCACTCTGGAATCCACAGAAATGAAGTAGAAGCCCTGGGGACTGTTTGAGAGAGAGGTGTATGCTTAGAATTGCTTATAGTCTGGTAAAGGTACCGGTATTTTTTTCTTAAGAATGTAGTGAAGCAGATGCACTTTATCACAGTTCAGTAATTCATGGTTGCTATTACTGATGCTATCTTATTTTTATTTATGGCTATTTAAGTAACTGAATCTAAATCCCAGCTGCCATGTTTCCCTGGCTGGATTTACAGATCTAGTAATTGAACATGTCTACTGTCATTCCTGTTAGTTTTGCCAAAGGCTGCTATGAGTTCCAGTTGTATCATTGATCCACCTTGAAGGGCATTTTGAGAGTAAAAAAAATTAATGGAAACATTTACTTAATATTTCATTGCTGTCTGTCAAAGACTCCAATGTATTGCATCTAAGCAAACCTTGGAAACGTGGAAAAAAAAACTGGGAAACACCTAGATTAGGAAGTTTGCTTTCAAAATATAAAACAGAAGGACATCCTTAACAGAGTTAATCACTGACTTGTCATTCTGCCAGCTCCCTGGGTGACAGAAATTAAATGCTATAAATATTAATCTCAGTGAATATTTATTATCAGTATCAGTGCTAGAACATTAAAGGAGGTAAAATAGTTCTTAATGTTCAGTGAATCGACTGAACGGTTATTAAATCTCTTTGGCATTTAAAAAATCTGCACCAGTACATGCATCTCAAATGTATAGCTAAGCTCGCAGCACAAGCATAATCTTCTATTCATCTGTGCACTCTTTAACTTAAAATGCTGCATATTTGATACAAACTGGCATCATCATCATTCACTCTGCCAGCAGTTGTAAAGAAACAACATGATAGATGTAGTCGTGCGCTGCTACTTCCTTGAGCAGGTACGCCAGCAGCAATTTAAAAGGTGTGAAATTTGTCTGCGTGAGACAGTGATTTATTAAATGATGATTTATACACTTAGGTGAGTAAATGGTCTACACGAAGCTGTGAAAATCTTAAGCTCTTTTGCATGTACTTTAAAACAGAACATTTAAGATTGTGTTAACGGCAAAACATAAAAATTGAGTTCAAGCCCTGCTCCAACATTTGGATAAAGAATCAAGACTGACACCAAAGAGTGGCAGTGAGAATCCTGCAGTGGAAAAGATCCTGTCTTATCGACATTAGAGAGAAGCATCTTCTGCCTGTTCTGGTAGGATAATTTATTGACGAGAAGAAGAATTCTTGGAGTTTTCTGGTCAATATGTATTCTTTAGTGTACACCACCAAAAACGGATTAAACAGAGCATTTTTTTTTTGGGACCTTGCACCTTCCCTGTGGCATTTCCTAATGTAACCAAATATGTTTTAATGGTGCTTTATTGACCACTAAGTGTTTAGTCAGATTTTTAGGATGTTAAAGGCACTGAAATGGACATTTAATTCTTTGTTAAGCCAGTATTCAATATGTTAAGCTTTCTATATGGACTTCTTTGCACTTAGCTGAAGATACAGATTTTGCCATATAGTTCCACAGATACCAGAATCTCTGGATCCTTGCTGCAGTACAGTTGAAGGCATGCAATCGCGCACTGAGCCCAGCATCCATCTCAGCATCCATCTCAACCTCCATCACGTCATCCATGTACAATTTCTTATAGGTGATTCAATATCAGGTATCTGATACATGACAGTTTTCCTGTCCAAGTCTGCAGTGTTGACGCAAGTAATGACATCGCAACTTAGCTCATCTAACTTAGTGTATGTGAAGATGAAATAGTACCTGATGGTATTGATTTGGCTCCAAGTGCCTTTGCCCACTTGGGCATTTAGACCTTGAATATAGACTTCAAATTTCCTTCTGTGCTTCCAGAGCACTGAGCAATATTTAAAATACTTAATAAAATGAAATTCTAATACCTTTTGAATGAATTAGTGTTTGGGATGAAATAAAAATGCATGTAGTTTGATACATAATTAACAGTGACACCCCCCCCCCCCCCCACTGCCAACACCTCAGTCCCACCCTTGCTCCAGAATTGGAAGAAGAGTATAAATTTTAAGAACATGGAAAGATTCAAGATCCAAGAAGCACTTGGACCTGTCCGAAAGTTCCGTGGAGGAATGCCTGTCGTTCCCTGCCTCTGTCTATCCAATTCTCTCAATGTTTCCACTCATGTTGGATGGTACAACACCCCTTTAGTCAAGTATTTACATTTCAATTGTCTATATATCTTCTCTCTTTTATACTTCATTCCATGGATATTGATTATGCAATTTGAGGCCACATTAAATATTGTTTAATTATTTGAAAATCAAAAAACTAGAGATGCTGGAAATCTGAAATAAAAACAAAATGCTAGAATTGCTCAGTGGGTCAGGCAGCTTCTGTGGAGAGAGAAACAAAATTATCCTTTCAGTTCAGTGTTTCCTGTGAATTATTTATGTTCTTCATCGTGAATACAACGATGACGCCTCTACTGAGGTATTATTTTAATTTTGCAGAATAAACAGTGAAACTTGTAAGCCTCTCTCAGATATGTACAGCAGTGGAGGCCAGATCATTGGAGGCGTTTAAGGAAGAGAGAGAGAGATATCTAAATAGTCGGGGTATCAAGGGATATGGGAATGAGGCCGAAAATTGGAGTAAGAATAGTGTGTTTTCTTTTTTTTGCACCCCCCCCCCCAATTTCTCATTTCTTTTTCTTTTTTCCCTTTTCCTTGGAGCAGACTTGATGGGCCGAATGGCCTACTTCTGCTCCCTTGTCTCGTGATAAGTTTAAGCCAAATTTAATTTATATCTTTGTTTCTTAAATTCCACTTACCATCCCAACCTGTGCATATCCCGTCATAGTTCGTTTGTGCCTTGCTGTTTAATTATCATCCCACCTGAAATGTTTGACCATCTCCAAATTTTGATGGCTTTGTTGTTCTCACTTCCAATAAATAGCATCGTGGCCTTTGATTCATTTATTTACAGAACTCGAGTAAATTTGTAAGAAAGATAATTCTGCAAATCAAACGAAAGTTCTTTTGGTATGTCATTATTCTTTCTTTCTGGATGCAGCTTTTACCTATGATATAAAAGTCTAGTTGACTTGCTGGCAGTTTTCAAGCTGATCCTCATGTTCCTCAAAGTTTGTTGTTATTTCTCAGTTCTGCATTCCTCCCACTATGGACGGTAGAAAGGATATGATTGATTTTACAGGCCAGTTTATAACTTCAAGTTTGATGCTCTTCCATTTTTCACTTTTTTCTGACTAGTTTATTTTGTGTATCTCTTTCCTTTCTGTATTTTGCTTGAAACACCTAGAAATTTAACATTGCTGCCTTCTAGAACGATTTCATTTTTGCATCTACAATTATACACAGGCCTACTTAATGAAGAGTTGACTTTCATACTTCCAATTTTTCCCAGAGTAAGATTATATTTGTGGTGTGTGTACATTGTTGTATGTCTCAAAATGCCCAGTGGGTCCTATGATCTTGTTTACTGCTAACAACCTAATAATACTACTACCATGGACACATCAAAGCATCACTGACAACAATTGTCCTTTCAAGTGAGAGGGCTGCTTTATCCAAAGAAAAGTGTTATTTTTCTCACTATGATGCATTTCCAATTCATGTTATGTATATCAAACTAAATTTACTTTATAGCTCGAAACCAGATCAAAAATTAGTTTTTTTGATGTTTTAGCCTTGGTTATAGTTTCTCAGACATTTTTGAAGGAATTATCTGACTTCCACAAACTATTCTTTGGGGCTAGAATCGCAGATAAATTTCTTCTCTAAATCTTTTGGGATTTTCATTTTTTCATCTGGGCAAATGCCCATCCTTGATTGCCCTATTAAAGGTGATGTTGAGCTAACTTCTTGAACCTGTTGCAGTCTTCCTAGTGAATGTATTCCAGGATGCCATTGGTTGTCAAATTCCAGCATTTCGACCCAGCAATGGTGAAGGACCAATGATGTATTCTAGATCAGAATAGTGCGAATTTATAGAGGAACATTAAAGTTAGTGGTATTGCCATGAACCTGCAGCCCTTGTCCTTTGTGGTGCTACTGGTAGAGATTGGGGGTTTGGGAGGTATTGGGCTCACCTAGGTGAATGACTACAATGCATTTTGTAGGCAGTGCATTCTCAGCCACTATTGGTGGTGGTGAGAATGAATAGGGTGTATCAGATGGAGGGTGAGGTGCCAATCAGAAGGCTGCTTTGTCCTGGATGTCGTTGAGCTGCTTGAATGTTGTTGAAGCTGCAGTTATCCACGCAATTTCCTCATGCTCCTGACTTGTGCCTTATGCATGGTGTAAAGGCCTTGGCATATCATGAGGTGAATCACTCACTGCAAGATCCCAGCCTCTGACTTACTCATGTTCCCAGAGTATTTATGTGACCGATCCAGCTGAGTTTCTGGTCAATTGTGACCCCCAGGATGTTGATAGTAGGGTACTCAAGATGGTAATCCGTTAAATGTCAAGTGTAGGTGGTTAAACACAGTGTTGTTGGATGCAGTTATTTATGGTGTGAATGTTAATTGTCACTTACCAACTCGTGCCTGAATGTTGTCTAGGCCTTGCTACGTACACGTGTGGACAGCTTCATTTGCTGAGAAATTGAGAAAGTTGTGCAGTCATCGGCAAACATCCCCACTTCCGACCTTGGGATGGAAGGAAGGTTATTGATAACCTTGAATATCTTCAGATGGATATACTCTCAATGTACAGTTTTGCACTGCAGGATTTTTCTCCTTTGTACATCTTAGAAGAAAATTACTTCACCAGTCAATCCTTCCATTTCAAATGTTTTAATTCTATTCCACGGTTGTTCTTGTGCAACACTTTCAGTGGTTTCAGAAATGAATTTTGACATTAAATTTATGAAAAAGTGGGACAATAAAGTCTTCTCATTCCCCATCTCTTCAGTTTCCCAGCCACAAAATATCCAATGGTATGTGTAGAAGGGCATGATAGTAGATAAGAAACTGCAATTCCACTGAAAATTCTTACATTATCAAAGTGTGCTGTGGGATTTGTTTTAATTCTGCCTAATTAGAAGCCATGGTTAAGCTTTTTTAAAGTCCATTTTCTGTCTTCTGTGAATTACTTATTTCCATAACCACCTTCAGCTGGTTCTCATGGGGCATTAACTTGAAACATTGCTTTGTTTCTCTGCCCTGCTACATCCTGACCTTCTGAGTACTTCCAGTATTTTCAGCTTTTATTTCAGTTTCCAGCATCTGTGTTACAGTGCTGACCCTGGTGGTCACCATTGGTGAGAATTTGGACCAGCCACTTAAATCCTTTGGGCACAAGGCAACGGCTGGTCATTCTGTGGCATGTGGCTCATTTGCTGACATCCCAATGCCTTTCCACCATCTACAAGGCACATTCAGGAGTATGTTACTCTCCACCTGCCTGGATGAGTGCAACTTCTGTAACACCAAAGAAGCTCGACACCATCCAAGACACAGAAATGGATTGTTTGATACCTTATACGCTATCTTGTAACAGTTGTATGCTTCACCAGGGAGGGGGACGACTTGAGTGCATTGCGTTGCACAACATAGAACTGGTCCATGCCAATCAAGATGCCCATCCAAACTAGTCCTGTTTGCCCATGTTTGGCCAATATCCTTCTAAACCTTTCCTATCCATGTGCCTGTCCAAATATCTTCTAAAATGTTGTTATTGTACCTGCCTCAACTACTTCCTCTGGCAGCTCATTCCATATACATACCACCTCTTTTTTTAAAAAAAAGCTGCCCCTCGAGCTCTTATTAAATCTTTTCCCTCCCTCCTTTATGCCCTATAGTTCTTCATTCCCCAACCCTGGGGAAAAAGACTGAGTGCATTCACCCTATCTATTCCCCTCATGATTTGATCGCCCCTTGGTCTCTTACGCTCCAAGGAAAAAAGGTCCTAGCTATAACTCAGTCCCTCGAGTCCTGGCAACATCCTTGTAAATCTTTTCTGCGAAGCTTTCTGCATTGTGTCTCACCTAAAGAGTGCGCAGCAGTTACTCACGTAGGCTGCTATAACAACACCTCCCAGCTGAGTCACCTCTGCCATCAGGAAAGAGAATGGCAGCAGGCACATGGGAATACCATTACCTGCAAGTTCCTCTCCAAGTTGCATACCATCCTGACTTGGAAATAAATTGCATTCTTTCATTGTCGCTGAGTTTAAATCCTGGAAGAGCCTCCTCAACAGCACGTCGGTCTTCAAGAAAGACCGCAGCATTTTAAGAGGCAGCTCAACACCATCTTCCGAAGAGCAAACAGGGATGAGCAATAAATGATGGCCTTGTTAGCGATACCCGGATCGCAAATGAATAAATCAAAAATTAAGCTGCTGACTTCTTGAGTTCTTCCAACAATGCTTTTCAAAGGCCAGTGGTTTAATCAATCTTTTGATTGGCTCTAAATCCCATCTACCCTGGCTTACTTATATCCCTAACTCTGAAGAACATATTGATAAGGTTTGTTTGTATATCAAAGGCAGAAAGTCAATAGAAATTGTAGCTGTCAATCATAAAACCATACCCTTTTTCTATGGCCTAAGGTAGCAGTTCACATTGCAATCTGTCATGCACATTAGCTTTGCGTGAACTTTTCTTTAAAAAAAAGTTTAATTCAATGGAAAGTGTGATTTCTAAGTACTTGATTGCTTAAAATTTAGCCTTACATAACATTTCAGTAACAAGAGATGTAAACATTTAAATGACTACTGAAATATTATTTAAATGTGTGATGCCCAGGTTCTTGATATACTGAACATAAACTATAACATGGCATTTTAAATTTACAAAATATAATATTAGAGATGAGGTGACAGGGCATTATAACATTTAAATATTTCAGTCACCTGTGCTTGCAGAGAGTGCAGATAACATTGATATAAGAATTTATAATAGACACAGCTGATTAGAAGTGTGCATGAACATAACATTTATTAGTGGCAAGATTTAAATGAACTGAGCTGTTAGACACACAAGACTGCAGATGCTGGAATCTGGAGCCACAAACAATCTGCTGAAAGAACTCAGCGGGTCAGGCAGCATCTGTGGGAGGAAAGGGATTGTTGACGTTTCAGGTCCTGATGCAGGGTTTCGACTGGAAACATCGACTATTCCTTTCCTCCCACAGATGCTGCTTGACTGGCTGAGTCCCTCCAACAGATTGTTTGTTGAGCTGTTCATTATGGTAGTTTGGGTGGAAAAAGGCATTGAATCTGCCAGTTAATTGAAAATTATTAATCATGATATTTCAGCTGAATAGTGACTAGATTTCTGCAGTTTTTGCATTGAATATTATTAAACTACCTTTGCTACAGGACTGTATGATGTCCACAATGAGATTATATACCTTATGGAAACGTTACCTTTTTTAAATTTCAATCTAACGAGTGGCTCTGGCATGGGATACTGTTAGAGAAGCCAGCCAAGGGAATTGTGAACATCTTGGGAAATATTTTTACACAGCAGTTCTCCTGTAGCTGTTGTGGTTAATCAGACAAAATGCCATATATTTGGGTTTTGACTGTAACTTGTCAAGAAAAGTTACACTTCCAATTTCGGGCCACTAAAGCATAGTAGTTATCAGCATTAATATTATTCGCTGATTTTTACTTAGAATTTCAATGAATGGAGTGTTTTGTGGGGGTAGGGCGGTTGGATATTTGTTACGGACTTCTGAGAGGAAATGGTATGGCCCAGATTTTTCAGTAGAACTGACAGTGAAGCTACCTGCATCCGCCATTGTTATTCCATGAAACTGACTTAGTTTCGGGATTTCTGATGTTGGAGTCAGCGATTTCAGCCCTTCTCCATTGGCTGTGCTGTTTTTGATCTTCTTCAATAGAATCAAGGGAGATCACATGTTTTGATGTAAACTCAAGCTATTAAAGAACTAGCCTTGCTGCAAAATACTGTGGAAGTGTTGCTTGAGGGCTGAGTTTTACTCGACCATAATTACTGCTTAGCAAGCTATCTGGCCCTAAATAAACTACTTTTATGTATGTATATTGACATTGTTTAAATATTTCAAACGTAATTTACTTTAAATTAAAATATTTAAAAGGGTTGTGACTTTTCACTTCAAGGTTGATTTTTTTTTCATGCTTTATTTAGAGTTCTGTATAATTTTATTGAGAAAATTATAATCACTGCATATAAAGTCCTTTCCTTTCTTTAAAAAAAATCTTTTATAGTTTTTGTATTTGTATTAGTAACCAGCAGATTTTTTTTTAATTTTGGCCAACTCTGCTAAAGCCCTCTAGACAATGATTCTTGTTCACTTATGGCCAACATCCCTCATTGCTACTCTTAGTAAACTTAAGTTTATCCAAAACTCTGCTGCTTGTGTCCTAATTCACTAGATCCTTTTCACCCATCGCTCCTGTACTTGCAGGTTTATATTGGTTCCTGGTAAGCAATGCCTTGTTTTAAATTCTCGTTTTGGTTTTCAAATCCTTCCATGGTCTTGTCCCTTCCGAATTCCTGCTGCCCTATAACTCTCTGGGATATCATTGTTCCTTGAATTCTGGCCTCTTGCTAATCTCCAGTTGCTCCTTTATTGCTGGCTGGCTACTAAGGCCCTAAGCTATGAGTTTTCCCTGTCAAAATTCTATATTCCTCTCCCCACCCCTCACAGATGCCACTCGATCTGCTAAGTTCTGCCAGCAGTTTGTTTTTTGCTCCAGATTCCAGCCGCTGCAGTTTCTTGAGTGCTTCTATACTATCTTTACCCTTTCCTTCCTCTTAAGGACACTCCCTATCTCTGATTCTTTTGGTCCTCTGATGTAATATCTCGGAGATCTGGCATGGGTTTTCAGTTTTGATAGTGCTCTGAGAAGTATCTTGGGATGCTTTTGCTGAGTTGAGTTAAATGCACACTGTGTACATTAAAGTTGCTCCCATTCCTGCACCATTGCAATGGGATAAGGAATTACATCTAAGCCTCTGGTCTAAGGGGCCCTAATGCTATAAGGCCTCCAAATATGAAAGATTTTGCCAAACTATTAATAGATGCTATATAATAAGCCATAAAGAACATGTTTAGCTACTAGCATACTACCAGTGGGCTGGAATACTGTTGTTTATAAAGGTAGAAGGGGATAAAGGGTATAATTACAGGCTTGTCAGTGCTGCAAAAATAGTTAGAAAACATTGTGAGTGACTGCAAATCGTTGATTAGAAAGGCACCCCCCCATCCTCTGTCTTTTCCATTTTGTGGAAAATGATGTAGGCTGAAATCAAGTTTCCAGGATGAAGTAGTTTGCCAATGATACCAATGTTGGCAATGTGTTTAAAGTTAGGGAAGAAAGTTATAGGCTACAGAAAGATGTCAATGAACTGATCAGGTGGGCAAAAAAATTACTGGTAACCGGAATTAATCGAGACAAGTTTGAGGTAGTGCAAACTGGGAAGGCAAACGAAGCAAGGGATGTACGATGGGGAATGAGCTGGAGCAGCACACGGATCGTGGACTGCATATCCACAGAAGTCACTTGATAGACAGACATGGTGATTAAAGGCATATGAGGTCCATTATTGGCTGAAACATAAAATATAAGAGCAGCAAGGTTGTGCTAGAAACCCTAGTTAGGCTGCAGCTAGAGAACTGTGCATAGTTCTAATCACCAGCTGTGATAGCACTAAGTTGGTGCTGAGGTAAGGTGACCCACACTATATGGTCAGGACTGTACAACCTACAAAGATTCTGTAGAGGTCCCTCGACAAATTACAGCAGGGCTGGATTTCTCACACCATCCCCAAGCTTTGATGGACATTTACCTACAGCTTGTCCACCGCTCAGCCGGCCAGCACTCCCGAATCTTTAGCTTCCTCCCTTCATGATTTGTTCAGGCTGATCTCTCCAGCCATCATTCCCTCACTACCTCTGAGCCATTCAGTGACAGTGTTGGCTACCAAAGTAGGCTCTAATTGACAAGGTGCAAGCCTTGCCCTGTAGGTCTGGGCAGGAAATCAAAAACCAGGATTCAGGTGGAAGCACCAACAGAAATGGGAGTCCAGGGGTAGAAGGAGGCAGGAGCTGGAGCAGTGGGCTGGACATGGGACCCAATGGTTGTGCCTGTAAACTTGGTTAGACCATTCCACTTGTTTTAAATGCCTTGTGTTGCAATTCACCATTTTGAGAGATTGGTCTCCATTGCCAGGGAGATTTTTGGGGACGTTGGCAGAGGCTGGAAAACTTTGGATTGGCTAGGCTGGGGTGGTTTCCTTTGGAACAGATGAGCCTAATGGGAGATATAATCAAGGAATCCAAAGTAGTAAAGCTGAACAAGAAAGAATGATTTCCTCGGCAGAGTGGTCACTAACGTGGGGACTGAACTTTAAGGTAATTGGTAGAAGGATTAGAAAGGAATTGAGGAAAATGTTTTTGCTCAGATAATGGTGGGGATTGGAACTTGCTGCTTGGAGCAGTGGTGGAGGAAAAAAGCTATGAGGCCTTGCTAGCTTAATTTTAGTAGTATGAACACAGTGGGAAGAAAGGCCACCTGCTGTGCCATGCATTCTATGAGAAGTAATACTTGGTCACTGGTCTGTGCTTCGATAATCTTAATCTATTCCAATTTGCTTCTATCCATGGGCAAAAGTAAATGATTGGAACTTGCAAAGCATTCTCCAGATTGCCGTCCTCTTAAAAATGTTCATGTGGACACTAACTAGTGAGTTTTCAGATTGAAAGTGATCTCTGTAGTGTGAGGCAGCATGTTGTATCATATTGGCTCAGTGCTGACCACTCTCACATCTGCGCAGGAAATATGTGGTTCAAGTGGCCCTCCATTGGCTCAAGCCTGTGGGAGGTGCTGTTTTCTCATGAAATGTTTAAACCATCTGCTTCTGTAGATGAATGTAAACAAAAAAAAATGATTTTGAAGAGCAGGGGAGGTGCTGTTCATCATCCCTAATGTTTATCCCTAAATCAACATTACTAAAACAGATTATTCATTCATTATTATTACTGGTGTGTGAGGGAGCTTGCTGTGTGTGAATCAACTGCCATATTTTCTATGTTACAGCAGCGATTACACTTCTGAAGTACTTACTGCCTGTAAAGCACAGTTCATTCCCCTGAGGTTATGAAAGATGCTATATAAATACGACTTTTTTCTTTGTCTTCTTTCTCTTTTATGTGAAGCATTCTCAAAGAATGGTAGAAAATTGAGTGGGAGGAGTGAGTCATACATGTGAAATGTTTGCATCCTTTAGCTGGCACTGTTTCTTTCTTTATTTGTAAATTGATAATGAACAGTATTTGTACAAAATTGAAGGAGAAACTCCATCCTTAATTGAAGTTTTCAATCATCCTAACATACCTTGAACCGGACTCCTTTGGACTGTCAAACCATGTTACTTATTAAATATGGAACTAAATAAATCAGTGCTAGTACATTGGAGATTGTCTCAAATCCATGCTCAAAATGCCACAGTCATTGTTTAACTTTTTATCGCATCTGAAGATTAAAACGTGAAACCAAACAGAAATGGAAAGCGACTAATTCTCAGCAGGAAGGGAGACAGCTAAAGCACTGATAATCAACTTGATGGAACACAAGGGATGTTAGGTAATAAGTTTTTCACACTGAGATTATGCAAAGAACAAAAAAACATAAATTGTTGAAAAGCTCAAGGGAAAGAAAAAGCTGCAAAAAGTAGGGGGGTAAAAGGACTACACACACTTGAAATCCAAAAAGAAAAGATGAACTGTTGAAGAAAGACCCATAATGATAAGTACCATCAGATCCTTGCACCTATCCACTATGAAGTTCCTGTTCTAGCTACTTTTCCTAACCTGGACCATCAAAGTGCCTCTCTGTCCCCATCCCATTCCCACCTTTAAGTTTGTACATGCCAGTTGGTAGTACTCAGTCATGGATAGTTCCTCCTCCTGAAGGCCACCATTCACTGATGCGCATCCCTGGGAACACTCTCAAAAGCATAAAGTCCTGTGCTATCAATCTGCTGAGGATGAACTGGGACAAATACCAATGCACCTCTCTCTGCACCTACTGTGCAAAGAGTGATTTGAGCAGGAGACGGTGATGGTCTTGTTCCCTGGAAGGTAGTTCATTTTAGCACCAAGGATCCAAGTGTGTGAGCAAGCCTGCACAGAGAGGGTCTTCCTCACCATGATCCAGGCCACATTTGGTGATCGGTGGACAGTTCCAGTAATAAAATGCTTTGCCAAGTGGTCAGACACTCACTTGTTCCCAGTATTGCTGATCAACCCAAAAGCAAAATACTATAGGTGCTGGAAACCGGAAATAAAACTAGAAAATGTTGGAAATGTACAGCAAGACAGACAGCATTTGTGGGGAGAGAAAGACCTCTCAGGTGATGAAAATTCTTTGATGTGAAATTATTTTAACTCTGTTTATATTACTTTTGATTTAAACTATTGAAGCATTGAATGTATCCCAACTCTAGTAAAATTCTCTGTGTTTCCTTGTGCTTATTCTCAAAAGAATGTGTTTGACATAGGGAGTCTGCTGTTTTGATGATTGGAAGCAACATCCTATTTATAACTAGGATCATAGAATTGTTATAGCACAGGAGGAAGCCCCTTGATCCAATCCCATTCATCCTGTCTCTTTGCAGCTCTACAAATTCCTGTAACGTTTCCCTTTTAAATTTTGGTTTGATTCTATTCTACTACCCTTATTGGCAGTGAGTTTCAGATCATAACCATTTCAGCATAAAAATACTTTTCTTGTCTGTGCCATCTTAAATCAATGTATGCCACTCCTTTGACTATCTGCTAATGCGAACAGCTTCACTCTAGTTAACCTGTCTAACCTAGTCATGTCCTTGAATACCTGTGTCTAATCTCTTCTCAACGTTCTCTGCCCCAAGTAGGACAACTGCATCCTCTCCAGTCTAACCCTGTAGCTGAAGTTCCTCATTTGTGGAACCATAACGTAAATCTTCTTGGCAACTTCTGTAGAATCTTCACATTCCATAGAATGGAAGGAGGCCATTTGGCCCACCATGAAGGTGTGGTGACCAGAATTGGTGCAATGCTCCAGGTGTGGCCTATCACCTTCAAGAATTTATGTTATCACATACACCTGTCATATATTACCTTTGATTTACAAGAAGGCTATTGAGTCTATGCCAGCTCTCTGAGCAATCCTTTTTCCCCCAATTATTTCCTGTTTCTCTTGTGCCCATCCACTCCTTGATTCACCTGCCACGGAGATACAACAGAGGTAACTTACAGTGGGCAGTTAACCTACCAATCAGCACATCCTTCGGATATGGGAAGAAACTAGAGCACCCGGGGAACCCCATGCAGTCACAGGGAGAACATGCAAACTCTACACAGACAGCACCGGAGGTCAAAATCAAACCCCGGTCTCTGGATCTGTGAGGCTGCTGCACCACTCTACCACTCTCTTTTTATGTAAACTTTTTAGAACCAACCAAGTCCCACTTTAAAAATGCATAAACTACAAGAAATTGCTTCAAGTCTCTAAAAGTGGGCTCTTGTACCATGGTGATCTTATTGAAGAATTTCCGTCAAGAAAAGACTGAACAAATTGCTCAATCTTAGGGCAGCAAAGGAGAAAAAAAATCCTTGAATGACTCTTTGAATCTATCTATGAATTATCAGCATTATGCACTTCCTTCTGTCATTCCCATGAGTCAGGACTACATGTTCCAATCTCAAAGGACAAAAACAGAAAGGAAAAGCTATGTGTGGCGGTGCTTCCACCTAGCTGCTCGGTGAGTCATTGGCTTCCATAAAAGAAGCTGTTGCCTTGGAAACCCATGGTTAAGTTTCAGTGGATGGTAGATCAGTTGTCAAGTAATTCACAGCCTGAACTTAAGTTCCAATGACACGAGTTCAAATCCCAACATGATAAGTAAGGAATTTAAATGCAGTTAAGTAAATAATCTTTATTAATAAGCTTGTACCAGTAATGGTACCATAACCATAAAACTATTAGATTGTCATAAAGACCCACCTGGAGAAACTGCCTCTCTTAAATCTATCTGGCTAATAAGTGATTCCAGACCTAAAGCAATGTGATTGAGTCCTGGCCTTTAAATGACACCTACAAGGAATGAATGAGTATAAAATCTAAAAAGTGTTGTTTCTGTATTAGTTTCATCAATGACCACACCAGGAGACTTAAAGGTAAAAGGCTTCTGAGACATAACTGGGGGGGGGGCAATTTCCACTGAATTACCCTTTCTTGGTAGGTGTATTGGGCAATTAACTGGCCGCAGGGTTGATCTTTGGACTTCTTAAAGACACTATACATCCCAAGAACAAAAGTGGAAAGAGCCTAATTCTCAGGTTGCCTTCCAGGTGGCAGTATTCTAATGAGGTTCACGTTGATCTGTAACATGGATAGTTAACATGACTAAAGGCGTTATTTCATTATCGTTCTGCAAAGGTGCCTGGCTCTTTTGGGAATAAATCCAGTCCAGGTTGCTAAAATACTTACCTAGCCAGGATGGTTACTATCCAGATGAAGGACTTTTCAGGTAATTTTTTGTTAGTTACTAATACTCAAATCAGGACTACCAAGCTCATGAGAGATGTGGAGGTTCTTCAATCCCATGTATCTGTAAAAGGTAAATTCAGTGGAGGTTTCGCATTATGACTAATGCTGACTGTAATGTGCTACATTTGTAATGAGTGGGTTTGTGGTAAACATGAACAGTTTCTAAAGTAGTGATCTAGGAGAGTTTCTTACTCATTGCTCTAACCAACTGGGGTTTGCTGCTGAACACATGGAAGTAAATATACTGGAGAAAGTCCTTATATTAATAGTTAACGAATCATGATGCTCATTCTGTGAGTAGGTAATGCAAAATTTCAACCACAAGTAAAACGTATGCAGGTCTTGCACATCACACAGCTCATTTCGTTCTTTAAAAGATGATTCATAAGAAGCTCTAGACTACTCAGCAAGGCTATGAACATGTAGCTACATTTTTTAAGGATCTGGTTCTAGTTTGCTCAACAATCAAAAATTAGACACAAAGATTATTGCATCCAAAATAGTGCATCCAAATTAATCATTATTAATATAAATGAGCATCCATTCCTCGACATTGCATTGGGATTACATTGCAGGCAAAGCATATTCTGCTGACTCAAGGGAATGCTATAATAGAATTGGTTGTATTAATTGGACTGGAGCAAAGATTCACTTACCATTTGTATTTCATATTATCATTAAAGGAATTTCTTATTTCAGAGTTTTTATGCAGTCAAACTGATATGGTCCAAGGAACTGAAGTAGTGATGGTAGTAAGCTGAACTTGTGAGCTTTTAGGCTCTGCAGTGGATTTTTTGGGAGAGCTTCAGCAGTAAACAATGTTTACATGTTGTGCTGAAAGTAGGAAAGTTATCCCCTGGGCTCCTGGTCACTGGTTCCTTCAACTGAATCCTTATTGCAGATTGCATAATCTCTTAATTCAAGAAGGGTCAGAGGGGAAAAATGCTGATGTTAAGAAAATGCTTGGTTTAAAAAAGGAATCAGCCTTGGTATTAGCCCAAAGCAAGATCTCTGAAAGCAATAGACATTCTATATGTTGGGACAAGTCTTCTACTTATGATTTATGTGAAGAGAGCTCTTTCTATATTGCAGAGAGCTGCAATAATTTCTTTGCATGACCTTATTAAAATAAAGTTCTCCTATTGTTTTAATAAAATCTATTATGCCTATTACATATCCTTCAGATTAGTGTCTAATGTCAGATGAAATCTTCATATTCTGTTATGATCCCTCAAAATGGGGGTGAAGCATATGACATCTGCCAATGAAGGTACTGAAAGTCCTACAGTGAAACAAAATACATTGGTGATTTTTTTGAGAAAAATTAACTCTCTACACCATGAATGTCCTAAAATTCAGAAGGAGACCAAAAGATTTTGAGAGGTTTTCAAGAAAGAAGTATCTGCAAAGTGGATATAATTGTGCAGAGTGAGGGAAAGGTTTACAAACAACACAAGAACTTTACGGAGTTCTAGTTCTCGGCAGTTTTATGTCGCCTCGTTGGAACTTTAAGGAACAAAAGGCCTTTTAAGGCCTGTACAGCCTAAATACATTAGAAGCCAATCATTCTTGGGAGAATCTAGTGTGCAATCCATGTTGTCAATTGAAAAGCATTTCTGTCAATAGGAAAGTTATTGCTTTTCTTATCTTTGTGGAGTTTTTTTTAAAATAAGAGTTTTTTTTAAAATAAGAATTTTGAATGTGCCAGGAGTTAGTAATTTTCTGGCTGCTATTATAAATTTCCATATACTCATTTTATAATTGGGACTACCCAATAGAACTTGTCACAGTGTATTTTTACCTTTTGGAGGCACTGTAGCATCTAGGATGGGTTCATGTCTTCCAGCGTCTCAGGCTACAATGCAGAGAAACTTCTTTGCTCAAACTCCTTTGTGCTTTTGCTTCCCAAAGGTATTCCCTTTTGGGGGAAAAGAAGTAAAATCGAAATACTACACAAGAAATGCAATGATGATTTACTTTAAAATGTTAATCAGATTATTTGGAATCCTCTGCTTAAATTATGTCTGGTCATTGAAGAGCAATGAGCCCATAAATTAAGCTAATTGTTTATATAACTCTTCTATAGATGAGCTAGTTAGCTTCAGGCAAAGACAAACGTCTCATCTACTTGAGACCTCAATGTTAAGGCCATATTTTTCTTGGTTCACTGAAGAAATACAAGACTTCTGTCTGGTTTGTTCCTTGGTCTCAGCTGCCAGGTAGCAGATGGTTTCTCCTGTATTGCAAAACCCAAGTTAAATCTTTGCTTTTCCCACCACCAGTCTCTGCCAGCCTCAAGCTGTAAGCAGTGAGTTGTGCTTGATCCAGAATAAGTCCTACCCCAATGCAAATTCACTATATAAAAAAAGTTAGCTGTTAGAAATCTGGAACAGCTGGCAGTTGAAGCTACAGGCATATTGCATTTAAGATGTTTGAGGTTACGTTTAGTTTTTAACAATATTCAGGAATATGTTTCACCTTGCAAAGGAATCTTTTAGTGCACAAAGCCAAATAGCAGCTGGACACCATGCACTTTGTTAGAAGTTGATATATTTGATGGCTTCAGGGCAACGTTTTTGAGATTTTAAAGCAAATAAACACCAGTTGCTGGAAACTTGAAAAATAAGCAGAAAATGTTAGAGGTGTTTAGTAGATCATAAGATGAGCATAGAATATAAAACTTGAGCATTAAGTAGCAACTTTACAAAACACCAGTTAGACCGCATTTGGAGTAATGTGTGTAGTTCTGGTTGCCTTACTATAGGAAAGATGTGATTGCTCGAGAGAGAGAGAGTGCAGAGGACTTTAGTTATGGGGAGAGATTAGATGGGCCAGACTTGTATTCCCTGGAGCAAAAGAGGTTGCAAGGTGACATGAAAAAAGTATACAAGATTATGAGAGACATAGGTAGTCAAATTTTTTTACCCATGGTAGGGATATCAAAAACAAGAGGGTATGGTTTTAAGATGAGAGGTAGGAGATTTAAAGGGGATCTTAGGGGAAGTTTTTCCACACAGAGTGTAGTTGATATCTGAACTGCGCTGCCAGAGGAGGTGGGGGAATCGGATATAATTGCTACATATAAGAGGCTTTAAGTCAAACACTTAAATAGGCAAAGCATAGAAGGATACGATCCTAATGCGGGTAAATGGGATTAGTTGGATAGGCAAAAAGGTCAGCATAGACATAATGGGCGGAAAGATTCCTTCTATTCTGCGTAACACTATGAATCACTATTAGCCAACATCTTTGGAGAAAGAAACAAAACTAGCATTTCAGTTCAATACCTCTTCATCCAAACTGATGTTTATTGTATTAAACTATTGATCTGTTTGACACCTTCATTCTCATCCCCTCCATAATGGAAGAGTAAAGCACATCTCTCTGATTTACCTTTTATTTTGAAAATGCAAATCTTCATAAGGTAGTGATAATATTAAATATTCTGCATTTTTAACTTGGATGATGTAGGAGGAAGCAGCAGGAGTTATGGGTCATTACGTCAATAAAAATTGAGGCATTGGGTTTAAAAGCAGGGAAGTTGAACATGTTTAAAACATAGTTAAGGCACAGCTGGAGGAATGCATTCAAATTTTGGTCACCAAATTCTAGGAAGGTTGTGAAAGTCCCAGAAAGGGTGCAGAAATGATTCTAGGGTTGAGGGATTTCAGCTGTGAGGTTAGACTGGGAAAAATGGGTTTCCTCTCCTTGGAGCAAAGAATATTGAGAGGAGACTTGATAGATCTGTATAAGGTTTTGATGGTTTAGATAGGGATGATATAGAGAAGCTGTTCCCATCAGTTGATGGTCCAGAGGATGCGGATTTATAGTTTTTAGGCAAAAGATCAAAGGGGGACGTGAGGAAAAACATTTGTTATGTTGAATGTAGTTGGGATCAGGAATTCACTGCCCCAGGGCTGGTAGAAGCTGAATGTTCGTCAGGGAAAGAGAAAGGCATTCAAGAGAATAATATGTGCCTACTACAAATTTTCACCCATTACAGCTGCACACTAATAACTTGGTGGAACTTTAAATTCCAGTTTCTCTTTGATAACTAGAGCCCAGTAAACGTCAGTTCCAGCTGCACATAATCATCCCCCAGTCTGTGAACTTTAGCTTGAACTCTCAATGGGGTTTTGGGTTCTGTTGGAATCAAATTGCAATTTTTGGGGCAGCATTTCATCAATCCAACCTTACTGGGGCTTCACTGCAGCACTTGCATGGGAATTGAGGAGTTGGGTGAGAAATGTGCTTCACTGGTGTGAACTTCATGACATGTACCAGAACATGTAAATACAATAATGATATCCTAAAGCATTCTTACATTTAGACATAAATAATTTTTATATTTCAAACTGCTTTTACACAAAGACAATGGATAAGCCAGAGAACTACAGGCAGTGAGCCTTACATCAGTGGTGGGAAAGTTATTGGAAGGAATTCCGAGGGACAGGATTTATTTGCATTTAGAAGAGCAAGGACTGATTAAGGATAGTCATCGTAGCTTTCTGCGTGGGAAATCATGTCTCAGGAGTTTGAGGTTTTTGAGGAGGTGAGCAAGAGGATTCCTGGGTGGGGGAGGTGGGGAGCGTTGGGGTTGTGGGTAGACATTGTCTACGTGGACTTTAACAAGGTCTTTGATAGGATCCCTCATGGTAGGCTGGGCCAGAGATTAAAACATATGGGATCCATGGTGATCTATCAAATTGGATACAAAATTGGCTTAGTGGTAGGAGGCAGAAGGTGGCAGTGGAGGATTGTTTTTCAGACTGGAGGCCTGCGTCCAGTGGTGTGCCACAAGGATCACTGCTGGGTCATTTGTTGTTTGTCATGTATATAAAAGATTTGGATGAGAACGTAGGTGGCTTGAATAGTATGTTTGCAGATGACACCAAAATTGGTGATACAGTGGACAGGGAAGAAGGTTACAACAGGATATAGATCAACTGGGAAAGTGGGCAAGGGAATGGCAGATGGAGTTTAGCTCAGACAAGTGCAAAGTGATGCATTTTGGGAGGTTAAACCAGGGTAGGTCATACACGGTAAATGGCAGGGCCCTAGGGAGTGTTGTTGAACAGGTACAAGTACATAGTTCCCTGAAAGTGGCAACACAGGTAGACAAGGTGTTGAAGAAGATGCCTTCATTGGCCAAGGCATTGAGTATAAGAGTTGGGATGTCACGTTACAATTGTACAAAATGTTGGCTAGGCCTCACTTGGAGTATTGTGTATCGCCACGCCATAGGAAGGATGTGATTAAGCTTTAGCGGGTGTAGAAAAAAATCACCAGCATCTTACCTAGATTAGAGGGCTAGAGTTATACAAACAGATTGGAGGGGCTGGGTCTGTTTTCCCTGGAGTGAAAGAGGCTGAGAGGTGACATCGATAGAGGTATATCAAATTATGAGAGGAGTAGATAAGGTAGATAGCTAGTGTCTGTTTCCAATGGCAGGTGTGTCTAAAACTAGAGGGCACAGGTCTAAGGCAAGAGCGAGGAGTTTTAAAGCAGATCTGAGGGGTAAATTTTTCACAGTTATTGGTATCTGGAATGAGCTGCCAGAGGTGGAGGCATCCTTTTAAGAAGGATCTGGATCAGTATTTGAATGAGCAGGGAACGGAGGAAGGAATTAATGCAGGGAATTAATGCAGCCGTGGGATTAATATAGATATGTATGATGGTCTGCATAGACACAATGGGCCGAAGGGCCTGTTTCTATGCCTTACAATTCAATGACTGTTAAATCATTTTGAACCAGTTTTAGATCTTCTCCTTTCGATCTCTTTATTTCACCTTTTACTTTTATTTTGTTATTGCTTTATTCCATTTTATTTTACATTTCCTCTTTCTCTGTTACACTCCGTATTTTACATGTTATTATTTGTTTTACATTACAAAGTATCCTGATGAATAAACAAACTTTTCATCCTTATCTTTATGAATAATAACACTAAATATCTCAATATCACTGTCATGTTAATTTGAATCAGTCACGTGGATGATCCCTGTTGAATGTCTTTTTCTTTTGTAATGTTATCTTCCATGTCAAAATTTAACTGCAAAGAGTTCTCTGTGTGAGATACCTGTAACTATTGCAGAACTGGAACTACTGCTCTTTTTAAGACACAGTTTCTCCTCACTTTTGGAAAATTTAATGTGAATCTCTCTTCTGTTTCTACAGATAAAAGCCAAAAACTACGACAAAGTTGAAAAGGTAAGCTTAAAAGGTTTCATTTTTAATCCCAGTATCACACTAGAGAGGAAGGAGCCAGATATACCTTATGGTTAATCAGTCAGTCACTGAAAGCTAACACATAGCTTAATCATTTAGTTTTTACATCTTGGTGAACACCATATCTTGGAATTCATGTTTTTAAACACATGAACCAAATCCCTTTGTTTTTTACATAGATTAATAACTGGCTTCCATCATCCAATGTATGGTAGCTTTTCTCCACAAAACTAAGATGAGCATTAATGTAAGATAAATGTTCTTTGAGCAATTAGTCTGGTTCTCTATAAAACATTCCATGACATTGTACGTCTTTGTCTATGTCTCCATGCATATCAATGATGTTCTGGAGTTTGTCTGTGGTAAAGAGAAACAAATTTTGGTTCCCTTTTTTTAAAAGAAACTTGGTGTTGTGATGCTGGTTTCGTAGAACAGCACATCAAATGATCTTTGTAGAAAGGAATTGGTTGGAAGTTAATCCATGAAAGATTTTTCATTCATAGCATCTGATCTCAGCCCAAGTCATTTGGTGGAAGTATCAAGTAACAAGGTGAAGACACAAGAGACTGCAGATGCTGGAATCTGGAGCAAAAGGCAAGCTGCTGGAGGAACTCAGTGGGTCAAGCAGCATCTGCAGAGGCAAAGGGATGGTCAATGTTTTGAGTTAAGACCCTGCATCAGGATAGTCCCTTTGCCTCCACAGATGCTGCTTGACCTGCTGAGGTCCTCCAGCATTGTTTTTTTTGCTCAAATAACAAACTTCTTGCCCAGTAAAGAAAGGCAAGTCAAAGGCAGCAGGTTAAACTAATCAGGCTGTGGTACTGTCAAAAGGTTTTGCATTTAGCACTGAGAATCAAGTCCTTTGGAAGGAAAGAGCGACCTATTACATCATCTAAAATTGTGGAAGGTTATGATGCATTAGACTCGGCATACATTTCTGATGTTGGTTATAGAGCAAAACTAGAAGCTATGAACATAAGATAGTCACTAACAAATCACAGAGGGAAGCTTGGAATGGATAGAGACCATGGAACTTGCAACCATAAGGAATGGTTGAGTTGAACAACACTGCTGATTTTAAAGAGATGCTAGATCTGATAGAGTAGAGACTAGAAGGTTAAACTGGTAGTTCAAAGAGAAGGATGGGAGGAAGCTTGAATAGACTGTCAGCACTAGAATGAAGTGGCTGGGCCAAGTATCCTGTTTCTGAGTTTTACAGGATATGAATCAAGTGCACAGACCTCTGCTTTCTTTACCAGTCTGTTCTCCAGTAGAGTGGGCTCCTAGCCAGCAGTGTGGCAATGCAATGTTTACCCTATAAATAGAGATGTCTTCATCCAAGAGGAGGTCCAATGAGACCTAGCAACTGTGCCTCCTAGTCATGGAATAATTTATGGAGGATCTGAAGAGTAGGAAGAAATATGTCTTAAAAATGTTTATGACTAGTTTTTGCTTTTTTTTCCAGTTGTTTCAGCGATGTCTTATGAAGGTTTTGCATATTGACCTATGGAAATGTTATTTGGCTTATGTACGGGAAACTAAAGGGAAACTTCCTAGTTACAAGTAAGGGATGAAGTGTTGTAACTTTGCTTTAATTTTATTTTTTTAATAATTTTATTTCTAGCTGTCAAAGAATGTTCTGTAACACCTTCAATTGCATTGCAGAGAGAAGATGGCCCAAGCTTATGATTTTGCCTTGGATAAAATTGGCATGGAGATTATGTCTTACCAAGTAATACTTTTCATTTAACTTCTGCAACTTTTTAAAAAGATTTTTTAAAATATATTGTGAACTGGAATTGCAATAATTTTAATAATAAATCTCTTGCAGATTTGGGTTGATTACATTAACTTTTTGAAAGGAGTGTAAGTAATGAATATTATTCTTGTTCATTTATTCTGAATTTTATTTTATTTAGAGAGAAAGATCTAAAACTTGTGCTCACTCTAACATGCTTCCACATGACTTCTGACAGGGAAGCTGTGGGATCCTATGCAGAGAACCAAAGGATAACAGCAGTTCGTCGGGTGTATCAGCGAGGCTGTGTCAATCCTATGATAAATATTGAGCAGTTATGGCGAGATTATAACAAATATGAAGAGGTAAAATCTTTAGACACAGATAATACTCTGCAGAGGGAGAAGGTTAAGGTTTATAGCCAATTTTCCTTACTTGAGCCAGGGTAGAATATGAAGTCTGTTTGCTCCATCAAGTCATGCTGGCTCTTTCAAAGAGCAAACCTATTTATCACAGACTCTTACTCTTCCCCTATGTCTTTATATAGAGTCATAGTGGACTACAGCACAGAAATAGGCCCTTCGGCCCATCTAGTCCATGCCGGCCTGGTTTTCTGCTTGCACCCGGACCATAGCCCTCCATACCTCTCCCATCCATGTGCCTATCCAAACTTCTCTTAAATGTTACAATTGAACCTGCATCCACCACTTCCGCTGGCAGCTCGTTCCACACTCGCAACACCCTCTGAGTGTAGTTCCTCCTCAGATCCCCCTTAAATATTTCGCCTTTCATCCTGAACCTATGACCTCTAGTTCCAGTCTCACCCAACCTGAGGGGAAAAAGCCTGCATGCATTCACCCTATCTATACCCCTCATAATTTTGTATACCTCTGTAAGATCTCCCCTCATTCTCCTGCGCTTCAGGGAATAAAATCCTAACCTATTCAACCTTTCCCTATAACTCAAGTCCAAGTCCCGGCAACATCCATGTAAATTTTCTCTGCACTCCTTCAAGCTTATTGATATCTTTCCTGTAGGTAGGTGACCAGAACTGCACACAATACTCTTAAGTTTGGCCTCACCAATGTCTTGTACAACTTCAACATAACATCCCAACTCCTGTAGTCAGTGCCCTGATTTATGAAGACCAATATGCCAAAAGTTCTCTTTACAACCCTATCCACCTGTGACACCACTTTCAAGGAATTATGGATCTGTATTCCCAGGTCCCTTTGTTCTACCGCACACCTCAGTGCCCTACCATTCACTGTGCAAATCTTACCCTGGTTTGTCCTCCCAAAGTGCATCACCTCACACTTGTCTGCATTAAATTCCATCTGCCGTTTTCCCAGCTGGGCCAGATCACTTTGCAAGTTTTGACAGCCTTCTTTGCTTATATATTTTTTCCCCTTTCTGACTGGTGTTACTTAAGAAAGAATTATTATATTTTAATTAAGTTCCTCTACCATTTTAAATGGTTCAGCAACTTTAAAATAATAAACAGTAATCTGCTTCGAACATATCAGCTCATTGTTAAAATTGTTAAAGGGAGTAACGTCTCTTCAGATTTGCATACATTTCCCCAATTGTTGATTTGATTTTACCATCATAATGCAGTCAATTACAATGTTGACAAATGCTTTAAACAGTCCACAAATATTTGTTCATTTACCCATTTGCTGCCACTGTAATGGGAAACCGTTACTGCAGTGTCTGAATATGTGACCTTATTCCATTTGAAGTGCTGTACCAACCCCATGTGGTAAAATAATGTCCAGTTCCTATCTGTCCACCTCCAATGCTAACTCAGCAATACATAAATATTTTGCAGCAAACAGATTTTCCAAATGATTTGCTCCTGTTTTGGAATGGGCGAGATTTGACATAAAGAAAGTAGCTCATTTTAATACTCCACAGCACTTCAAACAATACACGGAGTATGTTGTACTAAAGAAAATTGTTTTAATAAAGGAATAATTGGATAAAATAGGCGGCACACAGCCTCCATAATAATGATTTGCTGCAGCAATGACAAGAGAGACTGTAGAACTTGGCAGTTAGCTTGGAAAGTTGGGCAGTTCAGTGTGACACTGAAGTATAATTTTAGTTATGAAGTTTGAGTGATGAAAGTAAAGAGTTTTTCTCTCTTTCTCCGCAGAGCATTAACATCCACCTGGCCAAGAAAATGATTGAAGATCGGAGCAGGGATTATATGAATGCTCGCCGAGTGGCAAAGGTAAGTGTTCTCACTTTACTTTGCGTTACTGAGTCACTGCAAACTAGGAATGCTTTAAAATGCAAGGGTCTCCCTTCTTCTTGTGCATCGGAGCAATGGGGTACATATTTGCCTTTCAGGAGTATGAGACTGTCATGAAAGGTCTGGACCGCAATGCGCCATCGGTCCCGCCACAGAACAGCCCTCAGGAAGCACAGCAGGTGGAAATGTGGAAGAAGTATATCCAATGGGAAAAAAGTAATCCACTTCGCACAGAAGACCAAACACTAATCACTAAGCGAGGTGAGGATAATCAACAGCCAGTGCTGGAGTGTTCATATCGTGCAAAAGCAGTCCAGAATGAGATTAATGTCTTGTTCAGTTCATTGCTGTCAGAGGGATTTTACTGTGCCTAAATGCTTAATGATCACTGCACTAAACTCTGTAATTCCTTCTCTAAACCTTCCTATCTCTATCTTTCTCTCCACCTACCTCTTTGACCAATCTTTTGGTCATCAGTCCAAGTGTAGATTTAATTTGGTCATGTCTTTTTTGGTTTGGTGTCATAATGTTTCCTTGAAGCACCTTGGGATGTTTTACTCCATTAAACACCTTATGTAAATGTAAGTTATTTGTTATGTTTTGAGAGCATTGAATTGTCTATGAAGCGATGTGAAACTTCTTAGAAATGCGTTACAAGGAGTTATATAAATTGGATATCTTTATAATTCAGAGCTGGCGAGAATTCTTTTAAAAGTGGCTTTCTGGAAGTAACAGACATTTGTAAATGATTGCATGCTAGCTAACATCTCCTGTCAGATATATTACAGAGTCTAAAGAATTGTAACCATCTTCTTGTAGTTATGTTTGCTTATGAGCAATGTCTTCTGGTCTTGGGGCATCATCCTGACATCTGGTATGAAGCTGCACAGTACTTGGAGCAATCCAGCAAGCTGCTAGCAGAAAAGGGGGTAGGTAATGCATGGCTAGTTATCAATACATCTTGAATGTATAATGAAAGCAATGTTTATAAGGAGATACAACACACTTTGTGCTGGGGTTGCAAGCATACCAACTACAAGTGAATTACTAGTCCTATTTTAATGGATTTCACCTCAGGAGAATCCCTGCAGAAATAATTGTAAATTGTTCTATGGAACTGGTTAAAATATCTTGAGCTCCTGAGGCCATCACTTATTAACTTCCAAGGCCCTTAACATGATGATAGACTGCTGAGGAAGTTCATAGCAACCTATCAATATTAATTTGATATTCACTGTGTTGCATTTGTTTCTAGGATTGTTTAAAAGCAGATGTGTTGATTACTTAGTGTGACCAACACTGGTGGCTTGTGACCACTGATAGAGAATCTCCTTAGCAAATATTATGAAAGTTAGTTTGTGTTTAGCAACACCGCCCGAGCATCTTCCTTCCAATTCTGCCTTATTCTTTAAATGCTCCCAAGTCATTTCACTTTGTTGGCACCCAGCCTTTAGATGCCTGTTTCTTTCTAACTTCTCCTGCCTTCCTCTTTGCAGTTCTGTTTTATTCAATGGTTTAGGACCTGTACTGTAACCCCTGCTTCTGTGATGTTGCTGCAATACAATGGGTGCTATAACTGGGTTTGCTTCCACTGATTCACCCTTTCTCTGTAGCCTCTACAACTCCTCCCGTTTCAGCTTCGTGGCTTTCCCTGCCATTACCTTGCCTCACCATTGTGGGGGCGCTTTCAGCTGCCTCGTCCTTGAATTCTGGAACCCCTTCCACTGTCTCTCTCCTCAAAGAGACTTGTTAAAACCTCTTATTGTCATCTGTTTTAGGATCTCTTTATGTTAACTAGTGTCTAATTTTATTTGGTTATGTTTCTGGGAAGCAGCCTCAGAAATTTTCCTACACCAAAGGTTCTATATAAATGCAAGTCATTTTGGTATTAAGGTAAAGCAGAGTAGTTTATGAAATCCCATAAACATAGTTTATTTTTTAAAATGCCAACAAAAGTCCTACACAGGCATTTTCCTGGTGGGTTCCAGGTATTTGTTCTTGACTCTTACATAGCTGTAAAAAAGTTCCGGGTGTGTCAGTGCACATTAATTTGAGGAACCTTTCTCATCAATGTTACTCTTTGGCAGGACATGAACAATGCAAAACTGTTCAGTGATGAAGCTGCAAATATCTACGAGAGGGCCATCAGCACTTTGCTAAAGAAGAACATGCTGCTTTACTTTGCATATGCAGATTACGAAGAAGTAAGTAGAGATTATGCCATCCTCTGGTATATAAAATGGTGGTGTACTGTTCCCTGTTATTCTGCACTAGTTAATGGCAACCTTCTGCTTTTGTTAAAGAGTCGGATGAAATATGAAAAGGTGCACAGCATATACAATCGTCTCTTGGCTATTGAAGATATCGATCCAACGTTGGTAAGTGTGGCTCTGGTTTGCACCATCGGCAGGAATAAGGTGTGTTTGTGTGTATTTTAATCCATCATTAGTCATCGCTCACTGACTTACAGATAGTGGCAAGGAGATGGCAGAGAAACAAAGTCCAGATGGACTTTTTCCTGGAGGGATAGAATAGGAATATGAAAGGAAATAGGAGCAGGAGTCAGTCATTTCCTCAAGCCTGTTTCACGATTTATTTGGATTATGACCGATCTGTTTTCTCTTACCCAGCATGATTCCATATCCATGATAGAACCATAGAACCATACAGCACAAAACAGGCCCTTTGGCCCACCATGTTGTGCCGTCCATCAAACCACCTTCACACTACCTAACCCCTTCCTCCCGCATATCCCCCCATCCCACACTCCTCCATATGCCTATCCAACAAGCTCTTGAACCTGTCCAATGTATCTGGTCAATATACCTTTACTAAAGGCTCTGGCAGCTGAATTAAACACTTCACCAGCTTATATTTTTATTTATTGAAACAAGAAATGCTGGAAATCCAAAATAAAGATAGAAAATGCTTATAGAAGCCCTTAGCAGGTCAAGTAGCATCAATGGGAAGGGTGAATGTTTTGGGTCAAGGACTCTTCGTCAGAACTGAACAAGAAGACAAATGTGTTTTAGTTGCAGAGAGGTGCAAGATGGAAAGAACAGAGGGAATGTCTGTGATAGGATGCAGACAAAAGTTGTCAAGTTAATAGTTACTTCAAAAACCAGCAAGTAAGGAATAAATTGAAACACTTCCAATTTAGGTTATTGCATTTGCTCTCCTCTGTACCCACAGATTGGGTGACTATTTGGCAGAACACCTTTGTTCAGTTTGCAAGGGTGTCCCTGAGTTTCCTGTCACCTGTCAGTTCAATTCTCTGGCCCACTCCCACTCTGACCTCTGTCTTTAGCCCCCAACATTGCTCCAATGATGCCCAACGTAATGTTGAAGAATAGCAGCTCGCCTTCCCTCTGTGTACACTGAAGCCCTTGGGACTTAACATTGAAGTTAACAATTTCAGGTGGCCACTCCCTTTTTTCCCTCTCCCCATGGATGTTGCTGTACCTTTCTGTTTCAGTATGTCTCTTTTTTCCATTCTGTGTCCAAATGGCAGATTTGAACATAATTGTTAACTTGACAACTTTGGTCTGCATCCTATCACAGGCATTCCCTCTGTCCTTTCCACCCCTCCCCCGCTCTGCAACTTAACACACTTGTTTTCTTGCTCTTCCAGCTCCGATGAAGGGTCCTTGACACAAAACATTGACTGTGTTTCTCTCCCCAATGATGCTGCCTGACCGTGCAAGGCCCTTCCAACATTCTGTTCATACCTTTGCCTTACTGGATTGGTTATTTTCCTTTGAATATTCTTGTTTAAATCTCCACTCACCTTGCACCTTTCTCATGGATTTATATATTAACACTTACTGTGACTTCAGAAGCACGTCAGCAGTTTCGCAATTTTCAGCAGTTTAACGATTCCTGATCCAGGTAGAATTCTTGAATGTTTCAGTCTGGATATCTCTAGATGCCACTATAACCTCAGGCCATCTTGAATACGTTACAGCAAGTGTAATTACATAGGGAAAGTGGCAGCAGGTTTGTGCACAGCAAGTTCCCACAAACAGCAATAGACAGTCAGTTCCTGTGATGTTGATTGAAAGATTAATATTGCCCAGGACACCAGGGAGAACCTCTTGCTTGTGAATTGCTTAAGAGGAGCTTTTACATATTTTCTAAGAGATTAGACGGAACCTCTGATAGTGCAGCTCTGTCAGAATGCGGCATCAGAACGTCAGCAGAATCTTAGTGCTGTAAGTCTGTGGAGTGAAGTTGGAGTCCACAACTTTCTGACACAAGAAAGTGTGCTCCTGACTGCCTCAACTGACCCTGGTGGTCTGTGAAGCCCTGGAATACGTAGTGCTCACTCCTGTAACTCCATGAGTTCCAACAAGGTTTACTGGACCACAGTAAATGCAGGAAATGCTGGAAATATTCAGAAGATCAGGCAGCATTCGTGCAGAGAGAGAAACAGGGTTAACATTTCAAGTCTATAATCTTCCATCAGAACCAGGTTTCTGGATGAGAACAGGGTGTTGGCAGCATTACAGTCATCAATGTACCGGAGGAAAGAAGGTGAGAGAGGGGACTCAGGTAGGAGTGAAACAAAGATTGTTTCACGTATCCCACGTAGAGACTGATGTGGCTTGAACCCACACGAGTTCCAATAGCTGCACCTTAAATTTGGAGGAAATGTGCAGAGTTAAAGCACAAATCATTCAGTGTGAGAACGAGTTCAGCCAGGTGAAGAGTTGTGGTGGACAGGAGACTGGTTGGAACTCTTCAAGGAAGAATTGAAAGGCCTGAATGTAGAGGGATTGGGTATCCATGGGGAAAAGGAGCCAGATAGAACCAGGAATCTGGAGCTGTTCAATTGTCAGACAGCTTAGCAGACGGGGTTCTGTTGTGGAAAATGTATGGATTCCTCTACCCCTGTTCCTAGTCTGGCAACATTGAGGACAGTTGTTAGTGCCTTAATTGGCAGAAATTAATTCAAATAGTAAAGACCTGGAGTGGGCATGGAATTTTCATTGCCCAGGATCCATCTTGTAATGTTAACCTGAGAAGTGTGTGGTTTTCTGACAATTAATCTTTTGTACTTGAATTCAAGGTTTACATCCAATATATGAAATTTGCACGAAGAGCGGAGGGCATCAAATCCGGTCGATCCATATTTAAGAAAGCACGGGAAGATCCCAGAACACGCCATCACGTTTATGTGTCTGCTGCCCTCATGGAGTACTACTGCAGTAAGGTGTGCTCCTCACTTCTGATCCCAGAGTCACACCTCAACATGTGTGATCAGCCAGGCAGTAACTAACTGCTGTGACCATTCCTTTTCAGGACAAGGCAGTAGCCTTCAAGATATTTGAGCTTGGTTTGAAGAAGTACGGCGATATTCCAGAATATATATTGGCGTATATTGACTACCTTTCTCATTTAAATGGTAAGAGGTGTATTCTTAAATGTCGAGATATCTTTATCAGTCACATGTACATCGAAACACACAGTGAAACGCATCTTTTGCATAGAGTATTCTGGGGGCAGCCCGCAAATGTTGCCACGCTTCCGGCACCAACATAGCATGCCCACAACTTCCTAACCCGTGCGTCTTTGGAATGTGGGAGGAAACCGGAGCACCCGGAGGAAACCCACGCAGACACAGAGAGAACATACAAACTCCTTACAGACAGCGGCCGGAATTGAACCCGGGTCGCTGGCACTGTAATAGCATCACGCTAACCGCTACACTACCGTGCCTGCCCTTGTCCAAGTGATTATGTGGTTTGCAAGAATGGTAATGGCTAGATCTGATTTTGGTGTATTTCTCTGTATTTGTTCACATTCTCCTTGTCCACCTGTCATAGACTATGCAAAAACGAGCGTAGCTGCTTGTTTTCCTGTTGTTGAATGTGGCGTTGTTCTGTAGTTTCATAAGGAGCAGTTCTCCCTTGTGTCATCTCCCTTCAGCATGAAGAATGCAGATGACGTTCCTTAGAGGTTAACATATGAGCAGCGTTTGATGGCTCTCGGTCTGTACCCGCTGGAGTTTAGAAGGATGGGGGGGATCTCATTGAAACCTACCGAACACTGAAAGGCCTGGATAGAGTGGACGTGGAGAGGATGTTTCCAGTAGTGGGAGAGTCTAGGACCAGAGGGCACAGCCTCAGAATAGAAGGACGTCCCTTTAGAATAGAGATGAAGAGGAATTTCTTTAGCCAGAGGGTGGTGAATCTGTGCCACAGACATTGCCACAGATGGCAATGGGTATAAAAGCAGAGGTTGATAGGTTGTTGATTAGTAAGGGCATCAAAGGTTTTGGAGAGAAGGCAGGAGAATGGGGTTGAGAGGGGAAAATAAATCAGCCGTGATCAAATGAGGGGGGTAGATTTGATGGGCTGAATGGCCTAATTCTGCTCCAGTGTCTTATGGTCTTAGTATTTGCATATCTCCTCCTAACCCTTGGAGACACAAGAGACTGCAGATGCTGGAATCTAGAGCAACACACAATCTGCTGGAGAAACTCAGCTCCTCGACCCACTGAGACCTTCCAGCAGACCCTTGGTGAGATGTTGCAACGTCTGCAACCCCAGTAGGTTGCAAACTTCCTGAATTCATCGCTTTTATTCATCCTCAATGTTCCCCAAAGACCACACAGCACGACGACATCAGGCTTTTGAGGGGCAGCTTTTGTGGCTGAAGAACTGACACTAGGTGGTGCCGTGGTGCAGTGGCCTCCTCACTGTGCCAGTATCCAGGGTTCTGCCGGTCTTCTAGGCTTACGTCCGCGTGCGGGTGTCCTTGGAGAGGGAGCACACGGTCTCCGCGGGCACCCTGGGTGAGTCCTGCTCTCGGTGGGCCCCTCGAGATCACGTGTCATGGACGGTGAGAATGCGATTCTTCTCTGACGTGTTGCGTGGTGCATTTAGCGGGCGTTTAGTTAGCATTATTTTGCTGTAGTTATGTAGCTGCTTAGTTTGTTTTCTTCTCTTTCTGTATTAGTTGTAGTGTATTGACACTGGTTGTCCTTTTGTAGTGCTTTTAGTTAATAAATGTTTATATTTTAAAAAAAAGTGTCCAGGGTTCAATCCTGACCTCCGGTGCTGTCTGCGTGACTCTGTGAGTTTCCTCTCACATCCCAAAGACGTACAGGTTGGTAGGTTAATTGGCCACCCTTAAGTTGCCCCTGGTGTAAGACTAAGTGACGGGATCTCGAGGGAGCTGCTGGGAATGCAGAAAGAATAGGTTGTGGGGAAAAATTAGTAGGGGATTGGGATCGCTGATTGAGCTGGCAGTGACTGGGCTGAACGGCCTCCTGATGGTAAGGAAATGTGGAGATAAATATGTGGACATCTCTGTAACAGGGACAGTACTGTTGTCATCAACAACTAATGGCAGGTGATCACCAGTGTGCACAGTCAACACGAATGCTATTTGGTGACTGACCTTTGTATCGGACCTTGTAGGTTTGACATCGTAGTTACTTGGACACTTGTCGGTTTTTGTGTTCAACCAACCAATCTATTCCTGGGAAGCATAACTTTTTACTTAAATTTTCACTATTCCTTTGTGGGCAATATCTAAAACACAGTTAGTGGCTACTCGCTGACAACGTGATGACCTCATACCACTGGCAAGGTGCTGTTGTGACTCCATCTCAAACTTAGTGCGAGTCTCACATTGTGAGTGCATTATCTCACGAGGGTGCGGTTGCCATTTTGTAACTAAATTACTGCCATAAAGCAACATTGCGCATCATCACGGTTCAGACTCTGCTTAGTACATGGCTTGGAGCACTGAATTCACAGTTACATACCTGACATGCTGTTCTGCAAGCTTTTCTGTACAGCTTTTTTGGCATTTCATATGTAACCTCCACAAGGTGGAAAGCTAATTCTCTGCTGAAGTTCAGTAGAGTATCGTAGTCACCTGAGAGTTGTGCAGAATGGCACATTGCCACTCCTGGATTTGAATATCAGTTGCAATGAACACCCAGAACTGTCCTACGTTTGTATGGAAATTTTCTGGCAATTCCTCGCTGAGTTAGAGTAGGACGACTGAAGATTGTTGAAGGTTTGTTCATGCACTGTGTTGTCTTGACTAATTAATACATTGGTGTGTACGTTGCAAGTGTTTACTTTTACTGGTGGCTGGTGCTCCGACTGCTGTGGGGAATAATGAAGCAGCAGGATTCTTGCGTGGCTTCAACACTCACGATGTGCACTGATGAGTTGTGATGCAGCAGGTTTGCAGAGCAGCAAACATCTGTGAAGTGGTCACATCTTCCCACTCAACCCTTTCTTTCCTGGGCAACACACTCCACTCAGTGAGGTTAACCACCAACACAACTGTTCTGAGTCCAGTTCATCTGCTGACACTGATAATTGTTCTCCACTGAGAGTCTCATAGCCTGGAGCTTATTTTTTCCTCTGATTCCATTCACCACAATATCTTGTGGTCTTACTGCATTCACTGGCACTAGTGCTGCTAACTAAAGCGGCTTAATTATTCTTTTCAAGAGCTTTCTTTAGAGGTTGCTTTGCATCCTTCGGCGATACAGGTTTCCGGCTTTTGCCCAAGTTCAGAGTGATCACGATATTGTGCACCGTATTGACTGATTGACCATAGAAAATAGGAGGAGAAGTTGGCCATTTGGCCCACCAGGCCTACCACACCATTCTGTACAATCAGGGCTGATCATCCACCACAGATCCTCAGCAGTGTGGAGGAACAGAGGGATCTTGGGGTCCACGTCCATAGATCCCTCAAGGTTGCCCCGCAGGTCGATAGGGTTGTTAAGAAGGCATATGGAGTGTTGGCCTTCATTAGTTGGGGTATTGAGTTCAAGAGCCGCGAGGTAATGTTGCAGCTCTATAGAACGCTGGTCAGACCTCACTTGGAGTATAGTGCTCAGTTCTGGTCGCCTCATTATAGGAAGGATGTGGAAGCTTTAGAGAGGGTGCAGAGGAGATTTACCAGGATGCTGCCTGGATTAGAGAACATGTCTCATGAGGAAAGGTTGAGCGAGCTAGGGCTTTTCTCTGGAGAGACGCAGGATGAGAGGTGACTTGATAGAGGTGTATAAGATTATGAGGGGAATAGATAGAGTGGAGAGCCAGCACCTTTTCCCCAGGGCGGCAATAGCCAATACCAGAAGACATCTGTTTAAGGTCAGAGGAGGAAAGTTTAGGGGAGATGTCAAAGGTAGGTTCTTAACACAGGGAGTGGTGGGTGCCTGAAACGCACTGCCGGGTGGGGGGGTGGTAGAGGCTGATACAATAGGGACATTTAAAAGACTCTTGAATAGGCACATGAAAGTAAGAAAAATGGAGGGTTATTGTGTAGGAGGGAAGGGTTAGATTGATCAGAGAGTAGGTTTATATAGGACGGCACAATATCGTGGGCTGAAGGGCCTGTACTGTGCTGTACTGATCTATGTTCTAGTGCCGTTTCCCCCTTCTCCCCTTATTCCTTTCTCTCTCTTTTACATTAAGAAATATATCTACCACCTCCTTGCATATATTTACTGAGTTGGCCTGTACTGCCTTCTGTGGTGGATAGTTCCACAGGTTCAACACCACATCTCAGTCCTCAATGATGTCCCCTGTATCCTGAGGCTGTGACTTCAAGTTCTGGACTCCCAGCCCTTGGCAACACCCTCCCTGTATCTAGGCTGTCTGGTCCTGTTAGTATTAAGGAGATTTCATAGAAACCCATATCATTCTTCTAAACTCCAAACTCCAGCCGAACCTGTCTCTCCTCAAGCTTCAGTCCTGCCATCCCAGGAATCAGTCAGGTACAGCTTTGCTGCACTCCCTCATGGCAAGAGCTTGGAGACCAAAACTCTAGATGGGTTCTTATCCACGCCAGATACAGCTGCAGTGAAACACTTTCACTCCTGTACTCATCCTCTTGCAGTGAAGGCCAACGTCCCATTTACCACCTTCTCACTTGCTGCACCCAATTACTTGCTTTCAGTGACATGCAGAAGGACACCCAGGTGACATTTCCCAATCTGTCACCCTTCTAGTAATCTGTCTTTCTGTTTTTAACACCTTTCTTATCCACACTAAACTGCACCTGCCTTGAGTTTTCCCGCTTACCTGATTTATCTAAGTCACATTAGCTCCATGCATCCTCCTCACAGCTTGCATTTCCCACCCCCTCCAGCAATGAGTCATCTGCAAATGTTACAGTTAGTTCCCTCATCCAGGTCACTGATCCAGTTGATGAACAGCTGGGGCCCAACACTGATCCCTGTGGCTCCCCACTGTCACTGCCCACCACCCAGAGAAAGACCTGTTCATTTCTGCTCTGGTTCCCGTCTGCCAACAGATTCTCAGTCATGTCAGTACACTACCACCAATCCCATGTGCTTTAATCTTACACTTACGCTGCCTGCCTTGTACAACTAAACACCGTTGTCTCATAAATCCTATTCTGCCAGGGAGTGAAATATGGAGAGTGGGGATTTTGCCTCTATGTACGTTAGTTGCACATATCCTGTAATTCACTGTCAGAGTATGACAGGCGTCCTTTCTCCCTTTCTTCATGTTTGGTTCAGAATCCTGCCATTTCCTCCTCAAACCTACAAAGCTGCTGTTCCCAACAGGACATGAATGATAGAGGAATGGGGGGGCTATGTGGGAGGGAAGGGTTAGATAGATCTTAGAGCAGGATAAAATGTCGGCACAACATTGTGGGCCAAAGGGCCTGTACTGTGCTGTAGTGTTCTATGTTCTACAGGACAGAGCTTAGGGTGGCTTGGGATGTATGTGAATGGTGAGAGGTTAGTTGTGGCTCTGGTCATCTTAGCAGTACACAAACCCAGCTCGGGCGCGCGAAATGGAACTATTTGTTCCAATCTGTCTCCAGCGTCGGTGGACTTGCAGAGCTTCGGATTAATTCAATTAAGTGTGAGAACTTATTGAGCTGCAGGGCTGACTCGGAGACAAGCTGCAAGAAATCAGAGATACCGTATCAAAAATCAGCAGCAGACGTTTGTTTTGGGCGTTACTGACAGGTTGTTCATGCTGACAGCAGCCACACCCTCACTTCTTTCATGCATGTTACCAGTGCAACTGGTTTGACCCTTGAATCTGTAATTAGCTGTAGAGGCTGACTGCTGCCCACCATGTAAGCAGTGGCTGCTTTTCTTCACTGTCACACTCTGAATGATACACAGTTTCAAAGAGGAGATAAATGCGCACAGTATTCTGGAAAAGGAAATGTATCAACAGAGCGTAACTACAATTTAGTAATGTGATAGGGAGGAAACTCTACAAAGGAAGTGGCATTGAGATTGTGTGGGACACGCGGTCAGTATAGAACGATAGGGCGTCGAAGGAATCAATTCAGCCTATTGAACCTGTGCCAGCTCTTTCCGAGAGCAATCCAACCCCAACCCTACATCTTTGCAAAGTATTTACCTACACTCAGAGCAACACACACAAAGTGCTGGAGGAACTCAGCGGATCAGACGGCATCCGTGGAGGGAAATGAACAGTCGATGTTTCGGGCCGAGACCCTTCGTCGGGACTGGAAAGAAAGGGGGCAGAAGCCAGAGTAAAAGGGTGCGGGGGCATCCCTCCATAGATGCTGCCTGACCCGCTGAGTTCCTCCAGCATTTTGTCTGTGTTGCTCCAGGTTTCTGGCATCTGCAGTCTCGTGTGTCTGTACTCAGAATCGGAATCAGGTTTATTATCACTGACTTGTATGACATGAAATTTGTTGTTTAGCAGCAGTACAGTGCAAAGGCATAAAATTACTATAAATTACAAAACTAAATAGTGCCAAAAAAACGAGTTAGTGTTCATGGGTTCATAGACCATTCAGAAATCTGATGGCGGAGGGGAAGAAGCTGTTCTTGAACCATTGAGTGTGGGTCTGTCCATCTGAATTCTGTGGACTTTCCAAACCTCCAGGACTTATTCTACATGTATTTAGTGTATTAGCGTGGGGGGGGGGCGTTGGTGGGGGGGTGGGTTGGGTTGGGTTGTTTTTCTGAATGTTTTGTGTATATAAAAGGCACACATACTGAGGGAGAGAAGATGGGTTGAAATGTTGTCAGATCCTGGATATTCACCGCACAGAATGCAGCCATCCTGTCCGTCAAGTGTGTGCCCAACACTGTGGAGGTTTCCAACAAAGATTAAGCCCAAACGATGGGTTGTACTGGTGCCACCTGAGAAAGATCTCTGTGATCTAGTCCTACTTCTTAGGTCTTGGTCCACAGCCTTGCAGATTCTAGTGTTTATCCAGGTACAAAGTAAGTACAGGTCTCAGCACTGTTCCAGCACAGCAAGCTGCTTAACTGCATTTTCTTTGCATTTCAGAGGACAACAACACCAGGGTTTTGTTTGAACGTGTCCTGACATCTGGATCCTTGCCACCTGAGAAATCTGGGTAATACTTCCCGTCCTTAAACTTTAAATCATCTGTCAAAAATTAAATGTTTTAAAATACTTCAAAATTGTGTTCAGCATATGTAGAGCAATCGTTGTGAGTTTTATTAGAAATTCTCACAGATAGCAAAAAGCTTTTAATTAATTATAAAGAATTATAGCCTAAAACCTGGAGGATTGGCATAGATTTAGGAAGAAATGTAAGTATCAGGATAGAAACATTTCTTAATTTTTGCGAAAGCAGAGGACATTTTTAAATGTTCTTCTGAGGGAGTGGGACGCCACACATTTTAAATTATTTTGGTTAATCCGTAGCAATCTTCTTGACTTTATTAGAGTATTCATTTGTTGTACTCCATCCTTCTGGGAGTGTTTGTGGTCTTTCTCAACATCACACCCGATCTCACCGTCGGCAGTGAACGGACGGCACGAGAACAAAGACTTCCCCATTCCCAACGTGTTCTCAGGGGATCTGCAGAGCCCAGCAAGAGAACCAAAATGAAGCAGGTTCAGGCAACAAAGTGGGAAATGTAAATAGCAATTAAATCATTTTACAGAATGCAAACTGAAGATGAGGACTTGCACAGGAATTAAGACATAAATATCAAAAAAAAATCTTTTAAGATTTTATTTCCTTAAAGAACATTGCATTTCTAAGAGCACAAGGACTAGGAGAAGGACGAGCTGCTTCAGCGTTCAGTAACGTCCTGGTTGATCTGATCTTCAGCTTTCCTTTCCTGCTCAATTCTTATAACTATAGTCCAGAAATCTCTCTCGGTCTTGAATGTACTTAATGACCTTGCACCTATAGCTCTCTGGACAGAGTCATCACCTTTAATGATATCATAATTCCACACCGAATGAATTTATGTAAGGATCCCGTTCAGTGTCTGGATGTGGAACTAATTGATCTGCAGCCTGTTCACTGTCATTCCTCCTCTAGCCTTGTGGTAATTGGTAAATTAGTTTATTATTGTCACATGTACCGAGGCACAGTGAAAAGCTTGTCTTGCATACCATCCATACAGATCATTTCATCACATCAGTACATCGAGGTAGTACAAGGGAAAACAATAACAGAATGCAGAATAAAGTGTTACAGTTACAGAGAATTCTCATCCTTCTCATAATTCTCACCCCTTTCAAATTTTCCTGGAGAAAATCAGAACAAGTATTTCAACCACTGAGTGTTAACCTAATGTGTGAAGTGTCAGTATTAGGTGTCAGCAAATGTTCTGTCCACATGTGTCTTGTTCTATCCTGACACTGGGCCACCAGAGGGTGGGGGAAAGGTACCCACGTTTTTTAATTGTTTCATTATTTTGAGAAAGTGCCTGGGAGGAGCTGCTTCCTCGGGCAGAAGCTGGCAGATCAGAATTTTAATTATTTTTTTACAGGGAGTTGTGGTATGTACTGCTCTGCATGAATCGGGTGGCACTGTAACATGCAGGGGGAGTCAGAAATACTGTGGCAGCTGATGGGGAAAGTAAGAGGGACTGGGATTAACTGGATGGCTCTTTCACCGTCAGTGGACATCTCCCGTGCTATGGCATTCTGTAAGTTTTGTCCATATGTTTCATGTGACGGTTGGTTCAGATTATGTACACTGACATTTGTGTTTGGACAGTAGAATTGAAGATTTGGAGGTCATAGATTTATACAGCACAGAAACAGACCCATCGGCCCAACTCGTCCATGCCGACCGAGATGTCCACCTGAGCTAGTCCCATTTGCCTGCATTTGGCCCATATCCCTCTAAACTTTCCTATCAATGTACCTGTCTTTTAAGCATTGTAATTGCACCCGCCTCTGGTAAAGCAGTTTGATTTAAGATCTCTTTATTAGTCACATGTACATCGAAACACGCAGTGAAATGCATCTTTTGCGTAGAGTGTTCTGGGGGCAGCCCGCAAGTGTCGCCACACTTCCAGCGCCAACATAGCATGTCTGTAAAGCATTACGCTAACCGCTACACTACCGTGCCTACCATGCATGATGATTGCTGGATTCCATTGCCAACATGAATTCTGCCAGAGGCTTTGCTGAAGTCTTTGATAATCATCTTATGAACTACTTTGCAGTGTTTGTTTCCAACATACTTCAGCTAAAAAGCATCAAGTGTCTGTAAGGAGTAAGCAGAAAGCCCACATAGTCTGGTTATATCCCACCCTAATTCTAGTTTTTCCCTCTTTCTGCTTGTCAACATTACAGAGAGATCTGGGCACGATTTCTGGCTTTTGAAAGTAACATCGGCGACCTGGCCAGTATTCTGAAAGTGGAAAAGAGGAGGTTTGCTGCTTTTAAGGAAGAATATGAAGGAAAGGAAACGGCGTTACTGGTGGACAGGTACAAGTTCATGGACCTGTTCCCCTGTTCAAACAGTGAGCTTAAAGCTCTTGGATATAAGGTATGTACCTTCCATTGTCATGCTCCTTTGGGATGTGGGCAGCACTGACAAAGCTGGCATTCAATTAATTAGCTCCTTAATTATCTGCTCTTGAATTATCCCGGAGATGTTAGTGGTGAGTTTCCTTTTTCGACTGGCTGCATTGATGAGGTTAATCCCACCGTGCTTTTGAGGTGTTGGTCAATCCGGGAGTTTTCTCCGGTAACAAAGAAGGAATAGTAACGTTTTTCCGAGAGTTAAGATGGTTAAGGTGGTGTGTGAGTTAAATTGGGCAATCCCATGCACCTGCGGTAATGGGTGTGGAACGTTCTGTTAAAAAAGCCTTGGTGAGCTGATGGAGTATGATAATTACAGACACACCAAATTGATGGGCAAGGAATGTACATCTGATCCATCACTCCTGCTCTACCCCACTGTAGCAGTACTTGTTTCCAGCACATTGAATTATACTTTGTAATTTGGACGAATTTTGGAAAACTGAGCTGCATAATAATCCATTGCATGTCCAGTGTGGTCACCTTAATGGTTTTCTTTCACCTTGACATCACATGTACTGCTCCTACAACTGAGCTTTTCTCTTCAAAACGTTGCTCGCTGGCCCCACTCTAAGGGACATCTGATTCAATTTTTATTCATATTTGGTTGAGTGTTGCTTCACTTAAAATAAATTTTAGTCAGTCCACAGAGGAACTAATCTGGAGGAAACTTGGACCACTGCAGACACTTGAAGATAGGAGTCATTTGTCCTTTAGAGCAAGTCCAAGTCTGATGGAAAATTGGGCCTTGCCCATCATGTAACACCAGCTAATGGCCACGAATGACCACTCCAAGCTCCGAGGATCAACATGATTGATCATTCGTCAACAGAGAAAAAATTCAATATCTTTCAGGACAACTACTGTCCTCTAGGGAAGGAAATCTGCGGTTCTCACCCAGTCTGTGACTCTGGTTCCTCAGTGATGTGATTGGTAGTCAACAAGCCTCTTGGTTTTACCATCATGCAACAAGGAGTTTGAGAAGTCAGCCCACTGCCACTCGTTTCTTCAGTGGATGTCACTGGCTGGATCCACATTTACCATTCACCCCTCATTGCTCATGGACTGAAGTGCAAGATAGGCTGTACCAGTTTAGTGCTGACTGTATTAGTGAGTCTGGAGTCACACATAGGCCAGTCCAGATAGGTCGAGCAGATTTCCTTCCCTCAAACCCAGGGGGTTTTTACAACAATCCAGTGGGCTAATTGTCACCACAGATGATGTCTTTAATTCCAGACTGATTGAAGAAATTACTGATCCTTGTAGAACATCACTCCCCACCTTCTCCCACCGTGAACGGCATTCACCCTTTACTCCCACTTTCTGCTTTCAGTCCTGCAACCAGCTGAAGATCCATTCCCTGTTCCCACGTTCTCTGACCTTAATTATTGGGTTGTTATGGGGTCAAAACCCTTTCCAAAACTCTTCTGGAAATCTAGATAAATACATCTAATGCACGAGCATTGTCACATCTCTGTGTAACTTCTTCAAAAAAAACTCAAGAAGATTTGTCCAGAAGTATTTTCCTGTTTGATACTCATGTTGTCTTTTCTTTTATCGTGTTTGTTTCTAGATTCTGGCCTGTTGTAGTTTATAATGGTGAATGGATTAGACTGAGTCAAATTGGAAAGAGTTTCCAAAACTAGGGATCGTGAATACTAGAAAGTTACTAAACCAAAATTAAGGTGAAAAGTACAGAGGAATTCCTTTCTTTAGAAGAGAGGTTAGAATGTGCAACTTAGTACCACAGGAAGTCATTGAGGCAAATAAACTAAAAGGTTGTGAAGGCAGGTGGACAAATACATGAGAACAAATAGACCAGGAAGAGATGTTGAAAGGCTGAGATGTGGCAATTGATGGGACGACTCTTGTGTGGTATAAACAGCAGTCGAGGTGAGCGGAGTCGCCTGTTAACTGTGCTGGACTTGATGTCAAATACTGTTTGGTGTAAAACCACTGAGCTGTAATTACCTGAGAACAGCAGACAATTATTACAGCATTCTGTTGGTGTTGTCGTGCTTACAGGATGTCTCTCGAACCAAGCTGACGGCCATTATCCCAGACCCCATAGTGACGCCCTCCACCGTAACCATAATGAAGGACGAGATAGACCGAAAGCCGGAGTATCCCAAACCTGACACAAACCAGATGATTCCTTTCCAACCCCGACACCTGGCACGTAAGTGGCTTGACGTTGCTTTTCAGTTGCTGACTTCAATATCGAGAATATTGACCAAACCAATAGCAGGCTGATGTTTGGATGCTGCACTGATTAATTACCTTTACTGTAGTTAATGCTTGGATGCTGTTTGTCGTTGTACAGCACCTGGTCTCCATCCTGTCCCAGGGGGAGTGTTCCCTGTACCCCCAGCTTCTGTCCTGCTTATGAAATTGTTACCACCACCAACGTGTTTCCAGGTGAGTACACCAGTGATTGTTTTCAGTAGATCCCAATTCAGGTTTATTTTGACCTTGACCATTTTGACTTTGGGCAATAGTGGTCCAGGTAGCCATTGTACACTCACCTTTTTCTTGAACTTTAATGGGAATTGGAGAGGTCTGGTCCAACCTTGTCTCTGAGTAACATCACCAGAGCCCCTTAAGGACTTGGTTATTGTTCACCCAGCTCTCTGCTTTCCTGTTAGGTTGTGGCTCTGCTGCAATTTGAACATTTCTAAACCTGTCCTACCCCTTAGGGCCATTTCCATTTAAACTCTTGCGTCCACATAGTGTCTTCATGGACCGATGAAATACTTGTTGATGTGCACTGCTGTAACTGAAAAGTAAAAACTGCATACGATGCAAGTCTGAAGTAAAAACAGAAAATGTTGGAAATACTCAGCAAGTCAGGCAGCATCTCTGGAGTCGGAAATTGAGTTGATGCTTCAGGTCAACGACCGTTCACCAGGATGTTGGCGTTTCAAAGCTGTGGCAAAGGGAAGGACTGGGGAGAAAGGGAATGAGTGTCACGGCGGACTGAAGGGTTGTTGCAGCTAATGTATCTGGGCCAACAGTAAGTGAACCAAGTCATAGACATATTCATAGAACAGTGCAGCACAGGAACAGGCCCTTCGGCCCATGATGTTGTGCCGAAGTAAATAAACTAGTAATTAAACACCCAACTAATCCCTTCTGCATACACGATGTCCATATCCATTCTCTGCACATTCATGTGCCTATCTAAGAGCCTGTTAAAAGTCCTTGCATTTATGGCTGTGATCAGCATTCATAAGTCGTGGGATCGAGTTTAAGAGCCGCGAGGTAATGATGCAGCTCTACAAAACTCTGGTTAGACCACACTTAGAGCACTGTGTCCAGTTCTGGTCGCCTCATTATAGGAAGGATGTGGAAGCGTTGGAAAGGGTGTAGAGGAGATTTGCCAGGATGCTGCCTGGTTTAGAGAGTATGCGTTATGAGGAGAGACTAAGGGAGCTAGGGCTTTACTCTTTGGAGAGAAGGAGGATGAGAGGAGACATGATAGAGGTGTACAAAATATTAAGAGGAATAGATAGACAGCCAGCACCTCTTTCCCAGGGCACCAATGCTCAATACAAGAGGGCATGGCTTTAAAGTAATGGGTGGGAAGTTCAAGGGAGATATCAGAGGGAGGTTTTTTTACACAGAGTATGGTTGGGGCATGGAATGCGCTGCCTGGGGCGGTGGTGGAGGCAGGTACATTGGTCAGATTCAAGAGATTGTTAGATATGCATATGGAGGAATTTAAAATAGAGGGATATGTGGGAGGAAGGGGTTAGATAGTCTTAGGCGAGGTTTCGAGGTCGGCACAACATTGTGGGCCAAAGGGCCTGTATTGTGCTGTACTGTTCTATGGTTCTCTGATCAGGATTTAGGACACACACTTCTTGTGGGACACGTTTCTATATCTGTCATTTATCATCATCTATTTCCACCTCAGACTGATGAGCTGCAATTAACCTTCTTTCTCTCTCAGCTGACGCCAGCACTCTGTCATTCAGTCTCTCTTGATCTCCACCCTATCCACCCCGTCTCTGAAACCATGCTTGCTTTTTTAACTTTTCCCAGTTCTGATGAAAGGTTGTCGATGTGAAACAACAGTAGCAATACAGGCGGGTAACATCGAATCAAATCCTCCCTACCGGGCAGGCACAGTAGTGTAGCAGTTAGCGTAACGCTATTACAGTGCCAGCGACCTGGGTTCAATTCCGGCCACTGTCTGTAAGAAGTTTGTACGTTCTCCCTGTGTGTCTGCGTGGGTTTCCTCCGGGTACTTCAGTTTCCTCCCACATTCCAAAGACGTATGGGTTAGGAAGTTTGGGCATGTTATGTTGGCGCTGGAAGTGTGGTGACACTTGCGGGCTGCCCACAGGACACTCTACACAAAAGATGCATTTCACTGTGTGTTTAGATGTACATGTGACTAATAAAGATATCTATCTCTCTCTCTTTTTGCAACTTGTGGTCCCCTTAAGTTCCTGTTTTAAATAAGTGTTTTATGTCTGGCCTGTGCTTCATGTATTCTGATTATAATCTGGGCAGATTTACTGAAGTAAGGGTCCTGTCAGTGACTACAGGCTCTGAATGGAACTCCTCTGCACTCCATAGTATGGGAAGCCAGCACTTGAAGCACATATCTCCTTCCCCTTGTGTTACCAGTTCCAACTTGTTAATTAAATTTTAACCCATTCTGTATATGTTCATGTGTTGTGTTGGACACTGATGCAAAGAAATGAGGCAGAACTTGAAGAATATGGTGACTGGGAAAACTCTCTTTCCACTGTACTGAACAGTTCTTCAGTATTTGTTCCACAGTGATTGTATTTGGAAACTTGCTTCCCACAGGGGCCATTTGTTCAAGTTGATGAACTAATTGAAGTTTTGCGACGCTGCCAGTTACCAGACAGTAAGTGCTCTTCTTTGCTGCTCCTTCATGCTACTCTGGTAATGTTCAGAATGGGCACACGGTAAACACACTCAAACCACTAAATTGATATTAGCTCAGATATCAACACTTTCTTCGAAAATTATCTTTGCTATTCTTGTGCAAATGTTTAAAATGAATTGATTTTGTTCAGGTACGCAGGTTAAACTGTGAGTCCAAAGCCTTTGCAATTCATCTTTTAGAAATATTATGATAGATGACATTTTGGATATGGAATGATTCCTGTGTTTTTTTTGTTTTTAAATGCTGTTTGCTATCAGGAACTCAAGTTGTTGCATTTATTTTAAAGTCTGCTTAAGTTTGTGTTCTCTTTAAGCATACTCTGGAAAAGTACAGTGAAGGAACCCTTACTACTTTCTCAAATTGAACAATCCCCATTGTCTGATTCAAACACAAGTAGAACTTTAAGTTCATATCTCTAAACTCTGCTGATTATTGCAAAATAAACTGATTACATTTGTTCTAAAAACCTTCATCTTTCATGGTTTTTATTGTAATGTTATGTGGTCCCAGGTAGTTCCTTCAGTTAATTTCTCCTGCTACAGAAGAAATTTATATTACCAGTCGTTCATTCTCCTCTCTTCTGCTGCATTAAGAGCGAGCAGATTTCTGGGATTAAACCGGGTTGCTTGTGACTCGAAACTTTGGAGCCATACAGCACGGAAACAGGCCCTTCAGCCCAACTGGGCCATGACGACCAAGATTCCCATCTAAACTAGTCCCATTTGACCCATATCCCTCCAAACCTTCCCAATCCATGTACCTGTCCAAGTGTCATTTTAAAGTTGTTATTGTACCTGCCTCAACCGCTTCTTCTGGCAGCTCCCCCATAAGAAGGATGGGTTTATTAAACTGTGCCTTTTAATTTTTTTTAAAAGCTGTTGAACAAGCTGTTGAACTGATCACTGGAGGTCAACCAGAAACAGTTGCTGAAGGAAATGGACCTATAGAGAATGATGCAGTGATGAAAAAGCCCTTAAAGAGGGCAGCAAATGAAGATTCCGATGAAGAGGAGGAAAAGGGAGCAGTGGCACCTCCCGTGCATGACATCTACAGAGCTCGCCAGCAGAAACGAGTCCGATAAACATCCACCAGCAGCTGTTTCATGTCTTGAAGGAACTGAATGTCATTCTTAAGCTGTCGAGAAATGAGCTGTGTCTTCACTTGCCTGTGGAAATGAGACTGTGCTTTCACTGTTGTGCCTCATTCGAGTAAGATAGCTCATCTGGACAGAAAAACCTGGCTTCTTCTGTGCAAAAGGTTGCATTTTTGAAGAGGCTTTCGTTTGGGCAGAATAAAAAACTTTGGTATTGAACACCAGACACTGCACCCACACACAGCCAGTACAAACATTTCAACTGCAATCTAGTTCCATGCAAGTCTGCTATTACAATGCAACTTGTGAATCTTTGTGATTTTGTTTTACTTGTCTGTTTCATTTTTTAAAGAAAACTGGATGGTGCAAATACAAGGGAAGGTATTTTAATATCCCACAGAACTATTAACACCACAGTCCTGTTATGTCATGTGGTTTCCTGCCAAGTCTCATTTTACCATTATTTATGGCAACCTGTTTCCTTTTGTAATTTGAGAGCCTGAACACAATTTGTAATAAAGACATAAAATGCATTTAAATTCAGACTCTTGCTTTATTGCAAAGACACTGAGACTCTCTCCCATGTTTATATGTCTTTAAACAGCAGGCAGAGCCGGGTATTGTTAGAAAGCAAATGAACGTTTTATTAAGTATAGAAAATAACAAGTTAACTTACAGTAATTTCAGGAGCTCCACAGGCCTGCTGCTTTGCCAGACCATGCATGGTGGAAAGAACAATGGCATTCTGACTCACCACCATGTCAGTTGTCAGAAGCCCACAGCCTGTGTTGTATTTTTTTTAAAATAATCATTAGTTGGTGAAAGCATTCAATAGCAACTGCTTAAAATTTCTTGATTATATACTTTAAAAAAAATAGGGTTCTGGGGAACGAGAAGAGAAATGGAATTAATTGGTAGCTCAGAGCTGGCAGTACCAATTTTTTTTAAGAGGCCATTGAACCTTAAATATGCTAAAGAAAAATTCCTTTTTGTGTTAATCCAGCATTTTAAAAAAATATTTTTCACTGTCAACAAATCTTAGGTATTCTGTAGTAATAATTTATCTATCTATGGAATATGTTACGGACTCAGTGAAAGTCCCTTTAAGATAGAGAGTGTGTGTGTATGTGTGTGTGGGGCGTGCTTACGTCAATAGAAGATAAAGGACGTAATGACGTTGTTGAAGAAGTAAGAAGAAGAAGAAGGAGAGAAGGGAGAGAGACACCAGCCTGCTTGTTTTCTCTCTCCCTTCTCTCTCTCTCCTTCTTCTTCTTACTTCTTCAACAACGTCATTACGTCCTTTATCTTCTATTGACGTAAGCACGCCCCACACACACATACACACACACTCTCTATCTTAAAGGGACTTTCACTGAGTCCGTAACAAATATAATTCATCATTAGTTTAATGCATCCTGTACTAAAGTCTGTGCTTTGAAATTTGCTACTGAAATTCTGAAAATCAGAATCATCGATCACTGTGCATGCCAACACTTAACATCTAAAACCAAGGATGGCTTTTTCCAACCCACCTCTTCCACGTCTACCAATACTCCTAGTTTTCAATGTAGTGGGTGAATATCAGTTATCATTACAGTCAAAAATTCAATTCAGAAAAATATTGGCTGAAATAGTCAAGCGCTCTAAAGTTATGCTGAAGTAGTTACATTGGAGATGTAAGGCCATCTCAGCAGGTTTTCAGTTCTCTTTCCTCTTGGTTATCCAGTGCCACAGGCAACACTATCTTTGATCTGAGGTGGGGCAGGTGCTGCAGAGGGACACAGTACCGCTACCTTTCCAAAAACTTTTGCCTATTTCAGTCACTGGTTAGTTTAGGGCCAGTTGTTTATTTTTTTACCCAAATGTGCATTGGCCCACTGCCAAATACATTCAATGCAATGCTAGGCTTCCAGTAGGTGTGGGATCTGGAGCTGAATTTTCAGCTGTTAGCTCCTGGCAATCTACAACGGGAGGTGCAGCCCGTGCCCAGAGCTTGACTAAGGCCAACAGATCTTTGAGCTTTCAGGGAAGATGTAGGGATCTGTTAGTTATCCACTACCTCACCCATTACTATCAATCAGTGGATAGCAGAACAAGTCTGAAGCACAATACAGCCCTGCCTGTTCTTTTATGCTTTCTGATACCAAACCCCACACTTGCTCTTTCCCACTACCCACATGTGCTCTCTGATAGGAGTCAGTAGATAATAACAGATGGCTGATTTTTTCCATACCTGACCAAGGCGTTCTCCTCAGGATCACCACATGTAGTACATCAGCAGCACAAAACACTAGTGGTCATAGTGCATCACTTGTAAGAACTGTGATATCCACTGTTGTTTCTTTATAAAACAACTACTGCCACTCAATGTACCTTTATTACACCAGGATACATAGGTTTGCATTTTTTGTTTAAATACTATACATTATCACTACTGCAAAATTTTGGAAACATGCAGCTGAAAAAAATTATGCACATTCTTAAGTTTTACAAAATAAGTTACTAGTATTTACAGTGGTAAAGTACAACTTGTAGTCAGTACAATACATACCATTTCTGTAGCCACTCTATGTAACAGTACAGAAGAGGCAAACATAATGCTCAGCAAGCAAGCTATAATACGACATCGCAACCAACAGTGAGGAAAATACTGAGTTTATATCCACTGTGACATAAATGTTTTCATTGAAGATGATTGTATTTAATAATTCAACATGTTTACTGTGCATGAAAGCAAATCCAAGCAATATCCTCATTTTAAACCGTTTCTACAGTGGTCCCAAATTTAGCTTCCAAAAATGATCCACTAAGTGATGGTAATGTGTTGGCTGCTTGCATATTCAAATATATAAACAATACAAGAAAAAAAAGATTTGGCTGCATCTGATCCTTTTTTTTGAATATATATTGAACTACCACAAAAAAGAAAGATTAAAATCTCCCCCATGGATTTGAGCAACAACCCAAGTTGAAGGGTACAGGAATATCCATTCGATGCTTCTAACTCGGGCTCAATAAGTGCAGTGTAAGTGGTCTTCCTATTTTCACACAAAAGATAACATTTTTGAAGGTTTTCCGGATTGGATTTGGGCTGTAGCTGAGAGGTTGCAAATCTCGGTAAGTTGTGAAGGGTTGATAACTCTGCCTCAACCTGAACATAGGACTGGTATCAGGACTGGAACAAAGGCTTCAGGAACGGTAGTTGCACTCTAGAAATAAGTGCACAACAGGCTATAAATACCAAGGTCATTCTTCTTGTTGAAGGGAGGTTTTCTGCTGATTACAGTTCAATTAAAGAGATGCATCAAAAGGGGGTGCTTCACTTCTCTGGCATGCAAGGGGCTCATCAGAAATGGGGTTCATGCTCTCAGCCCATATTGATGAGAACCAGAACTGCCCAGAGAAGTGCAGTGGGCTTCTTGCACTGGTAGGTATGCATCACTAGATTGTAGCATCAATCTAGACCAGCCAATACCAAGGGCTGCTCCTTCTATTAATTAATTGATACCAACCGGAATTCCACCTGCAATGATTAGTGATGTGGAAGCCTGTTGTCAAGGAGACATAATTTTAGTCTCCATTCAATGACCCAGAGTTATATTGGGTCTCTAATGTAGTGAATAGTCTCAAGGTGCTTTAATCTGAGTTTTTGGATGGTGAGGGGGGAGAGGAATAGAGATAACTTCTGATGAAAAATCATTCAAGTATAATTTAAAATTTTCCCAGAAAATAACTGGATCTTTACTTCAAAACACACCCTATACAAACAGCAAGGGCTAACTGGATTCTGCCACCCTCCTCACCCCACCCCATGTCTCAGATCATTCCAAACCAAGCTATTTCTTCACAATTTTCCCTCCCCAAACCAAAAAGAGAATGAAACCAGCTAGGTACATGGAGAGGCACACAAACGAAAAGATCGTGTTATTCAATGTGCAAAGCTTTAGATACTATGATCATTGTTCCTTCTCACCTGCCCCTGGAAGTTGTGTCTCATTCCTTTGGAGCACTTTAGCCAAGATAGTGTCATAATAAGGACTGAAGACCAACTTGTTATAGTTTACAAGGTGAAGAAATTTGACTGTTATCTCTTCCAGCTCTCTTTTAATGGGGCCAAGCCCTCCAGGGACTGAAACGGATTTTGGATTGCTTGCCGCGAGGTGCATCTTCAGAAAAGTCTGCATTCGTACATCTGTCAAAAGAAATAACTAAATGAAGGTAGAGTATGGCAAACAGCAATGGGTAGAACTCCTTATAAATGGGCTTTTTATCGAACTGGAGCAGCCAGCTCACAATCCAGCCAAGAACCAGGGATTTAATCAGATTCTAAGCAGCTATGTGGAGTCTGGACAAGATGCAATAACTTTTTAGAAAACCTTCTTAAACTACAGCTACTATCAGAACTGCAAGTTCAGAATTAATGAACTATCTGATTAAAAGCAATGTTAATTTACTTTCAAATATGATGGAACACGCTCTGTAAATTACCTCTTCAATAGTTCTAGAATTGGAAATATAAAATAGAAATGAGCTGCTTCCCCTGGTTTTACGGTGGCAATCACATGACTTAACGAGAGGGCAGTGACGGTGTTGGATCAGTGGCTCCATGGAATGGAATCCAGTGGCCTGTAGAGAGATGGGGACCCGACACCTGCCACCCCCCCCCCCACCCCCCCGGAGGGGTTGGGAGCCTGCTTGGTGGTGGGGGAGGGAGGGGGTACTTGATGGTGTGAGGGAAGGAACAGCTGGCATTGGCACACCAATCCCCTGTTGAAAGTTCCTGCTTACACTAATATTTCAGACAATGTCATCTGAAACACAAGAAATGTTCACAATATTTTCAGCTAGTTAGTTGTCCGTGTGGACTCTCCCGGGCCCAGCTCGATCGTTTGATTTGCCCAGCCATAGCTGAGTCACCCGATCCCCCGGCCCCGATCGACTACTTCTTCCCTCGGCTCAGATCGATCATTAGATTCCTAGCAACTGAACCATTTCTAACTGGCAGGCAGCTTCAACAAAGGCCAGTCTACAAGCATTCCTAAACACTGACTGGTCTGGACTGCCAAATGCACAAGTTACATCTACAAAGCACTTAATGTATTTCAATGTATATTCTTACCTATTAATTTGCGAACAGAGTTATCCGGATTAGATATGGCCTGGATTTGACCTTTCAACACCATCGCTTTTTCAGTAGGTAGTAGTGAGAAACCATGTTGAGTTAAGCAGTTATTTACCTCCACACAGATCTGCTCACTCATACTGGTCATAGCTTCGGCAAGGTGAAAGGAGCTGTAAATGCAATAAATGTTTTCAAAATAAAATACTTACTTTCATTTTTCAAGGTCTTTTTGTTTTTTTTACAAAAAATAAACAGGAATAATGGAAAACGGGAATTATTCAGAGAACATTCCCAATATTAGAGTCTGCTGGGTCAACCGATTGCAACATCTATTTTGAATCAGAATAAATTTAATTCTCCAGAATATTAGGATTTTTATAAATAAATTGATGATTAGTCCTGGGGAGGAGAGGTGCAGGGAGGAAGTGTGAGAGGCAAGGGAGGTGCGAGAGAAGATCGAATGGAAGGGAAAGGATGTGAAAGGGCACAGGAAACCAGAGGGAGACGGAGAGAGGGAGAAAATGCATGAGAGAAGTTAAAAAAAAAGTAGAGAGTAGAGAGGCTAAAGAGGAAAGTAGATGGGAAAGAGAGCAAGGAAGAGAAGGAGGAAGAGGTACAGGATATTGAAAATTAGAGCCAGGCCTTTCAAAAGTTGCAAAACAGTTTGACATCTACGGGTAGTTGAATTTTGGGACTTCTACAAACGACAACTGGCGCTAGGTCAAGCATTAATTTTTAATCTGTGACAGGTAATTTGTAACTGAAGGTATCAAGGATACAGGACAAAGGCATTGGATGTACGGTGTTAGATCAAGGATCAGAATTGATTTGACTGAATGATGGAGTAGGTCTACGGTTCCATATTCCTCATTAAAGAAAAGTATAACACTGAGCTTTATGGTTAAGAGTTACTGACTTTAACTTTAAAAAAACTGGAAGTGCTGGAAAAACTCAGCAGCTCAGGCAGCAGCTGTGTAAAGAAACAGTTAACGCTTCAGTCTGAAGACCCTTCATCAGGACTGAGAAAGACAGAAACAAGTAGCAGAGAAGGTGGGAAGGAGCAACAAAGGGAACTTCTGGGACAGGGTGACATAATGATGGAGCCATAAAAGAGCAGTTAAGTTCTTTTGCCCGTGTAACGTGGTGCTAGTGTTGTAAAGTCTAGGTAATGTTGTACAGTCTGGCCTACTGGGACCAGACAGAAAGAAAAGAGGGATGGAAGGGAAAAATAGCCAGTCCTGAAACAAACAGAGGGTAAAAGCAAGTTATCTAAAGGTTGGAGAATTCAATATCAAGGCCTGCAGGCTACAATATGCCCACAGATGAGGTGGTGTTCCTCATTAACTGAATATAATGTTGCATCTATATAAAACTGTAGTAAAACCACAGCTGAAGTAGCATAGGAGGTTGAGGAACCCACATTACAGGTAAGGATACACCAAACATTCCTCAGGATACTATCTGGCATGATTAGGAGCTGAGAGGTAATGTTGCAGCTATATAGGACCCTGGTCAGACCCCACTTGGAGTACTGTACTCGGTTCTGGTCGCCTCACTACAGGAAGGATGTGGAAGCCACAGAAAGGGTGCAGAGGAGATTTACAAGGATGTTGCCTGGATTGGGGAGCATGCCTTATGAAAACAGGTTGAGTGAATTCGGCCTTTTCTCCTTGGAGCGATGGAGGATGAGAGGTGACCTGAAAGAGGTGTATAAGATGATAAGAGGCATTGACCGTGTGGATAGTCAGAGGCTTTTTCCCAGGGCTGAAATGGTGGCCACAAGAGGACACAGGTTTAAGGTGCTGGGGAGTAGGTACAGAGGAGATGTCAGGGGTAAGTTTTTTATTCAGAGAGTGGTGAGTGCGTGGAATGGGCTGCCGGCAACGGTGGTGGAGGCAGATACGATAGGGTCTTTTAAGAGACTTTTGGATAGGTACATGGAGCTGGGAAAAATAGAGGGCTATGGGTAAGCTTGGTAATTTCTAAGGTAGGGACATGTTCAGCACAACTTTGTGGGCCAAAGGGCCTGTATTGTGCTGTGGGTTTTCCATGTTTCTAGATGAAATAAAGTGCTTTAGTTAAAACAAAGCAGATTACAAGGTGATTTGACAGGGTAGCTAAAAATGGGTTCCAATGAAATATCATCATTGACCTGAAATATCAATTCTGTTTTTCGATCTGAAGATACTTCCTGACCCTCTGAATACTTTGTAGAAAATGTTTTTAATTCAGATTTCCAGTACCTGCAGTATTTTGCTTTTTAAAAGAGTTGTGAAGGTGTGGGACACAACGGGTAGGAAAGTGGCTGAGAGATCCAGAACAAAGGGAGTCTGATTTATAGATATATTTAACAATATAGGGCAGGGAAAAGTATAAAGATTTAAGGCCATGAAACATTAATGATTGAAATCAAGTCAGCATCATGGTTTAAGGAAGGTTCGTGGGGTGATTAAAGAAAAGGAGAAGAGGGTAGAAATAGAAGCAGCACTAGGCCATTCGCCCCCTCATGGTTATTCTATCACTCAATAAGATGGCTGGCCTTTCACCTCAGTGCCACTTTCCTTCAATAACCCCATGTCCCTTGATTTGCTTAATATCTAAAGATCAGTCCAATGAACCTCAAGTGCACCTCCTCTAACACAGGCATACACTGAAACAGCAAATTCATGAGATTGGGATTACTGTTCAACTAGGGGATAAATACCTACACTGACCAGCTTGTTTCATGTAATCTCCAAGTGGTTCTTTGAAACTAAGATTTAGATATTCTATCAAAATCATCTGGGTGGTGAATTCCAAATCGGAGCAGTGTATGTCTGAAGCAATGCAATAAATCACTTACTGAGTATGCATGCCTGTCAGTAAGACTTTAATAATCCCCTTCAGTCTGTCCAGGAAGCCAGAAAGCCCTGAAATGGCAGCACCGGTCATGTTGTATATAACTAGCAGGACAGCTGCAGTAATGGTCAGCTGATTCAGCTCCCTCTGCATCTCCTCAAAACGGGATTGGTCCATCAGCACAGGCTAAAGGAAAAGGCACAACAAAATGGCAAATCACCCGAGCAGGACAAACTTCAGTACAGCAACCAATTCACCTGTAGTGTGTTCCACGGAACTGCTTTCTTCATTTTCTGTTCTTTGTCCATTATTGTCAGATTTTAAATGCTCTTCCCTTTTTGTTTTTATAGCTTTTACTCTGCAGTAATTCTTGTCCAAGGAAATGGGACAGGCTACCAAATCCCAAACTGCTGTCAGCATTAATTGACCTGACCACTAATCATGCATTTAAAAGGAGAAAGGTCTGGCATTTATAGAGCACCGGAAGAAACCCTTAGTGCCTTCATGTGTTATAGGCAATGAGTCACTGTCATTGCGTAGGATACACAGCAGGCAGTTTGTGCACAATAAACCCAAATACCGTACAAAAAAGGCAGCTGTTCTCAAACTTAAATCATTTAAGCTTTACAGAGGCCAAGACCATAAAACAAGTACCAGTATGGTCTCACAATGGTTTGATAATACGAGAAAAAGGAGCACGAGCAGGTCCATCTGCCCCTTGGGCTTCCTCTGCCATTTAGTGAGATCATGGCTGATCCATCTGGGCCTCAACACCACTTTCCCATTCTCTCCCCAGACTCCTTGATTCCTTTGTAGTTTAAATGTCTGCCAATCTCCACCTTGAATATATTCACTGACTCCGCCTCCACAGTGAACCTTTGGAATTCTCTGCCCAGGAGCTTTGTGGAAGTGAGGTCACTAGAAGTATTTAAACTGGAGGTGGATAAATATTTGCTAGATCATAGAGAGATGGCACAGAATTGGAATTGAGGCAGCAGCGATCAGTCACGATAATGTGGAAGGGTGAGGCAGGCTTGAAGGGCCTGATAGCCTACTCCTGTTCCTATTTTCTTGTGTTCTTGTCAGTGTAGATGAGGTGAGGAAATTGTACCAACCTCTGGGAAGAGTCTACTGGCATGATCCCATTTCAGCAATTTAACATATGCATGGTTTAACACTGAGGTAGGGCACAATGCTGAAACATCTGTGGCACCAGCTGTGGCTCCATCAAGCACAGAAGTATCAGAGGCCAGGACTTCACTCGCTGCCTCTTGCAGCCATTCTGTAGCGACCTCCAATGAACCTATGACAAAAAAGAAAATCAAGTTATTTAAACAAAAAACAAAGATATTCTCAGATTTCAGATAAAGCAGAATCTTCCAATTTTACATCATTGAGGGTGTCTGCAGTAGTCCAGTGGTGGAAAGGAAGAAAAGGTCAATATTAGTGGGCTCTTTTGCACTATTTATTTATTTTTGTAACTTATAGTAATTTTTATGCCTTGCACTGTACTGCTGCCACAAAACAACAAATTTCATGTCAATGAACCTGATTCTGATTCTCATTTGCATTATAAAGAATCTGGTCATCACCACACTTTTGTTCATGCGAGCTTACTGTGCATTATTTGGTTGTACTTCAAAAGTACTTTCTTGGTCTTATGCTTTGGGACATTCTGAGGTCATTAAAACACCCTATATAAATGCAATTCCTTTTAAATCAGATGATGCCCTACCTTATAAGCCAGTAACACATAAAGCTTGCATGGGTCCCTTTCTACCCACATTTGAGGTATTGTATGCATTTCTGGTCACTTAGCTATAAGGAAAGGTGTCTTTAAGCTGGAAAGGGTGCAGAAAAGCTTCTCAAGGGTGTTACTGGGATTGGAGCGCTTGAGTTATAAGGAGAGACAGGATAGGCCAGGGCACTTTTTTTTAAGCTGCAGCATGGGAGGCTGAGGGGTAACCTTACAGAGGTATTAAAATCATAAGGGGCAGAGACTTGGTGAATGGTCACAATATTTTTCCCAGGGTGGGCGGGTGGGGGTCTAAAACTAAAGGGTATGGATTTTAAGGTGAGAGGGGAAAGATTTAAAGGGGACCTGAGGGGAAACTTTTTCCACACAGAGGAGTATGTGGAACCAGTTGCCAGAGTAAGTGGTAGAGGCAGGTACAATTACAATGTTCAACTGACATTCGGACAGGTACATGGATAGATAAGGTTTAGTGGGATATGCGTCAAATGCAGGCAAATGGGAGTAGGCAACTTGGTCAGCATAGGTGAGTTGGGCCGAAAGGCCTGTTTCCTTGATGTATAATTCTATGCTTCTGTGCTACAAAACCAAACTGGTTAAATAAAAACAGTAAATTCAAATCATGTCACGGACTCAAGCAATCTTATAAATGAATTCTTTCTCTTCAGCAGTGTGATAAAGAAAGTCAATAGAGCAGTGAATGACTTCAGCACACCATAATCACTAATCCATCATCTTTTTTTTTTACATACTGACTGACGTCATGGAGAGCTAGTGAGGAATATTCCCAACCAACATGACTGGATTAAATAAAGATACAATGTACCTAAAAGGCAGACCACGCTAGTAATCAATATCAACTGATTTACCCATATTCCCTTGTTATCTTCTCTACTCATGTACCATTTTAACAAATTCAGTTTTTCGCACTCAAGTTTCTCACACTCAACATCAGCAAGACTAAAGAACTGACTGTGGACTTCAGGAAGGGGAAGTTGAGAGAACACACACCAGTTCTCATTGAGGGGTCAACAGTAGAAAGGGTGAGCAGCTTCAAGTTCCTGTTCATTGACATCTCAGAGGAGCTGTCCTGGGCCCGACCCACTGATGCACTCACGAAGGAGGCAGGCCAGTGGCTCTACTTCATTAGGAGTTTGAGGAAATTTCGTATGTCATCAAAGATTCTGTAAGTGAAGAGCATCCTGACTGGTTGCATCGCCCCCTGGTATGAAGCCTCCAATGCACAGGATCGCAAGAGGCTGCAGAGGGTTATAGACTCAGCCAGCTCTATCGTGGACACAACCCCCCACCCCCCCAACCGCCCCCCACCTGTCGAGGACATCTTCAAGATGGAGTGCCTCAAAAAGCCAGCATCCATCATTAAGGACCCTCACCACCTGGGACATGCCCTCTTCTCATTACTACCATCAGGGAGGTGGTACAGGAGCCTGAAGACCCACTCTCAATGATTCAGGAATAGTTACTTCCCTTCCAGATTTCTGAACGTTTCATGATTCCCCTTCTTGAAGTTCCATGAACACTGCCTCATTATTCCTCTTCTTGCACTATTTATTTTTGTAATTTATAGATTTTTATGTATTTGCCCTGTACTGCTGCCGCAAAGCAACAGATTTCACATCATGTGTCAATGATAATAATTCTGATTTTATTAAGAAGTACAAATAAAGTTAAGTCCAAAATCATTGAACGGTCCAGGTAATACATTACAACTATGAAACGACTCTTCACTCTCACCGTGTTGCTTATCAAAGAATTCCTGGAAACATTTTCGCTCATAATCAACAGACTGTTTCATCAAGTGTGGTCGAATACTGCTAATGGCAAAATTCACCATGTCAAGCTTCATTAAATCCAGCACAGCAAAAATCTCCCTGTCAAAACAAAATACATGTCTAGAATAACTTGTTCCTTATTTTTTCAGTCTGCAGCTTTAACAGAGTCTGGTGTGTGGCTCCAATCTGGCTATCACAATATCATACCTTGATGCACCCAGTTTCCAGGAACAAACCCACCATCGTAATTGGACAAAGTCATAAACGAGTAAGGTTTATTTTTTAACAAAGCACACTTGGACCAAAATATAATCATCTAAAAATCTTCTGAGCTGGCTTTTATTTTTTGAACAAGTGCATTTTGGATGGTTCTGTTAACAATGATTTTTTCACTGCTCACACTGGGGTTCTGACCAGGAGACTGGTCTTTCATTCTGCTTGAAAGCTACAAGCTATAGTTCATTCTGACTTGACAGCAGTGTTTGGACAGTGACTTAAAGCTACTGTGGCAAGCTGAGAGATGTATTCTTGGGTTTAAACTCTTTTTGGTTTTAAATTCTTCTAAAAAGGCATCACCCTTTTGTTGCCACCGTTTCTTGATTGATTATAGAATTATAATTATAGAATTGCTACTTTGCAGGAGGAAGTCATTCAGTGAGCCAGAACCCACAAAGTCAGTTCTGGCTCACTGTCGTCAGTCCTGTTCAACCATCTTTCCTCATAACCTTGCAAAGTTTTACATTCAAATACTATCCAATTCCCTTTGAAGACCAAAATTACACCAGCATCCACCACATTCACAGGCTAAGCACTGTAAATCATAATACATGCTCTGTATAAAATAAAATCCTCACATTACCTCTGGATCATTTGAAAATCACTTTAAATGTAGTCCTTGGCCCCTTCAATAATGGGAACAGTTTTTCTCTACTTCCTCTAAACTCATCATGATTTTGTACACCTCAATAAAATTTTCTGTCAACCTTCCCAGCTCCAAGGAGACCAATGCTAGATTCTCTTGGCTACAACTCAGAGCTTAAACTTCTCCAATCCCGAAATCATTTTAGTAAGTTTACATGCTCTCTCAGTTGCCTCACAGGTGGATAGGATAGTTAAGAAAGCTTATGGGATGTTAGTATTCATAAGCCGTGGGATCGCGTTTAAGAGCCGCGAGGTAATGATGCAGCTCTACAAAACTCTGGTTAGACCACACTTGGAGTACTGTGTCCAGTTCTGGTCATCTCATTATAGGAAGGATGTGGAAGCATTGGAAAAGGGTGCAGAGGAGATTTACCAGGATGCTGCCTGGTTTGGAGAGTATGCATTATGAGGAGAGACTACGGGAGCTAGGGCTTTACTCTTTGGAGAGAAGAAAGAATAGGGGAGACATGATAGAGGTGTACAAAATATTAAGAGGAATAGATATAGTGGACAGCCAGCACCTCTTTTCCAGGGCACCAATGCTCAACACAAGAGGGCATGGCTTTAAAGTAATGGGTGGGAAGTTCAAGGGAGATATCAGAGGGAGGTTTTTTACCCAGAGAGTGGTTGGGGCATGGAATGCACTGCCTGGGGTGGTGGTGGAGGCAGGTACATTGGTCAAAATCAAGAGATTGCTAGATAAGTATATGACGGAATTTAAAATAGAGGGATATGTGGGAGGAAGGGGTTAGGTAGTCTTAGGCGAGGTTTAAAGGTCAGCACAACATTATGGGCTGAAGGGCCTGTATTGTGCTGTACTGTTCTACGTTCTATGATGATTCTCTAGGGTATTCACATCCTTCTTATTCTGGCTGTGGTTTAATCATTGATTATAAAAGTTCAATAAAATCTCTGTGCTTGAATTTATGAAGCCCAGTATCCTACACAATCGTTTTCTCAAACTGCCCACAATGATAAAGATAATTACCTGCATATTAAATAACCATTACACCATCTTGGCAGAATGCTAAAACATTTTACATACCTCTGTATTCTATGTACTTACTGCTTCCAAGTTTCACACACTTTCATGCCCTTTAAGTCTTTTTGTTCCTGTGGTCCCTTTCATCATTATTGTCTCTATTTTTCCTAAGAAGCATACTGTATCACTTCACAGTTTTATGCATTAAATTTCAACTGCCAGGTCTATCCTTTACACCGGCTTACTTATGTCCTCTTGTGGTCTATTAATACCTTCCTCATTTTTTTTAACCATACTTCCAAGTTTTGTCTCATTTTCAAATTTTTGTGCGATAAATACATTTATACATATCAAAAGTAATAGCCTTCAGTAATAGAATCTAATCAATAAATATTTTGCATCTCTTTTCCTTCCAGAAATCATAACAAAATATTTACATGCACGAAAGTAGAGCAGGTTGAGTTAATCCAGCTCATGGACAGCTCTGGGATTTGAACTCATAACCATAATGGCAAGGGCCAAATGAACTTTGCAGTCCCAACTATAAGCAAACACGTGACCACATAATGCAGCTGAATAACATGCCAAAATATGCAGAGAAATGAAAGTTCTTACGTTTCTTCACCAATAGCAGAAATTTTGTCAGTTTTGTGTTTGTAGAGGGGAGGAACAAGAAGTTGCAGTGTAACTGGTCCCAAATAACTGCTGCAAAATTTATTTTAAGTGCTACTTCATGTTACCAATTTTGCCTGTTAAAAAATACAGTTCTAATGTGTGCTTAAGAGATCATGTCACATTCAATTTCTTAAAGTTTCCTATTCCTTAATTATCCAGTGACCTGTTACTATCGCTCCCACCTGCTACTATTAAACCAGAAATAAGAGAGACTTTCCAAATCTCCTCCACGATCATACTTAAGCTTGAAAACTGATCACTGTGAGGAGGGTGAAGAAGAACAAAAAGGCAGATGGGATGATGTATTACATCACAGATTTCAATTTGTAACCCAATCAGATAAAACACAAGATCCACTAGTAAGTTCACACATTATTATTGAATTTTAACATGTAATCTTACCTGAATAATGGCACCACATCCGAGATGCCCCTGATGAGCTTGATGTCATCATCCCTAATGGGAGCGCAGAGTGTTCCCATCATCCCAATGATGAAGTCAGCTAGCTTTGGGATGTTCAATGCATTGTTCTCAGCCTCCTGTTTTATGAGTTCCAGATCCAGAACTTCATTGATTTGGTTCCTCAGCCTGGTGTGACCAGGCAGCAAGAATGAGAGCAGAGTCTAAAAGATAATAGTGCAGAAATCAGAAACTAGATGGAAGCATCAGCAAAATCCAAACTATTCCTTTGAACACTTTCAACATGAATGTAACAAACTAGCCCGAAATGTTCTTAAAAGACATGGGTACACCCTTTTCACTGCCAAAATACTGGAATCATCTAAGTAACAGCTGTTTTACCTCTCAGAATTCCACAACTGAAAATCAATAATCACTTGCATTGCTATAAGCAAAAGTAGGAAAAGGCAGGAAAATGGAGTTATGCCAAGGATCAGATGACTGATGATTTTACTGAACAACAGAGCAGTTTGATAGGCTGTTTGGCCTATTCGTTACATAAGAAATAGGAGCAGGAGGAGGCCATCTGGCCCGTCGAGCCTGCTCCGCCATTCAATAACATCATGGCTGATCTGGCCGTGGACTCAGCTCCACCTATCTGCCTTTTCCCCATAACCCTTAATTCCTCTACTATGCAAAAATCTCTCTGATAGAAGTGATATATAAAATTATAAGTGGGATAGATAGTAAAAAAAAACTATTTTCCCCCATAGTGCGGGTGTCTAAGACCAAAGGGCACAGATTTAAGGTGAGAGGTCTGGTCTGAGGTTTAGAGGGTGAAATTTTCCCCCTACACAGAGGGCAGTTGGAGTCTGGAATGCTCTGCCTTAAGAAGTGGTGGCAGCAGATACTCTGACTACGTTTAAGAAGCATCTGGCTGAGTGTCTGAGCCACCAGGGCATCAATAGCTGCAGACGTAATGTGGGTAACTGGGATTAGTATAGCTAGGTACCGTGGGCAGGATGAACATGCCAGGCTGAAGGGATGACTTTGTGATTTTCATACTGCTTACCTTGGCAAAACATCTCAATATATTTACTGCATTTCATATGGTTGCAATAAAACAGAAGTGAGAATGTAAACTGCTCAATGTTCAAAATACTTTCTATATCACAGTGACTTGTGGATGGATAAAAATTAGTTTACATTAGAAACAATAGTCAACAAAATCCAATAATCTGTTTATTCTTGTGTATTAACTACAACCATGTGAATGATGCAGTGAATATCAGACTGGATGGGAGATGGCAAATAATCAAGTGGTTTTCAAAACTGACACCAGATACTATACGGTGTGATAATTTCAACTTCAATGACTTATATGCTCACTAGTACAGTTCCAACAATATTTCAGTGTATGATTATTATGACAAACTATTATACAAACTTACAATAATGCGTATTGCTTTAGGGTTGTGCAAGCCACCTCTGTCATCTTTGCTTCCTCTGGATTATTCAGGTTTCCATCTCCAGAAGACAGGAGAGGCTGTGTGGTGGGCCACACATACGGGTTACAGCTAATATACTGGTAGGAATCTGTGGATTGCTTGCCATTTCCTGATTCCAAGCATTAAACTATTTGCGGGTGAGAAATTGACCTATACACCACGGGAAGTTCAATCACCAATGTTACAGCAGCCCTACCAACATGCTGATGGCATTAGACAAGCAACCTGGTGATCAACTTCCACTGCAGCAAGTTGTGCTTGTTTAATTAAGTGAGAACACAATAAAGGCTACTGGATGTTTCTAAAAACCCAACTGATTTACTAATGGATTATGAGGAAAGGAAACCTGCAATAACACTCCTGCATTGGAGTGACACTTAATGTGGAATGTGTCATCCTCTGGAGAAAACAGCCCACCATCACCATCTCCTCAGGATAATCAGGTGGGATTTGCCTGTACTGAATACTATTTCTAAACAGCAGTTAAACAAGGGAGTTCCAAAATGAAATGGGGGGGTGGGGGGGAGCTACAATAACCCTGGAGATCTTACCTCTTTAATCTCACCTAGAAGCTTGATTGCATGGTCGTAAACTGGTGGATTCTCATTTAGCTGAGCTTGTAAACAATCCCAAAAAGCTTTCTTCATAATATCTTCAATTGTTTTCTCAAAACTGTTGACATGATAGCAACTTTAGATTAGTTATACAGTCACTCTTAGCTTCAATGCACAGTATGCGTTTATATGTACTGTAAATGCCATTTTGATGCTGTTATTCTGTCAGTTCTACATTAAAGACTACCTTGGTCAATTAATTAAGAAAATTACTCATCTGTCTGTCCTTTCAGCAGACTTCTATATTTCCTTTACTACAGAAAGAGTGTCCAGATCTCTTCAATCATGGGCAGTCCCTCAGGAGAAGGCTGACTTAGTTCCAAGATGGCTTTGTGAGATCTGAGGTGATTGATGAAGCTGAAGTGGGTAAACCATAGATTCTTCCATGAATGGGGCGGAAGGTGCCTGGCAGGGCAAGTGAGGGGGGCAATAGTTTGTGAAATTAGAAATCACAGTGACCCACAAACAGATAAGTTCAGCTTGCCCTAAGTTAGCCCTGGCTGAGTTTTGTTTAGGCAAAAATTGGCAATTAGCATGGAAACCAAATAAAGTTGGATCTTTTAATAATTTTGGTTGTAAGGCAACTGATGTATTAACAAGAACTAAAAGTATGAGATTTCAGAAGCCAAAAAATAAACACTATTATTCTGTTCAAAGAATGTACCTGCTCTCTGGTAGATCGCGCTGTTTGATTACAAAACCTTCATCAACCACGATCTCATGGGCTAAAGCCATGTTACAAACTCCTTTTTCTGCCTCAATTAACTCCTCTACAGAAACCAGATTAGGAGAAACAGCTGGAACACACAAAAAAAAGTTAACAATTATGGCATGACATGTTCATATTTCAATATCATATATCCTTGACCATCACAAAAATGTGTAGGATGATAGCTAGCACTAACATCACTCCTCAGGGTCAGGTCTAACGTGACAATCTGAAATGAGAATCGATTATTGAACTTTAGAAACCAGCAGAATTATGACTCTGCTATATTAAACATCTAATCAAATCCTAATTAGATGGACAACTACAATTTACCCAGATAACCATATCTTTCCACTAAATAGTTGGTCTCCCACTGCACAAGAAATTCTTTTTAATAAAAAGTATGATTTAAATATTATAAACCTACTTTAAAATGTTTATGATCCGAACATTCTCATATCCCTTTGAGGATTTGCAATTTTATGGAATAGACATTTTCTAAATGTAAACAGAAATGTATTCATGCAACTACATAAAATACAGGTACAATTTTATTGTAAATGTCATCCTCTTTCCAATAACATTTCCAAGGACCAGTATATAAGACTGTCTACTAATCACAACCAAAGTGCACAAAGGCAACTTAACACTTTTATTTTAATATATAATCACTGTTAAAAAACATGGCCTTGATTTTTTTAACCACAGACATGAGCACCGTCCAGACTGAGCTCGTCTGAATCCCTAGTGAGATGTTCTTTCCCATAGACTTCCTGAATCTTCATTACCAAGGCCCTGCTACTGTCACTGCCATCTTGACTGAGGCATGTGCATGAGTGGGGGGAAAAGTCTGCCATCTAGCTGAGCCACATTTCTTGGCTTAGCCTGAAACACCTATCAAAGTAATGAATGTTTCTGAATACCTCTGGCATTCAGAAATATTCAAAAGTATTAAAAACTAATGAAACCAGTAATAAAATAAATATTTAAAACATTAAGAAACAATTAAAAGCACAAACCTCAATTAACTCCAGAAATGTAAATTACTGGCATTCTATTATTGTTTAATAATATGATTAAAATCACAGCCAATTTGCGATTAATTTAAAAAAATTTTTTTTTAAATTGCACAGCAGTTCTATCTGTAAGACTTTTCAATCACATTGCTTTTAATAAGCTGGTTAAACTTATATTACCTTTTTGTGGCTCAGAATCCTAAATGATACAATACACAATTAATTTTAATAAATTATTTGATATAACTATTTCCAGGTTGGTACTTTGGAATTTGCAGAACAATTCACAAAGAGAGGAAAACTAAAATACTTCGTATTAGATACCGTTCATGATTTTCCTTTAACTTACAACTATGATCCTGGACTTGAGCACACGTAGATGTATGAAGACAAACTTACAAGAAAGAGTGTTTCCACTGCGGGAGATTTCAGTCCTTCGTCCTATTTGATGATGTAGATTTTCGGCTTCTGAATCACTCTGCCTATTAAGGTGTGTACTCACAGGTTTTTCCTCCCCGTTACCTTCAGGTGGTTTCTCTGGCTCCAGTGGCATGGTTGATGTGTTTCAAGTATACTCTATACAGCTTTTTGACTTGGAACCTGTAAAAGACAGTGGCCTTGAGCTCTGCTGATTATAATTCCTGTTTTACACTGGGGACTTGCAAAAATCCCCAGTGAGATGTTCCACACATAAATAAGATTCCTTGGGCACCCATGAAATTAACCAATTGGGATAGTGAACTATTTCAGTGATATGTTCACCCATATCATAAAACATAATTTTCATAGGCTCACCCAAAATGGTTGCAATAGCTTTTCGATAAATTGAGTAATAATAACTATTTTTTTCAAATTGCAACTGGACTTTTGCAATTGAGTCATAATTCAACAGGAAATTACAATTGCAATTATAGATTAAAGCCAATTCCATTTTAAGAGTTAATGCAGTACTTTTCTCCAGTAACGCTTTGCGTATTTGAACCCATATCAGCTTCGATAACCACACACATTAAACGACAGTGTTAATGTAGGGACATCGCAAGACACTTCACAGCAGATGAACAAATGTGTAGCAGGAGAAGGGTTAGGTGAAATGGCCGTAACCATGGTCCAAAGGAGAAGTTTATGGAGAAAGTTCCAAAATTGTAGTCTCTGCCTCATTGGAGCAATAATAAAAGGCAGAAGTTTTTCTATAGAAATGGCTAAAATAAAAAGCAAGTAGATAAAGAGACGCTTCAAAGAGATTTAGAATAACAGTGGAAGCAGTATGGGGTTTACTAACATACTCCCTCAGATAGTTATACAACTCAGGAAGAAGAAAACATGCAATTCTGTTAAAATAAATGATGTGGTGGTTTTGCAAAGATAACTTCAAAGAAAATGGTATTACTAGTTTCAAGTGTTTTAATAATTATTCCTATTTGAAATAAAGCTGGTAACTACCAGAATAACTGTTTACATTACAGCTTGTAATTTTTATTTTGGCTATGCTTTGGGTCACCCATCCTAATTTTCTCCTTCCTTGGCTAGGTGTTTAGTTTTTGATGATGCCTCTGTGTAAACTTAAAGACTGACTTACTGTAGATTAAAGGCAATGTTTAAATGCAAATTGCTGCTATGTCACTTCCTTGTTGCTTCGAAAATTTCAAAGGCTCAACCAAGTGCAGTCCTTGAAAACTGAGATGCCAAAGTTCAAGCATATAGAAGAGAATGATTTTCATCACAACATGGTGAGCCAAAGGGCCTGTATTGTGCTGTATTGTTCTATGGTTCTATATTAGAAAACATCAAGAGCAACTGCACAAATTTCACCACAAAAAAGCTCTTTTAAATATTAACATTCCTATTCAAGTTCTATCCCATTTTGTGCTTTAAATGGGTGTTGAGAATAACTGATACGTTCACATTTTAGAACACATCTCTTAACTTTTCTCAGGTTTTTTAGCTGCTCCAAAAATCCACCCAATAAAATAACCCTATGCTCCAGTATGTACAGAAAAGGCAATGTAGATAACTTGTTCTCTAGTTCAGGCACAGATTGTGCCTTCCTAACGCCATTGTATGGAAAATTGCAGGGAACACAACGTCACATCCTTACACTTGCAGAAGCATTTGCTAAATTTTTTAAGTAACTGGTTACCAAAATTAAAAGATATCAGTAAGACTGAAAGAATGCAGAGGAGATTTACTAGAATGTTGCCAGGTCTTCAGGAGTTGAGTTACAGGGAAAGATTGAACCATTTAGGACTTTATTCCTTGGAGCGTAGAAGAATGAGGGGAGGTTTGATAGAGGTTTACAAAATTATGAGGGGTATAGACAGAGTAAATGCGAGTAGTCTCTTTCCACCTAGACTAGGAGAGATAAGAACGAGAGGACATGGCTTTAGGGTGAAGGGGGAAAGGTTTAGGGGAACATTAGGGGGAACTTCTTCACTCAGACAGTGGTGGGAGTGTGGAACGAGCTGCCATCTGATGTGGTTAATGCGGGCTCACTCTTAAGTTTTAAGAATAAATTGGATAGATACATGGACGGGAGAGGTCTGGAGGGTTATGGACTGGGTGCAGGTAAATGGGACTAGCGGAATAAAGTTTCGGCGCAAACTAGAAGGGCCGAATGGCCTGTTTTCTGTGCTGTAGTGTTCTATGGTTCTATGCACCGAAATAAGATTAGTTAGTAGGCAGAAGACAGGAAACAGAAAGGAGTAGTAACGAGAATTTCTTCTGAATTCCTCTGAAGGTGTTAAATGATGTTCCCAGAGATTTTTTTTTCAGGGACCTCAGCATTCTACCATGTATAAATAACTTGGATGAAGGAATGGAGAGCTGTGCAAGCAAACTTGCAAATTATAATAAATACAGCAGGATATATAGATGGGAGTAGGACGCCTCATAGGGGCAGAAATAAAGTAAGCAGGCAGATAAGAGTTCGATGCAGGCAAACGTGAGATCATCCACTTGCTTATTTGTACAGGGCATGTGACAATACTGGTATTTATTGCTCATCCCTAATTGCTCATGAAATAAATGGCTACTGTGCCATTTCTGAGTATAGTTAAGAATCAACTGCTGTAAATCTGAATCACATTTAGGCCTGACCAACTAAGGATGGCATATTTCCTTTCCTAAAGCAATTGGTGAATCAGATGGATTATAATGACAATATAGTAATTTTACAGTCATCATGTCGGCTTTGTTTCCCAGACTTTATTATAACTCTGAGAAAAACAATGTTTACTAAGGATAAAAGACCAAGAACTGTGTAGGAAAGGAGGACTTAGGTACATGTAAAAAGAACCAGTGCACATGTATAAAAAGGCAGATGAAAAGTGGGAAAGTGAAATATTAGTATGTATAAAGCCTTAGACAGCATCTGGAGCAGTGCAAGCAATTCTGGGACAGATACCAGATTGATACCAAGGTTAAAAATATGAGCTACAGTTGAATAAGCCTGACATATTCACCTCAGGGTAGAAGCTTTAAAGATTATTTAATGACGGTGCTTTACATGATAAAGAAGAATTCAAGAGAGTCAATAAGGGAATCTATCCCTTTTATAGGAAAACTCAAAGGAACATTACAGTAAGATTAAAATCCAGTCACTTGAGTAAAAGAAAAATGAAGGTTTGGACATAAATCATTGTGGAGATCTGGATTTACTTTCCAGAAAGGCTTTGGATGTTGCTGCAATTGAAATGTTCATCAACTTGCTATCAACTGCAAGTTTGAACATATCATTTTAATAAGAATGTACTTCTGAATATATTACATTCACTTCTCTCATTTATATTATTGACAAAGACTGTAAACAGTTGAGGCCCAAGCAACAATACTTACAGCACTTTGTTAGTTATACACTGACATCCTGAAAATTATACATTTATTCTCTCTGTTAACTAATCTTCGATCCATACCAGTGCGTTACCTCTAATTTTATGCAACAACTTTTACTGTGGCACCTTATCAAATATCTTCTGAAAATATAAATATACAACATTCTCTTGTTTTCATTACATTTCCTGCTAGTTACATCCTCAAAAAACTCATACGTTTGTCATATATAAAACTTATTTTCATAACAGTTTTACCTCTGTGCAATCACATTATGATTTTCCAAGTGCCCTGTTACCCACAGGCTTAATAGATTCCCGACTGAAATTTGGCTATTTGGGCTATTGTTTCAGGATTATGTTCCCCCTCCTTTCTTGAGCAGGTGAGTTAAATTTACCACATTCCATTCCACAGGAACCATTCTGATAGCCACAGAATGCTGCAAGAACAATCCCAATGCATCTAGCACTGCTGTAGCCACCTGTCTTCGAAGCCATCTGAACCAAATTTGTTAGCATTCAGTACCCTGATATTAGTTAAAATCCTTACTCTTATTAGACCCTTGATTCGCCACAATTTCCATCATTTCTTTGTCTCTTCCATGTGATTAAGGAGTCTGTGATTTTCCTATTTCTCCAATTTCTGCCTCAAAGGGGCCCACACCTATTTGTGTTTATCTCTCCCTTTGCAATTAATTATTCAAAACAACAATCACCTGTAAGAATATGATTTAATTAACCAGGAAAGTTTTCATTTACACATCCACCAGTTTCAGCAAGATTCATTCTAATCAAAGATTTCCAGCATCTGCCTTTTTTTAAAATTTTTGTTATAATCAAATCTTTCCTACAAACACTCGGGAGGTGAGTATATTGGACTGAGAAGTAATACACATTATCATAAAGCTACAACATTGGTACATTCATTCAGGATCTTCTCCAGAACATGAAGCATGGTTTTGGACTAATTATCACCTTCCCTCTTTCTTTCCTAAAAAGTTAGTCTAACAACATACAGGGAGTAATTTCTGGCGAATAGTTCATCCAAGTGATTTCACCACTTGTATAAAGCCTTCTTAATCACAAGGACCTTCCTTCCTCAGACTGATTTTACCTTTCATGTTTATCCCCCTCCCCTTTATACACTGGGCTGGAGCATTTGCAAACCTCCAGTCTTCTGTCACCACTTCTACATACATGACTGGGAGATTGTGGCCGTTGCCTATGCAATTTCTACTCTTACTTTTGTCTAACTTAGGATGCATCCCATCTAGAATCACAGAGTCATGAAACAGGCCTTTCGGCCCGCCAAGTTCACACTAACCATCTACACTAATGCTACTTTATTTTCCACATACTCCCTTCAAATTCTCCCAGATTTTACTATACACTCACCTACACACAAGGAGCAATTTATAGTGGCCAATTAACCAAGCAACACGTCTTTGGAATCGGGGAGAAAACTGGAGCACCAGGGGAACCCCATGCAGTCGCAGTGAGAATGCGCAAACTCCACACAGAGAGCACCGGAGGTGGGGAACGAACCAGAACTTCTGGTGATCTGAGGCAGCAACTCTGCTACCTGTGCCACTGTGTCCCTCTAGGCTGAATGACTTTTCTAGTCTGAGCAGTGTTAAACCACTTTTCCTTACCTATTTTTAACCTGTCTAACAGCATTATCACATCAGCAACAAGTGAAGACAGATGAAAAGTATTCAGCCAAGCTTTCTGCCCCCACGAGTTGCTCTCTTTGAATCCTAATTGGCTTCGTAAGTACTTCCCCAGAAGATGGTGAATGTTTAGAATTCTCCAACACAGAGTGCTGTGGAGACTCAGTCACTGGATAGATTTTCGTATGTTATGGGAATCGAGGTTTATGGGATTAGTGTAGGAAACTGGTGCTGAGGTAAAAGGTCAGACATGCTCTGAATGGTGAAGCAGGCATGAGGAGCTGAAGGCCTACTCCTGCTTTTACTTCCTATATTCACTAACATTTTACTGATAGTATGTTTATAAAAGACTATGTTTTCTGTTAGCCGCTGGTCAACTCTCATACTTTCTTTGCCTTTCCCCTTCATTTTTCAGACTTCAATTGAATCCCTGCTATGTTATAAACCTTGCATTAGTCATAAACCACCTCCTCTGTCTCATTTTAGTTTCAATATTTTGATCATCCAGTCAGCTCTGGCTTTGGAATGCAATAATATGGCCCTCACCCAACAGTGTCAATTTTGCACTCATTTCATCTCTTCTTTAAAGGATTCTTGTTGTTCAGTTACTGTTTTGACTACCAATTTTTGATCCCAATCCACTTGCCAAATCACTTCTTAGCTCACAGAAGTTAGCTCTTTTCAAGTTAAGCAGTATAGCACTTGATTAATTTTTATTATTTTCCATTATTATCCTAAACTTAATATTGTGATTAACATTCCCCAAATGTTCCCCCACTAAAACATACACCACTTGCCAGTCTTCATTCCCGTGGATCCAGCACTGCTTCTTTTCTTACTGGGATGAAAACACACTGATCAAGAAACTTCTCTTGTATACATGCAAAATACCGTGGATAGTGGAAATCTGAAACACAGAGAGAAAATGCCGTAAATATTTGGCAATTGAGGCATCATTTCTGCACTGAAAAGATAGTGAGCTAAATGATTGCCCAATCTGTGTTTGATCACTATTGCTGTAATCTCCTTCAGTCATACAATCCTCCAAGATCTCTGTGCCCATCCATATTTCTTTTGCAGCTACTGATAGCTGTGCATCTGCCTACTTAAACTTTCAACTCTGAAATTCCCTCCCAAGGCTTGCTGGTAAGTTTTGCTTCATAAAATTAAATGTGCCATGCAAATACACATTGCTGTTTATCTGTTCTGGCGATGTTAAATGGCTATTGGTTGTTAACCATACAAAAATACTTTTACACAAAAAAACACTGCATTCAACAAGAGGTATAATGATGGGAAGACAGCTGTCCAGTTGTAAACAGCCAGAACTCACAAACCACCAAGTGATAATGAACAGATAATCAGTTTTTAGAGTTTTTAATGAGGAATAAACAACAGGCCAAGACACTAGGAAGAAATCCATTACTCATCTTTGAAATAGAGCCATGGATCCTTTATGCCACAAGTCTAGTGTTAACAACACTTCCAAGATTACGGCAATCTTTCTGTACTTGATCAGACAGTCACCATAGATGTTCAAGTCTCTAGAGTGGGATATGAACCAAGATAAAAGTGCTACCAGAGAGAGACTCCCACCACATACAAATTATAACACACAAATATATAAAAAATGTACAGAATCACAGCACGGAAGCTATTTTCAACTGTCGAATCCATACCAGTTCAATGTAAGAGCAATCCAGCTAGTCCCCCTCCCTTCCCTTCCCTCATAACCCTACAAATTCCCTCCCTTCAGTTGCATTTTGAATGCTACAATTGAATCTACCTCCACAACTACAAGCAATACATTTCAGTCCTTATTTATTATGGGGGGAGAGAAAAGCTGTTCCTTATGTCATCTTTAACTCTTTTACCAATTAGCTTCAACACATGTCACAAAGTTCTTGAGCCCTCCACCAATGGGAACAATGTCTCTTTATCCACACTTGTCAATACTTTGGGATTTTAATAATAAACCTGATTCTGATTCTCTGTTCCAAGGAGAACATCCCCAGCTTCTCCAGTTCATCCACATAATTTAAGTACCTCATCAATGAAATAATGTTGGTAAATCACTTCTCTACCTTCTCCAAAGCAATCACTTCATTTCTAAAAACCTGGCACCCACAACTAGACGTAATAACTTCAGTTGGTGATCCAACCAGTGTTTTATAAAAGTTCATCACAACTTTCTTGCTATTGTACTCTGTGCCCAAAGCTGAGGATCCCATATGCTTTTTTTTAAACCACTTCCTCACCCTGTCCTGCCACTTCAATGATCTATGCACATGTACTCTCAGATCCCTCTATTTCTATACCCCTTTTCTGAATCATGCCCTCTAGTTTGCTTTGCCTCTTTTCATTCCTCCAATCAAGATGTAAAAAATTCACATTTCTCAACTTTAATTTCACATTACAGCTACCCACCAGCCTGTTTATATCACCCTGAAGTCTATTACTACCCTGACCATTCACTACACCTCCAGGTTTAGTGTCACCATAGAAAGCATCCTACCCGGATGCATCACAGCTTGGTACAGCAACTGTTCTGCCCAAGACCACAAGAAACTTCAGAGAGTTGTGGACACGGCTCAGTGCATCATGGAAACCAGCCTCCCCTCCATGGATTCTGTCTACATTTCTCACTGCCTCAGTAAAGAGCAGCCAACATAGTCAAAGACCCCAACCACCCCGGACATTCTCTCTTCTCACCACCGCCCTCCCCCCCTCCAAGACATTCTCTCTTCTCACACACCCCCCACCCAATTGGGCAGAAGATACAAAGCCTGAAAGCACGTACCACGAGGCTCAAGGACAGCTTCTATCCCGCTGTTGTAAGACTATTTAACGGTCTCCTTGTATGATAAGATGGACTCTTGACTTCACAATCTACCTTATCATGGCCTTGCACCTTACTGTCTGCCTGCACTGCAATTTCTCTGTAACTGTGACACTTTATTCTGCATTCTGCTATTGCTTTTCCCTTGTACTGCCTCAATGTACTGATGTGTTGAAATGATCTGTATGGATGGATACAAAACAGAGTTTTTCACTGTACCTCTATATATGAGACAATAATAAACCAATTTACCTTTTAGGAATTGTGCCCTATACACCCAAGCCAAACATACATGTCAGGAGCAGGAAGGTAGCCAGGGAAAGAGTGGATCCCCTTAGAGACCAAAGGGGTAATCTGTGTGTGAAGCTAGGTGATATGGGTGAGGTCCTAAATGAACCTGTATTCACCAAGGAGAAGGACATGGAAGATAGCGAATTCAGGCAAGGGTATGTGGATAATCAGGAGCAGGTCAGTTAAGGAGGAGGTATTTGATGTTATGGGACATATAAGAGTTGAGATCTATCCCGGGATGCCATGGCAATCAAGGGAGAAGATAGCTGTGGCTCTGGCAGAGATCTTTGCATCCTCGTTAGCCATATGCAATGTGCCAGACAACTGGAGGATAACTAATGTTGTTGCTTTATTTAATAAAGGCAACAGGGCTAAACCAGGTAGCTACAGTCCAGTAAGCCTTACATCAGTGATAGGTGATAAGAGGCAGAGACTAGTGGTGGAAGGATGCTTTCCTGGCTGGAAAAGTATGACCTGAGATATACCACAGGGATCAGTGCAGTTTGTGTTGTTTGTGATACATATTAATGACTTGGGTGTGAATATAGGAGGTACGATTTACTTGTTGTGGATAGTGAGGTAGGTTGTCTAAGGCTACAGATCAGATCAGATGGAATTTAATCCCAAATGCAAGGCAAGGTCAAATAGAGGTAGGATATATACTGTAAATATTAGGACACTAAAGAACGTTGATAAACAAAGGAACCTTGGAGTTCAAGTCTATAGTTCCCCGAAAATGGCAGTGAAGAATGCATATGACATGGTTGCCTTCATACGGCAGGACACAATATAAACACTGGCATGTTACTTTGCAACTTTATAAAACACTGGTTAGATTGCACTTCAGTATTGTGTGCAGTTCTATCACCACACAATAGGATGTGGTTGCACTGGAGATTCACCAGGATTTTGCCCGGATTGGAGGACTTTATTTATGTGAATAGATTGGGAAGGCTGGGTTTGTTTTCCCTGGAGCAAAGGACACCTGATAGAGGTATATAAAATCTTTTTCCCATGGTATGAGTATCAAACACAAGGCAGCAAAGGTTTAAAGTAAAAGTGCAGACAGTCATGGAGGGAAGAATGGAAAACAAACAAGAATTTGGTTTAATTATCAATAAGATGAAGGAGTTTTAAAGGGATGGAGGAGATTTTGTTTTTACAGAGAGGTGTTAATATCTGGAGGGTGCTGCCTGAGGAAATAGTGGAGTCAGATACAATCACGCCATTGAAGGGACATTTAGACGCACTTAAGTAGGCAATGCACAATAAAGTGGGTAAATTGGATTAATGGGGATGGGCAAAAAGGGAAGCATGGACACAGCCCATTTCTGTGCTGTACAACTCTGTGTGTGTATATATCCATAAGATTGTATAGGATACCTATACATGCAATAATAGATTATATTCACATATAGTCATAAATCATTACATATAAGTAATATATAGATGATACAACATATACTCTGTAGGTGATGGATAGTTGATTATGTGTGTGTGTGTAGACATGTGGCAGGTTATATGCACCTGAACATACGCCCACATTCGGTTAGGACGGTGTGTGTGCAGCAGGGTCTGTGCAACGCCCGGTGTCAGGCCGTGGGCAGAGACCCCGCGGCCTCCCCCCGGCCGCCGCCGCCGCGCCTCACCCGCTGCTCGCTGCGCCGCCTCACGTCCCCCTGCCGGCCGGGCCGAGCCCGCGGGCCGCTGGCATTAATCCACCCGTCCGAGGGCCCGCTCCCGCCGCCGCTCGCCGCCGCTCGCCGCCCCCTCCGGCCTCGGCGATCCGCTCAGCTGGCAACAACCTCCGCCTCCCGCTCCGGCGACCGGCCGGCGACCGTTTATTTACGGAAACGACGAGGCGGAAATGCGCCGCTGGGTGTTGTGGGAATTGTAGTTTGCAGGCGAAAGGATCCCATTACGTCATCTGTCAATCATGCCGAGACACAAAGGGACTGCAGACGCTGAAATCTGCAGCAAAAAACAAACTGCTGGAGGAAACGGCTCATATTTATGACTATATGTGACTATTATGTCAGGCAGCATCTGTAGAGGGAAATGGACAGGGAGCAGGGAGTTTTGTGCCAAAACTTTCTTTGTCCCTTCAGCTTCCAAAGGCTATGCTGAAGTATTGAGGTGGTGATAACTGACCCTTTAACAGATTTTTATACTTCCCATTTTATAACAAGAGGATCAAATTCTCTTCAACACGGGAGGATTAAAGCACAAAGTTCATCAGTCAGACCACTAAAATACTATGGAGACAGAAGAGACTGCAGATGCTACAATCTGGAGCAAAAAACAAACGGCTGGAGGAACTCATTGGGTGAGGCAGCATCAATGGAGGGAAATTGACAGTCAACGTTTTGGGACAAGACATTTATGACTTGGTTCTGTTACAGGTCTGGGGGTTCTGTGATGGCTGAGGAGTCCTGTGAGAGAGCCACAATCTCTGCCACGTGTGCTTGACAAGCTGAGTGGGGAGATTGGGAAGTTCAGCACCACTCGAGCTGAATGCATGTGGTCTCCCTGTGCAGAGACTGGAGGTGCTCAGTATCTTCCCAGATTGCCCTAACATGGTACAATGCTTTCACCAACAAGTTCCCTATTCCCAGCTCAATCAATTGGAATTGGTTTATTATTTCACTTGTACCGAGGTACAGTGAAAAGCTTGTCTTGCATACCGATCGTACAGATCAATTCACTACACAGTGCATTGAGGTAGTACGAGGTAAAACAATACAGAATAAAGTGTAACAGCTACAGAGGAAGTGCTGTGCAGAAGATGCAAGGTCATAATGAGGTAGACTGTGAAGTCAAGAATTCATCTTGTCATACTAGGGAACTGTTCAATAGTCTTATAATGGCAGGATAGAAGTTGTCCTTGAACCTGGTGGTAAAGAATTCACAAAGTTTATTAATGAAGTCTTACCAGGTCACTTCAAAGAATCTCAGAAAAAATTGAGATAGACTAACTTGCGCCCAACAAACCATTAAAGCACCAAATGCCTTTCATTGCATAAGGTTTTGAGTATAGGAACACATTTACACAGGGTCTTTGTGAGAACACACCTGTAGTGTGTGTAGCATTGGCCTCCTTAACTCAAGAAAGATTTACATGTCACAGGAGGGCAATAAAGGTTAGAATCATACAAAACAGAACAGCTCACCTCATCCATGCCAACTATGATGCCCATCTTCATTAATCTCATTTGTCTGCATTCAGCCCAGACCCCTCTACTCCTTTCCTATTCAAGTACCTGTCCAAATGCCTTTTAAATGTTGTAATTTTGTCTGCCTCCATCACCTCATTCCAAATGACCACCACCCTCTGTGAGAAAAACCTGCCCCTCAGGTCTCCATTAAATGTCCACTTTTAAGATAAAAGTGTGCCCTCTCGTTCTAATCTTCCCTAACCAAGGAAGATGACTCCAACCCTCTATCCTACCTATGCCCGTCACACTACAATGTCAGCCTCCTACATTCCACTGAGAATAAACCCAATCTATCCAATCCCTCCTTATAATTACAGCCCTCCATTCCAGGCAAGACCCTGGTGAATCTCTTCTGCACTCTCTCTGTCGCTACTGCATCCTTCCTGTAGTGTGCCAATCAGAACTGTACACAATACTCCAAGTGTGGTCTAACCAATGTTGCATATAACAACATAATGTCCTAACTCTTATAATCAATAGCTTGGCCTATGAAGGCAAACATACCAAATACCTTCTTCGCTACCCCACCCACCTGGGTCGCCACTTTCAGTGAGCTCTGGACTTGCACCCCAAGGTCTCTCTACACATCAATGCTATCAAGGTCCCTGCCATTTACTCTAAATGTCCGAGCAGAATTTGACCTTTGAGTTCACCATTCCTGGGAAAGCAGCAGTGTTGCATGATGGGAATCAAGTCCAAAAGGCTTGTATTCAGAGTTTCAACTGTTACCAGCCAGGTTGCTACTTGGTGAGTGTCCCTTTGAGGCACCTGGACAGTAGTGTAGTAGTGTGTGTGTGGCTTTATCTGACTACTAAAAGTGGGAGCAGAGAGAGAGAGGGTTGGTAGCACTGACTGCCAGTTTCTGTATCTACGAATGAATCACAATCATTGTGATTGTCACTATACAATCCATGTATGGATCTTTGGAACAATGAGTGGAATCCACTTTGTCGTTAACCTGTACCAGGAATCAGGTATATTTCTGGGCAGCCACGTGTCGATCAAAGTGGCAGATATCTCTGACTAAAAGCAGCAGAGTTCTTCAGCGATTGAGATGTCGTGTTGTTCCATCGTGGAACTTGTGGAATTCGTAAATACATTCTCTCTACATCCAAATGTGGTTTTCAGAAGCCTTTGCTCCTCATCTTGCTTTGTGACTTGCTGAACTGAACTTTGAGAACTGTTCCTAGACTTGGGGTTTGGGAACTTGCCACACACACTTTGGGTTTATTTTGGGGGTCAATATCTGATATCTAATGTTTTTATTTCTCTTATTACAAGTAGTTATTAGTAAATAGATTCTAACATTTAAAATGACTCATTGTGTTTCTATTGTTGCTGGTATGTAACACAACAAAAGAAAGATCATATTGAAATGTATAAAATTCTGACAGGGTTTGTCTGTATGGATGAAGAGAAAATGTTTTCCCTGGCTGGAAAGGGTCTGCAACTAGGGATCACAATCTCAGGACGTACTCTGGAGAACTTCACCTCCAGGCAGCCAAGAAAATAACAGCAATGGGAGGAGAAACGGTGTGCCTTCTTTAGCAACACATACAACGTCGGTCTGTAGGTTTGCACCTCGAAGGTAGGATTCTGATAACTACACAGAAGAAAACAACACATTAGGGGTTTTTCCACGACAAAAAAAAGTTTAAGATTTGGGGACCATTTTGAAGTATTTTCTGAGACCTCCTTTGACTAAATATCAGGAAGACCAAAGCCAGTCCCTACAGTAATTCCAACCCTTTCAGTCCAACTACGACATTTGCTGATACCTTGCATATTTGAGCCAGGCTCTAAGTTTTGGACACCACATCTACACCATTACCAAACAACTCCCCTAAACTTCTTTCCCCTATTTTCACATCTGGATTGTAGCAGTGATTAGGTTATTGAACCAATATCCAGAAATCTCTAGATCACTAATCAAGACAAGTTCAAATCCCACACTAGCAAGTGGGGAAATTAAATGCAATAAATCAACCATCATGACATCATAAAATATTTCTCAAAAAACCTTACGTCATTAAATTCCTTCAGTGAAGGAAATCTCCCTTGTGTGGTCTAGCCCTTGTGACGTAATTCAGTGTAGTTCACATTTAACTGCTTTCTACAATGTATGAGCAAGCCATTTAGCTCAGGGGCACCAAGGAAAAGACAAATGAGCATCATCTTGTTAGTGTCATCCCCACCCCATGAACAATTTAAGTACACCACCCATACCATGGCTCTTTTGCTGCTGAAACTCTCATCGCTAGATTTGTTACTTTCCCTCCAAATTTTATCCCTGGTTCATGTTCTCCCCTCTGGAAACTTGTAATCATAAACTCTGCTTCCTGTATCCTCATGTTGCTACATCCCAACATACATCAGAACGTTGAATGACTACATGGAATCCTACAAAAAAAATAAGGGAAAAATATCTAACTTTAAATTGTGAATGGAGTTAAATTTGAATATCCGGGTTCAATTGGCACGGTAGTGTAGCGGTTAGCGTAACGCTATTACAGCGCCAACGACCCGGCTCCAATTCCAGCCGCTGTCTGTAAGGAGTTTGTACGTTCTCCCCATGTCTGCGTGGGTTTCCTCCCACATTCCAAAGAGGTACGGGTTAGGAAGTTGTGGGCGTGCTACGTTAGTGCCAGAAGCACGGCAATATTTGCGGACTGCCCCCAGAACACTCTACGCAAAAGATGCATTTCACTGTGTTTCGATATACATGTGACTAATAAAGATATATCTTAATTATTCCCCACTATCTTAACACTGCAACCCCTAAAGACCACACGTGATCTTTATTCTTAGGCATTGAGAAACATATCCTGTCCAGTTACCTTGATACCAGTTAGAACAACTTTTGGCAAAGCTTTTCCGACATGCTGGAAATATTCAGCACGTTAATCTTCACATGTAACAAGAGAAACATTTCAGATCAACTGACACAACAAAGTTAGGCTGTTTAATTCTCTATCCCACTCTGACTTGGCCTTTTGCACTGTTCCAAAGTGCAACACAAGACAGAGGAACAAAATACCATACTTTGTTTACAGCCGCCAGATCTAAAACACTGAATTCAACCATTCCAATCAGTGATTTAACTATTGGTTTGGGAGTGTGGAGAAGGCAGAGCAAGCATTTCCAGTCCATTACAACCTGGATCATTTCTGTTCGAGCATCAGAGGCTGAGGGGCGACCTGATAGAAATAAAAAGGAATTATGAGAGGAATTGTGATGCATCTCAATAGAACTCTGGTTAGGCCGCATTTAGAGTATTACAATGAAATTCTGGTCACCTCACTACAGGAAGGATGTTGAGGCTTTAGTGAGGGTGCAGAGGTGGTTTACCAGGATGCTGCCTGGATTAGAGGGCATGTGCTATGAGGAGAGGCCAGACAAACTTGGGCTCTTTTCTCTGGAGCGGCGGAGGCTGAGGGGTGATCTGTTGGAAGTGTATAAAATTGAGGGGCAATAGATAGGGTGGACAAGCAATATCTTTCTCCCCCCATTATTGAGCAATCCAATACCAGAGGGCATGCATTTAAGGTGAGGGGGTAGGTTCAGAACAAACATGAGGGGTACGTTTTTCACTCAGTGGTGGATGCCTGGAATGCCTTGCCTGATGGAGGTGGTAAATTCATTGGGGGTTTTTTTTAAAGAGGGGCTTGGATGGGCACATAGAAAATAGAGGGATATGGGCATTCTGTAGGTAGGAGGAAATAGCTATGTCAGCACAACATTGTGGGCCGAAGGTCCTGTTCTGTGCTATAATGTTCCACGTTCTATGAATGTGCCTCCCCCCGAGTGGGAACGTCAAATACTAAAGGGCAAAGCTTTAAGATGAGAAGACAAAAGTTTAAGGGAGGTTTACAAGACGATGAAAAACACAATGCTGGAGGAACAAGACTTCGCACACATACAGGTGCCTGGAACACAGCCAGGGGGAGTGGTGCAAGCAGGTACTAATGTTGACAAGGCAGGGAATAGAGGAATACAGACAATGTGCAGTTTACATAGAACATAACAGCTTAGTAAAGGCCCTTCAGCCCAATGTTGTGCCAACATTTTAAACCTGCTCTATGATCTATGCAACCCTTCCCTCCCACATAGTGCTCCATTTTTCTATCATTGTGTCTAAGAGTGTCTTAAATGTCCCCAATGTATCTGCCCCCACAACCTCTACCACGCACCCACCACTTTAAAAAAAAATTACCCGACATCCCCCTTATATCTTTCTCCAATCACTTTAAAATTATGCCTCATGTTAGCCATGGGGAAAAGTCTGATGGTCCACTTGATCTTTGCCTCTTATCTTGTACACCTCTATTATGTCACCTCTCATCCTCCTCCTCTCCAAAAAGCCCCAGCTTGCTCAACCTATCCTCATAAGACACTCTCTCCAATCCAGGCAGCATCCTGGTAAATCTCCTCTGCACCTTCTCTAAAGCTTCCACATCCTTCCTATAATGAGGTGACCTGAACTGAACACAATGCTCCAAGTGTGGTCTAACCAGAGTTCTATTGTGCTGAGTTCCGAGTTTAAATTGGCATCATGGTCTGCATAGACATCATGGGCCAAAAGGCCCTGTTCCTGTGCTAAACTGTTCGATGACTTGGAGCATTACTTGTTTTCTCTCTGCAGCTACTGCACAGCCTACAATGCATTTCCAACATTTTGGTTTTGTTTCTGATATCCAGCACCTGCAGGGCTTTTGTTTAAAAGAAAACACTTTTGAACCCCTAGCCATCTCTGTGGATGTTGTCTGACTTACTGAGCTTTCCCAGCATTCTCCTTTATTTCAGATTTCCAGTATCTGCTGTAGTCAGTATCTTAGTCCCATTGTTGTTTATTTTGTAGTTTTTTTCCCCTTCTATTCACACCACCTCCAGGCAGATCACCTGCAATTAACGAGCCTTCACAAACCCCTCTGAATATCACTATTATCCGAATCCTCTTGGCCTTCATCTCATTTTTTTTAAAATTCTCCCCATCCCTCCAACACAACACACACCTATTTCTCTAAACGTTTCCCACCTCTAACAAATATTCAACCCAAAACATTAACATTTTCCAGTCTCCACAGATGGTGTCTGACCTGTTGGGTACATCAAACTTTGTCTTTATTTCAGACAGGCACCATCTGTGGAGACTGGAAAATGTTAATGTTTTGGGTTGAATATTTGTTAGAGGTGGGAAACATTTAGAGAAATAGGTGTGTTGTGTTGGAGGGATGGGGAGAATTTAAAAAAAATGAGATGAAGGCCAAGAGGATTCAGATAATATATCTGCAGGGGTTTTGTGCCTTTTGATCACAATGCAAATACCAGCTAGGGTCACAAGGCAGTTCCATGAGCAAGCACTTGAAGTGCTGACTACACCATCACTTGCTATGTACTAGATAAAGAAACACTTCATTTAGTGCCACAGGAAACAAGATTTAAACTCAGAACTACTGGTAATAGGTGTCAATTATTTTCTAGTGTCTGACAACTAGTGACAGTCTATTAGAGATAACAGCCCCTACATTATCAATTACCATTTCTAGTTATTTCACTCAGAAAATTGAATGCACAAGGTAAATTAGTACTTGACAGCTCATGAAAAGGCTGCTTTGAATAACCCGAATAAAGAAAATGTATAAAATTGAGTTTAATCTAAGTAACTGGAGTGCTGCTGAAACAGATTTTGTTCAAATGTTAAAATATTACCTGGTTATTATAATATTGATGTTTATGGCCTATTTCTTGCAGGATTTGCATGGGTACATAATCTATTACTTGGGCAGTAAAGTGCATGTGATTGAGGTTTAGAAGGCTCCTTATAAAAGTACCCTTTTCTATTGAGCTTGCTGGATTTGAATTGCAGAATGCTGGACAGGTACTGCTGAGTGCAATTAAGTTTCTTTCTATTCATTTATGGTATGTGGGCACCACTGGCAAGGTCAGCATGTATTGTCTATCCACAGGGCAGGAACAGTAGTGTAGCAGTTAGCATAAAACTATTACAGTGCCAGTGACCTGGGTTCAATTCTGGCTGCTGTCTGTAAGGAGTTTGTGTTCTTCTTCTCTAGCCTCCCCCCCCCCCCCCCCCCCACTCCCATCTGCACATGGGTTTCCTCCAGGTGCTCCTGTTTCCTCTCACATTCCAAAGACATACAGGTTAGGAAGTTACGGGTGTGCTATGTTGGCACCAGAAGCATGGCAACACTTGCAGGCTGCCCTCAGAACACTCAACAAAAGATGCATTTCACTGTTTTGATGTACATGTAACTAATAAAGATCTTATCTTAAATGAGCCAAGATGGGTTGGATGCAACTTTTCCTACTGATGTTCCTTGCTAAACACCAAGCTGTTTCTGACCAGGTGCACAGAGGGTGTTCTAAAGTACTGAGGGTTAGTTTATGTGGCTAAGAATAATTTAGTACCTACAAAACTGAACAGCAGCTTGTCAATGCTACCTAGTTCCAAAAACAAGGGAGCTGCATGCCTCAAGTGGTTTTAATGAACTACTTTGAATATTTTTATTAGGTAGTGGTTAAGTTATGTACTTACATTAAGATGCCTAAATTGATTTGGAGTCAAATTTGAATCCCACTATAAAAGAGATGGTTTACCATTTCAGGACAACTATTTCTTCCTCCACAGATGAGGACTGCACAATATTGCTAGCATTTTCTTATACCAGCTGTAGCTAGAAAAACCAAATTCATAGGGAACAAAGTTGCCATGACTGACTAGATGGGATCATGAAAACATCAGGTTCACAGCATCTTTTTAGGGAAGGAAATCTGCCATTTAAACCTGGTATGGGCTATGTGCACCTCCAGACATGGCAAACTCTCCACTGCCCTGAAATGACTGAGCCACCAACAGGGATGTGCAATAAATGCTGGCCCACCCTGGAAAGCCGAAAGCCTGGGATGAATAGAAACTAAGGAAAGCAAGATAACAGGTTAAACTGAATAAACTTAAGTTTTATTATTCAATCTTATAAAATCAATAAATTTAATTGCTTTACAATTAACTTACAATTATACACCTATACATCGACAAAATTATGGTTTCCTCAAAGGATCAAAGAAATATTGAATAAATATAGCTGGATGACTCTTGCTGAACTGAGTGAGGACCTTCTTTTTCTCTTTAGCAGGCAGCTGTTTGTTTTCATCAATAGTTTTAAGCAGCAATAACAGTTCATCTCTGGTGGTCTTCCGCATGATGCTTTCACACGCAGAAACACTTAACCTTTCACAGAAAGAGTGCCCTAGGAAGGAGAAATTTACAGAAAATGCCACAATGAACTTCAAAAGCTATTGGGTTACATTCAAGGCATATTAAAAAAATTCTATATCCTAACCAAGAAATGTTAATTTAACAAATCTGATATCTGTTTTGGTGGAACATGTTACAAGACTGAAGTGATCATGAACCAGAAGTGACAGGACACCTAGAGTCATACTATTTCCAACATTACCTACTTCTCAAATGCTGATATTGCAAAACTATCTGCAAACATGAAATGTGTAGATACTTCCAGTATACAAATTTCAATTCCCAACTTGTCATGCTCAAAGCCAGTGTGGAAATACCCTGGGATTTGTGGTCACCTCAAGAAACCACCCACTGTCAGGCACTTCCTGCTCTCAAGAGATTGCAGTTGCAATATTGGCCTCAGTGATCTCAGTACATACAGAACCGAAGTCATCCTTGATCCCAGTGGATTTCCCAAGATGGCAAAGATGCTATTTTCACCCCAGCAATAACTGCAAGGCATTGGTATACAAGGATACTGGGCACCAACTCAACTGGTCAGGAGCTGATAAATTTACAGTAAAATACCCAAACACTGGTATTGTTTCACTTAAAACATCTATTTAAAGAAATCTGATGGATGCATTAATTTTGATGGTTTTGGTCCAAGACTGCATCCTGTGGAACCGATCCAATTTACACTGTTGCAACTAATTCACCAGAAGATACCTGGGCTCTAAAGGAGAGGACAGGTTAAAAAAAAGTGTTCCTTTATCTTCCCACCCCCCCACAAAGATTAGGAGTCGATCCAAGTGTTAAGGACTCAACAGGGTTAGAGAAACATTCTTTTGTGAGCCTAGAATAAAAAGGATAAAACCAAAATTGGAACTAGGATTCTTGGCCAACATCAGGAAACAATTCTTCATTCAAAGGGCAATGGGTATTGGCAGAGTCCAGGGGTCCACTGGAACTTAAAGTGGAAACTGATTTGTATCAGGCAAAAGTAGGAGAGTTACGGAATGAGAGCTGAGAAAGGAAGATTCAGACTAGACATGATCTGAGTGCTCAAGCAAGCTCCAGGGGGCTGAACTGCCAATTGGTATTGATTTATTATTGTACTGAGGTACAGTGAAAAACTTGTCTTGCATACTGATCATACAGGTCAATTACAGTGCAGTTACATTGATGCCTTTATCTGCTTTGCTAGCCTAGCACCTATTCCATGGTAGAAAACAACCCAAGCTCAATTTAAGCAAAGCTAGCTCATGATTCTAAACTTTTCAGATCAACTCCCAGGAATTTGTCTGTTTAGGTGTGCAAAGCTCTATGGACAAATCATTTCCCCCCCAAATAAGCCAAATATGGAACTACCTGGAGATACAGTGAAAGTACACATTTAGAAATGACAATAATGACATTGCTTCAGACACAAGTGGATAGTTGTCCTCTTACCTGTACTGAAGTCTGGATCCCTTCCAGACTGAATGAGCATCAGCTTCTCACTCACCATTTTGTGTAGCATCGCAGGGACCTGAATATTTTAAGAGTTATTCAAACCGTTTGAAGTGTACTGCTACTTTTGCATTTCTCAAAGCATAAAATCTTCCTGCACTCCCATTTGGAGTCTCCAAGGAATGAAACCCCAAAGTCATAGCATTTCACCCAAACATTGGAATGTCCCTAGGCAAGTCTCATGGCCGGCATAATCTAGGAAACCCAGCATTTGCAGACCTACAAGCCTGCATTTCATTGGTCCCTTTAAGGGGGGCAGTGTGGTGGGAGGATTGCAGGATACACTACAGCAAAGGACACTATTACTGTCCAGATCCCTATTAAGTTTAATCACATTTGACTGCTACTTCAGTCAACCCTTTATCTGAAGTCATTCAAATTATATGAAGTTCAATAAGAATCACTCTTGCTCTGTATTCAATTTACTGCATTGAATTTTAAGGAAAAACAACTTGGAATTAACAGATACATTCATTTAGCATCACTTCAAACTGCAGCCAAGAAGCTCCTCCACATAGTGTTGGCCTACACAGCCTTGGGCTTGTGCTCCAAGCCTCAAAATCCCACTGTCCTGTATTCAGAGAGCTCTCCATGTGAACACAGGAGCACAGGAAAGAGCCTACACTTCAAATGAAATATTTAAAATAGAGGGCTTGACAGGGTCAAGGGCACCACTGGTTGCAGAGCTGCAAACCAGAAGGTCAGCATTCACAAGAACATAAGAGGACTAGGCCATCTGGCCTATTGAGTCTGCTGCACCATTCAATGAGATCGTGGCTGATCTAGTCATGGACTCAGCTCCACTTACCTGCCTTCCCACCTCACCCCCCCCCCCACCCCCCTTTAACCCTTAGTTCCCTACTATGCAAAAACCTATGTCTTAAATATTTTTAATGTGGTAGCCTCTGATGCTTCCCTGGGCAGAGAATTCAACAGATTCATTACTCTGGGAAAAGCAGGACAAAAGTTTCTTTACTCAGGGGATTGTGAATAGAAGGCTATGGATGCTCAGTGAATGTATACAAAGCAAAGATCAATGAACTCATGGAATCAAGTGATGTGAAAGCAGAAGGTTCACTTTCCATCACAATCTAGCCCTTGATCTTAGTGTATGACTGCAGTTTGAAGGTGCATGATTTCTTTGTTGCTGTCATATTATGTACCTTAAATACATCTTTCTGATGATCAAGTAGAAACAAAACCAAGAGATCAGCTTTCCCCTTTGGTAGGTTCTTATTGAAGGCGATGGCTTTACCGAAAGTCCTCTTCATCACTATTCTATTCTCGACCTGAAGGATAAAGAAGTTAGCATCATGGTTCAAGTAGTTCTACTGCCCATTAAGTTGCAGAAGCTAAAATTCAGCCTTGCATGTTGAATTCTGATGGAGAATAACTGACCAGATAACAAGTTATTATTTTAAGTATAAGATCCAGAGGAAAGTTCACAGGGATAAAGCTGAGAGGAAGATTCAACCCATGGAGGAATCTAGATCTAGAGGGGACATAGCTCCAGGTTAAGGTATTGGTCATTTAACTCTGAAATGAACAGGTTTTTCTCTGAGTGAACCTTTATAAATGTCTAACCCAGACTGCTGTGGAAACCTGAGTCATTAAGTATATTTAAAGCTGAGATAGATTTTAAGATGTTAAGGAATCAATGGGCAAGGTGTTGGTAGGGGCCGATACGATAGGGTCATTTAAAAGACTACTAGATAGGCACATGGATGAAAGAAAAGTAGAGGGTTATGGGAGGTGAAGTAGAGGGGGCTAGATTGAATGGGGATAAGGTTTATGTGGGTTGGCACAACGTCATGGGCTGAAGGGCCTGTACTGTTCTAAAAAAAAGTCTTTCCAAAGATGGCACACTCACCCCCTTCTGCATCGCAATGGATGCTGGATAAGCAGCAACAGCCATGAAATGCAACAGCCTCCTCAGTTCTTCCCGATTCCTGGAATTCAGAAGCTTCAAACAAAGCTGTGTGGCTTCCAGTGCTGGTTCAGACTTGCCATTTACTGCAATGAGAATGACTCAATGAACTCATGGCACAGCAGTGTAGTGGTTAGTGTAATGCTTTACAGCACCAGTGACCCAGGTTCAATTCCAGTTGCTGTCTGCAAGGAGTTTGTGTATTCTCTGCACATCTCCTCCAGGTGCTCCAGTGTCCTCCCACATTCCAAAGATGGAGGTTAGGAGCTGTGGACATGCTATATTGGTGCTGGAAGAGTGGCAACACTTGTGGGCTGCCCCCAGCACATTCTCAGCAATGCAAAAAAGACATTTCACTGTTTTGATGTACGTGTGACTAAAAATATTTTAGAGGAAAGTTCCAAACATTGGTTGTTGATCCAAAGTCAATTTTTCTCCACAAGTATCACCTGTCCAACTGAGCATGTCCAGTAATGTGATTTCACTACAGTCAGCAGTAAACATGATTGTATAGTGATGCAAGATTCTGCAAAAGCCTCTAATACTTCTGCCAGAAAGTACCATAACTTGCCTCTGTATTCATGGGCCAAAGAAACTTAGCCAACTGTTTCATCTCCAGCTATTACTGGAAAGTTTATAAAACAGCATTCACAATCAAGACATGTCCAATTGATTTCCAGCCAAAATATCATTAATAACCATCATAATGCTGGAAATATGGCAGCCAGTTGGCTTTGGGAACTTGTATGCAATGGGATGAGGCAGGTAGTGTAGTGGTTAGCATAACACTATTAGTGCTAGTGACCTGGGTTCAATTCTAGCCACTGTAAGGAGTTTATACATTCTCCCCATGTGTGTGGGTTTCCTCCCACATTCCAAAGACTTGTCAGGAGCTGTGGGCATACTATGTTGGCACTGGAAGCATGGCAACACTTGCAGGTTGCCCCCAGAACACTATGCAAAAGATGCATTTTACTGTGTTTTGATGTACACGTGACTAAAAGATATCTTATGTTATAATGCTTTTGACACTGGCTTTTGCAGCCAGTAGGAATTGCAAAATAGTCACAGATCCTTTCAGATCACCCAAAAGCTGTCTCAGCTGAATACAAGCATTATTGATGCTGCAAAATCTTGACGTTTCACTGGTGCATCTGGCTAGACTTTTTGCATGGATACAGCAATTCAACCTGGAGTTTGTTCTGGAGGGCAATAAGATCACTGGAGCAAGCAAAACTGCTAGAAACCCCAAACACAAATCTAAGATCCCAGCACCTCCAATTTATTGTTTGATTGTTGATTAGCATCTTAACATGATCTAGGTCACCTTTGTTTCATGTCCCTCAAAATGAAAGTAATAAAATTTTAAACCAGTAGAAAAAATGCAACCCATTGATATTGTACATCAGTACAGCTCAACTAGTTGTAATTTTGACCAACCCCCAACTGAATAAAGTCTAGTTCCCTCACTGATGCCAGTGGTAAACTGCAGACAATTCCCAACAATTTGAGCAACATTAAAAAATAAATTGCTGCCTTTAGAAACTAATTTCTTTCCAAAAGGCTGCACTTTGGACATGCACAATTTGATAAACATTTGGTGTTTAGAATCCTAACTATTCTGGTATAGAATAGTCTTCTGTAGACCAAGAAACAAACTTCAAATATGTATTTTAAATGAAACAGACAATAGCCAACATTTCCCTGAAGCTTTGATAAAAGCACACTCCAGGGATAAAAGTAACTTGCTTACTACCAGTGTGGTCATATGGCTAACAAAGCTGATGTAAGCCATTTACATCAATTTGTACCAGCTTGCTTTCATCACCAATACCCTCTATCAGCTAAACAGCATGTTAAACTTTTTAAACAAAGCATATTGCATTCCAACAAGAACGAACAACACACTAGGGCCAGTGACTACATTGGAACAGACAAATACAATGCTTCATTGACCGACTTGGCTCCAGAAATGATTAGCTTTGTTTCAGCTGTAAATTTTATGTAAATATTTCACATCAAAAGGAGATTAAAAAGAGAAAGTTTGTCTTTTAGTTTGGGACAATAATAGCCATTGAAAAGAAAAAATAATGGCAGGACTGTGCACTTGAGACAGATTGGGAAAGGAAAAACAATGTATTACCATGCTGAGGGGGAGGAACTTGAATTCAATTTGAATCTTATTCAACCAATTCTTCATATTGAATGTTAAGTATAATCAACAGTATATAGACCAAAAGCACCAATTTGCACAGATCACAAATGGCAACAAGATACTTTGGGGGGGGGAGGGGGGGTGGGAATGTAGGCCAGAAACTCTAGTTCTTCAAACCTTGCGAAAGATCCCAATGACAGATGGAGATTTGGTTTTAAATGTCTTGATTTAGAAAGAAAAGTCAACAACACTGCTTTGTGCTTGAGCATTAATCTAGATTACATGCTCAAATCCCCAGCATGTAAATTTCACAAGCTGGGCAAAATTAAAAGGATGATATTGGAGGCAGATGAAGGAGGTACACAGCAGCAATATGCCAAGCTCGATAGACAGACCTTCGAATATTTCTGGTCAAAGCACAAGACTGTTTCCAGGATATGCTTAACAATTTAGATGTCAAAGTAGGAGGTACTGTATGATTAGCAAGTTCTGCAGGTGACAAAATCAACAGGATTGTGGAGAGTGAGGAAGTCTTAGGAATATTGATCAGCTGGTAATTATCCATGGGGTGGGGGGATAGGAAGTATTGAGGAACAAAAAAGGGACCTTGGTGCACAGGTACAAAGATCCCCAAAGATAGCAGGACAGTGTGACAAAAGCAGCATACAGGATGCTTGCTCTCATTAACCAGGGCATTGATTAAAAGTACAGGGAGATTTTGGCAAACTTCAGAAAATGCTGATTAGGCCACATCTGGACCATGTACAGTTCTGGTTGCAACACAAGAACATGATTGTATTGGAGGATGCAGAGGAGATGCACCAGGTTGTTGTCAGGGATGGAACGTTTGTTAAGGAGAGGGATTGGTGGTTGTTTTCCTTGGAACAGAAGAGATTGAAGGGGTAATCCAACAGCAGTGTACATGTTTAAGGGGCATAGATAGGGTAGATGGAGGAAACTTTTCCAGTGGCAGGTGTGTCAAAGACTAGAAGGGACAGGTTTAAAAAAAGGTGACAAGGTCTAGAGGGGACCTCTCTAAAGGGGATAGAGGAAGAAGTTTCACTCAGAGGGTGGTTACAATCTGGAACACTGCCTGAGGTGGAGGTGGTAAACACCAACATTTAAGCAGCATCTGGATGAGCACTGATAATGGAATTAATATAGATAGGCACTAGTGGCTGACAGATATTCCTTCATAAGACAGAAGCAGAATTAGGCCATTTGGCCCATCGAATCTGCTCTGCCATTCAATCATGGCTGATTTTCCCCCCCCTCAACCCCATTCTTCTGCCTTCTCCCCATAACCTTTGACACCCTTACTAATCAAGAACTTAAATTCCAGATATGGTGGGCTGAAGGGCCATTTCTTTAACCGGTATGCTTATGGTGGATGCTGAGAAATGAACTTGAAGATATTAACCATCACCAAATTTGAATTAGAATAAAGAACTGCTGGAGGAACTCAGTGGGTCAGGCAACCATTTGTGGAGGCAGAGGGGTAGTAGATATTAAAGGCTGAAACCCTGCATTGGGACTGACAGTGGGGATGTTTGCCAATGATTTCACCATGATCAATTTCATGCACAACTTCACCAATAATGCAGAATAGATGAAGCAGTCTATGCCTGGATGGAGCAATGTTCAGGCACATGCTGATAAATGGCAGAACTTTTACACTGCAAATATGCCAAGCAACAACCATCAACGAGGAGTCTAACCACCCACCCTCTACGTTAGAGGGACTTCACTTTCTTCAGCCCACTGGATCACAGTGGGTATTTTCCTGCATTGTGGCCTTTCAAAGACTGTACCCTCTATCTAATGTGGAACTTCCTGCCCTCAATGTCTACAAACTGATTAATCAGGAGGATGAAAAGAACCATTGAGTGTTAAAATCCAAAATCAAAGCAGTTCTTATTGAAGCAATAAATGAGGCATGGACTAATGATCCATAGATCAACTTGCAACAAATTTGAGTTCTCCAAACACATGACAAATGTGGCAGAAAACAAAAATCCAGAGCATTAGACCATAAAACCCAATCATCCAATGCCCTTTAGGGAAAGGAGTCTGACGTGCTTCCTCTAGTCTACACCATTGTGGTTGACTTCCAAATGCCCTGATATGGTTAAACAAAAAAATGCCAAGCGGTTTACCTAGCAAATGGGGAGGGGGGGGGTGTCAATAAATAGTCTCATCTATGATGCCCACACTCAATGAACGAATTAAGTCCTCAAATTTGTTAAACTGGGGATAAATCCATGACTAAAAGCAAAATCCATTTCAATACAGGTTAAAGAATGTTGAGTGAGATGGTGATAGAGAAACTGAAATACTGAGATTTCTAAAGGCTGGAAAGTTGAGGGCAGGGAGTCAAGACTAATCAATTGCAGTGCAAAGTTTAAAAGCAGTTGAAGATATCCAACTTAAAGCAACTGGATAAAGTTTAAGAATATCAAAGCTTAGGTGACTAAATTAAGAACAGTTTTATTGAACAAATAGTACTAGGGCATTTCTCAAATCTAATAGTTCTCATTGCGCTCAAGGTATAGTGTTTGTTTGCACAATTGAAATTATTCCAGTTCAGACAAGTCACATACAAAACACCAAAGCAAAGCAGCTTCTACTTTGTACCCAGCCCCAAGGTGCTGCCCACCACTGTAGTTATACAACTCATTTTCAATATCCACACTTGCCATTCCTTGAACATGTGGCAAAATGACCACTCAGTAGCAAACTAAAAGGGGATTCTCTTCTCTCCCCAGGAACCACATTCACTGGCATTTCATGTCAGATCTCTACAGCTTCAAGACCATCTCAGGCAAGTTTAGCAAATTCCAATGTGGAAGACTTGGGTTCTTCTATCCATTCCCAGTGACATTGGTTTACCAGTTTTTAAAAGTATACAGGTGGAGCCAACATGCAAATCATCTATTTAAATCTTATTTCAAATGTGACCAGCCACAATTTATATCATTCCAAACACTAAAGTTTCACTTTCAGATTGGGGTAAATTAACTTTGTTCCCCTGTTGACCTGTGAATTTTGCTGATTGCATAAATCACTATTCCTTTGATATTTCCTTTTCAACTGATGGATTAAATTGCATTTTTTTTAAAAAAAACACTGGAGATGGTCAGGTCATGAGGGATGTGTGGAGGGGGAAAGCAGCTTTGTCCCCCTTCCCTAGAGTGATGGTTCTCATTAGCTTTACAAGTTAAAATACATTAGCTTTACAGTGCCAAGTAAAACTGGGAAATAGATGGAAAGGTTAGAACCAGCTAACTGATAGCAATCAAGACTTCACAACATTACTGAAGCAATCCTAGTCTGAAAGGGAGTGCTTAAAGCAAGGCACTTGCCAAGGGCAAATCTCAAACATTCCTACAATCAGATGTGAAAACAGAAGCTGTCCTTTTAGGAAAGAAACCAAGGACATCAGATCAAGAGTTCCCCCATATCCTGAACCAGTATTTAGCTCAACCAACACAACTATAAAAACTCATTGGGTCATTATGTGGGAGCTTGCTGTGCAGTCAACATATCCATTGTAACAGAGTACCTTTCAGAAATATTTGCAAATTGTAAAGCACTTTGCATTTATATTGTGCAAAGATATTTCCAAAGGTTAAATATATACTACAATCAAATACAAAATGTCAGTATTTGGCTCACTTCAAACCCTGCCCCCCCCCACCCACTCTTATTATCCACTGATGTAGAAACTCCATTCAGCAACAGTACATTGATTTATGAATGGAGATGGGCTGAAGGGAGGGGGAGGGGGTGGGAAACAGGAAGGGAAAAAGGTTGATAAAAAGTTGAAAATAACAACTCAGTCCAAAGCCCTAAAGCTAATTATGTCCAGGGGGGAAAGTTTGAGGATGTTCTTTCATAATGCTTCCTCCTAAAGGAGACCAGAACTGGGTGAATCAGGGGTTTAAAAATCACCCAAACGTCATCTAGAGTGGTTAGATTGCAGAACTTACTGCTACAAGGAATTGAGGCAAAGCATCGATGCATGAAGGTGAAGCCAGATAAGCGAGGGAAAAATGCAATGAGGATATTCTATGTATTTGTCAAAAAAGGGGTTAGATTAACCACCCACAAGTATAAACCAATTGCTCAAATTGGCCTTTGATGTTAAATACTCTGCCAACAAATTTCTTTAAAACAAGGCCTGGCATAAAAAGTTAATCAGTTACATTTATAATGAAGGTCTACAATAACATCACATGAAAAGAGTGCTTACATGCATCTTTTGACTACTTTAGCAAACATGCTTGACATTGAAGTGTAAATACAAGATGTCAAATTCCAGGATCAATGTGAACTGATATTTAATGTTAGGCCATCGTTTTCCTGTTACAGGAGAACAAGCAACAGTTAGAGCACTGATAACACTTTGGACTATTAGGAACCAGTTCACCCAGTACGCCCAAGGCAGAATGAGTGAAGTCTTCTGTACAACTCCATACTGCATTCATTCAACTTTCACCATCTAAGAATTAGTAATAACTTAGCTGTGGGCAAATCACAGGAGCTGTCTCAAAAAAGGCATAATGGATGTATTATTTACTCACTTCAGTTAGCCAAGCATTTGGTTTAGATAGAATTTCACACACAAAGTTACCCCAGAGACTCAGTGGAAGGGACCAATACACCAGAGCAGACAACAGCATTTCCAACATACTTCAATTATACAAATGCCTCCAGAATGTGCACAATGAGATTGTTCAGATTGCCATTGCATTCCTCAGATTTCCAATGTGTTAACAATGCTGGTATGCAAGACTTTGGGATAATTAGGTGTGATTTAAAAATTAAAATAGTTTCTTCTGTATAAGTTGTTTGGCCATTTTGCACACAGAGTATGAGTATTATACAAAAACAATTAGAAATGTTGATTAATCACAAGAATTTTTTTTTAACTTCCATGACCCAAGCATCCAAATTCAATTACTTTGTATTGTTATAATGTAGGAAAAGCAACATCCAATTTATACAGTCAGCTCCCACATCTGACTGAAACATGGCTAATAGTGATTGATAAGCAAAAATCAGATACTGGAAATTCAAAAAGTGCTGAAAATAGTCCAGAGGTCAGACAGTATTTGCAGAGGAAGAAACATCAGAACCAGTGTTATCAACCTGAAACTTCAACTGGTTCTCTCTCCACACACAGCCTAAACTACTGTATTCCTAGCTTTTGGCAATTAATGCAAATGAAGTGATATTGGTTGATAAGTATCACTAGATTTCACCTGCTCCTTAAACATCTATTCACAGAAGAGGTTTTGGTTTAATGTCTCACACTAAAGGCAGCGTAGCTCAAATCCACAACCTTCTGACTAGTGCTACCAGATCCTCAAGGGATTAAGAAAAATAGTGAATCAGAAGCCTCGATTCTGAGGGAGTTTAATCTCTCCTAAACTATCAGACCCAGGGGAGCTGTACAGACTGGCATTCAGAGGGATCAATCTGAGCCACACCAATTACAGATTACAAAAAACCCACAATTTATTCAGAAAGTTGATAACAGTATGTTAATGTAAACAAGGAAAATTAGGTATATTCACAAGGTTAAGAGCTGTGAAATAATTTAAGGAAAAGACTACATTCCCGTCACATCAATTCCCTCAACCAATACTACTTAACAGATTACCTTCATCTCCCTTTGAAGTAGGGAGCAGTTCAGCCCAGAATCTATGACAGCTCAAAGAGCAATTCATTACCTCACCCATTCCCTCCAACTCCCATATACTTCCATCCACATGCTCACTAAGGGCAACTTACAGCAGCCCATCAACCCAGATGTTTCTGGGATGTGGGAGAAAAACAGGAGGACATGTTGGGGGAAAACCAGTCACAGGGGAAAATGTGTAAATTCTACACACAGTATCCAAAGTCAGGATTGAACCCACAATGCCAACACAGACAGCAGCTTGACCAGCTGCACCACCATTGTCATTTGTGGGGCCTTGCCATATACACTAGCAGCCCTCTTTCATTGAAATTGTGTTTCTAAAATGTACATTAGCTGCATCCCAAGGCAAAATATACACACAAGTACTTTCATTGAAATATCCAATGCAATGGTGTTCAAACAATTCATTAGAGAAAGTAATGCAAACACTTGGGTGATTAAGCAGATATAAACCAATTACTTTTTGGTTCCAAACAAGTAACCTTAACTATTTTCCACCAGTGGAACTTGGGGTCAAAACTGAGCCAGAGGAAATTACTCAGGTCAGAATTCAGGGTCCATTCATACAATGGAATAGCTTTCCTTAAATGGAATTGCTTTCCTTAAATGGAATTGATTACAGCTGTTTAAAAATCAGAGCAATTAGACAGAAAATTGAGTCAAAGGGGGAATTAAGTTTTAATGCAGCATCTCAGACAAGAGGAGCAATCTGAGGAGGACTGAAGGCCCTGCTGCCAATGGTAGGACAAAAAGGACAAATTCTTAGCTTTAAGCTCAGTGTTGAAAAGAGTCAATTATGGAAGGTTAATAACATTGTGTTTTAGTACAGAATGAAATCTATTGATTCCATGTCCTCCAACTAATTACTTGTCTAATAAATTTAACCCCAAAACAAACTAAAGGATTCTTCAAAACAAGGTACCAGTGAAATTGCTAGGAACTTAATTATACCTCAAAACAAAACAGCCTATTTAGTTTAAATAAGCAGGAACACTGTTGCATTAGGTTAAATATAAAACATTGTTCCACTGCACAAAAGACTTAAACCGTACAGATTCTTCTGAAAGCAGCATCTAAAAGACCAACCTCTCACTGATATCTGATATATCATAACAGACTCCCTGCCAAATCCAGCTTTTCGCTTCATCTTGAAACACTTGAATCAAGTTCGTGAATACATTTGTGATGCAAACATTAAAGTAACAAAGTGAATGTTGTTTTGATTATGAAATTATAAAGTAATCTGAAACAGGGCATTTTCATAAAACACATCTGATACAAGATACTTACTAGTCACATGTACATCAAAACAGTGAAGTGAGTCTTTTTGCATTATCGAGTGTGCTGGGGCAGCCTGCAAATGTTGCCACTCTTCTGGCACCAATGTAGCATGCCCACAACTTCCTAACCTGTATGTCTTTGGAATGTGGGAGGAAACCTGAGCACCTGGAGGAACATGGGGAGAACGTACAAACTCCTTACAGACAGCAGCCAGAACTGAACCCAGGTTGCTGGCACTAATAGCATCATGCTAACTGCTGTGCTACTCTGCTGCCCTAATAAATGGAAGTTACAAAAACAAATTGCAGGATGTTGGAAACCAAAGATAAAATTTTAAAAATGCCAGAAACACCCAGGTCAGGCAGCATCTGTGGAAATAGAATATTTCCAGTTGAAGACCCTTAGTCAAAGCCAAGGAAGGGGAAAAAAGAAAATCCAATGAACAGGTTTAATCAGCCACCAAAACCATGGGGCAAGGTACCAAAACCAGCTGGGCAAGGGATTCCCAATTGTATCACAACTAGTGTAGAGAAAATATATTCAAGGTGTGACACTTCATATAACCTCTCGTGCACCCCATTTTTTTTTTTAAAATAGCAAAAACACACTGCAACTGGCAGAAACACTTGACTCTTTGGAGCAAGTGCAGGAATTTCTTCCCCCCCCCCCCCCAAACAAAATAATTCTGGCTCTATCCTTTTAAAGAAGCACCTTAAAACTTGTTGCCGGACAAGTCTTTTGTCACCAGAATTCATATTTCCTTATATAGCTCTGTGGCCAATCTTCACAGAATCAATGCTCTGGAAAAGCATTGTGCACTGGTAACACAAGTGCCTTGGGATGTTTTTACAATATTAAGGGTGCCACAAACAAGATAGTGAACTTGAGCACACCAAAACACTTTAGTAGAATACAGGAGAACACTTTCCAACAATATATACAAGACAATAAGTTTAAATATGATTTGATTTCATTAGTGACCTTCCCACAACTCAAATGCTCAATGCAGTATTTTCTTTGTTTTAACATCCTGCTGGTGACCCAATAAGAGTAGAACCAATCAACTCAAACTAGAAATTCTTGTTCTGCTAGATGTTTGAGCCTTCCAATGCATTGCACACATTTCAAACAGAAGGTCTTTTTCTTCAAAAATGCATTCTTCAAACCAAAAGGAAGTGTCAGCTAAAAATTGCAGAGGCCATTTGTGACCTTGCATTTTTACACTAAAGCAGAATTTAAATAGAGGTAGTTCATGGAACTGTACCTCAATGTTCATTGTCTGCAACTCTGAAAAGGAACAAAATGGCTCCATGATTAACTCCATGTCTGGTGTCTCCCCTTTCCTTGGCAAGCCCCCCAGGATCAAGGACCACTTGCTTCCACTCCAGTTTTGCATGTCTTTAGTGGCTGATGAGGTAATGTAGGAACCACAAACTCTTCTACAGAGGGGGCAGGTGAGGTCTGTCCTATCTAAAGTTATAGCACTTCATTTACAGTATGTACCTTGGGAAATGGAGACTTGAAGGCAAGCTGGACTGTACACCAGCATCATCCCTGCCAACTCTTTTCTCCCCCCCCCCCCCCCCCCAAAGTCAAGAAGAATGCTTAACAATAAGCCAAGTTGAGCAGTGGGAGATTTACTCTTGGCCTCAAATGTTAGCCTATTAACACTAATGAAGTTAGTGCAGATAAACAAGCCAGTGGGTCAAAATAGAAAATTTGATACTTCAGAAAGGTATACAATTGATTGAACAATGCTGTGGTTCATTCAGATCATGAAAGGCATTACAGAAATAGGCCACCTAAATGCATCTCTTCCACAGACTCCAACATTAACCACCTCCTTTTGTGATAGGAGGTAAATGCAGAGCTTTGAGGAAAAACAAACAAGCTAGAGAACAAGGCCAAATGACAACAATTCTTCAGCAGCAAGTGGGTGGTTATTCTACTGGAATAGCCACTTAAAAGGTCAAAGTATGTTATTAGCACCAGCATGTGGAGATAGGACATTGGGTCTTGACTATCAAATTTAAGCAAACATTAAGTGGAAGAATAATTACTACCAGATTAACTCAAAGCTGGTCCCTGGAAAATAAGTAGCCACACATGCAATAAGGCTTCAGCAATAAAATGCTGGAAATACTCAATGGGTCAGCTAGAATCAAAAAGAGGAAAAAACAATTGTTTCAGGATAAATTCCTCAGAACTAGGAGATAAAAGTAGAAATCAAACAGGTTCAAACTACCAGGGGCACAGGGTGAAGGGGGGAGGGATGGCAATTACAATGAGAATGGTCTGTGGAGGCCAGGAGACTAAGTGACCCCAATGGTGGTGCCACCAGCTGAGAGCCAAAAGCAATCTGGGATTAGTTTCTCCAGATGAGAGAGTTCACCCTGGCCCCCTCCTCCACTTTTCTTCCCACACACCCCCACCCCCCCCCCCCAAATACATTGCAGGAAGTCACACTGATAGTCACCACTCTTACAGAACTTGATTCATCCCTGCTCCTACACCGTTTCATCTTTTGTCTCCAATTCTCCATCTCCACTTCAGGGAGAAGGTCAGCAATCAAAAGTCCATTACAATCCCATAGACTCCCACCTGCCATCTCCACTGCATCATCTCCCATGCAGTTTCCTGTAGGGGCTCCATTCTGTTCTAATATCCGACAATGACGTTTTCCCATCAATGCTTCTGAGGTCTTCTGGTCTCCTTTCCTGGAGCTTCCCCTCAAAAGTTGGCACTGCTCTCTACCACAGTAGTCCCTTTCATCCCACACCCCATCCTCTTAACTGGAGCAAGGTTTTCATTCTCCATCCCCATATTCAATCCTTTGATTTCCACCACCCCTAATGTAAACCCCCATCTTGTGTCCTCCCCCACCCCAGCAGTTGGAAGGGACTCTTCCCTATGCAGCACCCTGGACGTATTTCCATCACTCATTCCCCTTCTTGTGGAATCTTCCCATGCAAATAAAGACACCACACCTACCCTTTCACCTTCCCACCAATCAGGGACCCAGACACACTAAGTGAAGTGGACCCCCCCCACCCCCTTTACTTCTAATCTGGTGCATCGCATTTGGTGCTCACGATGTGGTTTCCACCACAAATTGTATACCAACTGAGAAACAGTCCTTCAATCAGCAAGGGCAGCCCAGTTATGTTTGTCATCTTGACTCCATTCCCTCTAGAACTCTTGTAGAGACTGCAAGACTCCTTCAGAGAACCGAAAAGCCATAGTTTGTCAATTGTTTTGAGCACACCTCCCTTAATCTCAGGGCATCCCAAAGCACCTTACAGCCAGTGAGGCATTTCTGATGAAGGATCGGAAACCAAAACATTGACAGTTTCTCTTTGCACAGATGCTGCCTCACCTGCTGAGGTTTCTCCCCCCCAGCATTTGTTTTTATTTCACATTTCTAGCATCCAGTTATTTTGAATTTCAGTTCTTGAAGTGATATTTTTACAATACACCAAACAGTGAATTTACACATGGTAAGCTCCCATAAACAGCAACAGATAGTGACCAGGTCATCAACCTTTAGGCTTTGGATTGAGGTAGATACATTGGCCAGAGGCTGCATGAAACATGCCTCTCAGACACCTGGTAACTATTCACAATGCCTTTTGAAGCACCATTCTCCCCAACAGTGTAACTATTGGGTACACAAAGTGTAAAACACAGCAGACAGTGTAAAAGTGCAACCATAAGACAGTTTACTGCCTTCAAAAATCAAATTACTTCCAAGCTCCCAGCACCTCCAGTTATAAGCAAACTCTTCATGTACTGCAATGCCAGTAATTAGAGTTATACATACCAATCAGTTCTGCCACTCCTGTGTGAATGTCAAAGAGGTCATTGGTAAGGAGTGGTTCTTTGGTTTGGCTGTAATATTTAGCAATAGCATCAAAAAGCAGCATTTTGCACTGGTCAACATCACAGGATGGCTCCGGAAAGTTCCTACTGATTTCCACCACCATGATGTCTGGGAGATACTCCAGTAAACCAATTGCAGCTGACAGCCATTCATCATCCCTGGTGGAAGGAAAGAAAAGGTTAGGTTGTCTTTTGAAAGATGTTGGCTCTAGCAAATTTAAAACTTAGGACCAGTAGTAATTTTACTTTCCTTTGAGTGTGGCAGTGTACAGACAAGTAAAACTAGTTCCTCCCCCCACCACCCAATCCAGTTTCAGAACCTCAAGAGCCTTTTCTTCATGTAAAGCACCAGCTACACTAATCTTCCCCCAACCACCTGAGGACAGCAGGTGCACAGGAAGTTCAATAGCATCTGACCCAACACCACTCTGGGTATTGTCCCCATGTCATGGGGCCAGACTCAACTTAGGGACTGCAGCTGTTCAAGGCAACAGCTCACCACCTTCTCAAAAGCAGCTAGAGATAGGAAATAAATCCTGGCCTTGCTACTGACATCAAGACCCAAAAGCAAAATTTATTTATTTATTTTAAAAAACATGCAGTTACTTTCCATGAGCAAAATACAACTCCTATAGAATCCCATCCTCTTCATTCTATACAAGGGATCTTAGTGGTGTGGTTGATTACAGAAAATTCTGTAGATTTGTCCACCACACTCTTGGAACAATGTGATAAAGCAATCCCAACAGAGCAATGGGCAACATGTCAGAAGGAAACAAAGTTTGATCCCTTTTTAAAAAGAGGATCCAACCAAAGATGCTAATAAAACCTGTCCAGAAGTTAACACAGCTAACTGCTATAGGAGTACCAAATCCTGGTTGAGTATACTTTAATAGAGAGGAATTTAGAGTACAAAAACATGGCATTAAGCATCATACAAACTCCTCCCACCCAAAACTTCCCCATAGTTTTTCCCCTCACTGATACACATCATTCAGCAGACATGTATTCAAGAGTATCATTAATAGTCTGTGGCAAGGAGGTACATGTATTAACCACACTGGGTCAAATGATTCCAAATCTCTTGTTGGATTTTGTGACAATGGTTAAAGTCACAAGCTTTAGTCTGCTATTTAAAAAACAGAAGTTTAAACTATTATCATCTCTAGAAAAAAAAAGCAAAGAGGTGACTTAGAGATGAAAGCCCAAATGCCTGGTCTTTTCTGATAGCTGTCTTCATTTCTAGTGTAATCCCAGTCCATTTTGTTTTTGCAGTGTTTCCAAATTCTTTAACATGTGGCCCAAGATCATAATAGCCCAAAGCAGGTGGGAAGTTCAGAGAATAGTCTCAATACTTCTGGGACTTGGAGCTCAGTGTTCCAGGTACCAGGAACTTGAGAACTCCTCTGGGAGAAAATCCAGGCATGGCTATTGGAGGTACAAGCACAGCAGAGGGAAATGGAAGGCAAGCTTGGAATTTTGAAGAGCCAAAATTAAATTTAACTCTACAAGCATTCCACCAGACTCCATTGGTGGTTGCTTCAGGAAGAATGAAATGTACTCTACTCAAGTAACTCCTTAAAGGAAAAAGTGGAAAGTTATCTGTTTCAAAGGGATAAATTATAGGTGCAATACTAAATTATAGATGCAAGTCTCTAGCATCATCTATTGTTTTGGCTTAATTGCAGGATAGAAGAGACATTTCTTTGATCACCTGGGAGGTAGATGCAGTCATGGGGAGGGAGGCACTAGACTGAATTTTGCTGGACAATCCACAAATGCACCAAGGAGGTCAGTTCCTTCTAATACCATTATTGTCCTCAACTACCAGACTGATGGTTTTTGCAAAATGACAGCTTTGAGGTATGTCACCAGAGAATGTAACAATTACTGGTAGGTCTTATAAATACATACTGAGAATCACCAAAAGCCTTTAGGATTTCCCGATCCAGTAAGCCACCAGTAACCACATTGCTGCTCAAATTCTGTGATTTTGGTCTGTGCTCTTTTCTATCCAGGAGCGAGTCCAAGATCGGAAGCTCAATCAGTTGCAGAAGACGCAATATTGTTTGTTCCTGCCATACCTCACTGACAACTGCAACAAGGAAATTAAAATAGTTTATAGTGGCAATCTCAGAAACGTTACTTAATCTAAAACAGTTTGAAAAACAGCCCCCACCTTTTCAGAAAAGCTTTGCAATAATCTTCAGGCACACAGTAAACTGTTTGTATTTAGTGATGGTGTAATTTAAAATGACTGTTCTAGTTTATCCCCAGGCACAAAATACTTGACAATGGAGATTAATACAAGTGTTTAGAATAAACTCCAGGAAGGATCATTTCCAATGCTATAGAGATGTTTGAAAGATTTGTAAAGCACATGTACAAGCCAAAAGGATTTAAACATGTAAAATATTAACATGGAAGATGTTTGATTAACGATTGAACATTTGAAGTAGTTTTGCTTATTCTCAGTGGTTCAAGGCAGTTGCCTAGTTCTTCCTTTAAGAGCAGCTAAATGTGGCCAATAAAGTTCCAGCCTTGTCATCCACACTCATATCCAATGACCTAACAGCTAGAATTAGAAGTATGTGGAGAAGACTATTCAATGCTGTGATCCAGGATCATTAGCAGTGATTCACGAGTTCATCAGGGTGGTGTGTGCAACATGGAGGTCTGGTTATCACACACCTGCTACCCTTGATCTCCTTGTTTGAGAGTGATACTGACAAAGAAACCCTGGTGATTATGTTGCATTAACTATGGGAGCTCTGCATTACAACTGGTGTGTTCCTGGGCTGGGAGAAGAGTTGTTACTGAGGCTCCTGTTCTTGTTCACTGATGTAGAAAGTGCTTGTGGCTATAGAATTGGACTAATCTTCAACATCACCAAGGTCCAACACTAGCTTAACCACTGTCCTAGTTTACAATGAACAGTGACTTAAAGCTGTCAACAGTCAAGGAAGTTGACCCGGCACAAGTAATGGGTCACCTCCAAGAGCAGGTGGTGGTGTGGGGGGGGTTGCTGGGGAAAAACACAAGTTGCAAAAAAGGTTTTCACATCAGTTATGATTATCTATCTCAGACAGACAACAGGAGTAATTAAAGCAAAAAAAAGTTAGTGGTGGAACTCAGTGGGTCAGGCAGTATCAATGGAGGGAAATGGACATTAATTACATATAGATGAATGGTCTTGAAAGGCCAGGATCCAAGTAAGAGTTCACAAGGCAAGAAGCTGGTCTACACCAAAAAGTCAACTTGCCATTAAGTATTAAGTCCAAAATGCTGCTGTTATTTAACAGTGGTAAGAGGCACTTACCTGTTGGAGGCAGATGTGACACTTCAGTACGAGCAGGTTTTAAACTCAAGTTATCAAGCAGTTCCACTAGTGAGCTGTCAGGACTGGTACCTGATGTGGTAAAGTCAACTGGCTCCTGCCTACAAACAAGATTGTTAGTTCAGCACCACTGATAAGATAATGGACATAATTAAACAATGCAGTTGGTTTAAGTTTTATTTATACTAATCAAGTCTTCTCAATACTCAAAATACAAAAGAGGGTACAGGAATTACATAAAGGGTTTGCCTTTATGCCTCTAGTCAATTAAAAACAATTCTTGTCAACAAGAATAGAAAGTTACTTTTCTGAAACAAACCACCTTTGCTTAATGTTTTGAACTACTAGAAGCAGCACACCTTTGGCACCACATTTTAAATACCAGTTTCATCATTAGGATTAAAGGTTAGGTAAATGAACATGTCTCAGTATGTGGGCAGGAAACTCCACAGCTCACCCTAGCCCAGAGGTTTCTCCATGGTAATAAGCTCAAATGGGGAGAGCCATGGTGCAGAACAAAGAGGGGGAGACAAGTTTCCATCACATCCAACAGGAGGTGATGAGACACCAAAGGATCTGCGCAGTCAGTCAACATGGAGTGGGGTGCTGCCAGTCCCCAGCAATGGTTCACACTGTGGAGAAGCTGGAGCCTTGCATCTCAGCATTGTGACCATATTGCTCATCCCAACCTGCCCAACACCAGCCTCACACGTTGCCACAGTGATTCAGAGCCTGTGGTGACAAGATCCCTTTCAGTGCTCTAGGTAGGTGCTATGAAGGGCAGGGGTTTGTTTTTAAATTTCAAAAACATTCATAAATATACAAAAGAAAGTGCAAAGAACAAAAACCTTAACATTCTCTGGTTGTTACATTCAGTAGTGCAAAACTTTAAGGAAAAACCACAGAAAAACATAGCACCAGTGCCATTTATGTGGCTCCTTAAGGCAATACCCCTTTCAGTGTGAGGGGCTTCCCCACCTACCTCTGACCCTCTATGTGCAGTTGTGGAAGGGGCCTATACTGTGGTCCTTTCCCAGAGCCTTAGCATTGGCTGCACCAAGCTTCAGAGCATCCCTCAGCACAGACCCCTGCATCCTGGAATGTGCCAGTCAGCAGCATTCCCTAATGGACATCCCACTGTGCTGGAAGACCAGCAAGTTTCAGACAGACCAAAGGGTGTCCTTCAGAGTTGATGACCTTCCAGCAGCACCTGATGTCTGTCTCAGTGTCACCACCACCCCCCCCCCCCCTCCCCCCCAGGAATGGCTCAGGTTCCTAGTACAGCAGCACAGCTAGGGCAGATGGCTTTTATTTCCCCCCCCCCCCCCTCAAGTACAGCAGAGGTAGGTACCTTTGTTGTTGGGACTCCTGGACTTAACACTAATGAATCTGTGGGGTTGGACTAAGCTGATCACTAAAGTAAAAATTCAAAACCATATCAATTACCCAATGCCAGGGAACAGAACAATAAAACCTGGAGACAGATTATGCAAATGGATAAAACCACAGCATAATCTCCCCACCACCACCACCCCCCCCCCCCCCACCACCACACACACACAGACAGACAGGGTGTCTGATCACACACTTTGGATTGAAAAATAGTTCAGAAAATCATCCAAATTGTTAGAGTTCAGGAACCAAACCAAGGACAGAAATCATGTACAGCAAGGCCATTAAAAGGTACAAAAAAAAAGGACAAGAGGCCAATGGAATTTTGTTCCTTAACTTAGGGGACATGAATACAAAGTGATGGAGAGCTGTACTGCCCTCTGATGTAGTCTCATCAGATCAATGGATCCAATTGTGGCATAAAATTCCCATTGGTCTTGCAGTGCAGCAGATTAGTGCACTAAAGGGAATTGTACATAAAGACAGGTTTGATGATATTCCATGGTGCACAGATCAACTGATCCCATGGAGATAATTAATCTATAGTGTGGATAGGCAGATGGGTTTAGTTTGATTTGGCATCATAGTCACAGACATTATGGACTGAAGGACCTGTTCCTCTGCTGTCCTGCTCTATGTTCTATGATAGGGAGAAATTATTTTTGTGGGAAGATTAGAATAAGGGTTCATAATCTTCAGAATGGAGCTAGGATGTACAATGTCAAACAGCACCACAAGTTAGTGGACATCTTCAGCCACACCAGCTCATGCAGACATTCCTAAACAGCTGAGGAGCATGGGACAATTGCAATTTGTAGAACCAAGGTAGATGGGTTAAGAAATGTAATGTGCAGATCTGTCATGATCTAGTAACAGCCCTTTTTCATGACATTGACAGGCTCCAACACCTTTCAAAAAGTTTCCAAACATTTTAACAATGATTTTAGTTCAACTGTGACAGCAACGCATCATTGCTGCAGAACCAGTCAATTCAATTTTGCCTGGACATCACCAGATCCAGGATGCATAGAAATCCTCTTATTTCTGTATGGGGAAAACATCTCCACTGCCACAGGATTATTGGTCTACAGAAATGCAGAATTATTTTAAGGCATGCTAATAATGGTTATAAGATTAAGTAGGCAGCTACCTTTGGTGGTAACTTTGGTAAATCATCATGATTCTTTGGGCACCTCTGTACACAACTGGTAAATTGGTTTATTGTCACATGTACAGAGAAAAGGTTTTGCATGTCATCAACACAGGTCAATTCATTACAACAGTGCATTGAGATAGTACAAGGAAAAACTAACAGGATGCAGAATAAAGTGTTAAAGAACATGCAGTGCAGGCAGACAATAAGGTGCAAGGCCATAACAAGATAGATTGAGGTCAAAGAGTCCATCTCATCATACCAGGGAACTGTTTAATAATCTGAAATGGTCAGAATTCCTGTTACTGAAAGTTGCTTTTACCACAAAGACAAATCTTAAGTGCCCTTACCTACTACCCCATCCATTGAATCCAGAGGTTAGTTGTGTTCTAGGAGACAAGCCAGTGTTCAAATTCTCTTTTACAGCATCAACCCACTTGTGCATGGTGGTAAATCTGTACAAGCTGTAGCTACTGTCCTCAAAGATAGACTCTTTCTTAACTTTGCCAAAGAGTTTTGTACCGACTCCTTCGAACACCTTATTGTCCATCAGAGCTTGGCAAAGCCTCACCACTTTCGATCGAGTGATCTCAGCATCAAAGTACTTATTCTGCAGAAGGTGACCCAGGATGAGATCCACAGCATCAGAGCCAAGAAAGCAGTCATTGTGGCACTTCAGGTTCTGTCTGCGCCTCTTAACCTCCACCTCTGACTGAAGGGCAGCGATTATGTTGCACCAAATACGAGTTGCTCTGAATGGATTAACAGTTGGCAAATCTGAAAAAAAAGATGCAAAGCTAACTGAAACTCAAAATAAATGATGCCATCTCCCAATGCATCAGCCATGGCTCATTGAGTAGCACCCTTGCCCTCGAGACAAGGTTGTGGACTGAAGCCCCATTTCAAAGGTTTAAGTACATAAACCTGAGGCAGAGGCACTGAGCAGGTGTTGCACTGCCCAAGTTGTAGTAATATTAATACAACCTTATCCCTACAGGTGGGTTAAAAGATTCAAATGGCATAACGTAGAGGAGTTTCCTATACCAATATTGTTGAAACAATACCAGAAAACATCTGATTTCACTGCTGTCACTGACTGCATGCAAAATGGCTGCTGCACTGACAAGACTGAAAGTGTAACTACATTTCACTGGGACAGAAGGCACAAGAAATACTGTGATCCACAAGGTTTGGCTGAGCTCCTAATCTCACTTTATGGCACTGGAGCAATGTGACCATTCACCTTCCAGGAATGTAGTACACACTGTCATTGGCTCAAGTTTATCATCACAATGGAGACCAAGTAGAAGAGGTTCCAATATTTTTCTACAGTATTCCCTTCAGTGTTTCTTCTGCACCAGCCTATCCACTAACACCAAATATTTGCAGTTTCCCATTTTACACATTCCTGGGGGCACTAGCTTAAAGTCAGTGGGCACCCCAACCAACTCCACACTTGACTTTCCATTCTGTATCCATAGCAGCCCTCAAAAAAACTTGTGATCTTAATTGCAGCATTGTACCATTGGGCTAGCAGATGGAAAAGAAATTGAAAATATACAGGAAGTTGCAACAATGAATAGAAGACCAGCAGATTAATGGTAAAATACATTTATATCTGCTTAGTCTCAGATGTCCAGAATATCCTCTCTGCACCTTGCTCCTTCAAGACATTATAGGCAGTCCCTGGATTACACAAGGGCTCCATTCATAAGAATTGCCTGTAAACCAATTTCCACTCAGTCAGAAATGAAAAATTTCAATGAGGATTGATTAAGATAAATAGTCTTCCCTGTGTATTTATAATAGTAGAGTTGGAATGTCCCACATCCAATGGCCAGTTCTGATGGCCTCAAAGCATCAATGGATGTTACTTTATTTTATAAAGTATTTTACAAGTGTCAATAGAAGAGATTTGCCTTGTCAGTTTCCAAAGCAAATCTCTGAAGTGGCCTCCTGCTGTGAAGACACTAGTGTATCTTTGATTACTGCAGGGAGATTACCTGTAAACTTTTTTCTGGAAGACTGGTTGTCTTGAATTAACTAGCTATTATGCCTATTGCACAACTCCTGAAGATGTTTGCATTTCTGTAACTTTCCCATCTGGAAAAATTCTTTAAAATATTATGGGAGAATTCATGTAAAGTCAGATTTCCAGTCAGCTCTTCTATAACCCAGGAGTCCCTACACTTAAACCCACCCCCTTGGATCAAGCATCAGGTCACAACCCAGATACCCAGAAGCTGACTTACCAAGCCATTAACACACCCACAAAGTCCCTTGGAGCTTTAAATGTTCGAGGCTCTGTACGAATGCAAGTTGTTGGAACACAAAATATGAAACAGTTAAGCAGGCAGGGCAAATGGAAAGGTGAAAGGAAAGGATAGTCTTTGCCCTAGAACAGTGGGTTGGGCAAGATGAAAGGTCATTTGAAACTAATCTAGAAGCTTTCAGCCACAGGAGAATACACATTAAGAACTGAGAACCAAGTGGGCAAGCTTATTGCACAACAAAGTAGAACTAGTCTGGTAAAATAGGAAGATCATTGCAAATTGAGAGTAGATTGCTGTTTAACAAACTTCAAGGGTTTTTAAGTCTAAAGTGAGATTATGAAGGGGAATTTTCAATGTTTCATAAAGCCACCTGTGAAGGCTTTTTGATATTATAACAAGCTGTTTCAGCAAAACTGGCAGAGGCCATTTGGTAAAAAGTAAGACAATATTTGAATTGCAGATAGTTTCCCCCACACTGGATGGTCAAGAACAGTGATTTGTGTCAAGAATGAAAGGACAAAGAAAAATTATGTTCTGACATAGGACATCCAACAATCTCAATGTTCTGAAACACTTGTCATTTGAGTGCAGTGATGTCCTTCAATGTAGGAAGTGCTTGTTTGTGGAGTTGGCTTTTACAAGGTAGTGGTAGGGTATGTGGCCCTTCAAGCCTGCACCACCATTCAATTTCATGGCACATTCCTGGTTTTGAGCAAGGGTGAGTAAGCTAGGGCTTCTCTTTGGAGAGGAGGAGTGACTTGATAGTGTACAAGATAAGAGGCATAGATTAAGTGGACAGTCAGAGACTTTTTCCCCAGGGCAACAATGGCCAACAAGGGGACAATTTTGAGCAAGGTATGGGGGGGGGGGGGGGGGGGGGGGGGGCACACAGAGAAATGTTGGGGCAAGTTTTTTTTAAACTATACAGAATGGTGGGTACATGGAACACTGCCTGCAGAGGTTGTTGGGGCAGATACATTAGGGACACTTAAACACATGAATGATAGAGAAATGGGGGGGGGGGCTGTGTGGGAGGGAAGGGTTAGATAGATATTAGAGCAGGACAAAGTGTCAGCCCAGGCAGCTGAAGGCAAGGTCACTAATGGTGGAGCATTTCAAATTGAAAAGCACAGATCAGGGCAGGGGTCCTGGATGGTCAGAGGGGTCAAGGATTTGTAAACCAGGCAAGAGAATATTAAAGCTGAGGTATAGCCAAAACAGAGCCAATGGAGGTGAGCAAGATGGACAAGTAGAATTTGATGCTCATCAGCACAAGTGGGAGAACTTTAAGCCTTGTCAGATTTTGGGACAAGGGAGCACTGAATTAGTCTTATCTCAGGGTAACAATGTACGAGGGTTCTGGCTGATGAACCCGGATAGAGGTAGAAGCCAGTGGTCTTTTGTGATAGAATACCTGTGGTCAGAAACATGTCAGGTCAAATAGTGACAGAGTAGAACATGGGCTGGTTCAGATAATGACCAGAGTGGAATGGAGTTGACAACTTGGACTAAAAGATAATCATTTCATTCTTCCTGATATTTGGTGGGAAGAAATTTCTTGGTGCTTGTCTGACAACCATTACACAACAATCTAGCAACTCAAGGGTCAGGAAAGAGTAGCCAGGTCAAACTGGGCATTGTGTACATACAAAATTTATCCACATTTTAAGTTGAGATACCCAAGGGGCTGCAGGCAGATGAGAAGTAGGAAGCCAGAAATTGATTGGGAGGCACTAGGGGAAACTGTACAGGAGAGACCAGTCATGTACCTGGCGAGCAGAGTCTCAACCAACCAGAAGACAAATGGTAGAGCCAACCAGATTTACAGGAGGTACATTGCCTGAAGTCCCACACCACCAGGTTCAAGAACAGCTACTTCCCTTCAACCAGTTCTTGAACCAACTGGTACAACCCAAATCACTACCATTTAGCAACACTAGGACCACATTGATCCCTCACAATGAAATGGACTTTGTTCTCTCCTGTAAAGGTTTTTCCACTGCACCTGTGCACACATATACTTGTACATATGACAATAAACTCAACTTTGATCAAAGGCTAGTGATAAGAATGAGATTTTCATACTGAAAAGCTTTGAAGTCATGTTCTACATACCCAGGACATTGTAACCAGAGAGCAGCAGACCCAATACAGATTCTCTGTGAACCACTATGTCTGGGCCCTGGGCAACCTACACTAAGTAATCATACTGCCACTGTTCTAATCCACAAACTTAAATTTTGCTTGCATTAGACAGTACTTGAAAGAGCAACTAAAAATTGATACTCATGCCACTAATTCCACTATTCTAACTACCTTGCAACTTTAAAACCTCAACTAAAAAATGTCTTTAGCAAATCCAAAGTTATTTGTAAACATACTTTAGAGTCAGAATTCAATCTTATCCTGGATTAAGGAAGTTTCCACAAATATTAAAATAGATTAGAACAGCACAGGAACAGGCCCTTCAGCCCACAATGTCTGTGCTAATCATCCCAATCCAACCAAACTCATTTGTCTGCACTAAACCCCTCCATCCCCTGCCTGTCTCACCCAAGGTGGTTAGATCTAGTCACACACTGAAGGAATTGCTGCAAGGGAGAGGAATGTCCAGCTCCAATCACAGGGAATTATTGTTACAACTGAAAATGTCATCATGCAACTCACCTACAAATGTGGCAATTCAGCTAAAAGACAATGGGAGCCATTAAATCAGAGAATATCTACTGCAGATCCAAATTTGTAAAACCATGCCTTGTTCAATGTATAGAGGTTGAAACCATAATCATTTACAGGCAAAATATAGCAGCCAATCAAGGTTTTGTCATTCTTAGCTTCTTGCTAATAGCTGTTGTATGGGAAAACTTCAGACTCAATACATCTTACAAGTTACATGCTAACCACAGTAATGAATCATTATGCAAGAAACAGCAGCCAATGTGATTAGCTAGCTCTCACAGACAACTAATCAACATCTGTAAAAACAATTGAGTAAGCAATGGTCAAGAGACTGGGAAGAACTCTTGTGTATTCTTCAATATATGATCTTTGGATCCTTTACACTTATCCAAGGAATCAATAGATGGGAATGACATTGGTGCAGTTCTCCCTTGATACTGTCAGCCTAGATTTCTGCATTCAAGTCTTTGGATTTGAACCAAAGTCAAGAGAAGCACAGTTGATACTCACGGAACATGTTGTCAAGCCAGCAAGGAACTGAAAATAATCCTAGTCTCATCTAGACAGCTGGCCTCCTCTCCCCTCCCAACAGTAAACCAATATATCAATTGGTTTCTAGATTTGGGTAAAAAGGGATGGAATTATCCCAAAATGGCCTCATCTTCCCACAGTCAATACAACCAGTCTAAGTGATATCTCGTCCCTCTTGGAGATACCTTTAATACAATCAACTTGGGTGCCATTGACAGCAACTAATAGCATCCCAAGGAACTAGCTGGATTACAAGTGGCAAAACCATCAGGACAGTTACTTATTGAGATCATCCAGTTGAGATTGGAATTCAAACATAGTTTGGATTGTACATAGCAATGATACCATTGGTATTAGGAAGCTCCTTCCTTGCTGGCTTATTTCACTTGTACCATGCACTGCAGATAAACCCCGCAGTCCATCTTGAAACAATGAACAAAACTATTGCTAGAAATGAGAGATCCTTCATGTTCCAAAAGTGGTTTCAGATTTTCTGAAAAAATGCCAGGTGATGTTGTAGATTCTGGTATCAGGCAGGCTACACAACACTTCATAAAACAAAGTGCAGATTAAATAACACATCACCTTCTGGGAGAATTGAAGGTCAAATTTTCAGGGGTTCACACTTTCGATGTTAACTGATAGAATGTTCCCAACTGAGTCACTGAACAAATTCACGGTGGAAATTGTAGACACAAACTACAAGGGCATCTAGTACAAGGAATAGGAGGCTGATTTCAGGCCCTTCAAGCCTGCTGCATCATTCAAAATAGAGGCTGATTATCTGCTGACTACAGGAAATTGACACATCTCTACTTCCCCTCCATTCCTTAAATATCCATATCTGTTTTTGAATGAATTCAGAAGACTATCCCTCCACAACCCTTACGTACAGAATGCAAGATTTGCCGTTTTAAGTGGCCTGCTCCTTGAGATTTCATCCCCTGGTCTTAGACTCAGAGGAAACATCTTTCCTGCTGCCAGTCTCATTGGGAATACAGGCCCAGTCTATTTTATCTCCTCCTGCTGCAAATCCCTCCCCAGCATCCCTGGAACCCGTCTTTTGAATCTTTGCTGTGCTCCATCTCAAGCAAGGATTTCTTGAGAAATTGTATACAATATACACAAGGGGACCAAGTGGTATACAGTAATCTAGGTGTGGTCTCACCTGGACCCTGTGTGTGCAGCAACACATCCATACTCTTGTCCTCAAGCCCTGCTACACCTGCATGTAGTTTCTTGGCCACTCAACCCAGAACCTTGTGGGCAACACTGATGTTCAATTTAAAGTAATGAAACTCCAATAATCTGCAATCCAATTGTTTGGAAATCCTGTTGCCTCGGGGCCTGCAACCTTTACTCACCAAAGATGTACATTACCATGTGACATTTTAAACAAAAATGAATTATAAAATGTTGGATTATAAATAGGACAAATGTTCAAGTCTGGAAAATCTGCCAGCCTAGCACCAGTCACATTTGTGGGATTTGGCTGTGCCTATCAGCTGAAGTTTCCTACATAACCACAGTACATCATGGAGTGTAGCCATGGTTGTAAAGTGCAGATTGAGTTTTAATGGACTGTTTTTGTTCTGTGCACCGAGGTGGACAACTTCACTTTCCTCACCTCCACCACCCCCCCCCCCCCCGCCAAATATATTGCATCTGCCATGTTCAAGCAAAGACTCAGTTCATCCATTTCCCCTTGATCTTCATCCCCACTCAATTCCACCCAAAAACTTGGAAGGGTGATGACTGCACCCTCACTCAACCACTGGTAAAGATTGTTGAATACAGAAATAGGCCCTTCAGCCCATGTCTGTACCAACCACAATGCCAATTTACCCATACATGGCCTATTTCTCTCCATTTGCTGCCTGGTCATGCACCTATCTAAATGCCCCTTAAACATTGCTATCCATCTGCTTCCACCACTTCCCAGGCATCTACCACTAAATAAAATTTTCCTCCTCTCACCTTAAAGAGATGTCCTCTAGTATTTGACATTTACACCCTGTGGGGGGGGGGGGGGGTGGTTTGTTGGGGGGTAGAATTGACCATCTGCATCTCTCAAGTGAGATACAAACTTCTATCAGGTCTCCCCTCAGCCTCCAACACACCAGACAAAAAAAGCAATCCAAGTTTGTCCAACCTCTACTTATAGTCAATACTCTCTAATCCAGGCAACATCCTAGTAAGCCTCTTCTGCACCCTCCCCAAAGCCTTCAATCCTTACTGTAATGCATCAATAAATAGCAGGGCCCAGATGCCATGTATGCTGTTTACTGAGCTTTATGCCAACAAGGAATTCTCACAGCTACCATCAGGCAGGAGGTACCCAAGCCCCACACCACAAGGTTCAGGAACAGCTACTTCCCTTCAACCATTCAGTTCTTGAACCAACCTGCACAACCCTAATCATTACCTCAGTATTGTAACACTAAGACCATTCTGCACAATAATGGACTTGGCTTTTTGTGTTCTAATTGTGTTCTCTTGTATAATTTATGTTTTTCTTGTGAATGTTGTGCATCTGACACTGCTTGTGATGCAAGTTTCATTGCACCTCTGCATATATGTACTTGTGCATATGACAATAACTCAACTTTGACTTTACTATGATGGGATTACATCTCATCTCCAAGGTCCAGACCTCCAGATACTAGTTTAGCCACCTCTGGTGGTCCAGCAGAATTGAGGACTTGTTTCCACTCTAGTTATGGTTTCCAAGGCAAACATGGGAACCATAGACTCTTCCACAATGGGGCAGGAGGCAGCCAATGGGACAGCCAGCTCATTGGGAGGTGGTGTAGACCTAATACATGGCCAAGATTCTCAATGCCATCTTGATTGTCCCTTCTCCATTTTCAGTGGTCTAGGTCAAAGTTTCCCAAAAGGCAGTGGGGATGTTGCACCATGAGGTTTTGAGCACACAAGTCTTTTCTTGGTCATCTCAACCCATGACAGAGCATTTGTTTTGGAATTCTGGCATTGGGCATGCCCAATGTACACAACTGGGGTCTCTGCTAGAGATGTTGGCCAGGGAGAGGACAGTGATATTGGTTTGCTTGTCCTTCCAGTGATTTGAGGATTTTGTGGCAGAAGTGTCAGTGGTTTTTCCAGTGCCTTCTGTAGGTATTTTAGGTCTCAGAATCACTCAGGAGGATGGGAATCTTAACCATTCACAGCTCCTTCCAATAGCTAGTCATACAAGTGAAAGACCTGCTTTTTATACGAGACCATCTAAATCTGATGCCTTAAAACAGCTTAAACAATTATTTTGAAGTGTAAGAAATGCACTAAAAATAATAATCAGTCATTATTTACACAAAGAAATGAGTCAGACAGAGGAAACAGACCCTAGACAATGACAATCCTCAGAAGGCTTGGAATATCATTATATCAACATCTAAAAACTAAACTTGTTATAGTCATGTCTCACTCAAACCCAAGAGTGGTGAAGCCAGGGAAGTCACATCTGAGCACCACACTGAACAGACCACTGCTCCAGAAGGAAAAACCTATGCTCAACTCTTCATTCATCTTAAAAATACAAATAGAAAAATAAATGCCACAACAGTGCAAGCCCCTCAAATCTGTTCAATATGATCAACAAGATCACAGCTGATCCTCTATTTTGCCATTTTGCTCACATTTTTAACCAACCTTTATAAACTTGAACACAAATGATTGACTATCCACAATCTGAGGTAAAAGTTTCCAACCCTTTGAGTAAGTAAGTTTCCCCAGTCTGAAGTGGCCCATCCCTAATGAGATGACAGCCTGGGTTCCAGGCTCTGCTGCAAAGGGGAACAACCTCAGCATTTACCCCAATAATTCATCTCACCCTCATTCTTTTAATCCCACTGAGCTCAGGAGTGGAACACTTTGCCAGGTGGATGAAGCAGGTACAATAGCAAAGTTCAAGAGGCATTTAGACAGGGAAATGGAGAGAGAGACCATGTGCAGGCAGATAGGATTAGTTTAATTTGGCATCATGGTTAGCACAGATATGATGGGCTGAAGGGCCCTTTCACATGCTGTGCTGTTCTATGTTCTCAAGCCCATCTCCTCATCCCAGGTGTCAATCGGCACTTCAACTCCAAAGACCAACTGCCTTACTTTGAGATGGAAACATACACAGATTAGGTGTGGTCTCACTGAGGCAAATGTACACAGCACAGGTGTGGTCTCACTGAGGCACCATAATACAAAATATATTTTTTTTAAATCATCAACTCCATCTCCTTTGCTTGTGACATGAAAATTCACTTGGAATATAGGAGAAATCGCAAATAGTATTAAATCAATTCATAAACTTGCCAGAAATACAGCAAACCCAAGGACAGAAATTAAATAATAAGGATGATCAAGAAATTGACAATGAAAGAGAACATACTGTAGAATGAGAAGCATAAAACAGACTAAAAGCTTCCAAGTGTAGGTGACCTACAGATAGAATTAGCAGGATTTACAATGGAGAATGCAGAATGGCAGAGGAGGAACAATTGAGAGATGCAGCACAGAGAGGCCCTTCAGCCCACCAAGCATGCACTGACCATCACCCACACATTGGCTCATTCCTACATTAATCCCTTTTTAAAATTTCCAAGTTCTCATGAACTCCCTCCAAGTTCTACTCCAGTAAACTAGGGGCAATTTGCAGTGGCTAATTAACTTACCAACCCACACATCCTTGGGATAGAGGAAACAGGAGCATCTTGTGTCTTTGTAGAAGGCAACCAAAATCCCTCAAACAGAACCAGAAGGTCCAACACAAGTGAGGAAATAAAGAAATTAGTAACAGTGAAAATTCCCCAGAAGTTAGTGTGTTTAAACTGATAATGCTGAGGACTTAACCATCAACATAAAGTTTTGGTTATGGAGATAGTGCATACTGTTTATCATCTTCCATAATTCTCGAATGGTTCAGTAAAATGGAGGGCAGCAAATGTGACCCCAATGCAAGAAAAGAGGGAGAGAAAATAGGGACTCACTCACCATTACAACTAGTGTAGTGCTTAGTGTGATGATATTACAGCACCAACAACGCAGGTTCAATTCCAGCCACTGCAAGGAGTTTGCATGTTCTCCCCATGTCTGCATGGGTTTCCTCCCACATTCCAAAGATGTAGAGGTTAGGAAGTTGTGGGCATGCTATGTTGGCACCAGAAGCATGGCGACACTTGCAGGCTGCCCCCAGAACACTCCACACAAAAGATGCATTTCACTGTATCTGTACTTGAACCCATAAAGGATGTGATATGGATAATAACCACATTCATGGAGATATGAAAAGGCAATCATGCTTTACTAATTTGTTGGTGTTTTGGGGATGCATGATATAATGAGGGGATAATGATGCAACCAGAGAAACAAAGGACCGCAGATGCTGGAATCTAGATAAAAAACACTGATGCTGGAGAACTCAGCAGGTCAGGCAGCATCCGTGGAGAAAAGCAGGGGGGTCAACCTGGAGAAGGGTCCCGACCCAAAACACTGACCACCTGCTTTTCTCCACAGATGCTGCCTGGCCTGCCGAGTTCTCCAGCATCATGACGTATTTTATTAGATTCCAGCATCTGCAGTCCTTTGTTTCTCTTGCATTACTCTGCATGTATGCGAATGTGTAGTGCGCTGAAATAAAGTTAGTGAACTACAGACACTGTTCAATGGGAATACGATGTGGTGATAACAGAAACAAGAGGCAGAACTGAGCGTGAAACATTCCCGGATATAAAGTGCTCAAAGGAGAGGAAAGGAAAGAGCAGCGGTATTGATAAAGAATATTATGGCACTAGAGAGGATGGTGCCAAGGGGTCAAATCAGCTGGATTAGAACCAAGAAACAGGGAACATTTACACTGCTGGGTATAACCTACAGGTCAGCAGAGGAGAGACAAATATGCAGGGAAGTTATAGAACCAATATTTACAGAGTAGTTGAAAATGAGGGATTTTAATTATTCCAATGCAAGCTGAGCTGGTAATATTAAGGGAAGAGAGCATGAAGAACTTGTAAAAATGTGTCCAGGATAATTTTCTAGAGCAATGTTTCTGGTCAAACAAGGGAAGAGGCATGGCTGGATCTGGTTCTGGGGAATGAGGTCGCTCCAGTTCACCAAAGTGTGGTTGGGGGAATTTGCGAGAAAGATCAAACTCAAGATTTTGGTTAGCCAGAGGAAAGAGGAAGCAACAATCCAAAATAAAGTTAATTAGCAGAAAGCCAAATTCCATGAGATGAGAATGAATCTGGCTCAGACACATGGGATACAAAAGTTGACTGATTAGACTGTGGCAGAATGAATTGCTTTTATGGAACAGGGTGTTCAGGTACCATTGGGGCACATTCCCATGTGTAAAAAAAAATAAATTGAGCTCTCTGGAGGATGAAAGAAATACATAGGAAGTATAAAGGCTGCCCAAATACCAGTGACAACCAAAGATTACAAAAACTAAAGAGGTAAAGAAGTGCAAAAGAAAATAACAGCTGTAAACAAACCAGCATCCAAAATTGTTCTAGAGACAGCTAAAGAGTAACAGGGTAGTACAAAGGAATGAGGGGCATTGAAACCAAAAGTGGGAAGTTACACATGGATGAGGACATTGTTAGGGTACTAATGAGTGCTTTTCATCTGTCAGTAGTTGGAAGGATGTTTCCATTACCAAGAAAGAGGAACATAGTTGAAACACTAGACACATACAAGTGTGGGTTTCCACTTTAGTTGGAAAAACCAGAAATACCAAGTGATTTTTTTTAAAAACAGCTGCTGATAGACTGGGAATTGATGTTCAGAAGGATACAAGTGTCTGTGTGTAAAACACCAAGAACTACCATGCAGGTGCAGCAAGCAATTTGGAAGGCAAATTGTATACTGGCCTTCACTGCCAAAGGATTTAGATACAAGAGTAAAGATATCCTAATATAGTTACAGACAGAGTGCTGGAAAATGGGATTAGTATAAATAGCTATCATGGAAATGATGGGTTGAAGAGCCTGTATCTGTGCTGTATGGCTATGACTCTGCAGGGCTGTGGTGAGACCACACCTGCAGTGTACACAATGTTCATCTCCCTACCAAAGACAAGTGTACTCACTATAGAAGGACTGCAGCAAAAGTTGACCACAATGGTTAGAGATGGCAGGTCTCAAACCAGGAGAGATGGAGCAGTCCGATACTCTTTAATGAGATTTAGAAGAATGAGTGATAACCTCAGAGACATTCCAAACTCCGACCCACAGGGTAGCAGGGAAGATGTTTCCCTAGGGCAATACAGTCTAGAACGAGGGATCAATCTCAAGGAGCAGTCCACTTAGAATTGAAGTGAAGAGATTTCTTCACTCGGAGCATGGCAAACCTTTCGAATTCTCTGCCCCAGTGCGTGACAGCATTGCATTCAAGGCATAGACGTGTGGATACAGAGACATAGGCGGAAAATGTAGAGAATCAGCCGTGATCTAGGTGTGCATAAGAAATTTTGTATCAATAGTGGAACAGGCTCAAAGTGGCAAATGGCCTACTTTTTCCTCCAAGCTTGAAACCAAGACAACTGAAATTTAAGCTCCTTAATAAACCACTCTGAAAACAGGCAGCTCCAGCAGAATGGGTGGCGTTTCTTAACCCACGCTGTGACCCAATTTAATGACGGCAACTTTCGTAGAAACACCGCGCCCATTTTAACCTCTTCCACCTTCACCGACTATCCCAACCCCTCCACCCCCCCCCCCCGAAACTTTTATCCACGGCGATAAACCAACGCAAAACCTTAGGAATTACGAATGTGGCTGGGTTCAGTCCATTCCAATTCCTCCCCCCGACATCCTCAAATCAAATATTCAAAACAGAAACCAGCGAGTAAAGCCTTTTCTAGATTGAATTCTAAACACCCATTGCCCCGGGGCAGGGCAGACGCCTCACTGTGGGACCGGACATACAAAACCTGTGAGGTGAATCTTGCTTCACTTCCCGCATCAAAAGGATATACCGCTCCTACTTTAACCTTCTGGGACGTTTGGGTCGGTTGAACGCACTGTTGCCCCGGGAACTTTCCCGCCCCCTTCACCGAGGGAGCCGGTATCCCGCGCCCAGGGGCCGAGCAGTCACCACCCCGGGGTCCCGCCAGTGGAAGACTGCGGGCTCCCTTCAAACCTGTTGACGACCAACCCCCGTCCCCCACACCTCGTCTCTCGAGAGCGCCACACCTCCCCTCTCTCCCACCTCGTCTCTCAAGGGAAGAGGCGATGTCCGAGTGAGTGGCGGGCGCCACACTATCGCCCACCCCCGACCCGCAGCGCCGGCGGCAAACGATCGCTGACACCTCCTACTTCTCTTTACCTGACTGCGCCATGCTGCGGATGGGACATCGTTCTCAGCAGCGTGTGGGGAAGGTGACCGACAGCTTCCCGCCCGGGCGGGAGAAAGTGTTGGGAACGGTGTCCGTGGCCGCGGGGAAATCCGACTCGGAGGCCGATGTAAATACAAAAGGCGTGGACAAACGGGGAGGCAGGAATGTAAACTCGCAAACCAGCCGCAGATTGGAACAGAGGGGCGGAGGGCCAGCGTGCGTGTTTGCAGTTACAAACGGCTCCATGGACAGGAGCACATTGCACAAGAGGTTACCGAACACCCTCCTTACATTTAAACATTAACCTTGAATGGTTACACTGCCATTAAACAAATTCTTGGCATTGCACAACGCCGGGGAGAGACACTTAGTAACAATAAGCGAGAACCTGGGCAGAACTAATTATAAGCAACTTTGTATTCGGGGCTTTGCATTAAGTGATACTTTGTAACTTGGAGCCAGTACCTGCTCTAACCGCCGGGCTGAGAGCCGCCAGATTCAGGTTGAGGCTCAGGACGTGCGCTCTGTCTCTCACCGTTGCCATCGCTCGCCGAGGAATCTCCAGCCCGCGTTGGTTGGACCCGCACTCGGTTCTGCAATTTGAAGAGTGGACCAAACCTGCCCAATTGCATTAATTCCGAATTAATTGATTGCAATCGTGAGATAACTCACCTCAGATCCCCCTTCGGAACTCCTTACCTTAAACCTTCTAGTTTATGACACCTCTGCTATGGGAAAAGTTTCCTCTATCTACGCTGCCTATGCCCCTCATAATTTTATATACCTCAGTCAGGCCCCTCCCCACCCCCTCAGCACCAAGGAGAATAAATCCAGTCTCTGCTCGTCATTGAAATACTCCATCCCAAGCAACATCCTGGTAAATCTCCCCTAAGCCCTCTCCAGTGTAATCACCTGAACTGCACGCAGTATTCCATCTGTGGCCTCATCAATGTGGCCTTAACATAATCTCCCTGCTCCTATATTTCTATGGAGACACAAGAGATTCTGCAGAGGCTGGAATCTGGAGTAACACACACAAAATGCTGGAGGAACTCAGCAGGTCAGGCAGCATCTATGAAGAGAAATCTCTCTGCACAGATGCTGCCTGACCTGCTGAGCGTTTTGTGTGTGTTATCAACGTCTAATATCCTATTTCTCTTCAATACCTGTGCTGCCACCTTCAGGGATCCTTGGACTTGTACACCAAGGTCCTTCAAATCCTCAATATGCCGAACAGCTTTACCTTGTATGTCCCACCCTGATTAGTCCTCCCAAACTTCACACTTCTGGGAGTAAGTTCCATCTGCCACTGCTCTGCTCACTGATCAACATGACTACCTTCCTCACTATCACACCTCCAACTTCTGTCTTATCTACAAACTTGCTCATCATACCCCCTACATTCTAATCCAAATTGTTCATGCATATATCAGTAAAGCACTGATCCCTGCTGTGTATCACAGGTCAACAAGCTCCCAATCACAAAAAAAACCTTCACCCTCACCCTCCTATCAGCAAACTAATTTTGGATCCAATTTCCCAACCCATGCGATTTAACCTTATGGATCAGTCCGATGTGGGACCTTGTCAAAGGCATTACTGAAGTCTGTGTAGACAATATCAACTGCACTTCCCTCATCACAATTTATTTGCTCTTCAATAAATTCAAATTGGGTTAGGTTGTTAGTTAGCGGGCAGTGGGAAAATGATCCCTCTTGTGTTCATTGATCTCATTACTGGAGATTCAATCTCACTGGACCCTGCCACTTTGATCTGGCCCATGCCTTCATTATCCTGGTCCTGCTCCACTCGCCTTTATTGGGATCTGTGCCCTATTCTTTATTCCATATCTTAATAGGGTGGGATAGGGGGTCCCAGGTATTGTAGTTGTGTATGTGAGGTAGGGGGTTAGGGTTACGGTTAGGATCTCTCCCAACAAAGGCATGCTGACCATCTTTGGTTAATTTTGTCCCTCAGGAGTTTTTCCAATAACTTCCCTACCACTGACGTTAGACTCAGGTTTGAAGTTCCCAGAGTTATTCCTGCTGTCCTTCTTGAAAGGAGGTACATTTGCTGTTCTCCAGTTACTTGGCATTTCACCTCTGGCCAGTGAAAATTTAAGAATCTCTGTCAATCTTATCCCTTGGTGTTTATAACACCCTGGGACATATCTCATCAGGCTCTGGGGATTTATCTACCTTTAAGCCTGCTAAGATACCTAATACCTTTTCCCTTTTAATGCTAACATGGTCTGGAATTTCATGTCCCTCTCCCTAATTCCTCCAGCTACAACATCCTTCTCCTTAGAAAGTATGGATGAGAAGCATTTGTTGAAGCCCTCACCACCCTGAGCATGCTCAAGTTATGGTAACCAACAATTAGGATCAAAACTATATGCTAAATCCAGACGTTCAAACATGCTCAGAGACACAAGAAATTCTGCGGATGCTGCAATCTGGAGCAACAGACAAAAAGTGCAGGAGGACCTCAGCAGGTCAGGCAGCACCCATGGAGGGAAACAAACAGTCGACGTTTCAGGCCGAGACCCTTCATCGGGACTGGAAAGGAAGAGGGTAGAAGCCAGAATAAGAAGGTGGGGGGAGGGAAAGGAGCACAGGCTGGCGGGGGAGAGGTGAGTCCAGCTGAGAGGTGAAAAGGGGAAAAGATGTAATAAGCTGAGGGGTGATAGGTAGAGGAGGCCAAAGGGCTGAAGAAGAAGGAATCCGGTAGGAGAGGGCAGTGGACCATGGAATAAAGGATGGGGGAGAGGAGTGGAGGAGAGGAGATGGGCAGATCATCAAGGCAGGGGAAGGGAGCCATGGGAATAAGTGAAGACAAAGGGGGGAGGAGAAAAAGAAGGGGTGGGGTTACCAGAAGTTAGAGAAATCGATGTTGAGGCCATCAGGCTGGAGACTCCCAAGGCGGAATATGAGGTGTTGTTCCTCCAACCCGCGCCTGGCCTCAACGTGGCGGTAGAGGAGGCCATGGATAGACATGTCAGTGTGGGAATGGGAAGTGGATCAAACATGCTAGCCTTATTTTCACCCTTCAGCCAAAATAATCTACACTTCCTTATTTACCTGTCTGCAGAGGAAGCTTCCAATCTCAGTCTCCCATTATTTCCCCAAAGCCCTGTAAATTATTTCCTCCTGTGCTTATTCTCTTGAAAACCCTCACTGATCATTTTCACCACCATTACAGGCAGTAACTTCCAAATTATCACCACCAGGATAAAAAGGTTTCTTGTTTTTAAATGTGGTCTAGTACATTGAACCATCTGCTAATGGGAGCAGCTGTTTATCCAATCAAAATCCACCATTATCTTCTTGACCTCCCCTCAACCTTTTTGTTCCAGAAATTCTGAGATCCTCCAGTCCAACCTTGAAGCAGGAATCCCTCATCTTGGAATCTTCCGCACAGCCCCTCTAGGGTCCCTCGCATACTCAAAGTGTGGAAACCACAACTACAAATTTCGATAGATTTACACATACAAATTTCTACAGGTGTACGGTGGAGAGCATTCTGACTGGTTGCATCACAGCCTAATATGGAGGCTCCAATGCAAAGAATTGCAAGAGGCTGCCTGCAAAGGGTTGTAGACTCAGCCAGCTCCATCACGGGCACAACCCTACCCACCATCAAGGACGTCTTCAAGAGGCGGTGCCTCAAGAAGGCAGCATCCACCACTAAGGACCCTCACCATCCGGGACAAGCGTTCTTCTCATTACTACCATCGGGGAGGAGATACAGACCCACACTCAACGATTCAGAAACAGCTTCTTCCCCTCCACCATCAGATTTCTGAATGGTCCATGAACCCACGAACACTACCTTGTTACTCCTTTTCTTTGGCACCATTTGCAGTATTTATTTTTGTAATTTATTGTAATTTTATGTCTTTGCACTGTACTGCTGCCGCAAAGCAACAAATTTCAAGTCAGTGATAATAAATCTAATTCTGCGTGCAATAATTCATCTGTGGCTTAAGAAGTCTTTCATAAAGTTTAAAAATCACCTCCCCTTTTTTGTACTCTTCAGTTTCAGAAGCAGGAGTTGAGTGATTTCAATGTGAAAACAAACAATGGTTTATGGAACAGTCCTACAGGATGGAGGGTCACAAATATATACCCACTGTTTGAAAAGGAAGAGAAAACAGGGAACTTCAGGTCCACTAGTCTAACATGTGTAGTAGGGAAAATGTTGTAAAGGATAACAGGACACTCAGAAAACATCAGCAGGATTAGACAAAGTCAGCAGGGATTTGTGAGCGATTTCATGTTTGATAAATCTACTGGAGCTTTACTGATGTTAACTGCTAGAATATACAGGCAACCCCCATGTCACAGAAATTTGGGTATTGGAGATCCACCCTTACGGAATTCACAAATCACTACCCAAAGATTTGAGATATGGAATAAAATTCACTCTCATGGAATTTATGGGAAAAAAGTAAACGACACCCAGGTCCCAGCATTTCCCATCTCTATTTACACAATTCTCTGCCTTCCTGTTTTACTAACTAACGTGGATGAGTTTACATTTATCCCTGTTATAACTGCATCTGCCATATATTTACCCACTAATTGTTTAAATCACCTTTAAGCCTCTTTGTGTCCTCCTCACAGATCACATCATTTGGCAAATTTCGAAATGCTGCGTTTGGTTCCCTCATCCAAATCATTGATATATATGTTGCCCAAAGCCCAAGCACTAATCCGTAAGTTAGTAAATAAATAAACACAGTATTTATTTTTTTCAACTCTCACTTCTTGATGCATGTGCAGGTGATCTGGCTTTGCTTTATGGAAAATTGCAATAAGAACCATTTTCTCGGAACACAACTCCCCCCTGTAACGTTGGTGTCGTCTGTACAAGGGAAAACCAATAGATATGATGTATCTGGATTTCAGAAGGCCTTTTGGATAAAGTTCCATGTAAGAAACTAGCGTGCATAATTAAAGCACATGGGATTGGGAGTAACATACTGGCAAAGATTTAAATTGACAAACAGGTAAGAGGAATAAATGGGACCGTTTCATGATGGCAGACAGTGGCTAGTGGGGTACCACACGGATTAGTGCTTGGGCTTTGGGCAACATATATATCAATGATTTGGATGAGGGAACCAAACGCAGTATTTCAAAATTTGCCAAATGATGTGATTTGTGAGGAGGACACGCAGAGGCTTCAAGGCAATTTAGGCAATTATTGAGTGGGTAAATATATGGCAGATGCAGTTATAACAGGGATAAATGTAAACTCATCCACATTGGTTAGTAAAACAGGAAGACAGAGTATTGTGTAAATAGAGATGGAAAATGCTGATGTACAAAGGCACCTGGGGGTTTCTTGTGCACCAGTCACTGAAAGCAAATATACAGGTGTAGCAAGCGGTTCAGACATGATCATCAGCCAGTAAGTCAGCCATGATCAAATGGTGAAGCAGACTCGATGGGCTGAATGGCCTAATTCTGCTCCTATGTCTTGTGATGGCCTTTGTTGCAGGAGCTGAGTGCAGGAATAAGGATGACAAGAATTATACAGGGCCTTGGTAAGATCACACGTGGGGTGTTCTGTGCAGGTGTGGTCCCCCTCACCAAAGAATAGAGGTTCACCAGACTGATCCTTGAGTCTGAGGAAAACTTGAGTCAACTACACCCACATTCACTAGAGCTTGGAAGAATGAGTGGGGATCTCATTGAAACATAAAACTGGGGCAGGGCTGGACAAACTGGGTGGAGGGAGAATGTTTCTGCTGGCGTATCAGGCGTCCAGAACAAGGAAGGGTCACGGTCTCTGGACGCGGGGCAAGACATTCAGGACCAGCACGAGGAGAAATTTCTTCAGTCAGAGGACGGCAAACTTGTGGAATTCCCTATCACACAAGGTAGTGGAGGCTGAATGCATTTAAAGGATGAAATAGATTTCCAGACTCAAAAGGCATCAAGGGTTTGGAGAGAGAGAACTGCCAGGATTAGAGAGTACTAGCTATAAGGAAAGGCTGGACAAACTTGAATTGTTTTCTCTGGAGCGGAGGCTGAGGGGAGACCTGATAGAGGTTTATAAGATTATGTGGGGCACAGATAGTCTTTTTCTCAGGGTAGAAATGTCAATACTAGAGGGCATAGCTTTAAGGAGAGAGGGGGAAATGTTTAAAGGAGATATGCAGGGCAAAATTTGTTTTACACAGAGAGTGGTGGGTGTCTGGAATGCGCTGCCAGGGGCGGTGGTGGAAGCAGATACGGTAGTGGCGTTTAGAAAAACACATGAACAGGCAGGGAATTGAGGGATACAGACCAAGTGCTGGCAGATGGGATTAGTTTAATTTGGGATAATGGTCGGCACAGACATTGTGGGCCAAAGGGCCTGTTCCTGTGCTGTACTGTTTTATATTCGATGTTCTACATGGTACCAAGAGGATAGCCATGATTGTACCAAATACCAAAGTCTAATGTTGCTACTTTCTTTGTTTCTGTGTATACAAGTATTATTTCTGACAGCCCACTGCATATTGCCAATTTTTTTTTCTTTGGCATTAGAAAGGGTACCTACTTTTATTTTTAAATCAAGGTGATTCATTTTCAAAAGCTAGAATCAAGCAATAGTCACTTGAGCAAAGACTTTCTTAATTGAACGTTGATGATAAAAACACATTTTCAGTTAGCTGGTCATAATCTTGCTTCCAAGCTGCAAGTTCAATCTCACTCCAGTTCTCATGTGATATGTCTTGAGCAAACTGTCTTCTCGACTAAAATTGCAAATATTGATTAATTGATCACTTATCAGACTGTTGACTGGGCAACTTCAGTGCATACTCTGTGCCTCCATAACAGCCCATGCATTTCACAGTAATTAATCATTTGAGAAGTTTTGTTATATTTTTGGAACTGATTAATCTTTATATTATTTAAAATGCATTTGATCTTACCAAACACATGGCAAGTAGTTTACATGAGACAATTCAGAGGTTTTGGATGTGAATCATAGGCCGAGATTCTACTGCACCCCAGCCTCATTGAACTAAACTGTTCAATACTTCCAACAGCTATTTAATTTTTTCTCAGCCGTAGGATGTTTAGTAATTTCATTATAAAACATTTCATTTTAATTTTCACAGGCCCCACTTCAATGGGGATGGTGGGGTGATGTCTTTATCACATACCCAAACTGGGATTAGTGCAGATTTGTAATCATCTTTCCCTCTTGTCAGCTTTTATCAAATATTGCTGCAGTTCAGACACAACTTGTGTAGTTTGTAGATGATTTTAAATGGATTCTGTGGATTGTTTGCTATAATGAACCATTTAAGACAACTTTAAACACATGGTTGAATTGTGGCTCATTAGAGATGATGATTTAATTATGCAACTGGACAAGGTTCTGTCTGCTCTCTCAGGTGAGAATAAAAGATCCCACACCATTATTTAAAATCCAGAGGCATTTCCCTGATATTCTGGAGCTAGTGTTTATCTCTTAGTCAATATCACTATATTTATTTGGTCATTTTCCCATTGCCTTGTCCTGTGGGCAGATTGTAATAGAGGAATGCAGTAGCCAACGACGACTATGCTTCAAAAAATACTTCTGCAAAATTCTGGGATATCCTGAAAAGTATTTAAAATGCAAGTGAAAAATCAAACTGCAGAAGCTGGAAATCCAGAATAAAAACATCCCTTTTGATTAAATGTTTAACTCTATCCTTTCTACAGATTTAGCTAGACCTACTGAGTATTTTCAGCATTTTGTTTTTAATAGAAATGCAAATTCTCTTTCAAAAATTACTTGCTGTTCCCCATCTGTAACTCAGTGACTGGGTGAAGTTTCAAGAACCACTTTATCCCAATTAGTGTAGTAAAGTGGAAGAAACACCTAAAACAGATTGTCTGGTCATTGGCTCTTGGTGTTTGTGGAACATGCTGTGAACAAATTGGCTGCTGTTTCCTCCATTATAGAATATCTCATTGGCAGTTAAGTGCTTTGGACACCTGGGGATTGTGAAAAGCATGATATCAATGCTATGCTTTCATTAGATACACCCAATGATCACATACATCTTCCTCATGCCGCAACCCACTGACAATTTTTTTCAAAAAAAAACAGAAAATGCTGGAAACACTCAGAGGTCAGGCAGCATCTAGGGAGAGAGAAACAGTCAATATTTCAAGTCAACATCCTCTCATCAGAATTTGAATGGTTTGAAATCTGTCATGTTTTAAGGTGCAGAGACATCAGGGTGGAAAGAGTGAAGGGAGCGTCTGTATAGCGAGATTCAATTGCTTTCACCACAGTGCCATTTCCTTCACTCTCTCTTGGGCTTCACGCTGCCACAGACATTTCCTTTCTTTTCTTTACCCCCATCCTCTGCTCTGCAACTTAAAGCCTGTTTGATTTCAAACTCTTCAATACCAGTGACCTGAACTGTTTACTTTGTTTTCCTTTCCACTGACGCCACGTGACCTGCCGAACATTTCCAGCATTTTATTTCGGATTTCCAGCATCTGAAGCTTGCTTTACAATTCAATTGCTTTCCGTGCCGCACCAAGATCTAACTTCTATCACACAACGTCTTACAAGTGGCTTTCTAACAAACTATATTCACGTGACATTTCACATGGAGGTCCATGTAGTCTCATGGCACTGATGAAAGAACTCCATACAAATTAGGAAAATGGCAAGATGGGATGACTAAAACTGACTCATTTGATTTACCCCAGTACATGTTCTTTTCCAAAGTTTATAGAGGTTGCAAAACAGCCATGACAGACCAGTAGCAGACAGACCAGCAGTAGTTATTGAGCAATACCTTACTGAAAATGAGTATATTGCAACCAATCTATATGCACAGAAGCACCCAGACTTGTACTTGTGCTCACTACAGAAATCTCATGCTTGTCTTTACATGCATCCCAATTTGTCCCTTTGAGTCCACAGAAATCTCTACCCCTTATTTTATGTAATAACACCTCACTGAAATAAATCACGTCTCCATTTCCCACAGAAAAGAGCAAAGATGTTTGTTTAAAGTCCATGTTGTACACAAATAGATTTATTCCTGAGAAGAGCCATTTAAACACAGTGCTGCTGGTACAGAGATAGGCAGCAGTACTCTACACTAAAGTTTACAAAACATGTTTTTGACATTAGCTGTGTGTACTCCTCAGATTTTTTAAAACATTTAATACATAAATAACAAAATAGAATTCATATACCTCTACAATCAATTAATAGTCCTAGCTAGTCAAATTGAGAAAGGCCACCTTTTCAAAAGGTCTTTACCAAATAAAAGCATTCCAAATGCAGTTTCACAGACAAGGTAATAAAGTACAGTGAATGCAACACTAATTGTAAACCTTTCCTGAATCCATATACTAAAGTAAACACAAGGAAAATCTAATATTCACAGTTTAGCAGCTGCTTGCCAAAGCCACAGTGTGTTTAAACATACTTGTATCTTCACTGTGTTTTCCCCAGATGGAAACCACGCCCAAAACGGTGTACACAATTTATAAATTACGAGTTCTGGTTATGTTTTTCCTCTTATGATTTTATGAAGTTTGCAAGCAAGGTGATGCAATTTCTATATACAATTTACAGTCTCTTTAAGGCAGTTTACAAAACAGTTTCGGGTCAAAATAAAAGTGTAATAAACTTAACTTTATTTCAAATTCTTATTATTGAAAATTCTCTATTCACACTATATAAACCTGAGTTTATCTCCCACTACAGAAATGGTCCCTGGCTACAATTCACAGTTTTTGAGCTGTAATACTACGATAGTATTTTCAGTGCTTTCCTGAGCCACATCCACTTGCAATGCCAAGATGTTTTGTTCAGGGCTGTGGAGAGAGGGGGAAAAAAAGAGAAAGTACATTAAATGTGGGCTGCTAAATATCTTACAAATAAATATTTTGCTGGAAAAAATACCCCAATTATAATAGAATCCTACATTCAGGTTTCATAATTTGTCTACCAAGAGGGTTAGTTATTTCATAAACCTTCAAGTGCCAGGAAAAGATTTGGCTGAATAATCTGTCACATATTAAGTCTACCTTTTGTATATTAAACAATGGGTCATCAGCTAATAGTAGCTACCAGGGGCATATTATAATCTTTCAGTAGATAAAGGGTAAACAGTTGTACATTCTGGGCCACAAGTATCTACTGATTAGCTTAAAATTTTGAAAGCAAGCAAGCAGGTCTAAAATTTAACACCCAGCTTGTATGTGTCCACCATCTCTCACCAACTTCCGTGTTTAATCTGGAGTTGGTCCATCATCACAACATTTTACAGCAGGGAGAGGAAGGAAGTCGACACGTCCACACACAAGAAATCAATAGAAATCATCCTAATCTGCCCATGCACCTCCAGGTAAGTATAAGCAAAGGCTATTACCTGGAAGTCATCTCAGATCAGGCAAAGCCCTTGAATTCTGGTTAAACCAATGACTTGCTGCAAACTGCCAAAATATCCATGAGTTGCCAATGTTCCCCTGCCCTCCCTTAGTTTTTTTATGCCATTAAAATAAACTGATTATTCAGACAACTATAAAGTTCATTATGTCCCTAGTTCTCTTGCAGGTTCTTGCAGAGATTATGCCCATTTCTCTCGCAAGTCCTTCACTCTCGAGATGGACTCCTTATACAATGAGATGGACTCTGACCTCACGATCTACCTTGTTGTGACCTTGCACCTTACTGCACTCTGTCTGTAACTGTGACACTTTACTTTGTACTGTTATTGTTTTTACCTGTACTCTGTACTAACCCAATGTAACTCCACTGTGTAATGAATTGGACCTGTACAATCAGTATGCAAGACAAGTTTTTCACTGTGCCTCAGTACAAGTGACAATAATAAACCAATACCAGTGTATCTGTGTATATTGTTTGCCACACAAATGCCAACGTGACACTGCTGCTACATTATCATGCACAAATGATTAAGAGTTAAGAGACTCTCCCACCAACTTTTCCTGAGACGTTAAGGTTCTTTGTAATATAAAGGACCAGGTCAGGAACTAAAGGGACAATTATGTAACTTATTTACTCATATCAGTGCTCAGCACTATGTAGAATTTTTGCTGAATTAATAGCTATTGAGTTGCAAAGTAATAGGACTTTGTTTCCACCTGTTATATTCTGTAAATATTTGTTATATTGTTTACTTATTCACATTAAGAGAGTTAATTTCACATTTAATGTCTTCAATATTAACAGGAAGTCCCAAAGAGCTTCGCAAACGATTTAATTTTGAAGTAATTCTACTCGTGGTGAAATATGCGTACCCACCTATGTTGGCAAATATGAATAATCAATTAAGCTGCTTTGGTGCATGAATTGAGAAATAAATGTCGGTTGAGAAGTTTTAGAGTCTTCCCGTTCTTCAGCTATTCCACTGGATCTTTCACTTCTACCCAACAGCTGAAACTTACCTGGTTCATACAAAGAGGCGGCACTGTTTTATCTTGAGGCTGTGGCATTGTATCAGGATCCCTTCTCCCCATCTGTTTCAACACTGGGTATTCAGGCAGCAGACTGAAACAAAGCATCTTGTTTCAATTTTTCGTTTTTACGAACACTAAAGAGGCAGACTATGTAAATCACTAAGCTTACAGCCTGAACAGTACTTCTGGTTGTATTTGTAAAGAAAATGGGGAAAGGACATTCATTGAAGGTCACTATTACTATCATAATCATTGACTAAAAGTCCAATACCAAGCACCAGTATAGATACTGTGATAGAACAAATCTTCATGCAAAAATTCCTATGGATTTTCTACACTTCTGGATGTAATTCACTGCTGGTTTACAATTATAAACAATGAATAATTATTTGATCTGTGAATTTACATCAAATCACTCCACTGTTGAAGATGGTTTTAAACATTTTCAGCTTCCTCCTCCATCCACACAATCTAAATAAATTTTGAAACAAAGACGTATAATACACTATATTTAACACAAGAGTACAGGTATTACTGGACCACAGATCCAGAGACCTGAACTAATTATCTGGAGATAAAAGTTCATGTCCTACTGTAGAGTTGGGGCAATCTGAATTTAATAAACAGAGAATTAAAGAAGAATCAGTAATGGCGGCTGTGAAACAATCTTAAAAATCCATCGGGTTCACTCAAGCCTTTCAGGAAAGGAAATTTGCCAAACTTATCCAGTTTCCTCTATGGCCCCAGACTCTCAGCAATGTGGCCAACCCCAAACTGTACGAAATCATTCAGTTAAAACTCAACTAGCAGTGGACAAAATATAAGCATGAATAAGGACAATTCTACAATTATAATTTGGGCAATTTCACATAAGGAGCCAAAACTATTTCCATGCATAAACAACGCCACATTGTAATAGATACCAGTAATCAGAAAATCCCCAGAGAACTTATCCTTCAAGTGACAGTAGGGTGTTTTAACAAATTAGGACTTGTTGCTAAATAATGAACAAACAAAAGGTACCCATTAGCGGCTGAACAGTTTTTAAGTGGAACAATATCCCTGTCCATATAAAACATTTCTTGAGTTACAGCCGCAGGACATGCATTTAAGTCCTGATGCAGGGTCTCCACCCTAAATGCTGACGATTCCTTCCTTCCTACCCCCCCACCCCTTACACAGATGCTGCTCGATGTTCTGAGTTCCCCCAACAGTTTAATTTTTGATGTAAATATACAGAGGCCAAATGGGTAAAAGTAACAGCACAATGAAATATGTCATTATCATTTTATAACATGGGAGCAGAAAACAGTCAGCCACATCCCTTATACGATGAGATGGACTCGTCACATTTCAATCTACCTTGTTTGACCTTGCACCTTATTGGCTACCTGCAATACACTTCCTTGTAGCTGTGACACTCTGTAATGTTATTGTTCTTACCCTGTACTACCTTAATGCACTGTGGAATGAATTGATCTGTACGATCGGTATGCAAGACAAGTTTTTCCACTGTGTCTCGGTATGTGACAATAATAAACCAATACTATACCAATCCTGAGCAGTTTATTCTGTCCAAACAATAGGCTGTAGACATTGTCAAAAAAATTACAATACATTTGCACTGGATTCAGAAAATAACAGCCTACTCTTAGATTGAACCATCAGTTAAATGAAAACGATATGACTGAAAAACATTTAACTAAATTTAATAAATGAGCATAAAACTAATGAAAATCAAAATTCTTTTTGTGCAGGAACAACTTAGAATTAACAATAATAGACCAATTAACAAGTTTCTCTTAATTCCAGACTAGCACCTTTTCTGGTGCAGTTGTAAAATCTGTCAGTAATTGAAGAGTTGATAAATCGAACGTTTCAGCTCATTCAGCAGAGTACTGTAAACTGAATACCCAGATCTGAGTAGGTCCATAACACCGAAATGGAACTCAAATGGTGTACGTCAATGTTAACTTCCCAGTACATTAAGCCACTTCACTATGCTGTGTAGAACAGAGACACAAGAGATTGCAGATGCTGGAATCCAGAGAAAAATACAAACTGATCAAGAAGCATCTGTGGAAGCAGAGGGATGGTCGATGTTTCGGGTCAAAACCCTGCATCAGGACAGAGTACAGAGGGGAGATAGCCAGTATAGAGAGGTGGGGAGGGAAGAGGCAGGAGCAGGCAGAAAATAGGTGAAACCATGGGAGGAGGGGGATGGTGGGCAGACGATGCCAGGTAGAGGGAGGGGATGGTGGTGGGAGAGTCAGAGGCTGGAAGGTGATAAATGGGACAAAGGGGTGCAGATTCAGGAATCTGATAAAGAAGGTAAGTGGAACCAGATAAAAGAGGGATGATGGGCAGATCCAAACCTACTCCAGAATCACTCCCTAACTTTTTCTCCACTTCACAGACGACTGTATTGATGCTGCCTCATGCACAACTAGTCAGTGTTATCACCTTCGCTATGAACTTCCACCCTGGACTCAAATTCACTTCGACCATTTCTAACACCTCTCCCCTCTTTCTGCATCTCTCGGTCTCCATCTCAGGAGACAAACTATCCACTGACATTTACTGCAAACCTATTGACTCCCACAGCTACCCAGACGACACCACCTCCCAAATTCTCTCTTGTAAGGACATCACCCCTTTCTCCCAGTTTCTTTGTTCCGCCACATCTGCTCTCGAGACAAGAGTTTCCGACATTCGAAGCGTCCTTTCTCAGGAAACATGGCTTTTTCTCTACTGTGGTTGATGGAGCACCCACCTGCATCTCCTCCATTTCCTGCATCTCTCTTCACCCTACCTCCTCCATAGAGGGAACAGAAACAGAGTTCCCTGGGACCTCACCTTTCACCCTCTGCCTTCAGCACATTATTCCTTGTCATTTCCGCCAGCTGCTACTCGATCCCGTCACCAGCCACACTTCCCCTCCCCACCCCTTTCTGCTTTCTGTAGGGACCACTCTCTCTGCAACTCCCTGGTTTGCTCATCCCTTCCCGCCCCCGGGCACTTTCCCCTGCAACCATTGGAGGTGCAATACCCATCTCTACATCTTTCCTCCCTCACCACCATCCAGGTACGTATACAGCCTTAAGGCAAACAGAGATTCATCTGCACCTCCTCCAACCTTTCTATTGCATTCAGAGCTTGCGATGTGGCCTCTCCTACAATCGGTGAGGCCGACTGCAGACTAGGTGAATGTTTTGGCAAGACCTGTGCTCTGTCCGCAATGGTCATCTGAGCTCCCGGCTGCATGCCATTTCATCTCCTGTTCCCACACCGACCTGTCTGTCCTCCGCCCCCTCCAATGCCAGGGCATGGCCAAACACAAACTAGAACAGTTGTTCTGGTTCCGTCTGGGTAGTTGACAACCCCAATGGTATAAGCATTGAAGTTTCCAATTTCAGGTAACCTGCATGCTCTGTATTCCTTCCCCTCTACTTCTGATCCACCTAGGTTCACCTCACCCCCCTTTTTACAACCCCAAGCACCCCCACCATTACCCAGTTTCTTTCCCCTCCCCCACATGGTTCCATCTGCCTATCATCCCTCCCTTATCTGAATCTATTCATCACCTTCCTTACTTATCAGACTCCAGAACCTGCAGCCCCTTCTCGTTTCCACATCACCTTCCAGCCTCTGTCTCTACCTCTACCCCGCCCCGACCATCTGCCCATCATCCCACTCCTCACTTGGTTCCACACATCACCTGCCAGCTCCTGCCTCCCCCCATTCTTATACTGGCCATCTCCTCTCTGCACTGGACAGGTTCAGAGGGATCTGGGACTCTCTCAGGAGGAGACCTTGTTTGGTATGGGCAGGTTGAGGTGAAGGGGCCATTTCCTTGCTGTATTACTCCACAATGCTCAGTCCTGATGCAGGGTTTTGATCCGATACGTTGATTATCCCTCTGGCTCCACAGACGCTGCCTGACCTGCTGAATTCCTCCAGCAGTTTGTTGAACGCTGGTTTCCACCAATAATTATCTACAGGGTAATTTAATTTCATCTGCACATAATTAAGGGGGCTGAAAGGATTGCCAAAGGAAAACCAGAAGGCAGAGTCTAAAAAAATTAGAGTCAGGTTGCTCAAGTGAAATTGCATTCAAAGCTTTTTGACTGTCTTCCGTAAATGGCAGTTGTAAACCTCAAGTCTGATTTAGATCGATTTTAGTTAATGAAAGCTATTAAAAGATATGGTGTAAAAGGCAGGTCACAGAGTTTGGGTCACAATTCAGGCATGATTTCATGAGAACCAGCTTGGGCTTGGAGTTCAGGGGTGGGGGTAGGAGGCTGCTCTAATGCTAGTTAAGCATTTACTGACGGATGGAATGCTTAAAGGCCATCAGTCATTGGTGCCTCAGAGCGAACAATAAAAATCATTAGAAAAACCCCATGACTAACTTGGAACAAGATTCACAACATGGAGAGCACAGGAGGATTGTTTAACTGTCAAACGTTGCTCAAGACTAGGAAAACCTTATAAAATTAAAACTTTTAAAAAATATACTACCATGCTATTAACCCTATAAAAGGAAACAAGATGTCATATTATTCCATATTACAAGACAGCATCATTCCTGCACCAACTATTACACCAATTCTGTGGCTAAATTTCTCGTACTATATTCACTTGTGACATTGAGGGAGGCCATTCAATCCATGTAGGTTCTCCAAGCAACGCCAATCCCCCACTTACTGCCTAGGGTGGGGTTAAATCAGAACTTTCTGATGATTCAATAGAAGACAATTGATGGCCCCTTAAAGAAAGTTGGGTCACAAAAGGAATCCCATGTAGTATGGTGATTAAAACCTGGTTGGTGGGGTTCTTTCAACTTCATTAACATAGCACAACAAATTCATGTATAAGTCAGCAAAGTAAAATAGCTCTTTTATTTTTCATGAAGTAACAGCATTAATGCTCATTCTTAATGGCCCTTGAAATGGTGGTGAGCCATAAAGCACTGCTGTCACTGTGGCAACAACACTCCCGAGATGCTGTTAAGTAGGGAATTCCAGAATTTTGACCCACAAATGACCAAGGGACAATGATATTTCCAAGAAATATAATCAATTACTTGCCTCTATTTTCAAGAAACCACTCCTTTAAAGCCATTCTATTTTAACCAGAATTATGCTCAATATTATCATTCAAAGAAACTGAACTCACTTTCTCATCATGTAGAGATCTCCACTTGTATTGAACTGTGGTCTCTGTACAATTACAGTTCCAGGGTAGGGACAAGGCTTCGTATCTGATTGACTGAACAACTGCATTCCAACAGGACTGTGGCTCATCACTGGAGGGGGTACCATGTGGTTGGAAGTTGAAGTTATTACTGAATGTACACGCAGTAGTTGTGGATTGTACGCCTGGCCATAAGGAAGCCTCTGTACATTATGAGATGGGGCATTAGCATAAAGTGCGGGATGTGGAACTTGATGCGAATAAATTCCACTCGTTATTTGACTATTATAAGCTGCAGAAGCCATGTGAATAACTTGTTGCCTTTGAGATGCATTTTGGACATGGAGATCTAAACACTCTTGCTGCCTGCTGTGCTTGGTAGCTTTCTCACTACTGCTGTCCATATTGGAAGCTGGAACTCTCCTCTCGTCGGCCTCAGTTTTTAGCTTCTTTACTGAAGTTCCTTGCAAAGGTTTGCAGTGATTTCTTTCTGGAATTAGTTGGTCAGAAAATGCATCAGTTCTGTCCTTCCGAAGAGCATGCGATTGCCTACTGCCTTCTCTTAAGAAGATGAGTGGCGACTGGCTGTACAAACTAGATTGCCCTGAAAGGTAACCTCTCTCAGGCATTACACTGGAGTGAACTGACTGCTGAGGGTGATAGTTAAGATTACTCAGCTGAGAGGTGATTTGCTGTTGTGTTGGATGCTGGTAAAAATGGGAGGGTTGACCCTGCATTGGGTGAACCACCATAAAAGGGGGAGCGTGCTGGCCAAATGAATGGCCCGGTGGCAGGCTCTCAGGACTACATCCCAGATAGTGCATGTACCCCGGCACTGGTCCAAACTGATGCCTCGTCTCAGGGTGAGCAACAACAACAGCAGGGTTCCTGTGGTGCACACCACCAACCATTTCGGCACCACCGTTAGACAAATCCAGAAGAGCTTTTGGATTATTTGGTAACTTTAGTTTCAGACTTTCCATCGATTTTGGGTCTTTTGTGCTGCGCTTTCCACTGACAGTTGAACCCTTTTGCAGATATGCGGTTTCACATTTGTCAGAAGCCAAGTTGGGTCGCCCCATTTTCTGACTGATGAGATTAGTTTTCAGCTCAGCTTCTGTCCTAACCAACTCTTTATGTGCATCAGAGTTAGTGTGTCTTTTCTCGGAGTCCTCTGCTTTTGAAAGCACCAAATTCAATGCCTCCCTTAATTTACTGTCTTCGGAGTCTTTTTCCCCAGCTGCACTGTTACTGAAAATTTTCTGTTCCTTTTTAAATGCTACATTTCCATAAAGTCTCTCCAATTCTGCACTCTTCATGAAAGAGTCCTGCCAATGTAGGTTAGATGCTGCCGAGGTATTTAGAGGGATAACTTCATTTGAAATGAGGTCCTTGTTCTTCAAGTGATGATGCTGATCTGTAGAAAACACATTAGTGTAGGCAGCCTGTTTTAGCGGTGCACCTTAAGGGTTTAAAGACAGAATAGTAAGAAATGACATGATTCAATTCAATCTTAATCTAAGGAAGCATAACTTACTCCAATAACTTGAATCTTTTTTTTTAAAGAGAATGTTTATGTAGAGAAAGCTACTATCTGGAGTATGATTGTTCGAACATCTAAACTTAAAAACAAATTTGTATCGATTTAAACATTTACCATAAAAATTGGTGGAGGTCAATTTTCTGGGTACCTTAGGGAAAGGCTTAAATGGAGGGGCCTGGAGAACACGTACACTGGTGTAATTTAATGTTCACCCAATAAAGTTAGGCTCAAGAATTTGATTTTCAATTAACAATTTTCCTTTAAATGTGCCAACTTTTATAATCATTTCCCTGATGCTTTTTAAAAATATACTAAATTGATGCTTCTGTGTGTAAATACATATTGTTCATATTTTACCAAGTCTACTTGGGGAAACAAGTACATTAATAGAACAGGCAATTACAACTTGAATCAATTCTCTCTCCCACGCCCAAATTATTGACCTAGAGTTTACAGGAAAAACTAAAATTTTAAATCCAAGAAATGCCTTTCCTAAAACTAATTGTCCAAAAGGGAACAGTGACTTATACACTGGATAATTTGTATGTTGACTTCTATTCCAATTAATTACAGATAGGATATATGCTGACCCCAATAAGAATAATGAACCATTTCTTGTAATCATAATTCTTTAAAGCTGACAATGGGATGTGCCCAAGTGTTTTCAAAATGTTCTTTTGAGATCCCTATGCATCCTGAACAACAATGTATTTACTTTAGTCTTCAAGTTTTCTAATCGTCAAAAGCCTATGGCTCTTAACTCTGTCTACAGTAAAAAAGAAATGCTAACATATACAGGTTTGAAAGTTTCAGGTCAGATGTGTGATTCTCCATCAAACACTTAAGGAACTTGCTACCAGGGAAGGTGGCTACACTAAAGGTCAACCAGATGGCTGGGTGATTGCCAGGAGGGGCAGCATTCTCCTGGGGCTGTGCCTCTCTCAAACAAGTATAACATTTTGGAGACGGGGGGTGGGGGGTGGAAATAACCTTTCAGGCGACAGCAGCAGCCATATCAGTAGCATCATGACTGGCTATGTACAGCAGGGTAGGGCAAAATCTAGACAAGCATTAGTGATATGGGACTCTTTAGTCAGAGGCACAAAGGAGTTTCTGTGGCTGAGAGCAAGACTCAAGATAGTCTGTTGCCTCCCTGATGCCAGGTTCAAGGATGTCTTGGAGCAGGCACAGGACAGTCTGAGAAGCGAGCACCAGCAGCCGGGTGCATATTGATACTAACAACATAGACAGGAAGAGTGACATGGTCCTGCAAAGAGAATTTGGGGAGTTAGGTAGAAAGTTAAAAACAGGACCTCTGGCGTTGTAATCTCAGGATTACTCCCCATGCCACATGCTAGTGAGGTAAGAACTAGGAAGATAGCACAGTTAAGTGCTTGGCTCAGGATTTGTTGCAGGAGGGAGGGCCTCAGGTACATGGATCATTGGGCACTCTTAAAGGGCAGGTGGGACCTGCACAAGGATGGGGTGCACCTAAACTGGACGGACATCAATGCAGGGAGATTTGCCAGTGCTACTCTGGAGGGTTTAAACTAGCGTGGCAGGGGGATGGGAACTGGAGCAGCAGGTCAGCAAGTGGAGGAATTGAGGGAAAGGTAGAGGTTAAGTCAAGAAAGGTTAAAAGGAAGGACAGGCAGCACCAGGTTAATGAGCACAGCGGGGCTGATGGGCTGAAGTGTATTTATATCAATGCAAGGACTATTATGGGCAAAGCAGATGAACTTAGAGCCAGGATTAGTAAATGGAACCATGTTGTTGTCCTCATTACAGAGACTTAATTGAAAGAAGGGCAGGACTGGCAGCTCAACATTCTGGGATTCAGATGTTTCAGAAGCAATAGAGAAGGATGTAAATGATCAGGGAGAATGTCACAGCAGCATTTAGAGGGGACATCCTGGAAGGCACATCCAATGAAGCAATATGGGCAGAAGCTCAGGAACAAGAAAGGTGCAATCATTATGATGGGGTCGACGGATATGTCAGCAGATTATGGATAGATGTAAAAGCTACAGGGTAGTTGTAGTGGCTGACTTTAATTTCCCTGATGTTGGCTGGGGCTCCCTTAGTGCCAGAAGCTCAGATGGGGTAGAATGTTAGGTGCATCCGGGAGAGTTCCTTGACACAGTATGTAGATAGTCCAACTAATGAAGGGGCTGTACTGGACCTTGTACTGGGAAATGAGCCTGGCTAGGTTATCAAAGTTTCAGTGGAAGAGCATTTTGGAAACCGTGATCACAACTCAGCAAGTTTTCAGATAGTTATGGACAAAGATAAGACTGGATGTCATGCTAAATTGAGGAAAGGTTAATTACAACAGTATTAGACAGGAGCTGAGGAGTGGAGATTGGGAGTAGCTGTTATGGAATAAATCCGTATCGAATGAATATGCCTCAAGAAGGCAACATCCAAATATCCCCACCACGTCATCTTCTCACAGCTACCATCGGGCAGGAGGTATAGAAGCCTGAAGTCCCACACCACCAGATATTTCCCTTCAACCATCTGGTTCTTGAACCAACTAGCACAACCCTAATCACTACAGTTTAGCAACACTATGACCACTTCCTACTACAATGGACTTTTTTTTTGTTCTAATTGTGGTCTTTCCTGTAAGTGTGTATAATTTATGTTCAATTTCAGTTTTTCTTTTGAATGCTGCTTATCTGATGCTATATGCCTGTGATGCTGCTGCAATTAAGTTTTACATTGCACCTGCGTATACATGTACTTTGAACATGTGGGAGTCGTTTAAAGCCAGAAGGTCAAAATTCAGGATCAATATGTTCCTGTGAGGAAGGTAAGGAAAGGATGGGCAAGGTTCAAGAACCCTGGATGACAAGAGCTGCTGCAAATTTAGTCAGAAAGGAAAACGAAGCACATGAAAGTTTTAGAACAACTAAAGTTTAAAACAACTGCCTGTTTTTTTAAAATGGAACCTAAAAAACACATTATAATCTTCAGACAAGAAAATAGTCCTAATCCTAATTGCCCAATGTATTTCCATTGCCCATTTGCTTCTCCTCCCCCCACATCCAATCAAATCTTGACAGTTTTTGCCTAAACAGTTAAGCCACATACTGTCTGGAGCCATTTCTGTGACAAAATTTTTTCCCACCTCTGTATCTTATCCCACATTCTAACCCCTCTAATTTTCCCAGTGTTGTGCTTTTACAACTATAAATCCTTCTGTTACTTCACTCATTAATCTACATTATCTTAAAGAATCAATTTAAAAAACTGTAGATGCTGGAAATCCAAATGAAAACAGATTAAAACAATCTAAAATAAAGAAAATGCTAGGCAAATGTCTTCTGGCTCCAACAAGATTCCACCACCAGATACACATACCCCTCCCCTTTCAGTATTTCAACAGAATTAGGCCCTTTGTGACCTCCTGGTCCACTCATCTACCAGTCCCCCTTGTGTTGCACTTTCCTGTACATCTGTAGGAGGTGCAACACCTGTACTTTCACCTCTTCCCTTCTCATTATCTGTGACTCAAATAGTCTTTACAGGTGGAGCAGTGTTTCACTTGCACTCCTTCCAATCTAATGTACAGCATTTAGAGTTCACATTTCTGCACTGGAGAAACCAAATGCAGATTGAGTGGTTGCTTTCCACAGCCCCTCCACTCAGTCTGCAGGAGTAAACCTGAGCTTCCGGTTGCCTGCCACTCCCATGAAGTTGTGGGCATGCTATGTTGGCGCTGGAAGCGTGGCGACACTTGAACACTCGATACAAAGATGCATTTCACTGTGTTCCAATATACATGTGACTAATAAAGATATCTTATCCTTTCGAACAGCCAATATTATCCTTTTTTTTAAAAAAAGGGCACTAGAGAGAAACCAGGAAATCATAGGCCAGTGAGCCTTGCATCACTGGTAGGGAAATTATTGGAGAAGTCTTTGGGATAGGATCTACTCACATCTGGAAAACCATAGATTCATTAGGGACAGTCAGCATAGCATTGTGCAGGACAGGTCATGTCTTACAAACTTAATTGAGTCTTTGAGGTGGTGACAATGATGATTGATGAGGGTAGGGCAGTGAATATTGTGTACATGAACTTAAATCTCTCAACAAGATCCCTCATGGTAGGCTGATCCCGAACATCAAGGCACATGGGATCCATGGAGACTTAATAGATTGGATTCAAATTTGGCTTAGCCAAGACAGAGGGTAGCGGTGGATGGGTGTTATTCTGACAGGAGGTCTGTGACCATTGGTGTTCAACAAAGATCAGTGCTGGGACCTCTGCTGTTTGTGATGCATGTTCATGATTTGAATTAAAATGCAGGAGGTCTGATTAGTAAGTCTGCAGATGACATGAAAATGGGAGTTGTGGATAGTAAGGAAAGTTGTCAAAGGATCCAGCAGAATATAGACCAGCTAGAAATGTGGGCAGAGAAATGGCAAATAGAATTTAATTCAGACATGAGAGGTGTTGCACTTGAGGTTAAAAAGGAAAGTATACAGTAAATGGCAGGACCCTTATGAGCACGATGTACAGAGGAATCTTGGGGTGCAAGTCCACAGCTCCCTGAAAGTGGCAATACAGGTAGATAGGGTGGTAAAGGTGGCATAAGGCATCCTTTGTGGGGAGGATGTTTCCAGTAGTGGGAGAGTCGAGGGTCAGAGGGCACTACCTGAGAATAAAAGGACATCCCTTTAGAACTGAGATGGGGATGAAATATCTTCAGACAGAGGATGGTGAATCTGTGGTTATACATTGCCACAGACGGCTGTGGAGGCCAAGTCATTGGGTATATTTAAAGCAGAGGTTGATAGGTTCTTGATTAGTAAGGGCATCAAAGATTACAGGGAGAAGGCAGGAGAATGGGGTTGAGAGGGAAAATATATGAGCCATGATCGAAAGACAGAGCAGATCGATGGGCCAAATGGCCTAATTCTATGTCTCATGGTTATCCTTGCCTTCATTGATCAGAGTGTTTTGATTATAAAAGTCAGGAAGTCACGTTGGAGCTACATAAAGGTTTGGTTCGGCCACGTTTGAAGTATTGTGTTGCAGCATTACAGGAAGGATGTGGAGGCTTTGGGGAGGGTGCAGAAGAGGTTCACTAGAATGTTGCCTGGATTGGAGAGTGTTCACTACAAGTAGAGGTTGAACAAACTTGGATTGTTTTCTCTGGATCATCAGAGGCTGATAGAAGTATACAAAATGACAAGAGACATAGGCAGGGTAAATAGAGGTCTTTTTCCCAGGGTGGAAATGTCAAATACCAGAGGAAATAGTTTTAAGGTGAAAGGGGGAAAGTTTAAAAAAGATTTGAGGCAAGTTTTTTGTTTAAATAGCCTGGAAGCTATTATGCCTGCACAATAGCCTGTAATAATTCATGGAACAGTGGCAATAACTCATTGATGCACACGTGCTGCTATAAGCACCAGTCTCAAACATTTTATTGCAGACGTGCACATGATTTCACTCAACAGGCTTGGATAAATCAGCTTGTTTCCTTTACAACTGGGGCCTGGAACTCTCAATCACCTCATTCATTGATATCCTTGTCCCAACATAACCACCATTACCATCCAGCCTCCAGTGTTTTTTTTAGCTTTATCCTCCACCCTTCAATTCCAAGCACCACAGACTTGGGTGCATCATGTGTTAATGAACTTGGCCTTATAGATCTAGTTATACCATGCAGTACCAGTCCCTGCTAATCTACTGGTAGAACTAATTCCTTTTAATCTTACACACATTGGTTGCCTGAATTGTTAAAGCCATAATTTTTCTGCTGGACAATGTTATTGATGGTTTATAGATATATATTTATTATACATACATAGGTTTAAGGTGCTGGGGAATAGGTACAGAGGAGATGTCAGGGGTAAGTTTTTTTTTACTCAGAGTGGTGAGTGGGTGGACTGGGCTGCCAGCAACGGTGGTGGAGGCGGATACGATAGGGTCTTTTAAGAGACTTTTGGATAGGTACATGGAGATGAGAAAAATAGAGGGCTATGGGTAAGCCTAGTAATTTCTAAGGTAGGGACATGTTCAGCACAGCTTTGTGGGCTGAAGGGCCTGAATTGTGCTGTAGTTTTTCTATGTTTCTATATCTGACTACCACGCCATTCAGGCTGAAGCAAATCATACAAAATCATGTGTTCAACCCCAAGCTGAGATCCAAACTCAACAGCCCATCCTGCACCAAGGTACTTCAGTCTCTGATGCTATTCTAACTCCTATCAATAAAATTCTTAACCATATACTTCTAAATTCTGATAACAAGTCTCCCATTCACTCTCACTGCCCCTTTCCTTATTGGAATACTGACTTGTCTTGAAATTTGTTGGTGGACTCCATCTATCGAGTTCTGGTCTTTTGGACATTCATGTGTTCCCACCCATCCTCAGTGATAATGTTCTCAAGTGCCTCAGCTCAATATCGTGGAACTTGAAAATCACTTTGAAAATTATTTTAGTCACTGGTCCACTATAACTTGCTGCTCATTTCCTCAACTATTCCATTGTTCCATCCTATAAATTAACACAAAGATTTAATTTTCGTAAAAGCAAATAGCTCATGTTATTAGGGAGAAGATAGAGTGGCAAAAAGGTGTAATTTGTAAATGCTGAGGCTCCAGATAGATGTCAGTTTCAAGTTATTTTAAAACATATGTACATTAATGAAAATTTACAACACTCATCTGATCTGTACTGACGTGCATTTTCTCTCAAAGTGCGTGCAAAATGCATAAAAAGTGCAGAGACTCAAAACATTTTAATAATGAAGAATCATCCCTGGCATTCATCAGCATACAACTCTTTCTCCATTTGTGATCTTACAGAGCAAGTGCCAGTAACCTCAACCATCAAGGACCAAACTGCATCATCTTCTGGTGATGCCATAGTCCATGTCCAGGAAGTCTGGGTAGGGCCAACTCTAAATGTTACAAGTTGTACCCCAAATTAAATAACCTTAGTAAAGATTTTGAATTGAAGTGGGAAATTCCAGCAGTGTGCTTAGCCACTAAGCTAATTGTTCTTTCATTTGGCCAGGAAAAACAATGGCAAGGAAGGAATACCTTAATACTGACACTCCTATTCCTACCCAAATTTACAAGAATGATATTCACGTGAGATTATACTGTTTGATAAAGAGTGAACCAGCTGGAGCTCTTTTCTCTAGAATGGCAAAGGTTTAAAAGGTGACTGGACTCAGATCTTTAAGTTTTTGAAAGAGCTAAATGGTTTAGAGAGTACAGAATCAGAATGATATAACACTGGCTTTTTGGAGAACCAATTCTCCCTACATCTCTGCTGTCCTGCAAATCTTTTTGCTGCAATTCTATATACAAATTGCAACTGAAAAGCCTCTCACCCAGTCTAATCCAAATTATCAACAGGGGAAAAGAAAAAAAAATTCCTTACATCACTTTGGACTCTACTGCCAATTATTTAAACCCATTTCCTCCAGTTACTGTTTCCTCTACCACTGAAGAGTGTTTACTTAATCAAAATAGCTCATTAAACACCTGCAATATGCCCAGTTTCTCTGGTCTAAGCAGAAAAGCTCAGTATTTCCATATAACTGAAGTTATTCATTGTAGACACTATTCCAGTAAGTAATTTCTGCACCCTCTTAAAATCTTGAAATCTTTCCCATAGGCATTGCTCAAACCTGAACATTATTCTCCATGGGAGGCCTAACAAGTGATTTATAGCTTAGTGCAGCCATCTAGCTTTGTATTCCATTTATCTAATATAAAGCTAAAGATGCTTCTTTCCACTTGTCAGGGAATCCAAAACCAGAGTCTATAAACTGAAGATATTCTCTAATATTCATTTTGGATTATAACATAATTGCAAGGATGTACTGCTAAGGCTTTATAAGGCATTGGTCAGACCACATTTGGAATATTGAGAGCAGTTTTAGGCCGCATATCTAAGGAAAGATGTACTGGCCCCAGAGAAGGTTCATAAGAATGATCTAAGGAATTAAAGGTTTAACAATGGCAGGAGCATTTGATATCTCCGGGCCCGCACTCGATGGAGTTCAGAAGGACAAGGGGAAATTTCACTGGAACCTACCAGATACTGGAAGGCCTGGACAGAGTGGACGTGGAGAGGATGTTTCCAGTAGTAGGAGTCTAGGACCAGAGGGCACAGCCTCAGTAAAAGGGACATCCCTTTAAAACTGAGATGAGAAGGAATTTCTTCAGAGGGTGGTGAATCCAAACAATTTATTGCCACAGAGGCCAAGTCATTGGGTGTATTTAAGGCAGAGATTGATAGGTTCTGGATTGGTAAGGGGGGGGGGGGGGGGGGGGGGTGGTGGTGGTTAAGGGTTATGGGGGAAAGGCAGGTGAATGGGGTTGATAGAATGGCAGAGCAGACTCAATTTGCTGAATGGCCTAATTCTGCTCCTATATCTTATGGTTTAATTCAGTTGGAAATTCTGGAGAAGCTTGGCAATAATGATGAACTTGCCACCAGAGAGTCATAGGGCTACAGAGAACAGGAATAGGCCCTTTGGCCCATTGTCAATGCCGACCAAGTTGCCTAACTGGGCTAGTCCCATATGCTTGTGTTTGGCCCATATCCGTCTAAACCTTCCCTATCCACATTACTGTCCAAATGCCTGTTAAACGTCATAATTGTATCTGCCTCTACCACTTCCTCTGGCAGCTCGTTCCATATACTCAACACCCTCTGTGAAAGATTTGCCCTCAGGCCCCTTTTAAGTCTTTCCCCTCTCAGTTTAAACCCATGCCCTCTAGTTTTGGACTCCCCTAACTTGGGAAAAAGAATTTGGCTATTTACCTTATACATGCCCCTCGTGATTTTATACACCTCTACAAGGTCACCCCTCAGCCTTCTATACTCCAGGGAGAAAGCCTGTCCAGCCTCTCCTTATAGCCAAAGCCCTCCAGTCCAAGTAGCATTCCCTTGCACCTTTTATTTAGGAACAGGAAGTCACATTGATAGGATTAGAGAGTCAGGTCAATGAAGACTGGAATAGAACAAACACCAAGTGTTGATCTTTTGTGACAAATGGCCTTCTATACTGTACTTGCAATGTAGTTAGTGAAGTTGGCACACAAATCTCCTATTTTAAGCATGGTTCTGTTTTTGGGAAAAGGTCTTTAAAGTTGTTTTCTTAAGGAGAGAAAGTACAGGCTTCAGCATAAACATTATTACCAAGCTTTCATCAGATACCTAAGCTACTAACTGCACTCATTCAACTAATGAATTGCTAGGTTTACAAGTAGCTGCTGGACTGCATCTTTCAGATATTGACAAGTCTAAAACAAGGGAATTAGAAGCTGAATTTTCTCACTCAGCTCAAGTTGTCCACTGTGCTTTTCCCACAAAGATTGGGTAAAGTTGCAAATGACGTGGATATTTCAGCTGATCCCAGCCATGAGGTGGTGCCAGGTATTGCACAAGACTTGCTTGTCACACAATCCCCTCAATCCACCCAGGAAATGCTGCAGCCTCCACTCTGCCAACTTAAAGATCAGATAGGTGGGGATGCTCTGGGAGAGCTGAACAGAAGCCTGGGGGAACATGACAGAAGGCCATCTTATCCCTGCTCTTTGGCTTCAGATATTTATACCATGCTTCAACACCAAATAACTTCATTATATTTTGTCAGCTGAAGCACAGATCTGGAAACATTTAATGATCAGAGCTTCATGTTTTATGATAAGGTCAATTCTCACAACATTCTATGAAAATTAGTTACCTTGAAAAGGTGGTCTTTGAGAAGTTTGGTCAGGAGGACTGCAGGAAGGAGTGTTAAAAACAGAAGTTTGCATCTGAGGTTTAACTGGGAGTGGTTCACTGAATTTTACAGAAATTCCATAAGTGTTGGGTGGAGTCTCTCTTTTGACAGGACTTCCAGATCCAAGTATTGAATTGTTCGATGTCGACGGATGACCCTGCATATTAAGTTCTGTGCGTTCCACTGACACTCCCTGAGATGATACAGGATTAGATTTTGCTGTTGGTAGTTTATGTTCAGAGTGTTGATTGGAACTGTACAAATATTCAGGCCATTCTGGCTCTCTAGTTTGATTTAAATCCATTGGTTCATGGCAATCTCTACTTGATGTAATTGGCAGTACAGTTGTTCCTCCAGTTCCGTGTGTTGATGGGATAGTTGTGGTTGAATGGGAACTAGGAGTTTCTGCCTCAGTCTGTGAAAAACCCTGACTTGGAGGCCTATTTGGTCTACATATGGAGGAGTGTATTGCTGCTTGAGCTTCAGTAGAGCTGGTAGGCACCTCAGTGTGGGGTGGTACCATTCCGTGACCACTAGATGAAAGGCTGGGTGTCTGTAAACTTGCCGAATTGGAACCAGCTGAATCAGAGGCCCCTGCTCCATTCATCAACATTAGTTGCTAAAAGGAAAGAAAAAAAAAGCTTTTTAAATAAGAAACAAGCACAATCAAATCTCCAAAGAAATTCAGCCCTCTTCAGCAGATTTTAATAGTTTAATGCAGTATATTTGTACCAAACCAAAGGCAGCAGAGCTTCAGGGATCCCAGTTGGAGCCCAACCTTGGGTGCTGTCAGTGCAGAGTTCTCTTGGTGAATTTGTGGGTTTCCTTCTGTGTGGTTAAATTGGCAACTGTAAATTACCCCACACTGTAGGTTAATGGCAAAAGAAATTAAAAAGGGGTTGATGGGCAAGTGTAGAGGGAGAAAACACTGTAGGGGATAATTCTCCCCTGGGAACAAGCATGGACCGAATGACCATCCCATGTTGTTATAACAATTAGAGTCTGTTTGCTGGAAAACTCACACTCACTGAAATGTTAGCATTCAGGAATCGAACACCCTCCAGATTTACTTTGGTTGAAGGGATAGAAGTAAAACTTCCATTACTCTGCCTTAATAGAGAGTCTCAGTACAAACATCAAAAGAGCACCTCCTACTGAGACTGCATGAATCTTTCATTTATCACGTTTCCAAGAAATATTGGCAGCTACCATCCAAATATGAGCTGCTCTGTAGCACCGCAAACACAAGAAACTTGTTTGCAATTTCCCATACTCCTGCATGTGAAAAGGGACAAAATTAAATCCCAAGGTGAAACAGCAGATAGTGTGCAAAGTGATATTTATGCATCCTACGATATCAGTACTCCACATACCAGTGACTTAATTTTAAAGAGTCCACTAAACTCTTTGGGACTGCAATGATGCCATTTGATTGCGACAGTTCTCAAAAAAGAATTGCATTAGTTTGACAAAATGCATTGAATTAGTTCAAATGAAAAATGTTATTCCACAGATTTGTTTGTTTGTTTGAAGGCTTTGTAAATCAGCAGGATGATTTTAATAATACTTTAGAATACCTGCATCCGGTATTGCTGCTGAAACCTTTTGCGTATCGGTTCCATAACGATCCGCCCTGATGCACCAGGAGCTGGAAGCTGAGGAACAACATCAGAACTTGTGACTGAACCACTGACCGGATGTTGCTGTAGGTGAGAGAAGAGCATGATTCAGCATTTACAGGTAGAATCAAAACCACAAGTGATAAACTGAAGTGCAAGAAAATGCTCCCCTACTTTCATGGTCTTGTTCAGTTTCCAGCCAAACTTCAATAATGTGATACCATTCTATTCATTGTGTTGACAATACACAACACAACTGATTCACTTCTATGTTGTCTTCATTTTGGACTTAAAACTAAGTGACACAATTATCACATTAATCTATGCAGGTATCCTTAGAATGTCCATTTTCCCTAGAATGTGCCATTTACATAGAACATCACAGCACAGTACAGGCCTTTTAGCCCACGATGTTGTGCTGACATTTTATCCTGCTAATATCTAACCCTTCCCTCCCACACAGCAATCCATTTTTCTATCATTCACGTGGCTAAGAGTTTCTTAAATGACCCCAATGTATCTGCCCCCACAACCTCTGCCGGCAGTGCGTTCCACGCACCCACCACTGTGTAAAAAAAAACTTACCTGATATCCCCTTTATACCTTCCTCCAATCACGTTAAAATTATGCCCCTTCATGTTAGCCATTTGCACCCTGGAAAAGTCTGTCTGTCCACTCGATCAATGCCTCTTATCATCCTGTACACCTCTATCAAGTCACCTCTCATCCTCCTCCCTAAAAAGAAAAGCCCTAGCTCACTCAACCTATTCTCATAGGACATGCTCTCCAATCCAGGCAGCATCATGGTAAATCTCCTCTGCACCCTCTCCAAAGCTTCCACATCCTTCCTATAAATGAGGTGACCAGAACTGAACACAATACTCCAAGTGTGGTCTAACCAGAGTTTTATAGAGCTGCAACATTGCCTCGTGGCTCTTGAACTCAATACCCCGACTAATGAAGGCCAACACACCATATGCCTTCTTAACAAACCTGTCAACCTGCATGGCGACCTTGAGGGATCTATGGACATGGACCCCCTGTTCCTCCACACTACTAAAAGTCCTGCCATTAACCTTGTACTCTACCTTCAAAATTCGATCTTCCAAAGTGTTACACTCCATCCTTTTACAAGTTGAACTCCATCTGCCACTCCTCAGCCCAGCTCTGCATTCTATCAATGTCCTGTTGTAACCTACAGCAACCTTCTACACCATCCACAACACCACCAACCTTCGTGTCATCAGCAAGCTTACTAACCTACTCTTTCATATCCTCATCCAAGTCATTTATAAAAATCAAGAAGCAGGGATCCCAGAACAGATCGCTGCGGAACACCGCTGGTCACCGACCTCCAGGCAGAATATGCTCCATCTACCATCACCGTCTTCTATGGGCGAGCCAATTCTGAATCCACACAGCCAAGTTTCCCTGGATCCCGTGCCTCCTGGCTTTCTGAATGAGCCTTCCATGAGGAACCTTGTCAAACGCCTTACTAAAATCCATGTACACCACATCCACTGCTCTACCTTTATCAATGTGCTTTGTCACATCCTCAAAGAATTCAGTCAGGCTTGTGAGGCACAACCTGCCCCTCTCAAAGCCATGCTGACTGTCCCTAATCAGCCTATGCTTCTCCAAATGCCCATAGATCTTGTCTCTAAGAACCTTCTCCACTAATTTGCCCACCACTGATATTTTCCAAACATCCTAGTTCTTTTTAAATGACAAAATGTTTCAAACTACATGGATGGCTATGCATTTTCTCCACAAATTTTGGTTTGTAATCAAATTTTGTCTGGTCCTATTGATGAGAGTTCACAATGTTTCACATAGGTGATTCAAGAATTAAACGCCTTGTCTTAATACTGAAGTGTGATAAATACTGTGTTCTACCATCAAAAGCAACATCTATGCTGTAGCTGGATGAGAGACCCAGTGGAGAGCTTTGCAAGAGCAGACTGAAGATGTGTAGAAAATGAACTGAAGCAGTAAAGACCCACTCATGCACAAGAACCCACTCAGCAGCTTAATAAAATGCAGATTGAATGTTCCTGGGAAAATCAGGCTATGAAGCAACCAATTACTTGAACGAAATAAAGCAAAAGGGACAATAAAAGGAGAAACAAGTGGGAAGTTAGGCCACAGTTCATCTCCCGACAACCGTTTAACATTAAAGTCACAGCACAGAAAGAGACCCTTCAGCCCAACACATCCACACTGACCATTAATTACCCATTAATACTAATCCCAATACTTGGTTTGTAGCCTTCTGCAGCTGATCAGATACTTTGTAAATGTTGAGAGTGCCCTCTCAGGCAACATGCTCCAGATTACAGCCATCGTCAGGATGAAAACTGTTTTTGTTCAGATTCTCTTTAACCCTCTTACTCCTCACCTTAAACCTATACCTTCTGAATTGGATATTTCCATCATGGGATATAGTTTCTTACTAACCACCCTATCCGTGCTTCTCAATCTTGTATACCTCTATCAGGTCCCTCAGCCTCCTCTGCTCCAAGAAAAGCAAACCAAGCCTGGCCTATCTAATCACTCCTCATAACTGAAAACGTTCCATCCCAAGCAACATTCTGGTAAATCTCCTCTGCACCCTCTCCTGTGCATTCATGCACTTCCTACAGTGTGGCACCAGAACTGCACTCAGTACTCCAGCTGTGAACTCAAAGTTGTATATGACCTCCATGCCCTTGCATTCTATGCCCTGGTGAATGAAGACTCGCATCCTGTATGCTTCCTTCACTACTTTATTTACTTACAGACCAGGAAACCAAGGTTGCCCTGTTCCTCAATACTCCCTAGGGCCTCATCATTCATTGTGTATGTCCTACCCATATTAGACCTTGCAAAATGCATCACCCGGCACTTATTGGGATTAAATTCCATCTGCCATTGCTCCTGCCAATTGACCAGCTGATCAATATCATTCTGTAACTTAAGACAATCCTCCTTGCTATCAACATCACCACTATTTTCTGTCACATACCCTTTGATAATAACTGTATTCAATGTCAAAAATATGAGTACAGGTGTTCCGTTCTAACAAACAGAATGTGGATTTAATACAAGCCTCTCGTTGTAGCACACCAGAATAAATTATTGCAATCCAGACAAACTACTTAAAAATTTGGTGGAATCAGATTCCGTACATTTAAAACGGGCATCTAGGCATATACTAGGAGACCAATCTGTGGAGTGGGGATAAACTGACAGTCCATCAGCATAGAACAACCTCCTCTCCCATAGGATTCCATGAAGTCTTGAATTTACTGCATCAAATTCAACTTCCATAGCAGGAGGCCTGGTCGGCATCTGTACGTCGGGACCTAAATAAAAGTAGCACTCCAGCTGGGAGGAGGAAATGGCAAGAAAAAGGGAACTAATCAAAGTTCTATAAAGTTGTACATGACTCCATGCTCTTGTATTCCATACCCCAGCCCATATCCTTCTATTAGTATATTTTAGAGCTATGAATAAAACTGAAAGACCACAATTATTCCTCAATCTCAGACCAAGAAATTATTGAACAAAATGCCTGATTCCCTGCCATCCCAAAATCTGACTGGTTTGTAAAGCTACTGAGGGCATTAGGACTTGATCACCAACCGCATAATTGGAATCACTTATCTCCCTGAATGAAACAGATAATGGAGGCAAAATACAATACCACTCAGGAAGTTACAATTAGAAAATGGTCTTTCCTTCACCTCTGTGGTTTGCTTTTGAACTGGGACAAGCATCGGTTGTTGAGAATTTCCCTCTTCCTTGGGTTCAGCAGTTACTTGCGGAATGTCACTGGCTGGACTACTGTTCACGAAACCATTGACCTTTGGTGCTCCAAGCCCATCATCAGTTGTTTCGGTTAGAGTCTTGGTTTCATCCTTAGCTAAATGGCTTGGTTTGCTCTTGTGCTTGTCTTTCTTTCCACACATCACCTTAGCTGAGAACTCATCATCACTGTCCACTTCGTCCTTTGGAAAGTACTTGATCATTGCTTTGTTGAAGCACTTCTCTACAGCTCGGGCCATCAGGGTATATTCTACAGATAAGTCAGGTATGAAATTAAAAAGTTAAAAGAACTTTAAAATATTTGCAAAGTACAACTGAAATAACATCCTCTTGAACAAGAGAACATAATTTTTTTATTTACAAGATACCAAGAATGCAGAATAATTTAGCCTACAATAGAACCCCTTCATAATAATCCAGAAGATTTGTTCCTTGCCCAAGTCAATCTTATGACCCAGTAAATAACTGAACTTTATTCCCAAAACCCATTTCAACCATGGAATTTTCCCAGGTTCTATTCCGTAAAATATTGCGATCAGGGCTCTGCTGCATATGTAATATAACAGTTGAAAGATTTCTTTCATTGCATTATATCCGACAAAAATATATGCCTTTCAGGCAAGAATGCACAGCTTCAAACTAATTTTCTAACATTTAAATTAGTTCCCAAATCACTAGGAGTCTATTCAGGGACAAATGACTGCACATTATTGAGAATTCTTATGCCTGACATTTCACGTCTCATACAGCCACTGAGTACTAACCAGCATGGCAGATTAAGGGTATAAAGCAGTGTAGATTTAAAATGTCAACCTTTCACAGAAGCACTTAGTAAAATAAAGCAAATATCCAGCAGTTGAATTTCAACAGGTAAATATTGTTTGGTTAAAAGAATTAGTAACAATTTTCATATCAAACTAACCATTTCCTTTTCCATTGTATTGCTCACAGTTCTCAAACATGAGCCTAAAGTCAGATACAAAGGCCCATTTGCTGTTGTACTTTTTCTCGCTTAGCTTTTTCTCAATAGTTGACAGATCCATCGGTTCCTATCAACAGCAGAATGAATACGTGTTACTGGCATAGGACAATTAGAGCAAGACGACAACTTTGCTGGAGGTATGAAAAGGATAATACATTTAGAAGGTAAAAGTTAATCAACTATTGTGGTACAAGTACATGCAAGGACCCAGGAGGAATAGGTCAGATAATTACAGGCCAGCATACCATAAATGATGGTGAAAATACTGAACAAAAAAAGGTGAGGGACAGGAGCAATTTGCACTGCAATCTATTAAGAGATCTCTTTTTAATAAACCACACTGACAGGGACAATGATTTTAAGGGGATAGCTTGTCTGACTACGAGCAGAGAGTGGGTAGTCTGTGTTTGTTTTCTTTGGAGCAGGTAAGGCTGACCCAATTGAAGTATATAAAAGTTATGAGAGGCATTGCTCAGGTGAGAGACTTTTCCCCTTAGCAGAGGTGTCTATAACCAGAGGGCATAGTTTTAAGGGGTAGGAGATACATAGGGGGATTTAAAGAAGAATGTTCTCATCAAGAGGGTGATTGAAATCTGGAACAAACTGTCCGAGGGCTGGTGAAATGGGTACACTCACACTATTATTTATATGAGTGCATGAAACACCATGGCATAAATTCTTCAGGTTGAGTGCCGGAACATGGGATTAATGTAGGTAGGCACTTGATGGTCAGTAGACACGATGGGCTAAGGACCTATTTCTATGCTGTTTGACAATGATTTACCGCTCCATTCCCATTATCTGCATTGGTTAGGCAATGCCTTAATACAGAATAAAATCAATACATAGAGGAATACTGAAAAGTCTTATTTAAAAAAAATCATTTGCAGGATATGGAAACACTCCATCTCTGGGTTATTTCAGAGGGCAGTTAAAACTTAACCAACATTGGTGATTGGTGGGATTGGAGTCACCTAACTGTTAAATCAGGCAAGGTGGGGGTTGGGGATTGGGGTTAGCAGACTTCACTTTTACAGAGTCCAGCTGGGTTTTTACAAAAAGCTTTAACTTCCCCACGGTCACCATTAATGGTCTTTATCATCGCCCGAATTTGAATACCCCAGTTACTATGGATGGAATTTGAATGTACTGGAATGGTCAAACCGCTTCAAACATAATTGATTTTTTTTCTTGTATTACACTTGGCAAGTCTAGCATTACAATCTACATGCATTTCTGTAGCAAATAAAGACCATTATAAAGTCACAGCAATCCTTCATTGGGAATAAAAAAATCACATTTTAGAAATTAATAACCCTGATACCCAATTAAAAGTCTGTTTTGTAAAGTTCTAATTCTCTTAGAATTATAATCTTCATTAATAAGATTTCTAATCTAATGGTAGAGACAAGGCTTGATGTTCACTCGATTAAATTTGACTCCAAAGATGTTTCTAGAATAAAACCAAATATACTATCATTAACACAATATCCTCCTTTAATCTGTCATACCTCAATAATTTTGTGGTAATCCGGAGCATAGGATTCATCCACCGGTTCATTAAATGGCCAGGAATCCTTGTGAACTTTTACAGCATCTAGTACTGCAAACAACAAAGTGTTCAGTGGGGTTGAAGCAAACAGATGCATTGAAAAACAGAGAGCAGTATTATGGTTAAATGAGCATAACCACTTTATTTAAGCAGGAACATTACACCAAATCCAAAGCATAGAAATGGGCCATTCCATCCGTGCTTAAGCTCCCCACAAGCCACCATCTACTCTACTTAATCCAACCCTGTCAAAATATCCTTCTATTCTTCACCCCTTTAGGTGCCTATCAACCTAGCCCTTAGATATGTCAATGCTGTTCCATATTCAAACCACTCTCGGTAAATTGGTATTGTCTTGTATTGATGACCCAATCTTTTTGTAGTGGTCTAATCACCAAAGTTAGCTTTTATCCCCAGAGAGCAGAACCGATCCTCTAAAAGACCATACAATTTCTTTAAATTAATTTCTTGCTAGACTTTAATGACACCTCTAACAAATCTCTTGCATGCACTGTGGCACTATTGATTTTTCCACAAGCTCACTTCTGAAGAAAGCCCAAATATAAAAGCTATTCAAAACTATGATGCAAACACCCAATCAGAAGGCAAGGCTCAAGACAATAAAGTTAACTTTCACAGTGCAAAGATGTTAAAAGTTCAGATATACTAAATAAAAAGCTGACCATTGTCATTGAAGTTTCAGCAAATTGCTCTTGCAGCATTGTCAATTATTATAGATAAAATAATTAGAAATGTCACCAACCTTTATACATAGAAACATACTGTTCATCATCTGTATAATGCCTGGAGGGAGAAAAAAAGACTGCAATTGTCAAACTGCTAAAAAAGAAAATCAAAACACTTATTCACTGACTTACAGATATATGGCATTTCTCCTACCCTTTGCTGAATTTCCCATATGATAGAGAAGGCAGGTGACTTGCAACGAGAAGACCATGAAAACTTTGGATTTTGGCCACCAACTATTTTCATTTGAAGATGCTAAACCCACAAATATTTACAGTCTGGCAATGTCTAGTATTCAGGTGGCTATTTTCATACAAGAGCAAGGGAGTGAATGGTGGTACAGTAAAACTCAAATTCAGGCACACTAAGGATCTTGGTGGTGCTGTGCTGTCAGATTTTCCAAAGTATTGGATGTTATTCCAACATCCTTAATTCACTTTAAGATGTTACACTGTAGAGTATGTTACGGACTCAGTGAAAGTCCCTTTAAGATAGAGTGTGTATGTGTGTGTGGGGCATGCTTACGTCAATAGAAGATAAAGGACGTAATGACGTTGTTGAAGAAGAAGAAGGAGAGAGTGAGAGAGAAGGGAGAGAGACACCAGCCTGCTTGTTTTCTCTATCGATGGATGAGAAACAATAACTGTGTTTGCCACTGAAATCCATGTATGGAAGTTGGAAGTAATCCAGTGGAGTTCACTTTGTTGCTGACCTGTAGAAGGAAACAGGTATTTATGTGTGGACGACCACGGTTCGGATGCTTTTCGGGGTGAGGAAGTCACTACCGAGTAAACCCTGAAGTGTCGTTTGGGTTCCATCGTGGAACATTTGGATTTCATATTTACTCTCTCTATGTTCTCTACATCTACGTCTTATCTTCTGACAACGGTGGTTGTTGAAGAAGCCCTTGCTCATGTTTCACCTTATGGCTTGCGGAACTGAACTTTAAGAACCATTCCTGAACTGGGAGTTTTGGACTTTGCCACACACACACACACACACACACACACACACACACACGAAGAGTTTAGTTTTGGGGTTAACGTTCGAGGTTTAACATTTTTGAATTCTAACATACTAACATTTTTACTTTTATTTTACGTATTATCATAAGTAGTAATTAATAAAATAGTTTTTAAGACTGAATCATGCTCAGTGTGTTTCTTTTCTTGCTGGTTCGTGACAAGTACAATAAATTTTCCAGTGGCCCAGTGAGTTTCAAGGGAACAGGAGAACCAGGGGCCTGTCGAGTTTCAAGGGAGCGTGGAAATCAGCACCCAGTGAGCCAGATGTCAAACCATCGGGATTTCCAAATGATCAGATTACAGATTATCTGTTTTACTATAGTTTGCTTGCCTGGTCCACAATTGGAGCTTGAACTCCCCCTGCCCTACTTTCTAACCTCGTACAGTCTAGCGATTGAAACAGAGTTCCTCCTGGTCTACTTGAGCTTTATATCACAACAATAAATTTACCCACTAAACCATAAGGGTCTTCAAGGAAACAAAAGATTTTGAGTAGACAAACAAAATGGGAAGTGTACTAAGATTTAGAATGTCAGAACATGCAAAATGACCAGCAAGAGGACAGAGCTGAAGACTGCTTACACTTCAGGCCTTTTCTTCTCAGGTTCTTCAGATTTGACTGGAGAATGCGGTGTTGCATTTTGCTTTCTTTTCAGGGCACTTTTGACATTGGACATCAGCATCGATTTCTCTTCTCGCATTTGTCGACGCCTTGCTCGTTCTATTTTGGGGAGGAGATAAATGAAGTCAACCTCATGACAAAATTTCCCTCAAACAACATCCCGCACTTAGTGTTCTGTTCCAAGGTGCTCCATAACAAACTGAGCCATACGATGAAGCTTTACACGACTGAAGATCGACAAGAAACAATTTTTAAGTGAGCTCCGTAAAGGTGGAGAGAAGCAGTCAAGGTCAGAATAACAACACAGAAATAGGCCGAACTCCTCCATGCCGATCAAGATGTCCATCTAAGCTAGTCCCATTGCATTTGACCTTCTCTATCCATGTACCTGTCCAAATGTCTTTTAAGTGACATTATTTTACCTGCCTCAATCACTTCCTCTGGCAGCTCATTCCATATATGCACAATCCTGTGTGAAGTTGCCTCTCAGTCCCTTTTAAATCTTTCCCCTCTCATCTTAAACCTGTGCCCTTTAGTTTTTGATTGATGTCCAGTGATCCATGCTACAGTGATGTGTATGGTCAAAAAAATGCGTCCTATACAACTACAAGGCTCAGGGCTTAGAGTACCGATGGAAGAGTAATGAAAATTGGGTAGGCAGCTGTATGTGGTTAGAGATTTTAAGGTGCAAAGTTCATGAATGAATTTTAAGACAGTTGTGCTGGTGGACCAGAAGCCAAACAGAGCGAACATAGGAATAATGAATAGACAGGACTAGGTAGGAGTTAGCATGGAGGCAGCAGAATTTGGACAGAATTTAAGATTATGGAGGATCAAATATGAGAGGCAAACAAGAAAGCATTAGAATAGCTGAGTCTAAAAAGAAATGCATGATTAAGGGCCTCAAGAGATGAGCTGACAAAAGCAGATATGGATCATGGTATGAAGAAATCCAAAAGGAACTTCAAGGATGTAAACTGTCTGGATCAGTCCCAGTGATTTACACCTTTTCCAATGAATTCTTTTACCATTTATCCTTGGATGGAAAAGGCCACCATATATTACTCAACCTAAGTGCCCTTGAAGATTATGGTACATTTGAGTGATTTTCCAGGTGATCAAGAAAACATGAAAGTTGATCATAACATTATGGGTCTGGAGTTGAATTTAGGCCAGATTAACCTTCACTGAAGCATGTTTAAGAGAATGTTAAGTTTCAGTGTCAAGATGAATGATGAGTTTCCTCCCCACTTCCAGATGAAATTAATTAACCAAATCTGAATGCTCCGGTGACTACAATGGGATTTGAACAGATCTCTAGTTTTTTTTATTCCTTTGATTACCAGTTCAGTAATATACCCATAATGCTTTTGAACTCTTAAGTGCTCAGTAAAACAAATCCACCTTGACAACAAGTTACAATGCAAGCAAAACAAATCTGTTAAAAGGTTTCTGTACAACATCTAGCCCAAACATATAAACAATATCAAGTGTATGAGGTTGGACTCCTTTGTAGAAGATTGTCACTATCTGCATGTGTATAGCATGAATGTTATTTAACACTTGTCAGCCCACCTCAGAATATTGGTTAGGCTGTGCTACACGAAGGCACTTTAAAACCCATGATAGTTATGAAGAAAAAATGTATTGGGGCGATGCTAAAACTGATAAGATTGAGGTAATGAACTGCGACGGTACTGGTAGACAAGTCCTTGTGGAGGATAAGTTACCACACATCTTTGGTTTTACTCTTTTGGGTGATTATATTTACTGGACAGACTGGCAACAGCGTAGCATTGAACGTGTTCACAACACATCTGCTGAGAGAGAGAGAGATTATCACTGACCATTGTACAGATGACATCTCTGCACGTTTTATGCACAATATTCCAAAGCTAACTGTGTGCTTATACCAGAGTACAATTAAATTACCCCACCAATTGAGGCAAATACAATCAGCATTTGTGAATAAACTTCTGGTAGCTCTGTAGTTTGGAAATATATTTTTTCTTTCAGATTTTGAACCAATCTTAGACCCTCTTGATATACAAATCAGATGGAATCTAAAGCCAGAAATGAAGTGCCTTGTAACTGAAAGTGCAATGGGCGATTACAAGGAAAATTTAGGACAGGCCAAAGGAGGTTCATTTTTTATTCATTATTTGTTTTTTTCCTTTCCTGATAGCCTGAAAATTCAGTGGATTGCTATTATTGCTAACATTGCTTAATAATCCTATTTGATAGTATAAAGATTAAGCCACTGTTTAAGTAAGTAATTTTTTATTTCGTATTTTCTGCAGTTCAGAAATATTAAGCCAGGGTGCATAACAAAATCAATTGCTGAAGAAAACAGAGCCAGGTGATAACCACACATTACCAATAATTAACAGGTAAATAGATGGGAGCAACTGCTCCCTCAGAGAATATTTCATTGGTACCATACTCCAGAAAATGACATTAAAACAGAAGTAATATCTGAAAAAAGTAAACTGACTTGGCAGGGATTTTTTTTAAGTTAAAGAACAATGCATTTTAAAAGAAACTTTATAATGCCCCAATATGCTGCAACTTTTGCACAAAGTACAACAAACATTTCTCCATCTAGCTGGAAAATGAACGTTCTTCAGCCTACAGAGAAATATTTCAAATACTGCTCTGCCAAACAAATTGCTGTATCGAAGACATTGAGGTACACAGGCTTACCTTCACGTGCAAGAACTCTTCCTTCTTCCTCAATTTGTTTAATTTCCTGTGGTGTGAACAGCCTCTGGGCTGCATAGTAGTACTCATCTTTCATTCTGTTATCTCCCAGTCTACCATATACAGCCTGCCTTTCCTTCAACAGGGAAGAAACCTGAAAATATCACAAGGTCTTAGATCAAAACATGCATAATACAGGACAGATTATAAAACTTACATTAGCCATGAAACTAGGCTGGATATTACATTTTTAATGCTGTTCACATTACCTACATTTGTAGGGAGCCAGAATACTCGCACACTGATTTGCCTACTAGTGTTGACAATCTTCAACATTTGGAACACTCTGGGAACTCAATTTTGACATCAGTGCCAGTACATCATGCTTGGTATTTGCACATCAATTGTTAATTCATAGGGTGGCACATAATGAACTTCTGTAAAGGCCACATACTATGGAGGGAGGATGCAGTAATTGATGGGACATCGGCATGGGGTTGGGGAGGAAGTGATCTGATCTTTCTAGGCTATCCTCACATAGGAGGGGGTTGTTGCTCCTATCCAACTCTTCACCTCATCTGCACAGTGTACTCTAAAATTAAAACGAGGATGACTTGCCCATTATCTCTACCATGGATCTCGAAAGAGATGGTGGGAATGATCACTTACCAATTCCTCCTGCTGAGTACGTTTCACAAGGAGACGATCTGAAGCCCTACGAGGAAGAATTTCTGCAAACTTCTTCTGCAGTTGTTTCTCCTGCAGACAGAAGAAAATTTCAGTCTTATAATTACTTTTTGACACTGAAAGAAGCAGTCACTCTCTCAGTGAAGGGGAAACATTATTATTTACATCTTTGCAGATTGAAAGTGTTACAATTCCATGTTGGCCACCTTCATCTACCCACACTTTAAACAAGGGCTTGCAATGTGACCTAGTCATATTAGAATTAGCCTCTGCCACAGACAGTAATGTGCTGTTTCAGTGCTGCATCTCAGTCTGTATTGGAGAAACTCATTGCTAATTTGTGTTATTCAGATATAAATACCATGAAATCCACAATTTAAAGAGGTTTGGATTTAAAAAGTAGGGAATATATTACATTTTCATGCTGCAGCTCAATTATTTCCAATTTTCTAATTCCATTCTGACCAAAGACTGCACTTTGAACTTGCCTTCCTGGGACCAGCACAATGGGTAATTGACAAGTAGAGAAAGATAAAACCTTTTTTCCCCTCATTAGTTACAAGTCCAATCCCTTCAAAAAGGGAAAATAAAACCCTGATCTTGGAAGCTCTATTAATTAACTTCTGAAAGCCTAGCAATTAGATCAATCGACTTGGAGATGAAACAGGTCCCCTGCATTCTAGGCGATTTGCCACCAGGCATCAAGCAAGAAAAAAAATTCTAAAGGGAAAAAAAAACTGCAAGCACTTTTATTTCAAATTCTTATGGGACACCGCCATTCAGCACACTGATTCCACGTTGGCTACTGGTAGAGCTATTCAGACAATCACATTTCCCCACTTATCTCCCGAGCCCTGTAAATTATTTTCCCATCCAATTGCCTCTTGAAAGTCCCAAGTGATTCTACCAGCCAAAAGGTGGCAAGTAGTGGATCATAACAATCCTCCACATAAAAAAGGCACGTCTTGCACTGTACTGCTGCCGCAAAACAAATTTCAAGACATGTCAGTGATAATAAACCTGATTCTGTCTCATATTCACCTTGTATCTTTTGTACATAACTGAATAGCCAATTTCAAATAGCCACATTTCTCCCCCCTCCAAGCACTGTCAAAATGAACACCTTCTTGCTTTAAACAGAAATGAGCTCACCTTCTGTACAAGTAGATTGCTGATCTCAGGGATGAAGTTCTCAGTCAAAATTTTGTACAGCTTCTTTTCTTTTGCACACTGACTCTCTCTAAAAGACTCAGCCAGATGTTTCCATTCTTCTAAAGTGTGACATACAAGACTCCATGTACTCCTTTCTTCTACGTGCATTACTGAAGAAACTAGTTCCAGGAATGAAACACGGGGGAAATTAGTATTATATATTGGCTTTAATTAAATTGCATCCACCACTGAGGAATGCTGTCAAACCATATGACAAAGCACATCCAAGTTAAACTTAAGGCCTAAAGAACCCCAGTCGTGTGCAATTCTCCTCACCTCCACTCAAAATGCAAAAAGGTAGCAAATATTACATGCCAATCATACTTAGTGAAACTGAAAAAAAAATACAAATCCATCAAATGTTAAAGTTTTTTGATGTTATGCCTCCAGAACACAAGAGATGTAAATGTGAATTATCCTTGGACTACCTTCAATGCATATTTTCAGAAGTTTCAATACAACATGGCAGAAGACATCATGCCTAGTCTGCAGGAGGAACATGGAGGTGGTCATTGAGCATTGATGGATAATGCAACAACTTCCCTCCTTGTCAAGTAGGATGGCAAATCAAGGACTTGTGGCACAGTGACTTCAATGATATCTTCTACTTACAAACTCAATTTCCCCCAGAGTTAACACATGAAGTATTAAAAAATCCTAATATCAGTATTTAAGAGACAGTATGACATAACACAGAACCATTTCAGTTCCAATTATAATTATAATTAGCAATTTACTAAATGCCACATAACTAATATACTTTACAACTGTTCACCTGTTAATAAGTTACACTGACAGTTGCACTCTTTACGCATTCTTACCATTACATCCAATGGCATCATTTTCCTTCTGCACATTTGCTTCTTCATCAGAAGTTTCATCAAGCAGTCCACTTCCCTTTTCAACTCTCTCAAACCTACTGTTTAAAAAAAATAGGAAAGTGAAATCTTAAAACCTGGAAACAATGTGTTAATGCAACAGACAACTTTTAATCAGCAAAATGTTACTCAATTGTAGTAAATTATGAAACTGAACTGCACGTTTATATGTTATACCCTACCTTGATTTTGATAAACTATAACGAAGTTTCCATTTTTTCTTTAGCTTCTCATTTTCAGTTTTTGCTGTTATATTTTTATGTAGTAGTCTGGAATTTCTCATTTTTTGTTCTTCCTTGAATTTCTTTCCTTTCCTAGAAAAGAAAGTTTATAGTGACCCACTGAAAGTTGACACTCACTACTCTGCATTCATGCTTCAAGTTGTTAAATAATTATAAAAGTGACTTTTGGTGTACAAAGCCATCCAGGGAAAAGCAGCCCACTTTATTGTGGACATGCCACACACCACTCTACACATTCATTCCCATCATCATGAGCACACCATGGCTGCATCTACAAAATGCACTGCAATTACTTGCCAAGGCCACTTCAACATCACCCAAAACCTCTACCACCTTGGTCAAAGACAGCAGGAGCATGGGAAACACTCCCACTTTGAAATTTGCCTCCATATCCCACATCATCCTAACTTGCTTTTCCTTCATCGTTGGCTCTAAAACTAAGAAGCTGATGATACTGATGAGCACCAGAAGAACTTCAACTATCCAAGATGCTGGCTCATTATCATTGTCTCGATAATTGGAAAGGAGCAATAAATACTGGCCTTGCCCGCATCTTAAAGCAAATAAATTTGTTTTTGGATCATTAACCACTTCCATCTTACAGCAAGGGCAGTCTCCCAAATCCACACATGGAGCTAGTCAGAACAGGGAATTACATTGACTATCTGCACCGATAATGGGCAGGGCAGTCCATCCACTGTCTCTGTCTAATGCTCTAGCACATTGACTCTAGCTGTTACAAAATTGCTGTGAATCCAACATTTCTGAAAGTATAGATGTGGGGGTCTGGCCAGCACCTGATCTTCAAGGATTATGAAAGATTTACAAAAATCACAAAACCACTTCCAAACAGGTGATGTGATATTCAACTTAATTCCTGGAACTACCTCAGGTAATGCAAAGTTCTGTACTTAAAAGACAAGAGACTGCAGATGCTGGAATCTGGAGCAACAAACAATCTGCTGAAGGAACTCAGTGGGTTGAGCAGCATCTGTTTTTGTGGGGGGGGGGGCAGGGAGGTGGGAGAGGTGTGGGGGTGTGCGGTGGGAGAAGGGGAAGGAATTGTCAACACATTGGGTGGAAGCCCTGCATCAGGAGTAAGAAATAGGGAGGGAAGATAGAGGGGTAGTGGTGAGAAAGAGGCCAGTAGGTGACTGACAGACCAAGGAGGGGTGAAGGATGACAGGCAGATTGAGCCAGGTGGACGAGGGGGAGCGGGTAGAATTGGGAGGCAGATGCAGTTGGATGACAGATGGAGGCAGGCAGAGCCAGGTGGAGGGAGTGGAGTGAAGGTGGAGACAGCAAGGAGGTCGATAAGCTGGAACACAAAGGCTATCGGTGCTAAAATCTGATAAGTAAGGAAGGTGATAAAGGGGAGAGGTGAAGGGCAGATGGAAGCAGAACCAGATAGGGATGGGGGTGGGGGTGAAAAAAAAAGAGGGGAGAATGGGGGTCTCACCACTCCCCCTCTTTATACAGGCTATCTTCCCTTTCAACCCTTAGTCCTAATGCAGGGCTTCACAGATGCTGCTCAACCCACTGAGCCCCTCCAGCTGATTGTTTGTTGCTGCATTAAATAATTTGTTTAAAGGCTGGCTGAAGATATTAGATCTGTGACACAGGCAAATAACAAAGTCAATTGTTTTAAAATGAGCAAACTGGGAAGGTTAAGTGGGAGAATTTAGAAATGAAAACTAGTATCTGGAATACTAAGAAAATACCTTGTTTACAAAGTCACAAGCAATCTCGACATGAAAGGGGAGGTACTAGGAATATGACATTGAGCTAGAGGATCTGCCATGAACATCTTGAACAATCTGTTTCTCCTCCAATGTTTGTTTTTTTTTTAAAAAGTGAAAAAAAAAGCATCTGTAATATCAACCCGTGGCTTCCGGAAGAATAACTGTGGGGAAAAAAGGACGAGAAGAAAATCACCAGGGCAGCACCTATTCAAGGTTTACTTGAAATGTCCAGGATCTCTCTCATTCCTATTCTCCAATTAAGAAACAGCATTGCACACTGACCAACCTGAATATTTTCACTCATTTAACAGCTAATTCAAATCAGCCTTGTGTTTAAAGAAATTTAAACTATTTACAATATAAAATTTAAATTACTTATTATCATTCTTTGATGTTTTATATTTTGGTTCCTCCTTTGGCGGTGCTGGTGGAGGCAGCTCTTTGTACAGCCTGGTGCCATAGAAATACCAGTATCGAGCCCCAGTGTTGTCCTCTCCGAGGGCCTCTACTCTTAAGCTATCTGCTTCAAGACCCTGAAACAAAATTCATATACATGATACCAAGAGTTGGATTCAAAACCTTGCTTTGTAGCACTGTTCTTCCCAACAAATACTTCTATTTTTAGTCTGTAGTCTACAAAATCTCATTAAACTGATTAAAAAGTGTAAAATACCCACAAAAGTTACAAGATATGGAGAAATTTATTAAGCACAACCTGCAGAAGTGAATTGCCTAGGGGTGGGGGGAAGAAAAGTTATATATAAGATGGGAGAGAGACATACAGTTGTGATACCCAAGTTCAGGATTAGGACTGTGGTTCCTCTTCATATACAGTAATTATTCAGACTTGGATACACAGGTAACAAATGGGTTCCATTTTTACAGAGTCGATTTCGTTCATGCCAGAAAATACACAAAAATCACGATATTGTAACAGTACCCACAGTGTTGTAAGGAATCGCATTAAAACACACACAAGACTGATAAGAAAGAACAATTACTAAAAGTGGAGAGAGAGGAAACTAGTTCTGCAGTTCAAACTTAATAATACTATGAGAACTTGTTCATATCTACGGGTGTCCATAAGTTGGGCATTCGTAACCCAGGGATGGCCTGAACCAGACATAAGTTTTTAAAGTTTGCAGGTAACAAAGATAAGAGATTTCAAGAGGTCATATAGATTGAAGACAGATGCACAGCCAATGAAATTTATCACAAAAGTGTAAACTGATACATTTTCACGAAGAAAAAGCAGATAATCAGAAGTTTAAGAGGGTGCAGGGACAGAGGGTCGTACACAAATCTCCAAAGGGAGCAAGACACATTGTGAAAATTACTTTAAGGATGTTTGGTTTTCTTAACAGAGGTACAACATACAAGTGCAAAGAAACCACACTTAAGTTCTGTAAAACATCTTTTCAGGCCATAGTTCTACTAATGTGTTCAATTTGAGTACCATACTTAATATTATGGCTTCACCAAGAACATGGAGAGACTCGAAAATTGGGTATTCTTATGGCAGACAAAGACCTTTAAAGCTGTGAGTTGTCTTGATCTGGAATACAGCATCTAGAGGTGGTTGGGTAGCGATGGGGGAGTGGAGGTTGGTGGTGAAGCATGGAAGCAGACGTCAACATAACTTTAAATTATTTCCCTTGAAGTACTTAATCTAGTTTCTTTTTTGTTTAAATATACAGTGGCATGCAAAAGTTTGAGCACCCCGGTCAAAATTTCTGTTACTGTGAATAGCTATGCGAGTAAAAAGTAAAAGATGACCTGATTTCCAGAAGGCATGAAGTTAAAGATGACACATTTCTTTAATATTTTAAGCAAGATTACTTTATTTCCAACTTTTACAGTTTCAAAATAACAGAAAAGGAAAAGGGACCGAAGCAAAAGTATGGGCACCCTGCATGGTCAGTACTTAGTAACACCCCCTTTGGCAAGTATCACAGCTTGTAAATGCTTTCTGTAGCCAGCTAAGAGTCTTACAATTCTTGTTTGGGGGATTTCCGCTCATTCTTCCTTGCAAAAGGCTTCCAGTTCTGTGAGATTCTTGGGCCGTCTTGCATGCACTGCTCTTTTGAGGTCTATCCACAGATTTTCGATGATGTTTAGGTCGTTGGACTGTGAGGGACATGGCAAAACCTTCAGCTTGTGCCTCAAGGTAGTCCATTGTGGATTTTTGAGGTGTGTTTAGGATTGTTATCCTGTTGTAGAAGCCATCCTCTTTTCATCTTCAGCTTTTTTTTTGTTATAGACAGTGTGATGTTTGCTTCCAGAATTTGCTCGTATTTAGTTGAATTCATTCTTCCCTCTACCAGTGAAATGTTCCCCATGCCACTGGCTGCAACACAAGCCCAAAGCATACCTTTGCTCATTGCGGCCAAAAAGTTCTATTTTAACTTCATCAGTTCACAGGATTTGTTTCCAAAATGCATTAGGCTTGTTTAGATGTTCCTTTGCAAACTTCTGACGCTGAATTTTGTGGTGAGGACACAGGAAAGTTTGGAGAAAAAAGGGTGCAGAATTTCATGAAAAGAACACCTTTCCAACTGCTAAGCATGGGGGTGGATCGATCGTGCTTTGGGCATGAATAAACATCATCGAAAATCTGTGCATAGACCTCAAAAGAGCAGTGCATGCAAGACAACCCAAGAACCTCACAGAACTAGAAGACATTTGCAAGGAAGAATAAGCAGAAATCCCCCAAACAAGAATTGAAAGACTCTTAGCTGGCTACAGAAAGCATTTACAAGCTGTGATACTTGCCAAAGGGGGTGTTACTAAGTACTGACCATGCAGGGTGCCCAGACTTTTGCTTCGGGCCCTTTTCTTTTTCTGTTATTTTGAAACTGTAAAAGATGGAAGTAAAAAAGTAATCTTGCTTAAAATATTAACGAAGTGCGTCATCTTTAACTTTATACCTTTTGGAAATCAGGTCATCTTTTACTCGCATAGCTATTCACAGTAACAGAAATTTTGACCAGGGGTGCCCAAACTTTCGTATGCCACTGTATAGCACTGTGGAGAAAGAGCAGAGGACGTACTGGACAGTTCTCCCAATGAGCTGGCACAGATATCAACAGATTGGCCTGTGTGCTGTACCAATCAATTATTCTAAGTGCAGAGGAGCCTAAATTTTACAGCCTGAAGAGAGGGAGGAAAAAGGACAACTTCATTAATATTAAATGGCATGGACAATGTAAACTTAGACAACCTTCTTCACTGGTTCCCCTGGCCTGAAATGACATTAAGGTTACAACAGGATATGAAACAAATGGGAAAGCAGGCAAGAGAATAGCAGATGGAATTTAACTCTGACAAGCACAAAGTTATGCATTTCAGGAAGCTAGACCAGGCCAGGGTGTAGTGAATGGCAAGGCCCTGGGGAGTGTTGTTGAACAGAGACAACTTGGCGTACAAGTACATAGTTTCCTGAAAATGGGAACACAGGTAGACAGGGCAGTGAGGAAGGCATATAGCATGCGTGCCTTCATCGGCTGAGGAACTGAGTATAAGAGTTGGGATGTTATGTTACAGTTGTACAAAATGTTGGTTAGACTGCACTTGGTGTATTGTGTGCAGTTCTGGTCACCCACACTACAGTAAGGGAGTGATTAAGCTAGGGAGGGTGCAGAAAAGTATCACAAGGATGGTACCTGGATTGGAGGGCTTGGGTCATCAGGGGAAATTGGATTGGCTAGGTTTGTTTTCCTTGGACTGAAGGAGGCCGAAAGGTGACATATTAAAAAGGTATATACCATTATGAGAGGCTCAGATAGGGTAGATAGCCAGCATCTGTTTCCGATAGCAGGGGAGTCTAAAACTAGAGCACACAGGTTTAAGGTGAGAGGGAGGAGCTTTAAAAGGAGATTTGAAGGGTATATTTCTCCCCCCACACAGAGTAGTTGGTATCTGGAATCAGCTGCCAGAGGTGGAGGAGGCAGGAACAGTAACAACATTCAAGAGGCATCTTGACAGGTACTTGAATGAACAGGGCACAGAGGGATATAGAATTCATGCAGGCAAATGGGATTAATATAGATAGGCGCGATGGTGGGTCTAAAGGACCATTTCTATGTTGTAGAACTCTGACTCTGTAATGATCAGTTGTCTACAAATTACATCAATGAAAAGCAAACTTAATTCATTTTTTAAAAAGTAAGGAATTAAACATTTGATAATTTTGTTAGGTTGGATAGTGAATTTGGAAACATTTAAAGAGTTTAGGATAGCATTAATACAACAGTGAAATTCAGTATAGATGTCCTTTCCCATTTCAGTTTTTCTAATGTTCCTATATTAACAGCAGTGTTTTAACCAAAACTATAATGTGACTTTGAAAGAAATTATAGCAAAAAACCATCTTAAATCAGTGAAGAACAAAGTGCAAGATCTTATGGGCAAGATGTATTAACCAACTTCAGAGCTGGACTGGGAAGCCATTCAAAAAACTTACACCATGCAAGGTTAGCAACTTGGAAAAATTGCTCTACACCAGCACCAAGCATAGTGTAAATGGGTACTGTAATCCTTTATGCACTAAATTTATACATTTATAAAAACATCAACATTTCAACAACCTGACCAATGCTGCTGCATGCATTGTGTTTAGTTCAATCCTTTGTACCATAATATATTTCAGAAAAAAACCCTCACCTTTAGAAGGTCAAATACATCTGTGGCGTCCAAACGGTAATCACAGAGTCTGTGCAAAATTTCTACAATTGTCCTGGAAGAAAGAGCCCTAAAGTGTATTCCCTGCAGTGGGTTTTCCTTCCCCTCTTCGAGTTCCCATCGATGTCGTATGATGTCTTCAAGATACATGTGGAAATTCTCTATGCTGATGAGATAAACAAAGTACTTCTGAGTGACATTTCAGTAAGTGAACGAGTGCCTTCATCAGTGCCAGCTTCCATCATTCAAGCTTCAGGTCACAGCAGGATATATTAAATGTTGTGCCAAAAGATTTTGCAGTAGTTTGAATCAAATAATTCTGCAATTGTAAAGATATTGCTTGAAGTTCTATGGGTCTCCATTATGCTATTTGGAGGAATAGAGGATATATGCCAGAAACAAAGTCAATGGAAAGTATCATGCTCCACATCAAATTAAATATCTGGGATTCAGGCCACAACAGGGCTTTGATGCATTAGAGTGGATTTTTCTTGTGCCAATTGGAGAGCTATTTTAAGTTTTAGGTTCAAAACATTAAATAGATTAAGAAACAAAGAGGAAGCTTTCAGAACCAAAACCAGAATATGTTGATTAAGTGGCAAATGCACTGTTACCATCTGCACAGGAAGGGCTCAAGGGAATTAGTTCTCCGATCTGTTATCTCAGCTGTATATTAATTCAGCTGCATCGCACAACTAAGGTCAACAACCTCTCCCTCCATTCAAAACCCTGGGTCTCCGGCAGAGACCATCATTAAATCAAGACAACAGCAGGATAGTGCATTAATAATTCTGAGAATACTTTAAGTACTTCCTTCCTTATTCATTTCATAAAGTTCCAACTTTCATTTGCTAACGTTATCATGCATCATAGAAATTCATGGTCAATCCTCAGGAAAAACCGGTGATCATGACAGCCAAAACATTTGAAACTCATCTCCACGAAATAAATAGTTCATATTAATTTGAAAAGGGACATGCAAATAAAGAGGTTCATTAAAAAAATCATAGAAAATTTATGATACAGGAGACTACTTAGCCCTGGAAAAAAAGCTACCCTGTTTAATCCCAGTTACCGGCATGACATCTGTGACCTTATACGTTGTGGTTCTGCCAACCTTTCAAACCTTCCAGATTTCTACCACCCTCTGGGTGCAAATTCATTTTCCCTATCTCCTCTCTATAGGATAAAGTGGAAATGAAGAAACCATGCAGATGATAAGACTGTCCTCACTGACATATAATAGCTCCCAATCCAGTTACATTACAGGAAAGATGTTGCACTTTCACACATTGCCAGGACTGGAAAATTGCAGCAGTGAAGAAACACTGGATAAGCCAGGGTTGCTTTCTTTGTAATAGGGGAGGTCGAGAAGATTTAATTGAGGTGTCTAAAGTTACAAGGGGCCAAGATGAGTATTTCCCTTACCAAGAGTTAAAGACCAGGGCACATAGATACCAGGTAATTGGTAGGATTAGAAGGGAAGTGAAGAAAATCTTTTTTTCATTGAGATGGTGGTTGAGGCCCAAAACTCACTGTCTGAAAGATTGGTAGAGGCAGAAACCCTCCTCACATTTAAACAATACTTGGTGGACGTGAAGAGCCATAATCTACTGCAGAGCTGCAGACCTCATGCTGGAAACTGGGATTAAAGCAAGGTAGTTTTTCACCAACAGCATGACACAGGCTAATTAGCCTCCTCCTGCATTACAACCTAAGTTTTTTTTCCTGCAAATGTCACTTTTTGTTTTAAATGTTCTGTGGCCTTGTCCCATCCATTTCAGGCAACCTGTCATCTCTGTCCAAGATCCCCGCAATCCTCCAATTCTGACCTTCTGCATCCTTGAATCTTTGACTTTCTTTGATAAGTTTTGGTGACCGCATTAGTCTAGAACCGTCCCCAAATTTCTCATTTCTATGTTCTTTTAATATGGCCCACAAATTTTTTTGGACATTTGTATTAATATTTCATGTTGCTTGGTGACAGGAAGTCTTTAAACCTAAATTAGCATTTTAAAGTAACAGTAATCCAAAGCATTTCTACCTTGACTCTTACCCTGGTGACCTGCAATTATTTTTAAACCCATGCAGTTATGATTACTTTTTGAATGCTGTGATTGAAACTGCTTCCCCAATCTTTTGGGTGAATTCCTAATCATGATTACTCACTGAATGAGAAAGCTTTTCTCTTATCACCTTTGATTGTTATGCCATCATCAGCAAACTTGTGGTCCTCAACCCATCCTCCAATAGAACATTTCCTTTTAATTTCATGATGATTACAAACACTTGTCCACTCTCTTCCCCACCTAGGCTGCTCCCAGGCGAGCATTCCCTGCTATTCCAGTTGACTGAAATCTATCATCCCTGACTTTTCTGCAGTCTTCCCGAAGCAATGCCCAGATTGAGGCTTTCCTTCCAAGCCAGTGTTTTCAGTGTTAAATATAACTGCTTTGCTTTTGCATTTTATGCCTCTATTTACAAAGCCCAGGATCCATTAAGCCTTTTTAAAACAGCTTTCACAACATCTCCTGCCACTTGCAAAGATCTGTGGACACTGCCTCTTTGTTCCCATAGCCTCTTTTAGAAATGATTTGTAAAGATTATATTGCCTCCCTTTACTCTTACTAGTTAAATACATAATTCTGCACCTCAGTGTTAAATTTCATCATCTCACCAGTCCATGTATTTTGTAAACTTGTGATATCAAAATTCTAACAGGAGTAGACAACTAAATGCAGAGAAGATACTCCTAACAGCTGAGGAATCAGAACAGGAGGTCACAATCTCAGGATATGAAATTATACTATTTAGAACAGAGATCAGGAGTAATTTCTTCACCCAGAGGGTGGCAAAGCTGTGAAATTATCTACCACAGAAGGCAGAGGAGTCAAATCCTTAAATATATTAGAAAACATATTTCTTAATGCTAAAGAGACCAGTGGAGAAAGTGGGAACAGGATACTGAAGTGCATGATCTGCAATGATCTTATTGAATAGTGGAGTGGGTCCCAAGGGTATGCTCTCACTAGCCTTCTCATAGCTTGCCACACTTTAAAGTTTAGAAACTGGGTCCTACATACATGCTGCGGCCCCAACACCACACACATGGGAACAAGGTTCATCTTTCTCCAGTCCAAAAAGCAACCATTCACCATTAATCTTTTTTCTGCCCCAAAGCCAAATTTCTTAATCACACTGCCAAAGTCAATTTTATTCCATAGGTCTCAATTATGCTGACAAGCTTTTTATTACACTTTATCAAATAACCTTTGAAAATACAAACAACTGCAATGACTTCAATTCTCTACTACTTCATGAAGTGTGGATTCAGATACTTAAACATGATTTGCCTTCATCAAACCCATGTTTGCTTTCCTTTATTAATCTTCAATTTCCAAATGAGTATTCATTTTGTCCTGAATTATCAGTTTCCCCACGAAAGAAGTTAAACTAACAAGCTTGAGGTTGCTGGGTTTTCTTTGAAATATGTAACATTTACAATTTTCCTCAAATGCCATTCTGGTGGCACAGTGGAGTAGCTAGTAGAGCCACTGCCCCACAGTGCCAGAGACCTAGGTTCGATCCTGACCTCAGGTGCTGTATGTGTGGAGTTTGCACGTTCTCTGTGGTTGCGTGGGTCACCCCCCCAGGTGCTCTGGTGTCCTCCCACATACCAAAGACCTGCAGCTAAGTAGGTTAATTGGCCGCTGTAAATTGTCCCCAGTGTGTAGAACCTGGAGAAATTTGATGGGAACGTGGGAAGAATTTAAAAAATGAGACGAATGCAAGTGGGTGGTTGATGGTTGGCATGGACTTGATGGGCGGCATGGACGATGGGCCAAAGGGTCTGTTTCTGTTCTGTATCTACATACTTATGTACACATGACCATTCCATATTCAGGGGAAATCAGAAGGACACGGCCCAGACCTCCACAACTTTCACCATTCAGTAACCTTGGATCTATCACACACAAAAAGCTGGTGACTTATCCAAGTCTAGTCAGCTTTCCATGGAAATTTATAAAACTCTTACAGGGATCAATAGGTTGCACAGGGAGGACGTTTCCCTGGCCAAGTCTAGAACCAGCAGTCACACTGAGAATAAAAGGTAGGCCACTTAGGACTGAAATGAGGAGAAATTTCTTCAAGCACAGGGTTTAATGAAAACAATATCCAGAAATATGCTGTTTAAGGAAATTGAAAGATATGGGAATAATGAAGAAAAATAGAGTCAAGGTAGATCAGTCATACTCTTGATGAATGGTGGAGTAGGCTTGAATGGCCAGATGATTCCTGCTTCTATTTCTTATATTTTATTCCCATGTACTCCCTTTTTCTAAAAATGAATTATATGCCTCCTCTTTTACTGTAACTTGGCAGCTTTTTCTTCTATGGTAAACACAGTTCCAAAGTATTCATCAGTACTTTTTGCCACATCTTTTAAATCTACTTTTCAGTCTTATCTCTGGCTGCATAAAAAGGCATTTGGATTTCCATTGATAATGTCCCTGAAAAGCACAGTGGGATATTTTGCAAAGTTTACAAAAGTTATGGTTTGGAGCTTGGCTGGAATCCTTTCAATTCAAGGTTCCAAACTGGAACATCCTCAACTGCAAAAGTTCAAAAACTTATCACTACCAATCAAGCACCACAATACAGTATTTTCAGGAACTTATCAAGGAAACTTCAAGTATTGAGAATGTCAATAATGGCTTATGGTGGCTATTACAAAAAAGCACTGCATTTTTTTCCCTGCCATGGTGCAAAGTGCCATCAGGAAGATTAGATCCCAGATAGTGATGGAAATTTGCCAGAATGGGTTTGGTTCAGGAACACAAAAGCTTAATTTGGCACTGATGCTGAAAGTACAAAGATCAACAACACAACAGCGAGTTGATTAAGTGTTGTTAAACTTCTCATATTTATAATTGGAGGCAATGCAAGCTTCAGAACATTAGAATTACATGGACCAGAGCACATTAAGTGGCTGTACATTTAAGATTGGCTTTAATTCTTCTGGCCGGATTTCTGATGAGAAAATTCCTACTGAACATAGCTGGTTAGTACTTACGCCACTTCAATATTACTTACTTGGTGCATTTCATGAAACTAACAGATGGAATATTAGTTTTCCCCAAAGGGGAAGGTGGTTTACCTAATACCATGATTCAGGACTGATAAATTACCAGTTGGTCTCAACTATTCGGGTCTTAGAGTAAATTGAATTAAGATGTGGAAGGTGACCAGGGGGAGCGGGACTCAAGCTTAAGCCAGAAATATGCAGCTGGCAATGAGCTGACTTCTGTGGAACAGCTGTTCTCCCAGAGGAGGGATGAAATATCAAGAACAGAAAGAGGACATGTCACTTAACATACACTAGGGTTGCATTGATGAATTGTTTTTCAGCTCTCACAGTGCAACATTGGAGGGGAGGAAAGGAGTTAAAATGCATGGAACAGTATTCAATCTGTTCACTAAACAGTTTCAGCTACAACTCATTTTCCCCATCTATGGTAGAAAACAAACTTGAGACACAATACTACAATTGACACCTATAACATAAGAGGAACAGCCCCTCAGATCTGTTCCAACATTCAAGATTGAATGAGGTGCAAGATCAGCACAATCTTCATTTCATGTAAAAACAATTGTTATCAGCCTAGAATATATTCAACAACCCTGCCCTCTGAATTGTGTGCGAAGAAATTTCTCAACTCAATTCTAATTAGCCAATACCTTTTCCTGAGATTACTACACTAGTCCTAGAATCTCCAGCCAAAGGAAACTGCCTCTTGGTATTTACTTTACCAATCCCTCTGAGAATTGTGCGTGTCTCGATGAAATCATTTTGGATTATTCTAAACTCTAAGGAGTGTAGGCCAATTTTATATACATATATTTCTCCACAGTGGACAAACTCAAACTCTCAAAACTAATCCAGTGAATATCTCAAAGGCAAATATATTTTTGAGATCTAAACTGAGCACAGTATTCCAGATGTCATCTCAACAGTTTAATCCAACCCCTTTCCAATAAACATACAATTCACTCTTCTAATTGTTTTCTATAACCTTCATGTTTACTTTCTATTTTGGTAACCTTCACACTAACATCCCCTGAACACCAAGGCTTACTAGTTTCTCACCACATGGAAAACCATGCTATTTCTCTCTATTCCACCTATCAAAGTGAAAAGCCTCACACTCTCAAACATTATGCTTTCACTTTCCACCTTGCAAACACCACACCTTTTGGTTAAGAGTGCAGAAAGGAAAGATGTCTTAAAATAAGCTGGCCATGAAACAGGAAAGATACATTAATAAGATTTGCACAAAATAGTACAAGTCATATAGCAGAAAGATTAATTTATTCATATTAAAACAGACACCACCTTATTTAAAGTGGTGGTGAACATCAGATACAATAAGGCAATTTCTGCACTGCGCTTTGATTTCATAGGAAAATCTCATGTTACCATAATTATATTATTTGTTTACAATGAATTCATTTACGTCACTTAATGGTAGAGTTTAGAATTAGTTATTCTGTTAAATAGTAATAACTGTCTAACCCAACTATTCCGTTCACCAGAAATGGAAGAGAGAAAACAAGTACAGATGACCATCCCATGTTATAAGCAGAGACGTGTTCCGATTGGATGTTTTTCTTCTCATATTAAGCCACTTTCTCGGCAGTGACAAAGTGACCAACCGTCATTATTTAACAGCAGAGAGTAAAATTTGACTTGAAAGGATTTAGGAAGTGGGGCTATCAGAGAAAGGGATGGGAAATGAGGATGGGGGGGGGGGGGGGGGAAGAGGGGAGGTTCATGTTGGAAAAATTGTGTAGGAGGAGTTTAAGGGGGTTGTGGGTTAAAGCGCTGGACCGTGGAAGTGGAGTAAAAGGCCAAGAGATTACTGGGAGCTGATGCAAGAACTGGCAATGGCTACTGCAGCTCCCCACAATGCAGCGGATCTGAGAAAATGCCTCCCAGATGAAGAGCACGGCAGCACTGCATTCTGAGATGTCCATTCACGTCCTTGGACTGGCAAGGGCGTAACAAAGGAGACACTTGGTTCTGACTGCCAACCCAATCGAAGAGGGAGAGGGGTAGACAGAACAGAGAATCCCTACGGTAGGATGCAGAATGAAGTTGTCAAAGTAACAATTACCTTAAAAACAGCAGTTGGAGACATAAGAGAAAAAAAGAAACATTCAAACAGAAAGGCATAGCCCATCTGTGGAGCAAGAGGGGAAAAAGAATTGTTATGCAACATTGCTAAATCAGTATCAAGTCAGGGAGATGACAACATGCCCAGATGGAAGATAAGGTGTTCTTCCTTAAAGCTTGTGAAGAGATCGGAGTGGGACTGGGATGGAGAATTAAAATGATAGGCAACTGGGAAATGAGCGTTACTCATGCCGACTGAATGGAGGTGTTCTGTAAAGTAGTCACCCACTCTGCTTGTGGTTTCCCCAATATAGAGTCCACCACATTGGGAGTACCTAATACAACACACTAAAGTGGAACAAGTGAATTGTTGCTTCACCTAGGACTGTCTGGATCCCTGATTTTATAGCCAATACAGATTTGAGTTTTGGTCAACCTCAGTACTTCTAGTAAAACTGCCTACTGTTATTTAAGGAGCACTGCTTAACTCCACCTGCTACTGAAATGATTATGGTGGCTTTGTACCCTCCATGCTTAGTTACTCCAACAGTTCAACTTTCCACTCACTCTAAAATTGAAGTTCTCCGCCTGTGGTCCATCTCCTATTGGGTACAGTTCATCTACCATCACTGTGCTAAGCTACGAAGGCCTGAACTTCTGGAATTTTCTCCCTACCACAACCACTCTCTCCTCTAAGATGCTTCTTAAATCTACCTCTAACCAAGCATTTCGTCAACTGCCCCAGCATCTCCTCAGTGTCAACTTTTATTTGATAGTGCTCCCAAGTTCTTTGGGGAATTATGCCACATTGAAGGACTATACAAATACAAGCTATTGCTGTTATCATGCATAGTCTTCAATTTCATTTTAATGGGAGAGTTGTAACTAATTGCTGTATTCAAAGAGTATAATGAAAAAAAAGGACATGCTTTACTTTCACTGCAGTAAGCAAACGCAAACAGAATTGGGAAATTCCATTAACAATTTGATAGAAGTATATAAATGAGGGGTCTTGACAGAGTTGATAGTGGCAGATTGTTCACTTTGGTGGAAGGGTCAAGAATTAGAGGTCATGAGTGCAAACCAAAGGGGAAGAGAATTAATAGCAATAGGGAATTTTTTTTTACACTACATGGTTAGAATCTGGAATGAATTACCTGAAGATGTAGTAGAGGCAGTTCAAGTGTGGCCTCCAAGAGGGAATTGATAAATATAGTGGAGTAAATTTTTCAAGCTATGGACAAAGGGCTGGTGGACTGAATAGAGACCTACTCTGGCAGAGAGCCAGCAAGAATATTATGGACCTGAGAGCCTCCTATTGCACTGTGACCACTGTGTCTGTGAAGACAGTTAATGAAAAGCTTGAGTTTGAAATTTCAAATGAAAACTTAGTTTTTGAGAACAAGCTTTTCTAACATCATCAGTTATGACAGACTGTAGTTTACTTCCAAATTATTGTTCCTTTGAAGTTCGACAAAACTAACATTTACTTAATCCTGTCTGCCTGACCACCAACATCTCAGGAAGACAAGTTGCTAACTGCATATAGACAGGGACCCGTTGCAAGTCGGACATTTTAAACTCTACCTAACAGAATAATCTCAATTATCCTGACATGAAATGCAACATGAACAAGTTTAAAATGTACTTACAATAGTGACTATTGCTGAGAATTGGCTTAACAACTCACCTAATATCTTTGCGTTGGTAACATCCTCGAAGAAGTTTAGAAACCAAGTCCTCCAAGAAGTCCCAGTTATCAACCAGCAAAGCATCTTCCAACTCCTGGGAATTAATGAAAAAGTATCAATAATTAACATAGGTTTTATTAAGCTTCAGAGGTCAATTTTATTCAAAGTTGAAACATTTCAGTTAACAGATTAAATAGTCTAAGTGCAAATTGCAGTCTTCTACTTGCTATTTGGATGCTGTCCCATTACCACAGGCCTGGTAAGGGAAGGCAAAGGAAGAATCAAGATCAGCTAAAACCACACTCCTCCCATCTCCCCCACCTTTCCAAAAGTCAGAATTCAGCACCTCTAAATTGGATCTCAAATATTACTATCTGTCAAAAGGGAAGTTAGGCTGGATTGTCATAAAACACTGGATAGGCCACAACAGTATTACGTACTGTTACTGTGAACACTGTCTAAAGAAGAATTAAGGTACAAATGTGCGCAAAGACAGTTCACTAGAATAGTTCCATGGATGAGGGATTTTCATATATAAAAAATATATACACACACACACACATATACACACACGAGGATCACATGTTGTTCTGCTCGAGAAGGTTGAAAAGATACTTGATAGGAGGTATACAAAATAATATGGGTTTAGACGGGATAAGCTGAGAAAAACTATACCCATTGCAGGCGATGAGTAGAAGAGACAGATTTGAAGAGATTCGCAAAAGATCCAGGATGATGTGAAGGATGATACTTTAACAGGCAAGCAATTATACCCTGAAATGTACAGTTTGAAAGTGGATTCAATTGTGGTTTTCAAAAGGGAATTGGAAATATATGAAGGACAACATTTTTGAAAGACTATGGGATGAGAGCAAGAAATAGGTCTAACTGGAATGCTATACAAAGAACTAGTGCTGACTAAATGGGACAAATGGCATCCTTTGTTGTTATAAAAAAAAATCCATGATTAGGAGCTATTCATGTTCCATATCACTCCCAAAGTGATAGATAGTAGCAGAGAGATTGCAATAGTGGACTAGCAGCTACAGCTCTAGACCACTAATTGAGACACAAACTTGATTCCCGCCACAGCAGATGAGAACAATGCAAGAAAGAGTCAAAACAGGCCCAACTGGTGCGTGCCGACTGAGATGCCCACCCAAGCCAGTCCCAATCGCCAGCATTTGGCCGATAACCTCCTAAATCCTTCCTATCAGTGTACCTATCACAAGATCACAAGACAAGGGAGCAGAAGCAGGCCACTCGGCCCATCGAGTCCACCCCAAGGAAAGGGAAAATAGAAATGAGAAATGGGGAATGGGGGAAAGAAAAAGAAGAAAAAAAGAACAAAAAAAAACCTATTCTAATTCCAATTTCCGGCCTTATCCCCATATCCCCTGATATCCTGACTATTTGGATATCTATCTCCTCCTTGAACGCCCCCACTGATCTGGCCTCCACTGCTGTACGTGGCAAGGAGTTCCACAAATTCACCACCCTCTGGCTAAAGAAATTTTTCCTCATCTCTGTTTTGAAACTGTACCCTCTAATTCTAAGATTGTGCCCTCTGGTTCTGGACTCACCCACCAAGGGAAACAGCCTAGCCACATTTACTCTGTCCTTTCCTATCAATATTTTAAATGTTGCTATGAAGTCCCCTCTCATTCTTCTGTACTCCAGTGAGTACAGTCCAAGAGCCGACAAACGCTCCTCATACGCAAGCCCTTTCGTTCCTGGAATCATCCTCGTAAATCTCCTCTGAACCCTCTCCAACGTCAACACATCCTTCCTAAGATGTGGGGCCCAAAACTGTGCACAATATTCCAAATGAGGCCTCACTAGTGCCCCGTAGAGCCTCAACAACACTTCCTTACTTTTATACACTATACCTCTCGAAATGAATGCCAACATAGCATTCGCTTTCTTTACCACCGATCCGACCTGGTGGTTAACCTTTAAGGTATCCTGCACGAGTACCCCCAAGTCCCTTTGTACTTCCGTGCTTTGGATTTTCTCTCCTCCTAGATAATAATCTGCCCACTTATTTCTGCTTCCAAAGTGTACAACTGCACATTTCTCAACATTGAATCTCATCTGCCATTTCCTTGCCCATTCTCCTAAACTGTCTAGGTCCCTCTGCAACCTTCCTATCTCTTCAATACTCCCTACTCCTCCCCCTATCTTGGTGTCATCCGCAAACTTAGCCACGAAACCATTTATTCCATCATCCAAATCGTTAATGTACAAGGTAAAAAGGAGCGGTCCCAACACTGACCCCTGCGGCACACCACTAGTAACCGGTAACCAACCAGAACGAGATCCTTTTATTTCCACTCTTTGCTTCCTGTCAACCAGCCAATGCTCCACCCATTCTGTTATCCTACCCGTAATTCCATGACCTCTCATCTTATTAATCAGTCTCTTGTGAGGCACCTTATCAAAGGCCTTTTGAAAGTCTAAATACACAACATCTACCGCCTCTCCCTTATCCACCCTACCTGTGATTTCTTCAAAAAACTCCAATAGGTTGGTCAGGCAGGATCTTCCCTTCACAAAACCATGTTGGCTAGGACCTATCTTGCCCTGCGCCTCTAGGTATTCCGTAACCCCATCCTTGAGGATAGATTCCAATAACTTTCCCACCACTGACGTCAGACTAATAGGTCCGTAATTTCCTTTATGCTGCCTCCCACCTTTCTTATACAACAGAACTACATTTGCGACCCTCCAGTCCTCCGGAACCATGCCGGAATCTATCGATTTCTGGAAAATTATCACCAATGCCTCTATCATCTCTAAAGCCACTCCTTCAGAACCCAGGGATGCACCTCATCTGGTCCGGGAGACTTGTCAGTCTTTAGCCCATTTAGTTTTCCTAGCACCTTCTCCCTAGTAATCTTAACTGAACTCAGTTCCATTTTGTGAGACTCCTGACTAACCGGCACATTGCTGATGTCCTCCACGGTGAAGACAGATGCAAAATATTCATTCAATTCCTCTGCCATCTCTCTATCATCCATTATAATAGCTCCTGTACCGTTATCAATTGGTCCTATATCAACCCGTGTCTCTCTTTTACACCTTATGTATTTAAAAAAACTCTTAGTATCCTTTCGAATGTTAACCGCCAACTTCCTTTCATAATTCATCTTTTCTTTCCTAATGACCTCCTTACGTTTCTCTCTGCAGGTTTTTAAAAGCTTCCCAGTCTTCTGTTTTCCCACTAATTTTTGCTTCTTTGTACTCCGCCCCTTTTGCTTTTATTTTAGCCTTCACCTCTCTCGTTATCCACATTTGTGCCTTTTTTCCATTCAAAACCTTCTTTTTTCTTGGAATATATCTATCCTGTAATTTCCTTATTTCCTGTAGAAATTCCTTCCATTTCTCCTCTGCCGTCCCTCCAGCCAGCTTACTCTTCCAATCAATTAGGGCCAACTCCTCTCTCATACCATTGTAATTTCCTTTGTTCCACTGACATATTGATACACCAGTTATCAGCTTCTCCTTCTCAAACTTGAAACTGAACTCAATCATAGTGATCACTGGTTCCCAGTGGTTCCTTTACCTTTAGTTCCCTAATCACCTCCGGTTCATTGCACAGCACCCAATCCAAAACCGCCGATCCCCTGGTGGGCTCTTCAACAAGTTGCTCTAGAAAAACGTCCCTTAGACATTCCACAAACTCCCTCTCCTGAGTACTACCGCCATTCTGGATTTCCCAGTCCACCTTCATGTTAAAATCCCCCATAATTATCTTCATATTGTCACACTGGCATGCTTTTTCTATCTCAAACTGCAACATCGTCCACTTGCTGACTGCTATTAGGGGGCCTATATATGACTGCTACTATTGTCTTTTTACCCTTGCTATTTCTTAGCTCCACCCACAAGGATTCCACCTCCTCTGACCCAATATCCTTCCTTTCTATCGATTTTATATCACTACTAACCATCATGGCCACACCTCCCCCTCTGCCTACCCGCCTATCCTTCCTATACACTGTGTACCCCTGGACATTCAGTTCCCAATCACATCCATCATGAAGCCATGACTCGGTGATTGCCACAATGTCATATTTATTAACCTGTAGTTGTGCCACTAGGTCATCTACTTTATTCCTAATGCTACGTGCATTTAAATATAGTACGTTTAGTCCGGTATCTGCTATTAATTTTGTTGTACTTCTATTGTTCAGCAGATTATTCTGGCTTTCCACCTGTCTATCCTTCTTACCATCTTCACTACATACTACCTTAGACATGTTCCTATATACCTCATCCCCTATCCTAACATTCTGTATCCTAACATCCTGACTTGTTGTACTTCTATTATTCAGCAAATTATCCTGACTTCTCACCTGCCTGTCCTTCTTGCCATCCTCATTGGACTTGTTTCTATAAACTTCCTCCCTTATCTTAGCATCTTGTAACCTAACATCCTGGTTTCCATCCCCCTGCCAGATCAGTTTAAACCCTCCCCTACAACTAAATTAAACATTCCCGCCAAGATACTGGAACCTTTGGAGTTTAGGTGCAACCCATCCTTAGCGAATAGGTCATGCCTCCCCCAAAAAAGGTCCCAATTATCCAAAAATCTGAAGCCCTGCCCCCTGCACCAGTCACTCAGCCACGCATTCATCTGTCAGAGCTTTCTATTCTTCCTATCATTGACACGTGGCACAGGTAGTAATCCTGAGATTACTATCCAACAGTTTTTTTTAAAAAAAGTTATTGTACCTGCCTCAACCACTTCCTCTAGCACCTCATTCCACATACACATCACGTTTTGTGTAAAGAAGTTACCCCTCAAGTTTCTATTAAATCTTTCCCCACTCACCTTAAACCTATGCCTTCTAGCTCTGGATTCCCCAACCCTGGGATAAAGAGTGTATGCATTCACCCCATCTATGCCCCCCATGATTATATACACCTCTAAGGTCAGCTCTGTCTCTTGTGCTCAAAAGAATACAGTCCTCATCTGTGCAACCTCCCTATAGCTCAGTCCCTCAAGTCCTGGCAACATCCTTGTAAATCTTTTCTGCACTCTTTTCAGTTTAATAGCATCTTTCCTATAGCAGGGCAACCAAAACTGAACACAATACTCCAAGTGCAGCCTCACCAGCGTCCTGTGCAACCACATCATGACCTCTCAACTTTTACACTCCATACCCTGAAATGATGAAGACCAGCATACCAAAAGCCTTCATCACCCTGTCTACCTGTGACTCCACTTTGAGGGAAACATGTACTCCAAGGTCCCCATTTACAACACTCCCCAGGGCCCTACCCATTCACTGTGAAAGTCCTACTTTGATTTGACTTTCCAAAATGCAACACCTCACTTATCTAAATTAAAGTCCATTTGCCATTCCTCAGCTGATCAAGATCCCCTGTAATTTTTGATAACCTTCTTCACTGCCCACTACAGCACCTACTTTAGTGCCATCTGCAAACTTACTAACCAGGCCTTGTACATTCATATCCAAATCACTGATACAGATGAAAGTCATCACAAGCAAAGGGCACAGCAACAAACCACAAAATTATTAATTTGCTGTGAAAACCCCTCTGGTCCACTAACATCCTTTGGAGAAGGAAATCTGCCATTTTTCTCCATATTGCTCAATATCCAACTCCACATCCAACAATGAAGTTGACTCTCAACTATTTTTGTATTTAGGGATAATCTTCGCACTATAAATGTCAGCACTGATCAAATTATAGAACAACAAGCAGCTCTTACTCACAAATAACCTGCTCACTGATGTCTAGATTTGGATACTGCCTGAACCTCCTCAGCTCCAAAACTCAATGGAGCCAAGATCCAAATATGTACAAGAGGGAAAACACACATGACTATCCTCTGCATCAAGGCAGTGTGGTGTAAAGAAGCCATAGTAAAACTGGTCAATGGAAATCAAGGGGAAAACTCTCCAGTGGCTGGTGGCATATTTGACATAATGATAGACCACTGTGGATATTTGATTCCAACAATCTCACTCCCAGGAAAATGTTGTAGGAGTACCTCATTGCCATATCTGAGATCCAACCATCTTTATCTGCTTCATAAGGAAATTTGGCCCTCAAACCACCTTCGCTATTTAGTATCATGGCTGATCTACCTCAACACATTTTTCTTATTGCCTTATCGCCACATCCCTCGATTCCTCTTATGTACAGAAATCTGTACCAGTTTTGAATGAACTCAATGACTAAATCACCACAGAAGAAATTTCTAAGCATTTCAATCCTAAATGACCTACTACTTACCTCAAGACTTTAACCCTTAGTTCTGGACTTCCCAGAGGAAATACCATTTCTGCATCTAACATTAAGCCCTCTCAGAATTCAGTACATTTCAATGAGGTCTCCTCTCATTCTTCTAGACTGTTCTTTAGAAGAGGCCCAACCTCTAATTTCTCCTCATGAGAGCTGTAAATGAGAGGTCAGAGAAATTCGGATTTCTTTCGAGTGTTGGAGACTGAGGGGCAACCTGATAGAAGCATACAAGGTTATAGAACATAGAACACTTCAGCACAGTACAGGCCCTTCAGCCCACAATATTGTGCTGATATTTTATCCTGCTTTAAGATCTACCTAAGCCTTCCCTCCCACATAGCCCCCTATTTTTCTATCATTCATGCGTCTATCTAAGAGTCTCTTAAGTGTCCCTAATGTATCTGAAAGACAAAGTATTATGAAATGTATTATGAAAGACAAAGACAGGGTAGACAGCCAGTCTCTCTCAGGGTGGAAATATCAAATACCAGAGGGCAGAGATTGAAGGTCGATAGGGGGAATTGCGAGAAGGGGAAATTTACGAGGCAAGTTTTTCTTTTAAGAAAACGGAGTGGTGGGGGCTTGGAACACACTGCCAGGGTAAGTGTTGGAAGCAGATATGACAGCAACATTTAAAAGGCATTTAGACAGACACATGAACAGACAGGGAAGACAAGAATATGATCCACGAATAGGCAGATGGGATTAGTTTAATTTGGCATCATGGTCAGTGCAAATATGGTGGGCCGAAGGGTCTGCTCCTATGCTATACTTTATATTTCTAAAAGAAACACAAGTGTATAACATAGGAATAGGCTGTATATCTGTTTATACGAGCCAAATTTCTCCAGGTGAATCTTTACTGCACTTCCTCCAAGGCAAGAATGCCCTAAGGAAACAAAAATTGTACACAATACTCGAGTTGTGTTTCAACAAAGCCCTACATAATTGCAGTAACTGGGAAGTGAGTTAGAATGTGTAATTTGCAGCCACTGGAAATGACTGAGGCAAAATAATTTTGATATTTTCCATAAGGAAAGCAGACATGAGAGAAAGGAAATAGGAAGGGTATGCTATAGGAGATGAGGTGGTGGAATGGGAAGCAACATGTGGTACAAAGCACGAGGACAGTAAATGTTTTGAGCAGTTATTGTAAGATAATAAATTAAATGATTAATATCAGAAATCAGACTAGAGAATTTGGCTTTTACTAAGTGATGTAAATATAATAAATATATTTTCTGCTCATCATGACAACCTAGGCTACGAGAAAACTATACTCAGATATGAGAGCATTGGTCATTTAGCTACCACTGTGTAGGCTGTGATGAATGAGCAACTGAAAGTTCCATGTAAATGATCAGATCCATCTCTATTTTCACGGTTTCCAACGTTGGTGTCATCCATAAATTTGGCTATTTTAAGTCAATTTCAGAATCCACGTCATTGATGTAAATGAGAAACTGGTGGGCAAAAATGCACATAATTCTACACACAATCTTGAACACATACTCAAACCACTAACAGCATTGACATCACTTGCAAGAACCAGTCAGATCTGTAACTTAACAGCATTATGAAAAGTCAACATTTTTGAGCAATAATATGCTCAATTAAATACAAATCAACTCCTACGATACAGCTGTCGAAGATTTTGCTACCTCAGCTGCCTTAATCATATTATTACAGTAGAGAAATAGAGAACATCAACACTACATAAATTAATTTTTCTACAAGGCATGTAATCCAATTCCAATGATCTGCTGGATTCTCTTGTCCCATGAACATGTTATTGATACTACGGCATTCGGACCAATGATGTTATACCTGTAGAAATTGATACAGCTCATCCAATTACTTCAGTGCTATAGGAATATGGAAGAAATTCAAACTATAAGCTTCACAACTACATTTTGAAGTACGTTTGTATTTAGCAACAGAAAGGGCGTCAGGCCATCAATTCAGCTTGTTTCTTTCAAAAGCAAAAAATGTGCTTAACAGACCAAAGAAACAAATCATATTCTCATTTACAACATAGCACCATGCATGAAATATTTATATTAACACCAAGAGCATCAGTGTTGCCACTAGAACAAGCGACTCCTGCAACTTTAAAATTGTTTGTATGAAAATCCACTAAATTTAGGAGGTGGGGAAAGGATAGTGTTTCTCACCGAGACCTTGGACAACAATAGAGTTGCCTGCAAGAGGCTTAAACAATACAAGGCATAATCTACTAGAAAATAAAATGAAAAAATAAAAATTGCTTTCGTCAACTTGATAAATATACTGCTGTCTCTTACTCTGCATTTACTTGTCAAGTCTGTGGTGTATCCCTCTATGAATAATACTGAAAGACTTAGTTTCCGGGCTAAAGTTCTTTCCTTTCCTCTGATGCCCCAAATAGAATCCCAGTTTGATTTTGTTTATATATTTAAAATTTGCATTTGTCAGTAAACTTATTTCAGTGGCTACCCAATGCGTTCAGCTTTTAAGTTTTGAGTAAATATTTTAAGGGACAAGTTTTATTTACGATCACTATTTAAAAAACTAAAGAAGGTCACAGCCACCTTCTATACCAAATGGGATGTGAAAGGTACCAACTGACTGATGCAAGTCACACCATCTGTTAGAATCCATGTTGCCAGGTAACTGAAAAAAAATCTTGCCAAGGCATAATGGTCAAATGTTCCAAGTTGGCACAAACAGCCCCTTTGACACCACAAAATCTACATCTGAACTAAATTTAACCATTTCTCATAATAGTAACAGTGGGGGGGGGAGCTCCGTCACTGAATAGTCATTTGATAAGATCAAGCTACAGTCACTCCTAACTCAAAGCAACTAAACCGAAAAGGAATTCTTGGATTGCGATTTTCTTCAAGTTAAAGTTGTTGCTGAGATTTCAAATAACAAAAACACATCACTATACCATTGTTTAATTCACTGATATTTTTAGTCAATGCACATTCCACATGAACCAGATGCACTAAGTAACTAGAATTATGAAATATTCCATCTACTAAAGATATCAGTTTGATCTGGAAACTCCATTCTTAGGAGTACTGAGTCTTTGAATTAATTTTTTTTAAAAAAATTATGAGAATGATGGAATTAACTGGTGAGTCAAGAGTGCAATAATGTGCAACTTCTTATACTTATGCAGAAGTCTCTCCAGAAATCCCAAAACTGACAATAGAAGGACCCTTCAGCTGACCACGCGGATACCTTTTGAGAAAGTTACCCTGCAAGATCTTACTTTCATGCATTAGGTCTATAATCCTGCAGGACTCAGCTCTTCCAATACATATCAAAGTACTTTTTTTAAAAATGTGATGAAGGCTTCTGTGTCAATTATCTTTTTCTGACAGCAAGTTCCAGACTCCTACCATCCTCCAGGCAGAAACATTTTCCTTCATCTCCCATCCCATCATTTTACCAATTATTTTCAATCTACACCCCAGCTTTTTGACACCTCTGTCCTTCCTACTTACTCCATCTACGGTACTAATAATTTTATACAACTCCGACTGTCCTTGATTAATCTTGCTTTTCAAAATAGTTTATACTGTTCCTCAATCAATTCCAATAATTTACTGAAGTACGACTAACTGGCCTGACTACTTGATTTATCCCCTCCTCCCTCTAAACCATGGCACAACAGCAGCCCTCCAATCTTCTAGTGGAAAGGGAAGATTGAGTCAGAGTGTCCACAATCCATCTCCCCAGCTCTTAGCCACGGTTCATCTAGAACTGATGTATCCACCTTCAAAGATCCTACAGCCATTAACATTTTTCTCTAAGTCGTCCTCATCCCGACTCCAGTATCAGCAATATTTCCCCCTTTTGTTAAGAGGGCTGCAGAACATTCATCATGAAAACTTATCCACAACCTCACCATTGTTTTTGGCCCCTAATATACTTACTCATTACTTTGTTATTCTCTTAAGCATCTTGGATTTTTTTTTGATACTTGCCAATATTTTTTCCAAACCCACATTGATTTCCTTAGCCTGACAACTGCTCTTCTCAGATTTGTTATATATAACTCTCCATCTCACACAAGCTTTATGCCTCAACTTATCACCTCTGCACCTTATCATTCAGGCAGCTCTGGATTTGACAATCCCACCTTTGTATGACAGGTTTTCCCAAGCTCCTCAAATCCCCTTCATTGCCTTCCATGTTCTGTAACTGATTTATCTTCAAGCAGCAGCTATTCCCAGTGTATTTTTGCTAAATCATTTGAGTTTTGTACATTGGTCCTTATCCCAACTTTGAACCTTTATTCTTATTTTATCTTTTCCCTAACTAGTCTAAACCCAACTGAATTATGATCACTACACATCTCTCCTTCCACCTCAGCTTTATTTCCCCAAACTATATCCAGAATGTTCCCTTTATTGGCTTTGCTATGGCAGCACAACATTGTGGGGCGAAGGGCCTGTTCTGTGCTGTACTGTTCCATGTATAATGGCTAAACAGGTTCCCTTGAAAGCAATATAGAAATTCTGGCCCTCTGTACTGTATCCCTGTTACTATTTGGTCAATTGAAATCCACCAATGCTCCTGCACTTGTCAGAAATTTACACTCATCTCAATTGATTGTCCAGTAATTGATTAGGGTATAAATCATAAAATCAGAATTACTTTTCTTCATAAACTGGCAAGGCATAGATGCAATTTAATCTGGAACTATTAATAACAGATCTGTAATGAAGCCACCTTAACCTTAGTGTTTTGCAGCTGAAAATAACTCCTATGAAGAAAAATCAATAGCTGCACAATTTATCTGACTCGACTAGTAATCCAATGTCCAAGACTAGTGATCTGGAGACATTTCAAATACCACCATAAAGATGGGGAATCCAAATTCAGTTTATTAAATACATCTGGAGTAAAACAAGCTGGAGTCAATAATGAAATTTGCATTATTGCAAAAGTGCACCTGATTTACAAATATCTTTTTGAAGGAAATCTGCTGTATTCACCCCAGTCAGACCTACTTGACATCAGATCTATGGCACTGAGCTACTCGCGTCACTATCTCAGACCAATATCATGGCTAAATACAACAGCTTACCATCACCTTCTCAAAGTGAGGATAAACAATAAAATGCTGGCCTTACAACTACACTTGTATCCCATGAATGAGTAAAGTAACTGGTGATTTATCTATAATTAATGAAAATTTGTCTTGGCCATTTCACTGAAAAAGCATAGCAACAACAGTATCATCTCATACCATTTGTGGCTTTTGGTCAATAAAAGTCCCATGGAGAATACTGCTGTCATCAAACTCTTACTCATGAACTTGCATCATACAAGTGTGTACACATCAGCACTTCCCCTATAACACATGACAAAAATGGCATTGTAATGAGTCAATTCAAATTAAATCCTGCTGATATCTCTCCACACTCAAAACTAAAATGTTAAACTTACAAATCTAACTAAACACAGGTGTGGGCACATCAGAGACAACTATTTAGATATGCAGACCCCAAATAGATTGGAAATTTATAGTGGATGCTATCTAAAAAAATTGAATGTTTACATTTAATTGATTCCAGGGCTAGTCTTTTATGGTGAGATAAGTTTTGACTCTAGAGTCTACTCAATCAGCTGACACTATCTTATTGAGTAAGCCAGGTAACAGTTCAAGGTTATTAATGCCAAATGCCATTCAACTATTAAAGTCCCATAAACTACTATCTCCAATGCCCATTTTAAACTCTTAGAACCTTAGAGCAGAAGGAAATCATCCTCATGGTGCTGGTTCTTTGCAAGTTATCCAGTTACCCCATGGCACCTCAATGTTTTCTTCTTGAAATAGATAGTTTCCCTTTGAAAACCATCATTGAAACCAGTTCTGATGAAACATTGTCAACTTAAAACAATAACTTGGTTTCCCCCTCCATATCTGCTGCCGGAACAGACAAGAAGATTGCCATACATAGTTAATGGTCTATGAAGTTCTGAGAATACTAAGAAAATTTGATAATTACTTAATTGAAGGAATGAAGCTCCAGTATTGATTAATCACATAATTACTTAATTGAAAGAATGAAGCTCCAGTATTGATTAATCACAGCATTCTGAATTAGGAATGGCTTTGAGAAGCTATCGGTGGCAATTAAGATTCTGAAATAAACAAATGCAGGCTGAAGCCAGACTGGGATGAGATAAGGGATGATTACCCGATGTACTGTTCTCTTTGCTTCAGTAAGCGGAAGCCATAAATTGAGAATTTAGCTTGCTTTACCAAGACTCAACATTGAGAGGCAAATATATTAGAGGCAAGATAGTGGCCACCTGGTTGTGGTGAGGTAAGAGACATGGGTCCACCTCCAAAGGTGTCTTGGGGCCTTAATAGTCAGCTCTTCTGCCTGCTGTTATGGGAGTAGAAGAGAGAGACCTAGGTTAAGAGCAAAATACCCAAGTGATGACACTTGGTCACAAGACCCAGGTGGGGAATAAGGTCACTGTATCAACTGTCAAGAGCAATCAATTTCACACTCCCCTGTACTGATAACTACAATACTTTACAATTGTGGAAAATGCAGGTGATTCCATGGGTCAGATTTCGACTGAAATATCCATGTGGTATCACCTCATTGGAGAGAAGGAACAGGAGGGAGATGGATCCTGGAAACAGGATTTAACTGCTTACTGAACCCAAGAGCAGCACAAGAACCTTGGACAAACACTCAGAAGAGGAAGCCCCCCCCCACCCCCCCAAAAGTCTGGGATTCAGAAAAAACAGAGTACAACAAGTCTGAGGCTAATCACCTTGTCTTGACGAGTAACTTGCTACACATTTGAGTAATTGTACTTTATCTTAGCATTTAAGGGTTTGAACAAGTATACCTTTCACCAGTCATCAGTCAACACATCACCACCAACCCCCACAGCAATTTCCTCTTGAGACAAGGTTGTGCAAGATTCTGCATTAGACACACTTTCAATTCTCTCTTAACATTCAGCAGTTCTATTAAATCTCAAGACTTTATCTGCTCAAATGTGAACAAATCTAGTTTCTTTAGTTCTCCACATAACTCATTTATCGATCTGGTCAAATATTCTTCACACCATCTCCAAGGACAAACCATTAAAAGAATAGATCATTGGTTCTTGCGACTGCAGCATTCAAGATTTAAATAATTCCACTATCATTTGTGATTTTTCCTCCCCCAATGACCATTGCTCTCCACTAAGCAACATACATCTGAAGAAAAACTATAGACCTTCCATCCAATGAACACTATGAAGATTTTACTTAATTCAGCTAAAATCTCAATGGTTGTAATTACCTAAATGCTACAAATATAAAAATTCACATTCAAGTTGTTTGTAGAAAATTTGAAAGTGTAAACTCTATGCTGACAAGATTTCAACAAAGCAGCAGCATTTTAACTTGCTTTATAAGTTTTTCTATTCAAAATAGAAGTGGAGAATACCAAGCCACTCCCAAGAATTTTTTTGGGGGGAGGGTGGAAGTGTAAAAAAAACCAATAATATCAGCTTCATCTTTGTTTTGCAAGTCAGGTGCAAAACAAATATGCCTGCTTATCTCAACGGCATTTGGATAGCATGTTATTGTTACAAAGGGAATGGAAATAACCACATGCTTTAAGGTATTCTCTATTTGGAACATGGTGCTAATAGTATTAAATTTGTAATCCATGGGTTGAGTATTCAAATTCCAAACGCAACAGATTTTATTGAATGCATGTTTAACTTGCAGGTATCTAGACACAAAGGAATAAGGATCAGATAATGTCTGATTTTACAGCGCCTTTGACAAAGTATTCAAGAATTCAAATTACAAGTTATCCAGCACTGGAAGTTAACTGAAAAAATCCATAAATATCAAAATTATTTCATATTGCTGCAAAACTCTGATAATCCACCTTGTTTGCTCAGAAATCCCGATGGCCTGGTATTTCGCTCAGTCCGTTTCCACGCTCCCTTGAAACTCACCGGAATATTATACTACTGTACTATGTTTACATCTACAGAAATAAATTTAACAGAATATTGGCACATTAATTAGAATAACATCCAATTATCTGAAGCATCTGTCGATCCAGAACCAAAATCCTGAGCATACCAGATTAACAGAATTTTACTGTGCTGAGTAAAACTACTGGTAATTAGGAGTTTGATTTAGTCTTAATCCTATTGTAGTACCAGATCTTGAAATGGGTTAGGTGCAGGTGACCACATGACCGAGATTTCCCATGCAGAACCACTTATTATGCTTATAGCTACCACAGACCAAGTATCCTTTGCAATGGTAACATTGCTAATGGGCAATCAATAGAATGCAGAACTTTCTACAGGGGATCTGAAGAAGCTTTCCAGAGTTGCTGACTTGAAACTGCAAATGATGCAGAGTATTTAATTCAGTATAGAATCATAGATAGAAAAGATTAGAGGGATAAAAAGGAAAGTATTATTTTTAAATCCTGTTTGGTAAAGCCCTCAGTACCTTTACCAAATATTAACTTGGCCCAAGTTCACTTAAGTTTCTGAGACAAGACAAAGTCAGCCATTTCAAAATGAGTAGCAATGGGCCCACTTACCATGTTGATAAAAATTTCTTTACTCTTAAACTAACAAGCTTTCATGGGTATCTAGCAGGTAAGAACAGCAATCTGTAGTCCTCTGTATTGGGCTGTTAAGTCTTTTGGTGAAGCACCAATGTAAGAAACCCTGCAGGAAGCTGGGCAAATTTGACAATTTTCTGAATTGTGTTTAACCAATCCCAGTACAACGAAATTTGGTGTTCAATGTATTCCTTGAAAGTGATGAGCAATGACAACTGCGCCACAACATACACCTGTGCTATTAAGGGCAGGATTAACATTAAGTATTTGCATAGCATGCAGGACTCCACCATATAAACTGTGAGGTGGTAATAAAGGTGGTCAGGAGCCTGGATTTCTCTGCCAAAAGGGGTGGTAGAGGCCGAAACGAGGATATGTATTTAACAAACTGTGACCTGCAATATGGACCAATTATTGGAAGGAGGGATTAGGCATGGATAGCACCATCTCAACAATATGAAAGAACAAAATGGTCTCCTGTGTCACATTTTCTATGATGCAATTAATATATATATTTATTACTTAAAATTTGATAATGTTGGAATGTCTCCAAAAATCTAAATAGGATTAGGCATCTGATGCAATCCCTTAATTCAAGATATAACCCACTCAACTGGTCAGGGAATTACAGACCAGTGAGCCTTACGTCTGTGGTGGGTAAGCTGCTAGAAAGGATTCTAAGAGATAGGATGTATGATCATTTAGAGAATCATGGACTGATTAGGGACAGCCAGCATGGATTTGTGAAGGGAAGATCTTGCCTCACAAGCCTGATAGGGTTGTATGAGGAGGTGACCAGGAAGATTGATGAGGGTAGTGCAGTAGATGTGGTCTACATGGATCTTAGTAAGGCGTCTGACAAGGTTCCGCATGGTAGGCTTCTTCAGAAGGTCAGAGGCCAAGGGATCCAGGGAAGCTCGGCCGTGTGGATTCAGAATTGGCTTGCCTGTAGAAAGCAGAGGGTTGTGGTGGAGGGAGTGCATTCAGATTGGAGGGCTGTGACTAGTAGTGTCCCCCAAGGATCGGTTCTGGGACCTCTACTTTTTGTGATATTTATTAATGACTTAGATGAGGAGGTGGAAGGGTGGGTTAACAAGTTTGCAGATGACACAAAGATCGGTGGTGTTGTGTATAGTGTGGAGGGCTGTCAAAGCTTACAGAAGGATATTGATAGGATGCAGAGCTGGGCTGACAAGTGGCAGATGGAGTTCAATCCAGAGAAGTGTGAAGTGGTACACTTTGGAAGGAAAAACTCCAAGGCGGAATACAAGGTAAATGGCAGGATTCTGGGCAGTGTAGAGGAGCAGAGGAATCTGGGGGTTCATATCCACAGATACTGAAAGTTGCCACACAGGTGGATAGGGTAGTTAAGAAAGCTTATGGGGTGTTAGCTTTCATAAGTCATGGGATCGAGTTTAAGAGCCACGAAGTAATGATGCAGCTTTACAAAACTCTGGTTAGACCACACTCAGTGTCCAGTTCTGGTCGCCTCATTATAGGAAGGATGTGGAGGCGTTGGAGAGGGTGCAGAGGAGATTTATCAGGATGCTGCCTGGATTAGAGTATGGATTATGAGGAGAGACTAAAGGAGCTAGGGCTTTACTCATTGGAGAGGAGGATGAGGGGAGACATGATAGAGGTATACAAAATATTAAGAGGATTAGATAGAGTGGACAGCCAGCACCTCTTTCCCAGGGCACCAACGCTCAATACAAGAGGGCATGGCTTTAACGTAATGGGTGGAAAGTTCAAGGGAGACATCAGAGGGAGGTTTTTCACTCAGAGAGTGGTTGGTGCATGGAATGCGCTGCCTGGGGTGGTGGTGGAGGCTGACACGTTGGTCAAGTTCAAGAGATTGTTAGATAAGCATATGGAGGAATTTAAGATAGAGGGATATGTGGGAGGAAGGGGTTAGTCAGTCTTAGAAGTGGTTTGAAGGTCAGCACAACACGGTGAGCCGAAGGGCCTGTATTGTTCTATGGTTCAAACTTCTCTCTTCCAGAGTACTGTGTGCAGTTCTGGTCACTGCATTACAGGAAGGATGTGGGGGCTTTGGAGAGGGTGTAGAAGAGGTTCATCAGGATGCTGCCTGGATAAGGGAGTATTAGCTATAAGGAGACATGAGGAAAAACAGGTTGTCTTCTCTGGAACTTTGGAGGATGAGGGATGCCCTGATAGAAATATCCAAAATTATGAGAGGCATTGATAGGGTAGATAATCAGAGTCTTTACTCCCCAGAGTGGAAATATCAGATACTAGAGGGTATAGTTTTAAAAAAGAGAGGGGAGGAAAGTTTAAAAGATTTAAGAGAGTAGCTTTTTGTTTTATAAAAGCAGAGTGGTAGGTACCTGTAATATGGTGCTAGGTGAGGTGGTGGTAGCAGATATGACAACGATGTTTAAGAGGCCTTTAGACAGGCACATGGACATGCAGTGGGGATGGATACAGATCATGTGCAGGCAGATGTGCAGTTTAAATTGCTACTGTGGTCAGCATAAACATTGTGGGCCAAATGGCCTGTTCCTGTGCAGCACTGATCTATGTAGCACAACTCCCAAACTAACTACATGCTATTTTAATTTGTCACGCATGTTGCAGATATCACCATCTTCAGATATTACTCAGATGCATTTGACTGCATTTTAGTTACTATGCCAGAGTAGTTGAGTTAAATGGTACTACTGGGGAGCAGGGGATTGACAGACAGGGGAGAACTTAAGTGTTCACATAAGAGATACTGCAAAACTCCAGTTGGAATCTGAATGTAATATTAGTTTGCATATGCAGTTACATATTCTCCCTCAAACTGAATATTAATTACATACAAATTAGGAGTAGGCCACTCAGACCTTCAAGCCTGCCCTGCAATGATAAATGGCTGATCAGTTCATTATCCACATTCACATCTCCTGGAATACTCTTTCATAAGTATCCGCCTTAAAAATGTTCTCTTCTCCATAGCCTTGCTAAGTATGGTCGTGGTGGTTTTTTCTGGGAGGGTGGGGGAGGGGGGAAATGTTTGTTTATAGGTGAGATGTACAACTTATTGGATGGCTCTACAAAAGCCCAGCACATACTTAATGGACAAATAACTTCCTCCCATCATACAACGATTCCACAGTTCTAATACATTGCAGCATTCAAAGCCTCATTTCAGAATTTCTTTTTAAAAACAGAGGAAGCAAACATGTTGAATTGTTAACAGCACCATAAATCCAAACACATCAAAAATTAGTTTCAATACTAGGAATATGCTCAGTGATGACAAATCTCTTCTTCCTATCCCCATTGAGAGGCTATAAACAATTGTAAAAGAACATGTGAAATTTGAAGTATTAGACTGATATGGACATGTCCTTTTTGATCAATAGTCCATTCATTATTAAAAACTTAAAAGATGCATTTCATATTTTGATTCTTATGCATTAAGGAACTTGGAAAATTCTCCAATTTCAGCTACTTCTTTGCATCAAGTTATACTGCTTCGCATCAAGTTATACTGCTTCAATATGAGTGCATGAAAGGGTAGAGTTTATTACAAGAGCCACATAACCTCATTAACCACTCATTAGCTGACACAACTTGGGGTAGCAATGTCAGCCAGTTACACAGAGCTTTGTTTACTTTGGTAGTCACGACAACTGACAAACCAATGCACAACCAGTTGAAAAGTTGCCACACAAATGTGGCCAAGGTTCAGCTGAGGCTAACCAGCAATTTTAGGGACAAGAAGATTAACCTGGTTGGTTAAGGTGAACATTTACCAACATCACCCACAGAATCAAAGCCAATTTGTTGTTTGAAGTATGACCATTTGCTCCATGTGGAAAGTGAGGAAAAAGCCCCAGCTGCTAACCAACCAGACCAATTGTTCACATCTGGAATTGTTCTGCAAGATTTTGTAGTGATGGCATAGTATTCATCCACACAGTCTCACCCGAAGCCATGGGATGGGTCTGCAACCTTGATGTAGAATTTAACCCACTGCTCAAATAGCTACATCTTCAGTGAAGCATGAACTTTTGCAGACATCCTCGCAAGAGGAGTTTAAATGTAGACACAACAGAAATATACACAGAACCCAGTGAGGCCAGCAAGCTCATAGTCTCATCTTTAGCCCAAAGAAATCAAGAAGCTCCTCCAATAGTAAACTTGTGCCAGGAACAAATAAAGAGCCCCATGCTTGAAAAAAAATCAGTGGGTATGAAGCTGGTCACATGCAAAAATTGAAGAAGAGATTTTAAGCATAGGGTATCAAACTTCATAACCCTACAAGAGCCAAGCGTCACTTCAGCAGAATAAAGGCACAATGTTACATTCTCCTTTAACAATCAACCCATTGAATGTGCAACACTTTTCAAAAAATACAGATGCAGGCATGGTTTATGAAATAAATGCTGTGGTATAATAATTGAAGACAGAACTGCCACCCAATGGAAAACAGATCAGGAGAAATCTGTATCAAGACAGTCTTGCCTTCAAATCATTTAAGAATCTTTGATATTTAATTTTAAAACAGCTGAAGTGCTGATGCAGGAATTGGCAATGGCTCACAGCAGAGGCAGTTATTGCAGATAATTTATTTATTAATTTCCTGATCTTGCGGACTTGTGTTTTGCCTTGAATGCCCTCCTCTAAAAACTTATATATTCATACTTTCAAAGATCATATGCTGATTAAAGTCAAGGCATACAACTTCACAAGATTCCTTCAGAATCCACATGGGATACCACTTCTGAGTTGCCAGCGATTGACATAACTTCTGAACACCTCCAGATTGTATTAAAGTAATTATTGGGCAAGCAATTCTCACCTTCTTCCTATATAATAAATGGAGGGAATTGCCACTTTTGAAAATGGATACATTGCCCATTTCTGTCCCAATAGGATCACTTCAGTATTCAACAACGTTCCTGCCTCTAACATTATTGCACCAAATTTGCTCCCCTAATCTGGTTAATTGTGCCAAATGTAATGAAACAATCCACTTCAATTTTAAGACAATGTTGCTGGAAGTTTCCAATTATTAAACAATTATTTATGAAGTAGTAATTGTTTATTTTTGGTTTCAGTTTCAATTTTACCTCAGGAGTTCACAGCACCACTTCTGCAGCTAGTCTCGGGCTAAAAGGATTTCTAACTATCACCACTCTAGATGCACTGATGTCCATCCATGGATCCAAACCATCCTCTAAAAGTTCCTGTGCAACTTGAAGTTTTTCCTCAGTGAATTCATCAATTTTTCCTAGATGCTGGGATTGTAGAAATTGTTCTTCCCTTACGTTGCTTGCGATTAATTCAAAAATCTAGACATACTCAATGTATTTTGGGTTATGTATCAATTCTGAATTATCTGCATCATTCATTACAAATAGTTGCCATTGAAGTTTAAAAGCGAGCCTATGAACAATAAATTTGCTGAGTCACACCTTTAAAGCTAGTGTCTTTGCAATTCGTTACTGGAGTCTAAATCCTGGACTGTGTCAAACCAGATGTGTTTCACTGTAGTGACCAGGCACTGACTATCAGCAATAATCTGGAGAATGGTGCGCTTCCTGTGAACAAAAGGTCCACTATAAAGTAGTCGCTCTTGCTGGCCAGGATAGCTGCTCCACAGCATTACAGCAAAGACTAGGGTTAAATTACAAGAAAAATAGCACTGAGTATTACAGAGACACGAGAGACTGCAGATGCTGGAATCTGGGGCAACACAAAATGCTGGAGGAACTCAGCAAATCAGGCAGCATCTATGGAGGGAAATAAACAAATCGACGTTTCGGGTCGAGACCCTTCATCAGGACTTTGAGTATTACATTGCTTTTCATAGTCCATCACACATTGCATGGAGATGGGCCAATGACTTCAGGAACGTTCGTAACAGCAACACCACCTCCAATTACAGTACCCGAGCTAGTATGCAAAGTTTCTGAGTGACACAGTAATTGCCACTGAACAAAAGAACATTGCAGTCTAGTTGGTAATAGATAACCGGGTAGACTGGAAAAAAACTTGCATTATTTTGCTTAAGAGATACATAGCCTCCATGTGAATTTGCTAAAAGTGTTTCAGCATAATGAGTATTATACTGTGTTCACACTGACAGATTATTTCATTTAAACAGATTAAGCACCAAGGACTGTGTATACAAATCACAAGAGCAGAAACAGATTAGATGTTAAGCGTTTCCACCCCAAGAGGATAATAGAAACATGCTGTACACTGTCATCATGAGACAGACTCAGCGGAACACAAAAATGTAGTTCAATTTTCAGTTATATGAATTATGGTCAACGTTTCGATCACCAACACAAGTTGGAAAGGAATCTTCTCGACACCTCACACACTCAGTTAGCTTTTCTAATACAAGTCTTGGAGAACCATTTGGTCTTTTCCTCCAATTTTACTTTCAAATGCTCATACTTTGTACTAAACTCCTCAGAGAAAACCATGGAAATATGCATCTATTTCCCCATCCCAGAATTTCCTGCTAATGACAATCATGGTTTCAAAATCAGCAAGCCCAAACTCACTCACAGATCAACACTGGGGATTTGTAAAAGGCAAACCCCGGGGCTGGGCCTTGTGCAGCAAATGCCCTCAGATCAGGAGGCCAGAAGAACTCCCCCCAGAGAAATATTTGACATTCATAAAAAAAAGTAAACTAACAATACCCCTTTCCCCATTATAATTCCTCCTCATTCAAATAAATCAAAGCCCATTTAACCAGGGCTATTCTGGAAGGATTCTCAGCACAAGTGCAGCAGAGTTTTATTTCAACACTCAAGTCCAGAGTATTCACAAGAAACCAAAGAACTGAAAATGTCAACAATTCACTACAAATCCTGCCAGCATGTACCTTAAGCCGAAACCAGAGAACAGCACCAGCCACCTCACCAGAAAAGAGTTCTTTTAAAATCAACACATCTTTCAAAATCCAACATGCAACATTTCAAATGCACTTAAATGTTAATTCTGCATCTCTACACAGCTGCAGCATGACCAAGTACTTCAAGCATTTTCCCTTCTTATTTCAAATTCCAACCATCAGCAGTATTTTACTTGTCTCAAAACAATAATCTCTACTGAATGGCAACACACTCATTTACTATCATTAATTCATATAGGATGACAGTAGCAAATTTCATTTGTTTGGTGTTACATTTTAATCCCATTCCAGAGATTAAGGTGCACAGTGGCCATATTGTGCCATTATGATCAAAGGAGCCAATGTAAATGCATTATTGTGCAAATTAGCGGCTGGTTAAAACTTGCTCTTTTAATTAAAAATTCAAAAGGGAAACAGTTCTTAAAGAATTTCATGATGAAGATTTCTCTTAAAATTCACAGAAAAATACAAGTAAAGAAATGAGTCAGCAAGTGAATCAGCAATGAAAGTCATGGTTAAGAAGTTTGCTGTACTTCAGGCAGGGAAGTGGAAGTATGGTGGAAGAAGTAAGCCTTGTGACTCAGTGGTATATAGTACTTGCCACCAAGTCAGAAAGTTGTGGGTACAAGATATTACATCACAAAATCATGGTGGTGGTGAGGGAGTACCATCAAAGCACCAGTTTACAATGCAACCACTCCCTTCTGTCCCCCATTTTTTCCTTATCCCACCAGCCATCACCCCATCTCTTTCCACTCTCCCGCCCTCTCGATCTGCCCATCACCCACGCATTCCTCCCTTTATTCCATGGTCCACTGTTCTCACCTATCAGATTCCATCTTCTTCATCAGCCTTTTGTTACTTCCACCTATCACCTCTCAGCTTCTCACTTCATTCCCAATCTCCCCCCTCCCTATCACCCACCCCACCTGCCAGCTCTTGCTCCACCCCTTCCACCACTTTTTTTTTATATATACTGGCCATCTCCCCGCTTCCTTTCCAGTCCTGATGAAGAGTCACAACCCAAAACGTCAACTGTCCCTTTCCCTCCACAGATGCTGCCTGACTCATTGAGTTCCTCCAGGTCCTTTGTGTGTTGCTCCAAATTTCCAGCATCTGCAGTCTCTCTCGTCTCAATCTTACAATGTTCCACTGGGCAATATTGAGGCTGCTTCCTCAATATTTATTCCTTAACAAAGATTTAAATTTACAGCGTCATAATCCTGTTTGCGCAGACTTACTTCTAAATTCCTTGGACAATGACAATGCTTCAAAAAATATTCCATTAGTTGTAACAGCCTTTTACACCCATGACTGCAAAATGCCCTTTACACATGCAAGTCTTGTCTTAAACATAACTAGTCAAATTCACCAGATGACTAGGAATGTGGTTGGTGACACTGTCAAAGACAGCAGAAGGAAATAATTTAGTGTTGGAACAAAAGTCACTCAGTGTATACTGTAACATTGATTTCACATTAAATGTGAAATGCTATAAAATCCAACTGAACATATTAAACCATCAAGAAATCCAAAGCACTTCATGCTTTTCACAGCACCCTCAGATGTATTCTCTTAAGTATTTCCAGTTTTTGATTTAACAATTCCCCTTAAATTTCAGAAATTCATTAAGTGCTAGATCAATTCTCACAAAACAATAATTTGCAAACACAATTGTCTGTAAGCAACACCTTGCTTAAAAGGAAACATTACTGCATCATTGGCTTAGATTCAAGGCAAGTTTTCACCCTTTCCAGAGCTCGCCTACATGATGAAGACATTACAAAATGAATAACATAATATAATGCTGTACATTAAAGAGACATGAGTCACTAAGCCTTAACAGCCAGACAAAAAAGTAACAAAGGAACCGTCACAATAATACTATACTTGGCACAATTTAACAAGTGTTTCCTTTTCTTTAAAAAAAGTAGGAAACTTAAAACGTTCCTAACCCTATCCTAATTGCAGCTCATTTAACTCTGACAATCAAACAAAATCCAAACACGATTTGGCCCACCTACATTATTCCAAAAGAAAAAAGATTTGGGTTTCACAATAACCAACTCAACCACGCTAATACAAGCCGAGTAAATCCCCCACTGGAGAGTTGGGTAACAATTCAGTACAAGGAACAATCACACCCAAGTCCAAGGGTGTGGGGGGGAAACAACAACAGATCCATGGGCAAGGAGGCAACAAACACCCCCCACAAGACCAAATCCAAGGGGAAAGCAGGCAATTAAACACCCTTACACACAATAAATGAACCCGTGGGGGGGGGGGGGGGGAACAAACACCCTCCAGAGACCAAATCCAGGGGGAAAGTAAGCAATAAACGCCCTTATACACAATAAACGAACCCGTGGAGGTGGGGGGGGGGGGGGGAACCGATCCAAGGGCAAGGGGGCAACAAACACCCTTACACACAATACATAACCCCTGGGGGGGGGGGGGGGACGAGGCGATGGAGGAATAATGAAAGGCAGCAACTGCAGAGGTTAGATCAGTGAAGCCCCCAAAAGCGTGACAGGGGGTTAAACACAAGGGACGGATTCACGGTCCTCCCACCCGACGCGTGGGGCGACCGGTGGGGCAGAAAAATCACAGGGCCCGGGGCCTCGGTTAGAGTGGATCCCCACCCCCCAGGGAGAAGGCCCGGCCCGGCGCGACAGTCCCCTTCCACCCCGCACGGCTAGGCCTCGGATCCGGGGGGGGGGGGGGGGGGGGGTGGCGTCGACTCGTAGCCTCACCTCGATCTCGAAGTCGGGCAGCGCGAAGGCGGCCCGGAACAAGGAGCAGAAGTGCGCGATGGCCGGCACCTCCCACCAGGAGCGCAGCCTGTCGGCCGACACTCGGCCTCTCACACCGCCCGGCTGCGCCATGGTGCCGCCGCTCCCATCCGGTCCCCCCCCCCCTCACCACCCACCGACCGACGGGCCACCAGCAGCAACCTCTCCGGGAGGCCCGCCCGGCTCCGCCCGTCCGCCCGCCTCGTGTGGTCGCCCGGCGCCCGGCGCCTCCCACGTGACCGGCCTCAGGCCCCGCCCCCGCCGACCCTACCACCCGCCCCCTACCCCCGCCCAGCAGAGAGTGGGGGGGGGACCATACCCCAACACCCACCCCAAACACAACACCCGCCCAACATCCACCCCCACCCCGCCGTGCATTGGCATCTTTATAACTATACACCCTGTCATCCTTCACTCACTGCCCCATTAATGTTTATTAAATACAATTGCGCTGCTCCTCTATCTTCCTCTCCCCCCTTGGAGGTGAAGGAATGGTGGTGTCCGATGCTAGCCGGAAGTCGGCCCGTTGCGATTGGAACGTTGCGCCGGCCGGCGCGAGGCGCCTGCAGCCCTCGGCGTTTGCGGCGGAGCTGAGCCGAGCCGACCCCCGGCTCGCAGGCATTTCCCCACGCTGGACGTTTTCTATTCCCTGAATGCAAATTCATAACATTTGAAAGCAATGTGCAATTGCAACCCACTTCCTACTCTGCAAGAAACTAAACAATGACCGCCCCGGAAAATAAAAAGATTGCCCAAGCCAGCCACTCCCGGCAAGCGTGTTGGTTCCACCACAATAGACAAGAGATTTAAAGTCACTCTCGGTCCAAGGATTGCCATTCCTGCTCTGGAGATAATGATGCAGTTCACTTCATGCAGACTGGTGTTTGGGGACTATGCTTTCGCCTCCCACCCCCCCCCCCCCCCCCCCCCCCCCCCCCATCAACATATAAAGTTACTGTTGAAAAAGATATGAAAAGAATTCGGGGCAGAATATGTTGATATCACTTAAAATCAGCCAGTATTTATGTCTTGTAAGTTTTTTTCTGTCATCAGCTGTCACTATGTGAATGTTAAAAACTTCATTGTGCTCAAGTTTGAGGGAAATGAAACAAATGCACGTAATAAATCAGGAAAACAAAACCACATTCATATCTTACGTCAGAGCATTGGCAGTTGGGACAATTAAATTTAGGACATTGCGTGAACTTGTGCAAAGTAGGTTACTCACCAACATGACTGTTGTAAAGATGCCTGATTCATCAGCACCTTTTAAAGAAAATCTGCGGTCCATATAGAAACTGATCTAGGTGTAACTCCTGACTCACTAATCTGCCGGGTTGATACATACCTCCTCAGTCCCGGGACCATTAAGGATGAACAAAACATTGGTGGTGTTGCCAGGGATGATCATTGAGAGTGGCAGGCAGGAACCCATCAAAGAAGACACAAGAAATTCTGCAGATGCTGGAATCTGAAGCAATACACAAAAAGTGAGTTCCTCCAGCACTTTTTGTGTATTGATACCATCAAGGAAGCCTGGATGGTGGCAAGTATTGAGTGTTAGAACTGCATACATCCAAGAACGTGGGGAGCATTTTAACACTCCTAATGCATGCACGGTAGTGTAGTGGTTAGTGCAACGCTATTACAGCACCGGCGACCCGGGTTCAATTCCAGCCACTGTCTGTAAGGAGCTTGTACGTTCTCCCTGTGACTGCGTGGGTTTCCTCTGGGTGCTCCGGTTTCCTCTCACATTCCAAGGACGTATGGGTTAGGAAGTTGTGGGTATGCTATGTTGGCGCCAGAAGCACGGCGACACTTGCAGGCTGCCCCCAGAACACACTATGCAAAAGATGCATTTCACTGTGTGTTTCGATGTACATGTGATGAATAAATATATCTTATAGATAATGAATGGTTTTGGGGTGTCAGAAAGTGACTCACTTACCTGCCCTTGTGTTTACGTGGCTGATACTATTTTCTAGACGGTAAACACTGCAGCTACTATGCGCTTGTGGTAGGGGGAAGAGGGAAAGTGAACATTTAGAGTGAATACAGTGTCAAGCTTTTTGAGTGTTGTTGGACATGTATTCATCTAGAGTGTATATTCCATTGTGCTCCCGACTTCTTCCTTGTAAAACATTGTGTATTTCCAGTGTAAGGAGAAGAATCAATTACTAATTACTGCACACTTCTTGTAGCCACAGTATTCATCTGACTGACTCAACTGAGTTTCTGGTCAATGGTTGTCCCCAAGATGTTGGTTGTGGGGGACATGTTAATGCCATTGAATATCATGGGAACCTGATTGGATCTCTAGTTGGTGCCTGACAAAGATATTATTTACCACTTTTCAGCCTATGCTTGAATGTTTCTTCAGTCTTGCTGCATGTAGAATGTACTGCTTCATTTGTTGAATACTGAATGGAACTGAGCATTCTGCAATCATCAGTAAACTCCCAACTTCTGACATGTTGGGAGGAAAATAATTGATGAAGCAGTTGAAGGTTGTATGGCCTAAAACAAACCATGGAGCTCCTGCATCAATATCCTGATGTTGGGATGATTGGCATTTAACAACTATAACTATTAAAATTATTTCTTTTTGACAGATAACAAATACAAAACTATTTTTCCCCACAGCAACTCCCTCCAAGAACAATGTGATGGTGACATAATAATCTGCTTTTAGTGATAAGACTGCGAGTTGAATATGTGCCAGGACACTAGCGTAACCTCCTAGTAAGTGCCCTTGTGACCTCAATAAGACAAAGGGAGCCTCAGTTCAATATTTCATTGATAGGTCACTACTAGGCTGGGTGGCAGTTGGGTTTTCAGGAGGACTTGAACAGGTTAAGTGAATTGATGAGGACGTGGTACATGGAACATAATGTGGAAAAGTGCAAGATCATCCACTTCAATAGAAAGATAGCAAGACAGTATTTTTTTTAATGGTGCAAGCTTGAAAGGCTCAAAGACAGCTTCCATCCTGCTGTTATCAGACTCTTGAACAGACCAGAATCTTGGCCATGGCTTTGTGCCTTATTGTCCTCCTGCACTGCACTTTCTCTGTAACTGTAACACTTCATTTTGCACTTGGTATTTGTTTTACCTTGTACTACCTCTATGCACTGTTGTAATGAAATTATCTCTATGGGTGGCATGCAAAGCAATGTTTTTCATTGTACAATAATAAACCAATTTACCTGTTATACACTAAAGAAGAACACTTGATCCTTCAATCTACCTCGTCATGGCCCTTGCACTTTATTTGTCTACATGCACTGCACTTTCTGTAACTGTAACACTATATTCTGCATTGTTTTTCCTTTTTGTACTACCTTGATGTACTTATGTCTGGAATGATCTACCTGGATGGCATGCGATCGAAAGCTTTTTATTGTATCTCAGTACATGTGACAATAATAAACCAGTATCACCAAAGGTGTTGGTGGTCAGAGACTTCGGCATCCTCATGATTGAACATCAACATGGAGGTAGAACAAACACGTAGGAAGGCAGATGGCCTTTATTGCAAGAAGATGCCATACTGAAACCACACCCTGAATGACTTTAAAGCTCAAGTGTGCCGACTTAAGAAGAATATACTTGTGATACAGGGGGTTCAACAAAGGCTCACTAGATTTATTCTTTGGATGAGGAGCAAGAGGAAGGTTTGTCCCATGAGGGAACATTAAACAGGCTGATCCTCCACAGCCTTGAATTTAGCAAAAAATTGGGGATCATCTGATAGAAACATGCAAAATCCCTACTGGACTTTAGATAGAGTACATGCAGGACGTTCTTTCCTTGGATGGAATCTCAAGAACCAGAGATCAGAGTCTCTAAAAGGTAGGTGATTTAGGAGGAGATGCCTTCAGAGAACAAATATGAGAGAACAAATCAAATTGATTGGTTTTGGGGCATGAAGGGAAGCAAGGGATATCGGGTTAGTGTAGGAAAGTGTCTTGGTAAGAGATCACCTATAGTCTTATCAAATGACCAAACGGTCATGAAGGGCAGAGTGACCTACACTGTTTATATTTTTATGAACATACCTTTAATTATAACTTTTTACATTTTTCCTTGTTTTAACTGTATTCCCTGATGATTCCAATCTGGTTGTCATAGTGTCATGAAGTCGTACATCACCAAAATGGGTCCTTTGGTCCACGATGTCCATACTAACCATCAAGAAACCATCAAGCTTTGTGGGCCGAAGGGCCTGAACTGTGCTGTAGTTTTTCTATGTTTCTAAGAATCCATCCACACTAAACCCATTTCCTGTCGTACTCAAACTCTGATCATGTTTTTTAAATTCATAATTTCCTTCCCATCCAAACCCTACCCTCTCCCACCCAATTTCCAAGGACATTTTTTTAAGTACAGGGTTGGTATCCAAAGATTGGAAAATTATAAATGCTTTGTAAACAAATGTAGGGATAAACCCAGCAACTATATACCAGTCAAGTTAACTTCTGTGTTGGGACAGAAACAGAGTTTGCCAGAAACAGGGACTTGAACTTGTTGGCTGGTTAGAGAAAACATCATGGACTTATATGCAAATCATATCCAACTAAATTAATTAGGTTTTTGATAAAGAAACTGAGATGGTTGTCAAGAGAAATGCAAATGGTGTTGGAAAGTGACATCCAAAAGTTATTTGATAAAGTGCCAAATACGCAGCTTGTAATTGAGACTGAAGGCCATGGAACAAAAGGGGCTGCGCACGATCTGACAGAAAATTGAACAATAAAGGTTTTTTCCAGACTGGAGGGAGGGACACTCACCATCTGGGACATGCCCTCTTCTCATTACTACCATTGGGGGGGGGGGGGCACAGGAGCCTGAAGACCCACACTCAACCATCCAGAAACAGCTTCTTCCCCTCTGCCATCAGATTTCTGAACAATCCATGTACCAATGAACACTACTTCATCAGTCCTTTTTTGTAATTTATAGTAATTTTATGTCTTTGCACTGTTTTGAAATAACAAATTTTATGTAATTTAAGTCGGTGATAATAAATCTGACTCTGATGCACTGATCAGGACCAGACCTCTGCTATCCTCAACATCCATTGGTGGTTTTGACTTGAGTGCACACAGCATAACTGTGAGGAGGACAAGGATAAACATCACAAAACTGTTATATTTTGGGAGGAGGAATGGGAAGTAGCAAAATAAACTAGAGGGTACGCAAGAAGCGAAAGTTTTACCGTGTATGTGCATAGTTCATTGGAAGTGACAGGGCAGGTTGATAAAGTGGTTTAAAAAGAATATGAGATTCCATTCTTTATAAAAAGATGAATAGAATACAAGAGCAAAGATATCATGATGAATCTTTATACAATATTGGTTTGGCCTCAAATGGGAGTGTTGTATCCAGTGCCAGGTGCCAAACTTTGGAGAAATTGCAGAAGAGATTAACTAAAATTATCAAGGATGAGGGACGTTGGTTACGTGGATAGAATGGAGGAGTTAGTGTCGTTTTCCTTGGAACAGAGGAGGTCATGAAAGGTGCAGACCATGTAAATAGGAACTATTCTAAATGACTGAGGTGTCAAGAATTAGGGGACATAGCATGAAGGTGACTTGCAAAAGAACCAAAAGTGACCATTTTAACCCAACAAGTAGAAAATTTAGGAGTTTATTCAGCTGTGGTACTGAAAAGGGAGATGGATAAGGATCTGAAAGGAAAGAATCTGCAGACTAATGTGGTGAGGGTAAATGAATGGATTGCTCTTAAAGAACCAGTACAGATTTGACAGACTGAATGGCCTCCTTCCACACAATAACCATTCTGCGATATTCGATTAGATAAATTTTTTTATCCATTCAATTTTTTGGTTATCTAGTTGATCTGCTTTGAATTCAATCATTATTCCTCCCACCCCCCTCATCCCACACTCAAACAACTATCTTGATAAAGAAGAAAACAACTCACCAACCAGCCCATTCTCCCATAAGGATCATGCCCACCTCCTTTGCTTTCCATTCTGTGCTCTCAGCTTGTCGTCTCCAGCTCCCACGCTGGGATCTTCCTTTCACGTCTGCTGGGGAGGTATATGTATATTCACTCAAACACCAATTTGCTGACCTACAGGCCCCAACTTTAACATTGATGACCCTGCTTCTGTAACCATCTCCAGCCCCTCAACCCCACAAGAACTCTTCTCCTGTTCTACCTTCTGTGCCTGCCCAATTCCCTTTATCACTCCACTGGTAGCCACCTTTGACTGCCTGGAATTCTCTTCCCAAGACTCTCTGCCTCACTCCTTTAAGATGTTCATTAAAGCATGGCTCTTGGTCCTCTGTTCTGTTAACTCTCGTGGCTCAGTGTCAAAACTTGTTTGACTACATCTTCTACAAAGCGGCTTGGAATACCATGAGGTCTAAGGCATTAAAATAGTCTGTTGTTGCTGTTGACTTTGGGCGTGGTCTGATGTTTTTCAGCGGTACAAAAAAAACACCATTCCTTAACATTGGCAATCTTATTCAGAATGGTGACAAAGATGGTGATGAAGGAAAAGAGCACATTGCTGCACTGTGTGGGCATTCTTTTGCATCTGGGATTAAAACTCATTGCTCAAGACAACTTTACATACTGCAGTCTGAATACTGAAAACTGTATTTCTGAAAGTGGAAGAGTACTGCGTTCTCACTGAGGACGCACCCTGAAAGTTAACAAAAAGTTAATGTAAAATATTTTACATGAAAAGTTAATCATTATAAACAGCAGTATGATTTAAAGGTAACTAAAATAATAAAGAATGTGGGAAGAGAAATTTAAAAGTTGTAAGATTTTAAGAGTTAATTTAGTAGAGCAAAATATCGTTGATTCACAGAATGGGAAGTAACAATTCAAATTGGTAATCCCTTAGGGTAAGAGTATTTGTCAACAGTACAGCCAAAACATATTGAAATTAAAACTACTTTTACAAATATCATAATTTATCATGGTGCAACATAAAAATAGATATTTTTGGCATTAGGTTTAGTAGGAAATTTATTTTCATGTATCAGAAAATAATTGAAATGTGTAACACAGCTACACTTAAAAGGCAAAACTAGTCCAATATGCATATCTGGTAAACACTGAAGCAAACTGTATTAACAAGAATTCAGAAATAGTAGTTTACCTCAGTATATGAAGTATACAATGTGTGATCAATGTAAGTGAAAAGAATTTACTGGAAACAATGAGAAGTGTATTACAAAGATACATGAACATAATTCAAACCACAATATTTTCTCTGAAAAATACAACTATTGATGTGATAAAATGTACAATTTATTTTTTGAAGAAATATGGATAAAGAGGAAAAATAATTTTTTCTTCAAATTGGGAAAATAGATGTGTTCATCACATTTTCATTATCAGAATTGACACAGTCATTGGATTGCACCAACTCCACGTCCAGTTTCCTGAACTTACTATTTTGAGTCTGTAAAGCAAGTGTTATTTTCTGTTGGCAAATTCACTTTAAAGAGTGTCACGGCACACCAACTTTCCTTACATTGTGTGTAGAAATATGGTTGGCAAACATTACAAAGCTCTGGTTGCCTCTGGCATTTTTGTCTTGTGGATCAGTAAGTCAGGTAATCAATTTTAAAGTATTTCTTGTAGAACAGAGTTTCCTAATGTGTTTAAACTATATTAATAAGAAAATCATAATATACTTAGTGCATGCCTTGCCATTTTGATCGGTCACAAATTTTTTTTAAAAAAAATGTTTTACTTTTTTTTTGGAAATAACCATTACTCAATACCTCAAGTTCACGGAATACAAATAAATCAAAAACATTGGCCATTATAAAAAATGTGGTTACAGTCGTAATAATTACTTTACTCCCAATGTCAAAATGTGTTTTCTTGGCCACTATGACCATTTAACTATGGGCCAAAGTACAAGGTCCATTAAAACCCATGAGTGCCACTATTATAAGCTTAGTCCAAGCATCAGCCCGGGTGCCAAAGTTCATTTCAGTATGTCCCATGATATCACTAGTGCCATTGATACAACCGGTGAAAAATCTCATATGTACATTATAAACAGTTCTGCTGTGCTTGTGTCAGAAGGTCGCCAAATTTCTCAAAGAGATCCTCCACCCATTTCTCATTTTCCATGCATTGCTGGATAGTTTCAACTTGGCCTAGATCTTTGTTCTGCTTCAGAATGGACGATGCCTGTTCAAATGGTTGGAAAAAAAAGTTACAAATTTTAAAGAATGCATATCACAGATTTCCTTTGCAAATATGAATAGATATATAGTTTAAAACATTTGGTAACTAATATTTCATGTATCAACGCTTCGACTCAAAAGAACTGGATCGTGCTGTTGCCAATGACAACAAATGTTATAAAGATGGCACACAACAAAAGTGACAGGAACAAATCAGGACTACTGAATGTAAGTAGTTTAAAGTGAAAACCCTGAAGTTACTGCCAGTGATTTAGCTATCCTCCAAGCTGCATGTTTTTTTTAAACCATCCCCCAATAGATTAAAGGAAAATCAAGTACTTATAAAATAAACTCAGTCTGAATCTTACAGCTCTAGTAACTAGAATTCAATCCCAACCTTGGGTGCCATCCGTGTGGAGTTTGCACATTCTCCCCGTGACCATGTGGGTTTCCCTGGATGCTCTGGTTTCCTCCCACATCCTAAAGATGTGCTAGCAGGTTAATTGGCTATTCTAAATTACCCATCATCTAAATGGGCTGTAAGAAAAATCAGGCTGTCGTTGATGGACATACAAGAGAATAGGTTATAGGGAAATAAGGGGAAGAATGAGATTGCTCTGAGAGCTAGCATAGGCTCAATGGATGAATGGTCTCCTATGCCAGAAGAAAATATGATAAATATGAGAAACATATGACATGAAAAATAAGGCTTGAATGAGTTTTTAAACATATGTACTAAGCTACGGCAGAGATTTAACAAATTGTTTAGACTTAATACACCATTATGAGAACTGTAATGAACTAAAATTTTTCAAAACACAATGGATTTTAAAATAATTTTGGTTTGAAAAAATTTTGGAATTTCGATTTCTACCTTAATCTTATGCAGGCAATCCATTCTTTAATTGGTCCTTTGTACAATATTTAAGGATTTAAAAGTTATGCCTTTCCTTCCTTGTTTGCCATCTGCAAAAATTAGTGAAGCCAACCTGATGTCATCACTGTTGCTGGCTTTGAAGGATCCCTTTAAATTGGCACCTGATAGCAACCAACATTGGAAAAAGGGAAATACAGGCCAGAGAAATCCCCAGATCTTTCTGGTCAGCATTATTCAAGGCCAATGGCAATCACCGTCACTTTGTTGCTGACCACAAAATCCAGGCCATATTATAAAGTTAGACTGAAAAATTATGCATAGTTAGCATCATCTCAGCAGAGCGTCTGTACTTTGTTTAATTTACAGTACAAATATACTGCAAAAGAACTGTTAGTTAAAATGATGGATTGAATTTCAAGAAAGAACGCACCTTCTAACTGCTGTTAGTTTGCAAATATGCTTTTTCAGAAGAGATGCCGAATGCTCATTTTAAATCTTAGATTTATTGCATTACCCTGGGATCTGCTTTACTTAGTTGAAATCTAGTAATTTAAGAGTCTAACCAAGTATTAAATGTTGCGGAGCTTAAAATACTCACCTCTTTCTTGCATATCAGGTATGTGTGATATTTATAGTGATGAAGGGTGTGATATAAAGTACAGCACTGCAATTTCTCTTGATCTACAGTAAACTCCTATATTTAAAATACAGAAAAAAATTAAATTCAAAAGTAAAAATTCTCAACTGCTTTCTAAAAATTACCAATTAGCAATGGTCATTTTATCATTTTCATATTTTTTTTTATATACCAGGACAACCTATGTGGGAGGTCACTGAAAATATAATCTGAAAATCTGTAGTTCATGATTCCTTGCCATATCTTCTGTTTACCTAGTCTTCAGCACTGCATTATTTAATTTCTTACCACTGAATCCCAGTTTCACAATTACTTAACTAAATTTAACGACTGAGCCATTCTCAAGTATATACCATTGAAAGGCCATATGAAGGAAAGATACCATATGTACTCAAATGAAATGAGCATATTTTGGACAAGGCTTTTTGTTTTCATGACAAGATTTCCAAATCAGCTGTGGTGGATGAATCCAGCAAGAAGAAAATAGGGCCTAAAGATCAGTTTCTTGTCTATAAACGTACATCCTTTCTTTGACACTGCTTTCAAATGTTAGTTCCAAAAATAATACACCTGCTTACAAGGTAATGGGATCCCACCTTAAGCAGGCCCCAGGAATCACTGCAGAACTGAGTACGAGGTTTTGTGATTTATTTGAAAGTGTTATTCATACCTTTTTGGCTATAACCTGGATGGCATCGCTTTCAAATTTGTATGAAACATAACACAAAGAATCCCAATAACAAGCCTAATCTCCAGTCTCAGGCTGCCATATAATTACATTGACCAGCCAATGGAAATGTTGTCACTCCCTGGTTAAGCATGATTAACTTTATATAAAAAGAGTTGCATGATAAGTTAAATCAGTTTATTAAAATAATCATCAACAGTCCAAATAATTTCTGCAATAAAACTGAATAGGGCCCATTCCAAACTTGGTTTCAATTACACGGTTGATGCCAAGTGGGACTGAGAAGGACTTGATCAACTGGATTTAAACAAAATAAGTTACTTGGGCAATTGTATTATACAAACAAGGGCTTTATAGTTTTGCATTTTTATATTAGGCATTGGATTCAAGTTTAATTTGAATAATTTTAATTTGAAGGAAAAGCACCTTGAGGGAACAAATAGAAGTGGTTCATGCAGCCTCAAGTCTGGTTCATGTATTAGTTTGTACTTTTATATAGTATTTTGAAACAGCTTTCCATTTCCTCTCAATTTTAAAACCTGCACTCCAATTAGAAGGCCAGTGTTTATATCCACTGAGTCAGGGCAGGAGGTTTTTTTTTGTGCAGACCTCGTATGAAAAGTGTGTCGATATTAAGCTCGGCATAAACAGTAAAACTGCTGGGTCCACGCATAAGCCCAGATGTGTATTCCATCACCTTCCTTCCCCACCTGAGTTCTTTAACCTCAATAAATAAACATGGGTTGTTTTCTTAGCTCTACTGCCACACAGCTTATGCTCAACGTAAGCATTTATCACTCCAGTGCACACACCTGAGACCTCCTGCTCATCAGCTCTTTCTACTTAAAATCCATACCCATGTTCACTTGATCAGACAAATTCTGATCTACAGGAGAAGATTATGGCCATCTTCCATCCCCAGAACTAGAGAGCTAATCTGTGCAGTACTGTAACAAAATCTTTGCTAAAATCTAAGATCTTAAATTCCTTGGTGCTTCACAAATCTCTCCTTCAGGATGCCACCTTGATGTGTCAGCCTTACAAGCGCCCAAAGGATTTTACTGTACCTTTTTTCATAAAACAATACTGTATTTATCATTCAATCAATGAAGATCTCAAGAGTTGAATGGGACTTATTTGGGGGTATTTTAATGATTCATCTTTAACACAGAACTTTCTATCTTAATTGTCTCTTAGAAACTTTTTTTTCCATTGATACTGGCAAAATGGTTAAAGATGTCTGAGGTCATGAGCTAATACTATTCATTATAAGTGAGCAATCAAGGCTGCATTGTGCTAGAAATTTGTGTGTTTTCAACATTTAACAGAGCATAACAACCACCAATTCAGAGGAAAAAAATACTAAAGATAAAATTTGCAGCAGACCTTACCTTTGAGCTCTTACTATTCTGTTTTAATGATTGGAGCGTTTTCTTGTTGTAATTTTTACCAGTCAGTTTAATTTTGGTCAGCTTGGAATTGCTACCCTTTGTTCCTGGGACACATACTGTTAGCTCAGGAAAATTCTCCAGTGCAGTCTACAGAACAAAACAGATAAATTTTAGAACAAAAACACAGAACCATAAAAAAAAATTCTAAAAATAACCAGAGGGTCATAAAGCATCTGTGAAGACCGAGTTAATGAGTTTGGTTGATGACCTCTCATCAGATCTAACTTCAAGAAGAAAATAGGAATTTTTTTTGTCTCCCTTAAGGAGATAAGCAGCAGTTTTACAATAATAAGTTACAAGGCAAAATGACTGTACCTCAAAAAAGAATGTGGGTTTGGTTTCTTGATCTTGTTCTATAATTATTTACAAGAAATGAAGCTGGATTTGGACTAAGGCAAATAATGTGCAGGAAACAAAAATGCTAAATAAACTATACGACTATGAAAACAACTTCAGAGATATAAGTAACCATTTTCATCCATGTCAACAGCATGAACTCAAACACCACATTTTAAGGAATACAAGACAGCCGGAAGTAATGTGAAGTTGAGTGAAGTGGAAGCACCAAGTGGAGTAAGTTTGCAGATGACACAAAAATTGGTGGAGTTGTGAACAGTGAGAAAGGTTGTCAAATGATTGGCAGGATATAGACCAGTTGGAAATGTGGGCAGAGAAACAGTAGTTGCAGTTTAGTCCAGACAGGTGTGAGGTGTTGCACTTTGGGAGGTCAAATGTAAGAGTATACAGTAAGAGGCAAGACCCTGAGGATCAGTGATATATAGAAGGAACTTGGGATACAAATCCAAAGCTCCCTGAAAGTAACAACACAAGTAGATAAGGTGGTAAAGAAGGCTTGCCTTCATCAGTCAGGCTGTTGAGTATAAAAGTCAGAAAGTCGTTTTGCAGCTGTATAAACTTTGGCTAGGCCACATTTGGAGTATTGTGTGCAGTTCTGGTGGCCACATTACAGGAAATATGTGGAGGCTTTGGAGAGGGTGAAGAAAAGATTCACCAGGATGTTGGCTGGATTAGAGTATATTAGCTACAAAGAGGTTGGACAAACTTGTTTTTCTCTGGGGCATCACAGGCTGAAGAGCGACCTGATCGAAGTGTGTAAAATTATGAGAGGCAAGGACAGGGTAGATTTACTAAATTAATAAGTTCGAGAGCTTTGCACTATTGCACCTCCATTTAGTCCATGGGAGCATCCCTGATTCCTAATTTTCCTTTTTCAATCTTTTTACTGAATTTCAAATTAATTGAAAGTAATATACATAACATTAATAATTATACATCTGGTGCGAAGAGATCGGGATAACAATAATAACAGTTAATATTTATACTCCCAAGGAATAAAATACGTCATCTAGACCTCCCGCTCTCTTGCTAAGTGTACATAATGCAAAAAAAAGAAATTGAAAAGAAATTTGATTATATGAAAAGAAAAACCCCCAAATCAAAAAAATATATAATAATAGACAAATGCAAACCAAAAACTTCAAAGTAAAAAAAAACTGGACTGATATTTCTTCGATTAAAAAAATTATGTCATCAGCTCTGCTCCTCTACATTCAAAGGTTATTGAAAGGGATCTGAAAAAGGTCAGCTTTTATCATATGGAAATATTGAACAAATGGACCTCAAACTTCCTCAAATTTAGCAAAGGATCAACAGTACCACTCCTAATTTTTTCTAAGTTTAAACATGTTAATAGTTTGAGAAAAACATTGAAATGTAGTAGGGGGTATAGGGTCCTTCCATTTAAATAGAATGGATCTCTCGGCCATTAATGTAACAAAAGCAATCATACCACAAGCAGAAGCGGATAAATGGCCAGAATCCATCATTGGTAACCCAAAAATTGCAGTAATAGGATGGGGTTGTAGATCAATATTCAATACAGTTGAAATAATATTAAAAATGCCTTTCCAACGTTTTTCCAAAAGAGGACAGGACCAAAATGTGTGTCAGGGAAGCCACCTCCGAATTACATCTGTCACATATAGGATTTATAAGGTGGTAAAAATGGGCTAACTTGTCCTTCCACATATGGGTCTTATGAACCACCTTAAACTGTACCAAAAAGAGTGTCTAGCACACATTGAAGATGTATTAACTAATTATACGAGATGTATTGGAGAATTTTCTTCCATGTCTCTGCAGGTCAGAGTATCTGCAGTTCTCTTTCCCATTCATTCTTAATTTTATCAAGTGTCTCTAGACATATTTTCATAATCAGATCATGAATTATTGCTATAAAGCCCTTCTGATAAGGATTAAAACCTAAGATTTTTCCTGTAATTTCAGTTTTATATAGTATCGGAAAAGAAGGTAAAGTAACTTAAAAAAGTTTCTAATCTGGAAATATCGGAAAAAATGTGATCTAGGCAAATTCTATTTGTTAGAAAACTGTTCAAAAGGCAAAACAGTTATCAATGAATAAATCACAAAAGCATGTTATTCCCTTCATTTTCCATAAAGAAAAAGCTAAGTCAATCCTAGATGGTTGAAAGAAAAAATTAGATTGGATAGGACTTGATAAAATGAATTTATTCAATCCAAAAAATTTAAGAAATTGAAACCATATTCGTATTGTATGTTTAACAATTGGGTTAATCATTTGTTTACTCAATTTAGCAAGTGCAAAAGGGAGTGAGGCTCTGAAAATACAAGCTACCTGATTTTCCACTTGCTCTTCGCTATATCTCTTTCCCACTCTAATCTAACTCTCAGTGGTCACCTGCACTCTTCCAACAAGGCCCAATGCAAGCTTGAAGAACAGCACCTCATCTTTCACCTAGGCATGTTTTAGTCTTTGAGATTTCAAATTTAACAATTTCAGATAACTTGTTTTTTCCTGTTTGTATAAGAACTGGCCAGTCCTGTTGTAAAGTTATCCACCTGTAATGGTAAACTTAGTTTTTCTCTCTCCACAGGTTGATATGCTGGGCATTTCCAGCATCCTCTTTGGTTTCAGGTTCCAGTAATGGCTCTAAGCTGCATTTCAGAGTTTTAACAGGTCTCTTTGTTTTCTATCACTCTCTCTAACTTCCCTCATTAATCTATTAATCAGATGGCTGAGTAAACATTAACATCACCTTGGCAACTCTGGCCTCACCTTATTTGAGCTATTTCCCTTTACATAGCCCTGTCTTGCCTTCCCATCTTCTCTGGAATTTAAACTGACTTGTTTTCTCAATTTCTCAGTTCTGATAAGGGATCTTTAACCTGAAATGTTAACTCTTTTTCTCTTTCCACAGATGCCATCTGACCTGCTGAGTGATTCCAATATTTTCTGGGTTTTTTTTTCAGATTTCCAGCATCTGAAAAAATTTGAAAGTTTGACTTCCAAGACTTTGCTAATTGCAGACTCCTGGGGGAGGGTGAAGTGGCAGCATCATGTCAAGTTAGCAATGCCAGTGATTCATTTCAAATTCACAAAAAGACTAAAATCATTCATTTTGCTACTTCATTAACCATGTCACTTGCATTTAAAATGTAACAAGATTTCCTTGTTATTTGTACACTAACAATCTCCTTCTATAGATTAACCTATGGTTTATTGATCTATACTGCAAATCAAAACTGCTTATCACCTTAGTGTTATGCACAGAAACAAATCTTTCATTAAAACAGTTTCTAAACAGATTTACTCCTCAGATTCCTGTACAAACACCATAAGACTAGCATTAACCACACTACTGTCTCCAAATTTTTAAAATGGAAATAGTAACTAACTTACTTCTTTGAAGTAATATTCAAGCCTGTGGATGGAGACAGCAATTGTGAAATATAATGAGGAATGACATTATTTTCGAAGTCACATAAATGTGGTTTTTAATAAAAGTTCTCACCTTGAGTGCTGGCTGCAGTGGGAACTTAGAAATCATTCGCTTCTTGTTCTCATTCAGCATACTATCAATCTTCCTCATATGTGGCAAGTACATTTCATCTGAAAGCAATTAAAATTCAAAGCCCACTTTTACCAACTTTAAAGTCCTACAATTAAATATTATTAATTAGAATATCAACATTCTCCATAGTAAAAAGAATGGATTGCCAACTTGCAAGGCCACTTCAGAGGACAGTGAACATAACTGAATTTAGGTTTCCTCCTGTAAAGGAGGAGTGAACCAGCTTCATTTTTAAAATTGAAGAGCTTCACTTTCATCTTCATTGATTTCAATCTTTTCATAAAACTAAAGCTACACAGATACTTAACTGCTGGAATGTACAGTGGTATATTTTGGAGATGAGAAAGTCTTCTTAAAGAGGCATTCCACCCTTACAGGTTTCATCTTAAGATGTAATAATAAAACCCTTATTTTGCTTAACAATATAGTTTGGGGTGGGGGGGGGGGTGGAAATGTGATCCACAATAAAGGGTCACGCAAGACTTTACGCTAAGAATAAATTGATTTTGTTTCATCAAATAACTGGCAACAGTCTCTTTGTGGACCATTTACTACTCATCATTAAAATAACAGCCTGCACTTAAAGATTTGCAACCCACAACTAATCCTACATACTGACATTTGACAGAACCATCTGGTCCTCCAACCTTTTCACATTCATATGAAACTTCAGCATACTTCTCTTTTTCCAGTTGCACTAAAACACGTCACTGCATCAGTTCAATATAGCAGTCTTCTGCCATACCTCAATTTCTTTAATATCTAAAAACCTATCATGTTCTTTCTTGAAAATACTCAACAACTGAGCCTCCACAGTCCTCTTGGGCATAGAACTCCAAAGATTCTCTATCTTCTGATGAAGAAACAACTTCTCATCTCTGTCCTACATGGCCAACCCCTTATTTTGAGATCCTGCTTCTATTCACTGCAACCTTGGGAAATATCATCTCCGCATCTACCCCTTAACACCTTCAAGGATTTTGTAAGGTTCAGTAAGATTCTTCTTTCTAAACTCAAGAATACAAGATTAGTCTGCTTCACAGCACTCCCCCCCTCACAAATATATCCTTCCTTAGTTAAGGGGAACAGACTTGTACACAAGGAGACAAAAGAGACAGCAGATGCTGGAATCTGGAGCAACAAACAATCTGGAGGAGCCCTGATGCAGGGTTTCGATCCAAAACGTTGTCAATTCCTTTACTTCCACAGAATCAGAATCAGGTTTGTTATCACTGACATATGTCGTGAAATTTGTTGTTTTGTGGCAGCAGTAGAGGACAAGAAATAAAGACATAAAAATTACTATGTTACAGAAGTAAATAAATAGTGCAAACGAAGAATAATGAGGATGCTGCTTGACCCAGTGAGTTCCTCCAGCAGACTGTTTGCAGACCTGTACTCAATTCCAGGTGTGGTCTCACCAGGGCACTCGATAATTTGAGCAAGATTATCTCTGCTCCTGTACTCAAATTCTCCTGCAATACGAGCCAACATAATGCTTGCCTTCCTAACTGATGTTATATTTGTACATTAACTCAGTGATTCAGGTAAGAGGATTCCCAAGTCCCTCTGAACACCAACACCTTTCAAACTCACACCATTTATTAAAATACTGTTCCTGTTTCCTGATGAACCGTTAAACCCAGCTCCCAAACATCAATTGCCCTAGGCAGCCTCTCCATTCCGAGAAATGGGCAATTCATGGATGCAGAGTGCCAGTGGAGAGCAGGAATCTACACCAACATAACAGCACACAGTCCTAGTGGATCCCTTTTGTTTTTAAAAAGTACAGGGATACATACCTGTGAACACATTGACCAAGAGCACCACAACAATCAGTGCTCTGCAGGGTGCCAGTATAGATACAACCTCAAAAAATTCAATGCGGTTACTCTTAATTGCTCTTTATTTCCAAGGGGACTTAATGCTGGTCTTGCCAGCAATGCCAACATCCAGGAAATGAATAATAAAGCAAGCTGTCTAACCAGAGGTGCTTTTCAAGAGATAAGCATTGACCACAACTAAGATGGCAGAGCAGGTATTGATCCTGTAAAGCAAGTTAAAATCCAAATCAAAATGGAACATCAATATTTACCATTACTTTGTTCTGATGCCTCAATCATGTCAGGATCCAAGGCTGTACTCACAAGCAGCTCTACATAGTTCTTAAATGTCTCTTTCATTGTTCTGGTATTCAAGAAACGAGCTACATATGGAGTTGTTGGAGGTCGTTCTAAAATAAACAAATATTAGTAACTAAATTGGTACATATTTAGAAATACATTTCAATGTACCTACTACACAAGTGTTTGTTCACATGTATCAGTAATACATAGGATATAAAAATCTTACATAATGCACCAATATTACTTTCTGCTTATGTAATATACATTGGCCCAGATTTTTGAGTGAAACAGCATTTTCCCAGGCAACTGTTAATATATCCCCGTATAACCAAATGACTTTAGGATTTCTATGTAAAAGGTAAAAATTTCACTGTTTGGGTGACTGCGTTCTGATGCTGGATTCTTCATTCAGTTCAGCGTGGGAGAAGTTATATTAATTGGCAATTACTTATGGTGGGCAATCCACACAGCCTTCTTCACCAGGTTTCCATATTCACTTTCAAAGGATGGTTAACAGCAAGAGCCTATGTGATTCATTTATTTGAATTTTATTTTTAACTTCTTCGTTTCTTTTTAAATGATTTAACATTTTTAGAACTTAGAACAGTACAGCACAGGAACAGGACATTTGGCCCACAATGTTGTGCCAAACTAATTAAATTAGTAATCAAATGCCCAACTAATCCCTTCTGCCCAGACAACGTCCACCCCTCTCCATTTCCTGTACATCCATGTGCCTATCTAAGAGCCTCTTGAATGCCTCTATTGTATTTGCCTCCACCACCACCCCTGGCAGCACATTCCAGGCACCCACCACTCTCTGTAAAATAAAAACTTGCCTTGCACATCTCCTTTAAACTTACCCCCTCTCACCTTAAATGCATGCCTTTTAGTATTAGACATTTCTACCCTGGGAAAAAGATACCGGCTGTCTACTTCATCTATGCCTCTCATAATCTTATAAACCTCTATCAGATCTCCCCTCAACCTCCGCCGCTTCACAGAAAACAACCCACGTTTGTCCAACCTCTCCTTATAGCACATGCCCTCTAATCCAGGCAGCATCCTGGTACACCTCTTTTGAACCCTCTCCAAAACCTCCACATCTTTGCTGCAATGGAGCGAGCAAAAAGGAGTGCAATATTCCAGAGGTGGCCTAACTAGAGTTTTATAAAGCTGCGATATTACTTCCCGACTCTTGAACTCAATTCCTTGACTAATAAAAGGCAAGCATGCCATACACCCTATCAACTTGTGTAGCTACCTTCAGGAAGCTATGGACTATATACATCTCACAAACTGCAGAAGTCCCAATACGGATCCCTGCGGAACACCACTAGTCTCAGACATCCAGCCAGAATAAGCCCCATCGACCACTACCCTCTGTCTTCTATGGGCAAGCCAATTCTGAATCTAAATGGCCAATTCACCGTCTAAATCTAAATGTCAAACACCTTACTAAAATCCATGAAGACAACATCCACAGCTCTATCTTCATCAATCAATTTCATCACCTCCTCAAAAGACTCACTCAAGTTAGTAAGACATGACTTGCCCCACACAAAGCCATGCTGACTGTCCCAAATTAGGCCATGGTTTTCCAAATACTCATAAATCCTATCCCTAAGAATCCTCTCCAGTAACTTCCCTACCACTGACAAGAGACTCACTGGTCTATAGTTTCCAGGATTACCCCCATTTCCCTTCTTGAATAATGGAACAACATTAGCTACTCGCCAGTCCTCGGGGACCTCGTCTGTGGCTAGAGAGGACATGAAGATATTGGTCAAAGGCCCTAGCAATCTCATCTCTTGCCTCTCTGAATAACCTGGGGTTTATCCCATCAGGCCCTGGGGACTTATCCACCAAAATGTTCATTAAAAGACCCAACACTACCTCCTTCTTTATCTCAAAATGCCCTAACATATTAGCACGCTCCACAATGATCTCCCTATCCTCCATGTCTTTCTCCTTGATAAATACTGATGCAAAGTTCTCATTTAGGACCTCTCCCACATCTTCTGCCTCCAAGCACATGTTCCCTCCTTTATCCTTAAACTGGTCTGACCTGCTTGCTAGTTATCCTTTTGCTCCTGATGTATGTATAGAATGCCTTGGGATTCTCTTTAATCCTACTTCTTTATAATACTCAAAAGGTCTGTTTGATTTTAGCTTCCTAAACCTTACATATGCTTCCAGGAAGGTTTTGTTCCAGGATTTAGAATTACTTTAAAAAGTTTTAATAATTTTTAAAATGTGCGTTGGAAATTTTCCATGTTTTTGATTGATGTGAACATTTCTTGTTTTGATGATTTTGGTTAAGTCAAGACATATTGATTGTCAAACTAGTTTTAATATTTTCAGGAAGGGCTTATTTTGGCTCTCCCTATGAGCACATTATTCAGCAGAAAGTCCGAATGGTGTTAAAATGAGAGATCCAAACAGATCTTCTCCAATTCCTGTGGTTTTTGTGATTGCTCCTGACAAGTCTGATCTTTAGTTAGAAATCATGGTGGGGTGTGGCAACTCACTATTGATTGCAAATTATAGGCTAAAATACAATGGGAACTACAGAAAAATGTCAGAACAATGTTTCCTCTGAGTACTTGCAAGTGACTGAATATTTTCCAGATTAAAAAAAAGGTAATTCTTGGTGAAAACGAAGTTAATATACTAATATCTAAATATATTGTTGGTTAGCTGCAATGCTTATGAAAATATTGCAGTTGATAGTTTCAGGAAAACACAATGAAAATATTTTTGTTTCTTCTGATAGTTATTTTACCAGTAAAATATTTTCTTTAATAGACTATACCATTGAAGACAAGTATTTTTTCCTTATTTTTTTTCAGAAATTTACAATTTTTGATGACTGCAGAGCTTAAAGTGATAGCCACTAAGGTGCAGGCAGCATTTGGTAATACAACTGTTGGGTACTCTCTAATGTATAAAAGGGCACGTTGTGGCGACTCACCGTCTAGTCGGGCGAACCGGCTCGGCAGTCGGGTCGCGCGGTGTCGGAGCGACGAGGCCCAAGATGGTGGCGGGCCTCGTCTTTCCGAGCGACGGGGAGAACCCGTGCGCGGGAAAGTCCTGATGACGTAGGACTTACGTCATTGCCGGTTTTTTGGGCGGGAGTTTTCTCCCTTAAAGGGCCCGCGCAAGGCGGGAAAATAAACCAGTTCTGTTTGGCAATCCTCCGAGTGAGTCTTGTTTTATTCCGCGGTAGCAACCGCTACATTGGTGACCCCGACGGTCCAAACGGCTTTTGGACCGGCGAAATGGACGACAGCGCAGCAGCCAACGCAGTGGCCCTCAAGCTGCCCACCTTTTGGACACTTCGGCCCAGCGTCTGGTTTGACCAGGCCGAAGCGCAATTCCACCTTCGGCAGATCACCTCCGACTCCACGAAGTACTACCATGTGGTTAGCTCTCTGGACCAGGAGACAGCCGCCCAGGTTGGAGACTTCATCCAGTCGCCTCCGGAGGAAGTTAAGTACCCGGCTTTCAAAGACCTTTTGATCCGGACCTTCGGCCTCTCCCGTCGTGAGCGCGCCGCCCGCCTGCTTCATCTGGATGGCCTGGGGGACAGATCCCCATCCGCCCTAATGAATGAGATGCTGGCATTGGCCGAGGGACACAAGCCATGCCTGATGTTCGAACAGGCCTTCCTCGTACAGCTCCCCGATGACATCCACTTGTTGTTAGCTGACGCCGACTTCAGCAACCCCCATCAGGTGGCCACCCGGGCAGATGTCCTGTGGAGGGCCAAGTGCAAGAGCGGTTCGTCCGTCAGTCAAATAACCAGGCCGCGAGCCCAACGCCCGCCTCGCCCGGCCCCAGCAACCGAGCAGCCACGCCCCAGGAACGCAGACGACGACACGGGTGACCAGCTGTGCTTCTACCATCAGAGGTGGGGTGCGGAGGCCCGTCGATGCCGCCCACCCTGCAAGTTTCAGGGAAACGCCAGGGCCAGCCGCCGCTGATGGCTACGGCGGCTGGCCGCCGACAGAGCCTCCTCTTCGTTCAGGACAAGAAATCTGGACGGCGTTTCCTCGTTGATACTGGAGCAGAGGTCAGTATTTTGCCCCCGACAGGCCGCGACACTTGTGACAGGCCACCAGGTCCTCTACTCAATGCCGCCAACGGTACAACGATACGGTCTTTCGGCACCCGTACCCTTCAGTTACACTTTGGCGGCAGCCGTTTTACCTGGGCCTTTACCCTTGCCACCGTCGCCCGACCACTCCTAGGAGCCGATTTCCTTCGGGCCCACAACCTGTTAGTCGACCTGCGAAGGAAGCGGTTAGTTCACTCTAGCACTCTCCGGACCTATCCCCTGGGAGAAATCAGCACACCAGCCCCGCGCCTGGACTCCATTTCCCTTTCTGGCGACGATTTCGCCAAGCTCCTAGCCGAATTCCCATCGATTTTGGCACCTTCGTTTACAAATTCTAGGCCCACACATGGGGTACGACACCACATCATTACCACAGGGCCACCCCTTCATGCCCGAGCACGACGATTACCTCCAGACAAGCTCCGCCTGGCAAAGGAAGAGTTCCGTCACATGGAGGAGCTGGGGATTGTTCGCAGGTCAGACAGCCCCTGGGCCTCCCCCCTGCACATGGTCCCCAAAGCCACCGGAGGGTGGAGGCCCTGCGGCGACTACCGCAGGCTGAATGACTTCACCACCCCGGACCGCTATCCCATCCCTCACATCCAGGACTTCGCAGCGAACTTACACGGGGCCCGCATCTTTTCCAAAGTGGACCTCATTAGGGGATACCACCAAATCCCGGTCCATCCGGATGACGTCCCCAAAACTGCGATTATCACCCCATTCGGCCTGTTCGAATTCCTTCGGAAGCCGTTAAGAACGCCGCGCAGACCTTCCAGTGGCTGATGGACGCGGTAGGCCGAGACCTGGACTTCGTGTTCATTTACTTGGACGACATACTGATCGCCAGCCGTAACCGCCAGGAACACCTTTCCCACCTCCGCCAGCTGTATTCCCGCCTCCGCGATTTCGGCCTCACGATTAACCCGTCCAAGTGCCAATTCGGACTTGACTCTATCGATTTCCTCGGCCACAAAATCACCAGCGACGGGGCAACACCCCTACCCGCCAAGGTGGATGCTATCCGCCATTTTGCCCGCCCCGACACAGTCAAAGGCCTACAGGAATTCCTTGGGATGGTCAACTTTTACCATTGTTTCATCCCTGCAGCAGCCCGTATCATGCGCCCTCTGTTCTCGCTGCTGGCTGGTAAGGGCAAGGACATCATCTGGACTGACGAGGCTGCGGCTGCTTTCGTTAAGGCCAAAGACGCCCTGGCAGACGCCACGATGCTGGTATACCCCAGGACTGATGTCCCGACTGCCCTCACGGTAGACGCGTCCAACACCGCGGTGGGTGGGGTACTGGAACAGCTACTCGAAGGCCGCTGGCAACCCTTGGCATTTTTCAGCAAGCACCTTAGACCGCCCGAACTGAAGTACAGCGCTTTTGATCGGGAACTTCTAGCGCTGTATCTGGCGGTCCGGCATTTCCGATACTTTCTAGAAGGCAGGCCTTTCACCGATCATAAGCCTCTGTCCTTTGCCTTCTCCAAAGTCTCCGATCCCTGGTCAGCTTGTCAGCAGAGACAATTATCCTACATTTCCAAGTTCACAACTGACATCCAACATGTCTCCGGAAAGGATAATGTCGTTGCTGATGCACTTTCCAGACCGACCATCCACAACCTATCCTTGGGTGTCGACTACACGGCCCTGGCTGACGCACAGCAAGCCGACGACGAACTGCCCAGCTACAGAACTGCAGTCTCGGGTCTACAGCTCCGAGATTTCTTGGTTGGTCCAGGTCAGCGGACCCTACTTTGCGACGTTGCGACTGGTCAGCCCCGCCCTATAGTCCCTGCAGCCTGGCGGAGACGCGTTTTTGACTCGGTACATGGGTTGGCGCACCCGTCCATCAGATCTACTGTCCGACTGGTCGCCAGCAAGTTTGTCTGGCATGGCCTGCGCAAACAGGTCAGTGAGTGGGCCAGGACTTGTCCGCACTGCCAGACGTCAAAAATCCAGCGACACACCAAGGTCCCGCCACAGCAGTTCGAGCCTACCCGTAGGAGGTTCGACCACATACACGTCGACCTCGTGGGCCCTCTGCCGGTTTCAAGAGGAGCCCGGTACCTCCTTACTATCATGGACCGGTTCACGAGGTGGCCTGAGGCAACCCCCGACTGACATCACAACTGATTCCTGCGCCCGAGCGCTGCTCACAACTTGGGTCTCACGTTTTGGCGTTCCGGCCCACATCACTTCAGACAGAGGCACCCAATTCACTTCCAGTCTCTGGGCTGCATTAGCGAACCTGCTAGGGACGCAGCTGCACACCACCATGGCCTACCATCCTCAATCAAACGGGTTGGTGGAACGTTTTCACCGCCATCTAAAATCGGCCTTGATGGCCCGCCTGAAGGGTCCTAACTGGGTTGACGAGCTGCCTTGGGTCCTGCTCGGCATATGCACTGCCCCCAAAGAAGACCTCCGCACTTCGTCAGCTGAGCTTGTATACGGGGCGCCACTAGTTGTCCCCGGGGATTTCATACCTGCCCTTCGGGACCAAGGGGAACAACCCCCAGCAGTCCTACAAAGACTGCGCGAGAAGCTTGGCGCCTTGGCCCCGATTCCCACCTCATGGCACGGTCAAGCCCCATCCTGCCAGCCCAAGGAACTACGGGACTGTAAGTTTGTTTTCGTTCGCAGGGGCACACCTCGGGCGCCGTTGCAATGACCATATGAGGGACCGTTCCGAGTCATACGGAATAACGGATCCACTTTATTTTGGACATTGGAGGCAGGGAACAGGTTTTCACAGCGGACCGCCTCAAACCGGCCCACTTGGATCTGCAACAGCCTGTCGAGGTTGCCACGCCGCGACGCAGAGGCCACCCCCCTAAGCGGCAGCTGGCACAGCCCACGGACCTTGGGGACTGTCTCGCCGGTTCTGGGGGGGGGGGGGGGGTTGTGTGGCGACTCACCGTCTAGCTGGGCGAACCGGCTCGGCAGTCAGGTCGCACGGTGTCGGAGCGACGAGGCCCAAGATGGCGGCGGGCCTCGTCTTTCTGAGCGACGGGGAGAACCCGCGCGCGGGAAAGTCCTGATGACGTAGGACTTACGTCATTGCCGGTTTTTTGGGCGGGAGTTTTCTCCCTTAAAGGGCCCGCGCAAGGCGGGAAAATAAACCAGTTCTGTTTGGCAATCCTCCGAGTGAGTCTTGTTTTATTCCGCGGTAGCAACCGCTACAACATTTTCATTATTTGTCTCATTGATGTGTCTTAATTCCAATTAAAAATTGGCACCCACTACACAAAGTCGATTCTTATCATTTCCCATAATGAACATAGTTACAGCATGAGGGAGATTGCCAATTTACTTTGTTATACTGAGAACTCAAAATAACCTCAGATTTGAAAAGCCACGTTCTCTATAGTTTATCATGCAGGCTTTCCAATTAAAAATTAACATGTAACAAAAGACTGTTTTAATGAAGTCAAAAATATGAAAATGATTTTAATGGAATGGAATGATATTTGAATACCAGTTAACTTGATTCATCAAATGGAACATTGCACACCTGCTAAAATGAAACCTTCAAACTAGGAAGTATGAAAAGGGGAACCTTTTATTTTTAATTGTGCACTTAATTGTCGACATTGAGCAATAAGGTATTTCTATTTACTGGTATCATTCTTGGAACATTTCCATAGTTAAGTAATGGAGCAGTTAAACAAAGGTATACTTCTGAGAATGAATCCATTTATCAACCTGAGCATGATAATTTCAAACACTGATCGCTATGTTACAGACTCTGCTCAGACAACCCACATCAAGACTTGATTTAGAAACGGTTTCCACAATATAGTAGCAATAAACTCTGGGTAAAAGTAACCATAAGCAACAAAGTTTAAGATTTTTGTAGTATTTAAATGTAGAGGTTTCTTGACAGATCATATTTTAAAATATACAACAAATAAATGACACTGAAATATTGAGGTTCTTTGCAGAGTCATGAAGGCTGAATAAACTATTTACAAGGCAAGTAGATGATCAAATAAACAGATGTGTATTAAACAATGAATCCCTAAAATTGAATAAGTAAAAAGAATGCAACAGTAAATTTCAGTGAATGCTGGAAATCTAAAATAAAAGCAGAAAATACTGGAAACTGTCAGCAGGTTAGGCATTCGTCAGAACTGATCAGAAACATACACATGATGTTTTCACGAAAATAATCCATTCAGAATATAAAGGGATAAGAATTAATGAAGAACATTGGGAGTATACAAAAATACTATTTTTAAAATCATAAGATATTATTATTATCAATATAACATTTAGAAAGCTGGCTTCAATAACAGAAGTGGTAGAAAAATTGATAAGTACGGCACTTTCTCTGTAGCTGTGACACTACTCTGTACTGTTATTATTTTTACCTGTACTACATCAATGTACTCTGTACTGACTCAATGTAACTACACTGTGTAATGAATTGACCTGTAAGATCAGTTTGTAAGACAAGTTGTTCACTGTGCCTCAGTACAAGTGACAATAATAAACCAATACCAATAGAACCTAGAACAGTACAGCACAGGAACAGTCCCTTTGGCTCACAATGCCTGTGCTGAGCAAGTTGCCAAAGTAAACTGATCCCTTCTGCCTGCACATGAACCATATTCATCTATTCTCTGCATAATCATGTGTGTATCTAAAAGCCATTTAAATGCCACTACTGTATCTGATTCCACTACCTCCCCTGGCAGCAGGTTCCAGGCACCTACCACTCTGTAAAAAAAAACTTGCCCTGCACATCCTTTTTAAACTTTCCCCCTCTCACCTTAATGCTATACCCTGTAGTATTCAGCACTTCAACCATGGGAAAAAGATTCTGACTGTCTACCCCATCTATACCCCTCATAATTTTATAAACTTCTATCAACAGAATTACTATAAAAAGAATTACTTAAAATCAGATGACAACCTATACTCTTTACGAAAGTAATTAAGTTTCCAGGCAGCATTCAGAGTGCAGCTTTGGGTGTGCTTCTTAGATAGTTATGGGAAACTGCCAATGCAGTTCAGAACACTACAAGGCGACTCATGAGCTTTAAAATGTTAGGAAATCAGCGATTTACTGGAATCAACTATCTCTTCAGCAATTTGAAGCTCTACCCCTCCACAAGTAACCCAAGATAATATAGAGCATTGCCCAAGTGGCCTACTGTTGATGATCTCATGGAGCGATGCATGTCAGGACAGAAAGAAAACTGCAGTTTATTGGCTTCCCAGTACTGAATATACTTGTGCCTTAGCAATTGAAGTGCAGGAACTGGCAGCTATCTTTGCACAGCTAAGTGCACAAAAATGATGAGTTGAATGACCAATTAACATCCTTCTAGGGCAGTAGATCAGAAAAAAAAGCACTCGCGACAAAACACTCAGACGGCATCTTCAACAAATACCAGCCTCCTTCAGCATGCTTCTGGTATGTTATATGACACACCTTGGGAGGTACTACTCAACCTTGTGACTCAAAAGACATTTACCACCTCAGAAACTACTTTGCACCTTCCCCCACAGTTTCCCTTACCAAAGCCAAATATGAAAACTATCTACAACCTCGTGGCAAAGCAGCAAAGGAGTCTGGCACTAAAAAGCAAGCAAGGTTAGGCACCAAATATGATATGTTGCACTTCAGGGCTTGCCAAAGAGTTGTACAACAAATTTTTTGAAAATATCTTTAAAATATAGCAACTTGTAAGGAAAAAGCTGCAGTCAAGGCTCCACAAATAGAAAATAGATGATGACCAGATAATCTTCAAAGTTACTGGTTATGAAAGCTAAAACATTGGATAGGGCAGCACAGAATATTTCTGCTCTGTAGGGCTTACAGTATATGCTCACCCAAGAGAGCAGACTAGATCCATGTCAAGCTTTTGTCCAAAGGACAATATCAGTCTTCTTTCAGCACCGCATTGCAGAGTCAAACTAAATTATGCACTTTTCAGTTTCTATCGTAGTTCTTGAACCCACAGCCTTCCGACTCAGACTAACACATTGCAAGTCAACAAAACAATTAACACAAAAGTTATAATGTTCAACATTATGCATTAGAATAATTGACAAAATTTGCAAGTGGTAACCAAAATTACCAGAGAAAAATATTTTCAGCTGCAAAGGAAACTAGCATGGAATGACATCATAAAATATCATAAATCCCAGGAATGGTCTGTGGAAAGATGGGTAACTTCTCCCCTCATTTAATCAATTGCTTGCTCCTTGAGTTTTGAGCATTTTGAAATGCTCCCTCACTTTCTATAAAACAAGCAAGCACACAACTGATTCTCAAGGTCACAAGATCCTAGACTGAATTGCTGATCTTTGCTGAGATAAGAGGGAAAAGACAACCAAATGATACTTCTTCAACCACTATCACATTAGCATGCTAGCAAATGCAGAGAAGTTTCTTCATTCAATCGAATGTATAAATTATACTGTGAGAAATTATAAAATGTCCATGGGAACAGCACAATACTTCTGGAACATAAATATACTTAATTTCACAGACCTGATTTCTGCTGAATGTTTTTGACAGTTTTTCCATGTGTATTCACTTTCGAAAGAAATCCATTGTCTGAGGAAGAAGGCAGTTGTGGATTTTTGTTAAAGACCTGTTCAATATTTTTATTTATTTCCCCCACCCACCTCTGCCACTCTATGATCTCTTCTCTCCAGAAGACATTGGTACTTAGCTTGAGAACTGTTCCACAACCACTAGGCACCTTTTTTTGCCAATTGAGTCACGAGGATATCTTGCCAAAATTATTTTAAAGTTAAGGTGAAAAACATTAAACTTTCAATTGTTTGGAGAGACAAGACTGTTCACCACAGTGGTTTTTACCCTACATTTCCTACACTCAATTTGCAATCTCATTGAAGAGAAATATGCCCCAACAAAGCAAATGAGTTTTAAAAAACATATCTGAACAAGTATTGCACAGATATTAATCAAGTGGGACAATTTTTTTTTGGAGTGGGGTATGGGGATTTTAAGGGCTAAAAATTAGTTTACCTCAAAGTATCTTTATAAATCTGAAGAGCTCTTGGTGTTGTCAAAATTTGATAGCCTGGGGAATTGAACTTTATGGTGTTGGAAATTGTTTTTAATTCTGTAAGCTGGGTTTAATTACATCCCAAATTATTTAGATGAAACACTATGTAGTCTACCTAGATGAGAGCCAACTGCATAGATTTATAAAGAGTACAGTTCTCCCATACTCCTTACTAGCACATGGAACCAATTGGCAGTGCAAGGTAAAGATCTCAATTTGAGAAGAGGGAATATCATTACAGGTATTCCCCGTTTCAGAAGCTATGTAAGACCTGAAAATAGCAATACAGTTTCATTTAATGCATGCTGGATTGGCCCTGTTCCCAATTTGTTTGAATACACACATCATCTGGTTATTAATTTGTTGAAAATTCTTCACTGTGTGACTTCACCCTATCCCTCTTTTCAAACTGAACCAATATAGCACCCTTCAATGTGAATAGAAGACTGCATGAATCTATATGAATTTCATGTCCAACATTTTAGTTCCTTGCAAAATATTCATTTTCACATTGCCATACCTTAATGTTATCTTAAAAATAACTATGGAGAATGATTTAACAAATTAAATATTTTAGTGATACAAGTAGAAAATAATGAAAGTTTCAGAACCAATCTTGATTCTCTTACCACCTTGACACCATTTAGGAATGACTACACTCGTAAAACATATTTAAAAATAAACAAAAATTAAATAAGCCTCACCATCATCGTCATCTTCACTCTGTGTTTCAATGGAAGTGTCTGAGTGAGACGAATATTCTTCTTTTACCCATTTCTTTCGTTTTTTGGGCGGTGGTTCGGCTTTTACCTTTGCTTGTTTAACTGGCCTGGCTTTGGATTTTGCTGATGAACCTTTCTGTGCTGCAGAGTTACTGATGCAGGTTTTATTACTAGAACCCGTCCTTGACTGTGCGTGCCTGAAGACAGAAAAGGCAAGTTTAAAAATAGTTGGACATAATACCATAATATCAATCCCTTGGTTCACCTTCAAACAACTCTTGACAATTTTAGCTGTGATCATATAATGACTTTGAATCAACAGTACACCTTAATCAAGTAGTAATTTTAAAGAAACTAAAAACTGATATATATTTTTATTTCGTTGGGAAGAGGAACATTACAATTATGAAGTATTTTTAATCAAAGAAAACATCTCACTAGCTTAATAGGAAAAATCAATGGTAAGCAGTGGCAGTTTATTTTTCAATACTTCGAAGATAATATCTGTTATCAAAGATAATAACCCAGATCTTGTTGGCATGGGCCCATCATCCATGGTCATCGTACACCTAAGCTTATCTAGACTGGATTCAAATGAGTTATTCTTGTTGTCTGAAATACTCCAAATCCAACGGTGAGGTCTAAGTGGCCGCAGTGCCTCGGGGGGTGGTGACCGCAGTGTGAACATCACTTGACAGCTTTGGAAATTTATAACATACAGAACCACACACCTAATGTAGTGCATCTTCCAAGCGCATTATGCTGGGGAGCCTCAGCAAAATCAAAAAATCGCCACTGGAGACCAGCAATGGAATATATTCAAAAATATGATGCTAACAATCACACAGTAAGTTCATACCTGGAATGCCACCTATGTGAAGCTCTGGACTGCAGTTAAATGCAAACAAAATCCTGGCCAACAGATGCCAGAGTCAGTTTATAATTTTGACTACAGAAAATTTATTAGGGAAATGTATTTTCTATTAACAATAAAAGTACTGCCAAGTGGTACAGTATCCCAAAGATAGATGCAGGTTATTTTGGATATTGAACTGCAGAACAATTTGCTAACCTGCTTTTAAATGATTAACAAGTTCAAGCAAATTGAAAAGCATGCAGGGGAAGGAAAAGGATAACTAGGTTGGTGAAAAGTTTGTTCCTGATGAATCTAGTTTACAATTGGAGATTAGTGTTGTAAAATTCCATCTGAATTTTTCAACAGGAAAAGTAAATTCATTCTCTCTCACAACGTTAATGGTAACACAAATTCTCATGAAGAAATTTCATGCACTTCTAATAAAAACAAACAAACAACCCAACCTGGCTGAAAACCAATACTTCCAACAGCAAAATGGACAAAATCAAAATATTTTCCATACCGTAAAGTTTGCAATGGTCTGTTTCTTGGCTTTTTGGAACAAACTCGAACATAATCCTTTTTGTTTACATTTTCGATGAACTTCACATACACCCGTTTGTATTTGGTTTTTGCATCCCCAAAGTATCCAAGGTACTACAAGAAATTAAAAAAACATTTTGTAATGATTCACAGAAACTTCAGTATGCATATGCATCTGCCCTCTAACAAGCTCATCAACATTGTCCAGTAGCCCAAGACTATTCATCTTACAATAAATACCACCACCAATCTTCATGCCATCTGTAAATTTATTAAATCATACCTCCTACATTCACATCCAAATTATTAAATGTACATAACAAACAGCAACTGTCCCAGTATCAATCCTTGCGGTACACCACTGGTCACAAGATTCCATTCATTCTCTACCTCCCATTATGAAGATAACTTTGCAACATATTTGCCAACTTGTCCTGGATCCCTTGGGCTCTAACCTTTTAGACCAGTAGCCCACATGGGACCTTATCAAAGACCTTGTCATGCAAGGTTGGTAGATTCCTTAAAAGGGCTCTAATGAACTTCATGGATTTTAATGACCATTTGATGATTTTGTGGCTGCTCCTGCTGACACTAGCCTTCTTAAATCGCAAATTTAATTTTAATTTCATGAGTTTAAAAACTTTAACTCGTTTTTTTTGGATCAACAGGATTCTGGAAACTAGCCAGTAACTTAACCTCTACACTAACATTCCTCTTTAATTGTGCACAAATCCAAAACAACCTTTTTTTTTAAGATTGTACCTAAGCACTGCATTCACTTCTACATATTAACAAATTTCACTCACGCTGTTTGTCGCGGAGAATTGTCTCCGTCCATCCTTTACTTCAGGCATAAATTTTTGCAACAAAGCTTTCTGTACCTTCCATATTGCAGGAGGTTCTCTACCTGTGTTTAAGGCCACCTATAAACAAACAATTTAAATGTTAAAAAGTGAAAAATAAAGTAGTTTCCATTTTGATGCAGCACCATTCCCCAACTCCCTGAATTAGTTTCAGAATTCAAATTGTTTGTACTTAGAATATTCAGACAGCAACTAAATTAATTTGGATGGTATTGCCATATACATTCAGATTTTTGAACACTAACTCAATATTGAAACTGATTTTGGGTGGTGGGGTGAGATGGAAAGGAGGGAAAGTCCTTACTTTTGAAGTAAAACGAGGAATTTGAAATACCATTGCATTTATAATTCCAGTCAAGGAATACACTAATGTTATATTCATATACTCCTAGATCCATGTGCTATTTAATAGCACTAAATGGCCTCGAGCATTATTTAAGTAAATGAATAAAATTACTGAATGGTCAGTGCCTCTGAGAAATTACATGACTTCTTGTTCTAAACAACTTCCTGTAATATTCAATCTAAAGCACATCAGAGTAGTGTAATCAGACTACACAGCACAATAAAACAGTTTCCATAGAGTTTGACATTGTTTGTGATCAAACTTCAAAAATTATTCTGAGCAAAAATAATAAAGTACAGGAGCCTGAGGGCACGTACCACCAGGCTTAAGGACAGCTTCTATCCCACTGTGATAAGACTATTGAATGGTTCCCTTATACAATGAGATGGACTCTCACCTCACGATCTACCTTGTTGTGACCTTACACCTTATTGCACTGCACTTTCTCTGTAGCTGTGACACTTTACTCTGTACTGTTATTGTTTTTACCTGTACTACCTCAATGCACTCTGTACTAACTCAATGTAACTGCACTGTGTAATGAATTGACCTGTACGATCGGTACGCAACACAAGTTTTTCACTGCACCTCAGTACAAGTGACAATAATAAACCAATACCAATACAGCTACACTTGTATTTGTTTAAATAAAATAAATTTTAAATTGCTATTTTTATAGTCTTTCAGATTCTGATACAGGTGATAGCAGCAAGAACACCAAACACATGATCAAAAATAGCAATTAAAAAAAATTAAATAAATACAAATCTAGCCATACTTGATCATTTTCCTGAGAATTATTTAGTAGCTTGGTCAAAACAGCAACACATTTGAGGGACTGTAAGTAAATCATGAGATTTTATGTATAGCATGGAAACAGGCTCTTTGGACAGTTACTTTTACTCCTCACCCCAAAAAGCTTTTCATGCAAAACACTCATAACAAGCAGTTTTCAAGAATATACACTGATGTTGTACTTCTAAGCGAATCTGAAAGATCAAAGTGCAATTGTATTTAAAGCCCTGCTTAGTGCATTCCTACAGGAATGCTATCCATCCACTATTATATCAAAAACTTCACATTTATTTTTTTAAAATCTAAACACTACTATAGTAGAACTTCAAGTTTTACCTTTATTCAGCCTATCAATATATTTATCATTGTTGTAATACATGCAAGGTGTTCATAAGCTTAACATGAAACCAAATGAGTTTGACTGTGTTTTTCCAGTTTTGTGTATCAAGAGCTCAGAATGAAAAGGGAATGCATCTCAAGTCTGGTAAAAGCAAGCACATCATTAAAAATAATTGCATTTGATTGACAATTTGCTCAAATAGCCGCACTATACTCATATTAGATTGTTATAAAATTAAGTTAATTGCTACACAGAGGTCTGTCAATTATCAATTCTATTCTGCAAGTCCGTCTTGCAATGTCATTGCTTTTTCTGTCCATTTTTATTCTGAAATAATTATACTTAGAATTTCCAAGTATGCAAATACCAACAATTTATTCAAAAGTCTCAAGCATACTGGATTTTTTTATTATTATTAATTATGTTGGAACAATCTAATAAGGGGCCCCTGAAATGTTAACTGATTTTCTTTCCACAGGTGCGGCCTGTACTGCTGAATATTTCTGGCATTTTTTGTTTTTTTATTATTTCAGACTTCCAGGGTCTCCAGTCTATTGGATTTTCAGTCTTTGCAAAGTACTGACATATCTGTCCTCCAAATCTGTATACATATTGAACAGTATGTCATGTTAGATTCCCTCCCATTATGATTTTATCCCTGTTAAGAACCTCTATTATATCCTCTCCGAATGTGAGGAGGTGAAATAGTACTCATACTTTCTGGCATTGCCATCAAATGTTTCTCTCTGAAGTCCAGCTAAGTCAGACTTCTTGCCTTGATTCTACTTTCAGCTATCTAGTCATAACAGTGGTCCCATTTTATATCCTCGACATTACCAACTGAATCCTGTGAGAATTTATTGTTGACCACTTTGAGTTAACACAATAAGTCAAGCATAGCATACCTATCCAAATTTGTGCAGTGGAATTGTGATGTGAGCAGTGATTAGTGTTATTCAATGATGAAGAAATGATGTAGGAACAGAATCTGGAGGTTTCAGTGGATACATTATTAAATTTGTCAGCTCTGAATTTACATGCAACTAAACATTTACAAGTTATATTTATTTCTTCGTATTACTAAAATGTATAGAATTATTGGAAGCTGAGATTATAGGGGCCTGAGGGCAGATACCACCAGGCTCAAGGACAGCTTCTATCCCACAGTGATAAGACTATTGAACGGTTGCCTTATACGATGAGATGGACTCTGACCTCACAATCTACTTTGTTGTGATCTTGCACCTTACTGTCTGCCTGCAATGCACTTTCTCTGTAGCTGTGACACTTTACTCTGTGCTGTTATTGTTTTTAACTGTACTACCTCAATGGACTCTGTACTATCCCAATGTAACTGCACTGTGTAATGAATTGACCTGTACGATCAATATGCAAGACAAGTTTTTCCACTGTACCTCGGTACAAGTGACAATAATAAACCAATAACAAGCTCAGGAGTACAAAACTAATTACTTAGCAATTAGCTATTACCAGGAACAACACACAAGATGCTGGAGGAATTTAGCAGATTAGGCAGCATCTACGAAGGGAAATGGACAGTCGACGTTTCGGGTTGACACCTTTCACCCAGACTGATGAAGGGTCTCAACCCGAAACTTCAACTCTCCATTTCCCTCCGTGGATGCTGCCTGATCCATTGAGTTCCTCCAGCATTTTGCGTGTTGCTTCAGTGGGTAGTGTAACACTTTACAGCGTCAGCGACCCGGATTCAATTACCACCACTGTCTGTAAGGACTTTGTACGTTCTCCCTGCACGTTTCCTCCGGGTGATCCGGTTTCCTCCCACATTCCAAAGACATACGGGTTAGGAAGTTGTGGGCATGCACGTTGGCGCCAGAATCATGGTGACACTTGCAGGCTGCCCCCAGAACACTATGCAAAAGGTGCATTTCACTGTGTGTTTCAATGTACATGTGACTAATAAAGATATTTTATCTTATTTCAGCAACTGCAGTCTCTTACATCTCCAGCTATTTCCAGGAAAGCTGGGCAACTCTACATCTTTATGCTCTCAAAAGAATAAAGGAAATCCAAGAGATCTATAAGTCTTTAAATAGCTAACAGAGAACTTGGGCACAACAGAGCGTACATTTGACTTTGGAAACAACCTTGATATTAAAATTTATCCTCTTTAATTCAAATTTTATGGAAAATATTTAAAAAATGATATTACCTTAAGAGCGTTAATGTCCTCTATCTTTACAACAAATTCATCTCGCTCCCTGTACATGCCCTCCCCGCCACTTTCTATATCCTCTTCATCCGTTGAACCTTCCACAGCAATTAGTTCTTGCTTTTCAGCCCGCTCTGGAGGATTCAAATCATCTTGTTCATTTTCCTTGGAAGATTCTAGAGCTTCAGTTGGCTCCTGTGCTTCCTCTTTTGAAGGAGGAGGAGGAGGAAGAGGAGGAGGAGGAGGCGGAGAAGGATTTGTAACTTTTTCCTGCTGTATAACAGCAGAAACAGAAGTGTTGGAACCCTTTTCTCCATTAGTGGACTCTAGTAAAGAAAAATATACACTGAATGCAGAATAAAAGGAAGTTATCATAAATACATGCATTGTTTTTAAGGTATTCTTCCAAACTTAATCACATGAATATTAATATTTTGACATTCAATTAGTAGTCAGATCTTAACAAAATAAACATGCTATTAATTTAAAAGTAGAAACTCAATGTGTGGGATGAACGCAATTAGATACAACACAACAGAACAATTGAACGAGGAGTGACATTCTGCCATAAAAAGCACAATCACGCAATTTTCCCCCCACCGACCATATCCCAAAAATATACATTCATTTAGCTTGAAACTTTTAACTCCAGTTCTGAAGAAGGGTCGTTGACCCAAAAAGTTGACTCAGTTTTTCTCCCCACTGATGGTACCTGACCTGCTGATTGTCTTTGTTTTGGATTTTCAGCATCAAGTTCTTTGCTCAAATATGTATTAAAGGAACCTTGACAGATATTTTATCACAAATAGCCAAATAAATTTCAGATCAGAACATAGGAAACAGAAGCAGGAGTAAGCCAAGACCACTCTGCCATTCAATAAGATCGCTGCCAGTCCTTGACCTCATTCATTTTGCCAACTGATTTCCCCATCCCTTAATTCTCTTAGTATTCAAAAGTTAAGTGATCTCAGCCTTGTATGTGCATTCAGAGGCCTCTGGGGTAAAAGATGCTGGAGATTTACCACTCTCTGCCTGATGATAACTTCCCCAACCCAAATCAGAAATGATACACAAAAATCATTTCGACAGCAGTACATTATATTTTCTGAAGCATCTCTCCAAACTACAATTTAAAGCATATATTCTATCCAAACAGCATGGCTGCACCGACATGATAATGGGACGAGTATGAATTACAATATTACATTTCACATTTGACAGTAACCGTATTTTCTGCAACAGTATTTTTTAATCATCAATTTCCTTTTCTATTGGTTATATCCCAATTTCAGTAAGCAAGCATCCTTACCTATTTTTGTACATTTTTCTTTTTTATTGGGATCATCCAAAACAGAAAGTGCAGAGGAAATACTCTTCTGAAGATCATGGTTCTTCCCAACCGAATCTTCCTCATCAGAAGAAAATGCAGCTAACGTTTCCAGGTTTTTCTTCAGGTCATCATCTAATCTTCTGCAAGGACTGGTAGGTCCACTTTCAGTCGATAATAAGGCAGTTGGCACCGACTGACTAGTTGAAACTGGTGGAATCAGAGGAGCATGAATGGTATTGGTGGATGGACGCCTATTGCGATGTGCCGTACGTACAGAAGGTGCTGGAAATTGCTGCTTAGGTCCCGATTTAAGAAAGTCTAAAAAGGATGCAATGAAACCACTCTTAACTTCTGGTTGCTTTTCCTCAACTTCTCTAATTTTTTGATTTATCCTTTCTTGCTGATGGTAATTTTCATAATAACTGTCATTAGATGTATGAGGCGAGTTTGGATCTTTGGAATTCGGGCGTTTACTCGGCCCACTTCGTTTCACTGGCTTCTGACCACCAATGTCATCCTCTGCCACTTCTTTAGGTTGCACTTTTGCTCTTCTTTTTTTCTGATTACCATCAAGCGACAAGTCTAGATTACTTTCTTCTTCAGGCACACTGTGAGACCACCCATCTGCTGGTACTCCCATTTTTAATTTAGGCTTCACTGGTCTCTTTAATTTCCTTTTATTATTAGATCCTGGCGTAATCTCATCACCCAGGTTGTAATCAATGTCAGATACAGCACTCTCATCAGTGTTACTTCTACCACTTGGAATGAAGTCAGGATCCTTTGCATTATTTATGGCACCATCATCAGGAATGTCATCATTATCATCCTCTTCGGATTCTGGATTAGCACCTAGCTGCTTTTTAAAGCCCTCAATACTGTGGTCATTGGCATCTTGGATGGAATTCAAATTTGATGTATTTAAACCAGGCTGTATTTGCTGATCTGTTCCAAGCGTTTGCTGTTCAAGGTTTGAAGTTTTAGACTGAGCTGTATTATCTAACGGTACTGCCTCAAGATCCAAATTAATCTGACTATTACTTAATGCCAAATTATGTATATTTTGTTGATCCGAAAGCAAAGCTTGTGTGGTGTGGAAGTTTGGTGTAACATGCCTTACAGTCACTGTTTGAAATGTGGATTTTGAACCATTGGCACATTCAACTGATTGAATACTGGATTCACTACAAGCAGATTTGGCAAACTCTTGTGAAGTCACTCCACACTGCTCGTTGGCAGAAAACACATCTTCAACACCAGAGAAGAGGTTTCTATCAACACCAAGCAACATAGATTCTGTAAAACAGACAGAACTAAGGCCAACAAACTGAGACTTTGAATCCTGTCTGTCTGTCTGATCAAAATGATCTTTTGCTGTTAACTGTAGTGGTTTCGAAGATTCAGTGCCATCTAGCTTCATTGCCTCAGAATTCTGTTGCAGAAGCTGTTGAGATTGCGTTGCGTTGGCTTGGGCAATGTGCCGCTCAAGTTGAAGAAATTGTGACTGATGATGGGATGCCTGAGACTGAGCCTGTATTTGCTGCGACTGTGACGATGCTTGGGATTGACCTAGTCCTGACTGTAGCAACTGGGCCTGGAGTCCTACTGACTGCTGCAGCAATGACAGTGGCATTTCACGGGATGAACCCAGGAGTAACCGTGCACCAGAAAGCTGCAGTCGTGGAACCTGATTAACAGAGGAAGTCTGCAATTGTTGTGGCGTGTTAATAACTTGTGTGAGACGAGCTTGTGGTCTAGTCTCTGGCGCCTTTTGTAAAAGAGAATGAGGCTGCTTCAATTCTTCAGCAGCCATAATTATATGCGAAGGCTGTGATGAATCGGCAACACTTTTCATCTTGTGTGTGTTTATATCATTGTTACTACCAATTGGCTGACCATGATGAGTTACCATTTCTATAGGTCGTGTCACATTAAATTGCTTTACGTGCTCATGTTTTCTTTCATCTGATTTTGACACTTGAAGAGTAAGACCTACAATCTGTTCCTCTAGGCGAGAATTACTCCTGATAACACTCTGAGATAGATACCGGTCATCTGCTTTTGAGGCAGGGTAAACAGCACCTTCATCCCCAATTCCACTTTCAGTTAAACCTGGAGTGGATGCATCAAGGGAAGGCTGCTGCTGTAACAAATTCTGAATAGGAAAACCCTCAGCTTCCTTAGAAGGAGCAAATATATCAGAATCAGATTTCCTTTTTATATAAGACTGCTTTCTGTCCGTGGACGATTGAGTGTTTTGCATGGTGTGTGAATGAGATGATGAAGTGAAAGTAGGCGAATGAACTCCTGATAAAAACTTCTGAGATTGGGGTGAAGAAACACTTTGTGACTGACTGGTTGGTGACGAATGCATAGACATAAAGTTCTGAGTTGGACTGGATGCAGATAGATTCTGTGCACGAGCAGATGAAGAAAATGGCAATGACTGCGTGTGGGATGTCAAAGTGAGAGATTGTCCGGAAGCATAACTTTGTGAAAGACTAACAGTTGACAAGCCCTGGGTCTGTGCTGAATAGCTGTTTTGTGACTGACTCACAGCAGGCAATCCCTGAGAGTGACTAGAAGAATAGCTTTGTGTCTGGTTGACAGAAGACAGATTCTGTGATTGACCAGAATAGTTGTCAGTGTGACTAACTGAAGGCAATACTTGTGACTGGTCAGAAGAGTAGCTAAGTGTTTGACTAACAGATGTCAAGTTCTGCGACTGACCGGAATAAGAAGCTGGTGACTTGCTTAAAGTAGTGAGTTTCTCAGGCTGACTGGAAGAATATACTTCTGAGTGACTAACAGTCGACATATTTTGAGACTGTGTTGAAACATAGCTCTGTGACTGACTATTTGACATTATTAGGTTTGATGCCTGCCCTGAAGAGTATACTTGAGACTGGCTTGCTATTACAGAACTTTGTTTTTGCGTGGCTGTGGAGTAAGTCTGTGTTTGTACAGTCACGGTTGCACTTTGGGATTTGGCGGTTTTTGTGGAACGTTGAGCTGACCTTGAACAATTCTTGGGTTTCGAGGAATAATCAGGAGATTGAACAGTGGACGAATAACTCTGTGACTGCTCAACTGTTACTGGAGAGTTCTTTTGTTGAGTTCCACCATTGCTCACCTGAGACTGGTCTCCCAGAGGGCTGCACGCTAAACCTGTATGTCTTGATGTTTCCTGAAAATCAACTCCACTCCCACTGGCAAGATAGTTTTGCAAGGAATGGTGAGAACTTGGTAACTGCGCCTGCACCGAGTGTGAGCTGGAAGGCCGCTGGTGATGCTTAATAACACTACATTCTCTTTGAAGTGCCCTTTCAATAGAGGCAGTTGAACTAGAAAAAACTGACGTGGCATATGGTTGAGAGGCTTGCTGAGCTGGTCCAAGTGCTGAAGGCAACAAGCTAAATTGTGGTTGTAAGTGATGAGGAGCAGATTCTTGAGCAGAACGATATGTTGAAGACTGGGGTATGCTTGTACTTAAAACAGTACTACCAATTCTGTCAAATGTCAATGGGGAAGGAACAGCAGTCTGAGAAGACTTGATCTGAAGCAAAGGATCATGTGGAGAAAGAAGCCCGTTTGTTGTAGGATTGAAAGCTGCATCTTGTAGCGTCAGAGACTGGGTACCAGTAAAGCCACGACTACTGAAGGAAGAAGGATGCTGATAAGCTGCAAGAGCTGATGGCGGGAATGTTCCTGAAGCTTGCAGTGCTCCAGTGACGAACAGTTCTGTAGGCGTTGAAGAGTGCATACCTAGAAAATTTAATTTAAAAAAATTACAGAGCACGTCAAATACAAAAATATTGATTTGCTTAGCCCCCCAAAATTCTCTTCATAAAACAAAAATAGAAATTTATAAAAAGTTATTTTATGCCGAGATTCATCAAATATGCAAATTATATATTATACCAAAACTTGGGCCCTAAGCTATTGTTTTCAAATAAATTGTTCAACTGGATAGATCCAGATGAACATTATCTCAAAGACTAATTATGTTTTCACTTGTTATGAAGCTTGAAGAAATTCAGAAGTCAGAAATAGTTTCATTGTTGTACTCTTAATCCCTGGTTTCAAGAAAAGACAAATTTTGTTCACCGGTCTCCTCCTTCCACACATACCAACTGGGCTTCAATTTTTTCATTCCAACTTTAACTTGAGCTCAATAATATGCAACTTCTTTGCAAAGAAATTCAAAAATAACAGGCACTGAAAAAGTGTCCACAGAATTATTCTGTAGTTTGTTTTCTATCGTTAATGACTAATAGAGCTGATCAACATCAAATTTCCAGGCAAAGGTACTTATGTTTGTATTGGTAGTTCTTTTTATGAACACTGCAGATGGCAGAGTGTAGCTTTTATAGCTATCTGCTTAATAAGGAATAAACCTTTCATTTCTGACACTAGCCATTTAGGCTCGGGTAGACATGGTGAGGTGGCCCCATTGATCATTTGACAATTTCTCCTGTAAGGCAACAGAAAGGGATATTCACAATGCAGGCAACTACCATTCTGTTGGCACCAAATATTTATGTATGCGCAACAGAATTTCATCTCCGTGCCATTAACTTTGTCAATAGCATAAAAAAAGTAGTTACAAATGCTGCGAGAGAAAGAGCACAACCAATCCAGCATTCAGTATACCAAAATATTACTGATGGACTTAACTGAGAAGAATGCCTCAATGGACTCAACCGCAGCAGTGCACAGTTTTGTAGAGAACCAAACAGAAAAGAAGGATTAACTGTTGTGGGAACTCAGCAGTCAAAGCTCAACTTAACCAAGTGAGTTACCCTTTATGGACTGCCATGGATTTCATTTCAAATTCTGCCAGCATCTTGACTGGCTACTGGATTCAGGATGAGTATACAAATGTGATTTAACACATACTTTACTCACTATTTTTAGTGTGTTGCACATTGGTTTAAAAGAACATACCAATTGTCCTACAATAAGGTGACTGCACCGAAGTGTTAGGCAAGATTGTTTGACAGAGGAGAGTCAAAGAAAAGTGTTTTAATCTGTGCCTTTAGGAGAAAGAGAAAGAAACAAAAGCCTTAGAGAGCAATTTAGAGTCAAAGATTTGATCAACAAAAGGACAAAAATATGATTTATAGGCCAGAATTGGAAAAGTGCAGATATTCAAGGGAACCTCGAGCCAGAAAAGATTAAAAGAGGAAAGAAAGTGTGAAGTAATAAAACAAATAGAAAATCTGGATGTAAATCAACAGACACACAGCTAATAGGTGTATGAGATGTGACACAAGCTGGGATATGGATAGCAGAACTCTGGATGAGCTCAAGCTTATGGAAGATGCAAGGTGGGAGCTTACTCAGAGCATCATTTTAAAAAGTTGAGACAATAACTTACAAAACCATATGCAACTTTGCTGTGGTTTATGACCAGAATGTTTAACTTATAAGTTTTTTTTTAAAAAATCATTTACCTACATTTTATAGATAAGCCCAATACTTCAGATAATGGGCAACATTGGTAACTGATTTTAAACTTTATTTATACAGCACGGTAACAGGCCCTCTTGGTCCAACAAACCCGCGCTGCCCAATTACACCCATGTTAACCTACTAACCTGTACATCTTTAGAATATGGGAGGAAACCAGAGCACCCGGAGGAATCCCACGCAGTCATGGGGAGAACGTACAAACTCCCTATAGACAGCGGCTGAAACTGAAGTCCGATCGCTGGCACTGTAATAGTGTTACGCTAACCTTTGGCTCAAAACTTGAAAACAATCCTTTTTGCGATTGAAGAGAAAATTAATGTTCTACTTTTCTCAATTTTAGTTTAGTTAGCAATAATTGGGGCTCTCTAATCAAAGGAAACAGAGAAATCCAACCTTTTAAAATCGTAAGATCAGCCAAAATGCAATCAAATTACCAGATATAAACTATTTCAAGTTCAAATGAGAACTTTAGTTTCCTTGACAACAAAAAAATTAAACTATACCAGAATATCATTTTGTGGGCTGGGGTAGGGGTGGTGGAAGAGATCAAAAGGGGATGGAAGGAAAGAGGTGACCAGCAACACAAATTATTTTGCATTTGCTTCCCTTCACCCCCCCCCACCCAAAAAGTTCAAAAGCACGGAGCTGTTAACAGATGCACCAGATTGGCCAATACTTATTCATGCTATAACTTCCTTCACTTTGTGGTATCTATCTTCTCAGTTGATGCTGGAATTGGCATGGAGAAATACCCATGTAAAATATAAGCTAACCAAAAAAAGCTCAAGTCTTCCAGCTTCATAATTTAGTCTTACCTGTCTGCCATGAAGGTGTTCTGAACTGTGGTAGCAGGGAGGCTGTAGCAGGTCCACTCTGAGGGGTACGTGATTCAATAGCCGAAAGGAAATTCATAACAGATGTCTCCGATGCACCACTGCCAGAATGTTGCATGGTTGCATCAAACAAACTGGACAGCCCTGAACAAATGCAGACAACAATGAATACTATTGGCCAGAATTATGCAAAATAGGATGTAATCAGTAATGAATAGTCACCCTAAGTACTGTTTCATATTTAGCTGAAGACCAGCCATTACTATCAACTGCTAATTAAAACAGTAAATCCCAAGGCATCAAAGCTAAGCCTTCATCCCCTTACTTATCAACAAGCTATCTACCTCTGCCTTAAAGATATTGAAAGACTCTGCCTTCCCCATCCTTTGAGGAAGAGCTCTGAAGACCCTCAGAGAAAAAAGATGCCTCATCTCGATCATAGAAGGCTGAACCTTTCTTTAAAAAAAAACTTGATACCTATTTCTGGATTCTCTCACAATTGAAAGCATGCTCTCCTCATCCACCCTGTTAATACTCTGAGAACTTCTATGTTTCAATCAAGTTCTCTTTCCTTAATCTGCAGCAGATACAAGCTTAGCTTGTTCAACCTTTCCTTAGACATGCTGCCATTCCAGATGTTGGTTGAGTAAACTCTAAACTGCTTCCAAGACATTCAAATTCTTAAACAAAGTGTCCAATACTGTACACAGTATACTAACAGATGCATTCCTTCACCCTTTCCAAGCTTCTTATCCTTCCTCTATTTCAGGTACCTTTCAGCATTCAGATCCCAACCAAGTGTGAGGTGATACATTTTGGAAAGTCAAACCAAGGTAGGATTTATACTATGAATGGTAGGGCACTTGGGAATGTAATGGAACAGAGGGACCACGGAGAATAAATGCATAGTGCATTGAAAGCAGCATAACAGATAGACAGGGTGGTTAAAAAAAAAGGCATTTAGCACGCTGGCCTTCATCAGTCAGGGCACTGAGCATAAGAAGTTGGGACATTATGTTGCAGTCGTACAAGTTGTCGGTGAGACCGCACTTGAAATATCGTATAGTTTTAGTCACCCTGTTATAGGAAAGACGTGGTTAAACTGGAAAGAGTGCAGAAGACATATACAAGGATGTTGTCAGGACGAGAGGGCATGAGTTATAGGGAGAGGTTGGTCAGGCGAGGTCTTTATTCCTTGGAATGTAGAATGAGGGGTGACATTATAGAAATGCTTAAAATCAGGAGAGGCATAAGATGGACTAACAGTTTTTTTCCCTCCCAGGGTAGGGCAGTTCAAAACTAGGGGCCACAGATTTAGAGTGAAGGGGGGAAGATTTAAAAAGGTGGCCTGAGGGGCAACTTTTTCATGCAGAGGATAGTGAGTATATGGAATAAGCTGCCAGAAGAAGCGGTTGAGGCAGGTACAATAGAATCATTTAAGAAGCACTTGGATAGGTACATGGAGGGGTGGGGTTTAGAGACATATGGGTTAAACGCAGGAAATTGGGACTAGCTGGGTGGGTACCGTGGATGGCAATGGACTCATTTGGCTGAAGGGCCTGTATCTGTACTCTATTGATCTGAGTGTATTTGAAGAATGGATTACCTGCACAAGACCAAGGTAAAAACTGAAATTCCAACATTTGTTTTAAAAAAAATAAAATTTTAAAATCCATCGTGTTTTGAAAATTTTGAGTGCATTATGATTCTCATAATGGTATATTAAGGCTAAACAATTTGTTAAATATCTGCCATAGCTTGGTTTTGAAGTTTCAGTTTTTACCTTAATCTTATGCAGGCAATTCATTTTTTTTATATACAGTCATAGAGCAATACAGCACAGGTACAGGCCCTTCGGCCCAACGAATCCATGGTGACCATGGTGCCCACCGAGCTAGCCAGCTAGTCCCAAGTTACTGGAGAGAATTCTGAGGGACAGTATCTACCAGCATCTGGATAGACAGAGTCTGATTAGGAGGAGTCAGCATGACTTTGTGCATGGAAAGTCGTGCTTGATGAACTCTTTAGAGTTTTTTTTTGAAGAGGTAACCAAATAGGTAGATGAGGGTAAGGCAGTAGATGTTGTCTATTTGGACTTTAGCAAGGCCTTGGACAAGGTCCTGCATGGCAGGCTGGTCCGGAAGGTTATGTCTCATGGAATCCAGGGAGAGCTAGTTAGACGGATTCAAAATTGGCTCAGAGTTAGGAAGCAGAGGGAGGGTGGTTGAAGGCCGTTTCTCAGAATGCAGGCTGGTGGCTAGTGGTGTGCCGCAGGGGTCAGTGTTGGGACTCTCGTTATTCATTATTTATATAAATGATTCGGATGTGAATGCACAAGGCTTGATCAGTAAGTTTGCAGATGACACGAAATTAGGAAGTGTTGTTGATAGTGAAGAAGGCTATCGTAGATTACAGGGGGATCTTGATCAGTTAGGGAAGATGGGCCGAGGAGTGGCAAATGCATTTCAATACAGATAAGTGTGAGGAAATTCAAACTAGCATTGGATTTATACTATGAATGTTAGGGCACTAGGGAGTGTAATGGAACAGAGGGACCTAGGAGTACAAGTGCATAGTTCATTGAATGCGGCGTCACAAGTGGACAGGGTGGCGAAATGGGAATTTAGCACACTGGCCTTCATCAGTTAGGGCACTGAGTATAGGAGTTGGGACATTATGTTGCAGTTGTGGTGAGTATATAAAATGAGCTGCCAGAGGAAGTGGTTGAAGCAGGTACAATAGTATCATTTAAAAAGCACTTGGATAGGTCAGGGCTTCGAAGGATATATGGGCCGAACACAGGAAATTGGGACCAGCTGGGTGGGCACTGGTCAGCATGGACTGGTTGAGCCGAAGGGCCTGTATCTGTGCTGTATTGCTCTATGACTTTAACCCACATCATCTCACAGCCACGTCTCTGTAACAGCTAATAGATCATACACATTTCTGGTTGCACGCTCAATTCATCTGCTGCGTTTTATATACTATGTGTATTCAGATGTATCCAACTTCTAATTTTGTCATTTTTATTATTTTTATAATCTCTGTAGATTTCTTGGTCAAGCATGGGCTGATAGCCAGAATAAATTGAAAAAAAACACATTTAGCTCTACTGAAAACATCTATTTAATCCTGCTTTACACTAATTTTCATATGTTCTCCAAGGAAGAAAAAACAAACTTCCTTCTCAACAAGCAATAATCTAATCACTCTTGTGAAAAGCTGATTAATTGAATTCATGTGCAACCACATCCACCTTACAGTGATTAAAAAAACAACCCAAATTGTAAAAGAAGAAACATGCAAATTGGTTGAAGCAAAGAAAGCATACAAGATCTTGCTTCACTTCAGGACATCCCAAGGAACTTTACAGCCAATTCAGTACCTTTGATATGCAGTCATTATTGCAATATAGGAAAATAATGCAGCCTATTTGCTCATAGAAAGGACTCACAAGCAGCAACGAGGTAATGACCAGGTAATTATTTTTAAGTAATGTTGGCAGAAAGAAAAATATTGTCTGAGACCTTGAGGGAATCCTGCCACCAAGGAAAGTTCTAAAGGTTTTTTTTGTTCTATTTCAGGGGATAGACAGAGCTTCTGTATTTTACATCATCTGATACCTTCAACAGTGCATAATCACCCCTGCCCCCATCACCTTATTTCTTTTCCCCTGCTCCATCCATTCCATCTGCCCATCATCCACACTCCTCCCATTGGTTCCTGTCCCCTACTGTTCCCATCTGCCCTCCCACCTACCTCTCCTATTAGATTCCATCATCAACAGCCCTTTGTCGCCTCCACCTATCACCTCCCAGCTTCTGTTGCTACTTCCACTCTCCCCTCCGCCATCTGCCTACGGATCCACCTGTTGCTTGCTAGCTCTTGTTCTACCATTTCCTTCACCTGTTGAAACAAATCCTCTCCCTTTCAGTCCAGATTAAGGGTCTCGACTTGAAACGTTGACTGTCCATTTCCCTCCACAGATGCTGCCTGAACCACTGAGTTCTTCTAGCATCTTGTTTCTTTTGCACACTATTTGCCTTGTACCACATCAGCCAAGATTTCTCTCTCAAATGCCTGGAAAAGGATATATAAACCCACGAACATTCAAGAAAAAGTCAAAAATTCCATCCTTAAATTTAACTATTATTCACATTATTATTAGCAATTCCCTGGGCCATATACTCCAGATGCCCATAGGTTTGATGTCTCAAGGTCATTTTTTGTTGGTACATAGTTTAGTAGACAATATGTGGAGTCAATCATATTTTTCCCAATCACTTCAGAAGGCAAAAAAAAATTAAACCATACACATCAATGAGCATGAATTATCTCGATCAATTCACCAAACAAAAATGTGCAGGTTAATAGATGCTACTTTAGCAGGTAAAAATAGTAGTCTTTGAAAGATGTAGCAATTTGGAAATGATCACAGAAGCTGGAAGGCATTTTACTTTAAAACTTTAAACTTTATTTATACAGCACAGTAACAGGCCCTTCCAGCCCAACGAACCCGTGCCACCCAATTACACCCATGTTAACCTACTAACCCGTATGTCTTTGGAATGTGGGAGAAAACCAGAGCACCTGGAGGAAACCCACTCAGTCACTGGGAAAACATAGAAACTCGTTATAGACCGTGGCTGGAATTGAACCCTGATCACTGGCACTGTAATAGCATTACATTGACCGCTACGCAACCAGCATTTGCTAGAACTGCAACCCAGCAATCAGAATTATGATTTTATTCATGGAAATTCTATTTGCAAGCTGAATGATCATTCCAACCAGGGAATTAAAATGAAAATGGCTTAAACCTGCTGTCTTCCTTCTCATCTTTTCTACAGACTGGACTTCACAGCAAATCTTCACAAGACATTGCAACTCATGTTTGTCAAACTGCATATATTAACATATTACACTGTGTGTATTTGCATTTCTAATAAGTCAGCCCAGCCCCTTAAGGAACAATCTTTCAAGAACAAGATTCTTGAAAAATTTCAAGAAAAAGACATTTGGCATGTCCCCTTTGACCCTCACAAACTTTTATCAATGCACCAAAGAAAGCATCCTATCCGGAGGTATCATGGCTTGGTATGGCAACTGCACTGCCTGAGACCACAAGAAACTGCAGAGAGCTGTGGACACAGCTCAGCACATCATGGAAACCAGCCTCCCCTCTATGGACTCTGCCTACACTTCTCACTACCTCGGTAAAGCAGCCAGCATAATCAAAGACCCCACTCACCCCAGACATTCTCTTCTCACTGCTCCCATCAGGCAGAATATACAAAAGCCTGAAGCATGTACTACCAGCTTCTATCCGTCTGTGATAAGACGGCTCAACGGACCCCTAGTACAATAAGATGGCGTCTTGACCTCACAATCTACCTCGTTATGGCCTTGAACCTTATTGTCTGCCTCCACTTTCTGCATTGTTATTGTTTTCCCTTGTACTACCTCAATGCACTGTTGTAATGAATTGATCTGTATGGATGGCATGCAAAACAAAGTTTTTCATTGTACCTTGGTACATGTGATAATAATAAACCAATTAGCAATTCTGTGAAATTTCTAGCACAGGTACCATGCAGTTTCCTATTTTGTAACTGTGAAGGAAAAACAGTATAGTTCTACCCTTAATTCTAGCTTTTTCTTCTAAACTGCCTGTGTTCAACACTGTTTACAGGGTCCAAGAATTACAATAGATGACAACACAATGAGGCTTGATTTCAAGCATTCCAGAAATGGGTTTAGTAGGGGAGCGATACCATCAGTCCTAATGACTTGCTGATTTTCTTTTACTGTGGCTTTTAGCAGCTTGCTGGTTGGGCAAGATTTCTACAAGGCAATACACCCTCTGGAATGAAATCCCTTAAATTGAACAATTTCCCTAATACGTGGGTTCCATAAGGACTCTTGGGATTACAATTTGTTTGCACAAGGAAATTTCCTCTGCAAGCAAATTCACTGAGCCATTCTGCTAAAGAGTTTGTCATGTTGCTTGCAAAACCAGTACACAGACATGCTAGACTTTGTTAATTTAACAGCATACATACTAGAGAGTGGAAGTTGATGACTCTTACTAACTGACTTTATTTTTAATAATTTAAATTAACATATTACACTGAACACATTAAAAAAAAAGGAGAAACTCAAAATTGAACCAAAGATCAAAAGTGAAAAGTTCAACCTCAACATTTAAAAGTGGACAAATCTGATTACTGGTTAACAACAAAACTACTAGGAAATTATAACAAGGTCCACAATACAGCTACGCACTGTATCGCAGTTTGATTATCATGTAGTCTTCTGGCATTGTATTAGGCATACAATTAGAATGAAATTCAAGAATAATACCAGACAAGGGTTGCAAACTACTTCTAGTAATGCAATGTGTGTATTTTTATCATCTGTTCTCAATATAAAAAGTATGTGGAGTTTACAATTCCACATGGGGAAAAAATTACACAAGAATGGAATTTCATACAAAACGTACTTGATTGCTTTAGGGAGTCTCACTACTAGTGAAGGTTAAGTACGTATTTTTAAACAATACTTTAAAAAATGCTACTAAGATTGAACCTTTAATATACACACAACTAAAACCCAGACACTTCAAAGCAAGCTGTAACTTCCCAGGTACTTGGGATTAAAATATTTTATTTCCCTCCTTCCATTACCTTTATTAAAAATAATTTTACCATTCATCAATTTTTTTCCCCATTCACTCAAGATGTGTCCTTGCTGACAAGGCCAACATTTTTTTTGCCAAATTCTAATTGTCCTCAAGGAAATAGTAGCAATTATGGTTAATCTAAACAATTCATTTTACTTTATAATTCTTTTTTTTTGTGTGCCTTTATCATCAAATAAATCTTTGGTCCTTCCAGTATTTGCTTACTGCCTTTCTTGCTCCTTGCTTCCATTTGATTTTTCTACTGTCTCCTTGTCTGCTCTTCCCTACATGTATTTTCTTTGATCAGATAATGCTTGGTAAGCATAGACATATGCACTAGAAAACAGGATCAGTCTGTAGAGAGAATAGAAAGAAATTTCTGAACAGAATAAATTTCAGCTTTACAAGATTGATAACCATCTCCCAGGACCTAGCATTGGTTCATATTTAATAGTAAAATACAAAAGGGGACATAAAGAAGAAAACAATTACAAAATGTTCAGGGATTTCCAGCATTTGCCACATCAAATTTCTGCACATTTTAGCCAACCAAGGGCTGCACATGGCTTAAAGCAAAATTTTTATTCTCCAATTTTCTGCATTTGCTTATGTAACAAACACTATTTTTGCTAGTAGAGCAACTTAAAAGATAAGATCTGATAGGTTTCTGTTGTTTGTAGATTTTCAGAAGTTTGGCTGAGGTTTCCTGCAACAATATTTTCAGGGGGTTTCCACCCACAAAGCACTTGTAAAGCACTGATGCAGCATTTTGAAAGTTTCTTTACAAAACATGCAGTGGATATAAAGAATGGACATTTAAATGCAATTTGATAAGGTGCTACACAGAACTGGTGCTGGATGAATTATAGTATGCAATTCAGAGGTATAGTAACACACTGGTAACGTTACTTGATTAGCCTTCAGAGCCCAGACCACTGACCTAGAGCCAAATCCCGTCATAGAGATTGGAGAACTTAAATAAGTATGGATTTTTCTTTTAAAAAAACATCAGAAATGGCAACTCATGAAAGTATGGTATTATCCAAAGAACATGTACATGACTCCAAATAAACAGTGCCATTGACTCTCAAGTGCCCTGTCTGGAGGCCTAGCAAGTTATTCAATTCAAGGGGCAACGATAAATGCAAGGCTTGCTAACATCATCCATGTTCCCTGAACAAACATATGATAACAATCAATGTGGTCGTATGGATAAAAAAGAAAGAAAGGGGGAGATACGGTTAATGGATTTTTTGTTTGGGATTGGAAAATATAAAATGAGATGCAAGCATAATTTGGGCCACTGCTTTTCACAAAGTGTAATTAAATAACCTCGTCACAGGCTTTCAAGATTTGTACAAAATAAGGACCGAGTAAATTTGAAGAGGATTTCAAATAACTTCAGGGGTACACATGATTAACACATTGATCAAATAAATACTGGATGACATTTAATGTAGAGAAATTGGAAGCAATACAAAAGGATGAGAAGCTTTGGTTTTGAGGAAATATTGGAGACACAGGTACTATTCATTAGCATAAATGTGAGATACAATCTTTTTCCTGAAATTGAGGGCTTGCAGTTTGTGAACTGATAGCTAAGAGTTTAAATTTATGATCACCAAATGACAAACAAAATTAGCAGTTCTAGCAGAAATATTGAAAATATTATCCGTGAACCTTATACATAGGCAAGATGAAGCGAAAGTTTCCGCGACACTACTTCCAAGGGAGCCAGGAAGCTATACTTTAAATTAACATTAAAAAACATTATCCAGTTGTTATCACAATCCTGTTTCTGGCAACGGAATGTTTTATCAGCAATAGTGGGAAAGCAGAATCCACAATAGCTTTTAAATGGCTCATGGATAAATATTTGAAAACATTAAAGAGGAAACAGATTAAAAGGGCAACAAAATGGGATAATGGAGCTGGAAAAAAAAGCCAACAGAAGTGAAAGTGGCCTCAGGCAGCCTCTCATACTGTGATATTCTTGTATTCCAAAACACTTAGTCCTACTTTACATTCTTCAGCTGACAACCAATTTAATTAAAACTAACTCTTTGGAGATATTCTATTTTCAGCTATGACTCTGTTGATTGCTCCAGAGTCAAAGAGTTATGGGTTCGAGTCACACTCCTAATTTGACCACAGAAATTTAGTGTTATTCCAGTGCAATCCTGCAGTACTTCAAAAGTACCTAATTAACTGTACTTTGGGACCTCCTGAAAAGGATTCAAAAGGCATTGTGTAAATGTGGATACTTTCTCGGAAAATTCATCTTAGTGGCTTTTTGTTAAAGCATAGCAAAACATTCTTGCACTCTGAAGTACGGCAGCCACTTGGTACTATAATGTCCCATAAATACTAATAATAATCTACTTTTTAGTGATATTGGTTGAGGAGTAGATATGGGGGGGGGGGGGGGCATAAAGGATAATGGAAAGAATGTTAATCCAATAGCAAAGTGCCACAGATGCTGAATAATTGAAATAAGTCTCTGCACAAGAATCTCACCTCTTGAGTAAAAACATTGCAGAATTCAACACTGATTCCAATAAATTCAGATAATTGGGCTCTACGGACTTTACCAACATTCAGCGTTACTTTTTCGACTCCCTTCTTATGATAATTTTAGATTTTGTTCATCTCTTATTTCTGTCTCCCCAGACACAAGTTTTATTTGTGAGCCATTACCCATCCTCTTCCTGTCACCTTCAACATTTTTGTCACCCAATTTCCCATTTTATCACAGACCTTTTCTTCCATTCTCTGTGCCCCTGGTTCTTTCTCTGCAAATTTCTGCGTTTTTAAAAAACTCTCATTTTTCTCCACTTGTCATGAAATGTCATAGACCAGAGATGGTACATTTGTTTCCCACCCTCCTCCCAAGATGCTGCCTGACTTGCTGAGTATTTTCTGTTTTAAATACTGGGATGAACATCTCTGCTTTTAAATCTTTCAGAGCAGACTATACATGTCTTAGTTTAACATCTCTTCCCAAAAAGCCTTCTCCAATGGCATAATGCTTCCTCACTGTTTCTATTCACCTGCACTAGAGTGCGTTTTGATCTTGCACTCCAATTTGAAATGCAGCATGAACCTCAAAGACAAGACTATGTTAAAATGAATATGAGTAATGTTACCATCGAGGAGGAAAAATTTTAAAATCAAATCAGCAAGTTGGTTGAGAAAACTATTTGCCTTGTGTTAAAGTTTTAGAACTGTACCCTTTTGTTTAAACAATGTTACCAAACAAAAAAGTCACACATCAAAAAGCAAAAATATGTTGGCAATCTGAAACAACAACAGAAAAATGTTGCAAACACTCAACGGGTTAGGCAGAATCCAGAGAAAGAAACAGTTAAAATTTCATGTTAATGATGAAATGATATACTGTGTGATTGTTCTTCCCTCTTGGCAAGCAGGATGTCATTGTTTTTAGTTTATTTACAGAAGTGGGTGTCACTGCCAAGGTTAGTATTTATTACCCATCTCTAATGGGAAGATGGTGACAAGTTGCCCTTGAACTGCTCCAGTCCTTTTGGTAAAAGTCCCTGCACAGTTCCGTTTGGCAGGAAGTTCCAGCATCTAGAACAACAATATACTTCTAAGTCAAGGCTGTGTGACCTGGAGGAGTGCTGTAGGTGGCAGCATTTCTACACTTCCCATTGCCCTCGTCTTAGTAGGCCAGAACATGGACTTTGAATATGTAGCACTTCAAGATAATTTTCAATACCATTTCCAAAGTGGTGCAATTTATTTTTAAAATATTCCATGGCTTTGAACTAGTTGAGTAATCAATCCAGAGCCATCTAACTGAAAAAATTGTCACGCTTCCAATTTATTTGTTGATAAAAATTACAAATTGCCAATTCCAAAAATTACATGAAAACAGATTTCAAAGGAATGCTAAAAAGATGGTTTTAATACACATCATATTATGATAATAGTCACACATCCACACATTCCTTTCTCAGCAACAAAACTTATTTGATTTCTAACTTTTCTCAGATCTGATAAAAGGTCATTGACATGAAACATTAAACACTGATTCTCTCTTCATAGATACAGGCTGTCCAAGTGAATATTTCCAACATATTGTGTTTTTATTCCAGACATCTTTTTTTAAACTTCGAAGAAAGTTATTTAAATCAACATTGTAAACTATTTTGTACCTGTAGGATGATGTGTAGTGGTATAGCCAGGCAGCTGGTGAGATGTTGCATAAGCCTGTCTATGAATGAGGTCAGTTTCTGGATGTGATGCTCCATAGCTCAAGCTGAGAAGAAACAAAGTTAACAGATTTAGTTATTCACATGCAACAAAAAGTTATTTTTAAACAGGGACAGGGTGGGAGGAAGAAATGCAAAGATTAAAAAACTATTATCGAGTTTAAAGCTTAAACAAAAGTTCTTTACACCGCGATGTTGCAATATATATATTTAAAAGTATTTCACAGAATCATAGGTGGAGGTCATTTGGCCTGTCATATCTATACCTCATCTATATAAAAGTAATCCAGCTACTCTCACTCCTCCACCCTCTCCCCATAACCCTGAAAAAATCTTTCCTTTCAAATACACCTGTAGCTCCACTTTGAGTGCTACAATTAAACGTGCTTCCGTTACTATGGAGACAAAAGACACTGCAGTGACTGGGATCTGGAGCACAACAAACAAACTGCTGGAAGAACTCAGCAGCATCTGTAGCGTCAAAGGGATGGTCAACGTTTCGGTTGAGACCCTGAATTAGGACTGAGTGTAAACAGGAGGTAGCCAGTACAAAGAGGTGAGGGATTAGAGTGAGGCAGGAGCTGGCAAGTGATGGATGGATCCAGGTGAAGAGTTCATGGGCAGACGGAGCCACGTGGGGGGTAATAATCAGCCCTTCCTGGTCTCCACTATCACCTCCCAGCCTCTGTCACCATCTCCACCCTTCCCCACATGGCTCCATCAACCCCCACCTGGATCCACCTATCGCTTACCAGCTTTCACTTCCCCCCTTTACACTCTCAGTCTGATGCAGTGTCTCAACCCGAAACATCGACTATCCCTTTTCCTTAAAGATGCTGCTTGACCTGTTGAGTTCCTTCCGCAGTTGGTTTCAATGCTACTTCCATTATTACTCCAGCAATGCATTCCAGATCCTAACCACTCACCATCTTGCCATGATAAACAATTATTTTCCTCATGTGACTTCTGGTTCTTTTGTTTATCAATCTATCAAACCTACTTCTTGACCCTCTGCCAATGGGAACAGTTTCTGTTAGGTGTCCTCAGTCTAACCACATAATTACAATTCCTCATCCCCAAAATTATTTTGGTGAATATTTTCTCCAAAGCCCTCATCGCTTTCCCAAACAGCAAACCAAGAGCCAGACAATACTCCAATTGTGACCAAACAAGTTTTACATACAGGTTTATCACAGCTTCCTTACCCTTTATAGCACAGGATCCCAGATGCCTTTTTAAACATCTTCACAACCTGCTCTGCCGTTTTCAACAAACAATGCATATTTATCACCAACTCTATTCTTCTAGCCTTTGAATTTTATCCTGTAGTTTTATATTGCTTCTTCCATCCTTCCGACTAAATGCAACACTTATTTCTCAGTATTAAATTTCATCTGCTATCTGCCCATTCTGTCAGGACATTTATACCTCCTTGAAGTCTATCCAGTCAGCTAGTCCCACTCACCCAGTCCCACTTACCCACCCTCTTCCCATAACCTTGCAAATTCTTTCCTTTCAGATTTGGTCTACCTCCATTTTTAGTGCTACAATGGAATCTGCCTCCATTACTTCTCTGGCAACGCATTCCAGATCCTAACTACACACTGTGCAAAAAATTATTTACCTGGTGTGACTTCTAGTTCTTTTTTTTAAAATCACTTTCAACCTATTAAACCTACTCCTTGATCCTTCGTCAATAGGAACAGTTTCTGTCTACTCTCGATGCCCATTGTGACCTTAAACACCTCTATTAGGTCACCTCACAACCTCTGAAGTTTATCATCTTCAAATATAATCTTGTTCCTGCAAACAGAAACAATTATCTCCCTTTTCCAAATGATCTTGAGAGAGAGATTAATGAACTCCAATTTTCCATTGCATAAAGCCACTCAATAAAATATACCCAACAAATATTGGCTAAATATCAGCCAGCCTGGCACTGCCCCATGTTGTCTGAAAGCTGTTTAAGCATATCTGATTTGCCAGGAGTGAGAGAGCCTAACAGGCTAAAATGGATTTGAGTGTGTGTAAATCTGAACTAGCATGACATTTGTGGACTAACGCCAACTCAGCACAAAAAGGTGTAATTACAACCTAATTAGTAAACAGCCCATTATCAAAACCACACTTATTGCCCAGAAATACACAACACACAATATCAAAATCAAATTCACACCCCTCCACACCCAGGATAAAAGTTGGGCTCCAGAAGCAAAACTTAATTGACACATTTCCAGTGGACATTGAGTAGCTGTAAGACGAAGTTAAAACTTTCTTGCTTTTTCCTAATGTGTGATGTTTCATTCAATCCAAGCGTACTCAACTGATTGGAGGAAAAATATTTAGAGCAATCAGATTGGTTTCCACTTTCATTTGTTGGCAATGACAGAACACTGCCCATTTAATTTATGGTTCTTTGAAACTTGAGATGTTGGTTCCTACTTACAGTCCTTACAGGCATATAACAGTTTCACAAAGATCTGTCAATACTACTTAAATGTAAACAGAAGCTTGTTATTCACCAGAAATTTGCAAATAAGCAAGTGTCAACTAATACACCTCTCATGTACTTTGTAAAAGGCAGCAGCTTATAATTAAGAACACCATGATTGCCAGGTTTGTGAAGTTCAGTTACATACCTAACCCACTTCTATAGATAGGCCAATCTAAGCAATTCCATTGATTTATAATCCAAGACTAAAGAGCAATTATAACTATGTGAAAAGTTCAGACTACAGGTCAAAGTTCCTCATCTCAACAATTCACCTTCAATGTAGTAAATTATCCAAAAGGTGCTTCACAGATACATAATCAAACAAAATTTGTTACTTGGTTTTGGGTAAATAGAGTAGATTTTAAGGAGTATTTTCAAGGGGGAAGGGAAGGGAAGGGAAGGGAAGGGAAGGGAAGGGAAGGGAAGGGAAGGGAAGGGAAGGGAAGGGAAGGGAAGGGAAGGGAAGGGAAGGGAAGGGAAGGGAAGGGAAGGGAAGGGAAGGGAAGGGAAGGGAAGGGAAGGGAAGGGAAAGGAATAAAAGACATTTAGGGAGGGAATTAAAGAGCTTACGCTTTAATAGTTGCAGGTGTAACCCTCAGCGAGAAGAAATGTTCAAGAGACCAAAAGCGAAGCACCAGAAATACCTTGAAAGGTCGTAGAGCTTGGGTTGGAGTGGGGAATGTAGATTGTAGTTAAAGCTATTTAACACTCAGACAATGAAGGATTTGAAATGAGAATTTTCAAATCAAGGTAATGCTTATCCAGGAGCCTGCCTAAGTTAACGAGCACAGGGGAGATTGGTGAATGAGATCTGATGGGAATTACAGTTGAGGCAGAGTTTTAGATGACCTCAATTTTAAGAGTAGAGTGGGAGACTGACCAAAAAAAGCATGAAAAAGGCATTGGTTTGTAACTTTAACAAAGTGTCATATTTGATGTGTTAATTTGGAGAGGTGACTGGTACACACACACACACACACACACACACACACACACACACAGAGTGAAGACAGCCTTACTATAGCTGTAATACAATTACTACTTAACCCACAGCACGGACTTTCAAAATATGCAGTTATGGGACAAAACATTTTATTCTGCAATTGGTTCCCAATGAGATGCCTAAATATATGGAAAAATTCAACCTTAATGATAGTTAAGTATTGACATTGCATGAATAAAATGCTCATAATTCTATTCACATAAATTATATAATTTTTCTTCCATGGAACATGACAAAATTTGACAGTACTATTGCATTGCAGACTATTTCACTAACACTCGGTCACATTTTCTAATTTGACGTGCACATTTTCTGTTGCTCTTTCTCTACAGGCTCAAAAATTTTCAAAGTCTCATCAAGATTTGATTTGGTGGAAATAAATACACATACAGGGTTTACTGCATTGAAAGAGGAAGTTTCTTAAACAGGGTCCCAAGTTGAGCATAAAACCACAAGGGGTTTGTGCGAAAAACCACAAGGTGGAGAGTTCTGTGCAAAGTGAAAGTGGTACAGTTACACCATGGTCAATGGAAATGATTCTTTCCACATTTTCACTGATACACATGCACAGTCTGTGTGGAGTTTATACGCGATATTGTGACTGTATGGAATCTCCCCACCCACCCCGAGGAGCTCCAGATCCCTTCCACTTCCCATAGACAAGTTGGTAGATTAATTGTCTACTGTAAATTACTCCTTATGTAGGTGGCTAGTGGGAGAATCATGGGGTGTCAACTGGGAATATGTGGAAGAACATCTTACATGGAAATACGTGTGGAATGGTATTGAAGTCATTGCTCTGACAGCCAGCATAGACTCAATGGGCCAAATGGCCTCCTCCTTTATTGTAAGGAAATGCATGATATTTGCAATGTGCAAACAAACGTCCTTTAGTTTTTGTGTCTCTTAGTCATATGCCCTTCATTTAAAAGCTTGTTTTGGATTACTGATAAATATTTGGAATATTGTATGAATCTAGTACGTAAAGCACATGCAAAAAGTGAATGCAAGTCACCTATAAAAATGTATTTAATATCCAAAACATTTCACAGGAAATACTCAATACGACTCTCAAATGGCAAGCATTTTGGATTTTGAGGCACAGAATACAAGAGCCAGAGGTCATTCTGAAATGATAAAATACTAACTAGGCCATTGCTAATTGCATCTTCTCTACTTTGGATGGTCATGGACCAGAGATTTCTAGGAGTCAGTGGAAAATTCAGTTTCTACAAAAAAAATATTGCCAGGGCTGGAGTGTTTCAGTAATGAGTAAAGACTCACTAAGCTGGGGTTCATTTCTTTAGAACAAAGGAAACTGTAGGGAGGTTTAGGGGAGGTGTATAAAATTATGAGAGGCCAAGACAAGATAAACAGAAAGGACTTATTTCCCTTAGCAGAGAGGACAGGAACTTATTGGGGGTAGTGGAGACACGGATTTAATTTAAGGCAGCTTGGAGAAGAGTTGAGAAAAATATTTCACTCAAGTGGTGGGGCTGGGAATTAGTTGCCTGAAAGGATGGTGTAGAAATCTTCACAACGTTTTAAAAGTACCCAGCTGAGCCTTTGTAGAGCTATAACCTCCAGGATATGACCAAGAGTTGGGAAGAAGAATTAACCCACTTTGCCAGAATTGACAATGATTGCCCAAACAGCCTCCTCCTGTACTGGAAATTTCTAGGAGGATTCTATAAAAACATTACAAAATGAGAAAATGTAAAATACAAGTATTTCTGTGATAAATAAAAATCAACAATACTGCTGATGATGGAAATCTAAAACAAACAGAAAATGCCGGAAACACTCAAAAGAACAGGCAGCATCTGTAGAAAGAGAAACGGTTAAATTCAAATCTGATGAAGGGTCTTTGATACGAAACATTAATTCTGTTTCTCTTTCCACAGATGCTGCCTAACCTGCAAAGTTTTGTTCAGTTTTTGAAGCATTTCTGTGGTATTGATTGTCCAGCCAAATGGTGAAAGTGATTCAAGTAAACACTGAACTTTGTTACTGGACTCTCAACCTTGCACAATTTTGATCTTAGATTTCACAGAGTAGCTAGAATCTTAGAGCCTACAACTACATACATTATGAAAAGTCACGTGTTATTCTGACTGTGTGTGCAGCTCTTTCACCATAACATTGACTAAGAACAATTAAGATTTCTGTTTCAGTTTGATCAAATGTGGCACAGTAGTCAAGTTACTGGACTACTAACATAGAGGCCTGGACTAACAATCCAAAGACCAGAATTTGAATCTCGTTGCAGCAACTGTGGAATTTAAATTCAGTTAATAGTCTAGAATCAAAAATTAGTCATTCATGACGCTAACCACAGAATGACCACATTGTTGTAAAAACCCATTTGGTTCACTAATGTCCTTCCAAAGAGGAAATCTGCCACCCGATGTGTGACACCAGACCCGCCAGTGTGGTTGACTCCTAAATGCCCTTTGAAATGGCCTAGCAAGCCACTCAGTTCAAGGGCAATCAGGAATGGGCAATAAGTTAGTGATGACAGAATATATTTTTCAATATAGTTAATAATCTTCTACAGGACTAATTATTGACAGATACATATATCACAGTTCAAAAGAAAAAGTTACATTTGGGATTAAAATCGGAGTGCCACTTTCTCAACAAAACACCAGCATAGATGTAATTTTAATTAATTGTTCAGTTCATCTCAATGAAGTACAAATAAAGCAGTTAAAATTCTAGTGAATACAAAGCTGGCAATAATACAAATAGTAGTTGTTTTATTTCTGCCAGAACCGACTACCTACACAGCACGGAGTGTAGTGGTTAGCATAACGCTACTACAGTGCCAGCGACCGGGGTTCAATTCCCGCTGCTGTCTGCAAGGAATTTGTACATTCTCCTCGTGACTGCATGGGTTTCCTCCGGGTGTTCCGGTTTCCTCCCACATTCCAAAGACGTACAGGTGAGGAGTTGTGGGCATGCTATATGTTGGCGCTGGAAGAGTGGCAACACTTACAGTCTGACCCCAGCACATTCTCAGTAATGCAAAAAGGTGCATTTCACTGTATGTTTCAATGTACATGTGACTCATAAATAAACATCTTAACTTTAAAAGGTGTATATACTTTGTAGAAACTTGATAATAATCTTTCGTATACTCCTTCAGCTTTTGGGAGTTTTAAAGAGGACTAGTTACTTTTAGCTGACAGAATAATTGCTTTCAAGGACTGAAGAGTAAGTCTTCACCTCTTCTGTAACCAACTATTTCTCCCAATCAGCTCATAAATGAAAAGTAATTAATCACACAATGTTGAGATACTGGGTCTTTGCTGCCATCATTGAAAGACTATGCAGTGTTGGCACTAGAATTTAGATCCACTGCATATACATTTTTTATTAAATGTGATTGGATGATAGTGTATTATAAATGCTATATATGAGGTCAAAGTAGAGATTACTTAGACAGGTACTTTCCAATTAGTATTATATCCCTTTGTCACCACATTAAAAACAATCCAGTAAGCAGAAAGGTGAAATCTGCAGCTTCTCAGAGAGAACTTTCATTTATAAATCATCTTTCACAGTTTAAAGGCACTTTTAAAGTGTAGACACATCTCTAATAATAGGGAAAGATGATAGCCAACAACATACAGTCAGGTTAAACAAATAGCAATGGGTTAACTCTCAGATAATTAACCTGTAACTTTCAGATTTAACAGAGTGTTCCACCAATAATTTACATTTATATCTCACCTTTAAACACTGGAACAAAAATGTCTCAAGGCACTTTCCATGAAAGCTAGTAGTCAAAAAACTGACATCAAGGCAAAGGAGAAGTAACAAGGTCTCCTAAAAGCAGAAACAAGCTTGGCTACAGTATTTTGTTTTAAACAGAATTTTAAAATAGGGCTGGGTATATTTTGAGAGCTGGGAACCATGTAGGTCGATGAAAAAAGGATACTGGGTACAGGTCAGAACGTGGAAACTAACATCTTTGGACAATGTCACTTTGGGGCAGAATGCAATGTGGAACACAAGAGGTCAAGAAAAGATCCTTGGGATAACTTCCAAAGGCTGTAATGTAGGGGCAGAGGGAAGGGGGCAGGTCAAGGTGGAATCTCAATTCCTCAGTTAAGAAGTGGTAAACAGATGAGTCGAGAGTAGCATAGCATTTTGGCTCCTGACAAGGTCTCGCCGGATCTGACAACAAAAAGCTAAACCGGTCATCTAAGCAGTCAAATTTGTCCCCCTTTGAACAAAGCAAAGACTGGAACAATTCAAAAGGAGAATGACTAAATGGGACAAAAGCAACAGTTTTGTTGGGGTTGAATAGCGAGATCGTGTTGATAGTAAGGTTAAAGAGGTGGCCATGAGCATATATAGCAGAGTTTATATGGAAAGTGATTAAATGAGGACAGGGAGTAGTGAACTCAGGTGAGGGACTGAAATTAAAATTTAATTGTAATTTAATTGCAAGTTGACATTCTTGACCCAAAACATTGACTGTTTATTTCCCTCCATAGACGCTGCATGACCTGCTGAGTTCCTCCAGCACTTTTTGTGTGTGTTGCTCCAGATTCCAGCATCTGCAGAATCTCTTGTATCACCATGAGTGAGATGTTCTAGAGTCTGATGAAGAAAAGTAGCAATTGAGAAACTTGGCTTGAGTCTAGGTGAGCAGTATAGAATGAAAGCAACAGACAATGAGACAGCAAGACAGTGAAACAGGGGAAGGGACAATTACACATGGAAGCACACATTAAAGTGAATCTGAAAGAAAAGTTACAAAGATAGTGATTATACACAGATGGATACAGCAGTGTCACTTAAATGATACAAACTGCTGTAAAATAATGGTCAGACCAGATAGAGCCAGTACACAAGAGAAAGCAACTTTTCAAATGATTTCTCAGCGACACCTCAGCAGCTTCACATGTTCTGAATTTCTAACTACAAGATTTTAATCTATTCTGTGTTTGGTTATCCAACGTTGTTGATCCATGGCTATTCAAATCAAATGCTAATTTAATCTCAATCTCTGACACTGATCAAGTGTAAATTTATAATCAGTAAACATTTACTCCTGAATTATTGTGGCCTAACTGCTTTTACAACTGTTACCAAATATCTTAATCAACTAACCCTACTTATTACTCACATACAAAACGTTAAGTGCTGTTAACTATGGCAAAGAATAACTGTTACTTTAAGATTTTGTTTCTCGACTTTGATATTTAGCAAGGGATTAACTAACAAACATAACTACTGATTAGGATCAAGAATAGAGACTGGTAACAAATATCCTTCTGTCTAGCCAAGGCAAAACAGTTCGAAAACCAAACTTAGCCATCATTAACACCTATAAATCAGATGGTGGCAGAACACAGCTTCTTAATGAAAGTCAAGTGTTAGTAATTTATTTAATGATTGTCAAGAGCTTTACTTCCAGCACATGGTAAGGTATAGAATATAGCTCTCATGTAAAAAGACTGCCTTTTGTTTATGTGGATTTTAATCCCACTCATGAATACACAATATTAAGTGGATAGGACACCTACTAAACTAGGTAATGAAATGCAAATACACATTTATATTTATATTTCTTCACTATGGTTCAAATGGATTTGGGTACATTGAACCCAGAAATCTGTAACAAACGGAATATCATTGCAAAGCTCAAATCACCGTAAAATTTATTTAGTAGACAGTAAGTGAAGTGGGCTTTGAAGTGAGCACTCAAATCAGTATTAGTGTACTATATACTGTGATAAATCAAGCTTTCATACCCTTTTGATTACACTTGTAAAATAACTGATTAAAAAGGGCATTTTGGTTTTGAATTACAAACAAAATGGCAAACCAAGAAACTCAGTCTACAAGGTACAAACATTAGATAACAGTGTCTCCTGGTTGAAACAACAGCTTTAAACTAAAAAAATACTTTACATGAAGGTTTATAACTGATGGCATTTCAATGAAAGCTGGCCACTGGATGCAAGTGGCTGTGTATTCCATCACAGTTAAGTTACTAAAGATCAAGTATAACAGTGTATTTTTGGTATCATGGTCACTGGGTAAAACTCTGATTTAACACCATCTAAAACCACTCTCAGTACTGAAAGCAAACAAGGATGACAACTATTTTAAGGCATGTTAGAAATAAAAGCACCCTTAGAAGCTAAAGTCTTCCCTGAAGAGAACTTTTCTACCTATCTGCCTCTACCCTTCAAAGGAGATTGATAAAAGTCCATCAAAGCAAAACTTGTTACATGCTTACCACTTCTCAAAAATTCCAGAGAGAAGCAGAATAAAATTTTCTTAATGACTAAAATTTTTAGTCCAAGTTTAATTATTGAACCATCCATGCATTGCTCCATGTATTGTTTACCTATAATTTATTAGAGCAAAATTAATCTGTAGCTTTAGCAGTGCAATATTTCCTACCTCTAAGGAGAATGCTGTGAACACAAGGTATTCCCTAAGAAAATGATTTGATGCAGTTTGAAAATAATGATTAGATGTGAATTCTGCTTAGTCACACAAGACAGAGTGCAAAGGCATTGGTTCCAATTCATAAGGGATTTGGTTTGATCATAGAAAGCATCGAGTCACAAATATGAGAAAAACCCAAATATTATTTCTTTTTAAAAAATGTACTTCATTATGAATACAAATTCATAATCATGTTATTACATTATGAAAGTATTTCTCAAAGTTGCAGATCATGCAGCTGCTCAGCTGTGATGATGACATCCAATTAGTCCACCCAATCCTAGTGTAGCCTGACATTAAGCAAGGCGTGTCATTGCACCAACCCCCTTCTCAATCTTCCTCACTGCAACACTTCTTCATCTCTCAGCTACCTGTTGGGAGTGAAGTTAATGTACAGGACAAATAAACTGTTCACCCTTCTTTATCGCCACTCCTGGAACCAAGTTCAGCTCAATCTCAGTTATCAATTTAGAGTACCAGAGGATGCTTGCTTTGTGTACATTTAGAGACAATCACTGTTAGCTCCTTCCCTGAAACATGAGGAGATGGAACTTACACCAAACATTCAAAAGACCCTATCAATCTGCTCCCTCATGGTACACCTCCAATAAGAACCAATATTCATGATGAGAATTAGAAAATATGGTTTGGTTTCTATATCTTAGGAGCCATTACTCAACAAAAGCAGGTAAAATTCACCATCACCTCCAGTAAGCCAGTGCAGAGTTCAGCCAACTGCAAAGACTGTGCAAAGACCAAGATCTCTATCCCAGCAGCATCGCTTCCAATTCTTTATCTGCTTCAGAGATGTGAATAACAACATTCTTCTCAAAGCACTGAAGAATTATGAATATCATTTGTTCAAATTCCTCCAAATCCATTGGCAATCTGACATCAGCAGAATTCGTCAGGGCGACATCAATGCTCTAATCACACTCAACCACATTCCATGGGTAGGTCACATCATTCTCATGCCTGACACCAAGCTCTTAGAAAAACAAGCAATGAAAAATATCAAAAATGCAAAATGATAGAAATCAGAAATGAAGACAGACAATAAACAGAAACACTCAGCAGGTCAAGTAGCATTGTGGAAACAGAAACAAGGCACTGGTTTCTTTTTCCATAGATGGCTGCCTGACCTGCTGAATGCTTCCAGCATTTTCTGGTTTTATTTCTTGAAATAAATACTCCATTCCAAGCTCCACCTGGCAGGTGATTTCCGGGAGGATAGACAAAAGATGTCAAAGATGCTCTCAAAGTCTCAATGACGACAACGCATGGAGACCATTCACAAACAAGGGAAGGAGTACATAACATTCCAAACAATCCACCCATCCACCCCATCAAGACCCACCTGTGGCAGAGTCTGAGATCTGCATGGTACTCTTCAGGCAATTCAGAACCCATAGAACGGGAGCAGAAGCAAGACATCCTTGACCCCAAATGAGTGCAAAATAAGCATACTAAAGTAGAGCAAACTTGTAATTAACATACACTGGGTCTAATACCCTTTCTTAGGTTAAAACATTATCCCATCAAGTTCTAGTTGAGATAATCCATTTGAGCAATCAGTTCTCATGAAGGGTGATTTAAAAGCATAGACTTTGTTTCTCTCTCCACAGATGTTGCCAAACTTGTTCCTCTTCTTTGATTAGATTATAAACTTATACTTCATAGAAAAACATTTAATAACTTGAGTGAACTAAAGTCCATTATGACATCATTAAACAAACTAAATCACTGCAAATTATGACTTTCATCCCCATGGTAGTTCTGGTGTTAAATGGAGATCATGAAACAAGATCTCGTGGTTCTCACTGGAGCCAAATGATGCCAAGGCACTGGTTCTATCACAAATACTCTAAGCAAAGCCGTAAAAAAACATGGATTAATTCAGCTTTGAAACCACTCCAAATACACCCCTCAGAAATCCACCAGAATACATCTACCAATATCTTTGGCAGTTCCCAGCACCATCATGTGGTGTCCCAAAGAACAGAAGTTTAAAAAACAGGGCTATGGAACAACGTTTGTGCACCGCCACAAACCAAGTAGATGGAGAGAAATACAGAATGCGTTCACTGCAGGAAAAAAATACTTCAATGAACACCACCCTCCTCTATCACGGAGGTCCCTTGGCTTCAACCTCTCTTAAAAGGTAGCATCCAACAGAATTTGTAAAGGCTACTTGCTCTAATAGTGGAAGATGCTGGCTGACTTAAAGTTCAACTGTGGTCATGATCCCTTAACTATGGAATTGGTTTATTATTGTCACTTGTACCAAGGTACAGTGAAAAACTTGTCTTGCACACCGTTCATACGGATCAATTCATTACACAGTGCATTGAGGTAGTACAAGGTAAAACAATACAGAATGCAGAGTAAAGTGTCACAGCTACAGAGAAATTGCAGTGCAGGCAGACAATAAAGGTGCAAGGTCACAACGAGGTAGATTTGAGGTCAAGAGTCCATCTTATCGTACTAGGGAACCATTCAATAATCTTATAACAGCGGGATAGAAGCTTGGGCGTGGTGGTACATGCTTTTACATCTTCTTCTCAATGGGAGAGGGGAGAAGAAAGAATGTCCAGAGTGGGTGGGGTCTTTGATTATGCTGGCTGCTTTACCGAGGCAACAAGAAGTATAGATAGAGTCCATGGAGGGGAGGCTGGTTTCCGTGATGCGCTGAGCTGTGTCCACAATTCTCTACAGTTTCTTGCAGTCCCGGGCAGAGCAGATGCCATATCAAGCTATGAAGCATCCAAATAGGATGCTTTCTATAGTGCATCGATAAAAGTTGGTGAGTGTCAAAGGGGGTGTGCCAAATTTCTTTCGCCTCCTGGAGGAAGTAGCTCCAGAGAAGTATGCTCCTAAGGAGGAACATACTATAATCGACCTAGCTCTTAAACTCTTTTGCAGGTTACCCTCAATACACCAGTTGCTGAAAGTGGCCATTGAGTGCACTGTCAGATCAAATATCCAAGAGCAAGACTAAAAGGAGTTTACTGATGTCTTCAGTTACCAAAATGAAGAAGCTCCTTCAGGTCGATGAAGGGTGTGCCAAAAACTGCCAAGAAATTAGGAAGGAACAAACCTCAGTTAAGAGTTTCTCAATTTAAAAATAACTGCAGCTAACACTCAGATATAGCACTGCTAGAAATTCAAAACGATTAAGGTTTGGCAGCAGCAAGCATTTTAACTTCATAAACCCATAGCAAATTCCAGTATTAAACAACCCAAATAATTTCACACTGCATCTAAGTAGTGGACTCTGACTTGAAAAGAACAGTTTAAAATAAACACAGCTCCACTAATAGACAGTGCAGTACATGCTTAGCAATTCTACCAAATTACCAGAAAAGTGACAGAAGCTGTCAAAGGTACTAACAAGCAGCACACTCTCACCAACCATCTGCTTTTCAAAACGCTTAGGGATTTGCCGGGACCACTCTACTCCAGATTTCAGCCTTGGTCAGAACATGGGCATTGCAACTGAATGCCATTAATTAAGTATGAACCTCAATACTTGACCAAATGCAACAAGAACACACAGCAAAACGGAGGTCAGTGTATAACTGCACTAGCTCAAGTCATACCTGGAACTGAAGACCACAAGTTGTGGTGTTAGAGGCCAATTACAGCAATTCCAGAACTATATTACATGAGGTCAGAAGTGTGTACTCTCATTATTGCTCTGTTCAGACTCAATTATAGCTCAACTATTGAAACAACTTGTACTCATAAGATTTGTACAACATGGTATCTCTGAGACATCAGTCACTTATGCAAAAGTTGCAAAAAAAGTTCAGACCACCCAAATGCAATGCACCTCCAAGTGACATTCAACAAATTGCCATCACTAAATCCCCCCCATACTGCTAGCATGATCCAAAAGTTAACCAGACTAGCCATATGCACGAGCCAGGAGGGAAAATAATCTCTACTGAGCACTGAACTCCTGAAGCCATTCAAATACATAAAAAAAAGTCAAGGTTGTGATGGAAACTAGGTATAGCAAGTCAGAGCTTTGTACAATGTTTTGGATGGAAGGGGTAGGCTCTTCCAAGTAGCTCATTTGGTAAAATCAGCATGCAGCAGAGCATACAAAAAAAGAGCAATACTTTCTGACCAATCCGTAATGATCTTGGACAAGATAACAATTATTTTACAATTGTCTTAGTTTCTTCATTCTTGGAATAATGCTTCTGACTCTTTGATAAACAGCAGATTCAAAGAGAAGAAAACTTGAGTGAAAATGGAATTTCTGAAACCATTTCCTTGGAAGCCAGAATCTTTTTAAAAAAAAAGTGGAAAGTTTTAGAATTATGAAGGATGTTAAGAAAATTAATTTCTTCTGGTCTGGCTGTTAGCAAACAGGGTGATGGATTCAAAATTGAAACAGCACAGAGAGACATTTGAAATTGCATTAGAAAGTGTCGTTGAATTTTGTAGTCTTTTGCCACGGGAAGTGATCATTGCCTATTTCAAGGAAACAAAATCACCAACGCAAGAGAAAAGAATCTACCAGAAAAATAAAAGGAGAGCACAGAGAATAGCTTTGAATTGCTGTAGGAGACCTCACAGTTTTGTGGATAGATTCGAGGTTGGGGTTGAACTTCCCTAGAACAAAGGCATCAAGGAGGACGTAGGTTATTAAATGAAAGTTTAGAGTGAATAAGAAAATCATTTCCAATGGCTGAAGGGACACTAATTAAAAAGGCATAAATTTGAAGTAATGAACAAAAGAACCATGAGGCAACACAAGCAAAAACATTTTTATGCAACAAGTGGGTAAGATTTGAAATGACTTCCTGAAGGAGCAGGATCCAGACTGAACGGCAACCTGCCAGGGTGGTGTGCAGAGATTCCATGGCAGCCTTCAATGGCAACCATAAAAATACCAGCAGAGAGAAAAAAAAATGCCTGGTTGTGCAGAAAGAGTCCAGAGTGGGACAAACTGAATATGTCTGATAAAGCTGATGGACCAAATAGCCAGTTCCCTATGACTCACTATTTCATTATTCCATAAACACTTGGCAATGATATGACAGTGAGCAAGAATATGAACAAACCATGATACTACCAACACTGGATCAAATAATTCACTGTCTATACCAAAGGTGTAATTCAGTTTACACTTGGTACACACTCACAATTACTATATTCAGATAGCAGTAATGCAGTTAAAAATAAATATATTTGTCAAAATGAAGTTTAAAATGTTAATCTGAACCAGCTACAATATTTGAAATAAGGTTCATTTGCTTGTGTGTGCATGTATGAGTGTATGCGTGTGTGTGTCTCTCAGAACCTTAAAAATTCTTGTGTCAGGCAAGTAGTCACTTATCATCCATTGCTAATGAAGGATTACACAGAAGGCAAAGAGTGGTTGTTGAAGGGTCGTATTCTGCATGGAGGTCGGTGACCAGTGGTGTACCTCAGGATGCTGCCTGGAATGTGGAGTATGCCTTATGAAAGCAGGTTGAGGGAACTCGGCCTTTTCTCCTTGGAGCAAAGGAGGATGCGGGGGACCTGATAGAGGTGTATAAGATGACGAGAGGCATTGATCAGGTGGATAGTCAGATGCTTTTCCCCCAGGGCTGAAATGGTGGCCACAAGAGGACGTAGGTTTAAGGTGCTGGGGAGTAGGTATAGAGGAGATGTCAGGGGTAAGATTTTTACTCAGAGGGTGGTGAGTGCGTGGAATGGGCTGCCGGCAACAGTGGCGGAGGCGGATACGATAGGGTCTTTTAAGAGCCTGTTGGATAGGTACATGGAGATGAGAAAAATAGAGGGCTATGGGTAGCCTAGTAATTTCTAGGGCAGGGACATGTTCGGCACAGCTTTGTGGGCCAAAGGGCCTGAATTGTGCTGTAGGTTCCTCTATGTTTCTAAAGATGCTTTATAATCCCTAGCCTTTTCCACCAAATCAAAACCTTAACTTGTTACTCCTGTTAATTACCACAGCAAAATATAGAAACGCAAAATATAGAAACCCAATAGATTTACCAGAGGAAATGCAGGATTCTGGTTCCATAATGTCTCCCTAATTAATGGAATAATTGTTAATGCACATATTTTGTGTGTTTTTTTTTACAATGGTACAAGATCCCTGCACATGGGAGCTCTTAAATTATCAACTACTGCTGGCAAAAAAGATGATCAATGCATTTCAGGTCAGCTGGATTCCTTTCATGTCAAATTGCCTTAAAGATATTTCACTGCCAGAACTTACACAGGTGTAACTAGAGGTAACAGCTTCTCCAACAAACCACCTGGCTTCCATTTAGCATTGAACGAAAACAGAACAGAAGTGATTAGGAACTCAATTATCTAAGTGCAAACACATGTCCATCTCAATACTATGGCTCTGCCAATTTTTGGAATATTTGTTGGTGTGAATCAAAAACTAACATGGGGAATTTAAAAAAAAGACACAAAAGAGGACACAAATGCAAGCTCTTGATCAAGCTATTAAAATAAACAGTCCTTTTCAAATGGGTAGTTGGAATTGGTTTATTATGGTCACTTGTACCGAGGTACAGTGAAAAACTCGTCTTCCACACCATTCATACAGACTAATTCATTGCACAGTGCATTGAGATGGTACAAGATAAAACAATACAGAATGCAAAGTGTCACAGCTACGGAGTAAGTGTAGTGCAGGTAGACAATAAGGTGCAAGGTCATAATGAGGTAAATGGTTAAAGTCAAGAAATAGCAGGGGTTCCAAGTTTAAATTTCTCCTGAAACTCACACAGTACCAGAATATCATTGACTATATAATGGAAAACATCTTTAAAAATGTATGATCACATTTGTATGTCTTCTTTCAATGCTAAACATAAGTAATTTCTAGATCACCTGTAAAGTGTATGTCACCTAATGAATGCAAGCCTGCAATACATTTTAGCCATGAAAATGCCATGAAAGTTCACTGCACTGCTGCTGCAAAAAGCTAATTTTCATGGCATTCAGACCTTGTGCAAGTATACCCATGACAGTAATAAACTTGAACTAGCCTGGGTAACCTTAATAGAACCTGTGATGACTGTATTCCATCTTGGGTTGTCATAAACTAGGAACACGAATAAGAAATTTCTGCCCCTGGACATTGGAAATTGGTGCGTGCAAGCATATTAAATGAACATCAGATAATGCAGTTGATTGTGATGCCCTTTATATAGTGAACTGGATTATTTTGCATTGTGCAGATTACATAAACAGCATTACTTGGGCAGACCATGGGGTTTAAAAACTACAATGAAATTGTACCCCCAAGAGTGAACTCCCTTACTAGAGCAAAATAAACAAAGAAGAAAACTTAATTCAAGCTTGCAATGAATTAATTCAAATAGGAAGAACTTGGATTTGCAGTTGACTGCAAAATTCTTGGCCATCAGACTTCTCAATTGAAGACATTTTGAAGCTTTTTGATCCAATTTTATTCCACAAGTTCTCCCTGATAGTATAGCCAATTGATTGCTACCATAAAACTCAGATAATGTGCTTCATGATTTTTTGGAAAACTAGATGGTATGACATCAGGATCACCTGGTTCTATTTCCCACATGCCCTTTAAGCTCACATGAATTCAGTTTCCCACACTCCCTTTAAACTCATCGTAGCCCAATTTCCCACACAACCTTTAAAGTCACTGGGACTCAGTTTCCTGCGCTCTCTGTAAGCTCACCTGGTTCACTGGAAAATTTATTATACTATTGTATAACATGTAAAACAAAATGTGAGTTAAAAATATATTTGGAAAATCTGCCAGTTTGGTACCACTAAAGCCCCGCGGATGCTGGAGTATCAGAGTCTTACTGTAATTATTAAAAAAGTATATGGAAATTAATTTTTTTAGTTAGCAAGACCAGTTTTCCAAGTCCATTCTCTCCATCATCTATTTTGTTAGCTTGTAACAGCACGGACTCAACATAAAAGCCAAATATAAATTTTGCACTGTCAGAAAACTTTGATTTTAAATCTAATGTGAGTCATCACTGCAGATTATCACTGGCAATCTAAGGCATGAGTGACTGATGTCTCAGAGATGCCATCCTCACAATGGACTAGATATGGAGCTTGAAATCCAGATCAGTATTACACCTGGACTTAAGGTGATGTACACAATATTTCCCTCTATTAAAAATTTAAGACTCAACATTAATTTAAATTAGCCTGACATCCTGTTTCTGTAATAACAAAAGAACTCTCTCATGATCGGAACCAAGGAAAATGCTTTCATATAATTTAGTACTGCAGCACAGAATTTATAGCACTGAACCAGTAATTCAGGGGCCTGGACTAACGATCTGGAAACACAAGCTCAAATCCCATAAGAACAGCTGGGGAATTGAGTAAAAAACCCATCTGGTTCACTAATCTCATTTAGGAATCTCTGGTACAGCTTTTGTGAATCAGACCCACATCAATGTGACCGACTCTTAGATGCCTGCTGAAATAGCCCAAAAAGCTTTTCAAAAAGTAATTTGGAACAAATAAAATTGTTTCCTTGCCACCCATACTGAAAAGGCATATTTTTAAAAATACATGACTAAAACTATAGGTCTTTTGTCAAAAGGACAAAATGTACAGAGAACACAATGTATTTTACTTGAGGAGAAACAAAACTAATGGTTAATCATAATACACAGAAAATTAAGTACTGATAGCTTTATTACAAGTTCACCAAGTACTTCAATTACTGATTTGGAAAGGCACTGCAGCAAAAGCTAAGATTTTCTGAGCTTGATGAGTCATTTGAATTCTTACACCGTTATTCAGAACCAATACTTAAGCACTAATTTGCCTTGCACCATTTTCTAACAGGCTCTTTAGGTGTATGATAGCATGTCACTGATAATATATGCATGCCACCGCTATAATACAAGAATTGAGACTTCCAATGATTCCAGAGATTTAAAGAACACATTCACAAGTTCTGACAGCTGGCCAAGGATATTCAGTTAAAATTAACAGTACAAATGAGAATGACTGACATCTAAAATTTGTTGGAAAACAACACAATGCTCTGCATCTAGCTGCTAAATACTAGCAGTTCCATTCAAACAGAAGCAGGTCTAGGACCTGGGCACATGACATCATTGAACATGGAAGTCCTGATGGATTTTGAACACTGGAGAAAAAATCCAAAATCCAATTTTCAAGTTCTGTGCAAAGCTAGACTTGCACAGGATTTATGATCCTACTGGATTTTAACGTGGGTTGTAGAACTTCAGCTAAAATGCAAAGGGGTGGGGAAGAGGTTTTTAGCTTCAATCCAGTATCACAGTTTACACTCATTGTCAAAAGCAAAACAATTTAACATGGTGTAACCGAGTGCAAAACTGGATTAGCACTGAAAATTCAGTACAGTTTTAAAACTTTAGTGAACTCTTATGAGCTGCTTCATTTCAACAATCTCCTTTGAATGGATTGCTTATAATGTCCACTATTTAAATTTAGGCCTAAAACAGCATATTTTGACATCCAAAGAAGTTAACAAGAATAAACTTTGTATATTTCAGATGTCTCCAAGGATCCTATACAGAAGTTCCAGTTCTACTGAAAAATTATTCTGTTTATTCATTCATGGGATGTGGACATTACTGATAATACAAGAACTGACTGTCCATTCCTATTTGCCCCTGTAACAAGAATTCAACTGAGAATCAACCACATTGGTGGGTCTGGAGTCACACACAAGGCAGAGCAAGTAAACGTGGCAGGTTTCCTTCCCTGAAGAATATTATTTAACCAGATGGGCTTCCCTGAGAATCCAAGAGTTAAACTGAGACAAGCTTTTTATTCCAGAATTATTCAAGGTGCCAGTGATGTAGGAAGCAACACACACAATGAAAATACAGTACAGGCAACCCCCACGTTGCAGGACATCAGGTAATTCACCCTTCTGAAACTTACAAATCACTATCAAAAAAAATCTGATACACAAATAAAAATTCACTAACACAGAATTTGTGTGTCAATTTTTTTTCCCCACTCTTATTTCTTGACATGTCGCAGATGATGTGGCTACGCATTATGGAAAATCGCGAAACAGACCTTTTTCTGGGAACACAATCCCCCTGTAACGCAGGGGTTGCCTGTTGTCAGCTATTCAAATCAGCAAATGTACAAATGACACACCAACACTTCAACAATTATTTGGTGAATTCCACTGCAATATAATGAAAATAAAATAAACTTTGTTCCACTAAACTTTCTAAATGTGCCCATGAATGCCATGGTTTTGATACATAGGTAAAATTCCCTTTTAACTTTACTGAAATCACTGCACTGGATACACGAGAAATGTGGTGTACTTTAAGGTGGATCTACATGATGTCTTCTACTTCCGCTTCTTAGGGAAGGGAAGTGTATAGAGTTTCCTCATATTTCCTTATGACATAGCATGATAGTTGACCCTTCACGTCAATGCCAGCTCTCGAGAAATCCCATTCCCCCACTTATTTCCCTACAACCTATTCTCTCTCTCATGCCTATCAACACTCCACTGACTTTCCTATCACCCACCTACACCAGTGGCAATATACAGCAGCCAGTTTACCCAATAACCAGCACATTTTTGGGATGTGGATGGTAACAGCAGCACCCAGAGAAACCACGTGGTCACAGGGAAAACATGCAAACTCCACACAAAGTACGAGAGAACACCCCTTTCTCTCCTCCATTTGCTATTCTGGGAACAAGTCATCTTAGTTCTATATCTAGCACAGCGACCATCTTTTCAGCTAGAGATCTTGGGGGTCACGGAGCTTGTGCCAGGCCACTTATAGCACTTCACTATTCACCCAAATGAGGCAACATTACTCTTTGTGAATGTGTGCATCTCCTGGCCCGGCTTATTGCAAGCAAGCTTCTTCCAAGAAGCAGCTGCTCGAGTTCTATCAACAGCAGGGAACACATCACCCTTGGTGTGGGAGGGATGATGGGATTTCAACTGTACCCAAGAACACGCGCCAGTCTACATTGGGGGAAAATCGGCAGTGGAAAGAGTCAGCAGCCTCCATGCAGTCATGTCTGGACTATCACCTCATGGAGACCAGCACTTTAACAACCAGATGCTGGATTTGTTCCATTAATTCCAGGCATATTGGAAAAGCTCCTTATGGTAGAATGTGGGTAAGATTCACATCCATCTCTTCTATCAGGAGTATATGAAGGGGTCAACCAACGGGCACTGGGGTCTGATGTCAAGTGCCTTCAGAAAGAGGGGCTTGAGTTGTTGTCCCAGCTAAGTTAAGCTGTTGAGGACCCAGTTCGATAAGCACAAATGAAGAATAGTGTGCTGTGGAACCTCACGGGATCTCAGGGCATATATGCAATACAGAGGATATAGATCCTGCAAGATTTGGACTGCCTTACCCTTCTTCTACTTGCTGGAGAAATAGCATCCACCCACATGAGCTCTATGCTGGCCCACACTGACCAGTCCAATGCAGTCCTGAGCTAGTCCATTCAGGACAACATCTATCTAATCCAAGACCTGACCCACATTTCTCAAGGGTTAGTTTGTTAGTAGCTCTTCTTTCTTCCCTTGACATGGAGTAAGTATTTGACAGTGTGGATCATGAGTACCTTTTTGAGCCTCTTTTATGGGCTGAGTTTTAACTCAGACCATAAAATGGTCAAACTACTGCATGCTGCCACAGAGTGTCTGGTCAATGTTAATGAGTGCTTGATGGTGCTTCTTCGCCTTGGGAGAGGAGTGCCTCAAGGACACCTCACATCTGCATGGAACTTTTCCTGTGCCTTCTTGAGCAATGATTGACAGGTTTGGCTCTGTGCAGGCTCTTATGTTTGCTGACAGTTAAATAAATAGATTTTGTATTACAGAAATAAGACATCAGCCCAACTGGAATAAGTCAATATTTACACCAAATATGAGCCTCCTTCATCTAACCCCATCAATACACCTTTCTATCCTTTTCACCCCCTATGATTCTCCAGTTTTCCCTTGAATGCATCTATTTTTTCCCCCCCAGTGAGTACCATATTCGCCATTCTGAATGAAGTAATTTGTCCCGAGTTCTATACTGGATTTATTAATGATAATCCTATATACATTTCCTGTAGTTTCATTCTTTCCTAACCAACTCACCCTGTTCTCTCAGCCAAATGGAAACATTTTTTATTCCCAAACCCGTATACATTTTAAATCCCTCTAAAAAGAACACCACTCATATATAGAAAAGAAACTCAAATTGTTTTATCTATCCTGATGGGCATACATTCCCAGTTCTGACTTTTATCTCTGCAAACCATTTTTGCAGCTTTTTTAGTTGTCAATATCCTTCTTGTTATATGGAGACTATTGCAGTGCACATGCAAGTGTCTCCCAATGTTATTTGCCATAAATAAAAATCATGTGTTCTAGTAAATTACAGCCATACTGCTGTCAAAACCTAAAAGTAAATCACTCTTTCACTGCACTCGAGAACCGAATTACCAGTCAACATCAAATTATCTCCAAGCATGTGAGACTCATGAAATAGTTCAATTTCTTTTCCAAATAAGTTCACAGCATTGCATTGAAATCCAGAAATAAAGAATAACTTTCATGAGCTCCAGTTGACTCGAACCATGTTGGAGGCAATGATGTACCCTAAAATATACTGTCATATAGGAAACGCAGCAGTCAATCTGCACTGAGCAAGAGTCAACTAACATGATAATGGCCAGTTCTTACAAATTACGAGACACTGAGAGCAAACAAGTAATACCAAAACATAAAATACTCCAAATATTTTGATAGTCAATGTCTATGATATTTTATATATCATCTTTGGTGGAACTTATCAAACGTTGAATGATACACATCACAGATAATAAATTTAAGATGTCTAGTTCATGTCAAAAAACTTGAAGGGTGGGTGAGTATGGGTGCTTGGGCAGGAGCACCTGTGGCACTGAAGAAATAAAATGGGCAAATTGAGCAAAAATTGTCATTAACCACCCAAGGCTCATTGGACTTTAATATCAAGTGGGATTTTTTTTCCCCTCGAAACCATCAGCATCTTGCCTCTAAGCAATAGAAGATTCTTTAAATATGCAGGGGTCTTTACAGAACACTGCCATTATGCACAAATAAATCAAGCATACAGTGTAGTTGGCAGGTCCAGGTAGATAAGGTATTAATACAGTGTGACCAATGGTTCTTAACGTAGGAGACTGCTCAAGAAAAAATAGTTTTGGTGGTATGATTAAATTTCCAATGGACCAGGAAGAGCACTGTCTCCTAAAATCCACTGTTTCACACTTCCAATCACCTTGGTTGCTTTGCCTTTCCCCCAGCTCCCCAAACTGGCCCTTCAACAGGCCTAATCTGTAATCCAGCTACAAGCAAAAATTAGATGACCACTGGTCTTTCAAAATCCATAATATTTGTTTGTCAACTACAGCTCAAAAGTGGGAATTCAAATGTGGACAGAACCTGAAAATTGTCTAGGAATTCTTTAACTGTTGTTTTAAGTAGATACTAAGCACATGCTACAAAGATTCAAGTTCTTTAGATAAAAACATCAATACAACTCTCTAGGGAAAATGAAATCAAGAGTCCTTTCAGTTTCTGATAAAGGATCTCAGATAGAGAAAATCAGCATGGTGTAATAGGTCTACAGCTCAGAGGTGTCGATTTCTTTCCAATTTGATTAAATTAAAATTGTCTTCTATTTGTTACCAGCCAGCAAGTAGAAACATCTTTACTGTTTCAAGAGATCTTTCAAACTCCCACCCAAGTCAATTCTCTAGTGATGTATCCTTCTCTGCTACTTCTGCACCCACACATTCCCTCTACATTGAGTAATCACTAGCATCTTGAGTAAAGATTGTCTAGCGTTTCTCTACAGTTTTTGAAACGTTGCCTCTCTTTGGGCCTAGGGAATGGAGATAGGAACAAAAGCTAGTGAATAGTGGTAATTCATGAAACCACTGAAGAGTGGACTTAATGATAACTTAAAGCAATTAAAATCACAAGTAAATTTGGAAAGAAAAGAAAAACATGGCATGATCCAGAATGAAACAGGAACCCAAATTAGGCTGGTGGAATAGGCTAAAGTAATCTCAGAAAGGTTTTCCTAAATCATTCCATCACTTTCTTTTCAATGAGTAAATCTCAAAACAATGAATTATCATCAACATGAAACAGTAACTCAATTTCTATTTCTACAGATGCCAGTTGACGTACTGAACATTGAGTTCAACATTTTAATTTTGATGTTCTTTTAGCAATTCCACTTGTGCAGGTAGAATTCCCATTAGTTTGGTGGAAAGGGATTTTAATGCAAAGTTTTAAAATACAGATATGCCCGCAAATAGTTCTGCTGTGGTTTTACAAGAAGATTGTGTCTCAACAATCAAAATAAAGTTTTCTTTGTAAGTTCAAACTATACCAACTTTCACAACCTTCTATTTACCATTTATGCAAACAGTAGTTGTTTAGATTCTCAATACCAAATGTAAGTACTTGGAATAAATTACAAAATACCCCATTTCCTCATCATGTCCTCTTTCCACTCCACTTTCTCCCATGTCCCACCCAAGTTCATCCTTCACCTGTTTCTCCACTCGGGTCTTTCACTGCACTTTAAATGTAGAGAGAGAATGGTCAACAAAAGCATAGGTTTCTGTTTCAGTGAGTTAAGTCAGTCAGTAGACGGAGTCAAACTTAATATGGCTTCAAAAACTCCAGGAACAATACAAGTTAATTAGTAAATGTGGTAAATTACAGACCCTTGGGAATTAACATCATCTGTCTTTCTTTTTCCAATTGCTCTTATTTTCAAAACTGTCATTGCAGGTGCAGGGAAATGTGTCAATAATCTTGAAAAAAAAACAAGATTCAGTACTGAACTAGAACAAATTTGCTGTAGTTCAGTTCTGCTCATTTAATAGTTTTGCCATTTAAATTCCTTGTTCATTAAAATCATTATGCATGGCTTCAGAAGTTCAGTAATGAACTATAGTCCTCATTTCTACTTGGCACCATTAAGACAGTCTCAGGAATGGAAAATACAGTGGAGACGAAGTCACTGAATGTATTTTCAAAAAATGAGTAAGTAGATTTCTAGATACAAAAGGCATCAAGGGGTATACGGAGAGAGAGAGTATTGAGATAGAGGATCAGCCATGATCATGTTAACTCCTATTTTTTTTATGTTTTTAAGATAATGAAGCATTCAAAGATGAGTTTTTTTTAATGGATTAAGAAAGGAAAACAGAATACATCATATGTTGGAGCGAAACTGCTACATTCAACGTATTCATTTCTCAATTCAGGACTCTACTGGGTTGTTACCAATTCAGGTAGGTTGTAGTCCTGAAGATTGGCATCAACGGATTGGATGGCATCTGGTCAACCAACATATCCGCAGACCATTCCAAAGTCTCCATCTCTTTCCCCAGCCCGCTCCCCCAACACCATTCCCCCACTTTCTTTGTCATACAGCGCTACGTCTAAACCAAGCACCCCCACGCACTGCACGCCCTGCCCCCCATTCAGTCTCGTACAGGAACAGACTGCAGTGGCATTACGTGCGATTGGAACTGACAATAAAACTTCAGCCTCACCATTCTTCAGAAATTAAGCTTACTTATCTATCTGCAGAGGAAGCGGTTGAGGTGGGCACAACTACAATGTCCAAAAGACATTCAGACAAGTTCAAGGACAGGAAAGTTTAGAGGGATATGGACCAAATGCAGACAAATGGGACTAGCTCAGGAAGGCACCTTGATCAGCATGGACGTTGGACGAAGGGCCTGTTTCCATGCTTTATGACTATGACATTGTGTATTATATCAAAACTAAACTCTAAATTCCCTCATCCTTGAGCACATGCAACATAAAATTTTATTTGTCCAAGGCTGTTTACTAAATAAAAAAATTAAGGCACAAAATACAACATACACTATCAATTTTTTTTTTAACATGCTCCATTCAATTCACAAAGAGGTACTTCAATACAATTCATACTTTTTCACTGTAAGGAGTTTCCTAGTTTTATGTTTTTGCAGGATCTTACAAGGCAACATTTTCCAAAGTGTTACTATGCAATAGAAATAAGTAGACCGCAATCATGAGATAACTTTCAAGGTGCAAAATCTTTCCACCATTGTAGAATTTTCATGTACTTGTAGTTATTTCCATTTGTGCTAGTATTTTTTCCTTCTCTTCTAAAAGGTTTTTGTGTGGTAGGGTATCATTTTATAGATACTTTCAGTAATTTATCCAAGAGCTTAAGTAAATGTTCAACCTCAGAAGGAATGGGAATATCACATCAAACTAATCTTGAATTCACTAGACATCCATTCAATTTCTGGCATGGCTGAATTTGCTAACAAAGTTTGAAGTCTGCACATCCTAAAAATCCCCTGCTGGCCATTGGTTTCTCTATTCAGCAGATATAGCTCAGAATTTTTGTCTGGATTTAAACTGAACAAAAATGCTTAAGAAAATTACCTTCAGACTTTTGTTAGCCTTTTCCTGAGTTCGACATCACAGTTATGTATTAGTCATTTCCAGTCAGGCACTTAATTTTTTTTCCCCCAAAAGCTGCAGACTAAACAAGAAAATGTACAGGTATGTTTAGTCATACCTTCAAAATTATGATATGGTTTGATTCCTTGTTATGCAATGTACAATGGCATTTTTTAGTCTTAAAAATTACCCAAGGTACTCTTCATTCATTCATGGAATACAGACTTTGCTGGCAACACCAGCATTTATTGGCTATCCTTTTGAGAGGCCATTTCAGAGGACATGAGAGACAATCACATTGGTCTGTCTGTGACTCCAGTCAAATCAGAGCAGTTACAGATGGCAGATTTACTTCCCTGAATTGCTTAAGTGAACTGAATGAATTTTTATGGGATTATCCAAAGTCCACTAACCTGACCACCAAAGCAGTAAGCATCCAACTGCAACACAGGCTGTTTTTGTAAATTGCAAGTCCTAATTTCTTGTTTAATTTTGGGGGTTATTGCTGGTTTACTGCTAACAACAGTTAATTGAATCCTCAAAAAGCAAATATCTGATAGCAAAAATTAAAGATGTGGCTATTTGAATAAAGTACTTATATTTTTGCTCACAGACATGGTGTCATAAGTGCAAATTACATCATTAAATTGCAATAATTTTGAGGTACATCACCTCTAAAATGACACCACTTTGCACATCTTCGAAAGGCGCACTGCGATGACAAGACTTGATGGATAACCTTTCTTGGTAGCAAAACAAAAGAGCTGGTCATTGACTACAGGAAAGAGGGCCGGTGCACACACTCCTGTTTACATTAACAGTACTGAGGTTGAGAGGGTTGAGAGCTTCAAGTCCTAGGAATGAACATCACCAATAGCCCATCCTGGTCCAACGATGTAGACACCATAGCCAAGAAAGTGCACCAGTGCCTCTACTTCCTCAGGGGGCTAAAGAAATTTGGCATGTCTCCTTTGACCCTCACCAATTTTTAGAGATGCACCATAGAAAGCATTCTATCCAGATGCATCATGGCTTGGTACAGCAACTGCTCTGCCCAAGACAGCAGGAAACTGCAGAGAGTTGTGGACACAGCTCAGCACATCACAAAAACCAGCCTCCCCTCCATGGACTCTGTCCATACTTCTCGTGGCCTAGGTAAAGCAGCCAACATAATCAAAGACCCCACCCACCCATTCTCTCTTCTCCCATCGGGCAGAAAAGTCTGAAAGCACGCAACACTGAAAGACAGCTTCAATCCCGCTGTTATAAGATTATTGAACAGTCCCCTAGTATGATGAGATGGATTCTTGACCTCAATCTACCGTATCATGGCCTTGCACCTTATTGTCTGCCTGCATTTCCTCTGTAACTGTGACATTTTATTCTGCATTTTGCTTTTGCTTTCCCTTGTACTACCTCAATGCACCGACGTAGTGAAATGATCTGTATGGATGGCATGCAGAGCAAAGTTTTTCACTGTACATCGGTACATATGGCAATAATAAACCAATTTACCAATTTTAAGAAAGAAAGAGGTATTACATAGAACATGCAGAAATAGGCCATCTGGCTGCTCAAGTCTGCTCCATCTTTGCTAAAAATCATGGCAGATCTTCCAGCTCAGCTTCATTTCCCAGCACTATCTCCATATCCCTATTCCCTCAATATCCAGATATTTACTGATCTGTTTTGAATGAACTCAGCAACTGAGTCTCCAAAGCTCTCCAGGTGATTCGCCACCCTCTGCATGTAGAAGTTTCTCCTCACCTCAATCCTAAATGGGGGAGGGGAAGGGTGGCGTTTGCAACTGAGGCTGGGAGGTGATTCGTGGAGACAATAAAGGGCTGCAGATTATGGAATCTGTTAAGGAAGGCAAGTGACGAGTGGAACTAGATAAAGGAGGGATGATGGGCAGATGGGAATAGTGGGGGGAGGGGAGAGAGGAGAGGAGATAGGGGACCAAGTTGGTTGTGTGTGGATGATAGGCAGATGGAACCAGGTGGGGGAGGGGAAAGAAGGTGGTGTGTGAGAGGATACTGGTGGATCTGAAGGAGAGAGAAAGGGACAGAGGGGGAGTGGATTACTGAAGTGGAGAATTCAATGTTCATGCCATTGGGTGGAAGACTACCCAGGCAGAATACGAAATGTTGTTCCTCTAGTTTGTATTTTGCCTCGCCCTAGCAGAGAAGCAGGCCAAGGACAGATAGATTGGCATGGGCATGGCTTGCAACCAGGAACTCAAGATGGCCATGTGAACAGAGTGCAGGGGCTCAGCAAAGGGACTGTCCGGTCTGCACTTAGTCTCACCTGTATAGAAGCCACATCAAGAGCACTAAATGCAATTGATGAGGCTGGAGGAGAGGCATGTGCATCTGCCTCACATGGAAGAGTCGTTTAGGTCTCTGGATGGTGGTGAAGGAGGAAAGATCGGGCAGTTCTGTTAGTATAGCTGTGCAACATGCTCAAGCTAGGTGACAGAGAATAGAAATGTGGAGCTTTACAACCAAATACAACTATAGGTCCTCCCAGGTTATGGCAAGGTCCTGTTCCTGTGAACTGCTCGTAACCAGCAGAAAATGCTTGCAGCCCCACAGCAGCCAACAAATCCATCCTGCCGGCCTCCAAATACAACTATAGGTCCTCCCAGGTTATGGCAAGGTTCTGTTCCTGTGAACTGCTCGTAACTGGCAGAAAATGCTTGCAGCCCCACAGCAGCCAGCAAATCCATCCTGCCAGCATCCCAAATATTCGATCATACGTAATGGGATCTCCCTAACTCAGGGAGGACCTGTATATGTTTGAGCTAGTTCAACCATGAACTTTTCTAGGGAGTAATGAACAATATATTTACGTTGCAAGAATTTCACCAGTTCTTAAATAAACTCATAACCCATTCCAAGAGTTTTAAAAAAAAGTGTAATTATACCCAGTTCCAAAAGGTTCCAGAACTCCTTCCAAACTATGAATAGTGGCGGCAATGTAGAGGTATGGTAGTGCTTATGTTACTGGACTAGCAGCCAGAATTCTAGTTCATTGATCCACACAGGTTCAAATGTCACCAGATCAGCTGAGGAATTATAAATTAAAGACTTTAATGTAAAAAAAATCTAGTCACAGTAAAGTAACCATGACACAAGTGGATTGTCATAAAGCTCATTTGGTCACTAGTGTCCTTCATGGAAAGAAATCGACCAAGCTCATGTGGTCTGGCCTTTAGGTGACACCCAGCCCATCAATATGGTTGATTCTTAAATGATTCAGTGGTTAGATTGTTAAATGGTTAAGTGGAAGTACAATTAGGAATAGCTGTGAACAATGCCAGTGATACTCACCTCCCAACCAACAAATTTAAAATACTGCTTGCTGGAGCACTTTTTCTGCCCAGCTTGACTTGATTTGTCAGTTAGACATCTTAAAAAAAATCAGATAGCTGAAAAGCCCCTGCAACAGAAAAAAACATTTTTGCCAGTAATAACATTTTTCCAGTCACGAATATGGCAAGATCCCAATTGTTACAAGCTGCAAAATGAACTACAGCATTGGCAAGGCTTAACTACTAAAAACTGAGCAGAACTTAAACATTTGCAAGGATTTCCAAGATAAGATGGGTAGGTTAATTAATTTGATTTTTCTTGTGTATTGACCTTTGAATTTGATTTTGACATATGTAGACAGGCCCCCAAAAAGCAACAGTTAAAGAAAATAACCCAGAACTAAATTTTGGGAGTGATGTGATTAGTTGGCTCTGTGGAATTTCTAGGTTTGTACAATGAAACTTTGTAATGAAACAGAGTAATTTAATTAGTCTATCTTGCAGTGGCTAATGATCATTACATGCTTAAATGTGCCTTCATTCTCTCCACAATTGATCCAGCAAATTAATATTCCTAAATCTTCTCCACACAACTGCCTATATAAGAGACTTCCTTATGTCCAAGTCAACTAGTACAATTGAAGCTTCAATACAACAGTAACTGTCAGAATGATCACCAACGCATTTCAATTCCTCGATTGCAAAACACAAAAATCTTCTAAGTTTGCAAGGCAAGGAACAAATCTCAACCCACAAATATACTTTACACAAGGAAAATCCATTTTAAAGAAAACAATTTGTTTAAAGTCATTCTGCTGACTATTATAACCCTAGATGTTGAACAGCTGGCCACATGCCACAGACCAGCTTCTTACTGGAATTTTTTTTTTCCTTGGGGAAAGCAGAATTTGAAACCACCCCCCGCCTCTCCCCCAGAAATATCTTACACATAACGATCTGGAAGGTGCTCGATTACTGACACTTCTGAACTCAGATGTCTTTGAATATTGGGAAGAATGGACTTTACCCTTTAAGTGGTACAGGGGGCAGCATTCAGTGCTGCTGACTCAGTTTTTTGTTCAATGCTGACCTTAAGTACGTTCTGTGTAGAGTCTGCACATTCACCTTGTGACGTGTTTTCACCCAGTGCTCCATTTCCTCCCTCCTGCATCCCAAAAATGTCCTGTTACTGTAAATTACCCCTTAGTGCAGGCAAGTCACAGCATTTGACTATCACATGATGGGCATGCCAGAGAGTTGTTGTAGGGCTACAGGGAATTTGAGGGTAATGGGATTGCTCTGCTAGGTGCTGGTATGAAATTTAGGGGCCGAATGGCCTCTTCCTCCTACTTGCATTGTCAGTCATCTCTCCAGCTCCTTTGGAATGTTCAATCATCCAAAAAGCATCCCTCTCTCATTTATCCTCACCACTTCCAAAAGGATCACAAGCCTCCTACCTACACAATATCAAAAATGCCTCACAACAAGCAGCAAATTGCAGTGGCCAGGGAACCCCATCACAACGTGCATAGTGGAAGGGATAAACGCATCACTTGCTGCTGTTGCTGCTGCAAGCAAGCTATTAATTAGATGGAATTTACCCAGAACTTTCGAAGAACCTCAGGGCAAGAGGTTTGCCAAACTTTTCACAACTATTTAACAAAGCGTAAGCACGCCAAAACCAAAGGAAGCAGGTCAAGGTCATCATCCTGTTAAAACCAAGAAAACAACTGAACAATTCTACATAACCATCTCTCTCACTTCTCAAATAATCAGGTAGATTTCAGATGTTACTGCAGCTACTCCAATCAGTTCCTATCCCTCACAACTTTCAACAAGAAATGTTTCTTGCATGAGAGAAAGACCCGAGAGCTTCTCATTACCCTTTTCTCTCACTGACAGAGGTGGATGTTTAAAGTGTTGAGGATCTTTTGATGTGAACATATGCACGTCATCTCAACGGCAATTCCAAATGCTGACTTAATGAGTCATTGTGTTTAATGACAGACACCCACAATAAGCTCTATCACTTTTCAATATCTATGACAGTCAGCCAAACTCACAGATGCTGAAAACATGGGACTAGCTGCAGACACCCACCATGAATTTAGCTAGTACTCAACTTTATAAAGTGACCAAAATAATTTGAGCAACACTTTAATCCCTGGAAATTAGATTCCAATTGTACAAAGTACCTACAAGTATTGATGTGCCATTCCTCTACCTTCAAGCAACATTTATTTAAGATTAGGGAAAAGATACAGGCACCAAAATTTGCAGAAACCACATGGCTCCAAGAACAAAGAACGTATGAACAACTGCTTTGTCCTTGGTGAACTTTACTGTAGAGCATTGTACTCTTGTACAGATAGACACTCACCACACAAGACACTGCCTGTGCAACTGATTACAACATGTACAATTACTGAAGCAGTGAAGTCAACGGCCTCAAATGGCTCCTGACTCTGGCAAATATCACTTCTTCATGCATTAGAAAGAAAGACTGATCAAATCTTTGCAAACCTGTCAGACATGCATGAATGATAGAAGGAATGCCAAAATAAAATATGACCATCTTTTACACCAATGGAAATTCAAATTAACTCACAGTGGTGACCACGGCAATGAAAGTTAAAGCATAAAGCAGAGTCAAAGATGTGCACCCTCCCCACCCACACTTTATCCACAGCATAGTCAGCATTCATGCAGCTCCTCCACTCAGCATAACCTGGCTCCAAAACTGGACATCAATATACCAGTTGATACAAAAGCCACACAATTAAGATACTGCATGCTCTCTTCCCTCCAAGTATCACAAGTACCTCCAGCCAAATTCCTAAAGATAAAGCCTACATTATTTTCTTCTAAACAACACAATATTGTTATAGAATATTTAATGTTAGATAAGTAACCCTTACAGCATCAACTAAGGAAAGCCAAACTGGCTGTTATTCACACATGGCAACCTTAGACTGTCACTTACCTACCTTATCAGAGTGACCACATTTCAAAAAATCCTTTATTGGCTTTTGACATATCCTGAAGTCTTCAATATCAACACATAAATGCAATATATCTAGTTTTGTTTTTTCCATCCACTGATGGATTCTTCACAACCATTTATATTCCAAATGTACCATGACTACAAAATACTTCACTTTTGCCCTCATAATAAAATTTGCAGCATAAACTGGAATTTATTGAATATGACCTGAGAATACACCAATGCAAAGAGCCCTGAAGAGAAAAGTTTCACCACTGTATTGATTTAACATCATATGAACATTAACTAACTTACAGCATGCCCTTGTGTACATTAAACCCCTTGAACACATAAATTAAACCGGGTAGGCTTGAAACCAAGTTTATGAAAGTTCTTCCTAAAATGCTCTATAAATATTTAAATCTAAATGTCCAGAAAGGTGCACAGGATACAAATGACAACATGTACTCTCTCTCTTCTTGGCAAAATAATTGGAGTTCCAGGCAAGGAGTCATCAATGTAAAGAGGATGCTGATCACAGTACAAACCAGTAACTTTAACACAGAAAGTGTTTTTTAATTAAGACCATCCCTACTTTATTGTGGCCACTTTCTATTGAATCTGAATGACTTCTCCAATATCAGATATCTTGCAGAGGAAAGGCACCATTTCCCACCAAATTTTGCTCAGTGCCACCATTCAGCTCAGCCTCCAAATTTTCCATCCACAGTCTCCCAACTCTCACATGATTGTGGCTGACCACATGAGGCTCTCCAGTCCCAAACTGTTCCTATGTGGTCCGGCACCTTGACATTTATCAATTACGAAATCATTCCAACCCTATCCTACTGCAATTAAATTCTGGTGAACAGAATATAACTGATAATACTGACCACTCCACATAGCACCATGGGCCATGACTACAAATACCGGTTGGAATGCACTTGGAATGATTGAAAATTAAAATCATGAAACTTATTTCCAGAGTCAACTTGGCTCATAGGATATGATGTCTAAGGAGTTTGTACGTTCTCCCGTGTCTGTATGGGTTTCCTCCAGGTGCTCCGGTTTCCTCCCACATTCCAAAGACGTATGGGTAGGTTAATTTGGGTTTAAAATGGGTGGCGCGGACTCGTTGGGCTGGAAGGGCCTGTTACCACGCTGTAAATAAAATTTTTAAAAATTTAATAATATTAATCAAAAGGTTAGAGGATCAGAAATGAGGAAGAGTAGTATTATAGGATGTGCCAACTTTTAAATGAGCAAATTAAAACCCTTGCCTGTTGTGACATGCATAAATGATTCTATAGCACCATTAATGAAAGCTGGGCCATAATGGTTTGAGCAATATATCACACAATATCTCTTCACCTCAAAAGGGAATTTCATTGGTTATAATGCACTTTGAAACCCACAAAAGAGCAATTTATAAAATTGCTCAATCTTTCTTCACAATTTGGAAATCACTTGGTTTTTGCACATCACTTTGTTGGTAACCTTGTTTTCTTGCTGCTTTTTCTCCTCATCTGAAACTCCCTTTTCTCCACCTTCTTTTGCAGATATCAACTTGAAGAATTTACATTTCAAAAATCATTTGCATATGGGCTTGAAGTAGTTTGAGAGACCACATTGCAATTCAGAGGTGCCAACTGCAATTATACCAAAAGACAACAAACTCTTAGTGCCTGAAAATAGTCTTCTGAAAATTGGTCTGTACTCAAAATTGAACTTCCAGGCCAACAATTATAGTGAGTGATTGATTATTTTTGGCAGGGTTTTTGTTGGCTAATCTGGGTGCAAACCCACACTACAACATTTAATAAAATTATCTCCTCTCACACCAACTTCCTGTCTTCAAAATCAAGATTATGTGAGCTAGGTCCCTATATTGAAATATATTAGTTTTGACGTGGTGTCATTGTAACCATGCTTTAAAGCGAAGCTTGGCTAGAAATGATTGATCAAAGTCTTCTTCCACCTTCCATAAATGCTGTTTTCTTAAAAAAATATTTTAACACATGTATACAGTGAAGTTGCTAGGACGGCAACAAATTTTACTTGGTTCCAAATCAGCAGATGTTTTATCATTTTATGTGGTTCCTCCTGGAATATGAAGGTCAAGGAGACTTGAACATGCATCTTGCCCACTTAACACAAAGAACAATGTGTTAAAACAAATTAGTGTTTGTTCGTCTTTGGGGGGGGGAAGTGATTTGACAATGTGAAAATTGGTAACAAACAAAGAGGAACTGGGAATAGAATGTTGGAAATACTCAGTAGGCCGAACAGCATCTATTGAGATAAAGGGAAAAAAGTTAATGTTTTAGTTGATGACCTTTTGTCAGAACTGTTAAAAAATCAAATGTTACTTTAAGAGGGAGAATAAAGGAGATATCAAAGGGACTGTCTATCATAGAGGCCAGGAGAGACTGATTGGCAGTGCCAGCTGAGAGTGCGTGGCAAAGATTTGTCAACTGCCAATTATCTGTTTTGCATCTCTTGCAGAAAAGGGAGAAAAATGAAAAACCAGTAGAGTTAATAAAAAAAAAGGAAAGAAAACAAATGAAAACACTGCAGTTGCTGCAAATCTGAAACACTCAGCAGGTCAGGCAGCATTTCAGGTCTAAGAACCTCCATCAGAGAAACAAACAAAATGCTGAAACTTCAGATTCAAGCTGGAGAAGAAAACAATGCAGATGCTAGAAATCTGACAAAAAACAAAATACTGGAAACAGTCTACATTGCAGGTTGATGACCTCTTTTTAAAGAATTGGCTAGTTCTGAGCAGAAGTGAAAAGACTGGTCCGGAACAGTTGAATTCAATGTTGATTCCTGGGCCATTAAAGAAATTGAGAATGAAATCTAAGCAATTATCAAAAAGGTGTGCACAATTTTTGAGAATACTTTGCTTGCAGCACTTAAGCTTTAATCAGAAATACGGGTTAAAAAGTGTTAGATGTTCGGTTCCCCTCAGTCCGTGGTTGCAGCTGGTTAATGTAACATTAGAACTATTCAAAATACATTGTGAGAGTTTAAATTAAGGACTGATGAATTGTTTGGAACCAAATGGTTCAGATGCTGACTGCACGAAATGTCATTATTACAATAACCAATTTTTCATTCTGGCAGACAGACAGAATGCTGGTACTTTCAAAAAGTACTGCTTGTTAAAATAAAAATGTATCACTTACGGGAGCAGGAAAATTGCACAAGTGGATTGCAGAATTTGATACAGATTAGCTTACTGTCATATACACCAGGGTGCAATGAAGTTTCTTGCTTGTGTGAAGCTCACAGAGTAAACAGTATACAAACAGCAGAATGATGCAAAGATTGTAGTGCAAATCTGAAGTCGTACAAAAAAAAAGCGCTGAAGTTCTGGAATGTCACGATGCAACAAATCAATGATCCTATTCATCATCCTCCTGATACTATAAATAAAAGCCAAAAAAAGTAGAGTGCTGGTTTCCCTATTCTGAATTAGCTACTTGCATCAATAAGATCCAAGATGGCATGAGATCCCATCATACACATTACCGTATGTGACTCAGCTCAACGTGTTTTCTCATATTGCAACTCCAGTTTGAATGTTCAAAATCTAAACTGATGCATATTCAAACTACAGTTAAGTCTCTTGTATCTATATTTAAATATGCATTATTCAGAAGTTAGTTCTTGATGTCAAACATATGATCATAAATTTATATGTCCACAATAATAACAGAAAAACAAACAGTACAGCACAGGATCAGGTCCTTTGGCCCACGATGTCAGTGCCAACCATGGTGCCTACTTAAACTGCACATCTGCTTCCACGTGGTCTATATCCCTCTACTCCCTTTGTCAGAAAAATTGGCATTTTATTAGAAATTAGCTGGTTCGGAACAAAAAAGGGAAAAGGTATAAACTATAATTAAAATTCACATGCAATGACAATATATGTTGATGCAGCAGGTAGTGCTGGTACCTTAAAGATTCAGTGACTCAAATTCAATCCTGACCTGGAGTTTGGACATTCTCTTCGTGACCAGGTAGATTTCCCTCGGGGACTATTTTCCTCCCGCAATTAGTAACTATGAAGTGCCTTGAGTCTTGGTGGGTGATAGGAGATTCAGATTGGAGTTGATGAGCATGTGAGAGAGATTGTTTTAAAGGAAAAGCAGAGCATTTATGTGATTGCTCTGAAGGTCAGAATAAACACGAAGGGCCAAGCAGCCTCCTCCTTGTCATAAGAAAACATGAAAACATTAACTTTGCATCGCTCAGCAAAGCCAGAGTGTTCCTTGTGCTTCAACATCCTAAATTTCAATTACAGCAAACCTGTCAGACAAATTCAAAGCATCACAAGAATAATGACTGAACATTACAACTTAAAAAATTGAACTGATTAGCTTTTCTGCATCTAAATTAGGCCTCATTTTTCATCCCAGCAACAGATAAGATTTCTTTATTAGTCACATGTATTTCACTATGTGTTTCGACGTACATCTTTCGCGTAGTCATTTGGGGAGCAGCCCGCAAGTGTCACCACGCTTCTGGTGCCAACATATCATGCACACAACTTCCTAACCCGTATGTCTTTGGAACATGGGACGAAATTGGAGCACCCAGAGGAAAGCCACGCAGATACGGGGAGAACGTACAAACTCCTTACAGACAGTGGCCGGATTTGAACCCAGGTCGCTGGCGCTGTAAAGCTTTACACTAACTGCTACACTACCGTGCCTGCAAGATAATAAATACCAAGTGTAGGCTGCATAGGTCTCAAACCTGCTCTGATAATTATCAGATTAATTGCTGAGAATGTTGATTCATGGCATTCATCAATTTAACCCTCACTTTCCAGAACATATTCCATGCCCTTTTCCATGGGCCACCTCTGGTGCCTCCGTTAATCGACTGGACTTGCTTTCTAATGCTAGCCTACAGTGATCAGTTAAACTGATTGATGGCAGCACCCACCCCCACAGGCTGTTTATGGCATTTCCACAACGCCGACTCGTATATTCTACTGGCAGGTAAGCAAAATTAAGTAATGAATACAGTAGAGCTAATGAAATAATAAAAAATAAAAGACCCACACCATTTTGTGTCTTGTTGTCGGAACTGCAACTCCTTTAGGAGCACTCACAACTCTAAGTCAGAAAGTTGTTGGTTCAAGTCCCAATCCAACAGCTTCAGCAGAAAATTCAAGGCCAATGCAAGGTTTAGGAAGCTGAAATTAGACAAGGCCCTTGAGGAACAAAGGAATCAGGAAAAAATTTAAACAAGGAATTAGGAGGGCTAAAAAAAGGGCCATGAAATCTCCTTAACATGTAGGATTAAGGAGAATCCCAAGGCAATTTATAAGTATATTAGGAGCAACAGGGCAGCTAGGAAAAGGGTAGGTGCACTCAAGGACAAAGGAGGGAACTGCTCATAACCCAAACCATTTAAAATCAGATATGTGGCCTGAACAGAGTTCCCAGGTGACAGAAGATGCCTGCAGCCCCACAGCAGCTGGCAAATCTATACTACCAGTTTCCCAAATGCTCATATGTATGGGCTGTACACAAGTCAGGTGTTTCTAAACTGGGGAGAATCTGTGAACCAGTTATATTTTGGCTAAGATTAGAAATCAAAGTTTTTCCACTTTTTTTTTTCCCAATGGATAAATCTAATAACTAGCTTTGCATCATGTGCAAGTTTTGTTTTGAACGCTGAGCTTCACTAAAAGAAACTTGACAGTTACTTCTAAATAATGCTTAATACTTAGTTCAGTTCTAATCAATTCAAATTTGAAAACCATGCAAACATTAAGGTTGGCTTCTAAAATTAAGTCCAATGGAGAACAAAAGATTTCTCTGGGAGCTACTGATGCAATTAAAAATGTGCAAACTTTAAACTCTTCTGATTATAATCTACTAAGAGATTAAAAGAAATGTTTGCACTTGCCTTTCTGTGGATACCAAATGGAAGGAATATTATTCAAGAGAACATAACAAGGATTACATTTTCAACATTCTACATTTTGTGTGGTTGGGATAACAATAACGTTTTCCTGAAGAAACTGTACGTTCACTACATAACAAATTAACAACGATCAATATAACAATTAATAAGTGTTGTTTCATTTTCTAATTTTTTTTGGACACCCACTTTTAATTATCATCTTTTCTCTTTTCTTAGAAAAGTCATGCTATAATAGCAAGTCAGTGAAAAATTATTTCACTTCAGGCCAAAGCTCTGCTTGTCTAACTGGAATCCAGTATGTGGATCTGAGAAAGAAAGACAGCTTTAAGTAGGGAATTGGAGTACCACAAACTGCAATTCAGATTATAACAAATAGAGATTCAAAAATTAATGAACCCACATACAAGTTTTATTTCAGCTTCAGGCAGAATCAAGACACATTAAAGTAATGGCAAGGTAAATGAAGCAAAGATTATAAACAGACCAAGTGTTTAAGACTCAATACAGATGTAGAGTGCAATAATCATCACTTTTGATTCAATCTTGCATTAAAACATTTTCATTAATCACCATTTAGAGATCAGGAAAAACTACAGAGGTAAGTGATAAACAGTTACTATCCATTTCACCATGGTCCAAAGCATCTGAAAAATAATTATATCACAATGCCACATATCGTAACATTAAATTCCAAACATGAGATTTTGTGGATGACATGCATATGAAAATGAATTCACAGTTTCTGCACACAAAACAAGTGATAATGGAACTGAACAATTGAATTTTTGCACATCTTCAGCCGGAACCAAGGACTTCTAAATTGAGTTACTTTATACATGTAGCATAACAAAATACATAACAAAACGTAACAGGAACACTTAACAAAATTTTCAACACCAATTCATATAAAGATGGTCAGTTTTGGTTGGTCTGGTTGAGTATTGTCACACGTACCGAGAAATGCCATCTGGACAGATCATTCTATAAATAATTACCATCGAGGCAGTAAAAAGGAAAACAGAATGCAGAATATAGTGTTACAATTACAGAGAAGGTGCACAGCAGGTAGACAAATAAAGTGCAAGGGCAACAACAGGGTAGATTGGGAGATCAAGCATTCATATTTTTTTGCATAGAAGAGGTCCATTAAAGAGTCTGATAACAGCAGAATAGTGGTACAGTTGGAGGTGCAGAACCCTGATTGCAGGAATTCATAAAAACTTTTGGTGATAGAGTTTTACATCAAGTTATATTGCTGTTGATACAACATTCAATACAATTTGAGTAACTAAATTATAGTGAATATTTTCATTAAAGATATGACCATTACCCATAACCACATTGTAGTGGAATGACTGAACAAGTAAAAAAAAAATTTTTTGGGAAACAGTATGATCAACAGATTCATTTTAGGAATATGAAATTAGGCCTCAAAAATGAATTTTAAAATGGAAAACAAAGGAATGAAATGTACAACTGGTCAACTTTGCTTTCAAAATAAATCATGAAGTTTCTAGCATTTAAGCTATTAACAAGTGAAGAAGTCTTTACATAATAAATGAGTCTGGCAAAGAATTGTTATTCCTATTGTTCACAAGACAGTGATATCTAAAAGTAGTATAATTTTTTTTCTCCTTCCATAAATTTATACATAATCAAAAGAGTAAATCCACCAGGAACCAAATGGAAGAAAAATGACAAGACAGGTATTCAAATATGGAATATGTTGCCTGAAAACAAAAAGTTAAGCAATCATAAAATAAGATGGTAAAAGAATGAAGACATTAAAAGATTTATTTAGTCATTCTCAAGATGCTGTTCCAAGAAGATGTACAATGCAGGCTAGAGTGCAAAGGTAACAATTGTTTTTACTATTTGTTAACAACTACTTATTTTCCTATGCATAAATTTCAGATTATCGAGCAACCTATAGCTCCTATAAATCATGTTGAGCAGTCCCTTGGGATCGAGGATGATGGGGCTTCTGAGGTGACTGAGGTCAACGTGGCAACTTCAGACTTTTCCCACAAATATGGCAGGAGGTACCTCCCACAAGTGGGTAGTTTTTGATGTAATAAGACCCTTCTGCAATTTACATAGGGCTTCTGTGTTCTGATACATGAAATTGAGGTTCTCAATAAAACCCAAATGATCCTTTTCCACTTTGAGTAATCATGGGCCAGGGATTCCCAGAAGTCAAAGGGGATGCTTCCAAGAAGTCTTTGAGCATATCCTCAAATGTTTCTTTAGCCCATTGGGTAATCTCTTTCCCTGACAAGAGGAACTCTGAATAGGGTGTCTATTTTGGGAACCTGGCTCCAGGTGTGCAAGCAAACACCCTGCCCTGCAGAGCCGACTGAGTGAAAACAGTGCCTCCAGGGATGTTGGTCTAAGAGAGGACACTATCATCAGTTAATTCATTGTTTCAATGAATATGGAGGATTTTGCCATAAATAAAAGATAGGAAATATAAATCAAAAGGCAGGAGGGGAGGAGTGTACTGCAGAATTATAGCTTTGAGAATCAAGTCTCCATAAAACAATGGAAGACCCCTCCAAATGCAGAACGGTTAGATAAATCAGTGCCATCAGAGATGTCAGAGAAGATGCTGAGATGGTTGGTAGATTAATTGGCTACTGTAAATGACCCCCGGCGCAAGTCGGTGGCAGGACAATCAGGAAGTTTATGGGCACAGAGAGAGAATAGGCTACTGGAAAATAATTAAGGTAATGGGACTGAATAGATTGCTCTCAGACATGGCAGAGGCTTGTTGTGCTGAATGGCCTCCTTCTACGTTGCGAGTAATATGAAATACACAACTGCAAACATTTGGTAAGGTTTGATCTGGCAACCGAAAAGCAAAACTGCCGAGGCCAAAAATCTGAAATAAAAACAAGAAATACTGGAAACACTCAGCATCTCATCAAGAGAAATTCAGATGAAAGACCTTTTATCAGCACTGGGAAAGTGAGAAAAAAGTTAGTTTTCAATTGTAGAGAAGGTGCTTCCTGTACTCATGTAGAACTGGAAAATTTCGTTACTTTTGCTGCACATTTCCACCTGTGCTCTCAGTTTCAAATGGTCCACCTCTGACTCGTTCCTTCCAGATCTGGATTTCTGTCTTCATCTCAGGAGAGAAGTACTTAGTGTTGCCCAATCCAAGGATCTGGACCACTGCTCTATCAGATGTATATTGATTATCTGGATTTTGCTAAACTTGGCAATAATTTCAAACCATCAGGAAAATTAAGAGACAGATCATAGATGAACAACTCCAGTAAATTTGGAGACAAGTTCTAGTCGAAGAATGAGAAGCAAAATGAACTAAATGATATCATTTTAAAGAAGGTGCAGGAACAGACAGACTTGAGGTAGATATGTACATTTTTTTTAAAGCAGCAGAACAAATGGAGAAAGATGCTAATAAAAGGTGGAATCTGACTTTCCTAAAGGGAGTCAAAGAAACAAAAACAAGGAGAGTCATATAAACCTTTCCAAAGTATTGCTCAGGCCTGAGCTAAATAACTGTGCTCACTCCTATGCATTAAACCTTAGAAAGGGTGTCAAGACTTTAGAAGATTGAGCAGATACTTACCAATGGAGTACCGGGACCTCAACTTTGTATTGGACTAGAGGCTCAATTTTGAATTATACAAAGTTACTGAAGGTCTATGGATTTCTTTAGAATGTACAAGGTTAAGAGAAGATACAAGTGTTCAAAATCATGAAGGATATATGCATATCTATTAAGTGACACAAGGGTCATAATCAGAAGACAGATTTAAGATGATTTACAAAGAGAAATCAAGTTTATTCCATAATTTTAATCTAGTAACATATTGGTACCTAGAATGCACTGCCCAAGAGTGGTGGAAGCAGATTCAATAATAACTCTTGAAAGAGAATTAAGTGAACACTTAAATGCAGGGGAACATAAAGGGCAACGTGGAAAGATGCACAATAGGTCCAACAGCCTCCTCTCATAGTGAAAAAATTATGATCCTATGGGGCTAGTCACTGACATTCCTGGTTTTGTCTTCCTCCAACTCCTTGCCTCACCGAAAATATTCTTACACAAAGGAATTGCTATATGAAGGAAAGAAATATGCATTTTTAAATATCAATTGATGAGCACCTTGTAATTTTACATACTTGGCAATATAAGGATACAGAACATTTATAAAAGACATGAAAATCCAAATCAGCAGCTACTATATTGCTAAAATATAACCCAATATTCCAAAATGCAAAATCTGCTCAAATAAAATACTTATCTCTCATATTGGCTAACAGGATAGGCTAACAGAATGACTGTGCAAACCATATCAAGTCAACTCTTACAATTGCAATGTTCAGAAGCTGAAATCAATAATGAGTTATGAGCCGAGACATAAATTATCAAGACAACTTTCTGATGCCTTTTAGCAAGTTGCAACATAACATCCCAGCATTTACATTCTATGCCCCGACTTATGAAGGGAAGCATGCCATATGCCTTCTTAACGATCTGATCGATCGATATTGCCACTTTCAGGGAACTATAGACTTGTAACCCTCTCTGCTCATCAACAATGCTAATGCCATGACTGTTCTCTCTCCAAGAAAGGTCAACTTCAGAACTTAATTTTTTTTCTTTCCACAGATCATGTCTGACTTGCTCTCCACAGCCCTATTCACACATCATCCTTCTACTCAGAGTACTGAAAAGGATCATGGTCAAGCAATCAAGTGATTTTAAAATTCTCACCCTGATTTTTACAACCCTCTATGGCTTCATCCATCTTCAAGTCAGCAACCTTCCAAGATTGCTGTGCACTTCCAAAACCGGCCTCTTGAACAGCCTAATGCTAATCTCTCTCCACCAAGTAATACCTTCAGCTGCCTTGTCTATAACCTGGAATTTCACCCTCAGTTTCAATGCTCTTCATCTTAAAATTGACCTTCTTTTTTTGTCTGGTTACCTATCTTATCTGGAGCAGTATCAAAATCTGTCTAATTGCACCCCAGCGTTGGGCCATTAAAATAATGACAAGCTTCACCTGTTGAGTAATCACAGGTAGCTGAACTGCCAGGAAATCAGGGCAGGCAAGGTAGTGTAGTGGTTAACGTAACGCTATTACAGCACCAGCAACCCAGGTACAATTCCGGCCACTGTCTGTAAGGAGTTTGTACATTTCACCATGTCCGCGTGGGTTTCCTCCCACATTTTATAGATGTACGGGTTAGGAAGTTGTGGGCGTGCTATGTTGGTGCTGGAAGAGTGGCAACACTTGCAGGCTGCCCCCAGAACACTACACAAAAAGATGAATTTCACTGTGTGTTTCAATGTACATGCAACTAATAGAGATATCTTATCTAAATCAAAAAATAATCACCCAAATTTTTTTTTTAAATCTCTCCAGTTTGGATTCAGGGTGATCCCAATCATAAAACTGCAGATTCAACTTATCATGCACCCACAACTGCTAGGAATTTTATACAGTATATTGGATGGATGTGTTAAGTAAAAGTACAATACTTCATATATAGAGTAAAAATATTGCTCATACAGCAAACATGAATTGGGCAATGAAACACATACTGGTCCAATTCTACTTGCAAGTATAACTTCAATGAGAGTTAAACTTAAGAATGAATCTAAAGGAGTGAAAAAAAAATTAATGCACATACTATATTGCTGAAAATAATCTTAAATGCATCCATTCCTTAAATAATTGACCTAGTCAAAACACATGGTATATTCAAAGGCATTTAAGAAAGCAATTATTGTGGATACAAATCAGAGACACAGATGGAAAATTGTAATTAAAGTAGACAAAATTGCTAGATTTGCAAGATTACTGTTCTTCTGGGCGATTAACATACTATAACATGTTAAAGATTGTTAATGTACCTCTGGAGATCTTACCAGCTCATTTTGATTAAACCTTGCTCAATGACCAAGTTGCAGACACTTTAGTGCTGAAGCCAATTATTCTGAAGAACTTGCCACCTACACAATAAAAATATTTTGTAGTCCAGCTTGGTGGGACTTCAGAAATCTGCATACGTATAAAACCCATCCCCAAGGACTAAATTTTTTTGATAACCAACCTGACCAAACATGGTCCCATTGAGTATCAAAAAAATAAGACTGGTAGCCAAGCTGTAGTAGGGCTGCTCACATCTGGTTCTATTTTAACCTATTTAGTCATGGCTCAAGAAACCCTGCAACAACTTTTCTCCTGGCTCCAAATCTAGACTCAAGAGTCAACCAAGGAATGGTTGACTCGAGAGTCTGGAATTGGAACCTCTCTTACCCTTCATTTGTTGACTGCAAGTTGGCAACATCACCCAAAAACAGCACCAGTTTCCTTGACACTCAGCAACCAACTCTGTGCCCATTTCAGTTCATTTGTTTCCAAAGCTCTCGTCAAGGCCTTTGTTCCATCTATGGTCAACAATTCCAATTCTCACTGGCTTCCCATTTTCCACCCTGTATCATTGTGAACTTCTCAAAACTCTGCTGCCTCTATCTTCATACCCCACATCGCATTCACCCATCACTTCTACACCATTTGATCCATACTGGTTCACAGTTCAGTGATGCTGCAATTTTAAATTGTTCAAATTTTTCCAATTACTCTGCTCACTTCAAACTCCTCCCAACTTATAAACATTCAAAATCCCCACACTTATTAGCTCTGGCACTTTACACATCTGATTTTAAAAGTCTTCCACCATTGCCAATGATGCCTTCAGGTTCTGAAATGCTTACCTCTAAGATTCCCTTCCAAATTTTTCCAAACACTTATTCCTTCATTGAGACCTTCCTTAAAACCTGCTTATTTAACAAAACTTTTGGCCTCCCCTGATAGTTCCCTAGCTGCTTATTAATGTGCCTGTGGAGCACTTTGGGATATGTTAACAAACTGTCTACATCAATGGTGCTGAGGTCGAGAGGGTTGAGAGCTTCAAGTTCCTGCAAGTGAACATCACCAACAGCCTGTCCTGGTCAAATCATGTAGATGCCATGGCCAAGAAAGCTCACCAGCGCCTCTACTTCCTCAGGAGGCTAAAAAAATTTGGTCTGTCCCCTTTGACTCTCACCACTTTTATCGATGCACCATAGAAAGCATCCTATCTGGATGCATCATGGCTTGGTATGGCAACTGCTCTGCCCAGGACCACAAGAAGCTGCAGAGTTGTGGACACAGCCCAGCACATCACAGACACCAGCCTCCCCTCCTTGGACTGTCTTTACCTCTCATTGTCTTGGTGAAGCAGCCAGCATAATCAAAGACCCCACCCACCCAGGACATTCTCTCTTCTCTCCTCTTCCATCGGGTAGAAGATACAAGAGCCTGAGGGCACGTACCACCAGACTTAAGGACAGCTTCTACCCCACTGTGATAAGACTATTGAACAGTTCCCTTATACAATGAGATGGACTCTGACCTCACAATCTACCTTGTTGTGACCTTGCACCTTATTGCACTGCACTTTCTCTGTAGTTGTGACACTATACTCCGTACTGTTATTGTTTTTACCTGTACTACCTCAATGCATTCTGTACTAACCCAACGTAACTGCACTGTGTAATGAATTGACCTGTACGATCGGTATGCAAGACAAGTTTTTCACTGTACCTTGGTACAAGTGACAATAATAAACCAATACCAATTGCATGTACATAACAGTAAAATAACCAGAGGTTACACAAAAATTGACATCAATCATAGATTTTAAGAAGAGTAGAGAATTGGCAAGACGGGGTGTTTTAGAGACTGAAATTGGGCCTGGCCATCTGACTTCAATCACTGCACCCATCAGAGGATGTACAAGATGCCTGAATTAAGAGTACAGGACATCAAAAGTCTTTTTAGAAAGGACAGTAGAGATGGGCAACATTTTTGGATGAACTTGTTGAGAATGAATGCAAGAAAATGCTGACCAGTGGACATCAGAGCAGTCAGGCTGAGAAGAAACAGTGACATCTCCCAGACAGTCATTGACACTTTGAGAAGATCTTCTCTCCAGAACCTCTAGCCTCAGTCTCAAACCATGCATAGAACACATCTACCACCGCCCCAAGGTCTCTCCTAGCATTTCACCTTATTCTTATCCCACAGAACTTACTTCTTCTACCTTAATGCAATTCTTGCACTCCTTATCCAGCTTCTTCCCACTTACACCCATAACAATCCTCTTACCACCTGCAAATTTGATAGTTTGCAGCTCCCAACCAGTTCATTTTTACCACTGACATCCAATCCTTCAGAATGGATCAACCCACATCAGAATGGCCTTAAAAGGGACATTTTACTTATAAACAATGTATCAGTTAATAAAAGTTAACCTTCACTTGTTTACTACCATACCATTTAATGTAGCTTCCTAATCAACCATTGCCAATTCAGACCTCAAGTCTGAATAAAGTAAACTACAAAGACATAAGACCTTGGTTTTAGATTGAACAAAATTGCTTTCAATCTTTACATAAAATTCGATCATATCATGATGACTGTTCACTAAAGACCCCTTAACTTTCAGGTTTACATTCCCATTGCACATTAATAGACCTAAAATAGTCTACTCCCTCACTGATCCTTAACATACACTGATCTCTTACACATTTCATAAACTGATCCTCCACACTGTTACTACTATTCAGGTTTATCCAGTCTATAGGCAAGGTCCTCTGATTATATTATCGCCCGGCTACATGCATTTCCAATTTCCCAATTTGTATTATGCCCACCAATGTCTCTTGCTGTTTCTCACTTAAACTGATTCTCTCCTGCCCTTATTATCAGGCTATCCCACATTTCCTATTTTTCCCGTCAGCAATGTTTCAATCTCAGCCTTAATCTCTTTGCAACGTCGTCTCAGTAATGGCTATTAGATTGTACCCATTTATTTCAATTTGCTCTATTAATTCATTTACTGCATTGCAAGTGCTATGTGCATTCAGATCACTCCTATGTACAATGCAAAAATAAATTAAAATGTTTACCTACCTCCCCCACCAGCCTGCTGGAAATATCAAATAATCTCCGAAGAACTTGCACACCAAACTCAGTATACTTTACCCAAGTCAAATAAACTAAAAAATAGACCTTAATCCATTCATAGCTATTAGTCCAATGTGTTTATCCAAGCAGCATACTAACTGTGGAAAGATTTAGTCATAAAACGTCCAGTTGGTTCTGCAAATCGTTATAATGCATTTTAATTCTGAATTGTGATTAAGATGACATTTAGTCACAGAATAGGCATTTGCCACTTTACCAATGTTAAAAAAGGAATGCAGTCGGTAAATCAATTAACACTTGTGAATTTTGATAAAAAGCCTGTTGAGATTACAATTCACTGTTTACAGATCCAAAGTTACAAATATAAAAGGGTTCTAAAGGCATACTTTCAGTTTCTATCAAATGATATCTGAATAGTGGGAGAGTTTTCAAGTTTGGTGGAAGTATAAGATTTTAAGATAATCAGCACATAGTATTGCAGGTATATGGATGGTTCCCAACAAATTTGTTCTTGCTTGAAACTCAAACTGAGAAATACACATGAAGTTCACAAAAAATGAGGTTCTCTCTCTTCTGGATTTCTAAAGCACATTCCTTACTTTATGCTTTGGAAGTGATCCAGCCAACACTATTTTATGGATCATTTTTTGCAGATGATACAAAAATTGGCCTTGTAGTAGACAGGGAGGAGGAAAGCTTTCAACTTCACGAGGATATAGATGGTCTGATCATTTGGGCAGAAGAGCTGCAAATGGAATTTAATCCAGAGGAGTGCAAATTAACTCATTTGGGGAGGTGCAACAAGGCAAGGGAAAATACAATTACTAGAACATTGAGAAGTGGGAAGGAATGAAGGGACCTTTGAGTGTTTGTTCACAGATCATTAAAAGTAACAGGTAGATAAGGTGGCTAAAAAGACATATGGGATGCCTTGGTTAACAAGAGAAAGCATAGGAACAGGGAGGTTATGCTAGAATTACAAACTATTTATTAGGCCAGAGCTTGAGTGTTATGTACAGTTCTAGTCACCACATTACAGGAAAGATGTGTCTGCACTGGAGAGGGTGCAGAGTGATTTATGAGGATATTGTCAGGAGTGGAAAATTTTAGCTGAGAGAATAATTAGTTAGGTTGGGAACATATAAAGGGGACTAAATTGAGGTGTATAGTGGGACTGGCTGCAGGAATAAGAAGGATCCTTTTCTTCTAGAAGGCAGATTCAAAAATTAGGGGCATACCTTTAAAGTAATCAGTAGTAGGACTGGAGGGAGGTTGAATAAGAAACCTTTTGCGCTAGGGTGGTTGGGGACTGAAACTCAATGCCTGAAAGGAGGGCGAGATAGAAAGCCTCATAGTTAAAAAGTGCCTGGATATGCATACATTACTGAGGATGCAGGAATGGAATAAGTTGTGACCTCTTTCTCAACTGGTACAGACATTATGGGCCAAATGGTCTCCTTCCTGCACCTGTAGTCCTTTATTCTCTTCCCTATGATGTATACATTATTCTTCCCTAAATATGTCAATGCTATTGTCTCCCTTCTCACTCCATACGGTAGCAAGTTCCACATTCATATCAATAATGTCAACTGTAATGAACTATTCAGGGCTTCAACTTCACTCAATAAACCACAATCAGAAACTACGCGTCTTCTTCTTGGGATCAGGCTAACCAAGTTAACATTGTTTTAAAAGGTTTAGAAAATTGATCATAAGAAACAATTTCAATAAGATCATAAGAAACAATTTCAATAAGATCATAAGAAACAATTTCAATAACCTGAGTTTGCTTATCTTATCTTCACAGTCGATGCATTTTCTTCTAGCATCAAGAGGAACTCACCATCTGAGTAATAAATTATTTATAAAGAGTGCATAAAAGTTTAAGACTTAAGGTCACTTAATCAACATGTGTTGAAATTGTACAATGGCTGTTGAGATTTTGAATTCAGTTTAAATACTTCAAACATAAAATCTGATCATTTAAAAGGTGATCATGTAACTGTCAGAATGACAAAAAAAAATCAATTTGGCTTATTAACTTCCTTTAAAGAAAGTCTTTCGTCCTTACCCCATGCACCAATTGTGTGACCACTTACATCAACATGGTCCTTCAGCAGCCTAGCTAGCCACTCACAAGTAACACAACAAGTCCATTCAATTTAAGGCATTGCTACCATATCAGGGTAATTAAGAATAAAAGCCAGATCTTTTGGTGATATCACATCTCAAGAATGAGATTTTTTAAAAATTGGACTTTGCAGATAAATGAATTACACTGGCACTGTGTTGAATCAACCCCTTGGCAGTAAAGAAACAAAGTTTCCAAATGAAATTTCACCCTTCACTAATTCTGCGTACATGCAAAGAACAAAACTCCAATTTGGATTGCAGGTTTTCCCACAGCAGCCTTTTACATATTGATCTTCCAATTAACAGAGTTCCATTTTAAAGTTTGAGATTACTAATTGGACAATTCTCAGAAATCAACAAAATAAACTGTACAAAGTTGTCCCCAACTTCAACAGGTCATATACTAATTTGAATGCAATGAGCACAGGGGGTGATGTGTTGGTTAAACATTCAGAAGTCTGGATTAACAATACAGGAACCCAAGTTCAAATCCCAAGATTTCAACTATGGAATTTAAATGCAGCCAAGTAATTTGCAATTTTAAAAAAAAGCCATTAGTATTAACTAGAATGTTGCAAAACCCCAGCAGGATCACTACTGTCATACAGGGGAGGAAATGTGACACCTGGTGTGGTCTTTGTGCAATTCTTAAAGATCCTCTGAAATTGCTCACCAAGCCACATAGTTCCAAGTACATTGGCTCCACCACTTATGCCCAGATATAACAAAATGCTCTGCACATCCTAATTAAATTTCATCTTATGCAACTAAATTCATATCAGATGTGCATGTCAAAGTTACAGAAGGGAAATTACTAAGTATTAATATTGGGCTTGTGCTATATATTTACAATGTAGGGCTTTACAATTTTGTAGATGACTTGAAGCAAAAAATCCAAATCATTAGATGCAAGTCTAATAAATTTACAGGTATGGGGGGGGGGGGGGGGGGGTGGTGCAGGGGCGGGGTGAAATGAAAGAACTCCACTTTCTTAATGATCCTGTACCAATTTAAATCAGTTACATGTTTGTGCCTCCATGCAAATCACTTACCAAGACTTGCAGATGAAATTCTAAACATTTAAGTTCAGCCCAATAATACAAAAACCTTAAACGAATCTTATATTCCAGAATTCGGCACTGCAGACAAATGACAATGTTCATTAAAATTCTGCTTTAAGATAAACAGTATTTGGTGCTATTTGAATGAAATTTTTTTTTAAAAAAGCAGGATTTCAAACTCAATGTGGGTCACAGATAAATGGGGAATTTGTACAAAAGAAAAGAATTGCACTTGCTGAAGAGTGCAATTGGTATACTTTGTTGTGTTTATAATCAGGATTTAGGAAGATATATTGGGGAATGAGTAAACCCCTTTCTGTCACATCATCTTGAAACCCCAATAGAATATCAGATCTGAACTGCAAAATTCAGGAAGACAGATCAGCTTTCCAAACTTTAGTTATCTCCAGAGAGATCTTTCTTTTTTATTGAGAAACTAAAGACAGCCAAGGCTATAGCACACAACATGACCAAGGTTGAAGACTAAAGACAAGGTATGTCCAAAGTATTAACAGGACAAAAAGCTTGTATTTTAAAAAAAAATCAAGAAATCATACAATTCTGAACTTCTAGGAAAAGTATGAGAATGCTGCATCTCTACAACAAAATAGTGACATGGAGAAGACAAAGAAGAACTCTGAAAGAATTTGTGAAAAGCTTAACAAAACTACTGAGTGTTGTAGTATTGCTACAATCATTCAGTATTTTTACAGAGATGCTTTAGAGCTGAAAGGAGGAAGTAGCTTTCATGCAAAAACTTGTTCAGGAATGCAAAAAAAGCTTTCTGAAGTATTTTCCCTGATCTAAAGTGAAAGATCTGGCTTTTATAGAAAATTAAGAATTTTTGAAGAAACGATGAGCTTTCCTGGAAAACAGCTTCACAACAGATGCATAGCATCAGGGTAGGTTATGGTGATAATGTAATATATGATCACACAAGCAGCAAACTGATAAAAATATTTTAAAGATGCAAAGCCACATCTCATTTATGCTAGATTGCAGGTCAGGTCAACACCATTAATAATGGCCTGATTTTAAATCAAATACTGAAGCCTAACATTCATAAGACAACTGCTAAGATTTACATAATGAAATCTGGATTTATCCTGATGACATGAAAAAAAAGATTTACAAGGCAATAATCAGGTTAACAGAAATGGATAGAACAATGTGATATCCTGTTCACTGTAGCTGGTCTTGCAGGTTAGAAAACAAATAAACAAACTTAAATGAAGCTTTGAACCATAATTTGGTGAACTTGCCTTATTTTTGACCCTCTTATTTTTCACCTTTACCTCCCTTACTTGCTGCCTTCTCTCAAATCAGGAGTTTGATTATAAGATTCTTCACAATCACCAGTATTAATGCATCACATGGCAGATGTGTTTGAAAGGACATTGCAAATTTCTTTTAACTTTTCCTCCATGGAGAAAAAATGCTTTGAGAGCGAGCTTAATGAATTGATCCAAAATGTAATCCATCTCAACAACTGAACTATAGGATCTTCCAGTGAAGAATTAATGTTCTGCCATCAGAACTTCAACTTTAAATATTCCAATCAACAAATAAATGTGGGTGGCACTTCAGTCACCAGGTTGTGTATTTGTCACACTCCAGAAAATAAATACAAAACTTTGACAGGGTGGTACTGTCAGAGATGTACTCTTTTAAATGAGATGGAAGTCCTGTCCATCTCCAGCAGATGTATTGGATCGCATATTATTTCAGCATCAATGAAACCCATAACTTCTAAGTCAAGAAGAAGGGTGAAAGGTAGATTCTCCCAAGTCCAATTTTGACATGAAATCATATTGTTATTTCTTCTTCATCACCAGATTTATATCTTTGAAATCCCTACCCAACAATACCTTTGACATAGTTCACTGCTTTCTCAAGAACAATTAAGGATCTGCAGTAATTGTTGGCTTTGCCAATGGCATCCATACCTTGAGAAATGAATTTTTAAAAACTTTTTTCAGACAAGCTACAGAAATTTTCCCTGGCTAAATTTTAGCCTTCAACTAGTAATTGAACTAGTAATTAAACGTTGCTGTTTGCAGGAACTTACTATGTACAAAATGGTTGCTACGTTGCCTTCATTACAATAATTACAAAGAAAAAATAGCAAGAGTATGAAGTGCTTTGGATCACCTCAGGGTTGTGAAAAGATGCAAAACAGTGGAGGCATAACAATTAATGCTGCTGCCTCAGTTCGAGGGACCTAGGTTTGATCACGACGTGGATGCTGCCCTTCTGGAGTTTGCATGCTCCCCCTGTAATGCTGAATGTTTCAGTTTCCTCTCACGTCACAGAAATGTGCTAGTAAGGAGAAGTGGCTAGTCTAAAATATCCCCTAATGTCAGAAAGGGCAAAAAAAAAACCAAAGGGGTATCGATGGGCATGTGCGAGAGAATGAGTTGTAGGGCTCATGTGTAGGGGAAGAGGAATGGACTAATGAGATTGCTGGGAGCCAGCACGGTTCCGGATGAGGTAAATGCCCCCCTTCTGTGCTGCAATGTGCAAGTTAACTTAAGGCCTTTTTAAAATTTGTAATAAAAAGTTATTTTCCAATAATAGCGATTTTAACATGTTTTTCGCCTAAAAGTATCAAAAAGTTTAAGCCTTTATATCTCTGCATTAAAATGTAACTGCAAGGAGCAGAATGTAAACAATTAAAGCCATACAACATGGGAAACAATTAATTAGTACCGTAACAATTCCACATAGATTTTACGTGCGTAACTTGTCAAACTTAACGCAAATTAACATCAAACAACCTGTCTGCCTCAGGAACAAAGTTGAATGCACACGAATGATGTTTGCTTGAATTGAGTTGCTGATGACTAAAAAGTTTGAAACACTTGACGAGAACTCTTACAAGTCCCCGCAGCAGAACTCGTGTGATTCCTGTAGACCACGCCTACTTTTGCAAACTCTTAAAACGTTCTCCACTTCCATTAACAATAAAAAGTCAAACACCGATCCCTGAATCTGTACCAAAGAGCTTTCTTAAACAGTTTGCAATCAATGTAGAATTACTTCAAAAAAAAGAGAAGGGACGAAGATAAGGGGCGGTGGAAACAAAACAATTTTGCTGAAGGCCCTGATCTGAGCCCTGTGCAAGAGCCGCTCTTCATCCCTCCCGACCCCTGTGGACATGTTATCAAAGGCGATCAAGAGGAAAATAAGCATTTTTTTAAAAATTACCGGGAGGGAAAGGAGATTAAAAATAATTAACCTAGAGATAAACCACTGAAAAATGCAGGGGCCCAACTCCGCTGGACACCGACACAGGATTTCTGCGGTGGGGGAAGCGGAGAAGGCCTCGAAGCCCCCTACTCGATTTTTCCTCTCGCCGTTAGATAGTGAGGGGAGGGGAGAGGAGGAGGACACGTTCAAGCCCGGCCAGCCCTCCCCAAACACACGCACCTCAGCCGGTCAGGCCGCCCGCCCCAAGCGCGCCCACCTTTCTCCCCCTCACCTGGACTTGACGCCGCTCCCCGCCCGCTCGTACGGCCACGCTTGCCCGCTGGCGACCAGCGGGTCGGTGAAGTTGGGCGCCGTGTAGTTCCTGTCCATGTTCCGAGTGCGCGGCGGCGGCGGTGGCGCTCGCTGGCTGGCGGGCGGGCGGGAGGGAGGCCCGTCCGTCACATGCCTCGCGCCGTTGGCCGGCGGCCGTTGGGAGCCGCGCTTGTGGCGGGAGCGCGGGCCCCGGGGCGCCTCTCAGCCTGAGAGAGAGAGAGAGAGAGAGAGTCCACGGAATGCAAACGGCCTCACTTTCTGATTCCTCTCCCTCTCTCTTCCCCCCAACAACGCTGGTTCTTCCCAGGATGCACCTCCTTCTGCTCCAGACCACAGCGAGAGAGCTGGCGTCAGGGAAGCCAAACGCGTGAGCGTCAGGAATTGGGGAGGGACAAGGCTGGGGCTGGCTATCGCCTGATAGCCCAGGCCCACCGTGCCGAGGCATGCTTATAACGTTCCACCGCTCACATATGCTCTTCCTGGCTTTCCTGACACTTAAGTGGTGTCTGGACCCCGCAGAATTTGGTTGATTACCAAAGCTTGCTAATGCTTGAATGTTGTCTGGTCTCATAATGCAGGGTGTAGTAATAGTTTGTCTCCAAAGCTTGCTAATGCTTGAATGTTGTCTGGTCTCATAATGCAGGGTGTAGTAATAGTTTGTCTCCAAAGCTTGCTAATGCTTGAATGTTGTCTGGTCTCATAATGCAAGGGTTAGTAATAGTTTGTCTCCAAAGCTTGCTAATGCTTGAATGTTGTCTGGTCTCATAATGCAAGGGTTAGTAATAGTTTGTCTCCAAAGCTTGCTAATGCTTGAATGTTGTCTGGTCTTATAATATGGGATTTGGTAATAGTTTGTTTCCAAAGCTTGCTGATGCTCGAATGTTGTCTGGTCTCATATAATGTAGGGTGAATTGGTTTATTATTGTCACATGTACCGAGGTACAGTGGAAAAACTTTGTTTTGCATTGCCATCCATACAGACCATTTCATCACATCAGTACATTGAGAAATACAAAGGAAAAACAATAGCAGAATAAAGTTTTACAGTTACAGAGAAAGTACGGTGCAGGCAGACAATAAGTTGCAAGGTCATGATGAGCTGTATTGTGAGGTCAAGAGTCCATCTTATCGTACAAGGGGACCATTCAACGGTCTTATAATAGTGGGATAGAAGCTGGCCTTGAGCCTGGTGGCACCTACTTTCAGGCTTTTGTATCTTCTTCTCCAATATATGGTTTATTTCCTAGTAGTTCCACGATGTCAAAGTTTACCGATGCTTCATTTCCTGGTACCACAGTAATAGTTTGGTAATAGTAGTCTGTTCAGAACCACAGTACCTGGCTTGTTGATGCATGATTGCTCAGGACCATTAATGTCAGTGTCTACTATGCTAATATTGCTTAGCTAATACTAGTGCTTGCTAATGTTGGATTGATTTATCACAGAATACTTTAATCAGCTTGAATTCCTAGACTGACCAAGACTTTGAGTCCAGATGAAGGGTTTTGTCCCGAAACGTCGACTGTCCATTTCTCTCCATAGATGCTGTCTGAGCTACTGAGTTCCTCCACCTCTTTGTGTGTGGTACCAACACTAGTTTGTTGATGAATGATTGTACATTCTCTTTCCCAGGATTTGATAATAAAACATTATCACATCATATAAAACTAATTGGTGGTTTAATTGTTCTGTCTTGCAGGACCAAGAATGGCTTTGATTGCTTACTGGATAGTGGACAGCAAAACTGTTATGGCACAGACGAAGGCTATTCGTTCCATCGGGTCAGTGCCAGCTCTTTGTAGAGTATCCAGTCAGTCCCATTCCCCTGCTGGTAGAATAGTAGTGTTATCTTTGGTCACTTCCTAATCCTTAATTCCTAATTTCAAACAAAACTGGGAGTTTGTTCATTTTTGATGACTGGGTTGTATTATAACTTGCCTTAGTTGATCATCCAGTTGCAGAATGCAATGTAAGACTGATGAAGTGTCTGAAAGTTAAAAATCTAAGGCAAAGCAAATAAATGAGCAAAATATTTTCACTTCACTGATCATAGACCATTTAAATTATTTAACAATTTGCAGCAATAACAAAGTGTATTTTAATGCTCATAGAGTCATGGAGAGATTCAGCATGGAAACAGGCCCTTTGGCCCACCAAATCTGTGTTGACCATCATCCATTTGCTGTTAGAAAATACCTCTCATTAGACAATTCAATGGCAACCCCTGTTGGAAAGGGAGTCTTTCTCCTCCTCGCTGACAATCAACAAAGGATCAACCTCAAGGATGCGTGCTGAGCCCACTGCTCTACTCTCTCTACACAGCTCAAATGCCATCCATAAATTCACCAATGACACCACTGTTGTTGGCAAAATCTCAGATGGCAATGAGAAGGTGTACAGGAGTGAGATAGATCGGCTGATTGAGTGGTGTCACAACAACAACCTTGCACTCAACATTTGGAATTGATTGTGGACTTCAGGAAGGGGAAGTTGGGAGAACACAGACCAGTCTTCATTGAGGGGTCAGTGGTGGGAAGGGTGAGCAGCTTCAAGTTCCTGGGCGTCGATATCTCAGAGGATCTATTTTGGGCCCAACAGATTGATGCAATCACAAAGAAGGCATGCCAGCGGCTCTACTTCATTAAGCGTTTGAGGAGATTTGGTGTGTCACCAAAGACTCTTGCAAATTTCTACAGATGTACAGTGGAGAGCATTCTGACTGGTTGCATCACTGCCTGGTATGGAGGCTCCAATGTGCACAATTGAAAGAGGCTGCAGAGGGTTGTAGACTCAACTAGCTCCATCATGGACACAAAACTCACCCCTCCATCGAGGACATCTTCAAGAGGTGGTGCCTCAAGAAGGCGGCATCCATCATTAAGGAGCCTTGCCGTCCGGGATATGTCCTCTTCTCGTTACTACCATCGGGGAGAAGGTACAGGAGCCTGAAGACCCACACTCAACATTTCAGGAACAGCTTCTTCCTCTCCGCCATCTGACTTCTGAACGGTCCATGAACACTACCTCATTATTCCTCTTTTGCACTATTTATTTTTGTAACTTATAGTAATTTTTGTCGTACTGTACTGCTGCCGCAAAACAACAAATTTCACGACATATGTCAGTGATAATAAACCTGATTCTGATTCTTCAGAACAGTATTATTATTAGTCAATCACATCACTTTAGTTGCAGAGAGATAACACACAGCTCAAGCACAAGTATAGCATTATCTGAATTGAGCTGTACAGTTAGCTCATGGTTGTCTTCAAATGTGAACCTGATTACCCTGGGTGAATCATTTGTACCTAATTTCTGCCTGCTGACATGTACAGTTCTCCATTTACTATCTTTTGGTGATAAACCAAAGAAAGTGTTTCCTACAGTATGGTTCTAATGATCAAAAAGTGATGATGATATTAGTTTCTTAAACATTTGTAATAAAATCCAGTCACTTGCCCTATCAAAAGTGTTAATGGCTGTTGGTATATTTCTATTTTGTTATCAATTCAATCTGTGTCTGTCATATCACTGATTCATGCTTAATCGATATTCTTCATTTATTTACACCTCACAGTTAATATATGGCCCAGGAGCTAGTAATGCTGAGAAAGTTGATGAAAATAATCCAAAGGATATGCTTTAATAACCTTTTAAAGGCAGAAAGAGCAAAACAAAGAGGTTTTTGAAGGAATCTCTTGTCAATAGAGCCAAGATTACTAATGCTCTGCCATCAAGTGAGGATCATGAGTGTAGTGTTTATAAACCTGAATTATGATGTATGCAATCAACATTATAAAACACACAGAATTGCTTATTTGATCTTTTTACAAAATTGGAGTGGAGTGTGAATGAATGTGTGATGTGCATGTATATGTGCACATGCACTAGCTGATTAGGCAGTGAAATGAACAAGATGCATGTTTCTCAGCATTTCTTCTAGTGGTGATTCATTATATCCCCGATACTATGTTCCATTAGAATAAGAACCCACACATTTAGTCCAACCAGGAGGAGGGAAACGCGGGAAAACAAAAATAGAACTGAAAGGCTGATGTGTAGGAAGCAGAAAATGTTCAATAGATTAGGCAGTGTCTGCAGAGAGAGAGAGAGACATAGTTAACGTTTCAGTGTGATGACCTTTCATTGGAACTCTTGGGTTGCTGAAGAATAATGAAAGTTCTGATAAAAATGAGAATGCGAATGGAGATGTAAAAGCTGGGTGTTATCAGTAATTGTATGAAAACTGACCATAATTCAGTGAATAATGTTATCAAAAGACAGCATGTAAATGAATTACAGGGAATACTTCAAAAGTGACTGTGCAGAGGTAGGAAGAGATGCCATTTCTGTAAATTATTCACTTTGACAAATGTGTCAAATTTAAATTGTTTAGAATAAAAATCTACCATTCTCCTTGATAAGAGCCTTACCTCCCCATTGCATTTTTGATTCATGTAATATCACAACCTGATGCACAAAACTCACATCAATTACTGAAAGGGCCAAGAAAAGCTGTAAATTAATTTATAATTTCTGTTGAATTTACATACTGATATTTTTAGTACTAGAATTCCCTGATTAAACTTGTTTTAACTGGAATCCTACACTTGAAGGTTATGTAATTTAGACTATATTGGACAGTTAGTTATTAAGATGTAAGTAAGTAGTTTGTCGTGTTACATTTCTGTCCATGGTTAAAAATAGCTAACCTGCAAATCTTCATTACACTGTGCATTTAAAATTTATTCAATATTTCTATCCAACCAGTCAATAAGAAGCATAAGCACACATGTAGTGTAAAACTGGTTTAATAACTCTGAGGAGCTGCAGTCTTCAAATCAAATCTAACAGTAAATTTAATATTTCCCAAGCTAATAATTAAAAATCGATTCATTACATTACATTGTATATTGGTCAAGATTTTGTAAATGATTGACGATTAGCTCAGATATTCCAAACGGTGTAACAAGAGGATTTAATTTGATACATCTTAATTTTGTGCTTAGATCAATTAATGATTTTCTGAAATTTACAATGTTAGCAAATTCCTGGCACAACCTTGGTGTATAGAAATGGTTAACAATTCTGTGTATTGTTCCTGGCATAAAGAAACTACAAACATATTAAAGTATTATTTTTATTTTCAAAATAAAATAGTGTTAGCATGTTTACCATATGCTCCAGTTATACTTCGAATCTGACACAATCCATTGTACATAAGTACTTCATCTCACAACCACATAAGGTTATACATTAATTAACGTATTAATAGATGTATAATTATATCTGACACAGTTAAAGATTGGCACCATACCATACACTAAGACTCTGAATCCAAAACCCTTAAAATCCTTTAAACTAAGTGCTGCTCAGGTAATTAAAGTGTTTTTGGCAACTGTTTACCATCTGTTATGCTTTAGCAGCTCTGCCTTACCTGCTTATGCCATTGAACTCTAAGATTATCCTTATGGTCTAGAATTTCAACTGCCGCAATGATAATTGGCAAGGAAATTACAAAATCTCTGTGGGCAGAGATTCACCCAACTGGTTTGCTCTCCAGCCAAAAGGAATTCCCAGTCACAGATAACATTGACTGATTCTCCCAATGCCTTGACTGCAAAACTGGTATTCTTAATCCCCATTTTGTTGGAAAAAAAATACCATTCAAAATTTTGCTGTTGGATAGGAAAAACTGAAGGAAACAAAACAAATTAACAGATAGGCAACATATCCAAAAATCAAAACTTAAGTTTTGAATTGCATGATTTTTTAAAATTGTGGGCATAGGGTTGTCACTGGCAACATTAGCATAAATTGGCCATTCTTAACAGTTTGGTTTCTCTGGTTAGATTACATCTGGAGTACTGTATGTGGGTCTGGACACCACACATTAGAAAGGATGTGACTGGCCTTGGGCAGATTTCAGCATAGATTAGGCTGAATTATACCAGGTTAAATTACAAGGAGCAATTATATTTGGTTTTCTCAATGTGAGGACTTCTCCATCAATACTGCAGGACTCCAATCCACAATGGCTCAAGTATAATATTAGCGTTTTACTTTATTCACCATCTAATGACCCATGGAGTTTACCTGTTTCTTTGTTCATGGTGGTATGTTAATTTCTGCCACAAATTACTGTTGAAACCATCTCCATCAAATCAAAAGTGGCAACTACACAAATTAACAATAGATCGCTAATACCAGGGACAATTAATACCTTAATGTTACAGTAAAGTTAAAGGATGAAATTATTGTCTGCTTGCCTTTTTGTCCACCACCTACAGGAGGTGTTACATGTTAGGAAATCGAAAAATATTTTGAAAACATGCAAGACCACAACACAATGGGGATAAAAAACTTAAGCCATAAATAAAAGAATGATAAAACAGATGAACTTGCAGGTGAATTAATGACATTTGAAATTCTATATAAACTACATCACATATTTTATAAGTATTATTTCTTGTTCTACATTGATCAAATGTGAATACAATTAAAGAAAGAGAAATAAAGGACTGCAGATGCTGGAATCTAGATGAAAAACACAATGATGCTGGAGGAACTCAGCAGGCAAGGCAGCATCTGTGGAGAAAGGTGGTCAACATTTCGGGTCAGGACCCTTCTTCAGGACTGAAGGTAGGAAAAGGAGAAGCCCAATAAATAGGAGGGAAAAACAGAGCAGTGATAGGTAGACAAAAGAGGGGAGGCAGGGTGGGCATAGGGTGGTGATAGGTAGATGCAGGTAAGAGATAGTGATAGGCGGGGGAGGGGGGAGAGCAGATCCACTGGGGGAATGGGTCAAAGGTAAGGAGAGAGAAAAAAAGGGGTTGCACTATTTGTACTTGCACAATTTTTTTTGTCTGCGTTTATTGTATGTCTTCTGTTTTATGTATGTCCTTTTTTGTGTGAGTCTGGGGGAAACGACATTTCATTCCTCCATGTGTTTTTATAGCATATGGGTGAATGACAATAAAGTAACTTGAACCTTGAAAGAGAGGCTAGGAAAGGGAAGAAAAGAAGAGGCATGGTTGGGTCGGGTGGGGGGGGGGGGGGGTGTGGAGGGGGGGGGATTAATTAAAGTGGGAGAATTCAATGTTCATTCCGGTAAGTTGCAAGGTTCCAAGATGGAAAATGAGGTGCTGTTCCTCCAGTTTGCGCTTGGAATCCTCCTGGCAGTGGAGGAGACTAGGTGACCATTTTGCAGAACACCTGCACTCTATAACTGTGATTTGCATCTCCCTGTTGCCAGTCACTTCAACTCCCCCTCCCACTCCATCACAGATATGTCAGTCCCAGGCTGCCAAGGGAGGAGATTGCTGTGGTTCTGACAAAACTTTTCAAATCTTCTCTGGCCACAGAAGCAATGCTATCTATCTGGAGGATAGCAAATGTGGCATCTTTATCCAAGAAGGGCAGCAGGGATGAACCAGGTAATTACAGACCTCCGACTCTAACATTATTGGAGGTAGTTTATTGTAAAGAATTCTGAGGACAGGATTAATCTGCACTTGGATAGGCAGGAATGAATCAAGGGTAGTCAAGGGGAGGTAGTGCTAGTTTGATTGGATTTTCTAAGGAGGTGGCTTAATGTGTCCATGAGGGTATTGTGGCTGATGTAGTCTTGGACTTCTGTAAGCCCTTTGACTAGGTCCTACATGGGAGACTGGTCCATAAAGTTAGATCTGGTCCAAGAGTTCCCAGGCAATTTGTCATATTGGATCTGAAATTGACTTTGTTGTAGGAGGCAGAGGTTGATGGTAGAGGGTTTTTTTATGATGAGAAGCCTGTGACTAGTAGTGTATCACACAATCTCTGCAGGGACATTGCAATTTTTTATATACATTAAAATCTGGATATGAATGTAGAAGATATGATTAGTTTTGCAAATGACACGAACATTGGTGATGTTGTGGTTGGTGAGGAAGATAGACTTCAGCTACAGGACAATATTGATCAGTTAGTAAAATGGGCGGAAAAATGCCAGATGGAATTTAACCTATAAAAGGTGTTACATTTTGGGAGAACTAATAAGGCTTGGATAAACACAATGTATAGTAATACCCTAGGAAGTACTGAGGAACAGAGGGATTTGGTGTACATGCCCAAGGATCTCTGAAGGCGCAGGTACTTAAGGTGATTAAGACGGAATACAAGATCCTTACCTTCATTAGCCAGGGCATCGAATATAAGAGCAGAGAGCTTATATTACAAATATATAAAACAGTAGCTGGTCCACAGCTGGAGTACTGTATATGGTACTGCACTGGAGAGGACGTAGACAAGATCGACCAATATGTTGTCTGGGATGGGGCGTTTCAGCTATGAGGAGAGACTGAATAGGCTAGATTTGTTTGCTTCAGAGTTGAGAAGGTTGAGTGGTGACCTGATTGAGTTAAGAGGGGCTTAGACAGAGGAGATAGTGAGAAATTTTTCCCCAGAACAGAAGTTTCCATGAGCAGAGGCCAAGCGTGTAAGATAAGGGGTAAGGGATTTACTGTGGATCTGAGAAAGAATATTTTCAGCCAGAGGGTGATTGAAACCTGGAACCCACTCCATGAAAGGTAGTGGAGACTGAGAACTATTTGGATGAGCACTTGAAACAGCCTGGCTTTTAGGCTACTGGCTGACTGCTGTGAAATGGGATTAGTGTAGATAGATACTTGATGACTAGCGTGGACCTGATGAGCCAAAGGGCCTGTTTCCATGTTCTGTAACAACACATGCCCAAAACAAAATGATATTTTTGTATATAACTCACTTTGAACTATAAATTGCCTTTAATGCTTCAAACAATTTGTCACTAAGATTATATTACAGATAATTCTATCACTTCAGTTTTGGAACAAATATCTGTTTGACAGTTAAAAAGTTTAATGTAACATTTCTGTTGTGTTTTTCATGGGACTAACTACAATAAGAATGTACAATGTCTTAACGTATAAGATATTGTGTATAGTCTTTTCTCCAGAGAAAAAGGAAAACTAAGGGGGGAACCTGTTGAGGTTTCTAAAACTGTGAAGGGAATTGATAGGATAGACTTTTGAGAAAATGTTTTCTGGTTTGTGATAACCTAAAACTAAAGATTATTAACATAAGGTAGTCTTTAATAAATCCAATCAGGAGTTTAAAAGAAACATCTTTTAAAACAAAAAAATCAGGAATAAGCAATCTATAATTTGCAATGAAAAATAGACTAAAAATGATTTCCAGATGTTGATAATCTTATATTTGATTGCTTTGTGAGGTGCTATCTAGTCAGAAAAAAACATGCCTCTGAATTTCCTGATCTATTGCTGTTAATTTACTTCAGCAGTGATTTGCATTTCTATATTTTTAATCTGTAATCACATAGTTAACCAGACTGAGTGAGTTACTTGAACTTCTCAATTAACTTTGGCAGAAGTATGATAAAGGAGATGTCAGATTCACAGGTAGATTTGTAATTCTACCTTTTTTATTGGAATTATTTTGTATCTGGACACTTCCATTGATTAGAATCTTAGTCTGTTGGTTTTTAATATGGGAGGATATATGATAAGAAGTAGTTCTGTTTAACAGCATATTTTATATGTCCCATTTACCAGAATAGATTTTTCGCCATCTTTCTGCTGAGTTTGTGTTATTGTTAATGCTATCCATAGGAGTAATTATTTAGTGACAGGAAATCCATAAAGTGCTTTTGGGCATCGTAACCACATTATTTAGTGGAGAATCAAGGGGGAAAAGAACTATAAATGCTGCAAATTCTGGGATTTAATGGAAGGAATTGGATTGAAATTTTGGTGATTTGGCCTCACCATAGCAGTTATTGCAAACACCCGGGGCTAGCAGCCAGCCTTTTCCCAATACCCTTCCCTAACCCCTCCTCGCTTACTTCCCCAGCTACAAACTCCCAAGAGGGAATATAATTGAGACCTTTTAGAGAGTAAATGAGGCTGAAATTGAAAACTTCTCAGGGATTAGCAGTGCATCAGCTTGGATTGTGCAGAAATCACCATTCCAGCACAATATTTGGAGCTAGGGGAAATATCAGCTGCAATGTTTAACTAACACATACCTGTTATTTATCAAGGAGGCTCTGCCTACATCCTTGAATATTTTCCTTCGTCCACATGGTAATCTCTTTCTTTAACAGCTGATATAAACTGTTTCAGGAGGCTTGTGTCAGGCCTGTGAGTGATGTAGCTCGCACAACAGCTGACTAAATGTAACTGTGACCTCAATGCTAGGATTGTTGGCCTGGGAGAGACCAGTGTTGTTGATTTGCTTGTCCTTCCAGTGAATTTGGAAGATTTTATGGAGTAAAGTTGGTGCTATCTTTCCAGTGCCTTGAGATGCTTGCTGTGGGTACTGCAGGTCTTAGAAGCATCTGAGAGGACAGGGATTACTGCTGCCTTGTAGACCATGAGTTTTGTGCTGGGTCTGAGGTAATTAGCATCAAGCATGCTTTTCCTCAATCGATCAGAGGTTGTGATAGCACATTGAAGGTGATGGTAGATTTCCTCATTGATGATTGCCACATGGGATGTGGTCCATGTTTTCCAAGGTCTGCTAAACTATTTGGGTGTGTAGTCTCTGCTGTAATGTAGAAAACATGGCAGCTAATTTGAACATAGTTAATGACTAGATAATCTATTCAGTTGTTTGAAAGATAATTATTGGCCAGAACACTAGGGAGTACTCTTCTTATAAATAATGTTGTGGGATTTTTCTTATGTATATCAGAAAGGGCAGACAGTGTCTATGTTTAATATTTTATATGAAACACAGCATCTCTGACAATACAGTGATCTCTCAGTATTATGCAGGATGATCAGCCTAGATTTTGTGCTCAAGGCTCAGGAATGGGTATGGAACTCTCAGCTATTCTTACTCAGAGATGAGAGTTCTGTAGCTGAACTGCAGAATGCTTCACAGTGACTGAACCTGAGTAGTGCTGAGTGTACTAGCATCTCCAGATTGCTCTAAATCTCTCCCTCTGCCTAACTGAGCACCTTTCATGAAGTATGTTTCCCATTATTTTCTCAATGTATAATACCCTGCAGTCATTTGTCTTTCATAGATCTGTCCTCCTGAAAGTACTCGCATTTTTTTCTATAATTCCATGGTTGCTTCATCCTACTCTGCTGCCTTGCCTGGTTTGAAATTATTTTATATGCAAGCCCTGGTCAATTTCTATTATGTTTCTGAATCCAGGTCACTTATTCGGGTCAGAAAAAGTGCTTGAACATTGATCCCTGGGGTGATCAAGTCTGTACATTCCTCCAACCTGTCATTACTTTTCTGACTGGTTTACTTTCTTCATGTTCTTATCCAAATACAAGCTTTCACTAAGATAACCAATATTTTGAGCTTGTTTTTCCATTGTCTTTTCCATTGAACTGGTTTTCTGGAAGTTCAACCATTACATACCTGGCATAAAATGACTTTGTTTTTACTTCTTGAAGGAGTTCAACCCCAGGATCTGCCTTTTCTGAATCTTACCTTGGCTGCTACTGACTGGATTCATTTCAAGAGGAAAATTTCCAACGTTGTTTCTGATGTTCAAAGTTGTTATTTTAACAGTTTCTAATGTAGTGTTAATGATTCTCAGGGTTTAGTTTGATTGCCTTTAGTTAAGAATAGGTGTTTTATTGGTTTGTTGTCATTCCACAGAGACCTATCCTGTACTTACCTATTACAACTTAATAAGTTTCACGCCCAGACTCAATACCTCAACAAGTATGCAAAATCCACCTTTGGAGATTTATTGGTTTTGACTTTCATCCAAAGCTTATTCTACTGTTTGTGACACCCAAGGATGTACATCTGACATGATGTCAGGCTGCAGCTGGTGCCACTTTTGTTTTCACTATTATTTGACCGCACATGCCACATTTCATCACCATCTGAAAGAGTGTGTAGGGCAACACTACCCCAAAGGGAAGCAATGAACCTTACAAGGGCAGTCACAACAAGCTGCTTTTAATCACAAACTAGCTTCCCACCAGCTGCAACAAGGGCAGAGTTGGATGAGGGCCTGCCCTCTCAGTTAGGAACAGGATATGCCACTGAGCCAAACCTTTTAAAAGTATTACCAAAATCATTCCAATGCTTTTTGTATATATGTGTAATTTGTTACAACAGGTTTTACCTTGTAGATTTCATTTCCACTATTTTTGGCAATTAAGTGGTTCAATGGCGTAGTCATTATATTACCGGATTAGAACCCTAGTGACCATGACTAATGATCTGAGGAAATCACTTTGAATAACACTGTGGTAGCTGGGGAATTTAAATTCATTTAATAATATAGTTTTCTGCTATATAAGCTGGCATTAAAACTACCGGATCCATGTAAAAACCCATCTGGTTACAAATGAGGTTTAGAGAAGGAAATCTGCTTTTCCTTACCCAGTCCAGCACTCCAGGTCCTCAGGAGTGGAAGTCTCATCATCTACTCTTGACATTATGGTATTAGTATTCTCATGAACCCAACATCAACATGATGGGAAATCACCATTGACCAGAAGCTCAAATGAACCAATACTGTGGCTACAAGAACCAGTCAGAGGCTGGGTATTCTGAAGTGAGTGATTCATTTTCTGACATGCCAAAGCCTTTCTACCTTCTACAAGCCACAAGTCAGCAGCATGATGGATTACTCTACACTTGCCTGGATTGGTGTAGCTCCAACAATTCACAAGAAGGTCAACACCATACAGGGCAAAACAGCCCTCTTGATTTGTACCCCATCCACCACCCGAAATGTTCATTCCTGCACAGTGGATGCAGTGTAGTTACATGTCCAGGCTACTCCGACAGCACCTCCCAAACCCATGTTCTGTACCACCAAGAAAGACAAGGGCAGAAAACACATGGGTACACTCTACTTGAAGGTTCTCGCCAAGTCACCCATCATCCTGACTTGGAAATGTATCCTTCATTGCAATGGGGCCTCAATCCTGGAATTCCCTGTCCAACAACACTAGAAGTAACTTCACCATCAGGACTTCAGCGCTTTAAGAAGGCAGCTCACCACCATCTTCTCAAGGGCAGTTAGATTAGGCAGTTAATGCTGGCCTTGGCAATGACAGCCAGATCCTGACAAAAAAATGAATGAATTTTTAAAAATTGTGGTTTGCTCTTACAAAGAGTCTTATAAAGTTGGTCTTATACAGAAAAGGCTTATAAAGTTCTGAAGAATAGTAGACTGCCTGAGAATTAGGATTAGGAGAATTTCAGAAACTGGAAAAGGATGACTAAAAAAATTAAGAATGACCAAATAGAACATGAGTGTAAACTAGAATGAAATATAAAAGACTGTAAGAGCGTCTACAAGAATGCAACAAGGAAGAAAGTAGAAAAAGTAAATGTTGACTCCATAGAAGCTGAGATATGGGTTTTAATAATGTGGAATAAGGAAATGGCAGAGATGTTTTACAAATACTTTGTATCTATCTTCACAGTAAAAGATACTGAATACATACTAGAAATTGTCAGCAACCAAGAGGCAAATGTAAAACAATATCACAAAATAAACACTACCAGGCAAACTAATGGGAACAAGAGCTGATATATGCTCTTGTCCAGATGCTTATCATCTTAAGGTTCTAAAAGGGGTGATTGCAGAGGTAGTAGGTACATTAGTAATCTTTAAAAAATCATTAGATTCCAGACAGCTGTCTCTGGGTTAGAAAACAGCAACTGTTACACCATTACACAAGAAAGGAAGAAGAGAGGAAAATGGGAATTATTTGCCAATCAGCTGGCATCAGTCATCAAGCAATTGCTAGAATCTATCATTTAGCATGTTTAAGAGATCACTTCAGGAAAGCATAATATGATAAAGCAGAGTCAACATCGTTTCATGAAAGGAAAATTGTGTTTAAAGTTTACTATAGTTATTTAACGATTAAAATAATTAACGTTTATTTGAGAATGTAACTAGGAGGATGGACCAAGAAGGGTCAGTGGACATACTGTAATTGGATTTCTAAAAGACATTAACTGATGTAACAGATAAGAGGTTATTGCACAGGCTGAGCTTGTGGATAGAAGATTAGTTAACAGACAGAAAACGGAAGAGATAAATGGTCATATTCAAGTTGGCAAGCTGTAGCTAGTTGAGTACCTCAGTGTTGGGCCTCAGCTGTTTACAATCTATGTTAATGGCAGGTGAAGGGACTGAATGGAATGTTTTCAAAATGTAGTAGAGTCTCTGACCTGAAACATTAACTTGTTTCTTTTTCCACATATGCTGCCTGAACTGAACCTTTCCTGTATATGCTGTGCTTATTTTAAAGTGAAAGTAAACTTTGAGTGGGACAGAGATCCATAAAGGAATATAGAGAGGTTGAGTGTGAGCAAAAAGATGATGTAGATGACCATGAGGGTATTCAATTTGACAGGAAAAATAGAAAAGGAGAATATAATTCCATTTTTTGAGAGTTTTAAATATTGGTGTTCAGAAGAATCTAATTTTCAAGAGAAAAAGTTAGCAAGCAAGACTGCAAGTTGTCAGAAAGGCAAATGGAATGCAGGCCTCTAGTGCAGGGGGAATAGATTAAAAGAGTAAAAAAAGGCTTGCTGCAACTGTTCAGAGCTTTGGTGAGACCTGTGTACAGTTTTGGTCTCCTTATTTAAGCAAGATTTACTTGTCTTGGAAGCAGTGCAAGAAATATCACTGGATTGATTCCTGGAATGTGTACAATGAGGAAAGATTGAGCAGAATGAGCCAATATTCTCTGCACTATAGAAGAATAAGAGGTGATCACACAGAAATCTGTAGGATTCTGGAAGGACTTGAGAGGTTAAATACTACGAAGATGTTTCCCCTAGAGGGGCAATCTGTTGTCACAAAGCTCAGATGAGAAGAAATTTATCTTCTCAGAACATTGTGAATCTTTGGAATTTTGTACTCCAGAGGGCTATGAATGCAGACATTAAATGTATTCAAGGTTGCTATAGACAGATTTTTGGAGAATCTTTTGATGTGGCAGATTAATGATTATGGCAAGAGCCAGGTAAGTGGAGTTAAGGCCAAGGATCAAATTCGAAGGCAGAATACAAGGTTAATGGCAGGACTCTTAGCAGTGTGGAGGAACAGAGGGATCTTGGGGTCCACATCCATAGATCCCTCAAGGTTGCCGCGCAGGTCAATAGGGTTGTTAAGAAGGCGTATGGAGTGTTGGCCTTCATTAGTCAGGGTATTGAGTTCAAGAGCCGCGAGGTGATGTTTCAGCTCCAGAGAACTCTGGTCAGACCTCACTTGGAGTATTGTGTTCAGTCCTGGTCGCCTCATTATAGGAAGGATGTGGAAGCTTTAGAGAGGGTGCAGAGGAGAATTACCAGGATGCTGCCTGGATTAGAGAACATGTCTTATGAGGAAAGGTTGAGCGAGCTAGGGCTTTTCTCTTTGGACCGATGAAGGATGAGAGGTGACTTGATAGAGATGTATAAGATTATGAGGGGCATAGATCGAGTGGACAGTTAGAGACTTGTTCCCAGTGCGACAATGGCTAACACGAGGGGACATAATTTTAAGCTGATTGGAGAAAGGTATAAGGGAGATGTCATGGCTAAGTTTTTAACACAGAGTGGTGGGTGCGTGGAACACACTGCCAGCAGAGGTTGTGGGGGCAGATATATTTGGGACCTTTAAGAGACTTAGATAGGCACATGAATGATAGAAAAATAGGGGGCTATGTGGGAGGGAAGGGTTAGATAGATCTTAGAGCAGGATAAAATGTCAGCACAACATTGTGGGCCCAAGGGCCTGTACTGTGCTGTAGTGTTCTATGTTCTATGTAGATTAGCCATGATCTTGTTGAATGGTAGAGCAGACATGAGGAGCGATATGGCCTACTCCTGCTCTTAACTCAGCAGGTCAAGCAGCATCCATGGAGTGAGAAACCAGGGTTAGCATTTCCCATCAATGATCTGTCATCAAAATTGCAAAATCGGAAGTTGTCGGGGGGTCTTTGTGTTATGTAAGGTTCTGCTCCTGAGAGCAAAAAAAAACAAACTGCTGGAAGAACTAATCAGGTCAGGTAGCATCTGTGGAGGGAAATGGACAGTCAATGTTTCGGGCGAGACCCTTCATCTGGACTGAAAGACAGAGGCTACATTGGTGAGACCAAGTGCATACTAGGCAACTGCTTTGTCACGCACATGTGCTCCATCAACCATGCCCTTCTAGAGCTCCCACTTGCTAGCCATTTTAAATACCCTCACCATTCCCACACCAACCTGTCTGTCCTCCGCCTTCTCCACCACCAGGGTGAGGCCAGACTAGAGGAACAGCGCCTGGGTAGTCTACAACCCGACAGCACGAACATTGAATTCTCCAATTTCAGGTAACCTGCTCCCCCTCTGTCCCTTTTCTTTCTCCTCCTGATCTATCCAGTTCCTCCTACACCCTACCCCACCCCATCACCCTGTTTCTTTCCCCTTCTCTGCCTACTCCATCTATCCATCACTCACACACTCCTCCCACTACTGTTCCCACCTCCCCACCCCACCTCCCTTATTTGGTTCCATGCTCCACCTTACTTTTCTATCATATTCCATTGTCCACAGGCCTTTGTTGCCTCCACGTATCACTTCCCAGCCTCTGTCGCTATTTCCATTCTCCCCTCCATCCACCTGTCTCTGCTCCTCACCTGGATCCACTTATCACTTATCAGCTCTTACTCCACCTCTTCCCCTCACCTCTTTATACTGATCATCTCCCCTCTAGCTTTCACTCCTGATGAAGGGTCTTGACCTGAAACATCGACTGCCGATTTCGCTCCACAGATGCTGCCTGACCCGCTGAGTTCCTCCAGGAGTTCTTCTTATGCTCCAAATTCCAGCATCTGCAGTCTCTTGTGTCTCCCTCCCTGAGAACTGTCCATAAGTTTTCTGTAAGTCAGAAACGAACATTTTCCCCCAAACCATAATGTGAAATCTTTAGTAACAGCCCTGGGGACAGATTTGCAGAGACTAGACTGCAGAAGGTCAGTGTAGGTGACAGGAGTTGTTACCAGCAAGTGAACTGTGACAAATGTTTGTCTGAATGCAGGTACAGGGGGAGCATTAATCAGTGAGAAAATTGTCAGCAGTTTAATGAAAGAAAGTGTGCACTAAGGGTTCGTAACATTTGATCTTACCTGAAGGAGAGTTTAGAGAAGGATTTGGCTTTTTCTATGGGTGATCTCTGCATCATTTCCTGGCGAAGAGATTCAGGTACTGTACCTGAGAGCAGAGTCTGGGAGAATTTGCATACAGTCAGATTTTTGTAAGCCAGGTGTTCCATAACCTGGGACCCGCTGTATTTTAAAGTGCAGGGAGCGTAAAGGATGGAGAGAACAAAGGATAAAGGGTCTTGACTTGAAACGTAAACTGTCCCTTTCCCTCCACAGATGCTGCTTGACCCGCTGAGTTCTTCCAGGAGTTCTTCTTATGCTCCAGATTCCAGCATCTGCGGTCTTGTGTCTCCAAGGGATTTCTGTAATGGCGTGGGACCAAGGTTGTCCAGGTGATGCAATGCTTTCAGGGTCTACTTATTATTAGATGAATGAGGGCAGTTAATGCTGGAAAATAAACAGAAAAACATGCTGGGCCAGTCAGGTGCAGAACAGAACAAACTGTTAGACATCAGAAATAAAAGAGAATGCTGGACATACCCAGCAGATCAGGCAGCATCTGTGGAGTAAAAGTGAGTTAATCTGAATCATCTATTCATTCGATGACAATAATTAGTTAGATGATTCACGCCTGCTTTTTGTGGACAGCACCTAATTTTACAATTTTTTACATTGTTGTGTAATGCCACTGATGTAGAGGTACTGCAACAGCTTGTGAGTGTTATTGGAGGCACAAAAGACTTCAGATGCTGGAATTTGGAGCAACACACTCAAAATGCTGGAGGAACTCAGTGGATCAGGCAGCATCTATGGAGGGAAATGGAGATTCAACATTTCAAGCCGAGACCCTTCATAAGATATCTTTATTAGTCACATGTACATTGAAACACACAGTGAAATGCATCTTTTGCGTAGAGTGTTCTGGGGGCAGCCCGCAAGTGTCGTCACGCTTCCAGCGCCAACATAGCATGTCCACAACTTCCTAACCTGTATGTCTTTGGAATGTGGGAGGAAACCGGAGCACCCAGAGGAAACCCATGCAGTGTTGGGGAGAACGTATAAACTCCTTACAGACAGTGGCTGGAATTGAACCCGGGTCGCTTGCGCTGTAATAGCGTTATGCTAACGACTCATCAGCAGGCACTATCACCTACAGAGTGAAAAGCAGCAGGTATATGGAAACATCATCATATTTATTTCCCCTGACCATTCTGATTTAATAATACACCACTTCCTTCATTATCACCTGGTCAAATGTCCTCCACCTAAGAGCACAGGACGAGAACCTTCACCACATGGACTGAGAACCTTCACTACATTGACCGCTGTGATTCAAGAAGGTAGGCTGCTACCAACTTCTCAAGGGCATTTGAGGATGGCAGTGATCATGGTCTTGCTCACATTCTGTGAATTGAATAAAAAGAAATTTTGAAGCACACTTATGTGAACAAATGCTCCAGTTCTTTGCACTGAAATGCAATCAAAGAAATGGAAGCTGATCCAAAGCAGGAAATTATTAAATCTTGATCAAAGAAAGTTTTAAAGGAAAAGATGAAGACAGAAATGTTTGGGTAAAAAATTCTCAAGGATGGGACCTTGTTGATAAAAGAGACAAAATCAACAATGATGTAATCTTGCACGGTCCCTCTGGATAAGGGATAACTTGCTTCCACTCCAATTCTGTGGGTTCTAAGGTGACTGATGAGGAAATGTGGGAACTTCAGACTCCTCCACATCAGGAACAGGAGCTGCCTGATGGGGTAGGTGGATGGGTAGTTTGTGAGGTGGTATCACTCCTTGCATTTCACTGAGCTTTGTGTGCTCCTGATACATGGACTCAATACCATCCCAAATGCTAATTCTCCACTTTGAGTCATCATGGACCAGGGTTAGTGAGTCAGTTGGGACATTGCATTTATCAGAGGGGCTTTGAGCACGTCTTTGAATCTGTCAACATGCTAATCTGTTCTTACGACAGAGCTCGGAATAGAATGTCTCTTTCCGGAGTCGGTTGGCAGGCATGCAAATGACATCGCCTGCCCAACGGAGCTGACTGAGTGTAACTTGGGCCCCAGTGCTGGAGACAGGGGTCAGGGAGAGGACACAGAGACTGCAGATGCTGGCATCTGGATCAACATGCAAAAAGCTGGAGGAACTCAGCAGGTCAGGCAGCATCTAAGGAGGAAATTGGACAGTTGATGGAAGGGTCTCGACCCAGAGGTGCTGCTGGACCTGCTGAGTTCCTCCAGCATTTTGTGTCTTGTTCATACTTCTATTTCATTAGGAGGGTTTTGTGGAGACAGTGTTGGTGGTTTCTTACCATTGCCTTCAAATGGGTTGAGGTCACTGCTGCAATGATGGGATAAGGAATGAACAAAAGGTGAACTCTTGTTGGGGGGGGTGGTGACACAGATTGTAGCGCTGAAGCAGATTTCAAAGGGTGAGCTCATGGAAAGGTTTAAAATAAAATGTATTTATTAGTATTAATTCTTTATTCTTTACAGCAGTTCAGCTTGGTGGCATGATTTAAATATTTCCATGCAAATTACAACCAGAACCCATCAGTTTGAAGGGGAATTTGCTGAGGAAGCCCTTGCTGGAGAACCCACTAAAGGTGTGAGTGGGATTAGCAGGAATATATGTGCAGATGGCTCACTGTTCTGAGGAAAATCTGGAGAGTTTCTGCCATAAATGGACCAAATAAGAATGGGTACAGAAGAGGAAGTAGGCAGTCTTTGTGATGGAAATGGAAATGGGATTGGAAGCTCATTTTGGGGTCTGACAGGGTATTCAGGTTCTCAATAAGTCCATTTCTGGAGGGGTCAGAATGGGTGTTCAAACAGCAGCAAGACTATATATTTTGTGATAGGAGCCAAAGACAGAGGCTTTATTCTTCACTATCATTAAGTGGAGGAAATTATGTCTCATCCTTCTGAATGCTGAGCAAGCAGCCACAAACAACACGTAGTGCAAGGTGGTGGAGAGATAGAATTGGATTTTGACAATGTACATTAGTTTAAAAAAACAAGTATATCTCAAGAAGTACAAGAAATGCACTACCAAGCACGCTGCCAAAGCTGCTCTAGCAATTTTAAAATTTTATTTCAGTCAGTACATTCCCATTTTGTTTTCTTACCTGCACATTTGGGCCTTATTCAGTTAGTTGTGCTGCATAACCAGGCCATTGTTGGAATTTAACTTCATTGTATATTTTCCTTGCAAAGGGATGATTGTGTTTCTCAATGGGATTTATTGCTGAAGAGCACCTTCCCACTTTTCGCATCCAATGTCAACAGAGTTAGGTACAGAGTAAATCTTTCTTCACATATAACAAAAATAAACTTCAGCCCCAATCTTCCTACAGAAATCCCCACTGCACATAACTGGCTGCGGTTGTGGTAACATTTAAAAAAAGCTGGTGATAATAGTGGACTCAAAATTTATCATGTTTTTGTTGTGCAATACTGTGAACCAAGAAATCACACACACAAAGCCATTCTTAGTCAAGCAGAAACATTTATATTCATTCAATATTTTATCTCAAGGAGGGAGAGGCCTGTTCACCTTACCAGTTTGATCCATGCACTCTCTCCAGTTATACAACATAAGGCAACCTTATACACATTTCGAGATAAAGTTTTACATCTTCAGGGCAGAAGTGTCAAATACTAGAGGGCATCTGAGAGGCATAGATAGGGTAGATTGTCAGAATCTCTTTCCCAGGGTAGCTTTAAGGTGAGACAGGAAAAGTTATGGGAGATGTGCAGGGCAAGTTTTTTACACAAAGAGTAGTAGGTGCCTGGAATGCACTGCCAGGGGTAATGGTAGAAGCATACACATTAGAGACATTTAAAAGGCATTTAGATAGGCACATGAATGTGCAGGGAAAGGAGGGATGTGGATCACATGCAGGCAGTTTAATTTGGCATCATGGTCGGCACAGACATTCTGCTGTACTATTCTCTGTTCTATGTTGTGTTCATCGATGTAAAAACATTCAGTTATCGCCTCTTGTCCAACCCAACTGAATGAGGCATATGATTGGTCACTTCTGACATCATGATCATCATGTGCCTTACAGACCTCTGCTTTGATTGGGATCTGGTAGTCTCATGCCTAATGCACCCCTTTGTTCCATTAAAGCTTTGGTTATCATGGTGTGCAATGTGTTCCTGATTTCTGTGCTGCTGGGCATAACTCTGGAATATCAGGACTCGCTGCCTCACACACGGCATCTACTCAGTAATTCTCTATGGAACTGTGGAACTGCCAGGTAGCTTTCAGCACATTCCAGCACATTATTTCATTGTTATTACGGGGATTCCTGCTGTGTGCAAATTGGCTGCCACATTTTCTACATTACAGCAATGATTACATTTAAAAAATACTTCATTGGCTGTAAAGTGCATTGGTGCTGCACATTCAGATTATGAAATGTGTTATTATAAATGTTGAATTCTGTGCAGTACTTCTGTGCTTATTAAAAACTAGCCTCAGACAGCTTAAGCACATTTCATTGCAGATATTTACAATTAGCAGAGGATTTAGTGAAAGAACCCAATGTGCCTCACACCTCTCACTTTTCTCTATTAACTTCAATCCACTTTTCCCCAAGCTGTTACAAAGAAAGAATAAGCAACAGCTACAACCCCTATTTTATGAAGCACCTTTATAGCATTCCATGATGCTTCATAGGAATATTATTGAACAAAATTTCACATTGAACCACTTAAAGAGATGTTAGGGGAGGCCACTAGAGCGTAGTTTCATGGTGCTTCTTTAAGGGAGAGACGTGTAGCTGTTATCAGAATCTGTTTATTATCACTGATGTATATAGTGAAATTTGTTGTTTTGTGGCAGCATTACAGTGCAAGACATAAAGACATCAAAATTACTGTAAGTTATAAAAATAAATAAACAGTGCAAAAGAGGAATAACAAGGTAGTGTTCATGGACAGTTCAGAAATCTGATGGTGGAGGGGAAGTTGCTGTTCTTGAAACATTGAATGTGGGTCTTCAGGCTCCTGTACCTCCTTGCCGATGGTAGTAACGTGAAGAGGGCATGCCCCAGGTGGTGAGATTCTTTAATGATGGTTGCCACCTTGAAGGAATTCCAGACTTTGGGGTGAGAGCAGAAGAAGACTTATTAATGACAGAGAATTTCAAGGATATGTGAGAACTCAAAATTGGAGGAGTGCAGGTTGTAGGGGAAGGGGCACTGCCAAGGGGGTTTTGAAAACATCGATGGGAATTTTAAACTCAAGGGGTTGCTTGAACAGGACTCAATATTGATTATTGAGCATAGGATGATGGGTGAATGGACAGTAGAAACTAGGAAACAAGCAGTTTTTTGATGATCTCAAAAGTTTACAGAGGATGGAAGATGGGATGTGGACCAAGTCTGCACTAGAGCAGTCCAGGGATAATCAAAGTACAGTTAAGAATTTGAACAGCAGAAGAGTTGAGGTAGGGATGGATTTTGATGATGTTATGAAAGTAGAGACAGGACATTGAAGTGATGGCTTGTAAATGTGGTTAGAAGTTCAGCTTGGGGGTCAAAATATGAAATAAATTCATTATGTCCTTAATGTTCTATGTTCATTTAAGCAAACAGAAAGTAAGCTGGAAATCAGTTGTACAATATTATTTCTTCAATGCCAAAGAATTAATAAGAAACATGTTGACAGGAACTGAATTGTGCAGTTGGTCAATCACATTTCTGAACCTGGGTTTGAACGTAATCCAGGGTGAGGGATTAAAATCTCCTTTCTATTTTCTGGTTGTACTGAACTCCCTCATCAATTTGCATCCTCTGACCAATTTTCCCAATTGGTTACGACTACAGCACAAGAAAGAATAAGAATAAGCATGGCACTAACTGGCATTCTCCCTCATGGGGGCCCCCAATGTGGCAAGATTGCAGAAACTGGTAGTTTTGATTTCAGTGTTATTATAGTTCATATTGCAAAAGTAGTAGTAGCAGCTTTGTTTTGCATGCCTTAGATATTGGTTAAAGATATCTCATGCTGGTACTGTATACGTGAAATGGAAAAGTGACCTATTTCTTATCACTGATAGCCTCACTTTAAACTTCGACAAAATCAGTCTAATAGACTGGACAAACAAGTTAGAGATTCTGCAAGAGTAATCTTTTATTATTTATATGTTGCTGATAAAATTCTACATCTGTCAAAACTGGAAAAGTCCCTAATGCATGTGATATTCATTTGAAGTGCACAGCTGAAAATGTGCATTAAGAATAGGAATGTTTCCTGAAAGCAGTGAGGCTGTTAACCACTGGCAAATATCACGGGATATTTCTTTTTACTTCTATTCAGTTCATATCCCTTTGCAAACTGTTAGAATCAGAATTATTTAATAATTATTTAAAAAGGACATCACACCATCTGACAGCCCCAAAACTAGTCTGCTGAGTTTCCAGAGTGCAGGATCTCCTCACGAGTCTGCCCCTGGACTTGGTCATTCACAGGACTAAGCTGGATATGGTGGTGTGTGGAGGGTTGGTCACATTCCTACTGTATCTTCCAGAACCTTGTATGTACCCAGATGGGCCTGGAGAATGATCACGAGTCATCCATGGGAAAACTTGATGCCTTACACACTCTGAGGAAGGTAGAAACTATTCTCATTTCCACCTAAAGAGATGTTAGGGTAGGCAACTAAAATCTTAGTTAAATTGTTATGTTGCAAATTAAATTATATTACAGGGTAACCTCATTACAAATGTGTGTAATTATAACACAGTTTCAGATTTACTCTGGGGTATTATCATTTCTCTCAAGATGAGAACTGAGTAAATGTTAGTTTCACTTACAATGCAAGTAAGTTATTACACAGGTATTAAAATTTACCCTGACATATTGAGGTTGCACTGTATTTGAGAACTTCTCTCTTCTTTTGTACGATCTGTGTGTTTATTTGTCATCACTCTTAAAAAAAAACTTATTTCCTTTTTCTTTGGTTAATGGTACAGATTCTCCCCAGGTCTAACTTATCGACACGCCGTATATACAAGCAAGCATTTAGGAGACTGGTGGGATGGATGGGGATGGATTCACCGGCTGCTGCAGGACTGCAGGCATCTCCCACCGGGTGGGAATGGGGCATTTCCACGTGCCTTCTCTCTCCACCACCCACCCACCCCTGAGTCACAACAGTCAGGGTCTGGGTCAAGCCGAGCAGAGCTGGGAGCACTGAGCAGACTCACTCACTCAGTTAGTGAGGCCGGCCGGTGGCCGCTCTTCCCATGCCTGCTCACTCCCCCGTCACCGCTGTTTCTGTGATCCTCACTGTTTCTGTTCATTTCTGACTTACAAACAGTTCTCGGGAACAGAGCACTGTCATAACCTGGGGAATGCTGGTACTGTGTCAACCTAACATTACCCTGATGGCTCAAAGAAAAGGCATTTGGTGCTACTGTTAGGTTACATACCGGTTAGAAAGTTAATTTCCTGACCTGTGCTAAAGTATTTTTTAATGTAAGGCTAAGATACAGGGCAGGAGACAATTATTGGCCTTGATGACTTTAATTAGAGGGGAGAAATATGTCGGTGTTTCAACCCCAGAATGCTGTCCAATAACCTCAAATAGTGAGTGCATATTCGGAATCAAAGGACAGTCCAGGTTTGGCATAAGAATTCTACCATCAAATACCTTCTAGTTAGACTCAGTTTTATAAAGCATCTTAAATGTTGAAAAACATCCCAGGATGGTCCACAGGAGCATCTTCAAGCAAAATTTGACATCAAACCAAATCATAAACTATTTGGACAGATGACCTAAAACTTGGCTAAGGAGGAAGGATTTAAGAATGGCTTGAGGAAAGACATGTGGGGAAATTTAAGGGAGGAAATTCCCATATTTATGGCATAGACAACTAAAAATCCACCCATTGATGGTGCAGCGATTCAAGTCAGGGATATACTAGAGGGCATATTTGAGGAGCAGAGTGATCATGGAGAGTGCAGGACTGATAGAGAAGGGTTGAAGTCATGAAAGGATTTTAAAAACTAGGATGAGAATTTTAAAATAGAGGTGTTGCTAGTCAAAGGTCAAACATAGGTCAGTATGTACCAAGGTGATTGGGTTTAGTCCAAGTGAAAAACCAGACAGCAGAGTTTTGGAATATGCTCAAGTTTATAGAGGATGGAAGCCAAACCACATCCCAGGATGAATACAAAAGCAGAAAAATATTTTAAAGAGATTTACACCACTCAACATAGTACAAGTGATAGCACATAGTAGTAATAGCCATGTAACCCAACTTTTCATCCCTCACCAACTTTCTCCTACCTTTGTCAGAACCAACTTTCTCCTACCTTTGTCAGAAAGTGTTCTTCTGCCCACAAGACCAAAGTTCCAGGAGGAAAAGAAACTTCAGGTACCTAATCCTAATGGCTGCTGTGGGTAACAAGTGTAGGCAGTGTGGTAAGGTGAGAATTCCAACCACTGTTTGCATCATAGCCAAGAACACTTCCTGAATTCACCCAACGTCTGCACTTCCAATTGTGGTTAGTTCACCCTGGGCAATATTTCCTTCCTTAACCCAAGAACCTTTACAAAGGTTATCTAGGATGCAGAGACCAACTGTTCACCCCAGCCAATACTTGCTGACATTTATGCTGCACTCAAATATCCTCTCATCCTTTCATTTGCAACCCTATCAATATAATTCTCTGTTCTTCTCCCTCATGTGCTGATTAGTCTTCCATTAAAATCCATCCATGCAACTCAACTGCTCCATGTGTACATTCTCATCACTTGCTGGGTGGGGAATTGTCTTCTAGATTTTTAATTTTCATTATTGGCATTTTGGTTTACTGCACCTCGCGAATGAAATCACTATTTCTATGCTAACAAATCCTTTCATAATTTAGAGGAGCTCTCCCAGTTCATCAATCAGCCATCTCTTTTCAAGAGAAAAGTGTGATTATCCTTTTCTGATATGTATAATCTCAATAGTGTAACTTTTTTGTACTTTCTATAGTACTTTTTTATACCAAAGTAAATTATAGGTATACTGTGTGGAATAACCAAGGTTTGATAAAAGTTTGTCAAACCTTTTCTAATTTTGGTTATTTATCTCAAATCAATAAATTATGATGCTTGTTTGTGATACATCCTTACTGATCTCCATCACAAATTTTAGCAGGTGATGCACTTATGTTCTCAGATTGCTTTGTTCCAGTGATCACCCAGTTCTGACAAAGGGTCTCCAATTTGAAACGTCTTAATCTCTTTCTACAGATGCTGCCTGACCTGCTGTGTATTTCCAGAATTTTCGGTTTTAATCTATATTCTTATTTTCCAAATAATGACAATTTTCTTCCTAAAACATGCTGCAATTACAATATAACCACTCTTCAAATTTATTAATGCATGTTTGTAATTTGTTACTTTCCTCCTCTCCTTGGTATCGACTATTTAATTTGGTGTCATTTTCAAATTTGGAAATTGTGTTTATCATCCTAAAGTCTAATTGATAAGTTGTGAACAATCAGTCTCCTAACACAGATCCTTGGGGATGACTCCATTTCCCAGCTCTTGCAGATCTGAACCTACCTTTCCCCTTTTGTCTTCCAGCCAGCGATTTATTCAATGCTTAGAGCAACTAGTGATTTATTACTCTACCAGATGGGATCAGATAAATCTATCCAGACAGGGGAAATCAAAGCCAAGACATGTGTGTCATTTTTACCTTCAAACTACCCTCTTTCTGTAATGAATAAAATGCAAAAATTTTAATTCAGGAAAGCATATCCTAGCAGAGAGTGTAGTAAAAGTACAGTTTAATCAAGTGATAAAAGTATGCACTACATTACTTAAAATGGTACAAGCAATTACAATTAACTGGGGAGAATAAAATTGTAGGTTGGAAAGTTATGAGTTTGCTTGGTTATTTGCATCCCCTAAAGAGACTAAAGAAAGCTTTATTCCTTTTAAATACAGACTTTGTTCCCCCAACAAAATATTCTCTTGGCTTATGTAATTTATCATTGATGGACATGGACCATTGTAGGAGAAGTAACATCAGTGAGCAAATTACTTCCTCTCAACCACTCCCAAGAAATCAGATATATCAAGTTATCAAACAAATGGAAAGCTTGAGGGGAAGATATCACTTTTGAGTAACAATAGATTGCAAAGTTGATACTGATTAAGGCAGTTACTAAGAAAGAGCTTGCTGCAAAAACTACCAGGGCTGCCAATAAAGTATTAAATAAGAAGTGAATATCATAACTGGCCACCAAGATCCAGCAAACCCCCGAGACTGAACACCACCAAAATGATAATGGTGCAGAGGTAGAGGTGTTGACTCACAGCTCTAGTGAACTGGCATCAATACTGACCAACAGTATTGTCCGTGCACGATTGCCCTAAAATTGCATGAATTTTCCCTAGGTGCTCCCGTTTCCTCCCACATCTCGAAGACATTCAGATCAGTCATTTAATAGGCCACTACATTAGCCATAGCTTGTAGGCGAGTGGGAAAATCTGGGCAAATTGATGGGACTATTACAGGGAAAGTTGGTGGGGAATGGAATTGCTCTGTGAGCCAGTGGGGACTCGATGGGTTGAAATAGCCTCTTTCTATGTTGTAAGGAAATATGGAAAACCAAAATCTTTTACAGTTCCAGAACAGCATATAACATTAGGAAGGCACTTTGAGGGCTAGATACCCCATTTTGAGGAGAATTTGGAAAGCTGCCAATGTTACATATTACACATCAGTGCTGTGAGATTATCTTTTCAAGCTTCAACTAATTCCAGCACAAATTTAAGCCAACACCTTTCAGATAAAAGTTACATTCACCGAGTGTTCATTGGCACAACTAGTTTGCTTGTGTGTGTTAAATAGAGTGGCTGCATCTGGACCCTGTTACTAGTAATATAAACAGAAACCTCTACACACACAATTAGTATGCCATGGAGGACATTTTGTGTACTGGATGTACTGCCGGAGTTCACCCCAGTTTCTTTCCCTGCATTTCTTTGAATAGTGACCTCATTCACCTTAGACGTAGACAGCAGGTGCATTGGAAGGTTATGGCATCCTTTGTCATATACTCTACAATTAGGCATTGCCATTGTTTGAGATTATGATCTGGAATGCATAGCCTAGAAAGGTGAAAGCTGATTCATAATACCAACTTTGAAAGAGGGAATTGGATATATGAATAGAAAAAAAATGGCACTACTGTGAAGACAGCAAGGGAGTGGGACAAATTGAATAGCTCTTTCAAAGATCCAGCAAAAGGCAACAATGGCTCAAATAGTCTCTCTTCTATGCTGTATGATTCTGTGATACTAAATACATACATTATATATGTTTGTGTTGTTGGCACTTGCTCAAAGACCAGCAAGTGTCCTGATAGTTGGAATGCACTCAGCTGCAATATGCAAGCTTGAGAAATGCAACTCTGACTGGGAGTAAGTGATCATCATTAAAACCAAGGTCAAACTGGGTTTTTTTGCTGCCTGAACCACAATATTCCAGCTTTAGATATATTTGTGGAAAGAAATTCTGTAGAATAATTGGGTTTGTAAAAATTACAAGTACTGCTGAACATTTTTTGATGAAAGCAGGTTTTATTTAGAATCAAAACATTTTACAAATAGTTATCAATCTGTTAACACAAATATATACTCCATTGAATTAACAAGAAAGCAGGGAAGGAAATTGCTTAAACAGCCCAGGTTTAGGATCTAGAATGTTGATTAATTGAAGACAAAACTCTGGAGGCTGATTTCCTGGAAAAAAAAGCCAAAGGACATCAAAGATAACATGCAACAGAAGAACATGAAACTAAAGCATATTGGGGAAAATGTTCAATTTCTGTAAGGGTAATGTTTGTTTTGGTTAAGGGTAAGACAGTTTGGAGAGAAAGTACTGGGATATTAGTGCTAGCAGTTCCAGAGAAAGGGCGATTTGCCTCAAAATTTCCAAAGAAGCCTTTAATGAAATCTAAATGACTATTGCATTTGACAGCAAACCCCAAAATAAATTTGGCAAATTCAGTAAAATAAAATTGTAATCATAGTTAACTAAAGCCTCTCAGATTTCACAATAATTAAGGACTTAAGCACAAAAGGCATGACTACACAGAGACTACTGTCTGTACTTTATTCACAGTACTATTTCATAATCCTATAGAGTATGAAAGAACTATCAGAATGTCCCCCCCCCACCCCAGAATTTTGCATGAAGTAATTTCTGTGTTAAAAGAAATGTATGCGTTTAATTAGGGCTATGTGAGGTTTTGAAGTAAAATGGTTTCTCTCTTCCAGTCAGATATGCAGACCTGCACATCTTCAATACAAACCTTCCTAAATAGGCACCCAAATCTTGAGGTAAGTCACTAAAGTCCTTTCATTTCCTTTCATTTTTTTTGTACGGCAAAAAGATTTCCTGAGACAACTTATCTGAGCTTAATTAGTCAGAATGGTAACAACAACAATTAATACCCAGAATACTAGAAGTGACATGGCAGGTATTTTATGCTCCTCTTATACCATCTACTGAAAGTATTGTCTCTCACGGTACAATTCCAGAAGCTCCCTTCATTATCACAAGTTTATCCAAATGGTATTATTCACAGACAAGACTTTCTGAACAGTGCTGACAGATTGTACATTTGCAAATGGCATCACATCAATTCACATGAAACTTCCAGTCGCAGTCTCGCAAAAATAGAACTTTAAACCAATATTTTTTTCTCTAATGTACAATGACTCAAACCTCAGCCTGATGGATGATTCAGCAGATATGAGGATGAGTGTGGAATGTTCTTGGTCTATACTCAATTATGTGAATAGGTGAATTCAATTAATAGTTCCCCAAAAGACCTAAAGCACAGTCGAGTTGCTTTCACAGTAAGATTGTATAGATGTCTTCAAGGAGGAAACAAAAGAGGTTGAGCGAGTTTGGAGTTGATAAACCATCATCTAAACTTGCACAAATTCAAGTATATTCCTGTCCGGCGGTGGTGACTAATAAGTGTTCTTGGATATCGATGTGGTGCCCAAAAATTTATAATGCACAACTTTTCCTCATTTCAAACATTTACCTATGCACCCCCAATGTAATTTATGGGTTCCATTGAAAGTCCAGATCAATTCAAGTATAGGACATATTGTCAGTTGAAGTATACTTGTAGTGTAAATTAATTAGCAGAAATTATTCTAACCTCACTAACCTTCTACTCCGTGACTAGATCCTTCTCCATATTAGTAATCCTTTGTCAAAACCCATGATTCATCGTTTATCAATAGTATTGAATTAGTACATAATGTAAAGCCCAGAGCAAAGTCTTTCTTTAGACTTGAGCAAATACAAAATTCTGACATCACAGGAACAAGAAAATATTGAGTAAATAGTGTTAGGAATATAATCAATCCATTTGATATCATAATATTGTATTCGTGGGATGCAAGTGACATGTTCAGGATACCAGCTAACCTGACATGCCAGTTTCTCAATGTGGCTGTGAATGCTATAAATATCAACAACTAATGTTTCAACTCAATGCTGGGGGCATTGACAGAGAGAGAAATTGAATAAAGGTGACAATGGATTGCTCCAAAGTCAGCTCTTGTTGATGTGGCTGAAATGTTACAAGACCATGAATTACAATGGAAACCAAGCTCAGAGCTGGTTGATGAGAGGAATGCAGGTCTGTACTTATCTGAGTTTTGATTTTGATAGTCAGACTTGAAGACCTGCACTAGTTGAAAGGGAAAGTTGTTAGGTAATTAAGCCTTGAAATTCCAGGATCAGTAAGCTTTTTAGTGTGAAGCAGCTTTTGAAGACTATGTTTTTTTAAGTCTGTTCATGATTTGGCTGACTGAGCTGCTAGACCAACATGGAATAGTGGATGATTTTTTTAGGAAAATATTATAATTCTCCCTTACTTATAATTGATATATGAGAAACATTATAGAAGACACATGCTTAAGTACTCAGCCCTACTTAACTCTAGCCCAATACAAATATTTTCAATTTTCCAATCATCCCTGGAGCTGAAATCCTGCAACTTGGAAGCAATGAGACACACTTCTGCCAAACTGTCGAGAAGGTCAATGGTTTGCAGATTTATAACTGCATTAGTTAAAATGTTATTTGTTCATATAATAGATTAAGAAAGTGTTTGAAAAAAGTTAAACTACGAAAAATAAACCAACATTTTTTGTATCATTTCTGAAGAATTTTACATCCACATAGTTATATACAAATATCACATATTCAAATACAAACAGTAATTAATGTAATTTTTATAGTGCATATTTCATTATTAAAAATACACCATATATAAATGTTTTCTATTAGTGCCAATTTTTTTATCAAGACTAATTTGTCTATTCGTTTTCTGGAGCAATGGGATTTTCAGGAACCAGAAGGTGACCTGTACAAACAGTATATTTCAGAAAAAATAGTTACACAGAAATCTGTTAAGAAATGAATAATCTTCAGTGTGAAGATTGACTTGCACCCTAAGGTCTCTCTGAACATCAGTACTCCTAAGGTTCCTGCCATTTACTCTATATGTCCCACCAGAATTTGACTTCCAGTTATACAAAGCAATCATCGAGTGTTTCACTGAATCACAGAACTTACAGCCAAGTAACAATCCATGCAGCCCAAATGATCTTTGCCAGTGTTTAAGCTTCGTGTCATCCCACCATATCTCATCCTCCCTCTCTCTCTCTTGTATTTATTTAATTTCTCCCAAAATGCATCTTTGCTTTTGGCATCAACTGCTCCTTGTGGTGTTATGTTATATATTTTAAGCATTTGTTAATTAAGAAATTGCTCCTGAATTCCCCTTTAGAGATATTAGCTGCTATTTTATATGTATAACCTTTAGTTTTTAAATGCCTTCAAAATTAATAACATTTTATCAATATCTAGCTAGTAAAGCTGCCACCTCACAACTCCAGCAACCTGGATTCAATCCTGACCTCCAGTAACGTTTGTGTGGAGGTTACATGTTCTCCCTGAAACTGATGGGTTTCTCACGGGTGCTCCAGTTTCCTCCCACATCCCATAAATGTGCCGGCTGGTAGGTTAATAGGTTAACTGGCCACTGAAAATTGCCACTAATTTACAGTAGGTGGTAGAATCTGGGGGAGTTGATTGGAATGTGGGGAGACTTTTTAAAATGGGTTAGGGAGGGATTAGATTAAAAATGGGTGGTTGATGGTCGGTGCAGACTCAGTGGGCTAAAGGGCCAGGGCCTTGTTGGATGTAAGGGTTATGAGGTGGAGAAAGTGAGCATCGATCCCATTTACCAGATAGAAAACAGGGGAAAAGAATCCCAGTTTTGCCCTGGCTATGTCCAATAAACAAGGATGCCTGAAAAACATCTAGCAAGTCTGAGGCAGGTAGCTAATCTCTTTTAAGATTCTTCATGGTAATTTGTGTTGCCCTAGCAGAGTCTGTAGGCACATTGGCTAATCAAAGGTGTGTTAGCAAGTTGATAGGAGGACACAAAGAGCCTGCAAAGGGATATGGCTATGTTAGTAAGAGGGTGAGAAGTTGGAAAATGGAATAGTCATAGTCATAGAGTCATACAGCATGGAAACTGAGACCTCAGCCCACTGAGCCCACAGTGACCATCAACAACTCATTTCCACCATCCATCTTATTCTTCCCACATTCCTCTCAAACTTCCTCCAGGTTCTCCCACTCACCTACACTCTAGGGGTAAATTTACAGCGGCCAATTAACCTACCAGCCCACACCTTTGGGACGTCGGAGGAAACTGGACCATTCGGAGAAAACCCACGTGGTCACAGGGAGAACATGCAAACTCCACACCAGCAGTCTGGACTGAAGCTGGGTTGCTGGAGCAGTGAGACAGTGAATCTCCTAGCTGCTATGGGAAATGTGGAAAAACGTGAGATTATCCACTTTGGAAGGAAGAATGAAAAAGCAAATTGTTACTAAACATTGTGAGACTACAAAAGGATCTGGGAGTCCTGGTACTTGAACCACAAAAAGTTAGCATGCGGGCACAGCATGTAAGTAGAAAAGTTAATGGGATGTGGACCTTTTTTGCGAGGGGTATGGAGTATAAAAGTAGGGAAGTCTTCATGCAATGTTACAGGGTGATAGGAAGACCATATCTGGAGTCCTGTCTACAGTTTTGATCTCTATATTTAAGAAAGGATGTACTTGTGTGGTAGGCAATGCAAAGATTTACCTTCATCTTAGGATGAAGGGCATTGACATATGAAGGAAGGTTGAACAGGTTGTGCCAATGCTCACTGGAGCATAGAAAAATCAGAGGTGATTTGACTGAAACATATGATTCTGTGTGGGATGGTTCTCTTGGTAAGGGACATGGTTTCAGAAATAAGATGTTGTCCATTTCAAGAAAGATGAGAAGGAATTTCTTCTGTGAGGGAGCGAATCTTTGGAATTCTCTTATCACAGAGACCTGTGGGGGTGGAGTCACTGAATGTTGACAGAGATTGACAGACATTTAAACCTCAAGGGAGTCAAGGAATACAGAGGAAGAGTGGGAAAGTAGTGTTGAGGCTAAAATTGGACAACCCCTGATCTTACTGAATGGCAGAGCAGACTTCAGGAGCTTATGTTCTGTTTGAGGGCTGAGGGACAGATAGGGCTCATTCGGCCTTGATTAATCGAAACAACAGAACCTCTGATAGTCGCACTCCTTCACTCCTGCATTGGAGTTTCGCCTGAAATTTTGGACTCAAGTTACTGTACTAGGATGTGATTCTGGAACTTCATCATTCAGAGGTGAGAATGTCACAAATTGAACCAAACCCAAGTTTTAATTCTATCCCACTCAAGAAATTGACCCCAGTGACAGTTTGCTTATTTTATGGGTTTGTAAGTTGCAATTCATAATGTGTCTTTCACACACCCGCATCAACCCAAAGCAGTTTAAAACCAATGAATTGTGAAGGCTTTTCTATGCAACGTTTGACATTTACTCAACTAATGCAATAACTACTTCATTCCTGTAAATGATAGCAGTTGTGTTACCTACCCTGGGTAGGGAGGTGGAAGAGCATCATGTTGTCCAGTTGCCATAAGCGCTTGCTCATAGGTAGGTAGAGCTGACTTTGGGTTTCCAAGAATGGGCATAAGATACACGGAGGTTTCTTCAGTCCTCCTGATAAAACAAGGGCATTAACAAACATGTCTAAACATTTTTGCTGGCCATGATTTTCTTAACAGTACAAGAATAGAAAGTGCAGTTATAGAAGGCAGGGCAGGATGGGCACACTAGAATAATCATATGGATCATTAGGCTCCATTAACTACAATGAAATAAATCCAAATAAACAGCTTGGCTTGACTAAATATTATTGCAGATTACACTGCATACACACAAAATTATTGCAGTTGTATATAAAATGAATCTGTTCATCACAGTCACTAAATCATTGAGCTGGGTTTAAAGATTCTTCCTGGAAATTGTGAATGTTTTTTTTGCACAGTTGTGTGGTTTGCCCCCTTCAGAGTCAACTCATTGCAGTCATGTTTGGTCAATTTGGCTCAGTCTGATAGGTTCCCTTCCACTTTCACTTTGAGACTACAAGAGCATCCATGTTCAACTTCACAAGTTTCCATGGTGGTATTTAAGTGACAATAGGTGTGAAAAGGTGAAACCCATATCACTGCACTGCTAGTTGTCAAGTGATAACCAGCAGATGCACCATATAAATTGTGTTATCACCATCAACCCCATGAGAGTGAAGCCAAATCTACAAATTTGGATCTATATCCCAAGTAGGAACTGGATGCTAATGGAATTTGATAAATATTAGTAAAGACATATACTGATCAACATCAGAGAGCATCTAGTATTAATGAACAAGTTCATCTGGTGAAAGTTACACTGGCACTCATTAACAGAATAAAGCACAACTTTTTCAAGTTCATTAGCTGCAAAAAATACTTCCAGAAAATTTGCTGTTGGCAGTTATCGTTGAAGCAAATTCAAAATCTTTTTTGCATGGATTTTACTTACTCCTCATGATAAGTAACTGAAACATCTGTTACCTAGTAATATGGATGTGAAACAGTAATCCTGGCAACAATCATTGCATGTTCTCTATTCATTGTAGTTTCCTTGTCTCATATAATTATGTTCTTATGAAGCTGAAAGTTAATGGCATTTCTAGCATAAAATAAACCAATTCGTTGGATTAGCATTTTCTATTTACCTTCACAGCTGCAGTTTTTATTATACAATTCAAATCTTTGTCTACAGTTTAAGTGAAGAATAAAGGATAAATCCCACAAGAGCATCATGACATTGCAGAAGATACACAAATCTTCAAAAGATGAAAGTGTGTCTCCTGTGCACCAGAAATGGAGTATTCAAATACCAGCTTGAGAATATGGATTTCAAATAATAGGCAAAAGAAACAGGATGGGATTAATGAAAAACTTCTTCACACAATAACCTACAATTCACTACCTGAAAGGGCAGAGGAATCAGAATAGTGGTGGCTTAAACAAGGGAGCTGAGGGTGAAAGAAATTGCAGGGCCAATTACAGTTAAAGAGCTGGGGAATTAGAATGACAAGATTGGTCTTGCAGGGGGCTGGCATGGACTTAATGGATCAAATGGCCTCTATCAATTCTGTATTTGCATCTATGAAGATGGGCACAAGTCAACCATATTCTGAAAAGATTTGTGTGTTGTTCACAGAAGGAAAAATGTTCTGGAGACAGTAATCACATTTTCCTGGGGCTTCTAGGGTTTAATTATGAGGAAATATTTCACAGTCTTGGTTTGAATTCCCTCAGCTTTGTAAGATTGATTAGTGATGTCATTGAGGTGTTAAAAATGGAAAAAGGATTTGATTAGCTAGAGATGCTAATTTCTATGATAGGGAAGGGGTGCAATAATAAAATTAGAGTTAGACCAGTTAGGTGTGAAATCAGAAAGCATTTTCTTTTACACAGATAGAAATGGAACATTTTAATATCAAATGCTCAGGGTGCTTTGGGAGATGGGGGAGGGGGTAGGCATCAATTGATATTTTTAAGGTTGAAGTTGATAGATTGTAGTTACTGAGAATATTAAAAGGTACAACGCAAATTAAAGGTGTCATGGTACAAATCAGCCATGTTCAGATAAGTCAAGGGATAAGTGGCTTTATCTTGTTTCCATGTATTCAAGATTATTAACAGAACTGAAAGTTAATAATATACTTGAGAAGGCTGAAAACTCGAGCATAAGGGGAGAGTGGACTTTATGTTTGGAGGGAAAAATGAAGTAACTTTATTTCAATGTAAGACACTCTAACATTTTTTGCAGAGCCCCTGTCGAACAAAACTACACACAAAACTGCATAAAGAGTTATTGGCAAAGATGATTAAAATTTTGGACAAAGAGCTGGGTCTTAGGGGGTCTTAAAGGAGGAAATAAAGTCACTTGAGGCAGAGAGTTTAAGAAGGGGATGTCAGAGCTTAGGGCCCTGCCAACAGAAGGCAAAACAGCCAAACAGCAGAGAGGTTAAAATCAGAGACGTTCAAGACAGCTGATCATTTTAGTGTTGTAGGGCTGGATGATTTTAAGCAGTTACAGAGAGAGGACCATGGAGGGGTTTGGAAAGAAAGACACAAGTTACATAATTGAACTGTTGCTTAATTGAGAAGCAAGGTAGGTTACTAAATGCATCAGCGATAGCAGCAGCAAGTGTTTAGGGTGGTAGATAGGTTGTCAATTGAACAGGACATTTTGTCTTGGATGGTGTTAAGCTTCTAAGTGTTATTGGATATGTGAGTGGAGAGTATTCCAGAGAATTGCTAACATTTATATAGATGATGCAATGAGTTACTAGAGTCTTGAGTCACTCGACACAGGATACTCAACCTTTGACCTGCCTTGCTCTTGTGGCTACTGTATTTACATGACCAGCTCAGTTAACTTTCTGGCAATGATGGCTGAGGAAGTAAATAATGGGAGAATAGACAATGGAGATATCAATGGGGAATTGGTCAGATTCACTACTGCATGGTGTGGATGCTATTTGTCATAAATCAGTTCGTGCCCGAACGTTATCTAGGCTTTTCTTCATTTGGGCACAGAATGTTTCATTATCGTAAGTCCGCCTACAGTAAAACCACAATGAAACTTCAAAAGAACTTCACTGATTTCAAATTGTTTGGGGCAAACAGATTATGAATGGTACTGTGTAAACAAAGGCTCTTTTCATGTTAGGCAAAATTTTAAAACAAAGTTAACAGAGGTAACTTTATTAGAGCAGAACAACTTCATTATAATCTAAAATATGAGAACATTTTCCCAAATCAAAAAGATGGGAATTTTTCCCCCAATGAATGACCATTCTTTCAATTTGTTATCAAAGTTTGCTGATAGAAGAATTTAAATTCTGGGCTTAATACATTACAGCACAGGATCAGGCCCTTTGACCCATAAAATCTGTGCCAAACGTGATGCCGAATTAAACTAATTCTCTTCTGCCTGCACATGATTGATATCCCTCCATTCCCTGCATATTCATGTCTCTATTAAACACCACTATCGCATCTGCTTCCACCACTCCCCCCATGCAGTGCATTCCTGGCACCTACCACTCACTGTGTGAAAAACTTGCCCTGTAGATCTCCTTTGAACTTACCCCCCTCTCACCTTAAATGCATGTCCTCTAGTATTAGACATTTCTACCTTGGGAAGAAGATTCTGACTGTCCTCTCTATCTATGCCTCTCATAATTTTATAAACTTCTATCAGGTGTCCCCTCAGCCTTCAATGCTCCAGTGAAAACAACCCAAGTTTGTCCAACCTCTCCTGATAGCTCATACAAAATAAACATGATTACATAAATGTGATTACAGTTCCAGATTCTTTATAAAGACAAATTATATTGATTTTTTTCTGAAATGAGTGTACTATATTGGTTGATCTCAGCAAAGGTAGACAATTTCCTTCAACAACCTGGACTCTTAAGTGGAAAAAAAAATCCCAAGTCAGGCTTCCATCCAATGAGTCCAACTGGAACTCATGAGTAGACTACAGCGTTGGCATTTGAGGGGGACTGCATGGAACTGTTCCCCATGACTCCAACATGCAGAGGCAGTCATAACAGGTGGTGATAAAATAAATAGTAATTCATATTCTCGATGCCTCCCTCTTGCTGGCTCTGAGTTACAAGCATAAATATGGGCCCAGATTACATCTCAATACTTGGCAGAGACATTTGGCTTTGTCACTCAGTAATATGGCAAGTCTAACTCTTTTAACATTGAAATCCATCACACACTTTCTGAGCAATTTTGCATACCAGCATCTTGGACACGAAATCCAAAGGCTTAAAGCCTTTACTGGCTGCTTTGAAATGGAGCAAAGGTTGGGCCTCAAGTCAACTCTGCTGGGAGAGAAGCTGCTCTTTAGAAAATGGGTTTTTGCACTATCACACCAACTTAAAAAAACACAGCAAGAACTAAGTCAAAGTTTAGAACTTATTAATTTGTAGATGGTCTGTTACTGATTCATCTGTTTCTTTTTGTAATAAATGAACTGTGCTCAGCTTGCTACTAATTTTAAGAATTTATGAGAAAGAGAAGTCAGCTGCAGATTGCCCACCTTTGTCCAACTTAAAAGAGTGGAGCTAGTTTGAATAATTAATATCTTTCTGTGGGTGAAAAGAACTTCAGAGAGGTGCAGAAGAGAAAGATGTGCATGTGCAAAGGGTGCAAGTGTGGCGACACTTGCGGGCTGCCCCCCAAAATCACTACACAAGAGATGTATTTCACTGTGTGTTTCGATGTACACGTGACTAATAAAGATCTTATCTTATAATTATAACAGAAAGAAAAGAAGAATATTAGCTCAGATGATGTGAAATCTGTACGGGTAGAGCTAAGAAATGCCAAGGAGCGGGAAACTTTACAGATTACTAATGGGATTAACATGGGCAAACATTTAAGGAGGGCATGGAGGCACTACAATTCTTTATTCCTGTCTGGCACAAAAATAGTGTGGAAAGGTCTTCTCTCTCCACAGATGCTGCCTGACCTGCTGAGTGTTTCCAGCATTTTCCTCTTATTTCAGATTTTCAGCATCTGCAGATTTTTTATTGATTTTCAGTGGCACAAAATTAAAACAGAAAAGGTGGCTCAATCAACTAGATAAATTGGGGATAATATGAGATCTCATACAAGTTGGCCTGAAAAAGGCAAACCTGAGGACAGGGGGACAAGAGAGTAGACTGAAGCAACACACAAGATGCTGGAGGAACTCAGAGGGTCAAGCAGCATCTATGGAAGGAAATGGACAGTCGATGTCTCGGGTCGAGACCCTTCATTTGGACTGAAAGATAGAAAGGAGATGGCCAGTCGAAAGAGGTGAAGGGAAGGGGTGGAGCAAGAGCTGGCAAGTGGTAGGTGGACCCAGGTGAGGAGAGGTGATTGGCAGATGGAGGAGGGAGAGTAAGAATAGGAACAAAAGCTGGAAGGTGATAGGTGGAAATGACAAAGAGCTGAAGATGGAATCTGATAGGAGAGAAAGGCAGAACATGGAGTAAAGGGAGGAAGGTGGGGAGGGCAGACGGGAGCAGTGGGGGACGGGAACCAATGGGAGGAGTGCGTGGCTGATGGGGAGATGGACAGGGAGGAGCAGGGGTAAAGAAACGGTGATGGGGGCTAGGTAGATGAGGAGGAGAGAGGAAAGGGACAGAGGGGAGCAGCTTACTGGAGGTTGGAGAATTCAATGTTCATGCCGTCGGGTAGTAGACGACCCAGGCAGAATATAAGGTGCTGTTCCTCTAGTTAGCATTTAGGCTCACCTTGGCAGGACTGGGAATGTTTTAAGAACACAGCAAAGGAGGAATAAGAGATTAATTAAGAGGGGAAAATAGAACATGAGAGTTTAGAGTACATCAGAGTGGAAGTGCGAGTGAATTGGCGCTTCAACCGGAAAGACTGGGAAGAGTTGAAAGGATTCACTTGCACTTCTTCCAGTATGGTGTACTGCGTTCACTGTTCACAATGTGGTCCCATTTACATAGAAGACAAATGCATGTCGGGCGACTGCTTTGTAGAACACCTGCGTTCCATCCACCAGAGCGACCCTGAGCTTCCCACTGCTGCCTGCCACTTTAATTCTTCATCCCACTCCCTCGCTGACCTTCCTGTGGTCTCCTGCACTGTTACAACAAAGCCCAGCACAAGCTTGAGGAACAGCATCCCACCTTCCGTCTGGGTACACTGCAGCCTTTCAGAGTATAGAATTCTCCAACTTTTAGTAACTCACTTTCTCTGCATCAGCACTGGCCATTTCTACTGCAAGTCACCCATCTGTCATACTGGCTCAACAAACAACCTGCTGGAGGAACAGAGTAGGTCAAGCAGCATCTGTGTTGTGGGGGGGCGGGGGGGGGGGGTGGTGAAGGAATTGTGGACGTTTCAGATCCAAGCCCTGCAGCAGGACTCCTGAGGCAGGGTTTCAGCAGATTGTTTGTTGCTCCAGCATCTGCAGTCTCTTGCGTCTCTCTGTCATACTGGCATAGTTTTCCTCGCTCCATTAGTACAGTCTGACCCACTGGCCATTTCCCACAGTCCTACCATTAGCAACACAAAACACAGACAAAGCAACGTAATCACCATATAATTGCCTCCATTAACCCATTTGACCTGGCCTCATGCTGTCACAGATTTTCCCTTTGTTCTCCTCCCCCTCCCCGAGCACCACCTTCTCTTCAACTGAAAACTAACTTGTTTTTCCTCTTTCCCAGTTCTGACAATGGATCTCTGACCTGAAACATTAACTCTGTTTCCTTTCCACAAACGCTGCCTGACCTGCTGAGTGTATCCAGTATTTAAATTGGTTTTGTTATTGTCACATGTACTGAGGTACACTGGAAAACTTTGTTTTGCATGCCATCCATACAGATCATTTCACCACATCAGTACATCGAGGTAGTACAAGGGAAAAGCAATAACACAATGCAGAATAGTGTTACAGTTGCAGAGAAAGTGCAGTGCAGGCAGACAATAAGGTGCAAGGCCATGACGAGGTAGGTTACGAGGTCAAGATCGTACTTTTGTACTAAGGGACCATTCCATAGTCTTATAACAGTGGGATAGAAGCTGTCCTTGAGCCTAGTGGTACGTGTCTTCAGGCTTTTGCATCTTCTGCCCAATGGGAGGGGGCAGAAGAGAGAATGTCCAGGGTGGGAGGGGTCTTTGATTTTCTACTTTTCTTTCAGATTTTTAGCATCTTTCAAAATATCACCAATATTCGTTTCAGTTACTCAATTCAACATTTGAACTACTTTCTCCTGAAAGCCTCTTGCACTTTTCACCATCTTACAATTATGACCCCCACATCTTTTCAAACTTCACTGTATCACACAACTCTGTCGAGTCAAATGAGCTCCACTCTGTTCAGTCTTTCTGGATAATTTCGAGTCAATAGTGAGAAATGTTATTTCTCTGTCTTTAAGTCTGAACCAAGGTTCCTCATAAGACATAATGATAAAAAGAAATGCTCATGTAACTAGTTTTTCAGTTCTGAAAGGTAGTGCCTGAGTGGTGATCTAATTGGAGAAGTATGCAAGATGATGAATCTTGCTAGTCCAGATTGCTAGTCCAAAAGCTAGTCCAGAAAATTACTGTGCACAAAACCACCAGAGCCGAACAAGAGTACACAGGCTTTTCTCCCAGTCAAAATTCTTTTCAACATAAGCAGGGAAATTTGCCAGGGAAAGTTTGAACACCAAGCAATTTACAGTCCCTTGATCAGTAAGTAATTGATCAGAAGTGATTCAGGGTTTGCAATATTTCAGCTGCGCATTTTTTCAGCTCTTTTTGCAAACAATATTTCGTAGCTATTACATGTGGTCAAATATTCAGGATCAAGTTGGTCAGCCATGCTGCCCTGACCCCAAACAACTTCCTATAAACATTCAGCTCCAATAAGAAGAAAGAATTTAGTTTTTGAAGGGGAGTGAGTGTGTGGAGTTGGAAACAAAAAGAACTCCTCCTCCTCTTCTCTTTTCAACATCACATCTCAGTATATAACAGGAACTTCCATTTGGATAGTGCCTTTAACACACCAAAAGGCACTTCACAAGACTGTTGGGGCATCACTGTGCAGCATAGTGCTGCTGCTTCATAGCTCCAAGGACCCAGTTCAATCTTGACCTTGGGTTCTATCCAGGTGGAGGTTGTGCATGTTCTGTGGACTGCACAGAGCATTCATTGGAGAAGTCCGTTTCCTCCCACGTCCAAAAGCAATGCTGATAGGTTAAATGACTGCAGTAAATTACCCCTGAGAGTAGATAGATGGCAAAATAATCAAAAGAGAATTGATGGACATGTGAGAGAGAATAAATTGCAGTGGGACAGGGAAATAAGTAGGAGCATCGATAGGGGTGAATGCCCACAGTCTTTTTCCAGGGTTGGGGAATCGAGAACTAGAGGGCATAGATTTGAGGGGAGAGATTTAATAGGAACCCGAGGGGCAAGATTTTCACCCACAGGGTGGTCAGTATATGAATTGAACTGCCAGAGGAAATGGTTGAGGTAGATACATTAACAACATTTAAAAGACACTTGGACAAGTGCATGGACAGGGATATGGGCTAAACACCATCAAATGGGACTTTCTAGATGGGCATCTTGGTCAGCAGAGACCAGTTAGCCTGTTTCCATGCTGTGTGACTCTATGACTCGAAGTAACTGACTGATCGGATTGCTCTGCTGGGAATGGATCAGATGGCCAAACAGCTACCTTCTGTGTCAGAATAAATTACCAAGCATGAAAATTTTACACAGAACCATCCATGGAGATATTACATCAAATTCAGGATATTCAGGAACATCTTAAAGTAGTAAAGGGAATATATTGAGGTGACTTAGGATGGGAATTCCAAAGTTTAGATCGCTATTGTGTGAAGGCACCGTCACCACTTGTGGAATTAGATTAAATTAGGGAAGGCTCAACAGACCAGAATTAGAGCAGTGTAAATTCTTCACCAAGTTGTAGGCTGAAAGGGATTTCTGGGACAGAGTAAGTTGAGACATAACTTTTCACTAAGTGAGAAAATTTAAACAAAAACAAAAATAGAAGCGACCTTACTCAGGAACAATAAAAGTCAGGAAAGACAAGAGCTGAATGTAACAATGCAAATTAAGACATGGGCAGCAGAATTTGAGATGAACTAAAAGAGTTGGAGAAGGAAGGATGGCCAGGAGCCTGTTGGAATAGTCAAGTCTACAAGTAACCATGGCAGGAATGAGGGTTTCAGCTGCAGCTGAAGCAGGAGAAATGTCAATGTTATAGAGATGGAAACAGGAAGTTCTACTGATGTCTCCTTTGGGTTAAATGTTAATATTTGACTATGGATTAAATATTCCATTTTATTCACTTTTTTTTAGAACCTGGGTGTTACTGGCAAGGCCAGCATTTACTCCCCAAACCTTACTGCCCCAGAGAAGGTGGTGATGAGCCACCTTCTTGAATCACTGCAGTCCTCCTGGTGAAGGAACTTCCACAGCGCTTTTGAGGAGGAAGTTCCAAGATTTAGACCGAGTGACAACAAAGCACCTGTGGTATATTTCCACATCAGAATGGTGCACAGATTGGATGAGAACGAAATATATCTAACAGCACGGTCAAACAGCACAGTCGGTCCAATTTCAGCTTGCTATCAGAATTTTCTGATAGAAGAATTGAAATTCTGGGCTTAATACATAGAACAGGAACAGGCCCTTCAGCCCACAATGTCTACACCGAACATGATGCCAAATTAAACTATATCTCTTCTGCCTGTACATGATCCATATCCCTCTATTCCCTGCATATTCATGTGTCTACCTAAAAGCCTCTTAAACATCACTATCATATCTGCTTCCACCAGGACTCCCGGCAACCTGATCCAGGCACCTACCACTCCCTGTGTAAGAAAAAACCTGCCCTGCACCTCTCCTTTAAACCTTCTCCCTCTCACCTTAAATATGTGTCATCTAGTATTTGACATTTCTACTCTGGGAAAAAGACTCTAACTATCTCCCCTATCTATCAGGTCTCCCCTCAGCCTCTGATGCTCCAGAGAAAACAACCCAAGTTTGTCCATCCCCTCCGTATAGCTCATATCCTCTAATTCAGGCAGCATCCTGGTAAACCTCTTCTGTACTCTTTTCAAAGCCTCCACATCCTTGCTGTAATGGGGCAACCAGAACTGCACACAATCACATGCAGGTGATGGTGTTCCTATGTTCCTGATGTTGACATTCTCCTTGGTGATAAGATATCTTTTTTTTATAAGATAAGATCTTTATTAGTCACATGTACATCGAAACACAGTGAAATACATCTTTTTTTTGTGTAGAGTGATCTGGGGGCAGCCCACAAGTGTCGCCACGCTTCCGGCGCCAACATAGCATGCCCACAACTTCCTAACCCGTATGTCTTTGGAGTGTCAGAGGAAACCAGACCACCCGGAGGAGACCCACGCAGACACACGGGGAGAACGTACAAACTCCTTACAGACAGTGGCCGGAATTGAACCTGGGTCGCTGGCACTGTAATAGCGTTACACTAACCACTACACCACCGTGCCTGCCCCATGGCAAAGATCATGAGATTAGATGTTGTCAGAGTAGAATAGATGAGTAACTGCAGTGCATCCTGTAGATGGTACTGCAGCACTGTGTGCCAGTGGTGGAAGGAATGAATGTTTAGGGTGGTGGACGGGGAACCAAAGGAGAACAAACAGAACCATAGATGCTGGAATCTGAAACATAAACAGAAGCGCTGGAAGAACTTAGCCAGTCAAGCAGCATCTGTGGAAAGAGAAACCAGTCAATATTTTGGGATCAGCAGCCGCCCACCCCTGGAACTGGGGGGAGAGTGGAGGGGTTACAGTTTTCAGAGAGCTGGCAGGAGGACTGAGGTGTAAGACAAAAGACTATGTAGAGATGGGGTAAGACAGATGAGGTGATAGGGAGTGTTAGTGCTGACTGTGACCGAGACATTTTAAGTCTTTATGATGCTTCTATTGACAAACAATTCCAATTCTACAAAAAATATATCTAGTGAAAATCAAAACAAAATGCAGATGCTGGAAGTCTGAAATAAAATGTAGATTCAGTTTGTTGCCGTGCAGGGAGTTTTTGTAGGATGCAACTGAAGTGCCATCTAGTGGTCAAATGGGAGAAAAAAAACACAAACCACATTTTGATACATATTTTCCCCTTCTTAAGCATAGAACATTACAGCACAGTACAGGCCCTTCGGCCCACGATGTTGTGCCGACATTTTATCCTGCTCTAATATCTATCTAACCCATCCCTCCCACATAACCCTCTGCTTCTCTATCATTCATGTGTCTAAGAGTCTCTTAAATGTCTCTAATGTATCTGCCCCCACAACCTCTGCCACGCACCCACCACTCTCTGTGTAAAAAACTTACCCCTAACATCCCCCTTATACCTTCCTCCAATCACCTTATAATTATGCCCCCTCGTGTTAGCCATTGTCGCCCTGGGAGAAAGTCTCTGACTGTCCACTCGATCTATGCCTCTTACCATCTTGTACACCTCTATCAAATCACCTTTCATCCTCCTCCTCTCCAAAGAGAAAAGCCCTAGCTCACTCAACCTATCCTCATAAGACATGCTCCATGTGTACAATACATGGGCGTATATTGAGTCCTCCTATTTTTCTTCAACAAATTTTCCCCCCCAAATTCTTACTTCTGATGTGGTTCACATTTGAACTGTCAAAATCACTTTTCTTTGCAGTTACTGATCAGTGCTGTGTATTTCTGCCCTTCCTGATGGTGTGTGAATAAACCCTAAACGTCGTGCTACCTTTCTAGTCACTGCCAGTGTCCTATGTGGCATCAGTCCTCCCTATCTTCAACCCTATCATCCTCTGAGATCTCTGCACGCCTCCAATTTGGCCTCTTTGAGCATCACATACTTAATCTCACCATCACTGGCAACAATGACTTCAACTGCCAAGGCCCTAAACTTGGGAAAACCTTCCCTGAACCGCTTCTTAGACCATAAGACATAGGAGCAAAATTAGGCCATTCAGCCCATCGAGTCTGCTCCACCATTCGACAATGGCTGATTTATTTTTCCTTGTCAACCCCATTCTCCTGCCTTCTCCCCATAACCTACTAATTAAGAACTTATCAACCTCCACTTTAAATATACCCAATGACTTGGCCTCCACAGCTGTCTGGCAATGAATTCCACAGATTCACCACGCTCTGGCTGAAGAAATTCCTCCTCACCTCTGTTCTAAAGGGACGTCCTCCTATTCTGAGGCTGTGCCCTCTGATCCTAGACTCTCCCACTACTGGAAGCATTCTCTCCCTGTCCACTCTATCCAGGCCTTTCAATCTTCCAATCCCTCTTTTTCCTTCAGAACAACTTATAGAGGCGTATAGCACAGAAACAGGCCCTTCAGCCCACCATGTCCATACTGACTATCAAGTACTCACCTGTAGTAATCCCACTTCCTAGCACTTGGTCCATGGTCTTCTATGCCTTGGTGATTAAAATGCTTGTCTGGATACTTGTTAGATGTTGTCTCCATCACTCACCTCGCAGTGCGTTCCAGATTCCAATTACCCTCTGGTTGAAAAAGTTCTTCCTCAGATCCTCTCTAAAGCTTTTGCCCCTTACCCTAAACCTATGCCTTTGAGTATGGGGGAAATGTTTGGGTATGTTTGAGGAGGTGACCAGGAAGATTGATGAGGGTAGTGCAGTAGATGTGGTCTACATGGATTTTAGTAAGGCGTTTGGCAAGGTTCCACATGGTAGGCTTCTTCGGAAGGTCAGAGGCCAAGGGATCCAGGGAGGCTTGACCGTGTGGATTCAGAATTGGCTTGCCTGTAGAAAGCAGAGGGTTGTGGTGGAGGGAGTGCATTCGGGTTGTCCCGCAGCGATCGGTTCTGGGACCTCTACTTTTCGTGATATTTATTAATGACTTAGATGAGGGGTTGGAAGGGTGAGTTAGCAAGTTTGCAGATGACACAAAGATCGGTGGTGTTGTGGATAGTGTGGAGGGCTGTCGAAGCTTACAGAGGGATATTGATAGGATGCTGAGCTGGGCTGACAAGTGGCAGATGGAGTTCAATCCGGAGAAGTGTGAGGTAGTACACTTTGGAAGGACAAACTCCAAGGCGGAGTACAAGGTAAATGGCAGGATTCTGGGCAGTGTAGAGGAGCAGAGGGATCTGGGGGTTCATATCCACAGATCACTGAAAGTTGCCTCACAGGTGGATAGGGTAGTTAAGAAAGCTTATGGGATGTTAGCTTTCATAAGTCGTGGGATCGAGTTTAAGAGCCGCGAAGTAATGATCCAGCTTTACAAAATTCTGGTTAGACCACATACTGTGTCCAGTTCTGGTCGCCTCATTATAGGAAGGATGTGGAGGCGTTGGAAAGGTTGCAGAGGAGATTTACCAGGATGCTGCCTGGATTAGAGAGTATGGATTATGAGGAGAGACTAAGGGAGCTAGGGCTTTACTCATTGGAGAGAAGGAGGATGAGAGGAGACATGATAGAGGTATACAAAGTATTAAGAGGAATAGAGAGAGCGGACAGCCAGTGCCTCTTTCCCAGGGCACCAATGCTCAATACAAGAGGTGTTACGGACTCAGTGAAAGTCCCTTTAAGATAGAGAGTGTGTGTGTATGTGTGTGTGGGGCGTGCTTACGTCAATAGAAGATAAAGGACGTAATGACGTTGTTGAAGAAGAAGAAGAAGAAGAGAGAGAGAAGGGAGAGAGACACCAGCCTGCTTGTTTTCTCTATCGATGGATGAGAAACAATAACTGTGTTTACCACTGAAATCCATGTATGGAAGTTGGAAGTAATCCGGTGGAGTTCACTTTGTTGCTGACCTGTAGAAGGAAACAGGTATTTGTGTGTGGACGACCACGGTTCGGATGCTTTTCGGGGTGAGGAAGTCACTACCGAGTAAACGCTGGAGTGTCATTTGGGTTCCATCATGGAACATTTGGATTTCGTATTTACTCTCCCTATGTTTCTCTACGTCTACGTCTTATCTTCAGACAACGGTGGTTGTTGAAGAAGCCCTTGCTCATGTTTCACCTTATGGCTTGCGGAACTGAACTTTAAGAACCATTCCGGAACTGGGAGTTTTGGACTTTGTCACACACACACACGAAGAGTTTAGTTTTGGGGTTAACGTTCGAGGTTTAACATTCTTGAATTCTAACATACTAACATTTTTTTTTCAGTGTTAATGTAAAAAAAAATGTTAGTATGTTAGAATTCAAGAATGTTAAACCTCGAACGTTAACCCCAAAACTAAACTCTTCGTGTGTGTGTGTGACAAAGTCCAAAACTCCCAGTTCCGGAATGGTTCTTAAAGTTCAGTTCCGCAAGCCATAAGGTGAAACATGAGCAAGGGCTTCTTCAACAACCACCGTTGTCTGAAGATAAGATGTAGATGTAGAAAAACATAGAGAGAGTACATACGAAATCCAAATGTTCCACGATGGAACCCAAACGACACTCCAGTGTTTACTCGGTAGTGACTTCCTCACCCCGAAAAGCATCCGAACCGTGGTCGTCCACACACAAATACCTGTTTCCTTCTACAGGTCAGCAACAAAGTGAACTCCACCGGATTACTTCCAACTTCCATACATGGATTTCAGTGGTAAACACAGTTATTGTTTCTCATCCATCGATAGAGAAAACAAGCAGGCTGGTGTCTCTCTCCCTTCTCTCTCTCTTCTTCTTCTTCTTCTTCAACAACGTCATTACGTCCTTTATCTTCTATTGACGTAAGCACGCCCCACACACACATACACACACACTCTCTATCTTAAAGGGACTTTCACTGAGTCCGTAACAGAGGGCATGGCTTTAATGTAATGGGTGGGAAGTTCAAGGGAGATGTCAGAGGGAGGTTTTTCATCCAGAGAGTGGTTGGTGCATGGAATGCGCTGCCTGGGGTGGTGGTGAGGGCTGATACGTTGGACAAGTTCAAGAGATTGTTAGATAAGCATATGGAGGAATTTAAAATAGAGGAATATGTGGGAGGAAGGGGTTAGATGTGTTTTAAAGGTCGGCACAACATGGTGGGCCAAAGGGCCTGCATTGTGCTGTATTGTTCTATGTTCTATGGTTCTATGTTTGAGTATGGGGCATCTCTGCTATGGGGGAAATGTTTCCTACTATCTACGCTACCTATGCCCATCATAATTAGATCCCCACTCAGCCTCCTTTGCCTCAAAATAAACAAAACCCAACGTCCAGTCTCTCCTAACTGAAACACTCCATGCCAGGCAACATCTCCTCTGCACCCTCTCCAGTTCAATCACATCCTTTCTATAGTCTACTGGCCAGCACTGTACACAGAACTCCAGCTGTGGCCCAACCAATATTTTATATTCTAGTTTTTGATCATCTCCTTCTGTGGATCAGTATCAGATTTTGTTTGATAATTGTTCCTCTGAAGCATTTTGGGACATTTCACTACGAAGGTGAAAAGTGAGGTGAAATGAAAGTTACTGTTCTTGCTATTCAATGAAAAACAGATGGGAAGCATTATATCATCTTTGTTCAGTGTGGTTAGTCTTCTTACGTCACTCTAGATTGCGACCCCCGCCTCCCCCCCCCCCCCCCCCCCATACACACACATTTACTTTCTTTATATTACCATTTTAATTGAGAAAAATTTCAATGTCCAGTTGGGAACATGCTGAACAATTGCAGACACTAACCCATAATTCCTTCATTGACACTTCAGATTCTATATACATTTGTTTTGAAGAGTAAATCCAAGCACAAATCACAAGGTGATGTGTGCAGAGTTTTTAAACATGTTTTAGAGTTTTCCAAAAAACCCTTCTCATGTATACACCAAAGACAATGATTAACCCAACACAGAAACTCACCTTGTCCTATTCTGATCTTTGGATCTGTGCTTGCAGCAATACCAGAGGAACAACCCCAACACAATTAAAACTATCAGAGTGCCAAAGAAAGCTGTCAGAATTGTAGTAACGTCAGCTGTAATTCCTGTAAAGAGAGGGCGAAGAGAGATGATCAAAGTTAGCCATGTCCAGTTTGATCTGTCTTTGATTGCCAAAGTTCAAAGTTTCATTCTAAATTATTTGAACTCTTCCCTTATTCTATCTTGTGGTTTGTGCTAAAATGTGATACTTTTATTCTTATGGGTATCAATGCCATGGCCATTTGGGGCAATGCTGTACTGGAAATATTTAACTTGTAAGGGACTTTCACCATGGAACATGGTCACTGACGAAACTGATATTTATCTGGTAACATCCACCCCCCCTTCCCCACAAATTCCCCTCCTCCCCCACCACGCTTCTTCTCTTCTTCCCTTTCCTGGCCTCTTTTTCCCTCTCTCTCCTTACCTTTGACCCATCCCCCAGTGGATCTGCTCTCCCCTCCTCCCCCACACCTGCCCATCACTATCTCTTACAGCATCTACCTATCACCACCCTGTGCCCACCCTGCCTCCCCTCTTTTGTCCACCTATCACTGCTCTGTTTTTCCCTCCTCTATATATCGGGCTTCCCCTTTTCCTATCTTCAGTCCTGAAGAAGGGTCCTGACCCGAAACGTTGACCGCCTGCTTTTCTCCACGGATGCTGCCTGGCCTGCTGAGTTCCTCCAGCATCATCGTGTTTTTCATCTAGATTCCAGCATCTGCATTCCTTTGTTTCTCTGGTATTTATTGCCCATTACTACTGCCCACAAAAAAATTGATAGTGAGCAACCTTATTCTGCAATATATTCAGGTAGGTAACCTTCCCATATGCTCCAATGATGAGACAGATGCCTCAGAAATGTCCTTCATCTTCCTGACCATGACTTCCCATCTACCTTAGTGGAGAGAGCCCTTGACCACATCTCGTCTCCCAGTTCTGATGAACAGTGCCAGACCTGAAACATTAACTGTTTCTCTTTCCACAGATGCTGCCTGACCTGCTGAGTGTTCCCAGTAATGCTGTTTTATTTCTGATTTGCAGCTTCTGCAGTTTTGTTTTTAAAATTTCAGTGAACCTTCCCAATTTATCCTGCCTTTTAAGGATCAGGACACTTACACTCCCAGGTCTCCGTTCCTAAAGCTAGAGACATCAATACAAAAGAGGGTCTAATAAATCCAGTCGGATATTTGTGTGAAACATTTTAACATAGCAAGTGATGTGCATGTGGAATTCAGCACTACAAAGTGGTTTAGGTGAATATCAGTGATGGTTTTAAAGGGGAAAATGAAGTAAGTGTGTGAGCAAGATGGGATATCACAGGTGATTTGTGTGCAGTATAAACACTTTACTTATGTTTGCTTAAAGAAACAAAAAGGGGCAGCACAGTGGTGCAGCTAGTACAGCTGCTGCCTCACAGTGCCAGAGACCCGGGTTCAGTGCTGACCTCAGGTACTGTGGGCTTCCTCTAGGTGCTCCGGTTTCCTCCCACATCCCAAAGGCAGGCAGGTCGGTAGGTTAATTGTCTCCTTTAAAATGTCCCTAGTGTGCAGGTGAGTGATAGAATGGGGGGGGGGGGGGGGGGGGGGTTGATGGGAACCTGGGGAGAACAAAATCGGAATGTAGGATTAGTGTAAATGGGTGGTTGTCGATCAGTGCACACTCAGTGGGCTGAAGGGCCTGTTTCCAGGCCGCATCTCTGGCTTGCACAGAGCAGTTGGATTAAATAGCCTCTTTTGCTGATGTACATACTAGAAGATACTTTATTCCTCATGGTGAGCTACAATCAGGGCAGATTAACGGTATATTATGCCACAACTTAATTAGGTCAAGATTATAATTCCAATCTTCAGATCATATCATAATTGTAGTTTTGTTGACAATAAGTTTTTGGAGAAACCCACCAGCTCCACATCAGCAAATCCTGCTCAGAATGAACAAATTGTAACTGTCTCTGCATCACTTGCGCTACAACAATACAGTAAAACTCCATCACTCCAGGATGTTCAGGACTTTGGAGGTTGTTGCAACCAGCAGATTTTCTGGCCTATTGGAAGCTTATGACTCCAACACACGTCTAATTCACTGTTAAAAGACATTACACAATTACATTTCAGTGAACCCGACAAGACAGCACCTGCCAACATAACCAGGTGACTTTAAAGTGAGCACGGGAACCGGGGCCCCAGCAGGTCGGAAGTGCAAACATCAATGGAAGCCAGAAACCGAACCATCGGGATTTCCAAATGGTCGGATAGCAGAAAGATTGGAGTTTTACTGAACTGGGCCAAACAAAATCTCATCTCCCACAGAGAGGTTGATCACCCACCCTTCACATTTAAGGATATTATCATTGTAGAGTCCCCGCACCTTCAACATCCTGGCAATCACTCCTGACCAGCTGACCAGAAACTCAACTGCCCAGTCACATAAATACAGTCCTGTGAAGAATGACTCACCCCCTGACATCCCAAATCCATTCCACTGTAGTGGTTGCTACCGCGAAATAAAACAAGACACTAGTCGGAGGATTGTCGAACAAGAACTGGTTTATTTTCCCGCCTTGCGCGGGCCCTTTAAGGGAGACTGTTCCTGCCCAATCCAACCGGCAATGACGTAAGTACTACGTCATCAAGACTTTCCCGCGCGCGGGTTCTCCCCGTCGCTTGGGAAAGACGAGGCCCGCCGCCATCTTGGGCCTTGTCGCTCCGACGCCGCTCGACCCGACTGCCGAGCCGGTTCGACCGACTAAACCTCCGCTCCAGTATCAACGAGGAAACGCTGTCCAGATTTCTTGTCCTGAACGAATAGGAGGCTCTGTCGGCGGCCAGCCGCCGTAGCCATCAGCGGCAGCTGGCCCTGGCGTTTCCCTGAAACTTGCAGGGTGGGCGGCATCGACGGGCCTCCGCACCCCACCTCTGATGGTAGAAGCACAGCTGGTCACCCGTGTCGTCGTTTGCGTTCCTGGGGTGTGGTTGCTCGGTTGCTGGGGCCAGGCGAGGCGGGCATTGGGCTTGCGGCCTGGTGATTTGACTGACGGACGAACCGCTCTCGCGCTTGGCCCTCCACAGGACATCTGCCCGGGTGGCCACCTGACGGGGGTTGCTGAAGTCGGCGTCAGCTAACAACAGGTGGATGTCATCGGGGAGCTGTTTGAGGAAGGCCTGTTCGAACATCAGGCATGGCTTGTGTCCCTCGGCCAATGCCAGCATCTCATTCATTAGGGCGGATGGCGATCTGTCCCCCAGGCCATCCAGATGAAGCAGGCGGGCGGCACGCTCACGACGGGAGAGGCCGAAGGTCCGAATCAAAAGGTCTTTGAAAGCCGGGTACTTATCTTCCTCCGGAGGCGACTGGATGAAGTCTCCAACCTGGGCAGCTGTCTCTTGGTCCAGAGAGCTAACCACATGGTAGTACTTCGTGGAGTTGGAGGTGATCTGCCGAAGGTGGAATTGTGCTTCGGCCTGGTCAAACCGGACGCTGGGCCGAAGTGTCCAAAAGGTGGGCAGCTTGAGGGCCACTGCGTTGGCTGCTGCGCTGTCGGCCATTGCGCGCATCCAAAATCCGTTTGGACCGTCGGGGTCACCAATGTAGCGGTTGCTACCGCGAAATAAAACAAGGCGCTAGTCGGAGGATTGTCGAACCAGAACTGGTTTATTTTCCCGCCTTGCGCGGGCCCTTTAAGGGAGACTGTTCCCGCCCAATCCAACCGGCAATGACGTAAGTCCTACGTCATCAAGACTTTCCCGCGCGCGGGTTCTCCCCGTCGCTCGGGAAAGACGAGGCCCGCTGCCATCTTGGGCCTCGTCGCTCCGACGCCGCTCGACCCGACTGCCGAGCCCAGTTCGACCGAACTAAGCGGTGAGTTGCCACACCACCATTTAAAAGGCACTATTTAGAAATGTCATGGAATACTCTTGACTCCTTTAGTGGGACTGTAGCGCCAACAACCCTAATAAAGGCTTGGCAACATTCAGGACAAACAAGTCCATTTGACCGGCACCACATCCACCAGCCAAAGCACTTACTTCCTTCCTGCTGGTGCACAGTGGCTGCATTGTGTACCATGTATTGCATTTACTCCCCTTGATCACTCTGACAGCCACTCCCAAACTTGGGACCCGTCACCAACAATGGTGATAGCAGGCATGAGAGAACTCCACCACCTGCAGATTCCCCTCCAAGGTGCACGTCATCCTGACTTGATCATCCTTCATTGTCACTGGGTCATAGACTCATAGAGTTGTACAGGATGGAAACAGGCCATTGGCCCAACTTGTTCGTGCCAACGAAGTTGTGTATCTGAGCTAGTCCCATTTGCCTTAGTTTGGTCCATATCCTTCGAAACCTTTCCTATGTTCTCCCCATGACTGTGTGGGTTTCCTCCCACATTCCAAAGACGTACGGGTTAGGAAGTTGTGGGCATGCTATGTTGGTGCCGTAAGCATGGCGACACTTGCGGGCTGCCCCCAGAACACTCTACGCAAAAGATGCATTTCACTGTGTGTTTCAATGTACATGTGACTAATAAAGAAATCTTATCTATCCATCTACCTGTCCAAATGTCTTTTAAATGTTGTAATTTTACTCTACAGCTTCCTCTGGCAGCTCGTTCCACATACCCACCACCCTGTGTGTGGAAAAAATTGCCCCTCAGGTTCCTTTAAATCTTTCCTCTCTCACCATGAATCTTTGCTCACTAAGTTTAGCCTCCCCTACCCTGGGAAAAAGACTGTGACCATTCACCTTATCCATAACCCTCATAATTTTATAAAGCCCTATAATGTCACCCTTCAGCTTCCTACGCTCCAGGGAAAAAGCCACAGCCTATCCAGTCTCCCTTCATAACTCAAGCCTCCAATCCCAGTAACAGCCTCGTGAAACTTCTCTACACCCTTTCCAGCTTAATGAAATCCTTCCTATAGCTCGGCGACCAGAATTGCACACAATACTACAAATGTAGTCTTACCAACGGCTTGTACAGCTGTAACATAATGTCCCAACTCTTGTACTCAAATCATGAAACTCCCCATCCAACTATGTTGTGGGAGTACCTTCACTTAAATCACTTTAGAGACTTAAAAATGTGGCTGAGGGGTAACTTCTCAAGGGTAATGCATGCCAATGATGCCCTTAAGTTGAATGATATAACAAAAGATCACATTGGTAATAATAAAAGTACCTCTTACCTGAGTTAGCATAAGGGCCCTTTGTTGAGTATACTTTCCAAAAGCTAAGCTAAAATAAAGAAAATCTATTTTAAAAATAGAAGTATTTCCTTTCCCTCAGTAATAAGACATATCATTTCAAATTACAATTTAAACAATCTTCAAACCCAGAAGAGTGGGAATATGCTTCATTCTGTACAACCATACGGATTAAGAAAGTCCAGATATAATATCTACTCAGTTTCAAGTTTGAGTGATCTTAATCAGGAGTTTTGAAAAAGATGCACTCATTTCAGACTGCAGAGGTTGGTTAAGGACAAGATTTTATCTGGCAGTGATACTCCACTGATGAAATAGATTGCTGACATTTCTGTATGGACTCCCTTCCCAATACATAGGTAGGGCGTCCGAGAACAGCTAGCAGCATAGCACTGTCTCATACCAGCAGGTGGTATGAGAGAGTCTGTATTTAAAACTGAGGTATTTCATCAAGTTAACAATTTTTTTAAACAAATTTTGAAAGTAACATCAGTTATTAAATGCTATTCCCTTTTAGGATGCACATGCATCATCAGGTATCATATAGATATAGTAAGAATGAAATACTCAACTGTTTTCTTATCATCTTCAAAAACCTCTCGTGCCTCTTCAAAGTTGCATATTTCTTCATAACACTCTCTTTCGAGATTTCCTTGGGTGAATATTTCAAAATCCCACTGATTGTATAGGAGACGCCGTCCCAAGAAACTGAGGGCTTCATCTCCCCTGATAAACGCTGAAAACCATGAACAGGCACACACATATAAACACAAGAACTGTATCAGCTTAAAAACTGACAGTAGATGTCATTGTTTGGCTGACTGTATCCACTGTGTTTAAATAGGAGACTAATCCATTAGCATCCTCAAACCAAACCATGGGTGCTCTTTCAACCATGCACATCCTCTTTTAGGAATCTGTTCTAACCTCAATAACAATCTCAAATATATGAATCATCAATGCAGGAGCAGTTGTTCTGTTTATTTCAGCATTTTATGCTCATTTCCCTCGGAAAAGGATCAGTGAAATGACCCATCTAAAGTTTTCAAGTTAATGGACGAAACTGAGAAAGTTGATCAAAGTAAATCGTTCAGATTGATTAGCGAGCAGAGAGCACAAACTAACATTAGAAGTTTGGACTTGAGTTTATGGGCAACAGAACAATCGCCCTTCACATGTGTTTTTCTGATCATCCAAGATCGAGTTTTGCTGCCACTTTAATCAACTCATCCTCTTAATTATCCAACTTCACATCATCTAACCCATAATGGGATTGTGTTGGAGAGTTCAATAATAAACATCTAGTTCGAAAAAGGATGTTGAAAGAGCAGTCATGGTTTTGGTTATGATAAGGACGAGGTTAGGTTAGAGGTTCAGTGTTCAGCTTCCGATTGAGGGGAAAGTTGTTTGGTATTCCAAGGTCTAAAGGGAGAATGTATACAAATTTTTCACCCACAAGGGTCAATCAGAATTATTATCATTGACTTATATGACATGAAATTTGTTGTACAGTTAAAAGAAATTAAAAGTACAAAAATAAATAATATAGTGCAAAAAAAAAGGATAACAAGATAGTGTTCATGGACGGTTCAGAAATCTCATGGCGGAGGGGAAGAATCTGTTTCTGAATCATTGAGTGTGGGTCTTCAGGCTCCTGTACCTCCTCCCTAATGGTAGTAATGTGAAGACGGCATGTCCCGGATGGTGAGGGTCCTTAATAATGGATGCCACCTTCTTGACGCACCACCACTTGAAGATGTCCTTGACGGTGAGGAGGGTTGTGCCTGTGATGTATAGCCTATTGTGGGGCAGCACAATGATGCATCTAGTAGAACTCAGCTCCAGCAACCCAGGTTAGCAATCCTAACCTTGGGTGCTGTCTGTGTGGAGGTTGCATGTTCCTGTGACTATGTGGGTTTCCTCCGGGTGCTCCAATCTCCTCCCACATCCCAAAAACACGCAGGTTGGTAAGTTAATTAGCCACTATAGATTGCCCCTAGTATATAGGTGAGTGGTAAGACCTGGGGGAGTTGATGAGACTGTGGGCAGAATAAAACTGGGATTAATCTATGATTAGTGTAGGTGGTTATCAGCTTGCTGAATATGTCCAGATACCATGTAGTGTAGCACGGATTCAGTGGGCTGAAGGGCCTGTTTCCATGCTGTATCTCTCTACGACTCCATTGCAATTGGAGACTGAAACATACTGAGAGACAGGAACCATACACTATTGCAGTTCCCAGAAATATGTGTTGTGATGGTACTTAAATTCTTGGAAACATCTGTCCATACAGAGTGCAAAATCTCTACAGAGACATTGAATCTCCATTTTCAGAAGTGGAGCTCTGCACTGTAGCTGCACGTTCCCACATAATGAGTTCCAACTCTCAGACGAAAGGAAGCAAGGTGTGGACCAAAGAGAAGGTGAAAGGGGAGAAGAAAAGGTGAGTGAAGATGGGGTTGTCATCGGATCTCCTGCAGATTCTGGACCCTTGAAGGAGCAGCAGTCATTGTGCCAGCTGTGGGTTCTATAAGTTACCTCATGTGCACCCACATCCTTCCCTCCAATTGAATACAGCGCCTGTGCTGCAGGTCAGGTAGAAAGGATTAAAGGACCTCCTGTTCTCATGCCTGCAAGAGTCAGCCAGAATACTATTCACGCCTGATTTTAGAGTCACACAGCACGGAACAGGTCCTTCAGCCCTACCCATCTAAGCTAGTCCCATTTGCTCCCGTTTGGCCCATATCCCTCTATTCATTTTCTGCTACGTCAAAACGAAATGATCTGAGACGATTCTCTCAATGGAGGCTCCCACCAGCTCTCAAAAGATTACTGCTTTATTGCCTACTTTGTACGGACACTGAAAGCCAGGATAAGTAAGCCCCAAACACATTCTGTAATGCTATTGCCCCTGAGTCAGAAGGATATTGGTTCAAATCCCATTCCAGTGGCTTAAGCAAATCATTAGAGTTACGCATTATTGCACTAAGCTCCAAAGACATATTCAAATCGATTACGTACTGTGCTTCCATTGACTGAGCACCACAGATACCATTGGCCTGGGCAATGTGACCAACGTGGTACCTAGACACCTTCAGCAAGCTGATAAGCTTTGATTATTTATTTTTGTTTTCTAGCACTTATTAGTAAAAATATTTTTCCCCCAGACCAATAGCACTATAAGGGATCAATGCTCTATGGGGTAACACCAAGTGAGACACCAGTGTATTTCAGTTTCCACCAGGACTGTTCATCCCAGTGTTCCGGCCAAAATTTATCCCTTAACCAACATCACAAAACAAACATTTCTGGCTGTTATTTTGTTACCATTGGTGAGACTTTGCTTGCTGCATGCACACTGATTGCCACGTTTCCCCAAAGCTAATTGAGTCATAGAATCATAAAATTCAACAGCAACAGCTCATTCATTAGCTGTAAAATATTTTGAAACTTCACAAGGCTGTGAAGAGCCCTCTTTCTTTATTGATCTACTTTTCCTTCCAATGACATGGGAACTGAATGGGCTTTGCAAAATATTGACCAGGAATAGTTTCCTAGAGCTTCCCTGTAGCAGTGACCCTCTGTATTCTGTTACTGTTTTTACCCTGTACTATCTCAATGCAATGAATTGACCTGTACAATCGGTATGCAAGACAAGTTTTTCACTGTACCTCAGTACAAGTGACAATAATAAACCAATGCCAATAGAGCTCTTCGGATTGTCTATCTTTAATGTTTATGAACATTTTAACATGGAAATTAAGATAGCCACACGAGCCTGGAATATCTGTTCAGTACTTTGATAATCAAAGTGATAGCCATAAAACACATACACTCTTTGTGCGGGATTTCTTTGGCATCAGATTTACTACTGCACCCGTATCTCAAACAGTGATGAGTCGGAGTACAAGAAGGAGATAGTGGAATAGTTTCATGACAACAACCTTTCCCTCAATGTCAACAAAACTAAAGAGCTGGTCATTGACTTCAGGAAAGGGGGGGGTGTACATGCACCTGTCTTCATCAATGGCTCTGAGGTCAAGAGGGTTGACCTTCAAGTTCCTGGGAGTGAACATCACCAACAACCTGTCCTGGACAAACCACATGGATGCCATGGCCAAGAAAGCTCACCAGCGCCTCTACTTCCTCAGGAAGCTAAAGAAATTTGGTTTGTCCCCCTTTGACTCTCACCAACTTTTACCGATGCACCATAGAAAGCATCCTATCTGGATGTATCACGGCTTGGTACGGCAACTGCTCTGCCCAAGACCGCAAGAAGCTGTAGAGAGTTGTGGACACAGCCCAATGCATTATGGACACCAGTCTCCCCTCCCTGGACTCTGTCTTTACCTCTCATTGTCTTGGTGCAGCAGCCAGCATAATCAAAGACCCCACCCACCCGGGACATTCTCTCTTCTCTCCTCTTCCATCGGGTAGAAGATACAGGATCCTGAGGGCAAGTACCACCAGGACTTAAGGACAGCTTCTACCCCACTGTGATAAGACTATTGAACAGTTCCCTTATACAATGGACATGGACTATGACCTATGACCTCATGATCTACCTTGTTGTGACCTTGCACCTTATTGCACTGCACTTTCTCTGTAGCTGTGACACTTTACTCGTACTGTTATTGTTTTTACCTGTACTACATCAATGCACTCTGTACTAACTCAATGTAACTGCACTGTGTAATGAATTGACCTGTAAGATCGGTTTGTAAGACAAGTTTTTCACTGTACCTCGATACAAGTGACAATAATAAACCAATACCAATACCAAACCAAAACAGAATAAAAGAGCACCACTTCAACTAAAAAACTTTAAAAGCAAACTGCACTTGTTTACTATTGACACCTTAAATGACTTGCCTTGCATTTGTAGTGAGAGAGAATAGTTTACAAAGGAATGGGTCTGACGAGATTGCTGTGCTGCGAGCCAGCATGGTAACAATGGGCTGAATGGCCTCCTTCTGTGTCATAATAAGTAATACTTAAAAATGCACTTGTACATTGGCTGAATTGTTCTGTGCATTCACCTCCTGGCACTGGTTCCCAGTTTCTAAGTTATACCTACTGCACCGGGACAGAGGGTACAGAGTTCATTGTAAAGTAGTGGAATTTGATTCATTTTGTTGGCACTATCAGTACTGTTAATATTCCACAGAGATGCTGTTCATGTGAATATTCACATTCACTATCAGTTCTAAAATGTTTCCAACATGAAAAGTACTTACACACAAAAATGACCCAAACATGATCTAGAAAGATAATTTTTATATAGACCCAACTTTCAAAGGAAATATTGATGTGCAATGCCACTTCCTCCCACTCCTGTCTACGACATTCTAGTGTACCAGTCAAGAGCAGACACTTGACTGATTAATATTTATTTTCCATTATATAAGACTGCACTGCAACACCTACAGGGGAAGTCATTGCCAAAATGCATGACCACAAGCGGACAATTGCATCAAACCCACAATTAATCCATTTTGGTTAAAATAAAAACACAAAGCAAAGATAAGAGAACAGTTTCCATTTATACAGCACTAACCACCAATGTAGATCAATGAGAATCAAAACGGGGTTAATGTATGATTAGTGTAAATGGGTGGTTGATGGTTAGCATGGACTTGGTGAGATATAGGGCCTGTTGCATGTTGTATGTCTCTAAGATATCTTTATTAGTCACATGTACATCTTGGCCTCAGGATATTCTAATCTGGCTAATATTTTTTTCCCATAAGATTGGTCACAGCTTAAAGATAGGGAAATATAACAAATAATATGTGGCCAGCAAGCACTGTCCCTTTTAAAAAGGCACCGGTGAGGTACTGGAAGACCAGAGGGTAACTAACGTTCTTTCCATATTCAAGAAGGGCAGTGGAGATAAGCCAGAAAACTACAGGCCAGTGAGCCTTACGTCAGTAGTAGGGAAACTATTGAAAAAAATGCTGAGCGGTAGGGTTTATGATCACTCTAAAAAGCAGGGACTGATTAGGGGGAGTCAGCAAGGTTTAGTGCATGGGAAATCCTACCTCACAAATCCAATTGTTTTGTTTTTGAGGAGGTAACTAAGAAAATTGATGAAGGCAAGGTGGTAGACATGGTATACATGGACTTTAGCAAGGCTTTTGATTAGGTCCCACATGGTAGGCTGGTCCAGAAAGTTAGGACACAAAGGATATAAGGTGTTTTGGCAAACTGGATCCAAAATTAGCTTGGTGATAGGAGCCAGAGCGTAGTGTTGGAGGGTTGTTTTTCTGACTGGAAGTCTGTAACCAGTGGTGTACTGCAGGAGTCAATGCTGGGACCTTTGTTGTTTGTCATATATATAAATGACTTGGATGAGAATGTCTGTGATCTGATAAGTAAGCTTGCTGACGACACAAAGATTGGTGTGGTTGTAGATAGCGAAGATGGTTGCCTAAGGGACATAGATCAGCCGGAAAGTTGGGTGGAGCAGTGACAGGTGGAATTTACATCGGAGAAGTGTGAGGTAATGCATTTTGCGTTGTCTAATACTGGCAGGACATGTACAGTAAATGGCAGGGACCTTAGAAGCATTGATGTACAGAGGAACCTTGGGGTACAAGTTCATAGTGCCCTGAAAATGGTGACACAGGTGGATAACATTCTAGGGAAGAAGGGGTTTAGTTTGCTAGGGCACAAGCAAGGGTCCTGAGTATAAGAGTTAACATAGAACAGGACAGCAGAGAAACAGGCCCTTCAGCTCATGATATCTGTGCCAACAGTGATGCCAAGTTAAACTAAACCTATCTGCTGGCACATGATCCATATCACTCCATTCTCTTCATGTTCATGTGCCTGTCCAAATATCACATAAACACAATTATTGTGTCTGCTTCCACCATTCCCCTTGGCAATGCATTCCAGGCACCGTGTAAAGAACTTACCCCACACATCTCCTTTCAACTTTACCCCCTTCATGTTAAAGCTATGCCCTCAAGTATTTGGCATTTCTACCTTGGACAAAGCCTCTGACTATCTACCTTATCTATGCCTTTCATAATTTTATTAACTTCTATCAGGTCTCCCCTCAGCCTCTGACGCTCCAGAGAAAATAAGGAGAGGTTGAAATAATTTTCAACCTCTCCTTATAGCCAGACAACATCCTGATGAAGCTCTTCTGTATCCTCTCCAAAGGCTCCACATCCTTCATTTACCTGAGTATCCAGAACTGCACACAATAGTTGGAACATCATATTGAACCTGTACAGGACATTGGTTGGGCCACATTTGGAATATTGTGTGCTGTTCTGGTCATAATGTGACAGCACTAGAAAGAGAGAAGAGCTTCACCGGGATGTTGCCCGGTATGGAGGGCTTTAGTTGCAAGAAGTGATTGGATAGGCTGGTATTGTTCTCACTGGAGCATAAGAGGCTGAGGGGTGACCTTATAGAGGTTTATAAAATTATGAAGAACATAGATAGAGTAGGTAGTCATAGTCTTTTTCCAAGGGTAGTGGAGTCTAAAATTAGTGGACATAGGTTGAAGGTGAGAGGGGAAATATTTAAAGGGGACCTGAGGGGCAAGTTCTTCACACGGAGGGTGGTGGGTATGGAACAAGCTGCCAGAGGTGGTGGTAGAGACTGGTACAATCACAGTATTTAAAAAGCATTTGGACAGGTACATGGATAGGAAAGGAATAGAAGGACATAGTCCAAATGCAGGAAAGTGGGATTAGTATAGATAGTCAGCATGGACAAGTTGGGCCAAAGGGCCTGTGCCTGTGCTGTAGGTCTCTACAACTCTGAGCAATATAATAATAATCAGGTTTTAAACTGCTGATGCTTGAGGGGGTCAGGGAGCTAGAGAGAGCTAGAGAGAATTCCACAACTCTTCTTTGAGCAAGACCATGGGATGTTTTATATCAACCTGAAAGGGCATGCAGATTCCATTTGGATCATAGAATCACAAGGGCACGTTCAGACATTTGGACCGCGAAGTCCATGTCGGTTCTTTGTAAAAGAATCTAGTCAGTGCCCTTCCTCAGCTCTTCTATAGCACTCCAATTATCCTGCCTAGTGTCCATTCTCTTTCAAACGCCCCGACCGGCTGTTCCCATCATCCCACAGGCTACAAGTTCCACATCATCACTACTTCCTGCAAAAGAAACAACCTTTTTTCCTCACAACCTCCCCTAAATGAGAACATAGATGGCAAGGTTTAGAAGTTCGCAGATGACACCAAAATTAGTGGTATAGTGGATAGTGAAGAAGTTGCCTCAGGTTACAACAGGATGTTGATCATCTGGGAAAGTGGGCAAAGGAATGGCAAATGGAGTTTAACTCAAGTGCAAAGTGATGCATTTTGGGAAGTTTAACTAGGGTAGACACATGCAATGAATGACAGGGCTCTGGGGAGTGTTGTTGAACAGAGAGACCTTGGGGTACAAGAACATAGTTCCCTGAAAGGGGCAACACAGGTAGACAGGGTGGTGAAGAAGGGCATACGGCATGCTTGCCTTCATCGGCCAAAGAGTTGGGACGCCACATTACAGTTGTACAGATCATTGGTCCAGCTGCACTTGGAGTACTGTGTTCAGTTCTGGTCACTAAACTATGGAAAGGACATGATTAAGTTAGAGAGAGTGCAGAAAAGATTCAAAAGCATGTTGCCTGGATTGGAGGGCTTGTGTTACCAGGAGAGATTGGAGAGGCAAGGTCTGTTTTCCCTGGAGTGAAGGGGGCTGAGACGTGACATGATGGAGGTATTTAAAATTCTGAAGCATAGATAAAACAGATAGCCAGTGTCTGTCTCCCATGGTAGGAGTGTCTAAAACTAGAGGGTATAGGTTAATAGTGAGAAGGAAGGGGTTTCAAGGAGATCTGAGAGGTATATTTTTCCGCACAAAGATTAGTTGGTATCTGGAATGAGGTGCCAGAGGTGGTGGAGGCAGGAACAGTAAAGGTATTTAAGAGGCATCTGGACAGGTACTTGAATGATCAGGGCATAGAGGGATGTGGAAATTAATGCAGGCAAGTGGGATAACTATGGATAGCAATATGGTCAGCATAGACATGGTGGGCTGAAGGGCCTGTTTCAATGCTGTACAATTCTATGACTCCATAATCTTTTGCCCAACACTTTAAATCCCTGCCACCTGGTCCTTGAACTATCTGTTAATGGGAAGAGCTTCTCGCCTCATTCTAACCGCGCCATGTACGCCTCCAGCAAATCTCTCAGCCTTCTTTATTCCAAAAAGAACACCAATTGTCTGAGTCATTAAATATCCTCTGACAGCATCTCCAACAGCCTGGAGACTCTCCAGTACTGGCAGGGTGTGCCTAGATTTTGTGTTCTGGTCTCTGGAGCGAGGCACAGAATTAGAAGGTGCCAAAATACACTACGGTCTGTCGAGGAATAGTCCTTTCCTCTCTCTCCTTACCTTTGACCCATCCCCCAGTGGATCTGCTCTCCCCTCCTCCCCCGCACCTGCCCATCACTATCTCTTACCTGCATCTACCTATCACCACCTTGTGCCCACCCTGCCTCCCCTCTTTTGTCCACCTATCACTGCCCTGCTTTTCCCTCCTATATATCGGGCTTCCCCTTTTCCTATCTTCAGTCCTGAAGAAGGGTCCTGACCCAAAACGTTGACTGCCTGCTTTTCTCCACAGATGCTGCCTGGCCTGCTGAGTCCCTCCAGCATCGTCGTGTTTTTCATCTAGATTCCAGCGTCTGCAGTCCTTTGTTTCTCTAGTCTCTTTTTAAAACTTACTTTAACGAGAACAAGTGAATTTTCAGATGAAATTTTCATGACCCAGTTGCCTGCCACTTTAATTCACCATCCCACACCCACTCTGACCTCTTGTACTGTTACCAGGAGACCCAATGCAAGCTTGAGGAACAACATCTCCCAGTCCAGGTGAAGGGTCTCGAACAGAAACATTGACTATCCATTTCCCTCCACAAATGCTGCTCAACCCGCTGAGTTTCTCCTGTACCTTGTTCTCTCATCTTTCATCAGGACAAGTTGCAGCCTGTAGGACTCAGTACTGCGTTCTCCGCCTTCAGATAGAACAGAGAACAGTACAGCACAGGAACAGGCCCTTCGGCCCATGATGTCTGTGCTGACCATAATCCTAATCCAAACTAATCCCAGTGATAAACAATCTGCTGGAGGAACTCAGCGGGCCAATCGGCATCTGTGAGGCAAAAGGAATTGTCGACGTTTCGGGCCAAAACCCTGCATCAGGGCTGATCCCATCTGCCTACACGTGATCTATATACCTCTATTCCTCTGCCTGTTCACGTGCCCGTCTACATGTCTCCAAAACATTGCTCTTTCTGTTTATAACAGGACCGTCCATTTTTGTCTGCCATCCCTCTCTTCCATCTTATTTCAATTGTCTATTCTAGTCCGCTGGGCATTACACAGACATGAGCAACACATTACACAGAGAAGCTTAATTCAGAATCAGATTTATTATCACTGATTTATATGTTGTGAAATGTGTTGTTTTGCAGCAGCAGTACAGTGCAAGAAATAAAATTACTATAAATTACAGAATAAATAAATAGTGCAAAAAAAAAGGAATAATGAGGTAGCTCATGGGTTCAGAAATCTGATGGCAAAGGAGAAGAAGATGTTCCTAAGTCATTGAGTGTGGGTCTTCAGGCTCCTGTACCTCCTCCCCGATGGTAGTAACTAAAAGAGGGCATGTCCCAGATGGTGAGGGTCCTTAGTGATTGATGCCCTTAGTTTCTCTTTAACAACCACATTATTTCACCCGATCAGAGAAATTCTACCCACCTTCTCGGTTACCTAGCCTAGCTTCTTCCTCTCTCTCAGTTCTGATGAAGGGTCCCAGACGTGAAACATTAACTGTTTCTCTTTCCACAGATGCTGCCTGAACTGCTGAGTTTTTCCCCAGCATTTTCTGCTTTTATTTCAGATATCCAGCATCTGCAGTTAGTATTGATTTTCATGACCTAATGTTGGCTCAATGGAGCTAAACCGGGAGAATGGAGTTGGGATATAGATCTGCAATGAGCAAAGCCACGGACATACCCCAAATAAACAGGAACAGATAGATTTTTGCACAGATTATAACTGTCTATCATTTTAACAATGGATGAGGATCAACACTAGATCAAATATAAAGGGACAGTACACAGTTAATGGCAGGACCCTTAACAGCGTTGATGTACAGAGGGATCTTGGGGTCCAACTCCATAGCCCCCCCTGTAAAGTGGCTGCACAGGTTTGTTAGTGTGGTAAAGAAGGCATATGGCATGCTTGCCTTTATTAGTCGAGGCACTGAGTTCAAGAGTCAGGAAGTTATGTTGCAGCTTTACAAAACTCTGGTGAAGCCACATCTGGAGTATTGCATTCTATTCTGGTTGCCCCATTATAGGAAGGATATGAAGGCTTTGGAGAGGGTTCAGAAGAGGTTTACCAGGATGATGCCTAGTTTAGAGGGCTGTGGTATGGGGAGAGGTTGGACAGGCTTGGGTTGTTTTCTCTGGAGCAGTGGAGGCTGAGGAGAGACCTGATAGAAGTTTATAAGATTATGAGAGGCAAAGATAGACAGCCAGTATCTTTTTCCCAGGGTCAAAATGTCTAATACTAGAGGGAATGCATTTAAAATCAGACAGGGTAAGTTCAAAGGAGATGTATGGAGCAAGTTTTTTTTTACACAGAGAGTGGTGGGTGCCTGGAACATACTGCCAGGGCTGGAAGTGGAGGCAGATATGATAGCGGCGTTTAAGAGGCTCTTAGATAGACACATGAATGTGCAGAGAATGGAGGGAGATGGACATTTGTGTGACACTTTACTCTCTATTCTGTTATTGTTTTTACCCCGTACAACCTCAATGCACTGTGGAATGAATTGATCTGTATGAATGGTATGCAAGACAAATTTTTCACTGTCCCTCAGTACAAGTGACAATAATAAACCAATACCAATTGTGTAGGCAGAAGGGATTCGTTTAGTTAGGTGGTTAATTAGTTTGGCACAACATCATGGGCTGAAGTGCTTGTTCCTGTGCTGTACTGTTCTGTGTTCTATGTAACACTAGTTCAACTACAGGAGGAGGAGAGAGGGGATGATCATTACAATTACATTAAATATATTTAAAAAACTTACCTTTTCTCTGTGGCTGTGGAGTGTGATTGGTTTGTGTTGTCGATGCGTCAACACACCCGGATAACGCATTAAACAGGACAGGCAGTTGACTGATAAACAGAAGCAGATAAAGCTTGACTGTCATCCTGCTAAGAGAGGATTTCATTAGTACCAAATATAACGTGTTAAACTTTATAGACAAGGTAGGAGTATCGAAAACAGGAGGGCATAGGTTTAAGTGAGCAGGAGGAGTTTTAAAGGGGATTTGAGGGGAAAGTTTTTTTTAAACACAGAGATGATATGATATCTTAATTAGTCAGATATACATCGAAACACACAGTGAAATGCATCGTTTGCGTAGAGTGTTCTGGGGGGCAGCCCACAAGTGTTGCCACGCTTCCGGCACCAACATAGCATGCCCACAACTTCCTAACCTGTACATCTTTGGAATGTGGGAGGAAACCGGAGCACCCGGAGGAAACCCACGCAGACACAGGGACAAAGTACAAACTCCTTACAGACAGCGGTCAGAATTGAACCTGGGTCGCTGGCACTGTAATAGCATTACGCTAACCACTACACTACTGCTACTGTGCCTGCCTAGTGGTTGATATCTGGAACTTGCCACCAGGGGAAGTGGTGGAGTCAGCTACAAGCACTACTAGGCAGGTACTTACATAGACAAGGCGTAGAAGGACACAGACCCAATGCAGGCAAATGGGATTAATGTGGATTGGCAAAAATGTCAGCATGAAGCCTGTGGGTCAAAGGGCTCATTTCTGTGCTGTACAACTCTTAAAAACACAGCGCCTACAACTAAATTTCAATATCACTTTCTGAATGTTCTAAGGTTGAGATGGAGCGGGATGATGGGCTGACCACAAACACTCTGATGAAAAGCAAAGTCAATTTACTCAGGAAGCTAAGTTTAAAGAGCAGAGGAAGCATGGAGGGCAGCAACAAATCCAATTAAAAGCAGGGCCGTTTCTTCAGAAAAATGCAGAGTGGAGGATTGGTATTCGTGAATTATGTGCATAAAAATCAATGTTTGACATTTACAGTAATGTGCTCACCAAGCCTGCACCACTGAATGACCTACATTGATGGGGAACTGCTCCACCATCTCCACGCTGGCTGGCTTTTAGCACTGTTACATTAAGCAGCCTTTAGCAAGTTAAAGGCATTACAATCACAGCATCACTCAGCACTGTTGGCCCATGGACCCAGCATTTTTGAAGAGTGACAGCAAAGAAAAATAGAACATTAATGACGCAGAAGGAAGCAATTATGCCTATTGATTCCGTGTCGGTCCAAAAAGAGCTGCTCAACCCAATCTCAGTCCCCAGCCTTGAACCGTAGCTTTGCAGCTCACAGTTCTTCAATTATGCACCTAGGCACTTCTGAGGATGGTGTCTGCCTCTGCCACTCTTTCAGACAGTGAGTTCCAGACCCATAACCCAAATAAAAATCTCCCTTCTAAACCTTTACCTCTTTAAATCTGTACCCTCCTGGTTTTCCTATTTTGTTTTGACGCTGCATAATTTTACGCCTCAATTAACTTCCCACCCAGCCTTAAGTGATCCAAAATAAAGTAAAACAACCCCCGCTAAAAGCCTCACGGCAATGACTTTTCAGTCTTAGCAATGTCTTTACAGATCTCTGCGACTTCTCTGGGATAAATTGCCCCTTGTGTATTTGAGAGGTAGGATCTGGGGCTAATTGATAGGAAAGTAGGGAGAATTAAATGGGATTTAGGGAAGACTTAATTTAAAAATGAGGGTCTGATGGCCAGTGTGGACTTGGTGGACCAAGGGACATCATTCCTGTAACATTATGACCAGAAATGTAGACAAGCTGTGGGCTAATAAGTGTTGTATACAATTCTAGTATAATCTCGGAAAAATAAAAAAAACTGTAGATGCTCAAAGTCTAAAATAAAAAACATAAAAAATGCTGGAAATACTCAGAAGGTCAGGCCAGATCTGTGGGAAGAGAAACATTTCAGGTCGAAGAACTGGGAAGAAGACAAAAGAAACTCGTTAAACTGCAGGGATGATGGGGTGTCTCTCAATGGGGTGACCATGGGATAAGCAGTAAACATGGTTATCTGGTCAATGAGTGAATGGGAGCAGTTGGAGAGTGAGAACATAGACAAAAGAATGGAGGAGTTGCAAAATGCAGAGCAAGAAGATGTACCCGGCAGGTTGGTCTGGGCATGTCCTCCACTCCCAGAGGAAAAATAGGGAGAAACGCATAATCTCCCCACTCTTATATTCTATGCCTCAACTAATGAGAGTATCCCATGTGACTTCTTAAACAACATTATCCACTTTCCTCTATCTCTAAGAATCTGTGGGTATACAGCAGGAAGTCTCTCTGTCCCTACTCACTTCTCAATACCTGCCCATTTACAGTACATTCTCTTGCCTCACATCATGTCCTCAGTCACCTAACCTTTGGACTAAATTCCTTATGCCACTTTTCTGTTGAAAGGAACGCATCATCTATATCCTCCTGAATTCTAAACCTTTCCTCCTCTCTGTCAACAACACAACCAATTCTTGTATCATCTTCAAATTTATTCATTGTGCCCCTACATGTGAGTCTAAATCACTTGAGGGCAGCATAGTGGCCCAGCCAGTAGAGCTGCTGTCTCATAACTCCAGAGAGCCGGGTTCAATCCTGATCTCGGGTGATGTCTGTGTGGAGTTTGCATATTCTCTGTGACTGTGTGGGTGGGTTTCCTCCCACATTCCAAAGATGTACAGGTTAGGAAGCTGTGGGCATGCTATGTTGGCGCTGGAAGTGTGGTGACACTTGTGGGCTGCCCCCAGAACACGCAACACAAAAAGGTGCATTTCACTGTGTGTTTCGATGTACATGTGATGAATAAAGAAATCTTATCTTCCTCTTGGTGCTCTGGTTTCCTTCCACATCCCACAGACGTGCGGTTTTGCGGGTTGATAGCTTAACGCTGTAAATTGCCCCTTGTGTAGGTGAGCGGTAGGATCTGGGGCTAATTGATAGGAATGTAGGGAGAATTAGATGGGATTAGTGAAGACTCAGTTTAAAAATGAGGGTCTGATGGCCGGTGTGGACTTGGTGGACCAAGGGACACGTTTCCTTGCTGTATTTCTCCACGACACTACTAATATACACAACATAAATCAAATGGCCAAGTATTGATCCTCATGGCTTCTCATTGGTAACAGCCTTTCAGTCACAGAAACACCTGAGAAACATAGAAAACCTACAGCACAATACAGGCCCTTCGGTCCACAAAGCTGTGCCTGAACATGTCCCTACCTTAGAAATTACTAGGCTTACCCATAGCTCTCTATTTTTCTAAGCTCCATGTACCTATCCAAAAGTCCCTTAAAAGACCCTATCATATCCGCCTCCACCATCATTGTGGGCAGCCCATTCCATGCACTCACCACTCTCTGAATAAAAAACTTACCCCTGACATCTCTATACCTACTCCCCAGCACCTTAAACCTATGTCCTCTTGTGGCAACCATTTCAGCCCTGGGAAAGAGCCTCTGACAAACCAAACGATCAATGCCTCTTATCATCTTATACACCTCTATCAGGTCACCTCTCGTCGTCTGTCGCTCCAAGGAGAAAAGGCCAAGTTCACTCAACCTGTTTTCAGAAGGCATGCTCCCCAATCCAGGCAACATCCTTGTAAATCTCCTCTGCACCCTTTTTATGGCTTCCACATCCTTCCTGTAGTGAGGTGACCAGACATTCCCCCTTGCTTCCTGCCTGCCGATGAGCCAGCTGTGGATCCAAGCCACCACCATCCCTGGGAGCACGGGTGTCTTTGTCAGTTTGGAGCCTTGTCAAAAACCTTGCTGAAATCCAATCAACTCCCTCTTCTGCAGCTCCAGAAGTTTCTACCTTACAAGTGGATGTCCAATATCCTGACATACATGATTTTATAAAAGCTACAATCTTCAATGGGGGAAAATGCATTAAAGTTTTACATAAAACCTTGCAAAGGGTGAATTGGATAGGATGTTCAACTTTGCTAGTTCACAGGAGCTTTTACAACAAGCCGTTCCTGGCACTGACTCTCTCTGGACGCTCCCTGTCGTACCATCCTTCTGATAAAGACAATACCAACTTGTTTTGCATTTGAAACTATTTTTGTTTTGTAACATTCTGGCAACACATCCAGATGTCAGCTTCACAATTCAAACTGAGTTCTTCTCTAGAGTCTGATCAACAGTCATCCCTCAAGATCCCACTGCTGTTTGTGGGATCTTGCTGACTAGAAGCTGTTTACTGAGTTGCCTGCAATAATGACTCCATTTCAAAAATTACTTAATTGGCTGTAAAGCTGCTTTGGTTGTCTTGCTGTCCTCAAAAGCACTTGAGAAATGGCAATTATCTTTATTTCTTCAACCATAAGATATGATGATCTCAAGAGATTTTTTTATTCTGCATGGAAAAGACAGGGGTTGGAGTGTAAACGGCAGAGAAACAGAGCTAACATTAAAATCAGTGCCTGATCTTCAGAACTCTTGATGATTTGCCACTGAACTGACAATGTTAACTGCTTCTCTCTCCAAGGAAGATCTGCAAAACCTTCTACAATCAATGATATCTATTGATCAATAATCGGTGAAGGCAAAACCTTACATAAACCAGAAATATTTGCTTTTAAATTGCATTTTACTTTCTTTGTTTATGGTCCTAAAGAGGGAAGGCAGGGTTTGAGGAGCAAGCAATATCTCCAAAGAGGTACATTGAGTGAGCAAAGTGTTGGGATGTCAACTGCCAGCAGGACATATACTGTAAATGGCAGAGACCTTCGGATTGTTGATCTAGAGAGACCTTGGGGTGCAAGTTCATAGTTCCCTGAAAATGACACACAGGTGAATAGGGTAATGATGAAGGTACTCGGTACACTTGCCTTCAGAGGCCAAGGTATTGAGTATAAGCGTTGGGACATCATGTTGCAGCTGCACAAAACATTGGACAGGCTGCACTTGGGAGTATTGTGTACAGTTCTGGTCACCACACTGCAGGAACGATGTGGTAGCATTAGAAAAGGTGCAGAAGAGATTTGCCAGGATGTTGCCTGGCATGGAGGGCTGTAGTTACAAGGAGAGATTGGATAGGCTGGGTTTATAGGCTGGGATTGCTGAGATTGCTAGGATTGGTCTCACTGGAGCACAGAAAGCTGAGTGATGATCTTATAGAGGTTTATAAGATTACGAGGGGCATAGATAGCGTAGGTAGTGACAGTCTTTTTCCCAAGGCAGGGGAATCTAAAACTAGACAGCATAGATTTAAAGTGAGAGGGGAGAATTTTGAAGTAGATCTGAGGGGTAAATTTTCACACAGAGGGTGGTGAATATCTGGAACGAGCTGCCCCAGGAAGTAGTAGAGGCAGAAACATTTACATTTAAGATAAGGTGATATCTTAAGTCACATGTACATAGAAACACACCGTGAAATGCACCTTTTGCGTAGAGTCTTCTGGGGGCAGCCCGTAAGTGTCGCCACGCTTCCGGCGCCAACATAGCATGCCCACAACTTCCTAGCATTTGAAAGGCATTTGGCAGGTTCATGGATAAGAAAGAAACAGAGGGATATGGGCTTAATGCAGGCAAATGGGATCAGCGTTGATGGGCATCAATCACAGGGTGGCAGAAAGGGCCCATTTCTGTGCCGTGTATTTTCTGGGGAGTCAGAGGTTGCAGATATTGGTACGTGCAGCAACAAACGATCTGCTGGATACAATCCACTGATTCTATTAAAGCATTGACAATCTGTAGCGGTTACAGAAACACTCCTCCTGACTGCTGAAGGGAAGAGCAACGCCTGGGAATCCTGTAGCAATCCGGGTCGACGTCAGAAGTGATACCACAATGATGTCGAGTGGTTTCACTTTGTATCCAACCTTGTTGTTGTAGGTGCAGCCCGGAGCCAAGTGTGACTCCCCAGACCTGCAAAGCCCGACTCCGGGAATTTCACGGAATGTGAAACCGAGACTTTCTGTTTTATTTACGCAGATGGTTCTGGATGCTTCAACCGAGACTTCGAAGATGCAAAATAACGGAGACCGGCGCTATTATAACAAGGGTCAGGGGACAGAGCCGCAGTGGGCACCCCCCCGGCGGGACACCCCCCACCAACCCCGGTCCCTTCAACAACAGATAAAACCCCAGACACAAAACGGACCGGCCCAAGTTCACAGGCGGGAATGTCCCGTTATTGCCCCGCTGTGTTTAATGTGGATCCGGTAAATGCGGCGCTTTCCCGAGGAGCGGGGTAGTGGAGGCAGCCTCAGCGCCGGGAGGGAGGGGGAGTGTCTGCGGCGAACGGGGATCCCGTCTCTACCGACCTGGCAATGAGCGCGGCGCTGAGATCGCTCCTCGGCGGTGGATCCAACTCAGCCGGACGGAGTGCGGGCGGCGGCACACGCAGTGAATGGGCGGAGCGGCCCGGCGCTGGGAGAGGGGAGGGGGAGAAGGGGGGGAGAAGGGGGGGAGGGGGAGAAGGGGGGGAGGGGGAGAAGGGGGGGAGGGGGAAGGGGGAGGGGGGGGGAGGGGGAAGGGGGAGGGGGAGGGGGAGGGGGAGAGAGGGAGGCGGGGGGGGGAGAGAGGGAGGGAGAAGGGGAGAGAGGGAGGGGGAAGGGGAGAGAGGGGAGGGGGAAGGGGAGAGAGGGGGGAAGGGAAGGGGGAGGGGAGGGGAAGGGAAGGGGGAGGGGAGGGGGGAAGGGGGAGGGGGGGAAGGGGGAGGGGGGGAAGGGGAGGGGGAGGGAAGGGGGAGGGGAGGGGGGGGAAGGGGAGGGGGAGGGGAGGAAGGGAAGGGGGGAAGGGAAGGGGGGGAAGGGAAGGGGGAGGGGGGAAGGGAAGGGGAGGGGGGGAGGGGGAAGGGAAGGGGGGAGGGGAGGGGGAAGGGAAGGGGGGAGGGGGAAGGGAAGGGGGGGAGGGGAGAGAGGAGGGAAGGGGGGGAGGGGGGGAGAGAGGAGGGGAGGGGGGAGAGGAGGGAAGGGGGGGAGGGGGGGAGGGAAGGGGGGAGGGGGGGAGGGAAGGGGGGGGAGGGGGGGAGGGAAGGGGGGGGAGGGGAGGGGGAGGGGAGAGAGGGGGGAGGGGAGAGAGGGGGGAGGGGGGAAGGGGAGGGGAGAGAGGGGGGAGGGGGAGGGGAGAGAGGGGGAGGGGAGAGAGGGGGAGGGGAGAGGGGGGAGGGGGAGGGGAGAGAGGGGGGAGGGGGAGGGGAGAGAGGGGGGAGGGGGAGGGGAGAGAGAGGGGGAGGGGAGAGAGAGGGGGAGGGGGAGGGGAGAGAGAGGGGGAGGGGGAAGGGGGAGGGGAGAGAGAGGGAAGGGGGAGGGGGAGGGAAGGGGGGAGGGGGAGGGGAGGGGGAAGGGGGGAGGGGAGGGGGAAGGGGGGAGGGGGAGGGGAGGGAGGGGAGAGGGGGGAGGGGGAGGGGAGAGAGGGGGGAGGGGAGAGGGGGGGGGAGAGAGGGGAGGGGGAGGGGAGAGAGGGGGGGAGAGAGGGGAGGGGGAGGGGCGGGGAGGGGGAGAGAGGGGGGAGGGGGAGGGGCAGAGAGGGGGGAGGGGGAGAGAGGGGGGAGGGGGAGGGGCAGAGAGGGGGGAGGGGGAGGGGAGAGAGGGGGGAAGGGGGAGAGAGGGGGAAGGGGGAGAGAGGGGGGAGGGGGAGGGGCGGGGAGGGGGAGAGAGGGGGGAAGGGGGAGAGAGGGGGAAGGGGGAGAGAGGGGGGAGGGGGAGAGAGGGGGGGAGGGGGGGAGAGGGGGGGAGGGGCAGAGAGGGGGGGGAGAGAGGGGGAGGGGGAGGGGAGGGAGAGGGGGAGGGGAGGGAGAGGGGGAGGGGAGGGAGAGGGGGGAGGGGGAGGGGAGAGAGGGGGGAGGGGAGGGAGAGGGGGAGGGGGAGGGGAGAGAGGGGGAAGGGGGAGAGAGGGGGGAGGGGGAGGGGGAGAGAGGGGGGAGGGGGAGAGAGGGGGGAGGGGGGAGGGGGAGAGAGGGGGAGAGGAAGGGGAGGGGGAGAGGAAGGGGGAGAGGAGGAGGGGAGGTGAAGGGGGGACGGGGAGGGGAGAGGAGGAGGGGAAGGGAGACGGGGTAGAGGGGAGGGGGTGAGAGGATGGGGGAGGGGAAGGTGGAAAGGGGGGGTGAGGGAGAGAGGGGGAGAGGGGGGAGGGGGAGTGAGGGGGGAGAGGGGGGAGGGGGAGTGAGGAGGGGGAGTGGGGGGGGAGGGGGAGTGAGGGGGGAGAGGGGGAGTGAGGGGGGAGGAGAGGGAGTGGGGGGAGGGAGGGAGAGAGGGGGGAGGGGAAGAGGAGGGGAGGGGGACGGGTGGGGGGAGGAGGGTTTAGGGGAGAGAGGGGAAAGGGGGAGAGGGGATTGGGGAGGGGAGGGGTGGGGGAGAGGGGGAGGGATTGGAGGGGGGAGGGATTGGGGGTGGGGGGAGGGGGGGAGAGGGAGGGAGGGGGAGAGAGGGGGATGGGAGGAGAGGGGAGATGGGGAGAGGGAAGGGAGAGGGGAGAGCGGAGGGGGAAGGGGGGAGGGGAGGACACGACACTGAGGGAGAGGAGGGGGAGGGAAGGGAGAGGAGGGGAATGGAGGGGAGGCGATGGGGTGAAGGGAGGGGAGAGGAGGGAAGGGGAAAGAGGTAGTGCTGATGGAGTCTGGGAGGAGGGTGAAATTGGGGCGAGGGAGTGAGAGGAATTGGACATTAGGAAATACAGAAGGGCAACGAAGTGGGGGTGTAGGTGTATATGTATTTCTGGGGGTGGAGGGTTTCTGGGGGTGTAGGTGTATATGTATTTCTGGGGGTGGAGGGTTCCTGGGGGTGGATAGGGAGAGGAGGAGGGGAATACGGTAGGGTCATACAGCATGGAAATGGGCCCTTCGGCCTATCTTGTCCAGGCTGACCATGATGCCCATCTAAGCTATTCCCAGTCGCCAGCGTTTGGTCCATATCTCTCCACACCATTCCCATTCATGTACCTGTACAAGTGTCTTTTGTTGCTGTACCTGTCTCAACCACTTCCTCTGACAGCTCGCTCCATACATGTACCACCATCTGTGTGGAAAAAGTTGCCCCTCCGCCTCTGATCTTAAACCTTTGCTGTCCAGTTCTTGATTCCCCAACCCTGGGGAAAAAGACTGTACATTCACCCTATCTATGTCCCTCATGATTTTATACACCTTGAAAGGTCACCTCTCAGTCTCCTATGCTGCAAGGAATAAAGTCGTCACATAACCCAGTCCCTCAAGACCTGTTAACATCCTCGTAAATCTTTTCTGCACTCTTTCCTGCTTAATATTAAGGTCGGCTTTCAGTGATGGAGTAGTAGAGGAGAGGGAGGGGTGGGTTAATATGAGAAGATAGGGAATGGGAATGCTGTGGGAACTTGGGGGAGATATGGGAGTGGGGTAGGGGCTAGGGAGGGGGATATGGGAGTGGGGTAGGGGCTGGGGGGGTTATGGGAGTGGGGTAGGGAGGGAGATACAGGAGTGGGGTAGGGACTAGGGAGGGGGATACGGGAGTGGGGTAGGGGCTAGGGAGGGGGATACGGGAGTGGGGTAGGGACTAGGGAGGGGGATATGGGAGTGGGGTAGGGGCTAGGGAGGGGGATACGGGAGTGGGGTAGGGGCTAGGGAGGGGGATATGGGAGTGGGGTAGGGGCTGGGGGGGTTATGGGAGTGGGGTAGGGAGGGAGATACAGGAGTGGGGTAGGGACTAGGGAGGGGGATACGGGAGTGGGGTAGGGGCTAGGGAGGGGGATACGGGAGTGGGGTAGGGGCTAGGGAGGGAGATACGGGAGTGGGGTAGGGGCTAGGGAGGGGGATACGGGAGTGGGGTAGGGGCTAGGGAGGGGGATACGGGAGTTGGGTAGGGGCTAGGGAGGGGGATACGGGAGGGGGATACGGGAGTGGGGTAGGGGCTAGGGAGGGGGATACGGGAGTTGGGTAGGGGCTAGGGAGGGGGATACGGGAGGGGGATACGGGAGTGGGGTAGGGGCTAGGGAGGGGGATACGGGAGTTGGGTAGGGGCTAGGGAGGGGGATACGGGAGGGGGATACGGGAGTGGGGTAGGGGCTAGGGAGGGGGATACGGGAGTGGGGTAGGGGCTAGGGAGGGAGATACGGGAGTGGGGTAGGGGCTAGGGAGGGGGATACGGGAGTTGGGTAGGGGCTAGGGAGGGGGATACGGGAGGGGGATACGGGAGTGGGGTAGGGGCTAGGGAGGGGGATACGGGAGTGGGGTAGGGTCTAGGGAGGGGGATATGGGTGGGGTAGGTGCTAGGGAGGGAGATAGGACATGGGAGGGGTTGGGATTTTGTGGAGGGAGGGTTAGAATGTGGTGTATGTTTGATTTCTGTGTTTCTTTATCCTTTGACATTTATCCTTTGATGATGCCAATAAATAACTTGCTTTATCAATCCTTTTATGATTTCCCCACCTGGATATTTAACGTTCTGTTAGTTTGGGCCGTTCCCTTCCTATCTCATTGAACTTTGCTATTTACAAGTGCGTCATACTTTCCTCTCACCATTCATTGTACTTTCATGTTTTCACATTGGAATACAGAAATATTACTAGTCATAGAGTCATAGCATGGAAGGAGGCCCTTCAGCCCAACCCATCCATGCTGACCAAGTTAGTCCCATTTGCCTGCATTTGGCCCATATCCCTTTAAATCTTCCTGTTCAGATACCTGTCCAAATGTCTTTTAAATATTGTAATTGTACCCACTTCTACCACTTCCTCTGGCAGCTCGTTCCATATACCCACCACACCCGCCACCCTCTGTGTGGAAAAACTTGCCCCTCAGGTGCCCTTTCAATCTTAAATTACTGAAAGAATAAACTTGAATTTATTCCTCATCTTGTGAATTTTCAAGTTTACCAAAGTCATTCAAAAGTTACTGAAGTGTAGTTGACGCAACAACATAAAGAAGCTGCCCATCTTTCCAACCTTTTCCCATTCATCCTAATATCTCCTTTTCCTGGGATTCTTTTTTTATATGTTGGGATACTGTTGTATATAAAAGGCAGCACATAAATGAAACTTGTGGCGTCTGTACTTTGCACCCAATTTATTTTCCTCACTTCATTTCCCAGAATTAAAGCAAGCATCTTTAATGGGGAATGGGTTGTGTTGGATTCGAATGTTTTAAGTAGTTTTCTAACATGTATAGTGTTTACTACACCTCAAGTGGCTGCACAAGGAATGGCCGCTTCCTAGCTTATTGGTTCATCTGACTGGCACATTCCAGGCTGCAGGAGTACGTGCTGAGGGATGCACTGAAGCTGGGTGCAGCCAACGCAAGGGCTCAGTGGGGAAGGGTGACAGTTTAAGGTTCTCCTGCCACAGGAGAGGGAGGGGTGGGGTCAGGCGAGGAAGCCCCCTAAATATTGTAAATATATGGAATTGGGGTATCACCCCAGGAGTGACACAAGTGGCATCGGTGCTGTGGTTTTTATAAAAAGTAACACTAATGACTGATCCGTACACGAATGTAAAGGTTTGAACTGTTTTATTGTTGTATATAGTTTGTCTTTTATTATGAATAAAGTTTATTTTGGAATAAAAATATTGGTTCGTCCATCAGGTGAATACGTGTTTTCTCATTGGTTGGTTTTGCCACAGGTATCTAGTAAGTTTCCTGATTGGACTATTGTTAGCTAAGGAGTACCTCTTAACTCAGGTATAAAAAGTGTTGTTTTTTGTTAATCGCTCTCTTGCCCCTCTCTCTCTCTCTTTTGCTTATCTCTCTTGCTCTCTTCGCCCCCGGCCCTAGCTCATCTTTAGTTCCTTTGTCTCGGCTCATCTCCCAGTAGTAAAGATAGTGCCATGTGCTCAGTGACTGTTTCTTTGTTGTAAATTTTTCCTGTAAAACTTTGTGAAGCACCAAGTTGTTTTCAACTCATTCTTGGACTCCTGAAAGAACCTGCGGATTCGAAAATAACCGGATCCAACAGTTGGTATGTATTCAGTTTGAGACCATTGCATTGATTTCACTGTGAATCTATCAACCAGCAATGCTACAGAATCAGATTTATTATCACTGACTTATATGATGTGAAATTTGTTGTTTTGCAGCGGCAGTACAGTGCAAAGACATAAAAAGTAGTGTAGCAGTTACTGTAACGCTATTACAGCGCTAGCAACCCGGGTTCAATTCTGGCCGCTGTCTGTAAGGAGTTTGTATGTTCTCCCCGTGTCTGCGTCGGTTTCCTCCGGGTGCTCTGGTTTCCTCCCACATTCCAAAGACGTATGGGTTAGGAAGTTGTGGATGTATTAACTAAATAAAGAATTTGCTTCCATGTCTCTGTAGGTAAAGATGTCTGGAGTTCACTTTTCCATTCATTCTTAATTTTGTCCAGTTATTCTGGACGTATTTTCATAATTAAATCATAGATTATTGCTATCAAGCCCTTCTGATAAGGATTAAGACCTAAAATTTTTTCTGTAATTTCAGTTTTATATGGTGTCGGAAAAGAGCGTATAGTAGCTTTTAAAAAATTTCTAATCTGCAAATATTGAAAAAAGTGTGATCTAGACAAATTGTATTTGTTAGACAATTGTTCAAAAGATGAAAAACAGTTAACAATGAATAAATCATGAAAACATATTGTTCCCCTCCTTTTCCATATAGAAAAAGCTGAGTCAACTCTGGATGGTTGAAAGAAAAAATTAGATTGAATGGGACTTGACAAGTTAAATTTATTCAATCCAAAAAATTTGCGAAATTGAAACCATATTCGTATTGTATGTTTAACTATTGGGTTAATCATATGTTTACTTAATTTGGTAAGTGCAAAAGGGAGTGAAGCTCCTAAAAGAGACACTAATGAAAATCCGTGTACTGATTGATACTCAAGGTGTACCCATATGGGACATTGAATTACATCTAAATCTTGTATCCAAAAAATTAAATATCTGATATTAATTGACCAATAGTATAATCTAAAGTTAGGCAGGGCCATACCACCATCCTTTTTTAGTTTTTATAAATACCTTATTTAACCTTCCGTTTTTATTCTGCCAAATATATGAAAGAATTTTAGAATCAATAGTGTCAAAAAAAGATCTCGGGACGAAAGTTGGAATCGCTTGAAATAAATATAAAAATTTTGGTAAAATATTCATCTTAACCGCATTATTCGGCCTACCAATGATAAAGACAGTGGGGACCATTTAGTAAGTAATTGTTTAACATGGTCAATTAAAGGCAGTAAATTAACTTTAAATAAGTCCTTATGTTTCTTGGTAATTTTAACACGTAAATACATAAAATAGTCAGTTACGAATCTAAAAGGTAATTGCCTGTAAATTGGGGTTTGCATATTTAATGGAAAAAGTTCACTCTTATTAAGATTTAATCTATAGCCAGAAAAAAACACTAAACTGATCTAGTGGTGATAGTACTGCGGGGATAGATTCCTCTGGATTAGAAATATAAAGTAACAGGTCATCTGCGTAAAGAGATATCTTATGAATCTTCTGTCTGCGAGTAATACCACGTATGTTTGAAGAATCCTGGCGTGCAATTGCCAACCGTTCTAAAGCAATATCAAATAATAAAGGACTTAAAGGGCAACCTTGTCTAGTACCTTGAAAAAGCCTAAACAAAGGGGATCTTCGATTATTAGTAAGTATTGAAGCCATAGGTGTATAATAAATCAGTTTGATCGCAGATATAAATTTAGGGCTAAAATTAAATTTTTGAAGTGTAATGAATAGATATTCCCACTCGACTCAGTCAAACACCTTTTCAGCATCTAGTGAGACAACACATTCTGGAATTTGGGATGAAGGGGAAATGCTGGCTCCCTAGTTTTAAATGATTGGATTGTTACCTTCAGCAGTTTGGGGAACAATTACCTGCATGGCCCATTTTTATCCATAATATTGAAGAGGAATTAAATGCTAGTAATGTTAATTTTACCTTCAAAGAAGGCACCAACCGAAGCTAAATCCCAGTAGTTCACTAATATTTTTTTAAGGTACCATTTTGGTCTATCTATGATGCCACCCCAATATTAATGTGATTTTAAAAACAGAAAATGCTGGCAAAACTCAGCAGGTCAGGCAGCATCTGTGGAAAGAGAAACAGTCAATACTTTGGACCTTCAGTCTGAAACATTAACTGTTTCTCTTTCCACAGATGCTGCCTGACCTGCTGAGTTTTCCAGTATTTTCTGATGTTCATAAGTTAGATGTAGGGGGAAATGTTTACACTTGCGGGGACAGTGTAACTAGGGACCATAACAATAGAGCAGTCACAGATAATTCCAGTAGAGAATTCAGACTAAAGTTCTTTGCACGAACATGTGAAACTCACTACCACAGGGAGTGGTTGCACCAAAGGACTGAATGCCTTTTAGGGGAAACCGGGCAGACATGATAGAGAGAGAGCAAGTAAACAGGAAGTATAAGAGGATACTTGCTTGGAACTTTTACCTGTCATTTTTAATTCTGACTTATTTTCCCCACTAGATGGCAGGCAAATATTTAAAAATTTTTCATTTGCTTCTCTTTGGGCTGTGGTTCTTGTACAGTGTCAGCGACTGAATGGAAATGGGACCCATGCCAGATGGTGACTGTGGATTGTGTGGGCCAGAAGGTCTACTTCTGTGCTGATAACACTCAGGGTGCCGATAATATTAGAGGCTAATCGAAGGTAGTAAAACAATTGCCATTTCTTGTGAGTTTTGTCAAAATACATTTCTTTTGCACACATTAAAAATAAAAGTTTAATATGAAATAATTATGACCCCAGTGACATTGTTTTGTCAATCAGGGGGGACTTGAAACAAATTTATTAAAAGTAAGTAAAGCTACAGCTAGTGACACCCACATCCAGTGAATACATAATTAGAAGGCAGTTGATGTGGCAAAGCCAAAATTGATTGTCCTTCTATATTGCTTGATGAACCATTTCTGAGGTCTATTATTATATGGTTATGTGGTGACATAGAACCAAGACTAGAAGGCAGATTTCCTTCCCTATGGAATATAGACTAACTTCTATATATAGATATACATAAATATATAGACTAAGGTCAAGAGGGTTGAGAGCTTCAAGTTCCTGGGAATGAACATCACCAACAGCCTGTCCTGGTCAAATCACGTAGATGCCACGGCCGAGAAAGCTCATCAGCGCCTCTACTTCCTCAGGAGGCTAAAGAAATTTGGTCTGTCCCCTTTGACTCTCACCAACTTTTACCAATGCACCATAGAAAGCATCCTATCTGGATGTATCACGGCTTGGTACGGCAACTGCTCTGTCCAGGACCGCAAGAAGCTGCAGAGAGTTGTGGACACAGCCCAGCGCATCACAGACACCAGCCTCCCCTCCTTGGACTCTGTCTTTACCTCTTGTTGTCTTGGTGTAGCAGCCAGCATAATCAAAGCCCCATCCACCCAGGACATTCTCTCTGCTCTCCTCTTCTATCAGGTAGAAGATACAGGAGCCTGAGGGCACGCACCACCAGACATAAGGACAGCTTCTACCCCACTGTGATAAGACTATTGAACGGTTCCCTTATACAATGAGATGGACTATGACCTCACGATCTACCTTGTTGTGACCTTGCACCTTATTGCACTGCACTTTCTCTGTAGCTGTGACACTTTACTCTGTACTGTTATTGTTTTTACCTGTACTACATCAATACACTCTGTACTAACTCGATGTAACTGCACTGTGTAATGAATTGACCTGTACGATCAGGTTGTAAGACAAGCTTTTCACTGTACCTCGGTACAAGTGACAATAATAAACCAATACCAATAAATGAGTCTTATGACAACCTGGTGGTTTCATGGTCATTGTTGATGATGCTAAGTTTGTATACTGGGTTTATTTATTTAATTAAATTCTGTTGCCACAGCTACTGGGTTAGTATTTGTATTCATGCCTCAAGGTCAATAGTACAGGCCCTTGGATTACTAGTATTATTCTGTCCAAAGAAACAGCTACTTTTGAAGATAGTGAGGAGTGTAACATCTATTATGTGTAAATCAAAAAAACAACAGCAGATGCTGGAAATCTAAAACATAACAGAAAAAGCTGGGAGGCTAGATTGACAAATGGTCTTCAACTCAAAATGTTAACTCTGTTTCTCTTCCTACAGATGCAGGCTGACCTCTTGAGTGTTCCAGCATTTCCCGTTTTTATCTGTAAATTGCTCATTACAGTTCATCAACTACACATTAAGAACAGCAGGTAGTGGTAATGGCTTTGCTTCTGTACCTGCTTTGGATGCACTTAGTCACAAACAGGACAACAATGGACAGGACCCTCTTGGCTGCCTGAATAATTGCAATACCCAGTGCTTTGCTTTATATTTAACGTCACTATGGGTAGAGGCATAAATCTGGGTTAAAAAAAACAGGCCAATTTGGGAAAATCAAATCTCAGAATTGTGTCTGAGTCTCCTTGAGAGCAATCAGAGGAGTCCATGCCAATCGAGATGTCTATCTGAGCTAGTTCTGTTTGCCTGCATTTCTCTATCCATCTACCTGTCCAAATGTCTTTTAAACCTTGCAGTCTGTACCCATCTCAACAGCTTCCTCTGGCAGCTTGTTCCACATACCCACCACCCTCTGTATGAAAAAGTTGCTCCTCAGATCTCTTTTATATTTTTCCCTTCTCAACTTAAATCCATGTCCTCTAGTTTTAGACTCCCTGACCCTAGGAAAAAGACTGTGACCTGACCATTCTACACTCCTTATCTGCACTCCTCATGATTTTATATACCTCTTTCAGGTCACCCCTCAACCTCCTATGCTCCAGGGAAAAAAGTTCCAACCTATCCAGCCTCTCCTTGTAACTCAAGCTCTGCAGTCCCGGTAACATCCTCTTGAATCTTTTCTGTGCCCTTTCCAGCTTAATGACATCCTTCCTGTGGTTGGTTGACTAGAACTGCGCACAGTATTCCTCGTGTGGTCTCACCCACATCTTGTGCATGAAGGAGCTGATGTGGAGGGCCCTTCTTACCACCCAATAGGTTCTTGGTGTTTATTTGGAAGTTCTAGTGAAGACTCATTCTGCCAAATGACTTTGCAGTCTGCTCAGGGGACCATCCCACGGAATGTACTACCTCAGTTTCCGTGAGGACATCCCGTGTGGACCACAGCCCATTGACAAAGAGGTTTGGCTGCAGAAACCCTTTTTTACCAAATGGTTGGGCATAGCCCAACTTATCAGAATGTTCCAGGGCAACATAGCCAGACACATCCTTCCCAGTGCTGGGATATATGGAAGCCCAGCATGTAGTGACATCTGGTGTTTGGGTACCCAGGATCTCTGCACAGTTGGATGCAGCCACACATAGAGATAGTCATCAGGATCAGGACCATGTTGGGTACATTTTTCCCACCTTTTCCTGGAAGTTTTTACATTGTGTCTCTGCTGACATGGTCCCTGGGATCTCAGAGCAGCTGAGTGTGGAGATAAAACATATACAGCAACGCAGAGGACACCATCCACCTGACAACCAGGTTCTTTCCCACAGATGAGAAGGAGTGATGTTGCCACAATCCCAATTTCTGCTTCACCTTGGCTTTGCTTGCCATCCATGCTTGCCATTACTGATTTTAACCTAAAGCCACACAAGTAAGACTGGTTTTAGTTGCAGTGGAAGACTGGAACATGACATATTCTACTCTCCTCCAAGTCCCAACACCTGGCATCATATAGTCATATTTGAAAGAAGCCAGGGTAAACCAAAGGGAAATATATACTTTTTTAAAAAAAAACAAGCTCTGCTACCTTCAATCATTCCTTAGCTGAATCAGGCGAGTTGGTTGAGTAGACTTAAAGCCCAAGTTTCTGTGTGGTAGTTAAAGGCAGGGTTAGTAATTATCTGAGCAGTTCTTTTCTGATGAAGCCTGTATAAAGTATACTCCATACTCAGAAACTTAAACAAGATGTGACACATAGTTCGATGTCTCCTTCAAATTGCTCGCTTCAAATTTGGCTGTAATGCACTTGGGGATATCTCAAGGTTGTAAAAGGCATGACACAAATAGAAGTTTTTCTTCAGGGAAAGCACAAACTTAGTTGACTCTAAGATTGCACCAGGTATAATATGCACAATTTGTTAAATCAATTGTATGATAAAACATTCATTATTGAAAATGATTTTAAGAAATTACTACAATCCAGCAACTGTAAAGAATATATTTTCTGTTTTAAGACCATGAAACCAAACAAAAAGTTTAAGATTAAAAATAATTGAAAATCAAAAAACTGGTAGAAATCTTAAATAAAAAGAGAGAACAATTCTGATGGTCTTCTACCTGAAACACTAATTCTGTTTCTCTGTCCACAGATGCTGCCTGACCTATTGAGTGCTTCAGGCATTTTCTCTTTTTATCTCAACAATTTGAAGATTTTGATTCAAAGTTAACAATTGCTTGGTAGAAGTTCCATTACCTGGTAAATTTTCATTCTTGAATCACTTAACTTTTCAAAAATATTTCTGAATTAAATAGAGGTGTATTAATTTGTACTATCCCTGACTTAAGTCTTCTGCAATTCTTGTTATTTGCAATTTTATATGTCCCATATTTCAACCCAACACCTTTCTGTTGGGTGGATATCATCACTACATTAAAGTAACCACTTTCATTTTTAAAGTAGCTTTTATAGAAACAAGAAACAGCATTAGGCGGAAGCCATTTGGCACCTCGTCATTTATGGCTGATCTTTTAGTTCCATTCTTCAGAAGTTTGTGTTTCTTGTAGGGGAAGTCCAGCAAACTGCTCACAAGTCATTGACAAAACTACTGAGTTATCTCTGGACACAGCTTTTGTGGTTTGAATGAATTCATGCTAGATCCACCCAGCATTCTGCTGGGAAATTCCCATTTGAATCCTGTCTCAAATCAGATTCAACACTGGATGCAAGAACGCATTGGTGTCAATAGGGATTTTATGGTAGAGGTTCAGGAGACAAAGAGGAAGTTACTCTCTGCAAACAGTTTTGCTTTAGTTTGATGCTTCAGTGTTTCTTTTGAAAGCATATTCTTAATTTACTTGAAGTGCAGTAGTTTTCAAATAGCTTTGAACATCAGAGATATTTAAAAATTACTAAAATGATATCACAGCTGGGAAATATCTGACTCCGACTTTGATTGTTCCTGGGGTGTAGCTTGCACTTGAGGCCCAGTCCCTGTCTGGATCTTGGGCTGGGACTTGGACTCAGCAAGATGGGACCTCTGGATCTGGGCTAGGCATTCGTGAGCATGCTTTTCTAGGCCATGAGCTCAGTCCAACACATTGCAACCCAAAGTGTTGTATATTACTGGACAGTATACTGGAAGCAGCCAACAAGCCACTTACACTCTTCCTATCTACCTTTCTCACAGTTCCTTCAGTTTACATTACTTCTCCTCTGTTATCATCTCCATTTTTACTGGTTATTTAATTCTGATAGAAGTACATAAAATTATGAGCGGCATTGGTTGGGTAAATAGTCTTTTTCCTGGGGTGGCAGTGTCAAATACTGGAGGGCATTGCTTTAAGAAAGCGAAAAGAGGGGGAAAGTTTAAAGGAGATTTATGAGGTAAGTCTTTTGCACACAGAATGGTAGGCACCTGAAACGCACTCAGGGGAGGTGGTAGAAGCAGATACGATAGCAATGTTTAAGAGGATTTAGACAGGTATATAAACAGGCAGGGAATGTAGATGTGCAGTTTAAATTGGCATCATGGCTGGCACAAGCATCGTGAGCCAGGTCCTGTGCTGTACTGTTCCATGCTCTATGGGAGTCACATGCTCATGTTTAGTTCATTGTCAACTTTCCCACTGCCTGTGACAAATCCTACCAATGCTAACATTGTTTTAATATGAATGTCTTCCAGTGATGGAAGAGATCAGTGGCTGGGTATCCTGGCTCACCTCCTGACACCCTATGGCCTTCTAACCATTTACAAAGCAAAGGGCAGGAGCATGATGAATACTCTCCGCTTACTTGAATGAGTGTAGTATAACAACCCTCAACACCACCGAGGACAAAGCTTCTGTTGCCAGGAAACACCCTTCATGCTAGAAACATAAGCACGGTAGCGTAGCGGTTAGCGCGACGCTATTACAGCGCCAGCGATCGGGGTTCGATTCCCGTCGCTGTCTGTAAGGAGTTTGTACGTTCTCCCATGTCTGCGTAGGTTTCCTCTGGGTGCTCCGGTTTCCTCCCACGTTGCAAAGACGTACGGGTAGGTTAATTTGAGTTTAAGATGGGCGGCGCAGACTCACTGGGCCGGAAGGGCCTGTTACCACACTGTAAAGAAAATTTTAAAAAAAATTTTGTAACATGCTTCTGGTACACACTTGTCACAATATAATTTGTGCATTCCATTTCTTGCTTAATGATGGACATTTGATGATACAACATATAGCTTCTACAGCACCACAGCCTTCAAAACAAAAGGCTCTGCCCTAACAGTCAATGAGTCATATGTAACATTTACTGGAAAATCCCACCTCAGCACAAACACCAAATGTTTCACTCACAATCGCTGATGCAAGATTAGTTCAGAGCAGTAATGACTCATCTCTTTCACCAGTTTAAGACTAATTTTGATAGGTTACCAATATTGATAATTATCAAAGGTCGCTTATAGTAATATCTACTTACTTGGTATTTATCTCATACAAAGAATCTAAAATGATTACACAATTGTGTTTTGCCAGGTAGTTGTCATTTAGAAACAAAAACTTTCATATAGTACATTTATTTATACAATCTTTATTCAATGATTAATATGGTGTCATTTTCTGGTATATAGTAGTGGGGTGGTTGTTTTATTTTGTTGTGAATAACTGTTAAACCTTTTCTAAGATGAACAGCCTTTTCAATGTCATTAGCATTGTCACTATCGTGGTGGCTTTGCTCACCCGGGCACCATCATTGAACCACACCCAAGTGTTAATGAACAGCATGGAACCTTAAACATTTTCTGCACATTGAACTGGATTTTTCTTGAAGTCAAAGTTGTCAGAAAATGTTGACAAGTTCATAAAATATGTAATATGGAATTTTAAATAGAATACTGAGTTATTTGATAATTCTGTTAAAATCAATAGCAATAGTTAATTCATTTGAGATAATTTATTTTTGTATTGCTGATTAAAACATGCAAGCAATGGGTAGCTTGGTGTAATTCAAACAGTGGAATGCTTGGCTTCTAAGCTGAAGGTATGACAAAAAGGATTAGAGAGTTGTCTTGAACAGGTGTATTTTAGTTGAGCAACTTTGCAAATCAGGTGTTCATAACAAGTCAAACCACAGATCCAGGGTCACTCACAGATTTAGAGTTGTTTGCAGAATCCAGGTAGCAAAGTTGTGAACAATTTGGAGTCTTTCTTGCTTGGAGTTTAGACATTAGGTGATGTATAATACAGTCCTTGTTTACTTCAACAATGGAAGTAAGTTGTTGAGTGAGTGTTAGGCATGACTCAGCAGTTAGGTTGCCTCTGAGCCAGAAGTTTTTTTTGCTAACTTCATTCCTGAAAAGCCTGGCTTCCGAATGGCCTATTATTTTCAACGTTAAAATATTTATTTTTAAATACATTAGGGCAAATGTCAATGTATCTCCATTTTTCATCATCCTTCCACCACCACCATGCTCCCACTTTAACTGGCTATTTAATTTATAGGAAAATAGTGGCAAAACAATCAGTTGGAGGAAAGACTTTTGAAAGGATATAACTATGTACTGTTTCCAAGGATAGAAATTGAAACATGAATCTAGTGACCAGCATCACTGTACAGGACACTTGTAGAATACCTGTTCAATTCATCTGACATCTTTTTGTTTTCTATTGAAATTCCCTAGGCTTTTTTTAATATAGGATCAATACTTACTCACTTTGTAAACCCATTTCTTTTTTTCAATAGCTTTAGAAAGCAATAAAACAAACACATCTGCAATGGCTAATTTTTCAAAATACTCCAGATTCCCTCAACGATTCCCTGAACTCTCCTATCACCTGCCTGTGTCTGCTCCTCCCCCCACCTTCTCATTCTGGCTTCTGCCCTCCTCCTTTCCAGTCCTGATGAAGGGTCTCGATCCGAAACATCCACTGCTTATTTCTCTCCATATATGCTGCCTGACCTGCTGAGTTCCTCTAGCACTTTTTTGTGAAGGGCATAGATAAGATGGATTGTCATAGTCCTTTTCTCAGCGGAGTCTAAAACTAGAGGACATAGAATTAAGGCGAGAGTAGAAAGATTTAAAGGGTACCCGAGGGGCAACTTTTTCCACACAGAGGGTGGTGGATATATGGAATGAGCAGCCAGAGGAAGTGGTAGAGGTGTTTACAAATTCAATGTTTAAAGGACGTTTAGACAGGTACATGGATAGGAAAGGCTTGGAGGGATAATGGCCAAATACGGGCAAATGTATTCTTATCTCTTATTTCTCAGCTAGGTTCAGATTAACATCCTGGTTTCCTGAGATTACATCAACCCACTCTGTTGCTCTATTATCAACATTAAATAACAGACCCATTCTTCTCCCTTCTCTTAGCTTCCCATCCTTCCTAAATATAATGTACCCTTCAGCACTAGGTCCCAATATATGTCATTCTGCAACCAAGTCTTGGTAATGGGCATAAAATTATGCTGTTCTAATTTGTTTTGTTTTGAAAGCTACATTTAGTTTTGTCTTTTATTATTTTTATAACTTCTAGCCTTATTTGATTAACTCTTAGTTTTTTCCCCACTCTAGCTTTGTCTATACTCTAACATACCTTGCAGATTTGAATCCTTATTATTACTATTTAGTTTAAAATCCTCTCTACTTGCCTAGTTACGTAGCTTATCATAACACTGATCCCTGTGCAGTACAGCTCACTTTCGCCAGTACTGGGGCTTGTATGCCACTTCTACCACACCAGTCTTTGAACAGCCCATTCATGTAACATTATTTGTCCTGTACCAATTTGTTCATGGCTCAGATAATAATCTAAAGATCTTTACCTTTCAGGTTTTGCTTAAATTTGATGCCTAGCTCCACGTACTGACAACACGGGGAACATCTTTTTATCCTGCCTACGTCATTGGTAACTACATGTATCATGTTGACTGGATTCTCCAGTCCAGAGCAGATATTCTTAACCTTGGCACCAACCACATAACATAGCCTTCCGGATGCTTGGTCTTTGCTCCACAGGACAGTGCCACTAAACTGTGGCCTTCTACCACTATATTCTTGTTTGCCAGCTCCACCCGAATGACTTCTTGTACCATGTGTCATAATCATTTAGCTTAACCACCTTGCAAGCTGCACTGTCATTCAAACAAGTGAAAGAACCTCAAATCCATTGGACAATTGCAAAGGCTAAAGCTTCAACACTCCTTTCTCTTGGTACCTTACCTGCCTTGCTTGCAGTCACACTCCCCTGTCCCTGACCACTGTAAATTAGAAAACCCCATCTTTACAGAGTGTGACTGTCTCTTGGTACAAAGCATCCTGGTCATTTTCCCCTCTGCTGATGTGTTGCACTGTCTGCAGACCAGCCTCCATCTCACTGACTCTGAGCCATAGCCATCAATACTCACAGCAGACATGTTTTCCTGGATCAGACTACCAACTTGAAGCTCCATATACTACAGCTGTGATATATCACCTGTTCCGCCATCCTTAATATGTATTAATTAAATTATTTTATGCAATTTTGAATTTTTTAAATATATACTAGTTCTGTATTATTTTATACTATAGGGATAGAATACCAGATACAAACAGCTAGCCCTTTTCCCAACTCTCAATGCACTCATCTTTACTGATAGTTTATAAAATAGATAGTTTATAAAATAGTTCATCTGCATAAAGTAAACAAGACAAAAAGCACTCAGAAGCCTTTCCGTTAGAAGTTGAAAAGTTGCTGCATATCCCTTCAAAATAGGAATCCTCTGCCAACAGAGGCAAAGTTTATAAATTTGCCAGAAAATTCTCACCAGCTACTCACCACTCAGCTATCTGACTTGCAGCAATGTTACACTTTCAAACAGATGTGTTAACTTGCTTCTACCAATCCAGCTTTCACCAAAACCCACATTCCACAGATCATTGTGCACAAACCACTATGCTTTAGCAGCCTAATTTTAAACACCCAAATCTAAAAATCACCTTCAGTTGACTGATATCCAAATATAAACAGGTTTCTCAATGTGAGGCCCCTCCCAAGGTTGTTCATTTACCACTCCTCTGAAGCCACAGCTAAAACCTGCAAGGATATGACTTTAAACTAGATTAACTAGTATTTTAAAATTAAGTGAAATCACCCGAGTCTTGTATGCTTTTAATTAACTTATTTTTTAATAAAATTATTCATATTGAAAGATTTCAGCAGTAATGTCACAGATTTTTGAATATAAAATATTATACCACAATTTTAAAAACAAAAGCATTTGGCACTACTAACACCAATCCAAGAATTAGTCCAAGAATAGCTGCCTCAAGAGCATAGTGGCGCATCATGCAATTTATTATCTGGAAGATGCCAATAACTATACCAAGGACAATCCCTGGCATTAGGTTTTTCCATCTTGAAGTTTCTGAAAAGCCTTCTGCATTGCTCAATTTCTCTTTGTTTCTTTTAATCATTAAATACTCACATATTGAGAAGTCATAACTCAGTCCAACTGGACAAATGCCAAGCTTTCTTAGCATAGCTGAGATTATACAGCAGAGTTTATGACCCAGGAAACTGAAGAAGAAACTGACAGGAACAGAAGCAATGATAAATCCAGCCCACCAGCACAGCCACCAGCCATACCAAAACCCCAGCCAGTGGCCATAATTCTGGTTCTCAGAGGCTCTGTCTCCATCTGTTGATGCCAGAGGTGTCTGCTGATCAGGTATTTCCAAAGAAACGGTCTTGGTGCCTGTGACCATTATTTCCTCACTCTGCATTCAAGTCTTCATCTGCATAAAGTAAACAAGACAAAAAGCACTCAGAAGCCTTTCCGTTAGAAGTTGAAAAGTTGCTGCATATCCCTTCAAAATAGGAATCCTCTGCCAACAGAGGCAAAGCTAATGAGAATCCTTAAAAATTTGTACAAAGTACCATCATAGATAGGTAGGTTAAATCCAACACACCACTTGGTTCCTGATCAAAGTTGCGTCACTATCATAGTCAATAATCAGAGGTCAGATGCCCAGCATCAGAGTTTTTCCATCATTGTTTTCTCATCCCTCTTAGCAATATTCTTCTGAATTGGCCTCTAAATTCTGAGAGCCAGGCTGTCCTCACAGATTGGAACAGGAACTAAGTAACAGGAACAGTAACCACCCCCTTAATCCTCAATTGACTAAACATCAGCCGTGGAAGTGAGTTCCAAAATCCTATGACCATCTTCATTGGAAGTTCTTCCTAATCTTGTTCATATTGGCTATTTGCCCTCATTTGCAACTCACGTACCAATGGAAATAGTTTTCATCTACCATGTTCATAATCCTACAAGCTGATCAAATCATCCCTTAATCTTCTAAATTCCAAGGAAATGTAGTTTATGTAATCTCTTTTATAATTTAACCAGAGTGCCGGGACCATTCGAATAATTGTAAACCATACACACACATGTTCCACACCCAATATCTGTTTCTGAAGATAAATTGCTCAGAACCTTATTGCTGGTTGTGCTGATGTGCTTTGCATTGCAATTGCTATATTAATACAAGTTGTGGTTGCTATAAGTCTTGTAGGCTGGATGTTATTAACCTATTGTCTTAAATTTCATGCATTTTAATCTTAAATTTCAAACATTTTACAAATCATTTGAATGATACAAATTCTAGCATCCACCAGAAAGACTTGAAGGATCCTAGGGAGTTGTGACAAAGTACATGGAATCCAGGTCTATGAAGTGGATGACAAGGCTCATAACTGTCATCTCTAAGTGACAATAGAAGGAATGAGAAAGGCTGGACTCAAGCTAAATGCTGACAAATGCATCATAAAAAGCAAAAAACTCAGTTCTTCAGAATGGTACGAGTTAAACCAAGCTCAGAAAACATCACAGATATTGCTGAGGTGAAACTATCAAAGGATAAGGAAGAACTGTGAAGCTTTACAAGGCTAATCCAACAAATTCCTCTTATATGGCAAACCTGAGAGAAATAATGAAAAAAAAAGATGCTGAATACTTGTGGTCACAATCCCAACAGCCACCAATGAACCTGGACCCATGGTCACCGTTGAGGACATAAGATCAGTCTTCCGGAGAGTGAACCCGCAGAAAGCATCTGACCCTGGCTGTGTCCACAGGTCCTGTGCAGATCAGCTGGCAGGGATATTTGCATATATTTTTAACTTCTCCCTGCTTCAATCTTAGCTTCACTCCTGCTTTAAGAAGACCACTGTCATCCTGGGTACCCAAGAAAAACAAGGTAACATGCCTTAACGACTACCTCCCAGTGGCTCTGACATCCACCATCATGAAGTGCTTTGAGAGGCTGGTCATGGCACGCATTAACTCCAGCCTCCCAGAAAACCTCGACCCACTGCAATTTGCCTACCATTGAAACAAGTCTATGTTGGATGCCATCTCCCTGGCCCTACACTCATCTCTAGAGCATCTGGACATCATGGCTTGATATGGCAAATGCTCTGCCCAAGACCACAAGAAATCGCAGAGTTGTGGACACAGCTCAGCACATCACAGAAACCAGCCTCCCCTCTATGGACTCTTGTCTATACTTCTTGCTGCCTTGGTAAAGCAACCAGCATAATCAAAGACCCCACCCACCTGGGACATCCTCTCTTCTCTCCTCTCCCATCAAGCAGAAGATACAAAAACATGAACCACCAGGCTCAATATCATCATGGTTAATCAACCAGATTCAAAATCTTGTTCCTGCTTCCCACCCACCCCCACGGTCCCTTAATCTCAAGCCATAAGAAATAAGTATCCAACAACTCTTTAATAATTTGGCCTCAAATGCCTGCAACTGGGAAGTGCCATCCCAAAGGCTCCTTCTCCATTTTGAGCAGGCATGGAGCCATGTTCCAAGGAAGCTTTGAGAACATCCTTTCATCATTTCCTCTGGTAATTTTTTTTTTACAGTGATGGAGCTCAAAATAGTGTTTTGGAAGTCTGGCCTTAGATGTGACCTGCCCAACAGTCACCAAGTGACTCAATGCCCCAGATTTTGGCTTGCGAGAGGACACTTGTCATCTGTTTGCTTATCTTGCCACTGGATTTAGATGATTATGGAGAGACAGCATTGGTGGCATCTCCCCAGTGCTTTGAGATGCTGTGACTCAGAAGCATGCCGGTACACCATGGATTTTATGCAGGTTTTGAGGTCTTTGATCTCCAAACACTTTTCCTCAGGTAGGCAAAAGCAGAGCTAAATCACTGAATTCTTAATTCTACCTCTTCCATTATTGTCATTTTAGCATTCTTTTTGCACCACCTCAATGACACTAAAATCTTTGCACCATCAGAGGAAGGTTTTTTACCCAGAGAGTGGTTGGGGCATGGAATGCACTGCCTGGGGTGGTGGAGGCGGAGGCAGGTACATTGGTCAAATTCAAGAGATTACTAGATAAGCATATGGAGGAATTTAAAATGGAGGGATATGTGGGAGGAAGGGGTTAGATATTCTTAGGCGAGGTTTAAAGGTCGGCACAACATTGTGGGCTGAAGGGCCTGTATTGTGCTGTACTGTTCGATAATCCCGTTGCCTTGCACTCACTGTATTATCACCATGTTCACTCTGTGAGCTCCACACGAACAAGGAACGTCATTGTACCCCTATGCACATGACAAATCTTGTGTTCCCCACAATCTATTGATCTAGTCATTCTCTCTTCTCTCCTCCTCCATCAGGTACCACCAGACTTAAGGACAGCTTCTACCCCACTGTGCTAAGACTATTGAACGGTTCCCTTATACAATGAGATGGACTCTGACCTCACGATCTACCTTGTTGTGACCTTGCACCTTATTGCACTGCACTTTCTCTGTAGCCGTGACACTTTACTCTGAACTGTTATTGTTTTTACCCCTACTACATCAATGCACTCTGTACTAACTCAATGTAGCTGCACTGTGTAATGAATTGACCTGTACGATTGGTTTGTAAAACAAGTTTTTCACTGTACCTCTGTACAAGTGACAATAATAAACCAATATTGCACAGAGAGGGCGGGTTTTTGTGGGTACATGAAACCAGGCTGCATCACCGCACTCAGAGCACCATGTTGTGTGCCACACAGGACGATGCCCTGCACCTCGACAATAAACAAGTGGCCACAAATTGATCTAAATACCATTCCCCCCCCCCCCCCCGGTCAAGCATTGCGTCTTCCAGTTCTTCATCCGCGCTCTGTTTGATGGAGGGGGAGGGGGAAATCCCAAGATCGAAACAAACGCAGGACGACCAGGGTGCGGCCGTTTCCCGCCGCCGCCACCGACTGACTGACGGTAGCGCGCTCCCGCCCACCCCAACCGACACATCCGGGCAACCGAGCACCACCCGCGCCCACCAGCCCACGTGAGCGGTGCGAGTCGCCGGCTGGCACCGGAGGTGCGCGGGGTCCTATCGCCCGCCTCGCCTCGCCGTGTAGAGCCCCTCTCCGCGGGGGCGGGTCCGGAGGGGAGGGGGGAAGAATGCATTTATTTTTCTCCAAAAAGGCGAGGTATATCCGACCCCGGCAACTCACCTACATCTCGCCTACGTCCCCCTCAAGTTCGCCTCTCCGCCGGCCGAGCCAGGTCGGGAGGCGCGCAGGCGTAGTTAGCAGCGCTTCTTGCCGTTATTGCAGAATGGAGAAAAACCTGCTCATCTGGAATTTAAAAACCGAAATAATGCGCAGGTTGGGCAGCAGTTGTGATCAAAGAAACAGAATTCAGAGTTTCGGGGTGGAGACTCTTCGTCAGAATCGGAAGAGAGAGAAAAAAAAGGAAAAGGTAATTTGTTACAGAGTGGGTGGGCAAAGTGAAGAGCTGGGGTAGTTGGTCGTATGGAAAATGACGTGGAGAATTGGTCACAAGGTACAGTGAAAAACTTTTGTATACCATCCATAACGATCCTTTCGCAACATCAGTATATTGCGGTAGTACAAGGCTCTTAGATAAGGTTATTGTTGTCCCTTGTACAGTGAAAAGCATTGTTTTTGCATACCATCCGTACAGATCATTTCACCACATCAGTACATATAGATAGTACAAGGCTATTAGATACGCACATGAATGTGCAGAGAATGGCGGAATGTGAACATTGTGTAGTTTAGTTAGGCATTTAATTACTAGTTTAATTAATTCATCATAACATTGTGTGCCAATGGCCTGTTCCTGTGCTGTACTGTTCTATGTACAAGGGAAAAGCAATAACAGAATATAGTGTTACAGTTACAGAGAAAGTGCAGTGCAGACCATAAGATGTAGGAGCAGAATTGGGCCATTCGTCCCATCGAGTCTGCTCTGCCATTCAATCATGGCTGATCAAGATTCCATCTTATTGTACAATTTACGTCGTCAAGGCCTTGCACCTTATTGTCTGTCTGCACTTCACCTTCTCTGCAGTTAGATGGTGATTACACTTCTTTGTCTGTGTTGGGCATTGCTAATAGTCAGGCTGTGCTAATGGAGAGAGAAAAACTGAGCCAAAAAATCACTGATGAATGACTTATAGCAGAAATGGGCAGCTCTGATGCAGGCAGAGGAAATTAGTTAAGGTCAGGCAGCACCTATGGAGGGAAATGGACATTGGATGTTTTGGATCGAGATCCTTCATCAGGAGTGAGAGTGCAAAGAAGAGATAACCAGTGGTGGGACAGGGAGTGAGGCAAGAGCTGGCAAGATGGAGGAGGGAAGGGTGGAGATAATGACACAATAGAGGCTGGGAGGTGATAGGTGGAGACTGCAAATAATGGAATCTGATAGAAAAGGAAAGTGGAACATGGAACCAAATAAGGGAGGCGTGGTGGGAACAGGAGGTGGAGGGGACTCAGTGAGAAGATGGAGTTGGTGGGAAACAGAAAGAAACTGGATGACGGGGGATGGGGGTGGCTTGGAAAAGGTGTGTGTGTGTGTGTATGTATGTATGTATGAGGGCTTGGGTAGATCAGAAGAGAAAAAGGGATGGGGTAGCTGGTTACCTGAAACTGGAGAATTCAGTCTTCTACCCAGGCAGAATATGAGGTGTTATTCTTCTAGGTTACATTTGGCCTCAACCCTAGCAGTGGAGGAGACCAAGGATAGATGGGTCAGTGTGGGAAGGGGAGTTGAAATGACTTGCACCTGGGAGATCCAGGAGGCTATGGCAGACAGAGCACAGGTGCTTGGCAAAGTGATCACCTAGTCTGCATTTGGTGTCACCAGTGTAGAGGAGCCCTTATCAAGGATATTGAATGTAATAGGCAAGGTTGGAGGAGATGCATGTGAATCTCTGCCAAACCTGGAAGGGCTGTTTAGGTCCCTGGAAGGAGGTGCTGGGGACGGGAAGGGGTGGGTGAATCAGAGTGTTATGCAGAGAGTGGCCCCTGTGGAAATCAGAAGGGGGTGTAGAGGGGAAGATCTGAGTGGTGGTGGGATCATGTTGTAGCTGGTGGAAATGTTGAAGAATGACGTGCTGGATGTACAGTATAGGCTGGTGGGTTGAAAGGCAAGGAGCAAGGGAACTCCATCCCAATTCTGTCTGGCATGAGGTGAGATGAGAACAGAAGTTCTGGAGGAGAGGCGGCTGAGGGCTCCATCAACCATGGTAGGGAGGGGGAAGCCCCGTTTCCTGAAAAAGGAGGACATCTCGGATGTCCTGGAGTGGAAGGCCTCATCTTGAAACAGAAGCAGCAGATACGGAATGAGTTACCTGAAGTTAGAGAATTCGATCTTGAGTCTGGAAGGCTGTAGTGTGCCCTGATGGAAGATGAGCTTTTGTTCCTCAAGCTTATGTTGGGTCCAATTGTGACAGTGCAGGAGACCCAGAAGACAGGTCAGAGTTGGAAGGGAGATGGAGAACTGAGGTGGCAGGCGACAGGAAGTTCAGAGTCACTGTGAAAATCAATCCCCAATATGCACCGGCAACCCACATAGTGAAAACCCATACTAGGTTGGAAGAGTCAGGGACTTAATATTTGATAAAATCATCTGAATCTGCCAGGAGACTTTGGTGAGTTCAACATACAGATAGTGGCTATACAGGGGTTAATCAACATATAGACGCAGTGTTAAATCACCCTTGAGACAGGAGGAGAGTAAATTTCCCTTGAGACAGTGGGGAGGGGGAATTACCCTTGAGACTGGGCATGGGGAGCAAATGCCATCTAGACTGGGTGTGGGGGGGGGGGGGGGAATGCCATCTAGACTGGGGAGAGGGGGCAAATCTCCCTGTAAACTGGGGGAGAGGGGCAACTTGTCTCGACTGTGGGAGGGGGCAAATCTCCCTCCAGAGTTGGGGGATTCTCCCTCTAGACTGGGGAAAGGGTGCAAATGTTTCTCCAGACTGGGGTAGGGCCCAAATCGTTATCTGGACAAGAGGTGGGGAGCAAATCTCCCTCGAGACTGTGGGAGAGGGGGCAAATCATGTGTCTTAAAAGTATAAATACTTGATGCAAACCATGTATTGACATTAAACAATAGCTCTTGTATGTTTACTGTCACACTTTTAATCTGCCATAGTCAATTCTTGCCTCAAACCTTTACTTTATTTAGATTTAAGATTCTGGTTTCAGATTGAGCAGCCTTTATATAACATAATATTATGTTCCTCAAAGGCATCTTAACTATTATTTTAGTAATTAACCCTTTCTCATTGCACACAGGGTGTCCAATCAATCTATAGGTGGATTGAATCGCTGAACAATATTCAAGAAGCTCATCGCCATCTAAGATAAAGCAGCCCGATTGATTAGTGCCTCTTGCACTAATATTCATTCCCTCCACCAGGCCCAAGTGCACAAGTGCATGTGTGCACAGGTGCAATGAAAAACTTACTTGCAGCAACATCACAGGCATATTGCATCATATAAGCAGCATTCACAAGACAAACATAAATTAAACATGAATTATACACAGTTTTTACAAGAAAGTACACAATTACAAGAACACAATTAGAACAAAAAAAATTACAGTCCATTTTAGTGCAAAGTGATTAAAGTAGTCATAGTAAACTGTAGTGATTAGGGTTGTGCTGGTTACATAATTGCTGCAGTGTGTACCATTCATAAAATATACTGGTAAATTGGTTTATTATTGTCACCTGTACCAAGTTACAGTGAAAAACTTTGTTTTGGATGCCATCCATACAGATCATTGCATCAGTACATCGAGGCAGTACAAGGTAAAACAATAACAGAATGCAGAATAAAATGTTACAGTTACAGAGAAAGTGCAGGCAGACAATAAGATGCAAGGCCATAACGAGGTAGATTGAGAGGTCAAGAGTCCATTTTATCATACCAGAGGACCGTTCAGTAGTCTTATAACAGCGGGATAGAAGCTGTCCTTGGGCCTGGTGGTACATGCTTTCAGTAATATTCATTCCCTCCACCAAAGTCAAAGTTGCGTTTATTGTCATATGCACAAGTACATGTGCATTTCTGGCATGCTGCTGGTGTCTTCCACAGAGAAGACTTCTGCTCGATGGGAAGGGGGAAAAGAGAGAATGACCGGGGTGGATGGGGCGTTTGATTATGTTGGCTGCTTTACTGAGGCAGCGAGAAGTGTAGACAAGGTCCATGGTGTGGAAGCTGGTTTCCATTTTGTGCTGAGCTGTGTCCACAACTCTCTGTAGTTTCTTGCAGTCTCGGGCAGAGCATTTGCCGTACCAAGCTATTGATGCATCTGGATAGTGTGCTTTCTGTTGTTCCTCTCTAAAACTTGATGAGGGTCAACGGGGTCATGCCAAATCTCTTTAGCCTCCTGAGGAAGTAGAGGTGCTGGTGAGGAATGGAGTGACATTTGCGATTTGCCAGTCCTCCGGAACTATTTCTGAATCTAGTGATTCTTGAAAGATCACTACTAATGCCTCCACAATCTCTTCAGCTACCTTTTTCAGAACCCTGGGGTGTAGTCCATCTGGTCCAGGTGACTTATCTACTGTCAGACCTTCTAGCTTCCCAAGCACCTCTCCTTAGTAATCTCACCTCACTTGCATCTGCCCCCTGACTTTCTCGAATTTCTGGCATGTTGCTGGTGTCTTCCACAGAGAAGACTGACGCAAAATACTTATTCAGTTCGTCTGCCATTTTTGTTCCCCATTACTACCTCTCTAATGTCATTATCCAGCAGTTCGATGTCCACTCTTGCCTCTCTTTTACTCTTTATATGTCTGAAAAAACTTTTGGTATCCTCTTTTATATTATTGGCTAGCTTGCCTTCATATTTCATCTTTTCTCCCTTATTGCTCTTCTAGTTGCTTTCTGTTCGTTTGTAAAAAATTCCCAATCCTCCAGCTTCCCACTAATTTTTGCAATATTGTATGCCCTCTCTTTTGCATTTCTGCTGTCTTTAACTTCCCTTATCAGCCACGGTTACCTCAGCCTCCCTTTAGAATGTTGCTCCTTCTTTGGGATGACTGATCTTGCATCTTCCAAATTACTCCCACAAACTTCTGCCATTGCTGCTCTACCGACATCCATGCTAGGGTCCCCTTCCAATCAACTTTGGCCAGCTCCTCTCTCATTGCCTCTGTAATTACCTTTATTCAACCGTAATACTGATACATCCGATTTTGGCTTCTCCATCTCAAATTGTAAGGTGAATATCATATTATGATCACTGCCTCCTAAGGGTTCCTTTACCTTAAGCTCCCTGATCAGACCTGGTTCATTGCACAACACCAAATCCAGAATTGCCTTTTCCCTACTGGGCTCGATCACAAGCTGTTCTAAAAAGCCATCTCAGAGGCATTCTACAAATTTCTTCTCCCAGGATTCAGTATCAACCTGATTTTTCCCAGTCTACCTCCATACTGAAATCCACCATGACCACCATAACATTGCCCTTTTTACATGCCTTTTCTATCTCCTGTTGTAATTCTGGCTGCTATTCAGAGGCCTGTATATAACTTCCATCAGGGTCTTTTTAGCATTGCAGTTTCTTAACTCTACCCACAAGGATTCTACATCTTCTGATCCTATGTCACTTTTTGCTAAGGCTTTGATTTCATTTTTTACCACAGAATCACCCCACCCCCGCTGCCCACCTGCCTGTCTTTTCGATCGAACGTGTATCTTTGGATGTTTAGCTCCCAGTTGTGATCTTCCTTCAACCATGACTCTGTGATGCCCACAACGTCATACCTGCCAATTTCTAACTGTGCTATCAGCTCACCTACCTTATTTTGTATACTGCATGTATTCAAATATAACATCTTCAGTCCTATATTCATTACCCTTCTTCTCAAATTTGTCTCCATGTTGCCTGAAGTTAAATTCTTATCCCTTTCTGAACTTTCTGTTGAGTCATCAATGGGCCAAATTTGCAGTTGATACAAAGATAGGTGGAGTCACAGGTAGTGTTGAAGAAGCAGGGAGTCTGCAGGACTTGAACAGGTTGGGAGAAAGGGCAAAGTAGTGACAGATGGAATACAGTGTAGGGAAGTGTATGGTCATTCACTTTAGTAGAAGGAATAAAGGCATAGACTATTTTCTAAACGGGTAGTGAATTCAGAAATCGGAAGTACAAGGGGACTTGGGAGTCCTAGTACAGGACTCCCTGAAGGTTAACTTGCAGGTTGAATCGGTAGTAAGGAAGGCAAATGCAATGTTAGCATTCATTTCGAGAGGACTAGAATATAAAAGCAACAATGTAATACCGAGGCTTTATAAAGTGTTGGTCAGACCACATTTGGAGTATTGTGAGCAGTTTTGGGCCGCATATCTAAGGAAGGATGTGCTGGCATAGGAGAGGATCCAGAGGAGGTTTATGAGAATGATCCCGAGAATGAAAGGGTTAATGTATGAGGAATGTTTGATGGCTCTGGGTCTGTACTCAAGTTTAGAACGATGAGGGGGGGGGGATCTCATTGAAACCTACCGAATATTGAAAGGCCTGGATAGAGTGGACGTGGAGAGGATGTTTCCAGTAGTGGGAGAGTCTAGGACCAGAGGGCACAGCCTCAGAATAGAAGGATGTCCCTTTAGAACAGAGATGAGGAGGAATTTCTTAAGCCAGAGGGTGGTGAATCTGTGGAATTCATTGCCATAGATGGCTATGGAGGCCAAGTCATTGGGTGTATTTAAAGCAGATGTTTATAGGTTCTTGATTAATAAGGGTGTCCAAGGTTATGGGGAGAAGGCCGGAGAATGGGGTTGAGAGGGAAAAATAAATCCACCATGATCAAATGGCGGAGCAGACTTGATGGACTGAGTGGCCTAATTCTGCTCCTATGTCTTATGGACAGAGGCTAAGTTGATCTTAAAAATCAGGTAAATCACCTTATAGTGAACAAATCACCATATACATCAGCTCAAACATCATTGGGTAGTAATCCTGGAATTTATAGACACGGAGAGTGATACTGCGTAACTGTATATTTGCACTAATATAGATGGTGGTTATTATTTTTTCTAATTTCCCCCAGGAGAAGGGCATTTCTGGCATGGCTGGCATTAATTACTCATTTAGCTTAATACAACTTTGTACGTCAATTCAGAGTCAACCATCTTGGAGGGAGAATGGAGTGATATATGGGCCAGTGAGGTAGTCAGAGGGTTAAAACAATAAAGAAGATCTTTACAGTCTTGATAAGAGTCTGCAGACAATTATACCAGCGATATGCTTCAAGAATGATAGGCGAGTTAGCTATGTTGACTGATAGTGGTTTCAAATGAACCCGGAAGTTTTGAGCCACCTCAAAGATTATGTTTCAGTTAAGACTGTGGAATAGACATCTTATCTTGAGAATACTGCAACTCGTAAAGACAGACACTATGTGACTGTCGTGCAGTGTGTTTGGTGGATCAACCAGGGGGTTTTGAAAGGAAGACATAAGTCATGTAACAGGACAAGAACTGGGGACTAACACTCCCAGGATGTATTGAGTCCGTGACTCAGAGAACAAAGGACAGGCACGTGCAAGACTGATCACCTTGTGCCTTCATAGGTGGTGTACAGTGTAAATGGTGAATACATGTACCTTGTTATTTATTGTGCAAATAAAATACTAAAAGATTCTTTCCACAAGTTCTCTAATGTGATTTATTCGTAGGGGGTGAAGAATTGAACTGGCACAACAAAGTGGCACAATACCAGAGGAGATGAGGGTTGCAGGTTTCCTTCTCAGTAGGACAATACTGATAAATAATATCAAATAAAATATTTCTCTTTATTTAAATGTCATCTCCGTGGCATTCCTTAAAGTTAAACTAGCGTAAATAGAATCCTTGGGAAGTCTGTTTTAATCTACTTTAATTTTTTTTTGCCACCAGGAAGTGTTATGGTGACAAGAAACTGCAGGTGCTGGACTCTGGAGCAGTAAACAAACCGCTTAAGGAACTCAGCAGGTCAGACGGCATCTGTGGAGGGAAATGGACAGTTGATGTTTCGGGTGGAGATCCTTCATCTGGACTGGATATAGAACATCAGGACAGCCTATGATTGATATTTAATGTGCTAATATCAGTTGTGTCCCAGTGGCAGAATCCTCAAATGATTGTGAGTTTATAATCTCCAAAGGTTTGAGCATAAAAATTGTAATAAACTCTGTTATAGTAATATGGAGAGGGGGACTGAGCATGAGGCATCTTTTATTTTTCTCCTCCTGACACCCCCTGCAGGTTAACAATGGTAAGCCAGCACTACAGCAACCCAGGTTAGACAAACAGCAAATGCACAATCCAATGTACTGTACTTCCTCTTAGATTAAACTTCCCTTAACAAGAATATACAGGTTGTCACTACTCATGAACAGAGCATAACAGTTACTAACTCCTGGACTGAATTGGACTGTTTAACCCCAGAAGAGACTTAAGGAATTATTCTGCCCAGTTATAGAACTTGTTGCTAACTAACAAAACACAGTCAGGTATATCTAATTTATTGGTCAAATGTCTCTAGCGCCTTCTGTTGTTGTATGGGGTATCTTTCTTTAGGAGTAATGGATGCTCCTGAGGCCAAACAATCATTAGTGTGTGGAACAGGTTCTGCTATAGAGCAGGGGCAAATTCTTCTGTGACTCTCTTTTGATTTGGAAGAACATTTGCTAGGAGCATTGGTAAGAGGTAGTCTATGTGAATGTGACATATCTATTTTACACTTTTCCTCTATGGATCCAAGGTCCCCTGTGTTTGATGACCTCCGCTAAAATCGACAAGTGCTGACAAGGTCCCTCATTGTAGGCTGGTGCAGAAAGTGCTGTATGCTTCTGATTGTCTGTGATTCTGTGAGGTGCTCTGATTGTCTGAAATCATCCCCTTCTCCAGAGTAGAACATCTGGACAGACTTGGTTATCTTATCACAAGATCTCGGTTGATGCAGTTGATCTTTGGAAAAGGTGGAGGACAAATCAGGCTTGAATAAGACCTGCAGAGTGTGTGGTTGAGTTTTTAAAATGGGTCGGCAGATGTCCTGTCCGTCAATGTTTGGGTTGAGTTCTGATATGCAAATAAGAACTGAGCCAGCTTTTGGGCTGAAGGAATGGACTAAGAATCCTGTTCTTTTTTCAGGCCTTGAAGATTTCTTGGAGAGCTTAAATTCATGTGCAACAAACAATGAGCTATTGTCTGAAACAAACTCTTCATAATCCATAAAATGCAAAGAGATGTTCACACTCCCGTCAGTAGTGGCCATTTATGTGGGAAGTATTTTCAATAACAACAAGAAAATGCTGTATGTCCAATGCATAGTCCTTGTGAAAGTGCTCTCATGGTGTAGTGGCCAGGACCACATTCCATCTTCCACATCTCCTGATAACATAGGAGGAGGCCATTTCAGCCCTTCCAGTCTATGCCAGTTCACTGAGCAGTTCTGTTCCCCAATAATTTTCCCTGGAGCTATTCTCTCCATATTCCCATCTCCCCCCAGTTTTACCACTCACTAACACACTTGGGGCAATTTACAGTGGCCATTTAACCTACACGTCTTTGGGATGTGGGAGGTAACTTGAGTACTCAGGGGAATCCCACTTGGTCACGGGGAATGTGCAAACTCCACATAGACAGCACTGGAGATCAAGATCAAATCTGGAGCTATGAAATAGCAGCTCTACTAGTTGCACCACTGTGCTCCTGTGGTACCATGGATGAACTCTCAAAATTCTATAGGCCTTGATCCTGTCCTAGTCACCAGAGGTAACCATGGGTCAAGGCATTCATGTGAGAAATGCCAGAGTGACACTCGCGTAGGTCAGCCTGTTATCACTCCCTGAACTTTGAACAAGTTATTGGTATTGATTTATTATTGTCACTTGTACCGAGGTACAGTGAAAAGCTTGTCTTACAAACTGATTGTACAGGTCAATTCATTACACAGTGCAGTTACATTGAGTTAGTACAGAGTGCACTGATGTAGTACAGGTAAAAACAATAACAGTACAGAGTAAAGTGACTCTGTACTCCACAGAAGTGACTTTGTAACCCCACAGAATACAGCCTTGATCTGTGGATAGCTAGTCCCTTTTATCAAAAAATGGAGACAGTTGTTGTGTCTCTCAGGAACTTGAGTCAGGGGTTAATTCAAGACTTGAAAGGGCAAGATCCTGTCTCGTTTCTTTTGCAATATTGTTTAATGAAGCAGACATGGTTAAACTGGAAAGAATGCAGAGAAGATTTACGAGGATGTTGCCAGGACTAGAAGGCCTGAGTTATAGGGTTGGCCAGGCTAGGTCTTTATTCCTTAGAACATAGGAGAATGAGGGGCGACCTTACAGAAGTGTTTAAAATTATGAGAGGCAGAGTTAAGCAGTCTTTCCTCCAGGATAGGGGAGTCCAAAACAAGGGGGCATAGGTTTAGGGTGAGAGGGGAAAGATTTAAGGGACCCGAGGGGCAACTTTTTCACACAGAGGGTGGTGAGTATATGGAATGAGCTGCCAGAGGAAGTGGTTGAAGCAGAGACAGAAGTATCACTTAAGAAGCACTTGGATACGTACATGGAGGGGTGGGGCTTGGAGGGATATGGGCCGAACACAGGAAATTGGGACTAGGTGTGTGGGCACTGTGGTCAGCAGAGACTTGTTGGGTCAAAGAGCCTGTACCCATGCTCTATTCCTCAATGACTCTATGAGGTAATACCTTAATAGGCAATACCGGAAATGCTGCTCCTTTGTTGTCACGTCTGGTGTGATTTTTTTTGCACAGCAGTCAAGACAGTGCATCGGCATTAGCTTGGGCCCAAGAACATCTGTATTCGGTTCCATAGTCCTAGGCTGAGAATGTTAATTCTCAATGCTGCAAGGCTTGGTGTGGCCAACTTTGGCTAAGTATGGTCAAGAGGTGCTTAGGATCTGTTAGCCAGCTGTATTTTCAATCATACAAATACCCATGAAGTCTCTTGACCCCAAAAATTATTTTCAGTGCTTCTTTTTAAATGAGCATACACTTGGTATCGGTCCTGGAAGCAAACGCCATTGGGCATTCTACACCCGAAGGTAATAGATGTGAAATGACTGCACTGACTCCACATGGGGATACAACAAGTCTCAGAGGCTTCTCTGAGTGGTATTGTGCTAGACACCTGCTGTTAAAAAATCAATACTAGCATTGTGGAAATTCTTCTTTATACTGTGGAAAAACAATTCTATATGGCTTCTGCTTGCAGTAACACATGGTGCCTGTGTGAAGGTTCACAGGTTGACGAGGAAACATCTGCAATAACTCAACAAACCCAAGAATGACCTGAGCTCTGTCATGTTGGTTAGTGCTGTTAAGTTAACAATAGCGTCCACTTTGCTCAGGAGCAGGCCTGAGCAAAGTGGATGCTGTCGTTAAGTTACCAGTAAGTTACAATCCAATCCAATAGTCTAGCTATTAGACTGATCTTTAAAGGAATTTTCGTTCTGCTAGCTTCAGTCTGATTCCATATCTGATTAATTTGGACATAACTTTCTCCAGGTTTGTCAGATGCTTTGTTGCTGTAGGTGCTGAAATCATCTGTAAAGCAGAGAGGATGGAACAGCCAATGCCAAATTTGATCTATGGAATGCTGAAAAATCACTGGTGCTATTGAAACTATAGGCTTGGCAGTGATATCTGTACAGCCCTTGGTAGCTGTTAACAATGTGGTAGACTGGATTCTGATGCGCAAAGAATAAATCCAGGTTACTGAAGAATCTTCCATCTGGCAAGGTAGCAAATAAATTTTCTGCAATGAACAATGGATATGTTTCAGCTTTTACACAGCTTGTCATCACCTCATAGCCTCACACTCTTGCTTTCCCGTGAGTACAATAGAAGCTTCCCAGTCACTCCTGAGTACGGGAGACACCCCTTCACGTCTTTCCAATCAATACTTTAAGGCATAGGGCACTAGTTCAGGCTTACAAAAGATGAGAGTGCCACCTGCTTCCATGCGGATCTTCACTTAAAATCCTTTATCGTCCCTAGCCCTCGTTGGATTTGACTGTTTTATTTAGGTTTTTAACATGTATAGTGTTTAATACACCTCAAGCACCGCTTCAACAACAACAATTCTAACCACAGACTCAACAACAATGATTTCAACCACAGACTCAACAACAATGATTTCAACCACAGCCTCAACCACAAGTTCAGTCCCCTACCTCACAAAGAATGGGGCACTTTGATTGGATGGAGCAGCTTCGAAGAACAACTTCTGGCACAGTGGACATGTGGCACATATTGTATGATAGTTTAGTCGATTATTGTGAGAAATTAACCCAAGCGGTTCAGTCTGCTTTCCAACAGGTTTCTGCTGTTTGGAGCGGTCCATTGGAAGGAAGACACACCCTGATTCCTGGCAAGTGGGTCCTGGTCGAGGAACCACTGGGAGCTCGGTGGGAAGGCCCTTACCAAGTACCACTGATCACTAATTTGGCCGTGTCACGAACCAGCAACAAAAGAAACACACTGAGCATGATTTAGTGTTAAAAACTATTTTATTAATCACTACTTATGATAATACGTAAAATAAAAGTAAAAATGTTAGTATGTTAGAATTCAAAAATGTTAAACCTCGAACGTTAACCCCAAAACTAAACTCGTCGTGTGTGTGTGTGACAAAGTCCAAAACTCCCAGTTCCGGAATGGTTCTTAAAGTTCAGTTCCGCAAGCCATAAGGTGAAACATGAGCAAGGGCTTCTTCAACAACCACCGTTGTCTGAAGATAAGACGTAGACGTAGAGAAACATAGGGAGAGTAAATACGAAATCCAAATGTTCCATGATGGAACCCAAACGACACTCCAGCGTTTACTCGGTAGTGACTTCCTCACCCCGAAAAGCATCCGAATCGTGGTCGTCCACACACAAATGCCTGTTTCCTTCTACAGGTCAGCAACAAAGTGAACTCCACCGGATTACTTCCAACTTCCATACATGGATTTCAGTAGCAAACACAGTTATTGTTTCTCATCCATCGATAGAGAAAACAAGCAGGTTGGTGTCTCTCTCCCTTCTCCCTCCCTCTCTCCTTTCTTCTTCTAACTTCTTCAACAACGTCATTACGTCCTTTATCTTCTATTGACGTAAGCATGCCCCACACACACATACACACACACTCTCTATCTTAAAGGGACTTTCACTGAGTCCGTAACACCTCCCACCTAAAAAAAATTTTTCCCAAGAAAAATTTACCCACGCATACAGTTAGTAATGTTAATAATTATCATGCTACACAACTACAGACTATCAGATTAGTACAGATACATGTTTCCCGTTTAACATCGGGAAAGACAATCAGCAATCACATTATCTTTGCCTTTAATGTGAGTTATCATGAGATCAAACTCTTGCAAAATTAAACTCCAGTTTAGCAGCCTTCTGTTCTTGTTTTTGACTCGGCTCAGAAACACCAATGGGTTATGATCTGTATATACAGTCAATGGTTTCTGAGTGGTGCAAACATATACACTGAAATGTTGCAAGGCTAAAACAAGCGACAGTAATTCTTTCTCTATGGTGGAATAATTCTTTTGATGCTCATTAAATTTCTTTGAAAAGTAAGCTACAGGATGGTCAATATCATCAAGGTCACCCTTCTGCAATAACACAGCTCCTGCAGCTTCATCACTGGCATCTACTGCTAATGAAAATGGCTTTTCAAAGTCAGGTGTTTTGAGCACAGGATGGTAGCATAAAATGGCTTTCAGCTTCTCAAATGCTTCTTGACAAGAATCTGTCCAAACAAACTTTACTCCCTTCTTCAGAAGATTAGTTAGGGGAAGAGCAATATCAGCAAAATTTTTACAAAATTTTCGGTAATATCCAACCATTCCCAAAAATCTTCTAACAGTCCTCGTACCTGTGGGAATAGGGAACTCAGATATTGCTTGAACTTTTGCCTGAACAGGAGCTTGCTTGCCTTGACCTACAACATAACCAAGATACGTCACAGTGGCATGGCCAAATTCACTTTTAGCCAAGTTAACTGTAAGGTTAGCCTTGGAAAGTCTTTCAAACAACCTTTCTAACGCAGAGATGTGATCCTCCCATGTATCATTCCCAGTCACTAAGTCGTCAATGTAGGCATCTGTATGTTTTAACCCATGAATCACTGAATTAATCATTCTTTGAAATGTTGCCGGAGCATTTTTCATTCCAAATGGCAAAACATTGTATTCATACAATCCAGAAGGGGTTACAAAGGCTGAAATCTCCCTTCCTCTATCTGTTAATGGAACACACCAGTACCCTTTTAATAGGTCAATCTTTGTAAGAAATTTTGCCTTTCCCACTCTATCTATGCAGTCATCCACCCTAGGAATAGGGTAAGCATCTGACTTTGTTACAGCATTCACTTTCCTGTAATCTGTGCAAAATCTAACAGTTCCATCAGGTTTAGGTACAATAACACAGGGCGAACTCCAATTTGAAGTAGAATGTCTAATAATATCATTTTCCAACATGTATTTTATCTCCTGATCAACAAGTTTACTTTTTTCCACATTCATTCGATATGGGTGTTGTTTGATTGGTTTTGCATCCCCAACATCAACATCATGGGTAATTATCGATGTTCTGTTTGGAACATCTGGGAACAGATTTTTAAATTTTAAAATTAATTCTCTCATCTGTTGTTTTTGTGAAACTTGTAAATGGTCCAACTTCGTTTCAAGGTTCTCCATGATATTTTGATTTTTTAGTTTCGATGGAACAATATTTGGTCTAAATTGGCCTTCCTCAACATCAACATCAGGCATTCTAGAAACAACCTTTACACCATCCACCAAGGCCACAACTGAATCCCTCTTATAATAAGGTTTTAGCATGTTTACATGACAGAGTTGTGTTTTCTTGCGTCTATCTGGTGTTTTGATTATATATGTTAGATCAGTCACTCGAGATTCGATAACATAGGGTCCAGAAAAACGAGAATGTAAGGGGTTATTTTGGCTAGGGAAAAATACCAACACCTTTTGCCCCACTGCAAATGTCCTAGGCCGAGCACGTCTATCAAAATATGTCTTCATTCTTATCTGGCTGGTTTTCAAATTCTCTCTCGCTAGCTGGCAGACTCTCTCCAACCGAGTTTTAAATTTTTGGACATAGTCCAACAGACTCAAGTGCACTTCCTCATTAACCCATTGCTCTCTCAACAACTCCAAAGGTCCTCTCACCCTATGTCCAAATACAAGCTCAAACGGACTAAATCCTATTGACTCCTGGATCGATTCTCTAACGGCAAACAAAAGTAAATGAATACCTTCGTCCCAATCCTTTGTGTTTTCAAAGCAATAAGTCTTCAGCATATTTTTGAGAGTAGAATGAAATCTCTCCAGAGCTCCTTGAGATTCTGGGTGATATGCAGGTGATACAATTTGCTTTGCTCCCAGCTCATAGACTATTTGTTGAAAAAAATTTGACATAAAATTACTACCTTGATCAGATTGGATTTCTTTTGGCAAACCAAACAAGGTAAAAAATTTTAAAAGAGTCTTTGACACCGTCTTGGCCTTAATATTTCTAAGGGGTATTGCCTCTGGAAATCTAGAAGTGGCACACATAATGGTTAACAAATACTGATTTCCAGTCTTAGACTTTGGTAATGGGCCAACACAGTCCACAATCACCTTCGAAAAGGGCTCACCAAAAGCAGGAATTGGCTTCAAAGGAGCCACAGGGGGTTTTTGATTTGGTTTACCTACCATCTGACGTGTGGCAGGTTCGACAAAACATCACCACATCTTTTCTCAAACCAGGCCAATAGAATTGTTTCAAGATCTTCCCTACAGTTTTATTCACACCAAAATGACCACCCAAAGGCATACTATGGGCCAAGTTTAAAATCTCATCCCTATAAACTTTTGGAACAACAACCTGATGAATAACTTCCCATTCCTCATTAACAGGAACATGAGGAGGTCTCCATTTCCTCATTAACACTCCATTTTTGACATAATATCCCATTGGCACTTTTTCAATCTCCTCACATGAGAGTGCTTTTTCTTTCAATTCTGTCAACTCAGGGTCCTTTGTTCCACCATAAAATCCTTCCTCGACAAAGACAAATCTTTAAATTCAGGCTCACTACAAGGATGTTGATCCTCCAGTGAAGACAGAAAAGTCTCAGATAAGGCATCATAATTTTCTTCCTGTTTAGGACTGTCACAAGGAACCACATCAGACTGCATCGGACTGTCTGTCTTTGCTAATTCTTTAGCTCTAGCTCGAGTCACCGCACATGATGGGTAAACATTTGGATCATTCTCAGACTCATCAATCCTTGGTTTGGTCGTTAACCGTACCACAGGAACAATTTCTCCATCTGCAAGGTCATTTCCCAATAACAAAGAAACTCCTTCCACTGGCAACCTAGGTCTTATCCCTATCTCGACTGGTCCTTCTACGAACTTTGACTTTAGAATCACCCTGTGTAGAGGGACAGACATGGTGTCATCTGTAACGCCTCGTACTAGATTTACCTCACCAGTGTCAGTTTCTTCACCAAAATTTAAAACACTGTCCAGCAAGAGAGATTGACTAGCCCCAGTATCTCTAAGAATTTTCACTGGCACCTGGGGTGACTCATCATTCAGTGAAACAAAACCCTCTGATATATAAGAACGGAATTCCTTTCTCACCTCCTCCAACTTTTCCGCTTTTACCTCTTGCAAGGACTGATCTTTAACAGCATCTCCTAAACCTTTTTGATTTTTAATTGCCTGAAAGCAAGCATTGGGCACAGCTTCCTTCCTTTTCTTCAAAAGGGCACAATTAGATATCACATGGCCAGGTTTCTTACAGTAATAACAAGTACGCTCAACAGGTTTCTCCAGCACTGGCTTCTTTTCATCTTTTCCTTTTTGATTACCTCCCAATTTAATCTCCGGTTTACCTGGATTGTCCTTGTAACTCTTTTGAAAGGTTTTAGGTTGTCCCCATTTGGATTTATGGGTTAAAGCATACTCATCTGCCAACCTAGCAGTTTCTTGTAAAGTTTCCACTGCCTTTTCATTTAAATATGTTGTTAATTCAGCTGGAACACATCTTTTAAAGTCTTCCACTAGTATCAATTCTTTCAATTTATCAAAATCCCCATCTACATTTTTAGCCATGTACCATCGTTCAAAACATATTCTCTTTCCGTTGGCAAATTCCATATAAGTCTGATCTGCAGATTTCCTCAAGTCTCTAAATTTTTGTCTATAAGCTTCAGGTACCAATTCATAGGCCTTCAATATAGCTTGTTTTACCTTGGTATAATCAGCTGCATCCTCAGCAGACAAAGCAGAATAAGCTTTCTGAGCTTTACCTTTAATCACACTCTGTACCATAAGAGCCCATCCTTTCCTTGGCCAGTTTGAACTCACAGCAACTTTTTCAAAATGTTGGAAATACTGATCAACCTGATCTTCCTCAAAAGGAGGGACTAATTGAACCTCCCTGCTGGCTGAAAAACCATCATCAGAATCAGATTCCAAACTCCTACGCTTCATTTGTAACTCATGCTGCCCCTTTTTCTCCTCGTTATTCAGCTCCATCCTCCTCAATTCCATCTGCTTCATTGCTAGATCAGCCTCTATCTTCATCCGAGTTAGCTCTCGTTCCCGTTCAGCCTCTAACTTCATCTGAGTTATCTCTTGTTCAGTCTCTAATGTCTTTTGCTCGGCCTCTATCTTTTTTTGTCCCAACTCCACCTTCAGTCGTGTTTGTTCTAACTCCATCTTTGCTATCTGCACCTGTCTAACAGGTCTCTCTGACTCACCCCCAGAAAACTCTTCTAACTGTTCTAATTCTTCCTCCTCCAGATCCTCCAACTCCACTGGTTGAAAAGTCACATCAGAAATCACTGGTTTACTCTCAGGAAACTCAACTACCTCACTCAACTCAAACACTTCCTTCTCCAAATAATAGTCAACTATCATTCTATGAATAACTGCTTTTCTCATAGACTGCTTTACTTCTGTAAGGTTTAGCTTTGTAGCAATCTTTATCAAATCGTCCTTTTCCTTGGCCACCTCCAATCCCTGTAGGGTTGGTGACTCCAAAAATGCCTTAATATCCATTGCTGCTGGTTTCCACACACACAAGCCAATTAAAAAGAATTTATCAGACCTCCCTCAAAAATCTTTGGATTGAATCCCGAACAAATCTTGTCAATCTGGGGAATGATCCCAGACGACACTTGTTAATCTTTGGATTGGATCCCGGATGAATCTCGTTAACCTTGGGAACTATCCCGGACGAGCCCCCAATTTTGTCACGAACCAGCAACAAAAGAAACACACTGAGCATGATTTAGTGTTAAAAACTATTTTATTAATCACTACTTATGATAATATGTAAAATAAAAGTAAAAATGTTAGTATGTTAGAATTCAAAAATGTTAAACCTCGAACGTTAACCCCAAAACTAAACTCGTCGTGTGTGTGTGTGTGACAAAGTCCAAAACTCCCAGTTCCGGAATGGTTCTTAAAGTTCAGTTCCGCAAGCCATAAGGTGAAACATGAGCAAGGGCTTCTTCAACAACCACCGTTGTCTGAAGATAAGACGTAGACGTAGAGAAACATAGGGAGAGTAAATACGAAATCCAAATGTTCCATGATGGAACCCAAATGACACTCCAGCGTTTACTCGGTAGTGACTTCCTCACCCCGAAAAGCATCCGAATCGTGGTCGTCCACACACAAATACCTGTTTCCTTCTACAGGTCAGCAACAAAGTGAACTCCACCGGATTACTTCCAACTTCCATACATGGATTTCAGTAGCAAACACAGTTATTGTTTCTCATCCATCGATAGAGAAAACAAGTAGGCTGGTGTCTCTCTCCCTTCTCTCTCTCTCTCTTTCTTTCTTCTTCTAACTTCAACAACGTCATTACGTCCTTTATCTTCCATTGACGTAAGCACGCCCCACACACACATACACACACACTCTCTATCTTAAAGGGACTTTCACTGAGTCCGTAACAGCAGTCAAGGTAGAAGGTAAAGGTAAGTGGATACATGCCAGCCATTGCGAGCAGACTAAAGTGGCGCCAGATGAAGGCAACAAGTGCTGTGGTTAATGTGCTGGTAACCTCTTGGTCACAGTACCTATGCTGCTGGGCTACAGTGAGCAAATCACTAAACAGCCAGAAGACTTCAAGCAAGTCGACAACTACTAGACATCATGGTCTATTCTAATATTAGTTGTAGTTGTCGTATTTTTAGTCATAATATTCATACTATATGTCTTATCATAATCTACATCCTTATTACTTGTTTAAAGGCGATCATTAGTAGAATTATTCAAACTCGTGCTAGTGCATCCACTGATCTGCCTAACCATGATATAAGGCTACAAGTGCTTTGAAGGACATGTGTATATCCTTGTACATATTTTTAAGTCTTTTCTGCCTCTGAATTTTCAGATGTAATAATTCTAAATGGGCGATTTAGAATCAAAGGGGGGAATTGTTGGATTCGACTTAGTTTTTTTTTTAACCTGTATAGTGTTTAATGCACCTCAAGTGGCTGCACAACGAATGGCCGCTTCCTAGCTTATTGGTTCGCCCATCAGGTTTTCTCATTGGTTGGTTTTGCCACAGGTATCTAATAGGTTTCCTGATTGGACTATTGTTAGCTAAGGAGTACCTCTTATCTCAGGTATAAAAGGTGTCATTCTTTGTTAGTCTCTCTCTATCTCTCTCTTGCTTCTATCTCTCTCTTGCTTATCTTGCCTCTATCTCTCTCTTCAGTCCCTGGCCCTAGCTCGTCTTTAGTTCCTTTGTCTCGGCTCATCTCCCAGTAGTAAAGCTAGTGCCATGTGCTCTGTGACTGTTTCTTTGTTTTAAACTTTTCCAATAAAACTTTGTGAAGCACCAAGTTATTTTCATTTCATTCCTGGTCTCCTGAAAGAACCTGAGGATTCGAAAATAACCAGATCCGACACCCTCCTTAAAGGTAAAAGCATCTTTGTCCAATACTTTCTGTAGTGCATATTGTGGAACATTTTCTCTACTTTGTGAGCTGAAGATTTTTTCCCAGTTCAGTTTGATCTTTTCCACTCACTTTTGCTCTAATAGTACAGGGCTGTCCCATTTCACCAACAGTAGGAGCAGGACCCAACTACTGCCTCCTTCACTGGAACCTGACCCTCTCCTACAAAAGGAAATCTGTCTCCTACACAAGAATAGGTGAGTATGTGATGGATGCAAGAGGCACGTCACGAGCTTTTCCTTGTATTTGTGCTCATTTGCAAGTCATACAGAAACCCTTTGCTAAATTCTGTCCCTGCTCCCTTGAGCTGTGTAGACGGTTAATAATCCAAATTGCTCTTCCTTTTTGGTGCCAATCACATACTGTGCATGAACAAAGCATTTTGCACTTTGTCTGCTCTCTGTAAGGGATCTATTTTTCCACAATTGAAGTACCTTTCCAGACAAGCTACAGGAAATTTGGTGGTGGTACATGCTTGCCTGTGTTGCATGTAATTATTTGGGGAATTTGCTTGTGAGAACTGTGTTTGGATGAGGCCCATTTCATGTTTTGGTACTCTTGTTGCCTGCTGGTGCTGTGTAGATTCTTTGAACAGCATCTCTGGTTAGGTGAGAATGTGGTGCTAAAATCCTTGGCATCCTGCCAGGCAAGTTCCAAAGGCAGTGCAATATCACAGGCTGACTTAAAAGTCAAACCATCTCATGACATCAACTGTTTGTGATAAGCTTCCCATTGGGGACCATGGACTAACTGATGGAGAGCATCATCAAGGAACACACCAAAATCACAGAAGATCACCAGATGCTTCAATGTAATAGTGTTGCCAGCAAGAGATTCTCCTTCCCTTGGTGAAACCTGAAACATTCTGCAATGAAAGTTGACTTCAGCTTGAAATGCTTTGAGAGTTTTTTCAGTAAATTCTGTGTAAGACGAATCCACCAATTTCATTGATGCAGTCAGACTTTTGAGAAGTCACAAGCATCAAAATAAAAACAAATATTTTTGCCTTTTTCTCTTCTGTGATATTATTTGCCACCAACCACAGCTCAAAATATTCTAAATATGAATTGTCTTATAATCCCTCAAACTGGGTACTTGCTCACTTGTTGGTATTTTATTTGCATTATTTTTGAACAGTGGGGATTTAATTATAATAGTGAAAAGTTGCTGGTTACTTACACATCCCCAAACAATGTACATGACATTTAACCTCAGCCACTGTAATGATCTTTATTATAAGAGGGAGATTGAACCATTGCACTTTTTGCATGTTTTATTGTTGGCCCCCTGACTCCCCCTGCTGGTTAACAGCTGGTGAGCCAGCACTATGGAAACCTAAGGCAGACACAGACAATGAATTGCACAACTCAACATACTTCAAAGATATTTGGTTAATATTCCAAGGATGCACAGTGCTTTTGGAAGTACCATCTTTAGCATGAAGTGCTAAACTGAGGTGGCTTTCAGTTGGCTATAATGATCTCGTGGCATAATTTTGTAAAAACTGGAGGATTTTCCCCAGTCCTTTGGCCAATATTCACCCCTCAGTCAATATCTAAAGAACGATGATTTGATTATTGTCAAAGAGATTATACTACAATTATACCATGGTTTTCAATCTACTTTCAGAATGTCCCAAATTACCATACAGCTAGTTAAGAATTTGGAGGTGTAGTAACTGATGCACTGCAGGAAACCTCTACATTATGGCAGTCAAAATGTGCATAGTAAATTCTTGCATTGGCAATGTGATAATGACCTGATAATCTGATTTAGTTATGGTGATAGGGAAATAAATATTAACCAAGGCACCAAGGATAACTCCCCTTCTTTGAGAGAGTGCCATTGAATCTTTTGCAGTGCCAATCACATCTTTCCTCTAATACAGGACCTCAGTATAATGTCAGATTCAGAAGAAGGCATCTCCGACAATATTACACTCCTGCAATACTGCACCGAATTTTTGTGCACCAGAAGATGCAATAGAACAATAATCATTTGACTCAGAGGTGCAAGAGTTACCAACAGAGCCACAGCTTTTAAATTGGTAAGACTGCTGTTTGTGTTGACTGCACATCTGAAACTAATCCTCTGGCTGTTAAGCACTTTGGGACTTACTGAGGTTGTGAATGGTGCTGTAAAAATACAGGTGTTTCTTTATTGTTAACACAAAAAATTAACAACTGAGGGGGTTAGTGCTGCACGTTTGCCTGTTATTAGTGAATTGCCAGAAAACATCACAATTGGATATATCGCAGGAACGGAACCAATAAAGCCGCACATGATGTCTTGTAGTCCCATGATAGGAAATATATTTCTCTCAAATACCATGACAATAATGGGCTTGCTCTTCTCTCTACTGGCCAAGCAGGAAATTGAATGACATTTACTGGAAAGAGACATAAAACAAAGAATGGCAGGTGGCAACAGGGAGCAGAGACAAGAATGTAGCTGATTTTAACAGATGTGAATCTGCTGGACATGAATGATTTTGAAACTAATATTGCACAATTAAAATGAATCTTTTTCTTTTGTTTTCTGTTTCTGCTGCAAAACCTTGTCTTGCCCATGGCTTTCAAACCATTTCCTTACTTTCAATGTAAAAAGTGAATATATTTTCTGATCCACGGGGAAAAAAAAGAAGTCAAATTGAGCTCTTATAACTACATCAACCTAGTGACTACTGAAAATGTCACAGAAAATACTAGGCATATCCTTTATATAAGCTGTAGCTCAGTTAGTAACACTTTTGCCTCTAAATTGAATTGAATTGGTTTATTCAATTTAAGGTACAGTGGAAAAACTTCATTTTGCATGCCGTAAATACAGATCATTTCATTACAATAGTGCATTGAGGTAGTACAGGGAAAACAATAACAGAAAGCAGAATAAAGTACTACAATTACAGAAAGTGCAGTGCAGGCAGATAATAAGGTCATAACGAGGTAGATTGTGAGGTCTTATTGTGTTAGTAACACTTTTGTAAATGTTCATAGCACTTTTGCCTCTAAGAAGATTATGAGTTCGTGTCTTCAGAAGATATATTTCAGCTGCACTGTTGGTGCTGCCTTTTTGGTAACATGTTAACTTGTTTTTATTGTCAGTAGATGTAATGTATCCCATGGCACTATTATGAAGAAGAACAGGAGAATTACTGCCTGTGTCCTGTATAATCCCTCAGCCAACATCACGACATAGGTGGGCTCGAGCTACCCCCACCCTTTTGTTGACTACATAGGGAAGTCCTTGTCCCAAACTTACTCTGGCACCCCTCCTTAATGCTTCCTCTGCTACAAAAAAGCTCATCAATTTTATCACATTCGCTACTAACTTCCATCCCCATCCTCAAATTCACTTGGACCATTTCTGAAACCTCTCTCCCCCTTCTGGATCTCTCGTTCTCCATCTCAGGAGACAAACTATCCACTGACATTTACTTATAAACCCACTGACTCCACAGCTACCTAGATTACACCTCCTCCCACCCTGCCACTTGTAAGGATGCCATCCCTTTATCTCAGTTTCTTTGTTTCCACCATGTCTGTTCTCAAGATGAGACTTCCTTGAGAAATGTCCTTTTTCAGGAAATGTGGCTTCCCCTCCATCGTGGTTGATGGAGTCCTCACCTCTCCTCTATTTTCTGCATTTCTGCTCAGAACAGAACAGTTCCCTTGGTCCTTGCCTTTTACCCCACCAGCCTCTGCATCATTCTACGTCATTTCCGCCACTGCTATGCGATCCCATCACCTGTCACATCTTCCCCTCCCCATTCCTTTCTGCTTCCTGCAGAGACCACTCTCTTTGGTTCACTCAGCCCTCCCCACCCACCCCTCCCCATCCCCATCCCCTGACACTTTCCCCTGCAACAAAAGGAGGTGCAACACTTGCCCCTACACCACCTCCTTCACCACCATCCGGGAACCTAAACGGCCCTTCCAGGTGAAGCAGAGATTCACGTGCACCTTCTCCAACCTTGCCCATTGCATTCAGTGTTTGCGATGTGGCCTCCTCTACGTCGGGAGACTAAGCACGGACCAGGTGGTCACTTAGCTGAGCACCCGTGCTCTGTCCATCGTGGCCATCTGGGGCGCCCCAGATGAAAGCCATTTTAATTCCCCTTCCCATTTCCCACACCGACCTGTGTGTCCTTGGCCTCCTCCTTTCAGGGCAAGATCAAATGCAAACTCGAAGAACAGTGCCTCATTATTCCACCTGGGTAGTCTACAACCCAATGGTATAAATATTAAATTTTCCAATTTTGGTAATCACTCCTGTGAGTCTTTCTCTCTCCTGATCAACCCAAGTTCTTCCACCTCTACTTCTTTCCAACCATCCCCCACCTGGCTCCATCTGCTCACCATCCCTCCCTTCCACCTATCACCCTCCTGAATTTTCAGCCCTTTGTTGTCTCCACGTCACCTTTCAGCCCCTGACTCTACCTCCACTCTCCCCTCCCCCTACCTGTCTCCCATTTGCCCATCAACCCTCTATAGCCTCTCAGCTCCCCCTCACCTCCTTTATACTGGCTACCTGCCCTCTACACTCTCAGTCCTAATGTGGGGTCTTGATCCGAAACGTTAACCTTCATTCTGCCTCCAGAAAATGCCACATGGCCCACTAAGTTCCTCCAGCTGTTTGTTTTTTCGCTATCGCAACAAAAAATCCGGCCACTGTCACATTTCTAATTGTTGACTTGGCTGTGTTGAAATTGATGGTTGTGTTTCCTAGATCTGAACAGGGACTAAATGGCAAGATTATTTCATTGACTATAAAACAATCTGACATGTCCTTGTGATTTAACTGCATCTTTCTTTCTCTTACAATAACAAGAATGGATTTTATCCAGTTTGATAAGTTTTCTAGGCTCTCTTTAGCTGTGACAGCAAATTCTTATATGTTGCCATCTATTTCTTTAAACCCAGTACTTGTGCTAGGACCCTTAACAATTCTTAAGTTAATTTCCCAATTTCTCCACTTCTTTTTCTTCCTCTTAGTTCATCTTTGCAACCATCACTAAAATTAAAGGATGATGAGATTATATCAGCAGCTCAGATTACAAAGAAGAATTTTGGAATCTATATCAGTAAACAGACATGTATAAAGATCAGGAATTACATCGAAACCTTGGGTAAATTATCCCATTCACTCTAACCATTTTCACCTTGTGACTATATTTGGTCTCTTCCTGTGAAAAACATCATGAGAAATTAACCAGTAAATGCTTATAGCAATTGCATTTCTATTTTACACCTCCATATCTGAAAGTGAACTCAAAATCAAGCAGCAGAAGAAAGCAAATTGATCTGATGGAGGTTTTCTAAATTATGAGAGGCATAGATGGGGTGGAGAGTCAGAATCATTTCCCCAGGGTAGAAATGTCAAATACCAGACGACATGCCTTTAAGGTTAGAGGGGGGATGTTTAAAGGTGACATGTGGGGCAAGTTTTTTTTATGCAGAGAGGTGGGTGCCTGGAATGGGTTACAAGGGGTAATAGTGGAACCAGGCAGTTTGGTGGAGCTTAAGAGGCTTTTAGATAGACACAAGAATATGGAGGGATATGGATGACAAACAGGAAGAGGACATTTAGTATAAATAGGCATCAAGGTTGGCACAACATCATAGGCTGAATGGCCTGACAGTGCTGTACAACATGTTCCATGTTCTATGTAAAGCTTTAATACAGTACCATGAAATTCTATAAGAACTCAAGTTCGGTGGAAGATCATGAATAAGAGTTTGGAATTTATTTTATTTAAATGGAATATTTTAGTTATACTAAGTTCCGTTACAACACTTTGTGGAAACAAATTGACTATTGAGAAAGTTAATGACCTCTATCAATGAATACACCAAGATGACAACTGGCACCAGACTTAGTCTTTGGTACCTCATGGTTTATGGTTAATGGTTGAATTAGGATTAAGACCGGGGCAAATCTGGAGATTAACAAGGGAGTTAAGTTTAGTCAATTATGGCTAAGGCTTGGACTTGGATATTAAAGTTGAAAAGGGAAAAGTTGTTCCTTTTACAACCTTGGAAGGTTCCAAATCTCTTTACCGCTATGAGGTACTTCTGAAGCACAGTAACTATCTTAATTAATGTTGGAAGGTCATAAATCATTTATTGTTTGGAGTGACTAATTATAATGTGGTTCAATTTGGAAAAGAAAACATATGATTTGGATTGTTTACATTTGAAAAGGTACTTTATATAATGTAGTAATTTTGTAATATTGTATGTTTCAGAATGGGTTTGCCTTTGGTAAAGGTCCCTCACTATTTCATGAGGTATAATCTTGATAGCATTTTTGTTTATTTGGTATTACTATTGACAACTGTTGGCAAAGCATACAGACTAAGTATATTTTTGATAAGCTATGTCTTATAATGTTACTGAAACAAGCAACCATTTTGGAATATTAACATGGATTTGATGTTGCTGGATTAAGAACTCTTTGTAAAGTGCAGCAGATGACACGAAGAAGGTTTAATACACTAGCTGGTCTTTTCCTGGTTTCATGCCAATGTAAGGCAAGTGTAATTATAGGTAATTTCTGGTCCATATGATCTTCTGAGTTGATTACTTCAGGGGTCAGCAGAAAAATTTTCTAGAATATTTTTCATCCATTGGCCTTATTTTCCTCCATATTTTTAGCCCCTCTCATGGCTGCAGTGGAAGAGGGAGGGCGGGGAAGGATAGGAGAGCATGGATGGAAAGGAAGTGTCTAGTACAAGGTTATAACTTTTCTCAAGGATCACAGATCACTCCGAGGGTTTAGGAATAATAAGCATTAATGCAACCTGCAACAAGTGATGTGGTGTATCAATCTCAGTTTAGATAGCTAACAAAGCAAAAATACTATTTGTGAAGTCGCTCTCGCTCTCTCGCTCTCTTCCCCCCCCCCCCCCCCACCGCCTCCCTCCCTCCTTCCTTTTTATTCTTTCTCAGGATCCTGCATTACAGATCTTGTTTTGGGGATCTGTGAGATCATTATGTTAGCTCAGTTACACCCCAACTTAGCCATCCAATTGGTAGAGAACTAATGCACAAGATGAATATCTTCAAGACTCCTCCTTGCCCAGGTCCTGCCTTTATAAAACTATTTCTTTACCTTTTGCAAGAATGTTTTGGGATCTTTTGAGGGTATAATCATCAGATAGGTACATCTTCACTCCATAGTTCTTAGCAGGGTGGTGGGCCCACACACTAGCCTGCTCCTGAACAGTGCCCTTATGAAAGAACTTTACCTGCATTCCAGTGCTAAGCTGACATTGTGCATTGTTTTGTGTTTTCACATAAGCAGTCAAAATGCTGGAATTAGAATTTATTATTTCAATTACCATAACTGATCAAGGGTAGAAGATTTGGTTAAATTAGCCTTAGTTATTTCTGACAGTGATTCTCTAGCCATTACGAGGTTGTTTCCTGTCATGTTGGACCAAATAGTCTTTTCTCAGCCTTCAGTTTTAGACATTCGTAACATTTAAAAAATGACAACACTTTCCTTGGGTTGCCAACACGGCATTTTAGGAAGCAGGACAAAGTGCCTGAGCATATGCCAATTCTAGCCAAGGTCTGTGAGGCTCTTCCAGAAATTTTTGAAAATGCTGCTGATTTCAAGTATAATACACCTTAAAATAAGATTTACAGGACATCCCAAAGTTCTTTACAGCCAATTACTTTTGAAGTGTAGACACTGTTGTAATATAGGAAGCATGGTTGCCAATTTGTGCCAAAAAGTTCTCATAAACAGCAATAATGATAATGACCAGATCTTCAGGATTTTAGCGATGTTGGTTGAAGGGATTAATATTGGCCTGGACAACATGAGCAATTCTCCTTCAAAATAATGCCAAATCTTTCAGGTGCTCCTGAGGGAGAAGAGATGATGGGGCCCGAGTTTAATCCAAGCCAACAATCTGAAAATGAAGCACTCCCCTGGAGATCGGTGTGCTCGTCTCTGTTGTGATACTTGAACCTATAATCTCCTTAATCAGAGGTGATAGACAAGAGGGTAGATCAAGTCTTAGACAACACAAGGACATGAGATCCCCAAGAATGTGCTGATACTTATCATGATCCAAGATACTCAATTCCAACATATAGTCACATTTAAAAATTTAACTGATCTCAAGAGTTTGATTAAATTAATGGCTGTAGGGAATTGAATTAACTTCATATGTGTACATGTTAACAATTACTTACACTTGTTACACAGGAGCTCAAGTGCCAGTGACCAGTGTTTCAAAAGTAGCACAGGTCCGAAGGCCGGCAACTGACAGTACAAATATATATCATTGCACTTAATTTCCAATTGGAATGTATTGATTATGATGTAATTGACCTAACCTACCTGATCTATTATTAAAGCAATAATAAAATGTTTCAAATCATAAGTGTTACCATAATTCCAGAGGTTGCATACATTTCTGTATATTTTCAAATGTTTTTGTTAACCAATGCGTTCTTTAGGCCAACCAATGATTCGAGGAACAGTTCAAAGGAAACAGGAATGAAAACTGGCAATAAACTCCAAGTAAGTGATTATTCTTTTGCTTTCTGCCATCCAGCTAATCACATGATACAACAATAAATGGGACCTTTAATTAATCATGGCAAGGACTCTCTATCTACAACAGACCAAAACATGACATGATTTAAACCCTTAGTGGAGATCTTTAGAAAACAAAGATGCTTCCAAGCATGCTACACTTATACATTTCATGCCACAAGATAGGTTAATGTTAATAAAATAATGGACACATTATATAGCTGAATGCATTAATGATTTGCTCAAGATTTATCGAGAGTAATTTCTCAAATCTAGAATGGACTTTCTCTGATTTAATGGCAAATGTATTGTGAATCATACTTATGATTTCTACACCCATCTTTGATTGCAGTACAAGGGTGAAAAAGAGATTCTCCAAGTAACTCATTTCAAACCTAATTCTCTCACACATATTTAGACAACTTGATTTTTTTCTTACATATTACTGAATCATATCTTTATTACAAGATTTTACTGCAGAGAATTCTTAAGCTCTACATATAAAATAAAACATTGCTAAAGATCAATGAATGGATTAATTGCATGACTTTACCTGTGATTACTTAAAAGAATGAAAGACTTATTAATGTAGCATTAGGGACCTATAAGTGTTTATTAGCCAATTAAGTACTTCTTTTGAATTGCAGTCATTATTGTAATGTAGCAAGTGTTTAATTTTCTCCTGGGAATGTGGGGATTGTTGGCAATGCTTGTGTTTATTACCTTTGCCTGATTGCCCTTCGGATGATGGTGGTGAACTGCCTTCTTGAACTGTTGTAATCCTGTGGTAAACTAGACAGTGTCTTGGTTTAAACATCTCATCCAATGGACAGCACATCTGCACTCTGTTGCTGATATGGGATGTCAGACTAAATTTCATGTTCATGGACTTGCATGCATGTTACCATTAAGTCACAGATTAATCTGTTACCTACTTTTACAGAAGAACAACAGACATTTCGGGTACATACATTTCCTTGGTGTCACATCACACTTATTTTTAAACTACATTTCTCCATTACATTCAATTACATGAAAAATTAGCCTTCTCTCAGGTGATTGGCTCATATGAAAGTATTTTCCAACAATCTTTAAGGTAGGGTGGACAGAAATGACCCATTTGTCTGAGCAGAGAAGTCAGTAAAAGGAGAGTATAGATTTAAATTGTAGAAGACTTAGGAGTTAAGTAAAAAAATTATTTCACCAAACGAGTGCTGGGGCTCTGGAACACTCTGCATTAAAGGGTGGTGGAGGCAGGAATCCCTGTTACATTTAAAATGTACTTGCATGATCTTGCACAAGGTTTTCTGATAGCTGACATGGTTTTTCATAAAATCACTAACAATCTTTTTTACCTTTAAAGGTTGACCATCGGATTTACAAGACAGACAATTGGGTTCCCTTAACCAAATATCTATATTCAGGTTGTGTGTTATACCTTCTACAAATATTATCAATAAAGTTATCACTATTACAAATAAGTTCGCTACTTCAAAATCACAAACTATTTAACTCTCAGATCCCCAGCTCCACTGATAGTTGCTGCGTAAGAATGTTTCTCAGACAGTCAGTATAGGCTGAACAAACTTTCTTAGTTTGACTGACTAGATTGACCATTCCAAGTGTTGCTCACCCACATCTAATTGCAACTTGTTCATCTCCAACTGCAGCTCACTTGCATCTAACTGCAATGTCAATGTTCACATCTCTGGCTCTTTGTCCTCATGTACCACTGGCCAGCCATCTATACCATCTTTCTTTAGAGTCAAAGGGCACTACAGCACCAAAACAGGCCCTTCGGCCCATCTAGTCCATGCCAGCCTGGTTTTCTGCCTAGTCCCACGTACCTGCACCCAGACCATAGCCCTCCATACCTCTCTCAGCCATGCACCTATCCAAACTTCTCTAAAGTGTAACAATTGAACATATCCTCATTCCACACTCGCACCACCCTCTGAGTGAAGCAGTTCTCCCTCAGTCTCCTTAAATATTTCACCTTTCACCCTAAACCTATGACCTCCAGTTCTAGTCTCACCCAACCTGAGGGGACAAGCAGGTATTGAGACTATCCATTTTGACAGCACGATAACCTATCAAAGATGATACATTTTAAAACCTTTATCCCTTTTTTTAAAAAAAAAGTAGACATTGCAGTGGCATGGGATCAATTGCCTTTTACAAAACAGTTTCTGTGTTGCATTTAGGAATCATGCAATTATGCTGTACTCTATTACATTTGCAGTTAATTGGTGAAAACATAGGGGTAGATCTTCTAAGAGCTGGCAGGGTCACACAGCTGTTGCCTTTTTAGCAATTAACTCCCGGAAGCTTGGGATTCACCAATGCAAGCTCCATTGCAACTGGCTGAATGCTGGCCTAGAGACACCTGTATTGCATGGGTGGACTGCTACTGGATTAATAAGAGCCCTTAAGAGCTGGAAAATTTGTTGAAGGGAGTACTTACCCTCTGAGTGTGTATTTCAAATTTATATATTTTTTTTTAGAAGTTCCCAAATGTTTTGGATGTTTGTGAATGTCAAAGTCATTTACAAACGTTCACTCTCATTGACAGTGTTGATATCCAGCAAGTCTATTAGCTGGTCCTCACTGGTGTCGGAGCCATTCTGGGAGTACAGCTGACTACTTGTGCTTGGAGAGGCTCTCAGTTATGCTGGGCCATGTTGATCAACTAGGAGCCAGCCTCCTTGATTATGCCTGACTTCACACTGGAAGAAACGGTGTGATCGTCAGGCAGGTGACTTGTGAGATGGGTAGCTCACCAATCAGTGGAAGATTTTGGCTATTCTCTCTTCCAGTTAATTGAATGTGATGAAAATTTCTCAATTTGTAAAATGGAATGTTACTTTAGAGGTTCAGGGCATAAGACACAAATATTTAAATCATTTATCACGACACTTACCTACACGTAAAACTGTCTTTGAGTACGTTCACAGAAAGAAAACATTTTTCATTCATTGGTAAACAGTTTGCATGTGCTGATCTCCAGAGTAAATTCTCAGTAAAGTTTATTGCACTAGCACATGATTTTCAAGGCCGAGTGACAGATGCCACCTTACAATCTAGAGAAATAATTTTATTTTAATTGGCGAGACTCTGGAAAATAAACACAGAAAATGGCAGTTTTGAAGGAGATGTGTGAAAACATTTATTAACGTCGTATTTATGTAGGCAGGAGGCTGTCACTATGGTATGTGAAATCTATGTCAGCTTACAGAGTAATCACATTTTCCCACTAAGCTTGTAACCCATTTTCCCTATATTCCTATCAACTCCTTCAGGTTCTACCGCTCACCTACACACGGGCAATTTACAGTGGCCAATTAAACCACAATCTACCACATCTTTAGGACGTGGAAAGACACTTTAGCACCCGTGAGAAACCCACGTGGTCACAGGGAGAACATGCAAACTTCACACTGACAGTCCAGTTGGTGAAGATTAAACCCAGTTGCTGGGACTGTGAGGTAGTTGCTCTGCAGTCGTGCCACCCAATTTACAGGATGTGGGTGTCACTGGCATAGTCTGCATTCATTGCCCATTCCCAATTGTCCTTTGGTGAGCCATCTTCCTGAACTATCACAGTCCTTCTATTGAAGATTCATCCACAAGGTTGCTGCATAGGAAGTTTCAGGATTTAGACCCAGCGATGAAGAATATCAAGTGGTGGTATTCCCACGTGTCTGCTGCGCTTATTCTTGATGGTAGAATTCATGGATGTTGGAGGAACTATCAGATTACATAAGGCAAACAAATTGCAGATTCACAGACTATAACCTTCCAAAGTTCAAGAAACAAGATATTGCTGATGACAAATCTGAAATAAAAACTGAAAATACTTGAACAAAAACAAAATCCTGACCTACTGAATGTTTCCACCATTTTCTGTTTACTTTCCCCAAAGTCTCTCCAATTAAAGATTTGTTTCTTTAGATTGTAATTCGGCAGTTTAAATGAGGGAACACAAAAAGTGAATTTATAGACTCTTTGAACGTTGAAAGATCATGGAATCGTACAGCACTGAAACGGGCCTTCTGCCCAACTAGTCCACACCGACCATGATTCCCATCTAAACTAGTCCCATATCCCTCTAAACCTTTCCTATCCATACACCTATCCAAATACCTTTTAAATGTTGTTAAGGTACCTGTCTCAGCCGCTTCATCTGGTAGCTCATTCCATATACGGACCACACTTGAGGTGAAAAAGGTGCCCCCCAGGTTCCTATTAAGTCTCACTCTATGCAAAAGATGCATTTCACTGTGTGTTTCGACGTACATGTGACTAATAAATAAATATCTTATAAACCTGTGCCCTCTAGTTCTTGATTCCCCGACCCTGGAGGGAAAGGACCGTGCGCATTGGCCCCATCTGTGCTGAGGGATCACCATAAAACTTTTTGCGACGGCAATCTCTAGTATCAATCTTACTCTTCTAATGGCATTGTCAGCGGGTTGTTCCAGGAAGCCCGTTATGGCCCCCACCTCATCCCGACGTGCACAGCGGCAGAGAAAGTCCCCTATTACCCAGTCCACCGCAGAGTCTGGCGGGAAAGTTCTCGCCGTTTCCCGCCAACCGACTTCGAGCGACGGCAGGTAGGAACGGCCGGGGCGCCTCCGGTTAAATACTCGGAGGATGTTCTCTCGTTGGTTGAGTTTTCCTTAGTTTATCATCTCTTTGTGCCTCACACACCCATCACACAGCCGCGCAATCGAATGACGGTTGCCAACTCTCCCGGACTTTCCAGAAATCTGCATTAAGTTTGAGAACTGTGACCGTCTTCGGCGGGAAAACACCTCCTGTGGTCAATTATAAAAATACGTCGGATATAATGTGATAGAAGGATTGCTGGTTTGTGATGATATTTCCAGCAATATTACCAGCCAGCGAGTTCGAGCCCTCTCCCCTCAAACTTTCTCACATCCATTCCACCACGCTCCTCCCAGCCCAACCCCATCTCCCACGCCATCCCATTCCATCCCAACCCAACCCCCATCTCCCACCCATCCCAACCCAACCCAACTCCCATCTCCCACCCCATCCCATCCCACCCTACCACCATCTCCCTCCACATCCCATCCCACCCCAGCCCCCATCTCCCATTCCATCCCAACCCCCATCTCCCATCCATCCCATTCCACAACTCAACCCCATCTCCCTCCACATCCCATTCCACCTCAACTCAACACCATCTCCCACCCCATCTCCCATCCCATTCCACCCTACCCCATCTCCTACCCCATCCCACCACAATCCTCATCTCTCTCCCCATCCCATTCCACCCCAACCATCTCCCATCCCATTCCAGTACAACCTGCATCTCTTTCCCCATCCCATTCCATCACAACTCCCATCTCCCACCCCATTCCACGCTACCTCATCCCCCTCCATCCCAACTCCCACCCAATTCAACTCCATCCCATTCCACCCCAACCCCTTCTCCCACCCCATTTCATTTCACCCTAACCCCATTTTCTACCCCTATCCCATTCCACTCCAACCCTATCTGCTGCCCCCAACCTATTCCACCTGTTTCCTATCCCCATCTCCTCACCCCAATCCATTCCACTCGACCCACTACCAACTACTCACTCATCTGTTGACCCTGAGCTAAATCTGGAGATATTGGGATCCTGTGTACCAAATGCTTACATTTTATTGAAATTGTGGCCTTATTTTTACGTTAAAGTTTTGCCTTTAAATTGCTTTCTTATATTTCCACCCCCCTGTTGTTACAATGCATAAATATGCTCGTATAATACAATGATATTTGTGCTTCTTGTGAGCACCACACTTTGTCCTGGGTATCAGCATATTCTTCAGTTCTTTTGATTTTGCTTAAATGCTGTTCCCTTTACCTCCATGACTCCTTGTAGCAGGTTCCACTTTCTAATTATTCTGGTTGTTAACGGTTGCAATGCTGGTGATTCTAGCTTTTATATTTCAGCATTTTAACATGGGAGAGCTTTGAAGTCATGTCTGTGTACTTGTCCTACATTAGGAACTAGTAAAACAGTGTCTATTTTTAAAAAAATTCTCACCCTTGCCTTCAAATCACTCCAAGATCTTGCCCTTCCCTATTTCTGCTATCTACAACATATGCCCTGTTGATCAATGCCCAGGGCATTGGGGTTTTGCCTGGACCACGTGCTTCTAGATCACAATCACACCCTAAGAGTCCTACAGCACAGAAGCAGGCTCCTCAACCCACTGAGTTTGCAGGGAAACGTGCAAACTCCATGCATCTGCACCAGAGGGCAGGCCTGAACCTGGGTTGCTGGAGCTGTGAGGCAGCAGCTCTGCCAGCTGTACTATTGTGCCACCATTGGTCCAAACATGAACCAAAAGCTCAATCCCAGAGGTCAGGTGAGACTGATTGTCCTTTTTAGGATTAGGAAATCCAAGACTGGATTTGATTGAGTCTGGCATCAAGGAGCCCTGATAAGACTGAAATCAATGGGCCACGAGGGGGAAATATTTGCAGAAAGGAAGGTGATAGAGTTCTTCTGGGCAGGGTCTTAGGCTCAACCACCTTAAACTGCTTCATCAATGACCTTCCTTCCATCCAAAGGTCAGAAGTAAGGATGTTTGCTCAATATTCAATTCCATACTGAATTCCTCAGTAAATGAAGAGTCCATGCCTACAAGCAACAAGATTTTCATGATATTCAGACATGGCCTGATAGGTGCCAAGTAACATCCTTGCCACAGCGCCAGTCAATGCCCATCTCCAATAATAATGTCCAACCATCTACCCATGACATCCACTGGCATTGTGATCACCAGGAACCCAACCTGGGGGTCATTAAATCCTGACCTTGTTGATGATGCCTTCATCCCAAAATAACAAGAAATAAATCTCCTCCAGCCTTGTTACTCTTGCAATAATTTTCAGTTCTTTAAATCTGGTCTTTTAATTATCCTTCAATATTTTTTGGCCATGCGTTCATCTTCCAAGTTTCTAAATTCTGGAGTTCTCTCTCCACCTCTCTACCTGTCATTAGAGGTGAGATGTCTTTTAGCCATATGAAAATAAACATGGGGGTTTCCTTCATAAGACTAGCAAAAGTATGCAAGTACCTACGGTCTGACAGAAGACGATTGATACTTTTCTGCTATCTGAAATTCTATTGAAGAAGACCCACTTGCCCCTTTCATGGGTAATACATGTGGTTGAACAAGAATCTTTAAAAAATTTTTCTCAGGAGCAGGTTACGTACTTCTTGATTACATTTTGAGGAGAGGCGTGGAGAAGTGGACAAAGCTGAGGTGAAGGTGAGGGAAGTATGGGTAATGCGTCAGGAATTAAATGTTATGGTAAATGTGTTGTAGTACCCAACCCTTATCATCTGAAGGTAGAATTTCAGTATTACAGTTCTGGTCACCCTGCTAGAGGAAGGATGTTGTTAAACTGGAGAGGAGGCAAAAGAAAATGGAGGATGTTACCGGGACTGGAGGGTTTGGGTTATAAGGAGAGGCTGGACTTTTTCCCTGGAGCCAAGGAGGCTGAGGGGTGATCTTATAAAGGTTTATAAAATCATGAGGGGCATACATAAGGTGAATAACCAAAGTCTTATCCCCAGGGTAGGGGAGTCCATAACTACAGGGTGTAGATTTAAAGTGAGAGGGGAAAAATTTAAAGGTGGCCTTAGGGGCCAGGTTTTTCACACAGAGGGTGTTGTGTATATAGAACAAGCTGCCAGAGGAAGAAATAGGGACAGGTACAATTACAATTACTATGTTTAAAAGACCTTTGGACAGGTACATGGATAGGAAAGGTTTCGAGGGATATGGCCTAAATGCAGGCAAATGGGACTAGCTCAGTTAGGCAATTTGGTCAGCATGGACGAGTTAGGCCAAAGGCTCTATGACTGAAATGTGGGGTAGATCAGACTCGCTCATTTGTGTAATTCAGTTTTGGGATATGGACAATACTGGGGAAGACTAGCCTAGCCACTCATTCCTAGTTGCTCATGCTAAGTAGCATATTGAGAATTAAGATATCTGTAAGGAGTTTGTACGTTCTCCCCGTGTCTGTGTGGGGTTCGTACGTTCTTCCCGTGTCCTCTGGGTGCTCCGGTTTCCTCCCACATTCCAAAGACATATGGGTTAGGAAGTTGTGGGTTAGGCGACACTTGCGGGCTGCCCCCAGAACACCACGCAAAACATGCATTTCACTGTGTGTTTCAATGTACATGTGACTAATAAAGATATCTTATGTACTACGAATTTGGAATTTGCTTCCACATGGACTGTTGAGATGAATAGTACAAAATTATTTAATGGGAAGCTAGGGGAGGAAAAAAATCTGTTGTTAATGTAAGGAAGTGTGGGAGCATAAAGATCTGAATAGACTATTGGGCTAAATGGTCTGTTACTGTGAATTCTCATTCAAACAATGCAGACAGATCAGCACAATAGGTATGCATAGCACCATGAAGTTGCTGGAATAGGGTATTGCAATATATGAATCTCATTGGACACTAGTTCCAATATGCCAAATATATACCTCCCAACCACAAATATACTGAGTTATAATTTAGATGCTGAAAGTATTCATAGGAAATATGGCAGCATTCATGTCCATAGTATCTGGATTTATTCTGTCACAGGCACAGTTACTGCTATATGTAAACTACTTGGACATCTATGTCTGCGTGGATATTGTGAGGCTTTGCATTGGTTGTAATTGATCCCAGGTTGGTTTCAGTCTGGCTGGATCTACTTCTACTTATTTAGGTTAAGCCAACAAATTACACTGACTTTGACAGCACCAGCAGTGAGTTATTGTTATAGTTCAGCAGCTGCAATTGCTTCCTTATTCTGAAGCTTGCTCTCTTGTGTTTGTGGGGAACTTGGTTACCTGACCAAAACAAATTCCTGCATGGAAAATATTGCCATTGATATGTTTTCTGTGACCATCTTATTTTTCAGTGTTACAATTTGCTGTGATCAGTGGTTTTGACACCGGTGATACTTTGCACATTTCTCAGAAATTGTCTCCTGAGAAGTTGCTGCTGTTTTTTTTCCCCATAATTGTTAAAAGATATCTGATGGGGGCTAACCTGGATAATCATGATGGTAAAGGCTAAGAACATAAGTACATAAGAAGTAAGAGCTGGAGTAAGCTTCTTGGCTCTTCGAGTCTGTTCTACCATTAATCAAGATCGTGGCTGCTCTTCAATGACAAAACCATTTTCCTGCACTATCACCATATCCCTTGATTACTTTAACATTCAGAAATTTATTGATCTCTGTTCTAAATGAGCTCCACAGCCCTCAGGAAGAAAATTCCAAACGTTTACGAAGAAATTCCTACTCATCTCAGATCTACTTAGCCTATGCCTTACACTGAGACTGTGAACGTAAAAACATGGCAATGCAATTGGATAGGGTGATAAACAAGGTTTACAACATCCAAAATGCTAGGGAAAACTTGTATAAAGAATACACAAGTTAACTTACAGAATGAGATACTTTTCCATATCTGAAAAAATAAGAGGCTGATGAGCATATTAATCAGAAGAACAGGATATGGACATGATTTACAAAATCAAGGAAGGAATGGTGAGTAAATGCTGTAATACTTTATGTGGAAGAAAGTGAATATCTGGTTTGGACAATCCATCCCAGAATAATTTACTGGGAAATTAGATATCTTTTTTGCAGATGTTTAGATGGATACTGCAATTTTTTTTCTGATGTTTTAATTTCATAAATGTTGACATGCTTCTGGCACAGAATGTTGACATTTTGCTTGTGCTTGCATGGGTTTGTAAGCCTTTGGCTGAATTGCAAGGAACTGTGGTGTGTACACGTTAAAAAGGCATGTAAATGAAGCTTTTTTGCAGTATCAGTTCTGTCTGATTGAAATTCTCATTCAACACATAATGGGTGGAGATTTAGCAATTGCAATTTCTGTGATGACCCTACACCCCCATTTCAGAATTTAAGCATCTTAGAGTAATTTAAAAAGAATAGAATCATAAAAATGTACAGCACAGGAGGACGGTATTCAGCCCATTTTTTTGTCTCCTCACTGGTAGATCAATTCCAATAGTACCATTTCCCTGATCTTTCCATTATAGCATTTTAAATTTATCCTTTCACTAGGAAATCTACTATCACTCTTCTGGCAGCATGTTGCAATTATAACTTGTAGCATTAACAATAAAATATGTCTGCAATTTGCCAGAGATCCTTTTGCCGATTCTGTTAAATCTGTCTTCTTTGGTTAATGTCCTCATTGCCACTAAAAGCCAATTCTCCTTTTACCCTATCACAATTGTACAAGATGTTGAACACCTCTATTATGTCTCCTCGTCTTTACTGTCCAAAGGAGAATAAACCCAGCTTCTCTAGTCTCTCCCATAACTGGTGACCTTTATTGAAACGTGATCAATTTACTAAATTTCTTTGGCTTCCTCTAGAAAACTGCCCAGAATATTGTGCCCAGAATGGAACTCAGTGAAAATCATTACACCCATTTCTACATTGAGACATTTCCCATATGATGAGGACACCACATGGCTCTCACTTCTTGACCCATTCTGGAAACTCAAATTACCCTATGGAGTTATAATATCAAAAGCTAAGAAGCCATTAGCATTTACTTTTCAAGAGATAGAATTGATGAAATAGAGAAGCATTATTTTAGTTGTATCACCCTAGCTAATACTGGCAATTCTCTCATAAAGAGGCTATAAAGGCACTAGAGAGGGTGCAAAAAAAAAGCATTCTTAGTAATTATACCAGAACTGTGAATTTAAGCTGCTAGAAATGGAACAAGTTAGTTTTTTTTTATTTCTTTGAAAAATAAAAGGCTGGGATATGACCTAAATTATGAAGTATTGCTGATCGAAATGTAGAGATTCTATTTGTGGGGAAGAACAAAATCAGAAATCATTAATATTGTCACCAAGAAAAAAAAAGTCATTGAGAATAGATGATATGGTAAAAGTATTAAGTGAGGAAGGATGGGATGAGACTCAAGAAATTCTATCAGGAATTAGCTAAGTTGAGTTGCCTGCATGTGTACAGCATATATTTGTGTAATTCTCTGTATTTTTTTAATGGTAGGTGCTAGGGACTTGACAATACATTTTTCAGCAACCAATTTACACTGGAAATTAACAAAAATATTGTGCCCATTTGGCTTGTATGTTGACATTTTAGTCCACTAGATGGCGATGCAGCTTGTCTCATGTGGTACAGCTTCGTAAATATAATAAAAGTATTGGCTTTTTGTGTAGGAATTTAAATTAATCTGTTTTTGGAGGGGCAAGTTAAACAGATACATAAACTACCAATTCCAAGGAGAGAGCCCATTCTCTGTGGTTAATTGAAAAAGTTAAAGATGGTATTGGACTTAAAGAAAAAGCACATAATTGTTCAAGGACTGCTGGCAAGTCAGAAGATTGAACAGAGTAGAGAAAGCACTTAAGGATCTAAAGGATTAATAAAGAAGGAAAAAAATATATGATATAAAGTTAGCTAGAAATATAAAAACAGTACGAGTTTCTATAGATATTTAAAAAAAAGAATTAACAGAGTGAGCATTGGTCCTCTGGAGAGTGAGTGTGGGAATAATATTGGAAAGCGAGAATAATTAAACAAATATTTTGTTTTAGTCTTCACTACAGAGGAAAAAATAGCAGCCTAGAAATATATGTAAATTGGGAATTGGAAGTGAAGGAGGAACATGGGGAAAATTATAATTGCCAGTATAGTGGTACATTTCAGATTGCTGAATTGGTGGGCTAACAAGTCATTGGGTTGGTGGACTCAATCCTTACAAGAAGTGACTAGTGGCTAGTGAGACAGTTGATGCATTTCCCCAGATCCAAGGAATCTGGGGAAGGCTCTATCAGATTGGAAAATAGTAAATGTAACTTTTCAAAAAGAGAGACAGATGGCAGGAAACTACAGGTCAGTTAGCTTAACGTGCCATAGGGAGAATGTTAGAGGATAGTATTAAAGACGTCATAGCAAGGCACTTAAAAAAACAATCAAAGCAATTGGGTAAAGTCACCGTGGTTTTGTGAAAGGGAAATCACATTTGACTAATTTTTTTGGAGTTGTTTGAATAAGTAATATGTGCTGTGAATGTACTTAGATTTCCATCAAAGATTATTGAGGAAGATTAGAGATCACAGTGTGGATAGGAGATTGGCTGGCAAACAGAATGGAAAATATGCATTAAAGGGTCTTTGGAGACATGAGACTGGAGACGCTGGAACCTGGAGCAACACACAAGATGCTGGAGGAACTCAGTGGGTCAGGCAGCATCTATGGAGGAAAATGGACAGTTGTTGTTTTGGGTAGAGACCTTTCATCTGAATTCTAAAGGGTCTTTTTCTGGTTGGTAAAATGTTATGGAGTTTGGTGTTGGGTCCCACTTTCATTTCATGGCTTGGGTGAAGGCACTGAAGGCATGGTTGTTAAATTTGCTATTGACACAAAGGTAGGTAGGAAATTAAGTCATGAAGACGAGTGAGGAGGCAATGCTATCCACAAGATATAGGGACGTGGACTTCCCATGGATAACAAAAACCATGGACATGGCCCTCCTCTTTGTACCCAATACAACGCCCAATATGAATATGTCCTATAATGTTCTAAGAGCGTAACACATGTTGATAAACACAATAAAATGTTTAAAAACATGGAAGGAAATTATACTAGCTTACACAATAGTTCATTGACTGGATTGGAACTTGCAAACAGTGATTGATTTTGAAATCACAAACTGTGTAAACAAAGACTGCTCTCTATTCTAACAGAAAACAGCAGGGAGCCAAAAGTGGTCTGGAAGCTGATCACCATATTTATAAAGATAATGATTTGTTCTTGAATGTGTACATGTATATAGATATATTTGTTCAAAAAATTCAAAATGGGGCCTGTGGCTGACCTTACAAATATGCAGGTCTGCAGATAGTAGATTAGCGGATTATAAGGACTGAACATAGGTTAAGTGAGTGGGGAAAGATTTGGTAAATGGCGTAGAGTGTGTGAAAATGTAAAATTATCCATTTTGGCCAGAAAAATAAAGGACATTATCTAAAGCTTAGGGGATTGTATCAGAACCTGGGTGTCCTAGTGCATGCTCTGAAAAAGGTTTGCATGCAAGTACATGAAGTAATTAAGAACGCCAACAGGATAGTACTGATTATGTTAGTGGAGGTTATGCTTCAGTTATACAGGGCATTCCTTCGGCCACATTTATGTACTGCATTGGTCTATATTTAAGGAAGGATGATAACGCATTGGAAGCAGTTTGGATAAGGGTTACTGGATTAATACCTGGAATGGGTGGTTTTCATATGAAGAGAAGTTGCACAAGCTGGATTATATCTGCTGGAATGTAGAAGAGTGAGATGCATAAAATCCTGAGGGTCTTGATGGGGTGGATATGGAGAGGATGTACCCTCTTGTGGGAGAATTTACAACTAGGGGTCATCACTTAAAAATAATGCATTGCCAATTAAAGTCATGGCTGAGCCAAAATATTTACTCTCATCGGATTTTAAGTCTTTGGAACTCTCTTAAAGGGTAGTGAACGCAGGATCTTTCAATACTTTTAAGGTAGATTCTTGATTTTTAAAAAAAATGTGAAAGGTTACCAAATTTAGGTATGAAAATAGAGTTGTTTTTTACAGTTAGATCAGCCATGATCTTATTAAATGGCAGAGGAGGTTCACAGGGCTGAGTGGCCTACTTCTCTTAAATCATATGTCTGTATGTTAATATATGTGCAACCTTAATGTGCTTTATGATTGTTATGGGGACCTGTGTTCTTGCTACCTACTGCCCTATCCCTCCCTTAGCCTTGCAAAAATCCCTATGTTTGTTGCTGTACCATAGTCAGAACAAAAGTGAATCCCATGGGGCTTGATCTATTACTTTCAAATGCTTTCAGTGGATTTCAGTGTCAATTAGGGGTTCTGTTAATAATTCTGTGATATTTCATGGCATTATTAAGGGTATTTTTTAAAGTCATTTACATAGATTTTACCAAGGTCCAGAAGGTTAGGGCATACGAGATCCAAGTGTGTTGGCAAACTGGATCCAAAATTGGCTTGGTGATAGGACGTAGAGGACAGTGGTTGAGGGGTGTTTTTCTGACTGGAGGTCTGTAATGTTCCGCAAGGATCAGTGCTGGCACCATTGTTTGTTTTATGTATATAAATGTCTTGGATGAGAATGTGTGTGGACTGATTAGTAAGTTTGCTGATGAAACAAAAATTGGTGAAGTTGATAACGAAGGTTGTGAAATGTTACAGAGGGACATAGACCAGTTGAAAAGTTTTGGGGAGTGGCAGCAGATAGAACTTAATCTTGACAAATGTGAGGTAATGCATTTTGGGATGTTGAATACTAAAAGGACATACACAGTAAATGGCAGGGACCTCAGGAATGTTGATGTACAGAGGGACTTTGGGGTACAAATTCATAGCACCCTGAAAATGGTGGTGGAGGTGGATAATGTGTTGAAGAAAGCATTCAGCATGCTTGCCTTCATAGGCTGAAGCACTGAATATAAGAGTTGGGTTATTATATTGCAGCTGTACAAAACATTGGTTAGGCTGTACTTGGAGTATTGTGTACCGTTCTGGTTGCCACACAACAGAAGGATATGGTGGTATTAGAAAGAGAACAGAGATGATTTGGAACTTTCTAATTCATAGGTGAGTGCTGACCACCGAGACACAGCCGATTAAACAAAGTAAAAAGACTCAATTGGCTGTTGGCTGGTGTTACTAGAGGTAATCAAGACAAAGTGCCTTTCAAATAAATACATCGGCAGGTTGCACTCAGGATTTTTCGTATTCCTAGTGGTGCTTCAATGACTAATTAGTTTCCTCTATTTTTATAGTTTTTCTTAAATTAGAGACCAGTCTTTCTTTGCCTTCATGATAGCAACAATGAACCTAACAAGATTAGTTCAACGTATTTATAAATTAGTAATTTGCCAGAAGTATTCTTGTCATGAGATACTGTGAGACAAATCAAAGTACTGGTTAATGAATTTTGATTGTCAATTGCTGGATTCAGGACATGGTAAATCAGTGTGGTGTCTTATCCATACATTTCAAGTCAAGGAATGAACAGAATTTTTTCTCTAGCTAAACCATCCACCATGGACTCCATTTCTTCACCTGATGACCATCTAATGGAATTGTTCTGTTTGCAGACATGGTATCCTGTTTCACTCTGTGATGTTCAGACCACAATCTGTCCACTGTAACATCCCCAGCTGTGACCTTTTGTTTGATAATGTTCCAGTGAAGCATTGAGGGATATCATTTAAGCTGCTATATAAATGCAAGTTGATGTTGAGCTGTACAGCTGTGAACATTTAATAATGTTTTAATGTAATTTCATATAATGAGGCTGATTGCATACTTGCAATATTTTGCAAGGAGCATAGAGACTGGTGCTGCACAGTTTGATGTAATTGGATGTTGGTCCAAAAATTGTAGGAAAAATAACAGTAGATGAATTTCAATATTTTAAAGTTGGCATGATGCAGTAGCTGTTTAGGGATTCCTTGTGTATCCTTGATGCAAATGGTAAATAAATGATTTGCACATCAATTCAGTTCAATGGGTACTTACCTGCTGAATCTACCAATTAAGCATTTGTTCAGAAGATAAGAATTTTGCCATGATTCCTTTGACCTACAGTTGACAACCTGGCCCTGAGGGGGACACATAAAAAGGTGTGCATTGGACAGCATACACATTATTCCATCCTTTCTAACAAATGCAGAAGCAGTACCAATGAACAAATTGCCACTCTGTTAGTATTAGTTTCTCTTTTACTATGATGATTGACCACTTCCAAATTTATGAATGGCATGAATTCAGATTTTTAAACGGAGACACCCTCCTTTTGAAGTTATGGATGATACTGATGTGAAATGCCTAATTTGGAAAGCTGTCAGTCTCTCTGAGCTGTTATCAGCCTGGAAAATGAATGAGGATACTCTTGCCACAAAACAGCCATGCCTTGTTTGGGATGAATTAAGGGCAGTATTTTATCTACATCATAAATTCTTTATTAAGCTGGTGGCTGAGTTTGAACAAATCCAGGATTTCAACATGCTGTCCTCTTGCCCTACCCTGTATAACACTGAAAATAAACACATTTTCCACCATATGAATGCCTTGGGGAGGTCTGTAAGCAGAATATTGGAGTAGATGTTACATTAGCTTTAGTGTTCAGCAGTCCATGAGGACTAATTTGTAGGGAAGAAATTGGTGAACCCTTGGGATGTAATAAATGTGTAGTTAGATTTAAAATGTTATTGAAGACCAAAACCAAAAGTAGCAATATGAAAATAGAATAGACTGCTTGGTAGCTAGAAGAAGTGCCCACGTAAGATTAAGTGCCAAGCTGAAATGAAAAATAAAAAAATGCTTTTTTTGATGTGGTGAAAGAAAATTCTTTCTGATTATGTTTTTAAAAATTCTGTTGTCTTGCAGACATAATGCCTTTTTAGTGGAGAGCTATAAATGTTAACTAACTTCTAGGATTATCTGTAAAACTTAATTAGAACCCCCTTTCCCCCAGGCTGTACAGTGATCATGCATATAACTTCAGTAGTATTGTGCTAGTAAGTAGAGAAAAATATCAAATACAGAATTCTTATGACGCTGCTTATGATTTAGCATATGGTAAATTAGGCCCCAAACAGAATCTCATTCCCCAGGTTGTAAACTAAGTGAATAAGAAGGTCCAAACTAATTGAAAGTTAGAATTTATTAAGAGGCTTGCCCATGTCTAATATTTTGGTGATGTACTATAGTGAGCTTCTGGGCCCTTTTGATTTATCTATGATATTTGTTACAAATGACTGGTCTGTATTAGATATCCTATTAGGGTCAGCATCAAAGGTCATTTTTATTGTTTCCAATTAGAGACCATCTCGTTAAACAACAATATAACTTGAGGACCAAACCAAGACAAGTGTGTGTACTGGAAACATTGCATATATTGCTATGTATGTTTCTCCTATATTTTGGAAACTGAATTGCAATGCATTGAAATGATTATGACTATAACTCACTTTACCAGTCAGCACCTCATTGTTGTTCTTGCTGAAATTATAAAAAACTAATACAGCATGGGAAGAGAAGAACTATGTATTTGTCAACTCTCAGCTTTCCATCACATCTAATGAGGAACTACCTCCTTCCTGATGATTTTGGAGCATTGTAACCATACTACCTGTAGGTGCCAACAACCCACCAAATGTCTAAACCAATAGTGTTCTGAGACTACCTATTTCCAGTAGCCAGGCAGTTTAACTGTTAACCCTTAGCTAAGGTCCTAATCAACATCCTGAAAAGCTTTTGTATGTTTGGGGGTTAAACCTTTGCATACTTCTTTTGACTTCATAGTAGCATGAGTTCAGGTGAATTGATAACCTCGAAATGTGATTTTTTTTTCCCCATGGTTAGAGCCCAGCGTTGATCAATTCTAAATATGTGACACTAGATCAAACAGTATTCAGGAGAGGAATTTCAATTGGGATCGTGCGATTAAGTTCTGATTCCCTCCTTTCACTAGCTTTTCGTCCAGGCAGTTTATATCTTGTATGCAAGCACAGTCAGTTTTGTACTGTCTCTTCCACGCGATCTGGTATTGGTATTTGTTTATTATTGTCACTTGTACCGAGGTACAGTGAAAAGCTTGTCTTACAAACTGATCGTACAGGTCAATTCATTACACTGTGCAGTTACATTGAGTTAATACACAGTGCATTGATGTAGTACAGGTAAAAACAGTAACAGTACAGAGTAAAGTGTCACAGCTACAGAGAAAGTGCAGTGCAATTAGGTGCAAGGTCACAACAAGGTAGATCGTGAGGTCATAGTCCATCTCAGTGGGGTAGAAGCTGTCCTTAAGTCTGGTGGTATGTGCCTTCAGGCACCTGCATCTTCTACCCGATGGGAGAGGAGAGAAGAGAGAATGTCCCGGGTGGGTGTGGTCTTTGATTATGCTGGCTGCTTCACCAAGACAACGAGGGGTAAAGACAGAGTCCATGGAGCGGGGGCTGGTGTCCGTGATGCGCTGGGCTGTGTCCACAACTCTCTGCAGCTTCTTGCGGTCCTGGGCAGAGCAGTTGCCGTACCAAGCCGTGATACATCCAGATAGGATGCTTTCTATGGTGCATCGGTAAAAGTTGGTGAGAGTCAAAGGGAACAAACCAAATTTCTTTAGCCTCCTGAGGAAGTAGAGGTGCTGGTGAGCTTTCTTGGCCGTGGCATCAATGTGATTTGACCAGGACAGGCTGTTGGTGATGTTCACTCCCAGGAACTTGAAGCTCTCAACCCTCTTGACCTCAGCACCATTGATGTAGACAGGTGCATGTACACTGCCCACTTTCCTGAAGTCAATGACCAGCTCTTTTGTTTTGTTGACATTGAGGGAAAAGTTGTTGTCATGACACCATTCCACTAAGCTCTCTATCTCCTTCCTGTACTCGGACTCATCGCTGTTTGAGATAAGGCCTACAATGGTGGTATCATCTGCAAGCTTATACATGGAGTTAGAGCAGAATCTGGCCACACAGTCATGAGTGTATAGGGAGTAGAGTAGAAGGCTGAGGACGCAGCCTTGTGGGGCACCAGTGTTGAGAATAATCGTGCCGGAGGTATTGCTGCCTATCCTCACTGATTGCGGTCTGTTTGTTAGAAAGTCAAGGATCTAGTTACAGAGGGAGGTGTTGAGTCCTAGGTCTCGGAGTTTGGTGACAAGCTTGCTTGGGATTATTGTATTGAAGGCAGAGCTGTAGTCAATAAAAAATGGTCTCACGTAGGTGTCTTTACTGTCCAGATGCTCCAGAGCTGAATGTAGGGCCAGGGAGATGGCACCTGCTGTAGACATCTTGGGTGTTCCCAGGTGTTAAATTGAAAGTGAGAACCAGTTGGAATTGAGGAATAAATTGGTTAGGCGTAGGAATTTATTACAAAGAAACCAACAGTGAAGCATCCACAATGAACAAATTTATCAAATTCAAATAACTAATTTGAAGTTGCGTGGGCCATTTAAGATTTGAGGCTTCAGAGAATTTTGAAAAAATATAGCTCTCTTTGATTTTTTTTGTGTGTAGCTCCAAAAACACAGGAGCAGTAAATGAGAATTGGTAAATTGCAAAAGCTATCTTAATGTTTGTAAGAAAAAAAAGTGAGATGTACCTAAAAAGCTCAAAGGCTAATAATATAAATTTAAGAAAAACAAATTGCTATAAAAACTTGAAATAGCATATAATACATATTGTCAAACTGTGCATTGTTAATATACAATGGTAATGTTTAATTTTTAAAATGTTCTGTGTCTAAAATTCTTTTTGTATTTGTAAGAAGAGGAGGAAGACATTTCAGTTTGGATAAATGCAGCATTCTGATTACATAACTATCAATTATTATTTTGTTTCCTGTTGAAGTTAATTAAAAGGGGTCATAAATGTAGGAAATTCACTGATCAATTAAAATAAGAAATTGAGGAGGAATAGCTTTTATTCGGTAGCTGGAATGTGCATAAAGTAGTTAAATCTGATTAGCATTAATGCACTTAGGGAGGAGCAAAGTAATTACTGGAGGGAGAAGGGAATATGTTGATGAAGTTTGGTGTGAAGAGGCTTTAGGGAGTGTGTTCATCATTTGGCCAAATAACTTTTTTGCAGTATCTTAGGAAATAAATAGAAAAGAATTAGGGAGTTCTGTGATAGTTTATGCCAATAATGTTATGTACTTTTCTTTAGTTCTCACATTGAAGTGAAAACCTTAACATTTTTGTTGTTGAACAGCAATGTATAAATGCTTAATGTGAAATTTTTCCTGTTTAATTTTAACAAAAATGTTAACCTTTTGATTTTTTTTAAAGAGATTAACATTACACCAATTGAGAAAATAACTTCAGATGACCATGTTCAAAATTTGTACCTGTTATCCTATGAATGGGATTGCATTTTAGTAGCAAAGCAGTAATGGGTATATAACTGGCCATGGCTGCCTATGGATTTTGTAAAACTCTACTGTATGGAATTTTGGTGCTTTTGCAGTTTATGTAACTTGGATTGGGCCAAGTGGATACCCAGGTTTGAAATTCCTCCTGTCCTGCAGTAAAATTTCCACCAGGAGTTATTTTATTAGTAATTTTCCTAATTTTTGAGCACATAGATATGGAACATTGTTACTTAATATTTATTAAATATTTTATTATTATAATTGGGTAAACCATATGAAACTGTTCTGTATAATACAACTTGAAAACTTGGATAGAGTATTGTTTAGTTTTGGCTGAAGAAGTAAAACCATCTCAAAAGGCGGTTTTACACTTTATTAAAGCAAAAACGTTGAAGGAGTTAGCAGCCCCAGCTCCTTTCCTATCCTATCCCCTTTCAAATGTTGCATCCTTGAGTGCCGTTTTACTGACTCTATTACTACTTTAACAAAGCATAGATTGAGAACTGGATGGTGGGGTGTTTCTATAGTGTTAAGTACTCTTATCAATAGAGCAAGTAAGGAACCTTTATATATTTTAGTGTGAAGGTTATCAGAATTACACATCTGGTAGTAGTGTCCAGAGCCTGGCTTGTAAGCTAGTATTTTAATGAAGATATTTCCTCTATTCAAATAGACATATGATGAATTTTTGTAAAAATAATACCATGTTCACCAGAATCTGAAGTGCAGTCGATGTGTTGCTTGGGGCATTGTCGTCTAAAGGTTATGTGTATCTGGACTAATGTCTTAACACTTGTCCTACAGGCGCTTAACCACATTGTTAGCAATAAAGCATGTCTTTCATGACCTTTACATTTGGGGCCTTCCCTTCATCTTCAGGTCATTGTCTTAACCTTGTTTCAAGTAACCAATTACAAATCCTGAAGGTTTACTATAAGTGATCTCTACCTCCTTACAATTTGTAGAATTGTTGGAGCACTTTCTTAGCTTCTACAATAATTATACAAGTGATCATAAACTCTTCCATAAATTTTGCATACTGTAATTTTCAAGTTTGTAAGTTTGAGAGATAACAGCTTCTAAAATCATGTTTGTAGCAATTTAAATTTAAATTTTGAGACTTCAAGGAATATATAATTCTACACCTTGCATGCAATTGTTAGAATATGTTTCCAGCCATCAGGAAAATGGATTGAAAGAAATGCTGTAGAATAAATGAAATAAGAATATACCAGCAAAGTGTGTATTTCTGCTATTATTTTAAATATGCTTTCTGGATTTTGAGTGTTTGCAAAGTGTACATTTTGTTAAAATGGCCTTTATTGCACACATTGATAAAGGAAAAGCTTCTATAGATTGAATCTACAGGAACTGGATGGAATGTTTAAAAGCACACAGTGCTTGGAATAAACTATTAGTTTATTTGGTTACAGTACAACAATAGAACAGACATCGCATTCAGAAATAGTTTTGCCTAGGTTTTTAGTTAAAATAACTGCAAGAGTTGGCATCTACCAGAATTATTGACATTGCACAGACATGGTAGCATTTTAAGGAAAATGGTCAGTAGATTGGAATGTGTTATTCAAGCAAATATTCTACACCAGGTGTTTAAATTGTATTTCTCTTCAGGAAAATGCCCAACACTGAGTAGTTCTAGTAGAATACAATGCTGACAATTCTAGTAGAATACAATTGATAGAAAGCTGTGGATTTTCCCCAAGGGTCACGGATCTAAGGGCATATCAGTTGACCAGCTAATTTAAATGGTATTTATAATAATTATGATTAATGGGGCAATGGGAAATATATGCCTGAACTCTGGAAAAAGGTGCAATGAATGGAATATTGGCTTTCTAATATGAGGTCCGGTAGTGTAGGTAATATGAGGCAGGCCTGGTAGTGTAGCGGTTAGCGTAAAGCTATTACAGTGCCAGCGACCTGGGTTCAATTCCTGCCGCTGTCTGTAAGGAGTTTATACGTTCTCCATGTGTGTCTGTGTGGGTTTCCTCCGGGTGCTCTGGTTTCCTCCCACATTCTAAAGACATACAGGTTAGGAAGTTGTGGGCATGCTGTGTTGGCGCTGGAAGCGTGGCGACACTTGCGGGCTGCCCCCAGAACACTCTACGCAAAAGATGCATTTCACTGTGTGTTTCGATGTACATGTGACTAATTAAGATATCTTATCTTATATCCTTATCTTAGGTGCAGTCAGTGAGGGTGGGGGTGGGGGAAACAAAATTTTTGGGGCAAAGGGATTTCTGAAACAGTATCCAAGATAGTGCAAACTCCACAGCAGCTACTTATTTTCCTTGCAAATATTTTGTCTTGCAGAAATGGAGGGAATGGAATATTTGTATCATTTCAGTATGGACTACATCATTCACTGGGATGCATTTTACACCATGGTGACACTTACTTGCTTTAAATACACAAAGAGGAATACTTTGAAGTAACTCGGATGACTCTTTGTCTAGTCTATCCAAAGTATCATTCACTGTGATATGGCACGTGGTTGTTACAATACACTTATTTGACTGGATGGTCCTGATCCAGGAGAGTATCATGTAGATGGAAATACTTTTTAACCAGAACAAGATAATATTTAAATACCATGGAAATAGTTTTCATAACTTGAGCCTATTGCCCTGTACTTTAAATAAGTGTAAAATGTTTACACAAATTCTTTTATTTACATTTTAGTTTTTAAACAGATGATATGAAATAAAATTCAATGGAATTTACTTTGTAAGTGATGTTTAGTGCATAATAGCCCTTTTCTGTCAAAAATCCATGTACTGTCTCCAAAAACTCCCCAAAAATCCTTAATGTCTATCATAGTTTTGTTGTATAACATTTCAAAATCCTGTAGTATTTTGTAAATCTGGAACAAATTTTGCAGAAAAAAAACAGTAAAAATTAACTGAAACTGTAAACACTTGGAATACAGCAACATTAAAAATTTGAATCAAAGAATTTGACATAAATGAGGACTTGCAAGGAGGATTGTGGAATACTTATGTACTGCTTTGGTGGGGGTAAGTCTCATCATGCCACTTCTCCACCAATTTACTCTGTGACCAATAAGTTTTTGAGCTTTTCAGTATGAAGCTGCATCCTGTAGTTCTGCAAAATATTTATGCTGTCTGTATAAAATAAGGATTAATTGAAAATATGATGCAAGATAATTTTGAAAATTGTTTTGTTTTTATTGATGGTTGTATTCTAACTGGCTGTCAATGGCTGATACATAAGGAGCTTTTAAAAATTGTTTTGAATATTCACTTGGTTTGGAATATTTGTATATAGTTGTGATATTTTTGGCAAAGGTTATTGCATAATATTTCTAAATAATTGCATTTGACTTGCATTTTCATGCAATGTCTGATTTAGTATTGACGGATTTTGAAAATCACAGCTTTAAAATCAAGAAATTCAGAAAGAACAGAATATTTGAAACTAATCAACATATAATAGCTTTATCAGTACAGTTCATAAATATAGGCTCTCTTAATGTTTATATAAATTGCAGTTATGATGCTCAGAGTAGGCAAATGTCACAGTAGATGTCCTGATATAGTAAAAGGGAATACACATACCTTTTACTGTTGCTTGCATTCAACTCTGGTGATAAATGGGTTTTTGCAATGTGATTAAATGCATATTAGTGTTTGCCCAAGGCACTTGATTATTATCATTTTTATTTTCATTACACTGTTACTGTAAGACCATATAATTCATAAAGATAATACAGAAATCACTTTGTTGCTGCTAGAAATAATTCTGCTTTATGGATGATGTCCTTTTAATTTTTCCTTTCATGGATTATAAAATTGGTTAATATCCACTGAACTGAACCAGTGGAGAAGCAAATAAAGATGTTGGCCTCGGGTCACAGTGTCATTTGTGATACTGGCAAATTCTTACAGGCTCATTTATCCCTGTACATGATTGATAACATTATGGGTTAAATGGAGAATGGTTTGGTTCCATTAAAGGATCATCTCCAGTGAAGACCTCCCACTTAAAAGTCAGGCATGGCAACATTTGTGATGAGAAGACAAGGGACTATCCACAGGTCAAATTAAATAACTTAAATAATTTAACTGGAATGACAGTGTAATTTGTCCATTCTGTGTTATTACCTTGACCCCTATCAGACTTGTAGGCCATCTTGCATCCAACCCCAGGGTGTTTAAGATGTATTTTTTTTAATAAATAAAAGTTTGAGATTAGGCATTTATAGCATTCAGTACTGTGAACAAAAAAATCTCTGAAGGGAAAGAGAGTATTAAGCTTGTAATATTTATTTATAGCTAAGAAAATTTTAAAGTTATGGTATTTAAAAAGAAAAAATTTGTTCAAGTTTAAACTACCAATAGAATAACCACCACTTTTTTAAATAAAGGAAATGGGTCATTCATCTCTCTGTTGTTTCTGGACATTGAGGAAAACAAAAGTTGCAGTACTTGGGTATTTAACAATTGCTGCAAATTGAAAGTAATTAAGTGATGACGTATCATATAAATCCATGTAAGTGTGTCTGTTTAACTTCAAGGTCCAGGCCTTAATGTTCCAGTATTGAGGGAATACCAAAGCATTGAGCTAAAATTGACATCTCATTTGACAATTTTGGTCTGTACCCTATTGGGGGTGATTCTTTCTGTCCTCCCTGCAACTTAAAATATGCTTGCTTCCTCATGTTTTTTCTTTTTTCATGAAGGTTCCCTAGTCTGAAACGTTAATTCTGTTTCTTTTCATTAGATGCTACTTGACCTGCTGGGTAATGCTGGCTCTTTTTCCTTTTGTTTCCTATTTCCAGCATTTGCAGTATTTTGTTTCAAATCACATTTGCTTATTTGGGTGGATAGTAAAATAACATTGGAAGAAAAATGGATTGTTGGGGCTAGATTTTCCCTCTCCTGTGCATGAGGAAGGCAGGTCGATGCTTTCTGGACATCTGATCCAGGTAGCTTCCTCTCCACCAAGACTTAGCATTTCCCTGTGCCAATTGGGCACAGTGGGAGGTGCAAAAAAAATATCTTGCTGAACCAGGACTTTAATAAACTGATTCCATCTTTGGTTTGGGAACCTTCAGCCATGCTTTCACAATTATTTAGACAGTATTTAAAATGTATAAGAAACTTACTCATGTGCATCAAGCCCCATTCACCCATCAGGGCCAGTCTTACTTCGGTCCTGAGTCGGATGGGACCACATTTTAAAATTTTCATCCTTATTTGCAAGCCTCCCTGTGGATTTGCTGCTGCTTGGCTGGAATTCTCTCCTTAAACCTCTGCTCCTTGTAATACCCTACTTTAAATCATGATGAAAGATTTTGGCCACTTATTCTATTATCTTGTGTGAGTCTGTGTCAACTTTTGTTTGCTGGCATTCTTGTGAAGTGCATTATCAGCACTTATTAATGTAAGTTATTTTCAACCTAAAACTTGTTTATAAGCTGTTAATTTCACAAAGTGGACCCACAATAAGTTGCAGATCAGTGAACAGATAACAAATTTTCTCTTGGCCACAAATGATGAACAGTTTTTTAGGCTATGTCTGTTTGTACCTTGCTGTTCAAAATCACCTTTTTGTCTCTAATAGGATTGTGGACACTCCTGAAACATTAATATTCAGAATGTCAGATAACTGAGCAGTGTCAGGTGGTGAACTATCTTTGAGCAGGAAACAGAGGAGGTTATGCTTTTAAGGGGATATGCAAGATAACCAAACTAGAGTGACCAGGCAGTTGTGTATGCTTTAGTAAAATGATACTGTTACTTAATTTAATACATGCATTTATTATATCTCTTTAATGACTAGTTAATTTCAGTGAGCTAGATGAGAATAGTGAAACACCTTCCCTTACCTCATCTTTGTGCCATAGCTGCTAAAAGCACTGTTCACACAGGCATTGTTTGCTATTATTCATAGGGCCACATTGCAGTTACTAATTTGGACAAAAGCAATGCATAACTTACAAATAAGTTTGGCACTTAAGATTTTTCATCTATTAAGGGCATTGATTCCTGCTGGATTATAGTCTAAAACTGGCAGCTCACAGTCATGTATGCAGCTGAGTCTCTATCAATCACATGACATCATACTCATTGGTTCTGTCCCAGCATGGGTCACTAAGCAACCTTTAGGAGAGGGAATGCTGCTTGATTTTCCCTCTCCTAAGGAGCACAGGCTCATTGTAGTACTTCTGTCTCTATGCTGGTTGAAATCAGTTCGCAGCACAACTGCCTTGAGGTTGAAATGCTTCTGTTGAAGTCAACATGTGGGCTTTGGTGAGCATTGGGCTTTGGCGAATCAGAATCAGATTTATTATCACTAATTTATATGATGTGACATTTGTTATTTGTGGCAACAGTACAGTGCAAAGACAAAAAATTACTATAAATTACAAAAATAAATAGTGCAAAGAAAGGAATAACGAGGTAGTGTTCATGGACCGTTCAGAAATCTGATGGCAACTAGGGTGAGTAGTAAGAAAGTAAGGTTTTCTTCCCCCCAGATCTTACTGTTGAAAGGAATAGTTGAAGATTATGGAGACCAGGGCAATGGTATGCTCCTGCAGGATATAGGAGATCAGGGATATTTTCAGTGTCTCTAATGACTCCACCAGAGCAGTTGGAACTGCGGATGGACTGACTATGGAGCATCCAGCATGTGGAGAATGTAGTAGACAGTACGTTTAGTGAGCTAGTCACTCTGCAGGTACAGAAAGAGAGATGGGTGACCACCATGATGGACAGGCAGGTTGTGCAGGAATCCCCTGTGGTCATTCCCCTCTCTAACAAGCATAACATTGTTGGATTCTGTTGGTGGGGGAGGCCTGGTGCCATCCATGGGGAGATCAGCAGCAAAAGCCCAGTTCATGGCACCACAGTGGGCATTGCTGTACAGAAGGGGGGGGGGGGGGGAGGAAATCAGGACTGGGAAAGTGATAGTGGTAAGGGATTCTTTTGTAAGGTGGGGTAGATAGGTGTTTCTGTGGCCACAGAAGAGACTCCAGGCTAGAATGTTGCCTTCCTGGTGCTAGGGTCAAGAACAGCTTCAGGACATTGTGAACAGCCAGAGGTTGTGGTACATGTAGGTGCCTGTGACGTGGGTAGGAGAAGGGTTGAGGTCCTGCAATATGATTTTGGGGAGCTAGGTAGCCATTTAAAGAGCAGGACCCGAAAGGTTGTAATCTCTGGATTGCTTTTGGTGCCCCGAGCTACTGAGTGTAGAAACAGAAGGATAAGTCAGATGAATGTGTGGTTCAAGGGGTAGTGCAGGAGGATTGGTCTTAGGTTCCTGGGTCAATGGGACTGTTTCTGGGAAGATGGAATGGATTGCACCTTAGAGTGCTGGGAGGCTTGCCAGCGCTGTTGGAAAAGGTTCAAACTGAGTTGGCAGGGGAAGGGATTTCGGAGTAGGTTTTCGGATGAAGAGGTACAGTCACCCTAAATCCAGTCGGCAGGACAAGCAAGCAAGTGCTCATCATGGGAATTCAATGCTAAATTGCATCTATTTTAATACAAGGAGTATAATTAGTAAAGTAAATGAATTCAAAGCTTTAAATAACACAGTGGTCTACAGTGTTGTTGTCATCACTGAGACATGGTTGAAAGACAGGTAGGACTGGCTTCTCAAAATCCCAGGGTATAGAATATTCAGACAAAGTGGGTGGGGAGGGGGTTGGGGAGTAAAAGGGAAGGAGATATTGCATTGTTGGTCAAAGATTGCATTACTTCAGTATTGAGGGAGGATATCTAGAAGGCTCCTGAAGCAAGGCCACGTGGTTAGAAATTTGAAACAAAGAGGTGTTGTCACTTTGCTGGGGATGTATTACAGACCTCTCAACAGTCAACAGAAGATAGAGCAACAGATATCAGAGAGATGCAATAAAAATGGTATCATATTGGGTAATTTCATTTTCCCCAAATATTAACTGAGATTGCCTTAGTGTTAAAGGTTCAGAAGCGTAGAATTTTTGTGGTGTGTTCAGGAGAGCTTTTTAAGGCAGTATGTAGATAGACCAATGAGAGAAGGAGCTGAAGTTTGGGGAATGTAGCTGGTCAAGTAGAGGGAGTGGCAGTTGGGGGATCACTTTGAAGATGGTAATCATAACTCCGTATGTTCTAAAGTGGTTATGGAAGAGAATAAGGATGAATAAAGGTCTTCATCTGGGGAAAGGCCAATGTTATTAACATATGGGAGGACCTGGCAATGGCAGATTGGGAGTATCTACTTGCAGGTAAGTCTACAGCTGCATAGTGGGAAGCATTCCAAGGAGGAATAACAAGAGGTCAAGACCAACATGTTCCTTTAAGGTTAAATACCAGGGCTAACAAGTATAGGGAACCCTGGATGTCAAGGGATATCGAGAGTTGGATAGCCTTCCTATAGCACGATGAAGGCCAGTTTCCCATATGCCTTCCTAACCACATTATCTACCTATGCTGCCACCTTCAAGGACCTATGTACTTGTGCTCCAAGGTCCCTCTGTTTCTCTATAATCCTAACACCCTACCATTCATGGTAGGTGTCCAAGCCTCATTAATACTTCAAAACCCTTCTGGTTCAATGCACAGGTCACCCATGTTGTCCATAGGCATAGAAGGCTAGCGACTAAGTGCTGGGAGATGGCATTGATATGGAAGGTTGCTTACTGGTCAGTGTGAATGAGTTGGGCTGAATGGTCTGTTTCCATGCTGTTCAATTCTATGACTCATTAATTAACTAGCTATTCAGCTCTGGCCTTTTTAGTTCTTTTGGTCTTAATTGATTATAACCATATTGTGAGATTTATTAACCCACTGAAGCATGTGAGTGCGGAATGGTAGTAGATTGATGAGGTCTGCGAGATGAGGATCTTTTAAATCATACTATGAAAACTTCTACAATAGAAATCTTTATCAGGAATTGATAGTACTTTTGTGCTCTTTACTTGTGTATATTCCTGTGGATGCTTATATTTTGTACCTCACAAAGATGAAAATAACTTTTGTAATATGATAACTTGATGTGAGTCATGCATTGTTTTTCAAAAGTCAAGGAAACTAATAAAGCCAATGTACTTCCTGCAAGTTTTATAGGCCTGGTGACAAGTGTAATAAGATGTTCCCATCAACTGTACTGTTTATGTAACTGGTGCTTTTATTCTTTGTGCGGTTGCTAATTAACTTTTGAGTCGGCTTGAATTTGGCCAACATAAGCTGATTACATTGCCGAGAATGTGGAAATAATGTGCACATTAGTAATCGGTTGCTGCATTTTTTCATTTTGTTGGCCATTTTCACACAAACACACGATACACAGAACACAAATTGTAATGTTTCTTGATCTAGAAAAAACAAATACAAAGGCTCCCTGGGTTACAAATGACCTGACTTACAGAAATCCCACTGTACGCAAATTCTCCCATATATTGTTAAAGCAGTTTTCAAGCTAGTACTCATAATAAAATGTTTCCTAGTATTCATTCATGATTAGATACAGTGTGTATTCCATTAGTTTAATTATGAGTAGTAATAGGGCAATTATTCAGTGAAATGAAAGGATTATAGCAAGTGTATGTAGAGTGATATGATATGGATTACTATAGAAAACGGATGTTTCTGACATGGAAAAATTGGTTTATGGACAGTTCTCAGGAATGAAACCCTTGCGTGACCCAGGGATTGCCTGTATGTGGGCAGTATTTAATTTCTTCACAATAAAACTATGGTCAATTTTATTGCAGTACAGTCTTCCTGCACAAAATGTCCACTTGCTAAACTGGACAGTGAAATTGGCATTCTCTGACCCAAGCAGTTTTAAAAATAGCTAGATTTACCAATTTACAACAGTGGGGTGTTTATGAGTAAATACTGTAATAATCATGCTTGAAACTTGTGGACAAATGTTTGCAGAAGAGATGCACTAATTTATACAGGCATTTTTGGAATGTCTGTGACACCCAGAATGTCATTACATGCTGTCTTTTTCTGACCTGGAGCTAGAGGTTTACGAACCAAGCTTTGGGCCTTAAATCAGCAATTAGACTTTAGCTGTCCTCAGACTATGGTCACTTAGTCATTAGGCTGTTCAGTGCCTGATAAAGGCAAGTCAACTTAAGCATAGTTTCAATATAAAAGAATATTACATGAAGTTATTATTACTAAATATCATACTTATGTCATAAAATTATATCTTCTGATCTATTAAGTAGAGAAAACATTGCTATATGTTTCGGTAGCAGCAGGGATACAGAGGAACAGACTGGGAGGCAGATTTTGGAAAGATGCAAAAATAACAGGGTTGTTATCATGGGAGACTTCAACTTCCCAAATATTGATTGGCACCTGCTTAGTGCCAAAGGCTTAGACGGGGCAGAGTTTGTTAAGTGTGGCCAGGACGGATTCCTGTCACAGTATGTTGACAGACCGACTAGAGGGAATGCCATATTTAGGTAATGAACCGGGTCAGGTGACATCTCTTGGTGGGTGAGCATTTGGTGGACAGCAACCACTGCTCCACAACCTTTAGGATTGTCATGGACAAGGATAGGAGCAAAGAGGACAGGAAAATATTTAATTGGGGAAGGGCAAACTGTGAGGCTATAAGGCTAGAACTTGAGAGTGTAAATTGGGATGACATTTTTGAAGGGAAATATACTATGGAGATGTGATCATTATTCAGGGATCTCTTGCAGGATGTTAGGGATAAATTTGTCCCAGTGAGGCAGAGAAAGAATGGCAGGGTGAAGGAACCATGGCTGACAAGAGAGGTGGAACAACTAGTTAGGAAGAAGAAGGCAACATACATAAGGTATAAGCAGCAAGGATCAGATAGGGCTCGTGAGGAATATAGAGTAGCAAGGAAGCAACTTAAGAAGGGGCTGAGTAGAGCAAGAAGGGGACATGAAAAGGCTTTGGCGAGTAGGGTTAAGGAGAATCCCAAGACTTTTTTTCTCATACGTGAAGAGCAGAAGGATGACGAGAGTAAAGGTAGGTCCGATTAGAGACAAAGGTGGGAAGATGTGCCTGGAAGCTGTAGAAGTGGGTGAGGTTCTCAATGAATACTTCTCTTCAGTATTCACCAAGGAGAGGGGTCTTGATGACGCTGAGGACAGTGTTGGTAAGGTTAATGTTCTAGAACAGGTAGATATCAAGAGAGAGGATGTGTTGGAGCTGTTAGAAAATATTAGGACAGATAAGTCCCCGGGGCCTGACGGAATATTCCCCAGGCTGCTTCGCGAGGCGAGGGAGGAGATTGCTGAACCGTTGACTAGGATCTTTGAGTCCTTGTTGTCCACGGGAATGGTACCGGAGGATTGGAGGATAGCAAATGTTGTCCCCTTATTCAAAAAAGGTAGTAAGGATAGTCCAGGGAATTACAGACCAGTGAGCCTTACGTCTGTGGTGGGCAAGCTGTTAGAAAGGATTCTAAGAGATAGGAACTATGAGCATTTAGAGAATCATGGACTAGTTAGGGACAGCCAGCATGGCTTTGTGAAGGGAAGATCTTGCCATACAAGCCTGATAGGGTACTTTGAGGAGGTGACCAGGAAGATTGATGAGGGTAGTGCAGTAGATGTGGTCTACGTGCATTTTAGTAAGGCGTTTAACAATGTTCCGCATGGTAGGCTTCTTCAGAAGGTCAGAGGCCAAGGGATCCAGGGAGGCTTGGCCCTGTGGATTCAGAATTGGCTTGCCTGTAGAAAGCAGAGGGTTGTGGTGGAGGGAGTGCATTGGATTGGAGGGCTGTGACTATTGGTGTCCCACAGGGATCGGTTCTGAGACCTCTACTTTTCGTGATATTTATTAATGACTTGGATGAGGGGGTGGAGGGGTGGGTTAGCAAGTTTGCAGACGACACAAAGGTTGGTGGTGTTGTGGATAGTGTGGACGGCTGTCGAAGCTTACAGAAGGATATTGATAGGATGCAGAGCTGGGCTGAGAAGTGGCAGATAGAGTTCACTCCAGAGAAGTGTGAGGTGGTACACTTTGGAATGACAAACTCCAAGGTGGGGTACAAGGTTAATGGCAGGATTCTTGGGAGTGTGGAGGAGCAGAGGGATCTGGGGGTTCATATCCACAGTTCACTGAAAGTTGCCTCACAGGTGGATAGGGTAGTAGAGAAAGCTTATGGGATGTTAGCTTTCATAAGTCGGGGGATCGGGTTTAAGAGCCACGAGGTAATGATGCAGCTCTACAAAACTCTGGTTAGACCACACTAAGAGTACTGTGTCCAGTTCTGGTCACCTCATTATAGGAAGGATGTGGAGGTGTTGGAAAGGGTATAGAGGAGATTTACCAGGATGCTGTCTGGATTAGAGAGTATGGATTATGAGGAGAGACTAAAGGAGCTGGGGCTTTACTTGTTGGAGAGGAGGAGGATGAGGGGAGACATGATAGAGGTATACAAAATATTAAGAGGATTAGCTAGAGTGGACAGCCAGCGCCTCTTTCCCAGGGCACCAATGCTCAATACAAGAGGGCATGGCTTTAAGGTAATGGGTGGGAAGTTCAAGGGAGATGTCAGAGGGAGGTTTTTCACTCAGAGAGTGGTTGGTGCATGGAATGCGCTGCCTGGGGTGGTGGTGGAGGCTGATACTTTGGTCAAGTTCAAGGGATTGTTAGATAAGCATATGGAGGAATTTAAAATTGAGGGATATGTGGGAGGAAGGGGTTAGATAGTCTTAGGCGTGGTTTAAAGGTCAGCACAATATTGTGGGCCAAAGGGCCTGTATTGTGCTGTATTGTTCTATGTTCTATGTTATCCTGTTAACATTACCTAGGTCTATGTAGTATTATGTGGGATATGTGGCACAGAAAGAGGCCATTAAACCCATCCAGTCCATATCGGTGATTATGCCCACTCAAACCTCTTCTCTCTCCCCATCTAAATGTAAGAGCTTAGCTCCCTATTTCCTTCTCTCTTATATGCTGTTCAGCCTCCTCTTAAATGTACCTAAAATGTTTGTGGTATAATGTCCCATGCTTTGACTACTCTGGGTGAAGAAATTTCCTGTGAATGTTCTGTTGGATTTCCTGGTGACTCTCTTGTATTGATGACATCTAGTTATGTTCTTTCCCACATGGAAAACCTTTGTTCTGCATCCATTCCATCAAAACCCTTCACAATTTTATACATACCCAGAAGTACTTTGGCATTCTGATTTTGAACCTTAGTGCTAATTTCCTAGGGAATATTTGTAGAGTCATCGTGCTATTAATAAACCATGATCTTAAAGAACCCTGTCAATACTTCAAAAAATTTATTTTATCTTTTGTACAACTTCACAATAGAATTCTTTCACTGGTGACACTCTATTGCATTCAAAGATGATGGACAAAAGCAATGAATAGAACCAAAAATGATTTTGATCTTGTCCTCCAACAATAAGGTATATACATATTCAGTACATCTCATTGTAAATTTTTGGTTTTGGGCATATCTCTTTCAAAAATTACAAAATCAAAGGTAAAAGTAACATTAAAATTGTGAAGGTGAATTAATGTAGGCAGTAGAGTTCTTCAAAGACTTGAAACCTTCCTGTCTCAATTAATTTAAACATATTGTGCATTAATAAGAAGGAAGAAGGGTTAACACTTCAGAAGTCAAGAATGCTATGATTAGAACATTGTTAGAATTTTTTTGTGCATTGTTGCATGTTAGAGCCATGCCAATTTCTTGTAGGACAGGATGAGCAATTTTTTCCTTGCACATTCTGATTACAGGAATGAAAATTTGATGGTTCACTTCAATAGCAAATTCCTTAGCAGTGACTCAGGTAAAGCCAAGGCCTTTAAATTTTGCTTAAATGTGCCTTCATCCCTCATTTAGTTCTAACTATAGCAAGAAAAAGGTGGAAGCAGGAGTGAGCCCGTGCCTGTTCTGCCATTCATTAAGATCATGGCTGCTCTTTTATTTCCTTGCCACTTTCCTGCACTAACCCCACATACCTTGGTTCCTCTAATATGCAAAAATCTATTTCTGTCTTGAATGTATTCAGCAATTGAGTTTCCACTGTCCTCTTGGGTGGTGAGTTCAAACACTTGCTGGGTGAAAATATTCCTTCTCCCCACTCTCCTGAATGGCTGACCTCTTCATTTTGAGTCTGTAACCTCTGGTTCTAGACATCCTAGCCAGAGGAAACATCAACTCTGCATCTACTGTATCAAGACTCTTAAGAACTTTACAAGTTTCAATGACATTACCTCTCATTCTTCAAACTTGAGAGTACAGGCTTAGGCTGCTTAATAACTCCTTGTACTCAGGAAGCAATCTGCTAAATCTTTGCTGCACTCTCCCTATTGAAAGTACTTTCTTTCTTGCGAGAGAGAATAGATTTGTCCATGATATTCCACTATCACTTTATTTAATTGGAGCAAGACATCTCTACTTTTGAACTCAAATCTTGCAATAATGGCCATTATACCAATTGCCTTTGTATTTGCCTGCTACACCTGTTTGTTAATTTTCAGTGTTTCATGTACAAGGACAACTGGATCCCTCTGAAAACCAACACCTTTCAATCTCTCAACATTTAGAAAGTTATCCACCTTTCTATTGTTTTCTTTCAAAGTGGATGACTTCACATTTTTCCACATTATGTTCTATGTGACATGTTTTTAACCTGTCTGTGTTCCCTGAACCCTCTCTGCTTCCTCCTCACAGCCCGTTAAAGCAAACTTGGATGTATAACACCTGAACTCCTCATTCAAATCATTGACATAGATTGTGAACAGCTGGGACCCTAACACTGATCCCCACTGGTCATAGCCTCCCAACTCAAAAATGACCCATTTATTCCTACTGTCTGTTTTCTGTCCATTTAACCAAACTTTAGTCCACACCAGTATGTTACACCTAATGCTGTGTATTCTAATTTTATTTAATAATCTTTTTTGCGGCACATAAACGGATTTGTGAATTTCCTTTCATAAATTCATGCTGACTCTGCCCAATCCTGTTACTATTTTCTAAGTGCCCTGTTACTAATTCCTTAATAATGGATTTCAGCAATTTTCTACTACTACTGATATCAGGCTAACTATGTAGGCTATAGTTCCCTGCTTTCTCTCCTGCCCTGTGGGGTAACATTTGTTACTTTCCAATCTGTAGGAGCCATTCCACAACCTATGGAATTTTGGAAAATGATAACTGGTGCATCCACTATTTCCATTGCCACCACCTCCTAGGAATGCAGACTATCAAGACTTGGGGGTTTATTGGCTCTTAAACTCATAGCATTAGTTAAAAAAAAAATTGGGATTCTCATTTATTGCGGACCTATAGTTCCTTGCTGCTTCTGGGAAGTTTTCTGTATTCTCCATGACAACAGGAGCAAAATATTAGTTTAATTTCTCTGCTATTCCCTTTTTGTCCCCAGTATAAATTCTTATGCCTGGGTCTATAGTGGAACCATATTAACTTTTGCTAACCATTTTCCTTTTACATATCTAATTTTACATGTCTGCTTTCCAGGTTAAATCTTGTGTGGCCCTTTCAGCATATCTGTGGTCTTTACTGTTGTAGCAACAATGCCAAACAAGTGTTAGGTGCAGTTTGACATAGCTATTGCATTCAGTGCCTTCTGTGAGCAAATACGTCACTCCCACACTAGCCAAATTTAGTTTTGTAAGTGGCTGTCTTCTTTTATGATCAATATTTGTACTTCAAATCAAATCTTAGCAGATAATGAAAAGAAATGCCCCAAGAAATTTCAAAAATACAAACGCTCAGCAGATCGGGTAGCATCTCTGAAAAGAGAAAGTTTATGTTTTTGGTTGAAGATCCTTCATCAGAACTGATGATCTTTGACCTGAAACATTAACCATGGTTCTCTTTCCACAGATGCTGCTTGACTGGCTGAGTGTTTCTAGCATTTTCTGTTTTTATTTCACAGTTCCAGCATCTGCAGTTATTTTGATTTTCTTGCTTTGTAGTTGAATTGCTAGGCTTTTGTCTTTTTATTTCTAACTTCCCTTTTCAAATTTAACCTCTGGTCTCTTCTAAAAAGGTTTCATGTAAAATAATGGAGAAAATAGTTTAAGATATGAGTGTAACAAATAGTTCCTTACTGTTCTAAATCCTAACAGTCTTTAATGCTTGGAGAGCAAAAGCAGTTAGCATAAACTCAAAACTGGCTGCCAGTTTCTAAAGGATATGGCAAATATATTGTGAGCGAATATCTTTAGGTACTATTCTGTTTTATAGGAGAATAATATTTTGATAAGTAGTTAACAAACTGGAGATTTTTGGGTTGATAACTGCTATATTTTATTATATGGAACTAAGCCATGTGTTCCAGAGTGATGATGTAGGAAGTAAAAATGGGTAATTTATTGACAGGATTAGACCAACTAGTCCGTGAAGTGTGCCCCATAATAAAGGGCCATGAAGACTAAACATTCCCCTTTTTCCTGAATTGCCACGTAATTTCTTGAATGAGACAAAAAAACCAGCAAGAACCAGGAATGGAAAAAGAAGATTTGGAGATATAATGATAGTTAGTGACCACCATAATTACATAGTCTTGAAACTACATTTATCTGTTTGTTTTGTTATTTTCAAGCTACAGCTTTAAGACTTTGGTTATTTAATAAATCCCAGTAGTGTTTTTTCCCTCCTTTAGAAATTATGCTTCATTGCTTCAAAGGTTTTTGCATTGGATAAAATTATGCATTTTGAATAAGAATAGTACTGAAAGTTATCTTGTAATTTTAAAGAAAAATATTCAAAATGTTTTCTTGTTGCACAGATGGACAACAAAATGACAGGAAATTTAGAAGGCTCAAATGCTGCATTAAGCATTACATACAACCTACAGAGCCCTGCTCCAGCTGTACTTTGCTCGGTTCATCAGCTTGAATTTAAAACTAGCCTTCTGGAAGTGGTTGAGGAGCTTCGTATTTGTCGTGTGAGTAGAACATCTTTATTTTAGTGAACAGTAATGCAAATATTCATATTTCCAATTTTTGTATCATATTCTTAATACTTAAAAATAAAAACTTTCTGAACTTATTTATTTGCATTACATATTTGAATACAATGCCAGAGTAACCTGAATTTATATGTAAAATTATCTGTGTATGCGTTTGTCTATTTTGGGGAGTGTCAAAGGTAGAATTAATGATCTCTCACCAAATATTTGAGTGTTGTGTTCTTCTGTAAACATTTTTTCATATTTCTTGCTCTTTGATTCTTGCTTTAATGGCAGCTATGGTACAATGGCAACTGATCTCACAAAATTGAGTTCAAACTATTCCAGAGATTTGAGCACAAAATCCAGCCACTCCAGTGCTGAAATGTAAGGAATATTGTCTTTCAGATGGAACATTAAACTGAGGCCCCTCTGACTTTCTGGTAGACAAATCAGATCTTTTGGAACAGCTGGAAGGTGTTCTTTGGCCCTTTGTCTAAGCTATCCCTCAACCATCATCACTAAAACCAATTATTTGATCTTTTATCTCCCTACTGCTTATGAGATCTTGCATTGTGGAAACTACCAGAGGCATTTTTTTTACATTAAAACAGCCACTATACTCCAAAAGTACTTCATTGGCTGTTAAGTCTTTTGGTATTTCCTAGGGTGATGATGCTTGCTATAGAAATCCAGTTATTTTTCCTATCCAAGTTAGAAAGTTCAAGCCCACCCCATTACTTCAATATCAGCTGCACAGAAGGATACAGACCTTATGTGGGCAATGGGATTAGTGTAGATGGACAAAAAGATTGGCATGGATAATGTAGGCAAAAGGGCCCATTTCTGTGCTATACAACTCTATGACTAACGTGGTTTCTAATGCAATACCAAGAATGGTCTATTTACGGAGCTGCCTTTTTTGGAAGAAGAGCAGGAAATTTTCTTGATGTCCCATCAAATATTTATCTTTTAACATACATTGCCAAACAAGTTAATTTTTCATTTTCTGACAGCAGTTTGAAGATTGTAAGATGGCTAAATTGCTAGCTTTTTGTTTACTTGTGAAATGATGGTAAATGCACTTTAAAAATAATTCTTTGTCACTAGAAATTGGAGTGCGGCTGACTCAGGTTGGACCATATTTATTATCTGTTTGTAATTGCCATGAAAAAAAACATTCAGTCACTGGGAGAATGTGTAAATTGGTGAAGCTTTTCCTTGAACTGTTGTAATCTTGGTGATGGTGCTACACATTGATATTTAAGAGTTTTGGCACAGATGAAACATGAATTGGTTGTAATATGGAGGGAAGGTTGCAGGTCATAGAGAGCCATAATGTTGCTAGACTGGTACTCTTGTTGGTAAATGTACAAATCATTCCTTCTCCCTTTTTTGGAGTGCATGCAGAAAGGAAGCTAAATTTCTTTGCTTTGCAATCATTTACCCTACTGATAAAGTAGTGGACTACAATAAAGATAATTTCAGCATCACATTTACATCATGAATGATCATTTGCATTGGCTAGATCCCTAAAATTTAAGAATTAACTCCAAGTTAATTATAAAAACTGGACAAATAACAGACACATTTTAAGAATGCATTGTTATTTTGGGCATCACAGTGGCACTGCAGATAGTGCAGTTATCTCACAGCTCCAGTGACCCAAATTTGATCCTGACCTCCAATGCTGTGTGTGTGAAATTTATACATTCTCCCAGAGACTGAATGGTTTTTTCCCCTGGTTACTCTGTTTACCTCCCACATCCCAAAGATATGATGGTTGTTAAGTTAATTGGCTACTGTAAATTGAACTAATATAGATGAGTGGTAGACAAACTAGTTAATGGGTACATGTCAGAAAATGAATTACAGGGAAATAAGTGGGTGATTGGGATTGCTCTGAGAGCCAGCCTAGACTCGATTGGCTGAATGGCTTCTTCTGGTTCACAAGATCACAAGACAAAGAAGTAGGCCATTCGACCCATCAAGTCTGCTCCGCTACCTCACCATGAGCTAAACTATTCTCCCATCTAGCCCCAATTCCTGGCCTTTTCCCCATATCCCTTGATACCCTGACTAATTAGATACCTATCAATCTCATCCTTAACACACCCAATGATCTGGCCTCCACAGCTGTATGTGGCAAAGAATTCCATAAATCCACGACCCTCTGGCTAAAGTAATTTCTCCTCATTTCTGTTCTAAATGGGTACCCTCTAATTCTAAGACTGTGCCCTCTTGTTCTGGACTCATCCACCAACGGAAACAACTAAACCACATCTACTCTGTCCAGTCCTTTCAACATTCAAAATGTTTCTATGAGGTCCCCTCTCATTCTTCTGTACTCCAATGAGGACAGTCCAAGAGCCGACAATCGCTCATCATACGTAAGCCCTTTCATTCCGGGAATCACCTTCGTAAATCTTCTCTGTACCCTCCCCAACATCAGTACATCCTTCCCAAGATAAGGGGCCCAAAATTGCACACAGTATTCCAAATGAGGTCTTACCAGTGCCCCATAGAGCCTCATCAACACATCCGTACTTTTATATGTTATAACTCTCGAAATGAATGCCAACATAGCATTCACTTTTCTTACCGCCGATCCAACCTGGTGGTTAACCTTTAGGGTATCCTGCTTGAGGACCCCCAAATCCCTTTGCACTTCTGTACTTTGAATTTTCTCCCCATCTAGATAATAATCTGCCTGTTTATTTCTTCTTCCAAAGTGTACAACTGCACATTTCTCAACATTATTGTCATAGGATGTTACCAGGACTGGAGGGCTAGAGTTATAAGGAGAGACTGGATAGGCTGGGGCTTTTTTCCTTGAGGAGCGTAGGAGGCTGAGTGTGGACCTTATAGTGGCATATAAAATCATGAGGGGCATAGACAAGGTGCATGGTCACAGTCTATCTCCCAGGGTTAGGTAGTCTAACATTGGAGGTCATAGGTTTAAGATGAAAGGGGAAAGATTCAAAGGGGACCTGAAAGGCAACTCTTTCTCATGGAAGGTAGTGGGTATGTGGAAGGAGTTGCCAGAGGAATTGGCAGAGGTGGGTACAATTATATTTAAAAGACATTTGGACAGGTACATGGATGGGAGGGGTTTAGAAGGATAAGGGCCAAATGCAGGCAAATGGGACTAGCTTGGTGGGCACCATGGTCAGCATGGATGAGTTGGGCTGAGGGACCTAGTTCCATGCTGTATAGTGCTATGACTGCATGTAATATCTATGTTGATATGCCATAGAAACAGAATGCTGTAGATAAGACCATAAGATGTAGGAACAGAATTAGGCCATTTGGCCCATCGAGTCTGCTCCGCTATTCAATCATGGCTGATCTATTTTTCCCTCTCAACCCCATTCTCCTGCCTTTTCCCTGTAACCTACAATGCCCTTCCTAATCAAGAACCTATCAACCTCTGCTTTAAATACAGGAAGTCCCTGGGTTACGAACGAGTTCCGTTTTTGAGACTGTTCGTAACCCGATTTTGTATGTAACTCGGAACAGTGTCCGTGCATGTGCACTTGGCCTGGGGATTGCGGCCGTGCATACGTACTAGGGCCGGGGATCTCAGCCGCACACACGCACTTGGCCTGGGGTTCCCCGGCCACACATGCGCACTTGGCCCGGGGTTGGGCCAAAGGAGGTGTACTGCCACTGTGGTAGGATCGGGGGCTGGGCTCACTTACGAACCGAAGGTCATTAAGAACACGAAGGTCGGTTTGTATGTACGGGCATTCGTAAGTTGGGCGTTCTTAAGTCAGGGACTTCCTGTATACCGAATGACTTGGCCTCCACAGCCGTTGTGGCAATGAATTCCACAGATTCACCACCCTCTGGCTAAAGAAATTCTTCCTCATCTCTGTTCTAAAGGAACATCTATTTTGAGGCTATGCCCTCCAGACACTCCTACTGCTGGAAACATCCTCTCCACGACCACTCTACGCAGGCCTTTTAATATTCGGTAGGTTTCAATGAGGTCCCCCCTCATTCTTCTAAACTCCATCAAGTAAGGGCCCAAAGCCATCATACGTTAACCCTTTCATTCCGGATTATTCTCATACACCTCCTCTGGAACCTCTCCAACACCAGCACATCCTTCCTTAGATATGGGGTCCAAAACTGTTCACAATACTCTAAATGTCGTCTGACTAATGCCTTATAAAACCTCAGCATTACATCCTTGCTTTTATATTCTAGTCCTCTCAAAATAAATGCTAACATTGCATTTGCCTTCCTTACTACCAGCTCAACCTGCAAGTTAACCTTTAGGGAGACCTGCACTAGCACTCTTTGCCTTCTGTCAGTCAGCCAATCTTCTATACATGCTGGTACTTTTCCTGTAATACCATGGGCTTCTATCTTGTTAAGCAGCCTCGTGTGTGGCACCTTGTCAAGAGCCTTCTGAAAATCCAAGTAAACAACATCCACTGACACTCATTTGTTTATCCTGCCTGGTACTTCCTCAGAGAATTCCAATAGATTTGTCAGACAAGATTCCCCCTTAAGCAAACCATGCTGACTTAGGCCTATTTTATCATGTGCTTCAAAGTACCCTGAAACCTAATGGACTCTAACATCTTACCAACCACTGAAATCAGGCTAACTAGCCTATAATTTCCTGTCTTTTGCCTCCCTCCTTTCTTAAAGAGTGGAGTCACATTTGTGATTTTCCAGTCCTCTGGAACCATTCCTGTATCTAGTGATTCTTAGAAGATTACTACTAATGCCTCCACAATCTCTTCAGCTTCCTCTTTCAGAACGCTGCGGTGTAGTCCATCCGGTCCAGGGGACTTATCCATCTTCAAACCTTTTAGCTTCCCAAGTACTTTCTCCTTAGTAATAGTGACTACACTCACTTCTACCCCCTGACTCTCTGGAATTTCTGTCATGTTGCTGGTGTCTTCCACAGAGAAGACTGATGCATCATACTTATTCAGTTCGTCTACCACTTCTTTGTTCCCCATTACTACCTCTCCAGCGTCATTTTCCAGTGGTCCAATGTCTGCTCTTACCTCTCATTTACTCTTTATATATCTGAAAAAACTTTTGATATCCTCTTTTATATTATTGGCTAGCTTACCTTCATATTTCATCTTTTCTCCCCTTATTGCTTTTTTAATTGCCTTCTGTTGGTTTTTAAAAGCTTCCCAATCCTCCAGCTTCCCACTAATTTTTGCAATATTGTATGCCCTCTCTTTTGCTTTTATGCTGTCTTTGACTTCCCTCATCAGCCACAGTTACCTCATCCTTCCTTTAGAATGTTTCTTCTTCTTTGGGATGAACTGATCCTTCGTCTTCCAAATTACTCAAACTCCTGCCATTGCTGCTCTACCGTCATTCCTGCTAGGGTCCCCTTCCAATCAACTTTGGCCAGCTCCTCTCTCATTGCCTCTGTAATTACCTTTACTCAACTGTAATACAGATACATCCAATTTTAGCTTCTCCCTCTCAAATTGCAGTGTGAATATCATATTATGATCACTGCCTCCTAAGGGTTCCTTTACCTTAAGCTCCCTGATCAAATCTGGTTCATTGCACAACACCAAATCCAGAATTGCCTTTTCCCTAGTGGGCTCGACCATAAGCTGCTCTAAAAAGCCATCTCGTAGGCATTCTATAAATTCCTTTTCTCTTGGTTTCCAGTACCAACCTGATTTTCCAAATCTACTTGCATATTGAAATCCCCCATGACCACTGTAACATTTCCCTTTTTACATGACTTTTCTATGTCCTGTTGTAATTTGTACCCCACAGCCTGACTACTATTTAGAGGCCTGTATATAACCCCCATCAGGGTCTTTTTACCCTTGCAGTTCCTTATCTCTACCTACATCTTCTGATCCTATGTCACCTCTTGCTAAGGATTTGATTTGATTTTTTATCAACAGAGCCACCCCACCCCCTCTGCCCACCTGCCTGTCTTTTCGATAGGATGTGTATCCTCAGATGTTTAGCTCCCAGCTGTGATCTTCTTTCAACCACGATTCTGTGATGCCCACAATGTCATACCTGCCAATTGATCACTGCGCTATAAACTCTTATTTTGTATATCGCGGGCATTCAAATATAACACCTTCAGTCCTGTATTCACCATCCTTCTTCTCAAATTTGTGTCCATATTGCCTGAAGTTGAATTTTTATCCCTTTCTAAACTTTGTCTTATTCTTTATTCTGGAGACTTCAGTAACCTGTCCTGCACTCTCCTTCCCTTTTGCTTTATCCATATTTTTCCAATCTGTTGAACCCACGCCCCTACCATTTAGCTTAAAGCCCTATCTACCGCCCTAGTTATGCGATTCGCCAGGACCCAGGTCCCAGCATGGTTCAGGTAGAGCCCATCCCATTGGAACAGCCAATGTCCCACAAATTCAAGCCCACTTCTCCCACATCGATCTTTGAGCCACACATTTAACTCTTTGATCTTATTGACCCTGTGCCAATTGCACGTGGCTCAGATGGCAATCCAGAGATTATTACTTTTTTGGTTCTGCTTTTTAATTTAGTCCCTAGCTGCTCAAATTCCCTCAGCAGAACATCTTTCCTTGTTCTACCTATGTTGTTGGTACCCAAATGGACCATGACAACTGGATCTTTCTCCTCCCACTCCAAGTTCCTTTGCAGGTCAGATGAGATGTCCCGAACTTGGGCATCAGGCAGGCAACACAGCCTTCGGGACTCTCGATCCTTGTGACAGAGAATTGTGTCTATTCCCCCTGACTATACTATCCCCAATTACAACTACATTTCTCTTCTCTCCCCCCTCTTGAATGGCTTCCTGAATCACGGTGCCACAGTTCGGTTGCTCATCCTTCCTACAGCCCCCACCCTCATCCACATGGGGAGCGAGAATCTCTGTTCCTGTTGGACAAGCTCAAGGGCTGAGGCTCCTCCAGCACTACCTATTGGATCCCCCTAACTGCCTCACTTGCAGTCAGACCCTCTTGTCCCTGACCTCAGATCAAATCTGAAGTAGTTAAATCTAATAGGTGTGACTGCCCCCTGAAACACAGCGTCCAATACCAATACCAATACCAATATTTAGTTCTGCCATCTATACAAGTAGGTGTTATTTGATCTCATCAGATAGTAGAGCTTTCAGAGTATTTGACTAAAAAATATTCAGTCCACTTGGCAATCCTCAGAACTCCTTGCTTACACATGTGAATGTAAATCTCCCGTAGTATTGTTCATGGTCATAGGACTGATGCACTGTTCCAAAAGGATAGGAATGTTCAATGTATCATTCGGCTGCTATGAAGTCTAACTGCTTCCAAAAGATCAAAGTGTGGTGGTTGTTTTGATGAGGGAACTTTCCAGAAGTGCTCATCTGCTTCAAATACAGGATGAAGATAATTGGCAAAAGAATCAGATGGGAAATAAAGAAAATTTATTTTATGTTGTGAGTTGTTATGATCTTGGATGCCTTGTCTGAAAGGGTGGTGGAGCTACGTTTGATTGTAACTTTCGATACGGGATTGGATCTGTACTGGAATGATAAAAGAAAAAGTGTGATGCTATGAGGGAAATAGCATGGGGCAGGAGCTAATTGGATAGTATTTTCAAAGAGCCAGGGCAAGGAACAATGGTGAATCATTAAAGTTTAGAGACTTATAGTACGGAAACAGGCCCATTGGCCTAACTCATCCATGCCAACCAAGATGCCCATCTAAGCTAGTCCCATTTGGCCATTTGACCCATATCCCTCTAATCCTTTCCTATCTATGTACCTGTCCAAATGTCTTTTAAATATTGTTATTGTACCTATCTTAACCACTTCCTCTGGCAGCTCATTCCAGTATGCCCACCACATTCTGTGGGGGAAAAACTTGCCCCTCAGGTCCTTCTTAAATCGTTTTCCTCTCGCCTTAAACTATGAGCTATAGTTTTAGATTCCACTTCACTGGTAAGAACCCATCTTATCTATGTCCCTCATGATTTTATAAATCTCTACAAGGTCACCCCTCAGCCTCCTTTGCTAGATGGAAAACAGTCCCAGCCTATCCAGTCTCTACTTGTAACTCAAGCTCTCTAGTCCTGGCAATGTCCTTGTGAATCTTTTATGCACCCTTTTTAGCTAAATCACATCTTTCATATAGTATGGTGACTAAAACTGCGCACAATATTCCAGATGCAGTTTTACCAACATCTTGTACAGTTGTAACATGATGGTCCGACTCTTGTACTCAATGTCCTGTCCAATGAAGGCAAACGTGTCATATGCTGCCTTCACCTATGTCTACCTATATCGCTACTTTCAGGAATCTGTGTACTTGTACCCCGAGGTCTCTGTTCCACCACACTCTCCAGGGCAATGTCACTTAAAACACTGTTGGTAAACTAGTTTTTCAGGATTCAGTAAGTTCATAAAAGATTGGACACCAGTCCAAAGTTGTAACCTTCATTAAAATATCTGGTAATGGGTACAGTTGGCTCCTTCTTGTCAATGATAGCTTTAAATCACCTCTTGAACAGACTGAGAATGATCTATGTTGTGGTGGGAATTTGAAGTTGTTTTATAAAACCTCACATTTATTCATCGTGTCTTTTTTGACATAGATGTTAATGAGTCAATATTTCCCATAAACTTTGTTTCCCTTGAATCATAGATTTAAAACTAATTTTCTGCTAAAAGAAACTCCCCTTGTTTGCTTGCCTTTTTTTTTGAAAGGTTTGTTAATTTATTCCCCAGAGCTAAATACAAGTTTTATAGGTTGTCAGCGTGTGGTTTATTTACCATAGAACATCAGTGCTCTCTGGTTCTGTTTCTTATGCACTACTGGTTTCAACAGATAGGCTGAACTCAGTAATTCATCCATGTCTCGCCTGCTTATCCAGCATAGGTTGATTCACAATGAGAAATAAACTCAGTCCTTAAAATGCCAAGAAGTGGTGACAGGTCTTGAATTATTTCATTTCTGCTCTTGATAAAAGCACATAGGTGTTGCAAAAGGCAGTTTGGCCTCTGCAAGTGATTTCATGTTCAACCTGATGTAGGAAGAGTTCTTTGGATGCCAAACTTAATGAAGTACAGACTTTTTATATTACCTGGCCTCCAACTGGCACCTTGTGCACTATAATCAGAATGTTCTGTGAAACTCTATTTTTGCTGAACAACATCAAGGAAGTTTTATTTGGACCTGAATGGTTGACCCTAGAAAATACAGAGTGGAAATTGTTCATCATGAGTTAAAGATCAGTTATAATATTATACACAAAAGGGACCAACATAAATTAAAGTAGTTTTATAGGATTTTGTCAACTTTCTTCCCCATAAAATGTGGAAAAAGCATCTTAAAGGGATGCTGTTATCAATATGATTTATTTTTTTTGTAAGACGATCATGTTTTTACAACTGATGTTGTGTTGCCAAGAAATCTTCTTAAGCTTACCCTTTGTTTCACCTTTTTTGCTGGGGCATTCTGAGATATCCCAATCAGTGTATCAAAACAGAGGAGGCTGTGAAGTATGAAAACTATTTGGCTTAGAGTCATGAGAAAGGGAAGATTGCAATTTTGTAGGAGGTAGATTATGAGCATGTAGAAAAGAGTAAAGTAACCTAACAGCAGATTTTTTGTGAAACTTTCTTGACCTAAGCCAGTTTGTCCCTAAATATGTTCAGGGTCAAGAAGCAGAAGTCTCTCCAATCAAAACATTCTGCTTAGGAAATAACTTCTTGCAACAAATAAAAATGTGCTCACTGTTTGGGGGAGTTGCTGTGGCATAGTAAACAATCCATTGTCAGTCAGGTCTGTAATTGCGTGAAGCACCTAAATCCTTCACTGAGTTAGACATTCATTAACTTCATACTTTCTGACTACTTGCATTTTTTTCATCCATTTTTGATCTCTGCATAATGAGGAAAGTTTACTATGCATGCATCATGAACAATGTTCTGATTCTGTAATTAAAGTGAGCATTTTGCAATATTCCACCACTTGATCCACCACTTGTACTGTTGATCAGAATGGTGGATCTATGAGGCTGGGTCACCTTTCCAACAAATTTGACCTGAATTAGGGTCAAGATAGAATTTCCAGTGACAACCACCTCTATTCAACTACATTTCTAAACATCATAAGGATGCTGCAAAGGGATATTTTCTAACAAAATATGATGCCAAGCCAATGGAGCAAAGAAAGTGGAGTCATTCAAGAGACCAGAACTGGAGAAAAAAACAATAGCATTCCTGGAGTGATAGTAGAGCAAAGGAGATGTTTACAAAGATTGCCAAGGTTAAGACTTGGGAGAGATTCAAACACAGAATTTTAAAATCAAGGCATTGGTGGACTGGTAGCTAATAGCCTGCTTCTCGATAGCATTTATTCAGTGGTAGAGGGGTGGAACAAACCTTTAAGGAGGCATTTGTGTTTGGTGAAGTACTGGTATCACTGATAGGACTCAAGCTGAGCTAAGGCTTAAAATAGTAAGTGAGTAGGGGGTTGTTCCATATTGTAATATAGCCAACCACTCAGTTTAGTACATTGCCAGCATGTAGTAGATCACTTGCTGAAAACTGTTGGTTTCCCATTTCTCCTTTTGGATTTTTTTAGGCTACTCTTTACCACTAATTTCCCTGAGATTGACTGCCCAAGGAGAATTGGAGCTACAATCCCAATTCAACACTGATTTGTCTTGAACATTATTGAAAAATTATGAAAACACTTGTACACATTCCCTCAATTTAATGGTAAGATATTTCCTCAAATGACAAATTTCAATTTGCTAATGAGTTGCAACATTTGAATATTCCTTTAAAGTTGCCTGACAGAAGTAATTGTCACTGGTAAAAATTCCTTCCTGCCATTGTACTTCAGCAAAGTCTGTTATTTTCAGACTCAACTGTGTTACCAGATGGTTAAAGATTGATGATAAAGGTAACACAGTTGAGCTGCAATATTCCATTTCGTTTAGTTGCACCATACACTTGATGCATTCAGAAATATTCTGCAGGAGCAAATGATGACTCATTATTGCAAAATCTTTGAAAAATCACCCCATAACCACTTAAAGGCATAGTGACAAACCACCATATAAGAAAACTAGTTTGTGGCTGTATTTTGTGCATTACCTTTGAGCTGCTGTTCTTTAACTTGTGAAGGTACTTTTGGAACATGACTTTATATAACTCAGTGACATGAATTGTATTTCATTATCCTTTTATGTAAATAAAGAAATCAGGGTCCAGAGCATTTTCTGCACAAGGGGTTACTTTTGAAGTGAAGCCAGTGTTGCTGTTAAGTGAAAATGGCAACCATTTGACATGCAGCCAGATTCTAGATAAAAGCAGTCTGATTAATGTCTAATTGCTCTGTGCCCAGCTGGTCTTCGTTGAGGGAGAGAAATATTGATCACCCTCTAGAACAGTGGTTTTCAACCTTTTTCATGCTACATGTCCTTGTTAGATGCAGACCCCCAAAGCCCACAAAATCCATCGATAATTCATGCATACAACACTTAAATTACTGCACATAGTGACTATTTCAATCACCAATAATTACCAGTGGTGTCTTTCAGTGTTCAGTTCAATGTGAAGGTTGTGCCTGTTTTGCACTGCAGAGTTTGTCCAAATGTGGTGGTATGTGCGACAAACATACGCGTATGTCATCCTCAATATTCAGTCTTGATCTGTATCTGGTTTTCATGACAGTGACTGCAGAAAATGCTATTTCACACAAGTAGGTGGTTGCACGTGGTAGCAGAACATTGACGGCTTTGCCGGACAGCAATGGATACTCCTGGGAACATGCTATCCAGAACGACAACAGTGACATTTGGTTGAACTGCAAGTGCAAAGTCCTGTCAGATGACAGTTCAGCCAATTCTTCTTGTTCACGTCCAGTTAAATCAGTAAGCATGCATTCAAACGGATTTTGAATCCAATCAAACATGTTCGTGTCATCATCGCCGAAATACTCATGGAAATAAATTGACAGCTGTTGAATATGGTTCAAAATGGTGCTCGCAATGGCCTCTGTCTTAGTCTCGTTCACTGTCAGAAAGTCAGCCAGCAACGGAAACATATCATAGACGCCTTGCTGGCATCTTCCTTTCCAGATATGGAGTTTTTTCTGGAAGGCATTGATTTTGTCATGCGTTTTCAGAACATTTGAGCCAGGTCCTTGCAATGATAGATTTAAGCTGTTCAAAATGTTGAAAATATCTGCAAGATAAGCTAATCTGGCAACCCACGTCTCATCTGTCAACAACTGTGCCAATGATCCGTTATGCTCATTTAGGAAAATGAGCAGTTCATCTCGCAATTCATATACACGCTGCACAACGCGGCCTCGTAACAGCCATCTGACTTCTGTATGTAGCAACAAATGCTTATGCTCGGCTTCCATTTCACGGCATATGTTTCCAAACAAATGATGATTGAGCGGCCTGGCTTTAATAAAGATAACGATTTTAATGCACGTGGAAAACACATCGGCAAGACTTTCATCCATATCCTTTGCAGCCAAAGCCTCACGGTGAATCATGCAGTGGGTTGCTGCTACATGTGGAGCTACTTCTTTCACTTGTGCGACTAGATCTGACTTCTGTCCCGTCATTGCAGCAGCACCATCCATGCATACTCCAATACACTGTGTTCACGCCAATGCCGATTGTACAAAAAAAGTGTCAAGCACACGGAAAAGTTCTTTGCCGGTTGTATGCCCTGGGAGCGCCTTGCAAAACAAAAAGTCTTCCAAAGCCTCTCCTTCCCAGCAATATCGAACATAAACCAACAACTGTGCAGCACTGGCAACATCAGTACTTCCATCGAGCTGAATCGCAAATCTGACTTGCTGAAGACGTGCTATCAGCTGGCTCTGTATATCTTCCGCCATGTCACCAATTCTTCTGCTTACTGTGTTATCAGACAGTGGAATGGCTTTCAGCTTTTGACTGGATTCTTTTTCCAGTACAACTTCGCACATATCTACTGCTGGAGGCAGTATAAGCTCTTCTCCAATTGTGTGAGGCTTTCTGGAACGTGCTATTCATAATGCTACCAAATATGAAGCGCGAAGAGCCTTCTCATTTACAGTGGCGCAGGCTGTCATTTTGCCTTTCTGCTTGAGGTACAGTTCCTTTTGCCACTCAAAATATTCTTTCGGCTTACTGGCAACATCTGGATGCACTGTTGTTAAATGGCGCTTCAATTTCGCTGGTTTCATTGCATTGTTGGACAGTGTTTGCAAACACACAACACAGAGAGGTTGGTCCACATTTGCCCCCACTGCGATGAAGCCATATGAAATGTATTCTGGATCGTACTTGCGTTGTTTTCTCTTTCGGTCACCCTTATCCCCTTCATCATCAGAATCTTCCGGTTTCTGGTCAGCTTTTCTCTTCAGAAATTTCTCCATACTCAGCACTACATGCTGGACAGTTTAATTACTATTACTGATAAACAAAATTATCAAAACTAATCTAAAATTTACACGCTTGCGCACTTTTCGTTTAGCAGTAACGTCACTGTGGCGTAAATGCACGGTAAGTAAGCAATATTATTAAGGCAAACCAACAACGTCACTCAGTCTCGCTAACACTACAGTGCACAACGGAATAGTAGTGAGTAGTGAACACCACTGACTACTCTGACTACACAAGTTGAATATTAAGCGGCAGCTTACCAGAAGGGAACACCGTCTAAGTCTCTAAGATTGTCGCCTTTAACAGATAGAATAGATATGGCCGATTTTCGGAATAGTGGAAAACTGGAGCAAGCAAGTAAGCTACGTCTTTGTAACAGGTCGCTTTTCCATTTTTTTCTTGGCTTGCTTGCGGACCCCCTGGCAACCTGCCGCAGACCCCAGGTTGAAAACCTCTGCTCTAGGAGATATCTCTTCTGTTCTTAAATAGTTCCATGGGGTCTCTTAACATCCACACAAATGAGCAGAAGCAACCTTACTTGAAGGATGATACCTGCAATAGAGCATCAGAATGTACTGATGTTGATCTAGATTATAGGGTGAAGTGTGCCAGCTGATAGCTCATGGTTTCCCCAAGGTGACCATTGGTTATCAACATTTTGTTCCTTAGATTTCTTGGAATCTCATTTATAAACAATCAAATGCTCATCACTGAACTCACCATTAAATCCAGTGGTAGAGTAATGATGTGCTAAAGAGACAGAGGGTCAAACTACATTTTGCATTTGGCCATCAGCATTATACTAGGGATGGTTGTGATGGATAAAGAAAGAGCAGTTAAGTGTCAATTAACTTATTTTACTTTATAATAATGTTTGTTTGTTTTTGTTTTGATGTGCATTTCATTAAATTTATTTAAAAAACATTTAAATATGTTTTGCAGTCAGGTTATGCTGCCTGAGTTCACTTGTAGCTTGCTCCACCTTGCAGGATATCTGCCAGATGTGGGGCATATTCAACTTATCTGGCCGCCCTCATCCATAGAAAGTCAGAGTAAGCAAGGGTGGGGTATGGGCACTGTATCTGGGTGGTGGGCCAGGAGCTGAGCAATCTGCCATGTTATGTTCAAGTCTTGTATGTTGCTCCATAAAGAAGATTGGTTAGTTTGAAGATGAAATATATCATATTCATGAAGTTGGAACAAATTTGTTTAGTGGGCAAAGTAATTTCAGACTTTGTGCACACAACAGATTACTTTTATCACTGTAGAAGCTTATTCTGCTGTTGTGGCTGTGGAAAGATGAGATTAAACATTGCTGTTGAGTTCTCATTAAAAAACTGCAGCAAGAAAACATGACCTTTCTTTGGTGCATACTTTTTTATTCTGTACTTTGAAATACTTAAGTGCTTTATCTTGTGTGTAATTTCTGCTGTTATGGTAGCAGCATTCTCTAATGACATCTTATAAATAACACAGCACTAGATTTGTACTCCTACCTCTAAGTAAAAAAAATTCAGGAGGTGCATGAGGTAATTTGCTTTATTCTTCCACCTTGGGGCAGTGGAGGAGGAATAATTACAGTTTTGTATGATGTAGCTTTCAGTAAAAATTGTTTTCTTTATAGTATAAATGTTACAAACTATTTTTATCATTGCAATAAAAAGCTGTGTATCATATAAAATATAGTTACAGTCAGTTCAGTTTATTGAATTGTTTTGCCAAATCATGCAGCAGATCAGACTACTGCTGAGATAATTAAAGTTTGAGTTTTACTAAGTATTTTTTTAATACTGATTTAATACATGTTTTAGGCAGCAGAAAGTCGGTATGAAGAACAGATCAGTAACCTTGTGGTGGAAAAGCAAGAACTAGAGTGGCAAAAGGTATTGTATTGGCATACAGAAAATGTGGTGAAGTGTTAGAAGTCATACAAAATGCATACTTTTCATGAATGGAGGAAGGTTTCTTAAATGAGTGTATTTAATGAAGAGCCATAAATAATTTGTGATGGTTTTGTTTTGGTGATTTCTCTTATCATATAAAAGAAATGTATGATGCAAGATCTTTGTTGCTTATTTGATTGTTCTTTCTAACCCAATTTCATTTTGTTTGCTATCTCAACACCTGTATGTACATTATTATTTGTTAGGAAGTTACAATTCATTGTACAACTGGGTGCTTTTTTGGTGCCGTGCTACTCTGATGCAAAATAGAATTATTATAGGTTGTTGACAACTTTTGTCTCTGGGTAATCCCAACAGCAGGCTCCAGGAAGCCATGACTATTGTGACTTTTGGTAGTCTGACGTTCATTTGTTCTAAATTGTTCTGTGGATTGATTAAAACAGTAGCACCTCACAAGAATGCTATTTTTAAAAAATGTATTCATTTTTAAACTATATTTATATCAAACTATCCAGGTTAGACAGAGCAGTTGGGTTACTTGTACAATGGTTGTGGATTAACTGCCAGAACTGTCTGTCATTTTAAAACGCTTGATACTTGTGTAGTGAACAACATCAGTCATTAACTTGATCACTATGTACAGAATAGAAAACCTTATAATTGCATGTGCAAAAAATGTTCATGTTGAATCTTGATATGTCCTGTTTAAAAACATCTCTGAAGGCATCCAGATTTATTGGTTGCCTTCTCGTACCTCTCCTCCCCCTGCTTCAGTAAGGTTTTCTTCCTTTCTCTTCGGTTAACAGAGGATCTCTCTCCCCTTTTATCCTGCTTGTGCATATTTGGTTTGTCTCGGAGCCCCAGAAAATCCCTTGGCTGGGTGGCTGAAGATCATGAAACACTTGGTAGGGGATGTACCCAGACTTTAGTATGTTAGAAATCGATGTGGTGCAGCAAGCTGTCTGTGATGGGTGCTGAGAGTTGTTGGATTCGAGCCTAGATACATTAGTAATTTTGCTTTGTGCATTGCTAATAATGGAGCAGTCATGGTTTCTGCACGTTAGTGTTTAATTCTTTTGGAATTTTATTGATTAGAAAATTGAATTGGAGAGAAAAAGATTTGAGCAGCATGATTGGTGAATAACAAATGTGAAACAAGCAAGGAAGAATTCAAACACAGGCAGTCATTGAGGAAAATAAAATGGTCATGATATGATGACGATCATGAAAGAATTAGATATGAAACTGTATATGTCAGTTATTAATTTTGAAGAAGTGTTTAACGCTTGAATAGATTTTGGGGGGAGAAAAGCAAAATGTTCACAAAATAGAAATTAAATATATATTATAAAAATCAGAAGTGCTTTTTTTTTACATTCTAATGCTGTATCCTGGGGAAATCTGCAGGGCTAAGGAACATTAATAATGGCCAATGTCCTTGAAGTCATTTGCAGAAGCATTTGGCAAGATAGTCACAGTAAACAATTCCACTTTGTGACAAGCAGACGTGTAACCTCTCCCCCCCCCCCCCCCCCCCCCCCCCCCCCAGATTATGGGTTTTTATGTTTTTACTTAAGGGTTTATTAAGATAATCTGTATATTCAGCCATTTCATAAAGAAGTTTTAGTCATCTCTCTTTTGGATTCTCTATTCTCTTTTCTGCCTTTACCCAGATGACTGGACCCTGAAAGTGAACTTTCGATGAAGGCTTTACATAAAAATTCATGCCTGACCACTTTGCAAAGTGTAGTACTTATTGATCTCTACTTTTAAGCCACATAACGTTATTTAAGGGTAACAATTACATTCAAATTCTTGTATATGCAAGAACAACCCAAGCATGGCATTGAGCTATACTTCATTTGAGCTGAAATCATTGAAATTTGATAATCTAAAAATCATTTTACAGTTATAATTTTAATATGTGTAACTTGTTTGTACACAAAATCAGATTTATTAATTTCAAAACGGTTGTATTCAAATATTGTAATCTATGCTGGGTGTTCACAAGAGGCTGACATTTGCTTCCTTCATTAATTGACAGTATAGTTTGGTTCACTGTGGTTTATCTGTAAAGCAGGAGTCATTGCAGCATCAGTACAATGCACTGTCCAGTCAGCATGAAGAAGCCATAAGTGCCCTAAAAAAGCAGGTATATATCTTTTGTGATTGATTTAAGGAAAAAAAAAATTGACAATGAAATAGTTTGTGACATAAGATCATTAAATTCTAATTGTGCATAAATTTTAATGGTGCAAGAGCTCTATAGTTTAATCTAGTTTATATTGTTGGTATATGGGAGTTTAATTTGTAATATTAATCTATTGTTGTAATATACTGTAACTTTTTTAGGACAACCTTTCCATTGTTTGCATAAGATGGACATAAGGCAGTACCAAAGATAACTAATTGTTACTGCTTTAAACAGAAAGGCAGAATCCACAATAACATATCTTAAGGTTAAAACTGTATATATTCATTTAGTTATACCATTGATTTTTCAGATTTAAAGTATCTAATCAACACTGCACCTTTTATTTTATGCTGCAAGTCTTAGGACACTATTGGGTTTTGTGTGCTATCCAACACTGTTTAAATCTAGTATTTTGCCATTTATGCTTTTCAATAATTTGGATAAAATACTGATAGACTTGCACATATTTTATATGTGGATCTTTCATAGTCTGCAATGAAGAATTATCTGTGGACAGAGCAGTAAGACAGCAATTACCTTGTACTAATGAAAGCAAAAGTACCTTGTTTTAAATCTGGGGAGTTGAAACTATTTTGTTACATGCAGCTTAAGAACTGTAAGAGTAAATTGCTGTCAAGTGGAAAGGAATTATGATATGGGCTTGTTTTGGCTTTATTTTAATAAGAATTGATATTAATTGGAATTGTTCTTTACAGTTTCAGGCACGGGTAAATGTGGTGGAAGAAGAAAAGGTATTGCTTATTTTGAATGCTAAAAACTGCATAGAAGAATACTTTGCACATTATTTATAAACCTTGTTTGCTAAATTTTTGTTACCTGTATAAAATTTGTCTGGAGGAGATATAAGTAGAGGGAGGACAGAGGAGAGAAAGGAGGAAAAAACTGCTGGAAATCTGAAATGCAGGAGAATTCTGGGAAAGCCCAATAGGTCAGGTGGTATCTGCTGAGAGAGAAGAAGTTGCATAAGAACTGGCCAGGAATTGAATTGCAAAATACTGGCAGAAGCTGGAAATCTGAAACAAAAATGGAAAATGCTGGAAATGCCCATTAGGCTAGGCAGCATCCATAATGGAGTTAAAGCACCCAGTCTCTGTCTTTCTAGGTGCAGCATGGCTTGCTATGCTTTTCCAGCATTCTTCTTCACTTTAGATATCCAGCAACTGCTGTGATCTGGTTATCACATTTCCAGCAGGTTTTCTGATCCCCTCTGTTCTTCCTCTATTCACCTCTCCTCTGGACAGATTAATTGACGTTAACAAGCCTGCAGCACCCTCTCCTAATCAATAGTAATCTGTGTCATCCATCTTGATTTCCCTTTGTTCTTCCCACCTTTCCCCTTTCTCTGCAAGTTTAAACAAACCTGTTTTGGAAATTTTCTCAGTTTGGAAGAAGGTTCATCGACTAATAAAGATATCTTCTCTTATAAATGTTGATTCCATGTTTCTATCCACAGAAACTACCTGATCTGCTGAACATTTCCAGCATTTTTTTATTTTTATTATGGTAGTTCCAGCATCTGCATCTTTTGGCTTTTTAGTTATTGTGTCTTTGTTTCTTTTGCTGTTGTAGCCATTATTCCAGTTTTGTGTTTTTGCTAGATGTAACTGACTTTAATAATTAATTATCAGTATGTTGATCTTAAAGGGAGATCTGCAAAGTTGTTCCTGCCAGTAATTTTAGCAAAACAAGTATCAAAACTAAAACTGGATCTTGATTTTAATTTGACTCTTAATGGAAAATGATAGTAGACTGCTGATACTGATACTGATACTTGATAATTCCCTTCAACCATTCGGTCTTGGAACCAACTGACAAAACGCTAATCACTACAGTTTAGCCGCACCATCACCACTTTGATCACTTTGCACTAAAGTGGACTTTTTTTCAACACACAAAATGCTGGAGGAACTTGGCAGGTCAGGCAGCATCGATGGAGGGAAATAAACAGTTGACGTTTTGGGTCGAGACCCTTTTGTTCTAATTGTGTTCTTCCTTGTAAAAATTGTGTGTAATTTATATTTTGCTTATATGTGCCTGTGATGGTGCAAGTAAGTTTTTCATTGCACCGCATACATGTGCACATGACGATAAACTTGACTTTGACTTCAATTTATGGCTCCAAAAAAAGTACACAAAAATCTGCTTCTGTAATAATGTTTCTTTAATTATACTTTGTATGTATGAAAATTATACAGTATGTTAGACAAAGAAATGGGCTGTTTGGACAAATATAAATTTTGTTTGGTTTTAAATAACCTTAAATTAAAACATTGTTCATTTTATTCTTTGTATGTAGAAGACTGCATGTAGGCTAGATGATTATGATAACACATACTGTCCATTGTAGGGAAAATTCCAACTTAGCTCAGAGTCAAAAGAAAGAGAAATCAGTGGACTTAAGGAAGAATTAAAAGTATTGCAGGTAACACATGGATTAATGTTTCACATTCTTGAAGTAAAGGTAGTGATGCAGTATGTAAGATATTAAATAGGAATAAACATGGCTTAAGGTGGCACAGCTGGTGAAGTTGCTGCCTCACAGCTCCAGTGGCCCGGATTCAATCCCAACGTCTGGTGCTGTCTGTTGAGTTTGCAAGATTTTCCTGTGACCACATGGGTTTCCTCCAGATGCTTTGGTTTCTTCCAACATCACAGAGATATGCAGGTCTGATGAATTGGGTGGTATAATCTGGTAGGGAGGGAGAGTGGGAAAGAGTTGATGAGAATGTGGGGAGAATGAGTAACCGGGAAAATTAATGGAGAATCTTTGTGAGATGGCATAGACATGAAGGGCCAAATGGATGCCCCCCTTGTTGTAAGGAAATATAGAGATATGGAATTTAATCTGAAAAGCGCTGTGTAGCCTGATTAAGCACATCAAATTTAATTAGAATAATTCCTGAAATTAACCAGATGTAACAAAGACACATTTAGTTTTTAAACTTTTTAATATCTTAAGGCAATTCTGTTGGACTTAATATGTTATGCAGTTGCCAGTTTTTAATCCCTTAATTGTTGCTTTGCATATAATTTATCAATATAGTAACACAAAATTGTCATGTACAATTGGAAATAAAACAAGAGGCATGTAGTACTTTGTAATTATGCAAAGATTATAAAATTGTGCATTTACTGATTGGATCAAATTGTGTATCAGTTTGTTAACAAAGGATTCCATAGTAGACAGTAAATAAGCAATTGTCACACATTGCCACAAAAGTGATTGTGACTTAATACTATTTAAAAAATAAAAATTCAGTCTTGCAAGGCTGGATTAACTGCAGTGTATCAAAGAAGCTGGTTTCCGAATCTTTCGTCATGATTATGCACAAACAGGTTCACATGCTATTTTATGTATATATACTTAAAAAATACTGTTACACAATAATAGTAATTTCAGACTGACACAGTGATAGCTGTTATTGCTCCATTAATGGAATTCATGTTAACAAGGAAAGGAATAATTTATTAACAGTAAATATTGTATAGCAGGACCAAACATATTTACTTGGTTAATATTTGTAGGAATGGATTAATTTTGAATAAAATACAAGTTATTTCAAGCACATTAAGTATAGGTAAAGTGCTTCTGTGGATAGATTACCTCGGTAATTCGACATCTGGCTCTCAAAAAAGCCGTATCCAAAATGAAGCCAGTGACTGGAACCTCTACAATAACTCTTGGACTAGATGCTTCTGACCTCGTAAGTGCTGGCAAATATCATACTGTCTTATCTATATAGGTCTCAATATCATTTAATGTAAAAAATTCCATTATCTCACTTAGAGAAGGCCAAGAGTTCTTTTTATTACTCTACAATACCTATGTGTCATGTGCAGCAGAGCACGGCAAACCCTATACATCACCTATGCTATGTCACAGACTGAACAAGCCAAACAAATCCTTACAGCTACAGCGTAAAAGGTCAGGCAAGAGGAGATATTTTGTTGGTTTTGAAAGCACACCCAACATTAACTAGATGATTAAAACAAGCAAAAGGTGACACAAGTAACAAACTACTTTGTTTATACAGGAATTTAATTAAATCAGAGTATGGAAACAAAAATGGAATACTAAAGTTGTAAAAATAAACTGCTTTTTGCAATGATGCAGTAAGCAAAACATAGCTGTTCACTTGAGGATCAAGGTTCATCTAGCATTTTAAATTGAAATATTCTGTGCCATTGGTCTTGCTTTACAGAATTGCAAAGTCCCCAAAGGTTTCTTTAAATCACATTGTGTGAGATAGCAGGAAGCCAACATATTTACTAAAGCTTTTAACGAATACAACTCAGATTATGGTGAAATATTATCAATAAATTCAAATGAACCTAGTCCTTCATAATTGTCTTATGAACTGGAGAATAATATTGTAATATATTTGGAGGAAAATGTTAAGTATTGTATTGAAGACATTTTAACTAACATCACAGAGAAGTACAATAGAACTAGAAGGTAAATATTTTTATGCTTCATTTTTCCTCAATGTTTTGCTCATGCTTATTACATACATTACAAGAAATAGGAAAGAAGTATGATGAATCACATTGTGTTTGTGGGTTTTAAAGTGATTTTTGTGACACAGATTTTGAACAATTGCGCTTCTTTACTTCAATCTGTTGTTTTCATCTGAGAAATTATTAACAACTAGTATTACCCTCCCCATAGGTTTTCCAAGTATAATCTGGAAAAGAAACCTAAGTGAACTGGTAAGGACTATGTTGCTATCCATCCATTGTCAGGCCAGATAGGGAGGGTGAGGAGTGATAGGTACAAAACATAAATGGAATAGGCCTACGGTAACATGCAAGAGGAAAGCAGTGGCTGGAACCTTAAATACTGCAAGAGAGTATAGCTGCAATGTCGCACACCTGATTGTTTAACTTATTTTAGGCAGCAGTTGCTGATTAAACATTTTTATAAATCTGTTTAAGTCATGACTGTTGAGAATTTTTGGTTTGTTGATCAGAATGAAACGCAAAAGCAGTCAGTACAAACGTGATTATTATACTTGTTCATATTCTCCAATATAACAGTCAGTGAATAAACTGTATATTTGTTATATGTGTCAAGTTGAATGTTCATACAGGCCATATCTCACTGCTTCTTGTCCTAAACGATGTCTTGAAAGAACCAAAATTTCATCGAGTGTACTGTGCACAGTTTTGGGCTCCGTATCTTAGGAAGGATGTACTGATGTTGGAGAGGGTTCAGAAAAGATTTACAAGGATGATTCCTGGAATGAAAGGGCTTACTTATGGCTCTTGGACTATATTCACTGGCGTACAGAAGAATGAGAGGGGATCTCATAGAAACATTTAGAATATTGAAAGGACTGGACAGAGTAGATGTGGTTAAGCTGTTTCCCCTGGTGGGTGAGTCCAGGACTAGAGGGCACAATCTTAGAATTAGAGGGTACTGGTTTAAAACAGAAATGAGGAGAAATTTCTTTAGCCAGAGGGTAGTGAAATTATGGAATTCTTTGCCATGTACAGCTGTGGAGGCCCTGATCGTTGGGGGCATTTAAGGAGGAGATTGCTAGGTATCTAATTAGTCAAGGTATCAAGGGATATGGGATAAGGCTGGAAATTGGGGCTAGATAGGAATAGTATTAGTTTAGCTCATGGAGCAGACTCAATGGGCCGAATGGCCTACTTCTGCTCCTTTGTCTTGTGATCTTGTGAGTTGATCCTTTTCCATCTTCTCTCTTCTCCCTGCATAAGTGTTACCTGAAACTCTCAAATCCATGACTCTGCCTTTCTTCCACCAACATAATCTTTCCAGTCTCTGCTGCTGAATTTTGCATCAAAACTGAACAATTCCAGTGATTTTCAAGGCCAGCCTCACATCCTCCATGATGTTTAACCCTCAATTCATCAACACTCTGCTATCCATATTTCATCCAACACACTCTCGCTCACCTCTGTGCTTGGTAATCTATATTGGTTCCTTATCCACCATTGCCAGAATGTTAAAATTTTTAATTCTTGTGGTCAGATCCCTTCAGGGTCATGCTCCTCACCCTACGGTTTAATGTCCTTCACCTTTTTTCTCTGACCCTACTGTGTATCCTCCACAGTCTAACATTAGTGGCCATTGTTATGCTCTGGAATTTCCTCTGTAAATCTCTCTGCCTCCCTCTTTTCCTTTAAAACTGGTCTTAATGACCACCTTTTCAATCATTCCTCTTAATAATCTCCTGGCTTTGTTTTTGTCACTTTCTGCAGAACACCTTAGGATCCTTTTTAACAACAAATAAATGCAGGTTGATGATCTTTATTACTTATAAGCTTCTGGACTGCTCAGCATCAATTGTTCCAGTCCTGATCAGGTCCTGCTGGCTTTTCCTCCCCTTTCAAATCCTTCTTAGTGCATTCAAATATACCCAAAACCTCACTTCATCATTGTGCGGTGACACTTTAACCTCAGGAATGCTTGTACTATTTTTGAAAATGAATTGGTGACAGTGTTTAAATGCATTTATATCTTTTGTTTTCCAGGAGCAAAAAGTATATTTGCAGAACATAGCAAAGGATAACCAGCTTAGTCAACTCAGTGAAGTTGAGAAACGGTTTGCAGCAATAAGTCATCAGTGTGGGTTAGTCATACAAGCTCATGGAAAACTAGAGCAGAACGGTAAATAAACCATTTACCATTTTTCTCCATCTATTTTAATTGGTACTCTGAAAATAACATGACACATTTTGAGATCAATTAGAAAATTAAAAGTTATGAATATGAAAAGGCAACCTAGTCTATTTGAACCATCTTAGGGTGAAAATCCTGCTGTCAAATGGAAATTAAATTATTTCCCTCTTGGAATACAACCAAGGCAGGGAAACAATTTTTCTTAGCTTCCAGGAAGTTTATCTGCATTGGAAAATAACAACCTAATAAAAGATCCAAAAGGTACCTGCAAGAAAGTAGCCCAATCAGTAAAGTGACTCTGTGGACAGTCTAAATATTCTTTGGTGGATCACTTAAGCAACCTCTGGGAACATGACGGGTATGAAACTAGTTTTAAGTAATGATGACATTCAAGTTGTAGTGTGTGATCAAATGGAACTCATTTTATTTTATACTTATGATGTATATATTTATGCTGTTGGAAGTAAATTACAGTAATTGGACCTGATCTCTTAAGTATCTTTAGTAATTTAATCCAAATTGATCCAGTAATCTTCTGGAATTGCAATACAGACGGAAGTAATAAATAATGTTGAGAACTTATTAAGCCATTCAGAAAGGACTCTTCTGGTTTGTATATACATAAGATGTATATGCAATTGTGTGTTTATCTGCAAATGCTTCTTAGCAAATTTAAATCAATGATTGTAGTTTCTTGTGAAATGTTCTGTATTTCACATAACTTTGCATTATGCTTAGAGTCAATTTTATGATTTGTTTTGGATGTGTACAAACTCGAGAAGCAAGTTACCAAGCAGTAGTTGCCATCAAAGTTGAATATCATTTGGAGGCACCAACCTATTTATAATAGAATTAGCAGATTTGCTGTACTGGTTTTCCAGCGGCTCTGGCGACCCAGACAAGCTTCCTAGGCTCCTACTGGAGACCTGCCAGTGACTGGGTGAATTTCTCTGGGAAAGGGAAGAAAGTGCACTGCTATGACAGGTTTACAGTTCCTGTCGCAACCTGAAGGGGCTACAATTAATATAATCTGTGAGACAAGGTGGAGAGTTATTACAATAATAAGATCTATAGAAAGGAGAGTATTAAACTCAAAAGGTGAAAGTACTTTTGGACCCAATGTGGGCAGGGTGGATGTGACTCTTGAGATATAGGAAGAGACTATCTCTTGCAAATTGAAATATATTGGAGTAGAGGCAACTGAAGCAATTGGTGCAGCCTTCATAAATTCCAAATCAGCTGTGCGGTACAATAAAATATCTGAGGACAACAATGTAAATGTGCCAGTTGCCTCTTGGCATAATATTTGTGTAGCAGACATTGTGAAGCATCCATGCTTACACACTTGCCAGTCCATCTGCCTTGAACTGTCTAAACAGTAATGCTGAAAAATCTCATGCTGTTGTAAAACAGATTGGAGCCTGCTGCCTTCTGGCAGCCTCTACTATAATTTATGCTTTGATTGTTGGCCCACTGGTTTTGTGGGCCTTGAGATTAAGGGCAGGGCAGTAAATGATCTGTGGATTTCCAACTCTATATAAAGACCTGGTTGCTGATTCTCTTTGATCAACTCAGAATTTGTACAACTGGTCAGACAGACTCCCCTGGATAACTGTGAATGTGAAGTTAAGGATACAGAACAGTGTTTCTCCACCCCCCCCCCCCACCCCCAATACCATGCATTTTTAACTATTAGGGCTAATTCCCTAGCCAGAAGTCAGGCAGATTGACTTGACTAGGCTTGTGGTTGGGCAGGTATTGCTCTGAAGAAGGTGACAAGACCAGATGTGTTTAATTTCTGATCCTCGGATAGGCAATTAAATGTTGGGTCAGCCTGTGAAGCCCACATTCCTTGAATGAATATATTTAAAAAAAAATTGGGGAGTGTTCTGTTCCCTACTCCATCTTGGATGAGTCTAATCCTGGGAGCCTTGTATGGGAGTGTGGGAATCTGCTGGAGTGGAGCTCATGAGGTGTGTGTGGTAGGGGGAGAGGAATCATTCCTATTGCTGCTGATCTTCAAGTATTGTAGTGAAGACACTTACTACCTCCTCAAAACGTTCCTTGTCTTATTCCAGTGGATGGGTTTCCAAAGCCTGGGAAACTGGACCATCCTCTAAGATCTGGAAAGCAGGTGAAACTAGAGATAGTTGTATTGATTTCTCCTGGGAGCAGATTGGTTTTCCTCTAACTCTCCTGGCTCAGGAAAAAAAAATTCCGAAGCGATGGGTTTGGAGTCAAGGATCAGTTTTATATAAAAAAAAACACATTTGGACTCTCCATTCAGTCAATAGGTGTCAATATTTAATCATCTGTCTCTAAGGGCACGTGCTAGTAACATCTCCATAGCTGAAGCGTCTGCAGTTTTTGGATTTCCCTTTTACATATTTCAAAATAATGAAGTGATATTTGTAATTTTCTATTACAAAGGAATAAATTTCCAAATCTTGTGAGCTTTGCAAAATAATAAGTAATGCATCTGCAATTTTCTCACCTTTAAGTACATGATATTGAGGGTATTATACTGGTATAGATGGAGGACTGGTTAAACAGACAGAAAATAGAGTAGGCATAAATGGGTAAATTTTTTGCTTGGGAAGCTGTAACAACTGGGTGCTCAGGGATTGGTGTTGGGATCCTAGCTGTTCACAGTCCTCATCAGTGATTTGAATGAAAGAATCAATTGTAATATATCCCAAGCTTGCTGATGATACCAAAGCTTGGTGGTAGTATGGGATATGAAGAGGATGCAGAGAGGCTTCAGGGGTTTTAGACAAAGTTACGTGAAAATATGCCAGTTATAATATGAGAAAAAAGTGAGGTCTTCCACTTCAGCTACATTACTGAAAAGATTTAAATTTAACATTTAATTATGATTGGTATAGAAAATTGTTCACAAACCCCATTCTTTCCTCCACTGTGCTAATGCCACACCTTTCACCTCTGCCTCTCACCAAAATGCCTGAAAAATATTTGGAAGAAAGACCTGTGGCTTAATTGGAAAGATTTAACTGCTTCACAAAGTACTCTGATGAACTTTGCTGTTAGGAACAGGTATTAAGGAATACTAGAGTAAGGTGAGCAGATAGAATTAAAATGCAGATCAGCCATGATTAAAATGACTAATAGAAAAAGTTAGAAAGATTGAATGGCCATCTTGCATCCCAACATGAACTCTCTCACCTGGAGTCGACGTCATTCTTATGCTGATAAGTAGCCTAATAGCTCACCTGCCTCTTCTGATGATTCTCTTTCAATTAGTCTGCAAAAATGTGGGTGTTCTTCCTTCTAGAATCCATTTTGAATGTCTTGTGTTTTCTTAAGAAGTGTGATCACAATTCAGTGCAATGGGAGAATTCAGGATCTTACCTCCCCAGTGAAGCCTTGTGTCTTTGGTGACCATTAGTTCAGTAAGCCCTGTCTCTGACCCAAGCTTTTCTTGATCCTCGATGACCTCTTCATTAGTGGAATTTTTAAAAATTCCTTAAAAAGATGTTGCCTTTTTGATGAGGGAGGACATAACAGCAGTGCTTAGGGAGGATATTCTTGAGGGAGCATCTAAAAGGCCACTTGGGTAGAACTTGGAAATAAAAAGGGCATGGTCACCTTGGTAGAGCTATATTACAGACCCCCCAATAGTCAACTGGAAATTGAGGAGCAGATGTGTCAAGAAATTGCATGTAGTTGTGAGAATATAGGGTAGTGCTAGCCAGAGATTTCAATTTTCCCAGTATTGAGTGGGCCACTCAGGTAAAGGGCCTGGATAGGGCGGGATTTGTGCGGTGCATCCAAGATAGTTTCCTCACACAATATCTTGAGGAGCCTACTCAGGAAGGAGCAATACTGGACCTCTTAGGGAATGAGGTGAGTCAAGTAACTGAAGTGGCAGTTGGGGAGCACTTGGGGTCCAGTGACCACAATTCTATTAGTTTTAAAGTACTTATGGATAAAGATAGAAGTGGTCCACAGGTTAAAGTCCTGAAGTGGAGCAGGGCCAACTTTGAGGGCATTAGGCAGGATCTAGCTGGGGTCGACTGGGTGACTCTATTTAAAGGCAAGGGAACGGTTGGCAAGTGGGAGGCTTTTAAAAGGGTCATATCAAGAGTCCAGGGGCAACATGTTCCTGTTAGGGTGAAGGGTAGACATACCAAGTTCAGGGAACCCTGGTTGATGAGATATCTGGTCAGGAAAAAGAAACGTACATTGCGTTTAGGCAGCTGGGTACAAATTAATCCCTCAACGAATATAAAAAGTTTAAGACCAGGCTTAAGAGGGAAATCAGAGAGTGAAAAGAGGGTATGAAGTGGACTTGGCAGGCAGGGTTAAAGCTAATCCCAAGAGGTCCTTCAGTTATATTAACAGTAAAGGGTGACTAGGGAGAGACTAGGTCCTCTTAAAGACCGTCAGGGCCGCCTATGTGTGGAGCCACAGGAAATGGCCATCTGGTTGGAGGTATAGGAGCCTGAAGACCCAAACTCAATGATTCAGGAACAGCTTCTTCCCCTCTGCCATCAGATTTCTGAATGATCCATGAACACTACCCAGTTATTCCTTTTTTTTACACTATTTATTTATTTTTGTAATTTATAGATTTTCATGTCTTTGCACTGTACTGCTGCCACAAAACAACAAATTTCATGTCATCAGTGATCATAAATCTAATTCTGATTTTTAATGTCTATTTCTCCTTTGCCTTTACTAAGGATAATATCATAGATGCCAGAGAAATGAGGATAGTAAGTAGTGAGGTCTTAAATGCACACTATGAGAAAGGAGGTATTTGCAGCCTTGAAGCGCATTAAGGTGGGCAAATCCCCAGGGCCTGACCAATTGCACCCCCGGACTTTATGGGAGGCCAGGGAAGAGATCACGGAGGCGTGTGTAGAGATATTTGCTTCGTTGTTAGCCACTGGCGAAGTTCCAGAAGACTGGAGGGTGGCTAATGTGGTTCCATTGTTCAAGAAGGGTATCAAGGACAGGCCAGGGAACTACAGGCTGGTGAGCCTGACTTCAGTTGTAGGGAAGTTACTGGAGGGAATTCTGAGGGACAAAATCTACCATCACTTGGATAGTCAGCATGGTCTTGTGTGTGGGAGGTCATGGCTGATGAATCTTTTGGAGTTTTTTTGAAGAGGTGACTAAGGGAATAAATGAAGGTAGGGCAGCAGATGTTGTCTATGTGGACTTTAGTAGGGCCTTTGACAAGGTCCCGCACGGCAGGCTGATCTGGAAGGTTAAGTCATACGGGATTCAGGGGAAGCTAGTGAGGTGAATTTGGAATTGGCTCGATGATGGGAAGCAGAGGGTGATGGTTGAAGGTCAATTCTCCGACTGAAGGCCTGTGACTAGTGGGGTGCTCCCGGGGTCGGTGTTGGGACCTCCGTCATTCTATGATTTGGATATGAATGTACATGACATGATTAGCAAGTTTGCTGATGATACTAAATTAGGGGATCTTGTTGATAGTGAAGCAGGTTACAATGAATTGCAAAGAGATCTCGATCAGTTAGGGAGATGGGCTGAGGAATGGCAAGTAGATTTCAACTTGGACAAGTGTGAGGTGAAGCATTTTCGACAGTCAAACCAGGGTAGGACTTGTACAGTGAATGGCAGAGTACTGATGAGTGTTGTGGGACAGAGGGACCTGGGAGTACAAGTGCACAGTTCGCTGAAAGTGGCTGCACAAGTAGACTGGGTGGTGAAGAAGGCGTTTAGCATGCTGGCCTTCAGTCAGGGCATCGAGTTTAGGAGTAGGGACATTGTGCAGTTGTATAAGTTGTTGGTGAGGCTGCACTTGGAGTATTGTGTACAGTTTGGTCACCTTGTTATAGGAAGGACATTATCAGGCTGGAAATGGTGCAGAAGGGATTTACGAGGATGCTGCCTGGACTAGAGGGCCTGAGTTATAGGGAGAGGTTGGCCAGGCTGATCTTTATTCCTTGGAGTGTAGGAAAACGAGGGGTGACCTCATAGAAGTTTATAAAATCATGAGGGGTATGAATAAAGTGGAGGGTCATAGTCGTTTCCCCAGGGTTGGGGAGTCCACAACTAGAGGGCACAGATAGAAAATAAGAGGTGAGAGATTTAAGAGACTGAGAAGTAACTTCTTTACACAGAGGTTAGTGAGTATCTGGAATGAACTGCCAGAAGAAGTAGTCAAGGCAGGTACGATTGCAACATTTAAGAGGCATTTGGATAGGTACATGGAGGGGAGGGGCTTGGAGGGTTATGGGCCGAACGCGGGCAACTGGGAGTAGCTGGGAAGATGCTGTGGTCAGCACGGACTAGTTGGGCTGAAGGGCCTGTTTCTGTGCTGTATTACTGTATGGCTCTATAAAGCAAGAGAGAAAAACTGAATTAATATTTATCACAACTACAAAATCCATATTCTCATTATGACTTATCTTTAATGTGTCCATTCCAAGGAATAGGCAAATCTTATCAGAGAGAAATGAAAAGCATACTTCAGTTCCTTTTATGTTTCTGTTGGGGAATGCCAACCAATGACCTGCTCTGTAATATCTTACAGATACGGTTTTGAACTACAGAAATTGTTGCCAGAAAAATTGAATAATTATTAAGCAAGAGCTAGGCTCTAAATGTCAGTGTCAGTGATCGTTGGGTAACTTTGCAACAAAGTATAGCCATCCCAGGTTGACATGTGATGAGATATCACTATTGACAGTGTTATCAAATGAAACAATTTATACAAAATTTCTATTGACTATTAATGTAGGCAGTGAGCAGTTTATACCAAATTAGTTGGTGCTTCTGCTGCTCAGCTGGTATTGCAATTATAATCTGTAGGGTTTATTTATAATGGTGTGTTGTGTATATTTTTGTTTAACATACATAAAATATAAAGGCATATTAAAAATAGAATCCAGGAGGAATGTTGCTATGATTTAAAAAGAAAGTAGTTTAGTGTTTAAAAACCTTGACACAATTTTTAACACTTACTAATCTATCTGGATCATTGTGAAGGAAAATTAAGATACAACTGGATGCACCTTTTCAGTTTATTGGTGGAAACTCATGAAGGTCTTGCTGTCTGATTCTGCCTAGAGATTAGTGCATTCTCTATTAAATGCAAAATGCTGCTGATGTTTGAAACCCGAAGTGTCCAAAGCACTCAATAGGTCATCCAAATTATTGGGCTAGATTTTTACTGTAATGAGAATGGTGAGGCTATCAGTGCTCATTAGTTTTGTGATCTAAATCTGACAAATTCTGCTGTCTGTATGTGCATTACCAAATGCAGAAACCCATAAGCTGATGCGAGAGATACCTTGCTCCCCAAAGGGTGCATTGTTGCAGTACCAAACTATATGGAAGTGACTGTAATGGTGTAAACTCGGGACAATTACCCATTAATTAAGGACTAGAAATGGCTGAAGAAGGTTCAAAAAGTGAGTTTTAAATGGTGTAATGTGTGATAAATATTGCTGAAGAGTTAAATTTTACAAATGTGGAATTTAATTTCCTTAAACGGAAATAAATTGGCAGATTTTAAATTATTTTTGTTATATTTCCTGTCTATTTGTTTTTCCCTCTCTTCAGAGTAGTAGTTTTTTTCAGAAAGTATAGAAACATTAAAGGAGAAGGTAAAGGCAGAGTAAAATCCTTTTAATCTGAAATGTTGCCTCATGATATGGCAGGGTTTAAAAAAAAGTAAAATTGTTAACGAGCGCCTGATAGAGTTGAAGGGTGTTGCAGGCATTAACCGTGACTGTACTTTTCTGGATGTTCTGAAGGCAGTGTTGTGATTTAAAGCTATTTGGTGGAAGCAGTGACCCTGACTGAAGTCACTCTAATTAAATAAAATTGTTTCCTCAGGAAATTGCAAAATTGCATTAAATATGTGAGTTACCCTAAAGGAAGAGATGGTGAAGAACCCTAGCATGGAAAGAGAGTTGGCTGATCGCTTGAAAGCTGAGGGAAGACTGAGCAGGGGAAGCTAGTCACAGCTGTCAGTGGATTAAGGGCCTTTGGAGAGAGATGGAGGAGAAATTGTGGTGGGTGGGTAGGTTGGTGGGGGGAATGTGGGGAGGGGAAGAAGGGACAGTTAGCTGGAGACAGTGAGCAAATGGGTTTCAAAATAAGTTTAGCAGGCAGCTAAATAAATAACGTGAGCTCATCCACAGTGCATTGAAGCAGGTGGAAAGCGGGTGACCATGTATTGGAACGTAGCATATAGTAGCATGATTATTCTCCATTGCTTTAGAATTTGGGTAGGGGAACATGTCAGTGTGTGATGTAGCAACAGTAAGATAGGCTGAAAGATGGTCAAATAGCCTTAAAAATGAATTTTATGTATGTGTATTATAATTCCATTATAAGAAATTTCAATTTAAGGGATTGTTAGATATGAAAAAAATATAATATTTCAATTTTTTAAATTTTATTTCCTTATGGAATGCATACATTTTTAATCATTCATGGGTTGTGGGTCTTGCTGGTCTGAATCCATGTCTGAATGAAAAAAAAGTAATCATATTAATTTATTAAAACTTAATCAACTTTATGCAATTTCTAAATAAAGACGGATTATGTTTGAAAGTAAATAAAAAGTTGTACTTTTTTGCAATTTGGAGAGACTGAATAGGCTGGGATTGTTTACCCTGGAGCAAAGGAAGTTGAGAGGTGACCTTTATAGAGGTTTATAAAATCATGAGGGGCATAGATGAGATGGATGGCCACAGTCTTTTTCCCAAGGTGGGGAGTCTTAAACTAGAGGGCATAAGCTTAAGGTGAGAAGGGAAAAATTGAAAGGAGACTGGAGGAACAGGTTTTTCCACAGAGACGGTGTTGGGTGTAAGGAATGAGCTTTCAGAGGAACTGGTAGAGGCGGTGCAATTACAATGTTTAAAAGACATTTGGACAGATACATGGATAGGGAAGGTTTAGAGGGATATGTGCCAAATGTAGGCAAATGGGACTATCTCAGGAAGGCACCTTGGTCAGCATGGACAAGTTGGGCTGAAGGGCCTGTTTCTGTGTTGTATATGTTTCTGTGTTTCTATGCTTCTGTAACTAATAAGTAATTGCCCCAATGTTGTGATAATTTTGTCACCAACAGTGTCCTAAATGTTTGAAAAATGGGTGCTATGGATAAGGGTTTTGCTGTTCAGATTTTTGATAGAATTAGTAAAATTTTCTAATAAAAATTGTGCAGGCATTTCAAAGAATATGTGATAATTGCGAATCCAGTGAATTAATACAGTGTTCTTCAAACAAGTCAATTAAGTGAGTGAACTTATAAAATAGGATGGGAAAATGGACCACATTGTGTATATCTAAACAAACCATATGTCTGCTACATTACAAATTAATAAATTCTGGAAACATTCATAAAACATGCTCACATCTATGAATGGAAAAAACAAATCTTTTTAAAAATTAAGAACCAATGCAAGGCTAGGGAGGAAGAACTTTGGGCTGGACCTTGCAGTTAAGAGTGAGCTAATCGCTATTTAAAAACTGCATGATTACTTTCAGCATTCCCCTGATCAAAGGAATGACCAAAGCGTTGTTCACTGTTAAATTTTTGTTTTATATTGATCCTGAGATGCACATTGGAACATTTTAGTTCATCAATGGTATTATTGTTAATGAACAGAATAAATTGTTAATTATTTTCATTTTTAAGTAATCACCTTGGTTAGCATTTATTATGAGAGGTTTGATTACAGGAGTAGAGAAGTCTTACTGCAGTTGTATCAGAACTTAGTGAATCTGCACTTGGAGTATTGTGCACAGTTTTGGTCTCCTTACCTAAGAAAGGACGTACTTACCATGGAGGAGTGTAGCAAAGGTTTCAGGAACTGATTCCAGAGATGGTGGGTTTGCTGCCTGAGACGAGGTTGAGTAGATTGGTTTTTAATTCTTTAGAATTTAGAACGATGAGGAAGTGATCTCATTGAAATTTACAAAATTCTTTAAGGGCATGACAGCCTAGATGAAGGAAGGATATTTCCCCGACAGAGGAGTCTAAGTTCAGGGGTACCATTTGAGAATGTGTACGCTATCTAGGATTGAGATGAAGAGAAATTTATTCACTTGTGGGGTGAAACTTTGGAATTCTGTACCTTGGATGGCTGTGGAAGTTGTAGTCAAATTTATTTGATAGATTTCTGGACATTATGGGATTCAAGGGATATGAGCATAGGGCTGGAAAATGGCATTGAGATGGAAGATCAGCCATGATCTTGATGAATGGTAGAGCAGTCTCGAAGGGCCATCTGGCCTAATCTGTTTCTTGTGTTTCTTAAAGATTCTTGCATTGGCTATATGTTACAAAGAAAGGAATTTCCTCTTAGCAGTCCTCTTTGAATAACTTTGTTCTTAATGTAATTTACATTCTTGAATATCAATTTTTCTGGATGTTATTCTTAAACTGTCAGTTGTGATGACATTATTCCATTAAGGTGTAATTGACCCTGATCATGTCACAAAGAAGCTGAAGCATTATTGAGCTATCAGAAACGTGCAAGGCATGGGGAAGGGGCCATTTTTACTTTTATATTTATGCTATTCTTTTTCCAGAAGTCTGCAGCACTAATCCCACTGCATCAAGCACTCCTCGTTACTTCGTATTATCATCTGCTTAAAATGCTTATTCCTCATTTGAAAGGTGCAGTGTTCTTTGCCTCAGTTGCTGTCTGAAGCAAAATACTCCATGCCCTAACAGCTTATTTGTAGCAACCTAGGGCTTTAACAAGAGTTTGAAGAAGATCTGGATGATATATGAGTTAGTACAATTTAATAATGACATTCCCTGGGTGCAATTTAGATAGACATGAAAGGAAAGAAATCGGTTCTAGTTACCTTGAAAATATTTTTTTATAAAGCCTATCAAATGTTTTGTTAGCATGGGCAATTAAAATACTATGCATACAGTTATACAATAGGTAAAAATAATGTTTAAAATGGGAAGTACCTTTTAGCTATGTAATTATAGTTATGTAATATGTATAGTTCAGTGTAATTGTGTAAATTATATTTATGTAATATTAAGCTAATTATGTAATTGTTTTTTTAGTGATTTCCAAAAGACTTTTATTTTACAGTGGAGGAAGCAACAAGATTGAACAAGAAGCTAATGATGGTGAATAAAAATCATGAGAATGCCATACATGACCTAAAACAGGCAAGTAAAAATACTGCAGCATTGAACTCCTGAAGGAGAATGGATTAACAATTCCTCTCATTGCATTTTAAATGTGGTTGAAATTCCTTCTGTTTAATATTACTAATGTAGGAAGTGGATTCTTTTAGAATGTGGTTATGATTTCATGAGAAATAGTTGACAGAAAAAAATCTTCAGATGTGATTTACAATGTCTATATGTAACGATTGAGGAATTTTTACAGTAATGATAACATTCTTGAAGTAAGTAGCAGTGATAGAGTAACTTTATTTCTTTGTGTCAAGGCAGTGATATATCTGAACCATTGAACTGCAATTCCATCCATTTCTTTGATTCAGATTTGAAGGAACCTTACTCAACCCTGTCATTCTCTCTGCCACTTATTTTCTCCTCTTTATTGCTTTATTTTCTTGTAATAGACTTTCAGTATTTCTGTACAGGATTAGCTATAAACTAACCACCAGTTGGCATGCAGGAGTTACATTGATCTTATTGAATGAGGAATCACTGGGGAGGACTTGCATCCCTTTCAAGTTGGCAGAGTGCATCAGTGGAGCAATGCATCAGACTACAATGAATAAGTAGATTGTGTCAGATACACAAAGTGAGGGCTAAAATGGGTTTTAACAATAACTTACAAAATTATAATAGTACATTTATTTAAATTCCTCACAGTATGTGTTCTGTGAATCTAGTGTTGATATTTCACACCAGCATTGTTATAGACATTGCTTTTAGTCGGTTACCAATGCAGTAAATTATCCAGTGTAGCGCAGTGTAGGACTTTGCTACAAAATCAGCACCTCCCATCCCCTGCTCATACCTGAAAATGCTGCAGCAATGAAAGAAACTGCAGCAGGTAAGTGAGCATGTGTGCAGGAAACGGACAGGTTAAGGAAAATCATTAAAAAAAAGACCCTGCAGATGCCGGAAATCTGAAACAAAAACAGAAAGTGCTGGAAAAACTCCAAGTTGTTTAGCATCTATGAAAAGAGAAATGATCAACATTTTGGGTGTGACAAGGGGTCACAGACCCGAAATGTTGACCGTTTCTCTTTCCACAGATGTTAATGTTTTGTATGTAACATTTCCCAGAAGATGAAAACTGGGATAGTTTATTTAGAATTGGAGCATCTGTCACTCTGCTCCATAGCTGGATTCCATAAGGAGTTCGGTGACAGAGACCTGTCTAACTGGGGTTTGCTGCATTATGCTAGGAATTCTACCTTTTTAATCAAATCCAATCAGACCTGACATTGGATTGGACACCCAATTCATTTGAATGGGGTTGGCTGTCTTCACAATATATTTTGATATGGTTAGTTATTTCTTAGTATTTTCAGTTAACTTCATAACCTATTTTTAATTGATTCATTTCTTTAAAATTTACAGACATTTTAATGGTTTAAATGTCCCTTAAGACTAGAAGTATGTTTAAAAAAAACTAGGTTTTCATAGCATTGACACACTTGTTGAAGTCTTTCAGAATTTTCCAGCCAGGGATGTAGTATGCCCAGTGAGGCCTCAGCAGTTCATCACTTGAGACTTAACTGCTGAGGCCTCACTGGGTGCCTCTCAAGTGCAGAGAGTCAGCTTAATCAGAATTCTGCATCCAGCCCAATGGAGTTTGGGGACTGCAGATGGTGACTCTGGACAGGCTGAATCTGGCACAACGTGGCCAATTATCACCCCAGTTTTTCTTTTACAGCTTATTTTACGATGTTAATTTTTTGCCTTTTGATTTGTATGCAATGTAAATAATTTGCCTTGACTTTCTATAAGAGTTTACTGCAAAATTATAGCTGGGTGACAAAAGAACATTGCTCTTTGCAAGTAAATACCAATGTCTCTTATAATGTTTGGGAAAAATTCCTAATTATTTGTCTACATATATTTGAGTCACTCTTCTGTTTTGATAAAATCCTTTCTGGTGCTGCTGCAATGAAGGATTCACCAATTTTAAATTCAGCTGAACATCAGTGCTTGAATGCTAAGGGACACCAATCACAGTTAATAACATTGAGAAAAAATGGAATTTTGTTTTGCTCAGAGGGCATGTAATTGCATTGATCGTCAGTATTAATGCATTATAATTATTCTTTGACTCTGAATTTTATAGTTGTGTGTTCACAATTATTTATTAAGATTATTATTAATAAATTCTGTTGTGCAATTTGATGTACTGTGGAGATTTATATGGAGATATGAAATTATCAGTGCTAAAATCTAAATAGCTGGCAATTTGCTATAATTATAGTAATATTTTTAAGAGGCATAACAGCTACTTAATGATTCTGTCACTTGTTCAAAAAAATCTGATTTACACCCTTTACTGGAATATTTAGGTTAGATTATTAACTCTAAATGGTGCTCACTTAAAAGCCTGGAGTTCACCATTAGTAGATTAAAGCTAATATGCTCATGTAACAATTGCCTACACCATTATTTTAATGGAGGCTTCAACTGATTTAAAATAAACCAAGTAAAGCTAGCTTTAAAATAGTAAAGCAAGTCTAGTAAGAGTTCAAGCTAATAAAACTATGCATCAAGCAAGATTATTATCCTGGTATTCTTAGTATCAACATACTTGATATCTATCTATATATTTTCTTTATATGTTTACATATGAGAGAGAAAATATGTTGATTTTAAGAATATACGCATAGACAATTGACCAGATCATAAATATTCATCGTGGTGAGTTCAAATTTAACTCAAAACTATTCAAACATTTTATCATGATGGAAAATTATATGAGGGGATAAAGAAACTTTTAGCCTAGAGTGATAAATTCGAGTTCCCTTTTCCTGGTGTTGTGTTGCTCAAAAGAAATTTTAAAAATTTACCAGCTAGTATTTCTAAACCAGCAAACATTTTAGGATAGATGTAATTATTGGCAATGCTGCCTATAAGTGCTTAATGCTCTTATGCTAAATTCTTAATCTGTAATTTAATGGAGGCGATAACCACTTTATTTTACTGGAGTTGTTCATGACTGCATCCTTTTGTTCTCTAATGGGATATATGTGCAAATTGATAATATTCCAAACAGTTAAAAACTCATTTTCTCATATTTAAATGGCACGGTGGTTAGACATTACCCATTCACCACAAGGAGTTTGGTTCAGATAGAAAAGCAGTCTACTTTGTGTTCTGACTGTGAGTTTGTTGTGAACTGAATTTGACAGTCCCATGTGAATGGATCCATGGCATAAATTATCCTCAGTTTGACATTATAGTCTGTTGGATTGACATTGTCAATTGGTGTTTGAAAGAAGAGTTATGAGGTAAGATGCAAAGTTACTGATTGCAGTAAGAAGTTTTAGGAATGGGCAGAATGGAAGCAACAGCATTGTGGATTTGGTTGTGTTGTATATGTTCTGGGTACTCCTGTTATTTCTGGTGCCATTTGGCTTTTTCCTTTGTCACATCAATAACTCCAGTTTCACTTGGTTCTGCTCCGCCCCCCCCCCCCCCCCCCCCCCCAACTTGGCTACATTCCCGAGCTTTCTTATCTTCAAGGCCTTCCTTGTGAATGAACAACAAAAATTCTTTCTTCCTTTACCCGTTCCCTTTACAAACGGACACAATACAAAAGCAAGGAAGATAATCTCCATAAAGCACTGATTTGGCCACAACTAGTGCTTGTGCCAATTCTAATCATTGCATTAGAGGGTAAAAAGGATTTACTGGGAAGGTCTTCAGTTCTGTGGACAGGCTGGAGAATTTGTTACAAACACATTCTTAAAACACAAGATTTAGAAATAATTTTATAGAAATGTTCAACATCATCAAGAGAACCCATATTTATTGGCAGAAGGGTCAAGAACCAGAGGGCGCAGATTTAAGATGATTGGCAGATGACCTAGGGATGACGGGGAAAGTCTTTCAGGCAGTGAGCAACTCTGATCAGAAGATTCAGTTCCTGAAGGGGTGGTTGAATGAGTTCAGTCATCACTTTATTAAAAAGTATTGGATTGGGTAGACAAAGGGAAAAAAATTACAGGGCTATGAAAAAGAGGTGGGTAATGGGTCTAAGAGCAAAGAGCTTGTGCAGATTTAGTGGGTCAACATAGAACACTACAGCACAGTACAGGCCCTTTGGTCCACCATATTGTGCCGACATTTTATCCTGCTCTAAGATCTATCTAACCCTTCCCTCCCACATAGCCCCATATTTTTCTGTCATTCATGTGTCTAAGAGTCTCTTAAGTGTCCCTAATGTATCTACCCCCACAGCCTCTGCAGGCAGTGTGTTCCATGCACCCACCACTCTCTGTGTAAAAAAAAAAACTTACCCCTGACATCCCCCTTATACTTTCTCCAATCACCTTAAAATTATGTTCCCTTGTGTTATCCATTGTCACGCTGGGAAAAAGTCTCTGACTGTCCACTCGATCTATGCCTCTTATCATCTTGTACACCTCTATCAAGTCACCTCTCATCCTTCTCCTCTCCAAAGAGGAAAGCCCTAGCTCGTTCAACCTATCCTCATAAGACATGCTGTCCAATCCAGGCAACATCCTGGTAAATCTCCTCTGCACCCTCTTTAAAGCTTCCACATCCTTTCCATAATGAGGTGACCAGAACTGAACACAATACTCCAAGTGTGGTCTAACCAGAGTTCTGTAGAGCTGCAACATCACCTCGCAGCTCTTAAGCTCAGTACCCCGACTAATGAAGGCCAACACTTCATACGCCTTCTTAACAACCCTATTGACCTGCGTGGCAACCTTGAGGGATCTATGGACGTGGACCCCAAGATCCCTCTGTTCCTCCACACTGCTAAGAGTCCTGCCATTAAGCTTGTATTCTGCCTTCAAATTCGATGTCCTGAAGTGTATCACTTCACACTTATCCGGGTCGAACTCCATCTGCCACTTCTCAGCCCAGCTCTGCATTCTATCAATATCCTGTTGTAATCTACAGCAACCTTCTACACTATTCACAACACCATCAATCTTCATGTCATCTGTAAACTTACTAACCTACCCTTCCACATCTTCATCCAAGTCATTTATAAAAATTACAAATAGCAGTGGTCCCAGAACAGATCCCTGCAGAACACCACTAGTCACCGACCTCCAGGCAGAATACACTCCATCTACCACCACCCTCTGTCTTCTATGGGTGAGTCAATTCTGAATCCACACAGCCAAGTTTCCCTGGATCCCATGCCTCCTAACTTTCTGAATAAGCATTCCATAAGGAACCTTATCAAATGTCTTACTAAAATCCATGTACACCACATCCACTGCTCTACCTTCATCAATGTGCTTTGTCATCCTTTCACGCTCACACAATTCAATGAGTGCTTAAACATGATATTAAATGCTTGAAATGGAAAGTATTGTATTCCCCAGCAACAACATTTCTCACTTTGGAAAAATCTTTCAGGAAAAAAAACTGTTTGATTGATTAAAATTGATACTTTGCATACAAATTGATGCTGGTGATCTATATATAGACAACAGACCTGTTGGTTGTCTTATAGTTTCATTTCTTTTCATTATGTGTGGTTTAGTTATCAGTTTTTTTTTCTGTAAAATGTTCAGTTTCTGTTAAGGCATAATTAAGATTAAGGCATGAGGGGAGACATGATAGAGGTATACAAAATATTAAGAAGAATAGATAGAGTGGACAGCCAGCGCCTCTTTCCCAGGGCGCCAATGCTTAATACAAGAGGCCCTGGCTTTAAGGTAATGGGTGGGAAGTTCAAAGGAGACGTCAGAGGGAGGTTTTTCACCCAGAGAGTGGTTGGCGCATGGAATGCGCTGCAGGGGGTGGTGGTGGAGGCTGATACATTGGTCAAGTTCAAGAGATTGTTAGATAAGCATATGGAGGAATTTAAGATAGAGGGATATATGGGAGGAAGGGGTTAGATAGTCTTAGGAGTGGTTTGAAGGTCGGCACAACTTGGTGGGCTGAAGGGCCTGTATTGTGCTGTATTGTTCTATGGTTCTAAGATATATAATCACACTGTAATTTATTAACAATGTAACTCTGCATCAGTTGGATAGGCAAGACTTAGTCAATCTGCAAATCTAATGATGGTTATACTTAGCAAACTGGGTTCACTCTCACTGCAGTGGGAAATATCTTGTGTATTTAAGGATCAAAATATTGAAGAAATTATGATTCATATAAACTAATATTTTTAAAATATATCATACTACTTCAAAGCAGATTATGAATACGTTGTTTTGAGAGGAAGGGACTGGAAAGCCCAGTACTCTGCCTGTTACTTCCAGCAGAGCCAGAGATGTCATCGTCATTCCCATGTTCAGTTTGTTCAATAGAAGGCATTTCTCTTTGTATATCTTAGTAAGCTTCCTTCCCCCACCTCCCCCATGACTTTTTCACAACATGACTTCCCCTGTATATTTTGCATTAAGCCTTACTTGCTCTTCTGCCATGCTTGAGTCTTAATAGAGCATTGCTGTAATAAAGTCAGGAGTTCACTGCTGAAGATAGGGTGGCTCAGTGTTGCAGCGAGTAGAGCTGCTGACTCACAGCACCAGCTACTTGGGTTTGATCCTGATCTCTTGTGCTGTCTATGTGGAGTTTGCATCTTTTTTCTGTGACCACGTGAGTTTCCTCCAGGTGCTCTGGTTTCTTCCCACATCCTGAGGGTATGTGAATCGGCAGGTTAATTGGCCGCTATAAATTGACCCCAGTGTGCAGGTGAGTGGTAGAATCTGGCTGGGTTGATGAGAATGTGGAGATAATAAATTGGAATAGTATAAATCAGTGCATGATGGCCAGTGTTTTCTAGTTGGGCTGCAGGGCCTGTTTCCAAGCTGTGTCACTCAGTGACGAAGACACAGTCCTATATATGAGGACATAATAATTGGAGGTATAAAAGAGGTGTATTCTTAAAAGGCATGTGATTGAGTTAAGTTTATGTTGGAACATTCAGCATTTCTTTTGTTGGAATTATCCATTGTATTGTACTTCTGCAGTTTATTTGATTGGATCTCCACCTAACAACTCTAATGCAATGTGCTGGGTAGGAACTGTAACTTGAGCAGGGGAGGAAAATTAATTGTACATCCCAGAAGGTTTGCCAGTTTAGTGGGATACATTATGTTCTCAGATATGGAAGCAGGTTTCACATTTTCCTGTTTGTTGTCAGATTGCTTGTCCAAGATCCAGTCCCATCCTATCCCATCCATTCATTTTTCTGTAATTGACTTTTGTCACTGTCATAAACTTTGTTCAATCATGCCCAATTGCTTTCCCTTCTTGGTAATTGACGGGCTGAAATATGTTGATGATCCTGTTGGACCCTGGATTGATCCTTCAACTCCATCTCAATGCCTACTTTCAGCTTTGTAACATTGTCTGCTGCAGTCCTAGCCTTAGTTAGTGCTCAAAGGCTCATCCATGCACTTGTTTCCTCTTAACTATTCTACTACTCACTTGAGTGGTCTCTCATCTTCCATGCATCTTAAACTTGTCATCTTCAGTTCTTGCATCCTAACACACACCAATTGTTATTAATTCATTACCCTGTATTTGCTCACCTATATTGGCTTCTGGTTTACCAGCTTAACCAGTCTTAAAATGCTTAATCTTTCCATGGCTTTGCTCTTCCCCACTGCTGTAACTTCCTCTAGTTCTCCCAAGATCCCTGCAGTTCTCCAACTCTTGCATCTTAATGTGTGCCCAAACCTAGGCATCCATACCTAAAGCTCTCCATTCCTCCGCTCTGGAATTCCATCCATAAACCTCTCCACCTGTCTCATGATTCATCATGAAGCCCATTTACAAAAGATATAGTTCCTTGTATAATGAATAATTTAATAAATGAAGAATGTATGTATATATAAAAACATAATCTTAAAAATGAATGCTAATTAGTACCATGATTAATTGTATGTGTTTTAAGTAAGCATTCTTCAATATTTCCAGACAAGAAGTATTATAATCCAAAATACTCCCTCATGACCATTGAGTACATAAAGTACATGCCAGGAGATGACACTTATGTACTTGGGAACTAACTTCACAAACATCTGTTGCTCTCCCAAAATAATGGAGGAACTCAACAGGTCAGGCAGCATATATGGAGGGAAATAAACAGTCAACGTTTTGGGTCGAGACCCTTCATTAGGGTCTGTTACTTAATTTCATAGCACTCGCTGTCTATAGATTCACTGGTAATTATCATTTTGTTGTGAAAATAATAAAATTTCCTTCACTTTAAAATCTGTTTTAGGTAATATTGTTTTTGGTTACTTGGGAAAGATTTAGCTGACGTTATTTATGCAATGTGAACGAGATGCATTACTGTTCCTGAAAAATATGTTCGAAGCATCAAACATTGATCCGCATTTTGCAAATTAAAGGTTTTTTGTTGGCCAAGTGTTTTAAGGAATATGGAGCCAAGATGGGTAAATGTAGTTGGCGTACGGATCACCCTTGAATTTGCTAAATGGCTAAACACGTTTGAGGGACTGAATAGCCTGCTTTTGTTTGTTTACAGTCCTCCTCTGTACTTTACCAGATTGACTGCCAACTGCTGAAATGTTGTTGCCTTACTATTCACAAATACACATATATTAAACTTCTACATTTCGTGTTTTAGAGAGAAAGCTACTATAATAGTTGTAATTACCACATAAAATTAAACTTATTTGCAACATTATTTGATTTAGTCCAGAGCAGTTGACAATTGTAATGTGATAAGATGGAATTCCAGTTTTTTTAGAGAAAAGTTAAACAGACCAAACATTTTCCTGATAAAACTATTACTGTGCTGAATGCTTAGTTCAATATGATGGCATCATCAAGAATCCTTGATACTATCAGAGAGCTACATTCATAACCTCTGTCGTTTGTCTGAGTAAATGTCAATGTGCTCAAGGAGAGAAGGATATAAAGCAGACTACCCTGCACCAGAAAGGGAGCGGGTGGGGGAGAAAAGGGCAGCATATTTATGACTTGAAGTTCCATAAGTTGTCATTAATTGAGATCAAAGCGCAGAGCATTTATTTTTTTACACCCATCAGTTCAAACAGCGGAGTAAATTAATGATTTAAATTTGAATGATTCTTGCGCAATTGAAAGACAAACTGTTGAAGTAGAAGGGTTAGGCTTGTGCATTGTTGACTTACCACCAGTTTGTTTTTTTTGTTTGATTGAGCAGAATTGTTTAGAGTTTCATTGTTTTTAAAGAAATGGCAGTTTCAAAGTGGATGATATTCAAATGACCTATTGTACACTTTCGTCTGTATTCAGGAACTGGAGAAAGTAACTGCAGACTTGATAAGATCCAAGGTCACTTCTCAGTACAATCTGGAAGAAGACAACATCCATCTTACAACACGGCAACAACAGCTGCAAGAACTGAAGCAGAAACTGCAGATGGTTTCGTAACAAATTGAAAATTTAATCACCGTGTACTCTTTAGATGGCACTAAGTAGATATAAACACAAATGATTTTACAGTGTATTTCCTCAGGATCTGTTAATATATTTTGAAGCTGCTTCTAAATATAAAACGGGGATAATTTTGACTGCGATTCTGGCAGGCAGGTGATAGCAAATGGGCATCTTAATTTACTCACTGGAAATAATTTGTAGAGAAGTAAATCAGTCAATTGATTTGCAAATCACCCATAGTGTCAGAATTACTGAGACATTAAGTCCTGAATAGAGTTGATTTTTCAACTTGCCCTCGTTCTGATCTTTGATTTGAGAACTAAGATGATGTGTAATGCAGGAAAATGAAATAGTATGTTATCAGAAAAAATTTTTTTAAATTGTTTTTTTAAAAAAAATAGCACCTCATCTTCATTCTTTTAAAGGATACCGTAGTGGCACAGGAGTTAGGAGCAGTGACTGAGGCAGTAAATTAATGACAGTTTTTTATTTCAACCCCTCTCTCCACCCCTGCCAAATCTTTGTTCTTTATCATACCACTGCCACTGGTGTAGTAGGTGCATACTTGTTGCTCCAGAAAATGAGAGAGAGTCATGATGGGTGGCTGTAACATGCCTCCCTAAGACTGGCCAAGGACAACTCTGGAAGCTTTGCAATGGTTCTCACTATCTGGCTGCAGGAAATTGAGGATATGGAAGAATGATACATGGTGAAAAGTAGGGCAAGGCCTATTTTTGTAAACTCTTCTATCAAGGCACCATTGTCTGAATGAGAAGGGAGGTGGGTTTTAGCGTCCTTTGGGTCATAAGTCTCACTATTACCTTTCCCTTTGTAAATTGGTGCGTGGGCTACATTTCTCAGATTAGGTCTAAGACGAGGAACTCAGAATCCATATCCTGCAATTTCCTGATGCACTGCTTGTTAAATTGGTTCAGACTTTTAAAAATACTAATTGTAGGCTGACCTTGCTCATACTGATTGTGCAGAAATTTATATAACTTCATAACTTTATCATTGATATTTTTGCAAAGGAAATGGTATTAAACAAGAAGCTGTCTAAAGATACGACAGCTGTTCAAGAAGAAAAACAGGTTGGGTTAAAACCATTTAGTCACTGAATTGATCTTGTTTATAAGCTAAAATTGTCTGTCAAAGTAGACTGAAATGTTAGCATTTTCATTTTTAAGCTTGAATTGCCATCTACATTGTCAACCTACTCATAAGACTGTGCCTGTGTCTGCTATTGGCAACTAAAGGCAGACTGCTGGACAAAATACATTTGTACTTTTTGTTTATATACCAGTATCTTCAATAGAAATAACTGGGCCAAGCTTATTCAAACGTTTTCTATCAGGCTGTTCTTTAATTCAGGGAATTCCTAACCACGGGAATAAATAAAGTGAGTTTTCACTAAAATTCTTCAGACCAGCATTGCCTTTGACAGGGTACAGCTTAAAAGGTAACAATAAAACCAATATTGTTATATGCAAGTAAATATTGTTAAATTCACTGTGGTTTGACTATGTTATAAATGGGAGGGATGTCACAGTGTAGCTAATCAGGTAGTTAAGCTCAGGGTTCTTGTATTTAACTCATTATTTATTTTATCTAGGTGGTACAATGAATTGAATATAACATGCCAAGCAACAGCACAATTTTGAAACATATATTTCTGCATGTTCTATCAATTAATTGTTTCTGTTTATTCCTGACAAACTAGTCAGTGCTGAAACCTTTTCATACATGTTTAATAATTTTACTGAGAGAGATTTGCTCTTCTAGGGAAATAACATCTGGGAATCCAAATAGTGGGTGATCAGAACTTCGCTTCCAAAATTTCCATTAAACCTGAATCAGTTAGCATTAGCAAAAGGATCTGCCTAATTGGGAGTTGTCTGCAATAATTTTGAATATGTTACTTATCCAGCTGTGGTGTACACAAAGTTTAATTGAAATGACTTGGAGGAGATTTCACAAATCCTGTTTTAACCGGCTGGGGCACAGAGGTCTTGTCAGATATTGTGATTGAAGTGTGTGTTGAATCTTTTGAGCCAAGGAATGAGAGAGGGATGTGGCAAATATCCACAACATGGCAGAAAGCAGTGGCAACTTTGGATAGGATGCAGCTTTACTCCTTATTAACCTGACCCTTTCTGATTACCTGTAGCCCAGCTCTTTTTTCACTTGGCAACCATACCCCAACTAACTCCTACTAGTAAATTAATTCATTATTGCTGGCATTTCGTCCTGTGATTATGCATGAATTTGTTAAATTTATTGCTTCTGGGACAGAAGGTTAGTTTCCCATCCCAAGCTTGCTTTATGTTGCGAAGTTGAATTGTTTAGAATCAAACAAAGCATAAGGAGTCTATTCAGCCAACTATGCCTGTGATGTCTCTCAATTGTTTAAGTAGTCCCTCTTCTTTGCTCTGGCCCCTTGGTTTTGTATTCTTTTCCTTTTCATGAGTATATATTGAGTATGGTTCCTCCACCTTTGAAGGCAATGTTAATCAATGTATTATATTTCAACATGCATGGAAAATCTCGACTCTCTTCCTTTTACCCCAATTACAGTGGAAATGGATTCTGCCAATCTAATTAAAGTTTTAAACTTCTAAATTTCTTCTTGGCTGTTTTGGTCTGAGGAGAATATTCCCAGGTGATCTTGCTTCTTCACATAATTAAAGTCTTCTTTCTTAATTTTACTCTAGTAAATCTCTTGTGCGCTCTCCAGAGGCCTGTGGTACCCAGAAATGCACACAGTATTCTACTGAGGTCTAACCAGTGATTTATACTTGCTTAGCATTATTTGGTTTTGTTCTCTGCGTCTCCATTTATATGGCTAAAAACCTCATTCCTTTTCTAATAGGCTTGTTACCTTTGTGCCTATGTAAATGTGAACCTCCAAATCGCTCTCAATATTTTTCTTGCCAGTGAATGTTTGAGATTCTGTAATACTCTTTGAAGATGAGCACTGAATTCTGCCCAAGTCTTCTATCAATTTTTACACAAAAAAAAATCAACTTCTCATTCATCTTTGCTACTTTCTGTATGTGACATAAGGACCTTGTTTTGCCGACATAATAGGCGCTTCATTCCTTTGTGAAGTAGTTTGCAATGTTTCTGCCAATACAAATCTCTGCTAAATGAACAGTGAAGTTATTCTGAAAGTAATTAAGTTGTGGGCTTACTTATCAGCTGTAAGTTAACTCATAGTTTTCATTGTGTGAACTGTCACCACAAGTGGGAGTCAGGTTGTACCAGGATGAGAGCTGCCAGCAGGAATCGGGTCAGGAGTTGGGTTGGGCTACTGGGTTAATAATTGGCACTTGGCTGCATCTCTTGAACCACCGTTCCCACCCCCATACACCCTTGCTCTCCTCACCATTCCTTATACATCACTCTTTCTGTTCATGTGCTGTTTAAAGTTGGACTTTCTCACTTATGGAATTGGCTTGTGTGTGGTGTCTGTGGATGAATTCAGTCTTTATTTCTGCTCTGTATTGAATAAGTATAACCAAGATTTAACCATTTTTATGTGAGGGTTAATTTGGGCAGTAAAGTTGAAGAAAACAAAACACATGGCACTTTTGATCAGTTTTATTCAGTTCTGCATTTTCATGCACTTACAGGAAATATCTTAAAATCACTTTAGAGATTATGTAGTTTTGTTTTCATTTTATTCCTGATTTTGAATTTCTTGGATTTGTATTGAATTTTTTTTTGTGAAAATTCATAATTTATGTTGAAGCAGTTTTAAATTATTTCATCTTTGTCCAATTTTCAAATTAGAACCAAAGACTTGTGAACAAAATATCACCTGGCTAATTAGTGATTCAGGTATTGTTTAAATGTTTGCAAATTATAAGATCATCCAAATCCATGAGTTTTGTTACCACCTTTTAACTGTCTTTTGGGTATCTATTACTTGTAATAATATTACAGAAAAATGCATATTTTGATGAACATAAAAAAGCACACACAGAGTAAGAAAATATTTATTTGTTAGGTTCTAGAGAACATTATATGCTCTTCAAAAGTTGCATTTTATGTTTAAAATAAATTGACATTTAAAGCCACTTGTTTCCATCAGGAAGTTTTTAGGTTGCTTCAACAAACTCAGCAGCTGCTACAGCGGCAGGAACTGGCACTGGGCAGAGCTGAAACGGAGCTGAAACATTTTGGAGAGAAGCATCAGGTCAGAATGTTTATAATATGTTTTTATTGGTGCCACACATTGTGAAATTTTCCCACAGTACTTTGATTAATTGTTCATGAGCACCAAAATTGGACTGTTTTAGAACATTTTGATACACCTCCAAGCATCCTCCTCCCTTCTTAGAGTAATCAGTGCTGGAGAGCATAATTCTGAGTCAAACGTATCTTCATCTGACTTCTCACTTGTGTGAGATCATTCATTTCAGCCCAAAATTTATTTCTTACATTTTGTATTTTTTTAAAATGGAGTCACTAATGTAAAACTAAATTAGCCATCCTTATTCTCTTTGCATTAAGGGTAAATGACATTTACTGTAAGTTTATTCCTTTGAATGTTAGAACTGGGTGTCATTGGGAGTTGGGTCAGATCAGGGCTGTCAATGAGAGTTTGGTCAGGGTTGCTGGTGGGAGTTATGTTGGGTTGGGGCTGCCAGTGGGAGTTCAGTTGAAGCAAGGCTGCCGACAGATATTGGATCTACTCCTGTCTGAGCTCGTTTAAATACAATTTCCTTTCATTCTTAGCTTTCTAGGTTTTTTATTTATTTTGGAGGTGGGAGATGTTTGGCGGGCAAACCCTACAATTCTGAAGTGTAACTTTGATGGAAAATATAATTAGAAGAAACTTAATTCAGTATCTTGGGATGTGTCCTGAATATAGGATACAATTACTTGTGGATTCATATCTTGTACAGGTCATGGGTTAAATCAGTGGAGATTATTTTCTCAAGCACCAGAATTAATTAGAGTAAATGTAGCAGAGTTAAAGAATATAAGGGGCACTCTCCTTGAAATGATGATTACAAAGTGATTACAAAGGCAATTGAATCTCTATTAGACCAAGCTTTGCTGATCATTTCTCTGCTTTAGCTATGATAACAAGACTATATCATAAGATCTTTTTAATTTGTAATGCTGTGATTAAGCCAAATGGTATATGTAACCTCTTGCAGCTCTAGAAACCAATGCCACATGCTTTTCCAATTGTGGTGCCATGAGTATGCCTACTTTTAATTGCTCCATCATTGGAGAATATGCCTTTTTTTGTCAACTCTGGAATCCCTTCCCTAAACTTTGGAATCCCTTCCCTAAGCTTCTGCAGCTCTACTTCCCTTTCTTCCATTAAATCATTCCTTAAAATCTACCTTTTTTTACAAATCTATCCTACCAATCCATCTTATGTGATAACATGCCTGTAAATGATTTGGAATGGCTTATATGCTGAAGAAAACTATACAAATGTAAGTAGTGGTTGTAAATTATATATCCAGATAAAAATAAAGCAGTGGGTAACAAGCAGCAGAGGGGACAAATTAGATGGCTCTTTCATAAATTGAACTTAGACATTTTGGGTAAAGTGGCCTCATTTTATGCTGTAAGGTGATTGTATACTAAGTAATAGACCAAAACACAAGGCATATGAACCTTTTTGGAAAGGAGGAGGTTGAATATCAAATACCTGGGACTCGCAGTTAAATGAAAACGAAAGTGGTCATTTTTTTTGTGTGTATTTTAAATATTTGTCCAATGTTTTGAAAATACTAGTCCAACTGGAGACAATATTTGTATTGTTAATGTTAAATGGATTGAAACTGGGTCACAGTATTTCCCCGCTTTGTTTTCATGCATCTTTTTGTTTTAATCCATGTAATTTCTTCACAAGATCACAAGATCAAGATCGCAAGATCACAAGATCAAGATCACAAGACAAGGGAGCAGAAGCAGGCCATTCGGCCCATCGAGTCTGCTCCAAGGAAAGGGAAATAGAAATGAAAAATGGGGAATGGGGGAAGAAGAAGAAAAAAAAACTATTCTAATCCCAATTACCGGCCTTATCCCCATATTCCTTGATATCCTGACTATTTAGATATCTATCTATCTCCTCCTTGAACGCCCCCGCTGATCTGGCCTCCACTGCTGTACGTGGCAAGGAGTTCCACAAATTCACCACCCTCTGGCTAAAGAAATTTTTCCTCATCTCTGTTTTGAAACTGTACCCTCTAATTCTAAGATTGTGCCCTCTGGTCCTGGACTCACCCACCAAGGGAAACAGCCTAGCCATATTTACTCTGTCCTTTCCTATCAATATTTTAAATGTCGCTATGAGGTCCCCTCTCATTCTTCTGTACTCCAGCGAGTACAGTCCAAGAGCCGACAAACGCTCCTCATACGTAAGCCCTTTCATTCCTGGAATCATCCTCGTAAATCTCCTCTGAACCCTCTCCAACGTCAACACATCCTTCCTAAGATGTGGGGCCCAAAACGGCGCACAATATTCCGAATGAGGCCTCACTAGTGCCCCGTAGAGCCTCATCAACACTTCCTTACTCTATACACTATACCTCTCGAAATGAATGCCAACATAGCATTCGCTTTCTTTATCACCGATCCAACCTGGTGGTTAACCTTTAAGGTATCCTGCACGAGTACCCCCAAGTCCCTTTGTACTTCCGTGCTTTGGATTTTCTCTCCTCCTAGATAATAATCTGCCCGCTTATTTCTGCTTCCAAAGTGTACAACTGTACATTTCCCTACATTGAATCTCATCTGCTATTTCCTTGCCCATTCTCCTGAACTGTCTAGGTCCCTCTGCAACCTTCCTATCTCTTCAATACTCCCTACTCCTCCCCCTATCTTGGTGTCATCCGCAAACTTAGCCACGAAACCATTTATTCCATCATCCAAATCGTTAATGTACAAGGTAAAAAGGAGCGGTCCCAACACTGACCCCTGCGGCACACCACTAGTAACCGGTAACCAACCAGAACGAGATCCTTTTATTTCCACTCTTTGCTTCCTGTCAACCAGCCAATGCTCCACCCATTCTGTTATCCTACCCGTAATTCCATGACCTCTCATCTTATTAATCAGTCTCTTGTGAGGCACCTTATCAAAGGCCTTTTGAAAGTCTAAATACACAACATCTACCGCCTCTCCCTTATCCACCCTACCTGTGATTTCTTCAAAAAACTCCAATAGGTTGGTCAGGCAGGATCTTCCCTTCACAAAACCATGTTGGCTAGGACCTATCCTGCCCTGCGCTGCTAGGTATTCCGTAACCCCGTCTTTGAGGGTAGATTCCAATAACTTTCCCACCACTGACGTCAGACTAATAGGTCTGTAATTTCCTTTATGCTGCCTCCCACCTTTCTTATACAACGGAACTACATTTGCGACCCTCCAGTCCTCCGGAACCACGCTGGAATCTATCGATTTCTGGAAAATTATCACCAATGCCTCCGCTATCTCTAAAGCCACCTCCTTCAGAACCCGGGGATGCACCTCATCCGGTCCGGGAGACTTATCAATCTTTAGTCCATTTAGTTTTCCTAGCACCTTCTCCCTAGTAATCTTAACTCAATTCCATTTCGTGAGACTCCTGACTAACCGGCACATTGCTGATATCCTCCACGGTGAAGACAGATGCAAAATATTCATTCAATTCCTCTGCCATCTCTCTATCGTCCATTATAATAGCTCCTGCACCATTATCACTTGGTCCTATATCAACCCGTGTCTCTCTTTTACACCTTATGTATTTAAAAAAACTCTTAGTATCCTTTCAAATGTTATCCGCCAACTTCCTTTCATAATTCATCTTTTCTTTCCTAATGACCTTCTTAGTTTCTCTCTGCAGGTTTTTAAAAGCTTCCCAGTCTTCTGTTTTCCCACTAATTTTTGCTTCTTTGTACTCCGCCCCTTTTGCTTTTATTTGAGCCTTCGCCTCTCTCGTTATCCACATTTGTGCCTTTTTTCCATTAAAAATCTTCATTTTTTCTTGGAATATATCTATCCTGCAATTTCCTTATTTCCTGTAGAAATTCCTTCCATTTCTCCTCTGCCGTCCCTCCAGCCAGCTTACTCTTCCAATCAATTAGGGCCAACTCCTCTCTCATACCATTGTAATTTCCTTTGTTCCACTGAAATATCGATACACCAGTTATCAGTTTCTCCTTCTCAAACTTGAAACTGAACTCAATCATATTGTGATCACTGGTTCCCAGTGGTTCCTTTACCTTTAGTTCCCTAATCACCTCCGGTTCATTACACAGCACCCAATCCAAAACAGCCGATCCCCTGGTGGGCTCTTCAACAAGTTGCTCTAGAAAAACGTCCCTTAGACATTCCACAAACTCCCTCTCCTGAGTACTACCGCCATTCTGGATTTCCCAGTCCACCTTCATGTTAAAATCCCCCATAATTATCTTCACATTGTCACTCTGGCATGCTTTTTCTATCTCAAACTGCAACTTATCGTCCACTTGCTGACTGCTATTAGGGGGCCTATATATGACTGCTACTATTGTCCTTTTACCCTTGCTATTCCTTAGCTCCACCCACAAGGATTCCACCTCCTCTGACCCAATATCCTTCCTTTCTATCGATTTTATATCACTACTAACCATCATGGCCACACCTCCCCCTCTGCCTACCCACCTATCCTTCCTATACACTGTGTACCCCTGGACATTCAGTTCCCAATCACATCCGTCATAAAGCCATGACTCGGTGATTGCCACAATGTCGTATTTATTAACCTGTAGTTGTGCCACTAGGTCATCTACTTTATTCCTAATGCTACGTGCATTTAAATATAGTACGTTTAGTCCGGTATCTGCTATTAATTTTGTTGTACTTCTATTGTTCAGCAGATTATCCTGGCTTTCCACCTGTCTATCCTTCTTACCATCTTCACTACATACTACCTTAGACATGTTCCTATATACCTCATCCCCTATCCTAACATTCTGTATCCTAACATCCTGACTTGTTGTACTTCTATTATTCAGCAAATTATCCTGACTTCTCACCTGCCTGTCCTTCTTGCCATCCTCATTGGACGGAGGTTGGAACAAAATCAACTCTGTGGCAGAATTGTATACTTGAGTCATATTGATCCACAAAGAACTGTTAACAATTGGCATCCTAATGAAATATTAAACCTGCCACTGTGTAAGCCAATTCCTTATCATTCTTAAAAACAAGAAAAGCTGGAAACACTCAGCAGGTCAGGCAACATCTGTGGAAAGAGAAACAGTCAATATTTCAAGTCAAAGACCCTTTGTCAGATTTGAAAAAGAGAGAAATAACTTGTTTTAAATTGCAGAGAGGTTGTGGGAGGGATGGATTGGACAAATGGAATGTCTCTGATAAGATGAGACCAGGGTTGCTGTGAGGATAAGCTATAAATGACATCATCTGGCCAATGAGTTAATGGGAGCAGTTACAGAGAGAAAACTTGAACAAAGTAAAATAGAAGCTATGAAATGATGGCTGTTAGAGAGCGAGAACACAAACAACATAAAAGTTGTGAAATGTAGAGTTATATGACATGCCCGGCAGGTTGAGCTGTGTGAATGGAGAAAAGAAAAAATGGAAAAACATAATCACAGATGGACTGGCCAGTTCTGATAAAGACTGAGAAAGTGAAACTGCAGAATTCAATATTGAGTGCAGAAGAATATAAGGTGCTGTTCCTCAAGCCTAAATTGGGCCTTCTCATTATTCTTGGGTGCACAAATAGTTACTCTTCTGAGCGACTGTAAGTGTTACTGGTTGTATTGCAATGATAGTCCTGTACACATTTTGCTGCCAAACTGCTCATTCATTCTTCAGGTTCAGTAATTGGGATGTGCCCATCCAAAGGAGAAAATGTACACTCCATATTGATAAACAAAAACTCCACTTTTTCAGAAGATTGTTTTAAATAAAATTCATGCATGCGATTCTTGGTCCATCACAAAAATGTTGTTGGTTGTGTATTTAAGAAAAATCTTACATTGTGTGTGATTTATGTCTGTGCTTTTCCATGCTTGTATCTTTTCTGATGTTGATGTGGTACTTATGCATCAAACTTGGACATTTCTGATTGAAACCTAGTAAGGCTTCTTGAATTTATCAGTAGTGAATCATTTACAAATTTTGCATCAGGGTTAGATGTTTTTATAGGAGTAGCTATGGATTACAATATCTGCAGTGTCCATTTGATTTGATACCAGTTTTAAGTGAAGTTCTGCACCTTACAACATAAGGAGTGGCAATTGTAGGGTAACTAGAAGATGTTGCAGAAAGGGTAAGGACTTGTGAGGTAAGAGAATATGTTGAAACATTAAAAGCTATACTTCCATATAGCTTAGTTACTTCAATACAGACATGACTTCCAGATCTAAAAGATTTGCCACAGAGACATTTGTACAAGAGCAAGTTAAGTTGTAGAAGTGCTGGAAAAGCTCCAACTTTTAAAGAAGACCAGAATGTTCATCCACTGCAGGTTTTATTGCAGTTGTTTGAAGTGCAGCTGTGAATATTTTTAACTGAATTAAAATCATTGGACTTTGGTAGAATTATGTGAATAACCATTCAGGTTAATATTTTTAATTGGAAACAGTGCCTTCTTATTTATGACATAATGTTTTTTGACATCTACAAAATGAGTTGTCAGAAAATGTAAACATTTCTTTTCTGACTGGTGACAGGTGGACTTACTGAGAAAAAGCATGAGCACTTATCTCTATCTCATCCCACAAAGTATAAGAAAGCAGTCTCAAACCATACCAGTAATTTTATCTGGCAGATTGTTTTGTTGAGTTGAGCTAAAAGGAAAAATGCCTAGAAATTAGAAGTAATCCTTCTCTGGTGTGCTAGACGTATGCTGCAAATAACACTAATGTGCACTTCCATTTCCCAAAAAAAAATTAAGTATTGGTCAACAGTATGTGAAAAGACGCACTGTGGTGTTTAGCACACCTAAACTGGGATCATACCAGTTCCCTTTGGGATCCTACTAAAAGATGAATTGCTCTGATGACTCCCATGCTCCAAGTGGTTCCAAGCCACTTGTGACCAGGTAGCTGGTCAAGGGACCAGTGATTGCTGCATGTGGGTCAATCAGTAAACGGAGCTCCAGTGAATTATTTAACACTGTGCTTGCCATTGGAAAGTGAAACTGGTAGACACAGTGCATGAGATTGATGTGACATGGCACAGCCAAAATTGACATCTCATTCCCAAACACTGCATGATGTGCTCCTGGTTTTATTATGAGTTAATAATGAAGATTGTGGGTTTCTCTCAAAAGCTGCAACCTAATGCAGTGGTGGAGGAAATATGTGCTGCATGACCTATGATATCATTAGCTGCACAGCTGATGACGTGTAAACATCAGCCATGCTGAGATGAATTGCATCTGGTAGTGCCTGGACCAATTTCCCGGAAATAAATCAACCCAGAACTGATCACCATTATGATCTAACCTGTGCTAAATTACTTATATATGTTACTTGTGCATGGATTGGGAGCAAATGGATCCAATTTCTAGGCAAAAGGGATATGCATTTATATTATGCTGTTCACAATCTCAGGTTGTCTTCTGAAGTGTAGACACACCATTATAATGGGCAGTATATAATTCGTATCTGGGATAATTCCTGGTCAGAAACAGAAAAATGTCTGCTTCCCTCAATGTAATATTAACTACCTTTGCTCTTGCCTCAACCATTGCTGCTGAAACCCACATCCCTATTTTTGTTACTTCTGGACTTAATTAGTGCTGTCTAGAATCCTATCATCCATAAACTTGAGCTCATACAAATCCCTGCTTCCCATAGTCTCTCTAGATCACCAAACTAATCCATCGTCTCTATGCTAATTCATCATCTTTATTAGCTTCTAATTCACTAGTCCCTCAAACTTAGAATTTTTATCTTTATTTTCAAATTCTCCGGTGATTTGATTCTTATTTCTTTTTCTAACTTGTGCAGGTTTCCACTGTCTCGCAAATTTGGGAGAACTCGTGAGTTCTTCAGAATATAAAGTTTTACATGTGCTTTCCATTCAGTGTTAGTAGCTGCATCTTCAGCTATGCTAGTCCTAATTTCTGGAATCCCCATTGCCTTTCCCTCCTTCAGCTCCCCTCAAATCCTCTCTGCTGGTCAAAGTTTTAGTTGCTTCTGATAAATCTCTTTGACTCCAAGTCAGTTTTTGTCTTGCTACCCTCTGGTAATGCATTTTGTATAATTTTCCTGTGTTTAAAAGTGTTACATAAATGCAAGTTGTTGCCTAACTTGATTCTGGTCAAATATATGAACTTGCCCCATTTGGCAGGGCATAATTTCTGTTCACGGATTTGGCAAAGCTTATGATCGCTCTGATGGAAGTGTTTGAGATTGTAAATTGTCTCTTACAGAGAAAGAACAGAAGTTGAGGATTAGAGATTTAAAAAAAATCCACTGGGGTATGACTATGAAGCTGGAAGATGTCTACCTTTCAACAGGAATAAGGAGTGTAATATCTGTACTCTCAAACATTTTCCTTGTAAATTACTACTGTCATTGTCCCAATTTAGTGCTTATTCTTCATCCAGGTTTAAAAACAATGAATAACTATTAAATGGTAAACTAGGTTACCAATTTCAGCACACCGCATTACTAATACAGACAGTATTGATGAAGTACTTCAATAATTTTGTTTTTTGCATAGCACATATTGTATTAACATATTTTAATTTCCTAATAGCTGGATTTGTGGTACTACTTGGATTGTAACTTGATTAATGGAAGAAAAGAAAACTGCTTGATTTTAAAATTCTTGAAAACTGTCACATTGGTGGTCCATTATACAAATTAATTTCACAGTATTTCTTTATCTGAAATTTGGAGTGCTCAGATCTGGTTCATTTCCAATTATTGCATACCTGTTTAATAGAATTACTTTCGCCATATTTAGTGAATCATCCTAGAAACATTCAAAGCGTTTACCCTTCAGCGCATCTTAATACATGAAGTGCTTTTAATTCTGTTGTATGGTTAGAATTCTATTTACGTTATATAAGGTCTCTGTTACTCTATTAAGATTTATACTGAGATTCAATGGATTTTCACCACAGTTCTTTAAATGACCCTTTTTTATTTTAATTTTTAAAAATATATTGTAAGTAAATGTTTGCCTCAGCATCTGAGATGTCAAAGACTTACAAATGTTAGTTGTAACAAAATAAGTTGGAATGCCAATTGTCCATGAATGAGATTTAACTAAATGCAGAAGTGTTGAAAGTGTACAGTATATCACCCTTAGCAATGAAGTGAGGTAGTCTGGTTCAGAAATGCTTCTGATGCTAGAAATTGCAAAAGTTTAAGTTTGAAAATTATAACCATGTCTAGATGAAGTAGTCACTTTTTTTTTGAACTTTGTGTCACAGCCAAATTTTGCTTAAGAAGTATCTACTGAATATCCAGCAGAATATATGCTTCTTACAGTCAAGCAAACCACTGCCTCAATGCCTTTGTGTTGATGCTGCACTATCATCAGGCACAACAGTTGCATTCAACCTCTGATTATCTACATGGCATTCAATAACATTCCACATAGAAACTGTTAATGAGGATGCATAGAATTGGAGGAACTCCAGTTGTTAGGATGAGGGATTGGAGAAGATGTAGCAGCTGAAGACCAGCAATAGTAGTTATGTTCTCAAGTTACCTTTGGAAAACTAGTGGGAGTGAATAACCTGCAATTTTACACTCGATTCATTCTGACCTTGCGTTGAACCAGTGGATGCTCAATCCAGTCAGTCTCTTAATCGGACGGTTGCCTTCCTCCATTTAGAAGCTAGACCATGTAAGAGTTCTCTGTTGTGTATGCCATTGGGACTGGATCCCCAGGTCTTTCAGGGCTTAAGTTGTTATTGAACACCAATTTGTTATCCCCTCTCACATTTCCTCTGAGCTGGACCAAGCTAAAAAAATTTGTGATATTTAATGTAAGTCAAATATAACATTTTAGTCTGAGGTAATATGGATTGGGGAAATACCACTGGTCTCAACATTGGATCTCCCATGCAGATCACTGCTGGGACAGGAACTCTTGAACGTTTCCCATAACCTGAGTAAAGAGTTTGCTGTGCAGGTTAGATCAGGCAATAGAGCAGCACATCCAATAATTTCACAGAAAGGAACAGTTACATGCGATAAGGACAAGTCCTGGGTAATTTGTGTTATTTAAAAAAAATATTTTAAAGAAGTCCATACTTGGCATGTGGATCAATGCTGGAGGAGTTCTGGCCCAATAAATTCTGAACAAAGTCTGAGCCCAGAACAAAGTAAATTTAATATTCAATGTCCTAAGACCGATGCATTATATGTTGTCTAAGAATAAAACAACTTTGCCAAGGGCCATCTCTTTATAGAAATTAAACCAGCCTAAGAATGAAAATTGTGTGCAATCTCTTGCAGTTGTATGCCAGTCTAGAAGAAATAGAAGTAAGTAGAAATGTTGGCAAGGGGATTTGTATTGTAGAACTGAGAAATTCTGCAGTAGATATCATGAACCATTCCCTTTGGAATTAAACCATGCACAGAGAGGAACCCTGAATATTACAGCAGTTTACATTAGTAAAGCCATTTGTCAAAATACACAGAGCAGAATATTGCAATTGTTGGATATCTGTAGTAATTTTATAGTTTTGAAACCATAAGAGGAAGTATGAAATTGGTCATATATTTGGATTTGCAGTTCAAACTAAAGTGTAGCATTTGCTGAATTCATTGGTTAAGAAGATGTGGATGAATTACAAAATTTATCATTTTAAGGATTAATTTATAAGGTGGGCATTTAAACAATTGTTATCACTAATTAAAATAATTTTAAATTGTCATTGTTAAAATATGCTTGGTGTGCAGATACATAAAATGTAGTAACGCTATATAGTTTTTCCTGCTAAATAACTGCTTGAATTAATCAGTCGAGAAGCCATGCAAAAAATTCTAGTGCTTATAATATTAATTACACTTTTCACTTGAAAGACATGCAGTTTTCATTCAACTTTTTAATTTTTTTTGCTCATGGTATATTAGATTAGTCCAAAGTCTATCTCTAATAACTCAGCTCAGCATTTTATATTGCTTAGCCAAGCACATTAGAAGTTGCTCACTGAAACAGCAAGTTATAACAGATGTGTTTATTATACCTATTACTGACATTGGTTTTATGAAAAGGCCATCATTTTTCCCTCTATGTACTCCTCCAGGTTTTCATGAGCCGAGTCAGATGTACATTTCTTAAGTTTGGTGGTCTGCTAATTTATGAAATTCATTGGCAATGTGGCAGATCAACTCTAATCTTTATTGGAGCACAAATCTATTAGAAGCAATGCACAAGAACTATGTAGTAGCGAGAGATCATGTAAGACCAAGAATGCCATATTAATTTTCTGGGGCAATTAATTTTATGGCAGGTTCTAGAAAGGGATAATGAGCTGCTCCGGGAGAAGGCAAAAGAAAATGAAGATAAATTTCAGATTCTTGAGAGAGAAAATGAAAAGTCTACAGCTCAGTGGAAAAAGGAGGTAATAGGAATTAAAATAATACAAAATTTATGTAAGTTTAATTTCTTTAGCTCATAGGTGCGTTTATTACAAATGCAACATGGTGAAAGTATTGTAATATAGCCACCTTTAAATGTTATATAGTCCTCCCATGGTTACTTACAGGATCAGAAAACTCTTCCAATGTCCCATTAGGGTAATATAATAAGGAGTACTTTTACTGAAGATCGACTTTGCTGGTCTTGTTCCTATTAAAATCTATCATTGCCTAACACCCAAATAGCTCTTCTTTTCGTTTTCCACAATACCCATTCTTCATACCTTGGATACAGCTCCCATTTGACGGGTGCAATCTCTTAACTTGCATTTCTATCTGGTTTACCCGTGCATTGGTTGATGTGGTTCAAACCAAGTCAAGTTTTACCGTACTGCAGATGCTGGAAATCTGGACCAACACACAAAGGAGCTGGAGGAATTCAGTGGATCAGGCAGCATCTGTGGAGGGAAATGGACAGGTGACATCTTGGGTCAAGACCTTTCCTTGGCTAAAATTGTATGTTACTCCAAGATCATTCTGAATGACTAGCACAGCCCCTAGGATACCCTCCTCATTCTAGGTAATTCTTCTAACTTTTGTTCCCTTAAATTTTCTAACAAAAACTGAGTGAACCTCAAGGCTGACTTTGTCTCAGATGGAGACTGTCCATGTACTTTCTGCTGATGTTGCATTCCTAAAACTGCCGTCAACCACTCCACGTTTAAAAAAAAAATAAAAAGTCTTGACACCATCTCCAACTGTAGACCTATCACCAAATTACCCACTCATCCACAGTACTTCCTTCGCTCTTGAATATACTGTTGCTTCAGAGCTTTGAGCCTTCACAGTGCTTTATACCTACCTATCCAAATTAAGTCAGCGCATAGTTGGCAACATCTTCCCTTCACTCAGATGTCTTTCCTCAGTCTTGTCCTCTTTTCCTACATGCTCTATCTCTGCAGCATCACTCTGTTACTGCCCAGTTCCATCTCTCATTTCTTTTTTTCAGATGACTGCCACATTACCAGACTCCTCAGGTGAGATGAGACCCACAACTTTTTACATATGTAGGACAAGTCATTGCTTTCTGCCTTCTGCTACATGAAGATTAATGCCCTCATCTTTGATCCCTAAACAACTCCATTCACAGAGGGTTGTAAACTTGGAGAGTACAGAAAAAGGGGTGTGTGATACCATGGAGAGATTTGAAAACAAGGCTGAAAATTTAAAATTGAGGTAATTGGAGTCTACAAGTCAATGTTGTTTACACTTATAACAACACAAAAGAAATCCTTTCAGGCCAGCTCCCAGGGGACCAGTCCCGTTAGGTGCATTCTCCTCTCCCCATTTCCCACTACCCATGCAACTTATTCTGTCTCAAATATGCTGATCAATTCCCTTTTGATTCTTTTTGCCAGTAACCTACACTAAGATATAATTTACAGTAGCCAATTAACCTACCGGCATGTATTTGGACGTGGGGGAAACTAGACCATCTGGAGGACACTCGCTTGGTCACAAAGAGAACGTGCAAACTCCACACAGAACAGCATGGGTGCACAGGATGGAACCTGGGTCCCCAGAGTTGTAAGGCCACAGTACCAACTACTGAATTACTGTGTTGCCTGACCATAGGCGACGAATGAATAGCGTGAGCTAGGATATGGAGGAGGTGGGTGGCGCAGAGGTTTGGATTAGTTCAGATTATAGAGGGTAAAAGATTGGAGGCTGGGCAAGGAATCATTGAATTAACCACACCTAGAGGTAACAGGAGTGTAGATGTGGGCTGTTGTATTGCGATAGAATGGGTTAGTGTGTTCGTGGTAAAAATGTGTCCTTGGTGATGGATCAGATGTGTGGTGAGAAATTCAACCTGGAATTCGTATGACAACAAGATTGCAAATGCTCTGGCTCAGCTTTGGGTTGTTGTCAGGGAAGAGGAATGGATTTGTGGTGGAGATTGAAGACTGGCTTCTTTCTTCCAAAATTTTGTTTGAAGAAATTTCTCCTCATTTAGCACTAAGTGTCATAGAATCAGTGTGACAAATTCAAGGTGCAAGGATCTAGAGAGGGAGAGGAGGACTGGGTGCCATCAATGTAAATGTGGAACCTGACATTGAGTTTTTGGAAGATACTGCCAAATGTCAGGGGAGATTGCTTTATCAAGAAAGCCATTATCTTCTTGATCAGTACATTCTTCCATTCTTTTCTTAGATCACTGCACTCTTGGAAAAATAATCTCTATCTTACTCATAAAAATTATATGAGAGAGCTAAAATTGAGATGTTTTCATTTTTGTAACTGTTTTTAACCTTGTGTCTAGGGATAGTACTGAGGTACAGTTGTCGTAAACTGAATATGTATTAACTGGGATTCAGTGTATGTTTGCCATCATTTTTTAATTCTTTGTGATAAGGAATAGTATAGTTTCTTCAAAAAAAAAGTCATAGTCGTAGTTATCTTCCCTATTTAACAGTTGTGAGAATTTATTTATCTTAGCAATGAGTGATACTATTAGGATTTAAATCAGTTTGTTTATGGAATGTGGACATCAGTTATTATCAGTTCTGAAATGCCCCACTAGTCCATTTCAGAGGCATTTTTGAGTGAACCTCCTTGTAATGATTCTGGAAATGCATAACACGGGTCAAGTACATCAGTGAACTAAACTAGATTTTTCACCAATCTGGTCATTTCATAGTTATAATACTGAAAGTGACTTTGTAATTATTTGAATTTACATTGCCTAGCTGCACTGGAGCTGTTTGTCTCCAGATCAGTCATCCAGAGTTCTGGCTTCTAGGATAGTAACTTAATTACTATGTTTCCATTTCCCATCTTAACAGAAGACAAGATAACTTGAGGGATATTACAAAACCTCACCTGCAAGTTGACTAATTTTATATTGTCATGTACAATGCCATGTTCTACCAAAAACTCTTAACATAGTCTCTCCTTTGATAACAAAAGAGTGCTACGCAGACCATATTACTGTGGTATGCAGGATGACTTTTGCACTTTGTCTCTGTTTAATAAATTCACTTTTCTCGCACCTATAGTGTTCCCTAACAGCTGAGAGTTCAGGCAAGTGTTTAACTCTGTGCTGTTCATGTGTCCCTATCAGACATAGATAAATGAAATCTTTTTAGTGAAATTTAACTTGTGGTAATATGGTTAAATTTTCTTCTCTGATAATCCCTAACAATCAAGGCAGAATTTTCTTTGTAAGTACTGATTTTACTCTAGGAGCAAGTTGAAAAAATCGCACTTTTCCCATCTGGATGTTTCTGTTGTATGAGAGTTGTAGGACCTATTATTCTTGCTTGCAGGAGACTCGATTAATTGAAGAAAATCAACAACTTAAATCTGAGTTAGAATCATTCAAAAAGGCTCATGCAGCATGTCAAGAGGTCTACAATAAGCTTCTTGCACAGAGTGCACAAGAACAACAGCAGATACAGACACAGCAGGTGAATTTTATTTTAATTTAAAGGCTTCAGAAAAAGAGGTAGGCTTTAGTACATCTTTATTATCTAGATGGGGAGAAAATTCCAAATACAGAAATGCAAAGGGACTTAGGGGTCCTCATGCAGATACCCTAAAGGTTAACCACCAGGTTGGATCGCCAATAAGAAAAGCTAATGCTATGTTGGCATTCATTTCCAGAGGTATAACGTATAAAAGTAAGGATGTGTTGATGTGGCTGTATGGGGCACTGGTGAGACCTCATCTGGAATACTGTGTGCAGTTTTGGGCCCCTTATCTTAGGAAGGATGTACTGATGTTGGAGAGGGTTCAGAGAAGATTTACGAGGATGATTCCCGGAATGAAAGGGCTTACATATGACGAGCGATTGTCGGCTCCTGGACTGTACTCATTGGAGTGCAGAAGAATGAGAGGGGACCTCATAGAAACATTTCGAATGTTGAAAGGACTGGACAGAGTAGATGTGGCTAAGTTGTTTCCCTCGGCGGGTGAGTCCAGGACTAGAGGGCACAGTCTTAGAATTAGAGGGTACCCATTTAGAACAGAAATGAGAAAAAATTTCTTTAGCCAGAGGGTCGTGGATTTATGGAATTCATTGCCACATACAGCTGTGGAGGCCCGATCGCTGGGGGTGTTTAAGGAGGAGATTGATAGGTATCTAATTAGTCAAGGTATCAAGGGATATGGGGAAAAGGCTGGGAATTGGGGCTAGATGGGAATAGTTTAGCTCATGGCGAGGTAGCGGAACAGACTCGATGGGCCGAATGGCCTACTTCTGCTCCTTTGTCTTGTGATCTTATGTTGGCCTGTAACTATAATATCTGGATGAATTTACTAGTTTGGAAGTTTTATTGTGCTGTAAACTAAATATTATTAAGATATTATTTGACTGAAGTCTGCAGTTTTCTAATTTGCCTACAGATATGTTGCTATAGAGGAGAGAACCAGTTCTTAAATTATTGACTTGGAATGGGATTTAAGAAGGAAGAACATGGACTGCTATTAGTTGAGGTCTTGTGACCACTGGGCGATATGCTGTTCGCATAAATATTGTGTGTTTTATAGTGATAAAATGTATTGTTGAATCCAAGCATCAGAATTAATCTTAGGTAGCACTAGATGGCAATGAATGAAAATTCAAATAATAGAAAGGAATTGCATTGCTAGGTACCTTTAATCGCCTCTGGCAATCCCAAAACACTTTGCAGACTTTGAAGTTTAGCCACCAGTGCATTGCAGAAAACTATGGCCAGTTTGTACACAGCAAGTTCCCACGAGTCAGAATGAGATAATGGACTGTAGGGCTTGAGGGCTAGGACTTTTTACTCTGGAGCACAGGAGGCTGAGGGGTAACCTTAGAGGTATATACGATCATGAGGAGCATAGATAAGGTGGATGATCACAGTCTTTTTCCCAGGGTAGGGGAGTCTAAAACCAGAGGACATAGATTTAAGGTGAGTGGGGAAAGATTTAAAGGGGACCTGAGGGGCAACTTTTTCACACAGATGGTGGGGGGTATATGGAACGAGTTGCCAGAGGCAGGTACAATTACAGTGAAAGACATTTGGACAGGAACATGGATAGGAAGGGTTTCAAGGGATTTGGGTCAAATGCAGGCTCAGGTAGTACTTTGGTCGGCATGGACAAGGTGGGCCTAAGGGCCTGTTTCCGTGCTGTATAATTATGACACTATGACTCTATAACCTGTTTTTATGAGGGTTGAAGGAAAGAACGGACTAGAACAAGTTTCCACCAAATGAATGATTATTACACACATTGTTCTTGGAATCATGATAAAGTGGGGTTAAACAGTTAGTTGTGGTAGGAATCTTATTTCACTGCATTGACACTGCAAGTTGGGTTTCAAACCACCCCAGGATGCATTGGATCCCAGGGCACAAACCACCTCAGTTTGTGTTTCTGTTTTCAATGCACAGGATTAGTGATGATCTGACTTCACATACCTCAGCTGCAGCATCACAATGAAAGGGAATCTGCATCATGATCATGCTAACGATGTGTACAATGACTTTTGCATTCACAAAACCTCTTGTTTTTAAAACATTGCAGTAATGCCATTGGAAAATCACTCTACAATGCAATTATCTGGAATTAATTCACCTGCCACATCTCCATGGCTCTGTCAATGAGCTGCTTTGAAAGCATAGTTCATATTGTTTAACATAGAAATTACAATATGGCAACAAGCCATTTAATCCCACCGTTTTCTTGCTTTTCAATAGTGTCGTGGTATCTTGTTCTGAGGTAGTGACAAGTGATGTATCCCATCCAGTGAACTGCAGCTCGAGAAAGTTGAGCAGCCCCTCAGTATTGCACTGGATTATTTTCTTAAATTGTGAGATATCTTCCTGGTGTCCTGGCCCACATTTTCCCTCAACCAACATGAGTAAAGCAAATAACGTGGTGATTTATCATACTGCCATTTGTGGGATCTTGCTGTCCATAAATAGGCCCAACATTACAACAGCGACCACCACACTTCACAATCCTTCATTAGTAGTAAAGTACTTGGGTTATAAGGGATGCAATGAAAATGAAAGTTCTTTTTAAACTCAGTATTCTGTCTATGATGCAAATGTGTTAACTGAGCCTAGGCTGACATCTAATAAAACATCAGGTTAAATTATACATTAGTGTTGCCAATTTATTGTTCCTGGTAAATGTACTCCAGTGTTAACAACTATTTGCTGACATCCATCCTCACACCCCCTCCCCACACCCCCTCCCCCCCATTAGAATATCTTGCAACATTTTGAGCAACCTACAGTACAGGGGACATCAGGACTGCAGCCCAGTGTGAGCAAGACATTAATGGTTACAGACAGTGAAATTAAGCATTTAGGAATTCACAGCCGCATAGAGGAAATAGATGAAGAATCCAATGAGTTAGACATCAAAAAACAAAGGAACAGCGATCAGGATGGAATGGTCACTACAGATAATACAGGTACATGACATCCTAAACAAAGAAATAATAGGAATCTCCCGAATTATTGTGTGTCTGTTGCTTATGAAGCGGGATATCATTTAGTCTTAGTCAAAAACTGAATTCAGAACAAAGTCTTGACGATTAGAAAAAATGTTTATAAATAAAACTTTAAAAATTAAAAAAAAATTTATAAGAAGTGTTCAAATGTTCTTAAATTGAAATTGGAAATAAGTGCTCTAGTTGAGATGGATTGTACTGATTAATTGGTATGGTATGACACAGAGTATGATTTCTCTTGTAAATTAAGCATGTCTAAATTTTTTTAACTTGATGGCTGACATTAGAATATATAAAAAAACATAAACAGAAGCAAGTGGATGCCATTTTATCCTGTTGTGCCTGTTCTGCCATTCGATAAGATCATGACTGATCTTTTACCTCAGTGATACTTTTGTACACTGAACTTGATTCCTCTAATAGCTAAAATATCTATCAATCTCTACCTTGGATATACTCAGGGACTGAGCCTCTCCAGCCCTCTTCGTTAGAGAATTCCAAAGTTTCATCGCCGCATGCGTAAATTAATTTTTTCTCATCTGTGTCTTGGATGGCTGACCATTTGGTGAATTGTGCAGATGCATGCATTTCAGATAATGTGGAATAAAGTTGGTATCAATTAAGTGATTGAAAAATGTCATAGGAAGTCTTGACTGCAAACTTTTAAACATTTTGCTGCCAGATTTCCAGAGGTGCTACTAAAGGCAGGACATTGGTCAGATTATATGCAATGTAATCAGTAAAAGAAGCAGAAATGAGACGAGACTTTTGCTACATAACTTGTCACACTGAAAGAATGGTGGAAATAAATTTAACAACAGCTTTCAAAAGGGAATTGGATATATACTTGATAAGGAAAAAAAAAATCAGTGCTGTGGAGAAAGGCCAGGGGAATGGGACTAATTGGATAGCTCTGTCAAGGAGCTGGTATAGGCATGATCGAGTGAATATCCACCTTCTGTGATGTACAGTATATTATCAGGGCTACTGATTTATTGCAGTTGAATAAATCAAATGGCATTTTATTACCATGTTGTAAGAGCTTGCTTAATGTTCTTGGTCTGAATAATATATGCACTTCTGCACAGAAAGTAGAAGTCAATGGCATTAATTATTATGTTTAATTATGCATTAAATTCTATCTTTTTTTTGTAAAAGCCCAAGAAATGAAGGTTGCTTGAAGGAAAAGAGTTTCATGGTTATTAGTTTGCAGGAACAGCATGTATCACTGGGTAATTGGAAGAAATAAGCAAGTTAATAGTTAATATTTCAGATTTCCAATATCTGCAGGTTTCTGATTTTAATAAATAGTTTTGGGAATGAAAAATAATAAAAAATTCTGCAGTTGCTGGAAACCTGAAACAAAGGCAGAAAATGCTGGAAACACTCAGCAGGTCAGGCAGCGTCTATGGAAGGAAAACAGTTAACTTTTCAGGTTGAAGACCCTTCATCAGAACTACAGTCACCATAGTTCTGAGAAAATAGTTCTGGGGTTTGAAGCTGAGGTCAAGGGAATGCAAGTGCTTTGAGGAGAGAGTTGGTATAACTGGGAAGGGCAGGCACGGTAGTGTAGCGGTTAGCGTAATGCTTTACAGCACCAGCGACCCGGGTTCAATTCCGGCCGCTGTCTGTAAGGAGTTTGTATGTTCTCCCCGTGTCTGCGTGGGTTTTCTCTGGGTGCTCCGGTTTCCTCCCACATTCCAAAGACGTACGGGTTAGGAAGTTGTGGGTATGCTATGCTGGCACCGGAAGCGTGGCAACACCTGTGGGCTGCACCTAGAACGCTCGTCGCAAAAGATGCATTTCACTGTGTGTTTTGATGTACATGTGACTAATACAGATATCTTAAGACCATTGACATCAATATTTATGGATCACTGGGAAAGATGCGGAGGTAAAACAAAATACTCTAAGTACTTGGAAGATGAGGGAGCATCTATGGAGTGAGAAACAGATTTTATGTTTGTTAAAAATCCTTTCGTTAGTCCTGATAAAAGGTTTTCAGTTTGAAACTCTCTTCCTCTCCACAGTTGCTACCTAACCTGCTGAATATTTCTAGCATTTTCTCTTTTATTTTGGATTTCCATATCTGGGGCTTTCCATATCTACTTGGAAAAGTGTTCATGATCCAGTAGCAGTGGGGAGTGATGATCCAGGTATAATATAATCCTCTATGACGGTGGATTTCTTGGTGCAGCGAGAGTGAGAAACTGAACTTGTAGTAAAGTCGCAATGAAGTTTTAATGGTAGGATTTAGGAATATTGGGGTTGGAATGTGAAAGTGGGAGGGGCATTGAAGTGCAGTTGTACTGAGGCACTGGTGTAAGAGGATTACAAGGTGGACTCGCTGTTTGGCTGCATTTTGGGGGTATTGTTGGTTGTGGAAGTATGGGAGGAGCTGCTGGCTTAGGGAATGCTAAGAGGTTTTGTTGGCTGTGGGATTGCTATCTGGAACTTAAGAGTTTTGCTGTCTTCAGGATTATGGAAGGGATCTGTTGTCTTGGGGTACAGTGGATTTTACTGGCTGTGGGTGTCGGGATGATTTCTGGTTGTGGGAATGGTGGAGGAAATTGCTGATTATGGAATTTGTGGGGATGGTGAAGGTTGGTAGCTGAGATAGTATTGGGTATGGCTGGGAGCAGTACATGAACTAGTGTCATCATTGTTGGCTACAACCAATACATCCCCACATTAAAGATGCTTCCATGAGGAAGTAGAGAGGAAGAAATGTAGGGAAGTGGCTAGTATTCAGAGTAAAAAGTCTCTCACGTTGCCATAGGACACCAGCAATATTTTATGCATTGTGTGTTACCGAGTGTGGGTCCCAAATTTCCCACAGCAAGTCTGACTTGTCATGGGAAATCTGTCTTAAACATTTACTTAAACAAATCTGCATTGAATAAATAAAAGATGAAGAAACCGTTACATTTGCTTTCCAAATTGATTTTTTTTTATCATAACAGTTAATAACAGCAATGAATTTTCACCAGATACTACTAAACCAGCTGCAGAAATGCCAGGGAAAGCAGCTGATCACGGGGCCATCTTTGTGAATGAAAAAGAGTGCATCAGTTTAGCAACTGTGGTGGGTAATTTTGAAGAGCCGAAAGACATTCACCAAGGTAAAACAGGAAACATTTTCTATGAAGCAGAATCTACAAGTACAAAACTTGAGTCACAGTGCAGTTCTGTCTGTTTGGCAGAAGTCCCAGTGGAAGGAGGAAAGATGGTCTCAGACAGTGCTGATGCATTAGGTGTCTGCGGTGCAGATGTAGGTCAGCAGACAGACTCCACTGCACATAAATTCGATAGAAGCAAAAGTAATACAAATGATAAGACTGAAACCACACTGTGGGACAAAGGTGTCTTTATAAATGAACCACCTAGGACTGAAGCCAGAGCAGCACTTGGCAGTGATGAGATTTTGACAAAGGAAGTCAGTGCAAATGAAGTACAGTGGGATACTAACCAAGCTCAGAACCACACCGTTCCTGATCTCGACTCTCAGTCAGTAATACATGAAATTAAAAATGAGCAGAACTCCATCTTACAACAGCAGCAGCAGCAAGAATGCCACAGCCAAGCAATTATAACAATGGAGGAAAACTGTGCTAGCAATGGTACAATCAAACATTCCCCCTTGCTTAATCCCTACTGTAAATTGGATGTCAGTTCCACAGAGTTACCCATTGATCAGTCCGTTCATAATGTTCCATTTGAAAACTGTAAAGTTAACACTTGTGTTGATCCTGACAATAAAATAGACATTTCAGTTGAAATACATCTGGGCCCTACCAATGATGGGAAAGATATTACCAAGGAAGTTGATAGTAATTCAGAAGGTATTCTTATTAATACTGATGACAAGCAGAAAGATTACCCAGAAGCTCTCGTTTCTGATAGTAAAACAGCCAAATGTTTGGATATAACTGAACCTAATGCTGGAGCTTTGGGAAACCTTGAATATCTACAAGGCAATATGACTCAAAAGAAAGACTGTGTGGACAGTAACCTCTCATTAAACTTCACAGGCAACATTGACCATAGTGTGGCTGTAACCCCAAACTCTCAAGATATAAAGGAAGTTCACCATAGTGCAATTGATTTTGCAGCCACAGTGGAAAGTGGGAAAGAAGCAATTAGTAAAATGGGTTTATGCACTGAATTACGAGAAGTGGGAGTCTCCTCCAAGATAACAGAAAATGAATTCAAACCCATCTTTATAAATACTGCATTAAATCCAGTTACAACCATCAGTCTAGATCACAGAGATGAAACGCCAACTTCTGAGGCAGAGGCTGCAAGCAGCAAAACAACGGTAAATAGGTGTTACTGGAAATTTCATAGTCTGCCTTCTCTGGCCCCTAGCAAAGAAAAGGATATGCCGAACAAAGCCAGGATATCACTCCCGTTCTCATTGCCCGGAGACAAATTGGAGGCTCCTGTCTCAAGCAGAAAGGTCCCTTTAACATTCACTTTTCCGAAATCCATCAGTGAAATGAGTCTGACAAGGCCAATTGCAGCAGGTAATGTTTACTTTCTTTTTAGGTTATCCTAACATTGCAAATGGATTGAAGGAGCAGTTAGAATTTAAACTGTTATGTAATGTACCCTTGAGAGATGTATCAGTCAATTCTAATGTAATTGGAAGTAGTGGTCTACTTAGTACATGGTAGGGCTTAATTTCTTAATTACTGAACCATCTAACCTCAAGCAATGTTATTTTATAATGTGTTATTTTCTCATAATGAACTATAGATCATCACTGACTCTGATTAGTAAAGGGAAGTTATCTGATGGTTAGAGGCTGTGTGTACATCACGATGGCAGCAGCACTTAGGATCCTGTTATTTGCTCTGACACCAAGAAAAAGGATGTTATGAAGATGTTTATACCAAGCCCACATTATACTTAATACATGAAAATGACTGCCAAGGCTAAACTCAATTATGTATCATTTGAGATTTTGTTTTTGACATGAGATTATCTGCTTGGTAACAGTCCAGACATGATCTACATACAGTGTAGATTTTATAGAAACTTGTTGCTAGTTACTGCTACAGTGGTAGATTCTGATAATGCCATATACCATCAGTCATAGCTTGCTTGTCATTATCGGACTGAATTTAGTAACTCTGGCAATTTGCGTCTGCCTCTTTATGATAATTCATAGACTCAGCTGGTTCACATATGTAACCTCTGCCCATATGTGACCAGTCCAGCTCCACAGTTGATTCTTAATGCCTTCAGAGCTACTAAAGATGGACAGTAAGTGGTGCAGCCCATACCCTGGAACAGATAACTATAACTAGAGGACCCATTTTATTCAGTAATAACTAGGATTAACCTGTTACTTAAAGCATACACCAATGGAAGGGTGTTTACCTTAATGGAAGTTGGAACAGAGGTCCCAGAGATAACTACAGCTTTATAAAAATGACATAGTTCTGTGTGAAATTCATCTAAGAAGAAAGGAATGTAGTTTCTTAGTTCTGTGTCTTTTCTTCACCTTAAGAAAATCTGGAAGGGTAATGGGATAACATAAGAGAGCAAGTAGCCACCAATTTACAGAAGTCACCAACAGCATTAACTACCCTCTGTGTCTGCTTAGCTGAAGCAGTCTCATCTAGTCTTTACAGTTGTCTCCCTGTGTGGATCACCTGGCCTAATCTACTCTCCTGACTCTTTATTGTTCTTTTTCTCTTTCATCTGATTCTCATTTTACAGTGGTTATAGACTCAGCCTCAGAATTGATGTAAGGCTACAAATTCTTACCACTCTCTTGAAGTGTTTCCTTCTAACTTCCCCTTCAATTACATGTGAATTGTCAATATATTTCTTCTCTCTGCTTTCCATGGTTAGACCCACTTAGCCACAGCAAATAACTGCCATTGCAATCGTGCTCCTGAATCCAGGCTATTGTGAGCAATACTCAGGACAATTGTATGTGTGTGCCAGTGGCCACACCCCAGCACCAGTGAGTGAAACTCGGTTAAAATTACTAAAGTGTTGACTTTCGTTCCTGCAGTTTATCATGTTGTCTGCATCCTTTGAATAGATTACTACCTTGTAATCCACTCCCATCTACCCAGTATCTTGTATGTAACTTTGAAGGTATCAGCCAACTCACGGAACACATACGTCTCCTCTCTTGGCTTCCTCCCAAAGTCTGAAATGTATTGGTCATACGGGGCTTTCCATCACTAAACCAATCAAAAGTGATTTACTGTCTCACATGATCAACTTACCAGATCCTATGTGACTAAGTCCAGACACAGACATGAACTCTACGAAGTGTATTTCTCTTTACCCTGACAGGAAACCAAGTTATCAGAACAAATAACAGAATTTGTACAGCTGAAGCCCAGTAAGGTGGAATTCTGGCAAATTAATATTTGTTGTTCACTGGTAATTAACCACTGATTAAGCATTATGCTATTTATAAAGGAAAGATACATTTTAAAGAAATATTTCAAATGATTTTTTAGTACTCTGTCAGTGTAAGATCAAAGCCTGCATTAGAATAGGAAGTTGTATTGTGAATGGATGAACAGTGAAACGTCTCTGATTAAAGTGGAATAGCCATATTTCTCAAGGTCAGATAGAAACTAGCAGTTCAGTGACTTCAAAATTAGCATCTGGGGAATTTCAAAGTTTAGAGCATTGAATGTAGTTGTAACCATTTCCTTTCTGTCACTCAGATTCTCCCAGTACTAAAAGGGTGAATGACACTTTTAATACCTTCAGTGTTCCTCTTTACCCCAAGAGAAATTCCAAAGAAGATTGGAATGCAATAGCGCAGACGTTTTGTGATTTTTCACGGCCTCCAGAGCAGGTAAGTACATTTTAACACATAATTCTAAATGTTAGGTTAGCTAATTTGAGAGGAATGTGGAGTTTTATAGGCAAACAGACAATTTATGACACAGATGGGTTTCAAAAATACTGCGAAGGGCATTGGCATCGTTTTTTGCAATTAAAGCTGTAAGAGAAATAGACAGACCATACGTCAACAAGGCTGGTTTCACAGAGGGAAATGCACGGTGTATTCTGAACTAAGTTTTAATTGTCAAGGCAAGAATAAATTCAAAAAAAAAAGTTCAATACTTTTGAATTATATCTACATTTTTTCATATCAGAACAACAGTTTGGAGCATACCATTACATAAAGGTCAGAAACAAAATTAAACATCTAGGCAATCAGGAGTTACAGGGTTCATGTAAGGAAGTGGCACTAAGGTAAAAGATAAGCCAAATGGCTTCTGTTTCTATTTCTTAAAGTCTTGCATGAACCAATCACTATCCACTTTTCAGAGTCTCACGTGTGCATTAAGAAAATACTTTTTACCAGTTGATTTGCAAAGTTGGAGCAGGTGCGGGTCTACATTGGAAGAATTAGCTTCTGACTAACCACAGGACACTCAAATATACACCAATTAGACCTCTTGGTTTTAGTTGAGTGAGCCGCTTTACATTTAACCTCGCCTTAGATGTGGAATAATACTCCATGTATTGCATATTCCATTAAAAATTGCCATCAAAAGTACACACAATTTACCTCACCTGTGTCAACATCGGGGGAAAAATACTTTAGATTTAAATGATTTGCAAAGCACCACAAGAACGTGACTTAGAGTTCAGTCCACTGTGACAAGTGAATGCAGATAGTAGCAGCACAGGAAAGAAGCATAGATACGACTTTGAGAGCATTTCTTTGATAAATGACTCTTTACAGGATCACTGCCTGTAAAACTGGCTGTTTATCAATGATTGAAAATACGTTCGTGGGTGTTCATTGATTAGTCAGTTGGCATGAGGTTGAGGCCACAAGTTCTATTCAGATTAAAAACTCAGTCTAGCATTTGCTAGTGTAAAACTAAATATTCAGGTTTGCAATTTTATCTTGAAATTAATGAGCAGAATGCTTTCATGTTCTGAAAAACCATGTTTGAGTGGAGAGATACCAGCTTGTTTGCTTTGAGGATATTGTCAGCAGTCAACCAACTGCTGACAGTCAACCTTAGGTGGCATTCGTAAGTAAAATAGGTGATCAGTAGGATTGTGTTTCAGGCATAATTGAGTGTATTACACAACTGGGAAATTTGAGATCAGTTAAGAAAAGATTCCTGTGACTCTAAGGGTGACACCCATTTGAGAGAGGAAACCTTGACAAGAACTTCACCAGGAGTGTTGGGGTTACTTGATCAGAGAGGAAAACTGTAATACTAATTGTCCCCTTGCATGTCAGGTACGTTTGGTGACAGTGAAGTGAAACTGCTTGTAAATACTTCGCATTGCATTATTCTCAACTGTGCCTACATCAATTTCATGGGAATTGATTTCTGAGCTGTATTCCTTTAACAGTGATATAGCTCAACACACTTAGAATAGCTCACATTCATTATAAGGAATAATGTTTGCTTTATGTGATTAAGGATTGAAGTCTGAAGGATATAACATACTTGTTTTCAATTGCACAGATTGTAATCACATTGAATTATACCCACTTCCATGTGTCTGAGGTTGTATTTTTCTTTAAATATTTGAATTTTTCTCTGCACTTGCCTCATTGTATTGCTATTTATATATATTCCAGACCATTTTATATCCATTAATTCATAAGATCAACACAAAAATACTGCAGATGCTAGAAATTGGAAATAATAAATGCCTAGAAACCTTTTCCATTTGCGAAGAGAGAAATAGAATTGATGTATCATGTCAATGACCTTTCATCAGAACTGGGAGAAGTTAGAAAAGGAACAAGCATAAATTTTAGTTACCAGATGCAGCTGACCTGAATATTTCAATTTTCTGTTTCTTAATACACAAGATCGGTTTGCTTTAAATTTGCCAGTTAGTTCTCGTACCATTTTGAGAGCTGAGTTATTTGAGTGATTAGTCTGCCATTTTACATGTTGCTGCTGTAATATTATCATTAGCATGTAAATGGAGGCCATCTCAACAGGGCACAACCAGATTAAATAACATTGGAGGAAGCTTTTCTCCTGGTTTATTGAGTGCACAAAACCATTATGCGAAATGTAACCCTAACTACTGCAGATTATCGTTCCTTTTTAGATGCTAAAAAATGTTACTGTGTTGATTCTTTTGATAAACATCTTCCATTCCTGCAGCATTACACAATTTATTTTTAACCTTCTATTTCCCGTCTCCCCCTCCCCCCCCCCCCCCCAAAATCCTCTCCCTTTCAGTCACTAACTCACATTCTGACATATTGGCTGCCAAACTCAAATGCCTAACTATGGTACTCCAACATCAATTCCCTATCCCCCATGTCTCCCTTTTTTCCTTGTACATAATGAGATTTAAATCCAGTTATAGGTAATGTTTTACTGTCAGTCTGTGGTATTGCATTTCTTTTGAGATGTCTGCTCAGGGTTTTTCTGTTCACAATGTTTATTTATTATTCTCCATTATCATCAGAGAATTCTTATTATTTCCTTTTAAATCAGTATTGGTCACTTTGTCTCTCCATGGAAGTGCCTCCTACACTTTCATAAAAATTCTGAATGTTTTACTGTCTGTTTATAACTTGGGCCTTAGGAGACTGCATGCTTTATTAATTCACTTCCGCGGTAATTCAATATAGGTCTCACCTAGGTTAAAATAATAAAATCAGATCGTCCGACAAAACCTGTTGTGAGAATGTGGCTTTAATCTCGACTTGATTGTTAACATCCTCAGAGTCATAGAATCTTACAGCACATTTGGCTATTCAGGCTGTTGTTTCTGTGCCAATTGTCTTTAAAAGCCATCCAATTATTCACACTTGACAACTCTCCCATTTTACAGTTTTGCCAACTAATTTGGATTTGTGTTTTCAGCTTACTGACCATTGAACAAATAGAAAGCATCTTCTTTGAATCCTTATTTTTCTCTTTGGGTCTTCTCTTGCTTATCAATTGCTTTCCCACCAAATCCTCAACAGAACAATATTTTTTCCCTTCTTTGCACTGGGTTTAATTTACCCAAACCACTTAAGCTTGTTCCTTTCAGAAGCTGGTGCTATGATTTATCATTCTGCTTATACAGTGAAGGAAATTGATCATTTGGTATCTGATTTAGAGGGAAATATAGATGTGGTAGTCCTTGGACACAAGAACCATCTGTCCTTCTGTCCTCAAACTAGAGGTCACTCTTTAAAACAAAGGGCTGCCCATTTAAGACTGATCGGGCCCTATTTTTTTCTGAAATTCGAGAGACTTTGGAACTCTTCCACAAAGGGTGGGTGGAAGCAACTTTGAATATTTATAAGGCAGAAGTAAATAGATACTAGATAAACAAGGAAGTGAAAGGCTAGGAATGTGGAGTTGGGGGTTACAATTAACTAAACCATAATCTTAATAAATTGGCAGAGCAGGTTTCAAGGTTGGGTGACCTTCTGCTAATTCATCTGTCTTTGTTCTTCATGTGGTGGAGGTTGTAGGTTTTGTATTTGCTGCAATGTGCTTGCAGGCGTTTATGTCAGGTGCAGCCTATTTTGGCAATGAATTGGCTTACTTACCTGTTCATAGTGAGATAAACATGATAAAGATCCACACGGGATTGGCAGAGCTACATTTACAAACCATTGAAAAGTCTGTTTCTGTCTCTTAATATTTGAATCCAGTTAGATCAATTTTAAGTTTACCTCTTGCCTCCTTGCTGGGTCTTTCTTCATCCTCAGCTGGACAAAGAAAGCTGTTTCTGTATACAGTTGGTGTTTCTTTAAGCTATTAAGAAACTTCACTTTTAACAGTATTACTATGTTATTACTAGGATGACACATTATCACTGTTTCATTCATTATGATTGTATAAGCTGAACTATTCCATACATGTATGATCATTTTAAAAAAAGGCCTGAAGAGGTCCTGAGGAAATTTAGGTCTTTGTTTTTGTAGTCAAAAAAAAATTGCAGAAGTAAAAACTGTAGATGACCAAATTCACTGCGCTACCATCAATCAGCAGCGGTTTAAAATTCAATCACTTTGTCTATGTTGGTTTTGCTCCTCCAAAGCTCTGGTGTACAACCATTTTACAGGGAGAAAAACACGATGATGCTGGAGGAACTCAGCAGGCCAGGCAGCATCCGTGGAGAAAAGCAGGCAGTCAATGTTTTGGGTCAGGACCCTTCTTCAGGACTGAAGATAGGAAAAGGGGAAGCCCAATATATAGGAGGGAAAAGCAGAGCAGCGATAGGTGGACAGAAGAGGGGAGGCAGGGTGGGCACAAGGTGGTGATAGGCAGGTGCGGGGGAGGAGGGGAGAGCAGATCCACTGGGGGATAGGGTCCCTGGATGGAGGTGGCATAGGGGCAGGTGCTACACCTACGGGGGCAGTGGAAGGTTCCCAGGGTGGGGGAGGAGGAGAGGAGTGAACTAGGCAGAAAGGGGTGGGGAGGGGAAGATGTGCTTGGTAGTGGGGTCCTGTTGGAGATGGCGGAAATGGCAGAGAATGATGTGTTGGATATGTAGGCTTGTAGGATGAAATGCGAGGACAAGGGGGATCCTATCCCTGTTGGGTCTGGGAGGGGGTGGAGGGTGAGAGCAGAGGTGCAGGAAATGACACACTGCCATTTCCCTATCCTTTTCCTACCTTCAGTCCCAAAGAAGGGTCCTGACCTGAAATGTTTACCACCTGCTTTTCTCCATGGATGCTGCTGCCTAGCTTGCTGAGTTAACACTTGAGGACCTCTTATGTAATCCTAAACTTCGAGGAGCAGCAGAACCTGACTCCTATAGCACTCTGACATTGGAGTCTAATGGTAGAGCAGCATTTTTAGCCATTACACTGAACCTGTATCATTTCAATGGAAGGGATTGGCCCAGAGGGAGGTGGGCAAATATTGGACAGAATAGCAGGTACCACTCATTTATTCTGGCAGTATGGAGGAGGACTCATTGTGGAATTAGTGATTTTTGTACAACTTAACTATTCAACATTGAATACTAATCTCTTTACTAACATTGCCTGGATTATAAAACAACCAAGGTTCTAGGCTTGTAATAACCTAATGCTGGACCATATTCATGTCTGGCTAGGATATCCTGAGGAAATTTCTTTTAAATGTTTATCAATTTACAGCAAAATGTTAAATTTAAGTCTCTGGATATCAAAGCCATTTAAGAGCTTTCAAATGATAATCTCCTGTCACAGGTAGGGATAAGGACTGGACAGAGCTCAGAGGCCTAATCTGCTGCCTCCCAGATGAATGGTGCCATTCAGTCCATGGTGAATCAGTAATTTCTCACATGGGAAAAGCCAGTCATTGGACATCCTCACACACAGAATGGGATGCCAGCCCAAACTTTTGGATTTTAGAGAATGACCAGTTTCATATTTGAGTGCATTGCACCTTGCCTGCTATCCAATGATTTCTAAAGAGTAGGTTAAGTTTTGAATGATTATCACAACTGTGGAAATTAAGATATTTGCAGCAGTCTATGAAATTAGGATCCCACAACTGGCTGTTAATTATTTCTATTACAAAACTTGTTCTATTTAGGAGAAACACTGTACACCATCCAGTGAAAGTCTCAAGATTCCTTACCTACCCACTTTCACGGGTCACAAACTGTTTACAGAACCTTCCTCTACTTGCTCCCAGGTGCCAGAGGTAGCCACATCCACTACCCAAAATCTACTGTTTGAGGATGAATGTGATACTCAGTATTCCATCGTTAAAGGACAAATCGATAAAATCGAGAGGTTTCTTTGTGTGGACCGGCTCAAGCACACACGAAAAAGGAAAGCTGCTGACCACACGGATGAAAGTGTAATCAAGACCACACCAACTTAAACTTCAGTTGTTTGTGTACAATCTCATTGTTTTTCAACTAATTCTGGGAGTTTAGCAGTTGCTCCCATATTAGCAAAGCAACTTGGGTTGGTTACTAATTTCAACTGTAAATTGGATTTCACTTTTAACTATACAAATGACAAAGGATGACAAAAGGCAAGGCATACTGTTTTTATTAGGTACTTGAAAGTTACAAATTACCCCCATAATGGGATAGTTACTGAAAAAGCTTTCTGCCATTGTCAAAATTAAATTTTTTAAAGTTTTTAGACTTCACGCAGTGGAAATGCTGAGCAAGCTGTTCCGCACCTGGTTCAAGTTCTGTTTCCAGGAGTTAAGACTGTCATACAACTGTTGCCACTGCTGTTTCCCAAAGGTTCTATGTGTGGTATGACTAAAATGAGAAGGGGAATAAACAGTCAATGACATTTTGGTGATTACTTGCAGCATATTAAGAATTCTTTTAATTGCAGCAGTTTACTAAATGTGTGTATGCATCATTATAAACAAGTTTGTCCAAGGGCCTGCAGTAGCGGTGGAGTACTGCATTGTTCTAAAGGCAATATCTGCAGAATTCTGGTGGACAATGAAGATTCAAGGGCACGTTTTCCCATAAAGGTCAGGAGATGATATTCCTCTCACTTAGCACTTCAAATGAACACTGCTGTTTGGCCTTGTTGTGTACATAACGTTTATGTAAAAGCAGTAAAGCAGTTGTTAAGTCGTTTCATTAAACATGCCTCAAATTGTGGATAGTGTAAATGAATGATAGAGATTAGTATGATACTATGGTACACAAGAACAATTTAAGTGTTCATGAGCACATGTTCATTCTTCAAAGGGTGATTTTAAAGTGTCACATAAGGTTTGAACATTTTATCCAGATCTGGCTAGCTTCACATCACATGACAAACAGATGTGGCTATGAATTCTGAGATAGTGTTACAAGCAAGTTAGTGTGATATTGGAACAAAAGTAATGTGACCTCAAGCAACTGAAGTGTAAGGTTCTTAATATGTAACTTCAGACCATCTCCATTTATACAGCTGTGACCATCAAACTGTTTATCTTGTTTGAATGTTTTGAATAAAGTTGAACTTACCTTACAATTACTTTGCGTTGTGTTTGATCAATCTTGCAGTAAACCATCTTCGTTCGAACAGCTGTAAAAATCCAATATTTTTTCTAAATATTGAACTCAGAACAATTTAGTACTAAACTTTGAAAATACAAAGCTCTTATTTACATAATGACTTGTCTTTTCTGTTCAATAAGTATTAAACAGGAAAGAATCTGGCCCTTTAAAGTTTAAGATAACCATGATCCCAGATCTGATGAGGTGCAGAATATGGGATTGTGTATAAAATTTGCATCAGTGAACATGGTACCAACAGGGCATTTTAGTGCTGCAAAGTGTTAACACTTACAGAATGCGATGGGACTAACTCACAGCTCAAATTGTCTGATAATGTCCATCCTTGAGGGAGATTTAAAATTGGTAACAAAATTTCATTGTAGCAGAATGCAGAACAAATGACTTATTAAAACCACCTTCACATTATCATTGGAAAGTTTTTAATGTTTTTGTAAAACCTACTGATCTCCATTTAAGGTAAGTTTAAAATGTACCCAATGCAATTTGTGTTGTTGTGAGGTGTTGTAAACTCTTAAGGAAAGCATCTATGATCTATTTTAACTACCAAATTTACATAATATTTAAAGACATTAGTAATAAAGAACTTAAATTTATCTCATTGTAATGTTTTGCTTTTAAAAAGCAGGCAAAATCTTTTAGAAATGTCCTATATTTGAAACCATTCATTTACCAAAACATCCCGAATTTGTAATGAAAATAATAATGGAATTCAGGCTATGAGCTGGCCGTTCTCATTAAAAGGAAAATTGTTTAAAGCATTCAAAGAAATTAGCACAAGGAACCACAATTAGAAGACTTGAAATGGTGTATCTGCAATTTATGGATAGAAATGCTTTTTTCTCATGTCAGTTAGCAAGTACCAAGTCAATGTTATCAGTTAACCAATAACAAGAAATTTGACATCACTGGCACTGGAATGTGCTGCTTTTAGACCAAAACTATACTCCTGCTACCATCACTTCTGTTTGAAAATATTTAGTAGTGGGATGTGGTTGAAGTTAATAATATAAATACATGCAAGGGAAAGATGGGCAAGCAGATGAAAGTGATGGGAATGAAAGAGGAAAGACAGGAGACCTTTAGTGGAGTATAAATATCATCATGGACTTTTTGGGCTGAATAACTTGTTCCTTTTGTAATCAAATGTAAGAGCTGTTCTAGCTTACTCCCAAAATGTTACCAGATGACTTTAAAAATACAGTGGACAAAAAGGTCAGCACAGACATAGTGGTCTGAAGGGCAAGTTTCTGTGCTGTACAACTGTGACACTTAAAAAAAAAGGTGTGGAATGTACAGAGGTCCAGCCCAGAAATATTTGAGGACAACCATCAATGCTGTTTCAGAATTGATTTGTCCAGAAATGATTCACTCCTTAATTTATCCCAACTCCCACATGGCCCAGGGGTGAAAGGAAAACCCAAATTAGATAGTCATAAAAAAATGTCTTGACTGCAGAATCAGAAAGGAGAACAGATTGAGAAAGTCAACAAGTATTTCCCTATTTTTCATGAAGTGGCAGCTTACAAGGTGAAAATGTCAGAAAGAGCAACAAAGATTTCAGTACATTGCATTTAAAATAGTCCCAGATTTGATTGATATACATTCTCATTGCTAGTAATTTGTTGGGCTTGCTTACCATCAATGACAAAGGCTTCCACATCTTCCTCAGCAATCTGTAACTCTTGCTGTAATGTGTCAAAAGAAATCTCCTTGTTTTCTACTGCCATTCCCATCAAGGTTAAGAGCCTCATCTTTGCAGTGTTCTGTTCATGAGAGAGTCCTGTAGACAACAAAAATCAGTTCCCATTGGTCCACTTCCACTACATTTTTTTAAAAATGAGAATCTGATGTGCATGAAATTGGTGACCTTAAATGAACAATTCCTTCTCATTTATTACCGCATCAAATTTCCACATCACACAATCTCTTGTTAATTACTTTGTCTTTTTAAATATAAAGGTTAAAGAAAACATATGCCTATAATAGTACAACATGAATTAAAATCAGGAATGGTTTTGGACTAACTCCATAAAATGCAATGATTGAAGGGCAACATCATAAACTTTCTTCACAGAACAGAAAGCAAATTTTGCACATCAAGCCTTGAGTAGTGTTACAACCAGTCTTCAGATTTTAATTAAGCATCTCATCAAATGAAGCATTAATGGCACAGAACAGTGAAAAACATAACTCATTTGAATGAGGTACACTAGGGCAAAACTATAGCTACTGCAACTTAATAGAAAATTATACAGGGGAAAAAAATCAATTAGCACACACTATCCCTAATTAACAAATGCAAATGAGATCCTGATGAACTTTATGGAGCACATTGGTGATGAGACTAGGTTTATTGAAAGGGTACATATGTTAGGGCAAAGCAGTTGACAAAGATTGTTGCTTTTGGCCTATCTTGTCAACATTTAATAAAGTCAAATTATGACTTCAGGAATCATGCCATCTATTGGAGATGACCAAAATTTCAACCCATAACTCAATGCCCCAGTGTTCTATAAATATCAAGTAACCCTTTCATTGTCAGAAGTAAACACTGCAAAATGCTAACTAATTCAGAACTGCAAATTTTCATTTATACCTTCTGTTTATGCATGTTATCAGAATATCAAATGACCATGCAGAATGCTAAGCTCTCAGACTGGCATCAGCAGATTGAAGAAAATGGCACCATTCCTGACTAATTCCTGCTCGTCTAACTGGTACCTGAAGAACCACTGGAACACCCTGTAAAGACTTAAAATATAGAACAAACCACACACCAGGTCTCACGTCAACTTTAATTGCTAGAATATCTCAAGACTGAGCAGTACATTTCTTTATTCAAATTCTGCTCCAGAATCAAGACTTGAAAGGAACAAAGCTGTAAGATTTACCTAAAGCAGTTACAAGGGTTAGAGCTGATATGCTGATATAGTAAAACTCATACTTTATATGTTTTATGGAAACTAATCTCTGCTTACAAATGTTTGCAAGAAATGACAGGATTTTTTTTAAAAAAAAAGCAAAACAAGAAAGGCAGTTCGGCAGAAATGAGGTGGACACTCCTGTCTCATCTGTTAATTACTTTCAGAGAATTTCACAACTTGTTCAGTTCCATGGCCATGTTACATTACTGATGCATCATGTGACAGGATCTGCCTTCACCCTTCCTGTCACTGAACAACTTTCATTAACTGCTATTTTATTCAATTGATATTAAAGTGTAACACGCAAGCTCATAAAGCAACCCAAATTCCTGCTATTTGACAGTAGCCACTGACAAAAATACTTGGTAGGAACTCCCAATGCAGTTCTCAGGCTGCCTTGTGTTTACTATGTTTCTGTTTTGAGTTTTCAGACTGGTATGTTCATTAAATTATTGGCATTAAACTGCAGTGCCTGGGTTTGTTTAATGACTCCTTATATAGAGAACCTAATCTTTTGGAAGTAGAGAGAATCTGACTCTGCAGGCAAAGGAGCATCAACTTAACAGAGAGGGACATTAGAGAGTCTGGGTGCACGGTGGCACAGCTGGTTGAGCCACGGCCTCACAGCTCCAGAGACTGGGTTCAGTCCTGTCCTTGGGTACTGTCTACGTGGAGTTTGCATGTTCTCCCTGTGACTGTGTGGGTTTCCCTCTGGTTTCCTCCCATTTCCCAAAGACACACAGGTTGACTGGCCGCTGCAAATTGTCCCTAGGGAGTAGGTAAGTGGTAGAATCTCAGGGTGCTGATGAAAAGGTGGGCAGAATAAAGAGAGATTAATGTAAATGGATACTTGACGGTCAGTGTGGATTTAGTGGACTGAAGGGCCTGTTCCTATTCTGTATCCCTCTATGACACTATCTGATTCACATCATCTCCATTAGGCTCAATTTATAAGACATTTTAAAAAAGCCAACTGATTGACAGGTTCAAACAGGATTTGCTTACAACTACAAGTCAATGGAAGGGTTTGTAGTATTACTCAGATCAAAAGTACTGAGCTGAATGAGTGCCTGGTGATTAGTGACAAGATCTCTAATGTTCAACCTAACATCTGCTGGTTTCCATGATCTCCTTCCCACTGAACAGGTCCCTTTAGCTGAATACCTCCATTTTCTCCCTTCCCCATTGACAATTAATTTTTCAAGTGTGCAAATCAAAATAAAACCATGCAAAACAAATATTCTAACATATCCCATGGACAAACATGCTGTGGGTCAGGAAAATTAAAGATAATGAAGATTTATTTACTGAGATCCCCACTCCTACCAGAGCCTCTAACCAGCCAATTCAATTCTCTCCCACAGTCAAGTGCAATGCACACAGCAAGGAATATGGGATCAGACAACATCCCAACTGCAGTACTCTGGAACAAGCCACGCTTCTAGTTAAGCTGTTCCAGTACAGTGACGACACTGGTGTAACCCAACAATATAGAAGATTCCCCAAGTATGCTCTGTCCACCAAAAGCTGGACAAATCCAATCCAGTGGATTACCACTAGTTTATTCCCAATCAGCATCAAAGTGATGGAAGGCAGTGCAGATATTCCATGTGTGGCACTTCCTTACTGATAACTGGCCTGGTTTAAGTTTCAGTGGGATTACTTGGCTCAACACCTCATCCCAGCCAGAGCAGGATTCCAGCCCCAGGGCATCACTGAAGGAGATCCTCCAGTGTGTCCCGGGTCCAACTATATTCCATCATGAGACCAGGTGCAGGTGGATTGTTTGTTGGGTGACTGTACAATATTCAATATTCATTTGCCACCTCTCTAAACATTAAAGCAGTCCAAACTTGTACATAGCAAGAACCTGACAACATTCAGGCATGGGCTAATCTGTGGTAAGTAACATTCTTATCAAGTTCCCCACCGGCAACATCCTGGGTAGCACCATTGACCAGAAATTCAATCAGACCAGTCACATGAGCACTCTGGCTCCAAAACCAGGTCAGAGGATATCTGGATATCTCACTTACTGACACCTCAAAGCCTCTCCTCCATGTACAAAGCACCAATTAATAGCATGACAGAAGCTCTAACACTTAAGCTCAACCCATCTCGGAGAAAGTAGTACTTGAATGGCACCCCATTCATCAGTCTAAACACTCACTCCTTCCACCAGTGATGCAGTGGCTACAGTGTACACCATCTACAAAATGCTCTACAGTTAGGCTATTCTGATAGCATCTCCCAAACCTGTGACCTCCTCCACCTAGGACATAGGAAGCAGGCAATGATTCCCATGACGGTTCTCTTCCTAGTCATGCAGCACCCAGACATGGAAGTGCATTGTCCTTCCTTCATAGTAGCTGGGTCTAACTCCCTGGGACTCCCTACCCAATGGCATTGTGGGAATATCTTCAGGAGGAGGACAGCAATCCTGTAAAGAGGGCAGCTCAACCATAGGCAAAGGCAATTAGAGCAGGGCAATAAGTAGCAGCCTTGCAGGTATCACCCAGATCAAGAGAAATAAATAGAAATGAACAGATCCACTCAGATGTTCCACCTATGGACTAGAGGCTTAGTGGTATATGGTAGGAGACATCAAAGGAACTCACATTTCCCAAAGGAAATAGAAAATCTCATGGTCCAGCCTTCTGAATGCAACGAACACATGTGGCTCTGTACCTTACATCGTTATTGTAGCAGTATGAAGAAAAGCAGCACATAAACACATCATTTGACTGAACTATACTAGCCAATGTATATGTTCTGTATGCAACCCTTGGGCAGAGATTACAAATGAGGTCTGAGACATTGATACATTTAGTAGCATTTAAAGTTTCTCCAATTACATCTTCTTTAAATGAACTTTTTAAAAAATTATTCAACTATTGTGGTGTACTTGTTTTAATTCATTTCCTTTCCTATTAAAATTCATTTAATTTCAGTAATGGGAAAATTCAGATGACTTCAGTTGGGCAGGATTGAGTTAACAGTAGACATGAGTACATAACCAAATTTCTAAAATGCATTAAACCTCACCATTGCAGAAGAAAGACACAAGCTCTACTGCTCCAATCTCCATGAAAGTCTGTTTGTTTCAGACAACTCATTTGGAACAAGATCAAAAACATACCTAATATTGTCCAAGTGTTTTCTTACAAAACGGAGCTCATTTGCTGCTGGACTGATTTCCAAGCATGAAAGAGACATCAGCTGCATACAAAGTTTTAAAATCATCTCATATTCTGCCAAACAGATTTACTTATTACCATTATGTCAAACTCCTAATGCACCAATAAAGTATTCTGCATCACTAAGCAATTTCTGCATTTGTTAAACCCTGCCAACCAAAAACAAGTGCAATATGAAAATCACATTTTAATACAAATATTACATTAGAAATCATTGCACCTTTTAAACAGTCAATTACACAGCACTGTGGGAGTGCTGAAGTGTTAATTACCACTCCCTACCGGCATGTGTAAATAAGGAGATTGCTGACATCAACACTCCCTGCCTTAAGCAATGAAGCAGGTTATCTATTTAACAGAGTAGAGAATAGAAAAATCCGAACAGCTTTCTGCAGCAATTCATTACGCACATCTTTTCCATACTATCACTCTACTATACAAGTTGCAGTTACGCATGTTTAATCCAATTCCCATCGATCTCTTACAAATATAGTTCTGGGAGATGTGGAGTTTGTGCCATTCGCAGGGTACAGATGGAAGGCTTTAACATGCACAAATAGAGACAGAGCCAGCACGTTAAATGAGGCAGCGAGACTGAAGGCTAATGGTCAACGTAACCCACCCCTCCCTCATGTCCCACCCCAAACAATCTGCAGCATAATGAGAATCTGCAGGTCAGGGTACAAAGTGAGCCCCTAACATAAACTGACCAAATGGCCAATGGATTTTGCCGCACATTCAGGTTCTAAACATTCACTGAATATCTGAAAATATTACGGAAAATTTCTAATGACGTTTTACAATGTAATTGGAAAAATACAATATAAACTCTGGTGAGATTACCAGTGAACAATTTGACTAAATAAATGTCTTAGGCAGAAATCATACACAATTCCTCCTGCAGCACTCTACCTATCATTAACTCTGACCAATATTATAAATTATGACGTGACTTCCCATTAAACCAGTATGATTTAGACTAAATTCATTGTACATTTCAGCTAAGGATTACCTTATTGTAAGCTAAAACATTCTCCTTAAACAGCTCAGGTCTTAGTGCATATAAAACATTTCAAGGAAAAGTAATATATTATTTAAATACAAATGGATATTTTCTTCTCAGGGAGGATGCTTCCTCTGACAAGGTTCATGGTCTCAGGATATAGGGCAAGACATTTGGGACTGAGAAGAGAAGTTTCTTCACTCAGAGGGTGGTGAATCTGTGGAATTCTCTACCACAGGCGGCTGTTGAGGCTGCATTGCTGAACGCATTTGAGGAGCAAGGCTTTTTGAATATGGGGAGAAGAGGAATATGGTATTCAGATAGAGGAGCAGCCACGATCACAATGAACTGGCAAGCAGGTTCAAAGGGTTGAATGGCCTATTTGTAAACAAGAAAAAGTGGGCCAACAGCCTCTCAGCATTCAGTAATGGGCATACTGTTGCAGACAATATCCCCAACAAGAGACCACATTCAATTGTAGAACCCTGACTGAGTTCTTCCACCATCAACGTCCTGGGCATCGCCATTGACCAAAAACTCATCAGCTGCACAAACACCAAAGCTACAAGAGCAGAAGCAGATATCCTGCAGCCACGACACACCTTATACCCCAAAGCCTTTCCACCGTCCCTACAAGTCAGGAGCATGATGCAATATTCTCCACTTGCTTGGCTAAATGGGGCCAACAACTCACAAGAAGCTGACATCAACTAAGACAAAGCAACCTGTCTGTTTGGTCCCCCATCCATCACCCTAAACATTCATTCCCCATCACACTGGGCAGTGGCTGCAATGTGTGCTGTCTACAAAACACACTGCAGTTACTCACTGAGGGTACTTCCCAACTCTCAATCTCCACTGAGAAGGACAATGGCAGGAGGCTGAATGAGACTACCACCACCTGCAGGTTCCAAGTTACACATCACTCTGACTAGGAAATATACCGCAGATCCTTCATCCCCTTTGGGTCTCAATTCTGGAACTCCCTGCCGAGCTGCACTTCAAGTTCCGGAGTAGTTCAAGGCAGTGGCAAATATGATTAATGTTGACCTTGGCAGCTATGCCCAAATCTCCCGCAAAAAAAAACTTGCCCACCCCATATCCACCAATTTCCTAATGTCCAAAAATCCATCCACCTCATCCTTGAACCTACTGAAAAACTCTGCTAAAGAATTGCAACATTAATAGTGCCTGGGTGAAGCAACAGTTTAACTCAGTCCTGTGGCCAGCCCCTTAAGCTGAGAAGTTGCTCTCTAGTTCAGAAGTCCCTAATGGCTAAACGATCCATTTTGCTTAAATGTAAGGATCCAATACCCCCTACTACTTTTCAATGGTTCTCTCAAACTATATCATGTTTAAACTTGGAAAAAATTAGGAGTGGTACTGTTGATCCTTCGCTTAAATTTGAAGATATTTGGAGTCCATTTATTCAATGTCTTCACATGATGTAGATCCCTCTTCAATAACTTTCCAATTTAGAGGAATAGAGTTGACGACATAATATTGCTCTGTTTCTACTGAGACATTTCAGTCCAGTCTTTTTTTTTCTTTTTTTGTTTTTTTTCTTTTGAAATTTCTCTTTTTAGTTTGGTTTGATATATTGTTTATAATTTTTCTTATTGATTTGGGGATTTTTAAATCTTTTATATACACAATAAATCTTTTTCTTTCCTTTCTTTTACATTATATTCATTTACTAAGAGATTGTGGGACCTACAGATTTTTTTAATATTTTATTGTTCTTTGTGATTATCTATGCCATGATTGTTCTCCTGATCTCTTTGTATTACATGTACAAACATCAACGTTATATATTAATCTGTATTAATTTGGAAACTAATAAAAAGACTGAAAAAAAGTCCCTTCTCTCCCCCACCCCACAACCGATTTTAATCCAACGTTAATGCTGATTTAAAGCTTATTCTTGATACAACTCAGTGCTCAATACAACTCAGTTGTAGAGAGATACAGCAGGGAAACAGACTCTTTGGCCCACTGAGTCTGTACCGACTATCAAGTATCTATTATATTAACCCCATTTTTTTTATTCTCCCCACCTTCTCATCAACACACCCCGATTCCACCACTCACCTAGTCACTAGGGACAATTTACAGTGGCCAATTCGCCTACTGATCTTTGGGATATGGGAGTAAATCTGAAAACCCGGGGCAAACCTACGCAGTCAGAGGGAGAATGTGCAACCTCTACATGGACAGCACCCGAGGTCAGAATTGAACCCAGGTCTCTGATGTCATTGTGCTGTCCAAACTCTCCAATGTTCCCCCTCTTTAAAGTTGATGCTCCTTTGCCTTTAATGTCAAATTCTCTCCCCTTTCAAAAGATTAGGATCTTTATGCAGGAAATTGTTAAAACAAACTCAGGCCCTGCTGTTTAATGCCAATAATTTAATGAACATACCATTCTGAAAACTCAGAAAAGAAACATACTAAATATCAAGACAGCATGGGAACTGAGGTATATCGGCACCAGGACCTCTTACCACAAAGTATTTTTGTCAGTGGCTGTTGTTAAATAACAGGAATTTAGGTCACTTCATGAACTTGAGTATTACAGCTAAATACTAATTGAATAAAATGGTAAATTCAAGATAATTAAACTTGGTCATTTTTATTCAATAAATCTGAGTAACTAAGGCAGGATGTTATTGTGAACATGCTCAGCACTTCAAAACAAAAGTTAACATATTTGTCCGAAGGACACATGCCACCTTAAATCCTCCAGACAACGCAAGCCAAAAGACAGGAGATGGAGCTGTTTGCATAGCCTCCTTTAATGCTTTTCTTCCAACAGCTGGTGGATGTAATGAAGCATAATCTTGGAGATTCTCTCACATTTGGAGCTTCACTAACTGCTTAGCCAAAACATACATTTCTGACCTTGGTAAACCTAGAGCAAGAACTAGAAGGAAGCTTAGAATTAAAAGCTGGTGTTTGCCTTTCATATCTGAGAACTGGGAAGCCACACATTAAAATTGCCCTGATTTCTGAGAATGGTTGGTTATCGTTTGTAACCCTGTGCAGCATTCTGATGGTTACCCAGATAATAATCCACAACACAAGTTCAAACCTCACCATGCAGTGTGAGAATCTGAAATCCAAAATTGGCATCAGGAAGTAGCCATTGGATTGTTGTGAAAACCCAACTAATTTCCCTTAAAACAAAGTCCCCACTTTTATGATAAATTCAAAAATGTTGTAAATACTTGAGGGTAAATAGAAATAAAAAGCTGACCTCACAGATGTAGAAGTCTGAAATAAAAATGGAAAATGTTGGAAACATTCAAGTCAGGCAGTGGAAAGAGTAACAGGAGTTAGTGTTTGTGATCAAAGACCCTTCACCAAATCTGCTGAGTGTTTCCAGCATTTTGTGTTTAAATATCAGTAGGTTGATTAGCATCTGTGAGAGAGAAACACGAGTTGATGTTTTATTGAGCTGAAATATGGACTGTCTACACTTCTAGTTGCCTTGGTAAAGCAGCCAGCATAATCAAAGACCCCACCCACCCTGCACATTCTCTCTCCTCCCCCCTCCCATTGGGCAGAAGATACAAAAGACTGAAAGCAGGTACCACCAGGCTCAAGGACAGCTTCTATCCTGATATTACAAGATTATTGTCTCCTAGTACAATAAACTGGACTCTTGACCTCACAATCTACCTCATTATGGCCTTGCACCTTATGGTCTACCTGCACTTTCTCTGTAACTGTAACATTATATTCTACATTCTGTTATTGTTTTCCCTAGTACTACCTCAATGCACTGTGATGAATGATATGCACAACAAAGTCTTTCACTGTACCTCAGTACATATGACAATAATAAACCAATTTACCAATACTGACCTTGCTTCTCTCTCCACAGATGTTCCCTGGTATGAGCATTTACATTTTGAGATTCTGTTTCAGATTTACAGCATCTGCACTATTTTGCTTCCTTTTTATAGTTTCTTTCATGAGTTCAGGATGTCACAAGACAATCATAATTTTGAAGTAGGAAACCTTCTGCTCCAATCCCACACCACACTGGCCAACTTTACAATCCTCTGACATGACCTGATCAAGTCACCTGATTGCATCAAACCACTCAAAGCAGTTCGACTTTTATTTGCACCATTAAGTACCAGCCTCGTCAGTGATCCTCACACCCTGAGAATGAATTTTAAAATAAAGCATATGGAAAGCAATCCAATATTGAAATTGATTTTTTTTTAAAATGGCACAAACTTTTGAACATATTCTTTCAACAAGTAATTAATTCAGAAAAATCACACACACCTCTTGTACCATCTAGTTGCTGAATACAGGAATTCAGGCTGACAATCCATTGCATGAGCCAAGGGAGCTGTGCTTTGTGAAAAGTGTTGTCTATCAGATTGATGTTAATCTCAAACTCTCTCAGGGTGGATGCAAAAGATGCTGGGGCACTATTTTGAAGGGAAATGGGGAAATTGTTCCCAGTGCACTATTATTTACCTCCCAACCAATGTCAACAAAACAGTTTAGTTGGCAACAATAACAATATGTAAACTTGTTCCCATGTTTTCTAGATGTGACTACATGGCAACTATAGTAGTTTAGTAGTTAAGCTAATAGATTAGTATAGGTGGCTTGGACCACTGATTATGCGTTAGAAGTTCAACTATCACCAGGGAATTTAAATTCAAGTTATTGTGAAATTAAAAAGCTAGCATCAGTGATTCTAACTGGATTATGTAGTTTCCTAATGACCTTCAGAGAAGGAAATTTGCCGCCTTCACTTAATCTGGAATAAATGCAACTCCTGCAATGTGGTTGACTCTTAACCACCAACTGAAATGGTTCAGCAAGCTAATTTCAGGCACAAAACATTGAATGGACAAAACAAGTTACCTTTATAAGCAATGCCTACTACTTGTGAGCAAAAAGAGCCCTTCATTGCTTGTGATGCACAATGAAACGTTTGGAGGTTGTAGTGGGTAACACATAAATGCAAGTATTTTCTTTATGGTAGCAAAGAAAAAAATTCTCTCCAATACAATGACTCTTAAGCTCTTGCTATATTGTAAGGAATGAAATCTCACCTAGTGAATCGATGAAGTCTTTGTTATTCTGGTAAAATTTGACATAAGCAGCCAATTTTCCGCTAACAAAGATTGTCAGGAGCTAAAAATAGAGATGCATTGGGTCAAATTCAAAATACAAAAGGTCAGATACACAATTCAAACACAAAACTGAAAAATGTTATGCTAAGTACTCCTAACAGAAGCTAACACAGCAAGGATTTGGCAAGCAGCCTAAATACTCTGATATCATTGTGAGAAAAATGTAGTTAATCTGAGATACTTCCAAACTGTTTCCATAAACAGTTCTCTTATTCCAGCAGTTAAGGATCAAAACACAAAACCATTATTGAAAGCAATAATTCCCAGAGGATTCTGACCAGTTAAAAGTGCTCTTAAAAGTTTGTTACTTTGTGAAATGCAATTATAATTTAAAATAAAAAAGAATAAATAATGGAAATACTCAGCAAATCAAGACATGATCGACAGAATGAGAAAGGAGTTAACATTTCAGGTCGATGATTTTTGGTCAGAAGTGAAGACAGCTCATTTATTTCTCTCTCCACAGGTGTGATATGTTGGCATTTACCTCAGAAACATTGCCCTTGCAATGTGCTTTCACCTCTTATGAAATAACTTTTAAATTTTGGATTCAACCAATATTTTTGCAATTTGGTTAAGAAAAGGTTGATTTAGAATTCCAAAATGCTTCTTGCCTGTGAGCCAAAAAAGTGACTTGTAAAACATTATTTTAGAGAACATTTGAACAGATACAAAGAGTTGGGAGAGCTACATTGGAACAACAAGGTGCTAGTTTTGTTGCTAGTCATTTCTAACTTTAAAGTAGATCGAACAATCAAGGGAAGATTCATGTCAAGAATCTCAGAATTTGGCCTGTAGTTCAATTAAAAAACATCAAAACTTTTGCTTAGATTAGATTCACTACCACGTAACCTTGACAGTCTCTGATTTGAACTTCCTGCAGTCTGCTGTCTGAATGGAACGGCCAATCCAAGTTATGGAAAAAAAAATGGACTGCATTTAAAAAAAATTCAGCAGCATGTGGGAATTGAATGAATGCCCAGTAAGCATACTCACTTCAATGCTCCCTGGGTTATAACTAAAAGATCAAAAGAACTTTTGGGATCCATCCAGTAGTAGCAATTCGAATTGACAGAGCATTGTGCCGAGTGTTAAAGAGATTACCAGGTTTAAATACAACACTGGCAACTTAACACAAAACCCATTAATCTTACACTATGTACCTCTTTGATTATCACATCAAGATTACACCTCTCATTATAAAATGACTGAAGAATGAAATTTAAAACACACGGTCAAAGCTATGGACAGAGATCTTCTTCCGTGCTCTTAGTAAGCTGCTGACCCTGATTTCTTTACTTTGTATTATTACACATGGGAGGCAGAACAAGATACTGCTTTAAAAGATGCATTATCCAAAGAGTGATTTTTTAAAAAACTTTATACTTCAGTTAATGCATCAAACAGCTGTTAAACTATAAAGCTTGATTTTCTCTTAAAAAAAAGGCATTGTAGTGCAACAAATACAATCACAACTCACATCGTGAATGAGTTCCCCTTCTAGGAATCGAACCGGTTTTAAAGCAAGAAGATGGTCGAAAAGAAATGTGTTTTGATCCTTCAATGCTCTTACAATACATCTGTTGAAAAAAAGCAAATCCAATAAAGCTTTACTTCTGCAAAGCATTCAATTTCGAGAAAATTTTCAACCACCATTTATATACTGTAATTCACAACTGCATGCATAGATGAAAACTATGCGAAAGGCAACTTAGGTTTAGAAAGTCCAACCCAAAATAATTCATTACCTGTGAGCATCAACCCTTGCCTGAGAAGCATTGTCTTCAGTGTAACTTCCAAGCAATTCCACCATAATTTTAGCAGCAGGATCACTGTTCAAAAAAAAAAATGAGAATTTAAATACACAGCTGATTCCAATGAGGAACTAAGAACATTTTACTTATTCTTTTTTTTGTTAGAAACTACAAGGACAGGTTGCAAAAATTTGCAGCCAAGGGTTACATTTATCAACGAGTTTGAAATAAAAAAGGATTCAAAGGAAATGCCAATAACTGGTTTTCTCTGAAGAACAATAGAAGGGGATTTCAATGAAGAATCCAGATTGATTCCAAATTGAAATACAGTACATTTAGCAAATGAAATCAAGAGCACTTCTAGCCACAAAGGCCAGTAGAAATCTGGAATCCTCCTCCTCTCCCTCCCCCTACTACCACCTACCCCTTTTCTAAAGGCTGTGGATACTAGCTCAATCAAATCTCTCAAGAACAAGATCCACAGATCCAGTAAGGAGATGAAGGAATATAGAGCAAATCAGGGTGAATGGAGCTATAGCAAGGATGACGCATCACTGAAGTAAATGGTATTGAATCAGTGTGAAGAGCCAAACAGCCTACTCTGATTCTGTAAAGGTGAATCTAATGGCAGCACTGCTTTTAGCCAATCAGAAATTGTGCAGGTTTGTAAAGAAGCAAATAAAATGTTATGAAATAGAAGGACTATTCTTCTGCTGAAGTGAAAATCTGCCCCTCTGATGACCATAACACAAAATATGCAAATCATGAGTATGGTTACAGATTAATGAAATTATTGCTTAAACATATCTTACAACCAGAACTAAGAACTGGTATGTGTGAAAACTTAACAGACTTTAAATCTTTGCTGGAATATGTGCTGATGTTATTTGGCACCTTTATCCATTGAAACTGAATTACTTATCCATGAAGCTAAATTGCACTTTCCAGCATTAGTATTTTCTTCCTACACTGTGTCACCTGGAACTGCTTGAAATACTTCAGGTGGGATTTAAAGAGGACCTTACATAACAATAGTGGGACTTCCTATCTCAAGGATTATAATACAAGAGATTGAAGGCCAGCTTTCAATTAGGAAGACACAAAAGACTGCAGATGCTGGAATCTGTTTTTATTTGTTGCTCTAGCTTTCAATTAGTCCATCACATTTCAACAATGTACATGCATCCATGCTCAGCTTCCCTACCCAAGTCTTTTCGAACCATTATTACTCTCTCTTTTCCACATTTAGATAGTACTCTGATCTTTCCATTTTGGGTCCAAAGTTGCCTGTAACAGAATTCATTTACTACTTGTGTTCTTATGCTCCATCATGCTTTTGTCTGCAATCATTCCAAATGCACCGATATTTTTGTTCTTGCCAGCCTTAGATTATTGTTGACAGCCCTATTATCCAAGTCACTCAATACCAGTAAATGAAATTTGAAAAAAAAACTGCAGATGCTGGAAATATTAAATAAAAAAAGCAGAAAATGTTAAGAAACTCAGCAGGTTGGGTGGCATCTGCGGAAAGAGAAAGTTAATGTTTCAGGTTGAAGACTCCTTATCAGTTTTACCACACCAAGTGAAAATCATTTGGAAAACAAAGACATGGCCTCAAGTAACCATCACCAAAAGAAGTATTTGCAATTTCATTTAGAAATATGGAGTCACTCAAAGATAGCTACCACTTTCTATCCACAGGACTGCAATTCAAGTAATGATCACTCTTGCTGCTGTTGGTCCTTTTGCCAGTCACTTTAAACCTGTATCCTCCGATTCTTGTCTCTTGTCCATTTCCCTCTATCCATTCCGTCTAGATTCATTATTTGACTGCCTTTACCCGATCTTCTCTTGACCCCTGTTCTCATCAGACCAACCCCAACTTCTCCCTTCTGCCATTGTGGCTTAAATACCTCATCTCTGGAGCCATTCTGATAAATCTTTCCTGCATCTTGCCTTGTACCTTCACACCTTTCCTAAAATGTGGTGACTAGAACTGGATGCAATTGTCCAGATGTGATTTCTCCAGCGTCAAGATTCATTATTACTTCACTGTCTTTGGGCACTTTGCCTCTATTTATGGAGCCCAGGATGCTAGATTAAAATTGATAATATTTGAGTCTCAATGTTATGTAGGACATAGTAAAACAAAATCTCAAATTGCTACAAAAGAATTGGGTTGGTAAGTTTGCAGATGACACGAAGGTTGGTGGTGAGGAAGGTTGTTGTAGGTTGCAAAGGGATTTAGATAGGATGCAGAGCTGGGTGGAGAAGTGGCAGATGGAGTTCAATCCGGAGAAGTGTGAAGTGATACATGTTAGAAGAATGAACTTGAAGGCAGACTACATGGTTAATGGCAGGATTCTTAGCAGTGTGGAAGTCCAGAGAGATCTTGGAGTCCACATACACAGATCCAAAGTTGCCGCACAAGTGGATAGGGCAATTGAGGCATATGGTGTGCTGGCCTTCATCAGCCGGGGGATTGAGTTCAAGAGACAAGAGGTAATATTGCAGCTCTATAAGACCACACTTGGAATAGTGTGTTCAGTTCTGGTCACCACATTTTAGGAAGGATGTGGAAGCTTTGGAGAGGGTGCAGAGGAGATTTACAAGGATGCTACCTGGGTTGGAGAGCATGTCTTATGAGGAGAGGTTGAGTGAGTTAAGAGCTTTTCTCTTTGGAGCAACAGAGGATGAGAAGAGACTCGAGAGGTATATAAGATTATGAGAGGCATAGACAGAATGGACAGCCAGCATCTTTTCCTCAAGGTGGCAATGGCCAATATTAGAGGTCACCCGTTTAAGGTGAATGGAGGAAAATTCAGGAGAGATGACTGAGGTAGATGTTTTTTTTAAATACAGAGTGGTTGGTTCCTGGAATGCACTGCCGGGAATGGTGGTGGGGCCAATACGATAGGGTTATTTAAGAGACTATTAGATAGGCATATGGATGAAAGAAAAAAAGGTTATGGAAGGTGAAGCAGAGAGGGGATAGATTGAATGGGGATAATGTTTATATAGCTCAGCACAACATTGTGGGCCAAAGGGCCTGTACTATGTTCTATAAACAACCAGCTTCATCATTTGCTTCATATTTATCAACTCACTAAAAGTGAAGAGAGTCAATTGATAAAATGCATCATTGTGCTATTTATCTTTTTAAATTGGTTTCATTGAATTTGTTAGTACACTTGAAAACCAGATCAAAAGTTTGCTTCAGTGCACGACTAGTCTGCTCCTTTTAGAGTGTAACCTTGCCTCATTATTCATTTGGCAAGCATCTGTAAGTGTACAGTGGTTCGCCCTTTAGACACAGAAATAAGGCTGCTTTCCTGTGTAGTTAAAGGCTTGCTCTGAGTCACTTCCTATAACATACAGCTAATTCATACTTCATCATGACATCCAAGTATTTTAACTTTTTCTTTCAAAGCCAGTTAATAGGTTTTTCAGCTGCTTTACAAAGGAAAAAGAAACTGCCACTTCTGTTGATTAAAAGCTTTTCTTAAAAAAAGGACAAATTTGTCTTCTTCTGTCAAAACCAGTATGTTGATGCACAAAATTTGTTACCATCTAGAGTTGCAATTTTAGAGAGCCTTTAAGCAACAGTAGATCCAAACACAAGATTCTGACATTGTAGATTGTAGTAAACTATGGAAGTTTAACCCTTCTATAGTTTGTTACGGTGTGCAGTGTTAAAATCTTTGGATCTACTATTGTTTACACTGTGTTTTACGTTACTCAGCCAGGGATTAAATTGTTTTAAATCAACAGATCAGAAGATTAAAAACTCAAAACTACCAAGTGAAAAATACAAGAATGTGTTCAATTTCTACACCAAGTGATAAATCCCATAACAGACACTGAATAAGATCAAAATCTTAAAATAGAGGAGGTCAGTTAAGTTAAGATGGTGATTGACAATTGCAACCTTTCAAAAAAAATGTAAATCTTAGCAAGAATGATGCAGCACAGGAAGTTGTCATTCACCCCATGGCGCCTGTGCCAGTTCTTTGAAGGAGATCTTGTTCCCACTCCCTTGTCTTTCCTTTCATTTTAGCAAAAGTACAGGAAGCTACAAATTGAGCAGTTTATCAGTGAGTTGCCAATATTACAACCCTATGGCAGAATGCAAAACTTCTGAAACCTAGTGGCTTGCTAATTTTATGCATTGAAGGAATCATTAGCAGAAAACTGCTCTTGAAAGATTGGACATGATATAGCCCACTGTATCAATAGCACATTTCAGCAAATGTTCAGGATTTCAGAGCTGATTTCTTGCCAAGGCTCCCAGAATATGCTCATTGCTAGTAAAGTGGAATATTGTTCTGTCTAACAGGAAGAAATCAGGAGAACAGTTAACAGATACAAAATAATGATGCTCAATTTGGTCCCTAGTCTCCTCAGAGAATGCATCTCCAGAAATCTCATTCTGAAGACCAAAACATCCTGGTTCAAAATCATTTCTATTTCTTTGCAAACAGGAGGTTTTCAGAAAGGGCTTTTGTTAGCACTGATATCCCACTGGTGCACTGTGAACCGAAGTCTCAGTAGCTCGGCCTTTCATTCAAACTGTAAATTCAGAGCTGCAAAAAGGATGTGTTTCTGTACCACCCATCATATTCATTTCATGAGTTATCCAAAGCACTCTACAGCCAATAGAATAATTTTGAAATGTAGTCACTGCTGTAACATGGGAACCTAGTAACCAATTCCTTTTTTTCTCCCCCCAGAGATATTGGAAGGATAAACACTGGCCCGGAAATCTGGGATATATGCCCTGAAATTTAAAATTGTGGCTTGGAATCTCTTACATCCATCTGAGAGCCTGTATGTTGCATCTGCAAAGTGAAATCCTCTCAGAGTGCAGCTGCTCTTCGGTATGTCACTAGGAGTCTCAGTCTAAGCTTGCGTGTGTCTGGAAGGGGAGTTGAACCTGTAACCTGATAGCTCAGAGGCAAGTGTGCAACAAACCAAGAGGAACTACGAGGGAAAATGAGGGTTGCGGTGGTACAGGTACAAACTCTTCCTTCCTGTCATGCCCAGCCTTACATGACAGCATCATCTCAGGGCAATAGAGGATTTAAAAAACAAAAGAATCGAAAGAGGACAAGTTCAGATTTTTAAAATAAAACTCGCATGAAACAGCTTTAAAAATGCATCACATTTGATTTGTAAACAAACATACATACCTACTTAGGGACTGATCAGCACTCCTTTGGTCAGGCACAAAGTTTCTATATTATCTGCAGTAAGAAATTCTGGCGCATGTTCAAACAAAGTAACGTGACTTGGGCATGAGATGACAGTGATAAGCAGCTCAAGTTCTGCTCCTACTTCAAGCCTTTGATGTACAACTGTTTCGTAACACACCACATGCTGTGCTAGCCCATACGTAATGAAATATAGAATCAAAAATTAAAACTCTTAAAAACACTACTTGCAGAATTTCCACCTATATAGAGATTAATTGGCACAGGGTCATTAATGAAGTTCAAGAACAGTCAGAGATTCTCTTGTGATTTAGGTTTATCTTGAGCATCCAGATGTAGCCAACTCATTAAAAGCCAAGACCAATGAACCGAAAATTATTTATCAGCTCTTCTATCCCGTAAAACATTGACCGAGAAGAACTAGCTTTCCAAGTTGCTGCAATTCATCTTTTGTGAACATTGATGCTTTATCTACTGATGAAAGCAATTAAGGAATTTTTTTTTAAATATGCAGCTTTGTCTTCTAACTTTCCCAGTTTAGCCTCTAGGCAACATGCTGTAAAGTGGGTGGGTGCTGTCTACCGTCAGGCCTGCCAATTCACCTCCACACCTCCATAAATCACACATTAGTGGGCAAAACATCATACAAGGGAGATGCTGCCTTGTTCCAAATTCTTTGTGTCTTGTAATACACCTCCTGTCTTTGTAACTGTCCACTCATTAGATTTTACCATATACCACCCCCTCACTGGGAGAGGAAGTACAATCCAATCAGGGTAACTAGCCCCAACGGCACCAATGAACAGAGGTCTAATCTTTGGATCAACTTCAAATTAAAGGATGACTGTGTGATAGGGTTCTGGGACAGGGAAACTAGAGTCACTTTAATGAACTTTGAGATCAAAGACTTTGAGCCTTCCTCTCCCCCAACCTCATTTCTTCTTTAATGCACATGGCAGGTTTCGGTTTTAATGTACAAAATCAGATGTTCAAATGCCTCTTTAATGTACCCACTTTAGATGGATACTGCCTCTGTATCCCAGCAAGCATGTGGTTAATCATCTGCACAACCACCAAAAATCACCTGACCGACAAATTTTCTACATCAATCCTCTGACCACCCAAACACCATTAAATCCCAGCCACATTATGGTAAATTATGTTTCAAGTCAACCATTCCACAATTTCTAAGAGCCACAGGGGTATGTTTACCACACCGAGTACCTCTGCTTAATGCAAATTTAATTCACCATAAATTCACATAGTGGGGAATGAGGTTCAAAGTTATGAATGATTTTGACAGGTAGCATTTAAATCCATTTACCGGCAGATACATGGTTAGGGTACCAATGGATGAATGAAGGGAGGGATTAGAATTGGTTTCCACTGACAGGGGTTAATAAAATTAAGTATCTTACAAGCACAGGTGATGTAATTCAAAAGAGGACAATGAAAATTTGAATTACTTCAATAAAAATATACAGGTACTAACATGATTAGAGATGGTTACTCCAAATGGTTAATTCTCCTACTGAAATCCTCTGAATCTGAATGGATCTTCTATTCTGAAACTTCTAAGATTGTGCTCTATCAGCCATGCTGGAGTGAAAGTTGGCACATGTTGGCTCAGGACGAAGAATATGGAATCAATCAGGGAGTACAAGTGTGCATATAAAGATAAACTGTCAACTTGAAATTTGTACTACAGGTAAAGCTGTAGCTTTTTACAAGTTATAGAAGGGGCCTCAACCCAGAAAGGATGAAATAAAATAAATAAGAGGGCCTTTCAACATCTTATGCAGATTTAACTGCCTTGGTTCTGTAGTCCATTTCACTCCTGATCTGTAAAACTCAATTTTCAGGTGATCCCAACCTCAGCTTTTGATGAAAGAATTACAGATTTTCAGTAGCTTTGCTACTTGATTGGCCTAGATCTAAGCAAGAGTGAAATTTCAACAGGTCAATGTCATTTCATGCAGAAAATTTAAGTTTGCAGCAAAGGATTTGAAAGAAGAAATCATTAGAAACACAAGAGACACTCTTGAACAGCGGCAGTGCTTTACCACGACCCAGGGGAAATTTTGGCAGTTATGACATCCAGACACAAGGCGAATGGTGCAAAGAGGGGTAACTTGAGTGTTTTAATTGTTTCTTGTCAAAGGCTGAGCACGGAAACTGTCACAATATTAATAGCTTTTTACATTTACTACAGCTATGTTCAAGACACATTGAGCAGAACCCTTCAAGTAGCAGAGTGAAGTCCTCGAATGCAAGCCCAGTCAATCAAAATATAGCAGTTAATGTCCAAATACTCCTTTGTTGCCAGCTTGTTTAATTAGTTTAACAGAAAACACAGGAGGACCAAGAGCTAGACATCAAGCCTCCAGTGCCTGTTCAGCCATTCATTTAGATAATGGCTCTGTATCATCTCTATTTAAGTGCAAATACCTCAAAAAAAAATCAAGAGCACATTAATGTTTCTTGACTAAATTCAAAACTTGCAAGTACCTTTGAAAGAAACAAGGGAGGAGATCGCTGGGGCTTTGACAAAGATTTTTGTGTCCTCACTAGCAACAGGCAAAGTCCCAGAGGACTAGAGCAGCAGCAAATGTTGTGCCTTTATTCAAGAAGGGGAATAGAGATAATCCAGGTAATTAATGGCCAGTGAGCCTCATGTCAGTGGTAGGGAAGCTATTGGAGAGGAGACTACAGGGATAGGATTTATGCACATTTGGAAAGGCGTGGCCTGCTTAGGGACAGTCAGCATGGCTTAGTGCGGGGCAGGTCACATCTTACAAACTTGATTGAGTTTTTTTTTTGAAGAGGTGGCAAAGGTGCTTGATAAGGGTAAAGCAGCAGACATTATCTACGTGGACTTTAGTAAGGCATTTAACAAGGTGCTTCATGGTAGGTTGATTCAGAAAATAAAGATGAATGGGATCCAGGGTAAATTGCAAGTTTGGATTTGGAATTGGCTTGCCCATAGAAGACAGAGAATAGGGGTGGAAGGCTGTTATCCTGGCTGGAGGTCCGTGACAAGTGGTGTTCCACAAGGATTGGCACTGGGATCTCTTGTTTGTGATATATATTCATGAGGCTGCTAAACAAGATAAGAGCCCATGGTATTACAGGAAAGTTACGAGCATGGGCAGAACATTGGCTGATTGGCAGTAAACGGAGAGTGGGAATAAAGGGATCCCATTCTGGTTGGCTGCTGGTTACCAGTGGTGTTCCGCAGGGGTCCATGTTGGGGCCGCTTCTTTTTACGTTGTATATCAACGATTTGGATTATGGAATAAATGGCTTTGTGGCTAAGTTTGCTGATGATACAAAGATAGGTGGAGGGGCAGGTAGTGTTGAGGAAAAAGAGTCTGCAGAGAGACTTGGATAGACTAGGAGAAGGGGCAAAGAAGTGGCAAATGAAATACAATGTTGGAAAGTGTATGGTCATGCACTTTGGTAGAAGAAATAAAGGGGCAGACTATTATTTAAATGGGGAGAAAATTCAAAAATACAAAGGGACTTGGGAGTCCTCGTGCAGGATACCCTACAAGTTAACCTCCAGGTTGAGTCTGTGGTGAAGAAGGCAAATGCAATGTTGGCATTCATTTCTAGAGGAATAGAATATAAGAGCAGGCATGTGTTGAGGCTCTATAAGGCATTGGTAAGACCTCACTTGGAGTACTGTGTGCAGTTTTGGGCTCCTTATTTAAGAAAGGATGTGCTGACGTTGGAGAGGGTTCAGAGAAGATTCACTAGAATGATTCCAGGAATGAGAGGGTTAACATATGAGGAATGCAGAGAAATTTCTTTAGCCAGAGTGGCGAATCTTTGTTGCCACAGGTGGCTATGGAGGCAAAGTCATTGGGTGTATTTAAGGCAGAAATTGATAGGTATCTGAGTAGCCAGAGCATCAAAGGTGATGGTGAGAAGGCAGGGGAGTGGGGCTAAATGGGAGAATGGATCAGCTCATGATAGAATGGCGAAGCAGACTCGATGGGCCGAATGGCCGACTTCTGCTCCTTTGTCTTATGGTCTTAATGATAATGATAAGACCATAAGACATAGGAGCAGAATTAGGTCATTCAGTCCATCTGGTCTGCTCTGCCATTCGATCATGGCTGATGTATTTTCACCTCTCAACCCCATTCTCCTGTCTTGTCCCTGTAAACTTTGATGCCCTTACTAATCAAGAACCTATCAACCTCCGCTTTAAACATACCCAATGATTTGGCTTCCACAGCCATCTGTGGCAATGAATTCCACAAATTCACCACCCTCTGGCTGAAGAAATTCCTCCTCATCTCTGTTCTAAAGGCACATCCGTCTATTCTGAGGCTGTGCCCTCTGGTCCTAGACTCTACTGGAAACATCTTCTCCACATCCACTCTATCCAGAACTTCCAATACTCAGTAGGTTTCAATGAGATCCCCCCTCATTTTCCTAAACTCCAGCGAGCATACGCCCAGACCCATCAAATGCTCCTCATACATTAACCCTTTCATCCCTAGGATCATTCTTGTAAACCTCCTCTGGACCCTCTAATGCCAGCACATCCTTCCTTAGATATGGGGCCAAAAAAATGCTCACAATGCTCCAAATGTGGTCTGACCAATGTCTTATAAAGCCTCAGCATTACATCCTTGCTTTTATATTCTAGTCCTCTCGAAATGAATGCTAACATTGCATTTGCCTTCCTTACTACTGACTCAACCTGCAAGTTAACCTTCAGGGAGTCCTGTACTAGGACTCCGAAGTCCCTCTGCACCTCTGATTTCTGAATTCGTTCCCAGTTTAGAAAATAGTCTACGTCTTTATTCCTTCTACCAAAGTGCATGGCCATACACTTCCCTACGCTGTATTCCATCTGTAACTTCTTTGCTCATTGTCCCAACTTGTCCAAATCCTTCTGCAAACTCTCTGCCTCCTCAACAGTACCTGCCCCTCTACCCATCTTTGTATCATCTGCAAACTTGGCCATAAAGCCATCAATCCTTCATTCAGATCATTAACATATAGCATGGAAAGTAGTGGACCCAACACAGATCCCTGCAGAACACCACTAGTCACTGGCAGCAAACCAGAAAAGGCCCCCTTTATTCCCACTCTTTGCCTTCTGCCAGTCAGCCAATCTTCTATCGATGCTAGGACCTCTCCTGTAATACCATGGGCTTCTATCTTGTTTAGCAACCTCATATGGGGCATCTTGTCAAAGACCTTCTGAAAATCAAAGAGGAAGTAACAAGCAGGGTACTTTTGGATGAAAATGTAGATGGGTGGATAAGTAAGTTTGCAGATGACACCAAGATGGGTGGAGTTGTGGACAGTGTAAAGGACTATCAAAGAATACAGCAGGATATAGATCAGTTACAGATATGGGCAGAGAAGTGGCAGATGGAGTTTAATCCGGGCAAGTGTGAGGTATTGTACTTTGGGAGGTCAAATGAAAGTAGTATACAGTTAATGGTAGGTCCCTTAATAGCACTGAAGTACAGATGGATCTTGGGGTCCAAGTCCATAGCTCACTGAAAGTGGTTACGCAAGTAGATAAAGTGGTAAAGAAGGCGTATGGAATGGTTGCCTTCATTGGTAGGGGTGCTGAACATAAGAGTAAGAAAGTCATGATCCAGCTCTATAAAACTTTGGCCCGACTATACTTGGAGTATTATGTGCAGTTCTAGTTGCCCCATTATAGGAAGGATGTGAAGGTACAGAAGAGGTCTACCAGGATGCTGCTTGGATTAGAGGGTATGAGCCATAAGGACAGGTTGGACAAACTTGGGCTGTTCTCCTTAGAGCAGCTGAGGCTGAGGGGAGATCTGAGGTTTTTAAAATTATGAGAAGCATAGACAGGGTAGACAATCAGAATCTGCTCCCCCCAGGATTACCAGGGGTATTAGTGGAATCAGGCACTTTGGTGGAGTTTAAGAGGCTTTTAGATAGACACAATTATGAAAGGAATGGAGGGATATGGATGATAAACAGATGGAGAACATTTAGTATAAATTGGCATCAAGATCGGCACAACATCGTGGACCAAATGGCCTGTTAGTACTGTACTGTTTTATGTACCTTTTCTTGCAGTCAACCAGTGCTTCATAGAGCAATCGCAGTACATGGTGTTTCTTGTCTACAGTGAGGTTCCAGTCTGATATCCATTTTCGAACCTTGTTGGAAGACAAAAGTTACTCACTAATTTTTCGACACTATTCATCATAAAAGACTACAGAAAATTGACTGTAGGTAGAATGCCAACAGAAAATTGTTGTAAACACTCAGCTGGTCAGGCAGCATCTGCTCAGAGAGATAATGTTTCAGATCAAAGATGGTTTATCCAAACTGTCAGCAGTCATTCAGCAGCTAACTCACTCTCTTTACACAGATGCTGTCTGACTTGTTTAGTATTTTCTAACTTTTAGTATTCAGAGTATTTTGGTTTTGCTAGTACGTTAAAAAAAGGTAAAGAAATCTTACCAAGACTGCTAATCTAACCAGCAATATGGAGATTAGAAATTGATTTTGGAAAATAGATAACCAACATACTTGGGGAAAATGGAGGGTGGCGGAAAAAGCAAACTGGCATGATTTGAATAAGACATAAAAAGTGATATTATAAAATGTCAATGGCCAGGATATTTGCTTCAAAATGAGCAAAGCTCTATCACTGCTGAAACATCAGTAACGGGCTATGTTATAAAGTGTGCGCACCTGATTTATTATATTCACAAAATGAAACAAGTCCCTGTCAAGTTGGCAGTTAAATGAAGATTTAATTGAACTTTTCAAGTTATTAAGTGGGACAGTAGTGTAGCTGTTGGGTGGAGAAAGACACTGAACTTTAGAAACAATTCTTTCCATAGTGAAGTTAGGAAACTAACAATAGAAGAAAATTGAAAATTCTGCAAATTGCAATTAATGCTGGGTCAATGAAAGATTGACAAAATTGTTTCAACCAAAGTTATTTAGGATTATAGTCAGACATGATCTTAATGAACAGAACAGGCTTGAGGAGCTCAGTAGCCTACTCTTATTTCTAAATTCCTGCCTACCTTAGGTTGGCCAGGGATACCACCCAGCAGGACGTTCTGCTACTACAGAACTGTAGCATTATTAGAAATGGTTTGCAACAAGATTTCTTCCCTCAACAACATTACCACATGCCCCAGAATTCAAGCAGCCAATGACACTAACGAACTAGAGCATGTGAAGTGAGTGACTCACCTGGTCAAGATCAGTGGGAATGTATTGAATAGCATTACAGGATGCAGCCACCTTGATGAGACTGCAGTAGACAATGTACCTGGCAGGAGCATTCTCCTCCATCCCATGGAAAAGATTACGCAACCTAAGTGAAGAGAAGATCAACATTTACATTGCATACTAATGTCAGGAAAACTGTTCTCAAATTGAACAACTGAAATCATGAAAACACACAGCACAGGCAGTCATTCAATCTGTTATGCCCACATTGACTTTTTGATCTTCTTCAGTGCTATAATGATTCTGACTCTGTGATGCATCTCTCCACTTGATCATTTAAACCTATGACACCTGGTTACTGATCCACTCAACTGACGTAATAATTATTCCCCATCTCTCAATATCTATTATCTAGAAATCCTCTAATAGCTCAATTCTTAACCTTGTGTTCCAAGAGATAGTAACTTTTCCAACCTCTCCTCATAACTGAAGATCCTCTTCCCTGATTAAAAAAAAGGGTAAAACTCTTCTGAATACCTTCTAGGTCTAGTAGCATACCCAAACTTGTGCTCCAGATTGCCCACAATATTCCAACTGAGGACCAGCCAGTGACCTATAAAGTTTTAAGCATAGTCGCTTTGCTTTTATATTCTGTGGCTTTATTTATAAATCCACTTTACCGTTTTTTGCATTAAACATTCCTCTGAAAAAATGTTTTCTTTTTGACACTGGGCAAGAAAGCACGTCCCCATGTTGTCAATACTAAGCATTCCCATGCCTCATGACATATGATTAGTAATTCTTTTCTCTAGTGTGTCCACTCCAGTCTCAGAAGAGTGGAATGGATCTTTGTGATCTCTCACTGCTTTGGTCAAATGACATTGTTGATGGATGGTGAAACATCTGGCCAGGTCCATTAGCAAAACTGTTCAAACACATTTTCCCAACTAATAATGGTTGGACTTGAATATCAGCATGAATTGAGAAAATGAGGCACAAAAAGCTAAAAGCAATGACACGTAGATTGTGAGCAAATTTCATATGAAAGGCAGCAGCACAGATGGAAGAGATTAAGTGGTGTCAGTACTAAAAGTTAAAAGTTCAGGCCAAAATACCCAAGCTTCTAACAGTGGTAGCGATTTCTCATTTGTTTGTCTGATATTTGTGCTCAATATTCCAAGACATTTAAGACTGCAGTTATCCTATATGGACAACTTTGAAAGGAGTGGGACAAGATGTTATTCTTTATAGTGCTGGGGTTCTTTATTCACGCCCAAGGCTATGCTGTTTATAACAATACTAAAGGACAAGAGCACGGGGGGAAAGTGTGGCTGGATTGGAAGAAAACAAAAGTTTTTATTCAATCCTTTTTCTAAGTCTACGCTGTGGCCTTTTTATTATCTTTTCTGCCTGCATAAATATTAATGTAGGCTGTGCCTCTCTATTGTCCTGATTACACGGTCAAAACAAGGCCACGACAAACCAATAACAGGAACAGCCAATAGGAATTCAATGGAGTGGTAGCAGAAGCTGATGGGGAAAGAGTTCTGGAGGCACCCAATACTCAGGCAGCGACTCAAAGCAGCTAATGTCTGAAAATGCAATTATCAAGTAGGAAGAGAATAAACAATGACCTTGTGTGTACATAGTGCCCTTCACAACTGACAATGCTTCACAGCCAAAGCACTTTTGTTACATAGGTAATGCAAGTTCCCACAATGTAAAACAAAATGCTAGTAAGGCAGTACATTACTCTTTACGTTCCAAGATAATACTTCTGCAATTTGCTCAGAGGAGATCACAGCATACTCACAGCTGCAATCGGAGTGAAGGCCGCTCACCCTCACGAGCTTTCAGTAACTTCTCACACAAGCTTTCAGTCAGAGCTTCCTGCTTTTCAGTCTCCAGAATTAAGAGCAGAGACACAATGCTGTTCATTACGCTCTCCACATCTGAATAAAACGAGTCAAGAAAAGCATTTTAAAATATGCTAGCCAGAAGGTGACTACCAAGTCCAGCCATTCTTGGGACCTTGTACACTTTAGCTTGTCCCTGAAAATTCCTGCAATTGTTATTTTTAAATTTAGAAGACACAGCTTGGAATCAAACCCTCAAGCAAACAGGTAAAACAGCAATGACTTCAAAACCAACTGGAAATTGTATGGAGAAACACACCTTTATCATCTTCTTTGAGACAGATATCACAGACTTCAATGATATGTGCCAAGTCAACATGCAGTCCACCTTCTGAATTTTCTTCTGAAATTTCAGCTCCTTTTGACTTCAGGTAGGATCGAAGCTCAGAGGCCTGGGAAATGAAAAAAATTAAAGCTTAACCAAACTAATTGGTTATGACAAAGAAACTTCTAACCTCATCATAGTTTACATCTTGTAAAAACAAGCTGGGCAACAAAGATTTTTTCTGAAAGTAGTGTGACCTTTCATTTAATTGTCACACTGGCGCAGTTTTCACAAGTAACTTCTAATGGACTTTAGGACACGTCAGAGATTTACAATGCAATGGCTGATTCAAGGATAAAGTAACTAGCTGATGAAAGGTACTTAACCTGAAATATTAAAGTGTTTCTCTCTCCACAGACACTGCCTAATCAGCTACATATTTCTAGCATATTCTGTTTATACTATAGCTGTTAATTTACTTTGGAATTTGCTAACAGCAGCATATAACCTCACAATATACATGTTTTCATTATGCAATCCCTTTGTAACTGTAACACTATATTCTGCATTGTTATTTCTTTTCCCTTTGTACAATGTTTTCCCCCCACTGTTTCTCGGTGCAGTTTCTTGCGGTCCCGGGCAGAGCAATTGCCGTACCAAGCCGTGATGCATCCAGATAGGATGCTTTCTATGGTGCATCGATAAAAGTTGGTGACTGTCAAAGGGGACATGCTAAATTTCTTTAGCCTCCTGATGAAGTAGAGGCGTTGGTGAGCTTTCTTGGCTGTGATGTCTACGTGGTTGGACCAGGACAGGCTATTGGTGACGTTCACTCCTCGGAAGTTGAAGCTCTCAATGTTAGCACCATTGATGTAGACAGGTGCACCCCCCTTCCTGAAGTCAATGACCAGCTCTTTTGTTTTGCTGACATTGAGGGAAAGCTTGTCATGACACCATGTCACTAAGCTCTCCATCTCCTTCCTGTACTCCGACTCATTGTTATTTGAGATACAGCCCACCACCGTGATATCATCTGCAAACTTGTATATGGAGTTAAAGCAGAATCTGGCCACGCAGTCATGAGTATATAGAGTAGAGGGCTGAGGACACAGCCTTATGGGGCACCAGTGTTGAGAATAATCATGCTGGATGTGATGCTGCCTATCACCACTGATTGCAGTCTGTTGGTCAGAAAGTCAAGGATCCAGTTGCAGGAGGAGGTGTTGAGTCCCAGGTCTCAGAGCTTGGTGATGAGTTTGCTTGGAATGATAGTATTGAAGGAGGAGCTGTAGTCAATAAACAATAGTCTAATATAGGTGTCTTTGCTGTGCAAATGCTCCAGAGATGAGTGTAGGGCCAGGGAGATGGCATCCACTGCAGGTGAACTAGTAACTCCTCTGGTTCCATTTGTGAACAGAATCTCCAACAGATGACCAGATAATGAACAGAAAACCTGCTTTATGGATGTACATTGTCCAGGACTTTGGGATAACTCTGCAACTCTTCGTTGAAACAGTGCCTGGAGTCTTTCACACTCTTGGTAGTAGATGGAATCTTGGTTTAACAACTCACCAGAATGATTTCACCTCCAACAAAGACAGTAGAAAACCAGCTTGTATGTTAGCGCTGAATTTTCTGGAGTGGAACTTGAACCTAGTACTTCCAAACTCAGGTGAGAGCAAGAAAAACTGAGCCAGAGTTGACATTTGCAACAGCATGCAAAGATTTCTTCCATGACTATTCCTTATCACTCAATATACTGCACCCATGTCATTTGAAGCAATGGCAAGGAAGAGCTCTTAACATACATAAAAAGTTATAGGAGGTCTGAAATGAAAGACATTCAGAGCTGAAGAGGATTTTTCAGCCTATCCACAACTTCCTGAAGAATCAATCTAGATGAAATCGTGGAAGTGTCACAGTACCTGACGATGCTCGAGGTCTCACTCAGGGTGATAGTGCATAAATTACCCTTGGCGAAACCCACCTAATATATAAGCAAATAAACCTGCTTCTCTCCACTAACCATGGGCTTCACAAAGACTCAAGTTGACCACCTGATGTAGGGGGAGGCAGCTGAGGGTGGATCTACGCCAGTTACAGTGGGACCATATGGGAAATCACAGCCCAACTGTTTCAACAGGGTTAAGATGGTGGTCATGATGGGCTGTGCAGTTGGCATGGCAGCTGGAGCACTCTGTGGCAGTTTCTCCTGCTTCAGGTTGGGGCAGAGAGTTACTGGGTGAAGTTCAAAAGACCATGATGCAGAGCAGAGGAACCTTCACAATGATTGGAATGGGAACGTTGACAGTTCTTTCTGAAATTGAGAGGTCCACACAGCATCACCTACTGTCTGAGATTAAGATAAATTAATAATGAAGAATAAAGTATGATTTGCTGTTGTAAAGAAAATGGTGACCTGTTCACAGTTTACTTATTTGGAATCCAGGAACTTTGCAACATCCAAGCATTTGGGTCAGATAACTCAAATCTAACTAATTAGTTGTTTCTGAGCTCATGCATCCTTGCTTCCTGCAGTGGCAACAATTGTTATGATCAAAGGTTTTTACTCATCACCTCTTCCTTCTGCTCTTGGACAGGCAGTCACTCGGGGGTGGCTTGGTTATTCAGCCACTCCATTGATTTGACTGGAAACATAAGAACACAAAAAAAAGCAGGTCGTTTGGCCCCTTGAGACTGCTCCACCAATCAACAAAATCAGGCTGATCTTCTAGCTCAACCCCATTTCCTGCCCTGTCCTCAGATTGCTGCTTCCTCTAATATTCGGCTATCTATTGCCTTTCATTTTAAATGTAATCACCTACCTTCCAAGTATTTAGTATATCTCAGTGAGGTCACCTCTCATTCTTCTAAACCCCAAAGAATAAAAATCTAGCCTCTCAACCTCTCCTCATATGACCGACTAGTCTAGACTTCATTGCACTCCCTCTATCACAAGAACTGGACTAATGTTTGCCTCATTTCTTGTTTCCTTTTTTTTTTATACACCTAAAGTTCTAATACTTGTTTATGATTCTTACTGTTTCACTCATATTCTATTTTCCTTTTCTTTCTCTTTAAGGAGGATGAGGGGAGACACGATAGAGGTATACAAAATATCAAGAGGAAGAGATAGCGTGGACAGCCAGTGCCTCGTTCCCAGGGCACCAATATTGAGCAAGAGGGCATGGCTTTAAAGTAATGGGTGGGAAGTTCAGGGGAGCTATCAGAGGAAGGTATTTTACCCAGGGAGTGGTTAGGGCATGGAATGCGCTGCCTGGGGCAGTGGCGGAGGCAGGGACATTGGTCAAATTTAAGAGATTACTAGATAAGCATATGGAGGAATTTAAAATAGAGGGATATGTGGGAGGAAGGGGTTAGATAGTCTTAGGCGAGGTTTAAAGGTCAGCACAACATTGTGGGTCAAAGGGCCTGTATTGTGCTGTACTGTTCTATGTTCTACGTTAAGGGCGGATGGTGCAAATGAAGGCAAGTACCAGCAGCTACTTCAATGATAACAGTTGGTCAGATGATTGGACACATTATTTTAGTTTAATGTAGTGATACACTTGGTTTGGGGTCACATTACCGGAGTTCTGGTCTGACCCAGAGCCTGAAACAAGGTGACAAGAGCTTGGCAAATAGGCTAGCTTACTGCCATTACCTAGAGGTTTACTCTTTTTTTACTGTGTAAAATCACTCCGTTTTAGTTAGGAGCCACATGCATGTTTGGTGGTCTCCAATTCCTTTGTCAAGCTATATGCAAACTCACTATAACAACTTACATAATGAAAACAGAAGACACTGGAAACAATCAGCAGATTGTGCAGAAGCATAGAAAGAGAAAAACAAAGTTAGTGTTTCAGGTTGATAACCAGAGTCACCAACTTGAAATGTTAACTCATTTTTCTCTCTCTAGTCTAACTTGGAATGTTTTCTGCATTTTGTTTTTATTTCAGTTTTCCAGAAACCACATCATTTTGCATTTGTAAACTTACTGGTAATTTGACAGAACCAAGGCTTTTGGGGAGATTATATGCATATCAGTTTATATAAGCAGAAAAATGCATATTCAGATTTTTTTTAGTAGATTGGTTTGAAAACTTTTAAAGATGATACCTTCTTTACAGTCAGACATTTGACTGGCCTAAAGAAACAAATTAAAACATCGAATACAAGGGTTAGGAGTTATGAATTTACTTCTACTAAAACAATAATTTACAAATCTTTGATTCATAAAAAAACCAGAGCCTGCTGTAAACATGCCCCACTACATACAAACCTGCTTCACATATTTGTGATTATATACAAAAGCAAATTAATACTATTTGAAATGGACAGCAGTACAACTGTAAAGAGTAAACACAGGTATAAGTGGCTAAACGCAATACGGAGAGAAGACGAGGAAAGAAAACTGGAGGAAGCTATTTTGATTAAAAAAGACAATGACCTATAGATTGCAAAGGAGAATTTAGTTTGCAAGCAAGTCAATAATTAAAAATTTACGATGAGATTGTAGTAAGATCAAAAACCCAGACTTTATAGAATTTCCAGGACTCAATACGTTCTTAAAAATGGCTTCAAGTCACTGTTGCTGTTAAACAAGTTATATAGTTCATTGCATTTTAAATAACAAAATTCACCATCACCTTCTTGTCTGACTTAAACACAAGGTAGGCTATACATGACTAAGATGTCAGGATATCATTGTGACCCTCAGAAGTGACTGGATTGGTCAAATTGGCCTTTCCAGCAAGAAAGTTGTGCAGTGCTAGTTTATTCCTTTTTATTATTTCTAGGTATTTTGAGTAACTCTTACTTACTTCAATTTGAATAATTTTGAATTGTTTCAATTTTCATTTAAAAATTAACAAGACACTGTGCCCCGCTTTGCCTTCTGTTAAAGTATCAGAGGTTTCTGGGGTGCAATACTTCAGTAATATTCTGCATGAGGGCTCATCATTAGTGAGACTTCACAGGGGATCAGTGAGATTAATATCCAATATCTGAACCAGGTACCCATAGGTAGGCAGTGACAATTGGCATATTCAGCAAAATCTGACCCAGAGGTACCAAGGTGTTGAGAGTGCTATCCTTTAGCAGGAGAATTTAAATCTAGGGGCACTGAGTCTCAGGATAAAGTGATCAGCCAGTCAAGACCAAAATGAGAAGAAACTTTTCAACTCAAATGGATGCAAATCTTTGACATTCTGTTCCAGACGGGCTGCAGATGTGCATTTGCAGAACTGGAAAACAGAGCATCCTGGTGATAGAGGAATACAGTGTCAGAAGCTCAGCTGAATGTCAAACAGCTTGTTAAGGTTGCACAGCTTCTGATGCAGACAATGGCTAGTCATCATTCCATTCTTTACCCAACCCAAGGCCAAGCAGTATCTTAATGACCTCAGAGCAATATTGTAGATCTTGGTCACCACTGTCTTCCCCTCCATTCAGATGTCCACACTGTCACTTTCAATCATTTGACAATTTAAATTATGTGACTGTTTGCTGAATTCACAGTCAATTGGAATCTAGAAAGTAAAAGTCACTCTTCACATTTAACAATTGCTTTGTAACTGATTTACACCAACAGCAAATGCAAGACAAGGTGCCACAATTCATATGCACATTAAACAGTACACCCTTCACTGGGCAAAAACAAAAAACAAACCTGATGGTCCTGTTTAAATGCTGGAATCTCAGGATGTTTTTGCAAAGGCTTTTTACTTATTTCTGGTGAGCTTGGGTATGTATGGGTGCTGCATTAAAATAGCAATAAGTCTAAGATGCAGAATTATAAGATTACTTCTTAGTTGAGCCTTTATCATCAAATGCTTGCCTTCTTCACACACTTTGGCTCCTACTTATGCATTCTTTTAGTTTTACCTATCAGTGTATTTTGATGCCTCTAAGATGAACACATCCTCTTATTTTGAGGGGCACAGTCCATTTCATAGTTTCCTCCAGACCACAGCTCAGCAGTGAAAATACAGAATCACTGAAAGTAAGGAAGAACCAACATGGTATGTAACCTTAGTTTTCAGTGTAAAGTCACCTGAACTCCCCAACTCCCTGTCATTCATTTGTTTATAGATGTGTCAAAGGGCCAAGATCTTGAAACTAGATAGAACATAGAATAATACAGCACAATACAGGCCCTTCGGCCCACAATGTCATGCCAACCTTTAAACCTCGCCTAAGACTATCTCACCCCTTCCTCCCACATATCCCTCTATTTTAAATTCCTCCATATGCTTATCTAGTAATCTAGATAATTTATGTGGATACATAACAGACAGGAACTGAACAAGGGGAAGGTATTCTTGCTCTCTATTGCACATTTTCCTAGACAAAATAGTTGGACCATAGTGCCTGTTCTTAAATGGTACACAAGAAGAAACTATTCAGGCCATTGTTCTGGTATCAGCTCTCTCAAAAAGCTCTTCATTTAGACAATATTTCTTTTTTTCCTCTCAACTTGCAACGATGTCGTTATATTTATTTTGTCGTAAATTATGTATAATTGATGTTAATTTAAGTTTATGTTAACCCTGACTATAATGTAACTTGCTGCCTCTGCAAATAGCTGATCTTCATGGCATTTATACCCCAGGGAATGTAAGTCTATGACAATAAACTTGAAATTGATCTGACCTTGGATTTCCCTTAATGGAAATTTCATCCACATAGCTGTAACTATGCTATGGGCAAACTTAGCCTTGTTGGTAGTTCCATTTTAATAAACTGTAGATGAATTTTGCTTAGCATTTTGTCTTCTCATTTTAGATTTTTGACATCTGTCAATGAAAACAACTGCAGATGCTGGTGCCCTTTGGTTGTGATGAGAGGTCTCCAACCTGAAACATTAACTATTTCTCTTCCCACAGATGCGGCCTGATATGCTGAGTATTTCCAGCATTTTCTGTTTTTATTTCAGCGTTTGCCCTATTGTGTTCACATCTCCCTGATGCCATGACCAATAATCACCTCAACTAGTACCATAAAAGACAAAATATCTGGTTGTTATCTGTGAGAGCCTGCTATACATAAATTGCCTGCCAACAGACCACACTTCAAGTAGTTTATAGATCCCAGGTGGACACAGGGAAACAATAATCCAGAATACCTGCAGCAACACAAAAGGCACCAGGGGAACGCAGCAGATCAGGCAGCACATATGCAGAGAGATGGACAGTAAACATTTTGGATCAAAACCCTTCATCTTTGACACTCCTACAGTCCACCAGGTCTTGAATTCCACTCCAGATGAAGCATCTCAACCCAAAACACCAACTGTCCATTTCCCTCCATAGATGCTGCCCAGCCTGCTGAGTTCCTCCAAGACTGTGTGTTGCTGCAGATTGTAGCAACAGTCTAAAATTCCTGTCGATATGAAACAGATTTCTTTTTGTGTGATACTGGGGAAATAGAAAAACGTTATGTTATGTTCATGTTATAACCTATCACGTTAAGCAATGTACAATCATATTAGCATCAAAATTAAATACAAATGTATAAGCCTCACTAATTAAGATTTTACTTCATAAATCATTAGTTATAGCTTCTATTTAAGGCTCATCTGCGGGCTTTCTGTGGTTTTATGCCGAAGGCCTACAGCGGGCTGGGGGCGATGCCGAGCCTCGGATCACCACGTGTAGGAGGCGGGGAGTAGCCAAGCCAAACCCCGGGCCCAGGCCCCCGGCCCTTCACCACCGAGCTCCCCCACCCCGCTCTCCCGCCGGGCTCACCTGATCCTCCTCGGTGATGTCGATGAAGGCCGGGACGCTCATGGCCGCCACTTCGCCCTCGCCCGCCTCACACGCAACCCGGCCCGCGTCACTTCCGCCCTCCCGCTCTCTTAAAGGGACCGCGCCATCGCTGCCAGCACAGGAAATGACGTCGCCAACACAGGCCCGGGGACCAGACAATATTTGTTGGACAAATCTTTGGACTATCATTCAGAATCAGAATTATTATCCATGACTCATGACCTGAAATTTGTTGTTTTGTGGCAGCAGTACAGTGCAAATATATAAAATTACTATAAATTACAAAACTAGTGCAAAAAAAAGGAACAATGAGGTAGTGTTCGTGGACCATTCAGAAATCTGATGGTGGAGGGGATGAAACTTTTTCTAAATCATTGAATGTGGGTCTTCAGGCTCCTGTACCTCCTCCGTCTTCTCATTAAAGAGGGCATGTCCTGGATAGTGAGGGTACTTAATGATGGGTGCCTCCTTCTTGAGGCACCCCCTCTTGAAGATGTCCTCGATGGCGGGGACGGTTTTGCCCATGATGGAGCTGGCTGAGTCTACAACCCTCTGCAGCCTCTTGCGATCCTGTGCATTAGAGCCTCCGCACTAGGCTGTGATGTAACCTGTCAGAATGCTCTCCACCGTACATCTGTAGAAATTTGTAAGTGTCTTTGGTGACACACCAAATCTCCTCAAACTCTTAATGAAGTAGAGCTGCTGGCATGAAAGGATGAGGGAATAGAAAGGAAAACATTAGGAAATGGGCTTGGAATACGAATAAGAAAGAACAGGAAAGATCAGGTATGTTCCTAAATAGTAAGAATTTCAACCTGATGCTCTCAGAATCTATTCCCACAGCAATGTTTCCAGATACATTATTATGCATTTCAGTCCCCTTCCCAGCTGGTGTTATCAGTTTGACATTCCTGCAGTCTATCAGGTCTTAAATTAATGTATTCTATTAATGTAAACTGTGGAATATGTCAGGGTTTTGCATATATACGAACTGAAAACATTCATGTAAAATTCATAGAAAATCTTGATCAAATAGAGACACAAGAGTCTGCAGATGCAGGAACCTGGAGCAATAAACAATCTGCTGGAGAAACATCTGGGGAGGTCACAGGGAGAAGGAATTGTCAACATTTTTGTTCAAATCCCTGCATCAGGACTCAAGCTGATCAATTTTTTCCCCCCAAATGGCAGACTAGGCTCAATTGAACTCACTCCAACACTCGGAATGTTGTATGTTGTTAGTCCCACACCATTTGAATTTGAGCATAATGTTCTATGATGACCAGGCCAGACAGCATCTGTGGAGACAGAAACAGAATCAATATTCCGGTTAATGAACCCTTTGTCAATATTCTCACTCTCTATCTGCTCCCATTCGCTCATTGACCAGATCACCTTGTTTACAGCTTATTCCCATGGTCACCTCAGCATTATCCTGTCAGAGACAACCTCTCCCCCACCTCCATCACCTTTACTAGCTTCTTTTGATTCCTTTTCAGTTCTGATGAATGATCTCCAACCTGAAACATTGACTCTGTTTCATTTCCCACAGATGTAGCTTGACCTGTTGAGTATTTCCTACATCTTCTGTTTTTGTTTTAGACTGCCATTTTCCTGTGTTACCACAGCACTAAAAGTTCTTGAAAACTCTGAAGTGCACTTGAAAAAACAGAGATTGTAAAATGTAGTTTCTTAACAGCTGGAATATTTTTGAAAATTGGTTTACATAATTCATTGTAAAGCTCTTCCCAGTTAGTCTTTATTGTCATTGTTATTGGGGTAGCACAGTGATGCAGCAAGTAGAGCTGTGGGTCCAGTGACTCCGGTTCGACTCTGACTACCAGTGCTGTCTGTGCAGAGCTTACACATTCTCCCTGTGATCACATGGGATTCCTCCAGGTGTTCCATTTTTTTCTCACATCCCAAAGATGTATGGGTTGGTAGGTTAATTGGCCACTGTAAATTCCCCCAAGTGTGTAGGTGAGTGGTAGAATCTGGGAGCAGTTGACGGGAATGTGGGGAGAATAAAGAAGGAGAGTGTAAATGTGTGCTCGATTGTCAGTGTGGATTCAGTGGGTCAAAGGGCATGTTTCCTTGTTGATTCTGTTCCCTTATTACTTTAATTTGAAATTGTACAGCTATAACGTGCCACATTTTGCAACCATTTATGGAATATTAAATTTGCAGAAATTCTTACTGAACAACAGGACAGCAAAAATAATTTGTATTTGTATCGCACTTTTAATGTAGTTATCTATCCTAAGCTGCTATATAATGATGTAGTGTTTTCCAGCAAACCTTTGTTCCTTTGTGTTACCAGTGAAATTGGGATAATTGAGGATTGGATGGAAATAACATTGTACAAGATTTATCCTCGAGATGGATTCAGGTAAAGAGGGAAGTCAATGTCTTCTTGGAAAAACTAACATTCTGTGATAATGAATGGCTGATAAAAGACAATGTCAGAAAGGAAAATGGTGTCTAAAGTGGTTTAAATGGTCAAAGTATTCCAATATACTTCATTTGGATTTCTAGCCAGGAAATGAATTTCTGTGTCAACAAAATAGAGCTGGGTCACAAGAATCGAGTAATGTATTAAGGTGGTTCTTACTAAGATAGTACAGTATTGCAGTGGAAGCACAAATCAGTCAGAGTTATAGGAGGCTACATGAGCATTTCATTAAACCCACTGATGAGGGTTGAGTTGGCTATAGTAAATAAGGAAATAACATTAAAAGGCATGAAATAAACAAGCAATGGCTAACTTTTAAGGAATTAATATAAACAGCTATCCCTTTAAGGCGCAACAGACCCAACAAGAAAAGTGATTCAGGTGTGGCTAATAGGAGAAGTTGAGAATGTTAGGTCAAAGGAAAAGGATTATAATGTTGCCAAAAAGAACAGTCAGACTGAGGACTGAGAAAATGTCATAGTTCTGAAAAAGAGGATGAAGAAACTGATAAGGAGAGGGAAAATATAACACCAGAGTCATCTAGTGAGAAACAACCCCAAAATGTAAAGGCTTCGTAGATAGGTAAAAAGGAAAAGATTGGCAAGTGTCAATCAGGGTTCCTTACTGAGCGAGGCAGGAGAAATATGGAATTGGCAGAGAAATTGAACAAATATTTTCTGTATGTCTTCATGGCAGAAAGGATGGAAAGCATTCCGGAAACAGTGAGAACTACTGTAAGTGAGGAGCTGAAGGAAATTAGCATTAGTGAAAGAAATAGTATTGGAGAAATAGAATTGGTAGAGAGATAGAGAAGTTTAGGAAGGGAATTTCAGAGTAGGACTTTGGCAATTGAAGACGTGTCCATTGAAGGAGGAGTGATCACATTCAGCCACATGCAAGAGGCCAGATTTGGAAGAAATCAGATTTCTTGGAGGGTAAGAGGGTTGGAAGACATGGTGGGGGGAGGGGGTTCATGGGGAAGTGAAGCTATCATGGGATTTGGAAACTAATGAGAATGTTGAATTGGGGTCTTTTAATGAATATTTCATTTTAAGGAATGTGGTGGATGGGGTAGAATTCTTTGGGCTTAACATGAATTCTATCCATTTTCATTGCAAGATCGTTTCCCTGAGTATCCAGTAATCACTACAAAACTATCAGGAGGTGTAGTTCATTGCAGTTCAAATAAAATATGCTGCCAGCCTTTTAAGACAAGATGAGATTTAAACATCGAAACACACAGTGAAATACATCTTCTGCATAGTATTCTGGGGGCAGCCTGCAAGTGTCGCCATGCTTCCGGCGCCAACATAGCATGCCCACAACTTCCTAACCCGTATATCTTTGGAATGTGGGAGGAAACTGGAGCACCCGGAGGAAACCCACGCAGTCACGGGGAGAACGTACAAACTCCTTACAGACAGTGTCGGGAATTGAACTCGGGTCGCTGGTGCTGTAATAGCGTTGTGCTAACCGCTACACTACCATGCCACCACACTTCTTCTTGCAGAGATGCAATAACACTGCATTATACATAGAGACAACACTTGAGAACTGAGGAAACATAATGAACCGAGGCTGATGCTTTTGAGTGGTCTGATACCCAGAGTCTCTCCATCTCTGAAATTTGGTTGGAAATCAGATTCTCCAATAGTGTTGTTAAGATATGGAAGCATTCTAAGATGCTTCACAGAATGCATGACCAATTTAGATGCCAAGCTAAAGAAAGACAGAAAGATATATTAAAAGGTAGCAACCCAAAACTTGTTCAAAGAATGGTGTTTTAAAGAAGGTGTTTAAGTATACGAAGAAAGTTGGGATGTTTTGGAGTCAAGGGAAAGAATTTCAGAGATTGTGGCCTAAGCAGTTGAAGGTGAAATGGTGGATTTTAAAATGCTCTTGCTGGTGAAAGTGGGTGGAACTTTGAACAATGGGTCATTCTGACAGCTGCCTGTCTGTTCTGTAATTTGATTTATAATCTATATCATTAGTTCTAGTGGCTAATTACATTTATATTTATGGGATCTTGTTGCATACAATACAACAGTCACAATACTTCAAAAGCACTTGATTGATTGCGAGGCTTTCAGGGACATCTTGAAATTTTGTAAATAATTCCATAAATGTAAGTTCTTTCAGGACAGATACTGGCCCTACTGGTGTAAGCCAGGATTTATTCTCCGACACTAACTTCCTCACTGAATTGATCTCGTCCTATCTCCACAACCTTTAGTTCCTTTCTCCTGGTATACTTATGCATCTTTGCTGTTTTACCTAATCACTTCTTGTAGTAGTAAGCACTACATTCTAAGGGTAAGGAGGTTTCACTCAAATTCTATTTTGGGTTTCTTAGTGACTATCTTATATTAATGGACACTAGTTTTGGGCTGCTCAAAAAATCTGAAGGTGCACCATAAAATGAATGCAATGGTCTTTACATAAGATATTCATTATGTAAATTATTGTTTCATTTCACAGGTTTGGAAGGTGATCAACTAAAACAACAACATGGAAGCTCTGAACCTTAGGCTGAAGTAATCAAAGTGAGGTACTGTTGAAATGCGTTGGCCGCAAATATTTGCATCGCTGATGGTTCAAAAACAGTTCTCTTTAAAATGTTATCTGATTTTACATTCCAGTATCATCATGGATGGTGCAAAGTAGAATTAGTAACAGTAAAGCTACTCCAGTGTTTGATTCATGGATTGAATATTGGTGAAGAACGTGTCTAATGATAATCTGAGAGAATGCTGCTTGTACTTGTCATACACTTCCTGCAGTTGGATTGTCTTGATCTCTGATATTATTTGTTGAACTAAATGAATATAATGCACCTTGCTATTTGCAATCCTACATCATGTTTTTTTATATGTGCAAAGCTGATAAAATCTCAAACTTTCCTCTTGGCACCTTCTTCTATTTCATGGTTATCTGATCTTTCAAATATCACTTCCCTGTTTAATGGGTCTTCATATGTTGACCTTTCCAAAGGGATGACAATTCTCCCACTTCTTCTCCCTAACCTCTAACACATGACCTCTCACAGTGGATTTATTATCTGCCATTAGGACCATCATTGCTTTCAAACTCTTGCTAAGATCCTGTACACGCTGTCACATTCATTTGCAGCTTACTGAAACGCAGAGCTCAAAATCAAATCAGGAAAAGTGCAGCGCCCTAAATGACATCCAGGTAAAGAAAAGGCAGTCGAACGTCCTGGGTGAAGTCTCTTTGTGAGAAATATCATGTCATGGGCATCAATTCACAGCTCTTCATGATACGTATTGCTGTTCCTTTATTAATGTGAGTTCCTCACCCCAAACCATTAAAAGAGCACTAACTGCCAGGGAACTAGCACAGGAGTTTAAATTTAATTGGCTCTGGTGGGGCACTTATGGGCACATCTGTAATACGAGATTGGTGGGCTGTGGTACTGTTGGCTACCCCCTTGCACACACCTCTACCACCTGCACAAAGCCTGTAGCAGTTCAAATAGAAAAATAAAATCTTTGTTTTGATATACCCCTGCTCCCACCACCCTAGTTTTGCCCTTTCCATTTCTGTATTCCTTAAATTCAGGATTCTTCTGCTTTCCTAATTTTTCATTGCTCTGCTGTTGGTAGCCATGCCTTCTGTTTTGCCCGGCTCTGAACCCTGAAATTCCCTTCTTAAAATTCTACACTTCCCTCTCCTACTTCAAGACTCAGCTTGTTTGACCACTATTTTAGTCACCTATATCTTCTTTTGTGATTCAATGTTAAATGCAGCTGTAAAATAAGTTAAAATTGCTATACAAAAGCAAGTTATTTTTTAATGAACCCACCACCAGCTTTTCAGGATTTCTGGGTGAGAGCAGTAATTGTGACATTGACAGCATTTCAGAGATCCTAAAGTGATTTTTTAAAAATTCATTGAAGATGCCAACATGCCAACAGATCTTCAGGAGAGAAGACCAGTATGTTGATCAATTCATTGAGGGGTGGGGGCAGTTCATTTTGATACCATTCTTAAACTTATAGATAACACAATTTCACGCGGACACATTAACAGACTTGTTGACCTCAAACACAAACCTATGTCTGTGAATCTCTTTGTCGTTGGGAACTTGCTGTGTGCAAATTGACTGGAGGTCTTCCCTCCTTACAGCATGTCTACAGTTCTTAAAGTTGGTTATTCATCATAAAGTATTTTGAGTCATAACTGACATTGCATAAGGTGCTATATAAATGCAAGTCTTTTTTTTACATTGCATGGCATTCCATTTTAACAGTGGCAAGTCCTTTTTGTGTTATGTTCAAAATTATAGAAAAGTAGATACCCAACAGGTGCTGGGAAAATTATGATATTGATGGGCAAGTTACCATGTGAAGTAAACATAAATTCTATTTTGGTTAAATTCTACTAAAAAAGAGGAAGCATGTATTGCCAAATGATGCTTTGCACTTCAAATCATCCATCTTTTGTAAATGATGCCAGTAAATCTTCTTAAAGTTCAGTTAGAATTTCCTTTGGAAGGTTGAACGTAGTCCAGCCTGTCAAGAGATGAAGCACAGTTCAGAGAACATGCAACAGCTGTTGAAGAATGGTTTGGAGAAAGACATTTTTTTCACATTGATTAAGAATATTTAATAAATGATGTCATGTTCATAGATTGGATCAAATACAGAAAAATTCAGTAGGTCAGGCAACTTGGATTGGATATACGTTGGTAGACATGAGTGAGGTGACTCAGAGGATGGGAACTCCTCCTTGAGCTTCCCTCCTCTGGAAGTCTATACCTGTTCAGTTATTTTCTTTCTTTGGCTTTTTTTCTCTGCCAGTTTCCTTTCTTCTACTGCTGAAGTTCCTGAAAAAAATTACTTTTCATTGTTAAATGGCCAACCCCTTATTTTGAGAATGCAGTCTTTGGGTGTAGACATACCAGCTAGGGAAAACATCACTACCCTGTAAGAAATTTGTATGTTTCAATGAGATCAGCTCTCATCCTTCTAAACTCAAGAAGGTATTGTCCAGTCTGCTTAATTTCTGCTTGTTGGACAATCCTCCCCATCTGTGGAACTGATCTGATCAATCTTCATTGCACTCCTGGCATGGTACGTATATGGTGACTAGGGAGGCAAGAACTATGTACATTTTTCCAAGTAGAGTCTCACCGGTGTCTTAAACTGACATTGCATAAGGCGCCTCTACAGATGGCGATGAGGAAGCATACAGGAGTGAGATAGATCAGCTGGTTAAGTGGTGTTGCAACAACAACCTCACACTCAACATCAACAAGACCAAGGAATTGATTGTGGACCTCAGGAAGGGGAAGTCGGGAGAAGACACACCAGTCTTCATTGAGGGGTCAACAGTAGAAAGGGTCAGTCAACATCTCAGAGGATCTACCTTGGGCTCAACACATTGATGCAATCATGAAGAATGCACACCAGTGGCTCTACTGCATTTGGAGTTTGAGGAGATTTGGTACGTCACCAAAGACTCTTGCAGATTTCTACAGATGTACAGTGGAGAGCACTCTGACTGGTTGCATCACTGTCTGGTATGTAGGCTCCAATGCGCAGGATCAAAAGAGGCTGCAGAGGGTCGTAGACTCAGCCAGCTCCATCACCGGCACAACCCTCCTCGCCATTGAAGTCATCTTTCAAGAGGTGGTGCCTCAAGACCCTCACCATACAGGACATGCCCTCTTCCTGTTACTACCATCGGGGAGGAGGTACAGGAGTCTGAAGACCCACACTCAGTGTTTCAGGAACAGCTTCTTCCCCTCTGCCATCAGATTTCCAAGAACCAATGAACACTACCTCATTATTCCTCTTTTGCACTATTTATTTATTTTTTTGTAATTTATAGTAATTTTTATGTCCTGTACTGTACTGCTGCTGCCACAAAACAACAAATTTCATGATGTATGTCAGTTTTAATAAACCTGATTCTGATTCCTCAGGAGGCTAAAGAAATTTGGCATGTCCCCTTTGACCCTGGCCAATTTTTATCGATGCACCATAGGAAACATCCTATTTGGATGCATCACAGCTTGGTATGGCAACTGCTCTGCCCATGACTGCAAGAAAGTGCAGAGAGCTTTGGACAAAGCTCAGCACATCACAGAAACCAGCCTCCCCTCCATGGACTCTGTCTACACTTCTCGTGCCTCAGTAAAGCAGCCATCATAATCAAAGGCCCCACCCACCCTGGACATTCTCTCTTCTCCCCTCGCCTATCGGGCAGAAGATGCAAAAGCCTGAAAGCACGCACCACCAGGCTCAAAGACAGCTTCTATCCTGCTGTTATAAGACTTTTGAATGGTTCCCTAGTACGATAGGATGGACTTTTGACCTACAATCTACCTCATTATGACTTTGCACCTTATTGTCTACCTGCACTGGACTTCCTCTGTAGCTATAACACTTTATTCTGCATTTTGTTTTGTTTAACCTTGTACTACCTCAATGCGCTGTGTAATGAATTGATCTGTATGAACGGTATGCAAGACAAGTTTTTCACTGTACCTCGGTACATGTGACAATAATAAACCAGTTGATATTATTGCATTAAGAAATCTTTACCTTTGTTCTCAAATTCTTTTGAAGTAAAGGTCAATGTACCACTTGCCTTCCTAATTGCTTGCTGCACCTGCACATTAACTTTCAGTGATTCTTGTACAAGGACACCCAGGTCTGCAGCATTTTTCAACCTTTCATCATTTAAAAAAAAATCTTTAAAAAAATTTTTTCTACCAAAGCAAATGACCTCGCATTTTTCTACATGACTCCTCATCTGCCATGTTCACCTATTCACTTAGACTGCCAATATCCCCCTGAGGCTTCTCTGAATCTTCTTTGCAACTCACACTGCTGTAATATCTCAACGTGGCTTGGTGTCATTTTTTTTTATAAAACTCTGGTGAATTGTCCTAGAAGAGGGAAGAGGAGAAAACTGATAGGAAAATGGTATGTAGAGCTTGATGCTACAAATTCCAAATTTAAAAATTCCTCTTCAATGGCACAAAGCAACAATTTGTATTTAAATAGCGTCTTTCACATGGCTGTGGGCTCCATGCCATTGTAATAAATCTAGTGTGTTGGTGGAGCAAACTCTGCGAGCTTTTTATATGTTAATATGCTGGTGCACTTTATGTTTACAGCAATGAGAGGACAAGCAAATAAGTAGAGCTCTTACAAAAAAACAAACTCAACAGGTCATGCAGTATCTGTGGAAGGAAATGGACAGTCGATGTTTCAGGTTGACATATAGAACATAGAACACTACAGCACAGTACAGGCCCTTCGGCCCACAATGTTGTGACGACATTTTATCCTGCTCTAACCCTTCCCTCTCACATAGTCCCCCATTTCTCTATCATTCATGTGTCTATCTAAGAGTCTCTTAAATGTCCCTGATGTATCTGCCCCCACAACCTCTGCAGGCAGTGCGTTCCACGCACCCACCACTCTCTGTGAAACAAACTTACCCCTGACAACACCCTTATACCTTCCCCCAATCAACTTAAAATTATGTCCCCTCGTGTTAGCCATTGTCGCCCTGGGAAAAAGTCTCTGACTGTCCACTTGATCTATGCCTCTTATCATCTTGTACACCTCTATCAAGTCACCTCTCATCCTCCTTCTCTCCAAAGAGAAAAGCCCCAGCTCACTCAACCTATCCTCATAAGACATGCTCTCCAATCCAGGCAGCATCCTGGTAAATCTCCTCTGCACCTACTCTGGAGCTTCCACATCCTTCTTATAATGAGGCGACCAGAACTGAACACAATACTCCAAGTGTGGTCTAACCAGAGTTCTATAGAGCGGCAACATCACCTCGCAGCTCTTGAACTCAATACCCCGACTAATGAAGGCCAACACTCCATACCCCTTCTTAACAACCCTATCGACCTGCATGACAACCTTGAGGGATCTATGGATGTGGACCTCAAGATCCCTCTGTTCCTCCACACTGCTAAGAGCCTTCATCTCTCAGTATGTAGGGTCTCCACTGGCAATCATTTGTTGTGCTTTCATGTGACAGCACTGGGAAACTGGGATAGTGGTGGCCCATGCCAAAGTTTTGCAGTAATTTGGAAGAGATTTTGCCTCCAGACATGGAGCACTGTGTGCAAATCCCCCAGTTTTGAGTAATTAGCTCCTATCTCAGGAGAAAGAAAGATTAAGTGAGTAAACTTTGAGAAAAATTCTGTAGTGGAATCGAAGGCATACATACCAAACAAAATACTCTGCATTTATTTGGACTCAACTGAGGAGATCGAGGGGGGACCCTGACATTTGTATTATGCTGGGATTTTATAAATTTTGTCCAGGCTTGCCAAGAAACATGGCAAAACATTCAAAGCTGCTTAATTAGAGTGTAACCCAACAAAGTCTGAAACTCACACTTTAGAGCAGATGACAGAAAGACTTTTTCATAGACTTTCACACTAAGAACAAAATAGGGGTCTGTTTTTTGGAACACCGAGAGGAGCAAAAGAAATTGAGAGAAAACAGCAGAGTTGAAACAAATTATCTGCTGACTGGTGAAGCAGATTTGAGAGCTATTTGGTCTACTTCTGTTCCACTTCTTATGTTCTTCATTTCTAGTCCTCTTTCTTCTGTTTTTCTCTTAATATAATTATCTATTAATATCACTACCTCTTTCACATATTTGAATGATTGGTAAGCAAGTGTGCATATGTTTCACATAGATTAATAAGTGGAATTGTTACCAGACTCTCCAGCAAAGTTTTATATAAGGATGGAATGATCACTTTGTTCCAGCCAATCATGCTTTATTCTATCATTTTAATGATTTCAGTTTCAATTGTCATTTTAGATATTAAATGTCAGTTTGTTGGCACAATTGAATCTGGTTTCTTTTATCCCTTCTATCAGAGTAGATTCTACATAACACATCTGTAACCGATGACTTCCTGACCACTTAATGTTCCTACTTTGAGATGTACATTAGGAACCCATCATTATTTGTTTATATTTGGTGTTAAGTGGAAAAAATAATTAAAACAGAAACTTATTTATCTTTAATCTTTAATTAAATTTCTTAAACCATTCTTAATTGTTATTGTTTTTTGTGACTGAGTTTAAACTGTTTTACAAGTTGGATTGTCCTAAAATTCCTTTCAATTGTGGAGGGGGTTTGGAAGTTGTTTCTCTTTTAATTGCCGGAAGGAGATTTACCATGCAGTCTGGAATAGAAACCATTGTGTTCTCTGTTAAGGTTGAAGATATTACTACTTCTTAGCATGTGCCATATGACCTTCTTCATCTACTTCGTATGATTATGATCAAGTTGTGTGCCTTTGGCTGCTAGGTCTCTCTGTTCTGGAATTCACTCACTAAACCTCTCTCTTTCTTAATTTGAGATGTTTCCTAAAACCTATCTCTTTCCAAACCTGATGTTATTATGTGGTTTTGCAGCGATTTTTATTTGATATTGCTCCTGGGACATGTTTGCTAGTTCAAGATTGCAATGTAAGTGAAAGTTGCTCTTGCTTGCTATGGGTAGTTGGAATCACAGAATCACAGAACATAGCACGGAGACAGGCCCTTTGACCCAACTTGTCAATGCCGACTGTGTTGCCCAGCGAGTAAACTAGGCAACTCGTTTATGTTAGGCTACCCTACTCGTCTATGCCCGTATTTGGCCCATAGCCCTCTAAACCTCTCCTATCCATGTACTTAGCTAGATGAGTTTTAAACGTTGCTAATGTGCCCATCTCAACCACTATTTCTGGCAGCTCATTCCATAAATGCACCATCCTTTGCGTGAAGAAGCTGCCCCTAATGTCCCTTTTAAATCCCTCGCCTCTGATCTTAAACCTATGCCTCTGATCTTAAACGTATGCCCCCTTGTTTTTGGTACCTCTCTCTGGGAAAAAGACTATGTGCTTTCACCCTGTGTATGCCCCTCATGATCTTATATACCTCTATCAGGTCACCCCTCAATCTCCTATGTTCCAGGGAATAAAGTCCTAGTCTACACAACCTCTCATTGTAACTCTGATCCTCAAGTCCAGGCAACATCCTGGTAAAGTCACCAATTTCACCAATGATCCATGAGTGTCCAACTTCATGGATCATTGAGGAGGGCATCAAGTTGTACATCACTATATATATTACTTTAAAGATGATGAAATCTTCATGAATTTTATTAAATGATTTTACAGGAGGTAATTTTTGATTAATGACACAAAAATTTAAATATTTGTTTAACATTAGATGCGTTAAACAATGACATACCCTTTGGAGCAGAAGCTGAGGGGAGACCCTGATAGAAGTTTATAAAATTATGAGAGGCATAGATAGGGTAGACAGCCGGTATCTTTTTCCCAGGTTGAAATAGAGGGCATGTATTTAAGATGAGAGGGGGTAAGTTCAAAGGAGATGTGAGGGGCAAGATTTTTAACACAGAGTGGCAGGTGCTGGGAATGTGCTGCAGGGGTGGTGGTGGAGGCAAATATGATAGATATGCTTAAGAGGATCTTAGATAGGCACATGGATGTGCAGAGAATGGAGGGATATGGATATTGTGTAGGTAGAAGAGATTAGTTTTGTTAGGCATTTAATTATTGTTTTAATTAGTTCAGCACAACATCGCGGGCTGAAGGGCCTATTCATGTGCTGTACTGTTCTGTGTTCTATGTTTTCATGGTGATTTGCAACCCATTTTGGAATAGTGAGTCACACATTATCCCCTCCAAATTGCATACCATTCTGACTTGGAAATATATCTCCATTTCTTCATCACTTATGTGTCTAAATCCTGGAACTCCCTACCCAACAGCACTGTAAGTATCTTTAACGCACAGATCACAGTGACTCAAATAGGTTTTCATCACTACCTTTGCAAAGGGCTTTTATGGATGGACATCAACTGCTTGCCTCCCCAGTGATGCCCACATCCAATGTATTACAAAAAAAGTCACGTAGATAACATCGCTACTCCCATTCCTGCCTCGATGCAACCTATCAGAGGAGCTAGTCTTGCTGTAATTTACAGTAGTCTGTCTAGCTCTGTTTCACGTCAAAGGGCAAATCAGGTCCCTGGTGATGAATGCCACATCATTTATGAGGTGGGTGTTAACCCACCTCACTTGTGTTAAAAACAGCCTTCTAAGGTGAGGATCACGTTCACTCATAATAGTTCTGTTTAATCTTTAAGCTGAGTCAAAGCCACTTTACCTGGCAATGGCCTTGACCAGTAACAGATATATCAGTGCACATTTCACTGGGAAGGGGAGGAATGTGGTGGAGGTGCTGAGTTTCTGACAGAAAATGGGAGTTATTGTGAAATCTGAAGAACAGGCAAACAATACATTTGACAGGTTAACATGTTCCTTTAATTTATTGCTGTAGCACTTTGAAAAGATTGGGAGGGTATGCCCTGAAACTGCTACAGACTAATAGCCAAGATCAACAACAGGAGAAAAAAATAGCATTGTTATTTAAAATTTCATCTGCACGGCAATATAAAAGTTTGGTCCATAGGAATTGAAAAAGTTAGCTGAGACAGAGAAAGTAATGGTATATTGAAAACTCCTTACCCAGAATAAAACTACAATTTATCACATTCGAAATGTATAAAATTCCATAAAATACAGCTGTGATAATGTTACAATAATATGTGAAGAACTTATAGAGTTGGGACGGTGACCCATTCAGAGAATTTCTTACTGGTATTTTTGCTCTTATAAGAAGTATGTAAATGACCAACTTCCACAGGCATGTGTGTGTTTGATTTAAAAATTTAAGTGGAACATTAGGTTAAATGACAGATCCTTTTATTGATGAAAGACTTTCAAACGAGGGGTAAGTTCGCCACAGGAAATACGTATATCATGCTTTTCCATCAAAGATCTGAGCAAGGGCAGTGACCTCATCTCTGAAATCCTAACTCAGGAATTTTACTCCAACCCGGACAATGGAGGAAAATAGCCAGCTAATAAAATCATGGCGTCATTTATATTTAGTAAGTTACATAAACTGCACATTGCTATGTGACATTTCCTTTGATAGCAACTTTCTGCATTTTTATTTGTAATGAAGCAGTTTCAAAGTAACGTGATCCATACTTTCAATATATATTGTATTCACTGTGACTGCCAGTTTCTGGATAGTGAAGGGGAGAATTCACTTCCTTCTTCCACAAATTCATAGACTGCGTTTTGCTGGGTTCCACCGGATTTAAATTGAACAGGTCAAGAGGGCAACAGTTCTGGAAACAGACCAATGAAATTTTAATTATTGAATGTTCCATGTAGGAATTGTCTCACAATAGTCAGTGAATCCCTGTGAACATGATCGTATCCTCAACTCTTCTGCTTGTATTCCAACTCGCGTTAAATCTGATTCACCAGTTACCTCTCAGCCACTGATCTACATTGTCTCTTGGTTAAGTTTTAAAATTCTCATCTTTGTTTCCAAATTCCTCCATAGTTGTCCTCCTCTCTACCTTTTTTTTTGTTCTTACAACTGTACAGCCCCAGGAGGTATCTGTACATCTTCCATTCTAGCAGCCCGAGCATTGCTGAAATCTACTGCTGGTGGCTGTGTCTTCAGTTCTTCGACATCCTCTAGAATTCCTTGTTAATGCTTCTCTGCCTCTATCTCTCCTTCCTTCCTGCAGAAAACTAAGCCTTTGGTCATCTGATCAAGTATCTCCTTATAAAAGTCCAGTGTCTTTTTATTTGATAACATTCCCCTGAAGCACCTTCGGTTGTTTTTTTATGTTACATTAAAAGAGCTGTATAAATGAAAGTTGTTGTTGTTGAATTATTTATTGTGCAGAGGAGAAAGTCTGAGTACAGATGGGAGTCACTAAAGCTGCTAGTTGTATGTGAGGACAGATGCAGCATCCTAATGGTTGATGATTCACTGCTTTGCCATTGGCTGTATGTCAGCATGAAACAAGAATCAGCAAGAAACCTTGACAACAAAGAATTCAAATTATAGGAACAGGAAAAGACCCTTTAGCCTCTCAAGCTTGTTCCATCATTCTATGAGATCATGTCTGTTCACCTGCCTAAATGCCCCCATTTTTAGCTTGATGCTAACTTTTGTCTGACTACACTTCTATGAAATTCTCTGGGACACTGCCTTTCTTGACAAGATATTCCAAAGAACTTTTCAGGCGATGAAGTACTTTACAGGTGTGGTTGTTGTTGTAATGTTGGAAAAGTGGTGGCTAACTTGTGCACAGCAAACTCCCAGAAACAGTAATGTGATGATGATGAGATGATTTGTTTTAATGATATCAATTAAGGTTTAACTATTGTCCATAACATCCAGGTTATATCCCCTGTTGTTTGAAAAAAATCCCATAAGATTTGTTGCGTCTACCTTAGAAAGCATACAGGCCTTCAGTTTAATTTCTCATCTGAAAGGCAATATTATTATCTCAATATAAGTGTTGCTATAATTGTCTCAAGTGCCTCACCATCTGACTTTGGACTCTTAGTTTTGTCCTAACAACAGAAGCAAAGTAACAATAGATGGTAAATGTTTATAATGCCATTTGTAAATCCTGTATGGGTGATACGTTGGTGCTACTTCATTTTGCAGTGAAGGATGAGTTCACTTATATATTATCCTGTTTTTCTTAAAATAAGTTGTGTATTTTTTTTTACGGTTTACTCCGTTATCTATAGCAGCTGCTTACTGATTCAGTGCAACTTCTCAATTCCTTGTGTCTAGCTTTGTGAAAAGGAAAAGGAGGGATTTCTTTTATAGAGCACTTTTTGACCAATCAACTATTTTAGTAGCGGGGTTGCTGTTGTACTCCAGGAGGCACGACAGCAAGTCTATGCACAGCAAGCTCCCATAAACAGCACAGTGATAATGATAAGAAAATACGTGTTGCCGCTTGTGGGGTAAATATAGGGAGAGCTCTTCAAAAGTAGTGATGTGGTGGCAGACATGCCTCAGTTTAAGATGTCGTGTTAATGGAGGGGACTCTGTGCCCAAGTGTTTAGAGTATGACTTAAGCTCAAGACCATCATATTCAGGAGATAGGAGTGTTATTGAAATAGTCACAGCATAGGTTGACTCTTTCAATATAAATCCTGGTAAGTATTTGAAAAGTATGGACCAAGAGCTGGGGAAATGTGATTAACTCAACTTCATTTTTAACTAGCATGAACATGATGGGCTGAGTGGCCTCCTTCTTCGTCATACATTTCTATGATTCTTTGTTACGTTCAGATGAAGTGCTTTTATTGCCGTGTGTGGAAGGTTTCATGACTGTGGATGATGTCAGTCACTGCAGTTTGCATTTTGCTGAATCTTATCGGCACCTGACCCACTCACAATCACCTCACACCCAAACCTAGTCCAGCTGTGGAAGCCCTATTTTGTAAGGCCAAAGCATCCCTGGCTTCTGCTATGTGCCTTGAGAGACCTGCACCCCTTGAAAGCTGCACCGAAGAAGTACTATCCCCAAAACACCACTGAAAGTTTTGGCAGCTAGCATAGCCCCACTCCCAGCTTTGCCAACTGTCAAAGTATATTTTAAAAACTATTAAAAAAGAAATAATACAAGTATTTTTTAAAATGTTTTTTTTAATGTCAGCTAAAGCACCTTTAAATAATTTACCAATATGTAATGAAAATAATTTAAGGTAAGGAACTTAACTCCCTCTTTTCACTCTTCCCCATACCTTTTTCATTCTCGGTGAAATCAGTGTGATCTATATGCTGGTGAATCTCAACAAAATTTAGCTAGACCCCATGCAATCCAGCAGTAGAGTGACAGATTAGGCATATGGTTTTGTTTTGTATGTTTGGGACCTCCACATTTGACTACACTATGTCAAAGGGACAGGGGCGCGGGCTTCTTGTGAATGGCTAAGAAATGCGGTACCATTAAGATTGCTGGCAAAAATACCAAGGGTCCAATTACATATAGCAGTCAACCCCTCTATGGATATAACAAAATCTGTGTAAATTTCAGCATGTATGTTCCAGCTTGTCAAACATACAAGCGCTCCGGTCCCCGGCTCCAGCAGCAAACCTATCCACATTCCTGACCCCCTGTGTTCACCACCCTGACCCCCTCTGTGGATCCACACTGATTATGGATATTTCACTACTTGCCAGCACAAGATATCAAATGCACTCCATCTCAAAGCGAAAAGATTCACAGGACCCCACAGCAGACGATTCTGGTGGAACGTATTATATTTACTGACATTCCAGGATAATAAGTCAGCAGATAATGAGGATTTAATGCACATATATGTCGAAGTCCTGGACTTGCACCAATTACCAGCAAAATCCAGACCATTGACTCAGTTCCATAGAAAATTTTGATGATCAGCAATTCTTACTTTAAGTCATTTCTTTGTTAATGCTTTCCTTAAAACAAGTCTCTCAGCTGGTGAGCACTGCTGACAAGGTTGATATCTGTTGCATTTCTTTAGATGTCCCCATGTGTGTGAGTGGCCTGATCCACAATATCAGAGTGCAATTAAGTCATATTGGCTTGGGATTGGAATAACATAAAAGTTGCACCAGGTGAATGTATCCAGTTTTCTTCCATAAAGGGTGTTAGTGATTCAATTGGATTTCAAATCAATTTAACAGCTTAATTAAATCATTTATTGATTCCAAGATACAAAATTCTTAAATTCCCATGATTAGGAATTGAGACCTGTTCCTCACAACTTGCAATCGAATAGCATAAACATTGTGCCGTCAACAATTATGCTCATTAATACATTGCTCTTTGTGGGAGCTTGATGCACACAAATTAGCTGTAATTTTTCCTACATTATAAAGTGACTACACTTAAAATGTGTTTAGTTAACCACAAATTAACTTGGAATGTCCAAAAGGGGCTAGAGGAGGTTCCATGTAAATGCAGACCTTTCTTTCTTTGCCATATCATTTGGTCTAAAATTTTATTTAGGATGGAGTCTAGATTTTTGTTTATCATTGGTTAATTTTATAAATTATGCAAAAAGTAGTGAAGTGTCTGGTCAGAGTTAAAGCAGAATAGTTCCAGCTAAAATCTTAAATAATCTTCAGCATAGGATCATAAACTGATCTCTCACATAGCTGATACAAACACACCCCATTATTTAGTGCCGATTGCTAGATTTAAAAGAATATGTGAACCATCACTGCAATGTTTGTTATTCTAATGGAGGTTGACATTTTATTGTAAGATTTAGAGGAGGCTTTTATAACCTACTTTACTTTCAAAGAACATGTAACTTTTGATCAAAAGAGTTGTAAAACTTAGAAGAAGCTCCAGATTTATGTGATGTTGTGCTAGTGAAGGCCTGGTGCCCCCTTTGTGGACCTGTGCAGGCCTGAGGATATCCATTCCTGCAGCATTATCTTTTGGTCTTCCCAAACTTTTTTTCTGCAAACCTTAATGTTTTCATAACCGATTAAATCACATTAAGCCTGGTTGATGAAACAAACATTGCACTTTCATTGCACTGCGCAAGTTACTTTGCAATATATTCAGGAGATTTAAAGGATTAGTTTGTTAGTTTTATTCTCTTTGTTCCAAATTGAGAGAGATGTCAAAAGTTACACTAGATTGAATTTTTCTTTTGTTTTGATAGGCTTGTAAATTATCTCACGCAGGTTAATAGAGAAAAAAATGCAATGCCATTTCTCATGGTGATAAGACCCCCAACTTGTCCAGGGGCTGCCCTCTTGAAGTGGCCCTTGTCCAGTGATGTTTTATTTTAACAAGGCTCAAGATTCTATAAATTAAGACCATTCATTCCTTGCGTCACACACCACTGATCACTAATTCACAAGCCTCCGTGGAATGAACACAATTACCAACATTGCATGGCCTCTGAAATGTGATTCTTACCCCCCCCCTCCCCCCCACTTATCATCAGAGCATGTACAATATAAATTATGTTGTCTTAAAACAAAGAATTTCTATGACACTTAGTAGGGAACAGTCAGTGCCTCACATTCCCCTAGATTAGCTTCTCCAGATGTGCTTTATGCAGCATGAGTCATTACTGATTATATACAATCTTCTTTTTGACACCAAGAAACTCTCACTTTAAATATTACTGTAGTGAAATCCTAGGAATAATAGGTAGGAGGGAACATTAACAAGGCTTGATTTTATCTTCAACTGTTGAGCGGCATTGGGATCCCAGGGTCCAGAAGCTGCCTAACATGATGTAGTGGCCGCTTGGAATCAGCCATGACTCAATGGGTAGCACACAGGCTTTAGAGTCAGAAGCAATACACAAAATGTGCTGGAGGAACTCAGCAGGTCAGGCAGCATCCATAGATGGAAATAAACAGCCGACATTTCGGGCTGAGCCCCTTCATCAGGACTGGAAAGGAAGAGGGCAGAAGGCAGAATAAGGTGGGGGAAGGGGAGGAGCACATGCAGGGAGGGGATAGGTGAGCTCAGGTGATAGGTGAGTCCAGGTGAGGGGGGGAGGGGGAGAAGATGTAATAAGCTGAGAGGTGATAGGTAGAAGAGGCCAAGGGCTGAAGAAGAAGGAATCCAGTAGGAGAGGGCAGTGGACCATGGAATAAAGGATGGGGGAGGGGAGGAGAGGAGATGGGCAGATCATCAAGACAGGGGAAGGGACCCACGGGAATAAGGGAAGACAAAGGAGTGGGGTGGGTGGGGGGGGGGGGAAGAAAAAGAAGGGCTGGAGTTACCGCAAGTTAAAGAAATCGATAAATCGATGTTGAGGCCATCAGGTTGGAGACTCCCAAGGCAGAATATGAGGTGTTGTTCCTCCAACCTGTGCCTGGCCTCAACGTGGCAGTGGAGGAGGCCATGGATAGACATTCAGTATGGGAGTGGAGAAGGTTGTGGGTCCAAGTCTATGGTCCTGAGTACTAACCCTAGACTGAAACTCTGGTGTTTTACTGAGGGAGTGTTCCACTGTTGGAAGTGAATTCCTTTTGATGAGGTGGCAAATTGAGGCCCTGTCTTTCCTCTCCAATGGATGTACAAGTTCCTATAATAGCAAGCTTGGACAGATACATGGATAGGAAAGGTTCAGAGGGATCTGAGTCAAATGCAGGCATATGGAACTAGCTCAGTTAGGCAACTTGGTCAGCATGGACGAATTGGGCCGAAAGGCCTGTTTTGTGTGCTGTATAGCTCTATGATTCTATGTTGAAAAACAAAGGAGGTAATTGGTGGAAGTTTAGAGAGAGGGTGAAGCGGTCTGTGACTCACGGCCTGAAAGAGCAATGGACACAGACACTCTCACCTAATTTATAAAGTGCTGGTTCGTGTACTTGAGGAGGTATGACCTACAGGAGTACGGATCTAGAATTGGAAGGTTGGATTATGTTGGGAAGATCTTTGCTGATAAGTGGGATTAGTATAGATGGGTACTTGATGCTCAGCATGGACCTGTAGTCCGAAGGATCTCCATCTTTGCTGTATGACTCTATGACTCAGTGTGATGTCCTCAGTGTCATTCAGTGGTGTCTAATTGCTTGGCTCCACTGCCCCAGTGATATACCCTTGAGTATGTTAAGCACAGAAGGCCTGTTTTATTGCACACTAAACCTTGGGCCTTATGTACAATACAGGTGAGTCCTCAGAAGAAGTATTTGTTGACTCACTCTGCTTCATGCGTTTAGTGAGCTTTTCCCAGTGTTGAAGAATTTCCCGACCAGGCAGTACACCAAGGAGGTTAAATTGAAGGCAAGCAGAACCATCAGTGAGTATAATGACTTCTGGTTATTATTTCGTGAGGTACAGCTCGTGGATGTAATGGTTGGCAAGTGTATATCCATTAATTATGAGCAAGAGCAACTAAAAATCCTCAGAGAGATGCAGTTCGCTGGACATGATGATGAACCCACAATATGCAGGAATGCTAACCCTGGAGGAAGGAAAAGTATGGAACAAGAATCCACAGCCAACCTCAGAACCTTTGTGTCATGAATTGTTTTTTGTACACATTAGAGTTACAAAAACGCCAATGATATCCTGAATAGCTTGTGTGGTGTTGCAGGAGTACAACTCCCTCTTTTGGATGTTTGAAACTTAGCAACAATCTGAGAAAACTATCATCTGCCTGAATGTAACATTAAGTTTTATTTTTACTTTAAAGTTCTCAGCTTGTGCTGAAATCCTTCCAGGGCCTTCTTTCCACCCTGCTTTGGAGCCGAAACTGTCTGAACCAAAGGTTAGGTTAGGTGGTCGAGAGCTCTGTCAGAGAAGTAGGTTCGATTGTGCTTCTTGAAAGGATCAGAATCCATCCAATATCTCCCTGTGACCGCGTGGGTTTTCTCCAGGTGCTCCACTCTCCTCCTACATTCCAAAGATTTGTGGGTTGGTAGGTTAATTGGCCACTGTAAATTGCCCCTCCTGTGTAAGGTGAATGGTGGAACTTGGTGAGGGGTGGGAGAGAATACAGTGGGATTAGTGTAAATGGGCGATTGATGGTTGGTCAGTGGACTGAAGGGGGCTTATTTCTGTGTTGTGTGACTCTACAAGTCTATGACTCCATGAAAAAGGATAGGAGATTTAGGGAGGAAGTTCCAGAGCTTAGGATCTTGGGATCTGAGCATTGAAATTGTGGATGGTTGTTGAGTCTAGAGTCAAGTTAGGGTTTAAGTTTGCAGTGTGCCTATGAAATTTGAGCAGGAATGAAACAACATAATATCACCTCTATTCCTGCATCTATCTGATCTTCATTTTTGGTTTGCTTTCCTCTATCATAATCAGGAACTATCTGACCAATGAACAGCAGAGCTGAATCTGGGTAATACCACGTTCTGATCAGCTGGTTGGCTGGGTGCAAGTTACTGTCCATGCTTCCTACAACACTGAGCACTCTTCAGAAATGTAGTTCAAAGTCATAAAGCACATTAGGGCATGCTGAGGTCATGAAACCTGCTTTATACATACGTTTTTTAGTTGTTATCACGTCATATATGGGACAGATAGCAACAAGATTGTATGACATTCAATGATGCAGAGATAAGTAATTGGAGTGCTTCTCATACAATAAATATCTGTGTAGGTGCGCACAATCTTAATCTTAAGAAACCTTTATGTTAGAAAGTGTGACAAATTTAAGAGCCATTATTCTGACACTCAATGGTAATATTCTAGCCTCTGGGGCAGCGGGTAAAGGAATTATGTTCTGCTTTAGACAACGCTGTCAAGAGTATTTTGGAATATGGTCCGCAAATGCTGCGTTCAACATCCAGCAGGGGAATTTATGCGCACATAGAGCCTCGACAGGAACATTCATGCTTCTGAGTAAGAAACTAAAAGATTTGAATCCCATTTCAGACCACACTGATAATAAAGAATATAGCATTTAGCTCTCAATTGATAGCCAGCTGGCTGAGTGCCCCTCACTATTGTAAAGAGTTGATGGCGGCCCACCCAGGAGAAGCACCAAGGTTAAAAAAAAGTGAGGAAGAAGGCAAAATTCCACCTCAGTCACCCTTTCTCTAGGCAAGCATCTGAAGAATCTCATGTATGAACCTTGAGGTGGGATTTGCCCCAGTACAGAGCACAGGAACTCACATCTACACATGGCGCCGGAGCGTGGCGACTCGTTGTAAGCTGCTCTCTACAGATCTACTCATGACCCTTACTATAATCATTCTACACTTTTAAATTTAAACTGTGACACTTTACTCTGTACTGTTATTGTTTTTACCTGTACTACCTCAATGCACTCTGTACTAACCCAATGTAACTGCACTGTGTAATGAATTGACCTGTACAATCGGTACGCAAGGCAAGCTTTTCACTGTACCTCAGTACAAGTGACAATAATAAACCAATACCAATATATGCACAACAGAGGCATAAAGCCATGCACACCTGCTCAATAAGAATTTAACCGATTCTTCAGAAGCTATTTTGATCAGCTAATTCCTAACCCCCCCGACACACCCTACTGTATAAATTTAATTTGTTAAACGGATTTACAAGGTATTGAAAAATGTTTGCATGCAGCAAGTACAATTATGATGCACTGCCAGCTGTTGGGACTGTTTTGTGCAGTAGTTGACAGTAAAGTTGTACCCGTGGATGGGTTAAGATTGCCAAACCAGACCAGGTATATTTCAGGAGGTTCTTTCACTTGAGCTCCTGCCTCTAATCACCTCATCCACCTGCTATTGCACCATTACTGTTACCATTAGTTAGCCAACTTAGCCATACTGGTGACCAATTGGAAAATGAAAAGACTTTATTACCTGAATGGATTATTCCTGTTTCCTCTCAATGTTTTTCTAAGCAACAAATAAAAGTGTACAAAGAATAAAGTGTTCGTCAAGACACAGTTTTCTCATACCTACTATTTTGAGGAAGATGCGTTTTCTCCTTGGTGCTCTGCCCAATATTTATCCCTCAATCAAAATCTTGGAAACCATTTGCAATAAATCTGCAATAAAATTGAAAATGCAGGACAGAGAAAAATGGAGGTATGTTCCAGGTGAATGATTTTCATTGGAACTTATTGGTTAATTAATAACATTTTAAAATGCTAACAAATAATTGCAACATTGAAATAAAGTAATCCAAATATTTACCTGCACTTTTTTTTCCACAGGGATGGTGACCCCATTCAAATGAATGGGATTGCAATTTGAATGCCAGCACACGCGATAGTTGGAGGCACTTTGCATCCAGTGCTCCAGTGCTCTGCTGCTGGGCTCAGTGGTGAGTCCATAGGCAGAGTGGGAGGTCTTGTCTTAGACCTCCAGTATGGAACTAGTTGTTAAACAACTCAGTTTGGTCCGTTTTGTCTAACAGGGTGAACTGGAAGAGGGCATACAACAGAGTTATTGTTTCAACTCAGGTACCAAAAACTCTGTTCCTTCTTCACAGATGTTGCCTGACCTTCTAAGCATCTCCAGCATTTCTTGTTTATATTTTGTCTTTCAAGTTGCTTCAGTGTATTAGATGTTACAAGTGATGTCTGCCCAACAAAAACTGGGAGGAGAGCAACTTGTGAATCAGATATTGCACCACAGCTCACATCACATTAAAAGTACTTAAGTTATTTCCTGTATCAGAAATGTTTCCCAGAGTTGTAACAAGATGCTGTGTGAATGCGAATCTTTCTCTGACCAAAGACTGCTACCTCTTCAAACAGACAACCATCTGAATTCTGTCATTTCTTAGAGAATTGTTAGAAGTGTAAAGCTCGAAGTCTTACTTATCTTCATTTGCTGTTAGACACGCCTACTCTTTTTACTGATTGATGAGAGACACAATTCTGGTCTCTCTTCATGCTGTTTAGAGGGAAGAGGAGGATCAGTAGGAGGGGAAGGAGGATCATTGAATGAATAATGAATATTTGATTGGTAAAAGGGTTAAGGCAGGAAAATGGGGTTAAAGAAAATCAGCCATGATTGAATGGCAGAGCAGACTCAATGGGCTGAATGGCCTAATTCTGCTCCTTTATCTTATGGTCTTATGGTCTAATAAAGCCAAAGTGAAAAACCGTTATAGAAAATGAAGAAAAGTGACAAAATAGTTTTATCCCTAATCTGAACAATAATTGTGATGATCACTTGTTATTCTGTATAGTAGCCTCAAGGTAACATTTACGATGTGTTTCTGTGAATGTTCTGGATGTACAAACTGTTCTTTCTTATTTTCTGTTGCCATTGGGGCCTTGAGCTTATCCCAAAAAGAGAAGTTACTTACAGCTAAATGTTTTTCACCTGATGTCTACACCTTATTGGTAACTCTATTGTCTATCTCTCCCTTATATTCTTTAGTAGCTGTTCAGTACATCCCTGAGACTGGCCATGTTACTCTCAGTACCAGCAGGGGAGGTGCAAGTGTAGCTGGTCTTCCACATTCCACTCTCTATAAAATTCAGCCCATCCAGAACTCTGTTACCAACCCCCTTGCTTAACTTGCACAATATTCCGTACACCTAGTAGCTCCTTTGCTTGCTGACCTACAGTGTTTCCTGCTCCAACAATACTTTCATCTCCCTGTACTGCTACCCATCCCTATCTCTATAATTTATCACAACCAATAACCCTTCAAGATCTTTGCACTCTTTCAAATTCTGGCCTCCTTGAGCATTCCCAAATTATCTTGTCCAGCTATCAGTGGCTGTATCATAGCCATCCAGGTCCCAAGCTCTGCAAGTCCCTTTCTGAACCTCCATGCCTCTTCTTCTCTTTCCTTCTTTAGGACATGCTTCTGACCACATTTTCAGTCACATGTCCTAATAAGTCCTGTGGCTCGTTGTTAATTTCTGTATGACTATGCTCCTCTTGGACATTTCTCCACAGTAATGGCGATCTACAGTATTACAGCCCCATGTCAGCAACACTAGTAGTAGAACTTTCAACAATATGAACGACTCCATCACTGCCAACAGAACATCAACAAAACCAACAACTTGCATTTACAGAGCACCTCTAACATAAAAAAAAGTCCCAATGCTACTTGCCGACGCACAAGAAAAGCAGATGTCAAGCCAGAAGAGAGATTAAAAGAAGTGACTAAAATGACAATCAACAAGCTAGTTGAAAGAGGAGAGGATGGTGAAGTGGCAGAGGGATTAAGGAGGGAATTCCACAGATTGGGAATTCCATGGAATCTACCATGGCTGCCAATGGTGGGATGAAAAGGCCCCAGAGATGAAAACTCTACAACAATTAATTAAGAAATGCATTACGGATTATAAATACTTATAAAGAATTCAATGCAACATAGTACGTGAAATGTACAAACTACTCTGCACTTGAGATAAAACACAAATTTCACTTTCTATTGATAAGAGATGTTCATATCCGTAGTTTACAAAGAAACTGCCCTGGATTATGTTAAAACTGAACAGGAGGTAAAACAAACACAAGTGCACCATTGAGAATCACAGAAACTAAACAAATGGCACTAATCACTCTCAGTCAGGTTGTTACTGATAAGGACCTGTAGTTTAAGACTTCTCTTCACACCAGCAAAGTACCAAACTGCAGAGAGGTTAATACCTTAGCAAAATGAGGATTAAGGGGAATTATTTCAGATAAATTGTGTTGATCACCCTCTGTTTGAAATGGTGTGGATAATTCTAGTTGTAAAAATCACCCAGCTGATGGAAGTGATGTAATTGGAAATATTTCCAAAATCTTACCATTTTTATCTGAGAATTTTATGTGGTACTTTTACCATTCAGATTAGTAGAATCCTCCCAAGTTTATCCCTTCTGCACCTAGTGTATGTTACAAATGGTTCCAAAAGACAGTTGATTTTGAACAGCTATAGTATGTCAGTGTAAATAATCTTCCTGTCAGCCTAATGTAGATTCCCCTTAAATATTCATCTTCTGTAGGTGCTAAATTATTTGACAACTGTGCTAACACTGGAAATACATGCAAAACAGAAATAAAGAAAAAAAATGTCTTGTGGCGGGGATTTAGTAATTACTTATATGTGGCAGAGATATTTGTTGGCAAACAGTCCATAATTTATTGATGCTAATATCAGGAAGCAAACATGATTAGATCCATTTGAGCATTCTGCAAACACAATTTTTCACAGATCATCATCTTTTTAATTTAAGTTGGCCATTGTCTCTGCCAGAATGACGAACAGAGGAATATTTTACAAAGATTAACCATCTGTTAATTTAATTAACCAGAATTTGTATCTCCTCAGGAGAAACTTTTGAAAAGGATTACAATAAGAGGTGTTATGGAATGCTAATGAATTGTCTTCTCCAAACAGTGCCTTAGATGAGGCTTTAATCACTTGAAGCTCTTGTGGCTCAACTCCACACCATCTCCTCCCTTCCTATCCTCTTTCCTCTTTCTTGCTGTCTCTCATTTTTCAATTTGCCACAAAGAACGAAAAATTCTACAAATCACATAGTGCTGACCCTGAATCACTGGAGGTTAGACTGGAAGTTTTCAGTTGGCCAGGTCAGAGCATGGCCTGTAATGTGAAGCACTCCATCTTTTCTTGTGTCTTAATAACCTAAAACACTATCCTGATAACTGTAATCCTGCTTTTTAACAAAGATAACTAGCCCCCACTGGACAGATAAGAACAGTGGTGTCTGTTTTAAGATTGGAAGCATCATCGACATCATTAGCTTGAACCCTTGACCTTTTTCTGTGGAGCGTATCTTTAAACTCATTCTCTCTTCCAGAGGCCATGCTGGAGCCACTTCCAGTTCCAGCTAACACTGAGTTCAATGCAATGTACCAGAAGAAACATATCCAAATATCTGGATCCAAAGCAAAAACTAGTTGGGAACGGCAGAATTTACAATTATATAGAAAGCATGAAAGGACTATCTTCATTTCAAAATGCCCAAACTGCTTTACTGCATGTCACATGCTTCTTGGAGTCACTGCTGTAATGTAGGGAATGTAGCTCCCAATCTCTGCACAGCAAGATTCCATAAACTGCAAACTGTCCTTTATCTGGGTAATGCTGTTTGAGGGATGAACATAAATAGGCTTGGCTGTGGAAGGCTTTCTTTTTAAATGAAAGGTTCAGTATTACTAGCTTATCATTTGGGGTTTACGATGAATAATTTTCACAAAGTCAAGATTATGCCTTTCTTGTCAGTGGGTTGATGTCTGTATTTATTTTTTAACATTGAGATTCCCTTGGATCTGTGGCAAGACAGAATCCAGGACACACAAAATACTACGAAGTCCCTAACTCTGTGTGTGTTCATTAGTTTAAAGGCTAAGTATTATCAGTTGTAAGCACTTCTCCTTTTTTGCATCTGTAAGACTGGTAGACATTTATTTATGTGGTGGTATCAACATGCAATGTGTTCTGGTTTTGTCATTTCAATTGCATTGCATTGTTTTTGACAGGAGGTTAGTTTAAAACTCATGCATCTTTACAGAGCTGTAACACTCTAAAATTACAAATAATTTTTAAACTGCTGTTATCATTGTAGAGACACATATGACAGCCATTTTGGGCAGAGCTAAACTCAAAAAGTACTGAAGAGATTAATCTGGTTCTTGTTGCTGTTAGTTGAAAGAAAGAAAGAACTTGCAAAGTGCTAGAGTCTTTCATGACTTTAGGATGACCCAAAGTGCTTTACAGCTGATGAAGTACTTTTGAAAAGCTGAAGAACTTAGCAGATCAGACAGCATCTATGGGGGGAAATGGACAGTCAATGTTTTGGGTCAAGGCTCTTCATCTGGACTGAACTAGCTGCTTGATCTGCTGAGTTCCTCCACCTTTTTGTGTGTTGCTCCAGATTCCAGCATCTGCAGTCTCATGTATCTACTTTTGAAGTATGATCGCTGTTATCATATTGGAGATGCAGCAGCCATTTTGTGCACAGCAAGCTCCCATGAACAGCAATCTGATGACTTCTGTCCACCTGAGAGCAGACGGGACCTTGGTTTTTAAGGTCTTATTTGAAAGATGGCACCTCCAAAGTGCCTCCCTCCCTCACTGTAAGATCAGTTTGGACTGTGTGTTAGGCAGGACAACATGAAGACTTTCTGGTCTTCCTTATTACTTTCCATGTACTCTGAGCTCTTTAACATCCACCTGAACATTTCCTGTGAGCTGTATGCATTACTTTTCAAAAAAAAGCTTGGGATAAAAGTCAGCCTCCCTCCCACTTTACCTCTTATAATAGTTCTACATTCTGCACAGAACAAAGATACATAAAATTAATTGAACCCATAGATCCTCTTCAGTGGTAGACATCTAAATAACATAAAAGATGCTTTATATCTACAGGAAATCTATTTTTTATGGGCTTTTTGTGATATCTTTGCCCATATTTCATCTGCCTGACGGCTATCTTGATTCAAGTCTCATTTTTCAGTTATACTGCCCCAGGCCACAGGTTCCCATCGTACATCCTAGGTTGAGGGTGACAGCTGCATGACTGACTGAGCCACTGGTATGTTGGGCATGGGCTCCATCCTCGTAGCTGTCAGCCTGTAAGCCCGTCTTCCCAGACTGTGCTCTGATTTAATGGTTGTGGACCACAGTCAGCACAGGTGCCCTATATCAAATCTTCATTGACTGCTGGGAAAGGTTTAATCAGTGCTCTTCTGAATGAGATTTTCTCTCTCTCTCTCTCTCTCTCTCTCTCTCTCCCCCCCTTCTCTCTCTCTCTTGCTCTCTCCCTCTCTCTGCCACTCTCTCTCTCTCTTTCTCTCACCCACACACTACATTGTGTATGAACATCCATATTTCCCTGAGCTTTATGGCCATCAGGCTTGGAATAATTTTACACATTTTATGTCTGTCTTTAGATAAGTGAACCTCCATTTTGATTTTGTGATTAAATATAGAGATTTTTAGTGTTAGGTGACTGAACCTTCTTACTGCAAAAGACTGGACTTACAAACATATTGGTATCTAAGTAACTCTTGTATTTTTGTACTATTTATAAACAATAAGGACAAGGAGTGGGTGCCTGGGTTGGGTAGAGGGAAGTACAGGATGTTTGGTGCATTGGTTTGGAGGGGGAGAACTATATATTCTGGGTGAAAGGAATCTATTATAATAGCATCTTTCACAACCTCAGAATGTCCCAATGCACTTTACAACTAATAAAGTCACCATTGTAGAGTAAGTTCCATCACGTTAGGTTGAAAGTGGAATCACATTGTTCCCAGGTCATAAGGAGTTTACAGTGTTGTTTTATATTGGTTCATCTTGCAAGTTGAAGGTGTGGTTAGTAAGACCAACATTTACTGCCCATGACCAATTACTCTTGAGAAGGTCTTGGTGAACCATCTTCTTCAATTGTTACAGTCTGTATAGTGAAAATTCTCCCACAGTGTGATAGGGCGGGGAGTTCCAGAAGTTAGACCCAGCACTGGTGAAGGTAAGGGAGGAAGGTGGAGTGTTGGGGGAAGAGGGAGCACAGACTGGTCGGTCGCAACTTGCTTCTGCGTACGTATCCAAGTTACCGACCACAGACATCCCAAAGAACAAGCCCTATCGTGCAGGAGAATAGAATCACTCCCTTCTACCTTCGACTCGATATGGCAGAGGCTTGACAGAGCTGTATGCCACATAAACCTCTAGTAAGAGATGAATAAAATATAACAAACCATTGTGAATTTACAAATGACAAGTGAAAGCTATCATTTATTATATATTTTGGGCCTGAACCAACTCCATTTTAGGAATATTCACTGCAGTACAAATGCCTGTCAGTGACTCCATGTGTATGTTTACCAGGTGGTGTGTAAAGTCTGATTGATGAGTTAGGTTCTCTGTGCTGGCTTTGACACTGGAGCTTTGTAAGTAGATGAGAGGGCATGAAAGGGTCTGTGTGGGGAAGCTCTTAGGACTGAGATGAAAAAATTCTTCAGTCTAAAAAAGGTGAATCTTTGGAATTCTCTACCTTGGAGGGCTGTGGAGGCTCCACAAATGAGTTCAGTCAAAACAGAGATCAACAGATTTCTGTATATTAGAGGAATAAAGGAATATGGCAATATAGCAGAAAATGGTGTGGACGTCGAGGATCACTAATAATCTTGGAGAATGGCCTACTCCTCTTTCTATTTCTTATGTCCTTATGTGGTCCCAAACGAATGAGAGTGCTTGTGAACATGCGTATGTCTGTATGTGACCATGTATGTACATGTGTGTGAGCAAATGTGTACTGTAATTGTGTGTGTGCTTCTGTTAGGTGAGTGTTCATGGATGTGTGATTGTATGCAGGTATGTGTTGAGGTGTGTGCTTCTGCCTGTGAGTTTGTGAATGTGTGAGTGCATGCATGTCTCTGTATATGTGTGTGAATATACGCAGGAACATGTATGTGATTATTTAAGTGTGCATATGTATGTTTAAGTATGTAAATGGTGTTCTTCTGTATGGTGTTGGATGTGTGTGTGCCTGCAGTTGAGTGTGCTTATGCATGTGTGTGTGTGTGAAATTTGCCTCCACCCGCAATGTCAAATGCAGTGTTAACCAGCAATTGTGCACACTTCACACATTTTTCCATGCTAACTTCAAAGGAACCAGATGTGCAGATTCAGAACCCAAAAAAACCTCCCAACCAGGAGACTGGGACATAGCTGGCAAGCACAGCTCTTGGTCAGATAAATAGAAACACTACAACAGCTTGACAATCTGAGCATTTGTCTCACTCAATGTACTCGCACTGTTGAAAGAGATGCAGGGAGCTGCTGATGACAGTATACATTGTTATCAAGATTCATATAGGTAATCTTGTGTGAGTTACTGAACTAGGAACCACCATGCAACCTTGCAAATCCATGTTCATAGAATCACTGGGTTCTGGAAGCCAGAGAGTAGCTGAACCCAGTCCAAAAGAACACAGGCTGCCAGAACACCATTTGATACAGGATATTGCAGTCAGATGGAACAACATATCTCTGCTTCTGGTCGAGAGGGCAAAGCCCTGGAATAAAACATTGAGTAGCAAATGCAATGATGGATCTTCAGCAGCCAATTAATTTTTTTTTAAATTTTAAATTTTATTTACAGCGTGGTAACAGGCCCTTCTGGCCCAACAAGTCCGCACCGCCCACTTTAAACCCAAATTAACCTACCTGTACGTCTTTGCAATGTGGGAGAAAACTGGAGCACCCGGAGGAAACCCACGCAGACATGGGGAGAACGTACAAACTCCTTACAGTCAGCGATGGGAATCGAACCCTGATCACTGGCGCTGTAATAGCGTTGCGCTAACTGCTACGCTACCGTGCCACCAAAGATGTCAAAGATGTTTTAAAGAGCAACATACCTAGAACCATAGAACAGTACAGCACAATACAGGCCCTTCGGCCCACAATGTTGTGCCGACCTTTAAACCTCGCCTCAGACTATCTAACCCCTTTCTCCCACATATCCCTCTATTTTACATTCCTCCATATGCTTATCTAGCAACCACTTGAATTTGACCAATGTACCTGCCTCCACCACCACCCCAGGCAGCACATTCCATGCCCCAACCACTGTCTGGGTAAAAAACCTTCCTCTGATATCTCCCTTGAACTTCCCACCCATTACTTTAAAGCCATGTCCTCTTGTATTGAGCATTGGTGCCCTGGGAAAGAGGCGCTGGCTGTCTACTCTATCTATTCCTCTTAATATTTTGTATACCTCTATCATGTCTCCTCTCATCCTCCTTCTCTCCAAAGAGTAAAGCCCTAGCTCCCTTAGTCTCTCCTCATAATGCATACTCTCTAAACCAGGCAGCATCCTGGCAAATCTCCTCTACACCCTTTCCAATGCTTCCACATCCTTCCTATGATGAGGCGACCAGAACTGGACACAGTACTCTAAGTGTGGTCTAACCAGAGTTTTGTAGAGCTGCATCATTACCTCGCGGCTCTTAAACTGGATCCCATGACTTATGAACGCTAACATCCCATAAGCTTTCTTAACTACCCTATCTACCTGTGAGGCAACTTTCAGGGATCTGCAGATATGAACCCCCAGATCCTTCTGCTCCTCCATACTACCCAGAATCCTGCCATTAACTTTGTACTCTGCCTTGGAGTTTGTCATTCCAAAGTGTACCACCTCACACTTCTCCGGATTGAACTCCATTGTGAATACATTGTGTACCCTGTTGTGGCACAATGGTTCAATTTCTGGACTGGTATCCAAATCCCTCAAATACTGATGTGGAGATATGTACTTCCACACATGGTGGTGTTCAATCCCGCCATGGCAGCTGAGAATTTTAAATTCAAGTCAATGAATAAATCTTCAGCAAAAAACTAGTTTCAATGGCAGTGTCCCTGAAACTTCCAGATTTTCTGGTGACTGATGCCCTGCTGGCAGAGACTGAAAGGCTCAATGTGCTTTGGTCATCCTATGCTCTTAATTGCTTTTTATCCAGTTTTATTTGCCATTACCTACTTTTTCCCCCGGAAAAGGGAATCAAAATCTAGAGGGCGTAAGGGTTAATGTGAGAGGGGAAAGATTTAAAACGGCCCTGAGGGGCAACTTCTTCACACAGCGGGTGATCCGTACATGAAACGAGCTGCCAGAGGAAGTGGTCGAGGCAGGTACAACAACACTTAAGAGACAGTTGGACAGGTACATGGATAGGAAAGGTTATAGGCCAAATGCAGGCAAATGGGACTAGCTCAGATGGGCACCTTGGTTGGTATGAACAAGTTGGGCCGGAGGGCCTTTTCCTGTGCTGTATTACTCTTATGACTCTATTGCTGTCAGTTCAGAGTTGTGCTTAAAATCAAGATAATTGAAAAATATGACAAGTATGACCCCAAAGTTCTTTTTGCTTCTGTGTGATGTTGCTGACTACCTCCTGGCTTCCTGGCTCAGAACTGACTTAGACCTATCTAGATGTTAGCAGAACTTTAAGCTCCAGGGTAGGGGAGTCTAAAACTAGAGGACATACATTTAAGGTGAGAGGGGGTAAGATTTAAAGAGATCTTGAGAGGCAAGTTTTTCTCACAGAGTGTTGTGGGTATATAGAATAAGCTGCCAGAGGAAGTGGTAGAGGCGGGTACAATAACAACGTTCAGAAGACATTTAGACAGGTATATGGATAGGAAAGGTTTAGAATGATGTGGACCAAATGCAGACAAATGGGGCCAGGTCAGGTAGATAAGTTGGTCAGCATGGATGAGTTGGGCCGAAAGGCCTGTTTCCATGCTGTATAACTCTATGACTTATAGATTCATAAATTGGATTATTTTAGATTTGGTCTGAGAAAGGTGTTAGGGTTGAATTTAGATGTTAAGGCAGGTTTAGGGTTAAGTCTAAGCTACATTTAGGTTTAATGGAGGTTTGCAGCTATTCAATCCAGTTTCACTGCTGCCTGCAGCTGGATTGTCTTTCTACCAAGTGCCCTTACTGTCCACACCCTTCAGATTCTAACACGTGAGCTTTCTGCCAGAAGTTGCTCTGCTTCCAGCCACTGCAGGAGTTTGTTTTTCTGACCAACCCTGAGGGTGATTCAACTCCAGATTACTTTTAGTTTTGTTATTGGAGTTTTTCAGACTTAAGTAACAATAAAATATAAACCAGATGGGAGTTCAAAGCCTAATTTGTCAAGAGGATTCACACAATCCTGGTCTTGCCAGATTGTGACAGGATTGCTTGAGTTTATTTGACTGTTCCATAATCAGCTTTATTGCGAGTTGATTGAATCATCACCCAAAGCAGTAACTGCAAATCACAGCACTTGTGTCAAATCCGATTATAACATGTGGCTCTCAGGGAAAGCCCTGGGGCTCTTTCCTCAAGGAAAGGGATGCCTGAGGGGCAAAGCAAAATGACCTTTAAATTTACAGAGGGGCTTTAATAGACTCGTGTGGGAGAGACTAGAACTGGATGGTATAAATATGTATTTCACAAATAAATTCAGTAATGAATTCAGGGAAATTCTTAATCCAAAGTGGTTAGAATGGAGGATGTTAATACATGGAGGGGTTGAGGGAATGTCATGTATGCATTTAAGAGGAAATTGGATAAATACATTAGAGAGGAATGAACAGAAGCATATGCTGATAGACTGAGATGAAGATGGGTGAGAGGGGAGGTTTATGTGTAGCACAAACATTAGCATGGACCATTTGCGCTGAATTATCTCTGTGCAGTTCATTCTCTGTAATTCTCCGTGATGTTTATTCTATTCATTACAGATACATGGGTGATGCTGTATTTATTGTCCTTATCTTGTTGACCTTGAGAAGATGGAGGTGAGCTTCTTGAGCCACTTGCAGTCCTTATCCTGAGGATGCTCCCACAGTGCTGTTCAGAGGCAGTGGAGGTGAAGATTGGGGAGGTTCCAGGATTTTGACCCATTGGCGATTTCCAGATTTGAATGCTGTGTGACTCTAATGGAACTTGCAGGGGTTGGTTTGCCTGCGGCTCCTAGGTCGTAGATGTTAAGGGTTTGGGAGACACTGTTGAAATAACCCCTGGCAAGTTGCTGCAGAAATGTGGTTGGGGTACACTGCAGCCTGCGTCCCACTGATGGAGGGAATGAATGTTTAGGGTGGGGATTGGGATGTGCACTCAAGTAGAGTGCATTGTCCTGGATAGTGTTGGGTTTGTTAAGTGTTTGAGTTGCAGTCATCCAAGCAAATGGAGAGTATTCCATCCTACTCCTGACTTGCCCCTTGTAGATGGAGGGAAGAATTTGGGTGTCAAGAGCATCACTCACTGCTGACTTTCCTTGGTTGATTTATACAAAAATTAAAATAGAAATAGATTGAGTCATCTATTTCAGATCTTTGAACTGCTTTAGGGGCTCTAGGAAACTGCTTTCCCTCCTCTTGGAGGCCAGGATACTCTTAAATAACATTAGACACAGAAACGATGGGCAAGGCACAGACTTATTCAGACAGAGTGTGGATAAATACTTGAAAAGAAAAGCTTGCACTGTACGCATTTTTTATAAGCTACTATTTTCTTCAGGTGATAGTTGGGTGATGTCTACAGAAATTTAAAAGACTTGGGCAGATATAATTTATGGTGGATATACATGGAAAACATGCAGATCCTAGGCTGGATAAAAGCCGTACATTTTCACACGATATTTTGATTTGATATGTATAATCAAATAACAAAATCACAGTTTGAGGGATTAAGTCGATTGGAACAAGGGTACATTTTTGTGCAATGCAGGCAGGCTGAGAGATGGTTAATGGAAAACTTTGTTACAGCACTGCTACTGACGGGAGGATATAATTACCTTGTGACAAATTTATTACAGCTTACATTCTAAATTTATAATGAAATAATCCATGTAAAAATCCATGCTAAATTTTTGGCATGTAGATGTGACCAGTGAGGCCTGCATTCATTGTCCCACCCTAAATGCCCTTAAAAGTGGTGGTGAGTTGTTTCTTGAGTTGTTGCAATTCTTCTGCTGAGGGCGCTGCCACAAATTTGTTTGGTAGAGAGTTCCAGGATTCAGGGATGATGGAACAGCAATATATTTCCAAGTGAAGATGGTTTATGACTTAGAGAAGAACCTGCAGGTTCGTACCCTTTTATCCATCTTGATGGTAGACTTTGTGGACATGTGGGTTGCTGTTGGAGTAGCCTATTTGGATAACTGAAGAATATTTTGTAGGTCATACACAGTGTATCTGGTTAAGTTAAGCTCAATGTCCATCTTTGGGTCAAGGCCCTGAGGAGGTCTGGAACTGGGTAGTCCTGGTAAAACCTAAACTGGATATTGGTGAATAATTAGCACTGGACAACAGTGTCTTCCATCACTTTTGCTGATAATTGTGAGTAGACTAATTGGATAAAGTTAGCTGGATTGGATTTGTCCTTTTTTTTGAGTTAGGAGATACAGGTCATCCCCAGCTTATGAACATCGACTTATGTGCAGTCCATACATACGAACAAGTGTTTAGAAGACCGGCGGGATGGATTTGCTGGCTGCTGTGGGGCTGCAGGCATCTTCTGATGTACACAGAACCCAGAACATTACAGCACAGTACAGGCCCTTTGGCCCACGATATTGTGCCGACATTTTATACTGCTCTAATATCTATCTAACCCTTCCCTCCCACATAGCCCTCCCACATAGTTCTGTGTGTGGCAACTTGGTTCACGGCCACATTTCCAACTTGGAGACTGGGTTATGAATAATTCTCCAGAACAGAACCCTGCCCTAACCTGTGGAGCACCCGTACATGGAACTGGATTGGAACAAGTTGGCTAGTGACACAGCTGGGCTCTGCAGCACAAGCTGGGCTGTTGCCTGGTCCCAGAGCCTTCAAATATCCTGTTTCTTTATATCAAGTAGGGAGAATTGAATTGGCTGAAGACTAGCAAAAAACAAACAGCTGTAGGAACTCAGTGGGTCGAGCAGCATCTCTGGAGCCAGAGGGATAGTCGACATTTCGGATTAAGACCCTGCATTAGGACTGAGAGTGTAGAAGGGAGATAGCCAGTATAAAGAGGTGAGGGGGAGGGCTGAGGCAGGGGCTGGTAGGTGATAGGTGGAACCAGGTGAGGACGGAAGTGATGAACAGATGGAGCCAGGTGGGGGAGGGGGAGGAGTGGGGTTAGGAAACAGCTGCTGCTGGGGGGTAGGTAGAGGCAGATAAGGAGAGAGGGAAAAAAGGGCCGATGGTGTCAGGTGGAGGGAAGGGAGGGTGGAGGTAGAGACAGTGGCTGGAAGGTGATAAGTGGAGACACCAGAGACTGATGCTAGAAGCTGATAAGTAAGGAAGGTGATAACTGGAACCAGATAAGGGTGGGATGCTGGGCAGGTGGAAGCAGTTGGGGAGGGGAGAGGAGACCTGGGTGGATGAGGAGGAGAGATAAAGGAACACAGGGAGAGTGGGTTACCTGGCTGAAGGTTGTAATATTAGGAGGAAGCCAAGATGGGTCATTCATCTGGCCCTTCTGGATGAATGTGGTTGTGGGTGCTCCAGGCTTGTCCTTAGCACTTACATCATTGGTAAGGATAGAAATATTTTTGGTTTCCATCTTCCGTTAGCCACTAACATGTAATAAAACTGCAGAGTTTTAATCTGATTCATTCATTTGAACTCTCTTACCCTGGTCTTTTGCATGCAATACTTATGATTTAGCACATGCATTGTAGCACGTTTTTAGATGTGCCCAGTGCTGCTCCCTGCATGCTCCCTGCATGCTCCCTGGTCAGTTCTGCTGTATGGATATCCATTTGTAAAATTAACAGATTACCTGAAGTTGTTGAATTTGATATTGAGAACTGAGGCTCCAACATGCCCAGACAGAAGATGAGGCTTATATTGCTTACATTGGATAGGTTGGCCACCAATATCCATTGCACTCACAGACTCGCACAACTTTCTCAACTTCATTTCCTCTCACCTGCTTCCTGTAAGGACTCCATTCCATTTTCCTAGTTTCTCTGACTCTGTTGTATCTGTCGGATAATGAGATTTTCCACATGGGTGCCTCTGAATGCCTTCCTCCTTCCTTAGCAACACACAAAGGAGCTGGAGGAACTCAGCGGCTCAAGCAGCATCTATGGAGGGAGATGGACTGTTGACGTTTTGGGTCGAGACCCTTCATCAGGACTGCAAAGAAAGAGGGCAGATAGCCAGTATAGGGGGGGGGGGAAGGGGTGGAGCAAGAGCTGGCAGGTGATAGTTGGACCCAGGTGAGGGAGGGAGGAGAGTGGGAATGGTGTAAGAAGCTGGGAGGTGATAGATGGAAGTAACAAAGGGCTGAAGAAGTTGGAATCTGATAGGAGAGGGCAGTGGACCATGGAATAAAGGGAAGGAAGTGGCATAGGGAGGGGAACCAGTGGGAGGAGTGTGTGGGTGACGGGCAGATGGAGAGGATAGGGGAGGGGAAAGAGATAGGGTGATGGGGGCCAGTGGAAGAGAAAGGGAAAGGGCTGAGGGGAGTGGTTACTGGATGTTAGAGAAATCGATGTTCATGTCGTCAGGTTGGAGACTGCCAAGGTGGAATATGAGGTGCTGTTCCCCTAGTCTGCATCTAGTCTCAACTCGGCAGGGGAGGAGGCCGTGGACAGACATGTCAGTGTGGGAACGGAAAGTAGAATTAAAATGGCTGGCCACCGGGAGATCCCAGCTGTTACGGCGGACGGAGCGAAGATGCTCGACGAAGTGGTCCCGCTATCTGCATTGGGTCTCACCGACGTAGGGGAGGCCGCACCAGGAGCACTGGATTCAATAAATAACAGCGATGGATTCACACTTGAAGGACTGTTTAGGGCCCTGAGGGAGAATGTGTAGAGGCAGGTGTAACACTTATTATGGTTCCTTCTTCCTTAACTGTGTCTTAGCCATTACCATAGTTGAGAGGCCACCTTGACCACCTCTCATCTTTTTCCTACACCCCCTCTGCTCCCAGCAGGACAAGGATAGAGTTCTCTTGGCCCTCACTTTCCACCCCACCAGCCTTTGCATTCAACAGATCATCCTTTGCTTTGTCTGCCACCTTTGATGAGATTCCACTACCGGATGTACCTTTTGCTCCCCTCCCCTTTCAACATTCCAAAGGCTCTATTCCCTTTTCAACTCCCCTGGTTTGCTCTTCCACCTCCAGCCACACTCGTTCTCATCGTACTTTCCCATGGAAGAGCAGGAGATGCCATTTCTGCCCCTTTTATCTCATCTCTCCCCATTCATCGATGGACCCAAAGATGACCCTTCAGTGATTCATTTGCATTTCTTCCCATCTAGTGTATTGCATTCGGTGCACATAAAGTAAGCTCCTCTTTATTAAAAAAATCAACTACTGATTGGGTTACTGCTTTGTGGAGCACTTTCATTCAGTCCACAGGGGTGATCCTAAGCTTCCAGTTGCTTGCTACTTTAATTCTCCACCCCAGTTCCACCCTGACCCTGTTATTTCCTGCACTATTTCCAGTGAGGTCCAATATGAGCTTGAGGAACAGCACCCACATCTTCCATCTGGGTACATTGCAATCTGCGGGTCTCAATGTCAAATTCAACAATTCCACATGACTTGTTTTCTCTGTTTGTAATATTGAACTCTCCACAGATGCCGTCTGATCTGCTGGGCACTTCCAGCATAATCCATCTGGTTTCAGATCGCAGCAACAGCTCTGACCTGCAATGCAGAGCTTTTACATATCTCCTTATGACGTAGAAAGAGGCCATCAGCCCCTCATATCTTTGATAGCTCTCACACATTTATATAAATATGATCATACATGGAAATAGTTTAAGAAAATATGATCAGTCAGTGGAAATGCTTTATATAAACTTGATCAGTTTCTTGAACAACTTATGTACCATTAGCCCAAAGACAAATTTTATATAAGTATGATTGGTTCCTGGAAATACTTTTAACATACGTTCAGTGAAAATACTTAGTATAAAATTGGTAATTGGTTTATTATATGCCAAGGTACAGTGAAAAGCTTTTGTTTGCATGCCATCCATACAGATCATTCCATAGATAAGTACGTCGAGGTAATACAAAAGGAAAAGAAAATAGAAGGTGGAATATAGTGTTACAGTTACAGAGAAAGTGCAGTGCAGGCAGACAAATAAAGTGCAAGGGCCATGACGAGGTAGATTGAGAGATCAAGAATTTACCTTATTGTATAAGAGTCTTATGACAGTGGAAGATGCTTTAAGTCTACAAAAAATTAAGATTATTTAAATCTACAAAGAATTATGTCAAAGTGGAGCAACAAGAGAAAATCCAGTTGGTCACAGGGGGATCGTGCAAACAGACAGCACCGGAGGTCAGGATTGAACCCGGATCACTGAAGTTCACAAGATCACAAGACAAAGCAGCAGAAGTAGGCCATTCAGCCCATTGAGTCTGCTCTGCCACTTCACCATGAGCTAAACTATTCTCCCATCTAGCCCCAATTCCTGGCCTTTTCCCCATATCCCTTGATACCCTGACTAATTAGATACCTATCATTCTCCACCTTAAACACCCCCAATGATTGGGCCTCCACAGCTGTACGTGGCAACAAATTCCATAAATCCAGGACCCTCTGGCTAAAGAAATTTCTCCGCATCTCTGTTCTAAATGGGTACCCTCTAATTCTAAGACTGTGCCCTCTTGTTCTGGACTCACCCACCATGGAAAACAGGTTAGCCACATCTACTCTGTCCAGTCCTTTCAACATTCAAAATGTTTCTGTGAGGTCCCCTCTCATTCTTCTGTACTCCAATGAATACAGTCCAAGAGCCGACAAACGCTCGTATGTTGGGAATCATCTTCGTAAATCTTCTCTGAACCCTCTCCAACATTAGTACACCCTTCCTAAGATAAGGGGCCCAAAACTGCACACAGTATTCCAAATGAGGTCTCACCAGTGCCCCATAGAGCCTCATCAACACTTCCTTACTTTTATACGCTATTCCTCTTGAAATGAATGCCAACGTAGCATTCGCTTTCTTTACCGCTGACCTAACCTGGTGGTTAACCTTTAGGGTATCCTGCACAAGGACCCCCAAGTGCCTTTGCACTTTTGAATTTTGAATTTTCTTCCCACCTAGATAATAATCTGCCTGTTTATTTCTTCTTCCCAAGTGTACAACCGCACATTTCTTAACATTGTATCTCATCTGCCATTTCTTTGCCCATGCTCCTAAACTGTCCAAGTCTCTCTGCAACCTTTCTGTTTCTTCAACACTTCCTGCTCCTCCACCTATCTTGGTGTCATCTGCAAACTTAACCACAAAACCATTTATTCCATAATCTAAATCATCGATATACAGTGTAAAAAGAAGCGGCCCCAACACCGACCCCTGCGGAACACCACTGGCAGCCAACCAGTGTGAGGCAGCAACTCTGGTAGCTGTGCTACTGAAATAAATAGATATACTTAATGTTTCATATTATATATATGTATGTGTGTGTGTATATATATATATATGATTCATATATATATATATATGTGAATGAATATATATATATATATATACATATGAATATATATATATATATATGAATATGATTACCTCATAAGAATATGATATAATAATGATTAGCCTACAGAAATATTTTATGAAAAAAATGACCAGCTGAAGGAAATGCTTTATTTAAATATGACTGATTCATGAGAATACTTCATACAAATATCATCAATCCATGGAAATAATATAAATGCAACCAGATCATGGAAATAAGTTGCATAAAATGTAATCAGTCAATGGAAATTCTTTACATAAATGTAATCAGCTCAATCAAGTAAGATCGGCTATGGCCATACTTTATATAAATCAATAAAATAGATGTGATTAGCAAGCACTCCCATTAGTTAATCATTAATTTATAATGAACTAATGGGAGACAATACTTCATATAAATAAGATCAGCTTGGAAAAAATTCATTTAATAAATACAATTAATTCATTGAAATACTTTATGTACTCTGAGCAGTCCACAGAAATGCAGATGCTGCTCGAATAGCTGAGTATTTTCAGTATTCCCTTTTGTTTTAGACTTCCAATAATTGCTATGTTATGCATCTCAAATGTTCTTTTGGTTCCTTCTCCAAATATGGACACAGAAAATATTGTTACTTGGAAAATCTTGGACAACCATGATATACTCAATGTTCTTTTCACCCCTCCCCCTCTCTACAACTTGAAAATTGCTTGCCTTCTTATTTTCCCAACTCTGAACAAAGAATCATTGAGCTGAAAAGTTCTCTCCCCACAGATGCTGCCTGACCTGCTGAGCCTTTCTAGCATTTCCTGTTTTTATTTCAGGTTTCTGGCATCTGAAGTTTTTTGTTTCAACTTTATAGAAATATTTTATGTAAGTACAATTAGGTCATGGAAATACGTAATGCAAAAAAAGATGAGCTCGTGTAAATACCTAATAAAAGTATGTTCAGCCCAGAAAAATGTGATCAGTCTATGGAAATGCTTATCTAAATTTGATCAGCTCATGAAATACTATATATAAATATAAGCTCGTGGAATTTTTTATTTAGAACATAGAGTAATGAACAGTTCAGCACAACAACAGGCCCTTCGGCCCATGATGTCTGTACCGACCCTGGGAGAAAGACTCTGACTAACTACCCTATCTATGCTTCTTATAATTTTACATACTTCTAACAGGTCTCCCCTCGACCTCCAGTGCTCCAGAGAAAACAATTCAAGTTCATCCAACTTCTCTTTATAGCTAATATGCTCTAATCTGGGAAGCATTCTGGTGAACCTCTTCTGCACCCTCTCCAAAGCCTCCACATCCTTCCTGTAATGCAGAAATCAAAACTGCACACAATACTCCAAAAGCAGCCTAACCAAAGTTTTATACAGCTGCAGTATGACTTCCCAACTTGTGTACTCAGTACCCCGACCATTTTTGTTGCCATTTTTAGGAAGCTATGGACTTGCATCCCAAGACCTTTCGAAGTGCAATACCTCACACTTGTTCAGATTAAACTCCTCCCTTATCTCCAACTGATTTATATCCTGCTGTATCCTTTGACAACCTTCTTCACTGTCCACAACTCCACCAATTTTTGTGTCATCTACAAACTTATTAATCAGCCCATCTACATTTTCATCTAAATCATTTATATATATCACAAACAACAGATGTCCCAGCACTGATACCTGTGGAACACCACTGCTCTCAGAGAAACACCCCTCCACCACGACCCTCTGTCTTCCATGGCCAAGCCAACTTTGAATCCAATCTACCAAGTCACCATGGATCCCATGTGTCTTAATCTTCTGGATCAGCCTATTATGAGGGACCTTGTCAAATATCTTATTAAAGTCCACATAGACAAATCCACTGCCCTAACCTCATCAAATCATCTTCATCACCTCCTCAAAAAGCTCAATCAAGTTCATAAGGCATGACCTGCCCTGCACAAAGCCATGCTGACTATCCATACTGAGTTCATCCTTTTCCAAATTCATATAAATCCTATCCCTAAGAATCCTCTCCAGTAGCTTTCCTACTACTAATGTAAGGCTCACCGGCCCGTAATTTGCTGGGTTATCCCTATTGTCTTCTTCAAGAAAGGCTACTCTCCAGTCCTCTGGGACCTCACCTGTGGCTAGAGAGAATACAAAGATCTCTGTCAAGGCCCCCACAATCTCCTCTCTTGCCTCTCTCAATAATCTGGGATAGATCCCCTCAAGCCCTGGGAACTTATCCACCTTAATGTTCTTCAATAGACCCAACACCTCTTCCTTCTTCATATCAATATGCCCTAGAATATTAGCATACCCCACACTGATCTCACTATTCTCAACATCCTTCTCCTTGGTGAATACTGATTCAAAGTACCTCACCCACTTCCTCTGGCTGAATGCATACATTCCCTCCTTCATTCTCGAGTGGTCCTACCCTCTCCCAAGCTACCCTCTTGTTTTTAGTGTATGTATAAAATGTATGTGTGATTATCTCAAGCAGGTACTTTAACTAAATATGACGCTCATGGAAATAAATGATCTATGTTTGATCAGCTGGAGGAAATAATATATTTTGCATAAATATTATCAATTATCAATTGAAATATGTATATACAGTATATGCAACAAAATCTCCAGGAATTACTTCATATCAATACAGTCATTTTATTGAAGTAAGTATGATTAGCTTAAGAAATACTTTACACAATATAAGGAAGTACTTCTATGAAAATTAAAGCATCTCAAGGAAAAAATTCAACTGGAGGAAATACTTTAAAATCAACTTGTGGAAATGATTTGCATAAATATGATCAGACCAAGGAAATATTTTAAATACTGAAAGCAAGAAGAGCTTATGAAAATATTTCATATAAATATGATTAGTTGATGAAATTGGGAATGAGCTGCCAGAGGAAGTGGGTGAGGCAGGTACAACAGTATCATTTAAGAAGCACTTGGATTGGTACATGGAGGGGCAGGGCTTGGAGGGATATGGGCCGAACACAGGAAATTGGGACCAGCTGGGTGGACACCGTGGTCGGCATGGACTTGTTGGGCCAAAGGGCCTGTATCCATGCAGTATTACTCTACAGTATATCCCACAAAGTATTTTAATTTTTGAATTAATGATAAATCCATCCAAAAAATCGTAGATTCAAGAGACTGCAGATTCTGGGATCTGAAGCAAAAGCTGAGCAAAAACTTAGCTGCAGGAAGAACTCAGAAGGACAAGCAGCATCTGTGGAGGCAAAGGAATGGTTGACTTTCTTTCCCACTCCCACTAGTCCACCCAGGATTTCTCTCCCTTTGTTCAGCTTTTCCATCCCTCCACCCTTTGTTACCTAGATTCATCACCCTCCCCCACCTCGTTCAATCTGCCCATCACCCACATTCCTATCTACCTGAGTTTCTTCTCTCTTAGTTCAACTTTCCTATCTCCCTGCCCCACCTGGTTCAATCTGCCCATCATCCCTCCTTGATGTGGTTCCACCTGTGACCAACCAGCCTCCCGTCTCTACCCATCCCCTCTCCCACCTGGTTCCATCTGCCTAATTTTTCTTCATACATTTCCACCTATCACCTACCAGCCTCTGTCTCACCCCTCCCTCTTACTTCTATTTGCTGGCTATCCTGTTAACTCTCAGTCCTGAAGCAGGGTCTTGACTCGAAACGTAGACCATACCTTTGCCTCACAGCTGCTGCTTAACCTGCTGAGTTCTTCCAGCAGTGTACTTTTTGCACAAAAAAATTTGCATTCATTTGACATTTTTCACTGCTGTTTCTTAACTATTGTGTAAAATGTGTTTTGCTTGGGTTTAGTGCAATTTAATGAGGACTGTTTTCCATAGAAGGCCAAGTCTGTAGTGTTTGTGGTTGACAGAAGAGTCTGTCAGGGAGAATAAATATATCAGCAAGAGTTGGAAAGCTGCAAATCTCATTTGAGCTTTGGCTTCCTTTGCCAATAATATTGCACACAATTATTAAAAACAAATTCTTGGCAGTTAGCTTAAAAGGGCTTGGTTAGGAATGTTATCATTCAGTGTAGAATAATCTGTGAACGTTAGGGTGTTTGAGATAAATGACTGTAGCTCATTGACACCTGGCACATTCAATGCTCAGAAAGAATGCCATGGTTAAGGACAGATTGCCTATATCTCTTTTAGTGAGTTTGCCCCTTTTTTTTACAATTGTTAGTCTTGTTTTTTTTTAATGTTTTGAGCAAATGAGACAGACAGGTGTAATCCCTCAAACATATTTCACCATTCAAATGGATCATGGTTAATATGTATCTCAACTCTATTTTCTTAGCACTTCCTGCATTGGTGTCAAAACAAAAAACTTGCAGATGCTGTAAATCTGAAATAATAAGAAAGTACTGGAAATATTGAGCAGGTCAGGCAGAATCTCTGAAGAGTGAAACAGGGTTAACGTATCAGGTCGACAACCTTTTGTCAGATGAGGAAAGGTCCCTGATCTGAAATGTTAGCTCATTGTCTCCCTCCACAGATGCTGCCTGACCTGCTGAGCATTTTGTGCACTTTCTGGTTTAATTCCTACACTTGTGGAGCGCTTTTAGTGTGGATAAATCCAAACAAATAAAATTTGACACTGAGCTAAATAGTTGGATTTAATGACCCATGTCCAATGTCTCAAAGTTTGATCCTTGTGTGGAGTTGCATATTCTCTGTGACTGCATGGGTTTCCCCTGGGTGTTCCAGCTTCCTCCCACATCCCAAAGATGTGCTGGAACAACACACAAAATGCTGGAGGAACTCAGCAGGTCAGGCAGCACCTATGGAGGGAAATGGGCAGTTGATGTTTTGGGTCGAGACCCTTCATCAAGACCCGAGACTTCATCTTGTGTCTCAAAAGATGTGCTGGTTGTTAGGTTAATTGGTTACTCTAAACTACCCTTGTATAGGTGAATCATAGGAGAATCAGGAGAGGATTGATGGGAATTAGAGGGAGAATAAGTTGAAGGGAAATATGTGGGGAAGTGAATTGATGGAATTGCTCTAACATAGCCTGGATAGGTTGAATGGTCTCCTTTCATGAAGAAGAAAATACAAAATCAAAAGACAGGTCATCTTAGAAGGAAAAGGAGGGCAGAGAGATTTAGTGAGGGAATTCCAGACGGTGAAGTGAAAGGAATCGTGGATGTGGAGGAGCAGGAATTGGCAGATTCCTGGATAAAAATCTGTTGATCTCAATCTTGAAGGCAATAATTTTCCCAACATCTACCTACACCCACACTGGCATGGCAAAGCACTGACTGAAATAGCTCAATGCACCTCAATCAAAAGCATTCTGACTCAGCAAATGGTAGCAGTTCTTTTCCTTTGCTGATGATCTGAACATAAAAAATAAATAATTATCCCTCAGGGAGGCTCAGAGCGACCCCCTGGAATCAGGATATGAGGGTGCAGAGGTACTAGCTCCAGCCTGTGAAAGCCTACTCACATCTTGAGGCAATCTGGGAGGGTCCCAACAACTTGCCATCTTCCTTGTCCATACTTGTAAACTGCCAACACTTTGTAAACCCAGTAGGAATCAACCCTGCCTTTGTTTCCTTTCTCATTATTGTTGGCTGGAAATCTTGCTTTTTCTCCTTGGAGGCAAAATAAATATAAAAGAAGGTATTGCTTGTTACAGTGGACAGAATTTTTCCGTGACTGTGAACGTTTCCATTATTTGTTCCTGCTGTTAACCAGATAACTGCAGGTGATAATTGCTTTAAAATGCAGCGCCTCGTGTTAAAATCTCTCCATGGCTCTGCCCTTTCCTGCCTCTCAATCTGCTTTAGTCCTATTCTGCACCAAAACCTCGATATTTATCCAACTCTGGATCAATGGTCCACAACTCTGGCGGTTAACTCAGCAACTTGACCTCCTTGATTGTAGCAAGCAACTAAAAGGAGACTAATGAAGAGGTGGTTTGATTGCAAAAGACTTGTTGGTCATTGACCCAGTTATTAAAAGTTTTCCACCTGCAGACCCATGTGTGGAACATCACTCTTCAGCTTAGGGGCTCACAGAACCTTACGATGGTCAACAAAGATCAAAAATAATATAGCATGGGAAATTGCACTGATAAATCCTTGTGTAAATAATCAATGGTACAGTCCATCAGTACAACCGCTTGCTCTGCCACTAATTAATGTCACTGATACTTACAATTCTGAAAGCACAGTGGGACTCCTCTGAGGTTAGAACCATAGAACCATAGAACACTACAGCACAGAAAACAGGCTATTCAGCCCTTCTAGTCTGTGCCGAAACGGTATTCTGCTAGTCCCATTTACCTGCACCCAGTCCATAACCCTCCAGACCTCTCCCGTCCATGTATCTATCCAATTTATTCTTAAAACTCAAGAGTGAGCCCGCATTTACGACATCAGATGGCAGCCCGTTCCATACTCCCACCACTCTTTGAGTGAAGAAGATCCCCCTAATGTTCCCCCTAAACTTTTCCCCTTTCACCCTAAAGCTATGTCCTCTCGTACTTATCTCTCCTAATCTAGGTGGAAAGAGCCTACTTGCATTAAATCTGTCTATACCCCTCATAATTTTGTAAACCTCTATCAAATCTCCCCTCATTCTTCTGCGCTCCAAGGAACAAAGTCCTAACCTGTTCAATCTTTCCCTGTAACTCAACTCCTGAAGACCCAGCAACATTCTAGTAAATCTCCTCTGCACTCTTTCAATCTTACAAATATCCTTCCTATAGTTAGGTGACCAAACTGCACACAATACTCCGAATTTGGCCTCCCCCGTGTCTCATACAACCTCACCATAACATCCCAACTCCTATACTCAATACTTTGATTTATGAATGCCAGGATGCCAAAAGCCTTCTTTACAACCCTGCTACCTGCGACGCCACTTTCAGGGAATTATGTATCTGAACTCCCAGATCCCTTTGTTCCTCCGCACTCCTCAGTGCCCTACCATTTACTGTGTATGTCCTACCCTGATTTGTCCTTCCAAAATGCAACACCTCACACTCGTCTGCATTAAATTCCATCTGCCATTTTCTGGCCCATTCTTCCATTTGGTCCAGATCCCTCTGCAAGCTTTGAAAGCCTTCCTCGCTGTCCACTACGCCTCCAATCTTAGTATCATCAGCAAACTTGCTGATCCAATTTACCACATTATCATCTAGATCATTGATATAGACAACAAACAACAATGGCCCCAGCACAGATCCCTGAGGCACACCACTAGTCACAGGCCTCCAGTCTGAGAAACAATCATCCACTACCACTCTCTGTCTTCTCCCACACAGCCAATTTCGAATCCAGTTTACAACCTTTCCATGGATACCTAGTGTCTGAACCTTCTGAACTAACCTCCCTTGTGGGACCTTGTCAAAGGCCTTACTAAAGTCCATGTAGACAACATCCACAGCCTTTCCTTCATCTACTTTCTTGGTAACCTCCTCGACAAACTCTACAAGATTCGTTAAGCACAATCTACCACGCACAAAGGCATGCTGACTATCCTTAATCACCCCTTGGCTATCCAAATACTTGTATATCCGATCTCTCAGAACACCTTCCAATAAGTTACCCACTACTGATGTCAGGCTCACTGGCCTGTAATTACCTGGTTCACTTTTAGATCCTTTTTTAAACAACGGAACTACACGAGCCACCCTCCAGTCCTCCGGCACTGCACCCGTGGCTAAGGACATTCTAAATATATCTGCCAGGGCCCCTGCAATTTCTACATTTGTCTCTCTCAATGTCGAAGGAAATATCTTATCAGGCCCAGGGGATTTATCTACCTTTATTCGCTGTAAAGCAGCAAGCACCTCCTCCTCTTTAATCTCTGTATGTTCCATGACACTATTGCCTGTTTCCCTTCCTTCCATATCCACTATGCCAGTTTCCTGAGTAAATACTGATGCAAAAAAACTAAGATCTCCCCCATCTCCTGAGGCTCCACACATAGACAACCACTCTGATCTTCTAGGGGACCAATTTTGTCCCTTACTATCCTTTTACTCTTAATATACTTGTAGAAACCCTTCGGGTTTACCTTCACATTATCTGCCAAAGCAACCTCATGTCTTCTTTTTGCCTTCCTGATTTCCTTTTTTAGTATTTTCTTACTTCTTCTATACTCTTCAAGTACCTCATTTGTTCCTAGTTGCCTATACCTGCTATATACCTCTCTCTTTTTCTTAACCAGATCGCCAATATCCCTTGAAAACCAAGGTTCCCTGTGCTTGTTAACTTTGCCTTTAATACTGACAGGAACATGCAAACTCTGCGCTCTCAAAATTTCGCCTTTGAGGGCCTTCCACTTACTGAGCACGTCCTTGCCAGAAAACAATTTATCCCAATCCACTCTTCCTAGATCCTTTCTCATTTCCACAAAATTGGTCTTTCTCCAATTTAGAACCTCAACCCGAGGACCAGACCTATCCTTATCCATAATTAACTTGAAACTGATGACATTATGGTCACCGGACCCAAAATGCTCACCTACACATACTTCTGTCACTTGACCTGTCTGGTTCCCTAATAGGAGATCAAGTATTGCATTCTCTCTCGTTGGTACCTCTATATATTGATTTAGAAAACTTTCCTAAACACATTTGACAAATTCCAAGCCATCCAGCCCTTTCACAGTGTGGGAGTCCCAGTCAATATGTGGAAAGTTAAAATCCCCTACTATTACAACTTTCTGTTTCTTACATCGGTCTGCTATCTCACTACAGATTTGTTCCTCCAATTCTTTCTGACTATTGGGCGGTCTATAATACAACCCTATTAGTGTGGCAACACCTTTCCTGTTCCTCAGCTCCACCCATATGGCCTCAGTAGACGAGCCCTCCAGGCTGTCCTGTCTACGCACAGCTGTGATATTTTCCCTGACTAGTAATGCCACACCTCCTCCTTTCATCCCTCTCGCTCTATCACGTCTGAAACAATGGAACCGCGGAACACTAAGCTGCCAGTTCTGCCCTTCCTGCATCCAAGTCTCACTAATAGCAATAATGTCGTAATCCCACATGCCAATCCACGCCCTAAACTCATCTGCCTTACCTACAATAATTCTTGCATTGAAATAGATCCACCTGAGAACATTTCTATCACGTACAAACCTTTGATTTCTGTCGATACCTGCAGTCCTCGCATGACCTTTTTTCTCCTCCACATCACTATTTACTCTAACACTCTGGTTCCCCTCCCCCTGCAAATCTAGTTTAAACCCCCCGGAGCAGCACTAGCAAACCTACCCGCAAGAATGTTAGTCCCCCTCCAGTTCAGGTGAAAACCGTCTTGTCGGAACAGGTCCCACCTTCCCTGGAACAAAGCCTAATTGTCTAGAAACATGAAGCCCTCCCTCCTGCACCAATTCCTTAGCCACGTATTTAACTGCATGATCCTCCTATTTCTAGCCTCACTAGTTCGTGGCACGGGTAGCAATCCTGAGATTGCAACCTTGGAGGTCCTGTCCTTCAACTTTGCACCTAATTCTCTAAACTCTCTTTGCAGGACCTCCTCCTCTTTCCTATCCATGTCATTGGTCCCTACGTGGACCACGACATCTGGCTGCTCACCCTCCCTCCTGAGAATATCGAGAACTTGATCCGAGATATCCGAGAGATCCGAGATAAAAAGTTAAAACTGTTGGGTTGTCATCTATTGATGGGCATGTTGTACTTATGAAATAACAAAAGATTGAGCAGCACAATAACAGCAGATTGCAATTATAAATATCCAGTGGCAGCTTGCACACAAAACTTGACACTGTCACAGAAGGAGGTAATGCTTCCTACATTGTAAAAGTAACTGCAGATTGATAAAGATGTTATTAACAGATAGGAAGCTAGTTTAATAATGAAAAGACCCTGCCTTTATGTAGAACCTTTCACAGCCTAAAGAGGCTTCAAAGTGCTTTGCAGGCAATGCAGTTGAGGATTTGTCACTGTTGCAACATGGATGAATGGCAGCACAGTGATTATGTTATTGGGCCAGTAGCCCAGAAGCCAGGACTAACAATACCAGATTTAGTAAAAACATAGAAACATAGAAATTAGATGGAGGGGTAGGCCATTGTGCTCAATGAGTTGCTCTGACATCCAATATGATCACAGATGATCATCCAGATTCAGTGCACTGTTTCTGCTTACTCTCCATGTCCCTCGATCTCTTTTACCATTAGTGTTATACCCAGTTCCATCTTGAATATACTTATTGATTTGCCCTCAACTGCGTTCTGTGTTAGAGAATTTCACAGGTTCACTGCTCCTTGGGTGAAGAAATTTCTCCTCATTTCAGTCCTAATTGGCCTACCCTGTATCCTTGGACTGTGATCCCTGGTCCTGGACTTCCCCACCATCAGAAACATCTTTCTTGCAACTTGTCTGTCCAGTCCCACCAGCATTTTACATTTCAAAGAGGTTCCCACTCATTCTTCTAAACAATGAATATAAGTCCAATTTTCCCATTCTTCCTTCATATGGTCAGTGCTGCTATTCATTGCACATTTTAGGGAAGGGAATGTCTATGTGAGCCCACACTGTTGACTATTAACTACTTTCTGAAATGCCCAGACATAGTTAATTAGTGATTGTCATCGAGTTTATTGTTATACACACATTTACATGTATGCACAGGTGCAATGAAAAACTTACTTGCAGCAGCATCCCAGGCACATAGCATCATATGAGCAGCATTCACAAGAAAAACATAAACTGAATGTAAATTATACACAATTTTTACAGGAAAGAACATAATTATAATAAAACAAAGTCCATTTTAGTGCAAAGTGATCATGATGTTGCTATACTGAGGTAGTGATTAGGGTTTTGCCGATTGGTTCAAGAATCAAATGGTTGAAGGGAAGTAGCTGTTCTTGAACCTGGTGGTGTGGGACCCAGGCTTCTGTACCTCTTGCCCAATGGTAGCTGCGAGAAGATGGCATGGCCCAGATGGTAGGGATGTTTGATGACAGATGTTGCCTTTTTGAGGCAGTGCCTCCTGTAGATACTACCAATGGTGGGGAGGGATGATGGGCCAGTGAATGCTGATCTTGCATACCCTAATGAATTAAAACAAACAGGATAAACAGTTTATGGACAGCAAGGTCCCACAAAGAACAATGTGATAAGGACAAAATAATTTGCTTTAAATTGGCATTGTTTGATGAACTTGGCCAGGACACTGTGGAGAATATCCTTCTATTCTTCAAGTGGTAGTGCAAGATTTTTGACATCCACCTGAGGGCAGGCAAGGTCTTGGGTTAATATATCACCTGTAAAACAGTTCCTGTAACAGGGTAGCACTCCTTCAGTACTCTGACACAGTTTTCTGCAGTGTGAAACTTAACCCACAACCTTCCAACTCATGGATGAGAGAACAGCAAACTGAGCAATGACGATCAGATAATGGCTTTCGAGGTCGAAATAGAGTTTATTCATAGAGGCCTAATCAGCTGAATCAGCAGACCCTTGGAAAGCCAATTCCCCAAGTGGCTTTCTGGAAGTTGCTCAAAAAAGGCAAAATTCAGAGAGGACAACTTTGAGAATATTGAATGTGAAATGTAGATATGCAAATTCTTCAGTGAAGCCCATTATCTTTTATTGATGATAAACATGTACATATTAGGTCTAAGAATTCTGCAGGCTGGATTTTAAGCTTAAAATTCCAGAGGGTCAACATCAGCTGTTTTGAAAAAGTACCTAATTTTCAAACAGCAAAAATCAAAAATAAAAGTATGTAATTTTTAGAACAGCACTAACATTTCTTTATAAATACATTAAGGGGAAGTAGAGATAAGAAGATTCCAAAACAGCGCTTTGTTGAAATTATTCTGCAGATAAGTTGAAAGTGACATTACACATTACTAATGCATTTCAACATTTCTGGAAGACCTTCACAAGTCAAGAAATTACTTCATCCCCCATTGGTGAAGGAGGGGGTGGGGAAGAGGTGCATTGCGGACTAGAGATTATCTATTGTTATGAGACGCGTTGTTTCTCGTGATTCTCTGGACTTTGTTCCAAACCAGGCACGGAGGAAAGTGAAATTTATTGACATCTCACTAATTTAAAGTTTCATGAAGATTTACAACAGTTAGTCTTGTCTGGTATTAGGCAAGGGTGCAATTAAGTCTAATTTACTGCTTTGGATGAGGGCTGAAAAAATGTGCAAAGGTACATCTTGGAGATATGCAGTGTCGGGGGAAAAACATACTTTTTCTGCCAGTGTTATCTTCTGCTCCTCAACAAGTCTCGAGGTCACTCTTGGCTGCTGTGTATCGTGGTACGTTATAATTAATGTGCTTGCAGCTGGCAGTACCACTGTGGCTGCTTCAATCTCAGGCTGTTGTTCCATACTTTTACTGTCTTTTTGACCACGTTTGGACTCTATCCCATCTCCCTTCAAAACCATGAAACCACTTCAGTTTCTGCTCTTTGCCTTTGGACAGTAGCCAACTAGATCCTAAAAAGTTACCTCATTGTTGCTTTTAAGTTTGCTAATAATTGTGTTGGGATGTAAAATACAATTGAAGCAAAGAATGCTGTTTGCAGATGATACAAGGATAGGTGGATGGGCAGGTAGTGCTGAGGAAGCAGGGAGTCTGCAGAAGGACTTGGGCAGTTTGGGAGAATGGGCAAAGAAGTCGTAGATGGAATACAGCGTAGGGAAGTGTATAGTCATGCACTTTGATAGAAGGAATAAAGGTGTAGACTATTTTCTAAATGGGGAGGATATTCAGAAATCAGAGGTACAAAGGGACTTGGGAGTCTGAGGGCAGGATTCCCTAAAGGTTAACTTGCAGGTTGAGTCGGTAGTAAGGAAGGCAAATGCAATGTTAGCATTCATTTCAAGAGGCTTTTATTAACTTCTCCATCATTTCTTGCTAATGCTAGTACTAATTCACTACAACACTTTGGTTCCTCACTAGCCCAAACCCTTGGTCAAAGCGGTGGATTTCAAGGGAGAGACAGGCAAGGATTGGGAAGTAAACTAGAGCTTAGGGCCTCTTCGATTGAAAAATTGGAAAAGAACAGAGATCTTGGTTTGTTGTGGACGAGGAAGAAGTTCCAGAGAGAGGCCATGGAAGGATTTGAAAATAATGTATTGACTCCTGGCATGCTTATTGCCCATTCGCATGTGGACTTCCTGGATTTCTAGTTGGGAAATGTCTTTTAAATATAGAACATAGAACAGCACAGCACAGTACTGGCCCTTCGGCCCACAAGGTTGTGCCAACCTATATAAATCTACCCCATGATCAATCTAACCCTTTCCTCCTACACAGCCCATAACCCTCCAATTTTCTTACATCCATGTGCCTATCTAAGAGTCTTTTAAATGTTCCTATTGTATCAACCTTCACTACCACCCCCGGCAGTGCATTCCAGGCACCCACCACTCTCTGTGTAAAAAAACCTACCTCTGACATCTCCCCCAAACTTTCCTCCACTCACCTTAAATGGATGTCCTCTGGTATTGGCCATTGCTCCCCTGGGAAAAAGGTGCTGGCTGTCCACTCTATCTATCCCTCTAATAATCTTATTACACCTCTATCATTGCCTCTCATCCTCCGTCACTCCAAAGAGAAAAGCCCTAGCTCACTCAACCTTTCCTCATAAGACATGTTCTCTAATCCAGGCAGCGTCCTGGCAAATCTCCTCAGCACCCTCTCTAAAGCTTCAGTGGTGTGTCAGGTACATTTAGCAACAGTAGTTTTCATTTTTATAGAACTTCTGATGGAATAAGGTAGCCCCATATGTATCGGTGGATTGTTTATGAAACAATATATGATGGTGGGCTAATTCCTACCCAGAATTGACCCCCATGCTCCCTGCTTGCCTGGGGCCTGACCTCACCTGAGCTGGATGCAGAGGGCTGATCGGGTTAACATCTGCTTCTGGGTGTAGGGCAGGAAAGCCTCAGTGACAGTTGGCTAATGACAGGAATCAGAGGGTTGTAGTGACAGGTTATTGTTGAGACTGGAGGGAGGTGCAAGCTGAAATTCCCCAACAGTTGATTTTAATACTGCTTTCCTTAATGTTTGTTAAGAACCCTGGTTACAAGTAGAAGACACAATTTCCAGACTTACAAATGGCACAGATCCTAGAAGCATTGTAGACTTTGAGGAGGATTGTAAAGGGGGGTATAAACAGGCTGGTGGAACTGGCGGACACAAAGCAGATGAAATGTACTCGAAGGAAAACTCATGAGGAATTATATTTTGGTAGGAAGCATGTGGAGAGGCAGTTGAGAAGGCACAGTTCTAAAAGGATTACAGGAACAGAGATCTTTAATCGTGCACAGTTCATTGAAAGTAGCAAGGCAGTTTGAGAAAGTGGTTAAAGAATAAGTTGGATCCTGGGTTTTATAATGGAAGCACCAAATGGAAAAGCAAGAAAGTCATGATGAATCTTTATAAAAATAGTTTAATCACAACTGAAATATCTTGACCAGTTCTGGACACCACACTTCAGGAAAGATGTGAAGGTATTGGAGAGGGTGTTGAAGAGATTTGCTAGAATGATTCCACATTTGAGAGACTTAGATTGGTAAAGCCTGTGTTATTTTCTTTCGAAGAGGATTGATGGTGATTGGCAAATTAACCAAAAGTGAGACAAGGAAGCCACTTTTACATGGAAAATGGTTAAGTTCTAAAATGCACTGCCAGAGGTAGTAGTGAAGCCAGATTCAATTGTGGCAATGGAAGGGGAGAGATAAGTATTTGAAAGGTGTGATGAGCTATGGAGAGATGGAAGGGGAGATAATGCTGGAAACACTCAGCAGGTCAAACAGCTTCTGTGGAAGTAGAAACAGTTCATGTTTCAGGTCTGGGACCCTTTGTCAGAACTTGGAAAGAGGAGAAGACAACTTGGTTTTCAGGAGGAGAGAAGGGGAGAGAATGGGTAGAACAAAGGGTGAGTCCATATGAATTATTCAGGTCAGTTACGAGCACATTTGTCTGTGTCAAGCATTGTAAATGGCAAGGCTGTGGGACTTGCCCAGCAAGCCAGACTATAGAATAAGGAAAAAACTGAGGCAAAATGATGACAGGCAGAAATGGCCAATTCTGATACAGACAGAAAGAAAGGGTGAGCTTGAAGGTGACTAAAAGCTTAGTAAGGAGAGAGGGAAAAGGAATTCCAGAGCTTGGGGCCTCAGCAGCTGTAGGCATAGACACCAATGGCACTTATGTAATGCCTTGACTAAAACAAAGAGTCTTTGCCTGTCAGGTGGCCAGCAGCAAACTCTACATGCTGCATGGAATAAAACCCTTCAGCCCATCGAGTTCATAGCAAGCATCAAGTATCCATTCTTCCCTCATTCCCATCAACTCCCTCCAAATCCTAACAAGCACCTACACACGAGGACTATTTATATTAACCTACCAACCTGGAGTCTATGGGATGTGGAAGGAAACTGGAGCACCCAGAAGAAACCAGGATCCCTTCTACGGACTCTTGTCTATATCTCTCGCTGCCTTAGTGAAGTAGCCAGCATAATCAAAGACCCCACCCATCCGGGTCACTCTCTCTTCTCCCCTCTCCCATCAGGCAGAAGATACAGGAGCCTGAGGGCACATACCACCAGGCTCAAGGACAGCTTCTATCCCACTGTTATAAGACTATTGAATGGTTCCCTTATACGATGAGATGGACTCTTGACCTCACAATCTACCTTGTTATGACCTTGTACCTTATTGTCTACCTGCACTGCACTTCCTCTGTAGCTGTGACACTTTACCCTGTATTCTGTTATTGTTTTTACCCTGTACTACCTTAATGAATTGATCTGTACGGATGGTATGCAAGGCAAGTTTTTCACTGTACCTCAGTACAAGTGGCAATAATGAACCAATACCAATAATAATATCTATAGAGAGAATGTGCAAACTCCACACAGACAGCACTGGAAGTCGGGCTTGAACCCAGGTCACTGGTGCAGTAAGGCAGCAGCTGTACTAGCAGTGTCACTGTGCTACCCTTATCACTCTTTTAAAACCTATTTAACTTTTCACAGCCATTGAGGGGTTAGTAAATCTACAGCATGGTGAAATCATGAAAGAGTTAGTACGCTTGTGAGCTTGACTCACTGAAATTGATTCACATTGCACAAAATAATTATAATAAACAATAGGATGATAGGAAATAAAGTAAACAATATCCTTTCCATTGAGAAGCCAGCTCAGCTAGACAGTATCATTGTGGTTAAGTGGATGTGGGTCATGGTGGATTTTAGGTCCTGGTTATCTCATCCAGGTCAAGGCTGCCAGAAGTTGTTCTCACTTTTTACCCACTTATAATGCCTGAGCAATCACTAATGTGTCCAGTGTGTTGGATCAGATGCTGGTACAGGCAGAGATAGGAACCCAATTAGTTGCTAAAATGATCATATGCAGTGATTTTGGATCAGCGTAGGAGAATTTTTTGCACATCCATGGAATTGTGGAGGTTTCAGCTGAGGGTGGAGACACAGGAGAGACTGCAGACGATGGAAATCTGGAGCAACATGCACAAAGTGCTTGGGTGGTCATTTTGGCATCTCATCCCTAAAATTCTCCCCTAAATTTCTCACCTCTTTTTCTATTATATCCTCATTGTACAGTTGCATTTCCCTGCCCTTTCTCCATTCTCTGAATTATTTTCCCCATTGTTTACTAAATTTCTTCCAAAACTCTTAAGTTTTTTGGCCTTTATTGCAAGGGGAATGGAATATAAAAATAAAGTCCTTGCTACGTGGCATCAGTGGGACTGCACCTGAAATACCAGGTACAGTTTGGTCTCGTTATTTAAGAAAGGATATATCGTCTTGGAGGCAGTGCAGAGAAGGCTCTCTGGACTGATGCTTGGTATGAAAGGTTGTCTTATGTGGAAAGATTGAATAGATTGGGTTTATACTCTCTGGAACTTGCAAGAATGAGAGATCATATGTGATTCTAAGGGGGAATGGAAAGGTAAATGTCAAGAAGGTAACATTGTAATCGTGGAGTGTGGGCTTTAGTAGATTTAAGGTCATGGCAATCTCATCCAGATCAGGGCTGCTATAGGTTGCTACAGATTGCTGCTGCTCTCATGTCTTACCCACTTATAATGCCTAAGCAATCACTAATCTATCCAGTGTGTTGGACCAGATGCTGGTACAGGTTTAGGGGACATGGTCTCAGAATAAGAGATCAGCCACTGAAGACTGGGAGATACTGCATGGAAACAGGCTATTGTCCTACCGAGTCCGCACCGACTATCAAGCACCAATTTACACTAATCCTGCATTAATCCCCAGTTTCTACTCCCCACATTCTCCTCAGATGCCCCCAGATTCTACCACTCACCTGCACCTAGGGACAATTTCTAGTGGTCAATGAACCTACCAACCCGCATATCTTTTGGATGTGGGAGGAAACCAGAGCACCTGGAGAAAACTCGCACTGTCACAGGGAGAACGTGCAAACTCCACACAAACAGCACCTGAGATCACGATTGAAACTGGGTCTTTGGGGCTGTGAGCCAATGGCTCTACTAGCTGTGCCACTGTGCTGCCCAGATGAGGAGGAATTTCTTCTCTCAGAGGATCATGAATTCTTGGAACTCCCTACTATGAAGAACTGTGGATATAGTATATTCAATGAGATGGGCGGATTTTTGGACCATGGGTGGAGGGATGGTGAATGGTTATGGGAGTCTGAAGCCAGTGATCAGATCAGCAATGATTTGATTGAGTGGTGGAGCAGGTTCAAGTGGCTGTGTGATACGTTCCTGTTCCTATTTCCCATGTTTTTAAATGTTGTTAAATTGGTTCATAAACTATTTGTAATAAGCAACTTGTAACAACTTTTACATTTTGGAATTTCCTTGGAGGGGCCTAAACCTCAGGTTGCTCTCCATGTACATTGTGGGCCAAAGGCCCTGTAAAGTGCTGTACTGTTCTATGATTTATTCAGGTCAATACAAGATATGCTATAGCATTTTGAAAGAGTGGAATGTCTTCTTGATATCTTGATCAATATTTGCATTTCAGTCAACACAACTAAAACAGAACTTTTATCTCATTCGTAGCTTGTGGAACCTTATAGTACAAAGGGTCTTAAATGGGTAGATGTGGAGTTAATGTTTCCCCTGGTTGGGTTCTCAAGAACCAGGCGTCATGGTCTCAAAATAAACAGTTGGCCATTTAGGACAGAGGTGAAAAGAAATTTCTTCACCCAGGGGGTGGCATTCTTTAGAATTCTGTACCCAAGAGGTCTGTAGAAGCTCAGTCACTGAGTATATTAGCCAGTGACTAATATTTTGGATTTTTGGATATTCAGGGATTGGTGCAGGAAAATGGCACTGAGGTAATGATTCTATTGCCCATGATTTTATTGAATGGTGGTGCAAGCATTCCTGCTCCTACCTCCATTTCGTATGGTCTTATATCTTATCAAATTGATTTAATGTCTCCTCCAACCATGACACACCCCCAGCAATGCAGGTCTTCATTATTCTGCTGAAGGGACACCTTAGAATAAAGTCATTGAGTTACACAGCATGCAAACAGGCCCCTCAGCCCTTGTTCATGCCAGCCAAGGTGGCTTCCTGAGCTCGTCCCATTTGCCTGCATTTGGCCAATATCCCTCTAAACCTTTCATATCCCTGTGCCTGTCCAAATGTCTTTTAAATGTTGTAATTGTATCTGCCTCTACCACTTCGTCTGGCAGCTCATTCCATATGCCCACTATCCTCTGTGTGAAAAACCTACCCCTCGTACCCTTTAAAAAATCTTTCCTCACTCACTTTAAACCTATGCCCTCTAGTTTCAGAGTTCCCTACCCTGGCGAAAAAACTGTGACCATTTATCTTTTCTGTGCCCCACATGATTTTATAAACCTCTGTAAGGTCACTCCTTAGCCTCCTTTGCTCCAGGGAAAACAATCCCAGCCTATCCAGAACATAAGGTTGTAAAACTGTTGAGAAAGCAACGTCTGGTTGCAGGCGCTCTTCTAAACCCAAGAGCTCTGCACAATATGAATTGGATTTGATGTGTGGATTATCTGAGCTGAACTGTACCTTTGCATTGAAGCTTTGTTAATCTAAAGCACTTTGGCTTGGCTGGCTAGCACTCTCTTCTCCGTTTTTTGTTCATAACAATGTATAACTGAGAGTACATTGGCTGTGAAATGTTTTGGGAATCCTGGCACTATATAAATGCAATATCTTAACATTACAGCTTGTTTTAAGTGGCATAAAATATCAATTAACTCTGAAGATAAGCAGGGGGTGAATCATGGAAGATGAGTCACCTGTCAAGAGAACTGGGGGCTTTTGAGAGGGGCTTGGATGGGTGCATGAATGAGAAGAAAATAGAGGGATATGGGCATTCAGTAGGTAGGAGGGAATAGCTACGATGGCACAACATTGTGGGCCGTAGGGCCTGTTCTGTGCTGTGCTGTTTTATGTTCTATGTTCTAGGATATCAAAGGTTAATATCCTTTCTTAGCATTCATTTTTGGGATGAGAATGTTGCTGGCAAGGTCAGCGTTTATTGCCCATCCTCTGAGAAGGTGGTGGTGAGCTGCTGTCTGGAACCTCAGCGGTTCTTCTGGTGAAAGTGCTTCCATAGTGCTGTTGGATAGGATTTAGACCGAGTGATGACTGATTGAGGACTGGTGATATCATTTCAAGTCAGGATGGTGTGGGACTTGGAGGGGAACCTGCAAGTGGCGGTGTTCTCGTGTGTCCGCTACCCTTTCTTTCCTTCTTGATCGTGGAGGTCGCAGGTTTGGGAGGTGCTGTCATATCCTTCCTGTAGTGGGGTGTTTGGATTTAGGATTTTGAAAAGAATTGATAAGGCAGAGGGAGAAAAACATTTTCAGCTGGTGAGGGGGTCTGGAACCTTAGAATCAGAGCCAAGCCATTCAAAAAAGAACTAACAGAAAATGCTAGAAACACTCAGCAGGTCAAGCAGCGTCTGTGGAAGAAGAAACGGAGATAACGTTTTAGGTTGAAGACCCTTCATCATGTCTGAAACATTAACTCTGTTTAATTGCCAACCACCATTCATGACTAGACATGATAGGATGGGAATGTTAACTCTTTTTCTCTTTCCACAGATGCTGCCTAACCTGTTGAATCTTTCCAGCATTCTTATTTTTTATTTCAGACTTCCAGCATCTGCAATTTTTGATTTTCTTTAACAAAAATGGTTAGGTCATATTTAATAGAATAGTGGGTGTGTATATACCTTTAAAACCTATATGTACCATGTAATATGACCTGTGATCTGTTATTGTATCAGACTGCTGTTGAGTGTTGTTCGCCTTCAATAAAGTGTGTTTGGTCAGAGGCTCTGTCCTTGTTTGTTGCTTTACTGAACAGCAGTGCAGACGAGTCTACAGATATTTTCTTTAGGAAAAGGTTGGTAGGAAGATGGAACAAAAATATTAGCTCAAATAAACACTGGAGATTAATAGTTTTTGGCTGGCCATGGTTAATAAGCAATAGGGAACCAGCTGGGTGGATGCTGTTATCAAGTTCCTCTTTGAGTCATATATTATCCTTGGAAATAGATCACCGCTTGCGAGATCTTTGTCGGGTCTGAATCCTAGAGCTCCCTGCCCTGGCGATGTGGAGTGACTGGATTACTTGACTGGTAAGGCGTATGGAGTGTTGGCCTTCTTTAGTTGGGGTATTGAGTTCAAGAGCCGCCAGGTAATGTTGCAGCTCTGTAGAACTCTGGTCAGACCACACTTGGAGTATTGTGTTCAGTTCTGGTCGCCTCATTGTAGGAAGGATGTGGAAGCTTTAGAGAGGGTGCGGAGGAGATTTACCAGGATGCTGCCTGGGTTGGAGAGCATGTCTTATGAGGATAGGTTGAGCGAGCTGGGGCTTTTCTCTTTGGAGAGAAGGAGGATGAGAGGTGACTTGATAGAGGTGCACAAGATGATAAGAGGAATAGATCGAGTGGACAGTCAGAGACTTTTTCCCAGGTTGAAAATAGCTAACACGAGGAGACATAATTTTAAGGTGATTGGAGGAAGGTATAAAGGGGGATGTCAGAGGTAAGTTTTTACACAGAGTGTGTGGAACGCACTGCCGGCAGAGGTTGTGGGGGCAGATATATCGGGGACATTTAAGAGACTCTATCTAAGACACATGAATGACAGAGAAATGGAGGGCAATGTGGGAGGGAAGGGGTAGATAGATCTTCGAGGAGGATAAAATGTCGGCACAACATTGTGGGCCGAAGGGCCTTTACTGTGCTGTAGTGTTCTATGTTCCAACCGAAGGGAATGGACAACCCAGTGATGTGAGATGAAATTTCACTGTGGCCAGTGTGGTATTAAAATTCCACAACTGCCATGGTGGGATTTAACTTCAGTTAATGAAATGATCTGGAATATAGAAAAGAACTGTATTCAGTAGTGGTGACCACAAGGCTACCTGGATTATCGTAAAAACTCATCATTTTCATTAACGTCCTTAGGGAAAGGATATCCACTGTCCTTATCCAGTTAACCTTTTTGTGACTCCAGGCTCACAGCAATGTGGTTGACTCTTAACTGCCTGTAGAAGTGGCTCAGCAAGGCATTCAGTTGTGTCACACCACTACATTAGAACAGTTGAAGGACCTTCACCAAAAGGATGGCAGCAATTCAATGAATGGCTCACCTTACCTGGGAAAAAGACTGTGCGCATTGACTCCATCTATGCCCCTCATGATTTTATGCATATTCTGCATTTTTTTTACTACCTTGATGTAATTATGTATGGGATAATCTGGATGGCATGCAAGACAAAAGCCTTTCACTGTATTTCGATACATAGAGAGTCATACAGCATGTAAACAGGGCCGTGAGCCCAACTGGCCCATGCCGACCAAGATTCCCATCTATGCTAGTCCCATTTACACGCGTTTAGCCCATAACCTTTTAAACCTTTGAAGTCCATGTACATATCCAAGTACCTTTTAACTGTTGTTAATGTACCTGCCTCAACCACTTCCTCTGGCAGCTCATTCCACATACTGACCACCTTCTGGGTGAAAAAGTTACCCCTCAGGTTCCTATTACATCTCTCCCCTCTCACCTTAAACCTATGCCCTCTGGTTCTCAATTCCCTAACCTGGGAAAAAGACTGTGTGCATTGACTCTATCTATGCCCCTCATGATTTTATGCATCTCTATAAGATCACCCCTCATTCTCCCACACTCGAATGGAAAAGGTCCCAACCTGCTCAACCTCTCTCAGTAACTCAGTCCCTTGAGGCCCGGCAACATCCTCGTAAATCTCCTCTGCACCTTTTCCAGCTTAGTGGCATCTTTCCTATAGTAGGGTGATCAAAATAGAACACAATATTCCAAATGTGGCTTCACCAACATGTGACAATAAAAAACCAATGAACCACCTTAACAGGTGGAAATTGGGGATAGGCAGTGATGCCCACACCCTAACAAATGAGTAAATAGTGAAAAACAGCATTGTGTGAGCACCCTCACCATATACACTGCAGCAGGTCAGGAAGGAAATACGCCAGCAACTGCTGAAGGGGAATTAGCACTGGGAAACAAATGGCCCATACGTGAATTCTGAGAAATTGTTTGGTTGTGGGATTTTTCACTCCCAGTGCAAAAGTGCAGGTGAGACCTTGGCTGAATGATTGATCCAAAAGACTGCTCTAAGACTGTTCAAATCTTGTACTGATGGGTTGGGGAGGAGAAGGAGAACATCCAGGTAGATAATATAAGGGGGAGAGCAAGGCAAAAATGGAACTGGCTGTGGCTTTAATGGCTGGTTAAAGTCAAATGGCTGCACGTGTATCCAGAACCTTAATTAAAATAAATAATGTGAAAATTTATCTGTATTTACACAAAAAAAAAGAGTTGGCAAGGAGAATGTCTTCAAGGCAACATTGCGAGATCCAGTAAAACAAAGTCCTTAAGGGGCTTTGTGGAAAACTGATGTAAACGGTCTGTCTGCTTGGCACTAATTTAACATAACAGTGAAATCAGTCTTCTGCAGAGATTAAAAATGAAGTAGTCTTCATACAGAAGGATTTATACAAGGACTGTTCTGTTTAAATGCTTCAGAAATGAAGCAGGTTACTTATTATTACAAGACTAGGGGTTAGAGTGAAAATGGATTGGGGTGCTGAACTTATTTTGCAGAAAATTTGAAATTTGGTTGCTGAAACAAAAAAAAACAGCAGATGCTGAAAATCCAATACAGAAATAGAATATTGTTGAAGCAGTCAAATGTCAAGCAGCAATTTGGGATTTTGTTGTTTCTGTTTAAGTTGTTCTCAAAATGTAGGTAAATAGGGGTAAAGACTGCACTTATTGTCCATTGGTGGGCTGAAGGGTCTACTTCACTGCTCTTCGATTCTATGAATCCATGACCTGAGTTTCCTGCAAGCTTCAACAGTCACATTATGCTGATGTTGCTGTGAAGATTGCAAACCACGTGTCCTCTAGTTAATGACCCCTATGCTAATGGGAATAAGCCCTTTGTGTTCACCTCATATAGGGCTCTCATATTTTTTATAGACTTCAATTCACTCTCCCCTTGGTCACCTCTGTTTTAAAGGAGGTAACTCCATCCTAGTCAATCTCTCCTTATAACGAGATTTTTCAGCTCTCATAAATCTCCACTGCCTCCTAGTTTATGAACCCTCTGCTTAGGGAACTTATCTATGTCCACCATAATTTTATACAGCTCAACCAAATCCCCCTCAGCTTCCTCTGTTCCAAAGTAAACAACCCCAGGTTATCCAATTTTCCTTTAGTGCTGTAGTTTTCCAGTCCTGGCAACATCTTTTTAAATACTCTCTGCATGATCCAGTTAAATCCAAGAACTGTATGCATTACTCTAGTTGTGGCCTAACTTCTGTTTTCTATAGTTCCAGCATGGCTTCCTTTCTCTTTATGTCCTAAGCTTCAGCCAATAAAGGCAGGCAAGTTCCTTCAACATCACCAATAGCCTGTCATGGTCCAACCACGTAGACGCCACTGCCAAGAAAGCTCACCAGTGCCTATACTTCCTCAGGAGGCTAAAGAGTACCCCCTTTGACATTCATCAACTTTTATCGATGCATCATAGAAAGCATGCTATCTGGATGCATCATGACTTGGTATGGCAACTGCTCTGCCCGGGACCACAAGAAACTGCAGAGACTTGTGGACACAGCCCAGCACATCACAGAAACCTGCCTCCCCTCCATGGACTCTGTCTGTACCTCTCGCTGCCTTGGTGAAGCAGCCAGCATAATCAAAGACCCCACCCACCTGAGTCATTGTCCCTTCTCCCCTCTCCCATCAGGCAGAAGATACAGGAGCCTGAGGGCACATACCACCAGGCTCAAAGACGGCTTCTATCCCACTGTGATAAGACTATTAAACAGTTCCTTATACGATAAGATGGACTCTTGACCTCACAATTTACCTTGTTATGACCTTGCACCCCTGTAGCTGTGACACTTTACTCTGTATTCTGTTATTGTTTTTATCCTGTACTACCTCAATGCACTGTGTAATGAATTGATCTGTACGAACGGTATGCAAGACAAGTTTTTCACTGTGCCTCAGTATAAGTGACAATAATAAACCAATACCAATACCAAATTTAAGCACGTTATCCACCTGTCTTTCCACCTTCAGGGATTTGGTATATGCAGTCCACCCTTCTTTCTCTTAACACTTCTCTGTATTCCACCATTTATTCCATGTTCTTTTGCCTTGTTTTCCCTCCCATCCTACTACCTCACACTTCAACGGGTGCATTTGGGGTGGGTGAGACTGCAGAGTAGTTTTTTGATGGGAAAGTTGTTGATGATCTGTCGGGGTGATGTCAAAAGCAAAGACAGATCATCACGGGTGCTTGTCCACAAACAAAGCCTTGAGGTGATGCTTGTTGTAGGAGAACAAGGCAGGCTTGTCCAGAAGGATTTGAGGAATACAGAGAGTTGTGTGGGAAAATGGAAGTTAATCTACCAGAAGAATTCGAGCAAGCCTTTGACTAGTGGAAGCATTCCTGCCTTTGGGTTTGCGCCCTGCTCTGGTGAGTGGAGGTTGAAACTCCGGCTCAGGGTTTCTACAGAACTTAGATTTAGAAATAACTAGGTTCTTATTGTTCCTTCCTCCCATTAAAGAGAACATTAAGTTAGAGGAGCAATGAATTTGCATGTACTTCTTCCTACCATTTCACACCACACTACAGATTTTGATCAGTAGTAAGCCATTCAGCCCCTTGAGGGTGCTCCACCTTCCAATAGGATTAACATCTCCATTTCCACCCCTGATCCCCATCACCTTTGTTCTCACAAAACTCAATTGAACTCGATTTTAAAACTGCCTCAGCATCCACAGCCCCTGGAGGTTGAGAATTCCAAGGCTTCACAACCTTCTGCGAGAAGCTTGTGGACTGGATATTGACCAAGCCTTGGGTCATCTCATCAATTTTTATTTGACATTGCAACATCGCAGGATATTTTCCCTGCAGCTTGCTATTGTTGAAAAAATTTTCTCCTTAACTCACTTCTATGGCCAATTCCTTATTCTGAGACTGTAACTTCTAGAATCCCCAGCCAGCGAAAACATCTTCCTTGTATCTATCTTGCCAAGCCCTTAAGAATTTATATCTTTCATTGAGATCATGTTTCATTTGATTAAACTCTAGGGAATTTTCCTCACTCTACTCAATCTCCCTGAAAAGGGCAAACCCCTCCCTCCCCATCACATCACATCCCAGGAATCCATCCAGCGAACCTTTGCTGCAGTCCTCAAGGGCACGTTTTTCCTTCCTTAGGGAAGGAAGTTTGCACAGAGTTGCTTAGTGCCAATGCTGATTGTTTCCACCTTAAATGATTGAAATCATAAACTAACATCATGAACCACAGGGCTCAGCTAGTTAATAAGTCATCTTGCTTCAAAATAAATGGTGTTAGCACTTTGAATTAATATAATTAAGATAAGATAAGATTTCTTTATTAGTCACATGTACATCAAAACACACAGTGAAATGCATCTTTTGCGTAGAGTGTTCTGGGGACAGCCCGCAAGTGTTGCCACGCTTCCAACGCCGACATAGCACGCCCACAACTTCCTAACCCGTACGTCTTTGGAACGTGGGAGGAAACCGGAGCATCCGGAGGAAACCCACGCAGACACCCAGAGAATGTACAGACTCCTTACAGACAGTGGCTGGAATTGAACCCGGGTTGCTGGCGCTGTAATAGTGTTACGCTATCTGCTACACTTGGGCAATAATGCCAGCTTACTCTCTGATAAATGTTTTGCTTCAAGACAGTTTGAACAAGCTGGGGTTAACCTTACTAGAAAAGAGGCTGTCAAGGAGTGACCTGATTGAGGTCCATAAGATCAAGAAAGGACTGGATGCATTGTAAAACTCAGCAAAACTGAGGGCCATAAATTTAAAATAACCGTTAACAGATCCAATGAAATAATCAGGATTAATGTGTTTACTTTGAGATTATAGAATAAAAACAAAGTGCTCAGCAGGTCAGGCAGCATTTGTGGGGAGGCAAACAAGAGATAACGCTTAAGATCAATGATTTTCCATCAGGACTGAAGTGTCTTAGAGATGTGACAGGCTAGAATGTGGAAGTTGCTGCAATGTGGAATAGTTTAGACAAGCAGCAAAATTGCATTTGAGGGGACGCTGGAGAGGGATAAAGGAATTGAAAGAGTCTGTGATAAGGTGAGAAGAAATGAAGTGGATTGGGTGGAGCAACACATCATGCCAACTATTTGAGCCAAATAGCCTTTCTCTACAGTGTACAATGCATGTAATTCTTCCCTTTATTGTCATGGAGTCATGCAGCACAGAAACAGGTCCTTCAGCCCACTCTGTCCTTGGTGACCCCCATCTATAATGATTTTTTTATTAGTTACATGTACATCGAAACACGTAGTGAGATGCATCTTTGTGTAATTTACCAGCATTTGGTCATGTATGAATGCTGTACCACAAGTATAGAGTAACCTGCTGATGAAAAATCATCAGCCTGAAACATTAGGCCACATCATAGTAGATCCAATCTATCGGCCATCTACAAAGCTTGTTAGGAGCATGAAGGAATACTTTCCACTCTCCTAGAGGAATGTAGCTCTAGAACACTCAAGAAGCTTGATACCATCCAGAACAAATCAGCTACATGTTTGGCACCCTATCTAGTAATCTTATCGTGCATTCCCTGCTTACATGATGTATCATCCACTACTTACTTGCCTGGGCTACTCAGACACCATCCCCCAAACCCGCAACCTCTACCACCGAGAAGGACAATGGCAGAAGCCAGATGGGTGGGCCACCCCCTGGCATGTTCCTCTCCAAGCTGCACATCATCCAGACCTGGCAGTATATTTCCAGTCCTCCACTGTCTCAGGGTCTCAATCCTGGAACTCCCTCCCCAACAGCACTGTTGGTAGCACCTTTGCCACACAGTGTTCAAGACGGTGGCTCACTTCTCTCGAGGAAATTAGGGATGGGCAAGAAATGCTGGCCTTGCATCACTCTAATCTTGTGGTTGCATTTACCTGCTGGGCACCTGTGCAGTCCATTGTACTGAAGGCATTCACTCTGTGGTGACTCCAGCACTGCACTGAGGGCCTTTGACAGCTGAAAGCTTCTTAGATTTTTATTAATGACTTGGATGAGAGGGTAGAAGGGTGGGTTGGCAAGTTTGCAGACGACACAAAGGTTGGTGGTGTTGTGGATAGTGTAGAGGATTGTCGAAGATTGCAGAGGGACCTTGATAGGATGCAGAACTGGGCTGAGAAGTGGCAGATGGAGTTCAATCCGGAGAAGTGTGAGGTGGTACACTTTGGAAGGACAAACTCCAAGGTGGAGTACAAAGTTAATGGCAGGATTCTTGGTAGTGTGGAGGAGCAGAGGGATCTGGGGATCCATATCCACAGATCCCTGAAAGTTGCCTCACAGGTGGATAGGGTCGTTAAGAAAGCTTATGGGGTGTTAGCTTCCATAAGTCAAGGGATCGAATTTAAGAGCCGCAAGGTAATGATGCAGCTCTATAAGACTCTAGTTAGACCACACTTAGAGTCCAGTTCTGGTCACCTCATTATAGGAAGGATGTGGAAACATTGGAAAGGGTGCAGAGGAGATTTACCAGGATGCTGCCTGGTTTAGAAAGTAAGCATTATGAGGAGAGACTAAGGGAGCTAGGGCTTTACTCTTTGGAGAGAAGGACGATGAGAGGAGACATGATAGAGGTGTACAAAATATTAAGAGGAATAGATAGAGTGGACAGACAGCGCCTCTTTCCCAGGGCACCAATGTTCAATACAAGAGGGCATGGCTTTAAAGTAATGGGTGGGAAGTTCAAGGGAGATATCAGAGGGAGGTTTTTTACCCAGACAGTGGTTGGTGCATGGAATGCGCTGCCTGGGGCGGTGGTGGAGGCAGGTACGTTGGTCAAATTCAAGAGATTACTAGATAAGCACATGGAGGAATTTAAAATAGGGGGATATGTGGGAGGAAGGGGTTAGATAGTCTAGGCGAGGTTTAAAGGTCGGCACAACATTGTGGGCTGAAGGGCCTGTATTGTGCTGTACTGTTCTATGTTCTATGTTATATTTAAAAAACAGTTCAACTCTTAAATAAATCTCTGTACTAACCCACTCTGTACTAACCCAATGCAACTTCACTGTGTAATGAATTGACCTGTACGATCGGTATGCAAGACAAGTTTTTCACTGTACCTTGGTACAAGTGACAATAATAAACCAATACCAATACCAGTACCAATGTTAAATACAAAAAACAAAACATATTTACAAACCAATTAAAAATTAAATAAAATGCATTTAGTTAAAATGCATATAACTACCAAAATGACCATGAACATAAATATAAAATGAAATAAGTTTTCACTAGTGGGAGAGTCTCGAACAAGGGGACAGGTAGACAAGGTGGTCATGAAAAAGGCATTTGGCATGCTTGCCTTCATCGGTCAGGGCATGGAGTACAGGAGTTGGAACATCATGTTACAACTGTACAATTCATTGGTGAGACCACACTTGGAGTATTGTGCACAGTTCTGGTCACCTTGCTATAAGTAAGATGTCATTAAGTTAGAAAGGGTGCAGAAAAGATTCACAACGATGTTACTGGGACTGGAGGGCTTTAGTTATAAGGAGAGGCTGGGACTGTTTATGCAGGAGTGTAGGAGGCTGAGGGGTGACCTTGTAGAAGTATATAAAATCATGAGGGGCATGGATAAGGTGAATGGTCACAGTCTTTTTCCCAGGACAGGGGAGTCTAAAACTAGAGGGCATAGGTTTGAGGTGAGAGTTGAAAGATTTAAAAGTACCTGAAGGGCAACTTTTCACACAAAGGGTGCTGGGTATATGGAAAGAGCTGCCAGAGGAAACAGTAGAGGCAGGTACAATAGCAATGTTTAAAAGTCACTTGGACAGGTACATAGATAGGAAAGGTTTAGGGGGCTATGGGCCAAAGATAGACAAATGGGAGTAGCTCAGGTAGACAGCTTGGTTGACCTGGATGAGTTGCAAGATAAAAGACTGGTCTTAAATTTCTTCTCCCAGAGGGTAGTGAATCTCTGGAATTCTCTGCTGCAGAGGGTGGTGACCATATCATTAGATAAATTTAAAATGGAGATAGATAAAGATTTGAAAGATGGAGGAATTGAGGGTTTCGAGGACCTGGCTTGGAAGAGGAGTTGAGGTCAGCATAGATCAGCCATAGTCACTTTGAATGGCGGAGCAGACTGAGGAGCCTAGTGGCCTTCTCCTGCTCCTCTGCATTTTTATGTCTTTGCACTGTCCTGCTGCCGCAAAACGACAAATTTCACGTCATATAAGATAAGAAAGATAAGATATCTTTGTGTGTCACATGTACATTGAAACACACTGAAATGCATCTTTTTGCATAGAGTGTTCTGGGGACAGCCCGCAAGTGTCACCACTCTTCCGGTGCCAACATAGCATGCCCACAACTTCCTAACCCGTACGTCTTTGAAATGTGGGAGGGAACTGGAGCACCTGGAGGAAACCCACATAGACGTGGGGAGAACGTACAAACTCCTTACAGACAGCAGCCGGAATTGAACCCGAGTCGCTGGCGCTGTAATAGCGTTACGTTAAGACAGTAATAATAAACCTGGTTCTGATGCTGATTCTATTTTCTTATATCCTTCTTGTGTTCTTGTCTGAACTTATCTTGTTAATGAAGATCAGCTCCCCCAGTTCAAAGGAATGGTGGTATTGGTTGTTGCTTTACGCTGGTCATAGCTGGTGTGGTACTTATGGGTCAGGTGTGAAGTGCTTCCTGCTCCTCAACTCAGTTGGAGCTGGAACAGTTGCAGGTCTCCGCATCGAATCCAGAGGAGAAACAGGATATCCTAGAAAGTGGTCCATGTCGCGATTTTCCATAACGCAAAGCCGCATCACCTGCGCACGGGTCAAGAAACACAACTTGAAAAAAATGTTTTGTTGATTTATTTACTTCTTTTTCCACATAAATTCCGTGAGAGCGAATTTTATTCTGTATCTCAAATTTTTGGATAATGAATTGTGAATTCTCTAAGGGCGAATTTCCGTGACTCAAATGGCTGTAACGTGGGGGGTGTTTGACTGTATGTATGTTTGTATGCTCACTGTATGTGACTTCAATCCCACAACAACATGTTTGACTTAATTACCCTTTGAAGTGGGTGTGATGTGATCTTGCCAATAAATCAAAAAGATGGACCTTTCGTTAATTTGGAACCTGCAGCTCGGAGACTTCTGAACAGCAGTAAATGACCATCAGTGCTGCAAGGCACAGAAAAAAATACATAGACTTATTAGTTGACAGCCCTATGTTTTGGTGCATCTGCCGAATATGATTTGTAATCCTGTTGAATGTATCTGACATGGCCTATTTTGTAACCAATAACTTCGGAGGAAATGTGTAAAAATGGAGGTGGAAGTTGCACTGGTTGCAGTGCTAGGGTGAAGCTGCCAGATGGTTTTCTAGCAGTTGTGAAGAGCTTTATTTCTGAGTCCTGCAATGCCTGTCTGGGACGAAAAGAAAGAAACGATCTGTGTTTCTTTCTGGGATGAGGGGGGGTCACTTGCTGGTGAGCCAGACAATTAATCCTGAGATGGCTCTGGTTTGCTTTCTCCGTCACTGACCTGTCAGAATGTAAAGGTGCAGAAATCAGGCACAATAGGAATTGCTTCTGAAAGCACTTTCCTCCTGTCATTGTTGAAACATTGTTATTAATAAAATGTGCCTTCTTACAGCTATTGCCTTTATCCAGCTTCAGAGTGTTATGACTGATAATAGTGGACTGCATTTTTAAAAAAAATGATCATAGTGGGGCACTGCTTTCCTGAAAAGCGTGGGGAAATGCTTACATTGTAATGCAACAGAATTTATTGTCATACTAATTGGCTCAAATCTGATTGTGATGGTATAACCATCTACCTGCATCACATAGGTCACAGTGCTTGGCTCAGTTGGTGCCACATTCACCTCTGAGCTGGAGTCTGTGGGTTAACGTTCAGTTTTGGAGTCCTGAATGCGTCGCCCAGAATAACACCTGTGTACAGTACTGAGGGAGTGTGACACTGCTGTGAGAGGTGCTGAGTTTTCGATGAAATGTTGAACTGAGCTCCTTCTGCTCCCTTAGACGAGACTCCAGGTATATGGGCCAAACGCGGGCAGATGGGAAACTTGGTTGGCATGGACCAGTTGGGCCAAGGGGCTCATTTCTGTGCTATATGACTCTATGACTCCAGTAGTGGTACAGTGGCACAGTTAATAGGGCTGCTGCCTCACAGTTCCAGCAACTTGGGTTCAATCCTGACCTTGGGTGGATCTGGGTGGAGCTTGCACATTCTCCCTGCGACTGTGTGGGTTTCCCTGGCTGCGTCCGTTTCCCCCCCACATCACAATGGCATGCAGGTTGGTAGGTTAATTAGACATTCTAGTTGCCCCTAGTGTGTAGGTAAATGGTGGAATTTGGGGGAGTTGATAGGAATGTGGGGAGAATAAAATGCGATTAATATAGATGGGTACTCGATAATCGGGGTGGGGTTTGATTTGGTTGGCTGAAGAGCCTATTTCTGTGCGGTATGACTCCAGGACTCTTTGACCCCAAGATTCTACTTATGAGCAGCAGAGAAAATTCCATATGCAACCTGGAAATACTTAACCCTTAACCAATGTGGCTAAATTACTTTGAAAGAGTCTTTTGATAAATTATTATTTGTGGGATCTTGCTATACTCAAATTAGCTGTTGGTATATACTTATGGCAACCATTCATAGGAATATCTCATTGATTGTAAAATGTATTGGGATCTCCTGAACTACTGAATGTGTTCTTAAAGAGTGTCACCTTAGAGTCATAGAGTCATACAGCATGGGAACAGGCCCTTCGGCCCAACTCATCCATGCTGACTGTGTTGCCCAGCGAGCTAGTCTCACTTGCCTGCATTTGGCCCATAGCCCTCTCAACCTCTCCTAACCATGCACTTATCTAGATGGCTTTTAAGTGTTGCTAATGTGCCCGCCTCAACCACTATTTCTGGCAGATCAATCCAAATACGCACCACCCTTTATGTGAACAAGATGCCCCTGATGTCCTTCTCAAATATCTTGCCTCTGATCTTAAATCTATGCCCTCTTATTGGAGGGTGTCAAATTATCCTGAGCACCAACACCACGTACCCCAGTGAGAAAAGAAATTAAAAAAAGTTAAAGAAATGTCTTTCAAGTGCTCAAATAACGTAAAAGCATGGAAAGGAAATGAAATAGGTGGCAACACCTCCATCACAATTATTCTCAACACTGGTGCCCTACAAGGCTGCGTCCTCAGCCCTCTACTCTACTCCCTATATACTCATGACTGTATGGTCAGATCCTGCTCTAACTCCATCTATAAGTTTGCAGATGATACCACCATAGTGGGCCATATCTCAAATAACGATGAGTCAGAGCACAGGAAGGAGTTAGAGAGATTAGTAACATGGTGTCATGACAACAACCTTTCCCTCAATGTCAGCAAAACAAAAGAGCTGGTCATTGACTTCAGGAAGGGGGGCGGTGCACATGCACCTGTCTACATCAGTGATGCTGAGGTCAAGAGGGTTGAGGGCTTCAAGTTCCTGGGAGTGAACATCACCAACAGCCTGTCCTGTTCCAACCACATAGACGCCATGGCCAAGAAAGCTCACCAGTGCCTCTACTTCCTCGGGAAGCTAAGAAATTTGGCATGTCCCCTTTGACCCTCACCTATCTGGATGCATCAGGGCTTGGTATGGCAACTGTTCTGCCCATGACCACAAGAAACTGCAGCGAGTTATGGACGTAGTTCAGCACATCACGGAAACCAGCCTCCCCTCCATGGACTCTGTCTACACTTCTCGCTGCCTCGGTAAAGCATTCAGCATAATCAAAAGCTCCACCCACCTGGGACATTCTCTCTCCCCTCTCCCATTGGGCAGAAGATACAAAAGCCTAAAAGCACGTACCACCAGGTTCAAGGAGAGCTTCTATCCCACTGTTATAAGACTATTGAATGGTTCCCTAGTTCGATAAGATGGACTCTTGACCTCACAATCTACATCGGAATGACCTTGCACCTTATTGTCTGCCTGCACTGCACTTTCTCTGTAGCTGTGACACTTTATTCTGCATTCTGTTGTTGTCTTACCTTGTACTTTCTCAATGCACTGTGTAATGAATTGATCTATAAGAATGGTATACAAGACAAGTTTTTCACTGTACCTCAGTACATGTGACAATAATGAACCAATTCCAATTCCAAATCCTTTGAAAAGTGGAAACTATTGTACAGTAGGGTAATAATTTATGAACAGAAGCTAACAATTGTACTTCTATACCAAGCACCTAATGGATACGGAGCTAATGCAGGCAAATGGGATTAGTGTAGCTAGACATCATGGTCAGCATGGACAGGTTGAACTGAAGTGCCATTCTCTGTGTAACACAACTCCATGACTCTATGACCTTTTTTCAGGTCAACTTAAGGCACTCTGCAGCCAGTTTTGAAGTGTCATCTCTGATGCAATTCAGGAAATGCTGCTAATTTATACACAAGATTCCACAGGCAGTGATAATCACTGGATACTTTGCTTGCTGGTATCGTTGGTAGTGAGAAAAACATTGATCAAGGAATTACTTCCCTGCTCTTCTTTGAAAAATTGCCATTATATACATTTATCTGAGAGGACCTCTGTTGATTGTTGAATCCAAAACGAGTCACTTCTGATGGTGCAAAACACCTTCAGTACTGCACTGGAGCATCAGCCAAGATTTTGTGCTTGAGTGGGACTTGAATTCAGAATTTTCTGATTCAGAGACAAGCGTGCTACCAACTGTGCCATTGTTGGCAGCGGCCCTCCAAGCAACAATAAAGTCAGTGACCACTTGCTTTGCTTTGGTGCTTTTATTGAGGGTTAAATATTATTCAGGGCATCATGGTGAATTAGTGAGACTTGGTTGCAGGAGGGGCAGAACTGGCAGCTCAATGTTTTGGGGTTCCAATGTTTTAGACATGATAGGGAGGTATTAAAGAGGGAGGAGTGGCATTACTTATCAGCAAAAATGTCATGGCAGTGCTCAGAGAGGACATACTGGAGGGCTGGTCTACTGAGACAGTATGGGTGGAACTGAGGGATAAGAAAGGGATAACAATGTTAATGGGTCTATATTATAGACCTCCCAGTAGTCAGTGGGATTTAAAGGAACAAATTTGTGGAGAGATAGCAGACAGTTGCAAGAAAAATAAGGTTGTGATAGTAGGTGATTTTAACTTTCCACATAGTGATGGGGACTCCTATACTGTAAAGGGGTTGGATGGGATAGAGTTTGTCAAATGTGTTCAGGAAAGTTTCCTGAATCAATATGTAGAGGTCCCAACTACAGAGCATCATACTGGATCTGCTCTTAGGGAAAGAGGCAGGGCAGGTGACAGAAAGTGTGTGTAGGGGAACACTTTGGATCTAGTGATAATAATTCCATTAGTTTCAAGATAACTATGGAGAAGGATAAGACTGGTCCTCGGATTGAGATTCTAAATTGCAGGAGTAAGGCCAATTTTTATGGCATCAGAAGGGATCTGGTAGGCATGGATTGTTTTTTTCCGGCAAAGAGATGCTTGGTAAGTGGGAGGCTTTCAAAAGTGAAATATTGAGAGTACAGAATCTGTATGTTCCTGTTTGAATAAAAGGCAAGGCTAACGGGTTTAGGAATATTGAGGCCCTAGTAAAGGAAAAGGAGGTGGCACATATCAAGTATAGGCAGTTAGGATCAAATAAGGTGCTTGAGAGGAGTATAAGAAATGCAAAAGAACACTTAGAGAGAAATCAGGAGGGCAAAAAGAGGACACGAGGTTGCTCTGGCAGACAAGGTGAAAAAGAATCCCAAGGGTTTCTATAGCTATATTAAAAGCAAAAGGATAACAAGGGACAAAATTGGCCCTGTTGAAGGTCAGCATGGTCATCTATGCATGGAGCCGGAAGAGAGGGGGGAGATCTTAAATGAATTTTTTGTATCTGCATTTACTCTGGAGACAGATGCAGAGACTACAGAACTGAGGCAAAGGCGTAGTGAGGTCATGGACCATATCCCGATTATGAAAGGGGAGGTGCTGGTTGTCTTGAGGCGAATGAAAGTGGATAAATCCCCAGGGCCTGACAAGGTATCCCCTCGAACCTTGTGGGAGGCTAGTGCAGAAATTGCAGGAGCCCTGGCAGAGATATTTAAATTGTCCTTAGCCACTGGTGAGGTGCCAGAGGACTGGAGGATAGCTAATGTTGTTCCATTGTTCAAGAAAGGCTCTAAGAATAAGCTGGGAAATTATAGGCTGGTGAGTCTGACATGAGTTGTGGGTAAATTATTGGAAGGTATTCTAAGGGACAGGATATATAAGTATTTAGATAGGCAGGGCCTGATTAGCGATAGTCAACATGGCTTTGTGCTTGGTAGGTCATGTCTAACCAATCTTATAGAGATTTTCAAGGAGGTTACCAAGAAGGTTGATGAAGGAAAGGCGGTGGATGTTGTCTACATGGACTTTAGCAAGGCTTTTGACAAAGTCCCACATGGGATGCTGGTCCAGAAGGTTAAGTCACTTGGCATTCAGGATGAAGTAGCCAATTGGATTCCATATTGGATTAGCAGGAGAAGCCAGAGAGTGGTAGTAGGTGGCTGTGTCTCTGACTAGAGGCCTGTGACTAGTGGCGTTCAGCAGGGATTGGTGCTGGGACCGTTGTTGTTTATCATCTATATTAATGATTTAGATGATAATGTGGTAAACTGGATTGGCAAGTTTGCGGATGACACCAAGATTGGGGGCGTAGTGGACAGTGAGGAAGGCTATCAAAGCTTGCAGCGTGGTCTTGAACAGCTAGGAAAATGGGCTGAAAAATGGCAGATGGAATTTAATGCCAACAAGTGTGAGGTGATGCACTTTGGGAGGACAAACCATGGTAATTCCTACACAGTGAAAGGTAGGGCTCTGAGGTGTGCAGTAGAACAGAGGAACCTGGGAATACAGATCCACAGTTCCTTGAAAGTGGTGTCACAGGTAGATAGGGTCGTAAAGCTTTCGGTACTCTGGCCTTCATAAATCAGGGCATTGAGTACAGGAGTTGGGATGTTATGTTGAAGTTGTACAAGATGTTGGTGAGGCTGAATTTAGAGTATTGTGTGCAGTTCTGGTCACCTACCTACAGGAAAGATATCAATAAGCTTGAAAGAGTGCAGAGAAAATTTACACAGATGTTGCTGGGACTTGAGGACCTGAGTTATAGGGAAAAGTTGAATAGGTTAGGACTTTATTCCCTGGAGCGCAGGAGAATGAAGGGAGATCTTATAGAGGTATTATGAGGGGTATGGATAGGGTGAATGTATGCAGGCTTTTCCCCCTAAGGTTGGGTGAGACTAGAACTAGAGGACATAGGTTTAGGATAAAAGGTGAAATATTTAAGGGGATTCTGAGGGGAAACTTCTTCACTCAGAGGGTGGTGCGAGTGTGGAACGAGCTGCCAGCAGAAGTGGTAGAGGCGGGTTCAATTGTAATGATAAGAGAAGTTTGGATAGGTACGTGGATGAGAGAGGTTTGGAAGGATGTGCTCCGGGTGCAGGTAGATGGGACAAGGCAGAGGATGAGGTCGGCATGGACTAGATGTGCCAAAGGGCCTGTTTCTGTGCTGTGGTACTCTTATGACTGTATGAATCTTTCCATATTACCGAGTTCGTCTATCTTGTGGGATATCATATCACCTTATGTGTGACTCTTATGCACACTTAACATCATTCACTAGTAAAGTATTATTTGATGATGTTAATTTTCTCCAGTTTTCCACCTGGCTTTATAAACTGATGCTCTTTTTGCCTGGATTAATAGGATATGTCCTAGTCAATATTCCATCCTCAACCGGCATCACATAAAAATACCCTGCCTGCTTATTTTTAGTTCTTGAGAACTTGCTGTGTGAAAATTGGTAATACCGCTTGCCTATTTAACAAAGTAACAGTAGGTCATTCACCCCCTTGAACCTCCTCTCCATTTATTCAGATACAAACCCTGAACTGTACCTCAATTCCATTTTCCTACCTTAGCTCCACATCCTTTCATACCCTGAGCCAACAAAAATCCATCAATTCAGTCTTGAAAGCTGCAGTTGCCCCCAGCATCCACAGTTTTTTTTGCAAAAAGTATTCTAGTTTGTTACTATTCCTTGTGTAGTTAAAATACTTCCTGAAATCCCTCTTAAATGGCTTTGCTCTAATTTTATAAGTATTTTTCTTGATTCCCTAACCAGAGGAAATAGTTTCTCTGTATCTGCTCCATCAAATCCTTCTAATATTTAAAAACCCTCGATTAGATCAATCCGCAGTCCATGGATTGTGTTGTGTGAGCCTGGAGGTTGTAGACTCAAGTCCAGTAAGTACAAATCCTTAGCGTTACTTCAGTACAAGTGAATCTGAATAAGGCTGCATCACCCTGAGCTATATTTTTGGGGCATGACCTGTTCCTGTGGTTTAGTTGAATACCAAAGGGCCAACAGCAATATTCAGAAAGAAGCTGGAAGTTCACCTACTATCCTGGCTATATTCATCCCTTAAGCAACCTTATCGAAAATAGATTAACTGATAGTTCATCTCATTGCTGTTTTGGAATCTGGTGCACTTTGAGAGGATACCCAGAGCTATGATGAAGTGCTGCATAAGTCCAAAGCCTTTCTTTCAAGGAGAAAACTTATGAATCGGTGAATAATTTATGATCATCCTTAAAAGTGATAAACCTTACCAAAGGATGATTGTTTTATTTAACCCAATAAATTGAAGACCTGCTCTACAGGATAAGGTGGCAGTTCAGATCATCCTTGTCGATGACTGTAATGAATTACTATGCTGAAAAACTGAGAACAGATGCATTTTAGAATCCAGTGGTTGATCTTAACCTTAACGCATTGCAAACTACTGAGTAATTGTTATTCCAGAATATATTTCATTTACATGTTTCACTCATTCCTCAGCAGCACACTTTGCTGTGAAGAAAATTGTCTCATCATTGTATAAATCGTATTGATTTAAATGGTCGCTGCTTTGATCAGATAAAAGGATTCTGGGCCTTGTCAGTTGTGGATGGGAAATTAATCCTTTATAGCAGACATTACAGATACATTTATGATCGTAACCCAAGGTAATTTGTATTTAAATTGGTAAATTGGTTTATTATTGTCACAGAACGGCCAGGTTTTCTTATGAGGGAAGAACTCCAGCAGAAGCACATGTGATCTTTCCTCTTTAAAAAACCTGGCTGTTCTGGTTATTAGTCCAGTAAACCTTCCCTGAGCTACTTCCAGTGCATTAACACCTCTCCTAAAATAAGAAGACCAATACAATATTAACTCCAGATGTGATTTCATTAATGCTTGATATAATTGAAGCATAACCTCCCTGGTTTTGCATTCAGTTCTTTAACAATAAACATCAGATTCTGTCTGCCCTCCTAATTGCCTGGTGTATCTGCATATAAGCTTTTTGAGAATCATTCACTAGGACACCCAGATCACACTGCATCTCAGAACTCTGTATCCTCTCTCCACTTAGATAATGTGGTTTATTATCCCCTGCCAAAATGGTCAATTATGCACTTTCCAACATTTGCCGGTTTTGTTTAGTCACTTAAGTTATCAATGTCGCTCTTTAGCCTCCTTACATCTTCTTCACAACTTGCTCTCCTACCTACTTTAGCAACAAGGCAATCCAAGTCATTTATATAAATTGTAAAAATCTGAGACCGCTTTACCGATCCCTGTGGCACACCATCATTATATCTTGCCAACCAGCATATTCTCTGTTTCCTGTTAGCCAACCAATCTTCTGTCCACACCAATATGTTACCACCTACACTGAACATCTTTCACAATAATCTTCAATGCTGCACCTTATCGAATAAATATCTAAGTATAGTACATCCACTGATTCCCCTTTATCCACACAAATGTTACTTCTTCAAAAAATACCAATCAGTTGGTTAAACATCATCTCCCTTTCACAAAACCATGTTGACTTAGCCTGACTACATTACTGCAATTATACTGGGCTTTGGTGAGACTGCAACTGGAGTACTGTGTATAGTTTTTGTCAGATGAAGGGTCTTGACCTGAAACATAGACTATTCATTTCCCTCCACAGATGCTGCCTGACCCACTGAGTTCCTCCAGCAGTTTGTTTTTATCTCACCCACTGTGTCTCACCGTGTTTTTATTCTCAATTTCTCATTCTAACAGTTTTCATTGGAAGTTTCTCACTATTTCTCATGGTTTTCAGTCACATTTTCTCCCTCCCTGTGTATTGCTCTATTCTTTGTCTTTCTCTCAATCTCTCACCATTTTTTCTCTGCACATCATTCCATTTCTCGTTCAGTTGCTCATTCTTGATTTTGCTCACACTCACATTTTTTCCACCCACAGTTTTCACCATTTCTCAAACAGTTTCATAATGTTTTCGCCCCGTTTTTTTTCTATTTCTGACTCTGTTTCTCAGTCTCAGTTTCTTCCTCTTAGCTTATCGCTCTCAGCTTCTCATTGTCGGTTACCCTCTTTCTTTCTCACTCTATTTAACACTCTCGGTTCCTTATTCAGTTTTACATATCAATCCGTAATTGGTTTCTTTTTCATGCGCAATTTCTCATTCAATTTTTCACCTGTATTCAAATTGTCTTCTACCCAGTTTCTCACGAATTCAATTCCCTGTTTGCAAATTATTCCACTTGTGAAAGATTTTCCCGCTCTTTCTGCTTGAAACTGGAGAGTCATTCCTGATTAAAGGGAATATTTTCTGCATACTATCCCACCTTGGTTTGTTCACTCTGTAATTTTGTGAACCCACAAAATTCCATGTGTCACTTTACATAGGTCCGCTCACATTCTGACACAGTTAGGAGTGGCACGGTAGTGTAGCGGTTAGCATAACACTCTTACAGTGCCAGCAACCTGAGTTCAATTCCGGCTGCTGTCTGTAAGGAGTTTGTACGTTCTCCCCGTGACTCCGTGGGTTTCCTCCGGATGCTCCGGTTTCCTCCCACATTCCAAAAGACTTACAGTTTAGGAGTTGTGGGCATGCTATGTTGGTGCCGGAAGAGTGGCGACACTTGCGGGCTGTCCCCAGCACATCCTCAGTAACACAAAAAGATGCATTTCACTGTGTGTTTCGATGTACATGTGACTAATAAATAAATATCTTATATATGTCTTATCAATTATGTGTTGGGATTCTAAACTTGAAGTCTTTGATCCTTGCAGTTCAATGGGATATTGAAACAAGAACTACTTCAAGCAAGTGTAAGAAGCCCTCTCTGTTGAAAGGAATGAATAAAAAAAGCTATTATAAATATTGGAGAGAGAAAATAACATGATGTTTAGTTTATAATTTCATCTCAGATCTCAGATTTTATTCAAATCTTCATGAAATTTACTTAGTCCAGAAAATCTTGGAAACATCGGGAAGTTCAAGTGGCTATGAAATTACTGAAAAAGGCTTTGCAGTTCATTTGGTTGGTCAGCGTGTACCTGAGCCCCTCAAAATGATCACTTGCTGCCAATCACACCCAGAAACTCAAATTATTTCTTGCTGATATTTCTATCTTATGTTTATTCTTCAACGACCGATACAGAAAAAAGGGTATCTGGTCACAACACATTCACTTTTGTAGAGCTTTACTCCATACCAATTCACTGTCCCTATAAAAGTGAAAATTTACTGTTCTGTACAAACTGAAAATGTACTTTGAAACATGCTGGGATACCCTGAGGCCATGAATGGATTTAGAACATAGAACATTACAGCACAGTATAGGCCCTTCGGCCCACGATGTTGTGCCAACATTTTACCTGCTCGAAGATCTATCTAACCCTTCCCTCCCACATAGCCCTCCATTTTTCTATTATTCATGTAGCTATCTCTTAAATGACCCTAATGTATCTGCCTCTACAACCTCTGCCGGTAGTGTGTTCCATACACCCACCACTCTGTGTGTAAAAAAACACCTCTGACATCCCCCTTATACCTTCCTCAATCACCTTAAAATTATGCCCCCTCGTGTTAGTCATTTTCACCCTGGGAAAAAGTCTCTGACTGTCCATTCAATCTATGCCTCTTATCATCTTGTACACCTCTATTAAGCCACCTCCCATCCTCCTTTTCTCCAAAGAGAAAAGCCCCAGCTCACTCAACCGATCCTCATAAGACTTGCTCTTGAATCCAGGCAACATCCTGGTAAACCTCCTCTGCACCCTCTCTAAAGCTTCCACATCCTTCCTATAATGAGGCGACCAGAACTGAACACAATACTCCAAGTGTGGTCTAACCAGAGTTCTATAGAGCTGCAACATTACCTGGTGGTTCTTGAACTCAATACCCCGACTAATGAAGGCCAACACACCATACGCCTTCTTAACAACCCTATCGACCTGCGCAGCAACCTTGAGGGATATATGGACGTGGACCCCAAGATCCCTCTGTTCCTCCACACTGCTAAGAGTCCTGCCATTAACCTTGTATCCTGCCTTCGAATTCGATCTTCCAAAGTGTATCACTTCACACTTTTCCGGGTTAAACTCCATCTGCCACTTCTCAGCCCAGCTCTGCATCCTATCAGTGTCCTGTTGTAATCTACAGCAACCTTCTACACTATCCACGACACCACCAACCTTCGTGTCATCTGCAAACTTACTAACCCACCCTTCCACATCCTCATTCATTATTTTAGACAACAATTTTGATAGCGAGCTCCTTACCCTGCTAAAACTGTATGATTAATTTTAGAGAAAGAATTCACGGGACCTGGGCATTGTTGGCATGGCCAGCATTTATTTTCAATCCCTAATTGTCCTTAACCTGCTCAGTCATTTCAGAGGATAGTCAACCACAATGATGTAGAACTGGACTCACATGTAAGTCAGAACTTCAAAGGCAACAGGGCTTCTTCTTGAGGGGCAATAGTGATCCAGGTGTGTTTTTATATCAATCCAGGAGCTTTATGGTTGCTAGTGCTGAGACCAGTATTCTTATTCTAGACTTTATTTAATTACTGGAATTTAAATACCTCAGTTGCCATAGTGGGACTGTCTAAACCACCAGTACACAATTCTAGATTACTACTTCTGTAAGTTAGCTACTCATCTATTGTGTCCTCATGCAGTACAATTAATACACTGTAACTGTATGATTGTACGACTATGTACCTTTAATGTGGTTGTCCGTTTACCTAACTGTATGTTTGTAAAGGCATTTACTGTATCTGTATGACTGTAAATTCAATCACTGTACATGTTTGTAACAGTACAATTAAGAGATCATTTACCATAACATGTTATACAAAATTCAATCTAACTCTACTGCTCACTCACAGTAAACGTGTGGCACAGTAGCACAGCCGGTAGAGCTGCTGCCTCACAGCACCAGAGACCTAGGTTCAATCCTGACCTTGGGTGCTGTCTGTACGGAGTTTACGCGTTCTACCTGTGACCATGTGGGTTCCTCCCGGTGCTCCAATTTCGTCCCACATCCCAAAGACGTGCAGGTTGACAGGTTAATTGGCTGCTGTAAATTACCCAGAGCGTGTAGTGACTGGTAGAATATTGGGGTGGGGGTGGGAGGGGGAAGTTCATGAGAATGTGGGGAGAATAAAAAAGTACGATTAACATAGGATTAGTGTAACTGGGTGGTTGATCGTTGATGTGGACGGTGGGCTGAAGGGCCTGTTTCCATGCTGTATCCCTCTGTGACTATAAATGTATGATTATAAGGGAATTTACTGACTCTGAATGACTGTCAAGTCTCTGATTATAGAATCATTCGCTAATGCTGTATGAATGTATGACCATTAATTTTGTAAATTCACATATTCCAACTCTATGACTGTAACACTATGTCGTAATTCTGCATGCCCATTTACTATTACTATATAATAGTTATTTTGCTGGCAATTATTGAGTCAGAGTCATAGAATTCTGACAAAACAGAAGGCTATTCAGCCCTTCAAATTCATTCCAGTTCCTTGTAAACTAATTCTGCCAATCCCATATCTCTGCCTTGCAAATTATAAAGCTATTTTATGTGACTCATTAATTGTGAGACCATTTACTTATTAGTTCACTAACTGTAGCTTACATTGTAAATCTATTCAACCAGTTTCCAGTTATATTTTGTCACTGTTGCAAAAAATGCATTTCAAAATGAAAGAATTTGTACCTCTAAGTGAGTGGCCATTAACCACCATGTGCCTAATGTTGGTAGTTGTAACACGTGATCTAGACATCCATTCCTGATGAAGGGTCTCGTCCCAAAACATCGACTGGTCATTTCCCTCCACAGATGCTGCCTGACCTGCTGAGTTCCTCCAGCATTTTGTCTGTGTTGTTCCAGATTTCCAGCATCTGCAGTCTCTCTTGTGCCTCTGATCTAGCTGTGTGTGTCTTAAGATATGGAGACCACTTCCCTTCAAATTCTACCATGGGAATTATATACAACAGATAAATAATTTATTATTGAATGATCTTACAGATGTCATGCCTAAGAAGAGTTGTAAAAATAACGATTTGTTCTGACAAAAGTTGCCTGATAACAGGTAAACAATGGCCTCATAGCCATAAATCAATCATGCTGGAATCAGCTTGTCGTATTCTGTCTTGCTCTGTGAAGTTTAAAGGTCATGAGATCACGGAATTGCACCTGAGAAATAGCTCCTGGCAAGATCATCGGTGTTCACAGAGTTTTTCCTCATCGCAACAATCCCACATACTCTATTATTTTGATGTTGCAGCACGAATAGAGCGCTGATAAGCAACCGCACCTCTCCATGAATGCCTTTTTTGGACAGTTTGTGTAAAACAAAACAATCTTGTGTGTTCACAGTAGAATTCCATCAACGTTATATAAAACAAAACTTGAAGGAATGTATGCCCTTTCAAGTAATTTAATAGAATAATGAGAAAAATTAAGCCCAATCATGCAAAGCAACTTATTATATGAGAATGCACCAAGCTGCCAAACTTGGGGCATATTGCAACCATTCTTTAAGAGAAAGTGTGATAGTAATTTCCTAAATTTAATGCCCCATTGAGGTAAGCAACACATAAATTTGAAAATATGACAGATTGGAAAGCTGGTACATTGTTTGATAATCCATTTTTTTTTCAAAAATGCAATTGCATGTGTTGTGACCCATCAAAAACCATAACTGGGATATAAATCATGGATTAGGCTTTAAAAGTACTGACTGTTTCATCTGTCCAAACAGCTTTTATGGATTTTGCACTTAATAGTTGTGTGAGCTCCAAAGAGAATACTAATATTTAAAACTATTTTGCAAGGACACCTGCATAGCTTCACAAATCAGAGCATAGTTGGGCAACGGCTGCCAAGTCCAACCTAGATAGCAGGGAGGAATCCAGTGTATGGAGATATTCTTGTTGACGGAGGAACAGGAAGGAGACCATTCAGCCATCAAAGTCGTTACAATACTTGTTTGGTTTAATCATACAATAGAATCATAGAATTGTAAAAGTACAAATGGAGACTATTTGCTCCATCAAGTCTGTGCTGACTCCTAGGAGAGCAATCCTTCAAGCCTCATTGTTTCCCTCATCAGCTCTCCCTATTATTTCATCAAAAGACTCTACCAGGTTCATTAAGACAGCTTTGCCTTTAATAAATTCATGCTGGCTTTCCCTAATCAATCCACACTTGTCCATTGAATGCTAATTCAAGTTGATGGGTATGTGTGATGGGAAAGGGAATGTGGTTGATGGGATTTTTTTGATGGGCGCTGGCTGGATATCGTATATCCTGTGTGATTATAAGAAAAACAAAACGAAACCAGCAAAAACTGAACTGGCATATTTAGTTTTCCAAAACAGTCGACAAGTTTGCGATTTCTGTGTACGACTAACATCCATGGGAATTCTGGACTTGCTTCCATTTAATCAATATTGATTATTATTGGCCAAGAAAGCGCACCAGCGCCTCTACTTCCTCAGGAGGCTAAGGAAATTCGCCATGTCCCCATTGACACTCACCAATTTTTATAGATGCACCATAAAAGCATCTTATCCGGATGCATCACAGCTTGGTATGGCAACTGCTATACCCAAGACCGTAAGAAACTGCAGAGAGTTTTGGACACAGCTCAGCACATCACAGAAACCAGCCTCCCCTTCGTGGAGTCTGCACTTCTCGCTGCCTCGGTAAAGCAGCCAACATAATCAAAGACCTCACCCACCCTGGATATTCTCTCTTCTCCCCCCTCCCATCAGGCAGAAGATAAAAAGGCCTGAAAGCACCTACCACCAGGTTCTGTCCTGCTGTTTTAAGACTATTGATAAGATGAACTCTTGACCTCACAATCTATCTCGTCACCAACTTGCACCTTATTGTCTGCCTGCACTGCACTTTCTCTGTAACTGTAACACTTTATTCTGCATTCTGTTATTGCTTTTCCCTTGTACAGTACTACCTCATATACTGCTGTGATGAAATGATCTGTATGAATGGCATGCAAAACAAAGTTTTTCACTGTACCTCGGTACATGTGACAATAACAAACCAATTACCAATGACCAGCCCACATTGATCACAAGCCTACACATTCCCACATCTATCTCAACTACCTTCCCCTGACTGTGATCCCTGTAAGGACTGCATTCCATTCTCTTGTTTCTCTATTTCATGACAAAGTGGGTACCTTTAAGATGAAAAACACAATGATGCTGGAGGAACTCATCTGGACTGAAGACAGGAAAAGGGGAAGCCCAATATATAGGAGGGAAAAGCAGGGCAGTGATAGGTGGATCAAGGAAGGGAGGCGGGTGGGCACAGGGTGGTGATAGGTAGATGCAGGTAAGAGATAGTGATAGGTAGGTGCGGGGGAGGAGGGGAGAGCAGATCCACCGGGGGATGGGTCAAAGGTAGGAAGACAGAGGGAAAAAGGCTAGGAAAGGGAAGAAGAGAAAAGCATAGTTGGGGGGGGGGGGGAAATTACCTAAAGTGGGAGAATTCAATGTTCATGTCGTTAGGCTGCAGGGTTCCAGGACGGAAAATGAGGCGCTGTTCCTCCAGTTTGCTCTTGGAATTCTCCTGGCAGTGGAGGACACCAAGGACTGACACATCAGTGATAGTCAGTGATAGAGTTGAAGTGACTGGCAACCTTTAAGATGTTTTTCTTACTCCTTAACCGTGATTTTCCCTCTGCCACAGTTGACAGGGCTCTCAACTGTTTCCCATGTTTGTTCCTCTTCCCTCAGCCAGAACAAGGATAGCGTTCCCCTTGTCCTCATCTCCTACCCACCAGTCTCATCCTGCATAATTATTACCACTTCTAATGGGATTCGACCACCAACCACAACTTCCTTTCCCACCCCCCCCTTCAGCATTCTGAAGGAAGCTTTCTCTCAGTGACCCCCCCCCGTCCACTTTTCCATTTCCATCAACCACCCTCCTTCCCACAGCACTTTCCCACACCTGCGACTGGAGATGCAATGCCTGGCTTTCACCTGGCTTACCTTGCCACCACTCAACAACCCAAACAATTCTTCCAGGTGAAGCAGTGACTCACTTGCATTTTTTCCAATTCAGTGCATTGCATATGCTGCTCACGAAGTGGTTTCCTTTATATTGAAGAAACCAAATGCAGATTGGGTGACTATTATGCAGAATACATCCATTTGGAAGGGTGACCTTGACTTTCCAGTCACCTATTTCTTTAATTCTCTGTCTCACACCCATTCTGACTTGGTCTTCTCTATTGATAAGCTTAAGGAACAGCACCTCATCTTCCATGACTGTACATTGATGCCTTCAGTACAATTTAATTTATTGAATTTAACAATCTCAGGTAACCACAGTGTTTTGTTTTCTCCACGGATGTAGCTGTGGCTCTCTGTTTTAATTTATTTCTTTTATCTTTCCTGTCTCCAATTGCTGGTTTTTAAAGTAATTGTTACCCTGACAACTAACTTTAGTCTGCAGCATATCATCAAAATACCCTCTGTTCTTTCCACCCCTCTCTGCAATTTAACACAATTGTTTTCTCGCTTTTCTAGTTTCTAATCTGAAATATTGACTTCCACTAATTCACTTCCCACTGATGCTGCTTGATCATCTGGGATCTTCCAGCACTTCCTGCTTTTCCTATGGAATTCCAGCATCTGCAGTATTTTGCTCCAATTCCTCTTTGAAAGGTCAGTACAGACTCAAAAGCAAGAATGACCTCCTTCTAATTCTACATAAGGTCAAAGAACAAAAGTACAGTGAATGTTCTTTAGAATGTCCAAGTATAAACTCTGTGACGACGAGACCATAGTTTAGGACGTCTTCCCTGTTGCCCATGTGCCAGATTTAATATCAGGGAGCGTTTGTGTGAATGACAGTGGGGGATTCTGATAGGTTCTTTTTCTGAGATTAGTTTGGCAAGATTACTCAGTGGGTTTCCTATTCTTTCTCTCTTGTATGTTTGAACATCTGCTTTCGCTAACAGAGGGAAGTGTAAACAGTTGTAAGCATTAAATTCAAATCTGGATGCTGGAAATCTGAAACAAAAATAGAAAACTTCGAAAATATTCAGTGGGTCAGGCAGCATCTGTGGAGAAAAAGGCAGAGCTAATGGGCCGGATTGTGCTGAGTTTAGCCAGTGGACCTATTGAAACTGAGATAAGTTCCAGACTTCAGTGTATATGCCATGAAAGGTGAGAATCTGGGAATTACTGACAGATTTGGAAGGCCAAATATGTCCGTTCTTGCCACAGCTGGACTCCATGTGGAGACCAGCAGTGAATTCCTGTCTCCCTGGGATTCCCTGGTTTTTTCCCATCCTGCACCAGTCCAACCTGTTGCAGGATCTGAGACCCAAAGTATTTAATGGGAATTTTAAGGCAAAGATTTGTGAGGCAAAGAAGAAGGCAGGATAGTCATGCAAAATATTTGTTTTAATTTAATATTTTTAATTATTTTAAAGTGTTTTATATTCTAATTTATATTTCCTTATTTAAAAAAACTTTAAAAATGATTTACTTCTTTTTTTTAGTTTTTAAGTAACATAGATTTTGTTTTGTACCTCTTGTATTTCTCTACGCTCTCTCAGGACAAAGAGCATTTGGGCACGTCAATCTTTCATTGTAGTCCAGGTTGCTGAATCAGCATTGCAAACCTCAATTTTAATCCTCGCCTTACACTGCAACTAAAACATCCACCGTATCACAGTTCTAAATTCTTTGTGTTCCCAACCCTACATCTGGCTTCTCTTATCTTATCATGAAGCATTGATTGCATCCCTCTTGCAACTCAAAAATATGTCAAGCTGTAGTATGAATAAATCTATTTTTTTTTACTTTCCCTGTTTATTCTATATAATCAACATTCCTCTGTGAAAAGTCTTGGCTGAACTCCTTGATAGCTTACGCGTTCCAAATTTTGAGAATGTGGGCAAACAGTTCTTTACTTTGCTGGGATGTTGCAGTAAAACTACTGCAAAGTTTTACATTGCTACATTGGATAAGTGAATCCATGCTTTTAATATTCCCTGGATCCTTATAAACCCAACTGCCAGACTTTAGCAGAAAGAAAGAACAAGAGATTGAGTGAGATTAGAAAAAAAATGAGGCGTGATCTCATTGATAAATTTAAGATTCTGAAAGAGTTTGACAAGTCAGATGTTGAGAGGTTGTTTCCCCTAACTGCAGAGTCCAGAACTGGGGATTACACATAGATTTAGGAAAATATGTTTGTCTAGCACACAGGAATTTTGTTACTCAGGGTTGTAAACTTTATACCAGGAGACCAAGGATACTCAGTCACTGAGTATATTCAAGGCTCAGGTTGATAGCTTTATGAACACTATTTAAGTCAAGAGATATAGAATGAAACAGGAGAGTGGAGTTGAGTTACAAATATAACTGATAATTTTTGTTTTAAGTATCTCTGAATGTTAATGTAGTTTTTTCAAGGATCTGATATGCTCTGTGTATCTTGTATTCCCTATTATGAGAAAATTTGGCAGCTCCGTTGTAGATCAAGTTGCTGAGTCAGCATTGCAAACCTCAATTTTAATCTTGCCCTCACAACACAGCTAAGAATTAAGTAATACTTCCTCGTTCTTGAAAGCCTGGTCATGGAAACGAGTATGGTAAAGATAACATGAAGAGCCATAAAGCAGACAGCAGCAAATGCAGTTGTGGATTAGTGTAGCCTCTTCCTTATCCATCTGATCCAACTTTAACACCATAGCCATAAATCCTAAGCCTAAATCTATTCCTCTATAACTTCCATATCCTCCATATCCCATACCATGCTGAGTTACAGCATCAGCAATCTTACTGAGTGGATAAACCCACCTGAGGAACCATATTGTCTATTACAGTTTACACTTCTTGTGATTTGCATTTACCCAACAACTATCAGAACAGCCAAAAAGTTCTTATTGAACTGTGTGTCAGTTTGTGTTGCAGGGTTTACATTAACTGGGTGAAGAGGAGATATCATCAATGTTCAGATATTATTGGACATCTTTGCCATTGGCAGTCACAGCCCAAGCAAAAATAAATACAAAGTAGAAAAGAAAAAGCTGCCAGAAATAGTGGTCGAGGCAGGCACATTAGCAGCATTTAAAAGCCATCTAGATAAGTACATAGATAGGAGAAGTTTAGAGGGCTATGGGCCAAATGTGGGCAGTTGGAACTAGCTGGCTGGGCAACACAGTTGTCATGGATGAGTTGGGCCGAAGGGCCTGTTTCCGTGCTGTATGACTCTATGACTCTAAAAAAGGAAATATGAAATAAAATCAGAATTATGGAAAATCTCAGCAGGTCAGACAGCATCTGTGGAGGGAGAAACCAATTTAATGTCTCAGAATAATGAGCATTCAACACAATTGGGAAAAATTGATGGAAGGCAGGAATGAAGGTTGTATGGGTCATAAAAAGCCAAGTAAAGAAACAAAATTGGTAAATTGGTTTATTATTGTCACATGTACTGAGATACAGTGAAAAACTTGTCTTGCATACTGTCCATACAGATCAATTCATTGCAATAATGCAATAAGGTAGTCCAAGGTAAAAACAGTAACAGAGTGCAGAATGAAGTGTTACAGTACAGAGAAAGTGCAGTGCAGGTAGACAGTAAGGTGAAAGGTCACAATGAGGTAGTTTGTGAAGTCAAGTGTCTTTTCATACTAGGGAACCATTTAATAGTCTTATAACAGTGGGATAGAAGCCATCCTTGAGTCTGGTGGTACGTGCTTTCAGGCTTTTGTATCTTCTGCCCGATGGGAGGGGGGAGAAGAGAGAATGTCCCAGGTGGGTGGGATCTTTAATTATGCTGGCTGCTTTACCGAGGCAGCGAGAAGTGTAGACAGAGAGTGCGTGGAGGGGATTGGCCTAGAGAGGGGTTAATGGGATAAATAGAATCATTATCTAAAATTACGAAAGGAAAACACTGCAGTGCTGAGCATCTGCAATATAAAAACAGAAAGTTCTAGAAATGATGATCTGAAAATGTTCAAGTTAGTGCTGAGACTGGAAGTCTTTAATGTTCCCAGTCAGAAGATGAGGGCAGCCCAAGCTTATGTTGAACTTCATTGGAATAGTGTGCGAAGCCAAAGATGGAGAAGTCAGAGCAGAAATGGGATGAAGAATTGATGTGACAGGCAGTTGAAAGCTTGGAGTCACTCTTGATGACTGAAGGGAGGTGTTCTGCAAAGCAGTATCTTGTTTTGCATTTAGTTTCCCCAGTGTACAGAGATCACAGCAAGATCACCAGATGCATAGCACTAAATTGAAAGAAGTACAGGTAAACTCACACAGGGGAGACATTGAGGCCAGCACAGATCAGCGTTGATCATATTGTATGGCAGTAGGCTTGAGGGACCTGATGGTCTGTTCCAACTCCTGTCTTCTTGTGTTCTTCTGCTTCACCTGGAAGGAGTATTTGGGTCATGGATAGTAGGAAGGGAGGTGATAAAAGGGCAGCACAGGTGTCTCTCATGGTTGCTTGGAAAGGTACCAAGAGAAGTGGACTGAGTATTGATGGAGATGCAAGAGTGAACCACAGCGTACAGGAGAGAATAGTCCCTTTGGAATGTGAGAGAGTGGGAGAGAGGAAGATGAGTCAGATGGTCACATCATGTTGGAAATGATGTGGGAAGATCTTTTGAATGTGGAAGCTGGTCAGGTGCAAGATGAAGACAAGTGGAACCTTATTGTCATTTTGCGATGGACAAAGATGGATGAGAGCAGAAGAATAGGAAATGGTATGGACATTATCAGGGCTCTGCCAGCTATAGTGGAAGGAAAAAGAAGACATATTGAGAACACAGATACGATGGAGAAATTGGGAAAAGTGGAATGGAGTTACAGGAAAGAGGATGGGACGAAGCATCACAATAGTCATGCTAGTTAGTGGATTGGGAACAATAATTGGTTTATTATTGTTACATGTAGTGAAGGCACAGTGAAAAGCTTAGTTTTGCGTGCCATCCATACAGATCATTTCACCACATCAGTACATCGAGGTAGTACAAGGGAAAAGCAATAACATAATGCAGAATATAGTGTAACAGTTACAGAGAAAGTGCAGTGCAAGGCCATGACGAGATAGATTGTGAGGTCAAGACTCCATTTTATTATACAAGACGTCCGTTCAATAGTCTTATAACAGTAGGATAGAAGCTGTCCTTGAGCCTGGTGGTACGTGCTTTCAGGCCATAGAACCATAGAACCATACAGCACAAAGCAGGCCCTTCAGCCCCCCATGTTGTGCCGTCCATCAAACCACCCTCACACTACCTAACCCCTTCCTCCCGCATATCCCTCCATCTCACATTCCTCCATATGCCTATCCAACAAGCTCTTGAACCTGTCCAATGTATCTGCCTCCACCACCACCCCAGGCAGTGCATTCCCTGCACCAACCACTCTCTGGGTGAAAAACCTCCCCCTGACATCTCCCCTGAATCTCCCACCCATAACCTTAAAGCCATGCCCTCTCGTCTTGAGCATTGGTGCCCTGGGAAGGAGGCGCTGACTGTCTACTCTATCTATTCCTCTCAGTATTTTACATACCTCTATCATGTCTCCTCTCATCATCCTCCTTTCCAGTGAATAAAGCCCTAGCACCTTAAGCCTCTCCTCATATTCAATACTCTCTAATCCAGGCAGCATCCTGGTAAATCTCCTCTGCACCCTCTCCAATGCCTCCACATCCTTCCTATAATGAGGCGACCAGAACTGAACACAGTACTCTAAGTGTGGCCTAACTAGAGTTTTGTAAAGCTGCGTCATCACCTCGCGGCTCTTAAACTCAATCCTGCGACTTATGAAAGCCAACATCCCATTGGCCTTCTTAACTGCTCTTTCCACCTGTGAGGCAACTTTCAATGAACTGTGAATATGAACCCCCAGATCCCTCTGCTCCTCCACACTGCCAAGTACCTTGCCGTTTACCCAGTACTCTGCCCTGGAGTTTGTCCTTCCAAAGGGTACCACCTCACACTTCTCCGGATTGAACTCCATCTGCCACTTGTCAGCCCAGCTCTGCATCCTATCAATATCCCTCTGTAAGCTCCGACAGCCCTCCACACTATCCACAACACCGCCGATCTTAGTGTCGTCCGCAAACTTACTAACCCAGCCCTCCACCCCCTCTAACCCAGCCCTCCACCCTTTGTGTATCTTCTGTCCGATGGGAGGGGGGAGAAGAGAGAATGTCTGGAGTGGGAGGGGTCTTTTATTATGTTGGCTGCTTTTCTGAGGCAGAGAGAAGTGTAGACAGTCCATGGAGGGGTGATGTGCTGAGCTGTGTCCACAACTCTCTGAAGTTTCTTGCGGTCTCGGGCAGAGCAGTTGCCATACCAAGCCTGGATAGGGTGCTTTCTATGGTGCATCTATAAAAATTGGTGAGGGTCAAAGAGGACATGCTGAATTTCCTTAGCCTCCTGAGGAAAAGAAGAGTTGGAGGTGGAAGGTGAAGCAAGGATGGAAATCGCAGCGAAGTTTAACTTTTCCAAAGATCAGGAAGCAATACTGGTATCGTCATCAATGTACTGGAGAAAGGTCAAAACCTGACTAAGTCTGAGATTATGAATGCTTCACATCACACAAAGGGGCAGATATAGTATGGATGCCAAACCAGAAAATGCTGGAAACACTCAGCAGGTCAGGCAGCAGCTGTAGAAAGAGAGACAGAGTTAATGTTTCAGGTCAAAGTTGGATCAGCTGGATTGCTCTTGCACTGAGCCAGAATGGACGTGATGGAGTGAATGGCCTCCTTCCAGGCTGCAGCATTCCTGTGAGCCTGTAAAGCAAATAATTAAAAAACCCCTTCTGCCTCGTAATCCACAGGCGTAGAATTCCCAATGCAGTGGATGGAGTGTCCAATCCTGGGACAGGATCTGAGTGGCAATTCCCCCATGTAATGCTGGAGAGTCCCAGCAAGGACACTAATGTTGGAATAAAATGGTATAGTAATACACAAAATGCTGGAGGAATTCAGCAGGTCAGACAATAAAAGGGTATATTTGCACTTTACAATTCCAACCTTGATAGGTTTTAAATTAAACTTAACAGAATGAAAGAAACTGAATCTAGAAGCCTAGCATTTTTAAAGACAGATGCATCCATTAAACTTTATGGACAAGATGCAATAAGTTAAAGTTCGGAGGTCAAAACATTAGTAACTCCCACCATTTATCTTTTGGCAAAAGTTACAGAAACAGGGTTGTAGTGAAAAGATACCAAGACTGGGACCTCTGCCTTAACGCTGCTCAAACCTCTGCTTTAAACCATTGCAGACATTCTGTCTGGGGCCCGGGCCACTTGTGATAATGCATCTCAAGCTTGATAATCTGAGGCTGTTCCAACGAAAGATGGAAATACAGGAAAACCTTTTCCGCTGTGGACCTCAGGGGCAAGATAGACCCAATAATATCTATTTCGAGAACCATTCTCCATCTTCTTTCATTTTTGAAGATAAATTCACTGTACTTCCAAGGGAGCAATTACTTTTGTGTGCTATTATGGTTAATGTCTCCTTGGATAATTAAGAAATATCTTTCTATTCTTTGGGGACATTTGTGGGATCACTTTGGAGACTCAGAGCTTTGACGTACATGCCATTCTTGCTTGCTAAAGTTGTCTAAAAGTGGCTTAAATAAATAACCTGCAATAAAAGGAAAAACAATAATTCATGTATTTGTGTTGTTGAGTAAGATACGTAAAATATTTTTCTGGGGAAGGTCAGACAAATGGAAGATTGAAAGAGGAGAACTTCATCTGTAGGCTGGTGCTACAGCAGAGGAATAACTGAAAGGAAAGAGAGGAGATTAAAAAGAAAGAAAAAGATCAAAAAGGAGGAAGAAGTAGGAAAAAATAAAAAGAAAGAAGGACGAACGGAAGGAAGAGGAAAAAAGAATGGAAGAAAGGAAAGAAAATAGGAAAACAGAATAAAGGAAAGGAAAAGGAATGAAAGGCTGTGGAAAAGGGAAGGAAAGAAGGAGTGAAAGGAAGAAAGAAAAGGAAGGAGAAACAGAATGAAAGAAAAAAGGAAAGGAAGACAGGGAGAAAACGAGAATAAAAATAAAGGAAGAAAATAAAGGAAGAAAGAGAAATAAAGACAGAAGGCAGAAAAGATTGACATTTATGCTGCACTTTTTACAGTCTCAGAACATCCTAAAGTGCTTTAGAGCCAACACAGTTCCTTTCTGAGTGTAATTACTGTCATGGCATAGGGAACGAAGCAGCCAATTTGCATTTAATGCAGTTCCACACGCACCAATTAATGAGGTGAATGGATATACCTATGGATTTGTGTACTCTGTACTGTTATTGTTTTTACCTGTATTACATCAATGCACTCAGTACTAACTCAATGTAACTGCACTGTGTAATGAATTGACCTGTATGATCGGTATGCAAGACAAGTTTTTCACTGTACCTCGGTACAAGTGACAATAATAAACCAATACCAATACTTAAATCTAGTGTGGCAAAGGGAAAGCTGTAAAAAAGTAAGAAGGATTTTTCAAAATCAGAATCAGGTTTATTATCACTGACTAATATGATGTGAAATTTGTTGTTTTGCGTCAACAGTACAGTGCAAAAACATGAAAATTACTATAAGTTACAAAATAAATAAGTAGTAAAAAGAAAGGACTGATGAGGTAGTGTTCATGGGTTCATGGACCATTCAGAAATCTAATGGTGGAGGGGAAGAAGCTGTTCCTGAAAGTGTGGGTCTTCAGGCTCCTGTACCTCCTCCCCGATGGTAGTAACAAGAAGGGGGCATATCCCAGATAGTGAAGGTCCTTAATGATGGATGCCACCTTCCTGAATCACCGCCTCTTGAAGATGTCCTCAATGGTGGGGCAGGTTGTGCCCGTGACGGAGCTGGCTGAGTCTATGACCCTCTGCAGCCTCTTGAAATTCTGTGCACTGGAGCCTCCATACCAGGCTGTGATACAACCAGTCAGGATGCTCTCCACCGTACATCTGTAGAAATTTGTAAAGGTCTTTGGTGACATACCAAATCTCCTCAAATTTTTGTCTTTATGATTAGGGTTCTAGAGCAAGGAAATTTTAGCAAACCTTTATAAGTCACTGAAAAGTAAAAGAGAGAAAGGAAACTTCGTTGAAGAGAGGAACAGAACTTTTTTTATAGTAGGCATTCCTACAAGAGAAATGGCAAAGTGTTTAACAGTAATCAAAAACAAAACAACTGCAGATACAGCAGATTTGAAATAAAAACAGGAAATGATGGAGGTATGTATCAGGTCAGGCAGATCTATTGAGAGAGAAACAGAATTCACATTTTAGTTCACCTCATAGAAGTTTATAAAATCATGAGGGGTATGGATAAGGTGGACGGTCACAGTTGTTTCCCCAGGGTTGGGGAGTCCATAAGTTAGGGGGCACAGATACGTGATAAGAGGGGAGAGATTTAAAAGAGACCTGAGAGGTAACTTCTTTACACAGTGGGTGGTGAGTGCCTGGAATGAGCTGCCAGAGGAAATGGTCGAGGCAGGTACAATTGCAATGTTTAAGAGGCATTTGGATAGGTACATGGAGGGGAGGGGCTTGGAGGGTTATGGGACGAACACGGGCAACTGGGACTAGCAGGGAGGATGCTGTGGTTGGCATGGAGCAGATAGGCCGAAGGGCCTGTTTCTGTGCTGTATTACTCTATGATTTCTATGATTTTCTCTTTTACCTTGCTCACCCCTGATGGTTTCTGTTTCCCTTCTTGTTTCTGATGAGGTGTTGACTGAATCTTGCTTCCTCATCTTTCAGTCCTCCAGACAGATCAGCTATGATTAACAAGCATTCATCGCCCTCTCTTACACAGCTCCAACAGCATTTGCGTCATCCTGACTCCCTGATCTCTACCCAATCACAAACATTCCTTTTGTTTTCAGTCATAGATTCTTAGAGAGATACAGCACGGAAACAGGTCCTTCAGCCCCGGAATCTGTGCCAACCACCCATTTACAGCAGTCCTACGTTAATCCCGTTCCCCCATATTCCCCTCAACTCCTCCCAGATTCTACCACTTAAGATAAGATATCTTTATTAGTCACATGTACATTAAAACACACAGTGAAGTACATCTTTTTGAGTAGTGTTCTGGGGGAGGCAGCCTGCAAGTGTCGCCATGCTTCCAGCGCCAACATAGCATGCCCACATCTTCCTAACCTGTACGTCTTTGGAATATGGGAGGAAACTGGAGCACCTGGAGGAAACCCACGCAGACGCGGGGAGAACATACAAACTCCTTAAAGACAGTGGCTGGATTTGAACGCGGGTCGCTGGCGCTGTAATAGTGTTACTCTAACTGCTACACTACTGTTCTATTACAGTGGTCAATTAACCTACCAAACTGCACTTCTTTGGGATGTGGGAGGAAACTGGAGCACCCGGATAAAAACCATGTAGTCACAGGGAGCACATGCAAACTCTACACAGACAGCAACCAGGATTTAACCCAGGTCTCTGACACTGAAAGGCAGCTGTTCAGCTGTGCCACTGTGCTGCAGCTGATATTTCTCTCTATCTATCCCCCGTTCTGCAAATCAAAACATGCTTGATTTCCTATTTTCCTATTTTCTCAGTTCTGATAAACTTCCTATTTTCCCAGTTTTGATAAAAGGCCATCAGCCTGAAACATTCATTCGGATCCTCTCTACACAGAAGCTGCCTGACCTGCTGGGAATTTCTAGTATTTCCTGTATTTCTTTCAGATTTGCAGCATCCACAGTTGTTTGCTTTTCAATTTATGAATCACAGCTTTATGATCTGAGCATTACAATTAGGACTGATGTTGGGGCCTTAGCAAGGATATGGAGGAGATTTCCAGAGGTTAGCAGGAATGGGAGTTCAGTTATGTGGAAAGACAAGAAAAATTAGGATTATTCTCTTTGGAGGAAACAAGGTTAAGGGAGGATTTACTAGAGATGTTGAAAATAATGAAAGGCTTCGATGGATAGGGCAAAGATTTTTCCCTGGGTGGGAGGCCTGGTAGGAACCAAAGTAAGATAATTGGCAAAAGAACCAGAGAGGAGATGAGGAGATTGCTTTTTCACCACCAGGAATGTGCAACCTGAAAGAGCGGTGGAAGGAGGTTCAATGGGATCTTTCAAAAACCTGAGTAAACACTTGAAGGGGAAAAGTGTGCAGGTCAACAGGAAAAGCCAGGGTGAGTTGGACTGAATGGATTGCAGCATTAAAGTGCTTAAAGAGTGTTCATTCCATCTCCGGAGAATGAAGCACAATATCTAACAAGATGCTGGAAGAACTCTGTGGGTTAGGCAGCATCTGTGGAAGGAAATGGATAGTTGACCTTTTGGGTCAGCAAAAATAGATGGTTTCTTTTTGCCTCTTACACATTAACTTCAAAATTGCCTTCAATGTCCTCCAAAGAGAATAATCCTAATTTTTCTTGTATTTCCACATAACTGAACTCCCATTCCTGCTAACCTCTAGAAATCTCTTCCATATCCTTACTAAGGCCCCAACATCAGTCCAATTGTAGTGCTCAGAATTCATCATAAAGCATTTGACTTTTCAGTTACTCTGTATGGATTATTTCTTAAACAATTACTTTGTAAACTTGTAGCACCACTGCTGCTTTTTAAATCCACAGGAAAATGACTGAAAATTAAACATTATAATTGAACGAGTTTAAGTGTTTCAGTCCAATGCATTTCTTTTTAAATGCTGCATGTTTTAGCAGCAAATGAATTTTTCATTTTGGAATTGTCAGCTGATACATTAAACCTGATTGCTCCATGGGTGTCTGGATGTCACAAATAAACATTTCCACCCTCCTGACTCCTCCTTATCTGTCTTAAGGTAACTTTTTTTTTGAATACAGAACTCACCAGAAAGTCAGCCAGCTTTTCCGCCTCAATAAGTATCTCCGTAGATTCCAATGGTGGTCAGCACCTAATGTCAATCTCCCATCAGACAGACTTGCAAATTTTTTTAGCACGTCCCAAACTGGATGGAAATCGAAGAAGCACTTTTGAAATGTTGACACTGCTTTTGTGGAGAAAATAGGCAGTCACTTTTCCCACCCCAAACTCCCACAAGCAACAACGTAGTAATGACGGTAATAATGGAGACACAAGAGATTCTGCAGATGCTGGAATCTGGAGCGACACACACAAAATGCTGGAGGAACTCAGCAGGTCAGGCAGCATCTATGGAGGGAAATAAATAGTCGATGTTTCAGGATGAGACCCTTCATCACGACTGGAAAGGAAGAGGGCAGAAGCCAGAATAAAAAGTAGGGGGAGGAGGAGGAGGAGGAGGACAGGCTGGCAGGTGATTGGTGAGTCCAGGTGAGAGGGGGAAGGTAGGGGGGTGGGTGAGGGGTGATGAAAGGGAATGATGTGAGAAGCTGGGAGGTGATAGGTGGAAGAGGCAAAGGGCTGAAGAAGTAGGAATCCGATAGGAGAGGACAATGATTCATTTTAGGAATATCAATTGAGGGATAAAAGTTGCCCGGAGATTGAAGATGCCTCTCTGAACTTCAAAGCAATAATTCCATGGGGTCTTCTATGTCTAACAGAGCAACTGGGGCTTTGGATTAATGTTGCACCTATTTGGGCTTGAAAGGCCTATTGCTACTTGCCCAAATAGTGTTTCCAAAGGTGCACCACTCCCTCAGTTGAAACTTTTGTGTTCCAGCCTCTGGAGTGGGATTTGAACTCACAACCTCCTGAGAGAGAGTCTACAGTTCTACCAGCTGAGCCACAGCTGATATCAGCAGCTACAAACTTCAGTACCAATCAAAAGCTTTAGAGGCAACTTCCTTCTACACAGACAGCTGGGATGAACTGACAGAAAGGGCAGTAGAAGGAGATTTGATGGGAAAATTGCAAAGGGGGATTGTCTAAAAATAGGGTTGTGATGAAAGAGCGGGGAGAATGGGTCCAATTAGTTAGATCTATCAAAGAGTCATATTGGAACAATGGACAGAAGTGCTTCCTCATTCCTTTGTAATGTACAATTCAGTCCTAAGTAACTACCACGTTATTAGTCTCTTGAGAATTTGTAAAGTCACAGAAGGCACTTTGGCAAGTGACACACATATTATGGTTCAACACCACACACACTGTCCCACTTGGAGTGTTTACTGTGTTCACCAAGGGGGCCAGATCTGTTTGACATGATCCCGCCAACTCTGCAATTGCCATTTGCAGTCACCAAAGTCTGTGCTCTTCTGCTGCAGAGAGCCAATCTCACTGGCCTGAGGCATCCCTAAATCCATCGACCACTGGTGATGCAGAGAGGAGGCTCTGCCCCTGAAACTTCCCAGAAGCTTTGATGGCTGGAGAAGTCCCGCCCCCAGCTTTGCTGGCTGTAAAAGATGAGGGTCATGCAGTATATTTAAATCTCTCTGGTATTGAAGTAAATATTTAAAAAGTATTAAAATGATTAAAAATACATCTTACAAAATAAAAACATCGCCAAAACTAAATCATATAAATAATTACAAGCATTAAATGTAATAGAATACATATAAGGAAAATTAATATAACTTCACCTTTGCCTTCTAATCTGGAGCCCTTCAATCCCCATCCCAACTAAGACTTGGATCTTTTGCAAGCCTCCTGTGGGGTCCAGCAATGGAGCAAACTGACAGATTCATCCTTCCGCTATGATAGCACATGCACGGAAGTCCAGAACGTACTTCCATTTAAATGGCAGAACTCTGGTAGTTTGGCTCAGAACCTATGAGATCCGGCCCACAATATTGTGCCGCTGGGTACAGCCACAGAGTGTGGTACCAGCAGCGGTGACCTAGCCTGCATGGTGAGGAGAGGTATGGCAGGCAGGGGGCAGTAGTGGTATTGAAAATGTTTATAATTATACTCAAGACTTGTTACCAAACCTACAGGACATAAAAGCACAAGTGCTGTGGCATCTTTACAAGGTGGAAACCTTACAGAAAAATTGCTTTGATGGGTCAAGCTGAGGTTATTGTCATGTGCACAAGTACAGTGAGGTACAGTACAATGAAAAACTTGCAGCAGCATCACAGGCACATGGTACAAGCAACACACAGAATATCAGTTATACATAAGTTACAGAAATGGATATGAATCAATACTGGTTCTCTTCTTTACAATTCCTTTCCTCTGTTTCAGCACTTTTAGTATTGTAATATAATCAAAAGGTGAGATACAATGAGAATATAACCAATAGATATAGGGGCAATCCATCCCATGGCCATATTGCACCTTGAACCTGTTGCACCATTCAATACATTTATGGCTGTTCCTGTACATCTCCCTGCCCCATCTCTGTATCCTTTTGTTCACTGAGTGTCCAAAAATCTGCAGATGTCTGCCTCAGTGACTGAGGATCAATAGCCCTCTGGGGTAGTCAGATCTCTGAGTAGGGAAATTTCTCCTCATCTTGGTCCTAAGGTGCTGTCTTCTTAGTTTGAGACACTGCCCCTGTAATGTTAGACCTCCAGTCTGGGGAAACAGCCTCTCCAAATCTACTCTATCAATCCTTAATATTGTAAGAAGCAAGCTGTACATTTGCATTCCACTTTTCATGTTACTTTATAGCCAATGAAGTATTTCTTAAAGCATTGTCACAGATGTAATGTAGGAAACACAGCAGCTGGTTTATGCCCAGCAAGCTCCCAGGAACAGCATTCTGATCATAGCTAGATGGGAGCAGCATAGTAACATAGCATTCAGTACTTCTGCCTCACAGTTCCAGGGAACCAGTTCGATCCTGACCTTGGATTGTGCCAAGTTTGCACATTCTCTCTGTGACTGTGTGGGTTTCCTCTGGGTGCTCTGTTTTCCTTCCAGATCCTAAAGATATGCCATTATTTTAATTAGCTAATGGTAATTATCCCTTAGGTCAATGGCAAAGAGAATCAAAGGGGAGTTGATAGGCATGTGCAAGAGAGAATAAGCTGCAGTGGTTCAGGCAAATAAGGAGAGGGGGAATGGAACTAATGGGTTTGTTCCCCTGGGAGCTTGCATGGACCCAGTGGGTCAAATGTCCTCCTTCTGTGTCATTATAAGAAGTAACAGGCCTAAATGATGTTGATTGAGGAATAAGTATCAGCCCTTTAAAGTAGAACCTTTGGAGTTTTGATGCCCATTTGAGAGAGTCAATCATGCCTCATTTTAAAACACAACCTCCAATAATTTGCACCCCTTTTGGGATTTTTATATTTAAGTATTTGGAGGGGTCTTGAACCCATTACCTTCCGACTCAGAGATAAGAGAGCAACCAACAGAGATGCAACTGATTAACCTAAGCACACAGAAATACGTTCGCATTGTAGTTTTCACCTTCTCAGGTGGGACAAAGACCTTCACGGCCAATGCATTATTTTCGAAATAAAACCACTGTTGATATGAATGCAAGTGTGGCAGCTAATTTACACAGACAGAGCTCCCATATACACACAAAAAATGTAAATAACGAGTCATTCTATTTTTTGGCACTATTGGTTGGCAGTGGAATGTGAGCTGAAGTATCGAAGGAATGTTCCTGCTCTTCTGTGATGGAATTTTCTACCTGGAGGGCCCAAAGGGCCTTGGATTAACATCTTGCCTCAAAGACTTAATCTCCAGCAACACAGAGTACTGTACTGAAATGTCACCATATTTTTGTGTATGCAGGATTAAACCTACAATGTTTTTAACAAAGCTAAGAATGTTGCCTCTGAGCTCGGCTGCAGAAACAGACCATTTGGCCCAAATTGTCAAGCCTAGTATTTACCTCAAGATAGTTCTGTTTGGTTTAGTTTACTTTATTAATAATGTCACATGTACTGAGATACAGTGAAAAGCTTTTGCTTGCGTGCCATCCAGACAGATCATTCCATACATAAATACATCGAGGCGGTAGAAAGAAAACAGAATGCAGAATATTGTGTTGCATTTACAGAGGAAGTGCAGTGCAGGTAGACAAATAAAGTGCAAGGGCCATGATGAAAAGATGCATATAACCTGTTCCTGTTTCCATTTTTCATCTTATTTCACCTTTGCATTATTTTAAAACAAGCACCACAAAGGTGCAGATAGGTGAAAAGAAAGAAGTGTTGAATACAATGAAGTTTTGAAAGAGTTGACTATAGAGTCAGTGAATGCTCTGGTTATCATTTTCCGAAATGTTATAGACTCTGGAATTATTCCTGCAGATTGGAGGGTGGTAAGTGTGACTCCACGGAGAGAGAAAACAGGGAACTACCAACTTGTTGGCTAATGTGACTAGTAAGGAAAATGCTGGAATCTATATTGAAGGATATAATTACAGAACACATTGAAAAGAATAATAGAATTGTGGAGAGTCAGCATGGATTCATGAGGGGGAAATCATGTCTGACCAATTTGCCAGAGTTCTTTGAAGATGAGTCTAGTAGAATAGATAAGGAGGAACCAATGGATGTGGTGTATCTGGATTTTCAGAAGGCTTCCAAAAAAGGTCCCACAGAATAGGTTGGTCAACAAGGTTAGAGCATACGGAACTGGTGTAACATAGTGCCATGGATTGAGGATTGGCTATGGGACAGAAAGCAAAGAGTGGGAATAAACAATCCATCTCAGGTGGAGAGGCTATGACTGGTGGGGTACCATAGGGTTCAGAACTTGGTCCCAGCCATTCACAACCTATATCAACAATTTGGCTAAGGGGTCCAAATATCATATTTCCAAGTTTATGATCAAACAAAACTAGGTGGGATTCTAAGTAGGGAAGAGGAACTTATGAGACTTGAAGTGATTTAGACAGGCTGAGGGAATGGGGAAGAACGTAGTAGATTCAATATAATGTGGAAAAATGTGAATTTTCTACTTGATGCATAGACCAGAAAAACAGAGTATTTTTTATATGGTGAGAGATTAGGTGCTGTTGACGTTCAAAGAACTGAAGTATGTTATACACAAGGCACTGAAAGCCAACATGCAGCTGGACAAGTAATTAATAATGTAAGTGCTATGTTGGTGTGCTACTGCAATTATATGGGGCCTTGGTGAGTCCATACCTGGAGCATTTTGCACAGTTTTTGTCTTCTTCCAGGATATACTTGCCACAGAGAGAGTGCAACAGAAATACACTAGACTGGTTCCAGAGATGGTGGGTTTTCCATACAAGGAGAGATTGAGTAGGTTAGGACTGCATTCTCCAGAGTTTAGAAGGATGAGGGGAAAACTCATGGAAATATATAAAATTCATACAGGATTTGCCAGGCTGGATGCAGGCAGGATGTTTCCCCAGGCTGAGGAATCGAGAACCAGGGGGTCACAGTCTCAGTATGAGGGGCAAGCCATTTGGGATGGACAGGAGGAGAAATTCCTTCACCCAGAAGTTAGTCATTCTTTGGATTTCTTTCTCCATGAGGGCTGTGGTGACTCAATCATTGAGTTCATTCAAAACAGAGGTCAGGGGGCTTCTGGATATTAAGAGAAATGAGGGACACTGGAAAAATGCAGGAAAATTGTGATGAGGCAAAAGATCAGCTGTGATCTTGATGAATGTTGAACAGACTTGAAGGGCCTAGTGGCCTATTCCTGCTCCTGTTTCTTCTATTTTTATGTTCCCCGTCCTACTCCATGACTCAGAAGCTTCTTGTTCTGATTCCATCTCATCACAGACCTGTACCATCCTGCTCCCTCATCAGTGCTTCATTTTGGAGGCAGAGATCAAGAGACTTTTAGACATTAAGGAAACCAAGGGATATGGGGTTAGTGCAGGAAAGTGATGATGAGGTAAAGTCAGCAGTGGTCTTATTGAATGGCAGAGCAGGCACTAGGATCCAAGTGGCCTGCTCCTACTTCTTGTTCTCATGTTCTAAGACTCGACTTAAATGCATCAACACCATCTTCTCTAAACCACTCCACGATGCAGCAATCTCACAACCCTCTGCATAATGACATTCTTCCTCATTTGTGTATTGTCTTTGCTAATAGCTACCTTAGCTATCGGGAACCCACTGTTGCCTTGTTCCCATTGTTCCAGACACGCGCACGTGGAAAGTTTTGTTGTGGCCACCCTATCAGCCCCTTCATAATTCTATGGGCACCACATGCATAAAAGTCAGTTACAAGAGACTGCAGGTGCCGGAATCTGGAGCAAAAAACAAAGTGCTGGAGGGACTCAGCAGATCAATGGGGGGGAAATTGACAGTCAACGTTTCGGGTCGAGACCCTTCATCTGGACCTTCATCTGTCAACCCTTCATTCGTCAGATGAAGGGCCTCGACACGAAACATTGACTGACCATTTCCTCACACAGGTGCTGCCTGATCCACTGTGTTCCTCCAGAATTTTGTTTTTTGCTTCACGTGCATAAAAGGGTTCAGAATAAAGCTATCGAAATGCATTGTGAGTTAGGGAACTCCAAACCTTTTGGATTCTTTGTTGGGGTAGAAATTAGTCTTTAGAACTGGGCACACTGTGCTCTGAATCCAATATTCATCTCCATTGACTTCAGCAATGAAAGGGGAGATTCAAGAGAGACAGAAGCACCTGTACAATGCCTCCATTAAATAAAGAGAGGGTTTTGAAATTGCTTCCATTCCTTGCAAAAAGCTGTATAAAACCTACAATAAGTTAACATTGCCCCTATAAAGAAATGAAATACATAGCTCTCAGTAGACACATAGCTTATATTGGCCATCTATGTTTATCCAATTTTATTGCTGGCGACTAAATAAATCATAAGAATTTGGACTGCAATCAAGAAATAAAAACATTTTTGCATAGTGTCACATAATTCTTCGCACAGTACCGTGGGTTAAATCTCCAGCAGATTGATATCAAGTTAAAAAATAACTTTTAATTGATTAAAATAACAGTTTGTATTATTTATACAGAAATAGAGATCAGGAAGCTAATGGTTTTGGTCAGTAAGACAAATAGTTTTGATGTGAAAATGCTGTCTTTTGTAACATTGAGACTATTCTCACCACTGTCGGACAGGCAGAGAAAGCATTTATATTTATTTTAATGAATCATATTGACTTTCGAGCTAACCTTCATCTTCCTGATTTTAATGTGAGGGTAGATATATGTACAATAATCTCTCGACCCCCTAACCTATAAATGGCTCTAGGGAGTTTCAATTTTCCTGGATTGTCCTTTATTGTTTAAAGTTCACAGGTTGTATTCTGTCACGCAGATACAAACCCTAATGTTAGTAAGTCTGTTACTGTAACATTACATCTAAACAACTAAAGTAAATATACAGGAATAATCTCAATACAACCTGAAGGCACTTCCAGTCCCATGCCCTATAATCCCACCCCCTCCAATCCCAGGACTTTCAATCCCACTCCCTTCAATCCCATGGCCTCCAATTCCATGTACTCCAATCCTCTCCCCTCCAACCCCATGTCCTCGTTTCCCATGCCCCAGTCTCCCTCTTCTCCATTCCCATTCCCTTCAACCTCCATGCTCTCCAATCACATTCCTTCCAGTCTCTTCCCCTCCAACCCCATTCCCTCTATTCCCATGCCCTCAATTCCTTTGACCTTCAACCCTACCCCATCCCATTCCATGCCCTTTCATTTATTGGATACTTTTAACCTATGACATGATGTGTACATGACCAGCTGCCAAGTAAACTGTGTGACAGATATCAACAAATAACCTTATAAAGCTGAATAATGCTGCTTTAATATCTCACTGCAGTAATCTTTAATAAATCAATCTGAAACAGCCAGAACATAAAGGTTGTGGTTTCCCAAAGATAGTGAGTGTTTGAACTAGTAAGTACGAGTATGTGTGTTTGAGTGTATATGTGTGTGAGTGTGTGAACATGTGTGAATGTTTGTGGGTCTCGCTAACACAAGTGTACAAATTCATGTGCTGTGCATACTTCCTGTGTTCTGATTTTTTTTGTGTAATTGGAGAGTGCAGTGCTTTGAGCACTGTCTGAGCTGTGCATAATGTGTTTGTTTTGTATAGTGTGTGTGGTTTGTGCAGTCAATGTGTTTTGTGCAGTCTCTGTACGTTTGGAGTCTGTATTTTCTGTGCAGAATGTTTCTGATTTATGCCAGGTGTGTGTGTGTGTGTGTGTGTGTGTGTGTGTGTGTGTGTGTGTGTGTGTGTGTGTGTGTGTGTGTGTGTGTGTGTGTGTGTGTGTGTGTGTGCGAGTGTGTGTGTGTGTGTGTGTGTGCGCGCGCACGTGTTTTGAACAGTGTCTGTTGTGAATGGTGTATATTTTAAGTATTGTGTGTCCTGTATATGATGTGTATATTTTAAGCAGAGCGTATATGTGTTTTGAGCAGTGTGCGTGTTTTATGTGATGCGTATATTTTGAAAAATGTATTTTTTTATTTTTTTATGCTGTGCGTGTGTGTATGTGTGTTTTGAGCAGTATATGTGTTTTTATAACCATGAATGGAGTGTAACATCTAAAGGGGTCTATTGTGTTTGCAAGAGTTGAATCTTGGGTCAAAAGCCCTTGTCTGTAACCTCAGACTGGAATTCCAGATGGTGAAGTCAGGAATAGTGGTAGTTCTCAGTTCATCAATTTCATGTGCTTGGGATCTCTGCACTAGGTATATGGGCTGCCTCACAAGCCAATGTGGCATTAATGGAGAACAAATTGAGACATATCCTCTATTTAATTAGTTCCAGAATCGTGAAGATTTAACGAGAAGGAGTGCTCAGTGGACCGTGCAAGACTGTTTCACCGTCCACCAGTTGAAAGTTTCTAAATACTGAACTCTGTTCTGCCAACCTGATAAAATGTGAGGCAATAAAGATTTTCGTGACACCTCACAAATAGTGTTTACTGAATGTGTTTTCAATGGGTCTGAAAGTATTGAGTGTCCTTCATAGGAATAAGATTAGTCCAATCAAAGTCATTTCACAGCATGCTGATAGATGAATCTGTGGTCAGATAAAGGCACATTGTTGCTTCTGAATTTATAACATTCATATTTTCATGTTATGAAAGGTGTGTTTGCTGGATATGATTGTAAGCTGAGGTTGATTGGAACTACAAATGTTTGTCAGAGATCCCACTGTCTCCCTCACCATTCCAAATTTAGCAAGTTTATGATATGCTGCTCAGAAGCTATTTTTCTCATTCTGCACTATCCCACACCCACTGAATTCTTTGTAAACAGTAGGAAGATCTCCTATGCTTTCCATTCCTGGTTAAATGCTAGTGGTATTCTTAAAGAAGGCAAGGTTTAACTTTAACTAGCACCAGTAATGTTCTTTTCAGACATACAATGTACTGTAAATCAATGAAATACTCTAGAAGATCTCCAGTACAAAAGGCTTAGGACTGAGCAGGTTTGAAAGAACTCAATATATTCTGAATGTAGATACTGATCTTCCTTGATCTTTAACAGCAGTTTTCGTACACCTAAGATAAGATAAGATATCTTTATTAGTCACATGTACATCAAAACACGCAATGAAATGCATCTTTTTGCGTAGAGTGTTCTGGGGGCAGCCCGCAAGCGTCGCCACGCTTCCGGCGCCAACATAGCATGCCCACAACTTTCTAACCCGTACATCTTTGGAATGTGGGAGGAAACCGGAGCACCCGGAGGAAAGCCACACAGACACGGGGAGAATGGGGAGAATGTAATTGTTGAATGTTATTTGTAAGTAACTCTGGGCTTTATGTGTAACTATATATTATGTAAAAGAATTTAAAAAACATTTATACATGGTACTTATAATGCAGGATGAAGCAGCACAAGGGAAACTGAGTAAAGTTTTTGGAAGCTTATGATCCACTTCAGGAATCCCAAATGTGTGAGTTTTTGGATTTTGGATGTATTTGGGATATTCAGACTGGGGATCTTTATCTGTTGAATGCTAACTTCTGTTGTTGCATAGGAAGCAAGGCAGCCAGATTCTGCACAGCAAGATCCCACAAAACAGCTTTGTGACTTTGAGCAGATCACATTTTTTAATGATGATCATTGAAGGGTAAATATTGACCAGGATAACAGGGATATTCAGAATAATGCAATAGGATCCCTTATATTCATCTGAGAGAGCAGATGTGGCTTTCGAACATCTCATATGACAGACAGTTGCTCTGACAGTGCTAAGCCTCCTCAGAACTGCACTGGAGCATCAGGTTTTTGGGCTTATTTCTGGAGTGGGACTTGAAACCAGCAACTTCTGAAGTGGGAGGGGAGGATGCTGCCAGCGAGCCATAACTAATGGAGCAGGTTGTACTTCAGGACGTAATTTCACCCAAATATATTGATACGTGAGAACAAAGCTCTAAGACCCCAAATGATTAGCCTGAACCACAACTGCTTCCACTGCCCTTTGAAGGATTCCAAAGATACGTATCTTTCTGAGAGAAATAAAAGCACTTTAATTTGGGGAAAAAAAGGATAGAAGAGCAGAGAGGTCAAGACCAGGGGAGAATTCCAGGTGGGTAGATATGGCTGCTAAAGCTGGAGCAAAGGAAATTAGAGATTGCAAGAGGGACAAAAGAGAAGAAAAGCATTTGGAATGTTCCGGGCTGGATAAGATTATAGAGATAGGAAGAGACAAGACTATGGAGGGATTTGGAAGGACAGATGAGAATGAGAAGGATTGTCATTGCTGGGTAAGTAACAGAGGAGCAGTCCACCTCTGAGAGCCATAATATGATGTTACTCTTGAAAAGTTATTTATACAGCAGGGAAACAGGCCTTTCAGCCCAACTCATCCATGCCGATCAATTTGCCTACCCAAGCTAGTCCCATTTCCCCAGGTTTGTCCATATCCCTTTAAACCTTTCCTATCCATGAACTGTTTACATGTTGTAATTGTATCCATCTCTACCACTTTCTCTATCAACTTCATGGTAGTGTAGTGTAACACTAATAGAGTTAGCATAACGCTACTACAGCGCCAGCGACCCAGGTTCAATTCCAGCCACTGTCTGTAAGGAGTTTGTAAGTTCTTCCCGTGTCTGCGTGGGTTTCCTCCGGGTGCTCCAGTTTCCTCCCACATTCCAAAGGCGTACGGGTTAGGAAGTTGTGGGCATACTATGTCGGCACCAGAAGCATGGCGACACTTGCAGGCTGCCCCCAGAACACTCTCCGCAAAAGATGTCCCCAGAATACTCTGTGGAAAAGATGCATTTCACTGTGTGTTTTAATGTACATGTGACTAATAAAGATATCTTACCTTATACATCCACCACCCTCTGTGTGAAAAAGTTGCCCCTCAGATCCCTTTTAAGTTATTGTTGCAAGGGAAATATGACAATAAATCTTTAATCAAGCCATAAATGATGAGCAAAGATTAGTGGCAACACAAGAAACTGCAGATACTGGAACCTGGGGCAACAAACAAAGAACTAGAGAAACTCAGTGGGTCAGGCAGTATCTGTGGAGGGAAATGGACAGTCGATGTTTCTGGTCGAGACCCTTCATCTGGACTTAAAATTAATGACTGCTGGTTATACAGTCGTACCTGTTTGAAATTCCTCCTTGAATAATTGCCTTGAAGTTCCAAGTGCCAGTTTGGCAGCTTCAGAACTCCCCTAGGCAATGAGAAGGTAGGCCCAATATTTGTGGTCAATGACAAAGGAACAGCCACCCTGATAACCTCGAGGAAAACTCCTCATAAAGTCCTAGCAACCTCTGAAGCAAGAGCTCTCTTTTGCAATGTCAGGCATCAGTTCCGCAGGTCCCCAAGCAACTTGCTGCTCTGATATCAGCAGAACATTAAAATATTATTCAAGTATGCCAGGAAATAAGAAGCATAACTTTTAATTAACTTCTTATCTACTGCACTGAGTGATAAATAAAGATTGGAACAACCATTTGGTGGAAGAATATTGAAAGCGGAATATTTTTTAATTGGTGAGAGATTGAAATGTTTTCAGAAGACATGGATGTCCTTCTACAAAGTAATTTGAATGTTCAGCAAGCATTTAGGAAGGTATGTTGGCCTTAATTGCAAGAGGTTTTGAGTAGAAGAATAGTGAGTTAAGTCCTGGGGTTGCCTTTTATTGCTGGACCTACTTCCTTCAATCCTCCACTGGCCCCAGAATTGTACTGACCATTTCCCCCACTGCTCACTGATCTGACTTCCACACCCCAATCACCCAAGGCCTCCAAGCTCACTGATCCCCCAAGGCCCCCCATCTTCCAACCCCACAGAGCCCTCGGTCTCCACTTCAATCCAGTTCCTTATCTGATTGACAACCAAACCCAACCCACCCCATGATCCTGCACCACCCCTAACCCTCCAACCTGACTCATACTACTACCCTGCTCCCCCCGTCATCACCCCCATCCCAGATGGTGCTCTTTCCATCACCCATGGGGCTCCCTCGAATCAGACCTGTCCCTGATGGCACCTTTTCCTTTGGAGGAACATATTTTTCGAAGGCCTCAGGCACTGCTGGGGTTTGCAGCTATGGGTTGCTGGTGCACCGCTCAGCAGTCATACAGTACAGTGTACCAACAACTGTTTGATGTAGACCCTTCACTGCAAACTTCAGTGGCGCATGAAAGAACGGGGGGCTGTACAATTTGGGCTGGTGTTCATCCCTCAACATAAAACAGACTAACAAGTCATTTATTTCATTTGCCGTCTTTGGCACCTTGCTGTGCATAACCTGCCTGGCACGTTTGTCCACGCAATGACTACACCTCAAGAGAAACTCATCAATATAAGATCTTTCTTTTTCTATAACCTCCTCAATAGCTAAGTGAATGGAAGAGCAGGCACCTCAGTCACCTGTTCAGAGGAAGGTGAGGGCATTGCTTAATGTTATTTGCCTGCAGCCTCTCCTTGCCCAGCCACTGTTGGAACTTCCACATAACCTAAACAAAGCAGCTTAACAGAGCTCATGTTTGAAGGGTGAGGAGGAAGTGTTATATGATTAATAGACAGAAGCTGGGTTCTGCAGGTGCAAGGGCACTCCTGCGGGAGTAAATCCTTCTCATCTTTCTTCGTCCTCACATGGGATTCCTCATGGTGCAATACTTCATGATCCTTAGAACGTGAAGTCTTTTAACCCAGGTTTCTTGTACTTAATTTCTCCGTTCTTTGTGCAAACCAGCACAATGAGGCCTGACGCTCTGCCTGATGTCATAATTAGGAGGTTTAAAACCTGGGTTAGGAATTCCTCTGGAGAATTGACTGCCCTGGCAGGAGAAGCCATCGACCTCCTGGCTCTGGGTGAGGCCTCGACAGAAGCCAGATACCAGAAGTGCATCTCCAGCTACAATCAGCTTCATCCCTTTTGTCTTCCCTCCCACCCTCCAGCCTACTGTAGTCAAGGGACACACTGCCCTCTAGACAGGATGACCAAAGTTTCCTTCAGAGGTCAGATTGCCTGTGGAGTCCACCAGACAGGAGTAGCTTTCCTCAATTACTTGCCATCCATAACCCTCTGTCTTTAGGAGCTGGGATCATTCTCTATACTTATTGGATGCTTGTAGAGAAGTTAAGTTGATGTCCAGGTCACAAAAGCCCTGGTTTACACAACGGCGTATAAGAACTTTGGCTGCTGCTGAACATGTTTATACATTTAGTGCAACACAATGAGTTCTGTATTTTCTTCGTTCAACTCGGTTTTGCACTAACTCTGCACTAAATTTGTATTCTGTATATACCATTTTTTCCACTATTTGTACTTGCACAATTTTTCTTGTCTGCATTTATTGTATGTCTTCTGTTTTATGTATGTCCTCTGTTGTGTGAGTCTGGGGGAACAACATTTTGTTCCTCCATGTGTTTTTATAGCATGTGGGTGAATGACAATAAAGTAACTTGAACTTGAACTTATTCATTGAACCGGGGGTAGGATTTCATCTGTGATTGCTTCTGCTAAACACCAACATCCATTGTGCTACAGTTCTTGACGCTTGGCTCCATTGACCACAGTGTAAAGCAGGGATAGGAGTGGGTGGGAGGGGAATGTGAGGATGGGGACTCAAGGCAGATCAAAATGCCAGTGTCCATTTAGTGCCATTTATCCCTTGGATTACTAAATCACAGAAGGAGGCCATTCAGCCCCTCAATTCACTACTGGTCTAATCCAGCCTTCCAGGTCTACAATCTTGTGGGTTACAGATCTTCAAGTACACTGTTTAAATGTGATGAGGGTTTTTTGCCTCTACCAGCCCCTCAGGCAGACTTCCAGACCCCAAATGAGTGAAAATGTTCTTCCTCATCTCTCTCTAATCCTTTCACTGATTACAGTATGAAATTATAATCTCCGCCTGCCATCCCCTCTGGTGATTTGGGAAATCAAATGTGTGTCCTCTGGTTATCAACCCACCTGCCACTGTCAAAAGGAGACACAAGAGACTGCAGATGCTGGAACCTGGAGCAGCAAGCGATCTGCTGGAGGAACTCTGCAGGTCGAGCAGCATCTGTTGGGGGGGGGGGCGGTGGGTGGTGGGGAAGGAATTGTTGAGAAATTGTCAGGACCCAATGAAGGGTTTTGACCCGAAATTTCGACAGTTCCTTCCCCCCACAGAGTTCCACAGAGTTCCTCAAGGAGCTAGATCGTTTCTTGCCGCTGTCAAAACCCTTGATGATTTTGAACTCCACAGTTAAATCTCCCCTTAACTTTCTCTTGAGAACAATCTCAATTTCTCATTGGCCTTTTGGTAATGAATAATGCAGGCTTTTAATTAGGCCATTGGAAGATGATCTTGGCTCAGAAGGAAATGCACTACCCATGTACCAGCCTTTCTGCTGGCTGAACTCAATGAGAGAAGTCAGTCAAATCTTGCATGAAAGCAACATAAAAGATTATCTTTCTCCTCTTTGTTTAATCAATTTCAGCATACATTCAAGCCTCTTTCTCTTGTCTAAATAAAGGAAATGGCAGCTTGACATGGCTCCCAATGGGTTAAGCTGTATTCATCTATAGAATGAGTTACTGGCGGCTGTTATTCCTACTAGGGCCAAAAGAGGGTCACGTTCACTATCCATCTACTGTCTGTGGTTGCTCTACTCTCTGAGGCTATTGGTTAAAAGTTGTAAAGAGAATGTAAGTTTTGACAGATATCTGGTTGGTTGCCTGTTTTTACAGTTGGACTCTGAACTTACAAAGGAAACAGCAAAGGGCCTGTCTAGAAATACTTGTGATTCCCTTTAGAGATTGACTACCTTGGATGCTTGGAAGAAGAGGCCAGAGTTCAAAGGAAGAATCAAGGGGTTAAGAGAATTCCCTTTTCCCATTGAGCTCATCCCTAATGATCACAGGACTGAAAATAGTTTGCTCTCTCACCTCAGTTCTGTTTGCCAATGTACCTTGTGCTGTGGAACAACAGGGTTCAGTATTTGGGAAATGTTTGGCTCCACTATTTACTGGCATTGCATAGCTCCATCCTACGCAGATTATCTATTTGGTCCATGTTTGCTTGTTGGGATGTTACTGTAACACGTGTCGAGGATCATTAGTTATTATTGGTCCCTAGACAAAACTAAGTTCAAGAGGCTGAAGGAGTGACAGACAGAAGATGCAATGAAGCATGCCTGAAGAAAATTATACCGCAGCCAAGAAACACAGTTCCATCCTGTACTCTTATAATAGTCCCATTGACTCTCAAAGCTGGACAACAGGATTATCTGCATTTAAGCTTTCTCTCCCTTATTGGTAAGTTATTTTTCAGGGGTCACCTGTGTGTCAATAGGTTACATGCTTGCCTTTGAAGCAGAAGGCTGTGTATACTAGTACTAGCTCTGTGCAAAATCTAGACTGATACTCAGGTGCACTCTTGAGAGGATGCTGCACTACCAGGAGGGACACGTTTTGGACGAGACACCAAAGTCCAGCTGCATCTTATCTTGCGGGCAAATTAAGACATCCTATTCCATGATTCTGAAAAATGTGAACGTTTTCTGAAAAATGTGATGTCCTGGCAAATATTATATTTCAACCAGCTTCAAGAAAATCCAGATTCCCTGGTCAATATCACAAGGTTGATGAGGGAGGTTTCTGTGTCTAAATTGGGTTCAACAGTGTCAGCAGTGACTATTCATTTATGTCATCAAATATCTTACAATCAATTCAATATTATTGGGTTTCTCTATATCTTGTAATCCACAAAACCTGGCCTTTATGCTCCTTTCTCAGGTCTTTTTGGGTTTCTTTGCCGATTTCCCACACCCTTAGTAACATGTTCCAGATTCTGAAGACTCATTATGAACAGAAATACATCAAACTCATTACTTTCCTGTGATATAATTGTGTCCCTAAGTTTAATATGTCCTAGACTGATTGTGATGGACCCAACCCATTGCCTGGAATCACTACTTGTGGACCCCTCCTGCCTAGCTAATCTCACTGGCCCTCCATACCCTTAGATACAGTGGTAAGATCTCACTAGTAACTGGCCCCAGGTGGAGATCCCACCCCAAAATCCTGCTAACAGTATTTGACAGCTGGAAAAACTGGGTGGCAAAGCTTTGTCTTCTGTCAAAGCTATCATTGATTTTTATCAGATTTTAAATGTCTCTGTCATTCAGAGATCTATAAAAACTATTAAAAGTGAAATGTATTGCTTGCACTAACAAATATAACCTTAACTCATTTATACTAGGAGCATTGAGGGGAAAAAGTATGCTTGTTTTGACAGTGACTCAGCTAAACTTGAAACATGGTGCATATAATATTGCCTTCAACAACTATGCGTCATTGTTTCCTGAGGTAGTAGCAACATTACAAACTTGAATATTACCAGGTGCTTATACATGAGCCACACACCAACGTACATTTACAAGAAATAAAAAATAAATGAAATAAAAATGATTAAACAACTTTTAAAAATTAAAAATAGTATTTTGAAAATTCAAGTAATTCAAAACATTAAACGAAAGCTAAATAATTAAAATTTATTCCCTTGCCTCTAAATCTTCAGGCCTCAAACCCCCATTGAAATATATAAGGTTTGAGATCCTGCCCAGGTCTGAACTGGAACAACATCCCATTGGAGATTCCCCAGTCTAATGCTGGAGAATCCCAGTAAGACTTCACACTGCTGCCAGTCTTCACCTGGAGCCCAGTAGAAGAACACAGTGGCAGAATTGGCTCCAGTAAATCAGTACACTGCAGAAATATGTCATTGGCCATAAAGCCTTTTCAGACATCCTGTAGAAATACAAATCTTATTTTTTTTTCTATATAGAGTCATTCATTCGGAATGTCTTTAGTGACATTCTGTGACATACTTTTGAAGCCCATTCACTGTTGTAATGTAGGAAATGAAGCAGCCAATTTAAGTGCTGGGTCACACAGAAATATAATTAGAAATGTAATAGCAATCAAATAATATTTTTAATATTGTGGATTGAGGGATAACTATTGGCTAGGTCATCAGGTATAACTGCCCTTCTCTTTGCCATGGGATTTGTAAGTTTACTTAATGGATCAAATGGGATCTTGGCATAATTTTTCCTCAAAAGACAGCACCGACAACAGTGCAGCAATCCCACTGCACTGCACTAGGTTATGAACTCACGGCATTACAAATGAGAGCATCCTCAACAGACCCATGTCTGACACATCTTTAAGAAAAACAAAAGTACAGTTAGTTATGTCACAGAAGCGCAGGAAGTAACCTATTAGTTGGCAATGGAAATAACAGCATGGGTCCTTGACATAAAAGATTTGAAATATTCTTATGTTATGATTAAGATAAAACTTCCTTTGGAAGTAAATGTGGGGAATGCAGATCAAGGTTATACAAATGTACAGTATTATTGGAACTATTTTAACAGGATACTCTATAAATGTATGTTTGTTATCCTGGATCCCGCTCAGGATAACTGACAGACAAACAGATAACATACATTAAGGCAACACAGCACTATACACAAATGTGAAGTCACACTGCATGCATTGTTCTAACATCCAGCATCATTGAGGTGCCCCCACAGATTTGGCTAACAGCCATTCTTTAGAACACATTTTGGACAGAAACCTTCCAGATATTAATTAGAAACATGTGGTATGAAACATTTAGAAACATGAATTCATAAAGTAAAGAAGAAGGTCATTTTGGCTCATTATCATTGAACATAGAACAGTACAGCACAGGAACAGGCCCTTCGGCCCACCGTGTCTGTGCCGACCATGATGCCAATTTAAACTCATCCCATCTGCCTGCACATGGTCTGTATCCCTCCATCCCCTGCCTGTTCATGTGCCTTTCTAAAAACCTCCTAAATGTTGCTATCGTATCTGCCTCCACCCTCTCCCCTGGCAGCTTTTTCCAGGCACCTACCGCTCTCTGTGCAAAAAACTTGCCCTGCACACCTCCTTTATCCCTGCAGTAGCTCTTTGAAGGACCTTTCCCAAATAACCTCATCCCCTGCTTATTCCACACAATCCTGCTTTCAATAGTGTGCCTAAATCACGCTTTCCATGATGTGAAGAAGACGATTGACATAGTCCCCTTGTTCAATGTCACCCTGAAGTGTTTCACACACACACACACACACACACACACACACACACACACAATTAGTTACAATAAATACAAGTCAAAAAACTATTGATGCTGCAAATCTAAAATAAAAACAGAAACTGCTGGAAGTACTCATCAGGTCGGGCAGCATCTGTAGAAAGAGAAGCAGAGTTAAAGTTTTGGGTCAAAGACCCTTTGTCAACATTGGGAAAGAGAGAAAACAAGTTCTAAGTTGCAGAGAGGGATGGGGAGGGATGGATGGGACAGAGAGGATATTCTGATAGGGTGAGGTCTGTGCTATACACTGTAGATGAAATCATCTGGTTGATAGGTTAATGAGGGAAGATTGAGAAAGAGAACATGAACAAAGGAATATAAAAGCTGTGAAATGCAGAGCTGTAGGAAATGTCTAGCAAGTCAGGCTGTGTCATTAGAGAAAGAAAAACTGAACCAATAATACAGATGACGATGACAGCAGAACGACTTTTTGAGTTCCGATCCCAATCTCAGAGGTTTTCAGAACACCTATCCTGGGGTGAGTCAGATCTTGGATGGAGGTGGGGAGGTTGTGAAGGGGTGTCTGACACCTTTATTAGGGTGTGTAGTCTCGTGGAAGGCAAATTCTCAGAAAGTTCTTATTCCAGGGACCTTGCAAGACTAAGAGGGTCTGATGTGATGGATCTTGGGTCAGATGATGAGTTGCAGAAAATTACCCCAGTTCCTCTTCACCCACAGGCAGTTCGTAAGGACACTTACCATCCCCCAAATACTACCCTTCTCTTACTTCAGCTGCCAGGCTTCCTGATGTATTGTTGAACCTACAAAGCAGGTCAGAGCAGAGAACTCCAAACTCGAATTAACTGCAGTCACCTCCAGGAAGGGTCCCACCTTTGTTAAACCTGCAAATAGTTGAGCAGGGTAAAATAATGGGGCAGGGCAGGTTGGGCAAAAGGCAGGGCAGGGTCAGTTTCAAATCTTAAAATGTTATCATCATGCCCAAATCCAACCCACCTTTCCAAGGATTTTAGGCTGTAAGTAGGCAGAAGGGCTGGAAAAGGGGAAGGAGGAGGAAATGAACAGCAGGCAGGGTCTATGACAAGGTGGAAATCAAGAAAAATTGACTATGGAAACAATGGGGTAAATGGCCTCTTAGAGTCATAGAGTCACCCAGCACGGAAACAGACCCATCAGCCCAATTGGCCCATGCCGCCCAAGATGCCCATCTAAGCTACTCCCATTTGCCCGTGTTTGGCTCATATCCCTCTAAGCCTTTCCTATCCATGTACTTGTCCAATTGTCTTTTAAAAGTTGTTATTGTACCTGCCTCAACCACTTCCTCTGGCAGCTCATTCCATATACTGACCACTCTCTGGGTGAAAAAGTTGCCCCTTGGGTTCCTATTAAATCTCTCCCGTCTCACCTTAAACCTATGCCCTTTACTTCTGATTCCCCAACCCTGGGAAAAAGACAGTGTGCATTGACAGTATCTATGCCCCTTGTAATTTTATACACCTCCATAAGATCACCCCTCATGCTCCTACACTCCAACGCAAAACATCCCATCCTGCTCAACCTCTCTCCATAACTCAGTCCCTCGAGTTCCAGCAACATCCTCGTAAATCTTCTCTGCACTCTTTCCAGCTTAAGGGCATCTTTCCTATAGCAGGGTGATCAAAACTCAACACAATATTCCAAATGCGGCCTCACCAATGGCTTGTACAATTGCAACATTATGCCCTAACTTCTATACTCACTCCCCTGACTGATGAAGGCGTGTCTTCTGTGCTATAAATTTCCATTTCTATAATTCTGTAATTAACTGGCTGAAGGGGTGAGGTAACGAGGCAAATGGGATGTAACCAGCCAAGTAAAGAAACAAAAGGTGGTATAAATGACAATAGCAGAAATCCCACTCACTTTATTGGAGGAGGCAATGGTTATCTGGTCTCTGGGAATGCTCACAGTTCCTCTTCAAAAATGTTGACCTAAACAGGCCGCCAAGTCCCAACAGTGGGATGTCTTTTTCAATACTCTCTCAGTACTACACTGGGGTGGGACATTGAGCTACATTACGTTTCATAAACTCTGAAGCAGGGCTTGTTTTTGTTGAACTTAATTCATGGATAAGAGTGCTGTCAACTGAATCAAATGTAATGGACATAGCTAATATTTTCTGTACAATGGAAGGTCATTTGAATATTGTCCCCATTCTACCCATGAGAAAAGTTATGGAGATTCAAGGTTCCAAAATGTCAATACAATGGAAATATTGTAATGTTTTGGGATGAGACTAATCCAAGTACTGTGTGTTTATTCTATTATGTGCATCTTTCACAAAAGTCACATAAAAGTTGTTGATTAAAAAATATGATGTGCTAGGAAAACAAATCTCAGGATGTATTCCCCAAAGCCCTTGTATTAATACTACGAAGGTACTTTTACAATTGCCAATTGGTGCTTTGATGTAGCATCAATGCATTCACTGGAAACATTTCTTATATGGTTAAGTCATGTAAAACGGCCAAGCGGAGGTGGCTCTCTGTTATCACTAGTTTTTTAACACTCCATGACCAAATATTGAAGAAGTCCTTTTATAGCTATCCAGCATAAGGTACAATCCATCCTAATAAATAATCTGTTTGATCCACAACGGATGGTAAAGTATACCAAGATCCCTGTAGGTAAATGCAGTAGACATTTTAATTTTATAAATGTTTTATTTGGAACGAACATAAGATTGTGTCAGAACAACTAATCCACAACTACTCAGGGAGGTTTGCATCTCAGCTTGAAACTGCTATCACACCAGAACCCAAAGGTTGTGGATTCATGCCCCAGTGAGTCTTCACTCAATCTGGAGACAGATATCCTTTGGCTTTGATGTTCAACCAAGGTCCTATCTGGAGGCTGTTGAAGATCTCTTAAACAGGAAGTTTTCCTAATGACCTGGCTAACATCCTTAAATTAATCAAAAACAGAACAGCTTAACCTGCCATTTGTTTCATTGCTGTTTGTGGGATCCTGCGGTGTGGAAGATAGCTGCCATGTTTGGCTACATTACAACAGTGGACTGCTTGATGGAAATACTGATTCATGTGAAGGACTTTAAGTCCTTCTCAGAGATATGATCAGGTGCTGTATAAATACAAGCCTTTACTAAATTGTTTGACAGCCATTAAGTTTATTTTTGCTGCAGTTTATTGGACCTGGGAGTTTATAACTGTGAAAGCATATTTAGTTTCCTGTAAACATAAGACTTTAATACAGTATTTCAACAATTTTCTATACTAAGAATAAATTAAGCTTTTTTTTCTCATTTAAATGTTGAGCATTGTAAAGGATGAACTCTCAAACATTATGCTTAATACCTGCTATTTATTAACAGGTGACCCACAATTATTGAATGGCTTCAGATCCTGAGCCATTTTCCCCTTGGCCTATTGTCCCTGTGAAAGAGCCATCCAATTGGTCCCATTTCTCTCCACTTTCTCCAAAGCTCTGCAATTTTTTCCTTTCAGATATCCACAGAGTTCCTTTGGGAAGTCACTGTTGAGCCAGCTTTCATCAGCCTTTTAGGCAATCATTCCACATCCCAGCAACTCACTGCATATTAAACTTTCGCCTCTTCTCTGCTGCTTCTGCCAATTCCCTTAAATCTAAGTCCTTTGGTTACAGACCCTGTTGGCAGTAAAAACGGTTTCACTTAATCTACTCTATCAAAAATTATGAACACTTCCATTAAGTGTCCTCTTAGCCATATTTATTCTAAGGGGAACAATCTCGAATTCTCCAGTAACCTCCATTCCTCTGAATCTTTCTAGTAAATCTCCTGAAGGCCTTCACGTCTTTTCAGAACTGAGCTCAGGGCTCCAGGCAAAGGCTGACAAGTGATTTATGAAGTTGCTGTATCAATTCATCCCATGTAACCTGTGGGGGATTATTGCGCACATAATGCTGAAAAAATACCTGGACGAGCACTTAAAGAGCCATAACGTACAAGACTTAAGAACGAAGACTGAGAAGTAGTTTATATTTGGCATGGATGTAATAAGCTGAATGGCCTCCTCGGGCCCTATAAATTTCTATAATCCTAAATTCCTTGCCGAGTCCTTCATTACACAACTGCTCAGGACACACCTAGACAAAAACCCATGCATCTTTTTCCAGTCCTTCTTGGTAAAAGTGCAATCCTGAAGGCGATGGGCAATGGTTCTCATTTCCAGTGGAGCCATCGCACAGACAGTATTGGGCATGTCACCGATACTCCGACTTCCCGCGAGGTCTTGGTGCTTGATGGAAACCTGGCGGTGAAGCGTTTTACCGCATGACTTTTAACAGTCCACTGAAGGAACTCAGCGAGTCGAGCAGCATCTGTGTGAAGAAAGGAATTGTTGACGTTTCAGGTCAAAACCCTGCAGGGTCCTGATGCTGGGTTTTGATGTGAAATGTCGACAAGCTCTTTCCTCCCACAGATGCTGCTCGACCCGCTGAGTTCCTCCAGCAGATTGGGTGTTGCTCCAGATTCCTGCATCTGCAGTCTCGTGTCTCAACTTTGACACTCTGCTTGGGGAACCACCCAATAGGATACACTGCCTCCTTTGCCTGCAGGACTCTGACGACATTTCGTGCAGACCATTGCATGATTGGATAGTGATCAAAGGTTTTCTTCTGTGTAAAGCATTCTCTCAATGCAACTAAAACGAATGTGTCCAGCAACATGGCCAGACCCATCCTTCACAACACCTAGATACAACCCCAGCATGTAGTGATACGGTGTTCATTAAACCAATTGTCTTTCAGTGTTAATATGGTTTTATTTACTAAACTGGAATGAGGAGGTGGGAGGGTGGGGGAGGATACTTATTGGTGGCTTCCTACATGAGGGTGGAGCTATGTGTGATTCATGAAAGCATTAAGCCTGATTATGCACTTGTACACTTTCCTTTATTTCAGCCTATCTTGTCACGATCTGTGGCACAACAGAACGAACCGCAAAGCACTAGGCGATGTGGCTGCCTTTCTGAATGAAGTAGATTGTCAGCATTTGTTGGAAGGCACTAGGAAGCCAGGGTTGCAGTGAAATTCTCTTGCTATCTGTGTGTAAAATCCTTGCCTCAGTGGAAGGAGGGGTAGATGCTAGCTGGAGTATCAACATCAATCATTTCCTGCACCATCCCACCTCATGTCTCATCAAGCCGCCTCTAAAACCTGGAGAGAATTTTGTAAATTGGCTCGAGATGTCCAGTTAAGGCAGGTGCAGAGACAATGTCTTTTTTTAAGAAACAAAAAAGGCAGAATTGCAGAATAATGATTGCCAGAGGTAAGTTATAAGGCTGTAATTCATTTGAGATCCTGATGATATCGTAAACTGTGAGTGCATCATTCAAGTGTTTCACAAATGCCAGAAGAGCCTTCTGAATTATAACCTGAAGGTGGAATTAACTACAATTGGTAGGTCATTCATTTCATTATTCACTCCTGTCTGTTTGCTTGCTGCAAAATGTGTTGCAGCTGTCTCTGTGTTCTCTGAGGCACATGTTCTATGCTCACCTCTTTAGACCTGGTGAGAGGTCATTGGCTGGTTTGCAGACTAGAAATAAGGGTGGTCTTGAATTTGGGTGTTTTAATAGGAAACCCACCTCTGGTTTTATTCACTTGCAAGAAGGCTTTACAGGGGAGGTGGAGGCCCTGTACTCACTAATACACAACTTACTTCTACCATCTGTCCTATGTGACACCTTTTACATCTTCTTGATGCCTCAAAGTACTTTGCAATCAGTTACAGTTTACAGTTGTGCTTCGGGCATCTGGTCCATGCACAGCATGATCCCAGATAGGCCAAATAACCCTTGTCGGTGCTGCAACAATTCTATCATATTATGATAACAATCAGTTAAGCTTTTCAGACTGAGGGCCAGCTGTAAGTCAGGACCCTGCTCTTTAATCAGTGCCACTTGATCTTTTGTGCCTATCATATAAATAATATGAGGATACTAGCTGGACTAGAGGCCTGGGTTATAGGGAGAGGTTGGCCACACTGGATCTTTATTCCTTGGAGAATGATGGGTGACGTCACAGATGTTTATAAAATCATGAGGGATATGGATAAGGTGGACGGTCATAGGTTTTCCCCAGGGTTGGGGAGTCCATAACTAGAGGGTACAGATATGAGATAAGAGGGGTGAGATTTTAAAGAGACCTAACTTCTTTACACAGAGGATAGTGAGTACCTGGAATGAGCTGCCAGGGGAATTAGTCAAGGCAGGTACAATTGCAACATCTAAGAGGCATTTGGATAGGTACATGGACGGGAGAGGCTTGGAAGGTTATGGGCTGAATGTGGGCAACTGAGACTAGCAGGGAGGATGCTGTGGTCAGCGTGGACCAGTTGGGCTGAAGGGCTATGACTATGACTAATATGGTGAATATTTAACATCTCACCTCTGTGGTCTGGTGGTGATGGATAAATTACAGGGCTCGTATGCATAGACCAGTGCCAGTGTTTAAGTCCCACCATGGCAGATGGTAAACTTAAACTTCTGTCTCTCTTTCTTTCTCTCTCTCTCTCTCTCTCTTTCTTTCTTTCTTTCTCTCTTTTGCCCCCCCCCCATACTTTCGGTCATTGGTTCATTCACCCCCGCCACCCCAAAAGTCCTCTCTCAGTCCAACACACCTCACAACAATGAGGGCCTTGTTCAGGTTTCACCCATTGCTCTCGAACTACTTCCAGCTCCTTGCTGGTTTTAATGTCAGCAGTCATTTGTGATTAACTCATGCTACAAGACCCAATTAAATGCCGTAAATGCCTGTGTGCACATTTACAAATACTGTTGCGCTCTCCTGTGTTATGAGTGCATGGGTTAGGAAGACACAAATATAAACAAGTATACATAGGGTTAAATTGACTGGCACAAGCTTGTGTATTGATCGATGGAACAAGTGGAAAGAGTGCAGGGAAGATTTACGAGGATGCTGCCAGGACTGAGTTACAGGGACAGGGTGGGCAGGCTAGGACTTTATTCCTTGGAATGTAGGAGATTGAGGGGTGACCCTATAGAGGAGTATAAAGTTATGAGGGGTATAGATAGGGAGAATGCACATAGTCTTTTTCCCAGGGAAGGAAAGGGGAGTTAAAGAGGGCATAGGTTTAAGATGAGAGGTGAAAGATCTAAAAGGGACCTGAGGGGCAACTTCTTCACACAGAGGGTGGTGGGTATATGGAATGAACTGCCAGAGGAAGTGGTTGAGGCAGGTACAATTATAGCATTAAAAAGAACATTTGGTTAAGTACATGGATAGGAGGGATTTAGAGGGATATGGGCCAAGCACGGGCAAATGGGACTAACTTGGTGGGCACCGTGGTCAGCATGGATGAGTTGGGCCAAAGGACCTATTTCCATGCTGTATGACTAAAGTATTTAAATAAATAAAGAACTAAAAAGCCAGTATCAATAATGGATTGTCTTAAAAACCATCCAGTTAACTAATGTTTATCAGGGAAGGAAGTTTGCCATTGTTACCTGTCTGCATTATACATGACCTGGTCCACTGTTGTGATTGATTCTTAACTGCCCAACGGATGATCTATGGACAATCAATGCCAGCGTTGGTACTGGTCTGCTTCCCATGAATAAATAAATCTGAAAGACGGTACCTCAATATGTATATCCCTCTGAGTTGTACTGAAGCATCACTGCAGAACATGGGACTTCAGCCCCAGAGTAAAGCTTGAACCTCTATAACTCAGATCTGAGAGTTTTGCCAACAAAGGAAGACTGAAATCCTGCAAGAGAAAAATGCCTAACTAGAGGCTGCAAAAAGACTTGAAAAGTTTAACATTAATTAATTGGAGAAAACCTTAAAAAGGATGGTTTTTTTTTGCTTTACCGCACTGACCTCCATCTTCAACATGAAACACTAACCATGGATATTAAACTCAGATAAAGAGTGCTCTACAGAAGGTGACACAAAAGATACAAGGAGTAAGCTACTGCAGCTGGGTCTGCTCCTACTAAAAGCAGAACACTATGTAAGCCTAATGGGGAATAGAAGCAAGCTGTTTTATTGTGGTCTACAGATTTATTATGCTGTTAAAATATCACATATCTGGTACTTGGAGATCTTACTAAACTGAGAGGTGCATACTTTTGGCCTTTTTGCAGTTTCTTAAATTAAGCATAAAATGCCTTTTTAAATCCATGAGCCAGGATTTTAAAAATAATCTGCCTCTGAATGCTAAATGGAGAATTAATTCCTCATTATGTTTTAGCTGCCGTTTTAAAAGGAAAACCATGCAGTAAGTATGTGACTGAATATCAGTTGAATGTTTGACACATATTTATGTATAGTATGTTTAAAAGTCGAAGCAATAACTTTCTTTTAGTACCATTTCTTTATTATAACATCAGGACTTATTACACCTCAGCCCATTCTAATTTATTCTTTCCCAGGATTGTTCCTACTTCTCTAGTTTTCACTTCCCTTTATCATGAGGGGCCTTTATATCTCCATTGTAAGATCCCACAGGTGTCAATGTGATAATGACCAAATAGTCTAACAGTGATAAATATTGTCCACAATAGCGGGAAGAATTATACTATTACTCTTCAAAATAGAGCCATGGATATTTTATATCCAGCTGGGAAGGTAGCTGGGACCTTGATTTAATGTCCTAGAATTTGGCATCTCCGACAATGCAGTTGTCCCACAGTACCGCACTGGAATGTCAACATGAATGCAGTGCTCAAGTCTATGGAGAGATACTCTCTGGGACTTTCATAGTGTCCTGCACTTTAGGACCTGAAAGATTCTCATTAATATGTAGAGCAACACCGAACAATTGTCAGTTTATCAGTAACAGGTGTCAATACTTTTTCTGAGTTGAAAGGCCATGGCTTCAATCCCTCTCTAGGAACCTTAACAAAATCCAGGCTGACACTATAATTTAGTACTGGGGGAATGCTGCAACGTTGAAAGTGGTGACTCCTGAATAGGCTGTTAAGCAGAGGGGTCCCTCCGCCACACACTGTTAGAAGAAGGTGTCCTTGTCAATAATTATTCCTAAAACTCTGGTCTGTTATGTCAATGCTGGGTGTGGGAGCTTGCTGTGCGCAGCTTGGTTCGATGTTTTCTATGTCAAAATAGTATCAACACCTCATTTAAAAACTGTCTTGTGGATTATAAAATGATTTGGCGCACCTTATAGTTGCTATAGGAATGCAAAATTCCATTTTTCTTTAAGGAAAAATGTTTCTTTTTATTAGAATGAGGCATGAACAGAACTTAAAGTAACATCTTAATTCTGTTTTGTGAGGCACCTTATTAATGCTTCCCAATAACATTGTTGATATGAATGTATGTGGTTCCCAGAATGTAGAAACTTATTCACTAAAGGATGAAAACATCTATAAGTTCTTTTGTTATTCACAGGATTGGTAACTGGTTTGTTAAAACAGGACAATACAGTGCTGAGTGCAGTGCAGCACGGTGTACTGTATGCAGCAAACTAGGATCAACTCCCGATAATGTTAGATCTCACGCACTGATTCCAAACCGAAAGCTAGAGGGCATGAGAGTGCTTTTGTCAAAAGAGTCAATGTTTAAAAAGAATTCAAGAAAGCCGTCATTCAGAGTATTGCAGGAAATAAGCAGTAACAACAGGAAGTTGCTGGTGGTTTTTGAAAGTTGTGTATTCGATTAACACTATGAACAATTACAACAGCAGACATTTCTGATATCAACTGAATTGTTGGATTGTCCATCTGTCCTGTGACTCACATAACTATTCATTGTTGTATATATTCAAATTGGACTCATTTGAAAACTATTGTTGCATATTTCAGTTTAACAAGCAGCCCAGAAACCATGGCTTCATTCACCGCAGAAGCACACTCCCTTTGTTTTTATCTGTCGGTGGCTATAAGCAAACAAACTTGGAGTTCAGTGTCAAAGGAGCCAAGTGTCAAAGGTTCAACAGCTCGCTCCTCTGAGTCAGAAGGTTCAAATCTCCATCTGGTAATTTAAGCACATAACTGTGTGGGATTCTGAGTGCTGCAGTGTAAGAGCTTCTGTGGTCATTGAGATATAGGTCCAGATTTTATGGCCTATACTTATTGCCCCAACTCTAACCGTTATTTAAGTTTACCTCAGCGGAATCTGAAGGTCTATGCTTCCAACCCAAAGCATCCCAGAGTTCTGGAACAAGGCTCCAAACAACAGGAGAGCAAACTGCAACTCCTTTAGAAGTTTTTGACAGACTGCAAAGCCATGCTCCTGCTTTGCTGTTTGTCAAAGTGGTCAAGAAATTAAATGTTTCTGAATGCCGCAAATCCCTTTTTAGCTAATTTGAAACACCTCCAACAATCTCCATTGAAATCAGAGGACTCCTAGGTCCTGTTCCAAGATTAACTTGGCATGGGATCTGAGAGCCTCTCCCCAGCATAAGTGCTGGGAACTGTCAGCAAGATGCAGTCATGCCATGCTGCTGCACTAGATCCAGGCCAGTATACCATGGCCCTGCCTGCCTTCTCAGACGGAAGAAGGTCAAAGAATTTCTCTGGCATCTGGGCCAATTTTTAGTCCTCAACCAACACTATTAAAACCAGTTATCGGATCATCTGACGTGTTTGTGGGATCTCACAGTGTACAAATTGCCTGCCGGATTTCCTTCTTTGCAATAGTGACTATGCTTCAAAAGTCATTAATTGGCCATCAAGTGCTTTGAAATGTCCTGAGGTTGTAATAGGCACTAGCTAAATGCAGGTTATTTTCCTTGGCAGATGGACTACCATTGTCAGGAAATTGTCTACTGCCAATAGACTTGGTGGGATAGCTATGCTCAGAATCAGAATCCGGTTTATTATCACTGACGTATGTCGTGAAATCTGTTGTTTTGCGGCAGCAGTACAGTGCAAGACATAAAAACATAAAAATTACTGTAAGTTACAGAAATAAATAAATAATGCAATAGAGGAATAACACTGAATCTAATAAGCATTTTCTGTGATAAAACTTCAATGCTTTTTTTCCCCTCTGTGTTGTTCTTTTTAAATTTTAAGTAAACAGGATTGTGAGAACAATCACCTTTTGTCTAAGATACTGAGGCTGTCTTGCTCACCTGTACTGAGACACACTGACATTGACCTTCACCATTGATAGTCAGAATTGCTATTCGGGGTACGGCTGGGATAGAGAATGCTTCATTTTCCTCAACTCACAAAACCCCATTGCAGATGATTTAGCTCCTGGAACTGGAGCTGCTTCAGTTGGTGTGAAAATATAGCTTTGTGTTTATTCATTATAGTTAAAGTGATATGCAAAGTGCGTCAGAACTAATTATGCTTCCCTCTCCATTGACTTATCAGTAAATTGCAATCCTGAGGACATGCAAACTAAATTCTACATTAATTTCTTTTATTTCTGTGAACTTTTTTTGAATCCCAGAATTTGTGGTCAGTTTTGGATTTGCTGCCGACCTTGAGGAAATCTGTTCCAGGGATACTGCAATCTCGTAAGCAAGCACTTTCCCTTCCTCTGTAGGCTGCAGGAACCAGGCCTCAGTTCAAAGGGACCCCTGATGTCCAGCAGCCTTGATGTCATCAAGCTGGCCGTGCAGCTAATTACATTAAAAAAATTCTCACAGAAGGAAAAATGGAAGGAAACAGAAAAAAAAATAATTTTCCAAATATTATCCAAAATACTGAATAATGACTGAGATATACACATATGATTTAAGGTCAAAGATGAAATATCACAAGATAACTAATTGTTAAAAATAAAATCAATTTTATTTTGAAGTATTAATGCAAAGGGGTTGCAATACATATCCTTTTGTTTTGAAACAAGTAGTTTGATGAAGCAGTAAATATGGCTTAATACCCGATAAAAATTCAATTAGACCTCATGTAACAGTGCAATATTTTCGGTGTATTTTAGTTCAGAAATAGCTCTGAAAATGTAAGTGATTTCTTGACTCTGGCAGCAAAGGCTGCAAACAGCGTAGTAACTAGGGGATTAAACTAGGCATGCATGGGAATCCCAAAGTCCTGATGTGGACCTGAAACGGCGACAATTCCTTCCCCCCTACAGATTTCCTCAGAGTTCCTCTAGCTGATTGTCACCCCAAGGTTCCTATCTGTTTCAGCCAATAATTGTGGCGAATCCCTTTAGGTTCACCGTGAATTTTAGCATAAAATCTACTCCAATACAGAGGAACTGTCTGAAAGTTTGAAATGAAGAAAAGATTAAGGGTGATCTAATTGACATGTTGAAGATGATTCAAGGATTTGATAAGGTTGATAGAGTGAAAGCATTTATTTTGGTTGCAGAGTTCAGAATTAGAGAACATATCCTTAAAATTAACTCTGGACTACTCAATGCCGATGTCAGAAAGGACTTCTTCATGCAAAGGGCAGCAGAAGCGTAGGGCTCTCTTTCCAAATGCTGTTTTTCATGATGAGAAGGAATCATAAAGTCATACAGTACTGAACCAGTTCCTTTAGTCCACCACGTCTGCATGCATCATCAAGCACCCGTATACACTGAACATTCACTAAAATGAAGCACGTTTAGTAGGTGGAGGGTTCAAAACAAGTGGATAATTTTTTGCAAAGCAGTATTAAAGTTTGCAAAGCAAATAAATGGAGTTAAGTTACAGAGCATAATAATCTAATTGATCGATGGAACCCGAATAGCCTACTTCTGTTCCTTTATTCCTAAGACATTCTATAAGCCCAGTTCATTGTTTTGCAATTGCATAGTAAGAAATCTCTATCCCTCACTCAAAGCTGGCAGAACACCAAATACACATTCCAATGTGTTTGTTAAAAAGGCCTGTGTAACAAAATCACGATTAAATTGTTAATAAAATAGCTGTACTTTTAAACTACCTTCCTGCAGAAGCAGAAGGATCGTCTTATCTACTCTCCCTTAGTTTGTAGAGCATACAAGAAGTTTGAATAGTCATTTCCAGTTAGTGCCCAATTAGGACACAGTGAATAGTAGCTGTGACTCTCTCTGACACATAAAGCAGTACAACCTACCATAAATAGTGAACTGTACTGGGATCAGCTGGCAAATACTTGAAATTCAGTTTACCAGACTGAATAGCACAAAGGTAAGGTGATTTAACTTACAATTTTTAATGTAGAATTTTGACCACATCACTTTCATGTCAAATAAAAACAAAAGATTGGAAACCCACCGCAGGTGATTCAGCATTTGTTGAAAGAAAAATATTTTAATGTATCGGTTCTGGGACTGTTTGTATTCATCTTTATGAGATCATAATCATTATGTTGAATCTTGCTGTACATGAATTGGTTGCCACACTTCCTAGTGTGTGAATTCCTGTACATGAATTGTTGCCACACTTCCTAGTGTGTGAATTCCTGTACATGAATTGGTTGCCACACTTCCTAGTGTGTGAATTCCTGTACATGAATTGTTGCCACACTTCCTAGTGTGTGAATTCCTGTACATGAATTGTTGCCACACTTCCTAGTGTGTGAATTCCTGTACATGAATTGTTGCCACACTTCCTAGTGTGTGAATTCCTGTGCATGAATTGTTGCCACAACCATATAGTTTCAAAAATTTAGTTGTACAGTCTTTTATGACTTCCTAATATTGTTGAAGGCACTATGCAAATGCAAGTCTTTCTTATCTTCTTTAATGAGCACTGCTGAGATTTTCATATTTGTTCACTGTTTTGATACTTATGTGGAAAAGACTCCATGGCTATAAAGAACCTTTTAAACAAAGGTGTCTGGACAGAGTGGTGATTTGTGGAATATTATTCTATCATCTCTTGGCTTTGAATGTGGCACTGTGCAACTTGCTGATGCTCCCTATCTCTCTTGACCTCAAATTTGATTTATTGCACTTATCTCAGCGAAACTCAGTCTTATTTCACTGAATATCTCCATAAGCAGCTTTCTCTGGAAAGAATCCACCAGCAGGAAAGGTTTCAACCAGACCAGACCTGAGGCAACAGTAGTATGATGTGGCAACATGTGGTATTAGTGTGGAAATGATGGCATAGGAAGCTAGCACAGACCTGTTCAAACTCATTGTAAGTGAGCAAAGATTACAGAATGATGTATTAATACAGAGATTTTTTTCTTTTATGGTAAACTACAATCCATCAGGCCACCTTTTAACTTTTGGTTGTCTCTGGCTCCCTTATTAGGCCTCAGAGTTTTATATCTTTAGCTTATTACTGGGTTTATACTACCTTCATCTCTTACCATACATTCCCTGCTTTATTGATTCCAGAAATGAATAAAGGGAGTTACAGCAAATGAAAGGGTTTGTAGTAATAGTTAAGTGAGACCATGAGGAAACCAAATTATTGAATTTAAACCTTCTTTGCATTATACCTTTGATACGAGATCAATTAATTTTTAGGTTAGAGTTTATCATAAATAGTCCAAGTTGTTATCTCAGTTGTCTTGCAATTTCTTTATCTGCCTTTAACAGGACCACAGAATACAAAGGAATATCAGGTTGGGTTAAAGGTGTACAAATAAACCGTAATTTTATATGATTTGTTCAATGCAAACATACAGCAGTAAACCAATGGGAATTTGATGAACGTTTGTAAGTTTGCAAGGAACTTCCTACCTATACTGTCAATACAACTGTAACAATTGTAAATGAACAATTTGCAATGGCAATTTTCAAAATTCCATCTTTTACTTAAGTGCTCGCATACAGATGTAGGTGTTTTCCTGGGCTGAGAACAGCAATGGGGAGACAATGCAAGCAATTACTGCAAGAGTACACTATCGAAGCCTATCACTATCGAAGACTTTGTCTTTCCAATGAATGAAACTCTTAAACATTAAAGAGTTACCTCTCTGCTACATTACTCCTGAAACCTCATTATCTGAGCATTATTATTTTGCATTGGATGACCATACTCTGTAACAAATTGACAGTTATATTTCCTACCATGTCCAATAGTGGGCCAATCGGCCCATTTGGTTTGGGCTGTACCAAAATCTCCTCCCAGCCTCAGTGCTCCAACACACATCGGCAATATGACCAAGCATAAGTGCAAAAGACCAACTTAGAATACACACAGCCAGACAAAATAGCCCTGATCTCAGATAAAATGTTTTTTTTAAGAAGATGGAGGGTCAATTATTTGTCTTATTTCATTGGTCAATTATTTGAACAGATGCAGAATAAATGAAAACAGAGAGTGCTGGAAACACTCAGTGGGTCAGGCAGCATGTGATCGATACACATCAAACATACTTCATTTGCTGTAACGCAGTTCGGAAAGCCCTGAAGTTGTGAAAATCAGCATATATATTTACTTTCAAAGCAAGCAATGTTACTTGCAGTGTCAAGGCAGCAACTGGACTTTCATGGAATTTTCCCTGAGACCGTCCCTGCGAAACTGAGGTCCACTATCTGCATCAAGGTGGTCCCTCTCTCAACATCAGATGAGCAGTTTGCCATCTGTTGGATTGAGACTGACACCAGCAAGTCCGGGGGGTTACCGTCTGCCATACCCCATGCATCCAGTCTCAAGCCTCCTCCGCCAGCAGTTAGTCCAGAGAGATGGCTCCCTCAACACCAGCCGCACAGAGCTGATTTAATGTCAAGCAAAATACGGCAGATGCTGGAAATCTGAAATTAAAAATGGAAGGAATTGGAAACACACAGGCAGGTCAGGCAGCAGTTGTGCAGAGTTGACTTTCCAGGTTCATGACCTTTTATATTAACTCCTTCCTTGTCTCCACTGATGTTCCCTGACCGACTGAGTATTTTCTGATTTGATCCCTGTTTCCAATACACCTTTCAACCCAGGTGCAAGGTGCACTTGGACTACTTTTGTCAGCAGGGGTGTTGACGAATCAGGGGAGTGTGGTGAGGAGATTGAGTCAACATTCTGATCTGCCCGGGTTTAACTGACTGGCCAACAGACTTCAGGGCTGAATGGCCTCTTCCTGTTCCTTTGCAAGTGTTCACCTGCATCAAGTGGTTTCCCTTTATTGGCCGGCTGGGTTATAAATCGGAATTAAAGTTTGGATTAACGAGAGGAGGTGTCAGGAGTTCCTGGGAAGGGTCTCCCGCCACTTGGCCCCATTGTTACAAACTTTGCATTCAACTTCCCTTCGCCACGTCAGGTGTAAGAGCAGCGGGGGGATTCAGGGATGAAACTCCTGCGGTTGTATTTAACTAGCAGGATGTCCCATCCACATTCTCTGGACATAAGAACTTGGTAAGAGGCGTTCCGCACATTCCCAGGACCCTCAAACTGGAAAATCTGGAATTCCAACCGATTCCCAAACGTGACCGCGACCAACACTCGCCGTTTCTTGGCGGTGGCGGAAGCGAAAAGCTCAAACTGTCTCCTGCACTCTCCCCATCCTTTCTGTTCCACTCGAGTTGTGCTGCATCCAACTTTGAGCCAACTGCGACGTTGCGCCAACGTTCCGCCCAAGTTGCGAAACGGCCCAGTGTTGCTCTTTAGAAAGCTGCAATATTGCTCTTGGATCGACGCAAACGAGACCGGGCAACTTTCCGTCCAAGCGCAAGATTTGGATTCGGACCAAGCATTCAGGCGATTGTCCTTTGAGATAGGCAGACATTGCGCGGGGGATCTTCCTTGACAGTTCCACCATCCAGGACAAGGGCTTTATTTCACAGCATTAGACCTATGCAGAAAACACACAGCCCCGCAATCTCGCTCTCAAACCCCCAGTCAACACCCAACATCAGTGCGAGCAGGAAGAATTTCGCCTGATAGGGATTAAGAGTTTCCTTTAGATGCTCCCATGAGCTGCACAAACAGCCAGGTAGACAATCCTAGCTCATTCGTTGACCCCCGTCACGTTCCACTCATCCCAACACATCCTGAAGTAAAAGCCCCGGGTCGGCGATGTACCCGAAATACACACGGTTGTCAGTTTCCTTTGGTTCCAAACTTTGTAGAAATGAACAGGAGATGTCCCCCCGCGAAACGGGCAGTGTGTAGAAAATGATATAACCGCGCGGACTGGCTCTTTTCGTTAAAACAAAAGTATAGTTAATTCTGATAAAGTTTCAGATTTTAAAAAGTCACTCGTAGTAAACTTAATTACTTACAAAAAATGGGGCTCGGGGTTTTGTATAATAAATTGGACGGTGAACTGGTTCTCTTCCAGTGAATATTGAAACATGCCACCTAAGATGGACACCTAACGAGAAGGGGAATACACAATCTCTGCCGTGCCTGCAGTGTTGATGGGTTACATAGAACGAGGAGCTCGAAATATAACTGGAAGAGATGGGGAGTCCTTAACGTTCTCACCAATGACTTCAGAACAGAATTGAACGAAAAGACGCCCGCCGAACGAAGTTGCAAACTTCGATGTGTGATATGTGCAGTTTTGTCAAGTGTTCTGAATTTAACTAGCGACAGTGGAAATAAAACGTCAAGTTTGCACTAAGGATGGGGGTTGGAGGCGGGGGAGAGGAGATGGCGAGAAGACAATGCAAGTTGCAAATGACTCTCCGGATAACCGTTTGAGGCAGCAGCGAGTTTGCTGATCCTGGGATCAACTGGTGTAAACAAATCCCTCTTCCCGCACTGAGCGCCACAGACATTACCTTTACAATGGTTGCTGTATTTCCAATGCACGCGAAAATAAATTTGCCTTCGGTCCCTAGAGTGTAATTTTGGACAGTGTTCCAGCTCACTGCCACTCTCGCTGTACCGACAACACTGCCTTTCCCAAAGTGTTTTTTTACAGGATTAATTCTGAACCTCCAAACATATCAACTCAGCTTTCTACACACCCTCTCTATCCAAAGAATCTTTCAAATTCAAATAATTTTCATCACCCCGCCATTTCTCAACCTGCAAAATTCGTTCTTAATCTGCCTTTTCATTCGCTTTAAACAAAGAAAAAACTCAACTGATTTAAAGTCTTCCTGCAATGTTCAAGTTTCACCATTCAACTTGGATTTTTGAATAAATTAATACCCTCTTTTAAATTTTCTCTTCGTCTTATTTTTTCTTAACTAATCATTTAAAACAAAAATCAACTGCTTAAGACATGTTTAAAAATAATTTTGAAATATTCAACTTTCTACGGGAAATAATAAGCTTTTCCAGACACCCCGACACGTTCACATTTTGTTAAGTTTGTGTGTTGTAAAATCCATCATACACCTGGCCGGTCCGCCTTCCCATTCAAACCCTTTTGTGTTTTCCTTCCAACTGCGATCCCAGTCACAAGTCAGAGCGATTTATCGAAGGATCGTGCGGTGTAACTAGCTGTAAGCGAAATAATAATAATAATAATATTAATTTCAATAAAACACGCAATTATCTCCCACATTATGCCGAGAGCTCAACTCGATTTAAAGAAGGTGTGCCAGATCTCAGCAGATAGGGACAGAAACAACTTCATTTTTCTTCCTCTCAATCGTTTATCAGATAAAAAAGATGCCCCAAAATGGGACATGCTCGTCTTGCTCTTTATGTGAAGCATTTTGAGTGGTCAAAAAATGATTGTTGTCTTTCGGTAACTTTTTCTCGTGATTATTGATTAATGGGTCTTTTCCCTAACCTTCACAAAACTATTTTGAACTTTTGATGTGATTATTGTTTTTGGGCCGTAACAATAAAGCCATGGTGCCATTTTGTACCTTCACCAGCACACATGCCCTTCCTAAGTGTGTCGAAGTTCTAGCACAGCGTTTGTATGGGAGCTCCGGGGTATATTATCCAAAATGAACCATTCTTCTAACATAGTTGTTACTGTAAAGAAATCATAAAGACGCAATCCGACGGGGAAAGTTGAACATTACGCCGTTTCACTCTTCAAATTTTGTGGCTGTGAATTTTATGAATGCCTGCGATTAGAGCGGCGGCAAGATATGAATGAATATAATTTACAGCTCAGTGTATTCAGCGTGTGCGTAAACACAGCAACAGACTGCAAACTCATTTACTGAATTACTCTGTAGAACTCTTTCTGTGTCACTGTAAGTGTTCCAGCACTGGGGAGCAAATTCGGTCCAGCATGTCACACTGCAGAGTTGATTATAAAATGTTAACAAATTAACAGTATGTTTTAAAAAAATAGAAGCGTGTGAAATGCATGACATAACTGCGCGACTCGCACCTGTTTCCCTGAACCCTTGCCACTAGCTGTCCGCTGGTGTGGATTTCACCTGTGTACTAACTCCAGTCTCCATTAACCTGACCTGTGTTTTTTAAGACAGCAAATTTAACGAGCTCTGTTTAACTGACCGTCGGACCCCTGGACCGTGTGAAAATTAAAAGGAAAACATGCCAGGCAACAAGTAATCGCCTGCGAGGGGAGACTTCATTAACGTTTAAATGCCGTTTATGTGCTGCGCGCTTCTTTAATGGATTGAGGTCTGTCACTTGGAACTGATGCCTCTCTCCTGTTCGGTGAATTTTTTTTTCTTCTGTAAAGCTAATGGTTCATTTATATTTACATCATCTCCTCGTTCCAAATAGCCAGCACACCGGTCAATAACCCCGTCGTGTGCAGACTAAGATTATGCAATAATTTGATAGTTAACACATTCAGGGCAAAAGACCAACATCTTATTGTTGTTGCTCTATGTAACTCAATCTACAATTAACTCAGTGTACAGCTAAATACATTGCCCCATAACTGAGCAGTGACCACAGAATAAATTGAAAAAAAATATTTTTTAAAGACCCACGCTCGTCACCGAGATGTTACTGGAATGGTGAAGTAAGTGATTGTCGAACTAAAATCGAAAAGGATTTATTCTTTTTTTAAAAAAAACAAAAACATCTTCTTTGGAAGTTCATCCACAGGTTTAAAACGCCCAACAAATACGAAAACGTAATTTCTTGCCAGAGTTATAAACTGCCAAATTTCAATTTGATGCATCTCGCTTCCAGCCCGAAGAGAAGTGTTTAACCAGAGTTTGCGGCCGAATGGACAATCCCACTTACTCGTCCGATCCACGGGTCCCGCTATTGAAGAAGCTCTTCAGAAAATGTGGGGCAAGTTTGATCGAATTCAACTTGTCGTTTGCCGGCGTGAATGGCAGCCTCATTCAATGTTAGGGCTGAATTCCACCTCCCCCACCCCCCTCCACACCATCCCCCCCCCCCCCCAACTCCTCTCCTTCCCATCCCGATTTTATGCCTCCTCATCGCCAAAACCAGCTCGGGAGGGGAGGGGGGAGGGTTGGGGGGATGTTCTCCCGCTCAACCAGGGAGGAGATCCCCGGTCAGAAGTTGCAGACTCCACCTCCTCCACTATTTCAAGCCGGGAGTCTCCAATCCGATCCGACACATGTGGTCATAGAGTGACTGGTGTTCCAACACCCACACCTCGCCATCCCATCAGCGACACCACTGATTGTCTCAAAACAATAACCCTTCCATTGTTGAGGAGTCTGGAACCCTGGAGACTGGGCAGCCGGTGCTGGGATTGTTGGAGGGGAGGGGAGGAGGAGGGGGGAACTGAAATTTGGTTCATTTAGAGACAGAGAGAAATAAATAAACGATTGATTCGTCTTGGTTTAAAGAGACGGTGGATACCATGGGCTCGGACGTGCGAGACCTGAACTCTTTGCTCCCCGCGGTCTCCACGCTGACTCCGGGTAACGGTAGCTGCGCGATGCCGGGCAGCGGCGCGCCTCAGTGGGCTCCGGTGTTGGACTTTCACCCGGGCGCGTCCTACAGCGCTCCGATCGGCCACCCTTCCTTCATCAAGCAGGAGCCGAGCTGGAGCACGACGGAACCGCACGAGGACCACTGTCTCAGCGCCTTCACCGTGCACTTCTCTGGCCAGTTCACCGGCACGGCCGGGGCTTGTCGCTACGGAGCGTTCGGTGCCCCCGCACCGAGTCAAGCACCGCCCAGCCAGGCGAGAATGTTTACCAACGGAGGCTACCTTAACCATTGCGTTGACACGCAGACCGCGAGCAGGAATCAGGGTAAGGAAAAAAAAAGCGCACACAAAATAGGGAAAGTTTTGTTTATTAGTCGTGCAACAAATTAACACCAATCGTCAGCCAGATCGGGGGTCCGTATTCTGCGCTGTTAAGGGCGATTTCACTTGTGAAAATCGGGTTTATCTTCACCGTCCTTCGCCAATGCGGCAAAACTGACCTGAAACCAGTAACAAGACCCCGTTTATTCAGCCGGACAGCGACGGGTTGTGCTGCGACGTCGCAGCTGCGGGCTTGCAATGAGTTAGCGGTCATTTCGGGATGAATCGCAAAGGAGCCAAGTTTTGGGTTAGTGTTGAGGAGAGGTGAGGGATCAAAAAGCAAAGTTTGTGCTTTGGTAAGAGTGCAAATCCGGGCGAGGATTCCCCGAGAGGGCGCAACGATTTCCCAGGTCGGTGTCAGGAGACGCTCCGCGACTCTTGTGAAGCAGAAGTCGGGCAAAGTTCTTAAACAAAATCTGGACACTTTTTATTTAAAGAATAATAATGTTTCTCAGCTGGTATCTGACTGTGAGTGCGCACTGATTTATTCCAGAATACTTCCTGGCCCGAATTTCACAACCCGGCATCAGTTCTCGTTTAATGGACTAAATTAAAGCAGAAAATACTGGAGTCACTCAGATGTTGTCTGATCTGCTGAGTGCTTCCAACATATTCTGCTTTTGTTTCCAGATTTCTAACATGGTTATTTACTGTTTAAGTGGTGCTCTAATTGTCAGAGGAATCTTGGAGCTAGTGCAGGTTATTTGAGGGCGAAATGAAAATTTGACAGAAGTCTTATTGTAAACTTCATGCAGATATCCACTTGAATGTGGAGGCGTTTGCTCTAAATAGCGAAAAACACTGACTAGGTTTATAAAGGCCCCCTTTCGAGATGTGGCAATGTCCTGTACAAAATGAACCATCACGAGGATAGTGAAGAAAATATAAAATGCATTGCAGATGATTTTTCTTTTCTCGTTCCCGCGCTGCCAATTTTGTTCAAATGAAGTGATTTTTTTGTTTTTTTTGGTAATATACTCGTATAATCTTGATTTCCAGCGTAAAAACTGACAGGTGGAAGAAAGACTAATTCCTGATGTAATGCCTGGAGGGAAAATAAACTTGTTTCTTTGTAGGAAATATTAACTGACTATACCGAGGTTCTACCGAGATAATAATCCCTTCGTTATTTATAATACACACAAACCTCGAACATTACTGCCAATGAGTTGTAGCTCATTTTTAATGAGTCATATAATCTTGCTTTTGAAGGGCAACTTAAAGGTCAGTGCGTGACATGAACCCAAGTAATTGGAATCTGTAGCCAAGTAAAAGGGAAAGTGTGCAAGATCTTAAAACGGCGATAACCCCAAGCCATTAGTTTTAACGGGAGGGATCCACTCGGTGTTTGTACAGAGAGGACACCGGTGACGGCTGGTGCGCCACTAAAGAGTTTATTGAATAGATGAGAGTTACATCATTGTTGTGAATGTTGTACTGCGGGAAGGAAGGAGACCGAGTTATTTTTAAACTCATCGGTCCTATTCTACAACTAGGGAGCTGGTAACATGTGTTGCATTAACAGTTACCATAGCGGATCTCTAGCTAATGGTTTGATGATTTTTTTTACCTGGTGTCTCTTGTAAATTCATAATTCACTTTTCTTTGAAAATCCTCATTTTTAAATAACTCGGGCGGTCGATTTATTCCACACACACACACTTAAAAATGGGAATGCTGTCCTTAACTCCCCTCAGACTTGCTGAAATAAAAAGGAATTTCACTGGAATCTGACTTTTAACAACGAAGGCATGGAATGAACGGGGGAAGCAGAGTGTTTTATCAAGGAACGCTGTTACCACAGAGTAAAGTGTCAGTAACTGGGAGTGAGTCGGTTGCATCTGAACATTAAAAAACTCCAGATACCGGTATTCTGAAATAAAACCAGAAAATATTGGAAACACTCACAGGTGCTGCCTAACCTGCTAAATGTTTCCAGCATTTTCTGTTTTTATTTATTCTGCATCCGTTTGGCTTGGCCAATGGGGAAATGCTTACGTCTTCTTAAAAAAGAAACATTTCGTTTGAGAGCAGGACTGTTGTGACTAGCGGCGCCCGTTCTAAATTGTTCCTTTGCACTTGTTGACGTCGCTGCTGTGTGCAGGATCACCAAGGGTAGGAGGTTTCCGCACAGCCCGAATCAGGTGGGCCGAGTGGCCTGCTACAGACGCACATACTGCAGAGTAGTTTTGGTGTAAGGCATCTCAAGGTTCACTGTCTGGCCGGAATGCCGGTCGTGGGAAAGACGTTACCTTGGTGCGAAGATTACCTTCTGCCAAGTTTGTCCCGGGCGGTGTTGAAACGCGACATCTCCCTTAACAGAGGGCACAGCTGCGGTCCTCTTCCGAATAACGAAAGTCTCAGAAATCGGGGGAAGATCAGCGATTTTTCAGCACATTCCAATCAATTCCCCCCTTTTGACATCCCCGATAAGGCCTTTTAATTAAAAAGGGACCTGGTTATCAAATAATTTGTTCGGAACTAAAGGTGGGGTGGGGGAGGGGGGAGTATAGAGGGCGATATCACAACCCCCAAACTTTGCGAGACCAATTTATACCGGAAGAACGGCAGCCGCAAAGAATCTAATTCTATTGCTTTGAGCAAATTTGAAGGTCATCGCCCGAGTTGCTTTGCTTCTCAAAAACGAGCCGCAGTATAATCTCTGCGGCATTTCCTAATGTGTTGGACTGCCAAAAGCTGCCGTTATTCCTCCCAAAAATGCAGACTTGATAAAGGTATCAGTGAAACAAAATACAGCCATTAAACAGACGTGTGTTGTCTATTCGAAGTTCTATTTACTGGAAGGTTCGTTGCACAGGAAGATTCGAAAAAGTAGAAATGTCAAAACACAGCAAACACGTTTAGTTTAATTCCATAAGGTTTCATCATAGAACCTTGAAATTACAACCCGAGTAGGAATATTTGAACAGCGCAGTTTCACGCGTTACAGAGTGATTGATAAATCTTGGGGGTTATTTGGGAACAGAATTCCAAACTCCGGATCTGCGTTACGTTTTGTTTACCCGTGTTAATTTTCGAACTCTCATTTCTAAATGAGGTTGAGGCCGCCTTGTTTTGCCCATTAGTAATATCTCAGTTGCTCGCGGGGATATTTTAAACTACAATAACGTGATTTTATTTATTTTAACCATCCGGTTTCGGATCGAAAAAATAACTTTTCGATCATTATCGCCAAAATAATATGATAAATGAACAATATAATTTATCCTGTTATTCTGAAGGACTTTCCCAAGGTAGTTTACAATGCCCAGCCTAAACCATTCTATGTGTGTTTGATAACCGATTTCAAATCTATCAGCGTTTGGAGATAATCCACCGACATTGTCAAGTGTTAGCCGATGGATTCTCTGTAGTCTCCACCACCTTAAGTTTGAGGTTTATATTTTTATTTCGTTACATACTAAACCTCAGAAACCGTAGCAGGGACCACCAGCGGCGGAGAATTGCAGATCCGCTATTAATCCGTTTTATATATTCATTCTATATTTCTTTCCCATGCTATTAGGTCTGGGGGATTGGATATAACTATATATATTGGATATAACTATATATATAACTATATCCAATCCGATATAGTTGGATTCGCGAAATTTTAAATCGGGATCCTCTTAAATAAACTTTAGCATAAATTTAAATTTTGACATTTGTGCATATTTCGGGAATCGGAAATAATCTCCTTGCCACTTTAAGCTTTTTTTTTGCTCGTGTTGTCGGTGAATTTACCATTAAAGTGGGGGAGGGTTTGGGGAGCTGGTCGCTCGGTGGATATCAGTGTCGGCGAGTTTATAGCTGGATCGAGGACAGGTAACTCGCTCAACTCGGCCCGAAGCCGTGTGCTGAAATATCATCGGGTCCACCCAACTGTTGTCCTGTGGATTTAACCCCGAAAATATAAGCGTGCATCAAATCATGACAACCGATTTATGCGTGAAGTGTACTTGTTGGGTGTTACAAAGAAACCCGAATATTGCATTTGATTCGGTCGTTGACTCCGGTAAAGGATTATAACCGATATGATTCCATGGATGGGACGTGTTTGTGGCAATTCCGGGAGAAAGGAACACGCGCGATTTTCAGTCTTATCGAATTATGCGTCAAATGGGCGTGAATCGGCCCTTAACCGCAGTTCAAGTTGACCGCCGGCTGAGTTTATGAACGAAAAGGACTCTTTAAAAGCGCGCACACACACACACACACACACACACACACAATTTCAATTAGATCAGGAATCCGACGCTGATTTATAAACAGACGAGACAATTGAAAGTCTGTGTTAATTGGGGGCGAGGAGTTACTTGGTTATTTATTTGCACTGAGCCAGTTTGCTTTAGGTGGACGAAGGCAATTTAATTTTTTGTACAGAGCGATGGAGCGGCGGCGGTTTTTTCCCCCTTATTTCGGGCGCAGACTCGGGCGTGACCCCGGGAGCACATTCCCGATTAATCCCACACCTTGCACATTGTCGGCGCGGAGATGAAGACGGTGAGAAGAACAAACGCGAAGACAGCCCACTCACACGGCTATCAAGAGAAGCCTTCCTGTTATAAATTACACGCATTTATTTGGAATCAACGTCCCTCTTGTGTTTTGATTCCATCACCAAAAAGGCTCGGTTTACTGCATGTTGAATGCAATTGATTTTGTTATTTTCTTATAAACGTGCAGACGCTTTCCGGGAAGGGACTTGTACCAACACAACAGCGTCTTATAAATTCCCATTGAATTTAATACCGCGCACATTTGGGAATTAAATCTAAGTGCTATCAAACCAAGTGATCGTGAGGTAGGGCATTATCCCAAATCCTGAACTCCTGATCTTCCAATCTACCTCGTTGTGGCCCTTTCACCTTATATGTCTACTTGCCTTGCACTTTCTCTGTAACCGGAACACTATATTCTGCATTGTGTTGTTCTCCTTTTGCGTAACCTCGGTGTACTTACGTATGGAACGATCTGTCTGGATGGCACATAGACAAAAACTTTTCACTGTATCTTGGTGCATGTGACAATTAATAAACCAATTACCAAACACTGCAGCGTTAACGCACAGGTGTTGTCTCCGCGCCCACAGTACAGCGAAGATCAGCTCAAAGCGAGGATTTCACAGATAATAGAAGTCGGCAGCTACATCTGAAAAGACAAACGTGGAATAAATGTACTCTGAACAGAAGAACCAGGGAATTTCACAAACTAAAGACATTCGTTTTAAAGCTATTCCTGCAATGGAGCACGTTTTGCTCTGAATTTTGGGACATTGTCCTTTGTTTTGTTGAATTAAATTAAACTATCCCCGAATATTCAGGAATTACATTCCGTACATTTTGTTATCCGCCTCGCCATAGGGATATTTCCAAATGCACTGTTTACCTGGAGGAAACTCGCCATTTTAAGTGGTTTTGATTTTATTTTAAGACGAGTTCCTCTAAAGGAGCACTCTAAATCTTTAAACTTCAGATGGATTATCCTTAAATGGCGCGGATTGAACATTCGCAGGGTTAAAATCCCATTTCCAACTCAGAGCGAACTCGAATAGACGCAGGTCTCCGAAATAACTTCACCGATCTTTATCAGCTATTCGAGGAAAAAAAAGCATAACGAATGTTCGCAGGCTGCGACTGTAATTAACATTGCTGTTTAAAATTGGGAAAGGTGAACGAGTACTGTTCCATGATCACAATCTTGTTTATAGCAATCAAAAGTCGGAAGAGTTGAAATCTAGGTTTTAAATAATTGCAAATTTACTGCAAAATTAGTTGCAACACTTCATTTATCGTTATGCACAAGTTATGACAGGAATTTTGCATGCCTGAATTGTCTCACCGATGTTAGGTAGCCATGTCTTGTAACAGGCTTTTGGACATTCGATAGGAGCCAATGCATTAATTCAGTGGGAAGGTTGTATTGCACAGCGCACAGAATTTCGCCAATTGCGACGAAACAGCGCGTTTTGTTTCTGCTAAAACTATTGCAACAGCAACGACCGGGGCTGTTAACTCTGCGTTTAACGTTAGCAACATTTCGCTTCTTCATTCCTTGGCCCATATTTGGTGTCGGTTATTTCATACCTCATTATCAAAACTTCGTATAAATTCTATTTTTTGGTGTACTTTTATTTTAAGGTTTCCGCTTTGATTCTTAACCAGTTCCAAACCGCCCTCTCTTGCGCTTTTATTAAAGTCTTCCGCCGATTCCAAACTCCACACGTAAAGTCGTGCGGGAGGAAGATGTAAAATCAGAGATTTGCATTTCCACAGAGTCACAATGTTTCTGGAGCTGTAACCTTGATTCCAACAGTGAATACACACATTCTGTCGAAGGATACGGATAGACATTGAACGTATGTGCAGCGGAATCTTAAACAATTAAAAGTTCGCAATTCACACGAATGTATCTGTACAGATGTGTAGATTTGGTTGTGGAATACTTGGATCCAAAAACTGTATTGTTCTATAGAGAACAAGCAATTCTGTGATTAAAATAAGTAGCCAAATTGTTGTAATACCGCGCCGAACAAAATCATTGGGGAATATGGAGCCGCAGACGAACAGATATCTGATGGTGTTTCCCCTGGGTATAAACCCCGGATTATAACGTCTACATGATTATTTAAGGGACTCAACGAATTTTGAAAACTGTTTAATTGAAAATCAAAGGATATTGATGGGACAAGATTAACCTCCTGGTTGCAAGGTCGGGAGACCTACTGACGGGTCAGGTTTATCATTGAGAAGTGATATCTGACTTTGATAATTTAGGTCCTTATACATTGACGCTGCATCTGAGGTGGGTCAAAGGCTGTTCTAAAGAGCCCATTGTTTCGTTTTCCCAGAACTTTCTCCCACATGATGGGTAACAGGTACACCCAGTCATGCCTTGTCTTCGTTTACCTTGAATTCACCAATAAATCTCTTCAATGTGGTTTTATCTCCCGACTCATCGCTTAACGCCGAAACCAGGATTTTATTCCCGCATTTTTCTTGCGGGAACGATATATAAGTTTGCTGAGTCTAGTTTTACTGAACGCGGTAACAGTTTAGCCAGAGTTCAGACGTGTCCTGAAGATCCATTTCCTTGGAGCGCCCCGTTTACTCTCCAGATTTGGAGATCTTTGTCGGGTTCAACTTCAAGTTTGTCAAGATTATTCACTATTTTAAGTGTTTGTATCATGTCTCAGTTTTAAAAAATGTAGATACGATCGGTATGCAAGACAAGTTTTTCACTGTACCTCCGTACAACTGACAATAATAAACCAATACCAATACAATAACAGCTTCAGCTCCATCAACTTACTTTCATAACGCGGGGCTTCAAGATAATGAACGAGTCTATTTATTTTCCTCGTTACCTCTTTGAAGCACAGGCCTGCTTGGGTCCGCACACCAGTGACACTACCTTGGAATAATAATCAATGCTTTGAGCCAAACACAGCATCATTCTATTTGTATTATTAATTGCCCTGTTATAATGTGGGGAAGGTTTAAATGAGAGGGTCAGCTACCATTCCTAAATTATTTTCCTTCATATGCCTTTTGCAAAGATTTGCCTCCTGTGTAGTGTAATTTTTGTCAGATTGCATCAATGGAGCAAGATGACATTCCAACCTAACCCCATGTGTGATCTTATTAGTTTCCCCTCTTCTCACCAAATGTTTAGAGATAAAATTGGATTTTGTTGTGCGAAGGAAAGTGATTTATATATTACGTAATGAACCATTGAGGTTTGACTAAGTAAAGTATAACAGGCTGCTTTGGGAGTGGAGCAGAAAGCTGTACCATGACTGAACGTTTCTGACAACAGCAGTGAAGTCTGGAGTTCACTGCAGCCAGCAATGGATCATAAATTCATCAAAATCAAAGATTTTACTGCCTTCTGTAGCTTGGTCCCATTGTTTTATGTACTTACTGGTAGTCTAGGTACTGATCTCCTGGAGAGTAGTCACTGTGGAGTTGGAACACAAGGTCATGGGATAGGCAGTTCTTTAGGGCACAAGCACTATCTGAGCAGAACCATTCATGTGGACAATGTACAAACTAACTGATGCTTGGACTTTCAATGGACATACTATAAATCAGGGTTAGGTTAGTGTGTTTCAAATAATATTCCTATTATGTGGACCTGTCACTTCTAGCTAGCAGTTCTCTTGAATTAATTTTATGCAATATTAATAGATAACCCATGATCTGGAATAGAGCCATTTTATTCATCTGATTTATTATATAATAAGGTTTTCCATTTTGGAATTGAATTTTGCTATCTGTCTTCACACAATTCAGACTTACAGGTTAATATATTCCATTTCTCCTACTGAACACTCCCATATAGCTTTTCCTTAGTTTCTACCACTGCCACCAAGTTGTATCATTTGTGTTCTTGGCAAAGTTGAGACCAAGTTTGCTGATGGAGTTCTTATTTCTACTTTTATTGTCATTTGATGTATTCTTGTGTTCTGCTTCCAAGGCCAAGTTATTTTTAACATGATGAAAGATTGAAACAAGAACTGTGACACAGATTATCAAAGGGAATGGAGAATGCAAAGTAAAAACAGAAGACAAACATGGTTTATTTGGGAGGGAAATGCTGAGGATACCACACTAACATTAACTGAGTGTATAAGAATATTGCAGGGATATATTCAGAGAATCAGAGAACTATACAGCATAGTAGGAGGCCATTTGTTCTGTCATAGTCCTGCCTGTATTTTGAAAGAATAAGTCTCATGTTCCAGTTTTTCTCCCCCACAGAAATGCATTTATTTATTTTTTTTCAAACACTTATTCAATTTCCCCTTTTAAGTTGTTATCAAAACAGCTTCCGCTGTGCATGCAGGTGGTGCATTCCAGACTGTAGCAATTCTGTATGTTAAAAACAAACCCCTCATTTTCCTTCTGGCTCTTCTGTCAATTATCTTAAACATCTTGCAGTAAGTTGCTTGGGGTTCCACAAAATTATTTACATTTGCATGTGCATTTGTGTTCCAAATGTTTGCCATATATAAGCAGAACATGGTGTTCAGCATAAAAGATCATTTGGCAATCATTAAAGTGCTAAGACTTTCTAGATCCTTTGTTACACTATCCTTTATAAATGCAAGATATAAATGGTTGGGAATATAATTGTTTGAAGATAGCCAATTTACATTATTTGAAGGTCATTTTGTTGATTAGGACCAAGGAATAACAAACAAATGATCCTCGAGGAACTCCATTAATCAAGCTTCTGGCATGAAATTATGTAGTTCTATGTTCTGAAAATGTAAAGGCAAACTGGAAATTTTAAGCCCACCATGTGTATATATCCCACAAACGTTATATGTGCATATTCTCTTCTCAGTTTCCAAGAGCAACCATCTTCTCTAAGCCTCCATGTTTAGTCCAGCAACCAATCACACTACCTTCAGTTAGCAGACTGCAATTATCTCCTAAACCTTACACAGAGTTCAAACATGAGGGAATTCTGCACATGGACGTTAGACAGACACATAAAGCTCCTTTCCCCAGGTGCTGCTTTCTTTTAATGATACGAGGGAACAAGAAGCATCTCATTTGTCATAACATTGGCAAAAGTCAAGGCTACACTTATAAATTCCCAGGAGGTCCAATAGATTGACTAGATACATTCAAAATGAAGCTTAACGTTAACTCTCCTGTGAGGGACCTTACCAGGTATGTTATGAAAGCAATAATATTGGGATACGTAATATTCCCCATGTTGTCTTTCTTTAGTGATGCTTTTATGGTCACAATGCAATATGTTTTTGAGTCATGGATTATTCCTTGGAGATCTGTGTTGGCATATTAACCATCAATGTTCTGAGGCTGAGGCATTTGCTGCTGCATTCTGCTCAATTCTTGTTTTTCCTCTTCTGAGAGTAGTGACTCACTCTGAAATAATCTTGGATTCTCTCTGTCTTTAATCAAGTAAAGTTTTTCGTTTGCGGGCCCTGAGTCTCAGCCATGAGACGGTACAACTTAGCTCGTCCAAGCCCAACTCAATACCACAAGCGTGATTTCTAATAGCCACTGGACAGAGATCAGAAGGATTGCTTGTACCAGTGTTTTCTTTCCTGCTTTATTAAGACACTTGCTCTGCTGGTGTGCCAGGTAAGACCAGCTAATCTACTGGCCCAGAGATTCAGCATGAATGTCTCCTGACTGTTGAGGAGTTGTAGTTTACCCGTGGACCACCAAGGAAGCTATATTATAAATTTTCATACATTGTATAATAAATGCAGAAAATGCCCAGAAGTTCAAGAGAGAGAAAAAGAGAGGAGGCCTCAGATATATTGAATTGGCACAACTAGTTCGTCTAAAGGTCACAGTCTGGGCTGGTTTCAACTGGGTCACTTTCCAGTTCTCTGATATTTTCCTGTTCTTAATGATTGATATAGACAGGAACTTTACCAAAATTCAACTTATCCCCTGCCTGGTGCTTCCATTTTCTACAATGTCATGACAACTGTTCCAGGTTTAATACTTTGGATTTCTGGAAACATTTTTAAAGCACACTTCTACTTCAGACAAACAATGCCCCTGAGAAGCTGGTGGAAGAAGTGGAATATTTAATATAATTACAATTGAAAATGTTGTGCCAAAAAAGTCAGCCAGCAGAAATCTGCCAGGAGTTTAGTCTGACTATCATCGTACAATGATGGTACCAAATTGGGAAGATACAGTTGCTGTAGACAAAAAGTACAACTGAACTCGTAGAATGGGTATGTAATTAGCAAATATATCACACTTTAATAAATGCAAGTGTGAGATTATACAATTTGATAGGATGATTAATATGATCATTCTGGTTGGTATTGGTATTGATTTGTGTTTATTATTGTCATATGTACTGAGATGCAGTGAAAAGCCTTTGTTTTGCGTGCCATCCAGTCAGATCGTGCCATACGTAAGTACATCGAGGTAGTAAATAGAAAACAGAATGCAGAATATAGTGTTACAGATACAGAGAAAGTGCAGCGCAGGTAGACAAATAATGTGCAAGGACCACGACTAGGTAGATTGGGAGATCAAGGGGGGGTCGTGGTCATACTTTGCTGTAAGACTTTGTTCTTCTGTGGTTTAATTAATATTAGTTATATTCAACTCTGCCATATCTTCGGATGTCTGTTTTTTTTTGTCTCTAGTTATGCCAATGTTTTCTTCCCTTACATTCCAATAGCGAGACCACCAAAAGTACTACTTTGGCTGTAAACTATGTTGATACATTCTGAAGTCATGAAAAATTTTATATAAATGCAAGCTTGTTAACTCATTTGATTCATTTCCAGCCTTCCTCCCTCCCTTGAAATCGACAAAATATTTTATCACCCTCAATTCATTGTTGTAAACCATTTCTTTGGGACATGTCAGTTCTGCCCCAAAGCCAAAAAGGAAACCTTGCCAATTATTAAGTGTTTTGTCTTCCCATTGTAGCTGTGACTGTCCATTCCTCCGGCTTACATTAACAAGCCTCTACAGGGCCAGGTTTGACAGTTGGATTCTTCATTATGTCTGATATGTCCGAGCAAGTGTTTCTTATCTTTCTAGATAGGCAGCCATTCAGCCTGACCTACTGTCTTCCTCATTCAGGACAGCACTTTCTTTACAGCTCAGGAACTATGGTGATGTCAGTAGAAAAGTACTGACCTGAAATAAGTTTATGAGGAAAGGGAAATGTTGCGTCATTTTAATTACAATAGAAATGAAAGATCATTATACCATACACTAATCTTTTAACTACTGCTTTGACCACTTGGATCCAGATCTTGGCTTTATTTCCTGGTCTAATTACAATGATGCCTTAAGCGAGGCTAAGTCCATATTTTTGTTTTTATTTCTGAAGTTATGAATTCTGATGTTTTTAACTGTTATGTATGATTCCCAATGTATAACTAACATTGCACAACCAATGACAGAGAAAGCTTCCCATGCCCCCATATTATAATCTAAGATGTCATCTCAACCAACTGCATGATTTAACAGTCATGTGAACTAGTGGCTGTACACTAACCCTTCCACTGTTACTTCCTCCTCATAAACTTTGCAAAACCTTCATCTTTTCCACAACATATCTACCTGATTCACTTCCCATGGCAAACCTCACCAGTGTACACAATGATTTTATCATACTGTCAATCACAAATCATTTCGACCATTAACTTGGACTAAGAAGATACTTGATTTTCCAGTCTCTTGGTGGTTTACCCTCCAAACCACACACTATCTGTCTGGGAAATATATCCCTGTTTCTTCATCATCATTGGCTTTCAATCCTGGAACTCCATCCCCAAGATGAATGCGGTAAGGACACCAGCAAAAGAACTGCCATGATTTTCATGTAGGCCACTCTCCACCACTTTCTCGGGGGCAATCAGCATTAGGTAATAAATGGTGGCCCTGCCAGTAATGGCCACAACTCACAAACTAATGTTAAAATAAATCTTTTCTACCATTAACTTCTGTGCACCATTCCCCATCCTTGTTTGGAGATCTTGAACTTGTCCTCCAACTTTATTTAACTTGACTCACCATGTGTGTTCATTCTGTATCTTTCTAAGGGTACTTTCTTTATATTTAAGCTTATATTGGAGCACAAATGCTGTAACTGGACAGAAATATTATTCCTTAGGCACTTTATCCACTATTGCCTTTCCTTCTACCTCATTCCTATTCTGTTTTGTTTCAGTTTCCTTCCACCTTTTATCCTTGTTTTCACTGCTTGAGGTTTCCTTTCAGTGACGCATGTTCCATATTTAGCAGTGTCCCACCCTTATGTCAATGCAGTTGGTCCTAGGCCCAGAATCAGACCACGTTGACCATTGCTCCCCTCACCTTCCTCAGTTTCCTCTTTCCAAACCTCCATTGTTTTGCTTTGGATGGAGGAATGGTTCGATCACTTTCCTTACAATGCGATGTGGAGCATGGACCAGCAGCACGCAAACAAGTCAAAGGGAGTGACACTGTTTCCTCACCACGTGGAAAACTTCTTTATGTAGGTGATAGTGAAATGTGAAATTGCCACAATATGCCTTATGTAATACAGTCATATGTTTCTGGAATACAAAACCAGTGGTGGTTATGTTGAACCTCTGTAAAATACCAGTTCAAGGGCAATTCTGATCACTGCACTATTGACTGAGGACACTCAGGGCAGGTGCAGAAAACCCTTAGAATGGTCCTCAGATGAAGGACCTCACTTACTTGGAACAGTGCAGCACAGGAACAGGCCCTTCGGCCCACAATGTCTGTGCCGACCATGATGCCAAATTAAACTAGATCTACTTATCTGCCCACACGTGATCCATATCCTTCTATTATGTTCATGTGCCTGTCTAAATGCCCCGTAAATACCACTATCATGTCTGATTCCACCACTACACTTGTAAAAAACTTACCCCTCCACATCTCCTGTAAACTTTCCCCCTCTCACCTTAAAGCTGTGCCCTCTGGTAGAGAGGAGAAGCTGGTAATGTTTAAGAGGCCGGCATCTGAACAGGCAGGGAGCGGAGGGATATGGACCATGTGCAGGCAGATGGGATTAGTTTGGATTGGGGTCATGGTCGGCACAGACAGTGTGGGCCTAAGGGCCTGTTCCTGTGCTGTACTGTTCTATGTTCCATGTTCTTAGAACAGCAAAGGGTGAATTGATAGGACTGCTCAAAATCATCAAGGGTTCAGACAAAGTAAGTAAAAAGAAAATGTTTCCATTGGCTCAAGAACTGGGAATCCAGATTTCTGATGAAGGGAAGCGAGCCAGCTGTGATATGAGGAAAGTGTTCCTCACTCAGCAAGTTGTGATCAGGAACTCACCGTCCAATTGGCTAACGGAAGCAGATTCAATCCCAGCTTTTAAAGGGGAATTGAAGAGATATGTACGGGACAAAGAAATGGTGGGTAGTGGCAGTGACAGGACTGGTAATGCTGAGAGCCTGTGCTGACTCAATGGGCCAATGGCCTTCTCTGTGCTAACGATGCTACGTGACTACTTCCCGTGTCTCTCAGAAACATTTCACAACCTTTTTGAAACAAGTTGCTTTGAATTGTTATGACAATTATTTTGTAGGGAAGAATTTAATCTTTGAATTCATTTAACATATAGATTGAATAGTTGTTTTAATTAAAAGCCGTGCCAATTTCTGTGCGGTACTGAGGACTGCGGCACAGCTGGGGCGTGTCCTCTTTCTGAATAGGCACTGGGATAGAATTGACACAGTGTGACACAAGTGATGGGGAGTCTCATTTCTCTCAACTCCAGTAGGAACAATGTAAGTCAGATTGTTGATTCATTGTCCCCCACTTTATACTGTTGCACTTTCATGATCCAACCCACAGGGTGTACAGTGAGTGGCCACTGTCCATTAACAACTGTCTTGCATTTACGGGGTTGATGTTTAATACCTGTCTCCTCTGACAGATTAGTTGGATCTAACCCGCTCTATGGTCCTGTTGGAAGAAGTGAAGAGCCAATATCTCCCCCTCAACCAAAACCCTTAAAATCAGGTGCATTAATTGTGGGATCTTGCTGTATGAAAATTAATTATTGCTTTTACCAAATACACCAGCCGTGCCTGTACTTTAAATGTACTCGGTTGATAGAAGTTTGGGGAGTAGCAGAATTCTATTAGTGGCTGGTTTAAGACCATCATCAATTCCTCACTGTATATCTTTGTGTCTGTTTCAGGTTACAGCGCTGTGGCTTTCGACACGACTCCAGGTTACGGTCACACTCCCAGCCATCACACTCCTCAGTTCTCCAATCATGCCTTCAAGCACGAGGACCCCATCACCCAGCAGAGCAGTATAGGTAACACTTCAGTACTCCACACCTCAAGGTTAAATGATCTTTGTTAAAACACCAAACCAGTTTTTCTTCTCCTTTCTATCAATCCTAACAGTTGAAAGAATATTACTCTTAGTGTAAAGTTCCAATGCCTTGGTCCATTCTGGGCTGTGAAGTAGTTTTTAATATTTTAAAAGTTCCTAAAAACTAATTTTGAAAAGTCTGGAATATGTTTGTATCTGTGCAATTCACAATAGCTAATAGCCAGATTGATTAAATATTTAAGCTGTAAAAAAGTCAGAAGCAAATTCATTTTACTAATGTTACTAAACAGGCTAATATGTTTATCTCCTCCCAGAATGAGAGCATTAATGTCAATGCTGCATTTGATGTCCATCCCTAATTGTCCCAGAGAAGGTGGTGGTCTATGTTTCATGACATTAAAATGGCTTCAGTAGCGGGATGTTGGGAGAGCTGTAATACCCAGTTTACATGGCTTATTGGGCATAAATGTGGAAAGAAATGCTGTTCATCCACATTCAGTCTATAACAGGTGGCAATGCCTGTATGATTTATCTACAGAGCTGTAAGGGAGTATTTAGGCCCTGTGTTTTTATTTAGGTAATAAAGTTTGTGATTCTCAAGGACTCCATGTGAAACTGGTAGGCAAAACCTCAATAAAACTTGTCTGAAGTTCTACTTTAGTGGTAGTGTAGGTTAAATGGATTGAAAGGTTCGTTCACAAAGAAAGGTGTGAATTTGCTACCCCATCATAGCCTAATATAGCAAGATATAATTTCACATTATGTATTTAGATATCAATTACATTATTGGACACATTATATGGCTTCTCTAGATAACCCTCAGCATCTGAGCATCAAATTTGGCAGTTAAATGCTGGGGCAAAAATGAATATCTATTAATTGTGAAGAGAAAATGAGAATATTAATCAGAATTAACTACAAAGTGGTTTACATGTCATTTAAATCTGAGTTGAGGGTAGATATATATTCTTTAGAATTTTTTTTGGATTATTTGGACCTTTTATTAATTATTAAGACTGCAGTGAGTTATTGTCACTGAAACTGCCCGATAAATGTTCCAGAGAGACTTGCTGCTCTCAGCAGGCCGGGCAGCATCCGTGGAGAATCATCATGCATCATCGTGTTTTTCATCTAGATTTCAGCATCTGCAGCCCTTTGTTTCTCTAGTATTGCTGCTCTCAGTGTAGTCCTGCTATGCTGAAAGAATTCTACAGTTCATGACACAACGCATCCAGTCCCCTTTTGTTGCAACTTGTTGTAAATTTAGTCAGAAATGTAACAATACTTTAAACTTTTCATTGACCTGGTTCACAAAGAAGCGTGATGCTGTTTGCCACACTAAACAACCTTCATCCTGAAGATGTACGGTAGTATGGGATGTAATTTTAATTATAACCAGAGTTACCCTGGGCAGAACTTACAACATTGGTGAGGTGTGAATCAGGTGGCCATGATAAACCCCCCTCTCTCCATCGCCCCAACCACCACATCACTCACAGTTTTGCATTCCATTGACATCAATAGGAAGGAGAATGAAGTGGTTTACCATCGGTTTTACACCCAGGACCATCCCTAGCCACCACCCCCAGCAGTGAATAGAAGTCTGACCCTTCCATTTTAATTTCACACCGGTTCCAATTGTGCTAAAACCAGGCTCCAAAATCACTGCAGCTGCAGCCTGTTTATTCATTCACATGAAAAAGTTTACACTTGCTCCCTGCCAGAAAAGACTGTAACAACATTGCCTTTTATAAATATGCTGTTCTGAAACTGCTCCTAATGCACGTTCAACAGTGACTTGTTACAGCTCCCTAGCACATTATGTACATAATTTCAGATTACTGCAATACGTCACAGATACAACTGGGCAAATATTGCACTGTATAAATTTAAATAGATTGCAGCAATATAACTGGAGATCCCATGTCATGACTTTGGAAACATCCATTGGTTAAGATTTTCAACTCACTTTTAAACAGTTTAGAAAGTTAATGAAACATTTCTTTTTACTGTGTTATTATTGCCACATGATTGTACAGGGGCAGTGATTTCCTCAGTTATTATAATGAAAACTTCACACTGAGGCCACCATTAATAAAATCTTAAATATGCAGCAGGCAGTCTTTAAGTAATTGAGAAAGACTTTTCACTGAAGAGTCACCTCAAGCACGCAGCAGTTTACCCAAAGTTATAATTTATTTAATTATAGAGGAACAGAAAGTTTTCAAGATAATCATTACAACAGCAGATCAAATATTTTCAAATAGAGGACCGATCTCACTTGCTCTTCACACTCCTGAGTCCAGTGAAAAGAATCTTGTGGTGTCTGGACCTCGGCTGGCACAGTGTAGAAGCCTTCCCTCTTGGAGTGGCACAGTAGAAAGAAAGCCGGGGGGCCTTCTGTCAAACCAATCGGTGACTGTAACAACAAACAGTCTGCTGGAAGAACTCACCCGGTTGAGCAGCATCTGTGGAGGAAAGGAAATGTCGACGCTTTGGGTCGAAACCCAGCATCAGGACCTGAAACATCGACAATTCCTTTCCTCCACAGATGCTGCCCGACCCGCTGAGTTCTTCTGGTAGATTGTTTCTCCAGATTCCAGCATCTGCAGTCTCTTGTGCCTCTGTTGATTCTAACAGTTTTTAATTGTCTCTGGCATTCAGGGACAGCTAAAACCTATTAAAATTGAAGTAAACAATAATAAAGAAGGGCTTTAAAAACCAAAAAACAAGTTAATTAAAAGCAAATAAAAGCACAGAAGTAATTAGAAACTAAAGCAGAATTATGTTAAAGCAACTTACTTTTTCTTTTGCCTCCTAAGTTGTGCCCTACAAATACCATTGAAATCAATAGGGTCTCAAATCCTGCATCAGATCTGAGCTGTTGCAGGATCTGGGTGACAATCTCTTGCGTAGTAACGACGAGTATGTTGGCACTGGGGAACAGGTTGTGTTCGGGGTTCTGTCAGTGATCACCAACCTCCATAGTTCACAGTGCGTGCACCTAAAACTGGTCTTTCTTTTAGCTGCAAATGCTGATTGTCAATGAACTTGTTTGAAGTCCTGCTTTATTGGAGATGTAAGTTAAATAGGTTGAAAGCCTGGTTGGTAGAGCAAAGAGAGGAATTCGATGAATGTCAGTGGTTCCACTGGGAACTTGCAGCCATTGCCAGAAGGACTTAGGTCTTCATGGGCAGATGGTGGTAGATGCTCAGAATCAGCTTAGATACCATCTGGTGCTGAGTCAATTGCTAATTTAAATCTGAGGTTGATAGACTTTGTTAGCCACGTGGGGATATGTGGAGAAGGAGTTAGGTCACTTACCAGCCATTCACTGCAGAACAGGTTTGAGAGTCCAAGCAGTCCAGTCCTGCTCCTTTCCCCTAATCTCCTTCACCTAACCTGATCAGAGTATGCTTCTAGATGTGACTTTAACTTTTACTTACACCGCACCAAGGGCAAGTAAGTTGACTGCATTCAAAGCATTGTTTACATAAGCAATAGAATCAAAACAGATACACATCTCAGATAATGCTTACTTTAGTCTCCAGAGTTGCATGAACATTATTCTTCAAAGAAATGATGCAGCTCTTGTAATAGGTTAGGCTAATTTTCTAAGTAATATTATAACAAGGGAAGCAGAATTCGTGGGGTAGCCACAACTTGGTCACATCTTAACACTCAATTTGAGAAGGACACCAAAACCCTCCAAAATGATGTTTAGTATGTTAATATTTAACATTCAAAGCTTAGTTTAGCTTTGCTTGATCCTGTGGTGAATTTCCAGTTGACCATCATACAATTAACAGTTGATTGTTTGGGCTCAGTACAAATATTTCTGTTGAATTGATTTACATAAAGGCAGAATTTGGAAAATTTAAAGGCAATTATTTCTGTCAGTGTGGATATTAGGGTACGCAAAAATGGACAAAGCATAAGCGATGGTTCATAAAATAAAATTGTCCATGGGCTGGGGGAGTTCCTGATTTCTAACTGCCAGCAAGTCTGTGCAGTCATTAGTTCAGAGATGCTCTGAATATTGGGAATATTTTGGGAAGAGCTGGAGAGAATCTGAGTTTTTCCCAGCCCCCAGCCTCCACATATGACCTTCCTGTTCTCAGGATGTCGAAGTATGAATCTTATTCACACTTGTCATTAATCTTGCTTTATTTCCAGTTGATAGCTAGTGACTGCTTTAGTTCATATTCTCTGTCAGAGTATATACAGGTACTTTATACCATGTTGACTGAATCTCTGAGTGTTAAATGGGATATATTGGTCAGACAGGGTGAACTGAGTTTGCCATACAATCTAAGGTAATGGCAATTACGACAAAAATGTTATGCATTTACTAAATCCCATTTGTGCCCATTGGAGTCAAGCACAGTGTCACGTAATATCTGGATCACATCTACGCTACTTTAACACTGTCTTTAAATCGTTCCACAGCAGCTCATACTTTACAATTGCCTGACAAGGCTATGAGTAAACTTGTCTCTGTCACTTATTCCACAGGAGAGCAACAGTACCCAGTGGCCCCACCAGTCTATGGCTGCCACAACTCAACAGACAGTTGTGCTGGGAGCCAGGCCCTGCTGTTAAGGTCCCCGTACAACAGGTAATGTCTTTGCATCACTTCTAGCTGGATAAGACAGTCCTTGTTCTGTATTGCTGTGCATTACCAGGAGCTATAGCATTTCTTTATAGGGTTTGCACCTCAATCAAAGTCTTCAGAGTTTGAGATGGTTCTCCGAGAATATAGCCCACTGTTTCCTGTTGTGAGCTGAGTGCCAAGGCAAGATGGCGGACTATGCCTTTGGAATTATCTGCACCCAGTCCCTTTATCCAGCATGCCCGTGTTCACTGAGCATCACTTGATATTAAAATCCTAACATCTGTTTTCAAAAGACTCCCCATCTCTGTAATCTGCTCCAGCACTACAAGATCTCCGACCTCCTGCAAACTCTGCCTCCTTGATCAGGCACAGGAACAGTGGGCTGAATGGCCTCATTCCATGTCATAAATTTTAATGATTCAGTGCAATGTAATCATTCCACCACTGGCAAGCTGTCATGGTCCTGAGCTCTGGAATTCCCTGCCCATACCTATCCAACTTGCCACCTATTTCCTCTGTTAAGATGCTGCTTAAAACGGCCCTCTTTGAGAGAAATGTCCTATTTTGTAGAGCAGAGAACAGTACAGCACAGGAACAGGCCCTTTGGCTCACAAAATTTCTCCTCACAAGGTTCAGAATCTGTTTGTTTGCTTGATAACACTATCGTGAAGGGATTTGGGATGTCCTAATCTGCTATTTGATTCAAAAGTAAGCCAGTACTGGACGTGTCAGTAAGAAGGTGGCTGGTGCGATCAGTACAACTGAGTTAAATCGGCAGTCTTAGTGAAACAACCACGCTGGCAAGAAATGTAAGTTACTTTCACGCACTCACAAAGCCTCTTGGTCAACGGTCACTCTTATTTTCAGCCCCAAACTCCATGAAGGGTGTAAAATGATTGTCTGTTTTACATTGGAGCTCCACCCAATTCCATTTGGTCATAAGGATTGAAAACTTATCATGATCTCCATCTTTCTCTCTCTGGGTCCCCTCCAAACCAATACCATTCTTTACCTCCATAGTCTGCTCTCAGGCTGTGTTTGTCCAGCCCCAGAAAACCATTCCAACATTAGCAGAATGAGTATTGGTATCAATGGTGTTGGCAGAACCATTGCTGGGTTTTCCTTGACCAGTGGAAAATGTTCCTTTATTAAATGGTACTAACTTTCTTCTAGTGCTGGTTAACATTTGTATTTGAACTCTGACCCTCTGTACTGCATCCAGCATTCTGCTATTAGAACCTTGTGGTAACAGCCTTCAATAACCAAGTAAGTTGCAGAAATATAATAGAAGGTAGCAGAAATAGGATTAACAAAAAATCAGACACACTGTATCTCCAGCCTTGGTGATCAATGCAGTCAAAGGTGACTCATTAATTTTTCTTATTCATCATTCGTAGTCATTCAGTCTGAGGATTTAAGCACAAGAGTCTGGATTGATACTTGAATGCGTGACTGGCCCACATATGCTCTCGTATTTGCATAATCCAGAAAATGAGTTGAGAAGGACTTGCATTTCTATAGCGCCTTTCCAAACCCCAGTACTTGAGAGCTGAAGCATTACTTTTGAAGTACAGTCACCCCTGCATATAAGGAACACAGAGGACACTTTGAACACAGCAAGTTCTCACAAACAGCAGTATCTGTGAAGGTAAATATTAACCAGGTTATTAGGTGAGTGCCCCATGCTCTTCTTCATCATACTCCCACTGAACGAATATACAGACACTTGGTTTAACAGCATCTCCAACAGTACAGGGCCCTCTCATTACTGGCCCTGCTAGATTTTTGTGCTGAAGTCTCCAAAATGGAACTTGAATTATTGATCTTCTAACTCAGAGGTAGGCATGCTACAAACTGAGTCATGGCTGTTGCTGTTCAAGGAGTTATTTTGCTGTTTACCCACGATAAATATAAGAAATGACGTTAACTCAGGGAACAACTCAAGCTTTTTTACAACCTTGTACGCGACTTGCCTAGGTCACGATGATTATTGCAACCTCTGTGGTTTGTATTAGTTTATCTTCGAGGAGCCACGGTATCTCAGTGGTTGTTACTGGAAAAGTATCCAGACACCTCAACCATTATCTCAGACACACGAGTTCACCTCCCGTCATGTCAGCTGGGAAGTTAAGTTCAAGAAATTAAATGTCAATTAATTAAATCAGTCCTGATGCAGGGTTTTGACCCAAAACATCGACAATTCCTCTCTCCCCACAGATGCTGCTCGACCCAGTGAGTTTCTCCGGCAGATTGTTTGTTACTCCAGATTCCAGCATCTGCAGTCCCTTGCATCTCAATTAAACAAGTCTGGAATTTTAAAGAAAGAATCTTTGTAATAGTAACCATAAAAATATTACATTCTCGCAAAAACATATCCGACTTACTAATGTCCTTCAGGAAAGGAACTCTGCCATCCTTAACCAGTCTGTCTACATGTGACTCCTGATTCACCGATGTGGTTGACTCTTCACTGCCTCCTCAGTTCAGGGGCAGTTAGAGATGGACAATAAATGCTGGCATTACCGAGATCCGCTTCCCTTGTGTGGGCAAATCAATAAAAAATGTTCTTGTTTGCTCAAGAGATGTGCACCGGTTTTACAGGTTAAACCCATAAATTTGAAGCAAGTTATGTAAAACAACAAGTAATTCCAGAATGCACCATAGCTGCAAGGACTAGATGACCTTGACATTACAGTGCAAGCTAACCTTACCTTTCATGGCTAATGAAGAATGAACTCTTGACTGTCTGCTCCACCATTCAATCATGGCTGATTTTTTAAACTCCGTTCTTCCGCCTTCTCCCCATAACCCTTAACCCCCTTACCAATCAAGAACCTGTCAATCTCTGCCTCAAAAACACCCAATGACTTGGCCTCCACAACCTTCTATGGCAAAGAATTCACAGATTCACCACCCTCTGACTGAAAAAATTCCTCCTGATCTCAGTTCTAAAGGGACGTCCATTTATTCTGAGGCTGTGCCCTCGGATCCGAGACTCTCCCCCTGATAGAAACATCCTCTCCACATCCCCTATGTCCAGACCTTTCAGTATTCCAGAATTCCAGGATTTTGCAGCCAAAATCAAGGGTATCTTAAAGGTCCTGTGTAAATTGACCAGCAACTTGCAGTGAGGGAGGGTTGCCCCCTCAAGTCACAAGGTGCTGTGAGTCCCCAACTAATGTTCACGCACAGCCTGCCCACAGGTAGCATCAATTTGTGATGCTTGTGCATTAATTGACTATAAAACTTTCCATTTAAAGATAAAGCTGGTTTCACAGGACGAGATTTTAATGATCACATTTATATTCTTCAAATGCCACTCCATCTCTGACCCTTAAATGGAACAATTCAAGCTGTGAACTCTCATTCTCTGAGATTTAACTTACTTTTTAAAAAATCTTACTTTTCCTTACCATCACTTTTTTTCTCTGTCTCCTCCTCCAATCTTTCTCACTCTCACTCTCTCTTTCCTTCCCTCCCTGCCCACCATTCAACTCCTCAGAGAAGTAACTTCTTTGGCCGACTGTGTCCGCACCAACCGTCAAGCATCCATTTACACAGTCCCATTTTATTCCCCCTACATTCCCATCAACTCCCCCCCCCCCCAGATCCTACCCCTCACCTACACACTAGGAGCAATTTACAGTGGCCAATTAACCTACCAACTCACTTGGGATGTGGGAGAAGTCAGAGCATTCAGTGGAGACCCATATGGTTAGAGGAAGAACGTGCAAACTCCACATGGACAGCGCCTGGGGTTAGGATTGAACCCGGGCTGTTGAAGCTATAAGGCAGCTGCTCTACCAGCTGTGCCACTGCGCCGGCATAATCACTCTATCTCCCTCTCATTCCTCTATTTCTTCCTTGGGTTTCCATGGTGGAGGAGGCTGAAGGGGCCATAACGTCTCCTCCTGGGGGCCATATCGTCTCCTCCTGCTTAGTTCTAATGCTCACGTCTGGGAACTGGGACAAACAGGACCAATAGTCTATCTCTTTACCACAGAATGAAGCAGGAGTGGGCTGTTTAACCTGGAGTCTGTTCTGCCATTTAGTACCATCAAGGCCGATCCACTTTCCTACCTGATCTCCATATCCCTTGATTCCCTTTGTGCTGCCAGCATTTTACAGGAATAAATAGCTTCGAACCCAAGTCATAGAGTCATCAGCACAGAAACAGGCCCTTCGGCCCAACTGGTCCATGCCGACCAAGACGCCCATCTAAGCTGGTCCCACTTGCCCACATTTGGCCCATATCCCTCTAAACCTTTCCTATCCATGTACCTATCTGAGTGTCTTTTAAATGTTGTTAATGTACCTGCCTCAACCACTTCCTCTGGCAGCTCATTCCATATACAGTCTATTCTCTGGGTGAAAAAGTAGTCCTTCAGGTTCCTATTAACTCTCTCCCCTCTCACCTTAAACCTATGCCCTCCAGTTCTTGATTCTCCAACCCTGAGAAAAAGACTGAGTGCATTCACCCTATCTATGCCCCTCTCAATCTTATACACCTCAGTAAGATCACCCCTCATTCTCCTACACTCCAATGAATAAAGTCTCAGCCCACTCAACCTCTCTCCATAACTCAGTCCCACGAGTCCTGGCAACATCCTTGTAATTTTCCTCTGCACTCTTTCCAGCTTAATCCCATCTTTTCTATAGCAGGGTGACCGAAACTGGACACAATATTACAAATGCGACCTCTCCAACACCTTGTACAACTGTAACATTTCATCCCAATTTCTATACTCAATGCCTTATTGATGAAGGCCAGCGTGCCAAAAGCCTTCTTCACTTCATTGTCTACCTGTGAACCATGTACTTGCACTCTTGGGCCCCTCTGTTCTACAATACTCCCCAGAGCCATAGGAATTCCAGAAATAATTCTCAATAAGTGTACAAAGAAATTTGAAAGCACTTGGGTGGGCAGGGGCAAAGAGGCAGTTTCCTCTGACTTAGAGGTGTAACTGGGGGGTGGGGGCAGAGTCTCGGGAAAAGGTGAGGGGGCTATCATTCAGGGCTGAGCTGAGGAGTGGGGAAGGTCGAAGTCTTTGGTGTTCTCTACCTCAGAGAGCTGTGGATGCTGAGCCACTAGATGTACTCTGGGGTGGATTGATTTTTAGGCATAAGGGGAATAGAGGGATATGAGGATCGAGTGGGGAAGTGGATGAGGCCACATCTGAATGGTGGAGCAGGCTCAAGGGACAGGTGGTCTTCCCCTACTCCCAGTACTTACCGTCTTGTGAAGATCAAACAGCCTATTTAATGGAAGTCATCATGTTAAGGACATAAGACAAACCTAAGAAATAAAAGCAGGAATTAGCCGGCTTGTCCTTTGACCTTGCTCAGCCATTCATTAAGATCGTGGCTGATCTTTTACCAGTGTCATTTTCCAGTGCTATCCCCATAACTTTCGATTCCCTTAATGTCCTGATCTGTGTTTTCAATGAAAGCAGCTCTCCAGGGTAAAGAAATCCAAAGATTCACTGCCCCCAATGAACAAATGTCTCCTTGTCTCAGTTCAAAAGGACCTGCTCCCCCCATTGTGAAACTGTGCCCCCTGGTCGTAGACTCCTATCGCCAGGGGAATCATCTCCCATGCATCTCGTCTGTCAAGCCCTTTAAGAATTTTGTATGTTTCAGTGAAAAAAACAGTGAAATGAACATGTCCAAAAATACTTTGAGTACTCCCGTCAACGTCAAGGGAAGGAGATAGTGATGTAATAAAGGAAGGAAAGAAGCTTATCAAGATGGATGGTGTATGGTACAATGATGACAGGGAGGCTTTTGGAGCTGGTATTGGTGAAAAGTGTACAGAATCTCCCACAGAATCTATAAATATGACTTAGAGCGCAGCACTGAATGTAACATCTCATCCAAATGGTGACTAGGGTGACCTTCTCCACAGGATACAGACCGGAGTACCTGGGCAACAAGGGAAAAAAGTTTTTTTTAATGTTAGCCGTGGATCCTAGCCAAGGGAGAAGCAGTTCTGGGAATCACAATGGAAATTAAAATAAGAAAATTGTCTCACTGCTTTTTTTCTTTCCAGAAAGAAAAAGTGATAACATGTTGTGGGGCTAGTGGAAAATCGAGCACCAAGGAAAAACATTGAGTGTGTTTGTTTTAGGTAGTGAATTTTATATTATAACAACTCTCTGCATTAATCAACTTTCAATTGCATAACAGAAACTATTGTTCTTAGTCAGAGAGAGTTTTTCCTAATCCCTTTTCCGCCCCTAAAACTAGGCTGTGTTTTTTTTTAATAAACTGTTACAGGATTAGGATCAGGGTTTGGGATATATTGTTGAAAGGTGGCACTATTATTAGAGCTTGGGTTACATTTAAGGATTAGGTATTCATTTTACAATTGGATCTAATTTTAGAGATGGGATATTTCATTGCCTCTCTGTCTAATGTACTTGTCACAATCAGTGTTATTGCTGGAGTAGCAGAGTAACTGGGTTTCTGCAGAGCACAGGCTTACTCAAAGCATGGAGGCAGGGTAGGTCACAACTAAGTACAGAAGTGACAATGTATTCGGGGACTTTGCACTCAAGGCGTCCTTCAAAAATTAAGTGCACCCCAAAATTATTTTTACAATTTTTTTAATGTGACTTGCATTCACCCTATCATATGAAGGGCATAGATAGGGTGAATGCCCTCAGTCTTTTTCCCAGGGTTGGGGAATCAAGAACTAGAGGGCATAGGTTTAAGGTGAGGGTGGAAAGGTTTAGTAGGAACTTGAGGGGCAACTTTTTTACGCAGTGTGGTATGTATATGGAATGAACTGCCAGAGGAAGTGGTGAGGCAGGTACAATAACAACTTTCAAAAGGCAGGAACATGGATAGGAAAGGTTTAGAAGGTCATGGGCCAAATATGGCAAATGGGACTAGCTTGAACGAGCATCTTGGTTGGCGTGGACCAGTTGGGCCAAAAGGCCTGTGTCCGTGCTGTATGACTCTGTGACTCCATGACTTGTTAGGATCTGGAGAGCATTGATTGAATGGAGCAGATTAAGTGTTAATTGGGTGACTACTTGAAAAGATCTCTAGGGCTGTTAAAAGAGATTGGAAATGAGATTCCCATTCTGTGATTCTAATCAACTTACCTGATGGACACGTACATCTCATGGGGGTATTTGATGGGCAGTTAACTGTGCTTTTCCATGATATAAACTTTTGCATGTTCTATTCTATTTAAAACCAGACCAGAATGAATAATGAAGCAAGTCCCTAATGAGGAATATAAACAGAAAATGCTGGAAACACTCAGCAGGTCAGGCAGCACCTACGGAAAGGGAAACAATTACCATTTCAGATCCAGAATCCTTCATCAGAACTGGGAATGGGAAAAAACAAGTTAGTTTTCAGTAGGAGCAAAGGTAGTGGAGGGGGTGGGTAGAACAAAGGGAATATCTCTGATAGGTTGAGACCAAAAGGCTTAAGCAGTATGAGTAACATTTAGGATTGGATTTTGCTTTTTTATCCCTGTAATGTGTTGCTAATAGCGGGGCTCTGGGACATGTTCAGCAGGCCAGACTATACTAATAGGAAAAGAAAAAAAGTTGGACCAAATGATGACAGGCAAAAATCAGACCTCGGAGAGTCGGGGAAATCCTTTGTGAAAACAGATAGAATGGATAACAGAGGCAGATAGTGAGGAACTCATTCCTCTGGTTGAGAGGTGGGGATTAAGAACAAGGGAACATAATCTTACAAGTACAACTGGAACAGAGGAGTGATGACAGGAGGCACTTCATTTGCAAATCTCTTGATTGATATTGCAGACTTTTGTTTGTCAAATGTCTTGACCAGAGTTGAGCAATGGACTAACATACCATTCAACCATGATCTAATTGAGCAGTAGAACTGGATAGTAGGGCTGAATGACCTTACCTTGTGAATGAACTGACAGTAAACGTCACATAATATAGTGCGTTAAGCTTTCATAAACTCCTTATGACAATGAATGTCCAAAATGTCTTGTGATGTGAAAAGAATCAGAATCAGATTCAGATTTATTATCACTTCATTATCATATGACTTGAAATGTGTTGTTTTGTGGCAGCAGTATAGTGCAAAGACATAAAATTACTATAAATTACAAACATAAATAATAATGCAAATAAATGGAATAACGAGGTAGTGTTCATGGATTCATGGACCGTTCAGAAATCTAATGTGGAGGCGAAGAAGCTGTTTCTGAATCGCTGAGTGTGGGTCTTCAGGCTCCTGTACCTCCTTCCCGATGGTAGTAACGAGAAGAGGGCAAATTTAACACGGTTTGCCACCCTGTTAAGGTTTTCTAGTGATTTGTGTGGCTGTAGGATGCAGTCCACTAAACCACTGAAGCCTGAGTAACCCTGTGAAAATAAGGGGGCAAAGATCTGATGAGTAAGTGTATTGGGTTGGAGAAAACAAAGAAAGAACTAACCCCGTCAAGATTGTGGGGGAGACAGTTATAAATGGAGTGTCAGGATGAGAGAAGGTGACAGAAAATCTCCTGCAGCAACTGTATCGGCCTGGCACCTCCCAATAAAGCACCAAATCGGGTTCCTGAAGGAATTAATTACAAGAGCATTACAGGAAGAATTTGTGGAATTGCAGAGCTTGTGGCACCGACCAGCACGGAGAGGCAGCTGCTGATGGGGAGAAACTCCAGGAGAGTTTAATAATTTGCAAGCCTGATATGGAGGCAACGTTGTGGCAGAATAAAAGAAAAGCAGTCACGATAATGGATAACGCTGTCGAAAGATGCTGATGTATGCGAGGTGGAGTCTGTTTTAGCACTAGATCATTAAAGGTAAACTGCAGTGGAGAGGTCCCCTGCATTCCAACTGATCTCCTGTGTCCTGCTGGCTAAAACTGAAACTTTCTTTTTAACTAATGATAGAAGGGGTAGAGTCCTTGGCTATAAAAATAGCAGGTACCGCTTCCATTCATCACACCTCTGTCGCATTTCTCTTGCTTTTGTCAGGCCAGGCGGAGCTTGGCTATCCATCAGCGGCCACCTTGGAGTTTGCGGTTCAGGAGTTTACAACTATCAGCACTTTTTTTCCTTCCCTGCACAGACATCACTCACATTTCTCAGGGTTACTTCATTTGTCATACCTCTTCTGCATTCCACCATTTTAATGTTAAAACCCCTCCCTCTCCCCATCCTCCTCTCCTGCACACACACACACACACACACACACACACACACACACACACACACATATGCATACACACACACACACACACACACACACATGCATACATACACACACACACATACACACAAACACACATACAGACCCACAGAAACACACCCACACATGCAGAGGAACACAAACATACACTCTCACTCACACGCATACACACACACCCCCATACACACACTCACACACACTCACACACGTACACACACACACACTCACACATGTACACTCTCACACACACTTTCACATACACACACATGCACACAAATGCACACACACACACCCCCACACATCCACACACACACACAGAACGATTGAACCACACACATATACGTTTCCTAACAATGGATTTGCCGAAAAGGTCACATTTTCCTTTGTTAAAAGCACCACTCATCAGTTCTCTGCAGAAGTATTGGTTTAAAAGTGAAGTTAGCTTGTCCTCAAACTGTAGTATTGGAGAAAGTGTTGTCAGGTTTTAAGCTGAGTTGAGCTAGTTGTGAATGCCACTTACACTTACGGAATCACCGAACTGTTATAATGCCGAAGGAGGCCATTTGGTCCATCAAACCTATGCCAGCTCCTAGAGGAGCATTCAAATAGGGCAAGGTCGAACTCACTGTGAGAAAGGGGAAAAAGGTTGTTAGTGGTGATGGGGATGCAGCAAGCAGATTGGGGGATAAACTCTTGTGTCAGCATTCACCCCCAATTATTCAATGATTTCCTGTGGCAATGAAATAGGTGTTTTCACAATGCCCATCCATTGGGCTTGAATGAATGAGCTTATGCAGTGAAGGGAAATTAATGCAAAGGTACACATGTGGAAGGGTGATAGTAAACAAATTAAACATGAACTGACCCTTCAACTTCATTATATCCAACGATTAATGCAAAATAGCTTGCAGCATGAAGGATGATATTAGAGGGTATGAATATACAACTGGGCTTTTGTGCTTTCCCAAGGTAAATCCAACAGAATGATAGCTTTCCAATTTAGGAACAGTGCATCCTCATTAGGATGTCCTGAATCACAAGATGGATATTGACCAGATCCCAGAGCAGAAGCTCCTGGACTTCGTGTGTCCACCTTTCTCAAATCTCTGTCCCATCATTACCCGCGGCCTGTTTCGGAAAAGTGGATAGCTTGGTACCGAATTGTGCAGAGGGATGAGGCTTGTGCCACGGAACCCTGCTCCGAGGAACTGGGGAGAGGCAACCAAAACCTCATCTCAGCTCAGAGAAAGTGGCAGATGGAATCAAATCCTGATGAGTGTGAGGGGATACGCTTTGGGAGGACAAATTAGGGAAGGACATACACAATGAATATAAAAGGGAGTTTTGAGCAGTGGAGGGACCTTGGTGACAAATCCAAAGATCCTTGAAGGTGGCAGTGCCAGGAGATAAGTTGCTGAAGAAGGCATATTTGCCTTCATTAGCCAGAGCACATAATATCAGAGCAGGGAGGTTATGGTAGAGTATAAAACATTGGTTATGTCACAGCTGGAGAACAGTGTGCAGTTCTGGAAAGGGTGGGGTTGCCCTGGAGAGGGTGCAGAGGAGATTCACTGCGATGTTGACTGGGATGGAGCCTTTCCATTACGAGGAGTTTCCGGATAGGCTGGGTCCATTTTCAGAAGAGGCTGAGGGGGAAATGTTAAAGGCATACAAAATTATGAGAGGCATAGATGGTAGGAAACTTTTCCCCATAGCAGAGGTATTTATAACTCGAGGGCATAGGCTTAGGGTAAAGTCTAGAGGGAATCTAAGGGGGAACTTTTTTCACTAGAGAGTGATTTAGGAATGCTCTAGCTGAGGGGGTGGTGGAGGCAGGTACACTCACAACATTTAAGAAGTTTCTTAAATGTACATCATGGAAACCAGCCTCCCCTCCATGGACTCTGTCTGCACTTCTCGCTGCCTCGGTAAAGCAGCCAGCATAGTCAAAGACCCCACCCACCCCGGACATTCTTTCTTCTCCCCTCTCCCATCGGGCAGAAGATACAAAAGCCTGAAAGCACATACCACCAGGCTCAAGGACAGCTTCTATCCCGCTGTTATAAGACTATTAAATGGTTCCCTAGTACGATAAGGTGGACACTTGACCTCACAATCTACCTCATAATGGCCTTGCACCTTATTGTCTGCCTGCACTGCACTTTCTCTGTACTGTAACACTTTATTCTGTTATTGTTTTACCCTGTACTACCTCAATGCACTGTGTAATGAATTAATCTGTATGAACAGTAGGCAAGACAAGTTTTTCTCTGTACCTCAGTACATTTGACAATAATAAACCAATTCCAATTACAAGTATCTGGACGAGCACTTGAATCACCAAGGCATAGAATGCTAAGAACTAAGTGCTGGTAAATGGGACCAATATCAACAGGCGGTCGATGGTCAGCATAGACATGGTGGGCACAAGGGCCTGCTTCTGTGCTGTATAACTCTATAACAGTGAAGGGAAGAAGGTCATTCTGTTGGTCTGAATGGGTTCAGAAGTCTGGGCTTGACGATGAAGCTACAACATTCAGCTTCTTTCCACACTATGTTTTCACTGACTGTGCTGCAATAGTCAATATAAACTTGATAAACCAGCTATTGGTTGGTCTCCACATTCTTCTCTCTAGTAATCAGATGATGTTACAACCTTCTGTGCATTCTTGCTATCTGTTCTCTTTACACCAATGTGTTTTTTCTTTTGTTAGACTCATTTTACTCTGATTCAGTAATGTCAGCTGTGTCTCAATTGGAAGCACTCTTACTCTGAATCAGAGGTTTTGTGGGTTCAATACCCAATCCAGATGTACTCCAAGAGCTGTACTGAGGGTGGTGTTGCCCTGTAGATGAAATGTTAAAACTATCAGTCTCTCAGCTGGGTGTAGAACATCAAGGAGCACTATGGGGAAGAGCAAAGTTGGCCAGGTCCTGGTATATATTTATCTCCCAACTAACATCATGCATAACAAATTATTTGGTCATTATTACACTGCAGTTTGTGGGAGTTTTCTGTATGGAGATTTGCTGCTGTGTTGGTAAATTATAACATTATATACATTTCATTAGCTGTAAAGCACTTCATTATGTCAAGGTTGTGAAGGGTGCTATAGAAATGCAAGTATTAAGTGCCTTGGCAGTCATGAATTAACATTGTCGAGTTGCATGCATGCTCTCGCTAAGTTTTTGCAGTTACATTTTATCCATGGATTTAAGATGCACACCCAGTAGAGTGATCAGTGCTAGTTTTGGAGAGCTTCTGTTCCATGCTGAAATTCTTCCTCTAGATATATCTCCTTCACCAGCAGGAAAAGGGGCAGACAAATGACACACGCGCACAGACACACGCACTGACAGTGTGACTGCATTAACTCCAGCTGCCTTTCAGGCACATGTCAGCTAAAAAAAATGTTCTATTTTTCAAAGCTACTGGGTTCTTACCCAAGAGGTCTTAATGTAATGGTAGACGCTGTTATGTCTGCTCTGTGAGAAAGAAGCACATCAACCTTGACAGAGTTCCAAGATATAAAATAAAGGAAGAGGTCATCCCTGGGGAACTCTGAGAAAATTGGACATGATATTGCATTAACGTATTGCAACACCAAGCTAAATGTGCTCCAAGAATCTACAAACATACACAAACAGCTATTTTCTTCCCACTCTCTTTAAAGAATTTAATCTTTTGTGAGTTACATTTTGACAGAAAATTTTGAAAATTAATCCGAGCAATGGTTTCTTCAGAGCAGTAATGAGGATCCTGTGGAAATTTAATTCTAGACATAGCCTCATCGCTAAGAAGTGAAGCCAAGGTATTTAGCTAGCTTATCAAACTGATGGTTAAAATGTCCAGTACATCACCACCACCGATAGTTACCAGAGACATTTTATCTGAAGGAGTGATGCCTATTAACATTTTTCCCAGTTGTGTGTTAATCAAGAAAACATCACCAAAGACAAACTTGAAATTTAGTAGCCAACATTAGAGAAAATGCTTCATATGCACTTTGACTGTAATTATAATTCATGAATATTCCAAACTATTATTTTTGGCTGGCCCATGGGATAAAACAGTTCCCGTTCTGTGGAGGGTGGAGTGTGTGCCCACAAGATGTCAACAAGTTTTTCCAGTGTGATTCATCTGGGGAGAATCACCCTCTGCTGACAGGAGACATTGGACATCTGATGGTGGTCTATAGCCTCACTGTGGGAGACTGGGTGTGTGGGGGGAACAGTCATTACAGAGTGAGTCTGAAGACTATTACATGATGATAGAGTTCCACAGCATGGGAACATGGGAGCAGAACAGGCCATTCAGCCCTTTAAGCCTCTGTCAACATATGATAAGATTATGTCCGGTTTGATATTGGTCTACACCTGGTGGCCTGACTCTCTTAACCCTAGGGTTTGCTGTATCCAGAAAAGTTTTCCTTAGCCTTGAATAAACCCAAAAGGTAAGTCTCCACAGTTCTCTGGGTAGAGAATTACAAAGATTCACGAGCCTCAGAGAGAAGTAATTCCTTATCTCATTCTTGAGTGGTCGACCCCTTTTCTTGAGATTGTGTCTCTTAGTTCTATACCCCTCTCACCAGGGGGATCATGCCCTCAGTGACAACCCTGTCAAACTCCTTCACATCTCATTCTTCTGAACTCCAGCGACTATAGACACAACCCACTTAATATTTCGGTATTAACAATACCCTCACCCATGGATCTTTCAAATTAAATCTGTTGCTTTGCATTAAAGTTACAGTGGCAACTATCACTTGAATTAGATTCAGATTAGTTTATTGTCTTATATGCCAAGGTGCAATGAAATTCCTTGCTCAAGTGAAGCTCACAGAGTAAACAGTAAATTGGCAGATTGGTTTATTATTGTCATGTGTACCAAGGTACAGTGAAAAAACATTGTGTTGCATGCCATCCATACAGATCATTTTATCACATCAGTACAACGAGGTGGTACAAGGGAAAAGCAATAACAGAATGCAGAATGTATAAGTGCAGTGCAGGTAGACAATGACAAGGTAGGGCCATGACAAGGTAGATTGTGAGGTCAAGAGTCCATCTTAACCTACAAGTCTTATAATGGCGGGATAGAAGCTGTCCTTGAGCCTGCTGGTACGTGCTTTCAGGCTTTTGTATCTTCTGCCTGATGGGAGGGGGGAGAAGAGAGAATGTCTGGGGTGGGTGGGGCCTTTGATTATGTTGGCCTCTTTCCTGAGGCAGTGAGAAGTGTAGACAGAGTCCATGGCGGGTAGGCTGGTTTCCATGATGTGCTGAGCTGTGTCCACAACTCTCAATTATACATGGTTATAATAAATACAGCAATAAGTACAGTGATGGACGCAAAAACAATGGAATGCTGCAAAGTATAGTAGTGCAAAAGGAAATGTTAAAGTGACAGTAATGGAAGAGGTAGCATTAGGGGTTGGAGAACATGGCAGCACCACCAGGAAGGGGATGTGAAAGCAGGTTTTGAAGGGCTGAACTGAGGATGTGATGCAACTTTGAGGATGCTATCCTTCGGATGAGATGTAAAACCAAGAACCAGATTGCCCTCACTGACCGTAAAAATCCCACAATGTTGCTTCAAGGAAGAGACAGATGTTTTCCCTAGTGTCCTGGAGATATTTATCCCTCAGCTGACTTTCTTTATAAGAAAATATCTGGTCATTATCACATGGTCTTAGTGGGAGATTGCTATGTACAAATGGGCACATATTTTGATTTGATTGAAGTCTTCAAAATGCTAAGGGGAATTAGTAGGTTTAAAGGAGAGAAACATCATATTTCAGTGCCTGTAAAGTATTTGGAAAGTCTGAAAGAATTGAGAGAGGTGTTACACAATGCAAGTCTTTCTTTCTGTAACTTCTTCCAGTTCTGGTGAAATTTTAACCCTGTTTCTTTCTCCACAGAAGCTGCCCGACCTATTGGGTCTTTACTGCATTCTCAGATTTTACTTAAGGTCTCCAGCACTTGCAATTAGTTGCCTTTTGGTTACTTTTCCCACTGGTTGAGGAATCTGGGGCTAGGGGCCAGCGTCTAAAGATTAGGGCCTGGCCTTTCAGGACCTTATGAGGACAGTTGATGCGGGGTGAACTGTTAATTTTAAATCTGAGTTCAATAGCTTCTAGGTACCCAAAGGTATTAATGGAAATTAAATTGATAAATTGTTCAATTGGTTTATTATTGTCACATGTACAGTGAAAAACTTTGTTTTGCATGGCATCCATAGAGATAATTTCATCACATCAGTATATTGAGGTAGTTCAAGGGAAAAACAATAACAGAATGCAGAGTAAACTGTTACAGCTACAGAGAAAGTGCAGTGCTGGCAGACAATAAGGTGCAAGGCCATAACAAGGTAGATTGTGAGGTCAAGAGTCCAGCTTGTTGTGCAAGGGGACTGTTTGATAGTTTTATAACAGTGGGATAGAAGCTGTCCTTGAGCCTGGTGGTACGTACTTTCAGGCTTTTGTGTCTTCTGCCCGATGGGAGGCGGGAGAAGAGAGGATGTCCGGGGTGGGTGGGGTCTTTGATTATGTTGGCAGTTTTACCGAGGCAGCGAGAAGTATGGACAGTCCATGGAGGGGAGGCTGGTTTCCGTGATGTGCTGGGCTGTGTCTACAACTATCTGCAGTTCCTTGCAGTCTCGGGCAGAGCAGTTGCAGTACCAAGCTGTGATGCATCCGGATAGGATGCTTTCCATGGTGCATCGATAAAAACTGGAAATGGAGATAAGGCAGGTATATGGCCACTGATCAGCCACAGTCACAATGAAGCCATAGCCCCACCTTGAGGGGCTAAGTACCCTTGTCCTATTCTATGTTCCTGCTTCCTACATCACAGCAGTGACCTTATTTCAAAAGTACTTCAGTAACTGGTCAACTTTGCATGTGTTGATGTTGTTAAGGAATCTACATTTGTTCCTTTCTGTAAAGAATTGGTTGATACCTTTGTCATTGTTTTATGAGATCTAAATATTTTTTCATGGCATAGCTGTCTTAAACTCAAAAATCTAGAGATTTAAATTTCCCCTGGCAGCTTGCCAGGATTAACATGTTGATATAAGGTTTTCTTGCTGTTCCAGAACAATGTGGATATTACCCAACTAATTCTCTGTGTATTAACTTCAGAAAATGATGGAATGACGATGTCTCCTCATTCTTTGAAGGTCATACAACTTGGAAGCAGACCCTTCAGCCCACTGAGTCTGTGCCCACCATCGAGCACCCATTTTTACACCGATCCTACCCTGACCCTTTTTCCCATAAACACCCTCAGATTGTACCACTCGCCTACACATTAGGAGCAATTTACAGTGGTCAATTAACCTATCAACTTGCACCTGTCTGGGATGAGGGAGGAAACTGGAACACCCAGAGGGAAACCCATGCGGACACAGAGAGAACATGCAAACTCCGCATCAATGCACCAGCGGTCAGGAAGGAACTCTGATCGCCGGAGCTGCGTGGTGGCATTTTGGGACATCCTTCTTGAGAATGTCCCAAAGGTCTTCTCATGCAGTGAGTCAGTTTACCATGATATGTGGGTAATAAGGCAGACATATTGGTATTGGTATTGGTTTATTATTGTCACTTGTACCGAGGTACAGTGAAAAACTCGTCTTGCATACCGATCGTACAGGTCAATTCATTACACAGTGCAGTTACATTGAGTTAGTACAGAGTGCATTGTGGTAGTACAGGTAAAAACAGTAACAGTACAGAGTAAAGTGTCACAGCTACAGAGAAAGTACAGTGTAATAAGGTGCAAGGTCACAACAAGGTAGATCGTGAGGTCAGAGTCCATCTCATCGTATAAGGGAACCATTCGATAGTCTTATCACAGTGGGATAGAAGCTGTCCTTGACATGTTGTCACTGTGTGTTGCTGCTTTGTGATGGTTGAGGGGCAAATGTTGACCTAAGCACCAGGCCAACCCCCTGCTCCTTGTCGAATCATGTCCCAAATTACACAGCCCCTGGAAAAAAGACGGTGCCTTTGATAACACAGCTTTCCTTCATGACTGCACCAGGGCCATAGCCCAGATTACCGTCATCAATTAAATTAACACAATCTAATCACATTACACCTGTTTAAATTATTACACAATGTAATTTTGCAGCCCTGAAGCAGGGTTTTGACCCGAAACATCGACAATTCTTTTCCCCTCCATAGATGCTGCTCGACCAGCTGCGTTCTTCCAGTAGATTGTGTGTTGCTACAGATTCCAGCATCTGCAGTCTCTTGTGTCTCCACTGGCTTAGTTTTACACTAACAAGCTAAACCTCGAGCTACCACAAGGAGATCTAATTAAAGTAGAATAGATTTTGCTAGCACCAGAAAAGGCCATTCAACCCATCTACTCTGTGCTCCACCAGCCTAATTCCACTCTCTCGGTTGTTTTCCATATTCTTCAATATTCGTCCTTTCCAAGATAACCCTTGACATTCTAATCACCCTGAACATCAAGATATAATTGAGGAATTCTCTTTAATTCTTTAGAAATCTGTCCATTCACACATTCTGCCGTAAATTTATTTGTGTGGTTGTTCATGTGAAGATCTGCCGGTGACACAATTGACAAGAGAGCCTCCATGAGTTACAAGTACCTCAAACTGCTGGTCAATTTACGTTGTTCTGTATTGGCTTTGCACAGGCAAGGTTTTGGCCATAACCTCCCCACAGTTTTGCTTATTACTACAATTGCACATAAATTGGCCATTAAACTTATCAATGCAAGCCTAGTAATTGATAGCACAAGTATCCAATTAGCAATGCAGGCCTGCTAATCAAACGCTCTGGCTGATTATTCCTCCTCTGGAGACTTATTCCTTTCCCACTTCTTTATAAAAAAGTATCAGATTTTTTCAGATACATGGTTCTATTTTACTTTTCCTTTCCATCTTTTTCTTTCTCCAAATCCTATTTTCTTTCCATTGCTACTTTGCTTTCTGTTCTTGGTTTGACAACCAATCCACCATCTGATCTGAAGTACACTGGCTCATACAAAGTGCTTTCCTTTGTCATTGCAGAACAGATTCTGTTATATTACATAAATTAATAATTTTAAATTACGTGAGACAGGTTCAGTGAGTTGTAGAGCTAGTGAAGACTACAGAGCTAGGAAGAGATGAAGCCGAGGAGAGATTAGGACAGTGAGATGAAGATTTAACAATCAAGGGAATTGCACTGCTCTTCCTCTGTTAATTTTGGGAATTATAGAATCATAGGATCACACAGCACAGAACCCGACCCTGTTGGCCCACCTTGCTAATCCTATTTGCCTTGTATTGGGCCCGTATCTCTCTATGCTTTTCCTATCTAAGTACCTGTCCAAATTCCTTTCAAACATTGTAACTGTATCTGCCTCTCCCACTACCTCTGGCAGCTTGTTCCATATAATCACCACCCTCTGTGTGAAAAACTTACCCTTCATATCTCCTTTCAATTTCTCCCCTCTCACCTTAAACCTAGTCCCCCTAGTTCTAGACTTCCCAGCCCTGGGGGAAAATAAACTGTAACTCTCTATTCTATCTGTGCCTCTCATAATTTTATAAACCTCACCTTCCTACGTTCCAGTGAGAATAAACCCAGCCTATCCAATCTCTCCTTGTAACTACAGCCCTCCATGTCCAGGCAACACTATGGTGAATCTCCTCTGCACTCTCTCTATTGCTACCACATGCTTTCTGTAGTGTGGAGATCAGAACTGTACACAATACTCAAAATGCAGACTAATCAATTTTAATATTAGTTAAGGATGCACCCTATTAATGCCATCATTTACCCTGCTCCCAGGTGCCTTGTTTCCCTCTCTGCACCGGTATCACCTCAAAGTTCTGGGGTAAAAAGAAATTTAAACTTTAAAACTTTAAATTTTAAACGTTATTTATACAGCACAGTAACAGGCCTTTCCAGCCCAACGAGTCCGCGCCGCATATTTAAACCCATGTTAACCTACCCGTACGTGTTTGGAATGTGGGAGGAACCCGGAGCACCCAGAAGAAACCTATGCAGACACAGGGAGAATGTACAAAGTCCTTACAGACAGCGACGGGAATCGAATCCCAATCGCTGGCACTGTAATAGCGTCACACTAACCGCTACGCTACCATGCCGCCCTTTTTAAGCTAAAAGGTGAAGGAAAAATCTTCACTAATTGGCAAACACCAGCAGATTCTGGTTCATTACTTTTAAAATTTGCTGAAAGCAGTGTCACAGCTGGACAGAGTGGTGAAGAAGGCATTTGACACGTTGGCCTTCATCAGTCGGGACATTCAGTATAGGAGCCGGGATGTTATGATGCATTTGAACAAGATGTTGGTGAGACCACACTTGGAGTATTGTGCACAGTTTTGGACGTCCTGTTATAGGAAAGACATCTTTAAACAGGAAAGAGTGCGGAGAAGAGTTACGACAACGCTGCCAGGACTCAGGGGTCTGAATTATAGGGAGAGGTTGGGCAGGCTTGGACCTTATTCCTTGGAGTGTAGCAGATTGAGGGGTAACCTTATAGAGGTGTATAAAATCATGAGGGGCATAGATAGGGTGAATGCACTCAGTCTTTTTCACAGGGAAGGGGAACTAAAAGGTAGAAGGCATAAATTTAAGGCAAGAGGTGACAGATTTAAAAAGGATCTGATCGGCAACTTCACACACCGGGTAGTGCGTATGTGGAACAAGCTTCCAGAGAAAGTGTTGAGGCAGGTACAATAACAACATTTAAAAGACATTTTGATACATACATGCATAGGAAAGATTTAGAGGGATATGGGCCAAACTTGGGCAAATGAGACTAGCTTAGATGGGCACCATGGTCAGCATGGACAAGTTGGGCTGAAGGGCCTGTTTTATGCTGTATTACTCTATGACTCTAAAGCAGGGTAAGGGTTCTCTGCACTTAATATAAAGAATTGTTCGGTACAGAGGAATATATCAGAAAGCTGAAATAGGTATTAGTAATTAATACAGCATTCCACTGCCAGTATCCTAATCTGCTCCATTCCTTTGACCATCCATCCCTCTGCTCACTCTCCTGAATTGACAATGCCTTGATTTTCAACTTTCCCTCCTTTATTTCATCTCCCTCCCCGGTCTCACCATCTCTGAATCTTCCTCCAGACTGACAAATCTCCCAGATCCCTGCACTCCAACAGTTCTGGATCCCCAGATTTAATGACTCCACTATCACCTGCTGTACCTCCCGATTCCAGCTCTTTCTTCCTCAAACCTAAATCTTTGGCTATGCTTTTAATACTTCTTCCAATATTTTTATGTTGCTTTGTAGCAGATTTTGTTAGATTACTGTCCCATGAAGTAATCTTGGGATGGTTTACTCCATTAAAGGCACCATCTGAATCCCAGGTTGTTGTTGGCTGAATCACATGATGCCACAGGTTTGATTAAATTATTCTGTATAGAAATTGTCCTTTCACTCTTCCAGTATGGATGTAAGATATCTTTATTAGTCACATGTACAGGTACATCGAAACACACAGTGAAATGCATCTTTTACGTAGACTGTTCTGGGGGCAGCCTGCAATTGTTGCCACACTTCCGGCGCCAACATAGCATGCCCACAACTTCCCAACCCGTACATCTTTGGAATATGGGAGGAAACCAGAGCACCCGGAGGAAACCCATGCAGACATGGGGAGAACGTACAAACTCCTTACAGACAGCGGCTGGAATTGAACCCGGGTCGCTAGCACTGTAATAGTGTTACGCTAACTGCTACCCATATCCTACTGGTATTGTTTGCTCTGTTTGGGAATGATGTCAGAAGACAGAACAAGGTGACCAGTTTTTAAATCTGTGATCCAAATAACCTTGAATAGCTGGCTTTGCATCACGGGGATGGTTTTTCTGTAGGTCGCCTCTGAATTTGGAATTTCTTTAGTGCTGGAACTGAATCCTGGAACTTCCTCCTAACAACACTGTGGGTGCAGCTTCATTAGAAGTCAAATCAAGTTTTTTGTAATGTGCACAAGTAAGGTGAGGTATAGGTACAATGAACCGCTTGCTTGCAGCAGCATCACAGGCACGTAGGTACAGGCAACACACAAAACGTAAATTATACATAGATTATGTAAGATAATGAAGAGAAAAAAAGACCATGTGAAACAAGACATAAGTGCAAAACAAAAACACAGAGACAAGTCCACGGCAGTGCAAGAGGTGGTCTTTAGTGTTCTGTTGCTGAGGTGAGGTTAAGGTTGTGCAGGTCGCTTCAAGAACCTGATGGTTGTAGGAAAGTTGCTGTCCCTGAACCTGGTGGTGTGGGACTTCAGGCTTCTATACCTCCTGCCTGACAGTAGCAGCATGAAGAGGGGATGACCCGGATGGTGGTGATCCTTGATGTTAGATGAAGCAGTGCCTCCTATAAATGCTGTCAGTGGTGGGGAGGGCTGTGCCCGTGATGGACCGGGTTGTGTCCACTACTCTCTGCAATCTCACTGCAGAATGACTGCAGTGGGTCAAGAGGTTGGCACCATGCTCCCTTCTTAAGGACAATTAAATATGGTCATTAAATTCTGGCTTTGCTGAATCCCAAAATAAATGTTTAAGAGTACTATTGGCTGTAAATCCCCTGTGGCACTGGATTCCATATTTTCACCAGAGAGTCAAACCAGCCATGCCCCTCCCTCATTTGAGCTAAAAAGCGTCAGAAATATTTTCTTCTTAAGTGACTCAAAATCATTAAGAGTTTTGCTGAAGCAGATCAGGAGAAATGATCTTTGGTCACTTGCATTAACTGTGTATGAGAGTATTGGCAGCCTCTTCAATTCAACCTTTGTATGCTTACCTGTACTGAGAGTAAACAGCCAAGGATCAAGGTCTCTCCCTTGGTCACCAATGGGAGAGTGATTGAAGATTTTGGTCATCAAACCAGGATGAAAGGAGGAGACATTTTTATTGCAGGAAGAATGGAATTGTGTTGTGTGAGAAGGTAGTAGAAGCAAATTTGTTTGCAATTTTCAAGAATTGGTAATTGGTTTATTATTGTCACGTGCACTGAGGTACAGTGAAAAACTTTCTTTTGCATGTCATCCATACAGATCATTTCAAACCATAAGTACATTGAGGTAGTACAAGGGAAGAACAATGATAAAATGTTACAGTTACAGTTACAGAGAAAGTGCAGAGCAGGTAGACAATAAGGTGCAAGGGCCACGACGAGGTAGATTGTGAGGTCAAGAGTTCAGCTTTATCGTACAAGTGGTCCGTTCAAGAGTCTCAGACTAGTGGATCAGAAGCTGTCCTTGAGCCTAGTGGCGCGTTTTCACGCTTTTGTATCTTCTGCCCGATGGAAGGGGGTAGAAGAGAGAATGTCCAGAGTGGGAGGGGTTTTTGATTATTACTGGCTGCTTTCTTGAGGCAGCGGGAAGTGTAGACAGAGTCCACGGAGGGGAGGCTAGTGTTCATGATGGACGAATAATGGGATTTATGGTTGAAAAGGGAATGTCCTTTTTTCCAGCTTTGGGCAAACAGCAGAGAATAGCTCTTCCAAAGGGTCATTGCACAAGAATCTAAGAACACAAGAAAATAAGAGCAGGAAACCTGGCCCCCCCTAAACCTACCCTGACATATAACATGATCATGGCTGATCTGCCCCAGGCTCAACTCCTCTTTGCGAGTTTCCCATATCCCTGATCTTTCAAAAAGTTACCTACCTCCTCTTTAAGTACCTCCAATGTTCGAGCCTCCACAACCCACTGGAGTAGAGAATGCCTTCTGCAAGGAGGAATTCTTATGCACCTCAGTTTTAAATGACTGCTCCTTTATCTTGTAACCATGTCCCCTTGTTCACGTTTCTCCCATGGGTGGAGCCATCTCAACATCTACCTGGTCGTGAGAAACAAGGGACTGCAGCTGCTGGAACCTGGATGAAAAACACTATGATGCTGGAGGAACTCAGCAGGCCAGGCAGCATCCGTGGAGAAAAGCAGGCGATCAACGTTTTGGGTCAGGACCCTTCTTCAGTACTGAAGCTAGGAAAAGGGGAAGCCCAATATATAGGAGGGGAAAGCAGAGCAGTGATAGGTGGACAAAAGAGGGGAGGCGGGGTGGACACAAAGTGGTGATAGGTAGATGCAGGTAGGAGATAGTGATAGGCAGGTGTGGGGGAGGAGGGGAGAGCAGATCCACCGGGGGACGGGTCAAAGGTAAGGAGGTAAAAAGGGGGTAGAAAAAAGAGAGATAAGCTGGGAGAGGGAAGAAAAGAAGAGACATGGTTGGGGGTGGGTGTGGGGAAGGTTGTGGGGATTACTTAAAGTGGGAGAATTCAATGTTCATTCCGTTAGGCTGCAAGGTTCCAAGACGGAAGATGAGGTGCTGTTCCTCCAGCTTGTGCTTGGAATTCTCCTGGCGGTGGAGGAGGCCGAGGACTGACATATCAGTGATGGAGTGGGAGGGGGAGTTGAAGTGACTGGCAACGGGGAGATGCAGATCGCGGTTACAGGCAGAGCGAAACGGTCACCGAGTCTGCGTATGGTCTCACCAAGGGAGAGGAGGCCACACACGACCTGGTCGTGTCCAGTTAGGATCTTGTATCTCTGAATAAGATCACCCCTCATTCTTCTAAGCTCCAAAGAATACAGATCCAACTTCTTCAGCTGCTTGTGGTAGGTTGATCTTTTCACCTCAAGTATTAGTCTAGTGAATCTCTTCTGGACTGCCTTCAGGACTGATGGGCTGAACAGCTTGCCCCTGGGCTGCACATTCATACAATGCTGCGATTCTGTGCTGTATCATTCTCCGACCCTGTTTGTGGGTCTATCGAGTAAACCTTCACACTGAGTGTACACTTGCATACAGTCAAAGGACTGAATAATAAACTTCTGTCATGGTCAGGTTACTGCTTTCAAAGAAAGAAAATTAGTCCAGACAGATTATATTACATGCATAAATAGATGGCTGAAGCTCTTTGGCAGCCCATCATTTAAGTCATATTTAAAAATCCTTAGGGATTAGAATCAATAGCTGAATATAACTCACGTTCAATTTTTAAGGGTTGAAATGAAGCCTGGAGTGATTTTGACAGCAGTGGATTTAGAGGGTGACGTGAGCTGCCTGCCCTGTGCTGAAATGGGAGGCTGCAATGCGATTACAAACTGCTGGCTCGGGAATAGCTGGTTTTCGTGCGTTAACTTTCTGCCATCTCACTGCGAAATAAAAGCCCTTTCAGTTTGCTTTTTTTATTCCCCCTTCTAACTAGCCACGCAAGTGGATTTCCCTAAAAATTGTCCAGTTCGATTATTCTCTGGCCAGGACGGAGAGCAAGTTCTGGGGGCTCATGAGGAGGATGGTGGGGGAGCATGAACATTTATATTGGGGTCACCATAGATTCTCAGAGTGCTTTTCTGCACAGTGTAAAAGTATCATTTTCAGCAGTTAGGGCCACTGCTGTGACTTGTTAGGTGTAACATGACAATCCAATGTGAGCTATAAATTGTTTCCAACAGAGGAGGTTTATTTGGGTCCTCCACACTGGAAAAAAAGACTGAAGCAAGGATCTATACACCCAGGAAGATTTATCCTGATATTAATCAGAATCAGATTTATTATCACTGTCCTATGACGTGAAATTTGTTGTTTTGCAGAAACAGTACAGTGCAAAGACATAAAAATGACTAAAAATTACAAAATAAATAAGTAGTGCAAAGAAAAGGGAACAATGAGGCAGTGTTTATGGGTTCATGGATCATTCTGCAATCTGATGGCGGAGGGGAAGAAGCTGTTTCTGAAACATTGAGTGTGGGTCTTCAGGCTCCTGCACCTCCTCCCTGATGGTAGTACTGAGAAGGGGGCATGTCCCAGATAGTGAGGACATCATCTTTTCAGTGATGGATGCCACTTTCTTAAGGCATGGACTCCTGAAGATGTCCTCGATGGTGGGGAGGGTTGTGCCCATGATAGAGCTGGCTGAGTCTACAACCCTCTGCAGCCTCTTACGATCCCATACCATGGAGCTTCCATACCAGGTGGTGATGCAACTAGTCACAATGCTCTCCACTGTACATCTATAGAAATATGCAAGAGTCTTTGGTGACGTACCAGCCTGCAATCTGTACTTTAAATGCACAGTATCTCCAATATATTGTGATGATGGAGCCTTACTATGGTCTGGACATGCTTCACTTGATCTTACCACACTACAAATTAAAGAACACATCAAAAATAAAGAATCATAGAAGATTCAGGAGCCTTTCCAATAAAGCCGCTGTTTTCTCCATGCAAACCTATTCTTCCCACTAAAATACAGTGCAAAGATTTGATACCTCCACTGCAAATCATACAGAAAGGCTAGAGAAGAGAGATGCACCCCAAAAGGATGAGTGGAAAGTTGACATTATAGAGTGATAGAGTCATCCAGCACAGAAACAGGTCCTTCAGCCCACCATGTCCATACCAACCATCTAGATTAATGCCATGTACCAGCACTTGGTCCATAGTCCTCTATGTGTTGGTGATTAAAAGTGCTTGTCTAGATGTCAAGAGGCATCTAATGCCTCTTTACTAATGTCAAGAGGCAGGACACTGCTAAGGACAAGACCCTTAACAGTGTTGAAGAGCAGAGAGACCTTGGGGTGCAAGTCCGTGACTCGTTGAAAGTGGCTACACAGGTAGACAGGGTGGTTAAGAAGGCTTATGGAATGCTTGCATTTATTAATCGGGGTATTGCGTGCAGGGGTCAAGAAGTTATGATGGATCTCTATAGAACTCTGGTTAGGCCGCATTTGGAGTATTGCGTGCAATTCTGGTCACCTCACTATAGGAAGGATGTCGAGGTTTTAGAGAGGGTGCAGAGGAGGTTTAGTAGGATGCTGCCTGGATTAGAGGGCATGTGCTATCAGGAGAGGCTGGACAAACTTGGGCTCTTTTCTCTGGAGTGGTGGAAACTGAGAGGTGATCTGTTGGAGGTGTATAAAATTATGAGGGGCATAGATAGGGTGGATAAGCAATCTTTTCTTCCCATTATTGAGTGATCCAATACCAGAGGGCACGCATTTAAGGTGAGAGGGGGTAGGTTCAGAACAGACGTGAGGGGTACGTTTTTTACTCAGAGACTGGTGGATGCCTGGAATGCGTTGCCTGATAGGGTGGTGGAGACAAATTTATTGGGGGCTTTAAGAGGGGCTTGGATGGGCACATGAATGAGAGGAAAATAGAGGGATATGGGCATTCTGTAGGTAGGATGGAATAGCTATGTTGGCACAACATTGTGGGCTGAAGGGCCTGTTCTGTGCTGTACTGTTCTATGTTCTATGTTCTACGTAGATAAAGTTGTATAGCATCTTTTACGACCACTGCACATTTCAATGAGTTTTACAGCTAAGTTAATTCTTTGAAGGGCATTTGCTGCTTAAAGCAGGAAAAACAGCAATCAGTTTGCACATAGGAAGCTCCCCCAAACAGCAACATGAAAACGAGCCACAGCTTGGACAAGTCACGGAACCCTCCTTCAAAACAGTACTACCATGCCTGTCTGTGAAGGTTAGACAAGATTTTGGTTCAACATCTTATCCAGAGACAGCAACTCAACCTTAGAAAAATCAGCCCAGATTTTGTATTTGTAGCAAAGTTTGACCCAATTGCATTTGAATCCAGATGAGTGTAAACTACTGAGCATCAAATGATATTTCAGGTCACTGCATCCCCAATAAGAATTTTTAATTAGTTTGTAATCACATCCCAAGTGATCCTTCATTTTCTTAAAATCTAATGGATTTGATGGTGCTGTGAATATTGTGAGTTTAAATTACATGACGGTGAGAACTTAAACCTAATAATTTATTAACTGGATACAGACCAGTTGGAAGTGTGGGCAGAGAAATGGCAGACACAGGAGAGACTGCAGATGCTGGAAATCTGGAGCAACACACACAAAATGCTGGAGGAGCTCAGCAGGTCAGGCAGCATCTATGGAAGGAAATGAGCAGTCGATGTTTCGGGCTGAGACCCTTCAGCAGGACTGGAAAGGAAGAGGGCAGAAGCCGGAATGAAAGGGTGGGAGGAGGGGGAGGAGAACGAGCTGGCAGGTGATAGGTGAATCCAGGTGAGAGGGGGAGGGTAGGGGGGTGGGGGAGAGGGGGAAGTGAGAATGATGTGAGAAGCTGATAGGTGGAAGAGGTAAAGTGCTGAAGAAGATGGAATCTGATAGGAGAGGACAGTAGACCATGGAATATAGGGAAGGAGGTGGGGAACCAGAGCGAGGAAAGTGTGGGTTGTCGGCAGGTCGTGAGGGCAGGGGAGGGGAAAGATGGGTAAAGGGGCCAGGGAGATAAGGGTAAACAAAGGGGGGGTGGGGACAGAGGGGAGTGGTGACAGATTGGTGACAGGGGGATGGAGAGAAATGGCAGATGGAGTTTAATCTGGACAAGTGTGAGGTGTTGCACTTTGGGAGGTCAAATGTGAGAGGAGGGTTTTCAGTAAATGCTAGGACTGACGTACAGAGGGATCTTGGGGTGCAAGTCCATAGCTCCCTGAAAGTGGCAACACAAGTGAACAGGGTGGTGAAGAAGGTGTACAGCATCTTGGCCTTTATCAGTAGGGTGTTGAGTATAAAAGTCGGGAAGTCATGTTGCAGCTGTGTGAAACTTTGGTTAGGCCACATTTGGAGTATTTTGTACAGTTCTGGCTGTAGCATTACAGGAAGGACGTGGAGGTGGTTCAGAAGAGGTTCACCAGGATGTTGCCTGGATTAGAGAGTATTAGCTACAAGCAGAAGTTGAAAAGCTTGGATAGTTTTCTCTGCAGCCTCAGAGGCTGAGGGGAGACCTGATAGAAGTATGAAAAATTATGTGAGGCTTCGATAGGGTAAATAGAGTTTTATTCACCAGGGTGAAAAAGTCAAATCTAGAGGGCACAGCTTTAGAGGTGAGAGGGGGTTTACATGGCAAGCTTTTTACACAGAGAGCGGTGGGTAGCTGGAACGCGCTGCTGGGGAAGTGGTGGAAGCAGATACGACAGCAACATTTAGACAGGCACATGAGCAGGCAGGGAATGCAGTGACATAGACCATGTGCAGGCAGATGGGATTAGTTTAAATTGGCATCACGGTCTGCATGGCTGAAGGGCCTGTTCCTGTACTGTACTGTTCTATGTTCTATAGGACCAAGAGAAGCTTCGAGGATTTCTATAACAGCTGGAGTGGTGCATTAATGCAAAATACCCCATGGCACCTTTTGTAGGAGGGGAGGGAAGTTCTCCCTGGTGTCCTGGCTAATGTTTGTCCTTCAGCCAACTTCACCAAAAGCGATGACCAGGTAGATGATCACATTGCTGCTTTTGGGAGCTTACAGTGGGTATGTTGGATGCTGCATTTCTCTACAGTACAACAGTGACTGCATTTCAAAAAACATGTCATTCTCCGTAAAGGACTCTGAGACATCCTGAAGAGGTGAAAAGAACTGTATAAATGTCTAACATGACTTGTGTTATGTTCTATCCTTAAGGGAATAATTGTCAACATGTTTCTTAAAAGCAAAATTTAACAAATAGGGGGAAATGTGACCATGAAGAGTTGAGTCTGTCGTCCTGTCCTGACTGACCAATCATCTGCTTTCAGCCACACAGCGGGATACGAGACTGACAATCACAATGCCCCAATGTTGTACAGCTGTAGCACGCAGTACAGAATACACACGCACGGGGTCTTCAGAGGGCTTCAGGTGAGTACTGCTGGTTTATATTTCCCCATATGTTTCTGCTCTGTCTTCTGAGAAAGCCAACCAACCCCTTTGCACTTGACCTTGAGAAAGCTGATTGCAGGCAGTGTGAAAGTAGGTTGAACTACAAGACCACTTGTGTACGCAGATGGTTCTAATTTGAGGCTTTCCCAGTGCTTCAGAAGCAGGAGACAAGAGATCCTGTTTTGTATCAACAGATTGAAAAAAAATGTGGATTTGACACTCATTCTATCATCGGCTTGCAAACCAGTCAAGATGGCAGTTGTCTGAAGATTTACAACTATCAACCCAGTCTGCTGGATATTTTTGAGAAACTGGCAGAATAGTTTCAATCAGTACTGATTTTATCTCCACTTGTTGCATTCATTCTAAATATTAATCATTACACTATCTTCTCAGTGAAATCTATCTCTCTGATATATCACAACCACTGATATAACAGGTTATTTATGGTTTCCTCTCTGACAGGGAGACAATGATTAACACCCTGACTGTACAGCACTCTTCTATCTGTGCCATGGTTTTTGTCCATGGAAAATGAAAATGCAAACACATTGACCCCACTGACACTATAGAGTTGCCTTCCACACTCTTCCAAACAGATGGTGTATCAGGCTCTAAGGATAAGAGACAGGGAGGTTATGCACAGCAGGTAATAATTTGTTGTAGTGTTGCATTCTTGTTTAAGAAGGGCTGCCTATTGAAAGACAAAGACTTCTTCTATCCTCACTTACTATTTCAGTTAATTCTCCCTCCTACTTTATGGGCTCCTGTGGAGTGCACATTAATCCAAAAGAGAAGGTTGATGTACAGGACTCTAAAAATTGACAAGATTTCCAATTTACACACAGACACAAGAAACAGGAGCAGGACACAGCACTGCCCGTCTTCTCTGCTATCCAATAAGATCACGGCTGATCTGATCATTAGGCTTAATTCTACTTTCCTATATGATCTCCATAATTTTTGACTCTTATGCAGTTCAAAGAGCTATCCATTTCAGCCTTGGATAGTTCTCTGGAGTAGTGACTTGCAAAGGTTCGCAACCGCCTAAGAGAAGAAATTCCTCCTCACCTACATCTTAAATTGGTAACCCCTTATTCTGAAGCTATGTGCTCTAAATCTAGATTCCCCCTCGAGGGTAAACAGCCTCTCAGTTTCTATCCTATCAAGCCCCATTGGAAACTTATACATATCGTGGAGTCACAGAGAGGTACAGGCCCTTCAGCCCACCAACTTCATGCCAACCATCAAGCCCCTATTTACACTATTTTTTTTATTTGAAATTGAGATCATCTCTTAATCTTCTAAATGACTGAGCTAAATCTGCTCAATTTTGACTGGGCCCTCATACATGGAATCAATCTCTCCAGGATTCCTCCTACCTTGGTTAAGTTCAGGAGTATTGGTGTGGAGAGCTGTGGCTTGAACCTACTGGTTTACTCCAGCATTCTTAGGCAATCCAACACATTTATAAAAAAATTATCTTTTAGGTGACAAGGTTAACATCTAATGCCTGTTCCTAGTTGCCCTTGAGAAGATAATGGGGAGACACCTTCTTAAACGACTGCTGTCCAAGTTTCTCCTGAGGTGTTGTTAAGTTGAGTATTCCAGTGTTTAGACCTAGCAGTAGTGAAATGAATAGAACAATATTTCCAACTTAGCAGATAGTAATGTTCCCAAGGACCTGCTGCCCTTGTCCTCTGAGGTAGTAGAGGTGGCTGGTATAACTTAATTTTTACTTATTATGACACAGAAACGGAACCATTTAGCACATTGGGTTTGAGCATTCAGTCTTATTCCCCTGCATTCTTTCACATACTCAACCCATTCCATCACGGGCACCTCCCTCCCCACCATCAAAAGTATCTACATGGGGTGCTGCTTCAAGAAGGCAACATCCATCATCAAAGATCCCCACCATCCGGGCCGTGCCATCTTCTAGCAGCTACCATCAGGCAGGAGGTACAGAAGCCTGAAGTCCCACACCATCAGGTTCAGGAACAGCTACTTCCCTTCAACCATTCGCTTCTTGAACCAACTGGCAAAACCCTAATCACTACAGTCCAGCAACACTAGGACCATTTTGACAACTTTGCACTACAAATGGACTTTATTTTTGTTCTAATTGTGTTGCCTCTTGTTAAAATTGTGTATAATTTATGTTCAGTTTGTGTTTTTCTTGTGAATATTGTCACTCTAATGCTATGTGCCTGTGATGCTGCTGCAGGTAATATTTTCATTGCACCTGTGCAGACATGTACTTGTTCATATGACAATAAACTCGACTTTGAACAGGGGTAATTTACAGTAACCAAATAACCTAACAGCTTTCCTTTGGATGTGGGAGAGGAGCGAGTGGTCACAGGAGGAACGTGAAAGCTCCACTTACACAGCAGCCGAGGTTAGGTTCAGACCTCGGTCACTGGAGCTCTGAGGCAGCAGCACTACCCGCTGCACTGCTGGAAGAGTTTGCCTAAATTTCAACACGTGAGCACTGGGGTAGCTCAGTGGCACAGCTAGTAGAGCTGCTACCTCACATCTCCAGCGAACTGCGTCCAGTCCTGACCTAGGGTGCTGTCTGTGTGGAGTTTGCATGTTCTCACTGTGAACACACAGATTTCCTTTGGGTGCTTCAGGTTCCTCTCACATCCCAAAGGTGTGCAGGTTGATAAGTTGCCCTTAGTGTGTGGGTAGAATCTAGGGGGTGTTTTTGGGGATGTGGGGAGTATAAAATGGGACTAATGTAGGATTAGTGTAAATGGGTGCAAGGTAGTCGGTGTGACCCACAGAGCCCTCCATTTCTCTCTCATTCATGTGTCTATCTAAGAGTCTCTTAAATGTCCCTAATGTATCTGCCCCCACCACCTCTGCCGGCAGTGCGTTCCACGCACCCACCATTCTCTGTGTAAAAAACTTACCTCTGACATCCCCCTTATACCTTCCCCCAATCACCTTCAAATTATGCACCCCCCCCCCCGTGTTAGCCATTTTTGCCCTGGGAAAAAGTCTCTGACTGTCCACTCGATCGATGCCTCTTATCATCTTGTAAAACCTCTATAAAATCACCTCTCATCCTCCTTCTCTCCAAAGAGAAAAGCCCTAGCTCGCCAATCCAGGCAGCATCCTGGTAAATTTCCTCTGCACCCTCTCTAAAGCTTCCACACCCTTCTGATTATGAGGTGACCAGAACTGAACACAATACTCCAAGTGTGGCCTAACCAGAGTTTTATAGAGCTGCAATATTACCTCACGGCTCTTGAACTCAATTCCCCAACTAATGAAGGCCAACACACCATACGCCTTCTTAATAACCCTATCGACCTGCATGGCAACATTGAGGTAATTGTATTGGTATTGGTTTATTATTGTCACTTCTACCGAGGTACAGTGAAAAGCTTGTCTTGCAAACCGATCATACAGGTCAATTCATTACACAGTGCAGTTACATTGAGTTAGTACAGAGTGCATTGAAGTAGTACAGGTAAAAACAATAACAGTACAGAGTAAAGTGTCACAGCTGCAGAGAAAGTGCAGTGCAATAAGGTGCAAGGTCACAACAAGGTAGATCGTGAGGTCATAGTCCATCTCAGAGGGATCTATGGACGTGGACTCCAAGAACCCTCTGTTCCTCCACACTGCTAAGAGTCCTGCCATTAACCTTGTATTCTGCCTTCAAATTCGATCTTCCAAAGTGTATCACTTCAGACTTTTCTGGGTTGAACTCCATCTGCCACTTCTCAGCCCAGCTCTGTATCCTATCAATGTCCTGTTGTAAGCTACAGCAACCTTCTGCACTATCCACAACACCACCAACCTTCATGTCATCTGCAAACTTACTAACCCACCCTTCCACATCCTCATCCAAGTCATTTATAAAAATCACAAACAGCAGAGATCCCAGAACAGATCCCTGCAGAACACCATTGGTCACCGACCTCCAGACAGAATATGCTCCATCTACAACCACCCTCTGCCTTCTATGGGTGATCCAATTCTGAATTCACACAGCCAAGTTTCTCATTAAAGTAGATACACTTCAGCCCATCCAACTGACTGCAACTTTGCCCTTTCAGCTGCCTATCCTTCCTCACAGTCTTTCTACATGCTGTATCTACTTGTACGCTAAATACACCAACCTCTGACCTATCACTCAGGTTCTCATCCCCCTGCAAAACTAGTTTAAACCCTCCACAACAGCTCTAGCAAACCTGCCCGCAAGAATATTGGTCCGCCTCCAGTTCAAGTGTAACCCATCCCTTTTGTACAGGTCGTACCTTCCCCAGATGAGATCTCAATGATCCACAAATCTGAAACCCTGCCCCCTGCACCAACTCCTCAGCCACTCATTCATTTGCCAAATCAAACTATTCTTATCCACACTGGCACGTGGCACAGGCAGCAATCCAGAGATTACTACCCTTAAGGTCCTGCTTTTCAGCTTCCTACCTAGCTCCGTATATTCCCTCTTCAGGATCTCATCTCTTTTCCTACCAATATGTACCACGACCTCTGGCTGTTCTCCTGCCCCCTTCAGAATGCTGTGGACCTGATCTGAGACATCCCTGATCCTGGCACCCGGGAGGCAACATCCCATATCACTCTCAATCGAGCAGTAAAACCATGTAGTTTAAGCCTTCCTCAGAAGGGCTTGACTTTTGTTTGATTTGGTCAAACTTTGACACGGGAGTGGAGGGATTGAACCCCTGGTTTTAGCTAATTAAGTAACTGAAACACTTGTTACACTTCACTTTTCATTTAAGGCATTGCAATTGTCACAGAGGGATTTCAGATAATTACAGGAGGAAAGAGGGATTAAAAAACTGCAAGTAAAGTCAAAGTCGAGTTTATTCAAATATACGCCGCTACTTGTAAAGCCAGAGAGATGAGCTGTAATTTGTGGAGAGACCAGGATGGCTGGGATTATTCTGTTGGGAGCAAAGAATGCTAGGAGGAGATTTAACAGAGGTGTCTATTAAAATTGTGATTGATTTTGATGGAATAGATTAGGAGCAAGATCAGTTTTAATTGCCAGAACTGTCAATCAGAGAAGTATCGATGAGCAAAAGTTTTACATTTTGACTTATTTTGTTCTGAGGTGCAGGGTCTGAAAGGATAGTGGAAGTAGATTCCAAAGCAACTTCCAAAAGGGCATTGGAAAAATGTTGGAAAAGGAGGGGGAACAAAAAACAGTAGGGTTATGGGGAATAAGCAGGTTTATTGGACACGAACATACACAGGTGTGCTAGGTCAAATAGTGTCCTCTCCTCTGTGCTGTGAGAAGGAGTCAGTGATAGCCACACTGACAGTTTATACCAACCGTGGTAGACTGGGGAACTGCTCAGTGTTTTGGAACTGCATCGTAATTTATGACTGTGCAACATTATATCATTATTGCTTTTGATACCAAGAATGGATTAAGACCAAAGAGGAGGTGATAGGTCATGCAGTGTCAATGTAATTTGCCGCATTTTTATTGTTTCAGGATGTTCGGAGAGTCCCAGGTGTGGCTCCCACCATTGTCAGAGCGAACACAGAAGCCAATGAGAAACGCCCCTTCATGTGTCCGTACCCCGGATGTAACAAACGTTACTTCAAGCTCTCCCACCTGCAGATGCACAGCAGAAAGCACACAGGTAAGTGCAGCATGGCTTTAGCTCATTGGGGTGTCTCCTGTAACTCAGCAACAGTGAATAACTCGTTGCATGTGCCAAATTCACCAAATATCTTGGCCAGGCTCAGGAATTCCCCAAAAAACTGCAAGTAAAATCAAAGTCGAGTTTATTCAAATATACACCGCTACTTGTAAACCGCTACCAGCATGTATAGAAAACGATGGAGCTGCCTTGGCGTGGATCTTGGTTATGCACCACTTAAACTGGTTTTAAAACCACGATAGGGATTGCATATGTGTATCCGCTGTCTATACTACACTCCTTTTGCAGGGTCCAGCAGCTCAACATCTCAGTCATTCTTCTCTAATGGTACAGCTTTGGTTTTCTGGGATTGAATAATGAAGCTCAGCCCGTTCCCATCTTGCACACCACCAGTTGCTGCCTGGAGAAGAATTTCCTGACATCAGGCTGAATTTTCTTTTGAACCTGTCCATGCTCACTGTGTTACTTAAAGAAGTGTTCAATGTTTACCTTTCTGTGTCAGCTCATATAGATTGGAGTCATCTCTCCATTGCTTTCCTTGGAAGTCTCTCCCATTCCCGCTCATGAACTCATCCTCTAGCATATCGCTGGTCCAAGGACTCATTGGTGTGTTGATTTGATGACTGCCCTGCTTGGTTAAATTGTCTTAGATGCAGGAAAAGAAATAGATTTGAAGGATCCTCAGTCAATTGAAGAGAAGAAAGGACTCTCCCTGGTCAATGGCCAACCCTCAATCAACTGCCCTTCAGAGAAAATACCACTGGGTTCTCATTAAATTGTGCAAATAAACTGGTGTGTTACATTACACCAGTATTTCTTTGGATTTGAGATATTCTGAGGATGTGAAGTGCTACATTAATGCTTTTCCTTTTGGACTGAAAGACCCAATCAGACCAAGGCACAGTTCTGTTTGAGCATGACCTCCTCTGTTCAGGGTGCAGAGGTCTTGTTTCGTTGAATGCACTTTCACATTGATTGAACAAATTGAGCAGCAATTCTTTCAAAATCATCATCTCTTTCAACATTATCCTTATTTCAACATCATTCACATGGTAGTTAGAATCATAGAATCGTTACAGCTCAGAGGAGGCTGTACAGCCCATTGAACCTATGCTGGCTCTTAGTAAAGCAATCCATTGACCTAAAAAATAGAAAATACTGCTCATTAATGTTTTTGTTCCATATCCATTAGTCTGTGTTAAGTTTGATCTCCTTTCCATTTATATACTCTGCCTGGTCCATTTAGAAATTCCCAGGCTCCGTCCTAAAGTAACGACATCTACAAATTTTACTGGTTTAAGTTGCAAACTCGAAACAGTAGGGATCCCTTAAAACAGTTCTTGGCTCTCCACTCAGCATTCTCCTCCACTCCCCACCCTCCCACACACTGGATGCAATTTATAACAGTTGTTTAGGGAAGCACTCCTGAAAATCAGAATCAGATTTTGATGAATACAGCATCCTGAGGACAAGGTGACATCAAAAACAACTCCATCTTCTATTCTTGGACTATTATCCCAGTTATAATTCAATTCTTTCCAGGTAGAATCTGTTAGGGGTAATGCAATAAATATCTGAATGAGTGACAAAGATGGGGGTGAGTTATGGTTGCCTCCTGAATAAAGGTATTTATCCAGAATTGCTTCCACCATATGGGGGATTTGGGACATATTACCTTGAAATCCAAATTTCCTATTTGAAACTTAGCCAAATGTCTAAAAACTTATGGCCATTAATGGTTTAAATGCCTGCCAATTATAAAATCCCTAACTTCTAAACCCCAAAGGAAGTCTAATTTATTATATTGTATGACTGGCCAAGATTTGTCCTTTATGTACTCAGTTCAGGAAGATTGTTAACCAATATAATAGACTTTTTTTGAATGGTAGAGCACTCTCTTGACTTGAGCTACAACTTAAATCTAATATCATAATCATACAAAAAAAAGAGAAAGATCGTCTTGTCAAGTTGAGCAACATTTTCCCAATGAGAGTCTTGATAATAAATACTGGCAAGAATAGGAGAACGTTGTCAGTAACAGGAAATAAGAACTCCAGTGGGAAACGCAAGCGGAATAAGCTTGCTGACAAGCTGCAGATATTACATTTATCGATTTAAAAAAAATAACTCTAGGGCAGGTTGCTTCAGTGTGTAACCCTTGTGCTTTGAACTTGCATAATGGAGGGATTTTTCTGTGCACACTGCATAATAAAATCATAAACACATTTATAAAGAACATATTTATAGTTTGATCATATACAACCCAGGTTAAAAACATTCCCTGTGTGATTTATGATGTAAATGGCTCAAGTATGTTCTGGCTTTGCAAAACCACTTAAAATGCATCTTTCCTTTGTATACGTATATGTTAGTTGCACTTATGAATTTGCATACATAGGCTAGATGTACAAGCAAATATGTATAGATGTGGAATTTGCATACATTCTTCTCCAAAAGAGATTATGATTATAACCTCCTGTGACTGTATTAATCTGTGGTCATGAATCAGAATTTGGTAAAGCCAAGTGTCTTAAACTGGCCATACATTAGTTGAAACAGCTATCCATATATATTAAAACAATGGCAAATTCTCATGTCCAAGATTAAAGAGGAATCTCCAGACCAAGAACCACATGAAAGCTTCAAATAGGTCAACATCTTAAAAGAATGACTAACAAGTCAGAAATCACCAATTAGGCTGCACAAGAATCCAGCTAATATTCCGCAACAGTTGGGTTGGATGTAAAACTATTCAGCATACTGATCTAAGAGATCAGAAACTTTAGTTACCACTAAGTTAGAGGTCTGTAAATCAAATGGGTACATTTGACAATATTATTCCAAGACAAAATGGACATGATTGGGTAATTCCACTATCGATGAACCTGCTTACCATGTTGCTGTATTTAGCCAAGATTAGATTGAAGCACGTTATTCGTGTATATCTACACTTCACTCCCTGCCTTTCTGGAGAACTTACCTGGTTTTATTGGGAGACGTTGCTGTAGATCCTTTCATTAGTTTGTTTCCTCTGCTTTTTAAGTGGATTTATTCTTTAAGTAAATTGAGTTTGTCAACTCGTCAAAATCCAGGTATGTGCCCTGCCCCACATCTAACTCATTTGTTGACACAGTGTTGTCAATGAGCTTTCTCTTTTGAGTAGAGTCTAAAAGGAGATCTGACCAAATGGTTCTAAGTTATAAAGAAATTCAGTAGGGAAATTATTGAGGTGGACCTTCTACTGCTTTGAGATTGGTTTCAAGGTAGCTCCTGGCTCATTCTTCCACTGGGAACTTATCTCCCAGCACATGAGCAAGGTGGAATGCAGGGTGGGGGCTATCTCAGTGCACACCATGGTCGCACTCACAGAATGGTTTCGACAGCCATTGTGGCTAGGCTCCCAGGTTTATAAGCTGTTAAAACTATCACTGTTCTTAGGGACACTATTCAGTTACATATAATCTGTTAAAATGTTAAAAATATTACACCTTTCAAACATTTAACACAAAAATTCATTTGCACACTAATAGACAATGAAAAACATAGAAAATAACAAATAACTAATAGAAGAAACTCCAGTTACCTTTTCCCCGTCAGCTGGTTTCTCCCATTCATTCATATGGAGGCTGTAATCTTTGTTCCAGGTTTAATCTGGAGGGCAGATGTTCAGGTCTGTGAGCTGGAGAGGCTGTGGAAATTTGTAATGGCCAATTGGACTCACAAGAATGCAAGAAAACAGGAGCAGGAGTAGGCTACCTGATCCCTTAAGCCTGCTCCACCCTCCGGTAGCATCATGGCTGATTTGCACCAAGCCTTAACTTCCTTTCTGCGCCAGTGTTCCACAGTCCTCAATTCACTGATCTTTCAACGATGTATCTACCACCTCTTTAAATGCATCCAATGATCTAGTCTCCTCAACCCTTCCAGGTAGGAAATTCCAGAGATTTACCAGAAGAAATTCCTATGCAGCTCAGTTTTAAATGACCACCCCTGCTCTTGAAACTATATCAAGGAAATATCTCAACATCTTTCCTGTGATGCCCCCTCAGGATCTTATACATTCCAATAAGATCACTCCTCGAAATTTAAAAGAATACACTTCTAACAAGTGTAGCTGTGATAAAGCAACCTTCTCATCTTTGGGTTTAGCTCAGTTAACCACTTCTTGACCGGCTCCATTTCTTAAATAAAGGGACCACAACAGTATGCAGTATTCAGGGTGTCATTTCACCATTGTAACAATCTTTAAAATCCAACCCCCTTACAATAAATATAAATACGGAATCAATGAGGAGTCTGCCTGTGCACTGCAAGGCTTGAGACAGAGTAGAAGATGCTGCCACTCACATGTATCTAAGCTGACACTAGAATTTGGTGCTTCCACTGGGACATCCCAGTGCTGGGGCTGTGATGTGAGCTATTATGTACTCTTGTTGATCAGAAATCACAGACTTAAAATCGTCAGCAAGAAATCAAAGGGAGAGTCATAGATCATGGAAACAGGCCCTTCAGCCCAACTTGTCCATGCCTTCTTGAGCTAGTCCCATTTGCCCGCATTTGGCCCATATCCCTCTAAACCTTTCTCATCCATGTACCTGTCCAAACATCTTTTAAACATTGTAATTGTACCCGCCTCTACCACTTCCTCTGGCAGGTCTTTTGATATATCCACCTCACCCTCTGTGTGAAAAACCTGCCCCTCAGGTCCCCTTTAAATCTTTCCTCTCTCACCTTAAACCTATGCCCTGTCGTTTTAGACATCAGAGCTGTTTTTAAACAAGGGTTTCCCTCTTGGATATAGAATCTGTAAGATATTTGATAGTAAATTTGAACAAAATGTGCTGTCAAGAGAGATTGATTTGAGAAGTTTTACACTTTAGCTGCTGTGTGATCTTCCAGTGTAATTGGTCCCTCACTCCTGTCTATCCACTGTTGTGTAATCAGCAAAATGTTTCACCATCCACTCAGAAGGTTTGGACCCGACCAGTTCCAGAAAGTGATGATTTTATGGGAATGTTTTTCCACACGTTGTTGGCATTTCCTCTTGAAGCTGTCAGAATTGCATTCCACTCCTGAGTTATTGGTGACTTTTGACCATTCTCAAGCCAATGTTTATTTTTAATTTTAACTGTGAAGGACGATTGGTCCTCCTTCTTTGCAAAAAAATGTTTTCATTTTTCTCTTTTTTTAAAAACAGAAAATAATCATACAAATAGAATAGTTGGGGTGATGCGATGCCCTGCTTGCTCCAAGGTTAAAGTTCTTGATGTTTTTGAAGGTTCTGTCTTTTGTAGAGCGTGTGAATCCTCCGATTGTTAGCATTATTCCGAAGTTATCACAAAAAAAAGTATCTCATTAAGACTGCTGTCATGGGTACTGTTGAAATATGAAAAAGGTTATATAATAAAACATTTTATTTGTAGGCATTGCCTTTTGCAATATTTAATGACAAGCCAAATTGGGGAAAATACTATTGGTCAGTGAGAATGTAACTAGAGGACATTAACTTAAGAAGCAAGAGAGAGATTAGAGAATTGTTTTAACAAAAGAAATTTTCAGATCACGACATGAATTTTAAGAAACAAAAGATTGATTCAAAATCTATCTTTTATTTCTAAAGCAGCTTAATATTTGAAAGAGAAATATATTAACAGTGAGCAGAAAAAACAGAGAAAGCAAGTGATCTCAGTTGATTTTTATTCCACAGAGCTAGAACAGGCATGAGGGGTAAACGTTCCTTTTTGTTCCATGATTTTGAATCAAAATTTTGGCACCACTATTTGCTTTCAGGAAATCCATTGGAATTTTACTGTGAGATGGAAGTTCATGATGAAAATCTAGGATAAATATGCATCTTAAGCAGTTCCAAAGGAAATTTGATATCCTTCCAGTGGCTTTGGCTATGGAACAGAATATTATTTCTATATTAGTCGCATGAGTGGGACAAGTGTCACACACAGATTGACAATTGTTCTTCCTTTTTTTTGAACCTCAAGGCCTTAGCCCTGACTCTGTAGCCGTGCACAAGCCTTGTTTCAAGGTCACTGGTAGAGGAGATAAGCATAAACTGAGCTTGGTGTGGCTGCAAAACTGATCAAAAATATAAACGTATCCAGCAAATGATGAAAGAATGTGTATAGTTCTGGGACAAGTTTAAAGACATGAATAATATTTGAATGATAACACAAAATGTGATAAAAATTCCCCTTGGATCCACTTCAGGAACAGTGGAATGAATCCACATCTGATCCATTGAGATCATTTCCACGAGGTCAGATTACCACACCTCCCAGCACAGAGTGACCTGCATCTGACTCCCACTGCTTCAGTCCGATGTGGCCTATTAAAGTCCCAAAATGAAAGCACAGGAAGCACATGTACTCATCCAACCAGAAACTGCACCTCTGCTTGATGAGACTTTCTTGTTTTTGGGCAGTTCCAAGAGATTGAGGGTGACCTGGTTTGGTGGGTTCTGAGGTGGCTGATGAAGTCAGTGTTGGAACTGCCACAGATGGGGCAGGAGGTGCCCTCAAGGGGGTAGGTGTGGGTTTTGTGAGGTGGTGCACTCCTTTCTCCAGTGCATAGTCTCGGGATTCTCTATACTATCCCAAAGGCTTCTTCTCTGCTTTGAGTTGTCATGGACCAGATATTCCCAGAGATGGTACATTTCCCTATGAAGGCTACTTTGAACATACTTTACCAACATCTGGGAATGTTAATAAGGGGGTTAACACCTACTTTACCCCTCTCCATGTTACTTTGCCCTAAGTCACTCAATGCCATTACTGACCACACAGAATCCAAGTAAGACCATAAGACCATAGGATATAGGAGCAGAATTAGGCCATTTGGCCCATCAAGTTTTTTCTGCCATTCAATCATGGCTGATTTTTTTCAACCCCATTCTCCCGCCTTCTCCCTGTAACCTCCCCTAACCCTCTTACCAGTCAAGAACCTATCAATCTCTGCCTTAAATACACCCAATGACTTGACCTCCACAGCCCTCTGTGACAATGACTTCCACAGATTCACCACCCGCTGGCTGAAGAAATTCCTCCTCATCTCAGTTGTAAAGCGACATCCCTTTATTCTGAGGCTGTGCCCTCAAATCCCAGACTCTCCCACTACTGGAACCATCCTCTCCACATCCACTCCATCCAGGCCTTTCAGTATCCAATAGGTTTCAATGAGATCCCCCCCTCATCCTTCTGAACTCCAATGAGTACAGGCCCAGAGACATCAAACACTCCTCATATGTTAAGCCTTTCATTCCTGGGATCATTCTTGTGAACCTCCTCTGGACCGTCTCCTGCGCTAGCACATCTTTACTTAGATACGGGGCCTAAAATTGATCACAAGTACAGCAAGTAATCAGGATGGTAAGTGGAATAATGGCCTTCATTGCAAAGGGGATGGAATACAAAAGTAAATTCTTGTTACAATTGTTCAGGACTTTGGTAAGACCACATCTGGAATACTGGGTACAGTTTTGGTCTCGTTATTTCAGGAAGGATATATTTGCCTTGGAGGCAGTGCAGAAAACATTTACTAGATTGATTCCAGGTATGAGGGGATTATTTTACAAGGAAAGGTAAAGCAGATCGGGCTCATACTTTTGAGAATTTAGAAGAATGAGAGATGATCTTATTGCAAAGTATAAGATCCAGAGGAAAGTTCACAGGGATAAAGCTGAGAGGAAGATTCGACACATGGAGGAATCTACATCTAGAGGGGACATAGCTTCAGGTTAAGGGATTGGTCATTTAACTCTGAAATGAACAGGAAGTTTTTTTTCTCAGTGAACCTTTATAAATGTCTAACCCAGACTGCTGTGGAAACTGAGTCATTAAGTATATTTAAAGCTGAGATAGATTTTAAGATGTTAAGGAATCAATGGGCGAGGTGTTGGTAGGGGCATTTAAAAGACTACGATTGGGTCATTTAAAAGACTACTAGATAGGCACATGGATGAAAGAAAAATAGAGGGTTATGGGAGGTGAAGTAGAGAGGGGGCTAGATTGAATGGGGATAAGGTTTATGTGGGTTGGCACAACATCATGGGCTGAAGGGCCTGTACTGTGCTGTACTGTTCTATGTTCTATGTGATGCCAAGATAAGATCCTATTTGCATGCTGCCATGTTCAGAAGGAACATATTACAGTCATGAAGATTAGCAAGGTGCACGATTGTGGAGATGGTTGAAGTCTTTCCACCTGACCCCATATTAAGGGGTCCAACCACTGCTCTCCCCCCACAACAAAGGACTCTATCACCTCCCTGGAGTCCACCTTTATGGACCCGTTCTCAAAGCCCCTCCCATATGTTTGCCTCTCTCAATAGCAGTTCCTCTAAATCTTACCCCCCCCACCCCCGCATCCCCCAACCAACTCCCCACCCTCCTCTTGAAGGGAGAGAAACTCACTTTGAACAGACCCGGGACAGTTGTGAGCGAGCACCAAGAGCTGTTGAAACGGGAGGGCAATTTGTCATTCGAAGCAAAATCCTTCTGCAGGATTGTAGAAATGGATGGGACTGCAGTTTTAGTTAAAATTCCATAGGATTGTCAGATGATGTCTTCAGAGATGCAGTGGGACCAAACAAAATAGAAATAAATCCTCCACAAAGATCCCATAGACGTTTTCTTTGAAGCAGCTATTGTGAATCGGAGTGTTTGCAGATGATGGCAGCATTTGGATGTGCTTACTTCCTCTTTTTTGGATGAGGCCAACACACATCTGTTTCTTAAAATGTTGTCATCCTATTTCATACCCCTTTTGCACTGGGTCCATATCAAAATATAAATCAGAAGCAAAGTGCCAATAGGAAAATGGAAACTTTATGAAGTTAACAACAGGGAAAGGCCAATAAGCCCATCAAGCCACTCAACTAGATCACGGCCAATCTATATTCAGGCCCATCTATTCTCTGCATCTCTTGGTACGTCTCATCCAACAAGAAACTTGTGGTTAATTTATTTTTACTGGAAGATTATTTAAAGAGTACCACCTGATCCCCATGTTAAAAGTCATCCCACCTGGGTTTATGAAAGCTTTTCTTTTTGGACTCTGCTTTAGTGAAATTGACCTACAATTGACATTTGGTTGCTGCAAAAACACATCAGAAAGAGCTGAACCTTGAAGGCAATGCTGTCAGGGGCTGAAGACAGCAGTGAGCACATGTCAGGTTGTCTTGAGATATTGCATACGATAGCCAAGCATAACATCTGACACAGCCTAAGCCAGATGTTTTAAAACATGAACACTTAAATAATACTTAAAAAAAAGGACATACATTATCTTCCAAGTTTTAATTCAATCCATAACCTTTTTACTTCATTCTGATATCTAAAACATATGGCTTTACTAAAATGTTGGAGAATCAAAGATACGTATTAATTCAAACCGTTTTAATTGCAGGAACATTTCTTGAGCATTAACTTTCCTTTTAACAAAGACTTTATTTTTTTGTTGCCGCATTGTACCACCAGAATTTGTTTTAATATGTCAAAGACTAACTCGACCCCCAGAGATTAGTTCCTGCAAAGAGCTACAATTCCTGGAGGAGGTTCTGTGGTCAGAGTGTAATTGACCATTTTCAGCACCAGTGGCAGTTTCAGTAGACAACATGATATCAATTAAGCTGAAGCGACACTGAAATGTTGCACGAACCCCCAAGCCCCTGCTACTTTCCCCGGTTGCATGTGGCTACGATTTTGCGTGTTTTTACAATCAAACAAATGCAACCATTTAACTCTTAACACACCGCCAGGAGGACACAAGGAGTAGGTAAGGTGACCAGCAGAGATAGCCTCAAGGAGAAGGTAGATGGGAGCAAGAGGGAGAATAAAGCAATATTAATAGGCCGAGTGAACAATGGGAGGAGGCCACATTGACATAGATCACTTCAGTTGAACTTCATGGGCTGTAAATTATCTAAACGTGCAGATGAAAAAAAAAGTAAGGCAGCTTGGGGTATACTCTATTCTGATTTATATATTAACTTTCGTGACTTCAGGATGTCTTAAAACATTTTGCTACGAATGAGGGACCTTTGAAGTGCGGCTTCTGCTGTAATGTATGAAACGTAGTGGCCAATGTTTAGGCCGCATCTGGAGTATTGCATTCAGTTCTGGTCGCCCCATTATAGGAAGGATGTGGAGGCTATTATAGGAAGGAGAGGGTGCAGAAGAGGTTCACCGGGATGCTTCCTGGATAAGAGGGCAGGTGCTATAAGGAGAGGTTGGACAAACTAGGGTTGTTTTCTCTGGAGCAGCAGAGGCAGAGGGGAGACCTAATAGAGGTTTCTAAAATTATGAGAGGCATAGATAGAATAGACAGCCGGTATCTTTTTCTCAGGGTCAAAATGTCTCATTTAAGGTGGGAGGGAGATAGTTCAAAGGAGATGTGCGGGGCAAGTTTTTATTTACACACAGAGTGGTGGGTACCTGGAACGCACTGCCAGGGGTGGTGGTGGAGCATTCAAGGGGCTCTTAGATACGGACGAGTTTGTAGAGAATGGAGAGATATGGACCAGATGCAGGCAGAAGGGATTAGGTGTCATTAGCTTAATTAGATCGGCACAACATCGTGGGCTGAAGGGCCTGTTCTGCTATACTGTTCTATGCTTTCTGTTAAATGCATGCACAGTAAGAACCCACATATAGCAATGAAAGCAGTGATTAGACCTTTCAGTCCTAATAGTGGTTAAGCACTGGCCTGGCTGAGACAATAACTTGCCTGCTCTTCTTCACAATATCTTCATGTAACTTTTCAAATCTAGCTACTCAATGGTCCATCCAAAATATTGCCCTCCAACAGTATAGACCCCTTCACACTACAGTGGAATACCAGATCTCTAGAGCCAGTATTGATCTGCCTTGGGGTTAATTCTACTAACAACTAAACTACACCTAGTACATTATGGCTATCATACGTCAGTATTGGAAATGCATTAACAAGTGCTGCTTCCTGCAAGGCTAATGTGAATATTAGTCGTATTAGAACTAATGGATGTATTAGTGATGAATATTATAAATGATTGTTCTCATGTGTTTGCAAGCATTCCAAGCTTCCAATGCTATCTAATGATACTGAGAACATTTTCAGAAAGAGCTTAGTTTTATCTTTCCATGTTAAAATCAACATTAATGACTTGATCATCTGCCCCTCTAAATGACAGCAAATTTAAGTTCCTGTTCATACCCTGCTACGCACTTCTGTCCTGTTATAATTCCTGCATGGCTTCATCCTTTCCCAAACTCCAGTAATCTGGCATCAGATTGTTCAGAAATCCTGATAATCCAGGCATCTGGCTACACGCCCCACTTGCACTCTGGACGCCTGGTATTAATCCAGAAAGTGGGCTGGGGGTTCAAGGTGAAGCGAGGTGTGAGAACAGAGTAGACCTGGAGCAACACACAGAGGGTCAGGCAGCATCTATGGAGGGAAATGGACAGTCAATGTTTCACATTGAGACCCTTCATCTGGACTGCAGAGCAGACCTGCATCCAGACTGTGCGACAAGGGGTGGCTAGAACTGGGACTGGAGTCCAGAACACTGGGGGTCAGAAACGTGTCCGAACTCAAGGTATGGAGTGCTTGTATATTCCCCACTCCCTTTCAACTCGCTGGTTCACTGGAGAATTTATCATACCACTGTGTAACATGTACAACAAGTGAAATAGAAGTGTGTTTGGGTGTTAATAGGAGTAACATCCAATAGTTTGGAAAATCTGCTGGCTTGACATCACCAAAAGCACCCAAGGGTGTCAGATTATTGGAGTTTTACTTGTCGATAGTCTAAAACCTGTGAATACAACCCCGGCCATTTGCTCATCGTTCGTTCATCGCCCAGTTCAGCAGTCCGTGCTCTTAGCTGCCAAACACAATCCCTGCATTGTCCTCTCTCACCACAACCCTCCTCCTCATTTAAGACCCTGCTTAAAATCTTTCTCTTTGACCGAGCATTTGCTCTTCTGTCCTAACATCTCCTTCCATGTGGCTCAGTGGTCATTTTAGAGTCATAGAGTCACCGCATCACAGAATGAGGTCTTTCAGCCCATCTACTTTGTGCTGGCTTTTTATAAAGCCATCCACTCAGTTGTATTCTCCTATTCCTCCCCCTTCACCATTCATTTACTTCATTTACTGCCCTTCATTTACTTGCTTCAAGTGCTTTTCTAATTTCCTTCTGACATCATTAATTATCTCTTCAACTACCAGCTCCCGAGGCAGCAAGTAGAAGCAAGTTCTTCTTCACATCTCCCTACATGTCTTCTCATTTTTCTTTGCCCACCTTTGTTTCAAGTACAACTCCAGCTTCTCCCTTCTAACTTTGGAGCTAAAATCCCTCATCCCTGAAAGCATTCTGGTAAATCTCCACTGCACTCTCTCTGGGACCTTCACATCCTTCCTAAGGTTTGGTGACCAGAACTGGATTCAATTCTCCAGATATTGCCGAACCGGAGTTTTATAAAGGTTCAACTTAACTTGCTTGCTTAGAATCAGGATCAGGTTTATTATCACTGACGTATATCATGAAATTTGTTGTTTTGCAGCAGCAGTACAGTGCGAGACGTAAAGACATAAGAATTACTATAAGTTACAAAAATAAATAAATAGTGCAAAAAAGGAATAATGAGGTAGTGTTCATAGGGTCATGGACTGTTCTGAAATCTGATGACGGAGGGGAAGAAGCTGTTCCTGAATCATTGAGTGTGGGTCTTCAGGCTCCTGTACCTCCTTCCCGATGGTAGTAACATGAAGAGGGCATGTCCCGGATGGTGAGGGCCCTTAATGATGGATGCCGCCTTCTTGAGGCACCGCCTCTTGAAGATGTCCTCGATGGTGGGGAGGGTTGTGCCGTGATGGAGCTGGCTGAGTCTACAACCCTCTGCAGCCTCTTCTGATCCCGCGCATTGGAGCCTCCTTACCAGGCGGTGATGCAACCAGTCAGAATGCTCTCCACTGTACATCTGTAGAAATCTGCAAAAGTCTTTGGTGACATACCAAATCTCCTTAAACTCCTAAAAGATCTCCTCCTTTGGTGCTCAATACCTCTGTTGTGCTCAGGACCCCTTATGCTTTGCTGACTACTTTCAGTATGTCGTGTCACTACCTTTATCCAGTATTTTGTCAAACACTTACTTTAAATCTATGTAAACAACATCCACTGCATTTTCTTCAAATAATTCTTCTCTTCCTTCATCAAAAAATTCAGTTAGGTTAGTCAAACACAATCTACCTTGCTGGTTCTCCTTAATTAACTCAAACCTCTGCAACTCCCTTTTCTCCCCCTGATTATTATTTCCAGAACCTTATCCATGACTGACATATTCACCAAACTCTGCATTTCTGTAATGCATTCTCAATCTGCCTTTGTTTTCCTTGTAGTCCTCAATCTGTTTCTATCTAATCCCTGATACTGTTCAATGTTCTGACTCTTTTATGCACTGTATTTCTCTTTCCTATTTCTATGTGCTGCTGCCCAGCCAGAGCCACCTCTCTACCTACTCCGGTGAACATCCCTGCCCCACTCTTGTTGAGGTGCCACCTCCCCTTTCTGCTCCCGCTGCAGACTTAGTCTCAGTTCCCCATGAATATGAAGTCTTCCCTCGTGCACCAGGCTTTAACACATTACCCATCCTCCGATTTCTACTCTTGTTGCCACCTGATACTGGACGTAACACAGAGATCACTATTTTCAAGGTCCTACTTTCTCAACTTCCAGCTAAGCTCCTGAAAGTCTGCCTAATGGACTTCAATACCTGCCCCCTCAATGTGCTGTCTCACTCTCTCCCCACTCCAGAATGTTCTGCACCCTCTCTATGACATCTTTTACTCCAGCACCAAAGAGGCACCACTCTATAGGTGACTCACAATGGTTAAAGAAGTGTCTGTCTGCCCCTTAAATGTGGAATGTCCTGTAACACTTACTCATCCTACTTGTGTAGAGCCTTTTCCATTAGTAACATGGTCTAGACTACATTCCTTCGAAGTGTGTTACTCTCAGCAGACTCCAATGCTGAGAATCAGTTTGAGAGCAGCATACACACTCTGAAGAGTCCTGAAATTCCTCACAAACCAGCCTCCCTTCCATTGACTCCGTCTATACTTCCCGCTGCCTCATAGCAGCCAACATACAGTAAGGATGACCTTATAGAGGACGACCCTCTCCGCCATCGAGGACATCTTCTAGAGGCGGTGCCTCAAGAAGGCAGCATTCATCATTAAGGACCCTTATAAAGGTGTATAAAATCATGGACGTAGATAATATGAATGTTCACAGTCTTTTTCCCAGGGTAGGGGAATCTAAAACTAGAGGCCACAGGTTTAAAGTGAGAGGTGAAAGATTTAAAAGAGTCCTGAGGTGCAACTTCTTCACGCAGAGGTTGGTGGGTTTATGGAATGACCTGCCAGAGGAAGTGGTTGAGGCAGGTGCAATAACAGCATTCAAAAGATATTTGGATAAGTACATGGATAGGAGGGGTTTAGAAGGATATGGGCCAAACGCAGGCAAATGGGACCAGCTTGGTGGGCACCATGGTTGGCATGGACGAGTTGGGCTGAAGGGCCTGTATCTGTGCTGTATTACTCTATGACTCTATGACATTGGTTTGTTTAAATCTCTAGAGTTCCCTGTGTTTTAAATCTTGGAGCCTCTCTCTCTCTATGTCATGTACATTTCTTTTAAAATGCCTTTGTTTATTTCTGAAACACTAAGTTATTGTTACAATATCATAAGCCTAGCAGTGAATAAACTTCAAGTAGCCCAAATGCAAAATGTAACAGGAGCTGGAAATTGGAAATAAAATGACAAGAAACACTCAGCAAGTCAGGCAGCATTTGTGGAGATAGAAACAGTTAACAATTCAGTCACGTTTAAGCACATTGTTCAGATAACAACCGTGAAGCGTAACCAATCTTTATTTATTTCTGATAAGGTGAGAAGCCTTACCAGTGTGATTTCAAGGACTGTGGACGAAGATTCTCCCGTTCAGATCAGCTGAAACGACACCAGCGAAGACACACTGGTAAGAATAAGTTGGCACTGAAGATGTTATACACTGAACTAAGGGCTACCAGTTGAGAGCAGTTGGTTCTCTGACCCACTTCTGACCTGATGTCACACCAAGACACCACAGTGATGCAACCAGATCCAGCAGCCCAGGTTTGATTCTGAGCTCAGGTGCTGTCTGTGTGGAGCTTGCATGTTCTCCCTATGATCGCTTGGCTTTCATCTGGGTTTCTTCCCACATGCCAAAGACATGTTGGTAGGTGAATTGGCTACATGTGTAGATGGGTGCCAAGAGAACTAGGGAGGAGTCGACAGGCACGTGAGAGAGAATAAGGTACAGGGAAATCAGCAGGGAGAATGGGATTGATGGGGTTGCTCTGAGAGCTGGCACAAACTAGATGGGATGAATAGCCTCTTTTGATGTCGTATGGGATGATGGCGCCCATTCTTCCTGACATCCACACTCGGAAGAGACAACAGGGAGAGGGCTAAGTGCCACGATATTGGGAGAGGGGAGAAAACACACAAAAATGAGGAAACAAAATGAGGTATACTCCGGAAAATTGAGACACAAGAGACTGCAGATGCTCGAATCTGGAGCAACAAACAGTCTGCTGGAGGAACTCAGCAGGTCGAGCAGCATCTGTGGGGAGGGGAAGAATTGTCGATATTTTGCCTGTATCAGGACTTTAGACCCGAAATGTCATCAGTACCTATCCTCCCACAGATGCTGCTCGACTCACTGAGTCCCTCCAGCAGACTGTCTGTTACTCTGCCAAATGCCACTCCGAGCCATCAGGCCATTGAAACCAGTTCAGGAGATCACATGGACCCAGAAGGGAACTTGCAGAAGCAAAATACTGCAGATGCTGCAAATCTGAACTAAAAATAAAAACTAAGATAAGATATCTTTATTAGTCACATCGAAACACACAGTGAAATGCATCTTTTGCGCAGAGGGTTCTGGAGGCAGCCCACAAGTATTGCCACGCTTCCGGCGCCAACATAGCATACCCACTACCTCCTAACCCGTACGTCTTTGGAATGTGGGAGGAAACCGGAGCACCCGGAGGAAACCCGCGCAGACACGGGGAGAACATACAAACTCCTTACAGACAGTGGGTGGAATTGAACCCGAGTCACTGGCGCTGTAAAGCGTTACACTAACCGCCACACTACCGTGCCTGCCCATCTACTTCTGGAAACCCTTCACAAGCAGCATCGCAGGCAGGAGAATTAGTATTTCAGAGGAAAAGTTTGGAGAAAAGCATGATGTGAAGAAAGGGCGGGGAAGGAAGGAGGCTCAGAGAGAAACACAGGAGCAAATAAATGACTGAGATGGAAGAGGAGGTTTGCATTAAAAGTCACACCTAGTTGGTAGAGTTAAACATAGTGTTTAAGGGTGGAACTGTGCTGTACTCTGCACTGCGTTCAGTTTTAATGCCGAATTAAGTATGGTGGTGCAGTGATTACATCACTGCAAGAGGATGTGCGAAGCCTGGTTTGATGATCCTAAGCTGTGGGTTCAAATCTCTCCAGAGCTGATGTGGAATTTAAATTAATTTTCAGCACACACTTGATAGGTCAAATGGCCTTTGCTTGAAATGACTTTCTGGCTTCAGTGGAACTGAACCTCAGAGCAATGTGATGCTGTCATTATACATGAATTTGTCGTATAACAACACTAAAGGAGGCCATTTGGCCCATCATGTTTCTCCCAGGAAACAATCCCATTAGTCCCATTCTCCCTTTGCTTAGTTCCCTTTATCCCTTCAACTTCACACATGCCCATCAACTTCCCTTTAGTTCTTTTTGCCATTAATCTACCCTAAGTAGTGATTTATAATAGCCAGTTTATCTGCCAGCACGTCTTTGGGATGTGGGAGGAAACTGGAGCACCCGGAGAAAAGCCACTCTGTCATGGAGTGGGAATGCAGGCCCCACACAGAAAGCACCCAACAAAGCATCAAACACGGATCCCTGGAGCTGTGAGGCACCAGCATTTACAACAGGATCTGGATGCAGGAATGGCAAATGGAATTTCACTCAGACAAGTGCGAGGTGTTGCATTTTGGTAGGTTAAACCAGGGCTATTACAAAGTAAATGGCAGGGCCCTGAAGAGTGTTGTAGAACAGAGGGACGCAGAGGTGCAGGTAAATAGTTCCCTGAAAGTGGCAACACAGGTAGACAGGGTAGCAAACAAGGCATTTGGCAAGCTTGCTTGCATTGAGTACAGGAGCTGGGACATTATGTTGCAATTGTACAAGTAGCTAGTGAGACCAGACTTGGAGTATTGTGTGTAGTTCTGGTCGCCCAGCTATAGAAAAGATGTCATTAAGCTGGAAAGGGTGCAGGAAAGAGTCACAAGGATGTTACTGGGACTGGAGGGCTTAAGTTCTAAGGAGAGGCTGGACAGGCTGGGACTTTTTCCCCTGGAGCATGGGAGGCTGAGGGGTGACCTGCTAGAGGTTTATAACATTATGAGGGGCATAGAGAAGGTGGATTGTCACAGTCTTTTTCCCGGCATAGGGGAGTCTAAAACTAGAGGACGTAGATCTAAGGTGAGAGGGGAAAGATTTAAAAGGCATCTGAGCAGCAACTTTTTCACACAGAGTAGTGAAAATGTTTACAGCTTAGAATGTTTAAGAGACACTTAGACAGGTACATGGTAGGAAAGGCTTAGAGGGATATGGGCTAAATGCAGGCAAATGGGATTAGCTCAGATGGACAGCTTGGTCAGCCTGGACGAATTGGGCCAAAGGGCCTGTTTCCGTGCTGTATAACTCTATGTACTACTGACCAGCTGCCAATAACTGGGAAACCAACCTTCCAAATCAAATAAAAGCAGAGAATGTTGGAAAATCTCAGCACATCAGTCAGTATATGTGATGAGAGAAATAGTGATTAATGTTTCAGGCTGCTGACCAGTTCTGATACATTGGGCTTCATTGGAACAGTGCAAGAGGCCAAGGACAGAAAGGTCATAGAAGTGGGATGGAGAGGAGACTTGAAATTGTGTCACCCTGCATCTGCTCTGCTCATGGTCTGGGCTTCCTAGAGCGAAGCCCATCCCAAGTTCCAGGAGTAGCATCTTATGACTAATTAGGTTGCAGTCTTCAGTACCTTCAGTTCAGATAACCAGCTTTTTCAGGTTGTATTGCAACTGGTCAGTTCTAATGAATGGTTACAACCGGAGACGTTAACTCTGTTTCCCTTACCACAGATGCTGCCTGACCTACTGAGTGTTTCCAACACTTTCTGTTTTCATTTCAGATTTCCACAATCTACAGTCTTTTAGAGTCATAGAGTTATAGATGGAAACAGGCCCTTCAGCCCAACTTGTCCGTGCCGACCAAGATGCCCATCTAAAGTAGTCCCATCTGCCCACATTTGGCCCCTATCCTTCTAAACCTTTCCTATCCATGTACTTGTCCAACTGTTTGCTATTCATTTTTTTGCTATTGACATGATCTGTATGGATGGCATGCAAAACAAAGTTTTTCACTGTACCTTGGTGCATGTGACAATAATGAACCAATTTACCAGTGGACAATGTAGTCCTGGAGTTTGCTACTCTCTCCTCATGGTTCTTCTCAGGAGGTGCATGACAGCATGTATGTGAGTGCATGTTATCAACTGCAGCGTCTACTTGTGCCCAGACTCATGATTAGTGCAAGAATATTATCCTGTATTTCCTCTGATAGAGGATGTGTCTGTTATTGGCATTAATTGTACATTCAGCAAGCTCTCTTATACTGTGTATCTGTGTGTGAACGTGACGACCTGATTCAAATCATGTTGCTCTTTGTTCTCCCTTAGGGGTAAAGCCATTCCAGTGTAAAACCTGTCAGCGTAAATTCTCTCGCTCTGACCACTTAAAGACTCACACCCGAACTCATACAGGTAAAACAAGTGCGTAAACAATTTTTTTTGACTTTTACTTTCTTAGTCGCAGACATTAATGTTTTAACAGCTAATATTCATCTGCCACTTTTGTAATACCTGAACCCTTTGAGCACTAAATGTTCTTTTTGGACCTAAAATGTTTAACCTTATTAAAAAAAAAGGATGATTCTTAAGTGAGGTTTCTTTCAAGTTTTACCACCAATTGATTCCCTCTATTTTCCCCACAGGAGCTGCTGGTCGAAACGCAGCCTCCTTGAACTGGGAGGGCAGGATGGTTGGGGCTGCATCTTCTCCATGACCACCATCAATGCCACTCCATGAAGGGCCAACATGGAAGGGTGACTGTAGCAGGGGGTGAAACAGACGCGCTAGTTTTGGTTTTGTTTAACACCTTTTCCCGACTTCCCACCACCTCACCACCTCCAACCCACCCAGCCCCACTCACATCTCCCCTAACTGTGCACTCAGTAGGGAATCCCGTCACCATCTTAGATACACTATTTGGAAGCCAAGCCAAATTCTAAGACTAGAACATTGGCTCCAGTAGAGGTTGGTCACAGGATCTGGGGGTCCTGTCCTAAATTCCACATTTGGTGATCTGTTCTCTAAAGCAGTTTTTTTAATATAGTAATAATATTTGACCTCAGCTATCAATCGAATCTACCACCACCTTTATCAGTGTCTAGACCGATTTTCTAAGTAGTAGAAGCTCTCCCTGTCAATATGGAGTGGTACTCTCTATCTATGAGGACATATCCTGCCTATCAAAGATCAGGGAACTAAATGCTTGGCCTGATCCAAGGCTTGGGGAGCCCTTTGAGTCTGTACAAGGGAGGTGCTGGTTAAGCCACCTGAAGTGTGTGCATGCAACAACACACACTCACAAATACACCTACACACACACACACACACACACACACACACACACACACACACACACACACACACACACACACACACACACACACACACACACACACACACACACGTAAATCTCCACCCAGTGAGAGCACACTACCCTTGCCCATCAGTGTTGCTTGGCAGGTTTATAGAAAGTATTTTAAAAAGATCTAAGCCCCCAAAGGCAGGACTATACTCCATTAAGAAGCCCATCAGCAGTGTCCCAGAGTACAACTGACCACCATAGTCCAGGTTACTGCATGTCCAAGTGACCATGGCAGGTAGGTTTTGTACTTCTGGAGCCTCTTAGAGTAACCCTCGATCTCAAAGGAACCTTACTCACCATCTACAACCTCCCAAGAATTCATCTAAGGAACCAACAGTTATTTCTAAAATATTTTTTGTCTCTTTTGGAATTTCAACATTTGTTGACTAAATTGTACTTCTGGCTATTTTTACACTGAAGTAACATAGTACTCAAAGGGTTAAATTCTGCTCCAGCCTTTTGCATCATTAATTATTGCAAAATATTAAATCTCTTTAATTTGGTAGCTTTCACTTGTGTTTCTTGACAGCATTTTCATGTAAACATGTATAAATTATTTAGCTTTTGTTTAATATGTAAAACCTAAACTCAATACACAGCAGGACTTTTAAAGTTACGTGGTTTATGGGCAGCCTGAAATGGTCTTATAACACAAAGTAATATAACAGTTGGCCTAATACAGAGGGAGCAGGGTCTCTAGGGTGATAGCTTCAATTTAACCTTCATGTTGGGAAAAGATGCAACACTGATTTTACACTCAGCATGACTTTACTCTCCAATGAAGTCAATATCGGGCAGGATATATCAACCAATATTGCACCCAATTCCAAGGGCTTTTGGCTAGCCTAATTAGTTTAACATTGCACCACCCTTCCCCCAAGCTTCTGTAACACACAGTTAAAAGGAAAATTAGTGGAGATTCCTTGTAATCATATCTTTGTATGAAAGCTTTAAAAATGTATTAAATTCAGAATCAGAATCAGGTTTATTATCACTGACTTATATGTTGTGAAATTTGCGGCAGCAGTACAGTGCAGACATCAAATTATTATAAATTACAAAATAAATAAAGAGTGCAAGAAAAGGAATAACAAAGTAATGTCCATGGATATGAATTCCCCTCCCTCCATTTTAATAGAGATCCAATCCATTAAAAAAAACCTTATAAAAACTTCCGGCCCAACAAGCCTGCGCCGCCCAATTACGCCCACGTTAATCTACTAACCCGTACGTCTTTGGAATGTGGGAGGAAACCAGAGCACCCGGAGGAAACCCACGCAGTCATGGGGAGGACGTACAAACTCCTTAAAGACAGCGGTGGGAATTGAACCCAGGTTGCTGGTGCTGTAAGAGTGTTACGCTAATCGCTATGCTAGTGTGCCACCCCAAACACGGTAAAACACAGTATCTAGATAAACAACTAATGGAACAGTAATGTCATCGAATCAAAGGGCTATGAAGCACAGAAACAGGCCTTTTGGCCCAACTGGTCCATGCCGACCAAGATTCCCATCTAAGCTGGTCTTTGTTTGGCCCATATCCCTCTAAACCTTTCTTATCCGTGTCCCTGTCCAAGTTCCTCTTAAGTGTTGTTAATGCATCTGCCCCAACCACTTCCTCTGGCAGCTCATTCCATATATGGACCACCCTCTGGATGAAAAAGTTGTCTTCAGGTTCATATTAAATCTCCCCCCTCTCACCCTAAACCTATGTCCTCTAGTTCTTGATTCCCCAATCTTGGGAAAAAGACTATTCACTCACCCTATCAATGCCCCTCATGATTTTCACACCTCTATAAGGTCACCCCTCATTCTTCTACGCTCCAATGAATAAAGTCCCAACTTTATGTCATCTACAATAATTTCCTTGCTTGAAGATGTTACAGAGTTTGCAAGAAATGCTGAGTTTATGCAGGGACATGACACATTCAGTCTGATGTTCTCCCACATCTTAACATGACTCAACATTCATTCCATGAGTGCGTGTATCTCTCTGGTGCTGGGCTTGAATAACTTTCCTTCTAGTCCAGGAGGAGACACTCTTCTTGGAGAGGAAGTGCTCTTCTTGGACCTTAAAGTAAGAAGAGCACTTCCTCTCAGTGCCACAGCTGAGACAAGACTCAATGTAGGGGTGAAGGAGTTTGAAGCTGTAACTGACTGTGCTGCATCTGACCCATCAGAGTCTGAGAACTATGTCCTGGTGAAGGCGATATCCCATTCCCCAGCACTTACACTTCCCCTCTTCAGGACAAAAAGTGAATGGGAATCAAAAATAACATAATAACCAAAAATATATAATCATAAATGCATTCTTTACACAGGAATACGAGCAGGATTATCATAGAATCATAGAACAGTACAGCACAATACAGGCCCTTCGGCCCACAATGTTGTGCCGACCCTTAAACATTGCCCAAGACTAGCTAACCCCTGATTAAGCCACCTGGTCCCTCAAGATTACCCCTCCATTTAATAGGATGATGATCTACCCAGGCCTCAACTTCTTTTCTGTGCCAGTTCCCCACAGCCCTTGATTCCCCGATCTTTCAAAAATGTATCTACTTCCTCTTCAAATACCCCCAGTGATTAACCCCCCACAATCCTCCAAGGCAAAGAATTCCAGAGGTTTATCACCCTTTGTGAGAAGAAATCCCTATTTTAAATGACTGTTCCTTATCTTGTATCCATGTCGCCTTGTTTGAGACTCTCCCACCAGTGGAATCATCTGAACATTTAGCTTGTCATTCCCCCTTAGGATCTTATATGTATCTGTAAGATCACCCCTCAGTCTTATAAACTCCAAAAACTACAGATGTAATTTCTTTAGCACATCTCACAGCTTTGATTTCTTTCTCTTCCCTTAAATCATTGGGTGCCCTAATGTCAAGGCCTCAAAGGTTTTGTGTCAGTCCATGATGAGTGTAATTACTCAAAGCAGGATAACATTGTGACTAAAGAAGGCAGAAGTATGGTTTTAAAAACAGAAGACGCTGGAAATGCTCAGCAGGTCAGGCAGCAGTACAGTGCAAGACATAAAATCTACAAATTACAAGAATAAATAAATAGTGCAAAAAAAGAATAATGAAGTAGTATTCACAGATTCATGGATCGTTCAAACATCTGATGGCGGAAGGGAAGAAGTCATTCCTGAATCATTGAGTTTAGGTCTTCAGGCTCCTGTACCTCCTCCTTGATGGTAGTAACGAGAAGATGGCATGTCCTGGGTGGTGAGGGTCCTTAGTGACGGATGCTGCCTTCTTGAGGCACAGCCTCTTGAAGATGTCCTCGATGATGGGGAGGGTTGTGCCTGGAATTTTCTGTTTTTATTTCAGTTTTCCCAGCATCTGCAATATTTTAATTTTCAGAAGCCTGGTTTTAGATCTTTACAAAAAAAAATGTTGTTACGTTTAAGAAGCCACCTTCCTGTATAGAAATGATTTTATTTTTTTAAGATATAAAGAGATGACCTTTGGAAGTACTATCACAAGCCATGTGTCCTGTTTAGGTTCATGTTGCTGTCTTGTAGCTAGTTTGTAGCTTGTAGTTCATGTAGCTAGTTTTAATCCTTCCGTTTGATCCGATGTCTTCTCAATATTCCCTACCCTTGTAAGGGTGATCAAAGGGGAGTGAATGTTGGGAAATGGTGGACTTTCTGGACCCTTGTTTAATGAACTAGAAACCAGAAGCCCACTCCCTCTGAGATCCCAGGGTTCTCCTTGGACAGCCATTCCCATGGGGAGCGGTAGTCCCAAAGTCACCCTTAATAGAATGAAACAGCAGAGAAGAGGCCATTCAGTTCCTCAAGACCGTGCTAGCTCTTAGGCAGAGCTCCTCAGTTCACTCCGCATTTCATATTTTCATGCGACATATCAGGAGACCATTTGTCCCATCAAATCCATGCCGGCTTCCAGAGTCATCCCATTCCCCTACTTATTTCCCTGTGACCTACTCTCTCCCACATTTGGGACTTCATATGTTGGTGAGAACACACTTGAAATATCGTGTGCAGTTTTGGTCGCCCAGCTATAGGAAAGATGTCATTAAGCTGGAAAGGGACAAAAAAGATTTCCAGGAATGTTACTGGGACTGGAGGGCTTGTGTTATAAGGAGAGATAAGATAGGGTGGGGCTTTCTTCGCTGAAGCGTAGAAGGCTGAAGAGTGATCTTATGCAGCATTGATAAGGTGAATGGTCACAGTCTTTTTCCTGGGGTAGGAGAGTCTAAAACTAGAGGGCAGAGGTTTAAGGTGAGAGGGGGAAAGATTTAAAAATGACCTGAGGGGCAACTTTTTCACACAGAGGCCGGTGGGTATGTGGAACAGCTGGTGGAGTAAGTGGTACAGGAGCCGGGTACAATTACAGTGTTTAAAGGACAGTCGGACAGGTACAGGGTTAGGAAACGTTTAGAGGGATGTGGGCCAAGCACAGGGCAATGGGACTCGCTCAGGTAGGCAGTTTGGTCAGCATGGAAAGGTTGGGCTGAAGGGCTGTTATGGTTCCATGACTCTAAGACTCTGTGCCTTAAATTGAGCAACACACAATCTCCTGGGGGTCGAGCTGCATCTATGGGAGGAAAGGAGTTGTCGACATTTTGGGTTGAGTTCCCGCTGAGTTCCTCCAGCTGACTGTGTGTTGCTCCAGGTTCCACCGTCTGCAGTCTCTTGTATCTCCATGCCTTATATTGACTTGACTCAATTGCCCACCCTCAGATTATCTGCCCGTTGACTCAGCTTCTCCTTTCTTATTGCATCAAAAACCTTTGCCATTTGAACACCACTACCCAACTCACCTTTACAGCCTCTGCTCTAATAACCACGTCATTCTGTCCATCCAGATGAAGTCCTCATCCCTGGTACCACCCCTCCTCAAGGCCTTGACACTGTTTCAGTGAATTGAATCAACTGGCCTTGTTTCAGTTGTTAGTGCGCTGAATCTGCAATGACTATCAGGATCCAGGCAGTTCATCTTCAGAAACTGCATTGGAAGCAGTTCAGAGAAAGAGGGAACATGATTCATGGACCTAGAATCCTGAGTTACAAGAACAGGCTTCTCTTAGATGAGTTTGTTGGGACTGGAAGTGAGTGGGTGAAATAATCCACGTCTTTAAAATACTGTGTGTAGGTGTAATCAGTATTTAACTTGGGCTGTATTCTGTTTAAGACACCTGATCCGTGCCCCTGTTACTTCTGAACTCTATTCCTGGCTTTCCTCCCTCATTCTTTTCCCCAGCTCATCCACACTCTGCTCTCTCTATCCTAGCTCATGAAGTTCACCCGCCGACCCTCTGCTTCCCAATCCCTGTTGGATTACGGTTCATCAACTCTTTGACTTTAAAATTCACATCCATGTTTTCAAATCCTTCCATGTACTCATCACATCACTGTCTACTTCTGGAATCTTCTCCTCTCTCTCCTTCAGTTCTGGCCTCTTGAACTTCCCAAATGTAAGGGCTCCAGTTGCTGACTGTGCCATCAGCAGCCAAGGTCCTCAGCTTGGGAACTCCCATCCTAAAATGCCGGCATCCTAAAATGCAGGATAAAGTGTCGGCACAACATTGTGGGCTGAAGGGCCTGTACACTGCTGTAGTGTTCTGTGTTCTACGTTCTAATCCTTTCTGCCTCTGAACCTTTTCCCTCCTTATAACCTACCTCTTGGCCGAACCTTTGCCCTAATAGATGGTGTGGTGCCCATTTTTTGTTTAATGTCCTGTGATGGGCAACAGTGTGCTTGCTGGAAGTTTGAAATAAGAAGAGAAAATGCAGGTCAGGCAGCAACTGTGGAGGGAGAAACTGTTAATGTTTCAGGTTAATGATCTTTCATCAGGTTCCCTCGTTCTCTGTAGATGCTGTGTAACCGGCATAGCAATGCCAGTGTTTCCAGCATTTAATCTCTTATAAATGGCCAACATTTTTCTAAATGTTGACTTCCCAAACGATGCCATATTGATGACAGCGAGGAAAGTGCTGTCTCCTCCTGACCTACCCGGTTCCTACAATTCCACCCCAGCCCACTTCATCCACCCATCACCCACACACTCCTCCCACTGGGTCCCCTCCCCCCACTGTTCCCACCTGCCCCCTCCCCACCTCAGTTATTTGGTTCCATGCTCCACCTTCCTCTCCTATCAGATCCCACCATCTGCAGCCCTTTTCACCTCCACCTACCACCTCCCAGCCTCTGTCGCTATTCCCACCCTCCCCTCCTCCACCTGCCGATCACCCCTCCTCACCTTCCAGCTCTTGCCCCAACCCTTCCCCTCACCTCTTTATACTGGCTACCGCCTCTCTATCTTTCAGCCCTGATGAAGGGTCTCGACCTGAAAGGTCGACCGTCCATTTCCCTCCACAGATGCTGCCTGACCTGCTGAGTTCCTCCCGCTTCTTTTGTTGATCCAGACTCCAGCATTTACAGTCTCTGGTTCCTCCACAATGCCGTCCTTGTAAACTCTCAAGTCGTCAAGTCAAATCGAATTTATTATCACGTGCACAAGGTCGGTGAGGTCCAGGTACAGTGGAAAACTTGCTTGCAGCAGCATCACAGGCATATAGGTTCAGAAAATACATGGAACATAAATGATGCGTAAATTATACAAGACAGTGAAGAGAAAACAAGACTGCAATGCAAGACATTAGTGCAAAATAACACAAACAGAGACACATCCGTGGTAGTGCAAGAGGTGGTCTGTAGTGTTCCGTTGCTGAGGTAGGGTTAGGGTTGTGCAGGTCGGTTCAAGAACCTGATGGTTGTAGGAAAGTAGCTGTTCCTGAACCTGGTGGTGTGGGACTTCAGGCTTCTGTACCTCCTGCCCAACGGTAGCAGTTATAAGAGGGCATGACCCAGATGGTGGGGATCCTTGATGATAGATGGTGATCCTTGAGGCAGCACCTCTTGTAGATGCTGTCAATGGTGGGGAAGGCTGTGCCCGTGATGGACCGGGCTGTGTCCACTACTCTCTGCAGCCCCTTGCATTCCAGTGTGTTGGAATTGCCGTACCAGGCCATGATGCAATCAGTCAGGACACTTTCATCAGAGCATCTGTGGAAGTTTGTTAGAGTATTTGGTGACATGCCTAATCTCCCTAAGCTTCTAAGAAAGTAAACATGCTGGCATGCCTTCCTTGTGATTGCATCTATGTGCTGGGCCCAGGATAGATCATCTGAGATGTTAATGCCCAGGAATTTGAAGCTGCTGACTCTCTCCACCTCTGACACACAAAATGGGAACTGGCACGTGGTCTCCTGACTTTCCCTTCCTGAAGTCAATGATTAGCTCCTTGGGTTTGTTGATGTTCAGTGTGAGGTTGTTATTGAGACACCACTCGACCAGATGTTCCATCTCACTCCTGTACGCTGACTCATCACCACCCGTGATTTGGCCTTTTCCTCTCTTTCCTCTGCCAAGTCGCCTTTCGCATCCATCTGCCCTGCTCCCTCCCCCTCATAAATTGATGGGATTTCAGTGTGACCAATCTTTCTTCCCTTGTAAGAAATGACACATCCAGAGAGGGAGGGGACAACCTACGAAGAGGCATCCCATAAATTAACCCACTTCAAAAAGTCCTGCCTAACTGAATCAGAGAGAAAAATCTCTGGAGTCGAGCTAAACTCTAATAAATCTAATCCTTAATAAATTGTGCTTTGGTGTAATCAGTGACTGTATCTGTTCTTTGTTGACAAAAATATTCAAAGTTCATTGCAGCTGCTGTTTTAACAGGTGAAAAGCCCTTTAGCTGTAGGTGGCCGAACTGTCAGAAGAAGTTTGCGAGATCCGATGAACTGGTTCGCCACCATAACATGCACCAGAGAAATCTGACCAAGCTTCAACTCGCTCTCTGAGCGGTGAACGGGACTCCACTGCACAGAAAGGTGACGGCGCACTGCTGCAGAAGTCTGCTTTCTCCTCTTCACCTCCTCCCCCCGCAACCCCCCCCCCCCACCACCACCCTGTTCTAAATGTTCAGCAGCTAACGCGACAGAATCGATGCCCACATCTCTGTGACCGCCTTTGGGTCAGCGTCTCTTGCTCCCATTTGCCGTGTCAAATTGGCGTCGCCAGCTCTGCTCCTGGAGGTTTAATCGTTTGACATCCAGCCTCCCAAGCGCCCTACCTAGTCACCTTCCCTCCCTCCTCCAATACTGTTGACACTGATAAACCAACACCTTCAAAGAACATTCAGAAAGCACACACTTTCTGTAATACCCTGTAGAATGTAACTCCCAGAATCCCAGGAGATTCCAAAAGAGTCCATGTCAATCTTGGAGAGTCGCCAATGAGTGTGTTAGAAGAAGCATGTGACCATTGTTTGTGGAAACCAGTAGTGAGACACTGTATATAGAGCTATGGTGGTGCTGATTGAGTAACGTGCTGCAGTACTGTACCACTCAACTCCTCTGTAAATAATGTAAATATAGGGAGCTGTTAGAATTGAATACTACTGTATTTTGTTTCTCTTTTAACTCTGAAATCCAAATTCATCCCATGTAACATGTAGCCACTGAACGTAAGTTAAAACTAGCGGGCATTGCTGATGGGTGTTTAATCAATCGTGTAGATCCATAGAGGGACATTTTAGCTGGGATAATCACACTGTTTATCCATTTGAGATAACCTTTGACTAGATACAATAAGAGAGGTTGATGAGCGATGTTTTAGAAGGACTCTGCTCCGAAGTTGTACACTATATATTGAGAGGCCATGCTGGCGATGTGGCTGATTAGTTGTTATGTTAACAAACACCGTAAGACAAAGAGGCTGGACCACAAACTACCATTAACCATTCCTCTTGAAAACAAGTAACTTAATGACTTTCAAAATCTTCAAGTATATATGAAGAGAAAGGTTGTAGTGTAATGGATTGTACTGTATCCAAATTTCTTTGTTCATCTATTTACTATTACCAGCTGGAAATTATTATGTATATATCTGATAATGTATTGCTGTGGCTAAAATAGAAGAGTTATTAAAAGTAGAGAATAAACAGGTGAATTAGGTACGTCACAGGTTTGGTTTGTTTGCTTTACTCTGCAATAAGACTGAAAATCTATCAGCGGTCTCTCAATCCAACCACCTAGCCCTCACCCAATACCCTCCCCACCCGCTCAACTGAAAATGTTCAGACAGGAGAAGGCAACGAAAATCCAGCAGCTACTTTGGTCACCGGCCAACCTTCAAGCCCTTGTTGTCATTTGAATATTAATGTGTCTCACAAACGAACTCCAGCTCTGATCATTGCTTAACCCCACTCTCACCACCTCCTGCAATCGGCTCGCTACACATGAGCTAAATCAGCAGCAGCAAAGCACTTCTCAAGCGGTGCCTACATTATCGGGAAGGTCAGACGATGAATGTTGAACATCAGGGGCTCTCTGGCTTATGCTATGAATGCCGCTTCATAAATATTGGCTTGGCATTCTGACTGGCTGCTCAAAGGTAAGTGAGGAATTGGGACGTGGACAATATTTAAGAAATAAAGACTTGCATTTGTATAGATCCTTTCACAACCCCAGAATCCCCCAAAATGCTTTGCAACCAAAGATATACTTCTGAAATAATATAAGGCAGAGACAGGCCCAGTTCTGAAGAAGGGTCTCGACCTGAAACATCGACTGTCCACTTCCCTCCATAGGTGCTGCCTGACCCACTGAGTTCCTCCAGCATTTTGTGTGTTGCTCCAGATTCCAGTGTCTGCAGTCTTCGAGAAACAAGGCAGCCGTTTGTTCACGGCAAGCTCCCATAATAAATACTCCTGATCTGTTTTAATGCTACTGAATGAGTGATAAATATTGGATACGAGGGAAAGGCTCCTTAATATAAAGCCATTGGATCTCAGAAGGCAGATAGACCATTGGTCAACAGCTTATCTGAAAGTTTGCACCTCTACCACTGAAGCTGTTCCTCAATATGGATTTTGCAGACCAGTGGGACATGAACTGTTCGGTGTAGAACATAAGGAACAAGAGCAGGAAGAGGTCAATTTGCCCTACAAGCCTGCTCTGTTGTTCAGACACATCATGGCTGATTCACTCTTGGCCTCAATAACCCTCACCCACATCCCTCGACTCCTTTGTAGTTAAAGCACCTGTCAATCACCGCTTTGAATGTATTCAATAACTCTGCCTCCACATCTGTCTGGGGGAGAGAATTTCAAAGAGTCACGACCTTTCAGAGGAGAAATTCCTCTTCATCTCCACCTTAAATAGGCAACGCCTTCTGACACTAAACCTCCTAGTTCCAGATACCTCTAACAGAGCAAACATCCACTCAACATCCACCCCATCAATTCCCTTCAGAACCTTGCAGCCAAACGGCATGAACATTGAATTCTCCCACTTTAGGTAATCCCCACCCTCCTTCCCCACACCCCCCCCCCAACATGGTTCTTCTCTTCTTCCCTTTCCTAGCCTATTGTCTTTTTTCTACCCTTTTTTCCTCTCTCTCCTTACCCTTGACCCATCCCCCCGGTGGATCTGCTCTCCCCTCCTCCCCCGCACCTGCCTATCACTGTCTCTACCCTGCATCTACCTATCACCACCCTGTGCCCATCCCACCTCCCCTCTTTTGTCCACCTATCGCTGCTCTGCTTTTCCCTCCTATATATTGGGCTTCCCCTTAGGAAGTCCTGAAGAAGGGTCCTGACCCGAAACGTTGATCGCCTGCTTTTCTCCACGGATGCTGCCTGGCCTGCTGAGTTCCTCCAGCATCGTCGTGTTTTTCATCTAGATTCCAGCATCTGCAGTCCTTCAGAATCCGATAGGCTTCAATAAAATCACCTCTCCTTCTTCTATACTCCAAAGAGTATAGGCCCAACCTGCTCAGCTTTTCTTCATATATTAACCCTTTTGTCCCAGGAATCAAACTAGTGAACCTTCTTGGCACTGGCATCAGTACAGGCATATTCTAACTTAAATGTGGAGACCAAAACTGCAGTGCTCCAGATATAGTCTGATCAGACCCTGTAAGGTTGCATCAAAACTTCCCTACTTTTATTTTCCATATCTCTTGTGATCTTCATGATCTTATATACCTCTATCAGGTCACCCCGCAATCTCCTACCTGGTCCCTTCATCTGTCATTAGTATAGGTTGTGAATAATTGAGGCCCCAGCATGATCCCCATGGCAGAACACAAGTTGTGGATTGCCAATCTTCAAATGAACCATTCATCTCCACTCTCTGGCAAAAACTTTTTATGTGGTGCCTTAGTGAATGCCTTCTAGAAATCCAAATTCACTACATCTACTGGGTCCCCTTGATCTGCCCTGTTTGTTATATCCTCAAAGAAGCACCATCCAGTATGTTCCAGCAGAAATGGTTGGAAATGAGTCCCAGTGGGTCAGGCTGCAGACTGATTTAGACTAAACCATTCACTTTACTAGTTTTCTACGTTTTACTGCACTTTACTATTTATTACATCTCTTTTGGAACTTTTAACATCCAGCTGTGATTCCCACCATGTGACTACTGCTCCAAAAAACAAATAGAACATAGAACATTACAGCACAGTACAGGTCCTTCAGCCCACAATGTTGTGCCAACATTTTATCCTGCTCTGAGGTCTATCTAACCCTTCCCTCCCACATAGCCCTCCATTTCTCTATCATTCATGTGTCTATCTAAGAGTCTCTTAAATGTCCCCAATGTATCTGCCCCCACAACCTCTGCCGGCAGTGCGTTCCACGCACCCACCACTCTCTGTGTAAAAAACTTATTCCTCACATCCCCCTTATATCTTCCTCCAATCACCTTAAAATTATGTCCCCTCGTGTTAGCCATTGTCGCCCTGGGAAAAAGTCTCTGACTGTCCACTCGATCTATGCCTCTTATCATCTTGTACACCTCTATCAAGTCCCCTCACATCCTCCTTCTCTCCAAAGAGAAAAGCCCCAGCTCGCTCAACCTATCCTCATAAGACATGCTCTCCAATCCAGGCAGCATCCTGGTAAATCTCCTCTGCACCCTCTCTAAAGCTTCCACATCCTTCCTATAGTGAGGCAACCAGAACTGAACATGATACTCCAAGTACCAGAAATATTTTTTCCTGAACTATAGCTCGAATTGAGCTGAGTGGCAGCTGATGGTTCTGAAGCAAACAAACTGGCTACTCAGCCTTCATGCTTTAAATTTCATGTGAGGTGAAAGGCAGAGGTCTGAGACAGGCTGCTGGCGTGTCTACTGGTCGTTTCACCATTGAGCTCAGAGGTGCCACAGCGAGCGTTCGGACTGAGGGCTTTGCCTGCACCCTCAGCTATACACCAGCGAGGGTTGGTGTAGGAATGGTGGCTCCATTTATCTGATTGGGGTGACCAACCCCTTGAAGAAGGTATGTGCTTTAGTTACTTTATTTTAATGTTTTTAATTTTTTGTCAGTATTTTAATTACTTTTAAAATAAAAATAATAGCCTTTTTTAACTGTACAGTGGTCTGGACAATCTATTCTTTAGTCAAGGTTTGATTCTGATCTTGGGTGATGTCTCGGGAACTTGCATGTTCTCCCTCTGCAGATGCTCCTGTTTCTTCCCACAACCCAGAGATGTACGGGCAGGTTAATCATCAACTTGATATTACTTCTAGTGTAGGTAAGTGGCAAAAGATTCAAAGGGCAGTTGATGGACATGTGACCGAAAGTAAGATACTTGTTATATTGAAGTGTGGGGGGGAGGTATTGGTGGGATACTCTGCTGGGAACTGTCATGGATCTGATGGACCAAGTGGTCTCTTTCTGTGTTCGAATAAATAAGTAAATTAGCAAAAGGTTAAGTTATTCATCTGTTCCACCATTCAATTAGATCTTGCCTGGTTAGTACCCAAAAACATCTACCTTCCTTGGTTATGTAAACCTTAAACCTTTGACCAACAAAAATGTCTCTGCTGACCCTTTGTGTGAAGAAATTCCTTGTGGTTGAAGAGTTGAGCTTCAATGTTATGCTCTCCTGTTCAGGTCTCTCCCACCAGAGGAAGGAGCTTCTGTTTATTTACCTTATCCAATGTTTTAATCATCTTAAGTGCCTTGATTAGACCAGACCTTAAATCTTTTATTTTTAAAGGAATACCAGCCTCATATTTTTACCATTTTAGTTCAAATCAGCACTGCACCCACATATCCTCTCTGAGGCAGATCTCAAACTGAACACAATACTCAAAATGCCCTGGGGGGCAAACTAGGACACTATGTACCTGTAGCAGAGATTCTACCCCCATGGTGGAACACACAAGGTTAAAACCATAAGATCATAAGATATAGGAGCAGAATTAGGCCATTTGGCCCATCGAGTCTTCTCCGCCATTTGATCATGGCTGATTTTTATATATCAGCCCCATTCTGCCCAAAACCATTAACCCCCCCCCCCCCCACCAATCAAGAACCTATCAATCTCTGCCTTCAGTACACCTAATGACTTGGCCTCCATAGCACGAATTCCACAGATTCACCACCCTCTGGCTGAAGAAATTCCTCCTCATCTCTGTTCTAAAGGGATGTCCCTTTATTCTGAGGCTGTGCCCTCAGATCCTAGACTCTCCTACTGATGGAAACATCCTCTCCACGTCCACTCTATCCAGGCCTTTCAGTATCTGGTAGGTTTCAATGAGATTCCCCCCCCCCTCATCCTTCTGAACCCCAGTGAGTACAGGTCCAGAGCCATCAAACGCTCCTCATACATTAAACATTTCATTCCTGGGATCATTCTTGTGAACCTCCTCTGGACCCTCTCCAGGGCCACTAAGATATGGGGTCCAAAATTGCTCACAATTTTAAGGACCTGTCTTCTGTCCCCTCTTCTCTTTACCAAGGTAGTTAGACCTTGTGGAGAGTTCAGAGGTGAGTTGAAGACAAGTCCCAGTCAGAAAATGGTTCATAGTAATGTTTCTAGAAACATAGAAACATAGAAAATCTACAGCACAATTCAGGCCCTCCGGCCCATAAAGCTGTGCCGAACAAGTCCCTACCTTAGAAATTACTAGGCTTACCCAAGAGAATGAAAAAAACAAAGGAACTAACTCAAATGGGACTTTGGGGATTCATAGCAAAAGAAAAATACCACAGTTGCTTGAAATCTGAAATAAACCATAAAATGCTGACAATACTCAGCAGAACAGGCAACGAATGTGGAGAAACTGATTGAATGCTTCAGGATGATCAGAACAGATGAAAATTCATTGACTTGAAACATCAACTGTTTCTCCCTCCACGGCTGCTGCCTGGCCTGCTGAGCACTTCCTGCACTTTCGGAGTTTAGATAAATGATGGTAAATTTTATAGAAAAAGATCAATCCTGAAAAGTGTCACAGACAAGATAATGAACTTGGAACAGGGGATACCTGGTCAAATGAGTAAACGCGTGCAATGTGGTGCAATTTGTACTGAAGGCGCTCTGCAAAGTTTTGTAGTTTGATTGAACTTCCTGAATTGAGGCATCACAGTGGCCGCTGCCTCGCAGCTCCAGAGACCCAGGTACAATCCTGACCTCCGGTGCTGTCTCTGAGGGAAACAGTCGACGTTTCAGTCCTGATGAAGGGTCTTGGCCCCAAACATCAACTGGTCATTTCCCTCATAGATGCTGCCTGACCTGCAGATTTCCTCCAGCATTTTGTGTGTGTTGCTCCAGATTTCCAGCATCTGCAGTCTCCCTTGTGTCTTTGGTGCTGTCTGTAAGGAGTTTGTACGTTCTCCCTGTGACCACATGGGTTTCTTCCAGGTGCCCTGGTTTTCTCCCACATCTCAAAATAATGTATGGGTTGGTTGGTTAATTATGGATTGTAAATTATCTCTGGTGTGTTGGCACAACATCGTGGGCCAAAGGGCCTGTACTGTGCTGTGCTGTTCTATGTTCTAAATTATCCCTGGTGTGAAGATGAGTGGTGGATTCTAGGGGAGAATTGATGGGAGTATGGAGAGCATAAAAAAATGAGTTAAGGTGGAATGAGTGTGAAAATGAGTACTCAATGGTCAGTATAGACTGGTGGGCCAAAGGGCCTATTTCTGTGCTGTATTTCTCTATGACTCTATGACTCCATAATTAGTTCAGATGAAATCCAGGCTGCTGCATTTCCAAGTAATTGAGATTAAAAGAAAAGGCAAAGATTCCGGAGTTAATTGGCGCCTACAGTGGTTTGACTGTTGACTCTTGCAGCTTGCAAAAGCTAAAGCCAAATTATCCCCATTTTTGACAGCATCTTCCAAACTTGCGGTCACGGTAGTGTAGCGGTTAGCGTAACACTATTACAGCGCCAGCGACCCGGGTTCAATTCCGGCCACTGTCTGTAAGGAGTTTGTACGTTCTCCCCGTGTCTGCGTGGGTTTCCTCCGGGTGCTCCAGTTTCCTCCCACATTCCAAAGACGTACGGGTTAGGAAGTTGCGGGCATGCTATGTTGGCGCCAGAAGCGTGGTGACACTCATGGGCTGCCCCCCAGCGCAGGAACACAAAAAGATGCATTTCACTGTGTGTTTCGATGTACATGTGACTAATGAATAAATATCTATCTATCTAGACCCTGCGTAAAGTGGCATCCATGGTTCCATCAATATCAACCTTAAATCTACAGGTAGATAGATGTATCACCCAGTTCCACCTACCCCATTTTAAACTCCAAGCACGTCAAGATGGAGCTGGTGCAGTGATTTCAAGCACAAACATGCTTAGTGATCTCTTCCAAGGTGCCTCTGATTGTTGGGTTTGTTTTGACTTTAGCAGGCAACTCTACAAACTTGCAATCCATTGGTAATTATTCCAGGGATATTTCTACACCCACACTGTTCAAAACAATGAAGTTCAACTCGAGCCCTTGCAGATGTCAAGTGGAAAGTGTTAAGGTATTTGACTCCTGCAGTTGATGAGCAAAGTGAAAAACATACATTGTGTGAGAAGATTGATTATAATTAATTTAGTACAGTATTGCAAATGATTTATTATTTGCTGCTATACTGGCAGTGAGCAGAGATTGACGCCTTGCAAGGAAATCGATTTGGCAGCAAAGCCAAAAGTAAGGCCCCTGTGGTGATGTTCTGTCACTTCCCACAGACAAGAGGGAAGCTGGTGGAGGGAGGCAGTGGATCTGCAGGAGGTTTGCTGTTCATTATCCCAGGCGTTAATTCAACATACTTTGATATCAGGCTGATTGTAAATGCTCCAGGAAACAGAATGAGCCAAGACTTGAGTAGTCAGACGTTGGGAGGGAGAAACACAGAATAGAACATGGAGGCTGGAGGACAAATCAGGCCATTCAGCCCAACATTGATCTGTCTCCTGCTAACCCTTCAGTCTCCTTCAAGAGCAATGGTTCCCTTTCTCTTTTAACCCCGCATGGTAGTGTGTTTGGCGGCACGATAGTGTAATGGTTAGCGTTACGCTTTTACAGTGCCAGTGACCCTGGTTCAATTCCGGCTGCTGTCTGCAAGGATTTTATACGTTCTCCCCATGTCTGCGTGGGTTTCCTCCAGGTGCTCCAGTTTCCTCCCACGTTCCAAGGATGTACGGGTTAGGAAGTTGTGGGCATGCTATGTTGGCGCCAGAAGTGTGGCGACACTTGCGGGCTGCCCCCAGAACACTCTACGCAAAAAATGCATTTCACTCTGTGTTTCGATGTATATGTGACTAATAAAGAGATCTTATAAAATCATGAAAGGCATAGATAAGGAGGATGGTCACAGTCTATTCCCCTGGGTAGGGAAGTCTAAAACTAGAGGGTGTAGATTTAAGGTGAGAGGGGAAAGATTGAAAAGAGACCTGAGGGGCAACTGTTTCACAGAGGGTGGTAGGTATGTGGAATGAGCTGCCAGAGGATACGGTAGAGGCAGGTAAATGACTATGTTTAAAAGACATTTGGACAAGTTCATGGATAGGAAAGGTTTAGAGGAATATGGGCCAAACACAAGCAAATGGGACTGGCTTGGATAGATATCTTGGTCAGTATGGATGAGTTAGGCTGAAGGGCCTGTTTCTGTGCTGTATAACTCTATGACTCTGTGAGCTTGGTCAGTGAACACAAGATCATAATAAGAAAAGATATTTATTTATTAGTCACATGTACATCAACACACAGTGAAATGCGTCTTTTTGCGTTATTGAGAACGTGCTGGGGGCAGCCCGCAAGTGTCGCCACACTTCCGGCGCCAACATAGCATGCCCACAGCTCCTAACCCGTACGTCTTTGGAATGTGGGAGGAAACCGGAGCACCTGGAGGAAACCCACGCAGACACGGGGAGAACGTACAAACTCCTTACAGACAGTGGCGGGAATTGAACCCCGGTCGCTGGTGCAGTAAGAATGTTTCGCTAACTGCTACACTACCATGCCGCCGACACAGTAACAAGAGAAACAAGAGTAGCATGAGGCCATTTGGCCCTTTGAGCTTGTTCTGCCATTGAATAAGATTACATATGCCCAATTACATTCTTTTGCTCTTTCAAGTCAAGTCAAGGGCAGGCACGGTAGTGTAGCAGTTAGCATAACGCTATTATGACGCCAGCGACTCTGGTTCAATTCCGGCCGCTGTCTGTAAGGAGTTTGTATGTTCTCCCCGTGTCTTTGTGGGTTTCCTCCGGGTGCTCCGGTTTCCTCCCACATTCCAAATATGTATGCGTTAGGAAGTTGTGGGCATGCTATGTTGGCGCTGGAAGCGTGGCGACATTTGCGGGCTGCCCCCAGAACACTCTATGCAAAAGATGCATTTCATTGTGTGTATTCGATGTACATGTGACTAATAAAGATATCTTTATTGTCATATGCACTCGTACATGTGTGCACAGGTGCAAAACCTACTTGCAGCAGCATCACAGGCACATAGCATCAGATACACAACATTCACAAGAAAAACAAATTAAACATAAATTATACAAGAAGGAACACAATTAGAACAAAAAAACAAAGTCCACTGTAGTGCAAAGTGGTCACGGTGTTGCCATACTGAGGTAGTGATTAGGGTTATGCAGGTTGGTTCAAGAATCGGATGGCTGAAAGGAAGTAACTGTTCATGAACCTGGGGATCTTTGATGATAGATGCTGTCTTCTTGAGGCAGCACCTCATTCAGATACTTCCGTTGAAAATAGTGGTGATTGCCTTCAGAAGGCACAAGAGTCAACTACATGGGATGGGTATGGAGTCACACATAGGCCAGATCCAGGTAAGGATGGCAGATCTCCTCCCCTGAGAACCATTTATGAATCAGATAGTTTCTTACAACAATCTGGTAGTTTTCATGTCATCATTACTGAGACTAGTTGTTCTTTTTCCTAACTCCATGTGATTAGCTGATATACTCCTTGTAGAATTTCTGCTTCAGAGAACCTCCCACACATCCTCATTTTGTGGTTTGCAAAGTAAATCAACCAAGCACGATGGTGGCCAAGAGCTTTTTATTGACTATCTCCAGTTCAATTGTTGCTTTCACTTTTTCCTAATCTTTCTAGGGAATCCTCAGCTATCAGATGTTGCTCAGTAGGAAGCAACCTTGGTTGTGAGTCAGGGGACAGTGGCTTCATCCCACTCTAGAAACTTGAGCACAAAATCCGGGCTGATGTTCTTGTGCAGTGCTGAGGGGGTGCTGCACTGTTGGAGATGCTGTCTTTCAGATATACTTAACCAAAGATCCTCCTGTCCTCTCAGTGTCGTGGAAAAGATGCCATGACACTACTATAAAGCAGAGAAGTTGACCCAGTCAATATATATCCCTCAACAAACAATTTATTTGATTGTTATTACATTGCTGTTTGTGGGAACTTGCTGTTGAATATATGAACTGCTGCATTTCCTACATTACAACTGTGAGGACACTTGAAAAAGGACCTTGAAATGGCCACAAGGTGGTGAAGTATGCTAGAGAAATGCAGGCCAATCCTTCTCCCAGTTTACACCAGAGAAAAGTCTGACGTTATTCTGGTATGTTTCATACCTCAATATTCTCCCCTTGTCTTGGCCTACAATTCTGCTCACTCTTCCAAAGCTTCTGCCTGGGCTCTTGATCACTTAAGGCAACTTTATCCCTGATCGTAACTTTACCATTAAGACTGCTAAATGCAATTTTATTGAGACAGTGCATCAGCTTCTGGCTTCTCAACTTCACTGGGCCATGGCCAAAGCTGGAACTTTTTTGAATCCTCTTTTCCACTTCTTCTTCTAATAAGGTTTCCCGGAGAGAAATCTGACCATTTTGGCTCCCATTTCTCTCTGCCTCTAATCTTGATGATTTCCATTTAAAAAAATGTCTCAATGTTTCCCTCTCCGATGATTTTGACTGGCATTGTCTAACACTAGCCAATCCGGAGTGCAATAGGATTTATTACCCCGATGATATAATTCCCATCACGTCTCTGAGATTAACCCTGTCCAGCCCCAATCTCATTATTTTCTCTTATGACCCAGCATAGTCTTCTTTCTTTGGAACTAACTCGTGTTTAGCTTTCTTCATGAAAAGTGACTCCTCTCACCCATCAACTTACATTTTGTATCTACTAAAGTTATAAAAAATATAAGAACATAAGAAAATGGGAGCAGGAGTAGGCCATTGATCCCTCGTGCCTGCCCCACCATTAAATGTAACTAGTCTGCCCCAGGCTTCAACTCTTCTTCTGTGCCAGATCCCGATAGCCCTCAATTCACTGATGTTTCAAAAATATATCTAGTTCCTCTTTAAATACCCCCGATGGTCTAGCCTCCACAGCTCTTCAGTGTAGAGAATTCCAGAGATTCACCACGCTCTCTGAGAGAAAATCTCTACAAACTTCAGTTTTAGATGACTGCCCTGCCCGCAAATCTTGTAACTATGTCCCTTCATTCGAGATTCTACCACTGGTGGAAACATAGGACATAGAACACTACAACACAGTACAGGCCCTTCGACCGACAATGTTGTGCCGACGTTTTATCCTGCTCTAAGATCTATCTAACCCTTCCCTCCTACCTTGCCCCCCATTTCTCTATCATTCATGTGTCCAGCTAAGAGACTCTTAAATGTCCCTAATGTATCTGCCCCCACAACCTCTGCCAGCAGTGCGTTCCACGCACCCACCACTCTCTGTGTACAAAACTTACCCCTTATACCTTCCTCCAAGCTCGACATCTACAACAAAGAATATAGAACATAGAACAGTGCAGCACAGGAACAGGACCTTCGGCCCACCATGTCTGTACCGACCATAATGCCAACCTAAACTAATCCCATCACCTGCATGTGTTCCACATCCCTCCATTCCCTGCCTGTTCATGTGTCTGTCCAAATGCCTCTTAAACGTCACTCTCATATCTGCTTCCCCCACCACCTGGCAGCACGTTCCAGGCACCCACCACTCTGTGTGTAAAAAACTCGCCTCACAAATCTCCCTTAAACTTTTCCCATCTCACCTTAAACCAGTGCCCTCTAGTATTTGACATTTCCACCCTGGGAAAAAGAAACTCTGACTGTCTACCCTACCTATGCCTCTCATAATTTTATATTTTTCTATCAGGTTGTCCATCAGCCTTTGATGCTCCAGAGAAAACAATCCAAGTTTGTCCAGCCTCTCCTTATAGCTAATACTCTCCAATCTAGGCAACATCCTGGTGAACCTCTTCTGCACCCTCTCTACAGCCTCCACATCCTTCCTGTAATGTGGCGGCCAGAACTGCACGCAACACTCCAGATGTGGCCTAACCAAAGTTTTATACAGCTGCAACATGATTTCCTACTCAATGCCCCGACTGATGAAGGCAAGTGTGCCGCATGCCTTCTCTACCACCCTATGCACACGTGTTGCCATTTTCACTTCTTTGTTATTCTGCCTCAGGATCTTATATTTTTCAGTAAGGTCACCTTCATTCTTCTAAACTCCAAAGAATATAGGTCTAATTTCTTTAGTTGCTTGTGATAGGATAACTCTCTCATCTTAGGAATTGGCCTCGAGAATCTCTTTTGGACTGCTTCCAATTCCAGAATATCCTTTCTTAAATGAGGGGAGCAGAATGTGCAGTACTCCAGGTGTGGCCTCACCAGTACAGTTGCAACAACATTATTAACTCTCACATTATCCAACATCTTCAAAGTTTGAGCTGAATCACTGCCCTCTGGTATTGGTCTTGGTTTACTATAGTCACTTGTACCGAGGTACAGTGAAAAACTTGTCTTGCATACCGTTCGTACAGGTCAATTCATTACACAGTGCAGTTACATTGAGTTAGTACAGAGTGCATTGATGTAGTACAGGTAAAAACAATAACAGTGCAGAGTAAAGTGTCACAGCTACAGAGAAAGTGCAGTGCAATAAGGTGCAAGGTCACAACAAGGTAGATCGTGAGGTCAGAGTCCATCTCATCGTATAAGGGAACCATTCGATAGTCTTATCACAGTGGGATAGAAGCTGTCCTTAAGTCTGTGGTATGTGCCTTCAGGCTCCTGTATCTTCTACCTGATGGAAGAGGAGAGAAGAGAGAATGGCCCAGGTGGGTGGGGTCTTTGACTATGCTGGCTGCATCACCCAGGCAGCAAGAGGTAAAGACAGTCTGAGGAGGGGAGGCAGTTGTCCATGATGCGCTGGGATGTGTCTCTGGTTCTCTGCGTGAACATTCCATGGTCTGTGATGTTTACCTCCCTGACGTTGTTCATCAAACTATTGACAGTCAGTATCTCGGTTGGCCTTGGAGACCTTTTCAAGTTCTTGCACCTAGTGCTTCTAACAAGACACTACCATTCAGCTCCTCTTTATAGTAAAGGATCCTCTTTCTTGGGGTCCAAGCCCGTAGTTCCCTGAAAGTGGCTGCGCAGGTTGATAGAGTGGTAAAGAAGGTGTATGGCAGGCCTGCCTTTATTATTCGAGGCACTGAGTTCAAGAGTCTGGAAGTTATGTTGTAGTTATAAAACTCTGGTTAGGCTGCATCTGGAGTATTGCATTCATTTCTGGTCGCCCCATTATAGGAAGGATGTGGAGGCTTTGGAGAGGGAGCAGAAGAGGTTTACCAGGACGCTGCCTGGATTACAGGGCAAGTGATATAAGGAGAGGTTGGACAGGTTTGGGTTGTTTACCCTGGAGCGGTGGAGGCTGAGAAGAGACCTGATAGAGGTTTAAAAGATTATTAGAAGCATAGATAGAATAGGCAGCTGTTATCTTTTTCCCAGGATCGAAATGTCTGATACTAGAGGGCATGTACAAAGTGAGAGGGGGTAAGTTCAAAGGACATGTGCAGGGCAAGTTTTTTTACACAGTGTGGTGGGTGTCTGGAATGGGCTGCCAGGGGTGGGGGTGGAGGCAGATACGGTAGAGATATTTAAGACGGTCTTAGACAGGCACATGAATGTGCAGAGAATGGAGGGATATGGACATTGTGTCGGCAGAAGAGATGTTTAGTTAGGCATTTAACTAATGGTTTAATTAGTTTGGCACAGATATCATGGGCCAAAGGGCCTGTTCCTGTGCTGGACTAATGATACCTTTGGAATGCTGAAAAGGGAGGAGAGGAAAATGTGCCTGGTGACAGCATTACATTGAAGGCAGCATAAATTCTGGAGGGTGATCTGTTGAATGTGGAGGCTGGTGGAGGTGGAGGGGAGGAGGAGAGGGAGGGAGAGTAGAAGTGAGGGAGACAGAACAGATAATGTTGAGGGCCCAGTGGAGGAAAGGCCACAGTAAAGAACAAAGGAAGACATTTCGGTAGCACCGGCGTTCATTGGAACAGATGCGGCAGAGCTGGGGGTGGGGGGGGGGGGGGGGGGGGCGGGGAAGGAAAATCACCCTGACAGGATGCAGAGGAGGAGGGAGTGGAATAATCATAGCTGTGGGCCTGCAATGGATGCACTAAATGATCCCCTCCGAAAGAGACAGAGGAGTAAAGGAAAAGCAGAGGTGAATCATGTAACCTCACTCACGGGTGGCTCTACCACTCGCACAGCTGCTTCCCATGTAACAGCAGGGGACGTAACACCTCTTCCCTTTCCAGTATCAGTAACCCAAGCACTCTTTCCAGATGAAGCAACTGTTTGTGTGTTCTTGTTAGTTAATGTTCACATTGCTGTCTCTACTACAGAGAAACCAAATGCAGATTGAGGAGCTACTTTGAAGAACACCTCCATTCAGTCTGCAAGGTTGACCCTGGGCTTTCAGCTTACTCCTCTACCCGACTCCTGCTTTGACCTCTCTGTCTGTGGCTTCCTGCACTGTTCCAATGAAACCCACTGTAAGGTTGAGGAACAGTGCTTCACCTTTCGACAAGCCATGTTCTAGCCCTCCGGTCTCAACAATTTCAGATAACCAGCCGCTCCAGCTTTTCTTCAGAGCTCGCTAGCTCTGCTGAAAGGTCACCATCTGTAAAGTTAAATCAGTTTTTTGGTTCCCCCACAGTCGCTGCCTGACCTGCAGGGTATTTCCAACATTCTCCTTTATTTCTGATTAATGTATCTCACAGCATTGTTTTTAAGATAAGATAAGATCTCTTTATTAGTCACATGTACATCGAAACACACAGTGAAATGCATCTTTTTGCGTACAGTGTTCTGGGGGCAGCCCACAAGTGTTGCCACGCTTCCGGCGCCAACACAGCATGCCCACAACTTCCTAACCCATATGTCTTTGGAATGTGGGAGGAAGCCGGAGCACCCGGAGGAAACTCACGCAGACACGGGGAGAACATACAAACTCCTTACAGACAGTGTCGGGAATTGAACCCAGGTCGCTGGCGCTGTAAAGCGTTACACTAACCGCTACACTACCGTGCCTGCCCACCTTTTATTTCTATTCTCTCCCTATCTGCACCTCCTTCAGAGTTCAGCTGTGATAACAAGTCTCCACCTCCCTCTCTCAGCTGCCACCACCTCCCTCTGTCTTATTACTCTCCCATTCTCTGGCCTGTCACAAACATTCTCCCTGTTCCCACCATACTCACCCCTCTCTGCAACTTAAAACGTATGTAACTTCTAGCTCATCAACCTGAAACATTGTTTGTTTCTCTCTCCACAGATGCTGCCTGTCCTGTTGAGTATTTCTATCCTTACTTTTGTTGTTATTGCTTCATTATTCATGTGGATTGGGTCCTGCTAACTGAGCCGGGATTGGAAGAACCCTCAAAGGTCGGTGGAGTCTTCACTATTTTTCTGTTTCACTTATTGCTTTCGTACAACCCAACAGGGAGATGTTGGCTTCCACATGGGCCAGGTGTTCTCCTTCATGACACAGCAGATTCCCGTTGGACCACAGATAATAATCAGCCTTCTGATTCCTCTTACCAAAACGCATGACCTCACACCTTCCCACATTAAACTCCATTTCACCCCTTCACCAAATCTGTCCATATCCTGTTGCAGAACCACAGTAGCCTCATCATATTGTACCTTTCCACTTATTTTTGAGTCATTGGCAAACTTGGACACTTTACATTCTGGCCCTTCTCTAAGCTATTAATATAAATAGTATAAATAGTAAATATAAAAACAGTAAATAATTGAGGGCAATATAAATGGCAAATTATTGCAGGGAGGCTCCGAGAACCAGTAAGACTTGATGGGCTGAATGGTCTCTATGTCATAAGGAAATATGAGAAGAGTTCTCATCCTCAGCTCCTCTCTACCTGTTTGAAAGATTTGTCTGTCCTCATGTTAGAAGACAGCTAAAAATAATAAACAATTCTCCTAATGGCCAATCATTGTCACAGTGGCCTCACCATCTCACTGGAAATAAGATCTCACAGACTGTAACACATTCCTGCTACTAGACTGGGCTACCTCATTACTATAACAGTCATGTTTCTGGGGAAATCATTGCTCATTGTAGAAGAGTCTTATTGCTTGACTAACATATGTTAACTTACTGTAACACAGCCACGACATCGGGGAAACATTCCTCACTTACGGAAACACAGGGCCGCTGCTGGCTTATGTAGATTACTTTCCACTCCTGCCTCTGAGTCAGAGGCCATGGGTTCAAGTCTCACTCCAGAGACTTGAACAAGTGGTTTACTCCACTGCTGGGAGTTGGAAGGACAGTTGTACTGTTGGAGGTGTCATCAGTGAGAATGGTGTGCGACCTGCCTTCTGAAATATCCTGGTTCTGTGTCTGAAGAACAGCAAGGGAGTGTTGCACGAATCACGGCTAATATTTCTTCCTTAACCAATATCACCAGAACTGATTTTCTGGTCATTGTCCTATTTGTGGGAGCTTGCTGTGTACTTTCACTACTTCTTGCTCCCACTTCATGTCTCTGTCACCTTGAAGCTCGAAAAACTGAAGATGCTGGAAACACTCAGCAGGTCAGACAGCATCTGTGGAAGGAGGAACAGAGTTGACGTTTCAGGTTGAAGACCCTTCATCAGAACCCTTTCCACAATGCATCTTGATCTGCTGTGTGTTACCAGCATTTCCTTGTTTTATCTCCCTGTCACCTTGACACTTGAGTGAGTAGTGGACACAGCTCAGCACATTGGTATTGGTATTGGTTTATTATTGTCACTTGTACCGAGGTACAGTGAAAAACTTGTCCTGCATACTGATCGTATAGGTCAATTCATTACACAGTGCAGTTACACTGAGTTAGTACAGAGTGCATTGACGTAATACAGGTAAAAACAATAACAGTACAGAGTAAAGTGTCACAGCTACAGAGAATGTGCAGTGCAATAAGGTGCAAGGTCACAACAAGGTACATTGTGAGGTCAGAGTCCATCTCATTGTATAACGGTACCGTTCAATAGTCTTATCACAGTGGGGTAGAAGCTGTCCTTAAGTCTGGTGGTACGTGCTCTCAGGCTCCTGTATCTTCTACCTGATGGAAGAGGAGAGAAGAGAGAATGACCCAGGTGGGTGGGGTCTTTGATTATGCTGGCTGCTTCACCAAGGCAGCGAGAGGTAAAGACAAGAGTCCAAGGAGGGGAGGCTGTTTTCCGTGATGCGCTGGGCTGTGTCCCCTCTGCAGTTTCTTGTGGTCCTGGGCAGAGGAGTTGCCATACAAAGCAGTGATGCATCCAGGTAGGATGCTTTCTATGGTGCATCAATAAAAGTTGGTGAGTGTCAAAGGGGACATACAGAATTTCTTTAGTTTCCTGAGGAAGTAGAGGCACTAGTGAGCTTTCTTGGCCGTGGCATCTATGTGATTTGACCAGGACAGGCTATTGATGATGTTCACTCCCAGGAACTTGAAGGTCTCAACCCTCTCGACCTCAGCACCATTGACGTAGACAGGTGCATGTACACCACCCCCTTTCCTGAAGTCAATGACCAGCTCTTTCGTTTTGTTGACATTGAGGGAAAGGTTGTTGTCATCACAGAAACCAGCCTTCCCTCCATGCACTACACTTCTCGCTGCCTTGGTAAAGCAGCCAACATAATCAAAGACCCCACCCACCCCGAACATTCTCTCTTCTTCCCCCTCCCATCGGGCAGAAGATACAAAAGCCTGAAAGCAGGTACCACCAGGCTCAAGGACAGCTTTTATCACGCTGTTATAAGACTATTGAATGGCCCCCTTGTATAATAAAATGGACTCTTGACCTCTCAATCTCCCTCGTTATAGCCATGCACTTTATTGCCTACCTGCACTGCACTTTCTCTGTAACTGTAACACTTTATTCTGCACTCTGTTTTATCATCTACCACCTCAATGCACTGATGTAATGAAATGATCTGTATGCAAGATCAGTTTATCTCTGTTCCTTGGTACACGCGACAATAATAAACCATTTTACTGATTTTTACCAATTTACTTCCCCTGTACGTGTACATACCATTATAAAATGTGCCTCTAATTTCTTAATTTACATTATGCTGTACATTACTGTTAGGATGCAGAGAAGGAGACTTAGTCAGAGGATATAGTTAATAGGAAACATTAATACTAAGCAAACAACAGCCTTAAACCTATTTGTATTGTATTTTATGTTGATAACATGGAACCCCTGTCCTTTATTGATATTTGCAAGCGGAGATAGGAAATTCAAAACACAGGACACGTGTCAACAAGAACTTCTGTTGATTAGAATGGCAGTGGTGTGATGTTTACACAGACTGTAGCACTTGGAGTCATAGAGTCATAGAATTGTACAGCGTGGAAAACAGGCCATTCGGCCCAACTTATCCATGCCGACCAAGGTGCCTAACTGAGCTAGTCCCATTTGCCAGTGTTTGGCCCATATCCCTCAAAACCTTTCTTATCCATGTACCCGTCCAAGTGCCTTTTAAATGTCATAATTGTTCCCCTCTCTTGCAGCTCGTTCCACATACCCACCAACCTCTGTGTGAAAAGGTTACCCCTCAGGTCCCTTTTAAATATTTCTCCTCTCACTGTAAACCTATGCCCTCTACTTTTGGACTCCCCTACCCTGGGGAAAAGACTGTGGTTATTAAATTTATCTATGCCCCTCATGGTTTTATAAAACTCTATAAGGTCACCCCTCAGCCTCCTACACTCCTAGCCTCTCCAGCCTCTCCCTATGAGTCAAACCCTCCAGTTCTGGTAACAACCTCGTAAATCTCTTTTGTACCCTTTCCAATTTAATGATATCTTTCTTGTAGCAGAGTGACCAGAACTGTCCACAGTACTCCAAATGTGGCCTTACCAACGGCTTGTACAGCTGTAACATGATGTCCCAACTCTTGTACTCAATATCCTGACCAATGAAGGCAAGTGTGCCAAATGCCTTCTTCACCACCCTGTCTACCTGTGTTACCACGTTCCAGGGACTATGTACCTGTACCCCGAGGTCTCTCTGTTCTACAACACTCCCCAGGGGCCCGTCATTTACTGTGTAAGTCCTGCCTTGGTTTGTCTTACCAAAATGCAACACCTTGCATTTATTTTGACATAATGGATTTTCAGAACTAACCATATTTGTTTTTATACAGACCCCAACAAATCTATAAGATAAGATAAGATATGTTTATTTGTCACATGTACATCGAAGCACACAGTGAAATGCATCTTTTGTGTACAGTGTTCTGGGGGCAGCCCGCAAGTGTTGCCACACTTCCAGCGCCAACATAGCATGCCCACAACTTCCTAACCCGTACGCCTTTGGAATGTGGGAGGAAACCGGAGCACCCAGAGGAAACCCACGCAGACATGGGGAGAACGTACAAACTCCTTACAGACAGCGGCCGAAATTGAACCTGGGTCGCTGGCGCTGTAATAGCGTTACACTAACAGTATTAGGGCAGTCAGTAAATGTGACATGACCATAAAGTCTTCTTGGATACTTGGTCAAAGGGACACAGAACCTACCAGGCCACCTTGGAATAGATGAGACTAAGGCTGAGCTAACATCACCGCTCTGAGACAGGAAACACCCCTCCCTTACTCTGATTGGTCATTGGTTTATTATTGTGAAATGTATTTAGATACAGTGAAAAACATTGTTTTGCATTCCATCTTTATTAAGACAAGGGGAACAATAGAGGAATGTACTGTAAATAGGTTCAAAATGTACTAGGTGGGTGGGTGAAGGTCTGGAGCCCAGAGGAACATTGGCAATAGTGGCTAGGGGAAACTCAGAGAGGAAAGGAGTTAAGGTGACAGTCATTTGATCTCCTGTATTTGGAGGAGTGAAGCAGGTGTCAGGCACACAGGGGAATGCACAATACGCAAGTAATGGAACCACACAAGGAAAGGGATAACTACAAGAAGAGTTGGAGAGCGCATCAGGGGAGAGGAGTAGGTAGAATGACCAAGTGGAGGACTTACAGAGAGAAAAAGAAATGTGAGGTGGAAGGGTTGCAACAGGAGGTGGTTGAATTAGTTGGACATTAGGAGGTAAATGGAATAGGGCCCAAAGGTGGCGCTCACTCCTCAAGCTCCACTTTGCCCATCTCTTCCAAAAGTTCAGTATTCTCAAATATTTAATTCTCCATCTTAGTAATATTGCAACCACATCACCGCAATGGCTATTAGATCATATCCACTTACTTCTCTGAGCCATTAATTCATCCATCTTGTTAGAAATGCTGCATGCATTTAGATAAATAGCCTTCACTTTTGTCTATCATGTTCTCCTCCCTGACTAATTGGTCATTGGTTTATTACTGCCAAATGTACCGAGATACAGTGAAAGACTTATTTTGCATGCTATCCATACAGATCATTTTAAAACGTAAGTACATCGGGGTAGTGCAAAGAGAAAAGCAATAACAGAAAGAAGAATATAGTGTTACAGTTACAGAGAAAGTTCAGTGCAGGTAGACAGTAAGGTGCAAGGACCATGAAGAGGTAGATTGTGAGGTCAAGAGTTCAAGAGTCTTATAACAGTGGGATAGAAGCTGTCCTTGATCCTGGTGATACGTGCTTTCAAGCTTCTGTATCTTCTGCCCAGTGGAAGGGGGGAGAAGAGAGAATGTCTGGTGTGAGTGTGTCCACAACTCTCTGCGATTTCTTGTGGTCTTGGGCAGAGCAGTTGCCATACCAAGCTGTGATGCATCCAGTTAGGATACTTTCTATGGTGCATCTATAAAAATTGGTGAGGGTCAAAGGGGGCATGCTGAATTTCCTCAGGAGGTAAATTTGTATTGTATGCACTGTCCCTTCCTAACAGACTGATTATCATTACTCATTTTGCTTCACTATTGCCTTGCCTTTTCCCATTAACGCTCTAAATTTCCCCTCAACCATTTAGTTAGGCCTTATCAACAGTTTAATTGGACATTGTGTTTAGTGCAGACATTGTGGGCCGAAGGGCCTGTTCCTGTGTTGTCCTGTCCTACGTTCTATGTTCTATAGCCCAGTTATTCAATTTGCTAGCATGTTGTTCTCAGCCTGAATCAGGTGAACCCATCCCAATGGAACAGCTCCTTCTTTCCCCAGTGTCCCATTATTGAAACGCATTTCTCATACGCCAATCTTTGAGTGACACATTCATCCCCTATTGTCTTATTTGCCTTATCCCAATCCAGAGGTTATTACAATTATAGTTCTGCTTTTTAATCTGGATCCCAGCTGCTCAGACATCCTCAGCAGTACTTCCTTCTTAGCCACACAAACGTAAGAACATCAGAATTGGGAGCAGAAGGAGGCTACCTGGCCCCTTAATCCTACACCAGTTAATAAGACATCACGAAAACCAGCCTCCCCTCCAACACTTCTGGCTGCCTCAGTAAAGCAGCCAACATCATCAAAGACCCCACCCACCCTGGACATTCTCTCTTCTCCCCTCTCCCATCAGGTAGAAGGTACAAAAGCCTGAGGGCACGTACCACCAGGCTCAAGGACAGCTTCTATCCCACTGTTATAAAACTATTGAACTGACGTCTTGTATGATAAGATGGACTCTTGACCTCACAATCTACCTTGTCATGGCCTTGCACCTTATTGTCTGCCTGCACTGCACTTTCTCTGTAATTATAACACTCTATTCTGCATTCTGTTATTTCTTTTCCCTTGTACTACCTCGATGTACTGATGCGATGAAACGATCTGTATGGATGGCATGCAAAACAAAGTTTTTCACTGTGCCTCGGTACATGTGGCAGTAATAAACCAATTTACCAATAAGATTGTGGTTGATGGTAAACTTGACTCTGTGTTCTTAGCTTCTGTGGTAAGTTTTCACCCTCTTGCTTATCAAGTATCTGTCTCCATTGCTTGGCCTGCCATGGCAGAATTAACATAATTAATTTTGTAATTAATGAAATTCCAGGTAACTTACCCCTTCTTGACATGCATCAGATTGGGGGAAGGTTATTTGGGCACTTTGTTTTGGGGGGCAGTTATTGGCATCCAGAAGGTATCATTGCAGGAGTCTCAAACCATGCAGTTCCTCTGAAAAACAATTAATTAAAATGATTAATTACTTTAAAGATTTAAAAGAGACCTGAGGGGTAACTTCTTCACACAGAGGGTGGTGTGTATATGGAATGAGCTGCCAGAGGAAGTGGTTGAGGCAGGTACAATAACAACTTTTAAAAGACATTTGGATAGGAGGGGTTTAGAGGGATATGGGACTAGCTTGCTGGACACCATGGTCAGCATGGACAGGATGGACCGAAGGGCCTGTTTCCATGCTGTATTACTCTATGACTCTAATTATTTTTTAAAAGAATATACAGTTGCACTATTGCCCTTATCTCACCGAAGTGCCTTACTCACCCACATCCACGCTGCAATGTGTGTGGTAACACACCCAGAGTCTTATGTTCCCTATTCCACACATTCTGAGTCTGCTGATGTCAATTAACCAGTTCCAGCTGGCTACCTAATTCATCATGTTATATTATTTGTAATGCTGCAAGTGAAAACTACAAGGTTAAGAAAATCCACCGGTTAAGCTAAATTAATTTAACAAATATATAGTATCTAGTACTCTGTGCTAGAACACGTGTGTAGGTAAGGGAGCCCTTCTGGGGTGGGGTGGGTGCATGGGCTGTGACCTGCTTGAAGGCAATTAAAAACTGAGGGAGCCCACCACAGGAGCAACTCAAGAGTCCTGTTGTCTATATTTCTCTCAGCAACACAATACACTGGGAATGATGACATTGCTTGCTCCCTTAATACAGGTATGTTCGACTGCAAGATGGAAGCATCCAATTGAATTTCCAGAGTTCATTGATCAGAGTGAAACTATTGTAAATATGTTTCACTCTGGGAAAAAATTAAGAAGATTGGTCTTAATTCTTAATTAAGAAGGACATGGATCCGTACGTGGAATTATGATGTCGTAGCCATTAGTGGGACTTGGTTGCAGGAGGGGCAGGACCGGCAGCTCAATGTTCCGGGGTTCTGTTGTTTTAGACATGATAGAGGGGGAGGTATTAAAGGGGGAAGGGTGACATTACTCATCAGGGAAAATGTCATGGCAGTGCTCAGAGAGGACATACAGCAGGGCTCCACTACCGAGGCAATTTGGGTGGAACTGAGGAATAAAAAGGGACGACCATGTTAATGGGGCTATATTATAGACCTCCCAATAGTCAGTGGGATTTAGGACCAAATTTGTAGACAGATAGCAGACAGTTGTAGGAAATATAAAGTTGTGATAGTAGGTGACTTTAACTTTCCACATAGTGACTGGGACTCCCATACTGTAAAAGGACTGGATGGGATAGAGTTCATCAAGTGTGTTCAGGAAAGTTTCCTTAATCAATACACAGAGGTCCCAACTAGAGAGGTTGTGATACTGGATCTCCTCTTAGGGAATGAGACAGGGCAGGTGACAGGTGTGTGTGTAGGGGAACACTTTGGATCTAGTGATCATAATTCCATTAGTTTCAAGATAATTATGGAGAAGGATAGGACTGGTCCTGGGGTTAAGATTCTAAACTGGACGAAGGCCACTTTTGAGGGCATCAGAAGGGATCTGGCAGGCGTGCATTGGGATAGGTTGTTTTCCGGCAAAGAGATGCTTGGTAAGTGGGAGGCTTTCAAAAGTGGAAAAATTGAGAGTACAGAATCTGTATGTTCCTGAATAAAAGGCAAGGCTGACTGGTTGAGGGAACTTTGGTTATCGAGGGATATTGAGGCCCTGATGAAGAAAAAGAAGGAGGTGCGTATCAGGTATATGCAGTTAGGATCAAATCAGGTGCTTGAGGAGTATAAGAAATGCAAGAGAACTCTTCAGAGAGAAATCAGGAGGGCTAAAGGAGGACATGAGGTTGCTCTGGCAGACAAGGTGAAAGAGAATCCCAAAGATTTCTATAGCTACTGTATATTAAGAGCAAAAGGATAGCAAGAAACAAAACTGGTCTTTTTGAAGATCAGCTTGGACATCTATGTGTGGATCTGAAAGAGATAGGGGAGACCTTAAATGATTTTTTTGCATCTGTATTTACTCGAGAGACAGAGACTATAGGACTGAGGAAAAAGAGTAGTGAGGTCACGGACTGTATCCGGATTATGGAAGAGGAGGTGATTGCTGTCTTGAGGTGAATTAGGCTGGATAAATCCCCTCGGACCTTGGGGGAGGCTAGTGCTGAAATTGCAGGGGCCCTGGCAGAGATATTTAGGACGTCCTTAGCCACAGCTGAGGTGCTGGAGGACTGGAGGATAGCTAATGTTGTTCCGTTGTTTAAGAAAGGCTGTAAGAATATGCCAGGAAATTATAGGCCGGTGAGCCTGACGTCAGTCGTGGGTAAATTATTGGAAGGTATTCTGAGGGACAGGATGGATAGGGCCTGGTTAGGGATAGACAACATGGCTTTGTGTGTAGCAAGTCATGTCTAGCCAACCTTATAGAGTTTTTCAAGGAGGTTACCAGGAACATCCCACACGGGAGGCTGGTCCAGAAGGTTAAGTTGCTTGGCATTCAGGATGAAGTAGCCAATTGGATTCAACGTCGGCTTAGTGGGACAAGTCAGAGAGTGGTAGTAGATGGTTGTCTCTCTGACTGGAGGTCTGTGACTAGTGGTGTGCCGCAGGGATCAGTGCTGGGTCCATTGTTGCTTATCATCTATATTAATGATTTAGATGATAATGTGGTAACCTGGATCAGCAAATTTGCGAATGCCACCAAGATTATGGGTGTAGTGGACAGCGAGGAAGGCTATCAAAACTTGCAAAGTGATCTGGACCAGCTAGGAAAATGGGCTGAAAAATGGCAGATGGAATTTAATGCGGATAGGTATGAGGTGATGCACTTTGGGAGGACAAACCAGGGTAAGGCATACACAGTGAATGGTAGGGCACTGAGGTGTGCGGTAGAACAAAGGGACAAAGCCACGTTGACTATCCCTAATCAGGCCCTATCTATCCTGTCCCTCAGATCCATAATTCCTTGAAAGTGGCATCACAGGTAGATAGGATCGTAAAGAGAGCTTTTGGCACATTGGCCTTCATATGGCAGGCACATGCCAGGCACGGTAGTGTAGCGGTTAGTGTAACGCTATTACAGTGCCAGTGACCCAGGTTCAATTCCTGCTGCTGTCTGTAAGGAGTTTGTACGTTCTCCCCGTGTCTGCGTGGGTTTCCACTGGGTGCTCCAGTTTCCTCCCACATTCCAAAGACGTACGGGTTAGGAAGTTGTGGGCGTGCTATTTTGGCACCAGAAACGTGGCGACACTTGCGGGCTGCCCCCAGAACACTCTACGCAAGAAGATGCACTTCACTGTGTGTTTCGATGTACATGTGACTAATAAAGATATCTTATAAATCAGGGCATTGAGTACAGGAGTTGGGATGTTATGTTGAAGTTGTATAAGATGGTGAGGCCAAACTTAGGGTATTATGTGCAGTTCTAGTCACTTACCTACAGGAAAGATATCAATAAGCTTGAAGGAGTGCAGAGAAAATTTACATGGATGTTGCTGGGACTTGAGGAGCTGAGTTACAGGGATAAGTTGAATAGGTTAGGACTTTATTCCCTGGAGCACAGGAGAATGAGGGGAGATCTTATAGAGGTATACAAAATTATGTGGGGTATAGATAGACTGAATGCATGCAGGCTTTTCCCCCTCTGGTTGGGTGAGACGAGAACTAGAGGACACAGGTTTAGGGTGAAAGGTGAAATATTTAAGGAGAATCTGAGGGGAAACTTCTTCACACAGAGGGTGGTGCGAGTGTGGAATGAACTGCCAGCGGAAGTGGTAGTTCAATTGCGGGTTCAATTGTAACATTTAAGAGAAGTTTGGATAGGTACATACATGGATGGGAGGGGTTTGGAGGGATATGGTCTGGGTGCAGGTAGATGGGACTAGGCATAAACCAGGCCAGTATGGACGAGGTGGGCTGAAGGGCCTGTTTCTGTGCTGTAGTGCTCCATGACTCTATAACTCTATGTCCTATACTCTCTCGAGTTTAGAAGGAAGACAGCTGATAAAAACGAAATGTATAAAATCTGTGTGCCTTAAGGGGTAAATTAAGAATTTATATTCCCCCATTCCCTCCTATTACCCCAATTCTTGTATAATTTATGTATAGTTTATGCTTTCTCTTCCGAATGTTGTGTCTCTAATGCTACACACCTGTGATGCTGCTGCAAGTAAGTTTTTCATTTCACCTGTGCACACACGGACGTGCATATGACAATAAACTCGACTTGACTTGAGCTAGTTTGACTAGAACCAGGAGTCAGTCTCAAAATAAGGGACCAGCCATTCAGGGAGATGAGAAGAAATTTCCTCATCAAGGGCGTGGTGAATCTTTGCAATTGTCCAGCTGTGAGACCAGTGGGTTCTCAAGTCACTGGGTATATTCAAGACACCGGTTCATAGATATTAAGGGAATTAAGGGATATGGGGTTAATGCAGGAAAGTGGAACTGAGATCAAATCTCAGCTGTGATCCCATTGAATGCTGAAGCGGGTTTTAGGAGTTAAATGCCTTCTCCTGCTTTTATTTCTTATTGTCTTAAATCGATTTTCATTTGTGTAGCCCTGAAAATCAGAGTGAATGAATTTCTAGCCCAGAGTCTTTTGAAATTCTGGTGTTGTATCAGAATATCTTTTCCCTTTGAACATGGACATTTTGTCAGAATAATTGGATATGAAAAAGGGTTCTTAAAACTAAATTATTTCTACTTTACTTGTCTTCACATCAAAGTGCTTGGTGCAGGATTAAGATCCACATCGCCTCGTGCTTCGAGCAGCCCTGTGGATTTAGTTTAACTCCTCTGTAAACCCCGTACCATGCTCAGACATGCCAGCTGCATTAATAAACTGTAATATGTATCTGGCCTGTAGTGTTGTTAAGAATTCATTAGTACATTATGTGATATGCTGTTGAAACAGGAGACTTTCTCTTCGTGGAAGGATGATAAGAGTTTAGCCACTTGTGAACTCTAGGCCCGATAAAAGTGGTGCCTGTGGGTGAGGTTCATTTTTCACCAGGCCATCTGCATTCATTCAAGGGAAGCTGTGCCTTTCGTGAGAGCTCGTTAATCAGCGAGAGGCTGATAGAACTTTCCCTTGATGAGTTCAGAAAGAGAAAAGAACCAAGATGTTAATAAACCTCATTGGAGGTCAAATGCCAGGCTTGGTGTAAACAAAACGATGGGGCAAGCCACATACAGAAGCATTGAGAACACATGTGTGTTTAAAAAACCACTGTCCCATTTGTTATTACCCAAGTTGCTATCATTTATTTATCTTTCTTTTAGTTGACATGTAAATCATTCCGAGCATCACTATTTTTTCTCATCATTTCTTTCTGACAGTTTTCCTATCCTTATCGTTCTTCTGGGCTTAATCAACCACTTTCCTTTTCATGAAGGTACATTTCTCCCCAAATTTATTTTCATTGCTTCACAGCTACAGATCTATTTACTTTAAGCTTGTTCCTATTTTCCCAGATAGTGAGTAAATTTCTTTTGTGAATCAACTCTTTCTTTTCTAAAACAGCAACAGAAAATTCCGGAAACACTCAGCAGGTCAGGCGGCATCTGTGGAGAGAGAAAGAGAGTTAACGCTTCAGATCAATGGCCTGTCATTAGAAAGCTACATGATCTGCTGGGTGTACCAGTATTCTCTGCTTTTATTTCAGATTTCTAACATCCGCAGCTTTTTGCTGTTTGGTTATCCTTCCTAAAACTATGCTCCATCTGCTCTCTGAGTGGAGAGAAAGTCTCGTGTAAATGCATCCTTGGATAAGATATAGATGTAAGATATTTATTTATTAGTCACATGTACATCGAAACACACAGTGAAATACGTCTTTTTGCGTTACTGAGAATGTGCTGGGGGGCAGCCTGCAAGTGTTGCCACGCTTCCGGCGCCAACATACCATGCCCACAACTTCCTAACCTGTACGTCTTTGGGATGTGGGAGGAAGCCGGAGCACCCAGAGGAAACCCACGCAGACACGGGGAGAACATACAGACTCCTTACAGGCAGCAGCGGGATGGTGTTCTCTTGAAGAAAAGCACAGGAAGTGTGTTTGCTTTTTGGACAATGTTTATTTCTCAACTAATATCCCTAGAACGAGGTTAATCAGGTTTGCGGGAGCTGTTTGTTAGAGTAGACGGCCACTATAAATTACCCCTAGTGTAGGTGGCTGGTGGCGGCACCAAGGGTAGGGTATAAATGGGCATGTGTGAGAGGAAAGGTTACAGGGAAAAAGATGAGGAGGTGGGGTGGAGTGAATTGCTCTATGGGCCAGTATAGGTGTGGAGGGCCCAATGTCTCATAAGGAAATATGAGAGCTTGGCAACTAAAGGCACAGCAGATGAGGATGAGGTTTGACATCAGTGATGCTTCAGAAGGTAGAATTGTGATCTCAGAGTGTTGTTGGCTGGAAGGAGTTACTCATGAGGTGAGGGATGAGAAAACCATGAGAGATGAGATATTTAACGTCCAGTTGTTGTTAGACCAGTAGGTCAACTAGTATAGGGCCCCTGTAAACCCAGACAGGTGTAACCTAATGAACTGTCCAGGCAATTCAGGCATCCACTAACCATTTATGCCTGTGCAGAGGATTAATATCTTGATGAAAACTCTTCAACCGAGAGAGATAAACAAAAAGCAAAGTGCTGTCTATATTATTATATCAATGATTAATTGATCAGAGTCGCCTGCTGACCAGAATGTCCACTAAATTGATTATTGAACATCATTTTTACTTTGTGAAACTGTGTGATAGTTGGTGTCAGCTTGTTGTTCAAATAAAACATAAATGGTCTGAACACCACTTAACAAATTACAACAGCGGAATATCCAAAGTTGCCTTCCGTGAGCATCAAGCGCCATTAAAGGATTAGGCTCGACCTGACAGAACTCCTGGTTAAGCAAACAGAAAGTGGTGGTAGGCATTAAATCAAAGTCTTGCTGGCGGATTACTCCAGGGAGGGTGTCAGGCACACCCTCTTCGTACTGATACAGCACAGCCCATCCCTGAGCTCAGTGTTAAAAGGTTGACTCTTGATTGACGGCTGCCGTTAACCAATTCGTTACAGGGTCAATAGAAAGTCGATCAGGACTTAATTAGAGAGAGAGAGATCACTGTTCGCACAGTGGTTGTGTGAAAGATCTGATAGTCCAGAGAGGGTCCACATCTGGAATGCACTGCACCCAATTAACCCGTTCAGGACAAGGGGGCAGATCTGAATACTACAAGGTGAGGGGGAGGAGTGGGCTTCTACCAGGATAGGGACTCTGGGGTGGTCCTGTGAGGAAGGGGAATTGACCCTGGAGTGTAAGCCTAGGGTGGGATCCTCTGGGAGCAGGGACTCCTGAGTGGATCCCATGGTTGGCGGGGTGAATGGGAGGCTTGGAGGTGGATGCCTTGGGCCAGAGGTGGGGACCCTGGGATTGGTCTAGAGGGGTAGGTCAGTTTGATACAGAAAGTGCCCTGCCCAAGACTGCAAAATATTGCAGGGAGTTGTGAACACAACCCAGTCTATCCTGAAAACCAGTCTCCCCTCCACTGGTTCTGGCTGCACTTCCCATTGCCATAGATCAAGTGGACAGTCAGAGACTTTTTCCCAGGGCGACAATGGCTAACACGAGGGGACATAATTTTAAGCTGACTGGAGGAAGATATAAGGGGGATGTCAGGGGTAAGTTTTTTACACAGAGTGGTGGGTGCGTGGAACACACTGCCGGCAGAGGTTGTAGGGGCAGATACATTAGAGACATTTAAGAGAGATAGCCACATGAATGATAGAGAAATGGGGAGCTATGTGGAAGGAAGGGTTAGATAGATCTTAGAGCAAGATAAAATGTTGGCACAACATTGTGGGCCGAAGGGCCTGTACTGTGCTGTAGTGTTCTATGTTCTATGTTCTAACATAATCAAGGACCACTCCCACCATGGACATTCTCTCTTCTCCCCTCTCCCATCGGGCAGAAGATACAAAAGCTTGAAAGCATGTACCTCCAGGCTCAAGGACAGCTTCTACCCCCACTGTTATCAGACTCTTGAATGGACCTCCTGATCTCTCAATCTACCTCTTCATGGCCCTTTATTTATCTGCCTGCACTGCACTTTCTCTGTAACTGTAACACCATATTCTGCATTCTGGTTTGTTTTCCATTTGTACTACCTTGATGTATGGGATAATCTGTCTGGATGGCACGCAAACAAAAACTTTTCACTGTGTCTAGGTACATGTGACAATAATAAGCCAATGACCAATCACCACTCGGACTTGGACACTGATCTTTTCACGTTGCTGGGTCTGACTCTGGAAACCTCTACAACACAGCACTGTGAGAGCACCTTCACCAGGAGGAATGCAGCAGTTCAAGAAGGCAGCACGCCCTGCTTTCTCAACGGCAATTGGGGTTGGGCAATAAACGTTGGCCTTGCCCAGATCCTGGAAAATGAATAAAAAAAGGGAGACTGATCCAAGGGACTGAATGGTCTCTTCTACCAACTATTGTATGGTAAAGTAACACACAGAATTATCTCAATAAAGATGAAATGGAAATGTTACATTTAACGTAAGATTGGGTCTGTTTTCTTAATGTTTCTGGAAGTCAATTTAATTGGCATTCTATCAGGCAGGTTTTAATGGGTTAATGGTTAAATGTTTCAACGTCTGTGGAATATTCTCAGTCATGTATTCTCAGAGTGTATTCACCTGCTGAGCCACAGTGAACACAACTTAAACTGGACATTAACTGCGGTAGTCCTCTCTACATGGTCGGACAATTGACGATTACCAAGCATTAACTCGCCATAAACTGCACTTTCATGGAAGTATATCCCACTTGAGGATTTCACCCAACCACACACCCTGGGAACGTGGAGTAAGCACACGCAAGAGGTGCTTTTAGTTTTTGTTTGGGTGACTGTTGTGGTGACCAGAGCAAAGCGCCGGCTGTGGTACAAAAGAGGGAGCTCCCACTGTAAAAAACAAGGGAATATTAATTGCATGCATTAATCATACGAAGGCTGGGTGACTGAGTGACCACAGGCTGGGAGGGCAGTCAAGAATTCCTGTCACGAAGGTCGTTGTGTTTGTTACATTTTCTCAATGAAATTTGCTGACTGGGTCCCAGGTTATTTTCCTCTCTTGTTTCACTCTCCCGCACCCTCCAGCCTTTCCTCTTTCTTTTCATACACTGGAGGGATCAGAATTCTCCCATTTTTATCTACAACTTCACTTTCAACATTTCGTCTCAGTTCTTGAGAGTTTTGGATGAGATTCAGGTTAGCAACTGACTGCTGGCTTTCTTCAAGCAGCCAGGCACTCCATTACCTGTGCAGATCTGTCATTACTATCATTAATTTGAGGCTTCTTTCTTTCCTTGTTGACATTTTCTAATTTGTTTCCAAACATGCGAGTGGGAAGTTGGCAGGAATTCACCGAGAGGGTCTGCAGTGAAGACAGCAAATATCAGCAAAAGTCTTCGGTCTTTTGTGAATGCTAACAATATTCATTTTGTTTTAATTTTCCCAAAGGCAATGTCCAATGTGTCTCGATTTACAAGATAACAACATGGACCAGTTGGGCCAAATGGCCTTTGTCTCTGCTCTACATTCTATGGCACTCTCCATAAAAGCATTCAGAGAGTTGGAGGAACAAATTATCTGCGGTTCAGATTATACTGAGTTATTTACGTTGTCATTCATTCCGGGAGAGTCTTCATCACCTATTTTAGGGAACTACAGAACATTCCCCTCCATCACCCGCGTTCCAAAGTTTTAAGTAAAGCCGGTCCCTTCCAATTATCCTCTTCCATTTCCAAACTTCCTCTTCTTATGTCTGGCTCCAACTATCATATGTGCCAACTCCAGCCCTCTTCTACTTGGCTTGATCCCCTACCTCTTCCTCTCTTGCTCCACCAATCACTTCTGGCCTCTGTCTCACCCCTCCCTCTCTCCTCTTTATACTGGCTGGCTGTCCTCTCCGCTCTCAGTCCTGCTGCAGGGTTTCATAGAACATAGAACATTACAGCACAATACAGGCCCTTCGGCCCACAATGTTGTGCCGACATTTTATCCTGCTCTAAGATCTATCTGACCCTTCCCTCCCACATAGCCCTCCATTTCTCTATCATTCATGTGTCTATCTAAGAGTCCCTTAAAAGTCCCTAATGTATCTGCCCCCACAACCTCTGCCGGCAGTGCGTTCCACGCACCCACCACATTCCGTGTAAAAAACTTACCCCTGACATCCCCCTTATATCTTCCTCAAATCACCTTAAAATTATGTCCTTTCATGTTAGCCATTATAACCCTGGTAAAAAGTCTCTGACTGTCCACTCGATCGATGCCACTTATCATCTTGTACACCTCTATCAAGTCACCTCTCATCCTCCTTTGCTCCAAAAAGCCCTAGCTCGCTCAACCTATCCTCATAAGACATGCTCTCCAATCCAGACAACATCCTGGTAAATCTCCCCTGCACCCCCTCTAAAGTTTCAACACCCTTCCTAAAATGAGGTGACTAGAACTGAACACAATACTCCAAGTGTGGTCTAACCAGAGTTCTAAAGAGCTGCAACATCACCTCACGGCTCTTGAACTCAATCCCCTGACTAATGAAGGCCAACACTCCATATGCCTTCTTAACAACCCTATCAACCTGCTTGGCAACCTTGAGGGATCTATGGACGTGGACCCCAAGATCCCTCTGTTCCTCCACACTGCTAAGAGTCCTGCCATTAACCTTGTATTCTGCTTTCGTTCGATCTCCCGAAGTGTATCACTTCGCATGTTTCGACCTGAAACATTGACAATTCCTCTCCCCCCACAGATGCTGCTCAACCTGCTGAGTTCCTCCAGCAGATGGTTTGTGGCTCCGGATTCCAGTATCTGCTGTCTCTTGTGTCTCCCTTCCAATTACCCCACAGCAGTGGAAAACACCGGCACACAACAAGCGTCTGGTTTAACCTGGTTAGGGACCATTGGAATTAAATATCGGGCTCAACATTTAATGGTCTGCCAATCTTGTCCCGCTGGATTTGTGCCTTGCCCCAGGAGAGTTCCCACCCCTCTGTTGCATTGGCCGCGCCTTTGTTGGAATGCGGCATCTCCTCAAGTTGTTCTGAGGTCGGGCTGCAGGCTTGGAAGGGCGACAGTGGGCTGATAAATACTGATAGAGGAAGACACAAGAGGCTGCAGATGCTGGGATCTGGAGCAACACCCAATCTGCTGGAGGAACTCAACGGGTTGAGCAGCATCTGTGGGAGGGAAAGGAATTGTCAGCGTTTCGGGTCGAGACCCTTCATCTGGACTGAAAGGTAGAGGGGAGGTCGCCGGTATAAAGAGGTGAGGGGAAGGGGTGGAGCAAGAGCTGGTAGGTGATGGGTGGATACAGGTGAGGGCGGGTGATCGGCAGATGGAGGGAATAGTGACAGAGGCTGGGAGGTGATCGATGGAGGCAATACTGAAGCCGCAGATGATGGAATCTGATGGGAGAGGAAGGTAGTGGGAAAGGGTGTATGGACAACCTGAAGTGACTCCAGTTTCAGGTGCCAGCACATGATGGGAAACATGGGGTAATTGTGACGCATAAAAATAGGCCCTTCGGACCATCATGACTATACTGCCCATCCAATACCCATCTCCACTGATCCCATTCACCAGCACTTGGTCTGTAGCCTTTTATACCTTGGCGATTCAAAGATACTTCTTTACTGTGAGAGTCTCTGCTACACCATCCCCTCAGAGAATGTTTCCCAGATTCCAGTCACCCTGTGGATGAAAGAAATGCTTCCTCAGATCACTTATTTCGCCCCTAACAACAACAACTATTAACGTAGCACCATCAGACTCACTCCATTGGAATACCAGCCTTCCGCCCTGCCCTGTTTTACTCTCCACATGGCCTAAATTTCAACGGTTCATGTTCAGGCCAATATATATCACAGAGGGCCGTAGTTTCCCTTCAGCTATTTAACCTAAAGCTCCTGCCCTTTCCCTGGAGGTCCTGAATCCCATCATCCTCACCTCCTTCGAAGCAGCCTGGGATGGACAAGAAACCCCAGCTTTCAGAGGATCCCACACGCAGCTAATTTTTCAAAAATGTTATTTTTTTTTAAGCAATCACAAGGCCCCTGTACACACCACTGACCTGTGTGATTGGTAGTGGGGCGTATTTATTCCAGAAATGTCCATTTGCATCCTGATTGCCGTCCGATCCAAAGTATTGAAACCCCACATGGAAACAGAAGCTTGCACAAACCTACAAGCAAGATGCTGCAAGAACTCAACAGGTTGAGCAGGATCTGTAGTGGGGAAAGGAATTGCTGATGTTTCAAGAGTAAACCCTGCATTAGGACTCAACACAAGCTAGCCCTGACATTTAAAACATTGAAAAATTACTAAAAGTCAAGGACAGATTTAAAAGAAAATCATTAAAATTTTAAAAATCCAACATTTGGAACATATAAGAACTTCAAATTATTAAAAACATTTGAGCAATGTTAATTCATTTCAGAAATGTAAATGACCTTGTAATAGGGTTGAAAACATTGTGTTCTGATGTGGGAAAGATTGTAGAGGGGTGCACAAGTCCCACTGTAATAACAAGATGCTGGGATCAGCACGAGCTCAGTGGGTCAAATTGTCTCCTGCATGAACTTTAAATGATATTAAATAATTTAAAGAGGAAAATATGAAAGAGGATTTGCTGGTTATCCAGAGGGTGACTGGAATTTGGGAAACATTCTTTGAAGGGGGTGGTGGAGCAGAGAATCTCACATAAAGAAGTATCTGGATGAGCATTTGACTCACCAAAGTACAGAAGGCTACAGACCCAAGTGCTGACAGATTAAAGGATCTGAGAGTTCATCAGTCCAGACGAAGGGTCTTGACCTGAAACATCGACTGCCCATTCCCCCTCCACAGTTGCTGCCTGACACGCTGAGTTCCTCCCGCAGTTTTTTTGCTCCAGATTCCACCATCCGCAGTCTGTGTCTGCCAGATACCTATGCCTGAAATCAGACACTAAAATTGCAAGGCGATCAGATGTGCCTGCTGCTCAGGTCCAGGAGAGTTCTTGACACCCAGGTCAGGAGAGCTCCCGGTGTCTTGGTGAACAAACACAACAGACGAACCTACTTGGCCTCATCCTCACCAATCTATCTGTAGTAGATGCATCTGTCTGGGATGGTGTTGGGAGAGGTGACCACTAGACAGTTACTGTGGAGTGCAGTCTGCCCACAGAAGCTGCTTTCCACCACATTGTCTGGTAGACTCAGGGCAGACCTGAGATCAGGACTGGGTATTCCATGTCACCAGCAGCAGAATTATATGACACCACAATTCGTATTCTCATGGCCTGGCGTATCCCTCTCTCTATAATTCGCAACAACCTGGAAGACCAACCCTGGATCAATGGTACAGAAGGATAAGCTGGGAGTAGCAGCAGGTGTATCTAAAGCTCAGGACGGACTTGCTGAGACTGCAATACAGGGTCACACGTGTGCTAAAGAGTGAAAGCAGCGTGTAACATGCAGAGATATGTGATGTCACAACATGGATCAGATCAAAGCTTTACAGTCCTGTTACATCTTGTCATCAATGCTGGGAGATAACAGCAGTGAAATCAAGTTAATTCTCTTTCCATTAGGGTCACATCGCTAACATTGTTAATTTAACCGAACCATGCTAATCGTGCCACCCATTTTCCTAGCAGTATTCCATCCTGGCCTGTACCTGCTTACATTCACCTCCATGGGACAATTAAATAACAGGAGGAGGAAGGTCGAAGAATATTTCTATCCTCACTGATGCCAAACCCAGTTTGTGAGCTGAGGAGACAGGTGTGAAGCATTTGCAGCAATCTGTAACCAGAACTGCCAAGTGTTTGATCCACTCTGAGGTCCCCACCATCGCAGAATTCAACCTCCAGCTACTTATGTACTCCACGTGTCGTTAAATGGATGAGAGCACTGAAGGCAGCAAAGGCAATGGGACACGATAACATCCCAACTATAACGCTGGAGACAAGCTGCGCCTCTAGCCAAGCTGTTACATAAATCTACGGCAACTGGCAACTGTCTGAAAATAGGAAATGTTCCCCAGATGTGTCCTGTCCACAAAAAGATCAAGTTCAATCAGATTACTTACTGCACCAGGAGTCTACTCTCAATCATCGGGAGAGTGATAAAAGGTGTCAATGACAATTCTATCAAACAACAGCATTTCAGTCACAGAACATCTCTGTAGCAGTGTCTAAGAGAAGCATCCAAGACCAGAACATCATCTGCTGTTACACCACTAACCCTGACTGCATGATAAAGTCATAACTGGAATGTTTGTTGATGAAAGCAAAATATTCAGTCGCACTTACAACCCCACGACTAATGAAACTGTGCCCAGTCCTGCATGCAGCACAACTTGGGATAACATTCAGGGATGAGGAAATAACACACACACAGTGCAGGAAATAACCGCCTCCAGTGAGGGAGAATCCAGCCACCTCCCACTACCACTCAGTGGCTCTACAGTTCTCAGCTAGCTAGAGGGATGGCTGGGTAGAAACATAACAAGACCAGCCAGATAACTACGGTTGCAACAAGGAGAGGCTGGGTATCCTAGGCTGAATGACTCACTTCCAGACTCTCCGAAGCCTTTTCCCGAGTCAGGAATGTGATCCAATACTCTCAACAGGCCTGGATGAGAGCAGTTCCAAGAATAACGTAATACTGGATAATAAAAGCAAAAGGTTCTGGAAACACACAACATTAACTTTGTTTCTCTTCCCTCAGATGCTGCCTGACCTGTTGAGTGTTTCCAGCATTTTCAGTTTTTATTTCAGATTTCCAGCATCTGCATTTCTTTGAATTTCAAGATGAGGGACAAAGAATATAATTGATTGGCACTCATTGATTGCAGCCTGACCACTCGCACTCTGGTACAGCAATTCGAATGTGCAGCAATGTAAGAAGCTGCAGAGAGTAGTGGACTCTGCCCAATATATCACGGGCACATCCCTCCCCACCATCGGCAGTATCTACAGGAGGCGCTGCCTCAAGAAGACAACATATCATCAAAGATCCCCACCATCCGGGCCATGTCATCTTCTTGCAGCTCCCATCGGGAAGGAGGTACAGAAGCCTGAAGTCCCCACACCACCAGGTTCAAGAACAGCCACTTCCCTTCAACCATTCGGTTCTTGAACCAACCAGCACAACCCTAATCACTACAGTTTGGCAACACTATGACCACTTTGATCATTTGCACTAAAAATGGACTTTGTTTTTTTCTGTTCTATTTGTGTTCTTTCTTGTAAAAATTGTGTATAATTTATGTTTATGTTTTTCTTGTGAATGCTGCTTATATGATGCTATGTGCCTGTGATGCTGCTGCAAGTAAGTTTTTCACTGCCCCTGTGCATAACATGTACTTTTGCAGATGACAATAAACTTGACTTTTTTTGACTTTGAGCATTGATCACCTGCAATGCACCATGACGGCAGCGTGTACGATCAACATGCATTGCAGTTACTCGGCAAGGTTTCTTCAGCTGCACTTCCCGAACCAGGTTCTTGACCAACGAGAAGGGAAAAGACAGCAGGGGCATGGGAGCACCACCACCAGTGGGTTCCCTTCCAAGGTACGTCCATACTGACTTGGAAATATATTGCCGTTCCTACATCACTGCTGTTGAAATCCGAGAAGTCCTTCCCCATCAACATGACGAGAGTACCTTCACCTGGAGGACTGCAGCAGTTCACCAACACCTTCTCAAGGGTAATTGGAAATGCCACTAAATCCTGGCAACCACATCTTGTGAATGAAGTGAATGAAACAGTTGTGTTTTTCCAGTAAGTCCACACAGCACATGGAGGGCAGATTTCCTTCCATGAAGGACATTAGTGAACTAGATGGGTTTTCCCCACAATCTGGTAGCTTCAATAAAACTATTTCTCTCTTTATTGCTGAAGTTGTCACATGCTCATGGAAAGATACAGCATGGAAACAGGCTGAACTGACCACCAACCACTCATTTACACTAATCCTACATTAGTCCCATGCTTTATTCTCCCTGAATTCTCATTAGTATTGGTATTGGTATTGGTTTATTATTGTCACTTGTACCGAGGTACAGTGACAAGCTTGTCTTGCAAACCGATCGTACAGGTCAGTTGATTACACAGTGCAGTTACATTGGGCTAGTACAGAGTGCATTGATGTAGTACAGGTAAAAACAATAACAGTACAGAGTGAAGTGTCACAGCTACAGGGAAGGTGCAGTGCAATAAGGTGCAAAGTCACAACAAGGTAGATCGTGAGGTCATAGTCCATCTCACCGTATAAGGGAACCGTTCAATAGTTTTATCACAGTGGAGTAGAAGCTGTCCTTAAGTCTGGTGGTACGTGCCTTCAGGCTCCTGTATCTTCTACCCAATGGAAGAGGAGAGAAGAGAGAATGTCCTGGGTGGGTGGGGTCTTTGATTATGCTGGTTGCTTCACCAAGACAACGAGAGGTAAAGTCAGAGTCCAAGGAGGGGAGGCTGGTGTCCGTGATGTGCTGGGCTGCGTCCACAACTGTCTGCAGTTCCTTGCTGTCCTGGGCAAAGCCGTCCCAAGCCGTGATACATCCAGATAGGATGCTTTCGATGGTGCATTGGTAAAAGTTGGTGACCCTACACTCTCTCCCCACGTTCTACCACTCACCTGCACCTGCAACAGCAGGCCTGGTAGTGTAGCGGTTAGCGTAATGCTATTACAGCGCCAGCGACCTGGGTTCAATTCCGGCCGCAGCTTGTAAGGAGCTTGTATGTTCTCCCCGTGACTGCGTGGGTTTCCTCCGGGTGCTCCGGTTTCATCCCACATTTCAAAGACGTACGGGTTAGGAAGTTGTGGGCATGCTATGTTGGCGCCAGAAGTGTGGTGACACTTGCGGGCTGCCCCCAGAACACTCTACGCAAAAGATTTATTTCACTCTGTGTTTCGATGTACATGTGACTAATAAAGATATCTTATCTTATATCTTATAACATAGGGGCTATTTACAGCGGCCAATTAACCTACCAATAGGGATGTCTTTGAGACATGGGAGGAGACCGGAGCACCCAGAGAAAACACACGTGGTCACAGGGTGAACATGCAAACTCCACACAGACAGCAGGCAGGGTCAGGATCGAGGCCGGGTCTTGAGCACTGTGAGGCAGTGGCTCTATTAGCTGCACCACTGTTCCGCCTTTAATAGATACATTTCTACTTCCTCCTCCCTGTCTGGGTCTCTCCTGAAAATGTAATTGCCAGGAGTACTTCAAAGCCAAGTTTCTGTCAAGAGGATACCATCATCTCCTTGCACCCCATTTAGCATATCGAGATCCCGACTATCTATTTAATGACTTCCACAGTTTCAGCACTGCAAACCTGCCACATATGTCTTCTCAATATCCTTTCTCCTCCTGCCTTAATAAATGTTTTTCTTTTTCTTAACCTTGCCTAGCCTCTCCAATGTATATTAATCTACATCTGCCAGAGTTCATCTTCAATATGTGGAAGTGTGAGATTGTCCATTTCGATAGGAAATAATAAAAAAGGAAGTTGTACGGGTCTGAATAGCAGAAGGCTTTGACTGCCCTTGTGTAGGATTTGCAGAAGACTAGTATGCAGGTACTGTAATCACAAAAGCTAACAGGATGGTAATAATTATTGCCAGGCAAATTGAATATAAAAGGTTATGCTCCAGTTAATAAAATGCATCAGTGAGATCACATCTGTAGCAATGAAAACAGGATTGGTGTCCTTATCTAAGGAATGATGTTAAATCTGTATGGATGGCATGCAAAACAAAGTTTTTCACCGTACTTATGTGACAATAATAAATCAATTTACCAAATTTACCAATTTAATGTATTAGAACATAGAACATAGAACACTACAGCACAGTACAGGCCCTTCGGCCCACAATGTTGAGCCGACATTTTATCCTGCTCCAAGATCTATCTAACCCTTCCCTTACACATAGCTCCCCATTTCTCTATCATTCATGTGCCTATCTAAGAGTCTCCTAAAATTCACTAATGTATCTGCCCCCACAACCTCTGCCGGCATTACGTTCCACGCACCCACCACTTTCTGTGTGAAAAACTTACCCCTGACATCCCCCTTATATCTTCCTCCAATCACCTTAAAATTATGTCCCCCTGTGTCAGCCATTGTCGCCCTGGGAAAAAGTCTCTGACTGTCCACTCAATCTATGCCTCTTATCATCTTGTACACCTCTATCAAGTAACCTCTCATCCTCCTCTCCAAACAGAAAAGCCCAAGCTCACTCAACCTATCCTCATAAGACATGCTCTCCAATCCAGGCAGCATCCTGGTAAATCTCCTCTACACCCTCTCTAAAGCCTCCACATCCTTCCTATATCGAGGCGACCAGAACTGAACACAATACTCCAGGTGTTGTCTAACCAGAGTTTTATAGAGCTGCAACATTACCTCGTGGCTCTTGAACTCAATACCCCGACTAATGAAGGGCAACACACCATACGCCTTCTTAACAACCCTATCGACATGCGCGGCAACCTTGAGGGATCTATGGACGTGAACCCCAAGAATCCTCTGTTCCTCCACACTGCTAAAAGTCCTGCTATTAACCTTATATTCTGACTTCAAATTTGATCTCCTGAAGTGTATCACTTCACACTTTTCCAGGCTGAACTCCATCTGCCACTTCTGAGCCCAGCTCTGCATTCTATCAATGTCCTGTTGTAATCTACAGCAACCTTCTACACTATCCACAACACCACCAACCTTTGTGCCATCTGCAAACTTACTAACCCACTCTTCCACATCCTCATCCAAGTCATTTGTAAAAATCACAAAGAGCAGGGGTCCCAGAATGGATCCCTGCAGAACACCACTGGTCACTGACCTCCAGGCAGAGTATGCTCCACCTACCACCACCCTCTGTCTTCTATGAGCGAGCAAATTCTGAATCCACACAGCCAAGTTTTGCTGGATCCCATGCCTCCTGACTTTCTGAATGAGCCTTCCATGAGGAACCTTATCAAACGCCTTACTAAAATCCATGTACACCACATCCACTGCTCTACTTTCATCAATGTGCTTCGTCACGTCCTCAAAGAATTCAATCAGGCTCACGAGGCACGACCTGCCCCTCACAAAGCCATGCTGGCTGTCCCTAATCAGCCTATGCTTCTCCAAATGCCCATAAATCCTGTTCACCCTAAAAAAATCCAAATTATTGACCTTGGAGGAAATGCTCAAAAAAAGTGATGCTTGAAAGTTAACTTTACCTTATCTACTGAGCATCTGTGTAAGAGAGTCCCAAACTTTTACTTTTCTTTGTATGTAGGAGGGCTTCCTAACTTCACTCATGAGAGGCCTGGATCTAATCACTCAGGTACCAAAGGGGAGTCGTTAAGTGGCAGAAGTGGATGTGAAGACAGTTAAGGGTCTCAAGCTTGGAATGTTTGCTGGAATAATTGGCTTGAGTCTCAGGTATACTCTTTGAGAGTGGGAGAAGTATGAGTAGGCAGTATGTTGTGGATGTGAGACCCCAAAAAAAAATTATATGGGGCAGAATCCAGACACTTGATGGTAATGCCCAATCTTTCTACTCACTGGATTGAAACATCGATAGCAATAGTGTTTTAAACCAGACCAGATTTCAGCCTCAATGGGGTAGAAAAGGGGAGAATAGAAAGGAAGGTAAAATTGAGTGCACTCCTTACTGATTGGTTAGGAAATGGTCTTGGAGGTGAGGCCTGAGAAGAAGTTACCTACTAATGTTCATAACCACATGCACAGTATGAGTACAGCACAACAAACCAGCCACTGAGCTCACCTGGAGTATGTTGATATTTCTGCTTCAAATGAGCGTCTCCTCAATTCTATTGGCATATCTTTCTATTTCCTTCTCCCTCATGTAACCATCTAGCCCCTCCTTAAAGACCAATGCTGTACATTCCACGACTCCCCGTGGGAACAAATTCCACATTCTAACCACTCTCAGGGTGAAAAGGTTCACTTGAACTTTTATTTTGTAATTTAATTTCTTTTTTCATTTCAAAAAATGTCCTCAGTATTCTTTGTGGCAGGAATAATTTGTTCATTTTCGAGTTCTGAGCAAGTAAAAGGAAAATGAAACATTTGTTGAAAAGCATGTCAAATTAGATTTTCTTGTATGACATCTGTTGAGTGGATTCTGCAATGTTTGAAAGTTCAATTTCTCAACTCTCTCTTATATTAACCACTGTTCAGCAAACGCACCAAGACTTCTGCAATGGCTAAGGAAGAAACCTCTAAATAGTGCTGAACAACAGCAAAAAAAAACCCTCAGCAAACATATAGTTACAAAACAGTGCATCCATTTAAAAATCCCATCTGACTTGTGTAAGGTCCATCTTTACAGCTGCCCTCTTTCAGAGAGAAACAAAGGACTGCGGATGCTGGAATCTAGATGAAAAGCACGATGACGCTGGCGGAACTCAGCAGGCCGGGCAGCATCCGTGGAGAAAAGCAGGCGGTCAACCTTTCGGGTCAGGACCCTTCTTCAGGACTGAAGATAGGAAAAGGGGAAGCCCAGTATATAAGAGGGGAAAAGCAGAGCAGTGATAGGTGGACAAAAAAGGGGAGGCGGGTGGGCACAAGTTTCTGATAGGTAGATGCAGTAAGAGATAGTGATGGGCAGGTGCGGGGGAGGAGGGGAGAGCAGTTTCACTGGGGGATGGGTCAAAGGTAAGGAGAGAGAGGGAAAAAGAGGCCAGGAAAGGGAAGAAGAGAAGAAACGTGGTGGGGGAAGGGGTTGTGGGGAAGGGGGGTGGGGATTACCTAAAGTGGGAGAATTCAATGTTCATGCCATTAGGCTGCAAGGTTCCAAGATGGAAAACGAGGTGCTGTTCCTCCAGTTTGCAATTGGAATTCTCCTGGCAGTGGAGGAGGCCGAGGACTGACACATCAGTGATAGTGTGGGAGGGGAAGTTGAAGTGACTGGCAACGGGGAGATGCAGGTCCAATTTCAAACCTTTGATGATTGGATTCCATTGTCTTGACTCGTTATCACAGCTGGAGATTACAACTCTAGTGTGGTATTGGCTGCCTATTTCTCTTCAGTGACTAAACTTCAAGAAATACTTAACTGATTGCTATGCACATTAAAGTTATGAAGGTGCAGTATATAAGTGCAAATTTTTTTTCTTTCACTGCAAGAATAATTTTGTGCATGCCCCCTCCATCCCATACTATAGATACAGTTTCTACTTTTACTTCTAAGCCTTGGTTAAGTCATTGGCTCAATTTAAGTGAAAATCAAGAAAACTGGAAATGAAAAAATCCAATGAAAATCAAAAAATCAGATGCTGGAAATGTGAAGTAAAAAGAAAATGTTGGAAATACTCAGCAGGTCAGGCATCTGAAATAAATAAGAGGGGAGAGAGGGAGAGAGGGAGGGGAGAGAGGGAGAGAGGGAGGGGAGAGAGAGAGTGAGAGTGGAGAGAGGGAGAGAGGGGAGGGAGATTGTGAGAGAGGGAAGGGGAGAGTGTGAGAAAGGGGAGATGGAGTGAGGGGGAGAGGGGAGGGAGAGTGTGAGGGGGAGGGAGAGTGAGAGGGGAGAGAGGGAGTGGACAAGGGGAGAGAGTGTGAGAGGGGAGAGGGAGTGAGAGAGGGAGAGAGAGAGAGGGGAGAGAGGGGAGGGAGAGTGTGAGAGAGGGAAGGGGAGAGTGTGAGAGAGGGGAGTGCGAGAGAGGGGAGAGGGAGAGTGAGAGGGGAGAGGGAGAGGGGAGAGAGGGAGTGAGAGGGGAGAGAGGGAGAGGGGAGAGGGAGAGTGAGAGGGGAGAGAGGGAGTGAGACGGGAGAGAGAGTGAGGGGGAGAGGGAGAGGGAGAGAGGGGAGAGGCAGGTGGAGAGAAGGTACAAAGTGATGAAGGGAAGGAGAGAGTGAGAGTGGGAGCAGGAGGGTAGAAGGAGGAGAGAATATGGGTAAGTAAGGAGGTGGTGGGATTGCTGCTGCCCACCATGGAAGAGGCTGATGAACAGGGGGGTGAGAAAGGTGAGTGAGAGAGACAGAGAGAGAGAGAGAGATGGGGGTAGGTGGGTTAATTGGTTACTGTAAATTGCATGGACTCTGTCTATGCTTCTCGCTGACTGGGTAAAGCAGCCAGCATAATCAAAGCCACCATCCACCCTGTTCATTCTCTCTTCTCCTCCACCCCATTGGGCAGAAGATACAAAAGCTTGAAAGCAGGTACCTCCAGGCTCAAGGACAGCTTCTACCCTGCTGTTATCAGACTCTTGAATGGACCTCTCATACGCTAAAGAAGAACTCATGATCTCCCAATCTACCTCGTTGTGGCCCTTGCACTTTATTTGTTTACCTGCGCTGCACTTTCTCTGTAGCTGCAACACTATATTCTGCATTCTGTTTTTCTTTTACTACCTCAACATATTTATGTATGGCATGATCTGTCTGGATATCACGCAAACAAAAACTATTCACTGTATCTCTGTAGGTGTGACAATAATCAACCAATACCACACTCAACAAATAGGCAAAACCCTCACTACTGTTTGCCCCAAGGGGGCCCCCACCAATACCTTCTGTTGCACTGAGTTAATTTAGTTGGATGACCTTGACCAAGATCCATTTGAAATATCAGTTAAACACTGTGATCATTGAGTAATTCTGGTGCAGATTTTAGCGGAGATTACAGACTACTACAGCTTGTCTGTTTCTTACAATGGCCAGAGTCCAATGAAACACAACAATGTTGCTTCTGGATGCTGTTGTTGGAAACTCACTGAAGGTCTCCATGCCAAAGTTGTGATGTGCAGTGCCCTGTGCTCAGTGGGCCAGTGTATAGAGAGCAAGAGTGGTCGGTATTGCCCCTCAAGCCCAATGCACTATTCAGTAATAGATCTTCAGCTCAAGCCCACTTTACTGCCCAATCCCTACACCCCTTGATTCACAGATAAAGGATCTATCAACCTCCCTCTTGAATCTACTCAGTGACTGAGCAGTCACAGCCATCTAGGGCAGTGAATTCCAATCAGTCATAAACCCTGGGTGAAGAATCTTCACATCACCATTCTGAGCTTTATCCTCAGCTTTTCCACCAGTGAATGATCAAGAACATAAAACATAGAACAATGCAGCACAGGAAAAGACCCTTCGGTCCACGATGTCTGTGCCAACCATGATGCCAATTTAAATTGCGCATTTGCCTGTATATGGTCCATATCGCAGTCACGGTAGTACAGTGGTTAGCGTAAAGCTATTACAGCGCCAGCGACCCGGGTTCAATTCCAGCCGCCGTCTGTAAGGAGTTTGTACGGTCTCCCTGTGACTGCGTGGGTTTGCTCCGGGTCCTCCGGTTTCCTCCCACATTCCAAAGACGTACGGGTTAGGAAGTTGTGGGCATGCTATGTTGGCGCCGGAAGCATGGCGACACTTGCGGGCTGCCCCCAGAACACTCTTTGCAAAAGATGCATTTCACTGTGTATTCCGATGTACATGTGACTGATAAAGAAATCATCTTATCATCTTATCCCTGTTCATGTGCCTGTCCAAATCCCTTTTAGATGTTGCTATTTTACCTGCTTCCATCACCTCCCCTGGCAGCAAGTTCCAGGCACCCACCACTCACTGCGTAAAAAAACTTGCCACGTAAATCTCCTTTAGACTTTCCTGCTCTCACTAAACTTTCCTGCTCTGCCAACCTGAGAAAAAGACCCTCTCTACACCTCTTATTGGTATTGGGTCACCCTTTAGCCACTGACACTCTTGCGAAAATGATCCAAGTTTTTCCAACCTCTCCTTGCAGCTGATACTCTCTAATGCAGGCAACATCCAGTAACCACTGTAAGCACTTCAACTTTATGTTTATCAGTCCGCCTGTGCAGTGTGACTGCCTGGAATCCTACAGCGGATCAAAGCATGTGAACCTCAGCTGTTAATTTGTGAATTCTTGAGAGCTAACATACAGGGAGAAGATATCTCCAAAGATCACAATAAATATCTAATTTTGGTTAATATCCTACACGTTGATGAAAAATATGCATGGCTCTACCTTATAAAAGTCTGCCGTTCCGGACCAAGTGTACAGGGATATAATGTCTGGAAAATAAAAACCAATATATCACATTTTAAAGTTTATATGTGAGTTCTTCAATAATAGTTAATGATTCAAAATCTGCAAGCATTTCACAATGTAATGTTTACTTGCCCAGTTTGTTGTAAATTACTAATTTGCCTCTACTGTACCTGCTGCTCTTGCCATCTCACACTACTCTATTCCTTCTTGCCTTCCATTTTATCGAGTGTCCCCTTAACTGCATCTTTTTTTTTCTTTTTCAATCTTTTTATTAGTTTTCAAATTAATATATCAATGTTTATACGTAATACAAAGAGATCAGGAGAACAATCATGACATGGATAATCATAAAGAACAATAAAGTATAAAAAAATCTGTAGATCCGATGATCTGTTAGTGAATGAATATAATATAAAAGAAAAAGATTTATTATAAAATATAAAAAAAGGAAAAAAAACCCAAAACAATAAGAAAAATTATAAACAATGTATCAAACCAAATTAAAGAAAAAAATTTTAAAAAACCAAAAAAAAACTGGACTAAAATTTCTCAATAGAAACAGAGCAATATTATGTCATCAACTCCATTCCTCTAAATTGAAAGGTTCGCTTAACTGCATCTTGGTGATTATTATTTAGCATTTTGCAAGCAAATGGCTTCCAGTTTGTGTATCGCTGAATTTGTTAAACTTATAAAGATTCTCATGGTTTTTAAACGTGTGGGGTGAAACAATTTGAACCTTGAACACTTTCCCAGGCAGACTGTTCTTGGCACTAACCCACATTTTGCTTCTCAGTCCTGTAACAGTGATATTGCCCTCCTCCGTTTAACAGATCGCCACCCTAACTTCATTGAGCTGATCTCGCCTTCCAAAGCTTTGGGTGAAGTGTTGACAGTTCAGGTAGAGGCTGAAGTTTTAATTGAATTCAGGTAGAGTTTTAATTGAATTTTTATTGTGCTACCTGGATTTATTCATGAAAGGATGCTGATTATTCTGAGTCTTTCTCAGTCACAGATTAATTCAATGCACATCAATAAAATGGAGGTGTGCTTGAAATCATATGTAGGCATGATGCATTGAGACTCTGTAAATGATCAGATTTTAGTAATATTTTCTTGATGTATTCATTATGATTTTGAAGCATTTTGTTTTCTGCGGCTTTCTGGAAAAAAATCTATGTGCATTCTTTTTTGTTTTCTGCTCAGCTTTTAATGGGTGCTCAACCTAAGGGTTGTTCTTGGGGGCTGGAGAACGTCCGTCTCTCATGAGCTTTTTTGTGATCGATGATTTGCAAGTATGTTTTCAACCAGCTGGTACATTGATGCAACAGTATCAGCTATTCAGCTCCGCTCTCTGATGGTAGAGAGTTAGACCATTGCATTCTCTATGAAGACAAGGGTTTCCTGGGCGCACGCCAGTATTTACAGGGGAGCTGAGAGGGTTGCGGTGTTTAAAAAGGGTCAGGCCTTTGCAACAAGTTTGAGAGGAATGGTTTAGTGCATGAAACTCTCTGGAGTTTGCAGGAATTAAAACTGATCACCTGGATACTATTCCCAGTGACAGAGAGAGAACCAAACGGGTATTCAATGAAAACCGAATGTTTCTTCTCCATTTTCTTTGGACAAATTTGTTTATGAATTATAACACATGGGGAAGAAATTACACTTTGAGGTTAACCAGGGATAAAAGAAGGAAACTGTTCCAAGCAGCAATATTGTGTCCAATTCTGAGCACACAATATAAGATGTGAAGGCTTTGGTGGAGGTATAGGGAATTCCTGGAGTGGTCCCTGGATTGAGGGATTAGTTTCATTGAGGAATGGAGTTGTATCCCACTGAGAATTCCAGGAGGAGATTTGACAGAGATGTTTGAGAATAAATAAAGAAAAACTGCTCCCTATGGCTGATTAATAATCAGAGGCCTCAGATTAAAGGTGATTGGCAACAGGATCAGAGATAGGAGGAAAATCTTCATCCTTCACAAATGCTTAGATTTGAAATACACTGCCTGAGAATGATGAGGATTCGGATTCAATAGGAGTTTTCAAAAGGGAATTGGATACATTTATAATGAAGGAAAAACAGGTTGTGTGTGTTGGTGTGTCTTTGTGGGTGTATGCGGGTGTGCGATTGTGTGTGTGTGTCCTGTGTGTTTGTGTTCATTTGTGTGCTTATGTGTGTTTGGTGTGTGTGTTGTGTGTTTATGTGTGTATGGTGTGTGTTATATTCATGTGTGTATTTATGTGCATTTGGGGTGTGTGTGTATGTGTGTGAGAGAGAGAGAGATAGAGAGAGAGACAGACAGAGGGAGAGAAAGAGAGACAGAGAGAGAGACAGATAGAGAGAGAGACAGAGACAGAGAGAGATAGAGAGAGACAGACAGACAGACAGAGTGACAAGAGAGAGAGACACACACACAGAGACAGACAGACAGAGGGCGAGAAAGAGAGAGAGAGAGAGAGAGAGACAGGGAGACAGAGAGACAGAGAGAGAGAGAGAGAGAGAGAGAGAGAGAGAGAGAGAGAGAGAATGTCTGGTCTCCAATTTTGCCCCTTGCCACTGAATCAAGGTCTCACTCTGGAAATCCTGTGAAGTAGCTGGTGTACAGCTGCTACTCCATGTTAAAAGAAACCCTACCCAAGCACCATCTATTCCACAATACAGGACATTTATACAATCCAGTGCTGATGATAGCACAGTTGCCAATGTTTCAAAGGTTCATGCAGAGGGAAACCTCTCAGTGAGCCAGACTGTACTTGGGTGGATTATGAATGTGCTGTGATTATACATCTGGGATCTCCCAGATTCCTCCAAGAACACTGTGTTCCTTCATTTCTGGCTTCTTAAGCATCCCTGATTTCTTTGCCTGACGTTGGGAATGTGCCTTCAGCTACCTTATCCCCAAACTATGGAATTCCCTCCCTAAACACTTCCACTTTATTTTCTTTTAAGGCAATCCTTCAAGCCACCTCTTTATCTGCCCTAATATGTGCTAATAAATGGCTCAGTGTAACACATTGGCTGATAATCCGCAGCTTTTCAGTGAAGCAGCCTGGGGCAGTATATCACATTACAGGTGCCATATCTTAGAGCCATAGCAACTGATGGATCAGAAGGAGGCCTTTCAGCCCATTTTCTTACACTAGCCCCCAAGAAAGGGCTCCTGAGAATTAAATCAAAATGCTGGAAATCTGAAGTAAAACCATATGCTGGAAATATTCAGCAGGTCAGGCAGCCTCTTGTTGAGTATTCCCACCTTGCACATTTTGAATCACACCTGTGTAGGTAATGGGGATGAAATGTTCATCCTGGAACTCACTGGTTCAAGCAGGTTCAATCCTCAACTCCTCTCTAATCCTCCCACCAATTTCTGTACCCTTTAGTAACTAACATCTCCGCCTCGAGAAATCAATCTCTCGTGATCTTAACCACCTCAATTAAGTCTTCCCTTGCCCGCTCTGTTTTAAACAGAACATCTCAGAGTAGCCAATAACCAAAATGGGTTAGTTCCTTAAATTTAGGGTGGTACCTTGGTACAGCTGGCAGTCTCTGCCTCACAGATCCAAAGACCCCGGTTCGATCCTGAACTCTGGTGCTGTCTGTGCGGAGTTTGCACGTTCTCCCTGTGATGGTGCAGGTTTCTCCCGGCTGCTCTGGTTTCCTCCCACATTGGCCACTGTAAATTGTCCCAAGTGTGTAGGTGAGGAGTAGAGTCTGGGGAGAGTTGATGGGAGTGTGGGGAGAATAAAAAAATTGGATTAATGTCAGATTGGTATAAATGGCTGGTCGATGGTCGGCACAGACTTGGTGGATGGAAGGGCCTATTTCTGTGCTGTGTCTTTCTATGAATCTACATTCCTCCAGTCCTGGAAGCATCCTTGTATATCTCTGCATCCTCTCTATTTGTGACCCAGCTAATGTTTTATACAGTTCTAGCATGGCCTCATTTGTGCTCATGTTCTACATCTTGAACAATAAAGCCCAGTATTCCGAACACCTGTGTCACAACCTATGCTGTTACTTTTAGGAATATTACTCTTCAGGTTTCCTCTGAACATTGTGGTCAATACTAGCATTTGTAGACATTCCCTCATTGACCCTGAAGAAGTAGTTAAGAGTTAACCATGTTGTTGGGTACACATCAATAGCCTCTTACTTATCAATTGTTTCCTTACCTTGTTAACCCTCACACTTCTGTAGAGTGGACTCCATTTGCCAATTAACTGGTCCATTGATTTCTTCCCTTAGCCTAGAGCTTTCTTCCTCTCCATTGAACATGTTGCAAATTTCTTAATTATGTCCCCTACATCTAAGTCCAAATTACTGAGAAAGCAAGGGGTTTAATACTTATCCCAACCGAACCCCACCGTAAACAGCCCTCCAGTCCCTAAACACCGACGATGATCACACTCTGCTCCCTGGCACTGAGCCAGTTTTGCATTCGCCTTGCAACTGGTCCTTGGATCCTTGATTAATCTTCTACGTGGGACTATTTCAAATGCTTTGCTAAAATCCTGGTAGGCTACATCAAGCGCTCTGCCCTCATCAACCCTCGTTAAATCATTAGACAGATACAATCTTCCCTTCACTAATCAGTGCTGCCTTTCCTTGATTAACCTGTGCCTTTTGAAATGATACTATCACTCAAAAGGTTTCTAAAGATTTTCCCAGCTGACCAGTTTGTAATTGCTTGATCTATCCATTTTTAAACAGTGATCGTGCGTTTGGAGCCTGACAGTCAGACACACAACAGCTGTAGCCAAAGGGGATTGGAAGTGCTGGTCTGAAACCCCATCCCCAACCCTTCCCCAATTACCCGCTTCTTTCTTTTAAAAAGCTGGGATTCATTTTATTCATGCCTCGCACTTTACTCACTTGTAAAGATGCCAGACCAACATCTGTATCATCACACCTTTAACTGTAAGGACAGACTCTGTGTCTTCACTTAAACTAGACCCTTGCTTTCTACCTCCATGGTTTACCTCTGGTTACCTCTTTTGCTCTTTAGTAGAACTGTAAATTGTACTATGATTTTACTAAGTTTAAGCTGGAGATTGAGGGTAAGTGTGAGAACTGCTTCAATCCCTTCTCTGCAACATTAGCCAAAAGAATTTGTTTAAAGTTTTGAAAGGTTTGTCAAATGAGTGGACAGTCAGAGACATTTCCCCAGGGTGAAAATGGCTAACATGAGGAGACATAATTTTAAGGTGACTGGAGGAAGATATAAGGGGGTAAGTTTTTTACACAGAGAGTGGTGGGTGCGTGGAACGCACTGCTGGCAGAGGTTGTGGGGTCAGATACATTAGGGACGTTTAAGAGACTCTTAGATAGACACATGAATGAAGGCAAACTGTCTGAAATAAAATAGAAAGAGCTAGAAATACTCAGCAGGTCAGGCAGCAAGGAGCTGAATTAATATTCCAGGTCAATGACCCTTCATCAGAGCTTCTGGGATTTCTAGGAGACTGTGAACCACACTGAGTAAAGTTTTTTGCAAAATATGGGAACAGTGCATGGTGTTATATAAACTTGGTTCATTCTTTTAAGTGCAAAATAAATGTTACCCTGATCCAGCCTTCTTAACTGTATCATTATTCACATTTGCTGCAATTGATGTTTGATTATTTTGACTAAATATGCCCATATTTAACTGAATGTGTGTTAATGGAAAAGTTTGCAAGGGAAAGCAAAACAGATTGTGGTCTTCATTGCTGATGTGTCATGTGCTGAGAGTTTGTGGAAGGTAGTGTAGCAGTTAGCTTAATGCTATTACGGTGCCAGTGACCCAGGTTCAATTTCCGCTGCTGTCTGTAAGGTGTTTGTACGTTCTCCCCGTGTCTGTGTGGGTTTCCTCCGGGTGCTCCGGTTTCCTCCCACATTCCAAAGACATACGGGTTAGGAAGTTGTGGGCACGCTATGTTGGCGCAGGAAGGGTGGTGACACTTGCGGGCTGCCCCCCAGCACATTCTCAGTAACGCAAAAAGACGCATTTCACTGTGTGTTTTGATGTACATGTGACTAATAAATAAATATCTGTCTATTCACCTATTTGTCCAAAGTTTAACTTCAGAGCCATTTTTCATTTGCTTATTTTGTTCTGAATGGTCAATGCAGCAAACTTAAACTCCATCTGAAGGACCAAACACTATTAATGAGGAGTGTTTGATGGTGGGGAAAGAGATACTGGACTTCCCTGTCAATAAAGCACCCTGACAATCAAAACAAACACTTTGATGGAGCATCCAAGCAGCAAGCAGATTGCTAATGCAGACTGTGAAGTCTCAGCTTTCTTTAAATGCCTGCATTCTGCCCTCTCGTCCTGACCGGACTAGGATGTTGAGCAAGGTTCGTTTGAGTCAAGTTGTAATTTTTAGTTTCCATTAAGTGCCCCAAACAAATGTCAAAATTGAAGCCGATGTTTACATGGTTGTGAATCAAATGTCCTTTATTTTCTTTCTCTACAAGTACAAGAGGAAGACAAGGGGACACAGGTTCAAACTAGTAAAGGCTAATTTTGGGATTGAGAATCGGAAATTCTTCCTTACACAGAGAGTGATTAATACACAAATGGAACTCTAGATAGATTAGTGGGTGGGTAAAAAAAATACTTGGAATCACTTAAAGAACAATGGGGCATTTCATTGCGGTGAGTTAAGATTTTCTTGGAGACTACCTTTAGCTCTTATGTGAACCTCTTCACCTCAGGACCTCTCTCCTACTTTAAAATGCTCCTTAATATCTACCTCTTTGAGCTAATGTTACCTGCCCTATCGTCTCCTTTATGGGGACCTGGCGTCCAAAGTATTTTTTCATATAACATTTCAGGGAACAGTGAAATATTAAATGGAATTTTTTTACAAGATAGATCAGTTCAATAGTCCAGATGCCCCTCTCATAGAGTCGTAAATCATGGAAACAGGCCCTTCAGCCCAACCAGTCCATGCTGACCAAGTTGTCCATCTAAGCTACTTCCATTTTCCTGAGTTTGGCCCATATGCCTCTAAACCCTTCCTATCCATGTACTTGTCCAAGTTCCTTTTAAATGTTGTTAATGTACCTGCCTCAACCACTTCCTCTGGCAGCTCATTCCACATATGGACTAACCACTGGGTGGAAAACTTGCCTCTCAGGTTCCTATTAAATTTCTCCCCTCTCACCTTAAACCTATGCCTTCTAGTTCTTGATTCCCTAACTCTGGGAAAAAGACTGTGTGCATTCACCTATCTATGCCCCTCATGATTTTATACACCTTGCTAAGATCACCCTTTATTCTCCTACACTCCGATCAATAAAGTCCTAGCCTGCTCAACCTCATTCTATAACTCCGTCCCTCTCATGTACGATTACCATTATAAAGTACTGATCCATCTCCGTATTGACCAGCTAACTGTTTTTTGATCCTCTGATGTATACATTTGTTAAAATCACCAGGTCTGGCATATTCAGAATCAGAATCCAGTGAGATTGCGTCCGTTGTAGACCCGTTGTGGCGGTAGGCAAATTGCAGCGGGTCCAGGTCCTTGCTCAGGCAGGAGTTAATTCTAGCCATGACCAACTTCTCGAAGCACTTCATCACAGTAGGTGTGAGTGCTACCGGGCGATAGTGGTTGAGGACTATTTGCATAACTTTACTGTAATAAAGCAATTAACTGAAGTGCATGTTGAAACCCCATCCAGTCTCCAGATACCTTGTAATTATAGTATAATTAGAAGCATATTTTCCAATTAATGTCTATTTTAATAATACATTGTGGCTTGGTTGGAAGTGCACTTGCAGGAGTAGGTGTAATGAGGTAAATGTCCTGGCTTTTGCAGGAGCATCTGTATACGTCTTTAAGTTACATCTCGTGTTGATAACCTCATGTCTTTATTGGATGGTTATTGGACCGGCACCTGGAACCTTGCCACTGAATCAGAAGGGTATGTACTTGGGCTGAGCAACAGTTGAATGGTGGAACAAGCTCAAGGGGCTTGAATGGCCTCCTCCTATTCTATATTTCTCACTGCACAACTTAAGCACGTATTCCAGATCGACATTTCAAAAGCAGAAACACAATTAATGTAGCAGAAAGAGCGGGGAGGAAGGGTCAGATGAGACTGAGGAAGTCAAATATAATCACAGAGCAACCTGGATGTAATGTGGGGGACAGGTGAACAATTTGCCATCCTTATTTTAATCTACCTGTGTCAGTGGAGAAGCTAACATTTACCTAATATTAGATCTTCTCTTTGTTTTTTATATATCACACAAACACACACACACTCACACACACACTCTCACACACACAAACACATCCAAATACACACACATCTAAGTGCACTCACACACACACACACACACACACACACACACACACACACACACACACACACACACACACACACACACACACACACACACACACACACACACATACACCTTGTATCCCACAGCCACAATCTGTAGAACAGCTGCTGAGCACTGGAGTATGCTGGTCTTTTTCCAGAATATGCTGCACCCTCCTCAGCACTGCCCTGGTCAGAGGGACCTTCACAAACATAAGTCTGTTACATGCTGCTGGGAATATTACTGCCTCCCTATGACCCTGGAATAAGCATATGGAGGAATTTGAAATAGAGGGATATGTGGGAGGAAGGGCTTAGATAGTCTTAGGCGAGGTTTAAAGGTAGGCACAACATTGTGGGCTGAAGGGCCTGCATTGTGCTATACTGTTCTATGATCTATGTTCTATGTAACTCTGCCCATTCATTTAATTCATTATTTTTTCTTTGTAAATCTATTACAACCTAATACATTCAATTTCACTCTAACCCACCTGAGTCATGGGAGACATCAAAAACCATGATTTAACCAGCTGCATGACTCAAGGTTGGACAGAACTAAAAAAGAAGTAGAGAAATTAAGGAGAACAAATTAAGGCGAAGACTGCCCTGGATCTGACCTGCTCCCTGGAGAATTTCAGAGATAGTGAACGCATTAGTAATGATCTTCCAAAGCTACCCAGATTTGGGAATGGTCTCAGTGGATTGGAAGGATGCAAAGACACACCATTGATCAAGAGAGGGCAGGAGAGAACTCAGCAGCCCACCAGCTACTGAGCTGACATCTGTTTCCAGGGAACTGACGGAATCTGTTACTGAGGATGTGGTAACAGGGTTACCATGAATGGTTAGCTAGAGACCCGTTTTTTTATAAAAAAGGAAAAGTTTGCATAATTTACAAGGAATTACCAGACAATAAATGGTTTGCAGTAACGCCCACATACTGTGTAAGAATAAAACATGCAAAGGAATTTATGTCCAACAAATCTTGTGGAGCATACTTGGTGAAGTTACAAACAGGGCAGATAAGGCAGAATCAGGAATTGTGATGTAGCTGGACTTTCAAAGGGCACTTGATAAGGTCACAGAGGTTTGAGGGCAATATATTAGTGAGGATAGAGAATTGGTAAGAATAGAAAAAATAAAATTGGTAAATTGGTTTATTATTGTCACATGTGCTGAGGCACAGTGAAAAACTTTGTTTTGCATGCCATCACAGATCATTTCATTACAACAGTGCATTGAAGAGAAAACAATAACAGAATGCAGAATAAAATGTTACAGTTACAGAGAAAGGGCAGTGCAGGCAGACTCTGAGGTGCAAGGGCCATAACGAGGTAGATTGTGAGGTCAAGAGTCCATTTTATCGTACTAGGGAACTGTCTTATAACAGCAGGATAGAAGCTGTCCTTGAACCTGATGGTACGTGTTTTCAGGCTTTTGTATCTTCTGCTTGATGGGAGGGGGGGGAGAAGTCCGTGTTGGGAGGGGTCTTTGATTATGCTGGCTGCTTTACTGAGGCAGCGAGAAGTGTAGACAGAGTCCATGGAGGGGAGACCTGGTAGGTTAATTGGCTACAGTAACTTGCCCCAATGTGTGGGTGAGTAGTAGAACCTTGGGGGAGTCAATAGGAGTGTGAGAAGATCAGTGTAAATGGATGCGATGGATGAGGTCGGTAGAAGGTCCTGTTTCCGTGCTCTTTGACCCCATGACACCGTATTCCAAGGTAGGCAGATCTTTGGCCTATAGGGGTTATGAGGATCTTTTGGGAGGTTAATTGACCATCATGAATTACCCCTAGTGTGTAGGTGAGTGGTAGAATCTATGGGAAGTTGTTGGGAATGTGAGGAGAATAAAATGGGATTAGAGTAAATGAGTGCTTGATGGTCAGTGTTGACCCAGTGGGCCAAAGGCCCTGTTTTTGTGCCGTGTGGAAATGAATATAATTTTTCAGTACTTTCTCAAGTGCTCTTGCATGCTGCCTTGTGAAAAAATATAAAATGTTGCTTTATATGAATTCCAATCTGATTTTCTTGATAATGTACTAATGTGAGTATTGTTCCATTGGTGGAAATTTATAACCTTTGCTGTTCCAAAGGTGCCCGGACTTATTTTTTAATTTTGGTGTTTGTTTCCAAAGTGTCACACAGAGATGTAGAATTGCATCTCACTTGTAAAGAGAATGTTAGTATTGAGTTTAAATTAGTGCACTGGTAGTCCAGATCACCAGCAAAACCCTAAGCACTACAGTTTAGCAACACTATCACTTTGCACTAAAATTGACTTTGTTTATTTTGTTCTAATTAAGTTTTTTTCTCTTGTGAAAAAATGTGTATAATTTACGTGTAATTTATGTTTTTTCTTGTGAATGTTGCTTATCTGATGCTATGTGCCTGACGCTGCTGCAAGTAAGTTTTTCATTGCACCTGTGCATACATGTGCTTGTGCAGATGACAGTAAACTTCACTTTGACTTTGAGATCCCTGGTCTAATAATCCAAAAATGTCAAATTGAATTCCATTGTGGCAGTTGAGAAATGTAAACACATTAGATAAATAATCTGGAATAGATTCAAGGACAGCTTCTATCCTGCCTTTATCACACTGTTGAACTGACCTCTCATATGCTGAAGCTGAATTCTTGATCTCCCAATTTACCTCGCCGTGGCCCTTGCATTTTATTTGTCTGCCTGCACTGCACTTTCTCCGTAGCCACCACACCATATTCTGCATTCTGTTTTCTTTTTACTACCTTGATGTACTTATGTATGGCATGATCTACTTGGATGACTTGCAGACAACAGCTTTTCACCGTATCTCAGTACACGAGACAATAACAACACAAGTCCAATTCCAATTCCAGTAATGGTGACCCAGAAGTTACACGATTGTTCAAAACACCCAGCTGCAGGAAAGAAAACTTTGGCTTTATGTGACTCCAGAATCACAGAAGATTCCTAACTACTTACTGACAGGGCTCAGCAGGTTTTCTCAGTTTTCACAGTCTGAATTAGTTAGGGAACAAATGGCATTATCTGTTCTTATATCAACAATGCCTACCATCTTCTACTTACACACATAGTTACACCACATGCAGGGGCTATAAGAAGTAGAATTTGACTGAGTCACAGTAGAACAGGTGAACAATACTTGGAACTGGGCTATAAATTTTCAGGATCATTTCAAAGGAGGAGGGAGAAGTGGGAAGGGTGAGGGAGGGAATTCCAGAGCTCGGGACCTGGGCAGCTTCAAGGCCCACAGCCAATGGTGGAGTGATTAAGACCAGGGATGAACATAAGGCCAAGTTTGGAGGAAGACAGTGATTATAGAAATAGGGAAGGGGAGGAGGAGAAAGGAGGTCATGGAATGATTTAGAAAACAGTATGATTTTTATAATTGATGTTGTTTATCTGAGGGCAGTTTAGATCTACAGCACTCAATGGCTGAATGGGACTTTTGGTGCAAGTTAAGATGTTGATGGTAAATTTTGATCTTAAGTTGCTGGAAGGTTTAAAATATATCCAGATATGTTGATTGCAATGTCCTCCATCTGTTACGAGCCAGGTTGCTATTGGTGCCTTAAGGCACCTGGACAGTAGAGTAGTAGTAGTAGTAGTAGTAGTAGTAGTGTGTGTGTGTGTGTGTGTGTGTGTGTGTGTGTGTGTGTGTGTGTGTGTGTGTGTGTGTGTGTGTGTGTGTGTGTGTGTGTGTGTGTGTGTTATCTCCAAGACGGCAAGAATAATTGGAGCATGCTGGCTGTTTGTACAGAGAGTTGAAGGGGGGTGGGGGGGGGGGGGTGGTGGGGGGAGGAGAGAGAGAGAGAGAGAGAGAGAGAGAGAGAGAGTTTAGTTTTGGGGTTAATGTTTAATATCTAACGTTTTCATTTTTACTTTACAAGTAGTTATTAATAAAATGGTTTCTAACACTTATACATGGCTCGTTGTGTTTCTATTGTTGCTGGTACGTAACATATCAATGATGTGTAAAACCATCTCACACTGCATTTCATTGGCTGTAAAGTGTTTGGGGAACTTGAAGTATCCTGAACTTCAAGTCTTTCCTTCTGATACGTCCCGTAGCAGATGCTTAATCTGTTTGTTTGACGGGAATCCCTTTAAATCCATGCGCTCTGACAGTCTAAACAGTCTCATATAGTCAATACATCAGGCTGTACAACCCTAGGTCTGCTCCTCTGTTTAATCGTACACCTTCCCACCTGATCCCCGGATCCCTCGATCACCTCAGTACAAAATTCTATCTCCCTTGGTCTTGAGTATGATCAGGAACTGAACGCTGGGGGAGAAAATTGAAAAGATTCACAAATCTCTCTCTGAAGAACTTTCTCCTAAATGCTAGAGAAACAAAGGACTGCAGATGCTGGAATATCTAGAGGGAAAACACAATGATGGTGGAGGAACTCAGCAGGCCAGGCAGTATCCGTGGAGAAAAGCAGGCAGTCAACGGTTCGGGTCAGGACCCTTCTTCAGGACAGAAGATAGGAAAAGGGGAAGCCCGATATGTAGGAGGGAAAAGCAGAGCAGCGATAGGTGGACAAAAGAGGGGAGGCGGGGTGGGCACAGGGTGGTGATAGGTAGATGCAGGTAAGAGATAGCGATAGGCAGGTGTGGGGGAGGAGGGGAGAGCAGATCCACTGGGGGACGGGTCAAAGGTAAGGAGGGAAAAAGGGGGTAGAAAAGAGAGAGAGGCTGGGAGAGGGAAGAAAAGAAGAGACATTCTTGGGAGTGGGAATTACTTAAAGTGGGAGAATTCAATGCCGTTAGGCTGCAAGGTTCCAAGATGGAAAATGAGGAGCTGTTCCTCCAGTTTGCGCTTGGAATTCTCCTGGCAGTGGAGGAGGCCGAGGACTGACGTATCAGTGGTGGAGTGGGAGGGGGAGTGACTTCAACTCCCTCTCCCACTCCACCACTGATACGTCAGTCCTCGGCCTCCTCCACTGCCAGGAGAATTCCAAGCGCAAACTGGAGGAACAACACCTCATTTTCCATCTTGGAACCTTGCAGCCCAACGGCATGAACATTGAATTCTCCCACTTTAAGTAATCCCCACTCCCAAGAATGTCTCTTCTTTTCTTCCCTCTCCCAGCCTATCTCTCTCTTTTCTACCCCCTTTTTTCCTCCCTACCTTTGACCCATCCCCCGGTGGATCTGCTCTCCCCTCCTCCCCCACACCTGCCTATCGCTATCTCTTACATGCATCTACCTATCACCACCCTGTGCCCACCCGCCTCCCCTCTTTTGTCCACCTATCGCTGCTCTGCTTTTCCCTCCTACATATCGGGCTTCCCCTTTTCCTACCTTCAGTCCTGAAGAAGGGTCCTGACCCGAAACATTGACCGCCTGCTTTTCTCCACGGATGTTGCCTGGCCTGCTGGATTCCTCCAGCATCATTGTGCTTTTCTCCTAAATGCTAAGGTTATGATCTGTAATTCTTGACAAACCACCCTCTCAGTATCTACCCTGACAGTGCTTGTTATGTTTTGGTGAGTTCTCTTATTCTTCTAAAGAAATTAAATACTTGCATCATTATAGTGCCTTTCACAACCTCAGGACAAACTAAACTCCTTTACAACCAGTGAAGTATGGCTACTGTTGTCATGCAGGCAATCACGCACAACAAGTGATTTTTATAAATGACTTGGATGAGGATGTGGAAGGTTGGGTTAATAAGTTTGCTGATGATACAAAGGTTGGTGGTGTAGTGGATAGTGTAGAAGGATGCTGTAGATTACAACAGGATATCGATAGAATGCAGACCAGGGCTGAGAAGTGGCAGATGGAGTTCAACCCAGAAGAGTGTGAAGTGATACACTTAGGGAGATCAAATTTGAAGGCAGAACACAAGGTTAATGGCAGGAATCTTAGCAGTGTGGAGGAACAGAGGGATCTTGGGGTCCACATCCATAGATCCCTCAAGGTTGCCGCGCAGGCCGATAGGGTTGTTAAGAAGGTGTATGGAGTGTTGGTCTTTATTAGTTGGGGTATTGAGTTCAAGAGCTGCGAGGTGATGTTGAGCTCTATAGAACTCTGGTCAGACCACACTTGGAGTATTGTGTTCAGTTCTGGTCGCCTCATTATAGGAAGGATGTGGAAGTTTTAGAGAGGGTGCAGAGGAGATTTACCAGGGTGTTGCCTGGATTGGAGAGCATGTCTTATGAGGATAGGTTGAGTGAGCTAGGGCTTTTCTCTTTGGAGCTAAGGAGGATGAGAGGTGAATTGATAGAGGTGTACAAGATGATAAGAGACATAGATCGAGTGGACAGTCAGAGACTTTTTCCCAGGATGAAAATGGCTAACACGAGGGGACTAATGTTAAGGTGATTGGAGGAAGATATAAGGGGGATGTCAGGGGTAAGTTTTTTACACAGAGAGTGGTGGGTGTGTGGAACGCACTGCTGCCAGAGGTTGTGGGGGCAGATACATTAAAGACATTTAAGAGACTCTTAGATAGACACATGAAAGAGAAATGGAGGGCTATGTGGGAGGGAAGGGTTAGATAGACCTTAGAGCAGGATAAAATGTCGTCACAACATTGTGGGCCGAAGGGCCTGTACTGTGCTGTAGTGTTCTACGTTCTATGTTAAGCTCCCACACACTGATGTGTGATGCTGACCAGGCTTTCAGTGATGTTGACTGAAGAATTAATATTGATCCAGAGAACCCACTGCCCCTTCATTGTAATTTTCTATCCACCTGAATGTGAACAACTGTGTCTCAACAGTGCAGCTCCCTCTGATTCTTATACTTTGTCTGTACAAACTTTTAGGCTGGACTTAAACCCTCAACTTTCTAGCTCCAAGACAAGAGTCCCAAGCTACAGCTGATGCTAAAGTAATAAATTACTGCAATAAATATAACCAGACAATCACTTTGACATTTTCTTCATATCTGAGTGGTTTAAGAAAGACATTAAAGGCTAGCACAATGCAGCTGAAGGAAGTTCTTTTCAAAATCTTCGGACGTCTCTTAAAAAAAAGCCCATTGCAATTGCCCTCCAGGTGACCCCATCAGTTTACCGGTATCTAGAATTCATTTAATTTATCTTCTTTCTTCTTTTTTTAAGAAGTTTGTTTTGCATATGTAACAAAGTGTGACAAACACATAGAGTGCCAATCACTTGAAATAATTAATCGTAGTTCTTAAAGTGACAGGTTGCCAGCTGAACAGCTCATTCATCCTGCAGGTCTTTGAATGCTTGTAATTGGTTTACTATTGTCACATGTACCGAGACACAGTGAAAAGTTTTTGTTTACTTGCCATCCAGACAGATCATTCCATACATAAGTACATCAAGGTAGTACAAAAAGGAAAAAAAATGGAGAATGCAGAATATAGTGTTATAGTTACAGAGAAAGTGCAGTGCAGGTAGATAAAGTGTAGGGGCCATGATGTGGTAGATTGAGAGATCAAGAGTTCATCTTTATTTTATAAGTGATCCATTCAAGAGTTTTATAACTGTGGGATCGAAGCTGCCCTTGAGCCTGGTGGTACATGTTTTCAAGTTTTTTCATCTTCTGCCTAATGGGGGGGGGGGAGGAAAAGAGAACATCTGGGGTGGGAGGGGTCATTGGTTATGTTGGCTTCTTTCCCGAGGCAGCCAGAAGTGTAGACAGAGTCAATGGAGGGGAGGTTCGTTTTCGTGACGGACTGGGCTGTGTCCATAACTCTCTGCAATTTTTTGCGGTCTCGGGCAAAGCAGTTGCCATACCAAGCTGTGATGCATCCAGATAAGATGGTTTCTCTGTGAGCAACAGCCTGGTAATCTTGATACGGATAAAATATTAGGAACGTACTGGGTTTGCTTGAATTTTGAAATAAAAGTGCTCAGCAGACCCATCTTTGCTCTGGTAAATTGAGCCGATTGCATTCATAGCTGACAATGTAGTGGAAAGACTAAACACAGCTTGTCTGTGGTATTTACACGACAGGTGTGACACTGAATTTCTTGCTGCCTGTCACTTTAATTCTCCCTCCAGACCCCACATGGAATTTTTGGTTGTGGCCTCCAGTGCCATTCCTACAAAGTTGGACTGAAGTTCGACAACGACATCTCAGCTGCCCACATCACAGACTTCCAGTCAACCTTCATGGAACATAGAACAGTACAGCACAGGAACAGGACCTTCAACTCACAATGTTGGTGCCAAACACGATGCCAAATCAACCATTCAGCAATTTCAGTCTGTGGGTATTTTTAACGCTGTCTATTTTTATTTTAGATTTCAAGCATCTGCAGTATTTACATCAGAATGGGGGCAGAATTATGTGGTTCCTCGAGCTGGCTCTGCCTCTCCATAATATCCTCATAACCCTCGAGTTCCCTAAAGACCAGAGGTCTGCCTACCTCACGTTGTGCAGCTATAGAGTCAAACAGCACAAAAACAGGCCCTTTGGCCCATTGAGTCCATACTGACAATCAAGCACCCATCGAAACTAATCCCAGTTTATTCTCCCCACATTTAGAGGGATATGGGCCAAACCTAGGCAAATGGGACTAGCTCAGATGGGAATCTTGGTTGGCATGGACCTGTTGGGCCGAAGGGCCTGTTTCCATGCTGTATGACTCTATTCCCATCAATCCCTCCAGATTCCACTACTCACCAGCAATCTAACCACCAACCATCATATCTTTGTGTTGTGGGAGGGAACCGACAAAAACTCACACAGTCACAGGGAGAAAATACTAGCTCCACACAGACAGCGCCAGAGGTCAGGATTGTACCTGGGTCTCTGGAGCTGTGAGGGAACAGTTATACCTGTGCCACTCTCTACCACCTTTAATTGCATTTTTTTCAAAGACTTGATACCAGTCACTTTGGAATTACTTTCCCTGTCCGAAAGCAGCTTAAATCCCACTTGATCGCCAATGCCGACTCCACTGGAATTCTGTTTGAAGATAATACTTGTCTAACCAAGTGGGCCATGTCAGGAGACCAAACAAATCGTCAGTGCTCTGCTGTGGGGAGCTGTCTCTGCAGTCAATTCTGCCCTCTAGTGTTAAATTCCTGAGTTGCAGCACTCCCAAGGGAAGAATCACAAAATTAACACCAGCAAAATCACTACGAAGAACTTTTAAGAAGTTTCCTCATGGTTCTGCTGAAACTGGGGTTTATGTTCATTAGTCACGCCTTCTCAAGGCAAAGGGTTGAATTCAAATTTATTTTTATCTTGATGACATCTCAAGATCCCTGAGGTTATGATTAAGGAGCACACAGTAAATGCTTATTTACATCCATTGCAGGAAGCCAGGGTGGCGTAGAAGGCTTTTGACATGCTAGTCATCAGTCAAGGGAGTGAGTATAGAAGATGGGCTGTTATGTTGCAGTTCTACAAGACATTGGTGAGGCTGCATTTGGAATATTGTGTTCAGTTTTGGTCACTCTAATACAGGAAAGATGCCATTAAGCTGGAAAGAGTGCAGAGGAGATTTACGAGAATGTTGCCAGGACTTGAGGGACTGAGTTATGGAAGGAGGTTGAGCAGGTTGGGACTTTTTTCACTGGAGGGTAGGAGAATGAGAGGTGATCTTATAGAGATGTATAAAAATTATGAGGGGCATTGGTAGGGTGAATGCGCACAGTCTTTTTCCCAGGGTTGGGGAATCAAGAACTAGAGGGCATAGGTTTAAGGGGAGAGGGGAGAGATTTAATGGGAACCTGAGGGGTAAGCTTTTCACCCAGAGGGTGGTCAGTATATGGAATGAGCTGCCAGAGGAAGTGGTTGAGGCAGGTACATTAACAACATTTATAAGGTACTTGGACAGGTACATGGATAGGAAAGGTTTGGAGAGATATGGGCCAAACGCAGGCAAATGGGACTAGCTTGGAAGTGCATCTTGGTTGGCATGGACCTGTTGGGCTGAAGGGCTCACTTCCATGCTGTCTGACGCTATGACTCTTTCTCCCTTGTCCTTAGCAGTTCCCCAGGATCGAGGAGTTTGTGGAGTCTGAAGTGGATGATGAGGCCAACATGCAAACTGCAGATGGTGGCCAATGGGATGAGCGGCTGGGTGGAGTGTGAGGTGACCCACTCCTTCCGCTGCTCACCCGGAGTCTCTGTGTCCTCCCGATGCATGGCCTCACAGTTCTCCATACCGTCTCCACTCCAAGCGGTCGTGGGCCAGAGGTTCCCGGGAATCCGTGTGGATACTGTATTCCTCTATCCTTGAGTCTTTTCCATCTCCCACAACAGAGCTTGGAATAAAGTATGTGTTCCAGGAGTCTGGTGTTGGACTTGCAAACAGTATGGCCTCCCTCTGCAACTGGATCCTTGGCTTCCTCGTTGGCAGACCTCAGTCAGCACAGATCAGTAACAACATCTCCTCAGCGGTCTCAGATGCACTCAAGGCTGCGTTCTTAGCCCCCTGCTCCACTCTCTATACGCACATGACTGTGCGGCTGAACACAGCTCCAATACCATCTACAAATCTGCTGAAAACACCACTGTTGTTGGCTGAATCACGTGCGGTGATGAGTCAGTGTAGGGGAGTGAGATAGAACATCTGGTTGCGACAATAACCTCACACTTGACTTGACTTGACTCCCCAACATAACCTACAGAATGTAACAAGGGATGTTGGCCCTGGAGAGCATATGGATGTTGGCTTGGTTGTCCTTCCAGTGAATTTGGAGGATTTCACAGAGAAAGCGCTGGTGGTATTTTTCCAGTGCTTGTGTTGCCTGCTGTATAGTCGAATTCGTCGAAGCATACAGGAGATTGGAGAACACTGCTGCCTCAGTTGATCATGATTTCTGTGCCAGGTCTGTGCTCTAGCTCTTGAAACATCCTTTCCCTCAATCGATCAGGTTGTGCTCATGGAGATTTTATGTTACTTTGGGTGGCACAGTGACACAACGGGTAGAGCGGCTGTCTCACAGCTTCAGTGACTCGGGTTGAATCCTGACCTCAGGTGCTGTCTGTGTGGAGTCTGCATGTTCTCTCTGTGACCACGCGGGATTCCTTCGGCTGCTCTATTTTCTTCCCACTTCCCAAAAATGGGGGTAGGTAGGTTAATTGGTCACTGTAAATTGCATGGACTCTGTATACACTTCTCTCTGCCTCGGTAAAGCAGCCAGCATAATCAAAGACCCAACCCACCCCGGACATTCTCTCTTCTCCCCCCTCCAATAGGGCAGAAGATACAGAAGCCTGAAAGCATGTAGCACCAGGCTCAAGGACAGCTTCTATCCCGCCATTATCAGACTCTTGAATGGACCTCTCATACGCTGAAGGGAAACTCATGATCTCCCAATCTATCTTGTCGTGGTCCTTACACTTTATTTGTTTACCTGCACTGCACTTTCTCTGTAGCTGCAACACTATATTCTGCATTCTGTTTTTCTTTTACTGCCTCAATATACTTATGTATGGCATGATCTGTCTGGATGGCACGCAGACAAAAACTCTTCACTGTATCTCTGTACATGTGATAATAATAAACCAATATCAAAGACCCCTTGATCTCGGACATTCTCTCTTCTCCCCTCTACCATCGGGCAGAAGATACAAAAGCCTGAAAGCACGTACCACCAGGCTCAAGGATGACTTCTATCCTGCTGTTATAAGACTATTAAACGGTTCCCTAGTACGATAAAGATGGACTCTTGGCCTCACAATCTACCTCGCACCTTGTCTGCCTGCACTGCACTTTCTCTGTAACTGTAACACTATATTCTGCATTCTGTTATTGCTTTTCCCTTGTACTACCTCAATGTACTGATGTGATGAAATGATCTGTATGTGTAGCATACAAAACAAAGTTTTTCACTGTACCTCGGTACGTGTGACAATAATAAACCAATAAACCAATCTATAATGTGTAGATGAGTGGTAGAATCTGGAGGGTGTTGGGTACAGAGTTGACGGGAATTTGTAAAGGAGAAAATGGATCAGGGTAGGACTGATGGAGACAGGAGAGACTGCAGATGCTGGAATCTGGAGCAACAAACAATCTACTGGAGGAACTCAACGGGTCGAGCAGCATCTGTGGGGGGAAAATGAATTGTCAACCCTGATTAGTCCTGATGCAGGGTTTCAACCTGAAACGTCGACAGTATCTTTCCTCCCACAGATGCTGCTCGGCCCGCTGAGCTCGTCCAGCTCATCGTTTGTTGAGGGTAGGACTGATGGTGCTTGATGTTCAGCTTGGAAGTGGACTATTGGTCCTGTTCCCATATTGTATCTGTCTATGAGTCCATGACTCTTTTTTCATGAAACACTTACAGAGGTGGTCACATCCTTACAGTTGCTTGTTTTCCAACAGCATTTTTACATAGTGTGCGAGTGACTCTATGGTGAAGTTGAGATTAAACCTAAAATCCCACTGGTGTGTCTCAGTGAATATTGAACCACAAACTCATCACAAGGACCCCTCACTTCCAGCTCTTCTATAGCCAGAACTTTCACCCACACCTTTGTTGCTTGTCGACAAGTCTCCTCCTAAGTTGGTTGGCTTCTCCCATTCTCCTCCCTAAACTCTGAACCTCCAGCAACTTGGTGGTGTCTCAGTATTTCCCTTATTCACTCTCTACAGTAATGGAAACAGTGAACAAAGTTACTTTTTTTCCTCAAACTCCTGCAAAAGTGGCTGGAATCCTTATAAAAAGCTGGAGGAACTCAGCAGGTCAGGCAGCATCTGCAGTGGGAAATGGAGAGTTGACGTTTTGGGTTGAGACCCTTCATCTGGACACTTCATACAGTATGGAAACAGGGTCTCGATAAGGTGCGAGGCCATAACGAGATGGGTTGTGAGGTCAAGAGTCCATTTTATCGTACTGGGGGCCGTTAAATAGTCTTATAACAGTGGGATAGAAGCTGTCCTTGGTATGTGTTTTCAGGCTTTTGTATCTTTTGCCCGATGGGAGGGGGAAGAGAAGGGACTAGTTTAGTTAGGAGTTTAATTACTAGTTTAATTAGTTCAGCACAACATTGTGGGCCGAAGGGCCTGTTCCTGTGCTGTACTGTTCTCTTAGGTAGCTACATGAATGATAGAGAAATGGAGGGCTGTGTGGGAGGGAAGGGTTAGATAGATATTAGAGCACGGTAGTGTAGCGGCTAGCACAACGCGATTACAGTGCCAGCGACTCGGGTTCAATTCTGGCCGCTGTCTGTAAGGAGTTTGTACGTTCTCTCCATGTCTCGTGGATTTCCTCCGGGTGCTCTGGTTTCCTCCTACATTCCGAAGACGTACGGATTAGGAAGTTGTGGTCATGCTATGCTGGCGCCAGAAGCATGGTGACACTTGCGGGCTGCCCCCAGAGTGCCCCCAGAACACTCTACGCAAAAGATGTATTTCACTGTGTGTTTTGATGTACATGTGACTGATATATCTTATCTTATCTTATCTTATCTTATCTTATCTTATCTTAAATGTCGGCATGATATTGTGGGCTGAAGGGCCTATACGGTGCTGTAGTGTTCTATGTTCTATCTGCACCGGATGGAGTTCAGTGTTTCAAGGAGATAACTCACCTCAACCTTCTTGAGGCTATTATGGATGAACAATAAATGCTGGCCTTGCCCATGATACAGAGAAAGGGGTACAGTAAACACATAGGTTTTGCCCGCAATCAGATTTCTCGTGACCAGTACCCTGACTCGCACCACCGTTAATCCTGCTGTTGAAAGTATATTTACTCTCTGGTTAGTTACATGCCATTTCTTCAGCTGCCCTTATTAAACATGCCTCTTAAATAGGTCAAAGACCAAAGACCCGTTCAGAGACTGACTTAAGATAATTAGCCAAGCAACTGTAGTGGGAAAGATCAGAAGAATGATTTATTTATTTATGATGCTGGCTCTGTCCTCTGGAATGTATTGTCCCACACACTGGCAGCTGGGAATTTCAATTCAGTTCATTAAGTAAATCCAGAATTTAAATGAAAAACTGGTGTTGGAAGTGATGTGGAGCTATTCCATTGTATTACAAACTAACCAGGTTCACTAATGACTCAGTGAAAGAAAGCTGCTTTCCTTACATGTGACTCTAAACAAGGAGTCATTGAGTTATATTAAAAGAAAGAGGCCCTTCACCCCAACTCATCCATGCTGACCAAAATACCTATCCGAGCCTCCATTTGGCCCATATCCCTCTAGACGGCAGGCACTGTAGCATAGTGGTTAGCGTGATGCTATTACGGTGCCAGCGACCTGGGTTCAATCCTGCTGCTGTCTGTGAGGAGTTTGTATGTTCTCCCCGTGTCTGCGTGGGTTTCCTTCGAGTGCTCCGGTTTCCTCCCACCTTCCAAAGGCATACGGGCTAGGAAGTTGTGGGCATGCTATGTTGACGTCGGAAGTGTGGCGACACTTGCGGGCTGCCCCCAGAACACTCTATGCAAAAGATGCATTTTGTTGTGTGTTTCGATGGACATGTGACTAATAAAGAGATCTTATCTTATCCTTCTAAACCTTTCCTATCCATATACCTGTCCAACTGTCTTTTAAAAGTTGTTAATGTACCTGCTTCAACCACTTCCTCTGTCAACTTATCCCATTTACATACCACCCTCTGTGTAAATAAAGCTGCCCTTCAAGTTCATATTCAGTTAGTTTTGTTAGGTGTTTAAGTACTAGTTTAATTAGTTTGGCACAATATTGTGGGCCGAAGGTCCTGTTCCTGTGCTGTACTGTTCTATGTTCTAAATCTTTTCTATGTGGTTGATTCTTAACTGCCCGTCTGAAACGTCCCAGCAAACTACTCTGCACAAGAGCAGTTAGGGATGGGCCATAAGTACAGACTTAAACCCACAAGCGTTGAGGGGATAAAGGGACAGAGTGTGTGTGCTACAGAGGGATATTTCTCCTCCGAAAAAAAGGCAGAGGAGTGCTGCTTCCCTCTCCAGCCCCCGGGTTAAGACTGGCTGCCCCTGAGGAATGCGACTTGGGACTAGCAGCTGAAGAACTCTGCTTCACCCGAGCTTTAGATTGATGACTCCGGCTTTCGGACCTCATCACTGCGTCTTGAAAGACTTGAGGCCCTGCCTCCTGCGAGAGTGTCGGGGGCAGAGTAATGCATCTTTCGAGGGAAAAGGGAACAGCCAGCTCAGATTGCATTATCACATTAATTACACTGGAGCAGCGAGGTGGCTGCTGATGTTTGTTTAGGCCACAGGCTAATTATTTGAATGAGTGTTCTTTCCTCTCTCACATTTACCAATAGCTGTGGTAAATATTAAAATAACGCGATCTTTAACAAGCTGACAGAGCAAAAGGTACAGATGGGGTAGCATTGGTGTGGAACGCGATTCAAGTCTGGGTCACTATTAATTGATTAGTGAGCAAAACAAGCTTTCACAGCAAGAGGAATGTCCGTCGATAAATGGAAGGTGAAAAGGTTAAGGAAAAGGAGCCAGTTTGTCTTTGTACAGTGACATCGACTGGAGAGAATTGAAACTGCAACACCAATCAAACCACAAAGGTCTGTTGAGCAAACCTTTTCAAGAGTGCTAAGTGTAAGGTTAGGCGCTACCAAGTGGAATAACTCCTGGGAAAACAGACTTATTGCTGGCCTCTTGTTGATGACTGTCTTGTGTTTTCTTTGCTGCTTCCTCCCCCAGAGGCTCCCCACTCCCCTCGAAGTTTCCTCACTGGATGACCTGACATTGCTACAGCCAGGCCTCTCAACCTCCTTTACATGACCCCAGGACTGAAAGCTGAAAGCACAGAAGGAGGCCATTCGGCCGATTATGTCCATGATGGTCGGGGAGGGGAAAAAAAGCTGTCTAGACTAACCCTGCTTCGCGGTTGCCTGCCCCTGGCTCTGTGAACTCCTTCATGTTGTGCACATCTTTTCAAACATGTTTTGCTTTTTCTTATATTCGTTCAAGAGACATGAGCTTTGCAGGCTGAGCCGGCAGTTCATTGCCCATCCCTAGATGCCCTTGAGAAGGTGGTGGTGAGCTGCCATCTTGAACTGCTGCAGTCCTTGAGTTGGGGGTGTACCCACAGTGCTGTTAGGCAGGGAGTTCCAGAATTTTGACCCAGTGACGGTGAAGGAAAGATGATATACTTCCAAATCAGGATGGGGTGTGGCTGGGAGGGCAACTTCTAGGTGGTGTTCCCCATGCTTTTGCTGCCCTTGTCCTCCTCGCTGGTCATGGTCAATGCGTTTAGAAGGTTCTGTCTAAGGAGTCTTGGTGAGTTGCTGCAGTGCATCTTGTAGATGGTACAAACTGCGTCAGTGGTGGAGTGAGTGAACGGTTGTGGCTGGGGTGCCTATTAAGTGGACTACTACCTCCCGTGTGCTGTCGAGCTTCTTGAGTGCTGTTGAAGCTGCACTCATCCAGGCCAGTGGAGAGTGTTCCATCACACTCCAGACTTGAGCCTTGTAGATGGTGGACAGGCTTTGGGGAGTTAGGAGGTGAGTTAATGGCTGTAGGATTCCTAGCCTCTGACCTGCTCTTGTAGCCAACATTGTGTATGTGGCTGCTCCAGTTCAGTTTCTGGTCAATGCTAACCCCCAGGGTATTGATAGTGGGGGTTCAGTGATGGCAATGCCATTGAATGTCTGAGGGTGACAGCGAGATTTCCTCTTGCTGGATATTGTCATTGCCTGGCACTGGTGTGGCGCAAATGTTACTTGCCGCCTATCAGTCCAGGCCTGGATATTGTCCAGCACTTGCCGCATTTGGTTGTAGACCGCTTCATTACCTGAGGCTTAATCTGAGGATCCTTCCCCCATTAACCTTCCGTGCAGTTAGTTCCAGATTTACAAGGCATGCGCTGTGTGTGCGGAAACTCTCCCCCCAGCTCCCCTCTAATTCTGCCCTATTTCTCTTTAAGATGCACTTCCTGGTGCTGCCTCTCTGCTGAGGCAAGTAAAGCTTCCTGCTCACCCTGTGCCTTTCATCGATTTACACACGCCGATTAAATTTCCCAGAGGATTGGAATGTGGAACCGTTCTGCCAGTTGGAGTGGCAGACAACTCGAGGGCATAGGTCTAAGAAGGGAGAGATTCAAATGAAAAGGAAGGGCAACTTTTTCACCCAGAGGGTGGTCCGTATATGGAATGAGCTGCCAGAAGAAGAGATTGAACCGGGTACATTAACAACATTTAAAAGGCACCTGGACAGGTACATGGATAGGAAAGGTTTAGAGGGATAAGGACCAAATGCAGACAAATGGGACTAGCTTGGATGGGCATCTTGGTCAGCATGGATCTGTTGGGCTGGAGGGCCCACTTCCATGCTGTCTGACGCTATGACTCTTTCTCTCTTGTCCTTAGCAGTTCCCCAGGATTGAGGAGTTTGTGGAGTCTGAAGTGGATGATGAGGCCAACATGCAAACTGCAGATGGTGGCCAATGGGATGAGCGGCTGGGTGGAGTGTGAGGTGACCCATTCCTTCCGCTGCTCACCTGGAGTCTCTATGTCCTTCCGGTGCATGGCCTCACAGTTCTCCATACCGTCTCTACTCCAAGCGGTCATGGGCCAGAGGTTCCCGGGAGTCCGTGTGGATATTGTATTAGCTTAGATGAGCACCTTGGTCAGCATGGACCAGTTGGGCCAAAAGGCCTGTTTCCGTGCTGTATGACTTTATGGCTTTAAATAGCAATGGGGCATTAATGGGTGAGGGAAAAGATTGAGAAGTGAGAGCTGGGCCAGTGTGGGAGTGGGCTCGATGTGGAGCGATGCCTGCCATTGGCAGGTTTGGACCAAATGGCAGAGACTCACTAAATGACCAGAATTCCAGTTTCTTTCCACAACAATCACTACCGCTAGTGCACCCACTCCCAGAGTGCGTAACATGGAGCCTGAGCTCCCCCAGTAGCAATGTTTAACTTCAGTAAACAGCAATTATCTGCTGGCATTTCAAAAGATGCACAATTTCAGAACAAAGGGCCAGCAGGAGGCCATTCTTCCCATCCTCTTCTCTGGGATTAAATGAGGTTGCAGCAGAATTCCTTTTCAACTGCCTCTGTTCCTTTTTCGCAGGGAGCAAATAAAGATTTTACTTCTGCATTTATATGCATTTAGTCTCTGTGGAGTGTGCTTGTTCGTGCATGCATGTGTGTGTTTGTGTCTGCAATTGTGGGTGCACGTGTGTGCACGTGCACGTGTGTGTGTGTGTGTTTGTGTGTGCGTGGATGTGCGTGTGCATTTATGTTTGTTCGCGTGTGCATAAGTATTTGTAAGTATGTATATGTCTCCTGCATGTGTGTATGTGTGCGCGCATGTGCACACTATGTGTATGTGCATATTTGTGCACATGAATGTTCATGTGATGTGCATTGCTTGGAGCCTTTAGCTGGAGCACCTTTACGACCACAGTGATGTTCTTCCCTGCCTGTCCCCACTCACTCCTGCCTCCCTTCACTTCAGGAGATACCGTGACCATGAGAGGTTTTTTAATTTGTTCATTCACAGGATGTAGGAGTCAGTGGGCTGCTGGCATTCTGAACTGAGGAGAGAGTCAATACTAACCCACATGGGTGAGTCTGCAGTTACACAGACCAGACTGGGTAACATGAAGCACAAGTAGGCCAATTGTCCCTTGAGTAAGATCTGCCATTCAGTAAGTTTGTGGCTAATCCAGTTATGGCTGATCCTTCTGCTACCCCTTGACCCCCCCCCCCCCTATAATATAAACGTCTACCAATCTCCATTTTGAATATATTCAGTGACTCCACCTCCTCGGTCTCTGGTGTGGAAACTTCACAAGATTTGCAACCCTCTGAAAGAAGAAATCCTTCCCCATCTCTGTCTGAAACTGTGCTCCTTTCTTCTGGATACCTCCACGAGGGAAAACATCCTCTCAGCCCCCACCCTGTTGAGCCCCCTCACAAGGTTTCGACAACATCACCTGTCATTTTTCTCAACACCAATGAGCATCGCCCAACTTGCTGAATCTTTCTTCACACATCAAGCCCAGGGATCAACATAGTGAACCCTCTCTGTAATGATCCCAATGCAAGTATACCCATCCTTAAATATGGAGAGGAAAAGTGTACACCACATCTGAGGTGTGATTTCACCAGCAACCTGTAACGTTGCATCAAAACTTCCCCATGTTTATACTTCATACCCCTTGTGCTAAAGGCCAACATTTCACTAACCTTCCTAATTACTTGCTGCACCTACAATGCTTACTTCTTCTGTTCATATACCAGGACCCTCAGATTCCTTTGTACGGGTAACATTTTGCTGTCTCACTCAATTTAAATAATAATTTGCCTTTTCATTCTTCCCCATATTTTCCCACATTGTACTCCGCCTGCCAACTTCTTGCCCTCTCAGTTAACCTTTCTCTATCCCTCTACAGGCTCTTTGTGTCACACTCCCAGTTACATCCTGCAAGTCCTGTCACACACATCCAGGAACAGACTGTAAGCACTGACACACATCCAGCAGCACCCTGTAAATACTAACCCATCTTCAGCCTGACAGCACATATAAACACACTTAAGAACTAAAAGTAGAAGTAGGCCATTCAGCCCCTCAATCCTGTTCTGCCATTCGATAAGATTGTGCTAAATCTGATTGTAACCCCAGCTTTGCTTTGAGTATAAGAGTCATGTTGCAATCGTATAAAATTCTCATCAGGCCACATTTCAAGTATTGCGTTCAGTTCTGGTTCTCATTACAGGAAGGCTGTGGAGGCTTTGGAGAGGGTGCAGAGGAGGTTCACCAGGATGCTGCCTGGATTAGAGGGTATGAGCCATAAAGAGAGGTTGGACAGACTTTGGTTGCTTTCTCTGGAGTGACAGATGCTGAGGGGAGATCTGATAGAAGTTTATAAAATTATGAGAGGCATAGATAGAGTAGACAGTCAGAATCTCTTTCCCAGGGTAAATATATCAAATACTAGAGAGCACACACTAGCAGATGCTGGAACGACTCACAAAATGCTGGAGGAACTCAGCAGGTCAGGCAGCATCCACAGAGGGAAATAAACAGTCGACGTTTCGGGCTGAGACCCTTCATCAGAACTGGAAAGGAAGAGGGCAGAGGGCAGAATAAGAAGGTGGGGGGAGGGGGAGGAGCACACACAGGCAGGTTAGAGGTGAGTCCAGGTGAGAGGGGGAAGGTAGGTGGGTGGGGAAGGGGGGTAGAAGAGGCAAAGGGCTGAAGAAGAAGGAATCTGGTAGGAGGCAGTGGACCATGGAATAAAGGGAGGGAGGTAGGGAATACTAGAGGGCATAGAGTTAAGGTGGGAGGGGAAAAGTTTAAAGATGTGTGGGGCAAGTTTTTTATCCAGAAAGTGGTGGGTGCCTGGAATGCGCTGCCAGGGGTGGTGGGGGAGGCAGACATGATAATGGCATTTAAGAGGCATTGAGACAAACACATGAACAGGCAGGGAATAGAGGGATATGGATCATGTTCAGGCGGAACGGATTAGTTCTATTTGGCATCATGGTCGGCACAGATGCTGTGGACCGAAGGGCCTGTTTCTGTGCTGTACTGTTCTATGTTCTATGTTTGCATTTCCCAGCTACCTGTGGTAAACTTTCAGCCCTCCTTGTTTGTGAAGAATCTCCCTATTCGGTGACCACACTGTCACCACTCTTAGTGGGAGAGAGTTCCAAACACTCATGTCCTCCAAAAGAAAAGAATCAACTCTTCTCCATCTTGCATGGGTGACCCCTTATTTTTAAACAATGGTCCTTCAAAATAGATCCTCCCACAAGAGGAAACAGCCTCCCCACGTCCACCCTGTCAAGATCCCTCAGGATCTTCTATGTTTCAATCAAGTCCGTCTCAATCTTCTAAATACCAGTGGATCCAAGTCACAAAGAAATAGAGTTGTAAAGCATGGAAACAGACCCTTCGGCCCAACTTGTCCACACTGACTGAGATGCCTATCAATGCTAATCCCATTTTCCTGCAATAGGCCCTTATCCCTCTATTCCTTTCCAATCTGTGTACCTGCCCAAATGCTTTTTAAATGCAATGATTATCCCTGTCTCTACAACCTCCCCTGGCAGTTTGTCCAGTGTGATTAACTTGCCCCTCAGATCTCCTATAAATATCTGCCCTCTTATCTTCAACCTATGTCCTCTTGTTTTTGACCCTCCTACCCTTGGAAAAAGATTGTATCGTCCTACTCTATGCCCCTCATAATTTTATAAACCTCCATAAATTCAACCCTCAGCCTCTTATGTTCAGTAGAACAATCCCAGTCTATCCAATCTCTCCCTGTACCTACAGCCCTCCATTCTGGGCAGCATCCTAGTGAATCTCTTCTGCACTCTCTCAACTGCTACCACACCCTTTCTATAGTGTGGTGACCAGAGCTGTACACAAAATTCCAAGTGTGGCCTAAACTATGTCTTGTACAGCTGCGACATAATGTCCCAACTCTTATGCTCAATACTTCTGCCTATGAAGTCAAGCGAGATTCTATGTCCAGCCTTTTCTCATAAAACAACTCACTCATTCCAGGTATTAGTCCAGTAAACCTTCTCACACTTACATCCAACGCTAAATAATAAGACTAATAAATACTGTAAACAGTACTCAGATGAACTCTCACCAGTGTCCTAAAATAATTAATAATTTTCTTATTCAATTCTCCTCAAAATAAATAATAAAATTCTCCTGGCTTTCTTAACTGCTACACTCTAGCCTCGAATTTTAAGATTGTGCCTCTGTGTTCTGGATTCTCCCAGCAGAGAAAATAGTTTCTCTTTACCTATCCATTGACATGTCAGACACCTTCATCAGAGATCACTACCATCCCCTCCATCCAGTCACCCTGAACTGAAATAGTGTCATTTAGGGGTACTTTGGTTGTTGTTTAGTTGCAAACTTACTGAATATCCATCAGTGTTATTTGATCAGTACATTGCCAGATAAACAAGGCTCTGTGCAACACCTAGCTCTTTGGAGTGACCAACATGTTCTGTGAACCATGAAGGAGGTTAGTTCTTGTCCACGGTTTCGGTTTTTTCGCTTTTTCTCTTGAATGGTGCTGCCAGTTAGAAGTTCATGGAAAGTTTTCTTTGAGGTCTGTGCTGATCATGTCAAAGTCAAAGTCAAAGTCAAAGTTGAGTTTATTATCATATGCACAAATACATGTGTGCACAGGTGCAATGAAAAACTTACTTGCAGCAACATCACAGGCACATGGCATCATATGAGCAGCGTTCACAAGAAAAACATAAATTGAACATAAATGGTACAAAATTATACAAGGGACAATGTCTCATTGCAGATGACCAACTTTTCCTCACAAGACCACACATCCACTCCAGGTATCAATCTAGTGAATCATCTCTGAACTGCATCCTGAAGATTACAGTTACACATGCACATGTATATGTCCACATACATTAACATGTCCAGTTGGGCCGAAGGGCCTGTTTCCGTGCTGTATGACATCCTTCCTTACATAATTGTCCATGGAACTCCGGATGTGGTCTCACCAATGACCGACGTAACTGAAGCACAATGTCTCTACTTTTGTACTTCACATTCTGTTCGCTCTCCTCATTACTTGATTTTTCCTGCAAACTAGCTCTAATTTTAAGATTATGCCTCCCTGATTTCGTATTTGTCCATCAGCAAAATTGGGCCATTGATATCTTAGATTATTTAGATTGATTTTTTTTCTGCAGTAGGTTTAATAGCACCAAATTCTTTAATGAAGGTCTGAACTTCCCCTTTGCTGACCTCAATCGCTGTCATCGAGAATCCCTGTCTCCCCGAACAGTGGCTTCATTAAGCAGGTCAAATACTGAATCATGTGAAAGGATCCTAATAGGCAGCAGATCAGGAAGAATAAATGGACAATTTTTGAAATTAACATGTTAAGCATTTAACACAGCTCAAAATAAAGATTACACATAAGGTTAAGGAAAAAAACATCTTAAGAATTCAAAAAGAAACTTCCTATTTAAAATTCATTGCGTTGAAAAATTTAAATAAAAGAATTGAACTCCTCACTTGTGCCATTTCTTAGGGCTAGGAAGAGCAAATACTGTATGAAAGATAAGATATCTTTATTAGTCACATGTACATCGAAACACACAGTGAAATGCGTCTTTTGTGTAGAGTGTTCTGGGGGCAGCCCGCAAGCGTCGTCACGCTTCCGGCACCAACATGGCATGCCCACAACTTTCTAACCGGTACGTCTTTGGAATGTGGGAGGAAACCGGAACACCCGGAGGAAACCCATGCAGACACGGGGAGAACGTACAAGCTCCTTACAGACAGTGGCTGGAATTGAACCCGGGTCACTGGCGCTGTAATAACATCACACTAATTGCTACACTACAGTCCCTGCGATGTATTGTATATATGTATACTATATGTATACTGGGGTATATAGTATATATGTATACTGGGACATATGTATATATAGTATACATATTTATATATGTATACTATATATATGTACAGCATAGTATACATTTGAAATCACATGGTAGAAAGCATAACATTTTAGGATATTTTGTAGCATGAATAATTGTAAAACCTGAAATTCCTGTCTACAAAAATGGTGCCAGAGCCTGGTGACTCTTTGTGAGATGGAGTCAGCAGATCCATTAATTACATTTATTGTAATCGTTCTAGTCTTCTGAGACTGTACTGAATTCTGTTTTCGTTTTACTACCTCAGTATAATTACGTATGGCACAATCTTTCTGGATGGCATGCAAAACCAAAAGCTTTTCACTGTATCTGGGTCCATGTGACAATAATAAACCAATAAACCAGATCTCTGTAGATTATGCCAGAGAAGGCTCAAAACAACGTACCCTAGAGGAGCAGAGGATTGTAACAGCAGTTTTTCTACCTTCACCATTCCAAGTACAAGCTCCAGAAGTTTCTCTCTGTAATGACCCTGATCATTTTGCTGTCATGATAACCACATTATTGGGCAATAAATCTACTTTTTTTGCTGTTAAAGGAAGATAAGATGGTGAATGTAAAATCTGAGGAAGGGAGTTACGGCCAGCATCCTGACTCAGTCATTGCTCAATCAATTTTACCTTCAAGCATACCTGGTCATTTTTGGATTGGGAGCTTGCAGAGTGCAAACTGGCTGCTGTGCTTACTACAACAGTGAGCGGAATCCAGGCTGCCTTAAAGTGGTTGCAAAACGCTTTGGGACACGGAGATTGTGAAAGGTGATATTAAATTACACGTCTGTCTGCCCATCACTCACACAGTCCTCCCACTGGGTCCCCTCCCCCCACTGTTCCCACCTGCCCTCCCCACCTCCCTTATTTGTTCCACCTTCCTCTCCTATCAGATACCACCATCTGCAGCCCTTTGTTGCCTCCACCCATCACCTCCCAGCCTCTGTCGCTATTCCCACCCTTCCCTCCTCCGTTTGCCTATTGCCCCCCTCATCTGGATCCACTTATCATGGAACTTAGAACAGAGAACATTACAGCACAGTACAGGCCCTTCGGCCCACAATGTTGTGACGACATTTTATCCTGCTCTAATATCTATCTAACCCTTCCCTCCCACATAGCCCCCCATTTCTCTATCATTCATGCGTCTATCTAAGAGTCTCTTAAATGTTCTGAATGCATCTGCCCCCACAACCTCTGCAGGCAGTGTGTTCCACGCACCCACCACTCTCTGCGTAAAAAACTTACCTCTGACATCCCCCCCTTATACTTTCCTCCAATCACCTTAAAATTATGCCCCCTCGTGTTAGCCATTGTCGCCCTGGGAAAAAGTCTCTGACTGTCCACTCGATCTATGCCTCTTATCATCTTGTACACCTCTATCAAGTCACCTCTCATCCTCCTTCTCTCCAAAGTGAAAAGCCCCAGCTCACTCAACCTATCCTCATTAGACATGCTCTCCAATCCAGGCAACGTCCTAGTAAATCTCCTCTGCATCCTTGCTAAAGCTTCCACATCCTTCCTATAATGAGGTGACCAGAACTGAGCACAATACTAACCAGAGTTCTATAGATGCAACATTACCTTGCGGCTCTTGAACTCAGTCACCCAACTAATGAAGGCCAACACACCAGACGCCTTCTTAACAACCTTATCTCCTGCCAGATCTTGCTCCACGCCTTCCCCTCATCTCTTTATACTGGCTATCCTCCTCTATCTTTCAGTCCAGATGAAGGGTCTCGACCCGAAACATTGACCATCCATTTCCCTCCACAGATGCTGCCTGACCCTCTGAGTTCATCCGGCCTCTTGTGTGTTGCTCCAGATACCAGCATCTGCAGTCTCTTGTGCCTCCATGTGTATCTTTGCTGTCTCTGGTTGCTCAGCTGTTGTTTTACTGTTGTAGCTCACACCAATGACCTGCTGGTGGTGCTGTCTGACTACCTTTACAAGGCTGCTCACAATCTCAGTTGAGGGCTGAGAGGCGTAGATTATGGTTAATATTTATTCAGCAGGTCACACTGCCCTCGTTGTTCTTCTGCCCAATTTGTATTCCCTCATCTGCAACCTGCATGTTTCACTTTGCCCCCACGTATTGTTCACTACCTTTCACAAACAATCAGTTCTGCATAGCTTGCTAACTCCTGCAGGAAGCTCCGTTAACTCAAACCTTATCATTTCTTTTGTGTGCCTGTCATCTGTGCCACAACCTTTGACCTACCAAATCAAGCCGTTGATCAAATTTCTTTCTGCTCATTGGTTAAGTGTTTGAATATCTGCATTTTTCACCTTTGACCTTGGATTCTTTTAAAATAGTTTCTTTAATTCTCTGGTCTTATAAGGCAGGACTTTGCTTTATAATTCCAGTTTTCTCCGCAACTGCATTCCAGTAAATTCATAAAAACTAAACGTTGGCAATCAGCAGAAAAGTACTTTTTCTTTAGCACCACCAAGCCCTTATGATCTATGGCATTTTTCGGCCAATGTTTGAACTGAAGTCACTGCTGTAAACCAAGAACAGGGCAGCCAATTTGTGCACAGCAAGCTCCCACAAACAGCAATAAGATCATAATCAGGAGATCTGTGGTGGAGCAGTAGATTTTGGACATTACACTGGGGAGAAAACGTCTGTTCTTCCTCAGCTTAGTGCCTTGGAACCTTAGAGTCACAGCGTCACAGTACAGAAAGAGGCCCTTCGGCCCACTATGTCTGTGCTGCCTGCTGTACTTATCTCCACTAATCCCATTTACTTGCATTAGGCTGTAGCCTACTACATCTCTCATAGAGTAGACAGTATCTTGTTTGAAAGACCACCTGTGATGGTATGAAATCCTGTCAGCACCGTGCTGGAGTTTAGGCCTGGAATTTTGTGCTTAAATCCCTTGAATCAATTCCCATAAATCCCCATGTGGCATTCCCTGCTTCCTCCAGATCTTAAGTAGATTCAAGATTCCTCTCAACTAAACTACCTCTGGACCCCTTATTCCCTCTCTCCATCCTTCTCTGTATTCCCTCTACACTTGCTTTCTCTAAGCAGTTTTCCTACCCTTTCCAAACCCCTTCACAATGCCAATCTCCACTCTGGCTTGGAATAGACACCACCACTTACTCCCATCTGACCTCATTAAAAGAAGAAAAGGTACAGTGGACATATTAAGCGATTTAATTAAAGAAAAACATAATTTAATTACATTAATGCAGTTAAGAAGCAAAACACATAATTTGAAAATATACACAGAGCCTATTAAACACAAAGATAAATGCAATTTGGCACAAGTAAACACAATTTAAAACATTAGGATGAAATGTGAGAGGAGCTAATTAGAGCCAGCAATCTGAGGATTGTGAGTCAGTTATTAGGGAAGGATTTTCTAAAGAACAAGTTGATATGGGAAATAAGTGAAACATTAATAGTTCAAGGATAACAAAAATTATTTTTAGTACATTTGCAATTATGTTGAATACTTTTTTCTAAGGAAAATTAATATGTGTACAGTAACTCAGCATTTGCCTTGCATTGCAAAGCAAAACATCCCAAATAGGACCTTGTGCCTTATGGGAGAATGTAACATTTAATTACAAGTAACAAACAATCTACTGGAGGAACTCAGTGGGTCGAGAAGCATCTGTGGGGGGTGGGGAGAAGGATTTGTTGATGTTTCGGGTCAAAACCCTGCATCAGGACCATCAGATTGTTTGTTGCTCGACCTGCTGAGTTGATCCAGCAGATCGTTTGTTGTTCCACATTCCAGCCCCTGCTGTCTCTTGTGTCTCCATTTAATTACAAGTAGTTGGTCGGCACAATGTCGCAGCAATGTGGGGTTTGGTCCTGACCTTGGGTGCGGTCCGTGTGGAGCCTGCACGTTCTCCCTGTGACCGAGTAGGTTTTCCCCAGCTGCTCCAGTTTGCTCCCACATCCCAAAGGTATGCAGGTTGGTAGATTAATTGTAAATTTCCCTCATGTAAGTGGCTGGTCTGGGATTCGGGGGACATATGTGAGAGAATAGGTTACAGGGAAATAAACAAGAGAATGGGATTGATGGGATTGCTCTGAGCACTGGGACATACTTGATGGATCGAATTCTTCAATGTCATAAAGTATGGGAATATAGGAAATAACGCAAGGTTGGTGCCCTGTCTGTGGTGGAGGGTGGTCAAGGTGAAAGTTTCAGAAGCCCAGACAATCAGGGAATTTAATACATGGGCCAGTTCCCTTCAAAGCCACTCACCTTGTATCTCCCTCAGCTTTTCTGCAGGATCAATATTCCGTGCACTAAAATCAGAATGAGCCACAAAACGGGATGTCTTCTCCCACATCCCACCAATTGGGGAGGCTTTGGAAAACCTTTTAAATTTCAGGGAAGTTTAAACTATTTCCTTTTATGAAACAGGCATCCAGAGTTGGCTGGGTTTTGGCCGGATTAAGTTCCGGTAATCTTGGATCTGTGAAATTATCGGAGCCTCACTGCTCATTTCCCAGCTATGACCACTGGATTTCCCTTGGGGTCCTATAGTGGAGCAGGAGTCTGCTGAGTTTCTGGGGAATCTGCTTTCAGATGGTAGAGTCAGCCTGGGATCTGAAAGCTTTTCAAATGCAGTTGTTAGTTACAGAGAAATGTTTCTAATTAACCATTTGTGTTTTAATATTTTCAATTATTTAGAAGTATTTTGGTTAATTTGATTTTTTAAATTGTTTATGTCATTTTTAATTGACTTTAAATGTCAGAGACATCCAAAGCTTGTAAAATCAATAGCTTCAACAGATGGCTAAGCTGGGGGTGAGTATTTGCTGTCACCAGGTTCTGCCAAGAAGTTGTCTCTGGCTTGTTACGTTATTCAGTTGCCTTGATGGATACCAGATCAGTGAGGTCAGACATCTGGATCCAAAGAAGCCAAGTTGGGGTGGGGTATTGGCTATGAGGAGGGTGAGTGTGGACAGTGGGTCCCATTCTGCAAAGTCCAGACCATATTTAATTTGCTGATAGCATTATTAGAATACATCAGTGACATTATTAAATTGTTGAGAAGTGTATGGATTTTAACAAATTTTAAATTAGGCTGTCCACAAGTGAGAAACTCAACTATCTTTTATTTTGGTTAATAACATGCTATACCACCCTTAAACACACCAAGAAATACCTTTTAATGCCCATGAGAAGCATTTAACATAGAACATAGAACACTACAGCACAATACAGGCCCTTCGGCCCACAATGTTGTGACGACATCTTATCCTGCTCTAAGATCTATCTAACCCTTCCCTCCCACATAGCCCCCTATTTTTCTATCATTCATGTGTCTATCTAAGAGTCTCTTAAATGTCCCTAATGTATCTGCCCCCACAACCTCTGCAGGCAGTGCGTTCCATGCACCCACCACTCTCTGTGTAAAAAACTTACCCCTGACATCCCCCTTATATCTTCCTCCGATCACCTTAAAATTATTGTCACTCTGGGAAAAAGTCTCTGACTGTCCACTCGATCAATGCCTCTTATCATCTTGTGCACCTCTATCAAGTCACCTCTCATCCTCCTTCTCTTCAAAGAGAAAAGCCCCAGCTCACTCAACCTATCCTCACAAGACATGCTCTCTAATCCAGGCAACACCCTGGTAAATCTCCTCTTCACCCTCTCTAAAGCTTCCACATCCTTTCTATAATGAGGTGACCAGAACAGAACACAGTACTCCAAGTGTGGTCTAACCAAAGTTCTATGGAGCTGCAACATCACCTCACGGCTCTTGAACTCAATACCCCGACTAATGAAGGCCAACACTCCATATGCCTTAAGTTCCATTAACCTACCCAGCTGCTCAGTTTACAAACATATAAATGTACTACTTCAGGGCTGGAAACCTACTTAGTCATCTGAGAAGATTCAGCTTGTCCATGAGGATTCCCTCGAACTTTTACAGATGCGCCATAGAAAGTATCCTGATGAGTTGCATCTCAGCCTGGGATGGCAACTGCTCTGCTCTGGACCGACAGAACCTGCAGAGAGCGGTAACCACTGCCCAGTCCGTCACAGGCTCATCACCTCCTTCCATCCAGTCCATCTTCACCATGCGTTGCTTCAGAAAGGCTGACAGTATCGTCAAGGATGCCCGTCACCCTGGCCATTCCCCTTTCTCTCTTCTACCTTCAAGGAGAAGTTACAGAAGCTTGAAAGCCCAGATGAACAGGCTCAAGGGGCCAAGTCCTGCTCCATGCAACCAACTGTTCTTTGTGTAGTTATTGCTGCACTTTTACTATTGAACAGGCCAGAACTAGTTGCTTGTCTGGGTATTGGTATTGGTATTGGTTTACCATTGTCACTTGTACAGTGAAAAGCTTGTCTTACAAACCGATCGTACAGGTCAATTCATTACACAGTGCAGTTACATTGAGTCAGTACAGAGTGCATTGATGTAGTACAGGTAAAAACAATAACAGTACAGTGTAAAGTGTCAGCTACAGAGAAAGTACAGTGCAATAAGGTGCAAAGTCACGACAAGGTAGATCGTGAGGTCAGGGTCCATCTCATTGTATAAGGGAACCGTTCAATAGTCTTATCACAGTGGGGTAGAAGCTGTCCTGGTGGTACATGCCTTCAGGCTCCTGTATCTTCTACCCAATGGAAGAGGAGAGAAGAGAGAATGTCCCGGGTGGGTGGGAGAGAAAACCTCTGATCCTCTCTGTAAGCTTTTTTATTACCAAGAAATAATTTCTTGACCAACAAGGGAGTCAAATGTTATTGGGGGTTGGACAGTCTACAGAGTTGAGGTTACAACCAGATGAGCCAGGATCTTATTAAATGACAGAGCAGGATGGAGGCATTGAGTTGCCTACTCTGATTCAGATGAGTTTATTGTCATGTATACCAGGGTGCACTGAAATTCCTTGATCACATGAAGCTCACAGTGTACATGGTGACAATAAGTACAACGATACATACAGCGATGAGTGCAAAACAACGGAATGGTGAAAAGTACAGAAGTGCAATCTGAAGTAGTGCAAAAAGAAATGCTAAAGTGACAATAACGAAATAACCAAGAGTGGTAGAATTAAGAGTCTGAAAATGTGGCTGCACTACTGGGAAGGGGATGTGAAAGAGGGGATTGGTTCAGAAGTCAGATAACCATGAGGAAGAAGCTGCTCTTTCTGTTTCTCTTTGTCCAGATGAGATGAGATGAGGAGATATCTTTATTAGTCACATGTACATCAAAACACACGGTGAAATGCATCTTTTGCGTAGAGTGTTCTGGGGCAGCCCGCAAGTGTGGCCACGCTTCCGGCGCCAACATAGCATGCCCACAACTTCCTAAACCAGACATCTTTGGAACGTGGGAGGAAACCGGAGCACCTGGAGGAAACCCATGCAGACACGGGGAGGACGTACAAACTCCTTACAGACAGCGGCTAGATTTGAACCCGGGGTCGCTGGCACTGTAAGGCGTTACGCTAACCGCTACACTACCGTGCCTGCCTGAGACATTCTGGGGTGAAGTTGGTTTTGGGTGAAAATGGGCTAAATTTCACCAGGTGCCATCTGCTCGATGGAACATGAATTGGGTTGTAGGTGAGCTGTTGACAACTTGGTAATTCCTCCCAAGTTAAACTCCCAACAATGATAACTTCCACTACAGGTTTAATGTAAAGTGTCTCTTATTTCCCCAAGCTGCTTCATTTGAGTATAATTTGGCATTAAGCCAGAGTCACAGACAACCCTGCTAAAGAGTTAGCTTTTAAGACACAGTTTAGAGAAGGTGAGAGGGGAGAGAGGAGCTGGGGCAAATTGTCACTGATGGAGAGTTGACAATTATTCAAGAAGCCAGAAGTGGAGAATGCAGCACAAGGTTGTAGAGATAAAAGTGGGTGGGGAAGACCATGGAGGAATACAAGTGTGAAGATTTTATAATTAATATTCTGTTAGAAGCAAGGCCTGTGTCATTCCACAACGCAGGGGTGCGGGTGAATAAGACGTAGTGAGCTATAACAGAGGCAGCAGAGTTCTGAAAATGGGAGGATTGGATCAATCAAGTCTCGGGGTAGTGAAGGGGTGAATGAGGGTGTCAGCAGCCCTTGAGCTGAGGTGAACAGATCTGGGTGATTTTGTGCAACAGACCCCAGTTATAATTATGCATGCAGTTGGGGGCTTAGACACTATAGACTCTTGGGCCCCCATCGTCCGTGCTCAGGAGTACTGTGCCAGACTAGTTTACAGACTAGTGGATTGACAACTGAGAAATGGAGGCATGTGAGATTAACCATATCTGAGGAAACTTCCTCTGCTTTGAGTCTTTGAAATCCAAGATTTCCTTCAGATAAACATCTGAGATGGTTCTGGGTCAGTGTAATGGGGGGAGCTAGGGAGGTGTTATTTGGCTGCTACCAATCTCAGCAATGGACCTTACAAGTGATGCAATAGTTGTGCAGAGCTGGCACAGTTCATGTTGGATTTATTGACTGCAGGTGGGAAGGATCAATGTTAAGGATGAGAAGGGAAAGAATTCATGTTGCAGTTGCTGAACTTGCTGCCTTTGGATTTAAGTCCAAGTTGAATACTTACAGTTTGTCTAGTTTACCAAGAAAAGGATCCTTTGGCACATCAGATGGGGCTGAGGTTGCATGGTTGGAGAGAGGCAGGAAGGACTGTGTGATGAGGGGAGGGGGTTGTGAGAGGTTTTAGGATTTCTGCTTTCTTTATGTGTGAATGAATTAGCAATTTAGTTGATGTAAAAATGAATGAGTCATACAAGGCAAAGAAGTTTATAAAACTATGAGAGGCATTGATAGGGTAGGCATTCAGAATCTTTTTCCCAGAGTAGAAATGTCAGGTTTAAAGGAGGTGTGTGGGGCAAGTTTTTTTACACGGAGAGTGGTGGGTGCCTGAAAGAGGCTGCCAGGGGTGGTGGTGGATGTAGATACAATAGTAGTCTTCAAGAGGCTTTTAGATAGACACAAGATATAGGAGCCTGAGGGCACGTACCACCAGGCTCAAGGACAGCTTCCATCCCACTGTGATAAGACTATTGGACAGTTCCCTTAAACAATGAGATGGACTCTTGACCTCACAATCTACCTTGTTATGATCTTGCACCTTATTGTCTACCTGCAATGCACATCCCTGTAGCTGTGACACTTTACTCTGTATTCTGTTATTGTCTTTACCCTGTACTACCTCAGTGCACTCTGTACTACCTCAGTGAACTGTGGAATGAATTGATCTGTACAAATGGTATGCAAGACAAGTTTTTCACTGTACCTTGGTACAAGTGACAATAATAAACCAATACCAATACCAATAAGCAGGGAATGGAGGGATATGGATTATGTGCAGGCAGAAGGGATTAGTTTAAATTGGCATCATGCTTGGCACAGACATGGTGGGCCGAATGGCCTGTTCCTGCGCTGTACTGTTCTATGCTCTATGTTTTATGTTCTATTATCTGTGTTCTATGTAGTTTAGTGGTGGCTTAAAGCCTGATTTAGTGTGCTTCAGCATTAACACCTCACACTGGTCTCTTACCGCACTGTTCCCTGTGACTCCTCTCAGAGGACAGGAAGGGGTTTAAGCCTCAATTAAATCATTACAAACCACAACGCTGTTGTTCATAGCCAATTATTATCCCCCACGCCCTGTGTATGCCACAAACCATTGGTAAAAAACTGTACCCGGCAATATCGGATGTAAATGATGCAACATTAACGAGGTTGGCTGCGTGGTTGCTTCTGTTAGATGAGGTAATTGATATATAATACAGACCACAGAGCAAAGCACCTTCACAAATGCAAAAAACAGGTCATTACCTTTGAGTGAACATTGTAACTGTCGCACTGTTCGCAGGAGAGTACACTAATACATGAGCTTTGGATGCAATCCAGTAAATCTTGACCCCCAGGCTAATAAATATGTCTTGTCAGCGAGGGAGAGATCTTCCTCCTGCCCATAGTATGTAGATGTGGCAGCCTCTCTGCTACAATTGAGGCTGGATTGGATGCTGAGCTATGTTTCCCAAATGAGGGGAAAAAAAACCCAAGACTAAAAAGTTTAATCAAAGAAATTCATGGCACCGAATGTGGCCCTTCAGCCCACCATGTCTCTGCTGGGCAAAAACAGGTGAATTCTACTTCTCAGCCCTTGGTCAGTGGTGCGGTAGGTGACAGCTGTTTGTGTGACTGCACCAGTAAGGGGTTCTGCCTCCACCACCCTTCAAAGCAGTGAGTTCATAAGACCCTCGACTTCTGTTGAGTGAAATTCTGTAACTCCCATCTAATCCTTCTACCAATTGATTTAATGACCTCTCCGCTAAGGGAAATACACTGTCCAGGTCTTTAATCATTTATACAACTCAGTGAAGTCTCCTCTGTTGCAGAGGAAGCTTCCTGACTTATTGAGTGTATGAGGAGAGGGGGAATGTCGGAAGTACTCAGCAAGTCAGGCAGCATCTGTGGAGGGAGAAACAGAGCAAACATCTCAAGTTAATGACTTAGCCCTGGTCTCCCTGTGATTGACAGATCTGTTCTGGTTGCAAATTATTTCTGTATGCAGAGCAGTTGAAACAAAAAAATGGGAAAGGTAGGATTTTTTGTCTCAAATATGTATTCAGTGCTCCTTACATATAAGGAAGGCTGTTGTAAGGCCACATTAAGGGGGTGGGGGGAGTACAGAAACACATAATTATCAGCAGAGGAAGACGAGTTGACTGATAAAAGATTAAATGGACCTCAGGAAAGTGCAGAGTGTCAGGCATTTCTGGGTGGATTAACAGGTGAGTGTGACCAGTGGAACGTGGACTGGGGGTTTCTCACCTGCTGCAGTAACTTGAGCCATAGTACATCTCAGACAGAGAGTACTAGATCACTGGGATTAATTGTACACTGATAATTAAACCTGGGGATTCAGGCAAAGCCACCCACTACAGGGAAACTGATACCAGGAGATGGTCAGCAATGAACCAAGCCAAGACTGCAGGCTTCAAATGGCTGGTTGGCGTGTGTTATACATGTAAATAATCAACAAAACACAAGGAAGATTTGCATTTATACAGCAATGTTCACAGTCCCAGGGTGTTCCAAAGTGCTTGAGCAACAATGATGCATTTCTGACATGCAGTCAAGCTTGGGAAAAGCAGTATCATGGGAATGTCAACTTGCAAGTTCGCCCTAAGTAACCACCACCCTGATCTGTATCCTTCAGTCACGCACACACCCTGACCTGTGTCCTTCAGTCACACACCACCCTGAGCTGTATCCTTCAGTCACACACACACACCCTGACCTGTGTCCTTCAGTCACACACACCCTGACCTGTATCCTTCACACACCCTGACCTGTATCCTTCACACACCCTGACCTGTATCCTTCAGTCACATATCCTGACCTGTATCCTTCAGTCTCACACACCCTGACCTGTATCCTTCAGTCACACGCACACCCTGACTTGTATCCTTCAGTCTCACACACCCTGACCTGTATCCTTCAGTCACATGCACACCCTGACTTGTACCCTTCAGTCTCACACACCCTGACCTGTATCCTTCAGTCACACGCACACCCTGACTTGTATCCTTCAGTCTCACTCACCCTGACCTGTATCCTTCAGTCACACGCACACCCTGACTTGTATCCTTCAGTCACACACACCCTGACCTGTATCCTTCAGTCACACACCACCCTGAGCTGTACCCTTCAGTCGCACACACCCTGACTTGTATCCTTCAGTCACACACCACCCTGACCTGTACCCTTCACACACACCCTGACCTGTATCCTTCAGTCACACACCACCCTGACCTGTACCCTTCACACACACCCTGACCTGTATCCTTCAGTCACACACCACCCTGACCTGTACCCTTCACACACACCCTGACTTGTATCCTTCAGTCACACACCACCCTGACTCTCATCACCATTCCTTAAGTTACGTTACTATGGTGATCTGGCTCAGAGATGTGGTTGAGGCCTGGGGTGGATCAGCCATGATCGTATTGAATGGCAGGGCAGGCTTGAGGGGCCAGGTGGTCTAATCCTGCTCCTACTTTCTTGTTCTTGCATGTTCCACCATCATGGCAATGCTGTAAAAAGGAGCAGGAGTCGGCCGTTACGCCCCTCGAGCCTGCTCTACCATTCAGTACGATCATGACTGATCCTCTATCCCAATGGCAGACTCTAGCTCTCTCCCCTGCCGCCTTTTGTATCTATTTTCCTCCTTTATCCAGCCTCTTGCCCCCTTTTGCTTGGTGTTCACCACCTTCCTCATCTGAGTCCTCAATATCTTGCTCCACATCCTGGGCTGGTGACCCCTGCTTCTGCCCCTCGTCCAGGTTTAACTGCAGGAACTCCCTCCCCTACTGCGCTGTGGGAGCCTCTTCCCCAGGAGGAGTACCGTAGGTCAAGAAGGTGGTTAATCACCTACCTCTCATCGGGATGGGCGCTAAATGCTGGCCTTGTCCAGTGCAGCACACAGCAAGATCCCACTGATATTAATGAGGTGACTGACTAGAGCATTGACCTGAGTTGTTGAGAGAGATAAGATAAGATATCTTTATTAGTCACATGTACATCGAAACACACAGTGAAATGCATCTTCTTGCATAGAGTGTTCTGGGGGCAGCCCACAAGTGTCTCCACGCTTCCAGCGCCAACATAGCATGCCCACAACTTCCTAACCTGTACGTCTTTGGAATGTGGGAGGGAACTGGAGCACCCGGAGGAAACCCACACAGACACACGGGGAGAACATACAAACTCCTTACAGACAGCGGCCAGAATCGAACCCAGGTCACTGGCGCTGTAATAGAGTTACGCTAACCGCTATGCCACTGTGCCTGCCCAGAGAAAGAGAGAGAGATGGGGGGAAGAGAGAGTGAGGGAGTGAGAAAGGGAGTGAGAGGAGAGAAAGTGAGAGTGAGAGAAGGAGAGAGATAGGGAGACAGAGAGAGAGGCAGAGAGAGAGAGAGTGAGAAAGGGTGAGTGAGAGAAGGAGGGAGAGAATGAGAGAGTGAGAGAGAGAGAGTGAGAGGGAGAGAGGAAAAAAGGAGAGAGGAAAGGAGAGAGAAAAAATCTTCGGAGGACTCGGGGGCTTCGGTTCGGAGCAGCTAAGTTTTTTCTGTTTATCACTTTTATTAGGGTTCTAAGTGTAAGGGTTAGGTTTTTTTAGCGTTTTAAGTGTAAGGGTTAGATTTTTATAACTTTCTTTAGTAAGTGTTTTAAAAGTTTTTTCTAACTAGTTGAGTGGGGGCTGGACTGCGCAGGTGCGGCGTGGGCAGCTTAAAAAAAGGAGAGAGAAAAAAGTCTTCTGAGGACTCGAGGGCTTCGGTTCGGAGGACTTCAGAGCAGCTAAGTTTTTTATTAGGGCTTTAAGTGTAAGGGTTAGTTTTCGTTAGGGTTTTAAGTGTTAGGGTCAGTTTTTGTTAGGGTTTTAAGTGTAAGGGTTAGATTTTTATAACTTTCTTTAGTAAGTGTTTTAAAAGTTTTTTCTAACTAGTTGAGTGGGGCCTGGACTGCGCAGGCGCGGCGCGGGCAGCTTAAAAAAGCAAACAGCCTATAGAGCGGGCAGCTGAGTGAGAGGCAGCAGAGTGGTCGGGCTTTGGCTAAGGGGCTTAGGCGTGAAGAGGCAAGGAGGGTAAGTAGCTGGTAAGTAGGTAAAGGTAAGGTTTATCTGTTGTCTATCATAGATTTGTAGGTGGGATTAACTAGGGGGGAGAAAAACAAGGTAGTCAGATGGAGGACATGGTCATATGCTGCAGCTGTTTGATGTGGGAACTCGTGGACCTTGCTGCGGTCCATGATGGCCACATCTGCACTGTGCTTGAGGCTGGACGAACTTCGGCTCGGAGTTGATGAGCTGGAGTCGCAGCTACAAACACTGCGCAGCATAAGGGAGGGAGAGAGTTACGTAGACACGGTCCACCAGGAGGCAGTCACCCCCCCCCCCCCCCCCCCCCCCCCCTTAGAGCAGGTACATCTGAGGTTCAGGATGCAGATAGAATGGTGACTGTCCGGGGAGGGAAGGGGAAGAAGAAGAAGTCAGGCAGGCAGACAGAGCAGGGAACCCCGGAGGCTGTTCTCCTCAGTAACAGGTTTTCCGCCTTGGAGGCTGTTGAGGGGGATGACCTGCAGGGGCCTAGCTGCAGTAACCAGGTCTCTGGCACTGGGACTGGTACTGCTCCTCAGAAAGGAAGGGTGGGTAAGAGACATGCGGTAGTGATAGGGGACTCGATAGTCAGGGAAACAGACAGAAGGTTCTGTGGCAGTGAGCATGAATCCCGGATGGTATGTTGCCTCCCAGGTGCCAGGGTCCGGGATGTCACTGATTGGGTCCACAGGATTCTTGAGCAGGAGGGAGAGCAGCCAGAAGTTGTGGTCCATGTTGGCACCAACGACATGGGTAGGAAGGGGGATGAGGTCCTGAAGAGTGAGTTCAGGGAGCTAGGCAGAAGACTGAGGAACAGGACCTCAAGGGTAGCAATCTCGGGATTGCTGCCGGTGCCATGCAATAATGAGGAGGAGGAGGTGGCAGATAAATGAGTGGCTGAGAAGTTGGTGCAGGAGGGAGGGTTTTAGATTTCTCGATCATTGGAATCTCTTCTCGGGAAGGTGGGACCTGTACAGAGAGGACGAGTTACACCCGAACCAGAAGGGGGCCAATATCCTTACAGCTAGGTTTGCTAGGGTGGTTCAGAAGGGTTTAAACTAGTTTGTGAGGTGGATTGGAACCGGAGGAGTAGGTCAGAGGAAGAAGGGGATGGGGAAAAGTTAGATCAAACAGGTAGAAAGGCTTTGGGGAAGGAGAAGCAGAATACAGGCCATAAAAGTAGTAAGGTAGATGGACTGAAGTGTGTTTACTTAAATGCAAGAAGTGTCAGGAATAACGGAGATGAACTGAGGGCTTGGATGTATGGGGGACTATGATATTGTGGCTATTACTGAGACATGGCTGATGTCAGGGCAGGAGTGGATATTGAATATTCCTGGTTTTCGGTGTTTTGAGAGGGATAGGGAAGGGGGGAGAAGAGGAGAAGGGGTGGCGATACTGGTCAGGGACACTGTTACGGCTGTGGAAAGGATGGGTTGTAGAAGGATCATCTCTAGAGTCCGTATGGGTGGAAGTAAGGAACAAGAAAGGAGCAGTTACTCTACTAGGAGTATTCTATAGGCCCCCCGGTAGCAGTAGAGATATAGAGGAGCAGATTGGCAGGCAATGTTTGGAGAGAAGCAAAAATAACAGGGTTGTTATAATAGGAGACTTCAACTTCCCAAATATAGACTGGAATCTGCTTAGTGCCAAAGGTTTAGATGGGACGGAATTTGTTAAATGTGTCCAGGAGGGATTCCTGATGCAGTATGTCGACAGGCCGGCTAGAGGGAATGCCATGCTAGACCTAGTTTTAGGAAATGAACTGGGACAGGTGAAGGATCTATTGGTGGGAGAGCATTTGGGGGACAGTGACCATTGCTCCATAACCTTTAAAATTGTCATGGACAGGGACAGGTGCAGAGAGGACAAGAAGATATTTAACTGGGGAAGGGCGAACTATGAGGCTATAAGGAGAGAACTTAGGAGTGTAAATTGGGATGTCCTTTTTGAAGGGAAATGTACCATGGAGATGTGGTTGATGTTCAGGGATCTTATGCAGGACGTTAGGGATAAATATGTCCCGGTGAGGCAGAGAAGGAATGGCAGGGTGAAGGAACTGTGGGTGACGAGAGAGGTGGAATGACTAGTTAGGGAGAAGAAGGTAGCATACATAAGGTATAAGCAGCAAGGTTCAGACAGGGCCCATGAGGAATATAGAGTAGCGAGGAAGGAACTTAAGAAAGGGCTGAGGAGAGCTAGAAGGGGACATGAAAAGGCGTTGGTTAGTAGGGTTAAGGAAAATCCCAAGGCCTTTTTCACGTACGTGAAGGGTAAGAGGATGGCTAGGGTAAAGGTAGGTCCGATTAAAGACAAAGGTGGGAGAATGTGCCTGGAGGCGGCGGAAGTGGAAGAAGTTCTCAATGAGTACTTCTCTTCAGTATTCACCGAGGAGAGGGGTCTTGATGACGCGGAAGGGAGTGCTGGTAGGGGTAATGTTCTCGAGGTTGTAGATATCAAGAGAAAGGATGTGTTGAAGTTGTTAAATAATACCAAGACAGATAAATCTCCGGGGCCTGACTGGATTTTCCCCAGGCTGCTTCGAGAGGCGAGGGAGGAGATTGTTGAACCGCTGGTAAGGATCTTTGAGTCCTCGTTGTCCATGGGGATGGTGCCGGAGGATTGGAGGGTGGCAAATGTTGTCCCCTTGTTCAAAAAAGGTAGTAGGGATAGTCCAGGGAATTACAGACCGGTGAGCCTTACGTCTGTGGTGGGCAAGCTGTTAGAAAGGATTCTAAGGGATAGGATCTATGAACACCTGGAAAATCATGGACTGATTAGGGACAGCCAGCATGGCTTTGTGAAAGGAAGATCTTGCCTCACAAGCCTGATAGAGTTCTTTGAGGAGGTGACGAGGAAGATTGATGAGGGCAGTGCGGTGGATGTGGTCTATATGGATTTTAGTAAGGCATTTGATAAGTTTCCTCATGGTCGGCTTCTTCAGAAGGTCAGAGGCCAAGGGATCCAGGGAAGCTTGGCCGTGTGGATTAGGAATTGGCTTGCCTGTAGAAAGCAGAGGGTTGTGGTGGAAGGAGTGCCCTTGGATTGGAAGGCAGTGACTAGTGGTGTCCTGCAGGGATCGGTTCTGGGACCTCTACTTTTTGTAATATTTATAGATGACTTAGATGAGGGGGTGGAAGGCTGGGTTAGTAAGTTTGCGGACGACACTAAGATCGGTGGTGTTGTGGATAGTGTGGAGGGCTGTCGGAACTTACAGAGGGATATTGATAGGATGCAGAGCTGGGCTGACAAGTGGCAGATGGAGTTCAATCCGGAGAAGTGTGAGGTGGTACACTTTGGAGGGACAAACTCCAGGGCAGAGTACAGGGTAAATGGCAAGGTACTTGGCAGTGTGGAGGAGCAGAGGGATCTGGGGGTTCATATTCACAGTTCACTGAAAGTTGCCTCACAGGTGGATAGAGCAGTTAAGAAGGCCTATGGGATGTTAGCTTTCATAAGTCGTGGGATTGAGTTTAAGAGCCGCGAAGTGATGATGCAGCTTTACAAAACTCTAGTTAGACCACACTTAGAGTACTGTGTTCAGTTCTGGTCGCCGCATTATACGAAGGATGTGGAGGCGTTGGAGAGGGTGCAGAGGAGATTTACCAGGATGCTGCCTGGATTAGAGCGTATGGAATATGAGGAGAAGCTTAAGGTGCTGGGGCTTTATTCACTGGAAAAGAGGTGGATGAGAGGAGACATGATCGAGGTATCTAAAATATTGAGAGGAATAGATAGAGTAGACAGTCAGCGCCTCCTTCCCAGGGCACCAATGCTCAAGACGAGGGGGCATGGCTTTAAGGTTATGGGTGGGAGGTTCAGGTGAGATGTCAGGGGGAGGTTTTTCACCCAGAGAGTGGTTGGTGCATAGAATGCACTGCCTGGGGTGGTGGTGGAGGTAGATACATTGGACAGGTTCAAGAGTTTGTTGGATAGGCACATGGAGGAATGTGAGATAGAGGGATATGCGGGAGGAAAGGGTTAGATAGTGTGAGGGTGGTTTGATGGACGGCACAACATGGTGGGCCGAAGGGCCTGTTTTGTGCTGTATTGTTCTATGGAGAGTGAGAGAGGGCGAGGGAGAGAGAGAATCACACAAGCTAACAGGAACACCACTCCCAGAACCACAACTTTCATTGTGTTGATCTAGACAGGATTCAGCGCTGGTGTGGGAAGAGGTCGGTGTGCACACACTTCGCGCCAGTCTCCAGTCACTTCACTTCAATGCCGAGAGTATAAGAATAAATTACACCCATGAGAGTTCAATGTTTTATTCCTTAGTTCATTGTCTTATACAAACTGTTCTTGTTCATGAAATATGAAGGACAAACACCAAAACAAAAGAAGAGATGGTTACTGCACTGCTCAAAAAGATTAACGATACCTTTTATTGAATGAGTTCCCTGGGAACACAGAATGATGCCAGAATGTCCCAGCAAGATGAGGCCTTGTTCTCTTGGCAGAGCATAGAATGAATGGGGGATCTCTGGATTCAACAGCTCCAGCCTCATGTATATCACCTCCACTTCCTTCAAGTGCCATCAGTGACACTGATCCAGACAGGTTCTTGACTCAGTATCACATTGCTCTTTGTGGGAGCTTGCTCTTAGAACGGTGGCTGCAATGATTCCCACATTCTAAAAATGGCCAAACATATTTCAATGGCTGTAAAGCACATTGGGAGGTGCTGTAAGGGAGCTGCTATAGAAATGAAAGTGTGTCTTTATTCTGAAGCAACACACACAAAGTGTTAGAGGAACTCAGCAGGTCAGGCAGCGTGTGTGGAGGGAAATAAACAGTCGACATTTCAGGCTGAGACCCTTCATTGGGACTGGAAAGGAAGAGGGCAGAAGCCGGAAATAAAAGTAGGTGGGGGGGGGAAGCAAAAGATGGCAGGTGATAGGTGAGTCCAGGTGAGAGGGGGAGGGTAGGTGGGTGGGCAGGGGAGGGGGGATGAAAGGGAGTGATGTGCGCAGCTGGGAGGTGATAGGTGGAAGAGGCAAAGGGCTGAAGGAGGAGGAATCTGGTCCTGATGAAGGGTCTTGACCAGAAACATCGACTGTTTATTTCCCTCCATAGATGCTGCCTGACCTGCTGAGTTCCTCCAGCATCTTGTGTGTGTTGTTCCAGATTCCAGCATCTGCAGAATCTCTTATGTCTCTGTCTTTATTTTAAACTCCAGAATTCTCTTACCACCTACCTCTTCCCTTAGGCTATTCTTAAAAGCTACTGCCTCAAGTTTAGGGCATGCCTCTCAATGTTTCCCTCGTTGACTCAATACTGGTATATGTGCATGTGAAGGGGCTTGGATGGTTTTGATATGTTAAAGGTGCCATGTCAACACAAATGAGAAAGTGGCTGCACAGGAAGGAGGGAGTGCTGGCTCAAGAGGGCAGGCACGGTAGTAGCGGTTAGTGTAATGCTATTACAGCGCCAGTTACCCAGGTTCAATTCCCGCCGCTGTCTGTAAGGAGTTTGTATGTTCTCCCCATATCTGCATGGGTTTCCTCCAGGTGCTCCAGTTTCCTCCCACATTCTGAAGATGTACGGGTTAGGAATTTGTGGGCATGCTGTGTTGGCGCTGGAAGCGTGGCGACACTTGCGGGCTGCCCCCAGAACACTCTGCGCAAAAGATGCATTTCACCGTGTGTTTTGATGTACATGTGACTAATAAAGATATCTTATCTCATATGGAGCAAACAACAAACTGCTGGAGGAACTGAGCAGCTCATCTTGATGCAGCTTCTTGACCCGCAACGTCTGCCTACACAGACACTGCCTGACCAGGGGAGATTCCAGCTCAGCACAAGCCAATGCCACGCAGCTCCTCCCGTCATTGTTTGAAGCGTTGGAGCAAGTGACCAATCATCCTTAGTCAGGAATAACCCAAGGAAAGACAATGAACTGGATATAACTTCGAAAGCAAACTATGTTCTACCAATAGCAATAATCTGTTTTATTTTTCAGCTGGCATTAGCGCTGAAGTTGAAATCAGTGTTTGAAGACCGTTCAATAAATTCAACATAAGTTAATGTGATAGTTGCATTGTAAAGTCCCCTTGTGGAGCTTGTTAATATGTCACTGCCCCAGGGCAGGTTGGATCATTAACATGAGAATACTGGAAACCTGTGGAGAATGTTTGCTGTTCGAAATTGGCAGTGAAGATGATTCTGTGCAGAAACTGGGATTGAGGCGGTTGGAACAAAGCTCACTGAAGTAAGGTATCTCCTTATTAGGTATTTGCTTACTTTGGCTGCTGCTTGCAGTCAATAAATCCCTTGGATTCCTGAATCCTTTGGGTTGTCACAAGGACGATTGGCATCCAAGTACTGAATCCCAGGATCCTGGTGTTGATTTCAAGCATCCACACTGGATCTCAGCATTCAAGCTCCAGATCCCAGCATCCTGGGACTGGATTCCAGCAACCATACTGGATCCACGCATCCAAGAACAGGAACCCAACATCAGTACCAGACCCCAACATCAGAGTATTGATCCCAGCATTCTCATTCTGGATCCCTGCACAACATTGCAGAACTGGATCCCAGTATCTAAGTATCAGAGCCCCACATTGGATCTCTGATCTGAGCACTGGATCCTAGCATCTGAGTCCCAGATCCCAAAATTTGCATGCTGACTCTCAGAGCCTGGAGCCCATGTACTGCATCCCAAAGTTCATGTCCTGGATCCCAGCACTGTATTCCTGCAGTGGACTCTGACATCCGAGTACTGAATCAGAGGACGGGAAGCTGACACCCATCTAAGACTTCTGCCATCTGAGTACTGGAGGTGCAGTACGCGGCCTTTCTCTAATCCTTTCAGATAAGATATTTATTTATTAGTCACATGTACATCGAAACACACAGTGAAATACATTTTTTTATGTTGCAAAGAATGTGCAGGGGGCAGCCCACAAGTGTCGCCACGCTTCTGGCGTCAACATAGCATGCCCACAACTTCCTAACCCGTATGTCTTTGGAATGTGGGAGGAAACTGGAGCACCCGGAGGAAACCCACGCAGGCACGGGGAGAACGTACAAACTCCTTATAGACAGCAGCGGGAATTGAGCCCAGGTCACTGGTGTTAACTGCTATGCTACCATACCACCCCTATGCTGCTTATGCAGCAGTACACTTTGCAGTTTTGTAGAACGTGTCCTCCAAAGGTACCTCAAAGGACATTTTCCTGCAGTATAAGGCAGTGACTCAGGCAGGCAGATATTGAGGGTCTGTAATTGGCCTTGCAGTGCCTGGGGAGGCAGGGATAGTGAGGGTGGTGTGTATCTGGCATCACCATACATTTGTGTTACGTGCATCTGATGCATTCCTCTGTCTAATTCATTTTGTAACCCACATAACAAATCTGCCTTACAATTGCTGTGTGGAAAGATTTTATGTGTGAATGCTACGAGTTCTCTGTCTTAAAGTCTATCTGTTAACGTAGACGTTGTTGGGTGAGTAACCCAGGGGTAGGATTTGGCCTGTTAGTACTTTACAGCCAAGGCCCATTTGAAGTCAAACCCTTACAGCTCAGACCCCACTTGTTTTCAAAGGTGTTTATTGTCATATTCCTACTTTAATCATTGCCAGACATGCCTTCAGCTATCGGAGCTCTGAATTCTTTCTCTAATCGTCTCCATCCCACTGCCTCATTGTCCTCCTCAAACTCACCTCTTTAACCCATGTGTCTTCTATTGTGACTTTTCATCAACCTTTGTTTGATGCCTTTCCCATAAGCAGCTTGAATTGCCTCAAAACGTTAACGCTGTTGTATAAATTCAAATTCTTTCTCAACTTATCTAATCCTTATAATGACACAAAAGGCCATTCAACCCACTGGCTCCATGATGGCTCCCAGGATACCTATCCCATAGTCCCATTCCCCGGCCTTCTTCTCCTGTATCTTTGCAACATTCCCTCTCACGTGCCCATCGACCCACCCCCCCCCTTGATTTATTTGCCCCACAGTCCAACAATTACAGTGGGCAATTAACCTACCAGCATACCTTTGGGCTGTAGGAGGAAACCAGAGTACCTGGAAGAAATTTGGCTGGTCACAGGGAGGACATGTAAACTCTGCACAGATGGCACCCGAGGTTAGGATTGAACCCAGGTCACTGGTGATGTGAGGCACTAACTGCTGCAACACCAAGTAGAACAGTTTCCTAGTTTTTTAAAGAAGTTTTATTTGCCAAGAGTGGTCTTACCTGGACTCTTGTAACTAACTTGAGAATGAGGAATCACAACCTTGGGATAAGGGTGGGTCCAAGGACAGAGTGATGGGACATTCCTCACAGAGGGAGTTGCCAGCCTTTGGAATACTCTACCTCAAGAACTGTGGATAATTGAGTCTCAAGACTTACATTGATAAATTTTGGAATGAGAAAAGAATCAAGGAAAATGGGAATTAAACATGGAATTGGATGAGGTAAGGGATCAGCCAAGATGTTATTCAATTTTGGACCCAGGATGGAATTACTGGGATACCTCAGGATGTGTCAGTGAGCCATGGTGGGGGTCATCCTTGAGTTGAGAGGTGACCAATAATGGAAAAACACTCTGTACTTAAGGGGACATTTACTGTTGGATGGTGTTGCAGCTAGTGGAGCCACTGCCTCACAGCTCCAGTGACCCGGCTTCGATCCTGACCTTTGGTGGTGTGTGTGTGTGTGTGTGTGTGTGTGTGTGGAGATTGCGCATTCTCCCTGTGACCGTGTAGATTTCCCCCGGGTCCTCTGGTTTCCACCCACATCGCAAAGACGTGCTACAAACAATCTGCTGGAAGACCTCAGCGGGTCAAGCAGCATCTGTGGTGGGGGAAGCAATTGTCGACATTTTGGGTGACACGAAACGTTGACAATTCCTTTCCTCAGATGCTGCTTGAGCTGCTGAGTTCTTCCAGCAGATTGTGTGTTGCTCCAGATTCCAGCATCTGTAGTCTCTTGTGTCTCCAAAGATGTGCTAGCTGCTCATTGGTTTCTGTAACTTGACCCTAGGACAGGAGGGTGGTAGGAATATTGGTGCTGAGGTCAAGAGGGTTGAGACCTTCAAGTTCCCAGGAGTGAACATCACCAACAGTTTGTCCTGGTCCAACCACTTAGATGCCACGGCCAAGAAAGCTCACCAGCGCCTCCACTTCCTGAGGAGGCTAAAAAAATTTGGCATGTCCCCTTTGATACTCACCAACTTTTATCGATGCACCATAGAAAGCATCCTATCTGGATTCATCATGGCTTGGACTGCTCTGCCTGGGACTGCAAGAAACTGCAGAGAGTCGTGGACACAGCCCAACACATCATGGAAACCAGCCTCCCCTCCATGGACTCTGTCTATACCTCTCACTGCCTAGGTGAAGCAGCCAGCATAATCAAAGACCCCACCCACCCACCCAGGTCATTCATGATGGAAATCAGGCTGAAGATACAGGAGCCTGAGGGCACATACCACCAGGCTTAAGGACAGCTTCTATCCCACTGTGATAAGACTATTGAACGGTTCCCTTATACGATGAGATGGACTCTTGACCTCACAATCTACCTTCTTATGACCTTGCACCTTATTGTCTACCTGCAATGCACTTCCCTGTAGCTGTGACACTTTACTCTGCATTCTGTTATTCTTTTTACCCTGTACTACCTCAATGCACTGTGTAATGAATTGATCTGTATGAACGGTATGCAGGACAAGTTTTTCACTGTACCTCGGTACAAGTGACAATAATAAACCAATACCAATATTGGGTGGAGTTGGTGGAGAATAGGTCGCAGGAAATAAGTGGGGGGATGGAACTGATGGATTCACTCTGAGAGGCAACATAGACTCGACGGGCGGAATGGCTTCCCTCCATGTCATAAGAAAATATAAAAATGTATGTTCCTGTTTCCATTTCCCCCGAGACAAAACCTTTTTGTTCCAATGATGTGCAACCTCACATTTTGTTTACAGTTAGCTTGACGGTTTGGTGTGTTACTTTCATGGCTAATTCAATCTGTTGGATAATTCTTTTCTTTTTAAGTGCCAGAGTGACTTGAGCGTTATCAGGAGGAGTCAGCATGAGATCTGTGTGCCACCATTCATTATGCACGAGTTAAATTGTCACCTCTTTTGGAAGAAAAATAATGAAAAGAGCATCCTTATAACATTAATATCGAAGGGCCTAATTAGCAAGTCTGCTGAAAGGCAGCCAGGTGCCTTCAGGGCAAAGAGGAGTGTGTACTCATTAACCTGTAAACACCAGGAGGGTTGTTGGCAATTTTGTTGAGAACGGAAATGACATAATGTGAGTTCCTAACACGACATTAGAAATACGTGCTGCGGGAAGCGAAGCTCCCTGACTTCACTCAAGGTGCAGACTCCCCACAGGAAAAGCCCTGAGCTAGGGGGGTGCATTCTGTGATGATAAACATACGTAAACTACATAAACGCCAGGCATTGTGGGGGTGACAGGGGTTGGACTTGGGGACACTGTTACCCAACTTTTAAGAGGATATCTGTCATCATGTAGCTTCAGAGAGACACTCACCATTCTGGGAGCAATCCACTGTAGTTGGATATTAATTAAATTTATTAAACAAATAACACTGTGGCCTGGGGAGGCAGGGGTCCATCTGTTTGCTTTGTGAATTGATCTCTGTGGAAATGGATTTTGAATGGTAGTTAAACTTCAGATGCAAAGCTCAGCAGATGGGTCCTGTGTCTCCAGTGAGGAGATTTGGAGGCTGTCCAACGTCTATTTTCCCTCCAGCTTTTTTTATGTGACTGTGAGACGGCATCTAGATTCCTGTTTTGTTTATCTGAATGAGGTTTTAAGTCTGATTGATATGGTTGGTGCGATGTGTCCCGACTGATCCTAGTTTTGCCTGTTTGTTGGAAAGACAAATCGGGAGATAATTAGCAGAATTTAATCCTGTTGATTTAATATCTTGTGTGTATACATGTTGCTGCCACACAGCCCTTGCATCTGAATCTAACAATGAAGGACAGGCCTGACTTCCTATCAGTGATTTATTCAAACTTGTAATAGAGTCATAGAATCGGACAACACCAACACCAAAACAGGTGCTTCAGCCCACTGAGTATCACTGACCGTCAAACACCCATTTACACTAATCCTACACTAATCCTATTATTATTCTCCCCACATTCTCGTCAACTCTCCAGTCCAGATGAAGGGTCTTGACCCGAAATGTCCGTCGTCCGTTTCCGTCTGTAGATGCTTCCTGACCCGCTGATTTCCTCCAGTAGTTTGTTTCATGCTCATCAACTTCTCCCCAGATTCTATCATTCACCCACGCACCAGGGGCGATTTACACTGGCCAATTAACCTACCAACCTGCATGGGTTTGGGTTGTGGGAAGAAACCAGAAGAAATCCCACACAGTTAAAAGGAGAACATGCAAACTCCACACGGACAGCACCGGAAGTCAGGATTGAACCCAGGTCATGGGAACTGTGAGGTAGGAGCTCCACTGGCTACTAGAAGCATCGTATCTGGACGTATCATAGCTTGGTACGACAACTGCTCTGCCCAGGACTGCAAGAAGCTGCAGAGAGTTGTGGACACAGCCCAGCGCATCACGGACACCAGCCTTCCCTCTTGGACTCTGTCCTTACCTCTTGTTGTCTTGATGAAGCAGCCAGCATAATCAAAGACCCCACCCACCTGGGACATTCTCTCTTCTCCCCTCTTCCATCGGGTAGAAGATACAGGAGCCTGAGGGCATGTACCACCAGACTTAAAGACAGCTTCTATCCCACTGTGATAAGACTATTGAATGGTTCCCTTATACAATGAGATGGACTATGACCTCACGATCTACCTTGTTGTGACCTCGCACCTTATTGCACTGCACTTTCTCTGTAGCTGTGACACTTTACTCTGTACTGTTATTGTTTTTACCTGTACTACCTCAATGCACTCTGTACTAACTCAATGTAACTTCACTGTGTAATGAATTGACCTGAACGATCTGTATGCAAGACAAGTTTTTCACTGTACGTCGGTACAAGTGACAGTAATAAACCAATACCAATACCAATACTAGCTCTGTACTGCCCCTGGTTATGATTTAACAAACCATTTTAGTATTATCACCACTGTGTTTCCCTATCCCAACAGCATCTTGGACCTATTTATAAAACTTCCTTCATAGGATATAGATGTTGTGAGTAAGACTGACATTTATTGTTCATCCTTATTTGTCCCCTTGTAATGGCTTTACAAATATGTTTAGGTACAGAATATATACATCCAAAAGAGTTAGTGTTTTACTTAAGAGAGACACAAGAGACTGCAGATGAAAAACACGATGATGCTGGAGGAACTCAGTAGGCCAGGCAGCATTGTGGAGAAAAGCAGGTGGTCAACGTTTCGGGTCAGGACCCTTCTTCAGGATTGAAGATAGGAAAAGGGGAAGCCTGGTATATAGGAGAGAAAAGCAGAGCAGTGAGAGGTGGGCAAAAGAAGGGGAGGTGGGGTGGGCACAGGGTGGTGATAGGTAGATGCAGGTAAGAGACAGTGATAGGCAGGTGCGGGGGAGGAGGGGAGAGCAGATCCACTGGGGGATGGTGGGATTTGAACATGTCTGTAGATGAATGGTCCAGCCTTTGGATATCAACCCAGTATCTTAACCAGTGTCCTAACCGTCCCCAGTTTATTGACTCCCTAATACTATGTTAGGATTATCATCAATGAAATCACTTCATTCATCTAACCCAGCACTAACTTATATTTGTACAGGGCCTTCCATGTAGCAATACACCTCAGGAGCATCTTCATGTAAATATTAGCATCAAGTCACACAAGGGGATGTTCAGGAAAGTTGGGCATGGAGACAGGAATGGATGGGATGAGGGGAAAGAGAGATGGAAAGGCTCAGATTTGGGACCTCGTCAGCTGAAGGAATGTAAGTGTTAAAAATTAGGCATGTGGAAGGGGCCAGATAAGGTAGAGAGCAGAAAACCTGGAGGCTTGTAGAATCGAAGGACGTAACAGAGGCTGGGAAGTGCAAGGTCTTGGAAGGATGTGAAAATAAGGATTTCAGATCAGGAGCCAATGTCGGTCAGCGAACTCAGGGCTGACTGGTAATCGGTGTGAGTTAGGGGACTGTCACAGACTCTTGGATGAGCTCATGGTTACAGAGGGAGCAAGCCATTAATCTGGCCAGGAGAAAGTCGGATAGTCACGTTAAGATCCACTGAAAGATGACATATTTCACCTGGGATCCATTTCAATTCTATTCCCATCATTTTCCCCTTAAAAGAAACATTTTGTTATCCGGGCTTAATGTGAAGTAATTACTGATTAACATTTTTGGCTCTGTCCCAATATTTACTTTTGCTAAAAGCAAGTCTAGTAATGAGTCACTGTTCTGACTCTCGACTTGTGGCAGTACTAATCAATTGTGTATGAATAGTGTCAACATACAGATTTCCTCCTGCTGTTCAAGGCATCATTTGCACTCAGCCGAGGGTTGCAGTGTCCAACACAATGTGCTACAAATGCGTTTTGATGTGGTAACCTAATTACAAGCAGTTATTTCTATATCTGCAGAGTCAGTACATTTTAAAGAGACCTTATCATAAACTTTCTACAACAAGTGAACTGAAACCATAAAAATTAGCAAAAAGAAAAGCAGATTTAAGTGCTCAGAGAAGGGGTTTCCATTCAAGACTTAGTGAGGTATGAGTGTGGTTTGCTCATTGTTTCTTTGGTATCATAGTTCTGATACTGCTTCTGTCAATTGACAGTGTTTGTTGGAAGTGGTTGTATTTGTTGGAGATTTCAAAACTCTTTGTTACAGGCACGGTAGTGTAGCGATTAGCATAACGCTTTACAGCGCCAGCGACCTGTGTTCATTTCCGGCTGCCATCTGTAAGGAGTTTGTACGTTCTCCCCGTGTCTGTGTGGGTTTCCTCTGGGTGCTCCAGTTTCCTCTCACATTCCAAAGACATATGGGTTAGGAAGTTGTGGGCATGCTATGTTGGCACCGGAAGCGTGGCGACACTTGCGGGCTGCCCCCAGAACACTCTCCACAAAAGATGCATTTCACTGTGTGTTTCGATGTACATGTGACTAATAAAGATATCTTATCTTATCTTAGAATGTCTCATGGCTTGAAACACATTCACTGCTGGTGTGTGTACAAGAACATTGTCAGTCAGGATACTGGGAGAATTCCACTGGACCGCCAAAGGCCGACACAGTGACCCAGTTAATGGAGCTCTCTTTCACAGCTTCAACAACCCAGGTTCAGTCCTGACATTGGGTGCTGTCTGCGTGGAGTTTGCATGTTCTCCCTGTGACCATGTGGGTTTCGCCCAGGGGGCTCTGGATTCCCCCCGCCTCCTTGAAATGTGTGGGTTGGTAGGTTAATTAGCTGCTGTAAATTGTCCCTAGTGCTTAGGCGTGTGGTGGAATCTGGGGGAGTTAATGTGAGTGTGGGGAGAATAAAATGAGTGTAAATGTATGCTTGACAGTCAGCACGGACTAGTTGGGCCAAAGATCCTCTTTCTGTGTCGTTTGACTGTTTAACACAGAATCATGCTGAGAGAATGGTTAGCATCTTGTTGGATCTCATCTGAACTGTGTGGCTTCTCGGCCATTTCTGCTTCTAATTTTCCAGAGGGTTCTTCACCCTGGCAGTTTTGCAATCACCACGACTGATACTAGGTTTTTAATTTGAGAAGTAACTGTTTGTAAATTCATCGGCTGCCAAAGGAGGAATTATCATTTGACCACATCTTTGTAATAGTAATACAGTGACTCATTTACTAGAGTGCTGTTCTGGAGGAGGACTTGAACTCACAACCCTTCCTGATGAAGGGATGAGAAATACATCAGTTGAGCCACAGTTAGGCTCTGCGTTAAAGGGTGAGGAATTTGACCCTTTTGTAGTTAATGGAACTTGCTTTTATTAGGAGTTGATAACTGAATAACTACGAGCAAAACAGGCAGGAACATTTTGTGAAGTTGCTAACTTCTTTCTAAGGAAGTGAGAAATTACATTTATCTCGAGCATCTCACCATATCATAATGTCTTGAAGCATTTTTCAGACAACTATGTGCTTCTTTTGAAGCACATTCACAACTATAATTAGGAAATGCAACTGCTAATAGTGCACAATGAGGTCCACAAAACAAAACAATACAATAGTGACCAGATTATCTGTTTCATCAGGTGTTGGGTGAAGAGTAAGTATTGGCCAGGAGATAGGGGAGAACTACCCTAGTCCTTCCAGATTAGTTTTGGGGATTGTGTTGACTAGCAGTGGCAAGTAGTGTCTTGGTTTAACATCTAAGATATCTTTATTAGTCACATGTACATCGAAACACACAGTGAAATGCATCTTTTGCCTAGAGTGTTCTGGGGCAGCCCGCAAGTGTGGCCACGCTTCCGGTGCCAACATAGCATGCCCACAACTTCCTAACCCGTATGTCTTTGGAATGTGGGAGGAAACCGGAGCACCAGGAGGAAACCCACGCAGACACGGGGAGAACGTACAAACTCCTTACAGAGAGTGGCCGGAATTGAACCCGGGTCGCTGGTGCTGTAAAAGCGTTACACTAACCGCTACACTACCGTGCCTGCAGGGTTTTCTTACCAATCACTTGAGATTAGGCTCTGGAGTCAGTGAGTTTAACAAAGCATCACCCTATTAGCAGCAGAAGGTCACAGGAGCTTCCTGGGTTGGAGAACAGGAGAGGTGGATCAGCCAGTGCCAGTCCAGTAGCTGTGAGGTACCTTCTGGAGTGTGAGAGATCTGGATCAGTAAGCTTCATGTGGACTATATGCTTCAGACTAAATGCATTGGACAATTGGTGACACCATTGGCATCACACCTTAGCCCACTGGGTCCTTCTGTTGCGTTCTACTTGCCCTTCCAGCAGAGACCAGATACAATGAGATGCATTAGTGACTCATAGTAAACAAGACCAGCATTTATTGCCCGCCCTCTATTTTTCCTTGAGAAGAACATGATGAGTCTCCTTCCGGAGCCACTGAATTGTTCTGGTTAAAAGTAAGCTTTCATTGGCTTTAAGTAGGGAATCCCAGGATTATGACCAAGCACCAGCGAAGTTTTGGTGATTTATTGAAAAACACGATGATGCTGGAGGAACTCAGCAGGCCAGGCAGCATCTGTGGAGAAAAGCAGGCGGTCAACGTTTCGGGTCAGAACCCTTCCTCAGGACTGAAGATAGGTAAAGGGGAAGCCCACTATATAGGAGGGAAAAGCAGAGCAGTGATAGGTGGACTAAAGAGGGGAGGCGGGGTGGGCACAGGGTGGTGATAGGTAGATGCAGGTAAGAGACAGTAATAGGCAGGTGTGGGGGAGGAGGGGAGAGCAGGTCCACCGGGGGATGAGTCAAAGGTAAGGAGAGAGAGGATAAAAAAAGCTAGGAAAGAGAAAATGAGAAGAAGCATGGTGGGGGGAGTGGGGGGGTGTTGTGGGGAAGGGGGTTGGGGATTACCTGAAGTGGGAGAATTCAATATTCATGCCGTTAGGCTGCAAGGTTCCAAGATGGAAAATGAGGTGCTGTTCCTCCAGTTTGCACTTGGAATTCTCCTGGCAGTGGAGGAGGCCGAGGACTGATGTATCAGTGATAGTGTGGGAGGGGGAGTTGAAGTGACCGGCAATGGGGAGATGCAGGTCGTGGTTATGGACAGAGCGCAGGTGTTCTGCAAAACCATCACCTAGTCTGCGTTTGGTCTCACCCATGTAGACGAGGCCACACTTGGAGCACCGGATGCGGTAGATAATATATCAGGGGAGGTGCAGGTGAATCTCTGTCTCACCTGAAAGGACTGTTTGGGTCCCTGGATGGAGGTGATGGAGGTGGTGCTGGGGCAGGTGTTGCACCTATGGCGGGGGCAGTGGAAGGTTCCCTGGGTAGGAGCGGGATGGGTTGGGGGGGGGCAGTGAACCCGGGAATTGCGGAGAGAGCGGTCCCTGCAAAAGGCAGAAAGAGGTGGGGAAGGGAAGATATGCTTGGTAGTGGGGTCAGGATGTTGTGCATCTTGGAGGGAGTGCTGCAGGTTGTAGTGTCTTAAGAGAGGGTCAAGTTGAACTGGTAATTACTTCTAATAATCTCTCAGAGACACCAGGAACTTCAATGTTAACTCTTCAAACTACCAACAGCTACCACACAGGTTTACATCACACATGTTGTGGTGGCGTGTCCTGGTGCCTCCTGCATTCCTCCTTTTGGGTGGTATAGTTGGAGAGTTTGAGCGCTGCTGTCGGAGTAACCTTGGCATGTTGCAGATGGCACATTGCAGCCACTGTGCACTGCTGGTGGAGGGTGTGAATGCTTAGGATGGGGAATCGAGCGCTAAACAATGAAAATAATACTGTTGGTACTTGGAGCAGTTGGGTTACATACCTCCCAACCGTCCCGAAAGTGCTGTCCAACATTGGCATTCTGGGGAGGAGCCACAAGCAATGGAGAGCAGGGCGGATGGTTTCATGGTGATCATTCCAAGTCAGTGGAAAAGGCCCAGCTTTCCCCCAGTGACCTCAGCAAATGGTCACCATTATTTACACTGGCCATTAAAGTGATAGTTATACAGCAGTGAAACAGGCCCTTCAGCCCAGCACATCCATGCTAACCAAGATGTCTATCTGAGCTAGACCCATTTGCCAGCATTTCTCCCATATCCTTCTGTTTCTATCCGGAGTGGAGTGCAACGTTGGGAATCGACCACTGAACACTTCTGTCTGTCACAGTCCATCGCCATCACATAAGATATCTTTATTAGTCACATGTACATCGAAACACACAGTGAAATGCATCCTCTTGCGTAGAGTGTTCTGGGGACAGCCTGCAAGTGTCGCCACGCTTCCGGCGCCAACATAGCAACATAGCTCCATTGCTTTTTGTTTAATTTGCTATCAACTAGTTACATTTTGGTTAGTTTGCTTTATAGGTGCATTGCACCTTACTTGTATTGGTATTGGTTTATTATTATCACTTGTACCAAGGTACAGTGAAAAACTTGCCTTGCATACCGATCGTACAGATCAATTCATTACACAGTGCATTGAGGTAGTACAGGGTAAAAACAATGACAGAACAGAGTTAAGTGTCACAGCTACAGGAAAAGTGCATTGCAGGTAGACAATAAAGTGCAAGGTCAAACAAGCCCATCTGTCAAATTGTCTGCCTGCACTGCACTTTCCTTGTAACTATAACACTTTATTCTGCATTTTGTTATTGCTTTTCCCTTGTCCTACCTCGATATACGGGCAGGCACGGTAGTGTAGATAGGCAGTCGCGGTAATGTAGCGGTTAGCGTAACGCTATTACAGCGCCAGTGACCCGGGTTCAATTCTGGCCACTGTCTGTAAGGAGTTTGTAAGTTCTCCCCGTGTCTGCGTGGGTTTCCTCCGGGTGCTCTGGTTTCCTCCCACATTCCAAAGAAGTACGGGTTAGGAAGTTATGGGCATGCTATGTTGGTGCCGGAAGCGTGGCGACACTTGCAGGCTGCCCATAGAACACTATACACAAAAGGATGCATTTCACTGTGTGTTTTGATGTACCTGTACATGTGACCAATAAAGATACCTTATCTTATACTGATGTGATGAAATGACTTGTATGGATGGCATGCAAAACAGTTTTTCACTGTACATTGGTACACCTGGTGATAATAAGCCGATTTACCAATTGAAATTTTACCAATTTTAGGATAGCTTGGAACTTTTTTTTCTACACAATAGGACACATCTATCAAAATTTATCCCACAACTGGAACGTGTTGTGGCAACTAATTTGTTGAAGTGTTAAGCATTCTTTCACAGTTGGGGGATGGTATGATGTTAACAGAAACCTGGACTATTGATCCTGAGATTCAAGTTCAAATCTCACCGAAGCTGTGGGTAACTCAATGAATGTGGAATTTAAAAAGCACTCTAGTGATAATCGTGGTGACCCTGACCTTCGAGGGAAGTAAATCTGGTCTCCTTACCCAGTAATGTAAACCCCCTCCCTGCCTTCTTCCCCCTCCCCACTCCAAGACCCACACTGAACCCAACCCCTCCCCAGACTTGCACCAACCCCACCCTCTGATGCACCCTGCACCAGACCTACAGCAAAGTGGTTAAGTCATAGCTGCCCCCTGAAATAATCCAACATGTCACTCAGTCCCAGGGCAATTAGAGATGTGTATCCCTGCATGTGTTTATGATGATTGAATTTTGGTCTATTCATTATCACTCAGTTCTGCCTTGTGTGGGGTCACTGTGTTTTTCAGTTTGCCGCTGGTGGATTCTATGTGCTGCTTGTTGATGTTTCGTTAGGTCAAAGGTGTTCAATGATGAGCTGCAGGAAATACAGGCGGCCTGCTACCTTTAGCTGTGAATACCCAGGGTAATCAATGGCTGGTGCTGTGACTTGTGGGTTCATTGCTCTCTCAGGCAGTACCTAGTTTTGTTTGACCAAGGCGATGTGATGGCACTGAACTGTGAGAAACAAGAGGGCTAGTCACTCAGTACTTAGCATGGCATGGCTGCGGGCACCTCCTGATCTGTGTGAATTGAAAGGAATAAACCCATTAGTTTGATATCCTTTCCTCGATTAAACACAAAACTTACCAGAACAAAAACTACACATTTTCAATGCACCGTTCACAACATCTGGACATCCCAAAACTTTTCATGTGTATTCACTGTCATAGTGTAGGAAATGATGCTGCCAATTTGCACACAGAAAGATCCCACAAACAAGCAATTGAGTGATCTGCTTTCAGTGTCGATAGAGAATTAGTGATGGGCAGAAAGGAAACACTGGCGATTTTTCTTGAAGTAATGTCATGGTATCTTCTGGGTCCATTGTAGAGGGCAGGAGCTTTAACATCTCAGCTAAAGGAAGCACCTCCAACAAACAATCTGCTGGAGGAACTCGGTGGGTCAAGCAGCGTCTGTGGGGGGGGAAGGAATTGTCAACGTTTGGGGTCGAAACCCTGCAAAATACCTTTTGTCCCATAGGTGCTGCTCGACCCATTGTGTTCCTCCAGCAGATTGTTTGTTGCTCCAGATTCCAGCATCTGTAGCCTCTTGTGTCTCTGGCATGTCCAACAGTGTGGCACTCCCTCTGGGAAGCACTGGTACATCAGCCTTGACTAACAGCCAGACCAGAGCTTCTGACCGTGAAAGACTACCAAGTAAGATTTAAAATCAAAGGGGAACTTAATGGTTCATGATCATTTTGCTCGACTAATGGACATGTTACTTCCTCAGAGTTCCCCTCTGCCTTAGGAGAAGGATCATGAGACTGTTGGGCCACCTCAGCATGCTCCGTCCCTTTGGCACCACCGTGAGACGGACTGCCCTAGCCCAGGCCACCGACTCTGAGAACGCCTACCGGCTGCGAGGGACCTATCCCTACTTCCTGCCAATTCAGACCCGTTGGCAAGACAACGATCAGTATGGCCACGTTAACAACATAGTATATCACGGGTACTTTGACACACTAATCAACTACTATCTTATCAGGTAAGGAATCGCTAACTATTTAGTCTGTTCACACTTGCCTTCATCTAATGATGCTGAAGTAAAGGATTTAATGTGGCAATAAAAGGTTTATTGTTATCAGTGACATAGAAGGGTTAATTCTTTTGAACAGTTTATCTCTTATCAGTTGTAATTAAATGTGCTTATAATAAATTATTTGGTGTAATTAATGTAAAAATCTTCTTGCCTGTACTGTTATTAGAACCAGATGCTGAAGGATCAACAATATTACAACATGGCGATATACCCTTGCCAGCTGCCTAACTGTAATTACTTTAATCTCAGCTTGTTATCTAATTATCACCTTTGTAAAGGGAATACTACCCTCTATTGCATGCTGATTGTTTCAGATGATGATGAAGAGTTTAAAACAGCTGTCAGAAATCTGGGGCCTGCCTGGATATCTCGGTTACCAGGAGGCTGTGTTGAGGCCTAGTTCAGGCCTGATTCGTCTCCCACAGGAGACGTGGGCTTTGAGCTGGCTAGTCTCCTCCTGCGAAGAGGTGAAAGAATGTATAGACTTCAATGTGGGGCAGAGTTTGGCTCTTGTCAGTGAAAAAAACAACCTTATGACCAGCCTCATGTTACTGACCTCTCTGTATCTGTGCACTGGGACCGGAGTGAAGGAAGATGTTCTAAACAGAGAGAATAACAAGGGTCAATTACTTCTGTAAATCAGCTCAGCTGTGGAACACTTCCTCTTCTGTTTAATGAGGAAATATTCGCAAAAGAAACAAGTTTGTCAATTGAAGGTCAACAATGGAAACTGATATTAGTTGTTACCTGGCTAGAAAAATATGAGTTTAAAAATGATGGAAAAATATGAGTTAAAAATGATGAAAAAATATTCATTGGTATCATTTATTTATACTTTAGTTTCAAGAATAGTGAAAGAATCATACAATTGTCTGTAAATAAACAATCTTTCTCAAATGGTAGTTCAGGCAGGCAACTCGGTCGGTCTGGATGAGTTGGGCTGAAGGGCCTCTTTCAGTGCTGTATACCTCTGTGGTTCTATTTTGTGTATTAAATATTGAAGAAATGTCATCAGGAAACAGTGAGAGTGTCAGCAGGGTGTTTGGTAAATTGGCAGAATTGGTGATTCTCTCTTTGGAGAGGAGGATGAGAGGTGACTTGATAGAGGTGTACAAGATGATAAGAGGCATCGATGAGTGGACAGTCAGAGACTTTTTCCCAGGGCGACAATGGCTAACAATGAGGGGACAAAATTTTAAGGTGATTGGAGGAAGGTATAAGGGGGATGTCAGAGTTAAGTTTTTAACACAGAGTGGTGGGTGCGTGAAACGCACTGCCTGCAGAAGTTGGGGCAGATACATTGGGGACATGTAAGAGACTCTTAGATAGACACATGAATGACAGAGAAATAGGGAGCTATGTGGGAGGGAAGGGTTAGACAGATCTTAGAGCAGGATAAAATGTTAGCACAGCATTGTGGGCCGAAGGGCCTATACTGTGCTGTAGTGTTCTATGTTCTATTTCTGGCTTTGTTTTGACACTATTTTCCCACATTCTGTTGTACACCCAGTAGTCATAGGCTGAAGTTCGTGGGAGAACTATCCTTGCTGCAGACAGCATCACCTGCTCTCTGTTTTAGTGGGAATTAATACTTGAAAGAAAATGCCCCAAGCGTCAGCCAAATTAAAACACCTTCAATACTTCAAACTGGTAAGCACATTTTGCAATTCGGAGCTGCAAATCTTTTGATGAGGATTAATCCTGTCACTGAAGGTTAACATACAGGTACAGCAAGCAATTAGAAAAGCAAATGGTACATTGGCTATTATTGTAAGAGGATTTGAGTGCAAGAGAAGTGATGTCTTGCTGCAATTACATAGGGCCTTGGTGAGATTGCACCTGGAATATTGTGTACTGGCCTGGTCTCCCTGCCTAAGAGCAGATATACTTGCGATAGAGGGGGTGCAACAAAGATTCACCGGGCTACAATGAATCTTAGGAGCACGAGGAGCCCATTCAGCCCCTCAAGCCTGCCCTGTCATTCATGGTGGATCTGCCCCACACCTTAACTCTTCTTCTGTGCCAGTTCTCCAGAGTCTCAATTCCTTGATCACTCAAAAACTTACCTGCTTATTCTTTCTTTAAATACCCCCAGCAAACTAATCCCCACAACCCTCCAGGATGGAGAGCTCCAGGGATCCCCTACCCTCTGAGAGAAGAACTACACAGTACACACCTCATTTTTAAATGACTGCTTCCTAATCTTGTAACTATGTACCTCTTTCGAGATTTCCCTCACAGACATCTACCCCGTCGTGGCTCCTAAGAACCTTGCATGTTTCAATGAGATTTATAGTGGTCCTGGGAATGTGTCAATACTTACAGAAGTCTGGGAGTGTGTCAGTGTTTAAAGGGGACCTGGAAGTAGGTTGGAACGTATAAGAGTCCTGGGAAGTATGTTGGGATTTACTATGGTCCCTGGGGGTGTGCCATTATTTACAGGGTGACCCTAGGAGTGTGTTTGTCTTGGGAATGTGTTGATGTTTACAGGAGTCATGGTAATTTTTCAGTACTAAATAGCCATTAAGCTGGAAAGAGTGCAGAGGAGATTTACGAGGATGTTGCCGGGACTCAAGGGACTGAGCTATGGAGAGAGGTTGAGCAGTTTGGGACTTTTTTCATTGGAGTGTAGGAGAATGAGGGGCGAGCTTAATAGAAGTATATGAAATTATGAGTGGATTAGATAGAGTGAATGCGCACAGTCGTTTTCCCAGGGTTGGGGAATCAAGAACTAGAGGGCATAGGTTTAAGATGAGAGGGGAGGGATTTAATAGGAACCTGAGGGTTAACCTTTTCACCCAGAGAGTGATCAGTATATGTAATGAGCTGCCAGAGGAAGTGGTTGAGGCAGGTACATTAACAACATTTAAAAAAGGTTTAGAGGGATATGGGCCAAACATGGGCAGATGGGACTGGCTTAGGTGGGAATCTTGGTCGGCATGGACCAGTTGGGCTGAAGGGCTTGTTTCCATGCTGTATGACTCTAGATGGATATTTACTAGTGTCCCTGAGTGTCACAGTATTTATAGGGTTCCTGAGAACATCTCAATATTCACAGCGGCTCCACAGATTATTTATTGACAAAATCTGCAGTGTGTCAGGGGTTCTGGGGGTTCTGTGAGAGTGTCAGGATTTACAAGAGTCCCCATATGTTTCTGTCAGTATTTACAGGGTTCCTTGGGAATGTGTCAGCATTTACATGGGAGGCTGTGTATGTCTCAGGGATTATGAGGGTCCATGGGAATCTGTCAGAGTTTTCAGGGGTGCTAGGAGTGTCTCAGTATTTACAAGGGGACTCTGGGGGTATGTCAGTATTTAAAAGGTCCCTTGGTGTGGAAACATGGGAGTGTACTGCGGTACATCACTAGTCACAGACTTTAAATTGCAAAGACCTCTGACCAGTGCCCTCTGCCTTCTAACACAAAGCTAATTTTTGGTCCAATTTGTCAAATTGCCCTGTTTCCCATGGGCATTTACCTTATGGACCAGTCTCCCATGAAGCTCACACAGACTATATCAATGGCACTGCAGTCAGAGAGGATCTCCCTTTAATAAAGACCCAATTAATCAAGTGTGGATTAAATCTGACCCTCAGTATTTATTGCAAAAATGTCCCTACCACCAATGTTAGGCTCACTGGGTAGTAATTACATGGCTTTGTCCTGCTGTCTCGGTATTTACAGAGACTACTGGGAGTGTGTTAGAACTTAGATGGATCTCTGAATGGGTTTTAGTATTGACAGGTGTCCTGGGAGTGTGTCAATATTTACAGTGGTCTCTGGGAGTGTTTTAGCATTTAAATACCACTACTTGGAACATATCATTATTTACAGCGACTTCAGTAAGTGTATCAGTGTATACTGAAGTTCCTAGCTCAGAGTGAGTATTTACTGCACTTGTCAGGGAGCGGTCTCTGTATTTACTGGGTGTTGCTGGGTGTGTGTGATTATCGACCGGGTGTTGCTGGGTGTGTGCGATTATTGACCGGGTGTTGCTGGGAGTGTGCGATTATCGACTGGGTGTTGCTGGGAGTGTGCGATTATCGACCGGGTGTTGCTGGGAGTGTGTGCTTATCGACCGGGTGTTGCTGGGAGTGTGTGCTTATCGACTGGGGGTCGCTGGGACTGTGTGCTTATCGACCGGGGGTCGCTGGGACTGTGTGCTTATCGACCGGGGGTCGCTGGGACTGTGTGCTTATCGACCGGGCGTCGCTGGGAGTGTGTGCTTATCGACCGGGCGTCGCTGGGACTGTGTGCTTATTTATTGGGTTTTGCTGGGGGTTCTTTAAACAGGGCATTGCTGGGATTGTACTACTTTGTACAGAATGTTGCTAGTATGTATTAGTATTTCTTGGCTGAAGTCACAAATAAGTAATATCTTGGCATGGGTAGTGGAGTAATGATCCACTAGGAAACAGAATGTGAGGATAAATGGGTCATTTTTGGAAGCACGAATGGTAGCAAGTGCACAGAATGTTCTCTGTGTGTTTGGGTTCAACATCCATCACCCAGAGTGTCTTCGTAGCACCACCAAAGTCAAAGTCAAGTTCATTGTCATCGGCACAAGTCCATGTGTGCACAGGTGCGATGAAAATCTTACTTGCCGCTGCATCACAGGCACATAGCATCAGATAAGCAGCCTTCACATTGAAAAAAACAGAAATTAAACATAAATTATACACAGTTTTTACAAGAAAGAACACAATTAGAACAAAGTCCATTTTAGTGCAATGTGATGTTACGGACTCGGTGAAAGTCCCTTTAAGATAGAGAGTGTGTGTGTGTGTGTGTGTGTGTGTGTGTGTGTGTGTGTGTGGCGTGCTTACGTCAACAGAAGATAAAGGATGTAATGACGTTGTTGAAGAAGTCAGGAGAGAAGGGAGAGAGACACCAGCCTGCTAGTGTTCTCTGTCGATGGATGAGAAACAATAACTGTGTCTGCCATTGAAATCCATGTATGGAAGTTGGAAGTAATCCGGTGGAGTTCACTTTGTTGCTGACCTGTAGAAGGAAACAGGTATTTGTGTGGACGACCACGATTCAGATGCTTTTCGGGGTGAGGAAGTCACTACCCAGTAAACACTGAAGTGTCGTTTGGGTTCCATCGTGGAACATTTGGATTTCGTATTTACTCTCTCTATGTTTCTCTACATCTACGTCTTATCTTCAGACAACGGTGGTTGTTGAAGAAGCCCTTGCTCATGCTTCACCTTATGGCTTGCGGAACTGAACTTTAAGAACCATTCCTCAACTTGGAGTTTGGGACTTTGCCACACACACACGAAGAGTTTAGTTTTTGGGGTTAACGTTCAAGGTTTAACATTTTTGAATTTTAACATACTAACATTTTTACTTTTATTTTACGTATGGTCATAAGTAGTGATTAATAAAATAGTTTTTAACACTGAATCATGCTCAGTGTGTTTCTTTTGTTGCTGGTTCGTGACAGTGATCAAAGTGGTCCTAGTGTTGCTAAACTGTAGTGACAACAGTTGTGCCAGTTGTGCTTGTACTTGTACATGTAGTAGTGGTGACTAGTGTAGTGTCACAGGGATCTGTGAAGAGGTTTCAACTATTTATAATATATATGGGTGACTGGATGAAGGGATCAAGTTCATTGTAGCCACATCTTCAAATAATACAAATACAAGTGAGTTGCAAGTTCTGAGGAGGACACAGAGAACTTGCAGTGGGATACAGAAACAATAAGAAGCTGGCAGCAACAAACAGACTGCTGGAGGAACTCAGCAGGTCAGGCAGCACCCGCGGATGGTTCGGGTCAAGTCTCTGCATCTGGACTGAAGTTGGCAGATGGAGCATAATGTGGAAAATGTGACATTCTCCACTTTCAAAGGGAGAGTGAAAAGCATTCTTTTTACTTAAATGGGGTGCAACCATAAAAATTGAAAATCACATGGAACTCCAAAATAAAAACAGAAAACGCTGGAAGTTCTCAGTAGGTCAGGCAGTGTCAGTGGAAAGAGAAACAGAGTTAATGCTTCAGATGGAAGATCCTTCATCAGCAGTGGCAATGCGAGAAGTTAAGTGATTTCTCGATTGCAGAGAGGGTGGATAAAACAAAGAGGTTTTATCTGACACTGTGAGGCCAGACGATGTGGTGATAGATTGTTTATGCAACAGTTTGGTTGATAGATTAACGAGGGCAGTTAGAAAAAGAGAAAGCAAAGGGACATGTAAAAGCTGTGAAATACAGGTCAGAGCTGTGGCAAGGTTCTGATTCCAAGCAGACAACGTTAGAAATGCCCAGCAGTTCAGGCAGTGTCTGTGGAAAGGGGAAAGTTAAGCATCTTACTTTAGAACTGGCTGGTCTTGATGCAAGCAGAGAAAGCAAACCACGGTTACTGAATCCGTGTTCCCCTTCTCCAACATAGAGGAGACCACATCGTGATTGATAATTGGTTTATTACTGTCACATGTACCGAGATACAGTGGGGAGCTTAGTTTGCGTGCCATCCAGACAGAACGTTTTGTACATCAGTTCATCGAGGTAGTACAAAGGGAAAACAATAGCAGAATGCAGGATGTGGTGTTACAGTTCCAAAGAAAGTGCAAATAACAGACAAATAAATTGCAAGGGCCACGGTGAGGTAGACTGAGAGATCAAGAATTCATCTTTATCATATAAGATCAAGAGTTCATTTTTTAAGATATCTTAACTAGTCACATGTACATCGAAACACAATGAAATGCACCTTTTTGCCTAGAGTGTTCTGGGGGCAGCCTGCAAGTGTCACCACGCTTCCTGCGCCAACATAGCATGCCCACAGCTTCCTAACCCGTACGTCTTTGGAATGTGGGAGGAAACCGGAGCACCCGGAGGAAACTCATGCAGACATGGGGAGAACGTACAAACTCCTTACAGACAGCAGAGGGAATTGAACCCGGGTCGCTGGCGCTGTAATAGCGTTACGGTAACCGCTGCACTTCCATGCCTGCCCTATCATTTGTCGTATATGATCCGTAAATAGCTGTGGTACAAAAGGATCTAGTGATCCTAGTGCATTGAAACGTGTGGATTTGGCATTCAGGTGCAGTAGGTAATTAGCAAGGCTATTGGAATGTTAACCTTGGTTGCAAGGAATATGGAATATAAAAGTAGGGAGGTTTTGACACAACTTTACAGAGTGCTGGTGAGAATGCATCTTGAGTAAGGTGTACAAATAAGGAAGGATGTGCTTGTGCAGAGAAAGATCATGGGATTGTTTATAGAATGAACAGTTGGGGCTTACATTTCTTGGCTTATAGATGAATAAAAGGGGGCATTGAAATCTATAAAGTTGCGAAGGGGCTGGGCAGGGTGAATGTTGAAGGGGTGTTTCCCCTTGTTGGACTGTCTAAAATTTGAGAGCATATTTTCAAAATTAGGGGTTGTGCATTTCAGATGAAGATGAGGAAGAATTACTTCTCTCAGGAGGTCATAAATATTTGGGGTTCTTTACCCCAGGCACCTGTGGAGATGGAGCTATTGAATATTTTCAACAAAGGTGTCATGGGATATGGAAAGAGGCTGGGAGAGTGGTGTTGTGGCCAATATTGACTCAGCCGTGATATTATTGAATGGTGGAGCAGGTTCTAGGGACCAGCAGGTCTACCCCTGCTTCTGTTTCTTCTGTTTTTATGTGATTATGTATCAGTAATTAACGGCTGCCTCTGGCAATGTGAATGTTTGTCAGGTTGCTGCTGGGACCATGTCAGTGTGCAAACTGTGTTGCTGGGGTTGTGTTGATATGTACATGGTGTCACTAGTTGTATGTCAGTGTGTGTAGGGTGTTGCTGTGAATATGACAGTGTGCATACAGTGTCGCTGGGTGTGTGTCAGTGTGCATACAGTGTCGCTGGGTGTGTGTCAGTGTGCATACAGTGTCGCTGGGTGTGTGTCTGTGCGTACAGTGTCACTGGGTGTATGTCAGTGTGTGTACAGTGTCACTGGGTGTGTGTCAGTGTGGGTACAGTGTTGCTCATTATGTGTCAGTGCGCATACAGTGTCGCTGGGTGTGTGTCAGTGCGCGTACAGTGTCGCTGGGTGTGTGTCAGTGCGCGTACAGTGTCGCTGGGTGTGTGTCAGTGTGCGTACGTTGTCGCTGGGTGTGTGTCAGTGTGGGTACAGTGTCGCTGGGTGTGTGTCAGTGCGCATACAGTATTGTTCATTATGTGTCAGTGCGCATACAGTGTCACTGGGTGTGTCAGTATGCGTACAGTGTCAGTGGGTGTGTGTCAGTGTGTGTACAGTGTTGCTTGTTGTGTCAGTGTGTGTACATTGTTGTTGCAGGCGTTCCAGTGTGTATACAGTGTTGCTGTGTGTGTGTGTGTGTGTGTGTGTGTGTGTGTGTGTGTGTGTGTGTGTGTGAGAGAGAGAGAGAGAGAGGGAGTAGGTACAGATGTTTAAAGAGTTTTCAAGTTCGAAGGGTATAGTTTAATTGCGTGATTGTGTGTTTCTGTGCAAGACTTCCCAACCTGAAGGTCAGGAAATAGAAGATACATCTAAAGTCAATATGTATGGTCATTGGTTCCACCATGACTGGTTAACATTAAATAACATAATTTTGTGAGGTAGGGAGATTGGGTTATTTATCACTGTAGGGCAATGGAACCGAATTATTCAGGTGCAAATATCGTTGAAGTAGATGCAAGCATATTTTGGTGCCAATTTCTTTCCGTCCCTACTACAGGGGCCCTTTGAATGACATCCGTGGCCCCTTCATTAACTTGCATTGACGTTCCTTTTTCCCAACATGTGGCTGCCTGCATTAGTCTGGTTGGATAATCCTACACTTTTTTGACTTACCACCACTAAATCACTCTCATTACCGGGGATCGAGCTTATTTCTAGTTGCTAAGCTGCTTAGCTTGCATGACTTCATCAATCATTCCACTGGATAAATTCCCATCGGCATGACTTGTCAAATGAGGAATGGGGTTCCAGTTCTGCTGAAAGAGTTTCTAAACACAGGTGGAAAAGATGAGTTGAGAAAGAAGAAACCTGAATATCCGCCGAACCTTTCCTGATCTAAGAATATCACAATCAAATATCTTTGAAGTGTGGTCACCTTTGATATAGAGGGTAGGGAATGTTTGGGTATTTTGACATTTTTGGAAGATCCCTGCGATAAACTCGGCCTAAAGCTCAATTGTTCAGTGGTGAAACTGTGAGGTTGATGGTTGCAAAAGTCTTTGTATGCTTTTGCTGCCTTTTAATGCCTCTTGGTATGAACTGCAAGTTGGCACCAATGCCAGTGAGCACATTGGGTTTGCCAGTAATGCACAGATGCTGCATTACCTGGGAATGGATCATTGGATGTGTTGGCAACTGTTCTGGTTGTGTAGCTTGCTGAAAAATCAAGCATGTTTGTGCAATTGGCTGGAACTGAAGGAAATTTACTGAGGGACATGATCTTTCATTGATATAGATGCAGAGGAATAAGATGAGATTAAGTTATCTTTATTAGTCTCATGTACATTGAAACACACAGTGAAATGCATCTTTTGCGTAGAGTGTTCTGGGGGCAGCCCGCAGGTGTCGCCATGCTTCCGGCGCCAACACAGCATGCCCGCAACTTCCTAACCTGTACGTCTTTGGAATGTGGGAGGAAACCGGAGCACCTGGTGGAAACCCACGCAGACACGGGGAGAACGTACAAACTCCTTACAGACAGCGGCGGGAATTGAACCCGGGTCGCTGGCGCTGTAATAGCGTTACACTAACCGCTACACTACCGTGCATTCCAGGTAGCACCTTGGTTTAACATCCCTTCTGAAGCAACACCACCTCCAACAGTGAGGGAGGGAGGGAGGGTGTCACTCTCCATTAATAGTGTCAGCCTGGATTACCTTCTATAGAATGGGTCCTGAACCTTCAAACTTCTGCCCCAGGGGTGTGTCTGATGCACACAGAATCAAGATTTACGCCTTTGCTCTAAGGCAAACAATGAAGGCTTGAGATCGTGTTGCACGTGAAAAGGTGCTCACTTGGTGTTGTGCAGGGTTAAATGCACAGGTTCGTCGGGAGCAAGTGTCCTGCACTGCATTGGGCAAAGCTCTGTGCACATGTGACTCATTTCTCCAGTCTCTGGTGCATTAACTGTATGTGGTTACATGGGCTCATGTGCAAGGTATAAACTTACTTGAGCATCACTCTGACTGGGCCGGAACTCTTAAAGGAGCCATCCACCAGATCTGCTGCTGCAAGTGGTGGTGCATCAGGGCCACCTCTTGGATGCAATGGAGGGAGAGACACAAGAAGGGGACACCAATCCTTCAGTGCTTGATTAGGTACACAGGTAGTCTTCACGGCAAGAATCTGGGGGGTTACTCATATCACCCTCCCTCACTCACCACCCCCCCCCCCAAAGGAAATAGATTGCCCACATGCAAAATACTAAGAGATTTGGTCCATGGGGATACTGGACAAGAATTCACTGTTGTCTCTTGTGGCAAAAGCCCCAGCGATTGGTATTGGTTTATTATTGTCACATGTACCAAGATACATTGAAAATAATAGTTCATAAAAAAAGATCAATTACTTTCAGAGGGCCATTCCTGCTGTGAACATATATAGTCTGCAATTAAGGACGAATGCATTTAGTGCATGCTACCAATTTATTAATATATTAAGCTTCATCAGCTTTGTAAATAGTTTTATAGGGTGCAAGCACAATGAATTGGAATTTGTTGTAGTGCATTTCATTCTGCAGAGTTCTGAGTAAAAACAGTGACACCAATAACTTGGGAACAAAGACAAAAAGCAGAAAAGGAAAGGATCTTCCTTCCTTTCCCTTCATAAAATTTGCTTAAAATTCCACGTACTCTATCCCAGCTCCTCTGGGATCAGGTATTTGTATGCCGTACAGTCAGATCATGCCATACATAAGTACATCGAGGCAGTAAAAAGGAAAACAGAATGCAGAATATAGTGTTACAGCTACAGAGAAACTGCAGTGCAGGTAGACAAGTAAAGTGCAAGGGCCACGATGAGGTAGATTGGGAGATCAAGGATTCATCTTAAGCATACAGGAGGTCCATTCAAGAGTCTGATAACAGTGGGATAGAAGCTGTCCTTGAGTCTGGAGGTCTGTACTCTCAGGCTTTTGTACTTTCTGCATGATGGGATGGGGGAGGAGAGAAAATGTCGGGGTTGGGAGTAGTCCTTGAATATATCCTCTGCTTCCCAGAGGCACCAGGAAGTGCAGACAGAGTCAGTGGAGGGGAGGCTGAGGGTCTGTCACTTTAAGGGGTAAGGGCTAGAGGAGAACACCTTCCTCCTGTTAGGGACCACTTTCCTGCTGAAGCCCCACTTGATTCCCCAGTTAAATAATCACACTCGAATCAACTACATTACACGGTGATTGATGTCACCCGTGTTTCTCTTTTGGGATTTGGGCATCGCTGGCAAGGTCAAGTGAACCACTCTAACCTCCTGGTGAAGAGGCTCTCTCCGTGCTTTTCCAGGAGTTAGACCCAGTCACACTGAGGGACCAGCAATGTTTTTCCAGGTCGGGATGATGTGCAACTAGGAGGGGAACCGGCAGGTGGCGGAGGTTGCAGGTTTGGGGTAGTCTGGCTGAGTAACAGCAGTGCATTTTGTAGACAGTACACACTGTCACCACTGTGCACCTCTGGTGGAGGGAATAGATGTTTGATGGGCTACCAATCAAGGAGGCTGCTTTGTTCTGGGTGGAGTTAAGCTTCCGTGGAGTTGTTGGTACTGCACTCATCCAAACAAGTGGCGAGCATTCTGTCACGCTCCTGACTTGTGCATTGTAGATGGTGTCACTCATTGCAGAATACCCAGCCTCCAACCTGATCAGTTGCCATATCAAATTCAAGTTCAAGTTACTTCATTGTCATTCACCCATATGCTATAAAAACACATGGAGGAACAAAATGTCATTTCCCCCAGACTCTCACAATAGAGGACATACGTAAAACAGAAGACATACAATAAACACAGATAAAAAAATAACTGTGGAAGTACAAATAGTGCAAAAAACAGTATATACAGAATACAAATTCAGTGCAGAGTTAGTGCAAAGCCGAGTTGGACGAAGAAAATACAGAACTCAGTGTGTTGCACTTATTGTATAAGCATATTCAGCAGCAGCCAAAGTTCTTATACGCTGTTGTGCAAACCAGGGCTTTTGACGGGGCATTTGTCTGAAGCTGATCCATTTGAGTTTTTGGTTAATGGTGAGCCCCAGGACTTTGATGGTGGGGGACTCAGTGATGGTAATGCCAATGATTCTCTATGGCAGGTGATTAGACTCTCATGGGAGATGATCAGTGCTTGGCTCTTTTGTGAAATGACTGTTAACAGCCTATGCATGAACGTTGTCTGGGTCTTGCTGCATGCAGGCATGGCTTGCTTCATCTGCTGAGGAGCTGTGAATGGAATTGAATGTTATGCAATCTTCAGCGAGCATCCCCACTTCTGACCTTATAATGGAATGAAGGACACTATTGAAGCAGCTGAAGATGGTAGGGCCAAGAACACTGCCCTGAGGAACCTCCAGCAGCCTTTCTGTGTCAGCCCGTCATACCCAGGGAAGGACACAATTCAGTGCCTCTTCAAGCACAGGGTTCAGTTGGAAATGCCGACCACATCACACAATCAATTTTGCACCATTTTAGTTGTGTTGGCACATAGAAAATGGGTGTAAGGCACTTGAATTTTTTTTAGCTCAAAGTGCTGGAGAGCCTCTGGCTAAACCCAAGGGAATGGAAAAGTGAGCAATGGATTTCTGAATAAGAATGAATGAGTTCTTCCAAATATTCTGTGGCTTACCACTATTATCATAATGCAGTCAGTGTTAAGCATTTACTCTGTGGCTTCAAACTGGTCTAAATGCTTACAAAGATGCATTGAAGCCTTTTTACTAATGAGACATTTATGTCTCATCTGGAAAATTTATTGTGTCTTGTACCTTTCTCAAATAAATTGTTACAGACTGAAGTGAGAGTCAATAGGATTTTAATGTCATTATTTCCCTGAAAATTCAGGGTTGAATGAACATCACTCTTAATTACTGCGGGAAATTTTCTTTCCATATTGTTCATGCAATAAATGTTTCTTAAGAATAAAATAAAATAACAGGAGAGCTCTCAGTAATTGTGGCCCTTTGAGTACATTTAATTTAAATTAGAATGGCAAAGAGACACATTTTAGACATGGTTTAGAAAATACACACAGAGGAAAATGCCTTAGAAAAGATCCTGGGCTCTGGATGGAGGTGAAACTGTTCTTGTATTTTAATAAAATATAAATGCAATGAAATGCATGCTCATTAATTCATACAGGGTGTGAAAATCCAAGCCATAGGTCCTGGGTATTTAAGGCTAGAGTACTCCTGTAGGACTGCAATTTAATTCAGATCTCCATTAACCCAGGGGAATATACTTACAGTCCCACCAAAATTAAATTACTTCAGGGAGGGCATTCTAATGAACAAGCAGTTAAATGATCTATGTCCAATCAGCCTAGTTGCTTTAGCAAGAGTGCCCCAATAAATGTCTCTCCTTACGTCTGACATCTTCCTATTGCCAGTTCCCACTGGGTTTGCAATGACTCCTCATTAGAACTTTCATTTCCTTTCCTGAACTGTTTTGAGAGTTGGAATATCACTATAGTCCCATCTTCTCCCTTGTGTAGTGTCATAAATGACTGTGGATCGATACAAATCCATTGTCCTGTTCAAGTATGATGAGGTACCCCCGATCACCCATGATGTGAGATGAAGGGTCAAGAACCAAATCAGCTTTAGGTCAAGGGATAATGGAATCAGGTAGGAGTGTAATTCAGTCTCTGTCTTAAAGTAATTCATGCTGCCCTTATTTTTATATTTCGAGAATAAATTTTATTGTTCCACTACTGGTGATCGTGTCGTCAGCTGCCATGGACCAAAGTCATACATTCCCTCTATAAACCTCTTCTCCCTAACCTCTCTCCTGCTTTAAAATCTGCCTGAAACTGGTCTCAGCTTGAGCAGTAAAGTCTGTGGTGTTCTTAGCCAATCCTTGCTGAGTGATATTGGTCATTAGTTTTGGCTACAGGCAGTTCTAGTCACTGGTCGTTGTGATATACCACACATTGCTCCCTCTCTGCCTTCTGTTAAAGAAATTCCCTTGCTGCATAGATATCGATGTCATTGTTCTGCTTGTAACTTGTGTTTGGATTTGCACACTGTGAATCTGCCCTCTCTCCTGGTGTGTATGGCACATTGTCTTCTGAAGGAAATAACTCTTTAACCTTAGAAACACACAGATGGAGGCCATTCAACCCATCCAGTCCATGCTTGCTCCTCGAGATGTTACTTGTCCCATTCCCACTCTCCTCATTTCCCTGTACCCCTCTCTTGCACGATGGATCATGGCTTGGTACGGCAACTGCTCTGCCTGTGACTGCATGAAACTACAGAGAGTTGTGGACACAGCTCAGCATATCACAGAAACCAGCCTCCCTTCCATGGACTCTGTCTACATTCTTGCTGCTAGAAAAGCAGCCAGCATAATCAAAGACCCCAGCCACCCCGGACATTCTCTCTTCTCCCCTCTCCCATCGGGCAGAAGATACAAAAGCCTGAAAGCGCGTACCACCAGGCTCAAGGACAGCTTCTATCCCGCTGTTATAAGACTGTTGAATGGTTCCCTAGTACGATAAGATGGACATTTGACCTCACAATCTACCCTGTCATGTCCTTGTACCTTACTGTCTGCCTGCACTGCACTTTCTCTGTAACTGTAACACTTTATTCTGCATTCTTTTATTGCTTTTCCCTTGTCCTACCCCGATGTACTGATGTGATGAAATGATCTGTATGGATGGCATGCAAGACAAAGTTTTTCACTGTACCTTGTTACATGTGACAATAACAAACCAATTACCAATTACCAAATATTGGCCAAAACAGTTCCCTTGCACCACATCAAATTAGTTAGATGAGATCTTTTAAGCCCACATGGAAAAGCAGTGGTCTTATCAGTATAATACCTGATACGTCCCTTTTCTGGGGACCATATATTAAATTAGGGCAGGCACAGTAGTGTAGTGGTTAGTGTAACACTATTACAGCGCCAGTGACCCGGGTTCAATTCCAGTTGCTGTCTGTAAGGAGTTTGTACGTTCTCCCCGTGTCTGCGTGGGTTTCCTCCGGGTGCTCCAGTTTCTCCCACATTCAAAAGACGTACGGGTTAGGAAGTTGTGGGCATGCTATGTTGGTGCCAGAAGCGTGGCGACACTTGCGGGCTGCCCCAGAACACTCTACGCAAAAGAAGCATTTCACTGTGTGTTTCAATGTACATGTGGGTAATAAAGAAATCTTATCTAAACTTTGTATATGAACGAAGGTACCTGTGACACTGTAGCACTCCTTCAGTATTGAACTAGAACCAGACCCTCAGTGCTCTAGTCCTTTGTAATGAGGTTTTAACCCCTAACCATCCAGTGATAAATTGGTTTATTATTGTCACATGTACCAAAATACAGAGAAAAACTTTGTTTTGCATGTCATCCATACAGATCATTTCATCACATCAGTACATTGAGGTAGTACAAGGGAAAACAATAACAGAATGCAGAATAAAGTGTTACAGTTACAGAGAAAGTGCAGTGCAGGCAGACAATAAAGTGCAAGGTTACAACGAGGTAGATTGTGAGGTCAAGAGTCCATCTTATTGTACAAGAGGTCAGTTAAATAGTCTTATAACAGCAGGATAGAAGTTGTCCTTGAGCCTGGTGGTACGTGCTTTCAGGCTTTTGTATCTTCTGCCTGGTGGGGGGGGGGGGGGGGGGGAAGAGAGAATGTCCGGGGTGGGTGGGGTCTTTGATTATGCCGGCTGCTTTACTGAGGCAGTGAGAAGTGTAGACGGAGTCCATGGAGGGGAGGCTGGCTCATCCCACCGTTGCATCCCGCGTCATTTTCCAGCACCATTTTAAAATCAAAATATAACCCCTGCTTAACCAAGTGGACACAGTGAAACAGGGAGGCCCCAAATTTTAAATGCAGTGGACTTTAGAGAGAGGCCTTCCATTGCGGGGCTTGAGTGCCACATTTCACCTCATCCCTTGACCAACCCTCCCTCGGTGAACGAGGCTGAGGGCCAGGTCTCCTTCAGCCCCACCGTCGCTGACAACCATGCAAAATCCCAGGTGACTGTCACCTGGAAGCATTGCTCTAGGAGCAGCTGCAGAAGGCTTGTCTTATCAGTTAGGTTGTCAATTTGGTTTAGCCTTGACATTGACTGACGGGGCTGGGCCAGTGAGTGGGATAGGGCCCAGGGAAAGTTGGGGCAGAGTGGAATGGTATAAATTAATTGCTACATCAGGAAAAATTGAGAGATAATTATTCCAGGGCTTCCTGTCGGGGAGGGAGAGAGGGAGACTGACCTCATTAACTCACTGATTGTACACAATTCAATTACTTGGAGATGCAAAATACATTTTTAATTACCTCAGTCGCTTGGGCTCCTTTCATCTCCATTTACGTCGAAGCTTTTAATGCAGGGACATGCTGAACATATTTTCTTTGGTGTGTAAAAAAAAGAAAGTGAAATTTCTAGGTGCAAACACAGTCAGTTTTGCTCCTGGGGTAGAGTTTACCATCTCTTTTCTTCACTCCCTCGCCACCCCCAGTGGCAATTCTGATGTCCAAGACCAGAGGAGTTAGTCTGTTTTTTACCTCCTTGCTCCTTATTGTACAGACCCTCCCTGTCACCCACTGACACCATGACTTGTAGCCAGTGGCTGAACTGCAGGTCTTTGTTGGTTTATGCCTTTAGGGGAGTTTAATCTTAATGAAGACATACACGGGAAGTCATTAGCTAAAGTCGTAATTTCTTGCTTTATGTTTGTAACTTACTGTCCAATCTCTCTGTGAATGGTTACAGTCTTTTTCCCAGGACTGGGGTGTCTGAAATTAGAGGACATGGGTTTAAGGTGAGAGGAGATAGATTTAAGTTAGGAGAAGTGAAGACACACAAGTCAGGAGAACACACACCAGTCCTCATTGAGGGGTCAGCAGTGGAAAGGGTGAGCAGCTTCAAGTTCCTGGTTGTCAACTTCTTAGAGGATCTATCCTGGGCCAAACACATTGATGCAATCAGGAAGACATCACGCCAGTGGCTCTACTTTGTTAGGAGTTTGGGGAGATTTGGTATGTCACCAAATTTCTACAGATGTATGGTGGAGAGCGTTCTGACTGGTTGCATCTCTGCCTGGTATGGATGCCCCAATGCCTAGGATCGCAAGAGGCTGCAGAAGGTTGTAGACTCAGCCAGCTCCATCACGGGCACAACCCTCCCCATCATCGAGGACATCTTCAAGAGGCGGTGCCTCAAGAAGACGGCGTCCATCTTTAAGGACCCTCAACATCCGGGACATGCCCTCTTCTCATTACTACCATCGGGGAGGAGGTACAGAAGCCTGAAGACCCACACTCAACATTTCAGGAACAGCATCTTCCCCTCCGCCATCAGATTTCTGAACGGTCCATGAACCCATGAACATGACCTCATTATTCCTATTTTTGTTCCTTTTATTTTTGTCATTTATAGATTTTATGTCTTTGCACTGCACTGCTGATGCAAAACAACAAATTTCACATCATATATTAGTGATAATAAATCTGATTCTGATTCTAAAGGGGATCTGAGGGGTAGGATTTAACAGACAGAGGGTGGTGGGTATGGAACAAGCTGCCAGAGGAGGTGGGAGAGGTGCGTACAATTACAACGTGTCAAAGACATTTAGACAGGTTCATGTAGACACTAGAGACTGCAGATACTGGAACCTGGAGCAAAAAGTAAACTGCTGGAGGAATTCAGTGGAGGGAAATCCGAGACCCTTCATCTGGACCTGTCCAGCAGTTTGTTTTTAGACTGGTGCATGGATAGGAAAGGTTTAGAGGGAAATGGGCCAAATGCAGGCAAACGGGACTGGCACGGACGAGTTGGACCGAAGGGCCTGTTTCTGTGCTGTATAATTCTTTGACTGTTAAAGATCAGATATCTTTATTAGTCACATGTACATCGAAACACACAGTGAAATGCATCTTTTGCCTAGAGTGTTCTGGGGGCAGCCCGCAAGTGTCGCCATGCTTCCGGCGCCAACATCGCATGCCCACAACTTCCTAACCCATACATCTTTGGAATGTGGGAGGAAACCGGAGCACCCGGAGGAAACCCACGCAGACACGGGGAGAACATACAAACTCCTTACAGACAGCGGCCGGAATTGAAGCCAGGTTGCTGGCGCTGTAATAGCGTTACGCTAACTGCTACACTACCGTGCCTGTTATGATTCTAACCTCTCTATTACTGAGAGTCACACAGCACAGAAACAGGCCCACTGGATCGATGTTCACCATTCAGCACCCATTATAATGATTCTATCCTTGTTATTCTCCCAACCCCCAACTCCCCCCACACACTGACACACACACACACACACACACACACACACACACACACACACACACACACACACACACACACACACACAAACCGACACAGACAGACAGACACACACACACACACGCACACACACACCATGCCCTCAACAAAAATAAAAGATGTTATGTATGAAGAGCCTTTGAAGTTTCTGGGCCTGTACTCAGTGGAGTTTAGAAGGATAAGGGGGGATCTCATTGAAACCCACTGGATACTGAAAGGCCTGGATAGAGTGGACGTGGAGAGGATGTTTCCATCAGTAGGGGAGTCTAGGATCCAAGGGCACAGCCTCAGAATAAAGACTTCCCTTTAGAACAGAGATGAGGAGGAATTTCTTCAGCCAGAGGGTAGTGAATCTGTGGAATTCATTGCCACAGATGGCTGTGGAGGCCAAGTCATTGGGTGTATTTAAGGCAGAGATTGATAGGTTCTTGATTGGTGAAGGGGTTAAAGGTTATGGAGAAAGGCAGGAGAGTAGGGTTGAGAAAAAAATCAGCCATGATTGAATGGCGGAGCAGACTCGATGGGCTGAATGGCCTAATTCATCTCCTATATCTTATGGTCTTATGGCTTAATGGTCCCCTCAGCTTCTACCACTCACCTTCACCCTTGGGGGAAATTACATATGCCAGTTATCCTACCGACCAGAAAATGCTGGAAACTCTCAGCAGGCCAGGCAGCATCTGTGGAGGGAGAAGCAGTTAATTCATTCTTTCTCTCTTTCTTTCTGTATCAGGACTGGCCATTCCTGCGCGTTATCAGTTTGGATCAGTTTTTCTTTTTAAACATAGAACATAGAACAATTACAGCACAATTCAGGCCCTTCAGCCCACAAAGCTGTGCCGAAAAAAGCTTGCTTTCTTTTCTTTTTCTTTTCGTATAGTCTGTCTGCTGGGCATGTCCCACAGCTTGGTTATTAACAACAGGTAACTCAGACAAAGAAGCACAATATGCTTCTAACTTTATAAGGATGTGGCAGGACTTGAGGGACTGAGTTATAGGGAGAGGTTGGGCAGGCTGGGATTTCTCCTTGGAGTGTAAGATACTGAGAGGTGATCTTATAGAGGTGTATAAAATCATGGGGGGCATAGATAGAGTGAATGCACACAGTCTTTTTTCCCAGGGTTGGGGAATCAAGAACTAGAGGGCATAGGTTTAAGGTGAGAAGGGAATGATTTAATAGGAACTTGAGGGGCAACCTTTTTGCACAGACGTTGGTATGTTTGTGGAGTGAACTGCCACAGGCAGTGGCTGAGGCAGGTTCAATAACAATATTTAAAAGACACTTGGACAGGTACATGGATAGGAAAGGGTTAGAAGGTTGTGGGCCAAACACTGGTAAATGGGACTAGCTTGGATGGGCATCTTGGTTGGCATGGGCCAGTTGGGCTGAAGGGCCTGTTTCCCTGCTGTATGACTCTATGCCACTCACACTGCCCCCATTAACTCATCTGGTCTCACCCTATCAGAGATACTCCCTTTGTCCCACCCATCCCTCCCCCAACCTTCTCTACTACTGAAGACTAACTTACTTTTCTCTCTTTCGTCAATCTGACAAAAGGTCTCAAACCTGAAACTTTAACTCTGTTTCTCTCTTCCCAGATGCTGCCTGACCTGCCGAGTATTTCCAGCATTCTCTGTTTTTACTGCAGGTTTCCGGCACCTGCAGGTTTTTGATTTACCAACCAGTACATCCTTGGGATGTGGGAGGTCAGGCGGCATCTGTGGAGAGGGAAGCAGTCAACAAAGGAACTACGAAAGAGAGAGATATAAGTTTGTTTTCGTTAGGAGAGAAGGATGTGTAGAACAAAGGAAATGTCCGTGATAGGATAAGTTGAAATGGTTTAATGGGGACACATGAAGCTGCTCGGTCTGGGTAATGTGTTGTTCATGGTAAGGCCAGACCTATAGGATAAGATAAACTGAGCCAATGTGAGTTTTTTTTTATTGTTCATTCAAGAGACATGGGCTTTGCAGGCTGAGCCAGCATTTAATTGCCCATCTCTAGCTGCCCTTGAGAAGGTGGTGGTGAGCTGCCATCTTGAACCGCTGCAGTTCTTGAGGTGTGTGTGTACCCACAGTGCTGTTAGGGAATGGATTTCCAGGACTTTGACCCAGCGACGGTGAAGGAACGACGATATATTTCTAAGTCAGGATAGTGTGTGGCTGGGAGGGCAACTTCTGGGTGGTGTCCCCCATGCTTTTGCTGCCCTTGTCCTTCTAGCTGGTAGAGGGTGTGGGTTTGGAAGGTTCTGTCTAAGGAGTCTTGGTGAGTTGCTGCAGTGCATCTTGTAGATGGTACAAACTGCTGCTACTGTGTATCGGTGGTGGAGTGAGTGAATGGTTGTGGATGGGCTGTCTATCAAGCAGGCTGCTATGTCCTGTATGGTTGGAGCTTATTGAGTGTTTTTGAAGCTGCACTAATCCAGGCAAGTGGAGAGTGTTCCATCACACTCCAGACTTGAGCCTTGTACATGGTGGACAGGCCTTGGGGAGTTAGGAGGTGAGTTAATGGCTGCAGGATTCCTAGCCTTGGACCTGCTCTTGTAGCCACACTGTGTATAGGGCTACTCCAGTTCAGTTTCTGGTCAATGGTAACCCCCAGGGTATCAACAGTGTCAAGTCAAGTTGAGTTTATTGTCATATGCAAAGTTCATGTGTGCACAGGTGCAATGAAAAACTTACTTGCAGCAGCATCCCAGGCACATAGCATTAGGGACACAGCATTCGAAAGAAAAACAAACTAAATATGAATTGTACAAAAATTATACTAGAAAGAACTCACTTAAATCAAAAAGTAGTGGTGGATTCAGTGACAGTAATGCCACTGAATGTCAAGGGGTGATAGCTGGATTTTGTCTTAGAGTCATAGAGCAATACAGCACGGATACAGGCCCTTCGGCCCAACCAGCCCATGCCGACCATGGTGCCCCAGCTAGTCCCAATTTCCTGCGTTCAGCCCATATCCCCCTAAGCCCCGCCCCTCCATGTACCTATCTAAGTGCTTCTTAACTAATACTATTGTACCTGCCTCACCCACTTCCTCTGGCAGCTCGTTCCATATACTCACCACCCTTTGTATGCTAAAAGTTGCTCCTCAGGTCCCTTTTAAATCTTTCCTGTCTCACCCTATACCTATGCCCCCTAGTTTTGGACTCCCCTACCCTGGGGAAAAGACTGTTACCGTCCACCTTATCTATGCCTCTCATAATTTTAAACACTTCTATAAGGTCGCCCCTCATTCTCCTGTGTTCCAAGGAATAAAGACCCAGCCTGGCCAACCTCTCCCTGTAACTCAGGCCCTCTAGTCCTGGCAACCTCCTCGTAAATCTTCTCTGCACTCTTTCCAGGTTAACCACATCTTTCCTATAACAAGGCGACCAGAACTGTACACAGTACTCCTAGTCTTGTTGAAAATCATCATTGCCTGGCACTTGTGTGTCGTAAATATCAAAACTGAAAATGGAAAATGCTGGAAAGATGAAGGCAGAAAATGATGCTGTACGATCGGTGTGCAAGACAAGTTTTTCACTGTACCTCAGTGCGTGACAATAGTAAACCAATACCAATGTCCCCGCACAAGGGAGCAAAGAGACCCTGAGAGAAAAGAAAAAAAATTGATAGGAAAACAGTAATTGTTCGATGGAATGTAAGACAACCAGGTGTAAACTGACCCAGGCCGAACTGCTGCTAAAAAGCCCCCAGATGACCAGTGGCAGGTTCAAAGGTCGTTGGGATAGGAAGTCCACCCCACTTGTTTTAAGTTAAATCACTTTTATGTGATTAGCCCCCACCACCCTATCTCTTTCCCCTCCCCCACCACCTGCCCATCACCCCACACACTCCTCCCACGGGTTCCCCTCCCCACCTCCCTCCCTTTATTCTACGCTCCACTGTCCCGTCCAGCTCTTGCTCCACCCCTTCCCCCCCCCCCCCCCATCTGAGTATCTTCCCTTCTGAAGTCTTTCTGACTTCAGAAATTCAGTTGCGACCCTTCATCTGGACAGGAGGGTCTCAAATGAAACACTGACTGTCCATTTCTCTCCACAGATGCTGTCCGACCCATTGAGTTCCTCCAGTGCTTTGCTCCAGATTTCAGCATCTGCAATCTCTTGTGTCTACACTTCCAGCACCATTGGTTGAGGCCACTGTTCCATCACAATCGCACAGCTTCCCTTCCTTTTATTGTCTCATTTTTAATCAACACACCGGTACCTCTGGCAGCCAGCCAAGATGTTGCCTCAACTCCCCAGAGGGGTTTTGAACTCGCAACCTTCTGACTTCAGAAGGAAGGGAGTAAGCCCTAGAGCGACAGCAGATGGCTGATACAAACTTGACATCAATTCCTATTCGCTTTCAAGGGCAAAGCTTCCCTGTACCATATGGTGACCAGTGTTCTGTGTGCGCTTCCACAGGTTTGCAACCTGTGGGCAGTGAAGTGGGGAATCCAGAGGTCAAGAGGACAGATCAGCCTGGGAGCATCTCTGAGCTAACTTCTTTGCAATGTTTCATGATTTTTCAACAAGCTAGGGAGGAGCAGAGTCAATGGGTGCCGTTTAGTTCCCCATCGAATCATTGAAAATTAGCCTCGCACTGGACTTGGCTTCTTCAAAGCAGCAGATGTAAGCTGCAAATGAAGTGCTTTGTTGGAGAGGGTTCAGAGAAGATTCACTAGAATGATTCCAGGAATGAGAGGGTTAACATATGAGAAACGTTTGACGGCTCTTGGGCTGTACTCCTTGGAGTTCAGAAGAATGAGGGGGGACCTCATAGAAAAATTTCGAATGTTAAGAGGCCTGAACAGAGTAGATGTGGCAAAGTTATTTCCCATGGTAGGGGAGTCTAGTACAAGAGAGCACGACTTCAGGATTGAAGGGCGCCCATTCAGAACAGAGATGCGGTGAAATTTCTTTAGCCAGAGGGTGGTGAATCTGTGGAATTTGTTGCCACGGGCGGCTGTGGAGGCAAAGTCATTGGGTGTATTTAAGGCAGAGATTGATAGGTATCTGAGTAGCCAGGGCATCATAGGTTATGGTGAGAAGGCAGGGGAGCGAGGCTAAATGGGAGAATGGATCAGCTCATGATAGAATGGTGGAGCAGACTCGATGGGCCGAATGGCCAACTTCTGCTTTGTCTTATGGTCTTATGCTTTTTCCCCTCTCTGTGCAGATGTTGATCACAAAATGACAGCCACTCCAGATGTGCGAGAGAAAGGCATAAGCTCACACATTAGCATCACAAAGGGATCGTAGGGCAGTTTCCATTGATTGCAGTGTGTGAAAGGCCATTTGGCCCCACTTATCCAAGCTGGTGACCCTGTTCCACATGAGTCTCCACCTCCATCTTACCTCATCAGTGTGACGGTCTAACGTCCCCTTAAAGACACTTTGCCTCATCTACACCTACTCCGACATTCCAACCGTTCCCTGGAAAAAGAAGTTTCAATCTGAATTCCTTCCTGGATTTCGAAACAGCTCTCCTGCCCTAACTAAAGTAAAAAAAGTAGCACAGAGTCTCACAGCAGAGCCCAGTCACACTAAGACTGTCCTGTAACACACCTGGTGAAACTCCCCACTCATCTGAATGAAAATTGCTGGCTGAAGATTTCTTTTAACTTTATATGAATGTTTTTTAAAATTATTTATTAATTTTTGAATTTGTCTTCAATATTTGCTTTAATAGTGTTATGCATTTTGCTTTTTCCATTACATAAATCAATATAAATTCCTTTTTAATGCCTGATTATCAGAGACCTTTACAAGTTCTTACCAAGTGTCATAGATTTTGAGAGGGGCGAGGCTCCATCCCCAGCCTCTCGTCCTGTCAGAGGATGCCAGAGTGTCCTGGGACAGGGCTTCAGCAGATGTCTGCTGATGCCTGGTCATAGCTAAGGACCTCCTGCCAGATTGGGATTGGGAAAAAGGAACTAATCATGTCACTTTCTGTCCCTTCAACCTTTGGCGATCTCTCTACACCTCCAGCTTTGGCTTCCTGGACATCCATCAGCCCACCTTGGCAACCTTCTGGGCTCTGAGCAATTTTCCTCCACAAACATCATCACCAAGGCAAATGAACTGTGCAATTGCCTCGTTGCTGTTTCTGAGATCTTACTGTGTGTAAAATGACTTGCCATCGTTTCAACATCGCTACATCGAATGTGAATGATCATTGGTCTCATGGAGGTCTGGAGAACTCCCCTGGGTTTTCAAACAGTGGTTTTAAGAGCTTTTTGGCTGATTTCTCACAGCAAAGAGAGAGCTTAGAACATAGAACACTACAGCACAGTACAGGCCCTTCGGCCCACAATGTTGTGCCGACATCTTATCCTGCTCTAAGATCTATCTAACCCTTCCCTCCCACATAGCTCCCTATTTTTCTGTCATTCATGTATTTATCTAAGAGTCTCTCATATGTTCGTAATGTATCTGCCCCCACAACCTCTGCAGGCAGTGCGTTCCATGCACCCACCACTCTCTGTGTAAAAAACATACCCCTGACATCCCCCTTATACCTTTCTCCAATCACCTTAAAATGATGCCCCCTCGTGTTAGCCATTGTCGCACTGGGAAAAGGTCTCTGACTGTCCACTCGATCTATGCCTCTTGTCATCTTGCACACCTCTATCAAGTCACCTCCCATCCTCTTCAAAGATCTTCATCCTCTTCTCCTCGAAGAGAAAAGCCCTAGCTCACTCAACCTATCCTCATAAGTCATGCTCTCCAATCCAGCCAATATGCTGGTAAATCTCCTCTGCACCCTCTCTAAAGCTTCCACATTCACACATTACGCCAAGTATTGTGCATAATGTACACAATTCCAACAGCAGGAGCTTCCAACAGTTCAGGACTCAGTTGATTATGTTCTTATTTCTGAGTCTGAAGAAGGTGATAGGGTGGTGAAGAAGGCGTTTGGCATACTTGCCTTCATCGGTCAGGGCACTGAGTACAAGAGTTGGGACGTCATGTTATAGCTGTACAAGGCGTTGGTAAGACCAAGGTTGGAGTATTGCGTGCAGTCCCGAGCGCTCAGCTATAGGAAGGATGTCATTAAGCTGGAAAGGGTGCAGGAAAGATTCACGAAGATGTTACTGGGACTGGATGGCTTAAACTATATGGAGAGACTGGATAGGCTGGAACTTTTTCCATGAGAGTAAGAGGCTGAGGTTTATAAGATCATGAGGTGAATGGTCACAATTATTTTCCCAGGGTAGGGGAGTCTAAACCTAAATAGGCATAAGTTTAAGGTGAGAGGGGAAGATTTAGAACATTGAACATAGAACATAGAACAGTACAGCACAGGAACAGGCCCTTTGGCCCACAATGTCTGTGCTGAATACGATGCCGAATTAGACTAAATCTCTTCTGTCTCCACATGATCCACATCCCTCCATTTCCTGCATGTTCATGTGTCTATCTTACAGCCTCTTAAACACCACTATCGCATCTGCTTGCATCACTGCCCTTGACAGTCCCTTGCAGGCACCTACCTCTTGTTGTGTAAAAAACTTGCCTCGCATATCTCCTTTAAACTTTCCTCCTCTCACCTTAAATTCATGTTTTCTAGTTCTTGATATTTCTACTCTGGGAAAAATATTCTGACTGTTCTGACTCTAAAAGGGATCTGAGGGGCAACTTGTTTCAGGGTGGTGGGTATATGGAATGAACTACCAGAGGAAGTGGTAGAGGTGGGTACAATAACAACATTTAAAACACATTTGAACAGGTATTGGTATTGGTTTATTATTGTCACTTGTACTGAGGTCCAGTGAAAAACTTGTCTTGCATACCATTCGTACAGGTCAACTCATTACACAGTGCAGTTACATTGAGTTAGTACAGAGTGCATTGATGTAGTACAGGTAAAAACAATAACAGTACAGAGTAAAGTGTCACAGCTACAGAGAAAGTGCAGTGCAATAAGGTGCAAGGTCACAACAAGGTAGATCTTGAGGTCATAGTCCATCTCATTGTATAAGGGAACTGTTCAATGGTCTTATCACAGTGGGGTAGAAGCTGTCCTTAAGTCTGGTGGTACGTGCCCTCAGGCTCCTGTATCTTCTACCCGATGGAAGAGGAGAGAAGAGAGAATGTCCCGGGTGGGTGGGGTCTTTGATTATGCCGGCTGCTTCACCAAGACAATGAGAGGTAAAGACAGAGTCCAAGGAGGGGAGGCTGGTGTCCGTGATGCGCTGGGCTGTGTCCACAACTCTCTGCAGTTTCTTGCGGTCCTGGGCAGAGCGGTTGCCGTACCAAGCCATGATACATCCAGATAGGATGCTTTCTATGGTGCATCAGTAAAGGTTGGTGAGAGTCAAAGGGGACAAACCAAATTTCTTTAGCCTCCTGAGGAAGTAGAGATGCTGGTGAGCTTTCTTGGCTGTGGCATCTACATGATTTTACCAGGACAGGTTGTTGGTGATGTTCACTCCCAGGAACTTGAAGCTCTCAACCCTCTCGACCTCAGCACCATTGATGTAGACAGGTGCATGTACACCGCCCCCTTTCCTGAAGTCAATGACCAGCTCTTTTGTTTTGTTGACATTGAGGGAAAGGTTGTTGTCATGAAACCATTCCACTAAGCTCTCTATCTCCTTCCTGTACTCCGACTCATTGCTGTTTGAGATACGGCCTACAACGGTGGTATCACCTGCAAACTTGTAGATGGAGTTAGAGCAGAATCTGGCCACACAGTCATGAGTGTATAGGGAGTAGAGTAGAGGGCTGAGAACGCAGCCTTGTGGGGCACCAGTGTTGAGAATAGGTACAAGGATAGGAAAGATTTAGAAGGATGTGGGCCAAACGTGGGGAAATGGGACCCGTTTAAGTGTACAACTTGGTTGGCATGGACGTTGGGCTGAGGGGTCTGAATCTATGCTGTATAACTCAATTACTCAATGACTCATTGATTCAAGTCCCAAGAGCTGAGCATGAAAGTCTGTTTTGGAATGATTTCTTAGGCCCTGTTTCGAGAACAGTTCCTACTGTGCTCTTGCTGGTGTCCTAAGCAATATTTGTTTAGCTTTTCAAACAAACTTGTCCAGAAATTCACCCAATGGTGATGATAAGATAAGATAAGATATCTTTATTAGTCATATGTACATCAAAACACACAGTCAAATGCATCTTTAGCGTAGAGTGTTCTGGGGGCAGCCCGCAAGTGTCACCATGCTTCTGGTGCCAACATAGCATGCCCACAACTTCCTAACCCGTACGTCTTTAGAGTGTGGGAGGAAACCGGAGCACCCAGAGGAAACCCACGCAGACACGGGGAGAATGTACAAGCTCCTTACAGACAATGGCTGGAATTGAGCCCAGGTCGCTGGCGCTGTAATAGCGTTACGCTAACTGCTACACTACCGTGCCTACCCGATGCTAAACAATTGTGGAGTTGTAACCGTACGCGGTTCGTGGCAGAAAAGAAAACGCAGAAACGCGGAGGCTGGACTGGAGCATACTTTACTGACTCAAAACAAAATGCGTGCGCTTGCTAAAGGAACTGAGAGCATCTCCAGCGGACATGACTTGCAGTCCCCGCTGGAAGGCCCGCCCCGCGGTTAGTCTGCGTCGCGCTCCCGCGCATGCGCCTGTGGCTGCCAATGGCGATTCGAGTCCTGCAGGTCCGGGCCACTACAGAGTAACAATTGAATGTTCTACTGTGTGTCTGAAGCTCATTCCATTGACTTTAATGGAACTAAATTTCAGAGGCAGAATAAAGTGCAGAGACTGCTAGGCTGTCCATTTCATGGCCAGGATGAATTTCTAGCCAATTATCTTCCACTATCAAAATGTTGAACGGCAATCTGCTTGAGGAACTCAGATGGTCGAGCAGTATCTGTAAGAGGAGAGGAATTATCGACGATTTGGATCGAAAGCCTGCACCAGGACATTTACAAATGGTCTTAATGCAGGGTTTCAACCCCAAACGTCAACAGTCTGTTGCTCCAGATTTCAGCATCTGCAGCCTCTTGTGTCTCCATTAGCAAAATGTTGTTTATGGGAGCTTGCTGTGTGCAAATTGGCTGCTGCGTTTCCTACATTACAATAGTGGCTGGGCTTCAGAAGCATTTCATTGACATTAAAGTGCTTTGAAATGTCCTGAAACAATTGTGAGAGGGGACCATTGAAATGTGAGTCTGTTTTTTTTGAACATTCTGTACAATTATAAATTGCCTCTCAGTGCTCAGCATGTGAAAACCTGCCTTGTTACTCTGCATCCTGCTACAATTAAATTCACTCGCCTCGCAAACTTTAAATTTTATAGTTATTAAAAAAGAAGCCATTAAATTATTTTAGTGTAATCAGACAATACGAGAGGTAATCATGTTTTGGTACACGTGCATTTTAATTTCCCCAGTGACATGGAAATGAATTTTACTAACATGTTAATTTTGTGTGTTAATCAGTGGCTCCAAGCTGGATAAAAGGATTTGCTCTGTAAAACTGTTTGATATTGAAACAGGTCCTTTCGACCCCATCAAAATTGCCTTTATTCCCCTAAAGACGGGTAAAGTTAATTAAGCACTCAATAGGTTTATAGTGCTTAAATTAAAATATATTACCCTCATTGTGTAGTCATCAAATTAAAGCTTACTCCTCCTGGCTACATGACTGTCTAATGTGCTTATCAAAATTCATGATGTATTAAGTGGGATTTGCTGTTGGATCCCGTCAGTCCCTCTGCAGCCTTTTCCTGAACCTGCCACTAGATGGCGGTGCCCTCTATGAATTACCTCTCAAAGAAAGTCAAAGGAGTTTGCATTCTTATAGCAACTATCACAGCCTCAAGATGCCCCGAGGCACTTTACAGCCAATTAAGTGCTTTTGAAGTGTACTGGCTGTTGATCTGCAGGTAAATGCAGCAGCCATTTTCTCCACAGTCATCTCCCAACTGCCATCTTCCGGTATAGTTGGTTCACAGGCATAACCCTCCCCACCATTGACAGCATTTACATGAGCCATTGCTTCAAGAATGTGGCATCTATCATCAAGGATCCCCACCATCTGGGTCATGCCCTCTTCTTGCTCCTACCGTCAGGCCTGAAGTCCAGGTTCAGGAACAGCTACTTTCCTACAACTATCAAGTTCTTGAACCGACCTGCACAACCCTAACCCTACCTCAGCAACAGAACACCACGAACCACCTCTTGCACTGCCATGGACTTGCCTCTGATTGAGTTTATGTCTTGTTTTGCGGTCTTTATTTTCTTCACTGTCTGGTATAATTTATGTATAACTTATGTTCTCTGTGTTGTCTGAACCTATGTGACTGTGATGCAAGTTTTTCATTGTACCTGAACCTCACCGTACTTGTGCACATGACAATAAACTCAACTCGACTTGAAAATTAAGTGTTGATCAGCTTTCACCCACTCTTCTTCAAAGAGTAACCTCGGATCTTACTTATCCATCAGACAGGTGGATAAGGCCCTCAGTTTGTCTCATCTGAAAGTCTGCACTTCTAGCAGTGAAGCAACTGCCTCAATCCTGCCTTGAATGTGTGAACATGTCTTCAACTGTCTGATACTGCTAGGAACTCTTACAGTAAGCACTATTTGTGTCCCCACAGGCAGTTTCTTAGAAGCTGACAACTCGTTTGTTTTGCCTGACTTTGCAGAGCTCAGTGCACAGCCCTCTTTTTCGTGAGTCAGGTGGTTGTAGGTTCGAGTCTCACATCCCTAGCCAACACTCCAGTGCAGTACTGAGGGAGTAGCACCCTGTCAGAGAATGGGAAATCAAACCTGCTCTCTTTGTGGATGTAAAGTATCCAACGGCAATATTTTGTAGTTATCTGTGGAATCCTGATGAATAGTTATTGTTCACTCAGTATCATTGAAACAGATCACCTGATCGTTGCTGCCAGTGGGAGCTTGCCGAGCACAAATTGGCTGCCACATTTCCTATATCAGAAAAGTGACAACAAAATTACTTCAAAGGCTGCTTTGACAATATGTATCTTTGATTCAATCATTCACAGGATGTGGGCTTTTCTGAGCAAGGCTAACATTTAGATATGAATGGCATTGGGTACAACAGGCAGATTCTCATTCCTACTGGACAATAGTAAACAAGACAGGTTTTTAACAACAGTCTGGTAGCTACATCATTACTGAGGCCAGTTTTTTAGCTTAGAGGGAAGAACTCAAACGTTCGAAGCGTGAGTTTTAAGGTGCACCTTCGATCAGGAGAGGTGGACATGCAGAGATGCTTAGGGGGGGATTTCCAGAGCTTGGGAACTAAAGAGAGCTGGAACTCTTAATTACATGTAGAAGAAAAAAAACGTTTCATTAACGGACTGCACAGTATCAAAGGCAATTTACTTTCAATCTATTTCGGCTGCAGTCCCATATTAGAAAAGCACAAACGAGCGCAGAGAACCCTAATGACCAGAGAATTCTATTTTACGATCAATTGAAATTAGAAATAGGAGCCATGCACCTTATATATTGGCACTCATTTAAGCAAAGGATTTAAGGCCTGTTTGTCAACACCTTGTAAGGCGTATCAAATGAGGAAAACATTAATGCAACCCATTCAGCTTAGTTACAGCTGTAATTGCATTTATTAAATACGTGTCAGACCAAGCTGATGAACGCTAAACAGAATTAAGCACCATTTTTTTGAATATAGAAGGGCAACAGTTATCAATTCTCTTTGAAAGCACGTTGTCTTTTAGGCTAAGAGTTTAATTAAGTTATTTCTCTCATCATCAGTTAATTTTAACGAATATTATTAATTGGGTATTGGAAAGTAATCTTAAAATATGGAGGTGCTTCGAAGCAAATTTTAACCATCAAGGTTGCATTTGTGTAGCGTCTGCAACGTGTGGCTCTCCTCGGGAGTATCATAATATTTTAAAGGGGAGGAGGAGAGAGGCAGAGGATTCAGGGAGGGAATTCCGGAATTAGGACCTTGGCAACTGAAGTTATATCTGCTAGTGGAGGAACAATGACCTTCAGCAATGAGCAGAGACCAGCACTGAAAGCATCCAGCGATCTCAGAGGTTTTATTAGCATATGCCCATTGCATCTGTACAATGACGTGGGTCGTATTCCCCTGAGACATAAGATTGAGGGACCTGTTTACTTTCTCTCCCTCTCCTTCTTCCCCCCCTCCCCACTCTCCTCCCCAATCCTATTCCCACTCCCTCACCCTCACCCTCTCTTCCTCTCCCTCTCCCTCTTCCCACTCCCACTCCCACTCCCTCTTCCCACTCCCCCTCCCCTCCCCCATCCCCCTTCCACTCCCCCTCCCACTCCCCCCCACTCCCCCTCCCCCTCCCCCTCCCACCCCCTCCCCCTCCCCCTCCCACTCCCACTCCCCCTCCCCCTCCCACTCCCACTCCCTCTTCCCACTCCCCCTCCCCTCCCACTCCCCCTCCCCCTCCCCCTCCCACCCCCTCCCCTCTCCCCCTCCCACTCCACTCCCCCTCCCCCTCCCACTCCCACTCCCTCTTCCCACTTCCCCTCCCTCCCACTCCTCCTGCACTCCCACTCCCTCCCCCTCCCACTCCCTCCCCCTCCCACTCCCCCTCCCACTCCCACTCTCACTTGCATCTCTCTGCACTACCCCAATGTAGCCACGAAGAACATCTGACCAGGCACTTTACAAATTGCTGGACTCACCATGGAGTCATACAGCACGGAAACGAGCCCTTCAGCCCAAATGGTCCATGCCGACCAAGATGCCCATCCAAGCTAGTCCCATTTGCCTGCGTTTGGCCAATAACATTCTGAACCTTTCTTATCCATGTACCTGTCCAACTGTCTTTGAAAAGTTGTTGTTCTACCTGCCTCAACCAGTTCCTCTGGCAGCTCATCCCTCAGACATGCCATCCTTTGTGTAAAAAAGCGGCCCTTCAAGCTCCTATGATGTCTTTCCCCTCTCACCTTAAACCTATGCCCTCTAGTTCTTCATTCCCCAACCCTGGGAAAAAGACTTGAGCGCATTCACTCTATCTATGCCCCTCATGATTTTATACACCTCTATAAGGTCACCCCTCAGTCTCCTACGCTCCAAGGAAAAATGTCCTAGCCTGTCAAACCTCTCCCTGTAACTCAGTGGCTCGAGTCCAGGCAACATCCTTGTAGATCTGCTCTGCACTCTTTCCAGTTTAATAGCATCTTCCCTATAGCAGGGCGACCAAAACTGAACACAATACTCCAAGTGCAGCCTCACCAGTGTCCTGTGCAATCACAACATGACCCTCCCAACTGCCATATTCAATTCAATGTGATTTCCAATAACAATCCTACATTTTCCATTTCAACCCCCACCAGACCTGCCTTTGGTTTCTCTCTTTGCCAGATTACAACTAGTTTGGTCTCATGGCAGCATCCTTCCTGTTATTCATTCTGTCCTGCTCTCCACCTGTCACAGGTCTTCAATTTGATTATCTCTGCAGATGCTGCCTGAACTGCTGAGTATTTCCTTCATTTATAAACTTCCTGATAGAGGCATAGATAGGGTTGACAGTCAGAATCATTTTCCCAGGGTAGAGATGTCCAGTCCTAGATGGCATAAGGTGAGAGGGGGAAAGTTTAAAGGGTATTGCGGGGCAAGTTTTTTACACAGAGGATGGTGGGTGCTGGACCACATGGACAGGGGAGGTGATGGGAGCAGATACAATTGTGGTATTTGAGAGGCATTTAGACAGGCACATGATGAACATATGTCTGTAAGGAGTTTGTACGTTCTCCCCGTGTCTGCGTGGGTTTCCTCCGGGTGTTCCAGTTTCCTCCCACATTCTCAAGATGTACGGGTTAGGAAGTTGTGGGCATGCTATGTCGGCGCCAGAAGCGTGGCGACACTTGCGGGCTGCCCCCAGAACACTCTACGCAAAAAGATGCATTTCACTGTGTGTTTCAATGAACATGTGACTAAATAAAGATCTTATCTTATCCAACATACAGGGAATGGAGGGATACAGATCATGTGCAGACAGAAGGGATTGGTTTAATTTGGCACCATGGTCGGCACAGACATTGTGGGCCAAAGGGCCTGTTCCTGTGATGTACTGTCCTATGTTCTCCAACTCTTCCTGGGTTCGGCTGTCGGAATGGCCCACTCCTGGTTCGTTATCCTGGTGTCTCCAATGCCAGCAACACTAAACCCACAGTGAAAGTTTGAATCCAGCTCACAATCTCATTCTACATGGGCTTCTGGGAGAAGATGATCCCACCTGGTATGGAACATCCTTGGAAAATATCCTTCCCTCCAATGTCTGCTGAGTTGAACAACCACACAGAACAGCTGTACTGCCCTGTGCTGTTAAACAACTGGCTGGGGAGCCCTGTGCAGCCATATATAACTGCATCGTATTTCTGTAGCATCTTTCACCTCCCCCACCCCAGAATATCCCAAAGCACTTTGCAGCTAATGAAAGCACTTCTGTAGTGTGGCCAATGAAAGAAGCACTGGCCAATTTGTGCACAGCAAGCTCCCACACCCAGCAATGATGACACAACCAGATAATGTATATCATTTCAGAGACTGGTGGTCAACCTCTGGACTAGAAGTCTGCTGTCCTAAAAGGTGGTGCCATTAAATCATTCATGTCTATCTGGCAGGACTTGGGCTTGCTTAACACCTTCACCCTGTGGGGACACCTCTGACTGCGCTGTACTCTGTCAGCGCTGCACGGGTGTGTCAGTGTGCAGAGCGGGGTTTGAACCTGTGACCTTCTTTCTTTCTTTTTCAATCTTTTTATTAGTTTTCAAATTAATACAGATTAATATATCAATGTTTATGCATGTAATACAAAGAGATCAGGAGAACAATCATGACATGGATAATCATAAAGAACAATAAAGTATAAAAAAAATCTGTAGATCCAACAATCTGCTAGTGAATGAATATAATATAGAAGAAAAAGATTTATTATAAAATATAAAAGAAAGAAAAAAAATCCCCAAAACAATAAGAAAAATTATAAACAATATATCAAACGAAACTTAGCTAAAGGAAAAAAAACGCAAACAGAAAACAGAAAAAAAAACTGGACTAAAATTTCTCAGTAGAAACAGAGCAATATTATGTCGTCAACTCTGTTCCTCTAAATTGAAAGGTTATTATAAGGGGATCTATATCATGTGAAAATATTGAATAAATGGACTCCAAACTTCCTCAAATTTAAGCAAAGGATCAGCAGTACCACTTCTAATTTTTTCCAAGTTTAAACATGATATAGTTTGAGAGAACCATTGAAAAGTAGTAGGGAGTATTGGATCCTTGCACTTAAGCAAAATGGAATGTTTGGCCATTAATGTAACAAAGGCAATCATACGGTTAGCGGAGGCAGATAAATGGCCAGATTCTATCCTTGGTAAACCAAAAATTGCAGTGATAGGGTGAGGTTGTAAATCAATCCTCAATACATTTGAAATAATGTTAAAAATATCTTTCCAATATTTTTCCAAAAGAGGACAGGACCAAAACATATGTGTCAAAGAAGCCACATTCGATTTACATCTGTGAACCTGTGACCTTCTGAGAGTGCCACCGGTTGAGCCACGGCTGACAAACAGGTGGGGTGAAGGCCAAATCAAGTCAGGGCAGGATAAGGTCAGTGTCCACACACAACTGGCCCAGAGTGCCAGTGGACAGCAGCTACAAAGAAGAAGCTCATAGTGAGGGAAGCGTGCAGAAAAGATTACAAGGATGTTGCCAGGACTGGAGGGACTGGGTTGTAGGGAGAGGGTGGACAGACTAGGATATTTCTCCTTGGGGCATAGGTAGGGTGAATGCACACAGTCTTTTTCCCCAGGGTTGGGGAATCAAGAACTAGAGGGCATAGATTTAAGGTGAGAGGGGAGAGGTTTAATCGGAGCAGCTTTTTTACAAAGAGGATGTGATGTATATAGAATGAGCTGCCAGACGAAGTGGTTGAGGCAGGTAAATTAACAATAGTTGGACAGGTACATGGATAGGAAAGGCTTTGAAGGATATGGGGCAAACACGAGCAAATGGGACTAGCTTGGATGGGCATCTTGGTTGGCATGGACCAGTTGGGCCGAAGGGTCTGTTTCTGTGCTGTATGACTCTTATGATTCTAAAGGCATCTCCAACAGGTGGTCCCTCCACTCCAGGTGGGAAGACGTGGTGTCTGCGATTCAGAGCCGGAACCCCCTGTCAGTGTCAATTCCCCCACTGCCAATTTGGGATTGAGGACTACCATAGAATGCAGCACACTTTGGATAGACAGGCACAAACCAGGACTGGCAAAATGGGCCTCCTTTTGTGCTGTTGACTTTGATAGAGAGATCCTGTATAAGTGAGACAGGAGAACGCATATAGGACCACTGGGACTGTAATTGTGACCACATCTTTGGCACAGTGAGTGCTCTGGGAGGGTTTCTCCCCTGTTCATTATAATCACTGAAGGAGACGTCACATGTTTGAAGTATATTGTAAACAAGGGTGCACTTGAAGCTCAGGGTACAGTGGCGGTCTCATTCCCCTGTCTTGTCTGAGCGTCGTGTGGGCTGATGCTCTTTCACGGCTAGGGAACTAATTGCCGGAATGTCCCAGCCAATTGTGGGACTTGATTTTTCCCAGGGGACAAGAACACAGTAGAATAATTCTTTTTCCCAGAGACACAAGTGTCACTATGGGGACTCAATGTAATTTGCTGATATGATATTAAAAAATAGCATTAAAGTAATTACATTGAGCATTGAGTAGTATTTCACTTGGAAGAACTCATTCGTAGCTTGTCCTTACAATAACCTGGTCACTTTTAATAGGCTGAAGGAAACAGGCTCAAATAATAGGTTAATGTATTATAGGTTCAGTTTATGTCATTAAGCCGCTCTTGTGCTGAGGCTGCCAGACTTATTCTGTAAATGAGACTCTGAGCTGGCTGCTACTCTTAACCCTTTCCAAGCCTAGCCCTCTGACAGCGTTGACGTTGCTGAGGCTTTCTCCACAGAAAGAAATTGCACCGTTCATATTTTACAGCCAACAAGGTACTCTCTGAAGCGTTGTCACTGTGCGATGTAGGAAACCAGGAAGAAAAGTGTGCATTGCAGAATGGGATAATAACCGGTAAATCTACTAGTCAAGTCGAGTTTATTGTCATGTAACACAAGGATGGGTGAGATGCAGGTACAATGAAAAACTTGCTTGCAGCAGCAACATAGGCACATAGGTACAGACAACACACAGAACATAAGTTATACATAAATTAGACAAGGCAGTGAAGAGAGAGAGAAAAAAAGACTGCAAAAACAAGGCCTTAGTGCAAAAAAAAGACAATCAGAGACAAGTCCGTGGTAGTGCAAGAGGTGGTCATTTTCATCATTGTTACTGAAGGATAAAAGTTGGCTGGATACAGGAGGAGCCTCCCTGAAGGATGCAGTCTTGGGATTCCTTGTATGCATTATGCATTCGCTCTTTAGGGGCAGGCCCAGTAGTGTAGTGGTTAATGTAACGTTATTACAGCGCCAGCGACCAGGGTTCAATTCCGGCTGCTGTCTGTAAGGAGCTTGTACGTTCTCCCCGTGTCCGCGTGGGTTTCCTCCAGGTGCTCCGGTTTCCTCCCACATTCCAAAGACATATGGGTTAGGAAGTTGTGGGCATGCTATGTTGGCGCTGGAAGCGTGGCGACACTTGCGGGCTACCCACAGAACATTCTACGCAAAAGATGCATTTCACTGTGTGTCTTGATGTACAAAGGGTCCGTTTCCTCTGGAGGCTGACAGGAGACTGGATTAGAAATTTGTAAAATTATGAGAGGCATCGATAGGGTAGACAGTCAGAATCTTTTTCCCAGGGTAGAAATGTCAAATGCTCGAGGGCAAAGGTTAAGGTGAGAGGGGGAAAGTTTAAAGATGTGTGGGGCAAGTTTTTTTTTACACAGAGAGTGGTGGGTGCCTGGAACGTGCTGCTAGGGGTGGTGGTGGAGGCAGATCCGATCATAGCATTTAAGTAGCTTTTAGATAGGCACATGAATATGCAGAGAATGGAGGGGATATAGAACATGTGGAGGCAGAAGGGATTAGTTTAATTTGGTTTCATGTTCGACACAGACATCGTGGGCTGAAGGGCCTGTTCCTGTGCTGTACTGTTCTATGTTCTATTTTCTATGTAGAGTTCATGGTCCTAAATTCAAAGAGCCTCAAGACTGCTTTGAAGTGTCAGCTTAGATTTAGTGCTCAGATCTCTGCAGTGGGACTTGAACCTACAGCTTTTGGTCTAAGAGGTAGGAGTGGGGCCCAGTACAGCCTCCCAACTACCTTACTGCATCGGGAGTGGAGGCACATCAAGATGCTACCCAGGTCCTTCCAGTGTTGCAAGAGTGTACTGCTCCTTACTCCTTCGCTCCTGCAGGTGTTTAAAGTTCTGGGCAATGGTGCAGCCAGTAGATCCGCTGCCTCAAAGCTCCAGTGACCCAGGTTCAATCCTGACCTCAGCGCTGTCTTGAGTATGAAGTCCGCACGTTCTCCCTGTGACTCCGTGTGTTTCCCTCAGGTGCTCTGGTTTCCTCCCACGTCCCAAACATGGGCAGGTTGGTAGGTTCTGATGCAGGGTTTCGACCCGAAATGTCAACAGTTCGTTTTGCTCCCCAGCCCCCAAATGCTGCTCGACCCACAAAGTTCCTCCAGTACATTATTGCTCCAGATTCCAGCACCTGCAGTCTCTTGCGTCTCCAGATTGCCACTGTAAATTGCCCGTAGTGTATGCGTGAGTGATGGAATCGGGGGAAGGTTGCTGGGAATGTGGGGAGAATAAAAAAGGGACTTAATTTAGGGTGTGTGTGGGTTGTTACATGATGGTTGGTGGGGAGTTGGTAGGTCAAAGGGCCTGTTTCTGTGCTGTATCACTCTATGAGTCTATGCAAGGGTTACCCCATATTGTCAACGCTCTCCTTTTCTCTTCAGCTTCACAGCCTTTCACTTAATTACTCAGAAGTGCTAAAAAGTGAGATTAAGGACCCACCGCACCACTTCCATCAATGGCAACCAGTCACAGTGCGGTCATCTCCACTAACAATGGTCTCAGGGCTTCCTATCACCGTTGGGTGAAGAGGGTGGGCACAAAGACCTGGAGCGGGACAGGGGTTGAGTGTCCCGGGGATCCTTGTCATCCCCTTTTTTTACTTGACCTGCCCTACGCCCCCAGCAGCATTCACTCGCTTTGCCTTTGAGGCCAAGATGACCTCAGGTTTACTGGTGGACATGGTGCACTCTGGCAACAGCTGAAGGGAGCTTAAAGGAAGAGATACCGTAATGTCTCTCCTACATGCCGCACCACTGGGTGTCTGCCGTGGGTCTGTGGATAGAACTCTGTGCTCTTGAGCTCAGTTCCGATGCTTGGCACGTGATGTGGGCTGTCGTGCAGTACCAAGGGAGTGTTGCACTGCTGGAAGTGCGTACCTTTGGATGAGACATTTAACCAAGGCCCCATGAGGTGGATGTTGAAAAACACACAGCAGTGGTTTCAAGAAAACAGGAGGGGTATCCCCCAGAAACAAGAACAGAAAGTGCTGGAAACACTCAGCAGGTCAGGCAGCATCTGTGGAAAGAGAAACAGAATTAACATTCTGAGAACCAGAGCTGGGGAAGAGAGAAAGCAAGTTTGTTTTAAAGTTGCAGAGGGGATGCGGGAAAGATGGACAGGACAAAGGGAATATCTCCGATAGAGCGAGACCAAGGTTGCTGATTACGATGTTTACAGAGGAGTCTGGTTAACAGATTAATGAGGGTGGTGAGAGAGAGAGAGAAAGTCAACAAAGGGCTGTGAAATGCAGGTCAGAAACCAGACAGGGAGTGTTGGAAGTTCCCAGCAGATCAGGCAGTGTGTCAGTGTAGAGAGAAAAATTGGAATTGGTTTGTTATTGTACTGAGGTACAGTGAAAAACTTGTCTTGCATACCATTCGTACAGATCAATTCATTACACAGTAGCTTGAGGCGGTACAAGGTAAAACAATAACAGAACATAAAGTGTCACAGCTACAGAGAAAGTGCAGTGCAGGCAGGCAATAAGGTGCAAGGCCTTAACGAGGTAGATTGTGAGGTCAGGAGTCCATCTGATTGTACAGTCAGTTCTGATACAAAGAGGGAGACAAGTTATCTGAAATTGTTGAATTGGATATTGAGTCCAGAAGGCTGCAATGTGCCCAGATGGAAGGTGAGGTGCTGTTCCTCTGGCTCATGTCAGGCTTTTATGGAACAGTGTGGGAGACACAGACATGGTCAGAATGGGAGTGGGAAACATCGACTGCTGGAGGGCAGCAGAGATAAGTGCTGGTCTAGACACCAGCTACAGGGGAGGGGTATGGTTATCAGCACAGATGTCCGACAACTTACAATGTAGGAATGGGAGGTCATTTCACCCCTTGAGGTTGTTCCACCATCCAATGGCGGACCTCTGACCAAATTCTGTAAAAGTCTTTGATCCAGGTCCCTTGATTAACAAAAATGTAAAATTAAAAGTTGCCCCGGTGCCAGAACATGTCTGTGGAAGGGAATTTCAACCTTTTACCACGTGTAGAATTTCCTAACTCATGAAAGGCCGGAGGCCTGGCCCACAGTTGTAGCCTGTCCAGCAAGTGGAAAGAACTGTTCTCTCATTCCCCAATCAATTCTCCTTAATACCTTCGAAATTACCCTTCAACAATCTACAACCTTCGTTTCTGTTACCTCATTTCCTAAGAGGGCAGTGGTGATGGGTGCTGATTTATGCTGCTTCAAGCATCCTTTGACTAACACCATCATCTCCTGACGGACAGGGTGTAGGAGACTGATCATCTAATCTCCCTACTGCCTGTGACTGTTCCCAATGAGGTCTGGCTCATCATAACCACAGTCATTCAGCTCATCGCACCAATGCTGTCTCTTTGGTGTTTCGTTATCCAATTAATCCCACTCTGCTGCCTGTATTTTATATCTCCTGCTAGTATTTCTCCATTTTCCTTTTGCAAGTTGGTGTTGAACTGCTCCCACTGCCTTTGCTGACACCTGAAACGTTGACTCTGTTTCTCTCCCCTTGGATGCAGGCTGACCTACTGAGTATCTCCAGCATTTTCTGTTTTTGTGCCAGACCACACTTTGCTCCATCACCTCCATAGGACAGTACAGCACAGGAACAGGCCCTTCGGCCCACGATGTCTGCGTCAAACACGATGCCATTTTAAACTAAATCTCTTCTGTCTGTACATGATTCATAGCCCTCCATTCCCTGGCACGGTAGTGTAACGCTATTACAGCCAGTGACCTGGGTTCAATTCCCGCTGCTGCCTGTAAGGAGTTTGTATGTTCTTCCCACGTCTGCGTGGGTTTCCTCCGGGTGCTCCAGTTTCCTCCCACATTCCAAAGACGTACGGGTTAGGAAGCTGTGGGCATGCTATGTTGGCGCTGGAAACGTGGCGACACTTGCGGGCTGCTCCCAGCACATTCTTAGCAACGCAAAAAGATGCATTTCACTGTGTGTTTCAATGAACATGTGACTAATAAATAAATATCTTATCTTATCTTATATATTCACATGTCTAACAACCTCCTAAACCCCACTATTATATCTGCTTCCACCACCACCCCTGGCAGCCTGTTCCAGGCACCCATCTCTCTCTGTGTAAAAAACTTACCCTGCACATCTCCTTTAAACTTTTTCCCTCTCACCTTAAATGCATGCCCTCTAGTATTTAACATTTCTATCCTGGGAAAAAGATTCTCTCTGTCTACCCTGTCTAAGCCTCTCCATAACTTTATAAACTTTATAAACTTCTATCAGGTCTCCCCTCAGCCTTTGACACTCCAGAGAAAACAATCCAACTGCTCATACCCTCTAATCCAGGCAGCATCCTGGTAAACCTCTTCTGCACCCTCTCCAAAGCCTCCATATCTTTCCTGTAATGGGATGAGCTGAATTGCACACGCTATTCCAAGTTTGGCCTAAGCTAAGTTTTATATAGATGCAACATGATGTCACCTCATGTCACTCCTGGCAGTTTTGTCAGTGACCTGGAATGTGTGCCTTCTGGTTAATGACCCTTTGCCGGACATGTCTTGAAGACCTAAATATATGAAGAGTAAAAGAGAGACACGGGTTGATATAAGACCAATTGAAAACGGTGCGGGAGAGATTATAATGGATAACAAAGAGATGGCAGAGGAACTAAATGAGTATTTTGCGTCAGTCTTCACAGTGGAGGACCCCGGCAATATACCTGACAGTCAGGGGTCTCAGGGGGTAGAACTGAGTTCAGTTGAGATTACTAGAGAGAAGGTGCTCGGGAAGCTAAATGGACTAAGAATAGATAAGTCTCCCGGACCGGATGAAGTCCACCTACAGGTTCTGAAGGAGGTGGCTTAAGAGATTGTGGAGGCATTGGTGATAATTTTCCAGGCATCAATAGACTCCAGTATGGTTTCAGAGGACTGGAAGGTCGCAATTGTAGTTCCGCTGTATAAGAAAGGTGGGAGGCAGCATAAGGGAAATTACAGACCTACTAGTCTGACATTGATGGTGGGAAAGTTATTGGAATCGATCCTCAAGGATGAGGTTATGGAATACCTAGAGGTGCAAGGCAAGATAGCTCCAAGCCAGCATGGTTTCATGAAGAGAAGATCCTGCCTGACCAACCTATTGGAGTTTTTTGAGGAAATCTCAAGTAGGGTGGATAAGGGAGAGGCTGTGGATGTTGTGTACTTGGATTTTCAAAAGGCCTTCAATAAGGTGCTGCACAAGGGGCTACTTAATAAGATGAGAGCTCATGGAACTACAGGAAGAATATTAGAATGGGTGGAGCATTGGCTGATAGGCAGAAAGCAAAGGGTGGGAATAAAGGGATCCTGTTCTGGTTGGCTGCTGGTTACCAGTGATGTTCCGCAAGGGTCGGTGTTGAGGCCGCTTTTTTTTACACTGTATAGCAATGATTTCGATTATGGAGTAAATGGTTTTGTGGTTAAGTTTGCAGACGACACCAAGATAGGTGGAGGAGTAGGGAGTATTGAAAAAACAGGAAGGTTGCAGAGAGTCAGTTTAGGAGCATGGGCAAAGAAATGGCAGATGAGATTCAATGTTGAGAAATGTGCTGTTGTACACTTGGGAAGAAGAAATAAACGGGCAGATTATTATCTAGATGGGGAGAAAATTCAAAGTACAGAAGTGCAAAGGGACTTGGGGGTCCTTGAGCAGGATACCCTAAAGGTTAACCGCCAGGTCGGATCGGCAGTAAGAAAAGCAAATGCTCTGTTGGCATTCATTTCGAGAGGTATAACATATAAAAGTAAGGATGTGTTGATGAGGCTCTAAGGGGTACTGGTGAGAACTCATTTGGAATACTGTGTGCAGTTTTGGGACGCTTATTTTAGGAAGGATGCACTGATGTTGGAGAGGGTTCAGAGAAGATTTACGAGGATGATTCCTGGAATGAAAGGGCTTACATACAATGAGCGTTTGTTGGCTCTTGGACTGTACTCACTGGAGTACAGAAGAATGAGAGGGGACCTCATAGAAACATTTCGAATGTTGAAAGGACTGGACAGAGTAGATGTGGCTAAGCTATTTCCCTTGGTGGGTGAGTCCAGGACTAGAGGGCACAGTCTTAGAGGGTACCCGTTTAGGACAGAAATGAGGAGAAATTTTTTTAGCCAGAGGGTCATAGATTTAAGGAATTCATTGCCACATACAGGTGTGGAGGCCCGATCAGTGGGGGTGTTTAAGGAGGAGATTGATGGGTATTTAATTAGTCAAGGTATCAAGGGATATGGGGAAAAGGCCGAGAATTGGGGCTAGATAGGAATAGTTTAGCTCATGGTGAGGTAGCGGAACAGACTCGATGGGCCAAATGGCCTATTTCTGCTCCTTTGTCTTGTGATCTTGTGATCTTATAGGGGTATCAAAGGCAAGAAGGTGTAGCTTTAAGATGAGAGGTTGAAATTTTAAAGAGGATCATAGGGGTAAGTTTTTTTACACAGAGAGTAGTTGATATTTGCAATGCCCTGCCAGAGGAGGGGGAGGAATCAGATATGTACAATTAATACATTTAAGAGGCATTTGGACAGGTACTTAAACAGGAAAGGTATAGAAGGATACGGTCCTAATGTGGGCAAATGGGATTAGTGCAGATGGGCAAAAAGGTCGGCATGGACGTGGTGGGCCGAAGGGCCTGTCTCTGTGACTCGATGATGTTGAAGCCCAATGCAGCAGGAGGAGCACCCTGCTCTCACTAAAACATTTGTAACTCCAGTTCCCGGTGCTGGTGACAACAGCTCCAGGGAGGAATCTGCCTGGCGTACCTCAGGTACAACAGCTTGCATTGATATGGCATACTTAACAATATGAAACATCCCATAAAGCGTTTTCAATCAAACATCAATCCACAAAGAGTATTAGCACAGACAACCAAAAAGATGCAGAAATTAGAATCTCTATTGAAGGGGCAGGTCTAACCAGCAGAGACATTTAGAAAGGGATTTTTAGAGCATAGGGCAGTTGAAGACAGACAAAATTTTGTGTGTAGTTCCCTCTGGATACAGTTCCAGCTGCTGAAAAGGATCTCAGTACATTCTTGCTGAGGGAATTTACCAGTGGAAGCCTGTGTAGGCAATCCTGCTCCATTGTGTTACTGCTGGTGGATAGCGGATAGTGATCACTGTACTGAGCTTGAATATGCATCACATTAGCGAGGGTATGTCATCTGATAAGGACAAATACAGAGGTGATGTCAAAACCAGGAAGGAACTAGGTTGCTGGTGATTTAATTCCACAATAAATCCATGCAGTAAAGCTGCCTCTTTTCCCAGCAGTTGGAGATGTTCTCCATAATCTGAGTGCACGTCACTGTGAAAGGCCAAGACTTAGCTGCAGCTGGACCCAGCCTTCAGTTATTGTCAAAGAGTCCGGGTCTGGGCAGGAAATTACTTTCATTTATTCCAAGTTACAAGAGGACAAAGGGTTTCATTAAAAAACAGAGCAGAGGACCAGGTCTACCTTTCACATCACATCCCCTCTCGTTCCATTCTCTGTAAACTTGCAGTCATTGAAAGCTCTGCTGCCACCCCCTGTCTCTCTCACTCATCCCTCCTGTGCTCGCTGACCTGCTCTGGTAAACGCCTCGATTTTAAAATTCTCACCCTCGTTTTCATATCCCTCATCCCTCCCTTTCTCTGTGAACACCTCCTGCATTGCAGGTACACACACTCCCCAAATTCTGATCGTGCCTGATCTTAACCACACTCCAACCCAGCCAAAGACACCCCAATTCCCACTCTGGATAAAGTTGGATTTACCCCATCTGGTTCATGTACTCTCAGTGCAGCCAGTCCTTCTGGCACCTCCCCTTTATCATTGTTAGCCCACTTAGAATCTAAACTACATCTTCTTTTGCTGAGACTCTAGCAACACCATCTTCTTTGGTAAAGATATCTTTATTAGTCACATGTACATCGAAACACACAGTGAGATGCATCTTTTGCAATAGAGTGTTCTGGGGGCAGCCCGCAAGTGTCGCCACACTTCCGGCGCTAACATAGCATGCCCACAACTTCCTAACCCGCACATCTTGGAATGTGGGAGGAAACCGGAGCACCTGGAGGAAACTCACAGAGATACAGGGAGACCGTACAGACTCCTTACAGACAGCGGCCGGAATTGAACCCGGGTCGCTGGCGCTGTAATAGCGTTACACTAACCACTGCACTTCCTTGCCTGCTTGATGGATACAGACAGCCATCCCTCTGTCTCTGTGAGTAGCCCTCCTTTTGACTAGCTGGTTCCTCGTCAGCCTCACACCTCCTTTTCCTATTCATTTCCTGTTAGAGTCATAGAATCATTGAGTCATACAACATGCAAATAGGCCCCTTGGCCCAACTGGCCCATGCCAACCAAGATTCCCATCGAAGGAAGTCCCAACTGTCCATGTTTGTCTCATATCCCTCTACCCACATTCACATCCTTAGAGAAGTTTTTTTGGAATCCATTGTATATTTGCTACCAACCTTTTCTCATTCTTTCTTTATGCCATCTTATTTCCTGTTTTACTTCCTCTACATACTTCTTTTAAACTTATATTATAAACCCAACAGTGCTTTCTTCTTGCTCTATTTTACTGACTATTTCTTTGGTCACCCAGGAAGCTCTGGTTTTGGTTGCCCCATCGTTCCCTCTCTTGGAAATGTAGCTGAATCACCTCTTCCTTGAGGAGTTTTGCCTGCCAGTCTTTGAACCTGTTTTACCTTGGCCAGATCTATCCCCACCCCTTTGAAATTGGTCCTTCTTTGATGGATTGTTTTTACCTTAAAGTGATCTATGTATAGCTATTCTAAAGGCTATGATACTGTAGTTACATGGAGCGTTGTGTGCAGTTCTGGTTACCCAGCTACAGGAAAGATGCCTTTAAGCTGGAAAGGACGCAGAAAAGATTCATGTGGATGTTACCAGGACTGGAGGGCTTGAGTTATAAGGAGAGACTGGGGCTTTTTTTAACCGAAGTGAAGGAGGCTGAGGGGTGACCTTATAGAGGTTTATAAAATCATGAGGGGCATAGGTAAGGGTCAGTGTTTCTCCCAGGGTAAGGCAGTCTAAAACTAGAGGGGATAGGTTTAAGGTGAGAAGGGAAAGATTTAAAGGGTACACAGTGGACACAACCCAGCACATCACAGAAACCAGCCTCCCCTCCATGGATTCTGTGTCTATACCTCTCATTGCCTTGGTGAAACAGCCAGCATAATCAAAGACCCCACCCACCCGGGCCATTCTCTCTTCTCTCCTCTCCCGTCAGGCAGAAGATACAGGAGCCTGAGGGCACATACCACCAGGCTCAAGGACAGCTTCAATCCCATGGTGATAAGACTATTGAACGGTTCCCTTATACGATGAGATGGACTCTTAACCTCACAATCTACCTTGTTTGACCTTGCACCTATTGTCTGCCTACAATACATTTCCCTGTAGCTCTGATACTTTATTCTGTTAGTTTTTACCCTGTACTACCTCAATGCACTGTGTAATGAATTGATCTGTACGAATGGTATGCAAGACAAGTTCTTCACTGTACTTCGGTACAAGTGACAATAATAAACCAATACCTGTGGGGTAATTTTTTCACACAGATGCTGGTGGGTATATGGAACAAGTTGCCAGAGGCAGGTACAATTACAATGAAAGACATTAGACAGGTTCGGATTGGAAAGGTTTCAAGGGATTTGGGTCAAATGCAGGCAAATGGGACTAGCTCAGGTAGGTACCTTGGTCAGCATGGACGAGTTGGGCCAAAGGGCCTGTTTCAATGCTGTATAACTCTGTGACTCTACAAATACCCCCAATGATCCAGCCTCCGCAACCTTGAGGGAAGAACATTCCAAAGATTCACCAACCTCTACAAAATGTTCCTTCACACCTCAGCTTTAAATAATCACCCTAATCTTGTAACTTGTTTCAGATCCCCCACACTGGTGGAAACTTCTCAACAACTACCCTGCCAGGCCCCCTAAGGATCTTATGTCCCCTAGTGTTGTAAATATGTATCCTTGACTGAAATTTTCCTACCAATGGAAACATCTTGACATCTACCCTCCAACCTTGTCCACTGTATTTGGTGCTCCCAACGTGGCCTTCTCCTCATTGGCGAGACCAAGCACAGACTGGGAGACTGTTTAGCAGAGCACCCTACGCTTTGTCTGCAATGGTCATCCCAGGCTCCCCGTTGCAAGCCATTTCAGTTCCCCTTCCCACTAACACCGACTGGTCCATCCTCGGCCTTCTCCCCTGCCAGGGTGAGGCCCAACGTAAACTAGAGAAACAGCACCTTATATTCCGCCTGGGTAGAACTACAATCCAATGGCATGAACACTGATTTTTTTCAATGTTAAGTGACCCTCCCTCCCCCCCCTACTCTTTCTGAACCTTCTCCAGTCCTCCCATTTTTGCCTCCTTTCCCACTGCCCTCCGACCCATCTTCATCCCCCTCTTCCTCCTGGTTCCATCCACCCACTACACACATAGTTCACCCAGAGGCTTCCCCCCACCCCCATCTGGTTCTGGTTCCATCTGCCATACGCCTCTCCCCTGATGGTTCCCATTCTCACCTCCTTTACTCATCAGAGTCCAGCACTGGCAGTCCTTTTGTGTTCCTGCCTATCTCCCTCCAGCACCCTCAGCCTCCCCTCCTCCCACCTCGGTCCATCTGCCTCTCTTTCTTTTGTCTTCGCCTCCATCTGTCATCCACCTACCTCTTTCTCCCAACTCCACCCCTTCCCCCTCCCCTCCCCTCCCCTACCAGCTACTACCTGCCTGTCATCTTTCACCCGTCCTTAGTCCACCAATCACCTCAGGCTCCTGTCTCACCACTCCCTCTCGCCACTTTATACTGGCCATCTCCCCTCTCCACTCTTAGCCCTGATGCAGGGGTTGACCCAAAACATCAACAATTCATTTCCACCTCTCCCCCCCCACAGGCTGCTCGACCCACTGAGTTCCTCTGGCAGATTGTGGCTCCAGATTCTAGCATTTGCAGTGTCTCCTGTTGACATCTACCCTGTAATGCCCAATAAGAATTTTATACATTTCAATAAAATCACTGCTTATTAGGAGTATTTAAGAGGGAATCTCAGGGCTTTGGACCTGAACAGGTGAAGGAACAGCCACCAATGGTAGACCAATGGAAGTTGACTCTTGAGGCAAGAGTGCTATTGACTGAGCCATTGATTGAAGGCTCACTGAGTTCCATGTGACATGGTAGGTGCCTCTCAATCCTACTGGGTGATAACGTCATTTCCCCCTTTGTGCTTTAGGTATTGCGGATTAGATGCCAACCGCCAGACCTCGTCGATAGTGGGGTTTATCGTGAGCTGCCGATGCACGTTCCACGCGCCCGTGATGTTTCCTCAGAACCCATTGGCTGCCTTAGGGGTGGAAAGCATTGGCCGTTCCAGCGTGTGCTACCGGCTGGCGCTCTTCAAGCCCCGAGAGGGCCGAGCCCCTCTGCCCTTGGATTACGACCTCCTCTCCGATGGCTGCCGTTCCAGCAGCCCCCTACTGGAGGGGTTCGAGACCACGGCCTGCACAACGGGAGTCTCCACCCTCGTCTTCGTGGACCCAGCCAATGAGAAGCCCAAGGAGCTGCCCGGGTGCCTCAGGAAGCACCTTGAGAGGATCCTGATGAAGCCAGCTGAGTGTCCGAGCACCTAAACAAACACAAAGAGTGCCGTCGCCTTCTCTTCAAAGGTAAATTTTGCGATTGCAAGGAACTAACAGAGGTTGGAACATTGTCCAGGGAAAAATCATTCCCAATTTTCCTCCCTCTGATTTACACAAGGGCATTCAGAATTTTCTGATGTGCGCTGGTCAGAGTGAAATCCCTGATCAAAGCCTTGCGAAATTTACCTGGAAGAGTAAATCAAGCGATAGTGTCTCAGTGAAGGAGTAGCCTCTTGAATGGAGGCAATGAAAGCATAGAAATTAACCTACTGATCTTTAGCTTAACAGATCACACTGATTGGTACATGCCTCACCTGAATATGGAATTAAGACAAGCGATTTCCTTCCCTCAGAAGTTTTACAGAAGTCCTGAACCTTGAGGAAAGTTCAGCAAGAAAAGATAAAAGTTTAGAGTCATTGTGTTTATACAGCACAGAAACAGGTCCTTTGGCCCAACTTGTCCCTGTCGACCAAGATGCCCATCTAAGCTGGTCCCATTTGCCTGGGTTTGACCCATATCCTTCTAAACCTTTTCTATCCACGCACCTGTCCAAGTGTCCTTTAAATTTTGTAGTTGTACCTGCCTCAACCATTTCCTCTGGCAACTTGTTCCATATACTGACCACCCTCTGGGTGAAAAAGCTGCCCCTCCCGTTCCTATTAAATCTCTCCCCTCTCACTTTAAACCTATGCCCTCCAGTTCTTGATTCTCAAACCCTGGGAAAAAGACTGTGTGCATTCACCCTGTCTATGCCCCTCATGATCTTATACACCTCTATCAGATCACCCCTCAGTCCCCTATGCTCCAAGGGGTAAGTCCTAGCCTGCCCAACCTCTCCCCATAACCCGGTCCCTCAAGTCCTCGTAAATCTTTTCTGCACTCTTTCCAGCTTAATGGCATCTTTCCTATAGCAGGGCGACCAAAACTGAGCACCCTGCTCCCAAGTGTGGCCTCACCAACATCTTGTACATCTGCACCATAACATCCCAACTTCTATACTCAGTGCACTGACTGATGAAGGCCAGTGTGCCAAACGTCCTTGTTTCTGTTTGTCAGGTTCCAGCTCTCACACAGTATTACACAGAATTCCACAGCACAGTAACAGACCATCAGGTCCATTGGCAAAGCTTCTGCTCTACACGGGCCTCTTTCCCTATCATTTCCTTCAATTTCTTCCTTTCATCGCAAACTTCAACTCCCTTCTCCCTCACATACAGACCTAAATTCAGTTTAAAGCATCAGTGAAGCCTACCTGCTCCCCTTGAAGGTTGGTATGATTTAGGTTAGAGTAATTCATTGGTATTGGTATTGGTTTATTATTGTCATTTGTACCGAGGTACAGTGAAAAACATGTCTTGCATACCAATTGTACAGGTCAATTCATTACACAGTGCAGTTACAGTGAGTTAGTACAGAGTGCATTGATGTAGTACAGGTAAAAATGATAACAGTACAGAGTAAAGTGTCACAGCTACAGAGAAAGTGCAGTGCAATAAGGTGCAAGGTCACAAGGTAGATCGTGAGGTCATAGTCCATCTCATCGTATAAGGGAACCGTTTAGTAGTCTTATCACAGTGGGGTAGAAGCTGTCCTTAAGCCTGGTGGTACGTGCCCTCAGGCTCCTGTATCTTCTACCTGATGGAAGAGGGGAGAAGAGAGAATGACCCCGGTGGGTGGGGTCTTTGATTATGCTGGCTGCTTCACCAAGACAGCGAGAGGTAAAGACAGAGTCCAAGGAGGGGAGGCTGCTGTCTGTGATGCACTGGGCTGTGTCCACAGCTCTCTGCAGTTTCTTACAGAGGGCACGGTCAGAATCATAGAACCAAGCCTGTGCCACTTCTTTCAATCAGTAATCCAGTTTGTTTCACTGCCCCACTGCTCTTTTGCTGTAACCTTTGCAATTCTTTCTGCTTAAAGTGATTCAGTAGATTAAGTGGTGGAGAAGGCATACAGGATTCTTGCCTTCATTAACTGCGGCACAGAATACAATGTTTTATACAACTTTATAAAACATTGGTTAAGCCATAGCTGGAGTGCTGTGTGCAGTTCTGGTCACACACCACAGGGAAGACAGGATTGCACTGGAGAAGGTGCGGAGGAGATTGCCAAGGATGTTGCCTGGGATGGAGTGTTTCAGTTATAAGGAGAGGCAGGAGAGGCTGGGCTTGTTTCCCTTGGAATGAGGGACACAAACCCAGGGTGCATCTGACAGAGGTAGACAAAAGCATGGGAACGTAGATGGGACAGACAACAGGAAAAAAAATTCTCCACAGCAGAGGGGTCTAAAACTAGAAGGCATGGGTTTCAGGTCAGGGCTAGGAGACTGAGAGGGGAGCTGAGGAAAACTTTTTTCACCTAAAGGGTGGTTGAAATCTCGATCAGACTGTCTGAGGAGGTGATGGAGACGCACCGTTTAAGAAAGAGTGTGAATGGAATCTGGATGCACTGCCTGAGGTGGGGGTTGGAGGCAGAGACTCTCACAACACTTAGTATCTGGGCAGGCACTTGAATCTGCGAGCTACAGAGGTAAATGGGGTTAGTATAGATGGGTAGTTGGACATGGTGGGCCAAAGGGCCTGTTTTGTGCTGTCTGACTCTCTGACTTTATCCATTTGCTTTCTGAAAGCTCATTGAAGCTGCATTTACTCTCCTTCCCCGTGGGACAAGAGGACGTGCTAACAAAATAAGCAAGCACTCACGTCAGACTGACGTGAGAAATTTCTTTCCTTGGAGAGTCGTGAATTTTTGGAGCTGTGACGATGGAGTCAGTGAATGCATCCAAGGCTAGAGTGGAGAGATGGGGGCGTCGACACCCATGGGAAACAGGCAGGAAAGTAGAGCTGAGGCCAAGATCCAATCAACCATGATCTCACTGAATAGCAAAGCAGGCTCGATGGGCCAAATGGTCTCCTTCCCCTTCTGTTTCTTATGTTCAAGGTGATGCTTTCCAAATCCTGACACCTTGTTGCTTTCAACAGCTTCCCCTTATGCTGCCTCTGGTTCTTTGTCCAGTCGTTTTAAATCGGTGCCCCCTAATAATTGCCCCAACTTGGAAACGTTTGCTCTTTCATCTAAACCCTTCATGATTTTAATCCCTATTACCAACCGGATCTTCTCTGTTCCAGAGAACAACCCCAGCTGTAACTTTATCCCATGAAGTCTCCACCCTCATCCCCAAATCCTTCCTCAAGTGCAGAGCCCAGAACTGAATGTGACCCTCCAGCTGGAACTGAACCCATGATTTACAGCAGATCTCTGATAATCCGCTATCTATTCGGAAATCCCAATGGTTCCGATCTGGCTCACAAGTTTCCTGTGCTCCCCTGAAACTCACTGGAGCCCCGGTTCCCATCCCTGAAACTCACTGAGACCTTGTTTCCCTGAAACTCACCAGGGCCTCTTCTCCCTTGAAACTCATGGGGGCCCTGTCTCCATCTCTGACGCTCACTGGCATCCCCCACTCCCCTCCCTGAAACTCACCATGGCTCCTTGTTCCTGTCCCTGGGGTCCCTGTTCCCACATTCCCCTGAAACTCACTGAAGTCCTGGTCCACGCGCACCCGTTAAACTTACCACCTCACTGGAAAATTTGCCATAATGCAGTGTAGCATCTTAAAAAAAAGTTATTTAAATTGTCTTGAGATATTAATAGGAATAACATCCAATAGTCCAGATAATCTGTCAGTCCAGCCCCACCAAAGTCCCGTGCATGCCGGATTATCGGAGTTTTACTGTTTAAAGATTTAGCAGAACCTCCTGGGTCCTGTACTATCTTATTGTTGTTCTTCATGTATATGAACACAGCTGCAAATCCTCTCTTTGGTATTGAGAGTGTTGCTTCTTGTTTAAACTGAAATCTAGGCTTGCAGAACGGAAAGGAAATTGCAATAATCTTCATTTCTATATTACGAGATACCTCTCTTACATTTTCCAGTGATGATATGTTTCATTTTGACTTGGAGATGCTTTCTTCACACCGAGCAATACTTCACTTTATCCGCTACCACAGATGCTTATCGCAAAAGCTAAACAATATTGTCAAGTATTAACATGTTCTTTTGCATTTTTCTTAGTTACACCAATAAAATAGTAAATTTCTAACAACCAATAAGGCTTCAGTGACCATCACTTACATTTCTCATGCACTGTGAACATGGGTTAGAGTCTCATGAGGGTTTTCTGATTTCCTCTTCCAACAGAACAGGTAATAAAATGACAGAAATGTCTCTTCAAAGAAACCTTGTGGATCATAGCCACATGAAATTGATAAAGTTAGGTAGATAAAAACTACTTTCGTTGGCTTTCTTGGAACAGGGGTCATTAAGAACACCTCAGGAAGGCAGCATCCATCACTAAAGGACCCAACCCATGTGGGACATGTCCTCTTCTCGTTACTACCATCAGGGAGGAGGTACAGGAGCCTGAAGACCCAGGCTCAATGATTTAGAAGCAGCTTCTTCCACTCCACCATCAGATTTCTGAACGGTCCATGAAGCCACAAACACTACCTTGTTATTCCTCTTTTGCACTATTTATTTTTGTAATTTATAGTAACTTTGCACTGTACTGCTGCTGCAAAACATCAAATTTCACATCATTAATGTCAGTGATAATAAACCTGACTTTGAACATAGAAGCAGGAGTAGGCCATTTGGCCCTTCAAGACTGTGCTACCGTTCAATCAGAACACGGCACCACTTACTTTCCTGCCTGCTCCCACATTGCTTTTTTCCCTTAATATCCAAAAATTTATTGATCTCTGTCTTAACACTGCTCAGCAACAGAGCCTTTATGAACATTTTGGGTAAAGAATTCTATTAATTCACCACCCACTCAGTGAAGAAATTTCTTCCATTTGGTCCTTATTTTAAGACTTGAGTCCTGGTCCCAGTAAGGGAAACATCACTTCCACCTCTGCCCTGTCAAGCTTCTTAATGTTTCAATGGGATCATCTTGTATTCTTCTAGGCCCAGTCTATTTAATCTCTCCTCATTTGGTAAACCCCCTATCCCAGGGATAATTCTGGTGAATCTTCGTTGCACCATCTCCAGCCCAAATACATCCTTAGTTTGGAGACGGGACCTGTGCACAATATTCCAAATGCAGCTTCACAAAGGTCCAATAGAATTGGAGCACAATGGCTCCACTCTTGTTTTCAAATCACCTTGCCATAAAGGTCAGCACGCCATTTGCCTTCAAAATCCATGGTGCAACGGCACAACTTTGTGTACAAGGCCCCTCTGAACATTTCCCACCACTTAAAGCAATACATCAGTCTAAAAACTGGAGCCAGGCATTTCAGGTGTAAAGCTAGGGAACAGTTCCACACACAGGGAGTGATTGAGTTTTGGAATTCGCCCCTGCAAATGTTAAATTTGTATTTTCATTGGCTGATATGGGAAAGCAGGTCAGACTTATTTTTACTTCCATGTTTCCTTTTGATGTAGGAGACCATTCGGCACATTGACTCTAAGCCAGCTCATAAACATACCCGTCCCCCACTCAATTCCCTTGTAGCCTATTCTCCCCATATTCCCCGCCATGATGTCATTCACTGCAGAGCAGAGTCCTGGGGCCAAATGGTCTCCTCCCATTCCCACAACATTCTGTGCGCAGTCCGCACTTCATACTGACGTGGATAAGAGTGGAATTCCTAGAAAACAATTAACAATTGGGATATGTCGAGCTACTGAAGGGTACATGGAGCTGCATCATCAATAACAAACATCAGCCCTCTGTGCAATGGTCATGCAGCAACCTGTGTCACATTGTCTACTCTCAAAAGGTTCAACAGCACAGTTTCTGCTGCCTAAGTGAGCTTTTCAGATTAATCAATCTATATCACAAATTAGTTTGGAGGGATCATCTTTGCCTAACCCTTTCCTATTTGTGCAGACATTCTGCTGAAGAGACTTTGTTCATACTACACTTAAGATAGGTGGAGTTCTGCGCTGGCTTCCCCTAGCTTGGTGATATTCTTGCTAAGTCAGAAGGTTCAACTCCATCTCCTGACATTGGAGCACAGTGTCCAGTGATATACAGAGAGAACCTCTGCCTTACGAATGTTAAATGGAGGACCTGTCTGTGTTCTAAAGTGGGTGTAGAGCATCCATGGCATGATTTTGAATGATACCAGGTGGGTTATACATAGTGTTCCACAGTTTTTTTTTATTTTATAGACATAGAATCATAGAGCACAGAAATGGGGGTCTTTAAGAAAAATTATCTGGTCATTATCCTGTTGCTGTTTGTGTGTACAAATTAGCTTTCATGTTTTCAAATTATAACAATGATGGCACATCAAAGGTATTTCGTTGGCCGTAGTGCACTTTGAGGTGGTTTGAAATGGACGAGAAAGGAGCTATATAAATGCAAGCCGCTTATGGAACTTCCTCCTAGCAACAGCCACATGAACAGCAGCTAAACCTGCTGCCCACCCTTCATGTGGCTCAAGTTCCAGCCCATCACCGGCGTAGCCCCACTTTCCCTGCTCGATAAAAGCATAGCCAACATTGCCCAGCAATCCCCATGAATTAAAGGACCAATCTTGTGGACACTGCTATGGTCAAGACCAGAGGAAAATCACGAAGGCATTAAAAATATTTCTAGAGCTCGCAACTAACCTCACCAGCACCCAATGCCGTTGGTTGGTTTCAGGGTGGGGATTATATTATTTCATATTGTTATGAAGCCCGTTGTTGTGTGTGATATGAAGCAGTTCAAGCATTCCTGAGATATTTCAAACATTCCCACTATAGCCACTGCACTCTTCACAATGCAGCACCATAGCATGCTCTTTACTGTAGTACGATTTGGACCCCTATGTTTCAGAAGTAGTACAGAGTATGCATTGATACAAGGAAACAGTTCAACTCAATTTTGCCTTGCCTCCTTTATAAAGAAATATCATAAAGTGGCTTTAGTGACAGGTTTTATTATTGAAATAGATTGTTTTCAATAGTCATCTTCAGGCACCTGCACTGCACCCTGACTATATAGGTGGTTAAATGGCAATTGGTGACTCTCAATTGGTGACTCTCAATTAGTCAAAAGAAGCACATCAACATTTGCAATAAATACATCAAAAACTCAACTATCAAATTCATTAATATGGCCAAAATGGGGTTTGGTTGTGTTTTGACAAAATGAGGTTTCACAGGGTTTACATCAAAGTGTTTTATTTAAATACAATGTGAAACGATCAGCCCAGGTACATTCTTTAAAACTACTTATTGTGGTTGAAGAACTCAGCTTTGTTCTATTTGGCAAATGTTCGTATACCTTTGAAATGTTAGGACGGTAATTCGTGACTCAAGATAAATTAACCTTGGTGGTTGTGCGATTTTGGATAAAATCAGAGAAGTTTCACAGAGCAAAAGACAAACTGCTGGAGGAACTCAGTGAGTCAAGCAGCATCTGTGGAGGCAGAGAAATGATCGACATTGCAAGACCGATGCAGGGTCCTAATCTGAAACATTGACCATTGCCTCCACAGATGCTGCTCGACCCACTGAGTTCCTCTAGCAGTTTGTTTGTTGCTCCAGATTCCAGCGTCTGCAGTCCCTAGTGTCTCCAGAGAAGTGAAGTGATGGGCAGCCATTTCACCCACTTCCCCAGTGCTGATGAGAGCTTTTTAAAATGGAAACTCTCTACTTTGGTCCGATACCCCTACCCATTCCCTCAGATCCTTTCATATTCCACCTTTTCAAATACTTATGCAATTTCCTTTCAAGTGATGTTGCCAAATCTGCCTCAGTAACTAACAGTGCAGCATCCGTGCCCACAGAGGGTGTTGGGGATGAGGATTCTAACTGGCTGAGTGAAATGGGGATTGAAGGGTTTTTAGAAGAATGCACTGTTTCAAATCCAGCTGGCACTTTCAAGAACCTTTTCACTGTCTTCTCCACTGGATCTGCTTTACAATGAACTCTCAGTCAGAACCTTGCTGCCCAAATCCTAACCTCAAGACCCAGTCAACCATCCCACAGTAAAGCATTTTGGAACATCCTGAAAGGGATGTTGAAGGCACTGTATAGCTGTAACAAAAACCATGCTGGAAACACTCGGCAGGTGAGGCAGCATCTGTAGAGAGAAAACAAAACGATGTCTCACGTCAAAGGTCCTTCATCAGAACGGGCAAACAGAGAAAACAAGTTAGCTTAAGTTGCAGAGAGGGTCAGGACAAAGGGAATTTCTCTGAGAGGGAGAAGCCAGCAGTTGCCGTAGCGATAAGCTGTTAATAACAGCATTGAGTAGATCTATCAATGGCTTAATCAACAGCTCATTACTATGGGAACCGTGCTCTTATCCAATCAGAGGGCACTCCCTTTGCCCTATGCATCTCTCCCCTACTCTCTGCAACTCGTTTCCTCACTTCCCAATTCTGATGAATGGTCTCAGATCTGAAACATTGACTCTGTTTCTCTTCCCATAGATCTCTTTCCAGTATTTTCTGGTTTTGGTTTAGACCTCCAGCGCTTGCATTTCCTTGTTTTTTTATTTGCTGCGGTGTTTTCTTCAGCCCTGCATTGTTTCACTGTTGACAGCAGTTTCCCCTTTGTTCACAAATACCACATGCTAGCAGCCTGAACCCTCCCTTTCCCCGAAACCTCCTCCACCTTCACAGTCACTTCCGCTGGCCTGTGTCTGGCCTTTTACACTTCCCCAGTGTGAGACACTCCACCGCTGGAGGCCTCGAGTTCTGGAATTCCTTCCACAATCCCCTCAGACACTCCTGCTTTAAGCTGCTTCTTAAAATCTCTCCCATTGACCAGGTATCATCAACTCATGTATAAGGTATATAAGATGATGAGAGGCATTGATTGTGTGGATAGTCAGAGGCTTTTTCCCAGGGCTGAAATGGTGGCCACAAGAGGACACAGGTTTAAGGTGCTGGGGAGTAGGTACAGAGGAGATGTCAGGGGTAAGTTTTTCACTCAGAGAGTGGTGAGTGCATGGAATGGGCTGCCGGCAACGGTGGTGGAGGCGGATACGATAGGGTCTTTTAAGAGACTTTTGGTGGATAGGTACATGGAGCTTAGAAAAATAGAGGGCTATGGGTAAGCCTAGTAATTTCTAAGGTAGGGACATGTTCAGCACAACTCTGTGGGTCAAAAGGCCTGTATGTGCTGTAGGTTTTCTATGTTGCTTGGTGGCTGCAGTGAAGAGCCTCGGAAACTTTTACTACCTTAAAAGTGCTTTCCAAAAGCAGAATCTCTCATTGTTCACTGGGATGGTTCTCAACGTTTGTTCTAAAGACCATAAAGAGCGAGTCTTCGAGTTGCCTCAGCATCGCCATCCTCCACCCCACCCCCAATCTCACTCCAGGGTCAGAGGTCAGCTCTGGGTGGCCTTTATTTTACAATAATATCCCAACAGTGATTATTGTACTGATTGTGGTCACAAATACGAGTAATGCAGTGTGGTATTGCCACACAACCTTAAATGGTATACAGTGAGGTTGTTCCTTAAAGAAAACCTATATTTCTATGAGGCATCGATAGGGTGAATGCACACACAGTCTTTTTCCCAGGGTTGGGGAAACCAAGAACTAGATGACATGGGTTTAGGATGAGAGTTGAGAGATTTGATAGGAACCCAAGGGGGAGCCCTTTCACCCAGTGGGTGGTCCGTATGTGGAATGAGCTGCCAGAGGAAGTGGTTGAGGGAGGTACGTTAACAACATTCAAAAGACACTTGGACAAGTACGTGGATAGGTTCAGAGGGATATGGGCCAAACATGGGTAAATGGGACTAGCTTAGATGGGAATCTTGTTCAGCATGGACCAGTTGGGCTGAAGGGCCTGTTTCTGTGTTGTATGACTCTATATTCTCTCTCTCTCCCACCCATACGCACAGATGCGATAGGTCCTTGAAAGTGGCGCCACAGTGAGACAAGATGGTGGAGAAAGTGTCTGGCATGCTTGCCTTCATCAGTCAGGACAGTTATGTACAGATCTGGTCACCCTGTTATAGGGAAGACATCATTAAGCCGGAAAGAGTGCAAAGAGGATTTACGAGAATGTTGCCAGAACTTGAGGGCTTAGTTATACAGAGAGATTGGGCAGGCTGGGACTTTAATCATTGGAGCATAGGAGACTGAGGGGTGACCTTATAGAGGTAGATAAAATCATGAGGGGCATAGATAGGGTGAATGCACACAGACCTTCCCCCCCCTCCCCCCACCCCCAGGAAGGGGAATTAAAAAACTAGAAAGCATATGTTTAGGGGGAAAGGGGAAAGATCTAAAAGAGACCTGAGGGGCAACCTCTTCATGCAGAGCGTGGTGCATACGTGGAACGAGCTGTCAGAGAAAGTGGTTGAGGCAGGTAAAAAAAAAACATTCAAAGGACATCTGGACATGTACATAGATAGGAAAGGTTTAGAGGGATACGGGCCAAACGTGGGCAAATGGGACTAGCTTAGATGGGCTAGCAGATGGTCGGCATGGAGGAGTTGGGCTGCAGGGCTTGTTTCTGTGCTGTATTACTTTATGATAGCATTCTCAGCATCAGAGCTATTAGACCAGTTACCATGAAGTATTGTTAGCATTTATATAGTGAACATGAATACACCTACTGTATGGACCGATCCTCTCTGCATATATCATGCACATGGGCTGACCTTCTAAACCTAGCCTACAACACACACACACACACAGAAGTATCCTCTCAGTTCCCCTCACACCACATCACCTGATCCACTATTATATATCCAGTCTATTGCGGCAGAGAATTAGATTCAAGGCTTCTTTGCTCATGCTTTCCACTATTACTTCTGGACAAACCAAGAACCATCTCATCAAAATATGTCAGGTTCCACATGCTAACAGAGGCACCCAGCTCTGCCTCGCTCGGACCACAGCCTCTCATTCGTTCTCCATTAGCTGTTGCACTGCTCTTCTGATAACCATGACTGGGCACGCAGAAACCTCTTGAGGGTGCTGAACCTACTGAGATAGTTGATTGACATGGTGTCATGACAACAATCTTTCCCTTAATGTCAGAAAAACAAAAGAGCTGGTCATTGACTTCAGGAAAGAGGGCGGTGTACACGCACCTGTCTACATCAATGGTGCTGAGGTCAAGAGGGTTGAGAGCTTCAAATTCCTAGGAGTGAACATCACCTATAGCCTGTCCTGGTCCAGCCACGTAGACGCCACGGCCAAGAAAGCTCACCAGTGCCTCTACTTCCTCAGGAGGCTAAAGAAATTTGGCATGTCCCTTTGGCACTCACCAACTTTTATCAATGCACCATAGAAAGCATCCTATCTGGATGCATCATGGCTTGGTATGGCAACTGCTCTGCCGGGGACCGCAAGAAACTGCAGAGAGTTGTGGACACAGCCCAGCGCATCACAGAAACCAGCCTCCCCTCCATGGACTCTGCCTGCACTTCTCACTGCCTCGGTAAAGCAGCCAGCATAATCAAAGTCCCCACCCACCCAGAACATTCTCTCTTCTCCCCTCTTCCACCAGGCAGAAGATACAGAAGCCTGAGGGCACATACCACCAGGCTCAAGGACAGCTTCTATCCTGCTGTGATGAAACTATTGAACGGTTCCCTTATGTGATAAGATGGACTCTTGACCTCACAATCTACCTTGTTATGACCTTACACCTTATTGTCTACCTGCACTGCACTTCCTCTGTAGCTGTGACACTTTACTCTGCATTCTGTTATTGTTTTACCCTGTACTACCTCAATGCACTGTATAATGAATTGATCTGTTCGAATGGTATGCAAGACAGGTTTTTCACTGTACCTCGGTACACGTGACAATAATAAACCAATACTGTTCATCACCAACACCACTCCCCAGAAACCCTGCTGTTCCATCTAACCCAGAGATAAACTTCCATCCACATATCCATCACTAAGACTACCAACTTCAACCTCCATAGCATCATCACCTGGTCCCAACTACTCCAATGCACTGCTAATCGGTCTCTAGTGTTGCATCCTCCATTAACGCAAGATCATCCAAAGTTCTGGCGTCCACGTCCTGACTCACACCAGCACCCATTCTTCCACCACTCCTACTTCCATTGGCTCCCAGTCCAAACACATGTCCAGTTTGAATTTCTTGTGCGTGATTGCAGGTTCCTCAGAGGCTTCACCTCTCCCTTTCTTCTGCACCCTCCTTCAGCTCTGCATCCCCCGAGATCTCCGCGCTTCTCCAATTCTCCTCCGGAATACGTTTATTTACATCACTCTGCCAATGGGCGGCTGTGCCTTCAGCTGCCTGGGCCCCGTGCTCAGGGAACTCCCTCTCTTCCTTCCTCCTCTCCTTAAGACCTATCCTTTACGTGAGGTATGCAGAGAGTCAGCCCAGCTATGCGAGGAGAAGGCAGACTCTATTGCAAACAAGCCTGATCCAACAGCCTCAGTCACTTCATGGGTTGCAATAAACCTACCATTACCACCCATCCTAATCTCACCTGGTTTAGTCTCAAATGGTCTGATTATACGGCTGATTTTACATCAATGACCTCTCAACATTTTACAGCCAACCTTAAACAAAAATCAACCATTCCTTAAACGTACTGAAAACGCAAATGATCTGTCACGTCCCCAGTAAAACCCGGGTGTCATTTTGTCAGTTTATCGATGGTGTTACATCAAACATGGGCAGGGCCTTCCCCTAACCAATTCCTCAGCCTCCCCCCTTTTTGGGCCTTGCCCCCTCTCTCACCTGCCTGTCATCCCTCTGCAAGTGAACCAATGCATCCTTCCGAGCAAATCAAGTTGGCAAAGCCCAGCTTGACAGGAAATGGCCACAAGGACTTCATGTAAACAGGAAGTGGTCCAATTATTCCATGCACTTCCACTGATAAGGTGAATGACAGTAAGTGTCATTTGGAAAGATGAATTGGAAGATGTTCTTTCCATGCATTCACAGGATGTGAGCATTGTGGACAAGGCTGGTGCTTGTCTTTGAAAGAAGGTGGGAATTTTTCTACTTGAATACTTGCAACGCACTTGGCGAAGGTGCTCTCACAATGATGTCAGGCAGGAACTGGGAGCCAGTGACAACAGAGCAATGGCTCTGCATATCCAGGTCAGGCTGGTGTATAATTTGGACAGAAACATGCTGCCCCTTCCCCTCCAGGTGCTGGATATCAGGAGTGGGACAGAACAAAATCAAATCAATGTATTCTCTTGTACCCTATGCTCCCAGATCAGGACTGCTGAGAATCCAATTTGGAAGTGAGTCAACTAACTCCCGGCTGTTCCATTATTATGATCATTATGGTTTTGTTCTTTATGGCATCAGATAGAGTAACAGAACAAGAGTAATCTAGCAGCCAAAGTCCTGCTTGGGGAATAAAACTGAATGTGCCCAATGGTTCCCAATATTCTAAACTGTACAACTCTACTGCAAAGAAGTCTTTGTACATTGATTGGCATTGGTTCAGTCAGATATCTGGGCAAAAGGTAGCCCGTGAGTTAATGAGGTAAAGAGTGGGCTAGATTAGCAGAGCGGGACTGAAGAACGGCTTCAGTCACTTTACACGTGGCAAGAACTTGCAGCCCATTGACCCGCTTCTTCATCTTCAACAGAGTCGTCTTCAAACTTCTAAGTGGAGGAGAACCGTCCAGCGTAACTTCTGCTGCTGCTGTCACAACTCAATGTGATTTCGGGTCAGGTCTTCTCCATAGTTGGTGGCTTGGCTGCCAACAAACATGTTCCAGTTGTCCAGGATTTCCTGCTTTGATAATCTCTTATCCTATTTTTGATTTGGGGTAAACAAAAAGAGTCACTGTTGTATAACAGGATCGATTGTTAACAGGAGTACGACTTGCTGCAATGTCTTTCAAGCTCAAGCTATTCTGAGGCACGGTATAGTAAGCAAGTGTAGTCACAGTTGTAACGGTCCAAGTCATTTAAAAATCATTAAAATTGAAGCAAATTTAGGAAGTCACATTCTTAAAAAAATAAAAGTACAAAATACAGATAAATAATTAAACATATCAAACTAAAGCAAAGTAATTTACAAGAAGTAACTTCTCTTCCTCTTTGTCCTCTGACCAACAATCCCCACTGAAATTAATGGGATCTCAGAACCTGTGACAGCTCAGACCTGGTGTGATATCAGAGAGGAACACCAGGGAATCCTGGCAAGGCCGGGTCCTTGGACTGTGCAGAATCCAGTGACGGAACAGACCAAGAGACTCAGCATCCCCTCCCGAGATGTCAAGTGGCAACTATACAAGTCGTTGGTGGAACCGCACTTGTCTGCAGTTCTGGTCACTCAGCTATAGGAAGGATGTCATTAAGCTGGAAACGGTGCAGAAAAGATTCACAAGGATGATACTGGGACTGGAGGAGTTATAAGGAGAGACTGGATAGGCTTGGACTGCTTTCCCTGGAGCATAGGAGTCTGGGGGTGGGGAGGGGCTGGCGGGTGTGCATACCTTAAAGAGGTATCTAAAATAGATAATCTGAATCGTCAGTCTTCCCTCCCCCCAGGGTAGGGGAGTCTAAAACTAGAGGGTTTAAGGTGAGGGGGGAAGACATTTAAAAGGGATCTAAGGGGCAAGGTTTTCCCCACACAGAGGGTGGTGGGTATATGGAACGAGCTGCCAATGGAAGCTGTAGAGGTGGGTACAATTGCAATGTTTAAAAGACCTTTAGACAAGTATATGGATAGGAGAGGCTTAGAGGGGTATGGGCCAAACACAGACAAATGGGAGAAGCTCAGGTAGACAACCTGGTTGGCATGGATGAGGTGCACAGAAAGCCTGTTTCCATGCTGTATAACTTCTAGGACTTAAGAGAGCCTGTCAGTAAGCCCTAGGTTTTCACCTTTCATGGAAATCCGGGATTTACTTCAGGTCGACTGACTGAACAGCAGTGGATCCAGTTGGTAACGCGATCAGGTACGACCTGCGGAGTAACGATGATCTGAAACACATCACCTGATGGGGGAGTGAAAGTAGATTCACCTGCAACTTCCGAAAGGGAGTTAACCTCATACTGAAGTCTGAGTAAAGGGCAGGGAATTGGAGAACTTTTTCAAAGAGCCAGCACAAGCACGATGGGCCAAATGGGCTCCTTCACGTTTGGGACCGATCGATCTGGTGTTTAAGGAATGTCCCTGCACTCACCCTATTTTTGTCAGATTCATAGACGAGATGCCTGGCTTCAGCCTGAGCATGGTCATAATCTTCTGGGAGGATCCAATGTCGGATTTCAGCCTTGTCCATCTTCCCGTCCTTGTTCAAGTCACGGAAATCGGAAAACTGTTCCCGCTCAGTCTTGACCCATTCGGGCTCGGCCGCACCTTCCTCTTGTGTGTACATATCGGCTGAAAGAGAACATAGAACAGTACAGCACAGGAACAGGCCCTTTGACCCACGATGTTGTGCCAAACTAAACTGATGACACCTAATCCCTTCTGCCCGCACAAGGTCCATATCCCTCCGTTCTCTACACATTCATGAGCCCATCTGTGAGCCTCTTACACATCTCTATCGTATCTGCCTCCACCACCACCACTGGCAGTGCATTCCAGGCACCCACCGCTCTGTGTAAAAAAAAAACCTGCACATCTCCTTTGAACTTTCCCCCTCTCACCTTAAATGCATAATTAGATAATTTGACCCTGGAGAAAAAGATACCGGTTGTCTACTCTATCTATGCCTCTCATAATTTTATAGACTTCTATCAGGTCTCCCCTCAGCTTCTGACACTCCAGCGAAAACAACCCAAGTTTGTCCAACCTCTCCTCGTAGCACATGCCCTCTAATCCAGGCAGCATCCTGGTAAACCTCTTCTGCACCCTTACCAAAGTCTCCACATCCTTCCTGTAATGGGGCGATCAGAACTGAATGCGATACTCCAGATGCGGCCTAACCAGAGTTTTATAAAGCTCCAAGTGGAGCTGGAAGTGAGACTGAATGGCTTCACCACCCTTTGTATCTCTGAGCTTTGAGGCCATACATGAGGGTGACTTCCATTATCACTACCTCATACAAATCAGCCTGTGCTTACTAACATATAATGGTTGGATTTCAATAGTCTCACCTCCTATCCTAATCCCTTCATACCCTTGCTCTCTGCAAAACCTTTTCCATTCCAAAAACCTTGTAATGATCCTGACCCAGGGTCCAACTATCAAATGGTGTCACTCCAGGCTGCGCAATGGACAATTGCTTCCACAAACCAGCCATGGGGTATCAGCGCCACCAGCAACTCTGTCCGAGCCAAAAAGTCAAGTCCCAAAGGACGGAAAATGATCCATTAAAAAATCATTTACATTTTTTAGAGAATATTTTTGATGTATTTGAATGCTCTCCTACAAGTTAATAGTTGCACTCTATATCATGGGCCTAGAATATGAAAAAGTCTTGCATTTCCACAGCGCCTTTTGCATCCCTCTCAGCCAATAAGGTACTTTTGAAGTGCAATCGGTGTTTGACTGTAGGATCTGGGGCAGCCAATCTGTGTATGACAAGCTCTCAAACAGCAATGCTCTGACAACCCGTTTATAACCAAAATGTTGACAGGGGGATAAATATGGTCTCGGTCTTTAAGTATTGCCAGGAGATATATTCTCCTGAGTGGATGGCTGCAGTTTCATGTCCCCTCTGAGATTTGGCACCTCCAACACTGCAGCATACTCTCAGTGGAGTGGCAGGCTAGATTTTTGTTCCTGTCTAATTTAAACACACATACACACAGCTATGCAATTAATCCCACTCCTCTGCTCTCTCCCCATTAAGTCAGCAAATGCTCCCTATTGAATCCAACACCCTTTCGAATCAGCTTCCACTCCCTCATTCAAGCAGTGGCAAAACACTCCTTCAAATTCTCTTCTCCTCACTGCTCATTTTCAGCTCCAAAAGCTTGGAGCTCAGCTCAGGCAGGGAGGACCTTGCAGACGCAAAGCAACTTTGAAGATTTTAATCCTTGAGTTTGCCGTCTCCCCCTTAATGAGGAGGAACTGCTACTCATGGCAGTAGGTATGATATCCACTCATGGAGACACTTTGCAGTTAGAGTTTCATTGGGAAATGATCGCAGAAAGTTTTTTTTAAATAATTTTGATAATGATAAAGGGTCAGAGACACATTCATCCTTACCAATGTACTCGTCCTCATCAACAAATCCATCTTCGTTCTTATCAATGTCTTCAAGTGTTTCCTAGAAATGAAAACAGTCTTAAGTTTGATTGTTCTGTGAGCTGGCATGGATTTATAGAGACATACAGCACGGAAACAGGCCCTTTGGCCCAACTCGTCCATGCTGACCAAGATGCCCATCCAAGCTAGCTCCATTTGCCCAAGTTTGGCCCATAACCTTCTAAACCTTTCCAATCCATATACCTGTCTTTTAAAAGTTGTTATTGTACCTGCCTCAACCACTTCCTCTGGCAGCTCATCCCATTTATGTACCACCCTCTGTGGAAAAAAAGCTGTCCCTCAAGCTCCTACTAAATCCCTTCCCTCTCACCTTAAATCTACGCCCTTTAGTTCATGAATCCCCGACCCTGGGAAAAAGACTGAGTGCATTCACCCTGTCTATGCCCCTCATGATTTTATACACCTCTGTAAGATCACCCCTCAGTCTCCTACGCTCCAAAGAAAAATGTCCTAGCCTGTCCCACCTCTCCCTATAACTCAATCCCTCGAGCTCTGGCAACAACCTCGTAAATGTTTTCTGAACTCTTTCCAGATTAATAATGTGCCGGCCAAAATCCATGTTAATCCCATTTGCCTGCAATTGGCCCCTATCCCTTTAAACCTTTCCTATCCATGAACCCGTCCAAATGCTTTTTTTTTAGAAAAACATTGTAACTGTACCTGCCTGTACCACTTCCTCTGGCAGCTCATTCCGTATACTCACCAACCTCTGCGTGAAAACTTGACCCTTTTAAATCTTTCGCCTCTCACCTTAAACCTATGCCCCCTAGTTTTAGTCTCCTGTACCCTAGGAAAAAGATTGTGCCCGTCCACCTTATCCATGCCCCTCAAGATTTTATACAGCTCAATGGGGTCACCCCTCAGCTTCCTTCACTCCAGGGATTGGATTGACACAGCCTCCTTCGATGTTGTTGGAAAAACGGCAGATGGTTAGTTCAGCGATGGGCTAAACAAAGAAAGGAATTCCACGTATGCAGATTCTCTCTAAACCTCAGTGAGTCCCTTTTGCTTCGCTTTTCCCCACCTCTGCAACTCCTTCCAGACCTACCACATGCCAAGGTCCCAGCTCTGCTCGTTAGTGATCCCTGACTTTATTCATTCCCATACTTTCAGCAATGAAATTATTCCACCGCCCTCAACCCTTCCCACCTCTTTTTCCTCCTTGAAACTCACCCTCGTAACCTGACCTAATGTCTCATGTGGGTTGGTGCTACATTTCATTTGGCTGCACTCCTGTGAGCTGTTTGGTACATTAAAAAGGTTGTTTATAGCCAGTAAACTTTCTGAAGGATTGTCACTGCTGGAATCAGCTGTTGTCACTGTCTACACGCCACAAACTCACTGACAGCAACATGATCACCACCGGATCATGTCTTTAGATGTTGCTGAGGCTCAAATAGTGGTCAAAATGCTGCACACAGTTCCTATGCTCGTACCCACACAGCTGTTTCACTGCAGGGTTCCCCTGGCCTCTGCTCGCACCCACACAGATGTTTCACTGGAGGGTTCCCCTGGCCTCTGCTCGCACCCACACAGCTGTTTCACTGGAGGATTCCCCTGGCCTCTGCTCACACCCACACAGCTGTTTCACTGGAGGATTCCCCTGGCCTTTGCTCGCACCCACACAGCTGTTTCACTGGAGGATTCCCCTGGCCTCTGCTCGCACCCACACAGCTGTTTCACTGCACAGAGTAAAGGGCAGTGATTTTCACCCCGTGCCCTTTGCGAAGTGCAACAGCGAACGAGGATTGCCACAGCAGCGGGCCGCCACTGGATGTTGGCGCCAACGTCACCACCGATGACCAGTGATTGCCTGCACAACACAAGCATATAGGCCTAAGAAACAGGAGCAGCACCAAGTCACACGGACCCTCTCGACTCACTCTGCCTTCAACCCACTCTACACCTGTCCAGCAACTTTTCCCCTTCTGTATAAAAACCTAGCTCAACTTAGGGATACACTGTGCATGTGTACACATACACAGCTGACTGGAGAAGTAAATGCCAAAGATTCCTGATCCTCAGAGAAGAAATTCCTTCTCATTTCTCAGGCACAGGCAGGCACGGTAGTGTAGTGGTTAGCATAACGCTTAACGGCGCCAGCGATCCAGATTCAATTCCAGCTGCTGTCTGCAAGGAGCTTGTATGTTCTCCCTGTGTGGGTTTTCTCTGGGTGCTCCGGTTTCCTCCCACATTCCAAAGGCGTACAGGTTAGGAAGTTGTGGGCATGCTATGTTGGCGCCGGAAGAGTGACGACACTTGCGGGCAGCCCCAGAACACACTACGCAAAAGATGCATTTCACTGTGTGTTTCGATGTACATGTGACTAATAAAGATATCTTATACGTGGCCGGCCCCTTACCCCAAGGGCCATGGTTGCATGTGCCACTCCAGTGCTCAACGTCCCAGGGAGATTTATGGCATGCAAGTGCCAGAAATGGCACCAGGCAGGATACTTCCACTTCCCTGCTCTCTGTCCTTGGCCTCGCAGGTTCTCACTCTTCAGAGGTGCCCACCGAGGTACGTGGTTCTCCACCTCTGCAGAATCTCTGTGTCTCCAGGTACTTGTGGTGAGGGTTTCTGCTTCCACCATCTCCTAGGTACTGAGCTCCAGACCCCACCTGTCATTGCGAGAAACACCTTTATCCTCAACTCCTCTCCAACCTTTCTACCAATTAAATCTATGTCTTCTTGTTATCGCTAGCCCTGCTGAGGGAAAACACCCTTTCCACTTATGCTGTCGAAACCTTTCATAATTTCACGCGCACCAACTGAATTGGCCTTTGGTCTCCCGTGTTCCGGGCAAGCCAAGGCCAAAGGCAAATTTAACTTTTTCCTTGTAACTGGCATTCTTTAGTTCTAATTCTCTAATTCTTTCCTTGTCATAGGGTATACGGTACGGAAACAGGCCCTTCAGCCCAACTTGTCCATGTCGACCAAGGTGCCCATCTAAGCCGGTCCCATTTGCCCCTCCATGAACCCATCCAAATGGCTTTAAATATTACACATTACAACTGTAGCTACCTCTACCATTTCCTTGGGAAGCTCATTCCATATACCTATCACTCTTTGTGTGGAAAATCTTGCCCCTTGGATCCCCTTTAAATCCTTCCCCTCTCATCTGAAACGTGTGGCCACAGTGTTATTATGTAGTTATAATAAAGAACTACAGTTCCCAGTGGGCAATGCAAGGGGTCACATGGGGAACAGGAGGTGGCTGTAAAAAGAAAGGGAAAGCAAGCCAGTCTGTTGTTGGTTAATAAAGATGTTCAGATGTTAAACCCACGCGAAGTTTGTCTCTTGTCTCTTGTTAAAATAGTGGGCTGAAGGGCCTGTATTGTGCTGTATTGTCCTATGGTTCTAAGAACAAAGAACAGCCACTAGCTTTCTCCTTGCTACCTATAAACAACTTACATTAAATATATTTGGGTAGCCTCAATGCAGATCCTAATAAATCCCGTTCACGGTACATCATGAATGGAATTCTCAAATGGTCCAGTTACAAATGGATTTTTGGCTTACCTTGCAATGCTCTTTCTCCACCTGCCTTTCTGTCTCTCAGCAAGCATTTTAAGACAGACACCAAGTGGACTGATTCAGAAGGCTTTGCAGCTTTTTTAAAATCTAACTAGTGTTCTATAATCCTGGCAACATCTTCATGGATGCCTTCTGCACCCACTAAGTGCTATCACATCTATCCGACCATAAAATCATACAGCATGGAAACAGGCCCTTCAGCCCACTGATTCTGCACTGAACATCAACCACCCACTTACACTAATCCTACATTAGTTCCATTTTGATTTCCCCCAATTTCTCGTCAACTCTCCCCAGATTCGACCACTCAACTACACACACTAGGGGCAATTTGCAGCGGCAAATTAACCTACCAACCTGCACATCTTTTCAATGTGGGGGGAAAACTGGAGCAGCCAGAGGAAACCCACATGGCCACAGGGAGAACGTGCAAACTCTGCACATAAAGCACCGGAGAGCAGGATCGAATCCAGGTCTCCTGTGCTGTGAGGCAACATCTCTACCAGCTGTGCCACCCTGCTGCCCTGTAGTGTGGTGAGCAGAACCATCCACAGCATCAAAATCTTAAATAAACGGCGCTGCCAGATTTGTGCTCCAGCCTATCCGCCGAATTATCCTGCAGTTGAAACTGTGTTAAAAGTCGACTAAATCTAAATGGAGAGTGGGAAAGTGAGAACTGCAACTGTCTTGAACAAGGGAAACGTGAACAGCGGGGCACAACAAACACTCCGAGCAGAACAATGCATACACGGGTGTGCCTCGCAAGGGAAGCCACACAATGAGTTAAGGAGTGTCACTGATGCACCTGTGACCCACAGCTGGATTATTTGTATTAATTTTCAGATATTCGATCCTCAGCATTCAGTTTCCAAATCAAAGAAATAATCAGTCCTTCCAGAGAATCAGCACTATCACCTTACTATTCACATGACCACACAAGACAGCATTTTCATTTTAAGTATTCCTTTATTCTCCATCTCTCCCCAGCCCTCCCACCTCACACTCCCTCTGCTTGCAGTGTACTACCTGGCTGCTATGTTTTCCACATTGAGAGTGTTACCTGTCTTTAAGCATAGAACTTGCCATTTTCTCAACATCCAAGTGCATTTGCATTGTGATCCTAATGGATAGCAGAGCCTACTGGTGTGTTTTCTTACCCTACAATGCAACAGCTTCACAGGCATTCAGATGTGCAGCAATAGTGTGCTGCATTATAAAGTTCTACCTCTGTCAGACAAGTAATCACCATATGTCAGAAAACAGTAAATGGACCTTCTACCCACAATGCCTGTGCCTTTTAAATTACTTTATTGTTGTAACTTATAGTAATTTTACGTCTTGCACTGTACTACTGCTGCAAAACAACAAATTTCATAATATACAAGTCAGTGATTATAAATCTGATTCTGATTCCATGATGCCAAATTAAAACTAAATCTTTCTGCCTGCACATGATCCACATCCCTCCGTTCCCAGCCTGTCGAAATGCCATTATCACGTCTGCTTCTACCACCACCCCTGGCAGCGTGTTCCAGGCACCCACCACTGTGTATATAAAAAAAACTTGCCTATGCATCTCCCTTAAACTTTCCCCCCTCACCTGAAAGCTGTGTCCTCTAGTATTTGACATTTCTACCCTGGGAAAAAAGTCTCTGACTACCTACCCTATCTACGCCTCTCATAATTTTATTAACTTCTATCAGGTCTCCCCTCAGCCTCCGACGCTCCAGAGAAAAGAATCCAAGTTTGTCCACCCTCTCTTTATACTCTCTCATACCTTCTAATCCAGGCAGCATCCTGGCGAACCTCTTCTGCACCCTCTCCAAAGCATCGACATCCTTCATGGGGCGACCAGAACTGCACACAATACTACGTGTCCTGACCAAAGGATTATACAGCTGCAACCTGATGCATTTTGATGACATCACAAGAACAGGACTGTAGAAACTCTTCATTGGTTGTACAAGGCTTTGGTGAGGCTCAACTGGTGAGCAGGTGTGGGATAAATGCAAGTCTTCCTCTATGTTCTAAGGATCAGGCAATTGGGGGGGGGTGGGGGGGTTGGGGGGTTGGGGGGAGTGGGTTCTTGGCAGATGACTAGCCACCTGAGCTCACCACTTGCTTCCCGATGGAACCTGCTCATTCTAGCAGACAAAGCCCAGACATTTTCTCAAGAGCTGGTAGCAGAGGAATAAATGAAGAATAAATTGAGGGGTCAGCGGTGGGAAGGGTGAGCAGCTTCAAGTTGCTGGGTGTCAACATCTCAGAGGATCTACCTTGGGCCTAACACATTGATGCAATCACGAAGAAGGCACGCCAGAGGCTCTACTTCATTAGGAGTTTGAGGAGATTTGGTGTGTCACCGAAGACTCTTGCAAATTTCTACAGATGTACGGCGGAGAGCATTCTGACTGGTTGCATCACCACTGATGGACCCTCACCATCCAGGACATGCCCTCTTCACGGTGCTACCATCGGGGAGGAGGTACAGAAGCCCAAAGGCCCGCACTCAACACTTCAGGAATAGTTTCCTCCCCTTCGTCATCAGATTTCTGAACGATCCATGAACACTACCTCATTATTCCTCTTTTGCACTATTTATTTATTTTTGTAACATAGCAATTTTTATGCCTTTATGTCTTGCACTGTACTGCTGCCACAAAACAACAAATTTCACAACATATTGTCAGTGATAATAAACCTGATTCTGAAGTTGGTAGGTTAAAGAAAGGTTAGATATTGGGCTTATGTGGAAAGAAAAGCACATGTAAAGTCTACCAGCTGCCAATACATGGCGAGTTTATACAAAGCTGACACATCATGATTTAATGCTGAAGGTTTATGTTGCTTTGGTTTGGACTTTGATTTATTTTCACCATAGTTTTATTGGATTACATGCTTTTTTTGTCCACGTGGTTCCCTTAAAGAGGCACTTGTGTGGCACTGACTACCTGTCAGGTGACTGTGAGGCTGATTAGTATTCTACTATCAACAGTGGCTATAGGAGGGGCAATGGGGAGATGAGGAAGGAAGGTAGTAGTGTCAAAAAGAAACAGGTTTCAGAAAGGGATTCTGTTGCAATCTGAATCAGTTGTTGGCATTTCCCAGGCAAGTTGGAACTAAAAGATCTCAGGGAGGAGGAGGAGAAGAAAAAACAGCAAGGGAAAGGAGTGAGCGAGAGCAAGTGGGAGAAAAAGAGAGCGGGAGGGGGGAGAGAGATGAGCAAGAGAGACACATAAGAGAGGGAGAGAGTGTAAAATTCTTTGCAGATGATACATCATATAATCAAAAAAAATTATTTTGCCTTTCAAGGAGCTGTCAGGGGAATGAGGGGCCAATTGGCCTCCTCCTGAGCTGAGAGGTTGTACAATTCTATACAGATCGAGGAGCGAGAAGGAGAACCCAGTACTTACAAAGACAACAATTTCTTTCATGTGATCAAACTCCTCTGGGTGAAGGAAGGCTGTGAACTCTTCCCTAGTGGCCACCATGTCTCCGTCCAGATCGGCTGCCTTGAATCGCCGCTCGTCACGAGGTAACATCTTCTTGAAGCTGAACTGATCATTAGCATCCTGAAACTCTCCAGGGTTCTCTGCGGTTTACAAAAGGACGGGTGCTGTTACTGAATGTTGCAAACCAGCCGCACCATACTCCCCCATGTCGTTTTGCCGTACAGAGGGAACAAAAAATTTACAATAATGAACCAATTAAATTCTTTTTAAGGTCATTCATTGTGATGTAGGCATCATGGTACCCACTTTGTGCACAGAAAGATTCAACAAACAATAATGCAACAATAATCAGCTAATCCTAGATACAGGTATAAGTATAGGCCAGGAGACCAGGGGCAAACTTTCCTTTAGTGAGTGAAAACTAAAAAAACACAGCAGATACTGGAAATCTAACACAAACATGTAGGTAATACTCTATGGGAAGAGAAACAGTTGATATTTCAGGATGAAGCGTCTTTGACCCATTTCTCTTCCCATACTGTGGCCTGACCTGCTGAGTATTTTCAGCATTTTCTGTTTTTTTTTATTTTCCTTTTCTCCTCTGAAATATTGACAAGGGTTCTTGCATGTCCATCTGGGAGATCGTTAAACACCTTGCCAAGAAGATGGCGCCACTGACAACGCAGCACTTCAAATGGAGTGCCAGCCTATATCGAAGCCTCTGAAATGGTACCTGAACCCACAGTATTAAGACTCAGAGACATGGCTGACACAATATCAACAGGCAGCAAAGTTCCAATAACATGAAAATCTGCAATCACATTGGCCATTCCATGAGATCAAATTGACACCAGTTATATTGGAAGCTGGATCCATACAAAAGCAGGAGCATAAGGATTTCTACATTATAATCAAACTGCATAAATCCCTTAATGCAGATCAAACACTCTTTCTTTTACCTTGCTTTACAATGCAAGAGTCATGAAGTCTTTAATTCACCTTTACAGCTGCTAGCTGGGTGTGGTAAAATAAAATGGTTCTGTCCTATGCATGTACTGAGAAATGCTGCAGTCATGCTTTGGAACGGTAATTATACCTCTTTCAATACTGGCATTTAGAAGCTATGGATAACATATTTGTTGACTGTCAAATCTATGAACCACCACCACCACCAGTTAAATAAGGAAAGGGAGAAAGAATTTCATAAACTCCGAGCCCTGGAACGTTATGTCATGTGTAGAGTTTATGGATGCAATAACCACAGCGTGATTGCAAAGGGTCATAGCCAGTGGACTTTAGTTCCCAGTATTGCAAATGTTCACCCTGGACTGTGCCAACAATGGTAATGGGGTAGTTTTGATAAACTTTGTGCAGAACAGGTTGCAAGTCAGTAATCCCACCCAGTAATGAAACAGGCAGCTAATTCACTATCATGCACAATATTCAATCAAATTGCTGTGTCAAAATCATCTCTCCACACTCCTGATAAAAATTGTAAAACCACCTTATTACATGCATTCTAACTAAATCAGTTTTTACTCCGTCAGAACAGGAAAGTTTACCAAGAGAAATATTAAGCTCAAGACAAGATACGAGTTGGGAGCCATTCACACAGCATGGAAATATGCCCTTTTGGTCCATGTGAACCAAACACTCATTGTACTCTAATCCCATTTAATTATCTCCACATTCTCAGCAATTCCTACCACCCCCAGATCCTACCACAGCCCTACGCACTGGATAATTTACAGTAGCCAATAAACCTACCAACCCGCACATCGTTGGGCTGTGGGACAAAATCAGAGCACAGAAGGAAATGCATGCGGTCAGAGAGAGAATATGCAAACTCCACACAGACAGCACCGGAGGTCAGGATTGTTCTCTGGCGCTGTGAGACAATGACTCTGTGCTGGCCTTGCATTTCGTCTTACATTCAGTACTCATTCGTTGAAGTAGGTTCTGTGCAATAGTGCAAGGTGGGTGAAAGTCATTGGAGCAAAGAAATCAGGAGATGAAGAGTGGGGTTCCAAGCTTCCACAGTCACACACAGCCAAGATCTGCTTCCACGGTTGCAATGCAACAGGAGACTGACTATGATGAGCTGATAACTGCATCCTCACTTATTGGGTGATTGTATAGAGCAAGGTCTTAGGTTTCTTCACTAAGAGGGAGAGAACTATATTTTCATAGAGGTTTCAATTCACCCAGTATTTTTTTTAAGTGTAACCACTGCTGTTATATGGGAAATGAAGCAATCATTTTGCTCAAAACCAGTTTCCACAAACTGCAATGTGATAATCTGTTCCTGTGATATTGATTCAGGGCTAAATATTGGTCAGAACACTGGGGACAACTCCATTTGCTTCTCTTCAAAACGGTGGCATGGTATCTTTAATGCTCACCAAAGAGAGCAGACAGGGCCTCGGTTTAACATTTCAAGCACTTCCAACAGTGCAGCACTCCCTCAGAAGTGCACCGAAGGACTGGCCGGGACATTGGTGTTCCAACTGAAAGATTCCAGGAGCTTAATGGTGGTATAACTCCATTCTGCGCGTGTTCAAAACTGCCCTCACATCAGCTTCTGAACTTACTGCAGATGGAATGCGATAGGGGAAAAAACAAAAAAATCACAGGGAAACCTTTCCAAGAAGAAAGTGTATTTAAAGTCAGGGTCATAGACCACAGAAACAGGCCCTTCGGCCCAACTCGTCCATGCCGACTGTGTTGCCCAGCGAGCTAGTCCCATCTACCTGCATTTGGCCCAGAGCCCTCTAAACCTCTCCTATCCATGTACTTATCTCGATGGCTTTTAACCGTTGCTAGTGCCTGCCTCAATCACCGTTTCTGGCAGCTCATTCCAAATACGCACCACCCTTTGCGTGAAGAAGCTGCCCCTGATGTCCCTTTTAAATCTCTCGCCACCCCTTCCCTGGGAAAAAGACTGTGTGCTTTCACCCTGTCTATGCCCCTCATGATCTCATCACCTCTATCAGGTCACCCCTCAATCTCCTATGTTTTGCCACATCTTGTTCCTAAGGAAAGGCCGAGCTTTCTAATGCTGAAAACTGAAATTAAGAGGCGGGCAAATGTTTTATTTGATCATAAAGCTAGAAATTGCTGCTGATAGTAAAAGAAAATCAAGTAGAACCTTCCTCTATACAAGCATCTCATTTATTTCAAAGGAAACTGCACTGAAGTTGCAGTCAAGGAATGTCATGAACTCACTATGCATTCATCTGGTAACATTGCCAACTTCAGACAATGTTAATCAAGTCTTGGAATTTCACTGGTGTTTCAGTGACTGCAATGCATTTCAACCTCAGCACACAGGAGTCTCCATTGATTCTGATTCAGCTCCCAGGAGACACATTGATAGTCTGTGCTCACTTGTATTTCATTGCATGGAAGTGCTTTACAAAGGAACCACCAAAGTAGTGAGAAGAGGCCACTCATCAAACGAGTGCAGTGATGGTGAACACACTTTGGGGTTTGATGCACAAATAGGGTCACATTCCAGCACAGCCCCAACAAACAGGAGAACAGAGAACATTACAGCACAGTACAGGCCCTCCGGCCCGCAATGCTGTGCCGACATTTTATCCTGCTCTAAGATCTATCTAACCCTTCCCTCCCACATATCCCCCTATTTCTCTATCATTCATGTGTCTATCTAAGAGTCTCTTAAATGTCCCTAATGTATCTGCCCCCACAACCTCTGCAGGCAGTGTGTTCCACGCACCCACCACTTTCTGTGTAAAAAACTTACCCGACATCCCCCTTATACCTTCCCCCAATCACCTTAAAATCATGCCCCCTCATGTTAGTTATTGCCGCCCTGGGAAAAAGTCTCTGACTGTCCATTCGATCTATGCCTCATCATCTTGTGCACCTCTATCAAGTCACCTCTCATCCTCCTTCTCTCCAAAGAGAAAAGCCCCAGCTCACTCAACCTATCCTCATAAAACATGAAATTAAACTACTGGAGATATTACATTATTCTTCAGCAAAAGCATGTTCAGCATCCTCTAGGAATTCACTTAATCACCAAAATTAAAATACAGAAGTTTTTTCCCCATGAAACATTAGGTGTTACCAATTACACAAATAGTGATAACGAGTGGCTCCCCTCACAGTTCTCTACGATATATAGAACAGTACAGCACAGGAGCAGGCTCTTCGGCCCACCTTGTCTGCACTGACCAGGATGCCAAAATAAATTAATCCCATCTGCCTGTACATGATCCCTATCCCTCTAATCCCTGCCTGTTCACATGTCTGTCTAACTGCCTCTTACACATTCTGCTTTTGTATCTGCTTCTACCACCACCCCTGGCAGCCTGCTCCAGGCATCCGCCACTTTCTGTGAGAAAAAAAAAACTTGCCTTGCACATCTCCTTTAAACTTATCCCTTCTCATTTTAGGAAAAAGACTATCTACCCTATCTATGCCTCCCATAATTTGATATACTTCTAGCAGGTCTCCCCTCACCCGGAGAAAACAACATAACGCTTTACAGTGCCAGCGACCCAGGTTCAAATCCAGCCGCTGTCTGTAAGGAGTTTGTATGTTCTCCCCGTGTCTGCGTGGGTTTCCTCCGGGTGCTCCGGTTTCCTCCTACATTCCAAAGACGTACGGGTTAGGAAGTCGTGGGCATGCTGTGTTGGCAATGGAAGCATGGCAACACTTGTGGGCTGCCCCCAAAACACTCTACGCAAAAGATGTATTTCACTGTGTGTTTCGATGTACATGTGACCAATAAAGATATTTTATCTTATCTTACAATCCAAGTTTGTCCAACCTCTCCTTATAGCTAATACCCTCCAATCCAGGCAACATCCTGGTGAACCTCTTCTGCACCCTCTCCAAAGCCTCCACATCTTTCTTAGTGTAGTGACCAGAACTGTACACAATACTCCAAACGTGGCCTAACCAAAGTTTCATACAGCTGCAACATGACTGCTAAGTTTTATAGTCAATGCCCCAGCCGATGAAGGCAAGTATTCCATAAGCCTTCTTTACTACCCTATCATTGCATGTTGCCATTTTCAAGGAGCTAAGGACTTCCACAGAGAAAGGCCATTCAGCCCATTGAGTCTGTGCCAGCTATCAAAGTACTCCCATCAGCTCAATTGCTCCATTTATTTTCCTTTAAATTATTGACTCTCACATACGCATTCAATTCCTTCCAATCTCCTGGCATTCAGTTACAATTGGGGTAATTTACAATAGCTAATTAATCTACCAGCATGTCTTTGGGATGAGAGAGGAAATAGCAGCACCAGAGTAAAACCCTCAGTCACAGGGAAATGTGCAAACTCCACCCAAACAACACCAGAGGTCAGGATGGAACCTGGGTCGCTTGAGCTGTGAGGTAGCAGCTTCACCACCGTGTCAGCCTGCCGTGTGGAGAGAGTGGGGAAGCCAAGATTCCTCTCCTTGGAGCAAGAGGTGGCAGAGAGTTTGTGGAGAGCCTTGATACAGAAGAAATAAAGCAACGGGTGAGAAGTCAAATTATTTTTGAACAATCGGGAAGGAGGTGCCTGAGGGGTGTGGACACAGATTCAATATAACTTTCAAAAGGGAATCGGACAAATATAAGAAATTGAAACACTTGCACAGATAAGCAAAAGCAAGAAGTGGGACTAACCCGACAGCTCTTTCAAATAGACCAGAGCAAAAGGGACAAACGGACAATTCTAAAAAAAGTTCGTTTACATTTTATTTAAGAGAATCTCATGTTTGCACTCATTTTTTGCTAGACCTGTACAATATGAAACCCAGCACCCACATTTAGAACGAAGGCGCTCAGGAGGCCTGTCCCACTCTCGTCTCTGCAGTTGGCCATGGTACTGCCATCAATGGCTGGGTGTAATCGCAGCGTGACCCAGGAGTTCACAACACAAATATAAAGTCCCAAGCTTTCTGCCAGTGACGAGCTGGCCAGAGTTGCTGTTTGAAGTACAAACATACCTTTTCCAGATCCCTCATGGTCAACTTGGGCTTCAAAGCCAGCCCAGTTCTCCAAAGCAAGGCCCCACAAGGTAGAGGAGTTTTATGCCACGTAACATCATTGTATGGGGTGGGGGCTGCAGGTGTAGAACAAACCCAGCCCATGAAACATGTGAACAAAGCTAAGCCAGCTGTCAAACCCACTAAAAACTATAGTTCTGAATGTCTCTAAATGTCATAATATCTGACGTTCAAAAAGAATCAAAATTACAGCGATAAATACAATTAGAATGTGTTAAACATACAACAACAGTAACTGTTTAAACAATGAAAAACATCTAAATTTTTTTTTTTAATAAGTTAAACTACCTATTATCTTGCTTCCTGGTAGTCTTTGTTCTCCTTTGAAATGAATGGACTCACTATTCAGCTTGAATTCAGCAGCTCATTTCCCAGTTGAACTGCAGTCAGGTCACCCTCCATCATTAGATCCCAGCCATGAATTGCTGGCACAACCAAACATGTTGAGATGCAGTGAGATGCTGGAAAGGAACAGAACTGTCCTCACAAACACCCAGCTCAATAATAACTAAGTACAACCTTAAAAATGGGGGCTGTATTAAATCTGCAAGCTATCAGCTAATTCCATACCTTCCTCTTCCTCTGTAAAGTCGTTCACTTTGGGAGAAATATAGAAAGGCAGAGTATTTTTTTAAGACCATAAGACATAGGAGCAGAATTAGGCCATTCAGCCCATTGATTTTAAAATGATGGAAGACTGAAACGTGTTGGTTTGCTTTATCCTTACGCATGAATCACTGAAATTTCAGCAAGCAATTGGAAGACAAATGGTACATTGGCCCTTAATGCAAGCAAATTTGAGCACAAGAGCATATGATTATACAGGCTCCTGGTGAGACGACACCTGCAATATTATTTATTAATCTTGTCTCCATGGTAGTGTAGCAGTTAGCATAACACTATTACAGTGCCAGTGACCTGGGTTCAATTCCGGCCACAGCCTGTAAGGAGTTTGTATGTTCTCCCCATGTCTGCATGGGTTTCCTCTGGGTGCTCTGGTTTCCTCCCACATTCCAAAGGCGTACGGGTTAGGAAGTTGTGGACATGCTATGTTGGCGCCAGAAGCATGGCGACACTTGCAGGCTGCCCCCGGAACACTCTACAGAAAAGATGCATTTCACTGTGTGTTTCGATGTACATGTGACTAATAAAGATATCTTATCTTATATACAAGGATACACCTGTGTTAGAGGAAATGCAATAAAGGGTCAGCCAATTTATTCCTGAAATGTGAGATCCAGTTTATGAGGAGGAATTAAGACTGAAGATTAAAATTATGAACTTAATCTTGCTTCATCTGAAGACTCCACTTCTCGCTGCCTCAATGGGGACAATTCTGACTTTGCCCGATAATGCAAGTCAGAATCATAGAGTCGCATAGTGTGCAGACATGGGCCTTTTAGCTCACCGCACCCACGTCAACCACTGCACCCATCTAAACAAATCCCATTTACCAACACTTTGTCCTGAGCTTTCTATGTCTTGACAATTATAGTGCTCATCTAGAAGCTTCTTTAATGTTGCGAGAGTATCTGCCTTCACCACCTCCTTGGGTAGCGTGTTTTAGACACCAGCCTCTCTCTGTGTGAAAACCTCTCTCTTCCAACCACTCTTGCAAGACCTGCAATATCAGATCAAGCTATTATTCATCCCACCCAACTCTAATGATTGCATTTGATTTTTTACAACAACCCAGCGACTTCCATGGTTGAACTACAAGTCCCCACTTGGAACGGCAAGATTTGAATTCCTGCTTTCTCTGTCGAGGCTCAAACATTCCAACCCAGTGTAACCTTTCAATGCACCAATTACTATGAATCTGAATGTTTACCCCAGTTGCACAGACAGTAGCCACTGGATTAACAAATGCACAGGTTGAAGGAGGTTGGACATACCAAGGTAATAGCCATACGTCGCCTGCTTGTATTCGTCCCAGGAAATTTTGTTATCTTTGTTGAGGTCATAGTCTCTCCACACTTTGGCTACATTTTCATAAATATAACGTTTCTGCACCCGTATAATCCAGGCCTTCAGTTCCTCCATGGTCACATAATTATCCTTGTTATCATCGATCCGTTCTACAATTTTCCTACAAAAACACAAGAAAATTTACACTTGTTTGTTGAGCATTTCAGGGTTAAACACCATCTAGGTAGAAATGTTTGAGGATGGCGTACAACAGGCTGATACACCAGGGCATGTCGACGTGAGGACAGAGGATGTACTGGAACTTTTAAAAAAAATATTAGGATAGACAAGTCACCGGGGCCGGATGGGATACATCCAAGGTTATTATGAGAAGCGAAGCAAGAAATTGTTGCGCCTTCGGTGATGATCTTTGAGTCCTCACTGGCCACAGGAGTAGTGCCAGATGATTGGAGGGTGGCAAATGTTGTTCTTTTGTTCAAGAAAGGGAGTAGGGATAACCCTGGGAATTACAGACCAGTGAGTCTTACTTCAGTGGTAGGCAAATTACTGGAGAAGATTCTTAGAGACAGGATTTATGGGCATTTGGAGAAGCATAGGCTGATTAGGGACAATCAGCATGGCTTTGTGAGGGGCAGGTTGTACCTCATGAGCCTGATTAAATTCTTTGAAGATGTGACAAAGCACATTGATGAAGGTAAAGCAGTGGATGTGGTGTACATGGATTTCAGTAAGGTGTTTTATTAGGTTCCTCACTTTCCTCATTCAGAAAGTCAGGGGGTATGGGATCCAGGGAAACTTGACTGAGTGGATTCAGAATTGGCTCGCCCATAGAAGACAGAGGGTGGTTATAGATACAGCATATTCTGACTGGAAATCGGTGACCAGTGGTGTTCCACAGCGATCTGTTCTGGGACCCCTGCTCTTTGTGATTTTTATAAATGACTTGGATAAGGATGTGGAAGGGTGGGTTCGTAAGTTTGCAGATGATATGAAGGTTGGTGGTATTGTGGATAGTGTAGAAGGTTGCTGTAGGTTACAACGGGACACTGATAGGATGTTGAGCTGGGCTGAGAAGTGGCAGATGGCGTTCAACCCAGAAAAGTGTGAAGTGATACACTTTGGAAGATTGAATTTGAAGGCAGAATATAAGGTTAATGACAGGACTCTTAGCAGTGTGAAGGAACAGAGGGATCTTGGGGTCCACGTCCATATATCCCTCAAGGTTGCTGCGCAGGTTGGTAGGGTTGTTAAGAAGGCGTATGGTGTATTGGTCTTCATTAGTCAAGATTGAGTTCAAAAGCTGCCAGGTAATGTTGCAGCTCTATAGAACTCTGGTTAGACCACACTTGGAGTACTGTGTTCAGTTCTGGTTGCCTCATTATAGGAAGGATGTGGAAGCTTTAGAGAGGGTGCAGAGGAGATTTACCAGGATGCTGTCTGGATTGGAGAGCATGTCTTATGAGGATAGGTTGCGTGAGCTCGGGCTTTTCTCTTTGGAGAGAAGGAGGATGAGAGGTGACCTGATAGAGGTGTACAAGATGATAAGAGGCATAGATCGAGTGGACAGAGACTTTTTCCCAGGGTGAAAATGGGTAACATGAGGGGGCATAATTTTAAGGTGATTGGAGGAAGGTATAAGGAGGACGTCAGAGGCAAGTTGTTTTATTTTTTTTATAGAGAGGGGTGGGTGTGTGGAACGCACTGCCTGCAGAGATGGTGGAGGCAGATACATTAGGGACTTTTAAGAGACTCTTAGATAGCCACATGAATGATAGAAAAAAAGGGAGGGCTTTATGGGAGGGAAGGGTTAGATAGATCTTAGAGCAGGATAAAATGTTAGCACAACATCGTAGGCCGAAGGGCCTGTACTGTGCTGTAATGTTCTATGTTCTATATACATCATTGTTCCTTTATCATCACAGGGTCTAAATCCAGAAACTCCTACTCAACGGCACTGCAGGAGTGTCTTCACCAAAGGACGTAGGGATTCCATCATAAGCTTACCAGTACCTTACAGGCAATTGGAGATGGGAAATAAATGCTGGCCTTACCAGTGAAACTTGCATCTCATTCATTAGTATAATGTCTCTATGTTCACTGTTGGCCAATAGGCCATGAACAGCGGTATGGTGACAGCCATGATATTTCTAATGTAAACTCTCAGAGACTGAGTTGGCCCTGTAACACAACCCGAATAATGGATGGTTGTGGGTTTGTGAGTGACCTGCCTGATACCATCAGCCAATGTATGGGTATTGTGGTTGAAGGGCGTCAGATAACTTGTTGAAGTCTCTGAGCCAAAGCGATACATGGCTATTGCAAAGGGTTACATCATTTAAGGGCCACATCATTTAAGGGCCACAAGCCCTTAAATTGGAACATCCTGGAAACTGATTTGTCATTGTCAAAAAAAGGTGAAGAGAATTTCCAGCACTACTTTGTTGTGAGATGGTTCTGTGTTAGTAGAAAATCAGCTCTCTGAAGGTAACAAATAAGCCAGAATAAGGTTTGATTCATCAAAGAAATATTCAAGGCAAGAAACTGCACAGTTGTTTGCAAAGATCTTGTGATAGTAAATGAGCAATGTTCACTGTTATCACTCCAACAGGAGGATTTTCACACACGTACAGTGCAACACAGGAACCCCAGGCACCTTCAGAGATCTGGTAAGTTTTTACAGACTTCCTCCAATACAATCAAACTGAGTCTTGCTCTTGGCCTGTTATGAATTTAGTTCTTTTTACAGAAGTGAACTGGTCTCATTGTCTGCACTGTGATGCTCAAAAGTTCCAGGACAAACCTTCAGTTTGCAGGTTATTCTGCCCCAAGTACTGTCTGCAGGCAATTCATTGCTGAGTAAGAGCCTGGACATTAGATCCCGAGCAGTGTGGACCTGTTTATTTCAGCATTACATGATTGAAAGTCATCTTCAGAGGGAATGAAATGCAGTAACAACCATTCCTGGGTTGTTGCGCATCACCCTGGAAGTTTCCTGGTGCGAGTTGTGTTTCCACATCTAATGCAATTTCAACCCCAAAGGACGTTGTCCTCCATCCAATGCACCCTCTGGAGTGAGAAATTTCCATGGAAAATTAGTCCACATTATCCTGGGAACAACCATTGTTGAGACAGTTGTTTCCACTGTTCAGTGGCAGATGTGGGACCCACTAAGATTTGCCCCTCCTACCTCCATCATTTTGGGCCCCTCCCCCATTCTGGCATCAACCATCCCACTTCCTGATCCCAACATCAACTCCACCTTTGACACTACCCATCTCCACCTACCTGTAGGACTTCCCCACCACTGAAACAGCCAAGGTCCCCAATGGAGCTCCAATCTCAACCTCCTTGCCCCGATTATGATCATCAACCTGATCCAATCCACCCTTTCCACTGCCCAGGCCCTCACCAGGCCTCTGACTGCCAGCACTCTCTCTGCCTCTTTCCCCCTTATCCCACACCAACCTCAGTCATAGGAGGCACATTTTCCAACACAAAATATGCAACATCCTTTCAGTGACACTGCTGAAGTCTGCAGCAGCTGGTTCACACCTGAAATAGTCACTGCCACGCACAGTAACAACCATACACACTACACTGGACATGGCAATATCCAGATCATAACACTTTAATGGTTATGGGAAGGACAAATCACAACTGTCTCACAACATTTGCCATCAGACCCCCCCCCCCCCCATATGCTGAGCTACTTCAATGCTCATGAATGACTAAATTATGGGGTGATATTACATGAACTAGGGCCAGAATTTAGAGTGGGATGAACTGATTGGTTTTCAAGATATGTGGAAGAATGATGGGGTAAAAAACTATTCCTAATTGTTGGGGACTCTCGAACTGTGGTGTTGGATTTGATTGGTTTAAGTAGTTTATTAACATGTATAGTGTTTAATACACCTCATGTGGCTGTACAAGGAATGGCCGCTTCCTCGCTTATTGGTTCGTCCATCCGGTGAATGTGTGATTTCTCATTGGTTGGTTTTGCCTCAGGTATCTAATAGGTTTCCTGATTGGACTATTGTTAGCTAAGGAGTACCTCTTATCTCAGGTATAAAAGGTGTCGTTTTTTGTTAATCTCTCTTGCTCTCTTCTCCCCGGCCCTAGTTCATCTTTAGTTCCTTTGTCTCAGCTCATCTCCCAGTAGTAAAGCTAGTGCCATGTACCCCTGTGACTGTTTCTTTGTTTTAAACTTTTCCAATAAAACTTTGTGAAGCACCAAGTTGTTTTCAACTCATTCTTGGACTCCTGAAAGAACCTCCAGATCCGAAAATAACCGGATCGGACAGTGGGTACAATCTAAAAACAAGAGGCAGGATTAGAAAATTCATTGACGAGCAGAAGGTCTTAGAAATTTGGAATTATTCCCAAAGCATCAACTGATGATAAATTTATGATTATTACTCAAAGGATGTTATGGGAGAGAAAAGGCAGCAAGGTGTCAGATATCAGCAATGACTTGAATGAATGGCCAAAAAACCTCAAGGGCTGATTGTCCTCCTGTTTTCATATTTGTGTGTGTAAACCTACAACTTTGCTCCTATTGATAGGAAGAAGATTGGCCTTTGGGAGCCAGTGATTAAGGGAAACAAAACAGTGGTACAAAAACAGAGGGTCTCTGACCCCAAGCGTTAACTGGCTTCGTTTTCCACAGATGCTGCCTCACTGGCTGAGTACTGCCAGCATTTGTTTTGGTTTCAGATTCCAGCATCTGCCATTTTACTTTTTTCCCCCCACTAAATAACGTGTGGTCCTTCAATAAACTGTACTTACAAACTTGTTGCTTGGCTCTGTGAGAAGCTGTGCATATTCACAGCTCTCTGCATTTAAGTAATGTGATCTTTTTTCCATTATGGCAGTCAGCGAGTAACAATTGTGAAGGAAAACAATTAAACTTAATTGGAAAGTCTGCATGGGCAGCAAACCACGGGCAGCCATTCTGTGGAAGGCAGACACGTCATAAGGGGGCAATTTTAACCCAACCCTGCGGTGCGAATGCCAAGAGATTAGGGGGGATGCTGATGAGGAACCTCACCCAATAGTGACCAATCGATAGCAAACACCAGTGAATTCACGTCCAGCGGCACACCCAAGTCCATTAGTTTCTCCGCAAATGGGTTAAGCTTAAAACTGCTCTGATCAATTTTACTTTGGTTCCGTTATGCTCCACATTCCCAACTGTGATTTCCACCAAGGTATAACTGCCTGGTGTTTCACAGATAACCTCCACTGGAAGTTTGGTGGATCTTAAAACCAGTGACTCAAATCCCTCAGTTGCCAGCCACAGGACTATGCTCCAAACACAAAGCCCTTGTTGGCATTGATAAGGTTATTTGAATTTCTTCAAAATCATTATTGAGGGCAACAGTCCATCAGGGCTGATAAGTGAAAACACTGCCTATCAAGTGGTAGCAAAATGGGAGAGGTGGGAGGGTTAAAGGTATTTGGACCAATCAATGGGAGATTAGGGTGAAGGTGATTGGTGGGAGGAGTTATAAAAGGCAGCCAAATGGTTACAGTTACTGGATGGTGCAGTTAAGATGGTCAGGGAGGGAGCTGAGGTACCAATCTAGCAGTCATACAGCAATAAAACAGGCCCTTCAGCCCACCACATCTGTGCTGACCATTGTACCTACCCATACTGATTCCATTTACCAACCAGCAGCCCATTGCCTTCTCTACCATGGCCCATCTAAATACTTTCTAAACGTGTTGTGTCTCCATCACCTTCTCAGTCAGTCTGATCCAGATTTCAACCATCTTCTAGGTGAAAAAAATTCTTCCTCAAATCCTCTTTAAATCACCAATCCCTCATCTGAAATCCTCTTTAAATCACCTATCCCTCATCCGAAATCCATGTCATCTGGTTACAAACACATTAAGAGTTATGCCCCTCATAATTTTGTACACATCAATCAGGTTCACCTCAGCCTCCTCAGAGAAAACAAACCTAGTCTATTCAGTCTTTCCTCATAGTTGAAACGCTCCATCCCAGGCAACATCCTGCTGAACCTCCTCTGCACCCTCTCCAGTGCAATCACATCCTTCCTATAGTGTGGCAACCAGAAGAGCACACAATGTTCTTGCTCTGGTCTAAGTAATGCTGTTATATAATTATACCATAACTTCCCTGCTCCCATTCTATGCCCCAGCTAATGAAAGCAAGTACCCTGTATGCTTTCTTCACTACCTTACTTACCTGTGGTGCTGCCTTCAGGGATCCTCGAGCAGGTACACCCTCCGTTCCTCAAGTGCTTCCCAGGGTCCTACCATTCATTGAGAATATCCTAGCCACACTAGACCTTGCAAGATGCATTGCCTCACACTTTTTGGAATTAAATGTCATCTGTCATTGCCCTGCCCACCTCACCAGCCCATCACTGTCACTCTGTTCCCAAAGAATACGCTCCTCACTATACACCACTACCAATTTTCCTGTCATCTGAAAACTTACCATCTACATTCACATCTGGGTTGTTAAAGTGGTTAATAACAGTAAAGGTTCCAGCACTGCTCCCTGGAGTACATCACTGACCACAGGCTTCCCATTGTAAAAGCAACACTCATGGGCTCTTCTGTTTTGGACTAGACTCCCACATGGAACCTTGTCTGAAGTATGACTGAAGTCCAGGGAAAGTACAACAACTGCACTACCCTCATCGACATAGTTACCTCCTCATAAAATTCAATCATATTAGTCTGAAAGGATCTCCTTTCAAAAACAAAAAAACCATGTAGACTATCCTTGATTAATCCCAGCCTCTCCAAATGCAGATTAATCTTGTACCTCAGATTTTTTTTCAATTATTTCCATACGCATGACATTATTTACCTGACTTATCTCTGCCCACCCCACCGCCTTCTTGAATATAGATAGCACATTTGCTCTTCGGTATTCTGGCACCTCCCCTGTGGACAGAGGTTTGAAAGTTTCTGAAGCAGCCCCAGCAATCTCCTCCTGTGCGTCCCAAATATATCTCATAAGGCTCTGGGGATCTATCCTGAGGTGTTAGATGTCTGAGCCCTAAGATATTTAACACCTCCTCCTTTTCGATTATAATCTGTTCCAGAAGTTGTCCAATTACAATGCCGTTCTCCATTATGAAATCAGATGTGAAGTAAAAATTTAAGACCACACCCATGTCCTCTGGTTCCATGCACTGATTGCCCACATGGTCCCATGAGACATAGGAGCAGAATTAGGCCATTCGGCCCATCGGGTCTGCTCCGCCATTCAATCATGGCTGATTTATTTTTCCCTCTTAACTCCATTCTCCTGCCTGCTCCCTGTAACCGTTGACACCCTTACTAATCAAGAACCCATCAACCTCTGCTTTAAATACACCCAATGACTTGGCCTCCACAGCCGTCTGTGGCATTGAATTCCACAGATTCACCACCCTCTGGCTAAAGAAATTCCTCCTCATCTCAGTTCTAAAGGGACGTCCTTCTAGTCTGAGGCTGTGCCCTCTGGTCCTAGACTCTCCCACTACCGGAAACATCCCTAATGGGACCTAATCTTTCCCTGGTTACATTCTTCATCTTAATATAATTATAAAATGCTTTGGGATTTATTACACTTCTCCAAGTTGCTTGTATCCAATACATTGAACAAGAAATATATTGGATACAAGCAATATATTTCTTCTTCAATATATTGGATACAAGCAACTTGTCACCTCCTGTATTGTTAAGAAAAAGGGGAGATTAAACAACAGCTTCTCAAGGTCAAATGCACAGATTATAACATTAATGAAGCCATTTTCAGAGCAAAAAGACACAAAATGAAATTTAGCATTTAATAAAATTAAGCTGTGTTGAAGTATGGATACATAAATACCTCTCCGTGATAAAAATTATGTTGGGGTTGGTGCAGGCAAGAGCTAAAGTTAGATACTGAAGAACTTTTGACTGTGGACTTTAAGTTGATTACTGCAACCTAACATGTATACCAGTGCAAGCTACTCAATGCTGAATAATCACAGTCCATGACACGTCACTCAAATACCTTACTATACTGGTACAGGACTCCATTGAGGTTCATATTTCAATCTTTCCCAGTCTGGATGTGCACAGTTCATCACCAGGGACTAGAGTAGTTGCTTTGCTTTGCAAGTTTTGTATAATTAGAGACCACATCAGATGAAGCACCTTTGAAGTGAAGTTACTATTACAATTGAGGAAAAACAACCAACTTGTGGAAAGCAAGATTCCACTAACAGCAATCATCAGATAATTTGCTGATTGGGCGATAAAGAATTCTCAGAACATCATTCAGAATTCCTCTGGCTGCTCTTTAGAATAGTTTCATGGGATATTTGATATCCACCTGAAAGAGCAGTCAGAGTCCTGGTCTAACATCTTATCCAAAAAACAGAAGGCCGGAAGTGCACTACTCTATGTCTTATGTTGCATTTTACAACTTACCAGATGATCTGGCAGCGAAGGAACAGAATATATCAGCAACAAACAATATAATGAATTGTCTGCAATGCATGAAATTTGATTTGAATTATCTCTATATCATCAATTCCATTATCTGGTGACTTAAACTTGCTATTATCACAAGTGCATGATGTTGTACATAGACCCTTTAATGCAGTAAAATGTATGCAGTAAATATTGGGTCTTGGTCAAACTTTGCTGAGGAGCACACGAATTGAAGCTGCAGAGAGAGGGAGAGCAATTCGGTTGGGGAATTCCAGAATTTAGACCTTGTGAGCCGAAGCCACTGAGGAACATGGTGGACCAATTAAATTTGGAGTTGATAAAGAGGCCAGAATTGGAGGAGTGATTTGTTCTTGGAGAGCTGTCAGGGGTGACAGAAATAGGGAGAGGAAGGCTATGGAGGGAGTTGAACACAGCGATGAAGATTTTTAAGGCAAGGTCATAGAGCAGTACAACATAGAAATGGGTCTGTCTACACTACTCACTGCCTCAGTAAAACAGCCAACATAATGAAGGCCCCCTCCCACCCCGGACATTCTCTCTTCTTCTCCCTCCCATCAGGCAGAAGATACAAAAGCCTGAAAGCATGTACCACCAGGCTCAAGGACAGCTTCTACCCTGCTGTTATAAGACTATTGAACGGTCCCCTAGTACGATAAGATGGACTCTTGACTTCACAATCTACCTCGTTATGACCTTGCACCTTATTGTCTACCTGCACTGCACTTCCTTTGTAGCTGTTACACTTCACTCTGTATTCTGTTATTGTTTTACCCTGTACTACCTCAATGCACTGTGTAATGAATTGATCTGTACGATCAGTATGCAAGACAAGTTTTTCACTGTACCTCGGTACATGTGACAATAATAAACCAATTCAATCCCTTGGCCTAACTCGTTCATACCGACCTGCCTATCCACACTGATCCCGTTTGCTTGCAGTAGGCCAAGATACCTCTACTCCTTTCCTATCCAAGTAGCTGTCCAAATGCCTTTTGAATTTTGCAGTTGTATCTGTCTCTACCACCTCCACTGGCAGTTTGTTCCACATGCCCACCACCTTGTGTGTGGAAAAACTTGCCCCTCAAATTTCCTTCAAGTTTTTGCCCTCTCATCATAAGCCAATGCCCTCCAGTTTTAGACTCCCCTACCCTGGGATAAAGATTCTGACTATCTATTGGTATTGGTTTATTATTGTCACTTGTACCAAGGTACAGTGAAAAACTTGCCTTGCATACCGATCGTACAGGTCAATTCATTACACAGCGCAGTTACATTGAGGTAGTACAGAGTGCATTGAGGTAGTACAGGTAAAAACAATGACAGTACAGAGTAAAGTGTCACAGCTACAGAGGGAGTGCAGTGCAATAAGGTGCAAGGAGACAACAAGGTATGCCCCTTGTAATCTTATAAGGTCACCCCTCAAACCCTTGCACTCCAGTGAGAATGAACCCAGGCTTATCCAATCTCTCCCTGTAACCAAAGCCCTCCGTTCCAGGCAACATCGTGGTTAAAAAAAAAGTAAACTGCTGGAGGAATTCAGAGGGGCAGGCAGCAACTGTAGAGAGAAATGGACAGTCGTCGTTTTGGATTGAGACCCTTCATCTGAATTGGCCAGTCCAGATAACATTGACCATCCATTTCCCTCTACACTTGCTGCCTGACCCACTGAGTTCTTCCAGCAGCTCTTTTTTTTTCCCCTCTCCAGATTCTAGCATCTGCCGCCTTTTGTGTCTCCATGTTGACGTCCTGGTGAATGTCTTCTGCACTCTTTCTAATGCTACTTCATCTCTTCTGTAGTGTGGCAATCAGAACCATATTGAATCAGGAGCCAATGTTGGTTACGAAAAAAAGTTTGCTTTAGAAATGTTGTTGTAAATCATTTCAGACTTACAGCAATGCGACATGCAGTACTCACTGATATAAATCACCAAGTCACCACATCAAACAGAGTTCCTCTCCTACTGTGGTGTATAGGACCATGCCAAACCACACCGACACCTATTAATCATGTAAAATTTATGATGGGGCAATTAGCAACCTAAACATTTCTAATCTGTAGCCAATGTTTTAAAATGCAACTCTCTCATTTTCATGCTGCTAGCTTAGATCTCTCTCTGCACCCTGTCAAACCCTTTCAGAATCTGAAGGTTCTCTCTCAACTCTCTGGTAAATCAAAATGAAAGAGTGTTGGAGATCAGCAGCTAGAAACAAATTTAATGGTTCAGTCCCATGCTGGTATCTCCAGCATCATCTATTTATTATGGATCTCCAGTATCTGCAGTTTTATTGCTTCTCTCAGATCACTCCGTCTTCTGCTTTCGACGCAAGTCTACGTGCCTGTGATGCTGCTGCAATTGTACCCGTACCTCACCGTACTTGTGCACGTGACAATAAACTCGACTTGACGTTTGCAGTCTGTTCATTTGTTCCTGACAGGTATAAGTCCCCAATGAAAATCACTGTGTCTCCAAATGTGTTATCAGAGCAATAAAACAGAAAATGCTAGAAATAGTTAGCAGGCTATGTCGCACCAGGCTCAGGGACAGCTTCTATTCCTGCATTTATTAGACTATTGAATGGAACCCTTGCATGATGATGGACTCTTGACCTCACCATCTACCTTGTTTATGGGCTTGCACCTTATTGTTTGCCTGCACTGCACTTTGTCTGTAACTGTAACGCTTTATTCTGAATTCTGTTTTGCTTTTCCCTTGTACTACCTCAACGTACTGATGTGATGAAATGATCTGTATGGATGGCATGCAAGACAAAGTTTTTCACTGTACCTGGTTACATGTGATAAAAATAAACTAATTTTGGTAAGGCAGAGTCTGTAGCAAGAGAAATGGTCCTGAAGAGTTCTGATAAAAGGTCATCGACTAGGAAAATTAGCTCTTTTTCTCACTACAAGTATTCCCTGAATTACGTTCAACATCTTCTGTTTTATTTCAGATTTCCAGTATCTGCGGTGTTTTACTTTCATGATAATAAGACAGTGTATGCTTACACTGAGGAACAGCCTGGAACCAGAGCTTCGCCTGCTTCAGTCCAGGTGAGGGAATGTTATGCCACATCTACCCTCTCACCAGTAACTATTTGTCATAAGTTTAAGAGATGCGGTCAGCTGTTGACGTGGCATTAAAGGCTTAAATTAATCACAGGCAGGCTTAAGGAGCTTACAATGTACTTGGCCACATATTACACCTGAACAGCATCAAGTGGAAAGTTAGTACGGATCGGAAATGTTGTGCCATACCTACTGCAGTGATGTTAAACTAATATTGAACATTACAAAGTTCCAGGAAAATAGCTGTCTGCAAGATGCTGCTACATTGAAACTAACCTCCTCAGTTACAAGTTCCTTCCTTAAGGCCACAAGAAATTGCAGAAAGTTGTGGACACAGCCCAGTCTATCAAAAAAAAACAGCCTTCCCTCCATGGACTCTGTCTACACTTCCAGCTGCCTCCAGAAAGCAGCCAACATACTCAAAGACCCCACCCACCTGGGACATTCTCTCTTCTCCCCTCTCCCATTGGGCAGAAGATACAAAAGCCTGAAACACGTACCAGCAGGCTCAAGGACAGCTTCTATCGCACTGTTATCAGACTCTCATACACCATAAAGATGAACTCTTGATCTCTCAATCTACCCCCTCGTGGCCCTTGCACTTTATTTGTCTACCTGCACTTCACTTTCTTTGTAACTATGACACTATATTCTGCATTTTTTTCCCTTTTGTACTACCTCAATGTACTTACATATGGACTGATCTGTCTGGATGACACGCAAACAAAAGCTTTCCACTGTATCTTGGTACGTGACAATAATAAACCAATTACCATTAACGACATCGGAATCAATATTAACCCTAACCAAGCCTCACTCACTCCCTGCTCAGCTCAGCTCCCATCACATTCTGTGGGAAGCCCCGTCTCTGATTTAGAGTACCGTGGGTCAAATACCACAGCAAAGCCTTGCGCACATGATCTAGGCTAACAGTGAGAGTGCACTGCACTATGGTGGCACCAATGGTGTAAACCAGGATGAAAAAAAAATGAAAGCATAATTAACAGGAGGAATGTCAAGAGTACAGACCCTGGACAAGATTTATCCAGCAAACAATATAACTAAAATACTTAACTAACACAATTCATTAACCAACATAAATAATTACAAGCTGTGCCCTGGTTATGAATGCCCAACTTATGAGCACCCTTACAAACAAACAAGCTCCCATATTATTAAATTCATAAGTCCCAAGTACATACCTACATTTGTTCCTACGAATGGCAGAAACTAGTTTCCTCTCTCTCTCTCCACTTCTAGGAATTGTTCTTTCTTATCAGTCTTGTGTGCTTTTGATGCCGTTCATTACAAAACTGCGGAAGTGTGGTTACTGTATCGAGTGACTTTTGTGTCATTTATGGGCGTCCGTAAAAATGGAATCGATTCATTTCCTGGGGACAGCCCATGGAAAGGAACATAGAACGTTACAGCACACTACAGGCCCTTCGGCCCACAATGTTGTGCCGACATTTTTCCTGCTCTCAGATCTGTCTAACCCTTCCCTCCCACATAGCCCCCCCTTTCTCTATCATTCATGTGTCTGTCTAAGAGTCTTAAATGTCCCTAATGTATCTGCCCCCACAACCTCTGCCAGCAGTGCGTTCCATGCACCCACCACTCTCTGTGTACAAAACAAGTGTGGCAGAAGTTCATCATCTGACCCCTGAGATAGCAGGCTTAAGCAGACTCAGCCTGTGCTCTCTATAGTTGAGAAAACTGCGAGCCCACCTCACTGAAACACACAATTATTCTTCTGGGGCTTGGCAGGAAGATGTTCGGATGGTCTTCCCCCTAGTCAGCATCTGGAATCAGGGGATCGGTTTGTAAGACAAGCTTTTCACTGTACCTCGGTACAAGTGACAATAATAAACCAATACCAATATAGGAGATCAGCTATTCAGGCCCGTGAAGAGATCTCTTCGGCCAGAGGTCAGTGAATCTTTGAAATTTTCTACCAAAGGCAGCAGTGGGGGCCGGTAATTGGTAAATTATTGCCACATGTACCGAGATACAATGAAAAATTTTTGTTTACATGCCATCCAGATAGATCATTCCATACACAGGTGCATCTTGATAGTAAAAGCAAAATGATAACAGAATGCAGAATATAGTGTTACAGTTACAGAGAGAGTGCAGTGCAGGCAGACAAATAAAGTGCAAGGGCCACAACGAGGTAGATCAAGGGTTCATCTTTATTGTGCAAGAGGTTCATTCAAGAGTCTAATAACAGAAGCTATCCTTGAGCCTAGTATTGCCTGTTCTCAAGCTTTTGTATCTTCTGCCGATGGGAGGGGGGAGAAGAGACAATGTCTGGGGTGGGTGGGGTCTTTGATGATGCTGGCTGCTTTAGTGAAGCAGCGGGAAGTATAGACAAGTCCATGGAGGGGAGGCTGGTTTATGTGATGGATTGAGCTGTGTCTACAACTCTCTGCAATTTCTTGGGGTCTTGAGCAGAGCAGTTGCCACACCAAGCCGTGATGCATCTGGATAGGATGCTTTCCATGGTTCAGTCGCTGAGTGTATTCAAGACAGTGAGCGATAATTAAGGGAATAGCGCAGGGAAGTGGTGCTGAGGTATTGGTTTATTATTGTCACTTGTACCGAGGTACAATGAAAAACTTGTCTTGCATACCGATCGTACAGGTCAATTCATTACACAGTGCAGTTACATTGAGTTAGTACAGAGTGCATTGATGTAGTACAGGTAAAAACAATAACAGTACAGAGAAAGTGTCACAGCTACAGAGAAAGTACAGTGCAATAAGGTGCGAGGTCACAACAAGGTAGATCGTGAGGTCAGAGTCCATCTCATTGTATAAGGGAAGCATTCAATAGTCTTATCACAGTGGGGTAGAAGCTGTCCTTAAGTCTGGTGGTACGTGCCCTTAGGCTCCTGTATCTTCTACCCAATGGAAGAGGAGAGAAGAGAGAATGACCCGGGGGGGGGTCTTTGATTATGCTGGCTGCTTCACCAAGGCAGAGAGAGATAAAGAGAGTCCAAGGAGGGGAGGCTGGCATCCGTGATGCACTGGGCTGTGTCCACAACTCTCTGCAGTTTCTTGCGTCCTGGGCAGAGCAGTTGCCATACCAAGCCGTGATACATCCAGATAGGATGCTTTCTATGGTGCATCGGTAAAAGTTGGTGAGAGTCAAAGGGGACAAACCAAATTTCTTTAGCCTCCTGACGAAGTAGAGGCGCTGGTGAGCTTTCTTGGCCCTGGCTTCTACGTGATTTGACCAGAAGAGAAGCAGACACTAGGGCCGAATGGTCTACTCCTGCTTCTATTTCTTAAGTTATTTAAAAGCCGATGATCTAGAGAGTTGTGACATTGCGCTTTGCTGGAGCAAATTAGCTGCCACATTTCCTAACGCTAAAATAGTGGCTACACTTCAAAGCAGTTTATTGGCTGGAGTGTGTTATGGGACGTCCCAATGGCCGCGAAAGGTGCTAGGGAAATCCAAGTCCCGGCTTCCTATTTAAAGATACAATAGGTTCTCCCCCTTTGCGTGCCAGAGACAGCTGATCCCTGGAAAAGAGCCGACTGCCACGTTTTCGTGTTAACATGACACTGCTCCAAAGACACCACAAGCTGTTCTTGGGGGATTTTTGCAACAGTAGCAGTTGGAAACTTTGCAAACGACCGTGCAGGTTAAACTCTCCCCGGTTTGTTTCACGCCGGGGTTTCTCACGGCAACCGCTCTGCAACGTTTCATCTGCACCAGCGCTGTGTCAAGTTAACCCGGTTTACAGCTTCAACGGGTGACAAGGTCAGAATAACGCTCGGTGCTTCGCCGGGGCTGAAATCCAACCGTGCCTTCAGCTGGTGAAACTGGCAGCCGCGGCTCTTGGAACACCCACCCCACTCCCTCCCTCAGCTTACCCCAGCCTCTCGATACTCTCCTCGGAGCTGAGCTGGTCGAAAGTCTTGGCTTCTTCCTTGCCCAGAAAGGCCTCGTGATCGTACTCGAAGTTGGCCGAGTCCTGGTGTGGCTTGTCGCTGAGCACTGGCTCCTGGTGGACTCGCTCGTTCCTCAGGGTGGGCTTGGGGCAGCCCCCCGTCACATAGAGCAGTAGCAGATACAGTCCCCTAAACCGGCCCGCGTTGGGATACATTGTAACCACTGAAACCTGCAAAGGGAAACAATGTGATACAAACAGCGCAAAAAAAGATACAATTCAGGAAATCAACAAGCTTCTGCCCCATTCATTATCCCACCTCCTTCCGGGTCAATACCTGTTTAATTAAAACGACCCTCGATGCCTCTTAATTCACGCACTCTACAATCTGCCCCATGCAAGTTGCAGTCAGTTCAAACCCAGCGGCTGCTGCGTGCCTGCGCTCCCTCCCCGCTGCCCCAGTCCCCTCTGCTCCCGGCCTGAGCCACTCAACACTCGCCTCTCTTCCTCAGGCAGCGATGCGCGGTTCTGTTAAAGCGCTTCCGATTGGCGAGAGGGCGCGTCCGCCACCCGAGGGGGCTGGTATCGCCACGTTGCAGGGGCTGGAGGTGTAAATGTAGCCCGCGGCAACTTTTTCATGCTTTTATTTCCAGTTATTTTATTGTGTGAGTGTGTGCGTACGCCCTGGAGCTATGAACAGGCTACATGTGTCCGAGATAAACTTACTGCCGTGGCTACCCACATTAGTGTCAGTACCTGATTCCACCCCTATTTTAGCTTTATTACTGCAGAAACCTTCGCCCGTATCTCCAGACCATGATTCCAACTCACTGCAGGCCAATGTGTCTCTTCTCCCCCCATCCATAACTCTGAGGACTTCCAAACCCTTGTCCTGTCCACACCACACCCCACCCCACCCCACTCCATGTTTCATGGCCCACTCTGGCTCCCCAAAAAGCAATGGCTCATTTTTTTTTTAAATCCCTCAGTTGTCTCATCCCTCCCAAGTTCTGCAACCTCTTCCAACCCACATCCCTCTGAGCACAACCCAGTCCATCACACAAACCAGCCTCCCCTCCGTTGACTCTGTCAACACTTCCCGCTGCCTCGGAAAAACAGCAAAAATAATCAAGGATCCCTCCCACCCCGGTCATTCTCTCTTCTGCCGAATGGGAGGGGGCAGAAGATACAAAAGCCTCAGACCATCCAGCACCAGACAAGGACAACTTCTATCCCGCCATTATCAGACTCTTGAATGGACCAAAGACGAATTCTTGATCTCCCAATCTACCTTGTTGTGGCCCTTGCACTTTATTTGTCTGCCTGCACTGCACTTTCTCTGTAACTGTAACACAATATTCTGCATCCTGTTTTCTTTTTACCGCTTCGATATACTTGCGTATGGCATGATCTGTCTGGATGGCATGTAGACAAAAGCTTTTCGCTGTACCTTGTGACAGTAATAAACCAATATCAATTCTGGCTTGTTGCACATTCCCAGACATAACAGCCCTCCTAATGGCTGTCTACCTTCAGCTGACAAGCTCGAGGCTGCAGTTAGCTCTTAAAGCTTCTGCCTTTCTTCTCTTAACTTCTTCTGACTGAGCTGCTGGTCTTCTGCCCTAATATGGCAGCCCTCTGAAGCATCTTGGGATGTTATAGAGCCATAGAATTATACAGACCCTTCGGCCCAACTCGTCCATGCCGACCAAGTGGCCTACCTGAGCTAATCCCATTGGTTTATACTTGGCCCTCTGATCCTTTCCCATCTGTGTGCCCGTAAATGCCTTTTAAATGTTGTAATTGGACCCACTACCATTTCCTCTGGCAGCTAGTTCCACACACCCACCACCCTCTGCGTGAAAAAGTTGCCCATCTCAACCCCTATAAAATCTTCCCCTCTCATCTTAAACGTATGCCCTCTAGTTTTAGACTGCCATATATATATTAAAACTGTTGTAAGTCCATGAACAGGCACTTTACCTGTGAGTCACCTCTGATTCTGTGGAGAGCCTCATTTAACTGCCCCTCGTCTCCCTCCAGCCCCTCTCCAGGGAAGACTGGCACCTGAACTAGAGATGATATAACCTTCCCATATGTTAGTTCATTAAGTCGTTGTTGTGGCTATCCCTCGAGGTCGAGGATGACGGTCTTCCGTTGATCTATTTATGGGCTCTCAAGTGGCTTATGAGTCCAATCTTGGCTAGAAGTAGCCCACAGAGCAAAGACGCCTGTGCGTGTATTTGTTTAACGTGTACTTGATGTTGCACTACAAAAAGCACATGATGCTTCACAGATCAACCAACTGATTCCAATGGCATGGAAACCACGACGATTGGAGCTGATGGATTTGTTGCAGCCTTCATCTGCCTTCACAGCCGTTGAGTTCGAAGTGACTTCGTCCGCCTGTTCCACACCTGAGGTCTTGGTTGGACTGTTCTTTGCCAGGGACCTCACCATCAACCTTACCACCATGGGTGACCCTACCAGGAGCGTAGCTCCAGACGGCATCGCTCTCGGGATCTCAGGACCACACAAGCTTCTCCACCGTGACAAGGTGACAATCCACAGAGAAGTCATTAAGTAGCATTGGAAGATAAATCGCTTCCATATTTATGCAAATGATGCTCCATATAAACTCATTTGTCTCTCACAGACATGAGAAATTTGAGACTCTTTCATGAAAAACATCAAAATTTGGTCAGAAAGAATAATATTTGTAGTATTCCTCCCTGGCCTATTTTCTAAGTAAATGTTGAGAGTTGGTTAAGATATGTTTGATATAATCTATTGTGGAAATAGGTTTTACAGAATTACTATATGGAACGAGCTGCCAGAGGAAGTGGTTGAGGCAGGTACGTTAACAACACTTAAAAGCCATTTGGACAGGTACATGGATGGGAAAGACTTGGAGGGATATGGGCCAAATACAGGCAAATGGGACTAGCTTAAATGGGCGCCATGGTCGGCATGGACAAGTTGGGCCGAAGGGCCTGTTTCCGTGCTGTATTGCTCTTTGACTCTACCAATCAGCCGTTTAGTTCCATGGTATCACAGTTAACCAAACAGGTCATATCTGAACACAAGAAAAGAGGAGCAAGAGTAGGTTACCAGATCCCTCAAGCCTGCCCCACCGCTCAATATGTTCATGAGTGATCTATGCTGGTCTCAACTCCTCATCCATGCCAGTTCCCCAGCATTCCTCGGAACAAAAAGCTAACTGCTGGAGGAGCTCAGCAGGTGAAGCAGCATCTGAGAAATGGTCAACGTTTCAGGTCAAGACCCTGCATCAAAACAATTTATTTTTTTGCTCGATTCCAGCATCTGTAGTCTCTTGTGTCACCCCACCAGTTCTTTGGTCTTTCAAATATCTATCCTTAGATATATCTCCTGATCTGACCTCCACCACCCTTGGGGGCAGAGACTTCCAAAGAATCAGTGTCTGTGATGTACAGAGGGAACTTGGGGTACAAGTCCTCAGCTCTTTGAAAATGGCAACACAAGCAGATAGGGTGCTAAAGAAGGCATAGGGCATGCTTGCCTTCATCGGTTGGGGAATTGAATGCAGAAGTTGGTAAGTCATGTTGCAGCTGTATTGTTAGGCCGCCTTTGGAGTCCCGTGTACAGTTCTGGTCTCACACTATAGGAAAGATGTGGAGGTTTTGGAGAGGACACTGAAGAGGTTCATCAGGATGCTTGCCTGGATTGGGGTGTCAAAGGTTCATAAAGCAATACAGCGTGGATACAGGCCCTTCGGCCCAACCAGTCCATGCTGACCACGGTGCCCACCCAGCTAGTCCCAATTCCCTGCGTTTGGCCCATATCCCTCCAAGCCCCGCCCCTCCATGTATCTATCCGAGCGCTTCTTAAATGACCCTGTTGTACCTGCCTCTGGCAGCTCGTTCCATATACTCACCACCCTCTGCATGAAAAAGTTGCCCCTCAGGTCCCTTTTAAATCTTTCCCCTCTCACCCTAAACCTATGCCCCCTAGTTTTGGACTCCCCTACCCTGGGGAAAAGACTGTTACCATCCATCTTACCTCTCATAATTTTAAACACCTATAAAGTCACCCCTCTAAGGTGTATTGGAGGTGTACCTAGAAGGTATATTAGTTATAGGAGAGGTTGGACAAACTTGGATTGATTTCTCTGATGTCTCAGTGTGTCTCAGTGTGAGATATACAAAGGTCCCATGATAATTCAGTTCACTCTGTCTCAGATCCAGCATAGGATGGTCATCAGTGGCATATTCCCAGCCCTGGCAGAAGTAATAAGGCCGGAGAGGAATTTCATTCCAAACTTGAGTTGAGTTTGGCCCAAATCCCTGTGAGAGACAGACTAATGTTCCTTCATTGCCAGAGGGGACATAATTTTAAGGTGATTGGAGGAAGATATAAGGGGGATGTCAGGGGTAAGTTTTTTACACAGAGAGTGGTGGGTGCATGGAACGCACTGCCTGCAGAGGTTGTGGGAGCAGATACATTAGGGACATTTAAGAGACTCATAGATAGACACGTGAATGATAGAGAAATGGAGGGCTACGTGGGAGGGAAGGGTTAGATAGATCTTAGAGCAGGATAAAATGTCAGCACAACATTGTGGGCCGAAGGGCCTGTGCTGTGCTGTAGTGTCCTATGTTCTAGAACAACAGGAGGTCCTGGAAATAATTAATCATAAACTCAAGGTGTTCTGGGACTGGAAGCCTCCAGTGTCTCAAGTCAAGTCAAGTCAAGTCCTGTCAATTCAAGTCGAGCTTCTTGTCATGTGCACAAGTACAGTGAGGGACAGGTACAACGCTTGCTTGCAGCAGCATCACAGGCATGTCAATTCAGACAACACACAGAACATAAATTAAACATAAATTATGCATAAATTATACAAGACAGTGAAGAAAAAAGACTGAGCGAAAGAAAACATTAGTGTAAAATAAAGGTGGATAGGGTAATTAAGAAAGCTTATGGGATGTTAGCTTTCATAAGGCGTGGAATCGAGTTTAACAGCTGCAAGGTAATGATGCAGCTCTACAAAACTCTGGTTAGACCACACTCAGAGTACTGTGTCCAGTTCTGGTCACCTCATTATAGGAAGGATGTGGAGGCGTTGGAAAGGGTGCAGAGGAGATTTACCAGGATGTTGCCTGGATTAGAGAGTATGCATTATGAGGAGAGACTAAGGGAGCTAGGGCTTTACTCTTTGGAGAGAAGGAGGATGAGAGGAAATGTGATAGAGGTATACAAAATATTAAGAGGAATAGATAAAGTGGACAGCCAGTGCCTCTTTCCCAGGGCACCTATGCTCAACACAAAAGGGCATGGCTTTAAGGTAATGGGTGGGAAGTTCAAGGGAGATGTCAGAGAGAGGTTTTTCGCCCAGAGAGTGGTTGGTGCATGGAATGCGCTGCCTGGGGTGGTGGTGGAGGCCAATACGTTGGTCAAGTTCAAGAGATTGTTAGATAAGCATATGGAGGGATTTAAAATAGAGGGATATGCGGGAGGAAGGTGTTAGATAGTCTTAGGCGTGGTTTGAAGGTCGGCACAACATGGTGGGCCAAAGGGCCTGTATTGTGCTGTATTGTTCTATGGTTCTAAAGCACAAGTCCATGGTAGTGCAAGAGATGGTGTATGGTGAGGACAAAAGGGACTGCAGATGCTGGAATCTGGAGCAACAATCTGCTGCAGGAACTCAGCAGGTTGAGCAGCATCTGTGGGGGGAAAGGAATTGTCAAAGTTTTGTGTCAAAACCCTGCAGGCTTTCAACCTGAAACAACGGCAATTCCTTTCCTCCCACAGATGCTGCTCGACCTGCTGAGTTCTTCCAGCAGATTGTTGGATGGTCCATAGTGCTCTGTTGCTGAGGTAGGGTTAGGGTCGTGCAGGTCGATACAAGAACCTGCTAGTCGTAGGAAAGTAGCTGTTCCTGAACCTGGTGGTGTGGGACTTCAGGCTTCTGTACCTCCTGCCCAATGGTAGTAGCGAGAAGAGAGCATGGCCCGGATGGTGGGGATCCTTGATGACAGATGCCGCCTTCTTGAGGCAGCGCCTCATGTAGATGCTGTCAGTGGTGGGGAGGGCTGTGCCTGTGATGGACTGGGCTGTGTCCACTACTCTCAAGGGAAAAAAAGATCTACAGGCAACTGAACATAGAACAGTACAACACAGTATGGGCCCTTCAGCCCACGATGTTGTGCCGACCTATATAAACCTACTCTATGATGAATCTAACCCTTCCATCCTGCACAGCCCATAACCCTCCATTTTTCTTACATCCATGTGCCTATCTAAGGGTCTTTTAAATGTCCCTATTGTATCAGCCTCTACCAACACCCCCGGCAGTGTGTTCCAGGCACCCACCACTCTCTGTGTAAAAAACCTACCTCTGCCATCTCCCCTAAACCTTCGTCCTCTGACCTTAAACTGGTGTCCTCTGATATTGGCCATTGACGTCCTGGGGAAAAGGTGCTGGCTGTCCACTCTACCCATGCCCCTCATAATCTTATACACCTCTATCAAGCCGCCTCTCATCCTGTGTCGCTCCAAAGAGAAAAGCCCTAGGTCCAACAATAAACTCATGATGTAAAGAAGAGATGGTGTGTGGAAAGAATGCAGGAGATACAGTGACTGGTCAATTGTCATGGCATGTATGGACTCTTCAGTACAGGTGAGGCTATCTGTGTTCCAACCATGAAGGGCCCAATCTGCTAAGAGCTAGGAATAGTGGGGAGCTTATCAAGGACCGGACAACAGTCAGTGTTCACCGGAACCACCACTTCGCAGATTTCCTCAACCGAGACTGTCTTTTAAGTGAGTGTCCTGAGCTCCATCCCACAGCACACTTTCTGTGACAGTCTCAGTGCTACTCCAACACAGCAATGCCATCCAACAGCTGAAATAAGCAATTAGGCATCTGGAGCAAACAAAATCCCTGCAGACGTTCCAAGACGTGGAAGAGACTGACCCCTGGTGCAAACTTATGACTTCATCTTCCTCATTGGGAAGAGGAGGGTGTGCAGGGAGATCTCAGGAAGGCTTTAGTTATGATTATTTTGAAGAGAGGAGACAAGTCTGATTGTAATAATCACAGAAGGTTCTTCCAGGTGAAAGTCATCCCAAGCATTCTGTTCAACAACCTGCTGCCAGTGGCTGCGAAACACCACACAGAGAAGCGGAGCAGATCCCTTTTATCAAACTGTAACAATGGACATAACTGTGTGACAGGTCCAAGAAAAGCATAGGAAGCAGCATCACCCAATCATTGACCTCACAAAATCCTGAGAGGGATGGTAGCGAATTCTCAATTTGGACTGTCCTCAGAAATTCATTGCCATTTTACACCTGCAGCAGGGTGGGATACAGGTTGTGGTTTTCACCCAATGAATCCAACACAGCACAGAAAAATAGAAATGAGACTGTGTCATTGCATCAACCTTCCGCTCAATCTTCCTCACTGTAATACTTCACTTCATCTCCAAAGAAATTTGGTCTGTCCCCTTTGACACTCACCAACTTTTATCGATGCACCATAGAAAGCATCCTATCTGGATGTATCATGGCTTGGTACAGCAACTGCTCTGCCCAGGACCACAAGAAACTGCAGAAAGTTGTGGACACAGCCCAGCGCGTCACGGAAACCAGCCTCCCCTCCTTGGACTCTGTCTTTACCTCTCGCTGTCCTGGTGAAACAACCAGTATAATCAAAGACCCCACCCACCCGGGTCATTCTCTCTTCTCTCCTCTTCCATCAGGTAGAAGAGACAGGAGCCTGAGGGCACAAACCACCAGACTTAAGGACAGCTTCTACCCCACTGTGATGACTACTAAACGGTTCCCTTATACGATGAGATGGACTATGACCTCACGATCTACCCTGTTGTGACCTTGCACCTTATTGCACTGCACTTTCTCCATAGCTGTGACACTTTCTCTGTACTGTTATTGTTTTTACCTGTACTACATCAATGCACTCTGTACTAACTCAATGTAACTGCACTGTGTAATGAATTGACCTGTACGATCGGTATGCAAGACAAGTTTTTCATTGTACCTCGGTACAAGTGACAATAGTAAACCAATCCCAATACCAATACAAAATTCCCACTGGAATGGGGTTAATCTATATGAAGAACAGGAAACTGTTCAACCTTCATCATCTCCACTCCAGAGTCAACCTCAGTCATCCATTTACAGAACACTGGTGCCCCTTGCGTACTTGTGCTTTTGGAGCTCCAAGTTGCTGTTGAATCCTTCACTGTAGCCTCTGAAAGACTGGGCTTTAAACTAAACATCCAGAAGACTGCCCCCTGGACTGTATACCTCAGGAGCCACTTCTCAGCAGGGCCAGACATTAATAACAAAATTCACCACCGGCTCCCAATTCTTAAGTGCAGCCTTTGGCCAACCAAAGAAAAAAGTGTTCAAAGACCAAGACCTCAGACCTGGCTTGTTGTCTCCAGAGCCACAGTGATTTCTGTCTCTCCTATATGCATGCAAAACTGATAATAGGCACTTCAGATCACTGGGGAAGTACCATCTGCACTGTTCCTGTAAAATTCTCCAAATCCATTGGCAGGATAGACAAACCAATATCAGCATTCTCTTCCAGACCAATGTCCCCAGCTTTCGGTCTCTGATTATGCTCAACTATCACCAGTGAGTGTGTCATGTCGTCCACATACCTGAGCATAGACTTCCGAAACAAACTTTACTCTGAGCTCTGTCATGACAAGTGAGTTCCAGAAGGACTGAGAAAATGCTTTAGAGATGTTCTCAAGTTAAAGTCGAGTTTATTGTTATATGCACATGTACATGTATGCACAGGTGCAAAGAAAAACTTACTTGCAGCAGCATTACAGGCACATAGCATCAGATAAGCTGCATTCACAGAAAAACAGAAATTAAACATAAATTATACACAATTTTTGCAAGAAAGGACACAATCAGAACAAAAAAAGACAAAGTCCATTTTACTGCAAAGAGGTCGTAGTGTTGCTATATGGAGGTCGTGAGTAGGGTTGTGCAGGTTTGTTCAAGAACTGAATGGTTGAAGGGAAGTAGCTGTTCCTGAACCTGGTGGTGTGGGACTTCAGGCTTCTGTACCTCCTGCCTGATGGTAGTTGCGAGAAGGTGGCATGGCCCGGATGGTGGGGATCTTTGATGATAGACATTGCCTTCTTGAGGCAGCAACTCATGTAGGTACTACTGACGGTGGGGACAAATGTCCCCATGATGTATTGGACTGAGCCCACTACTCTCTGCAGCTTCTTACATTCCTGCACATTCAAATTCCAGTACCAGTCTCAAAGCCTCCTTAAAAAATTCTCAGAGGCTCATGGGAATGCCACGCCTACAACTGCTGAAAATGGAGACGGAACCGAGCAGAAGGTACCGAGCACCTTGACGATCTACAACTACAACTATAGCACGTAGATGCCGTGCAGGTATAGCAGAAGGAGTCAGACCCTCCCAAGCAACCCAGTTTCCTAGTCAAGCACCTACCTCACCTGTCTGCACATAGAACTCTTCAACCACATTAGAACTCACAGAAATGGAGTGATACCAAGTCATCCACAACACTCAGACACTGCCTAAGAAGATGAAGTAAGTAGCTTGGTGGCTAAGTTACTGGTCTATGATCCAGAGGCCTGGGACTCTACACTAGGAGAGTTTAAAATGAAGTGATTAAATAAATCTCAAATTAAACAGCTGGAATTGGCTACATTTTTGAAGCAACTCATCTGGTCCGCTAATGTCCTCAGAATGAATTTTGCCATCCCTTTCCAAACTGGCCAATATATGACTCCAGACCAACTGCAATGTGGTTGCCTTTATGCTGCAACTAATACATGAAAATGAAAAAAATCTGCAGATGCTGGAAATCTGAAATAAAAACAGAAAATGCTGGAGATACTCAGCAGGTCAGGCAGCATCTGTGGAAGGAGAATCAGAGTTAATATATTAGGTAAAAGACCCTTCGTAAGAACAGGAGAGAGAGTAAAAAAAAACTTGTTTTTCTCTCTTTCCCAGTTCTGAAGAATGGTCTTCGACCTAAACATTAACTCTGTTTCTCTTTACGCAGATGCTGCCTGACTTGCTGAGTATATCCAGCACTCTCCCTTTTAAAGCCACAAATAAGTGTTGACTGGAAGCAAAAGAGAGAGCAGATGCTGGAATCTGGAGCAATAAACAATCTGCTGGAGGAACTCAGTGGGTCGAGCAGCATCTGTGGAGGGAAAGGAGTTGTCGATATTTGGGGTTGAAACCCTGCATCAGGACTGAGGACTGAGGGCAGGCATGGTAGTGTAGCAGTGAGCGTAATGCTTTTACAGTGCCAGCGACCCGGGTTGAATTCTGGCTGCTGTCTGTAAGGAGTTTGTATGTTCTCCCCGTGTCTGCATGGGTTTCCTCCGGGTGCTCTGGTTTCTTCCCACATTCCAAAGACGTACGGGTTAGGAAGTTGTGGGCATGCTATGTTGGCGCCGGAAGCGTGGCGACACTTGCGGGCTGCCCCCAGAACACTCTACACAAAAGATGCATTTCACTGGGTGTTTCGATGTACATGTGACTAATAAAGATATCTTAGAATGATATGCTGTAATGGAGTCACAGGGATACAGCACTGAGGCAGGTCCTTTGATCCAGATTGACTATCAAGCCACCAATTTTACACTTATCTCACTCTAACCTATATTATTAAACCCACTCTCCCATCACTTCCCCCCCCCCCCCAAATTCTACCACTCACCTACACACTGGGGAAAATTTACAATGGCTAATTAACCTATCAATGTGCACATCTTTGGAGGAAACAAGATCACCCTGAAGGAACACAGAGAGAACATGGAAACTCCATGCAGACAGCACCAGAGGTCAGGATTGAACCCAGGTAAGATAAGATATCTGTATTAGTCACATGTACATTGAAACGCACAGTGAAATGCATCTTTTGCGTAGAGTGTTCTGGGGGCAGCCCACAAGTATCGCCACACTTCCGGCGCCAACATAACATGCCCACAACTTCCTAACCCGTATGTCTTTGGAATGTAGGAAGAAACCAGAGCACCTGGAGGAAACCCACGCAGACATGGGAAGAACGTACAAACTCCTTGCAGACAGCGGCCGGAATTGAACCCGGGTCGCTGGCAGTGTAATAGCATTATGCTAACCGCTACACTACCGTGCCTACCCTGTCACTGGATCTGTGAGCCAGCTGCTTTACTAGCTGTGCCACTGTATCACCACTGTAGCACGAACACCCAATCTAACCTCCTGATCATGAAATTCGCGAAAAATATGTGCAAAGTAGCTCAATAGTGTTTACTACATAAAATTATGTGCTTGAATGGGACCTGGGAGGCTTCTATTGAGACCTCAGTCTGGAGTTCACAGTTACTGTCGCCTTGTTGCGGTGACATTGGGAGCTGAGTCGGCATTTACAGAACCCTCCCAGTAGCAGCTACGGAACTGCAACAGAAAGGGCTGCCATGAAGATGCAGGAAAATATGAGGAGGGAGGGCTGGTAACTCTAGCCATTAGCCCTCAAAACATGAGGAACTTGGCTTGCTCAAGTCGCTGCAGAGTGCAGGCTGATGAAGGAGCCAGTGATCACTAGAAATGGGTCACAATTGTTTGTAAAGGAAGCAGCTGGGATGTGGCGTCCCAGTGCTTTATCTACCATGATGCGGGCCATGGAGAAGTGACGGTGAAGGCAGAACATCAGTGTGACGGTGTGGATCCTTAAATTGCCAGCTCATTCCCAAAGTCTGCGCACTGGGTTAATGAAAGAGTCTGCAGGTTTCTCCCAAATCCTCGAATTTCTTCCTGCAGGGTGCATGGGATTGTTGCCAGGTAAACACTGAGGTGAAACATGCCCAGAAGTGCTTAGGCCAATTTCCCGATGGTCAATAATCCATCATGGCAATGATAGCGAGTGCGATGGAGCGTGCAGAAACGGGTCCTTGTGTGGAATCTGTATGAAAGGAGTATGTGCAAATGCACCAATTTCTAGGCAATTTCTGGTACTTGTTTGGGCAATCTGGAACCCTTTCCAAATCCAGACAGAGGGAGGTCGGTGAATGTTCTCTGGATTAAGTTGATGGGACTTGTCCCGTGAGCAGAAATTAACCAGACACAAGAGTTCAGAAGAATGAGAGGGTCATCTCATTGAAACCTACAGAATTCTTATTGGGCTTGTCAGGATAGGCACAGAGATAATGTCTTCCACTGGCTAGGGTGTCTAGAACCAGGGTTCACTGACTCAAAATAAGGGGTTGTCCATTCAGGACTGAAATAAAGGGAAATTCCTTCACCAAGAGGGGAGTGAATCTTCTGAAAGCAAAAAGCTGCAGATGCTGCAAAGCTGAAATAAAAACAGGACATGCAGGAAATACTCAGATGGTCAGGCAACTTCTGTCATTGATCTGAAACATTAATATTGTCTGATCTTCTTAATATTTCCAGCAAATCTTTGGAAATCTCTACCAGAGAGGCACTGTGGAGGTTTAGTCATTGGGTATATTCACATCAGTGACTGATCGATTTTTGGATATTAAAGGAATCACAACGTATGGGGTTATTGCCGGAAAGTGTCACTGGGTAAAAATCAGCCAAGATCTTACTGAATAGTAGAGCATGTACAAGCGTCATAGAGTCCTAGAGAGATACAGCATGGAAACAGGCCCTTCAGCCCATTGAGTCCACTGTGACCATCGACTGCCATTTACACTAATTGTACATTAATCCTAATTTGATCACTTTGCACTAAAATGAACTTTTTTTGTTCTAATTGTGTTCTTTCTTGTAAAAATTGTTTATAAGTTATGTTTAATTTATGTCTGTCTTGTGAATGCTGCTTATCTGATGCTATATGCCTGTGATGCTGCTGCAAGTAAGTTTTTCATTGCACCTGTGCACACATATACTTGTGCAAAAGACAATAAACTCGACTTTGACTTTAATTTTTTATTCCCCACATTCTCATCAACTCCTCCCAGATTCACCTACACACCGGGGCAATTTATCATAGCCTATTAACCTACCAACCTGCACATATCGGGATGTCGGAGGAAATGCACGTGGTCACAGGGAGAACATGGAAACTCCACACATTTGAACGCGGGTCTTTAACACTGTGTGGCAGTGGCTCTCCTAGTTGTGCTCCTGGCCTACTCCTGCTCCTATTCTTTATGTTCTTATTCAGGATAGAGATTGGAAAGAAATTCCTTCACCTTAGAGGGTAACAACTCTCTTGAAAGCACAAAAAAACTGCAGATGCTGGAAGTCTAATGCAGGATCGTACAGGTGTTCAAAGCAGGTAAATGTGTTAAAATACAGCACAGTATGAGAAAAATATCCTGCTATTGTTCCAAGTTCTTAGCAATTCTACTTAGCGACAGAAGGGCAGTAAGAGTAACAAAACAAACAACTTTCCTGCTCAGCTGGAAGATTCAGCGGTCAGCACAGTGTGCTCTGAAAGTGAGATCAGGTGTTGGTAAATTGGTAAATTGGTTTATTATTGTCACATGTACCAAGGTACAACGAAAAACTTAGTCTTGCGTATCGTTCATACAGATCAATTCATTACAACAGTGAATCGGGGTAAAAAACAAGAATGCAGAATAAAGTGTTACAGTTACAGAGAAAGTGCAGTGCAGGCAGACAATAAGGTGTAAGGTCACAACGAGGTAGATTATGAGGTCAAGAGTCCATCTTATTGTATAAGGGGACCTTTCGGTAGTCTCATACTCAGTGGGTTCTGATGTTTTCCCTTTGTACTACCCCGCTGTATGGAATGATCTGTCTGCATAGCATATGAACCAGAACTTTTCACTGTGGCTCAGTACATGTGACAATAATAAAGCGATTACCAATTCCTCTGGCAGCTCATTCCATGTACGCAACACCCTCTGTTCTGCCAATGAGTGATGTCTTCAGACAGTGAAGAAAGAAGAGAGAAGGATATCATCTAACGGACCAGTCATCATGTAGAGTGAGCATTAAAAATGGCACAGCTGCGGGGGACACTGAGAGGAGGTGGTGGCACCTTTCGCTTTTGGCTTGACTGGGCAGGTGGGGCTTGATATAACATCGAGATGGAGAGGCAGACACCCAGCCCCATCCTCACCACAGCCTGAACTAGCAGCCCCCATCAGTGGCGCCCAGGGAGCAAAGATCCGGAGTCCAAACCAGTCTGGGTGGTCACTCATCAGAAGCATATTTTATTTTGTGAAGTCTTCAGGTGTTTAAAGACACAAATTACATTGCTCTTGTTTCTGCACTCAGTGCTCCCCCTCATTGCCCTCTCCCCACTCCCTCCGCCCTCATTGACCCTCACGGTCCCCTTACTGTCCCAACTCACTGCCCCACTCACTCCCCCTTCACCCACCCTCTCTGCCCCCTCTGCTTTCTCCACCTCACTTCCTCCTCTCTGCCCTCTCTCTGCCCCCTCTGGTTTCTCCCCCCTATTGCCTCCTCTCTGCCCTCTATTTGCTCCACTCATTGCTGTCTCCCTTCCCACTCTCTGGTCTCCTCACGACAGTGCACCTTCCCTCCCTCCTAGACCTGTGCCCACCAGTACAGTGCACCTGTGTTAACATAAAACATAGAACATAGAACAGTACAGCACAGTATGGGCCCTTTGGCCCACAATGTTGTGCAGTCCTATATAAATCTGCTCCATGATCAATCTAACCCTTCCCTCCTACATAGCTCATAACCCTCCGATTTTCTTACATCCATGTGCCTACCTAAGAGTCTTTTGAACGTCCCCATTGTATCAGCCTCTACCACCACCTCCAGGCACCCACCACTCCCTGTGCAAAGAACCTACCTCTGATATCACCCCTGAACATTCCTCCTCTGAACTTAAATGGATGCCCTCTGGTATTGGCCATTGCCACCCTGGGGAAAAGGTGCTGGCTGTCTACTATCTATGCCCCTCATAAACTTATACACCTCTTTCAAGTTGCCTCTCATCCTGCGTTGCTCCGAAGAGAAAAGCCCTAGCTCGCTCAACCTCTCCTCATAAAACATGCTCTCTAATCCGGGCAGCATCCTGGTAAATCTCCTCTGTGCTCTCTCTAAAGCTTCCACATCCTTCTTATAATGAGGTGACCAGAACTGAACACAGTACTCTAAGTGTGATCTAACCGGAGTTTTATAGAGCTGCAACATTGCCTCACGGCTCTTGAACTCAATCCCCCAACTAATGAAGGCCAACACACCATATGTGGCCACTTTGAGGGATCTATGTACTTGGACCCCAAGATCCTTCTGTTCCTCCACATTCCTCAGAATCCTGCCATTAACCTTGTACTCCCCCTTCAAGTTCGATCTTCCAAAGTGTATCACTTCACACTTTTCCGGATTGAAATCCATCTGCCACTTCTCTGCCCAACTCTGCATCCTGTCTATATCCTGTTGTAACCTACGACAACCTTCTACATTATCCACAACAGCTCCAACCTTTGTGTCATCTGCAAACTTACTAACCCATCCCCTTACTTCCTCATCCAAGCCATTTAGAAAAATCACAAAGAGCAGGGATCCCAGAAAGGATCTCTGCCGAATGCCACCAGTCACCAACCTCCAGGCAGAATACACTCCATCTACCACCACCCTCTGCCTTCTGTGGGCAGGCTAATTCTGAATCCACACAGCCAAGTGTCCATGGATCCCATGCCTCATGACCTTATGGATGAGCTTACTGTTATGTACCAGCACCAAAAGAAACACACCGAGTCATGTATAAGTGTTAGAAACTATTTTATTAATAACTACTTTTGATAATAAGAAAAGTAAAAATGTTACATATTAAACATTAACCCCAAAACTAAACTCAAAGTGTGTGTGTGGCAAATTCCCAAACTCCAAGTCCAGGAATAGTTCTCAAAGTTCAGTTCAGCAAGCCATAAGGTGAAACATGAGCAAAGGCTTTTGCAAAACCACCGTTGACTGAAGAGAAAATGTAGAGAGAGAATAGAGAGAAATTACGAAATCCAAATGTTCTGTGATGGAACCCATATGACACCTCAGTCACTGATGATCTCCACTGCTTTGTTCCAAAGTATCTGCCACCCCGAAAGGCATTCAACACATGGTCGTCCACAGAAATACCTGTTTCCCTCTACAGGTTAATGACAAAGTGGATTCCACTGGATTATTCCACAAATCCATACATGGATTGTAGTGACAGACACAGTCATTGTTTTTCATCCATCGATACAGAGACCAGCAGGCGGTGTCTCTCTCTCCCTCTCTCTCCTTTCTGAGTGAGTAGTAAACATCAGCACATTGTTATCTTGTTGTTGTCGTAATGACGCCCCACACACACACACACACACACACACACACACACACACACACACACACACACACACACACACACACACACACACACACACACTACTGTACTATGTCTTAAAGGGACGTTCACCAAATAGCAACCTAATCCGTAACATTACCATGGAGAACCTTGTCGAACACCTTACTAAAGTCCATATTCACCACATCCACCACTTTACCTTCATCTATTTCTTTTGTTACCTCTTCGAAAAACTCAACTAGGCTCATGAGGCACAATCTGCCCCTCACAAAGCCATGTTGACTAACTCTAAAAAGACTATGCTATTCCAAATGCTCATAACTCCTGTCCTTAAGAATCCTCTCCAATAGTTTACCCACCATTGATGTAAGGCTCACAGGGCTATAATTCCCAGGGTTATCCCTATTACCTTCCTTGAACAACGGAACTACATTTGCCATCCTCCAATCCTCTGGTACCAATCCTATTCCCAGGGAGGAGGCAAAGATCATCATCGACGCCCCAGCAATCTCTTCCCTCGCATCCCGCAGTAACCTGGGTAGTTTCCCATCCAGTCCCGGGAACTTATCTATCCTATTGTTTTTCAGATGCTCCAACACTACCTCTTTCTTAACCTCGACATGCTCCAGCACATTAACCTGTTCTACGTTGACCTCACATTCATCAAAGTCCCCCTCCCTGGTGAACACTGAAGCAAAGTATTCATTATGGATCTCCCCTACCTCCTCTTCCTCCAGGCATTTGTTTTCCCCTTTATCTCTGAGCGGTCCTACCCTCACTCTAGTCATCCTCCTGTTCTTCACATACATGTAGAACGCCTTGAGGTTTTGCTTAATCCTACTCGCCAAGGCCTTCTCATGTCCACTTCTAGCTCTCATAAGTCCCTTCTTAAGCTCCTGCCTGGCTACCTTATAATTCTCAAAAGTCCTGTCTGATTTTTGCTTCCTAAACCTTAAGTATGCTTCCTTCTTCCTCTTGACTAAATATTCCACCTCTCTTGTCAACCATGGTTCCTTCACCCTACCATCCTTTCCATGTCTCAGAGGGAGAAATCTATCCAGAACCCCATGCAAGTAGTCCCCAAACAACCTCCACATTTCTGCTGTGCATTTTCCTGAGAACATCCGTTCCCAATTAACACTCTCGTTCTTGCCTAATACCATTGTAATTAGCCCTCCCCTAATTAAAAACTTTCCCGTATCGTCTGCTCCTATCCCTGTCCATGGCTATGCGAAAGGTCAGAGAGTTGTGGTCATTATCTCTGAAATGCTCACCTAACGAGAGGTCTGTCTCCTGACCAGGTTCATTGCCTTGTACTAGATCCAGTATGGCCTCTCCTCTAGTCAACCTGTCCACATATTGTGTCAGGAATCCTTCCTGGACACACCTAACAAATTCTGCCCCATCTAAACCTTTTGCACTAAAAAGGTGCCAATCAATATTGCGGATGTTGAAGTCACCCATGACAACAACCCTGTTATTTTTGCACCTTTCCAAAATCTGCCTACTTATCTGCTCCTCGATGTCCCAGTGGTTAATAGGGGGCCTATAGAATACTTCTAATAGAGTGATCGCTCCCTTCCTGTTTCTGACTTCCATCCACACTGACTCAGTAGACGATCCCTCCATGATATCTTCCCTTTCTGCAGCTGTGATACTTTCCCTGATTAGTAATGCCACCCCCCACCTCTTTTACCCCCCCCCATCCCTTTTAAAACACCTAAATCCTGGAACATCAACCAGCCACTCCTGCCCTTACGACAGCCAAGTCTCTATAGCGGCCACAACATCCTAGTTCCATGTACTGATGTAGTTAAAAAGTGACAGACTTTTACCCAGCAGTAAGTCCCTCCTAGTGCAGTATAATGACTGATGGACCTGGATTTGTATCACTTTATGGTAATTAGTAAATGCAGAATATAGTGTTACAGTTACAGAGAAAGTGCAGTGCAGGTAGACAAATAAAGTTAAGGTAGGCTGAGAAATCAAGAGTTCATCCTTATCGTATGAGAGGTCCGTGCAAGTGTTCTGTAACAGCGGGATAGAAGCTGTCCTTGAGCCTGGTGGTACATGTTCTCAAGCTTTTGTATCTTCTGCCTGATGGGAGGAGCGAGAAGAAAGTGTTTAGGGCAGGTACAATAACAACATTTAAAAGACATTTGGAAAGTACATGGAAAGGAAAGATTTAGAGGGATATGGGCCAAACGCGGGAAAATGGGACTAGCTTAGATGAGCCTCTTGGCCGGCATGGACCAGTTGGGCTGAAGGGCCTGTTTCCATGCTGTATAACTCTATGACTCAAAGTCAAAGTCGAGTTTATTGTCATACGCATCAGTGTCACGGTAGCGTAGCAGTTAGCGCGATGCTATTACAGCGCCAGCGATCGGGGTTCGATTCCCTTCGCTATCTGTAAGGAGTTTGTATGTTCTCCCGTGTCCGCGTGGGTTTCCTTGGGGTGCTCCAGTTTCCTCCCACACTCCAAAGATGTATGGGTAGGTTAATTTGGGTTTAAAATGGGCGGTGTGGACTCGTTGGGCTGGAAGGGCCTGTTACCACGCTGTAAATAAAATTTTTTTAAAAATTTAAAAATGTATGCACAGGTGCATTGAAAAACTTACTTGCAGAAGCATCACAGGCACATAGCATCAGATACACAACATTCACAAGAATAAAACATATACTAAACATAAATTCTTCCAGTTTTTACAAGAAAGAACACAATTAGAACAAACAAAAACATTGTAGTGCAACAAGATCAAAGTGGTCATAGTGCTGCTATACTGAGGTAGTCAGTAGGGTTGTGCAGGTTGGTTCAAGAACTGAATGGTTGACAGGAAGTAACTGTTCTTGAACCTGGTGGTGTGGGACTTCAGGCTTCTGTACCTCCTGCCTGATGGGAGCTGAGAGAAGATGGCATGGCCCGGATGGTGGGGGATCTTTGACGATGGATGTTGCCTTCATGAGGCAGCGCCTCCTGTAGATACAACAGATGGTGAGGAGGGATGTGCCCGTGATGTATTGGGTTGAGTCCACTACTCTCTGCAGCTTCTTACATTGCTTCACATTTGAATTGCTGTACCAGACCCTGATGCAGCCAGTCAGGTTACTCAAGATGGCATCGGAGAGAGGCGACACTTTGCTAGCAATAATATGGAACGAGCTGCCAGAGGAAGTGGTTGAGGCAGGTACAATAGTATCATTTAAGAAGCACTTGATGGGTACATGGCGGGCCGGGGCTTAGAGGGATATGGGCCAAATGCAGGAAATTGGGACTAGCTGGGTGGGCACCACGGTCGGCATGGACTGGTTGGACCGAAGGGCCTGTATCCGTGCTGTATGACTCTATGAACACCTCAACATAGTTTCATACTTTATAACAGATTATCTGAATAAATTCTGGCTGCTTCCTGCGGTGTCATACCCTTGTTTACAGATGTCTGTGGTCCGATAAAGATTAAAACACAGAGGAGACTGTGACCCTCAGTGTCTCTCCATGTTGCTCTTGTCCCTCACCAGGGCTCTGTGTGACATTCAGTTCACTCACACGGATGAACAGTGATGAACTGGGACACTTGTTCCTGGAGTCATCTTGTGAAAAGCTCCTTGCTTCTTGCTGGGATTCTTGGGGCCTGCTCTCGCAAGCTGCGGCAAGCTGATCGTGAGCCTGGCTCCTCCCTGCAGAGATGCCCCACGGCACTGGCATTTGCCGCTCTGAGTCTTGCTGTGTGTCACGGCGAGACGCTGTCACTTCCAACAGCTCCTTGCTGCCCTTTCCTCTCCGGTTCAGGGTGACGGCTCCTCTGCTGTGCGGTGACTTTGACACCACACTCCCATGTAAGCCGTGATGCTCACATTAACTTTCACATAAAGAAAGATCTTGTGTTTATTGACACAGCTCCCCGTCAGGTGGGTCATGTGTTCAGGTCCAAGCCCTGGATAAAACCCAGGCTGATGCTTCAGTATCAGCTGTGCCAAGTTTATGACGAGATGATATCAGGGCTCTTGACCAGGCCATTCAGCCACTTGATCCTCTTCTATCATGGGATCAGGATGTGTGACAGGCACTTAACCTTGCCTTCTTTTAGACAAATATTAAACATTTAAGGCATCGTTTCAAAGAACCACTTGGAATTCCTTCACACCCACTTGGTTCTAACAGAGGGTCTTTAACCTGAAACGTTAACAGATGCTGCCTGACCTGTTGAGTGTTTCCAACAGTTTCTGTTTATACAGCATTCATTTGGTTCCTCTGAAGTCAGGGGAGAATGCTTGGAAGAGGGGACAAGGTGTTCAAAGTCAAAGTCGAGTTTATTGTCATCTGCACAAGTACATGTGTGCACAGGTGCAGTGAAAAACTTACTTGCAGCAGCATCACAGGCACATGGCACCAGACAAGCAGCAGTCACAAGAAAAACATAAATTAAACATGAATTATACACAATTTTTACAAGAAAAAAACAATTAGAACAAAAAAAACTAAAGTCCATTTTAGTACAAAGTGACCAGAGTGGTCATAGTGTTGTTAGACTGTAGTGGTGATTAGGGTTTTGATGGTTGGTTCAAGAACCAAATGGTACTTGTTGGGTGCTCTCACAAGTTTTTAGCAACCAAAGGTGAATTTGTCCCCTTTTACTGCACCACTTATGTCAGGGACTAACATTTGTGCCCAGCCAGTAACCAACCCACCAGTGTGATATCTGCCTCTGTTCCACATTGGATCACAGCAGGACAGGAGTGTGAGGTGCTCAGTGATGGAAGGAGTACATAGATCCCAAACGGAGGGGATGGTGCAGTGTGTTCCATTCGGCAGAGGACTGGTTGCTGGATACCTGGTTAAAGCTGCAAGGAGTGGTGGTGCTGTCTCTGTGTGTGTGTGTGTGTGTGTGTGTGTGTGTGTGTGTGTGTGTGTGTGTGTGTGTGGGGGGGGGGGTGTGTGGGGGGGGTGTGCATAGTGTGCACATGTATTTGTGTGTGTATGTGTATGGTACGTCTAAGTATTTTTGTGTGTGTGGTATGTGTGTGTGTTTGTGTGTATGTTTTTGTATGTGTTTCTCTGTGTGTTTGTGTATGTGTGTGTGTTTCTGTGTGTGGTTATGTGTATATTTCTGTATGTGCTATGTGTGTTTGTGCATGTGTGTGCGCTTGTGCGTGTGTTTCTGTGTATGCTGTGTGTGTGTTTGTGTATGTCTGTGTTTGTGTGTGTGTTTCTGTGTGTGCTGTGTGTGTTTGTGTATGTGTGCGTGTGTTTCTGTGTGTCTGTGTGTGTATTTCTGTGTGTGCCGTGTGTGTTTGAGTATGTGTGTGTGTTTCTGTGTGTGTGTGTGTGTGTGTGTGTGTGTGTGTTTCTGTGTGTCTGTGTTTGTGTGTATATTTCATTCAATAAGATCATGGCTGATCTGTCCATGGCCAGATCACTGACCTGCCTTTTCCCCATAACCCTCAATTCCCCTACTATGCAAAAATCTATCTAACTGTGTCTTAAATATATTTAATGATGAGGCTCTATGGGGCATTGGTGAGACCTCATTTGGAATAATGTGTGCAGTTTTGGGACACTTATCTTAGGAAGGATGTGTTGATGTTGGAGAGGGTCCAGAGAAGATTTACGAGGATGATTCCTGGAATGAAAGGGCTTACATACGACGAGCGACTGTTGGCTCTCAGACTGTACTCATTGGAGTACAGAAGAATGAGAGGGGACCTCATAGAAACATTTCGAATGTTGAAAGGACTGGACAGAGTAGATGTGGCTAAGTTGTTTTCCTTGGTGGGTGAGTCCAGGACTAGAGGGCACAGTCTTAGAATTAGAGGGTACCCATTCAGAACAGAAATGAGGAGAAATTTCTTTAGCCAGAGGGTAGTAGATTTATGGAATTCATTGCCACATACAGGTGTGGAGGCCCGATCACTGGGGGTGTTTAAGGAGGAGATTGATAGGTATCTAATTAGTCAAGGTATCAAGGGATATGGAGAAAAGGCCGGGAATTGGGGCTAGATGGGAGAATAGTTTAGCTCATGGTGAGGTAGCGGAGCAGACTCGATGGGCCGAATGGCCCACTTCTGCTCCTTTGTCTTGTGATCTGGTGATCTTGTGAATGAGGTAGCCTCTACTCCTTCCCTAGGCAGAGAATTCCACAGATTCACCACTCTCTGGGAAAAGCAGTTCCTCCTCATCTCCGTCCTAAATCTATTCCCCTGAATCTTCAGGTCATATCCCCTAGTTCTAGTCTCACCTACCAGTGGAAACAACTTTCCTGCCTTTGTCTTTATCTATCCTTTTCATAATTTTGTAAGTTTCGATAAGATCCCCTCTTGTTCTTCTGAATTCCAGCGAGTATAGTCCCAGGCGACTCAAATCTCTCCTCATAGACTAACCCCCTCATCTCCAGAATCAAGCTGGTGAACCTCCTCTGCACCACCTCCAAAGCCAGTATATCTTTTCTCTTGTATCTTTCTTCCTCCTCTCTCTCTTTCTTAGTCTCCTTCTTTCTATCATAATGAGCGCTTCAAGTGCAGTTGTGCACTACCTCTGTACGCACCTTCTGAGTCTTGTTGTAATCCTCTGTGATGTCACGGTCCGAGAATAGAAACATACACTGAACTGCTGCCAGGACCCAGAAAAAGTATTTGCAATGGAACTGGCCAAGTTGGAGCAGAATTGTGCAATAAAGTTTAAGGTAATAGATCATATTCTCCATGCTCTGGTGACTACTCTTCAACAGGAAAGGAATTTATGGCTTTTTTATGACCTTTGATGTTTAAGCTACTTTACTAAGGCAAGTTTTTATTTGAACTCTTTCTAAGTCTTTTTACAGGGCATCAGTTCCAGGGAAAAAAATGTTGTTTGGCAAACCTGTCTTTGTTTGCTTCATCTACAGATGAAGTGGTGTATTGAAGAGAAAAACAGAAGAAAGAACTGCATTTATATAGACAAGAAATTCTCCAGATGCTGGAACCTGGAGCAATACACAGAAAAAGTGCAGGAGGAACTCAGCAGGTCAGGCAGCATCCATGGAGGGAAATAAACAGTCGACGTTTCGGGCCGAGACCCTTCATCAGGACTGGAAAGGAAGAGGGCAGAAGCCAGAATAAGAAGGTGTGGGGGGGAGGGGGAGGAGTACACACAGGCAGGGGAGAGGTGAGTTCAGGTGATGGGTGAGTCCAGGTGAGGGGGGGAAGGTAGTGAGTTGGGGGGGGGGGGAAGATGTAATAAGCTGAGGGGTGATAGGTAGAAGAGGCAAAGGGCTGAAGAAGAAGGAATCCGGTAGGAGAGGGCAGTGGACTATGGAATAAAGGATGGGGAGGGGAGGAGAGGAGATGGGCAGATCATCAAGGCAGGGGAAGGGAGCCACAGGAGTAAAGGAAGACAAAGGAGCAGGGGGTAAAGAAAAGAAAAGGGTTGGGTTACTAAAAGTTAGAGAAATCGCTGTTAAGGCCATCAGGTTGGAGACTCCCAAGATGGACCTCTTATGACTCAGAACACCCCAATGCATTTTATAACCAAGGATTTGGCGTGCAGGTGTTTTTACAGAAAGACACGAGGGATGCTGGAATCTGGAGCAACAAACGACCTGCTGGAGGAACTCTGCGGGTTGAGCAGCCTCTGTAGAAGGGGAAAGGAATTGTTGACGTTTTGGGTCGAGACCATGCATCAGGACTGAGAGTGGAGAGGGGCGATGGCCAGTGTAAAGTGGAGTGGTGAGACAGAGGCCAGAGGTAATTGGTGGGCTGGGATTCAATGACAGGCAGATCAAGCCTGCTAGCGGGGTGGGAGGGGATGGTAGAATTTGGAGACAGAGGCAGGTGGATGATAGATGGAGGCAGACAAAAAAAGAGGTGCGAGGGGAGGGTGAAGGTGGAGACAGCTGCTGGAGGGAGATAAGCAGGAACGCAAAGGCTGCAAAAAACATGGCAGCCATTTCCGCACAGCAAGCTCCCAGAGATGACCAGATGATCTGTTTTTGTGCTCATGACTGATTGATAATTATTAACTCAGCACCAGGAAGTACTGCCCTGGTCTCACCAAAACCACACCACAGACAGTTTGCTAGAGGAATTGATTAGATATACACCTACTCTTCCCACAGCACCTTGCTGGTGAATATGGGGAGCACACACATGCTTATTCACTCCCTCTCCCCTCAACCATCCAAGCAGTGGGTAGAATCTGAATGTGTTGAAATTGTTTTTGTGTCAGAAAACTCCAAAGTGTTAGTTGAAATCTCTAAGACTTTCCAGTTCTGACAAAAGCTTATCAACCAAAAGGTTCTTCTCTCCATGGAATCTTGCTGTATGAAATTTGCATTCTCTATTTCAAGGATAATTCCAGTGATGGAAACCAGAGGCCAGGATGGAGGTACTGTGGGATGGAAAGGCCCTTGGAGGGATTTGAGAAACAAAGGACTGCAGATGCTCGAATCTAGACGAAAAACACGACGATGCTGGAGGAACTCAGCAGGCCAGGCAGCATCCGTGGAGAAAAGCAGGCGGTCAACGTTTCGGGTCAGGACCCTTCTTCAGGACTGAAGATAGGAAAAGGGGAGGCCCAGTATATAGGAGGGAAAAGCAGAGCAGTGATAGGTGGGGAAAAGAGGGGAGGCGGGGTGGGCACAGGGTGGTGATAGGTAGATACAAGTAAGAGACAGTGATAGGCAGATGTGGGGGAGGAGGGGAGAGCAGATCCACCGGGAGATGGGTCAAAGGTAAGGAGAGAGAGAAAAAAAAAGTAGAAATAAAAGAGGCTAGGAAAGGGGAGAAGAGAAGAAGCATGGTGGGGTGGGACGGGGTGTTGATGTGAGTACTGGAGTGAGAACTTTAAATGCAGCAACAACTGGTGAGACCTCAGGAGGTCAGTTGCTTCATGTATGTTGTGAATTGTCCGGTTCAGGCAGTTCCCAGTTGAGCTCGGGTTGGGGAAACGTGGAGCTGGGAATTAGCGGATTGAGCTTATGGCAGTGACCGAGTCTCTTCTACTTCAACAAATGTAAGGAGATAAGATTAAGATCATCCCATCTACTCCCTCTGCCACTTCCTTGTCCCAGACCTAGTGACCGAACTCCTGATGATCTCCCACTCATCTTCCCAAACTTGCATCATTCTCTGTTTCCTCTCCTAACTCCCCTCATTCACATTCCAGGTTTATCTCATCCATGTCTCACCTCAAGCTTCCTTGACCTTGATGACTACTCAACTCACCTGTATTAGCTGACATTGACGATCATGCACTCTCTCTCTCTCTCTCTCTCTCTCTCTCTCTCTCTCTCTCTCTCTCTCACACACACACACAGTATCCCTCTCTCTCATTCTGTCTCTGTCTCTGTCTCTGTCTCTCATTGTCTCTGTCTCTCTGTCTCTCTCTGTCTCTCTCTCTCTCTCTTTGACGGCATTGTCCTCTCTCAGACAATTAGTCATCATCACAATCCTCAATAAACAACACTTGAACTTGCCCAGCAGCACTGTGGCAGTATCCTCACTGCTTGAACAGGAACAGTTCAGGAGGGCAGTTCACCAACACCACCTCCTTCACTGGCAGCTCTCTGAGACTGAATCTGATTGTTTGCAACCTTGGTATTGCACTGCATCTGATGTTAATGTTCCGAACATTTATCCCTCCCATCACTCAGACTGCCTTTTTCTATCTTAGTAACTTCTTCCCTGCCTCAACCCATCTGCTGCCGTAACTCCTATCCATCATCTAGACTTGACTATTCAAAAACATTGGCCTCCTATCTCACTCCTACCCTCCAAAACCCTGGTGCCTGTGTCATAACTTACACCATCCCATCCACACTACTCCTCTGCCTGTCTTGTGGACCTGCACTACTTGCTGGTTAATCTGCATCTCATTTCTAAAAATCAAACCCCACCAGGCCTTGTATAGTCTCTGCTGCCCCACAACCCTCTGAGATCTCAATGCTGATCTAATTCCAGCCTTCCAATCATCCCCGATGTCAAATGCTCCATTATTGGCGATTGTGCCTTTCACAATCAAACACTTGGGCTGTGAAGTTTCCTCCCAACAACTCTCATCTCTCTCGTCCTTTAAACGTAGCTTGTTGACTGCCCCTTTGCTCCTCAATATGCAGCTCAGCATTAGATTTTATGTATTAATGGGACATTTTACTAAAAGGAAAGGAGGACTTGTATTTATTTAGTGTCGTTCATACTCTTTGAATGTCCCAATGAAATAAATTCGAAGTGTGGTCAAATTTTACATTGTTATAATGTATGTTAAAGGTCTTATATAAATAAGAGCTGTTATCTAAGCACATAATAAAGAATGACTATTTAGTGATGTTGTAGGCATGAGTATTTTGAATCTATATTTCCATTTCCATAAAATTTATTACAGCTTTCAATGTAGCGTAGGATAGACTAACGTTTTTCAAACTAATTTTGTTCTGGATGATCTAACGCTGCAGGGACAGAAAGTTTATTGAAGGTGACAGAAAATGCCGATATATTGGTTTCAGGAGTTTATATGGTCAGAAGGAAAACAAAAACATAATACGACTGGGCTGACATACACCAGAAGCAAATCTATCAAACTGATTGGAAAAGGGTAAGCTAATAAGGATTATTTATTGCTGAACTTATGACTTTCCATGTATAATTTTATGGCCGTGTAGAGCAAAAAAAAAGATTAATTAAAGTAATTAACTGCAGGGGGTGGGGTAAACAGATTAAAACTCTAGCATATAAATTAAATTTATGCATGAGTTTAAATGAGAGAAGCTTGCTGGTTGAAATAACAACTTTAATGGATAGGCAGCCTTAGAAGACTGAAGCATACATTTTGTGTGGTCATACTCCCATCTTGGCATAATTGCTGTAATGTGGCCATGTTAGAAAATGTTCATTACTAAAGTTGCATTGATAATTTAAATCTAAGTATTAATACCAATTACAAATTTCAGAGTTATTTCAGAGTTGTATCTGGACATTAAATTGCTCTTCTAGGTGGGAACTGCATGCAAGGTTTAAATGGAATTGGTATGCACTAATACTGCTTGCAGACAATGGCCTGATTGTTTAGAATTGCTCATCACTTGGATTTATATTTAACCTTTCCCTGATTATGAAAAAAAAGGTTTCACCCCAATGGACACTGGCTCTTGTTTGCCTCTCTGCGTTGTTCCGTTCTGGTCTGGGCTGAATCCAATTGCCTTGACGTTCATTCCCGGAACTATACAACACTGTCAGCATGGTGCATTCTGCCCCAAAATTCATTACATTGCCTTACTTTCAGAACAGAGTGCAACATACCAACACTACTATACAGTGTATGTAGTAGGGATGAAATCCTGAGGAAATTAGTTGGCTCTAAACCTTTGTGTGAAATCAGAGAAACACCGTGGTATCGGAAAAGAGCTTTATGTGGGGATTGAACTGTACAGCAAAGAAGGAGTCTGTTCGATCGATTCTATTTCTTTTAAAGAGCTGACCATTTGTGACTCCTGACCATTGGATTCCCTCTCCTTACTAGTTATCCAATTCCCTTTTGAACAATAATCTGGATTTAAACTGTATATTTCAGACAGTAACAATTCACTGCATAAATGAAAAATTCTCCTCATCTCCTCCCTGGTTCTCTTCCCAATTATCTCAAATCTGTTAATGTTACATTAACAACAAAGTTTCTTTGAAATCCTTACAGTTTTTCTTCTTCCAGACAAAATGATTTGGGAACCTGCACCACGGCAGAGAAAATAAGGTCCAATTGTTAGTGAGAGACCCAGGTGAAAGATGAAATAAAAAGAACAAACAAGTCAAGCCAAAATCAGAGATGGAGACTGACACAGATAGAGAAATCAAATCAAAAGTTGTAAGGCTCAATATTGAATTCTACAACTTCAGGTAACTTGATTTCTCTCTCTGTATTTGTTTTCCTTTCCCCTTTTCCCTCTGGGAGTGGAGATGTGCCCAGCCTGAGCTGCTGGACATGTCTTCCTGCTCCGCATTTTGCGACTCCTACATTCTTTTGTCTATGTTCTCACTCTCCAACTGCTCCCATTCACTCATTGACCAGAGTCATAGAATCATAGAGCAATACAGCATGGATACAGGCCCTTCGGCCCAGCCAGTCCATGCCAACCATGGTGCCCACCCAGCTAGTCCCAATTTCCTGCGTTTGACCCGTATCCCTCTAAATCCCGCCCCTCCAAGTACCTATCCAAGTGCTTCTTAAATGTACCTGCCTTGACCACTTCCTCTGGCAGCTCATTCCATACACTCACCACCCTCTGTGTGAAAAAGTTGCCCCTCAGGTCCCTTTTAAATCTTTCCCTTCTTGCCCTAAACCTAAGTCTAAGATAACCTCATTTACAGCTTATCCCCACAGTCACCCCAGCTTTACCCTATCAGAGACATCCCCCTCCCCCACCCTCCCCACAGTTTGACAAGCTTCTTTGCTCTTCTTCCCAGTTCTGACAAGGTCCTTCGACCTGAAACGTTAACTCTGTTTCTCTCTTCACAGATGCAGCCTGACCTGCTGAGTATTTCCAGCATTTTACGTTTTGGTTTAATCATTAAATAGAATTGTTTAAATCCACCAGAGAGCAGCAGACAGTGACTGACTTGAACAAGGGTACTTCTGACAGAGCAGCCCTCCCTCAGCACTGGAGCACCTGAGCTGCAGACCCCTTGACCGCTCAATGCTCTTTGACACTGGTTCCCAGCCAGGCAAAGAACCCCGTCCTCTTTTAACTAAAATGATAAGCAGACCCTGGGCTTCCTCTCCGGTTAAGTGAGGTAACACCATGTTATTCCAGCGTTGTGTTCCTGCTACTCTCCCTCCAGCAGCCAGTCTCCAACCTTCACCCTCCCCTCTTCCCACCTTGCTCCATTTGCCTCTCATTTCTTTCTCTCTCTGAGTCTGCCTTCATCTATTATTCACCTGCCACTGTCTCCCAACTCCAGCCCCGGTCCCCTCCCCTACCTGACGTAACCTGCCCGTCGGTAGTGTAGCGGTTAGCGTAACGCTATTACAGCGCCAGCGACCCAGGTTCAATTCCGGCCACTGTCTGTGAGGAGTTTGTACGTTCTCCCCGTGTCTGCGTGGGTTTCCTCCGGGTGCTCCGGTTTCCTCCCACATTCCAAAGATATACGGGTTAGGAAGTGGGCATGCTATGTTGGCGCCGAAAGCGTGGCGACACTTGCAGGCTGCCCCTAGAACACTCTACGCAAAAGATGCATTTCACTGTGTTTCAATGTACATGTGACTAATAAAGACATCTTATCTTATCTTATCTTATCTTATCTTATCTTATCTTATCTTATCTTATCTTATCTTATCTTATCTTACACCCCTCCTCAGCCCACCAGTCACCTTGTACTCCTGTCTCACCACTCCTCTTCCCCTCTTTATACAGGCCATCCACCGCCCCCCCCCCACTCTCAGTCCTGATGCAGGGTTTTGACCCAAAACGTCGACAGCTCCTTTCCTCCCACAGATGCTGCCCGACCCGCTGAGTTCCTCCAGCAGATTGTTGGTTGCTTCGTATTATTTGGGGAGAGGTGGCAGAAACCTGAAACACAGAGAAACAACGTTTGTTTAAGTAATTAGCTGGTCATATTCCCCACACAGTCACGTTGCCCGGGGACCATACAACCATGCAGACAGGGGCACAGGAGAGAATAGGGCAGAACCAATATCTGGATAGCCCTTCCCTCCTCCACTGGCCACACCCGATAACCACCAGTGACGTCCCGCTACTATGTCCCCTTGCCGATGTCAGGCAGCGCCAACAGTCTGTCAATTCAGATTTGTTCATTGCCATATACACCAGGGAAGTTCACAGGGTAAACAGTATATATGTTAATAATAAATACAACATTAAATACAGCGGCGAGTGCAAAAACAATGGGACGGTGCAAAATGTAGGAGTACAAACTGAGGTCATGCAAAAGGAAATACTAATGTGACAATAATGGAAGAGGTCAAGTTAAGGGTTGGAGAACGTGGCAGCACAGGCGGGAAGGGGAGGTGAAAGAGGGGATTGGTTCAGAAAGCTGTTAGCAGTGGGGAAGAGGCTGTTCTTGAGCACAGAGCATAGAACATTACAATACAGTACAGGCCCTTCAGCCCACAATGTTATGCCGACATTTTATCCTGCTATAAGATCTATCTAATCCTTCCCTCCCAGATAGCCCTCCATCTCTCTATCATTCATGTGGCTGTCTAAGAGTCTCTTAAATGTCCCTAATGCATCTGCCCCCACAACCTCTGCCAGCAGTGCGTTCCATGCACCCACCACTTTCTGTGTAAAAAATTTACCCCTGACATCCCCCTTATACCTTCCTCCAATTACCTTAAGATTATGTCCCCTCGTGTTAGCCATCGTCACCCTGTGAAAAAGTCTTTGACTGTCCACTCGACCTATGCCTCTTATCATCTTGCACACCTCCATCAAGTTACCTCTCATCCTACTTCTCCCCAAAGAGAAAAGCCCTAGCTCACTCAACCTATCCTCATAAGACATGCTCACCAGTCCAGGCAGCATCCTGGTAAATCTCCTCTGCACCCTCTCTAATCCTATAATGAAGCGATCAAAACTGAACACAATACTCCAATTGAATCTGGACATCTGGGCTTTCAAGCTCCTGTATCCTCTCCCAGAAGGTGGAAGAGAGAAAAGGGAATGGCCAGGGTGGCCGGCATCCTTGATGATACTCTTAGTCTTCCTGATGCAATACACAGTGAAGATGGACTGGACGGAAGGAAGTGACGAGCCTGTGATGGACTGGGCAGTGGTTACCGCTCCCTGTGGGCTCCATTGTTCCAGAGCAGAGCAGTTGCCATTGTAGACTGAGGTGGAACACATCAGGATACTTTCTGTAGCGCATCAGTAGAAGTTCAGGAGAATCCTTGTGGACAAGCCGTATCTTCTCAGACGCCCAAGAAAGTACATACGCTAATTTCAAATCAAATTACACCTCAAAAGAATTGGACATGTCAATATGATATGACCTGTGCTGGTTGCCATTGATATGCACAATGTTACGAACAGTAAGCCTGCTCCAGTGTAGCAACCTTCTGTTTCAGTAGAGTGAGAGTTGATCTCATTGAAACATGAAGTTCGATGGGGTACAGTAAAGGCAGGGATGAAGTCCACCTGGCTGGGGAGCTCTTGAACCACGGGACACAGCCTCAAAATAAGGGTCAGCCATTCAGGACAGAGACGAGAAGAATCTTCTTCACCCAGTAGGTGGATCTTTGGAATTCTCTTCTCAAGAGAGCTGTAGAGAATCAGTCATTGAGTACGTTCAACACAGACTTCAATAGAATTTTGGATATTAGTGGGAATCAAGGGGTATGAAGTTAGTGAAGGAAAGTCACACTGAGATAAAAGATCAGCTGTAATCTTTCACCCCTTTGCTTTCAGTGACATGGATTAATTTGCGGAGTTTTTGGGCAAAAGCTGGTGTGGGACCAGTCTTAAGGAAACATAGAGCCATATAGTAATACAGCATGAAAACAGACCCTTCAACCCAACCGGTCCATGCCGACCAAGATACCCATCCAAGCTCGTCCCATTTGCCCTCCAAACCCTTCCTATCCATGTACCTGTCCAAGTGTCCTTTCAATGTTGTTAATGTACCTGCCTCAACCACTTCCTCTGGCAGCTTGTTCCATTTACAGACCACACTCTGGGTGAAAAGTTGCCACTCAGGTTCCGACTAAATCTCCCGCCTCTCACCCTAAACCTATGCCCTCTAGTTCTATCCTGAGCAGTCCTGGCAGAGTAAAAGAGGAGATGATGTTTCCTCTTGTAGGAGAATCCAGATCCAGGGGTCACTGTTTAAAAATAAGGGTCACCCATATCAGGCAGTGATGAGATCTCTCCCTGAAAATATTCTGCTTCCATTGGTCTTTGGGAAAGAGAGTTCCAAACACTCACCACCCTCTGAAAGAAGAAGGGTTGCCTCATCTCTGCCTTCAGTGGGTGACCTCTTATTTGTGGGTATGAAGGTCTGGCAAGCGACGAGGCAAGAAAGAGGTGGATCTGTCGATGGGGAATTGCCTCTTAGCGACCACTGTTGTCTCCAGCTCTACTCCAGGTGCAAGTTCCATCTGTGAGAAGACATGGATCATGGTGAACGGACCAGGAATATGTTTGGCTAAGACAAATGAGCAAGTTGGTTGGCAGAGCCGACCCACTCCCCCTCCCCCTCCCACTCCCCCTCCCACTCCTCCTCCCCCTCCCACTCCCACTCCCCCCCACTCCTGCTGCCAATTCCGCTCCCACTCCCTCCCACTCTCCCTCCCACTCCCCCTCCCCCTCCCACTCCCACTCCCCCTCCCCCACCCCCTCTCACTCCCCCTCCCACATCCACTCTGTCCATCAGGGAGCTATGTGGTATGAAGGAATATCTCGTGACCACTCTTCCGTAAGGCCGATGGAAATAAAGGGTCTCACGATAAACTCATCTCACTTTCAGAGTGTTGTCCGTCACCTCCAATCACTCTCAGTGACGTTAATGGACCAATCCTGTCTTAAACTTATCTCGCGCTCCCCCTCCCCACCCCCCAAAAGCATCAGCTGTGGCTGAATAGGTAGTCTTGCACCCTCTTGAGTCTTGCGGTTGTGGGTTCAAGTCCTACACTAGCGAGAAGCACAGACTAAGCTGATGTGTCAGCACTGCTGTCGGGGAGTCAGAGAAACTTCCTCTTGGAAGCATCACACAACGCTCATCTAACCCTTTGGGAAGATGGAAAGGAACGTACCATGTTATCTCTGTTGTTGAGCAGCCCCCACAACTAGAAATGAAAGTGATTTGTCTGTGATTACGTGACATCTGATGAGTCAACCGTAACATTTTTCTTTTTTTTTATTTCAGAACATCACTGGTTGAGAGGCTTGGTTGTACATTTGGTATGTCACCAAAGACTGTTGCAAATTTCTACAGATGTACGGTGGAGAGCATTCTGACTGGTTGCATCACCGCCTGGTATGGAGTCTCCAATGTGCAGGATCAAAAGAGGCTGCAGAAGGTTGTAGACTCAGCCAGCTCCATCACGGGCACAACCCTCCCCACCATCGAGGACATCTTCAAGAGGTGGTGTCTCAAGAAGGCGGCATCCATCATTAAGGACCCTCACCATCCTGGACGTGCCCTCTTCACGTTACTGCCATCGGGGAGGAGGTACAGAAGCCTGAAGACCCACACTCAACAATTCAGGAACAGCTTCTTCCCCTCCGCCATCAGATCTCTGAACGGTCCATGAACCCATGAACACTACCTTGTTATTCCTCTTTTGCACTATTTATTTATTTTTGTAACTTATAGTAATTTTTATGTCTTGCACTGTACTGCTGCCACAAAACAACAAATTTCACGACATACGTCAGTGATAATAAACCTGATCCTGATTCTGATATTCCTGCTCTCCGCCTGTCTCTTTGCCCTGTTTACACACATTTAACATAGAACATAGAACAGTACAGCTCGATACAGGCCCTTCGGCCCACAATGTTGTGCCGACCTTTAAACCTCGCCTAAGACTATCTAACCCCTTCCTCCCTCTATTTTAAATTCCTCCATATGCTTATCTAGTAATCTCTTGAATTTGACCTAAGTACCTGCCTCCACCACCACCCCAGGCAGCACATTTAAGGATGAAAGAGCAGAGAGCCTGTGACCCGCAGTGAATCAACTTGTTGCCCTTTTCTCCCAAGCAAGTGGTCGTAGAAATTGAATGTTTCTTGAGTGATATTACGGAAGGGCCTCACTTGCCACTGTAACTCAGGCATGGGGTTTGAACTGACACCCCAGTCCAGCACAAATTAAGTGTCGCATCTTTCAGGTAAGACCCACTGCCCTCTTACCTGGATGTTAAACGTCCCCGCGGTATTTCACGGGAGAGTGGGGAGGTCTCCCTGGTGTCCTGCTCAGTAAACATCCCTGAACAAACACTGCTAACTCTCGATTCACGACTCCTTGATTCAAACACAAAGTTACTGATAACTGAGCCACAACTGACTCACAAGGGCTGGTGAAATCAGCTAAAGTCAGTAAACAATATTTATAAGCAAAGAAAGTTAAAAAAAATGCAGATGCTGGAAAATCAAAACAAAAACAGAAAACGCTGGAAATACTCAGCAAGTCAGGCAGCATCCGTGGAGAGAGAGGAACAGTTAATGTTTCAGGTTCAGGGCCCTTTGTGTTCAGAATCATGTCCACCCATTCACAAATATGCTTAAGCATTTATCCAAGAGCTCTCAATTGAATGGGACCCACTATGTAGGAACTACCAGCCCCATGACCGAATGAACCCTCGCTGGGAATCAGAATGGGATGTGAGGCAGTGTAGTCATTGCTCAGCCTGAGCTGTACACGCACAGCTCAGCTGAACCCTGTTCTTTCTCCTTATTTAATGCAACCTGCAAAATGCCAAGCAATGGAAACACTGGTTGGAGATTGAGTGGCCTCTAAATCATATTTTTTTTTACCACAAAATATTAAGAGAGTAAAAACTGGTTGGGTTGGAACTTAATTGGCTCTTTGCAGTGGAGAGAATCCTGCAGTTGAGGTACCTTGCGTACCGGAAATCAGCTTGGGTTCCAAGAAGGAAAGCAGGGTCCAAGAATGTCACGTGTTCTACATTGCAATTATATTGCAATGTACATTGCTGTATAAATTCTTACATTTATACAGCAATCTTCACATCCTCAGGATGCCCCAAGACAAAGAAGAGAAATAAATAGATGTGTCAGTGATGTAGGCAAATGCCGAGGTTAGTCTTGGCAAGGAGCAAGCTCCCATTCGCAACGCTGAAATAAAATCATTGACACAGGAACTAGTGATGGAGGTCGCTCAAGCTGATGATTTCATGATCACAATTACAGAATTCCATATTTATTTAAGTACTTGAATTTTAAGTTCCTTAGCTGCTATGTGGGGATTTCAACTCATGTCTCTGGATCTAGAATGCCCATTCCAACTGCTGGTTCAGTAACTGAAGTGCAGCGTTACCAGATCTCCATTCCCATAATGCAGCCTGGCTCCGGTTCAAGTTATTCAAAGAGCAGATATATGGGTCTGAATCAGTTGAAACATTATAGTAATAACCTATATCATTATATAATAACCTCCCACTGGACTTCACAGTAACTGACCACTCTGGGATCTCATCTCGTCCTAAGGCTAGGCCCTTGAATGAGTGCTCTGGTTCTCAGTGCGGACAGCATTGCAGGGTACCTAAGACCCAAAGGAGGTCTTGCTGCTCCTTTAACCATTTCTTTTGGATAATTTAAATAATTGAAAATGACATGGTGCCAATTTTGCGTTTAGATTGCTTAAAGAAGAGAAATAATAATTTGCATTCATACAGCTTCACTTCCCTGTTCCCTAAAAACTCACCCGGTTCCCTATTAAGAATGATTCATGCAATCGGCTTCCATACCTTTTCAATCGAAGGTCAGCTGAAGTAAAAGATTTCTTTAAAGGAAGCCCAAGTAAATGCATTCAAACTGAAAAGAACATAGAACAGTACAGCACAGGAAAAGGCCCTTCAGCCCACGATGTCTGTACCGAGCAGGATCCCAAATTAAACTGATCCCTTCTGCCTGCACATGATCCACATCCCTCTATTCCCTGCATATTTATGTGTCTATCTAAAAGCTTCTCAATACCACTATCATGTCTGCCTCCACCACCACCCCTGGCAGCACATTCCAGGCACCCACCAATCTCTGTGTAAAAAACTTGCCCCCACATTCCCTTTAAACTTCTCCCTCTCATCTTAAAGTTATGACTTCTAGTATTCGACATTTCTACCCTGTGAGAAAGATTCTGACTGTCTACCCTATCTATCCCTCTCATAATGTTATAAACTTCCAAATGGTCTCCCCTCAGCCTCCGACGCTCCAGAGAGAACAATCCAAGTGTGTCCAACCTCTCCTTATAGCTCATACCCTCTAATCCAGGCAGCATCCAGGTGAACCTCTTCTGCACCCTTTCCAAAGCCTCCACATCCTTCCTGTAATGGGGCGAATGTGGCAGAACCCTCATTTAAAACCAAGTCATCAACAGAAAGGGTAATTAGCAGCTCAGTGGGCAACACCTCGCCTTTGGCTTCAGAGACTTCAGAATTTATCCCACCCTATAGATGTCACTAAACCTGAACTAACACCCAGTGCATCACTGAAGGCATGCCACACTGCCAGACGCATGATCTATTGACGAGACATTAATCCAAGGCCCTGTCTAGTGTTGGGAAAATGTAGAAAATCTCTTGGCACTCTTTCAAAGGAGAGCAGGTTCGTTGTTTGCAATGTGCTAACCAATAGTCAGCTCTCAATTAACATCATCTAAGCAGACCATCTAGTCGGTGTCATGTTGTTGGTGGGAGCATGCTGTGTGAAAATTGATTGTCTTCTTTCCAACTTTCCAACAGTGGTTTCTCGTCAAAAGTATATCACTGACCTTGAAGCATTTTGGGATGTTCTGGAAGGGACATGGAAGGTGCTATAGAAATGTAAGTCAGTCTTTGACTTTGAAGTGGGAGTTTAGTGTAAATCTCCTGTGGTGATAACAGCACCACCTGCTGGTGGATAGGATTATTCCAGCAGGAGGCTCCATAATGTCCACACACTAGTTCTGTCCCTGTAATGAAGGCACAGAATCAGAATCAGGTTTATTATCACTGACGTATGTCGTGAAATTCATTGTTTTGCGGCAGCAGTACAGTGCAAGACATAAAGATTACTATAAGTTACAAAGATAAATAAATAGTGCAAAGGAGGAATAACGAGGTAGTGTTCATGGGTGCATGGACCGTTCAGAAGTCTGATGGCGGAGGGGAAGAAGCTGTTCCTGAATCATTGAGTGTGGGTCTTCAGGCTCCTATACCTCCTCCCCGATGGTAGTAACAAGAAGAGGGCATGTCCCGGGTGGTGAGAGTCCTTAATGATGGATGCCGTCTTCCTGAGGCACCGCCTCTTGAAGATGTCCTTGATGCAGGGAGGGTTGTGCCTGTGATGGAGCTGGCTGAGTCTACAACCCTCTGCAGCTTCTTTTGATTCTGCACCTTGGAGCCTCCACACCAGGCAGGGATGCAACCAGTCAGAATTCTCTCCACCGTACATCTGTAGAAATTTGCCAGAGTCTTTGGTGGCACACCAAATCTGCGTGGCACATGCGTGATTTTAGTTGTTTTTCATTCCTATTGCTATACATGTTTAATAGTTTGTGTTTGGGGCTTCAGGGATTAAAATTCTACTTGTCACTTGTACATTCCTTCCTTCTCTCTCCATTTGGAAAATTATTCAGTTTTTATAGAGCAACTGCAGGCCATTTGGCCCAGTCAGTCTATGTTGGTGCTTACATTTCACACAAGCCTCCTTCTACACTATTTAGTCAAATCTTTCCTTCCTCCAGTATTTAGCTTCCTTCCCCTGAAGTTAGTTGTCAATTGAGATTAAAACCCACCCCGCACCTCAGTGCAACACTGAAGACTTGATTTGCCTCAACAGCTCCTTCCAGTACCGAGCTTCATATTGTAGCTGCTGTGTAGGTAAAGAGGTTTATTTACTCAATTTATTAACATCAATTATACATTAATGACCTCTACATCTTTCCCATGTCAATCCTATCAGATCTTCCTACAATGTTAATGAATTCTATCAGGTATTATTTCTGGAAAACAAAACCTCACCATGTTAAGTTTTTCCTGACAATTATATGCTCTGAGTCCCAGTAATGTCCTGTGAATTTTTTCCCTCCGATGCTTCTATATTTTCCCTGTGCTGTAATGTGGATGACAGAAGTGTACACTGTGCTCCAATTGTAGTCTAGCTGAAATTCTCCACAAGAATAGCACAACTGATGTGCTTTATAAAATAACCCCAGTAATTATTTTCTTTTTCTAATTGGCAATTGGTTTATTATTGTCACATGTACTGAGATACAGTGAAAAGCTTTGTTCGCATGCTGTCCGTACAGATCATTCCATACGTAAGTACCTCGAGGTAGCACAGAAAGAAGACAATAACAGAATGTGGTTATATAGTATTACAGTTACACAGAAAGTACAGTACAGGTAGACAAATAAAGTACAAGGGCCATGACAAGATAGATTGAGAGATGAAGAGTTCATCTTTATTGTACAATAGGTCTGTTTAAGAGTCTAATAACTATGGGATAGAAGCTGTCCTTGAGCCTGGTGGTATGTACTCTCAAACTTTTGTATCTTCTCCCCAATGGGAGGGGGTAGGAGAGAGAATGTCCGGGGTGGGAGAGGTCTTTGATTATGCTGACTGCTTTCCCGAGGCAGTGGGAAATGTAGACGGGGAGGGGAGGCTGGTTTGTGTGATGGACTAGGCTGTGTACACAACTCTTTGCAATTTCTTGTGGTCTTGAGCAGAGTAGTTGCCATACCAAGCTCTGATGCATCCGGATCTAAATTAAATTACTTCTCTCTTTTCTACTTCTCCTTGCAGTGATTTCTTTGTGAGGAAGTAGGGTGAGATTCACACAAAAGCATCCACTAGCTGGGCGGTAAAAGCTGTTTATTTTTCTCAGTTGCTTTTCCTCTTGTAGTAATTTCTGGGATCCTGGGAGTGAAATTCAACTGACCACAGAAATTCATCTCCGTCTTATACTTGCTCCGTGACGTAATCTGAGCCATGATATTAACCACCGGGTCCACAGCAGAGCCAATCTTAGTGAAGAATGGTGTCAAACAAGGCCCCAAATCTTTTCTCAACCTTTCTTGTCTCAATGTCGCATCTCACTTCCAACAAACTTCCAACTAATCTTCGGAACTGATTCGAAGCTGTTCAACCAATGCTGACTACACGCCAGAACCAAGGCCACTCAAGCCTTTGTAGTCAAGCTGCAGTATGCAGGCAGCACTTGAGTTGGTGCAAGCTCAGAGGCTAAGTGCCAATCCATCACCAATGCATTGGAGGGGATGGGCCTTACACTCAACATCCACAAGACACAGGTCCTCTATTGATCTGACTCTGCTGCAACACACTGCCGTTGAACAGCAAAGACTGACAACAATGGAAAATGTGGACTACTTCCAATACCTCAGGAGCCACCTCTCTTAACACTGCCTTCGACGCACCAGTACACCCTTTGACTTATTGAGAAAAAGGGTATGTGAATATCAAAACCTCAGATCTGGTACAAACCTCATGGTTTCACTGCCTTCCTACGTGCTTCTGAGACCTGAACTACCTGCAGCAGGAACCTTAAGCACTGGAAAAATCCCACAAACAGTGCCTTTGCAAAATTCTCAACAATCACTGAAAGGACAAGCAAACCATTATAGCATTGGTTTATTATTGTCACATGTACCGAGAAATACTGAAAAGCTTTTGCTTTGCCTGCCATCCAGACAGATCATTAGTACTGGTATTAGTTTATTATTGTCACTTGTACTGAGGTACAGTGAAAAGCTTGTCTTGCATACTGATCATACAGGTCAATTCATTACACAGTGCAGTTACATTGAGTTAGTATGGAGTTCATTGAGGTAGTACAGGTAAAAACAATAACAGTACAGAGTAAAGTGTCACAGCTACAAAGAAAGTGCAGTGCAATAAGGTGCAAGGTCACAACAAGGTAGATCGTGAGGTCAGAGTCCATCTCATCGTATAAGGGAACCGTTCAATAGTCTTACCACAGTGTGATAGAAGCTGTCCTTAAGCCTGCTGGTACTTGCCCTCAGGCTCCTGTATCTTCTACCTGATGGAAGAGGAGAGAAGAGAGAATGACCCCGGTGGGTGGGGACTTTAATTATGCTGGCTGCTTCACCAAGGCAGCGAGAGGTAAAGACAGAGTCCAAGGAGGGGAGGCTGGTTTCCGTGACGCGTTGGGCTGTGTCCACAACTCTCTGCAGTTTCTTGCGGTCCTGGGCAGAGCAGTTGCCATACCAAGCAGTGATGCATCCAGATAGGATGATTTCTATGGTACATGAATAAAAGTTGGTGAGCGTCAAAGGAGACAAACCGAATTTCTTTAGTCTCCTGAGGAAGTAGAGGAGCTGGTGAGCTTTCTTGGCTGTGGCATCTACGTGAATAATTGTAAGTACACTGAGATAGTATAAAGAAAACAGAATGCATAACATAGTGTTGCAATTACAGAGAAAGAGAAGTGCAGGTAGACAAATAAAGTGCAAGGGCCACAACCAGGGAGATCAGGAATTCACCTTTTAATGTATGAGAGGTCTATTAAGAGTCTGATAACAGTGGTAGAATCTGTCCTTGTGGTCCGTGCTCTCAAGGTTTTGTATCTTCTACCCAGTGTCCTCTCTCAGAACGATATCCCCAGTACTGAGGTCCCAGTTGCAATCAGTCAGTTCTGTCGGACAGGCCATATTGCTCACATGACCGACAACACACTCCCAAAACAAGCACTCTATTCCAAGCTCTGTCATGGAAAGAGATTACCAGGTGGACAAGGGGAACGGTTCAAGGCTGTCCCCAAAGCTTGGGGAAATGCAACTTGCCCACTGACTCCTGAGAATGCCTGATCCATGACCGCTCAAAGAGGAGAAAGAGCATTAAGGATGACACCAAGAACTTCAAGTGCACACTTCAGGGGCACACAGAAGCCCTCCTTAGGCAGCAGAAGGGAGCGCACAACCTCACAAACTACCTACCCGCCTGCCCAACTCATCCACATCCTCCTGCCCTGTAGGAGAGTCCGCAGTTCCTACACTGGCCTCATCTGCCACCTTGGAGCTCATAAAACTGGACTGCAACTCATCCTCGATCCTCAGAGACTGTCTTGCAAGATGGAGAAGAATTTTTGGGGTATTTGAATCAAAATTAATTTGACACTGAGTAGTCTTTGTACCATGTGTTTGGAATTGTAATCATGTAGAATGTTCCAAATTTAAAGTAATTCATAAAAGGAGGCTGCATGTGAAGGAAACTTGGTGATACAAACTGGATATCTGATGTGCATTTGAGCTCAGTCCCAATCAAAAACAGAAAATGATAGAAACACTCAGAAGGTCAGCCAGCATCTGTGGGGAGGGAAACAGAATTAACATTTTGGGTCAAAGATACTTCATTAGAATTGGAAAAACGAGCAAATGAGTATGTTTAAAGTTGTGCGGGGTAGATGGAAAGGACGGAGGGAATGACTGTGATAGGGTGCAGATCAAAGTTGTGAAGATTACAAGTATTTAAAAACTAGCAGTTAATATGATTGCCCATCTCTAATTGTCCCTGAATTGGACTCTTCCCTCCACCCCTCCAAGATACATGTACAATATTGTTTCGGTGCCCACACCACCCATGTGAGATCTGTTGACAGATCAATCAGGTGACTTCCTCATCAACTTATCATCATGGCAACCCTGGCCTTTATCTTATCCATCCCTCCCCCAACCTCGCTGTACATAAATCTTATTCTGATGAAGGATAATTGACCTGAAACTCTGTTTCTCTCTCCACAGATGCTGCCTGACCTGCTGAGTGTTTCGAACACCTTCCTCTCTATTTCAGATTTTCAGCATCTGCAGTTTTTTTTGATTTTCATGTACAGAAGTATTCTCTGACAGCCCCTTTGACTGACCAATAACCACAAAAAACATTATTTAAGATATGTTGTTGAGAGATAAGTAAAAAATATTAACCTAAAACCATTGTAAATGGGATCATCACAGACACTTATTTCTGAGATATACTGAGATACCTTGAGAATATTTCATCCCACCAGTGCAATTAGGTCCAAGGAGCGCTTTGCCCAACCAATTCTGGCCTCTTGTGCCTTCCAGGTTTTAATCGTCCTGTCACTAGCAGCCATGCCCTCAGCTGCAGAGGTCCTAAGTGGTGGGATTCTCTTCCTATAGCATGTTTCTTCAAACCTACTGCTTTAGCCATGTTGTTGGCCATTTGTCTGATTGCCTCCATATGTGGTTCAGCCTCTCATTCTGTCTAAAGGGGCATGTTAAGAGCATTATATAGATGTTTGCTCTTGCTCATTGTTGTAGAAATTCTGTCTTTTCCATTTATATGGGAAAGTAGAGCAAAGAATGAAACTTAACATGGATTTATCATGGATTCTTGAAGGTAGAGAAGGCTCACTGAGTTGGTTCTTGGGATGAAGGGATGGTTGAACAAGTTGGGCCTAAACTGACTAGAGCATGGAAGAAAGAGGTGATCTTATTAAAAAATAAGATTCTGAGGGGGATTGAGGGGATGTTTATTTAGTGGGGTTTTTTAGAACTGTGCAGTGTAGTTTCAGAATAAGGAGTCACCAGTTCCAGGTGAAGATGAAGAGGAATTTCTTCTCTCAGGAATCATGAATCTTCGGGGTTTTCTACACCAGAGAGTTGGAGTCATTCAAGATGGTGATTGACAGATATTTAATCAGCAAGGGTTGGGAGGTGTGGGGAAAGAGCAGGAAGGGGTGTCGAGGCCAAGACTAGATCAGCCACGAACTTCTTGAATGGCAGAGCAGGCTTGAAGGCACAAGAGACTGCAGATGCCAGAATCTGGAGTTACACACAAGATGCTAGAAGAACTCAGCAGGTCAGGTAACATCTATGGAGGGAAATGGACAGTCAACGTACCTGAACTGTCCATCTCCCTCTCCAGATGCTGTCTGGCTCACTGTTCCTCCAGTATCTTGTGTGTTGCTCAGGCTTGAAGGCTGACTGTCCGGCTCTTGCTTCTGTTCCTTAAACAAATCAAAGGGAAGGACTTTTTCAGATATCTTGAGCATTTGTAACTTGGAGGCTGTAAGGTCTAAATCAAAAGTGCCCAAAAATTAAGGATCTGTGTTTTAAACTGAAAGGATTGGGGGGGGGGGGGGGGGGGAGCCTGGTCATGTATAAATCAATTCTGCAGAGGGGTGCATACCCGAACATTCACCCAGGATTTCCCTTTTGACTGTAAAGTGTTTGGGACCTCGAGGTGGTGAAAGGTGCTATGTAAGTACAAGTCTGTCCTTCACTGATGCAGCAGTTGAATGCAGCCGGGAATTTTCTGTTTTCTTCTTATTTCTTTCAATCCTAAAGAATGCAAGGAAAAGGAAGCTAGTTACACTTTGTAGATGCCAATATCACACGTTGTAGTTGCAATATAAATTGATAATCGGAATCTTTTATGCTCTGGAGAGTTTCCTAGGATTGATCTTCAAAAGCCAAAGGTTCATCACAATATAGTGAGAGATGGTGATATAATTTTGGCAGGAGCTGTCTGGAATGTTTGCCACAATGGAATCTCCTCGGGGGTTTGCTCTTTCTGTAAACAATGATTCACTGTCTGAAATCAGCTTTTGCTCCCCACTCCTCTCCTCCTCCCAAGCTCACAGACACGCCCAGTAGCTTATTTCCATTATCTCATTTTAAGAATAGGAACTACTAGTTATTTTTATTTTCAGGTGTAATTAAATGATTGTATCGTTCAAATGTACTCAGAATACGCTGGTTCCTTTTAAGCAGCAGTTTGAGTTTGAAAGGTAATAAGAAGCAAAGTTCTTCGATTTAGTCCTTGCTAACTGGCATCGCCCAGGGTCACTGAGAGAAGGGAGGTGTCCAGTTTGTAGCCCAGGCATGCTGTGGGACTTCCTCACTGTGTACTTTCGCAAGAGGGTTCTGCTATCCCAAACCCCACCCCACACATCTCAGAGGCAATGAGGGAGCATCATCGAACCCCAGAACTTAATCTAACCCTCCTTCCCTACCCATTCCTCAGAGGGTGCAGAGGAGATTTACAAGGATGCTGCCTGGAACGCGGAGCATGCCTTATGAAAGCAGGTTGAGGGAACTCAGCCTTTTCTCCTTGGAGAGATGACGGATGAGGGGGGACCTGATAGAGGTGTATAAGATGATGAGAGGTATTGATAGGGTAGATAGTCATAGGCTTTTCCCCAGGGCTGAATTGATGGCCACAAGAGGACATAGGTTTAAGGTGCTGGGGAGTAGGTATAGAGGAGATGTCAGGGGTAAGTTTTTTACTCAGAGAGTGGTGAGTGTGTGGAATGGGCTGCCGGCAACGGTGGTGGAGGCTGATACAATAGGGTCTTTCAGGAGACCGTTAGATAGGTACATGGAGCTGAGTAAAATAGAGGGCTATGGGTAAGCCTAGTAATTTCTAGGGTAGGGACATGTTCGGCACAGCTTTGTGAGCCGAAGGGCCTGAATTGTGCTGTAATTGTTCTATGTTCTACATTCTACACCTATCACCCCCAAACCCACTCCCACTAGCTTCAATAAAGCAACATCTGAAGCTTTCTTGGCATAGAATAAGATAAGATAAGGCAAGATACGATACAATATCTTTATTAGTCACATGTACATCAAAACACACAGTGAAATGCATCTTTTGCGTAGAGTGTTCTGGGGGCAGCCCGCAAGTGTCACCACGCTTCTGGGGCCAACATAGCATGTCCACAACTTCCTAACCTGTACGTCTTTGGAATGTGGGAGGAAACCGGAGCACCCGGAGGAAACCCACACAGACACGGGGAGAACGTACAAACTCCTTACAGACAGCGGCCGGAATTGAACCCCGGTCACTGGCGCTGTAATAGCGTTACACTAACCGTTACACTACTGAATCTCTGCAACACCTTGTGGGCTTCGCTCTACCTCCCATTCAGTTACCATCCCTGTTCTTCACACCACTGCTTGCTGCTTGTGAAGTATTACTCCAGTCTTAAAATGTTCACACTTCTTTTCAAATTCCACCAAGGTCTTGTCCTCTTATCTCCTCCCCTGGTACAGTATTCTCTGAGATACCTGCATTTCCTACTTTTGCCCTCAGGACCATCTATAATTGAATTATTTCACTGTCAGCAGCTGTACTTTCAACAGTCAGTGTCCTAAGCTCTGGACTTCCTTCTCTAAACCCTTCGTCCTCTTCCTTTAAAAATGTTCCCTAACATCTTTCGCTTTGCCTAAATATTTGGTCAATTCTCTACTGTCTTAGTTTGTAGCTTGTTGCCAGCTTTTCGTCTTTGAAGCATCTTGGAGCATTTGACTGCATCAGGGGTCTGTATCAACGGTGGTTGTTGTCACTGATGGTTTCAGCCAAGGCCTCGCTAGAGCAATTCAAGCACTGGCTATCCCATGGAGTTCTGAAGGGGCTCTGACTTGCCTTCGAGATGAGATGTTAAACCGAGGCCCTTCGAGGTAACAAACCTCACTGTACTATTTCGAGGTGCAGGGTTGCTCTCCTGGGTTTGCTGGGCTAATGTTTAGCTCCCAGACAACACCACTGATGTGGCATTAAGATAAGATAAGATTTCCTTATTAGTCCCATGTACATCTAAACACACAGTGAAATGCATCTTTTGCATAGTGCTCTGGGGGCAGCCCACAAGTGTCACCATGCTTCTGGCGCCAACATAGCACGCCCACAACTTCCTAACCTGTACGTCTTTGGAATGCGGGAGGAAACTGGAGCACCTGGAGGAAACCTACGCAGACACGGGGAGAATGTACAAACTCCTTACAGACAGCGGCCGGAACAGAACCCGGGTCACTGGTGCTGTAAAGCGTTACGCTAACCATTACACTACAGTGCCTGCCCTTTATTGCATTGCTGTCTGTGAAGGCTTGCTCTGGGCTAGCATGTTTCTTACAGTGCACAATAGTCTGAGTCCAAAAGTACTTCATTAGCTATAAAGTGCTTCAGGTGTGTTCTGGTGTCTGGAAAGCTACTGGAGGCATATAAGTTGTCTCCTGCTTATATAACAGATCAGCACCTCACCTGCATGGCACTGTGCTAGAGTCATAGAGTGTAGAGGGAAAGGATCATAGAGTCAGAGAAGGATCAAATCATGGATTCACAGAGGGATAGAATCATTGAGTCATAGAGTCATAAGAGATATGCACTCATAGAATCATACTGTATTTTAAATGTAGGTAATTTTTAGCTCCACTGGAATCTAAACAAGTGCTTTATTCACATTCCGCACTGAAGTACATGATGAAAATCCCCTTTAAGCACAACAGCCTTTCTCGCCATTGTGTCTTCCACCAGTTTTGTTGATGCCTGGATTGATATCTATGTTCGTGTCAGCATTTTGGAGTTCCAGACAATAAAACAGCATTTCAGGTCACAATCGGTATCAATTTGAGATAAACAGCAACATGATGGTATCTCGCATATCTGGAGCTTGCTGAACCAAAAAATTATATCTGCATTTTCTTTTAGATCTGCGGACTAACGTGAGAGGAATAATTATATCTAAGCAGGGTGATATTGAAAAGCGTCAATACTCCATTATGCTGTTTAATCCATCTCTGTCACAGATATAAAGTTGAAAAAATATGTTGCATTTAATGCTACAAAGTAATATACCTCACTTTATAAATGAATTGGCAATTTATTTAAATGCAGCCCACTTAGTTATTTGTAATTACTGTAGAGTGTAAACTACTAATAAAATGAATCAGTTTACATTATTAAGTGTGTATGTGTGTGTGTGTGTGTGTGTGTGTGTGTGTGTGTGTGCGCGCGCGCGTGTGTGTATGTGTGTGTGCGTGTGTGTGTGTGTGCATGTGTGTGTGTGTGTGTGTGTGTGCGTGCGTGTGTACTTTCCTAAGGCTAAAATTCCGCAGTTTGTCTCCCTCTCTCTTTCTCTCTCCATCTCTAAATTCCTCACATTTTAGCTCGATCGCACAATGGCTGTCAACTGGCCAAATGATCTGACGTAAAATGTTGCTTGTCTTCCCTTACAGGGAGACAGTATTTCAATTGTATAAAAGAGGGACGTGGAGACACTAATGAAAGTTTATCAGAACATGTAATTATGAATGTGACAGGAGACAGCAGTGACCTTGACAAGCAGTTAAAATGTTAAACATATTCAAAGTTTTCAGCCTGAATACTAAAGATTAACAAAAAGTGCCTGTAAAAACCAACAGCAAAGACTGCATTTTTATGTAATGCACTTTAAACAATCTTAATATAGACTGCTGACTCTTAGTTTTTAGATTTCTAACCATTAATTGTAATCGAGTAAATTAATTTTAAATTAACCTTTAAGAGTCTTTTCTACAGCTATGCAAATGTAGGAATAATTTTCTTGTCAGCAGTTACTCGTCATATCTTAAAGGTGTTGTTTGATTTCCACAATTTTGGTCTTTGGGCTTCTTCTACAATGCGATTGTTTGAATTTTCTCTGACTTCTAATGCTTCCAAGACTGAATATCATCACTTCCTGATGTAACATAAAAAAACTGAATCTTCAGCTCAGTGATCTTTACACCATCAAGGCCTGTTTCACCTAATAGGCAAATGAGCCCAAATCAGCAACTGTCGCTCCAAGTGTCTGTCTGTGGAAGCTTTTCACTTTCTTGACACCTTGTTTCATCAGGAAATGGAAATACTAAACACATCTCAGTAGCTATCTTCCAATATGACCAAGTAATCATGTTAGTAAAATGAGGTTTTAAATAATGACAGGCCCATTATGTTATACGGAAGTATAGCGTATGTACAAAGATAGGACATGTGACATTCAGAATAATAGCAGGGGTAAAAGGGATAGATCATGTGAGCAGACGCCATAGACTAGATTTGTGTTCCCTTGAGTATGAAAGATGAATTGATAACCTAGTTGAGGTATTTACAATGATCAGAGCTGTGAATAAAACGCTTTCCTCTCACAGAGAAGGGGAAGGGGTTGGGGTCCAGAACAAAGAAACATTACCTTAAAATTAGAGCTAAACTGTTCAAGACGTTTAGAGAACACTTTCTCCCACAAAGGGCTACAGAACATCTTGCTCACTAAAGTGCACTTGAGATCAAATGAAAATTTCAAAACTGAGATCGCTAATCTTTTTCGGGTTAAAGGATGTTCAGGAATATGAGACCAAAGCGGATAAATAGAATTTAGACACAGATCAGCTCCAATCGTATTGGATAGCAGAAGAGGCTGAGAGGCTGAATGGCCTCTTCCTATCGCTACTTTACGAAGTCCGGCTGACATGCAGGTGGTGACATTTCATCGCATCATTTTAGATTAGATTAGATTAGATCTAACTGGGTGCAATGAAATTCCTTGTTCGCATGAAGCTCACAGTGTAAACAGAATACATGGTGATAACAAATAAATAAATACTTTTAACTTTATTTATGCAGCACGGTAACAGACCCTTCCAGCCCAACGAGTCCATGCCGCCCAATTACACCCATGTTAATCCACTAACCTATACAGAGCACCCGGAGGAAACCAACACAGTCATGGGGAGAACGTACAAACTCCTTACAGACAGTGGCGGGTATTGAACCCTGATTGCTGGCACTGTAATAGTGTTACACTAAACGCTACACTACCGTGCTGCCCCAATACAGTGATGAATGCAGAACAGCAGAATGGTGAAAAGTTTGTAGTCCAATCTGAAGTAGCGCAAAAAAAAACCACTAAAGTGACAATAATGGAATAACTGGGAGAGGTAGAATTAAAAGTCTGAGAACTTGGCAGCACCACTAGGAGGGTGTGTGAAAGTGGTGATTGGTTCAGGAGCCTGATAGCAGTGGGGAAGAAGCTATTCTTCAGTCATTTGCTTTCGGGAACTGGAGTATATGTCAACCACAAACCCGTTGACACTTTTAGTGAAGGTCATTGTTTTTCAAAACGGAATGACTAAAGGCATGTTGCAGGTCTAATCACACATGCAGGGGTGAAGCCCAACCAACCATGTTCTCCAACATCATGTTGAGAGTTGAAGTCAATCTCCTCAGGTTGACTCACTTATGAGTCAGCGGTGTGACGAACAAGTGCTCTCCTGATGTCTTGAATGGTCGGCTCTGGGAAATATTATGGTGAGGGCAGGATAATTACACCTGTTGGTGGCAGCACAGGTCTTCAGTAGCTGATGATTGATCCTGCTTTGGTACATGTTGTAGCTCAACAGGTTGGAATCCACAGTCAGTCTGTGCTCTGCAAAATAAGACACAAGGCACCCTTCTACTGTGAATTCACTCATTTAAAATCACAGGAACACACCCTTCTGCCCACGACATTGTGCCGAACTAATTAAACTAGTAATTAAATGCCTAACTAAACTAATCCCTTCTGCCTACACAATGTCCATCTCCCTCCATTCTCTGCACATTCATGTGCCTATCTCAGATCCTCTTAAACGCCTCTGTTGTATCTGCCTCCACCACCACCCCTGGCAGCGCATTGCAGGCACCCACTGCTCTCTGTGTATAAGACCTGCCCCGCACATCTCCTTTGTACTTACCCCCTCTCATCTTAAATGCATGACCCTTAGTATTAGATTTTTCAACCCTGGGAAAAAGATATCAGCTGTTTACCCTATCTATGCCTCTCATAAGCTTATAAACTTCTATCAGGTCTCCCCTCAGCCTCCGCCGCCCCAGAGAAAACAACCCCTGAAGGGGGTTGTTTCAATTGTTCCTTGTTCCTGTAGAGGAACAGAGGGATCTTGGGGTCCATGTCCAGGGATTCCGCAAGGTTGCCACGCAAGTCAATAGCATTGTTAAGAAGGCATAAGGAGTGTTGGCCTTCATTAGTTGGGATATTGAGTTCAAGGGCCATGAGGTAATGTTGCAACTCTATAGAACTCTGGTTAGACCACACTTGGAGTAATGTGTTCAGTTCTGGTCACCTCATTATAGAAAGGATGTGGAAGCTTTAGAGAGGGTGCAGAGGAGATTTACCAGGATGCTGCCTGGATTGGGGAGCATGTCTTATGAGGATAGGTTGAGTGAGCTAGGGCTTTTCTCTTTGGAGAGAAGGAGGATGAGAGGTAACTTGACAGAGGTGTACAAGATGATGAGGCATAGATCGAGTGGACAGTCAGAGACTTTTTCCCAGTGCTACAATGGCTAAAATGAGGGGACATACAGGCCATTGTAGCCTGCTTGATAGGCACCCCATCCACAACCGTTCACTCACTCCACCACTGGTGCACAGTACAGCAGTTTGTACCATCTATAGGATGCACTGTCAGAAGGACAAGGGCAGTAAAAGCATGGAGAACACCACCACCTGGAAGTTGCCCTCCAAGCCACGCACCACTCCTTCACTGTCGATGAGTCAAAACCCCAGAACTCTCTCCCTGACTGCATTGTCACCCCAAGGACTGCAGCACTTGAAGGCAGCTCACCAGCATCTTCTCAGGAGCAACTGGGGATGGGCAATCAAATGCTGGCTCAGCCTGCGAAGCCCACATCCCTTGAATGAATATAAGAAAAACCAGGGAAGAATTACTGAGCAAACACCTCCAACGGTGCATCAAGCTCATCAGTATTGCAACAGGTGATCAGCGTGGACCTCTACACACAAGTCACTGAAATCCACAGCCTCCTGCCTCGGAGGTGAGAGTGCAACCAGTCGAGCTACATTTAGCAACTGACAGTGAATCCTTTCACTCTCTGAACTGTTGTATCGGCTGTACTGAAATGAATAATAATCTGCTGTAAAAGGAAAGGGAGAAAGAGAGAGGGGGGAGAGAGAGAGATTGGGTCTTGTATTCATATAGCACCCTTCATATCCCTTTCAGGATGATTCAATAGACCTTACACCCAAGGCAATGGCTCTAAAGGTTGGTCTCCCTCACTTCTCCTGCAGCGCATCATATCCTCCAGGAAGAGAGGGGACACCAACTGTTTAAGAAAAATCATTTTCTGCTGGGGAGAAAAGTCCATAAAATAATAATATACAAGTAGCAAATTGCTGTGCACACAACATTAACATCACCTCATTAAGAATCTTCGATTTATTTTGAGAAGTACTTGATGTAAAACCTTCAAATAATGACTGTCAAATTTTATTAGCAGAATGAATACAGTCCCAATACATTAATATTAAAGCAGAGAGCTTCATATCAGGTTTTCTGTCCAGCTAGACCTCTGTTCTGTTCTCACTCCTTCTAATATTCATCTTACAATACTCATCTATGTACTTCACATATTTACAAGAATTGTAATGGCTTACACGCTTATTAGTAAGTTTTGTTAGCTTGATGGTGCAAAACTGTAAAATCAAATTACTGCATTTATCTCATTAAAATAGATTTTAACATTTTACAATAAATATCAAACAATAATTGCCACTTACTTTTGGAAAAAAAAATTCCAAGTTTATTTTCTGCAACTGAGTGCAACCCTAGAAAGAGAAGCAGAGAAGGGGGTAGTAGTTTAGAGGAGGAAGGATTGGAGGTGGATCTCAGTGCAGGAGTCTCACAACATGCTGACTTGGAAATACTTCACCATTCTTCAAGTGTCACTGACACTGAGCTATGGAACTCCCTAGCCCAATGCCCAATGCACAAAGTATCTTTGTCTGATGAACTGTAGTAATTCAAGAAGATGGTTGACCATCACTTTATTAAAGGTAATCAGAAGTGGGCAAAAAGTGCTCATCTTGCTAGTACTTCCCATATATATTGGGAGCTTATTTTGAAAAGGAGGATGCGGAGAGGGTATTGATTTTTATGAATTCATTCGCAGGATGTAGACATCACTGGAAATGCCAACATCTATTGCCCATTATTAATTGTCCTGACTGAGGAAGCAGTTAAGAGACAGCCACACTGGTGGGTCTGAAGTCACATGAATTCCAGACTAATTGAGGACAGAAGTACAAGAGTAAATTGGGTGGGTGTTTTGGACAATGCAGTCAAACTCCAATCCCTGAAGTGTGGGGTCCATGTGCTGAAACCACAATTAATATCTGTTCGTGTTTTTGTTTGATCCTCTATCCTTTGACAAGAAAGTGTTGTTACTGTAGAAAAGTTATTTAACAAATTGGCAGAATAAACCATTTTTTTCCTTTCCACAGCTTAATAATGGAATCCCTTTTCAGTGGCCCTGCAACATCAAGCTTCTTGAGGAGCTGGTCATGACAGGTAATGGGATGTCCAACTCCTATTGTGTTGGCTTTGTATAACTCAGGGGAAGGTCAGGGACTCCAATACCCCTGACCCCAATCCCACCAAGAATCTTTCTAACTTGCGGATACTGCAGCCAGTTTTCTTGTGGCTGACACTAAAATTTCCAGCTGTTACACTTCAACACCTTGTGTTTGGAATACCATTGAATTAACATGAATGAGGTGAACACCTTTCATGGAGAGCACACACGATACCTCAGGAGATGTGAATCCAGGGAATACACTAGGATTGCATTCCGGGCTTGGTTAATGTCTGGCAGGCAGTCTGAAGCATCATGCCAATGCAACTCAAAACTTCCCAAAAAACGTCTTTCCAAGCCATCCTTTCCAATTTAAATTATTAATTAAGGTTTAATTCTCAAACATCTATAGTGATTATCCTTCTTTGCATCAACATTTCCTCAGGTAATCGAGATGTGGCAGCAGTAAGGGTAAATTGGTAAATTATTAGTAGATCGGTTTATTGAGTTTGTTCTTGAGTGTTTGTCCAACGTGGCAATAAAAGTCAGAAGCAGAATCTAAATCGCTCCCAGTTTCCAGTGTGATAGGTTTCCTTTGCCCTGTTTCTCTTCTTGCTATTACTTATCCTCCAATCATTGGGTTTGTGAGAGATTGCCATCAGTAAATTAACTGCCATGTTCCCAACATTCCAACAGTGATTAATCTTCAAGAGGGTTTCATTGGATGCAAGGTACTTTCGGGTTAGCTGAGGGGTTGAAAAGCACTCTGGCAATGCTGGAATATATCTTCTTGAGTTTATTTATTGACTAAATTTATAGCTCATTTGCATCTTAATTCAATTTAACTCCTTCTTTAAGATGTTTCACACGCATCACAGCTTGGTATGGCAACTGCTCTGCCCGAGATCACAAGAAACTGCAGAGGATTGTGGACACAGCTCAGCAAATCACGAAAACCAGCCTCCCCTCCATGGACTCTGTCTACAGTTCTCACTGCCTTGTTAATGCAGCCAGCATAATTAAAAACCCCAACAACCTGGGACATTCTCTCTTCTTCCCCCTCCCTTCAGGCAGAAGATACAAAAGCCTGTAAGTACGTACCACGAGGCACAAGGACAGCTTCTATCCAGCTGTTATAAGACTATTGGATGGACCTTTCTACGTTAAGATGGACTCTTGACCTCACAATCTACATCATCATGGCCTTGCACCTTATTGTCTGCCTGCACCGCACTTTCTCTGTAACTGTAACACTATATTCTGCATTCTGTTATTGCTTTTCCCTTGTACTACCTCGATGTACTGATGTGACGAAATGATCTGTATGGATGGCATGCAAAACAAAGTTTTTCACTGTACCTCGGTACATGTGACAATAAGAAACCATTTATCAATAATTTACCAATTTACCTTTGGCCAAACTCTTGGTCATCTGCATGAATGTCAACTATTGTACATTGATATCAAATTTTGTTACATAAAATATCTGTTTCCCCTGGATGAGAAGTTGAGACCTGGACTAGGGGGTTCATGTCTCAAAACAGGTGTAGGCATTTAGGATTGAAATGAGGAGAATTTTATTTACTCAAAAGATAGAGAATTTTTGGAATTCTCCTGACCTTAGAGGCTTAGTCATTGATTGCACTCAAAACAGAGGTCAATAGATTTCTGGATATTTGAAGAATCAAAGGTTATGAGGAAAGGGCAGGAAGATTGTGTTGAGGTAGAAGTTCAGTCATGAGCTTGCAGAATGGCAGGGTGATGGGCTATTTGCGCCCCTATTTCTTATGCTCTTATCAAAGACACCAAATAAAATACATCTTTGTTTTTAGGGTGAATAAACTTTGAAGGGCCAGCCGGTCTCATCTGTAAGTATAAGGTCATAAGTGTAAACTGGTTGTGGTTCACTGGGTGGGTGAATGGATGATGGCTTCTCATCACAGTCAGGCAATACACTGCACTTACCCCAATGCCCACCTGCAATTGGTACGATTCTACCAGGCTGGCAGCAGATGCCAACTACACTGGACTGACAGCTGCTCAGTTAGAGTTCAAATCAGAAACATGACCAGGGTGGGTGGGGTCTTTGATTATGTTGGCTGCTTTCCAGAGGCAGTGAGAAGTGTAGACAGAGTCCATGGAGGGGAGGCTGGTTTCTGTGATAGACTGGCCTGCGTTCACAACTCTCTGCAATTCCTTGCTGTCTTGGACAGTGCAGTCGCCATACCAGGCTCAAGGACAGCTTCTATCCCACTGTTATCAGACTCTTGAACGGACCTCTTATACGATAAAGATGAACTCTTGATCTTCATGGCCCTTGCACCGTCTTTGCTTACATGCACTGCACTTTCTCTGTAACTGTAACACTATATTCTGTGATATGTTATTATTTTCCCTTTTGTACTACCTTGATGTACTTATGTTTAGGATGATCTGTCTGGATGGCACGCAAACAAAAGCTTTTCACTATATCTTGGTACATGTGGCAATAATAAACCAATTAGCAATTACCAAGGGACACATTTTCACGAAAAAAGGGAGAGATTTTAAGTTCCTTACCTCTTCCCTATTGTGTAAGACTAGTTACTGTGTACGTCAGTTTGTTATTAAATAAGCTGTGGTTTTCTCTATCAGATGAGAACTGCAGACAGCAGAAAGAAAGAGAGTCAAATTTTCATTTATGTAGCACCTAGACTCATTGAACTATAGAACTTCTGACACATTCAGTCCCTCTCAATTCAGGAACCACAGTTCAGTGGGTGGCATTCCTGTCATTGTGCCAGAAGGTTCAGGGCTCAAGTCCTGCTTCCGGTCTTGAGAACAAATATCCAAGCTAAGATCCAGTTCAAAACTAATTATGATGCCCTGTTAAAAGTGCTGAATTTTGGATGAGATATTAAATTGAGGCCCCAGGTGCATGTAAAATACCCCATGATGCTGCTCTGGAGAACTGGTGATATCTCCCCAGTGTCCTCAACTGATGTTTATCCTCCAATCAATAACTCTGACACAGATTATCTGGTCATTATCAGGTTGCTGTATATGAGAGCTTGTTATTTTCAAACAGGCTGCTGTGTACCATGCTTTCCACAACAGTGACCACAGTTCAAAAGTACTTTGTTATCTCTAAGGTTCTTCATGAAAATATGCACCTCCCCATAATCTGACTAAATGAATCAACAAGCCTATCTTCCTGGGAACAGAGATATTTAGATAACACTTTCATAGCAAACATTTTTGTTCTTACTCTTGGTGATTCAGAACTCTTTGACAGAACCATTTTCTGCATTCGCTGTCTGAATGTAATAATCAATCTGTGTAATGCAAAACCTGGGGTTAGTTAAATAAAATGTGACAGACACAATCAATGAACTCCTCTCTGTGCAAAACCAAATTTAATTTGCCTTTATGGACTGCACGATTTGGAACAGAAGAATAAATTACAGAAGAGTATAAGAGTAAGGAAGTCATGTTGCAGGTGTATAAAACTTTGGTTAGGCCGCACTTGGAGTACTGTGTGCAGTTCTGGTCGCCCCATTACAGGAAGGATGTGGAGGCTTTGGAAAGGGTTCAGAAGAGGTTTACCAGGATGCTTCCTGGATTGGAGGATATGAACTATAAAGAGAGGTTGGACAAACTTTGGTTGTTTTCTCTGGAGCACCGGAGGCTGAGGGGAGACCTGATAGAAGTTTATAAAATTATAAGAGGCATAAATAAGGTAGACAGACAGAATCTTTTTTTCCCAGGGAGGACATGACAAATATTAGACCACATGCATTTAAAATGAAGAGGGGGAAAGTTTGAAGGAGATGTGCAAGACAAGTTTTTTACACAGACAGTAGTGGGTGCCTGGAAGGGGCTGCCAGAGGTAGTCATGGAAGCAGATAAAACAGTGGGGCTTAAGGGACTTCTTGGATAGGCACATTAATATGCAGGGAACAGAGGGATATGGATCATGTGTGAGCAGAAAAGATTTAGTTTAATTTGGCATTATCGTGGGCTGAAGAGCCCGTTCCTGTGCTGTACTGTTCCATGTTCTATGAAAACCCATCATGTGTCTATAAATACAAAAAATTACAAAAGGTTCCATATTAAGCAGCCCGACCTGCTGAGTTCCTCCAGCGCTTTGTGTGTTACTCCATATTAAGCAAATGTTCCTTTTGTATGACGGCCCTTCCTCAACACAGCTGAATCAAGTCTCCCTTGAGGTCAATGAGGTTGCATCTCTGCCCTGAGAAACAAAGGACTTCGGATGCTGAAATCTAGATGAAAAGCACTACTGCATTAAGTGCTCCAAGTGTGGCCTCCTCTACATTGGTGAGACCAAACGCAGATGAGGTGACCTTTTCACAGAGCACCTGCACTCTGTCCGTAACCGTGATCTGCAACTCCCCGTTGCCAGTCACTTCAACTCCCCCTCCCACACTATCACTGATGTGTCAGTCCTCAGCCTCCTTCACTGCCAGGAGAATTCCAAGCGCAAACTGGAGGAACAGCGCCTCATTTTCCATCTTGAAACCTTGCAGCCTAACGGCATGAACATTGAATTCTCCCACTTTAGGTAATCCCCACCCCTCTTCCCCACAAACCATTCCCCCCCCCCCCACCACCACGCTTCTTCTCTTCTTCCCATTCCTAGCCCTTTTTTACCTCTCTTTTCTCACCTTTGACGCATCTCCCGGTGGATCTGCTCTCCCCTCCTCTCCCACACCTGCCCATCACTATCTCTTACCTGCATCTACCTATCACTTCCCTGTGCTCATCCCGCCTCCCTTCTTCTGTCCACCTATCACTGCCCTGCTTTTCTCTCCTATATATTGGGCATCCCCTTTTCCTATCTTCAGTCCTGAAGAAGGGTCCTGACCCGAAACATTGACCGCCTGCTTTTCTCCGCGGATGCTGCCTGGCCTGCTGAGTTCCTCCAACATCATAGTGTTTTGCATCTATGCCCTTCTGGATGAGCAGAGGGCAGCAATGATCACTCATATCGGGTTCATACACTGCACCCCATGTACTGCCTGATCGCTGATAGCTCAGTGTTGCTGCATTCAATCTAGGTATGGCTCAGTCATAAAAGTTGAGGTGAAAAGCATTTCTCTTCTTACCTTATGTTCTTGATAATTAGAAAACCATAATGTAAGATTTCATATATAAAAGCAAATAAGTATTATGTACCACAGAAAAAGTCAAATAAGTATTAAGTGCCACAGAATAAGCCTTTGCTAACCTTACCACCCTGTCTCTGGTCTACCTTCGACAACATTCCTTTAAGTGTATTGGTAGATATAGTCTTTTGTTTTAGCAACCCTTATCAATCAATACATTTAACTTCAAGTGTGTAAGGCTGTTCACAGAAGAAGCCAGCCCCATACTGTAATTTTCTAAAGTTCCATTGCAACTATTGGGAGAGATTCACAGGAATGATTGAAGGGACTTTGATGGATAGACTAGAGAAAATGGGGTTGTCCTCCTTGGAACAGAGGAGGTTGAGAGGGGATCTGATAGAGAGATTTAAAATTTCAAAGGGCCTGGACAGAATAGATAGCGAGAAAGGTTATTGCTTTGTGTTAGGAAGCTATGGTTTCCCACTGTGACATTTTCGCATCAACTTTTGTCTGTTTTACTTTGAGAAACAAATGGGAGCGCTCTGCTCAACTAGATTGACTTCTTCATAAAGTCATTACTTCTGTCACAAGGACCATTTTAAAATTGAAAGTCAGAAACAATAAATGATGGCAAAGCAGTTAATAACTGTTAAGAAATCACATTTGGAAAATTGCATTTAAGCAATAACCTTTCTCCCTGTAATTAAATGACAGAAAGGTCCTGGTTTTAATTAAATCAGCAATTTACAGTTATGAAGCCATACTTCACTATGCAGATTAGGAGATGATAGGTCACAGAACACCCTGAGTGCAGTTTGAGCAGATCTGATCTTGTAATTACTCTGCTGTTCAGTGGTGACCACCATGAACTGTTCCTCCAGATTAAACAATTTCCTCCTAGTGCTCCGTGATGTATAACCAGGATGAGTAAATGTACCACTGTGTCTGCGCTGAGCATCTTTCAATTAAAATGGATTTTAAATGAGGGGATATCAACAGAGGAAGTACAGTTTGAATAACTGTGAAGGCAATGAATGGGCCACCACTCTTGGCTGCCAGAGAGAAATATATCATTGTTCTACAGGGCTCCAGTTCTTGAGCTTAAATGTTGTCGAAGATAGATTTATTATGAAGAAAAATGCTAATGTTAGTGTATTTATAAACATATGATGGGTTGTCATCTGTAATTTATTCTTCTGTTCCGAATTATGCAGCCCACAAAGGCAAATTAAATTCAGCTTTGGACAGAGAGGAGTTCATTAATACTGTCTTTCACATTTTATTTAACTAACCCCAGTTATTGCATTACAGACTGATTATTACATTCAAACGGTGAGAGTAGAAAATGGTTCTGTCGAAGAGTTCTCAAGCACTGAGAATATGAACTGAAGTGTTTGCCATGGAGGTGTAATCTGGATATCTCCATCCCCAGGAACACAGCTTTGTTGATTCATTTAGTCGGGTTATGGAGGGATGCATTTAAAGGATAATTCAATGAGATACAACAGTGCTTGAAGGTATTTTGTTAGAACTAAAAAATCACTGCCATCAATTAAGTTTGCAGCGGTAACAAGGAAAGCCCAGTTCAGGGGAGGAAGCTGAAGGAGTTTGAGTGAGGTGCATCCTGATGTCTCTGTTTGGGAACAACCATTTGAAGAATTGGAAGGATTGTAACTACATAAGAGATCAGAGCAGAAGAAGGCCTCCTCCTCCACCATTCAACATAAGCTGGCTGATCCTTTCCCTCAACTCTACTTTCTCACTTTCTTGTTGGTTCCCTTAGTGAGCATAAGTCCATCAGTGCCAATGGGTGAGCATCACAGGCTTTTAAAGTAGGGAACTCTTACCCTCGGAGTGAAGATGTGTCTCATCATCTCAGCCCTCAGTGACTTGTCCCTAATACTATATTCTGGACTCTCTAAGTTTGGTCTAAGGATAGCCTTAGCAGCTTTGAGGGAGCTGTTACAAACTGAAAATGGTATTGAGAAGCGGGATTCAATACCTTGAGCAGTTTTCTACTTCAACATTTGTTTTTGTGTGAGGGGGTGGGCGGGCACAGGGGAGTTTGTTTCAGCCAGAGTGGCCCAGGGTGCAGTTTTCTGCTGGGAGACTGGTTCGTAGCTCAGGGGCCTGGCCAAGGGCAGCCCGCAGGCTCTCTCCAGTACAAGTGGGCAGCCTCACTAAACCAATGGATTTGACAGCCTGGCAAGCCCCGCCCCCAGGCTCACCGGCTGTCAAAGCTGTCAGTGTCATTGAGTGCTTGTGGATACCTTTGACTTTCACATTCAAAATCACTCAGGACCAAAAAATATTTTTAAAAATGTAAAAGCATTAGAAGTCTAAAATTAATTAGAAATATTTAAACTGATCCTGAAGCAGGGTCTCAACCCAAAATGGTGCCTCCACAGATGCTGCACGACCCGCTGAGTTTGTTTTTTGCTTATTAAATAAAAAGTTCTATTTACCTGTCTCCCAGCAGCTGGTTTCTCCCAGTATTTCAATGGATCTGCTCTACCTGCATGGATTAACTAGACCAAGGTTCTGTGAGCAGACTTTGCAGCCTGAGAGCTTGGAAATCGGTGGAAGTATCTGTTCCACAATCTTCCACAAGACTCCACAATCGAGGAACATGTTCCTGAACCAACATTTCACTGAGCAGAAGATTGCATTAGAACCTGCACTTGGAAATGGCCCTGGAATGTGGATCTTGATGGAAGATCGGCCCCAGTGTCGAAAAGGAAAATATCTGGAGTTCGTTAGGGGTAAGAGAAAGGGATACATACCACAAAAAATTAATCTTTTGGTGGGCACTGGATAACTCCTCTGGTCTTCTTCAAAATAATCCCATCGGATCTTTTATGTGCACTTTGAGAGTGGTGATGGGACCTCGGGTAGTGCAGCTCACCCTTAGTACTGCATTCAAAGTCAAAGTCAAATTTATTGTCATCTGCACAAGTCTATGTGTGCTCAGGTGCAATGAAAAAGTTACCTGCAGCAGCATCACAGGCACAGCACATCAGATAAGCAGCATTCACAAGAAAAACATAAGTTAAACATAAATTATACGCAATTAGAACAAAATTAAACAGTGAGGTTTTATACTTCATCAATGTAATGAAGCTCGTTGTAGTCATCTGGTTCATTAGTGAACCAGGTGACTACAACAATGTAGCTGGTTCCAGCTGTTTACTTCTATTTTCTGTTTTTAATTTCAGAGTTTTTTGTTTTTTGTGAAAAAAACTCCGAGCAGCTGAATAGCCTTCCTTGGCTGATGGTGTCCTGCTTTCCCACAAGGTGAAGCAAGAACATAAACTCTGTATTTTTCTTAAGGAACGATGTAAACTACTCCGTGATCCCCAATTGTTGTGCTTGAGCTTCATCCAGAGCATGATTGGTCGGAATCTCGCATCCGTTGGAAGATTATTGGTTCATATCCTACTCTGGAGACTAGAGAATAAAAATCTTGGCTAACACACGAAAAGCTGGAGGAACTCAGCAGGTCAAGCAGCATCCATGGAGGGAAATGGATGGTCAATGTCTCGAGTTGAGACCCTTCTGGTAGAAGGGAGATAGCCGGTATAAAAAGGTGGAGGATGGTGGTGGAGCAAGAGCTGGCTGGACTGTTGCCCAACACTGGTGCTGGAGTGATGGAGGTTCTATCATTCTGATGTGATGTTAAACTGAAAGACTAACTTCACTGGACATAGAAGATCCCTCAATGTTATTCTGAAGGGAAGAAAAGAGGTTCTCTCCAGTCACCTGGCCAATATTCGTCCCTTGATCAACATCACAAAATCAAATTAAATGGTCATTAATGCACTGTTTGGGAGCTTTCTGTGCATGATGTAGCTACTGCATTTCCAACATTGCAATAGTGACTCTACTTCGGGAGGATTTCATTGGTTGGAAAACACATTGGGGAATGCTGAGATTGAAATAGGTGCCATGTAAATGCAAGTCTTTCTCCTTTCTTTAGGGAGTGATTGCCAGTGAGAATTCTGAGGGAGATAATGAAACTTGGATTCTCTTTCAAATGCAAAGCTACATATCAATTTTATGGTTATTGTTAGCAAAATGAAGCACAATTTTTGCTATCTCTCTTAAATTCCAAGTAAAACTGCTTAATAACATACAGACTAGACTTTGGGGACGTGGTGTCTTTGAATATCCTTTAGAAAACTAGGACAAGGCACAGGTCAAAGATAATTGATTCACTAATTTATAAGGCTTCCGAATCTACGGTGCCCTGGGCTGTTCCTACAGCACTTGAACAGAATGAAAGCAATCTTTTAACCCACGGGGACACCAGTGGCTATAAAATCTTCAAATTCCCAGAAGGAAAAAAAGATAAAATTGTAAGAATTATATACTATGGGGGAGAGGGAAGGAGTAATAAAAAATATTGCAGACTATAATCCTGTAATAACCAATGTGAGTGCAGGTCTTTCAGGGTTGGAGAGAAACATAGCCTTGTTTTCAGAACTTGAAGACATTCCAGTGCACTTAACCAAAAATAAAGTACTTTTGAACATTTTGTACCAAACCTTCCTGGACCTGTTTCACACTCAGAGCTTTTCCTCTCACACTCACTTAGCCTGGATGCAGAGAGCCCAGCTCACTGACCCTCCACACCTGGGAGTCAGTTGGTGGGATCTCAGGAAAAACTGGTCCTCCAGGAGGGTGAGGCCCCGCCCCCGAATGCTGATGAGCTTTGACAGACAGCAATGCTGGGGCCTGAATTTTACCTTCTGTCAAAGCTATGAGCTATACCCGTTTTAAAATCTGAGACTCTTAAAGGCTATTAAAATTAATGACAATAATATAAAAATATATTCTTTAAAGCTGTAATTTTAGTTAAAACACAAGGAAACATTTAGATGTATACTTAGATGTACAGTGGAAACCTTTTTGACTAGTTGCATCACAGCCTGGTATGGGAATTCCAATGCACAGAAATGCAAGACACTACAGAGAGTGGAGGGCCACAGCCAGTTCCATCATGGGTACAGCTCTCCCCACCATCGAGGGCATCTACAAGAGGCGATGTCTTAGGAAGGCGACATCCATCATCAGGGACCCCCCCCCCCCCCCCCACCATCCGGGCCGTGCCCTCTTCTCGATGCTGCCATCAGGCAGGAGGTACAGGAGCCTGAAGACCTACACCTCAAGGTTCAACAACAGCTTCTTCCCCACTGCCGTCAGGTTCTTGAAATGACCTGGAAAACCTTCACACTACCTCAGACTATATTTATTTTTCTTCTCTCAATCTTGCACTAGTGTCATTTGTTGTTTATTTTTCACGTGTAAGTTATGCATAACTTATGTTAATTAAGTTTCTGTTAACTTATGGTTTGTCCTTGTCTTGTAATGTACTGTGTTACTGCTGTGAAAAGTTGGTTTTCATGGCATTTATAGCCTGTGTATGTATGCCTATGACAATAATAAATGAACTTGAACATTACAGTATACATACATTCAACCAAAATAATCCTTTTTATAAAAGGCCTCATTCTGCAGGTTAAGGAAGAGAGTGGGATCTTAGGCAGAATCTGGCTGGGGATGTTGAAACTGCCAGCAGACTGGGCTCTACAATTCAGACCAGTGACGGGAGTGTAGTGACGAATGCAATGGCACCTGTCACTCGGAAACCCTGGACTAATAACATGCCCCCATCAGGCCAGGAATTCATTCTGTCTGAATAGCCTCAGCCAACTGAGGGAGGAACAGATTTAACCTTTCAATCGATGACTGCTCATCGAAACTTCTGATTGTAGCTGACAAGAGTGCAGAAAAGTCTTATGAGGATGTTGCCAGGACTCTATTCCTGGGACTTCCTTCGCCACTGGAGGGCAGGAGAATGAGGGATGATCTTATAAAGGTGTATAGAATCATGAGGGGCATAGATAGGGTGAATGCACACAGTCTTTTTCCCAGAGTTGGGGAATCAAGAACTAGAGGGCAGAGGTTTAAGGTGAGAGGGGACAGATTTAATGGGGATCTGAAGGTTTGGTTATATCTTGTCATCGAGGAGGCCGGGTAGCCATGTGTGCTAACATCGTCGTTCATAATTTCAACTATTATGGAGTTGTTTTAACTATTTCTCCAAGTAATACTGCAAAATAGTGTTGAAATTTCTTAATGAAATGGAACAAAATATTTCCATTTCATTAGCTCTGCTAATGGGCATTTGAAAATCTTACCAATGCTGGTGAAATTAATTCCAACATAATTCCAAGCAAAGTTTGAAAATATTGTTGAAAAACTTACGGCTAACCAAATCATATCCATGAAGGTTTGGAGTCTGTCCATTGTAGTTTAGATGTCACTATTTTGTTGAATACACAAACAACCTGTGACTCAACATTCTTAAAGAAGGAAACAGATCCATTTATTGTCTGCTTGCTCTTCTGCCTTTTAAATATCTCTTTTACCCCCCACCCACCCCTCAGGAGAGGGCGTGAGGAGCTGTGATTCTCAGGAAACATCCAACAGCAGTAATTAGCCTCTAATTGACCTCTCAATGTGTCTATTTAAAACTACTTCCCCACGGGGCAGACCAGACCTATAGCCTGAAAGGCTCTGGGCAACTTTGCGGCTAAACACAGTGGTGTCCCTAACCCTGAGGCCACTTGGGACAAATAACGCAGGCTGAAATATTTATTGTTATTGGAAGTCGGACAAAATAATTCCTCTGGTCCCAACCTTTTATTTCAAAAGGTTGAAATGCATTAAGTCAGAAGTCATGAAATGTACAATTTAGACACAAGTTTCTTATGATTTTTTCCTATAACCATCACCTTAAGACAGGGCTGAAAGTAACCTAAGGTTCTTACCAGTACAGTTGCACAAGTACACACAGCTTGTACTTAACGTTTCAGCCACTTTCTCCTGGAACATTGTACCAGCCTGTACTGCTTACTTCTACCTCTGTTTTAAGACTACATCAATGCACTCTGTACTAACTCAATGTAACTGCACTGTGTAATGAATTGACCTGTACGATCGGTTTGCAAGACAAGTTTTTCACTGGACCTCGGTACAAGTGACAATAATAAACCAATACCAATACCAACACCAAGATCTACCTCCTGGTGTTCAACTCCCTCCTCATGGGGTAAAGATTTGTCTTCAGTGGTAATCAAAAAAAAATCAGAAGTATGTTGGCCTCCCACTTTACTCCAAACCCAATATTCAGTTTAATTGACAGTAGAAAGGAATACTGGGCAAGATGGACACAAGGCAGCCAACTCATTTCTCTGCCCATATTACCTGCCACCGGCCATTACATTAACCCTGAATTTGCCAAGCATGACTTGCCATCCACAATTGCTTGACCCGCAAGATGTAGGAGAAGTTGGTGAAGCTGCATTTGGAATATTGTGTTCAGGTCTGGTCAACCTGCTATAGGGAAGATGCCACTAAACTGGAAAGAGTGCAAACAGGATTTACAAGGATGCTGCTGGGACTCAAGGGACTGAGTTATGGAGAGAGGTTTAGCAAGTTGTGACTTTATTCAATGGAGCATAGGAAAATGAGGGGTGACCTTACAGAGGTGTAGAAAATCATGAGGGGCATAGATAGGTTCAATATGCAGTCTTTTTCCCAGGGGGGGAAATCAAGAACTAGAGGATATAGGTTCAAGGTGAGAGGGGAGAGATTTAATAGGAACCTTAGGGGCAACGTTTTCACCCGGAGGGTGGTCAGTATGTGGAACGAGCTGCCAGAGGAAGAGGTTGAGGCAGGTACATCAACAACATTTAAAAGGTGCTTGGACGGGTACATGGATAGGAAGGGTTTAGAGGGATATGGGTCAAATGCAGGCAAATGGGACTAGCTTAGATGGGAATCTGGGTCGGCATGGACTAGATGGATCAAAGGGCCTGTTTCCGGGCTGTATGACTCTATGTTTCCTTAAGACATAGAAGGAGGCCATTTGGACCATCGAGTCTACGCTGGGTCTCAGAGTATACCCCACTAATTTTCTCTATAACCTATTCTCCCCACATTCCCATGACCTTCCCCCAGGTTCTACCACTTACCTACACACTTGGGGTAATTTACAGTGGCTGATTAATCTACCAAACCACACGTCTATGAAATTTGGATGGAAACTGGAGCACCCAGAGGAAATGCACGTGGTCACAGAGAGAACATGAGAATTCCATATAGTTCAGGATTCAACCCGAGCCACTGCAGCTGTGAAGCAGCAGCTCTACCTGCCGTACAACAGTGCCGCGCCTATTGTGATTCCAGAAGGCCGAACTTGCTGAAAGGCAAGTACTGAACCTAAAGGGGGAGTCCCCAAATGGCTGTAGGACCCTCCATGTGTAACTTCTGTCACAGTGGTGGGCCAGAGTAAGTGGAACGGCTGAGAGAACCTTTGCCTGGTGGCAAAGCCAAGCCCTAACTTTGCCATCTGTCAAAAGCTGTCACAGACTTTAAATATTTCTGAACACCCCTGATGCTTAGAAACATTCACAAACTGTTAAAAATCAAATAGTCTATTAAAAACATTAAAAGTTATTGTTTTTTGAAATTAAACTACATAAAATCACATTAAAATAATAATTTAAATAATCTCAGAAAACAATAATTAATAGGTAAAATTTCTCCTGTTCTTAACATTCTTACTAATATCTGCAAAATCTCCCATAAAGTGAATAGACTCATGGACGCCGTATCGGACTTAACACCGGCACTTTCCTCAACATCCACCAAGATCAAGCTTGGCCGTTGGACTCCTGATAGACTCCAGTGGCTGAGCAAGGTGATAGCAAGAATCTCAGCGAGGTTGGGACTTTCATATGTGGGCGCACCAAAGGCCAAATTTACTTCCCTTTCAAACTGCTACCAATTACCAGAAAGCTTGGTGCTGATACCTCCCTCCTTGTCACAACAATTATTTGCTCTTTATCTTTCCAAAGTGCCTTTAGGATATTTTCCCACATAAAGGTGCAACTGGTTATTGAAAGTCACTTGTTTAAAAGCCAGGAAATGTAATCATGACACTTGTTCCACATAAAAATACAAAGACCAGTAATTTTCTGTAAGAAAGGTCTCTGATCTGAAACCGTTCGTCTTTTCACAGAGCGTTTCCCGTAGTTTCTATTTTATGTTCTTTACTTCCTTCAATTAACTGTGAAAATTAGATATAAAGCCATTTTAAAGCATAAGGACATTTTAATCAAGCTAATGGAATGATATTTATTTAAACATTATTATTTTAATTTTAGCTATAATGCAGGAGATTTCTATGATACTCTCTAAAGTTAATAGACATTTAGTATATAAAGCACTACAATATAAATATTTATAGAAAAGAAGAGCATGAAACTTCTGTATAGTTTTGTGCTAAATACAAGTCAAGTAATTAAAGAGACACATAAGAGACTACAGATGCTGGGATCTGGAGCAACACCCAAAGCACTGGAGAAACTCAGTGGGTCAGGCAGCATCTATGGAGGGAAATGGACAGTCGACTATCCATGTCGAGACCCTTCATCTGGACTGATAAAACCTTTTCCCGCATCTCACTTTTGGTTCTTTTGCCAATCACCTTTATTTAATGTCCCTGGTTCCTGACCCCTCTGCCTGTACCCTTCTTGGTTTTAAATACCTCCATCAGATCTCCTTGTAACCATTGTTCCAAGAAGAACAACGACTGTTTCTCCACTCTGTCCGCACAACTCAAGTCCATCAGCCATGCAGTCATTCTGGTAAGTCTGCACCCTCTCCAATACCGTTACATCATTCCCATAGTGTGACACCCAAAACTGGATACAACACTCCAGCTGTGGGTGAACTAGTTCTCTGAGAAGATTCATCCTGATTTATTCAGCCTTACACTGTATGCCTTCATTTACAAAGCCAAGAATCTCATATGCTTTTTTCATGACCTTCTTAACTTGCTTTGCCATTTTTAGTAAACTGTTCTTGAACTCTTTTTAAGACTGTGCCCTCTGGTTTATATTGCTTCTTTTGCATAATGAAAGCTCTCCGTTTCTCAGCATTAATCTGATCTGCCACCTATCTGCCCGTTCCACCAGCTTGTCTCTTTGAAGTCCATAAATATCCTCACAGTTCACCATCAGATTTTGTGTCACCTGCAAATACTCTCCAAGTCCGAGTCATTAATACATACATCAAAAAGCAGCGGTCTTAGTACTGACCACTGGGGAACTCCACAATGCACTCCCCTCCAGAATGAGAGACAACCTTTCACTACTATCCCCTGTTCCTGTTACCTAACCAATTTTCTACTGATGCTACTGCAACTGCTTCCATTCCATGGCCTTCGATCTTGAAAGTGAGCTGATTGAGTGGCATTTTACCAAGCATTCTTTGGAAGTGTGTGTAAACCACATCAGCCACATCGCTCTAATTGACCCTCCCTGTTCCTTCATCAGGTTAGTTAGGCAAGATTTGCCTTTAACAAACCCATGTCGGCTTTCTCTAATCAATACACACTTTTCCAAGTGAATGGGCCAGAAGGTCTTTTCTAGTCCATCATTATTTTCTTGCTCATCAGCGCTTTACTTTCAGTTGAAAGGAGGATAATGGAAACCGTTTCACATCTCACATATTGCTCCATTGTGTTCTTGAGCTGATGGACTCTCTTACTGAGTAGAAAATTAATGCAAAGGTTTGTACATAGGAAGAGAATAAAATGAAGGCATACAGTGTCACATTGATTAACTCAGGATGAATCTTCCTAAAGCTCTGGTTCACCCACAACTGGAGTGTTGTATCCAGTATTGGGTTCCACAATGTGGGAAAGATGTAAAGCAAATTATAGAATCATAGAGTCATACAGCACGGAAACACGCCCTTCAGCCCAACTCGTTCATGCCGACTGTGTTGTCCAGCGAGCTAGTCCCACCTGCCCACATTTGGCCCATAGCCCTCTAAACCTCTCCTATCCACGTACTTATCTAGATGGCTTTTAAGTGCTGTTAATGTGCCCGCCTCAACCACTATTTCTGGCAGTTCATTCCAAATACGCACCACCTTTGTGTGAAGAAGCTGCCCCTGATGTCTCTTTTAAATCTCTCGCCTCTGATCTTAAACCTATTCCCTCTTGTTTTTAGCACCCCCTCCCTGGGAAAAAGACTATGTGCTTTCACCCTGTCTATGCCCCTCATGATCTTAATACCACGATCAGGTCAACCTCTATCAATCTCCTACGTTCCAGGGAATAATGTCCTAGTCTACGCAACCTCTCCTTGTAACTCAGGCCCCAGGTCCAGGCAACACCCTGGTAATTTTGGGAGAAAAAAAATGTGGAAAACATACTTCTGATCCCATCTCCCCCACTGCCAATCAAAGATAGTCCAGGAAGTCATTCTGGGTCTGACTAATGATAAAATAATTAATGCCCTAATATATAAGGACCACTGCTCCTACAAATAAATTCCTGGATCTATACATACAGAGTCCCATTTCAAAGTAGATGATTTGTAACTAGGAGAGAAGTAACAGTTGGTTACAGGTAGGTTACAGGTCCTCCCTAGCTTACGAATGTCTGATTTATATACAGCCCCGTACATATGATTGAGCATCTGGGAGACCGGCAGGATGGATTTGCCAGCTACTCTGTGGCTTGTGGGTATCTTCTGCCGGATGGGAACTCAGTTTATCGCCATGTTTCTGACTTGCAAACTATTTGGGTTACTAATATTTCACAGGAGCAGAACCCTGTCATAACCTGGGGAGGACCTGTGTAGATAGACTGGTGAATGGGCAGATGAAATTTAATGCCCAGAGACATTCAAATGATTTACTTTGGTAGGAAGAATCGGGAAAGATAATATACATTGAATGGGACAATTATAAAGAGATAGGATGCAGGGACAGAGAGTTCTAATGTACATGCATACAAACAGAGATGGAAGGAGAAAATGAGAAATCTGTTAACAAAGGACATAGGGTCTTTGACTTTATTATCAAAAGCAGAAAAGTTCAACTAAGTCTTCAGAGGACACAGATTACGTATTGGTTGGGCAATGTGATTGATTCTGGCAACAGATTTTAAGTCAAAGCCTACAGAAAGGGCAGAAGAGACTTATTCAGCTGGGAGAAAAGATAGTTTGTTTACAGAGAGAGTGAAACAGTTGACAGTGTTCACTGTAGAGTAGAGAAGATTATGGGGAGATGATAGAGGTGAATAAGAAGCAGTCTCGTGACAGAGGAGAAAGCAACAAAAGAGCTCAGATTTAAGGTGAGTGACCAAAATATGAGAGGGATCACAGAGGAACATTTCTTTATGCAACAAGTTGTTATAACCTAGAATGGTTGAATAATAGCTTCCAAAAGGCAATTGATAAATAGTTAAAGGAACCTCCGCCCCATTCAGAACTGACTTACTCCACTGAGTGAGCAGTCTTCTCCAGAGATCCATTAACTCCCGGGAAGTTAAATTATCACTCTTTGTATAATATAGTAAGCAAATTACTTGTTGTCTGGTGCATGCTTTACTGCAGAATCACAGTCTGCACATGATCCATATGCCTCCATTTCCATCTAAGAGCCTCTTAAACCCCAGAATCGTATCTGCCTCCACCACCACCCCTGGCAGCCTGTTCCAGGCACCCACCTCTCTCTGTGTAAAAAAACTTTAAACTTTCCCCCCTCACCTTAAATGCATATCCTCCAGTATTTGACATTTCTACCCTGGGAAAAAGATTCTATCTACCCTATTTATGCCTCGCATGCTAGAATCATGCTTACAGAGAGAAGTGGACAGAAAATCAGAGCTACAACATTGCAACTGCATCTCTAATCCATTCTCCCTGTGAGCACAGCTTCCCTCCTGGGAACACAGGATAATGATCTCGATCAGAAACTTCATGCCTCATTGATTGTAAATTAATATGCCTAAATAAGAGACATTAATGAGTATGCTTATCTTTCTTCATGTGTTATATTTAAACACAACACTTTTCTTATGTCTTTTATTTTCTTCTTATTCTCTCAGAAAGTTGCTCAAGGTTGAGTTGACTTGTTTCCACTTTAGTTTTGAGGAGTGGAAGTTGTCTGTGCTTCAACTCTTTATATGTAGAGTGGCCATTGTGACCACATTCTGGTGCACAGACTTAGTGCACACATATGCATGGGTATAGACATATGGACACAAACACACACACACACACACACACACACACACACACACACACACACACACACACACACACACACACAAAACCACACAAATACAAATGCACTCATACATATAAGATAAGATAAGATATCTTTTATTAGTCACATGTACATCGAAACACACAGTGAAATACATCATTTTGCAGAGTGTTCTGGGGGCAGCCCGCAAGTGTCGCCACACTTCCGGCGCCAACATAGTATGCCCACAACTTCCTAACCTGTACGTCTTTGGAATGTGGGAGGAAATCGGAGCACCTGGAGGAAACCCACGCAGACACGGGGAGAACGTACAAACTCCTTACAGATGGTGGCTGGATTTGAACCCAGGTCACTGGCACTGTAAAGCGTTACACTAACTGCTACACTACTGTGCCTGCCCATACACTACCGTCAAGTCAGGTCCAATCCAATCAAGTGGAGTTTGTTGACATATGCACAAGTATGGTAAGGTACAATGAAAAACTTTCTTGCAGCAGAATCACAGGCATGTGGGTACAGACAACACACAGAACATAAATTATATAGAAATATTTATAGCAGTGCTCAATCAGAAAACCTGGAGAAAGTCCATCAGTGAAGACTCCACTTACCAAGAAACCCAATGTATTTCTGTAACTGAATGTGAATTGTGCATAAATTATACATACGTTATAGCAGGTAGTGAAGTTAAAAAAGGCTGTGCAATAGAAGATCTTAATGCAAGAAAAAACACTATCAGAGACAAGTGCATTGTTCAATCTGTAAAGAGGTTCCCACGTTCCTGTTCACAAGAGCTGCTGTGCACCAACTGGCTGCCATGTTTCCTACGTTAACATGGGAACATAAGAACACAAGAAAGTGGGAGAAGGAGTAGGCCACTCTGCCCCTCAAGGCTGCCCCACCATTCAGTATGATCATGGCTGATCAGCCCCATACCTCAGCTCATCTTCTGTGCCCGCTCCCCACAGCCCTCTTCTTCTCTGACCTTACAAAAAATTATTTCCTCCTTAAATACCCTCCAGTGATCCAGCCTCCACAACATTCAAGTCAAGTCGTTGAGTTTATTGTCATGTGCACAAGTACAGTGAGGTACAGGTACAATGAAAAACTTACTTGCAGCAACATCACAGGCACGTATGTTCAGATGAAACACAGAACATAAATGATACAAGACAGTGAAGAGAAAAAAGACAGTGCAAAATAAGGCATTAGTGCTAAAAGAATCACAATCAGAGTCCATGGTAGTGCACTTTCTTCTCTGCAAGAAGAAATTCCTAAGCACCTTAGCTTTAAATGATTGTTTGTAACTATGCCCCCCTTTCAAGATTTTCCCTTTGACATTGATCTGTATGCAAGGTATGCAAGACCAGTTTTTCACTATACCTCAGTACATGTGACAGTAATAAACCAATTTACCAATTTGACATCTAACTCTGTCAAGTACCTTATATTGTTTCAGGAAGATTGCCCTTCATTCCCCAAAGAATATAGATCAATAGATTACAGCAATGATTTCAGTTCCAAAGTATGTTAATGGCTGTAATGTGCATTGGTATACTCTGAAAGAGGTGGGTAAGATGGTCTAGAAGTGCCAGTGATTTCTTTGTAATTTGGAAGCACCAGTCCAGCTCTGTATGTGAGGAAGGTTGGTTAAAATAATTAAAGGCATTTAGACACTCGAGGAACAGAATGGTTGAATAGTTGGAGCAATATGAGAAGACGACATTTCGATCTAATTCGATGCTTTAAGCCAACCAGTTTGACAGCTTTATAGGGTTATTGGGTAAATGGAAATTTAGTAATTATGAATCACTGTTTAGGAGTGACAACTAATAACAGGGAGAAACTGAGCTTCTTTCCATCTAACTCACCCATTCATATTATCTCTATCTAACCATGAGTTCATTTATGTGCTCTTTAGAAGTTACATTTACGTGCACAATGTTTTACCAACTTCCTTTCTTGTACAGAGAGTACATAGAAGCTATAGGCTCATCAGACATCAAGAACCCTTGGAAGGAAGTTTTGACTGCAGGTGCATTCTTGAAAATCTTTGGGATCTTATCCTATGGCCCAGTTAGACTTTTCTTCGGTGACATATCACCATGGTGACATCATTTATTTTTCCCTTCGAGCAGTGTACTCAGTTTTGTTTCTCCCACAAGTCATTTCAGGTCACTGATTCTTTTGTGTCGATCTCCGGGCGGTTTGACGAGGCATGAATGCTTTTGTTTGCCTTTTCTCTGATCCTTGCCCACGCACTTGTTCTTCATTTTAATTTTAGTAGCAAATGCTTTGGCTCCAAGGTAAAAAAAAATTCCTGATGTTTGGCAAAAATGTTGACACAGATTGGGATGCTCATATTTGGAGAGATCGTTGCCAAGCTTATATGATGCCAAACTCATTTGCATTCATTAGCATGTATTACAATATCACAATTGTGATTGGAGTGGTAAATTTGAATAATGGCATCCAAAGTATGGGGGTGTCATCTTAACCCTTGGTATGCTGTTAAGAATTCGTATAGGCAGATTGTAATTGTGACACTGATGAACACATCAAGATTATTCTCTCAACAGCAGTAACAAAGACTTGCACTTAGAGTCACAGAGAGATACAGCACAGAAACAGGCTGTCCATCTATTGAATCAGCACCATCAACCACCCATTCACTCTAATCTTATTTTTTTGTTCTTTTTTTATTCTTCCCACATTTTCATCAACTACCCCAGATTCTACTCACTTACATATTGGGGCACAATTTACAGTGGCCAGTTAACCTACTGATCGGTGTGTCTTGGGGATGTGGAAGTACCCGGAGGAAACCAACATGGTCACAGGGAGAACGGCCAAACTCCACACAAGACGGCACCCGAGGTCAGGTTCAAACCTGGAGTAGAATAAAATGCCCCACGTTCCTTCGTGAGAGTATTATCAAATAGATATTGAGTCTCAAAAGGAGATGGAAGGAGTGGTAACCATAAGATTTCGTCAAAGAGGTGGCATCTCATGGATCAAATTAAAGTCAACATGGCTTAATCCACACGTGATCATTCAAACCACTTCACAGCCGATCAAGATCATCTTTTTTTATCAGTGCTGTTTTAATATCTAAAAGATCAAGGGATAAAATATGGAACTGTGAAAGCTAAGGGACTTGCTGTACACCATGTCCCACTTGGAGGTTACTGAGTATAACCAACTCTATGTCTATGCCTGATTGTATGTGGACCAGGCTAACTCCAAGCATGTTAATGCAATAAAAAGGAAGTGATGGATTCCTGCCTCTTGATTAGAAAAAAATAATCAAAAAAATAATCTCAGGAGAGACTAGATGATACACCATACACCACTGATCTAAGCGTAAAACACATAGATTATCCCATGTCCATCATTACAATTTAACTCCACTATATTCTAATTTACACTCCACTGTTCAGTCAGACACCTCCTGCCCCATCTGTGCAAAAGTCCCATCTGGTTTCATCAGCTACCTCAGAAACCATCATATCGGAGAGGAAGCAAGTCATCCTCAATCCTGAAGGGCAGCCAAAGCAGAAGGAGATTCCAATCTGACCCCAAGAATATCCATGATCCAACTGAAACATTTTATGACATTCAGCTAACCTGACTGTGGAGAAGTACCGTGGGGTTAATGTTGGGCACCCAATGGCCTGATCATACTGGATGCCTGCCTCATATCACTGAGTTCCACCAGCAGATTGTTTGCTGATTCAGATTCCAGCATCTGCAGTCTCTTGTGTCTCTCTAAATACTCTATTGTTTCTTTTACAGGAAAGCACAGGGCAATTTGTGAAATAGGGCAATCTCCAACCACCTTTGACACTTCTCTCACACTGGTGGGCTTCAAGGGGATGTGAAAGCCATTGAAAGAGGTTCCAATCTTTCTCACAGAACTAAAATTCCAGCAGATCTATTCCACTGGCTCAGTATGGCAACTGGAGTGGATAAATGCCTCCTACCACCACACACTGCAAGACTTAAAATGCATTTGTTGTAACAATGATTTTTGTGTATGCCCAGTATTTTCTCTGGTTACACGATGACTACACTAATACAATTGTCATCTTTTTAATCACTTTCCTTGTTCAGAAACCTGATCACCTTGCAAAAAACATTACCAGCTGCTGCCAGCTTTGGAATCGACCATATGTGTATTTATATGCTAAGTATGTTGCACCTAGAATCTTCTACGGCTGTGAATACTTAAGATAGTTTCATTTTGCCACCAGCAGTTTGCTTCCCTTTACTTATAGGTTTGAAAGCAATGCCTTTAAATTAATGGGAGCACCTTTGAAGGCTTTGGAGGATGCTGTTATTTTTAATCATGGTTAAGCTCGATATGCTTCTTGCTTTTTGCATTCCCCTGGCACTATTTTTATCCATTGACAGGATGCAACCTTCTCTTTTAATGCCCATTCCTCTTCCCCTTGAGAAGGTGGTGTTGACCTGCCTTCCTGAGCTGCTACAGTCCCTGAGGTGAAGCTTGTTCAGTTGAGTGGCTTTTTGGGTCATTTCAGAGGATAGTTGAGAGTCAACCACACCAGTGGGTCTGGAGTCACATACAGTCCAGACGGCAGATTTCTTTCCCTGAAGGACATTCATGAATAGATGGGTTTGTACTATAATCCAGCAGTTTTGTGGTAAAAGCCTTTTCATTTAAGCACCTATTTAATTAACTGAATTTAAAACCCCAGTTCCTGTGTTAGGACTAGCAGACGCCTTTGATTTACAAGCCCAGTGACATAACCACATTGCTACCATTTCTGATTGCCTGTAGTCTATCTACTAGTATAATTTTCCAAAGCTTTTCTATAATACTTCCTTGAATGTGGATTCAAGGAGGATCAAACTAAAGTTATTTAAGATGGTTATTTAAATAATAGGACGGCATAGGCATGCAGCAGGTAGTGTTGCTACCTCACAGCTCCAATGACCCTGTTTCAATGCACTGTAGTGTAGCGGTTAGCGTTACGTTATTACAGCACTAGCGACCTGGGTTCAATTCTGGCTGCTGTCTGTAAGGACTTTGTACGTTCTCTCTGTGACTGCGTGGGTTTCCTCCGGGTGCTCCGGTTTCCTCCCACATTCCAAAGACGTACGGGTTAGGAAGCTGTGGGCATGCTATGTTGGCGCCGGAAGCGTGGCGACACTTGCGGGCTGCCCCCAGAACACTCTACACAAAAGATGCATTCGCTGTACATGTGAAACCATAGAAACCATAGAAAAACTACAGCACAGAAAACAGGCCATTCGGTCCTTCTAGTCTGTGCCGAAACATTATTCAGCTAGTCCCATTTACCTGCCCCCAGCCCATACCCCTCCAGACCTCTCTCGTCCATGTATCTATCCAATTTACTCTTAAAAGCTAAGAGCGAGCCCGCATTTACCACAACAGATGGCAGCCCATTCCTCACTCCCACCACTCTCTGAATGAAGAAGTTCCCCCTAATGTTCCCCCTAAACCTTTCCCCTTTCACCCTAAAGCCATGTCCTCTCGTACTTATCTCTCCTAATCTAGGTGGAAAGAGCCTACTTGCATTAACCCTGTCTATGCCCCTGTGTTGTTTATGTGGAGTTTGCAGGTCCTTCTTGTGACCACCTGGGTTTCCCCAGGTGCTCCAGCTTCCTCCCATATCCCGAAGATGTGCTAGTTAGTCAGTTGCCGTAAATTACCCCCAGTGCAAGTGAGTGGCAGGGAGATCAGGATGGAGTTTAGTGGCACATGTGAGAGAAATGGTTGAAGTGAAATAAGTAGGGCAACAGGATTGATAGAATTACACTGAGAGTTAGCATAGACTTGACAGGCTGAATGGCCTCTTTCTCTGTTGTAAGAAAATATGGGAGATAATGTAGGAAAAACATGGAAAATAAGAGAGAGTCTATTTCTTCTGTTGAGAGGGTCATGTTGTTGCACAAGAGTGCGGTTGAGAGACCAGAAATTTTGAGGTGGACACCCAATGAGCCCACCTCCTTGTGTGTGGTTCCAAAAAAAGTCAAGGGAGCCCCTATCCCACATCACGTAAAGCAAATCATCTCAAGGAACCAAAATTCTTGCCACTCTCAAGTTGTATTTCAGCTTTGCTATTCAGTCAACCCAACATAGAACTCAAACTGCATGCAATTAGTTAGATGACGTCGGCAGCCATAGGTATTGGTATTGGTATTGGTTTATTATTGTCACTTGTACTGAGGTACAGTGAAAAACTTGTCTTGCATATCGATCATACAGGTCAATTCATAACACAGTGCAGTTACATTGAGTTAGTACAGAGTGCGTTGATGTAGTACAGGTAAAAACAATAACAGTACAGAGTAAAGTGTCACAGCTACAGAGAAAGTGCAGTGCAATAAGGTGCAAGGTCACAACAAGGTAGATCATGAGGTCAGAGTCCATCTCATTGTAAAAGGGAACCGTTCAATAGTCTTATCGCAGTGGGGTAGAAGCTGTCCTTAAGTCTGGTGGTACGTGCCCTCAGGCTCCTGTATCTTCTACTCAATGGAAGAGGAGACAAGGGAGAATGTCCTGGGTGGGTGAGGTCTTTGATTATGCTGGCTGCTTCACCAAGACATCGAGAGGTAAAGACAGAGTCCCAGGAGGGGAGGCTGGTGTCCGTGATGCGCTGGGCTGTGTCCACAACTCTCTGCAGTTTCTTGCGGTCCTGGGCAGAGCAGTTGCCGTACCAAGCCGTGATACATCCAGATAGGATGCTTTCTATGGTGCATCGGTAAAAGCTGGAGAGAGTCAAAGGGGACAAACCAAATTTCTTTAGCCTCCTGTGGAAGTAGAGGCGCTGGTGAGCTTTCTTGGCCGTGGCTTCTATGTGATTTGAACAGGACAGGCTGTTGGTGATGTTCACTCCCAGGAAATCGAAGCTCTCAACCCTCTCGACCTCAGCACCATTGATGTAGACAGGTGCATGTACACCGCCCCCTTTCCTAAAGTCAATGACCAGCTCTTTTGTTTTGTTGACATTGAGGGAATGGTTGTTGTCATGACACCATTCCACTGGAAGCAAAGATTCACAATTATATAAGAACACGGTAAATAACACAAGGAAATAAAAGATGTTAATCCATCAAGTCCGTCCCCCACTCATGGTAGGGAGAGCAACCCATCTGCGCTCTTCCTGCCTCATCTAAACCCAAAGCCATAATGTGTCTTCTGAAGGAAGAGGCAAAAACACAGAAAAACCCAGCAACAATTTGTGAGGGGATATTCCAGAGTACTTCTCTCTGATGATCGAGCAGTCAGAGTCACATGGACCAACCCACATACCTTCTGTTCAATGTGTAAAGGAGCAAAGGCTTTGAGAATAGGTTAGCTGCAGATAACCAAACTTCACAACGTAATACACTACATAGTAGGCTGGAGTAGAACCACTGCTGCACCATGCTGCCAGACAGCACCACTGCCTCACTGCTCCACACACCCACATTTGGTTCTAACCTTCGCCGTTCTCGCTGAGACTGTGTGGGTTACCCCTGCTGCTCTGCTTTCCTCTCACATCCCAAAGGTGTACTGGTAGGTTACATGGCTACTACAAATGGATTCTTTGTGTAGATACGCAGTAGAAGAATCAAAGTGGAGTTGCTGGGCACAAGAGAGAACAAATTACAGGACCAAATGGGGAGAGGGGCTGAATGGCCTCTTTCTGTGCCGTGATAAGCATGTAAAACATATGCAATCAACATCTTTGTGTTGATTCACTATTTCTGTGGATCAGATCAAATCACTGTCTGTAATTGGTTGAAGCATTTTTCACTAACATTAAAACGCTGAAGAAATTTCAAATAGAACAAAATTTCAAATAGAATCAAAAATTTCAAATAAAATTTCACATAGAACAGTGCAACACAGAAACAGGTCCTTTGGCCCACTTTGTCTGTGGTTGCATTTATGGAGAGCCTTTTATACCCAGTGTGCTTTACAATTAACAAGCACATTTTGGCTAATACTCTAATGCAGTAAACAAGGTGTGGAATTTTTTGAGCACTGAGATCTCACACACAGCAATGTGAAAATGACAAGAAAATCCATACTTTAGTGATGTTGACAAACACATAGTGCCGTGATAGCTTTTTCACCGACCCATGTGGACAGGTATCTTATCCCTCAATCCTTCACTGGGAGCCACAACTGGTGACTTGAGGAGAGAGAACGTGCCCCACTGATCATAATTATTAGCAACTTACAGAAATGTGGATGTAACCAACAGAAAACTTCACAATAAAATGTCCAGCTCAGCAGTCAAAGCACATTGTTACACACCGGAACTGACAGAAGGCAGCTCAGAACAAATACCAAGTGCTAAGGTGCTGAAACAGCAGTCAGGAATAAAACAAACAGCATTAGGGCTTCAACAAACTCGGGAGGATATGCCTGCAGAGAGAGGGAGAAAAAAGATGAACAGTATAAACAAAGCAACCTTACTGGAGGGACAAACAACAGCTGACTTCAGAGAGTGATCCATGTGGACAACAGTAGTCACCAGGGTTTTTCTATCTCTCTCACTCTCTGCAACACAAAAGATACTGAAGGAACTCAGCAGGTTAGCAGCATTTATGGAGGAAGATGGACTGTCAATGCTTTAAGTTGAGACAGCCCAGATGAACAGTCTTGACCCAAAATGTCAACTGTCCATTTTCTTCCATAGATGCTGCCTAATCTAGTGAGTTCCTCCAGCATCTTGTGATTTGCTCCAGATTCCAGCATCTGCAGTCTATTCTCTCTCTCTTTCTCTCTCTCTCTCTCTCTCTGTATTTATCTATCTCTCTTCCAATCTCTCTCTCACTCTCTATCTATCCATCTATCTATCTATTGATCTCTCCCAATCTCTCTCTCTCACTGTCTATCTGTCTGTCTATCTATCTACCTCTCCCAATCTCTCTCTCACTCTCTATCTGTTTATCTATCTGTCTATCTATGTCTATCTATCTATCTATCTATCTATCTCTCCCTATCTATCTATCTAATAATCTATCTGTCTATCTATCTATCTAACCATCTCTCTCTCAATCTCTCTCCCCCTCTCTTTCTCTCTCTCTCTCACCTAGTCTCTTTCCTTCTCTCTCCTTGTCACTCATCCCTCCTCCGAATTTTTACCTCACATCTACCCAAATTAAGGTCCAGCTACACACTGAGATGGTCAAACTGTTCCCTCACCTTTACCTTGTCACCATCTGTGCAAATACACTGAATGGATTTCATGGAATGGATGAATGCTCCCAATTGGGGAGGAGAACCAAGAGCTGGAAAACCCCTCGTGCGTGTCTGTGCTTGCTCCACACCTGACTATTCCAATGGACATCTGACCAACCTCCCTTGATCTGTTGTCCATAAACTCCATGATTGTGAACTCAAACCTTTCATATTTTCCCTGAGGCTGTGAGGTTACCCACTGGTGTTCCGGTTTCCTCCCACATCCCAAAAGTGGCTGTCAAAGCCGCTTGAATTATTTTTACATGGTCCTGACAGTTAAAGACTTTAAAAAACAAGATCAAAAAAAACTTCTTTAATTACATCATAATTTACATTAAAGCACATCAATACACTAAGAAATAATTAAAAACATTAAAACATTGTAAATTAAGTAAGGAGTTATCTCTTCCCATAGGGTTGACATCATTATGCAAGTGAATGGAATTGGGTTAATATTCCAGCTCCCCTGGTGTAAAGCTGAGAGCCAGGTGTGAAGTGCATATTTATGTTCTATGTTCTACATTTAGAAGGATGTGGGTCGGATGTGGGTCAAATGTGGGCAAATGGGACTAGCTTAGAATGGAATCTTGGTTGGCACAGCCCAGTTGCACCGAAGGGCCTGTTTCCATACTGTACGACTCTATGACTCTGTGCATCCAGACTCTCTCCTCAATACATCAGGGCTCCACCACTTCACTCAACAGAGGGAGTGGCCAGATGTGTTGGCATCACCTCGGACTTCCACCTCTCACTGGCCATGCGCAAAAGTCCGAGACGTTCTGAGGACCAAGCAGCTAACAACGAGCAGTTCCCTTCAGCTTGACTGGGACTAAGGACAAGATTACTTGCTGTGGTTGAGGACCATTTATGGGGAGATCTTTCTTGCTCTTCTCACCAGACGGGGCAGGTAAAATCTTATTTAACATCTCATAAGAAAGGCAATAGTTCCAGCAGTGGAGACACAAGAGAACGCAAATGCTGGAATCTAGAACAAAGCTCCAGCAGTGATTGGATTCCCCCAAAACTGGAAGCAGGGTTTTAGACAAGATCTCATGTTCAACTCTCAGGAGAAAGACTTGACCCCACAAGCCATCTGCCTCAGAAGCAAAAGTGTTGTCCAGTCAGCCATGACTGATATACAAAGCCAGTACAACACTGTGATAGCAAAGTGGTACAGAATGATACAGCATAGATGCACAGCAACTGACTGTAAGTGAGCGATAAAAACCACATTGTTCTGTAAAGCACAGGATAATAATAAATCAATCAAGCGATTTTTTTAACGAGGTTCTGGAATTTGTTACATTAGTGAGACTTATCCAATGGATTGAGAAGCTGTAACGTGGATTTATACATGTAATCCATTTCACCTTAACCCTATAATCTACTTATACAGGAAGACAGAACGTGCTTGCTGGATGATGGCTAATAACAGTACTGTGCTTGAACGCCACAAATCATCAAGGTAGTGAACACCTAAAAAATGGACAGCATAAACTTATAGCTGCACTGTATAATTAAGCAGAAATGATAGAACCAGAGAGGAGATGAAGGCTTTTTTTAAAGCAGCAACTTGTGATATAATGAAAGAAGAAGAGTCAATCTTGGCCTTGATTTTCTGTTAGGCTATCCAACTGCCCCTAAACATTTGGTAATGTTACCTGTTGCACAATGTCCAGCTGCTCTCTCCTCTCTCTACCACTGGAAAGGCTATGAACAATGCAAGGTAAATGTGTGACACATGCACCTTTGTCTGACCTTTCCTTAAAGGCACACCCTGTAATGTCGTTTGCTGCTGCATTTGGTAAATGTTACTGTAAGTGTGCTCTGTGAGATCTTCTTTGATCTTTCTCCAACTATATTAATTTAGTTCTCCTTCAACCTGAAAACTGGTTATTTAGTTCATAATTACAGCAATATTTCATAATTTACATATGAGCACCATAAACCATAGGTTGATCTGTAATTATCACTTAAAGGGAAGGATGCATTAAAACATCTTTAAATGAATGTTGAAATCTGAAATTGGCTTGTTTTCTGCCTATAACCTCCTTCCAAATGGGTTTAAACACATACCTGCCTGCTGTTTGCACCAAGATGCAATAAGTAGAGGTTTGAAATAGGAAGTATCCTGACTGACTGCATCATGACCTGGTACGGCAATTCAGACGGGAATGCAAGGAGGCTGCAAAGTGTGGTGAAAACAGTCGGGCACAGCCCTCCCCACCATCAAAGCATCTATATGACGCGCTGTCTCAAGAAGGTGACATCTATCTTCAAGGATCCCCACCATCCAGGTCATGCCCGCTTCTCTCTGTAACAGTCAGGCAGGAGGTACAGAAGCCTGAAGTCCCACACCACCAGGTTCAGGAACAGCTACTTTCCTACAACCATCAGATTTTTGAACCAACCTGCACAACCCTAACCCTACCTCAGCAACAGAACACCTCTTTCTCCACCATGGACTTGTCTCTGATTTTGTTTTTCTGCACAAATATCTTGTTTTGCACAATCTTTTTTTTCACAGTCTTATATAATTTATGTATAATTTATGTCCTCTGTGTGATGTCTGAATCTACGTGCCTGTGATGCTGCTGCAAGCAAGTTTTTCATTGTACCTGTACCTCACCGAACTTGTGCACATGACAATAAACTCGACTTGACTTGAGCAGCAACACTATAACATAGAATGCCACAGGAAGTACATACCCAACCACACAGTTGACTGGAAGAAGATATCACTGGTGACTCAAGCCCACATCAGCAATGGTCTTTGGGGCTTCCACCAAGAAACATGAGTAACAAAAATGCTATCACACAGGTGAACGATTGTGCCATCAGGTTTCAAAAGAGGAATTGGAAATATAACTTGGAAAAGAAGTATTATGGAGAAAGAGCAAAGTGTAATGTGTTGAATTGATTAGTTCCTTGAAAGACTCATCAAATTAGGTGGTTAATGTTTTGGGTCAGGGCCCTTCTTCAGGACTGAAAAAGGGTCTTGACCTGAAACATTGACCACCTGCTTTTCTCCACGGATGCTGCCTGGCCTGCTGAGTTCCTCCAGCGTCATTGTGTTTTTCATCTAGATTCCAGCATATGCAGTCCTTTGTTTCTCACCAAACTAGATTCATTCTGTGCTGTACCATTCTACAATTCTATAAATTAGATGTGTAATCTAATCCATTATATGGATGAATCAAAGGACATCCCATTACTAAGGAGGTAAGGAGATGTTAATGTTTTTGAGCTGGTAACAGACAGAGTAGACAATGACCTGCTGAGTTTCTCCAGTGTCTTTACTCTGGCAATCTAATTGTCCCCTGACTTTATTCATTTAACAGAGTGGATACAGAGAAAATGTTTTGCCTTGAAGGAATGGGCATAACTAGAGGCCATTGTACATAGAACATAGAACGTAGAACAAAGAACATAGAACGTAGAATAGTATAGCACAGGAACAGGCCTTTCAGCCCACGATATTGTGCTAAACTAGTAATTAAAAGCCTACTAAACTAATCCTTTCTGTCTACAAGTCCATACCCCTCCATTCCCTGCTTATTCATGTGCCTACCTAAGAGCCTTTTAAACGCCTCTATTGTATTTGCCTTCTCCACCATCCCTGTAATAAGACAGTCACCAAGAAATCGAATCAGGAAATCAGGAGAGACTTGCTCGCCCAAAGAGTTGCGAGAACATGGGGTTCATCACGACAGGGAATGGCTGAAGTGGATTGTATCGGCGTATTTGAGACAATCACATGAGGCAGCAGAGGGTAGAGGATTACATTGATAGATTTAGATAGGAGGATACCAGAGTGGAGAGTAATTGCTGGTATGGACTCGTTGTGCCGACTGTCATGTTTCTGCGCTGTTTATCCCAAGTAATAAGACATCATGGGCCAAAGAGCCTGTTCCTTATAGCATGTTCTAATCCTTTATAATGTAATCCTAAAAGCAAATTTGCTGCTCTGAAGAATTACAGTTACACAGCCTCAGGCATCAGCACATTCTATTTGAGGGGGAAAAAATACAGCTTGGCAGTGATCTGTTTAAACACTGTGTGAGATTTTGTTATTAAACACGTTCCCTTAATGAAGTATTTTGGTGCAGATTTGGCAGCTCCATGTGTTCTCTTCTGCAGTGACTCTGGGCTTTGCTATTTGCACAGTTACAGAAGGCAGTTGCCAACTGAAATTCTCAGCAGCTGCCATGTTAAGCAATTAAGGTGGATGTACTCTATTTACTTAGTGTAATAATTAACCATGCAAAACCACCAAGATCCAGACGCTGATTGTTTCAATATTCAGAAAATAATGCCTCTTAAGTCATCCTCAATAAACACTGTTAAGCATTTTTAGGACAGAAAGCCTGATTGTACCAATCATTGAAATCCATTTTATTAGTATGCGTCCCTGGATTATGGAAGCAAGAGAAAGTCTTCGAGATCCTCAATTTTCTTCTGCCTTTCAGTCAGATCAGGCCTGATTTGTACCTTCATAAGCTCACCTTGGCCTTCTCTCATCCTTAATACATGCATCTAACTGAAAAGCTATCACACCTAGTTTTGGAATTTTTTTCTTGTTCCTTAATTTCAGCAATTTGTTAAGGGAGAGAGCTTCAGTTTGCCTCTACCCGCTACACAAAGGAGAGCTTCCTAAAGTCAAACAAAGTTGAGTCTACTTTCATGTGCACAAGTACATGTGTGTACAGGTTCAATGAAAAACTTACTTGCAGCAAAATCACAGGCACATAGCTTTAGAGACACAACATTCACAAGACAAACATAAATTAAAGATAAATTATAAAACATTATACAAGAAAGAACATAATTAGAACAAAAAAAACCCAAAATCGATTGTAGTGCAAAGTGGTCACGGTGTTGCTAAACTGTAGTGATTAAGGTTGTGAAAGTTGGTTCAAGAACCGAATGGTTGAAGGGAAGTAGCTGTTCTTGAACCTGGTGGTGTGGGACTTCAGGCTTCTGTGCCTCCTGCCCGATGGTAGCTGCGAGAAGATGGCATGGCCTGGATGGTGGGGATCTTTGATGATAGATGTTGACTTCTCGAGGCAGCACCTCATGTAGATACTAATGGTGGGGAGGGATGTGCCCGTGATGTATTGGGCTGAGTCCACTAATCCCTGCAACTTCTAACCCTCCTGGACATTTGAATTGCTGTACCAGACCATGATGCAACCAGTCAGAATACCATCTCATGAACAGCTTAGCTGCAATTGTAAGGTTCAGGTCTCATCTCCTGGACCTTGCAGCATATTATCCTGAGGCATGGATCATGAACTTTCTATGGCCCAACTCCATTTTCACCCACCTTTCCTCCCTACTCCTTGATGTCCTCAACTAGCAAAAATCTCCAATCGTGGCACAGTGGTGCAGCACTTAGTGCTGTTATCTCACAGCTCCGGGGATCTGGGTTCAATTGGCAGGGTAATTGGCTACTGTAAGTACCTCGACTGCAGAGTAATGGCCAAGGGAATGAACAGGTTGTTGAGTGGCATGTGTGAGGAGCAATAGGTTGAGAGGCATATAGGGAAATGAGGGGAAAAGGGACTGCTCAACATTCCCAATATCCATAGTCTTCTAGGGAAGGGAACTCCAAATTTCCATCTGCCGAAAAATGCTGTGAGCCCTTATTGTGACAAGTTCATCTTGATTTCCCCCCGGCATAGTCTGACTCCAACATTCAAATTACATCTCCAATTCCCTTAAAGCATTTGATTCAATATCACAGGAAGATTGTCCTTCCCCAGATACCCTCAGAAGAAGGCAGTAGATCTACTCACCCTGCTGGTTGCTCGTGAACTGTTCTCCATCTAGTGGTTTGGTCATAGAGTCACACAGCACAGAAACAGGACCTTCAGCCCACTGAGTCTGGGCTGACCATCAATAAGCCACTTATACTAATCCTATGCTAATTCCATTTTATTCTCCCCACATTCCCGTCAACTCCTGACAGTTCCTAACATTCATCTACACACCAGGAGCAATTCACATGGCCAGTTAACCCACCTACCAAAACTTATGTCTTTGGGATGTGCGGGAGAACTGGACACCTAGAGGAAACCCACACAGTCATGAGAAGACTGCAGAAACTCCACACAGACAGCATCGGAGGTTACAATCGAACCCAGGTTGTTAGAACAGTGAGGCTGAACCTCTACTCGTTGCACTACCACGCTGCCCTTAATTGAGCAGCTTGTAGACCAGTCCATGGCAGAGTTCACACCTCCAAGCCCAAAGGTTGTGAGTTCTGATCTCATTCCAGGCATCTGGGCTCTATGCCAAGACTCCAGTACAGCGTGGAGGCTGTGCAACACTGTCAAAGGTGCAGACCTTTGGTTAAGCCGTAAAATGCAGGCTCCCATTGACTCAAAAGACACCATGGCACTATTTAGAGGAAGAACATAGTTCTTTACAGCATCTTTCCAATGTTGGTATTGGTATTGGGATTGGTTTATTATTGTCAGTTGTACCGAGGTACAGTGAAAAACTTGTCTTGTGTACTGATCGTACAGTTCAATTCATTACACAGTGCAGTTACATTGAGTTAGTACAGAGTGCATTGAGGTCATACAGGTAAAAACAATGTGCAGTGCAGGTAGACAATAGGTGCAAGGTCACAACAAGTTAGATCGTGAGGTCAGAGTCCATCTGTTTATCCCTTAACTGTCAATACTCAAAACAAACGGATGAGTGGGTCATTAACTCTTTGCTGTTTGGTCAGGGTTTCTGTGAACAAGTCCCCTAAAAGCTTTTCTACATTACAGCAGTGACCACGTGGTTCATTGGCTCAAGGTTAAGGAAGGTATTGTATAAAAGCAGTGTTTTTTCTCAAGGTCGTGGAGTCAGAATAAGAGTCACTTAGGACATTGCTGTGGAGAAACCTCTTCATTCTGAGTGTAGTGAGTCATTGGCATTCTCTGCCTCTGTGAAGGGTCAGTAGCTTCAAGGCTGAGAATGGGAATCAAGAGATAGAGAGATTGAGCAAGGAAGTGGAGTCTGAAAATCAGCCATGTTCTTACTGAATGGGAGAGCTGGCACCAGGAGTCCTATGGCAATCTCTGACTCCTATTCCTTGCTGTTTGTCCTATTCCTAGGTCAGATGTTAGCTGTTAAAAACAGAACTATTCCACCAGTTCTATACAAACAGTCTCCTTAATCAACCATAAAAGCCTATTGAGAGTGGCAGCATAACCTGTACTCTTAATTATTTTGAAGCATTACTTTTGTTAATAACTTTAGATGCTGACTTTTAACCAAAGTGTTCACGGACCACTGGATTTGTTGATACTAGGGCAAGGTATTTTTCTATACCATTTTATTCCTGATTGTCCAGTTGGCAGCAGAAGCCATTGGGATGGACATGGGTCAACCAATTACAGAGCAGGGTCAGAACACTTATTTTTCTTGGTTGCACACAAGCTTTCAAAGGATGGCCTGAAAGGTCATTTCAAACCCTGCAGTGTTCTGTAATATAACTGTCCAGGTGATGGGGGTGACAGACATTGCATTTCCACATCTTCTGGGCCTGACTGCAAATCCAAACGTCCTGAATTGCAAACGATTCCAGATAAAATAAGTTTCACGAGACGGTGTTGTGTGAAATCGTTCTTTTCTGTCTTAAGGATCAAGGACTCTGGACACGAGCTTTGTAGACCAAAACTAGTTTAATCACAAAGGCAAATGCGGGACATAATGGATGGGAACAGACACACGCTCACTCACGCACAGGATATCACGAACACGAGAAGGAAATCGCAACTGGGGTAAAGTACACTCACACACACACACTGATACAAACAAGCACACAATAACAATGTACAACTTCAGCATATAACACTTCAATGCCTGTCCCACACTAGCACTGGCCCTTAACACTCCCTGAGTCTGAGTGAAACGCTCCCTGACCATGTGGTGATGCACTCTTACCAATGATCTCTGCAGCGTCGTCTCACTACTCCTGGGGTCATCAAAAGAGGAAGGGCTAGTGGATGCAGCCCTTTTTATGGTGCTAGGAGGCTGGGTGGAGCCTCAGTGTTGTGATTTAAATGAGCCAATGGTGTGGGAATCAAAGACAAAGGTTCCTGCCACAGCCAATGGTCAGGCAGGTTCAGAGACAAAGGATACTGGTCAGGCAAGTTCAGATGCAAAGGGCACTCCCACACCTGAGAGGTGGGTGGAGCCGCACCTTGATTGACAGTAGTATCACTTCCGATCAGAGGAGCAATGCTGTCCTCCGGTCAGCAGGGGTCAGCGTCATTACTGTCACGTGACAGCCATGTGGATTTCTCACAACAGAGGGGAACGGTAAAAGGGAAGCCCTGTGAGTGGGTGGATGGCGGGAGAGAGGAAGTGATGAAAGGGATGAGGGTGCAAGGTAAAAGGTGGATTAAGTGGGACAAGTAAAGAAACCAAAAGGGGGTCGGGCTGAGGTGAAAATGGGAAGAAGGGGATCATGAACTGAAATTGCTGAACTCTGAAGACTTGCAGGTGCCTGAGAGGTCCTGACAGGGTAAATGTCAAGAGGATGTTTTTCCACATTGAAGAATTTAGAATTAGGGGTCATTGTTTAAAAATAATTGGCTCATTTAAGACAAAGCTGAGCAAAAATGTTCTTTTCTCAAAGGGTCGTGAGACCTTGGAACTCTCTTTCTCAACAGCAAAGCACATTTTTAAAGAGGATTTAGATAGATCCTTGATAAGCATGGGGGTAAAAGGTTACCAAGGGTGGGCAGAAATTGGAGTTGAGATCAGAGTCAGATCAGTGTTACGAGAGGTTGTGTGACCTTCTCCTAGTCTTAATTCATAACGTCTCTTAACCAAAATTTATCTTTCATGTGACATCAGCTGGAAGATCTGGCCATTCATGGTTACTGGATCAAAATCCCAGGATTCCCTCCATATTTTGGTAACTCGGGTGGTTGAGTGCTCTCTGTACAATCATTTGTACCCAGTCTGATGAAGGGTCATTGACACAAAACATTAACTCGGTTCCTCTCTCCCCAGATGCCACCTGACTTACTGAGTAATTCTAGCATTTTCTGACATGATAAGTTTATTATTGTCACATGTACTGAGGTACAGTGAAAAACTTAGTTTTGCAAGCCATCCATACAGATTATTTCAAAACATTAGCACATCAAGGTAGTGCAAGGGAAAAGCAATAACAGAATGCAGTATAAAGTGTTATAGTTACAGAGAAAGTGCAGTTCAGGTTGACAATAAGGTGCAAGGGTCATGACGAGGTAGATTGTGAGGTCAAGAGTTCATCTTTAACATACAAGGGGTCCATTCAAGAGTCTTATAACAGCGGGATAGAAGCTGTCTTTGGTGTGTGTTTTCAAGCTTTTTTATCTTCTGCTGAAAGGAAAGGAAAAGAAGAGAGAATGTCCAGGGTGGGACGGGTCCTTGATTATGTTGGCTGCTTACCTGAGGCAGCGAGAAGAGTAGACAGAATCCATGGAGGGGAGGCTGGTTTATGTGATGGACTGAGCAGTGTCCACAACTCTCTCCAATTTCTTGCAGAGTTCTGCCACTCACCGTATTTTGCTTTGATGAAATTATAAAGGTTAGTTGTCTGACATCTTCTTCAGTGCAAGCATTCCCATATCGCTCGTGGAGTGGAGTCATCAGACTTGTGTGTTGTTTGCTGTTCCAAGAACTGGAAGCATCTGCAATCTTTGCTAACTTGTCTACTGGGGGACACACTGAACCTAGCCTGGCTCTCAGGAGCAGAGTAGATCTCCTCGGTGTCCCAGAAATGAATAATTATCCCTCAACCACCATCATTAAAATAGATTATTATCGGTAATGATTGGTTGATAATTATCACATGATTATTTGTGGGAACTTGCTGCAAATAATTTGCAAGTGATATTTCCAACGACAAGTGAATATATTTCAGAAGTGTTGGCTCAATAGTGCTTTCCTTCTTTCTTTTTCTCCTTCTTTTTCTTTCCTCCTTCCTGGCAAAAGAGTCCATCAACATTCACCCTGGTGACTGGCAGTGAAATCCATGGGGTCAATCAGTGAACTGTAACTACGGGAAGTAATGATAATTTGTACAACCAGTCCCTCTGAAGCTTTCAACAGTGTTCCCGTGCATTGGCTCTTGTCCTTCCCTGGTTCTGGCAAAGAAGTCGAGGGCAACAGTAAACACCTTAATGAATCTAGAAGCATTTGCATGTTGGTGCCAGAACTATTACGCCACAATTGGTGAATCTGGCCAGCATCAAGAGGGAGAGAATAAATTAAACATCGTAAAACATGCACTGTTTTGAACAAGAGGGGAGCTGTCCTAAATTTATTCCTGAGTCATAGAACATAAAACAGTACAGCACAATACAGGCCCTTTGGCCCACCATGTTGTGCTGACCTTTAAACCTCACCTAAGACTATCTAACCCTTTCCTCCCACATGTCCCTCTATTTTAAATTCCTCCATAGGCTTATCTAACAAACTCTTGAATTTGACCAACGTACCTGCCTCCACCACCGCCCCAGGCAGCGCATTCCATGCCCCAACCACTCTCTGGGTAAAAAACCTCCCTCTGATATCTCCCTTGAACTTCCCACCCATTACTTTAAAGCCATGCCTAACGTTACTAAATCTGATAATTGTTTTGGTTACGCATTTTTTAAATTTTGAAAATAAACGTAATTCATAAAAATAGGCACAAAAAAAAATAATGGTGCTTGGCTTTCTTTACATTCATAGTGTGGTTCAGTCTATGCATTCATGGTGTTGTCAGTTCTATACGTTTGTAGCGTTAGCATCTTCTGTGTACAGAGCACCACTGCCACTTGATGCTTGTCTCAGTATACGTCTCTGGGAACAGCCCGTAGATCAGAGAGTACTCTGTTATGCAGCTGCCCGGGCTGAACCACGACAAGGACCCTTGCATCCTTCCCCAGACCTTCTTTGCAAGTCCACAGTCCGTGAAGAGGTGGGCGATCATCTTATCCTCATCACAGCCATCTTGGGGGCAGCATGTGCTGTAGGTGAGATGGCAACTGTGCAGGGCCACTCTCGCTGCCAGCTGAGCGAAGTCTTGTTGCTTGTTGGTGAGTTCTGGTGAGGAGGCATTCTGCCAAACGGTTTTGACGCATTGATGGGTCATGGGAGTCAATGACAAGCCCAGCATTTATTACCTATCCTTGAGGCGTGAGTCATCTTCTTCAAATGCTGTACTCCTTCTGGTGAAGGTAGACCTAGTGATGATGAAGGAAAGGCAATGCACTTCCAATTTGGAATAGTGGGAGAAATGGGAGAAACGTATGTAAACATCCCCACTTAAAACGAATAGTTTAATACACCCTTTAGAAAAATGGATCATCGAGTGCACAGCAAGGTTTGACCTAATAATATTGCCAGGTTTTACAATGGTTTCACAATGCTGCCTGTGGGAGCTTGCTGTGTACAAATGGTTACTATGTTTTCTACATTACCACTGTGGCTCAGCTTCAAATTATTTCTTGGTTGTGAGCCAGTTTGAATCAACTAGAGAAAGGAAAGGGGCAAAGAAATGCAAGATTGTTATTTCGTTTTGCAAAGGTAACTTCTTTCTGTCCATGAGATCCTCTGTTCTGTTTCCTGACCTGTGTAGAAAAAAAATGAACTGACTGAATTCTTTTAAATTGTCAAAAATTATTCACACCCATGAATATGAAGCAAAGCAGTCCTCAGCGTAAGATTCAATTTAGTGGAGTATTTAGTCTCACCTGCCACGACAGCATAATTAATCCAGAAGTGCTCAGGAAGTGCAATTAAAATTCTAAAATAAATGGTCTATTAGCACACTAAAGGCTAGAAATTAATGTTGCCAATACTGGTGGGAGAAAGCTTAAATGTTTGTACAGCATTCCCATTTAAAATAAATAGGTTAATGCATCTATTAGAATAATGGATGATGGAGCACACAGTAAGGTTTGATCCACTAATATTGCCAGCAGTAACTTCCAGATTTAATGGTTCTACAATGCTGCAATAATCTAGGGCAGAGTTCATATTGATTCTACAAGAGAAAGAAAGAACTTTTCTTTACACAGAGCCTTAATGAATTACCAAAACACATTACAGAAATGAAGCAAGTTGTTATATAAGGAATGATCAAATGGAGTACAGTGAAGTCAAATCTTTGATTAAGGATGATATATTTCAAATTTTACAAATGTCCAATCACGAGAACAGTATAAATTAGTAACTCTTTAAATCTGTGGACAGAGCCTCCTAACCTTTGGATAACTGTGGACTGATCTGACATGTAAGTACCTTTGAGACGTTTCCATTGTTCAGGTAGCTACCTTAAAGTTAATTTCTTTCTCCAACAGATGGCAGTGCAGAATGTACAAATGTCTGTAAGTGCTCCAACACTAACAGCGGACCCTGATACATCAAAAATCAAGCATGCCTACTGTGATTACCAGTGAAAATTATTTTTATTTTCTCCAGCAACAAAAATTAAAAAAACAATGTCCATAAATCAACTGAGAGGCTTGCTTAATTTAATCTGGATTCGACCATTTGAGGTCACACTTGAACTGACCTCCAAGGTACCACCTGCAACGTAGTCAGTCAGACATACAAGGCAATTTGCAGGTTGTGTTTCTATTTCCATAACTCAGAATGATTAGAGCTTGATTAATGAAGATGTTATTTAGAACTTGCGATGTTACTGACTGCTGCGCGCTGCTGAGAAGCCATTTCCATTCTGCACTATAGTCAATGGCGCTTGACTTGATGATGGGTCCCACATGCTGACTGCAGACACAGGAACTATCTGACATACTCCGGGTGATACTTACTCATTCCCACCACCCCACGACCACCCCCCCACAAAAGAAGTTCGACAATAACTCTGTACGTTGCTGCAGAACATTTTTACTGCAGGTGTGACCTTAATATCCACCACACAAATACTACACATTTTCCCAGCTTCTCTCCCCTCTGGTGTTCTACACCTACTCTGGACCCAGAGTTTACTCCTTTACATGTGTCAACAGCATCCCTTTACCTTTAAATCATCTCCCTCTTTGTCATTTAATCACTCACCCCCTCCAACTCATAGACAGAGGGACCTGTATTTGTATAACCCCACATCTTTTCAGAGCACACAAAAATACTTTGAGTGTGATCTCTGTTATAGTGTAAGAAAGATGCCATAAGCTGCCACAAACAGCCCTATGATAATGACTAAATAATCTGTTTCAAGGAAATTGATTGAGGGAAGCATACTGGGCAAGACACAATGGACAACTCTCCTGCTCTTCGTTGAACACCACGCTTCAGTGCAGTGGTACTTCTGCACATGTTTCTGGGCTGGAACTTGAACCCAGCACCCTCTGACTCAGAGGTGATAAACTTACCCTCTGAGATGCACCTGACCTTTTTGGTTCTGTCATCAGTTGTGTGAAAAGTTAAAACGCTTTCAACTAGAAACCATAAGACCACAGGCCATTTGGCCCATCGAGTCTTCTCCGCCATTCGATCACGGCTGATTTATTTTCCCTCTCAGTCCCATTCTCCTGTCTTCTCTCTGTAACCTTTGACGCCCTTACTAATCAAGCGCCTATCAACCTCTGCTTTAAATATACCCAGTGACTTGACCTCCACAGCCGTCTGTGGCAAATATTAACTCTGTTCCTCTCTCCACAGATGCTGCCTCACCAGCTGAGTGTTTCTGAAATTCCTTATTTTTCTTTCAGATTTCCAACATCTGCACTATCTTCTATTCTTTCTTGACTTTCTCCCTGGTCTCCTGCCCCTTACCTTGGAATTCGAAATGGTTTATTGTTGTTGCACGTACCAAGATGCAGTGAAAAATTTTTGTCTGCATGCCATCCAAACAGATCATTTCATACATAAGTACATCAGGGTAGTAAAATGGAGAAGCAGAATGCAGAATATTTTGTTACGGTTACTGAGAAAGTGCAGTGCAAGTAGACAAACCTTTGCTAAATTACCTCTGCTAATTCTTCAAAGCTGTTGTATAATTACAAAGAGAGAGGCCATTTGGCCACCTAGAGTCACAGAGCATAGAAGCAGCCCCTTTGGTCCAACTGGTCCATGCTGACCAAAATTCCTATCTAAGCTAGTCTCATTTGCATCATGTCTATGCTACTCTTTCAACGAGCAAAACAATTATCCCCAATACCTTGCTCAGTTCCCAGGACACTGCAGATTTAAATTTATCAAATTGCCTTTTGAAATTTATGATTAAATCTGCTTCACTTTTCATTCAGGCAAGGTATTCCATATCACAACCCACAGCACAGAAAAGATGCTTATCTCCCTTCTCCTCTGTCTCTTCAACCGAAATGTGTGAGGCCGCACTTGGAATATTGTGTACAGTTTTGGTCACCGTGTTATAGGAAAATCGTTATTAAGCTGGAAAGAGTGCAAAGAAGATTTACGAGGATGTTGCCAGGACTTGAGGGCCTGACTTATGGAGAGAAGTTGGGCAGGCTGGGACTTTATTCCTTGGAACATAGGAGACTGAGGGGTGACATCATAGAGGTTTATAAAATTATTATGAGGGATATAGATAGGGTGAATGCACTCAGTCTTTTTCCCAGGGAAAGGGAAGCAAAAACTAGAGTTCATAGACTTAAGGAGAGAGGGCAAAGATTTAAAAGGGACCAGAGGGGCAACTTCTTCATGCAGAGGGTGGTGAGTAAATGGAATGAGGTGCCAGAGGAAGTGGATGAGGCAGGTACAGTAACAACATGTAAAAGACATTTGGATCAGTACGTGGATGGAAACGGTAAGATAAGATTTCTTTATTAGTCACATGTACATCGAAACACGCAGTGAAATGCATCTTTTGCGTAGAGGGTTCTGGGGGCAGCCTGCAAGTGTCGCCACGCTTCCGGCGCCAAAATAGCATGCCCACAACTTCCTAACCCGTACGTCTTTGGAATGTGGGAGGAAACCGGTGCACCCGGAGGAAGCCCACGCAGACACGGGGAGAACGTACAAACTCCTTACAGACAGCGGCCAGAATTGAACCCAGGTCGCTGGCACTGTAAAGCGTTACACTAACCGCTACACTACCATGCCTGCTGTTTAGAGGGATAAGGGCTAAGCATAGGCAAATGGGACTAGCTTAGATGGGCACCATGGTCGGTATGGACCAGTTGGGCTGAAGGGCCTGTTTCCGTGCTGTATTGTTCTATGAACCTATTCACTGACCCTTCTGCCTGTAGAAAGAGTTTCTCTTTATTTACCTTATCAAAGCCACTCCAAGTTGTGAATATAAAACATAAAACATTGAAACAAGAGAAAGCCTCTTGTACCTACCCTGGTGTTTATTAATTGCCTGTTTAATTTCTAACCATTTAAAAAGCACCATCTTCCTGCAGTAACCTCATAACCTCTGAATTCTTCTAACATCCAAAACTCAGTGACTAAGTCTCCACTGTCCCCTTGGGGAAAGAATTCTACAGATTCACTGCCCTCTGGGTGAAGACATTTCAATTCATCTCTGCCCTCAGTGGACAACCCTTTATTGTGAGACCATGATCCCTGGATTTAGGTATACCTTCCAGAGAAAGATTACTTGCGCACCTACCATGTAAGAACTTACCTCTGACATCCCCCCTGTACTTTCCTCCAATCACCTTAAAATTATACCCCCTCCTGTTAGCCATTTCCATCCTGGGAAAAAAGTCTCTGGCTGTCCATTCGATCTATGCCTCATCATCTTGTACACCTCTATTATGTTACCTCTCATCCTCCTTTGCTCCAACGAGAAAAGCCCTAGCTCACTCAACCTTTCTTCATAAGACATGCTCTCCAGTCCAGGCAACATCCTGGTAAATCTCCTCTGCACCCTTTCTAAAGCTTCCACATCCTTCCTATAGTGAGGTGAACAGAATTGAACACAATACTCCAAGTGTGGTCTAACCAAGGTTTCATAGAGCTGCAACATTATCTCATGGCTCTTGAACTCAATCCCCTGACTAATGAAGGCCAACACACCATATGCCTTCTTAACAACCCTATCAAATTGTGCGGCAACTTTGAGGGATCTATGGACTTGGATCGCAAGATCCATCTGTTCCTCCACACTGCTAAGAATCCTGCCATTAACCCTGTATTCTGCCTTCAAATCCGACTTTCCAAAGTGAATCACTTCACACTTTTCCAGGTTGAACTCCATCTGCCACTTCTCAGCCCAGCTTTGCAATCTATCAATGTCCTATTGTAACCCTCAACAACCTTCGACACTGTCCACAACACCACCAACCTTCTTCACTAGCTTTACTTTTTTAATGAACATGGACAACTCATTCAAGTGGATGGTGCCACACTCAATGCACCCACCAAGGCTAGTGTACAGATGAGAGGCTAGAAAGCCCTTAGAAAGTTTACAAGTGAATCTATACAAGGACGGTAAACACAGATGAGGGACTGGAGAAGCTGATATACTATAGTTCACTTTGGAAGAGAGAAACTTAAGAACTAAATAGACATTTTTCAAAATAATTAAAGTTCTGAAAGATTAGAGGAATAAATGAAACATGCTCGCTGCATCGATAAAGCAGCCAACATAATCAAAGACCCCTCCCACCACAGACATTCTCTCTTCTCCTCCCACCCATCAGGCAGAAGACACAAAAGCCTGAAAGCACGTAGCACCAGGCTCAAGGACAGCTTCTATCCAGCTGTTATAAGACTATTGAACAGTCCCCTAGTATAATAAGGTGGACTCTTGACCTCACGATCTACCTCATTATGGCCTTGCACCTTATTGTCTGCCTGCACTGCACTTTCTCTGTAACTGTAACACTTTATTCTGCATCCTGTTTTGCCTTTTTTTTTGCCTTGTACTAACCAATGCACTGTTGTGATGAAATGATCTGTATGGATGATATGCAAAACAATGTTTTTCACTGTACCTCGGTACATGTGACAATAAACCAATAATAAGAATTATTATTATTATTGCCTCTGGTGGCAGAGCCAGTAATTAGAAGTTACTTGTTTAAATTGATTGACTCAAGATCCAGATATATTTTTTGATTCAGGAAATTGTGGTTCCACACATTGTTTGTAAAGTTGAGCGGGTTCTGAGCGACTTAAAGGATTAAAGACAAGATGTAGGACTAATCATAATTGCCCTTTCATTGGGATGGTACAGGTATGATGGGCCATATAGATTTGATCTCTTCTATGGTTCTAAATTGTAACTGTATGTTGTATTGTGTCTCAGTGTATGTGGAGAAGCAGAGCTGGTACAATGCCATGTGAAGGACAATTTAGCAAGTTTTACTCATGCCTTAAGTGAACAGCAGTGTTTACTGGAGATGATTTGTGTTTCAGCAGATTCAGATTCTCCTTTGTTGAAAGGTTCACAGCCTTTGAGCATGCAATGTACAGACAATCTGTGAGAGCCTAGAAGGAACAAAACCCAGATTCCTCATTCAGTAATGCTTTTAATTCTCTCCCTTCCTTTCCAAAGCTCTACTTTCTCCCTCTCTCTCCTCTCTCTCTCCCCCTCCCTCTCGCATCCTCTCCCTTTCTCTCTCTCTCTCTCTCTCTCTCTCTCTCTCTCTCTCTCTCTCTCTCTCGTTGCCACACCCCCCCCCCCCCCCCAACTCATTGGTCTGTGCCCACAATCACTGTCCTCCTGTTAAACCTGGTTCTTTTACCTTCCAGCTCCTTTGTTCTTTTTTTAATATTTATTATAAATGCATCTGCCACTCTTTTTGGCTCTCTGATCCAGCAACTTCCCTTGGGCTGAGATGTTAGTTTCCCTTGAATGCAGCTGGAAGACTCTGGGACAGATGTCCCATTTGCAGAGATCTCTCTTTGCTGATTTACCTTGCAAACTGAAACTGGAAAAAGGCTGCTTGTCTTACTTGATGAAGTATGACGTGTGTGTGTGTGTGTGTGTGTGTGTGTGTGTGTGTGTGTGTGTAAGTGTTTTTGGGAGCCACAAATGTATATGTATATACACGAGACTATGCGTGTATGTGCGTTATATGTTTGCATATACTGTATGTGTACAAATGCATGCAAGTGCACAAATACATCGTTATGCATATTATGTATATGTTCATGTACGTATGTGCATATCTGCATGTATATATCCTTGTATGCGTGTATGTGTATATGGGTGCACATGTGTGTATGTTCATATTTTTGTCTATTTTAATGCATGCATTGTGTCTATATATTTACATGTGTGTTTGATTTGTGTTTCTGTGCAGTTTGTGCATGTTTTTGTGCATATCTCTGTGTATGTGTGTGCATGCAGGTGAGTAAGTGTGTGGGGGTGTGTGTGTGTGTGTATGTGTGTGTGTGTGTGTGTGTGTGGGTGTAAAACAGAGTAGGTACATGTGCCAGAGAGTACACATGACTGTAAACCAGAGCCAAGCACTTTGGTTTTAATATTTCACTGTAAGATAAATTGCTTTAACTCCCTGCCACCTCTCTCCTGCCCCAAACACTCAACAAAAAAAGGGATTAAGTCTATAACACACAGCACATCAAACGCTCAGAAGCAGATGGGATACGACCAGGAAGGAGTAAGGAACAGACAGGCAAATATCAGGTTGGCGTGGTGACAAACTCAGGTACAGCTGCAGCCTTGTATTGCTTTGAGTACTTATCTGACTGGTCACCTCCTGCAGCAGCAGTCTGCCACAGCAGTCCTTAGATTGAATGTCGTTTGAACTGAGTTTAAAACCTAACAGCTCGTCCTCATTTATTGTTTTAAGTTGAGTTACACTAAATGTCGAGCCCTAACTTTCTCTGTGAATATTTTCCAGCATCAGTTATAATAAGGAGCATCTTTCCGATGTACTGATATGGATGGTGCAGATTAATTTTTCATGTATAAGCTAAAAATATCAGCATACTGTGTTACAGCTGCCACCATGGTAACAATTCATCTTCAATCGGCAGAAAAGAAAGTATCCCCAGCTTGTAGAATCAGGGTTCCTGGCTCCATCAAACAATGACAGAAGTGGGAGGAGAAAGTACAGAAGATTATTATGGATAATGAATATCTTGCTGCATTGTTAGCCCTACTTTGATTCAAAGGTTTTAGATTAAGATGTTAACAATGGAGCCACTTTAGGTAACGTCTGTGGATCATGAAATATGAATGTTTCAGGCCGTTGTGTTTTCGCCTGAGGTAAGATCATCAAAGGCATGGTAGTGTAGTGGTTAGCATGACACTATTACAGCACCAGCGACCCGGGTTCAATTCCGGCCGCTGTCTGTAAGGAGTTAGTACGTTCTCCCCGTGTCTGCGTGGGTTTCCACCAGGTGCTCCAGTTTCCTCCCACATTACAAAAAGACGTACGGGTTAGGAAGTTGTGGGCATGCTATGTTGGCGCCGGAAGCGTAGTGATACTTGTGGGCTGCCCCCAGAACACTCTACGCAAAAGGTGCATTTCACTGTGTGTTTCAATGTACATGTGACTGATAAAGATATCTTATTTTACGTTAAAATGCCAACTCTGTTTCACTTTCCTCGGATGCTCCATGACCTGCTGAATATTTTCATCAGCTTCTGGTTCTGATTCCTGACATCTAGCATTGGCACAATGGGTACAGTGATGGCTGTTGGTACTGTAGAGGGGCAAAGATTGGTGGCACAGTGGCACAGGTGGTAGAGCCAATGCCCCATAGCGCCAGAGACAGGGGTTATCACAGCTTGGTACTGCAACTGCTCTGCCCAGGACCGCAAGAAACTGCAGAGAGTTGTGGACACAGCCCAGCGCATCACGGACACCAGTCTCCCCTCCTTGGACTCTGTCTTTACCTCTCGCTGCCTTGGCGAAGCAGCCAGCATAATCAAAGACCCCACCCACCTGGGACATTCTCTCTTCTCTCCTCTTCCATTGGGTAGAAGGTATAGGAGCCTGAGGGCACGTACCACCAGACTCAAGGACAGCTTCTATCCCACTGTGATAAGACTATTGAACGGTTCCCTTATACAATGAGATGGACTATGACCTCACAATCTACCTTGTTGTGACCTTGCACCTTATTGCACTGCACTTTCTCTGTAGCTGTGACACTTTGCTCTGTACTGTTATTGTTTTTACCTGTACTACCTCAATGCACTCTGTACTAACTCAATGTAACTGCACTGTGTAATGAATTGACCTGTACGATCGGTATGCAAGACAAGCTTTTCACTGTACCTTGGTACAAGTGACAATAATAAACCAATACCAATCCTGAACTCAGGTGTTGTCCATGTGAAATTTGCACATTCTCCCTATGACTGCATAGGTTTCCCCTGGATGCTCCAGTTTCTTCACACATCCCAAAGATGGGCACGTTCGTAGATTAATTGGCTGCTGTAAATTGCCCTTCTTGTGTATGAAAAACACTCTGATGCTGGAGGAACTCAGCAGGCCAGGAAGCATCCGTGGAGAAAAGCAGGCGGTCAACGTTTCGGGTCAGGACCCTTCTTCAGGACTGAAGATAGGAAAAGGGGAAGCCCAGTATATAGGAGGGAAAAGCAGAGCAGCGATAGGTGGACAAAAGAGGGGAGGTGGGGTGGGCACAGGGTGGTGATAGGTAGATGCAGGTAAGAGACAGTGATGGGCAGGTGTGGGGGAGGAGGGGAGAGCAGATCCACCGGGGGATAGGTCAAAGGTAAGGAGAAAAGAAAAAAAGGGTAGAAAAAAAGAGGCTAGGAAAGGGAAGAAGAGAAGAAACATGGTGGGGGGGGGGGTGTTGTGGGGAAGTGGGTTGGGGATTACGGGTTGTGGGAGAATTCAATGTTCATGCCGTTAGGCTGCAAGGTTCCAAGACAGAAAATGAGGTGCTGTTCCTTCAGTTTGTGCTTGGAATTCTCCTGGCAGTGGAGGACGCCGAGGACTGACGTATCAGTGATGGTGTGGGAGGGGGAGTTGAAGTGACTGGCAATGGGGAGATGCAGATCGCGGTTACGGACGGAGAGCAGGTGTTCTGTGAAACAGTCACCTAGTCTGCGTTTGGTCTCACCAATGTAGAGGAGGCCACACTTGGAGCACCGAGTGCAGCAGATGATATTCAGGGAGGTGCAGGTGAATCTCTGTCTCACCTGAAAGGACTATTTGGGTCCCTGGATCCAGGTGATGGAGGTGGTGTAGGGGCAGGCGTTGCACCCATGGTGGGGGCAGTGGAAAGTTCCCGAGGTGGGAGCGGGATGGGTGGGGAGTGAGGAGTGAACTGGGGAGTCGTGGAGAGGGCAGTCCCTGCGAAAGGCAGAAAGGGGTGGGGAGAGGAAGATATGCTTGGTCGTGGGGCCCCATTGGAGATGGTGGAGGTGGCGGAGAATGATGTGTTGGATTTATCGGCTGATGGGATGAAATGTGAGGACAAGGGGGACCCTATCCCTGTTGGGTCTGGGAGGGGTGGGGGTCAGGTGTGGGAAACAGCAGAGATATGGGTGCAAGCTCTCTCGAGCACAGTCGGGGAGAAGCCCCAGTTAGAAAAGAAGTCACCTTCTTGTGTAAGTGAGTTGTGGAGTCTGGAGGGAGTTGATGGGGATGAGGGAAGAGTAAAAGATAAGATCAATGTAGTATTAGCGTCAATGGGTGGGTAGTAGATGTGGATTTAGTGGGCCAAAGGGCCTGTTTCCATGCTGCATCTCTCAATGATTCTTATGAACAGAGTCTGTGCCCAGGATTTCCCAGAACCTGAGCTGTTGTCACAAGGCTCAGCACTGAGCAGTAGGCACAGTTCTTGGGGAACGGTTCAGTCAGAAAAAACAAACCTGAAGGACACATTGGCCTCGGACATGTTAAGACACATCCTGGAGGACAGGCCTGGGAGATGGAATCTCAGGCAACACTGTCATCTCAATTGCAAGCAGTCGGGATCTCCCAGCTGCAGTGACCCAGGTTCAGTCCTGACCTCTGGGGCTGTTTTCATGGAGTTTGCACGTTCTCCCTTTGACCACATGGGTTTTCCTCCTGCATCCCAAAGACGGCTGGTCGGTTAATTGGCCGCTGTAAATTGCCCTTAGTGTGGGTAGCCGATGAAAGGGGGATGAAATAATGGGCAAGGGAGAGTGAAGAGTTACAGGGAAATAAGTGGGGGGATTGGGATTGATGGGATCACTCGGAGAAGCAGCAGAACAGCCTCCTTCTATATCGTGAAGAGATTTAGAAAGAGATGAAAGCAGGGACACCGCAATCTGGAATAAACCTGTGAATCACTTCATCGCATTATGAATGCTGGTTAAGAGTGGGATGATACCTCTGATGTGTTTTCTTTCACACTACATTGACACTAAACCTTTTATTTCATACTCTCAGTTGAACATTTACGGTTAATGCAGTCCAGTGGCTGTGCTTTTCCATGACTATACTGATATGTTCTGGTGGTTGGTGATTGGATTTAGAGGGGTCAACACCACATCTGTCTCAGCTCCTACCAAAGCCCTTTGGGTTTAATCGCAGCAAAGCATATGCTGCCTGGCAGGTGAACCTACATTTGTTGAGAGTTGCACTTTCATTTCCTGCATATGGTACTGGCAAGGTCTGCACACAGTAAAATGACCTTTGCTGTGATAGCAACATAACCATCCTGTTCTCTCTCTATCTCTTTATCACCCTCTGCCTCTCTATCAAATTCTCTAACTATCCAAAAATATCTCCCTCCATCCCTCATTTCTCTCCCGTTGTATCCTTTAGTCTCCGTCATTTTCTTTCTTCCCTGTCACCCATATTCACCCTCTTTCTCTCTATGCCGATCTTTGTCACACTTCTCTCTGTCTCTCTGCTTCCCTCCCTCTCTCTCTCTATCTTACTCCATCTCTCCTTAGCTTAATTTCCTCCTCTTTATCTCTTATTTTGACACATTCATTCTTTTTTCTATCTCCCACATTAGCTCTTCCCCTTTCTGTTTATGTCCCGAACTCTCTATTTCCCTGTTACTGTCTCAGTGTCTTTCCCCTATCTGTTTCTTTCTCTCCCTCTCTCTCTCCTTCTTCTCTCCCTCTCTCTCTCCCCCTCTTCCTCCCTCTCATTCTCTCTCTCTCTCCCTCTCTCTCCCTCCCTCTCTCTCCCTCTCCCTCGCTCGCATTCCCTCTCCCTCTCTCTTCTTTTCCCTCCTTCTCCCTCTCACTCCCATTCTCTCTCTTTCTCTCTCTCTTTCTCTCTCCCTCTCTCTCCCTTTCCCTCCCATTCTCTCCCCCCCCCTCTCTCTGTCCCCCTCTCTCTCCTTCTCCCTCTCTCTCTCTCTCCATGTCTCTCCCTCTCTCCATCTATGTATACTTGGCACAAATTAATTCCTATTGTACCAATAGAGTGAACATGATCAATTCTTATTAATCTTTTCAAACTGTCCAAAACACCTCATGTCCCTGCAAAGCCCATCTGGGTAGTCCTTTTAACAGATCTCTTTATACAAAATGCATTGGGGGGTTGGAATAAATTGTTCATTGTACAGGACTTCAAATGATATTCAGCTTATATGTTAAATATATTAATTTTCATAAAGCAATTATGTGACCTTTAATGAGGGAGATGAGCACAGCTGTTTGAGCTGAATCTCACCTCTGATCTCCACAGTTTGGTTCCTGTTCCTGAATAAAGAACTTCCATGGGAGTCGTTTCATGTTCTGTGGCTCAATATTGGCCTTGTTTCCGTGATTTCTTTCACTACATTCTTAAGTTGCACAGATCCAGCATCTTTAAAGCTGCAGTGTATCAGCTGTCCATGAGTATTAGTCACTCGAACTGTAAATGAGTTCTGCCATGCAGGATCTTTGGATATCCCAGGACCATCGAGCCATCTGCTGCTTCTGTAAGATGAAGGGCAGTATGAGAATAAAGGACCTTGCATTTATATAGTGCCTGTCAGGAAGCCAGGACATCCCAGAGCGCTCTGTAGCATATGAAGGCTTTATTGAAAAGTAGCAAATTGCACACAAGCTCTCAAAATTAGCAATGAGAGAAATGTCCAGATGGCCTGGTTTAGTAGTGTTGATTAAGAGATGAATATTCACCAGGACAAAAGGTAAACTCTCCTGCGCTGATTCAGATAGTGTTGCGGCAACTTTAAAATGCCCAAGGTGATGTCATCTTATCTACAAGCCGCAATTTCTAAATTTGTGAATGATGCAAAATTTAGCGCTTTTGCAAGCTGCGAAGAGGATAGTTGATATATTGCAGCTGTTGGAATGGGCAGGTGCGTGGCAGATGCAGTTTAATAGGGAGAAATAAAAAGTGATGCATTTTGTTAGGATGAATGAGACGAGGTAATGCAGAATAAGGGACTCTGTCCTAAATGTGATGCAGGGATCTGGGATTCATTGAAAGTGGCAGAGAGGGTTGAGAAATTGGTTAATAAAGCATACACAATCCTCAACTTTATCAATAGAGACATGGAGTGTAACAGCAGGGAAGTAATGCTGAACCTTCATAACACACTTCTGGCTGCCGTACTATGGGATGGATCTATCGGCCTTAGAGAGGGTCCAGAAAAGATTGACGAGAATGATTACTGCGATGATGGACTGCAGTTAGATTAGAGAGGCTGGGACTCTTCTTTAGAGAAGAAAAGGCTGAGGGGAGATTTGAAAGAAGTATATAAAATAATGAAAGATCTGGACAGAGTGGGGAGTGGCAGGCAGTTCCCTTTGGTGCGTGGATCAAGGACTGGAGACCACAGGCACAAACTAAAGATGAAGAGAACTAAGAGTGACATAGAGTTACACAGCTTGGAAACAGGCCCTTCGGCCCAACTTGTCCATGCCAACCAAGTTGCCCAACTGAGCTAGTCCCATTTGCCCACATTTGGCCCATATCTCTCTAACCATGCAAATCCTGTTTAAATATTGTATCCGCCTCTACCACTTCCTCTGGCAGCTCGTTCCATATACCTACCACCCTCCGCATGAAAAAGTTGCCCCTCAGGTCCCTCTTAAATCTTTTCCCTCTCACTTTAAACCTATGCCCTCTACCTACTAGTCTACCCAAGGGAAAAGACTTTGGCTATTCACCTTATCCATCCATGATTTTATAAACCTCTATAAGGTCACCTCTCAGCCTCCTTCGCTCCAGGGAAAAAAGTCCCAGCCTTTCGAGCCTCTCCTTATAACTCAAGCCCTCTAGTCCCAGTAATGTCCTGGTAAATCTTTTTTGTATCCTTTCCAATTTAATGACATCCTCCCTATACCAGGGAGACCAGAGTAGTACACCAAAAATGGCCTTACCAACGTCTTGTTCAGCTGTTACATGATGTCCCAACTCCTGTACTCAATATTCTGACCAAGGAGAAATATTTTTACATAGTGCAAGGATTGCATTGCCTGTAGATGTAGTGGAGACAAGTCTGAAAGTGTGTACCACCGGGCTTCTATCCCACTGTTATAAGACTATTGAATGGACCTCTTGTATGATAAAATTGACTCTTGACCTCACAATCTACCTTGTCATGGCCTTGCACCTTATTGTCTGCCTGCACTGCACTTTCTCTGTAGTTATAATTCTGTTATTGCTTTTCCCTTGTCCTACCTCAATGTACTGATGTAATGAAATGATCTGTACATATGGCATGCAAAACAAAGGTTTTCACTGTACCTCGGTACATGTGACAATAACAAACCAATTTACCATTGTGGACTTCAAGAGGGAATTGGATATATATATGCTGAAGAAGAATTTACAGAGAAAGGGCTTGATTGCTGGAACTTCTCTGGTAGAGAACGTGTGCAGAAATGATGGGCTGAATGTCCTCCTTCTTAGTTTTAATCATTCTATGATTCTGTGCTGCAGAGGAGCGCCAGTTTAGGTTCTGAGTGAGTTCTCGGGAGAGGGACTTGGACCCACAACCTGCAGCTCAGAGACATGAGAGCTACCAGCAAACGTTGTTTTCAAATTACTCTTCAAATTAAAGTATCCTTCCACTTCACTCAGGATCATCCTTCTTTCCTACAGCATCTACTACAGTAGGACTTCCAGGGATATATCCCACAAGGCTACTGATTATCCCTTTAGCCTTGCCTTGCAACACATAAACTCCTCACATTGTTTAGTGGTATCTGACAGTAGCAGTATGTTTTCAAGGTCACCAGCAGTCCTTCAAGGACAGGCAGTGCCTCTTTCAGTGCTGTTGTCTGGAAGTGACACACTCAGATTCAGAGGGCCTGACCTTTTGTTCTGGAGATGGGTGTTAGGGTTACCTTAGAGCGCCAGAGACACGCATGGCGCCCACATTTTGTTGTTGTTGCAACAAATTATCCGCCTCAGCACAAAGACCAAGCAATATAAAACAGTTTTAGATAATTGCATTTCAGATCCTGCGAAGCATAAATTGTGCAGTAGTTACTACAGTGATTTATCAATTCCTCTTTAATCAATGAACGTATCGAGGTTTATTGTGAAGAAAAAGCAACTTAAAGTCAAATAAAGTGACTACAGAAAAGTTAGGATCGAGGTTCCAAATTATTTTGTTCACTGGCTCACAGGATCACACACAATAACTCTATAAAGTAATGCTACAACCACATTGGCCACTGCCACGGGGTTTACTCAGTCAAATCACACACTTTGTCACATCTTTCTCCCCAGAAAGGTCACATTTCTCTGTTTAACCAAAACAAGCACATAATCACACTTGGCTCTGTAAGTATATGGTCCTTTCAATATGCTAGTGGCTGACAATACTTTGGAGATCTCCAATCAATGACTTGTGTCTGCGTGGGTTTCCTTCGGGTGCTCCGGTTTCCTCCCACATTCCAAAGACATATGGGTTAGGAAGTTGTGGGCACGCTATGTTGGCGCCAGAAGTGTGGCGACACTTGCGGGCTGCCCCCAGAACACTCTACACAAAAGAAGCATTTCACTGTGTGTTTCGATGTACACGTGACTAATGAAGATATCTTATCTTATCTTCCACATGGAATCCAGAATGATTGCTGGAGTTATTCTTTCTCATTCCAGAGATTGTGGACATCTTAAAGAACCACTGGGGACTTGTGCACCTGAATAGTCCTCAGCCACAGGAAGCTCATCAGTATGAATCGACTGACACTATATTCTTTGATATGATGAGTTTTCAACTTGTATTTCATAGCTTCTTAGAACCAATACAATTACATATTCCTACACTCAAAGTATTCTGACCATGGCATCTCGAATTCACTATAGTGACTTAGCATTCTTGTTATATTAATAATGATTCTACATATTGATCAATTTACTTCTCCATATGTCTTCCCGCAGTTAGTGGACCTGCATGAGGAATTTGGGCCTTGCACCTCCATCTTATTGGTCTCTTTTCAGGAATAGGCTCCGTCTCCTCACTTGGTGTACTGTACCAATCTAACAAAGCTGAAATCCAGCTTCAGTGAACTCTTTACGATTTGTGAAAAGTCTATTAGATGTGTTATTTAGTGGGTTTGAGAATAACTTGGCAGAGGGGTGGGAAAATCAGCAGCAGGTGGGGAGATTGACCTGAATGTGGAGGATAAATCAGGCAAGTCCAGTGGGGAGAGCAAGCAGAGGCAGTGAGGGTGCATGGGAGGGCTGGCAGGCTCAACCGCATTTATTCTAATGCAAGGAGCCTCACAGGTAGGTCAGGTGAGCTTGGAGCATGGATCACTACTTGGAACTATGATACTACTGCTATCACAGAAACATGGCTGAGGGAAAGGGGGGCCTGGCAGCTTAATGTTCTGGGATATAGAAGTTTCAGATGAGGAATGCAAAAGAGGAAGGGAAGTCGAACTATGATAAGGGTGAACATAACAGTAGTACTTTGAGAGGACCTCCTGGAGGGATCATCTAATGACCATAAGACCATAAGACATAGAAGCAGAATTAGGCCATTTGGTCCATCGAGTCTGCTCCGCCATTCAATCATGGCTGATTTATTTTTCCCTCTCAACCCCATTCTCCTGCCTTCTCCCCGTAACCTTTGACACCCTTACTAATCAAGAACCTGTCAACCTCCACTTTAAATATACCCAATGACTTGGCCTCCACAGCCATCTATGGCAATGAATTCCACAGATTCACCACCCTCTGGCTGAAGAAATTCCTCCTCATCTCTGTTCTAAAGGGACATGTTCTATTCTGAGGCTGTGCCCTCTGGTCCTAGACTCTCCCACTACTGGAAACAATTAGGTCATATGGGTAGAACTTAGGAATAAGAAAGGGGTGATCACTTTGCTGGGGTTATGCTGTAGATCTCCCAATACCTGGTAGAGGCAGGTACAATCACTATGTTTAAGAGACATTTAGACAGGCACTTAAACAGGCAAGGTATAGAAGGATACAGACCTAATGAAGGCAAATGGGATTAGTGTAGGTGGGCAAAAAAATCAGCATTTACATGGTGGGCTGAAGGGCCCACTTCCATGCTGTACAACGCGACGAATGTTGGATTGCTACAGCATCCAACAGTTTCGGCATCTTCCCATCTGCTTTAACTTCGGTTGGATCAATGAAGAATCCTTAGCCTGGAGCAATCAGTCCAATAAAAGAAATTTCTTGCCTCTAAAGCTTCATTGCACCATGCTCACTGCACCACTGAAGAATGCGTTTAGATGTTTATCACAGTCTTGAATTGCTTCTTCTAGCATTTGTCTGAAATCCACAACCACAAAATCATCAGCAGTGACTTCTATGAACTGAATTTCTTCCATGAACTCATATATTTTCTTTTGGAAAACTTCTGGCAAAGTGCAGATCCCAGACAGCACAAATTTCCAGTGGTGGATCCCAGAAGGTGTGTGGAAAGAGGTGAAATGTGATGACTTTTCACCCAGCTCAAGTGCCAACACATTTGTTTACCACAGATACTAAAGCGAGTAGAGGGGTAAACGTTCTCATATATTAACCAATATCATTCCAGGGTCAGCATTAAATCCTCAGAACTAACCAGAGATTATCCTAGGGGCAGAATGATTAGACACCAGTGACTGAGCAGGCCACAGCAGATGGTCAACAGCTTTCTCCCAAAGCCACTATTTACACACAGCATCCAGTGCCATTGCCAAGTACAGTGCGGAATGACATTTTGACATTGAACATCTTTGGAAGAAAATTGTTAACTGATGGCTGGTGACTGTGGTGAAAATGTGAAAGAACAGCTGAGGTCTGAAACTTTTGTTTAGCTATAGTCAAATAGATACAAGTACAAATTTAAGTTTTATTTGTTCTTTTAACTACTTCATAATTTTGCACTGCTGGTCATAGTAAACATTAAATTAATCATTTAACCCATTTTGTTTGATGATGAACAGGTTAACTCTGGGTTTGTCTATAATTTGTTTAACTTACAATGACATAGTTCTCAAAGCAAATGGCCTCATGATATGTACCCCTAGTTATTGGGATGTTGTGTGGAACAGTTGAAATTGTACCCACGCATCTCATGATAAAAAGGCATGTCTTTCCCAAAGGGAAAGTCTTCATTAAAACATCAAGCATCAATTGCAACTAGTTGTAAAAGATCCTCTGTCGCCATTTTGAAGAAGAGCATGTGTGTTCTCTGAAGTGACCCGGCCAATATTTATCCTTCAGACAACGTCACGTCTAATGCAGAATATCAGGTAGTTCTGGAGGATTATTACGTTGCATGTGGGAGCTTATTATGTGCATATTGTCACTTTACAACAGTGAATGCATTTCAAATACTCCACTGCCTGTGAAGTGCCCTGTGACAGCCAGTAGCATGGATGGTGCTATAAAAATGTAACATTTTCTTTCATTGCTGCTGATAAAAAGAGAGTAAGGGACAATCACACAGCCTGACAGTTTATCCTTTAAACAACCTTCCAGTCTTACTTCTTTAGCACAGGTAATTATCCATATTCTACATTTGTATTCATTCCTAATGATTTAATAGGAATATACTAGAAAGAAAAGGAGATTTTCAGAACAGATGTGAGGGGTACGTTTTTTACTGAGAGAGTGGTGGATGCCTGGAATGCGTTGCCTGATAGGATGGTGGAGGCAAATTCATTGGGGGCTTTTAAGAGGGGCTTGGATGGGCACATGAATGAGAGGAAGATGGAGGGACATGGGCATTCTGTCGGTAGGAGGGAATAGCTATGTTGGCACAACATTGTGGGCTGAAGGGCCTGTTCTGTACTGTACTGTTCTATGTTCTATGTAAATGGTCAATAGCAAGCAAAAATGCATATATTGTAGATAATCTTTGTTTTGGATCATTTTTATGCAGTGGCTCCTATATATAGTATCATACTGACTTCCAAAAGTCTATCATGTTGGCTTGTTACGATGCACTAGGATTTCTTTCCATCTGCTGATATTAACATTGATTTACATGAGTCAGCGGAGATGCAAAAGCACAATGCCAGTTCTGTGTGGGGAAAAATTATCAAGCTCAAATATTACCTGACATCAGAGCAGACAACAGCCCCCCGTCAAACAGGTGTGCGACATAGCACAGTGAATCCAGTGCATCTTGTGATTGAAGAGGGGCTTCTATCACAGCCCTAATTAGGCTCCCCAAACTTGTCCACGCACTGCAGTACTGTTGCGCTGACCTTAAATAAATTTGCTTGGCACAGGAATCTTTGCAAATTCCTGAACCACCCCAGTGGAATGTGTTTTGGCAAGCGCATACCGTTCCATAATGAATCTAATGAATCTTTCAGCAGTTGAGAATTGTACACAGGATATATTTTTTATAACAGAGTGAATAAAATAAGCTTGATAATGTTGTCATTTTGTAGTACCAACAGGTGACAGAATGGGAAAGATATATTTGCCCATGTCTTTTGATGACATCCAATGATTCATGCAAGTTGGCAACGGATCATTGATATTTTATCATCCATTATTTCCAATCCATTACCAGCCTTTGGCACTTGGTTAGGAAACAACAATGTTTTTTCCCCTTGCTCGTGTGGCTCATGTTTCATTTCTCTCAGTCCTTTCTCTCACTTCTCTGTATTCCAGCACTTTGTCCGGACACTATGATCGGCTGTGTAAATCACACACACACAAACACAATACAAATTTCAAGTAAATAACCTGTAAAGATCTGAACAACCCCAACATCCCTCGATCAGGCTTTCATACCCCTGTTTTTGATCCAACTTTCATCACTGCTGTATGTGAATCGATTCCCTATTCACTTGTATTGATCGCTGGAGAAATTCATTGTGTAACCAGGCAATATGTTCAGCGTATCCCACAATTAAAACCCCATGGACCTTGATTTCTCCTTGGCTGGAGATTTTTAAAGTTAGCAGGGAAATATGAATTTGGATGTCCAAAAATTGGGGAAAAAATTGGATTGTGCTATAAGAGGAGTGAGAAACTTGCAATGAAAAATCAGCTTGTGTCTACTCAGACTGATGGAGGTTGCTCAGACTTACTTGCACATCCTTAGTGACCAGCCTGCACTGACCTTGTTATTGCTGGGCCTAGCATTCAATGCCTGGAGTGGCAGAGACTAGTTAGAGCTTCACAGCAATAACTGCATTCAGGCTCAAAGCTGGATCAGAGATGTGAGCTCCTGAGCTTGGGTGCTGCCTGTGTGGAGTTTGCACGTTTTCCCTGTGACCATAGAGTCATAGTGCTGTACAGCATGGAAACCGGCCCCTTGGACCAACCGGTCCTTGCCGACAAAAATTCCCGTCTCAGTTAGTCCCACTTGCCAGCATTTGCCCAGGCCCGGTAGTGTAGCGGTTAGTGTAACACTTTACAGTGCCAGTGACCCGGGTTCAATTCCGGCCGCTGTCTGTAAGGCGTTTGTATGTTCTCCCCGTGTCTGCGTGGGTTTCCTCTGGGTGCTCTGGTTTTCTCCCACGTTCCAAAGACGTACAGGTTAGGAAGTTGTGGGCATGCTATGTTGGCGCCGGAAGCACGGCGACACTTGCGGGCTGCCCCCAGAACACTCTACGTAAAAGGTGCATTTCACTGTGTGTTTCGATGTACATATGACTAATAAAGATATCTTATCTTTTCTTATCTCGACCCATATCCCTCTAAACTTTTCCTATCCATGTACCTGTCCAAGTGCCTCTTAAATGCTGTTAATGTACCTGCCTCAACCACTTCCTCTGGCAGCTCATTCCATATACAGACCACCTACTGAGTTAAAAAGTTGCCTGTCAGGTCCCTATTAAATCTCTCCCCTCTCACCTTAAACCTATGCCCTCTAGTTCTTGGTTCCCCAACCCTGGGAAAAAGACTGTATGCTTCCACCCTATCTACAACCCTTGTGATTTCATACACCTCTATAAGGTCACCACCTCTTTCTCCTGTGCTCCAGTGAATAAAGTCCTAGCTTGCTCAACTTCTCTCTATAACTCAATCCCTCAAGTCCTGGCAACATCCTTCTAAATCTTTTCTGCACTCGGTCCAGCTTAACGGCATCTTTTGTCCACATTGGTTTCCTCTGGATGGTCCTGTTCCCTTCCACATCCCAAGGATGTGTGGGTTGGTAGGTAGTCGGCTACTGTAAGTTTAGTGTGTAGGTGAGTAGTAGAATCTGTTGATGGAAATGTGGGGAGAATAAAATATGGGATTAATATAGGATCAGTGTAAATGGATGTTTGAGAGTTGGCGCAGTCTCAGTGGAACAAAGAGTCTGATTCCCTGCTTTCTATGACTCTGAACCTTGTAAAGGGGAGCTGCTTGGTGCCTGTAAGTACTTCTTGAAGTCATGTCACCGGTGAGAGAACCCTGTGACAAGAGATGTCAGACCATGGCATGGAAGACCACCCCAGTCCTATGGTGGTGCTCCAGAAACACTGCTGGATGTGGTGAACAATACATGGGACACCCCCTACCCATGGTGGGCAAAAGGTGGCCCAGTGAACCATCCAGTGCCAACGGGAGGAAACCCAAGGTGAAGTCAATACCTCAAGTATAACTGCAGGGGCCTGGATCCAGGGCAGGAAGAAACTTAATGACCTTACTTGTTAGTCAAGGTCAGTGAACATATCTCAATCTTCCTTACCCCCAGCAGCACCACTAATCTCACACATTGCTCCATACAATACAGTCCCAGACAGTAATCACCATCACGCCGGCTTTGGAAGTGTATCCCACCGCATCCCACAACAATTCTTCAACAATACCACTTGCATCTCATGGCTTCCACAAACTGCCAGCCACTCAATAGCAGACACCTTGCACAAATACATTGCCACAGGCATGCACTGGAAAATGCCAGATAATGGCTGGTTTTGAGAACAGATTGTTGGGGAACAAATATGCCTCCAATTCAGTGCCTTGGAGGGAAGAATCCTTGTTTCACAGGAGCTGCAGAGACAGGTGCCATAGCAACAGGAGGTGATAGGCCCATGAAAGATAATGTAAGAACATGGAACATAGAACAGTACAGCACAGAAACAGGCCCTTCGGCCCACAATGTCTGCGCCGAACACGATGCCAAATTAAACTAAATCTCCTCTGCCTGCACATGATCCACGTCCCTCCATTCCCACATGTGATAATATTAAAGCAGTAAGATATCTTTATTAGTCACGTGTACATCGAAACACACAGTGAAATGCATCTTTTGCGTCAAGTGTTCTGGGGGCAGCCCACAAGTGTCGCCACGCTTCCGGCGCCAACATAGCATGCCCACAACTTCCTAACCTGTATATCTTTGGAATGTGGGAGGAAACCGGAGCACCCGGAGGAAACCCACGCAGACATAGAGAGAATGTACAAACTCCTTACAGACAGAGGACGGAATTGAACCTGAGTCGCTGGCGCTGTAATAGCGTTACGCTACCAATTTAATTTACAGCGGCCAATTAACCTACAACTAGCACATTTTTGGGATGTGGGAAGAAACCGGAGCACACAGTGGAAACCCACGCAGTCACAGGGAGAACATGCAAGCTCCACACAGACAGCACCAGAGGTCGAATTTGAACCCACGGTTGCTGGAGTTGAGAGGCAGCAGTACTACCTGCTGTGCCACTGTGCTGCACATCATGTTGAACTGGGGTTTGATTGCATCAGATCTGTCACTAGCAGATTCTGAGGGATTGATGCACCTTCCTGTAAGGGGAGGGGGCTGGTGGTATTGGTTTTGGTGAATCACGAACTTGCTGCAGTCTCTCGAAATGATAACAATTATCTTCCCGCCTGTTACATCACCTGTCTTCTTAATATTGCCAGGCAACCAACCAGCCCAGACACCTACATCTCACGACGAGCCAGGTCTTCCAGATCCCAAGCTCTGCCGCCTCCTTCACTCCTATTCAGCAGCCTTCCGTGACCCTATAGCACAGCTACAGGTAGAGCACTGAGCCTGAGCACGACCACAGACTTGCCTACATGGAAGGTCGGCATTCAGCACAGAAAATGTGGAAAATGCTCGGCAAGTCAGGCAGCATCTGCGGAGAGAGAAGCAGAAGTTTCAGGTCAATAACCTTATATCATGCAGAGGCTCGTGGCTGATGTTTCTGTTTTCACTGTAGTACCAACGGCAGCTTCCCCAGTGCAACACTGCAGTGGAAGCCCAAAGATCTGCCTTGGTGGTTGCGGCCCGCGTATTGGGCCAGTGCTCTTCCTCCCCCTCCTGGAGCTGCTGCCCAACAGCTTTACTACCAGATTCCAGAGAACAACTCAAGAACGACAAAGTAGGCATCCTATCCAGACTGCTGATGGTCTGACCAGGCGGTGATAAGTGAAGTTGGGTGACTCTCACTCAGTTGATGATACAACCGTGTCACTAGAACTGGGTCATTAGTAAGCCAGCCACTGTTCTGATATGTTGACACAAAAATCATTGACACACTAGATAGCTTGGGAAGGAAGATGTGGTGGATACATTTCGGGTACCTGGATTTCACTGAGAGGAGCTGATGATTGTAGTTTACAGACGAATCAATTGGAATCCCTTCCAGTTAATGCATGAGTTCAACTCACCCTCATGATAAAGTGAGGGCAATCTCTGTCTCCCTGGGTCATGGGAAAGTCCACAAAGTTCCCCAAATCTCTCATACATCCTGGCTGCTCTCCTTACAAAGAGAGGACCTCTTTGCAGACTGTGGATTGAGGGTGCAGAGAACATGCAAGGGGCCGTGTCTTGGTTCATCCCCACCAGCTACGTGACTGAGGACTCTCTGATCTACGGGCTGTTCCCGGGGACACACACACCGAGACAGACATCAAGTGCTGTTGGAACATCATCAGCTCAGTGAAAGATTCCCTTTGGTCTGACCGAAACTTGACTGTCTTCCAGCACAGAGAATGCTGCTGACTGGCACATTCCAGGCTGCAGGAGTATGTACTGAGGGATGCACTGAAGCTCGGTGTAGCCAATGCAAAGGCTCTATGGGGAAAAACCACAGGCACATGAATATGCAGGGAATGGAGGGATATGGAAATCATGTGCAAGCAGAATGAATTAGTTTACTTTGGCATCATGCTCGGCACAGACATTGGGGGCCAAAGGGTCTGTTCCTGTCTGTACTGTTCTTTGTTCTCTGTTCTAGGGTCCCTCTACTACTGGACACTGAAGGGCTGAGTCTGGCGGGGAAGGGCGTACCACTTCAGGGGGCCACATGAGTGGAAACGGTGCCATGTAAAAACAAACATGCTGACACTACTGAACGTATTAACCAAATGACACAGAATGTAAAGAGCTTTTTACTGTGTTTATTCCTTTGTATATATTTTTTATTATGAGTAAAGATCAGTGAAAGTCCACAAGGTGCCACAAGTCTCTTGCACATCCTGGCTGCTCTTTCTACAAAGAGAGGAGGGAGCTCAGCTTTCCTGGGGAGCAAAGCCTGTGTGAACTCTCTGATCTTCGCCATCAGGCAGGAGGTACTGAAGCCTTGAAGTCCCACACTATCAGGTCCAAGAACAGCTACTTCCCTTCAGCCATTCGGTTCTTGAACCAACCAGCACAACCCTAATCACTACCTCCGTATAGCAACACTATGATCACTATGCACTACAATGGATTTTGTTTCCTTTTGTTCTAATTGCCTTCTTTCTTGTATAATTTATGTTTTCCTTGTAAATGTTGTGTCTCTGATGTCCTGTAATGCTGCTGCAAGTAAGTTTTTCATTGCATCTGTGACTATGCGTTTGACTTTGATGGAACAAGGGCTCTGCAAGCTGCGAAACATGGCTGTAGCCGGTGGGAAAACAACCCTTCATTTCAACAAGTAGCACGATTCTGGCACTGACCTGCCCTTATTTAAACCTCCCTCGGCTGGGTAGACAAGCAAGAGGTGTTCTTGGAATACCCTCAGTGGATGGGACGTTAGAGATCCTTCTCCCCCTCCTCAACTCTCCCACACTGAGCAGGGCCTCTGCTCATTACCCTCGTCATTTTTTTATGGTGGTGTTTTTTTTTCAAAATGGGGGTGTCACTGCCAAGGCCAGTATTCATTGCCCATCTGTCACTGCCCTAGGGAGGGTTTGGGGTGAGCTGCCACCCTGCTCCACTACAATCCTAAAGTTCTTTTGGGAAGTAGGTTCCAGGATTTCGGCCCAGTGACAATGAAGGAATGGCAATTTATTCCCAAAGGTGGATAGTCTGTGACTTGGAGGGGAACCAGCAGGTGGTGGTGATCCTACGCATTCGCCCTTGTCCTTGACGGCAGAGTTGGTAGGTTTAGCAGAAGCAACCTGGGTGAACAACTGCCACGTATGTTTTAGATGGTGGACAACCCCACCACTAATAAAGAAACCACTAATAAAGATAGTCAGAGGCTTTTTCCCAGGGCTGAAATGGTTGCCACAAGAGGACACAGGTTTAAGGTGCTGGGGAGCAGGTACAGAAGAGATGTCAGGGGTAAGTTTTTTACTCAGAGAGTGGTGAGTGCGTGGAATGGGCTGCCGGCAACGGTGGTGGAGGCAGATATGATAGGGTCTATTAAGAGACTTTTGAATAGGTATATGGAACAGAAAAATAGAGGGCTATGGGTAAGCCTAGTAATTTCTAAGATAGGGACATGTTCGGCACAACTTTGTGGGCCGAAGGGCCCGTATTGTGCTGTTGGTTTTCTATGTTTCTACTCTGGGTGCTCCAGTTTCCTCCCTCATTCCAAAGACGCACGGGTTAGAAAGTTGTGGGCATGCTATGTTGGCGCCGGAAGCGTGGTGACACTTGCGTGCTGCCCCCAGAACCCTCTACGCAAAAGATGCATTTCACTGTGTGTTTTGATGCACATGTGACTAATAAAGACATCTTATCGTATCTGCTTGCACCACTACCCCTGGCAGCCCCTCCCAGGCACCCACCACTCTCTGTGTAAAAAACTTGCCCTGCATATTTCCCTTAAGCTTTCCCCCTCTCATCTAGAATGCACGTCCTCTAATATAGAATTACAGTTACAGAGAAAGTGCAGTGCAGGCAGACAAATAAAGTGAAAAGGCCATGACGAGGTAGGGTGAGAGATCAAGAGTTCACCTCCTGAACATCTGCAAATGGAATTAACAATCGGCCACTTTATTTGTTTTGCAGTGTGCTACACATGTAATGCATCACTACTCCAGTCACTGCTGATTAGTGCCTGAGGTTGAAGGGATTTTGCCAGGAAATGCCAAAATAAACCTGCAGAACTCTCCCTTCCTTCAGTTTGTAGCTGCGCTGGCTTTACGCAGCAGACTGTCAGAGCTACGTGTTGTCTGAGCACGCTGAGAAGAAATGAGAGAAGGAACTGAAAGAAATAAAGCGTGAATGCTGGGTCTGCCCAGGAGATCTCTAGAGGGCTGCTGTTCATAAAGTGGCCAGTGCACCTTTAAATACCATGGGAGAGAGAGCTGCGTACAAAGACACACCAGGAGAGCAAGGTTGAAGTGTTGTCACTGACCTAAGGGGTTTATTCCTGAGGGATAATTTGTCACTTCTTGTACATTTTATACAATATTTTGAATGGCTTTAATAATGAGCACAACTGTGAAGAAATAGCATCCACTGTCTAACCAGCAAAGACACTTAGCAGGCACAGAGGAAATAACAGCATCCTGAATTACAGTTACATTGATTTCAGGTTGTGTTTGATGCTTTTGGACTGGCAATAACAATAACTGGTTTGAAACACACGCTGATGAATTGACTCCACCTATCAAAGCCAAGCAACAGCCTATTGTGAATACAGAACAAATCCCAGTGAGAAATCCCTTCACCAGACTTCGTTGATCCAGAAGTATCGAACAGCAAATATCTTTAGGATTTAAGATACCTGTTGGACCAACTTTTAATGCAATTGTGTTTGCCACAAGTTTGTCTCATGTTCAGCTTTCACAACTGATTTTACGGCCTTTCGAAAATATAGCTGAAGACAGATCACAAAGAGTTGCCACACTCCAGCCCCATCTTGGAGTTTTATCCAGCTGCATCACAGCTTGGTAAGGCAACTGCCCTGCCCAAGATGGCAAGAAATTGCAGAGAGTTGTGAACACAGCCCAGTCCGTCACACAAACTAGCCTCCCCTCCATGGACTCTGTCTACACTTCCCACTGCTTCAGGAAAGCAGCCAACATAGTAAAGACCCCTCCTACCCCAGTCATCTCACCTCTCCCGTCAGGCAGAAGATCCACCATGTACCACCAGGCTCAAGGACAAGTTCTATCTCACAGTTATCGGGCTCTTGAATGGACCTCTGATACACTAAAGATGACTTGTTGACCGCATTATGGCCCTTGCACTTTATTTGTCTACCTGCACTGCACTTTCTCTGTAACTGCAACACTATATTCTGCATTCTGTTTTCATTTTTACCAGCTCGATGTACTTATGTATGGTGTGATCCATCTGGATGACATGCCAAACAAAAGATTTTCACTGTATCTTGGTACATCTGACAATAATAAACCAATACCCATCCTGAGCTTGTTTGGGAGAGGTGCAGGGACAGTGGAGATGAACGGGACTGTTGAAACGTTGATGTGATGCTCGGATATTCTTTTCTGCAGTAACTGTGACTCAGTCAGTAGCACAATCACCTTAGAGTCAGATTGGGCCTGGGTCCACTTCCCATCCAGGATTAGAACAGTATTGCTAGACTAGCAGTGCTGATGAAAGGCTAAGTCACCAAGGCCTCAAGCTTTGGAATTGACTCCAAAAACCTTGCTATCCTGCTTTAAGATAATTCCTAAAACCTCCTGCTTTGACCAACCTATCTAGGGACCAAATATCTCCAGGGATCACATTTACTTGATAAGTCTCCTGTAAGATATGTGCTAAGTTAAAGGCATGATATAAAAATCCAGGTTGTTGTTGCATTGTTGGAACAAGAGGATGGCCTCCAAACAAGTTCCATCAAGTCCATTGAGTCCTGTGGCTACCTCCAGCCTGCCTCTTATTTCTGGGACCTACTGATTCAAAGGCGCACTGCCGGAAATAGCCACAGGACTCAGTCACTGAGCAGGAGCCGCCAGAAATTGAAAAAGACAAAAGGGGAAAAGCTTTCTGTCTTCCTTTTATCATTTGTTTATTCCAAGACACATTCAAAACATTATTAAACCAAGCTGTTGAATGAGGAGAGTTTTAGTATCCTGGTGGAGTTAGCCTGACAACACAGTGGTCAATCCTTTGCAATACACATACTTAAATGCTTTTTCTCCTAGAGGAACCAGTTTGCTGTTGCCTGTCTAGTTTTTGAGTCATAGAGCTTTTTACAGCACAGAAAACAGGCCCTTCGGCCTAACTCATCCATGCTGACCAAGTTGCCTAACTGAGCTAATCCCATATGCCAGCGTATCCCTCTAAACCTTTCGTATCTGTGAAGCTGTCCAAATATCTTTTAAATGTCATAAATGTACCCGGCTCTGCCACTTCCTCTAGCAGCTCGGTCCACATACCCACCACCCTCTGTGTGAAAAGTTACCCCTCACGTCCCTTTTTAGATCTTATGCCTTTCACTTCAAACCTTTACCCTCTAGTTTTGGACCCCCCGCCCCAGGGAAAACACTGTGGTTGTCCACCTTATCTATGTCCCTCATTATTTTATCAACCTCTGTAAGGTCACCCCTCAGTCTCCAACACTCCAGGGAAAAAAGTCCAAGTCTATTTGGAAGATTGAATTTGAAGGCAGAACACAAGGTTAATGGCAGGACTCTTAGCAGTGTGGAGGAACAGAGGGATCTTGGGGTCCACGTCCATAGATCCCTCAAGGTTGCCGCACAGGTCGATAAGGTTGTTAAGAAGGCATATGGAATGTTGGCCTTCATTAGTTAGGGAATTGAGTTCAAGAGCTGCCAGGTAATGTTGCAACTCTATGGAACTCTGGTCAGACCACACTTGGAGTCTTGTGTTCAGTTCTGGTCGCCTCATTATAGGATGGATGTGGAAGCTTCAGAGAGGGTGCAGAGGAGATTTACCAGGATGCTGCCTGGATTGGACAGCATGATTTATGAGGATAGGTTGAGTGAGCTAGGGCTTTTCTCTTTGGACAGAATGAGGATGAGAGGTGACTTGATAGAGGTGTACAAGATGATAAGAGGCATTGATCGAGTGGACAGTCAGAGACTTTTTCCCAGGGTGAAAATAGCTAACACGAGGAGACATAATTTTAAGGTGATTGGAGGAAGGTGTAAGGGGGATGTCAGAGGTAAGTTTTTACACAGAGAGTGGTGGGTGTGTGGAACGCACTGCCTGCAGAGGTTGTGGGGGCAGATACATTAGGGACATTTAAGAGACTCTTAGATAGACACATGAATGATAGAAAAATGGAGGGCTATGTGGGAGGGAAGAGGTAGATAGATACTAGAGCAGGATAAAATGTTGGCACAACATCGTGGGCCGAAGGGCCTGTACTGTGCTGTAATGTTCTATCTAACCTCTCCTTATATTTCAAACCCTCCAGTCCTGGTAACATCCTCATAAATCTTTTTTTGTATCCTCTCCAATTTAATGACATCCTTCCTATAACGAGGTGACCAGAACTGTACACAGTACTCCAAATGTGGACTTACCAACATCTTGTACAGCTGTAAGATGACGTCCCAACTTCTGTACTCATTATCCCAACCTATGAAGGCAAGCATGCCAAATGCCTTCTTCACCACCCCGTCAACATGTTCAAGGATCTATGTACCTCTACCCCTAGGTCTCTCTGTTCTACAAAACTTCCCAGGGCCCTGCCATTTACTGTGTAAGTTCTGCCCTTCTTTCAACCTTTCTTCTTGTCTTACTAGAGTTTAAAATTATAGAATCATGGATTCGTTATAGCACAGAAGAAGGCCATTTGAGTCATTGAGCCTCCCACATTCCTGCAAGAGGGATCTAGTCAGTTCCATTCCCCATGGCCCTGTGGTCTGAAACCAGAGGTTGAAATCTGCCACCCTCACCCCTTCAGGCATCAAATTCCAGATGAATTCCAGCCTGGATTCTACCCCACACCTGCCACCCTCTAGCTTTTGTCCTTCACTCTGAAACTTTGGTCTCAGGAAGTGGCATCCATCATCAGGGACCCCCACCATCCAGGCCGTGCCCTCTTCTCAATGCTGCCATCAGGCAGGGGGTACAGGAGCCTGAAGACCCACACCTCAAGGTTCAACAGTAGCTTCTTCCCCACTGCCGTCAGGTTCTTGAACCCACCTGAAAAACCCTAACACTACCTCAGACTATATTTCTTTGACTCTCTCTCTCAATCTTGCTCTGGTGTCTTTATGTTTATTTTGGGGAGTAAGTCATGTATAATTTATGTTAAGTTTATGTTGACATGTTTGTCATATTTGTACTGTGCAGCTGCTGCAAAAAGCTCATTTTCATGGCATTTATACCCTGTGTATGTGTGCCCATGACAATAAACTTGAACTTGACTGTGTCCTGATCTAGCGTTACCTCCAATTCTCATCCTGGTGCTCAAGTCCCTCTTCAGTCTCACTCTTGCCTTTTTAATTTGGAACCTCTTCCAGCTCAACAACTTTCAGATCTCCATTCCACCAGTTCTACCGTCTCATATATCATGGAGTAAAATAACACAGGGGCTATGTTACTGGAGCAGTACTCCGAGACCTGGATTGCTGATCCACAAATAATTCCCACCAGTGGCAGCTGGAGAATTAAAATTTCAGTAATTAAATTGAAACCTGTTGTAAGAGGTTAGGCTTGGTAATAGTGACTGGGAAGCTATCAGATTGCTATAAAAATATATCTGCTTACTCATGTCCTGCAGAGAAGGAAATCTGCCATCTGTAAGCAGACTGACCTATATATGACTCTAAACCCACAACAGGGTAGTTGATGCTGAATTGTCCTCTGAATGAGCAACATTCAAGGACCAATTAGAGATGGGTAAGACTTTGCTTGCTGGTTGCAAGATGGGCCCTCCCTGTCGGGTCATTCACTCACAGCCAGTGCCCAGCTCCACCACGCACTGTCCTCGAGGTGCCTGCAGTGGGGATGAGGCCATTGTTCATTTGCCAAGATGGTCTCAAACAGTTGCGTAATACAGGACTCTTTGTGCTCTGTGGATTGTTCCAGCTTTTTGTTGCACATTCAGCCTGCTAGAAAAAGAATATCTCTTCTGCTCTACCTCAACAGTGGGGCAGCAGAAAGTTCTAAGTACATGAGAGGACCTGTCTAGAATCTTAGACAGAAGGAGACCATTCAACCCATCACCTTCATGCTGGTTGAAAAAAAGAGTTGAATGTTTTAACGTCACTTCCCATACCTTAGTCTGCTGTCTTGCAGATTCCAGCACTTAATGTATGTATCAGAGTAATAATTACAAGCAATGAGTTTTTTTCTCTCTACCACCCTGTCATGCAGTGAGTTCCAAAGTCTCCCATACTCTGATTGAAAACATTTCTCTCATCTTCCGTCTAATCCTTCTTCCAATCAACTTAAATCTATGTCTCCCATTTATTGACCATCCTGCCAAAGGAAATTCTATTTTCTCCATTTGGGATCCGAATGATTTAATAACCCTCTGGTAACATATGAACACGGGAGTTATGGAGCAGGAGTAGGCCACTCAGCCCTCAAGCCTGCTCTACCATTCAGTAAGATCATTGGTGATCTGACTGTAACCTCCATTACTGTCTAACCATGGTAACTTTTCTCCCCCTTGCTTATCAAAAATCTATCCACCTTTGCCTCAGAACTATTAAAACACAGCCTCCACTGCACTTTGAGAAAGAGTTCCAAAGACTCACAACTTCTAAGAGAAAAACTTTTCACCTCACCTCTAGATAATTGGGTGACTCCGTTTTCAATAGTGACCCCTAGTTCTAGGTTCCCCCACTTATATGTTTCAATCAAGTACCCTCTCACCCTCCTAAACTCCGGCTAATACAAGTCTAGCCAATCCAACTTTTCCTCATAAGATAACCCACCCACTTCAGATATTAGTATGGTAAACCTTCTCTAAGCTGCTTACAATGAATTAACATCCTTCCTCGAATAAGGAGACCAATACTCTACCCAGTATTCCATATGAGGTAATTCACCAATGGCCCATATAACTGAAACATTATCTCCTTTATTTTGTACTCAATTTCTCTAACAAGTAATGATAACATTCGGTTTGTGATACTTGCATACTAGCCTTTGGCAAATCAGATAGTGCAACACCCAGATCTCAGAATTCCACAATCCCTCATCATTTATTAATATATTACTTTACTATTTTTCTGGCTAAAATAGGTAGATTTTTCCCAACTCTTTTAACCTCTCTATATCCCATTGTATCCTCTCAATATTCCTCCTCACAACAAACAGCACCTCGTATTCGCCTGGGTAGTCTGCAACCCAACAACATGAACATTGAATTCACCAATTTCAGGTAACCTGCTCCCCCTCTGTCCCTTTTTCTCTCTCCTCCTGATCTCCCCAGTTCCTCCTACACCCCACCCAGTCTCCCATCACCCACACACCCCTCCCACTGGGTCCCCTCCCCCCACCTGCCCTCCCCACCTCCCTTATTTGGTTCCACGCTCCACCTTCCTCTCCTATCAGATTCCGTCATCTGAGGCCCTTTGTTTATTCCACCCATCGCCTCCCACCCTCTGTTGCCATTTCCCCTCCCCCATCTGCCTATCACCCCTCCTCACCTGGATCCACCCATCACCTGCCAGCCCCTGCCCCACCCCTTCCCCTCACCTCTTCATACCGGCGACCTCCCCTCTATCTTTCAGTCCAGGTGAAGGATCTTGACCCGAAACATCGACAGTCCATTTCCCTCCACAGATGCTGCCTGACCCGTTGAGTTCCTCCAGCATTTTGTATGTTGCTCCAGATTCCAGTGTCTGCAGTCTCTTGTGTCTCCAAACCTTCCTACCTGCCTTTACGTCATCAGCATATTTAGCAACCACACCTGAACTGCCATCATCCAAGTCATTTATGTAAATTGTGAATAAATTTGAGGCCCCAGCACTGATCTCTCCGGCACACCACTCACTACTTGTGAAAAAAGACCCATTTCCCACTAAGCAGCGAGTATTCTATTCATGTCACTATCTAACTGCCTACATCATAAGCTTTTATTTTCTGCAATCCCTTTGATGCTGCACATCATGAAATGGCTTCTAAAAATCTAACAGTAACGACAGAACCTGTGCAATATTTCCTCGTAGTTGGAAACAAATTCCAGAGGGGAATTGGAATTGGAGTTGGTGGTATTGGTTTATTAATTGTCACATGTACTGAGACATGTGTCACATGTTTGCGTGCCATCCAGACAGATCATTCCATATGTAAGTACATCAAGGTAGTAAAAAGGAATATGCAGAATATTGTATTAAGTTTTGGATATTATTAAGGTCCCATATGACCCAAGTCTTGGAAGTGAAGGAAAAGTGGGGTTAGAGTATATCATCTCTTTAAATTAAAATAAACTATTAGTTATGAACCTTGTTAGAAATTTAAATTAGACTGTAAACATAAACTGCATATTTAATTATCATGGTACAATAGAATTGGAAGAAAATGAGTCATTGGTCAATAAGAATTTTAAAAAACTCCATAAGGTTTACAACCTTCACTTGAATCATTTGAGGAAGTCTAAAGCTTTTCTTTGCAGAGGCTTGAAGAGTCTTAGAAAGTCTTGTCACACTGTTGACCCACATGTGTTTCACATATGAAATATTTATCTGGTGAATGTATATCTACAGAGCTAACCTTCTCATTTACTGAGCTCAGTGCTGCTGAACTGTCCCAGACTTGGTAAGGGCATAAACCTTGACATTATGTGTTGTTGTCTTTACCTTGCCACAGCTACAGACATGATTAGTGGAGATTGGTTGCAGATAGTCCTTGTCCTGTTCTATATCAGATCAATAAAGTTCACTCTTGGCTTGGTAACTCAAACACATTGTAATGATTTATGATTCCAGTCACAAGGGAGTCATTTTTCACTTCTATTCATCTCCAATCCTTGTCCTCAAGATTGTCAGGATACCCATTCTAACTAAATGGACTCTTCAACAGGCACTGTCATGGAATAGCCTGTGGTGCAAAGCAGTTTTACAGGAATATGGGAATTGCTGGATGAAGATGGAAAAAACTGGAATGACAACAGTATAGTGCTTTTCACAACCTCAAGATGTCCATTGTGCTGTGCTATTGTGCAAATGCAGATTCCTTTAATTTGCATTCAACCCTGTATCACAACAAAAATGATAACAGAGTTGTTAATTAAAGCAAACAAGCTCCATCAATTAGTGTATAACAGAGTGAATGCAGAGGTCAGGAAATCACTTGCAACCGTAGGTCGCACATTACCTGCTCGTCCTAAGGATGGGGCAGTCACGAGGCATCATTTCTCAAATTAGTCACACACTAGATCATAAAATGTTCCTTTCTTCAAGAGTATGGATTTCAGAACCCTTTAGTAGCATTATGACATGAAGTAGTCCAACTCCAGTTTGGGCATGGGAGGGAGAATGACTGACCTTTCCCTGCATAAGGATGTTTCTCCCCATTTTCAGGGAAATCGATGAATTTTTGTCACCATCAATTGGCACTTGCACTCTAAATGTATTAAAAATGAAAAGTCATATCCAAAGAATGCAATATTGAATATTACACCAGATGTTAGGCACTATTAAAGTGCATGTTTTCCTTTAATGTACATACCTTCCACATGCCTCTTCTAAACCGCTCCCAACATCTGTTTGTGTTGCAAGCTTTAAGCTAATTTACACATATTTAGAAACACTGGTTGGTCTACATCATTCCAGGGTACATTAACAGCTTGTATCCCCTCCTTACAACAATCATTCTCAAAAGCATAATCAGCTAAACATTGTCTGGTAGTTAAAAATAGTTTAACTATCAAGCAGTAGTTTTTTTTTTTCCTCTGATCATTTGCTATTTTAACAAGAATAGACAAGCAGGATTAGGTTTTCTTTTTTAAAAAAATCCTCAACTCTGGAAAGAACAAGTATGATTGAAAGACACAGGCAGAACACATAGTGGGTAAGTATAGGTTAATGGCATCCTGGAGGCATTTTATTCCAACTCATGTACATTCTTGAAAAGGTTAACATGAGCCTTTTCTGTTTCTCCTACCATACACATGAATAAACTCTGCATGGATAACTTCAATTTCATCCAGAAAATGATATCGCTGTTTTGAGACAAAGGCTTGCATACATGCAAGCAGGTCAAAAAATAAAGAAAGCAAGCTCTGTGCCACTTACCAATTATGGTCTGGAGCCAACTGTCCAGTAGGTGTGAGTGCCACATAAAGTTCCTGTTAGGAATTGCTGGACAAAGGATGAAGATCATGGCCCATTTAGTTCACTGTTTAGCATTCTCCCGTCCAAGTGGATGCAAAGAGCTGCAATTCATTCCCTAAATCTCTCCAGCTCACTCTCCTTTAAGATTATCTTCTTTAAGATTAACATCTTGACTGAGCTTTTGGTCATCTAATATTACTTTATGTGGCTTGGAGACAAATTTTCCTGAGTAAAGCCTTGAAACATTTTCACCTGCTGCACATGTTTTATTAGAGGTTATTGGCACTATTCTTATACCTTGAGTATTTACTACTGCCCAGGCATTGAGGGAAGATTACTTCATGCAGGGCTGAGGAATCAGGTTGGATTAAATTCATGTTGAAATTGAAATGGTGGAGCACATTGAAGAGAATGAATGGCCTTCATTTGCTCCTGTGGTAGTCACAAAATATAATGATGACAATATCAAGATGATAATCAAGGGAATCTACAACAATTAGTCTACAACAGGCTATTCTCCAGATCTTGGCTCCAGCCCCAGTAACCTTGACAAGGAGCTTGTATGAGAAACTGTGACATTAAGCTTGATTTCTTGCCATAGTGGTCCTTGTTAGGAGTTTATTCTGAAGAAGGTTACTGGAAGAACAGAAAATGTTATCGTTGAATAAACAGACACAAAATGGGGCCATTGCAAATTAAATTTTGGAACCTTCACAAGAAGTTAAATGTTCCTGAACATGTCTCCAAAAGCTCAAAATGAAGCAATGTCAATTTTAACTCCAATAAGCTTTGGGTGAGTAATGGGGCAAGGCAAGTGCAAGGCACAAGCCAAGCTTTCTGATCTGAGGGATTTCATATGGTAAAATGGTAAACTGGTTTATTATTGCCACATGTATCAAAGTACAGTGAAAAACTTGTCTTGCCTATCATCCATACAGATCAATTCATTACTACAGTACACTGAGGTAGTACAAGGTAAAAACAACAACAGAGTACAGAATAAAGTGTTACAGTACAGAGAAAGTGCTGTGCAGGTAGACAGTAAGGAGCAAGGTCACAACTAGGTAGATTGTGAGGTTGAGAGTCCATCTTATCATACTAGGGAACCGTCCCATAGTCTTATAACAGCAAGATAGAAGCTGTCCTTGAGCTTTCAGGCTTTTGTACCTTCTGCCCAGTGGGAAGGGGGAGAGGAGAGGTTGTCCCGGGCCTTTGATTATGCTGGCTGCATTAGCAAGGCAGTGAGAAGTGTAGACAGAGTCCATGGAGGGGAGGCTGGTTTCCGTGATGTGCTGAGCTGCATCCACAACTCTGCAGTTTCTTGCGGTCTCAGGCAGAGCAGTTGCCATACCAAGCCGTGATGCATCCAAATAGGATGCTTTCTATGGTGCATCGATAAAAGTTGTTGCGAGTCAAAGAGGACATGTCAATTTCTTCAGCCTCCTGAGGAAGCAGAGGCGCTGGTGAGATGTCGGCTGTCAGACAATTGACCACCTGAAATGGGCAAAATCAGCCACTTGCTGGCAGCCTGCATATGGAACCAGGTGCGAGTGGGTCTCAGGCCTAAAACCTAGGCCTGTGAGCCTGTTTCCCACTCATCCTGCTTCCTGAGATTCTATTCCCAAATACTTTGGAAAGAAAGCTTATTGCCAAAAGGATGAGTTGCCCAGGAGATAATTTGAAATCTGGGACTGGAGGAGGTTGTGGCTTTCCTTGTGAGACCCGGTGAAGCAATGGTGACCTTTCCTTTAAACCCAATTCAGAAAACTTCCAGTCTTCTGAGGATGACTCAACCACCAAAACATGTCGAGCCAGAAAAATAAGAGGGGAGTTCCAGGTTTATGATCCAATGATCATGAATGACCAGATCTTCTGTGCTTCCATGATAATGCTCGAGAGGTGAATTTTGGCCAGAGATAAGAACTTATGAGACACACACGAGTCTGCAGACACTGGAATCTGAAGCAACAAACAATCTGCTGGAAGAACTCAGCAGGTCGAGCAGCATCTGTTGGAATTGTTGACGTTTCGGGTCAAATCCCTGCACAAGAACCAGTGGCTATAGTAGCAAGTCTTGGTAAAAACATGATCGCAGAGACAGGGAGTTTACAAATTAGGAGTAGGTGTAAACCTCTCAGCCCCTCAAATCCGCTCCGTCATTTAATTTTGTAATGGCTGATATGATTGTAACTTCACCTCCACATTCTCACCTACCCTGGTAATCCTTTCACCTTCCCGTTTGTCAAGAACCTATTTACCTTAAAAATATTCGAAGACTGCTTCTGCCACCCTTTGAGGAAGAGCGTTCCAAAGACAGTGAGAAAAATAAAATTGCTCCATCTCTGTGTTACATGGGAAATCCTTGTTTTAACAATCATCCCTCCATCTAAATTCTCCCACAGGAGGAAACATCTTCTACATGCTCCCTGTTAAAACCCCTCAGGATCTTATATGTTTCAATGGAGACCAGTGGGATGGGTAGAGACATACGAACATTCAAATCAAGGGAAGAAGACCTGTTCACTATTTAATGTGGATGATCTGACTGCAAATTCCACTCCACATTCCTGTCCACCCAGGAAGCAAAGACTGGTGAGAATTCCCTGCTCTTCAAAACAGTGCCATGGGATCTTTCATATCCAAGCGAGAGAGAAGACTGCTCCAAGGTTTATTTTCTGATCAGATGGTGTACCACATCCTCAATACAGGATGCTTGTGCTTGGGGCTCTGGAACCCACAATCTACTGACTTAAAGGACAAAGTACAAACTATTCTTGGGTGATGGAAACTGGAGAATAGGCTGTCACTTTTTTTTCATTTACTAAAGCAATGAGTTTGGCAAATTAAGATATTCATATTAAAATTTTTAAAATATCCTGGGTTACATGTGATTAATTCAGCTGGCCTTTTACTTCCTGGGAAGAAAGTGACAGATCCACTGTTTTGTCTCGATTGCTAAGTTCCAGCTGGGTAGGTTCCAGAGAATAACGCACCTCTGTTAATGCTGTTCGTTGATTAATTCTGCCTTTTTTTCATAGATGAAAGAATTCCAAAAGAATTGAATTGAGGGTAGAATGGGTTTGTATTTTGCCACCCTTGGCGTATGAAAGCACAATCATCATTAATATGAAGACTCCTCCAGTGGTACTTAAATCAATACACCCTGAAAATTGTTTTAGGTTTCTCTAATGTATTTCACGAGAACAAGATCATTAGTGAAAAAAATAATGATTAACCTTTAAAATCAGAATGGCATTTCTTTTTTTACTGTAAATGTAGAATTAATAAGCATTTTTTAATCATTAGTTTAATTTTCAGGATGGTACTTTTGTTCTTTTGGGTGTTGAACTGTTACAGTTGGTAGTAACCCTTCAAATCATTTGCTTCATTCAAGCATTCTTTTCTGAATAATTCATCAGGCATTATTATCCATGCGTGGAACACCTCATTTAGCACTGGTGATCTTCTCTTATGTGTAGCTGACAGGCAATCAAAGTTTTTATCAGTGCAGAAAATTTGCAATTCAGAAATGTATTTGCAGCAATTAGTAGCTATCAGGTAGCACAGGGTGCCCAGTTTCATAAAGAAAGATTTCACTTAGCTCAACTGATATCATAGAATAAAGTACAGGAACAAAAACTAACCAGCTGTTTCCAAATTTGCCCGATGGAACATTCTTTTGCTCAGAGAGAGAGAAAAAAAACTTTAATTAACTATGTGATCCATATGACTACACGCAAGAGGAGAGGGAACGGTACAGGTACCGTGTTTACAAGGCATCCTGGAGAAGGCTTGTTGATGCGTATCAAATTCATTTTGCTCTTTGCTGTAGCTAAACCAGTGCCTTATCACAATGTCGCAAGATTCTGCTATTCAAATAGGCTCTTGCAATCTGTCTGTTTTGCAAGAGTTATACTGGATACATGAACAGGATGAGGACACAATAGTACGACAACTATAATCTAATAAAAAGGCACGTAAAGGCAAATCTTTTTTTAACATAGGGCTGTAAGTTGTAATTACCTACTCTCTCAAGGAAGCCCAAAGTCATTCTTGGATGCCAATATATACAGAGCCAATTTTTCCAAAATGATATGAACATCTTAATGGAGTGAACATTAATATAATGTAACTGTAGTGCTTTAGATATGTACTTGACATTTAGCCCAGAATGACATAAATAAAATCCTCTTAAATGCCTGAGTAATTCTGCACCAGGCAATATTATTTTATATCTCTGTTAAAATGAGATTGTAGCTATCATAATCATACATATATCATATCAGAATATGTCTTCCCAGTAAAGTATGAACAACATTAATTGTGCTCTACAGCCTCATTGCATGTAACTGAATTAAAATTCAATTTCTTCCTGATGCCTATTATTGGGTTACTTAATGCAACCAAAAATTACAAATTTGTTCAACAGAGAAGCTTTATGCCAAGCTACGAGCCCCACTTTCTTTGGGGAAAACAGTGAGCTGCTTAAAATCAGAAGCAAAGTTGTTTAGGAAAACAATTATTGATTGCTTTGTGAAGAAATTTCTCAACAGCTTGTTGAGAAACTTAGACCCTTTTGCAAAGTTTGAAAATGGAAGTTGATAGTCTTTAAGTCAATAAACCAATTCAAGTCAATAAAACAATAACATGAATAAACTAATTTGGATAAAACAACAGGATTTCTCAACCCAGCCTTGACATACAAGCACTCTGAAGTCCAGAATCATAAGATGTTGTTATTTGCAACTCCTTATATCACAAATCCATAGACCCTAGTGTAACTGGTTGAACAGATATTCAATAGATGAATTTCCCTTAAGATGGAAAAACAACATACATAGTGAGTCACTCTGGGCTTGCTCCTAGATTAATCACAGAACCACCATGGCATAGCAGTGGTCTACTTGATCATTCCCTTTGCAAATTAATTTTAGCTGACATACAGGGTGGAGTTAGATAAATGATGTACTAAAAAAAAATTACAGGAGTAGTACACTGCACACCAATTATGCATCACTGTTCAATGGAAATAATGATATGTTATTTTCACTCTTGTGCAGGCCATAGCTCACAGAGGGTTATGACCATAACTTTTAAGTTAATTTTACCCCCAATATTCCCCAGCACAATCAAATCTTGGGGAACTCACAAGCTGATCCTTAACCCAAAACAAAGTGTCCATCCTAATGTGTGTACCAACGCACTGGAAATTCAGAAAGTTCCAAGATTTGCATCTGCAATACGCCAAGTTTATTGATAACTGATAGATGCAGAGAGAAGTGAGTTCTCTTTAAAAAAAAGTTTAACACTTCTGCTTTTGACTAGAAAATCCAAGGTCTTTGCACCAACCAAATCTCTACACAAATCATCTCTGAACCTCTTTAACATCTTACTTTAAAGATTCTGAGAAGAAAGATAAGGAACCTAGGGGCTGAAGCACATTAAAAAGTAGGACACCTGATTTGGATGTTTGGTGGTGCGTATGGGACCTCGATTTTTGAATTAATGTCAGACTGCACCACCTCTTCTCGCACAGTATTTACGGCATAGAAACAGGCCATTTGGCCCAATTGGTCCATGATGGCATTTCAAAATCCACACAAACTTTCGTCCACACCAAGTTCATCAAATCTGCTCAGCAGTTCCTCCCATTTCTTTTATCCTATTTCCTATTTAATAGTCTCCTATTAAATGTTTCTCACACATTTTTCCCCTGTCATTCCTTGTGGTAGCAAATTCCACAAGCTTATCACTCTCCAGGAAAGGATCTTTCTCCTGAATTCTTTGCTGGATTTGCTACTGCTTTTGTTGTTGACTGCCCTGAAGTGAAGTTACCACTTTGGGTACAATCACTAATTCCAACACAATGCACATTATTGAATTACAAATCCATGGAAAATTTATGACACAGAAGGAGACCATTCAGCCCAACATGTCTGTGTTGGTCGATAAAGAACTACCCAACCTAATCCCTCCTTCTAGCACTTGATACAAGATCCTCAGTCACAGTTTTTCAGGTACATGTCCAGGCAATTTTAAATGTGATTCGGGCTTCTGCCTCTATCATCCTTTCAGCCGTAAGTTCCAGACCCACATACCCAGTGGGTCAAAGGTAAGATCACATTTGAGTGTATTGTACTCGTCATTAGGAGGGCACAGTGACATACCCAGTAGAGCTGCTGCCTCACAACTACAATGACTCAGGTTCAACCCTGACCTCGGATGCTGTCTGTGCGGAGTTTGCACGTTCTGCCTGCGACGGCGCGGGTTTCTCCCAGGTGCTCCGGTTTCCTCCCACATCCCAAAGACATGCAGGCTGCAAGGTTAATTGCCCCTAGTGTGTAGGTGAGTGGTAGAATCTAGGTAGAATTGATGGGAATGTGGGGAGAATAAAATGGGTTTACTGCAGGGTTCGTGTAAAAGAGTGTTTGATGATCGGACATCTGCTGAGTTGTTTCAGAGCTGTATGACTCAATGACTATGATTCATCAACCAGAGATTAAATCAGAGATTTTTAGATTGTTTAAAAAATTGGCTGTCTGTTTTGAGTTGCTGGATATTATAGAGGTGACTTCTACAGAAAGATTTGAATGTACATGTAACTTTGATCAGATCACATTGAAAGAACTGTGCACAGTTCTTATCTCCCAGTTACAGCTCAACTCAATTGCATATCGTCAGGCATAAACTCTGCCATGAAACAGTGCATTCCAGCTATGCTTTCCTTTATTAAATAAGTATTCTACTATATATTTAAGAGTGATAACAATACAATTCAATTATTATCAGAATCAGGTTTATTATCACTGACATATAGAGTGAAATTTGTCGCTTTGTGGCAGTAGTACAGTGCAAGACGTAAAAATCACTATAAGTCACAAAAATAGTGCAAAAGAGGAACAACGAGGTAGTGTTCACGGGTTCATGGACTGTTCAGAAATCTGATGGCAGAGGGAAAGAAGCTGTTCCTAAAATGTTGTGCTTGAAAAATAGCTTTTTTGTGTGAAAAATATTTAAATCAGTCAATGCAGCATCTGCAGACCGATTTTAATAATGATAGTTCGCACTTGTTTGTGAGTCCTTGAGGAGGATTGGGAAAATTAAGCTGGATCTTTCAGGCGCAAGGGCTCTGTAAGTATGATTTCTCTTTAATTATTTAAAGACTGACTGGCATCGTGTAATCTGACTGTGCCTGAAAGATCCAGCTTAATTTTTCCCATGGCTTCCTCTACTGCCACGCTGAGGCCAGATGCAGGTTGGAGGAACAACACCTTATATTCCGCCTTGAGAGTCTCCAACCTGATGGCCTCAACATCGATTTCTCTAACTTCTGGTAACCCCTCCCCTTCTTTGTCTGCCCCCCCTCCCGCCGCCACCCCACTCCTTTGTCTTCCCTTATTCCTGTGGCTCCCTTCCCCCACCTTGATGACCTGCCCATCTCCTCTCCTCCCCTCCCCAATCCTTTATTCCATGGTCCACTGCCATCTCCTACCTGATTCCTTCTTCTTCAGCCCTTTGCCTCCTCTACCTATCACCTCTCAGCTTATTACATCTTCTCCCCCTCCCCCACCCACCTACCTTCCCCCTCTCACCTGGACACCTCTCACCTGGACTCACCTCTCCCCTGCCTGCGTGTGCTCCTCCCCCTCCCCCCACCTTCTTATTCTGGCTTCTGCCCTCTTCCTTTCCAGTCCTGATGAAGGGTCTCTGCCCGAAATGTCAACTATTTCCCTCCATGGATGCTGCCAGACCTGCTGAGTTCCTTCTGCACTTTTTGCGTATTGATCCAGCTTCCAGCATCTGCAGAATTTTTTGTGTCTTAATTTTTCCAACCCTCCTCAAAGATCCACAAACAAGCGTAATGATCAAAACCTCCCATTGGTGGATATACACCATGGGCCAGTGCCAGTTTTGGGGGCGGGGCCTGTTTCTAGTACAATGCTTATACAACTGGTGCCAAAAGACCCACACTCAATGCTTTAGGAACAACTCCACCATCAGATTTCTGAACAGTCCATGAGCCTGTGAACACTACCTTATTATTCCTCTTTTGTACCATTTGTTTACTTTTGTAACTTATAGTAATTTTTCTGTCTTGCTGCTACACAAATTTCACGACATATATCAGTGATAAAACTTGATTCTGATAAAAATCACAGAAACTTGTGTCAATCGATGGACCAAAGCAGCAATATTGGAAAATTGTAGCGAATGAGGAAGTGCAACTGAGTGAAAACTCCAAGTTTTTTATATTTATGGATCCTCCAACAAATGAAATTTCTGTCAAACTATGCTGGAGTTTTAAAGATGTCCAGCAAGTTTAATGAATAACATCCCAGCCTACTAAATACGTGCTAATAGTAATAACATTAAGCTGGAAAGGGTGCAGAAAAGATTCATAAAATGTTTTACCTGGAGCATATGATGTTGAGGTGACCTTACAGAAGTATGTCAAATCATGAGGAGCGTAGATAAGACGAATGGTCACAGTCTTTTCTCCAAGGTAGGGGTCAGAGATTTAAGGTGAGAGGGGAAAGATTTAAAAGGGACCTGAGGGGTAACATTTTCACACAAAGGGTGGTTGTTATATGGAATGAGCTGCCACTGGAAGTGGTTGACCCGGGTATGTTAACAACATTTAAAAGGCAAAGGTTCAGAGGGATATGGGCCAAATGCGGGCAAATGGGACTAGCTCAGGTAGACATCTTGGTCAGCATGGACAAGTTGGGCCGAAGGGCCTGTAAACTCTATAATCTTTAATAATGTGATAGTTATAACCCATCAATTCCAGGGTGACCTTTTTCTTATCTTTCTGACATACAGCGTATCACTTTTGTGATATAGAGACAGGAGCTGGACACAGTACTCCAAATGCGATTCACTCAAAATCACATATACATTTAGTTCTTGCATTAGAAGTCACCTCCATCACAACCAGCAACTCAAAGCAGACAACCAATGTTTCAAAAATGACTGAAAAGCTCTGATTCCGTTTCTAGTTGATAAGGTACACAACACATGCAAATATGTACTTCTTTAGCTTCCTCAACTATTCTGGGCTGGCTCCTATCATACAGTATGGAGAAAGTGCTGCAGTTTTGTGGTTCAGCCTTCAGAAGAAATGTTAATGTGGATATAAAAGACCCTATAACTTTATTTTTGAAGAACAGAGGTATTCTCTCAAGAGCCCTGCCCACCATTTGTCCTTCACTCAGCACCAAACAAAAGGAGATAATCCATCCATTATCAATTTGTTGTATGTGGATGCTTGTTACGTGTGACTTGCTACGTGCGTTTTCCGCACTCGAGAAGTGACTACACTTCAAAAATATTTCTTTGCTTGGATAATGCCTTTGTACATCCCAGGATTGTGATAGACACAACATAAATGCAAGTATCTCTTTTTAATAGGCAGTAGTCTTTCCATTATGGAACATTGCATAGCCACAGCTACACAGTGCACGTAAACTGATTTTTTTCCAAGTCACAGAAGCTATGAAAATCTAGTGTGTTATGTAAGCAATGGTTACTTTAAAGCTAATGATTGGTACCAGTGTAAAATCAACATCAGTTAGAAAATTCAAGCTTGTTGCTGAAAATGGAAAGTGTTCCATTCCATAGCACCGACTAACAATTGCATTCCTAGGAGCACAAAGCTCAAAAAATAAACCATTAGCTGATTGTTGTTTTACCAGTAATGTTTAAGATAACCTGCAAATTTTTCTACTACACTCCACAAGAAATTGTTCTTACCTAATCAGTCCTATTTCAACCCTTGCTTACAAATTTCTATAGATCTACAGTGGAGAGCATTCTGACTGGTTGCATCATATCCTGGTATGGACCCTCCAATGCACAGGATCTCAAGAAGAGAGCTGTAGACTCAGCCAGATCCATCACGCGCCCAACCCTCCCCACCATCGAGGACATCTTCAAGAGGCGGTGCCTCAAGAAGGCGGCATCCATCACTAAGGAGCCTCACCACCTGGGACATGCCCTCTTCTCATTACTATCATCGGGAAGGAGATACAGGAACCTGAAGAGCAACACTCAATGATTCAGGAACAGCTTCTTCCCCTCCGTATTCAGATTTCGGAACGATCCATGAACCCATGGAATTCCTTTTGTTTTGCACTATTTGTTTGTTTTTGTAATTTATAGTAATGCCTTTGCACAAATTTCACATCATCTAAGTCAGTGATAATAAATCTGATTCTAATTCTGATACCAAAAGCAGAATATAGGGCATAGTGAGAAAATTTACAGGGTAAAAATAAAAGCGAATCATTTTCAGATTGTGTAATTTACAAAAATAAGAAGATTCATCAAAATACAGAGAGAGCAACAGCTAACAATAACGAAGGAATTAGTTTGCAAGTTTAAATATCCCCTTTCAAAAATGTTTCATGCAAATCAATAAACAACGGGATGAAAAAGTTTTCTGTGTGCCTTCATGGTGATACTTAACAAACTAAGCAAAGTTACGTTGTACGTGTCATCATATGGGGATGAGCATCTGCACTATGATTTCAACCATGTGAGGCAATGATGTCAGCAGAACTGAGGACAAAAAGGTCCTCAGCTTGTGAAGTTAGGCCTTAAGGGATGGTTTGATCTGAGGAAACTGGGTGGGCAAGTTGTTAAAAATCACACTTAGAATTTACTAACGTCCTGCTCCCATCCGACAGGTTCTGATTTTAACCTTTGCCTCTGAGGGCTTATTCTTTAAATATTCAAACCTAGGATGGATGATGCAATTGAGACAACTGCTAATTTAACCAAAGTCCTGTGCAGGGAAGTGGTGGTGGGGTTTGCCCAGACTGGTTTAATGGAAAGAGACTTCAGCAAATTCGCATTCTCCGAACCACCCGAAGACAGCTGACTTTACTAACAATTCTCAAAACCACAGTGAGCTTTGTTGTGACTGCCATATTAATGGTGAAAGGGTTGATGACATCTATCTTCCTGTCATGTCAAATATCCTCCATCTCAGAATGCCTGCGGGCTCCAGCACACAATCAAACTGGAAATAATCATCCTTTGAAATCAGGGACATTTCCAAAGACATTTGTTCTTATTTCAACAATGCCTGCCTGAAAATCATTTTCCAAAGGGTAATCAGAGCAGCCTTCAGTTGATGTGTGTGTATGTGTGTGTGTGTGTGTGTGTGTGTGTGTGTGTGGCTATATATCTATATATGTGCATGTGTTTGTGCGTCTGTCTGTCTGTATGTGTGTGGGTCTATATATGTGCTTGTATATGCATTCATGTACTTGTGTGTGCTGTGTGTATATCTGCTTGTCTATCAGTGTGTCTGTATATCAGTTCTTGTATGTGCATGTGTGTGCGTGTGTATATGTGTGCACACACGTGTGTGTGTGTGAGTGTGTGTTTCTGTGTGAGTTTGTGTGGGTATCTGTACACCTCCAAATGTGGGCACATGTGTATGCTTCCATGCAAACATGCATACGGAATAAGGAGATATAATCCAGAATCCTGTCTCAGCCTCAACAACAGCAATTTAAGTAAAGCCCCTTACTGTTAACTGTTCTGTACACTTCTGTTTCTACAATTCATAGGATCAGCCAATGTTGCTTCACACAGAGCTACACCACGACAACTTGTCAGAATGCAATAAAGCAAAACAGTTAATCAAATTGTTTTCATTTTCATGGATCTTATCACATCGTTGATAATGTATACACAATGCAGTGTGGGAGAAGTTGCCAGATTTTCAAGTTGGTTTTTTGCTGTAATGGGGTTGTTTGACTCAATATCAATGAGAAATTTGTAATCTGATCATCTATCTGAAATTTGGTTTATCTACCACCTTTTTACTCTATCAAAAGCATTGGATGTGTCATGTTTTATAATCTAATGACTCTATAAACCTCCGAATCAAAGTTTGTGTGCTCAGGTCCCAGTCCAGAGTCCTGAGCAAAAGTTCTCGGGTAACTGAAGGAGTGCTGCACAGTCAGAGGTACCGTGATTGGAATGAGAGGTTGACCCACCTCAGTGAACATTAAAGATCCAATGACAATATTTCAAAAAAAAAAAGCAAAACGTTCTCTCCTGTGTCCTGGTGAATATTTCTCCCTCATTAAACACTCTTAAATTATATTATCTGTCTATGTTATTCCTGAATATCCTGACTGATTGCATCACTGTCTGGTGCGGCAATTCGAATGCACAGGAACATAAGAAGCTGCAGAGAGTAGTGGACTCTGTCCAATACATCACGGGCACTTCCCTTCCCACCATCGGGAGTATCTACAGGAGGCGCTGCCTCAAGAAGGCAACATCCATCATCAAAGATCTCCACCATCCGGGCCATGCCATCTTCTCGCAGCTACAATTGGGCAGGAGGTACAGAAGCCTGAAGTCCCACACCACAAGGTTTAAGAACAGCTACTTCCCTTCAACCATTCGGTTCTTGAACCAACCTGCAAAACCCTAATCACTACCTTAGTATAGCAACACTATGACCACTTTGATCACTTCTAATTGTGTCCTTTCTTGAAAAAATTGTGCATAATTTATATTTAATTTCTGTTTTTCTTGTGAATCTGCTTATATGATGCTATGTGCCTGTGATGCTGCTGCAAGTAAGTTTTTCATTGCACCTGTGCGTACATGTACTTGTGCATATGACAATAAACTCGACTTTGACTTTAATGTTACTGTTTCTAGGACCTTGCTATGGGCAACGCCACTTGGAATGTATTGAATTGACTGTAAAGCACTTTGGGTCATTCTGAGTTTACTTACCTCTTCCCAAACCATGGTCCAAGGGACAAAACCCTCCTTCAGCCTTTCACAATTCATTACTGGAACTCCCACAGATGGTAGTGGCCCAACGTAGCTGAGGGTGTTCACAGGTCCTTTGCCAGAGTTTAGGCAATTCACCAGTATACTCTTTGTAGAAATTCAGGTCCAAGGTATGTGAAAAAGCTTCTTCAGTTCTAACAGTTCAGAATGCACCGTAGCATCTAAATTGACCCCACACAACATTCAGTACACTATGGAAAGTTACAGTTGAGGCTCTTGAGGAGAAAAACCTCTGCAAGCTGAATATTGATTCTCAAAACTGAAGATCTGTCACTTTGCACTGCGGTGACAAGAAAGCTACAGTGAAGCTTGGACATGGAGAGAGCCAATTACTATTGATTTTGACCACTCAAGCATTCAAAAAGCTGTGTTAGTACCCAATAACCCAGCAAAACCTCAGTATATCTGCTCTGGCAAGACCTGTGGCTGCCAGTGACAAGGATGGGGGCAGCAAGGAGGGTTGCTGTGAAAACAATCCATCCTTTGTAGTTTCTTAGTTTCAGCGGTGCACAGAGTGACACTGCTATCTGAAAAGGAGATGATTGGGCAATTTCCCCATCAATCACATGGCAGACCATCATACTGTAAGTGACTGAGATTGACAGAATTTATGCTGCGCAACTATCACCCACACACTTTTCTGGCAATCGCCCTGTTTTTGTTGGGAACCCCAATTGTATTTCAGTTGTGGTAAACCTCTTTAATTAGCCTCAAAAAATAGCACCTAATAAAACAGACAGATTTCTGGTTTCTCCCCCCTCTCCCCCACTTCAATAGCAGATACCTGTGGTGCCACAGCCCTCTGTGCTAATAACTTATTCTTGGTTGCTCACATTAAACAGCTGCTTTAATGTTGGGCTACTCCTCCCAACAGCTGGCTTCAAGATGTTGAATACTATCACTAATCCATTGTATACAGCCCACTGATAATGATATTGAATACTGGGGACAGGTTAGTGCACATAACAGCCCACTGGTACAATGGGTTAGTGATGGAAGTCAAGGCCGAATTTCTACCCCCTCTGTTCTTGATGAAAGAAGAGAGGAAGGACGGTATTCTGATACCAAAGCCGGATTGAGTGCAAGAGTTGCAACACAACTGCCAAGTTCTGGAGCATTGACATAGCAGTGGTGATTGGATTAGAATGGGGCAATGCACACATCTGCTCCACCTCTGCAACTGACCTGCAATCAAGCAGCAAGCTTTTCATGCTTTAAGTATCCCCACCTCAGTCTGGCATTCCGGCTGTCCCACAGGATTCTCCAGTCTGCTGCCCACTGGCAATGAAGACTGATATGGCATAGCTGTTGCTCACTTCATTGCCTTGCCTCTCAACTGGCGTCACAAAGGGTGAAGATGCACTGCTGCCGCTTTCACCAATGTTCTGCTTGGTGGCCAGCACAGAGTCTCCGCTCCTCATCTCCACTGCCATTGTATGAAATGGTGCCTCAATGCTGAGGATATAAAGTAGCAGTCACTCATTGTCCAGGTCCTAACAGACTCGCTGATTTGCAGTTTGGATTTCTAAGTACAATTAATTTGTCCATTGTGGTAACAAAGCAAAGATCAACTGAATGTTTAAGGGTAAGGCACTGTTGGTGTGATGCACTTCTCTCATATTACTGAAGAGAGTTTTATCAGATGAATATTAGACTGGAGATGCTGGGGTTGTTCTCCATAGAGCAAGGAAGGTTGAGAGGAGATTTGATGGTGGTGTACATGCACCTGTCTACGTCAATGGTGCTGAGTTCGAGAGGGTTGAGAGTTCCTAGGAGTGAACATCACCAATAGCCTGTCCTGGCCCAACCACATGAATGCCACGGCCAAGAAAACCAGCGCCTCTACTTCCTCAGGAGGCTAAAGAAATTTGGCATGTCCCCTTTGATACCAACTTTTATTGATGTACCATAGAAAGCATCCTATCTGGATGCATCACGGTTTGGTATGGCAACTGCTCTGTCTGGGACCACAAGAAACTCCAGAGAGTTGTGGATACAGCCCAGCACATCATGGAAAACAGCCTCCCCTCCATGGACTCTGTCTATACCTCTCGCGGCATTGGTGAAGCAGTCATCATAATCAAAGACCCCCCCCCCCACTGGATCATTCTCTCCTCTCTCCTCTCCCATCAGGCAGAAGATATAGGAGCTTGAGGACACATACCACCAGGCTCAAGAACAGCTTCTATCCCAAGGTGATATCCCAAGACTATTGAACAGTTCCCTTATACAATGAGATGGACTCTTGACCTCACAATCTACCTTGTTATGACTTTGCACCTTATTGTCTACCTGCACTGCACTTCCCAGTAGCTGTGACACTTTACTCTGTATTCTGTTATTGTCTTTACCCTGTACTACCTCAGTGCACTGTTTAATGAATTGACCTGTTTGATAGGTATGCAAGACAAGTTTTTCACTGTACCTCGGTACAAGTGACAATAATAAACCAATACCAATGCAAGTTCATGACTGGTTAGATGGGTAGATAGGGTGAATGATAACACAGGAAATACAGGAAATACTCAGCAGGTCAGGCAGCATCTGTGGAGAGACAAACAGTTAATGTTTCACGTTAATGACCTTTTGACTGCATGAGTTCTGATGAAAAGTCATCAACATGAAATACTAACTCTATTTCTCTCTTTACATCTGCTGCCTCTCCTCCTGAGTATATCCCACATTTTTGGCTCTTGTTTCAAACTTGCAACCACTGTAGTGCTTTGATTTAAAATAGAGAGAAGTTATTCCCATTATGTATGGTTCAAGGACCAGGGACACATTCAAAATATTGGGAAAAAGGTACAAAGGGGGTGTGAGGAATCAGAATCAGAACGTTTATTATCACTGACGTATGTCATGAAATTTGTTGTTTTGCAGCAGCAGTACAGTGCAAGACATAAAAATTACTGTACGTTACAATAAATAAATAGTGCAAAAGAGGAATAATGAGGTGGTGTTCATGGTAGTAATGAGGTGGCGCTCAGAAATCTGATGGCGGAGGGGAAGAAGCTGTTCCTGAATCATTGAGTGTGGGTCTTCAGGCTCCTGTACCTCCTCCCCAATAGTAGTAATGTGAAGAAGGCATGTCCCAGATGGTGAGGGTCCTTTATGATGGAAGCCACCTTCTTGAGGCGCTGCCTCTTGAAGATGTCCTCGATGGTGGAGAGGGTTGCTCCCGTGATAGAGCTGGCTGAGTCTACAACCCACTGCAGCCTCTTTCAATCCTGCTCATTGGAGCCTCCATACCAGGCGGTGATGCAACCAGTCAGAATGCTCTCCACTGTACATCTGTAGAAATCTGCAAGAGTCTTTGGTAATGTACCAAATCTCCTCAAACTCCGAATGCTGACATAGATTTGATGGCCCAAATGGCCTCCTTCTGCACCTTGGTAATTCTATAAGACTGCAGCAGCAAAGTCCTTAGGATAGATCTCTGTGCAATAGTGTAAAAGGGGAGATTAGGAATTGGCAACTATATTTTACACCTCTCCCCACCTTTTATATCCATTGATTTCAACCAAAAACTATCTACTTTAAGCTTTTAGACAAAGTCAAACCTGTTCCTTTAAAAGTGAGTTGCCAAAGGAAAAACATCTCTTTCCTCATTCTCAGAATTTACAGAGGCACATTCACTTCTCCACAGAGAACAGCCAAAAGGAGGGCAGGGTTGGCCCTGGTACCAGATGAGATGCAATCAAGCATGACATTCAGCTTCATGGCGTTTCTGCTGAATTAGGTACAGAGAGCTGGTTATAACACTGAAGAACCATAAAGGGAGCCTGGCTAACCATTCACAAATCAGAATCCAATCTAACTTGTGCGAGCCCAGTGTGACGAGCAGAGTGGCTCACATTCAGCAAGGAGCAGGGACACTGGGCTGACACTGGTTATGCATCACATTTCAATTCTGGATTGCAAGGCCAAATCTTGCCAAGATGGCAATGATAAGAGCAAATGTGGGGAAGAATCCATTGTGAGGCTGCTCTGCATTTCTACTTTCAATAAAGATGAAAACAATGAAACGGGATGAGCTTTAGTGACAAAGCAGAGATTTCCATCTCTACAGGAGTTCTGATGTAATGCCAGATCATGTTGAATGTAGAGGACACAGCTGTGGACACAGCTCAGCACATCACGGAAACCGGCCTCCCCTCCATGGACTCTGTCTATAACTCTCGCTGCCTTGGTGTAGCAGCCAGCATAATCAAAGACCCCTATCCACCAGGGACATTCTCTCTGCTCTCCTCTCCCATCAGGCAGAAGATACAAGATCCTGAGGGCACGTACCACCAGGCTCAAGGACAGCATCTATCCCACGGTGATAAGACTATTGAACGGTTCCCTTAGATGTTGAGATGGGCTCTTGACCTCACGATCTACCTTGTTATGACCTTGCACCTTATTGTCTAGCTGCAATGCATTTCCCTGTAACCATGACACTTTACTCTGTATTTTGTTATTGTTTTTACCCTGTACTACCTCCATGCACTCTGCACTGCCTTAATGCACCGTGTAATGAATTGATCTGTGTGAATGGTATGCAAGACAAGTTTTTGACTGTACCTCGGTACATGTGAGAATAATAAACCAATACCAATACCAAAGAACCTCTGGCTACTGACTGTGCACATGTCATAAACTCACATACAGCACAGAAACAAGCCCTTAGCTCCAACTCATCCTGGAGGACCAAGATGCCTACCTATGCTAATACCATTTGCCTGTGTTTGGCCCATACCCCTCTCCTTCTTTCCTACCCATGTACTTGTCCAAATGTCTTTTAAATGTTGTAATTGTTTCTGTCTCTATCACTTCCTCTGGCAGCTCGTTCCATGAACTGCCACGGTCTGTGTGAAGAACCTGCCCCTCAGGTTCCCTTTAAATCTTTCCCCTCTCACCTTAAGCACGTGCCCTCTAGTTTTAGACTGCTCTACTCCTTGGAAAAAGACTGTGACTCTATACCCTATCTATGCCCCTCATGATTTTATAAACCCCACTAAGGTCACCCCTCAGCCTCCATCACTCCAGGGAGAACAGACCCAGCCTATCTAATCTCTCTTTATAACCCAAGCTCTTCAGTCTAGGCAACTTTCCTGTGAATTTTTTCTGCATTTTCTCTAGCTTAATCACATCCATCCTATAGTTTGGCGACCAGAATTGCACAATAGCTCAAGTGTGGCCAAACCAGCATCAGTGTGTTCCAGAGTCTGTGCCTTGCGCACTGCAGTATTGAAAGTATTGGAAGTCAGACATTGGCGCAACTGAGCTCCTGCTCAATCCCAAATTCTGCAACGAATCTGGGGCAGCTCCTGTTCTTACAGCTGAAGATGCAGATTAACTTCATTACTTGCCACTCAACTTTACACCAGCTGCCTGCACATTGAAAGTGGCTCTATTCACTGAGACAGAGAAATCAAACTTCAGTGAGAAGTAAGTGCTTTGGGTTTTTTAATGCTACTTATATTAATATTTTAATTAATTTATGTAAGTCAAATGTGTTTTAAACAAGTTTGTAATTTTTCTCTTTTTAAGTATCTTTTAATGTATTCAATTATTTAAATACATTTCAACTCGTTATTCCTCTTTTGCACTATTTATTTATTTCTGTAACTTATAGTAATTTTTATGTCTTTTACTACTGCCACAAAACAACAAATTTCACAACATAAGTCAGTGATAATAAACCTGATTCTGATTCTGATTCTGAGGTAATCGGAGACATTTGAAGACTGTGGAATAGTCCAGGCCATTGGGACGATCTGGGGTTGTGAGGCTCAGGTTCTGCTTCCTGGGGGCTAGTCACCACTTATGGGCTGAACTGCTTCATGAATCAGCCATGGCAGCTGTACTTATGGGACACTGGAGTCACACAATCGCAAGAGGTAAGCGTACCTGTGGGACAAGCAGCTGGAGAACGTACTTCAGCACATTCTTAAATACAATTTGGAAAAATAACAATGCACCAGCAAACAATAGCACCTCTTTAATTATCTCGGCTTTTCTTCCCACCTACCTGGCAGCCCTTCCTCATTCTATCCTACATAAATCTGTTACACTGCCTGTTCACCCATCCTTGCTGACACAAGAGAGTGCAGATCCTGGAATCTGGAGCAACAAATAATCTGCTGGAGGAACCCAGCGAGTCCTTCCCCCATAGATGCTGCTCGACCCGATGAGTTCCTCCAGCAGACTACTTATTGATATAAAATGAAACAAGATATTAATTTTAAAAATTTAGTCTCTAATTTTAAATCCTTTTTCCACTCCAACTCCCATTTCCATAATTTCCTGCAAAATCCCTACTCTCTAATTCTGGCTTCTTAATCATTTCTAAATTTCATTGCTCTACTATTTGACAGCTGTCCAATGTGAGCTAAACAGCACCATATCTGTTCCAAATTCTTAATGTAAGATGGTCCTTAAAAATGTTGAGGAAATTTTTGATCATCTGCCCAAACTCCCATTGCTCCTTCATGGACTTGTCACTACCAGATGTGACCTTCCAAAGCCTTCCCCATCAGCCTTCCAATGCCCTGCCCATTATCAACTCTTCCCTGTTCACAGCTTCCATTTGGACCCTCCTCGTAACTACACACACCCATCGCCCTTGGTCCATTATCAACTTCTACTGCCTTCCATTTCCCTTTCAGGAGAGAAAGCTGGATTTTGCAGAGTAGAGACCTCCGCAACACTTTGCTCAAACTCTCCACTGGCACACTTTACCTAGTCAGCTCCCACAAAGGTCTTCCATGGCCCCCTGCAATGTAATCAATAAGTGAGTGTGTCAGAATAAGCCCCACCCACAAAACTCCACTGAGCAACTGGTACCAAAGCCCTGTCATCCTCAAAACCTCTATCAAAGTTTGTCATAGAGATATACAGCACAGAGACAGGCCCTTTGGCCCAACTGGTCCATGCCAACCAAGATGCCCCATCCAATCTAGTCCCATTTGCCAGCATTTGGCCCATAACCTTCTAAATCATTCCAATCCATATCAGAAAGTCCCTGGCATTAAAAAAACCCTCAAAGTGACTCAAATATTTTTAAATTATTGACTTTTCTTTTTTAAATTATCTAAATACATTTGTAAGCAAAATTATTTACAGCAAACACAAATAACAACAAATTGTAACTTGCCTTATTCCTGCCTTTATTGGTTGCAGCTTCCACTGATCTCGCGGTCCTGGACTGGGTACAACCCAGTGTTGGGTCCAAGAGCAAATTCCCCAGATGTGAAACTCCAGCAGGTCCTGCTTCACTGCTCCCAGTGGAGTCCAACACCAGAGTGCTGCTCAGCAATTGTCACTAAGTTCAGGACTTACACATTCGCTCGGGAGTCCTTAATTTGCAACCACTTTATGCTGAAAAGATGTTAGCATTTCCATGCAGAATACCAGCAAAGCCCAACAAAATCCAGCTCGTTGGCTTGAAAATCCACAAATTTATCTACAAATCTCTTCCTAGTCTTCCCCCTCGAGCTCACCCCCTCCCACACATCTGCTCTCTTTTTAAGCTTCAAACTCTGCTTCCTCCTTTTGAAAACACATATCCAATGCATCAGTGGACACAAACTAAAATAATTAAGCATTAGGATCAGAGCAAGCATCCTGAAACACACAAGCATTTGTACTGAGAAATGCCAACGGTTCTCTACAGAATTGCTGACAAAACCCAGCAAAACCTAGGCCAACCTAGACCCAACTGTGCTGTGGTGATACATGTTATGCTTCAATAAATAGAAATTAATACATACAGCACATCATGTACATTAAATATTCCAAAGAATCAGAAAATACAGAAAATTATTTGCAATATACTGCGAGCAGTGTTTCAAGTAAGCCTAACCTTCCCAAGATAGCTCTACATCCCTAGACATCAACCAGCTTTTCTAACTTTTGGTGATGTCTGTACTTCTTGCTCTTCCACCACTCACAGTTTACAGTCTGTCCCTATCTCCTGGCTCCTCTGCAATCCTTCTGTGTTAGAAAGTTGCCCATCTCTGTGCTTTACATCTCAAGCCACACTGAGATGTTCTGTTTGACGATTCCAGTGCACTCATCTGCAACTTCATTGGAAGGTGACAGAACTGTGCTGCAGAACGGCGGGGCACTGATTTACACCTCTGATTTCCCCTCGTGTTGAGATGCTCAGACTCAGCTGGGTCATCAGCAGGAGGCTCAGGACTGAGCCAAGACCCAACCTCTTTCAGGGAGGGATAATTGAGGGCAAGTCAACCCTGGGTTCTCCTGGTGCTCAGGTTACAGAGTAGCCTTAACATATTTCCTTGAGGTTGGTCATTTGCTTGCTTCCCCTTTGGAGATGAATGTGATGTAGGTGGACTTAAGATTAATAATAGTGAAAATAAAATGTCGAAGATGTCAAAGCAAAATTTGAATTGAACAAAGATTTCCAAATGAAACATTTTCTGTGACATATTTCTCTCTCCTACTCCTTGGCTATCCTGGTCTTGCAGGTTATATAAGCTGTTACAGCGCCAGCAACCCGGGTTCAATTCCCACCGCTGTCTGTAAGGAGTTTGTATGTTCTCCCCGTGTCTGCGTGGGTTTCCTCCGGGTGCTCCGGTTTCCTCCCACATTCCAAAGACGTACGGGTTCGGAAGTTGTGGGCATGCTATGTTGGCACCAGAAGCATGGCAACGCATGCAGGCTGCCCCAGAACACTCTACGTAGAAGATGCATTTCACTGTGTTTCGATGCACATGTGACTAATAAAGAAATCTTATCTTATAAGATTCAGAAGATGGTTTGTGCACCTAAGTATGACTTAGTTAGATCAAAGTGTAAAAAGATATTGAAAGAATCAAAAACTGATGATACTTATTTTGAAAAGTCCTCAAAACAAAAAAATCCTTCAGCAGATGAGAGACAAAGCTTTGCAGCACATCTTTAGCAGTGAAAATATTCAGCACAACCAGTTCAGTGAGGAGAAAATAACTCTGCAGCTCCCTCTAGTTGGGGTTGCCTAGTAACCACAGAAGGCCATCCATATTAACTCTTCTCTTTCCATGTTAATTTGAGTGCAAAATTTCTTCCATCTTCTCCCCAAATCCCTGGGAATAGTTTTCTCTACTGGCGAATAAAATGAATAGCCAGCCAATGGATAAAGTAGAATAGGTTATAGGGAAAGTTAATGAGAGGAATGAGATTGGTTTGATGTGTTAGCATTGAACCGATGGATTGAACTGGCCTTGTTTGAGGTCATAAGGAAATGAAGAAATATGGAAATAAACAGGTTAATTTTTTAATAAGAAATAACTTTTTTTGGATTCACTTTTCAGGATTTGGGCATCCAGCATTTATCACCCATTCTTAATTGGCCTTGAACAGAATGGCATATCAGGACATTTCACAGGGTTCAACGGTTATTAACTTCAAAGCTTACAAGGATTTAAGCAGTGTGAATATGTAAATAGAGCGATCTTAGTGAAGGATTCTTTCAGTAAATCCAGGCTTAAACAATACTCAGCATAACCAGTATGAGAGGTTACATTGCTGGATATGGTACAGGACGATACAGAAAGACAAGCAAGTGACCTGAGGTGAAATAACACTTGGGGAAATAGAGGCAGATCTAATTAGGTTCATGTTTAAACTGACTAAAGACTCCACTCTGAGTCAATAGTGAGGATGTTGGACTGGAAATGAGTTAATTGCTTTCGGATGAAAGGGGATCTGATGCAAATTAATTGATTGGAAAAAAAGACAGATAAAACAAAGATCACAGTTGGTGATATTTAAATGGGAAGTGAATAAGTCACAGGTGAATGATCTTCTGTTTATAGGTAAATGGGTGGGTTGAAATGTTGGACTCATAGAAAGATAGAAGCTAATTTTTTTTAAAGTGATACAATAAGTGTGACTGTGTTGATAATAAAAAATAATTTAAAATATGGAAATTTTAAAAAATAAGATTAGGGTTAAGGCTGAGATGTATGAAAACAGGAGCTCAATGTCAAGAAAAAAGACCAAGGGTTTTTATCCAAGTAATAAATCGGACATCAAAGGAGGGGAAGGATCATTCAGCAACAAAGGCCTTGTACTTGAGAGGAATGGGATTACAGAGATCCTTAACAAGGATTTTCTCTTTTTTTAATATTTGAAGAAGGTGAAAGTTGAGCTATGGGATTATCTGCTGAGGGATTTTAAAAAGTTAATGGGAGTAAGAATAAAACCATCATGAGGCTCAGAGTACTGATACAGTTTGTGGAGGAGAGGAGAAGTGGACCAAAGAAGAAATCCAAATGAGAAGTTTCCAAAAAGCTGGACAGGTAGCAAATATTCCTTTCCTCTTTGAGAAAGGGAAATGGATTTGCCAAGAAATTCCAAGTTAATATGCGTAAACCTCCGAAGTTAATAATATTGGATGAAATTCCTGAATACGGAAAGTTGTGGCTAATCAGGGATATTCAGGACAGATTTATTCAGGGCATGACTAGTCTCATTTTACAAGGCAATTTCAGGTACAGGAATGGAAAGGTGGTATCATTATGAGGTTACAGAAGCTATTCAATAACATCATATGAAACATGAAATAGTATAAAGGGCAATAAAGCTCCAAGTAACAAGAGATTACCTTGGGGATAAAGAAGAGAGAGTTCGGTTGTTTTGGATCGGCAAAATGTCGGCATCGGTGTGTCTGAAAGATCTGTGCATCATTTTCTGTGTAACTAGGAACAAGAAGAAATGAGCAAGATGATGATAACCTCCTGGAATAGAGGGGGAATCGAGAAAGGATGTTGGAGGTTATTTTACTATGGCTTGGTTTCTGGTTATGATGATCACAAGATAAGACTGATGTAAAAATCCCCCTTTGCAAATTAAATATCTCTTAAAATCTCAGATATTCTATTGAACACTTCCCATACAATTTTCAGTAGTAGAACGAGTACAAATTTTCCTTCACATTTGATTTAGTCCCTGTCTTAAATATTCTCCTCCACTGTTTTCTCATATCCTGCATTTATAATTGACCAGGCCACACTTACAGGAATTGAAGGAAAAGATATATCCAAATTTCTGAAAAAAAGAATTTCATATATTGATGTACATTGCAAGTACTGTAAATGAGATCTTAAATTAGTTTGGTTACTACCCTTTTCCCTGACAAAGTGAGCAATTTTCAAAATAAGGGGAGCATATGCACCAAAAGATATTGGATAGATAAAATCCAATTTTAATTCCATTTCAATACAATGATCATTTTTGATTAATTCACACACAAATATTGTCCAATTAATTTCTAAAATAAATAAATTTAAAAGCAAAACCAGATACAGATATTTAATATATTCCTACAACCTCTCCCTTTTGCACTTTTGAAAACATTCTGTCAGATTTTATTTGGAACAGAAGCAGATTTCATCTAAAATGGTGTCAAACAATTTCTGATGGAATTACAAAATCAATGATTTAATGGATTGTAGAACAAAGAGTAACGAATCAGTTAATTCTTCCTCAGCCATCACATCTTCACCAATCAACAGCACATTACATATTTTTCTTCTTTTCTATTCATGTTTCTGTTTATCCAATGACCTGTTTTGATTTTTTGTGCATAGAACGTACAAGACAAAAATGGATCTGTGGCTCTACATGTTTGAACAACCTTCAAAACCTCCACCCCCCTCCCACCCCAAACTTCATTTCACCCTGACCACATCTTTCTATTCCTCCTCCCTCACTCTTTAGATTCTCCTTAGCAGTGCCTTAGCTTTACTGAACTATGTTGTATGGATTCCACTCTATAATGAACAATGGTCAACGATTAAATTGATTGTTTAGTTTATTTGTTTAGTTGCAGACTTACTTGTCTACCTGACGGAGCTAAGATGCCAATGTGGATAAGAATTTGGAAGTTTTATGCACATTTTACTGAAAACAAGTAAATTTCTGTATTGATTATTTTTCTGCTTATTTTCATGAGAAACATGACAGATCAAGTCTTTGTATGTCACTGCCATGTTTTCAGCATGTGATAGTTGAAATATTATATGTAATTTTTATGTACAGACAGAACAACCACATTTCAGTCAGTTTGATTCTCTCATTATAAAAGCCTAATGACATTGACATGAAGCCTCCTTGTTCTTACACATATCAACACCCACCCCCATCCCTCCAAGTACTCCTGGGGTTACATACAACTGTGACCTGTCAAGAACAACATGTTTCACATTGAACAGTTCTGTCAATGTTGAATGTTGGAGCAGTATCTGTAAATGGGAACATTCGTGCCTGTGAAAACAATAATGGGCATCAATGAACTCTCAACTTGGTCTGGCATTTAAGAAAGCACGTGCCTGCTATATTGTGTGATCATTAGATCCAGCTTAACGGATTGAGTTAACTGAGCTGGAAGGTAGTCATAAGTTCCATAATAATAGAAACATTCCATTTAAATGTTGCCATGATCAGAAACATTTTAAACAAATGCTCACCTAGATTAAAATGGTGTTGAATATTAATAATTTTAGATCATAAAATTCATGTGCATGATATAGCATTGAAATAAGTAATATAATTAAATGTAATTAGATGATTAGTTTACATTTTTAAAAATAAACATTTTTTGTTGCAACGTAATTTAAGTCGCAAAGATATTTGCATTTAAGAACCATGGTTTTTATCCAGAAGAAGAATATATTATGAATTAAATCAGCCTTATTCAGCTGCTTTATTGATATGGCTGAGATATAGAATGAGCTACAAACTTATTGAATGAGAGGGCAGGTTCAAGGGATGATAGAGCCAACTACTTCTATCTTTTATGTTCTTTTTCAGTCAATTCGATGATGCCTGGGAGTGCTTTTCAATAAAATATTTCAAGCATTCATAGAAACTGAACACTTGGGTATTAACTCCATTAAAGCATATGAAAGTGTTACAAATAAAATTAAATGTTTTTGACGCACTGTATGGCTATTCAGTCAGAATTTTCTGTAAAAACAGAATTAAATCCGTATGAGTGTTTTTGAAGTTGGCATCAGTTGAGAAACAACTGACTAGCATAATCAGCATTAGTTCCACCACTCGGCAATTCGTGACATGATCTCTTTTCCTGCTACATCAGGATCTGCCTTTCAGGTGAGTTGTCAGATTGTGGCCCTTGGATCCTCAGTTAATCCTCAGAGGAAGTGGATATATTTTTGTATTGGTATTGGTTTATTATTGTCACTTGTACTGCGGTGCAGTGAAAAACTTGTCTTGTATACCGTTCGTACAGATCAATTCATTACACAGTGCATTGAGGTAGTACAGGGTAAAAACAATAACAGAATACAGAGTGAAGTGTCACAGCTACTGGGAAGTGCAGTGCAGGTAAACAATAAGGTGCAAAGTCATAACAAGGTAGATTGTGAGCTCCATCTCGTTGTATAAGGGAACCGTTCAATAGTCTTATCACCATGGGATAGAAGCTGTCCTTGTGCCTGGTTGTATGTGCTCTCAGGCTCCTGCATCTTCTGTCTGATGAGAGAGGAGAGAAGTGAGAATGACCCAGATGGGTGGGGTCTTTAATTATGCTGGCTGCTTCACCAAGGCAGCGAGAGGTATAGACAGAGTCCATGGAGGGGAGGCTGGTTTCCATGATGCGCTGGGCTGTGTCCACAACTCTCTCAGTTTCTTACGGTCCTGAGCAGAACAGTTGCCATACCAAGCCATGATGCATCCAGATAGGATGCTTACTCTGGTGCATCGATAAAAGTTGGTGAGTGTCAAAGGGGACATGCCAAATTTTTTTAGCCTCCTGAGGAAGTAGAGGAGCTGGTGAGCTTTCTTGGCCGTGGCGTCCACATGGTTGGACCAGGACAGGCTTTTGGTGATGTTCACTCCTAGGAACTTTAAGCCCTCAACCCTCTCAACCTCAGCACCATTGATGTAGACAGGTGCATGTCCATGTAGATTTTTGAAAGATTGAGGAATTTGGAACTGGCACAGAAGACGTTAATCACACTGAATGGTGAGACAGGCTTGAACGGCCTGCTGGCTTACTCCTGCTCCCATATCCTTGTGCTTTTTCATTCTTGTCTTTACTGAGAATAGTATTTTCAGATTACTCTATGCATAATAGCTGCAGTTTCCTCAAATATCTGACAATCATCATGAAATGCTGTGGTTTGAGTGTTCTTAACGTAAAATTTTTTCAGTGTATTTACACCATTTCTGAGTCAGAGCACAGAAAAAATGGCCAGTTTTTGCCCTTAAGTTGCTAGAGAGGCTTATGCCATAATAATCTGTAAAGGTGTTCAGAAAGAAGGTAGGATAAGATAAGATTTCTTTATTAGTCACATGTACATCAAAACACACAGTGAAATGCATCTTTTGCGTAGAGTGTTCTGGGGGCAGCCCGCAAGTGTCGCCACGCTTCCGGTGCCAACACAGTGTGCCCACAACTTCCTAACCCGTATGTCTTTGGAATGTGGGAGGAAACCGGAGCACCCGGATGAAACCCGTGCAGACACAGGGAAAAAGTACAAACTCCTTACAGACAGCGGTGGGAATTGAACCCGGGTTGCTGGTGCTGTAATAGCGATACACTAATCGCTACACTACCGTGCCTGACCAAATGACTGGCCAAATGACTTGATCATAGTCATTGGGAGATGACGCACTGGACAGAATCATATTTGTGATAAATGGATGGTCATTGCACAGATTAACTTGACCATACCTCTTATATCAAGTCATGTCAAGTTGAGTTTATTGTCATGTGCACAATACGGTGAGGTACAGGTACAATGAAAAACTTGCTTGCAGCAGTATCACAGACACATAGATTCAGACACACACAGAACATAAATTATGCACAAATTATGTAGAAATATTTATAGCAGTGCTCATTCAGAAAGCCTGGAGAAAGTCCATCAGTGAAGACTCCACATACCAAGACAACCAATGTATTTCTGTTACTGAATGTGAATAAAACGAAGGATTTCTCTGCTGAGACAAAAATCCCAAGATCTTGAACCTGGTGTATCCACAAGGATCTATGTCCCTATTCCCAACAGAAATAGATCTCACCTGCCATTAAAGAAGTCACTATAGAAAATTATGGTGATATCTTGGTTGTCTTCAATCTTCAAGGACACACAAGTAGTGCTGAGTGCATCATGCTTCTTCGCAGTACTGTTATAAAGCTGGAAACTATAGACCACTTAACCTAACAATGTCATTGGGAAAATGCTGGTACCCTTCATTAAGGAGGTAATAACAGGGAATTTAGAAAATCATAACACAATCAAGCAAAGTCATCATGGTCTTATGAAGGGAAATCATATATGACAAACTTGTTAAAGTTGTTTGAGCATGTAACAAACAGGGTAGATACAGGGGAACCATTAGGTGTAATGTATTTGGATTTCCAGAAGACATTTGATATGGTGCCGCGTAAAATGGTAGTTCACAAGATATGAATTCATGGGGTTGGATATATTGACATAGATAGGGGTAATAGCTGACTAACAGTCAGGATAAATGGATCATTATGGATTAGCAATCAGTAACTGGTGGGGTACCAGAGAAATCAGTGCTGCTTACAATCTACGTGCATGAAGGGACTGAATGTACTGTAGCCAAATTCGCTGAAGATACAAAGGTAAGTTGGTTAGCAAGTCATGAGGAGGATACAAAGAGCATCCAAAGGGGTATAGATAGCTTATGTGAATGAGCAAGAAGTTGGGAGATGAGTCTACTGTGGGAAAATGTGAGCTTTGGAAAGAAAAATGAAAAAGCAAATTATTAGTTATATGGAGTGAGACTACAAAATGTTGTGATACAAAGGGACCTGGGTATCCTCATGCATGGACAGAAAAAGTTAGCATGTAGAAACAGAAAATACTTAGTAAGTCTAATGGGATGTTGGCCTGTATTGCGAGGGAAATGGAGTATAAATGTAGGGATGTTTTCATGTAACTACTGCTGGGATTAGACGTACAGTACTGCATACCATTGCACTCTCCTTAGTGAAGGAAAGATAGAGTTGGAGAAAGTACAGAGAAGGTTCACTAAGTTGATTCCAGAGACTGAAGGGCTCATGTTTGAAGAAAGGGGAGTAGGTTGGGACGATACTCATTGGGATTTAGGAGAATGAGAGGTGATGTTATTGAAATATATAAGCTCTGAGGAGGACTGACAAGGTGGATACTGAGAAGATGTTCCCTTGGTGGGTGTATCTAGAACTAGAGGTAATTCCTTTAGAATAAGGAGTCACCCATGTAAGATGAGAATGAGGAGGATTGTTTTCCTCAGTGAGTCCTTCGAATTCTCTATCCCAAAGAGCTCAGGAGTTGGAGAAGTTGAATATATTCAAGGCAAGCTTGACAGACATATGAAGGGGTTATGGGAAGAGCATTAGAAAGCGGAGCTGAGGCCTAGAATGGATAAGCCATTATCTTATTGAATAGCAGAGTAGGCTTGAGAAGCAAGTTAGTGTAATCCTGCTCCCGTTTCTTCTGTCTGTTTCTCATAGTCTCAGAATAAGGAGGTGACCATTTAAGACTGAGATAAGAAATTTCTCCTATCAGAGCATTGAGACTCTTTAGAATTCCTTGCCACAGCGGGAAAGTGGGGTTGAAGAAAGTCAGATCAGCCACGATCCTTCCTGAATGGTGAAAACTGTTTGAGGGGCTGAATGCCCTACTCCTGCCCCTACATGGTTTTAACATTCCACATCAGATTTTCATTCCCCCTAAATTTCTCAAAACATTGCTTATTTGAATGCATTCTGACTCATTTGCTCATTTTACCATTGCATTGGCTCTTTAGGGTTTTGTTGCCTTGTCGAAAGCTTTATAAAACTAATTAGTTTGGAAGTTGAGGTCTCCAGCTGTTGTCAAAGCAAACCTCATTTGTCCTTTGTTCAGCCTTCCATACCCACATCTACATACACCATTGAAACTAAGGGGCATAATTGTCAATCAATTGGCATTGATATCAATTGGTCCAACCAATCTGCCCTGCACCTCATGATTGTTGCAGTAGTTGGACAAGGCACTCTACTTGGACACACTCCCCACCATCTCTGCTGTAATCATGTATTTCAGGGCAGATTGGCTGGACCAATTGATATCAATCAGGATAAGATAGAGAAATAGAAATACCCAGGGCCAGTAAGGGAAGGAATACATATTGTCCCCAACCAGCTCAGATGATCCAAGCCAGTCCAGGTAACATGGACCACGTATTTCTTTTAAAGATACTTATCCAATCAGGGGCCAAAGCTGTTCCTTTTTGAAAGCAATGCAGAGAGCCGGTGCCACTACATCAACTGATAATTCATTCCAGGGCTCACTAATCTCTGAGCAAACAACCACCTAACATCAAATTTTGTCCTATCCTTGCATAGTTTAAATTTATATCCCCAATCCTACTTAACTTGTTAAATTGGAGTAGTCAGCCAACAGGGCATGTACCTAGCCCTTTAAATATTTTATTCACTGCCAGCAGGCCCCCTCCAGGTCTGGCACTACTCAAGGAGATGAGGCACAATCACTAACAGATGGAAATACATATTCTGGAATATTGTTAAAATGTTTTAGAAAGGAAAATGTGTTTGATAAATCTTCTCAGGGTAGGTAAAAGGGGGACAGTAGATGTAATATATTCAGATTTTCTGAAGGAATTCAGTTAGCCACCACACAGAAGGTAGTTGCTTAGATTGAGGCTCATGGGATTAGGGCTGGTGTATTGGTGTAGGCTGAGAAATTTTTAGTGGTTAGGAAACCATTGGGTTGAATGGTTCACTTTCAGAATATGAAATGCCACAGAGGACAGTACTTGGAGCTCAACTAAGATGAGGCAACTGAGTAAAATATATTTAGTTCTCATGAAGTGCTCAATGCGCATTCTGTTTTTATTTCTGCAAGGTTTGACTTTTCAAAATATAAGATAAGATATCTTTATTAGTCACAAATCCATGTTTACCTGGAAAATAAACTGTGAGGAGCATACTAAGAGGTTGTAACGGGATCCAGACTGATTCAGAAGAGGATAGAGTTGGGGGAAAGCTATCAGACTTACAAATGTTGGAAGTGAGAGGGATTTGAATGGCTTTGCCTGAATCATAAAAGGTAGCGTTGGGTACATCAAACTGTAGTGAAGTTAAGAGGTTAAATGGTTGCATTTATTTCAAAGGGATTGGAATATATGAGAAAGGAAGTCTTATTGTAATTATGTAAAGGCCACATCTATACTATTATATACAGTTTTAATTTCCTTTCCTAACCACAGGTATACTTAGAGGTCAGAAGGGTCTTGACCTGAAACATTCACTGTCCATTTCCTTCCACAGATACTGCCTGACCTGCTGAGTTCCTCCAGCATCTTGTCTATTGCCAATGAAACAAAGATTCACTAGAATGATTATTGAGATAAGAACTTGGCCAATGCAAAGAGAATAAGCAAAGCAGACCCATGTTCCCTAGAGGTGAGCAGGATACAATGTTTTTGCCATTGAAATCTTTAACATTCTGAGAGGGGTTTGATGAAGTAGAAGCTGAAAGGCTGTTTCCACAGGTTGGAGAGCGTGGAACTGTCTACTATCTCAGAATAAGAAGTCAGCCAATTAGTACAAAATTGGAGGACCAAGGGGAGACAGATTCAGAGAAGGGCAAAAGACACAGGGGAGGATGTGGAGGTGGGGAACCCTTTTGCCCAAGGAGTGGTCACAACCAGGAACTCACTGGCTGAAACAATGGAGGAAACAAAATCAACCAGGTCTTTCTAAAGGGAACTGGTCAGGCTGTTGAGGGAAAGTCATTTGCAGGATGATGGAGGAAGAGCAGGTGAATGGGTGAAAGGGACTGAACATGTTCCTCTGCTGGGAACTGACACGGGTTTACTGGGCTGAGTGACTAGCTTATGGGAATCTTTGGAATCCAAGCCCCAGTAGATGGCCATATTCAAGACAGAGATTGGGGTAGTTTGAACATTTGGTAAGTCAAGGGGAATGGGTATAAGATCATAAAATGGTGTACAACTTCTCAAACCATTTGAATCATGCATAGTAATAAACAGAACTCCCATCATACACGTTTATTCCCATGGGGTATGGGCAAAGCTGATATTTATTGACATTGTCTAATGGGCTGCCTTTTTGAATTGTTGCAGAATATTTTCCTGAGAAATGTCAACAGCTTCCCCTTACACCTAACCATTTCAGGATTTCTGCCTGTGCACAAACAAAGGTGAAAGTTCTTCATCAAAATTCACAAAATGCTGGAGGAACTCAGTAGGACAGGCAGCATCTATGGAGGGAAATAAATAGTCGACATTTCGGGTCAAGACCCTTCATCAGGATATCCCTGAAAGGTGTTCATAGATGTTTGCCTCTGTCATTCCATCTCTGGGCTCCTATGGAGGCTGGAGAGGCAGTTCAAGGTTCCTGCTATTTCCCAGCAGTTAAGGTGGAAAACCCATCCACATGTTCATGTACCATTTTGGATCTGGCACATGCACACGACTCCATAGACTTCAGTGAGGGAAGAAGTTGTAAGGCATTGAGTAGTCGTTTTTTTGATTAACTGCTTTGTTAAATGCTTTTAAATATTTTTAAGTGTTCGGAAACGTTTAAATGTTTTATTTCACTTATTGCTTTTAAATGTTTTAAAAAGTTAAATTTTAATAGTTTCATTAATTTTTAATAGTTTTAGAGTCTTTTTAACAGTTGGAATATCCACAGGACATGTCTTACGCAACTGTCAAAGGTTTTCATCTTTTTTTGTGGATTTGCAGGTGGAAAGTCATCAATAGACTATCCAGTGGCAGAAACTTCTGAGCTTTTATACTTTAAACTGTTTCATTCAACTGAGCGGCTTTCCAGGCCACATATTAGGGCAGTTAATAGCAGCTGTCAAGAAAATTGTTGCAGCCTTTTGGACACCACATAAAGTTCAACAGTTTCAAATCATACTTATCACTCCCAGTTTTTGGACAGCTGTTGGTAGTAATCATTGTCCTGTTATCACTTACACTTCTTCTATATCCATGTTTTTCCATTCTATTCTCATCCCACTTTGGACAGTGTCATCACCCATTTTCTTATTCAATCGCTTCTGCCTTCTAACCATCAGAGACATTCGATTTCATTCTCTTCTCCTTCTCCCAACTTTCTTTGTATCTTAAAACTTGTTTCATCACAATTATTTTTCCAGTTCTGAGGAAGGGTCATCGACAAGTAACCTTCGTTGTTTTCACACCTCTCCAGTTTAACGACATCCTTCCTATAAGCAGGGTAACCAAAACTGAACTCAATACTCAAAATACAACTTTACCAATCTCTTGTACAGATGCAACATGATGTCCCAACTCCTGTACTCAATATTCTGACTGATGAAGGTAAGCTTGCCAAATGCCTTTTTCACCATCCTGTCTACCTTTATCATCACTTTCAAGGAAATATGTACCTACACCACTTGGTCTCTCTGCTCTACAACAGTGCCCAGGGCCCTACCATTTACTGTGTAAGTTCTGCTCTGGTTTGTCTCACCAAAATGCAACATCTCACGGTTATCTGAATTAAACTCCATCTGCCATTCCTCAGCCCACTAGCCCACTTGATCAACATTCCATTGTAATCTTTTCTCTCTGTCTCTAACTGCTGTTATTTAACGTAATGGTTAACAGCACTCCATCACAAGCATTCCCTCTGTTCTCTACATCCCTCCCCTTTCCGCATCTTAAGAATGGCTTGTTTCTGTTTTGCTTTTCCAGTTCTGATGAAGGGCTATTTAAAACTTTGAGGCTGTTTCTCTCCCCATGGATGCTGCATGAACTGCTGAGTCTTTCTGGCATTTTCTGTTTTTGCTTCGGATTTCCAGCATCTGCTGTTTTATGGTTTCAAGGACTCTTCAAGGTAAACACCAAAGCTGACAATCAGTATCTCAAGCGTTATTGCTGTAATGACTAATTCTATATATCACTGGCTTTATTTGGTTTAATTTGGAAAATCTTGTCTGTTTAATTACTCTCAGAGGAAGGTAATGTGAAATATCCTCATAATTAGCTTTTAAAAGTCTTTATTGTAGTAGTTATGCTGCTTATTATCAATGCTTTTCAAATCTTAATTTAGAAATAAACACTTCTGTTTTCCATACCAGTTATATGTTTGATATTATTGATTGTGTTTCAAGAATGTCCTGGGCATTGCTGGCCAGAGCAACATTCATCGGCAATCCCTAGAAGATGGAGGTGAGCAGCCTTCTTGAATCACTAGGTGGTGATGACGTTCCCACTGTGCTGTTGGGTAGGGGGTTCCACGATTTAGATCCACTGACCATTGTTTGTATAATTAGACAATACCATTCCTCAGAAGGCTAAGGAAAGTTGGCATGTCCCCAATGACTCTCAACAATTTTTACAGATACACTATAGAAAGCATCCTATCCGAATGCAGCATAGCTTGGTATGGCAGCTGTTCTGTCCAAGACCTCAAGAAATTGCAGAGAGTCGTGAACACAGCCCAGTCTATCACGCAAACCAGTGGGCAGAAGATACAAAACCTTGAGAGCACGTACCACCAGGCTCAAGGACGGCACTGTTATCAGACTCTTGAAACATACCTCTTATATGCTAAAGATGAACACTTGATCTACCTCATTGTGGCCTTTATTTGTCTACCTGCACTTCACTTTCTCTGTAACTGTAACACACTGTATTCTACATTCTGTTTTCCTTTTTACTACCTCAATGTACTTAGGTATGGAATGATCTGTCTGGAGAGCAGGCAAGACAAAAGCTTTTCACTGTATCTCAGTACATGTGGCAATAAAAAAAATTCCAATTATCATCAATTCTCGGCAGAAGGTGAGTTAGATAGGCCTTGATATTTCTTCATGCAACATTTCCATTGTCACCACTGGGTTGAAATCCTGAATTCCCTGTGAAACAGCACTGAGGGAAAACCTCTACCAGAAGGGATGCAGTGGACCATGAAGTGAATCACCACCATCTCCTTCTCACAGGTCAATGGGGATGGCCAACAAATGGTGGCCATGTCAGTATCACCCATAACCCATAAACATCCATGCAATGTAACTGAAATCTAAGCCAAGCAAGCAGACTTATTTCCCACCCAATGGAGATGGAAGATTTACAGGCATTGTCAGTGACATTTACCTTATACTTAAGCTCATTAGGAAGAATCATTTGGAGGTAAAGAAACTAAATTCCTTGCACTTAACTGCATGCAGTTTGGAATGAAGAATGCAATACTTTAGGTCGAGCAGAAAATTGGTATCTAATAAAATAATAAATCTAAAAGTCAGTCCTCCAAACGTAGCCTTCTAGACTGAGTGTTCCCCAGTTAGTTCTGGGACTCGCACTTTTCCAATACTGTGCTAGCAATCTCACCAACTGGTTCAAGAAGGCAGCCCGTAAATACCAGCCCTGCTAGGCAGCTGTGCCCGAATCCCAGAATGATTTTGTTTAGACCTTTCATGATAAGCGTCCCTTCACGTTCCCACTTTTGAAAGTTACTAGAACGAAGTGGAACAATTTGCCATTATAAACATGTGTCATGAAACCGTGAAGCAAACTTCACTGAACAGCAATGCCAGTTCTCCCTACTTGGAGTTTAGCGGCGTTGACACCAGAATAGAGTGTCGCTTTAAAAAGAAATCTGTCGTCTGGAGTTAAATTTGCTACCTGTTTCATTTTAGAGGGCTGTATTTTATTTAGAATTATTCAGCAGCCGGTGGTTGTGTCATAGTGTGTGAACTTGAGGTGTGAAGGTGGGGAGGAGGGGAATGGGAAGGGGCTATTTGATCTAGGGCAGGACCTGATAGGGTACAGGATGTCCTGAATTATGGAATCGCGGCACAGCCTTCCGCAACAGTGGACGGAATTAACTACTTAAACTGCAGCTTCATCTGAATAGCGTCCGGCTTATTGCCGAGTCCCTTCTGCAAGAATGGCCAATGAATATATAAGAAACGATTTCTCAGTGCCTTATAGCCTGACATGGCTCAATTAACAACTAATGTCAGGATTAATTTGCACTTGGGAACGGAAAAAAAATTTATGGGGACTTTTAGTGATCTCCCAGCGGCCGATTATTGTATCGTTGAACAATTTAATGTCAATTGCACCTAGCTGGGTTGGTCGAACAGATTCACTAAAGCCGCATCATTTCTATGTAATCATGACAAACGTTAATAATTAATCATTGCCCAAATCATTTCGCTTCTTTTTTTTTAATTGCACACGGATTCCATATTGCTCTACAGATTGTCTTATGTTCATCATTAAGACGCGGGCGGCCTTCCCCGTTGTTCAGATGCATTAATAACTGTTTTGTCGGCCGTTACTCTGACAATTGAAAGCTTTTCCACACTCGTGTTTCTCTCAGGCGCGTATTATTTCAACAGCTGTCTGTTTTCTTTACATCGTTTTGCTTGCAAAATAAAGAAAAGCAACGAAAGGTAATTTCAGCATCCAGACATTGGCCAAACCCTTCCAAGTCACAGACCGCACCGCTTGGAAACAAACGCCTAACGCTATCGTGCCTATTTTGAAAACTCTGAACTAAACTGACGTAAGTAAACACAGGTTGGCGGCTTCAAAGCAAAAGATTGGTGTTGAATTAATGAATAGGCACGACCCAACCTGGAAAGAGTCAATAAACGAAAAGAATAACAGAGGTTCGAGGGAGTCCACTGAGATGGTGATTGTCACAATTAAACAAGTGATGGTATCTCTTAGAATAAAGTTCAACGAGTCAGTGACGTTGAACTCATCACTGTACATGAATGCTATCTGATTTAGTTTAATGGGTCTGGATCAAGCGCATTAATACTAACGGGTTAACAAAGTACATTTTTTAAAAAATCGAATGCAGTAGACACTCATCATTTGTCAACTTATTGAGAGCTATGCATTTAGTTTTATATCAACGCAATTTGCTTTGTAATATGATTATCTGTCTCCAAGTTAATCTGTGGGGTGCTAGGCTAAATCCTCTAATTTTTTAATATGCTAATTACGATTTATTTACATGTATGTTGGTAAGATGATGGACCGCAAGAGGGCGTCTCGACCATTCCGAGTCAAACAGCGTGACAACCCCCTTCGCGCCCACGGGAGTGACTGAGTTGAGTTACTGGATTTGCAAAGAAAAAAAATAGTTTTAAATTGTGCTAATCATTTGGCCGGGCTTTTAGCGGGAGGAGTCTGTCCAAAACTCAATGGAGTTCAATGACAGGTGTAGTTCAATGAGCATGTCTTTAACTAAACGGGTTTGAAGCACACCAAAGACCTTGACCCGCATATTGTTAGAACTACTTGTATGAATTAAAGGCAGGGAAAAAAAAGAGTTTGAAGATGCAAATACCAAACTACAACTCTCTTCAGATTCAATTAGCGTTCAGGCTGCAGCTGTGGAAATGGGCCTGACTGCGCTAATAAAGACAGTGTTAAAAGAACTATAAATTGCATGTGGCCGGGTTAAACAATGCTCTCCTTGGCTTTGAAATCACATAAAACGGGGTGATGTCTTTTACAGGATACCAATTAAATTGTCTTATTATAATCTGCTTGGAGTTGTTATCTATGAACTATAGCTGGTTGGCAAAAAGAAAATTCTCAGTGTGACAGACAAAATGGTTTCATTTGGTCTTGTTCAACGTCAGAGATGAATTAAGGATTAACTCATTAAGGGTGTTCATTAGCAAACCGCCGGCTTTTCAGTGGGAAGGTTGTTAAATATGCAAGTGATTTTTTTTATTTCCAGTTACATTTTTATCAGATATAGCACAGCCTGCAAGTGCAACTATTTTACATTCTAAAGGCATGCAGGAAAGAGTTGGGTTGCAGTGTGAAAATAATTTGTTCAAAATTTATAGTTGAAATCTGGCAAAACAAAACATATGGGTTCAATAACTAATGCCTGCGTTAGGATGTTTTTAAATATGATCCAAATTATCCGAATTTCTGAACCAGGGGCAGAGTATAATTGCCTTATTGGCTGTGATGTACCCCAGGAGTTCGGAACTTTCAACTGCACATGAGTGCTTATTGCTGTTAAAAAGTTACAGGGAAAGTTAATCCGGTCTACTAGGTATATCAGCCGCTTTAAGGTCCTGTTTGTCTGTCGGCATCAACACTGCTTAAACTTTCAATAACTGGCAACTTCTTGTATTTATGCTAAGGGTCGACGAGGAACGATGTAAAAAAAATTTATGGGATATTACAATTCTATTTTAAAATGAACACTGCAACTTATTTTGCTTTAGGCCCGTCCTATCCAAGAAGAAATTTTTTCTGCCTCTCTCCCTCTGTCTTCCTACTCAAGCAAAGCTGTTGTATGTAAACCCACATTCACGGCTTGACAATGGGGCTGTTTTTTTTTATCCACAAGCTATTTATTTTCCAATCAGAGGTATTGACTGTCGAGTTCTTTAGTATACTGGTAGCTTTGGGAGAGCTTTGAAGAATCACAAGTGGAGCTTTTTGTCTGGACGAGATTTCTTAGCAGCGAAATCCTTTATCCGTGCGTTTTATTGGCTTTTCTTTACATATGTATAGTGGGAAGGAAAAAAAAAAAACTGTTGTTAGTCAAGCATGGAGTCTATTTCCTTGTGGCTTTCAGAGAAAGAGAAAAAAAATAGTGCGGCTGCATCCCGTTGTATAGCGGCTCACCAGCAAAACGTGGCAAGGTTTAGAAATACTTCAGATCCTGGAACAGAACTCGATAACAAATTCGCCAGTCAGATCGTTGCTTGACAAGTGCCTTCACAAGGAGAGGCGTGAAAATAAATCAAAACCCTTTTCTGTTGCGGGGGGGGGGGGGTGGATATGGATTCCAGATTTCTCTGCACCTCACCCTTTAAAGTTCACGTTGTAATAAAAAGGGGAAAAATCTGGTTGCAATGGCGAATTAAAAGGGGAGGCGAGTGTCCTCCCGGTTGGTAAGCCGGACAGATGTTTAGGAGTCCTATCATGTTCTGCTGTATGTGTGAGAGAATGGGAGCATTGTTTGCATCGATTTACATTGGGCAGAATGGCCCTCTTTTTTACCAATGGAGTATCATCCCATCTTTAAATGTTGATTTATTGAGCGAAAGTTGAATGAAAGCGTAGTTAGTATTACCGAAGCATTCGAGTCTATTTAATTTAAATGCCGCTGAATATTTCACTCTCGGGTTGCGAGTCACAATGTGTTTAGGATTGTCGGGGACTGACTTTGCCATCTGTTACCTACACTAGGAACAGAAGACACGAGAGAGCGGGGATGTGGCTTGTAGACTAACATTTGCCTGACTTCGTCAATCCCTCTCCCCGCAAGGAGCATTCTTTCGCCCTAAGATTGTCCTGGGGAATGGGCTGTATATTGTAACAACGGCAGAAACTTTGGTGACATTTATTACAGGGAAGAGAGGGCGAGAAGTTAAGCAAAGGAAGGGCCGGTCTTCAGGATGCAATCAATGTTAAAAAGTAGTACAGTTTCCTTAAAACTGTAGTATCCATTTGCTGAGACTACACTGTGGTTTAGCATACTCGGTAACCGTGTAAACAAATAATCTCCGCATTCCCAACGCACAGTATGCAAGACTACACGTCTGAAAGGCAATATATAAAGTCAGGCATGGTGCAGAGAGCTAATATGCTAATAGCGTTTACTCAGATCAACATGTTACCAATCCCAGAATCACTGTATGTTGGTCTCATACGGGATTGGGGGGGAATTAACTATGATCTGTACATTCCAACGAATGTACAGATCCAACGAATGTACAGTTTCAGCAGTGTCAGAGGGTGAAAAGAATGAATGTTCAGGAGGACCGGAGACGAAAGTAATCTGTCGTGATGCTGATAAACCCAGCGCGTTCACTGATATTTGGGCTCGTTTGATTTCCTCTTTGCTCCCCTCCCCCTTCACCCCAACACCAGAACCCCCTTCCCACCCCCTCCACCCCCTACCCCGCCCATAGCATTAACCTGATGCTAGGCTTTGTGAAGCACACCTTGTCACGGCAGTGAGCCGAGGCACGCAAATCCCCCCATTAATGTCGCACTTTTGAACTTAGGCGCAGTGCAATATAAATATACAGCATTTTTTTCAGGTACGTCAGGTTTTGTTTTGAAGAGCACACCGCTTCATGTTGGTTAGAATTTAATTAGACAGTTTTTAAAGAGACAATATAAGAATCCTGCGTTTAGCAAGAGCAACAACTTTAAGATTTACTCTAATATAATTCAAAAATCACATCCCTTCGATTTTAGTTTTTAAAAATCATTTTATGTCCTTGTAAATCTTTCCAACCCTTCGCGAAGAGAACAGACATCCTTGCGAAGTAGATACATTGTCGATAATTTAGGCTTTTTTTGAACCCAGATATCACAGTGTTTTCGGAGCTCAAAATACATATTACATGCTAAACGGGCGACAGAGAGCCATAATATGGCAAGTGCGTAATTTTGCAAGCCCCAATTCGAGTTAGTTTCGCAGCTATTTCAAACAATAATGAGTTCGTATCCCTTTCGCTACTTAAACTAAGGCTGGTTTAATAATACGTGGACATTATTGTAAAGTCATCACTGGAATTAATGCCTGGAATAACGCAAATCCCCATGAACAGTAACCACTGTAAGGTCGTCCTAATTCAGTGCTAAATTAACATCCATGGTATTTATAATGATTAAATAGTGACAGTTTCTTTGGTACAGCAACAGTTTAAATCTCAGAACCATAACTTTCCACTTGTTATTTATTGAAAAGTGGCCGAATTTAAATAAATGCCATGGAACACGGGCAGTGTGTGTTAAAATCGTGTTCGTGATGAATGAAGAGGTCTGTTAAGTAAACTTGACGTGCATCAGCAAGCAAGGTCTCGATGTTCTCTGCATAAGTTCAGTATTCTTTGTAATTGTACGCAAATCAGCGCAAATAAAAAGACCACTAACGTATTCTGTTAGGCAATCAAAATAGGTTTTTGTCGCTATTTCTGGTGCCCCTACTGCTTATTTCAACTCCAAAGCAAAGAATGGTATTTGCTCCTTTTGAAGGTGATGTGACACATAATAGGGTCATTTTTCCTGTAAAGTGAGCCAATAACAGATGGCTCGTCATTTTGATGTTTGTTTTTAGTTCTTCCAGTTTGTATTTGAGAGAATTTAGCAGTCACCGTGATTGACGACAGGAAATGGCAGATTAATTTTGATAATCGCCAAGAAGGCTTCCTGACGGCCACACCACACAAAGTGTGATTCTGAACTACCTTGAAGCTTTGTAATCGGTAGTGTTTTCAGTGTGCCTATCACGGAAGAAAGTGAAATGTGATACATAATGTATTCTGTGTGAGTAAAAGAAAATCTCAAACTGCATATATCTTTCTCCAGTTCAGACTGGAGAGCATCCAATGAGTTTTAACTGTAAATAAATACAGCGCCAAGCATAAAACGCCCAGAGAAGAAAAGGGATCACCGGATTAATCCTTCACAAATCTTTGCACTACGCTTAGAAATGTCTATAGCATATACATATGAAATATAAAGTCTCAGTATTAACAAACAAACCCCTCCTCCCTTTCCATGAACTGTTAGTTCTGAGACTTTAATGCTTCCCAATTTTTGCTTGCAGTATTAAGATGCAATGCTGGGGTTAACCTAAGAACTTCGTGAAAATTCAATGAAATTTTTCGCTAATGGACACTCACCTAAGTCAAAGCTTTCATTGAAAATAAGGAACAAAATGTTAACACCGGATACTTAATCAATTTGAAATTTGACAGGCGTTGTCATCTTTCTGGTCAGGCAGAACGGTGTTTCTTTCATTTTGACTACTAACAATAATTCGATCTGCACATATCATTTGTCGTCTAACTGCCCAATATAAACGTTTCGAAACGAAATCTAGTGCCTTCACATAACAAATGCTTTCAATCCATCGTTTTAAATTTGATTATAATAAGTGAAATTAAAAAGTCAGCCTTTATATAGACATAAAATATCAGGATTAAAAGTCTCAAATTCCCCACATCAGGGAAAGTAAAAGTCTGCGCTTTCTTCAAGTGGAGGAAAACGCGCGGGCTGCTGGGTGGCTAAGATTAGTTTTGTGCTTCCGAGACAGGATTGTTTTAGATGTTAAATTGCATTTCAACGCAGTACCTCTGCAGTATGACAATCAAACTGAAATTCTATTCCCTGTTAGATCGTGCACTGTTGTGTCAACTTGAATCTCGAACAAAACAACCCACTGGAAGAAACCCATCTTATTACCTCCGTTACTTCCCAGAAAAACGAGCATGCAATAAAACGAATGTCCATACTATTGGAGCACTTCAGATATCTCTGGCCTGCTATTGTTATTTTTTATGTGATGGCCACGGCAATTTCAACATGGATTGACATTAAACGCACGAAACGAACTATTGTCTTGCAACATTGCCTCCTAACAATTGCGAGATGGAATAAACGTGGAAGCAAGGTGCATCGCCGTGGGTGGCTAAAATTGCTCAGCTTTCACTTTCCAGGGGAGGCTGGTGCGTTTATCTCTCCACGCTCTGTGAAATAGTTGAAAATCATTTCGGTGCACTAGGTCTGATCAGATGCTTTGCAAGTAACTGCGGTGTGATGTTGGCAAACGCCATGGACGGTGTATATATCGCATTGCTGTGTGCAACACATTTAGATTACCTTCTATGAATGTTGCATGTAACAAGTGCAAATCAACATAGAATCCGTAATTAACTAAAACCGTTTGCTTAGGGTGTAACTGACAATATCTGTTATTCCTTCTGTTGTGGGGATAATTTGGGTGAACTAATAACCTGGATTTCAAACGTGTTTGTATCGGAATGGGGATACATGGCATCGGTTTTCCGATTGGGTAATTGGGTACCCTGACTCATTTTCGTTATGATCTTTTTGCGCCCTTTTTTCCCCCTCTGTTTTATTCAGATAGCCTTTGTTTCTCTCTTCCCAACAGATACCGTCTACATCTGTTGGTTGGGTAATGTAATTTGCAATTATTGCTCTTCGCGTTGTCTAGTGCCAAACTGGCCAGTCTTGGCAAGTGATTCCCTCGCGTTGTTCAACCAAGGGCTTTTCAAAATGTTCCTCCTTCAAGAGAGAGAGAAAAAAAGAAAAAAGAAAGCATCGACCAACTGTATCAAAAATTTACAAGCGCTATTTGAAGGGGTTGGGGGAAAGGAAACATTTTAAGGTTAGCGAGAGGGAGTGGCATAGTGGGATTAATGTGATGCCTTTAACAAGATGTTGCCACTTCCTTCTGTTAGATATGATTATATGATTTAATATCGTGAGTATTTGGAAATGCAAAGAAAACTCAAGGCTTCCCATCAGAGGAGATTACATCGATATGCTGCTACCGTAGCACAGAAGTATATATATATATTACAACGGGAAAGCACAATGTACTGCTTCAGAGGTACAAAGGAAAGGGATTTGCTTTTCCAATTCCTCGCTTCTATAGGATGACCAGGAGTTGGTCATGTGGTTGACTGTCATATTTCTGGCCTCAGTATTCCTGTTCAAGTTATGCCATCAAGCTAATATATTTTGACTGCCCTTCTCTCTTGTGACAAAGCCTCGCAGCTGCCTCCGAATCAATATATGTCAAAGAAATATGAAAACAATCATGACAGAAGACTTAAAGTCTCCGTACACTGTGCATAATGAAATGTCCCCTGTATTCTCAAGGTACTTGGGCACACTGACTCATTTACCGTCAACTTTCCTTTCTGCTTGATTTTTTATTCAGATACCTTTATCAGCAGATACTGGCTACATCTGTTAGTTTTGTAATGTAATTTGCAATTATTGCCCTTCATGTGGTATAGTGCCTTAAATTGTCTTTAATTAAAAGCATAATTAAGGGAAGGTCTTAAGCAAGTCAATTACTGGATGGCGTTTTAAGACAAACAAGAGCGAGTTTAAGATTTTATTAGTCGACGTCTTATTTTTAATTTAACACACCAGTCCCCATTACGTCAGGGAGAGGTCAAGATCTAATTTTCCCACTGCATTTTTATATAATGTCGAATGAATTACCACATCTAAAAACATTTATGTCAACTGCCCAGTGTTTTACGCGACCCATTACTACTGAGCAATACTTAGAATGAATAATGTAATAAGTTCAACCTTCTAAATTTGTTGCGGCAGAATATTTTTGAAAATGTTATGATTGAGAGAGAGAGAAGTAATTCAACAGTATAATGTAAATTTAAATTATGTACAGCTACGGATTTCTGCGATTGCTGTCGCTCTGTTTACGTCCCCTCACTTTTAAAAATGCGAGAAGTAATCATTTCAATTATCCTCACGATATTTACGTTATGATTGTTGTCACTCAGTTGAAAACGCATAAAATGTAAATTGCATCTTCTTCCTGGATTCTCCTTCCGGACGGTTTGTCGCTGTTATTGGCCCGATTTACTTCGTGTTATTTCCCTTTCTTGGATTATTTCAAATATTCCGTCAATTATTTATATAAAAAAAATCCCTTTTGTGCTGATGAACCTCTGTTGTTAAGTCAGGCATGGCGCATTCTTGCTTTCTGCGGCCGTCCTTATTGCACGGTATCTATTATCCAGTCAATGAAATGTTCACTCCTCGTATTATCTAATTCCATTTGTTTGTTTCTGTGACATAATGCTTTATTAGTTATTATTGACTATCAGAGGCATTCAAATATCATTTCTAAATGAAAATAATGCATCTCCGAAAAGTCATGCCTCATAATGTAACAAGTTTTGGGGGATATATTGCAAATACGTACAGCCGTCGCTTGCTGTTTTTAGACCTTTCGACCTTCAGTGAAGGGCTTGGGCTTTTTTTTGGAAAATTAATTATGTCGATACACAGCCGTGTTTAAGATCTCAATCCCTTCAATTCATTTTTTTAATGTAATGCTTATACGATCCGTACTCACCTGGGACAGTGCGGCTTCACGCGAAGTTGTCGAACCCCAATCCATGCTTAAAAGAACAGCAATACTTTCTAATTCCCTCTGGAGAAAGAGAGAGAGAAAAAAAATAATACAGAACAAATGTAGAATTGTGGCTTGGATCCAGACGCACAAGGAGCCATTTTAATTCAGACATTTGTGGAAAAAATGAATAGAAACACTCTTTAGATATTATATTCGTGAACTATCGAGACATTAGAGCATTTCACACCTTCAGTGATTCCATTATTTGTGATTGTCATTAACGATTAGCCGTTAAACATTGAGCTGTGAGAGAATATGAAGAGATTTGGGGGGAAATCCTTTGTATAATGTTAATTCAGCATGCATGCTTTTGTTGTACTTTGCATTATACAAACCTATTTTGTGGAAAAATATGTGTAATTTTTGTTTTGAGGGGGCATCATTTCATTTGCTTCGATACACAGCAAGCTCCTTTCGTTTCTAAAGCAGGCTGTTGGACAAGTGCGCCATTTCCTAGTGCCTAGCACCTGGAGTCTTGTAAAATTAGCATTGATAAGATTTAGTTGAAATGTAATCTCTTAATCTATCCCAAGTTACACAGAGATAATTACACTTTCGCTGAATTGCCATGGGTCAGTGTCTCTGTAGACTCTGAGGAGTTGATTTAGTGACAATAGTGTATACATGAAAAACAGTGTTTTGAGATTATAATGTTAATAGATTGTACTCACTGGGGAGTGCAGGCGGGCTAAAACTAATTCGGTGCACCGTAACTTGGCTGTCTCACCACAGCGCTCGAAATTACTTATGAAGCTTAATTTGAAGGTGGGAAGGTCCCGTTGTAATTAAAGACAAGACGGAGAATTAACATCACTAGGGTACTGGGATGCTAGTGAGGTTTTTAATATTGTTTTACAGAAACGTGCGTTAGCCCATGCCCACGGAGGGGTGAGAGAAAGAGTATGCAATTGAGGAAAAGACTGCTTGAATATGGTTCGGGTCAATGGGGTTCCTCGTAATTTACGGAATGTGACATTCTATTCGAATATTTAATATTTGTGAACTAAAAGCAGTTATATAAAATAACTCAGAACCCCAGGGGTTTGCTAAAAGCTGTAACACCTCCTGATAAACCACAGTCCGATGGATATAGACACAAAGAAATAAAAGCCAGAACCAAGTGAGATACCAGGAAGACCATCTACAGAAACTGTATGATCCCACAAGTTCTTTCAGAGAGTCAGAGCAAGTGAAATTTATGTCATTCAAGATGCTGTCCGGTTGTGTGAAAGAGTAGAGATAGGAAGGGGGGGAGGGAGGGGAGGGGTCCACGTTATGGAAGGATGAGGCCATTGAGTTCCTCCATCAATTTTTTGGTACTAAGACTGCATTCTATCTTCTGATTGTGTCCTTAAAACCAATTATTAATGATCATGCCTTCAGCTCTGGGATATCCTTCTTAAACCTCTCCTCCTCTCCCCCCCCCCCCCCCCATTCAAGATGTTCCTTAAAACCTGCAGGTTCTTGGTCATTAGTCCCAATATCACTAATTCATTGTCAATTTTGTTTATCTGACTATGCTTTGATTAAGCAATTTTAGATGATTTATCATAATACAGAAGCTATACAAATGAAATGTATTGTTCTTGTCCCCATTCTGATCTTTGAGTCTTCAATGATGAAATAAAATTTACACTGTAATTCACCAATAGATAACTCTATTTTACCCCTTTTCCTGTCAGATATTCTCAGGAGAATAGCAAATACTGTAGTGTGTTACGGAAGTTATTGCAACACTGCAAAATCCTATGTCTTAAAATAATAACTGGCATTTGCCACCATAGAAGATTTTTTGGAAATTCGTTACTCAAGAAGGATGTAGTGTGTTGGCATAAAATAATGCAGATGCTGGATATCTGAAATGAAATACAAAACACTGCAAATACTCAGCAGGTCAGGCAGCATTTGTGGAGGGAGAAGCAGAGTTAACGTTTCAGGTCTGAGGCCCTTCATCAGAACTGGGCGAGAGAAAAAAAGCAAATTATTTATCAGTAGCAGAGGAAGTAGGTGAGGGATAGGGGAAAGGGAACAAGGGGAATATCTCTGATATGGTGAGATCAAATGAGTTAATGTGGTAGTTAGAATCAGATTGTGTATTTCTGTCTGTGTTAAGTGTAGCTAATAGCAGAAGTGTGAGACATAGCAGGTCAGACTATTCTAACAGAGAGAAGAATGTATGCACACAAGCTGAATTTCTCCACAAAATGTAAATGGCTTATAATACCTGGTGTGGAACTCTGTCAGTTAAGGGATAATCACAAAATATTGCAAAATATCTAATTTATCTGGAGAAACCAAAATCATCAATGCCTGAACTTTACCATAAAAATAAACTTTCTTCACTTGACAAAAGAAACTGCAGATGCTGGAATCTAAAACAAACAAAAAAGAACACTGGAAGAACTTGATGGGTCAGGCAGCATCTGTGGAGGCAAAAGGTTGATGTTTTGGTTGGAGACCCTGCATCAGGACAGAGGGAGAAGAAGAAGGATTGCCCATATGTAACAGTTCAAGGGGAATTGTGATTGAGACTGGTAGGTGGGAGGTGGAACCAGATGGGGATGGTATGATGAACACTTGGTACCAGGTGGGGAGAGGTAGGACAGATATGGGAAGGCGATAGGTGGAACCAGATAGGGAGAGGATGATGGGCAGATGGGAGGGGGTAGGTGAACAGAGCTAGGTGAACAGGCGTGGGCAGAAGAACACCAGGGATGTGAGTTACCTAAAACTGGAAAATTCAATGGTCATACCATTGGATGGCCAGCTCTCCAAGCAGATTATGAGGTGTTGTTCTTCCAATTTGTGTTTGGCTTCTCCGCTGCTATGGACAGTCAGGTTGGTGTGGGAGTGGGTAGGAGAGTTAAAATGACATGCAACTAGAAGCTAGAGATGGCCATTGCGGACAGAGCACAGGTGCTCCACAAAATGGTTGCCTAGACTATGCTTGGTTTCACTAGTGTAGCAGAAGCCATATTGTGAGCACTGAATGCACTTCACCAGGTTGGAGGGAGTGCAGGTGAACCTCTGCCTCACTTGGAACTTTCTTCAATATCTCATTTTACATGTCCATGTTATTCTCTATCAACTCCATGTCACTACCAGTTAATCTCTGAGAAGAACAGAGCAACAGTCTTTCCCCATCATCAAGTCTACCTGAAAAACTGAGCCAGCCTGTTCTGCAATTTGTCGGTCATGTTTGACCATAAACTGAACATCTGACCCCAAACTGAACATCTGACCCCATATTCCCTGGATCATAAAGGTTGCCTATTTCCACTTCAATAACATTCTCTCCCCACCCCTGCATCAGCTCAATGCTGGTCAACCCCTATTATTGTTTCAAACCATTCCATTACTCTCTTGGCTGGCTTCTCATCTTCTACCTTCCATAAACGTGAGCTCATTGAAACTTTCCATCTGTACCTCAAACCCAACTGAGTCCTGTTTACACTTCCCTCTGTCCTTGTGGGCCTACTTCCCAATCTACCAATGCCTTGATTTTAAAATTCTCATGCATATGTTCTGCTAACTCCTTTAGCCACCTCTCTGAGAGCACAGCTTTCCCAAAATTTTGGCTTCTTTTGCATCCCTGACATCCTTCACTGGACCTTAGGCATGAGAATTTACTTATTCTAAGTAGTAGCACAACGAATATTTAATCCTTCAACCACCATCATAATAAATAGACCACTTGATCATTGACACCTTGCCACTAGTGAGGGAATGCTTTGTGCAAATTCCTACATTAAAAGGACAGTTACACTTTAAATAGTACTGAATTGCCTTAAAGCATTTTGGGATGTTCTGAGATTGTGAAAGGTGTTATCGAATGTATATTTATTTTCTGTAAACATCTCAACCTTTCAATCTTTTAAGGAGATCTTTGACCAAGATTTTGGTCACATACCCTAGAGGGTCCTTATTTTAAATCTAATTTTAAACCTAATTTTAAATCTAATTATATTTCTGGGATGTTTGGAATATTTTACAAAAGCATTATATAAATACAAATTTCCCTTTTGAGTCCAATAGGCATAACCAGCAATGGGTAAGGCAATAACAATATACTGTAAAGGGAATGTTTCTCATATATATCATATGTGAAATAAATATCTGCTCCAAAAATAACTTAAAAATAAGTAATTCAGAATATTCAACATTCAGGATACAATCAGTTGATTTGCAAATTTCTCATTACAATTTTGTATGTATCATTTGTAAACTGATTGGAGTTTCCCTTTAAATTAATTACTCAGGAAGAATTGCAGCTGCACAGTAAATGATGCCTGGTAATTTCAGGTCAGTAACTTCAGCACCATTATAAGAAAATTATCATCATAATTTGTTTATAGTACATGGCTCTGAATCTCTTTGTATTTTAGAGGATAAAATGCAAGTTCAGTTCCTGCAAATGCAGTTTACCTGGTGCACATCTGCTCAAGAGGAATAAAACATGTAAGTTGTCACATACTAACATTGTCTTTTCAGACTTGGCTGCACTTGTGGAGATACTCTGAAATGTGATATATTAAAATATTTGCTTTTAAAGCCCCAGTGGTACTCTGCATGGTAATGTATTGTGAAAAGTACTGGAATAGCAACTCAGAGGTTCAACTGATGCTCTTGCAGGGTGTGAAATTTAATTTAATAAATGCTGTAATCTATGTGCTCACACGAAGTAAAATGACCCAAAAGATGCAGACACAAGGCACTACAGATGCTGGAATCTGAAGCAACAAACAATCCACTGGAGGAACTCGGCATCTGTGGGTGAAAGGACCCAAAGGATGCAACTGAATGTTGAAAAGGAACCCAACCCAGTAAAGTGTACTGATTAAGGACACGAGCTAATCAAAATGTTTTGTCCCAGAAAAGTGTGCTGTCACTAAAAATATCATTAATAATAACTTACTTTTATAAATAACAAAAACAAAAAATGCTGGAAACACTCAGCAGGTCAGGCAGCATCCGTAGAAAGAGAAACAGAGTTAATATTTCAGGTTAAAGACCATTTAGCTCTGCTTACTCTGTTTCCTCTTCCACAGCAGCTGTCTGAAGTGCTGAGTGTTTCCAGCAGTTTCTGTTTTTATTTCAGATTTTCGGCATCTGCAGTTTCTTTGACTTACATTTATAGGATCCCTTTAACATAGCAAGACATCTTAAAGCAGTTCATAAGAACACATCAAACAAAATTTGAAACAGAGCCACCTAAGGAAATACTAAGGGTTGGCATAAGAGGTAGCCTTAAAAAGAGTAATGATACAGAGAGATTTAAGAAGGTAACTTCTGAGCTTAGAGACTAGGCAGTTGAAGACACAGCCAAGAGTGACAGGACAAAGAAAATTGTGGATTGTGTACAAGAACTGAAATGGAAAAGATGTAAAGTATTCCCCACTGGGAGGAGGTTACAGAGGTGGGGAAGGGTGAGTTCATTTAGAGATTGGAATATGAAGATCAATATCTTAAAATCAACATGTTGCCTGACCAGTAGGGGTGCCATGTTTGTACTGAAAATGATACCGTCATTTCACACTGAAAGGCTTGAGTCATTTTAGTTTTAGTGGTGCTAATGACTTAAGATGGAAATTATAATTAGTTTTGTGATTGCTGCAAAAATAATTCAGGTAATTTATTCGTCTAATCATTTAACCCAAATCCTCGCATGATTATTTAGACTACAAAGGGGACTTTGTACTTACAATAGTTCTCAACTCTGAAAAGACAAAATGTTCTATGCATATATTACACAAGGGGTACTTGTGAATTGTTATGCCATGAGAATAAACTTCAAAACTCTCTTGTGTCTTCATTAATTATGGGTTGAATGGTTTTCTACAGTATTGCGATAAAATAATAAATAATGTTAAATAAAAAACCATCTAGTGCACAGATACAAAATGATACACTAGATATACTGCTAAACTTGGACTTACTTAAATTCAAATATTACAGTCCACAACAATTGCAACAATACAAGAAATGGATAAGAGTGTTAAATGTAAAATGACTGAAAGTTATTCATTTGTCTGGATTTATCACCATGAGGAACAGAAGTGGTATTTAATATCAATTTTCTTATCTCAAGAATGTATTAAGATAGACTAGTAATCAATTGGGAGTTATACAACAGTTTATCTTTTACTTAAACATGCAGTATTTGGGGTTTAATGACTATTCATACCCTGGTATCACTGGACTAACATTCCCCTGTAGTACATGCTGGTTTCTGGAAACAAAAGTATTAATATCGCTCTATCAATGTGAACTTACTCGTGAACAATAAAACATATTGTCAACTACTTTCCTGAAATAGAATTAAAAGAACCAGAAAGAAAGACAACTTATGAAAAATTATTCTCTATTCTGTGTTCTTTCCAAGGATGTGCCCAAAGTCTCCTCGAAGAAATATAACATCCCTACTGACTGCTGGGGATTCTTGCACCAGGAATGCTCAAGTGGAGGAGGAGGATTTGGGATGGTATCGAGAACCTCGGGTTCACACACCAGGACTTCACAGAAACCTTGCATATGTGGTAGAAAGGACAAATTACCTACTCACTCACTTTCAGCCATCTCCTGCCCCATCTGTGGAAGGCCTGTGGTTCTCACATTGGCCTCATCAGCCACCTCAGAAACTCAGACATCTGGAATGGAAGCAGTCTTAGTACAAAGTGTTGATGGACGAAGTCACTTGCCTCATCCTCAATCTCAAGAGACTACCTGAGAAGAAGAAAATTTATGATGAATGTCGGCAAGTATTAATAAAAACAAAATTAATTACTGGATTGCAGATATGTTTACAATCTTAGTTAAATACAATAATCCCAAGCAAGCTTGTCACCAAACTCTGAGACCTAGGATTCAACACCTCGTTCTGTAACTGGATCCCCGACTTTCTAACAAACAGACTGCAATCAGTGAGGATAGGCAGCAATACCTCTGGCACGATTATTCTCAACACTGGTGCCCCATAAGGCTGTGTCCTCAGCCCTCTACTCTACTCCCTATATACTCGTGACTGTGTGGCCAGATTCTGCTCTAACTCCATCTACAAGTTTGCAGATGATACCACCGTTGTAGGCCATATCTCAAACAGCGATGAGTCAGAGTGCTTAGTGGAATGGTGTCATGACAACAACCTTTCCCTCAATGTCAACAAAACAAAAGAGCTGGTCATTGACTTCAAGAAAGGGGGCAATGTATATGCACCTGTCTACATCAATGGTGCTGAGGTCAAGAGAGCAGAGAGCTTCATGTTCCTGGGAGTGAACATCACCAACAGCCTGTCCTGGTCAAATCATGTAGATGCCACAGCCAAGAAAGCTCACCAGCACCTCTACTTCCTCAGGAGGCTAAAGAAATTTGGTTTGTCCCCTTTGACTCTCACCAACTTTTACCGATGCACCATAGAAAGCATCCTATCTGGGTGTATCACAGCTTGGTACAGCAACTGCTCTGCCCAGGTCCGCAGGAAACTGCAGAGAGTTGTGGACACAGCCCAGCGCATCATGGACACCAGCCTCTCCTCTCGTTGTCTTGGCAAAGCAGCCAGCATGATCAAAGACCCCACCCACCCGGGACATTCTCTCTTCTCTCCTCTTCCATCGGGAAGAAGATACAGGTGCCTGAGGGTACATACCACCAGATTTAAGGACAGCTTCTACCCCACTGTGATAAGACTATTGAACGGTTCCTTTATACAACGAGATGGACTCTGACCTCACGATCTAACTTGTTGTGACCTTGCACCTTATTGCACTGCACTTTCTCTGTAGCTGTGACACTTTGTACTGTTACTGTTTTTACCTGTACTACATCAATGCACTTTGTACTAACTCTATGTAACTGCACTGTGTAATGAATTGACCTGTACGATCGGTTTGTAAGACATGCTTTTCACTATACCTCAGTACAAGTGACAATAATAAACCAATACCAATACCAATACCAAATGAGTCACTATCATGGACCAAACCATAACCTCCTCTCTTGTTTTCTCTGTCTCTGTCTCTGTTTCTGTCTCTGTCTCTCTCTCTCTCATATACACTCTCTCTCTCTTTCTCTCTCACTCTCAACAACAACTTGTACTTATACATACACTTCACAAGAGCATTGTTAAACAAACCAACTTTTGGCTACACAATTATATATTAGGGAGCTTGGTCATAACCTTAATCAAAGAAGTCATTACTAAAGAACATCTTAATGAAGGTAAGAAAGGCAAAGTAGTTTAGTGAGGGAATTCCAGAATGTTGACTGCTGAAGGCATTGCCACCATGATAGAATAATCAAATACAAGGACAAGCAAAAGGTCTGTATTAGAGGAGCATGCATATCCTGAAGAGTTACTGGGTTGAAGAAATTTACAGATTAAGGGATAGAGAGAGGGCAAGGAGTGATTTATAAACAAGGACACATGTTATTTTTCAATTTGAAAAACTGAAACTTTGGAGTTTACAAGAACAATTTGCCTTTATACAGGAACTTTGATGTTGTAAATTTTCCCAAGGCAGTATGCAGGAACATTATCAAACAAAATTGGACACCAAGCTACAGAGATGACCCAAAGTTTGGTCAGTGACCACATAAATAGTAACACAGTGCTGGGGCTCTGATGTCTCCATAAACTAATTCAGCACAACTCTTCTATTTCTGACATTTTTAAAGGCCCGCAGCTCACTTACAACTTCACACATTCTCAGCATTTTGTTGCTGCTGCATGATATTGAAAATCCAAATTGAAATGGGAGCAATGGGTGAAAGTGAACTGATGCAAAATTTCCTTTCCTTTTGCAGATGTAGTGGTAGTAAAAGCCTTTAATAATTATTCTACATTTTGCAACTATCACAGTTCTTCTGGTACTGGTTATTCCTATATCATGAGATGATACAGTGATACAATAGCAATCATGGTAAATCTTCTGTTACATTGCACCTTTGAATATGAAGTCATCATTTACAAAGGAATGCCATCTAGATATTATAGATATTACTATGCTGCAGTGCTTCTGAATACACCAATCACAATAGCGTCAACAATCATATGTAGACTTAAGAGAGCAGCTACTTTGAGTTATGGGTTTTGGAAACACTTGTGTAATCTGAGCTCTCAAACAGTCTCACCAGACCTAACATATTCCAAAACGGATAATGAGGGGCTGATTGGAACGCATGGTGAGGACAGATATCTCAGCATGCTGAGCCCTGTGAACTGTAGGAAGTGTGCATTAAACTGTATTAATCTAGGAAACAGTTGAAAAATTAAATCTGATAATACATTTTACTAGCTTTGCTTTCAAATACAAAATCAAACTAATATATTACTGATTGCACAGCAAATGTGATTTTATATGTCAATATTATCTTATTATTTACCTTTGCAAATTTTATTTTCCAATATTTGAAAAGATATACAACCATAAATTTGATACCTTTTCTTTACTATGAAGATTAAAAATACATGGGGCAAAGGAAAGAATTGTTTAAAGAGTTCCAGCTGATGTCGTATAATGTTTTATCCAACTGCATAAACTGGTGGTATTCTGTGACTGGACATCTATTAGCATAATACTATCATATTACCTAGAAAAATGTTGTATCCATTATAAACAAATAAGCCCAACAAGTCCTATCCTTTTCCATGAAACAGGCCCAACCCAAAACCTTTGTTGTTGCTTTTGTCTTTTATTCAACCCAAACCTCTGTGTCTTGGTTTCTTACATCCTGTCCAGTGTCCTTCTACCTAGACCCATCTGTTACAATTATTTGATGAATCAATCCAATTCCCATCTGAATGCATCAACCGACTCATTATAATTGCACTAGGTGGCAGTCTATTCCATAAGTCAGCAATTACCAGGAAAGTTTATTTAAAAGTTAGGTTTAGCTCTTGATTACTTTGGTTTATTATTCTCTCCTATGCCTCTTCTATGCTTTAGATCTGCCTCAGCAATTTTCTTCATTATATTAAAAACCTGGCTCCCATCCCACATATTTTTTCCACAGTTGGAGTTGGTTCACTTTCTTTAATCTTGCTGTTTCACAATGATCTAAACCTAAAATTATCTGAGTTTCCCAATAGCACAGTGGGTAATGTATCACATGATGTGTGGTTGACTACAAAGGCAAAGAGCCCTCAGAACTGATTCCTGCTTTGAGCTGAGCTGGCTCATCCAAACCAGGTCAGATGTTGTGTAATTAAAATTATCCTTGGTGACTCTGAGACAGAAAGGAGGAAATAGTTTAATATTCCAGCCACCAAACATTTAGATGCATGGACTTTATCTGAGTACAGAGTTGGAGTGAGCTCAGATGGGTCTTGTGAATAACCTTTTCAAAACTAAAAATCCAGTCGCATTGCAGAAAGATGCTTGGGTACAATATTTTGGATTGTGGGACTGCTGATGGAATTGTACCCATCGTAAATCACTGCCTTCAGAAGAGAAAGGAACAGAATTGAAGGGTAGTAAAAAACATAATAATACAGCTGTAGGTTAGACAAAAGCAATAAAAATCAACACATCTGCATTCTGTTTGTGGATGTAGCCTTTGATTATACACTTCACATTGCAACTCAATTAGGCAACAACATGATATGGTTATTACGTAATAAGAAAGTTTATTTTACACTATTTAATACTGCTATATATAAAATGTTGCATCTGATGCACACTCAATGTGCCACTCTTTCTGCACACTGCTTCAGGACTTGCCTTGAGGTCATTATGTCATGGGTATATGTACGTTTCTTGGAAATCAGTCCTTCAAGAATAAGAATATTGCGACTGTACAAGTCATTGGTGAGACCACCTTTGGAGTATTGTGCATAGTTCTGGTCGCCCAGCTACAGGAAGGATGTCATTGAGCTGGAAAGGGCGCAGAAAAGATTCACAGGGGGCTTGAGTTATAAGGAGAGGCTGGATAGGCTGGGACTTTTTATTCCCTGGAGCGTAGGAGGGGTGATCTTATAGAGGGCTGTAAATAAGACGCATGATCAAAGTCTTTATCCCGGGTTAAGGGAGTCTAAAACTAGAGGACGTAGATTTGACGTGAGAGGGCAAAAATTTAAAAGGGACCTGAGAGAAACTTTTTCACACAGAAGGTGGTTGGTATATGGAACCAAAGGAAGCTGGAGATGTTTGAAAAAAACATTTAGAAAGGTAGGTGGATAGGAAAGGTTTAGAGGGATATGGGCCAAATGCAAGTGAATGGGACCAGCTCAAGTAGACATCTTGGTCAGCATTGATGAGTTGGGCCAAAGGGCCTGTTTCTGTGCTGTATAACTCTATGACTCTACTGGCAAGCAGCCACAAATAAATATGGAGAAAATGTGATGGGAAGTGGATAGATAGATAGATAGATAGATAGATAGATAGATAGATAGATAGATAGATAGATAGATAGATAGATAGATAGATAGATAGATAGATAGATAGATAGATAGATATTATGTTTGGGAGTACTTTTATCTATGGCAAACCTTTGGTGATATTCCTTTGGATATCCAACACAATTCTTACCACTGAATGGCACGGTAGTGTAGCAGTTAGCGTAACACTATTACAGCGCCAGCGACCAGGATTCAATTCCCGCCGCTATCTGTAAGGAGTTTGTACGTTCTCCCCATGTGTCTGCGTAGATTTCCTCCGGGTGCTCCGGTTTCCTCCCACATTCCAAAGACCAACAGGTTAGGAGCTGTGGGCATGCTATGTTGGCGCCAGAAGAGCGGCGACACTTGCGGGCTGCCCCCAGCACATCCTCAGTAATGCAAAAGGACGCATTTCACTTTGTGTTTCAATGTAGATGTGACTAATAAATAAATATGCTATCTTACAAAAAGGAGAATTCTATTGAGCATAAGACAACATTCTTTTTTGTAGTGCCTTGAACAAAACCAAACATCCCAAAGAGCTTTGCAGGAGCTTAATCAGATCAGAGTCAATACCAAAGCAGCAAAGACTTTAGAGAAGAGACCAAAACCTTGGTCAAGTTTTTAAGTAGGACCCTGAGGAGAAAGAAGGTGTAGCAAGGCAAAGAGGCTGAGGTGGGAATTCCATTGTTTAGTGGCTTCACAGCTGAAGCAAAGCTGCCAATGGTGGAGTAGTGGGAAGGGTCATCGCACAAAGCTCAAAGGTAGATCAGCACAGATTTCTTGAGCGGTTGGGGAATGTATTGTACTTGGCTTGCAAACATGAGGAGGAACACAATATACTTGAACGCAAGGATAAGAATTTTCAGATCGAGTCCACTCTCTGTTTGATTGGTCAGCTGTGCCTAATGTGTTCCTGGAGTACCCGGGCCCGTTCCGTGGTAGTTCTCGACTGAACGTCAGGGCCAGGTGTACAGCGGGTCCTCAGTACCCACCCCTTTGCCACAGTGGCCCCGCGTTAGTTACACATGAGCTCCTAAAAAAGGTGTCTCAAAAATGCCCAACACAGGCTGGGGTTGGATGTAAGTCAGTCCTAACCAACCTTGGGTCTCTTCTCCGACTTGACATAGGTTGGTACCTAGAAATTAGACGCGCTTATCCACATCCTTATGCCTAAGTTGCACATATTTTTTGTTGGCTCAAATACGTTAGTGATCATTTCCAGGTCAAATGGTAATCATCTAGAAATTGGCCTGGACACATCTGGGAGTGACTCACCCTAACACAGCTGATGTTTGCTATCAGTCACACCCCTAATAATATCACAGATTGAGCAACACACATTTTCTCCACCACCAGCAGAAATTGGAGGTTCTGGAAACAACCTACGACCTTTGATATCCACTGACTAACAAATAAGAGAACTGTGCACAGTGAATGAGATGGCATACAAAGGGTCTTGGCACTACCACATCAATGTCTTGCACACAATATCTCTTGTTCTCTGTATTCTACAATCGGCATTATGGAGAACTCTTCAGTGGTTCCCTTCTTCAATCATAGCCTTCCTTAAAATATCAGCTTGCCGTGATCAGACCACAGTGGTTTGGGGACACTCAATGCATGGGAATCAATCTGGCCAGTTCCTCAAGGGTGTCAGTCACATGTAGGAGCACCATGTCCCTGCTGCTCTGAATTTTCCTTGCCACCATACTATTTGTTATTTTCAGGTAATGTTTTCAAATTTCGTGAATATTTTTGAAAGGTCTGATTGTGTATTAGTGCATGTGTTTAATGCACCAAAAAGAGGGTATTAGAGTACACCAGGCCTCTAGAGTCCCTCAAAACCATCCTCTCTGTCCCATTTTAAATTAGGACATTTAATTATATTGCTGGGAGTTAATTGCAGCAGGCACAAGGGAACAACACCACCTGGAGTTTCCCCTCCACCCTGAACTGGAAATATATCACCAGTCCTTCACCATCACTGGGTCCAAGTCCTGGAACTCCCTACCCACCAGCACTGCTGTGGGTGTACATTCACCAGAAGAACTGCAATGGTTCAAGGTAGCTTGGTAAAACATCTTCAGGGTATTTAGGGATGGGCAATAAATACTGGTCTTGCCTGCAATGTCCAGATCCTGATGATGAATTTAAGAAAGGCATGGAAAACATTTTTTTATTTGATTCTCATGAAAGAATTTAAAAAATTCTCTGAGGGAACTTCTTGCAAATTTCTTTCAGTGAAAAGTGTGTCATCCACCCATAGTCATGCCTTACAGTTCCACCAGGATAAGTACAAACTTACCATGAGCAATGCCATAAGTGATCTGTTAGTATAATAGCTAATACCTCAAACCCACAACCCAATTCTGTCATCTGCCACACTCTCCCTATTTATACACAGTAGTGCTCAGGCTTCAGTTAACTGCCACTCTTGTAATGATATGAAGCAATTTTGAGTGCTTCTTCATATGAAACTGTCAACATACCTTCTGTGTGAGACTGACAACCTACTTTGCAAGTACACCAAACATGTGGTTATGATGTCAGTTTTGCATCGTTATCAAGTGACTTCTTCTTCACTGCAACTAAGAGTGACAGTATAACTCAGGTCAGACCAGAGTCAGGTTCTAATCTGGCTTCAATATGCAATGATCTGTTATTCTATCAGAGAAGCTATCAAGCTCTGCTTAGGCTTGACACTGGCTGGAATATACATCTTCACATTGTTGAGCGAGCTTTAAAAAATGCTGAGAGTCTTTCATTTTTCCTTTATACATTTGAACTGAGCTTACTTGTGTATGTGCATGAAGATCAGAGTCCACCAAATGGGAGCAGAACCTTTCTTGACACCAGGAGAAGGTATCTGTGCTCACTGCATAAAATGGATGTTTGATTCCAGTTTGCAATCAGACCAGTACCATGTATCAGCAATGGTACCATTCTACCTCAGATTCTTTAGGATGTGGATTCAAGTACCATTCCAGATACTTGGTCATGACTCTCCTTTGTAGCATGAGAAAGTGCCATCCTTTGGAAATGGGAGCCCCATCAGTTTAATGTAAAGGACCCTGGGCACTAGTTTAAGGACAGTTCAGGTTCACTCTCCAATACAGAGCTCTCAATGATTACCAATGATTCAGATTATCTGGTCATTTTTTCATTGCTGTTTGTGACACTTGGCTTTGAAAGTACTTCACTTGCTGTAATGTGCTTTAGAATGCCCAGAGATCATAATAGAACTTTGGTGAAGCTGAATTTAGACTATTGTGTGCAGTTCAGGTCACCTACCTACAGGAAAGATATCAATAAGCTTGGAAGAGTGCAGAGAAAATTTACAAGGATGTTGCCGAGACTTGAGGACCTTAGTCATAAGGAAAGGTTGAATAAGTTAGGACTTTATTGCCTGGAGCACAGCAGAATGAGGGGAGATCTTATAGAGGTATGAAAAATTATGAGGGGTATAGATAGGGTGAATGCATGCAGGTTTTTTCCCTTAAAGTTGGGTTAGACTAGAACTAGAAGGATATAGGTTTAGGGTGAAAGGTGAAATATTTTAAGATATCTTCATTAGTCACATGTACATCAAAACACACAGTGAAATGCATCTTTTGCATAGAGTGTTCTGGGGGCAGCCCACTAGGGGCAGGCACGGTAGTGTAGCGGTTAGCGTAATACTTTACAGTGCCAGCGACCTGGGTTCAAATCCGGCCACTGTCTGTAAGGAGTTTGCACGTTCTCCCTGTGTCCACGTGGGTTTCCTCCGGGTGCTCCGGTTTCCTCCCACATTCCAAAGACATACTAGTTAGGAAGTTGTGGGCATGCTATATTGGCACTGGAAGTGTGGAGACACTTGCAGGCTGCCCCCAGAACACTCTACGCAAAGATGTGTGTTTTGATGTACATGTGAGTAATAAAGATATCTGATCTGATCTGATCTGATCTGATCTGATCTGATCTGATCTGATCTGATCTGATCTGATCTGAAGTGTCGCCACACTTCTGGCACCAACATAGCATGCCCACAACTTCTTAACATGTACGTCTTTTTGGAATGTGGGAGGAAACCGGAGCACCTGGAAGAAACCCACGCAGACATGGGGAGAACGTACGAACTCCTTACAGACAGCGACCGGAATTGAACCCGGGTCGCTGGCGCTGTAATAGTGTTATGCTAACTGCTACAGGGGAAACTTCTTCACTCAGATGGTGGTGCAAGTGTGGAACGAGCTGCCAGCTGAAGTGGTAGATGCAAGTTCAATTGTAACACTTAAGAGAAGTTTTGATAGGTATGTGGGTTTGGGGGGAGTATGGTCCGGGTGCAGATAGATAGGACTAGGTGGAAGATCAGGTGGCATGGACTAGATGGGCTGAAGGGCCTGTTTCTGTGCTGTAGTGCTCAATGACTCTATGACTCATGACTATGACTATGGTAAGGGATTAGGTGTTATTGATGCTCAAAGGGACATGGGTGTGCTTGTATACAAGTCACTGAAGGCCAACATGCAAGTGCAGTAGGTGAACAGGAGGGCAAATAGTCTGTTAGCTTTTATAACTGTAGGCATCTTCTAAATTTTTAACATAGTCCAACCATGCCATTTAGCGAGAGACACATGTTTAGAAATCAGATTTCACCCATCTTTAATGCTAAAATGGGTGCTACATTTAGCCCTAGGACCAGTTGGGGAACCTGCAAAAATCAATAGAATCAGTGAAATATACATTTAAGAACACCAACTGACTGTTATCAAACCTCTTCCCTTTGTTAAGATGCTGCCTGCACGTGTCCCAGCTTCAGATGTATGCTGAGCTTGCAACTCTATATCCTTCTAGTGCTGAGCTGACCACTGGGAAGAAAGTCAGAGCCTTAAGGAACACACTTCATGGCTGCCACAGTACAGTTACCTAAGGCTGGCAAGCGAAAATAATTTGGGAGCGGTTACTGAGGGAGGACACAGCACTTCGATGCCCTCTGTGTGATGTTCCAGTTTGAGTGGCCAATGCACTGGGAGAGGTCCCAAGCTACTAGGAGGCATGGGGAAAGTGACAGCAGTGCTCAGTATTATGCACTGAGGGGCTGCAATCTTTAACAGTGACACCTGTGAATGAGGATGCTGTAGATAAAATTGATCATGGCAGAGTCTGTATCTAAGACATCAATGTCCCAGTGTGGACCCTTAATTCACATGAGAATGCTACATTCTCTGTGGCATTTCTTCCAAATTTTCCCGTGAAATAGAAGCAAAAGCCATGAGTCACAACGTGGCGGCACAGTAGTGTAGCGGTTAGCATAATGCTATTACAGCTCCAGCGACCTGGGTTCAATTCCGGCCGCTGTCTGTAAGGAGTTTGTACGTTCTCCCCATGTCTGCGTGGGTTTCCTCCGGGTGCTCCGGTTTCCTCCCACATTCCAAAGACGTACGGGTTAGGAAGTTGTGAGCTTGCTATGTTGGCGCCGGAAGTGTGGCGACACTTGTGGGCTGCCCCCCAGCACATTCTCAGTAACGCAAAAAGACACATTTCACTGCGTGTTTTGATGTACACGTGACTAATAAATAAACACCTTAAATATCTTGTAGATTTGAGTTCTTCTGGGACGGCGAGAGTGGGGATTGGTTGCTTTGATGATGTCATATCATATGCAAATGATGCTAAGACATGTTAAGGTGATATGTGCAGAGAAAGTGGGTGCACCCATTTCTGAACTGCTTGCTCAGCAGGTAGAACTAATAGTCTTGGGTTATATAAGGTGCAGGATACACAAATGGCTACTTTAAAAGTTGTTTCTTGAAAGGGGGTAAATAACTTTGCCTGACTTTATTTTAAACTGGCAGCCGCTTCTCATAGAATCACACAGCACGGAAACAAACTCTTCAGCCCAACTCATTCATGCCGACCAAGTTGCCTACCTGAGCTGGTCCCATTTATCTGCGTTTATCCCATATCCCTCTAAACCTTTCCTATCTGTGGGTTAGCAAGATCTGTACAGAAATCCACACTCACGCTATTAATGCCTTGACTATAAGGGGTGTGCATCCACATAGCCAAGACCACGTTGATCGCTGAGTATTGGGAAATAATGCAGATACTTAAGATACATTCCCCATGGCAGCCACAGTACATTATACAATAGGGTCAGAATAAGTTAGAATAAAAGGACTGAGTAGAGTCAACATGGATTTATAAAATATAACTTGTTTTTGACTAACCTACTGGAGTTCCTTGAGGGTGAGAGTGTGAGGCAAAGTAGAGGGGAACCAGTAGAGGTGATGTATTTAGATGTATTTAGATTTTCAGATGATAAAGTCCCACACAGGAGATTGACAATCAAGAGTAGAGACATGGAATCAAGAGGAATATACTGACATAGTAGAGAATTGCCTGTCAGACAAAATCAAAGAGTGGGAATAACTGAATCCTACTCAGGTTGGCCAGCTGTGACTAGTGGGGTAGTGCAAAGGATCGGTTCTTGGCCCCTAGCCATTCAAAATCCATATTAACAATTCCACTGAGGAACTAAATATCACATTTCCAATTCTGGTGAGAAGAGAGGGATGTGAGTACGGAGGAGGATGTAAAGATTCTTCAAGGGAATATGGACAAGCTAAGTGGGCGAGAATGTGGCAGACAGAACACAATGTGAAAAAATGTGAGCCCTTGTACTCTGGTGAACATAACAGAAAAGCAGAGTATTTGTTAAGTGGTAAGGGATTAGGTGTTATTGATGTTCAAAGGGACATGGGTGTGCTTGTATACAAGTCACTGAAGGCCAACGTGCAAGTGCAGTAGGTGAACAGGAGGGCAAATAGTCTGTTAGCTTTTATAATGAAGAGGCTTGGTTGCAAGAGTAAGGCAGGCTCATTGCAATTGCATGGGGCCTCGGTGAGACCAGAACAGGAATATTATATTCAGTTTTGGTCTCTTCACCTTAGAAAGGATACATTTACCATGGAGGAAATGCAGCAAAGATACTCTGTATTGGTTCCAGGGATGGTGGTGCCATATGAGGAGACACTGGGATAGTATTCTCTGGAGTTTGGAAGAATAGGAGAAAATCTCATTAAAACACAAAATTGTTAAAGAGCTTGACAGGCCAGATACAGGGAGGATGTTTCCCCCGTGGCTGAGGACTCCAAGGGGCACAATCTGAGAATAAGAGGAGGGCCAGTTAACACTGAGATTGCTCATCAGTCTGTTCACTCAGAGGTGATGAACCTTGGAATTCTCTGTCCTTGAAGGCTGCAGAGGCTCAGTGATTGAATTCGTTCAAAACAGAGATCATTTGCTTTTTGGATATTACGGGAGTCAAGTGATATCATGATAGTGCCGGGAAATGGTACTGAGGTAGAATAGAAGACCTGCTCAGTCTTGACGAATAGCAGAGCAGGTTCAAAGGGCCTGTTCTAACGTCTGCAAAAGGGACATCACTGAACAAGAAGGCCAAACTTAAACAGGTTCCTCTCTTCTGATAAATCCCTAACTTCTTCTAGATCTGATGAAAAATCATTGACGTAAAGCCTTATCTCTTTTTTTATCTTCACAGATGGTGCCTGACAGTGAGTATTTCCAGAATTTCCTAATTTTATTTATTTCATTATACAGATGCCTGTCTGAAACTGGTATCTATAGCACAGCACCAGCCCAGTATATCAACAACCACAGCACATCTGCCAGTAGCAGAGAGGAAATGTCTATCACTCCACAAACAACTAAACAGAGTAAATAAGGTATTAATTAATGCTACAAAGAATAGCAGAGAGAAAAAAAACCTCTAAGTGTTTGCTTTTATTTGAAATGCAAAAGCTTGTAATCTTTATTCAATTACCTCACGACACCCGCTTCTAGGGGGTAGTCTGAATTATGTCAACAGGAGTGAATAACATACACCCACTAAATCTGCGGTTGAAAGAATCAATAGGTATGAGAGGAAGACTTGGATTTCTGATTTGTCATTCACAGTCTCAGCCAATGAAGTAATTTTGAAGAGTGCTCAACATTATGATATAAGGAATATGGAGGCCAACTCACACACATCCAAATCCCACAACAAGTGATAATAACCAGTTAGTCATTTTTCTTTTTGGCAATGATGACTGGGTGGTAAATATTGAGTCAAAGAGTCATATAGCAAGGAAACAGGCCCTTCAGCCCATTGAATCTTACATTTTTCCCATTTTTATTCTCCCCACATTCCCATCAACTCCCCCCAGATTCTATCATTCACCTACACACTTGGGACAAATTACACAGGCCAACTAACCTACCAGCCAGCATGCTTTGAGGGACATGGGGTGGGGGTGGGGGGGACAGAACCAGAACTGTTGTCAAAACTCATGCTGAACCAAGGGATGAGGCAAATGAAGGCACAGTGTGGAGCCTTCAATGTGATGGGGTTGGAGATCAGTGCCGACCAAAGTAATCCCAAGGATTGTTTTACATCCATCTCAGGGGACAGATGTAAATTGGTTTAATATTTCATTTGAAAAATGGCACCTCAGACAGTGCTGCACTCTTTCCATCCTGCATTGGAATGAGAGCCTAAATTTCCGTTTCCGAGTCTCTGGAATGGGACAAGAATCATTGTCCTCCTGTGACTGACTGAGCTGCAGATAACAATTATACAACTTCCAAGAGCTCAGAGCATCCAAAAGAAATATTTTCAACTGTTGCAATACAAGATACCCTTCAGCTTTTGTTTTAACAGCAAGGTCACTCGAACAATATGTTAAATATCTGGATCATCTGTTGGAGATTCTGGTTAAAGAATAAATATTGACCAGGATCCAGGAAAGACTTTCACTGCATTTCTTTGATATAGTGTGTGAAAGGGTAGGTGGGCCCTTCACTTGACCGTACCACTGACACTTGAGCATCCCTTTAAATGCAACATGTACATGGTTGGCCAAAGGCCCTATGTCTGTTTTACTCTATATATAATATTACTGTTTCAACCTGATCTTGCACTTTGAAATGAGACCCAAACCAACAACCTTTGGCTCGGAGGTGACTGTGCTTTCACTGAGTCACAGCTGACATACCACTGTCATGTCAAGAAGTGAGGAAGAAATTGGATTGAGTGTTACCTGGCCTTTTACTTTCTCCTCCCTCCTTTCTGTCTATTGTTCAACTGTAATAACACATCAACAATTTCATAGCCTAGAATTTATAAGCAGCTATGTAAAGACCTCTGGTGGGCATTTGTTACCTGTTAAACAGGCCCAAATATTTCCCTCTATTGTGAAATGACAAAAAGGAGGGAACAAGTGAGGCCTCAATTACATTGCCAGCTCAGGCTGACATTGTCTAACTGACTGGTAACAAATTAATTTTACACAGAATGTCGAAAATACGGTGGACCTGGATCACATTTTTTCTGCACCTCTTGTGAGTTTGTCCTTGGGCAGTAGTGAGACAAAGGGGACAATGGTCTGCTGGAAGAACTCAGCGGGTCGAGCAGAACCAGTGGGAGGAAAGGAATTGTGGACATTTTGGGTCCTTTCTGTCTTTCCTCCCACAGATGCTGCCCAACCCGCTGAGTTCTTCCAGCAGATTATTGGTTGCTTCAGATTCCAGAATCTGCAGTCTCTTGTGTCTCCAAGGGGACAATGGTGTTTTGTTCTATTATCCATTTCAAGATATTTCTCAAATGCAGGTGAATTAGCTGACAAGACAGAAAAATACACCATTGCTCCTCTGGGCTCCCATTTTCCACCCTGTGGCTCAGTAAGGGTCCATTCCCAGAGCCAAATCCATAAAGACAGGCCAATCACTAACCAATGGAATTCCTTTGGATGACGTTATATTTGATTCCCCTTTGTCCAATTTCTTTTTGTTACCGTGAGCACGTTAAACCTGGCACAGAATGTGGATCCATATATCTAGGCTGGTTTACTAGTGTATAACAATATCGATTCCGACTGTCCAATCCAGCGCTCACTAGATGCGATGCCTCACACCTTAAGGTCACCGGGAACGCGTGAAGTATTGCTAACATGATTAGAATTTTTTTTTGTTCTTATTGCAGAGTTAGCTTATTTTCTTGTTAGAAAGGTTAACGCGACTGGCAGAGTATTCTTGATAGGTTTAGGTGCTCCTCGAACTTTCGTCTCTCACTTGATACAGGTTAACGAAGTCAATGTCAGCCGGAACAAAGTCCACGTCCCAGGGCCTGATTAAAATCTGCATGGTAAGAACATATGGCGGCCACCGTTTGAAACTATACAAATATGCGGTTAGTCTCCACGAATTATCTCTTTGCTGCATTACCTCTTTGATTGATGTCTTTATGTCCCCCTGCTGTAGGTAATCTTACCACTTCATGGATTATTATTCAATGATTTGATAGGATAATTCATCAATAAAATAGCAGCAAATGCCGGAAGACTGAAGAGGTCAGACAGCAACAATGGAAAGAGAAACAGAATTAACGTTTCTCTGTCAACCCTTGGACCTGAGGCATTAACTCCGTTTCTCTCTCCACAGATGCTGCCTGACCTGCTGAGTGTTTCCAGAATTTTCTGGTTTACTTCAGATTTCCAGCATCTGCATTTTGTTGTTTAATTATCAATATCTAGGATAATTGATCGCTCACCCTGGATATTTTTATTTCAGGTAAAAAAAATATAGTCTTAGAACACCGTTTGGAGTATAAAATTCCATTAAATAATACATAGGAGACAGAAACCTAATTTTATGGATTTGATTCGGTAACTTTTTGATACAAACACTTCCTGCTCGTTCTATCTTTCCCGATTTAGTTAATTGATACAAGATTTCCTGTGAACAAATTGCATGGAATTACACAGAATTCACTCCACATTCTCATACGGTGTAGCTTGTCCATCATATTTTTCCCACTTTCTTGACCTTATCCTCTCTCTCCCAAAACTACTTTTACTTAAAACGCAATAATCCCTTTCCCTCATTCTCTCCATGTGAGAGTTCCATATTCTAGTCTCTCTCTAAATTAATAGGTCTCCCTAAATTCCCTGCTGCATGTACTAATGTATCGCCAGAAAGGGGATACATTAGTACATCTGGTATCCCCAGACAGTGCAATCCTCTTCTTCACGTTTACGCTCCAGAACGGTGCTTAATCACAGAGACCTATGTAAGATCAACGGCGAAACTTCTCCAGAATAAAGAAAACTCGCTTGTTTGGTCTTTCTGTTTGCTGTAACCTCTCAGTTCTGGTCTCATTCTCTGATTATATTTCTGTTACCTTTTCTGCCCTATTTTCACACTCCACATCTTCATTGGTGATATTAGTTTTGACCATGAAGCAGTTTTGAGGTACACTACCTAAGATCGAAAAGCAAACGCAAACACTGCAGATGCTGGAAACCTGAAATAAAAACCGAAAATGCTAGAGAGAAAAAGAGTTAACGTTCGGGTCGATGAAATTTTAACCTGAAGTATTAACTCTGTTTCTTTCTCCACGGATGCTGCCTGACCTGCTGAATGTTTTCAGCATTTTCTGTTTTTTATTATATTCCAACTGGAAAGTTCTGCCCAAGGGAGTTTGGGTTTTTTTGCTTTATTTAATTTAGTTAACGCTGCCAAAGTAATGTTTGTACTCCAGCCCCCTGTGTTCATATATGGGAGCAGGGGAGTGGAGTTAATGTGCCCACAGTTCCTGAGAATGCACTGCGGCACCCAAAAAAAGTTTAAAATATTAACATCATCAGAAAGAATGTTGGAACTTTTTTTTCTTAAATCCAACTTCCATGACAAGGTGCAACCGATGCAGGCTCCCTTCAATAGTCTAAAAAAAACTTTCAGGATTCCTTTGAGGATCGAATGCGATAGTCTCTTGCTCCTGAGGTTGTCGGATATGGATAAATATGGCAAACTAAAGGGTGTGAAGCGAACCCGGACTTTTTTGTGTGCAGTAAAGCTCAATATATTGTTGAAGTGACCCTATGATCAACAGTACATTAGGTTGTTTCGTCTCCGTTTTATCTGTAATGGGACGCTCTACTAATACCCGGGCAATGATGAGATGGTTTTGTTACCGGCTGGGGTCACCTCAAAGATTCGGTTCAAATTCCATTCTCTGCCAGGGTGAATCCAATAAGTTAGGTAATTTGTAGGTTAGCATTTGGTTGACCCTGGTGATCTGAAGGTAAGGCACCAAGAATGATCCAATTAGCTGGTTATTTTTATACTTAGTTATCAGAATAATTGGCGGAGTGTCACATTACGATTATTCGCCTCAAGTTTGTGCATCGCTGGGACCGATATTCGGCTGAGGTCGTTTGTAAAGTCTGCTCAGGGATGGGATAAGATACCAATGACCCTCCTCCCCTCCTTGGACTCTGTCTTTACCCCTCGTTGTCTTGGTGAAGCAGCCAGCATAATCAAAGACCCCACCCACCCGGGACATTCTCTCTTCTCTCCTCTTCCATCGGGTAGAAGATACAGGATCCTGAGGGCACATACCACCAGGCTCAAGGACAGCTTCTACCCTACTGTGATAAGACTATTGAACGGTTCCCTTATACAATGAGATGGACTGTGACCTTCACGATCTACCTTGTTGTGACCTTGCACCTTATTGCACTGTACTTTCTCTGTAGCTGTGACACTTTGTACTGTTATTGTTTTTACCTGTACTACATCAATGCACTCTGTACTAACACCATGTAACTGCACCGTGTAATGAATTGATCTGTACGATCGGTTTGCAAGACAAGTTTTTCACTGTACCTAGGTACAAGTGACAATAATAAACCAATACCAATACCAATACCTTTGCCTTATTTTGACGTTGGTGAATCTGTAGTTATGGAGGTAGTGTGGTGGAGTCCGTTTGGGGCAGATGTAGTGGGTATAGATGAAAATAATAGGTCTGTGATTTATAAACGTTTTAGATGCATGTCGGATGGAGGTGAGGATTAAGACGGATTCGTACAGCAGTAAAAGTAATAAAACTAAAGTTGTCCACATCTCTAATGTTAAGTATGCTATGCCATAGTAACCAGCGGAGGTTGGATAGAAGTAACGGGCCAATGCAGAGAGCACGGTGGGAGCAAATAGACCCACTGTAAAAAGTCCTGGGCTAAACTTTCCTAATTCATACATTTCCCATTCACGGAGCAGCGTCACTTTACCGGTTCCGGCGGGTACTGCATGGGGACAGGAGGGAAGGGGTGGGGGAAGAACGGGAGGTTTTATTAGCTACCTGATTAATTGGTAGTTTAGAATATGCCAAGATATTTCCCATTGATGTCTAATGAGCATGAATGGTTGGTTCTGAGTCGCCTTCTGAAAGTTCTGCTTCTAATGTTTTATTTTCGCATTTGCTTGATTCCTTATCAACTAACAGCTGACAAAGATGCTAACACTCAGTCTCTCTCTCTCTCCCTTTCTCCCGTCCTCTCCCACCACCTCCCTCCATCCTCTCCCTCGCTCCCTCTCTCTCTCCCTCTCTCATCTGGCAGAGAAATGACAAATGCGTTGCGTTATCCATGCAATTTACTTCATTATTGTTTCCTACACCAAGAATCATAATCAATCACAAGAAAGTTCAGTTGGCAGGTGTCAATCTTAGTATATATTTTTTGTGTCTCCGTCTATATTTAATCCAATTATAAGGGTCAAGGACTGAGTGCAAGTTCCCTTGTTACAGCTCACTTGTCATTCCGATTTATGGTAAAAGTTAAATCTGATCATACTCGAGTTAGGAAGCAAAAAATTTCTGTTCTAAGCGTGGAGATCCCCGCCATGGCTTTCATTAAACAGGTGCTCTCCGGTTGTTAATGGAATATTTATGAGTGTTTACGTGTAAATGAATCATCCTGTTATTTCCTAAAGGAGGGGGAGGTTTTAATGATGGAGGCTGTGTCTCGGCTCACTGCGCTTTCGACTACAATTGTAGATCGAACTCAGCCCTTGTCACGTCGGGAAACAGTGAATCTATAACATACAGGACGTGGCTGTCGACATACAGCAAATTGCATTCAGTCAGCCCGAGGGAATTCGGCTAATGCTTCGGCCGAAAACCCGGCATGGGAGGACGTGGGGGAGGGGTGATGGGGGAGAACAAATCAAAGACCGTGGTCAGACTTACTTAAAAATATGCAACTAGTACAGTAGACCCACGTGAAACGAAGTTTGGGGAGAAATTGATAGCGTGTCTCGCCACTTGGAGCAAGGAAAATGTGTAGAAATTAAGAATTGCAATAGTCATTGGGATATCTTAGGGTTTATTGTTGGATTTTATATGTGGGGTGTGTGTCTGTGTGTGGGTGGGTGGGGGTTACTGGAGTGTGTGTGTGTCTCAGTGTGACGAGCGTGTCTGTGCATTTGTGTGCGTGTGTGACAGAGAGAAAATGTGTGTGTGTGTGCGTGTGTGTGTGTGCGTGTGTGTGTGTGTGTGTGTGTGTGTGTGTGTGTGTGTGTCCATATCTGTGTGTCTGGGTTTGTGCATCTGTCTGCTTGCGTGCGGGAGCTTGTTTATGCGTTTGGCAATATGTGTCTGTGTCCCTGTCGTGTCTCTGCGTCGAGTCTGTGTCTGTATTTACCTACATGTGTGTGTATCTGCATGTGTTTGTGTACATTGTGTGTGTGTGTGTGTGTGTGTGTGTGTGTGTGTGTGTGTCTATGTGTGTTCGACTCTGTGCGTGTGTCTGTCTGTATGTGTGTGGATTAATGTGCGTTTGTATTTGAACCAGAATGGATGTTTAAGTTCAAAATGCAAGGCACCTCGATTTCAAGCGCTTGATCACAAGCGTTATAATTTCGCGAGTCGGTGTTTGTTTAGAATTCACTTGCCATTTAGATTGACATATGCCAGTTATGTACAATTACATTTCAGTGTCTGTTTAGTTGGGGAATCATATAATAACGCAACAGCTCGTGGGGAACACCGTTAAACTCACAGCCACACTCGCAGCAAGAGCATGGGAATATCGCAGCCCTGCACTTCAGATCTTAACTCAAGACCGACTTGAGTGTTTCACTGACGCCAACCAGGTTCCTCGTGGTCTTTTCGAAGTACAAATCAAGCAATTTGTACTCGGCTGACGTGCATGAACATTAAATGCAAAATTTACAAAACAAGTGCTAATGCATAGTGTTTATTTTTTATTAAAATAACAGGATTTATTAAATGTCAAAAAACAATAAACTTGCTTAGGAGCTGGGTAACGGTCTCCTATAGTACCCCTTGTTCGAACGAATTATTCAAATAGGACGGCATTTATCAAAGTTAACTCTAAAGGTATAAAATTTGAATTTTGTAACCGGACACCCTTTCCACACAGTCACTAATCCTTCTATGCGCTTTCAGGTTAATATAAATTTCCTGCAACCACAATCCGGCTGCTAGTATTAAAATACCCAGTGTTGTCTGGTTTCCGGACCGGCGCTGAAAACGTTGAGGAATTGACATGTAATAAACGTTTTGTGAGACTCTTGGGGTGGGGGGGTGTGGAGGGGGGTGCGCCTGATATTTAGACGTCAAAATCTTTGCAAGTGACCGGTTCAAGCCAATGCAAGTTTTAAATTGGAATCCAGTACAGCGACTGCAATGAGGTTAACTGTGAATGCTGGGGGACGTCTTGCCGCAAGATATGTCCCCCATCCAAATGAACCCTCACCCACCAATCGCAGCGACTCGGGCCAGTATCGCTTCCGAATGGTTTCCGATAGATTCCCCGTATTGCATTTTTCGTTACCGTTGTTGGGTTTTCTAATAGAAAGGACCCATGCAGAAAGTGCCCTGATTCTCATTGTCTCTCTCTCTCTTCACCCTCTCTCTTCGTCTATTTGAAATACCTACCGTGAATTACCGTGACATTCTAAAGCAAACGGATGGATTCCCAAACCGAAAACAAACAGTAATTGTTTGCAGTCCTTTTTGTTAAAGGTCAAGACTAAATGAGTCGGCATAAAAAGAAAACTTATTTAAGGAACGCTTCGCATTCTATTGCAGGGTCCAAAGACTCTGCAATCCACGGTGCATTAATAGCATCTGCTGGACCGCTTTTCACCGTTATTCAGAATACACTTCTATTTAACATGACTATTACAGTATTTTGTTTTTTTTTCAAAGATGGGGGTGGAATTACTTGTTTTATTTAACTGGAGGGATTTCAGAAATGCCCCACCCAGGAAGGAACAGTCCAGTCAGATTCAAGGACGGGGGTGTTGATCGAGGGCTTGGGGGCTGTTATGGGGAAGGGGGTCATGCGGATTACTCTGCTGATGGAGTTAATTGTTGCTTCAGTGCTTTAAATCGGCTCTTTCATTTAGTTTAGATGCTGCCTGCTGGGCGATATAAAGGTGCAATGACATGAAATCTTAAAATGGATTTACTTTATGTTATCTCACCTGGCAGTGATATGACTCCATTTTTCGTTGCAACCCAGCTTGCTTTCTATCACACCTTTTCGTTCAATTCCAGCTTTCATGGCCATTCCGGCAAATTGGATTTAAGTAACAAATCCTTCTGCGCTTGTGTCCAGCCCACTTGCATCTCTCACACTTTTGCAATCGATTTTAGCTCGCGCCCGGTTCATGATGTTGTTTAAACTGCGTGAATAGGTTGGTTAATTATTTAAATTTCTGTAGCGACTGCTGCACCTCATGTTAAGAATGTCATAATTAAAGAGACAGCAGCTTCCTTCTGTTGGCCTAACTGCAAAAGCACGTCCATGGTCACATTACATGGTCACGGACATCTTACGGAGCACCCCATAACTATAGCTTTTCTTGAAGTTGCCCAAGGAGTCAGTAATCTTGCAGAAATCCAGACGACATATTAATTTATTATTGGGCGTAATAATGAATAATATTTAGCATTCTAAATTGAAAACGAAAATAAATCATGTTCTACATGATGCTCTCTAAAACAGCAACGTGGACATGCCGCGCAAAATGCAAATCGAACAACTTGTGTTCTTGTCAGTGAAGTGACATCAAATAAAAACATGAAGAGAACATCTTAAGCACATTGCCTATTTATTGTAGTTCTGGTCTTATTATATCAACTAAATATCTTCTATGTATTAAGGGTAACCTTGGACTAACTCAGAAGTTTATGCATTAGGGATTTTTTTAACAGGCGGGTTATAGAGCACATTTGTGTAGAATTGACGACAGGTTATTGTGTTAAAATATTTTATATTGTTGATGTTGCCAGAAATTCTCACCAAGTAAAGACAATTAAACTCCACTCAACATAGCTGCACTGCATCCTCGGGGACCATGAAATGCACAAAACATTTGGCATCATGCACTCACACTGCAAAGCAAAGTTCCATTCCTTGTGGACAGAACATGCCAAGATATAACTATTATCTTATCGAAGGCCAAAAGCTCCTCTTAGGAATTGTGTTTAAGTCTCAATGTAGCAAGCCTATTAATCATATGAATACATGGCAAAAGTATCTATACATCCAAGTGACTTCACTCTGACGTCGAGAAGAGCGCTACAAAAATGCAAACCTTTTTCATTGCATTAAACAAGGACAAAATCGCCGCTGTAAATTACCCAGTTGCAACGTTCCTCCGAGGGACACGTGGACTAATCTTACATATGCCTCTGATGTTCTTGTGTTTTTATCACCTAGTGTCAACTTGCTTAAAATGTCCCCGGGTCACACCTAGTGCTACTCTACCTCGGTGCGTGTCACTTGACACCAAAAAAAGCCAAGATGAAGCACCCCATGTCTGGAACACCACATTAACTATAAGTCACCATCCGCTCCCTCTGACACGTTAACCACAGTTAAACAAAAAAAACTCATCAAATGCTCATGATGTAATCCTGCGCTTCGGCGACGGGTCATGCTGCACAGCTTGATTCACGGATGAGCTCGTTTTGAAGAGTTGTGTAGTTTGGAAAGGAAAAGGCAACACCTGGCTATTTTAGCTCCGTTTACCTTTGCCGGGAGACGGATAAGGGGACAGTACACCGTTTCCAGCCCCTCCTTCGAGAACCCTGGTCGGTTGCACGGTTTCAGGACTAGCTTAATAGCAACGAGTCGGATCATTAGCGAAACACCTTTCCCCAACAGTTCCTCATATATATATAAAAAAACTATTGAAACATTATCCACCGACTTCCTGCCATACTGGTCAACATATTGTTCTATCATATCTAGAGAAGGAGTAAACATCACTTGCTCTTATGTCCTTCCTGACATGGTAAACACACACATTTATTTTAAAAACCCATTACTTCACTTATCCCGACTTAAAACAAAACCAAAATATCCTACCTTCTGTAAAATAAGTGGACACACAAGGAGCAAAAGCTTTTCTACTGCCGAAATTAGAAAATGCATAGTCTGTTGTAACTAAAGCAAAGGCAAAACACTAACCGGTTGCACAAATCCTATTTGAATTATATGCATGCAATATATATACATGTATATTTTATCCATATATATTATTTATATTTGTGTGTATATTTTGTTTATATATATAAAATATACATGTAATGTACTTTTAAATTTTGTATAAAAATATACGCAAGTATATAGATATATATATATATATATATATATATTTAAAACGATCAGGAAAATGGCTTGTCTCACGGTAACATACCCAGATGGGTCATTTTTGTTCTCCAGTCCTTCAGTGCAACTTTCGGGTTGATGATCGAACTCACTCGGAATAGAGAGAGGGCAAAGCGATGCAGGCGTGCAGATTATTTTCTTGGAATGTTTAGTTACGAGCGGTAAACCGTGGCTTTGTGAGGACAGATCCTAATCAATTATTTACTCTGCAAAATATGTGTAAATAATGGCCTATCTGAAAATCAGTAAAACTATACTGGCGTTGAACGAGATGCCTGAGCGATTAAATGTTGGGTCAGACTGATAAAAATCGTTAAAGATGTGCAAATGCACCGATACACACCCATTAGACTAGTCATCGACGGGGCACACAAACACACACACGCACACAGATACTTAGTTATTTAATTGTACCTATACAAGAGCGCCTATGTCTATCTGGAAGAACATACACAGATATATGAAATATGTATGTATATGTGTACAGCGCGTGTGAACAGATGTACATGAAATCGCACATCAAAGGGCGAACAGGCCACGCGCTCAAGGTCTGTATGGACACGTGTGTTTATGTTGTTATATGTTCAATCTGAATGACTCAGATATTCCTTCAAGAATGACACCCAACTGCATAGCCCCAAATGTCAAGGTATGGAATGAGAAAAGACTAGCAATTCTCGGAACTCTTTTTCCAGAGTCCCTGTATTTCATGATGTTCTGCAGAACAGAACGTGAATCATCAGTCACTTAGCAGCGCATTATATTAGACAGGAAGTGTGAGCCTTGATTTCATTTCGGTTGACAAGTATTTAAGACATTTTCAGGGACTGTGTGGAAACGGTGTATTGGTGAAGATGAAGGGTCAGGTAAGCTGTTTGAGGGCTTACACTTTCGATCTATTTCCATCGGGTTGAGGCTAGTTACCGTTTTAATGAAGGTATCCAGGCAGACGTAGAAAGTTGATTTTTCTACCTGACTGAACCCTTTCAATAAACAGGACCGAGCGTCAATAGATCAATGTTTACTTTATTGGCGATTTCGAACTAAATCATGGAGACACTGGCCGTAGAGCTGAGGTGAATGATAAATTATATAAAGCAATTATTAGCCCCGGCGAATCTTTCCCCACTTAATGTCAAGCAGTGGGACTTAATTGCGTGAATAATTGTTATATGAAGACTGGTGTCTAACACTTCACACCAGATAAACATCACTTTCTTTCCCCTGTAGTACGTTTGTACCACAAAATAAATCGGATGATGTATAAAGAGAAAAGAATCGGCTACTGAACACTTGCAGTAGTGATAGATTCTCATATGATAATTGCAATATTTCAGTATTGAACTGTGCTAGCATTTGATGTATTTATTGTAGAATTAGCTGTTTATATTTAGATATCAGATATGGAATTTGGGTCATACGTTCACAAACATACATTTATAAAATTAGTCTATCATCTTGCCTCGTGTCCATCAACACCGATCTGATTCCGAAGTATGAAAAGTTTATAGAGTCATTACTTGCAATGTTGCTTTAGGATAAATAGCCATATAAGGAAAATAGCACGGGCCGCTCTTATCGTAAAGGGGGCATTATAAGTTTGGCACAAAAGAGTAATCAGCGTTCCCTGAGTGCTTCCGGTCTTTTCCATATCTCACCCACGGGAGGAGGGGTGAGTGAGGGTGCGACAATCCCTAAACCGGGGAGCATTTCCACTTAAAACGAGCCCGGCGTAAGTGCAGCCCCTGTGTTTGCACAGGGTGTCATTACGTCACGCAGGCGCCTGGTCCAATCAGCGCCAAGCTGACACTGATATTAAGGGGGAAAGTTTGTGTTGAACGAAAAGCCGACCCATGGTCCCGGTGACATTTAAACTCTGAGCGAGAGCCCGATGCGAAAAATAAGGCGATAAACCCCTTCCTGATTCTTTCCAACTCACCCCACCGGAAGACAATGAGAACCTTTTGATCACCGCCTATACATCAGTGCCATTGATTCAGGTATTGTGACCCTTGCTTCTGTCTCACCTCACCGCTACTCTCGGTCCTGTGCTTTTTATAAGTACCTCCCCTATCTGTCCTCCTCTGTATGTGCTTTAGAAGCAAGTGTGCGTCCCTATCCTTTTACCGCTCGTGATTTTAGAAATTCCTCTCCAACATATTTCTGTTGGGGTTTCTGTTGTCAGTTTTAACTTCTCTTCTGAGCCGGATCTTTGCAATTTTTTGTCTGCGTGTGGATGTTTCGATAGATTCGCGTTTTACAGGACCTATTGCGAGGGGCAGCGTGCCAATTTTAATCACACGAGGCGGATATAATTAAAATATGTAATGCTACAGGAAGCCACGACCGGTCTGTTCGGGGAGGGGTTGGGTGGGAGGAAGGGAAGAGACTGGTTGTGAGGTTGCAGCAAAGTTGCTTTCAACATCTGTTAACAGGTGGCGCGGGCACGGCATGAACCTTAAATCTTGTCAATTCTTCCATGGTTCCCCATTCCCACACTCTGGTACCCTCCCTGAAATGCTCAGGATTGAGTGAAGGGATGTGAGTGGGCGTCGGTATTCTTTTAGGAACAGCTAACTCATCTCAAAATTAAAGGAACGAAAGCTGAAGAATGCGCTTCACTCGCCTAACTAGAGATTTAATTCCTAGAGAGAAATAAAAGAATGGTTTGATCCCTTCGAACCGCGTGTAATTAACGACATTCAGGATCTCTGTCACACTCCAGTGTGTGATAATGGTTCCTTAAATCGGGTGATCTTAAGCAGACCAACTGTGTATATCAATCGTAGTTTCACATCAAAAACACATTCGGAAATGTAAAGAAAACTTCACAGAAGGTAAATCATTTTGTGCAGTTTAAGGGGAGGTTGCTAATTCTTCGCTGATTACCCCATGGTCGCTCTTTGTGGCAATCAAAATTAGACTTTAGCAACTCTTGAGTGAAATATAGTTGGGGTTAAAAAAAAGACAAACTCACCTTAAGTGGCTGCACTTTGCTTGCTGTGTTCATTTCACTTCTCCCCGTGTAAGGATCATAAATCATTCAGAGAGATTTCCGAGGTTGCTCTTCTGGACACGGCTGGAACTAGGTGTTAGATAAAAGTGCTACTGTACATGCGGCTCACCGGTAGTGGACCATACCTCGGTAATAAATCAAGCGTCCTGCATTACAGACCCTCCTCTCTAATTAGAGATGTTTATCTGAGATACTGTTTATCCAGCTGCCATTTCGAGATAGGCCTGTAACATAATTACCCTTAGTAGAAGCCCTTTGCCTGAATAACCAAAAGACTCTAATATACATTTAAACCTAATATGTTTCTTCGGGAATATGCTCTGAAAGAGACTCTCTCGTTGACCTTTGAGATAATTCCTGATCCAATATCCCTCCCTAGGTATTAATAAAATGCGTAGATCTTCCATGTGTGATAAGATTCGGAGACTGATTAAACATTGGGCGGTTTTCCTGCCACAGCTGTATTACATAGATTCTTTTTTCTTCCTCAATATTTGTGAAGCCTAGTATGAATGACACCAGAAAATTTACGAGCACAGAGAGGCGGCGAAGACTCTCCAGAGTACAGGCGGAGAGGAGCAGGCGTTATCTCAGTTTGTGTCGGTATTATAGCTGGAAAAATATTTTGTGTTCAATACACAGACAGGCATAAAGTATCCGCAAGGCACGGGTGTTGGGATAAGTTGTCAGAATCGTGCATCTCCACAATTTACCGAGTGGACCAGACAAGAGGACTTTAAGTATTCTGTGGATTGTGAAGGGAATTTGGTAGATTGGTTCGCTAATACAGCGAGTCGAGGTCAGTTTTTGCAGTAGTACGATTAAGTGATTTAGACTTCTTGAGGCTGCGGAGGAGCGCGGATCGGAGAGGGAGGGTTGTTACAGTTAAAACGTTACTTCTACAACTTATTAGTTCTTCTGAAACCATATATTGTCAACGCGGCCTTGGGGGGGGGGGGGGTGTCTTCTCAATCTTCCGACTTTATAATAGACTCCAAAATTACAGAACTCTAGAGAGACTCAAAGTGGGATTGTCAGAAGACCTGTTCAAACGAATTGCACAGATGGTTTAATATACTTTTCGACAAGGTAATTTTGGGGGTTTTGTATAGTCTATGAGCTGACATCACCTCTGCCATGGTGTCTACACAGATAAACGAAGCATGTCTTATTGTAATTACTTTAATTGGGTGATTTTGTATATTATTTTCCAGCCAAAAGGTATTTAATCGTACTGTACTGCACCAACCTGCGTTAATGGTGACGATTAGTTTCATTAAACCGCAGGAGGAGACTCCTGTTGTGGACCCCTGATCCTGTCATCTAATCCCTTGTTGATTTAAAAAAATCAAAAAATAATCTCAACTACCACAAGAATTAATTCTATACAAATGATGAGAACGACAAGCTTTGAAAGAGGGCACGTTCACTCTCCATATGTGTGTTCGCACTTGGGTTCTACTATGCATTTGGCAGGGTACACGAAATTAAGAACCTAATTTTATTCATCGGACGGAGATGTTCTACTCCAGCTATGCTAATAATGGAACTTTCAAATCAGAGCCTGGCCTGGCAGTGAAATATAATCCTTCCGCCGTTTAATAGTTTCCTCAATTGAACAAAATTTATTTATAAAGTTGGTGTCATTCTTTCAATCAAAAATCAGGCAAACTTTAGTTCAAGACTTTGGTTTGAAATTTTGGATGGTCTATTCCTGCTCCCTGATTTTACGAATTGTTCTCGTTGTCCTTTGCGTCACCTTTCCTGTTCTATTCTCTTTACTGGAGTTGGGAAACTGGGGAGAGCCTTTTAGGTTCATCGGTCTTAATAAGACAAGGAGTTTTTGACCTGCTTCTTGTTCAAATTCTCTCCTTCCACTTACTATCTTTAGACAGCGCGTTTGACATTAAAAATTTAAAAGTGAACCTTTTTAAATTCGCGCCTACGGCCTAATAATAACAACAGTAATCGTCGGCTGGGCGATCTTCCTTCTGCAAGTCGATGTCCCATCAAAAATAAAATAGAACTTCCGCCTGAGATTCCCATTTTAACTTTTATTTTAGAGCCACTGCGGTTCACGTATCATTAATTCCGCGCTCCGTCCTGATGATACCTTTTGGGTTGTTTTATTTAAGTGTCAATCTGGCGGTAAAGTAGTTCAGGAAAGTGCAAGTTAATAGACTTTTTGCAACTGCATGGTCTCTTTGAAAATGCTGGGGAGGGTCAGGTTCAGTAAAAATGGCGTCACTCCGTCTCTTCTACTAGACTCCAGAGAGGAGTGTGGGAGGGATTTTTTTTTCAGGATCAACCCCCACACCCCCCCCCACACACACAACCCACCCCCAACACCCCCACAGATAGGAAAGCTTTCGATCGGGCAATCTTCTGATAACTTTTTCTGTGAATTATTTTAGAGGGAGGAACTTATTCTGGGACAACAGCTATACAAGGCCCGGTTGTTTTTGTGTGTTTGTGTGTGTATATATTGTTACAGCGATGAAGTTTTAAACGCTATACCAAAGGCAAGGAGAAAATCTACAGGCAGAACAATTGGAGATTTATTGTAATGATAAACCTTGGCTGATGTGCTTCCTCATTGGCTGCTTGCGTCTATTCCTAACTCCTTGATAAATCTATGGCAGCCAATGTATCCCGGGCTCTGTTGGCGATGCGCTTTAATAAACCCCTTTCTCTCAGAGTATGACGTCAGTTGTATTCAGCAGCCTTCTCCCTCCGCATATTTTTTTTGTGTGGGTGTTGAGTGTGTTTAAAACTTTTTTTTCGGGGCCCACAAAGAACACTTTGCCCCCGGGGGAAATAGCGACAAGATTAAGGTCTTCTGGCCCGTATTAGTGCGTGTTAATCCCAACTGCGCTAATTGAGCTTGCAACGAAAGAGAGAGAGAAAAAAAATCACCATCGTCTCCTGCGGATTTTAGAAAGGCACCGACTTTGCTTCTTCTAATTTTGTTTGTTGAGAAGAGACGCTTTTATTTCCCAACAAAACCCCTCATCCCAACAAGTTTCAGAGAGAGCCGAGCCGAAGAACCGAGCATTTTATTAAACGTCCGCAATAAAAAAAGTGGAGATTCATTTTAAATTGTCTTAAAAAGAACGGCGGGGCGGATTCTCCCCTACAAATAATCAGAGTCTGACTAATGCACCATTGTCCCCAGCTAATTTGCAAAGATTTCGAAGCTATACTTTGCAGCAGCCAAACGACAAGAGACGGGTTTGTATTTCTCTTTCATTTTAACAAAAAGTCATGTGCATTTATTTTGTTGCGACTGTGGAGTTTATGTTTGAAGTCTTGTGCGAAAGTTGGAAGAGTTTGAGAGTGTGCACTTCTCCCTGCTTCAGGAATAAATTACCAGCCCGACAAGTTCCTTTGCGCTGTGGTCTGGCCCTCTCATTTCATCGCTGGTTATCCGTGGTTGGCGAATAAATTGTTGCAGATTTGAATTGCAAAAGTTTATTTTTATGCAACTGTTTGTTCAACTCCTGCAATTAACCGCATTTGGTTCCAAAACTTTAATACATTCGACTCTTATCTCTCTCTCCCTTCCTTCGGGGTTAGTTAAGGCGAAATTCGAGCGATTCCTTGCAAGTCCGGCACCGGGCCGAGAGATATTAGTGCAACCGAAAGTGGAGCATTTCTCCCGAGTGTAAGGCGGGTGCCGTACTCTTTTTTGTGCATAATAGAGCAGAGAAGACTATCGACTTTAAGCAGTTACAAACAGCCCCCCCCCTCCTTCAACTCTCTCCTTCGGCATTCGCTGTAACCGCACCACGTTCCCATGCAAACTCTGCACAGCGTGACCTATAACTCTCTTTTATATATAAAAAAATATTTTTTGAAATTTCCGCCCGCCCTCCCAGCTCACTTCCACTCTACAGATGACCAACACCTCAACAAAGGAAGGAGTTCAAAATAATCACACTGCAATCCTGCAATATTGGTCTTAAACTGGAGGAAAGATAGAAGTGTTGGATCCATATTAAGAGAGTGGCAGCTCTCGCCAGGACTCGAGATGACAGTGCATGACGGTCTGGCTAGCTCATTATCCAGATCCCATTGAGACGTCCTTTTCAGGCAGATGCAAAGTATTGGCAGAGTCGTTTGTCTCCGCATTGTACTTTAGTTAGGAATGCAATGGTTGTCAGTGCACTTATTCACTTTCAAGATACTTTATTGATGAGGTCTGACTTTTAGCACTTTTCACATGTCAAGAGAAGTCAAGTGTACGCGCCCACGACTTCATTTTATGCTTTGCGCGTTTCCAAGACCCCCGCCCTTTTCCCTCTCCTGCTTGCTTGTTTTTACACCCCTTTCTCTCGTTCTCTCTTACTCGCGTTTCTCTCTCCCTCACACCAACACACACACACACACACACACACACACACACACGCTCTATTGCAATTGGATAAATAATGAAGACACCCTAAGCCGAAACTGGTGTTACCTCTGTAACCTCAAACCAGGCGCTGAGGGGTTGCTTGGAGTTTACTGAGGTGTGCAGTAATGGTCGAGGCATTCAACAAATGTAGTTCTGGTGTGTGGTCAGCGTCGAGTTCATTTACTTACTTTCCCTGAGATTTTTGGCAGCCAGTGAGGTGCCAACTGCCTATTGGAAATAATCAATTAAAATTAATAGATCTTGCGATGAACAGCTCTAAAACAGGCGGCACACTTCTCTGTGTAGAATGTTAAATATGCTTGCCTCCCTCTCTCACTCAAACGTCGAGCATCTCCTTCAGAAAAGTTGAGGTTTAACTTATCACGAACACAGAAAAGCTAATAGCAGGCACAGAGCTAACAAAAGGACGCGTGGGAGAGGTTTGTGAGTGTTTTCTCAAGGCCTATTAACCAGGGTCTCGAATCCACAAAGTAAATGTGTATTTAATCAGTGCTGTCAAGGGGCCGGATTCTCTAGTCCTTGCTTAGAACATTACCAGAGATAGGTATTTGTGATAATTTATCATCGACCCAGATATACATATTTACTTTTTTAAAGAAATATTAATCAACAGTGTACATGTTACATATACCCATAGTCAATTAACATGATTACTTTACAAAGGTCACCCTTTGTAAAGATGGAATCCTTTTAAATGAATTCTACCCATTTAACAACCATGGTTGTCAAAGTGATTGGTTCCTGATATTTAGTATCATTTCAGTCAACATTTAGCTCCCTCAAAACTTTCCCCTTAATGAAGACTTAAAATGTTCAATTCATCTAAAATAACTCTGTGGGATTTGTCATTTGTGGGATTTGTGTATTGATGGGCATTTCGTGTGCATATACACGGCCATGATTTCACTGGATATTGTCACAAAACTTTTATACGCACGAGCTATATCCATAGAATGTTCCCATGTAGGCGAGTGTGTGTCCGCCGTGCACACCATCCCCTTTGCTCTACATAAGGAAATATTTATTCGTGTGCATTTGCATGTGGTGCAAGAAAAAAACGCGTGGAATGATTAGTGGGTTTGAAAGAGTGCATTTCCCGCTCTGGAGAGGCGCAGGGAGGAAGTGTTTTGCTTGCCGATGATGACAAAGGTCACTCTTTGCTAATGGGCTATTGGAAGGCGAGGCGAGCGCACCTCCCGAATTCAGACATACATTAATACAACCAGCACAATCAGCAATCAGCTAGGTGTGTTCTCTCTCTCTCTCTCTCTCTCCCCATCCCTCACGGCTACTCCTTTCTTACCGTTCTCCTCTCTCTGTTTCTCTCTCTCTCTCTCTCTCTCATTTCTCCCCTTCCTCGTGCTTAAATAACTCCCCATCTCCTCCGTGACAGCAAATTTCATTGTCCATCTCTGTCTCATTCGCAGGAATTTCCCCCTGTGTGTGTGAGTGTGTGTGTGAGTGTGTGTGTGTGTGTGTGTGTGTGTTTGTGTGTGTGTGTGAGTGTGTGTGTGTGTGTGTGTGTGTGTGTGTGTGTGTGTGTGTGTGTGTGTGTGTGTGTGTGTGTGTGTGTGTGTGTAGAGAAACTATAATTCACTGGCAAGGCTTAAAAAAGTCGCCCATCATCTTAACAGTTTGCAGGACATGTTGACAACGACGCGGAATGCCCTATAAAGGTGAGTTTACTTGCTGTCCTTATATTTTGTTCATTTCATTCTGAGCATCTTGTTTCACATTTTTTCCATTGGGAGCAAAGAAAAACCTCTTTGATTTCCCATCTATGATTTACTGCACAACTCCGATTTAGTGAACATTATTTTACACTTTAACGAGATTGGAAGGTTGTTTGGAAATACGGCTTTGTGCACATGAGTAATCTTCGAGGAAAAATATATAATACCGGAGAATCTTCAGGGATTGAATGGGAATTTAGCTCAGTTCACGGCCGTGTTGTTAAACCGTTCGCTCGTCTTAACTTGTAGAGTGTTTTTATTGCAATCTTCCATTCAATAAATCATTTATTCTTTGCTCGGTTTGCGCTAATAGCTACCGATTTATTTTAATCGGATTCGGCGGTAACACGTCCGTTTATTTTAACAACAAATTAAATAGATTTCTGTAAGAGGAAACAGAGAATTTAGTAAAATTCCCTTCAGCGAATGTAATCCGAGTTTGGGAGCGGACCGGCGATGTATCTGAGATGTTGTAATGTGGGCTTGTCTAACGTCACTTTTTCAGTATGTTTGTAAGTAGTTGATGTTTATTAATGATAAGAAAGAGCAAAATAAGTCACTTTAGGCCAAAGCTTGTTGTTTGATGAAGATGCAATGACCCGACGATGCATTGTGTCAGTTTGAATTAAGCAATCAGCCGATTCATTAGGGCCGTTTGCACAGTGTTTTCCAACTCATCATAACTCTGTACAAACGTTAAGATTTGTTTAAAATCTCGAAATTAACGTGTTTCCCCATCTCGGGGATTAATGTTTAGCGAGCTAGCACCAAATTGCACGTGTCCATGTTCAAACACAAATTAATTGAAAGAACTGCTTCTCTTTTTCAATGCGGTTCCCTGAAATTATTCCATAAATATTACCCTCTTCGCTGCCTGGTTATTATAAACTTTGTTTAATTTAGAGAAAGTAATTCACTGACAATTAAAAAATCGCATTGGCCGGCGAAAGAAAAAAATCTGAGTGTGTGATATATTTTTCGGGAAGTCAATAATTCATGCTTGTAATTTAGATCCAAAATATCTTTTGAAATTCAGCTCCAGTGAGAAGCACCGGTACGACATTTAGCATTTAAAGGACAGAAGTTTACAAATCTTTTTCTAAACTAACTACTCGATATCCAGATTCATTAATATAGACTGCGCCGCACCGCTCAGTCTAATAAACACGTTGGAAAGCGATCAGTGCAGATTTCTCTGTAGAATGAGTACAAATATTTATGTTGCGAACTGCAAGCACCTTTACAGTCAAAAACTGGGAAAATAGCAAAGCTAGAGGAAATGGTATACAAACCCAGTTAAAATGAAACTATGTGTAAGGCCGCTTGTTTTTGTAGAATTTCCGAGTGTAAATATTTGTTTTAAAAGTCAGGAATGGAAATAGGTATCGCCGTGGTTTTACGTCTGTTACGGTGCTCCTATGTTGTGTAGTTGAGTAGTTCATAATATATACCCTCGGCCAGCCGTGAGCGGTTGAGCTGCTAAAACAGAGTGACAGTTTGGATCGAAATCGGCAGCAAGAGGGAGATCACAATCGGTAGATTTGACGCCCTGCCGTTCGGCGTAAAAAATGAAAGGGGGGGGGGGTAGGGACAGAACTCTCCGGCCGGGCCTTTGAGAAACAACTGCTTGATCAGCACTTGTTTTTATCTGTGCACCGACTAGACAATAGTAAACAGTGGGCTTAAAATACTGCACAGAAATAGATCAGCGCTTCATCCGCTACTGATTTCATTTTCTATTATTTAAAACTACAATTTGATAAGGCTGTAAAACAGCGTGTGAAATTTTCAGAAAGTGATAAATTGCTTTTTGCAATCCGGCTAATTAGGAAGGCACTTCCAACGCTGGGGGAAAAAATCCATCATAGTTGAAAGAAAGCATTTTTTATTGTATATGTGTTGATCAAATGTTGCAAACATACCAGCCACTTCTTAAACGGAGGAGAGACAAATGATCGTTCTTGAAGTCTCCTGGGCAGCGACGGCTTATTCTAGCCTCAGTTGGAGAAGTTAAGCGCCCGGGCACCGCTTTCTCGCTGACTTCTCTGGGTAATCAGGTAGCCAGCCTTCGCTGTTGTAAATATTTACGCAGAGGAGTCTGCATGCTGGGAGAAAGTGTTTGTTTGAAGTTTATTTTTTTTGTGAGTGTGTGCGTGCAGGAATAGATAACAAAGCTAGTCTATAAATTATTTTCCGCTGGTTTGTAATGAATGGAAAGAAGAAGGGTGAGAGAGAAAGCGAGCATCCAGGAATTTGGGTTGGGATAGACTAGTGAGGGAAACAATATGCATCATGCGTACGGTAGCAAAGGAAACAGAATAAAGTATTTCGAAAAAGAGAAGGTAAAAAAAAGAAAATGAAAGCTGGTCCATTTCGTTATTGTACCCCGCTTTTAGCAAACCCCTTCAATAGAACCTTTATTGTGAATGTCTCTTCGCAATTGAGCGCCCCACCGAGCTGTTGTATCTTTATACAACCCGTACCAGCAACACAATTACCTCCAGATACTCATAACAGAAATTACTTGCTTTATTTCTGGAGGGGGCTGGTGAAGGGGGGGGGGGGCGAGAGGAAAACAAAAGAAAATAATAATTCTACTCAGTGACTGTTCGGTGTTGGAAGTTGAAAGTCTTGAAGAGCGCGCTGCGTTTAGCTGGACGCTGTGTTGCTGGTTGGGGAGTCCGGGAGGGAGGGGCAGCCGGAGGGTCGGGGAGGAGGGGGGGGGGGTGTCGGGTGCATGCTCGATGGGTATGGGCTGTAAGCAGAATAGAGCATTGTTCACTTTCTGTAGTCTTTGTCGATCAGTTCTGACCCCCTCCCGTTACTACTTTTTAAGCAACAAGACGCGGTAGACAGCGTGTGTCAGAGTACCTCAGTATAAAGAAGATCTAAAGACCGGGAAGAAAGTTAATCATGAGTAACTAAGTTCAAAAGTGCGTTATGGTGTACAGTACCTTAAGACCTTTTTGTTGTGAATGCAAAGAATGCGCAGGACAAAAACTGTCCGAATTAAACTGTACAAAATAACATACAGTAATATCCGCAGCAAAATCTCTCAAGTTTTTTTCTCTCTTCCAAACTGGGCGCCAACAATTGAGTTTAAATATATTTTAAAGGAATTAAAATGAGACGACTTTCCGCCCACACTCGTGTCGTTATTACACAGTATTATTGCACCAGGCAGGTTCACCAGCAACAAATTGAAGTCATTAGCACGAGCTTACGGCCCGACCACTCTCAAAAACAAGAAACAAGAACCCCGTGTGTGGAGGCAAAGCACTTTCGGATGGGCATCTGTCGAAGTTCTTGAATTGAATAAAATGGGTCTTTCACTGTTCCCCATGCAAGGGGGGAATTCGAGCGGAAATCCTTAGCGCCTCTTCAAAGCAAGTAATATGCAAAAGAAAAAAAACTTTCAATAAGGATGGTACATTGTCTTAAAAGAAACAAACCCCGTTGCAAACTTTACGCTTCCCGTAGCCAAGGCCAAACACCTACAAACCATCGAAATATTACCGAGTGATCTGACACCTCAAATGGTCTAAATAGGGAAAATCGCGAAATTGCACCGATTATATATAGTATATTAAAACAACTTCCTGGTTACCGTAATAAACTTTTTTTTCCGCTTTTTCCATAGAGGGAAGACTTTAACTAGTGGTAAACAGATGTCTGTGGTCACAGATTGCCAACACAGCTTTCAGGTACGTTCTACATATCAGTGTTTTCATTATCCGAGTAGAATTTAATTACTGAAATTGCCTTTAGTATCAGAAAACGATTGTTTTGTGCTAAAGTTTGTACTTTACAATTGTCCTTTTTTTTCTATTTCTACATTACATGTTCTTGCTTCCTCAATTCTTTTCAATGTGTTCTCTTAGTGGAGAATTGTAAAGTTAGGTTTGGGAAATGGTTGTGGATTTACCACGGTTGTGACACTGCCTGATTAACGCCTACTTTTATTACTGATAGAGCACTATAAACAAGCCACGTGGGACACTGGTGTAATAATTCAACATGCAGAACAGTAAGTGAAGCTACGCCAACCTATATCAATCACCAAATAAATATCAGATATTAATGTACATGCCAGGAACAGGCCGTTCTTCTTGTAATTCAAGGGTTAAAGACAAATATGCAGCTTCCACTATTAATAATAATTGTGTAAAAAGCTGCGCAGCCAGACCTTCTCTGGCAGTTTTTAGCTTCAGTGGTTAAAGTAAACATCGCTGGGATACTATCATTGTAACTATCGTTAAGTGACTGTGCGTGAAGGGTGACTAGCTATCTGCTGTCCATGTGTGTCTGGTTAAACCAACAAAAACTACTATCTGAATTTACTAACCAGATGAATAGAAAACGATAGTTGATCACGTCAATTGTCTACCGTTTCTTATTTTGTAAGGACACTTGATATAAGCAGATCTTGTTTTCTCGAACTCCACGGTGGGATTGAATTGGAAGCTTCAAATGCTTGTGCGCTCTTTGTTCAAGTCTAATCACGGTCGTTTTCCGTCAGAATACCTATAATCTTTAATCTCGAGCATTTGCTCTAAATTTCACCCCTCCCGCCAAGAAAATCTCCTATTATTTCCGTTTATAGGAAATTACATGAGCTGCTAAGTAAGAGAACGCCTCCAAAAAGTGCCATCAAAATAACCACTGATCAAGAAGGTGTAAATATAAACTCGGACACTTTTTGTTAATCTTAATGGGATTAATTGAAATGGGATGTGTGTGTATTATCGAGTAAACTGTTGTGCGAATCGCTGAGTAGATATCATTCGGGTGAAGCTTGTAGTTTGTCTAAAGGTCGCGTCGGGCTCTGCGGGCTTTGTGCTAATAACTCCTGGGTGTATATGCTGCATAGCATCCAAATTGCCACCATATGTTTTCGTATTAGATGCCTTGCAATAGAATACAGGGCGCATAATCATTGCCACTGGGCGATTGCTTCCCGTCTAAGCACGGAGATTAATACCGTGATTAAGATGCACTTTATTTAAAAAAATGTACACTTTGCACCAGCGGTACGATCCTATCTACCTCTCTTTTAAAAATTAAAACCCGGAAATTAGCAGGTGGGGTGTGGGGGAGGGGACTGGATGGGGTATTGCAAAGGCCTTAGTATTTGATAGTCAGTGTAAGGTATACCACTTAATATACAGAGAGCCTTTTGATAGGGAATTGGATACTCCCTCATCTTGCTGGGCGTCAGTAGCCCAGGTAGACAAGGCTGCCGGTTTTGTTTGAAAGATTCACACCTATTGCTGTTCTTTGAGAATGCCAAGCTTCTTTCAGACGTGGTGTTCTGTTTGGTTGTGTGGTTTGAGAATTTTTTTTGTTAATTACCGATAATATAGTTAAAACACTGATACGTCAGATGTATGTGAAAACAGTGCCGAGGGTCTGTTGGCCTTTAATAGATTTCCCGTAGATAACTGTATTATTAATCCTAAATTTGATTTTTTTGAAAGTTTGCCCAGATGTAGGAGGATTAGAAGTGGAATTTTGTTCATTTGGTTCTAATCAACGAAGCAATGTTAAAGCACACAAGGCGCAGAGGGCTAGAAATAAGTATTGTACATACTTTTTTGAAGAAAGTAAATCTCCTTACATTTGTATTTTAAAAACAAAATCAAATGGCTTGTGCATCTCAGAACTGGATTGAATTAAGTAGGGCGCGCGTCCCCGGCGTCGTGACCGCGCCTTGCCCCAAAGCAACCTTAAAATGAAGCCTTCCTTGAAGGGTAATGAGCACGGAGCAATACACTATGAATGATATACAAATGCGGACAGAAAGGGACGTTTTATCATGATACTATTTGTCGTGACGATGCGATTTTCAAAGTGGAACCGTGTCATAAAGTGACATGCCTGCCACAAGTGTTTGCGACGGATCTTTTCAATTACCCTTCCGTGCACTATCCAGGGAGACTTCCGCTTATTTCTAGAAATTAAGCTCAAAGTTGACGTGCAGCTTGCTTGATTTTCGAGACAAATGTCACCAAAGCTCATCATTTTCCCTCCTATATTCGGAGCTTATTTATGGCTAAGTGACTGGGCTTTTTGGAGCCAATTTAGCAGGCGTTCCTAGGGAGAGGAGAACAGGTTCTCCCAGAGCTTCCTCCGGGGACACAGTGGCAGCTGAGGTCCAGGTTCGGAGTCTTCACAGGCTTACGGTTACTGCCCCCATTTCTGTTTGTAATAAGCAGATGGAATGGCTTGTGTTCGGAGTGTGGAGGTCCGTTGTAATTTCGGGAAAACAGTGTGTTATTTGCAATGTTAGGTTGAGATGAGTTTGCAAAAGAGAGTTTGTGGTAAATTGTTAGTTGAATCGCTCGATTAAGTGCCCTCTCATCCGCTTTACCGAAACAAAATGTTGCTTGTGTTGGCTCTCTGCTTTTAATGTGGTGATTGGGTCGATTAGTCCATTACGGTTTTTTTTCGGTTTAGGGAACTAAACCGGCGCCTTCTTTGCTGATCAGGTATTCCGTTCTGATTGGCAGTTTTTGTGTTTAGAGCGAAAGAGCGCGTTTATAGGTCAGTTTTGTTTTGCAATTGGGATCTCCGGCGGGATTAACCAAGGCCGATGTGAACAGCGAACTTTGCTGAATGTTTCCCTTCGACTCGGCCGTTGAATATGTTCGCTGTTGCTTTACCCCTAGGTCACAGTGGAGTGAACCAGCTCGGCGGTGTGTTTGTTAATGGTCGACCACTGCCGGATTCGACCCGACAAAAAATTGTGGAACTTGCCCACAGTGGAGCCAGGCCTTGCGATATCTCGCGGATCCTCCAGGTAAACATTCTCTCCGTCATATTCGTATTTATGTCATTTCATATCGATCTAAAATGCATGCAAGATGTCATAGTGTTACTTGTGCATATGCAATCAGATTATTGAAACAATTTTTAGAAAGGGGTTTTCTACAATCCAAAAATGCTTCCTACAAATTACATTCGTACCTTCAAAGTAATTTCTTTCCGAATTGGCAAACAAGCAAGAAATTATCTTGAATTGATTGTAAAATGGTAACATTCCCCCTGCCATTTAAGGGTTTATTTTTGTATTGTAGACCCAATGTTGATGCAAAAACAAAAATTAAGTTTGAAACTTTTTTTTCATAACTTTGGCACACGCCAAATTGATGCAATATTGGTACGTTTCCCTTTGCCATTTAAGGTATATTTTTGTATTGTAGACCCATACTGATGCAAAAGTCCAAGTAGTGGATAATCGAAAAGTAAGCTCAACATTGTTTAACTATATTTAAATATCTACATAAATATACATTATCAAACAAAAAGTGCCATTTCACATGTTAAACGTTCTTTTATATATTTGGCTTCCATTTATTCTTATGTGTATATATAGGTGTCCAACGGTTGTGTCAGTAAAATCCTGGGCAGGTATTATGAAACGGGATCTATCAGACCTAGGGCAATCGGAGGGAGTAAACCAAGGGTAGCAACTCCTGAAGTTGTGTCTAAGATCGCTCAGTATAAACGCGAGTGCCCGTCGATCTTCGCCTGGGAAATTCGAGACAGATTGCTTTCTGAGGGCGTCTGCACTAACGACAATATACCAAGTGTGAGTAAAACATTTAATTAACTTTTAACGGAGGGGATAGTGTATTTATTACCGCCAACGAGTGCACACATAAAAAAAACACCCTGTTTGACATGGACTTTTTTTTAGTATATGTGTGGTTTCATTAACAAGAGGATCGGAGCTAAAGGGTAAACTCGAGATCCCACAAACGTCGTTTTTTTTAAATAAATCGTTGACCAAGCTTAATTAATGCATGTGAATTGGCACAGAATTGTAACTGAAGTTACAACAAGGAGTTCTGATGAATTTCACCTCACGGAACACTTTAAATGAACGTTTAAAAAGCCATCTTCGAAAGCTAAACACGCAACTATGTGAAATGAAATTATTTAATCCAGCGAAATTATGATAGTTTTGTAATGCTGATCCCAGTAATTATTTTCAAGGTTTATTTTAGATTTGGTAGTTAGTTGGAGAAGGTGCGTACAAAGCTCACTGTGCACTTTTTAATCCAACAGACAGAATCAATTGTTGTAACTTCAGTTACAATTCTGTGCCAATTCACATGTATTAATTAAACTTGGTCAACGATGTTTGCGGTTTATTTCCTTTTGTACTGCTAATTGATATAAATGATTGTCTAGTTACGCAAGTCTTTAAGGATATACTTCACTTAACCACAAAGTCTGAAGAATCCCTGCTCTTAATATGAAATCATTTTCATAGATCGATTGATACTGATTAGATGGCCATAATTCTTGCATATTAATTTTCTTCTATTTTTGGTTATAAACTCCAAATTAATCACCTTCATCTTTGATTTTCGACATCCAAATTGCTGCTGTTAAGGGGGGAAAGATATTTAAGCACATTGTCTGATTGGCTTTCAGGTGTCATCGATTAACCGAGTCCTTCGCAACCTGGCTAGCGAAAAGCAACAAATGGGGGCAGACGGAATGTATGATAAACTGAGGATGCTGAATGGTCAAACAGGCGCATGGGGTACCCGACCTGGTTGGTACCCGGGCAGCTCCGTACCAGGGCACCCAAATCAAGGTAAGGAATACTGCGTGGCCACTCTTGTAAAGACCAACCTTTTACGGGCAGGTGAATAGTCCAGCATTCCTAAATGTACCAGATTAGAAAATTTCACCGTCAGGTATTCAGCTATTTCGTTAAGGTGAGCTGCTAAGTAGGTGACCCAAACCAGTCCACACCAGACAGTTCAGGTAGACCTTATTCAACAGGCCTTTAATGATAAATCATTCGTTATCTGTGGAATGTGTTTCTCATCTGCTCCCACTGCCAAGGTTCTGCGGAATGCAAAGACCTTCTGCTCTTTCGTTGAAGTAAATATGCTGCATTCGGGTAATCACGCTAACACACGTGAGAGGAGAAATTCGGACAACCAAGTAATAGAAGTAAAACCAAAGGGCACCTTTTTCTATTCTGTGCATAGTCGTTCCTGAACCCATAAATTAATTTGTACCCAGGAACATTTTTGAGCATTGAAACTATCCAACGCATAACATGGGCAAATCACGTAATAACCATTGTACTCGCTCCAAGCGGCGGGGATGGTCTTACGATAAATGCAACGTTTGCATTGCGCCTTTACTGGGGTAACCCCACGCCCATGCGCTGAGCGGAACAACACTTCATTCCCCACAGGTGAATCACTCAAATCATCTCGGCCATGCCGTCCTGTCGTACCAGTTCCTTACTCAATTTCGGACAAGGACTATGAGAACTAATGCGCGGCATAGCTTCATAGCCCGGGACCTCCAGAGACCGAGTGGTGTGGCACCTCTGTTGGATTTGCCCTCCCATTTATTTGGCCAAAGATCTACCTCCTTCGTCCCAATCTTAAAATATCACTCACCATGCCCCCAATACATTTCGATGACGCTCAATAACTAGGTCGAATTTTAATACGAGAAGCCTGATTCATTCCTTGGACACCTTAAGTTTCATCTTTTTTATATTTCAATTTAAAACGATTAGAAGCAAGTTAGAGTGCGTGTCAGTGCTGATAATACGTCTCAAGTGTCGTAACTAGAACGGGAATCGGAACTACAATGAAGGGGAACGGGTTTAAGCGGCGCCGATAGGTTAGAAGAAGGTATTAATTTAAAATCTGTTCATTGGTGAATGGGCTTATCCTTGAATACTTTGCCGGAAGGTTAAGAGAGACAGGAATCATAGTTAGCAAGGACCGGAGGGAAAAAATGCCTAGTGCAAATTTATCTAAGTAATCTTTTCTGTTCACACAATGACCCTGTTGACAGTGCAAGAGCGAAGCAGCTCAAGCAACTCCCGGGACAGACATTCTGAAAAAAGAATAATGTATCTTCACATCTGGTTGTATTTTTAAATACAGTGCATGGTGCAATTGTGTTCCTTTAACTAAACTAAATTCCAATATTTGAGAAGCATTGCAAGTAAACGGGTTACAGTGGTCAGTAGACTTTACATTATTGTGCGGAACTTTCTTCGCTCGATGCCAACTGCGTGGCTGACGTCGTTCATGTTTAAGGTTAGCCGATGTTTATTATCGCGATAGCAGCGAGATAATGTGAAGTATAATTGGAAGTGATGTTGCTCGGTGGGTTGGAGGGGAGGGAGAGGGGTGGGGGGGGGGGCAATGGGGAAGAGAAGCCGGCGAGTGAAGCATTTTCTCAATCCTGTGTGTCATTAGTGAGCTTGTGAGTGACAGTCATCAGCCTGGGAGGAGGTGTCCCGTCCACAACCTGCTTTTTGTTCACAGATTCAGCAACAGTGTGCGGAATATATTGTACAAAGGATGTTTCTGCCACACGCAAGAATTTGTTATGGGAACAATTCTGTCGCTATGTAATTGCTCATTAGAGAGCGTTTTGTTTCTCATTAAGCAACATGAATAAGCGTCTAGTTCTAGGAGACAGCTGTAGAAATGTTACACATGAGACCCCCGGACACCATATCGCACCACTTGCCAATTAGACATGTCAGCTTTCTGAGAAGCAAACAATATAAGAAGGGCACTAAAAGATACACAGCAGCGGATTGCTTTCTGTAAAATACCCCCAGCTTGTTATAGCACCCTTAATGAAGCTATCGACGCAACTAACAACGAATGTATTGCAACACAGGGGCGCTTCAAAAGTCCAGAGACCAAACTTCTAAACAACTTGAACTCGCCACTCATCCCAGTGAAGGACAAACAAACCTGGGGACGTAACCATTGCTGAAAGAATGGATAACAGGGGGCTCAGAGTAGGAGTACAGTTAGTTCTGGAGCCTTGAGCACTTCTAGATGTTAAGCAGCGGTATAGTGGATCGGGGGAAGCCAATAGAAACCAAATAACTGTTACTTGCATTCAACGCATTTTTAATTCCACAACCTTGGGCCTTTTATATAATCCTTCGTTTCTGTGCTACTTACTGTATAACCCGCTGTGAATTATATGTAGGATATACATGGGTCACTGGTTGGTGTAATTTCAATAAATTATTGGGTAAGGCGATTATTTTTTTTGAATAAAATGACACTTTAAGGTACTATTTTCGTTTAATGCAAAATAGGAGCCAAATTGCGTTTATTCTGTAGGTCAAGATTTAAATCACGAACAGAAGTCATTTCAATGTTTTATTTCGTCCCATGATGTGTTTACGAGCAGGGTTGGGGCCCGTATTGGTGGGCCATCAACGCGAAGTGACTGTTAAGGCTGTCTAGATATTTTAGGTGAATTATGTTGATTGGAATCCCTGGGGATAGCTAGGGAAATCCAAACTTGTTTACTGCAATTATACGGTAATGATGTCGGTGGAGGTGGGATTTGCTTGACAGTTGCTTTAAGTAGTTGGGACCGTACGGGCCGCGGGGAGAGTAAGCCCGAGCTTTCACTGCTCTATATTCCAACCCTGGCTGACTGTTTAATATATATACTCTCCGACACAACCTAATAGGCAACTTCGGGCCTTAAAAAAATCTGCATAACACAGAAATATTCTTCACACAATGTATATTGACACAGTCGAATTAGAGAGTCAGACGGCGCAGAAAGATCTCATTCATTGTCTCTCTTTGAGGCTTTGGAAAGAAGAGGTTTCTCTCTCAAGTCCGTGTCTTTTTATTTTAAGCATTGTAATGTAGGCAATGTTATACTACAATCAAGTTAATAAAACAGGTGATCTGGTCCCTATTCGCACTGTTGTTTGTGGGAGCTTGCTGTGCGTAAATTGGCTGCCACGTGCAACAGCGATTCCAGTTCATAGAACATAGAACATTACAGGCCCTTCGGCCCACGATAAAGTGCCGACATCTTATCCTGCTCTAAGATCTATCTCACCCTTCCCTCCCACATCGCCCTCCATTTCTCTATCATTCATGTGGCTGTCTAAGAGTCTATCATACTCTTATAAGGAGAACTTTATTGACGGCAAAGTGGCTTGGGATATCGGAGGCATAGAAAGGACGCTGTATTACTGCGAGTCCTTCATTTATTGGATTCCGCTTGTCTGCACCGATCCTGAAGTGTAATCATTATGTTCTCTTCGACATTAAACAGAAGCCGGGTTACATTACCGGTGATAGTTGGTTTTGTCTCCGAGCTGTTTTAAGCTGAAAAGTTTCCCCTATCATCTGTTAGAAGATATCATTCCTTGGGATTATCACAAACCTAAGTTTTACTAATTTAAAAATAAATCGATCTTAATCGCATTATCAATTTCGACCATTAACTTTTCTTTAGCGAAGGTAACTTGTAACGCCAATAGGTAATCACACTTCTCTCCAGGAGCTAGTCTCCGCTAAATAGTCCGAGGAAATTTTGAATTTGACCTATTACCCGCATCAAAATGACAGTGCAGTAAACGAAATAACCAGAAAATTGAAACAATTTAGCCGATAAAACCATGAAGAAATTTTGATTCGTTTCCTGCTTATTAAATATTTTAAGGATTATCCCTCTGGCCAATTTGGTTCCACTATAATCCGAAATTATCTGAATTTTTATTACAATCTGGTGGAGAGAGACTTTGTTGTATTACATCGCCAGGCGCTTTGTCAATGACCAAGACATTGGACGTTAAGAAGAGAAACATTCACCGATTTAATATTATTTCCTACCCATGAAATAGGGTAACCAACTGCAAACGAACTTTTACAAGAAATTAAACTTGAGTTGGAGGCTTCTCCATTATTCCAATTAGCCAAACCATGAGTGTAATATTAAGATCTCTTTATTAGTCACATGTACATCGAAACACACAGGGAAATGCATCTTTTGCGTGGAGTGCTCTGGGGGCAGCCCGTAAGTGTCGCCATGCTTCCAGCGCCAACATAGCATGCCCACAACTTCCTAACCCGTACGTCTTTGGAATGTGGGAGGAAACCGGAGCACCCGGAGGAAACCCACGCAGAGACGGGGAAAACGTACAAACTCCTTACAGGCAGTGGCCGGAATTGAACCCGGGTCGCTAACCGGCAGAAGTTCTTAATTTCATTCGATACCTCCTTTTAAATATACAGAACATGAGGTGGGAATAATTGCTTTTAATGTCCAAGTTCTAACGAATTATTCCTCTATCTAGCTGAACGGGACCTTTGTATCTTTGACCAGTGAAGCGACATGCAACAGATGTATCCCCCAAATAATAAGCAGGACTTCTTTAAGAATGTCCAAGTGTTTCAGATCCTACTCGTGCCGGGATGTTTGAGCAGGTTTTTTAAAGTCCATTATGCGAAGCACAAGTCAGGGTTAGATCTCATAGAGGGAATATGGTTTCAAGACGATTTATGTCAGTCGGCAGAAGAAAAAAATAGCAATATCGAGTCTGACAATAGTTTAAGAGAGACATCTCTATAAACTTCATCCTTCAGCTGAGGGACTGCGGCATTCTCCAGCGAATTAGGGGTTTAAGCATCGCTGTGACAGTTTTTTTTAATCTTTTTTTCTTATATGGCTAAAGACTTCTACAGGATTTAGACACTTCCCTTTCACAAGGTTTATAGTGAAAGCCAGTGTGTTTCTGATCCGAGCTGGTGCGCTGAAAGGTGCCGCAATCCGTTTGCTATCTTCTTGCGTGTTTTCCGCGTGAATGATTAAGACACTGAGAAACTAAGGAATGATTTTATTTCCCAGAGCCTTATTGTAAAAAACAAATCCTAACCCCAGCGTCAGTTGGTCTGGCTGTGGGATAATGGGACACACATTTATCCTCCTTTTTACGGATTAGCTCTCAGGAGTAACAGCACTGAGGTATTGAATTGGCTCTTTCGGAGATTTCAAACCACCCTCCCCAAAAAGAGGCATAAAAGAAAGATAACTTAATTGTCTGCCGTTTGGTGCGTGTGTATTTTAATTCCTGTACCCCCTTTATATCAAAGACAACCGAGAATAATCGGTTTATTTCTGAAGGAATTGACAATATTATTGCGCCTTACATCACCTGTATTCAAATACAGTGTAAACTGGGTATGAAAAACCACAGCGATGTCCGCTTACTTTATAGCACACAGATTTTTGTTAAATATGATGGCAATGTGCAAGACGTAAGTTGAAATGTTTTCAATTCGGACTGGGAGCGCTGGTCATTACTTTTTTAATTTGAGGTTTAACAACGGAGTGGATCATTCGCCCTGATACACCAGTCTTCCTTTACAGTACTTAGGTTCACATGTGCTCAGAAATGGCAGGAAGGAAATGTGATGGAGAACAACGGTTGTTCCCCGAACCAGTTATAGGGACTGGACATTTGAGGAAGGGGGGTGGGGGAGGGGTGGGTGCTTGGGAATTCTTGAAGGACAGAATCGCGTTCAATCTCCTGAACGAGAGTGAAACTTAAGATGAAATGTAAAGCAGGCAGTTGATGGTGTGCAGTGGAAGAGAAATGGCGCAGGTCACAAATTCACCCAGGAGAGTTGTGCAGGTCCAACACGTTATAACTGTAGACATTGAACGGGGGATAATGGCCTTGATAAAAGTGTTACTTCGCCTCCTCCAAAAGCATAAAATGACATTGATTAGAATCCGGTGAAGTGGTCCAGAGGAATAGTCTGCAAACGACCAAAACATCTGGCAAAAAAACCCAAAGTTTTGGAGGATGTAACAACTAATATATATAAAGGTTTATGTTCTAATCTCGCGCCCTTCCCCCCCCCCCCCCCCCCCCCAACTTTTTCTCGTTGACAAATAGGCCGGCGCATAAGCTTTCATCCACACCGCTGTTCCCAAATGCTTTGGCCCATTCTCCTCCTATAGAATGTATACTCGTAAATGGCGTTGAACAGTCCGACTCACAGGACAGTGATTAATGACAGTGTCGCACAAAGGTTAACATACTTCACCGAGAAGTCTGTTGACTGTGATGCTTGTGTGACAATGTGGGGAACTGCCCGCCTGAAGAGAATCGTTTTGTTGCCTTCCCGCGATGACCAGCGATTGTATTCTCAAAATTCTGCCCACGAAAATTTGCCAACCTTCTGGCCTGGGACTTTAATGGTTTCCGCCCTGTGCGGGCATTGTGCGCCTGAAAGGCTATTCAAGTGTTGGCGGTCACTGCAATAGACATTAAAACCCGTCCATATGGTGGTCAGAAAAATAGATACAATCTCTATTTTAAGGCAAATTCCTTAACCCTCAGAATATATGTAGTTTCGGCAGTGCAACACAGATTTCTGTGGATTCCTAATCGGCTACGTTTAAAATACAAGTGGAACAGAACCATTTTTTAAAATATTATTAATTAGTAACTGTGTAGAAATCGGGAAGTATCGCAAACGATTGACTTCGATGGACACATGACACAATCATTCTCGCCGAGTTTCAGTCTCAACCGCGCTTTAAAAGGATTCGATCAACCATGAATCATATGAAAATTGTTATCTCATAAACATGGCAAAGATGTCATTGAGTAGTAATATTGACATATGTTTACAGGATTGTGCTTGCATTGTTGCAAGAGTTTAATAATATGAAGTATGTGCTGACAGATACACTTCTGTACACTTGCTTGGTTCTTTACCCACTGAATACAGTCCTGCCCGATTAAAGTCAAATATGAATTTGAGCGTTCAGGCCGGCTTCAGTTAACCAAAGTGTTAAGATTTGGATTTATTATAGCGCTCGTCACAATTCAGTGCCTTTTTTAAAAGTACTTACGTATCACATGTTGCGAGCAGCCCTTTATTCTAAATATAAGAAAATTATAGGCTGTTATTACTGATAATATAATTGCAGTCATGCTCGGCAGCTCGAGGCCAAGATTATGAGCTTTCAGGCAAGCTTCTCCTTAAATCAACTAACAGAGAAATTCCGGAGTTTGAACTTCTGGAATGTACATTCTATGAAGTTAGCGGGTAACTTGCCGAAGAGAGGTTTGATAAGAATAACTGCAACAGAAAATGTAACTATGGGGACATAGTGGTTTGAGAAGGAAACTCCGGCGTACTGTTGTTTCAGACGTATTGGTACAGGTTTATTGTTGTCACGTGTACCGAGATACAGTGAAAAGCTTTTGTTTGCGTGCCATCCAGACAGATCATTCCATACATAAGTACATCGAGGTAGTAAAAGGAAAAACAGAATGCAGAATATAGTGTTACAGCTACAGAGAAACTAGAGGGCAGGTAAACAAATAAAGTGCAAGGGCCACGATGAGGTAGATTCGGAGATCAAGGGTTCACAGTAGATTGCATGTTACTGTATCGGAATAGTGTCTGTCCAAATGGCGGTTGTCCCGTTCCTCTGAAGGGAGGACTTCGCTAACACTTTTGCAGAGACGCGTAGAGAGACATAGATTAGCTACTTCCCAACACCGTAGAAGATTCTATGCTAAATTTATTAAGTTTGGTATTGGTATTGGTTTATTATTGTAACATACCGAGGTAAAGTTTTGCATACCGTTCGTACAGATCACTTCATTACACAGTGTACACAGGGAAGTGCATTGCAGGTGGACAATAAGGTGCAAGGTCAAACAAGGTAGATTGTGAGGTCAAGAGTCCGTCTCATCGTATAAGGGAACCGTTCAATAGTCTTATCACAGTGGGATAGAAGCTGTCCTTGAGCCTGGTGGTATGTGCCCCCGGGCTGCTGTATCTTCTGCCTGATGGGAGAGGGGAGAAGAGAGAATAACCTGTGTGAATGGGGTCTTTGATTATGTTGGGTACTTCACCAAGGCGGCAAGAAGCGTAGACAGAGTCCACGGAGGGGAAGCTGGTGTCCGTGATGCGCTGGGCTGTGTCCACAACTCTCTGCAGTTTCTTGCGGTCCTGGGCAGAGCAGTTGCCATAGTTTGGTTGTTTAAAACAAACGTGGTTTTGCCCTGAGCTGTCCCTGTACTACACCCAGTGCCAAGCATTGCAAGTGGTTTCACACCTGGTCCTAGTAATCAGGTGTCCTCTTGACCCACGAGAATGCTGCCGGCTCCCATCCAGGTCCATTTAATAGTCCAAAGATGTTGGTATCTCAAAAGGCATGGCCCATGCCAGCTTGAAGTTTCAATTTCGCCTCAATTTTAGGTTATCTTCATGAAAGCAAATCCAACTAATGATTTGTTTGTTGGTTAGCTAAAATAAGCCATTGGGTTTATCTAGTCTGTGCTGGTAGTGGGGATATCCAATTTTGGAAAAATGGAGTGAATATAATGAAGTACATTTTTAAAACAAGAAAGAAGATTAAATAATATAGATGGAATTGTTTAACGAGTGGTAACCTTTAACATTTTGGGTGTAAATCACTGAAACTATTGTCAAAGAGGTTACATTCCAATTCATGGCTGTATGTTAAACAGCGCGCACAGACATAGTCCGGGGAACAGATATTGTGGGAAATGTTTTCACTTGGTGAAAGAAAACCTTACTAAGCTGCGGTTCTTTATTGACACCGATATCTCCACTCATCGCGTAAGTAGCGAACGGTATTAATTCTTGTTTCCGTTATTAATACAGATGGTTGTCAGCAACAGGAAGGAGGCGGCGAAAATACCAATTCCATCAATTCCAACAGCGATGATTCAGACGAGGCGCAGATGAGACTTCAGCTGAAAAGGAAACTGCAGAGAAACAGAACATCTTTCACCCAGGAACAGATCGAGGCCCTGGAGAAAGGTAAAGTCAAGGAGAGGGAGAGAGAAAGGAGATTGGATCAACTCCGCGCGCGCGAGTGTGTGTGTGTGTGTGAGTGTGAGTGTGAGTGTGAGTGTGTAAGTGTGTGTGTGTGTGAGTGTGAGTGTGAGTGTGTAAGTGTGTGTGTGTGTGTGTGTGAGTGTGAGTGTGTAAGTGTGTGTGTGTGTGAGTGTGAGTGTGTGTGTGTAAGTGTGTGTGTGTGAGTGTGAGTGTGTGTGTAAGTGTGAGTGTGTGTCTGTGTGTGTGTGTTTGTGTGCATATGTGTGTGTGTTTGTGTGTGTGAGTGTTTGTGTGTGTGCATATGTGTGTGTGTTTGTGTGTATGTGTGAGTGAGTGAGTGTGTGCATGTCAGTGAGTGTGCATGTCAGTGTGTATGTGTGTGAATGGTGAGTGTCTGTGTCAGTGAGTGTCTGTGTCAGTGAGTGTCTGTGTCAGTGAGAGTGTGTGTGTGAGTGTGTGTCACTGAGTGTGTGTTAGTGAGTGTGTGAGTGTGAATGTATGTGAGTGTGTGTGTTTGTGTGTGTTTGTGTGTCTGTGTGTGTGAGTGTGTGTGAGTGTGCATGTATGTGAGTGAGTTTGTGTGTGTGTCTGTGTGTGTTTGTGTGTGTGTGAGTGTGCATGTGTGTGAGTGAGGGTGGGTGAGTGTGCATGTGTGTCAGTGTGTGTGTGTGAGTGTGCATGCACATGTGTGTGAGAGAGGCGGAATGAGAGTCAAAAGCAGAGGTAATATATGAGAGACTGAGACTGAGAGTAACCGTGTGAGTGACAGAAGGACTTAGAGAGTGAGATGGTGTATATGAGGGTGAATTTATTCCTGCACAGGCTATCAAGCAAAATGTTAATGTCCATCCTCAATTGCCCTTGAGAAGGCAGTGATGAAGGCAACTTTGCAGTCGGTGTGGTGACCAATGGGTTTCCAGACATTAAGGGGATCAAGGGATGTAGAGTTGTGCAGGAAAGGTGAAAGGTCAACCATGATCTTATTGAATGGTAGGGCAAGTACACGGGCCGAATGGCCCACTCCTGCTTCTATTTCTTACGTTGTGTTGAAGGCCATCTGACTATACCGTCGCTGGAAACTACAAGGACTTGAACCCACAATGAATAAGGATCAACAGTATATTTCCAAGTCAGGGTGGTGTGTGACTCAGAGGTGGTGATGTTCCCATGGGCCTGCTGCCTCTGTCCTGCTATGTTCTGGAGGTGACGGGTTTAGAAGGTGCTGTCAAATAAGCCTTGATGAGTTGCTGCGGTGCACCTTAGTGTATATATTGCAGCCACAGGCACTGGTGATGGAGGAAGTCATGTTTGAAATGGTAAAGGGACATTCATTACAGAATTCCAGCCTTTGACTGGCCCTTATAGCCACAATATTTACACACCTGATCCAATTAAGTTTCTTGTCAATGGTGACCTCCCCGTGATGTTGATGGGGATTCACCTACTGAGTGGCATGGTCTCATTGGAGATGATCATTGTCTGACACTTATACAATGCAAATGTTATTTCTCACTATCAACCCGAATTTGAAGGTTGTCCAGGTCTTGCTGCACATGGATAGAAACTGCTTCATCTCAGGAGAGAAGTGAGTGAGATAAGAACACGAGGGAGAGAGTGAATGAGTGCGTGAGTGAGCAAGTGGGTGGTGTGAGACCGACAGTGAGTGTGTTTGTGGGTGAGAAAGCATTGGAGTACGACAGTATGTAAGTGAGTGTGTGAGAAAGATGTTTCAGAGCGTGCATGTGAGTGAAAGGGTGAGATAGTGAGCATGAAAGTGTGAGAATGTAAACGAGAATGAGGGAGAGTGTTACAAGAGGGTGATAGTGAGACAGTGAGTGTATGCATGAGAGTGAGAGCATGCACATAGAACAAACATAGAACGGAGAACAGTACAGCACAGGAACAGGCCCTTTGGCCCACAATGTCTGCGCCAAACACGATGCCGAATTAAACAAAATCTCTTCTGCCTGCACACGATCCATGTCCCTCCCTCCCCTGCATATTCATGTGCCTGAGTGTACGTGAGAATGAACGAAAGGTGATGGAGGATGGCACATGAGAAGCAAACAGTCATATTTTACTCTCCCTACCGCCCCAGCTTTATTTGACTTTTGGAAGGACTGGGTTGTCTTATGAAGGAAATTTGGTCAGGTTAGGCTTGTGTCTGCTGGATTGTAGAAGAGAGATGACTTGACTGAAATATGTAAGACGCAACGGGGTCTCGACGAGTAGATGTAGAGAAGATGTTGTGGAGGAATCATGAACTGGGGTCATTGTTTCAGAATAAGGAGACACCCAGTTATGACCCAGATGAACTGAAATATTTTCTGTTGGAAGGCTGTGAGTCTTTGGAACTCTTTTCCTTAAAGGATGATAGAAGAAGAAACTTTGAATATTATTTAAGGGAGAATTATACATATTCTTGATTAGCAAGGAGGGAAAGGTTACTGGGGGTAGATGGAAATGTAGAGTTGAGGATTGAGACAGATCAGTCGTGACTTTATTAAATGGCAGTGCAGTGTCAAGAGCCAAGCAACCGATTGCTGCCACACAACTGCATGCTCACGGTTGTACATATTTTGACAAGATCTGTAAATGAATTAAAACATTTCTTTTCCTAGAATTTGAAAGAACTCATTATCCTGATGTGTTTGCCAGAGAACGATTAGCAGCCAAAATTGATCTACCTGAAGCTAGGATACAGGTAAACCAAGACCTCATTTCTGACTGTGATCCAGACTGTTAGTGTGACTGTGTTACCAGAGTGATCTTTGGCATTGCTGAAACTTGGTAAATGCAAAAAGTTCAGTAACTTCTGAATTCTTGTGACAATATTTGCCAGTGATTGTGTTAAAAAATTGCAATTTTTCAGCTTGGTCTGAATGTAGAGTGAAGATCTCACTCCCATTCTGGCTTAGCGTGGAATGCCCAACAGAAATCCAACCACGGATATGTAAAAATCCGCATTTTAGACTTTGTTTGAAGAACATTTACAATGATTTTTCTTTGTTGAATTTGCAATGATTTTTCTTTGTTGAATTGTTGCACTTAAGCTACGCATGGCTTAATTGGCAGCAAAGGCAAATCAAAGTTAGAAGGCTCAAGCCTTCAAAAGAAACCAACACAAACCCAGCAAGCATTCTGGTGCAGTACTGTAGGTGTGCTGCACTGCTAGTGGTGCCACCTTTAGTTGGGCCATGGTGTATAAGCAAACTATGGCAGATGCTGTACATCTGAAATAAAAGATACCATTATGGGTGTGTGCAGGCTAGGAAGGGTCTGTTGAAAGAGGTGCAGAGTTAATGTTTCAGATGGATGATGAACCAGTTCTGATGAAAGGTCATCATCTTGAAGCATTACCTCTGTCTCTCTCACTACAAATGCTGCCTGATCTGCTGGTACTTCCTTCACTTTCTGTTTTATTTTATTGGGTGGATGTGAAAGATTCAACACCAACAGTTTGAAGCTGATCCTAGTGCCTTATCTATAACTATTCCTCATGGAAAATCACCAAAACTTCCCAATGTAATCATTATCACATTCCTGTTTATGGGAGCTTGCTGAATGTAAATTGGTATTTTCAACATTACATCAGTAACTGCATTCCTTTGTTCGTAGAGCAGAATGAAAAGCATGGAATGAGTATTTTTTTTCTTTCTGTTCATTAAGATTTCTGTTCCATTCTGTTTTTTTTTAGGTTTGGTTCTCTAACAGACGAGCAAAATGGAGACGAGAGGAAAAGTTGAGGAATCAAAGGCGTCAAGCCAGCAACACCCCGAGCCACATCCCCATCAGCAGCAGTTTCAGCACCAGTGTTTACCAGCCCATCCCACAGCCCACGACCCCTGGTGAGGACAATAGCCACCTTAAATTCATGGGTTAACTCAGGCTGCACGGTAACAGTCAATGCAGCCTGGAGCAGCTTTGTCTGAAACCACCATCATCAATCACTAATAAGTGCAAAAATCGTCATCAGGGAGGGAATGATTCAAGAACCAGAAAGTTTAGCACTACCAGTGTTTCCCACCACTGCAAGGAGCACCAATATTTTATTAACTAGCAAATCAATGCATGTTTAATTTGAAAATTCTGGGTGCAGGAGGGCATGCGCGCGCGCGCGCGCACAAACACACGCGCGCGCGCACACACACACACACACACACACACATACACACACACACACACACACACACACACACACACACACACACACACACACACACACACACTCGTAATCAATTGAGTACTCAGAATCTGCAATTATGATTCCCCGGGATCTGAAAAGTGCAGTGATTATAATGAGAGAACATGGTAAAATGTTATCTGCTTTTGTGGCCCATTTATTCACAGACCCCCCGAGGGCATCGTAAGAAAAGAAATATGTTCTACATGGAATTGTAGCCTTAATTGGGTCAGGGCTAATGGGAAACATTCCACTGCAGCTACAAATTTCCCAGTATGTTGTACCAGGGAGTGATGAATTCTCTTTAACAGGGAGGCTATCTGATAAAGGAGACAATCTGTTTCTATCAAAGTAATTGGCATTAGTTCCGCCTGTTATTGGCATTGGTTTATTATTGTCACATGTACTGAGATACAGTGAAAAACTTTTGTTTGTGTGCCATCCAGACAGATCATTCCATACATCAGTACATCGAGATAGTAAAAAGAGAACAGAATGCAGGATATAATGCTGCAGTTACAGAGGAGGTGCAGTGCAGGTAGACAAATAAAGTGCAAGGGCCATGACGAGGTAGATTTGGAGATCAAGAGTTCAAGAGTTCATCTTTTACCCTGTGAGAGGTCCCTCCAACAGTGATCACAGTGGGATAGAAGCTGTCCTTGAGTCTGGTAGTTCCTGCTCTCAGGCTTTTGTATCTTCTGCCTGATGGAAGGGGGGAGAAGAGAGAATGTCCAGGGTGGGAAGGACCCTTGATTATGTTGGCTGCTTTACCAGGACAGCAAGAAAGTGTAGACGGAATCAATGAAAGGGAGGTTGACATTACTGTATCTGTGAGGTAATATTAAACAGAAGAACATCTCTGGAAATTCCAAGCGACATGTAGACTGTAAAATCTATATCACTTCCAATGTGTCAGAGAAGCTGCTCACCCTCCCTGCCATGGCTCCATCGCTGAACCCAATGGGCTCTTCATCACTCGGGTTAGGAGGCACCGATTTGACTCACTGATGTCTGTAGAAGCAAGACTGCCATTGGGTTAGGAGAGTGGCCTGGGCTTCTGGGAGACTGTCGCTAGGTTGGCCAAAGACCCTCAGAGCCCCAGTTCCGCAGCATGGCTTCTCACTGGCTAGAACTCGACCCCTTAGAGAGGAAGCAGAGGAACCAATGGTCTAAGACCCGGTCACTGGGACCGATGGGGCAGTGGTGGGAGGGGAGGGCGGAGGTTAAAATTCGGACGAGTGACATCGCAGGAGAAAACCTCAGAATTGAAACCCTCCCCCTGAATATCGTTCAACTCCCGAGACAGCCGATCAGTTGAGAATGGCCCAAACTGAGGTGGTCAGATCTCTGTAAGGTAAATTCGGTTAAGTTTTTGTTTGGAACCGAGGCAGGTAAAATATAATTCTTCCCGCGAATGGCTCGCTCAACAGGGGGAGATGGAAAGTGAGTCTGTGGGACACAGCAAATGGGGAGTGGGACAAAGACTCCCCATTCGGTCATGTCAGCCCCTCTGTTCGCCACGAATCAGCGAAGGTTTAATGCGTGCATCGGATGCTTACTTAAAAGCTTCTGCTTCTAAAGTGGTTTTTCTTCTTCTATATGTAGTTTCCTCCTTTGCCACGGGCGCAATGCTGGGTCGGGCAGACACTTCCCTGACAAACACTTACAGCGCCCTGCCGCCAATGCCCAGTTTCAGCATGGCAAACAACCTGTCTATGCAAGTAAGTATGGAGCACAGCAAACAGAGTCAAGAGCCATTAAATGCTTTCTCTACGGCATGCACAAACGGATCTTGTGTTTTCCATTTATTTTTCGAAAAGTCGCCAGTATCCAGCCAAACGCCATCATACTCCTGTATGCTGCCGACCAGCCCGTCAGTCAATGGACGCAGTTATGAGACGTACACGCCGCCTCACATGCAGTCACATATGAACCCTCAGACTATGGGCACCTCGGGCGCCACATCCACAGGTAAGACTGTAGTTACAACCACCAAAAACTTCCAGCAACCCCGGCTCAGATATATTTGAGTTGATGGTCTATGAAATTGCTGCTTTGCCTCCCCAGTTCTCAATGAGCCAATCTCTACATGGATTATTCTTGCTAACTTGTCTCGATCCATTAAAATCTCAATCTTTCCCGTTCATTAATATGTTCGAAAAAGTACAATTATCAATGATCACAAACGAGATGTGTGTCTGGCGTGGTTACAAATGAATTAAATTGTTATTTAAAATATGAGCTACCGCAACATTTTTATTTGAGCAAAATATGATAATCAGTCCTTTAGTGGCATTATAAGTTAAAGCGAGAGAACAGAAGGGCTCCCGGGTTCTGCAGGCCTGGTGAAAAGAATAGGTCAAAATAAAGTGCTTCAAAAGGCTGGGTTAATTGTGAGTCTGTTACTTAAAATAGCGCCAAAATCCTAACACCCAAGCAGCAAACATTATTGTCTTTAATCCTCCGAGGACCAGTGCACTCAAGTCAGATAATAAACAAGTTATGTTTTTTTGTGGAATTATTTGGGGAATTACTACGCATCGATAATAATAAATACTTCTGTTTTTCTTATGATTTTGTTTTGTGGGGTTTCAAAACTATCCCTTTGCGCAACATGGTTGTTATTGCAAATACTTAAAAAAAACACACACAATCATCGCGTGCAAAGTAAAAAAGCAGTAAATTAAGAGTTGAGGGGATTTTTTGTTGTTGTTGTTGGGTGCTGTTTTTTAACTATGGTTTTGATTTGATTTCTGCAGGACTTATTTCCCCTGGTGTCTCTGTACCCGTTCAAGTGCCGGGAAGTGAACCGGACATGTCTCAGTACTGGCCCCGATTGCAGTAAAGGGGAGCGTGGACAGAGACTGTGGAGAACTCGGACTCCCAGCAGTATTTGTTTCCGAGAGGAGACGCTGAAGGTATCTTTGTTCTGGGACTGCGACCAATACTCACTTTGAGAAGACTTTAACGTGGACGTCTCCTGCCAGACGTGTAAAGTCAAAGGAACAAACGTCTTATTGTCCCCCTGCCCCCGAAATTCTTCACTCGGTGTATTATTTGTATATGGGCATTTCTGTATGTTTAAAACAAGAACAAGTTGAACTCGATGGATATTTGGTACACGTAGGTCATGGGATGATTACAAGACGTCATGGTCAACATAGCAGTCACCAATTAGACGCCATCGAATGCTTCTACCGCTACGTTTCTAGATTTATGGACTTCGATGTTACCAACTCGTACCATTGCATTACACTAAATATTGGTCAATTTTATTTTGGGGATGGGAGGGGGGGAGGGATGGGTGGGGGAAGGGAAGCCACCTTAGTTGTGTATAAGCGAGCTCTATCTGTTTGGGTTTGCCCAAGGTCGTTGACAGATAAGTTGATGTGCAAAGGTAACAGAACTTCAAGGAAGTGGACAATTTGGTAGATAAAGGTAGATTGTGTCTTCGATATAATCCAATTTGTTATGTCGAAATGTAAGTATTTGTCTTCCCTAGAAATCTCCCAGAATGATTTCTATAATAAAGTTAATTTCATTTATATGTTCACCCGAATACGCTAGAGATGATTTATATCCACCCATGCATCATTATAGTCAACAACTTTCTATTTTTCTTCGTTAACTCCGTGCAAGCTAGTGTTCTGATATTTGTATATAGGTAGCTGTCACGTTCAAAGTTTATTTCGTGCAAGTGAAACGATGTTTCATACAAAATTAAACTGGTTATCAAGAGTTTTACAACATTAAGTGTTTCAGTTACGTTTGATTGCATATCAAAGCTTCAGTCAAGAACGATCTCCAAGGCATACCAAAGCATACATTTCAGTTAACGCCTGCCTCCTTTTTAAACACAGTATTGTGTTGATTTCTTTTGTTAATAAATTCAGAGGGAGTTAGTCTTTGGATTTATGGTGAACCAATCGTTTACGTTGGAAAAGCTACCTTTACTTGTTTAGCCGACAATTTTTTTTATGGAGAGTAAAATAAGTGCTATGTTAATGGATTTATCATGGAATTCCTAAAATGATCATACATGTCAACATTAGACTTTTAACCATTCTTGGATGGGTGAGTTGATAAATGTAACTGATGATATTCACATTCTAGATGCAGTAAGCATTTTTTTTTAAGTTCTGGCTTAAACACTGTAATTTTTGTTGTTTATACAGAATACAGCTACTAGCAGAAACAAAAAAACTTGTAAAAATGTACATATTTTGTACAAGTATTAAAATGTCGATTGAAGGGTGACACCCCTAAATTATCAATTATGAATAATGTCGTTCTTTATGCAGTAGCTGACGTCATCCGTTATAGCCTGATCTCAGTCCTCTTGCTGTTACATAGAAACACGGACAAGTTACTTAAATGGATGAAAATAGGAGAAATGAGGAAGTTTCTTCCCTGTAATCTTCCATTAACCTGTAAATTATTAATCTGAGGCTAAATGGAAAGGCAGGATGATAGTCGTGCTCTAGTTTGAAGTATTACGGTAAAGCAAATCAGGTTATTGTCTCCAAGGACGTAAAGGAGTCTGAAACTTCCTCATTGAATTGTTGAGGTTAAATAAATTGGAATATTTAAAATGAGATTGACAGAGTTATGTTAGCAAGGCATCCAAGGCGGTTGGATGGGGTTTGCAAGGCAAGTCTGTAATGGATCAGTTGAAAGGTATAGGTTCGATGGGCTGAACGGCCTTCTCCTGTACCTGGATTCATAAACGGAGATTGGCGAGGAGAATACTTAGACTGTTTTCCCCAGTAAGGTGCACTCGTAGTAATTGAAGAGCTACTCATCCAAATCACATCATCGGGGTGACAGAAGTATTGGTGCAATTTTGCCCTCATATTTGAATGTAAAGGAACTAACATGGAAGTTTGCAGAAATTTGCAGAATAATCCGGGATTCCGGCGCTCGGTTCCTACAGACCCACTGAAGGCAAGCGACGTGACACCCCATCCACGGGATGGGTGAAGTTGCAGCAATCCAGCACAAGTTCCGCGGTACTCCATTTCGCACCTGCTCGACTTAGCAACAAATTCGACGACTCACATCCTTGCACGTTTAATGAAGATCAGAGCTCCAGGCGCGAAGCTAATTTGCCATGAACCCAGCGTTAGTTGGCAGTGTTGTTCAGATCTATTGATATAGTGGGCGGCAACTGAACTCACAGTCTAAGTATGGTAACCGCAGTATAACTATCGCCCAAGTGACCAACAGCAGTTTGGATAGTATCCCTGACCTTCCTTATGTTAAATTATATATATATTTTCACTGCCAGTTTAATTTGGCAGGCAACTAAAATCTACGAGGTACCAGTTAATAAGTGACGCTTTTATTTAAACACGCACAAAATTTAAAACGTTGAATATGAACAGTGGGTGTAAGGGACTAGGGGAATATTGCGTGAAATATACCACGTTAAAACTGCAAAAATTGATGGGAAGTTAGTTTAACTTTTATAGGAGTCCAGAGAATGGGGCTTGAAAGATGGTTTCATTTAGGTAAACTTTCTTCTCCAAAGTACAGCAACTTTGATGAACTTTTTCTGCATGGTTTGTGTTCCTTGCTTCTCTTGTCATGAAATGTGCTTTTTTCATTCAAGTCGTACAAAAGAGAAATGATCACTAACCGGAAACAAATCTAAAATTTCCTGTGTTACAGGAGGCGCTGGGTAGAAAATGCCTCGACTATTAAAATAACAAAATTCTGCGGAAAGTGGAAATCTAAAATGAACAGAGACAATGTTGAAAACACACAGCGGGTCAGGCAATATTAGCGAAGACTCGGGATCAACGTTTCAGAAAGATCTTCGATTAACCCGTTATCTCCCGTTTTTTTTTACCCCGCTGCAGATTCCGGCCTGATTACTTACAGCCAGTCCAGTTTTTATTCAAACTTTTAGCTTGATTCTCCCTTGGCAGGGAACCTCTCCTGGAACTGAATATTACCTTTCTATGTACCGCTTTCTGACAGACTATATCTTCAGAAATTTAATACATGTAATATAATGCATTTATTATTTAAAAAGACCACTTTTAAATGCACTATTCCGGTTAAATATTGACAGAAACATCACTCTTTTCAACCAGGGTTTCACTCTGCTTTCGATCTGAATACTTATTTCGTGTTACGTAACCTCCAATTATTGATCTGGTTCCTGATGTGCACTGTACATGGACTGCAGGTGTGAAATGGTTTAAAATTCCGGCCTAAATCCATGGGTCTAAGGGGCGTGGGTTCCTCATTGGTGGGAGTCTTTGCCTGACAAATTGGAGTTTGAGTCCTGGGGGTTGATACTGCATTCTTAGTTCTGAATCCCGCCAGCTTCAGACCTCGTGAGCATGTTCTTCATTTAGCATAGGACCTGGTCTCAATGAATGTTCAGGTGTTATGTTTTGGAGGTGGGGGAGACGCTAGTGTACCACAAATAATCACCAGGCTCCCACCTTCTCGATCTCCCATCTCTATCTTAATTTCGCCCTAGTTAAGAAGGTCTATTCCAAAGATTGCCAATGGTGACTCTGGCTTCCTGATAATTTTTAATGGGATTAAAATTCGGAGAAGGGTAGGCATTCCTCTAGTCTACAATTAAAATATATTGGCTGCCCGGATACCAGACATTTGCATTGTCTCTGCAGTTCAATTCGGGTCAACGTGGACCTTAGTTACGGTCTGTCGAATAATTCCTACAACCAGAAGATCGATGCTGGCTGTGGCGTGAAAAGACTTACATTTATATAAATATCCCAATGCGATTTACAGCCAATTAGATGCTCTTGAACCGTAGTTCTAAACAAGGTCTCCACAAACAGTACTGTGATAATGACCGGAATAATAATATTGATTGAGAGGTAAATATTGGCTAATTTTTTTAGAAACAGATTGAGTGCAAGGGACTTTGCATTTTATATTAAAACAACAAACTAAAGAATGTGACTGACACCCACCGGGCTAAAACAATAATCTCACTCGAGATTGCAACCAAAATGCGAGGCGATTTTAGAAATTAAAGCAATATAATACACGCACAGCTGGAGTGTCGAGAGGAACAGACAGATAAACAAGGAACAAATAGACAGACAGGAAGTAAGTCAATTCCAAATACGACCGACAATTTAGTAGTCTCAGCATGAAATTCTTAAACTAGGCAGTAGTTGAACCTGTTAGATGCTGTTTGAATAACAGAACAAGAAGTAGGCATTTTCATACTAAAATTATAATGAAATAAATAAAAGTGGAACAAAAGTGTGGACCACAAGGATTCATAAACAGTATAATTCAGACGGGGAGTGATTAAATTAGCAGCCTGCCATATCCTGCCTTAACACCTCATTTTACGTCAGCATGACATTTTAAAAAACAGCTTAATAAGTAAAGCTTGTTGTTGCTTTAAATTCTCATGTTGGTACAGCCTAGAAATATAATTCATATGGAAATTAGAATTCTGAGTGGATTCCACGAAAATGATATAAATAACATTTGCTACAAAGGATTTCAAATTGAGAAATTTACATTGACAGCACTTGGCTGAAATGCTTAACAATTAGAATAAAGGCATATTCTCTTATAACTTTGATTCTTGGCTTGAGAATATATTTCTTTGATGGAATGTCATCAAGCTGGAATATTAGCGTTTTTCTCTCCGCAGGTGCTGCCTAACCTGCTGAGTATTTCTAGTGATTCCTGTTTTAATTTCCACTTTTTATCATGCAGACTATCTTTCTGTTGCTCATGATGTTTCTGAATGGTAGCCAATGATCTGAAAATTTGCATTACTCCAAGGTATAGTGTGTGGAGTGCAGAGATGAACTGGGCCAGGATAAACTGTAGAAAGGCACACCTTTTAGACACCACTGGCATTAAGTTTTATGTATATCCTGCAATATTCTCATAGGATCATAGAACAGTACAGCACAATACAGGCCCTTCTGCCCACAATGTTGTGCCAACCTTTAAACTTCACCTAAGACTATCTAACCCCTTCCTCCCACATATCCCTCTATTTTAAATTCCTCCATATGCTTATCTAGTAATCTCTTGAATTTGACCAATGTACCTGCCTCCACCACCGCCCCAGGCAGCGCATTCCATGCCCCAACCACTCTCTGGGTAAAAAACCTTCCTCTGATATCTCCCTTGAACTTCCCACCCATTACTTTAAAGCCATGCCCTCTTGTATTGAGCATTGGTGCCCTGGGAAAGAGGCGCTGGCTGTCTACTCTATCTATTCCTCTTAATATTTTGTACACCTCTATCATGTCTCCTCTCATCCTCCTTCTCTCCAAAGAGTAAAGCCCTAGCTCCCTTAGTCTCTCCTCATAATGCATACTCTCCAAACCAGGCAGCATCCTGGTAAATCTCCTCTGCACCCTTTCCAACGCTTCTAATAAAATACTGTTATGTTAATAATATAGGTTAGTGGTAGAAATGTGTAGCAAGTGTATTAATAGGATGAAGCTGAGACTCTCAATATCTTACATTTATGGTGGTGAGCTTCACACAGCTGGTCCTAGTGTTTCCATTGTAACAACTGACATTTCAGAATGTCAATAAATGTGCGTAGTGAGAGAGTGCAAGGAAGGTTTAAGTCAGATATGTAATCACCATGGCATGGTTCTGGGAGAGTTAGGTCAAAGTGTAGCCTACAGTTGCATCAGAACTGGGTGCGGAAGTAGCTAAAGTGGATAAGAGTGTTTGGACATAATTCAGTTGTCATAGATCACAGAGTCATACAGCATGGAAACAGACCTCTCAGCTCACTGAGTCAGTACCTATTTTTTACACTACCCCTACATTAACCTCATTTTATTCTCCCCCCATTCCCATATTCTCCTTCCCCCTCCCCAGATTCTGCCACTCATCTACACATTTGCAACAATTTACAGTAGGCAATTGACCTACCAGCCACCACATCTTTGGGACGTGGGGGGAAACTGGACTACTTGGGGCAAGCCTATGAGATCACAGGTAAACTCACCACAGATGGTATTGAACCCGGGTTGCTGGAGCTGTGAAACAGCAGCTCTACCAGCTGCACCATTGTGCTGCCCCACACTTTAAAGGAAGGTTAACAGGTAACTTCCATCCTACATGTGGAGATAGGATGCAAGATTTTAAAGCATCAATTATATGCCCAAACCTTATGAGGATAGGTTGAGTGAGCTCGGGCTTTCCTCTTTGGGGAGAAGGAGGATGATAGGGGACTTGATAGAGGTGTACAAGATGATAAGAGGCATAGATCAAGTGGACAGTCAGAGACTTTTTCCCAGGGCGACAATGGCTAACATGAGGGGACATAATTTTAAGGTGATTGGAGGAAGGTATAAAGGGGGATGTCAGGGATAAGTTTTTTTACACAGAGAGTGGCGGGTGCGTGGAACGCACTGCCTGCAGATGTTGTGGGGGCAGACACATTAGGGACATTTAAGACACTCTTAGATAGCCACATGAATGATAGAAAAATAGGGGGCTATGTGGGAGGGAAGGGTTAGATAGATCTTAGAGCAGGATAAAATGTCGGCCCAACATTGTGGGCCGAAGGGCCTGTACAGTGCTGTAGTGTTCTATGTTCTAGATGTGCAGCTTAAACATACTGCCTTCTGTTTTCTACCAGAACCATTTTACTTCTATTTTTATCAAAATCTCTATTATGTGTCTATGGCCTCGTATTGACAGACATGCTTTCAGAATTTAGCCCCTATGCTTTGGTATATATCACCTCTAAATTTCTCCAAATCTCCTTGTTCCTTCTAAACATTCCTTTTTACCTCCTTCTTTGACCCAAGGCCTTGGTGTCCTGTCTTAATGTCTCTAAGCAGCTTGGGTATCACATTTTGCCCAGTAATGCTTCTGTGCAAAGTATTCGGCATTTTTACTATGTTAAAGGCTATATATTAATTGAATGTAATCCTTTTTTAAATATTATATTTTCTTGTTGTAAAAATACAGTTCATTCCTTTTGGTTGTCTGTATTTCTTAACACTGAGGTCAACATACAACTAATTAATCTTTACCTTTTCTGCCATTGATTTCCCTCGTCTTCTGAAGGGAAAAAATTAATTTGGTTTTGTAATATTAATAGATAGAGTCAGGCTGTAAATTATATCTGAAATGATTTGCAGTTGTTTAAGAATAAATGAGTTAGATGATCATGTAAATGACTCAAAATAAGTATAGAAAATGCTAGTGACCATTTTTAGGAATTGTTCTCAGAATCTTAGCTTAAAGCATCATTTGAAAATTTAGGTGTTTAAATCAATATCCAGAAAACATCTTACAATGGGTTGTTTAAATATCCATTGCATTCTGTTCTCATATCACAAAAAACTGCTTGAAATTAATCCAGATATTTAATTAGGAATCCAGGGATATAAAGATTGCAACAATTGGAATTAAAAGACCGCAAGAAAACATATGTTGAATGACCTCAATTGTTTACCTCTGTACTCCTGTTAAAAAGATCAGTTTTCACACCATTAACTGGGTTCACCTCAAACTAATATTAAAATTGAATTTTGTAAGGTAACATCATGTACTTGGCAGAGTTCAATGTTGTGGTAATATACCTTGAGATGAGGTATGTAACCTTGATTTTTAATAGCATCTTTCATGTAGTAGTAAGCTGGATGGAGAATCAAAAGCTCAGTCAGCTTTAGATGATCCAGAGTGTTGCATTTCATCAAGTCATTTTTGAAAGTCAGTTTTCTGTTTGACAATCTTTTTAATCTTCTTCTCAAAACTCTACAAGTCTGGTGAACAATATTCAGCATTAGGTAGCGATCTACTTTTTGCACATTATTTCAAACAATTTGATCAATCATACAATCATATTGGTGTCAATCAAATTATAAATATAACTTATCTCAAAAAAGTCTGCAAAACCTATGTCAAATTAAATAACGTTAGTGATTATTTTTGTTTCAAGGGGAGAGTATGATTGGACTAGCAAAGAGCCAGGACAGATACAATGGTGCAAATGGCCCCAATCTTTGCAGGACATTTTATGTCATATTATGCAGCATGTGTGTTATGAGATTCAATCTTGAATTTTACCTGAACAATACAACCTGTCATTTCAGTCTTTAGAGAAACTTTAAAGTATTTGGTCACATGAATAATAAATCCACATTTTTCATTGACATTTCCCCACACATATCCAACAAAATATTGCCATCCCATTGACTTTAGTGACATACTCAATGCAAAAATTTTTAATCAATTATCTTTTATTTATTTACCTTGTTCCTTCTCCTTGACTTAAATGCTTGATTAGGTTTGAATAAAATGCTTGACTAGGTTTCTTACTTAGAAAATTATATTTTGAATCATGAATGCATCACATTTTGGAGGAGAGGAAATTTTGCAGAGTCATTACCATGTGATCAAGTGAACCTGTCATACCAGACAGGTATTACTTAATATTGTAACTTCCACATTACCTTTAGTGACTGGGTGAAAGGATTTGTTAGTGGCCTTTTTGAGAAATTAAGAACAAGGAATAAAAAGTAAGAGCATTATAATGAATGCAGACAAATGTTAACAGTTTAATGTTGAAAATAGGAGTTACTTTGTTCCAGGACAGGCTGTTAACATTGCTTCTTAGTTCTACTTACATAAGGAAAATATAAAATGGTTAAATGCACAACAGATTAAGGCTACATCAACTGAAAATTCAAAATTCAGATTGATAGGTGTCGATAAAATACGTAATATCCATGATCTGACAATGGCAACACAGGCTCAAAGTGGACTCAAAGATGTAGGTTAATGTTTCATGCCTAGGTTTCAAGGCTTTTAGAAAATCCCATTGTCACAGTTACATTATTTAACAGATAAACATTCTTCAATTAATTGATTGGGATTAATTTTAAAATATTGGTTTTGTTCTTGGTTGCTTAATTTGGGAGACAACTGAGTTCATTTTACTCTCAGGTAATACTCATATGCCATCATACCCATTGACTTTTAACATACTTTAATATTATCAACAATATTAGGACAAGGCTGCATCTTCAGCCCCCTACTTTCCTCCTTATACACTCACGACTGCATGGCCAGATTCTGCTCTAACTCCATCTACGAGTTAGTAGGCTGAATCTCAAATAGTGATGAGTTGGTGTACCGTAAGGAGTTACAGAGCCTTGTTACATGGTGTCATGACAACAACCTTCCCCTCAATATCAGTGAAACAAAAGAGCTGGTCATAGACTTCAGGAAGGGGGGTTGAGCACATATTCCTGTTTATATCAAGGGTTCTGAGGTCAAGAGGATTGAAAGCTTTAAGTTCCTAGGAGTGAACATCACCAATAACCAGTCCTGGTCCAACCACGTAGACGCCATGGCCAAGAAAGCTCATCAGCGCCTCTACTTCCTCTGGAGGCTGAAGAAATTTGTCCCCTTTGACTCTCACCGATTTTTATCAATGCACCATAGAAAGCATCTTATCCAGATGCATCATGGCTTGGTATGGCAACTGCTCTGCCCCGGACCACAAGAAACTTCAGAGAGTTGTGGACACAGCCCAGCACGTCACAGAAACCAGCCTCCTCTCTGTCTACACTTCTTGCTGCCTCGGTAGAGCAGCCAGCATAATCAAAGACCCCACCCACCTGGGACATTCTCTCTTCTCCCCCCTCCCATCGAGCAGAAGATACAAAAGCCTCACAGCACATACCACCAGGGTCAAAGACAGCTTCTATCCCACTGTTTTAAGACAATTGAACAGTCCCCAAGTACGATAAGATGGACTCTTGACCTCACAATTTACCTCATTATGACCTTACACCTTATTGTCTGCCTGCACTGCACTTTCTCTGTAACACTTCATTCTGCATTCTGTTATTGTTTTCCCTTGTACTACTGTTGCAGACTAGGTTACTGTTGGTGAACGTCCCTTTAAGATAGAGCATGGTGTGTGTGTGTGTGTGCGTGCGTGCGTGCGTGCGTGCGTGTGTGTGTCGTGGTTATGACAACAGAAGATAAAGATGTAATGACGTTTTTGAAGCAGTCAGTCGGAATCAGTCAGAGGAGAGAGAGAGACACCAGCCTGCTAGTCTCTATCGATGGATGAAAAACAATAATTGTGTCTGTCACTACAATCCACGTATGGATTTTTGGTATAATCCGGTGGAGTCCACTTTGTCGTTAACCTGTAGAGGAAAACAGGTATTTGTGTGGATGTCCACATCTTGGATGCCTTTTGGGGTGGCAGATACTTCAGAATGACGCAGAGTTCACTTTGTTGCTGACCTGTAGAAGGAAACAGGTATTTGTGTTGACGGCCACGATTTGAGTGCCTTTCGGAGTGAGGCAGATGCGGTGGAGTAGTCACTGCTGAGTAGACACTGAGGTGTCGTATGGGTCCCATCGTGGAACATTTGGATTTCATAATTACTCTCTATTTTCTCTCTACATCTACGTTTTGTCTTCAGTCAACGGTGGTTTTGAAAAAGCCTTTGCTCACGTTTCACCTTACGGCTTGCTGAACTGAACTTTGAGAACTATTCCTGGACTTGGAGTTTGGGAATTTGCCACACACACACTACAAGTTTAGTTTTTGGGGTTAATGTTTAAGATTTAACATTTTTACTTCTAACATTCTAACATTTTTACTTTTATTTTTCTTATTGTCATAGTGTGGCGACTCACCGTCTAGTCGGGCGAACCGGCTCGGCAGTCGGGTCGCGCGGCGTCGGAGCGACGAGGCCCAAGATGGCGGCGGGCCTCGTCTTTCCGAGCGACGGGGAGAACTCGCGCGCGGGAAAGTCCTGATGACGTAGGACTTACGTCATTGCCGGTTTTTTTGGGCGGGAGTTTTTCTCCCTTAAAGGGGCCCGCACAAGGCGGGAAAATAAACCAGTTCTGTTTGGCAATCCTCCGAGTAGAGTCTTGTTTTATTCTGCGGTAGCAACCGCTACAATAGGTAGTTATTAATGAGGTAGTTTTTAACACTTATACATGACTTGGTGTGTTTCTTTTGTTGCTGGTTCGTAACACTACCTCAATGCACCGATGTAATGAAATTATCTGTAAAGATGGCACAGAAAAATAATGTTTCACTGTACTTCAGTACATGTGACAATAATAAACCAATTTACTGATTTACCTTCAGTAACTGGGTGAAAGGATTTGTTGGTGGCCTTCTTAGGAAATTAAGAACAAGGAGTAAAATGTAAGAGCATTATAATGAATGTTGACAAATGTTAACAGTTTGATGTTGAAAATTGGAGTTACTTTGTTCCAGGACAGGCTGTTACCGTTCCTTCTTAATTCTACTTACAAAAGAAAAATATAAAATGGTTAAATGCACAACAGATTAAGGCTACATCAACTGAAAATTCAAAATTCAGATTGATCGATTTAAGTTTGACCTGGGTGATGACGGAATAGGGAATAGCAATGCAGGCACAAGGTGGACTCAGTGGTAGGTTAACGTTTCATGACCAGGTTTCAAGGTTTTTTAAAATCCCACTATCACAGTTATATTATTTAACAGATAAACATTCTTCAATAAATTAATTGGGAATAATTTTAAAGTATCAGTTTTTTTCTTGGTTACTTAATTTGGGAGAAGACTGAACTCAGTTTACTCTCAGGTAGCACCTCATACCCAGAGACTTTTAACATACTTTAATATTATTAATATTAGTAAGATTTTGTTTATAAAATAAAGCTAGTACCTGATAATGTTACGTTTTGCATTGCTACTGGCATGGTTCTGCTGCCCACAATTACTGCTGGAGGTCACCCCAAACTTAAATGGTTTGCGTGAGGGGAGCCTACCTTGTTGGCTCAAAGTATCCCAGATCCTGTGGTGTGGCCTGAGTGGCAAAGGCCCCACCAATACTGTACGGTGAATTGGCTGTTTGGATTCAGAACTGGCTTGCCCGTAGAAGACAGAGGGTAGTGGTCGATGGGACTTATTCTAGCTGGAGGTCCGTGACCAGTGGTGTCCCTCAGGGATCCGTACTGGGACCTCTGCGGTGTGTGATGTATATAAATGACCTGGATAAAAACGTGGATGGGTGGGTCAGTAAATTTGCAGATGATATGAAGATTGGTGGTGTTGTGGATAGCGTAGAAGACTGACAAAGGATACAACGGGATATAGATCAGTTGCAGATATGGGCGGAGAAATGGCAGATGGTGTTCAACCCGGCCAAATGTGGTGTTGCACCTTGGGAGATCAACTGTAAAGAGACAGTACACTGTTAATGGCAAGACCCTTAACAGTGTTGATGAGCAGAGGAATCTTAGGGTCCAAGTTCATAGCTCTCTGAAAGTGGCTACACAGGTTGATCGGGTGGTAAAGAAGGCATATGGTACGCTTGCCTTCATTAGTCGAGGCATTGAGTTCAAGAGTCAGGAAGTTATGCTGCAGCTTTATAAAACTCTGGTTAGGCAGAGTATTGCGCCACATCTGGAGTATTGCATTCAGTTCTGGTCACGCCATTGTAGGAAGGATGTGGAGGCTTTGGAGAGGGTGCAGAAGAGGTTTACCAGGATGCTGCCTGGATTAGAGGGCAGGTGTTATTCTCCACCCCTAAATCAACTTGGGTTGTTCTCTCTGGAGCGAAGGAGGCTGAGGGGAGATCTGATAGAGGTTTATAAGATTATGAGAGGCATAGATAGAGTAGACAGCCACTATCTTTTCCCCAAGGTTGAAATGTCTAATACCAGAGGGCATGCATTTAAGGTGAGAGGGGGTAAGTTCAAAGGAGATGTGCAGAACAAGTTTTTTTTACACAGAGAGTGGAGGGTGCCTGGAATGTGCTGCCTGGGGTGGTGGTGGAGGCAGATATGATAGGAGCATTCAAGAAACTCTTGGATAGGCACATGGATGTGAGGAAGATGGTAGGATATGGACATTGTGTAGGCAGAAGGGACAAGTTTAGTTGGACATTTTATTACTAATTTAATTGGTTCAGCACAACATTGTGGGCCGAAGGGCCTGTTCCTGTGCTGAACTGTTCTATGTTCTATCAGTAGTTTCATATCCACCAAAGCTCCCCTGATAAGCTTTTCAGTCAGCAAGATCCTACCCTCAGCTGGTTAATATTAAATCTCCTTTAAATATTCAGAAACAAATAAAACTAATAAATGAAATAAATAACTAAAAATTAAAACATAAACATAAAACCCACTGAAATAGAATTAACAACATATAACTCAACTGAAATATATTTAAAAAATCAGGAATTTATCTTCCTTTTTACTTTCTTCTCCATCCCTAAATAAATGGGATCACAGATCCTGCATCAGATTGAACCTGGGTCATGAAGTGATTGAGCTCTCCATTTAAGTCAGTGTAATCTCAGTAACATTAAGCTCCACTGCTGGATTCATAATGAAGTCCATCAGCAAAGCACCTTGACAGATATGGTGCCTATTACAGCCCAGTAAGTTCTAGAGTTACTGTCATTCAGCACAGAAACAGGGCCATGTTCAGCATCAAGCACCTATCTGTATGAATACCATTTTCCAGCACTTGGTCTGTAATCCCTTAGTAATTCAAGTAATTATTGTCTAGATAATTCTTAAATGTTATGAGAGAACCTGTCTCCACCATCCACTCAGACAGTGTGTTCCAGATTCCAATCACCCTCAAGGTGAAGAAGTTCCTCCTTAGATCCTTTCGAAACCTCTTACTTTAAATCTATGCCCTTTAGTTTTTAAACACCTCTGCTATGGGGGAGCAAAAATCCTATTACCATATCTGTGTCCTCATAATTTTGTACACCTCTACCAGCTCTTCTCCCAGCCTCCTCCGCTCCAAGGGAAACAAACCTAGCCTTTCAAATCCCTCCTTTTAACTGAAATGTTCCCTCCCAGGCATTATCTTGACGAATCTCCGCTGCACCTTCTCCAGTGCAATCACGCCCTTCCTAAAGTGCGGTGGCCAGAAATGTACGCTCCATCTCACCAATATTTTATAAAGTTGTGTCATAACTTCCCTGTTCTTATATTCTATGCCCTGACTAATGAAGACAACCATGCTGTTTTCGCCATCCCATCTATCTGTGTTGATACCTTCAGGTATTCTTGGACTTGTACACTGAGGTCTCCTTATTCCTCAATACTCCCTTGGGCCCTACCATTCACTGCATCTGTCCTACTCTTGTTCGTCTGCCCAAAGTGCATCATCTCACAGTTATCAGAATTAAATTCCATCTGTCATTACTGTGCCCAACTTACCAACTGATCAATATCATCCTGAAGCCTATGACTATGCTCCTCACCATCAACAGCACCAACAATTTGTAAACTTACCAATCACACCTCCCACATTGTTATCCAAATTGTTAATGTACATGACAAATAATAGTTCCAGCATTGATCACTGTGGCACACCACTGGTCACGGGTTTCCAACCACAAAAACAACCCTCCACCACCCTCTGCCTTCTATTACAAGCCAATTTTGGATCCAATATACCAACTTGTTTTGGATCTCATGAGCTCTAAGCTTTTGGACCAGTTTCCATTTGGAACTACTCAAGGCCTTACTGAAGTCCACATAGACTACATCAACTGGACTGCCCTCATCAATACATTTCATTACCTCTTCAAAGTATTCAACCAAACTGGTCAAACAGGATCTTACCCCAACAAAGCCATGCTGACTAACTTTGATTATTCTCTACCTTTCCAAGTGTAGATTAATCCTGTCCCTCAGAATTTTTTCCAATGATTTCCCTACCACTGACAATAGACTCACAGCCCTGTAATTAGCTGGCTTATCCCTGCTGCACTTCTTGAATAAAAATACCACATTTGCTCTCTTCCAGTCATCTGACACCTTACCTGTAGGCAGCAGATTTAAAAATCTCTGTCAGTGGCCCCAGCAATCTCCTTCCTGTCTCCTGTAGTGGCCTGGGATATATCTCATCAGGCCCCAGGGATTTATCCACCGTTAAGTCCATTAAAACATCCATCTCCTTTTTAATTATAACATATTCTAGAATTTCACTTCCCTCTCCCTGAATTCTCCATCTACAATGTCCTTCTCCTTAGTGAGTACAGATGAGAGCATTCATTCAAGGCCTTGCCCACACCCTCTAGCTCAATTTTGGTTCCTAATGGGCCTTCCTTTTTGCCCCTAATATACATATAAAATGCTTTTGTCATTTTCTTAATCTTGCCTGCCAGTGTGTCCCCTCTCTGCCCTCTCAATTTCTATGTTAAGTATTTGCCTACACCACCTGTGCCGTTAAAGGCTACAAGTGACCATGACTGCAGTGTATAGCCAGCTCACACTTCAACAAGGAAATGATTATTATGAGAGATTGGGACTATGCTACACTACTTAAAACCAAGATGGAACTCTTCAAGGAACATAGTAGTCAGTAACATGATGGATGTTGTTGTAGAACTCATTCTTATGTGGATAATAATGTGAGAATAATATTGCGCTGGGTTTGACGGTGGAAAGAAAGACCCATCTGAAGGGGACCAGGAGAAGCAACAGAATTTTTCAGAGGGCAATGGGCCTGGATGGCTGTATTGATTAATGCCTGGAGTCAAGTCTCATGGACATACAACATAGAACAATACAGCACAGGAACACGCCCTTCAGCCTTCAATATTGTGCTGAACTAATTAAACTAGTAATTAAATGCCTAACTGAACTAATCTCTTCTGCCTATACAAGGTCCATACCCCTCCATTCTCCATACCCCTCCATTCTCTGCACATTCATGTGCCTACCTCATTTTTGTGCCAAGTGATTTTTATAAAAGACTTGGATGAGGATGTGGAAGGGTGGGTTAGTAAGTTTGCTGATGATACAAAGCTTGGTGGTGTTGTGAATAGTGTAGAAGGTTGCTGTAGGTTACAACAGGATATTGATAGAATGCAGAGCTGTGCTGAGAAGTGGCAGATAGAGTTCAACCCGGATAAGTGTGAGGTGATACACTTCGGGAGACCGAATTTGAAGGCAGAATACAAGGTTAATGGCAGGACTCTTGGCAGAGGGTTGGGGTCCAGGTCCCTAGATCCTTCAATGTTGCCGCACAGGTCGATAGGGTTTTTAAGAAGGTGTATGGAGTGTTGACCTTCATTAGTCAGGGCATTGAGTTCAAGAGCTGTGAGGTGATGCTGCAGCTCTATAGAAGTCTGGTTAGACCACACTTGGAGTACTGTGTTCAGTTCTGGTCGCCTCATTATAGGAAGGACATGGAAGCTTTAGAGAGGGTGCAGAGGAGATTTACCAGGATGTTGCCTGGATTGGAGAGCATGTCTTATGAGGATAGGTTGAATGAGCTAGGGCTTTTCTCTTTGGAGAGAAGGAGGATTAAAGGTGACTTGATAGAGGTGTACAAGATGATAAGAGGCATAGATCGAGTGGACAGTCAGAGACTTTTTCCCAGGGCGACAATGGCTAACACGAGGGGACATAATTTTAAGTGATTGGAGGAAGGTATAAAGGGGGATGTCAGGGGTAAGTTTTTTACACAGTGAGTGGTGGGTGCGTGGAACACACTGCCGGCAGAGGTTGTGGGGGCAAATACATTAGGGACATTTAAGACACTCTTAGATAGCCACATGAATGATAGTGAAATAGGGGGCTATGTGGGAGGGAAGGGTTAGATAGATCTTAAAGCAGGATAAAATGTCGGCACAACATTGTGGATTGAAGGGCCTGTACTGTGCTGTAGTGTTCCATGTTCTATGTTTTACGTAAGAGTCTTTTAAATACCTCTATCGTATTTGCCTCCACCACCAACCCTGGCAGCACATTCCAGGCACCCACCACTCTCTGTGCAAAAAAAACTTGCCCTGGACATTTTCTTTGAACTTACCCCATCACCTTAAATGCATGCCCTTTAGTATTAGACATTTCAACCCTGGGACAAAGATATCGGCTGTCTACTCTATCTATGCCTCTCATAATCTTATAAACTCCAGAGAAAACAACCCAAGTTTGTCCAACCTCTCCTTGTAGCACCTGCCTTCTAATCCAGGCAGCATCCTGGTGAACCTCTTCTGCACCCTCTCCAAAACCTCCACATCCTTCCTATGATGGGGTGACCAGAAATGAATGCAATAGTCCAGATGTGGCGCAATACTCCGCCTAACCAGAGTTTTATAAAGCTGCAACATAACTTCCTGACTCTTGTACTCAATGCCTCAACTAATAAAGGCAGGCATGCCATATGCCTTCTTTGCCACCCTTTCAACCTGTGCAGCCACTTTTATGGAGCTACGGACTTGGACCCCAAGATCCCTCTGCTCATCAACACTGTTAAGGGTCATGGACAAAGTGTTGCATAAGTAAGTTTAGTGACTTCACCGGAGCCATCAAGGTTAATCTTCAAAAGCCATAATGTATCCAGCATATCACCAGCCTTACACAATGCAGCATACCCCCACCACCTCCCTGTCACTCACTCACAAATAAGCTCCACCCATCAGGATTCACGTCCAGTATTTATCCATTCAGCTCACCCTCCCATTTGCATTCCACAGCATTCACACACCGACAGCTTTTTCATGACAGCTCTATCACCCAAATCGTGCATTGATCACTAACAGTGCCAACTAAAGTAGCACCAAGAGAATCAAAGGGGGGACAAGTCTACCTTTGCCTTCTAATCCCTGTTGAGGAGATGGTGATCACCATCACTGGAGTAGCCGTTGCTCAGGTCATGGGCTGGACTATGAGGTGCAAGGGGCTTCAGAATCTGCTGATGGTGTGCGCATCAGGCATATTGCAGCTTTTGGATTCATAGAGTCATAAAGCAATGCAGCATGGATACAGGCCCTTCAGCCCAACCAGTCCATGCCAACCATGGTGTCCACCCAGCTAGTCCAAATTTCCTGTGTTTGACCCATATCCCCCTAAGCCCCACCCCATCATGTACCTACAGCTTCTACCCCACAGTGATAAGACTATTGAATGGTTCCCTTATACGATGAGATGGACTCTGACCTCACGATCTACCTTGTTGTGACCTTGCACCTTATTGCACTGCACTTTCTCTGTAGCTGTGACACATTACTCTACTGTTATTGTTTTTACCTGTACTACATCAATGCACTCTGAACTAACTCAATGTGACTGCACTGTGTAATGAATTGACCTGTACGATCGGTATGCAAGGCAAGTTTTTCACTGTACCTTGGTACAAGTGACAATAATAAACCAATACCAATACCAATCCAAGTGCTTCTTACATGATGCTATTGTACCTGCCTCAACCACTTCCCCTGGCAACAATTTCAGATTCAGTGATTCTCATTCACACCTATAGAACCATCTTTTACTTTTTTCGCAACTTAATATCAGCCCTTTGCACCTTTATCCCTTTTGCCATTTAATCCCACCTGCTTTTTACCCTATCACTCTGGTGGGTTTCCTTCCTGTTGTGGAATGTGTGTTCAGCTGTGTGAGATTAAGAGAAGGCATTAGCTGGAATGTTGAGCTCCAAAATGGCAATGCTGGTGTCAAATCAGCACTCATGCTGCTTGACAACAAGGTCTCCCTATGGTGCATATGTCTGGTGTGTGCTAGTTACATCTATGCCAACATGAACCAGGCCTCCCTTATATCAGCTACCATTGCATAAAAATATTTGCAGCACACATGTAGTGCATGCTGATGAAATGGAATTTTGCTCCTAGTTATTTGATATATGCAAGTCTGTGAATAAAATACGAGGATAAAATATTCTCGCCTGTTGACAAGCATCCCATTTGACTGGTGCAGACTAGTCAGGAAGAGAATTCCAATGTTCTACAGTAATACGAGTAAGGAAAGATTTTGTCAGTTCTTTGTAGAATTGACGAAGGGTAATTCCTCTTTTTCTAGCTGGAACTTGCTGTAAGGTGAACAACCCGATTATCTTATAGCAGGCAAGCAAGTTAGCTCGATCTCAACCTCGTGCCAAAGTCACAGAAATCAGGTATGTCACTCTTTCATTGCTGAATTTCATCTTTAGTCTTAATTAGCAGTAAGATTATGAAATACAAGGAAGGTTAAGCCAAAACAAGGAATCTGAACTATGGGAAGGGGTGTGTGGTTTAGGGGAACTGGACATGCTGTTTTATGCCCACGGTACGGTGAACAAAATAACTGGTTGGAAAATTTAATGGAAAGTTTTAACATGATCAATCCCCTCCCCTTTCTAAAATTGATGCTAAGTGCTCCTGTGAGGAGATTTGAGTCTATTGTTGTTACATTAAAAAAAAGTGTTATCTGGTATACTGGTTGCTAGGGAGCAGGATAAAATGTATTAAATACACAGTGGATGCGGCAATAAATTTTACTATTTCCCCGAGACAGGTGGTTAGGTTTGCTATAGACGATCTTTTGTTTCACTAAATTTTCTTTACAAAAGGTCATATGACAAACTGCATTTATGTTCCTTTCAATAAGAAAGCGACACTTCAAGTGTTGGCTGTGTTTTTTCTTCGGCTCATTTCCCTGAAATAGCATCTGTTATATAATTGTAACATTGTCATAATCATTTTAAAAGGATAGCAAATAATATGGCACTTACAACCTTTCATTCTAACCTTATAATCCACATTGCAAGCAACTGACTTGTGGAAAGCCAAACAAGGCAGGAATGTTAATGTGTATGTCAGAGCATCACTAAACATCTAGAAACGACTGGCTCATCTCACTGCAGAGAAAACAATTTGCATTTATGTGGTACCATTCACATCCCTTTCAGGATGTCTTAAACCATTTTACAACTAATAAGGAGCACTTGATGAAAGCTGAACACCCCACTTGACCTTAATCCTCCAGCATGCAACAATTGCTTGATCTTAGGTAGCATATTTAATGTAGCAAGCCCTTCCAAGGTTCTTCACAAAGGCTTAATTTTTGACAACGAGCAAAGGGAAGAGGTAATGAGATAAAGCGTAGTCCGAATAAAGCTTGGTCAGAGATAATTTTAAGGAGAATCTTAAATAAGGGCAGGCAGTGATATTTAGGAACGGAATTTGGAGCCAGGACAGTTGAAGGCAGAGCTGTAAATGACAAGGGAAATGGGAGACACACAATGTTACCAAACACAATCCTGTTTTGTTGCTCCTTAACTGAATTCAATGCTCCTTGCCTGTGGTTGATCATTCTCTGTGTAAGGAAATAGATACTGCGGTCCGGCCTCAGCTTGCTCTCTGCATAGATAAGGTATCAAATCATCAGTACTAATTTGCCAGTTAATTGTCATAAGTCACAATAGGCAAGGTTCTCATATGTTTGCAACAATAATTGATTTGAGCTTTTAAGCAGAGCTATCCTTTATGGACATGAAGCCTTTAATAGTTTACAGTTCAAAACTGGTTTCCTTTCAGTCTTAGTTGTTATTCAGTTCATGAATGTATCATTTAAATGTAAAATCACTGATAACCTTCACTGCATAGAGCCATTCTTTCAGTATAGAAAGCAACTTCAGTTCTTTTCTCTACTAGTTAATTAATATATTATCTGGTGCATTTAATCTAAGAATGATTAAAGATATGAGGTAAGTGATGGGATGGGTGGTCTGTCGTTCGTGCTCTAGAGCTGTTTATTTTTAAACTGGCCTGGGCTTGTTGTGTAGAATCTCAGAATGTACCTATGATGTTTTGCAATGGATTCTCATCTGAAATTTAAATGCATATATATGTGTAAGTGCAAGGGAATTGCATTCATCCAGAAGAAGCCCGTCGTAAAACTGGTGACTTAACTCATTGCAGAAATGATTAGACTGTGTTCATCATACTTTTCACCTCTGCTACCATCTTGAGCATCTTCTCAGCTGGAGGCAAATTAAGGATGATGCAGAAAATGAATGCACAACACACTTAATGTCATACAATATTTGCAGAAGGATGTTAAGAATAGCTCAGTAACTTTTTTTTAAGGTAAAACTAATAGTCCTTAACAGCATTATCTACTAAAGAAAAAAGGCACATTAACATTATGCACAAAATGCTGGAGGAACTCAGCAGGTCAGGCAGTATCTATGGAGAGAAATAAACAGTTGATGTTTTGGGTCCAGACCCTTTATATCAGGACCTAATCAAGTCCTGAAATGAGTTCCTCCAACATTTAGTGTGTGTTGCTCCAGATTCCAGCATCTGCAGAATCTCTTGTGTCACATTAGCATTATCCTAGGAATGTAATTTCTTATCTAAATCATAAAGTGAACAGAATTTGAAAAAAATTGCAGTGACCAGTAAATTTCTAAAGCACAAACTCTTTAGCCATATCTTTGTCTGATTTTATTCTTTTCTAGTATACATGGAGCTACAGACTTCACTTCTGTTGTTAAATTACCCACAGATGGTTTGTGCACTGTATTTTCTTTAGAAATTTTTACATTTAATTAAATATTTAAAGGGAAAAAAAATTGCAGGGCTAATGGGGAAAGGGTAGGAGAACAGGACCAATCAGATAGCTTTCAAAGAGTCAGCAGAAGCCTACAGAAATGCAATAAAGAAATTGCATTAATCTTGTTCTAATCATTTACCGCTGAATTCAAATACAAATGAAATCTTGAAACAGCACTTAGATATAACACCTGCACTAGATTATCAAAGGCATCAACTCTTGTTAAATAAAAAAATGTGAGGCTGTACTATTAGGCATACAGAAATAGCTCATGACAGGTAATGATGGACAGTTTTGACTTGGGTTTCTAGCATAAATGACAGTTATAGCTAGCACACTAATCTGAAGACGATTCTGAATGACAGTGATGTCCATTCAGTCTTCGAGGGGGCTAATAAAGGATATAGAAGGAAGGATGTTGTGGTAATAGCTGGCATTTCATTGTTAGAAAATGGTGCCATCTTTATTCTGAAAATAGCTAAGATTAAATAAAATATTCAGATTTTTAAAATTTGCAAGAATTCATCGTCTAGACCTTTTAACCCAGGAATAGATCCCTGGAACAATTAAAATGGCAAGGTAGCCAAGGATTAGTACTAGTAGTCTAGTGGGTCACAGGGCTTTCGACCTGAAACATTAACTGTTTACTGTTTCTCTTTTCACAGATGCTGCCTGACCTGCTGAATGCTTCCAGCATTTTCAGTTTTATTTTAGTACTAGTGTTAGTCTGGCTGATATATCAATGAGTGTTTCAATATTGATAAGCATTTATAACTGTCTTATTACCAACAGAAAAATTTATTTGCCATTGCACATGTAAAATATTTTGAGGCAGTTTGCTATCTTAAATGTTAGTTGCTGCAATTATCCAAATGATATTTAGATTGTGCCATAATCTCTGAATTTAATTTAACCACAACTGCAAAGAGCAAAATAATGTGTGCAAGAACATCAGTAATCATTTAATGATTAACAGATCTGCAAAAGATTTGGGCTGAGATATCTGGCTGTTTCTATATTGTAACATCAGATTGAATTTCACTAATACTGGCAAGATGTTTGGGTTGATATGTAACATATGCAAAAGAGCCCTGATTTTTATTTGTTCATAGACAGAGTTATGGGAGTCCTTTGTAAGTTCTGTTATTTATTGTGCATTCCTTGATGCTTTGAGAGGGCGGTGATATAACCAAATCCCTTGCTAGAGCACCGCTGAGTCACTCACATTGATGTAGGATTGAAGTCACATAGAGGCCACAGTGGGGAAAGGTGCCTGGTCTCTTTCACTGAAAGAATTATTAATGAACAACCTGGGTCTTTACAACAATCTGACAGCTTCATCATCATTTTTACCAATACTGACATTTAAATACAAGAAATAGTAGGAGCAGGTCATTTGCCCTTCAAACCTGATCTGTCCCTATATCCCTCTATTTCTCTAATGTGCAAAAATTGGTTGATCTCAATTTGAATGCAATTAACAATAAGCCTCCACAGCCCTCCTTCTGAGTGAAGGAGTTTCTTCTAATTTCAATCCTAAATGGATCATTCCTTACGTTGAGACTGTGACACCAAATTCTAGACTCCTCATCCTCCCCATATCTACCCAGTTTAAACCTCTAAGAATTTTGCATGTATCAATGAGGTCACCAATCACTTTCCCAAACTGTAAGGAATAGGGGCCTGATCTACTCTCTCTCTCCTCCTATGACAGACACGCCATCCCAGGAACCAGCTCCAACAAGATTTGACCACCAGACACATTGCCCCTTCCCTCCTTTTCAGTATTTTGAGGGGTTTGATCCCTCTGCGCCTGCCTGCCATTCCCCATCATGCAACCACAGAAAGTCCAACACCTTTCACCACTTCCCTTCCTACCATATAGGGACCCAAACAGTCTTTCCATCTCTACCAATCTAGTGGTCACAATGTATCCTCATCAGCAATGGAGAAATCAAATGCAGATTGGGTGATTGCTTTGCAGAACACCTGCGCTCAGATCACAGGAGTGACTCTGAGCTTCTGTTTGCCTGCCTCTTTAACTCACAATCCCAACCCCACTCTTGACCTTTACATACCTGTGGTCTCCTGCTTTGTTACAATAAGGCCAAACAGAAGCTTGAAGAACAAAACCTATCTTCCGTCTGGGCAAGTTGTAGCCTGCAAGACTCAATATCAAATTCGCCAACTTGAGGTAACTGACTCTTTCCGTCTGTTTCAGAGCTGGCCTGCCAAGTGCCTGTCAAAATTTTGGTTCAGTTCTTTTTCTTTGTATAGACTGGCCTGTTGGGCATATCCCAAAGCCTTACACAAAGAAGCTTAATTTGATCTGAACTGCTCCTTAACCACTACACTCTATCAGAGGTATTCAATTTGTTCTATCCACCCCCAACTCCAATTTCTCTTCCACCTAAAACTAACTTGTTTTCTCTCTTTCCCAGTTCTGATGAAGGGTCCCAGACCGGAAACAACTCAACAGAGCAAAAAACAAACCGTTGGAGGGACTCAGCAGGTTGAGCAGCATCTGTGGGAGGCAAGAAATTGTCGATATTTCAGGTCCAGACCCTGCATGAGGACTAGACTCCAGATTCCAGCATCTGCAGTCTCTTTCGACAGATGTTGGCTGACCTGCTGAATGTTTCCAGCATTTTTTGTTTTTATCCCACAAAATAAGGTGTTGAATCTTCATTGTATTCTAGAATAAATATAACCTTTTTTTATAGGTAAGACACAATACTCCAGATGATGTCTCACCAGAGTCCTTGAACCCTGGTCTCTTCTCTATGTCAGGATTTCCCAATCACTCACCATTTAAAAAATACTCAGTATTTCTGCTTATTCTTCTGAAGTGGATAACCTAACACACATCCACATTGTGCACCATCATCTAAAAGAAATAGCTCAACAAATTCTAATTGTCAAGCCACAATGCAGGATTTGAACTGATTTTCATTATCAATCCAGCTCTCTCAATTAGTCGCTCAACAACATTACATTGTATAACGTAAGGGACAAGAAAAAATTGCTAATATCTGTTATTAATCCTCATCCTGATGGACAGATACTGTTTTCAATATAGTAGGATGGAAGTTAAGATACTGGATCAACAGCGAGAGTTCTAGACCGCTGATCTAGAGTCACAAGGTTAGACAATTTAATTAACTGAATAAATCTGGAATTAAAAAAAAAGTCTTAATAACCACAGAACTGCTAAATTGTTGTATAAACCCATTATTGTTCTTCACTGAAAGAAATCTGTCATCTGTTTCTGATCTAGCCTTTAAGTACCTTCAGACCTACCAATGTGGTTGACTTTTTAACTATCTCCTCAGTTCAAAGCAATTAAGGATTAACAATTAATGCCTAAATTGCCAGTCCCATCCTCAATGATTTCTCTTTACAAGTCTATCATTTAGCATTACATAGGGTGAAGTTAAACAAATCAACAAAAAGAATCAACCAATTAAACAAGATAATGCCATTTAGTATTTGCATTGCTATCCCAAACTAAACAGATAGCGCTTATTTTGTGTACCAAACCGACTTCTATTCATGTTTTAAGAGTTGATAATCTGTGTGCTCTATCAGTTATAGAATGAGCACCAAATCTAACCAATACCTTTTTCTGCCCTGACATTTTTGCTAACAAATCATTAATTTCAATCGTTTGTCTACGATCATCACTTTCAAAAATGGATCTGCAATTTTGGTCTTCTTAAATATTTTTGCTGTTAAGGTTTTAAAAATATTAATTTCCTATATTTTTCCATGGCCTTGCCCCTCCCTATGGCTGCCACCTCCCAAAGTCCTGCAATCCTCTGAAATCTCAGCACTTCCCAAACCTGTGTTCATACATTCTCAGTTTTTAATGAGACAGTCCCACTGCCTGACTGCTAAACTCAATAATTTGCACCTCCAACCTCTTGGCCTCTCCTACTTTCATAACTCTTCTTAAAACCTACCTCTTTGACCAAGCTTTTGGTCAGCAGTCCTAGCATTTCCTTAATCTGGTTTGTTGTTACATTTTGGATGATAATATTCCCCCATCACACCTTGAGCCCTTACATCTAAAGTGGAAGTTGTTTTTGTTTGAATTCATAGAGTAATACAGCATGAAAACAGGACCTTCCACCCAGCTGGTCCATGCTCACCAAGATCCCATCTAAACTAGTCCCATTTGCCTGCATTTGGCCCATATCCCTCTAAACCTTTTGAGCTTTCTTTTCTTTTACTATTTATTCAAGGGATGTGGGCTTCGCGGGCTAAGCCAGCATTTAATTGCCCAGCCCTAGTTGCCCTTGAGAAAGTGGCAGTGAGCTGCCGTCTTGAACCGCTGCAGTCCTTGAGGTGTGGGTGTGCCCGTAATGCTGTTAGGGAGTTCCAGGATTTTGACCTAGCAACTGTGAAGGAACAACGATATATTTCAAAGTCAGGATGGTGTGCGGCTGGGAGGGCAACTTCCTGGTGGTGGTGTTCCCTGTGCTTTAGCTGCCTTTGTCCTTCTAGCTGCTAAGGTGGTGGGTTTGGAAGATGCTGTCTCTAGACAGAAAGTTTGCACACTGTGCAAAGCTTGGAATGGATTGAGTTTTTTTGCACATTTATTTCTTTTTAATTTAGTCATAAACAAATATTTCTAAATAGTTCCTCAAGAAATTGGAATAAAGTCATGCCTCTCAGAATCTACCTTGGAAAGAATGAGTGACATAGCTACATGCGCAAAGGTAAGAATGTTGTCTCTGCAAAATGCATAGATGGAGTAGTGTGAAATCCTGGATATAAAATGATACAACAAATGTAATCTAGCTTCCTTTGCAATTTCCTACAGTTCTCTGACCAGAAATAAATATCTTATGGCCTAATTTTGATTCATTTGTAAATAATAGGGAATTATATTTGATAAAATCCCTCACATGGTCAAATTATCACTGCGAATGTGGGCTTACAAACCCGAATGCAAGAGATGTTCTTATTAATTAAACAGACAATAATATTTATTGCTTTTATTTATACATCAATGATTCCTAATAACACTTTACATATGATGAGAATGCAGAGTGAAATGGTTAAACAAGAGTCACTAGAAATCCAGGTGCTTCTTGCCTCTGGCTACATCACCACATCCTGAGCTCAGCAGTTTGGCTGATTCTGCCACATCCTGTTTGCTTGATCGGCTCACTGTGTCTGACAAGTCTGGAGGCAAATGCAGTCTCTGTTAAAGGAAGGAAAGGAAGAAAAAGACCATATAAAATCTGTTAAGGCTGGTATTATTAAGACATAATAATAAAAAAATATAAACTGCAGAGAAAAATCAACAAGTATTTCATTTCATTTCTTTCGAGGAAAGTTGATTTCAAACAACAAAAGCAATGGCACTTTGTAATAAAAACTGACTTGCAGTTCCACACTGAACTTTCAATGTTTACAACCAATGTATTTTTGAAATGCAGTCATCATTTTAATGCAGGAAATAGTTCAGCCAACTTGCACACATTAAGCTCCCACAACTTCATGAGAGTTAGTTGAGTGACTCCTGGCAAACCATACTTCTCTTCAAATAATGTTTGCGTTCATCTGAGAGTAGAAGGGGCCATCTAACAATGCGGCACTCCTATTGTACAGTTGGTGTCAGCTGAGATCATGTGTTCCAGCCACTGGAAGGGGATGTGGATTTGCAATCTTCAGTTTAGGAGGTGAGTCTGCTGTCAACTGAGTCACAGAGACAGCTGCAGAATATTTTCTGCAAAGATTTTTTTTTGCTTAGTAGGCCCTAAATTAATCAATCATGGTAGCACAAACACTTTAAACCCAATGCACAAAAACAAGCACAAGAACTTTATGCTCTATAACGCAGTATGCAGCAATTCAAATCGCTTATTTCTAACATTCAGTCATTTGAATCCCTTGCGTGACCCTGTAATTCCTGCCAGAGAGGAGTAGCAGATGACAAAGACCTCAGTCAATAACTGAGTTAAGTGATAGGCAATGATTTAAGGGGAGGGGACATGGAGCCTGGTATAGCCTCTCCAATGCACAGGATCGCAAGAGGCTACAGAGGGTTGCAGACTCAGCTAGCTCTGTCACGGGCACAACCCTCCCCACCATTGAGGACATCTTCAAGAGGCGGTGCCTCAAGAAGGTGGCGTCCATCATTAAGGACCCTTACCATCCGGGACATGCCCTCTTCTCGTTACTAGCATCACGAAGAAGCTACAGGAGCCTGAAATCCCACACTTAACGTTTCAGTAACAGATTCTTCCCCTCCGCCATCAGATTTCTGAACAATCTATGAGCCCATGAACACTACCTCATTATTCCTATTTATTTATTTTTGTAATTTATAGACTTTTATGTCTTTGCACTGTACTGCTGCTGCAAAACAACAAATTTCATGTCATATGTCAGTGATAATAAATCTGATTCAGACATGTGGTAGTGATGATAGCACCTTCCACTATACGGCTACCAATGTGTCTTCTTTTTCCTCTCCCTCATAGTTCACAAGGTTTTCAACTAAGTCTATTCCATTTCCAGCACTTCTGCTCTTATCCCCCCTCCTTCCACCGAGCACTTGTATTCATTACTCATTCCACTAGCCTTCACATTCAAAGTATATAATTTCTGCTATCTTCAGCATGATGCCACTGCTGCATCTTCTCCCACCACCACCCCACATCCCCCTCTCCCAACGAAACTCCTCAAGACTCTTAAGGGACCACACCATCTATGACTCCTTGTACTGCATTTGGTGCTTACAATGTTGTCTCTTCTACACTGGAGGAACTAAATGCAGTTTGGGTGACGACTTTTTTGAACAACTCCATTCAGCCTGAAAAAGTGACCTTCAGCTTTAGTTCCTCACTCTCTCCTCATTGTCTGTGGCCTCCTTCACTGTTCCAAAGAAGCCTGAGGAACACCATCTCATTTATTTCTCAGCTGGCACCACCACCATTTGTGTCATTGAGACTCTCTTGGTTTCCACTCTCTCCACCAAATCTTCTTCCCTCTTTGTAACTTAAAATGTTTCCTCTGTGAACGTCACTATTTCTTAAGAAAGGTCAGTGAACTGAGACTTTAACTCCACAGATGCTGTCTGACCTGCTGGGTATTTTCAGCATTTTCTTTTATTTACATTTTTGAAATTTTTCAAATCTCGCAAACTGAGAAAAGAAATTAAACAAGAGATAGACTCTTACCACTTTCTGAGAAGATAATCAATAATGAATTATTATAATCAATCAGACTGCTGCTGAATAAATAGGTCATTGTTTAGCACAAAGGAACATGGTCATGGTTGTCACAGACCTTGGACCATTACTCCTTAATTGCTTCCTGTTTGTGCCCATAGCCCAATCATCTTTAGCAACTTCTTTAAAGTCTTTCTCTCCATCAAAGGATCAGATGCTGGCCCATGATTAGTGTTCAGGTCATTCTAAATTCTTTAGATAATGAAGCAATTCATTTGCAGGATATTGCCTAGGCTGACAACTGGCAAGTAACATTTGGACCACACACAACCACACAATGAACATCTCCAACAGGATAAAGTCTGGGTACATCAGAAACAGAAGTAAGAGGAGCAGGTCACTTGTCCCCTTTTGCCAGCACTAATCACTTACATAGTCTACCTAGACCCCCTACATAGTCACAGCCTCCTAACCTGAACATTTTCCCTTTATTTTGACTCTGTTAACCAATCCACAATCTACATCAGTGTATCACCTCAATGCCACATGCTCTAATTTTGTTGAATCATCTCTTTGGCATCTTACTGAAAATGTTCAAGGAAGTCTAAGTATGCCACGTCATCCGGTTCACCCTTATCGATTTTTACTTACCTAAAAATGTGACAAAAATGATTCACCTTCCATAAATTCACGCTCTGCTCAATCCTATCATTATTTTTAAATGTCTTCTTGCCATTTTCTCAATAATAGGTTCCAACATTTTCCCTCTTACTTAGTCTAACCATCACCCTTTGACATTCAACAGTATTACCATGGCTGTGTCCCTCATCATCAACACAGTGGAGACCACTAATACTTAGAAACTTAACTGGACCAGCCACATAAATACTATGGCTACAAGAGCAAATTAGGGTGGAACTATCTGAAGGATATGACCCACCCAAAGCCTTTCTACCACCGATAGCATGTCAGTTGTGTGATGGAGTACTTTTGAAGTGAAGCTTCAACAAAGCTCAAGAAGCCCGACAGCATCCGAAACAGTCTCTACTGGACCCGCATCCCATCCTCCACAATAAACATTCATTCTCTCCACCACCAGTGCAGTGAATGTACTGCAGTAGGTCGCGGAACTTCTTTGACAGTGCCTTCCAACGCCATAGCCTCTGCTGCCTGGAATAATAAGGGCAGCAGGAACATGGGAGTGCCCACGAATGTCTTCTGACTTGGACATTTATTGCCATTACTCCTTAATCACTGGATATAAATCCTGGAACTCCCTATCCAATTGCATTGTGGCAACCTTTGCCACATGGTTTGCAGTATTTCAAGAAGGGTCTCATCATGAGCTTCTCAGGGGCAACTGCATATGCCAGTGATGTCTACTTCATGAGAATAAATTACAAAACATACATAACATTTTAAAAATCTTTGCTGTGGTGTGCAGCTAGATCAACAATAGCAACCTACATTTATGCAGTGCCTCTAATATAGGTAATGCATCCTATGGCAATGTATGGAGCCATTATCAAAAAACTTCAATCAAATGGAGTGATACTAACCCTGTCATATACACCGAGCACAAATATCATAAGCAAATGCTTATATTAGAAACATAGTGTTAACTTCCATTTATTAATACCACAGGAGTTGATTACAAAGGTGCTGATTATAACTTATGCAGAGTTTCATAACTCCATTACATCTTATTAATGACTTGATTTACAGACCACTATAGAACATCCTTCCAGGATACTCCTTTAAAGTGAAGAGGATTTATTTGCTAAGTTAAACTGGAGTTCTATAGATGTGAAAACAAAGGTATGAAAGATTGAAGTATCTAAAAGAATGATTTGAAACTTGCATGTTAGAAAAATTGGACTGTAATCTGTAGATGGAAGGGGGAGGGAGAACATGCATCCTGAAATTACTTGATCTAGTCATTATGTGACTCATGAACAGAAACAAAATTGCATTAGAATGTGAAGTTTGCTTGAGTCAGTTTCTTTTTCTCCGCTTAGTAATATGCTTAAATTCAGTGGGTTGTCACGGATCTGAGGTCGTCAGACCCCACCCATTTACCCCTTAAGCAGTTTCAGGCCCTCTTGAACTGGTTATACATGTTCCATTTTTGCTTTCAAATGTGAGCACTGGTGATCTGCTTGTTCACCACTACAATTTGGGAGAGGTGTGTTAATATAGAACATTACAGCACAGTACAGGTCCTTCGGCCCATGATATTGTGCCAACATCTTAACATACTCTAAGATCAATCTATCGTGTTGCTAGTATACATGTAAAAGCACATGCATCTGAACGGTGCCAAGCGTTCAGGCTTTCCCTTAAGGTAATGGAGTTAACAAGTATGCACTCATCCATAACCTCACACTATCTATTTCTATTTCTGGGATATTATTAAGAGGGGGCTGTGTCCCTGCTTCCTTCACTCTTACCACGTGGCTATATGTGTGGATGATTTCTGGGGAACGAAGAAAATATGCAAATATGCATTGTGTATGTTCTAAAGTATATGAAGATATAACCTCTGACTATGTAAGGTTTGTTCATCTACCTAGATTGACGTCTTGTTCAAATTCTACCACCTTTTCCAATATGTAAATACAACTCATAGATCTATAAAATTTCTAGTTTATTCCCTGTAAATAGTTAACTAAACAAATGCTGTCTTAAATATGTGCAAAATCTAACAGGGAAAGCAGTATTTATTCAAAGGTTTGTTGAAATAGGATGCAGAACTTGATCACATTCATCTTGGCAGAACTCTTGTACCTTCTCAGTTTCTGGTTTCAGGTATCATCAAGGATGCCTGCCACCAGGGCCATTCCCTTTTCCCTCTTCTACCTTCTGGGAGAAGATACAGGAGCTTGAAAGCCCAGACAATCTGACTTAAGAACAGCTTCTTCCCCACTGCTATCAGATTCGTGAACCAATCACCTCTTTCATATCCCCTTGCTGGTGGTGTTGCCACGTTTTTGGAATCTTAACTCTCCCTCTGCTACTAATTCTGTTATTGTCACTTTAGATTTTCTTTTTGCACTACTTCAGATTGCACTACAATCTTTGCACTTTGGCAATAATAAATACAGCGATGAGTGCAGAACAACAGAATAGTATTTGGTATTGGTTGGTATTGGTTTATTATTGTCACTTGCACCCTGGTGTATCTGAATCTACTGGTACCCTTCAAAATGGATTTGAATAAGTCATTGAAGGGACTCAAGCTTCACAAGGATACAGGAGAAAAGCATCTGTGCCTAGCATTATTTGAATACTCTACCAATCAACTGACGTAGGTACAATGGGTTGTGCTACTTCAATCTCTGATTCTACGTTTACTGGGAAACAGCAAAACATGCTCTCCATCAATTAATTCTTTTAATGAACAGTTTTTTGGACAAATGGTGGTCACAAACCAGAACCCGATAAACAGACCAGAAATTGATGACCAGTTAATCAGGTTTTGGTGACGTGATTGGGAGCTAATTGTATACCAGAATGAGATGGACTAGCAGATGGGGTTTTTGCTTTAATGTGTCATCCGAATGGCTCGCACTCTCTGAGATAATGTATCAAGCAGTCAACCAGCTATCGTGTATTCAGTAGCTGGAGGAGGTTTGTACTCACAATCTTCACACACTGAGACACGAGTGCTCATAAATGAGCTGTTGTGGCAATATGGTTTCCCCCTGTCCCTCACTACATCAACTTTGTTTCTTTTTTAAATGATTTTTACAATAAAGATCAGTGTATCAATTGCTATGACATAGAGCTTTAAGTGCAGCTGAGCCAAAATTCCTTTTGTGATATTTATAGAACAATTCAAAGTGCTGCCATAACAATTTTGTTTGTGATAGACCTTCCATAACCAGTATTTCATCAAGGGATGCTTGGTTTATACGGCTTCCAGAAAACAGCAGATCTGTATATTTACATAGTGAATATAGCATCAAACATCTAATTAAAAATTATGCTTTACTGGAAAGACAATAATGACATAAATGGAGCAGCTTCTAGATTTCAAAATTCAGCAATGCTACAGGCCAGTTCTGTTTTAATGTTTCACTGGTATTAAATATTTTCAGTAAGTACACCTATGCATAAATTAGTTACCTATACATAAATTAATTGCCTTTGCATCCAGACAGATGTGAAAAATATGGTACGACTTGGCTTCATGCAGGATCAACAGGTATCTACTTGAGTATAAAGCTTTTATACATTACTGAGAAGAAACCAAAACAGCCAAGGCAATGTCTGTTACCTTGTTCTTCCACTTTTGCACAGAGTGCACTTTATAATTGATTCATAATTTCTGCCAGGAACAAGTTTATTAACAGCTGAATGCAATAATAAAGGGTATTACAAGCATCAAGAACTATTTGTTGACTTGATCGGGTTTGAACCCTCTGGCACTGGTAGACAATTATGCCACATCACTCTCATCCCAAAGCCTGAACAGGTCTGTAATTAGTGGGGGGAATCCAATGAGTTTACTTCATCTTTCTGAGCTTCCTCTAAGCAACACAAATGGAGGAATGCTAGTCCCTGAACATTGATTTTTATCTAAAGCTCAATAAAAGCAGAGCCATGTCCTTATTGTCTGAATTCCAAGCATTTTCTGTTTACAAAAAACAGGAGGACAGCTACTTGACAAGTGGATATCTTCAAAATCACTTGACTCTCAGCCTCGAGGCATAAGCCAAAATATATTACTTGACTTTCTTGGTGTGACAGGACTTCACACATCACAAACCTATCAATTTCATCACCATGTCTCAATATCAGCTAACGGTTGTGACATAATACCCACAACATAACAATTTCTAATATGCAGCAAACCAAAATCCAGTATTGCAGTTGGTCAGCTTATTTGTTCAAATCGCAATTCAGTTCACTGTGGCTCGTGTGTGTCTTTATAAAAACTTTCTGTTGCCAAAGCTCAAGATGAAACAAGGCTCTCAATTTCCACCTGCACATTTGCAATAAAGTACTTGAGATACCAGTGACTGACTCTTGGATCAGCTGTGCATCTGATCCGTGGGACTCAACCTTGGCCACGTGAGGAAGGTACCTATTGGGTGCAGCTTCCTGAAGGGGGGAGAAAAATCAGACTGGGATATCCTGCCTGGACAGTTGCTCATGGCTCCAAATAGTCAGCTTAAAATAAGAGGTTATGGTGGAAATCTGTAATCACAGACTAAATGACACAGTCCTAAACGGTGTGCAAAGATCTGGTTGAACAAGTGCATGAATGTCTGCAAGTGGAAGGACATGTTGAGCTCATGGTTAGTAAACCATATGGGATCCTGGAATTTATAATATAGAAACTACAAAAGCACAGAGTTATGTTGAACCTATATAAGTCAGCAGTTAGGCCATAACTGGAATATCCTGTCCTATTCTGCACACCACATTTCTGGACAGATGTGTAGGTCCTGGAGAGGTGCAGAAAAGATTCACTGGATTGGTTCCAGTGATTTCAGCTGTAAGGTGAGACTGGAAAAGTTGGCACCATTCTCCTTGTAGCAAAGTAGATTTGATAGAGGTAATAAGATCATAATTGGATAGAGTAATCAGAGCAAAGCTATTCATATTAGCGAACGCTTCAAGGGCTAGGGGCACCAATTCATAATTCTGCACAGAGGATACCAGAGGGACAAGAGAAAAAGACTTTTTATGCAGGGAATCATGATGATGTGTTATTCTCTGCTTGTAAGGGAGGTGGAAACAATTGACCAGGGATTTCAAAAGGGGAGGTACTTGAGAACGAATCACTTGAAGGGCTGTGGGTCAAGAAAAAGGAAATGAGACTGTTGGGATTGCTTCACAAGGAGCTGGCACACACTCGAGGGGACCAAAGGGTTTTCTTCAGGGGTGTAACATTCCATAATTTATCCCCGTCATCAGCCATTTCAGCATCAGTCACTGGCCAAATTAGAGTTAAAAGTGGAACTCTGCTCAGTTGGTACAGAATTGGTTCTCAGTGTCATGGAGAAATACAAGTGCTTTAGAGGCTTTTTGATTACCTCTTCCGATTTTATTTTGTATTATGATTATGCTGTTCCTGGTTACAACCAGGAAATTATCACTTTGGATATTATGTGCCCTTGCTTGTGATAGTTTAGTGCCATCACAAATGGTAAGTAGTCCTAATTCACTTGGAAAAGAAGGTTTAAACAAAAACCTGCTTGCTATGACCAATCCTAAAGCATAAGTAGTGCCTTACCAACTTCAAAAACCATGAAGATTTACAAATTTTACAATTGTGTGTAGCAAGTAGAAAATACTTGAAATACTGGGAACAATTAGCACACATGAAAAAATAAACAAATATAACACTTCCAGCGAAGTGTTTCTTATTTAAAGATATAACACAGGGACAGGATTAAACTGCACTTGGAGAGGTAGGGATGAATCAAGAATAGTCAGCATGGCTTTGTTATGGGGAGATTGCGTCTGATTTCACTGAATTTTTCATAGAGTAACTGATTGTGTCGATGAGGATAATGAAGTTGAAAGAGTCTAACAAAGGCTCTGACAAGGTCCTACTTGGGAAACTGATCTGAAAGATAAGATCTCACGGGATCTATGGGAATTTGATAAATTAGATCCCAAAATGGTCTTTTGATAGGAGGCAGCAGATGACGTGCTGATGATAGAAGGTTGTTTTTGCAATTGGAAGGCTGGTACCAGTTGTATATTGCAGAGTTCGGTGCTGGGACCCTTGCGCTTTATAACATTAACCATTTGGAGATGAGTGCAGGAGGTATAATTTGTATGCTCACAGATAACATGAAATTTGGACCTGTTGTTGACTGTGAGTACGGTAGTCTTCACCTACAGAATGATATTGCTCAGTTGGTAAGATTAGCAGAGCAAAGGCAGATGGCATTTAATCCTGAAAATGGAGGTGTCGCATTTTAGGACTAAGAAGACTTAGAAACACACAATGAATGTTTAGATGCTAGGGAGTACGAAGGAACACAGCGATCTTGGTGTATATGTTTAAGGGTTTCTAAAGGCAGCAGCATAGGTAAATAACATGATTAAGAAGGCATATGGGATTCTTGCCTTCATTAATTGAGGCACAGAGTACAAGAGGAAGGAAGTTATGATTCAACTACATAAAATATTAGTTAGGCCATAGCTGGAGTACTGTGTCCAGTTCTACTTGCCACACTATATGAAGGATATGATTGCAGTGGAGAGAGTGCAGAGGGCATTCATCAGGCCGTTACCTGGAATGGAGCGTTTCAGTGATGAGGAGAGCTTGGATAAACTGGGATTGTTTTCCTTGGAACAGAGATGGCTGACAGGACTCCTGATTGAGATTCATTTAACTATGAGGGACATAGATAAGGTGAATACAGAGAAACTATTCCCCTTAACAGAGGTGTCTGTAAACAAACGACAAAGCTTTAACAAGAGCGTAGGAGATTCAGAGGGGATTTGAGGAAGAATTTTTTTTACACACCTCGAGGGTGGCTTAAATCTAGAACACAGGGTGGTGGAGGCAGGTTCTCTCACAGCACTTAAGTAGTATTTAGATGAGCACTTGAAATGCCAAAGTATAGAAAAATACAGGCTGAGTGGCAGGAAATAGGATTAATATAGACAAGGTACTTGATGGCCAGCAGGGACACAGTGGGCCGAAGGGCCTGTTACTTTGCTCTATGATTCCCTAACACAGTTCACGCTTAGTGTGTATGATTTGTGCCACATCTTAGCCCCTTAGGTGCAAAACTGGAGACTGGGTGGTCCTGCCTATGAATCGCCCTCTGGAAAATTACAAAGTTGTGCAACAGAATATGTAAACCAGATGACGAATTATAACACCTGCTACAATTCTGCATTGTGAAATACTGTTCTCCAGAAATTGCTTGAATTCTAGAACCTGACTAAAATGTAAAGGCTAGCAGCATCTTGGTTTATTTAGAAAATCAGTCAAGCGTAATACCTGAACTTGTAACCCTTCAACAACGTCAATGCTCTCTTGCTTCAGGTTACATGTTTAACATTTTTTCTGTAAGTACTCACTAAAGAAAAGCTGAAGTAGGATTGTTCCTGATACATTTCAAATTATAAGAGAATGAAGTGATGAATGATCTTAAGTAGCTCCAAAATTCAGTGTTACTCATTGGGACCATTCTTTCCAATTGTCATGTTCTGCATTATTTCTGGACATATATCATTCTGCGTAGGTACAACTACAAAGCCTGTAACATTAACAAGAATTTATTTAGAATAAACATGCTGCTTTGACTCTGTGTTATCCAGTTACACAAAGTTGTACATATTGGATTATCAGTATAACTTCAGCTGAGATAGATAACCTTGTGAAGGAAATATGCCAGCTTTAGCTCATTTGGTAGCATTGAATTGGAATTAAATTAATTTATTATTGTCACATGTACTGAGGTGAAAACTTGTTTTGTATGTTATCCTTTCATTACAACAGTGCACTGAGGTACTACAAGAGAAAACAATAACAGAATGCAGAATAAAGTGTTACAGTTCCAGAGAAAGTGCAGTGCAGACAGACAATAAGGTGCAAGGCCATAATGAGATAGATTGTGAGGTCAAGAGTGCATCTTATCTTACTAGAGGACCGTTCAATAGTCTCATAACAGTGGGATAGAAGCTGTCCTTGAGCCTGGTGGTATATGCTTTCAGGCCTTTGTATCTTCTGCCTTACGGGAGGGGAGAGAAGAGAGAATGTCTGGGTTGGGTGGGGCCTTTGATTATGTTGGCTGCTTTACTGAGGCAGCAAGAAGTGTAGACAGAGTCCATGGAGGGGAGGCTGGTTTCCATGATGTGCTGAACAGTGTCCACAATTCTCTGCAGTTTCTTGTGGTCACAGGCAGAGCAGTTGCCATACCAAGTCGTGATGCATCTGGATAGGATGCTTTCTATGGTGCATTGATAAAAATTGGTGAATGTCAAAAGGGGACATGCCAAATTTCTTTAGCCTCCTGAGGAAGTAGAGCTGCTGGTGAATTTTCTTGGCCATGGCGTCTACGTGGTTGGACCAGGGCAGACTATTGGTGATGTTCACCAATTCTTGGCTTTGAGCCTGAACGTTAAATACTCCCAAGATGAACACAAAAATCTAAACAGACATTTCAATGCAGCACCCAGGTTTTGCAGTACTGCTGAATGTACTGCGTTTTGAATGAGCCCTTAAACAAAGGCCCCATCTGTCCTCTCAAATGGATAAAGAAAAGCAGAGGAGATATCTCCAATTTACTGCCTAATAATTATTGCCCAGCTAACTATACAAAAATGTAACTATTTGTGGGAGCTTGCTGTGTGCAGACTTGTTTGCTGCACTACACATTTCCAATAGTGACTGTACTGCAGAAGTACTTAATCTGCTGTAAAACAACTTGGGATGATGTAGGTGCCATACAGATGGACCCTGTCCATTTGGAGGCACAATGAGCATATCTTCAATGCACAACAATGCCAAGAGAAACACAGGCAGCAAAGAGGAATGCAGGCAGCAGCATCAACCACCACACATGGCCTTCTGTGGCCTTGCAGAAGCTCTTGACTGTCAATTGAGAGAAACCATGAGCATCATTCTCAAATTTATCTTCTTGTAGAAATTTGTCTTCATCTTCTAACTGCTTTACAGTGGTACACAAGCCATAGTCTTAACCAATGGGTGTACAATAGACCAAATCTCAAGGTAGACTGGTGACAAGCAATGCTGCAAGAATAGGGGAGTTAATGTAATAGAAACAGAAAACACTGGAAAAACTCAGCAGGTCAGGCCACATCTGTGGGAAGAAAAACAGAGCTAATGTTTCAGATTTTGAGTGTCTGCAGTTTTTTTTGAGTTACAACAGGGAAGCTAACCCTGGTGACCAGGCCAATATCTATCCCTCATTCTGCTGTTTTGTCTGAGCTTGCTGTGTATAATTTTGCTTTGTTTTCAACACTGCAAGAGTGATCATACTTCAAAATCAGTTCATTGGCTGTAAATTGCTTTGGAACATATTGTGGTATTGAAAGGCTCTATATAAATGGAGTGTTTTCCCTTATATAAATATACATAAAAAATACATATTTCACCTAGTCAGTTTATGGCACATATTAAATTAAAAATATGGAAATGCTTGTGTGTATGTCCTTTTACTGTCATTTGCAATTTTTTTTGTATCCTTTAAAAAGTTTGGTATCCAGAGATTATAACAATATTACGACCCAGCTGAATCCAGCTTCTATAGGTTGCAGGCCTCTTTCTCCTATAGCTTTCATGACAATGAGATCTTGTAAACTGCTTATATATTAGACTCTAGCAGGAGTTAATTTGTTAATTAAGAACCAAGCCAAGAATGTTAACATCTTTTTAAAAACAAAATGTCCCTTGCCTTAGTGATCTCCCAAAATCAGAGGGTAATTGCAGGCTTATGCACTGTGGTAATAACTGCATTAAGTTTTTCATCCTTATGTTTCTTGTAGATTGAAATAAAATGGGAAGAAGGGAGGGAACATCTGCTGGCGTTGCATAAGGTAGTGTCTGAGTTTTTTTCCTCTAGGTGGAGGGACTTATGAAACTGCAGTGAAGGAACGAGTCTAAATCTTGAGCTGAGTGACCACACTTTCTGCTTCAGTGCTCTGAACAGCGACTGACCTGACTTTTACCTAAACAATTGCTTAAGGATGGGGGAGGAGCAACAAAACTGCATGGGGTGTCTGCCCAATCCAACTGGCCAAAAGCCACTTCATCCTATTACATGCACTAAAACTTTTTAAAGTTGGAATGAGTTAGGTGGCACAGTGGTGTAGCTAGCAGAGCCACTGCCTCAGTGCCAGAGACCCAGGTTCAATCTTGACATTGGGTACTAGCTGTAGAGTTTGCATATTTTCCCTGTGATCACATGGGTTTTCCCCGGGAGCTCCAGTTTCCTCCCATATCCCAAAGATATGCAGGTTGGAAGGTTAATTGACCACCATATATTGCCCCTAGTGTGCAGGTGAGTGGTAGAATCTGACGACATTGATAGAAATGAAGGATTAGTGTAAAGGGGTGGTGATGTTCGGTGTGGACTTGGTGAGCCAAAGGACTTGGTGAGCCAAAGGGCTTGTTCTGTGCTGCATCTCCCTATGACTCTATCACTTTATGACTAAATAACTTCCACAAGCCGTTCTACTCATTTATTACACACATTCTCAGATGAGAGTTTCATAGAAGAATAGTTGGTTGAGTATTCAAATACTTCTTGTTGAAAATGAGAAGTTCTTGTATTCACAGTGAGGAGGCAGCAGCAACAAAAGATAAAAGAAAGAAATGGTGAAATCACAAGAAAGATGCATCTAGGTTTTTCCTTGGAATGAGATATTAAAACAATCTTGCATCACTTTGAGTTACATCAAATCATATGGTCATCAATTATCTACATCCTCTCAAATGTCTGCTTCATATATCCATTTAGATCACAAAATCCCAGGAATTTATAAGATGAACATTTAGTTGTAACTGGTGCAATTAAACTGTCAAGTTGGAATCATACACCTCAGTCTTGTACAATGTTCTTGTGTCCAGATATTTCCACATGTTCAACTTTTCCATGAAATGCTGAAGGCAAAGGTGATTATTTGGGTTATTAAGAACTAAAGATATTATGGGAGAATCAAAATTACCACAACTGTAGCCTCTTTTTATGTATCCATGATTGAGATTTCAATCTTCTTGGCAATAAATTTCTTAGAAAGTATAATGAATTATTTTGCTGCAAGTAATAAGTACTATGGCATGCTCTGAATAACATCTTAGAAGAAAACTCAATATTGGCAGGAAGTATTCAACTCCACAAGCAACAGTGAAACTTCACTTCAGGCAATGAGATCAGAGAGCCAGAGCCTTTGGGGCCACATATAAAAAAACCTACTAAGGTCACAGTACACTGTCTGATCTTGAATATGTCAGAGAAAAGCTGAACAGTTTGCTACCTCAGCTTACAGATACTGTATTATGTTTGTCCATGCAGACAACCGTTCCATTTTAGAGATATCTCAGTCACTGGCAAAAGCAATAAACAATTACTCGAGAAGAAGACTACCACTTCAATTTGAAAATGCTGAGGTACACCAATTGGGCAGAAAGGGGGTCAAACCTTGTCTTTAATACACGCAGTCAACAAAGAGAAGTAAGATTATCTCTAAGCATAACTGCAATGTGCTGCATTTATTTTTCCATTGTTTCTATATGTTTAGTTACACAGAAACACAGCTAGCTTATCTTTTATATTAATAAGAACTATAATTTATCAGTACAGGGAATTTTTGATGAGCATTTACAGTTATGAGACTGGAGAACAATTTAAAAGCAGAAAAACAATAATACAAACAAAAAGTCTAAGTTCATCATATGGATGTGAACAATTTGCTAAGTGCTTCATTGGTCTCAATTTAGAAATGTTTGATGGAGAACTTGGTCCATCATACTTAAAACCTAATGCACTGATTACACATACAATTAGCTATCAAGAACCCGCTCGTTCCATTGCAGTTACAAAAAATAAAAATTAATACATTATGCAATCATGAATGAAAAAAAAAGTCACTGGTTCCTGGTTGTCACTCACCTGTTTGGGAGGTCAGCAGCCCAAAGGTACATAGCCAAACTCTGTTGTGCAGGTCAAAGGACATCAGACTATGTTTGAGTTTCAGAGATATGTGAATAAAAAAAAATCCCAAACAGCCCTTTAGCAGTCTGTCTAATTTAAATGTTTTCAGCAGAGCTGGATTTTACCCAGAGGTAACATGAAGACAGTAAGGCAGTGTAAAACACTGCAGAAAATGCATATAAATGGTGCTTTCAGTTTTAATAGGTTGGACTGAAATGCTGAAGCCCCACATTTTTTGACAGGATGTCTACAGTAAGATTCCCAAGCTTCTTGCTGGCAAACTGAACTTTAGCAAGGCAGGGAAGTGTGAGCAGATAGGATTTTTATCATGTTTACACAGCACTGTTGCATTAACACTTCATGTACATAATCCACAACTAAGAGCACATTTAGAAAATAAATTATAAAATCGCACAAGCACCTTAACTTGAAAAATAAAAATCAAGCTTGGCAATAAATCTCTTCCATTTAAATACAAAGCGTTACTTATTTTAATTTAAACTAAAGGAAAAATAATATATTATTTTGCTTCATACATTACCAAACAGTTAACTCGCTGCTTGAAGAATTTAAATCTTCAGTAGCAAGCAATTGCATCAAACTAACGTACAAGCTCTGAACTCTTCATCTGTTATTCAAAAGGTGTAGCATAAGAGATATTGATTTGAGACTGTAAGGAAATTCAGGTAACATTGATAACTTTAACAGCCCAGAAATAACTGGAAAAACAATGGTAAACAATGGAAAAAGACCCTTCAGCCCACCACATCCAGTGGGCACCCATGTACCCATTAGTGGATTAAAAAGTCAGCAATTATGGCCAGAAGGCAGCACAAATTGCAATACTACAGAGTCATAGGAGGATTAGAGTGGAGTTAAGGAACTTTCTTTTACCTAAAAACTAGTGGGGTCTGGAACTCTCTGCTTGAATGGGTGATGGAAGCAGAAATCCTCAACACATTCAAAAGGTACCTGGTTAAACATTTGAAGAGCCAAACCTACAAGGACGGAGGAAGAGCCAGGAACGGGGAGTAACTTGGTTCCATTTTTGATTGGTAATGACTGAATGGCCTCCTCCTTTTTGAACAATTCTATGAATTTCTTCTCTAGGTTGTTGTTTCATAGAACCGCAAAGCACAGCAATAAGCCCTCTTGATCCACCTTTCCGTGCCAACCATGATACCTATCGAGGCTAATTCCATTTGTCCCGTTAGGCTCATATTCCTCTATGCTCTTCCTATAACTGTCCAAATGCCTTTCAAATGTTGTAGTTTTATCTGTCTCCACCGCCTCCTTTGGCAGCTCGTTCCAGATATTCCCCACCCTCTGTGCGGGAAAAACTTATCCCTCAGATCTCCTTTAAATTTCTCCCCTCTTATCTCAAACCTGTGCCTCTAGTTCTAGATTCCCCTGCCATGGGAAAGACATTTTTGCTATCTATCCTATCTATTTCCCTCATACTTTTATAAACCTCTATAAAGTCACCACTCAGCCTCTGACGTTCCAGTGAGAATAAACCCAGCCAATCCAATCTCTCCATAGCCCTCCATTCCAGGCAACATCCTGGCAAATCTCTTATTGCTACTAGATCCTTCCTGCAGTCTGGTGACTAGAACTGTACACAGTACTCCAAGTGCGATCTAACCAATGTTTTGTACAGCTGCAACACAACCTCTTAACTCTTATATCTAATGCCTTGGCCTATGAAGACAAGAATGCCAAATGCTTTTTTCACTACCCTATCCATCGAAAGCATCCTATCTGGATGTATCACAGCTTGGCACGGCAACTGCTCTGCCCAGGACCGCAAGAAACTGCAGAGAGTTGTGGACACAGCCCAGCGTATTTCACTGTCTTGGTGAAGCAGCCAGCATAATCAAAGACCCCACCCACCCGGGACATTCTCTCTTCTCTCCTCTTCCATTGTGTAGAAGATACAGGAGCCTGAGGGCACGCACCACCAGACTTCTACCTCACTGTGATAAGACTATTGAACGGTTCCCTTATACAATGAGATGGACTATGACCTCACAATCTACCTTGTTGTGACCTTGCACCTTATTGCACTGCACTTTCTCTGTAGCTGTGACACTTTACTCTGTACTGTTATTGTTTTTACCTGTACTACATCAATGGACTCTGTACTGATTCAATGTAACTGCACTGTGTAATGAATTGACCTGTACGATCGGTTTGTAAGACAAGTTTTTCACTGTACCTCGGTACAAGTGACAATAATAAACCAATACCAATACTATCTGTGTTGTCACTTTCAGGGAGCTGTAGAGTTGCACTCCAAGATCTCTCTGTACATTAACGTTTCTAAGGTCCCTACCACTTACTCCACATGTCCAACCAGAATTTGACTTCTCAAAGTGCATTACCTCACAATTGTTTGGATTAAAATCTATCTGCCACTGCTCTGTCCAACTTTCCAGCTGATCTATGTCCTACTTGGATCACCTTCTTTGCTACTTACGACTTCACTAATTTTCATGTCGTCTGCATTATTAAAACTGTTAATGTTTCCTTAGATTTAATTGGTTAATGAGATATATCATTAGAGCCAGTGTTTATGATGACCCATTGACCATGCCTCTCTGCTTTCAATTCCCATTTCCAGTCTAAAAAGTGAGAATACAATGCAAGTGCAAGTCATGGCATTACCTCTCCAGTAAATACTTTCAAAACATCAACTTGGCTGGAAGTTACGATTGCAAATTTGGATTGCTAGGCTGTAAACTCAATAACTGCGGAGATTATAAATAATAATAATAACAATACTTATTAGTTCATGTACATCAAAACACACAGTGAAATGCATCTTTTTTGTGTTAACAACTAACACAGTCTGAGAATGTGCTGGGGGCAGCCCGCAAACCAGGTTACTCCAAGGTTAATAAAATTAACATCCAGCATCAATTCTATCCTACTAAATAGAAACCACAGCTCAATCTATTTAATCTTTTCCCCTGCATTATTATATTGTACATTCAGTGAAAATGCTGCACATTTATGAGGATAAACTCAGTCATAAAAATACTTTGACGCAGCAAAATGGAAGCACGGGCAGATGTGAGTTTATTTACTCAAATGTGTACTGATCACTGCACACCTAACTCCATGTTAATCTTGTCAAAAAGAACAGAGAAGAGATGTGGTTGGCAACAATGAAGCAGAATACTGTTGTTTCCTCTGTAAGTTCAGATATGGGTTAAGTTGATCAAAAAAGCCATTTGTCTTGCAAGAGGCTCCATATAAAATGGGATTTGTCAGTTTTGACATGGCTCATAAAGGATGCAATTTGAACACCATACAATTGTCAGAAATAAAGATGGTGAACTAGTGTATTCATGCATGATTTTCTTTATTTAGACCAGGTGCTAAAGAGGTGCGGAGTCAAAATAACATCAACAGTGTACTACTTACATTTCCTATGATATTGATCAATGCAACCCCTTACATTACATCATTAATGGTGTCAACAGGAAATTAAAACTTACAGGCCATAACTGATCTGACACTATTTTATAAAGACCATTATTATCTTCTATAATCTCTTTAATAGTTGTATTGACTTGGTAATCCTTACATGGGTGTTAATGAATCAAGGACATGTTGAAGTTTTTGTTCCTTATTCTGCAGTGGTGTAATCAGGGTTTTCTTTTTGGTGTAAAAGTCCTGTGCTCTCCTTGTGTAAACGAGCGCACCACTGACTTGCACCAGTGTCATGCTGAACCATCACCGTGAACAAATTTTCCTGCTCATTTGTGGTGTTTCCAAGAAATGTTTGTCAAATAATAACAGAGTTAGTGGAGGTAAAGACTCACTTCTTTCTTAAACAGAAGTAAAGGGTACAGTTGATTAAATGGCATAAAGCAAATTATATTTACATATAAGACAGTGCCCATCTAAATATAATTACAACCCATGCTGCATCCAGTGCTGTTACCAGTTTCTTGATATCACGTAGAGCCAATCAAATTAGTTAAAGGCTATCTTGTGTGAGGGCTGGACATTGGAGATGTGATGTAACATCTGTTCTGGATTTCTTACTGAAAATAGTTGCAAATATTTCACCCTCATCCTTGGCACTCTCATGTTGGGCTTCACCACAGTGATGATGGCCTTGAAGCTTTTTCCTCCATGTTGATTATTTACTTGCTCAGTCTATTGATGACTGGATGTGGTCGGACCACTTTGTGGGATTCTACCTGTGGAGCTTTGAAATGATCAGATGTTTGTAGCTCATCCCTATCTATTACACATAGTTTTTGTTATTTAGCACCAGTTTTTGTTATTCAGCACCAGTGTTGTCCTGTGTTGCAACTTTGACAGTCTGGGACCAAATGTTTTAGTTACTGAGTTACACTGCTCAAAGATCTCAACTTGGTTCCCTGACTTGATGGCAATGGTAGAATGAGGGATACGTTGACACTGACGTTATAGATTTTAGTGGACTGCCTTCTGCTGATGGTCCACAGCACTTCATTGATGCTAGCTTTCAGCTGTACAACACATTCTAAGTCTATCCCCATTTAGCAAAATGGTAGACTGCATGACATGGTGGTGCATGTCAGTGTGGGGACAGAAGTTAGCTTCCACAAGAACTGTGTGGTGGTTATTCTTACCAAGCTGAGAACAAGAAAACTCATATCTTGATTCCCCGAGGGAGGGGAAGGATTGAGAGCCGATGTCCGTGTAATGAATCAGACAGGACAGTAGCCTCATGGAATAGGTTTAGTGCCCCTGGAAGGAGATGAAACTAGAGCACTGAAGGTAAAGAGAGGGAACCCTAGTTTCTGTATTCTATTATCTAACATGATGATTACCAGCCAGAACATTTACCGAAATGTTATGCCTCTTGTCCAGTTCTTTTCGTTGCATTTCATCACTGTGATTAAAATTGTAATGTTTTATTTGAAAATGGAGCTACACTCTTCTACTTCTCCAGTACTCAACAATATGACCGCAAGTGTCTCACCAAACCAACCCCCTTGACAATAAGACCAGTAATTTCATATGTGCAAGTCTTTGTGGTCACACTGATGCAGAGGACTTTATAATAACATTTGGTTGGTGCTGAATGAGAAACAATATTATCCTGGGAAGTTGAGGGGAAAATATACTATTCACTCACAATCAGGGGTAGAGGATTTCAACCAGCTAACTAAATTAGATACTTGAATGGAATTGGCCAATGCTTCATTGATTACTTAAAGTCACTCGCATGAGCACGTTGATTCAGGTGGAGAGAAACTTTGGGTGTTTAACCAAAGTGGTACCAGGTCTTTAGTCTAGGGCAAATTGGTGCAAATGGATGGCACAATGGTGCAGTAGGTAGTGCTACTGCCTCAAATACAGCAGCGCAGGTTCTATCCTGACTTCTGGTGCTGCCTGTGTGGAGTTTCAATGTTCTGCATGTTATTTCCCCATGGGGGTGGGGTTCTGGTTTGCACCAACATCCTAAATATGGTTGGTCAGGTAATTGGCTATTGTAAAATAACCCTGATGGAAGTGCATGAAGGCAAAATTAGGGTGGAGCTGATGCCCACATGAGAGAGAATAATTTTCAGGGAAATAAGTGGGGGAATCGGATTGACAGGATTGCTCTGGATGCAGGAATAGACTTGATGGGCTGAATGGCCTTTCTTCATATCATAAGGAAATACAAAATGAACATGACCTCACTTCAATAATTTTTATTAAGTATTCAGATCTGGGCAGCTATCTCCCATATTACAAACAATATTATGGAATCATAGAAAATTAATGATCAGGAGATAGCCATTTGGCCCATCATGTCTGTGTCTGTACCTGTCAATAAAGAGCTATTGATCTTAATCCCACCATTAAGAGCTAGATATGTAGATCAATAGATCATGGTCTCTGCAGGTAGACAATCCAGGTACTTTTCAAATGGGATGACAGTTTCAACCTCTGCCATCCTTTCAGATTGCAAGTTCCAGACCCCCACTACCCTCAGGGTGAAAAAGGTACTCCTCACCTCCCCTTTAATCCTTCTACCAATTACTTTAAGTCAATGCTCTGGTTTTTTGACCCCTCTGCCAAGGTAAATTGGTCCTTTGATACTCTGTCTAGGCCCCTTTGAATTTTCTGCATCTCATTAGGTCTCCCCTCAGCCTTCATTGTTCCAAAGAATTGCTCATTCCAAAGAATTCTCATTGCTAAAATTTTCCAGTCTTGGCAAAGGCC